>NC_090998.1:16247500-26247500 GCF_041146395.1 Eulemur rufifrons | reverse complement strand
TCATGAGAAACATTCCCAGCCCTACCCCAAAAGAAAAAGATTTCTCATTCCTCTGTCCTGCCCTGGTCCCCCAAAGTGCTGTCTACTTTGGAAATTCCCACCAGTCTTATTTAGAACCACACTCACAAGTTGCCTGGGAATTTCTCCCAGAAAGCTTCTGTCTACCCCAAACCTTGGGGTTTGACTTCCCACAGACCCCTGGGTGGTTCAGATTGTTGTCTGTATCAACAACATGATAAACTTATTGTGGCTGCCCAGGCTTCTCCAAAGAGTTGTGGGAATCATTTGTGAATTACTTCTTTGATTTTTCTTAAATGAAATTCTGTTTCTGCTCATGTTAAACAGCTATTCCCAGAGTACAGTTTCTTTGGTGGCGTTGTTACATTAAGGAAGAAGACATGCCTCCAGTTCTAAGAAAAATCAATGAGGGCCCCAAGCTCTGGGTTGTTCCCTAGAATGATCAAAGGTCAGCCAAACAGCACCTCTGTCCCTCATTCATAAATAAGGCATTTTCCACTGTAATTTTTTACTCCTAAAGAGAAAAATCTAAGGACTAGGGTATATGTTTCTGCACATATACACAGACTCCATACTTAGACTGCTTTAGGAAAACAGAATAGAATTTCTTTGCTCTTGTTTTCTTTAAGCAAAGACTAATAGTAGATTGTAGTGCCTAGCACTCAAACTTTTCAACAAGTCACGAGGAATGGAAAAGAGCATTTGTGGATCAAGTCACTTTTCTCAGGCAGCGTGGGTAGTGGTGAGATTTTTTTTTCCTATCTGGTACTAGTGAGGGGTTAGTTGACTGTGCTTATAGCGCCAGCTTTGGGAACATAATTTCTGCCTCCATCTAAACACCCCACTTTCTATTTTGGTATCAAAGAGTCATGAGAAAATACACACTCAGGGAAGCCTTCTCAAGTGGCAATAAAGATAATTGGGGTGAATACCAGTGCCAATCACTTCCCAGGTGAATCATCAGAATTTCAATGTTATTTTAAAATAAAACATCTAAAGCTCAGGCGTGTGGTCAGATTTGTTCAAGTCACACAGAAATTTAGCCATACAGTGAGGAATAAGGTCTAATTCTTCAGATTCCTAATCTAGTGTTTCTATCTTAACTTCATTTACCATCATTATATGCCTAAAATGCTTCCAACAGCATTCTGGGCGCTAGAGCTATCATGTTAGGATCCTTTCCTAGAACATCACATCTTACTGCTCTCACTGTATTCCTAATATTCACTAAATAGGAAGAAGGTAGCTATATGCTATATGCCTAAACTGGCATCTGACAAACAGCCTTGTTTTGGTTATTATATATGAAGCTCAGTAAATATTGTCTATATACGACAAAGTTAATATACACACACATAACCCCTGACCCCCACAAGAATCAGAGGTATCAGAACTCAGTATTCAGTTACTCAAAAAAAAAAAAAAGAAAGAAAGAAAGAAAGAAAAAAGAAAAAAAGAAGTCCATTTGGCCAGATCAAAGCTTTTTAAATGAATTTTTAATTTTAAAATAGGTTTTGATTTACAGAAAGTTAGCAAATATAGTACAGACAGTTTCCATTTACTGAGCATCTAGTCTGCCCCATTTTTAAGATCTTACATTAACATAATAAGCTTGTCACAACTAATGAAACAATGTTTATACATTATTCTTAACTGAAGCCCATACTTCATACAGATTTCTTTTGTTTTCACCTGTTGTTCTTTTTCTATCCCAGGTTCCCTTCCTGGATACCACATTAAAGTTACTGGTCATCTGTCCTCAATATCCTCTACAATGTGACAGATTCTCCGACTTTCCTTGTTTTTGACATTGACAGTTTCGAGGTCTACTGGTCAGGTGTTTTGTAGAATGTCCTTCAGTTTGAGATGTCTGATATTTTTCTCATGATTAGACTGGAGTTATAAGTTTTGGGGAGGAAGATCACAAAGCTTAAGTGTCCTTCTGATCATGTGATATCAACGGTACATGCTGCCCATATGTCTTACCACTGCCGATGTTAACATTGATCATCTGGCTGAGGTAGTGTTGGTCAGGTTTCTCCCACTGTGAAGTTCTTCTTTTCACCCCTTTTTATAATGTGCCCTTTGGAATAAGTCACTATGCAAAGCTCACACTTCAGGGGTGGGGTGTTCTGCTGCATCTCCTTGAGGAGACAGTATCCATATAAATTATTTAGAATTTGCCTTTGTTATTTAAATCACATATATGTAATCATAATATGCATGTAATTACAAGAAACAATAGAGTATGAAACAAAGTGAAGATGTGAAAAGTCTCAGAAAATACCTCACTCTGCTTTCCTGATTTGGTGAGGACTGTATTTGTTAACAATAATTCGTATAGTACACACCCATGTGTGGTCAGGTTAAATTATCAACATTCATTATTCACTTGCCAAATGTGTTTTGGTGCCTATTCTTTGTTAAGCTCTGAATTCCATCATTTGATCTGCAAAACCGCCCTGTGTGGCAGGTAAGAAAAGTGCCATCACTCTCACTCGGTTTTCAAATGAGAACTGAACGTGGCAGAAATTGATCCTGGTGTTATTGATTGAGCTGTAAAGAATTCCCAGGTTTCTGGGCAACAAGTGTAGTGCTTGATTGTACTCAACAGTGTGGTCACCCTAACACCACTAAGAAGAACAGAACAGTCTGCTTTTATTAAATACTCCCAAGTGTAATTCTTACTTGCTGAGCCATGTGTGCACTGAGAAATCAAGGATTCAGCTTAACATTTTATTTGGCTCATCCTAGGATTTCAACTCCTTCAGACACAATTCTCTCCCCACTCTTAGCTCCCCTCCCGTCTGTAAACTATTATGCTGGCCACGTCTAGGTTTCTGCTACTGGAAATAAGCAGTGTATGGACTGGTCTTGAATGCCTACTGTTTAAATGTATTGTCAATGTGTTTACATGGAATTATTGCTGCAGAACTTTGGTGTTCTTTGAAGAGCTTGATTTATTCTGGCACTTTACAAATCAGCCCAGTGGTCTTCTAGGAAATAATGCATATCTAGTAAGTGCATAGCATTGTGTTAGCCATCGCAGAAAATGGTTTCAAAATAAAAGGAAGAGAGTACAATAGGATAATTGGCACTGGAAGGTTTATAATGGAAAAATTGCCAAAGAATATGAAAAATCCCATGACTTGGAAATGTAGTTCTCACAATAAAGAAAAAGACAGAGCTGGCCAGGAGGGGTGAACCCTGGAGAGGCACACTCTGAGGTGAGCTGAAGAGGTTGGGCTGGAATGAGCTGGGAAGACAGGGCTGAACTGGGGAAAGGTGAAGCCTGGAAGATTAGATGTAACAGCTTTACCTATAGTCATGATTTTCATTGTGAAACTCAGATTTTTTCCCCATCTCTTCCCTAAGGCTTCTCCTGGGTTTTCTTTTATAGTAAATCACTATAAAGGATTTGACACCAGAAATAGTGGTGGTCCTATGGTCCTCTTGGGAGTGGTTTAAGGTAAACTCAAAATCTATATGCTTCAAAGCTGTAGGAGCAGAAACTATCCAAATTCAAAAATAGTCATCGTGCATTTATTTCTAATACACCACATGTTCAGATTTTATAGATTGGGTATAGAATATCTTATTCTTTTCTTTAGCCCTCCCAATATGCATGTTATTTTGGCTGCTTTTGTTCAGATAGGATCCTCTGAGCTAGTTCACTTAGTATGCAAATATCTACTGTAAAAACATTTCCATTATTCTGTAATCATTCTCTTTATCTCTCTCTGGAGATTGAGTTTATTGGCCTCAAAGGTAACTAGTTTTAGAAGATTTAAGATAGAAAGAAAAATTTCCATCAAGTGTTTGCCTCTGTGTCCCATGTGCTGTGCAGCAGGAGAAGGGAAGTGATATAATCTGACTTCAGAGTCTGGAAACACTAGACTGAACGTGCCCGCTACCACACAGCATTCAGATGGCATGAATGGGTTCATTTAAAGGATTTGGCAGTCAAACGGGAAGTCTTAATGCCACTATGACTCAAGTCTAGGAAGAAAGAAAAGACGTTTTAGCGAATCAAAAAGACAATGAAACAAAACAGTATCTGTCATCTCTCTTTTGGTCCACAAATCAGTTTTTCCTTATAGTTACCACGTAGTCTGTCTTCTAGCTAATACATGCTGATATCAGACTCTTATTGTCGCAAAGTAAGTAAGCACGCTTTTCCCTTCTTTTGTTTTCAGAGTAAGAATATGTTAGAAAAGCCAAGAAGTTTTAAAAGAATTACTCGCCTTCCTTATGACTACTGATAAAGACAAGAGTAAGTCACAGCTCAAGATTTCTGATCCCTCTGCCAAACAATTTTTGAGAGATGAAGTATAATTCTCAAGGAATTTCAAAGCTCAATCCTTCTATCAGTATTATGAGAAATTTTGTTCAACTCAGTTCTTTTTATCACTCAGAATGTATAGTTATTCTTTAAAAAGTCTCAAATTTAAGAGAAATTTGCAAAAAAAAAAAAGGGGAGGATGAAAATCTAAATTGCAAACAGAAAATACACACATGATAAACTTGCAAATATTATTTTGTCCCAAATGAGAAAAATCATCATGATATAGAGATTTTTAAGTTATTGAATATTATAATATTTCACTATGAGATAGATTTATGTAATTGTCCCTGTCTTTCCTGCTCTCCTTCTGTGTATAGGGGATGGGGAAAAGAAATCAGGACCAATAAACTCTAAATATTAAATATTTTATTTTAAAAAGCCGGTTATTTCAAAAGATATTATTATTTATTACTCTCCTCATACAAGTTTAAGTAAAAGGTTATACCTCTGTTAGGTTTATGGCTGGAGGAAATGCATTACAGGATCCAGGAAGAATAAAGGAAAGCAGAAAAGGTAAGAACAAATGCAAAATGCTTTTGTATAATTAATTATTAAGAGCTGAGGGAATAATGAACTACATCTATCATCTGTCTATCCTTCAGGCTACTGTTCTACCCAAGGACATATAATAATAGTTTACTCTTAGCAACAATATAAAATCCTACCAATTTTTCCAGGTTCTTCCTACTCTGGCCTCACTATACCAAACCAATCTCATCTTCTCTTCTGCTTGGCACATAAATTCACTCTTACAGATTGATTTTTCCATTGTCTTTGCATAAGTCATGTCATTCTTCTGCCATTGGGCTTCATTGCTATGACTTACATCCGCCCGGGAACATCCTTCCTTCAACCTTCTGCCTATCTATTTAAATATTCAGCCCAACTTCCTTCTTGAAAGCTTCTTCACTTCTTAGACCACTTGGATTACTTGTTTTTTTTAATTGAACTTCAAAAAATCTGGCTGCACAATTCATCCCTTATCTGTTTTTTAATTCTTTTCAAGGGTGTTAATTACTTTGACTTCTAGGCTATACTATTGAGTTGTCAAAGCAAGAAACCATGTCTTAAATTTCTACTGTGCTTTAATGGATCTTTGCAGTTGTGGGCTAAATTTGATGTTGGATAAATATTAGAAGATGACTGATTTAACTTTTCCTGTTTGAGAAAGATTCATGCAAAATCGTCCAATCATTTCAAACATCTGCATAAAATGGTTTTGTTGCATCATAGCAAAAGGAATTAAATAAAGTGGCTGGAGTAGGGTGTGGGTGAGTGAACATGAGTGAGGACAAGCTATAGAGCTTATAGTCTGCTTCATTTTATTTAATATTTCCTCTGAGTACTGTATTAAAGCCACCATTTTAAAGATAATGAGACTGATGATCAGAGAGGTTATATAGCTTGTTCAAGTTTATAAGGCAATCAAGTGGCAGAAGCAAGATTTGAATCATTGTCTTTTTACCCAGTTCCAAGGTTCTTTCTACTACATCGATAAACAGCTTTCTCAACAAGGTGTCATAATCCACTAAGGGAATACAAGTCAGTTATATCATTAAAAAATAAAATAATTTGGAAATAAAATACAAGGCATTAATTTCAGTCTATGTTAAGCCTGAGGGAGAATTCAGAGATTGTAAAAGGTCAGAGAAAGCCTTATATATGAAGGGGAGCTTGATCTGGGATTTGTAAAAGTAGAGAGGGGAAGGGGAACAGGAAGAATACGTGAGGCAGGGAAAAGTTGGTATTTGTAAACAGCATAGAATGGAAGATATAATTCAAGGTGAAGCACAGTTTGCAGTTTAGTGTTATCAGTCAGTTTTGTTACAGTGTTTAAATACATCCCAGATCTGAATGGTCTATGCCAACAAGCATTTATTTCTTGATCATGAGTCTGCGGGTTAGGTATGCCTCTGCTGGGTTTTGACTAAGCTTTCCCGGCTTCAGCTGGATTTGGCTCTAGGCTACAGAGAATGTTTTCTCATGCTAGGACCCAGGTTGCAGGGTCTATGCCTACTCGGGGCATGTTTGCTAATGGGAGATGTCATACACTCAGGAGGGCTGGCGAAATCTTGCCATGTCTTTTAACACTTTTCATTTTAATGCACTACATGTAACAAAACCAAGTGATATATTCAAGCCTGATATCAGCGGGGTAGAGAAGGGAAATATACTCTGCCCAGAGAGAAGTCATAGTAAGGACTCAGAGAGGAGGAAGAATTGTGAACAAATCAAACCATCTGTCAACGTCAGCCCGGATAAGTCTTGGGCAGAGGCGTAGGCAGGGAATGGAAGGCCACAAAACTCAGAAAGGGGTTCACGTGATTGTAGGGAGCTGTGCATTCTCTTAAGCTATGAAATGGCAGAATAAAACTAGTGTTTCAGGAAGTTCAGGTATTCCACGGATGCTAAAGTGGAACGAAGATGAAAAAGAATGACTTGCTATGAGAACAGTGCTTGTTATGGAGGCACTGGCATGAGGCCTGTTTAATAGCACAATAAGAAAAAAGAGGAAAGAGTAAATTAAGGGTGTGCTTAGAAGGCAGTAATGACAGCAAACATTTAAAACAATCATCCCAATACTTTATTCTTATATCTTGGAAGAACTGTGTTACCACTAAGAGGAGAAAAAGGAGAAGGTCTGAGCATAGGATGATGAGTCCCCTTAGGAATGGCCAATTTGAGGTGACAAGGGACCGTCTAAATAGACGCATGTTGCAAGCAGTAATTACATTCAAAAGGAATCCAGATAAAAATCAAATTGAAAAAAATATAATAGATCTTAGAATCATCTGTGTAGGGGCTATGATTGTAGTCATCAAAGAAAATTAAATCACTTAAAAAGTTAGTTTGCCATTTTTATTTTGATTACTATCAGATATTTTAAGCAAAATAAAATGTTTTCCTTGAGCCTTAAAAGGATTTTAGTGTGACTGGATACAAAGCTTCCAGAGCCAGGGCTTTTCTGACATCCACAGGGAAGATGGTAATTTCTATGTCCACTTGGTCAGATAAGGGAGAAGAAAGACCTTCAAGAAAAATTTTACCAGAACACCAGACGACGTGTCTCAATCTTGACAGTCATCACCACCAAGACCTAGTATAGTGGGTTGAAAATCCCTCTGGATGAGGATCCCAGGGTTGGGAAGTTTTCCTGACATTATTAGCCATTGAAGCTCGAGGAATTGTTCAGAGCCTTACTCAAATCAGGAATCACTTTCATAAGCAGTGAGATAGAAGTTTCAGGACACCAAGAGACCAGTCAAAAGTTTGCCTTTGACTCTTCGTTATGAAACCCACTCAGATATTATCTAAAGAGGTTTCATTCCTCTGCTGTTAAGATTTGTTTCCTCTAGAGCCTGTGCAGCTCTAGACTTTTCACTACTCTTTTCTCCCGGTGGTTGGAGGTCAAACTGAGATAACCGAATGACCTCTTCAAAGTGGCGGTAGGAGTTTGAGCATGTTCTGAATTCTTTGATTATATCTCCTTGGAAAGGAATGGGGGGGGGTGGGAGCACATGGGACTCTTGATTCTATCCTCATTTGAGGCAGGTTCCAGGGTCAGTTCTCTCTCTTCTCTGTTATCCACCTTAAAAGACTGGAAGAAGCATTACAGCTTTTATTTGTTACAAGATGTAGAATTTTTCTTCCTGGGAGAAACCACAAATGCTGCTGTACCTTGCTTGCTTGGTGGCCATGGGGTAGATTTCAGATCTATACAAGAGAATTTGTCCAAGAATCTCCTACAGCAATGTGCCAAATCAATAGTTCCAACATGTTCCATGGGGTAGGGCCACCCACTGCCAAGGTTTTGCTGTTACATAATAACAATTTAAAATGAAGTACAATGCAGTGTATATGTAAATGTGTATATAAACATATATTTATATGTCTACCTGTATATTAAGTACATAAAATATACATATACGCCTTTGTATACTTTTGAGCTATCTTTTCTTGGGAAGGGCTATTCTTTATTCTAACACTATGTACAAATGGTTAATAACTTTTGAGGCAAAAATGCATACACCCTTTTTTAAAAAAATAAAACTGAAAGGAAAGTGTTGCATGGCTCTTAAGTATGCGACCTCTAGACTCATATTTTCTTGGTTAGGGCATCATGTTTGCCCCCTGTTAGCTGTGCAGCTCTTGGCAACTTGGCTGACCTTGCTACCTACCTTTTCAGGGTTGTTGTGAGAATTAAATGAGATTATTTATTTAACAATTAGCTATATTGCTTATTCTTTTTTTCAAATATAATATTTTTATATGGGGTATAAGTGTCTTTTTGTTACGTGGATGAATTGTGTCACGCTGAAGTCAGAGCTTTCAGGGTCAGTACAACGTAACTATCCCACCATAAGGATAGTGTACCCTGTACTGATAGGTAGTACACAGTGTACAATATACGGTGCACATGGTACTGATAGGTAGATTTTTCTCCCTCACCCCCCACCACCCTACCCCCTTCTTAGTTTCCAGTGTCCATTACTGCTCTTGATGACCATACATAATCCTTTGTTTTGCTCCCACTTGTAAGTGAGAACATGTGGTATCTGAGTAGTACTACTCAGCCTTAAAAAGGAATGAAATAATGTCTTTTATAGTGCTTATTCTGAACCAGACTGGCTCTAACATTTGACAAATGTTAACTTCCTTAATGCTCACAGCAAATTTAGAGGATTGGCGCTGTTACTTTTATCTTATAGGTGAGGAAACTGATGTACCCAGAGCCTACCTGACTTGCCCACGTGGCTGCTGAGTGGCAGAATTAATATTCTCACCAAGGAAACCCGACTTGGGAGCCCACGGAGAAGTGCATGGCACAGTGTGTGGCATTGAGCATCATCATCACTATTGATGCACATTTTTAAAATGTCCTCTTTTGGCAAAATACCAATTCAGCTATCCAAAAATGGCCTCCTAATTAGTTTTTGAATTTTTACCAGTCTATGAAATTGAAAATCCAGGGATTACTCAATTTTACAACTTTTCTGAATCTCTGGCTTCCCTAAAGTCCTGGATTTCTGCAAAGATTCAATGAGATAATTTCAGTGAAAACAGTTTTGAAAAATCATCATTTGAACCTAAGTCTTTTTTATCAACATAGAAAAATAGTTTTCCTCTTTTTTTTTTTATGATGTAGAGAACTACTGTAAATGGCAATGGGGTGGATGAGAGGAAAGTCTCCCTGGCCTGACCCCGCATGCCTGAGTGCGCACACAGACACATATCACGCACACTAACTGAATAATGATTTCGCTGTGTTGATTTAATGACATAGCAGGGTTTCATGCTGTTTGACAAAATACAGGACAGGTTTGAAAGTTTTTGAACATCAGAAGGTACATGACTGCGCCCTTTTCAATTGGGGGTTAAAAGTGGGCGTGAGAACCAAGGAATCTCGAGTCACTGTGTGCAAGACAGTCAAGCTATGGTGAGCAAAGCATCCAGGCTGTGGATATTTGCACAATTTTACTAGTGCAAACACCCTAGGTACCAATGCTTTCATGGAAATTCTGGCTGTGTCACTGTGTTAACTTTGGCTCAGGCCTGAAGCTATTTTCGGAACCCTTCACAAGCTTACAGGAAGTGCCTTCCCTTTTTATTTACATTCAGTATTGTTATTTTTAAGTATTGCACAAGCAGGAAGGCTTTTTTCCTTTGCCTCCATTCATAGGCATGTTTTTAAATTCACACATGTATGAACACCCATGAAAACATACAAACACACTTTTTTGGCTGAGCTCATTTCAGAAAAGTAAAATGAAAATACCACAACTCTCACCTGATTGAGATGTTAGACCTGACGGCTCTTTCTAGCAAAGCCTGAGTGCTCACAGACTTGGTCAAGAAGACGGAGACTCCCTGGGCTCCAGCAGGAGCTGCAGCAAAATCAATAAACAAATAAATAAAGTAAAGTAAAGACCAGAGGCTCTGTAGAGAGTTGGGGCACCCTGTCTCTTTCATGAGTAATGAATGTGGCAACCACAGGGACTTGGAAAAGACTGGGATTCTCACATCTGTATGCCGACTTTCAAGTAGGTCAGTGCACTATTATAGGGACTTGATGGGGGAGTCAAGGAATAAATAAGAAGAGGGGGTTCAGGCGGAACAGAAAGGGCTTGGAAAGGAAGATATGAGAGGGATTGCTGGAAATCCACCCTCCCTCTCTCCTGAAATTTGTCTGTGTTAAAGTTTGAATCTCCGGGACCTGTTGTGCAATGTGACCAAATTTCCCAGCCAGTCTCTAGAGGAGTAAGACAACTTGTGCCCAAAAAGGCCCACCTCAGGAGACCATCTGTCTCGAGGCTGTTTCACTGTCCTGGGTGGTCTCAGGCTGTTGAAAGGGAACATCTTTCTCTTGAGAAATACACATGAAGTAAATAGAACAGAAGCTGGCTCTTTCACACTGGCCTTCCCACTCTATCCCAAACCTTCGTGTTTTCTTCAATACAGGGGGGCTTTCATAGGTACGTTTCTTATACGCTTGCTCTTGAAAGCCAGTAAAGAGAAATGGCAAGAGAGAAGAAAGAGGAGTCAGAGGGGCACAGAGGATACTTGCAGATCCAGACATGAGCAAAACAACTGCAGTCATCTTGGTGACTATGACCTCTTCCTCCCTTCACAACTCAGTGGTCGCTGTTCAAGGTCAAGGAAGGTCAGAAAGATAGAAATGTGGCACTTTGTTCCATGCAAAATCGTTGCTATTCTACAATACAAATGTGTTCTGTTTTCACCTGAAAAATAACTTTGGAACACTAATATGGACCTTAATTTGTGTGGAAATTGCCTTTCACTAATGATCAAAAAGAAAAAGGGGATTTGCCTTCACTCACATTTGTAAAAAGAGATGCTTGTTCACTTCTGTATAGCATGGATAATTGCATACTTAACAAATCACTCTTAACCCACTCTTCATATATTTAAGGTATGATTCAAAGAAGCTATCAATAATTCTTCAAAGAACAGAACAATGTAGTTCAGGAAGCTGCTTCTTTAAGAGAAAGTCAAAATTAGCAAATTGGCATAAGATGGAGCCAAGCTGAAGCTATAGGGACAGTGCCCTTTACTTCTGGAATTACCAGGTTTGACCTGGCCTTTGCTCTGTTCTGTTGTAGGGAAAAAAAGAATCTCTGCTTAGCTGTACTAGTCATAAAAATGTTTATCACTTACTCATCTAATAAGAGGAGCCCTGGGAGCCTAAAGCATAAAGAAAAGAGATGGAAAAGGAGAGAATTGTAAAAACTTCCCAGTTATGAGTGTAGAGAAGACAGATGAATATTGGAAACTAAAGAAAAAGTGAAATGAAAACCAATCACAATATAGTGACTCATCTGGCTTTGCCTTTTTTTCCCCGTTCAATTAAAAATATCAGGATACAAGTAAGTTTCAGCCCTTGCCCCACTATTAAAAATGACTCTTTGTTTTGGCAACTAGTTTCATTTCCTAGGACACTGATTTTCTCAATATATAAAAACTGAAATCCACTTTTTAAAAATGCAATATTTCCATGCTATACTCAGGGCGATGTTCTCAATTCATTGGAGGGTGGCTGAAAAGAGAAACCATACTCACTTATAAGAAGCAACCTAGAGAGCACATCTCCCACCAAAAGGCCTTTAAAATTGGGGGCACACAATGAAGCAAGATCTTCACAGAGGAGAATAGGTGTCAGAGGACTGACTGTCCTCTGACAGAGGATAGACTGTCAGAGGACATGGTCTTTGAGAGCCTGGAGTGCAAGGTTGGGAAAGATAGCAAGACTGCATTCTATTGGAAGGTTAAAAATGTCTGCCAAGGTGCCAGAGAGGGATGGAGAAGCACAAATACTGTCTTTCTACTAGCCCCCAACTAAATGCCATGGTTCCAGGAGCACCTGAAAAAGGTGTTACTCACATAAATATTTTGTCCACTGGTTGCTGAGAACTGAAAACCATTTCAGGAAGTGGGAGGGAATGACTTGATCTCTTCGGCCCACAAGTACAGAAGTTGCAATGCAAATACCTTGGAATAAGGAAAAAAACATGAATTGTATTCCAGATGGGGAGGAGATGATTGATAGCAGATCCTCTTTCTTTGTTGGTGGAGCTGTGTGTGGGTGGAGGAGAGGGAGCAGCAGACAGGGGGTCAAGGAACTAGATGCCTGATTAGAGGAAAAAAGAGATGCACAAAGACAATTCTCTAAGAATACTCCTCAGATTAACCATGATGTCTCGTATTTGAAATGACTCAGATAAGCCCTAACCTCCATAGAGAGAATGGCAGGCCAAGGTGACCATGCAGACCTGTCTTAGCACTGGCTGAGTTTAGGAGATATGTGAAATAAGGGAAAATATTCTCAGTGTTACTTAATGAGAGGAAGTAGATCAAAGTGCTTAAGTTTGCAGGTTCTACTTCGTTAACATGATAATGTATAACTACAAAATCCTGTAGCAAAAGCCTTACTTAAATGGAGAAATATTGAAAGGTCACTCACAATGTTGGAAATGAGATCAGGTACCAATATTTTCAATATCATACTGGAAGTCTTAGCCCGTACAATTAAGCTAGAAATGGATGAGAGAAGATAAGAAAATTTCCAAGTGTTTGGAAATTAAGAAGATATAAATAATTTATGGTTAAAAAAGAACTCACACTGGAAATTATAAAATATTTTATGCTAATGATAATAAAAATGTAACAAACCAAATCTTGTGGGATAGGCAGGGATTACAAGGAAATTTATAGTCCTAAGTGTATACTGCATATTAGAAAAGAAGGAAGGCTGAAAATCAATGTTTCCTCCTCAAAAAGAAGGAATTAAATACAATAATGTAGAAGGAAGGCAATAATAAAGACAATAGCATAAATTAATAAATATAAACAAATAAATTAATGTGAAATAGAGAAAATCCACAAAGTCAATAAGGTTCTTTAAAAAGATCAGTATAGTTGATAAATCTGCATCAGTACTGTTAAAAGAGAGGACAGTATAGGAAAAGACAGTGAACAAGAAAGAGACAGAGAGAGAAAAAAAGAGACTAAATTAATAGTACCAGGAAGGAAAAAGATGTCACCAAAGCAAATCCTATAGACATTACAAAGATAATAATAAGATATTACTACCAATTTTATTTCAACGAATTTGAGAAGGTAGAGTAAATGGACAACTTCTTAGCAAAGCTCAATTTTTTAAAAAGGGAGAAAATCTGAATAGCTATGTAACTATTAAATTGAGAGCATAAATCGAACCCTTTCCTAAAAGTAATTCCATGCTCATTCAGATGGATTTACCAGTGAATATTTCCCAGTATTTAAGAAGAAATTAACACCAATCTTACACAAATGCTTCCAGACATTTCAAAAAGTGAGAATATGTTTTATTTTATTTTATGAGACTAACATAAACTTATTCCCAACGTGTGAAAAAGACATTATAAGAAAGAAAAATTACAGATCAATCTCTCAAGACCATAGATGCAAACATTACAAACAAATTATAATCAATGAAATATAAAAATGATAATACATCATAACCTGATTGGGCTTATTCTGGGAATGCAAGACTGTTTAATATTTATAATCAATCAATATATTTTATTGTATTAAGAGAACAAAAGAGGGAAATCATGTAATCATCTCAAAAGTGCAGAAAGCACATTTACTATAATTCAATGGCAGTTCAAAGTTTTCTAAGGAAACTGGGAAGAGATGGGAAGTTCTTAATATGATAGAGGGAAACTACAAAAATTATATAGCAAAGACATATATATTTAATGGTGAAGTGTTGACAGTTTGGCTTTGAGGTTGGGAATGAAACATGGACACTCACTAGCATCACTTCTATTCAGCATTACACTGAATAAATTCCTAAACAGTTCAGTAAGCAAGAGCAAAATATTAAATGCATAAAAAAGAGTGTAACAGGAATTATTCATAATTGTGTGAATAAAAAAATCCAAGAACATTTGTAGAGAAACTACAGAAGAGTGAATCTGGCAAACTTGCTGGACACCAGGTCAATTTGCAAAAATCAATTGGACTTTTGTATATCAGTAACAAAAAAGTAGAAAACTAATGTAGGACCTGTACACTGAAACTATAAACATTATTGAGAGACATTAAAGAAAAAGAGTGTATTCTTAAGGCTTTCCACTCTTTTGTCATTCATTGAATGAATTTCTCATTTCCAGAATTACTGTTTGGCTTTTCTTTAATACCTCGATTTCTTTAGAGAAATTTCCATTCATTTCCAGCATTGTTTTGTGGCTTCTTTATGATGAGTTTCTATTTTCTCTTGCATTTCATGGAGCTTTCTTACAATCTGTATTTGACATTCTTTTTTTGTTTTAAGTACATGCACCTTTATTTTTTTCTGTTTAAAAAATATTTATTCTTTAAATTTTATTTATTTTTTAAATTTCAGAATATTATGGGGTACAAACATTTTGGTTACATAAATTGCTTTTGTACCATTTCAAAGTTATAAGTGTGCCTATAACCCAGATAATGTGCATCGTACCCATTAGGTGTGAATGTACCCATCCCCTCTTCCCCCTTCCCACCTGCTTGATTTCTGATGAATGTTATTTCCATATGTGCACATACATGTTGATCAACCAGTTCCAATTTAATGGTGAGCACATGCGGTGTTTGTTTTTCCATTCTTGTGATACTTCACTTAGAAGAATGGTCTCCAGTTCCATATAGGTTAATACAAGAGGTATTACTTCACCACTTTTTTTATGGCTGAGTTGTACTCTATGGTATATATATATGTATAACAAATTTTATTAATCCACTTATGTATTGGTGGGCACTTTGGTTGTTTCCACATCTTTGCTATTGTGAATTGTGCTTCTATAAACATTCAAGTGCAGGTGTCTTTTTTTACAATGTCTTTTTTTCCTTTGGGTAAATAGCCAGTAGTGGGAATTCTGGATCAAATGGTAGTTCTACTTTTAATTCTTTGAGGTCTCTCCATACTACTTTCCACAGAGGTTGTACTAGTTTGCAGTGCCACCATCAGTTTATGAGTGTTCCTATCTCTCTGCATCCATGGTAGCATTTGTTATTTTGGGACTTTTTGATAAAAGCCATTCTCACTGGTGTTAGGTGATATCTCATTGTGGTTTTGATTTGCGTTTCCCTAATAATTAGAGATGGTGAGCATTTTTTTTATATGTTTGTTGGCCATTAGTCTATCTTCTTTTAAAAAGTTTCTGTTCATGTCTTTTGCCATTTTTTTTAATGGGATTGTTTGATTTTTTTCTTGCTGATTTGCTTGAGTTGTTTATAGAATCTAGTTATTGGATGTGTAGCATACAAATATTTTCTCCCATTCTGTAGGTTCTCTATTTGCTCTAATGATTATTTCCTTGGCTGTGCAGAAGCTTTTTACATTGATCAGGTCCCATTTCTTTATTTTTATTGTTGTTGTGATTGCTTTTGGGGTTTTCTTCATAAATTCTTTGCCTGGAATGATGTCTATAAGACATCAGGAACACTTATACCCTGTTGGTGGGACTGAAGACCAGTATAACCTCTATGGAAAGTAATATGGAGAGACTTCAATGAACTAAAAGTAGACCTACCTTTTGATCCAGCAATCCCACTACTGTGTATTTACCCAAAGGAAAACAGATATTTTATAAAAAAGATACTTGTACTTGAATGTTTTTTGTAGCACAGTTTGCAATTGCAAAGATGTGGAGACAACCCAAGTGCCCACCAATACATGAGTGGATTAATAAAATGTGGTATATGTATAACATGGAGTACTACTCAGCCATAAAAAATGGTAATTTAGTATCTTTTGTAACAACGTTGATGGACCTGGAGACCATTCTTCTAAGTGAAGTATCACAAGAATGGAAAAACAAACACTACATGTACTCAGTACAATATTGAAATTAATTGATCAACACTTACGTGCTCAATGTGCATATATGGAAGTAAAACTCAACAGAAATCAAGTAGGTGGGAAGGGAGGAGGGTGGGTACATACATACATAATGGTACAATACACACTATATGGGTGAACTGCACACTTATAACTTTGAAACTGTATAAAAGCAAATTATGTAATGAAAATATGTGTACCTCCATAATATTCTGAAATAGAAATAAATAAATAAGACCAAAATAAATGGACAGATATACAATGTTCACAAATTGCAAGAATCAGCGTTTCAATGGTATTAATACTTCCCATAGTAATCCATAGATTAAAAAAATATCAGAATTATAACAATAGCATATTTGGTAATGAAAATTGGTAACTTGATTTTAAAATTAGTATGGAAATGCAAAGAACCAGAAATAGCTGTGATAATCTTGAAGAAGAAAAAGAACAAATGTGGAGGAATAACACTACTAGATAGCTTGACTGATTAATTATAGAATCATCATTACTGTGACAGTGTGGTATTTGCATAAGGATAATGACTAGTGGAATAGATTAGAGAATCCAGAAAAGGATACATTCATTAGATTAACAGGAAAGATGACAATGAAGTGTTATGGGGAAAGGAATTTTTTCCAAGAGATAATACTAGGTGAAATGGATAAACATACACACACACAAAGCAGTTACCTTTGGGGATGGGGCAGACTGTACTGGGGCAGGAGCAAGGCAGGGCCTTCTGCAGTGCTGGTAGTTTTCTTTCTGGATTTGGGTAGAGGTTGTAAGGGAGTGTTCACCTCTGAATATCCACTGAGCTGTATATTTGTTATTTCTGCACTTTTCTGCTTGTTTATTATACATCATTAAATCAGTGAGTGATTTATAGTTCATTCTAAACTCCAACAAAGTTTTTTTTTTCATAAAAGTTCTTTTGGCTAAGTTAATTAAAATAAAAGTTGACTGATTTATGTGTTAATTTACAAAACCTTTTTGCCACACCTTTAACCATGAAACCTATTTCTTCTTTTCTGCCAAAGCAGGATTTTCCGTGACCGCCTGCTGCGATTGCATTAGAGAGTTGCCATTTCAAACACCACTGGAAGGTTCCATTTCTGCTTGGATCCTATTTAAATTGGAGCCATTTAGAACTTTTTAATTACTAAAAAGTCCCCTTGTGCCCTTTATAGGCGTTTGTCAGTTCTCAGTTACTATCTTTAAACGGAGGCAATGTTTCATCTTAAAGTTATTTTGCTAGAAAGTGTGCATAAAATGTTGGGGTAAGCAGCTCACTCATATGAGTTCATTCATATGTACCCACTAACATGGCTGATATCCCCTAGGAGGAACTGTTTTATGAAATCATATATGCTAAGTGAAATCAGGAGAGATGAGAGAACAGGCTGGAGAAAACAGAAATCAGTTCTTCGAGACGCCAAAGCCACATAATGGAAAACTGGTGCTCTCTGGAGGTTGAATTTTATGAATCAAAGCAAAGTTTAAAGAACACTGAGAAGCTTCTCCTTCTGACTCTCCAAAGCCACTACACCAAGGCTATTCCTAAGAGACAGTTTTATCAGAGAAAGGCCAAGTGTGGCTGAAAAGCCACCACATTGGTGAACCATTTCCTAATTTCTCTACTTGTAATTAATTTCTCCCTCTACTTTAATTCACTATAGTTTGTTCATATTCATTTTTATCTTTGTATTCAACCAAATGATATTGGCTCCTGTTAATGAAAATGGTCTCATTTTCCCTTTTCATAAAAACCGAGTGAGGTGTTTCAAGGATTATAATAGCATCATACTATTACACTTTGTCTAATGTTGCCCACATCTTCTTTAACCAGCATGTTATTTCAAGTTTCTTCTATCAGTGTTGATAAACAATTTCTTAGACTAGAACTGGTATTTGTATACTCATGCTCATAACAGCATTATTCACAATAGTCAAAAGGTGGTAGCAACCCACGTGTCTATCAACAGAGGAATGGATAAATGCAATGTGGTGTACACATACAATGGATTATTATTTTGCCTTAAAAAGGAGGGAAATTTTGACACATACTATCACATGGATGAATCTTGAAGACATTATTCTAAGTGAAATAAACCATTCACAAAAAGAAAAAAATTATATAATTCCATTTATATGAGGTTCCTAGGGTAGTCAAATTCATAGACACAAGAAAGTAGCATGGTGGCTTCCAGTGGCTGAAGGAAGGGAGAAATGTAAAGTTATTATATAGTATTTAATGGGCATAGAGTTTCAGCTGGGGAAGGTGAACAGGTGCTGGAGATGGATGGTGGTAATAATTGCCACAAAACAATGTGAATGTTCTTGATGCCACAGAGCTCCTAAAAATGGTTCAAATGGTAAATTTTATGTTATGTATATTTTATCACAATAAAAAAAATTAAAAATTAGAAAATAATTCTTAGTTCTTTTTCCCCAGAATTCATATATATATATATATATATATATATATATATATATTTGTTATTTTGTTCCTGATTTTTCATTCTGTGTACCAACACATGCCCTGTATTTGACTTTGGACGCTGTCTTTGTATACTCCCAAACAAGAAATGCTGAACGCATTACCTATGGAATCTAAAAAGGCATTTTGTTGATGTTGTTTAGCTGCAATGCCTCAGAGCAGAGAGATTTAGTTATGAATTAGCCTTATAAAGAAGATGTTTCACCCTGTTGAGTGTTTTGGACATTGGGACAATATATGCCAAAGAAATAATAACACTAATATTATAATTAGAGTCAGGGGGAGGCCTTTCAGCTTCCTCTTCTAGAATCCAGAGCAAACATATCTTTAGAAATTAAAAGACATACCATGGAGAAGTTTCTTAATTAAAAAATAAATAAATAAGTTCCAGCTGAAAGGAAAAAATAATGATTTCTGCTGATTATTGTATTTTCCAATTTGTCTTTTAGTTTTCTATTAGAAAGTAAGCACCATCTACCTTTTCCCATTCAGTTGCTTACTCAGTCTCTAGTTTCTCTCTTCTTCTCATTCTTTTTTTTTCATATGTAAAGGTCTTTCCAACACACAGAATAAAATACCAACTCTTTGTCGAAGAATAAAAAGTTCATTGCAATCTGGCCTCAGACTGGTTTTTCTTACTGTATGTCCTAAGACTGCCCAATGTTAGATTCACTCCAGCCATAACACCTTTCAGGACTGGTCCCCGTGCCTCATTTCATCCTTTCTTTACACATGCTGTATCCCATGAATTGAATACTTTCTCACCCTTCTCCATGCCACACATCTCTATTCATCTTAGAAACAATTGTCATCTTCTCTGTGAGGTATTCTGTGCTTACTTCCCCTTCTGTGCCCATTTAGTTGCCCACCCCTCTTCAATGATCCTACAACAATTCAAGGACTTTGTGTATAGTTGTACTATGGTACTCACACCACATGGGAGACAGTTATCTACATGGATGTTTCAGCTTTTAGACTAGAAGTTTCTTCAGAGCGATGTCATAATTGTTTTCCAGCACCTGGCACAGTATCTTAGAGTAGACTCTCAGAACATTGTTTGACTACATAAATGAACAATGAATAAAAATAAATGAATGAAAATTAAGACAAAAACGTTCATTATTATGGATTTCACAGATAGTACATAGAGGCTCATGTATTCAGGAACAGGAATAAAGGAATGAAGGTAAAGATTATTTCTTACAGAAAGGGCAGAGTTTTTGTAGTTACCTTGAATTTCAACCCCACTTACAACTCAAAATCACTTTGTGGTTTTGAAAATCAATTTATGTAAGTTAACTGATTCGAAGTTGAAGGATAATAAATTGTCTTAATTATATAAAATAAAAATAATGTTGTCTTCTAGCATGTTTTAAATAGAAAAGAATCCCTTTTTACATAGAAAATGTCTGATAGGAAAGTAAATAGAATTGTTTCCACATACAATGCTTTTAAGTTATATCCCTGGAGTCATTGGCCTGGGATAGAAAGGTGGAAATAAACTTAGTTTTATGCACATGCACGCTCTCACACAGTACACTCTCTTATGTAAACTAGGCAGTGACAAGTTACTTGGATGGCTAAATCAAAACTGGTCCACCAAACAAAATTGTGCACTGTGTTGGAGAGCATTAGGGCTGCTGGGTTTTAAGGTTTGCCTTGGCTTGAATTCGTTGTAACACCACCCACCTCTCTCCAGTTGCAATATTCTAACCAGGTCACCTAGATGCTGTGAAACAGATGTTCATTGAAGGGAAAAGGAAGTAGGTGGTGTCCATTGAAAAGTGATAGCCATGGCAGAGAGGAAAGTATATTTTTACCTACAACACAAGCTGAATATTAAGAAAGTTCTTGGTAGGGCAGAAATTCCTAGCTCTCCAGGAATCTGCAGCACTTAGTAAGCACTTCAGTATACTGAGAGGCAAGAAAGCAGAGCAGCGAAGTGCTTGGGCCTTGGGGTTAGACCATTTGCCTTTAACTTCCAGCTCTGCACTTACTAGCCGTGTGACCTTGGGCAAATCACTTAATCTTTCTTTTCAGTTTCTTATCTATAAAATAATACTAACTCCATTATATCCAGTAAATATAAAAGCAATGATAGTTTCAAAGTACTAGTTGGAAGAGGAATTCAATTTTGATATTAAAAAAGTTATCTCTTCTGCTTTTGGTGATGATGAAGTACCTGGTGCCACACTAACCCTCCTTCTATAAACAGCCATAGAATGGACACTTGACCCCTCAAAACCAGGCAAATGTGTTTAGGCCTTGACCAACAGGCAATGAAAGACAGCAAGCATGAAAGAAAGGAAACCCAAGAGCTGAGAACTATGATTGCCCCATGCTTGTGCCTGTATACAATTTCCTGAGTGCGACATGGAGAGATGGAATCCAAGCAGGCACTATGGTTCCTCTGGGCTGAGGAGGCAGAGATCAGAGTTCAGAAGACGTGGTGGAATCCAAAGGGCAATGCACTACAAAGGGCCACCCCAGAAGTCATGGATTACCAGTGGGTCTTTGGCTGGGGGTGGGTGGGGAAGGGGATGCTTGACAACTATAGGGCTAGTATGGTTGATATTTTATATCTATTCCAGTTCATTGTCTTACTAATTTCTTTGAAAATCTAGAAAATGATTTGTCTGGAATAGTCTCTCATAGACCAGGTAATTCTGAAGTAGATTCATCTTGCTCAGAATAGTCTTTGTCATGCTCTCATTTTGTTGAATATGTACCAATGTCCCACATGGAATCTGTTCTGTTCATTGCATATTTTTTGACATGTAATGTCTTATCCAGCTCTGCTATTGGCTCCAGACTAAGATGGGAAGAGGTAGAGAGGGAGATTCTGGCCAGCAGTGGAGTCTGTCATCTCAGAACACTTTCTCAGCATATTTGCTGTGTCTTTCTCTGAGGAATGCCTCTGTTCATCTTCCTGGAATCCCTTCCACATCCCCCTTAAACACACCTTGGAGGGAGCAGCTCGCTCAGCAGGAGGCCAGAAGGGCTCTCCCTGACGATCAGCAGTGCCCAGTCCGGCTGTTCTGTGACTTAGTTTTTATTTTCACTCTGGTAGCAGATACAAACCTAGCTGGTTGGCATTTTCCCTCTCTCTTATACTTGGTTTAGGGTTAGTAGTCTAATCAAGAAAAACAAAGACGAGGTTACCGTGTCATACCTCATCCAGACGCTTTCCAGTCACTCTCCATTGGGTTGTTTCAAGCTTTTCCTCTGGCACATTCAAAATCCTAGTTTATATCATAAACAATAGCTATCTGTTGTTTCTAACAGAAGGTAACATGTAAGATTACAAATACTTTCTCACTTGTACTCCCTCAATTTGATCCCAATTTTCACAAATTTTGCCAATGCTCGAAAATCCATGGTTTGGTGTTGTGGTCATCTCCTACTTGTATTAAAGACATAATTTTTTCATTTGCTTCTCATTTTTAAAAATGAATCAATAGGTACTTCTTAAAATTGAGAAATAAAAAAAGAAAGTATAAGTATATTATTTAAAATTATAGAGCTAAGCAGCAATGGAACTGCTTATCAGGAGAATAAAAGAAATATATATATACAAATGAACATAAAAACTGTTAAGTACTTAAAATTTAAATAAAAAAGAAAAGGAATAGTGGTGAGAGGGAAACTTGAAGATAAAATGATAGAATATGAAATAAAATCACACATCAAGTGGCAAAATATATCTACTATAACTGTAAATGGAATGAACTTTAAAAAAAGATTTTAGCTTGAATCCAAAACCAAAACCCAAATGTATCAGAAAATATTTAACCTTCAGTATGGTTTCTGACAAATAAATAATGTCAAATATGCAGATGTTAAGAATTCATATGTAGTATATGTACACACAACTAATATATTTTTTAAAAAGGTGTGTGTGCATATATCTGTTTCTCTCTCCCTCTCTCTCTTTACTATATATACATGTATCTCATATAAGCAAGTTGCAAAATAGTCTGAAATCATGGCTTTATTCATTAAAAAAAATTGAATACTATATATATTTTAAATGTTCATATAGGCACAGAAGACATCTAAGGAGATACATATTTCCTTTGGGGAGCAGAATTTAGGGATAGTAGAAGGGAGAAGAGATTTTATCTCTTATTATTTTTCATGATTTTGAACTGCTTGAAATTTTACAACAGACATAGTGTTTATAATAAAAATGTTTTAAATAGCTATCACTTATCTTATGTTCAAATGATAAGTTGTTAAATATTTGGCATACAAAAATGCATTTTTAGGCTATGCCAAAAATCATTGACTATTTCTTAAATTATTCAAAAGGAATTTTCAAAGTTTTCTGTGGCTTAAGAATAATAACCTACCACAGCTGTGTCAAAGTGGAGAATTAGGAAGAAATTAGGTTCTACAGAACATTTATGTCTGAGGAATGGAGAGTATGACGGGGAGAGTGATGAGAAATGAGGCTTCAGAGAAAAGCTGGTATGGTATACTAAGGATTAGACATTGATACATAAAGCAACCAAAATGCTATAAGGAAGCTGTTGTATTTCCAACAGATTATTGGTTGAAGGCTGGAGAAAGAAGGGTAGAGGGGAGAGTAGAAGCAGGATTTATACTTTAAGACCGATAATCTTAAATCTTCTGCCTCAATTGAGAAATAAGGCTTAGCAGTCAGACAACTAGATGACAAAATATCAGCATTTTTTTTTTCTTTTTTTGCTAAGAAAGTTAAATTAGATGCTTGCAGCCATGGATGGGTTTCCTCATTTCTTTTTCATCCAATTTCAAGTCAAGACCACAAGGTCTTGACCAATCCCAGTGATAATTTTAGTCTGCAGAGCTACATGTGTGTTCCTTGCAATCCCCAGGAACAGAAAGGGAAAAAGAGGCACAGGTTTTCAGATGGGTCTTTTGCAGTCACTGTGGATCAAGATCAAAGTCTAGGTACCTTGGTCCGAAGAGCAGAGCAAAATGTGTCCTTTCTTTTGGCCGGCAGATATTATACTAAAGGACAGAATGGAAAAGGTTTGAACCATGAATACTTACTCTTCTCCTTTAGGGGATGAGGCCATAAGTGAGGGGGACAGAATTTTTCCTTGAATACTTTCCCCTCCTTCTCTGAAGAATATGATGAGCAGGGAAAAAATGTGACCCTGGGGCAGAGGGGCCAGGCACAGTGAGCTTCAATCACTTTAGAAGTCACAATGTCCTCAGATGAGGGACAGATTCCCCCAGGTGGGGTGGAGCATCTCAGAGTCGGCCGAATACAAAGGTAGTATGTTTCTTCAGTATAGAGCAAGAGCTCCTGTGGAGCAATGAGGGGTTGCCTCAGTAGAACGGCAACACGTATATCTATGACGCTGAGACAACTTTTTTAAGAGGTTGAAATCAGTTAGCTATTTTACTATTAGAGGAATAAGCTAATGTAAAGCTGCGGTCCCCAACCTCTGGGCTGTGGCCGGTACCAGTCCGTGGCCTGTTAGGAAACGGCTGTGCATCACTGCCTGAGCTCCGCCTCCCCCGCGCCGTCCCTGCATTCCCCACCCCGCTGTGGGACAATTGCTTTCCATGAAACTTAGGAACTGGGCTGCACAGCAGCAGGTGAGCCGCGGGGGAGCGATAGAAGCTTCATCTGTATGTATTTACAGGCACTGCCCATTCCTCGCATCACCACCTGAGCTCCCTTGTCCCTGGTGCCAAAAACGCTGGGGACCGCTGAATTAAAGAATGCATTTGCAACATTTCCTGGTTGGGTTTTGAAGTTTGCCATTTAGAAGAGGCATTCAACCATAACCTGTGTTTTTTGTTTTTGTTTTTTCGTTTTCTTTTTCCTCTCGTTAGGTATGTAATAATTCTCTTTTCCAAGCTTTGGGCTGGATATTTCATGGATAGGCCAAAAAGACATACATACAGCAACTATGGAAAATGCTCTGTCAGAGACATTTAATATTCAACAATGTCAAGGAGAAATTAATAAGCATTTTATGAAGGAAGGACACTAGGACATCAGTAGTTGTCTTCATACTACTTTAAAGTGTTTCTTCCAACTTCTCACAATCCATCCCCTCTCCTTCATTTCTTCTAGCACTCTGGACTATGATGATGCAACTGGAGAATTTTCTGGTTCTGGCAATATTATGGATCAGAGAACTTGAATACCTGCTTACTACAAACACCCCAAAATGTCAATTGTATTTTATTTACTAGCAATAAACAATTGGCATTTGAAATTAGAAAATCAATATATTTATAGTATCATTAAAATACAAAATATTTCATGTAAAATATGCAATATTTATATAAAACATAAATATATATAAGAAAATTAACAAAATGCAAGCAATTTTATAACAAAACATAGAAGAAGATCTTGACAAAATTTGGGTGGTAAGATTTTTTTTTTTTTAGGTAGAACACAAAAAGCATGAACCATAAAAGAAAAGAAACGATAATAGGGACTTCAACAAAATTCCAAATTTTTGTTCTTTGCAAACACCATTTAGAAATTTAAAAGGGTTCTTGAAAAAAATGCCTTCTATCACAACAGATTAAAGGAATTGTATCTAGAATTTATATAGAACTTATCATTCACTAATAAGAAGGTAAGCAACCCAATTTTTAAATATGCCCAAAATGTGAAGAGACATATCAGAAAATAACTATGTAAAGGGCCAATAATCACATGAAAAGATACTCAATATCCATAGTTATCTGTGAAATGCCAATTAAATCCACAATGAAATACAACGCACATCTGATAGGTTAGTAAAATTAAATCAACTGACAATATCAACTTTGGCAAGAATGTGGAGAAAGTGAACTTCTCACGAATTGCTGTTGGGAATGTAAAATGGCACAACCACTTTGGAAAACAGTTTGGGAGTGTCTTATAAAGTTAAATATATACTTTCTATGTGATCCCCAGTAAGTCTGGTTATATAACCAAGAGAAATGAAAACACGTCTACAGAAAGACTTGTTCATGAATGTTCACAGTAGCTTTGTTCTTAGGAGCGCCCCAAATGGAAACAATACAAGTATTCAATGGCAGGTTAATGGATAAACAAATTGTGATCTATCTGTACAATGGGATACTACTCACCAATATGAATGAATAAACTATTAATACAAACAACAGTATGATTGAGCCACAAAAATATTATGCTGAGTAAAAGAAGGCTACAGAGTACTTACTATTGTTTTCCATTTACGTGAGACTCTCAGAAAGATAAACCTAATATATAGTAATAGAGAGATCGGTGGTTGCCTGGAGCCAGTGTTGGGGTGATATTTACTGGCAAAAGAGCACAAAGTAACCTTCTGGAAGTTATGGAAGTATTTTATAAAATTGATTTTACTGATATTTACAAGGATGTATGATTTGGTCAACTTTACTGGACTGTACACTTAAACTGGGTGCATTTTATTACCTATAAATTATGTCTCAATGATACTTGATGTTAAAAGCCTTGACAAAATCAGTGAGGGAGGATGTAGATCAGTGGGAACTCTCATACACTCTTCTTGGAAGTATTCATTTTTACAACTATGATTGAAAATTATTTGATACTATCTTATACATTTAACAATGTGCACATCCCATTACCTAACAATTTCAGTCTAGGGAACATACCCGAAAGGAACCTTGTCCTAAAATTCATAAGGAAGAGTCAAGAAACAAGAAAAATCAAGGTAACTTTGAAGGAAATGAATAAGAAGAGTTTGCCTTATCAGATAACAAGACATTTATAAAAAATGATTTATATATATTAATTAGAATATTATGATATTTGTGCAGAAATAAAAGAGCAAAGAGGTTGGATACAGATTCCTGTATATACAGGAAATGGAATATGACAAAGGTAATTAGTAGTTAGTGGAGAAATAATAATTATTATATATAACACACACATCTGATGTGTGTGTATGAGATACACTTACATAGATCTTACTATATGTCAGGCACAGTTATAAGAACTTTTATATATTAAGATATAGTCCTCATAACAAGCCTATAAAAGCAGACTATTCAAAATTTGTGACTTCATGGATTCTTTTGACAGACTCAAGATAATTTACTAGGGCATTTAAGTACAATGGTGAACATTTGTGGCTTATGAGAAAGTTTAATGTGAAAAAATTATATTTATGAGTCCCTTGAAAAAGAAAAGACTTTAAAAAAGTCCTTAAAACATCTTTTTCCCCCATTAAAAAATAGTTACTTTCTACACACATGTACACACACACAAAACTTAGTAATTAGTAAACTCTTTTAGGAATTTTAACATAATATTTTGACTGTTGAAAATAGCTGAGCAAATGGGAGAGAAAGTAGGGTATCTTTGCAAATAGACAACATCCTAAAAATATCATAGCTATTTTTATAGAGCATTTTCTGTATGCCAGCTATTTCCTATAGGTTGTCTCAATGTCTACGTTATTAACATTATCTTCAATGTATGCTACTTGAAATTCATAAATTTGGTGCGGAAGCTCTCTGTCATCAGGAATCACAATCTATCAAAAAGAATACAGACAAAACAGACATAACGAAAATGAATTAACTACGTATATTTCATCATTAGACATAAAAGTCAGAGAGATGTTTGGATGCCAAGTATAGTATAGTTTAAGTGGATCTAAATCATTCAAAGAGGATGTCCTCAGGGAGATGAGTTTTTAAGTGCTTTTAGTAGGAATGATCAGTCTGTTTTAAGCATATATTAATCCTTTAGTAAGGGATTGGGTACGGAGAATAATATTCCTGGCTAGGTTGTATACGTGAGCAAGAGTGACTGGGGGTAGGGGGGAACTGTAGTTATATGGTTAACCAGTGTAGTGTATAATAATAGAGTTTCTTAATCAAATTTAAGGTACCAAAATTAAGATTTTGTATTTCAGGCAATGAGCAAATATGGTGGTTTTAGGAATCAAAAGAGGATTAAATAGGTGCAGCCCGGAGAAAGCACCTGGGAAATCTCAAAAACAGAAATAACTGGGCATGGGGAAAGAGTATAGCATAGTGGTTATAAGAACACAGGCTCTGGAGTCAAATACCTGCACCTAAATCCTGATGTGCTACCATTTACTTCAGGTATGCAACTGTGGGCAAGACTCTTAGCCTCTCTGTATCTCAGTTTGTTCAACTGCAAAAGAGAGAAAGAGTACAAACAGTTATCTCATGCTGTTGTGAAAATTAAATGAGAGAATCTATGTTAAACAATTACAACAGTGCTTAGCACATGATAAGCACTCCATAAATGTTCATTTTTATCATTATTAGTATTTTGGTTTTCCAACAAGGAATGCTGGTAAGAGAAAAGACAAAATAATTGTTTTAAGTTGTGAGTATCATCTAACTGCAATTACAATAAAACACCAACTTTAATGTACACGCGCGCGCGCACACACACACACACACACACACACGAGCTAGGAAGAGGTGACAATCACAAAAGTGCAGCTGTGAGACTCGAAGTAAAGGTCTTGCCCATAGAAACTGAGTGGTAAGGACCAGCTAGAGACGCATTCTTAGCCAAGGAAAGTGTTGAGACTTTTCCATGAACCAGAATTATTTTGAATTATAAGAATTTGGTAAGAGAATGTTATGAGTATTTTTTAAACATGTAACAATTCCTGAATTACAATTCCAGTGAGTCATGCTGCACTTATTGCACCGGGAGAGGAGGGTGTGACGCCCATCCACATTCTTGCACGTACCCGCCTGTTCCCTCACAGGGAATGGGGTGTTTATGGACATAACCTCACTCAAGTCTTGTGCTCCTTCTTGAGATTTGCAAACATTACGCAAATGGCCTTCAACCTGCCTCAAACTGTGTGCGTGTATTTCACGCACTTTCTCTAACCTTCATGTGGCTTCAAACTCTTACTTCATCAGTATCTCATTTTGAACTTGCAGTCAGTTGAAGACACTAAATAATTTCCATACAGACTACTTGGTCACATCACCTTCATCCTCAGCTTATGATGTGGAGGCTTTAGGAAAGCACTTTAAATTTCCCCTTCTTGTATTCTAGCTTGCTAGATTTGGTCTTGTCTGTCTGTTGAGATCACACTCTGTCATCCAACAATCTGTCGTCTGCTTCAGTTTTGGGTTCAGTATGTCTGGTAAGCATGCATTCTGTGACTCCAATAAAGCCATTAATAAAAATATCAAAAAGAATAAGATGAAGGACAGAGTCCCAGTGCAAGTCACTATGGAGATCTCTCCAGTTTGACATTAATTTAACAGTTCACATGCTTCAAGTATATACTCTAAGTAGCTATATATAGCAAACTACATTATTCAGCCAAGCCAAGAGAATATATAATTGTGGAATTATATATAGTCAGGGGGTTCAGGGAAAATCATTTAAATTCTGAAAATGTGCCTCTGATATTTCACATTCATTACAGTTGTTCAAATCCAAAAGGGCTATAACTTTAGGGCTATACTTCCTCTGAATCATAAACCTGTGTTTTTAAAGAGCAGACAGGAACTCGTATAATTGTTTCCTTATATATGTTTCTCATAACTCTACTCCTGGAAGATTTTTGGTTAAAATGACAACATGGCTTTTCATGGTCAAATATGTTCTGGAAAAGCTACTGTGGAACTGTTACAGTTTCATATTGTATATTATCATCATAAAAATTTGGAGGTCTGGGCATGGTGGTTCATGCCTGTAATCCCAGCACTTTGGGAGGCCTAGGAAAAAGGATCGCTTGAGGCCAAGAGTTTGAGACCAGCCAGGGCAACATAGCAAGACATTGACTCAAAAATTAATTAATTAAAAAATTAGCTAGGCATGGTGGCCCACACCTGTGGTCCTGGCTACTCAGGAGGCTGAGGCAGAAGGATTGCTTCAACCCAGGAATTTGGGGCTGTAGTGAGCTGTGGTGGCACCACTGCCACTATCCTGGGTGACAAAGCAAGACTCTGTCCCTAAAAAAAATAAATAATAAAAAAGAAGAAGAGGGACTTACTTGACCATGAAACACTTGTTTGTGAGATACCACTTAACATTCCAGGGAACGGTAGTTGTACAGCACAGAGAGGGGAGCCTTAGGGTCCTGTGCAACAAGGTCTAAGACCCAGGATAGGGGCCTTCAACATTACGGAACTTGGAACACCATCACGTGTGGGAGCCTAAATCACGTGGAAGAAGAAAGAGAGGCTTAGGCTGCTGCAATGAGCCATTCTGTGGGTTCTATTCCACTGAGCTCAGAGTCTCCAGCAACCCAGTGTTCCCTCTCCCTGGCTCTCCTAGTCCCTACAGAAGCATAGAGGACAAGGGATTCTGGAAAGACAGTAGAGGGGCTGCAGTCAGTCCTGGCCCAAACTGGAATCTCCCTGAGTGGAGATCTCCAGATGCTTTGCCATGACAGAAGACAATCATTAGCTGCAAAACACAATGTTCCTAAAAGGCGTGACTCATGTAACGTGCTTCTTATTCCCGTGGCTGCCTGTGGATCATTCAGAAAGGTACAGTCAAGGTGGCACGTCTATTTTCTGGAATGAAATGGAGGAAAGATATCATTCTTATTTTCTGCGCTTCCCCCCACTCTCTGAAAGTCCTTTTTCTGTCATGGTGCCAGAGATAAGGAGAAAGAGAAAAATAGGCTGGAATTTGTTGGCTTTGTGGGAGGAGGAGCCACTGGGGTAAGCACGGTGGGTATAGAGAAATGAGGCTGGCCGCTGCTTCGCACAAACCTAGACTGACAACGGCATCTCCATTCCCCTCTTTTTGCTTGTTCTGGAACTGTGAGATCATGAGAATGTCAAGGCATGATTTCAGTTTTCTGGCGACCCAGGGGTTATGTCAGCCAGCCAAACTACATGCCTCTGCCCCTGCCTCCTTTCCCGATAGCTGACCCTGCCTTAGCAAGACCACCCTCCTTCCTGCATAAAATCAAATCCTCTTATTTTCTCATCCGTGACTTCTCCCACACACTAAAGAGGCCAAATGTGTTTAATTACCAGAGATTATTTTGTAATCCAGTGGGCTACCACCCTACAGAGACTCACGCTGAGATCACCGTGTTCATTCCCTGTCAGGAGTCTGTCCTGATTCTAATTCATGTTGTCTCGGAAGTGAGGAGTTCAAGGTTTTCCCCTTAACTCAGATATTAGGTCTTGTGTCGCTGATGAGATGCTTTTGGCAACAGCAGGAATCATGTTCCCAGACTGTTAATAACTTTTTTAAAAAGCTCTTCCAATCTCTAAACACACGAGTACCCCCACCCATTCTACCTTCTTTGCCTGTCTGTGTTCCCCTCTGTTTTTCTTGGCAGATGTCAGTGTTGGGTAAATACTCCTTTCATGGAGGTGCCTGTCTGTCAGGTCCCATCAACAGCAAAGAAAATGACAAGTTAATGAATTCAGCATTGTGTCTGGCAGACGGTTTGTTCCAGTCCCATGGGGCACATCTGGCAACAGGTTAAAGCAAAACAAAGCATAACAATGGAGTAAAAATGCAGCACTCAGAAACCCAAGGTGAAAAGGGAATTAAATAAATGTCTTAAGTGTAAACGTCCCTAAAATCAAGAGCAAGTGATGAAAGCAGAGGAAGGAGGACCAGAAAGCAGCAACCTCAAAGCATTCATAAGGACAATTTCAAAAACATTTTTTTGAAATACTGCAATAAGAGGTTTCAGAATGAAATTGGTCCAAAGATGTAAAAAAAAGTGTTTTTAGGATCTTGGCCTCTAAATGTTGTCGGTTGAAGGCAGCAGCAAGGAGCTGCCTATAGCAGAGCATCTTCCATACACTGCCAGAGTGGGTCCAGGCAAGCATCCCCTCTCCAGTGTCTCATTCCCTGTAAGGCCAAGGCCTGATCTTTAAAGAAAATGTAGGATCATTGGTTGTACCATTTCAAGTAAATTTGGAGAATTTATATTTTTCCAAGTACTTCTTGTGTTTTAAATTAAAAAGTAAGTTGTGACCAATATCCATGGTCAAAACATCCATGAATTTAATGAGAAGAGAGACAGGAACATAATATCTTTGTGCAGAGGCAGAATTTAGTAAGCACAATAGCAGACCGACTTATGGAGAAGAAAAATGAAGATGTGTTTGGATATGATATTTTACATTTTAAACAAAAGAAATGTAAAAGAGTGAAACTTTGTAATAATATAAAAACTGAAGAACAAACTAACTTCTTAAAGAAAAGGCTATTGATAATGGGACATACATATCAAAGATTTGTGTAAAATGATAAACACCATCAAGGTAGGATGAGTAGATGGTCATAAAATTCAACACCCTAGTAGAATAGAGCTAAATCTGGGCTCCATGTAGCAGAAAACCTTTCCTTAGAAAAACAGAAACATTCTTTCTGAGCATTTGAACTCCCTAGTAGAATGATCCTAGTCTTCTCATAAAAGCAAAAGTATTGCTTTCTATGTTAACTTTTCAGGCAAATAGATCAATTATTTCTAAAAATTCTGCTGGTCGAAAATGAGAACCATTTTATTCTTTGTATTTCTGTGAAGTGGTAGATGGTTTTGTTTAGCTAAACCTCTTTGCCAAAAGCACAACAACAACAATAACAAAAACTGCAGATGGACACAAATCCTCAGTAGTGCAATTAACTTCGAGGACTCCATGTGTTCACTGGGCACCTTCTCATCACTGACTTTTTAGCTCACACTTGCATTTCATTTCTCAGGAAATGTCAAGTACAGAGTCACTTTAATAAATATTTTTTAATGAACAAACAATAACAAGGTGGAAAGCAGATATTAAATAAAATCATTCATCTTCCTTGAAGACATGGCAAAAAAGAAGTCAAAATGTCCAGAGGAAGAAAATTTGGCAATTAGGTTAATTGTTCAGGAGGTCTCAGGATATTGACTTTTGAAAGGTTGAGGGAGTCCCATAGAGGATACAGGAGACTCCCTAGGAGCCATAATGGATTGATGCTATGAGTCACCCGTCCAGAGGCCAAGACTCCTCTAAGGCCACAGTACAAGGGTTGTATTATGAAGGGATGCCAGAGTCTGAGAATGAGCTCCTGTATCCAGAAAGAAAGAAAGGTGGACCTATCTGACGTCTTTTTGCAAAGGATGCCAGGGAACTGCATGGGAGAGGACAAATCTGACCCCAAGAACAGAAGGCGAATCATTGGAAAACATTATTCCAGGACAATAAATAATTGGTGAGATTAAAAGGAAAATTTTGAGAATGGTAGAATATCTGCTACTCTCTTTTTCCAAAGCCTTGCAAATTCTGACCCAGAAACTTGGACCAGTCATGTAGGGAATGGGGCCTTTTACAGGTAGGACTGTATGGATAAAATTACTATAAAACATTGGCGTTTAAGGTGAAGTTCTTTATGTACTATTGTAACAAAATGAGTAGAAAGTGGTTTTTTTGTCCCTTTACTAACAGGGCTGGAAGAAATAATGGTAGAATGGATGGTTACACCCAAGAAGTGACAGAAGGCTTGAAGCCACAACTATCTCCACCAAGACCACATTATTCTGCTCTTCAAAATCCCTTAGTGCTGAGGTCCTCAACCCCTGGGCTGTAGACTGGTACTGGTCCATGGCCTGTTAGGAACTGGGCCACACAGCAGGAGGCGAGTGACGAGTGAGTGAGTGAAGCTTCCTCTGTATTTACAGCCACTCCCCATCACTCACATCACCACTTAAACTCCACCTTGTGTCAAATCAGTGGTGGCATTAGATTCTTATAGGAGTGCAAACCCTACTGTAAACTGCACACACCAGGGATCTAGGTTGCCCACTCCTCATGAGAATCTAATGCCTGATGATCTGAGGTGGAGCTGAGGCAGTGATGCTAGCGCTGGGGAGCAACTGCAAGTAAAGATTATTATTAGCAGAGAGGTTTGACTGCACAATAAATGTAACGCACTTGAATCATTCCAAAACCACCACCCCCCACCCCAGTCCGTGGAAAAATTGCCTTCCATGAAACCGATTCCTGGTGTCAAAAAGGTTGGGGACTGCTGCTTTAGTGGATTCTCACTGTACTCCAAATAAAGCTGAAACTCCTTGCCAAGGTGAACAAAATTCTATGCAACGACTTCTTCCTTTCTCACCGACCTTCTCTCCTCCCACTCTCCCTCCCTCTTTCTCCAGCCACTATGACCTTCTTGTTTCTTAAGCAAACCAAACCTACCACAGCCCCTGGGCCTCTGCCTTAGATACTCACCTGACTTCCTCCCTCATTTCATCTGGGTTTCTGCTTAAATGTTACCTCCTTAATGAGGCCTTTCCTGATCCACCTCATCCAAAACAATTTCTCACTTCTACTCTCCCTGCCCGAGACAGTCTCTATTGCTTTAGTTTTTTTTTTTTCAGAACATGTATCACTACTGAAATCATAATTGTATGTTTATTTACTTACTGCTTGCCTTCTACTAGAATGTAATTATCTGCAAGGATAGGTTTAGTGTTTTTCTTTTCTATGCTGAGTATCCAGTCCCCCAAAACAAAGCCTCACTTATAATTGATTCTCAATAAATATTCATTGAATAAGTGAATAAATGCAATCCTGAGATAGGACCTATTAACACAATGTCCAGATTAGGCTCTGAGCCCGGAGCCAATATTAGCAGCCAAAGAGAATGATGGCAAAAGAACAGTGGGAAGGGAGGAGGGCTGGGGGTATCTAGGGAGCAAGGTCTGGGTATCCAAACAGCCACCGGCCCAGGGGAGAAGAGATGAAAGTCGAGAGAGTGGAAATCCACAAAAGCATCATTTTGAGAGTGGAAAAAGCAAAGAATACAATCTTGTGATTATGAGAAAAATATCAGGAGGACAAGCAACCTTGCTTAGGGAGTTCTGGAACCTGTGGGGAAGAATTAGAGTTGGGATAGTCTTCCCATTTTCTGAAGGTGGAGGCTGAATCAGAATTATGCTGGTTGGTTAACCACAACCCCATGATGTGCTACCACCAGAATGGCCAGGAAAATATGTTCTCTCTCAGTTATATTTCAGGTTCAGAGTGTGGTACCTTTTTTTTATTACAACATAGCTCAGCACTTTGATTTGAAGATTCTTTGAACTTACTGTGATTGTATGTCAAGCCAAATGCTGAAAGGTACTCTACTAAAACTCTTTGCATCCATAAGGAAAATATCAAAACATGGTAACCAGATCATTCTACAATTTAATTTTCTAAGAAATGAGAACCTCTATTAATCCATGTAACAATATCCCATAGTCTTAATAGCTTATAGAATCACTTTGCATACATACCTTAAGACAACAGAGTAGGTATAGACTTCCTTGATGTTATTTATCAAATAATTATTAACACTGAAGACTGGGAACATAGAAAATTAGTCTAAAAATAAAATAAATATAAGTTATCTGATATCCAAAATTTGAGAAACAGGCAGCTATGCTTAAATCTCTTTTCTCTATGAAACAAAGTAATGATAAAACTAACAAAAAATGGGAACTGAGAATGAATATTTTAAACTCTTATATTCTCACATATAATACAATGAATACACATTTACTGAGAAAAGATTGAATAAAGATGAGAGAACATATTATTATCAAATTTTAGTTTTAAAAACAAGCTTTTAACTTTGGAATGTTTATAGGCAAGTTTGTTTATCTAAAATAAATCACACCCCAGTGAATTTCCAAAAGTTACTACAACTCATTTAGTACCAGGCATGACTAACTCATATCAGTTTAATAAGTCTTGGCAGTATGCAAGTGGAAGAGATGGAAAGAGATACTATCATAATTTATAAACACAAAGAGGAGCGACTAATATTACACGAATCTATTCACACTTGAGAGTGCCAAGATTTTAAAGTTATAACGCCAATCTTGATGGAAATTAAATAAGAGACACAAGCTGCCCTGGGTTTTATTCACCAGTACAAATGAGGTGGGTTTCTGCAAGTACAGGTGTGTATGGCAGGAGTGCACACATGACTACGGTGTCAAATTCTCACTCTGCCCATGCAGGTGGGGTATGTAAGAGGGGAAATATTTTGGATGCTCTCCTCAAAATATATAGAACCCAGACCCCCAAAAAAGTCCTCGTTTACCATAATGTAACTATTCCAAGTAGAGGCATGTAATGGGATGGTTTTAAAGTAAACTTTAGTAGTTCATTCAGGACTGTAATTTCTAACTTAGGGAAAACACAAGTGCTTGGATTTGTCTCAGATTTCTCTTCTTAAACCTTTACCTAAGCACTACTGAATCATTAAAATGGAATATGTCCTGAAAAATTATTCTTTAAAAAATATGTGACTTGTCTTGTTCCAGTTCTGAGTGGGAACTTCAACTTTTCCCCATTCAGTATAATGTTAGCTGTGGGTTTGTTGTCTATTGCTTTTATAATTATGAGGTATGTTCTATATATGCCTATTTTGTTAAGAGTTTTTATCATAGAAGGGTGCTGAATTTTGTTGAATACTTTTTCTGCATCTTTGAGATGATCATATGATCTTTGTTTTTCCTTCTATTTATGTGGTGAATCACATTTATGGATTTACATATGTTGAACATCCTTGCATCCCTGGGAAGAAGCCAACTTGGTTGTGGTGGATTGTTTTTTGTGACGTGATGCTGAATTGAGTTTGATAGAATTTTATTGAAAATTTTTGCATCTATATTTGTAAGGGATATTGGTCTGTAGTTTTCTTTTTTTGTTGTGTCCTTTCCTGGCTTTGGTTTCAAGGTGACACTGCCTTCATAGAATGAGTTGGGGAAGATTCCTTCCTTCTTGATATTATGACATTCTGCAGTGTGGGTACCAATTTTCTTTGTAGGTCTGATTAAATTTGACTCTGAAACCATCTGGTCTGGGACATTTTTGGTTGGACTATTTTTTTTATTGCTGCTTCAATTTTGTCACTTATAATTGGTCTCTTCAGGAGTTCTATATCTTCCTGATTTAGCTTTGGGAGGTTATGTGTTTCCAGGAATTTGTCCATTTCCTCAATGTTTTTGATTTTATGTGCATAGAGATTTTTACAATATTCACAGATGATATTTTGCATTTCTATGGTGTCAGATGTAACATCTCCTTTTTCATTTCTGGTTGAGTTTATTTGAGTTCTTTCTTTCTATTTCTATTTCCTATTTTGTTTATCTTTTCAAGAACCAACTTTTTGTTTCATCAATATTCTGTAATATTCTTTTGTTTTTGATTTCATTTTGTTCTCTCTGACATTAGTAATTCTTTTCTTCTTCTGGATTTAGGATTGGTTTTCTCTTTTCTAGTTCCTTCGATGATTCATTATATTGTTGGTTTGTAATCATCCTGTCTTTTTGATGTAGGCATTTAAGGGTATTAATTTTCTCCTTAGGACTGCTTTTGCTGAATACCACATATTTTGATAACTTGTGCCACCTTTGTTATTTAGTTTGAGGAATATTTTGATTTCCATTTTAATTTCCTCTTTGACCCAATAATCGTTCAGCAGTAGCTTGTTTAATTTCCATGACTTTGTGTACAATTAAGTGTTTCTGTTGGAGTTGATTTCTTTTTTTTTTTTTAATTATTTAAGACCTTTATTAACAGGTGCTTGCAGTTTGTTGACTTTTTTGAAAAAATCAAGTTGTAAACTTTGATTACAAATTAAAAATGAAGTTCTTAAAAATCTCAACTTGACCAGATATGAAACAATTTAAAAACCTTTAAAGGCGCATTGAGAAAAACCAGGCTTTTTTAAAAAACACGTTTGTTATTACCAAAAAAGACATCTTTAGGTAAAAATAATAAAAACCCCATGCTGCATAGATAATGCAGATAGTTCTAGTTATCTGGTCAACGGGCAAAAAGCAAGCACTTAAGGTCTTCAGCTCCAATCTTGTTCATTTCTTATTGCTGGAATTTCATATTCATTTCTTCTTGTTGGATGACTAAACCGGACGATGGTGGAGATGGTAAGCCGGCATTTACTCAGCCCCGCCCTGCTCAGCCTCGGGAGCGGACGAATTCTCAGCTGGTGGATCGGCTGCTTTTGTGTCTTTGCCGTCTTGTGGTTTAGGGTTTTCTGGGCGTCTGCGTCAGTAATTGAAGTTACGCCGGTACCGACGTTGAGGCGGCTGCTGACCTTGGGTCTCATCTCCTTGATTCTCTTTATCCTCTTCATTGCCATCCTCTCTGGGCTGTCTTTGGCGAGGAGGGCTCCTGCGGAATCGTGGTCTATAACCCCGATACATATTCTGTCTTACTGATGGTCTACGTTGTTCTCCTGCACCCTGGTTGTCAGCACCCTCCATCACTTCTCCCTGTACAGGAGGGTTGGAATACTGTGGTCGACGCCCATAGGGTCTCCGCATGTAGTAAGGTGGGAACCTTCGCCTGCGGTAGGGCCGGCGTTGTTGGGCCTGGCCTTCAGGAGCACTCTCCGATCCCTCATTCTTTTCCCCACTCTCACTATTCTGGTAACTCTGCTGGTAATTGCGTGGAGGACCCCTGCGACGTGGATAGCGTCTATAATGGTTACGGTCTGCTGCATATTTACTGCCTTGAACTGGAATTCCACCAGGGCCTGTAACATTTGCTGCCTCCGCACCCTTTTCTCCTTCAACAACATCAAACTCCACAGTTTCTCCATCTCCTACACTGCGAAGGTGCTTCCTGGGGTTATTCTTCTTTATGGCAGTCTGGTGTACAAATACTTCTTCTTTGGTGTCATTCCTGTTGATGAAACCATATCCGTTTCTTACATTGAACCATTTTACTGTCCCCAAAACCTTCGTTGCGATGACTTTCTTGTCCCCGCCGGCAGGCGCCGCCGATGTGAGGCCACCTGGGCCACCGCTGCCCGTGGTGCCGGGCTTGGTGTCCGCAGCGCTGAGGGTGGGGGCGGCGGGCGGCTGCTGGGTCTCGGCCTCGCTGCTCATGGTTGCGGTGGTGGTGACTGGGGCCGGCTGCGGCAGCTGCGGCTCCTCCCGATATGTGATGGTAACTAGGCCGGCGGTGCGGTGGGGCTGCACAGGGCTCTCTGGGGTCCGCTCTCCGCTCCCGCTACCGATCGAACTCTGATTTCTAATTTTATTCCACTATGGTCTGAGGAGATACATGGCATAATTTCTATTTTTTAAAATTTGTTGAGACATGTCTTCTGGCCTAAGATGTGATCAGTCTTAGAGAATGTTCCATGTGCTGATGAGAAGAATGCATGTTCAGTAGTTTTTGGGTAGAATGTTCTGTAAATGTTAGACCTATTTGCTCTAGAGTCCCATTTAAGTCCAGTGTTTCTTTATTTTCTGCTTGGAAGAGCTATCCAGTTCTGTCAATGCCAAGTGTCACCACTTCTATTCAACTTAGTGCTGGAAGTCCTAGCCATAGCAATCAGGGAAGAGAAAGAAATTAAGGGTATCCAAATGGGGAAAGAGGAGTTCAAACTGTCACTCTTTGTTGACGATATGATATGATATGATATCTAGAAAACCCCAAATATTCTGCCAAGAGACTCCTGGAATTGATAAATAAATTCAGCAAAGGCTCAGGCTACAAAATCAATGTATACAAATCTATAGAATTCCTATATACCAACAACAGTCAAGCTGAGAATCAAATCAAAGAATCAATATCTTTCACAATAGCTACAAAGAAAATAAAATACATAGGAATATATTTAACCAAGGAGGTGAAAGATCTCTACAAAGAGAACTACAAATCACTGTGGAAGGAAATTGCAGATGATGTAAATGAATGGAAAAACAATATGCTCATGGATCAATGGAATTAACATGTTAAAATGTCCATACTATTCGAAGTATTTCACAGATTCAATGCAATCCTCATTAAAATGCCAAGTCATTTTTCACAGATCTATAAAAAATTATTCTGCACTTTGTTTGGAACCAGAAAAGACAGCGAATAGCCAAAGCAACTTTAAGGAAAAAGAACGAATCTGGAGGCATCACATTGCCAGACTTTGAGCTATACTACAAGGCTATAGTAGACAAAACAGCATTTTACTGGCACAAAAATAGAGACATAGACCAATAGAACAGAACAGAGAACCCAGATATAAAACCATCCACATTTTGTCATCTGATTTTTGACCAAGTAGACAGCAATCTACACTGGGGAAAAGAATTCCTATTCAATAAATGGTGCTGGGAAGATTGGATAGCCACATGTAGATTGAAACAGGATCCATATCTCTCACCACTCACAACAAATAATTAAAGATGGATAACAAACTTAAATCTAAGACATGACACCATAATCTAGAAGAAAATATTGGAAAAATCTTCTAGATAGCAGCCTAGGCAATGCATTTATGAAGAAGACCCTAGTGACAAGTACAGCAACAGCAAAAATAAATAAATGGGACTTGATTAAATTAAAAAGCTCTGCACAGCCAAGAGCACAATAAACAGAGCAAATAGACACCCTACAGAATGGGAGAAAATATTCACATGCAATGTGTAGTTTCAAGTCTCCTTTACATTTCTTTGTGCCTCTGCATAACCATCATTTAGCTCCCACTTATTAGTGAGTGCATGTGCTGTTTGTTTTTCCATTTCTGAGAATAATGGTCTTCAGTTCCATCCAAGTAGCTGCAAAAGACACAATTTAATCCCTTTTTATGGCTGAATAGTACTCCATAGCATGTTTACACATATGAGAGCACACACACACACACACACCCCCCACATTTTTTTTTATCCATTCATTTGATGAGCACTTAGGTTGATTCCATATCTTTGTGATTGTGAACTGTGCTTTGATAAACATTCAAGTGCAGGTGTCTTTTTGATAAAATGATTTCTTTTCTTTGGTAGATACCCAGTAGTGGTAATGCTGGATTGAATAGTAGATCTACTTTTAGTTCTTTGAGGAATCTCTATACTGTTTTCTATAGAGGTTTTACTAATCTGTAGTCCTACCAACAGTGTATGAGCATTCCTTTTTCCATGACAGTATCTATTGTTTTTTGCCTTTTTAATAATGGCAATTATGACAGGGGTAATTTTAAAAAAATTATTGAGACTTGTTTTGTTATCTAGCACATGGTCTATCTTGGAGAATGTTCCCTGTGCTGATGAGAAGAATGCATATTCTGCATTTGGGGGGTAGAATGTTCTGTAAATGATATGTCCATTTGGTCTAGAGTCCAATTTAAGTTCAGTGTTTCTTTGTTAAAATTCTGGCCCAATGATCTGTCTAGTGCTGTCAGTAGAGTGTTGAAGTCCCCCACTATTATTGTGTTGTTGTATACCTCTTTTCTTAGGTCTTGTAGCATTTTCTTTTTTTTTTTTAATCTGGGAGCTCTGGTGTTAGGTGCATATATATTTAAGATTGTCTCCTTGCAATTTTTAATGCATTACTTCACTGTCTTTTAGCTATCAGTTTTGCTGGACTGAAAGCCATACTTATTTTCTCCTTCCTTCATGACACAATTTTTCATTTGGAAATCTTTAGGATCTTCCCTTTATCCTAGGTGTTCTATTACCCCAGGTATTCTGTGCCTGTGTGTTGCTCTTTTTCATTCATTTAGCTGGAATTTTAGGATTTTTGGTTCTGGAAAATTTTTCCTATTTTTTTAAATAATAATTTACCCTCTTTTATTTTCTATATTCTTTCATGATTCCTAATCATTAGATGTTGGACCTCTTGAACTGATGATGTTAGGAGGGTATCGTAACTTATCTCATGTGACTTATGTGGTTCTCTGCACATAAAGAGTTCACATATGTTCAATTTTTTCTATCATTACATTTCCAGTACCTCTTAGAAATTCATGCCATGGGTAGTTGTCCAACAAAAGTTACTCTTAATTCAGTTTTAGTCAATGCATGTCTGTAATATATCAAATTATTTGTTTTTTTCTTTAAGCTGGGAAACTGATGTTGGGGAGAAAGATCGAAAAAGAAAGTTTGCCTTCATTATCTTGGTGAGTTCATTTCCATAGTAATACTATTGCTAAAGCTTGTCTGGGTGTATTCTCACTCTTAAATCAGTTTTCTGGTAGCTGGGTAGAGACTAATTCAGCATCAAGGTGATGCTTAGATTGATCCTCATGGTTATTACAGACTTTTATGTTTTTGACTTGTTCAACCTTAGCAGATACAACCTTGGCTTATTGAATGAGGCTTCTTTGAACTAGAATGGTGGTCAGAAATTAGAACACAGTGCATTCAGCTAAACAGAAGCTTTAAACATTTTTCTTCCAACATAGATAGCTAGGTCTGCTCTTTGAATATCAAACAATTTTGGAATCATGAATTTGAAGTGTGGAATTTGAAATACGTATGATTAGTGGTGTTGACTTCGCAATATAATACTAAACATGATTTAATTTCACTTTCTTGATATTTTTACCTCCAGTACAGAATTCACATTCCTCATATATTATACATAGCCTAGGTTAGGGTTTGCCTTCAAGCACTCACTATCTTGGTGTCTTCTTGGGAAACCTTGGGATATTAAACCACTTTAGATGGGCTTGACTGTATTTGCTTATACATCAGAAGTTGCTATTAACTATCACTCTTTTCATAACCTATCATTCTTGATTATTATCATGCATAATAATCAAGAATGATATTTGTCTCTTTCTTCCTACACATTGCTCGTTTTAGGTATCCTTGGGCCTAAATTGCAATAAAACTCTCTAGAAAGCAGGAAATATGTTTATTATCACTACAATGCCAAACAGCTTTATCATTTCATTTCATTTTCATTCCTTTATCATTTTTTTTGTCTTCTTACAATATGGCTTAGTGAACTAGCATGAACTTAAGAGTCAGACAGATACAGATTCAACTCATGAATCTACCACTTGTCCTGGTTTTGTGACCTTTATTGAGCTAATTAGTCTTCCCAAGTTTAAATCTGAGCTATGAACAAATATACTGATTTCACAGAATTGTTATAAAATAAAATAAATCTCATCTTACTAATAATGTAATCAGTATGTGTAATTTTGAATACTATGAGTCTATCAATTAGGTTAAGTGTTTTCAAACCTCATTGTACACCAAAATCACCTGGAACATTTAAAAGACATATAAATGCCTGAGCCTCAGAGATTCTGACTCTTTCAGTCTGGGGTACGGCCTGGACAGTAGTTTTGTAAAGCTCCCCAGGTGATTCTAATGTGCAACCAGTGCTGAAAACTACTGGATGAGAGCTTAGAGAATGTTAGCAATCATCATTCTAGGGTGATGATGAATAACTTCTTCTCAGGAAACATAAAATGATAACAACTCTTAAGCCACCATGGGAAAGATGAGAATCTATGGACTACAAAAATAATCAGTTTATCCTCACCTGCCCTCTTGGTTTGCAGTGCTAGAAGAAAGGGAGTCACATGTGTGTGGCTTTCCTTCTTTCCTCTGCACCTACAAAGACCCTTGAATGTGGTTTTATAGGTTCTGTGGAAACAGTAGAGACAAATATTCTTTTTTTTTTTTAATTTCAGCTTATTATGGGGGTACAAAAGTTCAGGTTATATATATTGCCCATGCCCTCCCATCCCCCTGAGTCTGAGCTTCAAGCGTGTCCATTCCCTAGACAGTGCACATCACACTCATCACGTAGGTATGCACCCATCCCCTCCCCTACCCCCATCCCCCCCCAGTCAGAACTTCAAGCGTGTCCATTCCCCAGACAATGTGCATCGCACTCATCAAGTAGGAATACACCCATCCCTTTCCCCCAGCCCCCACCTCTGTCCGATACCTAATTGGTGTTATTCCCAAATGTGCACATAGGTGATGATCAGGGAAACTAGTTTGCTGGTGAGTACATGTGGTGCTTATTTTTCCATTCTTGGGATACTTCACTTAATAGAATGGGTTCCAACTCTCTCCAGGAGAACCAAAGAGATGCCATATCACCATTATTTCTTATAGCTGAGTAATATTCCATGGTATACATATACCACATTTTGCTAATCCATTCATGAATTGATGGGCATTTGGGTTGTTTCCACATCTTCGCAATTGCAAATTGTGCTGCTATAAACATTCGGGTGCAGGTGTCTTTTTTATAGAATGACTTTTGTTCTTCTGGGTAGATGCCCAATAATGGGATTGCTGGATCGAATGGTAAGTCTACTTGTATCTGTTTAAGGTATCTCCATATTGCTTTCCACAGGGGTTGCACTAGTTTACAGTCCCACCAGCAGTGTATGAGTGTTCCTGTCTCTCCACATCCATGCCAACATGTATTGTTTTGGGACTTTTTGATAAAGACCATTCTCACTGGAGTTAAGTGATATCTCATTGTGGTTTTGATTTGCATTTCCCTGATGATTAGAGATGTTGAACATTTTTTCATATGTTTGTTAGCCATTTTTATATCTTCTTTTATTCTTAATACCAGCAAAATTTTTTTTAAAGAAGATTTTTAAGCAGTTATTATTCAGAGATACTCTACTACAGTCATATATGAAATTTTACGTGAAAGGGAAAAAATCCCTTAAAATGAGTACAAAAAATATTACATGTAAATTACAGATAAAGAAATTTTTTAAATTTTGATATTCATTTCTTTATAAAACTATAAAAGGAAAATGAATTAGGGAAGCTTTCATATGGGCACTAAAATAAATTTTAAGCTATTTAGAGATAAAAGTCAAAAGTTTTCTATATAATCTTATTTGGAAGAATCTGCACAATAATGGTTTTTGGTTTAAGTCTAAAAAAAAAAAACCTCATAAATTGCATAGTAGTTTGTTACTAGTATTGGGGGATCTATAATTAAGTTATTCCATACTTAAAGAGTAACTCTAGAAAGTAAGTCAGAAAAAACATTTTAACATGCAAACAGAACAAGAATAGGGGTAAGGCCACCAGGGAAGAATAAAGGTCTGATTTCTTTTGTAGCTCATCCAGAGGTCTGAATACAAAGAGAATTAATATACAGTACTATGTCAAAAGTAAATATGTTATTATTTTTATTATTACCAATAATAATAAATTTATTCATTGCACTGGAGGAGACTGTGTAAACAACCAAAAATAACCACTTGGAATTACTGCAATGTTTGGAAATATAAAATAGAAAATTTGTAATAGGGTTATTTGTTCCAGAACACACATATAAATTCACATCAAAGATATATGGCATATTTTGTGGGTTTTCTGATAAAAGGCAACTAACATATAGTACTAAAATATTTTTGTACTATTATAGAGCACTCGATTGTTGCTAGGCACTGTGTTAAGTGCACCATCTCATTCAATCCTCACAATGACCTGGCCATTCTTATCTCTGTTTCACAGATGAGGAAACTGAACCCCAAAGTGTTTAGGTCCTCACTATTCAAATTGTGGTCCAGGAACAGCAGCAGCAGCATCACGTGGGAGCCTGTAAGATATGAGGAATGATAGGCTTTTCCCCAGGCTGCATCAGCATCAGCAGTGTGAGGAGAATGGGTGATTCTTACTGTGAGAGCAGCTGGTTTAAGGAAGTTGCCCGAGGTCATACAGCTAACTGAGCCAGCACTTAGCTTAGTCACTGCTGATGGAAAGCATGCTCTAAAATATGTATCCTAGGAAGTAAATGGTGTGTACTATTTTTTATGCATGAAAATAATAAAGATAACGTTGTGAAAATTGGTGTCATTCAGAGCACACATAGGTCAACCTAGACTGAAGGAGGATAACTAGGGCTGTGTACCCTACAGGTGTGAGCAGGAGAAGATTCCCTCTGCTTTCGCAGCAATGGTGGTCCTCTGCCTTGACTCGGAGAATACATTGTATCAGTTTCTCCAACTACCCAGAGTGCCTACTCCTCAAAGTTTCTATTCCCTCTCCACCCCACACACAGGCAAGAAGTCATTATCTGCTATGGGGTAAAAGGAGGAAATTCTCCACTTTCCCCTTGCTGTGGCTGTCCTTGCTACCTCCAACCCTTGCTACCTCTAGCCCAGGTGTTAGCTCATGCTCCTATAGTGATCCCCTTCATGGAACAGCACCCCTTGTGAGATTCTCTGACTGTGGAAGACATCTCTTGTTGTAGTTCTCCAACCCACTGCAAAGGCAAAGCCCCCCTGGCTTACATCTGGGCATTCCCATCGACAGCTCTCTTTTTCTCCCTACCACAGTTTTCCTATTTCCAAACCCCTTTACGATATCCACAGACACACTGTTTTTCAGGCAGTCACAGCTATGGCTTCCCCTGAAAATGTCTCTGTCTACCAGGCAGCAGCCAACACAGAGGTCTGGAAGTGCTTTGGAGGTAAAGGATGCTATAACTTGTGCAGCATGCAGAAAGAAAGGCATGGTCCTTTCAGGGTCCTCCTTGCCACATATCTGGGGAACTCATAGCAAAGTCTAATACATGTGACCAACTCACAGCTCTCTCAGCTCTCCGCTAAGTCTTCACTATTAGACCAGCCTCCTCGAGCCTGATTCTCTCTTCCTGTAGTGCACTGTCTGTCTCCATAGCTGTTTATGGGGGCTTTGTACAGCACCCAGTACATAATACATACTCAATAAATACTGATTGCTTTGAATGAATGATTAATTCCTCCCCTTACTTCCTCATTCAAATTCTGGCAGGCCTGGCCACCTTTTCATCCAACATGCTCAGACATGTCTGAGCACTTCAGTGGAGACAGCTTAGGCTTTCACTGGGGCTCCATTTCATGAACAAGGAGGATGGATTCTGAAGAGACTGATGCTATTAAAAATTAGGAGGCACTTCTATGGTCTTTCCTTTCTCTGAATATCTGTGTGACATGAGGCATTCTCTTCCTCTCTCACCTGCAGGCTTTGTAACCTTGGTCTTATTGCAGAAGGCTTCCTCCTCTCCTGAGATACCTCACCTAGAATTTCAAAGTTGCATGAAGGCAAAGCTAGACCTGACTTCCCTGGCTTCCTGATGATGTGGTCAAATGGGAGTTATGAAGGCTGGCTGCTCCTCAGTGGAACACCGTCCCTACAGCATCCCAGCTGCCTCCTTGTTGCAGCTGCAGCTGCCCCAACGCCAAGAAGATGGGACTTCTCCCAGCGATACTCACCCAGTGTCACCTTTGTCTAGAAATCTCTAGTCTCATGGAATATGTGAATTAAGATACCAGTGAATTCTTGTCTGTTTGGATCGATTCTTTCTTTCTTTCTTTCTTTCCTTTCTCTCTTTTCTTTCTTTTTTTGACAGAGTCTCACTCTGTTGCCTGGGCTACAGTGCTGGGGCGTCAGCCTAGCTCACAGCAACCTCAAACTCCTGGGCTCAAGCAATCCTTCTGCCTCAGCCTCCCGAGTAGCTGGGACTACGGGCATGTGCCACCATGCCAGGCTAATTTTTCCTATATATTTTTAATTGTCCAGCTAATTTCTTTCTATTTTTAGTAGAGATGGGGTCTCACTTTTGCTCAGACTGGTCTTGAACTCCTGAGCTCAAATGGTCCACCCTCCTGGGTCTCCCAGAGTGTGAGGATTACAGGCGTGAGCCACTGTGCCTGGCTTAGATTCATTTCTTTCTATTAGGAAAAGGAATATATAACCAGAGACTAAGTGCTATAAAATTAATTATGGCATTAATTTAATCCTGACAGCCACTTTGTGAGATAAAACATTTTTAGGTGAGGAAACTGAGAATGAGCTAGGTAGGTTAATCCATTAGGTAGCTAAAAAGTTACCCATTTAATGAGTTGTGCAGGCTGAATTAAAATTCACATCTGGCTGCCTGCATGTCTGGTGAGAGTCTTTAATAAGTGTGGATATCGGCCCCAGGGAGTCAGGGGCTCTATCCCCGGATGGAGCGTCTTGTGAGTGCATGCACTCATCCGCAGCCAAGAGAGAATCAGTTGGCTGTGAGCTTAATGGTCTTAAAATGAGGGAAATGAGGTATGCAGTGTTATTTAGGTTTGTCCCTCATTGCACCTATAGAGGCTGTTAAACAAGTTCAGTTGCAGATTTGCGTAAAGTAATTCCTACTAAAATTCTCAGGAGAATCCATGCTGTGGGCAGCAGTCCCAGATGGCGCTTAACTGTCCCTGCCTAACAGTGAGCAAGAGACTCAGGTAAATAGTGTAAGCCCTGAGAATGGCATTGACAGGAGAATGTGCTGCCCCTGCCAATGGGAGGCCATGCCAACAAGAGCCATCATCATTGTGACTTGGTGATGAGACATGCCCGGGAATCTGTCCCCAACAAGAGCTGCCTCTGCTGAGAACCAATTCCTCTCTGGAGGTTGTGTGTAGGCTGCCCACTGGCACCACCCTGGGAGGGAGTCCAAGGCCACCATTGGAAGCCCCAAATAACATGCAGCCTGGGGAGACCTGGCTCTCACACCATTCCCAGGCTGAGTCACATTCGTGAGGATAGAGTTTGTTGATCTTTTAGGAAACTCTTCGCTGAGAACGAATAACAAATTCCCCAGTGAAAAACTGGCAGGATTAGAGGCACTGAAGCTTGAGGTTTGGGGAGCCTTCTATAGACAGAGAATTTCAGTTCTGACTGGGTTCCTTGGCTGGGGAGTGCCTGGAGAAGGAGAGTGACATGCGATCATTTGCCATTTGCTTTGGGACATCTGGCCAGCAGCTGTTTACAGAAAAGAATGTCTTTTTACTTTGGGGGGTCATCACCATCGAGCAATGATTTTTCCCCCCCTTGGAGCCGACCTTATCCTTCTGGCATCTCCACCTTTCTGACATCAATTTTTGGGTTGTAACCTAACTCCCTCCTGAAATTTCTGGATGTTTCTCTGAGGCTCTTGCCTTGCTCTTTATTTCCTAACACTTTTTTGGGAGTTCTATTTATACGATTTTGCCAAGTGTCCCCAGACTCCTCTCAATTAACTATGCCGGCCCGCCAGTGCCGGCCATTCTTTCATCATTTCATTCCTGTTTGGGTCTTGTCTTGCAGGTCCCTAAATGTTCCCTTCATGTCCCCACCACTGAAACATGTCACTCTTCACTCTTACACAAAAACACCCTCAGCAATGTTTACATATAATAAGCTACCTTTTTCCAGTACTTGAGAAATTCTCTAGGAAAGACTGAGTCATTTGTGGAGGCTTCTTTAAACTCTATCGTGCTGCTGAGTTTCCAGGTAATTACTGCTAACTGCAATGCTTGTGGCCTAAGAGCAGCCTCGGATTACCTTCTCCAAGCAGGCCAGGAACATTCCCAGGACACTAGGCAGAGTTTCCAAGGGTGGGAGGTCACTGCTAATCCTTCTCTCACTAAAAATGTGCCACCCAGTACTGCTTGTCCCACAGGCTCGGTGTGGAGGCTGAATGACATAATGTATCCACGTGTATTAATAAATGAAGCATTTCACTCAGCCCTGCACAATGCCCGGCCGCCCTTCCATTGGCGTTATATGTCTCTGATGCAAAATATTTTGGAATTCCTTTCAAATCATCGTTTGCATTTTTCTTACACTTCAACTCTCTTGGTGTTAGGTGGCCCCATAGACGTGACTTTTATGAATCTCGTGAATTTGGAAATCTTTGCCAAGACTTTACCCTGTATAGGTAGATTATTCTATCTAGCAAGTTGCATTTCTTTAGTTTACCAGTACCCAGATTATTACAGTTTCTGAAGTTCTCTTTTCCTAATTTGTTTTTACTTTTCTTACACAAAAAGATTACTAAAAATATGTATTAAATTCTCATGATAGAGGACAAACATCCACTACATTCTCACTTGAAGATGTTGTAAGAACTTTAATTACTTTTTCGTAAAGTGATTTCAGTGAATTTTTTTTTATCCTGAAAGTCTTTTCTCATTAATGTTGATGAAATATTGTAAGCCTCTTGTCTTGTTCAGACTCATCTTTTCTGTTATGAGTAGAAAGATTATAGATATTCGTGGTTAATGCCAAAATATTTTATTAGAGATATACTAGAGCAAAATGTTTCAATTCTTCTTTTTTTCCCTCACTTTAAATTTGGAAATAAAAAATATGCTCAAAACTCAATCAGCAACTGAATATATGCCATAAAAGAGCATATGAGAATGCCAAAAATGTCATGAGATCCAAGAAGTAGTCTTTGTTACTTAATTAGCTTAATCATTTAGTCATTTAGTTATAGCAAATATGCATAAAGCAATAATTAAGTTATTTAGTCATCTAATTACAACAAATATGCATAAAACAATAGGTTTAAAAATGAATTCTTTTTCCCTAAGTCAGGCATATAATTTGTATACTAGGAAACTAATTTGATGGATTTTTAGAATTTTTTTATTTTTAGTTGATAGATAATAATTGTAAATATTTACAGACTAAAAAGTGATATTTTGATACATATATATAACGTGTAATGATCAAATCACCTCAAACATTTATTTTCTTTGTGTTGAAAATATTCAAAATCTTCTAGGTATTTGAAAATATACAATAATTATTATGAACTCTAGTCACCATACAGTGCTATATAACACTAGAACTTATTCTTCTAATCTAGATGTAATTTTGTATCCATTAACCAACCTGTTTCTAACCTTTTCTCCACCCACCCTCATCATCCGCTGATAACCATAATTCCACTCTTTCTATGAGATGAACTTTTTTTAGCACCTACATGTGATTGAGTACATGAGTAATTTATCTTTCTGTGCCTCACTTATTTCACTTAACATAATGTCATTTAGGCTCATTCATATTGCAACAAGTAGCAGGATTTCTTCTTTTCTATGACTGAATACTATTCCATTGTGTGTATGTACCACATTTTCTTTATCCATTCATCCATTGATGGGCACTTAGGGTGATTCCATATCTTGGCTATTGTGAACAGTGCTGCAATAAACATGTGAGTGCAGATATCTCATTGACACACTGATTTCCTTTTTATTAGATGTAAATCCAGCAGTGGGATAGCTGAAGCATATGGTTGTCCAAGTTTTAGTTTTTAGAGGAAATTCCATACGGTTTTCCGTAATGGCTATATTACTTTACATTCCCACCAACAGTGTGTAAGAGTTCCCTTTTCTCTGAATCCTTGCCAGCATTTGTTATTTTTTGTCTTTTTGATAAGATTCATCCTAGCCAAAGTGAGATGATATTAATGTCTCATTGTGGTTTTAATTTGCATTTCCCTCATGATTAATGATACTCAGCATTTTTTCATACACATGTTGGCCATTTGTATGTCTTCTTCTGAGAAATGTATTCAGCTCATTTGCCCATTTTTAATCAGACTATTTGTGTTTTCTTTCCTGTCAAGTTGTTTGAGTTCCTTGTATATTTTAGATATTAACCACTTATTATCAGATGTAGAGTCTACAAATATTTTCTCTCATTCTTTAGATTGTCTTCTCATTCTATTGAGTGTTTCCTTTGCTGTGCAGAAAATTTTTAGTTTGATATAATCCCATTTGTCTAATTTTGCTTTTGTTGCTTGTGCTTTTTAAGTCTTATCTATAAAATCTTTGCCCAGACCAATATCTGGAAGTATTTCCATGCTTTCTTCCAATAGCTTTGTAGTTTTGGTCTTACGTTTAAGTTCTTAATCCACTTTGAGTTAATTTTTATGTATGATGAGAGATAGAGGTCTAGTTTCATTCTTCTCCATATGTATATATAGCTTTCCCAGAACCATTTATTAAAGAGTTTGACCTTTTTCAAATGTATGTTCTTACCTTCTTTGTCTATAATCAGTTGGTTGTATATATGTGGATTTATTTCTGGATTCTCAATTGTGTTCCATTCGTCTATGTATCTGTTTTTATACCAGTACCGTGCTGTTTTGGTTACTATAGCTTTGTAGTATAATATATTTTAAAGACAGGTAGTGTGATATCTCCAACTTTGTTTTTTTTGCTCATGATTGCCTTGGCTATTTGTGTTCTTTTGTGGTTCCATGCAAATTTTAATGTTGTTTTCTATATTTCTGTGAAGAATGTCATTGGTATTTTGACAGGGATTTCATTGAATATATGGATCATTTTGGGTAGTATGGTCATTTGACAAAACTGATTTTTCCAGTCCATGATCATGGGATGTCCTTCTATGTTTTTGTTTGTCCTCTTCAATTTCTTTCATCAGTGTTTTGTGGTTTTCCTTTAGAGATCTTGCACCTGTTTGACTAAATTACTTCCTAGGAATTTTTTGTAGCTATTATAAATTGGATTGCTTTCTTGATTTCTTTTATAGCTAGTTTGTAATTGGGTTATAGAAACACTATTGATTTTTGTATGTTGATTTTGTATCCTGCAACATTACTGAATTCATTTATCAGTTATAACAATTTTTTGGTGGAGCCTTTAGATTTTTCTATATAGATGATCACATCATCTACAAACAGGAATAATTTGACTTCCTCTTTTCCAGTGTGGATGCCTCTTGTTTTTTTTTTTTTTCTCTTGCCTAATCACTCTAGTTAGGACTTAAAGTACTATGTGGAATAAGAGTGGTGAACATGGTTATCCTTGTCTTTTTTCAGTTCTTAGAGGAAAACTTTCAACCTTTCCTTGATCAACGGTGATGTTAGTTGTGGGTTTGTCATATATGGCCTTTACTGTGTTCTGGTACATTCGTTCTATGCCTAATTTTTTGAGTTTTTTTCATGAAGGGATGTTGGATTTTATCAGATGCTTTTGCTTCATCTATTGTGCTGATCATATAGTTTTTGCCCCTTGTTTAGTAAATAGGATGTATCACATTTATTGATTTGTGGATGTTGAACTATCCTGGTATCCCTGGGATAAATTCCAGTTGATCATGGTGTGTTATCTTTTTGATGTGTTGTTGGAGTAAGTTTGCTAGTATTTTTTTTTTTGAAGATTTTTGCATGTATGCTCATTAGGGATATTGTCCTGTAGTTTTCTTTGTTGTTGTTGTTGTGCTGTTGTGTCCTTGCTTGGTTTTGGTATTAGGGTAATGCTCAACTCATAGAATGAGTTTGGAAGAATTCCCTCCTCTTTCCTTTGGTGGAATACTTCAAGAATTATTGGGTGCTAGTTCTACTTTAAAAGTTTGGTAGAATTCCACAGTGAAGCCATTTGATCCTGGGCTTTTCTTCATATACCCTATAGTACTACTCAGCCACAAAAAAACAATGTTGAGAGACTTTCTATTACTGTTTCAATTTCATTACTCATTGTTGGTCTGTTTAGGTTTTTGATTTTTTCATGGTTCATTCTTGGTAGGCTGCATGTGTCCAGAAATTCATACATTTCTTCTAAGTTTTCCATCTTGGCATGTAGTTATTTACAATAATAGCTAATGATCCTTTGTTTTTCTGTGGTAACAGTTGTAATTCTTCCTATTTTGATTCAAATTTTACTTATTTGAATCTTTGCTTTTTTTTTTTTAGTCTAGATAATGGTTCGTCAATTTTGTTTATCTTTTCAAAAACCAACTTTTCATTTTGTTCATCTTTGTATTGTTCTGTTAGTCTCTATGTCATTTAGTTCTGCTCTGATCTTTGTTATTTCTTTCCTTCTACTAATTTTGGATTTGGTTTGTTCTTGTTTTTCTAGTTCTTTGAGGGGAAACATTAAGTTCTTTATTTGAATTTTTTTTTTTTTTTTTTACTTTTTTGATGTAGGCATTTATTACTATTAACTTCCCTTTTAGTACTTGCCTTCTTTGCTGTGTCCCATAGGTTTTGGTATGTTGTGTTTCAATTTTCATTTGTTTCGAGAATTTTTTTTTATTTTCTTATTAATTTCTTCATTGACCCATTGGTTGTTCAGGAACATGTTATTTAATTTTCATGTATTTATACAGTTCCCAAAGTTCCCTTTGACATTGATTTTTAGTTTTATTCCATTGTGGTCTGAAAATATACTTGATATGATTTCAATTTTTAAAAATTTGCTGAGACTTCTTTTGTGGCCTAACATATGGTCTATCCAGGAAAAAGTTCTATAACTGAAGAGAAGAATGTGTATTCTGCAGTGATTGTATGTAATGTTCTGTAAATATCTGTTAGGTTTAGTCTACAGTACAGTTTAAGTCTGATGTTTCTTTGTTAATTTTCTGTCTAGATGATCTGTTCAATGGTGAGAGTGGCTTGTTGAAGTCCCCAGCTTTTATTATATTGGTGTCTCTCTCTCCCTTTAGCACTAATGATATTTGCTTTATATAAGGGCTGTCCGGAAAGAATCCAGCCAGGTAACTGTTCTCATTATACTAATGGCTGGATACTTTCCAGACAGCCCTGTATAGCTGGGTGCTCCAGTGTTGGGGGTATATGTATATATGGAATATTATAACCTTTTGCTGAATTTATCCCTTAATTATCATATAATGACCTTCTTTTTATATTTTTGACTAAAAGTCTATTTAATCTGACATAAATATAGCTACTTCTGCTTTTTTTTACTTTCCATTTTAATGAATATCTTTTTCTATTCCTTCAGTTTTAATCTATTTGTATCTCTACAAATGAAGTGAGATTCTTATAGGCAGCATATAGTTTGGTCTTGTGTTCCCACCCCACCCCCCCTTTCTGCTAGTCTATCTTTTAATTGGGAAACTTAAATTATTTACATTCAAGATTGTTTTTGATAGGTGTGAACTTACTCTTGTCATTTTGATGTTTTCTGGTTGTTTAGTGTAATTTTTTCTGTTATTCCTCTCTTGTTTATCTTTGTGGTTTTGCAGTTTGGTCATTTTCTGTAGTGATAAGGCTTGGTTCTATTTTCTTTCTCATGTGTGTATTTTCTCTACCAGTGAGTTTTATTCTTCCATGTTTTCATGATGGTGTCATTATTCATTTTCTTTCAGAGATGGAACTCCCTTAAGCATTTTTTATGGGGGCAGTTTAGTAGAATTCCCTCAGTTTTTGCTTGTCTGGGAAATATTTCATTTCTAAAAGATAGTTTTTTGGCTATACTATTCTTGAGTGATAGGTTTTTGTTTTGTGTTTTTGTTTTCTTTCAGCACTGTGAATATATCATCCAATTTTCTCCTAGCCTATAAGATTTCTGCCAAGAAATCTGCTGTTATGATGATGATTCCTTTATATGTAACTTGACACTTTTCTCTTGATGTTTTTAAAATTCTATCTTTGAATTTTGAAATTTTGACTATAATGTATCTCAGAGAGGACCATTTTGGGTTGCATCTATTTGGGAATTTTTGAGCTTTCTGGATCTGGGTGTCCACATCTCTCCTAAGGCTTTGGAGGTTTTCAGCTATTATTTAATTAAATAAGTTTTCTATGCCTTTCCCATCTTTTCTTATTTTGTAATTCCTATAATGTGAATATTTTTTTCACTTAATGATGTCCCATAAGTCTTGTAGGCTTTTTTCATTTTTTAAATTCTTTTTCTTCCTTTTGTCCAGGTTATTTTAAAAGACACGTCATCAAATTCATGAATTCTTCTTGTGCTTTATCTAGACTATGGTTGAAGTTCTCAATTGTATTTTTTATTTCATACATTGAATTCTCCAGTTCCAAGATTTAGTTTTGGTTGCTTTCTATGGTTTCCATCTCCGTTGAATTTCTTATTCAAATCATGAATCTTTTTCCTGACATGATTGAATTGTCTCTCTGTACTCTCTCATATCTCACTGAGTTTCCCTAAGATTATTACTTTGCATTCCTTTTCAGGAATTTCATAGATTTCTTTTTCTTTGGGGTTTATTACTAAAGAATGTGATTTATTGGAGGTTTTTTGTTTGTTCATTTGGTTGGTTTTTTACTTGTTCATATTTCTTATGTCCCTGTGTTATTGATATGTGCACATCTGGTGGAATGGTAACATTTTAATTTTATGAAGCAGCTCTCATAGGGAAAGACTATTTTCTGGAGAGTAGTGTCCTATAGTGTTAGTTGTGTAGGGTGTTTGGCTTTGGTTCAGAGTGGGTGCAGTAGTACAGTCTCTGTGTTATTTTTTTGGCTGTAAAAATGCCAGTGATGTCTGCAAGTGCCTCAGTCGTCTATGCTTTGGGTCTTTGTGGAAGCTGAGGCATGGCTTTTCTGGGGGATAGGGGATGGGCAAAGTTATAGATTGAGTTGGAGATTGAAACTTTTGTACGAATTGGATTGCAATTTTAAATATTTGAAACTTGAGAATATTTGTTGCCTGGAAAAATGGAGGCAGCTCAATATTTTATCTAAGTGCATTAGATAAGAACTCAATAGAATGGATATAAAGAGGAAATGGTGGCAAAGAATAAATGTACTTTCTGCTTATACTTTACTGTGTCAATGACTTTAATCAACTACTTATAGCAACACTGGAGGGTTTGGTATGCATGAGGACTGCAAATAATTTCTAAGACTGAAAGTAGATATAGGGTAGATTGATCTATCTATCTATCTATCTAATCTATCTATCCATCTATTTATCTATATAAATAAAGGGAGAGAGAGAAAGGGAGGTAGGTAAGGAGAGAGAGAGAGAGAGAGCATGCTAAGGAGTATGTAGGTGGTGGTGGAGTAGCTGATCAGATTTGCCTTTTAGGAGATCATCCCTTGAGCGGTATGGAGTTGGATTGGAGAGAATATTGAAGTGGAATGACCAGTCAGAAGGCTACTGCAATATTCTAAGCAAGAGCTATGAAGGCCAAAACTAAGGTATGAACAACTGAAATAGAGGAAAAGAAAAAGTTCAAAAGATATATGGGAGGCAGAATATATAATTTGATTTTCAATTAAATATAGTGTGTGAAAAGAAGATTTGAGAGTATTACTAAGAATTCAGTCTTAGGATATTTACTAGGATGGGGAACATCTATGGAGAAGCAATGAGGATAGAAGGAAAATTAAGTTTGAATTATATCTGTGGTGCTTCAGCTGCCTTTGGGACACCCAGGTGGAGCTAGATTTATAGATCTGGAGTCCATGAGAGAACTCAAGGGAGTGGTCAGAGTTGAAAATATAATTGCATTTGCCTTTATCTATCATAGCCATGGATGTCATATGACACAGTCATAATGAAAGCTAATTGTAAATTTGCTGAGTGGGTGTTCCAGAAAAGAGTTTGCAATCTTGATTGCAAAAGATACAGACTTGGTTGTCATTTCTCTATCCTTCTGCCTTTTGCTACTTCCTTTTTCTCCTGGAATGAGATCATGAGGTCTGCAGGTACAGCAACCACTTTGTATCCATTGGCAACAAGAGGACAATGGTCTATAAGCTGGGGGATAGAGGAAGAGAATGATGGAAGGAGTTCATGATCCCAGTTGGTATCATTAAAATACTCTGGACTACCTCTGTATTTCTTCTTACACAAGATAAATAAATCCATAAGCATTTAATCCATTATCAATGAGACTTTATATTGTTGAAAGTCAAATATAGTTAAAACCAATACAGTTTTAATAAAACCAATAAGAGTTTTTAATTCTTAGATGGCAGTTGAACAAGATCATGACTATAAATACACAAGGCACTGGTCTAAATATTTGGGAGATACTAACTTATTTGTGACATTCTGCATATGTTGAGATGTCATGAAGCCAAAAAAGTTCAAAAAGTGGTGCCACAAAGGAGCAAATGAACAATTGAAGATAATAATCCTGAGAGATCAAGCAAGATTGCCCTAGTATTTTATTTTTTTGCTAAATCCATTCTACAGTAGTGTGTCAGGCACTCACAGCTCAGTGAGTGACCTCCTTTGGGGTAGCTGCAAATGGTGAAGCTTCTCCTGTGTGGATTTTCTTAGTCATTGCAGTTGCCATCTTGGTGATCGTGTTAAACATCTACTCCTGCTCTTCATCTTTGTTTTTATTTCATGGTCTCTTAACTTCATGACTTCTGGGGAGCTCTAGTCTTGGACTGAATCCCTGTTGCCATATGTGCTACAAAGTCACACAAGCAACATGAGCTGTTTCTCTGTTTGTGTAAGAAAACAAGGCTGTTATGGGATCAATTGTGCCCTCCCGAAATTTGTTATGTTGATATGCTAACCCTCAGTACCTCACAATGTGACCTTATTTAGAAATAGGGTCATTGCAAATGTAATAAGTTTAGATGAGTCACACTGGAGTATGACGGACCCCTAATTCACTGTTACTGTGGTCCTTATAGAGGGGAAAATTTGAAAACAGACACACATGCACAGGGAGAATACCATGTGAAGATAAAGGTGGAGATCAGGATGCTGTTTGTTTATGCCAGGGAATGCCGTAGATTGACAGAAAACCACTAGCATGTAAGGAAGACGAATGGAACAAATTCCCTTTCACAGACCCCCGAAGGAACCCACCTGCTCACACTTTGATCTCAGGCTTTTAGTCTCCAGAACTGTAAGAATGAATTTCTGTTGTTTAAGGCATTCAGTTTGTGGTACTTTTTTATGGCAGCTCTAACAAACTAATACAGAGGCTTTGGTTTCTTTCCCTTGCTATTAAGATATTCTTTCTATTTTTTATTTTTGCTTTTCCTTTTCTTCCCAGACTCACTTCCAGGATCTCTTGAGACCTTTCTTTCTAATCAGTTTTCCAAGAGATATTCTCTATGACACATTCTTCAGGGTGATCCATGTCGCATTTATGTTCCAAAACCAAAATGTTATTAATGGTCATCCTTTTTTTTTTTTTTTGTCTTTGTGTTCTTCTTTTTTTTTATTTCAGCATATTATGGGGGTACAAAAGTTTAGGTTATGTATATTGCCCTTGCCCCCCCACCCCACCCCAAATCCGAGCTTCAAGCATGTCCGTCCCCTAGACGGCACGCATCGTACTCATTATGTATGTATACACCCATCCCCTCCCTGCCCCACATCTGCCTGACACCTTATTAATGTTATTCGTAAATGGAAAAATAAGCACCACATGTACTCACCATCAAATTGGTTTCAATGGTCATCCTCTTGATGATTGAGTTGGAAAAGGCGATTGACTCCATTTTTAAAGGGTGATTCAACATTCATTTATTTCTTAACTCATTCTCCTGGATTTGCAAAGAGTATATGAAAATGAACTGCCATACAGATTTTATGGTTTTAAGGACACGTTTATATTCAGAATTAAAATAAAAGGTGTAGTTTCAATGCCATCCCTTTCCTATTTAAAACAAGTAATAGAGTTTAGTTACCGTCAACTTAAACTGAACAGAGGGTAATCTGGAAAAGCCTGGTAGCGGGGTGTGGAAGAAGTTGTTTGTGTTACATTTTGAAGTTTGTGATGAACACTGTTTTAGATCATAGAGAGTTAGATACAATTTGTAAAGGATGAGAAAAGAAGTTAAAAAGTGGAATGTCACTGTATTATTCCAAGAGAGGATATTCTGTCCTCTTTAGAGAGCAGAATGATTGAAAGAGGGGTTCAGCCAGTGGCCATCTGCATTACAGCAATACCAAAACAACCTGGACTTCCACACCCCATACAGGGCCCTGCCAGGCCACAGAACCATCTTGGCCTCTTTTCATATGGATGCTTCAATAAAGCACAGAGTTGTATTAAGGGAGAATAAATGACAGTCCATCTTTGCTATAATTTAATTCAATTCAAGCTATAGTTATTAATGCTTCTATGGGGCATGTATTGGAATAACTGTACAAAGATGAGTAAGGCTTGGGCCATGACTTATTCAGTTCAGTCTGGTGAGGGAGATCAAAAAGTCTGCATATAACACGTCAGATTTGGCAATATATCAAGAAGAGAGATCAAGTAAACATTTGATACCTTTGAATGTAGAAATAATTCATAGTAAATGTATATATTTTGCAAGTCTTTTAAATTAATGTAAGCCCCATGGACATACATCTGGAAGTAGGATGTATTTTTAATATAGGCTACTTTATTTTATACCTTTATCCCACAGGGCTTAATTCCAAAGTCAGGCAACCAAATACATTAGGATTCAAGTGTCATTTTTTTTTTTTTTTTTTTTTTACGTGAAAGGTCTAATAAGGGGTAGAACTTTTAAAGTCTGCATCCTCAAATGTAACATTTTACCTTCAAAAAGAGGCCTAGACTTTAATGTCCTAAATGACATTTTGAAATAAATTACTGTACTCTGCTTTTGTTCAAAGATCAGAACGTTCTTATTTGTAAGTCACAATTACAGAAGACATTTGGCTTCTGGATGCCAAAAGCTGCAGAAGGGACATATTTTAGAGTGCTTTCAAAATTTTAGTGATGAAATAAGTCTTATCACTTCTCTCTTTTCCTTTCACTTTTAGCTCACCATGAAGTCAATTATATTATTTTAGCTGAGCTGCTTCCTACGAGTCATTGTGGTTCACCCAGACCCTCAACCATCACAGAAGTATTAGAAATAATTAAAGATGAAGAAAATGAAAAGTCTGTTCAAATGTACTTGTAGTAACAAAATAACCTAAGTGGTGACTAGACCTTTCCAATAGGCAAACTTTATTGTTTTAGTTACTTTTCAAACTGTTAGTCTTCTTTGAGAAATTATTTTTATATTCTGTTCTGTATATATTTTTTCCAGGGAAAAGAATAGTACTGCTTGGAGAATTTTTTTTTTTTAACATATCCTCCATTCCTCTTAAAAGACAGTTGATTTTTAAGTTGCGTTATTACTTTTTCTGCTGTTGCTGTTACTGTTATTATTGGTAATGAAACACACCATTAATCTGACACCCTTTAAAATCACACCTGGTAAGAATTTGCAGACATACATGAGAAGACAGAGTGGCTCAAAAGTTCCAAGACTAAGCGTCAGCACTAGTAATCTCTAAGCAGAGGATTGGTGGGTGAATGGAGGGAGTTAGAATGAACTTCTGGGTTATCAGTTATTTTTTCCTTAAGAGAAAAAGGCAATCTAAGTCAGGAAAAGAACAGTAGCAATGTGTTACTATTTTGTGCCAGTTTAATAGCATGTTGGCCATATAAGGAAAACTGCGGCCACTAAGTTTCATTTCCACAAAGAGAAGGATAGCATTTCCTGGGACATGATTTGTAGAGAAATAGTTCCTTGGGACAATAATAGGTGTTAGAAGGCAAAAGGCAAGAGAAATTATTGTACAGGTTTAAACAAAGTTAAATGAGTCTCTTTGGGATAGGACTTCTCAGAATTTTTAACATACTAATATGCATTATGACACTACAAGAAGAGGATTTAGTATGTAGCATTTCTAAAATTTATCGTACTTTCTTGTGGAGGATGTTTCAAGACCAGTGTTCCTCAAAACATGTCAGTGCTCACAGCAGAAGATACTTCATTCGGGTATAAGAAATGGATTTACACTATCTCTTAAATCAAAGGTGTTAAACCCGTGGTATTATTTAGAAAAATTACATTGGCTATCAGTATACAACTTTTTTTCATATTCCTTTCCAAATCTTTAGGGAGCAATGTCTCATTCAAATTCAGAGGGTGGAAGGCATGGCAGCTGGTTGGCTCTTTCTTTAGCTGGCTGCACCAGAAGTTTTACTGGATCTACAAACACAGTTTATAAATATCTAAAAGGTTGCTATGGTCTTTTGCTAGCAATGGCCCCGGAGGGAAGGACAAGAAATAATTAAAGCAGGAGGTTTAGGAAAAATCATTTTAAAAGGCAGATCAGTTTACCAAAGGACCATGTGCACTCTGCCAGTAAGGGAGGGCTGTAGTTCAATTTAACTTACTTTTATTGAGATTTCACAAGTGACCTTACACTATATTTTTAGAAGTTTTGTGTTGGGTGGTATGCTCAAACAGAAAATATAGAACAAATGGAAATTGGTTAAAATCTATGAGAAGAAAGGCTGACATTTTTATAGAATGTCCTACCAATCAGTTGGAACCCCAGTCATTCCAAAGACGGAAAACATGATGGAAAAATAATGGGGAAGAATCCTGTTATTTGATGACCTTTTCTCTTAGAACTTTCTTAAAAATATATCTTATTCTTTTCAGTTTTCAGGGAGAAGATATGTATGCTATCAAAAACATTAGGAATTCAAAAATTGATCCATTCCCAAGTAGCAACTAAGTTTCTCAGTAAAATATTCCCAGAGTAAACATCTCCTTGCCCAATACATTCCACAAAGCATCTTTAGAGGCTTTTAAAATTTTATTCCAAGGTCCTTGATGAAATAGCCTTGTATAGTGTTGAAATCAATTTAGTAGAGTGAGAGCCTAAAGAACAATCATATCTCAGAATCCAGACCTGTCAGGCATGAAATGTTTCCATAATACAGTCTTCATTCTTCTAGGGTGGTTTATTGCTTTTAGTGTATTTTAGAAAGTATGTGAAATATTTAAACCACTTCTACAATATATTAATCCTCTTCTCTTATACTACATGCATTTAAGGAGAAAGACACTCAATATATTATTTTTTTTTTTTTTTTGCTTTTCTTGTATATGAGGCTGATTTCAGAAGTCTTTTTTCAGAATATTTTTGGTTGACAGATGGATATGCTCAACATCTTATAGTGAACAATATATGGTCAACTGACTCCCATTCTAGCAGTTTCCCAACATTAGTATTTTATAATATTACCCCATCTTCAAAAAGATCTGTTTTTATGTCTGCCCAGTTTTTGCTCACACCTATTCTTTGATGGTCTAGATGACCTTTATACTCACATGCTCCAATTTATCTCAATAAACTACATTCATAGAATATGTGAAACACAATCCAAACCTTTGGATAATCCTGTAGTTTACCATTTTTTACAAACATAAATGCAAGAGAATTATAAAAATATATCATGGAATTACTGGGTGGAATAGCATTAAAACACAAAAATTAAAAAAAAAAAACAAAACAGGCTTAGTATTTTAGAATGTTAGAATTAGAAGGGAAGTTAGATATTAGGTAATTCAACTGTCATTTAACAGCAAGAAAACTGAGCCTTCCTGAGATTAAATACTCTTCAGCACAAATTGCATAGTTGCAGAGGTCTCCTGTTTCTCAAGCTAGTGGATTTTCTATAGATCATTTGATATGCTATAATGTACTTGGTCTAAAACTATTGTAGCTATAGTTCTCCACCCCACTCCCAAATTCCCAGAAAGGCTCAAAGAAATAAAATTATTTATTTCATTAACACTATAACGTAGGGTCCACTGACATAAATCTGTGTTCTGCTTATACTATTCTGATCAAGCTTGGAGGGATCAGGCTGTAGAAAAATATATCCGCATACAGGCTTTTTTGACTAATCAGCATAAGAAGAGCTCTTCTGCTGTCTTTATATTCTGGCCAACAGAACCCTAAGAACAAGAACAGTATTATTTGATTCACTCAAATTTGAATACTACTGACTAAAAACAAGTGTGATTGGGCTTTCAAAACTTTATATAAATGAAAAAATGACTAATGCAACATTGTGGAATATTCTACTGTTAACCTAAACATTCATGCATAATGCATACAATGATATAAATAACATATACAGGCATTGCTGGCATGTGAGTTTATCAAGTACTGTCAATCCCACCTCACTAGTAAAGATGCGATACTAGAAATGGGAAAATGTCTCTCCAAGTTTGGGTCTGAGTCTTCCCCACTATTTTTCATGCTGATTATCTATTACCCGCTGTTTCTTGTTTGTCACCATATATTTTAATCCAAGACTCATACTGAGTTATAGTGTTATATATCAGCTCCTCCACCATTCTTTCCTTTGATAAAGATTTAGTGGGCGTCTACATGTGCTCACATTGGACTAGGTAGTGAGGATACCAAGGTGAATGAGTTAGACATGATCCTCACTCTCAAGGCCTTACATTCTGGTGAAGCACAGAACTTGAGCAGCTCAAAATTTATAACTTTTTCCACCAAGGTCTGTTTCATTAACTTTTGCTATTTTGTGGTCTGTTGGGGACTTGATGCCCAGTTCTAAAATGTACATCTGTGACTTTATCTATTCACTTGGGAGATCCAATGAATGAAATGACAAAAACAAAAGTGAATTACTTATTTTGAGGTGAAGGAAATATTTTGAGCTCATTTTTTCAAGTTTAAGACTTTCTGTTCAGTTCATTGAGAGCCTTCATTTGCTAATAATTATGTAAATTCAATGGTAAAGGGATGGATAAGTCTTTTCATTTTGAAGCTGCCTCTATTTAAAATTTATCTTTCAAAATGGTTGGCCTCATGGACATAAAATGGAGCCTCATTTATTCAAAGATTGCTTACTCAGCAGTCTGCTAGCTGATTTTAAGTACCTGGAAGAATGCCTACAAAGTAGTCAAAACTGATTTTGCAATCTCTGTGCCAAAGGTTATGCACTATACCCATAAAAGAAGACTCTCTGACAATCAAAGTCCATTGTACTTATATTTTGCCATTAATTCTAATATATTTAATTAGTTTGTTTCCCAGTCCACTCCAGCTTGAATGCAATAACTCAGGAGAAGCAGTTTGGTAGCCAGGTCCCCAGGAAGCAGTGCCATTTGACAATCTGATAATACAATGAGAAAGGGAGAACAAACAAACAACAAAACAAACAAAACTTAGCTTAACAGTGTCAGTCTGAGGACATTCGTTGCTATGTGGACAAAAGCTCTATTCACTTTAACAGCCTAGGAGATTATCATGGCCTTATTGCACAATAAAGAGATAGATCAACTTCATTCAACACACATTTTTTGAGAACCTAATCCATGTCAAGGGTTGAGGAAGCAAAGAGAAGTGAAAGGTAATTAATGCTCTTGAAAATTTCACAGTCCAGCCTGGGAAGTAGAAACATAAGCAAATATAAGAGAAAGAGATAGAAAGTGCAATGGGAGTATGAAGAAGACAGAAGCGGATTTGTCTTAAAGGCTTAATGGATAGGTAATATTTGAAGTTGGTCTCCAAGGCCAATCAGGGGCTTTCCAAATTGACAATGGAGGAATGGATACAACAGGAACAAGGGGCGGTGTGCAAAGGCATACCCCATGAGAGAACAAGTTGTGTATGGTGGGGAGAATTCTAAGGAAGTCTCCAAGATTCCCACCCCTGCTGGACATGCCCTGTGTAATCCATTCCCCTCCAGTGTGAGCAGGAGATGCCTGTGAATATGATGGGATATCATTCACATGATTACATTTTATTGTATATGAAAAGGAATTTTACAGTTGTAATTAAGGTTCCTAATCAGTTGCCTTGGAGTTAATCAAAATACAGATTATCTTGAGTGAGTCTGACCTAATCAGGTGAGCCCTTAAAAGAGGCCAAATACTGAAAGAGAGAAAGAGATTCTCTTGCTGGCCTTGAAAGAGCAAACTGTCCCGTGGTGGGCAGGGCCTCTGGCAGAGACCTGAGAGCTGCCTCTAGGAGCTGAGAGTGGCTCCCAGTCAACCGCTAGCAATAAAACAGGTAACTTAGTCATACAACTGTAAGGAAATAAATTCTATGAACAACCTGGAGGTATTTGGAACTGGACCTTTCCCTAGTTAAGTTTCTGTATGAGGAGGCAGCTGGCCTATGCTTTGATTTTATCTTAATGAAATTCTGAGTGGAGAACCCAACCAATATGTGCTAAGACTCCTGCAGAAACTGAGATAATAATTTGTGTGCTATTAAGCTGCTAAATTTCTGGAAGTTTGTTACACACAAATAGAAAAATGAATACAGCATTGTGGAGGAACGGAAAGTCCTTTAAAAATTTCTGGATCATGGGTTAAATAGACAAGACAACAAGAGAAATGCAAATGGGAGACATCGTGGAAAGATATCTAAATTTATTCTGTGGGTCACAGGGTTAATGGAAAGGGTGACAATAACAAGTTTGTGTTTTAGAAAGTTAATGCTGGCCAAAATGACAGCATAGGAAAGATGATGGAAGAAAGGAATTGAGGTAGGATCAGACTGAAATAATCCTAATAAGTGGTGAGGAAAGTTTAGTGAAAGGTAATGATAGCAGTGAAGACACAAAAGGGAAAGATTAGAAAGATATTTAGAAGGTAAAATCAACATGATGACCAACATGAGACCAGCATGAAAGAGAAAGAAAGATTAATGGAGAATGATTCAGAACTTTCTTGCCTCGATGATATGCAAATAAGAAAAAATAAACAATTAGAAGGAGAACTTATTCTGTGTTTTGAAAGTGGTGTGTCTTAATTGCCTGCAGGACTTCCAAGTGATTAAGAAGGAACTACTCATAGGTAGTTAAATAAATAGTTCTGGATTCTGGAGCAAGGTGGAGACTGGAGATTTATTTAGGGACTTACCGATAGAGTTGAAGGAATAGTAATAAATCAGATAATTCATGAAGAATATGTACTCCGAAAATATGGTGACAGGTTAAACTCTGGGGAACATCAACATCTAAGTGTAAGAATAAGAGGAGCAGGAGAGGAAAATAAGGAATTGTTTTTTAATAAGAGTAGAATCTAGAGAAAATCATATCCTAGAAGCTAAGGGAGGAGGAATTTTCAAAGGATTGAGGATTGAATATTGCCAAATGTCAATTGGCATATAGAACAAGCATTAAAGAAAATCCTTTGGATTTAACAATAAGAAAGTCCGCGTTGGTCCTGATAAGAACAGTGTGGCCTTAGAGAGTTCCAAGGGAGGGATGGGCGTTAAAGCTGTGTTGCAGTGGGTTTTAAGAAGGAATGGGGACAGAGACACTGTGGACTACAAGGACTACGGGGCACTTCTTTTACATAGCTGGGCAACAAGAGATGAAGGAAATTAAGAGAAAGGGACAACGTTTTTAAAAGTGAAAAGGTAATCCATAGAATGGAAAAAATTATTTACAAATCATGCATCTAATAAGGGGCTTGTGTCCAGAATATATAAAAACCCTTACAACTCAATAATAGAAAGACAGCCCAATTAAAAGTGTGCGAAGGATATGAATAGACATTTCTCCAAAGAAGATATACAAATGGCTAACAAGCACACAAAAAGCTGTTCAACATTATTAGTCATCAGAGAAATGCAAATCAAAACCACAAGGAGGTACCACTTCATATCCATTAGGATGGCTAGAATTAAAGAGTTAGATAACAAGAGTTGGCAAGGACATGGAGAAATTGGAACCCTCAAATACTGTTCATGGGGATGTAAAATGGTGCAGCCACTTTGGAAAACAGCCTGGCCATTCCTTAGATGATTAAACACAGAATGACCATATGACCCAGTAATTTCAGTCCTAGGTATATGCCCAAGAGAAATGAAAACTTATGTCCACACTTGTGGGCATGAACCTTATACAGGAACATTTATAGCGGTATTATTCAAAAGGGCCGAAGGTGGAAACAACCCAAATGTCCATCAATGACCTAATGGATTTAAAAATTGTGTCACAGTCACACAATGGAATATTATTTGGTCATAAAGGGGAATGAAGCACTGATACATGCAACAGCATGATAAACTTTGAGAATATGCTGAGTGAAAGAAGCCTGTCACAAAAGACTATCATATGACTCTATTCATATGAAAGTCCAGAATAAGAAAATTTATACAGTCAGAAAGTAAACTTGTGTTTCTTTAAGCCAGGGGAGGGGAGGGGGTCATGCCAAAGGTAAGGGGGGGGTGGCTATAATAGCTTAAGGATACAGGTTTCTTTTTGAAAAGGTTCTAAAATTGTCTATGGTGGTTGCACGTATATGTGAATATACTAAAAATAATTGAACTTATATTTTATACTTTAAATGGGTGAATTGAATCTCAATAAAGCTGTCTTTAAAAGAAGAAAACTAAGACAGAAATTCAAGGAAGATAGGGTAAAAAGAAACATTTCTTTTAGCTTTTGAAATCTTCCAGTGTGTTTGCAGCCTGAGAGGAAGGAGTTGGTGGCTATTCATAGTGATTGATGGTCATGATGATAACTCTGAATCATCCAAAAAGGTCAAATCCTGTTCAATATGTAATATCTTTTAGAAAGAGTTCCAGCAAAAATATCTAAATGAAATTTACTCCTTTGAACACTAAACTCACTTCCTTTTATTGGAAAATTAATTTGTGAGAAACATGTGTTCCCTCCATGATGATGGACAAATGAAGTGTTACTCTAACTAGAGGAATAATGGTTACCAAAAAGTGTCTTTTGACAAAATTACTTTTTATTTCTGAAGTTTTGAGGAAATTTTCTGGGCTATGAAAAAAGACAAGGAAAAACATACCAAATCTCATGCTTCTCACACAATTGTTAATAAGATCTGGATTAACCTTTAGCTGTTTGGCTCATGAATAGTGAAGGTTACAAGGCTAGGCCACAAACCTATCCCACTGCTAGCATGGGAATGTAAGGGCAAGTATAGCTGATAGCTTTTAACCAGGATAACTTCTGCTATTCCTGTGTTTCAGCCAAAATGTTTTCTGCCTTTTTTTTTTTCAATTTTCTCCTTTGAAATTGTGTTCAGCATTATTATTGCTTTTATTTATTTTTTACAAAGTACTTCATTACTCTTCAATGCCTGCAGTTGTAGCATATTTCCTGGCTATTAAAAACAGGTTGTTAAACACTTTCTGGCAAAATCCCAGAGGATCTATGTGGATTTATTTGTTTTAAAATATATTAAAATTCTCTGGATACAGATTAATTTTGCTTGCTCAATATTTTTTATTGTTTCACCTGCTATTGAGTAGAAACCGCAACTGGGAAGGTTTTTGTTTTGTTTGAGTTACCAAGTTATATCAAAATTGTTTGAAAGTGCCTAAACATTTTTTTTTGTACTGGGATGATCTGCTTTCAGATAGCCCACCACCCTCAGGAGGGGGTTACTCACACAAGGTATCCAGATGTCTTGGGTAACGAGCAAATATTCAGCATCTTTAAGGAAGGGCAAAAGCACTTTGGAATTTGGCAGGAGCTCAGCCCATTAAGAGAAGAGACTCTCCACTCCTCTGTTGATGACCAAGGAAAACGGTCTGCTGGATTCTGAGTGTGAGAAAAGGCAGCTGAGCTTTCTTTTTGATGGACTAAGCCAGGCAAAACAACTGGCCTCGTGCTGCAAAGGCGAGCCAGATCAGAGCGTCCTGTGAAAGGAAGTCCGAGAGGGACAGCAATTCATTTCTGGGAAGAGCATCATTAGAGCAAACTGCATAATAAATAAGAGCTGTTTTTCTCCTGATTTGGATTTGAGCTTCAATGTCGAGATCAAGCGATTTTACAAAAGATAAATAAACAAAAAACCCCAGACGGGGCTCTGGTTTAGATAAAAGAGATGAGCTTTAATTTTGTACCTATTCGGTGAGGAAAGCATCAGAGAGAGGGAAAGAAATTCTTTGAACTTTTTCTGCACTTTCCTCATGCCAAATATGAAAATGGGCCTCTTCTGTTCTTCCTCGACAACTTGCCACATATGTCCTCCTACCTTTTCTATCCTGAGACCAGAAACTCCAACTGAGCTCATTCTAGTGTTCTCATGGGGTCAGATCAGTAAATTAAGGACTAAAAGAGGACTGAATTCTAGAAAGGATTTTGTTATCCAAAGGCACAGATCCATTAATCTGAATCTATATGCTCTTGATATGTTAATACAAGAATGGAAAAGGCATAGACTTGGGCCTCCAGAAACTTTAATTGGAATCCATATTCCTCAGTTAGTAGCTGAGTGGCCATTCACCTCTTTAAGCCTCAATCGCTCTATCTTTACCTTTGTTTTCTTATCCATACATTGGAGATCATAATACTATCTGACATTGTTCAACATCAACTGAGATATATCTATGAAAACTCTTTGTAGATTATAAAACATAAAATACTTAGGTTAATTAGAAAATATTCTTACACATTTTTTACCCAAATTTACAAAGCCAGGATTTGAGGGCTATATGACTCCAAAATTTGGTCTTTTTCCAAAATTGCTTTGTTAGTTAAACAACTCCCAGTGAATATTTCCAACATGCAAGACATTTTTCTTTGAGGGATACTAAGTGAAAACAAACGTAGATATTGTTTTCAAGGAGTTAATTATTTTGGAAGACAAGACATGGGTACAAATATCTATGCCTATGAGTCAGACAATGATGAGTCTTCAGAGATGTTCATTCAAATGATTGTATGATAATTATATCCTAAATATCTACAACGTGATACTGTGCTAGACCCTGGGGACTTAATGATAGGCAAAAATAAATACATCTATTTTTTCTTCCCTTTTGGAGCTTATGATTAAGAGGAAGAAGAGATGACCAAATAAATGGAAAAGCACAACATTTATAAGAACAACAATGTAAAAATACTTATAAACTTATAAAGTGGTAGATGGATGGTATAGAGAAATGCTTAATAAGAAAGGGCTCATCAGAGCTGAGTTTGGTTGTTTTTTTTTTTTTTTTGCACACACACACGCACACACACACACTCAGAGCTGAGTTTTTGAAGACAGGTAAGATTTGGATCTGCAGGGTAGGAGGGAAAGTTATCTCAGATAAAGGCTACATGCAGCCTGAACCAAAGAATAAGGTTAGTTAAGGACTCAGTATTCGAAAGTGTTTGGAGGAATTGAAAGTAAATCCACTTGTCTAAGATGATTATAAAAATAAAAATTGACAAGTATGTTGAAGCCAGATTGTGAGAGTTTTAAATGTCAGATTAAAGAGTTTGGATATAATTCGGTGTCCTTAGAAAATCTCTGGAGGTTTATAAATGGTAGGGACATAATTAGGTCTATACTCTGTAAAATAATCTGCCAGTACCATGGAGGATGTATTGGGTAGGGACAGGAGGTTAGGAGAGGAGATACCATTTAAGAAGCTACTTAAGCAATGAACGATTTGAGGAACAAGATAAAGAAGGTCCGAATTAGGCAGCTGGCCAAGAGAATGGAAAGCAGGACAAAGTGCAAATGCTACTGCTGTCAAAATATTCACCCATCTTGGTTGTGGAGATCAAGGACGAGCAAGAATCATTAATAAATATGTCAAAAAGAAAAATTATCAGCTGAAAATGCACATAATTCATTTTTTTTTCTGAATGGAACCCTTATGTTAGCATTATATATACGCTTTTACACTTTAATAACTTTAATACTTTTGGAATTCAATTTGATTATCTATAAAATAAGGTGAATAATATTAGTCGCTCAAATGAAACAGTAATAATAATGTTTTATTTAAAAAATCTAATAGAATGACTTCCATTCCTTTGGGTAGACACCCAGCAGTGGGATTGTTGGGTTGAATGGTAGGTCTACATTTATTTCTATGAGGAACCTCCATGCTGTTTTCCATAGAGGTTTCCACAGAGTCCCACCAACAGCGTATAAGCGTTTCTTTCCCTCTGCACCCATGCCAGCATCTATTGTTTTTTGACGTTTTAATAATGCCTATTCTGGCAGGGATAAGGTGATATCTCCTTGTGGTTTTAATTTGTATTTCCCTGACAATTGGTGATATTGAGCATTTCTTTATATGTTTGCTGGCTATTTGTCTATCTTCTTTTGAAAAACTTCTGTTTATATCTTTTGCCCAATTTTTAATGGTGTTGTAAAGTCATTTTATCAAAAAGACACCTGCACTCTCATGTTTACTGAAGCACAATTCACAATTGCAAAGATGTGTAATCAACCTAAGTGCCCATCAAGAAAATAGATTAAGAGAATGTGGCACATATATACACCATGGAGTACTACTCAGACATAAAAAGGAATGAAATGATGTCTTTTGCAGCACTTTGGTTGGAACTGGAGACTATTATCCTAAGTGAAGTATCTCAGGAATGGAAAAACAAATACCACATGTACTCTCTAATAATTGAGAGCTAATTGATGAGCACACATGGGCACAAAGAGATGTAAAGGTCATTGGAAATCAAGAAGAAGTGGGAGGTGCGGAGAGGAAAAAACCTACCTATCAAGTGCAATGAGCACTATTCTGATGATGGGCACACTAAAAGCCCTGACTTAAGCATTGTAAAAGGTATCCATGTAACAAAAACATTTGTACCCCTTTAATATTTTAGAAAAGAAAAAAAAAGAAAAGAAAAAAGAAAAGAAAAGGAACAAATAGATGCATCAAGATCCTTTGTGAAAAAAGGATGATGTAGAGTCACCTATTCAAGTATAGAATGTTAGGGCTAGATAGAATCTTAGCGACCAGAGTGAGAAGTGGGTTTTACAAGTTAGGAAACTGAAGTCCAGAGAGATTAAAGGACGCAAGTACAGCCAAACAACTAATAAGACACATAGTCCAGATGTCCTGCTTCCCAGGCCAGGGCTTTTTCACCACTTCATGGAGGCTACTTTTAACACTGATGTTTATTTAGGAAAATGATACTCTCACTACAGCTAGGTTTTCCCAACCCATAATGGCCTTACACTGTTTAACAGCATGAAGTGAAGGAAAGACTCCTCTTTGGAAGAGAACAGCTGGGTGTAGACTATTAGATTCAGGGCTCTAGACAGATCCTCTACTGTGTCCATCCTAGGATTTTGTCCTGTGTCTGAGAAAATTAAATAAATGATGGGAAAAGACCACAGAGAACTGAGAAGCCACTCAGGAAAGACCTCATTCCAAGGAAAAAAGAAGCCAAGATGCACTCAGTTGGATCAAGTTGCATAAATCAGGTCTGCGAGAGAGAACATGGACCATGGCCTTGTCACTGTTGTCTTCCATTTGAGTCACTGGGTGAAGGGGCTGAACCAAAGAACAAATAATGCTTAAAATTTTCTGTTTCTCCACCCTCTCTGTAGGACCTTGAGAATGCAAGGTGAAGGTGGCAGGGTTGTCAGCAGCACTGGCTTCGGCAGCCTCTAGGGCAGTGGGTTGCCCTTGGTGGCAGTGGTGATATGTGTTGTGTCAACACCTGGGTGCAAACATCACCTCACTTGGTTTTAAACACTGACACCATCAATGTAAGTATCAGCCACATGAACATCAGCAAATAGTTCTTTTGGTAGCCTATTGTTGTTACTTTTACTTAGTGGGGAAAAAAGGGGTACAAACGATGAAGTGCCAAGTATATTTGTGGGAATCCTCTGGAATCCCCAGTTTAAACATTATGGGGATGGATTTCCTACAGAATGAGCTGGGACTGAGCAGAGAAACTCTATTGTTACCTAACATTTCTTCTACAGGTAAAAAACAAAAACAAATTTAAACCTGCTATTTAAAAAAAAAAAAATTTATCTCAGTATCTGGAACATTGTTGGGAGCTTGTTCAGCTGGTGCCTTTATATTTTTGAGTAATCACAGTTTCTGCAGAAACAGACCTCCAAAGGCTTGGCCCTTTGTTTCATAAGATCTACAGCTCAGTTCTGTGCAAAAAGTTAAAGAAGACCATTTGGATTGACTGATTTTCTTTTGGTACAACTCAAACAAGTTCTTGCATGTGTTGACTAGTAGAAAGGGCACCAAATTAAGCAAAAGACCCGAGTTTTAGACTTGTTGTGCAATATGGTCTTCAGGAATTTATTTACTTTCTCTACCTGATAGTTTTATAGAGATTGTCATCTTTACCTTAACTGATCTTTCTGGAATTCTGGTCAATTTCTGTTCAGTAAAATAGGATTTTTTAAAGATTGTATTTAGCAACAAGAAATCTACCTTTCCATGCATATATGGAGTTATTTCATAGCCTTTCCAATAGCCTTTCCCAAACTGTGTTCATCGTAATACTATCAGATTCTTATTAATGAGATATTCCTTCATTAAATCAGTTAAGCAATTGCTGAGTTAAACAAAGTTAATAAGTCTCATTACTGAAGGACTTCTCAGAACCTGTAATATACCAACGTGGTTTGTCAGCATTGAGGAGGGCTATGCATTATACAGAATTTTTCATCTAACTCAAGTGTTTCACAGAATATAAATTTGGGAAAATACGTTTATAGTATCATTTGGATTTTTAAATCATGCTAATGGACCACTCATTTAGGCTCTTTTTTCTTTGTTCAGAAAAGTAAGCATTTATTAGCCTGAGTCATGCATATTTGAATGATGAGAATTTTCAATGCCTTTGCTTATAATGATGAATTGGAATGTACAGATATTTTAAAACTGTCATTACTTTTTCAAGGGTTGACTCAAGAATTCATGGGTGTGTATAAGAGAAGAAATGGCTTCTCTATCAGTTTTGGCTAAACTTGGCTTGAGCTGTAAGATAAGAGAACAAACAGAAAAGTTACTCCTTTCTCCATTCCTTAGTTGGAAACATTTAGATGCCACAGGCAAAGCATTTGGAGCTTCTTAGGATCTGAATGACTCATTATCACCTAGTTGTTCACTCAACTCTTACTGAAGGTATAATACATTTCTACCATAGGTGTGGGGTGGATACCCTAATCATCTCCAAGAAAAACACATGTCATGGCCGCAAGCGCTGAGAGCATCCATTTGTACGGTATGACCCTGGCCCCTTAGATGGAGTGATGGGTCTGAGACGTGGGTCCAAGACCTCAGTTGAGCCAATGAGAATCTCTTCTCTAGAAGTTCTGAATTAAAATGATAAGATTCTGGATTTAGTTATGGTTTCTCTCTCCTGTCACCCAGGCATGGTAAGCAAGTCTGTACCCCACCAAAGGGACTGGCACATAGAAGAAAAGTGTCTACAGAGCACGGGCATGAAGAAGCTAACATGCAAGAGAGGAAATGCTGAGGAGTGCAGAGAAGCCCCAGTTCTTCAGTCCCTGGTTCTCACTCCTCCTGGGTCCCATCCAGTGCATTTTTTATTCCAAATGGGTACTGCAAGGCATCCCTATATTCTACTATTCCCCTCTACCTCTAAAATGTTTTGCTTCTATTTTCCAAACAATGAGTCCTAACCAAAACGGAAGGCATGATATTGTTTCAAATACTGGAAGTATAGGTAGAGAAACAGAGTTGCAACAACATATAATACAGTGGGAAATTCATGTCTCAGGTAACAGACGCTGGGTTTGAATCCTGGCTCTTCAAATTGCAGGAGCCCACGGACAGTGGGTCATATTACCCTCTTGAGCCTCAATTTTCTCATCTGTAAAATGGGTATAATTAAAGTAGTGACCTCAGAGAGTTTGGGTAAGGATTCAATGAAATGCTGTATAAAATGCTGAAAAAGCCCGTGGTACACCATGAGAATTCAACACGTCTTATAACCATTATTATTTATTCTCTCATGGAAATAGCTTTAATCAGCTCTGTCATCTTCATAATTGTCAAGGATAGGATTTTTGATAAGGAGATTGTTGTCTGTGTGTGTTTGTTTTGCTGTGCTTTGTTTTTGAGGTTTGTGACACTGAAGAGGAGTGCGCAGGCAGGTCTACGCTGGGCTCTGCTGGGGATTCTGGGCAGCCAAAGGGACAGATGCCAGGGGATGGGAGTAAAGAGACATAACAGATAGAAAAGGGGTATAGAAAGAAGGGAGAGAAGCCATCAGGACAGTCCTGGGAAAGATGTCCTGGTGAGCAGAATGTCCCTGAAAACCACCACAGTGTCCTTCTGGGGCAGGAGCACCTTCCATACACCTACACTAGAGAGCCAGATCACCACTTTCACTCCATCCTCCAGCATAAGTAAGCTCTGTCTTCGTAATTCTTGCATAACCATCCCTGCCTAATTCCTAAGGGCAAGATGCGTATGAATTATACTAGAGTAAAATCAGCCTCATGGAAACATAGCCAGGGCCCCTTCTGCAGACAAGGATTCCCAGAGATAATGAAGAGGGCAGGAAAAGCCATAGGTTCCAGTTCAAATGCTCCCTGTCCTGACAGTGGAGCTGCCTCAGGTCACAGCCTTTAATGCCCAGACTTCTGCACTCCTGACCAACAAGATTCAGTAACTCTCTACTTGCCTTGGCTCTGTGGGGTGTTTGAGAAGCCAAGCAAACACTGTTGATGTGACTATAAAGAATACAATTTCATTTTTGACCTTTTTCTAATAGGAAAATGGACTGTTGTCAACATAGGTTTTTCTTTTTTATTGGTCATTTTCAGTGACTTTGTCTCTGCATCCTTTTTCATATTTTTGTTCTCTGTAGGATGGGATGCACTGTTGGCAAAGGTAATTATAGAGATGAGAATGATTTTATTTCTGCAGGAAGAAAGAACTTAAGTGAACCCATTGGGAGGTAGTGTTAAAGCTGGAGAAAATTCTTTAGATTAAAACAGGAGGAGGAGAAGGAGGAAAGGAAAACCAGCGGGGGGGCTCTGAATTGGATAAATGAGCAAAGGGGTTTGGCTCAGGCTGGGGGAGGGTAGAATTATACACTGACCTGTGTGTATCCCCCTCTCTCAGTGAAGCACCTGGGAAGACTGCAGCCTAGCTCGTTCTTTTGTGGACTTCTGCTGTTTTTCTTGGTTGGCACAGAAAAATATGTCTCCTGGTTACCATGATTTTTTTCTTTTGCTTAGGATATCCGGATACTTCTTTTAGAGATGCCATGGCTTATATTTCCTGGCTGGATAATACTTTCTGCAAAGAAACAAAAAATGTCAAAACTCTTGGTTAAAAGCATAAATTATTATTATTTTTTTTTTTTTGAGACAGAGTCTCACTTTGTTGCCCGGGCTAGAGTGAGTGCCGTGGTGTCAGCCTAGCTCACAGCAACCTCAAACTCCTGGGCTTAAGCGATCCTACTGCTTCAGCCTCCTGAGTAGGTGGGACTACAGGCATGATGCCCGGCTAATTTTTTGTACATATATATTTTAGTTGGCCAGATAATTTCTTTCTATTTTTAGTAGAGATGGGGTCTCGCTCTTGCTCAGGCTGGTCTCGAACTCTTGACCTCGAGAGATCCACCTGCCTCGGCCTCTCAGAGTGCTAGGATTACAGGCGTGAGCCACCGCGCCAGGCCAATAAATTATTTTTGATAACGTATTTTAATTTGACCTCTCATCTTTTGTGTTTTTTTCTCTAAATTTATACATTAGTCGCTTGAGATTCCCCTGCCCTCTCACTTTACCATTTTTTGTAGGTTAATTAGATATGTTAGATTTTTTAAATTCCCAGGACCATTTAAAGATTCTAATGAACGCCAATCAATAATTCAGCTCTGGGTCTTTTAAATTACTTTCTCAGCTCTGCAAGTTAGACCCAAATGGAATCCATTAGCATCTGTAAGCTATGTAGCTGCTTTATCAATGATATGAGATTTTGTTCATAAAGTATGAGGAAAAAGGTAAAAAATAATGGAATAAAGGAAATCTCCTCTCTCCAATTTATTTTGTATATTAAATGGTAACTCCAAGATTCCTAATAGGAAAAAAATCATATATAAAAGTAGGCTTTGGGAATAATAATAAAATGATTAATGTGTGACTTTATTCATTAAGCTCATAATCTTGGGAAGAGTTGAAGTAGGTGAAGAAAAGAAATGTGCTCTTTATGCACACAAACTGGAAAATGTGGAGGAAATGGACAAATTTTTAGAAACACATAGCCTTCCCAGGCTCAACCAGGAAAAAGTAGAATTCCTGAATAGACCAGTATCAAGAACTGAAATCGAAACAGCAATAAAAAACCTTCCCAAAAAGAAAAGCCCTGGTCCAGATGGGTTCACACCCGAATTTTACCACACCTACAAAGAAGAACTGGTGCCCATCCTACATAAACTATTCTCCAATATCGAGAAGGATGGAATTCTCCCCAACACGTTTTACCAAGCCAACATAACATTGATACCAAAACCAGGAAAGGATGCAACAAAAAAAGAAAACTATAGACCAATATCTCTTATCAATATAGACACAAAAATTCTCAGTAAAATCTTAGCAAATCGTATCCAAGTGCTTATCAAAAAAATAATCCATCACGACCAAGTGGGCTTCATCCCAGAGATGCAGGAATGGTTCAACATACACAAATCTATAAATGTAATTCACCACATAAATAGAAGCAAAAATAAAGACCATATGATCCTCTCAATAGATGCAGAAAAAGCATTTGACAAAATTCAACACCCTTTTATGATAAGAATGCTTAACAAAATAGGCACAGATGGGACCTACCTAAAAATGATACAAGCCATATATGACAAACCCATAGCCAACATCATACTGAATGGGGAAAAATTGAAAGCATTCCCACTTCGAACTGGAACCAGACAAGGCTGCCCACTGTCCCCATTACTTTTCAACATAGTATTGGAAGTTCTTGCGAGAGCTATCAGGCAAGAGAGCAGAATCAAGGGAGTCCAAATAGGGAAAGAAGAGATCAAACTCTCACTCTTTGCTGATGATATGATGTTATATCTGGAAAACCCCAAGGATTCAACCAAGAGACTCCTGGAATTGATCAATGAATTCAGTAAAGTCTCTGGTTACAAAATCAATACACACAAATCAGAGGCATTCATATATGCCAATAACAGTCAAACGGAGAACCAAATTAAGGACTCAGTACCCTTCAAAATAGCAACAAAGAAAATAAAATACTTAGGAATATATTTAACTAAAGAGGTAAAGGACCTCTATAGGGAGAACTATGAAACACTGAGGAAGGAAATTGCAGAGCATGTAAATAGGTGGAAAACCATACCATGCTCGTGGATCGGAAGAATCAACATTGTTAAAATATCCATACTACCCAAAATGATCTACAGATTCAATGCAATCGCTATCAAATTACCGACATCATTTTTCACAGATATAGAAAAAATAATTATACACTTTGTATGGAATTAGAGAAGATCTCATATAGCAAAAGCAATTTTAAGCAATAAAAACAAAGTGGGAGGTATTAATTTGCCAGACTTCAAACTATACTACAAGGCTGTGGTTCTTAAAAACTGCTTGGTATTAGCACAAGTGCAGGGACAGACCAGTGGAACACAACAGAAAATCCAAATATAAAACCATCCTCATATAGCCATCTAATCTTTGACAAAGCAGACAAAAACATACTCTGGGGACAAGAATCCTTATTCAATAAATGGTGCTGGGAAAATTGGATAGCCACATGTAGAAGACTGAAACAGGATCCACAGCTTTCACTTCTCACAAAAATCAAATCATGGTGGATAACAGACTTAAACCTTAGGTGTGAAACAATTAGAATTCTAGAAGAAAATGTAGGAAAGACTGTTACAGACATTGACCTAGGCAAAGAATTTATGAGGAAGACCCCTAAGGCAACCACAGCAACAACAAAAATAAATGAATGGGACCTGATTAAATTAAAAAGCTTCTGCACAGCCAAAGAAACAGTCACGAGAATAAACAGACAGCCTACAGAATGGGAAAAAATTTTCGCATACTACACATCAGATAAAGGACTGATAACAAGAATCTATTTAGAACTCAGGAAAATCAGCAAGAAAAAATCAAACAACCCTATCAAAAAGTGGGCAAACAACATGAATAGAAATTTTTCAAAAGAAGATATAAGAATGGCTAACAAACACATGAAAAAATGCTCAACATCCCTAATCATCAGGGAAATGCAACTCAAAACCACAATGAGATATCACTTAACCCCAGTGAGAATGGCCTTTATCAAAAAGTCCCAAAACAACACATGTTGGCATGGATGCGGAGAGACAGGAACACTCATACACTGCTGGTGGGACTGCAAACTAGTGCAACCCCTGTAGAAAGCATTATCGAGATACCTTAAACAGATTCAAGTAGACCTACCATTCAATCCAGCAATCCCATTATTGGGCATCTACCCAAAGGAACAAAAGTCATTCTATGACAAAGACACCTGCACCCGAATGTTTATAGCAGCACAATTCACAATTGCAAAGATGTGGAAACAACCCAAATGCCCATCAATTCATGAATGGATTTGTACATTGTGGTATATATATACCATGGAGTATTACTCAGCTATAAGAAATAACAGTGGTATGGCATCTCTTTTGTTCTCCTGGAGAGAATTGGAACCCATTCTATTAAGTGAAGTATCCCAAGAATGGAAAAATAAGCACCACATGTACTCACCAGCAAATTGGTTTCCCTGATCATCACCTATGTGCACATTTGGGAATAACACCAATTGGGTACTGGACTGAGGTGGGGGGTGGGGGGAGGGGATGCGTGTATACCTACATGATGAGTGCAATGCGCACTGTCTGGGGAATGGACACGCTTGAAGCTCTGACTCGGGGGGACGGGGGGTATATGGACAATATATATAACCTGAACTTTTGTACCCCCATAATAAGCTGAAATTAAAAAAAAAAAAAAAAGATGTGCTTGAACTTCTACCCCTGATAATAAGTGGAAGATGCCATTTGCTTAACAGGTAAAAGAGGTTTGAGCCTGTAGAGCAGCCACCATGGGAAATATGTCCCAAACAATAAGGGGTGATGGGGAGCTTAAGTCCACCCTTTCTTGGAACATTCTCAACTAATTATCTCTTTTTATGTATATAATATTAATTTCCTTGGAATTGTAGAAGGCAGAGATCTGGTCCATTATCTAAATAAAGCCAAATAAATAGATTAAATAGCAGTGCCACGAAGTAGTCATTTCCATAATCAAAGAAAGAAAAAGCCACTAGAGAAGACCATTTCAACTAGGATAGAATGGAGACTTATGAACTGGAACACTAGAAAAGTTTTGATTTTGATTTTGATTTTTTTATAAACCTAACCAAAGATTATAAGTGTTGCAATTTTATAGCATGTATTCATTCATTCATTCCACAGACTCACCAACACCCAGATGGCAGACATTGTGATAAATGCTAGAGGTATAAAATACCAGACACATTGCCTCATTTCAAGGATTTAATGATTTCAGCTGGTAGATTTATACATAAACAATTTAATGAAATAGCCACATGGAAAGGATTGGTAATAGTAGTATAGAAAATTATAATGGAAATTCAGAGGAAGCTGATACCAGTTCAGCTTTGAGGTGTCCATATTATTATATTTCATAGAGGAACCAACAGGTGAGTTACAATGTGAAAGATGAGCAGTTCGCCAGGTGAAAGGGGGAAAGGGTTCCTTTTCTGGGGAAGGGAAGGGATTAAAACCACAAGAATGAATGACTCTAATGTAACATGGTGAATGGTGTGGCTAAGGTACAGAGTGCCTGGGGATGTAAACTGAGGAAGGTAAAGTGGAGTGACAACAGAGGTGAGGGCCAGGATGTAAAGGGATTTTTCTGCTATCTTCCCTAGATCATAAATATTGGATTCTATGTTTTAGGCATTAACGATCTGCTGTCTAGTTTTTATTTGTGTTCTTTTTGGTAGAAGAGAAACATGAAAAAAATTGTGCCTCAGAGCGTTAACTCTTAAACAGAATAAAGAATGGATTAGAGAAAGAATAGACAGTGATAGAAAAAAACCACTTCAATGTAGTAATCTTAGATGAGAAATAATTAGAGCTTGAGTGAAGGTTGTGGTAGAACAAATAAAGAAATGAGGAAGAATTTAAGATAAATTGATGAGGTATAATTAATAGGAATTGGTGACTGGCTGAATCAGAATGTTGGAGATTAAAAAAATTCATAGATAACCCCAAGATTTCTAGCTTAAGCAACTGAGTATTTCTAGCTTAAGCTCTGGCACATAGGAAGGGAGCAAGGTTATAACAGAATGTAGTGAATTCAATTTTGAACATGTTGAATTGGAGGTTTCTGTAGGGCAGTCAAGATGACCTGTCTTCTAGGCAAGTGGAAATATGGAACTGGGGCTTAGGAGAGCTAAGGGAACTGGGAATATTGCTTTGGTGATCACTGGAATTTAAGGAAAAACTGAAGTCATGGGTGTGGATAAGATCACCCAGCAAGAGCACAGAGAGGGGGAAGAATGTTCTCTGCAGCTGTAGGAGGGAAGTCAGCAAAGGAGATGGAACAGAAGGAGTCATAATGATAGAAGCAAAAGAGCTGAGGGGAAAATAGTTTCAAGGAAGAGGGTGTGATCAACAGTATTAAATTACTCAGAGAAATCATATAAAATAGATACTCAAAAGAATTCAAATTCTTTTGAATTTAGTAATTGCTGGTGAATTACCAGTAAATTCATTTCATTGCAGTGGATGTGTCAAAGACTGAAGGGAGGGTAGGGAAAGGCAGGAATCAGTGATTTGGAGATTATTGGAAAGAGTACATTTGAAAGAAGAGATTGGCATGTGAACAGACTAAGGAGACGGCCCCAGGAAGAGAGGACCGTTGAAGATTCAGCAGAGATAACTGAGGAAGTAGAATGCCCTCTGTATACTCACATGCTTTAATATTGCATGTCTCCACCTAAGCTGCAGCTTTGTGGGGAGCTGAATGGTAGCCAATTAAAAGTGAAATTAATCTATAGCAAGATCTACCTGGGTGGGGATAGTGTATTTTGTTTTTGAAACCAAAACAAAAATAATTGCGAACTTATGAACCATTTATAGTTCTTTTTTTCCCCCTCCATAAACTATTCAAGTTAACAGGGGAAAAATAAAGTTTCTAAATAAAGTCTTCCCCTAGGATTGCATTCTTGCTTTGCCAAGCCAAACGAACCAAATCTTTTGTTTCTCTAGCGAACTTGCCTCCCAAGAATAATACACCTGCAAGTACCAGGGGCCAGGTTTTCCCTGCCCTCAGCCAACTTTTTTTTTTTTCTTTTGCCCCTAAATCAACGTTAGAGGGCACTTCTACATTGTGCTATGTTACCCTTCAGCCAAGAAGGTTGAGCAAGTGTAAGTTAACGCAGTCAAATCACTCTCTTTATTTTGGAGGTGGAGTAATTGCCCCTACATTTACTCCCACGGATACTCAGTGTATGAAGTGATTCCTTCAGTGTATTCCAGCGCATATACAGTTTGAGGATTCCTGACAGTTCTGGCACAGTAGCCTGCAAGTTACCATGTGTTAGTGCTTGTGATAATAGCTATTGTCTGTACCATCTAATTATCTTGTCTGGCATTCCACAATCAGTCTTTCTTCCACGGCTTGATGAGAAGCAAACTCTTCATATTTTATGTGCATCGTGGAGACACTGATTCCCTAAGTGCAAAATCCAGACACTTTATGTGAAGTTCTGGCATGTAGACAGGCTTTGTAAAATTCCAAACTATGGAAACTTTAGCCAGTGTACTTTATTTTGGAATGCTGGTTTTCTTTTTCTTTTTTTTTTTTTTAAAAAAAAGAACTGAAAAGGGGGTAATTCTTGAGATTATTCTGGTTTCCAGAAGTTCTTATGCACCGAGATGTGAACAGTTGGTGGTTAGTTTCTCTACTTGTTGAAGGAAAGCAAAGGTAGTTAACAGATTTTGAATGCTTACTCTATGCTAGGCACCGGGAGAAGTGCATCATTTGCCTTGTTGCTTTACTTCCCACAACGATCCTGAGAAATATGTTCTGCTTCCCACATTAGGTACCTGTAGAAACTGAGACTTAGAGGTTAGTTTGTTCTAGATATCACAACCAGTGAAGGGTGGAGCTGAGAGCTGATACCGTGTCTGTCTGACAATTCCTAACACCCTCTTTCTGGTACTATTTTAAGGTATTTCTTTATGTACATATCCACAAGGAACAAAAGTATTGGATGTATATGGATGTAGAGAGTAACAGCAGGAAAGAACCGTCAACAGATCCTATTACTCATTGCATGGAGGACAAATGCCTCAGAGAAGCTGCCTAGATCCTCATCAATATGTCCCCAGACCATAGCTATTATCAATTCATCTTTCAGACCTCCTTCAGCTCCCACAAGGTAGATCCCCTCACTGACCCTGGCATAAGCCATACGCACAGACACATTTGCAATGCCCTCTTTCCTCTCCCTCTAGCCAAATCCCCCTTCTGAACCCAGTTTATATCTCTCCTTTACCCATGAAGCCAACCGTGAGTGCACTAGCCTGCAATGAACTTCTCCTTCTTTGCTTACTTGTTATACTTGCAGAGAGTTGGGGACACTTCAGTGTAGTTAAATTTATGCTGCGGTGTAATTTTACCCAGCTTCTTCCTATTTGCCTTGTCTCTTTTCCATCCTGTTTTTTTTTCTTTAACACTGTCCAGTTATTGACATGATTTGAGGCCTATAGCAAGGAAGAAAGTGCTCACTAATACTTTGGGCTGAGTCCATTCGATTTTGTTGAATTACTTGTGATGGGGGAAGGGAGAGAGAAAAACTATGTAAGAAAAATTGTATTTTTGAATTGGGAAGCCCAGTGAGCATGCTGCTTATATGGACACAAAGATAACCATTTTGACAAGCTAAGACTCCGCTTCTCTTGATCACGGGAAACAACCGAGTCCTCCCTGCTCCCACAGCTCGAGTTGAGTGCAGCATAGGCCAAGCCACCAACAGCTGTGAACACGCCAGTAACAGGTAGATATCCCAAAGGAGTGTTGGCTACACATCATCTGTTGTCATTCGCCTCCCATTTCCACCCTGTTCTCTATTCTCTCTTTTATCACAAAGACTGGAAGCCTTAGAAATGCATTTCCCCCATACTCCTTTGCCCACAGACTTTTGTTACCTTTGAACATTAACAAATCTTTGAACAAGAATGTGGGGGCAGTTTTGACCCGGGGCAGTTTCCTGAAATCTCCTGACCTGTGATGCAGCAGCATTTCCTGGTTGCTTTGCACCAAAGAGGCAGGAAAGTTCCTGGACCCTCTCCTAATCTTTGCTTTTTCAGCCCTTCTAACAGGTTTCTAAGCACATGCTTCCCTTTATTACATCTCTTTTCAGTTGGAAACACCTAGAATGGTTTCTGCTTTCTTGACTTATACAGAAACGGACTTAATTTAGGACCAGATTCCAAACTCCACCCCTACTGAGAAAAGTTAGAGAACAGGAAACAGTTACAACTAAAATGTCTGGCTTTACTAGTAAGCCAAATCCTTCTCTTGTTGTTGTCTCTACACTGTGCCTTTTCCTATTAAACAGGACTGCAATTTGAAATGGACTGCACCTATTTCTTTGCTCTCTGTCTCTCTCTCTCTCTTTCTCTCTTAGCTTCTGCTGTCACTGATGGACTTATCACACCTACCCCTTATTACTGACCAGCTGGACCAGAACAGCCACCAGGAGTTGCTGTTTCCATAACACATGGATTTGAGACTCAGTTTTCCAAGCACTTTTCTAAGATGGGTCTGCTACGTCATCCATGGATGATTAGAAAGATTGCCTGTGGGTTGCCTGATAATAAAAATATCCAAAAACTTACCCTCAAGTGGATATTACTTTGCCCCATCCCCTAAAACTTCTCAAGCTTGGGCTAAGGATGGACATCATTCCTGAGGATATCACAAAGGGCAATGACTCCTGTAAATATCCCCTCCTTTTTTTTATAGGGGGAGTAGATCACCAAAACTAGAGAGGAATGGCCTGTGCCCTGGAAATGGAGTGACCTGGGACTCTCATCCTTCCTAGAGAATTACAGATGAGATCAAAACAGGAACTTCCCATAAGAGCCAAAGCCCTGAAAGAATCCCATGTTTTCTCTACTCAGCACCTTTCTCCTCACCCTCTAGACTTCCCACTGAGGTCCCAGGACAACACTGCATAGATTTACTTCTTGTCACCACTCTTAAACTTGAAGAGTCAGAAGGATTTCCTTCACTCTAGTGATCCAAAATTTCTGTGAAGGAGAAAAGTAGATTTTTCTTTCGGAAACTAATGGGAAAGCTAATTGATAGAATGTTGGAACACAACTCAGGAGTGTTATACTCATCTCTTATCTCAGCTCTGAAGATAGAAATCCTCTCTCCTGATAAAGAGAAGTTTGTGGTCATGCGTGGACTATCACTGGTATTAAAGTTGAATGAATCAATCAATGAGATGGAGACAATTTAAAGGAGGCCACACTGTACTATGATCTTCCGGAAACTAAATACCTATAGAAAGTGGAAATAGTTGGATTAGGACTATACAAATTCTGTTGTGGGAGTTTCCATTCTACATGTTCTTAAAATAACAGTTATTAGTTGTGATAGGATGTAGAATTACTTGGGCAAAATCTACAATTACTGAGTAGACTCAACCACTTCCACAGGGGTCCATAATCTGTCCTTCTATATTGCTGCATATGGCTTTGGCCATAAATTCCTACTCTGGTGAGCTGCACTGGATCCCAAGTGGATCATTAACCCTCATATCCCTTTTTCATGGAATAGCTTGGGGTAGGGAGGAGGTGAGGAAAAAGACTGGAGCTGGAAGTGCTGATGCATGGGACATACTCTCACAAATGCTGTTCCAGAGAAAAGACAGGCGAGACCCTATTCAAAACTCTAGATATCAACTCTGTGTTGCCAGTAGGGGTAGCTGCTGAGCTGCCAAAAGATGACCTTCTAGTAGAGAGGTTCTTTCAGCCTTGGGGGGAGCTTCAAGGACGGGTCCAAATTTTCCAGGTCATTTCTGGCCACTCCACCTAAAATATGGCATCTTCCAGCCACGCAGAACTACTCACCATTACTTTACCACATCAGGTTTGCTTTTGTTCACACTGCTCTCTCTGCCAGGAATGTTATCTCCTTCTTAGTCTTCAAAGCTCACATCAGATATGACCCTTTCTCATCAACCATCCTGGAACCTTTAGATGAAACAAATCTTCTCCCAGACAATATGTCCTATCTCACTAGCTAGCTGTAGACCCAGCTCATACTGTGTTGCAACTGTTTGCTTACCTACCTGTTTCTCCATCTGGAATGTGCAGTTTCTGAAGGCAAATTCATGTGGCATTCACCTTTATCTCAGAACCTAGTCCAGCTCCTGCTACACAGACACTTCTCTGGAAAAAGAAGTAGACACCATCAAGGAATCATGTCAGGATTCCTTAAAGAGCCTATATTTCATGACAGTTCAGTGATGATAGGATTTTTATGTTTAAATATTCATCCAAGAAATAAGAAACACACTTCTAATTGGACTTCCCAGGCAAGTATGTTGGTAAGTGTGAGCTGGCGATTCCTTCCTCATTTTGAGGGGTTGTATTGTTTACAGGATAGGAGAGAGGAAATTGAACAGTTAGCATTATTAGAAACACATAGAAGAAAGACACTTAAGGGTACCCAGGGATTGCTCTGGAGAGACAGTGCATGCATGTCTGCAGCCAATGAGAATTGTCATCCTAGGTGGAAGAAACCTGAGCCTCCATTCTAGGTCAATCCAACAGGACTGATTTTGCTTGCAGGGTAATCACAATGCTGTTTAAGGAATTATTCCCCACTGACTTCTTTCATCACCAGGTAGTTTTAGGAGATGAGAGAGAGGGAGAGAGGAAAGGGAAGATTTCAAGAATCAGAATTCTTATAACAAGGAAGAATTTCCACATCAAAACCTAGATTTGTAGATCTATTTTGTGCCAAGTGTGAAAAGGCATGAAATAGCTAGGCATGAGCTATTCCCCAAAGACTTGTCTTTTACTAGAAAGAACTTTATAAATGTTAATAGGTACTAGACTAGCTGGAAGCAGATTTGCTCTGGGCCCAGAGACATAAAATAATCATCACTTTGTTTGTCTGATTCTAAATGAGCTTAGTATTGATTTGCATTATAAGAATTCCAAATTCCCACTACTCTGGGAAAGTCATCCAAACCCACTACTTTTCATTCCTGGTAGTTCTCTGCACATGAAACTTCCTTTGCAATTCTGCACCAAGTGTGGACAAGAATACACATGAGAAAAGTCTGACCAAACATTGCATCTGCTCTCTTTCCATGGTTCCACCCCAAACACTTGAGAGCAGGCTCCGTTTCAGCTGGTTTTCAAGGGTGCGGCTCAAGTTCAGTCCATGTGCAAAGGGTGGAGTTCAAATTAATAATAGTCCTAAGAAAGCCTGAGAACAAAAAGCAGGTATAGTGTGTACCAGAGAATTCACCTCTACTATGTGGGGCTTTGGGACATGCATTAACACTACACTGCATGACATAAAAATATTGGGTTTAGAATTTTAGAGTGAAAGAGAGAGACTTTAGAAGTTATCTTCCTCCTACTTTACAGTTAAGGATAGGGCACACAGTGAGCTAGCAGTGCTAAGACTAGACACTCCACCTCCTGACTCCCACAGCTATACGTCTTCTGCTCCATGGCTAACTCTCTCTACCATAGAACATTTGAACTTTTAAATCTTTTCATGTATAATATATAAACTTAATGCATGTACCATTCCTGTCTATTCATTCATGAATTCAATAAATATTAGTTGCTTATGTGCCAAGACTGTTCTAGCTGATGCTTGGAATATTTTAGAGAACAAAACAGACTAAAATCCCTGCACCTGCAGAGTTTATATATTCTAGTGGGATAGTTAAGGCACGTGCATTAATTTCCATTTGACAGATGAGAAAATGGAGACTCAAAAAAAGTAGCTTTGGAAACAAGTTAATTAATGATAGATTTGGCACAATGGCTAGAATTCTTGCCCTAGACTTTCCCTAGAATGGATACGAATCCATAGTTTTATCTCAAAATGGATTCAGAGCCTCAGGAGATGGCAAATTAGGTTCACACACACAGTCCTTATTTAAGTCAGGCAGAAGTCAATCTAAGGACTGAAGCTATATGAGATGGAAGAGCCAGAAGAGTCGTAATGAAAGGATACAGATTTATTAGCTTTACTTCTCAGCCTTCGTGTCACTTTACTTTCTTGGTGATGGTTATGGATTGAATTGTCTCCCCTCAAACAAAGATATGTTGAAGTCCTTAGTACCTCAGAATGTGACCTTATGTGGAAATAGGGTGTTTACATAGGTAGTGAAGTTAAAATGAAAGCATTAGGGTGGTCCCTAATCCAATATGACTGGTGTTCTTATAAAAAAGAGAAATTTGGACACCAAGACAGACATGTATAGAAGGAAGATAATGTGAAGACAGGGAGAATGCCATCTGCAAGCCAAAGAATACCTGATGCTACCGCAAGCCAGGAGAGAGGCATGGAACAGATTCTCCCTCAGTGCCCTCAGAAGGAACCAACACTGACAACATCTTGATTTTGGACTTCTAGCCTCCGGAACTGTGAGACAATGAATTTCTGTTGTTTAAGCTACTCAGTATGTGGTACTATGTTAATGGCAGCACCAGAACACTAATGCAGTAATCCTAGAATGTGAATTTATTTCATGTTTTTATAAAATGAAATCACTCTTTTTCTACAACCCCTTGAATTCTCCCACATTTCCCAGGTCAGGGACAAGATCTGCTGAAGTTAGAGGTAGATGGTCAACAGGGCACTGACAAGGATTAGACTGACAGACGCTGAGTGAACAAACGCCTTCTCTACCCACCTCCCCTAATTGGTGGCTCACACACTCAACATTTTATAGCTCTGGGCAACTGTCTATCAATGATGGAGGACCCAGACCCAGAGATAAAGGAGGTCTGTTCTCTTACTGTTTTCTATTAAGTCTTAAATCTTCAAAAGTTTTAGCCATATGACTCATGCAGTTAACAAACCTACACAATGTGAGAGATATATGGGAAGGAAATATTCTGATTCAATTTGTATGAAAAAACATCTCCAAACTGATGGCAACTTACAGAAAAAAAATATATGAACTTTCTTTTCTAGTGCACTTTTTGAAATTCACAGAGAAAGAGCTTTTCTTACATGCACTGAGACACCACCAGTCAAAATAAAGTATGAATTTGGGAGAAATTGGAGTAATCTGAATTTCATGTGATTCTATTGAATGTCTATAGTAGTCAATTTACTTATAGTTATAAATCAGTGTCAAATTTAGGGATGACTAAGTGTGACTGCTGAAAGGATGAAAAATATACCAACTTGTTGTATTGAGTAAGTTTTTTAATGAAAAGAAATTCCTGGTACAAAATAGGTGCTTGTCATAATGTTTGTTGAATTGGAGTAAACTAAGAACTGATGAAAAAGTGAAATGGAGACATCTTTATTATAGACCAGAAATGGAGGGAGACATAAGGAGGTGAATGGGAGAAATGAGATGTACTAAACTTACTTGCGCCTATATCATGATGATTACAGTCCATGCTATGTGTTCCAGGACATAGGATTATTTACAGTCATCTCAATGCACGTGATTGTTTACAGTGACCATGCTGAGATCTCCCGAGAAAGGCATTTGAAAACTTCCAGCTGCATCATAGTATTTGGAAAAGTTCAATTAAACAGATTCAAGTAGACCTGCCATTTGACCCAGCAATCCCATTACTGGGCATATACCCAAAGGAAAAAAGGTCATTCTTTAACAAAGACACATGTACCCGAATGTTTATAGCAGCACAATTCACTAGCAAAGACGTGGAAACAACCCAAATGCCCATCAATACATGATTGGATTAGTAAGCTGTGGTATATGTATACCATGGAATATTACTCAGCTATAAGGAATGATGAAGATACGACATCTCTATGGTTCTCCTGGAGAGAGTTGGAACCCATTATATTAAGTGAAGTATCCCAAGAATGGAAAAACAAGCATCACATGTACTCACCAGAAAATTGGTTTCCCTGATCATCACCTAAATACAAATCTGGGAACGACACCAATTGGATATCAGACTGAGGTGGGGAGTGGGGGAGGGGATGGGGGTATGCCTACACAATGAGTGCATTGCGCACCGTTTGGGGAATGGTAACACTTGAAGGTGCTGACTCAGGAAGGGGGGGTGGGGAAGGGAGGGATATATACCTACACGATGGGTGCAACGTGCACTACCTGGGGAACAGACACGCCTGGAGCTCTGACTTGGGGGGAAAGGCGGTACAGGAGCAACATATGTAACCTGCAATTCTGTATCCCCCATAACAAGATAAAATAAAAAAACAAACAAACAAACAAAAAAAAACTGTCAAGTGACCATATTTGAACCATCACGTTCCATTCCCCTTGTGTATCTCTGAATTGCTATAAAACTGGCTTTGTTACCTGCTGTATCAGTCTCTTCTACATCTCCACTCACCAAAACATTTCAAGTTAAATTTAAATATCTTAAGATAACAATCTGGAGGCTGGTTATGGGCTCATTTATAAACACTTCCTTATTGAGCACCTGCTTAGTGCATAGCTGTTCTGTAGGTGCCACGCGGACACAAAGAAAATTAAAATAAGGAAATGGGTCATTTTTATTCTGAACTTTGTTGCCCTAGGAAGAGTTGAGCTAGTGCTCTATTCAAACGTTTTCTATGTCTTGGCGCCATGACTGTGGCACCTTCTTTTTCCTTAGTTTCCAGCCTTTTCTTTCTCAGATGAACATGAAGGTTATGAGCACAAACTTTGGAGCCAGACTGCTCAAGTTCAAGTCCTAGCACTGCCGTTCATTATCTCTATGGCTTGGGAGAAGTTATTTAGCCTCACCATATTCTACTTCCTTATATGTTAAAAGGGGATAATAACAGTACCTATGTCATGTGGTAGTTTAAGCATTAAATGTGTTAATATACATAAAGTGCTTAGAATAGCTTCTGGTAAATAGCACTATATAAGCATTCGCTACAGTTATTACTCTACTAGGTCACTAGATAATGTACAAAAATGTAGAAAAAGAAGAAGAAGAATACTGAACAATATTAAAAGAGACCTAGAGGGCATCCCAGTGTCAATTAAAAGAAAAAGAAAAATTGACACATCTAGTCTCATAATGGAGACATCAGAAAGGAAAGTGTTTTGTAGCAAAATACACTCTTCTTTACCAAGGAGAAGGGGGGAAGTAGTTGTATTGTTTTAAACAGCAGGCGCTCGCGGAACGTGGTTCTGCAGTTCAGCACTTGAGGCAGATGGTTAAAAGCCACATGCTTGTGGATTTTCCCACTTTTTCCACACTCGCAGACTCACAACCACTTTTGGTGCCCGTGGTTTAACCTCTGTTTCTCTAACTCCTGTTTATGAGTCAAGCGGTTTCATATCATCAGATTGATGGGGAAAGTGTGAACAAGGATAAGGATGTGGAAGTAGTTTCCACACTGGGAAGCACCGCAGTGTGCCAATGCTAAAAAGGAAAAAAAAGAAGTCAAAGCATTTGGGTTTGGAGGGATTTTGTTTAGTTAACTTTGAAAGCTTGAATGCAATCAAAGTAGCTATCTGAATATTTAAAAGGCATTATTTACGGGAATCTAAATAAAGAGCTCAGGGTTGGAAGAGGTTGAGGTGATGGTGGAAGCCAAGCAATGTGGGACTGGGTCAGAGACAAGCAACCAGATAAATAATCCCTCTCCCTTTCTCCTAGAAAAGGGCACAGGTCGAAGTTTACCCATGATGGCAGCATCCTGTCTGATTGTGACAAAGCTCAGTCTTGAGGGCAGTAAGGACACTGTGAGCCCCACAGAGCTGTTTGTTTCTGCTGGCATGCTTGTGCAACAATGTGCTGATAAAAGCAACTGAAGAAAAATCCTATTCCTTATTCTCTGCTCTTGCTCGACCCCAGCAATCTCAAATCTCAGAATTCCATAGAATCATAGCTAATCAAAACACTGAAAGCCCTCAGAGATTTCTCTCCACCCCCCCAACTCTAATTTTAGAGACGAAACAAAGCTTAAAGAGGTGAAGTGAAGTTACTAACCACCAGCTAGTGGAAGAGCTGAGTCTGGAATCCAGTTTTTCTACCTAATGCCAGGACTCCCTCCACTGTTCCATCACACCTCACTGAGTTCCGGCGGGCATCTGCAGGGACGTCTTGGAGGAATAGCATATTTTCAGCCTCTAAAATTATACACAGAGATGGTTGGCAGCAATTCCAGGGTCAAAGACACAGTTCCTCCACGAGGATATGGGATGTCCTTTCTCATTGACCCTATTATTGCTGCTATTACTAAAGAAAACGGACCAAGCGTTATTTGTTGGGAAGACTGACGAGCAGAGCAGGATTGAAGGGAAGGAAAGGTGGTTTATGAGAAACCTACATTTAGAAAAATGTTCTTAACCTCCCTGTCTAAATACTCTCAATATTTAAATGAAATAATTGATGGATCTTTCAAAAAGTCCAGTCTTCCTTTACTATAGTTAAAAATTATTTCCCCCGAATTGCCTCCTTTCATCTTCTTAACCCAGCTTGATTTCCCCTTTTGCTGAATAAGTCTAATGTTTCTATTCATTTCTCTTACAGAACATGGTTTCTAATTACTTTAAATAGCTTCTATTATAACCTCTCTAGTATAGTCACATCTTTCTTAAATTGTGTTCCTCTTAACCATAAAATAAATCACAAAATTCCATTTGAAGAGTTACCAAGAAGGAAGTGAGACAGTTATTCATGTGTGTTACACAGCATACAAACACAAATAAAATACATTTGGCAATTTCCTGCTTTTGAGGGAAGGCTGTATTGGGATTTCTGTTGGACTCAGTTTTGAACTGATTCTAAAATTTTCCCCTGCATAGCTCAAGTACTGTTAATTAATTCATTCAATCACCCACTTGTTAATGTCTTAATTCCAAAAATAATATGAAGGAACATAATAGAGATAACATTTGAAAAAATGACTCAAAATTCAATAAACATAAGATAAGGATAATTATTTGCAAATTTTAGATTATAATACAATTAAGTATAAAATTTAGCTCTCAATTTCCTGGAAACAAGGCAGAAAGGAAAATTTTTTCTATTTTGAGCAATTTTAAAGATTATTTTGCCTCACAGGAACAAGCATGATAAAAGCATATCTGCTCATAGTACTTCCCTTGAATTTCTCAGTCAGTGATCCAACCCTTAAATAAGTTTTTCTCCTCAAAGGATGCGGGCTTCTTGAAAATAGGCACCATTTTTTATAACATAGTTGTTGCTTGATTAATGTTTGTTGAATGAATGAATTTTACTTTCTCTGATTTCCCAGAAATCCTTTAAAAGTTTTCCAAATTGTCCTAAAACTTCAATTACAGTAATGTTTGCACTGTTACTAACTTCCTGGAACTCTAGAATTGAGTGCTAGACATTCTTGGTTCACCAAGTGGGCTTTGAGTATATTTGTGTATTTTTAATTTTCATTTTGTAAAGGATTTGATAAGGACACTTGCTTTGGGTGGTTTATCTGCAGGTCATGCATAACACTACCCATGTCTTCCATGTCTTCCACAGTAGGTAAGGATCAGGATGGATTGGAACAAGGCCACTGCGAAACTCCAGAGCTGAGGTGGTGGCAATGGTCTTGCATGTTATTTAGTCATTTTTTTAAATTTTCATGTTTAATAGCTTTGTTGTTTAGGCCCAAACAATATGCCCTTTATAAAAACTTTGATATCAAAAAGGCTACTTCAAACACCTCTGATAATCCTAATATGAAGAAACACTTGAGAATTGGCATGTTCATTTACATAATTTTTTAAATCTCATTTTATTTTCATTATAAATTGACCTTTAGTCTTCTAATCAGTCTAATTCTTTGCTCTTCTAATCCATATAGCAGTAATAAACAAAATGCTTTTTAAAAGATAACTAAAAAGACAGTATGCTCAAAAGCAAAGTAAACGTTTTAGTACACTAGAAATAGAATTGGAATGCAAAGCAGTAAGTATTAGGGAAGCCACAGCCCTGTTGGTCTCCATACCCAATACTAGGAGTTGGAGACCAGTAACCAAGTCTTGGTTACTCAAAGGAAACCAATACTAAACATTCTCCATGCAAGATAGAGGACCAGATCCAGCCTTACTGCTTGAAGGCAATGCCTGGAGAGAGGTTTCCTGTATATGAAGGTAGATTTTGAAAATAGCCGTCAACCTGTTGCTTGAGGCTGTGGCTTTATAAGTGTTATAGGTCTAGAATATAGAAATATTAATATAAGACACTGTCTTATGACCAGGAACTAAGCCAAATTGCCAACTAACCCCATGACTGTATCTGGAATAGTCCAATGTCACTACAGCACAGGAACCCCAAATAGAACCAGGTTCTAGACAGGGAGCCCAAAGGGCTTGGCAGGCATACATACCTCTCACCTTAGCAGGAAAACCCAAGGCTGAATAGATGAGAATGAAGAATGAGGACAAGTCGTTTGTGGAAAAAGGAAAGAAAAGTTTATTAATTTGCCAGGAAAACTGCTAAGGTGAGAGGAGAGAAAGAGAAGGAATTTTAAAAAGAAAAAAGAAAAGACAGATGAAAAGAAAAATTCTCATTGTACATGATTTTGCAAATTACAAGTCCAAATCTAACACTAATAAAATCAATGAGAGGATAGAGGGAGGCAGTAACGGGATATTGACTACGCAGAAGAAACACAATCTTCACATTGAAAGGGTATTCCGAGTACTGAGAGGAAATGTGTGTTGGTATGAGTTTATTTAAAATAAAAAACCTCATTTTTGTGAAACTACAGAATACTAGGAACAAAGATAAAATTGTAAAAGCTGCCAGAGAGAGGAAACATTGACAAAAGAAGAGAGACTGAGAGTATTGGCTAGAGCAAAAAAAAGACTGAAAATAAATTCTCAAATCAAGAAATTTGGAAGAAAGAAGCAAAACACACCAAAGAAAAGTAGATAGAAAGAAGTAAAGACAACGGCGGACATCAGATGAATTAGAAAATAAAAATACAGTAAATAAGATCAATAAAAAACAAATTGTAATAGTATTACTGAAAGAAAACATAAAAGAAAAAGTCACAGATGAACAATACTAGGACCACAAAAGAATGATAAATAAAGGTAAGTTGAGATTTTTAAAATAATAAGAAAATACTATCAACAACTCTGTCAATAAATTTGCAGATGCAATTTACATAAATGCCACCAAATTAAATTAGTCACTAAATAAATCAAAATGATAATTAATAGTGTCCTCCCACCAAAGACAATAGGTTCAGACAGTTTACAGGTGAATTTTACAAAACTATCATGAGATAAATAACCTCTATTCTGTGTAAACTGTTTCAAATACAGAAAAAAGTAAAGAGATATAGTGAGAGATAGGAGAAAAACAAAATTCTTTCCCTACTCTCACACATCCCTCAATACAACACTTCTGATACCAGATTTTCCAGCAGACACCACCTGGGTGTCCTGTAACTCAATTCTGACACTATCTACCTGGATATAGTGTCAGATCCCACCTGTTGAAGGTTCAATACTACCCGACTATCTCCCACTTCACATGCCAATTGCAAGTTCCAGGTTGTGACTTGTAATTCTGACTGACCAGCTATACATCAAGGTTCCCATGATTCCCTCCTTAGTTTGGTTAATTTGCTAGAGTGGCTCATGGAACCCAGGAAAACACTTCATACATGTTTGCTCATTTATTATAAAGGATATTTCAAAGGATAGAGATGAAAAGCCAGATGGAAGAAATCCAAAGGGGGAGATATGTCCAATCTAGGAAAGACTAACTGAGAGTCTGACACATTTAAAGGTCTGAAAAGAAACATTTATCATCTATTTTCTCTGAGTGCTGCTACCTGTAAGGTTTCATTCACATAACAAGACTACTTTTACTAGCCAAGCTTCTTCCTTTTTCTCTCCCAAAGCCTGTCTTGCCACTAAAACCTGTTTTTGCCATAATCCAAGCCCCCATACCTTATAAGCTTCTGTACCTCATTGGGAGGTTAAGTCTTCATTCTGAAGGCTCTTGTGTATACATGTTAAATAAATTTGTATGCCCTTTTCTCCTCTTAATCGATCTGCCTCATGTCAGTGATTTTTCAGCAAAACTTTAGGGGGCCAAGGGCCTTAGTCCTTACAATAACAAGAAACATTCAAGACCTTTATAGGAAAAATTGCAAAAACATTACTAAAGAAAATGAAAAGAAATGAAGAAATAGACAAATATAATATTTTTATGAATGGGAAAACTCATGATTGTAAAGATTTAATTTTGAGAATTTCAATAAGGAACAAAGTGAGAGAAATTTGTCCCAAAATCTAAATCAACTCTTCGTGTAAAGCAATAGTATGACAACATGCTATCAGCCCAGCTAGAGACAAATAGACAATTGGATCAGAATAAAAATCCTTAAAAAAACACACACATAAAATATGATTTTGGATTAAAAAAAATTACACTCCAACTTCCCAAATCTCAGATCCTCTATACCATGATTAAAATGCCAAAATTCATGGTTTTACACACAGGAAAAATTTAGCTTCTTTATTTTTATTTGGGGGAAAACCTCAGAGGAATAATGACCTCTTTGCAATTCACCTCAAGCTTGACTTGTCTGAATTATTTTGACACTGCCAAGTTCCCTTCCTGCTTGAAACCTTCTCTTCTCTTTTGACTTCCATGATACTGTATTATACATTTCAGGTTTCTAGTTCTCTTTGAAGGAGTGAAGCATGTGTCATCCAAAAATTTGTCAAATTGACGTATTGGTTATTTCAAGTTGAAAACACTGGAGAAATTGCAGTTTCAGAAACAACTGATTGATCAGTCTCTTCCTGCATGCAGCAAGACATAAAGATTATCTGGGAGGGATAGCCTCCCTATACCAGGGCAAGAAAATAGCCCTTCTTACCCGAGACTGGGAACTGGAGGCTGCAATGGACCAGAACAGATAAACTTTATGAAGTAACCTTTATTGTCCATTACTTTTACACTGCCCCGTATATCTCCTAGTGACTCCCCTAGAAATGCACTGCCCCTAGCCAGATCCCCTTTGTCCTCTCATTTCTTCTCAAATTGATCATTCTTTGTCTAAAATGTATTAAAAAATCTTGTTTTGGCCACTTCTTTGGACTTCACTCTCTTGTGAAGATCCCCATGTATATATAAAACTAATAAAATGTGTATGCTTTTCTCTTGTTAATCTGCCTGGTGTGAATTTGGTTTCTAGATCCAGCCAAAGAGCCCATGGAAGACCGAAGTGGGGAGGGGGTGGAGGTGATCCCTCCCTCCCCTACACCTTCTGATTTGTTTCACTGGCTACTTTTCATCATCTGTCCCCTAAAAATAAGTGTTTCTCAGGATTCTAATTCAGACTCAGAAGTTCAAAATGAACTTTTATTATTCACTATAATTATAGTCCTTAATTTTTTTTATGAGAACAACCTTTACCAGCACTTATAGCTATAACAATAAAAATAAATAGGAATAGAAGTGATGCTGAACGATGCTCATTTCTACAACACATAATAGCTAGACATATGGATCCACTGGAAAATCAAAAAGCCCTACCCATCTGTAATAGGAATACATTTCCAAAAACTTTCACTTTGATATTTAATAATCTTCCTCCAAAACTTATAACAGACTTATAATTTGATCAATTTTTAGTAATAATAATTGTAATAACTCAATCCAAAGAAAAATATTTTGAATTTACAATTTTATATCAAAGAAAAATCCTTAAAATAGATTTGTATACTTTTTTTGGTTGCAATAGAAATATGATTAGGTGACAAATAAAATAATTTCAAGCCTAGAAGTATATTGGGATAAAAATATAAGTTCAAGGAAAAAAAGTCTCCAACTCCTAAGAAGCAGCTTATTCATTTAAAAAAGAAAAAGAAAATAACAGGCGATAGTGTTTATCAACCTACTGTGATATTTAGATTCCATTTGATTAACTTAAAAAACATATAAAACATCAATGTTATAAACTATCATAAATTACATCATTTGCAACTATTTAAACTTATGCTGAAATTTTTTAGATGTCAATTTGAAAATGTGTCAGAGATTATATGGTTTTTCAAATTTCCTGGAATTTTTTAGGGAGGACGTGGGAAAACGCTTTGAGGACCACTGCTTTACTTCACAGGCCAATTGACTGCTGATATCCCTCATCTTTCCATGCATCCTTACTAGTTTTAAATCCATATTATAAAAGCTTGTATTAAAGCATCAATGTATTAAAAGTTTAAATATTTTCAATATGGATTTAAATTATTCTCTTTAAGCCAACAAAAATATACACATCACACTTATCCTGCAGTTAATTATAGCTTTCCATATTTTATTCCTCTTTTATGTGAATATTCACATTTATAGAAAATAGGTATCTCCATTAAAACACACCCTTTTAGTCCCTGTCTATATGATGATTCATAAAGAGCATGCGCAGGTTCATCAGCTATAGTATCCCAGCTTCTGGTTTCTGCAACTTCAACTAACTTTTCACATTGTTGCTCCATGGAGCCTTTTCCCTGAACTGTCAGGCAGGGTCAGTCACTTCCTCTAAGGCTGTGGTCCCTAACCCCCAGGCTGTTTTTCTGACTGTACCAGTGCATGGCCTGTCAGGAACCAGGAGGTGACAGGACGTGAGCGGTGGTGAGACAGTGAAGCTTCATCTGTATTACAGTTGCTCCCTACCACTGGCATCTCTGCATAAGCTCTGCCTCCTGTCAGATCAGCAGCGGTATTAGATTCTCATAGGAGTGCAATCCTAGTATAAGCTGCGCATGTGAGGGAACTAGGTTGCGTGTTCCTTATGAGAATCTAATGCCTGATGATCTGAGGTGGAGCTGAGGTGGCGATGCTAGTGCTGAGGAGCAGCTGCAAATACAGATTATCATTAGCAGAGAAGTTTGCACAGAGACGGTGATAAATCAATTGCTTGCAGACTCGTATGAAAAACCGATCAGTGAGTTGCAGGTGACCATGTAATAACAGAGATAAAGTGCACAATAAATGTAATACACTTGAAACATCCTGAAACCATCCCCTCCACCCCCAGTCTGTGGAAAAATTGTCTTCTATGAAACTGGTCCCTGGTGCCAAAAAGGTTGGGGACCACTGCTCTAAGGGACTTCCACAGTACACAAAACCCTCATCCATTATGCCCAGGTGAGTAGAATGAAATCACTTCAGCTGTAAGTTCAAAGTCAATGGAAGCCTAAATTGGAGGAAAGAGCCCAAGAGGCAAAGGCCACCCCCCTGAACACAACACGACAAAGAATGGCTGTGATATGGGCATAGTCCAGCAGGCTCTGGAACTGTCACCTCCTCCTGTTGAGATCAAATCTAGATAGGAGCTGAAGCTGAGAGAGAGGAGTAATGAAGTGAAAGGAATAGGAGATGAACAAAGTGAAGTCTAGGTCATTTTCCACCCCAGCCAATCCACGCCATTAGCATACTTCATCTTGTAAATCTCTGTTTGTTTACTCAGACCTGGCTCCTTTCAATACTTGCCGAAGCTGAAGCCTGGTTTAGAAAATGCAAACCCATAGAGGAACTTTCCATCTTGTTACACTTCCCATCATAAGCCTGACATTTTCTGTTCTGTTTGCTATGGGCTGGTGGGTGGCTTTAATTTGGTTTTTCCTCCAGTTCTGAAGTCTCAGCTTTTGCCAAATCAAGAAGCAGGCAGTAAGGGGAAGGGGGGAAAACTACATATGTACTTGCATTCTCCAAGGCGTCGCAGAAGTAACTTAATACCGGTTCAGGTCATCCATGTCTTACGAATCAGTTTTATTCTGTGGATTGTTTACACACCACTTCTAGTATGTCTCTAATAAATTAAAATCTGCTGAAATGGTAAAATATACTGAAGATATACTGAATGGTCTACAGGCTACACAGAGAGGCCATTATTCTAAGAGAAGTAGGAAAAGCAATCATAAAATTTTGAAAAATTGTGCAATAACTTTGTACTTATTGCCCATCTGTATTCATTACAATGATCTACTTCATAGACATATAAATAGAATGGGAAAATAACAGATCTGCTGTGTGCTCTAGACTTCAGTCAATGAAATTCAATTAGAGTCTTTAATAAAGAAAACTCCCCAAATGCCAAGCATTTGTCTGCATATTTCTTTATGCCATCTTGAAGTTGCTCATTTAGGTTCTTTCCAGTTCTTTCCCTTTTTTCCTTCTCAGAAAGTCTCTTTTGTGGAGAGATGAGGTACAATTGCTTGGGTTTGCTGGGGGATATGGGTGCATTGGTGGCATCGTTCTCCATGGGCATTGAACTGTATATATCACACCTTCCATAAGCACTTGGTTGAGCTCTAGCAGGACACCATCATGCTGAATGTTTTCTAAAGAAAAGGACCACACAGATAAGACCATAAAATTGCCAGGGACTCAGAACAGGTTTTACGACACGCACACTGATCAAAAGGGCTTAACCAAGATGGTTTTTAATCATATTTGGGCATTGGAGAGTTCTCAGGTTCAAAGAAATGGTTCTGTGTTTTGTTTAATTTTGGCAAAGCTCTCTTTTCTTCAATAACCTCAGAAAAACAAAACCAACATAGTAAGGCCATGCTCAATTTTGTTTCTGTGTTCAAGCAAAATATACCAACTTGAGGAGGTCTTTTTCTTACAATCAGATCTGTATATTTTTAAGAATATTTTGAATTGGACATGCTGATTTGAACATTTACCCTTTTGAAACTAAGCCACTTTAAATTGTGCTGAGAATCATACAAATGAACTGTCATGACCAAAAGAACCAACAATATTCTAGCTGTGTCTGTTATTGTTTTGCAAAGCTCAACGTCAAATATTTAGCATCATTTTTTTTAAAATTCAGAATACAAAAGTACCAGGTATAATGTGAAACAGCACTGTGGCCTAGAGTAAGATGGGAAATTAACCACCTTTGCAACCCAGTGGCCAAAATGCAAAGGAAGATGCCAGGTTAGACTGACTCAGCCTCGTTCGATACACACTGCTCCCTTGTGTCATCCGCCCCTCTCTCCTTTTCCACCTTCTTTTCCTTCTCTTTCTCTTTGTTATTCTCCCCATCTTCCACAGTTCTTCCTTCTCATCTCCTTACTCCCTTTCTTGCAAATCAGAAAACAGATGCAAACTTTGGAAACTCTGCTTAATTCCTTGGTAGAGTGGATGCAGGGTGACTTCACCATAGTTTGCCATAGAAAGATAGCTTCCCTTTGTTTAGCTACAGAAATACTGATATCTCAGAACAATATCTTGCTGAGCATTTCTTCTAAGGGTTTGCCAAATCTCAAAGCAAGAGAAAAGAAAAGGAAGAACAAAATCTCTGCTTTTTGAATACCTCTTTCCTTTTTTATTTATTTATTTATTTATTTTTTTGCAGAAAAATAACGAACAGATACAAATAGTAAAAATATGTCAGGCAGTTGGAGTTGCAAGAACATCATGTAGTACATCACCTAATCACATAGACTGCAACGCAGAGGGGGAAACTCTAACCCAAATGGGCTATTTAGTAATCACAGAGGGTCAGAATCCACAAGCTTCCAGAATTTGCGTCCTTAGCTTACCTCGGATGTGGAAGGCGATGGGGAAATAATGGCAGAGGAAGTACAGTATGTATTCTTAATTGCCGTTTAGAGATTTCTGCACAGCATTTAGCCATGAAGCCAATTAAGGAAAGCCATGGTTGTCTTGACCCTTTCTAGGTTTGATAGATTTTTCGTAGGTCTCTGCATGGCTGGGCTTTGTTTAGCTTTGTTTTATTTTACCCAAACTCTGAGAGTTAGTCTTGGAAGGAGGGAAGTCTTGAGGGAAATTTTGAATAAAGAGAAAAAGAGGAAAATGTTAAAACAGAGTTTGTAGAACATAATCCCAAAGATGACGTGGTGAACTAGGAATGGGGAGGGTGAGAGCGAGGAGGGCTTGATGTGAAAACGCCAGGAGGAAGCTGGTGCTTAAAGCTGGGAGGTAAAGTCCAGCCAGGCCCAAGCAAACCTTTGAAAACAGCGCGAGGGAGAAGCATCCCAAAACAAGAAGGGTCAACAGAACTTAGGAAAATCAGAGATAGAGGGCTGGGAGGGAGTGGGGGTGGCGAATCTGGCAAATGGAAACCAAGAAAAGATAGTGGCCCGGCTGGCTTGGATGGGCTTCCCAGGCTGGAGCGCAGGTACGTGAAGTTTTGGGTGAGGGTGAGACACCTACATGGAAATGTTTATAGCCTTCCTGCCATAGGATATGTTTAATGTGTGCAAGTCAAAATTCAGACGACTCTAGGTTTATCATAAAAGCACATTTGAGGAAAACACAATAACATTAGATATACTCATTCACCAAAATGTTGTTTGACTTCTTTGCAGTCATTTTAACTCGTGTGTGTCTGCAGTGAGCTCTGTTTTACCTACTCTTCTAAGCATCCCGCAGGGTGACTCCAATGACCTCATTCAAACTAATAAGCATCACTTTCTTCCTCTCTTAAATCCACCTCCCTTTGCCTCTTAAACATCATGGAAAGGGAATGTGACATTTTAGAAGGTGTTGTGCTGACAGCCTCACAAACTGAGGCTCCATTGCACCAAAAAGGAGAGAGCTGGTGCTGTAGCTATTGCATCTGCTCTCTCTAGTGTCCTCTACAAAGTAATTAACCCAGCCAGGTTGATACCATTGAATACTCCAAGCACATTCATGCCAGTAAAATACAGACTTCATCGTAAGTATTTAACATAATTTCTTCATTAAGTGCCTGTCCATAAGATTCTTGAAGGCTAGGCCATTGTCTTATTCATCTTTGAGGAAGATGTTTGTACTGACTGTGTAAAGGGCAGTATCTATCACAGTGCCTTGGAACATAATAGGTTCTCATTAATTGCTTAATAGATAGATGAAAATTATTTCTTTCCTGAAACTAAGTGTCAGAAATTGAAAGTATAGTGGTGGGAAACTTCAGAGCAGAAATGTTTGATTAGGCTCAAGTAACTTTTTTCTTTGCCTGAAAAAGAAAGCGTATAATGGAAGACTCTAATCTCTGCCTCTAGCCCTTGAATTTCCAGAGTTCTTTGGTACAAAGCTGTCACTTTATTTGGGCATTCAATTAACACTCGCACAAAAGCAAGTAAATATTCATGGTTCTCCTTTACCTACATGTTTAATCAAATAGATCCTCAGCCATTATATGTGGGCTTTTTTTCTGACAACCTTTGGAACAAGACAAATCAAAAGCAAGTGTGTAATATTATAGCAAAAGTTTCAGTATCATATTAATTCCTTATCTACCTTTTGCATTGCAACTATTTCTATATTGCTGCATTTTTGTGATAAACAGAATATTTTCAATTCTATGTAAAAAACACTATTGCTCTTCTTTGGGTGGTTTATGTCTTTGGTGTTCTGTTTAGAAAGGTCGTAAATGCCATAAATATATATGCATATTAACCCATGATTCTTCTGTTGTTTTTGTTATGTCACATTTTACATTCACCTCATTTGGAACTTAATTTGATGAACAATGTATGGGAAAATAAAATTTTATATATTTTTCCAAAATGATAGCCAGTTGTTCTAAAACTACATATTAAAGAATCTAATCTTCATCATTTACTAAGTTCTTTTCTATATTTGAGTCTACTTCTCAAAGTTATATTGTCTTATAATTTTTTTTACATATTTAGGAACTACAACAATGTCTAGTACTGAATAATTTGAATCAATAGGTAAATTTTCCACTTCATGTAACTGGTCTCTCAGACTTACAGGTTATACTATAACAATATCCCTGGAATAATTCCTCTTCCTTGTATAGCCACATTGCTTACCCTCATTTAGGCCTTAATTATTATAGACTTTTTCTAATCTCTTTTACACACTACTTAAATAAGATTCTAAAATGTAAATCTGATCAACTAACTTCCCCAATTAAAATCTGTAAATGACTGCCCATTTCATCTTCCATACCTTTGAGGGCTACCACGGCCCTCAGCTCAACCAAGTGAAACTATGTACTTTCTTAAATATGCCATGCTGGTTTTTTGTTTGTCTGTTTATTTTTTAATCCTTGCCTTTGTAAAAGTTGTACAGCTTGGTAGGTGCTACTATAGATATATGGACAAAGTGTATTAGAATGTAAAAAGGGGATTTTGGGGCATAGAAAGGTGAGTTTGGGCCAGGATGAACAAAAGCACAGAGATGCAGGACAGCTCTCTCACTGTCCCAGAACACAGGCCATTGAGAATGACTCCTGTGCGAGTGAAGGTAAAGACGTAGACAACATCCAGGTCATGAAGGGTCTTGTGTATCACGCTAAGAACTTTGGGTTTTTCCTACAGTAAAGTGGAGCCGATGAAGTGTTTCAAATGGGAAGCAGCTTGATTACAATTTTTCTGCAGGATGAATTGACACAGAGTGAGTTCAAAGCCAGATTAATGATAGATTCTTCAATAGTATAGGTGACATATGATAAAATCTTGAGTCCAGATAATAGTATGAGAATCAGAGAAAGGGATACATGTAGTGTTAATAAAGAAGGTCTATAAAATTTTGTGCCTTAGTAGGCATGAAGGCAAAAAAAAAAAAAAAAAGAAGAAGAAGAAGAACTAGTGATTGATCTCTCCATCCCTAAATCTTCCACCAGCCACCATTTCTAGCTTGACTAATTGGAGAGGTGGTGATGTTCTTTCCTAAAATACAAAATACAGGAAGGAAGATCTGTTTAGGGGATTGTAGCAGTGGTAGAATAGAAAGGAGAAACAATGTACTTAATCTTGGACATGTGGAGAATTTCCAGAAGGAAGGGATTATTACAAGTGTCAAATACTGCAAAGAAGATACATTAGATGTAGACTGAAAAGTACCCATTTGGACTGAATGGTTAGAAGGTCTGGGTGTTGTTCCTGGAATTTGGGAAGTAAGAAAGTAGAGATCGTCAGTACAAATTTCTCTCCAAACAAGCTTAGCTGGGAAGGGAAGTAGACAGGTAGAACAGTGTCTAAAGCAGGCACCTGTCCTACACCTTTTATTTTGCCATGGGATTCATGGAAGGTAATATTGTCTCTTATGCCGGATTGTAACCTTTTTGAGGCCAGATACTATGTCGTGGTTTCCTGGATGAACTGAGTGGTCACTTGGTTCTCAAAGCCCTAAAATTTTACAAGTTACTAATCCTCCACAGTGTCTATAATTATCCCGGTACTCAGGCAGTAGCATTCAATTAAAGAACTGTTGAATTGAATACTGTGGATGGGTGACTCACAACACTAAACTGGATTATTTAAAATGTCAGTGCCTCAATTTCCTCCTCATCAACAGTAATTACTACTGGAGTTCTTTTAATAGTAAATTGAACATGGAAACATTGTCCTTGCTGTCAAGAAATGTTCACATTCATCTACTTAATGAAAAGGCCAGTCTACCTTCCTTCCTAGAAATATTATGAGGAGTAGCTCACATACAAGGGCTAGCGCACACACAGGGCACTAGAGACAGCCGATACATAAACTCTCCCTTCATATATTCTGTGCTCTGGGTAGGTACAACCACGATTCAGCTAACCACACGGATGCTTTTAGGTCTGGCAAGTGGGATGGAAAGCTCCCTGCATCAGTCTCTTCTGTGAGTGCCTGCACGCTTTCTGGTTTCAGGCTGGAAACGTCCTGTGGTGTGTCTGGCCTGGCCAAACCCAGGAAGTACTGAACTTATTAAAATTTAAAAACAAACCAGAGTTGTTTGGAACCTTCAAAACGTTCACGTTGTGTCTGAGGGTGAAGGCTTGGATTCATTTCTGATTTGACATGCGCACCATACATCAGGAAAACACAAACAGTGCAGGGTAATTTCATGAAAGCGCTACACCCTTGCATTAGGGCTTAGGACAGTCTCGCAAAGCAGCTCCTGTGAGGAGCCTAGAGGAATTTTGTGAAGCCCTCCCTCTTCTTTCAATTCTTTTTTTATTAGGTTGCCATAGGAATTTGTGGTTACGAACAAACTTTTAGACCGTTTCGACATGAACATTCTGAAGCGGAGCTGGGGGTCCCTTGCCTTGGACTCCCCCAATCTGTGGAGTGGATTTGGTTCTGCCTCTGTATTTGAGTGGAGTTGGCCTATGGTGGGCCCTGGGGCACCCCCCCAATCCAACCTGTTGCTTATAAAGATCTGGACCACCCGTGGGTAATCCGCAAGCATCTGAGAGTGGGTAATCAGGAGTTGGCTAGATCAAGCTGATGACCAAAAATGAACCTAATAGTCAGGAATGAAGCCTCCAGAACAACCCACAAGGGTGTGATTGCCTAAAAATTAAATTTAGATCATAGAAAAGAATTATAGTATTATCTAGACCTGGAAGCAACCGAACAAGTATGTAGCTCTATCCTTCCATTTTTTTGCATGAGGGAAGTATGGCACGGAGATTTTTACGAGTTATCCAAAGTCAACAGCAGTTAGTGAGGCAGCCAGAACTAAGAACCCTGAGCTGACCTCCTTGCTCCTTTTCAGTGCTAAAACACACACACCACACACACACACAAGTTCTACATGGTTATTTTTAAAAGAACTTAGAGTTCGTTAGAGATTTACAGAAATAAGCTCTGTAGTGTTCAAAAGGACATTTAAGTGAACAGTTTCTTTATCCTAATCCTGACACACTGACTCGTATATAGAGTTTGGGAGAAAAATTAATTTACATAATGTTATAGAGGCATTCTAAGGAGGAAAAGGATTTAGTCCCCTTGTCTTTCAAGTTCAAAGTAATTAAAACATATTAGTTGACCTGAGGTGGCCCTGAAGAAGGTCAAGTCGGAACACAGATGAGATTATAAAGGAAGAATTCACCTGAGACAGATTCCACCATAATGACGTATCCTCAAATAGGCCGAGTCTCCATGGTCTAGGAAGTAAGCAGCTGCTCCAAACAGCCTCCCTGACCCAGCCATTGTAGAATGGACTTGTTTGGGGAGGTGGCTGTGCTGGTGAATCCACAGAGCCCAGGACAATTTTGGTTCAGGATACCCTTAACTTAATGAATCACAGAGAATACTATAAGGAACTGCTACATTCTGAGCAAAGATCTATTTCAGACCTGAGCAAGAGTCTGCTATCAAGCCATATTTCCAAGGGCAGCCAAGGTTAGAAGAGATACCACACCAAACTGTGGCTTTAGCATTCACAATTGCAGCAAGTAGGTGCCAAGGACTATCTGGGCTTGTGGTTGCAGACTTAGTACTGCTAGGATTTTAGGAGGAGGCAACAACACGCTTTGGCTTTATCAATGGGACCAGCAACAAGTCTGGGAGGCAGGGGGTGGGACGGGGGGACATCTCTTTAAGTATTGGTTTTAGTGGGATCTCTGGTCTCTGGCTTTAGTAACAGCAATCGCAGTAGGGCAGGACGTCTGGAGAAAATAGTTTGGGCAGTGAATATGGATTCCTCCATCCTCAAAGTGTCTCATCTTCCTTCCATCCCATCTGATGAGGGGCCAGCATCAGGGCTGGCTCTTTGGATATGAGTAAGCATCCAAGGAGATTGTTGGGGGTGAGAGGAAGGAGGGTGGAGAAGACTGGACTTCTTGGGACACCACTGTCCAATGACATTGTGTATAATCCAGCCTGTTAAAGCAGGTTGCACCAGTTCAGAAGTTTTACTTAAGGCCATGATATTTAAATTCAACAGCTTCTTATTTCTCCTAATTTAAAACCTGAATAACATGCCCCAGCTTTTTCTGTAAGTTGGTACCTCTTCGAGAGCTTTCTTCCTGTCTTATAAATGGTTTCAATGAATTTCATCATGCAACAGGATTCCAGTCCAGAAAAGGCTTTCTTTCTGCATTCAGCACTGTCCATATTAGTAAAGGGAATTCTTCTTTAAAGTAACAAGCATTCAGTACAGCTCCTAGCTCCTTGAATTCACAGATGGAGCATAATGTGCTTTCCAGGGACATTTTCCAAAGACAGACCTGTGGTGGATATTATACATCCTAAGATGAATGAGACCTTTTTCTCATAGCTATTTTTTTCTTTCCTTAATGAAATAGTGCCTTTTGCAACATTTTTAAAATAAAATATCACATCTGTGTTTTCCCCTTATAGGTGATAAAATGGACCATTTGCCTTGTTTAGGATTAATTTTATACAAGTTTTTCAAGCCTTAGTGGAGGACAATCATGTATTTGAAAGCCTGTGACATTCTTCTTTGTCTCATTTCCAAACCAAAATAATGCATTTTCCCCCATAGGAGTATTCTTTACATTAGGTGCAATGATAGTGTAGGAACATCTTTTTCCCCTCCTCAACAACCAGTTTCTTGAAGACAGGGACCATATCTTATTCATCTTTATAGCTCCAGTATATAGCATAGAGCAGCTATTTTTAAAAATACCTTGTTGAATTTAATAGAACATATATAATATTCAAAAATACAGAATTAGTTTTAAATCTCAGGGATCACCCATTTGGTTAGGAATTTCTGCATTGAGGACCTAGTAAGATTTAGAATATAAAGATTTTATTTGGATAATGTAGAACCAATGCGTCACCTTGTTGGTTTATTATCTGTTGAATTGGGAAAATCATCATCATCACATTGAGCCTTAGTTACCTACCTAAAAAATGAGGATAGTATTTGCCTCACCTGTCACTTAGGGTACCTGTGTAGATTGAAAACATATTTTAATATATGTGAAGGCATTTTATAAATAGTACCATGCTATTTTTAATTATTAGAATTACTTTAATTTTTCTCATATATATTTATAAGGCTACATGTGACTACTTCATTATTTTATTCTTTAAAATGCATAAAGGCTAAAGGCCAAAAGAGAAATGCAAATTTATATTATATAGTCTTACCCATTTGATGCTAATATGTTATCTGTTATGTAAAAAACGTTTAATTTAAAGGAATAGCCGGAAGAAACAGGAGTGTGGCCAGAGCATGGGGAAGCAAAAGAAAACAAGGAAGTATGTGACCATGAAGTGAATGCTTAGTCTCAGAGATCAGAGGCTTAAAGAAAAAGATAGATTAAAACCTTAAAAGAAAGAAAAGAAGGATCCCAGGGCGCTGAAGGAAAGAGAAGTCCCCCAACACCCTTCCTGCTTATTCTTCCAATAAAATACACAGCTGGGCCCACCTTACCACATCTTGGTTGATACCAACTTTATCAATTTTTCCATTAAAGCCAAACTGGACTTAGTACAGTCAATGATGGACTGTCTGTATGCCAAGTGTATTCCTTGTATAACTGACTGTATAATGGCTGAAATTGAGAAATTGGGGCAGAAGTATCGAGTGGCCCTCAGGATTGCCAAGGAGCCAAGATTTGAACGATTACTATGCACACACAAAGGAACCTATGCAGATGACTGCTTAGTACCAAGAGTAACTCAGCACAAGTGTTAACATTGTGGCCACAGTTGACCGAGACCTTAAACGAAGAATCCGGAAAATCCGTGGAGTTCCTATCATGTACATTTCTAACCATAGATACAATATCGAACGGATACCCAATGATTATGGAGCCCCTCGGTTCTAATTCTTACAAGACAGTGTTCCTCTGCCTTTCTTCAACCACCTTTCTCTGTTAGCAGTTTGTTAAACACGCAGGGCAATGAATTATTATTCTGTTTACCGATTTGCTCTATTATGAGCTGAATATGGTTAAATACACCCACTTTTGGATACTATTTTGAAAATGATATTTTGTCTCATTTAAAATTTTAAATGATGGCCAGAGGGTACAAAATCTCAGGCAGGAAGAATGTTTTATTCTTTTTTTGAGTTCCGCTGTACAGCATGGTAAATAATACTAGAGTATTATACATTTCAAAATTGCTAAAACAATAAATTTCAAATATTCTTACCACAAAGATGTTAAGTATTTGAGATGATGGATATGTTAACCATGTTTGATTTAATTATTCCACCTTGTATTCATGGATGATAACATCACTTTGTACCCCATAAATTTATACAATTATAAATTGTTTATTTACAATAAAAAAATAAAGTAATAATATCAAAAATTTCTGATAAAAGGGTTGCAATCTATGAGCAATATTTCACAGCTTTAGTCATAGCTCAGCTGTTGTCTAAAAGTTGCCACATGGGAATTTATTCTTTTCAATTGCCAACATTGCAGAATTACAAAATCAGAGACCTCAGAATGTCATCCAAAATCAGCCTTCTCCTTCTCAATAGGGCTATATGACCATAATATGGTGGCCTGTCTTTTTACAAATAGTCCCCACAGAGGGGGCCTTTATGGCCTTACTCATAGAATCTAGTATTTGCTCCAACTCTTGGAGTTGGAAAGTTCTTCACTTGTAGTCCAAACCCCTAATATGAAGTCCATTTCTTCTTGTTCTAACCTCAGCTAAGACACTAGGGAGTTGCTTAATATTCTCTCTTAAATCATCTTTTGTATACCAGAAGAGAGTTAGGTAACTGATCCAAACTTTATAATCTGAAATAAAAAAACAATAGTTTGATCCTCTTAAATTAAGCCTTTGAAAAAAATCTCATTTTATTTACTTTCTTCTCAATTCCTTCTATTTCTTCTAGAACTGTTAGAAAGTATGGAATTTGAAATGGGACATAATACAATTACAATCATCATACCATGTTTCAGTGACAGGAAAATAGCAATGGAGAAGGCAACAGTCTTCTAGTCTCAGCTCTGCTCCACACCTGCTGTTTCCCCCCAGACAAACCATTTTACCTCTTTGGAACTCAATTTTTTTAAATGTGAAAGATGTTATTGTATTGAATTCCTCCCGATGTTATTGTTCAGTGATGGCCTGACCTGAGGGTAGATAGATTAAAAAATATGTGGATATCTTTTAAAACTCCAAGATCTTGAAACATCCTTCCACAGACACTCAGATTACTCTAGATGAATTATTTGCTCTCTAAATAACGCAATGGATGAATAAATAGGTTGATAGGTAGGTAGATAGATTGATGATAGGTAGATGGATAGATAAATAAATAGATAATAGAGTATTTTGAAAGTTTCCAAGATATTAAAAAAAGAGAGGAGGAAAATATCCCTGGTGAGTATGGTGTGTCCTGGCAACTATAATAGTTTGGTGACTATATAAGTATTATTTTCAAAATTATGTAAAGGCACCTGTTTAATAGTCAAACATTAGCTTTTGATGACACGTTTGAGGTTACAGGACTATTCTTACTGGAGAAGATGTGAATTCATAAGGAACAACTAAAATGAAGTTTTAAAATACACATGCTTATGTAGAGAGGTTGATGTCCAGAAAGAGAAGAAAAAAAAACATGTATGTTCTGATTTACATCTACTTCTAATTTACTGAACTCAGCTAACCATGAGAAGTGATAGTTGTTTCTCCCACAATTAAAATAATATGTTCTTTAGACTACTCACCATCTGCTTTTGGTAATTTGATAGCAAATTTTGGTTGGTATAATATGCAAATAATAGCTTTTAAAGAAAGGAATGGCTTTAGTGATTAGAACATAAGACAAATGGAACTCTCTAAGACATTCTGGAGGAGCGAGGGAAGTCTCAGACACAATTCCTTAAGACAAGTCTCCACTGCCTCTAGAGTAAAGTTCAAAACCCTCAAAATGGTGCACTTGACCATGCTTCACTTCCTTCTCATCATCAATTTTTTAAACTTGTTTCTGCAATACCCCATGGATGTCATTGCTCTAAGCCTTTGTACCCTTTGTTCCCTCATATTTCAATGCTCCCCCAACCCATTTTATATCGTGCTGCACTGCTTCCTGGTCCAGCAGAACTGAGATCTGGCAACACCACATTCACTTGTCCATCTATTCACTCAACATATCATGTTTTTCAAGCACTTGTTATTCCCAAACAAGAATGCAAAGGTGAGTTAGACAGATCCTTTGCCCTCAGTCATTTTACAATATAGGAGATAGATAGAGACATGTACATCAATACATTCAATAAAATGTTACAGGGACTGAGATGAGATGAAGATAAAATGTGAGCCAAAAGGAGAAAGTGAATGACTCCATCTGAGAGATCAAAAAGAGAGAAAAGATGAAAAAATGAGGAGCTGTTGTATCCAAAAATGAATGTGTTTACTACACAAACTTTGGGGGAGGTAGGTGAGAATTTAAGGCAGAAAATACATTAGGAGCATTAAGAGCAAAGACACAGAGGTAGAAAACAGCTTAGTAAGAAGATTGATGTGGTGACAGTGTCTATTGTGATGGAATGCAGTAAGTTACGTATCTGGAGGATGTTGGGAAGCCGAAGGAAGGAGCTGAATTTTTGTCCTCCAGTCATGGAGATCAATAAGTTGAATAGACTTTTGTTTTAGAAGCATTGTGGCCGCCGCAGGTTGGAGTATGTATTAAAGAGACAAAAAATCAGATACAAAAAGAATAATTAATAGACTATTATAATTATCCATATGAGTATGGTAAAGGCCTGATGAGTACAAAAACTGTGGGGATTCAAAAGAGGGGAAAGATTTGAGAGTTATAAGGAAGTATTATCTTAGGTCTTGACCACTGGAGGATGTGAAAATTTATGTGAAACTTAGGTGTGTGGCTCAAGTACTTGGACTGATGGTCTCACCATTCACTGAATTAGATAATGCATACACCGTAAGTTTAGTGTGAGAAGTCAGTATCTTTAGTTTGGGATATGTTGGGGTGTGACTTTGGCACATTAAGCTGGACATTCCAACTATAGATACTGTCTAGAGCTCAGAAGAGTGATTTCTTCCAGAAATAAAGTATTGAGAGTTGACAGCATATATGAAGGGTTTTATGTCATAGCAGTAGATGATATAAAATAAGAATAGAAGACAGTCTAGCCAGAGTCCTGGACAACACAATTATTTAGCAGGGAGAGAAAGGAAAGCCATTAGGTGACACTGAAAAAAGTACTAAAGGAGGAGGACAAAGTGGAAGAGTGTCTCATTAGCCATGGGAGAAAAATCCTTCAAGAAAACTCATGATTACTAAAAATGTGAATGAAAGAGGGGACATGACTACTGAATTTATAGAAATATGGAGTATAATGAACAACTGTATGTCAAGACATTAGATATTCTAGATAAAATGGATGAAGCTGTTGTTTTTAAAACTCTAAAAAATGACTCAAGGAGAAACAGAAAATCTGAATAGGCCCATAAGTAAACAGATTGAGTTATTAATAATAATAATAAAAAAAACCTCTCCACAAAGAAAAGCTCAGGATCAGATGATTTCACTGGTGAATTCTACTACATGTTTTAAGAAGAATTAACGGCATATAAAAAGAATTACACACCATGAACAAATGAGATTACACTTAGGAATGCAAGGTTAGTTCAACATATGAAAAGCAATCAATGCATTACGCCACGTTAAGGTAAAGGATGAACACCACATGGGCATCTCAATGGATACAGAAAAGGCATTTGACAAAATCTAACACTCCTTCATGATACAAACACACAACAAACCAAGAATAGAAGGAAACACTTTCAACCTGACAAAAGTCATTTATGAAAAACCCACAGCTAACATCATACTTGAAAGTAAAGACTGAAAGCCTCAGAAGCAAGACAAGGATGTTGTTCTCACCACTCTTTTCAGTATTAAATAGGAGGTTCTAGCCAGGGCAATTAGGCAATAAAAAGAAATAAAAGGCATCAAGATTGGAAAGGCAAGAATAGAACTATCTCTATTTTAGGATGACATTATTTGTGCATGTATATATATAGTGTATGTATATATTAATTCATTGTTTATGGTTGAGTAATACTCCATGATATACACATACCACATTTTATTAATCCACTCATGAATTGATGGGCACTTGGGTTGATTCCACATCTTTGTGATTGTGAATTGTACTTTAATAAATATTCTAGTACAAATGTCTTTTTGATAAAATGACTTTTTTCTCTTCTGGGTAAATATCCAGTAATGGGATTGCTGGATTCAATGGTAGGTCTACTTTTAGTTATTTGAGGAATTTCCGTACTATTTTCCATAGAGGTTACACTAGTTTGCAGACCCACCAACAGTGTATAAGTGTCCTTTCTCTCCGCATCCATGCCAGCATCTATTGTTTTGGGACTTTTTGATAAAAGCTATTCTCACTGGGGTTAGGTGATATCTTATTGTGGGTTTGATTTGCATTTCTCTGATGATTAGTGATATAGAGCATTTTTCATATGTTTATTGGCCATTGGTCTATATTCTCTGGAAAAGCTTCTGTTCATATTTTTGCCCACTTTTCAATGGGGTTGTTTGATTTTTTTCTAGCTGATTTGCTACAGTTCTTTGTAGATTCTGGTTATTAGTATTTTCTTGTATATATAGCATGTGAATATTTTCTCCCATTCTGTATGCTGTCTATTTGTTCTTTGATTGTTTCCATGGCTGTGCAGAAGCTATTTAATTTAATCAAGTCTTTTATTTATTTTTGTTGTTGCTGTGATTATCCTGGGGGTCTTCTTCACAAATTATTTGCCTAGGCTGATATCTAGAAGAATTTTTCCAACATTTTATTCTAGAATTCTTATGTTTTTATGTCTTAGATTAAAGTCTGTTATTCACTTTGAATTAATTTTTGTGACTGGAGAGAGATATGGATTCTATTTTAATCTTTTACATGTGGCTATGGAGTTTTCCCAGCACAATTTATTGAATAGAGATTCTTTTTCCCAGTGTATATTGTTGTCTGCTTTGTCAAAGATCAGATGGCAAAATGTGGATGGTTTTATATCTGGGTTCTCTGTTTTTGTTTCAATGGTCTATGTCTCTATTTTTGTGCCAGTACCATGCTGTTTTGGTTACTATAGCCTTGTAGTATAGCTTAAAGTCTCGTAACATGATGCCTCCAGATTTGTTCCTTTTTTTTTTTAAAGGTTGCTGTGGCTATTCAGGCTCTTTTTTTGGCTCTAAACAAAGCACAGAATTATTTTTTCTAGATCTGTAAAAAATGACATTGGTGTTTTGGTGGGGTTTGGGTTGAGTCTGTAAATCACTTTGGGTAGTACAAACATTTTAACAATGTTGATTTTGTGGATCCATGAGCATGATATGTTTTTCCATTAGTTTATATCATCTGCAATTTCCTTCCTCAGTGATTTGTAGTTTTCTTTGTAGAGATCTTTCACCTCCTTGGGTAAATATATTCCCAGGTATTTTATTTTCTTTGTAACTATTGTGAAAGATATTGAGTCTTTGATTTGATTCTAAGCTTGATTGTTGTTGGTGTGTAGGAATGTTACTGATTTGTGTATGTTGATTTTGTAGCCTGAGACATTGTTGAATTTATTTATCAATTCCAGGAGTCTTTTGGCAGAATCTTTGGGGTTTTCTAGATATAAGATCATATCATCAGCAAAGAGCAATAGTTTGACTTCCCCTTTCCCCATTTGGGTACTCTTAATTTTCTTCTCTTGCCTGATTGCTCTGGGTAGGATTTCCAGCACTAAGTTGAGTAAAAGCAGTAACAGTAGGCTTCCTTGTCTTGTTCCAGTTCTGAGTGGGAATACTTTTAACGTTTCCCCATTCAGTTTGATCTTGGCTGTAGGTTTATTGTATATGGCTTTTGTAATTTTCAGATGCATTTCATCTATCCTTTTTTTTAAGAGTTTTTTATCATAAAAGTGTGCTGAGTTTTGTCAAATGTTTTTTCGGCATCTATTGAGATGATCATATGATCTTTGTATTTGCTTCTATTTATGTGGTGAATCATATTTATGAATTTACATATGTTGACCCATCCTTGCATACCTGGGATGAAGACCATTTGGTTAGGGTGGATTGTTTTTTTGATATGTGGCTGAATTCAGTTTGCTAGAAATTTTATTGAGCATTTTTGCATCTGGATTCATAAGGGTTATTGTTCTATAGTTTCCTTTTTTTGTTTTGCCCTTTCCTGGCTTTAGTATCATGGTGATACCAGCTTCATAGAATGAGTTGGGGAGTATTCCTTTCTTCTCAATGTTTTGAAATAATTTCTGCAGTATGAGTACCAATTCTTCTTTGTAGGTGTAATAAAATTCAGCTCTGAAACTATGTGGTCCAGGAGTTTTTTTTGTTGTTGTTGTTGGAAGATTTTTTATTGCTGCCTCAATTTAGTTGTTTGTAATTGGTCTGATCAGAAGTTCTATTTCTTCCTGATTGAACCTTGGGAGGTTGTGTGCTTCCAGGAATTCATCCCTTTCCTCAATGCTTTTGAGTTTGTGTACATAGAGATTTTTATGGTATTCACAGATGATATTTTGTATTTTTGTGGTGTCAGTTGTAATATCTCCCTTTTCAATTCTGATTGAGCTTATTTGGGTCCTTTCTTTTCTATTTCTGGTTAATCTAGTGAGAGTTCTGTCAATATTGTGTATCTTCAAAGAATCAACTTTTGTTTCATTGATCTTCTTTATTATTTTTTGTTTTCAATTTCATTTGGTTCTGCTCTGACCTTAGTTATTTCTTTTCTTCTGCTGGGTTTGGGACTGTTTGCTCCTCCTTTTCTAGTTCCTTGAGACAACTCATTAGATTGTTGATTTGTGATCATCCTGTTTTTTTTGATGTAGCCATTGAAGGCTATGAATTTCCCCCTTAGGACTACTTTTGGTGAATCCCACGTATTTTGATAACTTGTGTCACCTTTGTCATTTAGTTCAAGGAATCTTTTTATTTCTACCTTAATTTTCTCCTTAACCCAATAATTGTTTAGCAGTAGGTTGTTTAATTTGCATGACTATGAGTAGAATTGAGTGTTTCTGTTAGAGTTGATTTCTAATTTCATTCCACTATAGTATGAGAATATACATGGTATAATTTCTATTTTTTAAAATTTATATGGCCATTACAACTTTCTTATAATTAATGTTTCATGTTACATATTTTTTCCATTTCTCTTTTAAGCTGTTTTCATCTATATATAAAGTTGGTTTCTTGTTGGCAACATATAATTGGGTCTTGCTTTTTTATTCAGTCTCACATCTTACCTATAGTTAGAATTTTTGTGGCTTATATTTAATATATTTATTGATATGATCAGATTTAAACTCACCATTTTGCTAGTTGATATTTACTTGTCCCAACTGTTCTTTTCCTCTCTTCTTCTTCATTCTTTCGGATTTATTGACTAATTTTTGCTATTCCATTTTATGTCCACTTTTGGCTTATAATCTATGCATCTTTGTGGTAATTTGTGTTGATTGCTCCACAGTTTAAAAAATGCATTTTAAAGCATCTCAGTGTGCCATCAACTAATATTATATTTTTCTTCATCTATAATGTAACAACCTTATAAATATAATTCCCTTTCCATCCTTTGTGCTATTTTGGGGCCACATAATTTACTGTTATCTATTAATACCACAATTCATTGTTTATATTTTTGCTTTAAACAGTCCATTTTATTTGAAAAGCTTTTTTTAAAGAGATAAAAATATTATTTTATATTTACTCATTATTGAATGTTTTCACTGCTCATTTTTATATAGATATAAATTTTCAGTTAGTGCCATTTTCTTCTGCCTGAAGTATAGTTGTTCCTCTGTATCCATGTGAGGTTGGTTTGAGGACCCCCTGAGAATACCAAAACCCATGTATGTTTAAGTTCTTTATATAAAATGGTTTAGTATTTACATATAATTTATGCACATTCTTTCATATATTTTAAATCATTTCTAGATTACTTATAATACCTAATACAAGTAATATTTGTTATGTAAATAGCTGTAATATTGAATTATTTAGAGAATAATGATAAGAAAATAGAAGTCTGTTCATGTTCAGTTATGAAGTAATCATCCTTTTTTGTTGTTGTTGAATATTTTTAATGTGATTGTTGGAATACATGAATGCAGAACCCATAGATACAGAGGACCAACTGTACTTTATTTAATATTTCTTATAGTGTAGGTCTACTGGGGATGATGTTCCCAATTTTTTTAATCTGAAAAATTATTTATTTCACCAATAAATTTTTAACTATTTTGTGACTGGATGTAGAATTCCAGGTTAGCTTTATTTTTATTATATAATTTTAAATATATAATTCTATTATTTTCTGTCTTGTATAGTTTCAAACAATAAATAAGCTATAATTCTTATTTTTGTTCATGTGTATTAATGTGCCTTTTATTGTGTCTTGTAGTTTTTAAATTTTTATCTTTATTAGTAGTTGTCCAATTTGTTGCTGAGAATCTTAGATGTTGAAGTTTATAATTTTCATCAAATTTGGGAAAATTTCAGCTATTGTTTCTTCAAATATTTTCTCTCTCTCTTCCCCTTTGATTTTCAATTACATGTATTATCTCCCACTTGATATTGTCCCATAGATTTCAGAGGTTCCATTAATATTTTTAGCCCTTTTTCCCCTTTTTGCTTCATTTTGAATAGTTTCTATGAATATATTTTAAGTTCATGGATCATTTTTTCACAATTCCTAACCTGCTTTTATTTCTTAAAGTACGTATTTTTAACTTGAGATATTGTATTTTTCATCACTAGAAGTTCCATTTGAACTTTTATTTTTTTTAACTTATTTTTTTTTATTCTTTTTCAGCATATTATGGAGGTACAAAAGTTTAGGTTATGTATATTGCCCTTGCCACTCCCCTGCCCCGAGTCAGAGCTTTAAAGGTGTCCATCCCCTAGACAGTGCGCATCACATTCATTATATGTATACACCCCTCCCCTCCCCCACCCACATCTGCCCGACACCCGATCAATGATATTCCTAAATGTGCTCTTAGATGATGATCAGTGAAACCAATTTGATGGTGAGTACATGTGGTGCTTATTTTTCCATTCTTGGGATAGTTCACTTAGTAGAATGGGTTCCAACTCTTTCCAGGAAAATACAAGAGGTGCTATATCACCATTGTTTCTTATAGTTGAGTAGTACTCCATGGTATACACAAATATTTTCTGTTTTTCCATTTATTATTTTATTGCTTTATTTTAAATTCTTTTTTTTAGTTTATAAACAATAAATTTATGAAAATAGGTAAAGGAGGGTACTTGGATGACCACATGACTTTCCTGTCAATCGTGTGGCCTATTTTAAATTCTTAAGCATTTAAAAATGCTTAGATTACTTAAAGTTCTTTTCTGCTAAATCTGTCATGTCTGTCATTTCTTGATATGTTTCTGTTGACTGGTTAGGTGTTATAGTGTTCTTATTTTTCTCCTGTTAATGTGTCACATTACTTTGCTTCTTTGTAGGTATAGTAATATTTATTAGATTGTGATTTTTATGTTTTCAAGAGCTAGATTTTATTGTATTTCTTTAAAGAGTGATGGCTTTTGTTCTAGCAAGTTAAGTTATTTGTAATCAGCTTTATCCTTTTGAGCCTTGCTTTCAAGCTTTCAAAGAGAAGGTCTAGAGTAGCTTTAAAGCCTGCTTAGCCTATTACAAAGCATGACTTTTCTGGAGTCTCTACTGATGTCTCAGGTGTTGAACAGGATGCTCTGCTCTAGGTAGTTAGAATGTAAATGTTTCCCAGACCTATATGAACTCTAGGAACTATTTATATTACAAATTCCCAATCAATTTTTTTTTTTTTTGCCTAGCTTTGTGGGTTCACCCTATGCATATGCAGCATAATATTCTGCTAAACCATCTAAAAGGGAGCCCTAATAGAGATTTTTGGAGCTTTCTTTCTATGCATTTCCCTTTTTTTGAGTATTCTTCCCTAAATATGCCAGATACATCAGTCTCCCTAAACTCTTCTCCCTATCGTATGTATTCAGCAAGTTTGCCATGCTTTGTTTGGTATATTCCCACCTGCACTGAGATCTATAAAAGCCTCTAAGCAGAGAGAAAGGGTAGTTGTAAGGCTCACCTCATTCATTTGCCTTCTCTCAGGAATCAGAGTTCTCTCTTGTCTTTTGTCCAACGTATAAAAACAATTTCCACATATATTTTTCCAGTTTTCTAGTTGTTTACTATAGAATAATAAGTCTAATCCCAGTGATTCTATCATGGCTGAGACACTAATTAAACCTTAAAGTTGTCTTTTGATTATGTCCCATAAATTATATTGTGGAAGCTAATTTTCTAGGAATCTCTTACATTTCTACACGTCCTGTGAGCAAAGCAGTAATTGCCTTTTGTTCCCAACTATCTTTTCAAGGATATTTATACAGCAAACAGTCTTGAAAGACAGAGATAGTATCCTTCAGACCAAAGAGCAGGTTTTCTTACAGCTTTAGAAGATTGAGACAATGTCTCCCTCTGAAGCAATGGCAGACATACTTATTTCTCTTTTTAAAAAAAATTGTGTTGCCTAAGCTCAGGGCTTCTGTCCTGTAAAACAACTCACTGCATTTAAAAGCCTCTTCTGACCCTCTTCACTAAGGAAACTGGGGCTTGAAGAACTGGTGCAAACTGCTAATATTCTGTCTGCTATTATTGCTTTCAGTAATAAATTGTCTTTTGTCTCTGACCCAGGAATGTCATGTCTTCTAACACCATCCATGAAGCTATACTAGACTAAATTTGTGGGCTTGCAAGTAGGGTGAAATCTCAGAACCTTCATCATTTTTGATACATACTTGCTGAATGTACAATTTACATTTATATTGGATGAGATAAAAATAAAATATAGCAACTTATAATATCAGCTAATATTTATTCAGGGAATACTATGCAAAAAGTACTTTACATAAAATTATTCTAAAAACTCAGCAAGTAAATTATTATTCCCATTTTTTCACATGAGAAACAGAGGTTCAGACAGGATGTGATTTGGACAAAACCAAGTGTATAGTAAATAGTAAGTCAACATTCAAACTTAAGCTTTTCTGTTCTCTTTCCAATGTCATGAAAACTCCCAGCACTACACAATTATAACAATATTAACATGAAAAAGCATATAATTGAGGTTTAAATTATGTGGTAGGCTAAAATAACTATAGAAATTCAGAAGAAATTGAATCTAGTGCCAGCTAAATTCCTCAGAAAAGACTGACTAGGGGAAGAAGAACTAAGTAACCTAAGCTATTGCCAAGGGTCTGATACTCAAAGACTTATTCTGTGAAGGTTCTATGAATCTTGCAGCATACAATGGAGCTGTGCTATTTCCTGCCTCAAAAGTACAGTTATAAATGAGAGCATACTCATGAAACACACTGAATGATAATTTCTTCACCTTCATATATACAGCTCTTGCTTACCCACCATGTTATGCATGATTAGATTGCAGGCTTACAGAGGAGGTTTAAGTGGTTATAGGCACAATGGAATATACTTCAGTCATCAAAGGTACCATAAGGAGCATGGGGTGTTTCTAGGCAAAGCACTTGACAAACTAATATATATTTATATTGAATACTTACCCTGACATGATAAGTGAAAATACTCATTACCAATTAACTACTTAATTTTAATAACCCATTTATAAAATCTTACTAAGGGCACTTAAAATTCCTGCCTATACCAGAACATTGAAAATAAACAATGGTGCTGTAGCACATCTTGTATTATCCTGGATAAGGCTGGAGCCCATTCTACTAAGTGAAGTATCGCAAGAATGGAAAAACAACCACTACATGTACTCACCATCAAATTGGTTTTAACTGATCAACACTTCCGTGCACATATAGTAATAACATTCATCGGGTGTCAGGCAGATTGTGGGGGGAGGAGGGGATGGGTATATACACACCTAATGGGTGCGGTGCACACTGTCTGGGGGATGGACACGCTTGAAGCTCTGACTCAGGTGGGGCAAAGGCAATATATGTAATCTAAACATTTGTACCCCTGTAATATGCTGAAATTAAAAAAAAATTAAAAAAGGAAAAGAAAATATGCCCTCTAAAATTCTCTGTTCTTTAGAATCCTAAATGTAAAATGTTAGAAACTAAGGAACAGAGAAGCCAGCAGGGTCTTACATAGGTGACTGGGGTGAGAAAGGAGTAAAGGAAGGAAACTGGCCAATATCAACTGTCCTTGGAATCTGTTCAAAAATCGATCTTAACATAGCACTCTAAATCTGACTTTTTCTTCCAAAGGTTCAAGTGAAAAAGAGAAGAAAAATATAATCAATCTTACAAGTTCTAATGAGAACATGAACCACTTATATAAACAGCTAAATTTTACTAAAAGAGAAAAATGAGTATTGTCTTGAACAGGATTCTGTAACTGATGATGGTTAATTTCAGATGTCAACCTGATGGATTGAAGGATGCCTAGATGGCTGGTGAAGCATTGTTTCTGGGTGTGTCTGTGACAGTGTTTTTGGAGGAGATAGGCACGTGACTCAGTGGACTGAGTGTGGAAGATTTGCCCTCAATGTGGGTGGGCATTATCCAATTGCCTGGGGGCCCAAATGGAACAAAAACATGGAAGAATAATGAACAAATGAACAAATATTTTTTTTCTCTCTCTCTCCCTTCCAGAGCAGGATTCCCTTCTTCTCCTGCTCTTGGACATCAGAACTCCAGTTTCTTCCACCTTTGGACCCTGGGACCTGCACCAGCAGTCTCACATGGCTCTCGGGCACTTGACCTCAGATTGAGGGTTACACCACAGGCTTCCCTGGTTCTGTGGCTTTCTGACTGGGACTGAACCACACTACTGGCTTCTGTGTTTCTCCAGCTTGCAGATAGCTATTGTGGGACTGCTCAGCCTCCATTATTGTGTGAGCCAATTCCCCTAAAAATCCCCTATCCCTTATCTATCTATTTATCCATCCATCCTATTGGTCCGATCTCTCTGGAGAACACTGACTAATACAGTAATCAAAAGCTCCCTGTATCTGGCATTGAGTTCTCTGGGGTGAAAAAAATTGGATTCTTCCACAAGTTAACAACTGATACTTTAAATATTTTTTAACAACAGGAAGAAGTACTTTTTATATTCTTTTTAATAAAATAAATATTTATTGGGGAGTATTTTATACTGGAGGCTATAAGAGACATGGATAGATAGAGTATGTCTCCAAAATGCTTAAAGGAGTAGGGAATTCTACTATGGTAATAAGTGAATTCAAATAAATATATGGAGTCCAACCTTAATAAGAAGGTAAGTGAAGTGGATATAAGGAAATGGAAAAGGAGAGCTAGCAATTAGTAACCAGATGAGGTACCAAGAGCCATTCCCAGGGACATAAGACATATCAGAAGGCTGAGGCTAAAGTTACAAGGTCAAGATCTTGAAGACCTGTCATGCTCATGGAACTGATCCTTCTGAGGCAGTAGAAGGAGGTAAGACAAGCATGATCATACTCGGAGAGAAAGTAAAAATATTGAGACAGTGCAATAGCAATTTGAGATTTGAATATACTAAAGTGGGTTCTATTCTAATAAAAAAAAAAGCGAAGATATCAAAACATTTTTCTAAACTTTAAGCTATGAAGTTATAAACCAAAAAAATAACTACCTAACCACAAAATAAGATGGATTGAATTTCATTTTCCCCCTGAGCATAGCCGATGGGTCCAAATGTTGTCAGTAGACACCACAGTTCATTTTAGGGAAAGAATGGTCATTTTTAGGAAAATATTGTGATAAAATGTTTAGAAAAGGAAAGTGTGACCCTGAGAATGTGGATTAGATACTCTCAACAATGAGAAAACTAAACTACTCTGCCCAAGAAGTCAACCTTAAGTTATGTTGGGGAAAATAGAAGAAAGAAGGAAGTAAAAATGTGGCAAAGTGGTGGGAGGATGGAACCCAAACCAGTGGAAATGGCCAAGAGGCTTTTGAAGAACAGAGAGGTCTGATACAATGGTTGAAATTAACTGCTGGATTGGTTCCTACCCTTTTACCATTTCCAATGTATCCCTAGTCAGCATACACAGATGTCACATGTGAGTGGTATTTGGGAGGAAGAAAATCAAGAAGGGATTATACAGGGAAGAGATAATGACCCGGATGCAAGTTACGGATTGGACAACATCAGCAGATGCCAGGAACCAGAGCCAAATGTCACTTAGAGAAAACCAAACACCTTACAGTTTAAAGAAATCTTGGGAAGGCATAAGACTTCTTAAGGGCAAGGTGACCCAAACTGACATCTGGGTAACATGGATAAGAAAGGATCCTTTTTAGCATTGCCTGATTTGTATCTTAAAATAGCAAGGCAGTGATTTCCCTGTGGAATAAATTTAGATATATTCAATTTGGCAGACTTTAAAGCAAAGTGCACCATTTAGCTGTTCATGTGGACTTTAAGAGTTTTACTGGATTAAGACTTGAAGGAATATTTTAAATATCTGTATATATTTTCAATCAAAAATTAATTTCCTTATTGTTTTTATGTACAATTTGGCAAGTATATATGTTTATTAAGATGAATTCCATTAGTATTTTTAAACAATAATAATACTTAGTCCTTAATATGTGCCAGTTCTTTTCTTGTGATAGATTTTATTATGTGATTATTTGGGCTGAGTGGAACAGAGAACCCAAGTAACATAGCTTGAAATAGATTGGAATTTATTTCTGTTTTCACATATAAATCCAAACTGGTAAGCGAGCTCTGCTCAGCAATATTATAAGGACCCAGGCTTCTTCTAGCTTGTTGTTCCAACATTCCTGGGATAATCCCCTTTCTGAATAATCCAAATGGTTTACCACCAAATCTCCACTATGCCAATGAGGAACGGAGAAATGAAACAAAAAGAAGGCATATTTTAAGGGCAGATGTTGAATATGTCTGTTTCTTTTATATTTTATTGGCCAGACTTAAGGATAGGGTTCCGTGCCTGCTAATGAAGAACTGATACATGAGCTATTATTACAGGTGATGATGTGTCTAGCAACAAAAGGGGTTTCTATTGCTGTATAAGAGGAGAAGCAGTATGGGAATCAACTAGCACTCTCTGACTCCCTCACTAGACAGTGGGATACTGCAAGAGAATTTCTATATTCTCCACCACCCAAATAAGAGTGCAATTGTTTGGAAATGGGTAAAGGGAAGGACACTTGTAGATAAGGCCATTATTAACACACACAAAATTCACTCCAAAATTTTCTCAGTCAATCCAATCAAAAGTCTCTTCATCTAACTCTATTTGCTTACATAGTTGGAAAGTTGAGTGTATCCTATAGAAAGCCAACTCATCTCAGAAATCTAAAATGATCTCCACAAGTTGGCAGTACCTGTGGAGCTCTCGCATGCTGTGGCCTTATTCCCTGTTTTGCAGGTGATCAGACTATGTCCGGCAACAACCACATTCTCAAAAGCCTAGCATATGGAAATTAAAATGCCAACTTGTAAGTTATAATATAAATCTGTTAGCTGAACTCTGGGTGCTGCTCAAATATTCTCTCCCAATCACTGCATGCCGCCTTGTCACTGGGTCTCAGACTGCTGTAGGTCTCTCAGCTCTCTGTAAGCCCAAGTGACACACACTCTTCACATTCATCTCCCAAGCACAGCACACATTGAGTGATCATGTTGGCAAATTTACAAACGCTAGAAAATATCATGAAGAAATCACAATAGGGAAGAGGACACCAAATATGGATAAGTAGGTACCACTTCTCCCACAAACCATATGCCTCCTCCTTCCCTGCCAGTCCTGCCAGGCTGCCAACCAAGTAGTAGGGTCTACACATCTACTAGATCAAGAATCCTCTTTTGATGTCCTTTCTCCCTCAGTCTAGATGCCTCAACTTTTGACTAGCATCCGGCTTCCCCTGCTGGGAAATAAAAAAAAAATCAGTTGATGTTTCAATTATCTTGGTAGTGATGCACTTAAACATGAGTATGTGTGTTAGTTTTCCTATTCAGAACTTCCCAAGGAAAATGGCCAGATACTTTTTCTATAACTGCATGATTATAAAGCTTCCTGAAGTGATCCTTTTCAGAATTTGGGAACCCCTCACCCACCCCACTCCCACATGGGCTGATTTCTGCTTCCACCCTAGAATTCAGAAACTCCTACAGTTTTTATTTTTAACAGAAGTTTCTTTCTTGTAGACATCCATCAATCTTGTAGAGATCCATCACTATTAGCCCTATGTGCTGCATGTACTAATAAATATTGAGCCATCACCCGATGTGTATATTAGCATTAATTATAATAATGTCTTACCTCTCCTTTTAGATGGTGGTAAGCTTTAGGTCTCTTAAAGGCAGTGATATTTATCTTTATAAACCTGCTGACTATAACACAGTGCTTTGTGACTCTACGGAGATCAATGAGTACTTTAATGTATAGGCCAATATGAAGAACACAATCTAAAAACAGCACTGTCCAATAGCTTTCTGTAATGATGGAAATGTTCCACATCTGTACTAATTTGGTGGTCGCTAAGGTACAGATGGTTATTAAGTTGACATGTGGCTAGCATGAATGAGAAATTAAAGTTTTAGTTATAGTTCATTTTAATTAATTTAAATATAAATAGCCACATGTGGCTAGTGGCTACGTCATTGGACAGGGCAAATAAAATATAAAGCAAAAATCTCAGCCTCCTTTGTTTTTTGAATCATATTTTTCTTTCTATTCCAAAATAAACAGGATTCCTGGGAGAGACTTTGTTCTGAATGACTTGAAATTTAAAAGAGTCAGTTTCTCTAGTGACGATGACATGCCTGCCAACAGGCTCTTCGCTGTCCCAGGTGCCAGGCTCTGTGCTGAGTGCTCGACATTTATCCATTACTCCTCACGGCAACAGTGTAAAGTTGATAACATCATCACCCCATTTTACTGAGGCATGGGGATGATAAGTCTATTGCCTACAATGATAGTTCAGCTGGAGCTGCTTTTTTAAAAAAATTAATAAACTAGTGAATGAATATGGGTTGAGACTGATGTCCCAGACGTGGTCTAAGGGTTGCTGGCTGTGTATGGGAAGATGAATTCGAGAGCTCCCACATGCCTGGAAAGAAAATGTGAGAAATCATTCCTTCCTGTTCTGCCCCTGATTCTTTTGCTGCACTTTGCAAGCTCTCAGGGAGGAGAAGGCTGGAGCAGGGATTTTTCCACATTTAGGGCCTGAAGGAGAGAAACTGGAAAACTTTTTTTTCTTTTAGGGAACCAAACTGGCTGATGCAAAAAACATAAATAAAAAATAAAAACGTTTGCTCAGGAAGACTACTTCCACAGACAAAAAGAGTGGTATACTTTTTTTGTGGGGAGGGGTCTGGGATAGAGGGTAAGGAGTTCAGAGGAAATTTTTTTTGGCCCTTAGAAGGTTCTTGGCATTTTTGTTTGGACTTTGTGCATATGCTTATTTGCTTTTTGTTTCCAAAAGGCAGAACCTAGTGTCTAAGACCTCACAGACTCTAATTTAGTAAATGCCAGAAAGGGGCATTCCTTCCTTCTGCGCTCAATAAGGGTTGCTAAGGTTAGTGCTTAAAGAAGACATGAAATCATACTGGGTAGGAGGATGGGACAAGAAACTCATGACACAAATGGCTCATTATGTAGGATATGCAATGGAGCAAAAATATCCACCCCCAAATTGGATCATGTATGATCTTTTGAGGTTAACAAAAGGAATGCTGTGGTAGAAATGATGGAAATCTGCAAGAATGAAGTCCTTGGAGCCAATCTTGTCATTCTTGCTGCTTTCATCTCCTCTAAAATTGGCTCATTACACTATTAGAAAAATACACCACAGCATGAAGTTATGTTCCAAAAAGAAAGAAAAAAAAAAGTATTGCCTTGAGCATTCTATATACAGAAATATTATTTTCCTTTATGGTATTGTACATGTATGTTGTTAAGTCAGCCTAGCAATTAGTTGGATCTGTGCAAATATTTGCTCTCTCCTTGTTAAAAGATGACTCTGTGATTTGGTTTTAAATGTGTTCATGTGAAAATATGTTTTCATCTTTAACTGTTTATCTATTTGGATAGGCCGCTATAAGCATCCATTACGCTCCGTGACTTCCATTGTGATGGTGTTTATTGTTACAGATTGCACAACAAGCAGGTGGTGATGATAATAATATACTTGAAAGAACACCTATAGTCTCACGGCAACAATTTGCAATAGTGCTGTAGGGATAAACAGGGAAGCCAAGATGGCAGCTGCTATTAACACTTGGATTTGCACACCTGTGTTAATGACACCTACCTATAGAGAAAAAAAAATAAGGAACACTCCTGAAGGCTCCCTGCAATTTTTAAACCCTGAGCACAATAGCTGTTTATTGAAACTCTACTATTAATATGGTCATGTGTGCAGGACAATGCATTAGGTTCTCAGAGGGATAAAGATATGAAATGATATGTGCTACAATGAATATCTGCTATTTTTTCCCAACATATAGCCTCCCTTCTCCTTTATAAAACATCTTGATTCCCCTTTTGGGAACCCACTCCTCCTTTCATCGGGTTGTAGGTTTAGGAGCTAGAACCCCTGGCTTCAGGTCTGGCTTCTTAATCCAAGGCTGCCAACTTGAATCTCACTAATTGGTTAAGGGTGGGCACATGACCAAATACTGGACCAATTAAGAGCCATAACTAGTATTTTTGTAGAGCCATTGAAGAAGAGGCGCCTGATTTCACAGGAGGCTGCAAAATTGACGGGATTTAAACCTGGAGCTATTGATGGACATCTTGCCACACCTGGGAAGCACCTGGCTGAGAATGAAGCCAACAGAAAGAGAAACGGAGCTGAAGGAGAGAGACCTGTATTGCTTGAAAGTCTGGATTCATCCATGTTTGAAGTTCAAACCCTCAAACTTCTCAGTTATGTAGGCCGATAAATGTTCTCGTTTTATTTGAAAATTCCTCTTTGGAAGTACAGACATTTTGCAGCCTTTCTAAAAAACTGTTTTACACCAAAGCCAGCCAGGATTTGTAGGCGCCTCTGTTCTCAGACTGAGACCCCAAGCCATTCCCCGATGTTTTCATTTTTTGCTATTTAACATTCTCTTTGTGAGTGCCTTTAAAAAATCTGGGTGCCTTTTTTCCCTGGAATTATCTAAAAAAATTACTAAGATATCTCTAATTCATATGAATTAATTTCTAACTTTTCCTTTCCATTTTGTCTAAGGAAATTCCTCTCCTCAGTTATTCTCCTAAAAGTTGAAGGTCTAGTTACATGAGGATCCATTCATGAAAACGTCAGTTATGTCCAATATGCAAATCAGTCCAACATGCAAACCAGATAAAGAATTGAATAGCATCTTGTGTCACCGTGCATACTGTATATATGATACTATTCTCAACTTAAGAATGAAATATATGGATCTGAGAGGTTAATTTTGTATTTGTCTATTTAATCCTTTCCCCAATCACAAGAATTTAAGGATGCTTATAAAATGATTTCCAATAAAATAACTACCCACCTCAGAGAGTTTTTGCAAACACATGAGTGTCAAGCACTTAACATAGAACAGTGTACACAGTAAGCACACAGTAAATGTGGGCTGTAATATTGTGAGATAAAATAGAAAAAAAAATCAGGTCAAAAGTAAAATAAAAGCAGGAAGTTAATACAAGGGATTACACACTTTCAGATTAATGCATAAACATCACAAGTAGGCCCCCAATTTTTCTCTGAACTCCCTAGTGTATTTTTTAAAGGTACATGATACAATTCACATTTTATGTAAGAGAACACCAAGTTTTTGTTTGTTATCATAAGCCCAAGAGATTTAGTAATATACCTAAGATAATACATCCAGCCACGAATTGAAGGAGACTGTGTTCAATTAAACCCAGGTTTTCTGTATCACCCTGCTCCACAGATTAGCACGAGACTTGTGAGGTCTGATTTCTGTAGTTTTGAGAAATGTGCTTTACTTCCCGGACACTGGAGAAGACCTGAATGCTAATCATAGAAAAGAAGGCAAAACATTGTAAACATGGATTCCTATTTAAAGCATAATTATGAAGGCTTAAGTCATCCTCCACATTTATGCCAACTATATAACCCATTTTCTCTTTTTAACTTTTATTTTATTTTATTTTTCCCATTTATTTTTTATTTGTATATATTCATGGGTGCAAGAGCAATTTTACCGCATTGATATATTGCACTATGCTAATGTCAGGGCCTTCAGTGCATCCATCCCTGAAGCAAAACACAGTTCCCACCAAGCAACTTCCCATCATCTACCCCTCACCCCTCCAAGTCTCCATTGTCCATAGGTCCACACTCTGCTTCCATGTGTACACATTATTTAGCTCCTACTTATAAATGAGAACATGCAGTATTTGTTTTTCTGTGTCTGAGTTGTTTCACTTAAGATAATGGCCCCCAGTTCCATCCATGTTTCTGAAAAAAAAACATGATTTCATTCTTTTTTACAGCTGAATAGTATTCCATCGTGTGTGTGTGTGTGTGTGTGTGTGTGTGTTGCATTTTATTGAATAATCCAGTGTCAACTATTCTGTTTCATTAGGCCTATAAACTATTGAAATGATCTGGAATTTCCAATAATACTACTCCACCATAATAATGCTACTCTACTACCTGAGTTGGGTAAAAAGGCATTATCATTATAATTCAGAGTATGTTTTAGAGATAATACACTTCTTCCCCACCTTCACTGATGTTTCCCTGTCATCAACATCATGTAAAGGTATTCCTCATAACTCAATGTAATTGGTCAGTTTGAAAGAAGAAACTGGGATAAACTGGTGGGCTTCAGTCTTCAGTTTGCATCAGGATCACCTGGAGGATTTGTTAGAACAGATTTGCTGGGCCCTGCCCCCGGAATTTCTGATTTAGTAGGTCTTGGATGGATCATGATAATTTGCATTTCTAATAAGCTTCCAGATTATGATGATAATGATGGTGCAGAAAACACATTTCGAAAACCACTTTCCTAGACCTTGGACATATCTGATTCCTCTTGGGAGCTAGCTGCCTTCGGAAAACTTGCAGTGGGTTTTGCTCCTTCAAACTGGCAGGAGGAAGCTGTAACTTTCCAGTACTGCCAGTGTCTAGGTGACTAATTTTGCCCAATTTTGGAGTTGAGTAATAAGAGTCCGCTTGCTTACAGATAAAAGCCCAATTTTCCAATATAGTCTTTACAAATAATAAATGTGATATATGGTTCCCATTTGATTTATTTATTGTCTTATTTCTCAACTATTTAGAACTCAAGAGGATAATACAGAAGCTTTGTTTATTAGGCTCCCTCAATTCCAACATTCTATATGCCTTTAAGGCTGAAATTCAGAAATAGCATTACCACTCATAAACAGGCATATTAGCAAAATATAATAATTTTTTGGTATATACATTTTAGTGGTACTCTCTCACTACCACCCCCCCCCCAAAAGCAATGGGTTTCAAATACCATGTCAAAAATAAATGCTTATACAGTTGTAAAAAAGCAAACCTTATGAGATGGCAAAAAAAAGATGAAGGAACATTTTGAGGCATTAAACAATAAAAATTTTTGCCTGTGGTTCACAATTATTTGAAATTAATAATACAGTTCTATTTTCGTGACAAGAACAATTTAAATCTACTTTAAATGGGGCTGTGAAAAAGAAATACCCCTTTAAAAAGAAATGTGATTGACCTCAGATAATAATTGCATCCAAATTAGTTAAGCAGATAAACTTTACTTCCTGTGGTTAAAATCTGTCTAGGCTTTGCATGTGATATGTGATATCCAACAAATACAGTCCACTTTCAGTTCTTTTGATCTCAAAGATTCAATGAAGAAATTTCTTTTAAAATGTAATTCTATTAAAAGAGATATTGTGGCAAAAGAAACCAAAATTGCATACCTTGCCCATTAAGCCCAGCTACCACATCAGATCTACAGATTGCCTTGGAAATAAATTTGCATTTTCACTGGGGATTTTATTTTGTTCAAATAAAAAGTGAAATAATTGTGTAAAATGTTAATAGATGCTCCAGCAATTTGGCAACAAGGGTTGGAAAAAACTCCTTGTTTTACTATTTTATCAGATTTATAACAAATATAAAAGAGCTGTTTTTCTTACCTTGGTTAGATATTTCCATAAAAGTCCTGGAATTAATGTGATCCTACCAGGTGAAAGATTGCTTTCCTGTGTTTTGAGAAGCAGCACACCTGTTGATAAGATCATTAGGGTACTCACTAAAAATGCTGAGTCCAAAAGAGCAAACATAAAAGTTCTAGGCTTCTTTTTTTGGTTGTTTAAACTAGGGAATTAAGTGATTTCTACATTAGTGAGAACAAAATATCATATGTCTCTAAAATTGTATTCTGTATTTTATTAGATGAGAAAATATTTAAATATTTTTTATATTTGTACCAAATGAGATATAAAAATCATTTTCAAAATTTTGCTTAAGCAAAATGTTACTTTTGTCCCTAAACGTAGGATTTCTGAGAAGCTTGATGACATTTGAGATGAAACTAATAACCAAATCCTTATAGGCTTATTTGTTTTTTAAAATTGAAAATGCTCTCATTTTTAAGAAAGTTTTTGATGGTGCTATGTCAGAATTTCCCTACTCATTCTTGCATTGTTAACCATCTCTTTCAGGGAGCTATTTTCAAAGTATAATAGAATAGAATATCAGAATGGGAAGTCTATGTGAAATAGTGATACTTGTTCCTAAATTTACCAGAAAGAAAAAAAAAATTGCGTCTTCTAACTCACAGTACAAGAATTAAGGATAAATAGTGCTAATGATATATAAACAGCTATTTGACTCCATTATAACCTGTAAAGATTCTTGCTCTGTAAACGCTCTACTTTATCCAGTTTAAATCTTTAGAAGACAAATCTTGATTGTCTTTATCAGTTATTCTAGGATTCATAAGGGAATAAAGAAATATTAAATGACAAACTCTTGGGAAACAAGTAGTAATTTTTTAAGTGAGCTTTCCATTATATTTCTGCATTTATCTTGGAAATGAATTTGTGTTCAGAGCTTTATCTTAACAATTACTTTAGAAAGATAGAACAGAAAGTGCTTATGGATAAAAAATGCTTGAATGTATTTTAATGTTTTAATGGTTGTGTGTGTGCAAGAACATTAGAATATTATTCTAACATGCAAATGAATGCTTCTAACATGTAAGAACATGCTAGAAGCAATGATTAGTGCCGGTGACTAATGGGAAAAGACATTGCTCTCGCAGGAAGGGGGGATATGATCAGAGCCTGATTTTGCTCAATAATAGCAGCCTGTATAGCTATACATTTATGGCTTAAATAAAAAAACTTTATTATTAAAATTCCTGCATAAAAAAAAAATTTTATTGTGAATCTGAAGCTTCTAATTCCTTTGTACTTCATTGAAACAATGAGCCTTTTTAATTTTTTTTTTTTTTTGGTAAAACATAGAGTTTATTATGATGTCAAATATTGAGTTGGAATAGAACAGACTGTATTCAAAACTAAAGGAAATTTTTTAATAAAGCATTTATTGCCAGTATTAGTCAATGATTTACAATTTGTGGGGATGAGAAAAGTCATCTAATAACCGTTGAAACTCTAAAATGTCTCGTATTAATCCAAAAGAATTAGTCAGAACGTTGCCTTGAGACATTTGAAGAAAATTGAGAATAACTGCTCGAGTTTGTTAGGTTCTTCAGACAAGTCTAAGGGGAACAATATCCTATCAACATCAACAGTTCATGAGTGAGGAAATAAAATGACTATTAAGTACTGTGTGAACCATCGAGAGGGGACATGTGCAGCGGTGGCCCAGCTCCCACCCAGCAGCAGCTAGCTGGCTGGGGACAAATCCCAGCCCTGCTCGTCACCACAACCCCAAGCCTCAGTTTCCTCATCTGTTTTTAAGTGATAGGATTGCTATGAAAATGAATGTAAAGATTTCAGTAGTGGGAGTCCTTGAGACTCTTTCAGTTGAGTCTAGATGTTAAAACTATTTTCATAATAATTCTAAGATGTCATTTGCCTTGCTCACTCTCATTCTCTCATGAGGGTCCAGTGGAGTTTTTCAGAGGCTACGTTATGTGAGATATCACAACAGATTACAGAACAGACGTGAGAATCCAGCTGTCTCCTATTAAGTCAGATGTCAAAGTGATTTGCAGACATGTGAAAGAGTGCCTCTCCTCTCACTGACTTGCTTTGTTTTTGAAAACATAGCTATTGTTCCTAAAACTATGCAGTTGATATTAATATGTAATGGGTTTGTTAATGTTATTTTTAAATGAACTAATATGAAATATATTTAAACTGTCTCAGTTTTTTATTTCTTTTCTTTTTTTTTTTTTCACCTGGGCCTCCACTGTTTTTTATTTCTAATACAGTAAATGCAGCAATGCAGTAAGTATCCACAGATATAACACACATAAACACTTTGAATCCTCAATAATAATTAAAAGTGTAATGGGTCCTGAGACTAAAACTTAAATTGAGAGCTATCAATTTAAATCAATTGCTTGGCAAAAGTTTTTTTCACATGAAAAAATTCACAAGTCAGAAAAATAATTCTCTATTAAGCTACGTAGCCCAAATTTGCTTTCAGAATATGTAGCACCTATGGCTATATCATTTCTGTGCTTTTTAATAAATTATTGAGAGCAATGGGTTCTCAACTCCGGCTGCATATTAGACTCATCTGTGAAGTTTTTATAAAATACTATTGTCTAGGGCCTCACTATTCTATCATTGATGGTTTATGGAAGCTCTCTGTGTATGGATTAATGTCATCATTCAAATAATAGCTTTAATGACTACTTGTCTAAACAGATGTCTCATTCCTCAAACCAAAATGTACCAGATTCTACCTTATGACTGTTTATGCACATGCTTAACTTCCCCAGCAGATCCTGACAACCTCAGGACGGCACTGATGTATGAAGCATTTTTTTCCTCTGGCCCCTTTAGAATGCAGCCAAGTAAGTACTTGCTCAACTAATGTTCACTGGATAAATGACTGAACAAAAGAATGCCTAACAGAAGACTCCCTTTACTTTACTTACTTTGTGGTGCAAACACCATGCCTCCCAGAGTGTAGGGAGGCACCCGCCCCCCATTCCAGGAATAGCAGCAGTGTCCACAACCCATTCTAACACCTTGTGAATCTCCCTCTTTATCTGTCCAGGGAGCTTCAATAGTTTACGAATGTCCAGAGGGTAAGACCTCCACTCGGAGCCCAGAGGCACTGGCTGCCCGGCAGCATCTGACCTTAGTGAGTCATGTCAGACAAGGGAATGGGGACCAGATAACGGCTACAGCGTTGGAGGGAACTTGGCTTTGCTGAAACCTTTCTTCAAAGACAGGAGACTCAGTGCCACTGAGCTCCGTGAGCGGATTTCAGGATATGGCTGGGTGTCTCTGAGGCACACGTAAATTTGTATTTTTTTCTCTTACGAATCTTGTGAATTTGTACAGGGCCTGCTTCAGCCCATAAACCTAAGATGGGTAAAAGAAAAAGATCTGTTTTTCCTTTTTGTCATAGGCAACCACTGATCTACTTTCTGTCTCTATGGATTTGCTTATTCCGGATATCTCATCTAAATAGAATCATATGATATGTGATCTGCTGTGACGGGCTCCTTTCATGTAGAATGTTTTGTAGATTCATCCGTTGTTGTGGTATGCACCAGCACCTCGTTTCTTTTTATTGCCAAATAATATTACATTGTATAGATACACTACATTTAATTTATTCACCAGTTAACGGACATTTAAGTTAACTTTTGGCTTTCATGATTAATGTGAAGCTTTGTTCTTAAGCTACTAAAAACACAAAAAACTTTCCTTACATGCTTCTCGTAGACCTGTATGTGTATACAATCAGTGGGTTCTTTGTGGTGGGTTGGGGGAGGTAAGCGATAGATCTTAAAGCTAAATTTTTGTTTCTGCTTAAAATTCAAAACTGTTGGCAATGTCTCTCACTAATGAGAGAAAAATAATTGCAAATAATACACAGGAAATAAAATGGATTATTAAATTGAAGTATAGCATCCCAGAAGGTTAAATGAAAAGAACCTTAGAAGAGACCTGATCTATTTTACAAGCAAGGAAACGAGTTCCAGAGAGGTTAAATGGCTTGCTCAAGATGACATGCTGTCTTGACTCCTGGTGCTGATGGGTTAAAATGTTATGCTCCCAAGTTAAAAAAAAAAAAAAATTAATAAAACTCAAAAGCCTTGCAAAGCAAAAGGAGTAAAAACAAATGTATTTATTTGAAACTTTAAAATGAAACACTTGCAAGTTATTTACTGCCTTCCTTCCCAGCTTCAGGAGACACACCCTTGTGGTGATAAAAGAGCCATAAATTACATAATCCTGGCCCTGATGAAAGAGAGTTTGCACCTTCCCCTCCCAGGCTGCACTCACCCCACGGTGGGCAACAGAAGGGAGAAGAACTCCCTGGTGACAGGCCCGTGAGCTGATGCCAAGCTCTGGGGTCCCAGCTGGAAAAGCAGAAGGCAGCCCTTTCCACCCCCAAGACTCATTGCCCAACCAAGGCCTGGATGACTTCACCTGCCACACCCATCCCAGCCAGGAGCTGGGCCAGTACTGTACCAGATGTCCCTCCACTGTGAACTGGGAAAGAAAACATTAGCGTTCTGAAAGCCCAGGACTTTTGTTGTTCTCAGGGGGGAAAAAAAAAACCAGATTTTATGCTTTTGTTTTCTGTAATTAATCTCTACAAACTCTCATTATCTTTGGTATTTCTCTCTTGGAAAATGAAGTTCAAGAGGGAAGTCAATTTTCCTCATACAAAGGAAAGATCCTATGTGTCTAATCGTGTTGCCACCTACCTCTCTTGTTTTCTCACCTCTTCTCCCCAACAGTGCTGCAGAGTTCATGGGCAGCAGGATGTGTCAGACCACCTGGACACCAGTCATTTGTACCACATAAGCCTTGGGTTTCCTGAATTTTCCCACATATTTTCCCCTTGTCCTTATTCTCTCCCCTCCGTTTCCTGTCCTGGCCTCATTTTCCTGATCAAAGCATGCTCTTTGGGTCTTCCCTATTCCTCACAATCCTTAGGGTTTCTTTTGATCAGATTTTATCTGTTCAAAAAAAGGGTCCAGATTTAGCATTTCTTATACCCCATAGGAATGACATGAATTTGTTCTAAAATTTTCAAGTTTTTTCTGTTCTTTATTCTCTTCCCTAATTTATTCTACTTCTTTTTAATGCCTTGCCTTTTAAATGCTATACCTACATTCATTTACTTCTCTATGAATTAGATTTATTCAATATATATTTATATATATAAATGCTCACATTTGCTTCAATTCTTTAACCCTAAAACCATTTTTTTCTTTTTTGTGAAAATTATAGGTAGGATTTTTTTTTTTTAATTATAGATTGGACACATTCTGGGATAGTTTAAGCAATAAGAACTGATATTGAGTTATCTCTGTAAACAGTCAACAACCATTAACAAATGTTTATTTGGATGATATTTACATGCTATTATCAATAAAACCTCAGTATGCTTCTTCTCCAGAGGAACACATTGGTCAAAAGTCAATCAGTGCTTGACCTCCACAAACAATGCATTTTGCTTTTATGAACAAGGGTTACACAAGGGAATAATTTAATAGTTCTTAAGTCTAGCTGTTCATTTTGTTCCACAAATAAGACACCAGGAGATGATTACATTCATATTCTTGATATTATTTTTGGAAGTAAAACAATATTTTTTTCATGCATTTATTCACTCAACAAATGCTTATATAGTTATATCTCTTGCAATTCAGGAACTCAAGGTTAAAAATTTATGACAAAATCAGCAACAGTCATAGAATTCTGCTTTCTCGGAGATATATTAATCCCAAAGTTCTTTTATTCTTATTCACTTTTCACACAGCAGCCAAAATTGACTTGTAATTTTCTTTTGAATTGAAACACCTTTCTTTCCAAGTAATACTTGTACGTGGTAACAAAATCACCACCTAAAGAGAACGACTTCTAGTGAAAATCAACACTATTCTTCATCTCTTCCACCCTTCCAGAATTCTCACTTCCCCTAAAACAGCCATTTTAATTTTTTTTTTTTTTTAAGAGACCAAGTCTCTTAAAAAAAAAGCAGTAGCACGATCACAGCTCACTGCAGCCTCAAATTCTTGGGCTCAAGTGATCCTCCCACCTCAGCCTTCTGAGTAGCTGGGGGTACAGGCAGGTGCTACCACGCCTGGCTAATTTTTTAAAATTTTTGTAGAGATGTGGTCTCAATATGTTGCCCAGACTTGTCTTGAACTCCTGGCCTCAAGCAGTCCTCTTGCCTCATCTTCCCAAAGTGCTAGGATTACAGGCCTGAGCCATCACATCTAGCCAACCATTTTAATTTTTAATATTTGTTTTAAGTTCTTTGAATGGTTACCTCTATATGCTTAAGTAATATTTATACTACTTTTTTAAATTTACTAACTAGAGGAATTTTAAATTGATTTCCTACTATGATAGATGAGAACTTAGCTCTCTTAAACCAATTCTCATTTACTGTCCTCCCAACCTTTAGTGGACATCTGTCTTTTTTTTTTTTTTTTTTGGCTCCCCAGCATTTGAACCCAATTGCTATTTTGGGTAATTTTCCACCTTATGTGACGGGAAGCAGAGGTAGCTTCTTGCAAGAGAAGCTGAAAACACCACATACTCCCTCTCTCAGACTTCCTTGCACCTGGGTTCAAGCACGTGAATTAAGCTGTACAAATGAGACATACCACCTCAGATCTAGGATAGTGGCACATTTGTGGTAAGACCGAGTTTCTAGGTAGCAGTGACAGCAGTGCTAATTGAAGCACCTAGCCTCCTGTGCCAGCTGTGTTTATAGGACAATCCATCTTGCCTTGTGCTCAACTACTAGAATTCTGCTATTAGACCAGTTCTGCTATGTGATTGTTCAAATTGCTCCTGGCTGTAAAGCACCAGATTCTCCAATCCTCCAGGTCTGCTACATTTTCTTTTTGGGTGAGCCAAGAAGTTGCTGACAATTAAGAATCCTGACTGACATACTACCTAATCCTGATACAGTAACACCATTGCCCTCAGATTCTCCACTGATCACTTTGCAACTTCAAATAACATTATGGAGCGTCCACCACTATGCTTGAGCACATAGAACTTCCCATTTTGTAAAATGAAGACATTGGTACTCCAATACTTGCTTTATATTCCACTCTCTGGGATTAATATATTTTTGAAAAAGCAGAATTCTATGACTGTTGCTGATTTTATCATAAATTTTTATCCCTCAGATCCTGAATTATAATTATCTCCTGTGCTTTGTTTATAATTTGATTCTAGAAGTTGAAATCCATTTAACAATCTTTATATTGTGCCCATGTAAAAATTGTTCAACTCTGACAGCATTACGTGTTTTATTTACATGTCTTTGTTCCATGTCCAGTATACATCCAATATCCTAATTTCTATGTCACTGAAAGAAAAATGATCCTGTGGTCAAGTTGGAATGTTTTCCCAATCTGTCTTTTGCCTCTAATAGAACTCAAATTTTTCTAAGTCATAACTAGAGGGCTCCATTCTTCTGTTCCAATCTGAATTTTCTAGGGCTGCTGAAAATCAATGAATCTGGGACAAGATGCCACTGTTTTCCTGCTTTTAATCTAGTAGTTCCTGAAAACCATGTCTTTTTTTATTTACTCTCTTGTTTTATTGGCAACATGCCTAAGTAACTTTCTAAGAAAGGGTCCGTGGAATACAAACATTTGGAGTCCTTGACTTGCCTTTGTGAAAATGACTTTCATGATGGCCTCCCATTTGAGGGATAGTTGACTAAATATGAAATTCTGAGTTGAAAATAAGCTTCCTATAGAAGTCTGAAGATTTTTCTTCATTGTTGCCAATGAGATGCACCGGCACTGAATGAAATCCTGTTTATTTCTCTTTGTTTACTGTTTCTGAAGGAATAAATAATACAGTTTGATGAAGAAAGTGAGAGGAGAGTGGACAGGAACTGACATTATGTATTATCCTTGGCAGCTAGGGTAAGAGAGGAGATGTACCTAAAAAGAAAAAAAAAAAAAAAAAAAAAAGATTGGGTAGGAACTGCAAATAAACTCATCTACTTGGCAATTTTATTTAGTCAGTCTGGATTTTCCCACTAAAATGAACTCCGTAAAGATGATTTCTTCTAAAAATTATTTCCTTAGAGAAATTGCTGATTTAAAAAAAAATCAACAAGGCAAATAAGTTTTTGGCCCTCCAAAATGCACATACCTACAACATATGGTAGTGCTGAGATTTTTGCTTCTTCTGCAGACAGGAGGTTGCATATGAGAACCTAGTATGAATTTCTTGAATCTTTAATAGCACAGTGAAGAGAAAACTTACTGAATTACCAATGCAGTATATTGCAATTGGAATATTTTCTTCTCCTGAAAATATATACTCATATACCAATTACAACCCACACTATTGGGTATTCAAAATTTATTTTGCTTTATGAACCATGTAGAATGAAAGCAATCAAGCTGTAATGTGGTACCCTGTGATATGATAACGCCTACTACCATTACAATTTCAACAAACTTAAACTGGGATTCAAACGAGTAGCGTGACTCTGAGGGAAATGGTTGCATAATGGCATCCAGTGTTCTCAATTAACACAGGAAAGATTAATGGCTTTTTTTCCCTTTGGTGGTCTCTGTTGAGGAGAAAAAAACGTAAGCTACCATTTGATTTTCCACTCAATTGCATCTACCAACTGGCAGACAGACCAAGCAGGAAAGTTCCTCCATCCAGTAGCTGGACTGGCCATGGGTGTGGCCCAGGCATGTTCCCAAGGCTGATTCCCCATGATCTGAATAGTCCACAGACAGTCACTCTCTGAGGGAAGACTCTAGGACTGAACTAGTAGGAAATGCATCAGCTGAGCATAATTATTAGGAATTCTTCTCTTCTCTTCTTTGTATTAACCATCTAATTAACCACCTCTTCATCCTTTGAGAACATCTCAAGTCTGTGTCTGATAAGTTACTTCCCAGGAGGGAGTGAACGTCGTATCAAAATGGATTTGATGCTTCTCAGTAAACCAACAAATCAGCTCAGGAGTGAGTAAAATGAAAATTTTGGGACTATCACCTTGCAGAAAGAGGTGATGACTGCTATAGGTTGGAAGAATTACGATCTGTCAGAATCTTCTGTTGCAAGGAACAGCTTAGCCATACAGCAATGCTCCATGGCTGCTGCGGTCAAGAATCTAAACACGACTTGGAATTCTCTGAGGATGTTATTCATAAAGGCACAGTTAATCAAACTCAGACCTCTCTTCAAAATCTCACTGTACAAGCCAAACTTATTGCCAGCAGAAGGAAGGTGCCAGACCAGAGAAGGTAAGCTAAAATCTCTGTGCCCTGGCTTCAGAACTATGAGGTCTCAACCCATTTTAAAAAGTAAAAAAAGATTTTGTACGTGGTGTTGTTGGGTTTTTGTTGTTGTTGTTTTGGTTTTTTTACATTTATCAGATAGTTGGCTTTCAGATCATGCAATCAGAATTTCATACTTATCCAAGGATTTTCAATCTACAGAAGTAGGTATTTTTATTTATTTTAATTTAATTTACCAAAAAGGAAAAAAAATCTCTCCTCCTTTCCCTCCCTCATCTTTTAGAGGAATTCAGAAAGAATGGGTATGAGCCAAAATCACTCTGGCTAGTGTCCATGGTTACCAAGCTGAAAGAGTAGGCAGTTTTCTGGATAAATGGTCTTGCCTCAAATGCCAGATGCCTGTTAAAAGTATCGCAGGCTCTCCGAACTTCCTGTGCCTCTCTGCCATCGTAAACAGGAATGGTGGCTCTTTCAATAGAGATGCTGGTGTCCTCCCCACTGATAGATTACACCCTTAGTTTCTGAGAAGAATAGTTTTCTTTATTTTTTGCACAGGGAAATCTCTATATACCAAAGGTGGATCACTTGATTGCACTTGTTTTAGAACTAATTCAAAGTGCTGTGAGTCTCAAAGCGTTGTCATGTTCTCACCATTGGAGGGAAGAAGAACCATTAAGAAGATCCAAGTTCTCTGAGTTTGCACAAATCCTCTGCAAGCCCATGTGCTGGTTCTTCACTGAACATTTGTTGTTGTTGTTGTTGTTGTTGTTGTTTCCCTTCCAACTCAGGGACAAATCTTTCTAGGTCCTTAAAGATGAAATGGAACAAAAGCATAAATAGGCCTGATTGAGATTCTCCTTCCATAGGGAGGAAATGAAGCGGCCTAGGTGGAGATCGTGAGCTCTGTCTGTACAGTTTCCAATCAGCTTTGCTCTAAGTCTGATTCTTCATCTGTAAAATGGAGATCAAAATTCCTAACTCATAGGGTTGTTGAACTTTTTTGTAAATTAATATATTTTATATTTAGGCAAGTTTTAAGTTTATAGAAAAATTGAACAGGAGGCATAGAGAGTACCTGTATACCTCCTCATTTTCTCTTCTTGTTAATATCTTGCATTGGTGTTGTGGGTTGTTGAATTTTAAATTGCATACCAATAAAAAGCACAGTATTTTATGGGCTAGAAGGTAGTTACAAAGGTCATCTGTTATGTCGGTAATTCAAAACCCTCCCATTCATTAATATATCATGTTTTAATTTATTTGATGACATTATATGAGTCACCTTTATCAAAAATCTCCCCTAAATCCCTACCAGACCACCACACTCTGAAAAATACCATCTGTAAAGATTTGTTTCTTTAGATTTAACCAAAGACACAATCCCCATCCAGACATTGTAGGTTGATACTATCAGTTGTTTTAATAAGAATAATAAAGAAATGGGCCCAGAGGTTCTTAAGTATGACAGAGATCAAAAGGGGGGACTGGAGTAGTCTTATGTGGTTGGATCATCTCTGAAGAAATCGTAGCACAGGAAAGAAGAAAGGCAAACCAGTTCCGAAAGGAAGGACTATTGACTCAGAGCCCTTTTTCAAGGCAAATAAGAACAACCTCTGAGAGGGGGAGGGGGAGAGAGATGGCCCCTTAGGAGTCTGGACAGTGGGATGTTGTTCACTTTCCCGACATTGGACATGAACAAGACTAGCTGGAAGAGGATCAAAATAGTGCCAAGAGCATGGTTATAGAAAAGTGAGAGTTGAGAAGAATAAGCATACAAAAGCAAGCCTAAGATTACAGATGGACAAAACTCATTTTGGAATTGAGTCACTGAAGAATACGTGGGCTTTCTAACTGTTTATAGTGGGAGAAAAGTTTAAGACAAGTATGCCTATTGCCTAGATGTCGAAAACATGTATGAGGCTTTCACATGGTTCTTAGCCATGGCTGACCATTGAAACCCCTTTGAAGGTCTTACAAATAAAAGTACTTGGGTCCCACTGCTAGGAGATTCTGATGGTGGGGAGGAGCAGGTGGGTATCTTTTTTAAGCCACTACGCTGCACCTGAATTAGTCAGCCTCCCTGTCAAAGGTGCTGTTCACGTACTAGAGCCTCATGCATTGCTGAGGTGACCCAGATACTCCCAGGTACTGCTGGCCAGAGCATGAACCAGACCTAGTAATTCCCTTTCTAGGAATCTACCATAAGGAAATAATCAGAAATGAGAACAAATTTTCCATTCAAAGATGTTCATTGCAGCTTTATGTATGTCAGCAAAAAAATAAAAATAACCTGAAGTTCAATAATAGGGAAATGGCATATCCATATTATGAAATACATAGAATTTTAAAATTGTTTGGCTGGGTGCAGTGGCTCACACCTGTAATCGTAGCACTTTGGGAAGCCGAGGTTGGGAGGATTGCTTGAGGTCAAGAGTTCGAGACCAGCCTGAGCAAAAGAGAGACCCTATCTCTGCAAAAAATAGAAAACTTAGTCCAGCATTGTGGTACATGCTTATAGTCCTAGCTACTTGGGAGGCTGAGGCAGGAAGATCCCTGAGCCCAGGAGTGTGATGTTGCAGTGAGCTACGATGACACCATTGCACTATAGCCAGGGCAACAGAGCAAGACCCTGTCTAAAAAAAATACTAATGTTTATTGTTTTTCAATAACTGTATGATATAGAAAAAAAGATGTAATTTTAAGTAAAAAAAGCATAAAGACAAATATATATATATGTAGTGTGATCTCTCTAAAATCCCAAACACCACCATTCATACAAGCACACTATATATAATACTCCAAGAAATAGCAAAAAGTCAACCATGGTGAGCTGCATTAGTCAGTGTTCTCCAGAGAAACATAACCAATGGATATCATATACATATATGTATAAAAATGTATTATAAGGAATTGACTCATGGCAAGTGAGCCATTATGAAGCCTAGCAGTGCAAAATCTACAGAGCTGATGTCCCACTTCAAGTCCAAAGGCTGGAAGCTGTTGCGGAACCAACTAAGACCTCATGTTCCAGTTTGAGTACAGAGGCCAGTGGTGTGCTGTAAAACCAGGAAGAGCCAATGTCCGAATTCAAGTTCAAAGACTGGTAGGCAACATAATTCTCTGTACTCGTGTGTGTATGCGTGTGCACGTGTGTGTGCACGTGGCTCCCGTGCTCACTTTTTGTTCTATCCAGGCCTTTGACTGACTGGAACAAGTCAGTGGGTAAGGCACACTCACATTACGGTTTACTGCCTAACTCTGTCAACTGATTCGAATGTTAATCTCATCCAAAAACACCTTCACAGATATACTCAAAATAATATCTCACCAAATATCTGGGCATTCTGTGGCCCAGTCAAGTTAACACGTAAAATTAACCATCATATGTATTGTCACTGGGTCTGTAAATTTAAAGACAGCAGGGACCATATCTTTTAGCATGAATCATAGTGTTATTGACTGATGATTTATTAGCCAAACTAAATTCATTCTAAATATTTGAAAAAATAAAATAATTTCTTTATTGCTGTATTATCCAAAGAAGTGGCATTCTTCAATTGAAATTTGGTTATCTTTATAAACCTGTGAGGAGTAATTTCATTAGTAAAATCTCAGTGGCCATTTAATGTGCCTGAAAATATATGCAAGCTAAAATAATGGGCAAAGAATTTGCACAATTTTTTAAATCCCAAAATGTTTATATGGAAGAATTCAGTTATAAAGTTTGTCTTATATTTGAATATATTGCACCTAAAATCATGTGCATAGTTTCCCAAAGAGTCATGTACTATCATAACCTGATATCATGCTTATATTTGAATATATTGAATGTAAAATCATTTGCATAGCTTGCCAAAGAATTATGTACTATCATAGCCTAATACTATGCAGTAACATTTGCCTCAGCTCAGAATTATAGAAAAATTTTCATTCCTTTAGAGATAGAAATGTTTTTCCTGAAAAGATTCTCTTTACAGGAGCTAAAGGTATGTGTTGCTGGGAACTGTGAAGGTTAGGAGGGTCAGAGGAACTAGGAGGAGGGGGTAGAGAAGAGAGGAGACATGTTAACTTTCCCAATTAACTTTTATGCAAAGGATAACTTCTCAGTAGAAAAGTAATTTATCTCTCTTAAAGAAAAACCTGAGCAAAATAGAATAAAAAGAATATCCAAAAAAGTAAAAGAATAACCAAAAAAGCAGCAATTGTCACTTCTAGACCATTTTCCTTCCAAGTGGTGCTGATCTCATTCTCAATGCTGGGAACCTGAGACACAGCCCTTAATAGAAGTGACTAGCTACAAGCTTAAGGAGCAGGGACTTCAGACTTGCTCCTATTAATCCTCTGCTCAGATCATTCAGGCAAGATGCCACTCACAGGGGGACAAGGTCTGCTTCTTGGGATTGCCCATCTGCCCCAACCATCCTTTGACAGCCCCAGCCATAATCTATTTCTGTGTAATAATGCAGTTAAATATAAAGGAAGGGGGAGGGGAACTTTCTCATTAGATGAGAAGTTTAGCAATCTCCAAATAGTATCTATAAAATGTAGAGAACAGGAAACCGGTCCCCTAATACTTAGGAATAAACTCCTGGTCCAGTCCTAATCCTGTGAAAAGTTGGAGATCAATTTACTTTTTTAAGACCACAGTTTCTTCTTCAGCTGGTGAAACTGAACTAAGAACCTACCCTGTACTTGGATTTCAGAAGGCTGATCCAAGACAGACCTGACTCCTGAGCTGGCAAGGTAGTGCTGGAACATCTACCTATTTTAGGAAGAGTTCCTTGGTTCAGGTTCTACCATGCTACCTCACCTTGAAATGGCTCTGTTTTCTTCCACCAAGTCAATGAGAAAATAGAGGTGGGGCCCTAGCTGTGCAGGCACCCAGGAAATAAGACAAGGGACCCTCAGCAGGTTGGTGGGTGAAAACTCTCCTGATCTAGACTTAGATAATCCACAGGGAAGTAACTAAGGAAGTAACTCACTTTTAGATTCACAGATCATCTCCTTAATCCAATAAAGTTGAGTATCTCTCATCTAAAATGCTTGGGACCAGAAGTACTTTGGATTTGGGACTTTTTTTTTCAGATTTGAAATATTTGCATTATATTTCCCAGCTGAGAATCCTTCAACTGAACATTTGAAATCCAAAGCGCTCCAATGAGCACTTCCTTTGAGTGTCATGTCAGCACTTAAAAAGCTTCAGATTTTGGAGCACTTTAGAATTTATATTTTGGGATTATGAATACTCAATCTGTAATAGTACTACATGGACATTAGAGTTTACAAAAAGTTTTCCCATACATTCCCCTCATGGATGCCCTGAGACTCAGAACACTGCAAGTATCAGCCCAGAACTGGAAATGCTTCTTTATGCTCATGTGTCCCCATTTCTCAGTCTCATTCAATGCACATTGACATCACATTTTCATAACCAATATCCTTTTTTACTCTAAAAATAAATCTTGTTTTTTCTTTTAACCTTTCGTTTTGATTTTTACTTCTAACATCACCTGTGATTATCATACGTTCTTCCTGGAAATATGTCTTTATCATTATCCACTTTTCCAATAGCCAACATATATGCCTTCCACTGTCCTGGTTACTCAAAGTAGCAGGTGAAGGTAGAACCAAATAATAGAAGACATGGGTTCTCTTCATGGGTTGCACACAAGCAAATTATAATAGAAAGACATGGTAACACTAAAATCTAGCATTTATAGACCTTTTAGGTATTTTGTATGCATTAACTAAATTAATGTTTATGACTACACCAAGGATTAACTGTTGTTATCCATACAATTATACAAAGAAACTGAAGAACAAAGAAACACTTAGCTAACTGATGAACACACAGTTAGATAAATATCCAGTCTCTAAGCTGCAATTTGAAAAAAAGCTAACTTCTTTTTTTTTTTATTTTTTTAATGATAATTTTGGTTTTATTTGTTCACAATGGCAAAAACTAACAATAATTTTACAAGTTTAACCCTAATGTCTTTGAAATTACTCTAAGCATAACTGTTTATAATCAATTTGAAAAGGAAAGGACAAAAAAGTAGTTCAAACTTTGGATAGCTGATATTTTAGAGACCTGATGTATTTTAAATGTCTTTAAAAGCCCCTCTGAAGAGACAGGAAATTATTAAAAGCTAACTTCTTATTCACTCTCAAGCATACCTTGGAGATACTGCAGTTTCAGTTCCAGGCTATTGTGACATAGCAAATATTGCAATAAAGTGAGTCACACAAATCTGTTTTGATTTTCCAGTGCATATAAAAGTTATATTTACACTATACTGTAGTCTATTAAATTTCTCACTTATATCCTTAATTGATTTTCTGATGTCTTTATATGGTGTTTTAGATTTTTATTGGATCTCATTGAGCTTATTTAAAATCAATATTTTGGATTATTTATCTCACATTTCACAAATTTCATTTCGGTTAGGATCCATTGCTAGAGTCAGTGTGATTCTTTGGGGGCGCCATGACATCCTGGTTTTTTATAATTCTCGAATTTTTACACTGGTTCCTTCCCATCTGGAGAAACTGTCACTTCTTACTTTTGAATGTACTGTTGTTTGGATGGTATTTTTTTTTTCCCTTGAGGATGTGACTATAGTGTCTATTGAGTAGATTTGTTTGACTTTGCTTCTGGGTACTTTCAGCGGCTAAGACTCTATATGAATTCCTTGGTTACAGATTAGCCTTAGCGTGGTGGTTTTCTCAAACCGCTCGTTCTATAGCGGCAGACCGGGCCTGTGAGCAGGAACCCAGCCTCCTGCAGCGCCAGGGTGGCAGAGGTCTCAACAAGCTTATTTCATGCCCAAGCACTGCTCACTTGTGGCAGCAGATTTTGTATTAGGTTGTACCGTTCAACCTCCACATCGGTAGTTGGCACTCGCAGGTAAGAGCTGGCGGCGGCAGTAGCAGTAGGGTATACGCTTGATCTTTGTTTGCTAGGAGAAGCTCGCCAGTGTCTCAAGCCATGGCTGGTCTGTGCGATGCACAGTGGCCTGGGCTCTGTGCTTGGCCCCGGAGGGGGTGGAGCTGGGCAGAGCTGGACCAGGCAGGCCTGCTCTCAGGTCTCCCTCCCACCGGCAGGTGCAAGCACCAGCTCCGGCGGGGGTGGTCGGGGAGCGGCATAGACTCTGTAAGATTTCCTTGGTTATAAATAGCCTTAGTGTGGTGGCTTTCTCAAATGCCAGCTGTCGTAGTAATGTACCACGAAGGTAAGCGGGCTCAAAGCCTCCTGAGTCGCTGGGATGTTGTGGGTGACGGTGGTGGCTGAGGTTGTGGAAAACTTGTCTCCTACCCGAGCGCTGCGCGTGTGTCAGCAGATGTTGTAATGGGCTGTGCAGACTGACCTCCCAGCGAGTAGGGGGTGCTTGCGGGTGAGAGGCGTCTGTGCTGGTGGCCATGGGATTTATGCTTGGCCTTCGCTAACCAGGAGAAGTACCCGGACGGCCCAGGTGATGGACTGGGAGGTGTAACTCCCAGAGGTTCCTGTCCCATGCTGTGCCACGGAGGTGGAGGGGAAGAGCAAAGCCGGTGGGGCTGAGCTGGGCATGCCTGTATTTAGGATCCCCAGTGGCAGGTGCAAGCACCAGCCCTGACAGGGCTCTGAAGGTTCCTAGGCCACTGGGCCAACGTTCCAGGGAGGAGCAGAGCCACTTCTGTCATGCCAAAGGGCCAGCATGGAGAAAGAGAGGTGGCTTCGGCTCCCCAGCCTAGCAAGTGGTAGAGGGGCCCACCTCTCCCCCATGCTCTTGACCTAGCAAGTCTCCCCTCCAGCGGCCCATGGCTGGCAGGAAACCGAAACAGTCAGCCAGGTTACCAGCAGTCTGTGCTGAGATCTTGAAATTGTCCCAGGCTGCAAAACTCTCCTGCCTGGGACAGAAGCTGTGGCTCTCAGGCCACACTCCTCCTGATCTGCCTCTCAGTTCTGGCCATAGGGGCTCCTCCTAGATCACAAATCTCAGTAGGGAGCCTCTCCAAACCAGTGACTGCCACCCGTGTTGGCTGGCAGATTTCTGTGAGTGAGGATCAGGAATGGCCTCCTCCTATCAGGGGTGGGGTCTGAGAGCACATACAAAGCACTTCCGGATCCCGCTCCTTCTCATAGTTTCCCCACCGTTCCCCAAGTCAGATCCAGCACTCAGTAGGGTCAAGGAACTCCCTTGTGGCCTGGGTTACCCAGCTCCCTGGTGGGAACATGTATTGCAGAGACAGTCTCTCTCCCTCTCACATTCTGGGGATTCACAGTTTTCTGCTGGACCCACAGTGCACACTGCTGCCCACTGTATTTTTCAACATATCCAAAGTTTCTTTCACTTTATTGTTGAACTCCCATGTTCCGTCTTGGATAAAAGTTCACAGTGTGAATCTCTACACACTATTTTGCTATTTCCGAGTGGGTGAGGCACACTAACAAAGCCTCTGATCCACCATCCTGGAGGAAAAAAAAAAAAAAAAAAAACCCTTGCACTTTTATGTTATGAAGATAGCTTCTTTCCTTACACCTCATGAACCAACCTCTGCTAGCTTCCAACTCTTCTTCTGCAGCTTCCTCACCCTTCTCAGCCTGCAGAGACTTGAAGAGAGTGAGCAGTTTGTTCTGAATAAGGCTTTGGCTTCAGGGAGTGCTGCGGATGGTTTGTAACATCTTCAATACAATAATATGCGCCCTTGATATGTTAGCATTAGAAGAAGAATTTTCAAGTGTAGAGGGGTGGGCTTACCAAGGGGCCCTGATTCTGTTACTCCAAATTTCACCTTCCAGTCAACACCTGAATCATAGACTGACCTCTTCCACTGTCATGTTAATCCTCCTGGGTTACTGCTCCCCTTCCTTAATTTATAGACAATGTCCTAGAGATGTCTGCCATTACCTGCCCCACCCTTAGCCTCTTCGGTAAGAAGTTCCCTTCCTACTGCCCTGTTTAAAAAGTGAGTGTTCAATATCAGTGCCATCCTGAGTCATATCAAAGCCTGAAACAAAAGGAAATACATCTTCTCTTGCATACATTTATTAAAACACCCTTCCATATTTTGAACTAAGCAGGAAAAGATAAAAAAAAAAACCCTCTACAGTCAGAAAATGTGACTACATATAAAGCTGGGCACAATCTGCTCATACTTCATTGTCAGCCCTCATAAACCTACCTATGAGGCTCTGGTGAGGGACACAAAAGCCACAAGGTCCAGGAACCATGGGCTGATTGAAAATGACTCTCCTCCATTGAGTAAAAAAGCCAGGTCATAAAACAAACAACATTATCTTGTCTGTAGTAAAACGTTAATGTTTCCTTTCTTGTGGATTTTTTTATATTACTTTTGTGTTTTAATAATGTATTAAATATTAAAATATTATTTATCTCGATGACTGACTTCCTTGGCACCCCATTAAGTTTTGCATAAAAAGAGAGTGCATCATTCTTTGAGCCCTAATTCTGGTCTTCTTCAATATCAGCTGCTCAGTTTCAGCCGATGGATGCTACAAGGCCATCTAATGCGAGGACAGCCCATATTTGACACGTGTCCTGGTTGACTCCATTCTGCCATTAAGGAAACTGCTGCGGAAAATACAGTCCAGAAAATGCTACAGCAATCATACAAATTTTCACACATGGGGTGACATCATTCTTTCCCCTCGTCCTCTTTCTCATTCTTTCTGTGTGACCAAGACGCCTCCAGTGGAAGGGAGGGGTGAGGAAGGGAGGAGGAAGGAGAGTTCCCAGGCTGAGTGTGCAACGGAACAGGACCTGGGAACTTGATAAGAAAGTTGGCTGTGGCGAGATAATAAGAAAATCTAGACCTTGTAATGTGGGGCTTTTATGCAACATGTACTTTGATTTTTTTCTGTTTTCCCTTAATTTTATACAAAATTCTCTTCATTGTAAAACACAATGCCATCCTCCAAGGACCAGATCATTGATAAGCTTTGCCTAACTACTGCTATGCTTAGCGATCTCTTCCTTTCACACTCACTGGACAGCCTGTGTGAGTTCCACCATGAGGCTGTCTTTTTCATTAGGGCTCCCTTCTATTTCCGTTGCCATGGGTACCTCCTGAGCCACCTCACCCAGCCCAGCAGAATCAGCTCCTGCAATCGGTCTCAGGAGTCAGGAATTTGCAACTAATTCAATGACTTTCTCCACCAAAGAACATAACGTACTGGCCATCCACAAATTCCAACAGGGAAAAGCTGTTTACCTTAATAGATTACAAATTTTAATACATGGCCACTTTAATAAATTATCATTTATCATAACTGACATCATCAGTTTAAGAGCATTCACCCCCTGGGGATTTGTATAGCCCTGCTGACATTAATAAGAAAATGTCTTTGTTTCTCACCCTTTGCCCTTCTGGTGCCAGGAAGACTAGCTACATTCACTCCCTTCCTTACAATCGTAAAGTCAGCTTATCTCCTGGGAACCAGACCTTCTCCTGGGCTGGACCTGAATCTCCCATAGCTATAACATGTGAAGAAGTTTTAGTGCTGTGGGGTGGAGACATTCCCTCCTAGCAAGCTGATGGAAACTTCCTCAAGGCCAGCTTTTGGAACAGGGCCTATGAATAGCTATGGAATCTAGAAATCTATATTTACTATTGCAACACACTTTCAATTGTGTTTGACCTTCCTAAATGAATATTTAAGGTACTTGGGAAAAGATCATGTCTTAAATGACTTCCACTCCCCAGAATGCCCAGCACAAATATATAAACACCTCCTTAAGGAGTAGCAGACCTGACTTCTATATTTGGAGCATCTTTGCTTTCAGTTAACATTCATTGCACTCCTGTTTGGGCCAGGCAAGGAGGTGACAGGTTAATTAGGTGAAGTCCCTGCTTGTCCTCAGAGCCGTAGAAGGAAGAGGAAGAGACAGGCTGTTAGGGACACTCCCCGCTGGGTCAGAACTATCTTGTGGCAGTACGTGGGGGCGGTATTTGAGCTGTGTGGGGAACAGGCCCAGTTTTTCAAGCTGTCCATTCAAGATACCCTGTCAGACATAGATTTTAAAGGACCACCTTCTTCAGGAGCACAAACATTTAGTGGCTGTCCTGGTAAAAAATACCAGAGGTCTTAGATTCAGTGGGGCAGTTCTGCACTGTATGTATAACACAAATGATCCAGACCCACAAGGAGAAGTTGCTTTGTGGATGGTAAGCTGGATGGATGGAGTATAGAAAAAAGATGAAAATAAAGCAAGGGTTGAAAACTAGGTGTCAGAAACACGAGAAGGCCCTGACAGATGGAAAACTGGTTTGGGGATGTATATTAGTTTGCTCAGGCTCCCACAATAAAATGTGGCAAATTGAATTCCGTTTATGAAAATGGGCTTAGCAAGTGGACAAGAGAGGGAAAGACATTTCATGCAGAAGGAAGATCTAAGGCACTAAGACATCGAAAATGCAATCGTTCTATACAAAATCTGCACACCAATGTTTATAACAGCTTTGTTCATAATTGCCAAAACTTGGAAGCAACCAAAATGTCTTTCGATAGATCAATGAATAAACATAGTATGGTACATTCGTTGCTCCCTTTCTTTGGGGGATACATTCCAAAACCCCCAGTGGATGTCTGAAACCCAAGATAGTATCAATCCCTATATATACTATGTTTTTCCCTAGGCATACATACCTATAATGAAGTTTAACTTATAAATTAGGCAACGTAAGAGATTAACAATAATAACTGATAAAATAGAACGATTATGACAATATACTAAAATAAAAGTTATACGAATGGGGTCTCTGTCTCTTTTGCTCTAAATATCTTCCTGTACTGTACTTACCCTTCTTCAAGTGATGATGTGAGATGATAAAATGCCTACGTGTTGAGATGAAGTGAGGGGAATGACATCAGCACTGTGACATAGCATTGGGCTACTATTGACCTTCAGATGACATGTCAGTAGGAGGATCATGTGCTGTGGGTGATCCTAGATCATCCGGCCGTGATCACGTTGATGGTTGGAGGTCAGGAGCAAACCATGTTGAGGACTAACAGGCATGGAGCTTGGACAGTGTGGATATACTGAACAAAGGGGTGATTCACGTCCCAGGAGAGACTAAGGAAGACAGCGATGGATTTCATCCCACTATTCAGAATGGCACACAGTTTAAAACTCATGAATTATTTCTGGAATTCTCTAGAAATTGTTTACTTCTAGAATTTTTAATATTTAATATTCTCATGGTTGACTTTGGGTAACTCAAACGTGGAAAGCAAAACCACAGATAAGGGGGAATTACTGTACCACTGGCTGGGTGGCTTAACACAGAAATGTATTCTCTCACTGTTCTGGAGGTGAGAAGTCCAAGATCAAGGTGCCATCAGGGTTGCTGGTGTCTGGTGAGGCCTCTCTTCCCAGTTTGCAGGCAGTTCCTTCTTGCTGTTTCCTCACCTGTCCTTTCTTCTATGGTGAGCAAAGAGAGAGCTCTCCAGTGTCTCTTCCTCTTCTTATAGGGACAGCAGTCCTAGCTGATTAGGGTCCCACCATCTTGATGATCTAATTTAACCTTAATTTCCTCATTAAAAGTCCTGTCTCCAAATACAGTCGAATTGTGGTTTAGGGCTTCAACACATAAATTTCGAGGGGGACACAACTGGGTCCATAACAGGATTATCTCACATATATGGCTTATTTGTGGCAGCACCCTTCTTATAAGGGGATTATGAGTTGCCTCAAAGAGGTTAATTAGATTCCTCAAAGTCACACAGAAAATTGTAGAACAGATTTGGAATCTAGGCAGCAAGTAGGATAGACTTTGGGGCTTGTCTTAATCACTGTGCATACTGCCTACGAGTGGGAAATTTTTCATCATTTTCTCCATCAAATAACTATATTTAATTATTTTTATGTTTTTTTAATGCTCCAGAGTCCTGGCAGTTCTCATGTTATTTTTGTCACTATTTTAATTTCCCTTACTTTGCAAAGACTTTTACTCTAGTAGATCATAGTACAAGGGAATTATTTTCCCTTCTAAAACCTGACAGATCAAACACATTTCAAGTTGTCAGAGGAGTAAGTCATTGCAACAACTGTGCAGTTCTAGAAGCACAAATACTTTTAACCACTTGTTTACCTAGAAGTGCCAATAAAAGATGCATCCAGTGACATCTGATATTTGCAACGTACAATATTGACGACAACATGCTCTCATTGGACTCTGTGGTTTCAAGGTATTTATTTCACCAGTAAAGTTGACATAAACATTGAGTTTCTCATGATCCCACCCTAAATACAGATATTAATATTAAACTCACAATGGGAACTCTTAAAATGTCTCATGTTCAAATATACTGATTATTTTTTGCTAGAAAGGAAAAATGAAAGTGATAAATTTTCATTTAATAGTCTGAAGGTATGTTTCCAACAAAATATAGCACTAAGTTCCCATTAGACATCTGACACAATGGAAATATGTCTTTGTGAGAGAAAAATATTGATATGAACATGAGAAGCCTGAAAAGCCAGACTCCTGCATACATGAATACGCATCACACACATGTAGCATGAAGGTTGTAACAGAGACAGAAGCCAGGACTTTCTTAGGGATGGATTTTTCAGAACCCCAGTAACTGAAAAAAATGTTTCTGACAATGGCCTAAGGCAGAGAGTAAAAAGTGCAAAACCTCACTTCCTGCTGGTGGAGCAGCACAGTCCAATAGAACTCTCAGTGATGGTGGAAATGTTCTATTTCCTGTGCTTCCAATATGGTCACCACTGGCCATACGTGCCTACTGAGCATTTGAAATGTGGTTAGCTTGACTGAGAAACTTAAAAGCTTAAAAACACTTTCAAAGTTTTATTTCATTTGAATTCAAACAGCCACGTGTTCCTGGTGGCTATTGCATAAATAATACAGTTTTAGGGTGCAGCAACAATGTTCATGTATACTTCTCTTTCTTTCTTTCTTTTTTTTTTTTGAATGCACAAGGAAAGGACAAAATAAATTCTTTGAAGGGAATGGTTTGAGTGAAGAATGGGGGAGGCCACATTCTTAGTCCCAGGCTTCTCAGTTTCAGTCTGAAGACCATTAAAATCCAACCCAAATTGCACTACAGTCTCACTGTGAGAGGCAGCCCCTGATGCTGAGCAGGGCGTGTGACAGAACAGCTGATCTGACATTTAGTCTGGGTGCTGTGTTACCTGCATAAGCCCTTAGCTTTCTGAGTTTTAGTTTTTTCAGCTGCAAAATGAAATGGTTGCACTCAAAAAATGCTAGGGCCTCACTGGTTATAATGTTTAACACTCTTGTCCAGTAGACGAGACAATATTAAAATATTTATTAAAGTCAGTATTGTTGCTTCACAGAGATAGAAGTAAAAATCTTAGAAATCTGATTTAAGATAAAGCTTTTTCAGGAAGTGCCAAAGATGCTTTTGATTTTCTGCAGGAAAGGGTCTGTGACAAGACTAGAACGATAATAGTGACCCAAAGGCATGCTTTCCTAGGAGAGAAGCAGGCAATCAGGTTAGTTTTGTGTTTATGGCTGCACTGCCAGTCCCACAAATTCCATTGCTTCATACGTAGAACAACCATAACCAGACCTGCAAAGTGGTCTCCGCGGTGGGCTGTGAGTAGTAAAGGCAGTATTTACACAAAGTAGTTAGCGATCAACTTGTGAGAGGCCTCTAAATCAAATTTGCACATATAAGCAAGGGTTTGCAAGGACTAATCAGATAATTATACCCCAGGCAACCAATTTGCATGGCAAGTAGTGCCATTTTATTTTATTTGCTTTACATTTCAGCCTTGGTAAAATGAGGTGCCGTATAAAATCTCAGTCTGTGTGGTGTTTTGTTTGTAATTACTCGTGTTCACTAAAATAGGTTATGCGTTTATAAGGGTCATGTTGTGCTCTGTGACTTAACAGTGTGAAATGACCTCACACTGTAGCAGCCAGCAGGGTCCCTGGGCCATCTAGAATTGTTTTTCTCCCTACCCCTTCTCCAACATAAAAGATAAGAAGTTTCTTTGAAAAGTAAGTGAGGAAGCTCCATCTCTGGCCTATGAGGCTTATGATTCTATCATCAGGTGTGTGGTATGTAACATAAAGAAGTATGTAAGCTAGTCTACACCTAATATTTTAATAGAGAGATGACCAGTTGAAACGTTAAATATCTAACACTCTTCTCCCCGCTTTTTCGAAAACTCTCTATATAGTTCTAATGGGCTCTTAAAATATGAGGTAACCACCAGAAATAGCCGCTTTATTTAAAAAGCTCAGTGTTAAGGTGCTTTTGCTAATCTGACATCAGGGAAAACTCGAGTTCAAATTTCATGCTTTGGAAAGCAATAAAAAACACCACCTGGAAATCCAGAGGCATGGGCAAATTGTTATTCAAAACAGGTGTGTCAGCTTCATAGGAACATGGCAGAAGTCATTCAGTGGTTCTGGAAAGGTTAGGGTCCCACAGGGCAGCCACTTCCTGGAGGGCCTTTGCTGTTACGGCTCTAACTTTGCACATCACAGACATCCACTGGATTGAAAAATCTATTAGTTATGCCTGGGATGGGGATAGGTGTGTTACGCCAACTAGTTCAAACCATCACCCTCAAATAAGAGAACCGAAAACAACAGACTCCACATGTTTATGAGCTCAAATACTAGAGGGCATTTCTATAAATCTTTTCCATTTTTGATTCTTTTTTTTTCTTTTTGGCTCAGGTCTGGATCATGAAAAGAAATATTATACTTGCCAGAAAGAATGTTTGCAGAGCTTCCAACCCCACCTTGGTAAACCCCTCTAGTGCAGATCCCATTGGACTAATTTCTGGACTTCAAATTATTTAATAGGTACCAACCACTAATAACACTCTGAGCAAAGAAAACCCACAGCATTTGATGTACTCATTAGTTAGGAACTCAAAAAAGGTATGAATAGACAGGGTAGCCACATGCATTCATTAATTCTATAAGCTTTTATTGAGTACCTATTGTGATAAAACTACATTCCTATTTCCAACATTTTACTCAGTATTCACAGTAATTGCCATGTGACTTTGCAATTTCTTCCACTAGATATGGAGTATATGTTCTCACCCTATAAATGTTGAGCTTGATTGTGTGACTTGCTTTGGCCAATAAAATCTAATGGACGTGAGATAAACAAATGTTTGGCATGTATATGCTATTGGATTGGCCTTTTGTCTCCTTTCTTTGCTGTGGGAAAAGTTTCTTCTAATTAGCTGCTATCCCTTCAGCTTAGGTCCCAGGGGAACAGACCTGCACTGAGCCTATAGCAAACAGCCAAGCCAATTGGATTCATAGCTTGAAGGAGAACCTCCCAGCTGAGCTCAGCCTAGATCTGCTGACATACAGTCAACCACAGATCCATGCTCTGGAGAATAAATGCTAACATTTGTATGATGCTGAGTTCTGGTGTGGTTTCTTACAGAGCATTTTTGCAGTAATTGTTGACAATGTGCTAGTGATTGTGCTGGACTGTGGGAATATCAGGAAAAATTAGAGACCACTCCTACCATTGAAAAACTGGGTCTATTAATGGGGAGATGTGTACATAAATAGCACAATATAGTTAGTGGTACAAGAGGTATGGACCAGGTACTCCAGGAAAAAAGAGAAACAAATTCATGAAAAAAAAATGGATGGCCACTGAATTAGAGTTCACTATATTTAGTTTTCACTAGTCCTTTATTTAGCTTTAAAGATATTTCCTGATAAAACAGACCTTTTATATAACTAATCAAATCTCAGCTCTTATTGGTTAATAATTGTGTTTGTTTATAAAAGTGTGTGTTTAAAATATAATCATTTTCTCCTCATACATTTACACATACTCCAAAATGACAGCAGATCCAAGATTAAACTTAGACTAAATCTCTACCGTGATTTGAGTTCTATTCTACTCATGGGCAACATAAGAAATGTGCCTTTCAGTGCAGCCAAGAAAATATCCAAACCACTTGGGAATAGACAAGATATATCCTTTCTCCATGTTTAAATCTAGTTCATGTGGAAGTGCAAGGTGCCAAGGTTGGACTGTCCAGGAAACACTTCCATAGTTGCCAATTCCTTCCTATCATTTGGGACATCTAACCTGAATCCTATTTTTTGCATTAAAGGAAAAGACGCCATCGTTTTCCTGCAGAGGAATTACTTTGGGTTACCCCTCAAAGGTTTATGAAATTCTTGAGTCAACAAGCAAGGAGGTGAGGGGTGGGAGAATAGATGTTGATGTTAATGATCTCAGCTGGGGAGAGGACAATGCTACATGCCACAGTCTTTTCAATGAGAAGCATGACTGCCTCTGTCTGCTGTCTGTCTTAGCCTGCTAGGAGGCTTGAGTAAAGATATCTAGGCATTAAATGCAAAAATGGAAATATTCCTCTGGGTGTGATAGTTTAGAGATACTTCTGGAGGATGAATACCGTAACACTCAGAATGAACAGACACACAGTACTCCACACTTCCAAGACTTTGGCAAACACCAATAAGCAATCACGAAATTCTTTCCCTTTGAGGCTTTAATCTATAAATGTGTCGCAAAAAAAGCCACTATAGTGTGGAGCTTAAGTACATAAACTCTGGAGCCAAAGGACCTAGGCTGAAATGTTGCATCTACTACTTCCTAGATACGTTATTTGGAAAAATCAATCTTTCTCTATACCTCAATTTCCTCATCTGTAAAATATGTATAGTAATACCACCTATTTCATAAAGTTGTTGAGAAGAGGAAATGAGATAATGCATGTAAATTGCTTAGAAAAGGCCACTCCACATAAGAAAGTACTAAATGATTGGTAGCTATTTCTAATATTCTCCATCTACCAGACTAAACATGTTTTAGCTATTCCATTATAGCATCCTTGCATTAGGACATCATTATCAGAAATGTCTGAACTCTCAAACTCCTACTCACCCAGCCCCTCCTCCCACAACACACACCCACCCACCCACACCCCTTGTAGACCAAGAAACTAAGGCTCCGAGAGGGTAAGTGATTTGCTCAGAGTTAGTGGCAGAGTTAGGACTAGAACTGGGTTTTATGATGGTTCCTGATACAATGCTATTTCCATTAAGCTAAACTAAGTTAAGATATTTTATTTTAGGAAGGATGATCAAACCAGAGTAGAGGGCAAACCCCAGGGTTGCACAAGCCTGGGCAGAGGGCTCTCTGCAGCCCATCACGGGGAATCATCAAGCTGCATAGACAGAGGTCAGACAAGCCAGGATCATCATTATGACTTGCCAACGGTGCTGTCCTTTCTTTTGACACACTAACTGGGCGAAGGACTTCGGGAAGAAAAATAGTGCACTTCAGATATCTCTTTCCTACAGTTTACCTTTTCTTTTACAGAGGAATCTGTGGTGTGAGACCCTAAGCAGTTCCTTGCTCACCATGATGTTGCCAAGGGATTTAATGCTTTTGCCTCTCCAAATGATATTAATATTAATATCAGTATTAATATTACTATTCTAGCAGTGGCTTGACCTTACCCATAGTGTTAATTTAGCTCTGCAGTGGGTATGGGATCTCTTTCTAACTCCACTAAAGCCATGCCACTTGCACAATGCACAAGTTCCTCTCTACCCCCAACACATACACATGCACACACACACACAGCCTTAACAAGGACCAGAATCACTGTTCTTTATGGCACATCTATTAGATGGACAAAGATTATATTCCATTTTATCAATCAGGAAACAGAAATTCAGACAAGTTAGAGGCATGCTTCAGATTAGAACAGCAGAATGAGGATTTCAACCCAATCATCTGTCTACAGATGCTTTGTTTTTGAGTGATGATGGTTGTGTTAGCCATTCTAGTATGGCGTGCCCTTTCTCAATGTTTATAGCTGCTACTCAGTGCTAAGGCAAGTGGCTGATGCCCAAGTCTCTTCTATATTTTTTCTCCTCAAAGAAGAGAGCTCAAGAAAAACTCCTTTTTGACAAGTGATTTAAAACAGATAACATAGTCTTTCTTTTCTGAACTCTGGGCTGGCGTGGTGTTACCCTCAGCCTCTGTGCTCAGATGGGAGTGCTCTTGGGAGAGGCGAAGTGTTGACATTGAGTTCTGTATTTCTAAGTATTAACACACGTGGTGGGGAGCCCTTTACAATCACTCACTCATGCTGAGGTCCTCGGCAGCCCCTCTGAGCTGCTCTCTCCCCGATGTCCCATCAAGCTGCCAGGAGCCAGCATGGATATTGTTGTCAAGTGCTGGCAGGAAACCTGCCCCACTGGAACCCTCACAGCACAGTGAAAAATGTCAAGGGGAGCAAATGAAATGGGAAATTACACAATTTTTTAGAAATGTTTAAAATTGCACAGGCCTAAATACCTGATACTCAACCTCTACACCCCCAAGTTGCTTGCCTTAGAGTAAGGGTGTCAAAGGGCCACATTCTCCCTCTCTCTTCCTATCTCTTCACTCCATCTCTCCATCCTCCCGCTTTGCTCAAACCCCACACGTAGGAGGGAAAATCCCCACAATCTCTGTATGACCTGAAGGAATGAATCCTGTCAAGTTAGTTCCATTTTCCTAATATGAGTTGTTATAATAAGTTTAAGAGGCCACCAGAGCCCTTTGAGCTGGGAACAAATCGCAAATCATCATAACACTACACCTAGTCCTGTTTTATAACAGCAATAAATCAAAAGCAGCCTCACAGTGTGAAAACTAGCTACAGCAGTCACAAGTGCCAGGTTCTTGGAAATGCCAATGCCCAAACGTCTTTAGCTTTGCAGTGTATGTTTTGGCTGCCAGAGGCTCAATTTTTCAATTAAGGATTTAAAAAAAAAGAAAAAAGTGTGTGTGTGTATGTGACACAGAAAGAGAACAGCTTCAGGTAAATTCACCAAGCCAGACAATGAGACTCTTGTTCATTATGAATTATATTGATTTATGTTAACTTTACATTTGTGTTCATATGACTTTCAAAAAGCGTATTGGATGTGGAATCCAGCCAAAGAATGTTTACACAAAATTTAAAGGGATCTTGATTGTAAATGAAACACAAGTCTCCTAAAGATGCTACATGCTTTGGTACCACTGAGGCCTCTAAAACCTGCTTGTGTTTCACCTACAAGTAAATCGTGCTTCTTAGATATTGGTTAGAATTCCACATGGTTTTGCAAAATATTTCTTGTATGATTCTAGACAGTTAGATAACTTAGGAGGAGACCTGGTACACATCCATCACTTAAAGTTGGTCTTTCCTGATAGGCAATTGAATTTTTTTAAACACCATTATCAGTTCCTACTAATATGAGCATCGTGTTTCTTACCAATTTGAGTATCATATTTCAGAGAATATTTTTAGCTTTACAGTTCCTTACTGAAATAATTTATCTGCTATTGCTAATAATTAAAAAAGCAAATGAAAGCTTAGGTATGGAAACAGTAAAACTGAATGATCATCGTTCAAAACCTTATCTGGGTATCTTTGACCTGAGTTTTGCTAATAAACCTTAAGGAAAAAAATATGTGACATTCTCTTTAAAATATATATATGTGTATATATATATATATATACACACACACACATATATATAATTGAAATTATCTCATACCTTTAATTCAGGGGCCACCAGAAGTTTTATTAAGTTTCTAATTAAGTACACATTCTATCATATTAGCCTCACTCAGATGTCATGATCAAAATCATGGGCCGCTGCTTCCTCTTTATACCTCATATCCACAATAGTGGTTGATTTATCCTTTCACAATGTCTAAACATCACCCCCTCTCTTCGAGGCCCTCTTCCACTCAGGCTACATCTTCACAACCTCTTTCCCTATTGCCTTTCAAAGCCCTTTAATCCTTTGTGCATAGCAACATCAGGTTAATCTCTCTAAAACTCTGCTTTCCTCATCTTAATTTTCTAATGACTTAAGAAGCTACAATAGCTACTTACTGCCTGCCACGTGAAATCATACTCTCAGCTAGCTGGCATAACTATATTAGTCAAAAAATTAACTGTCACAGTAGCACTCACAGAAAAGCCACAAGTACCTACAGGCCTCAGAGGGTTATATCCTCGTGCTCTGGTTGTGATCAAGGGGCTGGTCTTTGACAACGTGGTTTTAGGTGCATTCTATTTCTTAGACTGCCCAGTAGACACCGGAAAATTGATTCATTCTAATAACACACATGAAGACAGTCATAAACTAGGGCATAGATTTATTAATTTTCAGTAGGCCAACCACCACCAGGCCTGGGAACGGGACTGGTCAGATCTGAACCAGGCACTCCCTTCCTGGTGAGTGGTTCCCCTCAGGAGACCAGACTATTTATCAGAGGGTGTGTGGGAAGCACAGAATCGGAAAAAGGAAATTGATTGTTGCCTGAAGGAAATATGTGTCATACTTATACAGCCAACGGTGTTGACCTTTTCCATCCAAGGAATAGCTCAGACTAAGAAGGAACTAGAACTATCCTTATCATCAAAATCTAAGCACCAATATCCCTGGGGAGTTATGGATTGTTTGCACTAGTTGCCAATACTTAAAAACAAACAAACAAACAAACAAACAAACACTTATTGGTTTCCAGACTTTGTGTCATGATGGTGTCTCCTTGTGGCGCGTTATTACATTCAGCCTTGCTTTCATTTGCGACTCTCTTCCTAACTTGTTAAGACTTCATAAATAAGCTATTCCTAAATTACAATATAAGATGAGACAAAATTACACAAATATCAACCGCTGACTGTTGTCGTTTTTGTCTATCTCATTGAGTACGACTTCTGCATCTTGTCTCCAAATATAAGGATTTATCAGACTTTCATTCACATATCCCTATCCTATTGCCAAATGGTCCTGAAATTCACTTCTCCATCATAAACCCTTTACTTTATTGCTAGAACCTACCAATATTCTGTCTATATCCTCCCCATTTGTAATTCAACTTTTTTTTTGTTATTAAGAGCTTGCTATTTGCCACTTTAATGAAACTCCAGGCAAGTAAGAGGTGAGGAATGAAGACCCAGGAATAAAAAGCCTTACTCCCCTTGAGTGAAGAAGGTGTCAGACTATTACACAAATGATGACAGCACAATTTGCTAAGAGCTGGAATAAGAGGTAATCATTATGCGTGGAAGAAATGCTGAGAAGAACATGACTAACTTTATCTTAGGGAGTCACGATATGCTTCACAGAAGAGGTGGCACCTAAATGTGACCCTTAAGGCTGTGGTAGGTAAAATAATGGCCTCTTCAGGATACCCACCCTGTAACTCACAGAGCCTGTAAATATGTTGGAGAATTAAGGTTAAAGATGAGATTACGATTGCTAATCCCTGACCCTGAGATGGGGAGATTATCCTGGATTATCTTCAGTGGGTTCAATGTAACCAAAAAAGTCCTTAAAAATTAAAGGAGGCAGAAGAGTCAGTGTCAGAGAGTTGTGATAGGAGAAAGACTCATATTACTGAATTTAAAGATGGAAGGGGGACCATGAGGTAAGAAATGTGGGAAGCCTCTAGAAGTTGGAAAAGGCAAGAAAACAAATTCTCTCCTCCAGAAAGGAACACAACCCTAATATTAGCTGGCACCGTGATTTTAGCCCGGTGAGACCTCCAGAACTGTAAGATAATAAATTTTAGACCTCCAGAACTGAAAGATAATAAATCTGTGCTGTGTTAATCTACAAAGTCTGCAGTAATTTTTTAGAGCCGCAAACGGAAACAAATGCAAAGGGTAAATAGGACTTCACCAGGGTAAGGGGCTAGGGAGGGTCTTGTAGTCAGGGGACAAAACATTTAATCAAGTGCTTGTCATGTTTCAGGCACTGTGTCAGGCTTTCCACGCATCATGTCATACACAAGAGGTCCTTTTGTGTAGTAAATGACTATTAGATGAACAATCAATAGAGGCTATTAGTGAGGTAGACTAGAAACGGTGCTTTGGAATCAGTTGGTAAACAGTAGCAACAAGAATGATGCTATAATAAGAACTAAAGACATTGCCTACTCCAAATTCCAGGAAAGTGAGCTTTAAGATATAATGAGGGGATGGTGTGAAATCACCCCTCTAGCCTGCAGCTCCCACCGCCATCTTGACATCCACACTAACAGGTTGCATTTGCACCTCATATTCAATAGCTTTTAGATTAAACTCATTATCTGCTTGCTGAAAAATCTATTTGTTCTTTAACGTGCCCTATTTCTTTTCCCTCAAGCTTGAAATTTCTAAATCGTCCACCTCTGAACTTCTCTACACTAAACCAATTACCATGTCCTATAGCTTCTCTCCCCATGATCTTCTAATGTCTTTCCTCTCTTTTGCTTTCCCAGTGCTACCCTATATGTGCCATTTGAGCTCAAACTATTACTTATGCTCTTTTCCCAATGTGTCATTTCCCTTCCCCTCATCACCCCTTCTCTGTGAAATTTCCTTGCTCTTTTCCTTCTCTGAACTCCTGCAACACTAATTGTTCTTTGAAACACTTAAAGATCAGGAAAGAACACCTTCTCTCACTTCCCCCATGCCCTCCCTCACTCAGTTCACTGTTGCTGGCCTCGCTACTCTTGGACATTCTACTGAAATGGCTTTCCCTGAAGTCAAAAGTGACCTATTTACCAAATTTTAGTGTCTATTTTGAGCCTCCCTCCCTTAACTTGACCTCTCCAGGACACTGACATCATTGCCTATTCTCTTCTCTCTGATGCTCTCCTCTTCCTTGGATCCTAAACTGCACTTTTCCCTAAACTCCCCTTTGAATGTCTTACTCATTATTTTCCATCTCCTCGAATAACCACCCAGCCTCTCCTTTCCATGCTTCCCACACTGTAAATCCTATAACTTTTCACCACATACTGTGCATCTTTTCTCTGGGTGTTGGGATCTAAGTGTTATCTTGGAGAATGGAAGAAAACGATAGAATTTCTTAATTCTCTATTGGAATTCTTTCTTTGTAGACTGTTTTTGAGTACGTGCTGTTGGCTCAGTAGAATGCTAAATAGAAGGGAATTCAAAAATGATGAACATGTAGTTTATTTTTAATGTTTGTTTAATTGACAAATAATTGTATTTATTTATGGAGTATAATGTGATGTTATGATACATGCACACCTTGTGGAATGATTAAATCAAGCTAACTAACATATCCATCACCTCACATACTTACTATTTCTGGAGGACATTATGCTAAGATATAATTTCTATCCTTGAAAATTGAAAATCAATTTAGAGAGATACAACATATACATATAAAATTGTAAGAAATTATGTAAGGCAGGATTCATTCATTCACCATTGACATTGATAAACAAACAACACCAGTTGAGCATAGTCAATAAATATGCCAACAAAGAAATATTTCTTCTTTTATGGATTGATAAAGGACACTGAGCCAGCAGATAAATGGCCTTTCCTTCTCTTTCCTTGAATTGAGATGCAAAGAGGAAATTATATGAAGAAAGTGCCCTTAACCAACCTCTTAAGTTGTGCAGCCCTGAACAAAGGCTCCTTTTGTGCCTCCTTTTCACAGGTTGTACGGTTCATCACCTGCAATAGAAGTTATTTAAATTAAATCTATCTTTCTGGGTTTGTTAAAATATTTTAAGACATATCATCCTCATAGTTAAAAAAAATCACGGGAAATCTATCTGACGAATGATAGCAAGGAAAATATTTCGCAGATGAATTAGACTGCTTCAAGAATGTCTCGGCTCTTCTTGCTGAAACATTTATTTATTCATTTGCAATTGCAAGTCAGCCACCTGCATTTGCAGGTATTTCTCTCACTAATAAAATAGCCTCAAGCATCTGATCACAGCATTTATGCTAGATTTATACTACACCATCTCTCTTTAATAGCCATCCCTGGCAGACAACATAAGTAACAAAACCTTTTAGGTTCTGGACTTAATGGGAATCAAAGTAACTCAGCCATATTGTGATGAAAATTTCTCTTTCTGGTCTATTAGACTGTAGTTTCAAATGGTCTGGAAAATTTGGAGTGCCATTCTCTGCCACTGATTCCCCATCTGGATATTAGAGACCACATTTCTTACTACTCTACAAATCATAAAATTTCTGATCTTGTAGCAAAGTAGTAATTTTTCTATTACATAATTATTCTTGGGCAGAGGGAAAGCGGTCAAATCATCTATACACTGGTACCTACCTGAATCCTGGTGTGAAAACTATCAACATCCATAATAGGCATACGGTGCCACCCTAGGAATAGATATAATAACTAAAGCTTTGTGAATTCAACTGAAAGACAATTTTTGAGCTATGAATACTTCAAAAGTAGTTTGCCCAAAACAAAATAAAATAAAAAAGTAGATTGCCTCATGACATGTTTATTCTGACCCATAGTCAGCTGATAGGTAGCATGAAATAAACTTTTGCACTGTTTCAAATTCAAATTCCTCACTAAAATTCACTTCAGGTGAGAATCTGCATCCATCCAACTTAATCTGTAGCACATCTTTCCAGGCATAGACACAGGACTGGATATTAACTCCCAAAGTACAGACAAAACCAGGCTATAACATTTATCAAACTGTTATCAAAGATCATGCATCAACAGACAGACACATATAAGCCATCTAATTTATGACAAGGGTGACACTGTAATGCAATAGGAAAAGGATGATCTTTTCAATAAATGCTACTTCATTAATTGTATAATGATAGGGAGAATCTATTTTGACTCCTATTTCAAACCATTTATAAATATCAATTCCAAATGAATTATGACCTACATAAAAAAAATAAAATAATAAATATTTTAGAAAAACATAAATAAACATCTTTATTACTTAGAGTAGAAAAACCTTTTTTAACAGACACAAAAATATAATTAAAAATAAAGAAAAAAATTGATAAATTGATGATAGTAAAATTAGAAATTCCGTTTTCCAAAAGATCTTTGAGGGATAAACAGTCCATCCATAGAGGGGAAAAAGCTATTCTCAATACACATATCCAAAAAAAGACTCATACCTATTAATAGAAATATAAAGATAAGTAAATCACTAAGAAATAGATTGACACCCCATGAAGAAATTGAACAGCCACTTCACAAAACAGGGTATCTAAATGGCCAATAATCATCTGAAATGTACTTAACTTCATTAATATGTTAGATTGCAAAAATGATTCATTTTTTCTCCCAACCCTGTCTCCATTCTCCTTGCCATGTAACTTGGTAGTACTGACTAACTCTGAATCTGAGGTAGGCTGTGTGACTCACTTTAACCAATGGGATATTAACAAATGTCATGCAAACAAAGTTTTGTAAAGCACTTGCACAATTGGGTCTGTTTGCTTTTGCACCTGTGCCATTTCCTTGAGATTGCTAGGGTTACTCTCTGGAGAAAGAGAGACTTGCAGAACAGAGAGGAGTCATGCCAGTAACTCCAGCTGCAGCCAGCCTAGATCAGCTGACAATCAGTGGACATCCTTAGTCATGTGTGCAAGCCCAGCCAAGAATAGCACATTTGCCAAATCATCCCCAGCTGACTCCATACTTGAGATTAATACATGCTTACTGTGGAATACCACTGACATTTTGTGGTTGCTTTGTTATGCAGCATTATTGTGGCAATAGATAACTGATACAATTAGTCATAAAAAATTGGCAAATAAAAACTCAATGCATTACTACACTCACCGTAAAATTGCTCAAATAAAAAAAGAAAGAAAATCCAAAAGGTTAACAAAAATTTAGAGCAAGTAGAACTTTGATACATTGCTGGTTCATTCACTTTGGAAAACTGTTTGCAATATCTATTACAGTTGAACCTATGCACACTTCATGAGTAGCAATTCCACGCTTAGGTATGCCCCAAACAGAAAGGTACGTACATGTTCACTAAAAGGCATGTACTAAAATGTTTATGGTAGAACTGTTCATTATAGCCAAAGTATTTGGACTGCTCAAATTTCCATCAAGAATAGAAGTGATAAATAAATTGTGGTATATTCACTAAATGGAATACTATTAATATATAACAGTGAGAGTGAACTACCGCACCTATACTCTATGATATGTATAAAATTTACTTACATAATGTTGAGCAAAAGAAGCAGGACATACGCCAGGCACGGTGGCTCATGCCTGTAATCCTAGCACTCTGGGAGGCTGAGATGGGAGGACTGCTTGAGCTCAGGAGTTCAAGACCAGCCTGAGGAAGAGTGAGACCCATTTGTACTAAAAATAGAAAAATTATCTGGGTGTCATGGCACGCACCTGTAATCCCAGCTACTCAGGAGGCTGAGGCAGGAGGATTGCTTGAGCTCAGGAGTCTGAGGTTGCAGTGAGCTATGAGGATGCCAATGCACTCTAGCTGGGTGTCAGAGTGAGACTCTGTTTCAACAAACAAGCAAATAAAAATATACTATAAAGCTATAGTAAATAAAACAGCATGATATGGGCCAAAAAACAGATACATGGGTCAATGGAACAGAATAGAGAGTCCAGAAATAAATCAACACATTTACAGCTGACTGATTGTTTTTTAAAAATTTTATTTATATATAATACCTGTACATATTTTTAAGGTACATGTGGTAATTTGATACATTCATATAATCAAATTATAGTAATTTGAATATCCATCACCTTATATATTTATCTTTTCTTTACACTAGGAACATTTGAATTACTCTCTTCTAGCTATTTTGAAATGTATAATTGATTAATGTTAACTATAGTCACCCTATTGATCACCAGGTCATTTCTTCTAACTAAGTATATGTTTGTACCATTAATCCATCTCTTATTATCCTCTTAGTCCCCCCTACCCTCCCAGTCTCTAGTAATCACCAATCTACTCTCTAACTTCATGAGATCCACTTTTTTAGGACCCACGTATGAGTGAGAACATGTAATATTTGCCTTTCTGTGCTTGACAACCAAAGAGTTTTTGACAAAGGTACCAAACACACACCATGGGGAAAGGATAGTCTCTTCAATAAATGGTGCTGGGAAAACTGAATATCCACATGCAAAAGAATGAAATTAGACCCTTTCTCTTGCCATATACAAAAATGAACTCAAAATAGATTAAAGACTCAAAATTCTAAAAATACTAGAAGAAAACATAGGGTAATCTCCATGACATTGGTCTAAGCAATTTTTTGGATATGACCACAAAAGCACAGGCAACAAATGCAAAAATAGACAGATGGCATTATATTGCACTGAAAAGCTTCTGCACAGCAAATAATCAACAGACTGAAGAGACAACATGCAGAATAGGAAAAAATATTTGCAAACTATTTATATATCTGATAAGGGGCTAATACCCAAATATATAAGGAACTCAAGCAATTGAATAGCAATAAATCAAATAACCTAATTTAAAAATTGGCAAAAGACCTGAATGGACATTTCTCAAAAGAAGACATATAGATGGAAATGGGTATATAAGGAAATGCTCAACATCACTAATCATCAGGGAAATGCAAATTCAAACCACAATGAGATATCACATTATGTCTGTTAGAATGGCTATTAACAAAAAGAGAAATTATGACTAGTGTTGGTGAGGATGCAGAGAAAAAGGAATTCTCACACACTGTTGGTGTGAATGTACATTGATACAGCCATTATGGAAAACAGTGTGGAGCTTCCTCAAAACAATTAAAAAAAGAACTACTATATATCCCCAAAATCCTACTACTGGGTATATGTATATCCAAAGGAAATGAAATCAGTATGTCAAAGATATATCTGCACTCCCATGTTTATTACAGCACTACTTACAATAGCCAAGAAATATATTTCACATGATATATACATACAATGAATATGCCTATTCTGCCGTAAGAAAAGAAAGAACTCTTGTCATTTGCAACAACATGGATGAACCTGGAGGACGTTATGTTAAGTGAAATAAGCCCAGTGTAGAAAGACAAACACCACATGGCCTCACTCATATGTGGAATCTGAAAAAATGATCCCGTAGAAGTAGAGAGTAAAATGGTAGTTACCATGGGCTAGGGTGGTTGGTGTGAAGGTGGATAAAAAGATACAAATTTTCAGTTAGATAGGAGGAATAGGTTCAAGATATCATAAAACATGGTGACTATAATTAACAATATGTTGCATTCTTTAAAAATGCTAAGGGAGTGGATATAGTGTTCTCACCATAAAAATCATAACTATGCAAAGAAATACATACGTTATTTAGCTAGATTTAGTAATTCCACAGTGCATATATACTTCAAAACATCATGTTGTACATAGTAAATACATACGATTTTATCTACCAATATAAACAAATAAATAGGATAAAATGTAAAAAATAAAAGAAAATTGTGTTTACCTTCCTAGAAAAAAGGTTTAAAAATTATCAAAGGTTTATATGAAAGGGGAATAAAAGTGGATATTAGGTAAACATGCTTCTGGAGTTCAGTTGCATTTAACAGAAAAGTTAAGATACCAGTAGTTTAACCACAATAGATGTTTGTTTCTCCCTCACATAAATGAAATTCAGAGTGAGGCACTCTTGCTGCTTCACCAGTCCTGTGTGCCACGGTCCCAGATGACTGTTCAAGCTCCGGCCGTCATAACTGTACTGCCACCATGAAGAAGAAAGGAGTCCTAAAGAAGGACCTGCCCTCTCCTTTATGGAAGCTTCCAGAAAGATGCACATAATACTTCTGCTTACCTCTCATTAGCCAGAACTTAATATTAAAAAGCCACTTCTACCTGCAAAAGAGACTGGGACATATTCCAGACAGTCTATATTCTAGGTGATAAAGTCCAACTGAAAATCAGGTCTATTTATCTAAGAAAGAAGGGCAGAATGGAAACTGGGGCCAACTATTAATAGTAAGCTTTGATAGGCCCTTCTACAGAAATCCTTCACTTGCTGTCTCTTTCTTAAGCTCTGTGTACTATAGGAACTGGTGTTCTTTCCTGAGCAGGAGTTAGAAAACTTTACGTAAAAGACCAGGTGGTAAATATTTTAGGCTTTGCAGACCTAACAGTCTCTGTCACAACTACCCAACTCTACTGTTGTAGCATGAAAGCAGCCATAGACAATATGTAAATAAATCAATGTGACTGTGTTTCAATAAAACTAGATTTACAAAATCAGGTGATGAACCAAATTTGCCCCATTTGCTGACTCCTGCTCTAAATGCTCCAGAAAGCCAGTTAACCCCATGAGAACAGAGAGGATGTCTGGCCTATTCTCCACTATGTCCCCAGGCCCTGGCATATAAGCACTAATCAAAAAATATTGATTAAAAATGATAAGGACCTTCTTAAAAAGACCTTCTTTAAGATACTATCATTTTTATATTAATGCTTGTTCCAAGAAAGAAAAGGAGTTAAGTTGAATTTCACCAAGAGATAACATAAAGTTCAAGGTGAGTGGAGAGGGAGAAAGGGAAGGGATGTGTGTGAGTGTGTGTGTATGTGCGTGTGTGTGTTTGTCTGTGTTGGGGCAGGGGGCGTGGTGGTGGTAGTGATTAGGGGAGAACAAAGAATCATCCACAAAGAAAAATTTATTAGCCTGGTGGTGTCATGGGGACTTTATAGTCAGTAAACAAAAATAGACATTTTCTCCTCCACTATCCACATTCTTTTGGATTCTTTTCATTTAGGGAGACTTGTATCAGAAGTCTAGAAAAGTTGTTATTTCTCACAATTTGAGAATCACATGTGCTCAAAGCCTTGGGGAAGGATTATTTCTTCATTTGAGTGACTCTATTCTTTTGGGGTCAACTCCCTCATCCCATTCATCCTTCCGTCTCTGAAAATGATCCAGGGAAACTCTGCATGCTCCTTCTCTTGGCATTCCACAAATAGAACTGAGCAAAACATTAATGAAGAGAGAAAACAGTTTTCCATTTATTTTGCTTTCAGAAATATACTTGGAATGGCCTGTGCCAGAGTTGTACTATATCAAAGAAACCGTAATCCAAAAGACTAACCCTTTTAAATGATAACCAACTGTATTTTGTATTTTCATTGAATTACTTTATTTCCGTAAAAAACAGAATTTCCATTTTTCCAATCAAGGAGCTGAGTTTCTAAAGCTTCCTGTGGTCTATTTACATTTCCTACAGTAACCTTCTCAAGCAAGAGACCAAGGAAAATATGAAACTTATTTTTTTTATTTCATTTTCCCTTTTTAAAGGAACCTCTGTATTTTTCTGACCTTGTTAAGGCCTCAGAAACAACAACAATTTTCAAACAAAAATTAGCAAGAAATTAGCAAATACCTCTTTATTACAAAAATGATTGTTGGTTTTTAGTTATGCCATCACCTCTTGCTATGTGTTATGCATTGGATACTGGTGTTACTTTGTTCCCCCTTTTTTCTCAAGAGCAGTTAATTAAGGAAAGTAAGATAATAAGATGAATCTAAATGTCTATGAGTTGGAGGGGATGACAGTAGTGTCCTTTAAGAGACTAACAGATACTGTTTAAGAGAGACTTGTTAACTATTTAAAAAAGATGGTGAAGGTAGGAAATCAAGACCTTAGAAGGATCGCATTTATTCATTTGTTTAAACAATATTTATTGAGGATTTCTATTTGACCATCAGTGGTTTAGGTGCTGGTAGAAGGAAAAAGAAAGGATTTTTAGTCATGATGCTGTAGATCCATAAAAGTTGCTCTCAAGGCTTTGGGTTATTGCAGAAGACATTATTATAAAGACAAGAACCCTGGAACTTCATCAGACACATGATTTTGAAAAGGTTCTTGACTTTCTCATGTCCTTTGGGGAGCAACAGAGCAGGACCACTGTTTAAAACATAGAAATTTTAAATAGTTCTGTGGCTGTCATTCAGCCTAAAAGTCCTGCTGGCCTCCCCCATCTGTTATAGTATCCTCAATGGCCTTGTTCACCTTGATGCAAAATGGTCTTTTCAAACTCATGGTTTCAGTTGACATTGTTTGAGGGGGATATTTCTTCCTCCTCTGGAGGAAACCCCAACTGGCACAGCAAGCATGGACTCTCCTGGCGCCCTCTCTCAGTCCTTCCCAGGCTAGGTAGCCTTGCTCACCCTCATGGTAAATGTGAATAGAACAAGTCAGCAGAGCCCTGTCTTCTTTCTCTCTCTTGAATGCAAACTGCCAGTAGGGAGTATGAGTTTTAGATTGATAAGGAAGCCTAAGTTTGTACTCAATATGAAGAAGCTTACTTGCCTGTAGTTATAATTTACTGCCTTCAATATGACTTTTCATAGTAATAAAAGTAAAATGTTGGTTTCTGCATGCCAACTTTTTTGTTTTATTTCTCAGTTCATTTAGACCTTGGATAGGAAAAAGTGATGTTATTATTGGTCCTTCTTCCCATGATCCCGATATCTAGTGTAATGGACCATTAATTTTGAGAAAAAGAGGAAGGGAGTGGAATTTTGCAGATCAAAACAAAACAAAGCAAAACAATGCCTAGAGGTATTTGATGAAGCCAGGACACATGCTGTGAGGGCTGTCTTTAATGAGGGACATGTACCTCTTTGACCTTGACTGCTTTCTTTAACTCTTCTGAAGGTTCACTTCAGGACAGCCTCTGTACTCTAGGTGTCAGGCATTAGCGCAGCGGTCGGCAAACCACAGCCCACAGGCCAATGTGCCCTGCCACCTGTTTCTGTCAAAAAGAAGTTTTATTGAAACACAGCTTTTAAAAGGTAAACTGAGGCATGATAAAAAATTTTTTTAAGTTTTTATTTGAGCAAGCAATGGTTTATGAATTAGGAAGCTCCAAACCAGAATTGGTTTACGGGCTCCATTGAAGATGTATAAGGGACAAGATTTTATAGAGTGAATGTTGAAGTCATAAAAAAAAATATTTGGTTGCCTTACTTAGTTAATCTCACTAGGAAGTCCCTAGTTATATATATAAGTTTTTTGGCTGCCTACTATTGACTGAGCATAAGTTCTGTTTTTCCTTAATATAAGGATTTAAAAGAAATAGCTCAAGTTAAGTTCCGCTTCTGTTGCAAATCAAACAAGGTTAAGACCACTCATGAGGCCTAACTGGCTTTGTCTCCTCAGGGATTCTTTAGGCCTAAGTCTCCATTTTAATTTACTTTAACACAGATAAACCTATTCATTTACACGTATGTAGTCTATGACTGCTTTCACGCTACAGTGGCAGAGTTGAGCGGCTACAATAGAGACCATGTGGCCTACAAGACTAAAACACTATCTGGTACTTTACAGAAAAGTTTACCAAGCCATACGTTAGTGAGTTGAATGGTCTAATGCCCTCTGCTGTTTCTCAGCCAGATCTATAAGCCATTAGGAGATTTTGGTGTTGGAATTTGTAGTATTGACTTTCATCCTAGGCCAAGGCCAACTGATCTAGAAATTGGCTGACTTGTCTGCCTTTGATCCACCATGTTAATTATACTGTTAATCTTGGAGATCTATGTTGCAGCTTTATCCACAGAAAACTAGAGGACTTTATATAGAACAAATAAAAAGAAATGAGGACCTCTTCTCTATATACTGGAGATCTAACCTGCACTTGGACAGGGGTAGAGGGAAAGCGGACTGAAACCCTCCTTAAAACAAAGGACTCAAAACTGCTAACGAAAGTCAATACATGTGATGCTTTCGCTTGAGGATTATGCTGACACAGAAATCTGATTCAAACACCTTGGGCATCATAGAGATATTACAGGAAGCTTTAGATGAACAGACTTTGGTATATTAAGAAATAGTTTTTTCTCTATAAATGGCAGAAAACATGTCACTAAAATGTAATTCAGTATAAATACTTTGAAAAATGTGGCTGGAAAAGGAAGGAGAGGTTTTAGTGGTTGCCAAGTCAGGAAAGTGATTGGGACCTAAAGAAATCTAACAGAAGAAAATTAGAATTAAACCTTAAGGGAGAACTTGGAGAAGAACTCCTGACTGGCGCCTGAGGAGGTGAACCACTGTGCCTGAGTGGGAGTGGGACGCCAGGTGGGAGCAGGAACCGTCATGCTACCAAGGGAGGAGGTAGAGCCCTTCCAGACATGGGAGGCTAAGAAGGAGCCTGCCACCCGTCCAAGCCAAGATATGCTCTGATATCTGAATCTGCCAAAATATATCTTCACCAAGAAAGAAAACTTGGCCAACAGCCTTTCTGTGTCCAAATGTAGGAGGTACAACTGGCGACTACCCAGGTTACGTGGAGCTCATCTGAGTGATGCTATGCTCAGCCAGAAAGGCAGTTCAGCAGCCCCGATGGGCCCATTCCATTTGTACAATCACAATTCAAAGGTCTAGGATACTCAAAAGCCCACTGCATAGAGGACAAGATGGCACTCACACCTGATCAAGGTGGGAGCAGATGAAATAACTCAGGTTGTTCACAGACATTGACTTTTCTGACTACAACAATTTAAGCCAAAGGAGTTTGGTTTAAATTCTACTTTCAACACAAACATCTATGGAAAGGTTTTTACATTTTCTGAGACCTAGTTTCCTCATTTAAATGGAAAATACCTACTCACAGAGTTTTTGTTCAGATTAAATACAAAACTATATGTGAAAATGCCTCATACCATAGCTGGTATATTTAAGGTACTCGATACTCAATATTTCCTTCATATCTTTCCTGTGGTAGAAGGAGATAGAAAAAAGTTAATAAACAGAAATGTAGATTCTGTACAGAATGTGTCTAAAATGCCAATGTCCTCTTCCAGCCCCACAGCCTTTTAGTAAAAGCAAAAAAAGAGTCTAAAATTTTTGAGTTACAATTGTAGCAGTCTAATAAAGCTTTTCTAATTTCTCACTAAATTAAAATATGTATGAATCTAAGCAAAAAGATAAAGTGATGAGAATTCTGTTAATAAAAAAACACAAACAACCATAGGCCAAAATGCAGGGAGAATTTCCACTGAATGAATCACCCATGAGAATGGGATGAAATGCATGTTCTTGGATCACACAACATATGCTCCACCCTCTGAATCAGAACTGGACAGAGGGCCCCAAAGAAGGTAAGAAAAACTTTGCCTCAACCCTGAAGGTCAGGGTGTGTGCTACTTGGGAAGATGGGAGCCCTTTCAACAAATGCTTAGGAATTATGTGTCAGGCAAAGTCATTGCCATTCTCTGCTCTCTCATCCCATTCAGCCCTTCTCCCAAATCAACAACCTTATCTAATTGTCTCCACTTAGAAACCAATATCCTTGGACATTATTGCAAGAAATTGAAGGGAGTGCACAGGTACAGAAAAGTTATATCCTGGAATAATTTGTCACCTAAGGATAGGTATTACAAGATGGGGCACAAAGAGAAAGCATAGTATATACTGGGGGTGAAGTCTTTCATGTTCTATATAGTTCAAAGGAGCATTGTAAACTGCACCTGAGTCTCCAGCTTCATCACAGAACCAGACACTCTGAAGCCAGGGAAAACCGCTACCTAACACGTGCAGATTCATGAATGCCTATTGGCCATCACCATGAGCAAGTGGTGAAAACCAACCTTAATGTCAGAAGATGGGCTGGGGTGCGAATGGATGAAGCATCCAGCATTGCTAGAACCAGAAAACTGCTTTAGAGCATCTGTCCACTCTGAGAGTAAACCCTGAGCCTGGAGGGACCCCCTCCTAATAAGAAATGGGCAAACAAAACTAATAAAATAAACAAAGCCTATGAAATGACAATATAAAGTAAATGGAATAGAGTCCTTAAAACTATAAAAAAAGAAAGAAACATGTTTTAATAACATTTTATTATAAATATTTCAAAATACTTAAAGTAAAAAGGGCAGTATATTAGTCATTTATAGGTGTGTAACAATATTGCCACAAACTCAGTGCCTACGTGAATATGGGTCAGGAGTCCAGGCATGGCTTAGGTGGGCCCTCTGCTCTGTTTCACAAGGATGCAATTAAGGCACCATCCAGGGCAATGCTCTCATCTGAGACTCACCTGGGGAAGGATCCATTTCTATGCCCAATCAGGTCATTGGCAAAATTAATTTCCTTGTGATTATAGGACTGAGTTTCTTGCTCTCTTTTAGCCAGGACAATGTAGTTACATAATCATGTACATTCCTCACGCACATTCCTCACCTGTACCATATGCTATTGCTAGAAGCAAGTTACAGTTTCTCTCCACGTTCAAGAAAGTGATCACACAAAGGCATGAACATCGAGAGATATAAATAATGTGGAACCACATTAAAGAGTAGTCTGCTGCAATATGCCCTCAGGCCCCTAATGATTCATGTATTTATCATCTCCAAAATAGGTTCACCCTCTCCCAAGGTCTCCAAAAGTTTCATCTCTTTACCATACCTGCTTAAAATCCAGAATCTCATATTTTAAATCAGGTCCAAGTATCAATGAGACTCCGCGGGTATAGTTTATCTTGATCTGTGGATCTGTAATCTGTCCCTCAAATTTTCAACAATTAATGATTGGGACAGAAATAGGATAACAGCTAAAGACATTTCCATTCTATGCAGTGAAATAAAAGATATAAAGGAGTCACTGCTCCAAAACAATTCTGAAATCCAGCAAGGCAAGTGTTGAGAGTTTCTTAATTAAGTTTCAAAGCTTAGAAATAATTTCTCTGTGGCTCTTGGCTCCTTCTTCTGGGCTCTTGTTTCTGCCCTCTGAGTCATCCTTCTTTTTCCACGAAAGGTAGCATGAGTCTGTACCTAAGTAGTTTTATCAGCCTCCTTCCTGTCAGTAGAATTTGGTGAGCCCAATATCCATCCCTCTTTCATTTTGTTCTCTCTCTCTTTCTCTCTCCTTCTCACTCCTTCTCTCTCTCAGTGGCTTTGTGAAGACTAGTGTCCATCTTGGGGAATCTGACATGTCAGGAAAGGTGGGTGGCAATGGGGAACTGAGGGTGGCCTCTAGATAACAGCCAGCAAGAAACTAAATCCCTCAATCCTACAACCATGAGGAACAGAATTCTGCCAACAATCTGAGTGAGCTTGGAAGCAGACCCTTCCTTAACGGAGTCTCAGTTGAGAGCAAAGCCTTGGCTGACATTTCAATTGCAGCCTTGTGAGACATGAAGCAGGGGACTCATTGGAGTTGCACCTGCTTTCCTGATGTACAAAAAAGTGAGACAATAAATGTGTATTGTTTTCATTTATAGTAATATTGTTATACAGCAACTCAAAACTAATACAGATAGTATTAGTAAATGAGACTTAGCAACTATACATGAATAATTCTTGTTTTATCTATGCCCCATACCAACTTTCCCCAATACCACTGGATTATCCCTGCCCACACCATGGGGATTATTTTGAAGCAAATCTAACCACATCATTTAATCCATAAATATTTCAGTACGTGTCTCTAAAATATGAGCTGTTTTGTAAAACACAATTAAAGGTCGTTATACGTGGAAAAAAATCCTTTAATGTTATCAAATATTCAGTGTTCCAAGTCCCTATTTGTCTCTTAAATGTTTTTCTACAATTCGTTTCTTCAAATCAACATTTAAATATGGTCTATGCATTGAATATAGATATCTTCAGTGTCTTTTAGTTTGTAGCTGTATTCTCTCCATCCCTCCCCACTTTCCTTCCTATCTTTCTTTTTTCCTTGCAATCTATTTGTTTATTAAGTTCAATTTCCCATTTTCTGGATTTTGCTGACTGCATTTCTGTAGCGTCATTTTTAAAATTTTTTCTTTAATTTTAGTTGACATGTAATAATTTATAGTGTCATTGAACATATTCTTTTCTCCCTTGCATTACCCAGACCAGGATTTTCAACCTTCAAACTACTGACCTTTTAGACTAGATAATTCTTTGTTATGGGGGAGCTGTCCCGTGCATTGTAGGATGTTAAGCAGCATCCTTGGTCCATACACACTAGATGCCAGCAGCACCCACCCCAGTTGGGACAATCAAAAATGTCTCCAGACATCGCCAAATGCCCCAGGGATTAGGGAGAAACTAGCCTTGGTTGAGAACAATGACCTAGCAGAGCATACGTATTATATGTAGGATAAACAAGCAAAAAAATTACAGGGCATAGTCTTTGTGACTTAAAACTATACATTAAGAACCTGGATCAAGATTCATAAAGAGCAAACAGTTCAAAGTAACAGTATATATGGAGGCATCTGCCTGAGAGGTTTTTGAAAAAAATCACCAGCATATAAAGAAACCTCAATTTTATTTATTTATTTATTTTTGTTTGTTTGTTTGTTTTTGTTTTGTTTTGAGACAGAGTCTCACTCTGTTGCCCAGGCTAGAGTGAGTGCCCTGGCGTCAGCCTAGCTCACAGCAACCTCAAACTCCTGAGCTCAAGCGATCCTCCTGTCTCAGCCTCCCGAGTAGCTGGGACTACAGGCATGCACCACCATGCCCGGCTAATTTTTTCTATATATATTTTTAGCTGTCCATATAATTTCTTTCTATTTTTTTAGTAGAGATGGGGTCTCGCTCTTGCTCAGGCTGGTCTCGAACTCCTGAGCTCAAACGATCCGCCCACCTCGGCCTCCCAGAGTGCTAGGATTACAGGCGTGAGCCACCGCGCCCGGCCAAGAAACCTCAATTTTAATAGCAGAATGAAAATCTGCATTGAGTCAGTAAATTAAAACATAAATTTGAGAACCTCCCACAATACAGAGTTAATGATTGAAGGAATTAGTTTATTCATATGATAAAAATTTATTTATTGAGAATCTACTACATGCTAGACACTGTAATGGACACTGGAGATATAAGAATAAATAAGATAGTTTTGTTCCATCCACATGGTGCTTACATTCTAATGAGAGATTGAACAATTACAAATAAACAAATAAATAGACAAATAATTGTAGACTTTTAAAAGTGACATACAGCACATATATTGTATGTATAATAGAAAATATTTGGGCAGAGGAGAAGCTACTATACATAGGATAGTCAGGAAAGGCCTCTTTGAGAATGGCCTTCATGATAAGGATAAGACAAAAGATCCATGTAAATAATAATTAAAAACATTTAAGGCCCAATAATAGCAAGTGCAAAGGCTGTTAGGCACACAGCCCTCCGTCATAAATGTTCTCAGAATAATTGTAAGGCCATGTAACTGGAGGATAATGTGTGCGAGAGAGACAGTGACATAAGATGAAGTTGAAAATACAGACAAGAATCAAACCCTACAGAGCTTTCACTGGTCATAATAAAATATAAAAGGTATTTTTATAAGTGTAATGGGGAGCTTTTGATGGGCTAGAGAATACCAGCATACATAAAAATATTTCAAGAATAATGAACAAAAAATTTCCAAATTCAATGAAGAACATTAACATAAGCATTAAAAAGCACCACGAACTCAAGCTAGGATAAATGCACCCCTAGACACAACACAGTCAAACTGTTCAAAGCCAAAGATGAAGAGAAAATCATGAAAGTAGCAAGACACAAAAAGACTCGCCACACAGAAGTGGCTAGGGAGTCTGAATCTGCAGTTAATCTTTTCAACCAATAAGGGAGAGAGATGAGAGGGCCAACAAATGCCAGCAACAAGCAGGGGCAAAGATGGCAGGTGTTTCAAAGGAGAAGACATTTTGTTTAATCTTGCTTTTCCTTCAGTGGAAAGAGGAGATTAATTGTTTGAAAGTGATGGCAAGCTGGGAGTACATGCCTAGCTTCACTGTCTGGCCTTGATGTACATGGGATGTAAGAGAAAAATAAAACTAAGTCAGAGGATCATGGGGAAAACTTGACCTTGGGAACAGCCTGGTTTTAGTCAAGGCAACAAAGAGATGAAAACATTAGAGAAAATGTTGAATTTATAAGGGCTATTGCAGTTCTCAGATAAAAATGATAAGAGAGATGTTATATATGAAAGACAGAAAAGGGAGATCCCATTTAAGAATTATAAATATTCCAGAAGAGACAGGAACAGACCATAGAAAAGAAAACTAGTAAAATATATTAAATAAGCAAAATGGCCTTGGTTATGCAAATATCTGAGTCTACAAATTAAAAGGATTCCTCAGTTTCCTATAAAATCATGGCTAATACTGTAGGGGGCTGGGGAAAGGAGATGGATCCTACACATTGATAAATTTTATTTTGTTTTATTTTTTAATTTTTTTATTTCAGCATATTAAGGGGGTACAAATGTTTAGGTTAAGTATATTGCCCTTGCCCCACCCGAGTCAGAGCTTCAAGTGTGTCCATCCCCCAGATGGTGCACACTGCACCCATTAGGTGTGTATGGACCCATTCCTTCCTCCCCTCTTCCATCCACCCGATACTCAATGAATGTTATCACTGTATGTGCATTTAGGTGTTGATCAGTTAATACCAATTTGATGGTGAGTACATGTGGTGCTTGTTTTTCCATTCTTGGGATGCTTCACTTAGTAGAATAGGCTCCAGCTCTATCCAGGATAATACAAGAGGTGCTAGATCACCATTGTTTTTTGTGGTTGAGTATAATTTTAGATTTTTTTTCAAATTTAAAGGAAAACAAAAATATTTTACAAGCTTCCAGACAGGAAAAAAAGTTCAGAGAGTAATTTTATATGATTAAATTATCATTAATGTGGAAGGCAATAGAAAGACATTATCATATTCAAGGATTTATATACCTTTTCCTGAGAAAATTATTTGAATATTCATCTCAGTTGAGCAAAAAAAAAAAGTATCAAAAACCAAGAACAGAAATGTGATAATGTAATTGCTTCTACTATATGGTGATAATTATATTTATAAGAAACTTAGGGCTATTGAAAAACACTTTATAAAAATAATAATTTAAATAGAAAACTGGGGTTTCAATTATTTTCCTACAGAAATCTCACTAAAGGGAGTGTAGAGCCATGACAGTTTATAACCATGAAACCTAAACATTATTGAATAATTCCAGCAGTAGCTTACAATTAACTTTGCTCACGAATCACCAGTCCTATCACCAATAACAGTAGCACATTAAAATGCCTAATACATATGCTTATTACCATTATCATCTACGTTGTGATAAATTACACCATTGAAAATAAGTAGAAATATGTAGATACATTACAAAGCAAGAGTGTTCTGCTTTGTTTTGTTTCTATGAGAACTTGGTGCTAGATCTCTACTGATCTAGATTTATGACCAAAATTGTATTGTGAATCTAAAATATGTTCCTCACTCAATATTTTTTTTAAAAAAAAAACCTGTGTAAAAAACATTTCTATGTAAAAGGAATAGAGACAATCATGTACACCAAGTAAAGCACTGAATTAATAATAAATAATGGCTATAACTATGACTAACAAGAATGGTTATATGCAGTGAGTACTTACTATTATGTGCCAGTGTTCTAGCCCTGTTCTAGGTTCTTTACCTGTATTATCTCATTTCATTCAAATAATAAATCTATGAGGTTTATGTTTTCATTTTATAGATATGAAAACTGACAAAGTCACACAGCAAGTGAGTGATGAACGTTAAATTCAAATACAAGGATTCTGATTTCAAAGGCTACCTCCGTAATAATTAATCGTACTCCCTTAAAAATAAAAAAGCTTGATACCTTGATAATTTGACTAAATGTAAGATTAAATATGTATTCACTAAGCTCAAATACAACCACCGACATACTTTAAATACTTCTTTTCATGTCATGCCAAAAGAGTAAAGCAAACAAATCATTGTTTATGGAATAAAATAAAGAAAAAAATTAGTACCACTGAGATAACCTCCCCTATTAAAAGAGAAAAGAATTATGTTGAGAAGTATTTTGGTGTTTCTATACCTTCTTCCAAACCTGATCTACCTGTCTAGTGGAACAGCACCACCAAAAGGTGGTAAGAGCCTGGAAAGTATGTGCTGGGCTATAATGTCTACTGACGCACAGACCTTTGCTCCATTCTGGACCTGATGGGAGCCAGAGAACCAAGGTCAAGGTATAAGGATTTGAGCCCTCTAGACTCAAGAGAGATCCATGGAACCCCAAAGTGTGTGTTCCTAGGAAGTCTTGCTCTATCTCCTGGACCTCTGAAGCTCTATCCCTATCTCTGAGAGTAGGAGTCATAACCCTTGAGTCACAGAAGCACTGAGGCAGAGAACTTTTCCCTGGTAACTCAGCCAGGGACTTCCGAATGATTTACTGGGTGCATCAACAGCTCATCAGAATACAGATGCCAATGGCTTGGTGTAAACTCCAAGATAAATCAAACCATAAGTAGACAAAGATAAATATTGACACACAAAGGGGACCCAAAAGTAAAAAAAAAAAAACAAAATAGCAAATAGAGTACCTAGACTAGGGAAACCTCTAAAGAAATAGAGTTGCTAGATGAGACAGGTGATAATATTAACAAAAATAATATTAATAATGACAATATGTGCACACTTACAGAAATCCTGTTACAGAATACAATTTCTGATTTTTATATGAAAAATCTCAATGAATGAACTAAAAATGGGCTAGTCATTAAGCAAATACACATGAGAATAGAACAAAGTAACCACCAATCATCTAAATAATAACATCCTCAAAAGGAATAAAAGAAACAGAAAATGGAGAGGCAATAATAAAAGAAATAATAGAGAAAAGGTAACCAGATTTTGATCTCTGTCAAGCTGCACACTCTTTTCAAATCAGAATATTGTGATTTGATACGTGATACTAGAGAAATAGGTGAGTATTGTTGAATTTCAGGAATAAGAAGGTAACTATTAGTGGAATTGAAAAGTGCAATATAATTTCTAAACTAATAATGAGAAAATGGAAATAAATAATAATGTTTAATGATGACAAAATAAGGAGATAAGAAAGAAAATCTAAGTAAGATAAGAACTAAAAAATACAGTAATAAATATACCAGGAGTAAACCAAAGAGCTCAGTGATCTAAATTATTCTATTGAAAGACAAGAATAGTTGAAATATAATAAAGAAACAAAAGCTAGCTTTTGGTATCATTAACTTCCCCAAGCAATTTTTCAGGGCCACTTGCTCTTCCATCTTGCGGACCTGCCATTCTCTGGAGGCTGGGAGTGCTCTGCTGACCCTCTACATTTGGCAGAAAGTCAATGGAAGAAAGAGAATGTGATAAATCAGATAGGAGGTTTCTTTATGGGCCAGTCCTAGAAGTCACTTATGTAGACCACTCACATTTCCTGGGCCAGAACCTAGTGTTAGGCAAAGGAGGCTACAAAACCATCTGTTTCACTAGGGAAAGTCTTTAATAACTCTCTGAGGAGTTTCAAATGACAGAAAGTAAATATCTATGATGGTTTCTCCAAACTTTCCCGTTCCTTCTAGGCTATTTGTAGGAGCTAACCATGGAAATACTCGGTCCAATGACTCCCTGTAACTTTCAACAGTTCTCTGTACCTCTGGGTAAATGCTGGGAAATGTAGGATCTCACTGCATTAGAAATATGAAATTTCAAATTTTCAACTCTATCAATATGGTTCCTTAAGGCCTTGACAAAGAAATAGGGCAGGGAAGAGAAATAAGCTTTTGAAAATTGTCATTTTACATGCATTTTACATGATTGTATACCCTAAAACCTAAAATCCCAGGAATAGTAACTTAAAAGGTGTTTTTTAAAATGGTAAAGTTTATAAAACCAAATATAAAATCTGGGTATAGGAGAATGAAGAGTTAAAAAAACAAAAACAATAAAACAAAATAAAAGCAAGACAGAAGAGAAATGAACTGAGGGAAGAACCAAGACAGTGGCATATTATAGGAGCCAAATTTCAGAAATCTTCGAAAGGAAGTCACAAGTAATGTTAGAGGCTATAGAAAATCATGGAATAAAAACTATTGGTGATGCCACGTATCTATACCCATAAAACCCCTGGATATGAAAGACTTGCTATCTTCTTTTAAATCCTTTTAAATCTTTTAAATCCTCTAAGACCTCAGGCCCCCACTTCATTGATGACTTAAATGTTGGATAATGACAGATACCGCTCTTGTCAAATCAGGAACCAAATATTTTATTTTTACGTAGCATCACTGAAAATTTTTCTCATTTTGCAGGTCACATATACGATGGATAAGATGTGTGCCAACGTCTACAGAATTCTGGCACTAAAGTGCTGATTCCTCCAGCTGAGGAGAAATAATTTGACACCTCTGAAGCCGCACACTTTTTCCACAATCCAAGTCATTCAAGAACATTTCAAAACATCTCAGTCAGCAATATGCACACTGAATTCCCCACCTCCTCCACCGGAGCAGCTCTTTCTTCTCTCTGATGTGGCCTTGCAGATACACTCTGTGGTATCACCATTAAGCTATTCATTTCTTTTACCACAATCACCTACAAAGAAGAAATTACCCCCTTTAGCAGCCTGTCCAATTATCTGAGAATACTTTTTAAGTTCCCCAAATGGTAGAATGATGCCTTCATAAGATAGTCACAAACCAGACCTGACAATCTGGAAGAGAAAAGCAGTACTAATTTTGCCTAGAATATTCATTTTGTTGTAGGACATTTTCTTCTTTAGGCTTATAAATGAACATTTTGTTACTTCAGATTATAATAATGATGCCCAGACTGAGCCACAAATCAATTAATCTAGAATATCTGGGATGGGCCCAAAGCATCAGTATTTTTAAACAGTTCTCAGTTCATTCCATTAGCTAAGATGGATTATTAATACAAGAACAAATATCCTAGGAAATACGCAGACATATCACATTTATTTGCACTTCACATTATTGTGTTTTGCAGATACTACCTTTTCTGCAAATTAAAAGTCTTTGGCAACCCTGTGTCAAGCAAGTCTATTGAGGTCATTTTTCCAACAGCATAGGCTCACTTCTGTGGCACATTTTGGTAATTGCCACAATATTTAAAATTTTTTCATTATTATTATATCTGTTATGGTGATCTGTGATCACTAATATTTGATGTTACTATTATAATTGCTTTGGAGTGCCCAATTTATCAACAAATTAAGAAATGTTATGTGTGTTCTGTTGCTCCACTGGCTTTCTCTCTTTCCTCAGGCCCCCCTGCTCCCTGAGATATAACAATATTGAAATTAGGCCAATTAATAACCCTACAAGGGCCTCTAAGTGTCCAAGGAGGAGTTGCACGCCTCTCACTTTAAATCAAAAGCTAGAAATGATTAGTGAGGAAGGCATGTTGAAAGTCAGAGATAAGCCAAAGCTAGGTCTCTTGAGCCAAACATTGGGAAAAGTTGTGGATACAAAGGAAAACTTCTCGAAGTAAATTAAAAGTGCTACTCCAGTGAAGACATGAAGGATAAGAAAGCAAAACAGCCTTATTATTGATATGGAGAAAGTCTGAGTGGTCTGGATAGAAGATCAAACCAGCCACAACATTTCCTAAAGCCAAAGCCTAATCCAGAGCAAGGCCTAACTCTCTTCAATTTTTTGAAGGCTGAGAAGGGTGAGGAAGCTGCAGAAGAAAAGTTGGAAGCTAGCAGAGATTGGCTTACCAGGTTGAAGCCATCTCCATAACATAAAAGTACAAGGTAGAGCAGCAGGTGCTGATGTAGAAGCCACAGAAGTTATCCAGATGATCTAGCAAAAATAATCGATGAAGGTGGCTATGCTAAATGACAGATTTTCAAAGCAGAGACAATAACCTTCTATTGGAAGAAGATGTCAGCTAGGACTTTCCTAGCTAGAGAGAAAACAGTGCTGGCTTCAAAGCTTCTAAGAACAGGCTGAAAGCCTTGTTAGGGGATAATGTAGCTAATGACTTTAAGTTGAAACCAATACTCATTTACTATGCTGAAAATCCTAAAGCCCATAAGAATTATGCCAAATCTACCCAGTCTGTGTTCTAGAAATGAAACAACAAAGCCTGAATAGCAGCACATCTGTTTACAGCATGGCTTACTGAATATTTTATGCCCACCGCTAAGACCTACTTCTTAGAAAAAAAAGATTCCTTTCAAAATATCACTGCTCAGTGACAATGCACCTGGTCATCCAGGACCTCTGATAGAGATGTACAAGGAGATAAATGACATTTTCATGCTTGCTAACACAACATCACTTCTGCAGCTCATGGATCAACGAATAATTTCAACTTTTAATTTTTGTTATTTAAAGAATACATTTTGTAAGTCTTCAGCTGCCATTGATAGTGATTTGTCTGGGCAAAGTAAATTGAAAACCTTCCAAAAAGAATTTACCATTCCAGATGCAATTAAGAACATGCATAATTTATGGAAAGGTCAAAGCATCAACATTAACAGGAGTTTGGAAGAATTTGATTCCAACTCTCATAACTGACTTTGGGAGGTTCAAGACTTTAGTAGAGGAAGTAATTGCAGATGTGGTGGGAAAAGCTAGAGAACTAGAATTAATAGTGGAGCCTAATTCCTGCAATCTCATGATAAAATTGAAAAGATGAGGAGTTGCTTCTTATGAATGAGCAAAGAAAATGGTGTTTTAAGATGAGATCTCCTGATGAAGGCACTGTGAACATTGTTGAAATGACAACAAAGTATTAATATTTAGAATAGATCATAAACGTAATGGATAAAGCAGAGGCAGTGTTTGAAAGGACTAATTCCAATTTTGAAATAAGTTCTACTGTGGCTAAAATGCTATCAAACAGCAGTGAATGCTACAGAGAAATCTTTCAAGAAAGGAAAGATAAACTGAAGGAGGAAACTTCATTGCTGTCTTATTGTAAGAAATTGCCATAGCTCCCTCAACTTTCAGCAACCACCCTGATCAGTCAGGAGCCATGAACATTGAGGCAACACTCTCCACCAACAAAAAGATTACAACTTGCTGCCAGGCATGGTGGCTCACGCCTGTAATCCTAGCACTCTGGGAGGCCAAGGCGGGTGGATCGTTTGAGCTCAGGAGTTCAAGACCAGCCTGAGCAAGACTGATACTCCGTCTCTACTAAAAATACAAAAGAAATTAGCTGACAACTAAAAATACACAGAAAAAATGAGCCGGGCATGGTGGCACATGCCTGTAGTCCCAGCTACTCGGGAGGCTGAGGCAGACAGATTGCTTGAGCCCAGGAGTTTGAGGTTGCTGTGAGCTAGGCTGACGCCATGGCACTCTAGCCCGGGCAACAAAGTGAGACTCTGTCTCAAAAAAAAAAAAAGATTACAACTTGCTGAAGGCTCAGATGATTGTTAACATTTCCTAGCAATAAAGTATTTTTAAATTAAGGTATATACATTGTTTATTTAGACAAAATGCTACCAAAGACTTAGTAGACTACAGTATAGTATAAACAAAACTTCATATGCACTGGGAAACCAAAAAAACTTGTGTGGCTCACTTTATTGCAATATTCTCATCATTGTGGTGATCTGAAACCAAACCTGCAATATCTCCAAGGTTCAGATTCTGCCCAGGTGGAGAGGTTGGTTATAAGAACAGAAAACTGTGTAGCTTAAGGGGACTGATTTCAACTAGGACAGGGTGTATTGAAGTGCAAGCCTAAGGTCATTGTTGAGAAAACTGGAGACTTTGGTGGTGAGCAATTAAGGAGGACTGGTAGCAACACACAAAACAGCTGATCAGCTAGAAGTTTAATCAAGAAAACCACGGGAAAAGGCAGCCAAGAAGACCCCTACTGCGGTCAGAGCAAGCCTCAAAACTGCCCTCAAAGACCACTAATGCAAAAGGATCTGAATTGGATTGGGTAAAAATGAGGGAAATTATGCCACAGAGTGTTGTCAAAAACAACAGAGCAATCATCAAGCAATTAGTGGAGTCTAACAGCTGAGTGTGGTGCCAATGGAGGCAGAATATCTAAATTAACAGGAAAATCAAGGAAACAGAGTGTAAAAAGCAGCCTAATGGAACACCCTGTCATTTCCTGGGAGAGAAGGGTCAGAGTGAATGTGCACGTGTCCAAGTCTACGCCATCTGAGCAGCAAAATCAGAAGGTGCGCATAGCTGTGGAAATAGACTACACTGAAATAGTCCATCTGAATCATGAAACAACCAAGTTAAGCAAACAACAAGGCCCAGGGAAGGGTAGGGATTACAAAAATTGGTATCTAGAATTGCTACAATATATTACCTAAAAAGTCCAGTTGTTAAAAAATTATGAGATGTACAAAGAGACAGGAAAGTGTTATACATACACAGAGGGAAAAAAGCAGGAAAAAGAAACTGCTTTTGAGAGAGTCCAGATGTTGAACTTAGCAGACAAACAAAAGTAGCTGTTGTGAATATGTTTGAAGAACGAAAGGAAAACATTCTAAAAGAAGTAAATAAAAAGCATAATGACAATGTCTCAACAAATAGAGCATAGAAACACTGAAATAGAAATTATTTTTTAAAAGGAAAGAAAAGAAAATTCTGCTGTGGAAAAGTAAAACTGAAATGAGAAATTCACTAGAAGTGTTTGACAGTAGATTAGTGCTGGTAGCCAAAAAAATCAGTGAACTTGAAGATAGATTGATTTAGCTTATGCAATCTGAGGACTGAAGAGGAAAAAAATAAAGAAATATTAACAAAATCTCAGAGTAATGTGGAAATCATTGAGCAAACTAGCATATTTGAAATAGGAGTACCAGAAGAAGAGAGTAAAAAAGAGACAGAAAAATATTCAAAGAAATAAAGGCTGAAAATTTCCCACATTTGATGAAAAATATTCATGTAAACGTCTAGGAAGATCAATGAACTCTAAGTAGGATAAATGTAAAGACAGCCATATCCATATACACCATTATCAAAATGTTGAAAGACAAAGAGAAAATCTTAAAAGCAGCAAGAGAAATATGACTAACTATATATAAGAGAACCCTAATAAAATTAACAGTTGACTTCTCATCAGAAGCAATGGATACCAGAAAGCAGTAGGATGACATATTCAAAGTACTAAAGGAAAATTGTCAACTAAGAGTCTAATATCCAACAAAACTATCATTCAAAAATGAAGGTGAAATACAGACATTCACAGATAAACAAAAGCTAAGATAATTGGTCACTGGCAAATCTGACTTAGAAGAAATCCCGAAGGAAATTTTCCAGACTGAAAGCACTAACATGAGACAGTAATTTCATATGAAGAAATAAAACATGTCGGTAAATATAATTATACAGGAAATTATAAGAAATAGTAGGGTAGCATATTTCCTTTTTCTTCTCGCACAGATTTAAAAAACAACTGTATAAAACAATATGTATATAATTGAACTTTTGGGGCTATAACACATAGAAATGTAATATATTTGACAGTACTAGCAGAAGGGAGGTTGTTGAAAGCAAAGATACATTAATGTAAGGCAATGATAACAAATGAAAACATAAATTCACAGGAATAATCAAAGGGAAACAGGAATAATAAATAATAATGTTAATATAACAAACTATTACACTTTCATTCCTTTCCTCTCACAGCTTTTTAAAAGATATAAAATAATATAAAGTAATAGTTATAATAATATAGTCTTGGTTTTTTAGCATATATAAATATAATTAGTATAAAATTAATAGCACAAAAATGGGGAACGAATAGAGTTATATAGTAGTAACATTTGTATCTCTAATTGGAATTAAGTTAGTATAAATTTCAAGAAGATCCTGAGTAATTAAAATGTATATTGTAAGCCCTAGAGCAACCATTAAGACAATAAATTAAAAAAAGTAAAAAAAATTAATAAAGGGATTTAATGTTAGACTAGAAAATTTTTACTTAATGCACAAAAATCAGTAAAAAGTGACAGAGGAATAAAAAAGATATGAGGTATATACAATATAAGTAGTAAAATAGCAGATATAAAGGTAACCATGTCAATATTATTATAACATTGAATGTAATGAATTAAGCAATCTAAGCAATCTAATTAAAACTCTAGTTTGTCAAAATGAATTAAAAAAAAACACAAGATCCAACTATGTGCTATCTAAATAAGAACAATTCAGATTCAAAGATGGAACTAGGTTGAAAATGAAAGGAAGAAAAATTATGTTCATCTAAACAGCAGCTGTAGAGCACACAAGTGACTACAGTAATATTAAACAAAATCGACTTCAAGAAAAAGTTGTTGCTAGAGACAAACAAGGACATTTTATAATGATGAAATGATAAATTTATCAGGAGGATAAAACAATTGTTAACATATATATAACAAATAACAAAGCCCCCAAATACATGAAGTAAAAACCAACAGAATTGAAGGGATAAATAGAAAATTCAACAGTAACAGCTAGACTTCAATATCCTATTTTCAATAATAGATAGGACAACTAGATTGATGATTATCAAGGACATAAAAGACTTGAGCAACACTATAAACCAACTATCTCTAACAGATTATCTATAGGACACTCCAGCCAGCAACAGCAGAATAATTGTGATGATAGTTGCACAGCTCTGTGAACATACTAACAACCATTAAATTATACACTTTACATGCAAATATGCTATACTTAAAATAGTATTTTAATTGTATGCCAATAAAACCATTTAAATTTCTAAAAAGAATAATGAATGACTTTCGAAGGATAACCATAGATTTCATATTTATGATACAATAATAAGACTTTGTAAAAAGAACCAAGTAGACACCTCAAAAATGACAAAGATGCTCATTAAAAAATTTCCGAAGATGGACTGTGTATCATAATGGGTACAGTTAAAGAGTAAATATAGAGCTGAAAGATTAAGCCCAGAAACTTCAAGAATGCAATGCAGAGGACAAGAACAACCATGTGGAGAAGAGTTAGAAGACGTGGAGGATGAACCAGAATTTCACACATGCATATACTAGTAGTCCCAGAAGGAGGACACAGAAAGGATTGAGGCAAGGATAGAGTTAAAGAAACAATAGAAAAAGCTTTCTACAGCTGAAGAAAATCCGAGTCTTCAGATTGAAAGAGTCAACCAACTGTTGAACAAGAAGAATTAACCAAGATCTACATATTCAGGTATTGAGGATATAAAGTAAATGGTAAAGTTTTGAAAAAGAAAAAAATATGTTATCGACTAGGAATGGAAAAATAAAACTGTCAATCAAACTTTTCATTGGCAACACCAAATGTAAAAGACCATGGAGGAATAACTTCATAGTTCTGAGGAAATATAATTTTGAATCTATCTATAGCCCTAGACCCACTCTGTCTATGCTCAGAATTTCATCATCTACTCTCAATGAATGAACTACAGAACAAAAAGTGAATCTAACAAAAACTCTTATTTAAAAAGCAAGAAATTCAGTAAATCTTAAGTCTAAATAATTGATGATACATAATGTAAAAATAAAAAATAATTGCATTTGAATTGAAAATCATAAGTGATTTCAACATGGGAGTTGTCAGCAGGGAGTAAAGTCACAATACATATTTTTGTCTTATTTGTGGAAGAATATATTAATAGATACTGACTAAATGAACACATACTAGAGAAGTGTAACTATGTCACTGGAAGCTCTTCTCTAACTCAAGTATCCCATCTGCTTCCTAAAACAGAAATTTTTATTCTCTTAGAGAAGGTCAAGGAAATTGTTCCAGAAATGTTCTAGGAAGTTCTGGAAAATGTTCTGTCACTCAACCCGCCCTGACTTCTTCCCACAGAACTGTACTATCCAGTTTCTAGGCCCTGTGGAAAATGATGGAATGGGGCTCGGGGGAGTGCTTTTTCCAAAAGAAAAAAAAAGCTGCAAAGTTGAAATTTTAACAAATGTATAACCATATGCCTAACAACATACCATATATTAACTTTATTAATTGCTAAATGTGATATTGAAAAATTAATTACTTTTGGAAATAACTTACAGATTATATTTTGTCATTTAATCAGAATTCCTGACTCTTCATAAGGATTGACAAGAAATTATAGCTGAGCATAAATGTTAATCCTTATTCAGAGAAAAATACTTCCAAAGTCAAAGTCACAAAAATCTTTCAAAAATTATTTTTAAATTTTTTTAAAATACATTATAGATGTAGGTACAGTGAGTATGTTTAAATCCATTTGATTTGATGTACAGGGGCCTCCTTAATAAGAGTTGCCAGGGCTGCAAAGGTCCCAAAACAGTCCCAGAGTGATTTATCTGATGTGTGAGGCTGAGTGAAAGTTATTGATGATTCTGTTTGTTCCTGGCTGGGAGTGGCCCATGTTCTCTCTGTGCTTCCTGCTACTGTTAAACATTTCTATTTAACCATGAGGTTAGCTCAGCTATGTAAACCTCTTCCTCCCTGCTCCTCTTCATGCAGGTGCGTATATTCACGTTGTGGAAAAGAAGTAAGAAGCTTTGTTTCAGCCTTAGCTTCAGTCCCAACTCTGATCCAGTTTTAATGCCTGACAGGATCCTATGTTTATTTCTCAGTAAGGCCAAAATCTAAAGAGGAAAAGGGATAAAGGATTTCCTCTTTCAATAGTCTCAATAAACATTTTAATGAAATGTTGAGTGTACCTATAAAATAATAGGAGTGTGATATATAATTTCCAAACCATTAGAAGAAAAAAACACAGCAAAGAAAAATCAACTGTTCCCATTAAAAGTGTAAAAATGCACAATAGGAAAGCAGAGAAAACAGGAGACATAAAATAAGATGTCAGGAAAAAGTTCAAAATAGGTCATTAAGTATAATAAGTGTACTTGTGTTTTATCTATATTTTATATATACAATATAATATATATATTCAACTCAACATATACCAGGTATATGTTATATATGCCAGATTAAATAAATGCAAAGAGTATTATTAGATGTACAGTGACACATTTAACTATTTTAGTAAGAGAAGACTTTACACTTGAAATCATATGAAAGTATGAAAACAAATTCCAACCAGCTCAATTATTATATTCAATGTCCTCGACACAATTGCAAATAAGAAATTTAAAGGGACCAATCAACAAATATCTTCAATGAAAACTTATGACAAAAGTAGTCATAAGTTTGCTTTGAAGGACATAGCATTTATATTGCATTTAAAGAGATAACTCTGGGCTGGGTGTGGTGGTTTATGCTTGTAATCCCAGCACTTTGGGAGGCTGAGGCAAGAGGATCACATAAGACCAGGAGTTTGAGACCAGCCTGAGCAACATGGCGAGACCCCATCTCTACAAAAATTTAAACATTAGCTGGGCCTGGTGGGGTTGCCTGTAGTCTTAGTTACTCAGAAGGATGTAGCAAGAGGATCTCAACCCAGAAGTTCAAGGCTACAGTGAGCTATGATTGTGCCACTGCACTCCAGCCTGGGCAGCAGAGTGAGACCTTGTCTCTCATTAATAAATAAATTCATAAATAAATAGCTCTAGCAAAGAAAAAAAAACCTTAAAATGAGAACTTTTTTATAATTGCAGTTCTTCTAATCTCATTACATCTGTGTTGGTGAATTTCTACAAGAAAATAAGGCTGGAGAATTATCATAAGCTTTTATTTTAACTAAATTGTAGTTAAACTGTCCCCATAACTCCAAATTCCATAACAGGTAAATAACATAATATGTAAAGGTTACTTTGATATAGTTGAGTATCCAGCCCTTTGGCCTTAGGAAGTAGCTGCCATAATGGAAATCACATGGATTTCAGAAACATCCTGGGATGGTATTCTGGCTCTGCCACTTGCAATATGTGACGTTGGGAAAATTGCTTAGATTTTCTGAGTCTCAGTTTCTTCCTCTAGAACAGGGGTTAGAAATAACCTACCTAATAGGTTTTTATAGGAACTAGAGGAGATAATGTATGTGAAGCAGTTAAGACAGTACTTGGCTCATGTAAGTGGACAGCAAATGGCACTGCATTAGTTTGTCAGAACTGCCATAACAAAGTACCACAAACTGGGTGGATTAAACAACAGAATGTAATTGTCTCACAGCGTTTGAGTCTAGACAGCCAAGGTCAAGGTGTCAGCAGGGTTGGTTCCTTCTGAGGGTTGTGGGAGTGTTCCAGGCCTCTCTCCTTGGTTTGTAGATGGACATATTTTCACTGTCTTCACATCATCTGCCCTCTGTGCATATCTGTGTTCTAATTTTCCTTTTTATAAGGGCACTGGTCATATTGAATTAGGGCCCACCCTAATGATCTCACTTTAACTCGATTCCCTCTGTTAAGACCCTGTCTCCAAAAAAGGTCACATTCTGAGGTACTGGGGGTTAAGATGTCAACATATGAATTTGGAGGTGGGGTCGTAACTTTCATTTTTATTCTGTCTGAATATTTTTACGAAATAGGGAAATCATTGATTTAAGTTGGGTCAAAACACATAAATGGTATGAGAAAAGGCTACAGAGATCTGAGACTTCTTGCATAAGAACAGCAATTTCCTCTCCTGACTCTTTCATCATCTCCCCTCTTTCCACAAAACACTCTGCTTGGGATACCACAAAACCAAGGAAGTCCACTGCAGATGAGAGTCCCTGCTCAGTGCAGAACTCAGGGCACTTCTCTTGAGTCATCTTGGTAAAGGCTGGCCCTAATTCTATTTGTATATGGCTCAACCTCAAACACCAGCTATAGATGAGTGCTTTAATTTAGGCTGGTGAGTGGCATTTGTGGTCATCCTCCCCTGGAGAAACCTGAAACTGCACTTTCTGGCAAACAGACAGCTATGAGTATGTCTTTACTTAAAGGTTTTCCTTAAAAGAGTGAATGAGTCCTTTCATAGGAGAAAGTTCGTTTAAAAAATTGAGGCAATCCTAATATATAATGAAAACCAAAGATATATGTCATACCATCTGTTTAGGAATATATCTCCCTATTGTGGCAATCTCTTTGCCACAAAATCATAGAGAATTAAAATGTTTTTCCTTGGACAAAGTACCCATCACTGTGAGAAGAAAATGGCAAAACCCTGGTGCTACTGATGATAAACTCTCTCCTTCTCTATAAATGAGCTCAGGGACCCAACGGCAAAAAGCTGCAAATTCATGCAATGAATTCAGACAGACTTAAATTTCAGATCTGCCCTGGTGGCCAACATATGAGCTGTCTGTATTCAGGGTAAAGCCCTTTTTTTCCTTCTTTTTTTTGGCAAGAATACTGACTGTTGGATTATTTGCCTTGCATATTTTTAATACTTGAACCAGCTTATATAGAGTATCTTTAAACAGATATGCATTTATCTTCAAACAATGAAGTACTCACTTGACTGTATAAAAGAGTAGGGGATGGGTTAGCTCTCAACCCCTCCCAGTTGTTAGTAAAGATTATGAAGATTTTCTTTATTCTGTTTTTACTATATTGTTAGAATAAGGAAATGTGTGTGAACCTCTCACAACATGGGACCTCTCAGTGCAAGTGTTCTGGAATCTGCTTTGCAGCACACAGACTCTAAACTACAAAATCAGTTTCCCGGTAGCTGTACCTCTTACATGTTATACAGATACAGGGTGGGAATGGCTGGGAAGAACAGACTCTTGATTCACATAGTCTCAGGTTTGAATCTAACACCATAATTTATCAGCAACACCCTTGGGCAAATTGCATATCTGGTCTGATCCTGTTTTTTCTTTTCTAAAATGAGGTGACTGCCATTGGTATTTAAGGGTGTAACAACAACTGTGAGACCCCAATAGCAAAGGCTGCAATGAGATAGGAGAGAAAATGCTGTTCCTAAGGAGAGACAGCTGAAGAATAGGTAATGTACACATTCTGCTGCTCAGAGGGAAATTTTGTCCAGAGGCCAAACGCTCAGTCCTTGAAGTAAGAGGGAAGGAAACCACTGTTTACCGAGCATCACTGTGTACCGGAGAGCATGGTAGGCACACTCACAGCACAGACCTCATTTCACATGAACCCCAAGATGGAGATGTCATCATCCCCATTATGCAGGGGCTAAATAAAGGTAAATAAATTATTCAAAGCCACAGAACTTGTAAGATACAGAGGCAGGAATTAAAATTGTGTCGGACTCCAAAGCCTATGTTTTTTTTTGTAACATCAAACTGCATTAATTAGTAATATCAATAATAATGATAAACATAATAATTTTGTTCCTGCAGAGTCCAAAGGGAGGCTGGACCTGAGTCCCTAAAAGGGTCTTCTGGTAGGTCTATGTCGATCTTCCCTAGCTCAGGGCCTGCCCGCCTCCCAGTGTCTGCCCTGCTACATGTCAGGCTGCTATCTGATGTCAGGTACTCTTAACACTGTGCTTCTCCATCTTCCCAACTTGATCCTTGCCCTCCCCAATCTCCTGTCTGGAGTGTGAGGTCTCCATTTTGCCTCCACAATCCCATCATTTCCATTTGAACTCTTGGGCCGCCAAGTCTTGATTCTGTCAAGTTACCGCTGGAAAACTAAGACAAGGGAAAGGTTTGGTCCAGAGAAAGGGTTTTTCATCCTTCTCACTCTTACTCCTTGAGACTTCATCTCCTTCAGGGGATATTACAGCACTCTGGCTGGCTTAAGAACCTCCTTAGAAGGTCCCCAAATCTGCCCTTCCTGCTCCTGTCACAACCCTTAGCAAACTCCTTAGATTCCGCTCATTCACTTGACTGTCTCCTCCATGAGTGTGAGTGAAAGTTTGTATTTTTTGAGGGACAGCATATATCTTACTCACCGTTAGCTCCCCAGAACCTTACATTGCACTTCACTCCTCCTGTGTACTCAATATATACTTATCGAATAAGTGTATCATTATTGCACAGCATTGAATGAACCAGTGAGTAGTTACACAATTAAGGTCAAGAAACATAATAATTATACCCTTCATGGTTTATTTCCACATCTCCCTGATGTGGTAACAAGTGAAATTATTTTAAAATAGCTTTTGGTGATTACATTTTAAACAGTTTAAAGATAGTAATCTAAATGTGAAGAGTATTTGGTAAATGGCAACATTTAAAAAGTTAAAAACTGAGTTCAAATTTTTCATCCAAAATTCATTCTGGCTTTTCTTTGCCATGAAGCAAACACTGGTTTGATTGTGATAGGTTCTTTAATTTAATTAGAAGAAATGTTCAATTTGTTGTTGTCTTATTCCTTCCCTCTTTCTATCATCTTAAAGCTTTTCTATCACCGCCTGTCTTAGTAATAGAGGCAACATTATCCAAAGTTTATTCAAACTTATCTGAACCTTTTGGGGCTAGAAATTAGGTGGGAACTGTTTTCTTCATGAGATTTCTAGTTCTTTTTGGCTTTGAAAGGCTGGAAATGCAACAAGAATAGCTTTTCTTGCGGTATTTTGGTTTCTACTCCCAATCAAAACCAGGAAGTGCAGAGATGCACAAAAATTAAAATAAAGGGGAAAAAGTTAACTTTTTGAACCTCAAACATGATTCAGGTTCAATTTCAGTTTAAGGCAGAGGTTCAACTAAGATCTTGTTTTATCCAAACCACTTGGCCCTTCCATTGAAATGACTAGTGGGCTCACATATGGAATCCTTTTCTAAGGCAAGGAGAAAGGGAATTGCTGGGGTGTAGAATCATTATGTCAACAGGATGTTCTATGATACTATCATTGCGATGAGAGTTCACAGGACAGTGACTGTAGTGAAAGCAGAGAGTCTTAACAAGTGCAACTTTTATGTCTCAGAATTCATCCTTTTAAAAATATATAAACAGTTGACCCCTGAATGATTCAGGAGTTAGCGGCACAACCCAACACACAGTCAACAATCCATGGATAACTTTTTGACTCCCCAGACACTTAACTACAAATAGCTTACTGTTGACCAGAAGCCTTACCAGTAACACAATCGATTCACATAATCTTGTATGTTAAATGTATTATATATTATATTCTTACAATAAAGTAAGCTAGAGAAAAGAAAATGCTATTAAAAATCATAAGAAAGAGAAAATATATTTACTATTCATTAAGTGGAAGTGAATCATACAGATCTTCATACTTGTCATCTTTACCTCGAGTAGGCTGAAGAGGAGGAAGCAGAGGAGTTGGTCTTGCTGTGTCAGGCATGGCAGAGGCAGAAGAAAATCCACATATAAGTGGACCCATGCAGTGTGAAACAAAGTTGCTCAGTGTATATATTTTATAGGATATGACTCTAACAAAACGAGCTTGTCCAGCCTAAGCTCGCCACTTCTTTCTTAGGAACATCAAGATAAAAGAAAGGTGGCTCTGTTACAACTCCTCTTTAGAACCAAAAGTTTCCTTTCGTGTTCATTTGATTGGTTAGTGAGTCTATCAGGAAGACCATGAAAATTCTTGCCTAGATAGTGAAGGAGGGTCAATGAGATTTAAAAAGCAACTGACCAAACCATTAGGATAGTGGAATGTTCAAATCCTGGAAATTATAGTTAATGTTTTGAGGCTCTAAAGTTTCAGTGAGCACCAAATTCTATCCTTATACAGCCAAGAACAGAAGGAAAGTAGGGATTTACAAATGGCAAAAAATACCCAAGTTTCCTATAAACTGTGAGTGGATAAAAGCAAGATTCAAACACTCAGGAATAATCAGTAGCCTGAGAAGAGTCTTCAGGTTAGATTTATTAGCTGTTCTATTACTGGAGAACAACTTGACTACAGGAACCTATTTGCCTGATAAATGCCAAAGGAAATAAGTGGAGCTATTTTTCTCTTAGACTGTGTCTACATAAAAAAGAAGTTGGCCAAACAACAAGCCAAGTTAGTCAATTCACTTAAGGAATGTCCATCAAAACAGTTGCTTGGCACTAATTTCAGTGATTTCACTTTTCAATTAGCTTCACTGGTGTCACTTAGACACCACCACAATCAAACATCTACACATAGTAGTTTTAATGAGAAATAAACGATCTAAAATTTGAATCTTAGAAGAGTTTTAATACCCTTGAAGGATGATTGCCTCAGTTATCCATCAAATAGTAGCTTCAGTACAAATGCCTACTGAGCTTATTTTGTTTTTACATTTCTGATATTTTGACCTTAATCATAACTCCCAATTATTTAAGTGATGGATGTTTAAAGTATATTTTGGCATTAATATCTTTTCTTTTATGGCTTTGAATAGGGGATGTCTCACTCTGCATATATTATTTTGTACAACATGTTAATAAATGGTTTGAAATACTTGTTTTTCAGGATAAGATACAAAGATGTTTGATTGGATAGTTATAGAGGTTATTTTGTCAAATATTACCAAGATTTTCAGAGTGGTTGCTGATGTTCTGAGATTTCTTATAACTCAGTATGTGAGAATATTTCAAAATCTTTAAAGTGCTATAAAAATGTAGGGTGGATTATTAATATCTATATTCTCCTATTTGAATATATTATAATAATTTACCAAATTAAGTTTAGGAAAACCCACAGCAGTGCCAGGTTGAAGAATAAAAAGTAGTACAATTTTCTAGTGGAAAAAAAATCTTGGTATTGGTAGACAAGAGAAATCAGCTGGCTGGCTCTAGTTATTACACAGAGATAAAGGCCTCTAATATATTTTGGAGCTGTCTCAGAAATATATGGTATCTTTGCACCAGATCAAATACTAAGCAAGTGGAGAAAGGTCCTAAGAACATCTGAGCAGTGGATAACTTGGATGCATAGTCTTCATTTCTTGAAGATTCCAGTTCTATTCTATGCAGCCATGCTTCTGAACTGGCTTTAAAAATTCTCCGACTCTGTGTGGAAATGGAAAGTAGACCTCTTGTAGAACTGCCTTAAGTGCCAGGTTAAGAAGATGCCAGACTTTTCAAGGAAAGTGGATTTCCCTTGTGTGTTCTGGCTTACAAAATCTGTCTCTTTCATTTCAGGAATAAAATTGTCACACCTTCTAAACAGCGGAATAAGCCAAACTCAACAATCAATGCCTTGTTTTTCTGTGAATGATCTTGACCAGTCCCTTGAGAAAGGAAGTTGGGTGGAGAATAAAAATGTATAAATAAAGAACAAAAAGATTGGCTCATCTTATTGCAGTAAGCAATTCATCTGTCCATTCTCTGCCTCTATTATAAAATATATATTGTTTTGATTTAAGATACAAAGTGCTGGTAGAGTAACAAAATCTTAGATGTTTCTTTATTCAGATGGAACATAGATAGAGAGAGAGAATTTCCCCCACTCGCATGTATCTCAAAACTAACCGGAGATGACCCCTTAGAGGTGAAGGACATTTGAGTCTTTTAAACAATCAACTTCTTCATGGGACCTGACTACATTTCCCAATTATATTGATGAGTTTGTGATACTGACTCATCAGTAGGAATGACTAAGTATTCCTATGTAGAATAAGCCAAAACGAAAGTCCTTATCCACAAAAATTATCAAAAGTATCAACACCTAATACTTCATATTCAAATATATATGTATGTGTGTGTATGTATACATACACTTATAGATTTGTATATGTGATTGTGTGGCGTGTGTTTGTGTTTATATCAGAGAGATGATCAGAATTGATTCATAGTAGTTCTAAATAATTATTAATACCTGCCTTTACCAGGAAGATATCAAAATGCAAGAAGCTAATATAAAGACAGAAACCTGAGGATTATACGAAACCAAGTAAATCATCGCAACTTAAAATAGTCTTTCAATATTTATTTTATCTTCTACCATGTGAAATCAGTATGTCTGACTCAAAAAAAAAAAAAAATTGGAATGGAAAGAATCAAATGATGGCCGTTTTTTGTTATTGATGTTAATAACTGTGTCCCACTGCCCCACAGCTATTTAGTGGTATTAGAAGAATACAGAGGAGGAAATTTTTTCTAAAAGCACTGTGTTGAAAGGTTGTAATGAAGCTTAATATAGTTTTGGAAGCTCAATTCCACTTATTTTGTCGGATGCATGTATATGCGTAAGATCAGGTTACTGAGAAAAAAAATACACTGCTCTTTTCATTGCTGAGACAAAGAAGGAATTTCAGCTAAAATATGGGGTGCAGACAAGAGGAGGGCATGAATACAATTGGGGGAGTCAGGAGAGATAACTTAAGCCATTCTGGGATAACGAATGGTTGATTTGCAGAGGCGGCCCTTCCATCCTTTGGAAAGAACCATTTCCAGACAGCTCAGTCAATCCAGAGCCCAGTGAGGATCCCTCCCACGAGGGCCCATGCATGTCCTATGGGCCTCTCTTTCAAGACCTGTGACACTGTATTACCCGCAGTGGGCTGTCTCTCTCATCATCACAATGGTAAGCATCTAAAAAACACATCAACTAAATATTTGTGCTCCCCTCATTGTTTTTCATTGTGCATAAGTACATGAAATCAAGAAACATTTTTAAGATCGTTATGATCCTTTTAAGGTACTGTGGGCTTTCAGTTAAAGCATAGTTGAACAGAGAAGTTCTTGAAGACAAAGACTACGTCATATATTTCTCTTTGATGGACCACTGTCTCTACGGAATCCATGCTGAAAACATATTTGGTGAATAGAATTAAATCTTATTTTAATATTTAATTGTTGTGGAACAGCAAGTTTTCAGAGTATAGGCTAAGTCCTCTGGGGCTCCCAAGACCCCTCCTGGGGCCTACAAACTTAAAAACTATTTTCATGATAATGCTAAGATATGATCTGCCTTTTCATTGGCACTGACGCTGCAAAGGCAACAATAGGTAAAATTGCTCATGCCTTAGAACAAATTAAAGAAGTGGCAGCAAGCTGTGCTAGAAGTATGTTGATCACCTTCACACATTGGTCAAAAAAAAAAAAGCCTGTTTCACTTAAGAATGTCATTGAATAAACAGTAAACGTTCTTAATTTTATTGAATCTCAAATCTAGACTCCTCAGACTTTCTGAAACTTGATGAAATGGGAAGGTCACATACCAAAGTAGGAAGATTGTATCAAAGAGTTCTTTGATGTTCTTTCTTGTTTTGTGAACTGAACTTGCAGCTTTTTTTTTTTTAATAGAACATCATTTTTACTTGAAAGATTACCTTATAGACAAACTATAGTTATCCAAACTGGAGCATTTGGTAGACAATCTCTCATAAAACAAAACAAAACAAAAAATCTAAGTAAGCCTGTCACAAAAAGGAAAACAATGGATAGTTTTGTTTACAATGAATTTTTCTACCACTGATAGCTTTATAGTGTCTTCATACCTGAATATTTCCCTTATAAAATAGGTGAAGTTATTTTAAAATGCATTTTATACATTATATAATGTAGATGTATGTAAAAATGTGTCAATATTTGGAAGATCTGCATAACTCAATAAACCAATATTTTTCTAATGAGTAGTGATGATGATACAAAATCATGAGTGTGTAAAGAGATACAATACGGACCAATTGATTTTAATATAATAGAGTAGGAAATTTCATTCGAGTTGCAGATTCCACATTGCCCCTAACCTTTAAAGGACTGCCACCTGATGAGTTTTAAGATGGTTTCAAATACCATCTATAATTATGTGAAAACCTTATAAAATTCTCCTCACTTTTCAAGTTACATATAATTCAGCCAAAACAACGTATCACAACAGACTGAATACAAAAGCAAATGTGAATCTGTCTTCTATTAAGCCAGAACTTTAAAAGATGTGTCACAATATAAAACAATGCCAATCTTCTCACTACTGTTTTTTGTTTTGAAAAAAATAGTTTTTACTCTAAAAATTTACATCAATATTTAATGGTATCTTATGTTTATTTTAATGCATTAAGAAATTAATATTTTAAACTTTCTCAGTTTTAATTTCCCATATGTTAAATACTGAAAGATATGACCCACATAAACAAAAGCTCTTTGGGGTCCTCAAAAACTTTAAGACTATAGCAGGTATTGAAATCAGAAAGTTTGAGAACTCCTGCTGTACAGAAATAAGGACACAGTTTTAACTTCTCAGAGAACCAGCAAATTGGGAACTATTATCCTATAACTTGTGGGTCAAAAATAATAAACACCTTGAAAAGTTGCAAAGATACCACAAGAATGTAATTACAGCATGTCAAACGCTGATTAGTATATAATTTTGAACTCAAGATCTTGTAACAAACATTTTAAAACACCTCCTATACATGATAAAAGAAACTTACCTTTAAATAAAAGTAATGAGGCATTCCAGAAAAAGAGTTCAAGAACTACTTCTTAATTCTCTACTCTTAAAAAATGGATATAGAGATTATCTCCCTTTTCTTTGTCATGTCACAAATTGTGCAAATAAACTTTTAGTTTTCAACCCTCATGTGTAAATTAGAAAGGCTAAAGCTATTGACTTTCAGAATATCAGTCTCTCTACTATAAATACTGGTGTTTCTTTGGACTTTCTCATTTCTTTCCTTCCTTTGTTCATTCCAAAAATGTTTATTGAGCAACTAGTCTCAACTGAGCAACATGCAAGAAGTTCGTAAAGTCAGAAACCACAGGATTACACTGTATAATTGGCAGCAGAAGCATACACAGAGAACACAGAGATGAATAAGAGATGTCCTTTGCACATGAAATTTTTTCTGGGCAGGATTTGAATATAAATTCATTTTACTATTATATTCAAGTTTTCCAGAATGGTTGCCCCACACTTGAAACCTTTGATCAGAGGTGATGAAAAACCTCAGAGGGAGTGAATTCATAAAGGAACATAGGGTTCCATGTCATGGACAAGCTGGCATGACTCCCCTCTCCTGGAACCTACACTTGGTCACCTCCCCTAATTCTTCACCCACATAGGAGGTAGTGAGGTGTCTACTGTGATTGTAAAGAGGAAATATATGGATTTTTTTCATAGCCAAAATTTGTACTTATTTTAAATCAGTATGTAGTATTAGTGATTTTAGTTTCAAAAAACTCACAGACTTAGTTGTTGGCAACATTCATACATATCTGGGAATGCCGCCTAAAAACCAAAATGCTGCAAAAGTCATAGTGCATTTCGGTCACACTCTGTTTCATATGGCACCAATAACAAATACTGTTGGAAAGCATTTTCAAAGATTCCAAGTTCTCTTAAGAATTCCAGGTCTAATTACTAAGTAGGCTGGAAGGTCTAGAAACCTTTATGGATATTCACTTGTGACATTGTAATTATCAGCTAATTATGGAATAACTAACTACACAGAGCCTTTTGTTTTTGTACCTGGAAAATGAATATGCTAACTAATGAATATGCTAACTAATGAATATATTAGTGAGTGACAGGATGTGTGTGGGGTAGAGAAGTATTCCCTTTGGATATCTTTTTCTTCTTTATTTTCCCCCCAAGAGACAACTCATGGCCAAGGAGAGTCATCTTTTTCTATTACAGCAGAGTCCTGTGATGTTGCTTCTCCATCTGCTATTTCTCCCTCACTGTTCCATCCCATCAAAACCACAGAGAAGCCTTCCGCCCTGGGAGGCCAGTTTCAACACCTCTGCCTCCACTATCACCATTGAGGAATGCTGTTACTCACCACAACCCAGAAGCCGCAGTTGAATCCCAGAGCACCCAGAGAAAAGGGCAAGAAGCATCTGACTGTGAGAGCTACATGCCACTCTGACTCCCAGAGATCACCTATAACGTGAGCCAATCATCAATCATCAAAACAATAGAAGTGGATGGGACTCTTCTTGTATTCTTGGCTGAAATATTATTAAGTCAGTATCTTAAACCTCCTCTTTCTGAAGATGGCTTGGTTAATATTATTTTTGAAAAAGTAAATTGGAATGGATGCTTGGTCTAGCCACTGGGGCACAGGTAAGATGTTCCTCTTCTTTAAAGAACATGGCACAGTGGTAGATTAGGATTAGAAGGTACACAGAGCTAGGGTCAAATCTTAGCGGCATGAGTTTGAGAAAAGATGTTTAGCCTTTTTAAATTTCAAGTTCCTCATCTGTAAAATGAAAACAAAAGAAGCTATCTCAGAGAGTTGCTGTGAGGATTAAATGAGTGAATGAGTAAGAATCCCTTTTGATGAGGCTGGTTCCCTTTCCTTTCTTTTCAGGTAACAGTCCTCTGCCAGCTCTGTCAAAACACTCCGAACACACACATTACCTGATCTCTCCTTTCTGCTACACCTGAGAGACAACCCTGCCATTGTAGAAATCCAATCAGATGGTAATAATGATTTCAATTTTAGTTCGTGACACAGGTTTTGCTGTATTTTTATATCGGGAATCATCCCACTCCAGTTCAATTTAGTTCAACAAGTAGTTATTGAAGATCTGCCAGGCACTGAGTTTGAGCCAAAGGTGGAAAACACAGTACCTGGTCTTCAGAACAAGATGGGAGAGATGTTCAACATGTACACAAACCACAATAATATGTGATGGGTCAAAGAAGTGCCTGGAGAGACATGCACATGGTGTTAGAGGAGTTAGTGACAAAACAGATAACCTAACATGTATCTCCTCAACCATGCATGCCTGGGAAGTGTTTACACCTGCCATAAACACACACATAGAGCTAGGACTCTTGGTGACTCCATAAAACACTTCAATCAAAGTAGAGCTTTGCAGATAAATGTGGCAGGAACCCTTTTCCCCATCTCCCACCCCATTGTTAGCACTCAGAAAATGTGTGGCAAACCTGAGTTCAAATTTTAATATGCATTAACACAATGCTGTAGACCTTTATCCTCTCCTGGAGTCAAAATAGTTTGTCTTTCATTAAATTTAAGAGAAAAAAAAATGGTAAATCTACATTGCTCCATAAACAGTGTAGCACAAAGTCTGTTGCAATTCTGTGCAATTTTCTGTAATCATGTATACTTAAGTGAAATTTACATTATCATTATGAGCTGCACTATGGAAATGATTCTTTTAGCCTACAGCTATTAGAACCACCCTGGTGCCAGGACTGAGTTGTCAGCACCAGGGGAAGCAATTTCATCGGGTTTCTTTTTACACGGGACACACGGCTCTTATTAGCGTTTATGCCTCCTATTTTGTTTTTTTTTCCCTGCTCATGCAGTTTGCCTCTTTGAGTGGAAATGAAAACAATTTCAAGAATGAAAAGTTTCAGCTTGTTGCTAAAAATATACCCAATCATCAGCAGGGGAGGCAATTCCTTAGCCACTTGCAACAAAGATGACCTCTTTGCCAGGCTTGGCCTACAGCAGGAGGTGTCTACTCATGAGCTCTTTTTACATGGGCTCAAAAATAAACAGCCAGTTCCTCTGGCCGGCCTCCCTCCTTGAATGGAGGCAGGGAACGTTCTGTACAAGGAAACCTTTTCCCATCAAGCTAGGGGGCCCATCCTAACCAAGTCAATCAAAGCATCTGATGTATGGTAAACATTAATAGCTTTTAATTACAGGTGCCCAAGTGGCCCAATTTTAATGTCTTTCAAACCTGAGGACTCAGCACATTGAGGATATTCATATTACAAAGGTAGGGCAGTGCATCATATTACTTTTTCAAAAATAAAATCAAAGACTTTTTTCACATAAGCCTCTACCTTGAATATACATCTCTCCCAAGGTCACAGGAATACATTTCCATATTATAAGTCACCAAGTAAGCAAAAACTTGGAAAATGAGTGCCAAGTTCAGGAAAAGTCATACATAAAATTCCCTCCTATCTTTAAGGCTGGCAGTGAAATTTACACGGCTGAACCAGCACTCTGAAAAATTGAAACCACATGGTGTCCCGACTCCAGGTACCATTAGTGTATAAGAAGGAAACATGCCAAATTTGCTTTTACAAATAGAGAAATTGAGGCAAAACACCATACGGAACTGATAGAAGAGCTAGAATTATGATCCAGGGATCTCTCAATCTCTTTGAGCTGGTAGCTAAATTTACTTCCAACGGTAGTGGTCCAGAGTTCACAAACTTTCAAGACATGTATTCAGATGTGCAAAACTTTTGCCGTTTTTCTACAAAGCAATACATCTACTTTGAATCCCCATTGTGCCTGGTGTTAGGAAATGTAATCCTAATCAATTCCAGGTAAATCTAGTAATATAAAATTTATCATTAGTAAATTCAAAATTTCCCCCAGGGCTCTTTCTCACCAGGGTGGCACTTACGTCCCGTGAGGTATGTCAGGTTGTGTCAGTGGAATGGGGATGGGGTGAAATGAGGCCTCTGTCATCTGCTGATACGCAAGCTATTGAGTCTAGTTCTTCTCTATTGTTCTTCCTCCATGTTTGCACCCACTGAGCTGTCTGATTCCCATCTGCTGAGGGTATCCCTTATTCTGACCACGAGACCCTCAGATCCTTCTCAATATAACATCTGATCATTTACCACTGTGAAATATTTGGCTGTACCCACACCTTAGGGGGAGTCTCAGGGACCCTCTGAGAAGGTGCCCAAGTTCTATCTCCCTTGGATACACCATGCAGCTGTTTCAATTCCTCTCTCCCGTGCCACAAAGACCCCTTGGGAGCTTGTCCACCCTCCATCCCTGGAGGCTACTTTGAGAAGTGAGGATATAGCAGGATGCAGTTTGGGCTCAGAGAGCTGCATATGGAATTTATTCTTCTTCTTCCTACCCAGCTCTTCTTCCACTTGCCCAAACTTAAAGGATCTTATTGTAATTTGAGGAGCTGGGAAGAGAGATGAGGACTAGTTTTCCCCAAGCACATAGTCTAAGATATTCCAGTTAGTACTTCACAATATTGCTCTGCCACAGAAAAACAGGTTAAAGGCCATGAAGTAAAAATCAAATACTTTTACCATTCTCCTTTTGCTGAAAGAACCAATGTCATAAAATCCTACAGGAAAGTAAGGAGACAAAACACTGGAATGGGAAGGAAAACTTTGAGAACTTAGAGACTATTATTTTTATTTGAGAGACATTCTGTATACTATCTTAGTTTTTTCTTTTCTTTTCTGTTTTTTCCTTACTTACTTCTTTTCTTTTTTATCAAATAGTATTGGAAATGGGCATTATATTTGTACAATGACAGGTCTAGATGCTTTTTCACAATTTTACAGCTCCTCCTTTATCTGCACTTCCCTATGATTGCTCACCTTATACTATCCCCTCTCTCCCCTCTATTCTGGTTACCATCTTCACTATGTTTTACCTGCACCTCATTGTCCCTTTTCTCTCTCTCCCTACTTCCCAGTCCTTTCACTTCATAAAAGACAATACTACTTATTTGGCACTAAGGGGTAACTGGATGACTAGTCCTGGTCAGCTACTCTGAGTGTGAGGGAACTGACATCTTGGATACCTCTAATTCTTTTATGAAACACTCCTGGACCTTAGCAAACTAATTAGGAAGATCTGATCTAGTCAAATTCCCTCTACTCATCAAATCTTTTCCTCTTGCATATCCTCCATGAATCACCTTTCAGCTATTCTAACCTATTATTGATCTCCATTTTATGATGCCTTAAAAAGCCCTTCAAAGATCCTCTGCCGCACTTCATTTAACTCTTTGTCCTATACTGTCTGATACTATTCTCTATTTGTTTCAAGTGTATTATTGTTCTTTTAACTGTATTTTAAAATATTTGGGGGTATGAGTTATGCTTTCTAAAATAAGGACAACTTCCAAATCACTCAAATTTAAGGATAGAAATATTGTAGTTACCCAAAAGTTATGAAGCAAGATGATAATGCATAATTGAAAGAACATGGGCAATCATATAGACAAGAACTCGAGCCCTTCTTCCATCACTTATTGACTAGATATATTTGGGAAAGTCTAATTATAAATGTTGTGAGAATCAAAATGACAGCATAAAGATGCCTAGTAAACCTTTAGTTTAGAGCTATCCAATGAATGAGTGAATAAATGAATGAAAGGATTTCCATGATAGGATGTAAAAGATGACAAATGTGCCAGATCAGAAAGAAAAGAGGAATATGAAAGAGAACAGGTGAAAACATGGCATATTGTGGAAATGGCAGGTGGTCAGTGTAACTTGAAGTTTGAGTAAAAATGCAACAGAGGGGGCTTCCACGTCTGGCCAAGATGGACTAACACAGACCAGATTTACCCTCCTGCCTGAAAAAAAAAAAAAAAAAAAAAAAAAACAGGACTAAATATATGAAATAATATTTTTAAAACATTGTTTGGACATAAGCAATGAAAGGCAATGATCCTTAAGAATTGGGAAACATATGAATTGAATACGATTTTGTCCAAGCTCAGTACTTTTGGTGAGTTTATGTGCCTCAGAGCAGAAGAGAGAACTCTAGTAGAGTCCAGTAAACTCCCGGAGTTGAGTATACAGAGCTGAGGGTCTGAGAAAACCACAATGGCTTGAGTTAATAAGACAGAGTACTGGAGAAGCAAGTGCTGCCTTGAGCAAGAACTTCAAATATTCATAGAGTACTGCTTCAATATTCAGCAGAGTTTATACATCACCATATTCCTGTAAGAAAATAACATAAAGCCAGGGAAGGAATCACCCAAAAAGAATTAAAGAGAATAGTACCCAGCACTCACCTAGGGCCAGGAACATTGCTTGTTCCTGCCAGCCAGACTGGAAAACCTCAGAATTCACAGGGCATTGGTTACTCAGAAAGGTCTTACCTCAGGAGTGGAGAATAATTTGGCATAGACTATGCGGCACTCTGGTCCCACCTAACAAATCTTAAAAGCAAAACCCAAAATTATTAAACGGTTTCCAAGTAACATAACTACATCCCAGAACAAAGCTCAGTAACAAAGGTAAAATTCAACAAGTATGGCATCCAGTAAAAAAAATTTCCCTATGCAGAAGAATTCCAAACTATTTATGTAGATATTCTACCCTTAAGGAGGGGGAGAATAGCTCCCTACTTCTTAGACGTGGACTGTGCATAGTGAGTTCCTTCAAAAACATACAGTATGAAAAGGGGGGGAAAATAACTCTACCATGGGGAAATCTGAGGAGCACTACCTCAGCCAGGTGATCGAGGTTAATGTGAATCGTAATGGATGATGTTAATAATAGGTACCCTTCGTATGATGTGATGAATATGGCAGTTTTCCTCTCAAAAACACATAACCTCAGTCTAATCAGAAGAAAAACAGAAAAATCTCAACTGAGGTACGTTCTACAAAATACCTGACCTGAAACTTGTCAAGGTCATCAAAACAGGGAAAGTCTGAGAAACTGTCATAGCCAATAGTAGCTCAAAGTTATATGACTGCTGAATGTAATGTGTCCTAGATGGTATCATGGGACAGAAAAGGATATTGCATAAAAACTAAAGGAATTCTGAACAAATTATGGAATTTAGTTAGTAATAATGTATCAATATTGCTTTATGAATTATCACGAATGTACCATACTTATGTAAGATGTTAACAGTAGGGAAAATTTGCTGTGGGTCATATGGCCACTCTGTGCTATCTACACAAATTTTCTATAAATCTAAAACTGTCATAAAATGAAAAGTTTTTTAAAAATAAAATTGGAAAACAATTACCAGGCATCTGAAGAAGCAGGAAAATATTACCCTTAACGTGGAAAAAATAAATCAATCAAAAATTATCCAGAACTGACACAGATTTTGTAGTTAACAGGCAAGAATATTAAGGTGGTATTAACTGAATTCCACATGTTCAAAAAGTTAAGTGGAGACACAGAAGATTGAAAAGATTCTCAAACTTCCACAGTTGAAAACAGCAATGTCTCAAATGAAAAGTACACCAGATAAGATAAATGGCAGATTAGACATTGCCAAAGAAAAGATCACTTAAGTTGAAGACATAGCAATAAAAACTATCCTTCTAAAAAGAGAGAGAGAGAAAAAGAATTTTTAAAAATGAACAAAGTATAAATGAGCTGGGAGATAACTTCAAATAGCCTAATAGGCATGTAATTGGAGTTCTCATGTAAAGGCAGGGGGCAGGGGGTGGGGGGAGCAGAAGAAATATTTGAAAAAATAATGGCTGAGATTTTTCCAAATTTTATGGCAATGTAACTCTATAGATTGAAGAAGCTCAAGAAATGCCAAAACCAAGAAGCATAAAGAAAGCTACACCAAGGCACATTCTGATCAAATTGCTAAAAACCAATGATAAAGAGAAAAATCTCAAAAACAGCCAGAGTGAAGGACAAAAATAAGGATGGTAGAAGATGTCTCCTCAGAAACAATGTTAGGAAGAAGATAGTGAGAAACATTTGTTTTTAAAACAGAAAGAAAAAAAAAAACCCTACCAACCTAGAAGTCCATATCCAGTGAGTAACTTTCAGAAATAAAAACAAATATTGCTTTAGACAACAAAAGCTGAGAGAATTCTTTACAAGGAGACTTGTGCTATGAGAGATATATAAGGAGAGTCTTTAGGCAGAAAGAATACGATGCCAGGCTTGGACCACCAAAAAGACATGAACATTTCTAAATGTGGTTAAAATTAAAACTGATAAGTAAGAGTAGTATTGATATTACACCAATGAAACAGAAGAGAGATTACAGACACAGATCCAAATATTTATGATAAATTAATTTTTGACACAGGTACAAATTAAATTAAATGGAGAAAACAACCTTTTCAACAAATGGTGTTGAATAACTGAACAACCATATGGAAAACAATGAATCTCAATCCATACCACATGCCTTCTTGAAAAATGATCTTAAAATGAATTGTAGACCTAAATTTAAAACTATAGAACTTCTAGAAGAAAACATAGGGACATATCTTTGTCTTTTGGTTAGGCCTAGAGTTCTCAGAAGCAACAGCAAAAGTACAATCTTTAAAAGAAAAAAACATGAATTAGACTTTATCAAAATTAAGAATTTTTGCTTTTTAAAAGACACTGTCAAAAGGTTGGAAAGATGAGCCAGAGAATGGAAGAAAATGTGTGAAAAACACGTTTTATTATTTAAAAAAACTGTATTCAGAACATACAAAGAACTTTTACAATCAATAATAAGAAAATGAGTAACTAAGGCAAAAAATTTGAACAAGCACTTCACCAAAGAAAACACACGGTGGTAAAAAAGACATGAGAAGATATTTAACACCATTTGTCATTAAGGATATGCAAATTAAAACCACAATGAGATATCACTACTCACCTATTACAATGGCTAAAATTAAAAAAAAAAAAACTAACGAAACAAGTGCTGTTGAGAGAGTGAAGTGACTGAAATTCTTAGACATTGCTAGTGAGACTGTGAAAGGTATGGTCATTTTGGGAAGCAAATTGGAAGCTTCCTATAAAATTAAACATACACTTATCATATAATCCGGGAATCCCATTCCTAGTTATTCACCCAAATGAAATAAAACTTAAGTCTATAAAAATACCTATATGTAAATGTTTATAGTACCTTTAGTTAATAATCACCCCAAACTGGAAAAAAATCTAATGTTTTTCAACCTTAGTATTAATATAAATAAACTGTGGTATAGTTATTCCATAGAATACCACTCAGCAATAAAAAAAGAATGAACTACTGATATATGCAACATGGATAAATCCTAAAGGCATTATGCTAAATGAAAGAAGCCAGTCACAAAAGGCTACAGAGTCTGATTCCATTTATAGGACATTATGGAACAGGCAAAACCTAAGGGACAGAAATCGGATTAGTGTTGCCAAGAGTTGTGAGTGGGAGGATAGATTCACTGCAGAAAGACACAGGGAAATCTGGGTAGGAGGGTGATGAAGTTGCTTTGTATCTTGATTGTGGTGGTGGCATGACTGTTCATGTTTGTCAAAACTTGCAGAACTGTATGCTAAAAAATGCTAATTTTACTGCCTATAACAAAAATAGTAGCAATGTATTACGAGTTTGTAGCATATGTGAAAGCAAAATGTGCGATAACTATAGCACCCAAGATAAGAAGGGGGAATTGGAAACACACCGTTATAAAGTTCTTAATCTACATATGAAGCAGTATAATATTTGGATTTGATTGTGATAGAGACAAATAGTAAACTTTTGGGAAATTACCCAAAAAGTTTTTAGGAGATATAAATAAACCCACCATGAAGATTAAATAAAATAATATAAAATAATCAACTCACCCAAGAGCAAGTAGAAAAATTGGAGAAAGGAACAGATGGAACAAATAGAAAACAATAAGCAAGATGGTGGATTTAAATCCAACTATATCAATAAAGACATTAAGGGAAGATGGTCTAAACATACCAATTTACAGAAACAAAAACAAAAACATAATAGCCTCCCACATCATAGGGTCAGTTACAGGACTTGTAGATTCAGATTAAGTTAGTAGAGAACATTTTTAAAAGGCAGGTCTATGTCAGGAGAGAATTAAACAGAAAAGGAGAATATTGAAATAAGCTTTTATACAAGACTTGGCTTTCAAATAAGCCTAATCAGGTAAAGCTCTTGTAAAGGCAGAGCTTTAGAAGAACCAGCTATCCCATTGTGCTTTGTCCAGATGTGGTTTGGGAACAGGGACAGTGGACAGAGGACTAGTTCTCAAGACCCAGACAGCTCAACCACTGACTCACCATGTAATTACAGCAATTTGCTCAGCTTTGCTGTACTTACATTTTCAAAATTTGTAAAATAGTACGTAATCTTTATCTTACTTAGAAAGGCTAAGGAGAGAGAGGATGGGCTCCCCAAAAAGTTGAGAACATCTCAGATTGAGAACACATTACTGTTCCAAACCAATGAATTTTTACCTGATTTTTCTTGCTTTTTATGCAATGAGCTAATATTAAATTATATCCTTTATAACCTATTTTTGTTCCAAAATAATTTTGTTAGAAAATTATGAGATTGAAAACCGTGATGATAAATTTGACCTTGGCAAATGCTGTGATTGAAGAGGAAGCCAAATGTCATGTGTCACTACATTTTGTAAAGAAATTGATCTTGAAAAATGGATTGGCTTCAAAAGGAATTTTTTAAAATATTTGTAATCCAGGACCTCTTGAGTGAAGGAAGCATTGACAATTAATCTCTATTTCTGTGACGTCTACAACCCAAGAGATTACCCCTTCTTGTCTAATAGCAGGAGTGACCATACATCACCAAAGTACATTTGGCAGATATTGTTGATTTCTATTCAACGGTCATTTCTTTCTTCCTTGCTAATGAGACCCTTGATTTTTCGGGGGATGGAGACAACAATGTGCACAGTCCTAATCAATGGGTCATGATTTTTGAAAGCATCATTTATCACAATGAAAGCTAATGTCAGTAGAAGGGTGGGAGCTAATTCTTAGTTCTATAGACTGTACTGCCCGTGGCAAGAATATTTTTATCCCTTGCCACAGCACGCTAAAGGTTGGTGGTATTCCCTGGTCATTGTGATAACCAGAAAATATTCTCTATCATTTCCAAATGCTTGCCTAGATTGTACTGTTCTCTGTTGAGAAACCCTTGGCCAAGCTATTTGGGTCTGCTTGGGCTGCCTTAACCAAATACCACAGACTCGGTGACTTAAACAATAGAAGTTTATTTTCTCACAGTTCTGGAGGCTATAAGTCTAAGATCAAGGTGTCAGCACATCTGGTTTCTTCTGAGGCCCCTCTCCTTGACTTGCAGATGAATGCCTTCTTGCTGTGTGCTCACATGGTTTTTTCTCTGGGCACACACACCCCTGGTATCTGTGTGTCCACATTTCCTCTTCTTATAAGGACATCGGCAGATTGGATTAGGGCCTACATTTATGATCTCATTTTACCTTAATTACCTCTTTGAAGGTCAGTCTCCAAATACATTCACATCTGAGGTACTGGGGGTTAGGGCTTCAACATATAGATTTTGGGGCAGGACAATATTCAGCTGGTAATATAGGCCAAATATTCAAATCTTGCTGCCCCTTGCTAGAAACATTAAAAGATAAACTGAGACGCAACAAAAATTCTAAAGAGTTTATTTGAGCAAAGAGTGATTCATGGATCAGGAAGTACCAAACCAAAAGAGGTCTGGGGCTCTATTGAGGAAGCACATGGGACGGAGTTCTATACGGCACATACAGAAGCAAAGCAAAGACAGTGTCTAATTGGTTAGTTATACAATTGCCCTGTTTGGTCTGTCCCTCTGGAAAGTCCGTTGTTATGTAACTCTCAGTTAGTTGCTGGCTTTTTATTGGTTGAGATTGTGTCATTTTTCTTTACTACAAGAAATGCTTGTAAGTGCCAAATTAAGTTTCACTTATGTTTGCAATTCAAACGAGGGTAAGGTTACTTTCAAGGCCTAACCGTTTTCTCTGCTCAGGGATTTTCCAGGCCTAGTCTCCATTTCAAATCACTTGAATGGACACTAGATTTTCCCATCTCTTTCTAAACTAAGGAAGGTCAAATGACCCAGTTCTGCCCAGTGAGGTGTCAGAGGAAGTCTGCTTGGTGTGGGGGAGCTTATGGGAAAGCTTTTACTTTTGTTGATAAAATGGATAGACATGGCTAGTCCTGCTCCCAGCCCCCTCTTTCAGCTTTGAACACTGATATAACTGATGCCTGAGACCATGAGAAAAAGGTCAGAGAATGGCAGAGATGCCATCTTAGATGCTGACATTGTTGTCATCAAAACAATGTGCCTCTTAGTGTCTGTCTGCCTTGTCATATGAGAAACAAACTGCATAAGCTCCTGTCAGCCATGTTTTTTATCATTTGCTGCTGAAAGCACTCAGCAAACACAGCATAAAAATATCTGAAAAATCCCACTCTAAGTTGTAAAATCTGTAGGCATAGACTTGTTCATATTATTCCCCTATAATCCTCTTAATGTCTGTAGGTCTTTAGGGTCTTTCATTCGTGATATTTGTAATTTGTGTCTTCTCTCAGTTTTCCTTGATCAGTCTGGCTACAAGTTCGTCAATTTTATTTAAGTTTTTCAAATAATTGGATTTTAGTTTCATTGACTTCCTCTAATTTTTTTTCTGTTTTTGATTTTATTGATTTCTGCTCTTATTTCATCCCTTATTTTTTACTTTGGGTTTAACTTGCTCTTCTTTATCTAGTCCCATAAAGTGGAGATTTTGACCAACTTGTGATTTGAGATCTTTCTTCTTTCCTAAAATAAGCATTATTTCCTGTTATAGACTGAATGTGTCCTCCCAAAGTTCATATGTTGAAATCTTACCCCTTAATATAATGGTAATAGGAAGTGGGGGGTGGTTATTAGGAGATAATTAGGTCGTAAGGATGGAGCCCACATGAGTGGTGCTAAGCACTTATCAGAAGAGACATGAGAGCATGTGTGTTCTCCCTCCTCTCTCTTTCTGTCTCTCTCTCTCTCTCTCTCTTTCTCTCTCTCTCTCCCTCTCTCAAGCTCTAACAATGATCATCCTGAAATTCTAATGAGGAATCTACGGGGTTAAAACAATGCAGGTAGTACTTCTACTTCTAGTAAAGATAGAATAACAGGCACTGAATTAATTGATATGTCTAAAACAAATAGAAAACTCATCAATATAGACGAAAGAAAGATTTTTCAGACATTGACAATGGGCAACTACGATCCCTAAGAAAGGGGAAACAGACATACATTCAGAGAAAACTGGAGTATACAAAGAAAGCAGAGAAGAAAAAATAGCTGTTCGACTCCGAAGGATTTCCACTTCCTTGTTCTAGTTTAAGAAGCCAGTCTGTGTGTCCTGCCCTTGAATTCCATAGATACCTAAATTATTTTTCTAATCGATTCCACCCCTGCAATGTTCCAATGATCAGCAACCCCCATTTGCCCAGACTGTCCCAGTTTTAGCATAAAATATGCTGCATCCTGGGAAACCCTTCTTCAGTCCCAGACAATTTGGGAGTGATGGTTACCCTAATCCGTGTGTATTTTCCTTTTAAGCTAATGTGATTTCGGAAACTGCCAACCAGAAAAGCCTTGATTAAGGCAGATGCTTTTAAGTCACGTGCAAACCAATGAAGGTCTGTTTGCATCCAGAAGCTCTGTCATGCATCTCACTTTCTGCTGGATTCTATTATTTACAGCCCAGTACATGATGAAGCTGTGGGCAGGAGCATTGTCATAAGCAGAGATGGGTTAATTGTAAGTATATAAGGCAGTTACTTCAGATTGGGATGATCTATGTGGAGAGGGATTATTCTCAAAGGGCTAACCACTAGAACATGTTGCAATTTGCAATGTCTTATGAGTGGTAACGTTTGGTCACACAGAGTTGTTTTAAGAGTGCAAATTTTATCAAGCAATTCGCTGTACTGAAATAATGTTCATTCCTTTTGCCCACGTATAATAATGTGTTGTTTTCAGTCTGTATATATGCTTAATCAGGGAAGTTCTGTTTTGTAAATTGGTTTTCTGTCCTCAAAATTATTTGACTATCAACATTTGCAGCTGATATAGTTTAATAACTGCATGATCTGCAAGAGAGGTCAATGAATACAAGGGAATTCAATGCCATAAAAAAGTTGAGGAGAGGATTACTTAAGAAATGACAGCAGCAACAGCCCAGCAACAGCAGACAGCCCACCCACAGAGGCTGCCTCTCAGCTGTGGCCCCCCAACCCCCACCCAGTTGGAGAAAAGAAATGATGACAGCCTTGTGAACAGGCGCAACCGTCACCAATAAAAACACTGTCAGCAGATTTGCAGATGGGCTCAGAAAAGCCTCTGAGCCTCTAAAACACTTATCTCACCTCAATTATCCTTAGGTTTTCACATCTTTATTAGGGTCATCAGTAAATGAAGAGCAGTGGGAGTCTACAAAAATATGACTAATGGGCATATCTTGTATCCATTCAGCTCTTTCAGGAGCATTTTATTTGATCCTCCGAACGAACTGTTGGAGAGGGAGTGGAATTATAATTATTCTATTTCATAGATCAAAAATCAAGAGAGCTCTGTGGCTGTGCTCAACTGGGTAATGCCACTATTTTATTACTATTAGCTAATGTTTATTGAGCAATATGTGTTAGACACTGTGGGCTAAGTACTTTAAAGGGATTATCTCATTTGCCTTCACAGAACTGTTTAGGATAGATAATATTATTGTTCGTAATGTACGGATGAGAGAACTTGGGCTCAGAGGGTTTATAACAACTTGTCCAAGAGGGAGAGCTGGAATTCAAGCCTGGAGTCTAAAATCCACACTCTCCACCTTGTCTTGGCCCTAAAATATAAATCAATATTCTTGAATGCCTATTGCTTGAATCAGTTTGTATTTTTGGAATTTTGCCATCAGTTTAACTAGTTTTAGACTCTTATCCTATGAGCTTATGCTAACTTCTTGAACATTTATCTAATAAACACTTATTTAGCACTTAATATGTGCACCATTATATATTTTGAGAAAGTATTTGTTTAAAAAAGGGGCACCTTTTGTATATTAAGATGGCTAAATTCTTTGCTTTTATTTGATCTTTCTTAATTAGTTGTACAAGGATGGTGTTTTTATTCCTACGTGGGGTCTCCCATCTGTGAGTTGTGGGGCAATAGTAGGAATCACGGGTCTTAAGAAGCATTGGCAAGAGGCTTAGAGTTTGAGAGACCTTCAATAAATATGCATAAGATAAGGAGAAAGGACTTGTCAGACAGTAAAATGATCAGTGTTGGGGAGAACACCTATCCCTCACAGCTCATACTTCTCTGTAGAAGAAATCTCCACTACAGTAACTCTTCTGACCTCTCTTTGCCCCATTATTTATCCTTCCCCAGATCTTCGGAGTTTGGGAGAAGGACTTGGAAGTGCATGGCTCAGTTCCTTCTACACTTGGGTTGGAATCTTTTTGCCTGCAGAGACTGTGCATCTGAGTCTGCTTTTTCCCAAAATGAGGTCAGCTAGTGGGGCTGGCTCTGCTCCTGTGAGAGGAGGACTACTGGTGCCCTGAACTATCTGGGACTGTTAAGTGGGTAAGTTTGCACATTCAGGGAGCAAGTGTCATGAGCCCATTAGGCCTAAAGCTCATGCTCATTCTCTAATGAACTCTTATGTTCAAAAAGTTATTTCAATTTCTCTCTCCTACTTGTTTCTCTTAATTTTATCTGAATTTGGGAAGATAGATACTTTTTATTAAATCCAAACAATTGGCAGAAAAGAATCCATGGACCTGTATCTTCTCTGGAACTATAAACGATAAATCAGAATTACCTGTCAGTTTGCTAGCTCCCTCACTAGAGAGAACACTCTATTAATTTCTGGTATATAATATGTATATTCCAAGTCCTTAAAAGGTACCCAATAAATATTTGTTGACCAAAAAATTGGGTTTCAGTTTTTCTCATTTGTAATATAAAGCATTTTTCGGGCATGTTGCTAAAGGCATGGGTATTCTACTGCATTGTTCCTTATTTCAAGTGGATCTTTCTTAGCATCAAACAATGACTTTAAAATGTCATCTACTGGGAGCTCAATCAATTCCATTTGTAGTTCTTTAGGTGCCTTGATGATATCAACTAGGTGAGGCTGATATGCTAATTTAAGTGTGAAGTCAAGATTCTCAAAGTTAGTGAACCTTTCATTGTATTCTCCAATTAATAGGTCTATAACAGCTGCATATTTTTTCAAATGATTTGCATATATCATCTGCTCATCAGTGATCTTTGCAAACTGCAGAAAATGTTCATCTGAAATTTCCTTTTGAAAAAGAAATATCTTGAAAAAAGATAGATTTTTTGAAATGCTTGGATTTTTTGCCACAATAATATAGACTTAGTTTTACCTTGCAAAGAAATATTCAAATCATTTTGATTTGACATATCACACAGAAATGCTGCATTCCTGTTCTCGCAGACATAAAATTTTGGCTAACACCTGTTCCTGCGATAGCCAACTCGTGTTAGAATGGTAGGGCAAATCCACACTGAATACCTCATCATTCAACTTTAGCATGTTTCAGAACTGACAATACCCTTTTGCATTTGCACAAATATGGTTAACAATACATATAACTTGTTGCAAAGCATCACTTAAAATAGTAGCTTTAGCAGAGATTTTGCTAATGCAAGATACGATGAAAAGAAATGAGAGCATTTGGATCTGTTAATACCTTTTTTATCTGTGCAATAAATCACTGTCATGAAAGTGTACCGTCTGTACATACACTCACTAAATTTACCAAATCCAGTCAAACTTCACAACATTTATCTCAACAGTTGCTGAAGATATCTATTCCCTGTGTTCTATTCACAGGAGTGCCCAAAGTGAGTAATTTTTCATAGCAAACAAAATCTGTTATGACCCGAATGCAGTATAAAACCTATGCTGAGTCAGTAGTATTAGTTGATTCATCCAAAGTGATCAAATAATATATGTATATATATGTATATATTCTTTTAAAAATATTGTACGAAGTTGTTCTGTTAAGTTGAAGGCTAACTCATGTTGCCTGTCAGTTATGGTTCTCCTTAAAAGAGGCAGTTATTTTTACTTGGAAGCATTATTGGGGTCTAAGAATCCTATAATTTTAACAATACATTTTTTCACAATTTCTACATCACTGAATGGCTTTGCTTTTTCCCCCTGAGTATATACACTACTTTATAAGTTGCTTTATTGGCATTCTTTGCAGGTCTTATTGCTGCTTGAAAGAATTGTCTTTGCTTTGCTTTTCATCTTTTAATTTCTGTAATACAACCTTTTGCTCCTCTCTCTCTAATTTAAAATATTTGTGGTCCTTATGAGTGTTATAATGCTGATGAGCATTGAGTTTCTTTAACGTTGGTATTGCAGTATCACAAACCAAGCAAATCATCTTATCTTTAGCAGAAACAAGATAATATTGCAATTCCCAATCTTCATTAAGAAATCCGTTTTCTTCCTTCAGCATCCTCTTGATCTTCTTTGACATGATGGACTGTTAAGCAGATAGAAGTAAAAAATACTGTTTGTGTTCCTGAAATTCTCACTATGAGAAGGATTCTCTAAATGGTTGAGTTTAATTAAAACATAGTGTGCTGTGTTAGATAACAAGTCACCCTCAAAAGTACAAACAAAGCAAACCAATGTGTTAGCTAATTGTGTGCTAGCCACTGCTCTAAGGCAATTAAGTAATTCATGTTTCAATTTTCTGTAATGAGCTATTAGTAGAACCACAAAAAAAGCATTTAAAAATTAAGTTATAATTGTCCATGGTACTCTGCTGTTGTTTTACAAAGTAAATAAATTCCAACCACTGAGTTGTAAATGGGTTTTACTCTTTGGTTGGATGAAATTGTTGTTTCCCCTAAAGGTTTAATGGTGAATGTTTATGTTGATTTTACCCTAAAGAATGTGAAATATTTTATTACCTATGACATTTTTATCTCTCTTTTTCTTATGATATTTCCTTCACTAATTTGGATATAGATTCCTTTTCCACTGATTATACCTTATATTTTCCTAGACATTTCTTGCAATTTTAACTCTGCTCACATATATAAATTATTATAGCATTATCTTTCTAATACAGTGATTATTTTTATAAAAGGCCCATTTTTATTATAGTATTACCTATACACAGTATAAAAAGTAGAATGGTTCTCCAAGCTTTATGAAAACAAACAAAAAGTAATATCCTGCCCCACTCCTCATCACCTCCAAAAAACAAATTCAACTTTTTAGCTATTTTCTTGCATGCACATGTTTAAGTCTAAATAACATGATTATACTGCCATTTCTTTATTTTTTTTTAAAAAATAGTGTTACTTACTATACTTTGAATTCCTACTATGAAATATAAGAATTTAAATCTTGCCTTCTACCTCATTCCCCATGCAAATATTTTCCTCCTTCCCATCCATTTAATGTAACTATGATTTGTGGTTACATCAATATGCTAGGTAGTTTTATGATGACTATGTAAATATTATTCAGGGATGAGCCATGTAAAATGCTGTGCATATATTTGTTTCTTGTACAAAAGTTTCTTACTCTTGAGTTAACAGTTGCCTGGGATTATTTTCTTTATTTGCTTTTTCAATCTCTTTTATCTACTTATGTTGAATTGCTCTATTGTTAACTTGTTTAATCTGGGAATGGAATTCATTTTTCTGTATGCTTCCAGGTTAGAATTGGCCAAAAGAGAAATTTGTGTCATTATCTTGCAGGTGGAGATAAAGCATTGAACACTAGTTTTCAAATATCTTTTTGTGGATGGAATTATGACAGAGACAGAGGTGCCTGGCAGGTGCAGGTCGGGCTTGCTCTCCTTTGCTCCCTGCCTAGTTCTTCCGGACAGCTGGCTTTGCTGACTGACAGTGGTTTCAGGCCCACCTTCAGATCCGGTGACTACACAGAGGTAAGAGTTTCCCATAGACCTCTCCACGAGCCCCCCCTCTGATGGATCCACTTCGATGGCTGGCTGTACTTGGCTTCTCAGATTTTCCTACAAGCTCCAACTTGTCCACCTGTGCCAGGGCTGGTTAGTGGCTGAATTTTCCCATTGCCCCTTCCACACTTCACATTCCCAGCTTCTCCCACATTGTGCATGATTGAATCATGTAATTATTCCTAAACACTCACAGTGATTGTGTTTCCCTGACTGACTCCTACCTAAGACTCTATCATTAATTCTTCCAAACTCTTGATAGAATTGTAAGCCTCTGCTCAAAATATCCATATGCCTCAGGTAATTTAATGTCTAAGCTTTTTTTTTTCCCCCCTTAGTAAGTCCCTTTTTCATCCCTCTGTCCTGATTCTACATGGACTGGCTGCTCTGAGGTTCTGACGCACTTCTGTTCTGGGATTACCCGTTAGCTATGTCCTAGGAATTCCCTTCACATCTCACCAATATTGAGCTTCTCTGTTTCCCAGATTCCGTATATTCCTTTCTCTTGATTTGGTCTCTTATGTTGGTGAAACGATGCCTGCAGTAGCTTCCTGAGAAAGATGGTTGGGGACAAAGGTATTCTTATACCATTCTCCAAATTGGCACCATTTGGAGGTGCCAATCCACCATTTTTAAAATCAGACTTCATATTTTTCATCTCCTTGCCTTTTTGTTCTCTTTTCTCTGAAAAATCTTCAAATTTATCTTCCCAACTTCTAGTTTTTGTTCTGCTTTTGTGCACTTAATTTCTAAGAGTTGTTGTTCTTTAGATGTTTCTCTTTTAGGGTGTTCTGCTCTTATTTTTTGGATGTTATAACTACTCTTCCCTCTATGAGGAATTTAGATTTTAAAAACTATTCTGCTTCATGCACTGTGTCCTTTCTTCCATTGTTTTTGTTCGTTTGTTTATTTGTTTGTTTCTATTATGTTAGAGTAGGACGCTAAGATGATCTGGGTATATGGATAGGGCATTTGTACAGGTAGGAGTCCCTCTATGGGGACTAAGCAGGGATAGCATTTTGTGGATTTGCTTTTCTTTGTCTGTTTTTTGTTTGTTTTGCTTTATTTTCAGAGGCTCATTTGAGAAATCAGATTTATATACTGAGTGATCTTACTCATTTAAGGGAATATTCATTAATTGCCTTTTTGATGATGAATTTGAAAAATGGTCTTACATAGACTGCATCCTTTAGTACAATCTCTAATGCCTTTCAGACACTCCATGTACCAGTCAGTAAAAGAGCCATTATTTCATTTGTGTGTCCTACTTAATACAAAAGAGATAATAGGACATGTTTGAGGAAAAATTAATTAGAATATAAGCAAGACAGAAAATGAAAATATATGAAAAGGAAACGATAAGAATGAAAACGCTGAACCTTGACTGATAATGTAAACAATTCTTATTTTGAACCTCTTTCTAACTCTTTACATATTTAGTTGGAATTCCAGTCTTACAAGTTTCCTCTAAGAGAAAAGTTCATGAAATTCAGTGTTTGCAGAAAACTCCAAAAGATCATGTCCTTTCCTGTTTTTAATTTAAGCTCAGGCAGGAGTGGCAATATATAATAAATAATAATTCAATTTCTTTTTTAAAAAGTACTTTTTGTTACCACTGCTTAAAATATTTATATATAGCATTTTGTATTTTTCAAATGCTTTTGGTGATCTTTATTATTTTTTTTTTAATTTAACAAATAATTAGCAGACACCATGTGCCAGACAAGTCCTAGATACTGGGGATACAACATGAGCAAAACAAACTCTGCTCCTAGCTCTCAGGACACTTAACAATTTGATAAAAAAAGACACACAAGGTTACAGTCATAGTGCTTTATTACATTACAATGTGATACGTACTAAAATACAGACTAAGGATGCTTAGATCACGAGAGTGGAGACAAACCAAGTCTTGAGATTGGGAGTCAAAAAGGCCAGTCAGAGAAATTGAAACTGAAAGGAAGTGAAAAAATTAAGAGACAATAGGAAGGGTATTAGGAAAGCTGTTCTAGGCAGAAGAAACAGCCTTGCAAAGGCCCAGCAGTGAGAGAGAGCACAACACCTTTGAGACCTGAAGTGGTTTCTAGTAAAATGTGGAAGGTCAGTGGTGGAAGATGTGGTTTGAAGATAGCCACGGGTACAACATGAAGCCTCTTGCAAGCCGTGTTAGGATGTAAGGCTTTGAACAGGGAAATAACCTGATCAGACTTAGGTTTTAGAAAGATTGTTCTGGTTAAAGGGATGGTTGGAGACAAGACTGAAGGTGAATCAGAGCAGAGGCAGGGAGAGCAGTCGGATGGCTATTGCAACAATCTAGAAGAGAGATGATGACCTAAATAATGCAATGCCAGTAAGGATGGAGAGAAGTGGCCTGACTCGAGGGATAGTAAGATCACCAGAACTTGGTGATTGATTTCTGGCCCATTAAGATCACCAGAACTTGGTGATTATTTCTGGCCCATTAATTAAGATCACCAGAACTTGGTGATTATTTCTGGCCCATTGATTTAATCACAGAAGGGGTTGACTTGCACAACTACAAGCCAACAAGATCGAGAGTCTCACTCTAGGCAGACTCAGAAGAAACCACCCCCACCAAAGTATGTATGAAAAAGTTTAAAAACTACTCTGCCGCTCCCCACAGCATGAAGTAGAGCTACTTAATTGAGAGATAAAGAAAATATTTCAAATTCATAGGATCATTTATTTGTCAGGTGCCAAGTGTGTAGAGCAGAGCCTTGTGCTAGAAGCCACAGGACTCAGAGTGAAAGAGCTCACTTTAATAAGCTCTGACTGGCAGGAGTGGAAGCAGCATTTAGATGTAACGCCTCAATCTATCTTCACAGCTACTTGCACTATTTCACAGCTGAGGAAATCAAGGCTTACTATGTTGAGGTCTTACCTCAGGATAGGGGCATAAGATTCTACATTTTGCTAAACTAGTATAAACAATTAGAGTGGAGGAGGAGTGGGCACCAAGCCATAGGTAACTCCAAGTTTTCCCTCTTGAACAACTAGGCGAATGATGATGCTGTGTAGAAAGATTGACAACCCAGCAACTGGATCAAGTCTGAGGGAAAAAACGAGGTGATATATTTTGGGCAAAATATAGTTGAGGTGTTTATCTTTCATTCAAATGGTGGTTCCAGCAGGGATTTGGAAATCTTAGTCGGCTCTCTGCAAGGAGATCAGTGCTGGAGGCATAGTTAGGGAAGTCAGCAGTATATATGTGGTAGTAAAAAATTTGGAAAAAGATGAGTTTACCACAGAAACTGGATAGAGAGACATTGTCTATTCAGTCTACATCATTCAGTCAGGAAGTTTTTTTAGTCTCTTTAAAAATCCAGTCAAGGCAAGAAAAGGTGTGCGGCTGGCTCAATAAATATCAATAACAAATGCTGAAAGAAGAGCTTAAACTCTGAAGGGTCCCCTGCATACAAATTTTAGTATTTCCAATAACCATAATAAGTAATAACAATAACTAATTATATCTATAATATAATTTGATGGCCTACAGGCCATGTGGGCAACTAAAATACAGAAATAATTCTGATGGAAATTGTAAATTAAGCAGCCTGTATTTAGACAATCACTGAGACTTTCATTCAACTGCTATTTTTATGAACCATACCAAAAAAAAAAAAAAGAACTGAAGAACTTTAATTTCTAGAAACCTTTGGGCATAAACACTTGCGGAATCCACTTCAACAATAAGAAAATTGTCTCTTTGGAAAGAGAAAGCTCAGAGCCACACAAGTAGAGTCGCATTATAAAGATTATGATCTCAAAATCATGTCTTGCATTATGAAGAGAGAAGTTCCATGAAGACAGACTGTTCAGAAATGCAGCCAGCAGCATTCCAGGAATTTTTTTTCTACCTGTTGCAATTTCATTCTAACAAATAAGAGAGTTAGTCTCATTCAATTCAATATCATGACATGTTCCTGTGTTTAAATGTAAAATTTAAAATAAAAGTAAGAGTTTGAAAAATTAGAAAGGAAAGGTCAATACATTTACTATCTCTGAACATTATAAATAACACAGGAAGAAAATTCTTTGTCATATTGGCTGTTATATTTTCTTTTTGGTCATCATTAGTATGCAAAAAGATGACTTCTTTTTGTAAGCTAATTTTGGTTCCAATTACCTTACTAAACTCTTACTAGTTTTAGTAATTTTTTCATCAATTCTCTTGGATTTTATCAGTAGGTATAGGAGACAATTTTATGAGTTCACCAAAATTATTTTATTTTCTTCGTGGACTTATACCGGATCTCCTTCCCCACCTCTCCTCCAGCAACATGAGGCAATCTCTGAATGTGGACGACAGTTGTGTACACCACTTCCAAGTCTGGTCACAAAATCTCCTGAGCTATCCTTCACACTTTCCCCATTTTCCATTTGCTGCTGGATGACAAGACAGAGGGCAACCTGGGAGTTTCTCATTGATAATGGCAGAGCATCTGTCTGTCTAAATTCCCAGAATGGCTGAGTAAAGCCAGAAGCCACTCAACCTGCACTGTGATGTGAGGGAGAAAACATAATTGTTTGTTACATCACCTAGCATGGCTTACCTTGACCAACACAAAAATTAACCAGAAATTTAGATCTTTATTGAGATTAAGTTAAAACTGTACTAAAAGACATAGGAGACCAATACCATGTTACAGGTGTAAGGTTATACATATATAAATGAATCTGTAAATCCATGCAATCCCAATAGAAATCCTAAAATAATATATTATGGAAATGCTAAGGTTAAATTGTTATGAAAGAATAAAATAGGTTACATTAGGTTAGATAAATAAAAATAAGGTTAAATCATTATGAAAGAATAAAATAAAAATAAGATAATTTATATGAAAGAACAAAATAGCTAAGATAATTTTGAAAAGACTAACAAGAGGGAAGCGCTTGCTTTACAACACATAAAAGTATATTTGAAAGCTACCAAAATTAAAACAGGGCTGTAATTTTGCAGGATTATTCAGTAGAATCAAATAGAAGCAAGAACAAGATTTATGATATATATAAGTTTAATTTATGATAAAAGTAGCATTTGAAGTCAGAATGGACTATTCAATAAATGATACTGAGGCAAAAGGCTAATTATTGTAATAAATGGATAAGATAAGATCACTTGACAACATTCAAAAAATTACAATTGAATTAAAAGTTAAAACATAAAAATCAAAGCTACAAAAACAGAATAAGGAAAATACAGAAGAATATGTTTATGACCTCAGGGTAGATAGAGTTGCTTAAACAAGTCATAAAAATTAAAAGACATAAATAATTGATGTCCAAATTATTTAATGACAAATCAAATCATAGGGGAAAAAGAAAAGCAACTGAATAAAAAATAGGTAGCAATATTCCTGGCAGGCCAACACTGCACTCACTGTTCTTCGTAGAGTTTCTCCCAGAAGCCCAGCCTAGAGCTTGCTTTTTAAGTTCATCCAATTGTGGAAGCATCTAATTTCCTGTATTATGTTCTTTTTCCCCCCCTTAAACTAGCCAGATATGTTTCGCTGAACCTTGACGTTAAGTATTTGGTACCAGAAGTGGTTGTGGACAATAGGTTTTCCAAGTTGAAAGTCTGAGATTGTTACTATCTGACCTGCTTGGTTATGAGCAGTGACAATCTGGGTAGCATTACAGAATGTGATACTGATAATCTAGGGAAATTTGAATTATTGCCTGTGTTCACCTGGAATAAAATGCAATTGAAGGTGTGGCATTGGTAGATCAAGGGGTGACTGCCTTTACATAGTATGTATAGCAGGTAACTGTGGGATGGGGGATAGGGTGATCACTTGCAAGACCCCACTGAACATTAAAGCAAAATTACATAATTTAAGTTTTTAAATTTTTAGTTCCAAGAATGATTAGATGATTATGAAGTTTATATGACTGTCCCCACGAATATGTCTCTTATGGCCACAGTGCTGATGTAGTCAAAAAGTAGAGGCAGAGATGAACCTTCACATGCCTGCATTACAATGAAGGTTTAACTCTCAACCTCAATTGATCTCTTGTTTGAAGGTTGTGAAATTTAGGGCGTTAACTGGGAAAAGTTGGAGCCCTGAGAAATAGAATTACAAAATTTTGTTTGATATGGAGGACGGGGAATAAATATGTCTAGCTCCTAAATCCCAAGGAGACTCACTAGCTCCACCTGATGAAATGGGTCCTCTCAGCTAGAAGACAAGTGCTGATCTCACTGAAGGTAGTTACCTGCAAGGAAATGCCATTTCTCCTGGAGCCTCATCTCTCCAGCTAGCACAGCCCCCATACCTAAACTGAGAGTCAGACCCTAGCGTTTCTGAGAGGACCAATTGGAAAGTCAAACTTGAAAGAGAAGGATCAGTCCCTAAAGGGATTGCAAGAATTTATTTATATCAGGAAAAAAACCCACTGGAGAATATATGCAGTAATGAATTCTAAGGGTTTCAGAACAAGAGTGGAAATATACACTTTTGCTTCTAACTGAATGTTGCAACACAGGCATTCACATGAGAAATGCTCAATTCACTGTGCTAACACGAGAAGCTGGGAGTGGCTCTGTTCATACAGACAATTAATTAAAACCTAGCCTCAATGGCAAATATATGCTTTGCATATGTTAACTTATGTATTCTTCTCAGTGACACTATAAAGTAACTACTAATATCACCCTTTGGAGTAGAGCGGTTAAATAATTTCATCTATACCATGCAGCCACCAGAGATAGGGCTAAACCACCACCCAGAAAGAACAGAGCAATTTGCATTTTTTCTTACTTTTTCCCCACAGTATATCATTCTATAGAAACTGTCTAGGAAGACACATCTTACAAGCATTTATAAAAGCAAATAATGCTTGAACCATAGGTATTTGGGGATCAGAAAAAGGAAGCAGCATCCCTTTTGGCCGAGGAGCAAATTGTTTAAATGTCTGCTAACTTAGCAGTATTCATTTATAGTGGTTTTTAATCAAAAGAGATTCCAGAGTTAATTTTGACATGTTTATGTCTGGGAATGAAATATTAATCTAGAAGATGTCACTTTTTTCTTCAGACTTTATTTTGTTTACATTCCCAGCTGGCATTTAGCTTTGCCTCGCCACTCTCATCTTTCACTTTCCAGATCTTGTCTCATTTCCATGTAGTTTATGGTCCAATTAATTATAAGGAACAGATTGCCTGGAAACTGTTTTATGAAAAAATGTGATTATATGGTGTCACAGTAATATTCTCTAAGTTTGACAAGAATGTACTATTCAGGTGAAGAAATTCTGTATTTATATAAAATGCATGATCGCTATGGAATCATGATTAATGTAAAAATCTTAAAAATCAACAAACTGGGCTCAATCTTTCTTATAAAGATGCTACTCAGAAGACAAAAATGATTAAATAAAGGCTCTGACCTAGATCGCAGAATAGTGAGGGAACTGGGTGGTTGCACTGGCTGATGTATATTTGGGACCTATGAGTCCTTCTTTTCTAAAAATGCAGATTAAAATGCACAATTCACAATAGCAAAGATGTGGAAACAACCCAAATGCCCATCAATACATGATTGGATTAGTAAGCTGTGGTATATGTATACCATGGAGTATTACTCAGCTATAAGAAATAATGAAGATACGACATCTCTATGGTTCTCCTGGAGAGAGTTGGAACCCATTATATTAAGTGAAGTATCCCAAGAATGGAAAAACAAGCATCACATGTACTCACCAGAAAATTGGTTTCCCTGAACATCACCTAAATACACATCTGGGAACGACACCAATCGGATATCAGACTGAGGTGGGGGGTGGGGGAGGGGATGGGTGTATGCCTACACAATGAGTGCATTGCGCACCGTTTGGGGAATGGTAATGCTTGAAGGTGCTGACTCGGGAAGGGGGGGTGGGGAAGGGAGGGATATATACCTACATGATGGGTGCAACGCGCACTATCTGGGGATCAGACACGCCTGGAGCTCTGACTTGGGGGGAAAGGCGGTACATGGACAACGTATGTAACCTGCAATTCTGTATCCCCCATAACAATAAGATGAAATAAAAAAAAAAAAAAAGAAAAAATAAAAAAATGCATTGAGGCCGGGCGTGGTGGCTCACGCCTGTAATCCTAGCACTCTGGGAGGCCGAGGCGGGTGGATCGCTCAAGGTCAGGAGTTCGAGACCAGCCTGAGCAAGAGCGAGACCCCGTTTCTACTAAAAATAGAAAGAAATTATATGGACAACTAAAAAATATATATAGAAAAATTAGCCGGGCATAGTGGCGCATGCCTGTAGTCCCAGCTACTTGGGAGGCTGAGGCAGTAGGATCGCTTAAGCCGAGGAGTCTGAGGTTGCTGTGAGCTAGACTGACGCCACGCACTCACTCTAGCCTGGGCAACAGAGTGAGACTCTGTCTCAAAAAAAAAAAAAAAAAATATGCATTGAGAAGAAAAACCTGGAAGAAATAGAGATTTTAAAAATCATAAGAGATATTATGAACAAACATGTTGAAACTTAGATGAAAAGGATAGTTTTCCCAAACTGACTTAAGAAGAAAGCTAACATCTAATAAACCAAAAAACCATTAAAGAAATTAAAAATCACCTCATCCTAAAAGAACTAGACTCAGATAACTTTAGAGATTGCTTTATCCAAACTTTCAAGAAATGAGTAATCCTCATCTCATAAATTTGTTTCAAATAATATAAAAATTGGAATAGCTCTCTAATTCATTTCATGAATGTACAATAAAATTCACACCAAGGCCAGGCAAGTCATTTATGAACATAAATGAACAAGTCATTTCTAAACATAAATGCAAAGACAACTAAATAATAAGAAACTAAATTCAGCAGTGCATAAAGTGTACATTTTAACCAAGTAGGGTTTATTTCAGGAATTGATATGTTTGCCAGTTGTTCCCCTGGGTAAATCAAAGTCCAAACAAAATAGAAAAGGTTTAAAGCATGTCCACATGTCTCAAGACCTAACAGAAGGACATTTGAATTCTGTTTACCTATTCAAATAAGACCTTTTCTCCTTTGATTTTTCCTCTTGCAATGATACATTTATGTTGTTCATACTTTTTTGTAATGATTCACAAACAATACTTTAGGTTTTGGGAAATAATTTCAGAGGAACTAATGGTTTGCTGATGGGGCCCCCTGTGGCCTTCTGGATTCTTGAGTGCAACTCCTCGACTGAACCCAAACTTCACAGACCAAATCTGGATTTGGTTGAGGGGCTGCACTTGGGGATCTGGAGGGCCACATGGAACAGTAATGAGTGAATAGCTGGAGGCTCAGTGTAGAGAGAAGTCTAAAAGATTAAAAACTCCAGAAGGGTCAGTCACTAGGGGCCTTTGCACTTTTGTGAGTTTTACTTCCTGAAGTGTTACCAGGTTCTTAAAATGAATAGTGATGATTCATTTATCTCTAATATGTAGCAGATTATCTCTAATGCGGAACAGAAATGAAGACTGCCTTTGATGGGCTTATTAGTAGCCTAGACGTGGCTAAGGAAAGAAATCTCAGAGCTTTAGGATATCTCAATGGAAGCCTCCAGAACTGAAAAAGAAAAGAGAAAAAAGATTGAAAAAACTAAAAGAATATCCAAAAACTGTGGGACAACTACAATAGGTGTTATATGCATGTAATGGGAATACAAGAAGGAGAAGAGAGAAAGGTACAGAAGAAGTATTTGAAATAAGAATGACTGAGAATATTTTCAAATTAATGTCAGACACCAAACCACCAATCCAGGAAGCTCAGAAAACATCAAGCAGGATAAGTTTAAAAAAAAAAAAAAAAAGCCAAAAAAACCTACACCTAGGCATTTTACTATAAAATTTCAGAAAATCAAAGATAAAGAAAAAATTTTGAAAGAAGCCAAAGGGGGGGAAAAAAAAAAACCACCTTACCTATAGAGGAGTAAAGATAAGAATTATATCCATCTTCTTAGAAACCATGCTAGTAAGAAGGGAGTGGAGTGAAATATTCAAATTATTGAGAGGAAAAAAAAAACACCAACATAGAATTCCATATCCTGTGAAAATATCATTCAAAAGTAAAGGAGAGGCCGGGTGCAGTGGCTCACACCTGTAATCCTAGCACTCTGGGAGGCCGAGGTGGGTGGATCATTTTAGCTCAGGTGTTCGAGACCAGCCTGAGCAAGAGTGAGACCCCATCTCTACTAAAAATAGAAAGAAATTATATGGACAGCTAAAAATATATATAGAAAAAATTAGCCGGGCATGGTGGCACATGCCTGTAGTCTCAGCTACTCCGGAGACTGAGGCAGGAGGATTGCTTGATTCCAGGAGTTTGAGGTTGCTGTGAGCTAGGCTGATGCCACAGCACTCTAGCCTGGGCAACAGAGTGAGACTCTGTCTCAAAAAAAAAAGTAAAGGAGAAATACTTTCTCAGACAAACAGTAATTGAGGGCATTTGTTGCCAGTTGACATGCCTTGTAAGAAATGTTAAAAGAAGTTTTTCAGAGAAAAGGAAAATGATATAGGTCAGAAACTCAGATCTAGGTAAAGAGAAGAAGATCACAAAATGAATAAATGAAGATAAAATCTTTCATTTTTGTTATTCTTAATTGATCTAAAAAATAATAATCTGTTTGAAATGAGTGAACAAATTGTACTTATACAAATGAGTAATAGCAAAAATGGATTCAATTATGTGTGTGTATATATTATATATGTATGTTTATGTATAACTGGAATAAATGATAGCACTGATACAAGGAAAGGGAGAAATTAATTTGTTATAATAAAGCATTCACACACCCATGAAGTCATGTAGTGTCATTTGAAAGTGGACTTGTATTAAATGTAAATGTATACTACCAACTCTATGGGAACAACTACAAAAACTTGAAAAAGAAATATAGCTAATATGCTAAGAAAGGAAAGAAAATGGAATCATATAAAATGCTAAATGAAAACCACAAAAGGGGCCAGGGGCTCATTCCAGGGGGCTCATGCCAGAGGCTCATGCCTGTAATCTTAGCATTTTGGGAGGCAGAAGTGGGAGGATTCCTTGAGGCCAGGAGTTTGAGGGGAGCCTAAACAAGATAGCAAGAACCTATCTCTACAAAAAATTAGAAAAATTAGCTGGGTGTGGTGGCACATGCCTGTCATCCTAGCTACCTGGGAGGCTAAGGTAGGAGGATTGCTTGAGCCCAGGAGTTAGAGGTACAGTGAGCTCTGATCGTATCACTGCACTCCAGCCTGGGTGACAGAGCAAGACGAAAGAAAGAAAAGAAAGGAAAGAAGAAAGAAAGAAAGGAAGAAAGAGAGAGAGATGCTTAGAGGGATCTATTAATATATTTTTTAAATGTAAATAATGGAGAAGAAGAAAGATTTAAAATCAATGATCTATACTTTTAACTCAAGAATCTAATAAAAATAGAAGCAAAATAAATTCAAAGAAAGTAGAAGATACAAGTAATCAAAACAAATGATGAAATCAGTAAAGTGGAAAAATCAACAAAGCTTTGGCTTGGTTTTTTTGAAAACATTAATAAAACTGATAAACAGCGAGAGAGAGAGAGAGAGAGAGAGAGAGAACACAAATCATTAATATGAAGAATAAAAACAGGGCATCCCTACAGATCTCATATATATCAAATGGATAAGAGGATATGACAAACAACTTTATGCCAATAAATGTAGCAACTCAAATACAATGCACAAATTACCAAAACTGAATTACAAGAAATGGAACATCTGTATAGTCCTCCTAGATCAAACCAAATTCATTATAAAAAATAATCTTCTCATAAAAACTCTAGTTACAGATTTCACTGATAAATTCTTTCTACTATTTAAAGAAACAATACCAATCTTACATAAATTCTTCCAAAGTATGAAAATATAGCCAAATTACCAATTTCCAACTCATTTTACAAACCCATCAAAACCCTGATAACAAAACCAGAAAATGACTTATAAGAAAAGAAAATACATATTTTTTATTAACATAGATATCATTATACTAAATAAAACATTAGCTAATAGAATCTAATTTTATATAAAATTGATAATACATCAAAACTAAGTAAGATTGATTTGAAAATCAACCAATGTGGTTTACCTAGCAAGGAAACAGAGTGAATAAGCTATGTGATTGCTTCAGTAAATACAGAAAAAATATTTGATAATATTCAACACCCATTTGTTATTTCAAAGAAAAATATTCAGCATACTAGAAATTGCTAGAATTTTCTTAATCTGACAAATGGTATCTACAAAATAAAATTTTAATGGCTTATATGGTAAAATATTGACCATTTTCCATCATGAGATAACAAGAAGATCAGATGACCACAACCACCAGTTCTATTCGAGATTAGAGGCCCTCTCTAGTACAATAAAGCAGTAAAAAAAAACTTTGAAAAATAAGTAAAACTGTCATTATTCACAAATAATATAATTGTATATATAGAAAGTTCAAATTAATTCATAAACTACTAGACATATAAGTAAATTTAGGAAGGTTGCTGGATATAAGGTCAATACTTTGTTTTGTGTTCATCCCAGAAAGGCAGAATGTGATCCCTCCCAGTTAGTAGGCAGGATGTTGAGGCTGATGGCACTCCACATAACCAAAGAATTTGGAGGACAAGTTATTATTCACACAAGGGCTTCTGGAGAAGGGCGATGGGGGGGCACAAGCAGGCCTAGGTAGGCTTGAACACAGTAGAGAGTACGGGTAGGGCCTGTATAGTGGCTGAGGGTGCATTGGGATAATATTCCCAAGCAAAGGCCAGGGATTTTCCAGGTTTGAATTTCCCACATGTGCCAAAGGAGGGAATTAATTCACGTGGGCTTTCTTACCAGTCTGTCCAGATATGAGGCAAAAGGGTAAAAGGGAGGTGGGGTTCATATGAAGTCAAAAGTCAAACATCAAAACATGGAGTCAGACTCTTTTGTTACATAACCCAAATAAATTATGTTTTTATATACTAGTAAAAATCACTTGCAAAATGAAACTTAAAAGGAATACAATGAATAAGATCATCAAGATGCATCCAATAAACACCAAGGGGGAAATGTAACAAAAGATTAAAATATCTTTATACTGTGGAAACCACTGAGCATTACTGAGGAAAATTTTAAAAGAACTTAATAAATAGAAGTATATGCTATGCTAATTGATTGAAAGATTCAATGTTGTTAAGATGTGGATTCTGCCCAAATTGATTTATAGATTTAATTTAATCCCAATAAAAATCCCCAGCAGGTCTTTTGTAGAGATTGACAAAACTACTTATGAATTGCAGTATGAGGCAAAGGATCTAGCTGGGTGATCATAATGGCAGGTATTATTAAACAGAAACTACCTGACAAATTCATCCCATGATGGGAAACACATTCTGGAAGGAACAAATACTGCTGTTTGTAGATTAGTGTGCACTTTCTTCTGTAGACACTGCTGAAGATGCTGTGCCCATATTTGCCACTGTAACTCTGTTCTCTTCTTCCATGGTGGCCAGTCTCCCATCTGATTAACAAATCGATCCCCTGTAAGTCGAGGATGTTATGCTCTACAAACTCGGTACAAGTGAGGTCACATTGAATTCCAGCCAATAACTGAACCTCTTCTCTCATACCTAATCTTATTATCAGGAAGGAAAAAAAAGTCTCCCTTTGAAGCTTTTTCCTCTCCTCACCCACTCCCAAATTATCAAAGAACTTTTCGGCTCACTCTATGCAAATGTTCCTTCTTTCAAAGACAATGCAATGCATGAAGTGAACTCGAGGTTGTTATTGCTTTTTCTTCTGGCTGCCATGTGGTACATTAGTCCAAAAGTGGTCCTGTAGTCAACATGCCCATTATTACTTGGCACCATGGGAAGGTTCTCACACAGGCTGCAGAAAAGCCCATGAAGGGTATAGTCTATTTAAATTTATAATTCAGTGTTCAGCTAGTGTTCCCCAAGCATAGTCACTGCAAAAGACCATTGATTTGGAGACTCTTCCAGCATCAGACATAGATTGTGCTCAACTCAGGTCCCTCGGTCATATCTTTATATCATGATGTGAGCCTGACCCATGCACCTAAATAACTACTTACCTAACCCCCACTATTGGCCACCCCCACACTACCTTACCTCCTTCCATTTCCTTGAACAAAATAATATTTTAAGGAAGTGCTGTTCAGAGTGTGGTCCAGGAACCTGCAGCATCAGTTGGTTTAACCAGCGAGCTTTTAGAAAATGCAAATTCTCTTGTCCAATTTCTATCCTTCTGAATGAACAATTCAAGAGGTAGGACACAGGAATCTTTGTTTAACAAACTTTCCAGGTGAGTCTTATCAACATTAAAGTTTTGACTAGCATTGTTTTAAGGTGATTTAATATCTCTGCCTATAATGAGATAGCTAAATTCATAATTTCAAACAGATGACAGTTCTCAATTGGCCATGACCATTCTATTTCAAGTATCTATTTCTACTCTGTGTAACTCTTTAATTATGCTCTCAGTAGTTGGAAGATTTGGAAAGTGCAACCAGTTTCTGAAGGAAAACTTACCCTTAGACAAACACATACACACAGAAATCCAAGGGATTATGCAAAAAAATCTTTCGCTTTTCCCTACAGTCACCTGTCAGTCTAAACAGAGTCATTCTGGTATGAGGGATAGAAGCCATTGTTCTTAGATGGACTGCCACCTTCTGCTCTCCTTTGCGGTCCTCTGAGTCTCTCTTTTTAAAAAAATCCTCCTTCTGTTTGCCTTATTCTGCTTCCTCATTGTCTCCTCATGTACATTCAAAACAATTAATATCATGTATAACACAATCTGCCTCCAAGGAACTCCAAGGAACGAACGGAGGAGATGTTCTTGCAACAATCTGGGAAAACGTCACCCTCTCCGTGCATTGGGAAGCACCAGGTTCCCTGACCAATGTATGCTGGTTTTATTTTGTTTTATTTCTGGTGCAATTTAGTACATGGAAAAGGCCAAAAATCCAGACATGAAAAATGTCTCTTATAAAAGCCTACATGAAGTTAAAAACAGACTACATTTTCCTGCTTAGGTTACACCAATGCTTTAGTTTAAAAAACTAAAGAAAAATTTTCACTGACTTAAAGGAGGTTTGTAAAAATTTCCCCACATATCTACTAATCACAGGTACAGAAGATACATACGTAGCCTCTGCATTTCTTAACACAGAGTAATGCCCTCTCTTAAGTAAAGTCCCCCCGCCCCACCTCTATCCCTCCATCTTACTCTGCCCTCCACCAGAAGGCTGTTTGGCAAATTACAAAGAATAATGTGGTCTTTTCTGACAGTTTGGCTTGGGAGCCCCAAATGTAAACTCACATCACTGCTACCAATGAATGATTTTATTCATTTTAAAGTACTTATTTTCTTTTATTCAAATACACTTTTTAAGACATGTAATACACCAAGAGGAAGTGGAAGAAGTTTATTTCAGAAGAGAGATTTACGTGACTACCTTTACATTAAAAATATTAAAAGTTACTCTGTCTAAAATTCCCATTTAAAACTGTCTTCGTTTTTGCATATTCAACCCCTAAAACATCAAGGTGTATGTGGGTGTGCGTATGTTTATGGTTATGTGGGCCTGGTTTGTTTAGGGAGAGGTTCCACTTCACCATTGCCACCCACTCTGTCTCAAAACCAAAGGTATTCTGAGGTGCCCCTGGTTACCTGGAAGTGAATTCACCATACTTCAGTACCAGCACGTCTCTCTTCAAAATGTGGCTCAGGACTCACTAAAGGAAACCACACAGTGTTAAGACTAAACATTCTTGAGTAAGCCTCAGTTATGGCAAATTCAACAGCCTGGCCGTTGAGAGAGCAGTTACCAAAATTTTCCAAATAAATAAAGCAAACAAGTTACTTCAGGAAGAAGTTCACATCTATATGATTTATAATACTGGGAGTTGGCCCATTGAGGCAGGAGGAACCCAGTGAACCAGCAGTAAACCAGAGGCCACCCAGGCACTCAGGATGCCTCTGAGGTTTTAGTTTGTGTTCAATCATCTACTGAATCCTCACTAGGAGTTGCTCTGTTTGGGAGGTGAAGGCGTCTTATAACATCCTGCAAGACTTACTGGCTTGAACTTTATCGTGCAGCCTCTAAATGGGTTAATATTAACAGGAAAAAAAAAAATAGGGATCCTATTTAGAGGCTCCTGGCAGCAAGCAAATACAGAAAAAAAATACACCTCCAAAATCAATGTTTGCTTTGCTGAGGGCCTGCTTAGGTGTACATTGGAAACAATTCTGTCTGTCTACCACAGTTAAGTCACCCTGCAGCCTCGTGTGCCAGCCAGGGGTACTTAGCAGTCCAGAATCAACAGGTTGCCGCTGTTGAGCAGTACCAGAACAGAGGGGCAAAAAAGAATGGAAAATGTTAGATGTGACACTGCGGCCTTGATGGATGAAGATGATAAAAGATGAGAAGCACCCTGGAGAGCCCTGCCTCTCTGACCCCCGTCCACTAACCTCAGACTGGGCACCATCTCCAAGGATCATTCTAGCCATTAGAGAAAACACTGCTGCTCTGCAGCTGGTCTCCACATATCATTCTCAGGCACTTCCAAATTAAAACACACATGCCCACATACACACGCCCCCACTCATATATGACATACTATATATATTGTGTAGGAGGATATTATGTGTTGATGGACAAAGTGAAACACACTTAGCATTCTTGTAGTCACACCCATATATATCTCTCTGCCTGGGCACATATTATAATACATGTACAAAATTATACAGTCAAATACTTAAAGGGCATAAATTATATTTGATTAAAATAATCCATACATATTCTTAGGCAGAAGCCCTAACCTCCTGCAAATGGACTGGGCATGAACTAATAATGCAATCCAATTATCAGTCTCAGTATCTTAATCTGATTAGGAAGTGGTTATTAAATTAAATATTATAATAATTTGTATATGTATCCTAAGACAGCCAAATACACTATATTAGTTTAATATCATATTATTCTTTAATCAGTAAATTCCATTGGCAATTTATCTTATCGACCTACTGTCAATAATAAGATATAGAGATTCTAAGCTCCCAAGCAAGGGTGTTCTGTCTTTGGTTCACCATTACATTAATACATTTAGCAACTTTTACAAAAATAATGTACAACCAAATAATAAGTCCTACCTGAGAAGTAGATATGTAAGTACAAACAATGAAGACATATTTATAAACAACATTTCAAATATTCATCTCAGTGAAACATTCTTTGAGCATGCCAGATACATGTGTATATCGTGGAGTATATCAGATATATAAATGCACATATATATGCACACGACCTTGGTTATTTATCATTCTATTTATGGCATTATTATTACATGACATTCAACAAGCAGGGAAAAACAACATAGTCTATAAAAATGGAAGAAATAGTTTTTTTAAGACAAGACAAAATTAATGATCATGAAGAAAGAACTAAGAACAATAAAACCCACAAACAGAATCATTCATGCAAAAGAAGCTTAAGGTAGCAAAAAGATCTTAGAGAAGCAGAAGATTCTTCACTGGCACAAAATATGAAACACAAGAAAAACTTATTCAAAATTGGGGTAACCTAAGAATGTGGAAAAATTGAAACAAAGATGACTCCTTGTGAGGGTATAAATATTGAGAAAGCACTTATAGGTTAAAAAAATTGAAAAGAAAATATTGTGACAATGATGTGAGAATATTTTGTATGTTTTAATGAACCTGATAGGTAAGAATATGAAAAATGAAAAGGCTAAACTGAGAGATGGAAATTCTTAAGACTCTGACAAATCAGGATTAGAGTATTTTGTTTTCTTTTACAACAGTATTTTCTTTCAGAAGAGTTAATAAAGGATTACTTTAGTTCACTGAACTAGGGAACCTGAAAAGGTAGAAGGTAGGAAACAATTATGTGATAAATAAGATTATTTTGGAATAATTTTTTATTTTTTTTTATTTTGGAATATTACGGGAGTACAAATGCCTTGGTTACATAAATTGTCTTTGCACCACCTGAATCAGAGCTACAGGTGTTCCCATCACCCAGACAGTGTGTGAATTAAATACAAAATGCCCAATAAGAATCACCATGGCAGTGCACACTCTGCACCTTGTAGATAAAGTAATCATAATTTAAGCAAGTGTTGTAAGAGCTAGTCAGTAACAGGAAGATTTCCTTAGATAATGTGGAGCAGTCCCTAGATGGTCCTCTAAAGACATGTAACACAAGCAGAAATAAATCTTTGTTGTTATAAGCCCCTGAGATTTTGAGGTCTGTTGCAACTGCAGCAGAACTTGTCCTATCCTGACTGATATAGCGAGGGTGAAGAGTAGATCTATGCCCTATGAAGTATTCTCATTGCAATTATTATGTAGCCAAGATCCTATTTAGTCACACATATACATACAGTTGACCCTTGAACAACACAGGTTTGAACTATGCAGGTCCACTCATATGTGGATTTTTTTTTGACAAAGTTACCCCAAGTGTGCCTGCCTCGCCTGCCTCCCATTTCACCTCCTCCTCTTCCACCTCCTCCTCTTCCACTTCTGCCACCCCTGAGATAACAAGACCAATCCTTCCTTTTCCTTCTCCTCCTCCTTAGCCTATTCAACATGAAGATGACCAGGATGAAGGTTTTTATGATGATCCATTTCCGCTTAATGAATAGTAAATATATTTCTATTTCTTATGATTTTCTTAATAACATTTTCTTTTCTCCAGCTTACTTTATCTTAAGAATATAGTATATAAAACATGTAATGTACAAAATAGGTGTTGATCCACTGTTTATGTTATCAGTAAGGCTTCAGTTCACAGTAGGCTATTAGTAGTTACTTTTGGGGCAAGTCAAAAGTTATATAGATTTTTGCTAAATGGGAATGGGTCCCCCTAACCCCCACATTGTGCAAGGGTCAATTGTGTATGTACATACAGAGCAGAGCCACAAATTTTTAATACTGTTTGTAGTGTAAAGTGAACAATCAGTTTCATTCCCTCCAAAAACCAAAAAAAAAGAAAAAAAATTATAGTGTTTTGAAGAGATAATTGGGGAAATTATCACTAGTAGATGCCACTGATGGTAAGTGTCACATTATAATAAAACCTGGACTCTGCAGTTGTAAAGAAAGGCAGAGGCAAAGGTCATATAATAAGGGAAATAAGAGCAGTCCAAATACAATTCAAGCAAGCGTGTGAATGATGGGCAGCGTCTATATGGGGGGTGGGGGGATTGAAACAAAAAGAGAAAATAAACAAGAAGGTGCAGTAGTAAAGGTGAACATGAGGCAGATCATAATTTTCTAATACAGAGTCTATTCATTCTGTTTGAAATTTGGAGCCTGCTTATACTGTTGTGTTTTATGAGCGTGCATATACTACTACTGTCTGGAAGGCACAGGCCTCCAATTCCAGCACCCCATTGGCAGACGCTGTTGAGCTGCTCTCCAATGATAAGTCGCGGTGGGAGAGGATCAGAAGGATAACCAAGGGATGAGTCTGTAGAAGGGTGTATCCAACAATTTCCACTGGAAAAAGCAGCAAGAGCTGATTTTTTTTTTAAGCAAAAGTAAAGAAGCTCAGCGAGTGGTCAAAGATGGTATTACTGGTTTCTTGTCTAACAGGTGAATGAAATAGCTCTGGAGGCCCCTCAGATCTTTTGTGGTTAGTTTTGGTTGGAAAGTTGAAATGGAGTATTTGTTGTCTGTTTATATTTTCCCTACTTGTTTCCACAAAGAATTTAAGTGCTTAGGAAAATGATACCTACCAAACTACACTGGTAACCAAGTTGCTGAAGAAGGGTTTGTATGTTTTCCTTCTGTATCCCTCCGTATTATTTGAAATTTGTACAAAGGACGTGTACTCATATATTACTTTGGAATTTAAATGTTTAAGAAATTAAAACAGCTATGAAACAGACTATGCTCCCTGTATTTGGTTCTTTTATCTCTGCTTACTTGAGATAACATTTGCTTATTGATGAAGTGGACCTTAGGGACTGAAGAAAGGTAATAAGGAAAAATATAGCAGAGTAACTCATCACAAACCGAAAACTCCACAATTGGAGACAGATTATGTTACTAGCTGGGCTCACCTGAGTGTATGGGGAAAGCACAGTGGTCACAGCTCAATGTGCATCTGCAGCAGAAGAGTTCTTGTTGAGAAATGTTCCTGAGCACACATCAGTCTTATTATTCACTGTATATATGAGTAGAGTGTGACGCTGGGCAGGGCTGGGTGCAAACCCCGCATCACCACGTACCAGCCATGGATCTTGGGTAAGTACTTTGACTGCTCTGAATCTGTTTCCTCATCTGCAAAACAGAGATGTTAATATATATCCTGTGAGATAGTTGCAAGGAGTAAATGTACTGATAAATATAAAACGTGGAGAAGGTAATCAGTAAATGGTGGCAATTCCTGTGAAGAGCCTCTTTGAAAACGAACCATGATGGACAAGAAATCAAGACAGAATATAAGAAAGTATATGACTATAAAATCCCATATTCAATATCTGCCTGAATTATCTAAAAATACAAAGTACAGTTTGAAACAAGAAATAAACTGTGTAGCTCAAGGAAAATGGAATTATTTAATATGAAAATGAAGGCTAATGAAAAACCCTAATCACCGTCAAAATATATAAGTGGGGTGGAAAAAGGGATGAAAAGCCATTCTCTTTATTCATATGAAGACATAAATTTAAGTTTAGAAATGTAGAAGAAATGAGTTTCTGAGCATGAGAAGCTCTGAGTCATAGTAATGAGTGATAGCATGAAACCTTTTTCTCATTAATCTTTGAAATAAATTGGCTCCTCTAGCCTTGATGGTATGGATGTTGCAGAGCTATGTGCTAAAACACATTGAGTTTCAAGATAGTAATGCAAGTGAATACGAGAGTCTCTGAACAGCTTTGGAAGGAAGTGAAAAGAGAAACACAAGTTAGACCAGGAGACCACTTGAGGCATTCGAAGGGGATGAAAGGTATTGCAAAAGGAAAAAGACAATGGAAATGATTCAGACAAAGGTTTCTGTATATCAAATTCACCTAGACATTTTAGTGGTTGTAAAAGCATATTCCCAGGTACAGATTGAGAGATTGAGATGGAGAGAACTTTAAAACCTGGGTTTAAGGCACAGACAGAGTGTCAAGGCAGTGACTCCCAGTGGAGTGCTCATATCGATCAAGGTGGCTGAGTTCCAAAAAGCCTTTTAGACGTGTAGAAGGGGTAGGAAGGAAGGAAGTGAATAAGGTCACTTGCCCGCTGAAATTCCACCTTGAAAGGATCTGTCTTATCTCCCCTTCCCCCCATGAGACAGAAAATCATATTTTCATCTTTTTAGTTATTTTTAATTGACCCCCATCAGTGCACTTCAGAGAGCAGAGGGATGTCAGGCTCATAATTCAACTTGAGAACCGTGTGAAGCAAGGTGAAAGTTTTCTCAACCCTGGAAAATCTAAGAATTTGTCTCACACACAGAGCTTAGAGTGCCTGACTCCATGAAGAAATTGATGTTTTTACCTAAAATAACTGTTCAAATTGTACATTTGCTACGTTTTATAAACATCAGAAGGGCACCACTGACACCCAAGTGAAAAATCCCCACCTTGGCCAAAATGGTTTCACGTAAAAACAACTTAGCTACCAAAGAAAACTTTCTGCACTCCTTGTGCCCAAGGGAATCTGGGGCAGGAGAGCCTGTGCCTACCTCTGCAGAGAAGCAAAGACTTTAACCCCAAATGGGAAAGGTGCTTTTAGGTTAAAATGCTTCTGGCTTTAGCATCTCTGTTCTCCTCTCAGGAGTAGAGTAGGTACCTCCCAAATTCGCCCTTAGAGCAGCCCCACACCGTTATTTGTCCATGGTCCACCTTTTGACTTGCTCTGTATAAACATTTCACCCTCCGCCCGCAGACAGCCGCCTACCTCTGCCTGCCTCCCTGCTTGCTGGCCTCCCCTGCCCAGGTTTCAGCTGGAGGAACACCTAGCAAACAACATGCGCTTTGGGGCTCAATGTTCTTCAGGCCTGCCAGTTCTTTCAGGAGGTCGTTTACATGCCTGGCTCTTACTTCAATGAGCTACTCGGGAGCAGCCAGTGAAAAGTGCTTTTGCTCCTGAAAAATATTACAGTGCTTTGTTGCAAATGGGGAATCCGTGGCTCCCCACCATTAAAGGTAACAGCCAATGCGGTTGAACCCATCACTTCTTAGGGAGTGACTGTACTCCCCCAAAGTGTGATATGGCAGTTTTTGAGCTCCCAAATTCTGTTTTGTAAATAATTGGTCATTTTCCTCTGATTCATCAAACTCTTTTTGGCCCTGCCTACCTGGTCCCCCTCTTATTTGTAGATTGCCATGGTACATAACACTTAATGGGCCAAGAAAAGACACAAAGCTAACATTTACTCATTACATCCACATAGTGTGTATGGAGAAAAACACCCCCTTGCACACACCCTTTAGAAAAGACATAAATTTTGACAGGAAAAATATTTCAAGGGGAGCTCCATGGATTTCTTTACTCAGTTGTAATGGCAATATTATCAAATTAGTTTGTGTTGCCTCCAACTTAATATTTTCATTTGCTTCTTTTTCCCCTTAAGTGTACTATAAAAAGATGATTAATCAAAGAAAGGAAAGTTACCTTTGATTAAAGAAGTTAATTATGAGCGGCTGACTTGATGTGGGTGGAAGGCTTCACTCAGCCATTTTATTTTCTTCTCCACAGGAGGGCTAGAAAAATGGGCCATAGGCAATATTACAATGAAGGAATCACTGGAGTAGTAAAAACTTTACAGGAAACTTCAACTTTCACTGCCATGATCAATAAGCAATGCAGAAAATGTTTCTCTGTCTACATTTTATTACACATTTAATGGGCATCCAGTTTCTATGTTTATACATTAAATATGTTTCTAAAATCTCATTATGGATTACATTAATATAAATAATCACCATAATATTATACCCATTTCATGTAGAGGAAGCTGAGTCAAAGATGAATTATAAGAAAGGAAATTGTTTTCATTACTGCTGAATATAGTTCTGGAGCCCCACAAAAGGTATTTAAAGAGAGGTACAGTTGAGAGCATGCACTTTGGAGCCAAAATGTACAGGTTAGATCCCCTGGTCAGCTGCTTTGCTACCTGTGTAAACAATGGGAAAGTATTAACCTCGCTAAGCCTCAGTTTTCTCATCTATAAAATGGATATAATAATGGCACCCTCCTGCAAGAGTTTGTTTTGAATATTAATTAATTTGTGAAAACTACCTAGAATAGTACATAGTAAGTGCTATGTTGTTAGTGGCAGCTATTATAATTATTATTATTGTGACACATCATGATGTATGAATACTAAATGGAGGAAACAGTCTTGAACAGAGAGGGTAAGCAGAAGGTAGATATTTAGCCTCTTCAGCTCCTATGCATTTCTGTGTCTGCCTGGTCTATAAGCCGTCAAGGGTGCTTCCCTGGCTAATGCAGAGTGTGCCCCTAAGTGGAAGTCATTCTTTAATTTTATCCTGAGACCCTCATCTCCTAGGCATCATTTTACTGGTGTCCTGGAGAAAAGCTTTGGTAGCAACAGCTCTCTGCTCCCTCTAAAGAGAGAATCTAGCTGTCCTTCCTCAAGGACAATCTAAAGAAAGGTTTTCCAGTTAGAACAGCTTCAACTCTGCCATAACTATTCCCATTCTGGTCACAACTGAGGAGAAAACCTAATATTACAATTTGTTCATTGCATTGTGAACTGAACCTGAAAACAAACACATTTCTGTTTCTGAAGGTTTGGTCTTTGCCCCCAAGTCAGACCTTGTGTCATTCACACTCAGTGGCTTCTCATGGTCTGGCTAGCAAGGGTACAAATTAACTTGGCACAGACCAGGCAGACACATTTTCTTAGCAAAAGTTACCCCTAGGTGTCCAGTCACCTCGTCATGGGCCCCAGAAGTTCTCCATCTGGCTGCATTCCTTAAAGCATGCTCTGAAATTCAAATAAAGTCAAATGTTCTCCTCATGATCCTTTATTCACTTGCTTGGGTGAGCCTGTTGCTTTTAGGTGGCTTCAAAGTTTGCCACCCCAGTAATGGTGGAAAAGTGATTTAATCTCTCTAGTCTCAGTAAAATGAGATTGATAAAAAGACATCTACCTCAATTGTTGGAGAGACTAAAGAAGACATAGTATGTTTTCATACATAGGACAATATTTTTAAATGCCTAATAAATGTTAGCTGTTATTGTGTACACATGATGAAGTTTTTGTTTGATTTGGGGATTTATTTTTTAATGAGTATATGCTTTGCATTCTCAAATCAAATTACACATTGGTAAGGGCAGGGATTGTATCCTCTAGCTTGTTTATTTTCAACCAAAGTAGTTTGTACTGCACTCTTGTAAGGAAATCATGTCCATTTTGTTATGCCTTTCTGCATAAGAACATGTAGTTTCCTCTACCTGCAATGAACTTCCTAGGTTGTCTGTCTGTCTGTCTGTCTGTCTAAACCATACTCACTCCTCCTTTCAGTTAGGGGGTCAATCTGGTGTCCTTTCTCCGGGTTCTCTTAGAGAAGTTATTCTTACTGCAGCTCTTGTGACAGGATATGAAAGGTTATTTTTTTAAATATTAATATAAAAAGAGCTCTTTTGCTTTTCTTAAATTTCTTTGCTATATTAGGAAGATGGAATACAAATGTCTCCCCTGCCTCCCGAAAGGACTTGAAAATAAGCCCTCCTCCCCCTGCCCTAGAGGAAAGGGAAGCAGGTTTTCCATTGTCCAAGATTTGTCTCAGGGTTTATGGGAATTTCAAAACCTCTTATGAAATTTCCAAAAGATAATTGAGGATACAGCAGGAGGAAATGGGGGTGGGGGTGGGGTAAGATTCTCCCAAAATAACAGAGGAAGAGGAAAGAACCAGAAGATTCCTTGGAGTGCAGGTACAGATCCCAGGAGGTTGCCCAAGAAGGAAGAGATCTGCTGTGTAGAGGAAGGACTTTGTAAAGAGTCACTGGGGGACGTATTCTCAGAGTGCCCAGGAGCCCACAGGGCCCTGAGTCATGTCCCACTCACCTCCAGCCCTCACTGGCGGGAGGTCATCTCCTTCCCTGAGCCCTGGCCATGCTCTGGTGAGCCTGCTCTGGCAGCAGAGGGAAGGACTTGGCTCCATTTCCTCTCTTCTTGCCAGGTCAGCAGGAGCAATCTCCAGCCGCTCCTCCCAAGTCCCCTCAGATTTCGCCTGATTATGAAACTTCTACACCCCTTCCTCACCCACAGCACAGCCCCAGAACACTAAGAAACCTGAAACGGCAGGGGGAGCTTCACTCTTAGGAAGGCAGCCAAGACCCAGGAGTGGGGACAGTCCTACTGACCCTTCTGTCATTTCCTTATAATTGTTGGCTTGCCACCTGTCTCTGCCCCCTCACCCACTCACCTGTAACATGTGGAGTGAGGTGTGGGCAAGGAGATGGTCTCCTTCACCTGCCCCTCACCACCACCTGTGCATTCCTGGTGCCTGCAACACTTCTTGGCCAACAGGAGGGTATTTTAGTTATACTGTTTTGCTTTTTGGAAATATAATAGCATCACTTTAGCTTGCTCGGAGAAAGCCTGGGAAGTTATAAAGTTTCAGGTGAAGCAACAAGGGGAAAAAATTCCATGAAATTCCAAAACCTGGAACCATATATAGATCTTATATTAATCACTACCCTGTCTGCAGATTGACTATGTCCTGGTTTAGGTGCCAGATCCTGGCACACACAGTCATGATTAGTGGGCAGGGTCACCTGGACATTAACAGGTCTGCAGAGAATTGCCTCCTCGTCAGGGAAAGGAAATGAGGCAATTTGTATTAGAGAGATGTGGACAAAGTCGGCACTCAAATAGTCATGTATTGTATACAGGTGCTCAATTTACCTGTCTTACTTGCCCTGGAGTGTTAGTTTGTTCCATCCACAAATAGGTATGGGGTGCTCATTGTATGCTATACACTGTGTTGGAAGAAGAAAAATGAATAAGACCAAATGCATCTTCTCAAGAAGCCATAGATTCCTCTCAAGAGGTCACATTCTTCTCTAGGTTCCAGAGCAGGGTCTTCCTACTAGTGTCACTGCCCTTAGTTTCCCAAGGCATTTGGACATCTCCCCATCTGAGCAAAGAGTGGAGAAATCCCTTTTATGCTTATTATAATTCATGATAAAAAGGAGAGCTTGCAAGGAAAACACACACACACACACACACACACACACGCTCAATTATCTGAACTATATTTTATATTATATCTAAGCAAAGGGTAGGTTTTCTACCATGAATTTGTAGGCTTTCTAGCACCCACACATTTTCCCAAGCTTATCTCTTTTTAAGAGGGGTCCTGAGGAAACACAATTTACAATAATGCACAAAATGACTTTAAGATGAACTTCCAGGTCTAGCAAGAGTAACACTATCACCCTTTATCACAGTGTATAAGTTTCCCAGAGCTGCAATAAGTAATTGCCACAAATTGGGTGGTATAAAACAACAAGATTCTATTCTCTCTATCTCTGGAGGCTAGAAGTCTGAAATCAAGGTGTCACCAGGGCCTTGCTCTCGCTACAAGTTCTAGGGAAGGATCTATTCCATGCCCTTCTCCTAGCTTCTGGTGTTGCTAACAATCCTGGCATTCCCTTGCTTGTAGACGTATTATTCCAACCTCTGTGTCCATCATCACGTGGCATTCTCCCTGTGTGTCTGTTTCTGTGTTTCTTCTCTTCCTGTAAAAACACCAGTCATACTTAAGGGAACATCCTACTCTGGTATAACCTCATCTTAACTAATTACATCTTTAATGACACCATTTGTAAATAAGGTCACATTATGAGGAAAGGACATGAATTGTGGGAGGGCACCATTCAACCCAATACTCTCAGTTTCTTCCTTAGATGGGAGTTCCTACATCTATCTCTTAGCCCCAAATATTGCTCCAGGTTCTTTGTGACTTCCCTATTTCCCAAGTGAAGAAGGTATTTACTCATCTGATTCCAAAGAATCTTTCCCTGGCTTTAGCTCTTTTCACCTATGCTTCTTTTCATCATTTCCAAGAAGTCCATAGTCCTGGACTCCTGGATATTCAATTCTCACACCTGACCTGTTCTGATTTCCTCAGACTCATTGGCCTGTGAGGCTTGCTTTGTCACCAATTATTCAGTCAGCACCCAGGTTCCCCAGCTGTGGAGCACTAGCTTATGTTCCAAGTTTTCAGCTTTATTTGAACTTGCTTTTGAAAGCTGGAATAAGGCCCCATTCAAAGCCTTGCTCCCTTTCAGGGTGATGCTCTATATTTCTATTTCCTGCTGAAGGTATAGCATCTGCTATGTGTTCGTAAAGTAACCCCTTTAGTGGGACTTCCTTGTGACTCACGAGTGGTCAGCTCAGATTTCATAGTTCCAACTATGCTCCCAGATTCTCTTTAAAGACTCATCACTCACATGGAGCCTAGAGGTTTTCAAAAATCATATCATTAAAGTTTTAATACAGCAAAATGCCTTTAGCATACAATAGAGATTAACAAATGGATATATTCCTACCTTGAGCAAGAAATGTGTCACTACTTTAAGGAACCTATAGGTGTTTCACTTTTGAGTAGTTTCTATCTATATTATTTTCATTTTCTGATGTGAAATAATTATTATAATACCCAAGAAAAGAGTCTTGAAAGTAGTTAAGGTCTTAGTTGATTCTGGCCAACAGGAAAAAAATGTATTGATAGGGTATCGGATGGTTCATAAAATTACCTGGAAGATTGCAAAGCTGGCCTCAGAGAACGGTCAATAACAAAGAATCATGATCAAAATTACCATACAGAATCTGTCCAGTGAGGACACTATAGCAAACACCAGGTACCACAGTTTACACCACTGATACTGTTGGCATCAGGTAATGGTCATGAGAAAGAAAAAAAAGTCATGCCCACCCCTGGCTGAACGGAGGAGTGGGGTGCTGGGTAATCTAGACTTTTAGCTGGGCAAAATATCAGAAGGAATGATGGAACATATACTAGACCAGCACCTAGAAGTCCCAGTCATTCATTTAAAACTTTTCACTACACCTAAATGTGCAAAAAGGTACATGAACTACAGTTAACACCTTCTAGACATAAATTCATTATCTTCAGGAGCATATAACAAGTTGACTCAGCCAGCTCTCTGGAGTGGTTAATTCACTAATTTCAGACTCATCAATAAGCTATGTTGTATCTTAAGATTACTGTTAGACTTTCTCTTTTTTTCCCCTCTGGTTTCTGTTTTCCCAGAACTGGAGAAGGTGGTGATGTTAAGGCTGACTCTATGCAATCCAATCAAGAACAATAAGAAAAAAGTTTGTTTTTAAAAAGAAGATGAAAGCTAAATTAACAAATATGAGACATGTTTATTTCACATCACTCTCTGCCAGAATGTGCATTTGCTGTGGTATAGATGAATGGTTCTCAAATTGGGATCTCAGGGCCATTGGTGGTCTCATTATGTCCTAGGTGGTCCTGTAGGCCAATTACAAATATGTTCTAAAAAATCAGTCGAAATGTGTGTTTTAAATTTATTTTAATTTACTTTGTTGAATTTAAATCAAAATATAAGAATCAATATTTTAAAATTGTAACCTCAGCAATGATTATTAATTTGAGAAAAGATTGCTCAAGATTTTGTACATGTGTGTGGTGGTAGGGTAGGTGGTCCAGCGGGCCTTTGCCCAGTATCCATGATCTATAATTTTAAAAGGTTGAAAGGACAGAGCCTCTCCTCTTCAGCAGAGGGTGATGCATCAGGCTGTAAGACTAAAGTCAGTTATAGAGGACTCAACAGTCAGCTTTATCTCAAAATTGAAGGTTCAAGAACCAATGTGCCATGTGTGGAATAACTTTCCTGCAGGAATGGGCCCACATCAGCCCATCTTTTACTGTCATTCAGAGTCAGCTAATCAATGATATAAAAAAGGCCAAAAATGACAACCTTAAAATGTAACTGAGTTTAAGAAAGATAAATTATCAGCTTGAAAATTATGATATTACTACCAAATGGGGGAATAGAGAACATGCGGTAGGTTGATGAAGTTAGGGGGGATAAAAAGCATTTGAGAGTAAGAAAATTCTAGGTTTATATAGCTTTTTCCAGAAAAGTGGGTGAATGGGTCACACAGTTGTTCATGTTGGAGTGATTGGTTTATCTATTAGTCAGCATTTGCTTCATGGCATTGTGTCTCACCCAACTGTATTCTAATTCTGTATTTTCCAAGTAATTTTCTAATTCTAACTTGGTTTTACAAGTAGATAGCAATCCCTGATTGAGATATGCATATTGATGTAAGCTTGGCACGTGGGCTTTCAAATGGATACTTTTAATTCATTCTTTTATTCTTTCATGGAGCTTTACTGAGCACCTACTTTGTACTTGAATTGTGCGAGGTACTGGAGCCTCACTGGTGGTCTCATGGGGGATAAATTCCCATGGGTCAAATATACAATAATGAATAAATAAAACTATGTTTCTGGACCATGGGTGACCGACCTAAGGAGTGTCATTCTGTAAAGCCCTGCTTGAAATAGCTCTCCTGTCCTTCCAGTTTGCTTTAGACTAGTTTCCCTTAAAAGCAGAACCTAAAAGAAAGGCACTTAATTTGAGATGTGATTCTAGGAAGCAGCAGTAAAAGGCAGGAATAAAATAGGTCAGAGAAGGATAAAAAGTTGGCTACGACTGTGGGAAAATGGAGCTCAATCTTGTTCTCTGAAGGAGTTTTACGAAACAGTTTGTCCAGAGAATAAAACGAAAAAGCATTTACCAGCTTATATCCCACATTGGTCAAGGATAGCTCCGTGGGCTTTGACTCCCCTGCATTTCTGGGATCTATAAAAAGCAAAAACCTCTTTTGATTAAGCCACTATACATGGGGGCAAATGCAATATTAAGTAATACCTACATGTTCTGCATCTTTTAAAAAAAATATCATTTATATATTATAAAATTTACTCATTTTAGGTATATAATTCAATGAAGGTTAGTATATTTACGAAGTCTTCAAATTGTTTTCTTTTTATATTTCCACTTAGCATATCTTGTATATCATTTCATACATAGTACATATGGATCCGATTTATTCTTGTTCAACAACTGTATAGTGTTTGCAATAGTCATTAATGTTATGTACTAATTATTTTAACTCTACACTCCTGCCCCATGGAGTGAAGTATGGCCTAATAAAATGAAATGTGACCATAAGTGACACATATTTCTTCTAAGTTGAAGCTTTAAAGATTCAGTGTCTACATTTCAGCACTTTCTGTCTTTTCCTGTGTCACAGTGATTGGCAGTATTCCAGAGAGCAGCAGCTAAATCAGCCTGGGCCCCAAAGTGAAGATGACACAAAGCACAGTTTTCAACTGAGCCAGGATGAATACGTAACATGAGTGAGAAATACATCTTTGTTTATTTAACCTACTGAGAGTTTGAGGTTTTTTTTCTTATAGTGCATCATCTAGCCCATCCTGTCTGCTTTTCCTTCATTTGTTTAACCAGTTTCATATTGATTATAATTATAGTTAGCTTGAATTTTTTGATATCATAATCTTGAAATGAAGATCTTTATAAATATATCATTGTGTATGTTTAGATAATTTTGGAATAGATATGGTCAGAAGTAGAATTGCAAATCAGAGAATATGCACATTTTATATTCTACCAGATATTTCCAAATTTCTTCCAAAGAAAGATTTTAAATATTTTCTCTCAGAAGCAGAGTGCCTATATCCTGGCCAGAGCACCTATAATAGATAGCATTATCATTTTTACCTTTTATAGGCTGATAGACAAAGTATTCTACTATGCTTAATTTAAATTTCTCTGATTGGTATTGAAATATGGCATTTATTTCCATGTAATTATTGGCTATTTGATTGTTTCCTTTGTGACTCAGTTGTTTTTCTGTGATGTGCTTACTCTGACCTTACCTTTATCCTCTTGGGTTGTTTATGCTTTCTTCTTGATTTGTAAGAGCTCTTACTATGGTCTAAATATTAATCTTTATATTACGTGATGCAGATGTTTTCTCCAACTCAGTCTGGCATCTTTATGTCTATAGAGTAGAGAACTCTAAAAGTATTATGTATCATTTTATCTTATAGCTTTTGGGTTTCATTGAGAGGAAAATCTTTCTCCCACATGATTTAAAAAATTCTCCTTCATTTCCTTTTAATACTTCTTTAATTTCATTTTTTACAGTTTATACTTTAATCCATTTGAAATTTTTTTAATGAATAATGCGAGCCAGGTAAAATATTTCATAGTAATAGTTTTCAAAGGGGCTGCCAATTTTCCCCATGATATTATCTCCCCTTCTGATCCAAATCCAATCATAATCAAATGATAATTATTTTATCATAATTAAAATTACTATGTATAAGAAGATTGATTACTGAGCCTTGTTCTGTTTCAATGATCAATTTCTCTATTCCTACGTCGGTACCCTCTATCTTAATTAATCATGACCCACATAATCGTTCTACTTTAAAATTGTTTTCCATTAACTATTCTTGCAAGTACAGATAAATTTTAGAAACAATTCATTAAGTTCTATAAAATATTCCACTGGAACTTTGAGATCATGTGCCATTAATAGGTTACTTTGAAGTACTTTGACATCTTTACAATATTGAGTATTTATATCCAAGAATACAGCATGCCCTTCCATTTTTTTAAGTCTTCTTTTAGGTCCTTGGTAAAGATTTGTAGTTTCCTTCATGTAGGTCTTGCACATTTCTTGCTCAGTTTTTTAATAGATTATTTTTGACATCTTGCTTCCCCATATTTCAAGACAGAAATGAAGTCATTAGGCTGAGGCAATTGCTCCAGTTCGATAGCTCTGGTTTCACTCGGGTATTTACTGTTCAGAAACTGTCTACTTATTTCTTCCTCTCTACTCAAGCAAAGCATTATCTTTCAATTGTGACAGTTTGGAACACCCCGCTGCATTTGACCTGCACATTTCCTTTCATCCGATCCATATTTATGTTCTGTTGCATGAATGATGACAGGGTAGTTGATCCCAATTGGCTCAAATCTCATCAGCCAAATAGTTCTTGAATTCTTATGCTGTTTTAAATAATAGTTCCCTCTGAGAATGTTAGTTATTAAATCACACTGCAATTCTTCTTGCACAACTAGATGTTACATTTATATTAAACCCTTGAGGGCAACAATACAGAACGTATTGTACACATGGGCCTGCAGGCACAACTGAAGGCCTAAAAGCATATGGGAAAATGGAAGACTAGAGTCCTCTGAGAAGTGGAGATACTGGTGTATTTTGCTAAGACCCAACAGGTGAATTAATAATGGCAGAACAGCCATTATTGGAGCCCATTCTCCATCTTCATTGTGATACTTTGTTAGGCTTTTACAAAACAAAAATTCTAAACCTACTTTGAATTTCACGTTATGGCATAGTGTGCTTTTGAAATATTTACAACGATTTTTATTGAGGATTTCCTCCCTCTTCCATCTTTCAAATGTATATCTGTTTCTGTGGTTTTAAAGTTCTGTAAATCTAAGTAGAATATTAGCTTTGGTTGAACTGATAAAACATCTGTAATATCAAGAAAGTGTTTTGGAAGCTCCTATGTTTCTTTAATTTCCACCCATTTTTTTCCCTTTCTCTCTGTGATGGTTTTTTTGTTTCTTCTTGTGATGATGCAACTGCAAGGGAAGGAATACCAGAGATTGCAGCTGTCACCAGAAGCTATGAGAGAGCAGACTCCCCTTCAAAGCCTGCAGAACTATGAGAGAATTAATTTCTGTTGTTTTAAGCCACGCATTTTGTGGTACTTTGCTATGGCAGCTCTAGGAAACTTAATACGCCCTGCTTAAGAATGTAAATATTGGTTCTTCTCTCTAGTGTCCAAATTTGGAATCCAAGCTCAGTTCTTCCCTACTCTGCATCCTACCTCCCCATAGATGCTCATCCACATAATCTAGGATTAGACCTTTTTGGTGTATGTTGTACTTTACTGTAGTAGGGAGCATTTAGAGATAAAAAATATACACCAATAGATACAAGTACTCAGTTTTCCCTAAATCTAACTTGATACATAATGTTAGCTTTCATAATCTGAACCTATTTTATCTTCCAAGCCAGAGGCTACCACTGAGAAAGAACTCAGGCCTTTAGAGTTGCTCCAAGCCACATCTTCAGCTCCAGGCTGAACTGCCCTGTCTATACCTATATCAGCCATTAGCTGGATCACGTAGATTTATACTTAGAATCCTATGACAAGTTGCTCTCTCCTTAGGTACCACAGCATGGACAGAAATCCATTGCAAGGGCTTTCACCTCAGGTCATTTCATAGCAAGCCTTTCCTTTGCTGCACTGCTCACAGAAATCTTTCCCCTTCCCACCTGCTGGCCTCCTGAATACTTACCATTTGCCTCTATTTTTGTCTCTGTCCCATGCATGCATGTATGTAAATATATCTATATATTTTTAAACTTAAGTTCAATCCTGCCTCACATACCACATGTTCCTCCTTGAAGTCTTTTTACAGGCTTCACACTCTTGTGCCTACAATCAAAAGTATCTCTCTCCTGGCTCACTATAAAATTGATACCTTTGAATGTCTTATTTTATTCAACAGGTGTAAGATTTGATGGGAGGGGAGAGAGTGCTGCTGTCCCACCTCCAGCACACATAGGGTTGGGGAGGATCGTCATCACTAGAGAGAGCATTTAAATATTTCACGTACAAGCTTCTCCACAGAAAAAAATATTTTATGATATCTGTACCCATTAGGCACGTTTGATCTAAGACACAAATACAGAATTTTTAGTGAAGTCAGTGGAAATCTACATCGGCCCCCTGATGGAAGGAATTAAATTCAAATAGGGTGAAATAATTTCGCCAGATGCCATATATTTCCTATGTAAAAACTGAAATTTTAAAAATGATAAAATTAGCAAAAGGAAACATGCTTGCATTATCCGACATCCTTCGCTAGGAGCCGTTCGAGGATAAGCAACAGGCTTTCTCGTCAGTAGACTCCTTGAAAGAAATCAGGACATTGAGATCATTTTGGAATTATTTGGAGGCTGTTTTATAGAAATATGTTTTCTATCTCTAAGAACTCAGACTACCAGACGTTTGGTTTTCTTTACTTCAAATTCTGCCCAATACTTCATGGGACAAAGCAAGAAAACTACCACCAAGAAACGACTACACTGGGATGAAATTCCAGAATTCACCCCAGGTATAATGTCCCCATGCCCCAGTACCATGTGCAATACTTCATTTGTGTGGTATAACTGACATATGTGTGCTCCCTGGTCTGGGTGTAGGATCTTCCTCACGGGACAGTGCAAGGGAGAGAAACCAAGGTCTGTGTCCACGGCCTCAGGCTTCCAAAGAGAAGGATGAGGCTGACGAAGTGTTTCCCCAAGGCTGTGCATCTAGATGCTTCCCGGGTCTATCTCCCACTTCCCCAAACCCACTGACTGCCCTGAGGAATTATGTGTGTGATGAGCTCCACAGCCCAACTTAAGGGGCGATCCTTCCTGACAGACCTATTCTACCACAACCCCTCAGCCCACCCTCCCCTGTGAAGGTCAGCGGGGGCGCTGCTTCCGGTTTGACTTTGTAGCCCGCTGGGGGAAGTAGTCTGCAGAGGCAGCATGTCACTGTCAACATGAGCTCCAATTCCTCCCTTTACCTACGCTAAACGTGGGGAAAGCTGGACTCTCAGCTTCTAGATAAAATGCAGCCAATTGAAAGTTAATTCAAATATGAAGGGGGTTATTGTTGGGAATATAGGAGTGTAACTGCAATTTTATTTTATAATATATATAATAAAGTTATTATATAAATTTAGTAAGCATTGCCCTCAGGAAGAGGTCCAAACTCGTTAGCTAGGCCATAAAAAGGTCCTGCCTGCTTTCCCAACTCAGACCCGGCTTCTCTGGCTCCTCCCATGTTACCCTCCAGCCAAACTAAACCACTGGCTGTTGGCCACAAGTGTAGCTTCAGCCCTTCCTTTTCTCTTGAATGTCCATCTCAAAGTACCCCCTACTCTCCTCCCACCTTAGGCAATTCTGACTTTCCTTCAGCTTTAGAGCCTTTCTATTCTAAAATGTCCTCCTTGAGCCCCCAAAACTTGGAGGGAATTTCACTCTATCTGTTAACCCCAAACCAAGCACTTGCTGCTTTGTAATTTTCTATTCACTTGCCTGTTTCTCCCTCTAATCTGAAACTTCACTGAAGGCAAGAACTGAGTCCTGCCCACCATGGTTTCCCCAGGGCCACCACTCCCCTCCCCCGCCACCTCCCCATGCAGTACCCAGCAACAGTAGGTATCAACTAATACATTTCAAATGAAGAATCCCTCCCTCTTCCCCTCAGAGCATTCATGCAAACTACATCATCAGGAAATTTTTCTCCTTGTATCTTCCCAGTTGAAGAATGTTGCAACTGGCTGGTGTCTCTGAGTCACCATGTTTAAAACCAAAAGACTTGGATTGAAAGAAGCTGGGGTGAGGAGAAGGTCAGATTGAAAAAACAAAACAAAACTCTCAACTGTGATTTCATTGTCTGTTAAGTGGAAATATTGTACGTATTTAATTATATTTCTTTTCCTCACAGAGTCATGATGAGATAACCTACATTAAGCCCTCCAGTAGAATACTTGGTACAAAGAAAACAATAAATGTTAGTTTAAGGAATGATAATATAATAGAGTTTTAGAGGTCATTTAACACACCTACTCCCGCCTGGTGCAGGAAGGGCTTTGGCAGAGGGCTGGGAGCCCAGTCTCTCTCAGACCACCCAATGGGCTCATGACAGCCATTCCATGTACGGACAGCCCTGGGGAGAAATTTCTTCCTCTGACTGAAGGGAAATCTGCTTCCTGCACACATCAAGACTTCTATTTTGTATATGGAGAAATTGAATTTGTCGTCTTTTTGTTTTAATTGACTTGATCTGCATAAATAATAAAATACATTCTCTTTCTTAAAAAAATTAAAACATTACAGTTAAACCCTTTTTCCCTACTTGGCTTTCATCCCCAGAGCCCACTTCCTTTGTATATGTCAAATTGCTGAAGCTAAACCTCTGTTTCTGTCCCCTTTCCCTGCCCTGTTTCAGTTCTTCTTAGGTTAAATTCTCATTTTCTTTCTCATTTTATAAAGCTGTTATGAAAGTCTTCACTATCCTAGTGGCCTTACCCCAACCGTATCCAAATCCAAATCATCACATTTGCAATGTGTGCTCATTTTTTAGGGGTTTTGATGAAGCGCCTGCCCCTTCCTGAACCTGGAAAAAGGAGAAATAAAATTACTCCTTAATACAGTCTGGCAATACTAATCAAAATCTAAACTGCAAAAATCCTTTGACCCAGAAATTCTACTCACAGAGGTACACTAATATATAAATACACACACATACACACGATGATGTTCACATTTTTGTTTGTTAAGTACTTATTCCAGTGTATGCCCACTCATTGGAATAATATATCTGGTAAAAAATGATGAAGTTAATATATTTCTGTTAATTGGCTGAGAGACATTGTTAAAGGGAAGAAAGCAATTTGCAGAAAAGTTATGTATAGACTACTCCTATTTATGTTTAAATTTTTAAGGTAAATGGAAAAATAATTATTTACTTGCATTTGTATAGAAAATGTCTAGAAGACTACACAGAAAACAGTGAAGAGTTGATATATTTGGGAAGAGGGAATGAGGAATGGAAGGAGGGTGGGAAGAGATGAACTTTTCTTTTTCATTTAGTTCCTATTCATAGTGTTTGTTTGTATGTTTTGCTGTAAGCATGTGTTACTTTTACAGTTTAAATTTATTAATATGGACATCACTAACATGATGGAATAGGAAGCTTTTGACTCTCCCTTCATCCATGGACATGCCAAATAAACATCTATCCGTGGATCAGTTCCCTCTGAGAGAAAGTCAGAGACCAGTCAAGAGACTCTTACCCACATGGGAAACTGAGAAAGCATCCTCATCAAATGGGTAGGAGAAGCTGAGGCACACTTGGGCATGGGCTCTACTCTGGGCACTGTGCCATCAAATTGGGAAAGGAATTCTCAACACCCAGTTAGAATGGAGTGTAGAAGCATAGGACTCTGGGAACAGAAGGGACTGGCCAAATCCAAGTCTTCCTTGATACCAGAACAAAGAGGTGGTTTTAAATGAGCATCCAAACACTTCCAGGGGCTACACTCCATTGAAATGGTGCAGAAAAGGGCCAGCAGAATGTAGCTCCCATGTTCTCTCTGGAATGGGCTTATGACACACACTTCCAGTGGCTACGTAATGGCCTGGTCTCTAATGAACTTGTATTAGGGAGCTTACACAGCAAACAAACAATGCTCACCCCAGAGATAAATCCAGGTCAAGCCAGTCTTTTTGGAAGGAGTTTGGCCATGTACAGAGTGCCACAACTTCCATAGCTCCCACCCGAGAGACTGTCTCCTTAATGACAAAGCTCTGAAATTTGAGGGGGCTTTGTGATCCTGAGTGACTGAAGACCACAGAAAACAAACAGGGGGACATATGATTGGCCCTCTTCACAGCAGCTATCCCTCCAGATCAGAAGGTGCAGCCTGCAAGTGAGTACAGGCATTTCCCATAGATACTCTCCCCAGCTTAGCCCAGAAAGAGTAGGAGATAAATGCCTACACCCAGCCTCACAATGCCTCACCATGAAAGTAGAAAGAACTGGAATTCATATTAATCAGTGCAACTTTTCCAGGCACCCATCATTCAAGTCTCAAGATACTGACAAGATGTGGAATATCTTAAACTCCAGGAGGTCACCAAAAATAGAGATAGCAGTGTGAACAAAAACAAAGATTTGAAAGAACCTTGAAATCTCTGGCTGGATAGATTAGTGAAAGCTTCTTCTACTGATATGGTTTGGATGTTTGGCCCCTCCGAATCTCATGTTGAAATTTGATTCCGGGTGTTGGAGGTGGAGCCTGATGGGAGGTGTTTGGAACATGGAGGGCAAATCCCTCATGGATGGCTTCTGCCCTCCCTGAGATAATGAGTCCTTGCTTTATTAGTTCAGGTGAGAGCTGGTTGTTTGAAAGACACTGGCACCACCTTCTCCCTCTCTTGCACCTTTTCTTATCATGTGACACACTTGCTTCTCCTTCACTTTCTGCTTTAATTGGAAGCTCCCTATAACCTTCACCAGAAGCAGATACTGGCACCATACTTCTTGTACAGTCAGCAGAGCCATGAGTCAAATAAAACTCTTTTCTTTATAAATTAACCAGTCTCAGGTATTTCCTTTATAACAACATGAAATGGACTAATACACCTACAAAAGTCCAGTCTAACAAGAAAGAAAGAGGTAGGTATCTTATCTAGTGTGCAGAAACCAGCACAGAGAATCAAAGAAAAAGAAGAAACAGGGGAATGTTCCAAACAAAAGAACAAAGTAAATATCCAGAAACTGACCCAAATGAATTGGAGTTTTGTGGTTTGCTCAACAGACAATTCAAAACAGCAGTTAAAAGCATGCTCACAGAGGCCAAGACAACAATGCAAGAACAAGCTTAGAATGCCAACAAGAAGACAGATTGTATAAAAAAGTACCAAATGGAAAAATCATACATCTGAATAATGCTATGACCAAAGTAAAAAATTCAATAAAGGAGTTCAACAACAGACTAGATCAACCAGAAGAAAGGATCAGTGGACTTGAAGACAGATCACCGGAAATCATTCTATTTAAAGATTAAAATGAATAAAAATTAGGAGTAATTATAGATTAAGGGACTTATGGGACACCATCAAGCAGAAAAACTTACATATACTTGGCATGTCAAAGGAAGAAAAAGGAGAGAAAGGAGCATAAAACATATTCAAAGAAATAATGGCAGAAAAATTCTAACATCTGGGGAAGGAATTAGAAAGCTAGATACAGAAAACCCATACAACACCAAATAAGATGAACAGAAACAGGCCTACACAACAACACATCATAGTCAAATTGTCAAAAGTTGAAGAGAGAATGTGGAAAGCAGCAAAGAAAAAGTGAATCATCACATATAAGGGAACTCCCACTGACTATCAGTGAACTTCTCAGCAGAAACCTTGCACACCAGAAAGCAGTGGGGTGTTAGATTCAAAATCCTGAAAAAAAAAGACTACCAACCAAGAATATTATATCCAGCAATTCTGTTTTTTAAAAAAATGAAGGAGTGGTATAAACTTCCTCCAAAAAACAAGTGTTGAAAGAATTTATCATCATAAGACCTGCATCACAAAAAAATGCTGAAGTGAGTTCTTCAAGTTGAAGGAAGAGGACATTAATTAGTAACAAAATTATATCAAAGTACAAAACTCACTGGTAAAAGTAAGTACATTGCAAAATCCAAAACATTCTAATACTGTAATGGTGGTGAGTAAATCAATTATATATCTAGTATAAAGGTCAAAAATAAAAACCATTAAAAGCAATTAAAGCTACAAGAATTTGTTAAAGAAAGCATATATAAAAAATATGTAAAGTGCAACATCATAAAAAACATGAGAGGAGGGGGAACAAAAGTGGAAAGTTTGTGTGCATGATCAAAATTAAGCTGTTATCAGCTTAAATTAACCTGTTACAAGTATAAGATGTTTTATGTAAGCCTCAGGGTAACCACAAAGCAAATGCCTGTAATAGATACATAAAAGATAAGAAGAAAAGAACCAAAGCATATTGCTTTAGAAAATCATCAAACTACAAAGGAAAAAAGCAAGAGGGGAAGAAGGGAACAAATATTTACACACAAATAGAAAACAAATAATAAAATGGCAGAAATAAGTCCATACCTATCATTAATAACCCTGAATGTAAATGGATAAAATTCTCAAATTCAAAGATATTGGATCAAAAAGCAAGACCCAACAATAGGCTGTCTACAATAGACTCACTTCTCTCATAAGAACATACATAGACTGAAACTGAAGGGATGAAAAAAAGATATTACATGCAAATGGAAACCAAGAGAGAGCAGGATTAGCTATACTTATATCAGATAAAGTAGACTTTAAGTCTAAAAATCTAAAAAGAGAGAAAAAAGTCATTATATCAATGATAAAGCGGTCAATTCATCATGAAGATATAACAATTATAAATATTTATTCACCCAATGCTGGAGCATCCAAATATATTAAGCAAATATTATTAGATCTAAAAGGAATGATAGATTGCAATACAATAAAAGTAGGGGACTTCAATACCCTACTTTTAGCAATGGACAGATCATCTAGAGAGAAAATCAATAAAAACAACAACAATAGCAACAACAAAAACAGAGTTAAACTTTAGATCAAATTAACTTAACAGAAATAGAAAGGATCATTAAAGACTGTTACGAACAACTATATGACAACATATTGGAAAATCTAGAACAAATGGATAAATTCCCAGATACATACAACCTACCAAGATCGAAGCATAAAGAAATAGAAAACCAATAGTAAGTAATAAGATTGAATCAGTAATTTTAAAAATATCTCCCAACAAAGAAATGTCCAGGACTGGGTAGCTTTACTACTGAATTCTATCAAACATTTAAAGAACTAATGCCAATTCTTATTAAACTATTTCAAAAAAATTGAAGAGGAGAGATTTTTTCCAAACTCATTTTACAAAGCCAGCATTACCCTGATACCAAAACAAGACAAGGACACAACAAAAAAAGAAACCTGCAAGCCAATATCCCTGATGAAAATAAATGCAAAAATTCTCAACAAAATATAATAAACCAAATCCAATAGCACATGAAAAAGATTATGCATCATGATCAAGTGTTGTTTTCCCCAGGGATGCAAGGATGGTTCAACATATGTGAATCAATTAATGTAATACATGCAATCATCAGAACAAAGGGCAAAAACCATATAATCATCTCAGTAGATACATAAAAAGCATTTGCGAAAATTCCACATTGCTTCATGATAAAAAACTCTCAACAAATCAAGGATAGAAGGAGCATACTGCAACACAGGAAGGGCAACATATGACAAACTCACAGCTAACATCATAATGAATGGGAGACGAAAGCCATTCACCTAAGATCTTAAATAAGACAAGGATGCCCACTTTCAAGACTTTTATTCAACATAGTACTGAAAATCCTAACCAGAGCAATTAGGCAAGAGAAAGAAATAAAGGTCATCTAAATTGTAAAGGAGGAAGTTAAATTGTCCTTGTTTGCAGAAACTGAATCTTCAGAAAAACCTAATGACTCCACATACACACACACACACACACACACACACACGCAAACTATTAGAACTGACAAATAAATTCAGTAAAGTTTCAGGATACAAAATTAACATACAAAATCACTGGCATTTATATACATCAATAGAAAACAATCTGAAAAAGATATCAAGAAAACAATTCCATTCACAATTGCTATAAAAAATAAAATAAAATGTGTTGGAATAAATTTAACCAAAGAAGTAAAGTTTTCTTCAATAGAAACTATAAAACACCAATGAAAGAAATTGAAGAGGACACAAAAAAATGAAAAGATATCCCTTGTTTATGGATTGGAAGAATAAATATTGTTAAAATGTTTATACTTCCCCAAAACAATCTACTGATTCAATGCAATCCCTATCAAAATACCAATGACATTCTTCACAGAAATAGAAAAAATAATCCCCAAATTTGTATGGAACCACAAAAGACCTCAAATAGCCACCGCAATACTGAGCAAAAAGAACAAAGCTGGAGGTATCACATTACCTAACTTCAAATTATACTACAAAGCCATAGTAACCAAAACAGTATGGTACTGGCATATAAACAGACACATAGACCAATAAAACAGAATAGAGAGCCCAGAAATAAATCCACACACTGATAGCCAACCAATTTTTGACAAAGGCACCAAGAGCATGCATTGGGGAAAGGATATTCTTTTCAATAAATGGTGCTTGGAAAATTAGATATCCATATGCAGAAGAATGAAACTAGATTTCCATATCTTTCACCATATACAAAAATAATATTTATGGATATACTAAAATTATTGAAGTATATACTTTAAACTGTTGAATTGTATGGTATTTGAATAGTATCTCAATAAAGCTTAAAAATTAAAATACATAAATAAATAGAGGAATAAAATGTTGAGCATGAGTATAAGTGAATATCTTTTCATTTTTCACTCACTGTAAATTAAAATGACAAGTATTATTCTGATTATGTTTACAAGTCTTCTTAGAAGCAAGACATAGTAATACTTATTTGTAACTAAACATAAATTTAAAGATTGATGACAGACCTCTATATTCCTTGCTTCGTCTAGTTTTTGGGTTTTTTAAATTTTTTATTTATCATGCAAGATTTAAGTGTAGTATATGGATTACTGATTTTCTTCCAGAATCTAATCACATTCTTTTATAGGCTATAATTAGAATGTATTATCACAATAGTGGCAATCCCATCTGAAAGATGCATATATATTTTATTTCTAAATGAATTAAAGAAATTCTATTTCAAATAAATGAATAAATTTAACTAAATTTTTTTTCTCTCAGCATTAAACCATAAAAATCAACACACAGAGATTTGAGCAAAAAACAAGTACATATTTTTAAGGTACATACAATCTCATAAAATACATTAACCTTTTTAAAGGACCATCAGTCAGAAAAAAAGGAGGAGAAAAATCAGACAAGGAAACTAGAGAAAAAAAGCATCAAAGAGACAAATAATTGCAATAAAGATCCAAGCACAGTCAAAAGGAAATGAAATGGACTTCAAATATCCCCACGCCATTGGCAAGGCCACTGACATAATGGTGAAGATCATTGGTGTATTTCGATCCATTAGCAAGACCTTCTCAAGTATGAGTTAATTACAGTAGACTTTTTTTAGCTGATGCCAGAAACTCCAGTGATTATGGAGTTAGAGTAACCAAGAATGGGGGGTAAAGTATTAAGAATTGAAGTAATGTTCACCATGGAGCTGGATGAATGGAGAATCGAAATACAAAGAACCAGAACAATGACTGTTTGAGCTATCTTATATTCTCTTGTTTTGAATTAGTATTAATTTCATCTCCCCAGGCACAAAGTATGCTTCTTAAAAGAACAAAGAGGTTACATGTCTTGAGTGTCTGCTACTAACTTACACAACTACATAACCCTTGCATTGAAGACAGCCCAGCCATAAAGTTCCAAGTTACTTTTTGTCATGGTCTGTGTTGGTACAATAATGCTATTGTTTTTTGTTAATTCCTGAAAAATAATTCACTTAGGTAAAAATTCTGTTTTACTCTACTGGCAAGCTAACAAGTTAGCTTGTTTACTGTTTTGTTGTTGCTGGAAGAAAACATGAAATTTATGAATCAGAAATAAAGGACTTTATTACTCACCACACAGTAAGCAGCATAAGCTTAATATTGGTTTGCATTGATTCCCTATGTGCCTTAAGTCCCCTGGGTGACACAAGTGGGACTAGATACACTTCTACGCATGCATTTTATTTCATTACAGAAGAGGAACAATGAGCTTGAGGTATTTAGCACTTTTATAGTGTTTGGTAAGTAAGACCACTCTTTATCTGAAGGAATATGTTATCTCAATCCTCAAGGTCACCACTGCAAATACAGCCCTGAGACGACACCATATATGCAACCACAACACTAGACTATGAGACATTTGAGAAATGGCCCAGGTAAAGAGTGATCAGGGCATTGTGTTCTTGGCATACCCAGTGAGCATGTGTGGGGACACCCAGGGCCCATGGAAGATGGCCTCTCCCAACACTTTGTAGCTGGAGGAAAGGTAGGGAGATAAAAGGATGGCTTATAATTTTCTACTCATAACTCAATATTATAGGAAGAGGATTAAACAAAACAAAACAAAACAAAACCCATCACCAAAAAAATACCAGACCTACAGTTTGCATGTGGTAATGACAATCAAACCATGTGTCAAGACTCTGGAATAGCTCCTATAGTAGCTCCCATAGGGGTATCTTTCCAGGTGTTCAGAATCAAGGAAAGGAAGTGAGGAGAGGGAGGAGACTCATGCTGGGCTCAGGCCACCAGACCCATCCCTAGTCTCTGCCTGTACCCTCAACTCAAGGGTCCTCTTACATTGGACCGTCTGTTGGCTTCTGCCAGTGACCCCCTTCCATGTCTTCTCTTTGGCATCCTTTCCCTAGGTCCTATGTTCTCTTAGAGCAGTGCAATCCTTTCTCAGAACAACCAATAGATCTTTATGTTTCTCTCAATGGTGCCTTCACTGAAATTTATCCTTAACATGTTTCTAGTATAGCATCTCTACTACTGATTTTTTGATTAATACATGATTCTCTAATGTGGTCCTCAGGCCCCAAGAATCACAACAGGCCTCCCAGCGTGCTCACATGTAACACCTTTCTTCTATTTTTAAGTGCATAGACTTTACTTATTCAAATGACTTGGGAATGTTATTAATAACTGTAACCATAATAATAGCTATGCATATGAAGCCTACTGTGTACCAAGTACTTTTCTATAAGCTTTAATCCTCCTAACAGCCCAATGGTATAGGAATTGTTCATATCTCGATTTTACAGACAAATAAACTGAAGCACTAGAAAATGAAATAACTCGAAATGGCAGAGCCAGGATTCAAATTCAGGTAATTGGGCTTAAGGGTCCACAATCTTAATGATAAGCAAAATTATCTCTCTAATATATTAAAATTCAGCGATATTTTAATTATAGTATTCTCTCTCTAATTCTTTGTTATTATCATTTTCTTCTTTCACTAAAAAGTAGGAACAGTTGGATAATGAGGTTGGTGAGCTTTTTGCCTTTTCTATGTGAGTCAAGTTGAGAAAACTTTTTGAAAACCACAAGACTAACTGATGAGATATTTGTAAACAGAGTACATGTCTTAAATCCCTACCTCCAAGTGCATGGTAGAGTGCCCACCACATAGTAGAAGCTCAAAGAAGGAAGTGGGGAGAAAGAGAGAGAAAAGGCTCAGAGAAGACAGAAGGGGAGGAGAAGGGAATGGGGGACAGTATGGGAGAAAGAAAGAAAATTTGAAAGGAAGGGAAAAATAACCCTAATCATCACCATTTATTACAGACAGCTGTTTGTTGATTGGTCCACTATCAGTACCGAAATGGCCAGACAGGCAATCTCTGCTCAAGAAAAGGAGGTGCTGGGTGCTTAGATGTTATTTGGCCATGGGCCCAGGACCCTCTCATTTAACGTGGCTCTCTCAAACTACCTTTTTCATTGTCTTTTTAGATTTGTTTTTTGCCAATGCACATAAATGAAAGGAATAGAATAGAAGGTAAGATGTTGTCCTACAAGATCCCAATACCTTGCAGTCATAGTATTTTTAACAAAGTGGGAAATGACTGATTACTATACAGCAAAACTAGAAATAGAGCCATCCCTAGCACTGTGCTTTATCTAATATAGCCAAAGTTTTATTATGCAAAATAGCAGCGTAAGCCAATCTCATTCTAGATATACATTTTCAAAAGCAAAGAAATCACTGCTCCCTTAAAAAAACAAACAAACAAACAAACAAACAAACAACAATCTCAGCAATCCAACATTCATGAACAGCCCTAAAATAACAAACTAATGTGGACAGAATTTTTTTAAAGGAAATCTTTTTTAAAGATTTTTTTTATTTGCAAGGAAACTAATTTATTCTCAGAGTTTCCAAGAGTTTCGTATAAAAAATAGTGACTACATGTTTTGTTAAAACAAGAAAAAAATAGCCTTATATGTTTTTATAACTATTTTCAAAAGGAAGTTGCCTGGCCTAATGAACTGCATCTTGGATCGGGAATCAGGAAGTTCAATTTTTGCTCTTTCTCAAACACTGTCTTGCTGTGTGGCCTTGGATAAATTACTTACCTTCTCTGGATTTCTTTATTAAAAAAAAAAACAGAGATTATACTGACTGCACAGAAGAGGTATTGTGTTCACCAATGATTTAGTGACAAGAATCATTCAAGTATGAACAAAGAAGAGCTATGTATAACCTGAAACACACATTTTAGAGTAGTTGGGAACAGTTTTCTCATTAGATAAATAAGATAGTTCAACTAGTCGATTTTTAAAATGAATTCCAATTACTCTAAAAGCCATATTTCTAAAACAACCCCAGAAAATTCATAATTCATTTTTGATTTTGAAACTATCCTTTTGCAGAGTTTCCAAATGAGGATCATCTACTTTTTTAAAAATTATGTTTTTACTATAAGACAGGATGAGAGAGAGAATTTACTTCAGCATCTGTGTCCTCTCTCCCCATAGCAAACCTTATTAGTTTTTGGAAATCTGAGTCTGATTTATTAGTGGCCCACAGTAAATAGTCAAATATGACAAAATCTAAGAAATCTTTCCCAATACCCCCAGGAAAGCCCAACTAGGATAAGCCCTAGTTGTACAAAACATAATGCTTTGTACATATTTTCTGAAATTATCTGCCTAGATGTCTGTTGTTCCATTAAATTATAAAACCATCTGCGGTGGAGACTCTGCCTTACCCATCTTTGCACACACAATAACACAATAATCCACGGCACATGGAAGATCTTAAATAAATATCTACTGAGCAAAGCTGAAATTGGAGCAGTTAAGTTGGTCTCTTTCAGAGAATTGAATTAGAAATAAATTTCTCGAATTGACAGTTTTCTAACTAACAGAACCAAGAATCACAGAGAGCAGCTTCAGAAGCTTCTTCTATCAAATTGCTGGATAAGGAAAGGTAATGAGGCATGGCTAATTTCATAGTGTCAGTAAACTCCAATAACATTCCACTGCTCACAGATTGTCTAAAGTTAGCATGGCATGCAGGGCCGCGCAGCTCCATCACCACCGCCTTGGATAACAAATTGTCTCAAGCCCCACCTCAGCAACGTAGCCCTGCTCAGGGTCCATCCCTCCAGCCACGAGCCAGCACCTTTTCAACCACAACAGGCCTCATACATTCTGCCAACTTTCCTAAGGATTTTTAAAGGGAAATGACTTTATACGTGCTAGTCCTTAAAACTTGGATATTTCTCCCTTTTCTTTCCACGTGAAGTCATACTCACCTTCAAGACCATCCTCTGTGAAGTTCTACCAAAACTCTCCCATCCCACTACTTTAGATATACATATCTCTACAACAGCACACATTTTTATCATTTGCTTATATAACTAATCAAAGGCAGACACTAGGTCCTATTCTTTTTTACGATCCCAGATCTAGCATATGTGACTTTTATTATACGGTCTATCCATTTTTGTAGAAGGAATTAATGTTTGTGGGTCCAATTCTTCAAATTAATGTTCTCTCCCCAACCACTGTTTTCTGAAATCAGTGAGTCCCTGGACTTTGGAGGTAATGAGCCAATTGTGGTGACATGGAAAGCAGATAAAACTTGCACCACGATTAGCTATTGGAACATCAGAAAATAGGTTTTCAAAGACAAGAAGTTTAGTCATACATGTTTGCATGACAACAAAGATGGACATGTGACAAAATTGTTTTGCAAAATAGAGTGAGCTTGTATCATTCGTTGTTTAAAACAAGTGACCTCTCTCCAAGATGGGATTGTAAATTATAGGGATTAGCGTTTCCTGAGGAAATTCTTTCCTGGAATATTGTGGGAAATGTGTATGTTTTTCCAAATCCTAATCCTCAGCAAAATCAGTTGAGAAATTGAGAAAATGCAAAAGAGTACCCCATTTTTACTGTGAGAATTAAAGTAACAGAGATATTGTTTGTTTGAAGGAACCCACTAATACCAAGTTAAATATAGGAGTGAAAATGGATGTTACACGTTACACAGTAGAGAAGATTAAGGTCCACATTTCTAGGAAATGGAGCAGGGCTGTGGTATGAGGGAGGGAAGCCGGGTTGGGCCTGGAAGGAATTCTTTTGCAATTAAAAGGTGTGCTATCACTTGTGTTGGAAACACCTTCTTGGTGCCATGACTGTGGGCTGTGCTCCAGCACCGCCACACTTATCCTGAAGGTCCCTGAAAATGAGGCCATTTGATTATAAATAGACACTATCATAGTGTGTTAGTTTTCATGAAAAAAAAAAAAAAAAACGGAAAGGAGACCCAAACTTGCCAAAGAGAATGAAAAAAGTTCAGGATCCAGGCTTATAAAAGAAAACACCCTTTTCTATCCCACAGGGGCTCTAGCAAAGGGGATGATGCATGGCATAAGATACCTTGTGCAACGCAACCTGCACAGCATATTTCCTACCACTGTGGCTTCCTGCCATTCTACAGCTCACCTGTGTTTCTTTTCTTAGGTTAATTCACCAGTTCATTTTTTCCCCAAGCTCTTAGTGTTATTTATTTCTTAGTGTATTTGTACTGTAACAAGTACTGCTTTTATGCAGATGACCTAAGCTGGGCTTTAATATCTTATTAATAAAAGGTAATAGTTTATATTCATTAAATGCTTTCTCTATACCAGGCATTAGGTTTAGTTTATATGTAGTTATCTTATTTAATATTTACAGCAGTTCTGTGGAGTACACATTCTCTCTAATTACCTCCGTTTTGCAGAATAGGACGCTGAGCCCCAAGGGCATCAGAGCCGTGATTCAAACTCAAGTTTATCTGATGTCAAAACAGTCTTTTATCTGCCACACTGTATTATTTCTTATCATTACTGCTCATGGTTGGTGATCATGTTTTTCTACAGTAAAATCAGACATATCATGGGATATGTTGAAATCTCACAATAGACGATGCTATTGAAAATGAAGCCAGATGCAATATCTCTGTCGGGTTCAGTTCTCATGTACACCCAGTGAGTCATGCCAACAAACTGATGTTGAAAATGCCTTTAATTCTCTTATCTGCTTTTAAATGATAAACCAATAAATAATAAATAAAGATGTTAGAGCTAAAATGGAACTTAGAGATCATCCAATATAACACATCTCACGATTTAGCTACATCGGAACCACCTTAAGGACTTGTTCAAACACAGATTGGTGGACTCTAGTTCCAGAGTTTCAGATTCAGTAGCTCTGGGTGGGGATCTAAAGCTCGCAGGTCTGTCAAATTCTAGGTGATGCTGCTGATCTGAGGATAGTGCTTTGAAAACCAATGCTCTAACCTCACTTAAATCTCAGGTGAGGCAACGGAGGCCTGGGGAGATGAAGGGGCTCTCCAAAGACACTTGACAGCCAAGAAGCAGAGATAGAACAGAATCTAATATTTTTTCAGCCTCATTATGTGGGCCCTGAAAATAACTAGCAATTAAAATAGCATTGCCTGAGGGAAGTAAGCTCAAATACTGCCAGTGGAAGTATGAATTGGCACAAGGGTTATTGAAAGCGATTAGGCATAATACATTAGGCACTTTTAAATAGTCACACCATTTGATTCCATCAATCCAATTTTAGCAGACTAACCTTGGAAACAATCAGAGTTGAGTAAATGTTTTTCCAAAAAGATATATACATATATAAAGGTTAATATATTTTATTAATATTTATAAATGTTTGTTGGGAGAGTTAGGAGAATTGGCACTAAGGTTCAGCATTCTCCCCTCCAGATACTCATTGTTCATAATCAAGACAGTAGATTTCGGCACTCTGCCTCTGTCTACACTTACTCTGGTCAGGGCAAGGGCTACCCCCTCATGCTATCACATCCTGCTGAGTGTTCAAGCAATTCCCTCTCTTCCAGGGGCCTCCACTCATCCTTGGCCATTGGACTGGGGATCTGATGGGGCTGCCAGACAGACTCTCCAGATGTAAGCAATAGAGAATGGGCAATCGATGGGTGATATGCCGGCCACACTTGCCAGGGAGGACAAATAGGCCCTAATTCAACCTCCAACGGTGCTGGCAATGGGGCACGCACCTCAGCGTCTCATCACGTGTCCTTGTGTGCCACAGTTCCTGCCCCTCAATCTCCTGCTCTCTAAAGATAAACAAAAAACCCTATTCTGCAAATAACACCCTAATATTGTCTTACAATTAGAATAATGTCTATTGAAATTAATGGAGTATTTGTAGCCTCCGGTTTGCACGTGAGTGACTTTAAGTCTAGATGTTTAGGATGGTGGATGGGGGATTTCAGGGAAGGCGATTGTGGAAGGGGAAATGGGGGAAGTGATGGACCTTAGGGTATGATGAAGGAATATGAGCACAGAAAGGGGGAGAGCAATCTAATACTTCAAAATAAATTATACTGCCAAACAAGCTGCACGTATACATGCTCAAGAGTTTAAACAGTATTAAGTCAAACTGAAGGACAAAAGTTTCTCACAACTCCATCTCCCCAAGTCTTTCCCGGGAGGCAAATTGTTCAACCTCTTTAATCTCTTCAGCTTGTCACCTAGAGGGCCAGATTTAGGTTTTGTGGGGCTTGAAAGGTATTCACTCTGCAGAACTCTTTTAAAGGAGCACAATTCACATGACAATGTGTAAACATCTTCAGGCCTTGGAAGTGGTCTGGGCCAGTAAGAAGTCCTGAAGCTTATGTTTCACTGGTTTCATGGTTATTCCTTCTTTGGCAATCTCCATAAATCCAAGTAACTACAACCCATGTTGAACGGTGCAAATGTAGTTCACCCAAGATAATCTCTACCTCCCCATCTCCCCTGTGTCTACTGATAGTTGCTAGTTACACTTTTTCAGTTCTTAGGGGGTATGTTTCTATCTTAAGGTAATATACTGAAGTCTCTATTCCTACTTTTCAAGAAAGTTGTTAATAGATATAAGATTAGAAAGTAAGTGTCCCTACCTGGCTGTTCTCTTTTTTCTCTCGGTCTCATCTCTGCTACCTCTGAGTTTTTGTCAGCCATATTAGCACTCTAAAATGATCAAACTTTATAAGATATATATCTTGCCCAGTACCTATAGTTAAGTCTTCTGTGCTGTGTCAATGAAACGATTTTAAAATCTGAAAACCCATAAACAACATTGATTATATTATGATCATGCAAGCATTACAGACTGCAGAAATACATAGTATGTAAGATTGGAACTTGGAGGAAGGAATGTAATTCTATGACACAAAACCTGCACTTTTTGAAGGAAACAATATCAAACATTAAATTCAAATAAATTCTTTTATTACATTCCATTATTTACTCAAAAGTATACCATTTTAGTTTGCTTTATACTTATTCCATAACTTTCTTGTACAGATTTGTCTTAGTGTTTCCAATTTTTTTTTTTTTTTGCAGTTCTCAGGATAATACTGTTTCTAGTGATCACTATGCACACCCAGCTTATTAAACATGCTTTCTGTTACAGTAAATTCACTTTCTTCTTGAAGGCATTCTACATAAAATCTTCTAGCTTCTTACTCTGATTTTGAGTGATTTCTTTCTAAGCTTGCTGCACAGTAATCATCCTAAGAATCCTTTTTATAATATATCTGTTAGAGCAACTGGTTCTTGACACTCTTGTCTTTCTGTTCTGGGATCCCTTTTTGGTTTTGCAGTAGTCCATTTTCAAGGAACATTTTACAGAAAAGAGGGAGCAACATTTTCTTGGACCTTACATATATGAATGTCATTATTTTATCTTCTCATGACTGACATGTAACTGGGTATAGAATTCTAAGTTCAGCATAATTTTCTCCCAGAACTTTGAGGCATTACAGTTTTAGCATGCAGCATTTCTGAGAAGAAATTTGATGCAAATACAATTTTTATCCCCTTCTGTATTACCTGCTTCATTTTTCCCACACTCTGTAGATTTTATCATTTGTGTTTAAAAACCTCAGTAGTCTATATACAAATATGTGCATGTTTTTCTTTCATTTCAGTTTGATATTCTATGCTATCTTTCAATAAAAAGATTCATGTCTTTCTCCAGTCTGGAAGAAGAATTTTGTTCAGAAATTGTTAAAATTATTTCCTCTCCTCTATTTTCTCTGTTCTTTGATCCTAGAACTTCTCTTAGATGTTTGATCTGCTAAATTCACCTTTTATGTCTCTGTATGTTATATTAGATCATTAAATATGAAATGTCTTATTTCTAATCAAAACTTCAATTTATTATATCTCAAACAAGAATCAGTACAATTAATCAAAGCATGCCCCTAAACTATCGACACAGTTTTGTCATCTTAACAGTAGCTTGTTTATGCCAGCAGCAAAGAAGCCTGGAGAGTGAGTGGTGATGAAATCGTGAAAGGCATTTTTGACAGTTTGTTGAGAACTGAATATTTTTCCTTGCAAGAAGTGGTCCAAAACCTGGAAGAAGTGGTAGTCAGTTGGTGCAAGGTCTGGTGAATATGGTGTATGGCAGAGAGTTTCCACGTCCAGCCTCTATAGTTTGGGCAGCATTGTTTGGGCAACATGATCTCAAGTCACCCACATGGCTCATTTTCAAGATTAAAATCAGCAGAATGGGACTTCTCAAGCAATCAACAAACTGTGTGTTCATTCATTAGCCACATCCTTCCCAAACACTTCATTGACATTTCAAGCTGTCTGCATGGCATTTGTTCCACGATGGAAATCATAATAAAAAATAACACAAATCTTTGACTTATCCATGGTTTCACAAAAATTGCTCTAAAAAATTTTTTGAAAGATAATCGCAAGCCAAGCAGTGCATTTGAAAGAATGAGGTTGTATCTTTACAATAAAAATAAAACAAAAAGTGTCAAAGTGAAATGTTAGAGATATCAACTGTCAAACTTAGTACTGAAGGAAATCGGACATACCATACTTAATAAACTATTAGTACATTTTCTTCTCTTTTCTTTTTCCTCTATATTCTGGGCAATTTCCATGAGTTTATTTTCAGTCTTCTATCAAAATATTTGGCAATTCTAGTTTTCAATGTGAATGAATTGTGCTCAAAATTTCAATTTGAATAAATCTTTCTTGTTCTTGGATTTCCCAATTCATTAAAAACTTCTCTTCAGTTTTCTGAATTACCTTTATTCAGGATTAATTGTGGTGTGTATTTCTCCTCAGTCCTTCTCTTGTATTGGCTTTCCTTCGCTATCTTGGTCGCCCGTTTATGCTTGGCATAAAGGAATTAGGTTGATTGATACTGGTAGCTTGTGCTGATTTCCTCTGATGAGGTGTCATTTGCTTTCTCCACAGGCCTCCCTGCTGAGTGGAGGGTAGTACGTGAGATCTGTGCGTGGGCTGGGGCCAGCCTCCCGTCAGACTTCACAAATGGCTTTGCCAGGGGGACCGGTAGAGTGGCCATTGCTGCCAAGATGAAGATAGCTTTGCTATGGTTCATGTACGTTCATACCCAAAGCCTGGTTATTTCCAGGCAGCTTGTTCAACTTCTTCAGAGCATTTCTTTGGTTGCGACCTGTGGCTAATTACTGCCACTGTCAGCTGCCCTGTACGTGCAGAGGTGGGGAAGGAAAATGGAGGATGATCATGGGATGGGGTGCTCCTTAGCAGACTTGCAATTAATGCCCAGTGTATGCCTGAGTTTATACTCCTACTGTTTTTACTCTTTAATACTGTAGGGGAGGGGAAAGTGGCTCCCTCCACCCTTATAGGTTCTTTGGCTGAGCTACAAATTAAATGGACATAAGATAGATTAACAGGAGAAAAGCCGTGTTTAATTATATACGTACACATGGGAGTCCCACAAGATATGTGACTCCAACAAGAGTCAGGTGACTGAAGTGTTTATGGCATCCTGAGCTACAGAAAAGAACAGGGGCTTGGAGCTTGTTCTGGGGGTGTTGGCACAAGTCCTGGGATGGTGAGAGGAGGAATTGCAGAGTAAGTAAATGTTGTCTTGTTACGCAGATGAAAGTTCTCTCAGATAATGAAAGCTGTCTGAGAGCAGTCCTCAGAAGAAGAGGTGATATTCTGGGTACGGGGTCAACCTTCAGTCTCCTCTCCTGTGACCCAAGTTGCTAAGTTCCGTGAAAGGGATTCATGATCTCATTCCTTTTGGAGGATTAGTTTTCAGGCAGATGAGGGGGAGCTCAGAAAAAGCCTCTGCCTCTCCCTGCATCTGCCACGCCCCAGGTGCCCTCAGTTCAAAGTAATTGGCATACCAAAGCGTCATATTTTGTTTAGGGTGGAATTTCCTGAGTTCCTTCAATAACAAGCTGGGAATCCATTTGGGGTTCAGCTAGGGAACTGGATTTCACCTTTCTTGATTTCTTCCTCTCTGTTCTGGCCAAGGCTTCTCAACAATCTACCTGCTTTCCATGCTCCAGAAATACATCAACATGTCCTGTCTTACGATGATTCTGTTCATAACCTATTCTCAAATGGTTATGAATTTCCTCTCTGTATTGCTTTAGTGTCATTTCGTACTATTTTGTAACTTTTAAATCATTTTAACAGTGTTTACAGAAACTGTGAAGTAAAATTGTCCTTCAAAGGCCCATTTTCTCCATAAAGGCTTTAAACTTGAAAAACAAAACTTTCCACTGAAAGAATTTAGGTCTATACACACACACACACACACACACACACACACAGCACACATATAAAATCATGGAATAAAATAATTTTGTGAGGAAGAGGAAAGGGAAAATCAATAGCTGCTTTAAAAATACTAGGCTGATTGATTGAAATATCTTGTCCAATAGAATACAATAGTTTTGTGATAGCATACAAAAAGAGTAATGTGGAAAGTTGTTACGCTGTTGGACACCAATTATCTAAAGTCTTTGGTGAAAACTCATGTGAAATGCTTTTTCTTAAATAAAGCCCATTAATGATTTCAAAGGTAATAGAATATTCCAGTTGATGAGTTAGAACATAGCACTGTGCTTCTAATATTTAAAATGGAACAGCTATAACCACTTTCTCAGTTTTACCTATTCACATGGTCATGAAAACTTATGCAAGATTTATTGCAAATATGTCTTGTAAGTAAAGTTACATGCAGCAATAAAATGTAGTAGTGCTCGCTTTACTAGGCCACTCTGGACTTTACCAAAACGCTCTTTCTCTTCTACAACAGCCATTAAGCTTGGAGCCATAACTTTGTGTAATGTAATTAAATGGTAAAAGACTTTTAACATTTTTTATGGGCTTATTAAATATTATTCCCCTGGTTCTTTGAAATCTGGAAGCAGCAGCATATTGGCAACTTAAAATATTAAAAGATTCCTTTAATTAAACACATGGCTTTGAATGGAGAAGAACATTAAGAAAAATTTTAAACAGCCAAAAATGTTGGCATTATTTTATTAACTACTATAAATATTGGTTACTTTGGACAAGCAATGACAGAGCAGGTTGGACAATTTCACTGCTGTGACCAGTTGTGAATCTTCCAAGGTCTTCTTGACTTTCTAGGTTTAGATTTCTGTGCCTTTGTTTATTTTATAATCATAAAATATAATAGTTGAACAGAGCATCCATTTCTGTAGTTTTCCCCCTCTCTTGATCTCTCCTGCCCTCTCCTCTTCCTTACTTTCTTAAAATTTGAAAAATACAGAGAAGTACAAAGAATTAAATGACAAACCACTTCCACTATTGACAATTAAACACTATTAATATTTTAGTTTATTTTTTTCCTCTATGAATACACATTAAAAGACATTACTAGAGCATTCATATAACTACATTGTCTTCTTGAAAAAAAAATGAAAAACTTACATATGCAATAGAAGTCCTCTTTAACCTGTACCCCCTTTTCAAAATATTCCCCACTTCTGAGAGGTAATCACTATTAGAAATTAGTGTATATATCCATGAAATAATTATGATAGTGCTTTTGTATTTTTTAAAAAATTATACATAAATTATCATGTTATTCATTTGTTATGTGACTCATTTAATTCACTAAATATGTTTTTGAGATCTGCAGTTATTGCCACACATAGCTATAATTCATTTGTTTCAATAGCTATATAACAGCCCAATATTAAATTCTATTTTGATGGATATAGATATTGCTAACATTAGATTTTTTGATTAGTAGATCTTCTATATCTTTATCTGTCCTTTCATTTCCCTTTTAGTGTCATTTTGTCTTAAGCAGGTCTCTTATAAATAGCATTAGAACTAGGTTTTTTTTAATGGGAGCTTACTGCTTTAAATAGATAAATTTACCTTATTTGCATTTATCATGATTCATAATAAATTTTAACCTATATCTTTCACTTTACTTTTTGTATTTTACCTTGCTTTCTCATTTTTTCTACTTCTTTTTTATATTCCTCCTTTTTTTCTTTTCCAATGGAATAATTATCTGTTCTTGGATTCCTTTTTTCCATTTGGTGAATTTGAAATATTTTACATGCATCATATTAATAGTTTTTATTTTCTTAGGGTCCCAAAATGGTTAGTTTATGGATAAAGAGAATTTATATTTTGCTAATAAATGCCATCTGTGTTGTGTTAGAGTTTCTTTTTCTTCTTTGAAAAAAGTTAAGCTTAATAAAAAAAGTTTAAAATTACAGGAAATAATTTGCAGATTGATGTCATTTGTGGAGACTCTTGAAAGACCAAGAGAATGAAGATGAGACCTGCTTCCCTTCTTCCCATTCAATGACGGTTTTTGGCTCACTAGTGAGAACAGTTTCTGGATTTTGCTGAGCTGATGTGAGGTAAAGCTTATTAATAAGCCCTTTAAATATAGCTTTGCTGTACAGTATGTTACCCATTAGCCACATGTGGCTACTGAGGACTTGAAATATGGCTAGTGAAACAGAAATGTTTTGTTTTGTCTTATTTTAATTAATTTAAAGAAGATAAATCACTGTAAAATATTTTTTCATTCAACACAACTTTCTTTTGGTAGGAGCATACTTTTACTTTTTCCTTCCTAACATACTTTGTTATTGATGTCACAATTTCCATGTTTTTATATTGTGTTTCCATTACATATTTCATAGGTACAGTTATTTTTAATATTTTTGTCCTTTTTTAAACTAGCATTAAAGTGATTTATATACCACCACTACAATATTTAAATATTCTATATTTGTTTATATATGTACCTTTGGCAGTGACTTTTATACCTTCATATGATATCATGCTGCTGTTTAGTGTCCTTTCGTTTCAATCTGAAGAACTCCCTTTGGCATTTCTTGTAAGGCAGATATAGCGGTAATGAACTTCCTTGGATTTTGTTTGTCTTAAAAAGTCTTTATTTCTTGTTCACATCTGAAGGACTGTTTTGCTTGGAATAGTATTCCTGGTTAATAGTTTTTCTTTTCTTTTTTTTTTTTTTCATTTCTTTGAAAATATCATCCTATCCCCTTCTGGCCTGCAAGGTTTCTGCTGAGAAATCCACTGATAGTCTTACAGAGCAACCTAGTATGTACTGAGTCATTTTTTTCTTGCTGTTTTCAAAATTCTTTCTTTGTCTTTGACTTTTGACAGTTTAGTTATTACATGTCTTGGTGTAGACTTCTTTGGATTCATCATATTTATGTCTGCTAGGCTTCATGAATCTGAATGTCCTTTTCTCTCTCCAGATTTGGGAAGTTTTGGGTTATTATTTCTTTAAAATTTCTGCTCCTTTCTCCCTTCTCCTTCTTGAATTTTCATAATGTGTTTATTGGTTCTATTGATGGTGTCCCATGAGTCCCTTAGATTTTTTTTCACTCTTTTTTATTCTTTTTTTCTTCCTTTGGCCCCTTGACTAGATAATTTCAAATGTCTTGTCTTTAACTTCACTGATTCTCTCTTCTGCTTGATTGAGTGTGCTGTTGAACTCCTCTAGTGGATATTTCAGTCTGGTCCTGTTTTTTATCTCCAGAATTTCTGTATGGCTCTTTTGAATAGTATTTCATTGTTGCTATTAGTGTTTTGTTCATGCATCATTTTTCTGATTTCATTTAGTTGTCTATCTGTGTTCTCTTGTAACTGACTGAGCTCCTTTTTGACAATTATTTTGAATTCCTTGTCATGTAATTCATAGATCTCCATTTCTTTACAGCTGATTACTGAAGATTTACTTTGTTCCTTAGAATGGGTCATGTTCCTTAAAGCTTTGTGTTAATATCTGGGCATTTGCCACCTCTCTCAATTTTTATGGACTGGCTTCAACAGGGAAAGAACTTCACCAATCAGCCTCGCTAAGGATTCTGAGAGCCTCTCAGACCTTTTCTACAGTGTTTCTTCTCTGGACTTGTGCTTGTAGATTCCTAATTAGAGAGATTTATTGCTTCTTTTCTTTGTTTTAATTCATGAACCAGTAATCTCTTGCACCCTCTGGAGTCTGACTATTGTACCATAGGCCAGGACATTGGAGGCACACTCCACTCTCTCCCTCCCTCCTAGGGGAAAAACTTCAGGTTTTGTGCCTTCTCCAATCTGACAGAGCCATGCTGGATGCAGCAAATCACATATCTCTTTCCTTTGTTCTTAGCTGTCTCCAGGCATCCAAATTATACCAGTTCTATTTGTGCTCCATGTGAGAGGTGAGGCAGAAACCAGTCCCTCAGGTGCACCATGATAGGCTGTGGACATTGGATTATGCGCCATTCTGTCTTTCCCCTAAGGGACAAGTTGAGGGCTGAGACATTTTCTCTCAGTAGTGAACTGTGCTGGCTTGGGGGAGGGGCTGACACGAAAAATCGCTCTTTTTACTCATTTCAGTATGGCTGTTCTTGGTTTTGTGCTCATCTGGGGTACTATAATTGCTCAACTGGATTCTGGACCTCTCTTGTATGTATTTTGGTACATATATTTTTGTTAAATCAGTGTTTTTGTGGAGGAACCAAGGGCTGGGACTTTACAGTCCACCATCTTGCTGACATCACTCCCTTTGATAAGACTGTATTATACTTTGTTGAAAATATAGCATCTGAGTTGGCATTTATAAGACTTAGTATGAAAATAGAACAATGTAAAATGTCTCAGTAATAATTTTAGGTAGTATTTTGCAATAAGGATGTTTTTGGTTAAATAAAATATATTTTTAAAAATAATTTTCTTTCTGTTTTACTTTTTTTCAATGTAGTTATTAGAAAATACAATTATATATGTAGCTAATGTTATATTTCTATTGATAACACTGTTATAAATTATCCTAAAAGCATAAGCCACAAGATCTCTAGCTAATGGAGGCCTCTCCTGGGCACAGAGATTATAGCTGGAACCGTTCCTCAGCAGCCTCTCCTTGGCCTTATCATTCTCATGGATCTACTACACTGATATCCCTTAATGCTTTGGGAGCTGGAGGGAAAAGGCACAAGTCCTATAACAAAAGTAAAAGTTTTCTAGGTTTTAGTTTTGTTTTGTTTTGATTTTTGACCCAGACTTTGGCTCTTTTATATGTTTTTCAGTTTGTTTTGTCAAGACATAGAGCACCGGATTTTCTTTCAAAATGGCATGAAGAGGGTGAGGGTTGGGCCTGAGGAGGAAATAAACAAAACAAAACAAAAACTCTTGGCCCTGCTGAGAACTGAGTGAGGGTGTGGCTGGAACTGAACTGGCACCTACTCCTGGAGCCCAGAGACAAGGGATCAGGTGGAGGACAGCCTGGGTGGAGCCCTAGATAACTGGTAGAAGGGGAGTGAATGCTAAGCCAGGGGAGTGAATGTTGTTCTTGAGACAGGGTCCAACAGACAAGGTGCCAAATGCAGCTCATGCCAGGGATCACAATAGAGCCAGGGACAAGTCACAATGGTGAAAGCATCAGAGATGAGTTACTAGAGAAAATGTAAGGGTGAGGGGGCAAACCAGATGGAGGGTGGGATAGACAGGGGCAGGGATATATAGGGAGAGTGTCCTCCCAAAGCCCACATCATTCCTGCTGGTTGAGACAGCTTCACTGCACATCCCTCTTCTGGGACACTCCAGCTGCCCAGCTGCTGACAAATGTGTTTACTTCCCCGGCTCTAGTACTCAAAGCAAAATCAGTTGGGCTTTCTAAAAATTGATTGGTAATGTTGAATTTTTTGGCTCCTCTACATCGATCACACAAAAATCTGACTTATTTACTTGTTTTTCTCTTTTACTAGCCTTGTGTCACCTTAATCATCTCCCTATTGCCAATGCCCAGCACAGTTACAAGCTATAAGCAAATAGTAGTCATGGTGGTCAGTAGACACGGAATTGGAATTAAGAAGCAACATCATTCAAGGCTATATAAATCCTAGTTCTTATTTTAGAAGTTCCCACAAATTCCTTTTGAGATAATACAGAGATTTAAATATTTATGTGCAAACATATATTAAAACCCAGTATGTAAAATAATGCCTCCATTTTGGTGTCAGTTTAGGCAATAGGGACCCCGCTTTTAGGATGGGGTGGGAAAGCTGTTTTCAAGAGCTGCTCTTTGCAGCTGCATTGTTCACTAACTTGATGGAGCTAAAACTCTCCCAAAGAAGCGAACTGTCCTCACGGAAATAGCTGAAAGAAACACATCAAGTTTCTTGGCATAGTGCAGCAAGGAAGGCTGCAATAGATTAGCTCTGCCCTTAACAACAAGTTTCACTGGGCCGATGAGAGATGTTATGGAAATGTATCAAGAGAAAGAGTACTCCAGCTTCAGCTGGCCAACAGACCATAGGGTAATCACTGCAATGAAAATACTGAACCAGCACCAAGACTCACAAAGCAGCTTATTATAAGGATTTAATATACGGTAATATGGAGAATCTGGATAGCTCTTGTAATGGGATATGGAGCCTTGCTCTTCTCAGTCCCTGGTTCAAATTTGGATTAAGTCCATTTTGAATAAAATTAGTTGCCATTTGAGACAATTTGCAGGCCTTGGAAAAACAAGTTGGTCATCTCATCCCAGCTACCAGGATAGCTGACCTTACACACAGGGGCTACATCCCAAAAGTCAAAAATCCCAACTGATGCACATTGTCATGCTACAGATTTACTCTCACGGCAGCAATAGGAAACCCACTAACATTATCTGAAGGATGTTCTAATCACAAACTCCAGTTCTGTGACCAAAAGGGCCTTCCGTTCTGGAGAGTCAAGGTTGCAAATTAAAAAAAAAAAAAAAAAAAAAAAAAGTACAAAAATCAAGGTCTTCCACGACAAGTTAAATTCTTCTATCAGGCTTTTTTTTTTTTTTTTTTTTTTCCCAGAAAGCAGCACAGTGGCTTTGACAACTATAAGCCATCAGGAGCTCAGTTAATTTGTGTGGAAGCCAAGTCTGCCCTGTACTCAAGTGCAGTTAAGGGTTCCACTCTAACTTATCAAATGGATGAATTTTCAGAGCAAAAAGAATAAAATTAAGTCACCAAAGGTTTGCTATCTCTCTCCAACTACAAGGAAGTTGGTTGTGTACCAGCTGTCCAGCATTGCTACACTCTCGTTTCTCAGAAAGTTAGGAAATAAGAGGTCATCAGAAAGGTGCCTGTGAGCATCAGGGACCCGCGGGTGCTGAACTTCCAGGCGGGCTTCTGAGAGACACTAAGGCCCCCCGAGCATCACTGAGCTACAATCCAGTACTTACATCCATCGTCACTTCAGACTCCCTTGCATTGCTTCAGCCAGAAGAATGGAATAGCAGATAGAGCTGGAGGAAAGGCTTCCCCTGCCCACCCTGCTGGGTCTCCTTGCATTCACTGCCACCATCTGGCCTTGTGGACTCTTGTGGTGCTAGCTCCACTGTATATCTTTCTTTACACTAGTCACAAAAGTCCTGTCTTAGTACATTCATGTAGCTTTCCAAAATCTAGGTTGACATGTGATTTCTGGATGGTGCAGCCTGAAAATGACATCGCACTGGGCAGTCATACTGTCTACACCCCTTCGAGTTTCTGGTTTTCTCTTCAATCTGTCATCTTCCCAAGCCAGGGTCACTGAAACAGGAGAAGAGAAGATCTGGAAGCACCTCTGCTCTGTCTAAATGTAATAATTTAGCAGGTAGAAGCTGTGAGTTGAGAGCTACCATGAAAGACATTCAGAGAGGACGGACAGTACAGTTCTCTGCTTGGCGCTGATGGCTGTTCACTTTCCTTCACAAATAAACCAGAAATGAAATCCACAGATAGAAGAACCTACCTTTATTCATGAAGTAAAAAAGGAGTTTAGATTTTAAAATGTATTTCATGGCACCTATAGCCTCAATTTTCATGTCTGAGAGAGCTCTAAATGTAGCTTAATAAAAAGTTCGGTGTTATGTTGTGCATTTTATTGGCAGCATTGCTACTGGTGACATGCTTTTACAGAATTGTGAACTGTGTTCGTAAGTTTTAAACGAAACAAAATATGGTCTTTCACGTTAGTTGCATTCCTTGAACATTCAGTATATGTCAAAGTTGTGAAAAAGATACTTCATGTAGATTTGTAAAACAGAGTTAGAGTCTAGGCTCAGGTAATTAGAAAGAGAGCGTTCACCTTTGTGAATGCCCAGCAAGGACTCAAAACCCATGAGAGATGCAGGGCAATTCCTGTATTGCAGTGTGGGTGGCCTAGTACCCGGCACCCCTGCTTCCTGTTACCTAGAGCCCAGTGGTGTCCCTCTGGCCCCGTAACAACCCAAACGCCCCACCACTTCCCAAAATAGCCTCCCCAAGGACCACTGAGCTAGAATGTCAATCCAGGGATTTGGTTCCTGATGCAGCTCTGTGGTATGTTCCCCCATAATTATCATAAATAATTGTTCAATGTCTGTCACACTCACTAAATAATAAGTTCTCAGAGAGCCAGGGCTGTGTCTGTCCTGTTCACCACATCATCTCCTGACATGTTCTAGGCACTCAATAAATATTTGTGGGATGAGTCAATGAGGAAATGAATGAATGAACGAATGAGTACTATATAGTCATCAGACCTGTATTAATTTATCAGCACAGGCTAAGTCTATATTGCAAAGCTTAAAAGCTTAAAGAAACTTGCCTTTTTTTAAAAAAAAAAAATGGTTTTACTTAAGGATTAGTATCTACCTTCATTAGGTTTAACTGTAATAAAGCTTCCATGGCTTCTCATATGGATGGATATAAGAAAGCTCCTAGCTCAATATCTGAAGTGTCAGGGCCATTTCTTGGGTAGAATAGTGGGGCTTTGTCCTAAAGAGCCAATATTTAGAGGAAGTAAAGAGGGATGGCCTCAGACATCTCAGAGCTTCCTCTTTTCCTGCCATTTTCCTTTTCTTTGTGGCTGCATTTAGTTCTCGCTTCCTGGAGTCCTACAGCAGTGGGTCCACATATCAGGAAAGATCTCATGTCACGTGTGACGTCTGGATCCTACCTTTTGGACTAGGCGTCGGACGTCTGGATTTTCATCCCAGTTTTGCCATGAACTAGCTTTGTGACCTTAGGAAAGTTACTTCACTTCTCTAAGTCTCTGGTTCCTCATATATAAAATGAGAGAATGAGACTACAATTTTCTAACTATTCTTTCCAGCTGTAATATTTAATATTTCAGCGACATTTCACAACTCGGAATAAACAGGCACAGGTAAGCCCAAAGTTGTGAAAAAAGAAAAACTAAAACATGTTTTTTTGAAAGAACAATGGTTGAAAACTGAGCTTAGTCTAGCTACGTGACAGAATATCCTTGGAACTTCACAGAAGATAAAGAAGGAAAACACGTCTGTATAGATTGTATGCTTTCTATAAAGTGAATTTAACTAATTTCTTTCTCTCACTAAAGAATGTGTTTTATTTCCTTTTGTGTTTGCTAGCAGATCTGTTGCAAAATATATTCTGATTTTCCTTTATTTCCAATGTTCAAAATAGGCCTTAACAGCTGGTGGATCTCTCTGTATACATCCCACTCTTTGGCATAGCACTTAGTGAGTAGGCATTTGCATTAATGACAGTTTGTTGTGCCAGCTGCTGTAACAAAGACTGAGAGACAGCCACATCTATTATATGGTTCCTAACATTCCTTTAAGGTAGATCACATGAAATTGAGTTGAGCTGGAAGTGTGGGAGTTTCAGGTGCCTTTTCTGATGATTTACTTGATAATCACACAGAAGCTTAATTGAAAATATAGAAAAATGATGGGTGATAGTTTAAATTAAGAAGGAAGTCAACCTAGCCAAAGAGGGACTATATAAATATGTTTCTCAGATGTTTTATGAGTACGGGAAAATACTGATTTAGGAAAACAACGATCCCCATACCATCTCCTCTAACCCAGAGTGCCTGAAACAAAGAAATATTATCAGCAAAAACCCAAAACAGTCAAGCTATTAAGAGGGCAGAAAGTCCTACTATCTGGTACATTCAGAGTATCAATTTTTAATTTTGAATTTTTCTTCCTAACTAGAGGCTTGCTAGAAAGACTTGACCTACAAAATTGACACATTTTTATCTTTGAAATTAAATGATACTTGGAATTCTTCTTTGTAAATGAATTCTTCAGAATAGCCATTGCATTAAGAATCTTCCCATCATCTTTTACCAAAGATTATTGGTTTTGAATAAAGATTCACTAGCCATCATTAACAGAAAAACAAAACAAAACAAAACAAAACAAAATAGGCCTTAACAGTAGTTCCTAAGCTGTTAAAAAAAAAATAGGCACTACATTATGATGGTGGCTGCTAGTTATTGGAAACAAGAATAAAAAAATCTAAAAACTTATAACAGCAAATAATGATTCTCTCCCTTGCAGAATCCTCAAAAGTCTGAGCTTCGATTTAAAGATCAATTACCTGTAAACTGTGTCTTATTCAGGCCTAAGCACGTGCAAGATTAATACTGAGATTTTAAAGAGCTATAATTTAGGAATTCTAAGATCATCCTATGGTTAGCCCGTGGAATCAGAGAATTGCTTTTTGGGGGGAGAAAGAAATTGAAATGCACACATGTGTCTAGGGGATTTTATCTTAGCAGTCGTCAATCTCCTGCTAGCACTGGGTTTAGAAGGGTATCACCTATGTGGAGGCACAGTGCTCTCCATATGTCATTCTGCATTGGGAAACAGAAGCATCTTGGTGGCCTCCCTTGGGCATCAGGGCGGGCTCACTCCTCAAAGCATCTCAAGGTGGCTACTGACCAGCCTTTCCTCACAGCTGCTAAGGAATACCAGGGCTGCATGAAAACCATGGTGTCCTTGGCAGTGGAAGAGGGAAGGCTTGCATGTATTAACAAGTTATGCCACACCAAGTACAGCCTTACTTCTTCTACTGAAGGAATCAAAGAAAGAACAGAGAATGTTGATTGCTCAGCTTTCTGCATCCACTTGCCGTAGGACCTTGAGCTGAGCAAATGGCAGAGATTTCTATTTATCATCCTTCAGTGGCTTAAAATTGGACATGAGAGTGGGGAGATGCGACAGTGTGTTGTGTCTGGGCAGGGCCCAGGCTTTTGGATAGTACCACTCAGTCTGCACCCTCCAAAATCATGATGCCAAACTGTAATACTGAACAACACGGAAAATTCCTGGGTGCAATTTAAAAGCCCCAGGCTAGAGTCTTCTTCACCTTTCATGTGGAGCTCACACCTCTGCTGTAGCCCACTGATTGTCAGAGAGTGGGGCCAATATACTCTAGGTCATAAGTGGTTAGAGGAGGAGGACACAGCAGTGATCATATGGAATGTGCATCCTTCACCCTAAGGCCTCAAAAATAATGGCACGGACTGATGGCCAAGGCCACTGAAGGGCTAAAGTGACAGCCTGGTCACTCTCCATTAAAGTCTTTAAAAGCTTCACATAGTTTTCATTTTTCAGCATTAATTCAAATCCGAAAGCTTCTACTCCCACCATATCCCTCCCCCGACTTGAACTGGCTGCTTCAGGAGTGTCTTCCCTGCTATTATTAGTGGATAATTGCTTAACATTTTCTAGAGGCAATTAACCTTGCCTTTGAAATGAAAGAAATCCCTAAATTGAGCAATATGATGAAAGCCATTCTTTCATGTAATTTAGTCCCATCAGCCAATACCAGCCATTAAGTACATCAATTTCTAGCTCAAAGGCAGTGCTGAAGAATAAGCAGTGGTTATATTTTAAAGAAAAAAAAAAAAAAACTCAAGGTCTTAATGCTGTCAATCTCAATTTCTTCAGAACAGGGTCCTCAAAGCAGCCACAAGCTCCATAGAGTGACCTTGACAGAGGACATGGGTTAGAAGGAGTGCGTGTCAGGCTGACAGTGTGCCTCTCAAGCCTTGTGTGCAAACCTGAAATTCACCGAGAACTTATAATTCTGCATTAAAACTTCATTTCTCTTTGTAACATGACAGAACAAATCTGTCATATTACAAAGAGCTCTAATATTCTACTCCAGTGTGTCAGTCCCGACTAGCATATTCACGCAGGTCTGTTTTATCATTAACTGGTTAAGCATCTCCTCTGAGATCATCGGATTTGGGGTCGGGAGAGCCCACAGACAGTGTGCTCGTCCCCTTGCTTCCGCATAAGGCTGTGCCCAAGTAGTCTCAGACTGATGGATATCAGCATTTTCCTCTTGCTAAGAGAAAGATTTCCAAGATGGAGACTAAACAACATCCCCTGGTATCTCGTTCCAAGCGTTGGGAAAGTTCTGTGCCAGCAAACCACTTTGTGGTTGCATTAGATGCTCTCTGCCGCCCTGCGGTTAGCTGGAAGTCAGTTTACCGCAGGCCTTTTATCACCCAGCGGCTGCATTTAGCTTTCTGGGTGACCCTGGCCCACACTCCAAACCAGAGGAAGGCCCTGAGGGGCTTTTTAAGGACCATCCAGAAACCCTCAGAGAGGCAGGGAGTCCATGCCACATCTACAAAAACAGAGATTAAAAATAAAAAAAAAAAATAAAAAAGCGCACCGATCACTTTGGCGCCCTCTAGGGGTAATTTGCTGCCATCTTGTAGATTGTGAAACAGGACGTTTTGGGGAATTTCTGTCAGTGGAGAGACAAACATCTTGTTAGCAATTTCCTCATATGGCTTACCAGTACCCTTTCCTACATTCTTTTTGTTGATTATTTTACATGACCACAGGATCCCTTTTCTCATGGAAACTTTCATAAAATCCAGTACCAAGGGGAAAAAAAACAACAACAAAATTAAAGCCAGAGATTTTGATTGTGTCTATCAGGTCTGTTTATTTTGAAGCAAAGCATTGAAGGCAGCTCTTCAGTCGTGCTTTGTAAATGCCTCCCATTCACAAACATGTGATTCTAGTCACTTTTATCCCCTTTTAACACATGGGAGAAACTCGGATGTGATGCATCGTATGAAAGGACATGGCATTTACAGTCCGCCTATAAGTCTCAACACCATGACTTACTGTCTTTGGGTAAGTTACTTCACCTTGCTGTGCCTCAGTTGTCTCAAGTGTCAAATGGGTAAAATAAGAGAGCACCTTCTTCGTGAGATTTCTGTGAGGATTAAATGGCATAACACCCATAAAGCACATCGTCATCCTCCATGTTTATTGTTTCTAGGGACTCAAGGTAGCAGAGAGAAAAGGACTCAGGAGTATCCACCTCATAGGGCTGTTGAAAGCATTAAATTAGTTAATGAAAGCACCTAGTAAACACCACCATAAACTGTGTGCTGTTGTTGTTTTTGTTACTTCCATTTTACAGTTGAGCAAACTAAAACGTACAGAGAGGGTAAGTAATTTGCCCAGGAAACAGACAACTAGTAAGCAGTGGCGTCAGGAATGAAAAGCAGGCACTGACTTGGTGACTCACGCGCTGTAGCATATGCTCTATGTTCGGTAACTGTGTGACAGCAGGGACGAGTTTCAAGTAGATTCGACATCGCCTTCCTGACGAGACGTTTCTCACTCATCAGCCTGCGAAGCGCACACTCTGCAGCACAAGCCTACCGCAGTAAGACACTGAAAACATAACCACCCATGAATCAGTCTTCCGACAGTATGGGACAGAAATCTTCAGCTGTTTTATAGTCAGATCCTATCTTCCTCATGCTGAAATCTCTGAGCTGATCACAGAGAGAGGAGAGAGTTGATAGGACATTTAAAGAGGTAATGGCCATAGGAGAGTAGGAAATGTTCGTAGGGACTCTCCCTGCTGAGGTGACCTGAGTCAAATGTTCTGATAATCTCTGACCTTTCTCCATCAAAGGCCCCAGACCACTCCACTTTCTGATGGAATGACCAGGAATGTGTAGCACAGAGAACGCCTCCTGCTCCTCCGACAAATGTCCTGAGAATTTTCATAATTTCTATTGAACTTGGGTAGAGCCATTCTACCCCTATGATTGCTAGAGAGTTCCTAATGTGGTTATAATAAATCTGCTCCCTGATGTGTGGTTTTCTTCAGCGACCTTTGTTAGCATATTACCAGCTCTACTATCTAAGCTGCTAAACCTCAGAGCCTTCCCACGTTAAGGATTTCTCATTGATTTTAGTTTCCAAAAACAAATTTCCAGTGGGGCAATGAAGCAGTGATCACCAGATCACTTCCGCTGGTGAAAAGTCTGTTGCTATTCAGCTTACTGTCCGTAACTGCTGAGGCGACGGAAACTCAAATCTCTGAGGTTGTTTTATTTTCACTGAGGGCAGAGAGCTAAAAGAAGATAGTTTGTTGTTTTAGGGAAGACACTCTCCCCTTAGACATTTTCTAGCTATGGGCAGAGGGGAAAATATATCGAAGAACGTTGATTTTTTCTGTTGTTGAGATGCATAAAAATGTGTGTTTAAAAAAGATGCTTTCCTTGGAGATGGTGCCCAGATATATGCCTTCCTTTGAGTTCAGTTTGGCTATGAGCACATTTTCCTATCCCTTATTTAGCCCAGGTGATAAAATACTTTATAAGTTAGTTTACTCTTTTAATCACATTCTATACAGAGGAGACAGGGCTCCTGGTAATGAAGTAAAGCCATCTGAAAAAAGCTTTCCTTGGAAGTATTTCTAGGTAATAGGAAGAAGTTTTAAGGTTGACTATTAGTTTTGAAGACTCAAGTCATCACCCTTAGATTATCTCTATCAATAGTAAAGGGAGTGAGACAGCAATGACAATGTCACTTGATCTTTACTGTGAAAAACTCAAAGTTCCCTATGTTGGGCCTTAGATGGTCTCATAGGTGTGTTATTGTTTCCGATAATAGATGGAGAAACTAAGTTTGCAAAGATATTTGTCTCACTACAGGGCACAGAACAAATACTTCAAGGGGGACAGAAGGAAACACACATTTCTCTCAGTATTCAATACTGTGTCTTTTAATATACAGCATTGCAAAAAACTCAGTATACGGTTGATAAGTGTGGCTGAGAACAACGTAATGAGCCCTTGGGGAGTGGAGATGCATGATGTCAGTACATTCATTCATTCATTCATTCAATAGTCCTTGAGTACTCACTGTGTGCCACATATTTTTCTGGGCAGATGAGAGTGAAGTCCCTAATCTCAAGGAGTTTACAGTCTGGTAGGAGAAGACAGAAAATATAACAAAATGTCCTCCCCGCCCAGACTCACACATTCACCTAGACCTTATTATGAAGTTTGGTGTAAGTAAACAGCTGGCGGTGACCTGGAAAAGCCGGAGAAGCTAGAAGATTTACGTTGGAAAGAGAACAGGAATTGAGGGTGGGCACTGAAAATAAGGGAAAGTTTTAGAAGATGTTAGAGAGTTAGGAAAAGTGGTGAAGATCCGGGAGAATGAATTTGTACAATGTTTTGCTGTTTTTATGGCATAAAAATGTACTTTCCCTACCCCAGACCCACCTTCGACTGTTTCCTGAGAAAATGAGTAAAGATATGAACGAACTCAAATTCCTTTTTTGGTTGCTTGTTGGAATGTGTTCTATATGAGAAGGGATCATGACGCCTCCTGACTCGTGTCTGTCTGGCGCACCCTTGCTCTGTCCCTGAAATAATCCCATGCATTAGGGTGTTGCCACATGGAAACAGTCTCACTGGAAGCCGAAGGGAAAGGAAATGGGAACATTTCTCAAGTCTGGAGGGCTTGAGGAGTGTCTTGCCGAAGGAAGAAGCCTGGATCATCCCTCCACCCCTCATTCACCGGTTGTTGACACAGACAAGAGAGTCTGGAGTTTCCTTTGCTCCACCCTCTTCACTCATTTTCTCCCCGCCACTCTAGTCTGGGCTTTCAGAGCCCTGCACTTGACCCTGCCCACACAAAGCCTGCACCCCAGTCCCTATCTCCTGCCCTCCTTTGCATGTTCCAGGCTGAGAATTAACCCTCGTCTTCCAAAGTAAGAGGTTGGGCTGAACGTTAATTGAAAAGATCACTTCTTGTCTCAACTCAGACTCATGATGCCAAAGTCAGGCCAGGCCATTGATGAGAACCTTGCATCTGAGCCCATCCTCAGCAGTGATCTGAATGGTTTTGTAAAGTTCCAGATTCAGAGTTCTCTTGTTCTAAAGCCCTTGGATACCAGCTCTCAGTTAGTCCAAAATGTTAATGGAAAACAACACAGATGCCCATGTCTGCCCTTGCTTAACCTGGGGGATGTTTTCAAGTTTCATCTAGTTTATCGTGCCACCAGGACACATTCTGTTCTTTCTCCCATCTTCAAGGTCAAGAATTTGATTCCTAGTTGCTGAGAAAGACCAGACTTCTCCTAGGAAGAGAAGTTAGAGGAGTCTATGTTGGATTATTTCATCTGTTAGCAGCAGGACCAGAAGATAATGAGGACAATTTGCAGAGACTGGCATTGACAAATGGTACACATTTTTGAACTCATTTCAAAGTACAAAACTCCCATTTCATTTCATTTTCTGAGGCCCTGAATACCTTATAGGCAATTTAATTGCCTGTATTTGGGATAGAGAATTCCTAAAATGTTGAATATAATATTTGGATTTAAAGAAAAAGACACCATAATAGAGGCCATTGTGCAAGTAAGTAGAGACAGGTTCATGTATTTCAAACCTTGGATAAAACATAAAGAAGATCATTGAGCTCTAATTTGAAAGAATTCCACTGAAAGACTCAGAAAACAATCCACTGTGAGAATATGAGACAGAATTATAATATGTACTGGACAATTGTTTGCTAAGAAGCATTTATTTTGTATCACTTTTTAGCAAGATCAAATTGTCAAACTGTTTAAAATTCCATTGGAAAAAATTTGGATTATCACAAAACTGTTTACTCTTTTATCCTTCCATGTATATTGGATTGCTCATGGAAGACAATGGAAAGAATCTGAGAAATGCTGGTTTCAGCAGCAAATCAGAGTGCATTTCAGAAATATTGTGAACTATGTAAACGAATGTGATTTCTGGACATGCGTTATCATAGCCACAATATTACTGGTGCAACGTAAGACACAGAGAAATGAAAAATTCCAGCGCTATCAGAAGAGATGATCCTTTGGAAGATGATGGTACAAGTAAAACATTCTTCCCATATAATGACTATGCTTGCTTAGGAAGGAAAGAATCATCTTTATTTTGTTTTGCTAAATACCACTGTTAACTACAGAAGCTATGATTCATCAGCCGTGCAATAATTTATGCCCTTTTAAAGTCATTCTGGAGCTACGGCATTGTCACCTATGAAGATTTTACAAACATCTATGCCCTAGATCACTCATTGAATGTATATCCATGTAAAAGTAAGTTTAGAACAAGAGTGAACTTTTTCTTCATATTAAGGTCATTTTTGATTATTCATTCTAATGGGCATTTCCGCCTTTTTTCTTGTAATATCTGAGTTCCAAGGGCATAGGCAATTTACAAGGAGGCAATAGTTCTTGGCTGTCTGAGGATCACCCAGGGGGCTTGAAACAACACATTGCTGGGCCCAGTGCTACTAGTGTGCAGAGAATGCATTTCTAACAAGTTCCAGGTGATGCAGGTGCTGATTCCTGGGGCTAACACTTTGAGAACCACTGCAATAAAGGGATGGGCAGGGAGGATGCTAAAAGGCAATTTTTGGGGGAAAAAAAATCTCTCCATGTGGGTCAGGCTGAGCTTGTGCAAAATGAAGAGATGGCTAAGCTTTCCCCGCAAGGCCAAGCTTCCCCATGGCCTCCTCACCTGTACACAGAACCTTCTTCCCCCTGGTTTTCTGTCTTCTCTTTCCTATATCCAATTCTGTTCCCAAAGGAGCTCGCAGATCATGCTATTTTAATTTACCCCAAGATATAAGTTAATTATAACAGTTATTCCTTTTAAAGACTTTTGCATTTTAACGTGGATCAAAACTTTATACCCAATAAATGAAATTCAGACAATGAAAAGGCATTCATTTTAAGTGGGAAACTCATCGTCATATTTCCACTCTATCACCTCCATTACATCAGAGTGATCTAAACAGCAAATCTCTTCATGCTATTTTCTTGCTCAAATTCCTCAATGATTATCTTTCAGGAGAAGAATAAATGCAGGTAAATTTTAAATTCTCAGCAAGACAACCAAGCCTTTCAACATAAGCCACTGCCTACCTGTTCAACCTCAGCCACCAGCTCTCCCTCTTTCCACTTCAAGTACAATACTGAGCTATTTCAAATTCTCTGAAACACTGTTTTATTCTCGGCATCAGCTACATAATTTTCAGGACCAGTGGAATATGAAAAGGCAGGGCCCTGTGTTTAAAATTTGCTAGAGAATTTCAAGACAGCAACAGCAGAGCAGTCACTCAGGTAGCGGGGCCCATAGGACGGCAGCTTGCAGGTCCATGAAGCACCCCTGACGGTTCTGGAGACAAGAACTCATAAGTCCCTTGGCACTTGTTTTAGGGTATCACAAAGAAACTGGCCGAATTTTTTATTTCTTTTTACTCTGAATTACTACGTTTAGACTTGCTGAACTTCAAATACAGGAATGCACTGGAATTTCAGCACTATACTTTTGTTCTTTCTCCAGGTAAACCCCTGCATAACTAGAGCATGCAACATACTGCCTTGACCCTGGCGCCACTTACTCTCCTTAAGCCACAGTTGTAGTCTCTCCCTCTGGTACTTTTGCAACGTACTGTTCCCTCTGAACATTCCCTCTGAAATGCCACCCACCTGTTTGTCATCTGATAAACCCCTCTCAACCCTCAGCTGCTCAGCTCAGCCTCTTCCTTTGCCATAGGCTCTTCCTGACACCCCAGTGCAGACCTAGGCACGTGGGACCCACCTGCACTTTGGTGAGTAGTTTACTGAGTTTTAATCTTGTTTGCACGAACATCTTATTCACTAGACTCTGAGCTATTCGGGGGTATTGACAGTGCCTTCATCTTTGCATCTTCAGTACCTAGCACATTGCCTGGCCTGGGTGAGGAACTCAAAAATGCTTGTTAAATAAAAAGGTGGGTGGTCAGCTTTTAACATTTTTCACTAATTCAAAAATAGTTTCTTGGAAGAAAAACATTTCTAAAGTTGAGGGGTAGCTTAAATGTGATTCTGTCATCTGGAATTAGTAGGTGGGGTTGTAAATGCGCTTCTAGTTTCCACGAAGGGAGGGTGCTCTGGGGCAAGAACTGAACTGCTTGCTCCTTCAAACCTAATCTAGGTGGGTTTCACCGCCCCGGAGATGCATTCAGTCCTGCTCAGTGGAGGATGCTAACACACGGGACAGTTTGAGAGTGCCATCAGGAATGCCTTCCTAGGCTGGTTGCATATGCGAAATTTCATTCTTAATTCAAGTATCAGAAGCAGTTTGAGGTCTACAGTCAATATCATCGAGCTGATGATCTGGTCCGCAGTTGATTTACGTCCTTCGTGGCTCCTCCTCCTTCGTGATTTCCGACTATTCTCACTGTTGCTCCACGGCGGGTGGGTGCAGAAATACCTTACGAGCTGAAATTCAAACCAAAAAAGTCTGCTTTTTACAAATGTATGGTGTATCTATGAATTTCATGTACCCAAGCTATCTTCATCCCTAGCTAACACATAAAATATGAGCATTGGCAGGATATTATATTTACTTAGTTTTTTTTTTTTTTTTCTTTAACTTACATGTACTGTTCTGAGCACATTTTGAGAAAAAAATCCAGGAAACTTTTTTTTTTTTTAATTTGATCTTTCACTTGTGTTTTAGCAGTTGGTGTGTACTCTGTTCTTGCACAGAGTTCAAGGAGCATCTGGTTGTTTCTTTCTGGCCAGACCATGGAGAGAGAATTCGTTGTTACTGACTTTCTGCCTAGATCTCTGCCTCTCGGTCTTTCTCTCCTTAGCTTTGTTTCCTTCTCTCTTGAAGCTGGTAGGATTTCATTTCCCTGAGGCACCTCCAGCCCTGTGGACGTCACTAATGAAGTGGGACAAAGTGTGGCTGGGCCCAGACATAAATCTCAAAAGGCAAGAAAGCCTCGACAAATTAGATTCATCTTCAGCAGCGGTGAAGCCTTAACCCCCATTCAGACAGGTACATTTGTCCATCTGCCCTGAAAGCAAATCCTAGGCTGCCTAAACCAGGTGAGTAGTTAGGGTAGCAGGAAGCACATGAGAAATCTTGGCTATAACCAGAAACTTATCTGAATGGCAAGGCGACTTTATCCTGGTCTTATATGACTAAGGCTCAGTTTTAGTTTTAACCTGTTTGGGTGGATTTCTTATTCACTCTTCACTCTGAGTTTTTCCAGTCCTAAATCCAGCTCCTGCCTGCTTGGCTTCTTAATTCATTTAGGAGCCTTACAACCGGCTATCCTTGACTTAGAATTTGGAGTCTCAGGGTTGGGAGGGAGTTTGATGAATTAGGTGTCTGTCCCCATCTCAAACCTGAATGCACTCTACCACTGCCCTGCCTGGGGTCTGGGCTATCTTTGCCTACATTCTACTGGGGTGGAAAATTCAGTGCTGTTTGAGGTTGTCCCCTTAATCCTTGAGCAGCTCTATTAGAAAATATCTTCTTTTCATAAGCCACATGTCAGCTAAGGTCAACTTGCCCTTTCAAGATTTAAATGAAATTGTTTTGAATTCTCATTCCTTATGTGGTGAGCCATTTAGCAACTCTCTCAAACTCTCCGTTAATCTTTGACATGCGGGCAGGGTGTTTATGATTTTCCTGACTGGCTCTGGCCAGGGCCTAATCGCTCCATTTATGGACCCCTTCTCTTTTCTACGCCTGCTGTCCCTTCTCCGTGCCCTGTTACTCCACACGGAACATTCCCCTTCTTCCCGTGTGGACTTCCACTTGAGCCTGTCTCGAACACAAAGCTGTGTGCGTGTGTGGGACGTATTTTTACTCTGAAAGCAAGTCCTAGGCTGACTGACCCAGGTGACTAGCGAGGAATAGCAGAACCAGGACAACTGTTGGAGTTTACGGTGCAGCAACAAAACAACCAGTGATTACATCTTAGACATTCCTGTTCTTCAAGATCTTTCAGCCACCCCCTCACCAGGATCCTCTCTCTCTCTGGCCACTTTTTCTGTAGCTTTTGTCTCCCACCATGGTACTTGGCCCCATCTCTTTTTTCAACTCCTCCCCTCTTCTGTCTAGTTCCATGCTTCTATCCCAACTTCCAGTTAACTTCTCCTATGGAGCAATTTGGTTTTGTCTTTGTCTTCTTCTAGACTTTGACCTTGGGACCTCATGCCCCATGCCCCAGGCAACTTGTCAATGTGTCTTCCCAAACATAGTCCACTCTTTGAAAGTCCTGTGCCAGCTGTTACTTTGCCTTCACGTGGTTACATAAAGCCCGAGTCTGACCCCATATAGCTTCCATCCAGTTCATTGCAACCTGCCCTCTCTTGGCTGGCCTCTTGCTCTGGTCATTGCTGTGGACAGAAAGAACACAGGCTTTGGAATTAGCCTTGAGTCTAAATCCCAGATCTACTGCTCATGAGCTGTGTGGCACCCATCATGCTACCCTTTGAGACCATGTCCCTCAGCTATAAGATGGTGATAATTATACCCTCTAAAAGATTTGCATGAGAATTCAGTTAGGTAATGCACAGTGGCTGGTACATAACAGACACTCAAACATGTTTACTTCCTTTTTTCCCTCTCATCTCAGCCTCAAACTTCAGCACTGGTGCAGGTGAAGCTACCTCAGCCTGGTTGGATCCATTTGCTTTGACCTCTGGTCCCTACCTACTTGATATCTTGGCTCTCGGGGATGTTTAGTCTGGTCCCTGCTTCTATTTCCAGCTTCAGGTTTCATTACTCAGCTATTTCCACTCTATGCTCCAGAAATATGGAACTATTACACTTGGCGTCCCAAACTTACTCTCTGTCATCTCTGGAATCTTTCTACATGTGCAACTTCTACTCAGGTCTCACTTAGCCACCACTCTCCCTTCCTGAAACCCTTTGATCCTCTTAAAACCAAGTTGGGTTTCACTACTATTGGTTCCTCCAGCAGCCTGTGGTCATCCCCATGACAGCACCTCAAACACTGTCCTGAAATCACTTGTTTCTGGGCTGTCCCATTGATTATGAGCTTCCTGAGGCAGAGGTAGATTGTTCATCAAAATTTTATCCCTAGACTGTGGCATGCAGTGGCCCTTCGAGAATGTTTGTGGTACCATCCTTGCTTCCATGTTATGTGATTGCTCACAGTCCTGACACAGCAGACAAGAAGCATCACCTTTTAATTACTTAAGAACCATTTTCCTTCCTCCTTGCTATCCCACCCACCAGTCACAAATATATTAGCACAGGAATATATTTCTCTGAGCACTAAAGCACTTCAGAGGAAAGAAAATGTGAACTTTATATTTCACTTAACTATGCCAAATTAAGTGAAGTGGTATAAGGTAATGAGAGGCTTAGAGTTTAGTAAACACAGGTAAAGAATAATAAACTACAAAAAAGTCTAGTGAATGAGAATGAAGCTGCTCTACATAAATGGCATGTGACAAGGTAACTGTGGAAAAAGGTTAACATAACACATGCAGAAAAGGGAGAGAGATTTCTCTTTCTGCCTCTCCCTCTGTTTGCCCATAGACCCTGAAGAACTTGGAGATTGTTTCAGAGATGACTGGCATGAAGTTACAGCTCACAGATACAAGTGAGCTTTCCTGCTCACTTGCATCTTCTTAAACCAAGTCCAGAAATTTCCAAATGACATTAGGAGTGCTGTGGTCACCATGCACCAGCCCTCTGACTATTTGCAAAGGTGGGAAAAAGCTTGCCAGGGATAACTGAGGGAAAGCTGTGCCAGATCTCTTTTTTGACATCTCACAAGTAGCCCCTTGGTGCCTCCAAAAAGAAAACAAATCAGAGATGCCATGAAAACTCTCACAACTCAAATCTCATCAACATGCAACATTTAAAAATTTTAAGTCAACAAACAAAATACCTTGGAACATATTCTTTATTTTTGTGCTAAACAACTTTGTTTTAAATATATGAAATTCCAAAGTCCTTAAATACTAGGCATATTTATACTAGGTAAAAATGATCATTTTTATGATTTATTAACCTACCATATTGGTTATCTTAATCTCAAAATGAACTCAGCCTCTGTTGTGGTCGGAGTCCCAGGATAGAGGTTAACAAAAAACGCACCCTGTCCCCCCTGACGTGAGCTCACACACGAGAACACCCGGCCAGGCAGATGTTCCGGGAGGCACACTGTGTTCAGAGCTGGGCATTCCTTTGGTGTTGGGAAACAGCTGTGCGATTTCACTGGCATTTCCATATCAGAGAGGAATTCTAAAGAAAGCGTCATAGTTGGGCTGCTTGAGGGGAAGGTTCCAGAAGCAATTTGAGGCAAGTCATTTGTCTTTTCGGAGGCTCAGATGCCCATTTGCACAAAGGCTACACAAACAAATACCAGTAACAGTTAGGAAACAGGTCTGGCTATAACAAAAATCAAAACTCATTGTGGCTCAAAAGAAACAAGAGTTTATTTTTCTGTCATGATACAGTCTGAACATAATCAGTCTAGATCTGAGAAGGCAGCTTCACGGTCTCGGGACCAGGCTCCTCCTCTCCTGTTTAACACTCGGCCTTCGTCTCGTGGCTAAGCTGTCTGTTCTCAACTAAAGGAGAAGGGGCAGGAGAGGGCACAAGCCTTCCCTTTTTAAGGGCAAGGATTGCAAGTTGTTTATACCTTTTCTGTTCACACCCCACTAGCTGGCACGTAGTCATGTGGCTACATGGATCAGTAAGACAAGCTGGAAGATGTAGTCTTTAGCTGGGATGCCACGGACCCCGCTAGAACCCGGGACTTATCTTGCCAACAAAAAAAGGGAGAATGCAGACTCAAGGATGGCTAGCAACCACCTGTAAAGTTCCTTTTGATCTTCTGCTAAAATAACAGAGACGGAATGTTTGATATAAAGTGAATGTTCAATTGGTAGTAAACATTGTCTTTCTAATATGCAAAATCTTAAATCAGTTCATTTGATTTCATTCTTGATAAAGAGACAAAAGAGATATGTACCTCCACCTAGAGACCCACAAAGAGGGGCAGATTAAGAAGAACAACAGACGGGGCTTAGAGATAAAGTTAATTGCCCTGTGCGGGCCTCCTGGCCCTTTCAGTTGCAGGTACTGACAGCTTTGTCCTTGGGCCCAGGCTTGCCCAGGGTCTCAGCTAACCCGGATCAGGGTGATTCCAGAGGGGAGTCTTACGGCTCTGTGTTCAGAATCTGGAGTGTCTTGGGGGAGTCCCAGTTGCGGCCCTTCCCTAACATCCAATTCATTTCTCCAACTCCTGCATCTCAGTTTCTCTCTCACTTGTTCCCCTTCTCCACTTGTCCACACATACCTCATGATCAAGCTACCCAGACGTTAGGGAAGGTTGCACACGACCCGTGCGTACACTGCCACGCTGTTTTCCTCTGCACCCATCTGCCTTCATGCTGTGATGCCCCCACCAAGTTTGAAGACAAGAACGGGAACAGATAATCAGGATCTAGGACACCATGCCAGAAAGAGATGTGTCCAGAATAGAAGCCAAGGAATAAGAACTCATGCAAGGCAGTAGGACTTTGCAGCAATGGGTGGCCGCACGGTAGTGCTCTGTAAACTCCAGATCCCGACATACAGAAAATCCTACCATACCAAGGGGAAGGAATGAGGGTAGTGGAGCCAGGTGAAGAGTGATTCCCACATGATTACCTTCTGAAATGATTCTGACACTCGATAGGACATCCAAGAAGGACATACAGCAGTCCCCCCTTATCTGTGGTTTCACTCTGCATGGTTTCAGTTACCTGTGGTCAACCATGGCACAAAAATATTATGTGGAAAATTCCAGAAATAAGCAATTCATGAGTTTTAAATTGTGCACCATCCTTCTCTGTCCCACCTGGTACCTGAATCCTCCCTTTGTCCAGCGTGTCCCTGTTGTTCACGCTGCCTGTGGGTAAGTCACTTAGTAGCTGTCTTGGTTATCAGATCTGCTGTTGCAGTATCGCAATGTCTGCGTTCAAGGAACGCTTGTTTTACTTAAAAACGGCCGCAAAGCACAAGAGTAGTGATGCTGACAGTTTGGATAAGCCAAAGAGAAGCCATAAGTGTCTCCTCTAAGTGAAAAGGTGAAAGTTCTCAACTTAATAAGGAAAGAAAAGACAATCGTATGCTGAGGTTGCTAAGATCTATGGGAAGAATGAATCTGTCTGTGAAGAGGGAAAACATGATTCCTATTAGTTTTGCTGTTGTACTTCAAACTGCAAAAGTTATGGCCATAGTGCAAGATAAGTGCATAGTTAAGATGGACACGGCATTAAATTTGTGGGTGGAAGATGTGAACAGAAACATGTTCCAATTGGTGGCAATGGGGTTCACTATGAGCTGCGGTTTAGGGAACCCACTGGGAGTTTTGGAACATTTATCCCTCTCAGATAAAAGGAGAACCTACCATACCCACATATTAGAATTTAAAATTACCATTTGGCAAAGTTACTTTCTAATGAAGATATTAATATTTCATTGACACCTGGGAAATGTTCTAGTTAACCTGTGGGCTGGTCCCCCTGTAAGTGGGTAAAGGCATAAGAATTTGCAATTGGTGTTTTCTGGGCTTTCTCTGTCAAAAATGTTTAGTCAGACCAATTAGAGCAGGACTCAATATTGGGAGAAAGCTCCCAGGGACTTTTTGACTAACAGGGAAAACACAAATATGACTAACTCAATGTGAGAGCTTCAGGGACTCTTAGTGATCACCCAAACTCTATTTTACAGTTGAGAAAGCCATGGCCCTGCTTAGGCCGCAGTGTTAGACAGTGGCAGAGCCAAACTATTCAAAATAAATAAAACCTAAGTACTGGAGGCTCCCGGTCCAGCAAGCCTAGTAAGGTGCTTTCTGACATTGGAGGAATCTACTAGTATGAAAAGAACATCTCTTATGGGAAAACATTAATATATTGCTAAAACTGTTTTTATCAAAAAGGATAAGACCTGAAATGATGAAACAAATCCTGAGTGTATAAATAATGCCATCACACTGTTGTATAACAACCACATTCCTGAGGAATTTGCAGAGTGACAAATGACTTCAGACAAACACGCGTTTCTGGCTGCACATTTTGTAAGTGGCTTTAGAGGAAATGTTGATTCAAGAACGCAGAGGAGACTGGTGATCTAAATTGCCTGGGAATGAGGAAAATCCTCTGTTCAATGCCTGGAACAGAGAACAAGGTAAATGTTCATGAAACGCCCCTTCCTATCTAAGTGAATAACACGTGGCGTCTATAGCCAGGAAAGGCTCCCTTCGAGTGGAGGCTGCTCTGTTTGATGCAGGACACACTCACAGGGGAGACAGAGCTTCCAGATCTGCAGTTAAAGTGGGTAGGAAATTAACAAATTATTATGACACATGCATCATCTCACACAGCTGGCGGGTGGGGGCTTTGGAGGCAGCAGGTTGGGGTGAAAAGTGTACTGCACAAGGCTTCGGAGAACCTGGGTTCTAGTCCCGGGTCTGTCACTAGTTGTTCCAGTTGGGTTACCTCGGGCAGGTTACTTAACCTCTCAGGCTGGGCTTCAGTTTCCTCCTCTGTAAAATGGAAGGGTTGGACTACATGTTTTCCAGCTCTAAAATACTGTGCTATAAGGGATCACTGTTCAAATGCCTATGGCAATGATTTGCAACATGAGGTAGTTTTGTCCCCTCCAGAGGACGTTTGGCAATGTCATAAATGGTTGTCACAACAGAGGGAAAGGTGCTACTGGCATCTGGTGAGTATAGGCCAGGGATGCTGCTAGACTTCCTAAAACACACAGAACAGCCTCCCCACAACAAAGAATTACCCAGCCCAAAGTTTCAATAGTACAGAGGTTGAAAAACACTAACTGAGTGGACAATATAATGATGAACCCATTTCATCCAATTATTGTCATGTTGCCAGATCTTCTGGCTTTTTAAGAGAATTTGAAAATTTGGATTTTTATGTAAAATCTCCCAAACTTAAAATATAGCAATATGTCAATTTTTTTTTAATATAACACTCCAGGAGCCAAATAAAATAGGGCTTCAGGACAAATCCTGTCTGCAGGCTGTCAATTTGTGAAATCTTATTTAGCCATATATATCCAAGTAACTAGTATAGTTACTGAAAGCGTGGATTTCTTCATCTGTATCTCACCATCTGAGCCAGAACTAAGCAGGTCAAAGTTATTCCGTGCTGTGCTCACACACGTGCGTAGTATAGTGGAAAAAACACTAACTGAAACATCCAAAGATGCTACTGCTTATCATCTGTGTAGCCTTGGGATAGGAGTCATTAAATTCTCTAACAGGGTCTCCATTTCAAGGAGGGTGTCAATACCCTCAGTGTCTACTTCTCCAGGTTGTCATAGAATAATAATATCTTGGAGCTGGAAGGAACTTTAGAAATCACCTAACAGACAATATACCTAGAGAACTGATGTGACTTTGCCCATGAACTCACAATCCTCTAACAGGAAGACCAGGGCTAAGAAGCCAGGTGTCTCGACTCAGTGTCCCAAGTTCTCTGAAAAGAGTGAGACAAAGAAAGGTGGTGGGGGAGAGGGCCAGATGTGTCTCCCCCAAACTGACTATTCCAGATGTGGTCCGTCAACACTTGGTCTTCCAGATGTGCCTGAGTAGCAGCAGATGTGATCTGAGGATCCAATGAGAAGGGATGTGAAAGCACGCTGGAGCCTGTAAACTGTTACCCTGTCTCCCAAATGTGAGGACGGCATCAGTATTCACTTGTCTCTGACACATGACCACAGGCAGCTGTTGGCCAGCAGCAATGTGAGTGCCTGGTGTTGGTCACAAGGAGGCCTGAGCCAGGGTGTGTGGCTGGCTCAGCATGGACACTTTGCTCCTAGAAAAACTAAGCAAAAGCAGATCAGTAACATCAATGTGGCTGCTGAAAAGCAGTGTTGTTACAATGCCATAAAGACAGAAAGTGAAGTTGAGCTGCCTTTATTAATTAACATGAGCCAATGGCATTAAAACATACATCTTCAAGGCTAACCATGGTTTATAGACATCAAAATCTCTACACTCCTACCATGTCTTCACTTGGTATGCTTTCCTGCCTGAGACTTCTGTTCTCTTCCTTCCTCCTGCTGGGGGTCTTGCTTCATACCCTCTGCTTATCTGAAAGCCCCCATCTCTCAGGACAGGACAGGACAGGCAGGCTCTCTGTGAGACCCTGCCTGAATGAAGTGTGCACTGTGCCTACTGTTCTTTCTCACAGCCCACTTTCCTGTCTGTGCCAGGTCAGGGTCCAACCACCACAGTCTGTTTTGATGGAGGCATGGCCAACGCCTCCTATAAGTTTTAAGTTTTTAAAGTTATTAATAGTTCCATCTTTATTTAGCATGATCATTGTGGTTACATGGGAGAAGCCTGAGTTTTTGCATCAACTTTCAGAGTTTTTTTCTTCCTTAACTATCATGCTTATTTCATGCCAAAATTTCTGCTAAGTTCATTGTGAACATCACTCCCAGTTGCCTTGTCTGTGCAAGGAGTGAGATGGAACATGCTGATGTTGCAGCTGCTGCCATCGACTCGGCTGCTCCAGCAGGTTTTACATTTTTTAGCCTAATGACAGAGTTTTCGGTTACTTACAGGATGTAATTATAAATACATATTTGCAATACAACCAGCTTGACGTGCTTACTTTTCCATTAATATAACACTGCGTTTTTTGGAATGCATGTACCACCGTTTCCTTAAAGCTCAGCTGAAATCTTACCTCCCTATTAGGCTTTCCAGACTAATTTCTCCTCTACTTTTTCTTCGTTCTTCTGCCTGCGCCACTCTTTCTGGTCTATAGAGCCTCTTTTATTGTTTCTATCCTTTTATGTGTGATTATGCACTCCCTGAAGGAAAGAGGATTCACCCACCCATCCTTCTTCTACCTAACATCAATTACTAACCTTGCAAAACCGTCAACACTTCTTATATTATTTTTATTCCCATTGTGTAGCCTAGTGTCCTACATAGTTACGAGATGCCCAATAAGTGTTCATAGTTGTAGTCTATGAAGGCCAGAGGCCTAATTAATAGCATCTTGCTTCTCTGTTACGGTGATGGACATTTTGAAAATAAGACACAGGCGCAGCAGAGATGAGGCTGAGATACGGAAGATCACGTTGGAAGACACAGCTCAGGGTGAGAGGCCATTGAGTATTCTGGTGCCGACCCCAGTGGGGGTAGGCAGTGCTGGGCGAGAGCGGCCCCCCACAGCTGGGGGGAAGCTGCCCCCAGCGAGCAGTGGAGAACGAGTTTTCAGGAACACCGCTCACTCCCAAAGGAGGAAGGACAGAGTTATTAATCTCAATCATACTCATCTCCAACTGACCAATCTGAACTCAGTTCAGCTGCTTTGAGGCAGAGTGGGTAAAGGGCAGAGAGAAGCCAGGAGTCACATTTGTAAGTTCCCTCCATATAGACGGCTACATGAGCAGTGGGGAAGAATTATTCCCCTTTAACAATTATTTTAAAATGATGGTCACATCCAAGTTATTTTAAAAAAATCTCTTTATCAGATTTTGAACCACGCTTCTTTCAAACCTTGCCCAAATCCTAACACAATCTTCTGATATTACCTATCCCCTCGAAACACTGAAAACAAAGAAGAGTGATTTTATAACGTTATAAAATGTTCATGTTATTAAGGATTAATACATTAACACTTCATAATCTATTAACTGGACTGAATCATTTCCTCATTATGGCTGCATCAATATGACCTACCTACAATTCACCCCCACCTCTCTGGTGATCTAGACACTGGAGGAACAGCTTAGAAGTGAATGAAGCCTGGCCACCCCACAGAGACTGTGAGACCATCTGTCTAAGAGCTTAACTAGGACAGTTCAGGGAATAAATTCAAAGCTGTGCCTGGGACTTTTTGAAGCTAAAGGAGCAGCATTACAAGGTTTATAGCTTAGTACTTTCTTATCTTATTCTTAATAGTCCCAAGAATAAGCTTAGACTTTGGAAAATGTAATACCAGGAGGGCATGTCCTGCGGTAATTACCCTTGTGGATAAAGAGTGAAATTTCCCCCAGAATGGGTGTTGATTGCAAAGCGTGGAGGAATAAAGATGTGTATTTAATATCTTGGAGAGAAAAGTAGAACCAAGGATGAGAAACAAGGTTAGAAACTGGGGTGGCTACAGGATACTGATTGTGAAGACTTCATTTAGGGGATTTTTTTGTTTTTTGACTATGGAAAGATTAAGTGGATGGTCACATTTTTTCCACAATACATCATAATTCTCTTTTGTTTTTCCTAGTGCTTAAGAATAGCCAGCTAAATGTTTATAACTCTGTGAAATGGCAGTAAAGAGGGTAATGGCAGAATTATCGATGAAAGAGAGGCCCACCCCATGTTCAGCCACTACGTCCCTGACCATCTCCTGCTCTGTGGAAGCTTTCGAAGATGTGGCAGTGCCACGCTAAGGAAGAGGTGACGAAACCATATATCTCAGGTGAGTGACAATCAGTGATGACTCAGAAACAAATATGAACTAAATCATCTCTTCTTCCCTAAATATACCATAGGCAGGTGATTCTTAATGGGGACAGAAATCCTACCCTTGGGTTATTTATGGAAAAGGCACAACTGCTGTAATAAGACAATTATCTATTTTCTTGAACATCACAGAAGGAATAATTCCATTGCATATTTTTTATAAACAAATATAGATACTATCACCAGCCAAGTGAGGGATGCTCAGTGATGCTTTAATTAGAGCATATTTGCAGAGCTGCTTCCTTTTCCTAATTTCTGTTTCTATGAATAATCTATGGAGTTGTGCAACATGCAGATGACACATGGAAATCAGAATTATGACTTTTATGTAGACCACATTGTTTTTTTGCCTGTAAATTGCCTCCAAATGGCTTGGAAAGGAGTATTGCTTTATGATGCTTTCAACCAAGAAGGGCTACCTGAAAGCAATTATACCTCCTATTCAGTAGAGCCTATTTCTGTGATCCTCCACTGTTCCATTCCGATAGGCCACGTCAGTCAGTGTTTCTTCCTAAGGAACAGTCCCACTTGGGTGTAAGAAAATTTAGAATTCTTGCACTGAAAACGTAGAGGAAGAAAATTCAAAAACCAAGTGATTGGGAGAGATCTGGAGCATCCTAAAAGTCACTGTAATTAAAACACAGCAGTTTGTAATTATTCTGAAGGAAAACAACATACTGAGAAAGGCACACAAATATTAATGTGGTTACCCAAGGCCCTGCTACATTAATTCAAATTGACTTGGGCAGATATGAAATCCTCACATGGACTGAAAACTAGTTGGAAGGCTTAAAACAAAAGAAAATGCAATATAATTAGGTGGAAAAAGCAGTGGATTTGGAGTCACTATCATATGGCTGGTTCTGCCGTTGACTAACCGACTGACCTCTGGCAATTCATGGAACTTCTCTGTGACTCAAATTTTAAACTGCAAAACAGGATACTATTACTTAACCTTGGGTTAAAAGAATGTATGCAAAGGTTATTTTCTGTTGTCAAATGCTGTTCCACACCCTTTTCCTCGCTTCTGCTTCTCTTCTCTCCACACAGGGACAGATAAACCCCTGCCTACCTTCTCCATCAGGCACCTGCTGCATTTTCCTTTTTATCCAAATTTTTCTTTAGCATAAGCCTGCTGATTTATAAATTTTGTTTTTTTTATATTTCTTAAAGCCAGCATTCAACATCTTATTTATTTGAACTATAAAATAGATGTTTTATTTCAGTGATTTTTCTCCTTTATAATCTTTTTTTCTCATCTTTAGTTTTAAATTTTTTAAATTTTCATTGACAAATAGTAGTTGTATATGTTATATTTTTATGAGGTACAATGTGATTTTTTGATATATGTTTACATTGTGGAATGATTAAATTAACCACCGAATCCATGGCCTCACATACTTACCAATTTTTTGTAATGAAAACATTTAAAATCTACTCTTTTAGTAATTTTGAAATATACAATGCATTATTACTTATTGCAGTAACCATTCTGTACAATAGATCACTAAACTTCTTCCTTCTAACTGAAATTTTGTATCCTTTGATAAATATCTCCCTTTTCCCCATCTACTCCTGCTTCCCAGCCTCTGGTATCCACCATTCTACTCTCCATTTCTTCAACACCATATTTTAAAATTAATCTACTAGTATATTTATATTCAGTGTTTCTCTGAATTAAGAAAAACGTTTTCTTCTCATTCCCCCTTTTCTGTTCTATTACCATTGCATCTCCTTGGTTGCTGCATTAGCTACACTTAACTCACTGTTCAGATTCTTGATATAGGTGAAGTGGTAAACTTAAAGGCGCTCGTTGAAGTATATACTTTTGATAAAGTCAGAGTCACCTCTGCTTAGAGATATTCTCCCAACTGTCCGGGAAGAATGTTTGTACTTACATTCCAGAAGAAGTTTTCAAACTTTACTGTTGTATTAGAATCATTTGGAAAGTAAGTTAAAAATAAAAATTTCTGAAGCCTTCTTCAGAAGATTTTAATTAGAAAGGTTTAGGTAGAGAACCAGAATCTGCATTTTTAACAAGCACCTAAGTAATTTTGATGCAGGTGACCCATAGACTACACTTCCAGAAACTCTGTTAGAGATTATTTAGGCAATTCCAAAAGTAATCTGGAGTTTTGAATTTTTGCCATTTAAAAAAGTAGTACTTTAGAAAGGGAATATTAGTAAAAAGAGTTTTTATATTAAAAAATGTGAAGCTATATGGGAAGCACAGGTGAGTTTGGATGGTAGTTTGTTCACTTGATATCTGTGTGTGTTAGCGAAGTTAATTAGTTTTACTTTCCTAACATATAACATTAGCCACTCCAAGGAAAAATTGGGATGAATAAGATAATACGTGTTAAAAACAAACACTTTAGTCATGAAAAGTAGAATAGAAACATTAATAATTATCTCTTCAGTGCTTATAATTTTCAAAACTGGATTATTCAACTAAATGAGAAAATTATAAACCTAGATTCCATAATTTCCTTTTCCATAAATTAGTGTTTTTAGCCATGTGAAGTCTGAAGGATGTGCTTGTCAACACCCAGTGGCTGACCAGGCCACAGGGTGGGTGGGAGAAGGTGTGACCATGAAACAGCATATGTGGTTATAAAGCTGTTACCTGGCATTAACAGTAAATCAATAAAATGTGCATTAGATTTAGGACAAAACACTGCTACAAAGTGTAAATACAATGTAATAGCAAACAAATTTTTTTAATTGCATCAATTTATTTCAGACAATTCTGACACATTCTTCAAAAGAAAACAAAAAGAAAATTACCAATTACCTACTGGCTGGAAATGTATTCTGTGATCTTCCTATTACCTGGAAACCATTTTTTATTCTGTGCAAGATGGATGTCAAGTAAACTACAATTATACTGATTACCAATTAAGTCTGTCTGGATTTTGGTATTGAAAGACAAACTGCAGCATGTACTGCCTTGCAGCTCTATCTCCTTTGCCCCATGAAATGTATATATCCACATAACAAAGACACTAAATGCATAACATGTATAACATACACATTCAATGTGTGCGTGTGTTTGTGTGTGTATACATGCACATACCTTTTTCAAACTAAGAGATTTTTTTGGTAAGGGGGAATGTTTTCAGGAAAATTTCCCAACAGAGAATGGCTGTTCCCAGCATAACCCTGGGAAATACTTTCACAGCAAGCTGAAGGCAAAGGGTTGTATCCTCATTATCTTTGTACCCCAGGTATCTTGTATAGTGCATACAAACATTAGACGCTGAACAAATATTCATCGTTGTTAAAGTTGATGTGATCTTCTTTGGAATAACAACGTTGAGGTGGGTCTCGGTGAGATTCTGAAGGAAGTGGTAATGTAAAGAGGCCAGATTTTCTCCTGAGGTTTGCTTTATCTTGTCTAGTTATAAGATAGGTCAGGTTATGCTACAATAATAGAAAACACCCAGACTCAGTGACTTAACAGCGTTTATTTTTCATTCAATTAAAACCATTTGCAAACAGAGGCGGCCCTCCAGGGGAACTGTCCTTCATGTGGTAACTCGGGGATGCTGTTTGGATCTTGTGTCTCCACAATCTCAACCCAAAGCCTCCTCCACTGTCACCCAGAAGGAAAAGAGAGCTCTAAGCTGGAAGGTCTGGCAGCAGTAATGAAACGTCTGGGCTCGAACACCACCCACGTCGCTCTGCTCACAGCCCGTCGGTACTAGCAGCACGGCACCACCGGACTGCCGAGGAGCAGGGACACAGAACCGATCCACCCTTTGTTCAGAAGCAGAAGACAACTGGAGAGAACAAGACCAGCAATCTCCACCGCACTAGTTTAAACGGTTTCCAAGGAAATGCATAACAGTACAATAAGCGTTTTTACAGAGGGATAAATTATAAAAATAAATTGAAGAAGGTACTAAATCATAAATATAAATAGATCTTAGATGCTGATTATGAAGGGAAATTCTGCAGTTTCAATACATTTGTTAAACCTAACTGAAGCTTACTGTAAAATCGATGTGAATGTATAACAACTTTAAAATACCACGTATCTAATATTTGAAAGCAACCTATCTTTTGTCAATTATAGCTGAATAAAGAATTCTAAATAATAACAGAAATTGTGATGTGGCAGATCCCATGGAAAGCTAATTAAAATGTATTGTTTTGAGGCAAATCTTTATTTCTGTCACTAAATATGTAGTATTCAATCACTGGGATTTGGATTGAAAGCAATTTTTCTTTCCTTGGCCCATACACATTTTTTTCTTATAGAATTCTCAGAAAAACATTATAATGTAAAATAAGTTAAACTCGTGCTACGTGGAAGCCTGAAGTATTATGTCAGTGTAGTTTCTGGTCATCCCCAAATATCTATGAGGGACCAAAATTAAATTGATTCTCTGAGGGTTCTTTAGAATAGCTTTTCTCTGGGACTTTTCAATACCAGGTCCCAGATGGATTTAAAAGTTGAGCAATCCCAAACCTGACACATTAAGCTGACACAAAGAATTTAAAACTAAATTGTTAACATAATTTGCCATATTTAGTTACTTCTTCAGTCATAGAGGTGTGATTAAACTTATTGGGCCAGCCATTAGAATTGGCTAGAGATCCTTGAACAAGAAGAAAAGCTTGTATGAATTTATAAGAAATGGAAGCCAAGTTTAATTTTAACCTTTGTGTAAAATAGAGTCTTTAATCATATAATCAATCTTGTTTGGATGTCATTTAGGATAGTCTGAAATACCATCTGCCATGGGAAAGTTCAAATGCAGTATTTTCTGGATGTGCTGGACTAGGTAAAGTCTGCAATTCCTCTCCAGACCTAGGATTTGATGTGTAGACAGAACGTGCAATTTTGCAATCTGCTGAGCCAAGGAGGATTTAATATTACATTCAGAACTGTACTCAAATTGTCAAAAAACGTTCAATAAAATAACATTGCAAATCACACTCAGTTAAACTAGCTGGCAAAGGTAGCATGACAAAATTGAGAAATAAAGCATATGGGACATAGTGCTATTTACATGTTTTCAGGGCTTACGCCCTGGGTGGCTCACTATTTACAAGACAGCAGTTTCCACCCTTCCCCTCTGCTTTAGGTTTGATACAAGGCCAAGTCCTCAATCTGACTTCACATGACTGTGGTCTAGTTCAGATTAGTATTTGTCACCACTCTTCACAGCAGACAGGAATTCAGCAGACTGGGGAAAGAGTGGAGGAGGAGGAGGAGGAAGAAATTAAGGGACTAAGTCTGTTGAAGGTAAAAATACCTGTGATCAGCTGCCTGAGTCGATCACAACAGTGACAGATGAAGGTGCCATGGCAGCCAAGATGTTCACAGTTTTACAATTTTAGGTAACCATTGAAGAAAAGGGCATCTTACAATTCTCCTAATATTTGCTGCCACTGGAACAAAAAAAGGTCATACAATAAAGTATTATTATTATGTACCCTCTCTGAAAATGCTTTACAGAATTCTGAGCTTCTTACTGAGAAGTTAATGGGACATCTGGATGAAAGATGACAAATCGTAAATGCCCTTTAAATAAATTAAGACACGGTTTAACGGAAGAGAAAACTAGCAATCAGAACAAATCAATGTAACAAAATTATTATTATTATTTTTTTTTTTTTTGAGACAGAGTCTCACTTTGTTGCCCAGGCTAGAGTGAGTGCCGTGGCGTCAGCCTAGCTCACAGCAACCTCAAACTCCTGGGCTCAAGCGATCCTCCTGTCTCAGCCTCCCGAGTAGCTGGGACTACAGGCATGCGTCACTATGCCCGGCTAATTTTTCTATATATATATATTTTTAGTTGTCCATATAATTTCTTTCTATTTTTAGTAGAGACAGGGTCTCGCTCTTGCTCAGGCTGGTCTCGAACTCCTGACCTTGAGCGATCCGCCCGCCTCGGCCTCCCAGAGTGCTAGGATTACAGGCGTGAGCCACCGTGCCCGGCCACAAAATTATTTTTAAGAGCCAAAAAATAACATGTCATCAGTAATAAAAATGTTAACAAAAATGATGACAAATTTAAAAGGATGACATAGACAGCAACTCTCTGTTTCTTTATGAATACAGAATATGGACTTACCTAGCAATTACTATTTTAATTGTTTTACATGTATTCACAGCCAAACAACCTTATGAAGTAAATTCTATTGTCTCCTTTCTACAACTGAGGAAACTGAGGCACTGGGGAGGTTATACATTAAGCTGGCAAATGATAGACTTGAGACTTGAACCCAGACAGCCTGGCTCCATCTGCATCAACTGTGAAAAATGAGGAAAGGGAAGAACACAAATTGCTAAGCTTTGCAACGGGAATTATATTCATGCATTTCCAAATTACTTACTATGTGATGTGATTTCTAATGTTGATATCACTGATAGGCTGTATCAATTTCAATTAATAGGTAAGAAGAAAGAAGCGAGTCGTATTTGGCTCTCTGTGTGTTCTATGACTGAATAAGATTTAGGACAGAATGAAATTATTTTATTCAGCCCTTCCTATTTTCTTCTCTGAAAATGTAAAGTTAGAATGCTCATCATGTCCTCAAGTTAATGATCTGAGACTGACGATTTTCCTTAAGAATTGATTAGAGATTCAGAGATTAGTCTTCTGGAACAATCTTTATTGTTACATTATATTAGCTGATATTACAGGAGTTGGTTTCTTGACTTTATATGCCAGCCAGGCCGTCTTTTCATTTAGTTAATGTAAAAATCCAGGTTAAGTTGCTGTATTGAAGTAGTATTGATTTGCTTGAGCGGTGGAACATAAGTCTTTTTCCCATCAGGTAAACAATAGCAATTGAATGAAATTGGGCTTAGAAGGGAAATGATTTCCCCACAACTTTGCCCTATCAGCATAGGCCTGACACTCCCCAAGCCATGCGGCGTGGTGCAGGCTTTGGTGACGTGCTACTCAGCATGACGGGTTGCCAAGAGGCTGTGTCTGGAGCTTGTGCTGAGAAAGATCATCAGCATCCTTTGGTGGGAGACATATAACCAAAGTGAATCCTAAACAATGGGTGGCTAAATTAAAGAAAATAGGGGAACGTAGCTGGTAAAAGGCAACACCTGCCCTTGTGAAGTGCACAGGCTTTGGCATCCGGCAGACCTGGCTTGGAATCCAGCCTCACATCATACCAGCAGTGACCACTGCTGGGTCAATTCACCTCTCTAAGCCTTCATTTCCTCTTCTTTATATTTTTACAATTTTCTTTTTTTTTTTTTTTGAGACAGAGTCTCACTCTGTTGCCTGGGCTAGAGTGCCGTGGCGTCAGCCTAGCTCACAGCAACCTCAAACTCCTGGGCTCAAGCGATCCTCCTGCCTCAGCCTCCCGAGTAGCTGGGACTGTAGGCATGTGCTACTATGCCCGGCTAATTTTTTATATATATATATATATATATATATTTTTAGCTGTACATATAATTTCTATTTTTTTTTTTTTTTTTTTTTAGTAGAGACAGGGGTCTCGCTCTTGCTCAGGTTGGTCTCGAACTCCTGAGCTCAAACAATCCACCCGTCTCGGCCTCCCAGAGTGCTAGGATTACAGGTGTGAGCCACTGAGCCCGGCCCATTTCCTCTTCTTTAAAAGGAGATACTTACCTCCTAGAACTTAGAAGCATTAGCTAGTTGTAATATGTCTAGCACAATACAAGCTCAACAATTTTTTAATGAAAAGCTACTTCTCAACAAATTCAATTACTGGAGGGGAGGTATAAGTAAAATATTTTTGAAGACTCATAATTAATTAGACATTATTTTCCATTTACCCCAAATCCATTTTGGAAGTCTGAGTCCTTAAATGGAGTTATTCATTATCTGCTTAATTTTTAAAACTAAAGTCCTATTAACTCTCCAGGCCACTCTCAAAAGCAAACCAAGGCTGAGTCCATAGTATTTCCTCGGATTTAAAGAGACAGTTTCCGATTTTTAGGATAAATGTGGCCAAAGATCAGAGAAATCTCTTCTTGCTGGCACTAAACTAGAAGTGTTCCTAGCTCCAAAAGTCATACATTCGCAAAGTGTTTCAATGGCCTCTTTCACTCTTTACTCATGATAAATAATAATTCAACAGCACTGGGTTCGCACCTTTCTGCTTTCCTTGAAGTGTTTCAAATGCATCTGTATTCAGGACATGCCTACTTTACCCTCCAGTCTTAAGAGGGATGGAAGGAAACAAATGTAATTGTGTTCAAGATTAGGGGAAATAATCTGGTCACTGCTTCTTCCGACATGGGAATCTCTAGATTTGCACTCAATATAGTAGCCACTTGTCACATGTGGCTATATAAATTGAGATTATTTAAAATAAAATTTAAAAATTAGTGTCCTCTGTTACACTAGTCATATTTCAAGCATTCAATAGCCCCATGTAGCTAGCGGCTACCAAATTGGACAATGCGTACATACAGAGCTTCCATCATCTCAGAAAGTTCTATCAGGTAACACTGCTAAATGACTGAGAGTGAAGAAATCTACTTACAGTATAATTTTTCTTTCTCACTGAACATACAAAGATATAGGCATCCTCTATTCTTTAGGGGAAAGAAGTATGCAAAATTACTTACAGCACAAAATGTAAGACCGAAGACCATCTCATACTTTCACTCCTACCTTTTGTTTTGGTTTGTTTAAATTATTTCGTAGGGATGGAGTGGCTCCAACCCTGTGGTTCCACGCTTTACTGGTGAGCTTATCAAATTCACCTGTCATAAAGAAGCCTGGCATGGCCACCTGACAGTGATTTCAGCTGGAAGGGTTACCTAAGCCAGGTGGTTTTAGGCAATATAATGGCTCCTTTTTTCTCCTGCTGCTCTTGTTTGTGATCTCTTGTATGTTGCTATTTCCCCTCCCTCCCAACCCCATCCCCATTTAATTTATGCTTCCTACCTTGGTATTTTTTGGTCAGAGTTTACCATGATGACAGAATTGGTGTGCCACATGGCAAGGTGAAAAAAGAATAAACTTTTCATGGCCAGTGAAGCTGAGAAATTGTTGGTCCTTTGTGCCTCACCAGGCTATTCCTTCATTACCCTTTATCTAGGCCTTATTTTCTCTACACTCCCACATGGTCAGAAAATGTCCAGGACAGCCTGAAGCTGCATATTCTTTTGTAGTGTATATAATTCTGTATGAAATATTCACCATTAGGTGAAGGAAGAGGTCCCATTTTCTACTTCATTTTATCGCTATCACAAACGGAAGTCTTAACCAAACTCAAAAGGGATTGCGAATATTTCTAAGAGATAGTGGATATTTATAACATTGAATTCTGTTCCCTAGTTATCCCTCAAGGATAGAGACTCTGGTTTGAAAGTAAGTAATAGTAGAGGCAAAAGAAGCAGGCAGGTCAAACTTAAAGCCATACAGAAGAACAGGGGAAGAAAAAGAAGACAGCCGGTTCCCCATAAGTTATATATTAATACATACCCACTGCAGAAATGCAGGTCTCTTAGCTATTTATTTGCCAACGTTCTCCCCTTCCTTATCCCAGCTGTACTTTCGCCATCTGCAGACTTGATCCTGTTAGTATCCCTGCCCCGGTGACATAACCACCACAAATGGCTTGAATCTACTCCTACTACATTCCTAGAATTTGAAGTGAAAAAACGAGTGCATTTCCCATAGCGACATTAGCCGATTCAATAAATTTAGGTTATTGGAGATTGTTGGCCGTAATATGGAGAATTATTTGGTGGCAAGAATAGAAGCAAGTGCTCACTTAGGAGGCTGTTTCAAAAGTCTAGGCAAGAGATCATAAAGACTTTGGTTAGGGAGGTAGTAGAGAGAATGCATGGAAAAAGGGAGATGGATTCAGACTGTATTTTACAGTAAAGCTCACAGCACTGAGTCTGCAGGAGGAAGTTAGGGGCGATGGGGAGAAACAGGGAGGGATAAAACTGCCTCTCACTGAGATGAGAAATATTAGAAAAGACATAAATGAGAAAAGACCTCTGGGTGGCTAAGGTGGGGTGGGGATGAAGAGGACTGTTTTTGACATGTTAAGTACCACATCTAAGTGGAAATATTAAGTAGTCAGCTGAATATAGGACTCTGGACTTAAAAAGAAAGAACTGGGCTGGAGATACAAATTTGGTGGTCTTCAGCATATGGAGAGGATTTAAAGCCATGGAATCAGTTGAGGTCCATGGAGAGAGGGAATAAAATCACAATGAGGGTACCAGCCCTGATACATGTGAGGTCAGGGTCTATATAACACTGCATTATGGGTTTTATAGAATGTTTAGGCTTCGCTGTGCACTACTTAATATGTATAATTGGGAATATGCACCTAAAATTCTGAAGAACAGACATAAAACACATTTCTGAACACAACTCTTCTTCACATGGGGAATTGCCAGCATAACAAAGGGTTTATATTAGGTGGAATCACTGTGACACTTTGAAAGAATTTCATTCATATAAAACTGGATACATCTTACTCTTCAATGACCGTAGCTGATTTACTTATCTGGATTGCTTGGAACCATACGGACCAGAGTTTTGTAAAAAATCTGCTTTGATATTTCCACCTAGTTTACCTCATTTTCTATAACTACTGGTTTTAATTTGACACAGAGCATAAGTTATTTCCCTGTTTTATGAGAGAAAAAGAGGAAATTATAAGAAAAAATGAGTTGTTGCTTATTTTTAGCTATTGAAAAGCCCAGGAACATAAAAATTATTAGTTGGCCTATAAAATTATAACATATAATGAATTTTAAAGAATAGCTCACTGAGACAGTAACTGTAAATTTATTAATTGAATCACTAAGTGCTTAAAATTTTTATAGAGTTTGAATTAAATATTTATAAAATATAATGGGAATGCAGTTATGGAAAGGAGACAAAAGACCAAAAAATATTACAGGAAAATGTATCATAAAATGTAGTGCTGCCCACAGGGCCCAGTGCTTGCTAATATTTTCAGAAAAAAGTACCTAAATAAAAGGGGCAAAAACTCAAAATTCATTACATACATATCTTGCCACAAGGAATTTTCTATAATCTGTTTCAGTATCTGAGCTGTGTTGAAGTCAGCAATTTGTACACTCTGTGGCTTTATTTTTTTTTTTTTTTTTCCTTTTTAAATCAGCTCCCAGACTTCTGAGAACTGAATGTTTGCCAGGACTGAGTCAAATTTTCCTACCTTTTGAATGAGTTTGTTTCTTGATTTCTCCTTATTTCTCAAAACAGGACCAGAATGTATCAAGATTTGGAGTCTGAGATGTATTTCAAAAGACTATCAGATATTCTTGGTATCCATTATCATAGGACTGCCACACACATGGCTCTGGACATTCTGAGTTGACCCAATCCTAAACACCCCTGTTCTCCTAATACGTAACTCCTGCTGCTGGGCCCTCTGAATCTTCTACTCCTGATCACAAAACCTCATGCACTGTCTCTCCTCCAAGCTTTCTTGCTCCCTCCTTGTTGTAACTGAAACCTGATGGACCAGGAGTTCTGATACTACTCTATGGCCCTCTCAAGTGGAGGCAGTCTCTTACTCATATAGCCAGGCACCTCTCAGCACCGTTTGAAATCATTTCACATATAATTTCCCATATATTCTTCCCTACTTACGTTCTTAGAGTATCTTCTAAATTGGGGGGGGGGGTGCACATTTCTATCAATGTGATTTAGTAATTCTAGTAGCATTTGGAAATTTTGGACTTTTCAGAAATTTTGTTGATTTATAGGGGGCTGCTTACCATTTTATGGGGGTTATTTAAGCTTCTTATAGAATCTTATTTAGAAACACAGCAATCTTAGCTAAATCCTTTAAATCAATATTCAGAATCTATTTAATGGGGATTAGTTGATTCATTATATTGCAGGTGCAATGATTATTTTATTGAATGATTCCATTTATTTATTAACTTAATTATATGCTAACTCCTCACCACAGGCTAGACACTATAAAATGCCTTCAGGATACAATAAACAAACCAGATATGAGCCCTCTCTTCAGGAGGAGGCAGATATAAATAAGAACACAAATTATTAATTATACACAACAACACAAAATACTATTTAATTATCTAGGTAGGAAAAGTTCAGTATGTAATGACTCCAGAAAAGGGAGCAATTTAACAGGGATAAACTTGTTGATAGGATGCTTTGGAGGAAAAAGAAAACAGAAAACCAGATCAAAGAAAATGTTACCAGCTCTTTTCCTTCTATTTATATATACCAATGATTGATGACCAAGTAGCCCCTACATTATGAGAGATTGGGTATGTTAAAAAGTGTTTATTTTTCAATTAAATGCAAGGAAAATTTTAGTTTTGCCCGGCTAAAGAAGAAATCTGGCAGTCACAGCTGTGAGCTCTAGTATATTGATTCTACCCACTTACTATGATGCTAATGGTGATGCACACAAGTATTCAGAGCACAATGGCTTTCTGCTTCTTGTTAGCAGAGTCTTTGGAGATACAGCAGAGTTGTTTACTGGTATGTAAACAGAAGATTAGAGGCTAAGTTCTTTCATCCAAGTCTCCTTTTTCTCTTGGAGTTTTACAAATGTGTTCCAGGTTTTTACATACTTTTTTTTTTCTTATTTAGAACTTACTATGCAAAGTCTATCTTTTTTTTCCAGTGAATGAATAATGCTTTTGTTTTTATCGTCCTTTAAAATATAGATAGCATTTCCTGGTTTCATTCAGGTTAACTGTCAGATTAAAAAAAAAAATAACCAAAAAGAAGTTATAATTTTAGATAACTGACTCAGTGCAGAGTAACACCAATCACAGGGATATTGTTCTGGTTTTGATTTCAAAGCAATCACTGAATAAGCCTCCTTTGAATTGGAACATGAGTCAGCATTTAGCAAAGCTGAGTTTAAACCTCTACTCTAGATTCTGAGTGACAGAAAACTTCTAAATAGGACGCTGTTTGTTCATAGTTTTGGGTATCTGTGATTTACTTGGCTTTGTTAGACAATAGAGGCTTTGGTTCAGTTATATTTTTAACATTCCTTAAAATAAATCAAAGAGTGTTCCCATTTTGGATGTGGATTGGTATGGTGGAGGAAATGAAGTGCTGAGTATCCAGGGATTACACACTGGGCTCGGTGCTGGACTGCCTTAGTTAATATTTTTTTGGTTGTACATAATAGAAACTGGCTCTGGCTAGCTTAAGGGGAAAAAGTAAGTAGTGCTAGCATATTGCAAGACTATTTGGGTATCTCATAGAATTCAAGACTCAGCAAAGGGGATCTGTGACCTCAGAAATCAGGGTTCATGCCTGTATAGCTACGGTAAAGCAGCTGAAGTGACTCACCACATGACTTTTCAGTGGAGGCCCAGCTGGTGCCAGGTCTTCACCTGTAGATCAGTCAATCAAAGTTAGAGGGGCAGAATGATTTGATTGTGGGCAACCACACCTGTATTTTGTGGGCAATTTCCAGAGAAGGGGGAATGATTGTAAACTGGCAGCCATACCAGTGAGGTCTATATGGAGCACTTTACAAACTTAATTTAATTTCACAAAAAGCCTATAAAAATCATTCTTTCTACCTCACAAAGGAGAAAACTTAGACTCCAATTGGTTAGGCAACTTGTCTAAGGTTCCACAATTAGAATGTGGTAAAGCTAGAAGATGAAGTAGGTCTACAAGGTAGGCTAATCTCATTCTTAAAATATTGAAATAATGTGATAAGACTACCTGGGATAGAAACTTTTGAATATTTTCTCATAGAGAAAACATTAGGTATCTACAGGCTACTGGAAAGGGTAGAACTAAGTGTTGACAGCCCTGGGGTTGAATCCCAACTCCACCCTGTCACCATGGCCAAGAAGAAACCTAATCTTCTCCATTAATAAATGTGTACATATCATCTCCTTCACAGGGTTATCGTAACTTCACATGGTTATTGAGATAACTTACAAAAGTACTTGGCATAAAACAGACATTCATCTTTTTTTGGCAGGGGGAGGAGGGAAGAACATTTCTACTAATGCAAAGTAGAATTTTTCTACTACTTAAGCAAAACAGAGTCACAGTTTGGTAGTGGCTTTATCATTCAAAAATCCTAACTGTTCTCCTACTTGCTGTCTTTCAAAACAGTGCCTTATTCATCTAAACATAAAGGTAGAAAATGCTATGTAAAAAGGGGTAACGAAATCATATACTAGGCAAAGAAAGTTTTAGATACAAAATATTTGACTACTTCTCTTTAAGACTTGGGGGTTCACATTTTAGGAAAAAACTCTTACCTTTGTAGTAGCGCAATACTTAATCATGAATACTACCAGAAATGGTCTATGTCCTTTTGATAACCAGAACAAAAACAGAATATGGTTCTTAAAGTGGAAATCTATAACTTGAACATCATTGAAATAATTTATTAGCTAATAAAGTTCGCAAGAATTAATGTATTCAGATAATCAGAATTCCGTGCCCAGATTATACTTCTCAGTTGCCTTTAAGAATATCTCAGTGCAAAAAGCATTGTAGCATTGTAGCAATGTTATTGTACCTGGTAGGTATTCTTCAAATACATATAGACTAATAGGTATCATTTTTTTCCAAATTCCTTCAGACAATTAGTCTATGTCAACAGCAAAGTTGGAACCACAAATAGAAGAAAAAAAACATTCTGTGGTGTTTAGAGATGAAAGAGAAGTGTAAACTATGACTACTACAGTCTCTTGATATTTCCACTGTCTCTGGATCTTAGCTTCAGTGACCTTATATGCTTTATATTCATTTAAATCATATCGGAGTAATTGTAAAAATATCCTATCATTTATTAGTAATTTGATGACAAAGAGAGTCAAGTGATTTTAATAATGACCATAACATTGTGTAACTGGTTTGTTCCTGAATGAAAAGCTTCCTTTTATACTACGTTGCTTTTCAAGTCAATGGCCTGCTTGCTTTAATTTTTACTTAAATATATAAGAGAAAACTGATCAGTTATTTCTAAAGATTTTTGGGAAACACTATTGTACATATTTAAGGAGAAGTATATATGGTATTATAAAACATCATCATACATGGATCTAGAGGACTGAGCAAGAAAAATCTTTAAAAAAGAATTAAGGAAATATTTCAGATTCCTCATTATAATAAATCTTTAAGAAACCACCTCTTATCTAGTTTTGGTGTGGTATCAAAGAATATCCGCAGTTCTCTAAAAAAGTTATGAAGATGTTTCTCCCTTTTCTAACTACCTATCTCCATGAAGCTGGATTTTTATATACTGCAACCAAAACAACAAATTGCAGCAAACCGAATGCAGAAGTTGATATGAGAATCCAGCTGCCTTCTATTGAGAAATATATTAAAAACATTTGCTAAAATATAAAACAATGCCACTTTCCTATTTTTTGTTTTGAAAAATATTCTTATTTTCATTAAAATGTTATACATATATGAACATGCAACAGGTATATTATTGTTATTTTTAAATGAATAAACATTTTTAAATAAAAAAATAAAAAAGAATTAAGAAAGAATTTTTTAAAAAGAAATTAAAAAAATAACCAAATAAGTTTTGAGAGCTTTTTATTACACTGAGAAATCTCAGAAAAGTACAAAGCCCATGAAAGTAGATGCATTTCTGAAAATAAGACAAAACATTTGCATACATATACCTTAATGACGTTGTAGTTTTGTTGTTAAAAGTATTCATGATTTTGCATTGAAGCACACTGGCTCATGAATTAAGTATATTCTGAAGTACTAGGAAAACATTTCATATATCCTGTATTTGAACCTGAATTCCTATAAATGTTTAAGTTACATATTCTTTCTAGGGACTAAGTTCATGGTTTGATTCATAAGAAAAATGACTTTATTGATTTGTAGTGTCTTTGAAGAGCAGACATAGGAAGTAAATGTATATCATACATACTCCTTTAGTTTTTAAGCGGTACATCAGATCAAAGGTGAATAAATGTAATACTCTTTAGTGCTTTTAATGGTATTGTTTTTTTCCAGTAGACTAAATAAAATACATAGATCTAACTGCAGAAAAGAGGTTTGGTAATGCCAGAATGATTTTCATATCAGTGTTTTACATCCAAGTTATACAGATAAATAGAGGATGTTGAAATCCATGCTATTTCTGTCCTCAAGATCAAATAAATGTATGGTTACATTCCAGCATTTCATCAAGAGTCATCATGAAGCAATATTTACTACTTTTGCCAAATATAACAGGCCACCAGAGGCTATAAAGTTTACTTAATTTTGATAACGTAGCACTTTTCAGTGGCTTTTGGGTCCATATTATACTCTCTTGCTGCTACTATCACTACTAATAAAATAATAGTAAACGTAAAGGAGAAAACAAAAGAAAATAAATCAGATCACTTGATAGTGCTTCTAAATATTGTTTTGGTTTATCCTTGAATTAGAAATCAATTTTACAAGGTTTGGAAAGAAAACAAAACATCTTTATAATTTATAGCATGTATTTTAAAGGTCTAATGATTTATCCAATGCCGGTGTGGGTTAGCATGTCATGTTCTCTTTACTCAATGTCAACTGGTTCCGTAGCTATTAAAGCACTTAACTGCTTCTGAGCACAGGAGAGGAAGAGTTCCAAACTGGACAGGCTTCTTTGGCGGATGACTTGATCAAGCTGTCAATTTTTTTTAAAGAGAGAGAGACAGAGAAAGAGAAAAAAATACACTTAGTTAAGGGATAAAGAATATTGTCACTGAAGCCCACTAGAAAAATCTTTTCAGATGAGATGATTTAGGAAATCAAATAATACTTTAAACTGAATGACAATGTTGTCACTATTTCTGGTCTATCATCTAAAATGAGATGATAATCATTACAGTCTTATAATTGATGTTGATATTCAGTTATTGGAGAAATAGACTTGATCAGAGTGATTTTAGAAAATATAAAATGGTATAAAAAATGCCAGTTCTTAACATATATATAGACCAAACACCCACAAAGATCATACAAATACCACAGATGCAAGTAACAAAAGAAATACACGGTACAGAAAAACAGCATATTTACATAGGGTTTAATAGAACAAATGATAAGTGAGGACATAAATAATTTGCTGAAATGAGAGAAAGTTTTGGGGAAAGGTATACTTTAAGAAATATCTGATATTGTTGAAACTTATTTGTCCTCATTCTTTTGCTGAGATAGAGATTTTTTTATTAGGATGTTTTAATGTATCAATAGCCATATAGTGAACAAGACAAGAGGGTTAGTAAGGGAAGTTATTTGGGTTATAGATGATAAAGAACATTCTGGATGGTAAAGACTATTCAGTTCAATAGGAAAAGTTTCTAACTCCTCTGCACGAAAAAATTTTCCCATGGTGTAAAAATAACCAAACAATGACAACACCTTGCTTACAGGTTACAGAATAATAGAGGAATTAAAAAGAAAGCCAAATAAATTCCATTTTACAATATATAACTGTCATATTTATGTAAAGTTGACATTCTTCTCATAAGCTTCCTCCCACAAAAAAGCCAAATCCAAACAAGAATTCTCTATTAATTTATACTTCTATAACCTACTGATACCCAAAATGACTGAAAAACTGGAAGATTAAAATTGTGAAGTATCCTAAGCATTAATTGATCAAAACACAGTACATTATATTTAGCAAAATGCTCATATATTTAGCAAAATGCTATACTGACTCTCTTCAATTCTAATATTCAAAGATTTTAACATACATACATAAATAGGATTTCTGTTTATACTTTTTCCTCCTTATCTTTTTTTTTCTTCTACCTCTATTGGATGATGCCTTTAGGTGAATATATGTACCTTATGCTTATAAGACTATTAAACAAGAGCGTTCTTAGAATGTAAGCCCCAGGTGAGCAGAAATCTTGTCCGCCTTGCTAATTTACTGTATCTCCAACATCTAGAAGACGGTCTGGCACATGTTAGACACTTACTATACATTTGTTGTAATTGAATGAATCAATAAATTCATAACTCTAATTGAGCAAGTCAACCTACTAGGAAATGACAGAGGCACTTTTAATGCTAACAGTGAAAGCGTGCTTAACCTACCCTAAAAGATATGAGGGAGATTAAAGTTGGATTTTAAAAAGTTTCATTTTACTATATGTAAAACAGATTGAAATCTAAGTATTTGTAGCTTTTTAAATTATTCTGCACTTTGTCAAAATTCAAACAGCACAGAAGAATGTACCAACACTCACTTCCAATCCATTCCCCAGTGATTTCTGTCTACTTTTGGATATTTTCAAGCATTTAAATATGGCCTTTAAAAAATATTTGGTCCAGATCTTATAATTGTTAACTGTGGGAGGGTTCACACAATCACTTTATTCTACTGCCATTACTGGAATTATTCCCTATCACGTTTTAAAAAAATTGCTTGACTGTATTCCATGATTTATTTAGCCGTTCTCTCATTGACAGACACATAAGTTTATTCCAAGTTTGTTTTGCTGATTTTGAAGCAATAGGGAAATTTACAACTTGAATGCACACGTTTCAGAAGATGTTCAAGGGTTTCTTTTGGATGGATTCCAATATACGGAATTTTTATGTCATAAGATTTGCATATTGTAAACTCTAATATTACCAAAGTGCTTTCCAGAGCAATGTACCAAGTTATCACTCCTAACTACAGAGAATGAGAGGAGCAGTTTCCTCTATTTTCTTCTTAAAAACAGTTGCATAGTTTCCATTGTAAGTTTACAATTTAATATATGTTATAGATATTTTAAAAGTATTCTATTGACAGACATTTGGACTTTTCCGTATCTTTGGCTATTCTAATCACTGCTACAATGAACATCCTTCAACACAGACCCCTGTATATATGTGCTACTATATTTTGTAGAAATTGCTTCAGCAAAAGAATATGTAATCTGCAATGCTACTTCTAATCATAAACCAGGTTTCCATACATGTATGAATCTGTCATTGGCCTCTCTATCCTGTTCCCTTGGATAATTCACCTATCTCTACACTAATGTAATGCTATCTTCATTACTACAAATTATATTTAATCTTAATATATTACCTGTTGCCAATATAAAATATTTCAGAAGAATATAGTGCATACTTATAATAAAATTTAGTTTTAAAAGGAAATGATCCAACTACAGATAGTCTCATATTGTTTTTTCATAAGCACAAAAAAATAAACAAAACTCAGAAATATACTGAGATATATAAAGAAGTAAAAAAAAAAACATTTCTTTTTTGAGGCAAAGAAATGATGCAATCAAAACTGGGGACAGTTGTATTCAGAGGGTGGAATTAGACAGGATGACATATGTAGATTCAGTTTGGAGGTGGCCTCATGAGTGTTTGTTTTACTATTATGCTTCATGACTTATGTACATATATCATATGTGCTAGCTTTAATAATTCAAAATTTAAAATCTTTCAGCACAGATCAGGAGTTTCATTAAAAATAAATTTGACTAGGCCAGGCGTGGTGGCTCATGCCTGTAATCCTAACACTCTGGGAGGCCGAGGCAGGAGGATCACTGGAGATCAGGAGTTCGAGACCCCGTCTCTACTAAAATAGAAAAAATTAGCCGGGCACGGTGGTGTGCGCCTGTTGTTTGGGAGTCCCTGCTGTTTGGGAGGCTGAGGCAGGAGGATCACTTGAGCCCGGGAGTTTGAGGTTGCTGTGAGCTAGGCTAATGCCATGGCACTCTGGCCTGGGAGACATAGCATGACTCTGTCTCAAAAAACAAAACAAAACAAAACAAAACAAAAACAAAAACAAATTTGACTTAATATCTTAGAATTTCTGGATGTCAGATGAAAGAGAAGCTTGTCTCCCTTTGAGGGCATATAGTACAAATTCACATGGTGTCACTAGTATCAACCTATGACTGTCGCTAAGTAACGAGAATCGGGATGTATGCTTTCACAATGAGTATTCTGCAATGTTTAAAAAAGGATCAGCACAAAAAAGTTTGACAGATTTCTATTTAAAAATACCAAGCACTTCTCCTTTGCTGCTTGTGTTAGAAGTCACCTTGGAATTAATGAATGTAAGATGACAGACATATAGGTTTTGGTTTTAGGCAGCTGCCAAGACTCACTTCACATCTTTTCCCACTCCTCCCCAGAACACTCTGAAGGCAAGAATACTTTAAATAAATAGGAGTTCAACACTTTAAAGAGCAACTAGGAGACCCTGATACTCCATGAGGAGGAAGACAGAAATTGAGCCATCATGAGGCCGAGCTTCCAACTTAGTGGGTCCTTCCAGGGTATGGTATATAAGATCATGTCTGTGAGAGGGAACATGTATGACCTTTCTCTTATGATGTTGAATTCCTCTCTCTGAAACAAACACATCAAACTGATGTTCTTGGCAAATTTCTGAATTTCAACAGTTTCTATTTTATTAGGCATGACCTTATTATCCTTTACTGAGGCAAGAATTTTGGCAAAACATTCAACTTTTTTTTGCCCCTTAAAGAATAGGACTTAGTTCTGTATTTGCGGCTTTCATTTCAAAGTGAATCAAAGATTTGTATTCCGTGACATACTGCTGATAAATATTAGGTCCAGAGTAGTGGTGGCAAACATTTTTGGATATGGGGTTTAAAATCTCTTCATAATAGTGTAGCTCTAACTGCTTTGTTTTCTCTCCCATTAACTTCCATTCAGCTCTTATAGATACCTGGAAAAATCTGGAAATTCTGAGGTCTCTAAAATAGACATGTGGGCTTTATACCTCTTTTTTTGTTTCATCTGTGTCATGTCTTCAGTTTGCTGGCATACTTCTAAAAGCCATTTTAACCACTTATTAAAAGTTGTTAAGTTTAATAAGCTTAGGGGGGAAAAGAACACATGACTTCCTAATAATTTCCTGTGTTGGATTTACCTTTCCATTAGTGTTTTACACCATAGCAAAACAAAAAACAAAACATCTCTTGACCTTGGTGTTTATTTCCCAGTCACCTAAATGCAATATGAAGGATGGTGAACTTGTATTGGTCTAAAGAGCAACATTCAAAGTCAATTACAAACAAATCTGGCTTCTTTTAATGGGACTGTTCATTAAGAATACTATTCACAGTCTGTTTTTGAAATATATATACTTTTACCTATATAACACACTTAGTACTAATTGTGCTTTCAATATATTTTTGGCTTCTACCAAGAAATGTGAACATATCAGATCTACTTTTATCAATGTTATTTTTCCAACCTACACACACACCTGTATATTTTAAATATAGGCTTAAAAAAAGATGTCATTTTTCAAAAAAGCTAGAATGGATACTCGGCAAATTCACTGATGGAGAGTGACTCATACACAAATGTTATCAGTTTAGTAATAATGTGTTTTATGGATTCAGTTTTCACATTCACTAACAAGCTCTTTCATGGGCATTGAAGAAAGGTCAAGTATGATGATCTGGAACTATAAATACACAGGCAGATTTTCCAGTTAACATCATATTGGGTAAGAAGGGTTGTTTACCTTCTAATGAGGAAGGAAACAGTTCTTCAGCTTCTTGTTTATTGTAAGGCTGCCCTTTTTAACACTGTTGTTCGGATATGAATGCCTCTCTTCATCTGACTTTACAAACACATACACTCAAGCTGCTGTTTTATTTATGTGTCTTGAAATTGAGCCAACCAATTAATCAATTAATCTACTGGTTGATCAATAAAAAATCAAGATTCCCCAATATTTGTCCATTATTGTTCAGAGGCTTGGACAAAAAGTATACAATACTCTCCCTGTCTTTAAAGAGGTTTATGATCTCCTTGGAGAGACACACATGCAACAATTAAAGAACAATTAGGTGCTGTTATGTATAGTAAAGACTGAGTCCATTGGAAGATCAGAAGGGGGAGAGGTCATGGTGGAAAAGTACAGCAGAGAAAACTTCAGTGCTGGGACTTGAATAGGTTCATAGAGGATCGAGAGCATTTCCTTATACAAAGAAGAGCAACATGTGAAAGAAAATTCAGGAAAAATAGATTATCAAAAACAAAGACATAGAACTGTTCACAGACACTGGAAAAAAAGTCTTGAATCTAGTGGAGAAAGTCTGATTACATATATTCTTTCATTTACTCATCTGTTCAATATGTATTTAGCATCTACTATGTCCAGGCACTGTTTTAGACATTAAAGATATAGCGGTGAATAAGACAACACTATATATATGCCCCTATAGGATTCCCTACTCCTATAGAGTTTATATTTTAGTTTAAGGAGACAAATTAATACTCTTTAGGTAGAGATCAATGCTATAAAAATAACAAAGGGTAAAGAGTAAGACAGAGACAGAGGGGAGATCCTTTGGGTAGACTGACTATAGAAGATCACTTAGAGAAGGTGGTAATTAAGAGTCTTGAAAGAAGTGAAGGAAGAGGGGAGCCATGCAAAAACATGGTGAAAGAGAATTTCAAAGCAGATAAAACTGCAAGGATAAACTCCAAAAATGGGTTCAGACTTGGTTTGATGGAGGACTGGGAAGAAATCCAATAAGATTGGAGAAAAGTGAGCAAAGAGGAAACTAGTAGGAGAGAAGATTAGGGAAGTAGATAGTGACTAGAGCACGTAGGGACCTATAGGTTTTTACTTTGATGGGAAGACATTGGAGACTTTTAAGCAGGAATCTGAACATGATCTGTGTTTGAAAAACATCACACTTGTTACAATGTGGACAACAGACTGTAGTGGGGAAAGAGTGGAAAAAGAAAAGCCAGTTAGGAGACTTTTAGTCTGGGAAAAATATAAATTTAACCAGACTGCTGGCAGTGAAGGCTTAAGAGCAGGTCAAGTTTAGGATATATTTTGAGATAGGATCACCTTGAGTTGCTGATGGTTTTGAAGAGGAGAAGAAAGAAAAAGAGAAATAAAAAGCAGTCCTTGGAATGATGGTGCCATCTCCTTAGATATGATGGACTGGAGCTAGACTGAGTTGGCCAGAAGAAAATTAGAGTTTTACTTTGCATATGATAGATTTTTCTAATCCTACCAGATATGTGGGAGATACCAGATTTAAGAGTCTGCAATTCAGGGGACAAATCAAGACTAGAGATACAAATTTGGAAATCATTTGCATATAGAAGGCATTTAAAGCATAGACGAAAATACTAGGGAATGAATGTAGATAAAAGAGAAAAGATTAGAGGACAAAGTCCTGGGGCACTGTCGCACATGATCTCAAAGGAACAGTGGGACATGAAGTTCAACAGATGTTACTGGGTTGAATTGTGTCCTCCAAAAAGATAATGTTCAGATTGTGAACGTGACCTTATTTAGAAATAGGGTTTCTGCACATGTAATTAAGATGTAAGTTAAGATGAAGTCATATTGGATTAGGGTAGGCCCTAAATCCAAGTACTAGTGTCCTTATAAGAAGAGACACAGGATAGGGGAGAAAGCCATGTGAAGATGGAGGTAGAGACTGGAATAAAAGCCAAAGAACAAGGACCGTCAGCTATCATTAGAAGCTAAGAGACAGGCATGGAGACAGGCATGGAACAGGTTGCTCCCTAGAGCCTTCAGAAAGAGCATGGCCCTGCTGATACCTTGATTTCAGGCTCCGAGCTCTAGAACTGTGAGAAAATAAATTTCTCTTGTTGTAAGCTACCCAGTTTGTTGTAAAGTGTCACAGCAGTCCTAGGAAACTAATACAATTATTTTCCAGATTGTTAAGGTCTTTATGTATCAGAGTAGTGTTTCTCACAATTTGTTCTGCAAAACATCATTTCTGTGCAGCATGTGTTTTATTTACTAAGAAAAAAAAGGCCCTTCAATCAAGTAAGTTTGGGAAGTGCAGAATTAAAAAAGTTCCTTTTCCATGGAACTTCTCAGAGCCTCTGTGCTTATATATTGTGAATTGCCAAAATGACTATGGTACAGGTAATGTTTCCCAAACTTTTTAAACTTTGAAATTATATATGCATATATGTGAAAAGCACACATTGGAAAATAGCCCACAAATTAATTTCTTTTGAGAACTCTTCTAGACTAAAAAAAAAAATTGCAAATATAGGGAGAAAAAAACACTGATTTAGTTTTCCCTTTATTAATAAGTAATTGTGGAGTTTAAATTGTAAGAGATACTGAGACTGCTTAGTCTAACATCTACATTTCACAGTTGTGGAAAACGGATGCTCTGAGTGGTTAAGATATTCCTAATATGCCCTTCTATACTTAAAAAAATCTGCTTCTTTAAAGCGTATTTAAATGTACTAAACTGAGTTCATCTTTGCTCAAGAATCCTACTATATATCAAAGAGATTCTATAGCCTCACTAAGTTTTTGACAATGGGTTTTTGACTAATCCTTAGAGTACTAGGACTGTAGCCAGAAAGGTGCCAAAAACTACTCCAGGTGAGATGATATAACTACCCTTACTCTTGGTGTAGACACAAAGAATGCAGATTATGGATCAATTTTGAAACTTAATATGCATACAATCTTGTATATGGTTTGCTTTATAAAATCATCACAATAAGGGCTGGTAAACCTGAAGAAGATCAAGTTATTCTCCAGTGGTGATTATTTTTATTGTGATATTTAATCATTTTTTCCTTAAATACCATCATCCTTATTTTTCTGTTGTGTCCTTGAATTCTGCTGCTCATCATTGCAGCTTACGAAAATTGAGACTTATCTACATAACATTACTGGCTGTATTAATGGAGGTTCTCTAGTACCTATTTTATTACTGGTACACTCACCATAAAGTGTCTTTCTTTACATTTTCAGGTAAGTAAATTTGATGTAAGAGGGCTAAATTGTGTGTAAAGCTGGAGGTTAGACATGAAATCCCCTCCCTGGGAATATAACCATGTCATTGTTGTAAATCATGTTGAAAGAGATTTTGAACCAACTTCAGAATAATAGAATTACATAAAATACATGTTTAGAATAAATGCAACTCTAAAAGATTTAATCTTGTCTAGGTAGCGGTTTGAACTAAGGCAGCGCCAGTTGCCTCAACCTTGAACTTCAGAAAATTTAGGCCATGGCCGGGCGCGGTGGCTCACGCCTGTAATCCTAGCACTCTGGGAGGCCGAGGCGAGTGGATCACTCAAGCTCAGGAGTTCGAGACCAGCCTGAGCAAGAGTGAGATCCCGTCTCTACTAAAAATAGAAAGAAATTATCTGGCCAACTAAAATATATATAAAAAAAATTAGCCGGGCATGGTGGCGCATGCCTGTAGTCCTAGCTACTCAGGAGGCTGAGGCAGTAGGATCGCTTAAGCCCAGGAGTTTGAGGTTGCTGTGAGCTAGGCTGACGCCACGGCACTCACTCTAGCCCGGGCAACAAAGCGAGACTCTGTCTCAAAAAAAAAAAAAAAAAGAAAGAAAATTTAGGCCTAACCTCCTCACCAGAAAGAACACCCAAGGCCATCATTCAAGTCCCATGAAGACTTTCAATTCAGAGTTCACATCTCCTATTCTCTTTGAGGATATTTTCCAACTTTAAAGTATATTTCATGTCTATTGGACTATTTAGATAGTTAAAAAAATGTCAACATATAAAGAAGCTGTGTAACTTTCCAGCACGCACAAGATGAAATACAGATGCTCTTTTAGAGTAAATGAAAAACGGGTATAAAGAGTTTTAAATCCTATTGGCCACAACTAAAGAACTATTTTTTGTTTTGTTTTGTTTTAAGATGTCCTAGGGTAAGTAAATTCTCTGTTTTTGAATCATCTAAAGTAAGCTCTACATATTTGGGTAGTTCTGCCTTTTTATCCCAAACTACCATAGAATCCACTGGGAAATGGAAATACTCATTTTTGATCTTCACTAAACCATATGGGCAGAATAAATGAATATGTATTCCAGACTCGAATGTGCAGGCACACCACCTTGGAATAAAATTTTATTCGATTTTACAAGTTAAACAGCAGCACTTGGCCAGAGAAGGACACACTGCAGGAGTGAGTGAAGATTTTATTTTTGCTTGCCTAACAGCAGAAACTAACTAGACTTTCTAGTTTAAGTTTCCATATGTGAAGTTTAATGAATTTGAAAAGAAAAGAATTCTGGTAGCAACGGTTTTATTACTAATTCTGTCAACTTCCAAAGAAAATCTAAAAAATTTCCAAAACAACTTAAAAAAAAAAGAAAGCCACAGATTTAGAGGAACTTTAGGAAAAAGTAAAGGTGGATGAAATTGTATAGTAGTTGCATAGAAATCCTATCTCAGGACTCTGATCCATAAGGCTATATTTACATATTAATAAACAAGTTCCATATCCTAGTAGAGTTCAATGGCAAGTAGGCAATTTATCTCAAATACAAGGTAAATTGGTTCTGGCAAGGCAGACTAATTGATTTTAGGATGACATCTCACATACAGTTTTTAATATAATTTGTTACATGCTCCCAAACCATGAATAACCTTTTTCTATTTTTTTTCAAGATTATGGTAGTGCAAATATTGCAATCTATAGGATCACTTTTTTTTTTTTTTTTTTTTTGAGACAGAGTCTTGCTTTGTTGCCCGGGCTAGAGTGAGTGCCGTGGCGTCAGCCTAGCTCACAGCAACCTCAAACTCCTGGGCTCAAGCGATCCTCCTGCCTCAGCCTCCCAAGTAGCTGGGACTACAGGCATGCGCCACCATGCCCGGCTAATTTTTTCTATATATATTTTAGTTGGCCAGATAATTTCTTTCTATTTTTAGTAGAGACGGGGTCTCACTCTTGCTCAGGCTGGTCTCGAACTCCTGACCTTGAGCAATCCACCCGCCTTGGCCTCCCAGAGTGCTAGGATTACAGGCGTGAGCCACCGCGCCCGGCCAGGATCACTTTTTGTAAATTAAATAAACATAGAGGTCCCAAATATATATTGTTCAGTCTACTGTTCAAGTAACCAACAAAACTCTTGCTGTACTTTTTTTTTTTTTATCAATTTAGGTTTTAAAGATTTAGCAATCTTATTATACCAATCTAAAGAACAGTGTCTGCCAATTAATATATATCTCTCCTTTTGTTTTGACCTTTAGCAATTTAAATTTAATTTTATTTTGAGGCAGAAGGATTACATATCTTGAGTTCTTGTCTTCCCATACTACCTTTAAATTCTCAAATGACTGACATTTTGCCTTATGTTTTTTAATCTATTAATATAAAAACAACCAAGGGACTGTCCACAAGTCTTATTCTTGAGTTTTTTGCACAAATATATTGAAATTGATTTTACAGTGTGTGATGAACAATCTTGTAATGTTAAAGTCTGACCTTTTCTTGTTTTAAGAATAGTGTTAATGCTTCTTGATTGGTAGTACTTACTACCTGCTATGCACAGGTGAACCTCTTTATGTGCTGTATTAGTTATCTATTGCTGTGTAACAAAGCATCCCAAAACCTAGTGGCTTAAAACAAAAAGTAACAAATATTTACCATCTCATAGTTTCTGTGGGTCAAGAAACTGTGCATTGCTTATGAGAGTGTCTCTGCCTCACGTTCTCCACTGAGGTTGCAAGAGAGCTGTAGGTTGGTGCTCTCGTCATCTCAAAGTTCAACCGGGGAAGGATCTGCTTCCAAGCTCACTCGGTGGCTACCAACAAGCCTCAAAACATCCAATTATAATCTAGCCCATGCAAGCCTCTCCACAAGGCTGCCTAGTGATATGGCAGCTGACTTTTCCCAAAGCAAGCAATCCAAGAGAGGATGAGAGTGAGAGAGCACTCCAGACAGAAGCCACATCTTTTTATAGCCCAATCAGTCCAGCCCAGACTCAAGGGCAGGGGATTAAATAAGTGTAGGGCATATCACTGGGAAATGTCTACTATGTATTATCAAATTTGTATTCTCTTGCTAACTGTATGAATGAGGCCAAAGCTTAGAGAGGTTTTGACTTGCCCAAGTGGCAGGGCTAGGACTGAAATCCAGGTGTATACGACACTCAAACCTACTTTCTAAACCACAATACTACACTGCCTTCTTAGATAAGAACTTCAGTTATGGCTGGGGGCCCTGGCACAACATCTGTTTTGGTACAAATATGCAGGGGTTTCTTGCATTGCATTACTCTAGTGCAAAAGCCTGTCAGGGTGCCAAAAGCCCTAGAGATGCAGTCATTAAACCACGTAATTATCTTCTCTTCACAAACAGTAGATTCAGGAAGGTTTCTTTATAACAACATACAAATGGTTCCCTGAAAATGCAACAGAAGCATTTAAAGAAAAACTGGCATATCAAATACATAAGAAGTCAGTGCTTTAAATAACCTGTAAGCCTCAGTGGCTGTATATAAAAACAACAGACTACTTCCTTATAGGTTCATAATGAAATAAAGAGGAAACCTTCATAAAGACAATGTGGGGTGAAGATCTCACCTTATGTTACCTTCTAGGCTTGTAAAATCTTTGCTTGCTTACTTTCATATTTCCGCTACTGATAAAACTGGCTAAATACTCCGGTGTAAGCTGCCCCACAGCTGTGATGCATACCTGATTCCCATTAGAAATTCTAATTCCTTAGTATCCAAAATTGAACCAATGGCACAAAACACCATTTAATCAAATGGAATTTATTGTGAACAGACTTTTCCCCCCTCCTTTTACATAAATAGAGCTGTTCTTCCTCATCATCCAGGATTTTGTCATGTGTGCTTGACCACTGAAACTTTAAAAAAAGAACACAAAACAAACAATGCCATCTGTCTGGCACATTTTACAACAGATTTATCCTACTGTGAGAGAACCAAGTGGGAAAAACACCCTCCCTGTCAGTCCTCTTGAAATCTCTGCTGCCTCCCAAATGGATCTAGAAATATAAGAAAATCCTAACATCTCTCTTTCTTGTAAACAAGTAAAGGAGGTACGCTTTCAGTGAAGAAAACTAAACTTGGACATTATTGCCTGAAACTGGCAATAGCACCTGCTTAAAGAGGAGATACTGAAAAATAATTAACACTAAACACCTGCCAAGAAGAAGATATTAGAACTCAAGGATAATAGCAAAGCCTTTTAGTTGCCTCTTCTTTTCTTCCTGACCAATAGAGTTCCAGTTTAATTCTAGGAACAACATGCATGTCCTCAAGCCATCATTCCCAAGACTCTGTTCCAGCTGGGGGTAGCCAAAGAAATGTCAGTGCAAGTTATTGGGTAGGATCTTCAAGAGAGCTCCTTAAAAGTAAGATAGACATCTGTTCTTTTCCCTATTTTTGTTCCTTCCATATTTCCTTCCTCCACCATCACAAATATGTTTACTGGAGTTCTAGCAGCCATGTTTCAGTCTTAATGATGTAAATCGGGGCTAAGGACAGAAAAAGTACAAAGACAGAAAGATCCAGAATCTGTTATGACTTTGTTTAGCTTCTATACTAGCTCTGAATGGTTTCTTTATGGATTTGCTTATGCAACTGTTATTTTTAATTTCTGTTATAAGGAGGTAAATATAAATCCCAAATGACAGAGGTACCAACTTTACACTGTGCATATCTATTACAATGGAAACAAAAATTTGGTTTTCAGAGTATCAGCTGGAGAACTAGAGAACAAATTTAAAATGTTAAATGAATGAGACTGCAATTTCTGGTGAGTTGGAAATTTTGAGAACTGAAATACAACCAATGGAATACAACATTCTACAACAGTTTAAGAGTTGATACGTGGTAAAAGTAAAAATAAATAATTGTAAGGATCAGGTGACGCTGACTACCTGAACATACATGTATGCAAGAAAATTTATGTTTAAACTGCATTGGCAAGTGCCTTTTTTTTCTTTTCTCTGCTACATAGAGCATATGCATGTACAGCTAGAAGAGTGGGAAAAAAAGCCACCTAAAAATGTTAAAAAATAAATAATGTGGATAGATTTAAAACTAGAGCAATGAAAGTTTTTTCCAGAACAAACAAGTTTAACTTATGATATCTGGGAAAAAAATATAAGGTTCCTAATCAACTTAATTTTATGAATATTGTGGATAAACCCTAATAGTAGTTTTGTCTCTGGAAACTACAAGATGGTTCTGCAGAACAACTTTGATAAGCAGACAGGACTTCCATGTCGGGTATATATTTTTACTGAATCTCTATCAGTTTTACTCTTATTATTTGATGTTCATTTTCTATACACCATGATTTTTAACAGCACATATATTTTAAGTTGCCACAATCACTTCTGAAACAAAGAGGTATTTAAATTAATAAATACTTAATAAATATGACAGAATGGCTAGAGCTCAAGACATTCTGATCAAAACCATACATTTAGGAAAACTCATCCCAATAATAGTAACAGCATTAATAGCTAACACTGAAAATGAACCTGTTAAATTCCAGGCAATATTCTAAGTACTTTATGTGTGCTGCCTCATTTAATTGTCATAACAATCCTATATAAAGGAGGCAGTATTTTTTCTCTCCATTTTAAAGATGAATAAACTGTGGCCCAGAGAGGTTAAAGTACTTGCCTAAGTTTACACATGTAATAAATAAGAAAATGTGGTTTTAATCCAGAAAATCTGATGAAAAAACCCATACTCCTAATCATATATTATACTTCTCTCACTAAGATGAAAAGTATTTCTATTTTATGCTAAAGTTTAATGCTGAAAGGCTTTTGAGTAAAATGAGACAATGCAGTAATGTTAAACAAATGAAAGCAAAGAAAGGCCAATGATCTTTCTGTCCTTTTCTTCTAAAATCTGTGGGGCATTTACAAAGTAGAACTAGTATTTTGGGTAGAAATTTCATAAACTGATGCCATAACTCAGAGGCATTGATGAGGCTGGCATAAAAGCTATTATATGGCTTTTGTTTCTATTTCAGTCATTTTCTTGTTAGCTAAGGAACATTGGCCTACCATATTTGATGTTTATGCATTCCAAACGAAAATTGTTATAAACAGAATTCTGCAGAAACTGTCCCTTTGCCATATCTGCATTTTAAGACGTTAGTTCAATTGATAAAACTTCCTATTTCCCACCTATATTTTATAGGTAAGAAAGGTTTAGAAGAAAATCTGGTAAAAATTACTTGAAATGTTTTACCCAGCATCATTTCTAATACATTGTAGCTAATGTATTAGATGTAAAGGGGGGAAGGGCAGAATAATTTTCTTAAAAAAAACAAAACAAAACATTAATCAGAAGTGCACACTGCAATTGGGATGCCATAAAAATACCATATGAATTAGCCACACCAACTCAAGAAATCTTTTTTTCTGCTGCACAGTATATTCTTTAAGGACCCAATTAATCAAGGCAATGCAGCAAATGCACTGCAACTCTTTTTCTTCTTCTGTGTCTTAATGTAAACAAATGACATTATGCAAGGGAATGGAAGGATCAAGTAATCTCAATGGTGTGTGGAGATTCAAATGAAGACTATTATCATATAGAAATTCCATGGGTATGACCTATCCAAATGACTCACCACTTCATTTACTATGTAGGTATTACTATGCCTGAATGAAAAATATAGTTTTGCAGACGTATTTCCATATTTTTCTAAAGAAAAGACATTATGGAGTTTAAAGTCCTCAGGAAATGCCAAGATAGCTACACTGAAAAGAACAGTACACATTAAAATATATGTTAAATGTAAGCATGCCTAGCTGTAAATTTAATCATATTCTCTGAACACTTGGAGGTCCTACCCTACTATTCTATGAAAATCTAGCAGTCACAAGCAATATAGAGGTCTCATTTTACAGTTCTTTATTTCTTCAAAGAAAATACTGATATGTATTTTCAAATTTATGGTGAGCATATAAGAATAAAAATTTTACCCCCCAAAATACTGTTTTTGGTGATAGCAGAGCTTTAGATAATGAAATGAAGTGAAGCATTAGATAAAAATGAAGTGTCCAGCCTTGCCTGGGTTGGTTAGGTGAGAGAGAAATAGAGCAAGGTAGCAATAACATTTAAAGAGGAAGATTGCTACACTATTGCAGATCTCAGAGATGTCTGCAGTAGTTGTCCTCGAATGCAGCAGAATAGCTAGGATTATCAAAAATTCATTATTAGTTCATGAATTAGTCTAAAAAGTACCAATCTGGGTTTCATTTTTAAAGGACCCCTGAACCACAGTTAGGAAAAGACATGTTTGAGTCTTCCTTAGTTAAGATCAGCAGAAGGACAGAGGCCTCCAGGGAACATCAGGAATCATTACTACGAGTATTCTGTAGATAGGAAGCAAAATCACAAGTTTTCATTTGATTGAGGAACCGAACCATTTGGGGCAATCATCAAATAGTGGATGAAGTCCCCAAAAGTAAAGAAAGCTGACCGGCTTTTCTTTGCCTTGTGGGAACTTCATCCTACTCTTTGATAATTATTCTATAAAGTTCCTTTATAGAAAAAGCCAATGGCCTGTAATAGTCATTGGTATATAACTCTTCATATACACACAAAAATTGTATAAAATACTAACTCAGCATTCTTTTCTTCATTTTACCAGGTTCATTGATGATTTTCAAAGGAAGTCTCAAAAGTATAATGGAAAGTAAGCACTGATTAAATTATAATCATTACTCCTATTTTACAGATGAGGAAATTAAAACATCAAAAAGTTCTATGTCTGAAAATCAGTAGTAAAACCCTATTTAGAACATGTAAGTTCCTAGCTCCAAAGTCTGAACTCATACTCTGAGTTGAAGTACATAGCTTTATGGTGAAAGATGAAGATACAATAAAAATAATATTTGGGGTGGGTTTATCTTTCAAATCAACTTTATTAAATTGTGTAGGAAGAATGAATAATATAGTAAAAGACTATTCAAATCCTAAGATATATAAATGTACATGAAAAAATTAATGAATAAAAACATTTGATTAGAAAATTATTTCAAAATACCCATATGTGATAAAGACTACAAAGTACTTTTGTTGCTCAAATCAAATAGTAAAGCTACTTGAAAGGCAAAGGAAACTTCTTTCAATAAAGCTTGAAAAGCAAATAGCAGCAAAGCAACGTTTTAAAATCTGGTTCTCATTGCTCTGCTAATTTATCCAAAAAAAGGCAGGGGGAATGGGAACATAATAAATATATATTAAAGATCATTTTAATGGCTATATTTTCTGTATTCTTGACTTCTTATAAAGGAACCACATCCCTTTAAATCACATAGACATCAAAATAATCTTTGGTAATGTAAAGAAGGGAAAATAGAGGTGAGAAATGTATATATCAAATCATCAAAATATCAAAATGATAGTCACCAATAGCAAACATTTTAAGTGTGACTTATTGGTAAAATTACTTAATCATTAAGTACTTATTAAATAGATAAAACCACAAAAATTAGCCTAGAAGCAAATATTCAAAAATTAGTATATATTTTATAGGCAAACTACTGATAGAAAAAGAAATGAACAAATTTAATGTAAAACCTAATGATTATTTGCATTGAAAATTTGCTCCTAATTAAGATTGTAGGTATCTGGTTTTGACTATGAATAAGCCAGGCACAATTCTATGAATTTCAAAAAATGGAAAAGAGCCTCAATGAAAACATTTTAAAATAGAACTATGCTATAAGTAAAAGCAGAAATTGATTAAAGTTCTCATAGACATGTTTTGCTTATAATTTAAGCCTCATGAATGTTAAAGAAATGCACTGACATAATTCCCAGATCAAATATGGCACTGGGGCTACCATAACTAATCAGTAATGTCCAAATATGGCATACTGCAAGGATGTAGTAGTATCTTCTTGGTAGGTATTTAATAAAAGTTTGCTGAATTAATGAATGCTACTGACTTACATGCTTTGAGACGTTCTTCAAACAGAACTTACACTGACCTATCCCAATATTATTTTCATAGACCTACATATGGCCAATGATACCCATTTTCTTCATGGCTGATAAAGGTTAGAGGTACACTGAGTTATATGAAATAGAGAAACTAACTATACTTACAAATCCATGACATCGTTCTCAAATTGGCTTAAATCAGTGGTCTTCAAGTACTTAGGTCTTGTATGTCTTCTCACATATTTTTAAGTTGACATGTAAAATTTTTTACCATAAGTTTCATAGTTATAAAGCATGGAATTTCCAGTGTATTACTTGTTGATATAATAACTAGAATACTGTTTTAGATGTATCCTATGCATACTCCACCATTATCCATTTAAAAATATATATAAAATGCCCTTCTTTAAAATCTAGAAATTGTTCTTTCTCTTTCCTTAAACTTTTGTATTCAACCCTCTGCCATCCCATTTTTATCCCTGCAATATAAACTTACACTGATCCATCTATCTTACTTCTCTGAAGTGTATTTATGTTTAAAAATTTAAAATAATTGCTATGACCATAAATCCACTAATTCCTTGTAGGGATTAAATTATTAATATAATTTTCGAGTCCCTTCAATGTGAGATCATTAGATATTACATGAATTAAAGACTCCTCAATTGTAAGTCCACATTTTCTAGATACATAAGCAATATTTGATAGAAATATTCACTTCTCCATCTAAATCTTTTTTTCATTTCTCTTTTGGGCCACCAACTTTTTGACTTCATCTCCTAAAAGTCTTCCATTTGCTTACTTCGCTCCAGCCATCCTGTGTTCCTTGCCTTTTCTCCAAGGTTCTTGTCTACATCAGCCCTTTGTACTTTCTAGATAGCTGTAAGACTTAATCAATCTCTACATTCAAGTCTACTTAAATGCCAACTCAATTCATCTCTGAGGCCTGTTCTCACTCTGTCTAAAATAGCATCTCAGCTCTTCATCTGCACCACTAATTCATTACTCTGTTCCATTCTCATGGTGTTTACCATCCCCAAATACCGTACTTTTGTTTATTGTCAGTCTGATTCCCCACTAAAACAAGCTTTCTAAGAAAACCCTAAGGATACAGGAATTCTGAGGAAATACTTCTACATTTCCAAGACCTAGAGCAGTACCTGGCACATAATGAAGCTGAATATATGTTTGCTGAATTTACGGGACAAAGAACAAAAATAGAAGAGATAATTACTAACTTTATTTTAGCAATTGTTCTTTTAGAAAAAATACTATAATACATTTTCAAATTTTTCGGAAGTCAAACAGCATTTTGCCTTCAAAAAATAATAGATATAAAAGAATAGAAAACAATTAAATGAAACAAAATTACAAAGTACTCAGTATACTAGTGGTAATGCTGTTTAAATTTTACACCATCTATCAATAAAATACAATGTCACATGAACTAGAGGTTTGTATTGCTAAATAATGGACAGCAAGTTGTCTTTATTTTTATGATACATAGATAGAATCAACTTTCCTTTGGGGCCACAACCAAAAGGGAATACAAGAGAATTATTAATTTAATAATTTCTAAGACTATTTGAAAATTATATACATTTTGAAATTTATAACAAAACTAGAAAATCTGTCAAGATTCTTAATTTTTTTTCACCTAAAATCTTTACTTCTTGAGGATCATTCAAATCAAAGTTTTCTAAACTTTGTTAGGTCTATTTAAAACAGTGAATGCTCTAGCCTAATTTTTTTATGGGCTTTCCAATTTTGTGCTTGTGAATTGGAGAATTAGTTAATGGCATGTTGAAATCTCTCTGAAAAGCACATAAAACAGTATTCTGAATTGTTTCATCAGTCTGGATAATATTCCAAATCCTAAAACAGCCTGGAATCATGTCCTAGTCCGTTTGTGTTGCTATAACAGAAAATATGAGGCTAGGTAATTTGTAAGGAACAGAAATTTATTGGCTCGTGGTTCTAGAGGCTGGGAAGTCCAGGACTGAAGGACTGGTATCTGGCAAGGCACTTCTTGCTGCGTCATCCCATAGTGAAAGAGCAAAGAGAGGGTGTGAGAAAGTAAGAGATTGAATTTGCAGCCATTCAGGAAGGTAGAGCCCTCATGACCCAAACACCTCCTGTTAGGCCCTACTTCTCAACACTATTGCCTTGGGGATTAAGTTATCAACACATGGTTTTTGCGGGACACATTCAATCCACAGCACTCAGAGTACTTATTTGGACCTAAAGGAGACTTCTTTCAGTGATTTCTGGACCTATGAACTCTGATTTCTTCAGCATTTTTAAAATAATCAGTCTTGTGGTCATTCTTTTTGGTGCATTTCAAAATAAGTTTTAGCTACATATGCCTTTAAAAAATTATTCTTTGAATCCAAGCCACACCATGGGATATAAAATTATCTACCCAAAAGAATCTTGTCCTTTTATGCACATACTTCCTCTTCCATCTCCAAGTGAAGAAGTGGCCCTGTACTAGTTATGATGGCTGCAAAATAAACTACTCCAAAACTCAGTGGTGTGAAAACAACATGTATTATGCTCATGAATTCTGTGGGTTAGGAATTTGAGCATGGCACAGGTTGGGCAGCTTGTCTGTTCCATGTTTGAGACCTCAGTTGGAAGACTAAAAGGCTAGGAGCTAGAATCACCTGAAGGCTCACTCACTCTCTCATCTGGTGGGTGATGCTGCCTGAAGGCTGGAGGCCTCAGCTCTTCTGCATGTGGGCTACCCCATGTGGTCCACCCCATGTGGTCCCCCAACAAAGGCTGGTTTGAATTTTTTCATAGCATGGTAGCTCCAAAAGTGAGTGTTTTAAGAGAAAAGAAGAGGTAGGCGGAAGACTTACTGCCTTTTATGATCTAGCTTCAAAGTCACACAGTGTCATATCCATCACATTCTATTTGTTGATGCAATCGTAAAGTTCAGCCCCAGATTCAAGTAGAAGGGAAGTAGATTCTGCTTATTGACAGGGAGAATGTGGGACTGGAAACACCGTGGCCATTTCTTGGAAAATACGATCAGCCATAATTCCTAATTAGGTACCATTTGTTAGCATTCTCAATTTCCTGAGAGTGTTAATCCTATCTCCAGTTCAGATGACTATTGGAGTAAATCAGTATTCACCCAAATTACAAGAGGTAATATCTATCTCTGGTTTCTAGTCGGGAAGAATAACTTCCTGGGACTCAACATGCAGGAAAAAAACAAGATTGAGAGACAACATACATGGAAAATTAGTAAATAACAATGGAGACAATATATTTGGGAGAGAAGTTATTTTCCATATTAGTTTTATTTTCCACAAACCACTTGTAACTGGATTAGCCCTTCTTCTTAAATTCATTCTACTCAAGACTTTATCACCATCATGTCTCCCTGAAAAATGTGCCCTTGCCTACACATACATTTCTTTTTTATTTATTTTTATTTCAGGATATTATGAGGGTACAAACATTTTGGATACATTTTATGTCTTTGCCTCACCCAAGTGAGGATTAGAGGCATGCCCTTCCCCTCTACAACGCTCACCACGTCCATTAGTTGTGAGCTTACCTCCCCCCCCCAACCCCCTAATCCCTGGAAAATGTTACTACTGTGTGAGCACCATAGTGTTGATCAGTTAGTGCCAATTTAATGGCGAGTACATTACACATACATTTCTGTTCCCACTGTATCAGAGTTCTTCCAGCAAGTAGAAAACAAGGAAAACCAGGTGCATGTACTCATTTTACCCTAACGACTTTATGTAAATCCCATTCTTAATCCTGTGGGTTGGCCGGGCGCGGTGGCTCACGCCTGTAATCCTAGCACTCTGGGAGGCCGAGGTGGGCGGATCGTTTGAGCTCAGGAGTTCGAGACCAGCCTGAGCAAGATCGAGACCCCATCTCTACTAAAAATAGAAAGAAATTATATAGACAGCTAAATATATATATAGAAAAAATTAGCCGGGCATGGTGGCACATGCCTGTAGTCCCAGCTACTCGGGAGGCTGAGACAGGAGGATTGCTTGAGCCCAGGAGTTTGAGGTTGCTGTGAGCTAGGCTGACGCCACGGCACTCACTCTAGCCCGGGCAACAGAGCGAGACTCTGTCTCAAAAAAAAAAAAAAAAAAAAAAAATCCTGTGGGTTGATGCAGTGTAAAAATGATTCTAAACCCTCAATGTAAATGTGTCTCTAATCCTATTAAAGACACAAAACAGACCCAGATGAATGAGTAGAAAACTGAGCTAAAGAACTCTCCCTGACCCCAATACCATTGTCAGTGTTGGTGCCGACTTCACTGGTCAGCATTTCCCCCTAAGCATGGCCTGGGAAACCAAAACTCCAGCCTACACCTGTCTGCTATTCTAGGTAAAGCTCTGGAGAGGATTCTGAACAATTTTTTTTTTTAAATTTAAAGGAAAAACACTGAAATACTGGACATATAAAAAATAAACACAAAACAATAGTTGGTTTAAACTGCCTTTCTCTTTTTAAAGCCAAGATAAAATATCTCATATATTTACACAAAGAAGCATAAAGCAGGAAGCATAATCTCTCCTAATCTGACCTCTCAGAGAAGATCAATCACCTTTGTCTTTTGCTTATTTAAATATATTTTGCAATATATGTATATACAGAGGAATATAAAGAAAAATATATTTAAATAGGCAGGATCATATTACTCAGGTGATTTTGCAAACATATCAACAAATATAGATGTTCTTTTTAATGGATGTACAGTATTCCATTGTAGCATAATTCATTTAACTAGTCCCCTTCATGGACATTTAAGTGGTTGCTAATTTTGCAAACACCAAAAAATAAAACTCTATTGTGTGCATATGTGCCATGGAATATTGAATACAAATACAACCTCAAATTTGACCAGTTTCTTTTGTAGCTTAAAGGGCAATTGAAAGGCAAGAGAAGGTTGTGAAAAGAAGTACACATACAAGATAATACACTACTTGACAAAACGGAAAAGTCAGTCTGTTAAAACGTGCTGGTAATAACATTTAGGGCTTGGACTCTCATTAAAGAGGCCCTTGGGAAAATATAAACACTCCTTCTGAATTCAAGTATCAAGCTTGCCCATCACATTCTTGTTTTCAGCTTCAGCTTCTGGCACTTCAGCCTGCAACTGAGGTCTTGCATCAGATGCCAAACTAAACATTTGTGAACAAGAATTGTAATGACATCCTTTTTTTGTTTGTTTGTTTTAAGTAATCTAAAAACATATAACATGAAGTAAAACAAAGAAAAATTAGGATGGGGTAGTCGCTAAGAAATAGGAAACCTGATGCCATTAAAAGCATTCTCTTGGATAGACATTATATACAGCATATATGTATTGTCAGATTTTAGCACAACTTTTGGAAGAGAGGAGAAGGGAAGGGAAGAGAGATTAATTTGATTGTAGACATTAAAGAAAAAATACAAAAATAGAGTTACTTCAATGAGTGGAGTATTGGAAGAACAAAGATTCATTCAAATCCACTTTTCACATCTCCACTTTTAGTTAAGCATGCATGACTGACCAATGGGCATCTGCTATGGTTTGCATGTCCCCTCCAAATTTATGCTGAAATTCAATTGCCATTGGAACAGCATTAAGAAGTGAGACCTTTAGAGGTGATTAGGCCATGAGGGTCATGCCCTTATGAATACGTGAAGGTTATTGAGGGAGTGGGTTCCTTATAAAAGAATGAGTTTTGGTCCCCTTCTCTCCCTTTTGCCCTCTCATCTTCTGCTATGGGATGATGCAGCAAGAAGGCCTTCATCAAATGCTGGCACCTTGATCTTGGACTTCCCAACACCAGAACTGTGAGGAAACAGATTTCTGTTCATTATAAATTACCCACTCTCAGGTATTCTGATATAGCAGCACAAAACAGACCAGGACAGCATCCTAATGAAACCATAACAGATTTTTTTTAATCATAAACTTTTTCAGGTAAACGCTGCCTCATTCTTTTAAGCAGAGGAAAATAACCATTTGTCCCTGAAGGCTTTCATTCTAAACACGTCCAAGCATAATACTGATGATGTAGAAAGCATTTTGACATGTTTAACATGAAATGCTTCAATGTCAGAAGACTATTCTCCTCTTTTTAAAATGTCAGATTGTTTTTATAAGACATCTGTGAACTTATGAAAAGAACACGCTAACTGACACCTTCCAATCAGTCTTTACAATGTATGTTCCTTATAGCAAGAGAGTGGTTGCCTTTGGGGGTGGGCATCAGTGATTGGAAGGTGGGTGGAGAGAGGAGGGTCTGGGTCTGGGATGTTGGTAGTACTCTGCTTCTTGACCTGGGTGCTTTTTGTTACACAGGAGTGCTTCCTTCATGAAAATTCACTGAGTGGTTTTCTTAGAATCTATGTTAAGCTAAAATAAGTTTTTATAAAAGTAGCTTGTGAATAGAGGCAGCTTCATAAACTATAGTTAATTTCCACAGATATTTAAAACATATTAGTGGGTTATTACTGATAATCAGCATAACCAAATAAAAAGTGACTCTGCATTTATGAAACTATAACAGATAGTTTTAGATTACTCTTTATCACTCTGCTAGGTACTTCCTAAATACAAATGTTTCCTTAATCCTTGATTGAGAGAGTGATGCAACCAAGGGTCAGTTTCTCTTTTCTTGCTTTCATGCGTATGGGTGCAATTAGCACTCTCTCTGAAAGAAAATGCAGGTTGAGTATCCCTTACCCAAAATGCTTGGGACCAGAAGTGTTTTGGATTCTGGATTATTTGCATTATAACTACTGGTTGAGCATCACAAATCTGAAAATCCAGAATCCAAAACGCCCCAATGAGCATTCCCTTTGAACATCATACATCAGCACTCAAAAACTTTTAAATTTAGGAGCATTTTGGATACTCCATTCTCACATGGCACATTATGAATACCCAATAACATTAGCTATTATTATTATGTAACTGCACAGAATTTCCCTTTACAGTTTGCATGGTCTTTCATTTATTCAAACAATAGCTGAGGATCTATGATATGCCAGGCAGGGTTCTGACCAATGTGTTACTCTTAAACCTGTCCTATTTCTCCCACATTTCACTTTGGGAGGGAGTCCTGGAGGACGTACGGCTAGGAAAAGCTTTGCTAAAAGTTTTGAATATCTTTCAACTTTATAGCATAGCTGAGACTTAAATAAAAGTATAAAATGAGGGAGGAAAGGCCGTATAAGAAAGCTTTCTGCATCAACACGCTTAACTAATCTATATATGAGATTTATTTCCCAACCAGTAACTACTCTGTGGCATCTAATTCCTTCAGTATCAAATGATTTAGAAATGTACTGATTCACTAACTGCTTCATGTTTTAACAACCAACCCAATTTGTTCATAACTTTTGTAGTGGGTCAGATAGAAAATATTTTAGGCTTTGTGGGCCATATGGGCACTGTCAAAACTACTCAACTCTGCTGTTGCAGCATGTAAAAAGCAGCCATAGATAATATGTAAATAAGTGGGTGTGGCTGTTTCAATAAAACTTTATTTAAGAAAACACATGACATGCTAGCTTTGGCACATTAGCCATGTTTTGCTGACACCTGCTTTATCCCACTATATGTCTTGCAGTGCTAGACAGATAGCTGGCCTTAGTAAATACATCTTGCTTGAAAGAGTCAAAATGCAGGAATTAGGGAACATGGAATGCACCAATTTCTCTCCTAAATCAGATTCTAGAGTGAGCTATAGAGAATATTCTTTCTACTGATTTAAGAAGTTGTCCTTTAGGTAAAGGGGAAAAAAATGACAAGAAATTATAATAATAGTGACAGAGAAGCATACACTTTGGTGTTAGTGTGATACTCTCTCCCTTTAAAGTACAAAAGGCACATTTGTATACAAGGTAGGAAAATCCACTGGAAAAAAGAACCTATTTGTAAAAGAATGCACCAAAGAAAGCCAAATATGGGTGGTCCAACCAGGCAAAAGTGGTTGGCAGTGGAATTTAAAAAATAAGATTAACACAAGATGTTAAGTACCAAAATCCATCTAGTCATACACATGTGTGCTTTTAATGACATTCAGAGCCATTTCCATAAAATGAAAGAACAGAAGTTAATTTATTTCATTGAAAACATTATGAAAAGTCCTAGAGAACCCTAGAACTGAGAACCTTTTATTATTTTCTCATGGCTGAAAATCATGTTCATCTGCCAGTGACAAGCAATGCTCATGATTATGGTGGAGACAGAAGCCTGCTAGTAACATAAAATGACAGCAAAGGACCACCCCAACACATTGTTTTTCCAACATAAAACTGACATATGAGATGCAGACCCAGTGCAAGGGGTTCTTCATAAAACAAAGTAACAAAACAAGTACAGTTTTTTTTTCCCCCCTCAGACTCTGCTGAAAAGAACAACTATTTCAGTAAGTGGAATTGCCCCAGGCTCAGTCCTTGCTGTGACCTCCACTCCCATTTATTCAGCAAATATTTATTGAGTGCCTACAAAGTATCAGGCACTGTTGCATGTATTGGGAACACATGGCTGTTTTCTTTTAAGGCATTTGTTTCTTCTTGAGGGGAAAACAGACAACAACCATTTGAAACAGTAAATAAGATAATTTCTGTTACTAATAAGTGCTAGGAAAAGAATAAGGCATTGATGGTAGAGCATGCCAGGTAGAGGGCTGGAGAGTATGGGGTTATTTTAGCTAAGATGGCATTGGATGGCTTTTCTGAAGAGGTAACATTTGGGAAACCTTTGGAAGATTTCAAGTACGGTAATACAATAATCTGAATTGTGCTTTGAGAAGATCACTAGCTGCTGTGTGGAAACTGTACTGAAGAGGTGGTGGGAGTGGGTAGAAGAGTAAAAAAGCAAGTAGTCCTGGTAAAGGTGATGGTGGATTGGCCTTTTCAGCAGTAGAGACGGTGATAAATGACACATTTAGGAAACATTCTGAAGGCATATTTGACCTGGCGAAAGTCCATGGTGGCTTTGACTAGAAGGGATGCAATGGAGAAATGACAGTAAGTTGATGAATTCAGAATTATTCTGGAGCATGTTTATCAGTTGTCTTTTCAAAAGACTATATGTAGGTTGTGCAAAGAGGATGACTTCTAGGGTTTTGGTTTGACCAACTGGTGCCATTTATTGAGATAAGAAACATTTGTGAAGGAGAAAAATCTAGCAGGGGATAGGTGGTAGAAATCAAGAATTCTGTTTTGGACATATGAAGTCTTTCTTTCCAGTCTATGTCCTAATGTAGACTTAAGAGAGGAAGTCTGGATGTTGTGTTCCTCAAAGAAAAATGACTATCTCATAGTTCTTTATATCATTCAAAAGATTAAATACATGACAGAGGTTCAATAAATACATGGCAAATGAATTTATGCAACAAGTCATAATCTGTTATAGTTATAAAATTATGTATCAACTTCACTGGGCCATGGGATGTCCAAATCTTTGATCAGAGATTATTTTGGCTGTAATCTACGAGGGTGTTTTTAGGTGATGTTAACATTTGAATTGGTAGACTGAGTAAAGCAGATCGCCCTCCCTAATGTGGATGGGCCTCATCTAATCAATTGAAGACCCAAATAGAACAAGAAAGGCTGAGTAAGAGGGACTCCTCCTGTCTGACATTGGTCTTTCCTGGCATTCAGACTCAGACTAAAACATAGGCCCTTCTTGGGTTTCAAGTCTGCAGGCTTTTGGTCTGGAACTTACACCATTAACTGTCCTGCTTCTCCAGCCTTTGGACTCATACTAAACCACATATCAGCTCTCGTGGGTCTCCATCTTGCCGAATGTAGATCTTGGGACTCTCAGCCCCTATAACTGCATGAGCCAATTCTTTATCATAAATTTCTTCACACACACACACACACACACACACAGGCACACATCCATTCATCCTATTGATGAACCGTAATACAGCAACTATTTTCAAAGTCTAATTATTTGAAAAGAATTTGCATGTTAGGTAAGAAGCATGAAAGCCTTTCAGGAAAACTCTTTCTTTTATTTTCATTTCTTTTCTAAAAACCAGCTTCTCTATCCTTTCCAATTCAAGATTTAGCCCTTGGTGTCTCTACTCCCTTCTACATGGATATCCTTACCTGCTAGAATAATCCTACTCTTTAGAGAGAAGAGTACAAATGTTCTCAAATGAGAACAGATACATTGCTAAAGCAGGCAAAACTAGTACCAGTCTAGAAGCAAGAGAAGAGTTCTTGGATCAAAACATATGGATTTTACATCTATGTGAAAACAGTACTCCTTCACTAAATATTTTGGACTAGATATAGTCTTGAGACATGAGACTACCATATTAATACCTAGTTAACAAGAAATAGGCATTCTGTAATTCCTTCCTATCTTCCCCTCTTGTTCTTATAACTATCAGCCTTGAGGAGCAATATAAATATTTTCATTTGAATAGTAGCTAGCTAGCTATCACACGTATCTTTTTATACAGTGTACAGTCTATATATAGCTTGTTATAATAAATACCATGTACATTCAATTATACAATGATTATCTATAGAGAATTATTTTTTAGAGAGAACTTTAAAAAACCAAATGATATATTAAAACCCTTTAAGTCATTCATGTCATTATCCAGAAATAAGCTCCATCAAACTGTGATGTATATCATACTCCTGCCTAGAAACTAGCATTCCTTTGTTTGAAGATAATGAACAGTTCTCTTCTTGCAAGATGACACAGGCACCTTCATTACTACCACCTCTATACTGTCACTAAGATCTGCTCCCACCTCCTCACTTGGATCCCAGACCAAAGCAATGCATTGAGTTACATTATAATCCAGCTTGGGAAGTGCGATGCCTGCTAAGAGAAGAAAGAGGACTACACATCAAAGGAACTGTAGGACTTAGCCAACATGTACCAAAAGGAGGCAGGAGACCATGGATGAGAGAGTTCCATATTAGAGAAGATAGAACCTAAGTTTGGATAATGGAGAGTTTATCGATATGAGAGCATTCTCTCATGGGGTTTAACACCCTAGCAAGACTACACGAGATGATGCTGAGACACTGCTATGATGGCTTGTGGAAGCATACAGAAAGCAATGGTCTACATTACATGAAGTAGAAATACTACAACCTTTGTGACAGACAGTAAAAGTCCTTCCACAGACTATACTACTAGAAGTTGCTGGTCTAATAGAGTGATGGAATGGTCTATTGAAGGCACAGCTGAGACTACCTTGGAGATGATATCCCATAATTCACTCTCTAGGTCACAGAATATACCCTAAATCAACAGCATTATAAGAAGCTGTGTTCCCAAGAAGTAGAATTCATGGGTCCAGGAACCAAGGGGTGGATATAAGAGTGGCCCTACTTACTTATCATTCTTCTTAACTGACTGGGACAATTTGTGTTTTCACTCCTGCAAACTCTGGCCTTTAGAGGTCCTGATTCCTGGAGGGGGGATGCTTCTGCCAAAGGACACAGTATAACGAGTCCCATTAAATTTTATGTTATGACTGTCACCTGGTCATTTCAGGCTCCACATGCCAAGAACAGTAGGCAAGGAAAGAAGGCAGGAGGAACTGATCCTGATCAACACGAGGAGATAAGCTGTTATTCACTGCGGTAAACGAAAACTATGATTGGCATCCAGGTGATCCAGTAGGGCATCTTTTGAAATTTCCTTGCCTAATTTTGAGTATAAATAGACAAGTGGAGCAGTCATAGCCAGAGAAAGACATGACAACCAGAGCCTTAGAAGTTTCACGGATACAGGTCTGGGTTATCCCATCAAATAAGCCCTTAAAACAGCCGAGTTCTACCAAGAGTAAGAGGAATCTAGAAAAAGCAGTAGAGAAAGGAGATGAGAATCAGTTGTGCCTTCAAAACAGGGATAGCAATAGGAGTTACAGCTCATCTCACCAGCTTTCCTCTTTTAAGTTTCCCCAGGAAAGAAGACAACAGGACCAAACAGAATCCTGGAGGAGCGGTTCCAAGGACTTATATAAAAGAAGTGGATCTGAGTGGTACAAGATATAGACTGTAGTACACCACCCAGAGCCCACCTTCAGGGCTAATGTACTACTTTCCCCAGATGCTGGAAGTATGAGTGGCTCATGGTACTTATCTGAGCCCCTCTCCAGGAACTGCTACCTTGGCCAAGATCACTCACTTTTCCTGAGAGCCTCCCACATCCAATGAGTGGCCAGTGCAGGGGTGCAAAGGCTCATCCCCTTTTCCCCAAGGAGATTCAACTCTGAAGGGCCATCTCGCTCTAGGGCTCCTTAAGGGATCAGCTAAAGCCCTGTACAACTGTATTTTGCCCAATCCTACTTTCTTCTCTCCCTATGGGTGTTGATCCTAAGGGCATTCCCTAATGTGTTCCCTGCACATCAATCTCCATCGTAGAGTCTCTTTTTGGGGGCATCTGACCTAAGACAAACTGGTAAGACTGTATTAGTATCAGCTGATTATTAGATCTGGCTATGGCAAAATAAAAGACATTAATCAAATTCTAGAGCTGGAAGGGATTAGGAAGAACACTCTACTCAATGAAAAAGCTTTTTCCCCCAAAGATGAATTCAGAAAAATAAATGGGGTGAGATGTGAGGGAAGAGAAGAGAAGACGACTAAAAAACATTCAGAATAGTTTATATGAGTCCCCTGAAAAAATATCTTAATAACTTAGAATACTTAGTGATTAGAAGAATGCCATTGAGAAAACTGGCAGGACTTTTGTAATCAGTTGTTTTGTTTGTAACAACTGGGGGGGGGGGGGGTTGCTATTGGCATCTACTGGGTAGAGGCCACGGATGCTGCTAAATATCGAACAATGCCTGTACAGTCCCACAACAAAGCACTATCTGGCCCCAAATGTCAATGATGCCAAGATTACGAAACTCTGGTTTAGAGTTTACCAGGCACATTTTGCTCATTGTCTCATTTCATTCTTGGGATTACTGGGATTGTTAGCATCACCAGATGGCAGTCACTGTGTAATTGGAGAACAATAGAGGCTTTTTTATCTCCCCTAATCTCTTCCCTACAAATCAAGAGGATACAAGCCTGTTTATAAAGCTTGACATGCAGGCTGCAGGCTCGAGACTGTTCTTTACTAATAAATTCAAATCCTTCACTGTATTAAGAAACTAACTTGTGAATTTACATCAGAGAAAAAGTATCTGCATATTTATAAATTCTGCATTTATATTATATTTATTCTCAAAGCTTGATTATAATAAATAACCTCTACACTGTATGGGACTACTGGTGGATTTAATATATTTACATATCACACTTTTTGCCTTTTTTGTTTTATCTTTTCACCCCTGAGAGACAGGCTCAGTAAATACTATCACCAATGATAACACACAGATCTGTTAAGAGGAAATATGGAATCTAGTTGCTTGGAGTGTTCTCTCTGGAGTACCAATTCTGCCATTGCCCAGTGGTGGGACTTTGGACAAATTACCTAATCTTTCTCAAAGCTCTAGTTTTCTTACCTGTAAAATGAGGATTATAACACTTTCTGACTACTAGGCCTGTTATAAGGATTAAATGAGATAATACACATGAAATACAATGACTGGTGAACCATATGCACTGAATAAATAGTAGCTGCATTAACCATTCCTTGCTTTTTGGCTTCTAGCATTTATTTCTCCTTCCTAATGACACCTTCAGTTCCATTTGGGGGATTAATTGTTGCTCACTGGACTGCAATTAGGGGTTAGATTTCCATTCCTAGTTATGATACTCTGGCCAGTCTATTTTTCATCACGGGACCATTGTTAACGCTGCTGCCTCTGAGTTTCTAAAGATGTCTTGCTTCTTTGCCCATTACCAAAACTAGTATACAGCTTCCCACCAAGCGTCTGATATCCTTTCAACAAACTCTCTTTTCCTAAAGTTAGTCTGACCTATTTTCTATTGCTTGCAATTAAAGAGCCCTATAGATATACAGTAGCTATGTCTCACATTAGCATCAAATGTTTAGATTAAATGTTTATTTAATCTAAATGATACTTAACTAAATTAAGATTTAGTGACTTCTTTCTGCTTTCAGAAATATGTTTAGTCATTAATTTGCCTTTTGATTTTAGCCCTAGTACATAGCCACATACAGTAAAATCTACATAGAAATTGAAACACTGTTTACCTAAAAGAAATTTTCCTGTGGAGCAAAGGTGCTGTTTAAGCAATCATCTCTGTTTGCTCTCTGTTGGAGCACTTCTTGGTAGGACTTCAAGAAATACAAGGCAAATGAAAAGAAACTGAATGTCTGATTGATGTCTGATTGCCTGAGTCCACAATTCTATAGGCTCACCTGAGATCTTAAATAAGAATCTTTTCAGATACAGGGGCTTTCATTATTTTTGGCTTTACTTCTATGCCTTGGATGTGGTTGCTCTCTGGGTATAGCTGTGGGTCAAGACTCTGTGTGGTAAATCTGAATCTTCAGTTACTGGCGTCAGGGTCAAAGGAGAGGAGTGTAGCAGTAGTAACTGCATGTTTCTTGAACAAGGAAAGAAATGAATAATCACTTTGGGTTTCACTTTACAGATGCTTTGATTCACTTCACTTTTTACTGTGGAAAGATAGAATGGCAATTCTCTGGATTACTGTGGCATTCACTGCCTAGAATAACTCTTTCAAGGCTGTGGAATATTATGACTCTTTCAGCTCGGTTGCACTATGAAGAAGCTAGTTATATGGCATTTCAGCACAGGGTACAGAAATCTTTTCTTTCCCATCACTTGCTATACAAAATTCAGTGTTCTATTAGTTTTCTTATATCCCAGATTAGACTATTCTAAAGGCAAATAGTAATAATTCTTTGAGCAGGGAAATGTGGAAAAACTAAATACATAACTTAAGAAGGTCAATGATTCCCTGGTTCTTGCTGAGTAATTTTGCCAAACACTAGATTTTTATTTAAAAATATAAGGGGAAAAGAAGTCCATTCAGCAGATACTACAATGGGTAGCAGTTCTTATTTTCAGTACTACTGAAGCAGCTTTTACTAGTTAGAATGTGTATAGTTTAGGTTGTTCTGTAGCACCTTTACCCATCTGTCAATTTTGTTGCAAGTTTCTAAAGCTGAAATGGCAACTCCAAAAGGATCTCTACAGATTAATTTATAGCTATAGAGAAGCTGTTCTTCTGCTAAACTTCATTAAGTCTGTTGCCAGATAAGGGCATTTTTTTTTCTTGATCTATATTTGATGAGTGAAACATATACATTAAGAATCTTTCAAGGGACATAAGCTTTCCCATGCATATAGTTCAACGACTGGTTCAAAAACTTTCCTGGGGGGTGGAGGGAAGCTTTATAGAAGGTATGGAAATATTTAGTGATTACAAAATGTATCCCTTTTCCTAGGAAATATTTTACCCCCTGGTGATTAGAAATCAACTGATTCAGGGTGGTTTTTTGACCATTCTTTCTTCCTTTCTTCTTAAGTTACATACCCTCTTTTCTCAACAAGCAATTCTTCATTTTTGGGGAAGTATTAATATAAGGACCCCGGTTACTATGGATTTCATATACTATGGATATGCTGTATTGAACATATAACAAAACTCAACAATAAGAGATCTTTTTGATTCCCAGAGTGACATTTTCAACAGCACGTCTTATGGTAATAACTTTATTTATAATAAAAATTCATGCATCATTATTTCAGCAGGTACTTTTTAAACCCATAATCTACGCAAATAAATACAGCCTAGCCAAAAACATGCTACAAGATCTAGTATACACTAATTTCAACCATGAAAGCAGAGTAAATGTTCTTCAGACTATTGCTGTACCCATTTATTCTTCCACTCCCCACAGGCAACAGAGGAATGAAGTCTCTCTGTGAGTCCTGCTATTTTCTACATGAAAGCTCTTTCTCATCAAACGCAAGCTGAATGCCAGCCCCTTTTATTAAACTACATGATTTTAGCCTTTTCCTCTTTTGTAAAACTGACGTATTTTCTACCTTAATCAAATACAATTAAACTAACACACTCACTACCTTATATATTTAATTACTTCTGAGGATTTTCCCTTTCCTTAGCTTGACTCAGAGACTACCATACTGCAGCTAAGAAAATTTTAAGATGATTATAATACCTAAAACATACAATTTTTTTTGAAGTACCACTGGGTGTCAGTGCATCATATGAATGAATTGGCCCTTGGCCATAATGTTGCTGAAAAACTACATCCGGTTCTAGTTCTTGTTTGAATATAGCATTTCTGTGGTATAAACTTGTTCAAAAAAGAGGCAAAATGACTGTCATGGGGTATTCTTGATGGAAGCTTAAGAACTTTTAATAATGGGAGAAGCCTGAAGAAGTCTACACCTGGCTGATGGACTACTGGATACTTTTAAAAGCATGAACATATTAATATGCAATTGTAACTTCATTAGAGAAAAATGGATAGAAGAATGTCATGCTTTTCAGATAGATTCATAGATGATGACAAAGAAAATAATTAAAAATATTTTCCCAAAATGATTGAAGAGAATTTGTACATTTAAAAGTAACTGAGTTGATACAAACTTCACTTGGGGCCTTAGTCTCCCCACTGCACTTGGACAAGTAACAACCATCTCTGATTCTGAACTTTGTGCCCATATTGTTTTTTTTTTTTTTTTTTTTTTTTTTTTTTGTTGAGACAGAGTCTCACTTTGTTGCCCAGGCTAGAGTGAGTGCCGTGGCGTCAGCTTAGCTCACAGCAACCTCAAACTCCTGGGCTTAAGCGATCCTACTGCCTCAGCCTCCCGAGTAGCTGGGACTACAGGCATGCGCCACTATGCCCGGCTAATTTTTTCTATATAGATTTTTAGGTGTCCATATAATGTCTTTCTATTTTTAGTAGAGACGGGGTCTCGCTCAGGCTGGTCTCGAACTCTTGACCTTGAGCAATCCACCCGCCTCGGCCTCCCAGAGTGCTAGGATTACAGGCGTGAGCCACCGCGCCCGGCCTTGCCCATATTGTTGATATCACTTGTGACTTATGCTTTCCCCCCCCCCCCACTTATTTTATTTATCCAAATCCCAACCATTTTTATCAGTCATAAGTGCATTCAGCCATGTGTAGTGGAAATCTGGCAAACAGTGGCTTAAACAAGGGTCTATTACTTAATGTACTATAGCACGCTCCTGGGAGTAAGCAGTCCAGAGCTGGTAAGCAGTCAAGGAACCAGACTCTTTTTTCCCACGTGGGTATCTTTACCATGTTTTTTTCCCTTATGGTTATAAGATGGCTGCTGCACCTTCCGGCATCAGTCTATGTTCCAGTGATGAAAGAAGGAGGACAGGCAAAACATGCTTGTGAAAGGAGTCTACCCCTTTTTACCAGGATAACAATAGCTTTCTTAGAAGCCTCACTCAATAGACTGCCATTGGAATCTCAGTGGCCAGAACTAGGATACACAGCCACCCAAGACTGCAGAGGTGCTGGAGGAGTTGCATGTTTGTAACTGCGCGGTGCCACCTTTAATAACCCTGGGGCTCTATTAGTCGGGCAGAAGAGGAGACTTCCTATGATGTAGGCAATCAGTGCTGCCTGCCACATCACTCTTCAAAGCTGGATGAAGAATTATGGTTTCTACATAGTCTTCCCTGTTACATTTCAGCCCTTCTCGATGTTTCTTTCTCTGAATGCTCACAGCAACAATAGGTTGAGTTATATATTATGATAATTATGTATATACTGCCTTATGCAATGTACTAATATTTTAATATATATGTAGACTCACAAGTTCTTGAAAATGGGGGCCAATTTTTATTTTACTTCTGTACCTTATAAATATGATAAATATTTGACTTATCGATGAATTCACTAATTCTTTTCATGTCAATCCTGTTCTCTAAAAAAGTAAGCAGCATGCCACTCTTGCTTTAAAAGTTTATTTCATTCTTGACTCATCCCTAAGCAATCCAGCTGTTCTCTGAACTGCTTTTAAGGCTTATTCTCTACTGTGTTCTCTAAGCTTATAGCTTTCCTATCACTATAACAGAAAAACAAAACAAATAAAAACAGTGTCTTGCATTATATCCAAGGTCTCAGGGAGAGATATATTTGAAAATTTATTTAAACACACTGAAATCACTGTAGTATAAATCAATGATGACAACTATTTTTTATCTCTCTCTATCTTGATTTTCCTTCTCAATCCTATCATCCAATAAGGGAAGTAGGGGAATAGACTCAGTAATATAGAGTATTCAAAAAGACAGTGATGGCCAGGCGCGGTGGCTCACGCCTATAATCCTAGCATTCTGGGAGGCCGAGGCGGGTGGATTGTTTGAGCTCAGGAGTTTGAGACCAGCCTGAGCAAGAGCGAGACCCTGTCCTACTAAAAATAGAAAGAAATTATGTGGACAGCTAAAAATATATATAGAAAAAAATTAGCTGGGCATGGTGGCACATGCCTGTAGTCCCAGCTACTCAGGAGGCTGAGGCAGGAGGATTGCTTGAGCCCAGGAGTTTGAGGTTGCTGTGAGCTAGGCAGATGCCACAGCACTCTAGCCTGGGCAACAGAGCGAGACTCTGTTTCGAAAAAAAAAAAAAAAGACAGTGACATTTTCTCAACAAGTGTATAAGTGCTCCTCTCCATATTGTTCCTTTTAAAAAAATCTTTGTGGGTTTCTTTTCTTAGATATAACTGTGGAGAAAACCACTGGTCTAAAATAGAAAAGTTGTGCCCCAAAGAAAAATTTATTTATTAGTTGATATATACATATTAATCTACTAGTATATTATGTACATTATAAAATATGTGCTGTAAATAAAGTGAGCCTAATGGAATTGAATTATGTTTGAAAAACTTGGTTTAGTATTTTGTGATAAAGCAATTCTAAGGATTTACGTTTCAAAAAATGACTTTGCCTACTGTGTCGAGAATAGACTTTGGAGTGCAAGAACAGAAGTAAGGATACCAGTTAGGAGATTCTTGCAGAAGTCTAGGCAAGAGATGACAGAGGTGTAAACAGTGGCAATAGCAATATAGTTGGTCAGATTCTGGATACATTTTGAAGATAGATTTCCCTATGTACTGGATATAGGGAAGAGGAGATAGGAGTCATTTCTGACATTTTAGCTTAGACATTATTATGCCCAGAAGGTTTCTCTGACCCACTGGGTCTGAGTTAGAGTGTCTCTGACCCTCTCTCTGGGTTAATCCCCATCCCAGAGTCCTAACATATACCTAGTATAGAAATATCCAATAAACAGTTATTAATGAATGAATAAATAAATAAGCAAAATCTTTAAAACATAACTCAATACTCTGCTGGCAATAAAAATACTGGAACAAACTTTCTTGGTGTGCAGGCTTGCACAAAACCTTTCTTATTTTTCAATAGTGCTACATCATCAATTCTATAAAAGAATTCATAATCACTTGCATTTTATTATGAACCACTATAGTTAAATAATAGTATATTCTTCAGCAAATAGTGGTAGGTCTTGAATGATTGTATCATGGGGATCTAAAATTTTTCATACCCTAATGCATGAAAAATTTTTAAGAACGAAAAGGATATATGAGAATTGCTATGACTTGTTTCATTTGAAATGTGAGATTTGTCAGATACCAACAGGCTGAGTATAAAAATAAAACAACGACAGCTTCAGAGATGGGGGCTGGGAATATTCCTGTGCTGACTGCTGATAATGCAGTTCAATTGTCTGTGGAACAGATCTATTCTGAGAATCTTTTGTGAAGTTTTTACTTGGTTTTATACAGTAAATACATACTCTGAGACAAAGTTCTTGAAACAGAGCTAAAATGACCAAACTAAATGAACTGCATGACTTTTTATTAGACTCAAAACTTGATAATGGTATCTATTTATATAGCTATTTATACCTTCTGTGGTTGCTAGGTATGAGCCCAATGAAAGAGGGCTAATATCATTAAAACTGTTTATTTTTAGTAGAAACCTTGAAACAAAGAAGATAATATATCTAAAGTAAGCACAACTCTCATGAAAAATGGGATGTCTTATATTCCAAGTAAAAACTCTTTTTATTACCTTTAATGATAGTACCTGTTTAGAAGGGAATTAAAGTCTACTTAACCAATGGAAGTTGCTCAGGATGGTTTCACCTTAGTGAGTTTACTACATTCGAGGATCGGTTTTTAGCTGTGCAGGTACAGATTTATCAAAACACCGAGTACAGATCTCTCTCAAGAGAATGAAATAACTCAAGTTCATGAGACTGACTATAAAAATTTCCTCTATGTTGGAAACAAACCACAATCAGAAGGTTGTCTAGTGAGCATGGAATCTGAACAAATGGAGTTAGAGTACATAAATGTTTAATGACATTCCTTTACTCATTATACAAAATTTTATTAAACATCTGTTGTGTTTCAGGCTTATTCCATATACTGAGAATAAAGCAGTGAACAAAACAGATGAGGTCTTTTCCTCTTAGAGCTTATATTTTAGTAGGGGAAACAGATAAATTAACAAGAATTTTTGAGCGTTTTATTTACTGACATATCCCTAGTACTGAGAGTACTGCCTGGTACATATTGAGTATTTGATGATATTTGTGCACTGAATGAATAATGTGATAAAAATATTAACATAATTTTAGACTGCTATGTTCTAAGAAGAAAATAAAACAGGATGATGATATAATAAAAGTGAGGTTGGTAGCTAATTCAGATTGGGTGGTATGGTAGATTAAAATTATTGTGGCAAATATTTATCCATTTTTTTCTCCCACCTCCGTGACAGGAATAGAGTTTGCCATTCCATTGATGTTAGGCTTGACTGTGTAACACACTCTGGCTTCATGACATATGAAGTGTACTTCCCTGCCCCTTGATCTTGGGCTTGGCCATATGATTTGCTTTAGAGATGTCAGCAGAGATGATGCAATCACGGGCTTGCAGTGTTTATGTGTTTGGGCTTTCTCTCGTACTTCTGCCACTGATGTGAGAAGAATATGCTGGTGTAGCCCATCATAGTTTCCTTCTGAGTTTTAGAAATTCAAGTGCCTTAATTTCTTTCACTAAAATATATGCTATTTTCACTAATCCCTTGACTACTGATGTGGGAGTCTTAAATATAAAAGAAGTGAGTGAACCAGATTGCATTCTGGTGAGAGAGGGAAGAGGAAGAAGAGACTTTTACCAACTATAAAAGTATATAACAAAAAAAGTAGATGTAAAACTTTTTGTAGTTGTGGTTAACAGGATTAAGTAACTTGAAACCAGTAAAACCAACTAAGAGCAGAAGGAAAGTGCATGCTTGTTTAGTCCGGTGGCTAAGCTCCACCCCAGACAAGATATTTTCATTTTCAACACATGATACATAAGAAAAGGAAAATGTGAACCACAGGAATGGAATAAATATTGAGGACAAAAGCAAAGTGTTGAATATATTATAGTCACACTAAATCTTAAATGAATAAACGCTCTAAACTACAAAGGAAAAACTAAGCAACAAAGTTATTTCAAATGCCAAATGTCCCCACAGATGAATAAAAAGCAGACATTAAAATTCTTGTAAAATGGCAAAAAAAAAGCTATGATTAATATGTTCCTAGTTAAAAGTATTAATCACAATATACATGGAAAAAACTAACAAAAATAAAAAATAATAAAAGACCACAGTGATAAGAACAGTGGGAGTATTTCATAAATCAGTCTCAATGTACACTGCTGGATATAGGATTTATCCTAGAATATTATCCATTCAAATCAAATGTTCCTAAAGTCATCTACATTGGAAAACATCATCTGGAAAAGACTCAAATGGATTGGAGGAATCCAACTTGGAAATTTACTACTGTAACATCTTCACAGCCAGGTTTTGAGCAGCCACAACCTTCTGTAACAACCCAGAATCTCAAAGAAAGATGTAAATGATAAGAACCAATGAAAATAGACACCAGAAACCTATATACTTATTACAAGGTTAAGAACTAAAGTCTCTCCTTTTTCAATTTTATAATATATAAGGCTTAGTTTCATAAACAGTACTTTGCTGTCTAGTTTCTCATTTTCTTTAGTTTTACAGAATTGAAAAAATAGCAGAGACTGTGGGTAATGGGTTTGGTAATAAGAAAATGGGGAGGAGGGCAGAAAAAACAGACTCACTGATCAAGTGAGACAGATATTGACAACATAGATAATGGTAAGGACTCAAGAAACAACTAAAATTTAATCTAGGTGAATTTAGTACAACGTTCATTGAGCTCTTTTTACTTTAGTAACCTTTGTGGCCATCATTCTATGAAAAAAAAGTGCTATAACTAATGTATATAAAATACCCCTGAGTAACCAGTGGAAAAAACTGTTAACGCAAGGGTAAGTTTAATCACTAAAATTTCAAAATTAAAAAAAAAAAAACTGCATACATATACCTTCTAAAACTATCCATTTTTAGTATAAGTACATGGACCCAAAATATTGCATTTCCTTTGAACAGTGCTGCATAACTTAAGCATTCACTGTACAAAATGTCAGATTGCTTAAAAAAAAAGATATTATGGTGGCTAGGTTGCAAATTTTCTACAAGATATGTGATGAACCTGGCAATTGCTAAAGCTCCACTTTAGTAAGAATGAAACCTACCTAGTTTGACTTCAAAGGATCAGTCTTAGAATTAGCCAAGAGACTGAAAAGCTGGAAAAATATTTCTTCAGTAACCATAGCAACTTAGAAGAAATTACCAAAGAATGCAGTGGCCATTGGTAATGTTTTCTGATTTTTGATATCCTTCCTATGTTTGATGAATTTACAGCCTTATAAGGTATGACTTCCCTAGATGAAACCCAGAAAATTCAGTTATCTGGCCTGCTTCTACTCCTAAAACTCTACTAACCAGAGTCAAATATGCAAGACTTTAGTTCACAAGTAAGCAATTAGAAGTCTCTGTACAGCATCCATTTTGCTCATGAGGATGGTAATAGAAGTATCCAAATTTGGGGCATAAAAATGGTTGAACTAAGCAATAGTTTCTCATACGCTTGATGGGAATGTTGCAGCAAAGGGGGCGTTTATCTTAAGCCAGTGTTGTGGTGTAGTTTTTGGCATTGTTCATGGAAGCTTAACTTTGACCTTGGTTTTCTAGCCCTCTAACAATATGGTCAACTACTTGATATCCTTTTAATAATCTCTTCTGTTGCTTAACTGCTGGAGGCAGTTACTTAAAAGAAGAATGTTGGTTGACACATAAATTGGTTCTAGAAGTGGCTGAAGGCAATACAACCTCAGGAAAATCAGAAAGATCTCTCATTTGTTATGGGGCTCTGTAAGGGTTGATGACTCTAAAAATCCAGCTAGTATTCTGGAAAAACAAAAAAAGTAATATCTGGCAGCCCATAGCCTGCAGTAGCAAAGTAACATTATTAATTATAGCTACTTGAAATAAAGTGACCACTGAAGGTAAAATTCTGGGAGATCTAGGGGCTACTGACATGGAACAATATGAAGAACACCTGTAACAGCTATTCTAATATGACAGGTAGAATAGTAAACCATTTTATCTTAGGGTTATATAAATTATTTGACTCTGTACCACAATATATTTCAAAAAGATCATTAGTGTCTCACCATCACATAGGACAACTATGTTGATAACACATGTCTCCAAGACGTGGAAAGAAGGAAGTAATAAGTTCTCAAGAGTCTTTGGTAAGGCATACCTATGAATCCAATAAGGTGGATGATATATCATGTGAAAAAGAGCTACACCTCAATGACATTTCCAGGGTTCAGTGATCTTGTCCATACCAGGACAGTCTTTACAAAGTTAAAGATAACTTACCATACCTTGTACCTCCTACTGCTAAGAAAGAGGCACAAGTGCTAGGTGTGCCTCTTTTCTAGTATTATACATTGCTTTGCGAATCCTGCTTTGACCTATTTATGAAGCGACCTGAAGTCCCTAGTTGTGAGTAGGATCTGGAGGAAAAAGGAGGTTTCCTTGTTAGTCCTGACTATAGTACATCTACCTGGTCCTAATTAAGGACCAAGAGATTCAATGGGTGTTAGAACTGTCAATACCTTATCAGATGCTATCTGGAGCCTGTGGCGAGTTCTGATAAAGCAATACCAGCAGAGTTCTCTAAGGTTTTGGAACAAAGTCATCAGGCAAGAAACTCTTGTCCCTTTGAAAAGCAGCACTTAGCTCACTTACTAGGTGCTATTCAAGACTGTATATTTATGTGTGAAACAACAAATGTGACCTGAACTGTGCAAAATGAACTTACTCTAGCTGATTTAAGATCCAACTCTTATATCAGGCAGCTCAGGAACAAGCCATACCAAGTGATTGTGATATATATGGAACAAGACTCAAGAAGGTTATGATAGCAGAATTTGAATGATCAGACCACTCACACTCTCAGCAATACTTGCCTTGTGGTTAGATGTCACGAGAGATTTTAGGTCATCCCTTTTGTGGGCAAAGAGGGAGCACATTTTTGTTTTTATAAGGGATAGTTGGAATATTATAATGTTATTATTTTAATTGATGTTACTGTTATTACATTTAAGTATAGAAGAAGAATGTATTTTGAAGGTTAGGTTTAGGTATTAGCAAAGGGTATACCTTTATGTTGGATAACCAGGTAGTGTATGGTAGTGCATTTTTTTCTTTTTTTTTATGTTTCATTGTTTTGGCACTTTTTGAAAATGCTTAACATATTGGGAGATATTCCATGCATGTAATTTCTGTTTCTACAAGGCAAAACTCACCAAAATATTTTTTTTAGCTTCTTTCATGCCTAGTATACATATAGCTATGTGACCAAGTTCTACCAATCAGGTTTACCCCATAGACTTCAAAAAGAAATGAGCAATTTGAAGGGGGAAACACCATGAGGAAACTTCTCTGCTGCTGAGGGTGGTGGCAGAGACTTTGGAGGGCAGCAGAGGTTGCGAAGAGCTGATACACAGTGGCATAAGCGGGGAAGTGGAAGCAACAATAGTTTTCTCTAGTGCTTGGTAGGGAAGCAGCAGCAATGGAATTTCCTCATCAGGCTGGGTCTATGTCATGGTTTTGGGTTTTGCTTCTGGAAGCTGAGCTTCAAAGACTGTTTCTTCCATTCAAATACCCTCTTAATAAGTAAGCTCCTTTTCTGCTCAGTCAGTGTCAGATCCTGTTGCTTAAAATTATTAATAAGAATTTAATCCTAATTAAAAAATATATACATGTAGTTTTCAAAAGGACCAACTATCTGCTAAATATTTATATCACCTTAATCTTAATTTCAAATTTTCTGATGAAGGGATACAATGATAAAAAAAGCTCTCAGAGGGTAAACCAATGTGAATGCTAAGGCTTTAGGTATAAAGTTGAGGATCATGGAGTCTCATGGAAGGAATCACAATTGAACCAATCAATGTGAGGGAAATGGATGAAAAATTACTTGGAAAAGAATACAGAATGACAATAAATATCTTTAAAAAGAAAGAACAAGAAGAGATGTACATTGCAATCTCAGAGGAGGAAAAGAAGTGCTAGTAAAATTCTTCCCTTGACTATCCATTTAGTATTCTCTGTTTTAAAACAATAAAACTAGTTTGACAATTTAGTCGAAGGCTAAGTCAGACACGTTATACACCCACAATATAATGGACTTCATGTAAAAATAATGTGATGATAATAAATGAGATATCTTCTTTCTTCTCCGTTACAGACTGGAGTTCACACACATTAAATAATTGGTTTTCCTTTAAGGAGTGACCACAAAGCTTCCAGACTAATGCAGGAGCACAGACAGGTCATGTCAGTACATATGAATCAGCAATGAACAGAATGTCAGTAAGGTTTTTTTTCTGTTTTTATATGAGAAGAAAAATACCGCATCTCTTAGAAAATGATTTTTTTCATGCTGTTTCTAAGACATCATTAATTACAAACCAAATTAGGTTTTTTTTTTTTCTATTTTTTCCCAAGGAAAGAGTTGATGGCTGAAATGATACATAGGATGAAAAAGAACTATACAATAAATTAAACAGATTAAATTAAAGCACTACCAAGTGTCTTTTAGGAATAACATCATCTCCTTTCTACTGAAAGTTAGAGATTTTGATAGTCAATGAAAATAACAAAATAGTAATTTCAAGAGTTTTGTTTAAAAAAGCAGCACATGAGAAATAACTCATTTGTCTCTTAACTATATATATGAAAAATAAGTCAAAGAATGGGAGGCAACAGATCTTTATAAATAGTAAGGATTGATAGTTTAAAAGAATATTAACCTCTTATGGAATAAACCTACAATCCTACAGAAATGATTTCTACAGTCCAGTTGTCTAAAGTACACAATTGGGGAGGCTATTGTATTTCTAAATGTGTTATAAGAAATTATTGTGGAAATTAGTACAAATCCTGAAATGCCACTTAATCATTTTATGTTTCCTGTAAATGAAAACAATTTGTCCTCTCTACCCAGTAAGACAGAATTAAGAACTAAAGGTCAGTAAAGAGAAGTTGTAAATACTAAGGTTATATTGCTTAGCTTCATGCTACTAAATTAGAATTAAGTTGTTTTTTTTTAAATGTTCTCCAAGCTAATTTAACTTCAAAGTTTAATAAAATGGGTAGCTTTCAAACAGACTGTATTGTGACCATGACTCAGTTTTCTTAACTTGCTACATAAAAAACTTATTTGCAATAATGATATGTATATTTGGATACATTTTAAAGGACTGAAATAACTGACATATTAGACTTTTTTCTTTTAATTCCTAAAGGCAGTATAATTTTAAAGGGAATTTGGCTTATATGTCAGTAGCTTATATGTCAGTAGAAATGTACATTAATTCCAAGGATATACCTATGAAGACTTTTATGAGAACTAAAAAGAGTAGGCTAGGGGTTTAGTTTTAAACACTGGTGTTAATGGGCTACAAAGTACAAAAGGTACTGATATTGGTACTTTAGAATAGTAGAGCTAGACTGGGTTTAAAAAAAAAATAAAAAACAAACTATTATCTACTTATCACTGGTACCACGTAAACATGTGGTGATTTGTAACTTCATAGCCCAATTTATGTTGCAGCTTTATAGAAACCTTATATTAAGACTTTTTCAATCTTTTATCACCACCTAATATGGTCATGATAATTAGAGAAACATCAGGCCTGTTTATTATCAAAATCATAATCTTAAAATCCTACAGGAATAAAATAATATTTAAAGTATTTAAACCAATAATCTTTGCTATGATATTCAAAAGTTCATAATGGTGAAAAAGCTATTTTAAAATTATTTATAAATTATATGTAACATATATTTTCAAACAGTTTTCCAAGTGAGGTGTATGTGTGTTCTGTCCACTTTTCTATTTTCCTTCCTAATTTATCTGAGTCTTATGTATTGAAAAGATGCAAGTTAGATGGAGCCTATAAAAGAAGAAAAGTATAGTAAAAGCCTCTTAGTGGAGACACTAATAATTCCTAGAATAGTATATGAAAATAATGTGTAAATTAAATTATTCGCTTAAGGAGTTACAAAGGAAGATCCTATAATCTCCCTATATGGTCTACATTCTTATAGGACTAAGTTAAAATCTTGACTCTCTCTTTTACTGATTTTGGGTAGTTATCTAATATCTCTGACTCTTAGTTTTCCTTACCTGTAAAATGCAGATTTGATTTTACTGTTGTTTTAAAAATTCAATGAGACAGGAAATATAAACTACCCACTATATTAATTTGGACAAACTTGGCACTCAATAAGTGGTGTTTTTTATTTTTTTCTGATACAGAACATTTTACTTAAACAACTTAGATTTCCATTTAAATTAAGGATTTCTAGGTATTTCTTCGGTGTTGAGGTAATATTAAGGTTTCCTAAGATTCTATATTGCTGAATTTTTACAGTAAGCAACTTTTTCTTTAGTTAAACAAGCTCAGATGTTCCAAACTCTTCTCCAAAGTTATCTCCTTTATAGTTCACTCTGAAAACTGTGATTTCCATGAAAATATCGACATCTTTCCTAAATATAGAACTCAATCCTGGGCAGTTTTATAGTTAAAATACCTTAAGAAAAAATATATTGATGACATGTGGGCTCACTGTTTGCTTGACCAGTCTTTTTCTGTATTGCTGAGTATATCATGCCTTTCTAGGTCTCTTAGCTGTTGGTTTAATGGTTGTGACTCTTTACTGGTTCTAACTACTGTGGGCTGTGATAATTACCTTTGGATATTGACTTCATCCTAGATGAATTATATAAGCAGCTAGTATATAAGCAGTTGACGAGGCCAGTTGATGTGATATAGTACAAAGAGCACTGGATCAAGATAGGAAAACTTGGTAAAGAAGAGGTCAAACTGTTGCTTTTTGCTAAACATATCTTATATCTAGAAAACCCCAAAGACGCCACCAGGAGACTCTGGAATTGATAAGTAAATTTAGCAAAGTCTCAGGTTGCAAAATCAATGTACACAAATCAGTAGCATTCACATGCACCAATAACAGTCAAGCTGAGAGTCAAATCAAAGACTCAATACAATTCACAATAGCTACAAAGAAAATAAAATACTTAGGAATATACTTAACCAAGGAGGTGAAAGATCTCTACAAAGATAACTACAAAACACTGAGGAAAGAAATTGCAGATGACATAAACAAATGGAAAAACACATCATGTGCATGGATCATTACAATCAACATTAAAATGTCCATACTACCCAAAGTAATTTACAGACTCAATGCAATCCCCATCAAAATACCAATGTCATATTTCTCAGATCTAGAAAAAAATAACTCTATGAACTCTATGCTTCATTTGGAACCAGAAGAGAGTCCTGATAGCCAAAGCAATCTTAAGCAAAAAGAACAAATCTGGAGGCATCACATTACCAGACTTCAAACTGTACTACAAGGCTATAGTAACCAAAACAGCATGGTAGTGGCACAAAAATAGAGACATAGACCAATGGAACAGAACAGAGAACCCAGATATAAAACCATTCACACACAGCCAACTGATCTTTGACAAAGCAGACAACAACGTACACTGGGGCAAAGAAGCCTATTCAATAAATGGTGCTAGGAAAATTGGATAGCCACATGCGGAAGAATGAAATAGGATTCATATCTCCCACCATTCACAAAAATTAATTCACGATGGATAAAAGACTTAAATGTAAGGCATGAATCCATAACAATTCTAGAAGACAGTGTTTGAAAACCCTTTTAGATATCAGCCTTGGCAAAGAATTTATGAAGAAGACCACAATGGTAATCACCACAACAATGAAAATAAGTAGATGGACTTGATTAAATTAAAGGCTTCTGCACAGTTAAGGAAATAATCAAGAGAGCAAATAGACAACCTACAGAATGGGAGAAAATATTTGTAACCTATATATCCAATAAAGGGCTAATAACCAGAATCTACAAAGAACTTAAGCAAATCAGTAAGGAAGAAACAAACAACCCCGTTAAAAAGTGGGCAAAGGACATGAACAGAGGCTTTTCAAAAGAAGATAGACAAATGGCTAATAAACATGAAAAAAATGCTCAACATCACTAATCATCAGGGAAATGCAAATTAAAACCACAATGAGATACTACCTTATTCCAGTCAGAATGGCCTTTATTAAAAAGTCCAAAAACAACAGGTGGTGGTACGGATGCAGAGAAAAAGCAATGTTTATCTACTGTTGGTGGGACTGCAAATTAGTCGAACCTCTATGGAAAATAGTATGGAGATTCCTCAAAGAACTAAAATGTAGAATTACCATTTGATCCAGCGAGCCCACTACTGGGTGTTTACCCAAAGGAAAAGAAGTCATTTTTATCAAAAAGACACCTGCATTCGAACGCTTATTGCAGCAGCACAATTTACAATTGCAAAGATGTGGAATCAACCCAAGTGTCCATCAATTCATAAGTAGATTAACAAAATGTGGTATATGTATACTATGGAATACTACTCAGCCACGAAGAAGGATAAATTAAGGCCTTTTGCAACAATTTGGATGGAACTGGAAACCATTATCCTAAACAAAGTATCTAAGGAACAGAAAAACACCACTTGTACTCGCTATTAAACTGGAACTAACCAATGAGCACACATGTGCACAGAGGGCAATAAAACTCAGTGGAAATCAAGCAGAGGGGAGGGTGGGGAGGGGATAGGCCAAAACCTACCTAATGGGTATAATGAACACTATCTGGGTGATGGGCACACTTATAACCCTGACTCAAGCATAACAAAATTAATAATAAACATGGCAAATGATTGTAAGAGTCAAATAATGTATGTAAAAGTCTATTAATATAAACTTTAGTTGCTGAACAAATATATATCATTATTATGGATACTAGAAAATTTAAGCTCTTTCTTGGTTATCTTATTTATCCTTGTATCCTGAGCACAATACTGTATTAAAGGTACTCCGTATTTCTTTACAGAATGAAAAAATATATTTATACAGATCTTCCCAGTACCTAGCCTAAGATGGGATAGGGATGGGTACATGCAGATGCATGATGAGTAGATATTTAGACAAATCAAGATGCTGGAAATTTAGAATACCACTTCATTCTTCATTTCCTTCTAAATAGTTTAATAGCTTTCACTGGAGTAGCACACTGAAGGGAACTGTGGGCCCTTAATAAATGGCTCATCAAATTAAGGTCATATAGATACACACACACAGACACATATGTATATGCACTTTTTAAATTCTAAGGGGGGCTGAAGGGTTTGTCAACATAATAAACATAAATACACACACACACACACACACACACACACACAATATCTCTCCATTTCCACTGCCTCCAATAATCAGATTCATGAGCCAATATATTCTAGAACTATAATCAAAACATATAACAGGAATACAGAAAATAGACTTCTTTATAAAAATCTTCATATATATGCTTATCCCAAAGAGAGACCAAATCTTTTGGCTTCTCGCAGCTTATTGTTTACCCTCTTTTTACTATATATCTTAGTCCAAATTTCAGTTTCCATTTCATAGAAATCAAAAGTCCATCCTGATAGCCATAGCATTATGTGATCTTCTAGAATTCTACCAATTATTGTCAGAATAATGCATTTAACTTTTATTCAAGCATTGCCACGGGTTAATGGTGTCCATTATTGCTTTGGGCCATTATTTTGACCTCATAAAATTACTTAAGAAATATGTTCTTACACTTTTCTTCCAAAACAAGACTTTAAGCTTTTAAAAGACAGTGCTCCTGGTCCCCCGCAGCTGCTTTGATCTGGTAGACATTACATAGTGCCATACAGCTAACAAAACATAAAAATGAGTCCCTATTATCCTCTTGTTCTTGGCATTCAACCTGAAACCTTCATTCCTCTTTTCTGACCTATTCATGAACTTTTGTCCTTATTCTTTACTTCCACATCTTGCCCACAGAGCTAGTTTGCCTAATGGCTAACAGCTTACACTCCTGAGCAAGACTATCACTTTCTGGCTTTGTGATTTGGGGGCTAATAACATCTATTATTGTAATGAACACACACATGCACATTTAAATAATATCATTAGATTAATGCCTATAAATTAGCACCTGTAACCTAGTAAATGCTATGTAAATATTAGCTTTCATCATCAGTTGTCATCATCATTTCAATTTTTGATAGCTACTGCTTCTTCTACGTCTGACCTCTGTTTTCCTTCTTTAGTAGTTTTTTTCACCATTTATATTAAGGGATTTTCTAGCTATTCTAAGTCAAAACTCCACATGGTTTGACTCATCTCAAAAAGCTACACCCACTTACGGGCCTTCAATTATAGTACAACCACCAGGTGTGCCAATTCTTGACTGCCATAGCCTGTGACTCAAAGTTGTCACTTACTTTGTTGCTTGGTCTTTGATTTGAATCAAATCTTATCACCATCCAAGTTTTAAGAACTTAAGTATAATGCAGTAATAAAAGTCATCTGAATATTTTTTTGAAGTTAAAATATTTTTGCCAAAGAATAAACCTAATTGTCATTGTAAAAGTTCAAAAAGTGATTATTTAGATGAACATTTTGAATTATTACATAAAAACAGAGATAAACATTTTTAGACACTAGCTGACCCCAAAGAAAGTCTTTACCAGACTTTGATCAGAATTCTTTTGTTTAAAAAAAATGCTATTCCAAACCAGCTTAAAAACATTATATTAATTGCTGAGCCAAGCTAGTTTTTATATGTACATGCATAAATTTTTGTTTTCATTTTAAGTTGAAATATACTTTATACTCCCTGATATAGGAATAATAGTATTTAATCTAAGCATTGAGATTTATCTTTAATATGATCTCAATTACCCACCCCACTGTTGAAATGGAAATGACCAGCAGAGTTGTCTCACCAAAGTCTGTGATTGTTCACATGTCAATAAGTTCTTTTAAGATTATTCTTATGCAAGTGAGTCCAGCAAAACAAGAAAGAAGATAAATAAGACTGTTAAAACAGAAAGTGGGAGAGAGCAATAAGTTTGTTTTTAAAGTATATTTTATGAAATAAACTTTCAAATGAGAGTTAAAGATTGAAAATATTAAATAAGTTTTAAAATCATAACTGTATTAACTTTTAAAAACTATAAAACCTTTTAAAACCCGTTTAGTTCATTTGTTTCACTAACCCCTCTTCCAAATCAAATTTTCTACTCCTTAAATTTAGGGGTGAGGATAAATTTATGACCTAGTTGAAATATCATTTGGCAGAATGGTTTGTTCCAGCTATTTTTCTAAATCCAAATCTCTTTCGATTTTTTGTTATTGTGCCACCTGAAATGGATGAACTTTTACAAATTTGGATGGCAAACTTCTGGTGGTTTGAATTAAAATTCAGGTTATGCAGACTAGGCTAAATTCCCTTTGGCATCGAAAAATGAGGTAGAACGGAAAGCACAGGCAACAAGTGAATATGAGGGCATATTATTCATTTTAATATGCCTTGGCCAAATAAAAACATTTTCAAATATGAGACCTAAATCAAAAGTTACAAGGGCAGATGCCTTAGACCTGCCTGCAGTCCCCAACCCCCCAGGCTGTGGCCTGTTAAGAACTGGGCCACACAGCAGGAGGGGAGCACCCTAGATTTGCCTAGATTTTCACAGGAGCACGAACCCTACTGTAAAGTGCACGTGCGTGCGAGGGATCTAGCTTCCGCGTTCCTTATGAGAATCTAATGCCTGATGATCTAAGGTGGAGCTGAGGGGTGATGCTAGCGCAGGGGAGTGGCTACAAATACAGATTATCATTAGCAGAGAGGTTTGACTGCACAATAAATGTAATGCACTTGAATCATCCCCAAAACATCTCATTCCCCCTTCACCAATCTAGGGAAAAATTGCCTTCCATGAAACTGGTCCCTGGTGCCAAAAAGGTTGGGGACCACTGCCTTAGACCACAGATGCTGAATTGCTACTAAGCTCCTTTTTGCATATGCAACTATGAAGCCTGCACCAAGTTGAACAGAAACAAGACTAATTAATTAGAATGAGAATGGGGCAGGAAGCTGGGGAATGGCAGAAAAGTACAATTTTTCTGTACTAATATATAGTCTGTAAAATCACTATGATGCAACCAATTTATAACAACAATTAAAAATCCCTCAAGAGGTTTATCAGTTGTCAAAGAAAATGTTACTTATAGTCTTAATAGAATTTTAGGACTGTAAGAGACATTAAAGATCAAACTTCCATATTAAGATAAGAAAAGTAAGGCACCATGAGACGTTAAATAACTTAGGTTGAAATCATGTTTAATTCAAATAACTATGTAACCGATCAGAAGAAACTAAAGAAGGTTGGTTCATTTTGGATAAATATTACCTTTTAATATGAATAGTTTGAGATACAAACACTCAAGAATATTGCAGCAAAACTGTATTAAAAGAGCCCTTTCATAATTAAGAAATTCTGACAATGCCTTGACCATAAAATCTTTGAAGTGAAGATAACTGTTCCTTACTCCTCTCTAAAGATCTAAATTAAAAGAATATTCTGAAGTGAAGATTATTTTCCTGGAGGTGATTTAGAAAACACAGGCCATAATTCTGGTTCTTAAGAGGAAAAAAAAATAATCTTTTATTACATTTGGATGAAATTTTATTTTTTAGGAATCACTGCTTGGCTGTGAGTAGTTGTTGCTTGCTGAATGTTACTCACACTTCCTCCCTCATAGCAGGCTCATGTGTAACAGTCTCAACTTGTGGAATGGGTTGGAACTCTTCATTCTAATCCAAGGGCCATAGGTCATTGTAAACCACAATTTCTTCCTCCCTAGGGAAATGTCAGGGATGTGGTCTTTCCTATCTCGTTTTTCTGCAATATCCTTTATGTAAAATAAAGTTTATGGCACTAATGACCAGATCTGATATATTATAATACCTTATCTGGCAATTAATATGAAGAGAGAAATTTTTTTTTTCAGAATAGCACTTACGGGGTTTCAATTATCTAGTTATTCTGAGACATAATGAAAGAATAAATATTTTAAAGGGCTGAGAGGAAGAAATTTTCCCCACAAGACAGTTTTGACAGTCTAGAACAGGGGTTGACAACCTTGTTTCTGTAAAGAACCAGATGGCAAATATTTTGAGTTATGTGGCCAGATGTCTCTATCAACTACACAGCTCTGCTACTGTAGTGTGAAACCATCCAGTGGATAATACATAAACGAACAGATGTGTCTATGTGTTCCAATGAAACTTTATTTACAAAAACTGGTAGCTGGCCAGATTTGACCCATAAACTGTGTTTTATAACTGCTTATCTAGAATTTATGGTGATTCATGAGAGTTTGAAACCAAAATTTAAATTTTAATAAAACACAGTATGGTCTTCCAATGCAAATTGCTATACTTACAGGTACCTAGCTGATTCTCAAAAAAAATTAAGTATATATTTTTAGGTTTAGGCAAAACTTACTGCCTTTTCTTCTCTATTATATAAACTATAGTGGAGATGTATAAATCCATTAAAAAAGAGACAATTTCAATCAAATACCATGGAACACTTATGAAGGTTGAGGCTACAAAATATTGGTTTTTTTGATTCCATACTAAATTTTTGAATTCATTGTTATAACCTTTTCTTCCTGGGCTTAGTGAGACAGATTTTACAGAGAAATTTTTTAAAAGACTATCAGGTAGAATACTTATTAGAAAGGCATTTTTATCACTGGAACTCATTCATCATTAACTTGAAATATTTTTCTGGTTGATCATTTAAAAATCTCTCCTTATTTGGATATTTTGATTAAATACTAATTTTTGGTTATGATTATGACTTGGACTAATGGTACAAGCACTATGTATCTGACTTAGTAAATAACTTAGGATATAATTTGAATATAAATTATAATTCACTTAATTAGGACATATACAGGTAGCCTCTTTGTCCTAAGATGCTTAGACCAGATGAATAGTGAGTATTTACAAAGTTCCGTGACATCTCTATTGATCTAACACACACAAAAATGGTAAGTGGCATTTAAAATTAAAATTGTTTTCTCAGTACAAATCTAATTTTAATTCTAATATATTTCTAATTTTGAGCATGATTTTACTACTCATCAGGACTGGATAACTGATTAAAAATTCACTGATTTCACATACACAGTAAAAGCTATTTTATGGTGACCAGTGATTTCACTGGATTTTATATTTTTGGATAATTTGTAAGTTATTTGAAAAATTATGCAGTTTGAATTTTTCACTTTATGAAATCTTTTAAAAGACTGAAGGAAAAGATGTAGGGAAGAAAGTCTTCATTTCAAACTTTTAGTGAATTTTGTAAGGGTATGAGGATGTCAAATGAAAGATTTTTAGGATAAAAGAAATGTAAAGACAGAACCTAACACAACATTTGTCTTCCTTCAAAGATTTTTGAAATCTTCAAGAGAGGAAGAAGATTACTTAATAGACTGAAATGTAAGCCCAGTTGGAACCAAGGTCTACAGGGCTTTTGAGTCAGTCCTCTAATGTTGAAAATCTCAAGTTGACTCTCTAGTTAAAAAAAAAAAGAAAAAAACCCTGGAGAGGGGAAAGGAAACTTTTTGTTCTGGAAGTGTTTCTTCTCTGATGCAAATAGAAATCCATCTTCCAAAGGAAGAAGTAAAGATGAGTTGCTCCAATTTAGTCTTTTGGGAAGAGACAAGAATATCATGAATTTGCTCAAAATCTTTTGTTTCTTCTAAGTATTAGTTCATAAGCTCTGAGATGTCTTTTTTTGTGTGAAAATTTTCCAAATCCCAAGATATTCATAAAAATTAACTTGAAACACTAAAACACATTTTTGGAAAAGAGTATAGAGGATCTTAGTTTTTTTAAGAGTTACATAAAAAAGGGATCTAGTAATTAGTTGGTGCTTTCATTTCAGATAGTTTATCCACTTTTTTTAAATAGCTTTTCTGCTTAGAGAGATGGAAACATTCAAATATTAAAAATATTCCACAATATGTGTTATTAATAAAACTCCAAAATCCCAAAGTGGAAGTAACAAATTTCCTACAAGGATACTGATATAATCAGTTTTAATCTCCTGTGAATTAGTAACGGGGTGAAATAAAATTTTAGAATTCACACTGTAAACTTCAGAGGAAACAGAATGCCAAACTATCTGAAAAGCACATTCTTAATTAGCAAAAATAATACAACTAGTTTTTTTAATAATGTGGTAAAGATGATAATAATCACAAAACATATTTATTGAGCCCTTACTATAGCTGTTGTATTTTATAACTCATAACAACTCTGTAAGATAGGTAATAAATTTATTCTTCTTAACGTAAAGGAAACAAGCAAGAGAAGTGGAACTTTGGTGAAAATGGAGCCTAATGTCATGATTTAATTGTTGTTATTTGATGGATATCTCCATATGTGATAACTGGTTTACCAATTAATACAAATGAATACTATTAATATGAGTTGCAAGAACACACAGATTAAATGACAGAGTTCATTATCAGTTCTCTTCAAAAGTTAATCTGTCTCACACAGGGACCACTAAACTCTTAAAAAGGCATTTCTTCCTCTTACTTTAAGCATTTATGACAGCCACATACTCCCTTTGATGGGAAAGTAATATGATTTTTAAAATCCTTTTTACGAAAAATCTCTCATGTTGACCAAAGAAATACTAGTCTAAAAAATCCTACAAATGGGTTTGCTTTGTTATATAATTCCTTGTCCAGATTTAGAGCTGAAATAAGGATTGGCCACATTATTATTAAGAAAAGATAATAAAAATGTGAAAACAACCTAAATATCCATTGGAAGATGAATGGATAAAGAAAATGTGGTATATACATAAAAAGGGATACCATTCAGCTTAAAAAAAGAAGAAAATTCTGTAATATGAAACAACATGGATGAACCTTGAGGACCTTGTGCTAAGTGAAATAAGCCAGTTACAGAAAGACAACATATACTGTATGATTCCACTTATTTAAGGTATCTAAAATAGTCAAATTCATAGAATCAAAGAGTGGAATAGTGCATACCAGGGGGGGAGGAAAGGGAAATGGGAAGTCACTGACCAAAGGCATAAAGTTTCAGTCAAGCAAAATGTATAAGTTCTAAAGATCTGCGAAACAACATTATACATCTGTATTCAACAACACATTATTGTTGACTTAAAATTTTGTTAAGAGAGTAGATCTCATGTGAAGTATTCTTACTAAAATAAAATAAAATGAAATAAAATAAATAATTTAAGGAAGAAAAGATGAGAAACGATATATCCACGGGAAGTATGGAATTTATTTCATATCTATGCTCTTGCACGATTACAATCCCTGTATGCATGTACAAAGTACACCAATTCCTTTGCTGCATGATTACCTTTGAACCAGATTATTTAAAACAAATTCTTTGTAAGCATATGGAAATAGGCATTTTCTGAGAACATATCATACCCTGAAAAGCCAGAATTCTTTTGGCTCAGAATTTTTTCTTCAGGTTAGGTACCTATCAGGAATTTGGGGGAAAATCCTTTTGAAAACTTCCTCAGGTAAGCAGTGCAAAGATTTAATCCCCCACAAAATGCTTCTGAGAATGGTTAATTTCTCTAGAGCAATGTTTTACTCTAGTGACAAATCTCCTTTGTTGAGACCTAACGGTAGCTATTGAGAAGTGGGAATTTTGTGTTATACCAAATTTGACTTCAAGTTAAGAGCATATAGAACTAAGTAGTGTCATGAATTTTTAGTATACTCCTTACCTACTACTTAACTGCCAAATGCAGCCTAATATCTCATGTTTTTTATTTATTGTGCCTTTTTGACAACCAATTAAGTTTAGATATTACGTCAAATTTCATCATATACATTATCTTTTATGTTTATCTTATATAACACATGACATAGTTATAAATTTATGATACATATTTACATATATAAACTACTTAAATATACTATTTCTATAGTATATAACACATGTTAAACATATAAATTAAACATATTAAAACATTGTGAGAAATTTTATTATACAATTTATTATATGTTTGTTACAGAGATTACCATGTCTCATCTTAAAGTTTATCTTGCACATTGCTTACGAAGACTAAAGATTTGTTGAAAACACAACAAATCAAGTTTGATCCATTATTTTCAGGTACTGCTCAGACTTACGTGAAATGATATTTATTTTGCAAAGCTTCAATACGCATTCTGAATTCTGACAAGCACATTGTGATTTACCCTTTTGATATAGAACTATGGCAGAAGCCTTAATTTGCTAACTGTAATGAAGTCCATTTGAACCACAGTGGTGTTAACATAGTCAGAAAGCTTAGAAGATACATGCAAATTTCTACAAATATTATGAGAAATTAACAAATGTATGACCAAAAAATCCTAAAAATTTAAAACTGTCTAATATCTTTGTGAGTAAAAATTAAATTGGAAAAGCTATAGGTCATTTCTAGGAGTCCAGAAAGAAATTATTCACTGTTGCTTTTCTGTTGACAGAAAGGATTTATGTTTATAGACGTAATTATTAGAATACACAATTATACAAGAACAATAATCTCAGATGGAGATTCCTAAATTAGATGACAAAGGCCATTTTAAAATATTTTAAAATTTCATGTTATTGAATGGGAAGTCAGTGATGGAGTTTATGGAAGTACAGATTAAAACTCTTCCGGAGATACTTACTCTTTTCTGTTCTTTTACGTATTCTATCAATTCATCTCTTGTTCTTTTCACTGCCTCTTCCACAGCCTTTTCACTTCGCTTCTGCTCTCCTATTATTGCTGCCTTAACAGTTTCCTGTTTGTGGGAGGAGGAAAAAGTCAGGGAGGTATGCATTATGACATATTTGTGTCCATTTTATATAAACTAAAAATCCTCTTCAATGGATTGCGGCTTAAGCTGTTCAAAGCATACCTTTAAGTAGGAATAAGAACTTACAAAATCTTTTGGGATCTGTTGGAGATTTCAAAGAACTCCCTTTCCTAAACTGAGTGAAAGGGAAAAGAAGTGGAATAAGCCATTTATTGCAGGGAGCGCCTGACAGACTCCAATGGCTTCCTTACCAAGTTTTCATTTGATGTTTACATGATTGATTGCCTTCCGGTATTTTGCACTATCCACATAAGACTTCCAACTTGTGTTTATTCTTCCAAGAACAGCCTAATGCTCTAGCTGTTTTATTCACGTTTAATTTTGCCATCATACAATAATCAAGTGTGGTCTGGGTGGTAAGATTTACAGCTAGTTTGGTCCTCTTGCCAGGTTAAGATGTTGCGAGCTGGACACCATGAATAAGAGGTAAAAATTCCTCCCTGTGTGCTAATATTTGAAATGGGAGATGCAGGGAGGAAAATGGTACTCCTCATTTTATTGAAATAGTAATCAGGAACCTAAGGAATTTTAGAATTGCAGATAGAGAGAAAGAAGACTATAATTTTGAAAAAGAAATACACTTCACAGGAAGTAGTGACATTTTCTGTTCAAATAGTGTTTCATGAATTGGAAATGAATGCCACAAAATAAAATTCTTTAACTTCCATCTCTTTATATAGATACCATACTTTTTTTTTATTGGACAAGAATGCAATCAATTAGAAAATGCCTTGAGTTTCTCAAAATATTTCCTTCATTTTTGATTCTTGAAGGCTCTTCACTCTGTGGTGTGTATAAATGTTTTTGCTTAGTTTAGTTTTCCCAATTAATATTAGAAATGTGTATATATAATATATAAAAACCAGAAAATATAAAATAATATTATTTATTCTGAATACATTTACTGTAAAAAAATTTGAAAATGCAGAAAAATATGAATACCAAGCAACATACACAGATATACATAGTTGGATATAAAGACGACAAGACTTAAACCATATATACTATTTTCTAATTCTGGTATTTTTCACTTAAAATATATTTTGAATATTTTCTTAAGCCATTATATAGTTTACCATAATATGATTTCTATTCCATTATAGGGCAACATAATAATTTATTTTACCAACCTTTAATCATGGGTATTTTGGTTGTTTTTAATAAAATAAAACAGGGCAGAGAATCCATATTATGTATCATTGTGGTGCACCTGAGATATTTACTTAGGACCAATTTAAAAAGTGGAATCATTTTGGCAAAAGGATATAAACTCTCTTATAGCTCTTGACATTTGGTATAAATTTCTTCCCATAAGCAGCCCATGAGAATGGCTATTTTCTTGCGTCTTTGATTACATTTACTTTCATCAGTTTTTAAAATTTTTACTAATTTGGGGAAAATGGCATCGGTTTTATTCTGTATTTTTAAAAGATTATGTGATGTTGAGCATTCAGTTCATAGAAATATTGGCATTATGCATATCTTCTCTTGTCATTCTCTTGATCACATCTTCTGCCTACTTTAATACTGGTATATTCATCATTTTTTGGATTCTCTTCTTAATATATGAAATTAAGTGACAATTCTGAAATCTATACAATGATTATTTTGAAAATTGTTCCTATTTATAATTACTCAGTACATTGATAAAATAAAGTACAAAGTTGTTTCTATAATTATTTGAAAATATTGAAGCTCAAAAACAGTAATAATTTTCAAAGAAAAAATGAGAATAAGACTATTTAAAATAAAAGTATCTGCTATTACAATTTTTATTGACTTCACACTTACAAATTTGGAATTTAAAGTTTTTCAGATTGGTAAAGGTAAAAAATATTATATATTTATTAAACTCCCCGAAATAAAGCACAGTAATAATTTTGTAGTGAAGAGTACGAATATTCACACTATGCAGATAAATTAAAAGTATAAGTAGCTTCACATTAGTTCCGGTCACCAACAGTTTAGTTAGAAAAATCTTTAGTGTTCAGGGCTTTTGAAATTTTAGAATAAGATAAGATTTTCTATCTAATAGGGAGCATATCAATAAAGTTAACCAGGCCTGTTTGACTGAATACAAAAGCATCAATTTAAATAAATGGGCTATATCCAGAAAAACATGAAGAGTGCTAATGTTCTTCAGTTGACATTTTTTTGTGGGGGGCTGAAAGTTTATATTATCTTCTCAGTCCAAATTTTTGAGGATCTTCCATTCTTCATTTTTGAGCTGGCAGGTTACTATTCACACTACAAAGTTTCCCTTGATCCTATCCTCCTCAGTTGGGAATTAGGTCACAGTCAAGGTTGTGAAGCCTATCCTGAAAAACTACTTCTCAATAAAGAACTCCTTTGAATACACACACAAGTGAAGTTTAAGTCTTCCATTTTCTAATCAAACCAAATTCTAAATGAGTTAGAATTGATTAACAAATTGTGTTTGCATGTATGCAAGTGCTTGTGAATTTCTGCCTGCATATTTTTCTGCCTGCATAGTCCATAAGTGAACTATACTGTCCTTATGAGTCATAAGAATTAATCTAAAATAAAACATAGCTTGCAAGGAATGAAGAGTTGATACCAGTGAGTACATTCAAATAGTCAATTCTGAAAGAGTATTTTCCAGATTATTTTAATGATGGCAACACATTGGAACATGGCATATTCTCTAAGGCAGGGTTTCTCAACCTCAGCACTATTGACAAGGGGGTATCCATCTACTCCCTAGATGGGCTCCAGCTGAAAAACATTACCCTAAGGAGAATAGTTTGGAAGGAAAAACACTCAATTGCATATATATCATGATGCATTTGTAAAGATGTATCAGTCACATTTCATGTCATATTTTCAATATTGTTTATCATCTTAAAATATATACAGACATATAATATCCAAATGATTATATAACTGGTTTATAAGTGTGGAGAAAGCTCTATATACCAATTAAAAATTAATGATTGAAATAAGTTTTTATATTGTTATGATTAAGTAGGTCATGTTCAATGTCATTCAGTACTAAAAGCTTATGTGACATTCTGTGTAAGATTTTATAATTTCTCTTTATTGCTTAAAAGTATAGTTATGTTTTAGTATCCACCAAATCTACAATATATTTCGGTAATCACAGGATCATTAAACAATAAAAGGTCAGTGGTTGTTTGCTCTTTATCAGTGCAATTTTGTTAAGGACTGTAAATACAGTTAAATTATTTACAGGAAACAAATATCAGCAACCAACTCAATTCTGGTCTGTGGGTTATAAACCACAGTATCATGTGGTGGTTTAATTTTCTGGGGCAATTGTGCACTTATTTTTTGTTTTTATACATGATATATGCCATTATCTAATTATGTATTACTTTCAAAGTTGCACATGGTTATGGAAATGCCCCTTAGAAAATGAGTGATAAACTGGAGAGGCAAAAATAGATATCACATGTTATACAGTGTTTTAGTTTGTGGTTGGTAGCATACTCTGTTCGCACACTCATTTGACAAATATTTCCTGAATACCTATTTTGTGTAAGGAATAGTCCAAGATACTGAAGGCTTTTCTGTCCTTCTCTTGATGAGTTTATAATTTACTTGTGGAAATAAAACATAAACATACAGAAACTGAAATAACAGTATAATAAAAGATCTCAAAAGATATGGTGGTTAGCAATGGTGGTGATACTAATTGTGAGTTAGTTACATGGAGGGAAATATCAGAATGTCTACAATGATCTCAGAAAGCCTTAAAAAAGTGGTGGACTCTGACCTTAGATTTAGCTGGTGTTTGGTATACCAAAGCGTGAGGATGAAGACTGAGGGATCAGTATAAGTAGGTCATGTTGAAGGATATTTAGAAATAAAAGCTTATATGACAATTAGTACAAGAGTGCAAAGATAACATCCGAGTATATGTTTGAAGGTTTTGGCTACAGATGAGGGTTCTTGTGGGAAAAGTGGAAAGAAAAGAAGATGGAAAGCCAGGCTGGGACCAGGTAGTGGAGAGCCTGAAGGCTTAAGGCTGAATCAGCAACCTAATAAAGAGCTACCAGTAATGTCATGGGGACTGGTTGCTCCTTCTGCCACTTACATGGTCTTTACATGAGTCAGCAAATAGTCTTTATTAATACCATACATAGTCATCCTTGCCTCACTCCAAATGATATATCAAAAGTATGGGTTGTATGTTTAACACAATATCTCTCAAAAGTCACTAACTCTTAATTAAACAATGGTCTAAACAAGGAAAAGAAGGGACAAGTTTTCATTCCTTTCCTATGCAGGCAAAGAAGGATTGCTTAGTACTGTCCTATGTCCACAGCCAGCAACTGTGTTTAGGGTATATATGCCAGAAATTAGTGTCTCTGTTATACCAATATACAAATAGAACAGTTTCACTTAAAGTTGTGAGAAAATCTTCTAAACTGCCCAAACTTTCATTCTTTTCTACATTTTAATATATATTAATAGAAAAACTAATATTCAGTATTATGGGCAGAGTGATTTGGGGGTAATAAACTAGAGTTCTTGTATTGGATGTAAATTTTTACCTGCGATAACAAGCAAAATAGGCACCATTTTAGTGTCTATAACAAGCAATCCACAAATGAAATAAGCTTATATAATCAGAAATGTAATTTTTTAGTGACTATGATGTCTACATTCATAGGTATTAGTAAGTAGGTGTCTTAGAGAGATTTATATGGTCTGGGAAGGGCCTTCTTGCTACATCAGAACATGATACAGAATGTATCACATGACAAGAGGGCAAATGAGGGCAGGAGAGGGTAAGAGTGCAAGACAGAGAGAAAATAGGGTCCCAACTCATCCTTTTATAAGGAGCCCACTCCTGAAGGTAAGAACATTCATCCATTCATGAGGTCAGAGCCCTCGTGACCTAATTGCCTACTAAAGAGCCCACCTCTACATATCATCATAATGGCAATTAAATTTCAACATGAGTTTTTAAGGGGACATTCAAACCATAGCAATAGGCAAATAGATTTTTTTAAAAGATCAATTATTATATTTAATTTTAACTTAATTTAATCATGGGGCAAGAAATGGGACAAAGTTTTCCTTTATTTAGAGAGAGTGGGTATTGAATTCTGTAAACAGGCTTAGTCTCTGTACTCTAAGAGCCAACAATTTATTTGGGAAAACAAATAAATATACAGATGTTATCTTAAAATATAGTAAATGTCATGATAGAGGTATAAATATTATGGAAGAAAGATACTTATGTGAGGGGAAGATATAAAGATTCTAGAAGACTCTGTCTTAAAGAAACCAAAATAATTCAAGTAAAGGAAAAGAAGGAAAGGGACAAGGATAAGCTGAGGCAATGGGGCACCAGTGCTCTGTGATCACAGAAGTACAAAGCACAAGTATTTTAGTATCACAAAAGCACAAGTGCAAGGCAGAGAAAAGTGAGAGATGAGGCCGGTGAGGTAAGCAATGGATGGATAACAGACAGCTTTGTGTGTCATGTGCCTGTACGCCATATGCCTCAGTTTTCTCATTGATAAAATGGGAATAGTATCTTTTAATGTAGGTGGTAGTGATAATTAATAGAGTTAGTTTGTACGAAATACTTAAATCTATGCCAGGAACATAGTAAGGGCTCAATGAATCTAAATATGATTGTTAAATATTTTGGACTTTATCTTATGTATGATAGTGCAACACTGAAGAGTATCATACAGCTGAGATCTATATGTTAGAACATTCTGTAGCTTTGAAAGATGGATTTCTGTTGCATAAAACTAGAGTCAAGGAGACCAGTTAGGAAACTACTGCAGTACTCAAGACAAGAAACACAGTTAGCCAGGAGTAAATGGGCAACATTTAACTTATACTTTAAAATGTCTAGGAAGAAAAATTAGCGGGACATAGTCAATAAATAGAAACTAAAGAAGGGAGAGAGGGATGGGAGGAGTTAATTATATAAAAACAACCAATTAACCAAATAATCAAGGAAATAACTAGTGTAGGTATCATATTAACTTTTATTGCTCCAATAAAACTAGTCCATGGAGACTTTTACATATCCTTTTAAGTGATAAAACAAATTATAGGACATGAGCATAAAATTTTTTAAAGAATTTCTCCAGAGACATCTTTCTTGCTTCTTTTCCATGTATGTTGGAAATAATTCCCCCAACATGAGTGTATCTATCCAGAGCTAGGTTAGCCTTTTCCCTGGCTAACTAGATGATCTGTGTTCATGGAAGGTCAGAATGATTATTTTTCAAATCTTAATTTCAAACTGAAGTTATTACAGATACTTTTCTAAATCAGCCGAAAGATTTAAAAGACTGTATGTCTAGTTATTGAAACAGATTCAAGTGAATTTCACAGTGTATCTCTGGGAAAATTGTAAACGCTATGTCTACTAATAGGTGCAAGTAATGCTGCAGCCTGAACTGCATTTCGTCCAGTCCCTTTTCTGTACCATGCTTCCGTGGCTCAGGGACTTGGCAGGCAAACATTCCCTACCTATTTTCATTTAAAGAAGTGTAACAGAAGGAATGGCCTGGAAAAAATGGCAAAAATATTTTCTGTCTCTAAAGCTGCATCCCTGCCTCAGGCCCGTGGTTGGGAGGGGCAGGGTAAGCCTTTTGTTTATTTGTGCAACAGGAGGTGGCCCAGCCCAACCTGGTAAAGGGAAATCCTGGGCGGAGGTCATGAGATTGTCTTCAGTGGGGGTGGGATGATCAGAATTACCAACCGTAATTGCCTGACGCAGAGAACTCATCCTTTAAAAGCTCTGTGTTTCTGTGAATGTTCAAGAAATTTGGGAGTTTTTGAGATGAGAAAGGTGTGCCATTTTCCCTCCTTTGCTGGCAAAGTAAACTCTCTTTCCTTCCTCCTCAAACCGGTTATCCTGTTCTTCCTCGGCCTCATGGACAAGTGCCGAGTTTTCGGTAACAGATGTTTACTCATCTTTAAGATCTCAACCTAATTTTCACTTCCTTGGAGAAGGCTTTCCTGATTTCCAAGCCTACATCACATCTCCCTGTTATTTTTATCTCAGAAAATCTCTTCTTTTTAGCACTTATCACCATTGCACTTTTGCATTTATATGTGTACTTATTTGACTGATGCTTTTTTAACCTAATAGAACATAAAATTCATAAAGGAATAGACTATGCCTGTTTTCCTCAGTAATGTATTTCAACGGTGCACCTACCACATAGTAGATACTGAGTATTTGTTGAGATGAAGTAATGAATGGACACTATCATAATCACGCATGTGATTCCATAATAAACAATGGAAAAATTGACTACTGTACCAGTCACTTATATGTTGTAGAACACATAATCCTTACACTAAATATTTTATAATCATTACTATAATTAATTACAATATACAATGTATATTATATCTGTAGGAGTGCTTTCAAGTTGAAGCTTTCCTCAGTAGTGTTGACAGAAACAAATCACTTGTAATTTGAATATGTAAATTTGTTTAAAAAATTTTGTTTTGTTTTGCTTTATTTTTAAACTCCCATAGGTTAAAAATGATGTGATAAGGCTGGGTATGGTGTCTTAAGTCTGTAATCTCAGCACTCCCAGACAAGAGAATTGCTTGAGGCTAGGAGTTTAAAACCAGCATGGACAACATAGCAAGACCCTGTATTTACAAAAAAAATTTAAAAATTTAGCTGGGCATGGTGGCGTGTGCCTATAGTCCTACCTACTCAGGAGGCTAAGGCAAGAGGATTGCTTGAGCCTAGGAGATCAAGGCTGCAGTGAGCTATGATCAGGCCACTGTACTCTAGCCTGGATGACAGAGCGAGACCCATCTCTTAAAAATGAAAAAATGTGATAATATGTGATATTGTGCAATGAGTTTTTTCCTGCAATACACATAATTTTTAAGTTGTTCTATATTGTTCTCAACTAACACCAAATTTTATTACTGTGAAGGAGTTGAAAGCCCATCTGTAAATTCTATCAATACGTCTCACAATCTTAACCCTCTAAAGATTTTAATAGATAGGAGGTACCATGTATCTTAAAAGTATAATATAAACTTCTGGAAAAAAACAGGCAGGACCTAAAATATTTCATAAATACTCTGACAGCAACTTATTTAAGAATCTAGGTGTTTCCTCCTTCCTTGGTGTGAATTCATGCATCCTAAGGTCTATCTCTGCAGATTTATTCATATGATTAGAAACATGATTTTTCTCAAGGTGATGGTAAACATTATAAATGAAGGAAGGCAGTGAGTTAGGGTTGACTTCTAAGTCAGATAAAAATGAGTCTGTACCTGTATTCCCCTGAATAAAATATAATTCTCTAATTTCTTAAAAATTTTTTATTAAATATTAATATATGTAACAGAAAAATTTTAACATATAAAATAAGGTATATTACCATGCACACCATGTGTCCTTCACCAGTTTAAGAACTAGAACATTACCAATAATGCTGAAGTCTGTGTAACCATTATGAATTCCATCCTCACCAGCTTTGTGCTCTCCAGAAGAAACCACTTTACCTCTTTATATTCTTTTCATGGTCTCTCAATATCTCTGAATAGCATTCTTATGTTAATTTTAAAGTTTTAGGCATTATTTTTGACTTTTTAGCATGGAGGATTAGGCTGAGATGGGTTCAGTTGTGCGGTTTTCTGTTTGTTTGTTTGCTTGGTCTTGGCTGGGCTCTTTCCATGTATATGCAATCAGCTGCTAGGTCTAATGTGCCTGGCTGCTACTAGAATGGCCTTGCCTCTTCTTTTTGCTGTCTCCCATTCTCTAGCAGACTAGCTAAGGATTTTTCATATGGAAGATGGACATGGTTTCAAAACAAAGAGTGAAAGCTGGTAAAGCCTCTTAAGACATGGATATAATTAATATACAATACATTGTCACTTCAGCCACATTATATTGGTCTAAGTAAATATTTATTATGAATTAATTCCTAAATTCTCCCTAGTTGTCTACATATCCTCTCAATATGTTCAAAGATATCAAGCATTCCATTTATCTTCTTGGAGACATATCTCCTGCACATATGTCCAAACTGGATTAATCGATCTCTAGGTCTGTTACATAGCTGTCCATCCTGGGATCTCCCTCAGTTATATTTTGGGGTATTTCCTATGTCTCTCTTGAATTGAATCTCCAGCTTTGTAGATCCCAGGGGATTATTTTTTCATGGCTTACCCTTTGCTTTGGTGGAGTACTTCCTCCAGAAGATTTCTGAGAAAAAGTATATGGGAAGTAAAAGTTTTGATAACCAGTTTGTCTGAAAAAATGCCTTTATTTTACCCTTACACATAATTGAAGGTTTGGTCAAGTATGGATATATAGGTTGGAAATTTTCACAGAATTTTATAGGTTGTCAAGAAGTCTGATTACATTCTGATTGCTGATCATTTGCACATTTTTTTCCCCTGGGACAGAACTTTTATGTATCTTTTTCTCTGTTTCTCAAAAATTTCATAATGAACCTAGTTTTAGGGCTACCTAGAAACTCATTTCTTATAACCTAGAAATTCATGTTAACTCTAGATTTACTTTAATAATAATAATGAGATAAGAACATAGTATCATGATTTCCTGCACTGTATTTTCTGTTTAGTTCTCATAATCCTACAATTCAGCTGAAGAATCTCCTCAATTGAATGCCCGACTTTCTGGTCTTTTCAGTCCTATTTTCCATTTCTTTGTATTTTCACACTCTTTTCACTGGAAAACTTTTACAACGCTATCTTCTGGCTTTTATTTATTTTTTTTTTTACTCTATCTCTAAGGAAATTAATGATAGTTTGTAAATTGTTTTTGTATCTCCACAAAATCTTCATTTAATTCTCTACTTTTCATAAGAAGTTGTATGTTCATACTTGATTATTTGCTCATGTTTAAAGAACAGAGTACTAAAAAGCTGAGTAATATCCCTGTGCATGCAGTTGTGGTTTGTGGACTGTGATCTTAATACAATAGCAGAGTAATCTGGCTGGGTTGTTTCTTTGGGGCAATTTCTGATACCAGTGTATTTAGATCTTTTATCTTGGGCTGTCCACATTCCTCACAAAAGAATCTTCCAATTTCCTGTCGAGTTGTCAGCATTCTGAGAGCTGGGATGGGGAAAAAAAGGCTAAAGTTCTCAATAAGCAGCATAAAAATTTTTTACCCTCGCTCTCCCCCAAACCCAATTTTCAGTACTGCATTTATACTTTCAACTGTGCTTGGGGATCTCTGGTCCAGAAACCTCCAATTGTATTTTAATTTTTTTTCCCAGTCTTTGGTACGGTTTTAAAAAAAAATGACTTGGATTCTAACTGTTTATTAAATAGACTTTCAAACTTTCCTTTTATTTGCTGCCTCATCTTCATTCCCACTTCCATAGGTATCTAGTGCCACCAAGTAGTAAGCCTTCTGGAATTTCTGCAAGGTACCTTGGTCTTTTTCTTACCTATCTCCACTTATAGCTTAAAATTTCATTTCAGTAGGGTTTCATTTCAGTGGGGTTTCAGAAGGAGGAAGAAAAAATTAGTATTTTAAATGCTCTTTTAAACTAGATATGTGTTTGAAAAAAAGTCAAATCTTTTATTTTGAATTTTAGATTTACAGAAAAGTTGCAAATATAATATAAGAGTTTCTATACACCTTTCATCCAGCTTCCTATAACGTTTATATTGTACATAATTATGGTACATTTGTCAAGCTAAGAAATTAACAGTATATAACACTACTAAATAGATTGCAGATTTCACTTGATTTTCACCAGGTTTTCCACTAACACCTTGTTTTCTGTTTCGGGATCTATCAAGAGTAAAACACTGCATTTAGACATCATGTCTCACTAGTTTTTTCCTATCCATGACAGTTTCTCAGTCTGTCTTTCTTTATCACGACATTGGCACTTTTCCTGTATCTTGTAGACATTTGGATTTGTCTCCTTTTTTTCTCATTAGACTGGGCTTATGGATTTTAGGGAAGAATATCAAGAGATGATGCACACTTTTCACTGTGACAGATTTGTACCCAATTATTAATATTCCAAAAGTCTATCATTTTTATAATTTAATTGTAGAACATCCTCTTTCAGAAACACTGTAAAATCCTTTAAAAATATTTATATTGCCATTTTTTTAAATGTATAACTTTGGTTATATAGCTTAACTGCTCTAAATCTCAGGGTGTACTTGCCTCTCAAAATAGTTCTGAAGATGTAATGAAAATATATGTGACCATTTTGTTAACTTTAAAGAACAAAATATAAGCATTGGCTTATATTTTTTACCTTTTACATTCTGTTTTTCTTAACTCTGCTGTGTCTTTCACACACATCTGTTAAATCACATAATCTTAAATACCATTCAAGAGCCAATAATCCAGCATAAACTCACCTAATTTACTTAGCATAGTGCCTGGAACACAGCATGTGTTGCTCTTGCTAGGGTGGCCACTACTGTTCTTGATACTATCATCATCATCATTATTACCATTTTATTCACTTTCACAGTTTTAACACCTAGCATAGTGGGATGCATAATAAGCAGTGTATGAACAGATGGTTACTGGTGATTACCTAATACTATGGTTTCCAAACTTTGTATCAAGATGCCATGGGATGCTGCAAGGAGCTCACAAGGATACTGCAGGGTTTTTAAAAAATATTAAAGAGCAACACAGCAATACTTGAGAACTGTTGAAACCAGGTGAATTACCAGCTTGTCAATATTACATTTCATTCTCTTTTATTATATCTTTGTGAAGTTGGATTTTGGGGGTTGCTGAGATAAAAAGCAAGTACCATACAAAAATCATTGTGGAACAGGACATGAGAGTGTTAGTATCCAATCTTACTCCAAGGTTTAAGAAGTTGTGAAATGCCCAGCACATAAAAAATTCTCATGAGTAATTGTAGTTAAGGATGAAATTAAAATATTTTTCTTTCAATTTTTATGTATTATTTTTTCAAATGGCTGTTATGATCTAACTAATTAATAAATGGAACAATTTCTTTTGGCCTAGCAGGAGTCATAAAAAAAAACAAATTTGCTGAGACAGCAAGGGAGCTAGGAACTAAGACCATTTGGGAAGCTCTAACCTAGTGTGTACCCACTTTTAAAGGTGCTCTGGGGGATGCAAGAAATTTAAGGTATAGTCCTTACCTTTAATTAGATTTTCTTTGAATTAGGGAAACAAACTCACATGTTCTTTAAGACAAATTGTGCATCTGTACTCTGTACCAGATATTAGAGTTCTACTGTTAGAATATGATTTGTAATAAACATATTCTCTGGTTTCAAAGGGATATCAAGTTGGTAAGATAGACAAATAAATGAGTTGTTGCAATTCTGAGGGACAGAGTGCTTTGACCAACCTCAGCTGCTTAATCACAAGCATCCTCATCATTTCATTCAATTAGCTGCAGTAGACATCCACTGTAATCGACTGACCAGGTTTCGTGACACTGTAGTGGATAATACCAGAGCCGGACCACCAGACAAACACGATTAGCTTTTTGCAATGAATATTCAGTTTTGGACCATGTTTCAGCACTTCACCTTTATCCAACCATTGTGCCGAATGCTTGCGATTGTCAAAAAGAATTCATTTTTCATCACACATAACAATAAGGTGTAGAAATGGTTTGCCTTTATTTTGTGACAGCAAAGAAAGGCAAGCTTTGAGACGATTTCTATTCTGATGCTCATTTAATTCATGCGGAACCCATCTATCCAGCTTCTTTACCTTGCCAATTTGTTTCAAATGGTCCTATATTGTTGGAATAATAAAGTCACACCTTGCAGCTAATTCACACATAGGTTGAGATGAATTTGCTTCAACTACAGCTTTCAGCTCATCATTATCCACCTTGGTCTCAGGTCACCCATGTGGCTCATTGTCAAGATTAAAATCACCAGAACACAACTTCTCAAACCATCAATTAGCCATATCCTTTCCAAACACTTTGTTGATATTTCAAACTGTGTGCAGCATTGGTTCCATGATGGAACTCATGTTCAGAAATAATACGAATTTTTGACTTATCTCTGGTTTCACAAAAATTGCTCTAAAATTTTTTTGAAAGATAATCACAAGCTAAACCATGTATTTGAAAGAATGAGGATGTACCTTCTCAATAAGAATAAACCACGAAGTGTCAAAGTGAAATGTCAGAGATATCTACTGTCAAACTTAGTACTTAAGGAAATTGGACATTTCATACTTAATAACCTAATAGTATAGTAAGGGAACCAGCAGTTTGGCACCAAAAGCATGACGTATGACACAGAGTGGCAGAAGATGAGACAGAGAGGTATGGACCAGATCACTGAAAGATTTATATTTCATGCTAAGTATCTTTAACTTTATGCAATGGGCTATGAGGAGGCAATGAAGAATTTAAAGTTGGAAAATGACATTCATCTTTTATTCCAAATTGAAAAGGCAAAAAAATGGAGGCAAAGAAGTATATGTTGGAGACCAATGTAAGCTATAAGAACACTAAGACAATGATAGTAGGTTGGACGGAAGTATATATGTTTAAGGATTAATAAAATAGGAAGGTTCTGATGATTATAGAAGTATGGAAATGAGAATGAGTGAGGGAGATTGTAGGCTGAATTCTAATTCTATTGACTGAATAACTTGGCAGATGGTTATCTCACTGAATGAATATAACAGGAGGAAAATATACGGAGGAAAAAAGGTCTTGAGGGATGAGAAGGTAAGCTGATAAATTTTTTTTCATTTGTCCCTAGATATGATATATTTGATAATTTAAAATGTCATTATTATTTAACCTATTATAAATTACATTACTATTGTAAATAAAAACTTTAAAACAAACAAATGAATCAAAACTAAAGAACTCAGCATGGAAAAATTTCAGGGTTGTGAAATTATCTAGACTGCTAAACTAAAATAGAAATGCTATTTCCGTTTGTAAAAGAAGGGTCAGGTGGCAATGCTCAATTTCTTAAAGAAAATTTAACCACTGATTGTAATGTCTGTGGCTTCTGGGGAAAACATAACCCCAAATTATAGTGGCTGTGGTTATAAACTATTATGAAGAACTTCCAGCATCAGACATAGTTTGAGTGTCTGTACACACTAGAGTTCTTTTACAGGACTTTGCTAGAACAGCAAAATTAATGACTACCATCTTTTTGCCAATTTGGTGTCAATAACAAATGTACTTTCTTTTCTTTAACAAAGATTTTCAAGTGCCACAGCATTAATTTAATACGAAAATCAATAAGCTAGAGTCATAAATTTTCCTCGTAATACCTCAGGGAAAAAGTATTATCTACAATCAGCGTTATGACTCAGTGTTAACTTATGACCAAGGCCAAACAAAAACATCTCTAATAAGCTCTGAGAATTATATATACAATCCTTAGGTATTGTATTTTCTGTTAGAGTTTAAAATTTGTCTCCTCAGTTAAAGCCAGCAAAATCTCGAAGTAAATTATAAAGGAGAAGCTTTCTCCCTTTTTCATTTCTCAGGAATAATTTCAGTTGCATAAGTTACACAATGTTTTTGCATTGCCACACTCTATCATTTCCTCCATTCTACTGTGATGTAGTGGCCTAAGAATGATGTTAATTGCTCTTATGTTTTATTTTCCGATTTCTTTACAAAAACATTTCAGTACTATGAAGTGACCTAAACTTTAGAATTAAAAAAATGGTGTCCAGGCTTTTGAAAAGTAAGTCGCTACAGTCAATACTTAAGCAATTTGTATGTCCCTGGAGAGGGGCTCTTCAGGCTCTATGTATAACAACTAGCTGCCAAAGAACTAGAGGACAGAATGAGCATTGGTCTCTGTAACTAGGCAGGGGCTAAGCAGAAGATAGCAGAAGCTGCTGTTCACGCTGGTGACACTGAGCTTCCTAGAAAGTTTGGATGAAGGCCTGGCCACTCAGTCATGGGTAATAGTGTGTTACAGAAAGCACTAATAACTTTAATACACCCATCATGTCACCTGAAATGTAGCAATTGTTAAGTGTGAGACCATTTCCACTATTACACAGTTAATCTGAAGTGGCCATATTCTAAGTAGAAAATGGACACATTCCATAAAAGAATGTCATATAGAGCTCCATCCAGAAAATATTTCTTTATTTATTTGGCTTCAAATAACAACTATATGCTTATTAATCCCAAATTTTATAACATCATCTTTACAGATTTGAAAATTATAGAAAAGTTGTGTCTATTTCTGGTTCTATCCTGGTTCATTGGTCCTCTTGACTGTCTACTCCCATAACAATGGCATACAATTTAATTACATCAAGCATCTTTCTGCCTCAGGGATTGCCTCTGAAATGCTATTCCTTCCTCAAACACTCTTTCCCCAGCTATTCATAAGGCAAACTCTTCACATCAATGCAGCCTTCAGCTTAAATGCTAGCTCTTCAAGATCCCTTACCTGATATATTTTGGTTCCTCTCTTTATATATTGGTTCCTTCACTCTCTAGCTTTATTCTTCATGATACTGACCACTAATTGACATTATACTTTTATTAGTTTCCTACTAGTCTTCTTCACAAGATAGGAGGAATTTTTTTCCACTGCTATATCCCCAGAAGTAGGTACAGTGCCTGCAATATAGTAGGCAATCATTTCTATTATTAATATAAAACACCAAAGAAAAGTTTGACTATGGCGGTTTGTGTGATTATCCTGCTGGTCTAAATAAAAGAGATCTGAGCTTCATCTAGCCCCTACCCCCAAAAAGTAATTTATTGATTAATAATCTAGGATAGGACTATGCAACTTTAAGGGGCTAATGGAATTACAGTTGTTTGGCTGTAGTAAACTCAACCATATGAAAATGGAAGGAATGGGCTGTTTAAAGAAAACTTTGAGTGCATTTTACACTACTGCCTGACTTTCAAAAACCTGAGAGTTACCTGGCAACATTGTTTTCTGGTATAGATCTTCCCTGTTCAACCTTCTTAGCTACATAGTAATTAAACAAACACTCACACACTCACACTCACACACACAATCTCTAGCAAAACATAAAAACATATGTAAGAAAATAAACATAATGTACTTAGTCAAGACATGCTTGGACTATCTTCACCATACTCTGATCCTTTAGGGGAACAAATTTTAAAGTAGTATATAATATATTTCAGTGTTTCTTGGAGACTCCTGGCAAACCAGCAGAGAGGTATACTTTAAGATGTATATTTTCCATTTGGGTGATGAATATATGCTGATTTATTCATGCCCTCTTGCTCAATTTCATAATGATTAATGGCCATCATTTACATGAGGTTAAAGGAGTGGGCTATGGTCACAAAAGAATTTTAAATAAATTCTTCCAAATAAGAACTTAACCAATGAACTCGGCCTTACTGGCATGGAATTTCAACCAACTAAACTAACAGACAATTAAACATCTTTTATACAATAGATGTTCAATATATATTTATTGGTAGAATACAGTAAGAATTAGAAGATAATCATTACTTTAATGAAAAAAAGCATAAGATAAGAGTAGTAACTACTCTTATCTTATGCTACCCTACAGACCTGTTTAATTTCTATACTAAATAGGTAACTATGTGCTCCTGAGAATAAACTTAAGTGATATCTTCTAAAAATGTAACATTTATCCTTGATATTGGCAACACCTAGTTTTTTAGGACTTCATCAGAATTAGTTAATGAGTCATAAAAAAATCTAGGTTCTCAAAACTTAGTCATTTTAGCTACATTTATAATGGTTGATGAACAATGGTAGTGTATGTAAGTTTGACCATGTGAAAGAGACTTCTATGAATGCTATTTTTGTTTTTTATACTTGATTAAGGGATGATTTATTTAAGTATCTCTGCCTTCATAAAGAAAAGACTAAATACAAATAAAACAAAACCATGCAAATTTGATTATAGAAAATAAAAGGTAGAGTTTTTAATTTTTCAGGTAAGTAATCAAAGTTATTTTTTACGTAGGCCATGCTTGTTGATTTTTATATATCCCTTATGAGACCAAAAGGAGTATCTGTGAGGTTTTATTAATTATTGCTACCAATTAAAGGTATATAGACACACAAAATAAAATTATAAATTAATTGAATCAAACTGTCTTTTTATGCAAATATATCTTTTGGTATTTTGTGTGTATGTGTGTGATTGTGAAAAGGAGAAAAACCAGAAAGCTTAATGTAGTTGCAACAATTAAACATCAATTAGAATTCTGACCTTTCTGAAAATAAAATAAAAAGGTAAAATGGTAAGTTACCAAGTTTTCAATATCAGAAAGATGAAAGCACATTGAAATATTAAAAGTTGTCTGTTCAAAATATTAGTATCAACACCAAAAAAAAAAAAAAATTAAAAAATGGTATGTCCACTAAGGTGATTTTAAGTAAGATAGAATAATATAGTAAGGATACTTCATATTGAGAAAAGTAAGAAAAAAATAAAATATTTACAAAGAGTTAATTTTACTAACCTGACTTATTTTTCTTTGTTCTTGTATAGCTTTTTGAATTTCCTGAGATACTTTTTCCTGATCTTTTGCATGTTCTGTCTTCCATAATTCCCTTTCTTCAGCATGGGCTTTTTCCAAATTTTTTCTCTCTTCTTCTATGGCTTTTAAAACTACATCCTTCATTGCTTCTTTCTCGAGCTTCAGAATAAATAATGACCAGAACAAAAATATTTGAATGAGTGACTGCACAATGATGCCTTGAATAAGATAGACTTGGTTAACCTAAAAGATGCAAAACTTTGATTCTACACGGTTTAGTTCTGATATTGCTGTTTTTATGCAGTAAATAATGGCTATGAAATAAAATATATATGTCATTTTTATATAAATATTCCAACATATTTCCATGGTATTTCTAAACTTCAAAGAAATCAAGCTTTAGCTTAAAGTAGCAGATTTCAAACTATGTGGTCTTAGGATCCCTTTATAGCCTCAGAAATTATTGAGGATGTCAAAGAGCTTTTTTTAAATGTTGATTATACTGTATTAACATTTATCATATTAGAAATTCAAATCAAGAAAAAATAAAACTGTTTATTAATTCATTTGAAATTAATACCATTAAATGCATTATATATTAACAAATAATATATTTTATAAAAATAACTATATTTTCCAAAATTCAAAAAGTGAGAATGGCATCATTATATGTTATTTGTAAATCTCTTTAACCTCTTTAATATTTAATAGAAGATAGCTAAATTCTTGTATCTGCCTTCTATATCATATCTGTAATGATATGTTTTTTGGTTGAAATACATAATCTACTCACAAAGATATGAAGTAGAAAAAGGAGGAAAATAAAATTATGTCAAATAAAATTTTCATACTGTTACATTACAACCCTTTCTTGTACTTTGAATTTTTCATTGATGTATAATTTTTTAATATTGACATTTATAAAATATTGATTCACTGAATTACACATTGAGCAATACATTGAGTTATTTCTTTATATAATTTTAAAAAGCCACATTTGCTAATATCACCATAAATCTCATCAGGAAAGTCTTTAAGTATTGGAAAGCAGATACACATTTTTCAAAATCCTGATTTTTTTCTTTAGAGCACTTCAAACTCCATTCCAAGTTAAAAAGTACCTCTCTCCACTTTGTTCTTAAATCCATACTGTGGGAGTTCACAACTTGATCTTCTATATCTACACAAAACATACATATTGATTCCATCTCCTAATTATTTCTAGAATTTACCTGTTTCTTTCCTTTCCAAGCTACTACGAATATTCTATTTCTATCACTATCTCTGACCCAGAATTCTGATGCATTGTATTAACTCTTTCCCATCTAGGGGTGAAGAACCTGGAGCCTTAAGGCCACATGTGGCCTTTTAGGTCCTTAAGTGCGGCCTGTTGAGTGAATCCAAATTTTACAGAACAGAGAAAAGAAGTAGAGAAAGATGAAGCTTTTTTTTTTTTTTTTTGCCTCTTTTGGTGCTTAAAAAACAACAATCTTGAAATCAGAAGGCCACAGGTTTCCTACCCCTGCCGGGTGTCTCCCTGACATACGGAATAAAATCCACACTTAGTTCAGAATGCTAGCCGTCCTTTAAGGTTCACTTCAGAAATAATTTATTGTTTAAAAACTTCCATAACATACACATACTATGTACACACTTGTAATAATTTAACATATTCCTCCTTGTCTTATTGGTACATAAGTAATATTTTACTTATCTGATGGTAAATTCTTTAAGAGAAAAACAAAATCATAGTCATTCTTAAACTTCCACCCCTGGTATAGTGATATGCACATAACAGATGTTCAATATTTGTTTATTAAATTTAATTTTAAATCTAAAACTCGAAAGTTAGTGCTGTAAATGTATTTGCTGGTGTGTCTATATCTCATATGTGTGAAAATACTATTTAGATGAGTTATTTTAAACTTGGCTTTAAAAATTACTTACCTTGATACATACACACACACAAAGCCTCTGATATCTTATCAAATACAGGGTGCATATTAAAAGAACGTATATGTTCTTTTAATAAGTAATTAATAATCTTTATTGTAAAGCATTTCAATGCCATCATAATCTTGTATAATGTGAATTTAATAAGAATATGTATACCCATATCCTAAATTTAAAAGGAAAAATAAAGAAAAAAACTTTCTGATTTTTCTGGAATGAAACATATAAAAGTAGATTGACAATATTATTAATGAATTCAGTTTTTTAATTCCACTTACTTACAAAGAAACCCATAATTACAGATGGAAATACCTTTGCAGCAGATACTAATGCTTCTTTATTTTTTTGCCTTTCTTCCTCTAGACATTTTTCCAATAATTCCTGTAAATGATAAGACAGTTGGAAAGACACTAAATGTATTATTTGAAGTAACAAAGCACATCTTTCCACACTCCGAGCACACTTAGAGTAGTACCTTCTGTTCTTGAGACTGCTGAATCAAAGCTTCCTTTATTTTTTCTTTTAACAGTTCCTTCTCTGTATCTAGCATTTCAAGGAGCCTCTGATGCTACAAGAAAAGATAACTGAATTATGATTATGGCTCTGAGACAGATCATCTATCAACAAAAAGAGCTGGTAGAATTCATTTGCTCAGAAGTACTGAAGTAGTTACTGGAGGGAACAATGAGAAGTTTGCTAAAATGAAGGCTTAGGAGCCAAAAACATTGAATTCAGCTTTCTACAATTATCCCCAAGTTTGACAAAGTATATGACATGAGATCTAACTTAAGGCTAACTACTCCAAATTAGAAAATTGATCAAAAAATGATAAAATGTCTTTCTCCAAAATAAAATTTGGAAAAATTACTCACTAAAGTGATTATAATTAGCTTTGCAGCAACAGAAGCATTTAGATGATAACTGAGAAAAATGCTTGATGAACAATTATCATAAGAAATTGTGTTTCTAGTAAAGCAATGTTAAAGAAATGGAAAGATTCGTAGCTGTTCTCACCCCAGATATTACCACAGATTCAAAAATTAAATCTATGAAGTCAGTCAAAGAAATGTTATGTAATAATAGCTAATGTTAATGTGTACAGAACTCATATATTTACTTTTATTCCAAGGTGCTAGTGAAAAAGTACACAGAACCATATCAGCCAGTTATCATGGACTCACACTTGGAGTTCGAATAGAACTTTCTAAGAAAATTCAACTTTTGCAGCCTCAAGACCTCCAATAAAGATGAGCCATAATACTGCTCTGGAACAGTGGTGCTCCGATGTGGAAACAAAACCTGAGAATATATATTGCTACTCACACAGATTTTTCATTCAGTTACAAAAGGCAAGTAAGATATTTTCTCAGATTTAAAATGCCATTGACATCCAAGTGTCCTTTACATATGAACACATTCTGATACCCAATATTTTAAAACAGATTTATATCTTTCAAAGTTGTTCTCATTTAAAACATTTTTTAGGGAGACCGTCTATATTGAGAGTAAGGGACCAGTCTCTATTATTCCTGTTTTTAATTATAATGTTACATTTCATCTATGTTTTTCAAGAGAGTAAAAAGAAAAATCACATGAAAGATGTGGTTTTGCCTTAAAAACAAATCCAACTGTGATACAAATCATGACATGATCCTGAGAAATTATTAGTACCATATGAATTGGAGAAAGGCAGCTGACTAACAAATGAGTAGACTTACCACATAATGTATAAGTAATAATAACTGAGACTCTAAGTTTTTATTCTATGTAACTCTAGATGCATACAGAATTTCATAGGATCAGAAAAAATATCTAATCCTATTTAAAAAACACTCATGAGAAAATACACAAAGATAATATACCAGGCAAATAATCAGATTTAAAAATAATAAATACAATTCTATGAGACTGAAAATAGTTTAGGCTTGGGAGGGGGCATAAATATAACACAAATAAAACAAAAATTATTGGAATTAACATACAGAATAAACTTTTCAGTCATTCATAACTTTGAGAACAATTGTTCCCTAAAAAGAATTGTTATGTTTGCAAGTTAGACTAATGGAAATCATTAAGTAATTTATTATAATTGGGCCAAATTTCCTCAGTGGTCCAACGAGAACTAAATTTGAAGAGGGTATATTAGCTAAAATGACAATGTAATGTTTAAAAAATTCATTCCTGAATGTCATTTCTTAATTCTGATAGAATACTGTAATAGGAGACAATTTCTGAGCTTGTTTGTACAAGAATAAATCTAAAATTACCATTTGAAAGAAGCATTCTACTTAAAATATATCCTAAGTAAAATCATTGATCCACTTGAGAAATGACAATTACGTTACTGGCTTTTCTCATACTTAGAGATAATCATAGCTAACATGTTTCTGAGCACTTTTGAGGTTCCAAGCACTGTTAAAAGTGCTTTATGTGTAATGGTACCACATTAAACTCTCAAAACAAACTGCTGTATTGTTCCACATGCTACTCATTTTCGGATGAGTGATTTGAGACTTCAGGCTAGGAAACTTGCCAGATCTTTAATAATAAATCATTTCAACCATAATCACATTCTATATACTCATTATCAGTTGTAGTAATTACCTAATACTAAAAGCAGCCCCAGTACAGTATACTTATCACCTATAGTAATTTAAAGCTACATAATGTAAATAGTATGTCAGGTAAAGCTTCACTTCTGTTTCACTGTAATAGAATTTGACTAATGTACGCTTCTGATTCTGCTCTTTTCAAAGTACTACTAAAATAATATAATTTTCTGAACAGCAACTGATATTAGGACAGACGATTCAGAAAAATACCGAATGGCATGGAGAAAAGTTAGGCCTTAAATTTAAAATTAAACATAATCTATAAAGTGAACAATCCAATAATCCACAAGAGGCTAATCAAAAACCATATAAAGTTCAATGAAATATATTTTGATTTTTGTTTTTGTGAAACTGAAATATGCTCATTGAGAAAAATATAAAGAAGTAAATATTTCGCAGTGTCCCATACCCAAAGAAAATCACTGATAGCATTTAAGCAAATATCTTTCTGAAGAGCTGTTTTTGAAAATATTTTATATAATGAGTTTATATATAACTACTATTATGCGATCTTTTTGAGAGCACCAGTATAGTATTGACTTTTTCCCATATAACTCTGTATTATTTTTGTTTTATTAAATTTATATGTTTTATGATTCTCCTACTTATAGACATTTATGTTATTTCCAATTTTTTACTTTAAAAAAAATCTTTATTTTTGTACATGCATCTTTGTGAACTTGTATGAATACAGCCTTATGAGAAATTCCTAGAAGTCATATTAGAAAGTTGAAGATTGAGCAAGTTTTATATTTTCCCAAATTATACTCAGGAAAGAAAATACAAAATTATACCTTTATTAATAATAACAGGACAATGGAGAAGGAAGACTACCCTACAGAAAAGAATCACAGATTGCCAGAGCAACTAGTTAAGAAAATTGTTCCACTCTTGGAGAAAGGAATCCTTGTTATTCTTGACCAGAAATATTTGCTATCTGCTATGAATTAATCACTGCTGTTTATTTCACCATTCTCCTTTTATGAAATGGGGATTTTTGTTATTTTGTTCCTTCTCTCTCTTTTTTATTTCATTGATTGTAGTTTCTTGAGGGGGCAGGGGCCCCCTTACCTCTATACTGTCTCTGTTTCCTCAAAGTTTCTTTTTAATTGTTCTTTTGAGTTAGTAATTTTCTCATTTGAGACATTCCTCCTATGTTTAGTAATATATTTATGTTCATTCATATTAAAATCTAAGACAAAAATATTGATAGGAAATTCTATGTATGTTGGTAAGCTTCACAGTAGGCACAAAAAGTATTGAACTGGCTTTTTCATGGTTGTGATGGGCATTCCCAAATGTTAGTTCCATAAGCACTTTCTCTTGAGCTGGATTTTTGCTTAAAAAAAATAAAAAGTTCTCCAATTTCCTAAGTGGTGCTGTGAGGTAAACCTCCAAGATTCTAGGAGCAATGTGGGGTAAGGGTGCAGTGGAGAGGTCACTGTTCAGTAATGGTCTTTGGTTTAATCTCCTTCTTTACACACAAAGAAGAGGTCATATGAGGACACAGTGAAATTGTGACCACCTAAACACATGAGAACAAGCCTACTTGGTAGGCACCTTGGACTTTCCAGCCTCCAGAACTGTAAATATAAATTACTATTGTTTAAATTATGGTGGGTGCTTTGCTATGGCAGCCTGAGCTAACTAAGACAGTGTACAAGGGGACTTGAGAACCTAACTGCTAGTCATATGGACTTTCAACCATTCCTCCTGTTTTCAGAGCTACAGAGCACTGAACTAGAAGCACTAGGCCTCTATTTCCTGAGGCTAGAAAAGGGTTTTTCAGGACAAATCAGGTAGCTTCATGGGTTTTTACCTCAATGGGCTAAGATTACAACTTGCTAGCCTCTGCTGAATCAGTTGATAATTGTCCTCCTGTTATCTCCTTTCTTATTTCTTTGTCATTCTGGTCAGTTGTTACTTTTTGGTTTTATTTTGGTCCCTTTATGTGTCATTTTAAAGGTAGGGGGTGGTGGCTAGGAGATAGGGCAGATGAATGTTTTAATTCACTAAACCTCGCTGTGAACCTTTGACAAGTTAGCCAATCTTCCTGAATAATTCTAGTACCTACCTTAATATGTTGTTATGAGGATTAAATAATTAATATTCAAATATTGACTAAATTAATACTCATTTGATATTAGTGCTGACAATGGCACCTTTCAATAATAAACTATAAATGTTAGATAGCATTCCTTTGAAAACAGATTAAAACAACAATTAACATTTTAATTTTCTTTAGGATGACACTAGGTCAAAACATCAGAATCAGAAAGGGTATCTGTTTAGCTACTATAGAAGGGAGACAGAAAAAGAAAAGGTGGTAGACATAGGATATTGTCTGGTATAATGCTGTTATTGCTTTCAATAAATTCCTAATCTTTCTATCCTCCCAAAATTGAGCAGAAGGAATAGCTTTTAAAAAATTCTTAAAATGTCACAGGACTTACATTGGCATCATTCTCCATATGCTTGCTATCTTTCTTTATTGGTTAGCTGCCCAAGTTTTATTTTGTGATTATTTTTCACAAATATTAGATTTAAACAACCTTACCCATCACAACTGAAATATGACTTGTTCAGTAGAAAATAAATTTATAAATTACTCTATACCTCTAAAGCAAGTTTCTGCATTTAAAAATTATGATAGAAAATTTTTCTAAAAGTATGCCATTTTTCCCTGCCTCAACAGGCTTTCTAACAAATAATTTAATTTTGTCCTGATGGGCAGACTTCTAACACAAATAATTCTTTAGCATAGCAATATTTTTAGGGGCACATTAAGTGAATCTACTGAGCTGTCACTCATGTTGTTCAATAAGCCTACAGAAATATAGCTATGCTACTGCTCTAGGCCTATGGCCAGTGATGCTATCGCCATTTCCCTTCACTGAAGGGCTTAGGGCTATAGAACTAGTGTGGTCAAAAGCCAGAACTCTGGTTACATAAACTACTGTTACTACAGTATAGACGTTCAGAATTAGTCTTTATAGGATAAATTTATAGAAATTTATTAATTTTTATATCTAATAGAGCTAAGAATAAAACATTGGGGGTTGTACTTTGTATTTATTTTCCACTCCCACCAACAGTGTATATACATTCGTTTCTCTCTGGATCCATGCTAGCCTCTATTGTGTTTGCGTATTTTATAAAAAGCCATTCTAACTGGGGTAAGGTGATATCTCACTGCGGTTTTAATTTGGATTTCCCTGATTATTAGTGACACTGAACATTTTTTCATATGTTTATTGGCCATTCGTCTATCTTCTTTTGAGAAGCTTCTGTTCATGTGTTTTGCCCACTTTTAAATAGGGTTCTTTGTTTTTGTCTTGCTGAGACAAAAAGAGCTTGTTTGAGCTCTTTGTGGATTTCAGACATTAGCACTTTACAGAATACATAGTTTGTGAATATTTTCACCCATTCGGTAGGCTGTTTGCTCTGTTGACAATTTCCTTAGTTATGCAGAAGCCTTTAAATTTAATCAACTCCCATTTATTTACTTTTATCGTTGCTGTGATTGCCTAGGCTGATATCTAGAAGAGTTTTTCTAACTTTTTCTTCTAGAATTCTTATGGTTTTGTGCCTTACATTTAAGCTTTTTATCCATCTTGAATTAATTTTTGAGAGTGATGAGAGATATGGATCCTGTTTCATTCTACTGCAGGTGGCTATCCAATTTTCCCAGCACCATTTAGTATATTGTTGTCTGCTTTGTCAAAGGTCAGTTGGCTATGAGCGGATGGTTTTATAACTGGGTTCTCTGTTCTGTTCCATTGGTCTATGTCTCTATTTTTGTGCCAATATCATGCTGTTATGGTTACTATGGTCTTGTAGTATAGATTGAAGTCTGGTAATGTGGTACCTCCAGATTAGATCTTTTTCCATAAGATTGTTTTGGCTAATTGCTCCCTTTACCATTATATAATGGCTATCTTTGTCTTTCTTTACTATTACTAATTTAAAGTCAATTTTATCTGATATGAGAATGGCTATACCTGCTTTCTTTTGGTTTCTATTTGCATGGAGTATTTTTTCCATCCCTTCACGTTGAGTCTGTATGAGTCCTTGTGGGCTATATGTGTTTCCTAGGGACAGCAGATACATGGGTTGTATTTTTTCATTCTCTCATCCAGCCTGAGTCTCTGTCATCCAGACATTCAGACTATTCACATTGATTGATAGAATTGATACATGGGATGCTGTTCTGTTCATCCTGTTGGGTAGTACCTTATTGCTTTGTTTTCCCTCTTGTGCTATTGTTTTATATGAGCTCTGAGTTTTAGCTTTTGGGTGTTTTTACACTGGTCTGTAAAGGTTTGAGCCCCACTCTCTGTGGAAACCCCAAAATACGGGAAGCAGCAACTCCTGAGAGCCCCTGCTCAAGCATCTCTCTCAGTAGCCATGGGTGGGGGAGGGGTAGGAGAGGGAAAGAGTTTGAATGGAGGTAAGCTAGCACTCTGCTTGTCTCTGTCCCTCTTTCCAGAGGCAGCCCACCCAGAATGTCCAGGCTCTGTGGTCATGCAGATTCCCTGGGACTCACTGGCGCCCTGGAGTTCCTACAATCTGGGCTGGAGTTGGGAAATGTTTATGTGGGAATGAGCAAGATAAAAACTGAGGGGCTGAAGCCCTGTGAGGAGGACAAAGGCATACAGTGGGTTGAGAAGCAATATGACACCTGCCATCTTGGCTTGGGTCTGTAGTGACAGGAAGCACCACTAGAGGCCTGGCAGCCTAGTGCTTTGTCCTCAAGAAGCTACCAGTTCACTGGTGGCAGCAGCTTTTGGGCTCTTGAGGGCAGAAAGGCTCTCCAGCAGTTCAGGAGCCTGTTGACTGCCAGAGTTGTGAGGGAGGCAAAAACAAACTGCTTCACCTACTCTTTTCACAGGACTCCAAGCCTCTCGGGGGTTGACCTCTGATGATATCTTGCTCCTTGTTGTTCTGCTCCACAACTTCTTCCTGTGGAATATCTTGCAGGTTCTGGCACTTTTCCCCCAGAATTACACCCGATCTGATTGTTTGTTTTTTCATCTAAAACTTTTCCTTCTTTCTGAGATGATCTGGCAGCCGATATCTCAGGTCAGCAATCTTGTCTCTCCTCCCATTTTAGAACTTTATATATATATATATGATCATACAGTATGTGTATGTATGTATGCATGAGTGTATATATTTATATGTATTATATGTATATGTACATGTGCATGTGTATATATGTGTGTATATATACACATACCCCATTTGGTGATTTCAGTTTAATTTTAGCCATTTTAGTAGGTGTCCAGAAGTCTCTTGATAGGATTTTTATCTGAATTTCCATAATGATTAAAATGTTAAGTGCTTTATCATGTACTTATTTTCCATTCTTATATTTGTCTAAGTTTTTGTCTTTTTCAAGTATTTTGTTCATATTTATTTTATTTTCCTTTTTATTGCTGATTTATAGGAGCTCCTTATATACTCTAGATATAAACTTTTTGTCACATATACATTTCAGGAATATTTTTGGATGCTTGTGCTTGCCTTTTTACTTTATTAATGGTGTCTTTCAAGTAGCAGAAGTTTTCATGATAAAGCCTAATTTCTCAGTTTTTCTTTTATGGCTATTGCTTTTTGTGTTTTACAAAATTATAGCCTACATCCAGGTCAAGAAGATCTTCTCTTGTATTCTAAAAGCGTTATCAATTTAGCTTTTACATTTAATTCTAAAATGTATCTCAAACTAAGAGTTGTGTAATCATTAACTCTAACTTTAGACTGGTATACTAATTGCTCTGTATACAAACTGGTTAAAATTACAGCACGCACCTAGGCTGTGTTCATTTCACAGTAGGCCTCTGTAATTAGGCAATAATTGAATGGTTGTACTTATTATCATACCTAGAAAGGCAATATGGTTGAAACAAAACAGCCTTAACAGCTTAACTTTTATTCTGACTTATAAACAAAGCTATTGGTTAAGATATAACTGTTGCTTTGTTTTTACTGTGATATAGGTGATGTGTGGTTGCTTTCCCCTGATTGCTCTGGTTAACAAGATTTGGCTTTATAGCATTTTAAAAAACATTATGAAAATTAACTGAAATCTATGCCAGATCTCATCTAAGAATAGTGAAGAGTTTATTACATTTCACTCATCTAAGATATTCTATTGATTGCATCTTTAAATTATATTGAAATTTTAGTAAATTTTTTTAGCAAGTTGAAGAAATAAATGCAAACAATAGAGTTCCATAATCTTACAGAGTAGATACTTCATGCAAGGGTATAAAAAAATAATCTTTTGAAATTTAGCCTAAAATAAAGGCACTCAGAAATAGTTATGCTTTCTCCCCTTTGGAAAAAATTCTTCCAAGTGAAAATGTTTGATTCAAACTCAAATATAAATATAGAGGTTCTGTGGTTTTTACTTGATTCCTGTAAAAAAAAAAAAAGAAATATAAAAAAAAATCTCTTTCCTGGAATGTGAGTCACAAAGATATTGTAAACAGATATAATCTCAATCACACTTGAAAGTTTTCATTAAATTTTAGACTAAGTAATCATGGTGGTTCATGTTCAGTTATACAGTTATCCGCTGATCACACATCCACAAACTTCACAGTATTGTGTGTGTCTGTGTGTATAGTATAAATTCTGTAATGCAAATTCAGCAAGCATCTTCTTTCACCTTCTATAAAGCTCAAACATTGAACAAGATCAAATGATCTGGAAAGATTGTCTTAAAAGCACATGCTCATATATATGCCTCCCTTTAACATGATTTGAAAGACACTAAATAAATTTAATAAACTTCTTAAAATAAAATGAGTCACAGACATTTCATCCATTTATAGGCCAACATATTAAGTGTTATTTGAAAAGAAAACCTAAAAAAGATAAACTATGAGATTAAATCTACCTAAAGAAGTTACCACAAGCCTAAATAATATCAATAAACTTCTTACTATGAATAAAATAAAACTATAATATAAGCTATACTAGCAGATTTACTTCAACCAAATAGTCATATTACTAATAGGCATGGAAAAGTGTAAATAAATAAAATTATTCCCTATTTAAAAAGGCTTTTGACTTAGGGAGTGATAAAAGGAATGAAGCATAACTGGGAGACATATCAGCATAAAAAAGTCAGACTTAGTTTATATTTCCATAATGAGGTCTCTATATTTGGATAGTGAACATTTTATTAAATGCAAAAGATTTATCATAATCCTGAATTTAAGCAGAAGGGTATTTCTGTTTAAACCATTTCCAAGTGAAATAAATAGATTTTGAAAATGTATCTCAATTCTATTATTTCCTCTGTGTGCCTAAGCACAAGACAGTACAGATATTCCTTGATTTATGATAGGGTCATGCCCTGATAAACCCATCATAAGTCATAAATACTGTAAACTGAAAATGCACAGTAAGTTGAAAGTATTGAAAGGTGTAACTCCCTCAACATACGATGGGGTTCTGGTTTCAATATGTATGGCTTTCACACCATCATAAAGTTGGAAAATCATTAAGTCTAACCACCCTAAGTCAGAGAACATCCATAAACTTACCTCAATATAACAGTAGCCTTCAAATTGGCATTTGCAATAAATAATCCGTGTATATAAGATAATTTTTTAGCAGGTGTATTAGTCTATTTGTATTGTTCTAACAAAATACCACAGACTAGGTAATTTACAATAAAAATGATTTCTCACATTTATGGAAGCTAGGAAGTCTAAGATCACGCCACCGACAGATTCAGTATCTGGTAAGGGCACTCTCTGCATCTAAGATGGCACCTTGAATGCTGTGTCCTCTGGAGAGAACAAAGACTGTTGTTCTAATATGATGGAAGGGTAGAAGGACAGAACTTGCCCCTTTGTGCCTTTTTATAAGGTATAGTCAGTCCTCCATATCTGCAGGTTCTACACGCATTAATTCAACCAACCTCAGCTTGTAAACAGAGTATTAGAGGAATGCAAAGCCCATGGATACAGAGGGCTTTTTGTTTTCACAGGATGTGAAGGCTAACTGCAGGACTTGAGCATCCATATTTTATTACAGTATCTGAGGAGAGTCCTAGAACCAATACCCCTGTGAATACTGAGGGCGGACTGTATGAATCTCCCCTCCTAAAGCTGCAACCTCTAACTATTGTTGCATGGGGGATTAAGTTTCAACATGAATTTTGGAGGGGACATACATATTAAAACTACCCCGACCCCCAAAATTCATGTCTTTCTCACACACAAACATATCACATCTCAATAGCGCCAAAAATCTCAACTTGCTTCAGAACCAACTCAAAAAGTTTGAAGTCCAGAGTTTCATCTAAACATCATGTAAAATCACGTATGGGTGAGACCCAAAGCTATATTTCATCCTGAGGCAAATTACTCTCTAGCTGTGAACTGTGAAATAGTTATATGCTTCCAAAATACAATGGTGGGCCAGGCACAGGACAGACATGTCCATTCCAAAACAGAGAAAAAAGAAACAAGAAAGAGATAATAGGTCTCAAGTAGGTCCCAAATCCAACAGGCAGACAACATTAAATCTTGAGGCTTACAAATAATCTTTGACTCCACGTCCCACCTTCTGAATATACCTCCATGGGTTGACTGGGCACAGCCCATGCAGCAGCCCTCAGGGGTTGGAGTTGAGTGCCTGCTGCTTTCCTTAGCTAGTGTTGCAGACTGCAGGCCCTATAGATCTGGGGTCTCAGGGATGCCCACCCATGACTTCACTAAGCATTGCCTTAGTGGGGTCTCTCTACGATGGCCCTGACCTCAGGGCTCCACCAGGCATTACCATTACCCTAGTCGGAGCTCTTTTCAGTATTCCTACTCCCATAACTCTACTAGGCCTTGCCCTAGTAGAGACCCTCTGTGGCAGTACCCCCTCTACAGAAGTTTTCTGCCTGTGCTCCGATGCTCTTGAAGGCATCTTTTACAATCTAGGTAGAGGCAGTCATGCCTCCATAGCTCTTGGACTGTACATACCTGGGGAGTTAGTTAGTACCATGTGGACACCACCAAGGTTTACAGCTTCAGCCCTCTTGGAGTGGTGGTCTGAGCTACACCTGGGCCCACCTGAGCCTCAGCTGGGGTAGCTATAGAGCATTGTGCAGGAATGTGTCATTCACAAAGTTGAGGTGGCACTAGGCAGCAAGCCTTGAGGTCCCAAGGTGCCCCTCCCTTGAAAATTTTCTTCCCCTAAGGCCCAACACTCTGGGCCTGTGATGAGAGTGACAATATCAATAATCTCTGAAATGCTATCAGGGTCATTCTTCCATTATCTGGAGAAACTGGTTTCCTTCTATCCAGACTATTCTTTTATCAAATGGTTACTTGGCCAAATCTTTGGTGTTCTCTCCTGGGCCTGTTTTTCTTCTTTATGTGGTCAGGCTGAGAATTTTCCAAATCTTTAAGGTCTACTTTCTTTTTGATTAAAAATTCCATCCAAAGTTCACTTCTCTTTTCTTAGATTTTACTGCAGGCTTTGAGAGAAGCCATACAGCACCCTAAACACATTGCTTAGAGATTTCTTTCATCAAATACCCTGGTTCGTCACTCTTAAATTCTGCTTTCCATAAAGTACGAGGTCATAGACACAATTCAGCCAAGTTCTTTGCCACTGTAAAACAAAGATGGCCTTTCCTCCAGTTTCCAATAAGATATTCCTCATTGACATCTAAGACCCCATTAGAGTGGCCTTCATTGTCCACTTTTCTACCAATATTCTGATCACAAGCACTTAAATAATCTTTAAGATCTAGGCTCTCTCTACAGCTCTCTTCTTCTTCTGAGTACTAATTCATCTTTAATCCTCAGTTCATGGCAATCTAGGCTTTTTATAGCATTAAGTTCAAAACCGTTTCAGCCTTTATTCATTACGCAGTTCCAAAGCTATTTCTACATTTTCAGGCATTTGTTATGGTAACACCCTACTTCTTGGTATCAATTTCTGTCTTAGTCCAATTGTGCTACTATAACAAAGTACCACAGATTGGCCAATAATAGAAATTTGTTTCTGTCAGTTCTAGAGCTTGGGAAGTCCAAGATCAAGATGCTGGCAGGTGGTGTCTGATGAGGACCCAGTCTCTGCTTTCAAAATGGTGCCTTGAACGCTATGTCCTCCAGAGTGGACAAAGACTGTGTTATTATAGGGTGGAAGGGCAGAAGGGCTGTACTTGCCCCCTTGGGCCCTTTTATAAGGTACTAGCTCCATCAATGAGGGCAGAGACCTCATGGCCTAATCACCTTCTAAAGGCCCCACTTCTTAATATTGTTGCATTGGGAATTAAGTTTCAACATGAATTTCAGAGGGGACACAATTATTCACACCATACCAGCAAAGAAAAAAAAGAAGAAACACACACTTATGCACACTTAAAAAGAAAGGGTAACATAATTGGTTGAGTACTTTTTAGGAAACAATTTGATGCTTTACTTAAGTGTCATAAAAATCCTCATGCACTGTGATTCTTACTCCTAAAAATTCATCATCAGAAAATACTATGTAGTTAGTTTCCAATTTTTCATGCTTGTCTATTTCATGGCCTCCATTTTCATACTTTGAACAGTAAAATATCTAACCCAGTTAGATTTAGACTTTCTTAAAAGTAGTTGGCAAAGGAATACTTTATTGCACAGAGAGGATCTGCAATCAGACATGAAATCAGTTTTAGGAGCATGGTTTTTACTATTTGTATTGTGTTTCTATAACAGAAAATTGAATTTTGCCCATATTATATTTTTAAAAAGGAAAATAGAAAAATGAAAAAGAAAGTGTTGATACAAGTGATAGGAGACATAGGAGGCATATCACAATTGAATTCAATTGTGATAAAATAGAAAACATTACACTTTTTAAAAGAAATGAATTGTCAGTCTTAACTAGGTACTATATACATTCCATTAAAACACCAGTACACAATATTGAAATAATATAATTAAAACTGATCAGTAAACTTATATAAGGATTTTTATTTTCAAGACAGCTATCCACCTCTGGTTGTGTAGGAAAAAAAAAAAAGAAAAAAAAAGATAGCTAAAAATTTTGGCATCAGTAATTATATCTTACCTTTATAGATCAGCTTTATTGTATTTTCAAAAATACATTATTTATAAACATAGGGAACTGCTTGTAACACAAAATAAAAATAATATGTATAAATATGTATACAATATTGCTTGTAAAGTACAAAACCCAAAACATTTTAAATGTCCAATAGGGGGTATGGTACAATTAATTATGGTATGTCAACTAAAATGAACATCATACAGACATTAAAATCTTAGGTATAAAAACTATGCATCGAGATAGACACATGTTTAAAGATACTGTTATTTGAAGAAAAGCCATAAAATTATTTGAAGCCATCATCACCATTATAACTATGTAAAATGATAAACACCTGAATAAATACTGAAAGGGCCCATAAGAAAAAGAATACTGTTTTACTGGGAAACTGGTGAATGGAATTTTATTTTTTTTAAAGTTAATATTGTTTTAATCACAATTCTAAACATAAAGTACAGAACTTCACAGAAAATGGCAGTAAAAGTATTAGGACTGACCTAGAGGGGAAACAAAGGGTAGATAGGACTAAGATGTGTTTAAAATACTTGAATAATTGAATAACCTTACTTTTTGTCTCCAAATTAGCAAAAACTTTTTGTAAGAAATAAAAATCTTTAAAATGAAGATGTTCCACAAGCAGTTTATTCTTTGCTGTCAGATTTTAATAAAGTACAGGGTAACATAAGCAAAGGGGATAGTCTGGATAATGTTTACCTTCTTTGGTAAATACACAAAAGCTACCTGTCAAATCTCACCTTATTGGACTACAGTATAAAATCTGACATTTAAAACTTAAGCCCTACCATAATGTGACCCTAACATACCCTTTTCTCAACCTAAGTTATCTCTAAAGTCACTTTGACATATTGATGATCAACTTACTTTCTTCTATATTTCTTTGCTATACCACCATTTCCCTTTTTCTCTAGACATTTAAAATAGTCCCCATGTCAAAAAAGATTTCATGGATCAATGCATTTTGACTGCAAGCTATGCATTTTTAATACAAAAACTTTAATAACCTGATGAGCATTATAAACCACTAGACAGGAAAAGAGCATACATGATTTCCAAAGTGTTTACTACCATGTATTTCTACAGAACATCCTAGATTTCTATGCTGAGATACATGTTATGAGATATGAGAAAGAAAATCCATCAACCTAGAATTATGTAACCTGTAAAATTCTCTCTGAAAAGTAAAGGGAAATACAAACTTTATCAGATAAAACGAGGGAATCTGTTGCCAGAAAATCTGCTTTATAAGAAACGTTAAGAGTTCTTCAGAGAGAAGGAAAATGGTATAAGTCATAAATTCAGATCTACATAAAGAAGAACATCAAAGAAATAATAAATGTGGATAAAATTTAAAAAGTTTTTCTTATTCTTAATTAACAGATAGCAGTGTGTTCAAAATAATAATAGCAGCAATATACATGGCATGTATATTTACTATATGTCTATGCTTATGTATGCTTATGCATAATTGGAATGAATGACAGCAAACACAGAAGGGAAGGATGGTGGGATTTGGATTATTTTGCTATTATAAGGTACTCACACTACCTGTGAAGTGGTATAGTATCATTTAAACATGGACTTGGATTAATTGTAAATATATAGGGCAAACTTCAGGGCAACAATGTAAAAAAGTAAAAAAAGAAGTATAATTGATAATAAGCTTGATAAGAAAGGAGAGAAAAGGGAATCATATAAAATGCTCAATTAAAACCACAAAAGCCAAAAAAGTGTGGAAGACAAAAATAGGAGGGGAAAAAAATGGTAACAAATAGAAAACACTAACAAATATGGTAGACACTAATCTAAATAGATCAATAATCACTTTAAACATCAATGGCCTAAATACACCAATTAAAAAGCTAAGATTGTCAGGATGGAGCAAAAACAACAAGACCCAACTATATGTTGTCATATATAAAAGACACTCATTTTAAATATAAAGACATATATAGATTAAAATAAAAGGTTGGACAAAGATATACTATGCTAACACTAACTGAAAGAAAAGTGGAGTAGCTGTATTTCAGACACAGAAAACTTCAGAGCAAAAATACGATCAAGGATAAAAAGGAGCACTGAGTAATGATAAAGGGGTCAACTCTCCAAGAAGACATAACGATTTGAATATATACACACCTAACTAAAGAGTACCAATATGTGAGAGGAAAGCTAATAGAACAGCAAGAAGCATAAGATGAGTCCACTATTATGGTTGGAGACTTCAACATGCCTCTATCAGAAATGAACAAATCCAGCAGGCAGAAAATCAGTAAGGACCTTAGTTGAACTCAACAAAACTGTCATCAACTGCACATACTGGATATCTGTAGACTACTTCATCCAACAACAGCAAAATAAACATTCTTCTGACATGGAACATTCACTAACAGACCACATTCTAGGCCATAAAACAAACCTTAAGAAATTCAAAAGAATAGAAATCAAACAATATTTATTCTCCCACCACAAAGGGATTAAAGTAGAAATCAGGATAGCTATAGATGTTGGATAGCTGAGAAACCCCAAAATGTAGATATTTAACAACACATTTATAAATAACACAGCAACAAAGAAAAAAATCAAGAGAAATTAAAAAACTTCGAACTACAAGAAAATAAAAACACAACTTATCAGAATTTGTGGGATGTATTAAAAGCAGTGTTAAGAAGAAATTTTAAGCATTCAAAAAAGGCTAAAATATATTAGAAGAGAAGATCTAAAATCAATAATCTAAGTTTCTACTTTAGGAAATGAGAAAAAGAAGAGCAAGTTAAATACAAAGTAATCCAAAGAAAATAAAAAATAGTAGAAATCAATGAAATTGAAAACAGAAAATAGAGAAAATCACAAAATCAAAAGCTGATCTTTGAAAAGATAAATAAAAATTGATATAAAAGAGAGAGGACACAAATCACTAATATTAGAAATGAAAGAGGAGGTATCACTATAGATCCCATGGACATAAAAAGGAAAGTAAAAGAATATTATGAACAAATCCATACCCACAAATTTGATAACCTAGACAAAATAGACCAATTCTTTAAAAGACTCAATCTGCCAAAATTCACAAAGAAGAAACAGACAATATGAATAGGCCTATAATTATTACAGAAATTTAATAAAAAATCAACAACTTTCCAAAACAGAAAGCACAAGACTCAGATAGGTTTGGTGAATTCTAATAAACATTTAAGGAAGAAATCAAACTTACTACAATCTCTTCATGAAGATAGAATAGATCTAATATAGAATAGAAGATAGAATAGAAGCAGAGGGAATACCTCCTAATTTATTCTACAAGACCAGCATTATCTTAATACCCAGACCAGACAAAGACATTACAAGAAAACTACAGACCACTATCATGGACATAGATATAAAAATCCTCAAAAAAATTAGCAAATCAAATCCAACAATGTATTCAAAGAATTATATACTATAACCAAGTGGAATTTTTCCCATGTATGCAAGATTGACTCAATATCCAAGTCAATTGATGTAATTCATCACATCAACAGCTAAAAAGGAGAAATCACATAAGTATTTCAATAGATGCAGACACAACAAAATACTTAAGAAGAACAAAGTTGAAGGACTGACACTACCTCACTTCAATATGTACTATAAAGCTACAGTAATCAAAACTGTGGTATTGGTGCATGAATCAACAGATAGATAAATAGAACAGACTAGAGAGGCAAAAAATAGATCCATATACAGTCAGCTGATGTTTGAAAAGGAGCGGAGGCTATACAATGGAGAAAAGATAGTCTTTTGAAAAAATGGTATTAGAACAACTGAACATTCACATGCAAAAATAATGTATCTAGCCACAGACCATACAACCTTCACAAAATTTAATTCAAAATAATAGACCTAGGCCGGGCGCGGTGGCTCACGCCTGTAATCCTAGCTCTCTGGGAGGCCGAGGTGGGCGGATCCTTTGAGCTCAGGAGTTCGAGACCAGCCTGAGCAAGAGCGAGACCCCACCTCTACTAAAAATAGAAAGAAATTATATGGACAGCTAAAAATATATATAGAAAAAATTAGCCGGGCATGGTGGCGCATGCCTGTAGTCCCAGCTACTCGGGAGGCTGAGACACGGGATCGCTTGAGCTCAGGAGTTTCAGGTTGCTGTGAGCTAGGCTGACGCCACGGCACTCACTCTAGCCCGGGCAACAGAGTGAGACTCTGTCTCAAAAAAAAAAAAAAAATAATAGACCTATATGTAAAATGCAAAACTGTAAAACTTCTAGAAGATAATACATGAAAACAATCTAGATCTGCAGTTCCCAACCCCCAGGCCAGGGACCAGAATGGTCCGTGGCCTGTTAGGAACAGGGCACAGCTGCTCTCTGTGGCTCACATCACTGTCTGAGCTCCACCTCCACCACCCCCTACCCACCTATCTATGAAAAATTGTTTTCCATGAAACAGGCCCCTGGTGCCAAAAAGGTTGGGGACCACTGATCTAGATGACCTTGATATGGCAATGGCTTTTTGTTAATAGCTACATCATCAAAGGCACAACTGATGAAAAATAATGGATAATATGGACTTCATTAAAACTAAACACTTCTGTGAAAGATAATGTCATGAGAATGAGAAGACAAGCTACAGACTGGGGGAAAATATGTGAGAAAGATACATCTGATAAAGGACTGTTATCTAAAATATACAAAACCTCCTAAAACTGAATAAAAAAAAAACAATTAAAAAATAGGTAAAAGACTTTGACAGCTCACCAAAGAAGAGAGAGCTGGCAACAAAGCATATGAAAAGGTGCTCCATATCATATGTCATTAGGGAAATGCAAATTAAAATGAGATACCATTATACACCTATCAGAATGGCCAAAATCCAGAACACTGACATCCCCAAATGCAGTGAAGATGTGGGACAAGGTACTCAAAATGATACGGCCACTTTGGAAGACAGTTAGGCAGTTTCTTAGAAAACTAAACATAGTTTTACCATACAATCCAGCAATCACCCTTCCTTGCTGTTTACCCAGATAAGTTGAAAATTCATGTCTACACAAAAACATATATGCAGATGTTTATAGCAGCTTTATTTATAATTGCCAAAACTTGAATGCAGCCAACCAAGATGCCCTTTAGCATGTAAATGGATAAATTGTGGTACATCCAGAAAATGGACTATTATTATTCAGTGACAAAAAGAAATCATCTATCAAACCATAGAGGAAACTTAAATGCATACTACTAAGTGAAAGAAGCCAATCTGAAAAGGCTACATATTATACAATGCCAAGTATATGACATTCTGGAAAAGGCAAAACTATGGAGACAGTGAAAAGACCAGTGTCAGTTAGGGGTTGAGGGGAGGAAGGGATGACTAAGTGGAGCTCCAAGAATTTTTAGGGGAGTGAAACTATTTTGTCTGATAATACATTGTTTGGTACATGAAATTATACATTTGTCAGAACTCTTAGAATGTTACAGCACCAAGACTAAAGCCTAATGTAAACTATAGACTTTTGGTGATAGTGATATGTCAATGCAGGTTCATGAAATTTAACAAAGGTATAGGAAGTTCATAGTGGGGAAGGTCATGCGTGTTTGGGGAACAGAAGGAATATGGGACCTCTATGTACTTTCAATTATGCTGTGAACCTAAAACTGCTCTAAAAATTGTTTATTTAAAAAAAAAAAAAAAGGTTGTCAGGCCAAATTAAAAAAAATTCATACACATGCTGCTTTTTAAGAGATATATCTAAATCCACAAAAACTGAAAATTAATGAATGGGACAATGGGCATTAGGTAACTTCTAACCAATAAAAAATTGAAATAGTTGTATTAATATCAACAAAAGACTTCAGGCAAAAGTAGGCATCACTACAAAATGACACCAGGAAGACAGAACATTTTAAATTTGTTTGTACCTAATAACATAACCTCATATTATATAAAGCAAAAATTGAGTGAACTACAAGGAAAAATTGACAGTCCCATTATTATAGAAGTGGTTTTTAACCCACTTCTTTCAATAATCAAGGGATCAAGCAATACAAAATCAGTATGGTAACAAAATTTGATCTCAATAGGCTTGATTAATGGATATATATGGAACACTAAAACCAACAGTTGGACAATACACATTCTTTCCAAGCATACATGAAACATTTATGAAAGTTTGCCCTACAGTAGGACATTACATTTCAAAGACTCTGTAGTGTGAGTATATGTATGTGTGTACATATTATGTTATATATAATGACATATGTAATACATATTCATATATGTAATATATATGTATAACTCTCTGAACACAATGTAATAATTAGGAATCAATAATGAAGAATAATTGAAAAATATCATCCTTGCAATTTTCTTAAAAATTCTAAAATAAAATTTTGTATTGAATTAGACACACTTATCAGTCTCAGTCGACTATAGTACTAAGCAAGTACCGGCCATCCCTGGCATGGGCAGAGCATTTCTCTCTATAACTTAGTATTAACACAAGCAGTTAAAATAGTTAAAAATGTACTCTCTGTAGGTGAACAGACCCCAAGAAAAGCAGCAGGGAAGGGAAGAAACTAAACCAGCCAACAGAATTTATTTATTCTCAATCCACCAATCATAATTAGGGCTTTCTCCTTCACTGGGTAAAAGTGAATGTTAGATAGAGATGTCCAGAAATATTTCTCCAGGAAAGTTAACAGAGAAGTATTAAGTAATTTTTATGCCAAGATATAAGTACATTTTTCTTTATAGAAAAATTCAACAATGGATTATCCATCCTGTAATGGAGGTTACTAGACTTAAAACAGTAAACTCTAATATTTTCATATACAAAAATTTAATTGAATTTATTAATATATACAATGTCTTAGGTTTCTTTCTAATATATACAGTATACAGTATCCCGTATCTTTATAGCAAATTCAATGGATGTTTCCAATAATGTTTAATGTAAATAAATATAATGCTAGAAATAAGATTTCCATTCCAGACTATGAACTCCTTTAGGGCAGAGAATATATCTGCTTTTGCAAATCATGCAAGGATGTGCTGAGAATGACCTTGATAAAATAGAATAAATCCTACACGTTAGGTACTATTATCTTTAGGTTTGTAAGTAAAAAATATTCACCTTAACTATTTTCAGGTGTTGTTCTATTTCTACCATCTCCTTCTCTAAAACCATCAGCTTGTTCTTTTGGCATGCCTCAGGTGTTAAAAAAATCACAAAACTAATTTGTGTATTTAAGATTATGGTTTTTAATCACATCACTTCCTTCTGCTATTGGAAATAGCTTTTGTAACATAACATGAAAGTTAATATATGTTAGTAACATTATTAAAAGAGTAACATTTATAATAGTCTTTCCTAAAATCTTATTAAGACACCTAACTAAGCCAAATTTCAAAGGCTAGCAAAAAAAATTGCCAATAAAATATACCATACAGAATGAAATGACTCACTATCAGAAAAGTAACGCCAAAAAAAAAATTTCCACTAAGATCCTACTTGACATCTTTTAAAAATACATGTAGAGATTAACTAAAAAGGGCATAAGGGAATTTTCTAGGTACAATGAAAATGTTTTTTATCTTTTTAGGTGGTAACTGCAAAATCATGTAAAGTCTGTCAAAATTCATAGAATGATACACCTATAATAGATGGAATTTACTATGTGTGAATAATATTTCAATAAACTCAAAGAAAAATTATATAGGCATTTAAGTAACTTAACTTTAAAGTTACACTCTCTCTCTATAATCATACCCTTACTTTCCTTGCCAGTCAAAAGCCAATCTATTAAGTCCCATTAAAATTTTACCTCTTTTGTATAATCTTCCCCCAAAACTCAGTTGACTGCTTTTTTATTTGTAATCCATGAACATTTTGTTTCTATCTCTAGTGCATTATTTATTATATTGTATTATAATCTATCTTATATCTTTCTCCTATGATAAGGTTATTAGTTTCTTAAAGGCAGAGAATGTCTTATATTTTTAAAAAACCTTTCTAACACATTGCCTGGACTATTTAAAGCTCTCAAATTAAGTTTATGATACCGTTATAGATAATAGTGTTCTAGAGAAGTTTGACCAGTTATCAGCATGACTGCTTAAAGATAAAGAAAAAAAGAATATTAGATTAAAACTTGACTCTGATAAAAACAAGCAACGGTCTTTTTCTGAATCATGATGAAAGAAAAAAAAAGTAGTGGTCACCTAAAAATTGTACACAAATATTATTGGGAAACTAATTAAATAACTCCCCTAAGTGCAACCTGACCAATGCTTTAACAAGGTTACAGTTTGAACCACACCAATCATCTGGTTTGCAAGATTTCCTGCCGGACATCAACACCAACCACTCGTTAGACCCAAAACCACCCTGGGAAATAGCTGTGGCTAAGATTTACACAGACCAGTAATGGACTAAATTACTGGTTTAGTGAAAAAACAGGTCAGAAGCATATATAACATGACAGAAATTGGAAGGTCAATAAAAAAATTTATATATCAGACTCCCTGCCCCACTCCTCAAAATTTAGCTGAAAGTTTTAAGACCATGAAGTTGTTAGAAGACTTAAGAAAGGTTTACTTGTTCTCTCACGCAAATCTTATAATTATCATAAAATGCAGATTTGGTAAATAACATCTTAGGAAAGATTATCAAATCTTTAATATCGTTTAGATAGGAAATGAAGTAATCACGTGTAACTCCTTTGACATATTTCCTTAAAAGATATATTTCTATCTAGACAAAGAATGTAGTAAATTAAAAAAAAATGCCTCTTTCTCTCCTATATGCAAGAAATACACATTCCCTAGATCAGAAGGGGAATTATAAGTAGAATATTTTATTTTCTACAGTCACATAAAACATATATATTACAATAAAACATACCCCATTCCCTTCCTCCAAAATAAACGATTTAGGTCATTAAATATAAAATGTCTGACTTCAAATCAAAAGTGTAGTTTATTATATCTCAAACAAGAAGCAGGACAATTAATCAAAGTATGTGCCTAAACTGTCGATACAGTTTTGCCATCTTAACGGTAGCTTGCTTATGCCAGCAGTGAAGAAGCCCTGGGGAGCACGTGGCAATGAAATTGTGAAAAGTGTTTTCCATAGCTTGTTGAGAATTTAATATTTTTCCTTACAAGACGTGGTCCAAAGCCTGGAAAAAGTGGTAGTCAGCTGGTGCAAGGTGTGGTGCATATGGTGGATGACAGAAAATCTCCAAGTCCAGCCTTTGTAGTTTGAGCAGCGTTGTTTGTGAGACAGGTGGTCGAGCGTTGTCTCGCAAGAGGATGGCCTGTCTCTACTGACCAGTCTCAGCTGCTTCATTGCAAGCAACCTCATCATTGCATCCAGTTGGCTGCAGAAGACATCTACTCTAATCCATTCACCAGGTTTCCTGAAGCTATAGTGGATAATACCAGCACTGGACAGAAACCATTAGCTTTTTTTGATGAACATTCGGTTTTGGACCATGTTTCAGCACTTCATCTTCATCCAACCATTGTGCCGAATGCTGGCAATTGTCAAAAAAAATCCTTTTCTCATCACGTGTAACCATACATTGTAGAAATGGTTCGCCTTTATGATGTGACAGCAAAGAAAGGCAAACTTTGAGATAACTTCTCTTCTGACATTCCTTTATTTCACTCATAACCCACCTATCCAGCTTTTTTATCTTGCTGATTTGTTTCAAATGGTCCAATATCGTTGAAATAGTAACATCAAACCTTGCTGCTAATCATGCTTAGGTTGAGGTGGATTTGCTTCCACAACAGCTTTCAGCTCATCATTATCCACCTTGGGCTCAGGTCGCCCACGTGGCTCATTGTCAAGATTAAAATAACCAGAACAAAACTTCTCAAACCAAAGATGTACTGTGCATTTATTAGCCACATCCTTCCCAAACACTTCATTAATATTTTGAGCTGTCTGCTCTTCATTGTTTCCACGATGGAACTCATATTTGAAAATAACACAAATTTTTGACTTATCCATGGTTTCATAAAAATTGCTTTAAAAAAAATTTGAAAGTTAATCACAAGCCAAAACGTGCATTTGAAAGAATGATGATGTACCTTCACAACAAAAATAAAACAAGACGTGCCAAAGTGAAATGCCAAAGATCAACTGTCAAACTTAGTACTTAAGGAAATTGGACATTTCAAACTTAATAACCTAATATATTTCTAGGAAGTATACGAGGGCACACGGTAAACATTGTGAATGATATGACTGAGTATAATGCAGTGAAAAAGATAATATTAAATACTAACTATCAATAACAAACAGATTGCTTTACAAACAAAAAATAGTGTTCAGAAGAGTTTAGCCCTGGTCCTGCTCAGTTTACACTAAGTACCAATAGTTTTCAAATTCTCTCTGGCAGAGTACTAGACAACCCCATCCTCGCTTCAACGAGAGCCATTATGCCTTTATTGGTCTTATTTGTAAGCATGCTGTTCAACAGAAGCTTTTAATTTGAGAAAAGTTTTAACGTTTGAAATAAACTAGAAAAACTGCTAAAGTAGATAATGAAAACATATATTCAGAATTCTGGTTTCAACTCTGACATGTAAAGAGCTTGGAAGTCATCATCATTGCCATCCTTACAAGAAAAAACTGAACAAACTGAATATCATAATGTTCCCTAAATCCATCAGAACTGTCACAGGCAAACTGTCACCTCAAAAAATCTGGAGAAACAGGCAAATCCAGTGAATCACAACCAAAATCTGATTTTGAGCAATTATTGGAGGCTGAGTGAGGAAAATTATGCAAGTGAGAAATCCTGGGGGCAGAGGTCTTAGGGGGTTCCTCACATGTTTACGGGTTTTCTCTCCTATCAGGATCTTACTGTAAAGAGCCAAGAAAGTTCCCCTCCTGGCTCTGGTAAGAGAAAAAGTAACCACTGTGAAATATGCCCAGATCATTCTCTATAACAAAGGCTTATCCTTCATGTGAAAAGACTTTATCAAAACCTTATCTCACCGGGGGAAGGGCATTACCAAGATTTTAGCTCCCTCTAGCCATCCTATCTCACATAAAGGAAGGGGGAAAAGCTAATAAATGCTTGTAAAGATCACAGGCTTACTGAGAATTAATTATAATACTGTAGAACACTTCCTCTCCCCATCCACCCAACACCCTACCACCAAACCAATAGAGCTCTCCTATGTTAAAAATAACAGCTGAAAGAGCTATACAGAGGCGGTCTTAGGGAAGCCAAAGACAACAGGGGAGGAAAAACAAGGACACCTAATGAATTTGAACCCTCTGGCAACTTACAGCAACACAAAGCACTAAACAGAGCCTACTCCTAGCCAAATTAACATAAAACATCCCACTAAAATCTGTCTACTTCTGTTCCTATTATAGAATACATCATGTTGGTCTTTTAACCAAAAATCATAAGGCATGTTAAAAGGCTAAAATTCTGAGTTTCAGATTTGACAGACATCTTTGGAGTTATCAGACTGAAAATTTAAAATAATAATGATTAATATGTTGAGGAATCTAATGGAAAAATTAGACAAAATACAAGAACGGACAGATAATGTACAGATAGAAAGTCAAAGAACCAAAAGAAAATGCTAGAATCAAAACAAAAAGGAATGCCTTTGGTGAGCTCATCAGTAGACTCAACATGACAAAAAAAAAAAAAAAGGAATCGTCAACTGAAGATAGGTCAATAAAAACTTACTACACTTGGTGCAAAAGTTTGGATTTAGAAAAAAATGAAAAAAAAAAAAAAAGACCAGAGTAGCCAAGAATCGTGAGACATCATTTGTAAAAGATATATATTGAAATACCAAAAGGAAAAGAATGAAGTAGAAGAAATATTTGAAGTAATAATGGCCAAGAATTTTCTAAAATGAATGACAAACACCAAACCACAGATCCAGAAAGCTCGGGGAACACTAAGCAGGATAAATACCAAAGAATCCACACCTAAGTGTATGTATTATATTCAAACTACAGAATATCAAAGAAAAAGAGGAAATCTTGAAAAAAGCCGGAGGAACAAAACACCTTACTTACAGGGGAAAGGGCCCAGAATTATAATAGATTTCTCTTTAGAGACCATGTAAGCAAAAAAAGAGTAAAATATTTGAAGCATTGAAAGAAAAAAAAAACACCAAGAAGAGAGTAGAGATTTGCCATACCACATTTTAAGATATACCACATTGTAATAAAACATGGTAATAAAAGTATTATAGTACTTATGCAGAATAAACAGACTAGTGAGGTAGAATAGAACGCTCCAAACATTCCAACGACCCAAGTATAATATATACCCCAACTAAATATTAACATATGATAAAGAGCCCATGAAACATTGTTTAAAGAGCACATTGTGTATTAGTCCAGTGGTTCTCAAACTTTAACATGCATCAGAATCACACGGAGGTTTTTTTTTTAAAACAGATTGATGGAATCAAATGCAGAGTTTTTGATTCAGTAGGTCTGGGGTAGTGCTACAGAACTTGCATTTGTCATAAGCTCACAGGTAACGCTGACACTGAAGCTGCAGGTCCAAGAACCATACTGTGAGAACCACTACCTTAGTATAATCAGGAACTCACCAGAGTTGGAGACAGTGCACTGATCTCTCAGGTATCAGAGAAGCCAATTAAGCAACAAGGAATCAAAACTAAAGTAAAGGAAGTCTTTAATCACTTACTGCTGTAGAATAAGCAAGAGGTTAAAACTGGAGAAAGCACTGATTCGTCCCTGTTCCAATTTCCCCAAGGAACAGTGCACAAATCCAGGGTCAGGGGGATGACATGAGGTCATCTTGCTGCTGCGGGAGCCCCAAACAAAAGGCTCTGGCAGTTTTATGAACCCTGGAGTAGAGGAGAAAGAAAGGGGAGAAGGCTAGGAGTAGAAAGTACTAAATACTGAGTGCGAGTCAGAGTGGGGAAAAGTGTCTCTAACGTTTCCTCCTCCTCCCTCCAATAAGTAGGACTCAGCAGAAGTGCTGGAAGAAGATTTCCACCACATCCCTCAGATAAAGAGACCTGGAGAAAAAAAGTGCCTAGGTTAGGAATGGAAATATTAATATATGAAGAACATGGCTGGCCAGGAGGTGCTGAGTGCTTGACTGCAACTCACTTCAAGGACTACAATGCATTGGCTGTGCATCAAGCCTGGTGTGGGGAGAGTAGTTTTCCCTTGCCAGGTAAAGCTGTTGGAAGTCCCTGTGGTTAGGCTGAAAAAAATCATACATAGGTTTTTAACCAGTTGCTGAACTTATCAAATATATGCTACTAGGAAAAGGGGCTTCTTTTAAGGAGGAAAATGAAAATGGATATTGGATCTTTACCTAACATCACATATAATACTAAATTCTATAACTTTATCTACAAGGATAACATACCGAAATGTGAAAGGTAAAATTATACAATTAATGGAAAAATTTATAAGCAAATCTTTGACTGTAAGGGAAGTAAAAGAATTCTTAAACAAAACAGTAAAAACCACAAGGCAAAAATGGATAAATTAGATTTTATCAAAATTAGAGATTTTGTTTAGCTAAAGACAATGTATTATTCACCTTACAGATGAAAGAAATTTGTTTTATCCAAAACCTTTTAGGGATTAATATTTCAAACTACAAAGAACTAAAATTTGTTGAAAAATAGATGAACCTCAATGGAAGAAAAGGCTAATAAATATGCAATTGATTGAAAAGGTAATCCCAAAAGTTAAGAAATTTATGTTAAGAAATGCAAGTTAGGAATTAGCTATCATTTATTAAAAGTAAAAAATTAGAAACTAGATAATGGCAAGTATTTTGGGCAAAATGGGGACGTAGGAACTTTTGTCTGTATTTTACTGGTAGGACTGTAGCCTGTCACCACCATTCTGGAGAACAAATTGGCAGGCCTTAAATACATTCATAACCTATCATCTAGCAATTACACTCTTGAATGGACATGATGATAGAGGATAGATAGATATAATAGATAGATACAGATAGACAGAAGAACAGACAGAAATGATTATTTTTTTCTTGCATTGGATCATAAGGGCACATAAAACTTTCTTGGATTGGTGAGAACTTAAGAAACCACCTAGACGTCCATCACTGGGAAAGAAGATAGGAAAAACATGGTGGAATCATACTACAGTGTATTTTTCAGTTTGGAAAGTTAGATTTACACATAGTAACAGATGGATGTTAAAAATATAGGAAGTATATGTACATGTAACAATAGTTTTGGATTTTAAAACCGTAGTGTTTAAGTGGACCTCAGAAATATATTACTTGGAAAAAAATAGGAAACAGAATGAGTTCTATACATAATACCATTTTGTAAAATAAAAAAAAATACATGCATACAACATAATAACACACAGATAACAAGAACACATTCAAATAGGGACATATATTAAATACTTAAAATGGTTCCCCTTATGGAAGGGAAGATATTGGGAGTGGGAAATGAAGATAAAAATCTGATATATGTGCACATACATAAACTTAGGTATACACAATCACACAGAGAAAAGGCCTTTCAACACCAAACACATGATATGCCATGAACTGAGGAGTATGATTAACTTCCTTCATCTAAGTTTAAAATAGAAAAAGATTACAATTATACTGACACAGTAAAAAACAATATTGCTGAAAAATAGATAATGAGAGAGAACTGTGAATGAAAACAGAAATCGCATTTGCAAACACTTGACAAATTGTGCCAGACCTAGCCATGATGTGGGTAACAAACTACATAAGCTCAAATCTTTTAACAATATTTCATTCAGATCCATATGTTCCAAGATAAGATCACAGAAAAAAGAATCTAACAGTAACTCTGCACAGACTCATGTGTTCAAAAGATCACAGATTGTTCCAGCAACTTTATTTTATAAAATCTGACAATTCTCTGCAAGATCATTCTGTGACTAATCTAGCCCTTCAAATCCTAGAATTACTCTTCCCTACTCCCCCATTTTAGAGACATTAATAGTTCCCCTGGTATATGTCATCCCTGTTGCAGCAAGCTTATAAACCAAACTTTGTTAGACTACAGCTAGGTTCCTAGTAGCCTCTGATTCATGGGCTTTAACTGTACAGCACAGTGGGGTACACACAGGAAGCTGTTCTGGAGCAGCTGGAAGCCACTCTAGAACCTTCTATTTACTCCATGTCCTTCTTCCACTCTAAGGAAAACTGATGGGATTGTTATTTTGGGCACAACTGCAATTTCTTCATGTAACTCTGTCGTAGATAGTCTAATCTATTTGTCTCATTTCAATAATATCTAAAGTAAAATGTAAATATTCAATGAATCAAGCCAGTAAAATACTTAGAGCATGCACATATTATATAATGTAACTGCATATGATCTTTTGGACAGGTTCCTTATGGTTAGTCTAATAATTTTATAATCTAAAACTTCAATCTTTTCCTAGTAATTTATTTCCTCTTGCACTACGACTTACTTATACTATCAAAATCTTATGGACTTTATAAAAGTTAAGATAGATTTTTTCATAAATCTATGAAAAAAATTATCAGATACCTAATCCAACACCATTTCTTGAAACAGACCTTGAAAGGGGTTTGGATGATAAGAATTTAACTGAAGAATATTAATTCAGAGATTAATTCAGATAATCCTTGTGGTCACTGAAAAAATTCTTTCTTTTATTGAAAGTCCATCTAATAACTATGTTTTCTTTAACATCAAACTTCTGATTCACAGGCTGTAACTGTATGGTACCAAATATAATAAATAACTTTCCAATCAAATTAGTAAATTCCCTATTTGATAGAGAATCCATTCTGCATAAAGATTTTTTCATGTGTTATAATTTCATCAAAATTGTTATTTAAAATAAGACATACCTCATTTTAAACATCTCTGAGCAAAGAAACAAAGTTAGCAGGTAGAAACTAGTTTTAAGATAATTTTTCTACAATAAGCAGATAGTTTACTATCATTTCTACAATCTACTTTTAATACTTCTTCCTCTAAAGCTAATAAAAAGTATTTTATAATAAAATAATTCAACCAAAGAATTTTATAGAGTATTTTAAAGAAAATATAAATCTTTCAAAATGAAAACATCCAAGATATTGGTTTATATAAATAATTTCTTGGTTTTTTTGTTAAGTTATCGATGTAAAGATAGCACGAATAGTTTTTAAAAATATCCCCATTAAGGACTGGAAGAAATTGCCCAGTACTACATAAAATGTTATCATGTTTTTAAATTTAGTGAAAAATGTGAATATATATAGACAAATGAAGACATTCCAAGTCAAGAATGATAATGTAAAATATAGTCATGCCCAGGTCTATCTGGATGTCCATTCAACAAATATACACAGCAAATGCAAAATTAAATTCAATTTCTAGAGTTACAAAATCTTGGGATTAGAAATGAATTGAAAGAACACTTAATCTGACTACTCATCTAATGCTTGAAACCCCTCTACATATCTATTAAAGAATTGCCGATATTATGATTAGTCGATTCCAGAAAAAGGAAATTTGCTATGTCAAGGGAAAATTACTCACTCAATACCTCTTTATGTCAGGTTAGATCATACAAAAGATCTATTTTTACATGTAAAAATGGTCTAATGTAACTGATTTCATATCAGTATAATTAGATTCACTCTAATACAACTTTGTATTTTCATGTTTAGCTTCAATACCTTGACCCTAGTTCTATAATGATCCAAAAAATACCTTATCTTTTTTCCATATCACAATCTTCCAAACAGGCCATTTATTTCCATTACTTTCAACTGTTCTTCATACTATACATGGTCATGGTTCTTCTACTCTGTATCCACTGTCCTTTAAATATGTTCTAATTTGAATGTAACCTTTTAAAAGTGTGACACCCAGAACTAAAAGGAATTATGTGATAGAAGTTCAAATTAGAGTAAGATTCTCCTCTTCCCATTTTTTTAGAAAGCAAATTTCATTTATGTGAAACTAAAATTCCATTAGTTTTTAAAATTTTCTTTTAAAACTTACTGTTAAAAAACCCTAAATATTAAATACATGTTGTAGGGTTAAATACATGAGTTTGGCTCCTCCTAATCCTCTACTGATGAAGAAGTTTTTAATATAAGACGCTAATGTTTATTCCTTTTGAACTTCACTTTGGATACAGTCCCAGTATTCTATCCTTTTAAAATACTTTAAATATGACTTCGTGTCATATACCAATGTGAAAATACACTTTTAATATTTTCATCCCAATCATGATGACACTATTGAGCAGAGTAAGCATACAGATAGCACATATGGCACTCTTATAGACCTTTCCTCTAAGTGGATATCAATCTGCACATTGACATAGCTGGTGGGGCCAATTATTTCTCTATTGTACTTGCCCTCACATATTTCATGCTTTTGTTCACAAAGATTTGGCGAGAGACTTAACTTATTAAAGTTTTGATAATTTGTCCTTCCCTATTCTCCTGAGTAGCGCAGCAAATCTGCCTTTCAAAAAGTTAAGGTTAGTCAGATGATCACAAGTTTGCAAAATATTCTTTCTGAAAGTTCTTTTCCATTTGTACTGTAGAGTACATAGCCTATGCTTTTAAAACACCTCTAAAGACCGCAGGCAATAATTCACTGTTTTCATTTGTATGTTCCTTGATCACAATTCCCTCAGACAGGCAATTATATATATATTAACACCAGGTTGGTGCACAATTGTAGTCTTTTTACTACTATAGTGTTTCTGTTCTCCTTTAACAATTTCCTCTATCAAAAAGAAGCGATCTTTGTGCTGAGGGAGATTAGTGAAGAAAAAGAAAAACAGGAATTGCAGAAGACAAAAATGAAACAGAAGTTGGTAAGTTCTAATTTCTCCTTCACATCATTACAAATTTTTCCCCAAGCATTGAGGGCTATTATTTCTTTGGCTTTCTTCTTAAGGTGAACATTACACACACACACATACGCACGCATGTGCACACAGACACACACACACACATATATATATTTTAGGTGAGAATGATGATTTGTCTATTCTCTGAGAGAATACATTCAAGAGAAAAAGAAAATAAGCATCTTATTTCTTGCATGATAGATTTCAATTTAAAATTTCACTTCTTAATAACTCTCTTAAATTAAATATATGTGGAGAATAAAGAAAAGTGAAGTATGTGGTAAGAGTAAAACAATTTTATGGCTAGCCACAATCTGCTAACATGTAACTATATACATTTGGGACAATAATTAGCAGTTAATAAAATATGTTTTTCCTGGCAAATAAATGGTCTCAAGGCATACTTTTTCTACCTATTTTATAAGAATGAGAATCAAATGACCCTGATGGTATGTTAAGAATAGATTAGAATAATAACTCCAAAACTCTTATAAAAGTAATAAAATTAGTATTGTTAGTGTTTTATAACTACTGTTATGTGAAATTAAATAAGAGACAAAAAAGAGTAGTATCTGCCGTTAATTCTTATAAAATTTTAATTTTGATACCTACTCTTTTACTTCCTGTTACCAATATAAATATTGGTGTGAGAACTACTAAAAAGTATTGAATAGAATATAACTTGACAAATTGTTTGAATCTATCAGAAACAAAACTTTGATTATTTTGAGGTGATTATAGTACTTTTGGATATGATGTTTAAAATGATAACCAGAATTCCTCAATATTTGCCTAAATGGATAAATATATTATATGATTTACATCAAGCATTTTGCAGGTCCTAAAGCGATAGAGTGATAGATGCGGATATAGGTTCCACCACCCTACTTTCAGGGAGTATATTAATATCCCTGAACTGTATATTAATATCCCTGAGTATATTAATATCCCTGAAACAAAACTGCAATAATAGACAAGTAGCACAGTACATGTATAGACAAATCAGAAAAGCACCACAAGTGCTTAAGCATCCTTAAAAACTCATGTCAACCTTAAATATAAGCAAATAGAGACAAACTTACAAAGTATGCCAGTCAGGATTCTCCAGACAAATAGAACCCCAAAAATATGGGGAGGGGAAGAGGGAGGAGGAAGGGAAAGGGGGGAAGGGGCAGAAGGGAGAGGGAGAGATTGTTTTTAAGGAACTGGCTCACAGGATTGTGGGCACTAGCAAATACAAAATCCTTAGGGCAAGCAGGCAGGCTCAACACTCAGGTAAAATTTCTATGTTATGGTATTGAGGAAGAATTTCTTTTTTTTTTTCAGGAAACTATAGTATTTTGCCCTTAAGGTCTTCAACTGACTGAATGGGGCCCATTCATATTATTGAGTGTGACCTCCTTTTACTTAAAATCAATTGATTATAAATGTTAATTACAACTATAAAATACCTTTACATCAACACCTAGACTAGTATTTAACCATACAACTGGCCACTATATTATAGCTTAGCTAAACTGAGATAAAATTAAACATCACACAAACCTAATGAGTTTTACTTATTAAATTAACAGTTTTTGTTGGTAAAAGCTTAGTGAATAATCACCCTCTTGTATTGCTCGTGATTTATAAATTGTTATATATACAGTTTTCTGAGGTCATAAAATAATAATAAAATTAAGGAGGAGGAGGAAGAGAAGAAAGGTTCTTGCCATATAATTAATAATTTCACTTCTGGAAATCTATGCTAATAAAAAAATTGTAAAATAGGAAAATAACATATGGGCAAAATTATTTATTACCACATTTTATATACTAGAAAAAAATTAGGAATAACCTAAGCTTCCTATGGTAGGAAGCCACCAGTGAAAAGTTGCTTAAGAACTAAAAATACATTTTATATTCAAAATTGTTTTACTCAGTGACTCCAAAATTGGAAATAAAATATTTGATAAAAATTTCATTGCCCTCAGTAAGCTTCAGGGTACTGAAGAAAAAAAAAAAAAAAGAACTTAAAATGTATACTGGCAGTACTGTTAAGTGAAAACAGGAAGATTTTATATAATCTATAATTACAACTATGGGGAAAGGAACAAATTGATGGGAAATAGAATAACATAAATGGTTCTTAAGTGGTGGGATTGTGGGTTTGTTTTTATTTTTTTATTTTTCTTCTTTTACCTTTCATTTTCCAAGGGACATGTAAACTCTGAAGGCAACAAACTGAAACCTCCTCGAGGGTAAAGACTTATTTGCTATTACTATCTCTAGCACTTAGCAGTGTCTGATATATACAGATGGAACATAAATATTTTCCTAATGATTATTACACCTATAAAATTGGGAAAAGAAAACAACAACATTTTAAACAATTTATGTACAGTTTTAGTTTCTACATTTCGATTTCATTTTCATTTAGAGCTATGTGGGCATCAAAGTCCAGCTGATAACAGTGCTAAAATATATCCATTTCTGTAACAGTTTCAAGTCAACTGAAATGTCAATTTCTATTCATGCACACACATACCAGAAAAATTTCACCTAGAACAAAACTGTGAATAAATCAAATTTTCTACATATTTTATAGATAACAGAATATATAAAAGGGTATAGGCACTTTCAAGCAGATTTAAAAACAGAGATGCTAATCTATGGAGTAAATAAGTTCCATTATTTGAGTCAAATATTCGTTGTGATCACCTGCTCAATTTACATTTGACATTTTCAAAAACTGGGTAGAAATTTGCACCTTTGTAGTTTATTTTACTGGAGAGGAAAAAAAAAAAACACCATGAGTAAAACTAATGTTATAGAATGTAATATTTCTAAGAATAAAATTTATAATACCTGTTTAGTAAAGATATTGAAATGCAGTAAGAGACTGACAAATGCCCAGAGTATTTGTTTCTGACATAAAGACTATGGCCCATTGGAGTTTTACAAGGGTTAATGCTAAAGTGAAAATAATAATACTAGGACTTTAGGTAGCTGTAAACTAAACCAGCAATTTAGCTGGATGGTAAAACGGAAGAAGAAATGCCAAAAAGTGTGACCAAAGAAGCAGCATTTTTTTTTTAAGTCCATGCAGTGCAAGGAATTAGCATAGTAATAGGAACATAATATTTGAAATCACAGATATGAGCTCTTCTTTATGCCAGCTGTGTGATTTGGGCAAGATACATAATCTCTTTAAGCTATAGTTTTGTTATCCATAACATGGAAGAAATAAAGCCTATCTCAGGATACGAACTATATTATAGGGATTTAGTAATCTGTCTGTAAAGCAAGTAATACAGTATAATCCATAGTAGACAATAACTGTTACTAACACTTTTTAAGGAGAACTTTAAAAATTTAAAATCTGTTAAAGGTTGTTTTTATTTATACATTTTATAGCATAATGAGAAAGTAGTGTCTCATTCAATCTATAGTTTTATTTCTGATTTAAATTACTTATTTAAATTTTATGAATGTTTTCTAGGCATTTGGCAAAGAGAAGCTTTGTTATTTCTATCAATTTCTCCAGTGTAAGACAAAGTACTCTACTAGTAAAGTACCAATGAAAAAGAGTTGCACAGAGAGAGATCTTTGGAGATCTGAGAAAGGTTCCCTCTCCTGAGTTTTTGCCTGAGTACTGACCAGAGTATATACATGTGAAAAATACAGCCAAGAAATGAAAACAATCTGAATTTCCTTCAGTAAGTGAATGAATAAAGTGTGACACATCCACACCATACAATGGAGTACTACGCAGCGATGGAAGGAATAAACTATGAATAAATGTACAACATGGATCCATCTGAAATATTTTATACTAAAAGAAAAAAAAAACAATCAAAAGGCAATATACTTAGTATACAGCATGGGGACTATAGCTAAGAATACTGTACTGTATGCTTGAAATGTGCTAAGAGTAGCCCTTATATGTTTTCACCACACACACAAAAAGCCAACTCTGTGAGGTGATAGATACGATATGTTAATTAGCTTGATTGTGGTAATTATTTCACAATGTGTGTGTGTGTGTGTGTGTCTCAAAGTGTCATATTTTACATCTCAAATTTTGACCTTTATTTGTCAATTATGTCTCAATAAAGCTAGGGAAAAAGAAAAAGTGAATCAAAAGAAGGCAACATATTATTTGATTCCATTTATAGATTATTGAAAAGGTATAATGATAGGGACATAAAATGAATCAGACATTGCCAAATATCAGGGATGGAGAATAAGACTGGCTACAAATAGCACAAGGAAATATTTTGGAGTGACAGAATTCTTTTATATTCTGATTGTGGCAGCAGTTACATGACTGTGTTTGTCAAAACTCACATGACTATACTTTCAAAAGGATAAATTATACTGCATTCAAATTATGGCTTTTTATAATGAAAAAATAAAGAAAAACCAATAACCACATATTTTGAATGTAAAGAACTGTGTGGAAGTAAATATCCTAAATTCCAGGCCCAGTATCTAGAAGCTCATACAGATTCCTATGGCCATTATTCAAGGTACTGAACATTCAAGACAGAGCAAATGCTAGTGAAGATAGGTAAGAAGATGGGTAGAGAGGCTCGAGAGATCCAGATACATGCACAGAACAGGATGAGACCAGAGGCCCCCAAAGCAACATAACTAAATGCAAAAGATCAAGACCAACAGGAGAAGGTCAGTTCATATATGTATGCCTAATAATCATATATATTCTTATATATAATGTCATAAATATGATATGTGTGTGTACAATCATTGTTAAGCTATAGATGGATGTGTCTGAGTACTGACAAGACACTCACCTTGACCAAACAGATTCCTCTAAACGCTCTTCTCCACTAGGCCTCTGTTCTTGCTAGACATGCTTACCTCACTTTTAGCAAGAATCCTACTTAGTAAGTTTGGAGGGAATCCCCTGACTTTTTGATATTTGATCAAATTCTTCATCTCCCATCCTTGCCATCTGCTCATCCTATCCTGCCTTCAGCAAGAATTCTCATAGGCCAGTTTAGCAAGAATTTGCCCCTACCCTTGATATACACTGTTACTAATTTTCCATACACCCACTCACCCTCACCCACTCTTTGTCTATAAATCTTCTCTTATTCTTATTGTATTCAGAGTTGAGCCCAATCTCTTCCTTCTATTGCAATACTCCAGACACAGTATCACAATAATCTTGAATAAAGTCTTCCTTTGCATTTTAGTAAGTGTCAGAATAATTTTTTCGTTAATAGTACACATACACACACGCGCGCGTGCGCGCGCACACACACACACACACACACACACATCTATACCCCTTGATTACACACAGGAAGATTTTTGGTAGGAAAGAATTGGTAAAAGGAAAGTTCAATTCCCAAAACACCCCTCTACCTGTATATGTCAAGCCAGTGCAGTAACAATGGTAACAGGATAGTGGTACAACCCCTTCCTGTCAAAAATAATGCTGTAAAAACATAATACTTAATCAGAAGCCTATTAGATATAAAGGCATTAGTGCCTTTTTTCCTGTGTAAGATTTTTGAAAGCCCCAAGCATGAACTGGATGGAGAGTGCTATGTAGGTGCTGACTCCTCATCAAAATGTAAGTTCGAAAAGCCATTCCTGCTTAATGATAAATTATCTCATGACTGAGTTTCCAAGAAAAAAATCATTATTCAGTACTGATTATTAAGAAAGTATCCTAACAACTATATTCAATAGCTTTTGTAGTAAACAATATCAGGAATAAAATTAGACTTAGTTTGTAAAATATGCCAAAACTCCAGAAAATAATTTGAATATTGCCTTTTGCTGACTTTGTTCTTGTTTATTAATATCGTATCTTCCATACTGATCATAACCCAGGTATGGGGAAACTGCAACCTTAAGGCCACACGTGGCCTTCTAGGTCTCTAAGTGCAGCCTTTAGACTGAATCCAAATTTTACAGAATACTTTTATTTTTATTGGTACACTTTTGTTTATTATATTTTTATTTTAGTTTCAAAATGAACATATTTAAAATACCAAAGAATAAAATAAGTTTCATGAAATAATCCTCCCAGAATGACCAGCACAATTAGAACAGTAGTAAGCCATAAGGTCTAAACTGACAGTTGCTCATGATTTAGTTCTAACTTCCTTCTCCTGACTGGCACCACTACTGCAAGAGGCTGGTTGGCTAGAGTTTAGGGGGATCGAGCATGCTAGTCTGTTACCAGCTTTTGACAACTGTGTACTGTGTTTCTGTCTGAAGTGGAATTTGTGAATAGTTGCACAGCTTGATAGTGTTTTTTAATTCTGTCTGCTTAACAGCAATCATGTCAAAGACCAAGAGAAAGGTGAAGGAAGAAAACAGATTTCTTAATGAGGATTGGGAATTGCAATATTATCTTGTTTCTGCTAAAGGTAAGATGATTTGCTTGCTTTGTGATACTGCAATACCAAGATTAAAGAAGTTCAATGCTCATCAGCATAACACGCATAAGGAACACAAATATTTTGAATTAGAGGGAGCAGCGCAAAAGGTTGTATTGAAGAAATAAAAAGATGAAAAGCAAAAGCAAAGACCATTCTTTCAAGCAGCAATAAGACCTGGAAATAATGTCACTGAAGCAACTTATAAAGTAGCTTACATACTCAGGAACAAAGGGAAGCCATTCAGTGATAGAGTAATTGTGAAAGAATGCACTGTCAAAGTTGTAAGGATGCTTAGACCCTGATTATGTTTCAAAGTACAAACAACTGCCTCTTCTGAGAAGAACCATAACTGATTAGTAGCATGAATTAGCTTTAACTTTACAGAAGAACATCATAGACAATGCTTCAGAAGGAAAATATATATTATTCAATTGCTTTGGATGAATCAACTGATACTACTGTGTTGGGACAGGTTTTATACTTCACTTGGATCATAACAGATTTTCTTTGCTACAAAGAGTTACTTGCTTTGGGCACTCTTGCAAAAAGAACATGGGGAATAAACATCTTCAACAACTTTTAAGATAAATGTCATGAAGTTTGACTGAATTTGGTAAGTTTAGTGAGTGTATGTACAGACAGTGCACCTTCCATAACAGGAAAACATGAAGGGTTTATTGCACAGATTAAAAAAGTATTAACAGATCCAAATGCTCTCATTTCTTTTCATTGTATCTTGCATCAGCATAATCTCTGTGCTAAACCTACTATTTTAAGTGACACTTTGCAACAAGTTGTAAGTATTGTTAACTATATTCCTGCAAATGCAACACAGCATCATCAGTTTTTGTGACATGCTGAAGTTGAATGATGAGGTATTCGGTGTGGATTTGCCCTATCATTCTAACGTGAGTTGGCTATCACAGGGACAGGTGTTAGCCAAAATGTTATCTCAGAGAGAACAGATAGTTAAATTTTATAAAGAACAGAATCAGCAATGTGAATTATTGAAAGAAGATTTCTATAGGAATGCAGAATTTCTATGTGATATCATGTCAAATCAAAATGACTTAAATATTTCAATGCAAGGTAAAACTAAGTCTATATATGATATGTGGCAAAAAAAATTCAAGCATTTTGGGAAAAGCTATCTTTTTTCAAACACTTCTTCTTCAAAAGTAAAATTTTGGATGGACATTTTCCCCAGTTAGCAAAGGTCACTGATGAGCAAGATGACAGATGCAAATCATGTGAAGAATACGCAGCTGTTACAGACAGCTGGACAGTTGGACAGTGAAGTTTTACTGACTTTGAGAATCATGACATCACACTCAAATTAGCATTTCAGTCTCACCTAGTTGATATCACCAAGGCCCCTAAAGAACTACAGATGGAAGTGATTCAGCTCTCAGTAGATGACATTTTAAAAGCATTATTTGATGCTAAAAAAGATTGAATTGAAATATGGAAAAATGCAGTAGAATATCCATGCCTTCGGCAACATGCCTGAGAAACGCTTTCTTGCTTTTCAACCACTCACTGCCACAAATCAACATTCTCCTACCTCACCCAAATCAAGGTGCCCTTAAGGTCACAAATGACTGACACCCATCTAGCGGATCACTGAAACGGCAGACCTCCATGCTGCAACCAAATATTCAAATGCTTTTCAACAAAAAGCAGACACAAAAAAGTCATTAAAAGGTTAGTTAAGTTTAATATGAACAAAGAGTTTTCATTTTTGTAATTATTAAGTGCATAGTAGTTCGATTTTTACAAAATAATGTACATTTTTAAGTATATCTAGTTGAAGTTTCTTGAATGTGTTCTTATTTGATTACAGCTGAATTAATGCGGCCTTCCAGCATGAAAAGGTTCCCCACCCCTGTCGTAACCACTATATGTTAACATAGATGAGAACAAGAATTTTTTCAGGCAGAGAGATAAACTTTGACTCAAAGTATTTTTTTTTTTTCCATTCTTTAAATCAATTTAAGTAAGTATAAAGCTTTCTTAATGTAATTTATTCATTCTTAAAGGCTACATATAAATCAATATTGCAAATAAAATATTTTGCAAGTTTTTATAATGAGTTCATAGATATTCATTAACAATAAAACTTGCTTTAAAATACCCATTTTAAAATATACTTTACAAACAAATAATTAATATTTTAAACTGGTTCCTAAACTGGATCCAAAGACATGAATCTTAAAGAAAATTGGAAAAAATAATAAAAAGTAGATAAATCCTAAAGTAGACTAGGAAAAAAAATAACTTCAGTATCTTAGCCTACAGTATACATTACCAAAATGTTAGCTAATTATACTTGAAACCTTTGAGTTATCGCCATGTGTGTTCCATATTATCTGGCTAGTAAGAAAAATTATCTTCCCAAAGACAAAAAAGACTTCAATTTTTCAGTTTGAATGCATTAAACAAGGAAAAGTGGCTTTCTCATTGTTTCTAGGAGATTCCCATGTGGAGTAGCTCATTTGTTTGTGATTTAACAATATTGCAATGGCTTTTTAGGTACTTTCTTGCCCTAAGTTCTTTACTCTATGTTCTTTTCTCTCTGTTTCTTTTCTCTACATTTAAGGTGCCAAGACCACAATATTTTTCTGTTCTGCCCAAGCAGAATGAGAGTGGGTGTCTTGTAACAATCTATCATTACCAATTTTCCTTTAAATGAATGCAAGGGAATATTTTAAAGCATTCCCGTGATCTGGAGATGTAATGACTGATACTCAGATGAAAAGCCAAGGGTGATCAAATGCCGGTGCCATACAGAAAAGAGCCACATGATATGCACGAGACCAGGCATAAAGCACCCATTCCTTAATTTAAATTAAACCCAGATATGATTTATTCAGGTTGAAAAATATAATTTTTAAATTAATACAATTCTTTAAATGCTGGAGTATTTTTGATCATTTCAATTAAATTTTTAATACTTTCACACATTAATATTTAGATCTTAATTTATATCTACTGTCAAACTAAAAGAAACTTTCGCCTTCCTCTTTCCCCATACACAGACAAAACATGGACTTTTTACTTGCTTGGGATCCAAACTGTCTGATTTATTGCCTATACTCATTTATCATTACAATATTTTTCAACTTTTTAAACTTTGCTGCAGATTTCTAGATGCGTATACTTCCAAGATAAATTTGGGGTTTTAAAAAATATATGACAAATGAGTTTTGATGTATTAAAATAATGGTAGCTGCTATCAACAAATAAACCCCAAAATCCCAGTGACAACACACATAAGTTTCTTACTTATTCAGGGAGATGTTCCTGAATGACATATTCATTCCATGTGATAATTCACAGACCCAATCCTTCCACCTGTGCTTCTGCCATTGACAAAGATTTTAATATTTTCTCTACCAGGCAGAAGGAGGAAGAGATGGCAGAGAAAATGCATTTATCATTTTGGTCAGGCAGTGATACTTCCACTTACTAATCATTAGTGAAAACTAAGCTACTTGACCTTCGTTTACTCTCCAGGAAGATCATAATATAAATTAAACTGTTGAATTTGAAAAGTATGTTTTATACCAATTGTTTTAACAGAGGCAAAAGCAGGCTTTTATGAACTGCAATCACTTGACGGAAGCAAGGGAAAAGAATGCCAGGGGTAGCAGCAACTTGCCAGTGACAACTCTATACCAAGTAAGAGGAAGAAAAAATTTTGGTGTGCAGTGAGCTATCCTTAGCAGGATGTACAAAAAATAAATTCAAAAATAAATTATAAGATCATCAGAGTAAAATTATAAGACATCAAGGGTAAGTAAAAGTATTTAAAAACAAACAAAGGGAAAAGATAGATTATTTCCAAAACATCAGCAATTAAACCAACATTAGGCATCTCATAAACAATAACAGAGATTTAAAGGCAATGGAATAATATCTGCAGGGGAAAGCAACTGCTCTAGAATTTTATATAGTACTGAAATATCATTTACCAATTAATGATATAACAAAAATTTTCAGAAAAATATTAATAAAGTTTACACTTTACAATTGACACATGAGGAGGAATTAGAAAGCAAGATGCAAAAGGGAACAAAAAAGTTAAAAATATGAAGGTAAAACCCAGTAAGAGCTCTAGGGAAAGAATGATAATTTTTTTCTTCTACTTCCACAGTTTCTTAGTTGGAAAGGACGTCTGCAACAAGAAAGTTCAAAAAAAGAAAAACAAACAGAAATTTATGAGCATGTATATTTCCTATATATATGGGAGATACCCAGGGATTGAGTAGTTCTCCAGGAAGTGGCTTTGAATTCTAGCTTATATTGGATCTTCAACAAAGAACCACTAATTTTTGGTGAAATAAGAAGACAAAGGAAAAGGACTTTGAGTCTCTAGAGGCAGCAAATTGTGGTAAGGCAAAAAAATGACAGATAAAGTCTAGTTAGTAAAGCTTGTTATTGTAGTTTCCTCTAGTACCATATCCAGGCCAATAAGCATCTAAGGTTATCTTCAGTGGTTAACCTTTGTTCTCCCTGGTAGACTGGATGCAGTCAGGGAGGGGATGGTGGCAGGATACCTTTTGTCTTTCTACATCTATGTCCTGTTTTTGGGCAGAGAGCTTTCCTGTATCTGCTTTTTCTTAACTGTATTCAAGTCAACAATTCTTCATATTTTGGGGTGGCATATTCTGATCATATAAAAAACAATGGTAATATTTCAGGGAAATTTAAGAAAAACTCAGAACTAAATATAGTCATTCATCACTTAATAATAGAGATACGTTCTGAGAAATGTAATGTTAGGTAATTTCATCCTGCAAACATCATAGTGTATACTTACACAAACCTAGATGTTATAGTCTACTACACAACTACTGCTTCAAGGCTATATCCCTGTACAACACGTTACTGTCCTGAATACTGTAGGCAACTGTAACACAATAGTAAGTATCTGTGTATCTAAACATATCTGCTATGGTTTGGATATGGTTTGTTTACCCCCACCAAAATGCATGTTGAAATTTGCCCAATGTGGTGGTCTTGGGAGGTGGGGCCTAGTAGGAGGTGTTTGGATTATGGGGGTGAATCCCTCATGAGTGGCTTGTTCTCATGAGAACAGGAGGTCCTGTTGCCAGGACTGTGAATGAGTTCTTTTTGTTGTGAGAATGGATTAGTTCATGTGGAAATGGATTATTTTTTGCAAGAGTGGGTTGTTACAAAGCCACAATGATCCCTCAGGTTTTCTCCTTTTTGCACATGTTCACTTGCTCCTTGACTTCCTCCATCATGTTGTGATGCAGCACAAAAGCCCTGGCCAGAAGCCAGGGCCATGCTCTTGAACTTCTCAGTCTGTGGAACTGTGAGCTAAATAAACCACTTTTCTTTATAAACCCAGTCTCAGGTATTCTTTTATAGCAACATGAAACAGAGTAAGACAACAGCTAAGCATAGAAAAGGTACAGTAAAAGTATGCTATCAAAGATAAAAAATGGCATAGCTGTATAGGGCATTTGCATGAATGGAGTGTGCCAGACTGGAAGTTGTTCTAGGTGAGTCACTGAGTGAATAATGACTGAAGCCCTAGAACATTACTGTGCCCTCCTATAGACTTTACAAACACTGTACACTTAGGCTACATTAAATTGATGAAGATTTTTCTGTCTTCAAAAATAAATTAATCTTAGCTTATTATAAACTTTTTAACTTTTTAACTCTTGTAATAACAATTAGCTTAAAACACACTGTACAGCTGTACAAAAATATATTCTTTCTCTATATCCTTATTCTATAAGCTTTTTACTATTTTTATTAAACTTTTTTGTTAAAAACTTAGACTCAAACAAACACATTTTGTGTTAGCTTAGGCCTACACAAAATGAGGATCATCAATATCATTGTTTTCCACCTCCATATCTTGTCCCACTGGAAGGTTTTCGGGGGTAATAACATGCATGGAGCTATCATATCCTATGATAACAATGTCTTCTTCTGGAATACCTTCTCTGGAAGGACCCGCCTGAAGTTGTTCTTGAGAAAGTATCACTTTTTTCAAAAATATGTCCATGGTGGTTTGCTCAGTTTGTTTCTTTTTTTCATCATAGACTGGCATGAGTAACACAATGTGCTATGATGTTATGATAGCTACATCACTAGTTGATACAAATTTTTCAACTCCAGTAGGATCTTATAGGACTACCGTCTTATATATATATAGTACGTTGTTACTGAAATGATATGTTATGCAGCATGAGACTGTACTAAATAATTATGAGTACAGGAAGGCAAGAGTAAAAACATGATAAAGTCTGTCTAATGTTGGTCCTTTATGGAAGGAAGAGGAAGTGAAATATGAAACATAAGTCAAGACTTAGCTCTATTTGTAACTTTTTCCCCAAATATAAAAGTTCTAGAGCATATATGGCATAATAAAATCATCTATTAAATCTTGTTACTATCAATAATGTCACTTTTGCATTTGCTCTATTAAATTGCAAAAATTATAATTAAAATATGTGCTATAGGAACTTCCAAAATCAATGAGGTAAAATAAATCTCCAAATTTTATAGGAAATCATATGCTTTTGAAAAAACAAACAGCGACTATTAATAGATTAAAAATGTACACTTTTTTCAAAATAGAAAACTTAAAAAATCTGCAATAATTTATGAGTGTATTATTTCTTGTATTTCAGGAAAATAGACTTTACATAAATGTAGCCACAAGGAATCTGTGATTACATAACAATAGCCATTAGTTATTGAGCATTACTATACACTACGCATTGCTCTCCACTTAATCCGTTCATAGCATCTATGAGGTAGGTAATACAATTAACCCTAATTTGGAGATTTAAAAAATGAAGCATAAAGAAATTATATAGTTGTCCAAATCCAAATAAAGGATAAAAACATGATGTAAGGAGGCTTCTTACCGCACAAAATGTCAAAAATTCCCATGTACTTTTCCACCAACCTATCCCTTTAATTACTTTGAGGCTAATGACACCTTAAACAAATGGGGTAATGGGGTTCTTTTAAATTTCTGAAAGTTGAATAGTGGGAAATTAAGAATGAGGATTGCTAGATATGAGAGATAGAAAAGCAATATTAAAACAGTGTTTCTCAGACTATAACTATATATATCAGATGTTATATATCAGATATATATATATCAGATGATAACTATCATCTGATATGCCTGTTAAAAATACACATACATGGGCTCCAACTAAATCATAAAGAATCAAAATCCACAGGGGAGAAGCCTGTTAATCTGAGTAGTAACCAAACATCACCAATATTTTCATTATCAAAAAAATTTGGAAAACTTGCCCAAAATAATGTTTCCTAACATTGTAAAAACTATAGAATAACCTAGATTCTTGTTAAAAATACAAAAGATTGAAGTACATGAATAGACTGTTTTTGTAAATTAAAAATAGCTAAATATTGCCAATTTCATATGGTCCAACCTCATATATTCCTTCATCCCACTGGATGTACAACATCAGACTTTGAAGGAAAGGGAGCATTATTATGTAGTCCAAGGAATGTTCATTATAAAGAAAATTTGAGGAAAAATTAACATAAAGAGAAAATTTAAGAGGTCAAGGTCCTAAAATCCTCCAAGTTACACCAGTTTCACTCCTTCTAGAGTAGAAGTGGGCAGGCTTTGGTTCTCAGTTCAAATCTAATCTGTACACTGACTTTGCAAATAAGCTTTTATTGAAACACAGCAATGTTCATTCATTTGTACATTGCCTATGGCTGCTTTCTCACTCACTACCAGATTTAAATAGGAGCAACAGAAAACATAAAATAATTATTTTTTGATCCTTTTTGGAAAAATTTTGCCAACACTCTTTTAAAGCAACCACTAAAATACAAAAAGAATTATAGATAATAAGCCAACAAAGGACATAAAATGATCCAAAGACATCAAAATACCCAATGCAAAAGTAAACAGAAAAAGAGAGAGGAAAACAATGAACACAAGGAATAAACAGAAAACAATGAGATGATACATTAACAATGAAAAATATCAATAATCACATTAAATGTAAAGGGTTTTCAAAACAGGATTAAAAATCAGTGACTGTTGGACTGGATAAAAAACAAGATGCAAATATATGCTTCCTACAAGAAACCCATTTTAAACATAAAGGCACAAACTGATTAAAACTGTAAGGATGGGGAAATATATCACACTAACAATATTCAAGATAAAGATAGAGAACTTTTAATAATATCATATAGAGTAGACTTCATAGGAAAGGATACTACCTGAGAAAGAGATTGGTATTTCGTAGCAATAAATGAAAAACTCAATGAAGAGGACATCATAATCCTAACTGTGTACCAAATACAAATGTGTCAAAACTACTGGGAAAAAAATTAAAACCTGATACAATGGCAAGGATAATTAATCATATACATAAATATAGTCAGAGATTTCAACACCTGCTTCTCAATGACTGGCAGAACAAGTAGACAGGAATTCAGTAACAATATAGAAGACCTGAACAAGACAATCAAAAAACTTAGCCTAAATAATATTTATAAAAAATTCCACTTTACTCAGTAGGGATGGAATAAAAAATAAAAATAAAAAAATAATTCCACCAACAGCAGAATGTACAATACTTTCAAGTAGATAACGAATATTTACCAAAACAGACTATATTCTGGGCCATAAAACAAACCTCAAAAATGTATTCAAACCACATGAAGTATGTTCTCTGTCAGCACTGAAATGAGATTAGAAATCAAAAAAAGAAGTACATCTGGAAACACCAAAATATTTGGAAACTAAATAAAATGCTTCTAAATAGCCTCATGGTAAAAGAAAAGATGAATTTAAAATTATTTTTAATTGAAAATGAAAACAAGGCATTTGAAAATGTGAGACATGCACCCGCAGTAGTACTTAGAAGAAAATTTATATTATTAAATGCCTACATTTAAAAAGAAAGGTCTTGACCGAACAACCAAAGCCTCTGCTTTAAGACACTGGAATAAATGTAAATTGAAAGCCAACTAAGCTACAGAAATTAAATAATAAAGGTTAGAGAAGAAATTGGCCACACAGAAATTAAAAAAATAAAACTCAATAAAGTCAAAAGATGGTCTCTGAGAAGCTAAAGAATATTGATAAACCATTACCAAATAATCAGTAAAATAGAAAGAAGACATAGATTATCAATATCTGTACTAAGATAAGAGATATCACCAAAGTTTGTAAATATTTTAAAAGGCTAATAAGGGAATATTATAAAAAACTTACACATGTACCTATACAAAGATAAATATGTATACACATTTTAATTAATGTGGCATCTATTCCTGAATAAAAACTAGGAATAGAAAGAAAAAAACATAATAAAGTACTTCAACAAAAATAGTTATAGCTAAAATTATGTCTAATTATGAAAAACTGAATGCTTTTTTCTTATATTCAAGCAAAAGGCAATGATATCCATTTCTCATCCTTCTATTTTAACATTAGAGGTTCAGCTAGTGCAATGAGAAAAAGAAATAAAAACCATGAAGATTAAGAGGGGAGAGGCAACAATACCTTTATACTCAGAAAACATATCTATGGGCCGGGTGCGGTGGCTCACTCTTATAATCCTAGCACTCTAGGAGGACAAGGCAGGAGAATCGCTTGACCTCAAGAGTTCGAGACCAGCCTGAGCAAGAGTGAGACCCTGTCTCTACTAAATATAGAAAAAGTTAGCCGGGCATGGTGGCGAGCGCCTGTAATCCCAATTACTTGGGAGGCTGAGGAAGGAAGATCACTTGAGCCCAGGAGTTTGAGGCTGCTGTGAGCCAGGCTGACATCATAGCACTCTAGCCCAGGCAACAGAGTGAGACTCTGTCTCAAAAAACAAACAAATAAACAAATAACCCATATCAACATATGTATGTATAAAATCCTATGAACTGTACAAAAAATGCTGCTAAAGCTAGTATGTAATTTTAGGTGATTAAGGAATATAAGACTGATATCAATTATATTTCTATGTTCTAGCAAAAAGCACTAGATAATTGAAAAAGAAAAACTATAAAAGTTAAACTAGCATAGAAAAATAGGATCATACAAAGTATTAAATTAAAATCACGAAAGGCAGAAAAAGTAAAGAAAACAAAAATAGAAACAAAGAAAAAGGGCAACAAATAGAAAATAAATGTGGTAGATATTAATTGAACTATATCAATAATCATTATAAATTTTCAATGGTGTATGTACACCAATTAAAAGATGAAGAGCAGAAAACATGATCCATCTATATGGTGTCCACAAGAAATCGACTTTAAATATAAAGGCACGTGTAGATTAAAAGTAAATGGACATGGAAAGATATATCATGATAACACTAATAGTAAAGCACTAATATAAACAAGCACAAATAGCTATATTAATTTCAGAAACAGCAGACTTCAGAGGAAAGAAAGTTGTCAGGGATAAAAAGAGGTATTACATAACAATAAAGGTGTCAATTCTACAAGAAAACATAACAATCCTTAACATGTACGCACCTAACAACAGAGCATCAAAATATGCCAGGCAAAAACTTACAAAACTGCAAGAAGAAATAGATGAATCCATTATTACAGCAGGAGACTTCTACACTCCTTTATCAGAAATGGACAGCTCTAACGGGTAGAAAATCAGAATGGACATAGTTTAATTCAACACCACTAAAGTCAACTCAATATAATGGAATCTATAGGCTGCATTCAATAACAGCAGAATAAACATTCTTCTTGAGCTCACAAAGAACATTCTCTAACATAGACCATGTTCTGCACCATAAAACAAACCTTAAGAAATTTAAAAGAATATAGGCCGGGCGCGGTGGCTCACGCCTGTAATCCTAGCACTCTGGGAGGCCGAGGTGGGCGGATTGTTTGAGCTCAGGAGTTCGAGACCAGCCTGAGCAAGAGCGAGACCCCATCTCTACTAAAAATAGAAAGAAATTATATGGACAGCTAAAAATATATATAGAAAAAAAAAAAAAAAAAAAATTAGCCGGGCATGGTGGTGCATGCCTGTAGTCCCAACTACTCGGGAGGCTGAGACAGGAGGATCCCTTGAGCCCAGGAGTTTGAGGTTGCTGTGAGGTGACGCCACGGCACTCACTCTAGCCTGGGCAACAAAGTGAGACTCTGTCTCAAAAAAAAAAAAAAAAAAAAAAAAAGAATATAAACCACACAGTGTCTGTTCTCAGACCACATTAGAATTAAACCAAAAATCAGTAACAGGTAGCTAGAAAATCTAATAATACTTAGAGATTAAACAATGAACTAAATGAAAACACAACTAATCAGAATTTGTGGGATGCAGCAAAAGTAGTGCGTAGAGGGAAATTTAGAGCTTTAAATGTATATATTAGAAAAGAAAAAAGATCCAAAATCAATAATCTAAGATTCCACCTTAGGAAATGACTATAAATAGTCTCCTTATCAATCAACATCTACTGCCTCTCTTGTAATTCCACAAAGTCTGGTTTCTGTTTCCTTAATACCACTCAAAACCATCAAAATCTCTCTATTCCCATGCATGCACCTTAGTTTGGGCCACCAACATTCTCACTTGGATAACAAAAATAGTTGTTTAACTGATTTATGTGCTTCTAATTTTCTTTCCCAGCAATTCAATTTTTATACCTTAGCTAGAGTAGTATTTCTAAAATGTAAATTTGAACAAATGTCACTTCTCTGGTTAATGCCTTTTAATAGCACCCAATTTCCCATGAGAGAGTGTGGCAGACAAAGTCCTTTATAAATCTTCCTATGGCATATAATGATTTGACACTTTTTTTTTTTTTTTTTTTTTTGAGACAGAGTCTCACTCTGTTGGCCCAGGTAGAGTGCAGTGGTGTCACCATAGCTCACTGCAAACTCAAACTCCCAGGCTCAAGTGATCCTCCTGTCTCAGTCCCCCAAGTAGCTGGGACTACAACTATGCACCACCATATCTGGCTAATTTTTCCATATTTTGTAGACACGGGGGTCTTGCTCTTGCTCAGGCTGGGCTCAAGAGATTCTCCCATGTTAGCCTCCCAGAGTGCTAGGATTAAGGCATGAGTCACCACACCTGGCCCATTTGGCACTTTTAAACAGCCTCATCCCTAACATTTATATTTTCTCAACTGAAGGATTTTAAATATGTTATTTCACCTACCTCTCTCATGCTAAACTCTCAATTCTGACCTCACTTGATTCATGAACTTTGAGAGAACACATTATTAGTCCAGTAAATCTTCCTTTACCTAATACAAAGGATCTATATACTCTTGAATGTACTCTCATATAACTATTTATTCCATCATAACTTATCACACTATTTTGCAATTGTATCCTCTGTTTCTATTGTTTATGAGGACTACGTCTTATTCTCTCACTCACCGTTATATCCCTATAACCAAGAATAGTGCTGTCAGATAAAAGTTCCTCATTAAATAAGGAGGAGAGAGTGACTGTGATACAATAAGACATACATATTTGGGTTTTGTCCCTGATTTCCTAAAACCCTTGGAAATTCCAGGGTGATAAGAGAATCTTTAACATGCTAATGTGAAAACTTGTGGCTGAGGACTCCTAGAAAACTTTAAGATCAGAATAGGAGCTAATCATCAGAAAACGCAAGACAAAAAGAGAGGGTTGAAACTTTCAGCTCCATCCCCTCAATATCCAATGATTTAATAAATTTTGCCTATGTAATGGAACTTCTATAAAACCCCTAAATGAAGGGATTCAGAAAGCTTCTGGGTTGTTGAACACATCCAGGGAGTGGGAGAGGGCCAGGTGCTGTGCCCAGAGAAAGCATGGAAGTTCCACACAGCCCTTCCTCCTATAACCTGTCCTGTGTATTTCCTCCATCTGGCTATTCCTGAACTGTCTTTTACAATAAACCAGAAAACAAAAGAAAAATGTTTCTCTGAGTTCTGTGAGCCATTCGAGCAAATTATCAAACCAGAAGGGGAAGGCGGTTGTCGAAATCCCTAACTTCATTGTCAAGTCAGACAGAAATGTGGATAACTTGAGGACCCAGTACTTGCCATGGCATCTGAAATGAGGGCAATCTTCTGAGACTGAGCCCTTAAAACTTGTGGAGTTGGACACTAACTCAGAGTTAGTCTCAGAATTCAACTGAATTGGAGGAGACATGTTGGTATCCAGACAGTTGGAGAACTGGTTGGTGTGGATGTGTTGTAAGTTGAAACAGTACAGAGGAACAAATGGTTTGGTGTAGTATTCATATATCACAATGGCTCCAAAGTAAATTTTTAAAAATATAAAAGAGGTTCTTTGACATCAATCATAACAAAATATGAACTACCAATAAAGAGCCTTTCTTCTGTTCAATGGAAATTAGAAAACCTGAGTCCTAGCCCTGGCTCTAATACTAGATATACAAATGATCTTTGCTGAGATAATGAAGATGATAATACAGCCAATACCAACTAAACACCTAGACTGTGCCAAGCTCTATTCTAAGCACTATGCAAATGTGATGTCATACAATACTTACAACAACACTTTGAGGTAGGACTTTCTTGTGTATCCCCTTTAGAGATGAGAAAAAGAAGACACAGAAAGGTTAAGAGACTTGTCCCAATTACCGTTAAGTGACAAAGCCAGGGATCAGATTACACAGTCCGACTCCAGAGTGCATGCTTGTAACTACTTTTTGTGTTAACTTGCTTTTCCCTTAAATTCTTAATTGGAAAAAGAGAGAGAGAGAGCACGTAAGAAAGAGAAATAGTTGAACTAAATGATTCCTAAGGAACCATCTAGCCATTACATTTGCACTTTTCTCAAAAATATTTCCTTCTTTGTTGTTAAATTAACTTATTTCAAGTTTCAAATAGCATCTCTAGAAATATGATTTTATAAAACAAATATGGGATCATCATTTCTTTGTTTTTTCCCTGAGTCTGTTGCTAGGTAGTCATCACTGCTGTGTTTTACATGGTTTTACTTACTAATCATAACTTCTTTCAGGCTTTGCTTTTTAAATAATATTTCATTATACTATCATACTATATTAGTATGATGAAGATTATAGGACCTTATGATCTATAAAGATCCTGCAGTAACCTTGAGTGCTCTTCACCAAGTATTTCTAATCAACAAACAGGGGATATCCTTTCCATTTATTTAGATCATTTTTAATTTCTCTCAGCAATGATTTGTAGTTTTCAGTGTACAAGTTTTTGACAATTTTGGTTAAACTCATTCCTAGGTATTTTATTCTCTTAGATGCCCTTGTGAATGGAATTGCTTTCTTAACTTCCTTTCCAATTCTTCATTGCCAGTGTGTAGCAACACAACTGATTTTTATGTGTTAATCTTTTAACCTGCAACTTGGCTGAATCCATTTAATAACTGTGCAGTTGGCTATTTATGACAAGGCATTACAAGAGCAAGACAAGCTCACATTGAATTCACAGAAAAAAGACAATTCACAAGCATCAAAGAAGATTTAAAAGTTCAGAAATTTGAGAACTTGCATGGACAACCACTTCTCTGCTTCAATTTATGAAAGAAACAACTGAGAATGTCTTTCAGCAGTGGAGACCAAACATATTCAGCCTTGCAGCAGGTATTAAACCAACTGCATGTTAGTCACACGCACTGTTAAAAACTCAATGGATTAAAGTATTTCCAAGCAGAGACTCAATAAAGCTATGACTGCTCAGTGTATACTTTCATTTGGACTATATGGTTCGGGGAAAAGAGACCACAGGGATTTCTTCCATCAGGTTTGATAAAATGAATATCTGCAATCAAATAAAAAAAAGAGAGAACCAGGAAGGCAGACAAACATGAAGTGGAAAGCATATAAATATATTAAATCCAGGAAGTAGTTATCTAAAACAACTGTGGATATGTCTTTAACAAATAGAGCAGACTATCATAAGATATACAAGATCCCAAAAGAATCATTACCTTGAACTGTGACTATATGATACCTAAAATGACCCTTGTGCCCCCAATTTTTTATAGACAGGAAGCAGGCTGAGAAAGGGTATAATCTCCAATATCCATATTAAGTATAGCTAACAAATATACTGAACAATGTACAACCTAAAAGAACAGAGGGAACAATGGACTAGGAACCTTGTCTCAAAACCCTGAAAAGAGAATCATGGTAAACCAAAGATCAATCCCTACTCCTAGGGCAGAAATTTTTATTTAATCTGTATAACGAGATTTTAAAATTGCTACATACTAATGGTAGCTGTGCATCTTTGATTCTTTGCCTTTTCTATTGGGAATGTTTACAGTTAATACTCTACCTTTGTCTCACCATTGTATATTAGATGTGTTAGGGGTAAACAACTTATATTTTAGTTTCTAAATTCTTCAGGTTGAAAGGGACCATATGGGGACCTGAGAAAGTAGAGACTGCAGTACATTATTCCCCTCCTATCACCCAGAGAGTCTGGACTTTTGAGTTTGAGGCCATGGCTAGATGGGAACTTTCAGATTTTCTTCCATGGAGACAAGATATGTTAATTTGCCTGTGAGATGGAAACTTCGAATATTTGGAGACCAAAAGAGCAGAATGTGTCTATTAGTGATGTTCACCAAATATTACCTCCTCTCTCCCCTCCAGGTTCATGGTAGGATCTCCCTATTTGGCCCCATTATGATTGGGTGGGGCCATGTGGCTATAAATTAGGATTAGATGTGTCATTTCCAGTCCAGAGTGTTTAATTACTGATATGAAATCTAACAGGGCTCTCTTTCACTCTGCAATGATACCAGGTAATGTTCCACATTGGAATTATACCCAATTCCTAGGGTGAGGACAACATGAGACAGAGCTCCAAGACAACCTTCAATGTGTATGCAGGATAAGTAAAATATTAACTTTTGCTGTCTAAAGAGAGCTGAGGGCATAACCAAGTGTACCCTGGCTAATAAATGCCTTATGCTATTTCACAGTTCTATAATCTTATTTCTTCTCTGTGATTTCTTTTTATCCATTCGTATAGTTATATACTTCATACCTCTAACAGCCTGGTATTACACTACCCAAATAGCATAATTGTTACATGAAATTTATAAAATTCCCTGTGTATTTCCTCTTTCAAGCCATTTATTAAAATGACATTGAAAAATATTTCATGATTGAACCCACTCTTGGGTATGGGGTGGTATATTTATACATCTCTATTTAAATCCTATGCCTAATTTTATTTCCTAATTCCTAGTAAATTTTCTTCCCATAATATAAAACAGATCCCTTAAATAAAGTTGATTTAATTTTCACCTACCAAGTTTTATATTATTAAAAATTGTTGCTAGGATCTTATTGCATACATTATTTATACTATGACTCATCCATACCTTCCCTTCAACTGATTGTTTAATGCAAAGCAGCTAGGCATTCAGGCCTTCTAAGATATTAAAACAAGAAAAGAAAAAAATTAAATAGAAAGATTCAAACAGAAACCATTGCCTATATGGAACAACAGGTAACTCAAACATATATAAGTGCTTTAAACATTCAAATGTTATTTATAAATCTTAAGTCATGAAAAATCATTTACGTCCCATAGTGCATTCCTAGTTATGTATCTCTTTGCTTCTGTTGGTAAATATTATTATAACCCAGAAATTAACATAAGAATAATCATTAATTTGGGAGAGACCCATATACTTCAGACCTTTAGTCCTATTTTGAGTCTACCATAAAATTCTCAAACTTTGAGTTTACATAAGCATGTTTTTTTCTCCAAAATACACCAGGGAAAGCAAATGGAACGAAACTGAATAAACAGTTATAGAGCCCTCAGGGGAGGGGAGTCAGGGGAAAAGTATAAATATATAATGGATATGCACTTTTATTACCTGAGCATTTAGCAACTCCTCACACTTGTGTGCTTGTTTCTCAATTGCAGAAATGTACTGTTTTTCAATGGCTTCTACTTGTTGCTTAACTGAAGACTGCAGTAGTGCCTAAAAACAAGGAAAAAAAGTCATTTGGATCACAGACAAAACTTGGAATCTACCGTTGGCATGGGAATTTTCTTGACAGTTGTACATATCTGAAATATGATACTCTTCAGCATTATAAAATATATATTTGTGAATATTGAAGCACATTTATATATAACACTACGTTAGGCTTTTCATTTTAGGTTTTTTTCTATTGCCAAGATTACAGTTTTTTGGCTCACATGTTCCTTCCACACACCTTCTCCTTAAAAAAGGCTAAGTCATAGAAGATGATAAAGAGAGTGAGCAGTTCTGTTAAATATAAATTCAGTTTTCAGTGAAGACCACACAGGATGAGGAGCGTATGAAAGCTGCTGAAAGAAAAAAAAGAAAAAAGGGGGAAAAAAAAAAGCCAGACATATTTCACTGGCTGACAAAACTCCACATCCTCTCGGCACACTGTAATATCCCATGGGCCAAGCATGATCTTCAAGACCACAAGTCAAGTAAAAGCAGATGGAAACTCTGAGCAACTTCAAACATAAAAGAACTGCCCCCCAGGAAGTTCACGCCCCTAATGTGAAAAGGTATAAGTCTAAGTGTGTAAGTCAGAATCTCAAGGCAGTATTCATAAAAAGTAATAAAACTTGGGAGACTGGACAAACTTAACTGGGTAGTGTAAATGCTGGAACTTAAGTCAGTTAAATATAAAGACGTTACCACTGTTCTAAGGAAAGCCAAATCAGCATTTGAAGATGTTCCACCCACTCATTTCCTTATTGGAGATGCTTAAAATATTATCTTCTTTCTTTTTCTTTTTTTTAAACTTTATATGTTATACTAACGTATTCCCAATATCTTACATGCTATTTATAAATCCTAAATCGTTCTAAAATATGTACTCAACCATATACATAAGAACTCAAGCAAATATTCTATTTTTAAAGGTCTATCTGGATAATAAACTACTCATAATCAAAATAGAAAGTTGAAACAGACACATGTCTTATAGAAAACAGACCATTGGCACATTCACCAAGAAAAGAAAAATCAGCCAAATCTCTTAATCTCTGTTTTGAAAATAGATTTACTTGGTTGGAAACAACATGCATTAAGATGCTAAATAAATAAGCATGTATTTTAAAAACTGAGACAAAAATATTTTTAAAACTTCTGGATAAGTCTCAAATTTTCAGATAATTAACTTTCTTTTGCAAATGTTAGACTGTCTGATGATGTCACTACTTCTACAATTCGGTCTTTGTCAATATGAAGCTACAGAATTACCCTTAAATTAGTAAAGAAAAATAAAGCTCTGACTGAGGTTTAAACAAAATATAAGGAAATGCTTACTACTAGAACTGCTTTTATACAATAAGTATCTTCTACAGATTCCATAATGATTAATTTATATAAGGCACCAAAACTTGATTTTCTTAAGCTATGACTAGATAATGTAAATCTCTAATTTACCTTTAGCAAAATATGCTATTTGTTAGACTTCAGAAAATTTAAAGAATGATATAGTTATAGAGCATTCCTTTGGAATAATCATAGCATCTTTCGTAAACAGAAAAATGTCATTCTTTTTTGTGACTTGGGTGTGACAGAATTATTTTGCTTAATGGAAGGAACTGTTTTCACTTCCCTATTTACAAGGGTTCCAAATAATCCCATAATCTAAATGTCCAATCGTGAATTTTTAGTAGATTAGATCCTTTGAAGGACAAGTAAATTAATAAGATAAAATAATATTCTCTCTCCATAATTAAGAAAGACAATTTGAATGGTATTTTTTCCTCTAATGATTGATTTGTACACCATATACTCATTTTGTTTGCAATGTCAAGGAGGATGGTCAACTAAGAACCAAAGCTGTGATTATGGAGCATGAAGAAAAGCTATGCAAGAGTAACTGGCCTCTTATATAATTCAAATGTCTCATCTTAGCCCCATTCAGTCATTTGAATCTATACATTAATAAAAGGAACACAAAGGTAGGTACATGAAGATTTTTTTAAATCTTTCTTCACTGAATTCTGCCTCAGATTGAAGGCAAACATTCTCTTGATAATCACATACTATAGATATTAATATGTGCAGGCTGCAGATCAGAGAAAGATGTCCCAAGCCTTCCTGTAAGGCTCATCTTGATACACAAAGAACATTGAATAGATAAGAATAGCTGGAGCATAGAAGCGGAGTTAAGAGTGGAGGAAAATGGTAAGGCAGGAGGCTGGAAAAGTAGGCATCTGTCAGATATTAAAAGACCTTGTATGCCACAACAAGGAGTTTAAAAATTTGGCCTATACTACTCAACAGTGGGATTATTAGTGCTGTACATAGTCCAAGCAAATGAGGTAATTTCCAAAAACTATTCCTACTAGTAGATTAACTATTAAGGACATACTTACAAATACATATTGGTGGTACTGTCCACCTGCGTTTATGGCTTGCTCTATTATTATATAACTAAATATTTACCTTCCACTGTAATATGCTATAATGATTGTCTTTAAATTTCTCATAAATTTTAAGTATAAAAATGAACAGTATTCTTATCATTTACTAATTTATTGTTCTCCTCTGTCATTATCGCTACAGATACCAAAGACAAGGAAAACTTCCTTGGGCCTATACAACACTATATAAGGATACATGAAAGAATAAATTCCTTTCTAAACTATTTTAAACTATTCTCAACACACATAAAGCATTAGGACGTCACGGGATACGTAGGGAGAAAAACCAAGATGTATGCCAACATATTCTGTATTGAAAACAACCAAGGGCAGGGAATGTTTTGTTGATTTTCAACATATTTACATCTTAGTCACAGTTCTAGCAAAGATTTACAGTATTTTACCAGGGGCCTTAACTCATTAACTTAAGGAGAATTATTTATTACAATTTAAGAATGATTTTAAAGGTATGAACAAGAGTGTAGGTCCCTTTAGTACACAATCTATATCTTCCTCATCTTTATATACTACACACAGCTTCTTACAGAGTGCCTTGTACATAGTCACAAATGTAATAGTTATTTGATTAACAAGGCTCCTTGTGTGAAAACTGATATTAAGAAAATACATAGTATCAACAGTACCAATATTTACTGGAACTTTCACTAAGCTTCAAATTATAACTCCCAAGTCCGGTTACCAAAATTGTTACTAAGTACATTTAATCCCTACAAGAGATCTCAATTTTTTAAGTTACTATTTTAGACAAGAAATATCCATTCTTTCTACTCCACAGGCTCAAATGCCAGTAAATAAAATAGTGTGAAGGACTACTGTGGGAAGGAAAAGTATGTTATAAATTCTACAATTATTAGACTCATAGAAAACAAAGATATGAAATAAACAATGATGCTGCCCCAACACATACCAGTAGATGCATATTTCTACGGTGGAACTGAATATATGCTGGAATTTAAGTGGCATAAGAGAAGTACAGCCAAAATGGACTACTGCAATCCACACTACACTCCATTGTCCCAACAGATCCACAGCTTTTCCTTCTGGCTTGAAATAGCCCAATTCCCACAGATCTGATTCCAGCTTCATCAAATTAAATTACTTGTCCAGATTTCCAGAACAGATGTGTGTCAAGAACCAGATGGTGTCCGAAACATTAATATCATGTTGGTATTTATTACATGACCCTAAAATAACACTGTGCAGCTAATTGTAAGCAAAAATAATTAGATTATTTTGAAAGTCACAAAACATTTTATCTATTGATTAAGTCATACCTTATAAATGGAGAAAAATATAAAGCTATGGAGCAAGCTGTTTAGTAAAGATAACGTGCCACTAGAATTTAAGCCCTAGGAGAAGAGGAATCTGTGTTTAACTCAATGATATACCCAAATGTACCTATAACAGTGTCTGCCACATAGAAGATATTTTACAAATACGTTGAAAAACTAAATAGATGGATCATGATTTTGGCAAGCCTGATTATTTTGCCTTGTTATAGAAAAATAAAATTAAAACAATAAATTAAAACATTTATGTTGATTCTGTCTGTAATTACACACTTAGTTCAGCTTACTAACTACAGTAGTACAGACAAAACAATTGTAAAGTATCATCTGAAATCAAGCACAATCTCACCTTTCTTGGAAAATTATCACAATTTGCTTTTCAAACACATATTTTTTCCTATCTTTATTTCAATCTTTTTTCATCTAACTTTTCCCATCTTTAACTACAAATCAAATGAGCAAAACTGAAAGATATCTGCAAAAATGGATGTTAAAACTGTGAAAGGGATACATTTACGTTTTTTCTGGTGTAAGCCTTCTTTTTGAGCAAAATATTACTTCAAATTTTGCAAGGATATTAAATTGTTAGCATGTCATAATATTTCCTTAAAAATTGCAAACATACTGTAAGTCAGTCTGTTATTCAAAACCAGAACCTACTTGAGTGGGACACATTAGTAAAAATGATGGCTTTCAGGCATTTTACTGAATCCTTCATTTATCTTTCTCTCTGAACTTTACATTCTTGCCTTACAAATAAAGACACAGACACTGTGGTTAAGAAATGTGTCCAAAATCACATGAAAAGACACAGTGGAACAAAGAATTTAATTTAGTTCCATCCATTTGGTTCCCTGTTTGTCTTAGCTATTCTAACTCACTGAAGCAGAGTTCTCTCTTCATAAACTAAGCACCTATTCTCGTTTTTATCAGTCACTCACTCAATTATTCATTCATTCTCCATTTATTCAGCAAATATCTACTGAGTGCATACTTCATTCCAGACACTTTTCTAGTTAATGGGGATAGCGAGTGAACAGAGGGGACAAGGGCCTTACCTTCCTGAGCTTACACTATTGGCAAGGAGATGGGGAGAGCAAGGAGGGTAAGGAAGAATTAAAAGTAGGCAACAAACAAATCATTTCTGATGGTGTTACATGCTATGAATAAAATAAAAAGAGAAAATTAAAGAAGAGTGGAGGAGAAATTTTTCAGAAAAGGTAGTAAATAAAGAGCTAAGAAATAAAAAATAGAACTGAGGTGCCACAGATGAGGAAAAACTCGGCCATATGTAAAGTCTTAGGGAAGAACATTCCCATCAAAGAAAAAAGTGCAAAGTCCTAGGGTAGAAATAAGGTGAGTTTAAGAACTATTTAAGAGGCCAGTGTAGATCATAAATGAACCAGGGAATTTCATCAGATGCTACAGCCACACTGGACTTCTTTTTGTTCCTTAAGTAGGCCAAATTCCTTCTTAAAAGGGCTGTGGGCTTCTTGGGCCCTATGCCTGAAAAGTGAATCAGAGATCAGAAAAGTATATAGAGGGCCAGGATCACGTAGGGCCATGATAAAGCATCATTTTAATTCTACTTGAATTGCAATGAGAAGCCACTGAAGGCTTCAGGCAAGCAAGTTTCTATAATCTGACATATTTTCAAAAGCCCTGAAACGATGTTGCAAAGTACCAAAGGTACTCAAATGCCATTAAAAACTTCTCTATTAATGGACAATTTATGAGAATGAAAATATGTAGCATTGATTTTTGTGGGCTACACATAATACAAGTAAGTTAGAAATTTACAATTAATGCACCATGTATGAACTTTCTTTTTATACTGTAGAATTAAGAGAAATGCAATTATCCTCTCTGATAATGAGTTAATACTAATAAGAACTACATGAGGTTTTTTTTTTTTCTTTTTTCTTTCCTTCCATATGTCCTTACAAGAAGTGCTATAGATATATGTCCTATCGGTATACCTATCAAGTAATAATTACTTGATCTTCATCTGGACATGTTGCCTCTATAACATACAGTTCTTCTACAATACCTACATTCTCCATTTTATCATGAATAGACCCTGTAAGCTCAATCCTTAGGGAGAATGAAGGTGCATGTTTCCCAACAGTAAACTCCAGATGTCTGAGGAGTGATAGTAATAGATTAGATCTGATTTCTTTGTAGAAAGGACAGAAACTATTACCTAAAATTACAGAAAAACTGGATTGAGAAACAAAAGATTTCTTCCTTCCTTTTCCCTTAATTTAAAAAAGGAAGAGCAGTAGCAAGGTCACACTGAGGCTGCTGAACATTTATCCTGTTATAGATCTCAAGCATTTGGAATTGCAGTGAATCTCAGGTTTTTCTGTGTATTTGAATTACGGTGCAGTGGTACTATACAAACTCTAAAAGGAAAATGTTAAATTATGGGTGTAGATCTAAACATGGAAATTCAATACAGTCTAGCCATGCTATAAAGTTCTTTGGAGGCTGTGAAAGCCAAAAAAAATCTTCAGGACAGAGGGAATCATTCCTGTTGGCTTTGTTGTTAAGGGAATCTAGTAACATAAGAGTTGTTACCTCAAACACCACAAAAGTCTCCCAGTGAAAATTTCTTTTGTGCCATGGACAACACATTAAAATTAAGAAGTTTCTAAAATTAAGTACAGCCCAGAAACTCTCCATGTCTGCCTTCCAGATACTTTAACCTTCTGAAAATCTGCCACATGGATATGCTTCTCCCTGAGATGCCACAATATTATTCCTTGTGACTTGAAGAAGGGCTATAGCTTCAGTTGTTTGTTTGTTTGTTTGTTTGTTTTTAAGGAAAGAAGAAAAAGAAAAAAAAGAATTCTGACTGAAACAACCTCTTCATAATCTATCATAGGATTAATAAAACACCTGGTTATACAGTAAAGGCCTATGCATTTTATTTTCTGAAATAAAAAAACAGAGACTATGACAAGAAACAAACTCATCTAGATGTCAGAAATAGTTGTTTTTAATACACATGTATTAATTACGCAAGGAGGCAGTGATTTTGTTGAATAGAGCCCTGAATCAAGCCTTGAATTACTTGGCTTTCATTTAAAACTCCTCTTCTGTTTGTTTATATGTGTTTCATCAAGGCACAGTGTTTCTCTAAGTCTCAGATTCCTCAGCTAATTAATGGAGAGAATAATAGAGTTTTTCTCTGCCAATGAAGAGGAAATTCTGTCAAATTACGAAAATTAATTTAATTCTTTACGTTGATGGTGATATTTTGAAATAGGATTGTTCTAACAATTTGATGATATTTGAGAACTAAATTCACGCTATGTGCATTGAAGTTAGGATTAACATTTTATTAATTACTAAATTTAATACTATTACAATAAGTATTTTCCTCCAAACTAATGGAGATCCATTTTACCAAATATAGGCCTCAAAGATTAGAAATTTTCCTCATATGGAATAGCCATCAACAACATTAAGAAAGAGATTAAGTTGGATTTAAATAAATTTTATTAGAGAAAACATTAACAACTGATTTTCCTTTATGTTTTAATTTATTCGTAAAGAGAATAAGTTGGTGAACTTAAAGGACAATTGTAGATACTTCTATTAGTTTCTTTTCCAGTTAAAAGTAGACAGCATATTACAGAAGTGATTAGGCTGAGGGTGATGTATAAAATAATTGAAATCCATTGGTTTGGGCACCAAAAAAATCAGAAGAGATGCCATCCCAGAACTGAAGCAGGCATCAGAGGTCCCCTGCAGTGCCAAGCTCTAGCTTGATTGTAGGTTAGGAGGAAGCCCCAGGGGAAGGGACAAAGTCAACACAGTGGCTCTGAGGAATCGTTACAATACTAACAAGTACGATACAGAAGTATCTCGGTATTGTAAGAAGGCACAAAGTAGCGCTTGCCGGCTTACATTAGCCCAGATTGGGTTGTTACAATGAACTGATTACAAAAAATTTGGCTACATGAATATCCCTCTAAAATATCAATATAATGTAACCTCTGACCTTAGTGGTGACTAAAATGTACTAAATCTGACTCTATACAGATTATTTATCAAATAGAATTCCTTTCTCATTGCTATACAGCAACCTGATATTCAACTCACCACAAATAAGAAATGTGACAATTTTATGCAAATTATCCCACTTCTGGAAAAGATAAAGCCTGGGATGAAGAGGAAACTGATGCCTGATAGCAACACGAAGAATACATAGTTCCTTATCTTTTGAATTTTGCACTACATGCTTATGTTACCATGCCAAAAAATATGGTATTTGAACAAGGCAAATCATTATAACCCCTAATAATTTACCGTTGGTATAAAATCAATATTCTGATATCTCAAGTTTTCCTAAAGTTGATTACCAAGAACACAGGGATTAAAATCAAAACCAGTCCTACGTTTGGATAATGGATTGCAATTAGAAATGAAATGGACATGTTAAAATGCTATTCTCCCACGTTATTGGCTATTATTTATATCTCTGCTTTCCTTCTCAGAGTTTGTTATTAGTATTTCAGAATAAATAGTAAATGTAACCATTCTTCTCTGTATCTTTTTAAACAGGCAAAAAATTAAAAGTAGCCTCATAGACTATCATCTTTACAAATAGATTTTGGCATACATATCCTCACTTGGACTTAGAAAATTTAGAGAGTATAAGAACATCTAATTTTCATCGGTTCATTTCTTTGCCTATAACAACTATGGTATGCAGCTTTTCGCTAACTGTACTATTGGTGGCTAATAAATAAAAATAAATCTGTAACACACATATTAATTTTTTTCCTAAAGTCTAATTAAGTAGTGCTTTTCAGACACTATCTAAAATAGCAAATGCCTGAATCTAGAGAGACCCTGCTGATTCAGTTCATGATAATAATGAAAGATTAAAAACTATATAATTGACATATTATATTGATTAAAATAGTTACTGAAATATATTATTTACAGATAGTACTACATAATCAGTCCAACAACAGCATTACCAGAGATAGAAATGTGTCAAATATGCTAAGATAATACAAAGAGTCAAAAAAACTTTCGACTCCATCAGAACAAGTCAAGCCTCAATCAGGTCAAAATGGAGAAAAATATTATGGACTTCAGAAGATACTAATGATAAAGTAGCCTGAATTCTTATGATAATAAGCAGAAATCAATAATTAATCAGCAATATTATGGTAGAATAGAATTGATATTGATACAATTTTCAAGTTTGGTCAATATTAGCCACAAATATTAACCTGATATAGTATAAAAAGGAACCCATAATATTTAAAATGGGTAAAAAATTTAGAGGGTAAAAAATTACTACGGGAGAAAAGGTAGGTCTTACGTGTCTTATGAAACAACTAACTAAATAAATTCTATTAATTATAAATTTGTTTAGAGTTATTTTTAAAGGTCTGCTATGGAGCAAAAACTTGAAACTTGTACCCTCAATACAGAATGAAGTCTTTCCCTTCATTCCTTTGACTATCAGGCTAATGATCAGTCACAATATAAAGGCAAGCCTTAAATCTATATTAGTACATGTTTTCTTGCAAGGTTTCCAATGCCTTTTGGTTTTGGCCTGGCTAGAAAAACCACAAGAATAGCCTTGCATGCAAAATTCTGGCTTAGCCCAGGAAACTCAGAGGCACACAAGAACTATTCTCAACTACCAAATCTTTCCCAATCCTCCACTGAGGTTAAGTTTGGTGGGAGGGATAAGAAAGGAGAAGCCAAGTCTCTAGTTCCAAACCAATCACTAGTATCTAGCATGCCGTTAGGCCAAACTCTATTGGCAACAACCGACACCTTTATTTGTCCAGGAAAAATCTGATCATACGATAAAAACTGGAATTTATGAGAATCCTCGTTCAATCAAATAAATGAAACTATAAATTTATTTCATACCTTTGAGTTAATAAAATGGTAGGATTCAAATAAAGATATACTGTCAGGTCTCACGTATCTTAATTTTTACCTTCCCTCTCTGAACAAAAACTTAGCAATATCTAATCAAGAGAAAATATCAAAAGAAGAGAAAACAAAGCTGTTTCTCCCTCCTTGGGAAAGGACTTTATACAATACAAGTAATTCTACACCCTGGGAAAAAAAATCGGTCTCCTATGTTCTCCTTTATGAAACAGTACAAACAATTTGAGAGTTCAAATAAAATACTAGCAAGTGGATGCTTTTGAAAAATAGAATACAGCAGTCATGTGATACCCTAAGCTGGAATATAACATATGTTACACTGCTAAAATTCAAAACAATTCTTACCAAAGGTATTTAAGGCATATTAGACCTTTTCAGAAAATGCACAGAGGAAAACATTCTAAATAAAACAAAGGTTGGTTAACATGGAAAATTAGTACATTAAGAATTTTAATCAAGTTTATTTCAGAGCAACTTAGATTATGTAGCGATTTTGCATCATTTTTCACTATAAGTAGCAGAAATCTCATGTGTCCATTAAGTTAAAACTTCGGTGTATCTGATTCAATACCCTAATAGTTAAACATAAGAGGAAGAGAAAAATTATGTCAGAAAATTCTCTTCATAAAATGCTCTAAGACTTTAGAAAAGAATCTGCCCGTTTCTTGCTTTCTCATTAAAATAGTCAAGTATTTATAAGCACTATTCAAGTGGCCAGCACTGACTAGTTTTTGGCATGTGGATAATAATACAGAGGTTTAAACATCTCCAATTTAGTTAAGCTTCAGAAACAAAGACTGCAAAAGGAAAATGGGTGTGGGTATCTGTATGTCTAGTTGTGGTGGAGTTATCTTGAAATGTGTAAATATCTATAAGGATAGGTTTTTAAAATGTATTCCACTTGGCCAAATGTGTGCAAACAAAACACCAAAAGAGAAAAGGAAGGCTTAGAGTTTGAGAAGAGGATATTAAAAACCTTTTTAGTTTCAAAATGAATGTGATGACCAGTAACTAATACTCACATCACCAAAGAAGAACACAGAAAATGTGTAATTTAGGCATCCACAAATGTGCTTAGAAACATATAATATACCTTTAAATCATTATAGTTATAATTTATTTGGTGTTATTTTATTTGCGTGGAAACATTAAACCAAACTGCATTTTCTTTTTTGCATTTTCAGGATATTTTTCTAATCAGCAACTTTGCTGATCTGTCAACTATGTCAAAATTCTATGTTTCAACACTTCTATCTGGTATGATTTGCAGAGTGCCTCAATCCCTTATGATTAAACAACAACAAAAACAACAGAGAGTGTAATTTAATCAAAAAATAAACAACATGAGGCAGAACCAAGAAAATAATTTGTATTTAATAAATGTTACTACAGTGTGAAATTTTATAATGTATATAAAAGAGTTTCAAAAGAGAAAGCCATTTTTCTAAACAAAAAAAAAAAAAAGAGGAGAGGAGGAGGCTGCTATTATTACCTTGAAAAAGAAGATTCTTTAAACAGTAGCAAAATAAAAATTTTAACCTAAAAATATGTTCATACATTATTTGTGTCGAGTTGGAATTTTTAATGAACTGAGCTCAAAGCAAAATAAAATAAAAACAACATGTTGAAGTTAATTTCTTGAGTGCTTTCCACTCACTATTATAGCATGTTAGCAGAAATTTGGACTTTGAATTTTAACACACTGATTGAGTCAACTAAATACTTCCTTTGGAAAATTCTTCTTAAAAGTTATTTAGGATGAAAAGAAAAGTCATTTTGAGAAAGGGTTAGCATTTAAATTACTTTACCTCAAGCACTTATATGTACTGTAGTAACTGAATAGATATATACAGAGATATTTCTGAACAGAAAAACAAGAAGGAAATACATCTCTGCAAGAGGATACTTTCTCTTTAAAAAGACAGGGCATCATATTTCTTAAGTTATAAAATTACATCTATTTTAGCAAATATGCCTCTATTTTTTCCATGTATGACTCTCTGTGATAGTCCCTCTGTGCTATTATAAGAATTCTTCACTATAAAGAGTTTTTTTCTTACTGTGATCACTTATCCCACATCAAGGAAAACAAGGAATAAGTTGTTTTGTTTTTTTTTTTAAATCTTGATGTAGGACAAATTCTTGTTTCTTAGTTACAGCAAAAACTCATTTTTTTCTTAACTTTCAAAAACAGAGAGCAGTCCATCTAACACTAATTTCTATTAGAGTTTGTTTCTTTCATCTTTCTTTTATGGAAAAAATTTCCAAGTGATTTCAATGGGATATAACATAAAAACATATATACATGCCGACAGGCACAAACACCCACGCAACCTCGATACAGTCAATGGCAGAGTCAATATAAGAGATAAAAATTAGAAAAATGGTAACAGCTGAAATAGAATAGATTGACAGACAAATAAATATAAAAGGATAAGACAATGATTAACAATTCCCTTGGGGTGGCAAAATAACTTCTAGAACTAAAAAAAAAAAAAAAAGACAGATACCTAGCCCCCACCTACAATCTACACATTTAGAATTTCCAAGGAAGAAAACCACTTTAGCAAATGAGTTTTGTTTTGTTTTTTTAAAGCAACACAAGTAATTTATTATGTGCTGCAAAAGTGGAGAACCAAAGGGTTAAGGGAACCTGATCAATGACAATTGTTGGATGCATCTTAAAACAGAAAGCATCAGGCTAACACAACTACTCATTATCTAAAAAAAAAAAAAAAAAAGAAGATACTCTATATTATGGCTAAACAGTAATCTTTGCTAAAGAAAACTACAGACATTAAGTATCCATGAAGTCTGAGCCAGTAGATATGTAGGAAAATGACAGTTTCAAGACACAAACCCAATTAAACAAGTAAAGGAAAATTCTTATGTTGCTTGTGGTAAACAAACTTTAATGTGTCATGTTCCTGTGGAAAGTCTTCCAAGATTGACATTGACTTTACTATTGTTAATTATCAGAATAAAAGATTTTAAAAATCATAACATCAAGGAAAAAAATAGACAAAATTAAGTAAACATTATGGGAAAAATTGGCATACGGCACATTAGGGTAGATAGTTTTAGGTTGTTTTTTCTGTACTTGAACAGAATTTCACACATCCTTTTCATCAGTCTGTAGTAGCTATTTATTTTCTAAATGGACAAAAGAATTCTGGCTTTTAAACAGGAGCCCAGGTGAAGAGCAGGGTCACCATCTCTTTCTCTTAAGTGGATATTTCTAAAGATTGAAATAAGAATCTGTATTGTATTATTATGAGAAGTATACTAATTAATAATCAGCTATAAGATAATAAAAAGTATTGCAATTGCTATGTTAGAAAAATATGTTAAATATAATAATGATAATGATAATAAGGTAAAATTTATGAGCTTAATTAACTATGCAATATTCATTTTTTTCCCTCACTACATCCCCACAACACTCCTATAAATAGCTTCACACTTCCTCACTTGCTGATGAAGAAACTAAAATTTATATTTAAAAAAAAAAAAAACTGCCCAAGGTCACACTGTTAGTAAACAGAAAAGGTAGAGCTCCAATCCAGGTCTGTCTAACATCAAAAACCTATGCTCTTAATCTATCAGTTCTACTAACAGAAGTACTTAGCAGTCCAAAAGTAGAAATTATGGCAAGCATGTAACACTCTTTCAGGAAATCATAAAATAAATTTATATAAATTATTATATAAAATCACCAAAGACAGAAAAAGATAAAGATAACAGCCTTAATAGTATATAATAACTCTAGATCTTAAATTTTTTAAACATGGGATTGGGTTACAGATTCTCTTTAGCTAGTGAGGATGTGGGGAAATTGGAACTCACAATAATTGCTGGTGGGAATATAAAATAGGGCAGAAACAAACACTCTGGCTGTTCTGCAAAATGTTAAACATAACATATGACCCAGTAGTTTAAACTCTGAGTATACATTCAGGAAAAATAAAAATATATATCCACATAGCATTAGTCATAACAATCAAAAAGTAGAAGTAATCCAAATGCCCATCAACTGATGAGAGAATAAATAAAATGTGGTATATCCATACACAGGAATATTATTGACAATAAAAAAGGAAAAAATTATAATACTAATACAATTGAAAAAACAGATGAAACTTGGAAACATTATGCTAAGTCAAAGAAGCCAGTCTCAAAAGACAGTAAGTTGTATGATTCTATTTATAGGGAACATCCAGAAGATGCAATCTATAGAAACCCAATGTCAATCAGTAATTACCTAGGGCTGGGGATAGGGATAGCTGAAGAGGAGTAGAAAGTGACTATTAATGGGTACAGGGTTTCATGCTTGGGTGAAGAAAATCTTATACAATTAGACTATGATGATGGTTGCACAATTTTATAACTATATTAAAAACTATTGATTAAAAACTTCAGGTAAATTTTATGGTATATGAATTATATCTCAGAGCTGTTAGTGATTATAATCCATCAAGATCAAGTGGGCTTCATCCCAGAGATGCAAGGATGGTTCAACATATGCAAATCTATAAATGTGATTCACCACATAAATAGAAGCAAAAACAAAAACCATATGATCCTCTCAACAGACACAGAAAAAGCATTTGGTAAAATTCAACACCTTCTTATGATAAGAAATCTTAACAAAATAGGCATAGATGGAACACACCTCAATATTATAAAAGCCATATGTGACAAACCCACAGCCAACATCATACTGAATGGGAAAAAACTGAAAGCATCCCTGTGTAGAACTAGAATCAGACAAGATTGCCCACTGTTACCACTTCTGTTCAACATAGTGCTAGAAGTCATAGACAGAGCAATAAGGCAAGAGAAGGAAATCAAGGATATCATAATGGAGAAAGAAGAAGTCAAACTCTCGTTCTTTGCTGCTGATATGATCTTATATCTAGAAAACCCCAAAGATTCTCCCAAAAGAGCCCTAGATTTGATAGATAAATTCAGCAAAGTCTCAGGTTACAAAATCAATGTACACAAATCAGTAGCATTCATATACACCAACAACAGTCAAGCTGAGAATCAAATCAAAGACTCGATACTTTTCACAATAGCAAAAAAAAAATAAAATAAAATAAAATACCTAGGAATATATTTAACCAAGGAGGTGAAAGACCTGTACAGAGAAAACAACAAAACACTGAGGAAGGAAATCGCAGAGGGTATAAAAAAATGGAAAAACATACCATGCTCATGGATTGCCATAATCAACATTGTTAAAATGTCCATACTACCCAGTGATTTACAGATTCAATGCAATCTACACTAAAATACAAAATTATTTTTTACAGATCTACAAAAAATAATTCTACACTTCATATGGAACCAGAAAAGACCCCAAATAGCCAAAGCAACCATAAGCAAAAAGAACAAATTGGGAGGCATCACTTTACTAGAATTCAAGCTATACTACAAGGCTATAGTAACCAAAACAGAGACCTAGACCAGTGGATCACAACAGAGAACCCAGATATAAAATCATCTTCATATTACCATCTGATCTTTAACAAAGCAGACAAAAACATACAATGGGGAAAAGAATCTCTATTCAATAAATGGTGCTGGGAAAATTGGATAGCCCCATGTAGCAAACTGAAACAGGATCCACACTTCCCACTACTCACAAAAATTAATTCACGATGGATAACAGATTCAAACCTAATGCATGAAACTATAAAAATTCTAGAAAAAGAGGTTGGAAAAATTCCCACAGATATTGGCATAGGCAAAGAATTTGTGAAGAAGACTCCAAAGGCAATCATAGCAACAACAAAAATAAATAAATGGGACCTTATTAAATTAAAAAGCCTTTGCACAGCCAAAGAAACTATTGATAGAGCGAATAGACAACCTACAGAATAGGAGAAAATATTTGGATGCTTGACATCTGATAAAGGGCTAGTAACAAGAATCTACAAAAAAACTCAAGTTAATCAGCAAGAAAATATCAAACAACCCCATAAAAAAGTGGGCAAAATACATGAACAGAAGATTTTCAAAAGAAGATAGACTAATGGCCAACAAACATGAAAAAACACTCAAAATCTCTTATCATCAGAGAAATGCAAATCAAAACTACAATCAGAAATCATCTAACTCCAGCAAGAATGGCTTTTGTCAAAAAGTCCCAAAACAACAGATGCTAGGGTGGACGTAGAGAGAAAGGAATACTTATACACTGTTGGTGGGACTGCAAACTAGTTCAGCCTCTATGGTAAGTAGTATGGAGATACTCAAAGAACTCAAATTAGACTTATCATTTGATCCAGCAATGCCACTACTGAGTATTTACCCAAAAGAAAAAAAGACATTTTGTAAAAAAAACACTTGTGCTTGAATTTTTATAGCAGCACAATTCACAATCACAAAGATGTGGAAACAACCCAAGTGCCCATCAGTACATGAGTGGATTAATAAAATGCGGTATATGTATGCCATGGAGTATTACTCAGACATAAAAAATTGCTGAACTCATACCATTTGTAACAACCTGGAACTGTAGACCATCCTCCTAAGGGAAATATCACAAGAATGGAAAAACAAACACCACATGTATTCACTATTAAATTGGAACTAACTGATCAATACTCGTGTGCACATATGGTAGTTAAATTCAATGGAAATCAGGAAGGTGGGAAGGGGAGGAGCAGATAGGTAAATTCACACCTAATGGGTACAATGCACACTATCTGGGTGACAGACTTATAACTTTGACTCAGACTGTGCAAAAGTAATTCATGTAACCAAAATATTTATACCCCCATAATAATATGAAATAAAAAATTCAGATTATAAAATATTAAAGTAGTATCACTAGCCTACTCTAAATAAAGTATTAATATATGATTAATTAAACCTCACTTTGTAGTGATCATTGTTGGATATTACTTTAGGTTCTTGGAAATCACAGTGATAAATGAAGAAAAGATTTTCATACTACATTTTAAACTGATTATCATTTCTGAAATACATATGTATAAATGTAAACTGGCCCCAAATGGATTTTAATAGTTTAGCATCCTACATTCAAATTCCGTTTAATAAAGAAAGCACTAAGCTTTATCATAGGATAGGTAGAAGAATGAGTAGAAACATTTAGAATATCAATAATAAAAAGCCACAGCATTAGTATTGTTGGCATTTTACTAGTTTCAAGTGAACTGTAGAATCCTTACTTCCCTTTATATTTTTTCACCCTTTCTTACTTACAGTCTAATTTTCATAAACTTTGTTTTACATACATTGAGGAGCACATCAGTGTTAGAATAAACAGTTGAGTATAATTTTAGCAAACTCAAAAGGAAAAGTAAAGTCTATTGTATTTATCTATATTTTTGCTCTTTTCTTTGTTCTTTCCTTATGCTAGAAAATTCCTTCCTTTATCATTTCCTTTTTGTTTAGACAATTTCTTTTATTTCACCTTACTTTATTTTATTTAATTAATTTATTTATTTAGAGACAGGGTCTCACTCTGTTGCTGGGGCTGGAGTGCAGTGGCATCGTAATAGCTCCCTGCAACCTCAAACTCCTGAGCTCAAGTGATTCTCCTGCCTCAGCCTCCTGAGTAGCTGGGACTACAGGTGGGCACCACCACATCTGGGCTAATTTTTCTATTTTTTTGTAGAGATGGGGTCTCACTTTTACTCAGGCTGCTCTTGAACTCCTGGCCTCAAGAAATCCTCCTGCCTTGGCCTCCCAGAATGCTAGGATTACAGGCATGAGCCATCACACCTGGCCTAGACAACTTTCTTTAGCCATTCTTTTAGAATAGGTATGTTATAGCAAATTTTGTTAGTTTCTCTTTATCTGAGAACATGTTGATTCCCCTCACCCCTCATTCCAGAAGAATATTTTCACTGGATATAGAATTCTGAGTTGACAGGTTTGTCCCCCACACCAGCACTTTGTTCCCTGGTCTCCATGGTTTCTGATATAAAATCTACTGTAATTCTAATTATTTTCTCCTATAGATAAAATGTCATTTTTCTCTGGCAGTTTTCAAGAGTTTTAATTTGTCTATAGGGAAGTTTGGCTATGATATGTGTCTTGATCAAAGTCCCCAGGGAAACAAAAGCAATAAAATTTGTAAAATATAGACAGAGATTTATTTTAAGGAATTGGCTCATGTGATTATGGAGGCTAGCAAGTTCAAAATCTGTAATAGCTGATGCTGTAATTCAAGTCCAAAAGCAGTCTGTTGGCAGAATTCCTTCTTGTTTGGGGAAGGTCAAGCTTTGTTCCATTCAGGCCTTGAAAAGATTGGATATTGTCCACCCAATTTATGGGAGGCAACCTGCTTTATTCAAAGTTCACAGATTTCAATGCTAATCTGAAGTCCAAAAAAACACCCTCATAGAAACTTCCAGGATAGTGTTTGACCAAATATTCCCCAATCAAGTTGACACACAAAATTAACCATCACAATGTGCCTTGGCATGGATTTTTTGTATGTGTGTGTTTGGTTTTGTTTATCATATTTGGAGTTCATTCAACTTCTTGAATATGTAGTTTTATGTCTTCTGCCAAATTTTGGAAATTTTTAGCTATTCTTTCTTTGAATGTTTTTAAGTTCTGCCCTCTCTCTCCTCTCCTTCCAGGACTCCAAAGACATAAATTCTAGTTCTTTTTTCATATGCCCACGGGTTCCTAAACCCCTATTTTTATTTGTTTTAAGTCTGTTTTCTCTACACTTTTCAAATTGGGTGATTTCTATTCTACATTTTTAAATTCACTGATTCTTTCCTTACTTGGGGAAATAATGTGGGGTAGCCTTATCACCACTGAACAGTAATGAAAGTTCTGACTCTCATTAAGTATCCCTTGATACGTCCCCAACACGGAAAGGGAGGACTGCCTCATCAACACCAAGTTGGGGTGGAAGTCTAGGGTTCCTACACGACCTACCCTGACACTAGTGAGAAGGAAACTTACTGCTCAGTGTGAATGAAAATCCTGGTTCCCCACTCCACCTTCTTTAACACCACACCCACAGGAGGAGATAGAAGGGTACCTCATTATACCATGGTACAAGTGGAAGTCTAGGTTTCCTCTCCAACCAGCACTTGTTGGCAGGTTTAAGGGTGAGGCTGCAGTTTTTCTATGGTGTTTGATGGGAGTAGAATGGCTATGATCCAACAGTTTTTGTCTTACTAGGTGGAGGCTTTCATGGACTTTTGGCTAGTGAGAGTAGGTATTTCTTGGGGCTTGTATTTTATGTGCCAGTTGGTATTTCTGGGTTACTCCTTTCTCTAGCACCTACGCTGGGGCAAATAAGGTAAAAAGAAAACCCAGGGAACCCACCACATGTAGTTTCTCAGGTCCCAACAATCCTAGTCAGTCTGCCTGTTTCTGTCTCACCTTCAGGGGCTCATGTCTATTTTATACAAAATGACTAGGGTTTTTGAACTGTACTTAGTAGGAAAAATAGGGAAAGGTATGTCTTCATATTTCTGGAATTAGAAGTTAATACAAAAATAATGCATCTTCCTGTGCATTTTTTTTTAGGTTTTTGTCACTTTTTTGTTTTACTCCATTTGGTATTTTCTACTTGCTTTTCTAATGAAACCTTTTTTCAAACTCTTCAACAGTATCTCAACTCAACCTGGAAAATAAAAAATGATTGACTACATCTAGTCCAGGATAGCCAGAACCTAAAAGCCAAGAATGATGGTGAGATGGTATCATATTTTTCTATTCCAGTTGCATAATTGAATAAACACCTACAGAAGTGGAAGAGGTAAAAGTGTGAAGCCCTGAAAACTGAAATGTCAAAGAAAGCTATGGTTTGGGGTTCCTTCCCTCCTGAATATATGTGCATGTGTACCAGTATGTAGGTATAGAATATATATTCCATTGGAAAAAAAGCATTGAATATTTTGTTCAGTCCTGTATCTACAACAGTTCCTGGCACAAAGAAGTCTGTCAATGAATATCTGTTAAATTAAGGAATGAATAAGTGCAAAGAGAATGGTCACAGAACTTTTCCCTTTGAAATATCTAGTGATTAATGAATCATCCAAAAAATGCATATATATTTTAAAATATTTTGAAAATACTTAAAGCTTAAAAAATATGAATGAAAAGTAACTTGCTATCTAAAAAAAAAAGGGAGGCATACTAAAATAATTATCACATGAACTTCTCATGCTTGAATCTAGAATGAAAAAAAAAATTTCCTTTTTTATTCCATAATGGGACACAAACCATCAACATTTAAATTATAATGACATCTCACCTATTAAGAAAACACTGCCTTTTTTTCCTATATAAATTATTTACTTTTTTCTGTATTACTACAAAAGCTGATTCTCAATATGTTTTTAGAATGCTTTGGTTGCAAAATTTTACATGGTAAGCAAGATATCTGATTGCGTTTCTCCTAGACTACTGCAATATCATTGTGTAAGACGTGGAACTCATCAGTAAATCAATATGAACAATTGCATGTAATATATTCACACAAAAGTTCACCAATGTAAAAGAATTCATTTATATTATTTGAATATAAGTCAACTATTAATGTAAGCTGTAATATGACAAATTGAATATAACTTTAGGAAAAGACTAGATTCTTAATCCCTTTTAGCAATCTAAATGCATAAATCTGAAACTTTTAAATCTCTCCTTGAGTGTTAATGATATTAGACAATAGATAAAATGAGTAGCTCTCATCCAAGTGTCTTCAAAATGCCATTTGCAAATATTAGAAAAGTTTTCACATAGGATTTAAGCCTCTTTTCTGGTCAGTATTGAAAGTGATATAAATAAATATGTTTGTAGCAAAGAAAGTATTGTGGAGCTAGAACCACAAAAGAATTAAAAACACCAAATATTAGGCCTGGCACAGTGGCTCACACTTGTAATCCTAGCACTTTGGGAGGCCAAGGAAGGAGGATCGCTTGAGGCCAGGAGTTCGAGACCAGCCTAGGCAACAAAGCAAGAGTTTGTCTCTTAAAAAAAAAACAAAAAAAAAACCAAAAAAACAAAATTTAGCTTGGCATAGTGGCATGCGTCTATAGTCCCAGCTACTCAGGAGGCTGAGGCAGGAGAATTACTTGAGCCCAAGAATCCGAGGTTACAATGAGTTATGATTAGGTCACCACTACACTCCAGCCTGGGTGACAGAGCATGACTCTGTCTCTAAAAAAATTAAAAAATAATATATAAATAAAAAAAACATCAAATATTGAGCTGTTAAGAAAAAAATAAGCACATCCACAATAATCATATTTTTAAAATCTTTAATTTAGAACTAATGAATAAAACAAGTAAAATATAAATTTGTGCAAGAATATCATTTAAAGCAGCAAGAGAATTATATAAATCCAAATACTGTTGTCCCTAGTCTCACTATCCAGAGTGGACTGGTTCCAGGACTCTCCACAGATGCTTAAGTTCCTTATATAAAATTGTGTAGTACTATATTTGTATATAACCTAGACACATCCTCCTATATAGTTTAAATTAACTCTACATTACTTATAATATTTGATAAAATGTAAAGGGTATAGAAATAGTTGTACTGTGTTGTTTTTTTAAATTTGTATTACTTTTTACTGTTGTATTGTTATTTTTTTCTGAATATTTTCCATTTGTGGTTACAGAAGCTACAGATATGGAGAACCAACTGTACTTTAATTCTTCCCACCCTCAGCCTTAGGGAAAAAAAAGAAGATATCTCAAAATAGATACCATATATAGGGCTTTTCTTCAACTCAACAACTGTAAAGCTGGTTTTTATTAGAATAAAAATTCTTAACATTATAAAAAGAGCCAATAATCACAGCTATAAAAAAACAGAAAATTTTTAAATGACCTTTTTGACAACGAGCACCAGTTACTCTATTGGGTATGGTCACAAAAATGACCTTTCATATCCCAAGATATATCTAATAGACTACTTTAATATCTTAGGTTAAAAAAAAAAAAAGCACTTTTCACTTACATTAACTTTAGATCTACTTATTTTTCTACTTTTACCCAAATAAGTTCTTAAGAAAGCTTTTGACATTAAATTATAAACTAACTAAAATGACTTTTATCAAGTCTAGTGATGAAGTTTAATCAACAACAAAAAAATTCTATACTCCACCTGTAATAGGAAGAATTTTTTTACATTTATTATAATAATGAATAATCCAAAACAAACTCAATGTCTATTTATACATATATGGTTAAACAAATTATGGCACATTCATTCTGTGAAAACCTCTAGAACAATAACCAAAATAGGGTAAGTTTATATGTACTGGCATGAAAATATCTTCAAATCATATTGAGTAAATACAGCAAGAAAAAAACAAGTAAATTGAGTAAGACAACATTTTTGTAAAAGCAAATCAAATCACATACATGTGAGTGTATATGTATGTAAAGATGGAGAAACATCCTAGAAGAATGTACATCAAACTGCCAATAGTGGTTCCCTCTGGGGAAAATGGTCTGAACTTTGTTTCAGTAAGAATGTATTCCTCCATTACTTGTGAAAGAAAAAAGATCTAACATGAAATTTAGAGGGGGGAAAAAAAGACTTTGACATTAAACTCTCAATTTGCTTTAAATGGTTAAGTTTATGTAGGCACAGAATCAAAAGAGTTCTTAAAATAATTTTAAATTATATCAATTTTACTATAAATCACTGATATTGAGAATTATCATAATTTCTATTATTACTTCAATGTACACATATCTATTTAATTTATTTTAAAAAAGAAAAAAGGTATAATAGTATTTTTTCAGATTTATATTATGCCTTAATTTTTTTCCCTTAAGACAGAGGGACCACAGCAGAGACAAAAATGATAATCTAGCAATGAATTCTATAGTATTTTGTATTTAAACTTCTTCACCTGCTGATATTATATTGTCAAATAATCTAAAAGTTTCTCAAATGCAGGGCAATGTCTAGCATTACTGTTGTAATCCACCAAGTACAATTTCAATGAACATTTATTGGCCATTGGAAAGGAATTATAAACCAAAATAAGATTATACTATAAATTTACAATTTGTATGTTTGCACATATCTATGTGTGTAAAATTTTTATTAAATTTATCCAAGATTTAAAAGAATAAACTATAGACTCTCAAACCTCTACCTTATATTCATCCACAATAATGCTAAGGGCTTCATGACCAGCTTTCCTCATGTCTTCCAATTCTTGTTTATGTTTTTCCTGAAAGAAAAAGGAAACTAAAACCATGATTTGTTCTTCTGTTTTGTTTTCAAAAGAATAAAACCATTGACTTTTGCTTTCATGAATGAGTGAGTGGTTTGTGACACACCAACACTGCAGCTGAAAACAAACGGAAAAGGTACTTTTTTTTAAAGTTCTGTTTAAAGCATTGGGAAACACTGAGGCAATGAGGAATTAAAGGGAAACAGGAACTGAAACAGGAAAACCATGTTAAAAGGTAAAATAACACAGACACTCCATGGTGCTTTCTCTTGGGGCATGTGGCAATTCTTGACCAAGATCAAGAGAGAACTGTTACTCCAACAAGCTTTTATGGTTTTTATTAACATTGTCAGGTGTTTCTAATATATTCCAAAGTTTGAGAACTACTGGATTAAGGTGATTACCTTGTAACTCTCCCTGCCTAGGAAAGGAAAAGATGAACTATCTTTGGAGGATATTAACATCCTACAGAGCCTTTCCAGTTTTTCAAATACAATGTCCAGCTTTCAATACAAAATTATCACAGCTAACAAGAGACAAGACCGACCAAACATACACACACACACACACACACACACACACACTCTCTCTCTGCAGAAAACAGAAGATAAAAGAAATAGGCCCATGAATGATTCTGATATCAGTTATCAAAGAATTTTAAATATGTATGTAAAAGTGTTTAATATGTCAAAAAATAGAAGGGAAATGGAGAAAATGGATTAGATAGTTTCGTCAGAGAACTGGAATCTCTGAAATAGAAATTTTGGATCCAAAAATATGTACTAGTTACAATTCAGTAGATGAGGTGAACAGATGAAAGAGCAGAAAACAAGATTAGAGAAAGCAAAAGATAATGAAAAAAAATACAAACTACAGCAAAAAGTATTTTGTATTTCCTAGAAATACATAAATTCCCAAAGCTACCTCAAGGAGAAATAGAAAAATCAAAATACACATAAAACAAGTAAAGAGATTGAATCAGTAAACAAAAAAACTCCCACAAAGAAAGTTCCAGGACCAATGGCTTCACTGAAGAATTCTAACAGGAAAGATTAAGATCAATTCTTCTGGGACTTCCAAAAAAATAGACAACAAGGGATAATGTCATAACTACTGCTACAAGGCCAAATTACATTGATACCAAAGGCAGACAAGGTCAAGACAAGAAAAGTATAAACCGAATTGTGCCTTATGAATAAAGATGCAAAAATTCTCAGTAAAATAGTAGCAAATACTCCAGCAGCATGTTAAAAGGATTATACATCAAGACCAAACAGAATTTATCCTAAGAATGTGACAGTGGTTCAACACATAAATATCGATCCATTTAATATCCATATTAATATATATAATCAAGGAGAAAATAACCAGAACCATCTCAATACACAGAAAAATAATGTGACAAAATCAAACACACTTTCATGATAAAAATACACAAGAAATTAGGAATATAAAGGAACATCCTCAACCTTATAGAGGACATCTGTTAAAAATCCACACCTAGTATCATACTACTGACAAAAGACTGAAACTTTTTCCCTTAGAATGAGGAAAAAGACAAAGATGTCCACGCTTGCTGCATTTATTTAACATTGTACTGAAAGTTCTAGCAATGGCATTAGGCAAGAAAAATAAATAAAAGTATCCTGATTAGAAATGAAGAAGTAAAATTATCCTTATATGAAGAAAACATAATCTTATATGTAGAAAACCTACAGAACCCATTAAAAATTAGATCTAATAAACAAATTCAGCCAAGTTGTACGATACAAAGGTTAGCACACAAAAATCAGTTATATTTCAAAAGACTTGCAATGACCAATTCAAAAATGAAATAAAGCATTCCATTTATAATAGCATCAAAAAGAATAAAATACTTAAGAATAAATTTAACCAAAGAAATATAAAACTTTAACACTAAAAATTATAAAACATTGTAGAAACTAAATGTAAAGACACCCCATGTACCTGGATCAAATGACTTAATATTGCGAATCTGCCAATCATCCCAAATTATTCTACAGATTAAATGTAAATCCTATCAACATTCCAGTGGCTTTTTTACAGAAACAGCCAAGCTGATCCTAAAAGTTTGTATGGCATTACAAGGGATTATGAATAGCCTAAACAATCTTGAAAAGGAAAAGCAAAGTTGGAAGACTCACATTTCCTAATTTCAAAATGTAGTACAAAGATGCAGTAATCAAAACAGTGTGGTATTGTCATCAAGGTAGAGATATAGTTCAATAGAATGCAAATGGGGCTCCAAAAATAAACCTGTACATCCATGGTCAATTGATTTTTTACAAACCTGACAAGGCAATTCAATAGCAAAAGAATAGTCTTATAACCAAATAAGAGTGGAAAAATTAAATTAACATGCAAATGAATTAATTGGAAACCCTAACTCACAGCATGTATAAAAATTAACTGAAATGGATCAGAATACCTGAATGTAAGAGCTAAAACTATAAAGCTCTTGAAGGAAAACAGACACATATTTGTGATAAAAGTTTAGTATCTGGAATATATAAAGAACTCACATAATTCAGCAACAAAAGATAAACAACCTATTTTTTTTTTTTTTTTTTTTTTTTGAGACAGTGTCTTGCTCTGTCACCATGATGGAATGTAGTGGTATCATTCAGAGCTCACTGTAGCCCCAAACTCCTGGGCTAAAACGATCCTCTTCTCTCAGCCTCCTAAGTAGCTGGAACTACAGGTGCATGCCACTGCATCCAGCTAATTTTTTATAAAGAGCAGTTCTCACCATGTTACCCAGGCTGGTCTTGAACTCCTGGGTTCAAGCAATTCTCCCTCCTCGCCCTACCAAAGTGCTGAGATTACAGGCATGAATCAGCCTCTCCCAGCTGCTAACTTTAAAATAGCCAAAGGACTTGAATAGACATTTCTTCGAAATTTACAAATGCTCAACATCAGATTAATAAGTATCAGCAAGGATACGGAAAAATTGGACCCCTCATACATTGCTGGTGGGAATGTAAAATGCTGTAGCCAATATGCATAATAGTTTGGCAGTTCCTCAAATAAACTAAACATAGAGTTACCCAATGACAAAGCAATTTCACTCCTAGTTATGTACCCAAGTGAACCAAAAACATACATTCATTCAAAAATTTGTACATGACTGTTGATATCAGCAATATTAATAATGGCCAAAAGTAGAAATAAATCAAATTTTCATCAGCCAATGAATGGATTAAAAATGTAGTATAACCATACGTAATGTTACTAATCCACAAAAGGAACGAAATACTGATACATGCTGCAACATGGATAAACCTTGAAAATATTATCCTAAGTAAGCAAGGCCAGCCACAAAAGGCCACATATTGCATAATTCCATTTTTTATGAAATGCCCAAAATAGGCAAATCTAGGGACAGAAGGTAGATTAACAGTTGCCAGCTGCTGGGGCAATGGAGGAATAGAGAGTAACTGCTTTGTTCACACAAGGTTTCTTCAGATCTGGCATTAGATATTAGTGATGGAGGAATAATAAACAATATTATGAATAAACTGAAGATCACTAAATTGTACACTTCAAATGGTTTAAATAAAATAGTACATTTTATGTTATATGAATTTTATCTCAAAACAAAAAAATTGGTACAAGAAAGAAATAGTATGTGTATGGAATTTTAATTTCCAAATTCAATGGCCTTCCTAGCTCTTTGATTTTGTTCATGATTTTTTTTTTTTTTTTTTTTTTTTTTTTGAGACAGAGTCTCACTCTGTTGCCCAGGCTAGAGTGAGTGCCGTGGCGTCAGCCTAGCTCACAGCAACCTCAAACTCCTGAGCTCAAGGGATCCTCCTGTCTCAGCCTCCCGAGTAGCTGGGACTACAGGCATGTGCCACCATGCCCGGCTAATTTTTTCTATATATATTTTTAGCTGTCTATATAATTTTTTTCTATTTTTAGTAGAGATGGGGTCTCGCTCTTGCTCAGGCTGGTCTCGAACTCCTGAGCTCAAACGATCCGCCCACCTCGGCCTCCCAGAGTGCTAGGATTACAGGCGTGAGCCACCGCGCCCGGCCTGTTCATGATTTTTTATTTTCTTAATTTTGATCAGAAAATGCTAGTTTTGCTACTTTATGTTTTAGAATTCATCAAGGTGTCAGAGAAATTCCTCAGAAGGAAATCTTAACAAGAACATTCTCTAAGTTTTTCAATGTTAATAACCATCTGCCTGTAGCATTAAACTATAAAGCTACTGATTGAAAATAAGTTAAATATAAGTCCTTATTCACACATTCTTTCCTTGATTATCTTAATTATGTCACATTATTATCTTTTGTTATAAAGTATGTTTTTTAACATACTTTATGATATACATATACCACATTTTATTAATCCACTCATGTATTGATGGGCACTTGGGTTGTTTCCAAAACTTTGCAGTTGTGAATTGTGCTGCTATGAACATCCAAGTGCAGATGTCTTTTTTATAGAATCTCTGTTTTTCCTTTGGGTAAATACCCAATAGTCAAATTGCTGGATCAAATAGTTCTACTTTGAGTTCTTTGAAGTATCTCCATATTAATTTCCATAGAGGTTGTACTAGTTTCCAGTTCCACCAGCAGTGTAAGAATATTCCCATCTCTCCACACCCACGCCAATATTTGTTGTTTTGGGACCTTTTGATAAAAGCTATTCTTACTGGAGTTAAGTGATATGTCATTGTGGTTCTGATTTGCATTTCCCTGATGATTAGAGATGTGAGACTACTGGAAATGATAAACAAATTCAAGCAAAGTCTCAGGTTACAAAATCAATGTACGCAAATCAGTAACATTCATATACACCAACAACAGTCAAACTGAGACTCAATACCAAATTAAAGACTCAATATCTTTCACAATAGCAACAAAAAAAAATAATAAAATACCTAGGAATATATTTAACAAAAGAGGTGAAAGACCTCCACAGGGAGAACTATAAAACACTGAGGAAGGAAATAGCAGAGGACATAAATGGATGGAAAACCATACCAGGCTCATGGGTCGGCAGAATCAACGTTGTTAAAATGTCTATACTACCCAAAGTGATCTACAGATTCAATGCAATCCCTGTTAAAATACCAACGTCATTTTTTACAGATCTAGAAAGAATAATTCTACACTTTGTATGGAACCAGGAAGACCCTATATAGCAAAAGCAACCTTAAGCAAAAAGAATAAATTGGGAGGCATCAGTTTACCAGACTTCAAGCTTTACTACAAGGCTATAGTAGCCAAAGCAGCATGGTACTGGCACAAGAGAGATATAGACCAATGGAACAGAACTGAGAACCCTGATATAAAACCATCCTCATACAGCCATCTGGTCTTTGACAAAGCAGACAAAAACATACACTGGGGGAAAGAATCCTTATTCAATAAATGGTGCTAGGCAAATTGTATGGCCACATGTAGAAAACTGAAACAGGATCCACACCTCTCAACTCTCACAAAAATCAACTCATTATGGATAACAGACTTGAACTTAAGGCATGAAACCATAAGAATTATAGAAGAAAATGTAAAAACTCTTATAGAAATGGGGCTAGGCAAAGAATTTATTAAGAAGACCCCAAAGCAATCACAGCAACAACAAAAATAAATAAATGGGACCTGATCAACTTAAAAAGCTTCTGCACAGGCAAGGAAACTATCATCAGAGTGAATAGATAACCTCCAGAATGGGAGAAAACATTCGCATGCTACACATTCAATAAAGGGCTGATAACTAGAACCTATAGAGAACTCAGGTAAATCAGCAAGAAAAAATCAAACAATCCCATCCCATTAAAAAGTGGGCAAAGGACAGAAACTTTCCAAAAGAAGACAGACTAATGGCCAATAAACATATGAAAAAATGCCCCAACTTACAAATGTAGGATTTCCCTGGGAATCAGACCTCTTCTGCAACCTTTTCAACTTCTAATTAATCTTAACTCTATTATCTTAAATACTATCTACATATAACTCTTTGATTAATATCTCCAATCTTGCCATGGCTGATGACCAGATTTATGTATTTAATTGTCTATTAACATATTTATATATATATATTTAAAAGGAATCTCAAAGTTAACAAGTTTAATGTCAAAATCCTGATTTTCTTCTACCAATCTTTCCGGTGCTCAGAAAACAAAAATCTTGAAATCGTCTTTAATTTCTCTCTTTTTTTCCCCTTATAATCCACATACAACCCTTCAAAAGATCTTGTTGGCTCAATCTTCATTTTTATTTATTTAAGAAATTCTTAAAGTATACGACTGTGGGCCAGGCACTGTTCTAAACCCTTTACAAACATTCATTCATTTAATTTATTTAAACCTATTATACCAATCCCATGACCCAGAATTAAAGCGCTCATCATCTCTACTTTTACTTCTCTAGTCCACAACACAATCATTTCTCACCAGGACTACTACAATAATATCTTTGAGGCTGAGATTCTACCCTTTCGCTAATAAAGCAACCAGAACAATCCTTTTAAAACTTAAGGGCAATCATGAAGAGTATAAGAAGTAATCTCTAAGATGGCAGGAATTATTCACTGCTGTGTTCACAGCACCTAAAATAGTGCCTGGCACATCGGGTGGTCACAAATATCTGTTGAATAACTAAACATCACGTTATCTGCTCCAAATTCCCACACTGCTTCCATATTTCTGCAAATAAAATCCAAAATCCTTCCCATGGCCGGAAAACTATACCATTCTCTTCCTAACTCCCTCTATCTGCTGTCACTGGTTTTCCTCAGTCTTGCTCTAAAGCTATTGCACTTGCTATGTGCTGTGATTCAAATGCTATGCCCTCCAGATATTGCATACTCACTTCGTCTGGATCATCTCACCATAGATAACTTCCCTGACCATCTTTACATACATGAATAGTACATCACCATCACTATCCACCAATCATGTTTTATTTTTCATCATAGCACCTATCACTACCAAATGTTTTACATTTATTATTTATTGGCTGTGCCCCCCCCCCCATTACATTGGGAGAGATAATGATAGAACACTCCAACATTCTGGTACTTAGGAAAATGAGGATAAAAAGTTAACAAAAAGGTTTCAAAGTTTGATAGTAATTTCAACGTGAGAAGGTGAAATTTTGCTTGATATTGAATATATGTATCTCAAATGGTGCCTCACATAGAATGTCAGCTCAATAAATAAAAACTGAATAAAGAAGAGATAAGATGGGCAGGATTTGAAGGCCAAATATATTTGAGAAATGAGAACAGTGTTTCTTTCTTCATCAAGGAGAGAGAGAACTATTTAACACCAAAATAAATATGTAAAAAATGCTATTTAGAACCTAGTCTTGAAAAAGGAGGCTACTGTTCAGGTTCACATAGATGTTTTCTTGAATGAATGAATGAGATGATCAATGTTCTGTTTTAATACAAGCTAAGGATATAAATTAAGAAACATTTTTGGGCATGTTTCTCCATCAGTTAAGTGAGGGAGTTGGATTAACTTATTTCTAAGATAACTTTACAGTTGCTTAATGCTAATCTACAACACAATATGCTACAACTAGATCAACCAACCCTCTTTACTTACTTCGAAGTTACTGATGGCATTCATATTATAACATAGCAGACCATTCAGTTACCAGAAGAAAAACATAGAAATAACCAAGTAGTCACACAGGGCCTGCAATTTTTATTTTAAGAATTGAGAGCCAAAACTCTACACTCTATCTTCAAAGTATCCAAAACCAAATTTGACCATAATGATAGCTTTCTTTCAAAATGTCAAACCTTAAAGCATCACTAGAAAGGAGAAAGACTCAGGAAAATGCCCTCACCTTAAATAAAACTACAGAATTTTTTAAATAAAAAGAGACTTCAAAGGTAAACTAAATTCCTATGTATTCATTTTATATATAAGGATACTGAGGCCCAGAGATGTCAAGAAATTTGTTCAAGGCCACTGAGTTCAATAAGGGCAGGATATAGCCTCAATCAAATCTCCCAATAGCCAGCCCAATGTTTATTTTAAAATATCCTCACAAAAACTGAACTATTTAAATGTTCCCAATCCCTCATCAACAGATTTATTTTCTGTATAAAACACAAGAATACACAGATTCACATATCATATGTCATACACGTTGATAAAACTAAGACATAATTAGTAATGCTTGATAAAATAGTCATTAATGAGTTCATTACTGCCAACCAGAAACTTTAGTCTACAAAAATGATGAAAGATGTTTTTCAAAGGTTAGCAGAAGCACATTCCAAACAATCCTCCATTACCCATACCACTTCAATCCCAATTCCTTATTGCCAAAATAATTACTACTAAGTCTCATACCCTCAATATGCCTGGACATGATTGGTATTCAAAATATATTTGTTGAATAGATACATATGTAAACAGGAATGACACAAGCAACAAATATAGGTGCTTTCAAGAAAAATGAGAAATCAGCAAAAAATTTTTCTATAACCATCATTGATGTACTGATGACAACACTCAATTCAAATATCTGAATCAAGACTTTCTTTAAAAAGCCCAGTCTGTAGCACAAACTGATAAACATTTCTCACATTTTATTTTTGTTGGCTGTTGCCAAGCCAAGTAGAACCCATATAATCACCTCGAATAAATTAATCCATGCATAGCAACAGGATCTTCTGCCACATAGATAGTTAAAAGCCAACATGTGATTGATGTGTTTGGAATGGATTATTACTGTGCTTTAGAAAAAAAAAAAGAGAGAGAGAGAGAAAAAACCTGCAAAGACCAATCAACCATTACTGCACCTGTGAGAAAGCCACTGCTTCTCATTTTCCAAATGCTTTGGCCAAGAGCCAGTCTATAATTAGCCTACCAGAACATAATTAGCAAATATCATCTGAATGAGAAAGGTTTTCCAATACAGGCTTCACCACCACTTTCTCTGTAGCCACAAGATTACATCCCTTTCACAACAACTAATCAACCATATTGGAGAAGGCAGGCATAAACACCCCCAGATATTCCAAAAGGAAATTTGTGGGTCAAAAAATCAAAATAAAGATAGTGGAATAACATTCAACCAATACGCTAAAAAATTCTGATTGAGAAATGGTGTAAAATTCTCCCCTACCAAAATCTGAAGAATCCAACACACCAAAGTGGCCTAAATGTAAATGCCATGGTAGTACAAATGTATATACTGTCAAAACAAAAGAAAAACAACAAAACAACACTTTCCTTCTCTCATTGACCCCACCATTTAACAGCTTCAATAAGCCTGGTTGGTTTCCTAAAGGAGACATAATCCTTGCAAGAAAAGTAGGTTTTACCAGCATGATACACATTATACAACAGGAAATCTTTCTCACTGAATAAATGTTTAATGGCTACCTCTCCATTCTACATCATTTCTCAGTCTTTCTATACATGAGGTAACACATAACAACACATGACAGAACCCATTAAAATCTTCCCCAGTCAGTCTCACAGAATAATTCCATTATTTTAGTCAAATATAAAATGGGAGAAAAAAATAACACAAACATGTAAGAATCACTCTAAGGGTATAAAGTAGTATTACAAATGGAAATAAAGCATTCTTGCCATAGTCATCTGTCCCTAGTATTGAAATAGATGCCCTTAGTAAGACTTTAGCTTAGGATATCCAAAATCTCAAAAGATGAATTTTGATCTTTGGCCCTAATCCCATTACTGGCTGCCTTAACACAATGCATGAATTTCATCAGCATGCAGAATCCAAAACCATCAGCTTTGCTGAATACCTACAATCAAAAACAGGATAAAGAAGCAAACTCCTCCTGAAATTTTCCTAACAGATACAATGGTGAAGGTATGCAAAGAACCCCACATTTGCTCAGACCAGCACAGAATTAATTTTTCTATATGTTAACCCAGATATTACAATCTCACATCCATGTCTAAGCCACGACTTTAAGGAAAGGAATTAGTAGTTAGCAAATGAGGAACAAATAAACAGGTCACACCAAATTTATCACTCTGAAGATGAAAACAACTGCTCCAGTGAAGTTCATAAGACAAAATACATTTACAACAGTACCATGATTGTTGCCATTGTCATTTCTCCTCTACCAACCACATTCTGTTATAGAACGAAGGCCAAATCCTGCACCGCCTGAGAAATGTAGCCTCTTGCAAAACCTTGGCTGAGATCCTGGCTAATTTGTTGATTGGATTGGTTCTGTTCCTATTGCTACTTCAGTGTCACCTTATTAATTGCTCCAATAGGAAACAAAGAAATTCCACACTGTACCAGATTCAGAAGATTATTATTTGTCCTCAGCTTTAGTAAGATCTTCAAAGGCAAGGTGACTTGAGTAACTCAAATCAAGCGAGGGGGAAAAAAGCAATGGAAGGGAGAAAGGAAGAAGAAAAAGATGAAGGAAAAGAGGAAAATAAAGGGGAAGAAAGCAGGGGCGGGGGTAGGAAGAAGAGAGGATGGAAGGAGAAAAAGGAGGAAAGAAGAAAGGACAAAGTTTGAAATTCTAAGAACAGCTGTGCCTGCTTGTGGCAGGACAATTACAATAAATTCTCCCTAATTTTGTGGTTCCAGGAGCTGGCATCAGAGTAACAAAGAGCAATTCCCAGCCACCTAATGTTAAAGAAAAGGCCTATATCTTATTTATCCAATAAATCTACAAACATTATCCCAATAAATAAGAATCTAAGCCACTCTAAAATTCTTATAATGTTTTATGACTTTTCCCATTTCAAGCCTGCTCTCCAAAGGTTGATTATATTTTAAGTTCAGTAACAGAAAGGAACTTTCTAATAACACAGCTTCCCAAAATATTTTATTTTGATCAATTAAAGAAAAATGGCTTAATAAAACTCACTTTTTAATGTTGTGGTCATTTGTCTGTATACAGAGTATTTCTGTCCATGGTATCATTATTTGCCTTTATATACTTAAAAACACTAAAATTCATCTTTAGTGTTTTGCAGTGGGTTGAATTGTGACTCTCCTAAAAGGTATATCTAAATTCTAATCCCTGGTAGCAGTGAATGTAGCCTTATTTAGAAATAGGGTCTTTGTAAACATAATTAGTAAAGAATCATAAGATGAGATCATCCTGATTTAGGATGGGTGCAAAGTACAATTACTGGTGTCCTTACAAGAGAAAGGAGAGAAAGATTTGAGATATAAAGATAGAGGGTAGAAAGGCAGGTGAAGATCAGAGGTAAAGGATGGAGTTATACTGCCACAAACCAAAGAACATCAGGAGCTAGCAGAAGCTGGAAGAGGCAAGGATATATCCTCTGCTAGAATCTTTGGAGTGCACCCCTGCCATAGACCTTAGACCTCCATAACATAAATTTCTGTTGTTTTAAGCCACTAAGTGTGTGATTTGTTATAAAGGCCCTAGAAACTAATACAGGCATACCTCATTTTAGTGCACTTCACTTTACTATGTCTCAGAGATATTGAATTTTTTTACAAATCAAAGGTTTGTGGCAACCCTGTGTCAAGCTGGTCTATCTGTGTCTATTTTTCCAACAGCATGTGCTCCCTTTGTGTCTCTGTGTCACACTTTGGTAATTTTTGCAATATTTCTAACTGTTTCATTATTAATCTACTTATTACGGCAATCAGTAATCCTTGATGTTGTTATTGTTTTGGGGCGCCATGAACCACATCCATATAAGACAGAAAATTTAATCAATAAATGTTGTGTGTGTTCGGACTGAACGATCAGCCATTTCTCCCTCTTCCTCCCTCTCCTCAAACCTCCCTATTCCTCCAGACACAACAATATTGAAATTAGGCCAAGTAGTAACCCTAAAAGACCCTCTAAGTGTTCAAGTGACAGAAAGAGTCACATGGCTCTCACTTTAAATCAAAAACTAGAAATGATTAAGCTTGGTAAGGAAGGCATGTGGAAAGTCAAGATAGGCCAAAAGCTAGGCCTCTTGTGCCAAACAGCCAAGTTGTGAATGCAAAGGAAAAGTGCTTGAAGGAAATTAAAAGCACTACTCCAGTGAACACATGAATGATAAGAGAGAGAAACAGCCTATTGCTAATATGGAGAAAGTTTTAGTGGTCTGGATAGAAAACTGAATCAATCACAACATTCCCCAAAGACAAAGCCCAACTCAGAACAAGGCCCTAACTCTTCAATTCTATTAAGGCTGAGAGAGGTGAGAAAGCTGAAGAAGAAAAGTTGGAAGCTAGTAGAGGTTGGTTCGTAACATTGAAGGAAAAAAGCCACTTCCACAAGATAAAAGTGCCGGGTGAAGCAGCAAGCCCTGATGTAGAAGCTGCAAATTATCTAGAAGATCTAGCGAAGATAATTGATGAAGGTGGCTACACTAAACAATAGATTTTCAATGTAGACAAAATAGCCTTCCTTTGGAGGAAGATATCATTAAGACTTTCCTAGCTAGAGAGAAGAAGTCAATACATAAGGTAACTAGAAAAAGGTCTGAAACCACTTACATGTTCATTACAGGAAATTTGTAAAATAAATGATAGCATACCCATTCAATAGATTATGAAGAAGCAGCTCTTACTATATTGATACAGAATAAGTGATGCTTTTAAGTGAAAGAGCACATGATACCTCTTATATTAAAGAACAAAGAAGAGTAAACATATATGTAAGTATGTGTGAATACACACATAAGACACACATACACATATGCACAGTATATTTGTATGCATATATCCAAAATATCTTTGGAACGATATATAAAAAACTGCTAATACTGGCTGACAGCAGGGAGGAAAACTAGGCAGATATTGTGGGAAGGAGACTTTATACCATGTAACCTTTTGTACTTTTTAAGATTTTGAACTATGTGACTGTATTGCCATTTCAAAAATAACCTCTAAAATAATAAAACACAAAGTTTCTACCTTAGAAACCTAACTCAATGAAATAAACTTCTAATGATTAGATTTCTGACACCAAGACTGAGGGATAAAGGTTGACATTTTGAGAGAAGCAGCAATAATCCCAGCTTCCCTCAACTCAGTGTAGGCAGATGCCTTCTCTGGCTATTGGCATCTGGCTGACATTAGGCAATAGATAGAAACAATCAATGTTTAGTAAATATTTATTGAGGAAGAAAATAGTGGAAGGCAGATCAGCCTAGAAAAAAAGACCTCTTTTAAATGCCAACAGCTAAGCTTGAATTTCCTTATCTGTAAAAGAATAATAATATTATAGGGTTACTATAAAAATTAAATAAATAATGCATGCACAGTAGATAGCACAGTGCCTTGCACATAGTAACCAGTCAGTAAATATTAGTTTTCCTCATCATCTTCCTTTTACTTTTGATGAAAATTGGGAGGATACTAAGACACAGACTTTAAGTTTCTGTCTCAGAGTGAAGACTATATATACTGATCAAGTTTGACATTGAATACGGATGAGCATGTTATACATAAAAAAGAAATCCTTTTCAAATGAGAGAAGAAAATATTCATAGAAATAAGGAGAAAGCCCATGCCATAAGGGAATTTCTTCTACTCTCTATTTGTGACCACAAAGATGATGTTTCTTCTAATACATATTCGTTGGAGTTTCATAATGCTGAAAAGGAAACAGAAAGAAAAACAGGCAAATACATCCCCTCGCACAAAAATCATCAAAATTCACTATTTCCTTATCAAAATAGTCAAGTAATGATTAGTATGTGGTTCTACTAACTCCAAATCAGATATATTACTTCAGATTTACAAGTCACTAAACTTAATTCTTATATAAATGTTACCTCTTTAGTATAACTTTGACTTCTTACTACAAGTATGCTCCTAAAATTTCATACTGTACTTTTTTTTTCCTTTTGTTGAAATACTTGCTGGTTCTCAAGTATAAAAATAATTATTATTATAGATAGGAAATTAAAATACCAGAAAAAAATGAGACATAAAATATGAATCACATCTTTTAGATGTTAAACTATTTTTCTCTCTCTTCTATTCTGGCAAAAGTAGCTGGCAAGCCAGTGAAAACATTACCTCACTCTTAGAAAAGTCATGTCAATTTTTCTAAAATTAATGTTAGAATAATGCATACTGTATTTTGAAAAACAGAGGCATCAGCCTAGACAGGACTATAAAATCCTCAATGCACCAAAAGGTCAGATAACACATATTTGTAGAGAAGCTGTTTTATAAAATGAGAAGCAAATATTCCAAAAGAATTTACTGTATTATAAAATTGGCTATCAAATCAGTTACATAAATTTAGTTACACAATTATAGAACTAGAAAAGACTATAAAGACGAAGAAGGCATATTCTCTCTCCCACCCCATATTTTATAAATGATGAAATTGAACTGTTGGGGAGACATTTTCCCTAAGTTCATTTTTCTGTGTGATAGGAAACTCAGTATCTCTGTTGGTCTCTTACCCCGCCCACTCACTTTTCCCTTCCTCTCTCCCTCTCTACACATGGAAGGTGAGGTGATTTGTATAATCCTTGGGTTAGTAAGGAAAAGCTGCAAATGCATAGCTCAGCACCATTTCTCTAAAACTGTCTCTCTCAATCTCTTTCTTTCAATCTCTTCCATTCCCACCTCCACATATACATATGAGTGTATGTATAGATATATGTGTATATGCACATACAAACGTGTGTATATGTTACCTTATGTTATATATTACATATGAGAAATAGGGATATTAAGAGAGGTGAATATATATATGCATTTGAGTGTACATGTGTGTATATATGATGTGTCTGTGTATATGTGTATTCCCTTCTCTCAATCTCTCTTTCCCTCTCTTGCTCTCTCCCAATTTCTCTCTACAACCTATTTCTGTCTCTCAGTCTCTCTCTTCTAATCTCTCTCTCTCTCTCATTACCTCCTTCTCTCAATATCTCTCAGTATCTCTCTCTCTCTCTCACACACACACACACACACACACACACACACACACTCCTGACTGCACAAAATGCATTTTCTACTCTTCAGGGCCTTAAGCTTGCTAGGCCAGGCTTCGAAGAGGAGTATCTAACATTGTCCAGCTATGCCAAATAAAAAGCAAATAAGTGTGTCAAATTCAGGCATATAGTATTAATGATCCTGTCTGTGAACAAACCTTAGCCTATTATTTCACACTTTCTTTATTCTCAAATCTCCAATAGCTCCTCAACTCTCTTTACTCCATTCTCATGAAATGGAGGCAAACATGTGCCTATCATATCTACCAGTCATCTGTATCTGTACCCCTATATATAATCTTCTCTACTGTTATGATAAAAGAACTGCTGAAGTGCTCCTTCTAAAGGTAACAGCCCTTACTTATCTACTAGATCCTATATTCCCTCATCTTCTCAGAGACTTTCCTTCCCTCCTTTCACTTGATCATCAATCTTCCCATTCACCTGAATCAATCCAATAATGATATAAACATGTTATAATATTTTCCAGCCCCCCCCAAAATTCTCTCTTGCCCCACATACACTGAAGAATTGTCTTTACTCATTGTGCTTCTAATTCCTTTCCTCCCATTCTCTTAAATCCACTCCAACAGACTTCCCTCCCCACTGCTATACCAAAACTGCTCGTTAAGACAACAAATGGCCTACTATATTAGTTTTCTATTGCTGCCATAACAAATGACTATTAACTTAGTGGCTTCACACAACACAAATGTATTATCTTACAACTCTATGAGTCAAGAACTGAAAATGTAACGTGGCCCAATCTTTCATGAAACCAATTTAATTTTATGTATGTATTTTCATCCTTTGATCCAATAATTCCTCTCCTCATAATTTAAACTAAAAAAAGTCATAAATCAAGACAGACTTTTCTGCATAAAGATATTCAGAGATGACATGATTTTGAGAGTAAGAAAATTAAAAATAATCTACATAAACTACAACAAGGAGATGATTTTGAAAAGTATGGTTCATTTCTATGATGGAATATTATGGGGTTACGCTTGTAAAGAATCTATATGAAAACTGGGACCGTTATGTTAGATGGATAATGGTATATGAATAGTATGAATTTGATCACATTCAAATTACTCATTATGAAAAAATACACCAAATGCATACTCTTATTTGGTAGAAGCATTACAGATAATAATAAGACTAATTTCTGGCATGAAAAATACTCATCTCCAAAGAATGATTACTTCCAAAATTATGCTTAAAATTGAAAGAAATCTAGAAAAATTAACTATTTCAAACTGAGGACAACGGACCTGGCAGGAAAAGTTACTTGACACTGAGGCTTTAACAACCAACAGTGATGCTGGAAAAGTATTTTGTATATCATCCAAATAAAGCACAGCCCTATTAAAATAAAAATTCTAATAAGAATATAGAAGGAATTAATTTGATTAAATACACTGAAAAATGAAAAATACTTTTTTTAAATTAGCAACAACTCTATTTTAAAAAGGTGAAAATTACATGTAATGATCCATATAAATATATGAAATTGGAATAGCTATCGAATTTTAGTTTAGGAAAAAAGAAAAAAAGGACTTTACCACAGGCCAAAGATCACTTTTTTTTTTTTTTGTTCTCTACTTTCATGAATGGGAATGTTACATTAGGATTAGACAGATGATCCAAAAATGAAGTACATGTGGCTGCAAAAGCATGAACGATAACAGACCTTCCTAGTCTCCTGTCTACTTTCATGCTTATAATCATTTCCAAAAAGATTTCTTCATTTCTAGAAATAAAAATAGCCATACATCCAAGAAATAACATATGATACAATTTGAACAAAACTTCAAGCTTTAGAAAACAAATTAGTCATCAATAGATTAAGCCTAACCCTGCCAAATGTGAGCCTAAAACAAAATGTTGAAGTTAAATGATTTAATATTAAGCCTATAAAAGTTTTCTTTAAGAGATAATGTAACCACAACTATAAAAATCACCATACTTTAATCACCGCTAAAATTTCCTATGTACAATAATATACAGTATAAGTCTTGTTCGTTCTAATAGAACTGAAGGAACACTTTAAAAATTCACATTTAACAGAATAATATGGATACGTCCCAACTTTCCAATAATTATTATTCTGATTAGTGTACCTATGAATCAGATTCTCTTCCTGCTCTGCCATCAATTACTAATTATTTTCTGCTCACAGCTAACCAGGCTAGACAAGCATAAAATATTCCAACCAATTCCACTTTGGGAGTATTCTGTTCTTTTGAATTAGGGCCTTAGTGACTGGGAGTTGCCTGTTTATTTTTTCCATTTATTACTAAGAAATTAGATAAAATGATCTATTTGTGTTCCTTTGGGAAGGGGATTAAGGGTAAGAAAAAAAGCAAGAGGCGCTGTTTTTTGTTTTTTAATTTACCCCTCAAAGTATCTCAAATTTACTCTCTGATAATAAACCAATAATCATTTCTGAAAAAATAAAAATCTATGGCAAATATCTCTGCTATATATAAGATGGAAAAAAAAGGGGGGGGTTTTCTTTTTTTTTTTTTCTCCTGGTTTCCTTGTAGGAAGAAACAGTCCTGACTCCTCTACAGGCCATGATGGTAACATGGTTTACATGTCAGTGTAAGAACTGGTGTTCTTGTTCCTCCACCAAACAAATGGTAAGTGATAGTTAATATAATCTCTAAAAACAAAAAGAAAAAAAGGGGGAGGGAGATGTTTGCCTTATGCTAGAGTTCTACTCAAAATGGTTAAAGTATTTAAATAAAATACTTTTACACTCTGAACAAAATAGTTACTAATATTTGGTATCTTCTCTAAGCAAATAATTATATTAAAATCTCACCTCCATAGAGAATAAAACGTTAACAACATTATATAGGAGACACATGGAAAGTTTGACTGATGGAACTGCACAGCTATACCTATCATTTCAGACTCTATGTTAATTTTGTCCATTTGGAGAGGGGGGTTGTTATTATGTTTGCTTGCTTTGGTGCCCAAATGTTTTTGCTTCTGCTAGTACATTGAGTTAAATTTCCTATAAGCTAACTGTATATGGTGTCACTCCGCTAGATTTCCTTGCTTTATTAGTCAAACTAGAAATCCAGAAAACCATTTTCTGAAGTATAAAAAAGGAAATGCATCCTAAAGAGTAGATACAAGTGTAAAAAATATGTGCTTCAGAATTTACATGCAAGGAGAATTTCCCCAGACCCTACTACAGAAGTCACTTGCCCTTCTTCAAGTTATTCCAACAAGGCTAGTTAGTTAATCTACACTTTCTTCAGACTAGAAGGGGAAAGGAAAAGAGTATGTCATAGGCAGGGATAGGAAAGAAACAAAAATAGGTGATTTTAAGCCACCTGAACTCTTTAGAAAAAAGGGACTATTTATTTATAATGCCAAGAAAACGATGAGCTCATATTAATTGCTTAAAAAAATTGCTTTAAATAAACCTGTTTTCCTCTTCAAAAACCATTCCTTCAAATTGCCTGCAGCCAATAAACTAGATTAAAAAAACAATAGAATTATGCAAACAAACTCCTGACTCCCACACTAAATATGGAAAAGCAAGTCTTCCAAACAGAAGAAAAGTTCCCTGCTACCTATAAGCTCCTCACATTCCTCAGGCTATTAGACCTCTGACAAATAAACTCATAAACCCCTCCCCCTAGTAGAAATGTTAAGACTAAAAGACACACACACACACACACACACACACACACGCACACACACACGTTCTGCCAGAAGTCATTTCAACTCCAAATAAAGGATAAGCACAGACATCTGTCATAAAAGTATAGAAACAAATAAAAATAAATCATAAGGCATATTTTTTAAATGGTAATAACTGAGTGCTTATAGAAAGGTCTTTAACAGAAATGTAATAAAAAATAGGAAAACATTTTGGAAAACTTATAATTCACATTCTTATTAGAACTTAAAAGGACAAATACACATGTAAAACCATACCAGACAATCATAAACTCTATGTACTCTGAGGTAAGGAAGGCTGTTCAGAAAGAATCCTAATGATCTAAATTTAAAGCTTCAATAAAAGAAATCAACAACAGATTTTAGGCCAGATGCAGTGGCTCACACCTGTAATCCCAGCACTTTGGGAGGCCAAGGCAGGAGGTTCACTTGAGGCTAGGAGTTAAAGACCACCCTGGGCAACACAGTGAGATCTCATCTCTACAAAAAATAAAAGAAATGAGCCAGGCATGGTGGCATGCAGTAGTCCTAGCTACTTGGGAGCTGAGGCAGGAGGACTGCTTGAGCCCAGGAATTTGAAGTTGCAGTGAGCTATGATCGTGCCACTGCACTCCAGCTGGGCAATAGGGTGAGACCTTGTCTCAAAAAAGGAAAAAAAGAAAAGAACAGATTTTAAAGTGCAGAAAATAAAATAATGAAAGATGAGATTCCCTGAAGAAAATCTCCAAAAAGATAGAGATGAATGTGAAAAGCAAAAGATCAGACATCAATACAGTCATCCATTCCCAAGCAGAATCAGTCTACATTATTCAGAGATTCCATATTTGTAAATTCACCTACTTGCTAAATTTGTAACCCCCAAATCATTCCAGGTACTTTTGTGGTCATTCGTGGACATGTGCAAAGTGGTGAAAAATCTGAGTTGCCCAACACACACATTCCCAGTTAAGGTCAAACAGGGTGCTCTGCCTTCGTTTCAGCTTTCATACTGTAAACAAGTGTCATTTTCAGTCTTCTCAGCACCATGATTTCCACATTTTTGTGCTTATTGTTGGTGATTTCACTGTTTAAAATGGTTCCCAAGCATAGTGCTAGAGTGCTGCCTAATGTTCATAAGTGCAAAGGCTGTGATGTGCCTTACACACAAAACACTTCATTTAGGCATGAGTTACAGGTTATACTGCTATTGGCCATGAGGTCAATGTTAAATAAATCAACAATATATAGTAAATAAGGTAATTTCCACAGAAACACACATAAAACAAAGTTATATACTGATCAGTTGAGGAAAATGACTAGAGGAGCTACATCCTAGCAAAGTCAGAGGGGAACAGGCATCAAACTAGATTGTTTCATTTTTAGACTATTGATACTCCCAATTTAACTTTGACAAAATACGGAGCACATTTTCCAAATGAAAAATCAAGACAAATAGTCTAAACAAGGAATTTTTTCTCATTTGTTAAATTTATTCCTGTGAAAGGTAATATACAGGTATATAAAAGTATTTTACCATTTTTGTAAAATACTCAAAAAAATTAAAGATATATAATAGTTCATCACACTTTCAGGTCATATTTTCCCTTTAATTATTTATGAGACTCTTTCCTGAAACCCCTCCAAGTTTTTCAATAACTGTTTTAAAATGTAATCTGAAAAAACTAGGCAAGAAAGTCATTCTTAAAATGCTTAAGAGATGTCAAATATATCTTAACTCAAGCTAATGTATCATCATGTTACTATTTGGACCTTTTAGTTACTGACATTTTTTGTCATTACTGAAGCAACAAATCCCAAATCTGTTTTCAATATACCCTCTGTCACTATTTCATTTATAGTATCCATAGTTTAATCATATATCATACATTTGCAATTTCCTAGAAAGAATAATTAAGCATCTAGAATGCTTTCTGAATGGACAAAAATAAATTTATATATTAATTTGTAAAAACTTAATAAAACATTTCATTACATTAAGTATTTTCTGATTATGAATGAAATAATTCTTTTAAGGAAGAATTGGGGATTGTAGCCCCCATGTACAAATTACTAAACTCCATCCTTATAAAATTTATCACATACTGGCTTGTCTTGTAACATATGATCATATCTCCAATGTTAGAGTCTAAAGATTAGGGGCCATTCCTCATATATTTTATATACTTCATTCATTCCTAGAATAAAATAGGAGCTCAGTTGGTAAAAATTCATTTATTTTCAAGCCCTAAGAAATCTGTTCCCAAAGAAGCACCACACTTCAAAGGACAGAGTTTCCAATAATGATTTTAAAGGTATTATTATAATAGTGAAAAATATTAACTTCTGATTTAATATTAATTTCTGATTTAACAAATATTTGGTTATAATTTTATATATCATCTTATGGTTACTAAAGAAGAATATCAGGACTATAAATACATAAAAATAGTGAACTGTCTCCTAGCTCTGGGTAAAGAACTGTGGCACACAAAGTAATCCTTCCAAAAATAGACTAATTTGTTATGACTATCATCCCCATAACATCCTAGGCTTCAAAACAAGGGGAAAAAATTATATTTCAAGATTTGTGGCATTTCCACAATGTTTTAAAAATGATTTTCCAAAAGGGTTTATGGCAAAAACTACAACACCATCACCATTTTCATAGAATACAATACGTTTGCTTCTCTTTTGTCCTGTAATTTAGCCCAGTCTGACTTTTTTTCCTCACATGAACCTCTGTCAGGAGGACAGCTGTGTTGGCTGCAAATAACCAGTCTACAATATTCATCCTGAAGATTACTGACAACTCAAAACCACAAGCACGGAGTTAAGATAGTATTGGGGTTAGAAAGTAGTATTTAGCCTGTAGTTCATCAATTTTTGTATGACCAAGGTGAAATAAATGTAAAAGGAAATCTGTGAATAACTGTCTTTGCCTCAGAATGTTTCCTGATCTTTTTAAAAAATTTAGAAGCCACCAGATCATAACTTTGACAGATGCCTTTGACTTAGATATCTAATTGAAAACAAAAATAAGTTCTAATCTGGAAGCACAAACTTTTCTTGCTGAAATAAAAGAAAATCAAAGAGAACAGGCAAAACTCAACTTTATTATCCTTACTTGTGATGACAATCTCTTTTCAAAGGGCTTTCTTCAATGACTTGAGCATTTTTCTGTGCTTGCTTTTTCAGGGACAAAACTTTAAAGTACAACAAGTGATAATAGTTAAATCCCTATAACCCATTAGGTTGAATAAGCTCTACAAGAGCAATAACCCTGAGTGTGTCTCATTCTTCAGGCTAGCTGCAACATCTATTAATAGTAGTATGCCCATCGTGACACACTATTGAAACGTTTTAGCAACCATCTCAATGGCGCTTAATAATCCTTAATAATGTCCTTAATAATCTGACAATTGGCATTATATATACTATCGCTGTCACGCAGTCACTAAATTACTGATTCAGCTCCTATTTAAATAAAAAGTATGCCAAGTGTATGTGGACTTAATGATATAAAATTAAATAGAATACATTTAGGTATATGCAAGAAGGTCTATGGCATATGGAAAAACAGTTTAGCTTATGGAATACATCTTTAGGTTTTAGATCCCGTATGTCCACAGGATCTAAAAGCTTTTGCCAGGGATGCAAAAGGAAGAATTTAGTGGGAATGAAATACATGCCATAATACTATAAACAAGCCCTCTAAAACGAATAAAATGAAGGAAAGTCAACCAAGGGACAAAGACTTTAAAATCCAACCCAAACACCTTGCTTTAGTAATAACTTTCATAAAAATTATTGGCCCTTGAAATCCAACATTGAACGGAATCATTATTTGCATAACAGGCAACTGATTCACATTTTAACTTGCTTTTTTCGGTATTATTTCAGGAAGACTTCTTTATTTTCCATTCAAAACCATATGTAGAGTCCAGGTATGAAAAATACATTTTTATTTTTGAAAAGACAAATTTTATGAGGTTAGTGGAAGGTAAACAGATCACACTTTTTTTCCCCAAACACCATTGTTTCTCATTTCTTTTCCATTGTCTAAAGCTTATCATTAGCAACCTACCTTCAAACCACCAAATGAAAATATTTTTTCTTATATTAAGCATCTATTTTCAATAAAATATCCTGTAGCTGAGCTGCCTAAAAAACAAAACTAGGAATTTATTTATTCTTAGCTTACACACAAAAAAGCAGCTAAAAAGAAAAAAATTTTTGACTCTGTTTATATCGTATCTAATACCTGTATAAAAAATAATTCTTGTTAGTCATCGGGATATGGAAAATGTGATGCCCCTCTCATAAAATCAACAACATAACATCATTATGGGTAGAGGAAAAGTTTCATTCTCTCACACATCCTAACAAATATACTGCTTTTAAGCACAGGCACTTCACCCAAATTCTAAGTCCTCATTACTACGAATTCTATGAAACTTCCATGGAACTTCCACTAAGGAAGTGGTTGGTTTTTCTTTACAAATTATTATATTGCCCTTTCTGTTTTTAGAGAATTAGCAATCTGTGAATAAAACCTGTAGCTCAATTTTAATAAATGTTTAAAAAATAACTACATATGTATTTATTTTTCTACTGGCCTTCATATTCCATTTTATATGTATACTCATAAATTCTTTTTTTTCCTTACAAATTCTTATTTTTTAAAAAAATTTATAGTGTTCTACTTTGATGTTTAAAATCACAAAAGACATCCAAAACTATTGTAGAAAGAAATGAGTTACAAATGAGTAAATGTAAAAAATGCAGTAAATATGTTTTGCTCCCAGAAAAAAAATAACCACCAAAGCTACAAATAGCTGAAGTGAAAATCTAAATTGAAATGTACTTCCAATGTAAGGTAGACAGCAATATGTCTAAGACTCATTTTTCCTGTGTTGTCTAAGGGGATGACAGCCATGCAAACATCAATTAAATTGTCAAACCCTGAAAGGCAGAGAAATTTAAAAGTAAACTTTCAGTGTTAAAATCAATAGAGTATCCCTATATTATTAAGGATATATGATACAAGAACATTCTTTGAATTCTACTTACGATAAAACCTATTTCATCTGCACCTCTCGTTTCTTAAATAAAAAAAAATTAGTTGTAAAATTTTTTATTTAGAGTAGAGATTTAAAATTGTCTCAGAAAATAACTTTAAAAATTATTTCAAACACTAAATCTGTCATATACCCACAAAAGAAGTATTATATAAGAAATATCCCAAATGGACCAACAAACTTAATCTTACTCAAAAACTCATCCAAGTTTCAGCCACGGCCATGTCTCACAATTGTAGTAAAGTAAAGATGGACTTATACTTTACTTCTAGGCAGAATCTCAGTATCATGTACATAATGGCATAGAAAAAACAAAAAATGAGGGATCCACTAGAAGGAAAAATACAGATTACCACAAAAATATTTTTGACAAAAAGAGCTTTTGGAAACAAAAAGTTTGCTCAGGCATGCCTGTATAAACCATAAAGGAATAAAGAGTGCTACTTTTGCTGACCAGGTTTCATCTGCAAAGAAAAATATACATGTTATCAAATGACTATAGATATCCTGTCTTGCATAATGTAAAGTCTATTTGCTACAGTACATCTTCCTGTGGCATACTCTTTAAACAATATGATTAGACCCACATATTTTTTAAAACATAAAATTAAACACAATTAAAATAAAACAATATTCCCTAAATAAAAATCAGTCATTAAGGCCTCCCCATCCTCTGCCCTACCTCTATTGTTAGATAACTTCATCTCCTCCTACCCATCCCCCTCATTCATTCTGCTCCAGCCACCGTGTTCTGTTTTGTTTTTTAAAATATGCTTCTACTTTAGAGCATTTTCATTGGCTCTTCCTTATGCCCAAATCTGCCCTTGCCATCTTCAACTATTTGTTCAAAAGTCACTTTTTAAATGAAACCCTGATCACTTCATTTAAAATTGTAAACCACCCCTTCTATACCACAGTACTCACAATACCCCTGACCTTGCTCTAATTTTTTCACCACTTATTCACTTTCTATTTTATATTAATAATTTATTTTTATGTTTATTAAATACTGACTCATTAATTCATTAAAATGTAAACTCCATAAGCAGTGATTTTGGTTCTTTTTCTACTAATACATTCTTTTTTTTTTTTTTTTTTTTTTGAGACAGAGTCTCACTTTGTTGCCCAGGCTAGAGTGAGTGCCATGGCATCAGCCTAGCTCACAGCAACCTCAAACTCCTGGGCTCAAGCGATCCTACTGCCTCAGCCTCCCGAGTAGCTGGGACTACAGGCACGCGCCACCATGCCCGGCTAATTTTTTCTATATATATTTTAGTTGTCCATATAATTTCTTTCTATTTTTTAGTAGAGACGGGGTCTCGCTCTTGCTCAGGCTGGTCTCGAACTCCTGACCTTGAGCGATCCACCCGCCTCGGCCTCCCAGAGTGCTAGGATTACAGGCGTGAGCCACTGCGCCCGGCCTCTACTAATACATTCTAATTCTCTAAAACAGGACCTGGAACACAGAAGGTACCTATTAAATACTTGTTGGATGAACAAATACATGAATAAACTTGTTTCTTAACTATTTCATGAGAAAGAGTACATTCAAATCCCTTAATAGATCAACTTTTTCTTACATAAAAAAATCACGTTAAAATATTTATTAATTTTAGTTAACCCAATATTGCCATTGTTTTCCTTTTCTGTTTGTACATATTCATACGTTACTCCCTATTTATCCAATACTTTTCTTCAAACAATCAAAACATTTCAGTGCCACCAGCTTACAATAGAAGCAACCGAATGCAACTGGTCCTTTTCTTAGCAACACGGGATACTATGAACATTCATTCTCCTATTACATTATAACAAATAGTACAATTCTCCCTCTGCTTTAGAGGTTTTGAATGCTTCATTACCGTGTCTTAAGATAGCATTCATCCATTCATAAAATGACTCTGTATTACCCATTTAATAGTAATATATTCTGTGCTAAATCCTGAGAACATAATACCAAAAGAAAGACAGACATCATTTCAAATCTCATGGTTCTTACAGTCTAGATAGGAAGTAAGATACTAAACAAGTAATAAAAATAACACGAGCAAATAATTTATATAGTGCTGTGTACCAGGCATTGTTCTTAAACACTTCAGAACATCAACTAACTTAATTCTCACAATAACCCAAGGAGGAAGTATTATTAGTATTATTATTTCTATTTTTATAAGTAAGGAACATGAGACCTTGTAAGGCACTTTGAAAGGTTGGCCTTAATGCTAAGAAAAAGAGAAAGCCACTGAAGTTTTAAGCCAGAGGATGAAATGATCAGATCTGAAGAATTATTCTGGCTTCGGGAATGGATACTTCATTCCAGTAAAGCAAAACTACAGTAATCTGAGTGAAAGGTGATTGCTCCCTAGGCTAGGGTAAGGGGATTGCTGAGGAAAAGAGTGCTAAAGATTGGAGAGAGAGTGAGGAGGATAAGCAAGAAGATTTAATCATTAAATTCAGGTAGAGGTTATATGTCCACCTCTTGACAGTCCTCTATTACCACCAATTTCATATCTCCTTGCTGTTATTGATTTGCTATAGAATAAATGGAACAATCATTATTTTTGTGAACCATACCTTTAAAAATTTTTTCACAAGGAAAGTTTACAAATTAGGACCTGAAAAATTTCACAAATCTGAAAGCCCAACCATTCTAAATTCTTTACTCTTTCTCACTTCCAATAGTTGTTGAATTCTCTAAAGTTTCTACCTAAATATCTTCAAATATCTCTCCCTCTTCTTTTTCCATCTTTATTTGTATTTCCCCCACTTCATTAATATCTCCATCATATTTCTCTTGGACTAACTCATCAGGCTTTAAAGAGGTCTCCTTAACTCCATTTCATCTCCCTCCAGCTCATCCTTATCAACTGCAAGAAATATCTTTCCAAAATGCAGGTATGTTCAGTGTTACTCAACTGCTAAAAACATTTTGACAGCCTCTAGCAATCTTTTCAGATTCAGCTACAAAATTGCCTTATATTCCCCCTCATATCCTGTGCGAACATACCAGACCAGGTACCATCAACTACTGAAACTCAAACTCTAGTACTAGCAGTTTCTCATATAGGTCATGCTGTTTCACAACTGCAGGACTTTTCAAATGCAACTCTCTCTACAAGAAGCTCCACTACCCATCTGACTACTTGGCAAAGACTTAATCATGTTCTGAGTCTAAATTCTAATGACTTCCACCCCCTTTGTAATCTTCCATACCATGTATACTATCTCCATCAGAAATATCAGACTGTATGCCAACTGTTCGCTTATATTCATTCATTTATTCATTCACCCAATGAATTTACATGTTTGTACCTTCATTTCCTGACATAGTTTCTGGAAGAATATATGCATCCTAGTTTGTTACACCAAATTTAGGCACAAAACTGATATCAATTTTAGGTGCTTAAAGGACTTTTAATCCTCTAGACTGCAAGAAGCTCTAAGAAGAAAACCTTTATGGGATATTTTAAAAGTCAAGAATGAATGGAAAAATATACCTTATTATTAAGTAGAAAGATTAGAAATAGGGAATAATGTTAATTTTCCATCTATAAATCTAATAATTTAACAAAATTTCTATCAAAATCCCAACAGGGTTTAACAAAAAAGCACTTTGACTAAATGATTGTTAAATTCAACTGTTAAGATTAACAGGAAAGAATAGCTAAGAAAAGGAAGCACAGCCCTACTGAATATCTAAGGGTACAATAAAATAGTAATTAAAACAATGTAAGTCATCCTAGTACAGGTAAACACAGACATATATCAACAGAAATAAAAATAAATCCAGAATATATTCAAGTACATATGGAAATTTAGTGTATGGCAAAGGTATATTCTAAATATGAAGGGGAAAAATGGATTATTTCATATTCTAACCCAAAACTCACATATAATACTCTACTTTTTTTTATTCACTATAGTAAAAGATAGCACTAACATAGAATAACAAACCAGAAAAATGCTCCATAATACTTAGAAAAATATAAATTAACTTAATATAGAAAGGTTCCTATAAATCATTTAAAATAAGATGAACAGAAATTTTGAAATATATATTTTAAAAAAGGAGAGACATAGGAAATGGCTGGGAAGAAACAGAAATGGTCAATAGCCATTTGAAAAAAAATTCAACATACTAATAAGAAAATAAAAATTAAAATATCAAGAGATATATTTTACTTCTCTACGTGGCAAATACTAAAAAGACTAGCAATACCCCATAGGCAAGGGTACAGTAAAAGAGGCATTCTCATTTATTGCTTGGTGAAAGTGTAAATTTGTATAACATTCTGGAGGACAAATTAATAGTATCTGTCTAAAAGTTGTCATCTGTAAGGTATGAAATTGTGGGCATCTTTCCCTTCCTAAGTTACAGATTTCTATTATATAATATTTACATTTTTTACTAGACGACTTTTTTTAAAAGTTGCTAGAAAAATTATGTGTGTTTTAAGAAAAAGAGCAAAAGAAAATTTATATGGCAGACAAAAAAAAAGAAGGTATACTTAGACACACAGAAAATGTACACACATTAAAAATAAACTACCTAGGAAGCGTATTATTTGAGAACAAGAAACTGTAACAAAATGGGAGAGACTTCAAAAACCAAGTGGGGAACAAGTCTAAAATGATAGAGAAAAAAGGTTTCATGAAACTAAAAGTAAAAGAGGAGGGCGGTGTCAATGATTTTTTAAAATGTGTGAAGTCTTTGGTAATGTCTTGAAGCAGAAGCAGGATTGGAGCTGTCGCCGCATCCATAAATTCCTATGCAGTAAAGAGCAGGTTGGCGTTTGCCATGAAGGCTGCTTTTTTCAGATTCTGCAGGTTTTATGCTGCTCTGAGATTTCAGAGATTGCTTTAACTTGTGAAACTCCCTGGCAGCTAGTGTATAATTTTAGATGCAGATGGAGTAGGTAATATAATTACATCTGTTTTTCATAATTAGAATGTTCTCTACTCTGTATCTATAACTAAAAGCAAATTTCATACTTTCTTAGAAGATGTCACTTAATAGAAGTCAGATATTAGCTTGAAAGAAAACAAACATTTCTAATACTTTTATCACAAAAACTTCCTCTAAAAACTGTAAATTCCTTCAGTAGCTTTATAATGTGATCCAAAAAGTATTTTATTTACTTAAAAAATGAATCCAGCTAAATTTCAGCAGAAAGCTAGATCAACAGGGCATGTTAAATGGATGATAAAATACACTATAGCTTTAAATATAAAACACCCATACTCCATATCTTAGAATATTCGGGCTGCTATAACAAAACATTAATATCACAGACTGGGTGGCTTAAACAAAAGAAACTTATTGTCTCACAATTCTGAAGGCTAGAAGCCCAAGATCAAGCCAGCATGGTCAGTTTCTGTTGAGGGCTCCTTTCCTGGCTTATAAAACAAGACACCTTCTCACTGGGTCCTCACTTGGCAGGGAGAGAGAGAGAACAAGCTCTCTGGTGTCTCTTTTTAAAAGGGCACTAATCCCATTATCAGGGCCCCACCCTAATGACTTCCTCTAAACTTAATTATCTCCCAAAAGTCCCAGGAGTTAGAGCTTGAACATATGAATTTGGGGGTAGGGGGAGAGACACGATTCAATCCATAGCACTCTATAAACCACACATTTCAGTCAACCAACATATATTTTTTTATGTGCAAGGCACTATTCAAGGAGCTAATAATATGTTTAAATAAGACAAAAGATGTCTCCCTCTAGGAACTTACGTTCTGGAAGTAAAGGGAAATAGCCAAACAATAACTACATAAGCAAGTAAGATTCTGCTAAGTTTTAAGGAAAATAAAACAGGAGTAGGATAGGGCGAGAAAGAACTACTTTAGCCAGAAAAGCCAGAAAAAGGCTGTGTCAGAAGTGGCCTTGAATTAAGGGCTAAATAATGCAGATGAAGTAGCAATAAACAAACTAAACCCATCACAAAATGTTCAAACATTTATTCTACATAATCCTCTTTCCAAAGTTTGGGATTCAGAGCACTATACTCTGTATTGTCAAAGAGTTTTAGATAGAAGATTTCTTACCTATTCCTTTCAAAACCACAATATTCTTCTTCCCTCAGATAGAATATATAAACCCACATAGCTTTCTGAAAAAGTAAACTTTCAAAAGGAAGGAAGAATATAGCTCTTCATATCAACTCTTATCAACACATACCAAATATCCCTTAAATCACTTATTTTCACTTTAAACACTTACACCTGAGTAAGTCCAAAATTCAAAATCCATCAAATGAATATACAGAAAACATAGACCCTGGAGGCCACCTAACCCTGGCCAAAATTTTCTCAGATTTCCAAGCTTTGAATAGGTATTCTCCTTCAGCATTCTCTTCTGGCTACTTTGAGTGCAAAAGCATCCTTTCTCCTTTATTTTATCTCAATGGTCTTGTTGAGAACAAAAAGGCTCCATGACTTACCTACCAAATAAAGTGTATGGATTTTATGAGAATTTGCTTCAAACCAGTCTTTTCGTTTACTGCTGAGGTCTGTGGCTTTGCTCTAGAATGACTGAGGTCAGAGTCTGACCTCAGATAAGTAGAGAAATACAGTAAATACATCCCTTGAGATTGTAAACTAGAGCATTCAAAAATAATAGGTTTGCCCCACCACTGCATGAGAACGAGGCTTAGCCACACTGTAAGACCAAGTCTTCCCATTTTGTGGCAATGTCATTATGCACATTTAGAAAGAAGTCTATCACTAAGCACTTCTCAAAAGCATTTACTGAGTACAAAAAAAAAAAAAATCTGTGTGCGCTCTGGGAATGCTTCCTGGGTGATTTACAATCTAGTAAAGAAAATAAAACCCATCCCTCTAAAGTGATAAATATAAAACAACCAAACAGCATATAAAATGACTGTAAATAAGCATTAAAGCCATATTTTACCAAACTATATGTTCCTGAAAAGACAATTTTAAAAGTTGCTTAAATTTAGAAGACAAAAGATCAAACAACGTAACAGAATAATTATCACAATCACAATTCTATAGCACTTCTGAAATGCATATGCATAAACCTTTGTTTAACATCAAGAGGTCATGTTCTGTCTACCTTTTCAAGAAAATATGACTATGAAATTTTAGCATCCAGCCTTAAATCACTCACAATTAAAAATGAGTAAAAACCGTAGACCGAGTAAATAGTCAGCCTTTCGTATCCATGGGTTCAACCAATCATGGATTGAAAAGCATTCGAAAAGAAAATTGCATCTGTACTGAATATGCACACACTTTTTTTTCTTGTCATTATTCCCTAAACAATAAACAACAATTTTTGTAGCTTTTACATTGTACTAGGTATTATAAGTAATCCAGCATAATCATCAATGTACGTTTTGAAAATAATGTTCTCCCAATGACTTCGAAGCTGTCCAAAAAAATTTTAAGAAATAAAATGACAAATTGATTTTCTGAATTATTAAAAGAGGAATAAGAAAATGACATAATGTCATCAAAGTAAAAGCCAGTACAAAATTTCAAAAAATTGTATTTATATGGTTAGTTCTCAAAAATGCCCCCAATTCTTGGCATTTTTGAGATTTAAAGGTCAATGAGTTTTCTTATTACTACTGTTATTCGATAACAAATAATGAAATCATAAGGTAAATCTTTTTGCCCCATAGTTAAAAAAGTACTAAAGAAATTACTTTTATTTCTTTTAAAAACTACCTATTTGGATGATAAAATTGACATTTTTTAATAATTTTTTATTGTTTGAACTTTGTCCAAAAACTGGCAGTTTTTTTTAAGAAAAAAAAAGTTAAAGCTATTTTCATTTAAAAAATTAAATATTTATTTTCTTAAAATGGTCATTTTTTAAAAAAAGTTACTAACTACTAATTAGGTAATAAAAATGATGTATGAGGAGAAATAGTATAAAACTGAAATGTTTAAAAGTTAATATTTTGGTGAGAAGGGAATTGCCTTAAGGTCCTCATTATTATAGCAACATCAGTTATGGTGTTGGTAATCGGTATCTGCAGATACAGATAAAAAGGTAAAAGTTCCACGTTTCAGCACATATAATCAAATGAGTAGGAATCCTATAGCTATGCTTGTAAACACTGCCCTCCCCCCTAAAAAAAACTAGTTTATCATCTTCTATAATAAAATAGATAAATTTAGTTATTCTTGGGTAAATGTAATGTGACTGACTTTCTAAAAAACTTAATGTAGAAATAAAAAATAAAGTTTTTTCCAAGTAGTTTTATTCTCTAATACTTCCCTTTTCAACAATTCTCACAGACACCAACAAGTGCTAACTAGCATACAAAAATGAATAAAACATAGTCTTTTCCCTCAAATATTATTAGGATAATATGGAGACCCAGCAATCTACCATTAATTCCATAAAGAGGTAGGTATCCTTAGGGAAAGGACATGTGTAACCCTCATCATCAAAAATAATTCCCTTTGACAGCAATTTATTAACAGTGAGATGATAGTAAGAATATACTGGCAGTGATATTATAGTTTTTAGATCTCTCAAAATCCCCTCACAAAAACACAGAGAAGACCTAAAAAAAAAAAAAAAAAAAAAGTAGAACCAGAAATTCATATTCAGTATCTATCACAAAAACACATGTCACAGTATCTTTTGTGATTGCTAAATATGAGCATGTGAAGACAAATCACCAATAGTCCCAAGACCTGTATGGCATCAGAATCTGCAGGAGAAAAGATAAAAGCAATAGGACATAAGATAGATATGAGAACTCAAAAATTGCCAGCAGATGCTCATTGGGAAGGTCAGCATGCCAATATGAGGACAGCACCTGAAACTGACAGAGGCCTATACACTCCAATTTCTAGCAAGTACAAGTGGTTCTCACTAAGGTTTCAATAGCCCTGGATACACTGGACCAAATAAACTCCAAATACTTTAAAGATAAAACCCCCACACTGAGAAGAAATTTCTGGGAATAGAATCCAAACCGACCAAGCTGAAGACAATACAGGGGGAAAAGAGGGTCAAGACGAAAGTGGAAGAAAGGAAGTGAGTTAGAAAATTCTAAAAGTGTTGCCACCGTATTTTTTAATCTGCCAGAAAGACAGAGGAGTTTAAAATCATGAGGGGAAAAAACTATCCTAAATCACTCCTCCATTTAAAAAGTTTAAGAGAACTAATTTCATGTAAAAACAACAGAAAAGTATTACTCAAATCCCATACAATGCTAACGTATGGAAAAAAAGGAACAGAATGACAGCCCTACAGAAAATGAAAGCAAAACAGAAATACATATATAAAAAAAGCAATTAAAAACTCAACTTTTATCTTTCAAAGTGAGATAAAAGATTTTAGGAAAATAATAAACAATAAAGACCAAAGAACAACATAAATTAGAATTAGAAAAACTCAGAAATGAGGAGAGATTTTAGAAAAAAATTATAACAGAGTATAACACTTCAGAACTGATGATTAAACTAAAAAAGAAGATAAAACCCAATAAGCTAAACTAAAAATAAATTTAAGAGAAATAGAGTAAAAGGAAAAACACACTTTAAATCAAAAGAAATGAAGAAAGAGATGAAAGGATTCAAGAGAAGACTATCCAACATGCAAGCAACAGGAGTTACTGTAAGGAAAAAAACCTGGTAAAGCATAAAATAAATATTAAATGTATGATTTAATAAAAACATCTTGAAATTTTAAAGAAAAAAACTGATACTATATTATTAAAAGGATATATTATAAACCTAGAGGAATCAACCCAGAATGACCAAAACTAGAACATAACAAAAAATTGGAAGAGATTGATATTAGACTTTGACAGCAATGCTTTATGATAGAAGAAAACGTAATAATATATTTCAGATACTCATGGAAGAAAAAAAGAATAAGAAATCACTTTAATGAACCACTGTGGAAAGGCCTCCAAGAAATATTCTTATGTAAGTAAATAAGTGTAAAGTGCACTGCACTACCATCTATATAGGAAAGAAGGGAGGTGATATATACATACCCACATGTATATAAATACATATATATACATATATAGGCATATACACATCTATACACACATACACATTTTAATATATGTAGTTGGTTTTTGTGTGCATTATAAAAGATTCTGGAAGCATTTTTAAAAAAATAAAACTGGTTATCTGCTGAGAGGAACAGAATTAAGTGGATGGAGCATAGGATAAGTAATAGACTTTTAATTTTAAACTTTTATTTACTATATGCACTTTTTGATGTTTGAACCACTGAATGCATTATCAAACTGGTATGAGCCAGTGGTTGAGCATTTTTTGAAACTTCCCTAGAAATTCTAATATGAGCCAAGACTGAAGACTATGGTTTTAAAATTGAAAGGGAGTCAAATCAGTGAAGCAAAACGGATGAAATGAAATTAGTGAAAATACTACATGAAGGATTATTTTAAAATTTATTAGTTTGAACTGGAAGTCTTCTTTTGAAGAATATATGACTGACACAGTAAAACACCCTCAAAATGCTGCTCTTTTTATATAAATAATTCTACCAGTTTGTTTTAAATAAACTTTTCTAGACTATATAGACATGTTTTAAATCAATCATGTAAATGCTTATTGTTCTAATAGTTTGACAAAGAGGTCTTCCAAATCTTAGTCTGTAACCTGTGGATCTGATAATTCAATCATTCAGTTATCTTTGGATTAAGAAAGAAAATACTTGGATGTATCTCACAATGATTCTCCTCTCATAATGGCTTCTCCCTTTATAAAAGCTGTGAAGAGGACAGGTTTCCTAACAAGTGAAATTTATTCATTCCCCAATAATTCAATCTAAAATATAGTACTAAAAGGTAAGGCATATAATACTAACAAAAACATAAAATCCTTATTCTCCTTTTATTTTTTTTCTCCTCTTCAGAGTATTGTTAATCATGCTAAAAAATACGTGAAAATACAAGATGTCTCCAAGCTATGGTTAATGTGTATTTCCTTCAGCATTCTCCATTCCTACATAAAACTGCAAACTACATTTTGGTTACCTAAGCAGAACTGGTTAATTCCCCACATACCAGGTCATCAAGCTAAACATCCCAGGTTATCAAGCCACTGATCTAATCTACCCTAACGAATGCCATAAAGCACATTTATCATAGTAGCCTCTGGCCAAGGACCCCAATGTCCAATACCTGACTAGTACTCATTTTACAATAAATAGTGCATGAAAAAAACTGAAAACAATATCAATTAATACTTAAGTAATACAAGTTGTGCAATCAACAACAGAACTTAGGTAGTAGTCTGAAGCTATATAAATCCATTTATTAGATATATTGAAGGTCCTCTGAAACACTTTATTTTCACAAAAGGGTACTTTTTTTTTTAATTAAATTCTCAAGCAGAATAATCAAGCTGTTGTAACCAGCAGGCATTTCAATAGCAAATGGATTTTGAAAGAATAGGCCCAGTATTTAAAAACCTTACACAAAAAATTCCCAAAGCTAACCATAGCTACCAATACTGACAACTATCAGAGATGATAACTTTATAACCAGCTGTGTCTGTTAATTAAATTTTTAAAAATGTGGCAGCATTATGACATGTGCTAGCTGATAAACTGCCAACTTTCCTTAGTGCTTGTCACAGGTGCTGGCCTAGTTGCTCTGGGAGTTAGAGCAAAAAAGACAAAAAGGATTGGAATCTCAGTTGTACTAAGATGAAGAGTTCTCTATTCAAGTTTCCTGAAAGTACTCGAACAGCTATTTCTGACAACTGCAGCATGACTCACTTTCTTCCTCTAGTTAGGCTACACGCCCTGGACGGAACAGGAAAAGGGGACGTAGCACACACCCCCATTGTACTGTGGAGTTCACAGTATTCGTTATTTCCTTCTGTTATGGTACATTCATGCCTCTCCACCTATCCTGGTAATCAGACCATATCGCATAAAATAACACTGTTAGAATTCTCTGTAATAGATAATGTTGTTTTTAGAAAAGTTTGTTTAAAGGTTTTACAAACATTCCATTTATTAATTATTCTTTCTTTGGTCAGACTAAAATCTTGACAAAGGGACATCCCACACTGGTCTGAGCAGAGGGCCTAAGTAGGTTTCTTTTCAAAACTGAAAATTCAGGCCTGGCGCGGTGGCTCACACCTGTAATCCTAGCACTCTGGGAGGCCGCGGCGGTCGGATTGTTGAGCTCAGGAGTTCAAGACCAGCCTGAGCAAGACCAAGATCCTGTGTCTACTAAAAATAGAAAGAAATTATATGGACAGCTAAAATATATATATAGAAAAAAAAAAAATTAGCCGGGCATGGTGGCGTATGCCTGTAGTCCCAGCTACTCGGGAGGCTGAGCAGGAGGATTGCTTGAGCCCAGGAGTTTGAGGTTGCTGTGAGCTAGGCTGACTCCACGGCACTCTAGCCTGGGCAACAGAGTGAGACACTGTCTAAAAAAAAAAACCTGAAAATTCAAAGCCCAATATTCTGAAATCAGGTAAAATACTTGGAATCGTGATGAAGGATAGTTATAAATTTTGTTTTCCTTTTTCTAGATTGCCCACATTTTCCAGAATAAAATATTAACTTAATTTTATAAATACATATGCATACTACTATTTCTTAAGGAAAGGGGTTTCTCAGCTAATTTAGTCTTCCTAAATGTTTTGCTTTATTTAAGATAGCAGAGAGATGTAGGTACCAAATAAGTTATCTCTGTCATTATAAATAACAGAAAGAAAACTTTTTCTATTTCATTAAGCTCCATGCATATAAAGAAGATCTGTATGTTAGATACTTTAATATTTAAAAAAATCACCATATTCTCCAGAAAATATGTGATAAATATATTGGCTTTAAATTAAAGGAAGGATGACTGGCAAACTACAAATTCAAACAAGAAATTTAATATATATTCACTATTTAAAATTTACTTTGTGAATATTTCATCCTATATGTATTTACCATAGAGTGGCCTCCTTTGACACTCACAGATTGAATGATGTCTCCTATTCCTAAGAGATTATTAGGTAGAACCAAGTTTGTACTAGTCTGAAAAAAGGCCATATCACCTAGAAAGATCTGAATTACAGAAAAGGAGATCAAATAGTAAAGATTTCCTAAATTCTTGCTCAATCAGGTTTTTATAACACAATTTAAATATTTTTGTTGAAAATACATTTCCAGAATATCTAACACATACACACATGTATGCACAAAGCTGGTAACTATAAAACAAATACAAGAGATTTACAGATTATCTCCCATTTTGAGTTATCGACATTTTATTCACCCTTCCCCTATCTACAATGACGCTATGAGAACTGATTAAACTGTTTCACTAAAAGAAAAAATTAACTGAAAATTACCTGCTTTAAATTAATATGTACTTTAACTTTGAAATCAATTTCTTAATGTAGCTACCACAAAAAATAACTGAAATTTAAAATGTTGCTTTCTATTCCACTTCCAGATTGAAGAGATATATTTCTCCCCACTTCTCTCAACAAAGGCAGCTAAAAAGCCTGGACACTATATTAAAACGAGTATCAGAAGATTCTGGAGGGCAGAGAGAAGGCAAACCAACTGGGGACCTGGGAACTCAAGGACTGACACAGTGGTGCATTCTGTGAATTTTCTTTTAGCCTCATCTACTCCAAACTGGGTACTGAAATGGCCAGCAACCAGGAAATACCAAGGGGCACAAAAAAGCTCCAAGACAAGCCACCCCTCTGAAAGGGACAACCTGGTAAAACAAAAAACTTTTAGACTTTAAATGCCCTACACCAGCCAAATACCATGGATAAAAATATGACCCAACCTTTGAAACTTTTAATCAACAGTATAGTAAGTCAAATAAAGTACATTCTCCTAAATAATCCTGGGGTAGGCCTATTTAACAATTTCCCCAGAGGACATTGAAAAGATAGACTACTCACCTTTTTCCTTATTCCCCTTATAACCAACCAAAGTTAACAAAGCCTCCCCTGCTCACATAGTGTCAGTAAGGACACCCGTGGAACAGTAATAAGGTGCCTCCCTTCCTTCCTGTAGGGTCCTGTCAGCCAAGGTCCACGCTGGCCCTGAAATCTTACTTCTCCCAGGAGTAAGGAGGTATCCCTCCTGCCCAAAGTAGGCTGAATGGAAAAGTTGTAATTTTACCTGCACCTGATGTTAACAAAGTGTTATCCATCTTTCTCCAACTTCTATAGTATCAGAGGAGGCCTGCTAAAACACAAGACTTAAACACTAGCCAAACTATGCAGGATATAATTAAAAATCACTCATCATACTAAGAGAATCAGGAAAATCTCAACTTGAATAAGAAAATACCATCAACAGACAGCAACACTCAGATGGCACCGATGTTAGAATTATCTGATATGGATTTTAAAGCAACCTTGATAAAAAACGCTTCACAAGCAATTATGAACATGCTTGAAACAAACAGAATATAGAGTTTCAGCAGAGAAACATAAGGTATGAACAAGAACCAAATGGAAACTTTAGAACTGAAAAATATAATAACCAAATAAAAAACAAAGAATCAATTCACCAGCAGAATTGAGGGGACAGAGGAAAGAAATGCTTTCCTCAGAGATGGTGCAGTAACATATAACCTAAAGAATATGCCTGCTTTGAGTTCAATTTGGCTACGAGACCTCTTAGTAAATTTTTCTATAATTTATTTAGCCAAGGTGATAAAATATTCCATAAGTTAGTTTACTCTTTTATCCAAATGCTATAAAAAGGAGAGACGCCTATTGGTACTGAAGTAAAGACATCTGAAAAAAGTTTTCTTTGGAGGTACTGTTTCCTATAAAAGGAAGAACTTTTTGAATTGAGTATTAGTTTTGCAGACTCAAGTCATCACTCTTAGATTTTCACTATTAATAGTAAAGCAGTGAGACAACAATGATAGTGCCACTTGGCATTTATATTGGTCTTTACTATGAAAAACTGAAAGCACTGTTAGGTCTTAGATCATTTCTCAGGTATGTTCTTGCTCCTATTGATAGATGGAAAAATTGAATTTGCAAAGATATATGTCTCACTAAAGAGAATAAGTCACTCAATAGAAACAGAAGAAAACACAAAGGTCTCTCAGTATTCAATACAGTGCCTTTTAATAAGCACCATAATTCCAAGTATGGCTATATTAAATGTAATTAGCTCTTGGGGAGCAGGGTAATTGATATTAGTTCATTCATTCACTTAGTCATTCTTTCATCTAACAGTATTAATTGAGCACACACTACATGCCAGGTACTGCTCCAGGCAACAGGGAGGAAAATTCCTAATCTCACGGAACTTGCACTCTAGTAAAGGAGAAGACAAAAAATAAACAAATGAAAATAAAATAACAGGTGAAGATAAGTGCTATGGCAAACAAAAAAAAGCAAAAGGGCTAGGGAATGCTAAGCAAGTACACAGGATCTTATTTTACATGTCATGGTCAAGGAAAGCCTTCACAAGAAGGTAGCATTTGAGCAGGTATCAGAAGGAAGCTAGATTCAGTGAGAGTTGTTAGAAGTATAATTTTCAAAAAGTTAATATATGACTCACATAAATACAAACTGAATGTATATCAAAGATTTATTCTATTCACCTATTAATATACGAATCATTTATGTTAAGACGAAATGAATCAGATATTAAGACTGGTTCAAAGAGCATTTGAAAAGCTAACATCTATATAAGAAATTTAACAATGGAGTGTTAAACTTAGAAAGAGGGCTAAATTAGAGACAAAATTTGTTAATGTACTACAGGGCAATAAACTACATTCTTTGAAGTTATCTTTTCTAACAGACATAATTATTTCTATCTCTTCTAAGGGACAAAAATCTATATATTAAACATGTAACTTCACTATATCTGACACTTTTAGTTAATAGTAAACAGTGAGTCAAATAAAATACATTCTCCTAAATAGTCCTGGGGTGGGCCTATTAAACAATGTATCCATAGGACATTGAAAAGACACACTACTCACCTTTTCCCTTATTTCCAAGTTTTGTATTTTTTTAAAAACACAGCTGTGAATATATATGAAGGAACAACATTCCAGGCAGAAAGAATATGAGTGAATTACAGACATAAGCCTCCCACGAGTAACAAATGCTCTTCCTCACAGATACTCACTCACACATTCACCTAGACCTTATTGTAAAGTTTGGTGTAAATAAATACCTGGTGGTGAACTGGAGAAGCTAGAAAATTTACATTGGAAAGAAAGTGGGAATTGAGATTAGTATCTGATCTGATTTACATTTTGAAAACCCTACTCTACCTGCTGAATTAAAAACTTAGTAGGGAGAAGAGCAAGAGTGGAAGCAGGAAGATGACTTAGGAGATGATTACAATGACCCAAGCAAATAAACAAGTAACTACATAGTTTGTAGGATATAAAAGGTGCTGTGGAGAAAAATAAAGCAGAATATGGTAAGGTTGGTGGAGAGATGTCAGCGTTGCCTGGAAAGGCCTATCTGATAAGGTGATACTTGAACAGAGACCTGAAGAATGTAAAGAAGAAAACCATGCAAGTGTCTGAGAAGAGTATTACAGACATTGGGGAAAAAGCAAAATGATTGAGGAGAAAGAGTCAGGAAAAAGACATACAGAAGAGAATAAGAGAATGCACGGCCTTGAAAACCATTTTAAGGACTTGGCTTTTAGAGTAAGTGAGATGAGAAGCCACTGAAGGTTTTAGAGCAGAGGCATGACAGGATCAACATTAAGTTTTAATCAGATCACACTGGCTGCAATGTGGGGAATGATCTCTAAGTAGGTAATGGTAAAAACAAAAAGATTAGTTAGAAGGTGCTTTAATATTCCAAGGGAAAAATAATGATGGCATAGAATAGGTTGACAGCAGTGATCATGATGACAAATGGTCAAAACCTGGATATTCTAAAGGTAGAGCCAACAAGTCTTGCAAAAAGAACAGGCATAGATTAAGTACAAAAATGGAATAAGAGTGGGTTTTAGCCTTAACAATTAGAAAGATAGAGCTTCCATTTACTAGGATGGGGAAGGCTGCAGAACAAACAGGAAGTAAGAAAATTTAGGAAGGAGAAGAGGAGACATTGACTACAAACAATTTATATAAAAATGTTAAATATCTCAGTTTGGGGTTTATAGGATTCTAAAGGTAATTCAAATGTAATTATAATAATAAAAATTAGAATGACTAGTTCTTAAAGTTCGTCCATCACAAACAGATTATTTTTTACCAAATTGTTTGAACTTCAAACTGCTAATCTTTGGTGCTTCACACAAAGTCATACTTTTCAAAATGGCAGCCTTCATTAATTTAACCCATGTTGGTCAATGTTTTACATATTTAAGTATCTGATTCTTCATTCATAAGATATTTATTAAGTACTTTTGAAATGATATTAATAGTACATTCTTCATGAAAAGGCCTGCATTTTACACCTTAAATTCACTGGGCTTACCTGAAGTTCTTTGTATCTATCTTGAAAAGAAATGGCCTCTTGCTCTTTTTCTTTTAGAAAGCCTTTTTCTAAGACACTATGTTTTTCCATCAGTGATTCTACATCCTAAAAGAAATATCCAAACATAAACTTTATAATATTTAATAGCATAAAATATATTTAGTTTTTTCAAAGAACAGAAAATATTTGTCAGGGAAAGAACTTATAGGAAGTATGGCTTTAAAGTCTAATAATATTATAAATTGTATGCTTCACTCTAACTTCTAGACAACATTGATATAACAAACTATCAAACGTTGATATAACATTAAAATTACTAACTTATAAATAAGAGCATCTTAACTAATTTCAATCAACATAATAAATCTCTATATACACTTTTTATAAATTTTCTAAGGTCTTTTTATAGATATATTTTTAGGAAAGAAAGATGAGAGCATAAATAAATAATTTACTAAAATGACTGTATCTAAGTATTCTTATCAAATATCCCATGATGCCTGACTTCCCACAGAGAGAAGTCAATGTCAGAAAATTTTACATCTTCATGAGAAACACAATACTACCTGCTTTCAAAGTAAGTAAAAATAAACCAAAAAGAAAACTTTAGAGAAAAAAAAAAACCTAGTAAAAAATGTTTATATCTTTAAAAGTACATATGTAAAATATATTTCTTTTCAAAGGCTTTTCCAAATGATAAGCTCATATGACTGATTTAAATCTATAGCCAAGGGAAAACAATTATCATCTTCCTCTAATGAGTTTTTAATCAGAGTTTGGGGTTATATTAAATTTCCAGTATATGCAATTCAAACATTTATTCCTTAGGCAAATGTAAACATACCTTTTTAATTCTCTGTTTTTCTTCTTCAGATAGTTTGAGTTTAATCTCCAGACTTGAAATTTTTTGCTGAAGCTGTATGTTTGATACATTGCCCCCAGGATCTTCAGAATCATCCACAAGGGCAATTGTTCCATTACTTTTTTCATCAGTTAAACCCAATGGAAAAAGTGAGATATCCAGATGAGTGTGTCTTGATTGCTGAATCTAAACCACATTAAAAAAAAAAAAAAGAAAAAAGAGGAAAACACAAGAGAGGAAAGTTTACACTATACCAATAATGAAAATATCCAAAGGGCACCAGAAACCACATTTGGAAATGAACTTGTAGCAAAGGTTCCGAAATTATTTCACCCTCTAAGTAAATCAACAGAAGACCTCAAACTGTTACAACAACCTGGTCTTTACTGTAAGAAGCAAAATGTCCTCTTGACTTTAAAGTCTAAAGCATTTATTAATTTGCTAGCAATGCATAAAATACTTAAAACTTTTTCTTACACTTGAAAATATGTGATTAAGTATAGATATATCCAATTTCTAAATATACACACGGGCTTAGAATTTATTTATATTTAAACTGTAAATGAAAATTTGAAATTATCGATGACCTCCACTGAGCATCACTTTCTAACAAAAGTAATAGGTGACTCAACACTGTGTACAGCACTTTGGAAATTGGGACTAACTCTAGCACCTAGCACAATGCCTAGCTCGGTAAGTATTTTAACGAATAAACCCTATGACTGCTATCTTTTTCGATTTTACTCTAAAATTAAAATAGTCTAATACCTGAAAACATATGGTAAGATTCCCTGAAAAGAGACATCATTATTCTTTTTTGTAATGATTTTCCTTTTTGAAGTTCAAGATTTGAAATGCTAAGCTAAGTCAATTTTAATAAGAGATACTTACTTGAGATACTCAAATAATATTTTGGTACCTAAGACTGCTTAAATACTTTGTAATTGTGCAACAAAACAAACATTATCTGGGGTTTTTTTTTTTTTTTTTGAATTCTAGGTATTAGTCTCAAAATTATAACACGTATTACAGAAATATTTCTTTTAGAAAAACAAGTTCAAAAAGAAATCAGAAATGCAGCAATTGAATCAGTGGGCAATTTTTTACATTTGCAAACTTTCTTTAAAAATATGCTTCTCTTTATCTGTACTTTAGGAACAGTTTGACTCACAATGTTGTTGTCTGTATGTGTATCCTCTGGAGATGAAATGATGGCATCTGAAGAGAGGCAGCCAACTGAAGGAGAAGAGTGGTCATGGTCCAGTACAATCTCAGGAGAAGCTGGTGAAAGATGGACTCCAGATACTAAGAACAACAACAAAAAGGAAGAATAGGATTATTAAAGAGAAAACAGAGAGAAGACAGGTTGAAGAGAAGAAAGAATAAAGGGAAAGAAAGGGAAAAGGGTGAAGGAGGTAAAAGCAATTAAGACTGAAAATCAGGATTCTATGATTGTTCCTCAAAGACCATTATCTGAAATCTAAAACTAGTGTTTCTAAATTTAACATGACATTTCCAAGTGAGACCCAGGCAAAAAAAGTAGTTTTATAATGTATTAGTTTTTACATACTAAAAACATGCTGCCATCAGAATTACATTTCCAACTCAAAGAAAATATTCAGTAGTCTCATATATTATATATTCATTCATTTAGTTCAGAAAAATTCATTCGATTAAAAAAAAAAGCACTAGAGTGCCTACTAGTGCCAGGCACAGGCAACAGGTACAAAGGAGATAGCGAGCAAGACAGATGCACTCATGTACTACTCAATGACCTTATGACCCAGTAGGCAAGTCAACCACTTAAACATTTAGTACAATAAAATGAGTAAGGGGGAAGAACAATTGCTTTGAAACAACTAATCCAACTGTCTCTGCATTAAGCTCTTACGTTGTAAAAAACAAAAGATTTTTCATGCCAAAATAAAGTCAAATTAAGTTTGCTGAGTGATTTATCTAGGAAAATAATGTTTTGTTTTGTTTTTTTCACATTTAGTTTCACAACACATTATCATTAGATTGTGATTAGGGCTCCAATACAAAGGTCATGAAAGAAAAACCAACCATCAAATATGACATAAGACAAAAATATGGATAACAGCAAAATAAACAGGTTGTATTTATGTTACTTTATTTTCAAATGTTCTTCTTAAAAATTCAAATAAATTTGTATTATGTGTTTTAAAATTTAAGAAGAATAACTGAGTCATTTTTTACTACAACCCATTTATACGTTTTGATTTTCTAAATTATAAAGACCTTTATTCCACATTGGCATCAGTAGCAACGTCAGCGAAGCTCTACCATAAATTCTGGAAGGCAGCTCACAATGGAAATTGCATTTTTTCCCTGAAGAAAGACATGTATAAGGCCATTAGGTATTAACAAACTAAAAAATATACCAATTTCTGATGGGTACTCATTTAATCATCTTATACACACTTTTATTAGGAAGCAATATTGTGTTTTTGAGATATTACATGCCACGAGTTATATAATTAAGACAGTCCAACTTCACCCATTTCAATTTTTTCAACTCAAATACAGGAGGGCCTGGAACTTTAATTCATGTTTTCACTTGGTATATCTTTTTCAGAAATTTTTTTTAATCTTCACTATTCTACATGCTGAGAGAATTCTCTAAAACATCAAAATATCCTAACTTCTAATTCTGAGCTATAATTTATCACAAAAATATTACAAATGAATTTTTAAAGGTATGGCAATACCTAGTGTAGCGAGAAGGAATACAGGTCTTGTGTTTACGAGCACAGACTCTAGAACCATATTGCCGTGCAAAGTATAGAACAATGGGCAAGTTACTTAACTTCCCTGTTCCTCAGTTTCCTCATGTATAAAATGGGTATGGAGTTGCTGATGAGGTTTAAATTGTCTAAAATACGTAAAGCATTTAGAGCAGTGTTGATATTATCTTCATTATTATTTTAAACATTATTACTAAAGTTTATTGGATAAGTATGTCTATTTAAGGGCATGTATGTGTCTGTGATCCTGGATTCAAGAAACTATTAACAGTATCACTCTGAGCTACCACCTAAATATTTTAACATATCTTTATGTCATTCATACTTATAGCTGTAATTTAAGACAAGATGTCATGGTGTTCCCCAAGTTAAATTCTCATCCTATAACCTTAAATATTCAAGTGTATCATATTAGGAAAAGAAGGAGGGAGAGTGGGTAGAATACAGGAAAGGTGGGAGAGAGGGACAAGGGAAAGAAAGGAGGAAAAGAAGAAGAAAGGAGGAAGTTGAAGGAGGAAAGAGGTACCCTGAACCTCATACTAGCTACCACCACCCTATCGCCCTTACTTTTTGTAACCAAATTTCTTGAACAATTTATAATCCCTGTCTCCATTTTCTTCTTCCTCAACCCAGTTCTCACCACTTCACTGGAACTGTTAAGATACTTGTCCTTTAAGTTACTATTAAATCAAATGAGTTCTTCAGACCACATGATGCTAATGACTCTCCAGTTTTCCTGAAACTTCTCTTTTGGTGCCTGTGACACCATGATCTCCTAGATCTCCTCCTAATATTTTGACTATTTTTTCCTTGATTTCTTTTCAGGCTCTTCCCTCCATTAAACCGTAAGTTTCATTGTTTCCTACACCTGCTTATCTTCTCACCGTATACAATATTCTGGGTTACAACTTTCAAAACCCGTTATTCAAATTACCACCTACAAGCTAATAAGACCCAAATTCACATCTCTCGCACAAATCACTCTGCAAACCTCCAGATCCATATACTCACCTTACGACCAGTTAGTTCTATTTAGCTGCCCAACAAGTACACCATTCTTACTCATCATCTTACATGAACTTGATTTGCTTCATGTTTTCCATATCAGTTATTAGAACCTCAATAAACCATTTGCCCAAGCCAGAAATGGTATCACTAAGTGCTAACGTCACTCCAGTCACACTGTGCTACCAACATTCCCTTATTATGCCCTACTGTTCAACACCTCTGTGACCTCACAATATTACTGCTTAAGTAAAAGCCATGGGCTTTGGAATCAGAAATGGATTTAAATTTGAACAATAACAACTTACATGTTATACAGCCTTAAACAAACCACATAAATTCTCCTAAGCGACAGTTTCTTTCCCCTTCTGAAAATGGGGAAATAGTATGTACCACAAAATGATGTTATACAGTTTAAAAGAGATAATATACACAAACCACTTAGCCCAGTGACAGGTACATGGTAAATACTCAGTAAATGGAAGTTGACACTGAAGTTATCATTTGGCAACATTCAAAAAAGCTTTTCTAGAAATCTTTTCACCATTACCCACTCAACCACAAGATAATTCTAATTTTCTATCATCTGTTAAGATACTAAAACATTATCTAAGAAATAATGACACACTATTTATGTCAAAATCTATGAGAAACATTTAAAGCAGAAAAAAAGTTTATAGCCTTGAACACATCAATAAAGAAAAAAAAATCAATGAATTAAATCCCAACCCAAACTAAAAAAGAAACAACAAAGAAAATTTTAAAAGCAGAATAAGAAAAATAATAAAGATAATGCAGACATTGAAGTAGATTAATAAGAAAAAAGAGTAAATCTAATTAATAAAAATCCTGGATTTTGAAAAAAAATTAAAGTAGTAGTTAACAATAAAAGGGAAAGAATACAAATATACAAGATTAAATAACAAGGAGTATATAGCTATTAAAACAAAAGAAACTAAAAAGAAAATCATAAGACTCTTCTACAGACTTCTTAGTAAATAAACTTAAAAATTTAGAAAAATGAGTGATTGTCTACAGAATGTAGTTTATAAAAGTTGATCTGATTAGAGTTAAAAAAAAAAAACTTTTGAAAATAGATCTATTTCTTTGAGAAAAAAATTAAAGTTATCAGGCAACTACCCCATAAACAAAACATTAGGCTCAGATTATTTCAAGACTATTTCTACCAAAAATTTAATAATCAAATACTCTAAAATTGAAAATGAAGAACACTCAAAATGAAGGAAATTTATTCCAGGCATACAAGGTTTGTTCACTATTACAGAATTCATTAATATAATACTCTCTATTAATAGACTTAAGGAGAAAAATGATATGATTATCCCCAAGACTCTGAAAATGCTTTTGATAAAAATTGGACACTCATTCTGGCTAAAACCACTGAAGAAAACAGGAACTGATGGACACTTTCTTAACTTAATAAAACATATCAACCTCAGTTTTAAAGCCAGCACCTTAAATAAGGGGGAAAAATTAAAGGCATTTCCTCAAAGATAATGAATAAGACAACGATGCCTACTATCTCTGTAGCATTTAACATTGTACTAAAGGCGCAAGTCTAATCCAGTTAAACAAGAGAAATCAAATAACAACATAAAAATACGAAAAATGTGAAAACTACCTCATGCTCCTATCATGGGAATCCATGATAAAATTAACTCAAATAGCAAAAGCATTCAGTAAAGTAGCAGGATATAAACTTAACACACAGAAATCAGTATTAGTTATATGTAAAACAATAACCACTTAAAAGATATAATGGTAGAGAAAATATTATTTTTCACTTCAACAAAGAAGATTAAAATACAGTACTTAAGGATAAATTTAGCAAGAAATGTGAGGAAAATTTTAAAACACTCCTGAAAGACACACAGGTAGAACTAAATAAAGGTAAAGATATATTCCTTGCAATTGGATAAGACACCTACAATCATAAAAATGCCAGTCTTCCCTTGTTCATTTATAGGCTTAATACAATCCCAGTGAGGTTTGTTATAATGAAGCTAGATAAATGGAAATTAAATATTATGTGGAAAAAGTAAACTGGCAAAAATATGAAAACATTAAAAAGAAAAATTCTAAGGGAAATAGCCCCTCTTATTAAAATACACTAAACTATATTAACTACTAGCTTATTAAAATATACTATATTAAATTGAATTAAAACATACTATAAAATCTCCATAAATAAAACAGTGTATTATTTGGTACAACAATTAACAGACCAGAAGAACACAGCAGAAAGTCGAGAAACAGATCCAAGTATGTGTGAAACAAGTATATGATAAAAGCGGCATTTCAAATTTCGGAGGCAAAGATGAGCTTTTAAATAAATAGTACAAGGAGTATTGATTAGTTCTTTGGGAAAGATAAAACTAGATTCATATCTCATACCATACACAAAAATAAACTCCAGGTAAGACCGGCAATCTAAATATTTAAGAAATGAAACCATATAAATACCAGAAGAAAACATGAGTGAATTCCTCCTCTTTACCTTGAGTGTAAGAAAGGGTTTTCCAACTGTGGCTGGATTCCAAATATGATAAAAGAAAAGACTGACTAATTTGACTATAGAATATACAAAACTTTTGCTGTCAAAAATTACCTTAAAGAAATACAAAAACCAACTGATAAACTAGAAAAAAGATACATGTAACATGTATCACAGATAATACCTAATATATAAAGAATATTTAAAACCTATGCAAAAAAGATTGGGGAAATTTAAAATAAAAACACAGAATGGGCAAAAGATGTGAATATACAATTTACCAAAATGAAAATAAATAAATGGCCCTTCAATATATGAAAAGTTGAAGATACATAAATCTACTCATTTGTTGTAAAGGAAACACAGGAATGATAAAGCCAAAAACCAATGGAACCAATAATAGGAGATAGGTGGGAATGAGAGGAAAGGACAGAGTATAAGAATGGCAGGAAATCTCTCTTCCCTGAATATAGGCTTTAATATAGTTCTGAACTTTTAGAACTACTAATGTTTCATATATTCAACAAAAGAAATATAAAATCAATAAGCAGGGGGATGGGGGATTGAATCCTAAAATCGAATACAAAGAGCAACAAATGAACTAAACCATATTGCAAATGAATAACCTCATCACCTTACACTGTGTGTTGGGGGGGGGATGGGTTAAAAACTAACCCAGGTTTCTTTGGAACACAGTATTTTGACTATATGCCCTCAGAGTAAGAACAAAAAGAGCACTAAATAAATATTGAGGAGAATAAGAAGAGGAAGAAAAAAGAAAAATGAGGAGAAAAAAAAAATAATGATAAAGCAAATGTGGTAAAATGTTAACCTTTGAAGAAAACAAATGAAGGGTATATAGTAATTATTTGTCTGTTTCACGCGAATTTTCTGTAAATCAAAATAAAAAGTTAAAGAGGAAAAAGCAAAGCATAAATTATATAATGGAAAAGCAACAAAAGATCTAAAGAATTACTCCTAAAGGGAAAAATATCTGGACTCAACAAAATCTTCCCTAGGCAAAAGGGTTAAATAAAGACTTTTTAACCCTTGAAATGCTCAGCAGAATGCTTCTAGCAGTACTATTCGTAACAGCAAATAACTGACAGCTGTGGCATAACCATACATTGGAATATTTTTTAGCAGTGAAAATAAAGGAACAACAGGTATGGGAAACAACATGAATGAATCTTCAGAGATATAAATTTGGGTAAAAAAAGTAAATCCCAGAAGACTTAGAATAATAGGAACCCATTTTTATAAAGCACATAAACAAGCAAAATTCTTTGAGATAGATATACATATATAATAAAATTATTCTTTACAAAAGCAAAGAAATGATAATACAAAATTGAGGACAGTGGTTCTTTCTGAGGCAAAGGCACAGGGATAAGATAGAAGAGAACTACCGGAATTGGTAATATTCTAGTTCTTAAATTAAATGCCAGATTCATGAGTGTTATTTTTAAATATAACAAGGAAAAAATAAGCACATGTGCTCAAAATATAATTCTGAAGTCTTTTTGTTTCAATATCCTTCCTAATTTTAGTGGTCAACCCCCGTGAGCTACCTTATCCCACCAATCAAAGCATATTCTCAGTAAGACAGGAAAGACCCTACTTCAAGCTAAAGAGTAATAAGAGCCAATTAGCTCTTATGAAGAAATGTCAACAATCAGCAACAGACCAATAAACACAAGATTTGGAGGTATGAGCCTTTCTAGCAGCCTGTTAATCACACCTGTCCTCATTCCAGACATATGGAAAGTTGAGCCTAGAGTGCCTACAATTCATATGTGCTTTCAATTTAAGAGACATAGATAGGATTTTCAGAAATCTGTTGAACTTGATAATATAAATATGTTTACTAAGCATATCACAATCCACATCCAATTTTAAACATAAAATCAGATAAATGAATATCATCTGTGAAAGAAAAGAGAACATATAAATATATTTCCCTCAAAAAAAAAAAAAAAAACCTAGATTTTTTTCAGTTAAACCTCTAAGTTTTTTGTTATGCTTGAATTCACATATCTTCATTAAATTTTAGGTGAATGTCCTATAACAATAATTCATCCACCCTTAAAAAAAATCCACACTGGTAAATACTGCCTACATATCTGTACACAAAATATTACTTAATAGTAATGGTGATATACATGTTTTATATATGTGTGCTTAACAAATGGGAATTTTTAGATATAATAAATTAAAATTCTAGTACATAAAATATAATTAATTATTTTCTCAACTAGTGAGAAGATACAATTTCTAAAGTTTCAAACTGCTACAGTAGTCTTTGGTCTATTAAAAATTGACTAGCATCAGTCCTCATGCCTAAAATCTTTTAAATTCAGAAGATCAAGTATACCCAACAGCACCAATTCCCATGAAACAAGCAGCCAAAAGTTTTTAAGAGTCAGAAATCTGTAATATTTAGTTTTGTGGGGTTGTATGTTTGCTTGCTTAGTTTTAAGTCATAATCAGGGTACAGACACAATTTGCTTCATTTTAAATACGAAATCTTTAGTTTTCTAAGACAGAGAAAATACAAAGTCAGCATAATGCTCCTTACAGCTACAAAGCCAATCAAATGTGCAATGAATGGCAGTTCTTCATCTTTAACTTTGTAAGGGTAATTAGCAAAGTCACTGGGACATATCATTTTTCATTGACAGACCTCTTCTAAGGCACAAAAAAAGCCAACTACATCAAAACATCACACAAGCAAAGGAGCACCAAGTTTCCAAACAGTATGCAATTTTTTTCTGGTAATTCTGTTTGTGGTCAACTCTGTTTCGTTTTATATAAACATAATAACTTTTGTAAAGTCTAAACAAGAAACAGGTGTAAATACCCATGCACTTTTACCTACACCCAAGAAAATCTGTTTATCTGTGTTAATGGTTAAAATAAAGAGGAAAATGCCAATAAAATAATAAAGGTTTTTATAAATTTTAACTTAGAAAATATTCTTGGCCTTAATTTTTCATTCAAACATCCTATTACATAATCCAGCACCACCAGCACCACTACCACCACCACCCTCCCGCCTCTTTTTTTTTCCCTATTCTTTTATGTCTCAGGTACATGAGAGGATGGTGACTACCCCCTTCACAAACTGTCATCTCACGCAAATCCTCTGATGCTCTGATTTATTTTCAGGTCTACTTCTTCCCATTCAAGACTCACTGTTGAGACTTTTGAAAATCAGTTACATAGGGAAATCACTGTTAGTTATGGAAAACGAAGAATTTGTAAGAGTTTAGGAAGATCCAAATAGTATATCTAAACATGAAGAGCTATTACTAAAATAAAAAATAAGCATATAGATTTTTTTAATTGACAAAAAACATGGTAAAAGTCAGTATTTAGAAAATGATTGCCTCTATCCAAGGAAGGCTCCCTTCAGGAAATGACCCTTGATTTATAAATTAATGGATAGATATAATTTAATAGATGTTAGTACATATCTAGGATATGGAGGTTGGAGAGTAAAAGAGAAATATATAATACCTTTAAAAAGGGTAAGGTGCAGGAACACAAGAAATAGAAATGGTCACTTTATTAATAAAAGGAGGATACATAATTGATAAAATTTCTACCATTTTAGTTGTTTTTAATTATTCCCAAGAGTTATGAACATTCTGTAAATCCACCCCTACTTGCTTCTTTGAGGAATAACTGTGTGCCCCTGAAGGCTGTTTGGGCAATACTATATACCAGAAATTGTAATGAGCAATTTTCAGAATTATGCAAATGAAAAAAGAAACTATGTTTCATTTCTAAAAAAGACATGCAGAGAGGGAGTTCTCACAATCCTTTACTAGAATGGTCAAAACAAAATCATATAATATAAACATAAATAAAACTTTTTGAACAGGAAAAAAAAATAAGCTATTTCAATCCACACTGCTTCTTCATTATCACAGCAGAAAGAAAATCCCACAGTATCTAAAACAAGTAAAAGCAGAAATTAATAAAGTAAAATAAAGTAATGTCAGTCTATTAAGTTTGAAGAGTACAGAAGAAATACTTCAAAATCTTTTAGCCAAACTTACTATCCAAAATCTAAGATTTTTTTCTTTTAACCCTTGCTCACATGGAGTGACCAAAATTCTAAGCAATTTTCAAAGCGGAGGAAAAAAAGGGATATCACAACTTACGTTAAAGTGATATATTTTGAACACATCATTTCAAAATGTTAAGTTTCTGCTGAGGTAGTTTTTGGCTCCTCAGTTTAAGGAAACTAGATCCTTAAAGTTTCCTTGAAACACATTAAAACATGATGAGGCACTTAAGAAAAAAAGTGCTTGCGTTCTTTTTTGAACTCATTTATTTATCTATTAACTCATTCAAAAAACAATTGTAGGGTAGCACTATATTCAAGACACTATGTAATGGAAGATACAGAGCAATCCTGTAAATTGGAAAGCTTTACCCTGAGACTATCACATTGGCATTGAAATAATGAAAAACAAATAAATCTTTTCTAGAGTACTGAGTTGTTACATATTATGGAAAGACTTGCCATGTTTGTAGAGTTGATATCACTGTTGGAACACTCCAAATATCAAATGATTAAAACATTAGTGTGCTGCAATAACAGGTGTTCAATAAATCAATCTATTCTTGAAATTTTATTTAGACATTTCTTGAAACATTTTAAGTATTAAATATTTTAAACATAAAAACATGAGTTTCAAAAGACAATAAAATCTTGACTCTCACAGAAATAAAGTGAGTAACGTAAAAGACCTTATTCTACTCATACAATAAGGACACCAAGCTAATGTTACAAACAGTTTAAATGCAAAGACTTTTAAAATAGCACAAATTTACAGAGAGTAAAGGAAAGTTGAAATGAACTGCAAATGAGGTGAAACTGCTTTTTTCCAAAGGGAAGGGTCAATCAAATTTCTACTAGACATAACAGAATTTCATGTCTATCAGTTACATACAACGTATGAAGAGCTGTAAAATATAAAATAGCTCAAAGACAACGTACAGGTTTAGAATCAAATAATTCTGAAATTTGTGAATGTAGACAATGAATAGTTTTCCTTTGAAAATATTGTTTTCTACATGACCAAAAAGAATAACTCAATTTTCTATTAAGCTAAGTGAAATAAAGAAAGAAGAGAGAATTGTCATTGACTGGGGTATATATTAAGGTCCAGACACTACAAAATACTTTCGCGTGTCAACTTTTTTAATCCTCACAATAACAACCATTTTATAAATGAAGAATCTAAGTTTCTGGGTTTAAGAATCTAAAATCCAAGATTTTACAAGCTAGAAGATTATTGAGTCAGCATCAGAATTCTCACCTGTTTGACTCTAAAGCTCATATTCTCCACTCCACGTTGACTAAAAATATAAGTTAGAATCATGTGAGGTTCTGTGGCAGGTGTGGGGATGGGGGGATATGAGTGTGTTTTCCAGGAGGTAAACAAACAATGAAAACAAACAAGGAAACAGAATATAGAGAACCTAACAGTAAAAGCATAAAGTTTAAAAAAAAGAGATGAAAACTTAAGAATTTAAATAAACTAACATCCTCAAAGTATATATTTAAATTAATACCAACAACAGAAGTTACTGTTCTGTTGTTAAAAGCCTAAAGAGAAAGAAAAACATGACTACCTAGCATGCATAGTGATTTTAATAATGCCAATTAAAAGAATAAAAGCCGCAGTCTTCAAATAAGCTCTTAACTACATCCTACTGCCAGTGGAAAACAAAACTTAATGAAGTAAAACAAAACTACTTTAAAGTCCTCTTCTGCCCTTGACTTAATCAAATGGGAAATCTAGTTATAATACGTGAATATTAGCAAACTCTAACACAATTATTCTTTTCTTTCTTCTATTTCTTTGAACCTTCAATATAAAGCTTGCCACAATTTCCATTCTATTTAGGCTATGGAGATTTTTTTCAATTCTCTATTTCTTCTATGTGTGCTATTCTTTTTCTTCAATTGCAGATTTCTTCTCTTAATCTCTGAATGAGTTTCTTCTATTCTTACTACTTTCTATATGCCCAAGCCACTCTTGCTATTAATCTTTTTATAATGCATATTAACACTTTTTGACTTAATCACTGTGTCTTGAAGTTAAAATCTTTTTTCTTTTCTTTTCCTATTATCTAAGTCATAAAATAGAAATATCAACCAAAGCTTCTCAGTAACATACTAATAGGTAGCAGTAGATTATAAACATAACTATCATTTGTGAAAAGCTGACTCAACGTTCTAAAATGAAATAAACCTGCCCATAATCATTTTCAGAGTATACACAAAATGAATACTGTTATATACAAACAGAATTGTTCACTTTAGAGTTTTGGGGGTATTTCGCCCAAGTTTAAGTCTAACATTTGAGAAGCATCAACACTACCCAAATAGACTGATATATTTAAATATTCCCAAAATTAACCTGTATCTACACGACCATGTATATACTACATGTATGCAGCTTTTATAAACTTGGTAATCATAAGGGTTTCAACAGCAGCAGAAAAGCCTGTTTTTTATCAATATGATGAAAATACTATTCTTAAAAGAACTTAGTCATCACACCAACATATACTTACTAAATATCTAAAGTTATGTGCCATCAACCCAAAAACAGGTGACTCAAAAGCAAATGTGAGCCAACTACAGACCATAAAGCTCTTAACTCTGCTAGATGTGATTATCTATCTTCTCTTTTCTAGCAGGTTAGAAATAATAGCAATTATTAGACACCTAATCTCTTGGATTACCTTGAAAACAATTTTGTATGCCTAAATCCAGAAGAAATATACCGTTTAAATAAAGTTTTATCATTATATTCATTAAAATTAATAAGCCATGTGGGTAAAATAAATTGAAAATGGCACATACTTTCTATTTCTCAAAGTAAAAAGAGAAAAGTGGGAAATGCCTTCATTTAAGAAAAATTTTGTCAAAAGAGTCTGGTGAAATGCCAAAGTTAACAAGAATTATCAATGCTGAAAACCCTTGTATTTAAAAAGAAAACTTATAGAATGGGTAAGCAGCTTTATAAACTAATCTTTTAAGGTAAATATTAATCTGAGGTTTAGATTTGGTATTAAACTCATGAAAAAAGTGACGGTTTAACTTTAATATGATCCTACACATATAATTAACAAAAAATAGTACACAATTGGCTCCTATTGCCTTGACAAAAGGTTATTTTAATGTCTGAATGTATAATTCAGATCAAAAAAACTTTTAGATCACAGATATGCCAATATTTTAAATATATATTTAGTTCTCTGTGATCCTTAAGAGAACTCAAACCACTTAGAAAGCATAGAACAGCAAGGAGAACAGAACTCTGAGAACTAGACCCACATCCCAATTCTAAACTTAGAGCTCAGTACCTCAGGGTAGACACTGAGCCTGGGTTTCCTCATTTAGAAAATGAACAAAACAAGACTATCTTTCCTAAACAAATTTTATGATAAATAATAACTGGGAAATTGCTTTACAAACTAAAATTATTAGAAGAATCGTCAAATAGGTGATCAAAACACAGATATGTAAAATACTAAAATACAAAATATTAATTTATCCAGTTAATATATTTAAAGAAATGATACAATTAATCAGAAAGATTGATTGATCAGCCCCAGAAACTTAAACAAAAGGAAAAATAATACAGATAAACATTGGAAGGGTTCATGTAAGTGTTATTCAGAAAAAAGGATACTTAAGCCAACATTTTAAATTATTCTAGTCCTATTAGCAAATCATTGCAAAGTCATTAAACTCAATGTATTTAATTCCCTTTATTCTAATTCCATGTTCATTATACACCTTTTGATGGTAACGTGGTTTTCCATTTGTTCTGCATATAGGGAGAGAATGGACTCTGAGTATTCCAGTCTCTGGCACAGAAATTTATCATTGTAAATTAATAACTTGACATTCAGCTTCTACATGTAAGTTTCATAAGCTTAGTTTGTCTCTGAGAGATGACTCTACTCTCAATATAATGAGATTGCTGAATAAGCAAGGGGCAGTTTCCAACCTTGAACAGAAGCAAATTTAACAAGAAAACAACTGCCCATCTCTAAGGCCTCTTTGGAGAAAGTCTGCCAAACTTCTCACTTGGTTAAAACATCCCAGTGTCTATAAACAAGACAGCATATAAAAGAAACCTTAGATAACAAGCTCAACCCTCTCCATTTTACATTTTACAATTAACGAGGTCTAAAAAAATCAAGTATTGCCTAAATTACCCTACCAAGCACTAACAGATTTAGACCACAATGGGCAATTTCCTGATTCCTAATAGCACTGTTCTTTCCACCAATCCTCCATACTAGAATGCCGTATCAGGAATATTCCATGAAACTTTTCAAGTTCATAAAAACAGAGTTATGATTCAGATAATAAAAACCCTGCTTCATTTGAGGCTATTTATAGGAGGATAGAGTTAATCTATGTTATTTCACAAGGCGTAGTGCAAAGCCTAGGCAAAAAGGAACACATCATCTCAGAGTAAATGGTCTACTTTTATTTAATTCCCATTGTTGACCATGAATAAAATTGTGCTACTTTCATCCCAACGTACTCAATTCATTAAAACTAAGTAAAGCCTGGTCAAATTTAAGGAGATGGAGACCAGCTGACAATCACTATTGCAATACATAAACATTAAATACAAAAAAAGTATAATCACAAATGGTGAAAGCAAGGAGTGCAGGAAAGTCCAGAAAGCCTAATTTGCATTAGGCATTTTCAAAAGCTACTGGTGTGCACTAAAATTTTATCAAGAGAACAAAGTGTATTGATATTCCACATATGACACGTATGTGCCTAACAAACTCCTCCATTCCAACAGTGCAATGGAAAAGACCTACTCAACATAAAAAAGAAGCCTGCATCATGAATGTTTAAAATTATTATAGAAAGAGTACCATCCTTACATGAGGAGCTCCTTAGGAATTTCTGTTAAATATACTACAGAAGAAATCAGATTTAAAAAATAAAGAACCAGACCATGTCACTCACTCACTGCTGAAAGGGATAGCATGTCTGGCAGAGACAGTCTGATAGACCCCTGACTAAATTCCCTAACAAGGAGGAGAAAGGACAGACCAAGGGAAAGGTAGCCACTATCAATTGAAAGCCAGACCAACAGGATTTCTCTTAACATGGAGGACGACAACTGGTTGAAAGCCAGCCTACAAAGACAATTGAGAAAAAAAGGAGTCAGGGCAAAACAGATAATCCTATGAAAATATACTATAAAACAAAATGAGGAAAATAACTCTGAAGATTTGGGAGAAAGGCCTGTCTCAGAAATCAAATTTATGCCACCAAAAAAAAAAAAAGGTAGGTAAAATTCTGTTAGCCAATTTAAGATTGTGACTAAATATCATCTAGGTATTAAAAAGGCATCACTGGGATAGCTGCGTTGAGAATATAAACTATTGTGGACAAGAGTAGAAGAAATGAGACCTGTTTCGTATGCTTTTCATGTAATCCAGTCAAAAGAGATGATGGTGACCCAAACAGAGTTAGTAAGAGTAGAAGTTATGAGAAGTGACAAAATACTGTACACATTTTGAAACGCTAGGTAATAGGATTCCCTGATAGATTAGCAGGATGCTAATGTACTTGTAGTAGGAAAGGTTTAGTGCAATAGAGAAACCATTCTAGAAATTTCAAGCAGAAAGGGATTTAATACAGGGAAGCACCTGCTTATAGACTCATCATTGAAAGATTTGGAGGATCAAAGGTTGAGGCAGGAAAGTGAGCGGTAGGATTAATAGCTTTCAGTTTACTTTCCCACATCTGTAATCCAGAACCATAAAGTTGCTGGTGTCACCCAGGTGTTAGGAAACGCATGGTTCAATTCAGTGTTTAGTGTGTATCAAGTGCTAGGCCAATGAGTCTTCACTTTCTTTAAGTAAGAGATTCCTCTGAGGGTCTACAAGGAATTATGAACTTCTCAGGAAAGTCCATATACTTTTATGTGCATAGACATCTGTACCTAACTTGAGAGGTCTCATAGATGATATATTTTAAAGTTTTATTAAAGGGGATAAGAAGATAAGACAGTTTCCCTACCCTAAAGATCACATTCTAGTAAAGGGACATACAAGCAAAATTTTATAACACATAATAGAAGATGTGGTTGATTAAGTACAGGGAAAAAAGGATTGTACTACCTTTATAAAAAAAAGACTTCACAACAGAAGTGATCCTAAAGTAGGCTTAAAACATGACAAATAGCTTGCCAGATAGAGGAAGGATAATAGAAAGAGGAAACATAACATTTAAATAGCACCATCCAGGCATATGTACATATTTAATTTTTAATTATCACTTTTAATTATATACATGTACAAATTATTAAATATATCATATATATGAATATATCTATATAATAAAGATTACATAATATGTATGCATGTTTATGTGTGTTCACACTTGATCTTCACAATACCTCTTCTAAGCAGACATTGTTACCATTTTACAGATAAACAGGTACTTGAAAGGCTAATTAATGTGACCAAGGTCACATAGCTATTAACAGTGAAGCAAAATTCATACCCAAGTCTGTATAATTCTTACTAGGACTTTCAAGGCAAAGAGAACAGCATATAAAAAGCTACAGAGTCATGAAATCACAGGATGTATTTAAGGAATGAATAGCAAGTACTTAAGTATAACTGAAAAGTAAAGAGCTCAGAAGAAATATGGTGATTATAGAGGTCCCAGTCCATTAGCTGTACCAAGTAAAGAAAAAGATTTCCAAATGACTTATACACATAGTTATCTGGCTTGTTCTCCTGGGTGAGCAGTTATTTTATTAAGTGAGAAAAGAAATAATAGTGTAGGTTTGAAGCAGTAAAAAGGAAGATATGTTATGTTTTAGAGATGTTGACTTTAAGATACATATGGAACAAGCCAAGAAGGCTCCAAAGAAGGGCCAAGAATGAAGGCACAAATTTGGATATCTCCAATTAGAAGATTTCATCAGAGCAAAAATATAAAGGGGTCCAGGACAGAACTCTAGAAAAACAATTTTTAAGAGCAAGGGAGAAAGGAGATAATCAAGTAAAGAAATCAAAATGGAAGATTAAATAAATAGGAAAGAACTAGAGGTATGCAGTGTCATAACTGACAACCTAAAAAAGAATAACTAATAGTATAAAATGCTATGCTACAGATAAAACAAAACAGTAATTAATAGGCCCAGCATGGTGCTGCATGCCTGTAGTCTCAGCTACTGGACAGACTGAGGCAGGAGGATCATTTGAGCCCAGGAGTTTGAGGTTGCAGTGAGCTATGATGACGCCACTGCACTCTAGCTGAGGCGACAGAATGAGAGTCTGTCTCAAAAAAATAAAAGAAAACAAAACAAAAAAACAGTAATTGATAAAAAAGAAAGGTCACTTCCAGATTTGCCTGGGAGTGGGGAGGTTGGAAGAATGACTGAGGAAAGCTCAAGTGGAGAAAGAAACTAGGCCTTGAAGAAAGGGTGTGATTTAGACATGCAAAGATGGAGAATGGAGAAGAATATTTTAGCTGGAGAGCATAACTAGAACAAAGAACCAGAGGTAAGAATACATTGGGAAAATGTGCTGAGAAGAGTAAGTAATTTCAGTTTTACTGGGCCACTAGTATGTCAAGGGTGATAGTAAGTGAAAAGTCTACATGGTTAGGCTATTAGCAGATCATAGAGGCCCTTGAAATCAGACAAAAGAATTCAGGGTAGTTCTACAATAACAAGATTACTATATAAAGATTATTCTGGAAACTATGTATAGAATGAATCAGAAGGCAAAGAAGCCAGTTAATTTAATACTATAATAGCCCAGATGAGATTTTATATAAATCTAAACTAGTTTGAGGGAAGTGAAAACAAGGAAGGGGTTGAAACAAGAAATAGAAAAAACTGACTATAGGTTGAGTATCCCTTACCAAAATGCTTGGGACCAAAAGTATTTCAGACTACAGATTTCTTCAGCTTTTGGAATATTTGTACTATATATTTACCAGCTGAGCATCCCAAATCTGAAAATGCAAAATCTAAAATGTTTCAATGAGCATCTCCTTTAAGCATCATGTCAGTGCTCAAAAAGTTTCAGATTTTGGAGCATTTCCGATTTTAGGTGCTCATCCTATAATAGTACTAACCATTGCAGTTACATTCAGCTTTTGCAAAAAGATAAATAACTGAATTGACTAAAAGGCAATGTCATTTCAAGATAAAGCTAAAATAAACAGCATCTGACATACCAAAAACTAATTATTCCCATTTTAGAAAAAAAAAAAAACCATAATTTAAATGAGGTAGTACCTACCCATAGAACCCATGATGAGTAGAAATTCTCTTTATAACAGTGTCATCTATAAACCTCTACAATGCTCAAATACTATGAAGAAGGTGAGTTTGTGGCTTATTCTTATAAAAATACATTTGAAAATAAGGCTTTTTCAGTTCTAAAGTATTTATTAATTTTAATGTCTACTTTATTTGGTCTTACACAGAAATGTTTATATTACTTAACAAACTTGTAACTATATCACTATGAGTTATGGGCTTATGAAATATGGCTTCAATTAGCCTTTAGGAAAACTGATAGTATATCTCTGAAATTTAATTTACCATAAATCTTAGCAGGTAAGTAAAACATAATTATAAAATTAAAAATCTAAAACAAAAAGCTAAAATGTCTCTAAATTACATACAATAACTGTATATAAACCTTTAAAAATATACATATAATTTTCAACAGATAAACACAGAAAAGTTTATAGTATAGATTCTGTTACATCAGATTTTTTATTACCCTAAGTCTTAATTAATATTTGCAATAGGCAAAACAATGAAAAGTTTTTCTAAACTATAATAAATTTGACTAGTTAAACTTCTATACTTCCAATGTTTAAAAAAACACTTTCCTTTTATGAAAATTAAAATTAATTTACCCCAAGACCCTGAAAGACTGATTCAGACTCAAGAACCTAACAGTACTCAGCAATCTGAATAAGGCAAAAATTACAATGTACTCCTCCACAAAGCTCTTTACCATCTCATAGGCTACATGGAAAACTGTACAATTTGTACAATAAAAAAAAGAAAGTAAATATATCTCTTTGGTTTACACCCAATCAATTCAAAATGACATCAAGTTTAAACTCTAAACAGTACTATCACAACCAATAACAATGCCCTTTCTTTCTAAAGAAATGTCACTCAAAAATTACAAGAATTATACACACACACACACAATATTCAATTATATAAAGATACCAAATGTTTTTAAAGATCATCAAGGAATATAAATTTATGAATTATTTACAAAGGTCATGAATCTAAGAAAAAAAGAAATTTTATTTGACATTTGTCATCATCATTTTTAATTAGGCCATAAACACATATTACAGTGATGATACAATACTCCAAAGTAGTACAAAAGTATACAAATGTCTTAACAGTAGAGATACACTAATATCATAATCTAACAAGCAAGAGCCCTATATGCTTCATTTTTTATATAAGTAGTTTTTCTGTTTTGACAATAACTAAAATAAGACTAGTAAACTATATTGATAAAGAGTTTTAAAAAAAAACTTAAAATTTCCGTTTCTGAAGTGTAAGAGAGTAGGTACCTGGTTAAACCACCCATAGGAGGCAAAAAAGGTCAATATAAAAAAAAATTCAACTTAAGGATCAGTAAAAAGAATAAGAAATACTTGGGCAAAAATTAAGTAAAGAAACTAACAAGGAATGATAAACAAATTTTACCCTTAAATACATTTTCCAAACTTTGTAAACCTCAGCTTTGATTTCCATGACTCAAGGAAACACAAGATAAAAGAACATTTCAGGATCTACTCAAGGGCCTCCCTCATAAATCTGGGATCCCAAAGGACTAAACTCTCAAGATAAGAGTGACCTAAAAATTACATACCCATCCTAAAAGACCAGAAAGAAAATGTCTTGCATCTAATAGTGCACTGAATCAGGAAAGGAAGAGAGAGAAAGGAAAAAAAGGAAAAGTGGAAGAGAAACAAGGAAGGAAGAAGGGAAAGGAAGAGAAGGGAAGGAAAAGGAAGGGAAGAAAGAAAATTGAAATTATAAACTCAATGGACAAATCTGACAACAGCTTAAACAATGATGAAGAATTAGTGAAGTGAAAGCTATACCTAAAATTACCAGATTGTAGCACAGCCAGAATGTGAAAAAGGTTAACACAGCAGAGTAAAAAAAAAAGAAAAAAGAAAGAAAAAAAATTGCTATCTAACCAGGGTTCCAGAAGGAGAAAGAGAATAGAACAAAACCAATACTGGTAGAGACAACAGCTGAGAATTTTTAGAAGTAATTGACTTTCCATAATTAGTTTGTTGAGCTTCTTGAATCTATTGGTTGTTGGGCTACTTGACTCTAGAGATTCAATCTATACATTCAAAAAGTCCAACAAATTCTAATCAAGGTAAATAAGATATCTATACTTAGTATATCACAGTGAAAGTGCAGAACACCGGTTACACAGAGTAAATCATATAATGAGCTAGAAAGAAAAGACCAATTACCTTCAAAGGAGCAACAATTAATGGAACCAACTAACTTCCCAAAAACAATTATGGAAATCAGAAGACAGTGAAATAATAGAGAAAAGATAAGATAAGACTGTAAATCTAGAAACTAGGTGAAACTAACAAGGATAAGAACAAGTATTTTCAAACAAGCATAATCATGCTAATGGCAATGTCTTGTGGTATTAAATATATATGTTATACATATATACCTATACATTTATATATAATATATTAAATATATATTTTATACCATACATAATATCCATATATTATATACATATAAAATACAACACAACAGTGCAATAACAACAGAAGAAATTAATAAATTTCAAATTTCCACAGTCCTTGTATTTTTAAAGAGGAAGATAAACATACAGATTGGCTTCATATTTTTAATAAGTTAAGAATCCTTGTTAAAAGTTCTAGGGAAACCACCAAAAGAAGAGAAGCAGAGTATATAACTTCCAAAATAGTAGAGGAAGGGGCAAAAGGAAATGAGAAAATTGAGGCAATAAAGGGGATGGTTAATGTGTACAAAAATACAGTTAGTTAGAAAGAATAAGACCTAGTGTTTGGTAGCACAATAGCGCAACTATAGTTAAAAATAATTTATTGTATATTTTAAAATAACTAAAAGGGTTAAATTGGAACATTCATAAAACAAAAAAATGATAAATGCTTGAGGTGATGGATATTCCAATTACCCTGATTTGATCATTACATATTGTATGCTTGTATCAAGTATCACATGTACCACATAAATATGTGCCACTATTATGTATCCATAAAAATTGATTAAAAAGAAAATAAAAAACTTAAAAAGTAAAAGTACAAGGTAAATCTAAGCAAGCTTATTCAGGAAAAAAAGGTAAAAAAGAAAAACGAAATGGAAGTACAAATAGCCAAAATTAAGATGATAGGAAGAAAGAACCATATATGTATACCAGTAATTACTTTAAAATATAAATGAACTAAATATTCCAAGCCAAATACAAAGATTGTCAGATTGGATATATAAACAAAATCTAGCTTTATGTTCTTTATGAATGGTATATCTACAAAAATCATAAGGATACAAAGAGGTTAAAAAGCGTAAGGATGAAAAAAGAAATACTATTAATGGTTGAATTCTAACAAACATAAGGCTGCTATACTTATTATCAGGAAAAACATGAGTTTGAGGATAAAAAAAAATCTAGAGACAAAAAGATCACTACGTGATGATAAAAAGTTCAATATACCAAACAAATATTTTAAATATGATATAATCTCAAAATAGACAAAGTGAAAAGTTATAGAACTTCAACAAGTTTATAAATCTACCATCATGAAAGTATTTATAAGATTTGTATAATTTAATATTAATAAAAAATAATGTGTATGCTGGAGTTGAGTGTCATATTTTATACGTGTAGGTCTAAAATGGACCTATACATCTGCATCTTTAACAAGCTCCCAGGACATGTCAATGCTGTTCTTCCTCAAATAGCATTCTGCCACAGAGCATGTCTCATCAATTACAAAGAATTTGTATTAAACTACTTTCTCTGGCCAGAAAGCAATCAAATTAGGAAACAATAAAAATAACTAGAAAATCCCCATGCTTGGAAATTAAGAAATACTTCCAAAATAACTCAAAGATCAATTCATCTGAAAATTGAAATTAAAAAATCAAAATTGGCAGGATACAGTAAAAGCAGTAATTAAGGAGAAAAATTACAGCCTTAAATGCTTATATCTAAAATTAATTAGATAGGCATCAAAACTTTAAAAATCAGAAAAAAGTAAAAAAAGCCAACAAAATAGAGCAAAGGAACTAACAATCATAAAAGAAAAACTAATATATCCTAAAACAAATGTAAAAATAAGAGAGTATCTACATTGCCAAAGATTAACACTTGAGAAGTTCTTAAGATGTTCTCTTTCTCCCTTTGTCTCTGCTGCAAAGTTTTTAGGTAAGCCCTGCCTCCCTAAACATTTTAGGCCTTTGCCTTGCTGATTCCTACTTGGACTCAAACTCCTGTGTCTGACAGCCTTCCTAGCTACAATGCAGTAGCCAGGAATAACCAAACTATATGTAATATTAGGTCATTAAATATGAAATGTCCAATTTCAAGTCAAAAGTGTAGGTTATTACATCCCAAACAAGAAGCAGTACAATTAATCAACGTATATGCCTAAACCATTGACACAGTTTTGCCATCTTAACGGTAGCTTGCTTATGCCAGCAATGAAGAAGCCTGGGGAGCACGTAGCAATGAAATTGTGAAAAGTGTTTTCCACAGCTTGCTGAGAATTTAATATTTTTCCTTGCAAGACATGGTCCAAAGCCTGGAAGAAGTGGTAGTCAGCTGGTGTAAGGTCTAGTAAACACGGTAGATGACAGAGAGTTTCCAAGTCCAGTTGCTGTAGTTTGAGCAGCATTGCTTTTTGTGACATGTGGTCTTGAAAGATTGGTCTCTCTCTATTGACCAATCTCAGCCGCTTACCTGCAAGCATCTTCATCATTTAGTCCAATTGGTTGCAGTAGACATCCACTGTAATCCACTGACCAGGTTTCATGAAGCTATAGAGGATAATGCCAGTGCTGGACCACCAAACAGACACCATTAGCTTTTTTTGATGAGTATTTGGTTTTGGACTGTGCTTCAGCACTTCATCTTTATCCAATCATTGTGCCAAATGCTTGCAATTGTCCAAAAGAATCCGTTTTTCATCACACATGACAATACAGTGTAGAAATGGTTCACCTTTACGTGTGACAGCAAAGAAAGGCAAGCTTCAAGATGATTTCTCTTCTAATGCTCATTTAATTCATGCAGTACCCATCTATCCAACTTCTTTGCCCATTAGTTTCAAATGGTCCAATATTGTTGGAATAGTAATGTCAAACCTTGCTGCTTATTCACGCATAGCTTGACATGGATTCGTTTCCACCACAACTTTCAGTTCATCATTATCCACCTTGGTCTCAGGTCACCCACATAGCTCATTTTCAAGATTAAAATCACCAGAATGGAACTTGTCAAACCATCAACATACTATGAGTTCATTAGCAACATCCTTCCCTAACATTTTATTGATATTTCAAGCTGTCTGCACTGCATTTTTTCCAGGATGGAATTCATATTCAAAAATAACACGAATTTTTGATTTATCCATGGTTTCACAAAAATTGCTCTTAAAAAATGTGAAATATAATTACAAGCCAAAATGTGCATTGCAAGAATAAGGAGGTACCTTCACAATAAAAAAAAAAGTGTCAAAGTGAAATGTCAGAGATATCAACTGTCAAATTTAGTACTTACGGAAATCAGACATTCCATATTTAATAACCTAATATTTGATTACAGTGTTTTGTCAATTCTGTGTTGTCAACCAAATTGAATTAAAATTTCCTTCAAATCAGCTGAATCACCTTTTACTCACTTTTCTGTGACCTCAGACATGACAGATTCAAAATGATCAAAACTTTCATGTCTTAAGCAAACTTTCTACGGGATTAAGATTTGGTAAAAATTTCACTATTCACAGTTCTAAAGTATATACCTAAACATCTTTCTGTTCTAATTTCTAAGTATTTTATGCAGTCTCTGTGTTATTTATCCTAAAATTACTTGGCAAGCTCCATCAACCAAAACGATCTATCTGAGGAGGACCACAATAAAACTGGCCTTTAACAAATTTACTTCAAAAAGAAAAAACCTAGAAGATTTTCAATTCTAATTTAAATGAAGGAAATAGTCCCAATTAAAATATTAAAAATTATTATATCTTCACTTCAGCAATGCTTTAATAAGGAAGAAAAATTTAACACATAATAGCTACAAGCCAAAAGAATCATGTAAATTAATGCAGAAATCAGATTAAAAAAGACTTTGATTAGGCACAAGAGCGATGCCAAACCATTCAGGAATTGATAACTGCAATTAGTTTATATGATTTATTCAAGAGACTGTATAAATAATAGGTACAAACCTTTAGTACTCAATGCAGAAATTATAGAGATTCACAAGAATACCGTAACAATAGGTTCAAAATTACAACCTCCAAAATTATAGCTAAATAATGTTTTATGCTTTGATATTCAAGAATCCACAAAAATGAAAAAATTCTGAGCATGTCTAAACTTTAAAACCAAATAGCACAAATAGTCAACATTTAAAGGTCATTCACTGTGTCCTAGCCCTCTTAAAGGGTGCCACTTAAAGAACTAAGAAAGACAGTTAGAGTGGATGCAGGGAAAAAGCTGCGGAAGTCATCTAGGAAAGATTGATGGTTTGGGGGAAGTGGAGAGACCAGGGAAGTGGAGAGAAGTGAAAAGTGTCCCACGTTTAAATGAACTTAGAAACTACAGAAGTCTCTGACAGATGGGATGTGGAATACATAATCACAAGGAGGGAACAGGTACACAAAAGTATTAGAAGATTCCAGAATTTCAAGAAATCATGATTAACTTTCCCCACAAGAGGAAACACCAGGAATGTCTCCAAGAGTAATAGCAAGAATAATACCAAGAGTTACAGATGCTATATGAGAAGATGGAAGGCCTAACCTTGGACGAAGTGCCTGAAAACTCATCCTAGGTGAGCACAAAGTGCAAATGGATTTTAATCCACATTAGCAATAATATTAATAGTATTCATTAAGGGCATCAGTCCAGAGACAGCAAGCCAACTGTGTGTATGGCACATCAGTCAGAGCCTCTGATTATGCTGGTCTCATTGTCCTATAAGTCTTAGTGCCTGTGGGTCCTCCAACCCTCTATCTGGCCACTTGAAAATTCCCACAGCAGAAGAATTTACCGTTTCCAGCCACAGTTACGCCTGAGTCCAATACAAGAATCTGAGGCGTAATGGGGGAAGAGCTGAGTGATGGAGGCGTTTTGTCTGCTTTAGGTTCAGCCTTGGTCTCTGACCACCATACCAGAGACTTTAGGTCAAGCTCTAAAATTTTTCTTAGTCCCATATTGCACTATTCATCCATAGTTCTTATATCTAAAATCTACTCCCCTCTCCCCTCCCCATGCCATCCCAATTGAGTGAGCAGGATGATGACTTCTGCCCTTTGGAAGATTTAGACATGGGGCTTTCTCTGAACCAGTCCTGGGTCTGACTCTCTAACCAAAATAATGGATCCCTCATTCTAATGAAGAATAAGAATTCCAGAACCCCAAGGCGAGGTTGACATTCTACACTTCACAGATTGTGTGAAGGATCTCATCTTACAGAATCTGCTATTACATTATAGAACCGTCTACCAGTTGAGACCTCTTACTGATCTCTTAAAGGTACTGTGAAGACAGTATATACGTTCATGAGATTCTTCCATGGTATTATATGTAGCTGTAGTTTGTTAATTTTCCAGGTATACAGCATTCTATTATATAAATACAACCCAAAATATTAAACTTTCTACTTCTGATGAACATTTGGGTTGTTCTAGATGGGAGCTATCATAAATAATTGTTCAATGAACAATAATTTTATACATAAAAAAATTCAATGTCATAACTAAAGAACATTTCAAACTACCATGTTACTACTAGTTTGCCCATGGTCAAAATAAAGTATGACTTTATTTTCAACATACTCATAAAATTATCATCTCCTTCAACATGGCAAATGTTTTTTCATGTGTGACCTTAGATATAAAATTTGACACTATTCAGAGTTAAAGAGCATGTTTTGCTCTATGCTTATATTAGTAAAATTAATAAGTAAACTATTCATTAATTTTAAATAATCTTTCAAGTCACAGAACAATATAAATTATCACCCTAATTAAAATAGGTTTGCTGAAAATACATACAAGAATAATCACTATAGGGCTGTTTGTATCAGCAAGAAATTGAAGGGAAAATAACTGGTTGCATGAATAATGGTACATCCATGAAAAGAGTACTATGCAACCACCAGAATAAATTTGGAAGATCTATAAGTACTTCTGTAGAAATTTCTTTAAGTTACTGTACAAAGAAAAGCAAAGAGTATTAGCACGTATATATAATACACTGTCATCTATATAGAAAGGACAGTATACACTTTTACATGCCTAGATCATCTCTGGATGGTTACAAAAGAAACTGTAAAACTACTTGTATCAGAAGTGAGACTAGAAAACTACAACAAAAGAAAAATTTTCACTATATATCTTTTGCATTATCTCCCTTTACATTCATGCCCTTATACTTCATATTTGTATGTATGTGCCTGCCTGTCTGTGAAAACTGTAAAAAGTGTATCTTCTGAAGACAAAGAAATGTAATTCAAAATGAATACCTAAACAGACATGTATATATTGGTATCAGAATGATTCCTACTGTTACTGAACCAAATATAGCCTTTTTACTTTTGCTACTTTAAGATTATAATGATAAAGAGTCAGGGCATTATATTAATCATTGTAGAAAAAATACTTGCTGCCAAACATTCATGTTTTAGTAATATGGGATAATCCCCAAAACACTCTATTTTAAACTATTTTTCTTTAAATATATTCTAAAATATCCTAAAAAGCACACTGCAGTCTTTTTAAAAAGCAAATTCAGAGTCAGACAGAACAGATTAAGATGGTCCCATAAACTACTGTAAGAAAAATCAGTGTAAACAGTAAATGATAATTAAAATATATAGAAAATGACAAAGTTTCTCTTAAGTATTATAGTTCTTCACATTAATATGAGTGTTCCATGTTTATAGCTATGTTTTTAGAACAAATGTAATTTACTAGATTAGCACTGTGTCAGTTGTACCATGAGGTTAAAACCAGGCACCATGATTCACCTGGTGGAAGCTACTCATATTACAGATATTGTAACCAGAAAATAAAATTAAAAATAAACTCAGAACTCAAAATCCAGAAGAATACTTACATAAGTCCTTCAATTTATAGATTAGCTAATTGAGTTTCAGAAAAGTTACACAGTTGGTTGAAGGCAAAGCCAGAACTCTTCACTCCACAGTCAGGGATATTTGACTGTGAACCATACTATAAACCTAATCTTTAAAATCATAAGAAATATCACTGGTATATTCCCTGTTATATGCATTAATGAAGGCATGAACTTCCACAATTACTGAAAACCCACATCAGGACTAATACTGACATGTACAGTAATAATGTACAGCCTTACAGAAACTATCATCTTAAGTATCATTTTAAAGAACTGGCTCCATAGTAAAAGACGGTGAGTTAATAACCTGGGAGGTAAAAAGAAAATACAGGAAGTAGCAGAAAGAAGATATATGGCAAACGCACATTCAAATAATCTGAGTAAAGATACTATGAAATGAATACACTACAATAGAAAGCTGGCTCGTAACCTAACAAAAATGTCTGATGTAGATAGAAAGTAAAAGGGATGAAACGTTTTTAAACATTATCCACACTGCCTATTATAATGCATATATGTGACTATGTAATGAGTCACTTTCATATTTTACCTCAAATATAGATGAGACCAATGAATTTGATTAATGTTTATTATTACTATGTACAAACCACAGATTAATCTGAAGAAAAATATCGAAACAATTTTTCCTCAAACAAAAATTTGTGGACTCGGGTTCTGAGCTCTCGTAGATGTGTAACACAGATTCTACTGGAAAAACAGGGTTAGCAAGGACAGTAATGGGATATTAATAAAATGACCGATTTGTTGTCCTAGGTTTTCCTGGACAGGAGAATGGAGAATGGAAAACTCAACCATGAAATCAAAAAGGCATCTGTCTTCCAGGTTGTTCTCTGCCAATGTCTTGAGAAAAATGTTTGAACTTTCCTGTTGGCTTTGTATGCAAATAGCTCCAGATGCAAAGTGAACCACATCTAAGTTATTTGGTTCAACATCTGCTGGTCCAATTCCCATTATTCCTTCTAAAGGGTCAGCTTGTGACAGTTTAGTTTGCCCTCTATCTAAGCTGTTTTGAAGGAGCTAATTTGGATTAAAGTATCTATCTGGATCTCTAGTTTTTCCCTTTGATGGTCAATGCATTCTACTGTGGTCTGTGTAGTGCTACAAAGCACTTAGAAACATATTAGAAAGGACAGTGTTCAAGGTTTTGCCTCCCACCTTGCCTTCTAGACAATTTATATTGTGATACAGTTAAAACTAAAAAGCGAACAGTCATTTGCCTCTAATACTGCACCACCCATGTTGTACACAATGGCAACATGACAACACTTTTTTTTTTCAACTTCTTCCTTTTATTGGTAGCTCCATGACAACATTTTCTAACATAATATTCTTTTCATGTAACTGCTATCAAAGATTTGAAACTAAAGTTACTGATTAAAGTGTTTGCTAATATTAACAACACATTTTATGAAACATCCTGTCCTTTGGGATGACAACTTTTATACTGCATCCCTGAAAATGGAATAAGGTCCACAGCATGTGTCATTGAGTGTCTCATACACAGTACATATTCAAATATATAAGTGAATGAATGAACAAATAAAGAAAATTTTAAAAAATTCCATGGATTCTGAAATTTTGAGTCTGTTGCAACTAGAAAACATAATCCAAAAAAAAGTAGTGACACCAAACTAAGACTAACAGTTCTGAGAACTTGCAAGATCAAGTAAAGATACAGTCCTTTCAAAACAGTGTAAGTAGAGAACTTGCATTGGAAGGCAAAAGGGGGGAAAAGGAAAGAAATCAGAATATTTAGCTATATGTATCTATATATGTATATACATACCTAAATTCTGATTGATATATTAACATGTAGGCATATGCACATTTGTGCATGTATATGTACATGTGTGTGTATCAGAAGACAACCATTCCTTCTGAAAAGTCTCTGCTCTTAATCACCTAAAAAGTAGAACATTATGAGTCTCATAAACATTTAGAAAAGATTAATTGGGAACAATTTCAAAAAATAAGAGCTATCTTATCCAAAAATAAAAAGATCTTTTTCTGTAAAATAGACTGCCACGAGTAGCCAACTCAAAAACTTTCTTATATTATATGCTATGCAAAAGACCAACAAAATAGCTGTTCTTTCTTTCAGAAAATCTGACTATTCTTGTTAATCATCATTTCTATTTCAAATGACTGAATTGAGAATGATCGGGAAAATTAACTGAGCCCTAGAGAAAATAGGAAAAGAGACTGATAATTTCATATTCATTCATCTCTTATTTACATTCTCCAATATCTATGATAATGGAGGTATAAGGATACATTTTACAGGTTAGACGCCATACCTTAATGATATATGGATCTAGAGATAACAGTTTATGTAAAGAGTCAACATGCACATTTTCTTTATTCTGACTGGCAATTCATTAATTTCATCAGCAGCACTGTATACAAGCTAGCATTTAAAAGAGTACACCATGTAAATGATGCTAATATACAGTGAGATGCATGTCTTCAGGTAACTCGACCCACTGACAAAATCAAGGCTATAAACAGACACTTGGAGAGATACATTAATTATCCCGGGTGCTATTATGAGATCATTTTCCAACTAATTGCCAGTCCTGAAGAAGTATAATCACTAGGCACACTAAGCCCAGTACACTCTTTACTTAACAATATCCTTTACCCTAACCCCAAGAAGGAAGATTTCTATTTCCCCCACATATATTAAAAACTTAAACTAAATGTTTCTAAGTTATCTTCCTAGATTTTAAGCTGGGTAAAACTTGGTTAATATTCCTCTCTTTTAACAATATTTTCCATATAGATTATAGACAGCTGGGCTGTAAGTAGAGACATAGACCACCTAAAAAAAGAAAATTAGTCTTTTCTTATGCTGAAAAGAATCTGCCTTAGCTCTCTTAAGGGTTCCTATCTCTGGTCTTTAGTTTGGAAATGATTAAGTTGGGAATTAGGTTGTTTCTATCACTTTCTTTTTTTTTTTTATTTCAGGATATTACGAGGGTACAAACATTTTGGTTACATTTTATATCTTTGCCTCACCCAAGCAAGGATTAGAGGCATGCCCTTCCCCTCCACAATACTACAACTTTCAACCTCCAGCTACCTGAATCAGGGGCTGACTTCTTCAGCAGCCAGAAGACAAACTAACAAAGGAGAAAGATTGCTTTGACTGAGTGAACACACATACCATGTCTTTAACTTTAGCCCTTAGCCAGATTTGTTTTTCTCCATTTCTGCAAGTCATTGAGGAAATTGAGAAAGAGTACTTTCTTCAGGTCTGATTTATTTGACGGAATGAAGGAGAGACAGTGTGTGTATATATGAGAAGATTTGTTAACTCCAGTGTCATCAGGCTTTGAGGACATGACCTACTAATATATAGGCATGTGCAGATGTGACATAAAGTGTTCATTCCTGGAGAACAGGAACTATTAATAGATAACTTGTCCACAATATACAATTCTTTAGTACACTGTCACAATTTATTATAGGAAGCCAGATCCTGTTTCTGCTTTCATAAAAAGCAAAGAAATGCAATTTGGCTCCAACTTCCAACCTACTGAAACCATTTCCTCAAAAGCCACTTATGACCATCTGTGGGTTTTTCCTCAGCGTCCAATCTCACTGATATCTCTATAGCCTTTGACATTAGTGACCACAGAGTCTTTGAAGTTTTGTACTTCTGATTTCTGGGTTGTAGCACTAGCCCACTCTCCTCTTATCTCTCTGACCTGTCTCTTTTACCTCCTCCTATTCCCTAACTACAGACATCCAAGTTAATCTACTCAACTCTATCTTTTCTACATATTGTTTCTCCCAGTGATCTCCTACAACTTAAACTGTCATTATCAGTAGGAAAACCTTCTCCTGAATTCTAGGTACCTTAAATACACATGTCTAAAATAAATTCATTAAGGCCTCACATTGTACCAAACCAACTCTCAATTCTCTATTTCTGTCCATGGTTAACACCATTCTTTCAGAATCAAGACTTCAAACCTTAAAAACCAATTTTGACTCCTCCTTCACTGCCACAACCAGTAAGTCAGATAGTCCTGCTGATACTTTTTACAAAAAACTGAGTTACTGAAAAAGAACTGAAACAGAATCTGAAAGACTAGATTTCATCCCTAAACATATTTACATCATATCAAACTATAAAACTTTTTAAAATCATCATTGTGTCATCCATATGATGGTAATACTATAGTTGCCCTGCCTACCTTACCATAAACAAAAACACGACAGCACACTAAAAATCCTGAGCCATTATGTAAATATTATTTATTATCCCAACTCTTCTTATCCATTTCCATTGCCATCCTATTTATTCATTGAGTTACTAATTCACTCATTCATTTTTTTCTTTAATTATTCATTCTATAAATATTAGGAGCCAGCTATAAGCTAGACACTATGCTCAGCATTTAAGATATAACAACAGGACAAGCAGACATAGTGTCTAACACCACAAAACTTACAATTTAACGTGAAAGTCAGATAATAGGTGTATGTTGGCATGAAAGGGTTCACTGGAAAGGTGTCCCAAAAAAATAAATACTAAAGCAAGAAACAAAACATTAAAAAAAAATAAGAGTTAATATGGTAAGGGAGTGGGAAAGAGTGGCAGTGAAAAAATGAGAAAGACAACTTTTAGCAAAGCAAATAACATATGTAAAGCCCCCTAAGCAAGAATGAGCATCCTAACAATGCCATCCCTTTCTGTCGTTTGCAGTTTTGTTCCGTTTATCTTTTCCCTTCAAAATCTTTCCCCATTCTCCCATATCTGCCTGTTGAAATGATAAGCATCCTTCAAAGTCCAGATCAGCAATATATGTAGCCAGCTTTGAGGGCACTACTTGACTCATACCAGATATGAAATAACCATTTGCTAAATGAATAGATGGCAAAATCTTCAATCTTTTCAAATGACAAATCTGCTTCATATTACAAATATACATGTGCCTGTCCTATCTACCTTCGAAGTAAAGGACTACTAGACTATGCATCATGTTCTATACATCTCTATATCCCCATAGTGCCTAATGTATTAGAAGCACTGGATAAATAATTGTAGGATCAAAAACTCTAACAAGCTAGGACTAGGTATAGCTGTTGAAAATACTATCATCTTCTACTCCTGACTTTAAAATGATTTGACAGAAAAGTCTAGTAACCTCAAAATATTTTTTAGACATGAATATTCACATTGAATATTAGGTCTTCCAAGAAATGTCTGTCAATAATGGAATTTATTTTAATATTTAATTTCTTAGATGAAAATATTAGTTTTCAAAACTTTTGAATGATTTTATTTTAAAAAACTTAGAAATTTAAATAAGTAGAGATAATAAATTATTTTCAGAATATAAAAAGGGAGTCTAATGAGCTAGGCAATCTAAAAAAAGTTATTTGGTACTTCACCTTTCTAAATTAGAAAATGTAAATTGTACTTTAATATCATTTAATGTCCATATCATTTTTAGAATCAAGCTCAAACCACCATCATGGAATTTGTTATACAATTAATAGTTTGTTATTTTTAAAAAACCTAGATTCAAGAGTAAATCTGGGTCATTTCATTTTTCAGATCAGAGAAGGACAAGTGAAAAGGTGAGAAACAGGCTTTCAAAGAATAGATGAAAATGTTAAATGGAAAAAAATTCCTAGTTACTGTATCCCAGTACCTGCAGGAAAGGCAGCCCAAGGAATAGCAGGCGATGTTGTTTGAGTTTCACCATTTCCACCATCAAAAGTCTCTGCAGCCTACAAAGCAAAGGCAAGATTATTTTAGAAGATCTGAAAAGTAGTAATGCTATTCAAGTGACAAAGCATCCAAGTTCCACAAGCATTATCTTCTGTAACACACCACACACTTTCATATTCCCTTTAAATATCCAATTGCTTTTCAGTCTTCATTGCTACCACCCACCACAACTCACCACCCCCAGTACCCATGCCTTATTATCTTCAAGTAAAAATTCTTGTTCCTTATTCAAATAAATCTCCTTTCTATAAGATTTTTATTTTATGTATCCTTAACCACATTATCACTTGTGAACTTTATATATAAGTATTCTAACTTAACTCACTACAACATTTACCCATCTACGTAAGAAAAATAGTTTTTTCTTTAAAAATCTAGAGACCAAATCTTTCTAATTAATTAGCACAAGACACAGAGATTAATCTAAATAAACAGGATTCATCTACCATCTTCAATAATCTAACTGGACTTACTATAGAGAATTCCTACATTTAGAGAATTCTAAAGCTGACATTTTCAATCAACAAGCCATCCTATTTTCAGACAATTACTAAATGTTGAGTTTGTGGGTAAGAGTTCAGAGTTTTCTGTCTGTTAAGTGCTCAGGTCACAGCAAAATTATTACTGAAAATTAGAGCCAGAATTTCAATTTGGATTCTTCATTGAGTTGCCTGACAAGGAGATGTTAAGTGGGGCAATCGCCACAGGAGTTAAGTAACATAGAACACAGAAGGTACTCTCCACAAACTATGAAAAATGAACATACATGTGGGGGGCACCTAATAACTACAATTAAATTGCAATGTTGATCAACACTGTATTTATGTAATACTGAAAAGAACGGTGTGTAATTATTACTGTAAAGGGTGTTAGGCACTCTATTCTTTTCTGATAAAATACATGAAGCATGGTTTAAATAAAGGAGACCATGCTAGATTGTAACTTTCAAATAACTAACAAATTCCAAATAATAAACTGAGATGATATCTGAAAAATATATTTTCCTCAAAATATAAGAAATTTTAACAAAATTTTAAATGTTATATTTCAGTAACATAAATAAGATTCAATCACCTAGCAAAGCCTAAAATGGTAAACAAAATGCAGAAAACATAAAAATGTGCTAAACAAAAACCACTTTTAGATGAGACACAGAAAAAGGTATATCCATTCTCCATATTGACAGATATGAAAGATTGACAAAAGAGAAAAAGATCCCAACCTAAACTCACACCATTCTTTCATGAAATTCAGACCATTAAATATATGCCTAATAGTTTATTTCTCCTACTAATGTCATTAATCACATTCCCTAACTTTTGCAATCCCATTTTACCAAATCCAAACTAGGTGAAAGTCTTTAAAAAAAAAAAAAATCAGGCCGGGCGTGGTGGCTCACGCCTGTAATCCTAGCACTCTGGGAGGCCGAGGTGGGCGGATCGTTTGAGCTCAGGAGTTCGAGACCAGCCTGAGCAAGAGCGAGACCCCATCTCTACTAAAAATAGAAAGAAATTATATGGACAGCTAAAAATATATATAGAAAAAATTAGCCGGGCATGGTGGCTCATGCCTGTAGTCCCAGCTACTCGGGAGGCTGAGACAGGAGGATCGCTTGAGCTCAGGAGTTTGAGGTTGCTGTGAGCTAGGCTGACACCACGGCACTCACTCTAGCCTGGGCAACAGAGTGAGACTCTGTCTCAAAAAAAAAAAAAAAAATCATAGATTTCACTTGATGGTAGTTCCAGGACTTGAGCTCAGGCATCCTGACTCTTAATCCAGAGATTTTCCTGCAAGACTATACTGACTCCATAAAAATAACTGGGTTATAAAATATTTCAATAAAATGAACACACACTGAAAAGGATTAAGGGAAAGACAGTGCTTCTTCAGCTAATAATTTCCACTTAAAAAGTATCCATTTCAAACCTGAGAGAATAATCTAACAACACAAACATACTAATTAGCTTTATAAACCACCAAAACGCTATGTACTTAACATACTAAATTAACTCATTACAGGTGTAAATATAACAATATGTGACAGGATCTTTAATACTCATCCCTCATCTCAAAAGTATTTCCTAAGAGAGATGTATCCCAGCAAATCATCTGCTGACAATTTTTCAATCTTTCCTTTAGTGAGTGATTCCACTAGTAGCACTTAATTACCTCAATTTAAACCATTCCTATGGGCAAGAGTAAATGTTGGATAATAATAAATCAATTTTAACTTTCAGAAAGGATATTTTTAATTTTCCTTGATTGTATTCTTTTACTCCAGAATTACCTTCAAAATGATAAGGAAAAGATCATGAATGCCAATGAAAAATAATATATTTTCAAAATGGTTTACTCCCTTATGGAACCATAAAGTTAAAACAAACTAATGTAAATAATAGTGCGTACCTCAAAACCGCCAAAATCATCATCATCCATTCTTCAAGTTGCACCTGAAAAATATCAAAAGATACTGAAACAAGCCCATACACACATTTATGTCAAAACACTTCTCCAACTTAAATGTATGTATATTTTGATTTGTAAATTAAAACTATTTCATTCGGGTTAAAAAAAAACTTTAACTATTTATGTGTTTTTTAACACAAAAAGAACTGGTAATCGGCTTTTACTTTTTGGCAAAATTAGCAATTTCTGTAACTTTTTCAGCAACCATGTATTTTGCCATTTTATGTTGAGACGCCAGGAGTGGAAAAATATTCTTTTACATTTTAATTTGCTTTTCCCAAATTGGCACTAGGGCTCAATTCAATAATGCTTCCTGCTTTTTGCATCTATTCCTCAGTTGTCTGGCAACATCAGCACAAACTCCAGCTAAGAACAGGACTGTGGTGAATTTTTGGAACTCTGTCCCCCACCACAAAGGTTCTTCCTTGGTTTCATGGCCGAGGCTGATTTAGATTTTCAAAATTGATCAGCATTTTTGAGCTGTGGCCACAACTTTTGGAGCATTTTGATATGTGTATTTTTAGCTGAAACTGCTTTGCACTTTTGGAAAAATGTGGAGCAAGTTACTAGGCTGATCAAGATAAATCAAGTCATATATTCATGGGAGACTAGAGATGAGAAAAACACAAGCTAATATCCAGAATTCCTCTCTTCTTTACTCTTGAAGTATGTAAGAGAGACAAGCAATAGGATAATACATGCTTTATTTTGTCCTAAATGTACATCATAAAAATGGAAGTATAAAACCCTTAGTACCTGGGCTTTAAAAAAGAGTAAGATTTACCTAACAAACCATGAAAGAGCTATAAACCCTGAGGAGGTAAAATAAGTAATAGGTGACATATATTAAAATAAATTCTCAGACAGATTGCTTCTGAATCTATAATTTGGAACACATAATTGTGAAGCAGTGGCTTCATGTGATACTCTGGTCAATAATAACTTTCTTTTTTTATGATACACATTTAGGACAAAATAAAGCATGTATTAGCCTATTGCTTGTCTCTCTTACATACTTTTAACAGTAAAGAAGAGAGGAATTCTGGATATAGCTTGTGTTTTTCTCATCTCCAGTCTCCCATGAATATATGACTTGATTTATCTTGATCAGCCTAGTGATTTCTTTTTCTGTCTTTCAAAAATGAACACATTTCAAGTATCAATTAGTTTTCAATGAATCAGTAATACAAGTTGGACTGGATTACAGGAAAACAATACTCTCCCATTTCTAAAATAAATAGCTACACAAATTAAACTATATGTTAAACAATAATCCTAAAGGCATTTTCTAAGGTCATTTGCTTTAAGTAGTTATCTATAGCCATGTTGTGCCTTCTTACTGAAATGAATACTAATGCTTTTAAAAAGAAAACTCAAGAAGTTGTTAAAAAAAATAGTAAAAAACATTAATCTCAAAGATTTTGTTTTAATAGGCAAAGCAACTTTATTTTCACAGAAACTCAGTAGGTAATGACACTAAAAAAATATGAAAATGGAAATATATTATCAAAAGTAAGGGTATTAAATTAATCAGAATATAACAGTACCATCACCATTGCTCACAATTTAGCAATCTGACAAAAATTTTTTAAAAGATGTATTCTCCAAAAATTAAAACTAAGCCATCTATATACAGCACTTAAAAAATATAAACCAGACTTTCAGAAACTTTTGATGATGGTTAGTTTGAAATGGCATTCCACATTAATTTTGTGTTGCAAATGAACAGAAATCTGTATGTGATTACATTTTTCATGAAGAAATTACTGAAGAATGAATGATATGGACACTGAGAATTAACCAAGTCAAATTATAAACACCAAGTTTGTATTTTCCATATGTATCCCATGAATCTCAAGAGACAATTAAAAAATATTTTTAACATCTACACACACTACACACAAATAATATGGTTTCAAAAGGAAGAATTTTTAGAGTAATGTTTCTGGTGTGTTTTCGTAAGTTGCATCCCAATCAATTATTTGTAAGGTGCCAGAAAATTTGAAAACAAAAACAAATATCCATGCCTAACAATCATTTCAGCATGTTTTCCTGTGGTAATGAACCAAATACCATCAGTTTCCTAAGTACTGATTTAGCTCTACAAAAGAACATATTAGTGACCACTGATATTTTCCACACCCAGCAACTTTTAGGTATAAAAAGGCAGATGACAGTCATCCCCTTTTTTATTTTCAAAGAATTATTAAGACAGTAAAAAAAGTGTCAAGTTTCTTAAAATACAGTACTAGAGAACTAAATATTATTGTTAAAGCAATAATTGTTCTCCATATAATTTAGATTCCAAATCCACGACTCCACAGCACCATGTGACACCATGCTTGCAGTCCAGCTCTTCACTATAGAACTGCTAGCTACAAGCCACTCCCATGATGTACTACCATTACACCTAGACCTGGATGAAGCAAACACCCACAACCCTGACACCTGTGGCCACCACCTAGATAGCCTCAGCAAACAGCCATTGCTAACACCAGGGGAGACCAGGGCAGAGCAACCTCCTGCACACCTACCTCAGTGGAGAAAGAATCACCAGACCCCTGCTAGAGCCTCCAACAGCAGCCTAGGGACCAGCACACCATAGGGAGTGCCCCAGCACTGGCCCCAGGGAGATGCCCCAGCACTGGCCCCAGTCCCCCCGGCCAGCCTAGTCCCTGGCTAAGATCCTGCAAAGCACACAGATACCCACCAAGGTCCAGTAACATGCCCGCCACTGGCAGAAGTCCCATGACATTTCCAAGTGCCTGCTAAGGTCCAATGACTGGCCCAGGCACCAGCCCAGTTTACACCACCCACTGCCATGGAAAAGGACTTGCAAAACCCGCTGCCTGAGCTCCCAACAGTGGTTTGGGGAGGAACCCACCAATCTGAAAGAATATCCTCCAGCATTGGCTTGGACTGTGATAACCGCATGGCATCAAGATGACTTAGAAAAGCTAAGTTACAGGCTTTCAGGATATCCACTGGATCAACCCACTGGAGTAGGACACAGAAGCGTTGTCTAGGGACCTCTCCTCTTTCTAACTAAGTGGGAGAGTTCCCAGAAAAGGAGACCAGGCATACTGCAATCCTATCAGCCCTGAGCTGACAGAAGAGGTTTCCGATAGGAAGAAACCAGCAAAAAAATTCTGGCATCATGAAAAACTAAGCTAGTTCAACACCCCCAAAGGATTACAATGGATCCATGGATTCTTCTCTGGTGAATCTAATCCATCCATGAAAAGAACCTCATCAGAAGTTCCACAAAGAAACAGTTACCTCAGGGAATACTACTTTGACAAACTCCAGCACGTAAAAAGAATTTCCAATTAGCTCCTGATTTCAATAAGAAGCAGACTACTGTAAAGGTTAAAAGAAGGGATTATGAAGTCAGGATGCCTCAATTAAAATTCCAGCTTTGCCACTTTCTGTGTTACGCTGGACACATAAACATTTTGTGCCTCAGTTTCTTCATCTGTCAATTAGGGATTATAATAATAATAGAAATTAACTTGTAAGGTCATTATAAGGATTAAATATGTTAAAATAGATGAAGAGCTTAAAGCAGTATCTGACATATTCTAAGCATTAAATGTTTGCTTCACTCTTACACATGAGCAGACTCCCAAGGACAACCAAAGATATGAAGAAAGCATCAAATATTAAAAATAGAGACCAAAAAAAGAAGATTAAAAGGATGAAAAAAATTAAGACTATCCAAGAGAGAAAATCTTCAACAACAACAAAAGAACCTCAAACATATCTTCAGAGAGTTAATAACAGAAGATAGTTTGTGCATGAAATAAGAATAGGATACCCTAATTTGGGTGGGGAGGAAGGGATGGACAACAAGACTAAAGTCTTATAAATAAAAAAGTGTAATTGTAGAAATGAAAAACTGCAGGGTGGAAAATAAGGAAATCTCCTTGAAAAAGAAAATTATAAGGGAAAAATGGAAAATCAGAGTAAAAACATAAGAAAATTATTAATACAAGATCTTGTCCAGGATATGCAGTATCTAATTATTAGTTCTAGAAAAAAAGAACAGAGAAAACAAAACTGAAGAAATCATCAATATAAAGAAAATTTTTTCTAAAACTAAAGGCTATTATTTCCAGATTTAATAGGTCCATTAAGTTTCCAAGAAAATAAAAAGGAAAAAACCCACACCAAGGTAGAGCAGAGAAGAAGAGAAAATCCTACAAGCTTCCAGAGAGATAAAATAGGTTTCATACAAAGGATCAAGACTATAATGGCATCAGACTACAACATAGCATCACTGGAAGGTGAAAAACAATGGAGCAATGCTTTTAAAATTCTGATGGAAAAATGACTTACAAATACACAATTCTATAATTAGCCAAATCAACACATAATTAATTTGAGGAAAGAATAAAGTCATATTCATATGTGTAAGATCTCAAAACAACTTTGATTTCCCAAACACTCTTTATTTAAAAAGCTATGGAGGAAACCAAGGGAATAATATAAGAAAGAGGACATGGGATTAGAAAGTAAGAGATCCAACTAAAGTGAAAAGCAAAGGGAATTCTCCCAGAATGAGGGTAAAATGAGTTCCCACAGTATCTATGTACCAAGAATACATATCAACCAGTCCAGATTAGAGTAGATCAGAAACCTCCCGGGAGATGTATTAAAGCAAATGAAATTAATAGACTATCTTATAGGTTTTACCATCATGAATGTAATTTTAAGCAACTGGAAGAAAATTTAGGGTTGAATTAGAGATTAGAGAATTAACCAAATGAAAACAGAGAGAAACCATTATGTTAGACAGGAAAAGTAAACATTATACCCTATATTTTTCAGCTGTGAATGGTATTTACCCAGTCATAATAATGTAAACAGTGACCAATTGAACCAAAATTATAATATAACCATATTGGGAATGTAAGAGAAAGAAGATTGGGGTGAGGGTAGACGGGGGTGATGAAAGACAGCTAAAGCCTCATCTTTCACACTGGAAAGCTGATCTGTCTGAAATTGGAAAATCAAAAAGTAGCAATAAAAACATGTTATTTTGAAATACACTGGTAAACACTAAAAGAATTAGCTATATGTGTTAAATATCTTGCTTCTAGAAAGCAGGAAATGGAAGGATAGGGAAAGAAGGGAGGGCATAGGAGACTATTGTACATCGCAGCAAGCCTTTTACAACTTGAAACTATGAACACAAAAAACAATATGGCATGATGAGCCAACTACCTGTTATTTACATCAAAATACTCTGAAAAAAACTCAAGAAAAATATCGCTTTATAAAACTAACCATAAAAAGAGGCACAAATGCTTTAAATTAGCATTTACTCAATAAATAAATTAGCATTTTCATGTTAGTCTCCATTATAACATTTTCCCATATTATAAGAATTTAAACACAATATAAAACTGTATCTTTAGACACCAGTTGCTCAAAACCAATCCCCTCCCCGTCCACACACACTCAAAAAATCCTAACAGAGAAAAAGACACTGAGGTAACCGACTTCAAAAAATAAAGTCTCAAGAGATCAATCCAAGTTATTCAAGCATCCCAAAGTGCCCTACTAGTTAACACTGTCCACTTAGCATTTAAATAAATCTCTATACCATCTGTAAAACTACTTTGCTAACCAACATCCTCATAGTTGCAATAATATTTTTCCATTTGATCCTGTTTGGTGCCATGTTTCCTAGAAGCAAATGAAACAAGTGATTTTTATTTTCTGACTCTCCTGTGCAAACATAAATTGGAAAGAGGAAACAGAACAAAGGAAACACACACACACACATACACACCCCTTAATTAAGAGTTAATAATAGCCATTAAGACTGAGAAAATTAGAAGATTCTAAACATACAAGATCAGAATTTCAGGCTGATCAGTTCAAGGAAATTATTTGTTTACCTTAATTTCCACAAGAAATTTGGAGGTAGTATTGGGACCATTTGTTAATCTTTTTTTACACCCTAGCACCTTGAACCAAGCAGTTCCTAGCACATAAGAAGGGCTCATAGATTATTTTTGAATCAATGCTTTTGGAATAAATAACCAAATGAAAGTAAATGAGTTGCTAATAGTTCCCATATGACTTCCTTTTCTGTCTTATTTTTCCAAGAAAAATACATTGGAGCTCAGGCAATAGAAGATCAAGTTGCTAGCACTAAAACAGCTCCACTCATATTAAGACATGAGCCTAAACACCTATATCTTAAAAGAAATTACATTGCTACTTTCCATTCTCTTCAAGTACACAATCATTACTGGGGCTAATGGTAATTTTGAAATTTCCTATGAAGCTGAATTAAAGAAGTATTGCTACACTACAAATTCTACTGCCAATGAACCTTAGCCAGTAGCAAAATATTATCACAAGTACAAAAAATATCTGATGTATAAATTTGTAATAAATTTATACATGAAAAATACCTGAAAAATCTTCTATTCATAAATGATCAGATAGGAAAACATCCCAACCACTAATAATTTTAATAACTACAATTTTTCCTGTATATAATTTTCATCTGTTATCAATTAAGTTTTTGTCTCTACCAACTTTCAACTAAGAAAATTTACATATTTGGATAAAATAAGAAAAATAAAAATTATAAGGCACTTAGTCTCCAAAACCTTATCTACTTTCCACTCTCTGGTTAATTCTTCTGCCTCCTCTAGTGCCTTAATAGCAATTTTTCCCCAGGCTAATCGCCCTCTGATCCTATCTCATTATCCTCTTCTTCAAAGAATGCATACACTCTCATAATTTTAATGGTCTGCACAAATTTTCCAGAACTAACCACTTCTCAGGGGCTAGTCATATATTTACAACCAAATAATGAACATTTTTATGGAGCTATCCCTCCATCAACTCAAAATTCTCACCGCATGAACTGTACTCCTATCTGGCAAAATCCCATTCCCTGATGAATGTTAGGGGGAAGATATTTCACTTCCTCTGCTCACATTTTAAAAGATGCAGGCCTCTCGATATAAGGAAACAAGATTAAAGAAATACTATGATCCCTCTCTCTATCCTCTTTACTCCTCTCCAAGAAAAGAGTAAGAATAACAATGGTGAGAGCAGGACATCCATAGATGTCTGTTAGATGAGATTATAGAGTTTAGTGTGCATGCAAAGTAGATCTTTGAGTTCCTCACTGGGAACTTGGTGCCCATAAACAATATACTATTATTCTAGTATAGCTCCCCTGGAGAAGCTCACCAGGTAAAAACTTCATTCTTTTAGTGTGAAGACTTGCTTTTTTAGCTACTATGCCTGTGATGGACGGGTAAATTTAATTTAGAGGAAAATGCATGGAAGACCTCATTTCAGACTTAGGTCCAAGCCACATTTACATTAAAGCTTTAACAACAGAACCACTACTCTGATTTCTGTATGACTTTTGATTCTATTCCTCAATTAATTCAGAATACAGAATGGTTGCAAAGCAACTGATAACGCCTCACCGCCCCCCCCCCCCAAGAACCACCACCAATATCCAATTACCTGTCTTCTGATGAGAACCATCAGAGAAAATCACCATGAAATTCAGGTTTCCCATTGTCAACTAGATTCCCAGTGCTGCTTGCCACACCCACCATTTCTTATTAAAACTTTCTTTCATTCTCCAGAAACTGCCAACTCTCCTCAAACTTCCAACCTTTTTATTCCTTTCGGCAATCAAAGCAAATGGCCAAGTCTCCTGCTAAACAGGGAAAACAGAAGACCTTTTAAGATAAGTCCCTCAAGGTCTTCCTACTAAAACTATAGTTACCAGCATTCTGCTCACAAAGAAAAAAGAATGCCTCCACCTACTACTTAAGGCCAATTCCTCCATCTGTGCTCTTGGAAACAGATTTCTCAATTGTTCCTTATTAAATATTCAACTTCCCCCTCTTATTTGGCATTTTCCATCAACACTGAAACATGCTTCAGGTCCTAGTCTTTAAAGATGAAACAAAACAAAAGCAAACCTTCCTCAACTACACCGTCCCCTCCAATCACAGTCCTTCCCTTTTCACAACCCAATTTCACAGACACTCTATTCTTACATCCAATTTCTGCAAATTACCTCCTTCTCACTAAATGCAAAAAGACACTTTCAATTCGTTGTCTTATTTGAACATTAACAGCATTTGATCTGTCTTTCCTTCTCAAAACACTCTAACCCCATGATATGCAAGACAACCATACTCCTTCCTTCTTTTTTCATAGTTCTCTGACTGCTTCTCAATCTCTCTTGCAGGTTCTTCTACCTACTCTTTAAATGCTGGTGTTCCTAAGGGCTCCAACCTAACCCTATTTTTCTTTACACTTCAGATATACTTCCTGGACTACTTCATTCACTCCTTTGGATTCATTTATAATCACAAGCTAAAGTATCTCTAATTTGGTTATGTCTCCTGAGCTCCAGATCCACATACCCCAGAGACAACTGAATAGTTTCTCTTTCAATCTAACAGGCACCTCAAATTCAATACAACCAAACTGAACTTAAAATCTCCCCCACTAGCCTCAAATTTCCTCTTCCTCCAGGATTCTGTGGCCCAGTGACTGGTACTATCACCTATAACACAGTTGGTCAAGCCAAATCTTGGAGTCATCTTGGTCTCCTCCTTCTCTCTCTCACTCCACACATGCAGTCAATCACCAAATCCTATCTCCTACATACCTCTAACCACCTGCTCCTCTCACTCCCTAATACCTCCACCTGAGTTAAGGCAACCATTTACCTTTCATCTGGTTCATAGCATCAGCCTTCAAAACAGTGCTCTGCTTCCAGTTTTGTTACTTTCTAGTTCATTCTCCACTCTGCTACCCAAGTGGTCCTTCTAAATATTTGCCATATTTAAAATCTTTCGGCCAGGTGCGGTGGCTCACTCCTGTAATCCTAGCACTCTGGGAGGCCAAGGTGGGTGGATTGTTTGAGCTCAGGAGTTGAGACCAGCCTGAGCAAGAGCGAGACCCCATCTCTACTAAAAATGGAAAAAAATTATATGGACAACTAAAAAAATATATACAGAAAAAATTAGCCGGGCATGGTGGCGCATGCCTGTAGTCCCAGCTACTTGGAAGGCTGAGGCAAGAGGATTGCTTGAGCCCAGGAGTTTGAGGTTGCTGTGAACTAGGCTGATGCCACGGCACTCTAGCCTGGGCAACAGAATGAAACACTGTCTTAAAAAAAAATTAAATAAATAAATAAATAAAACCTTTCAATGGCTCCTCATCATTTTATGAATGAAGTCAAAATTCTTAACATGAATTAATGGAACTTTGTAACCTAATGGCTGCTACCATCCTCATCTCTAGCACATCCACATCTTGCAATCATATATTAATAGAAATTTGTATTTAAACCACATGACTCTGGGCAAATCACTACACCTCTCTGGACCATACTATCCTCTTATGTAAAATGAACAGGCTGACCAGATGACTTCTAAGGCATTGCAGTATAAGATCCTCTAAACATATTATTATCAAGTTCATTTCTTCTTCACAAACTACTTTCTATCCTGGATCTGTTCTTTTCAGTCAATAGTATTATCCTCCTTTATTTAGTCCATCCAAGGTGCAGAACCCAGGTATCATCTTTTACTCTTCACTTTACACTTCACTGTAGCAGGTAAGTCATTCAATCCTATTATTATTTTCCTACTCATTCCTTCTTTTCTTCTCCAATGGCCATCCTTGTGATCCAGATCTCTATTACTATTCTTGAAAATTACCAGAACTTACTTCTTGGCATTCTGCTCTCCAATCCATTCATCACACTATATAAATATTTCTAGAATAATCATGTATTAGACCCTAAAACTATTATTATGTCAATTTCAACCCCAAATCTTTCAAAACAAGAATGTCAAATCCATCCCTCTAATGGGATATGAGCTTTGAGGCCTCACATGTAAACAAATTAAGCATGAAGATAAAATTGTGAATTGCATTGACACTAATGATTAAAAGTAAAAATATGTCCTGTAAAAAGTCTACAATTATATCACAACATCAAGGCACAAGAGAGGCCTCTATACAACAAAAAAAAAAAGGGAGAAAAATGTTATGTAACAATCAGAGTAGAATCAGTGTTGACAACATAAAACTGAAGACCCTGATAAGAAGTCAAACATAACTCTTCCCTGTGCTTACCTGGAAATCCTTCACTTATTTTTTCATCACTCCCTCACTTTGAAATAAATGAATTTTCATCTCTTCTATACCTATTACCAAAAATCATACTATTTTTATCTGAGCTATCTTTTAAGGAGTATCCTGCAGTATGTAAATTTGGGGACCCTAACTTTTTCATATAATATTATGTTGCTGATATTACTGTAGCTATTATTCATTCTTTTGACTGCTATAATATACCACAGTTTATTCACCACTTCCCTGTCAATGGACATTTGGGTAGTTTATAGGGTTTTGTTATTGAGAACAGATATGCCTCAAACTCCTGGGCTGAAGCAACCCTCCCGCCTCAGCCTCCCAGGTAGCTGGGATAATAAAAATGGCTATGAACATTTTTCAACACATATACTTTTGTATATACACAGAATTTCTCTCTAGTATACACCTATGAGTAAAATCACTGGGTTGAAAGGTTTGTCTATGCTTAGTTTCAGAGGAAAATGAAAAAGTATTTTCCAAAATGGCTGTACAACTTTTACTTGTGAAGGCAATGTATGAAAATCCTGTAAATCCTCATCCTTCCCAACACTTGGTTTTACATGGTATCTCATTTTGTACTTAATTTGATTTCCCTGATCATTAATGAAGTTAAAATCTCTTCATATGATATGAAGTGATATGTGGTTCCTCTTGTGAAATGCCTAATTCATATCTTTAATTATTTTTCTGCTGGGTTGTCTGTTTTCTTAGTTGATTTGTATGAACTGTTAAAATATTTTTCATATTAATCATTTGTTAGCTGTGTAGATTGCAATCATCTAGTTTATAATCTTTAATGAAGCTTTTAACAAACAAAATTTCTCAATCTTATTGGACTTAATTTTAGTCTTATTTTTAAAATCTTTTGCTATCTCCAGGTCTAAAAGATATACTCCTATATTTTCTACAAAGAAAGTTAAAATTTTATTTTTGATATTTAAGTACTTAAGCCATCTGAAGTTTATATTTATATATAATGGAAGCAGAGTTCCAATTTCTTTTTTTCTGATATGGATCATTTTTCTCAATTTCACTTATTGCATAGTAACTTCTTTCCTCACTAATCTGATATGGCATCTTTATCATATACCAAATTTATATTGGTATAAACAGACTCATAAGTATATGGATTACTAACTTTAGAATTATAATATTTCAGCAGAAATGACTGACATATTTATGATATTCAGTAATCCTATTCATAAACATAGTTATCATTAAGATATACCATGCTAAGTTTTTCTTTAAAATGCCTGTTAATAAAGTTTCATAATTTTTCCTAAAGAATTATTGCACATCTGTTAGGTTTATTTCTTGATACTGATATTCTATGATACTTTTTAATGTCTTCTTTTAAATTACACTTTGTAGCTGTTTGTTGCTATTGTATAACAATGCAATTGACTTCTGTATTACCCTTGTATCCACTCACCTTTAGTAAACCCTTATTTCTAATAAAGTATCTGTGTATTATTTTCCTTTTTTATGTAAATGATCATACTGCATCCAGATTAACAACAGCTTTATTTACTCCTTTACAATTCTTATGCCTCTAATTTTTTTTCTTGTCTTAATGTGCAGTATAGGGGATGCAATACTAATTACATGAAGTAATGTGGCAGAAAAATATTTTCCAAAGATGGTCTCAAAAATATCTCCCATATTCTTCTAAGAATGTTTCTGCCCTCTCCCCTTTGAATCTAGGTAGATTGTTTTGACTTCCACAACCAGTAGAGTATAGCAGAATTAACACTGTGTGAATTCCCTAGCTAGATCATAAAAATGCAGTGCATTTCTATCTTGTACTCTTGTATTGCTTCCTCTTGGAAACTAGATGCTATGATCTGAGAAAGACCAAACCAACCCACACAGATACCACATGAAAAAGCCATGTGTAATTTTCCCACTGACTGCCTAATTGAGTTCCCAGCCAAGAGCCAGCATCAAATCACCAGACATATGAATGTAGACACTTACAGCTGATTCTAGTCCCTAGCTATCAAAAGTCACCTCCAATATTCAAATCATCCCAGATGAGGCATTAAAAAAGGGTAGAGCAGTAAAAAACATTATTTTGCACTACCCAGTTTCTGACGCTCAGAATATATAAGCATAATAAAATGGTTGTTTTATGCCATTAAATTTGGGATGATTTGTTATGTAGCAATAACTGGAACATGTGATAACATGCCTTTATCATTCCTGATTTTAAAGGGAGTTTTTTAATATTTCCCTAATTAAAAAGATGGCTGCTGATGATGACTGGTTCATTGGTTGTTTTTTTTAAATATTCCTTGACAATTTTTAAAAAGTTCCTTCTTTTCCTAATTTGCTAAGCATTCCTATCATGAATTTACATTGATTTTCAAATGTTTTTAAGTGTATCTACTGAAATTATCATATGTTTTTTCTATTTTAATCCATCAATGTCATTGTTTACATTTATGGATCATCTAATAGTAAGCCATCCTTGCATACTTGGGATAAACCTAACTTAGTAATGATGTTTGTCTTCTTTTAAATGCTGTTTTCAATTTGCTAACATCTTGTTTGAGATTACCAGGTCTACAGTCAGCAGTGAAATACATCTGTAATTTTCATTTCTTTTTTTGTGTGTGTGTGCTAAAGAAAGTCAAAAAATTTTATTAGTCATAATGTAATTTTCATTTCTTATAATGTCATCATTTGGTTTGGACATCAGGATTATGCTGGGCTTTCAGAACTAGCTGGGGAATCATCCCTCTTTGTGTTAATTAAGAGATTGCATCAGATTGGCATAATTTATTTCTTGAAATATTGGTAGCAACTTGCTCATTGGCAAATCATCTGGGCTTGTTGCTTTCTTTGTGGGAAGATTCAATTTCTTATAATTACAGGACGATTCAGACTTTTAATTTTTCCCTCAGCTTTTGTAAGTAATATTTTCCTAGAAACGCTATTTATTTTTAAATAGTTGGCATATAGTTATTAACAGTATTCTCATTATCTTTTTAATCTCTGGTTTATCTGTGGTTATGTCTCTTTTTTATTCTATGTATATTGAATTCCATATGTGTCCCTGAACTGTATTATTTAGTAATTCTATATCCTTGCTGATTTTTTTTCTTGATCCATCAATAATCACAGGAGCTGAGTTGAAATGTTCCACTTTAATAGCAGAAGGACTATTTCTCCATAAAATTCTGTCAATTTTTTCCTGCATATTTGATGTTATACATTCTCGGCAAATGTAGTGAATTCTGACAATTTTATGTTGCCTTGGCATCCATTTTAAATGTAAGTTTAACTTTCTCATACCAGAAACAGGGTTTAGTCTCCCTTAACATGGTTTCCACGTCTGTCTCCACCCAGTTCCTCTACGTCATTGTTCCAGATATCTTCCTTGTATAATTGCCTCCTAGTGACCGCTTGCCTATGGGACAGCTAGACGCAACCTATTTGACTCACCCCACTGACCCCGACACCCTGCCTGGACTGCCCAGACATGCTGCAGTGACCCCCTCTCAGTCACAGCATAACTCCAGGGAACTTGTGCCTGTTTGCTTATAAACCCACCAATTAAAACTCCCTGCAGGAAACCTCTTGGGTAATGCTTTAAACCCCAATAAAGTTTTTGGTCCACATGTTCCTCTCTCTCGCTCTCTCGCTCTTTCTCTCTCTCTCTCTCACCTGCCAGTTGAGCACACATATCCCAGATGGCTCCCCATCTTCCCATGGTCCTGAAAAGCATGCTGTCCTCTTTTCTCTAGATGTGTATTACATTTTTTCTATTATTTCATATGTTTTGCTGTGCTGCCTTCTCTGTGTCTCACCTGACCAACACACCTAAACCTAACTTTCCTAAGGAGTTGCTATCTTGGTAAGAACAAACTAGACACAGGTCAGAGAAGAGCCATAGGGAGTCTGCCAGTATAAATGAGTTTCCTGTTAGAGGGATACCTGGTCATGGGTCAGAAGACACTTGGGCATTAGGCCATGCCAGGGATGAAGAAGTATTCTGCTAAAGTCACATTGTAAACATCCACAACCAAACTCCCTAGAGCCCCCTCAGGGAAGGCTTAGAGTTTATAGCCACGTTCCAGATACAGACCTCAAAACCAAATCAGAAGAAAAATAGGACAGTAAATTTAACCTTATAATAAAGTGATCAGTCCTAATATGATTTTTTATTTTAAAGTTGATATGGGATAATATTAATATAGCTAAGCCACCTTTATTTTTTAATGCCTTAAGTCTTTACATGACCTGTTCTCTCTGTCTAAAATGGTCTTCCTTCAGATAGCTGGTTGGCTAACTTTCTCATTTCCACCAAGTCTTAGTTAGTTAAAATATCACTTTCACCATAACTGCCCAATTTTAAATGATACAGACCTTGCTTCAGCATTCCTGATTCCCCTTTCCCTGCTGACTTTTCCACAGCACTCACCATTTTCTAATATACTGAATTTATATGTTTCTTTATTTAATCTGTTTATTATCTGTCTTCACCCCACTAAATATAAAGCTCCACAAAGAAAGGCACTTTTATCAGTTCGGTCACTAATCTATCTCCAGCATCTAGAACTGCCTGGCATAGAGGTGGTGCTCAATGTATTCTTGTTGAATGAACGAATGAAAGATTCTCAACCTCAAAGATTATCAAGGAAATATACATTTTAAAATAGTAAGATGTTACTTCATACTCACTGAACCTGAAAAATTTAAGATGTAGATAATAAGAATGCTGGAACAGTGACAGCTATTATAAACAGGGGCCGGTAAATTGGTGGTACAACCACTTTGAAAAGCAACCAGGCACTACCTTGTAAAGCTGAACACTGGTATACCTTAATGAGAAATTCCACTTCCAGTTACATGCCCTAGAGAAACTCTCACACGTGTACCAAAAGTCTTGTACAAGAGTATTCATGGCAACACTATTTGCAATAGTAATCTGTAGAAACAACCCAACTGCCCAGCAAGAACTCCACTAGGTACTCAAGAGAAAGACCAGGACAGGGTAGATTACCTGAAAGAACCTTTCTTTTTGTACAAGACTGAAGAAAATGATTAGCTACCCACAGCCCATGTTTCGTTCTTCATACAAAGCAAATCCAAGCTGCCACCTGGGGGAAAGGCAGAAAACCCTCCCACCCTCTGTACCCAGGCAAATATCGGGAGCTAACAGAGAGAACACTAATTCTACACAAACTTTTTCAGGAAAAAAAGAACAGGAAATACTCTTAAACTTACTGAAATTTGTTTTATAACCAAGTATATAGTTTATCTTGGTGAAAGTTCCATGTACATATGCAAAGAATGTGTATTCTTTTTAGTGGACAAAAGATACAGAGACATTTCAAAGAGAACATACAAAAGGGACGGCAACTAAGCAAATAAAAAGATGCTGAACATCACTGGTCTTGAGAGAAATACAAATCAAGACCACAATGATATATCACTACACACCTACTAGAACAGCTAAAATTAAAAGTAGTAACAATACCAAATACTGGCAAGGATGTAGACAAAGTGGATCTTCCAAATATTGCTGATGGAAATGTAACATGGTACTTGGGAAAACAGTTTTTCAGTTTCTTTAAAAATTAAATACATAAGACCAAACAATTGCACTCATTGGCATTTATCCCAAAGAAATGAAAACTTACGTCTACGCAAAAATCTATACATGACTGTTCAAAGCTTGTTAATAGCCAAAACCTAGAAACAACCAAAATGTCCTAAGTGAATGGTTAAACAAATTTTGCCACATCCATACCATTGTAATACTTATCAGCTATAAAAAAGAAAGAACTATTGATACATGCAACAAGTTGGATGGATTTCAAGGGCATTATGATGAGTGAAGAAAAGCCAATCTCAAAAGGTTACACACTGTATGATTCCACTTATGTAACAGTCTCAAAATGATAAAATTATAAAGATAGAGAACAAATTAATGGTTGCTAGGGGTTAGGGATGGTGGAGAGGGAGGGGGTAGGAGTACTTGTAAAAGAGTAGCACAAGGAAGATCTTTGTGGTAACAGAATAGTTTTGTATCTTAATTGCAGCATTGGTTATACAAATCTGTAGATGTGATAAAATAGCATAGAACTATATACACACTATCCTTGTTCTAATGTTGTACCATAGTTGTATAAAATGTGACCATCTGGGAAACTGAGTGAAAAGTAAGCAAAACTTCTCTGTACTATCTTTGCAACTTCCTGGGAATCTATAATTATTTCAAAATGAAAATTTTTTTAATTCCACATACCTTCAAAAAGTTAAAGTATGTACTTTATTAAAATAAACTTTAAATGTATCTCGTTTAAATGTGTTTTGGCTTATACTACATTTTTCCTTGAATTGCTTTACAAATTTATCACCTGTCTGCCTTAGCTCCATAACACATTAGTATATTTTAGAAACACCAATACAATTGTCAAATGATTGAATAACGCACAATAGCTAAGCTGTTACAGAATTGGCTGCCTAAATCTGTACCAATTCTGTGAGTGTAAAATTAAGAAGTTAGGCTAATTATTTCTGGAGACTTACTCCAAGATTTTCTCCTAGTTAAGAAATATGACACATGAAACCAAAGATTTCTCATTAATAAATCATGAAGAGACTGCAATTTTTAGAATAAGATATTGATAAAAAATGCCAACCTTATTCCAAATTTAAACATTCTGCAAATGCCTAAGGCTAAACTACAAAATTTCTTTGTGTTTTTCTAACAAAGAAAATCTGCCCCATGAAGTTACATAGCTAGATATTAATTTTTAATGAGTGTTTCTTCTAAATTTTGCTTTCTGATAATTGAGCAACACTTTTCTCCAGATTTTATTATCAAAATGAGATAAACAGAATTCACTATAATCTCACCATACTGTTTTCATTTTATGTTATTTCCTTGCAGTATTCAAATACATGCATATACAAACTGTATATGCAATTGTAAATTTCTTTTTCAATTATATCATAATATAAAGTTCTAAGTTATTAATGGCCTTCATAATTGTATTATTTATGTCCATATAATATTTCATCAGTATGACAATGTAACCATTTTCCTATTTTTAAACATTAAAGTTTAAAAAGAGAAAGTTTAAACATTAGTTTATGCTGGATAAACTTTATTATATTCCCTAGCATATAATATAGTCCCTATCATATAGCTAACATCACAATGATGTCTTCCTGCATTAACTTTTTTCTTCTGTCAGGTTACCACCTAAATATAAACTCCCAAATACAAAATGATTAGCTCAAAGAGCATGAACACTGCTTGATATAGTTTGCTGAATCACTTTCCAAAGAAGCTATAATAATTAATACCATCACATGCAATTTTTAAAAAAAATCTTTACACCTACGTTTTAATTTCAACTTTAAATCATATAAATATGATGATACCATCAAAACTGTTGTTTTTAATGCAGTCTTTCATTTTCCTTTGAACGCATGGTTCCCCACCTCACATACCCTCCCTACACTCCCTCCCACAACATGACAGCTCCACCCATTCACCCACCCAGATGGTCCAAGGTATCAACCTACTATGTATCTAGCCTGTATCTCAATTCTGATATAATAATATAAAAATATGTATTTTCATAAACATGTCTACATTTAAAATAGTGCTATCACTGCATGGTTTTTTAAATATAATATGCCACATACATTTTTCATCATCTTATTTTTTCTTATGTAGTAATACTCCATGGAAATCCCTCCTAGTTTACTGATAGGTATCTGATTCACTCTTTTTAATGACTACTTAGATTCCATTATGTAGATACATGATAAATACATATTTATTTGACCATTTCCCTATTGAGTAACATATACCACATTTCTACTTTTTTGCCACTACAAATGCTTGTACAGAAATCCTTACATGTGGAGGCATGTTTCTAGAGGCTAGATTCCAAAAAATAAGATTGCCAGGTCAACTGGTATATAAATTTTTAATTTTAATAGATGTTGTCAGATCACTGTCCAAAAAACTCTACTAATCCACATTTCTACTAGCAAAGTATAAAAATAACTTCTCCCTTAGGTTCCTGCCAGTAAAACATTAATGTTGGTTCTTCTCTCAACAGCTTCTCTTTTTTCACTGGAGACAGGGTTCAGGGTGGGGGTGAAGGAGGCAGTTTTAATAAGTATAAGGTTACATATCACATAGATACTTTACTTTGCATTCCTTTACTAGTAAATTAGAACATCTTATAATATGTTGTTGGTCGTTTGGATTTGCTTCTTCATATCCTTTGCTCATTTTCCTACACTGCTGTTTATTTCCTTTTTGTCAATATCTAAGCAGTTATAACAGATGTCAACTCTGTCTTTTCTCTGCATTGGAAATATTTTTACTAAACCCATTGTTTGTGTGGTATATTTCTTTCATTCAAAAGTTAAGTTTCATACAAACATATCTTTCTTTCTTTATAACTTGTAGATTTAGAGTGGTGGTTAAGAAAGTCTCTCTCACTCCAAGAACACAAATGATGAATGATACATAAAACAAAAAAGGAACTGATATAGAAAAAAAAAAATAAAGAACTCTGGGTGGTAAAAGAAGGCTCATCTGTAGAGCTGATATTTAAGCTATGACCCAAAGGATAAGGAGGCACTAACAGTATGAAAAGTAGGGAACTTCATCTGTGATTATGTTCAGGTCATAGGAAGAGAGGATCAGATTGCTTAAATCCTTTCTCTTTTATGATTAACTCTTTCAGTGACTATAGAAAAATATATTTATACATATTAGTTTCCTGTAGCTGCTGTAACAAATTATCAAAAGCATGATGGCTAAAAACAACAGAAATTTATTCTCCCATAATTCTGGAGGCTAGAAGTCCATACGGGGCTGAAATCAAAGAGTTGGCAAGGATGCCTCCCTCTGGAGACCCTAGAGGAGAACCCGTTCTTTGACTCTTCTAGCTTCTAGTGGTGCCGGTATTCCTTGGTGCGTAGCCACATCATTTTAATCTTAAAGGCTAGTATCTTCAAATCTCTTTCTGCTCTGTCTTCACGTTGCTTTGTCTTGTGTATGTCTGCAGAATATGCCTCTGTTTCTCTCTTGTGACATCTTTTAGGACCCACTCAGATAATCTAACACAATTTCTCCATCTCAAGATCCTTAAGTTAATCATATCTTCAAAAACCCTTTTTCTAGATAAATAACACTTAGGACACTGGACTGCCTACCACAGCTTAGTAAAAGAAAGATATTAAGGTAACTGGATGAGAGAGATTAACATAACCATTAGTGAAGGAAATATCTGGAGTTGCACAAAAATCAAAGAAAACAATTCAACCACTTGAGATATATAAACATTTTAGTAATTAATTTCTAATTTCCATTAATGTGCAATATCATAGTTGTAAATACTTCTACATACTGCTTTTCTATAAGAAAGTCTCTAAAAATGACATCTACTACATTCACATTAAAGAAATTGAAGGAGGGCCTACAACAATGATCAGCATTGTATGGGAGGTAGAGCTGTGAATAATTTTTTTACTTAAAAATTATTGTTATGCAAACTTGAATCAAGATGGCAGACTAGACACATGTAGTATATGCCTCCTCCAGAGAGAGGAACTAGAACACTAAGCCGATTCTCATACTTTGAACAGATCGTCAGGAAAGAATGCTAGGATTCACCAGGGACACCACAGGAAGCACCAAAAATGGGTAAGGAGAAGGTTTGGGGCAACTTGTCCAGCTGGGAACTGGATAACAGCAGGGAGAAGATCCTCGATGCAGGGCAACAATAAAAGAGAAGTCCCCAGTATTCCATGAGTTTTTACAATCTTGGCTACAAGAGAACCCCCAACTCATGCAGCTCTTGGGCCTAACATAGGGAGCTACTTGGAGATTGCACAGAGACATTGTACTTTCGGGAACTTATGCCCACAGGTTGGACAAAGCTGCAGGCCCACCTGGGAAACCAAGCTTTCCAGCACACATCTGGAATGGTGTCCACCATCCCACAGCTGGCAGCTGTGGGACTGAGTCTCAAGTGAACTCCACTTCCCATGGTTCCCTGCCAGTACAGGCTGCCTGAGAAGGGCCCCACCCTCTCTGGTCACAGGAACAGGGTGCCAAGTAACACCAACATGGACAACTTGAATCCTAATGAAGGGCTCCACCACTCTACTGCTACGTCCTACAGCACACCAACTCCTTAGGGGACTGAGAACCCACCCACTCACGTGGGCCTCTACTCCAACTACTAGTTTCTGAGCAAGCCACCAAAAGGCCTAAGAATTGGCCCCCCAGGACACATTAACACTGCTGCCAGCATAAGCTGCCTGGGGCCCAAAATCAGGCACATTCAGCCCACTGCTTCCACCAGTAGGGCCCAAAGACTGAGTTGGCAGCCATTTAAATCCCCAGCAAAACTTCACCACATCCTCAAATGAAATAACTGTTCCCTAAGCCACCAAGGAAACCACAGATACCACTGACCCTGTGTACTACCTAAGAATTCAAACAAAGATCACACTACTGCAGGCACCCAAAGCCAAAGTGTCCTACTCAACCAATAACATATATATGTATCTTCAAGAAAAAATTCTTCCCTTCAAAAGCAATTTCAAAAAATCAGAGCAAGCGACTGCTATATCAGATGTGTAGATGTCAAGAGAAAGACACAGGAAACATGAAAAAGCAAGGAAATATGACATCACCAAAGGACTACAACAACTGTCCAACAACAGATCCCAATCCAAAAGAATTTCTCGTAATGCCAAATAAAGATTTCCAAATATTGACTCTAAAGAAGTTCAATTAGATGGAAGTGAAATCTGAAAACCAACACAAAGAATTCAGAAAATTAATTAAAAATATGAATGAGAAATTTACTAAGGAGATGAATATAATTTAAAAAAAAAGAAATTCTGGAGCTGAAAAATTGAAGGAAATACAAAACACATTAGAGAGCTTCAAGAATAGACTAGACCAAGCAGAGGATAGAATCTCAAAACTTGAAGACAGGACTTTTAAAATAATCCATTCACATAAAAACAAGGGAAAAAAGAATAAAAAAGGAAAGAGCAAAGCCTTTGAGACGTCTGGGACTATATAAAGTGATGAATCATACAAATTATTGGTATTCTTGAGGGTAAAGAAAAATCAAAAAGTTTAGAAAACCTATTTAAGAAAATAATCAACGAAAACTTCCCTGGATAACCAAGAGAGTTAGATATCCAGACACAGAAGACCCAACAATCTCAAGGCAAATACATTGTAAAAAGTTTTTCACCATGATATATTATAATCAGAATGACTAAAGTTGAAGAGAAAGAGAGAATTTCAAAATTAGCAAGAGAAAAGCATCTAGTGACCTATAAAGAAAACCCCATCAGACTAATAGTGGACCTCTCAGTAGAAACTTCACAGGTCAGAAGAGAATGGTATGGCATTTTCAAAGCTCTCAAAGAAAAAAAACTGCCAACTGAGAATTTTATGTGCTGCTGGAGAATAAGTGTCATAAATGAAAAAGGAAGAAGGTCTTTCCCAGACAAGCAAACAATGAGAGAATTCATCACCACAAAACCAGCCCTACAGGAAATACTCAAGGGAAACAAAAGGTCAATAGTCACCATCAAAAAAACATATAAAAATATAAACCTCACAGGTCTTATAAAAAAATTGTACAAAGGAGAAAGAGAAAGGAATTAGATGGTAACCTGACAGAACTTCAGCAAACCACAAAGAAAAGAAGACAGAAAAAGAAAGAAACAAGGAAATTATATAACAACTTGAAATCACCTAACAATATGACAAGAACAAAGCCTAACATATCAGTATTAACCTTGAACATGAATGAATGAAATGTTTCACTTAAAAGATACAGATTGGCAGAATGGATAGAAAAACATGATTTCACTATTAATACTTGCTGCTTAAGAGAAACTCACCTTACAAATAAAGACACATATTGACTGAAAGTAAGGGAGTGGAAAAAGATATTCTATACAAACAGAAACCAAAAGTGAATGGGAATAGCTATACTTAGATAAAATAAACTTTAAATCAAAAACAGTAAAAAAAAAAAAGACAAAGAAGGTCATTACATAATAATAAAAGGACCCATTCAATAAGAGAATATAATGATCTTAAATACATATACACCCAACACTGGAGTACCTCGATTCACAAAACAAATATTCCTAGCCTAAAGAAAAAGATAGACAGCAAAACAATAATAGTGGGGGACTTCAATTCGCCAGTCACAGCACTAGACAGATCATCAAGACAGAAAATCAACAAAGATACACTGGACTGAAATTGGACTTTAGGCCAAATGAACTTAACAGACATTTATGAAACATGCCACCCAATAACTACATAATATACATTCTTTTCATTAGCACATGGAAAATTCCCCAAGATACATCACAGTTTAGGCCACAAAACTAGTCTTAAAAAATTTTTAAAAATCAAAATCATAATCAAGTCTCTTCAGACCACATTGGAATAAAGCCAGAAATCAATATGAAGAGGAACTTCAGAAACCATACAAACGCATAGAAATTAAACAACACACTCCTGAATGATCATTTGGTCAAGGAAGAAATAAAAAAAAAATGTTTGAAATGTTGACATCCATCAGAAATATTCTCAAGTTTTTTAAAATAAGACTATCATTCATTATATACACCATCTAATACTCTGACAGATTAAAGATGGCCACAAATTCTTTGGCATGCCTCCTATAGAGAGGCAGAGTCTGTGTCTCCTCCCCTTGAATGTGGGTGGGCTTTGTGATTGCTTTAACCAGTAGTATGTGGCCATTTTCTAGGCCCACGCCTTAAGAAAGAGGCAGCTTCCACTTACTGTCTTGTGAACACTTGCTCTGAAGAAAACTACCCTCCATAAAAGAAATTTGAATGTGAGAACACCAAACTACAAAGGAGGCCAAATTAGCCCTATGGAAAGACCACATGAAAACAGAACCACCTAATCAATCTCACATTCTACCCAGTTATTCTGGCTTTGATGCTAGACGTGAATGAAGAAGCCTTCAGATGTCTCCAGCCAGAGCCACCATCTGACTTCAACAGTATAAGACCAGCAAAAGCCTTCCCAAATACCTGACCCACAAAATTATGAGCAACACAATATATTGTTTAAGTCACTAAAGTTTTGGGGTAGTTTGTTACACAGCAAAAGGTAACTAAAACAAAAGTTATAATTTCATTCTATGGCATGAACAGACTCACTATTTGTGACAATAGGAAAGAAAGCAGAAGGCCAATTTGTACCTGTTAATGTAAGATACTGAAACTTTAGAAACTATCAAATTATCAATTTACTATCCATGCTAAAAGTTGTTTTCATTGTCTTTAATGTAAGTAATTCATGAGATAAGCATGAAATGAGCCAATGCTTCCCATTACCTTTCATTTTCACAGTGTGAAGGAAAGGGTTATGGTTACTAAGGCAAAAGCTTGCATTTATGTTCCCATCAGCTGAACTGCATACCATTAAGAAATAATTGTTTTTGTTCCCATTTTTATATTAGTTTTATCTCTTGATATAATTATATAATTTCATTAAATATACTTTTAAAATCTATAAATAGAAGTGGAAGTAGTTGCTTCCATGAGAAAGTTCACTACTTTATAACAACTTGATAAAGACTAGTTGCTTTAAAAAAAAAAAAACTGCTGTCAAGAGGCAAGACTATTTATAAAAATTTAGGATAATCTCCACTGAAACTTTTTGCAACTGTCTTACTACACTCAAAGGAAGTTGAAACTAGAAATTGAAGATGATATTTAAAGATGTGATTTAAGAAAATCCATGATAAATTCTAATCAGAAGTCCTATGCTCACAGAAAAGATTTTGGGTCTAATATCAAAAGGCCGGGCTATAAATATATATTATGTTTTAAGTTATATACATATCATTTTTATGACTACCCACCCACACTCTAGCAAAAAGTATTTTTATAAACTTAACAATTACCAGGCCCAACTGAGTTGGATAAAGGAGTTAGTACTGTAACCTCTTTTTGTAAAATGTTTTTTAAATTAAGAATGATGAAGTTTCAGTTTTGCAAGATGAAGAATTCTGTGCATGGATGATGGTAATGCTAGCAAAACAATGTGATTATACTAAATGCCACTGAATTGTACACTTTAAAATGGTAAAGATGATTAATTTTATGTTATGGGTATCTTACCACAATTTGGAAAAAAAAAATAAGATGATACCAAGAGTTAAGGCACTCACACCTGAGTTATGTCTCCCGGTGAACTGTGACCCATTCCTTAGGCATTGTTAATTTAAACAGACAAAGGCCCATCTCTATATATCCTTAGCTATAACCAAGATCAAAACCAAATGTGAGAATAAAAACTAAATAAAAATAGAGTCTCCTTTCTTCCAAACCTGAAAGATGATCTTTTCAGAGCAGTCAGTATTCAATAATTAGGACAAAGTTGACTATTCTGACAAAATAAATAAAATGAAGATTTTAATTTCCAGATTCAAATGGACCTTGTGAACATTCATTAGATGCCCATAACAATTACCAAAAGAAATATTTCCTATCTAGGTTGCAAAAGGATATTTATTATAGGTATTATCACTTTACATAGATTTTTTCTTTGATCGCTGAATTAAACAATGACATTCACAGGAATTTTCTCACCACCAACCAGGGGGATGTTCTCTAACACTTCTCACTATACTATTTAAAAAGTCTTCACAATACTACTACTAATAATAAATCAAAAACATCATGTTGGGCAAATTAAGCCAGTCACAGAGAGCATATATTATAAAATTCCATGTATATGAAGTTTGAGAACAGGCAAAACTAATCTATATAATAGAAATCAGATGAGTGGATGCCAGGGGGTAGGGTAGAGTATATGGAGAAAGACTGACTGCAAGGCAAATAGGGGCACTTTCTGAGAAATTGGAAATGTTTTATAACTTGATTGGAGTATTGTAACACAGGTATGTATTTATCAGAACTCAACAAACTATACACCCTCAATATGTTCATTTATAATATATGTAAATTACACATTAATTTTTTTAAATAGTAGGGTTAGGAGAAAAGAAACTTAGGAGATTAGTCTAGACATTAATTCATGAAATTTATCCCTTGAAACAAAATATAGTAATGGTATTTTTTAACACCAGAATTATTACACAGGCAGCTTATTGAAAGGTAAATTGCAGAACACAGACATGCTACCATCTCTGATCATTCAGTCATAACAATTTCAAAGGTGAATCAAACATCACCACTCTCGATTACTTAAACCAAAACAAGACATCTGGAATGACTATAAGACTTAGCTTCCCAGGCCGGGCGCGGTGGCTCACGCCTGTAATCCTAGCACTCTGGGAGGCCGAGGTGGGCGGATCGTTTGAGCTCAGGAGTTCGAGACCAGCCTGAGCAAGAGCGAGACCCCATCTCTACTAAAAATAGAAAGAAATCATATGGACAGCTAAAAATATATATATTAAAAAAATTAGCCGGGCATGGTGGTGCATGCCTGTAGTCCCAACTACTCGGGAGGCTGAGACAGGAGGATCCCTTGAGCTCAGGAGTTTGAGGTTGCTGTGAGCTAGGCTGACGCCACGGCACTCACTCTAGCCTGGGCAACAAAGTGAGACTCTGTCTCAAAAAAAAAAAAAAAAAAAAAAGACTTAGCTTCCCTCAGTTTATCTTATTTTTCAATCTGTCTAATTCCTCCCCTCTAATTCAAGTCAATCTAATTCAACAAACTCATTACTTACTAATTCAACAAACTTACTCTATGTAAGCTGTTATAAGAGAAGTTACGTATAATAGAATACACAGATGAATTTATAGTAACCCCTATCTTCAAGGCATTTATAATTTAGTAGATGGCATTATACAAGTAGATAATAGCTATAAGAAAAGACTTTGTGGTACCTGCAATATTCAAAATGAAACCCTGTTCAATTCAGACCAATAATTATAAAAGCAAAATTTTTTTAAATACAGCAAAAGAGCAGTAAATGGCTTGTGCTTTAAGCTTATCCCCTATTCTTCACTTTATATTACCAATGCAGGAAAAGTTCATAAATATATCTATTTCTGAGTTTTCAAGAAATTTTCAAATGCAAATACAAAGGGTCTCCTATAGTTTTATAAATAAAAGACAGAAAATTCACGGTTACAATTCTATGGGTGGGTGGATAAAATGAGCTACCATATTCTAATAAAGGATATTCAGTTTGATTCAAACCCTTGACCATCAAAGCACCTGGCAGTATACAGAAAATCACAGATTTCAGATTTTTCTGGAGTGAATTATCCTATTTTAAAAACTGAAATTTTAAAATTAGAATTATGAAGTGACAGAAAACATCACAATCTGAATTTTACTTACACAAAACTACATGGTGTTCAATGCCAAGTTCCTAATTTAAAGCTAGGAAAATCACCATTGAAGATAACTGAACCTGGAACAGATTCACTTAACTCAAAACCAGATGTAGACCTCAAATTATATGTGTTATCTCTATTCTTATTTACTCATATAAATAAGAATAATGTAATCTGAAAGACAATAAATTTACCTAGATCTTTCTAAATTTGGCCACCATACTAGTACTACAATATTCCTTTCCTCAAACTCTCAAATAAATTAGAAGAAAAGAGGGAAGAAAACATATATCTGCACTTAGGCACTGCTAAAAAATCTAAAATTATTCAATTAAATTATTCTGGGGAAAGTCCTTTAAAAATTCAGAAAATTCTCAATCTTGAAATACACCTGTCATTTTAAAAATATGAAGAAAACTCACTAGAAGAAATCAAGTCTTGACATGTCATCTCAGAACTCTTCCCCAAACAGCTTGTCACAAGTGAACAGGAACAAGCTGTACTAAGAATGCACAAAGATATTTCTTTTGTTGTTTGCTTAATCAGCTATTGATTTCCCACCACAAATTTAAAAACCAAATGTAAGTCAACAGGAGTCTGTTTGCAACTATAAAGTCACTCTACATTATTTGGCCTCAAAAGTTTGAAGCCTATGGAAAGTCCGCTTAAAAATTTACCTGGCACATACATGCTAAAATATTTTGATTGCCTTTTGAAGCCACACCAGATTCCAACCCACAGAGATAGGATTTCCAGTTTATTTCTCACCAACTACATGTACAAAACCCAAAACTACAACATAGAAAAGCATTGTTAAAATCCTACAATAGTAAAGCAAAGAAATTTACCAACGAACTCTATTACTTAGGAACTTTTTAGAGCCTCTAGTTTAACATCCTATCCATAATATACAATATTCCACATCTGAATTAAGTACTCAAACACATGACGCTCACTTTGCTGCTCTAATGTAAGAGTCCTTGTTTTCCAATGGAACCAAACCCAACCTAGTTCAAACACTATAAATTAAATAATGGCATAACTTCTTAAGAAGAATATGGTATCAAATACTATAATTATTAAACAATTTAGTAACAGTATAGCTCATATTCAATTCTTTACAGAAATTAGCCTCATGCTTTTTATAGTCACCTATTTCAGGTGACTTCAAGAAATAAGATTATTATACGGCATCACATATTACTGGCATGCTGCAAGTGCACCATTTCAGAAACATCAAAATCTAGTACTCACTTTTGCCCCTAATAGTGAATACCACTATGAGTTAATATTATGTCACTCACTACTATACAGAATTCAAATAATGCAGCCCTCACCACCATATTGGATCAATGTTTTTAATACTATCAAAATCCAATAAACAAAAATATGTCCCCCAAAACTTGCTTACCCAGAATAGTTGGAAATGTAGAAGATGAAACATTACGGGTTAACAAAGTTTTCTCATTTATGCAGAGACATTTAGAAATTCCTTTTGTTTTAAATTTAATTTAAGAAGTGCTTTAAAAAATACACTGGCCAATTTCCATGCCTTAGGAAATAAAGTACAGAATGTCTTCAAATTAAATATACCCTTTATACATGAATGGCCATTCAGGGAACAGACTGGATATATTCATAAAATACACAGAGATTTCCATCTTCTTTTTCTACCTTTCACCCTCACTACTACTATAAAATGTTAAGGTAATACATGTGGTTAAAGATTCATTTCAGAGAATGTAGAGACAGTGTAAAGTTTAGCCTTGATAAAAAGTCAACAAAGATAAAGAATAGGCATCTTCAGATATGTCAAGAAAGAACTCTTAGCTAACATAATGAAAAGCTCTTGGCCCAAAGGCCTACCGTAAGTAGCATCTCTTAATTTTGCCAACCCAACACCCTTTCCCCCAATCTTCTAGCCATACAGGTAGACAATTAACCTAACCTGAGCTAAATAAAGCAAAATATATCCCTGACATTAGTCCTAGGGATAGGAAACTGACTCAAGCTGGATCAACCAGAGTCTTTCCCTGAAATATTTCCAACTAGAGATGCAGGGGAAAGCTCCATTTCTCTCTGATCACAAAACTCTCCTTGTCTACATTCTGAATTAAACTGCCTTATCGTACTCCCTCAAACATGCAGTTCCATTCTACTTCACAAATTTTGCCTGAGCTAGTCTTAGGAATGCTCTTCTTCCTGATATTTACATGGCTGGCTGTTTCTTATAATTCAGATCTCAGCTTTAAGGTCCTCTTTAGACAAAAGCTTCCCTAAAGTAGCCACTTAATTACTGTTATATCACTCTATTTTAATTCTCTGCACAGTACTTAACACTTTAATATACTTCTTTTTAATACTCACTGCTTAACCTCTAACATCTAGGATAGTGCCTGGCACAGAGTATACACTCCATTCACAATTTGTTGAATAAATAAATGTAGACTGTTAAGAAATGAGCCCAATGCCAGCAGCAGCCATGGTCCTAGCCCCTCCCCCCCAAAAGCCAATCTGAAACAGTGAAGCCATTTAAAAAGAGAGAGAAGTAAAAAAAACAAAAAAGAAGTAGAAGTCTTATTCTGTATTATCCTTTGACAAGTGAAATATTTGTGTCTTTTTTTAATGTACATAACATATTATTATAATAGATTATAATATAGTCATATATGTATATAAAGATATATAAATATACCCACACTGGGGATGCATTTCCAAAAATGTATTTCTGATAGAGAAGAACAATCAAAAAAGTCTAGAGACAACCAAGGTTAACAAACAAATTTGATTTCTTAAACTACCAGGTTTCAGGTTTCTTTCATTTCCAACCAAGAGATTTCTGAAATTTGATTAACACATATATAGGCCCTGGAGATCAAAGCCTGACCATGCTAGGGAGAAGGACACTGGTCCCAAGTCTCTCTCATGGGGTGTCCAAGCTGATTCAATGTCCCTTCACGTTGGGGTGTGTCCCGCTTTGCTGGAATCACTGGCAATCAACACCAGGGAGGGCCAGCAGGCAGGGAGCTCACAGTCCAACCTCCCCTAAGTCTGCTGCAGGACCCCAAAATGAAAGGTCTGAGCCCCATTCACATGTGGTGGCTCAATTGTCTCTCTCGCCAGCTGCAGGTGGGAGAAGGGAAGGAGCAAAAAAGAGTCTAGGTGGAGGAAAGTCCACCTTCTGGCTGTCTCCTACCCTCTGTCTGGGAGGAAGACCACACAGAATGACGGGGCTCTGGAGTCATGTAGGTCTCCCGGGACCCACTGGACTTCTGTGGCTCCTGCAGTCTGGGCCGGAGTTGGGAAACATCTGTGTGGGGACAAGCAAAACGGAACCTGAGGGATTGAGGCCCCCTGGGGAGGGCAAAGGTGCACAGTGGGTAGCGGAGCAATATGGTGCCTGCTGTCCAGTTTGGGTCTGTGGGGTGGGAGGTGCCCCGGGGGGAGGCGGGTAGTAAGAGCGTGGTGCCCTGTACACAAGCAGCTCTCCACTCACTGGCAGCAGCAATCTCTGGGCTCACGTCGGCAGGTCTCTCCAGCAGCCCGGGAGCCCTCCAACAGTCCGAGATGTGAGGAAGGGGGATGTCAGCCAATCCACCTAACCTTCTCACTGGTCTCTGAGCCTTTCTGGGCTTAATCACTGCGAATGCCTTTCTCCTTCCACTTCTGCTCCACAACCTTTTCCCATGGAATCTCCTGTAGGTTCAGGCACCCTTCCTTCAGACCCTCATCCAATCTATGTTTGTCTGTCTGTTTTTCCTCTTTCATCTAAAATTTCTCCATCTTACAGGGATGCTTAAGCTGGTGGTGTCTTTGGTCCACCATCTTGTCCCTATTCCCTGTTCTTCTTGTTGAATTGCTTTCTTTACAATTTTATAGTGACCATCACGGTTTTTCTTTACCATTGTTGATTTAAAGTCTATTTTATCTGATATGAGAATGGCTGCAGCTGCTCTATTTTGGTTTCCATTTCTGTGCAATATTTTTTCCATCCCTTCACCTTGAGTCTGTGTGAGTCCTAGTGGGTTAGATGTGTTTCCTGGAAACAACAAATACTTAGGTTATGTGTTTTCATCCATTCAGCCAGTCTGTCTTTTAAATGGGGCATTCAGACCATTTATGTTAAGTGTTAGTATTGATATGTGGCATGCTGTTCTGTTCATCATGCTGGGTGATATCTTATTGTTTTGTTTTCCCTCTTGTCCTACTGTTTTATAAGAGCTGTGAGCTTTAACTTTTTGGTGATTTTCCACTGGTGGGTATGTATTGTGCTGATCCATGAAGTTCTAAGCATTTCTGTAGGGCAAGTTTGGTAGTGACAAATTCCCTTAGTGCTTGCTTGTCTGGAAAAGTCTTCATTTCTCCATTATATATAAAACTTAGTTTTGCAGGATGCAAGATTCTTGGCTGGTAGTTTTTCTGTTTAAGAAGACTAATGATGGGGTCCCAATACCTTGTGGCTTATAAGGTCTCCACTGAGAAGTCTTCTGTTAGCCTGATAGGTTTTCCTTTGTAGGTTAGTTGCTGCTTTTGTCTTGCCGCTTGTAGAAGTTTCTTCCTCTTTTTGACTTTGGCCAAGTTGATGACTATGTGTCTTGAAGATGTCCTATTTGCTGTGAATCTTCCCAGTGTTCAATAACTATCTTGTATCTGGATATCTGAATCTCTGACAATACCAGGGAAGTTTTCCTCAATAATTCCCTCAAACAGATTTTCCATGCTTTTTGCTCTTTATTCCTCTCCCTCAGTGATACCTATAATTAGTAGATTAGTTCAATTCACATAATCCTATGTTTCTCTGAATGACTGTTCAGTCCTCTTTGTTCTCTTTTCTGCCTCTTTTAATGACTGGATTAGCTTGAGAGCCTTGTCTTCAACCTCTGAAATTCTCTCTTTCTTGGTTTTGCCTGTTGTTGAAGCCTTATGCTGTGTTTTGAAAATCCCTAAGTGACTGTTTCACTTCTTTCAGTTCTATTATATCCTTTCTTATTATATCTAGCTCTTTAGCAATTTTTTCATTGATTTCCTGAAATATTTTTTTGGCTTCTTTTTGTTGGTTTTCAACTTTCTGTTCATTTCCATTCATCTTATTTGCCATCCATATTCTGAATTCTATTTCTGACATTTCAACCATTTGCTTTTGATTGGGGTCCATTGCTGTAGATCAGAGTGATCCCTTGAGGATGTCAAACTGTTTTGTTTTTTCATGTCAGAATTCTATTGCTGGCTGTTCCTCATCTGAATCTCTTTTCTTGGCTCAGGGCTGATAGATTTATACGGCACCTGTTCTCTGCTGGGAACTCTCCTACTTAGTGAGAAGGAGAGGTCCCTAGGTGGCGCTTTTATGTCCTTCTCTGTTAGACTGACATGTCAGGGGAGGGGTGGGTACACTGAGAACATGTAACACAGCAGTTCTGTCTTGTCTTGTTCTCCTGTTATTGTCATAGTTCAAGCTGGTACTGGATGACCTTTGTGCAGAGTGGTGGGTTGTTCCCCAGACTGTTGTTGGAAGCTCAGGTTGGGTGCTGGGTGAGACCCTCCTCATGGTGACTGGCATTTCAGTGCATTGCTCTACCTAGAGTCTCCCTGCAGAGGTGACAGTGGAAGCTAGGTGAGGCTATATAGGCAGCAGTCATGAGTGTCTGCTCTGTGGACATTTGCTCAAAACCGCGTCAGGTGCAATGGCAAATTGAGGCTCCAGGGTCCTTGGCAGAGCATTGGACCACAGGGCAGTTTCATGGGCCTTGCAGCAGTAGCAGAGTCTAAAGGGTGAAGTCTTGGGGCCCAGAAGCACTACTGGAGGCTCTGGGGCAGAGCCACAGTCCCAGAAGCTACAGTGAAGCCTCAGTGGCAGAGCCTGGGGGCCCAATGGAAGCACTGGAGCCTCACAGGCGGAGTCATGGGCCCAGGGCAGCAGGAGCCTCAGAGGTGAAGCTGTAGCCTGGAGGTAGTGCAGGAGCCATGTGGGCATGGCCATGTGGTCATACAGCAGCACAGGAACTGTGAAGGTGGAGCTACATTGGGTAGGCAACTCTGCTGGCACGGGAACCATGGAGGTGGAATGGCACTACCATTTTTAATCCTTAGAAGATCCCTATCATCATCTCTTCTTTTTTAATAAGGAAACTTAGGCTAGAGAGAGATCAAGTAATTTGGCTGAAATCACAGTTAAATCAGTGGCAGAGACAGAACTCATTGAAGGATTCTGAAATGAGAAATAAGGAGTATTTTCAATAAATGACATGTATTTTAGAAAAACAGCTATGAGGCAATGTGGATGAAAGTGTGGTACTGAAATAGGCTAGTTTTAGGGAAATCAATGCAATAGGTAAATATAATAACTCAAGTAAGAGGTACTGAGGGAGTGGGAATAAAGGAAAGGAACACTAAAGGATTCTATTAGTTTCTAGCTTGAGTAGATGGGTAGGAAAAGCATGTTTGGGTGAAAAGAGTCATAAAATGAAGGAGATAAAGTATAGAATGAGTAGTTTGGCCTTAGGTAATGTGGACACATTAAGTTCTAGGTTTTAATAAAAGAAAAGACCAAATGTAAAGTCCAATAGGAAGTTGATTAGAAAGAAGTAGAGTTCAAAAAAGAGGTGGAAAGAATTGCTAGGATAAATATATTTGGAATTCATCAGTATACATCAGCAATTAAAACTTTGGCCAAGAAAAGTAGAAAATAAATACCCATGAGTCTATACTGATATAAATGATTAAATAAATAAATGAGGATGAATAGATACATCTTCCATGCAGAAGAATTCCAAATAATCTATGCAGCTATTTCACTCTCAAGGAGGTACAAAATAACTCCCCACTCCTCAAGTGTAATCTGCACATAGTGACTTCCCATAAATCACGATATGGAAAAAAGGAATAAGAAGAATAACTTTACAGTGGAGAAGACTAACAAAAACCACCTCAGCCAAATATCAACATAAACATCAACAATGATAAGTCACAACTTAACAATAATAGATAGTACATACCCTTAATATGATGTGATGAAAGCAGCAGTTTACCTCTGTGCTCTTCCTCCCAAAAACCCATAACTCCAGTCTAATCATGAGAAAAACAGCATATCAATTTCAATTGAATGACAATCTACAAAATGCCTGGCCTGTACTCCTCAAAACTGTCAAGGTCATCAGAAACAAGTAAAGTTTAAAAAACTGTCACAGCTAAGAGCAGCCTAAGGAGATATGACCACTATTTAATATGGTATTCTAGATTGGAGTCTGGAGCAGAAAAAGGAAATTAGATAAAAACCAAGAAAATATAATAAATGGACTTTAGTTAACAATTATGTATAAATATTGGTTAATTCATTTAAACAAATGTACCACACTATAATGTAACATGTTTATAATAGGAGAAACTGCGTGTGGGGTTTATGAGAACTCTTTGTATTATCACCACAATTTTCTGTAAATATAAAACTGTTATAAATAATAAAGTTTACTTTTTAAAAATTAGGCTGAGAATAAAACCATAGAAATTTATTAATATTCAAGTTATAGAAAGAGGAAAATAAGTCAGTAAAAGAAATTTAAAAGGAATGATCAGAAATACAAAAAGACAGAAACAGGTCCAATATAACAGAAGTCAAAGAAAATAAGAAATAAATAGAATCCACTGTATTCAGGAGGCCGTTGCAAAATTAGAAGTTCACTGGAGCTGCAAGGATGAAAAATAAATCACAGTTAGTTTATGATGCCCTATAAGCCATGATTTTATTATTCTCCCAGTTAAAAATCTCTTAAAAGAGTCTACTAGTTTCAAATCTATTAAGAGTCTTCCCTCTTCACTGAATTCACATCCATCTAGTTGCCAAAACATAACTCTTATTGAATCTTCATTCACAGCATAAAGTATTAGGAGATGCATCAAACAGAATACTTCCACCTGGATGTAACAGAAAATTCTGACATCAAACTGGCTTAACCAATAAAGAAATGTATAACCAGAATCACATATAACAAGAAGTTCACAGGTAAAGCAGTCTCTAAGCACTACAAGTCAGAGCTTCAGAAATTCTTTCTTATTCCCTTGTATCTAGCCTCTTAGGCGCAGCTTCAACCACAAGCTGGAAGCAAGATGACAGAAATATTTCGAGACTGTGATCTGCCCATCCTCAAGGATGTCACCAGCAAAGGAAAGGAATTATCATGTTTCACTTAGGCTTAGCAAAATCAATCCTGGAACCTGGAATGAGGTCCCTTTCCTCTGAGTCATGTAAAGGAAGGTTAGATGCCTAAAGACAACAGAGAATCTGTTTAAAAGGTAGCAAGGAAAGGGGTAATGCAAATAGGCAACCAACAGTAGCCAATACAGGAAGTTCTTACTTGCATGTTTTTCCTCAAGAACGTTTAAAAATTATTTTAATATAATGAAGAATAGAATTGAACAAAATAACGGCCACACAATTTTCTTCCTCAAATAACCAAATGATAACCTTAGAGACTGTCAGCACTGTTTTACATGTCAAGGGCAAAAATGCAGTATGAATGTAAGCTTTCTCTCATCACTCAAATTTATATCACAAAAATAAAATATATGTGGGTATTTTCAAACCAGAACCCTATTACATGTTATACTTTAACTTTTTATTGTGTTAGGGATAAGATGATAAGAGATTCCAAGGTAGCAGAAAGAACACAGACCTTGGAGTCAGGGCACTGGACTCTAGTCCCAACTCTTCCACTAAACTACAGTGTTATCACAGACAGTCCCCTAATCACTCTAGGGTTCAGTTTCCTCCTTTGTTAAATGAGCAAGTTAGGAGAGGTGATCTCTCAAGTCTTATTTCTGCTTAATTCCTAATTAGAAATAATACCCGTTTGTTAACTGGAAGATTTACGTGAACTATTTAAAATTGTAATTCTGGGCTAGCCAAATCCTAAAGATTGCTTCCAAGACGTTTCTAAGACTATGGGGCTAATGACACATGAAGCTTTTTCCTACAAAACTTCACTTTCATGAAAACTTTCACTGTGGCCAGAAATGTAAATAGAATGATGTTACAACTTCTGAAATAACTCAAGAATTTAATTCAATTTCTCTTTAAATTCAAAATTCATTATTAAAAGGTTGTAGTGTACCTACAGATGCAAATCCTCACTGTTGGACAGGGGAACGGAAAATGACAGAAACTTAACCACTTTGAAATTCAATTAAAGACAAGATTTCTAACCACTAAAGCCTAAATGAGGAAGAAGATGGAAATCAAAGCACAATGAAAAAGCTGGAATTCAAGTCACAAATAGAAATGGAAATTTCTATACAGAGTGAGAAAGGGGGTAAAATATACTCCCCCAAAAATATCGGCCTAGAAGAAATTAAATCTAAAGGTCTCATGAGTTTTTCTTAAAGACTATTGACTTACACAAAATGGATAAAAATAATTTCCAAAAACAGGTTGGTGACAGTGAGAAACAGGAGAGGAAACCATTACCATGTCCTTTGGGAACCTCAGATTAATAGGTTTTGGCAAAGCAGACACAGAATCATATGGGATGACTCTGGATAAAACCCCATGACTTTAGCCAACTGCATTATGACCTGGAGTTGGTTCTTCTCAAAATTATTAATAATGAAAAATACTTACACAGGATACACATGATTGCCAGGAAAAAAAATGCACTTCTTTGAAATAGTTTTTAAAACAACAAACCACCCGCAGAAACCACATGGGCACAAAATGAAATGATTCTAGTCACTGATTTGTGGATCATTCAAGCACTCCTCAAGTAAAAGACTCAGCCTTAGGCTCCCTTTCTGAGACAAGCAGACTGTCCATGAAAATATCTGATTTGGAGCCAGTAAGAAAACTGTGCAAACATACCTCCAGTGGTCTGAGTTTCAAGAGAAATCATTTTCCCCAAGGAGAATCTTACAGTTTTAAGAGATTACTTACTTCTTTCAAGAAGACATTTCTTTTCCTCACAGTAAGAATCCAGATAAAGCTTAAAAATGGGCTTTCAAAATAAAATAAAATCTCATTCAAAGTGCTTTATGTTACAATATTATAAGCTAACACCTCAATTTAAATACCAAAACTCCCTGCTATCAGGAGCAGCATAATTAATACATTAGGATTACTCAATTTATCGAATTATATAATAATATCCTAGTAAGATGTTACATCAGCTATACCATTTTTTGGTAAGCTGCAAAAGAGGAAAGAATAAATATAAAGGCAGGAATACTGTTTGGGAGACAGGCAAAAAGAGAAAGCAGGAAATGGGTAGCAGGTGGTTGCACTGGAACACTAGAAGCTAGACTAGGTACACTGAACAGTTTGACCAAGAAAAAGGAAGCCAAATAAAATCATAGCCAAACACAGTCTAGGAAGAAGCAATGCCTAGGTAAAATGCAAAGGACACAAAAGGAACTAATTTACATATGGAAATCTCAGGAACTAGAAATATTAACATAAACCAGGAAGTTTACCTTGATCCTCAGCATCCTGAAAAGTCCACACACTCCTTTAAGAAAAAAAGATTATTTTTAACCATAGCTTATATTATATCATCCCTACAAGAGATAAGAACACATAAAAACCCAACAACACACAAGAGCTACAAGTTCACATACATCTGCACACATATTCCTCCACACTTTCAATTTCCTGACATAACGCCGTAAAAATGGAGGGTTTTCCCCCCTCTATTTGGTTCTACGTAAGGTGCTGACTTTCCCTTGGATAGGCTGGCAAAGCTCAGCTTGACAGAGCCTGCATAATCTTAAAGAACACATATAATTTCAGAAGAAACAGAGGAAGAATGGAAAAATAGATGCGTTTCCAAAAGAAATAATTTTAAATTGTACATATCTGTAGTCTTCTTCCTTTAGAGTTGATGTTACTGGTGGCATTTGTTACCACACGTATGAATCCTAAAGAGGTAAAAGCATTAAGAGCCATCCAAGGCAAATGTAGTTATCTTATAAACTACAGTTCCAACACAATGAAAAGAATAGTAACACCAAGGATGGAAAACCCTGGGATTGTCACCTAGTCAGAAAAAATACAGAACTAAAGAAAGACCAGATTAAACTCATTTCAGAAATGAAGAGGGAAGCCCTATAACTATGCTGAAGATCTCTAATTAACCAAACAGCATAAAATTTGTATACAAATAATTTGTAACAAAATTCTTCACGTTATGGTAAAATAACTGTTTTTTAAATAGCTACTATGTATAATTATCTATTATGGATATAGAAATAAGAAATGCCTGGTTTTTCAAGGCTTACTGAGCATAGAAAGTAACATGTCTAAAATACAGGAAACTACCAAAAACTGTGGTACATGTCTCTAGCATGTAACTTCCATGCAAATATTTAATGACAGGCTGAGGGGAGAGATTTACTTTTTATGAAGTAGATACCTCATAAAGTACAAAGCAGAATAAAAGATGAACAGAGTAAGCAAAAGATTAAAACATACACCTCCCACATACCATCAGTTTACCCACAGACTCTTCACCACCACCCACCCCCACAGTCCATTATCTTCTGCACTGTGGTTACTTCAAAGCAAAAGTATGATAAAGTGTGGAAGAAAATTTAAACTGCAGTATACAGGTAGCATTCTACCTACAACCAAAATGGAAACTGGGACTAGATATAACCTCCAGTTTCTATGTAATTAGAAAACTGAACAAAATGTATGAAGCACTAGTTTTCAAATATTTGACAGCAGCATAGAACTGTAATTCCTAAAAGACTGAAAACAAAGTAAGCACTGTAATTGCCAACTTACAAACTGGAGTCAGTTTGCAGGCCAAAGCACATGGTAGGGGATCCCAAGCAAAGCTGCCCTCTACTGATTTGCTGGGATAGAGTTAAGAGTTTACAAAGCACCTAGAAATTGCAAGGCCAAGAACTTGGGTGTAAGAGCTCTAGAGATAGAAAGGTCTTCTCAAGTCTTAGGCTGAGTTCTAACACACGAGAGACAATTACTCAACAGTGGGAAAACAACAAAAGTGAGTGGATACAACATCTGGAGCTAACACACGACTGGCAACTGTCTGTATTCTCTCCAATCAGAGTGGATAAACCATGTAACAGGGAACATTCGGCTGAATCCTCAGGAGGAGATCTCCTTAGTACTGGGGCTATATCAGATTTAAACAAAAGTCTGCTCTGGAGCCATATTAACATACCTTGAAAGTAAGTCTCAAAATAGTCCCACTGATTCTACAGAACATAACAGAGAGCCAGAGCAAAATATAACACTACTTAAAATAAAACAACAAAATTTAGCAATCAACAAGATATAATCCAAAATATCTGACATCTAATAAAAAATTAACAGACATGCAAAGAATCAGAAAAGTAAGACCTATAACCAGAAGAAAACTCACTCAATACAAACAGACACAGAAATGAAAGAAATGATGGAATCATCAGACAAGGACATGAAAACAGCTATCATAAATACGTTTCATATCTTTAGGAAAATAAAAGAAAAAATGGCCATGATGATGAGAGGTATGGAAGATATGAAAAAGACTCCAATGAAACTTACAGAGGAAACTTCTGAAATAAAAAATACAAAGAATGAGATTAACAGATTAAACATTGCAGATCATGAAGTTAAAAAAACAGCAATAATAACTATTCAAAATGAAGGATAGGAGGATAAAATACTAAGAAAAAAAAGTGAGATGATTTCGAGTGGTCTAAAACATATGTAATTGGAGGCCGCAAAAGAGGGAGAGATACAGGACAAATTATTTGAAGAAGTATAGTTGAAAATGTTCTAAATTTCATGAAAACTGTAAACTGAGAGATCCAAGAAGCTAAACAACACCCAAGCAGAACACACATAAAGAAATCATGCCAATGCACCTCATACTCTAGTTGCAGAAAACTAATGTAAGACTATTTCAAAATAGCTCAGAAAAAAGGCAAATTACATACAAAAGAACTAAAGAATAAAAGCAGATTTATTGCCAGAAGCCATGCAAGCCAGAAGACAATGGAGGGATATCTTTCAAGTATTTAAAGAAAAAAAAAATATGACAGGATAGACTTCTTTGCCCAAAGAAAATATCTTTAAAAGTTGAACAAAAGAAAAACAAAAGCAAACAAAAAAATTGAAGGGGAAAAAAAGATTATTTTTCAGACAAAAAGTGAGAGAAATATTTGCTACCAGACCCACATAAAGATCTGTCAGAAAATGTTTATAGCAGTCTTACTCATAATAGTGAAAAACTGGAAACAACTCAAATGTGTATCAACTATTAATAGTAAATGTATAAAGGAATTGTGGTACATCCATACAATAGAATACTCCTCAGCAATAACAATGAATAACATATTTATATATGCAACAACATGGATGGCTCTTAATTACACCAAGTGAAAGAAGCCACACACACATGCACACACACACAAAACCACCATGTGTAATGTTTCTTTTATATGAAATCCTTCAAAAGGCTTAAAACTTCAGTGACAAAAAGCAAATCTGTGGTTGACAGGGACCAGGGATGGTGGCATGCATCTAGTGTAAAGAGACACAAAGGAACATTCTGCAGTGATGAAAATGTTCGATTATCATATGGCAGTGTTTTCTCATATGTGAATATTTGTAAAAAGTTGTCAAATTACATACTTTATATACGTGATTTTAATTTTATATATGTATATAAAAATGACTTTTATATCACTACAATATACAGAAATAAGTTAAGTAGCAGAAAAGAAGTTTCTGTTGGAGACTTCTATCACAGCCTGGATGCTTGCCATTAGTGCGAAGTCCCTCCCTCTAGCAGAGACGGAAGTGGAAAGACACATTAGGCCAACAGTCTAGTGGGCATTTCTTGAAAGTGGAGCCAAAGGAAAAGATTATCTTTTAGGCAGAACTACAGTAGCTACCAAAGTCAAAGAGTGAACGGGTTGGGAATTAAGAGGGAAAAGATGTGCAGTATGTAAAGTGCCTCAGGTAAGTAAGCTTTAAAAGCATGCCCAAAGGGATTGAACCCAGAAGATGGAAGAAGTGAGAATAGAGCATGGAGTCACCAAACTGCAAAACATGGGAGTCTGGAAGAGGAGGGGTCGGGTATAATAGGTATCAGGAAGACAGTCTTATACGATAAGATAGGTATATCACCTACATCAGGTTTTTTTAAGTTTTCTGCATAAGCTAGGCTGCCAGAGACAGTGAAAGTTATCAGGCACACCCAAATTATAATCATCTTTCTACTTAGTAAGAGTCTCTATCTTACTTTTAATTTGAAAGTAAGAGTATACTACCATGTTTCCTCCAAAATAAAGCCTTATTTTTTTTTTCAGACAGCCACGTAACAGAATGATCACATACAGTTTTGATTATTTCCCAAGCAATCCACAAGGGCATCATCCCAGCCTATCTAGGGTTGACTTAATCAGGCCCATGCCTGCATTTCTCCACACTCTGCTTTTGGTCATCTATCCCTACCATGAGATCCTAGAGTCCCTTCACAATCTCACTCAAATTTTCCTACACAGTCTTATCTTCTGCCTTTCTTTGAGTTTGCCTTTTTTTTTTCCCTAGCATTAAAAAAACAGTTCATTAATAAATACTTCATATTTTTTGATTGACTTACTGACTTCAACTTCTCAAATACATGGGGAAAAAAATCTGAAGCCTACCAGCAACTATGAATATAAGATTGGGCAGTCAGTTCAAAATTGCTGTTTCAGAAAATTTCCCAGAGATACATAGAACGCAAATATGTATAACCAAACTTGGTTCACTTGCAAACTATTAGTATCCTAGGATATTTAAAGGATACAATGAATTAAAGAATTTCAATATTTCTAGGCATTTTAATGTGAAACACACACTTATATACATCTGTGTGTTCACATATTACATATATTCAATAATATTTGGTGCTAGCATCTCTACTGTCATTACCACAATACTACCATCTCACTCACTTTTGCATATGTCCTAGTAATATGTTAAGAGATTAGCTTGGGCCATAATTTTCTTATCACAAGAGAAAGGTGTATATACTATGTGTAACAGGAAAGCAGTAATAGTGTTGTGAACAAAAGGGCAGTTCTCCTAAGTATTGGTTCCTTCATCACCATTACAACTGATTCCCTGATGTGTATGATACTCCTGACACTTCATGATATTCCAGAAGGCTAAAACAAAGAATCTCTTAAAATGAAAATAACATTCTATTTATAATACTTCCTCACAATGACTTTCTCTGGCCTTAACACACACATACACACTTAAAACCATCACTAAATTTCAGTTTCAGTTTCATGCATAAAGAACAATTACAACAGCGGTGTCCTGAACAATTGCCCATTATCTTATTAGAAGAATGGATAAGAATAGATAACTACATAAAAAGAATGCTGTAATTCCTACACATACAAACACACAACCCAGCTTCCCCAAATGTATAACCAATTAGTGCTGTTTTATTCAATGGTTATGTTTACCTTCCTCAAAGAAAGTCTACAAATTCATCACATATGGCACTGCTTTCTTGGTTAGAATAACTGAATTCTGTGATATTTTGAGGCACAATACATATTTTCTTTTAATTATTGAAACCATGTTAAAGTAACTGAATTGCAAAAGAAATGAATGTTTGCTCTGCTTTAAAAATGGCTATACATTTTCTAAAACTGAGAACCAACAAAAGCTTGCTATATAGTCCAACATTAGAGACACAGAGGAAAAATTCTAGTGAGAGTTGATGAACAACATAAAAGCTCAAATGATTTGCATGATTCCAGACCTCAACATTGCTACACAATCACAATGGAAAGAATGTGTGGTAATTAACCAGATTTAAATGCTGAAAATATCCAAACAATCATTCTTTTTCCTTAAAATTTTTTTATAAAAGGAAAAATCCTATAGTGTTCATGATTACTCCTTCTTTACTTAAAAAACAAAAAAAGTACTGAGAGTAGCTATAAATGGGTTTCTCTTCTTTTTTAAGCAGCACCTTATTCAGCATAAAATTCCATTTTAGTATATTTGTTAATTCTTTCCCAGTATATTTGATTAACATCTTAGCCCTCAATAGGGAAAATAAGAGCATGACTATCCTCTATAATCTAAAATGGGATTGTGGTGAAAATAAAAGCTCAAAGAACAATAGCTATAATATGCCTGAGTTTTACCAAATAGATTTAAGCCAAAGCAGGTATTTGTCAGTACTATGAACTGTTGTTAAACATCAATATACTTGATAGTGAAGGAGTATTGCTGGTCTTGCCAGCTGAGAGCAAACTGATTTAGGTAGGCCTTATAGATAATGATGGAGAAAAAGGCATTTGCCTGATCAATAGCTTCATACCAGGTACCAGGTAAGGTGTAATTTGCTCAAGCAATAAAACCACATCTGATACAACAGCTGTAACTGGAGTCACCACTTGGTTAAGCTCATGATAATCCACTGTCATTCTCCAAGATCATCTGCACAGGCCAAACAGAAAGTTGAAGGGGAGGTGGTAGGAACACCACTCTTGCGTCATTCAAGTCCTTGATTATGGCACTCATCTCTGCAGTCCCTCCTAGAATGTGATACTGCTTTTGATTTACTGCTTTTCTAGGTAGAGGCTGTTCTACCAGGCCTTTCTCACCATAGTAGCTCTCACTTGATAGGTCAGGGAACCAATGTGGGGATTCTGCAAGCTACTAAGTATATGTGTTCCATTTATGCATTCTAGAACTGGGAAAATAACCAAAAGATGAGTTCAGAGACCCACTAAGCCCACTGTAAGATGACCTGAATGAGCTAAAACTACATTGATCTTCTGACCTCCATTAGTCCCTATTCTGACTGGTAAACTACAGTGATGTTTTGGGTCTCCTAAAATTAGTGTCAGTTCAGAACCAGTGTCCAGTAGTCCCCCAAAGATCTGATTATTTCCTTTTCCCCACTGCAGTTACCCTGATAAGGCTATAGGAAGTCTAGGAAAATAATTGACAGTATAAATTTCCGGCAATGTACTAGAATTCTTCAAGGTAATCCAGCCTCCCCTTCATTCAGGGGATTCTGGGTTGTAAATTGGCTCAAGTCTAGAAATTGTCCATTTTTATGATTCAGGTTAGACTTTTGTTCACTTTATCGAGAACATTTTTGCTTACACAGATCAAGTAACAATTTAGGAGGTTTCCTATCTATTTCACTTCTCAAAACACCACAATCCGTTAGCCAATGCCACAGGTCTACAGGAGTCAGATTACTCTTTTTGCTACTTTGATTCTATCCATTATAGTAACCACACCCACCTTGCCTTTGACAGTTGAGTGCTGCCACTTGCCCCTGACACTGGGATACAATTACTGCCACTGCAGTTAGATTTCCCAATTCAGTGGCTGCAGTTCCCATCGTAAGATCTGGCATACAGAGAAGAGCAATCACAGAGCTCTTCAAGGATTCTGGGACTCCCCTCACAAATTTATTTCTCAGTCATGGTGAAATGTATGTCTTCTAGACCCCACTCAGTGTGGGTGAATAAGTCTGAAATGACAAATCCTAACAATCCAATCTCCCTAAGCCTTTGAATACCTTCTGTATTAAACTAAGGCAAATCTGGCATTTCCAGTTTGCTCACCGTGGACCACCTTTTGGTCTATGTTTCAGGGTGGCTCATGCATGTAATCCCAGCCCTTTGGGAAGCTGATGCAGAAGGATTGCTTGAGCCCAGGAATTCAAGACCAAAGAATTTGGGAATTCAGCTTCATCAGGGTCTTTCTATATTTCCCCATTCCAACTTTCAAGATCCCATTCCTTCCCAATCAATGCTCTCACAATAATGTATTTGTTAATGTTACTATTATGTAATTAATGCGAGGTCCTTGAAGACCCAGAGAGGTATTTATTTCTAGAACCCCCAATGTCTAGTACAGGTACTTAAAATACAATCAGGGTTCAATAAGGATTTCCATTAAATTGAATTTTGCTTCGCAACATATCTCAGGTCTCCATTATTTAATTTTCATAGGCTCAGTTCTGATGGCTACTAAATCCTTGTTTAAGTATCTATCAAGATCTTAATCTACTAATAGTGCCTCTTTAATAAAAAACAGACTTGTTCACCAAGGCAAACACATAAAGGATTACTTGCTCATATTTTTCCAAGATGATATAAAACTTGTTCTAACCATTCATTTTCATTTCTCTTTAAATTAAAGGTACCACTATCCTCAGTACATTTTTTTCATCTGATCTTGACATTAGTATGAATCACCTATAATTTTTTCACCTCCATACCTAATATGTAATAGAGTATCAATTCTATCTATAAAAGACTTCTAATCCTTATAAACTCTAATCCATCCAGTAAAACACAATTAGACTTGCATGTTAAAAAAAAAAATACCCCTATCTGAAGCATACCTTCTTTCTCCTTTCTCTCTATGATTGAGTATATCCCTGACAAAGCTGTCACCCTATGAGCAATATTTGAAAGAGTATTCCTCTTCACCATTACAAAGACTTAGTCATTAACTAAAAAAGTAAGGCTTTCCAATATACAATCTAGGCACTCCCAACATTCTTCATATGCCATAATGTCAGGGTCCTACAGAAATGTCAACTGACTCTGTTCCTCTACTGAGTAAATATATAATCAAACCCATAAAATTTTAGCTATTTGTGATAGCAATGATATTAATAAGTTTTATTTACTAAGTTCCTATGATTGTGGCTATGTATTCCTTTAATTGTGCATAAATATCTTTGCTTAGTGCTTTTATGTTTGACATTAACCACAGAATTAGCTATACTTCCAGAAACCCACCTATCACCTTCAGCAACTTTATGGTGAACCTTTGGTAGCAATATATACCACCTAAACATGGGATGTCTCCCTGGTAATAAATAATAAAAAAGTACATAAATATCTAGTTCAAAACTATACATGATACAAATGTAATAAGGGGAATAAAGAGAAGAGAGAGACATATCTTAGAAGTACCTAACATGACTCTCCCTTGTGACAAATATAGCAGATCCTTAGCATCCTTAAATTCATGATGGGTGAGTGTGAAAATCTGAAATTGCTTCTGCTAGGAATTGCTAATTTTGCATTCTGAATGATGAAATATGTAATGGCATTATTTCCCAAAGAAATACTAGTATGCTTCATTGCAAAAAATAAAAATAAAAGTAAGTACATATCAGGACAGTCTGATGTAGGTATGAAAAAGCATCTCTAGTGATCATTTACAATACCTATAAACCATTTATGTCTTCCTCAAGTAGAAAGGTGATACAAATTAAGCAAAACACAAAAAGGCACATACAGTCATATTGTAAGAACCCAAAGATACAATACAACTACATTTTAGCCCCACTTTCTTATCACCTTCTTGAGAGTAAGAATCATGTGAATCTCTTCTATGGCACTAGAAAATAACATTCTCAATTATGATTCCCAGGTACCGTAAGATGCTAAGCATTCAGTTAAATGCTTTAAAAAAAAATTCAATTACCTTCAATAACTAAGGCATCAAAATCCATGAATATATGTCTAGATATTTTTACCAAATCAAGAAAAAAAATGGGCTTCTGGTTGTCTAGGAAATCCCATTAACCAGAAAATCCAATTTCCCCAAGTATATGGTCAGGCATTGCACACAGTGTTTAATAATCACCAATTATGTTCAACATAATAATCTGAGCAGGTCAATTAACTTTTTAGCCATAATTCGCAAGCCTAAATTGAAGATTTCCTCTATTTAAATTGACCCAATTACATGAGGACAAAATGGCATAATATAATGTCTAACAATATTTTATGACTATGGTATACTATTTATTATCAATAAAAGTAGCTTACATTCTACCTTATCAGATCTCTTTCACTCATGTTATCATTAACTGTTTTTACATTTGTTAAGTTCCTAACTACACTGTAACCACTTCCCTAAACATAGGAACATACTGTAATTTTTATACTGTAGAGTTCCCACAGCACTTAGCAGATGCCTTATATTGCTAAGTAATTTCATACACATGGGAAATTTTACATATGTGAATTAGGATAATCCCTAAATGATCTTTTATATAAGGCTGCACCATACCAGTTGATGAAGATGACGGAAAGTGGCATAATATAACTGGGATAAGGTGACATTGAGAAGAATTTGGGCCATTAAATATTCACAGCGATATCAGCAAGAATGGAGGAGTTATGGAACTTCAAAATCCTTTCCTCCATAAAGCAAGAACAATAGTGGCAAAAATTGTCAGTCAACTTTTCCAGAACTCTAGATATTAATCAAAGGCTTGCAAAAATCTAGGGACCATGTATTCAAGAAAAATTGTTGAATGTTGATAAGAATAGCAAGCTTTGCGGCATTTTAACCTGTCCTATTCTTATCCCACTCCCCCAACCACCATGACAGCCTTGAAAACCAGGAGATTCAAAATCATGATAAGATCCAGCAGCCTAGCAACCATCAGAAGAGGCAGAATAGGCCTAGAGATCCTCCAAAGCCCCATTCCCAGAAAGTGTCATTATTAAGTTGTCAGGCATTTCCCTGGAAAACATCACTCCTGTGCTTGTCTTTATTTGACCTGACTCAGCTTGGCAAATGTTAATAACCTTTTCCCCAGATGGCATTTGTCAAAAACAAACCAGGCCAATTGTTTAACATCACAGCTGCCTGAGATGACAATACCAGTTAAGGCAAACAAGAAGCTGACAAAATCTTAAAATGAAAAGCTGGGTAATGAGATGTCTATAGGAGGTTTTGATAAGGTCCAACATACTCCTTGAAATCTAGAAGGCCAAGCTCATACATAAGGCTGTGTGCACTCTCAGGAAAGAACTGACACAGCTTTAAGCTTTCATATCTTGCTAAACTTTAGGCTCTGTACAAGTACAAACTGATAGCTAAGGCAGAGTTGTAAATTGCCTAAGAATTGAAGGCATGCCCCATCATGCACACAGAGTCTTCCAGCCCTCAGCAAAGGCTGGAAACTCACTGGTTCCAGACATTTAAGGAAATAATTGCCCAATCATTAGCTGTCCAATAAGGCTAACCTTGCAGAGACTTCAGTGGCCACACGTAAAAAGGAATATAGAGTTTACATAAAATGTTCAAGAAAGTCACTAAGCAAACAAACAGGAACAAGAGTAGCAACAGACAGCAACAACAAACCCCGGGAAGAGAGAGAATCTGATTTCCAGAGTTACCACATTAGGTATCATTTAAATGTCTCGTTTTCAACAAAAAATTATGAGACATGCAAGAAGAAGAAAGTTATGATCCATGAATAAAGAGAAAGAAGGCAGTTAATAGACACTGTCCCAAAAGAAGCAAATACATTAGACTTACTAGACAAAGACATTAATGTCAGCTACTTTAAATATGTTCATAGATACAGTCTCAAAGAGCTAAAGGAAACCATGTCTAAATAAATAAAGTATGATAATATCTCACCAAATAAGGATTATTAATGAAAGACAGGAATTACAGAAAAAAAGAAAGCAAAACTGTGGAGTTGAAAAGTACAATAATTTAATTGAAAAATACACTAGATATGTTCAACTGCACATTTGAGCAAGCAGAAGAATTGGTGAAACTGAAGATAGGTCAAGTGAGATTATCCATTCTTAAGGAAAAGAAAGAAAAAAGAACGAAGAAAAATAAACAGAGCATTGAAGACCTATGGGCAACTATCAGGCATCCCAACATACACATAATAAGAGTACCATAAAAAGGAGAGAGAAAGGGGCAAAAAGAATATTTGAAGAAATAATGCCAGGAAACATCCCAAATTTGATAAAGAAAAATTAATCTATACATTCAAGAAGCTCAAAAAATTCCAAGTAGAATAAATTTAAAGAGACCCACACTGACACATCATAGCCAAACTTTCGAAAGACAAACACAGGATATTCAAAGCAGCAAGAGAGAAGCAACTCACCACAAACAGGGAACTCTCAATAAGATTTTATGACTGATTTCTCATTAAAAACCACTGAGGCAGGGAGGAGTAAGATGACAGATCAGAAACACCACCACCTAGAATGTCTCCGTAAGAAGAAGAAGTTTTAGAAGAAAGAGAAAAAAGCAAACACACATAGATCAGACGAGGGTTTGAAGGAAGGGTGCCTGAACCTACAGCACACACTACAGGAAGAGGCCATGGTGCAGAACTGAAAGGAGAAAGGCATTGGCAGTGATTAAGCCCAGAGAGGCTGGGAGACCAGTGAGAAGTTTAGGTAGACTGGCTAACATCCCCCTCCCTCACATCTCAGACTGTTGTGGGGCTCCCAAGCTGCTGGAGAGACCTTCTGCCCAAGCGAACCCAGAAATAGCTGCTGCCAGCAAGTGGAGAGCTTCTTGCGAACAGGGCACCAGGCTCTCACCAACCCCCCGGGGCACCTCCCACCCCACAGACCCGAACCGGATGGCAGGCGCCATATTGCTCCTCTACCCACCAGGCACCTTTGCCCTCCCCAAGGGGCCTCAACCCTTCAGGTTCTGTCTTCCTCATCCCCACACAGATGTTTCCCAAGTCCAGCCCAGACTCCAGGAGCCACAGGGGTCCGGTGGGTTCCAGGTAATGTGCATGACTCCAGAGCCCGGTCATTCTGGGTGGACTGCATCTGGAGAGAGGGTCGGAGACAATCTTTCCTCCACCTAGACTCTTTTTCGTCCCTTCCCCTCCCCAACCTGCAGCAGGTGAGAGAGATAATTGAGCCACCAAAAGGAGGCATCCACAGGGAACAGGGCCCTGACCTTTCCTTTTGGAGGCCTGCAGGGGACTGAGAGGCGCTCAGACTGTGAGCGCCCTGCCCACTGGCCCTCCCTGGTGCCGCTTGCCCAGTGACTCCAGCAGAGCGGGGCAAACCCCAAGGAGGAGGGACATTGAACCAGCTTGGGCACCCCGCAGGTGACTTGAGACAAGCATACTTCCCCCGGGCAGGATCAGGGTTTGATCTCCAGGGCCCAGGGCATGGGCCTGCAGGCCAAATGCCATACAGCCAAGTCTCAATCACATTGCCCGGGGGCACAGAGGGGATATTTATGAATTGCCTGGGGGCACAGAGGAGATATCTGTGAATTAGTCTCATGAGGTGTAGGTGCCTGCAGGAGCAGATCAGGGAGGAGAGTGTAGTGTGGGTACTACAGCACACTCACAGGGCACCTCTACAACCACAGGAAGGCCACAATCCCAGCTCAGGCCAGGATCCTGGGCAGAGAACCTCCAGGCTCGCACCTATGTCATGGAGGAGGTAGGCAGGCTTGAGGTCCTGCCTGCTGGCAGAAGCCCAGGAGAAGTCTCAGAATAGGGGAGGGTAGAAAGGAGCAAGGCCTGCTCCAGACTGCCTGATCGAGGGTCTCAAGACAGGCCCCACTTCTACATGCATACGTTCTGGTTGAGTGGGGCCACTTCAGTTCCTCCCAGGCAACTTGGCCCAGAGGCAGGGAACAGACCTTTGACCCCTGCTAAAAGCATCTGTGGAGCTTGAGAGCAGGCTCAGCCAACCCAACCACGCCCAGTCTCACTTTCCTACCTGCCCCTGCTTAGGTGGAGAATAAGGACACACCTGGAAGTCCCAGGGCCCCACATACCACCTGAGGCATTAGAGTGGTATCATGAGTAATTACAGCTGGTCACAGGACCCAAAAACAACATTGCAGCTTGTTCCTTCTGACAGGTGCCACCTACTGACAGGGAAGTCAATTTACATACCCTTTTACTGCATTTACTGACTCATCACAGAGAGTGCAATGGATTCTCAAACATAAGCACCACCTATTAGCTCAGAGATTAAACTGGGTGTATCACTAAATAAAAGAAATTCCAATGGTAAGAAGCAAAAGCTGATCCAGATAATAAGAAATCAGTGGAAGAACTCCAGAAGTATGAAGAATCAAAAAGAAAGGACACCCTCAAAAGGGAGCACTAGCTCTCTAGCAATGTATACCAACCAAAATCAGAATATTGAAATGAGAGATGAAGAATTTCAAAACATGGATTGTAAGAAAGCTCAATGAAATGCAAGGTAAAATGGAAACCCAATAAAAAGAAACCACAAAAACCATATAGGAAATGAATGAAAAATTCACTACAGAAATCGAAATAGTAAAGAAAAATCAAACAGAACTTCTGGAAATTAAAAATTCACCCAAGGTGTTATGATACACAGTGGAAAGCCTTAAGAATAGGTTAGATCTGGCAGAAGAATCTCAGAGCTTGAAGACAACTCCTTTCAATTAAACAAGTCAGTTACAGAGAGAGAGAGCAGAGAAATAAGAGGAACAAGTAAAGCCTACAAGACATCTGAGATTATGTGAAGAGGCCCCACATAAGAATCATAAGCATCCCTGAGGATGAAGAACAACATACGCAAGGGTTGGGTAATTTATTTGAGGGAATAATTGGGGAAAATTTCCCTGGCCTTGCTAGAAATCTAGACATCCAGGTACAAGAAACTCAAAGGACTCCTGGGAGATTAATTGCAAAGAAACAAACACCATGACACATAGTCATCAGACTGGCCAAGATAAACACAAAAGAGGTCCTCCTACGAGCTATGAAATGAAGGCAGCAGGTAACTTACAAGGGAAAACTCATCAGACTAACTACAGACTTCTCAACAGAGACCTTAAAAGCCAGAAGGGACTGGGGGCCCATTCTCAATCTTCTCAAACAGAATAATGCCCAGTCTAGAATTCTGCAGCCTACAAAACTAAGTTTCCTATACGAGGGGAAAATAAAGTCTTTCTCAGACAAGCAAACACTGAGGGAACTTGTCAAAAGGAATTGCTCAGAACTGCATTATATATGGATCAGCACAAGACACACTCACCAGTGTAATCTTTACACCAGTGTAAATCATCCAAAAGCTGAAGGTCAAAGGCCAAACACCACAATGGCTCAAGAAATAAAACAAAGCAACAAAGTTTTACTCAACATGAACAGAAATCCGCCCCATTTATCAATTATTTCAATAAATGTGAATGGCTTGAACTCCTCACTGAAGAGAAATAGGCTGGGTGAATGGATGAATATATAAAATGAAGTATCTGCTATCTTCAGGAAACACATCAAACCACAAGGACTCATTCAGACTCAAGGTGAAGGGATGGAAAACAATATTCCACACAAATGGAAACCAAAAGAAGCTGGTGTAACCATTCTCAAATCAGATAAGTTAGTCTTCAAATCAAAAAAAAGTAATGAAAGACAAAGATGGTTATTATATACTTGTAAATGTAACAATTGAATAAGAAGACATATCAATTCTACATATTTACACACCTAACACAGGTATGCCCAGATTCATAAAGCAAATCCTACTTGATCTAAACAAAATGAAAAACAGCAGCATCACAACAGCTGGAGATTCCAACACCGTCTTACAGAACAGGACAGATCCTCCAAACAGATAATAAACAAAAAAACAATGGGCTCAAATAGGACTCTAAAACAAATGGGCCTAATAGACATTTACAGAACACTGTACCCAAAAACCTCTGCATATCTGTTCTTCTCATTAGCTCATAGAATAGTCTCTAAAATTGACCACATCTGAGGCCAGAAAACATATCTAAACAAATTTAAAAAAACAGAAATTATACCATGCACCTTCTCAGACCACAGTGGAATACAATTAAAAATCAACTCAACAGAAACATTCATCTATACACAAAGTCATGGAAACTAAACAACCTCCTGCTGAATGATAGTCAGGTCAAGGGGGAAATTAAGATGGAAGTCAAAAGATTCTTTGAACCAAATTATAAAGGGTACACAAGTTATGAAAATCTGTGCAACACAACTAAAGCAGTCCTGATAGGAAAATTCATAGCCATAAATGCCGACATGCAAAAGGCAGAAAGATCACAAATGAATAATCTAATGAATCACCTCAAAGAACTGGAAAAGAATAAACAAACCAATCATAAACCCAGCAGAAGAAATGAAATAACAAAGATCAGAACAGAACTAAATGAAATTGATAACAAAAGAACTATACAGAAGATTAATGAAACAAAAAGTTGATTCTTTGAAAAGATAAACAAAACTGAAAATGCCTTTTGGTAGACTAACCAGAAGCAGTAAAGTAAGGACTGGAATAAGCTCAGTCAGGAATGAAACAGGAGAAATTACAACTGATACTATGGAAATACAAAATATCACTTATGAATACTATAAAATCTCTATAAACATAAACTTGAAAATGTGGAGGATATGGACAAATTCTTACAAACACACAACCTCCCTAGGCTCAATGAGGAAGAAATAGAATTCCTGAACAGAACAGTATCTGGTACCAAAATTGAATCAGCAATAAAAAACCATCTTTAAAAAAAAGTCCTGGACCAGATGGTTTCATACCCAAATTTTATCATGCCTACAAAGAACTGGTGCTTATCCTGCCGAAATTATTCCAGAATATCAAGAAGGAAGGAATACTCCCCAACATTATGAAGCCAACATCACCCTGATACCAAAGTCAGGAAAGGACTCAACAAGAAAAGAAACTACAGACCAATATCACTTATGAATATAGATGCAAAAATTCTCAATAAAATCCTACCAAATTCAGCTGCTCATCAAATAAAATAATCCATCATGACTAGGCTTCACCCCAGAGATTTAGGGATGGTTCAACATACCCAAATCTATAAATGCAATTCACCACGTAAATAGAAGTAAAAACAAAGACCATACAATCCTCTCAGCAGACACAGAAAAAGCATTCCACAAAATTCAGCCTATCTAAACAAAATAAGAACGCTTAACAAAATAGGCATAGATAGGACTTACCTCAAAATTGTAAAAGCCATATATGGCAAACCCACAGCCAACATCTTACTGAACAAGGAAAAACTGAAGGCATTCCCACTTAGAACTGGAACCAGAGAAGGTTGCCCTCTATCACACTTCTATTCAACATAGTGCTGGAAGTCCTAGCCAGAGCAATCAGACAAGAGAAGGAAATCAAGGGCATCCAAACGGGGGCAGAAGAGGTCCAATTATTGCTCTTTGCTGACAATATGATCTTATATCTAGAAATTTCAGAAATATTGATACCTTCTCATGTTGATTTATTAATTTGCTTAGTGAGTTTATTCTAAGCTTTAAAATCAATATTCAAAATAAGCATAATATATATAAAATACTAAAAGAACTTAATACTGATCAGTAGCCTACAAATAAAAGCACAGATTCATGAAAACTTGTGATCAAACTCCACCTCTACCACTTACTATTAATACAACCTTAGATAAGTTTGCTCATTTGTCAGAGACTCAGTTTCTTTTGTCTATGAAACAGGAAAAATGCTACTACTATCAAATAGTGGTTGGAATTTAATAAAACAACATATATAACGGTTTTACCTCCTAGACACAAAGATTTCCATAATTCTCATTAAAAGAAGAGCATGGGTGGTATATTACAGTATATGGAATGGATCAGGAATTCTATCTGCATCAGTGGCAACAAAATAAGAGCATGGTGCAGAAAAGTTATTTAATAATTGCAGACTCTAAACCTATAATATAAATGGTTTGAACTAAATAATCTCTAAGAAACTCTGAGTTCCTGAAATTCAAGGATTCTGCCTTAATGTGATGCCCAAAAAGCCAACGATACTCTAAAATTTGTTACAATTGTAAGGCTGGTGGCGGCACCCCTTCCCTCCCTAATGGAAAAAGAAGAAGCCCAGGAGACCTGCCGAGAACAATGCCTGCAAGGCCCAGCTAAGTTAAAGGATGATCAGACCTGGATGGAGATAAGACCTGGACCCTCATAAGAGTCAAGGTTCCTGGAGTCTACACATACCACCAGCCCCTCCTATTTCTCAATACCCGCCCTAAAACTGAAACAAAGAAATTCCTTACTCTTTGCGCCAAAACTCTAGCGCCAAAGAAACCCATCCCCCAACTCTAAAAACACATATAAGCCCACTCAAAACTTCTGGGCGATCCGATTTCTCGGGCCTCTCTCTCTCTTGGGGCCCGTGAACCTCCTCGCCCGGGAGGGCCCCAATAAAGCCTCGTTGCTTACCCCTTTCAACTCTGTTTGTCTTTCTTTCTCTGGCGCCAGCTATCCAAAAACCTTACAACAATAAATAGCCTAGAGGACAAATTCCAGGGACACCAAATAAAACAAAGAGGAAATGCATATCAAGAACCTGAAAAAATTTCATACATTTTTAGTGATAAACATTTTCAGGAATCAATTTTAAAAAATTATCAGAGTTAAGCACAAATATTTAATGTTTATTTCAATGAAGAAAACTTAATTAGAAGGTTAATATCTGACAAAAAAAATCATTAAATGAGGGTATACCCATATGACACAACAGCCCGTAAACATTACAAATAGAATTCTTAAAAAAAATCCATGAAGTTGTAAGCACTCACATTGTGATTCTGAGTGAAAAAGGAAAAATATAAAACAATAGTTACAACTTTGTATTTGATATATCTTTGGAAACGAAAGAAGACTGAAAGAAAAGCCAACAAAATGTTAGCAGGAGTTACACTTGCTTAATGGAAATAGGAGTAACTTTTTCTTTATAGGATTCTTTATTTCCCATTTTCTAGTATAATGAACTATAATGTGTACAGTCAAAAAAAGTAATACAACATCCTTTTATGATTAAGTAAAAAAATTCTAAGAAAACCAGGAGTTAAAGAGAATTTCCTAAACTGGCTCAAAATGGATCTACAAAATACCTACAGTTAACTATTCCATGGTTAAAAAAAAAAAAAAAAAAACTACATGCCTTCTCTACTAAGAAAAGGGATAACACAAGAATGTCTTCTCTGACTTGTCCCATACGATATAACTGGAAGTCCTAGCCAGTGCAATGAGACAAGAAAATGAAATAAAAGGCTAACAGATGGGAAAATGAAATAAATTCTCTATACTGGCAGACAGCATGATTGTTTACATAGAAATCGCAATGAGTCTATAAATACTATTAGAAATAATAAGTGAGTTTAATAAGGTTGTAAAGTTTGAGGTCAATACTAAAATATTGATTTATTTATATAAACAATCAGAAATTAAAACTTTTAAAAGGTTAACATTTACAACAGCGCCAAATAATGTAGGACAGATACAAATATAATATGTGCAATATTTCTATGCTGAAAGCTTAAAAATGCTAAGAGAAATCAAAGAAATAAATGGAGAAAGGTATTTCCATTGGATTGGAAAACAATAGTTAAGATGTCAATTCTCCCCCAAAATGATCTCTAACTTCAATGCAATCCTAATCAAAATCCCACAATGCTTTTTTATAAAAATAGGTAAGGTGATTCTAAAAATTACATAGAAAGAAGAGGAGCCAGAACACCCAAAACAATTTGAAAATTAACAAGGTTGGAAGACTCAGGCTTCCTGATTTAAGATAATACTATTATATAAAGCTACGGTAATAAAGACTACTTTTGGCCAAAGGAGAGACACATAGAACACTGTAACAGAATAGAGTCCAGAAATGGATCCACACATATATAGTCAATTGATTTTTGACGAAAATGCCAAGGAAATTTAATTAAGAAAGGATAGTAAGAACAATCTTTTCAACAAATGGTGCTACAAGACATGGACATCCTCTTTAGAAGGAGAGAGAGAATCTTGACCCTTACTTCACACTGTATACAAAAATTAACTCAAAATGGATCATAGACCTAAATGTAAAATCTACAGCTATAAAGGTTCAAGAACTTTGAAACCCTGAGTTAAACAAAATTTCTTGGGACACAAAAGCACAAATCATAAAAGAAAAATATTGATAAACTGAACTTCATCAAAATTTAAAACTTCTGTCTTTTTAAAGACAGTGTTTGAAAAAAATGAAAAGACAAACCACAGACTCAAAGGAAATTATTTGTGAATATATACATGATTTGTATCTAGACTGTATAAAACTCTTACAACTCAATAATAAATGACCCAATAAAAAATGGACAAAAGATTTGAGCAGACACTCCACCAAAGAAGATACACAGATGGCAGATAATAGCACAAGAAGAGATGTTCAACATAGAGTCAATAAGAAAATTCAAACTGAAACATCAATGAGTTATCATTAAGTATCTATTAGAATACCTAAAATTAACAGCCACCTTGGAAAACACTTTGGTAATTTCCTATAAAGTTAAACACGCATTTGCCACATGGCCCAAGAATCCCACTCCTAGATGTTTAACCAAAATAAATGAAAAAATATGTCTACACAAAGAACTGTATCTTAATGTACAAAGAGGTACATATGAATGTTATAGAAGCTTCATTCCTAAATGCCAAAAACTGGGAACAACCTAAATGTCCATCAATTGATGAACAGATAAACATATTATGATATATTCACACAATGAAATACTACTCAATAATAAAAAAGAACAAAGCACTAATATATGCATCAACATAGATGAATCACAAAAACACTTAGTGAAGGACATCAGAAACAAAACGTGACATACTGTATGATTCCATTTATATGACATTCCAGAAAAGACAAAGCTATAGTGACAGAAAATACACCAGTGGTTGCCAGGATCTGTGGGTGAGGGTAGGGAACTTTTAGAATGATGGAAATGTTCATTGTCTGGATTGTCGTGGTGGGGGTTCTATAACCATATGCATTTGTCAGTTTATATGATATACTAAAAATGATTTTTTTACTTGTAAATGATAACTCAATAAACCTTAATTTTTAAAATAAGCAACATATGACCTTTTTAAAAATATATATCAATTTAAATGAGCTAAACCTAGCTTACTGGGTATGAGAGAGGGGCAGGGATGAACAGTAAGGAGACCAAAAATGCTTAAAATATTGCAAATTTTAAAATTTATCCTTAGTAAATAAGAAACAGATACACATGGATTCAGAGAGTTAATCTAAAGAGAGTTGCCTTTTTTATTAAGTTCTCATTTTTTAGGCAGAAAATAAAATTTGAGGCGCTTTCAAGAAAGATCAAAGGTCACTAGGAACAAGTTGATAAAGGTGTACTGTGAATTTAAGCTAGAATTTGGAAACAACTTACCTGAACACTCCCCTTGCATTTTACTAAGTGGAAATGGTCTTTTTCATCTATCTACCCAATCCAATCCCACCCAATTTCTGCTAACGAAAGAAAGATTATAAACCTTCAATCATAACAATAGTATATACTTTACAAATCTTACATCTGCAGCTAGGGGTAATTTAAAATGCCTCTTATTAGACAAATTCATATTTAGCCATTTAAGTTTCAGATAAGCTCATTGTTAACCACCTTTCCTCTCTGTTTTACTGCCACACACACAAAAAATGTGATGCCTCTAGGTGATGATTTTCTGTTTCTTGTCTGTTATTATTAAAATGATCAAAATAAACAAAAACGTCTTAGAAGTTTTGAACTGATCATTCCAATAAGAAGCTACATTTTTCCATTTACTAAATTAAGAGGTAAGTTGTAACTTTCATCACTTTGTTTTATGTTTATTCCATTTGGCTTATACTGTTGCTAGGAAACCAATTCATAATAAGATTTCCCAGCCCACAGAACACCCTCCTAGCCAGCCTAGAGTATACCAAACTTTGTAACCAGGGCAATTCTCTACTATGCAATAACTGGTTAGCCGGCACCACGCGCAGGTGCACTCTGCCTGGCATCCCCTGTGTTCCATTTACCTAACAGGTACAGCATTACCAATCCCCCAGTGCAACAGAAATCGTAGCGGAAGGCAATGAAATGAATACAAGTGTAGAGCTCTTGGATGGCAGAGAACACAACGGATTTATTGTCAGTCCTTATCACCCCACCCAAGGATTCTGGGATTTGTTGTTGTTGTTGTTGTTGTTGTTGTTTTGCCTTAAATTATGAAGTGAAATGTCAGCCCACCCAATGACAAGATGAAAAGTCAGCTCACCCCAATCACTCCATCAGGCAACATGCAAACAAACTGCTTCCAAAAACCATCATCCAACTCCCACCCAGATAAATAGTTGGAGAGGAAGGTGGCATCAGTATCTGCACAGTTGATAGCGGGAGGGGGGGGCGGGGAGGAAAGAGTCGGATTCGTAAGGGGCCGCTGAGTCACCTACAGCTGTGGCCAAGACTTTACCCTCCAGGAAATCAGGCTCTGCCCCAACTCACACCAGGGAACCAAGTGAGAGTAGCAGCAGCAACATCATCCTACCAAAAAAACACTACTTGTGCTTTTAATAGAGCTCCACTCCTTTAAGTGCAGCCAAAAATAGGTTTCACGTCCAGAGCTTTCCTCCACAGTACGCGACACGCGCAGAGGAAGGCAACATCTTTATTGTGGGGAAAGGGAGGCGCACTTATACAGATGAAGGATACCCCTCCATTTGGCAAAGTTTCTGGCTCCTGCCTTAACCCCGAAATGCCTCTTTTATTACAGCATGTGGCCTAAGTAACTATAAGGAAATGTGACTGGCGGACGCTGTAAAGCTTTTACCCCAGTGTACTTGGCAAAGCAAAAGACGACACATAAACCAAGCGCGTTCGGTGAAACCTCAGCAAGGATCAAGTTCTCCGTTCGGTGGGAGCTTTGGTGACACAATAATCACGTGTACTTGTGCATAGACTTTCAAAAACACTCAATTCCGGAACGTGCAGGTGCCGATGTCAGCCGGCGAGAGCGTGAACGGGTCGGCCACTCTCTGTCCCAGGAGCCAGGCTCCGTTCCCGCCAGAGGCGGGTCACGCCCCCTGACTCCCGGTCCCGGCGACCGCCAGGGCGAGGCCGGAGCTGGCGGGCGAGAGGCGGCGAAAGCTCAGCCGCGCTCCCCGCCCCGATGGGGCGCTCCCTGCCCGCCTCGCGCGGCTCCGGCCCCAAGACCCAGGCCCCGGAAGGCGAGCGTCCATTTACCTGCTGCCCGCTCTCGCTCGCCGCTGCCGCCGCCGCGCCGCTCACCCACGCTGCCAGGTGAGCCACCCCCAGCACACAGACCCGCACGCGCACACCCGGGCGACGACCCCAGACCCTCGGAGGTGCCTGCGGCCGCAGTCACAGAAGTTAGGGTAGCCCACGTACCACCCGGCTTCCAACACCTCTGCCCCCGGAAGTTGATTTCGCCAAGGCCCGCCCAACCCTGCGCCCGTCACTCAACGTAAACACGTGCGTCACGTGGGCCCAGCTGGATACCGGAGTTGGGGCACCATCTTCTGTGACCCGCACACCGCCAACTGGCGTGGTCCCTAGAAGGTTGCCCCATGAAGTGGTAGATGGCGGTGGCCTTTGAGTTTGTGACTCCCCTGCTCCTTTTCAAGAACTACCTCGTGTTAAATACAGCTTCTCGTTCCTCATGAGTGACAGGCCCTGATTCTATGCCTAATCCATGCAAATAACACCATTCTCCAAACCACAATAAGTTCCATCTGATCTAAGATGAGCCCGCCTGATCTCTTCTCCACTTGCAAGCAGAGTTCCATAAAAACTAGAACTGAGTAAAGTGCCTGACTTGTAGTAAGTGCTCAAGAAATGGTTGTTGACCAGACAACTGCTCTCTCCCATCTTGGCATATCTGAATTCTCAAGCATAGGGATGCACCTAAGCGGGGAAAAGCCTGCCAGACCACTACGGTGACTTTCAAAGAACTCTGCTCTGGAATTACTTTTGTTCTTGTCCTCCGCTTCAGATCACAGCAATTCATACGTGCCATCTCTCTCACAGAGAGTTTACTTTCAGCTGCCAAGCTACCCCCCTTTTTCAAAGCCTTCAGTAAAATAGCTTTCCGTGAACAAAAACAAAAGCGAATTGACAGATTTTTATTTGAAAGGAATAATGGTTATATGGATTTTTTTTTGTCCTTTTCAGACTGTCAATAGCTATTAGATTAAAACTGTCAACTAGCAGTTCTCTTGTTAAAGAGTCTTCCATTTTTGTCATGAGAGAGATTTGGAGAACATTCATTTAACAAATTTTAATTGAAGGTATACCATATTCCCAGTACTGGGCCAAGTTGTGACAATTCAAGAATGAAAAAGATATACTCAAGATCTTCGCCATAAAGGAGTTTACAGTCTAGTGAGAAAGAAGGATAAGTAACCAGAGTACTTTGAACATAAATCTCTGGAGTATTCATGTTCATTGTACAGCAGTCGTTCTTTAACCCTTGGACATTGTTTTTCTCATCTTTGGGGATTAGGTTTCAACATATGAATTTTAGGGGGACACAAACATTCAGACCCTCACAGGTAGATTGCACTAATTTAAACTTACTACCATTATAGTTTATATGCTGTTGCAATCACCCACAGAAATAAGATGGACCCTCGCCCAAAATTTGGCTCATATTTCAAGATTTATGATGCCCTATATGCACCAAGAGGGTATAAGAAGATTTATTACTCACATAATGAGGCTTTCTAGGAAGAGTAGAGCAGACTTCCCAAGCAGTCTTTAAAATGGCTTGAGAGACCAGGAGAAAGGCTTTTTGGATTTTTTTCTTGGCAAGGACATGGAACCAGGGTGAAAAATTCCACACAGGGGGCAGGGCTTGTGTAGCTTAAATTTCTCACTGGCACCAAAATAGAGAGCACCCAGGTAGGCTTTCTTATCAGCTTGCCCAGATAAAAGGTGAGGGCTTGGCTTGAAAGTTGTCAATGAACATAAAAAACGGAGTCAGACTATTACATATACTTAGATCTAGTTTTTTTTTAAAAAATTCCAACTAACAAAATAATATAGTAGTGTTTTATATATAATATATATGTGTGTGTATATATAGATATATATACATAATTGCTTTGAAAATGATTGTAGTGGACACTGTAGTTGCCTTCCCAACATTCATTCCACTCTTCCCACATTGTGCAGCACACATCTGAGAAGTCTGGGTGAAATTAACCTCCTTATCGCCGAAGTTAGTCCAATTAAGGTAATCCAATTCTAGCCTATGGTGTCCCCCTGGCCACAAAAAAAAAAAAAAATTGTTCAGGGTTGAGCAAATTAGCAGCAATCACAAGACTTTTGCCCTCAAAATTGTGGGATATAGCTCCTTTCTCTTCTGTGATGTGAATGAGAAAGCATGTGGTCCTTGTTACTGAGGGCAGTGCTCTTGTGACCAAGAAAATAAAAGAGACACAGAGCTGGAACCCTGATCAAATAAATAAAGATTTATAACTTTGTATATAGGCACAAGGATATAAAGAATAAACTGTCAAAGTTTTAAATAAACACTTTTATGCCTCCTCCCTTTTCATCTACTGGATTCTTCAGTTTTGTCAGCCTTTAAATCCAGTTAACATAGTTTGGGTTTTTTCTACTGATCCTCGCTGACACTGAATATTGATTAAGTCAGTTTGAGTTTGTTATTATTATACTTTACCTCAAAATATTCGTGTACGTAATGGGATATAAATGTGTACATGTGTGTTACTGGATTTACCTTACCCTCCAGTGGTCGTCAGTTGCCCTAATCTGGAATTCACACTTTAGGAATTTTCAGCTGGTATTTAATCAGAAAAGCTACACTCCAAATGTAGCCACTCTAAGTGCTTCAGATATCATTCTTTCCCATTAACACCTGAAACCTTGATAATCAATAAAATGAATGTTAAAAGGTTTTCATTGGTGAAATTAGTGGTTTGTTAATTAGCATAATGGATGTTATAAATGGACTCTCATTGCTGAATCAGTGATGTTCAAGATATGTAGACTGTATAAAATATTTCAAAGACAATCCCTACCTTGCATGACCAAGGTTATAAGAAGATAGCAAGCCCTGTAGCCTACATATTAGGGATATCACCCTTCAGATTTCAAACCTAATTGTGGCAAATTCCAATAATCTTAGTATGCCAAATGTGGAAAAATTAATGTTCTGCATAACTAAAAGAAGAATCATGTTCATCATGGAGATGACTAGAGACATCATGCCCATTACAGAGACAAGGAATAAACTATTGGTGCCTTTCCCCCTCCCCAAAAGTTCATTTTTGAAATATGCTCAATGCAGGTGCCATAAAACTGAGATCCCAGGAGGAGCCATTAAACTACATTTAGACTAGCAAAACATGGTCTACTAGGAAACAGAAATTCCAAAATAGAAAAACAAAGGCTAGGTATTGTCCCTGACCAGTTACTTGCCTATAAAAATAACAAAAAGCAAAGAGTTCTAAAACCTAATATTTAAGGGAAAATGTATCTGATTGATACAGCCTGTGACTATTTAATCTTAGAAGTATCGTCAGACATTTATACTCAACCTAATAGGAAATGAGCTACCAAAATAATGCAACTTTCCAAAAAGAGCATCCCCCCTGCCCAATGACCATCTCAGATGGGGCCATGGAAGACACGGAGAGCAAAACAGTAACTTCCAAAAAAACACATACCCATTGCCAGCCAGGAGTCCTCACTATTCCTGTCTGCAGAATATAATAGGCATCAGAGACCATTGTGTAACGTTTCTACATATCCCCTTCTTAATTGGAAATTTTTATTGCAGTTATTTTGACCTTTCTTTTCCATTGCATTTTGCATTTATTGGGAGTAGATGGTTGTCATTGGTTGCTAGATCATAAGAAACTCCAGGTGAACCTAACACATTTTGGGGAAGAGGGGAGGAGAGAGAGACACTAATTATTAATACACTGGTTGGGCAGAAAAAGGGTATATATACCATAGTGAACCTGATAGTTGTTATCCAAACATGCATTTCACCCTTCCCTTACTGTGTAGCATTCAGGTGTGTTGGGTGACATTGATCCCATCCCTTTTCCAAGAGTGAGTCCTGATTGGTCTAAGCCAGAAGTTAACCCCAACATCCTTGCCACAATTGTTGTGGGGGAAAACCTAGTCATAGACAAATTATGGCATTACCCTAATTAGATTAATTATTTGAGAAATTATTTAACAAGTACAAAGCTTAGGACAATTGTTCAGTGGACGTTGGGAGGAAATTTCTCTCTTCCCCAGGATATAAGCTATGAAACGTGTAACTCCTGTTGCTTTTAACAACCAACTTGTGACCATGAAGGAAACCAATCTGAGGACAAACCAAATGCAGATAGTAAAACTAAATTGACATAATTTAGAGAAATGGAGCTGAAGCTTAGATCAAATCAGTTCTAAAGATTCCTTCACCTCCAAGGGACCTTTCACTTATGTGAACAAGTCCCATTTATTGTTTAATCTAGTTTGGCTTAGGTTTTCTGTTACCTGCAAGCCCAAGCATTTTAACTGGTGAAAGGATTCTGTATTTCTAGCTTCATATTAAATGTTGGAAAATGAATTGTCATTTTCTAAAAATAGAAAAGAGCCTTATCTCCTAACCACCTTCCTTTTGTCTATGCTCATGCCAGAGTGAGATTGAAAATGAGCTATTGTCCCTGAGAGCAGTTCTCTCAGATTCATGTGGTACTCAGTTTTCACATTAAACCAATGCAAAAGTATTTCATATAGTGATTTGTAGCACTGTGTATAGACAAAGTATGTAAAGAGTAAACTGTGAAAGTTTTAAATAAGTGCCTTTCCCCCTCTTCCTCCAATCAGATCTCCTTCATATTCTGTGCTGCTTATAACCCATCTATGAAATCTCCTTTATGTAGGGTATACAAAACCCCTAACTTTTCACTCTTTTGAAAATTATCATTGGCCACAATATGGAGTTGCAGAGTTTAGCTTAATTCACAACTGGGCAAGATCTCTTCCTTAATGTTGGAAAACATGAATTGCTCCTATTAGTGTCTCAGGGCCTAATACAAAAGAAAGCCCAACTCAGAAAAAAAAGCAAGACAAGCCATCATTTCATCCATGTAATTATCATAGTAAATTAATAAAAACTAACTTACATAGTCTGTAGCCTTTCACTATGATCTCCAAATAATAACTCAAACATGTAGTGACTGTGGGTAGAAAGCACATGGGTCTATTCTATTTTCCTTATTCTCTATTATATCCTTAAAAAATATATGAACAAATAACTTATATTTGTGGAATTAAACTTTCTAAATACATTAAAAGTTAATGTTGGAATATTGTTTATATTCTGGGTTAACTATAACACCTAAATTATTCACAAAATTCTCAATGGTTAATAAAATGTCATATTTCTGGCTGCTAAATGCTACTTTTATGACACACATTGAAAAATCAAAAAGTGGGTTAGGTTTTATATCTATATTAAATTATTACACTGCTTCTTTAGAAGTTACTCCACCACATTTGCAGATGTAGCAAGCAATATCTGGGCAGAAAGCCATGCAAGAGCTACTATGACTTAGATAAGTTGAGTTTGAACTAAACTTTTTGAAAATTTTTGGTGCACCACAAAATTAACACATCATGAGAAAACTCTGAAGTTTGAAAAATGGAGTTTGAAAGAACACGGTGGAACCCCAAGCAGCATTCTCTTGAGAGTTTGATCCCTCTTTTAAGTTGACCAGAAAAAGCAAAGTATTATATGTGAGCAGTAGAAGGTACTTATGTTTATTTCTCTTTCTTAAGGTTGTGGATTTTAAATGATTCTAATAGTAATAGAGACTTTTATGTCTTTATGTCAAATTTTAACCTAGCTCTAAGCTAGGTTAAAAAAATCATCAAACATCTCAAAGAAAGTTATCTTTATTGCAGACCAACTCTCCCCGTGTATTTGTTATATTGTCAATTCAGGAGTATTTGGCTTATAATTTACAATATAAATAAATAAAAGGCTATTCAAAATTTTTCTTTGATCATATTTTTATAAGTTTGAAATCATAGTGATAGGTATATAAAGTCACAGAGTATATCAAGCCTGTAATGTTAAATCTATTGCTGGTAATACGCTATAAACCCACTGCATTTTTTGAGGGAAAACGGAAGTTCACTAAGAGATAAGGGATTATTTTGCCTATTATTCATATTATAAATTTTTGTATTTTTCCATTCATTTATCAGAATCTTTGCTTAGGATGTATATCTTAAACCCCAGGTTTGTATAATGATATGCCTGATATTTTTCTACCAAAAGTTACAATTTAATAATGCCTTCCCTTGAGATTAAGTTACAATAAAATTAACTTTTCACTTAACGAACACATTTTTTTTAGTAAAAATGGGTTTGTAAGATACCCCAAAATCTGAGCCCTCATGGAAATATTTAATAATATGGATTATGTGAATCCTGATAAGAGGAATCAGAACAATGGCATGCTCATTGCTTTCTAGGAAAATGCTATGAATTCTTGATCACCATGTGATTACCTCTTGCATAGGCAGTATTTCCCCAAGTTTATAATCATAGCATAAATATATATTGTTAACAATCTATAGTGATATAAATATACTTTACAGTTGCTACTTAGAGGTATAGAATATATTTCACTCCTAATTATATTTATTTACTAAAATATGCTTGGGATTGTAAGTCATGGTCTCTCTATAGAAATCTCCACTCCAGTATAGACTTCAACAAAATTATTCTATTCTGATTTTCTGACTTTTCAGACTATTTTTTATCCAATCACAGCACCCTTCTTCTACCCTCTGCTTCAGGGTAGCTATCCTGCAAGTTTCTATCCTTTGCTCTCTTCTCACTCAGAGTTAGCCATTCCCTATGCATAATCTTTTCAACTCACCACAAATTATATCCCCTTAATGTAAATGATTATGGAATACACAAGTATCTTATGCATAAAATCTTCTTTGTCAGTCTACATGAATGCATTCTACATGCCCAACCAAAACCCATTTACCGTATCCACCTTTGATGATCCTATGGAAGGTTTTTTTTTTTTTTTTTAACTCAACAGCTTAGAATTATCTTTTGAGCTCACTAGATATGTACCTAGGTGTCCCACAGGAAATGAAAACTTAACATATTCCAAAACATTTCATCATCTGTCCTCCACAAAACTTATCAAACTTCTTTGCTCAGTTGCATTTGTAAGTACCTGCAATAGTTCAGACATTAGTTTCAACTCCTTTAACTAAAACTCCCAAATAATTGTGGCTTGAACAGGATGTCCTTATTTCACATAAAAGCATAAGCCTAAGCAATCCAGGGCTGATATGGTGGCTCCATGTAAGGAGTCTTGACCTGGCCTCCTTATATCTTCTTGTTCTCCCATTTTCAACACATAGCTTCCTTCCCATGGTCTAATACACATGCTCCCGCTCCTGCAGTCATGTCTGCATTCTAACTAGCAGAAGAAGGGAAGCGGGAAGTGAAGGACAAACTTTTTTTATAAAAGAAACTTTCACTTTAACTCACATCTCAATGGCAAAACTTTGCCACATAGCCATACCTAGCTACAAAGGAAGTTGGGAAATGTCGTCTTTGTCTGGGCAGCTTTGTAGCCTGCTAAAACTTAGGGATTCTATTACAAAGAGGAAAGGAATGATGTATATTGGAGAATAACCATTGGTTTGTTTCACATCCAGTTCCATAAAAAACTCTCACCTTCCTCCACTTGACTGCTATTGCTGCCTTGTTATTATATATTTATTCCTTCCATGTAAATGCATACTGCATGATTTCTAATCCTGGAATCTGAGTGGGATGGAAAATAATGTACTCAACAAACCAGTGGCCACATACCATGTACCTAAGTCCACACTGATTGATCTTAATACCACATCTGGCCTCATCTGGCATAGTAGCTGTCATGAGGACTACTACTTGGTTGGGCTTGAGGCAGTTTATAGTCATCCTTCAGGACCCATTCAATTTTTGCAGGAGCCAGACTAGTGAATCAAATGGAGATAAGATGATGTTTTAGTCTGTTTTGCACTGCTATAAAGGAAATACCTGAGGCTGGGGTAATTTATAAAGGAAAGAGGTTTATTTGGCTCATTGTTCTGCAGGCTGTATGAGAAGCATTGTGCTAGCATCTGCTTCTATGAGGGCTTCAGAGAGTTTCCAATCAAGATAGAAGGTAAAGGGGGAGTAGATGTGTCACATGGTGACAGAAGGAGCAAGAGAGGGAGGAGGTGGTGCCAGGCTCTTTTAAACAACCAGCTTTCCCATAAACTAATAAAGCAAGAACTCACTCATTATTGCAAGGAGGGCACCAAGGCATTCATGAGGGATCTGCCTTCACGACCCAAACACCTCCCACCAAGTTCCACATTCAACACTGGGGGTCAAATTTCAACATGAGATTTGGAGAGGCCAAACACCCAAACCATATCAGATGGGAACCACCACCCCTCCATCCTTTAGATCTGGGTCAGCAATTTTTTTTCTGTAAAGTAACAGGTAGTTAATTTTTAAGCTTTATAGGGCATATGGTCCCTGTTGCAATAAGTGAACCCAATATAAGTCAAACCTGGACAGAACTTCATTTTTTAAACTGCATTCCCTCTCTAACTGAGGGGCCCTGGTGATGTATTAGGTCTCCTGGTATCAATGTCAACTAAATGTCCATGTTCAATTGTTTGTGAAATGTTTGGGTGCCCATTACCCACGTGTTAATAAATTGCCTTTTGTCCATTTAGGGGAAGGACTAGAAATCGTTGCCAGGTGTACTTGCCATGGCATCACAGGGTTCATCCCCATGGAGACCCAAACACTTTAATGAATGAATTCCGTGTCTGAAAATCAGCTCAGATCCATAAACTGGGTAAGGTATCATGACATTTTATTGTGATGGCCTCCCAGTTATTAATACTTGACTTCTTCTGCTGGTACATGCTGAGTGATGCCATTGTCACTGCCCATCTTGCCCCTAGTGTTGTAACATCTGTTAACCTTTTCCATAATTCTGTGGGTCTTGGCTGCCATTCTGACCTTGTTGGTCATTACAATAATTGAAAACCTCTGACTTCCGACAGTTAAATACCACACCTGGACTCTGTTGTTTTAGAGTCCTACCATGTCCTTTGCTGTCAATGAGTCAAGTTCTATATGGCCTCTCCTACAGTCACCTCTGGTCTATATAGGAGCATCACTACTCTACTATTTAGTGCTGCTGGTGCTCCTTTCACCAGCTCATGCATTATGGTCTTAGTAAATCGTGTGTCCTCTGGGCCTTCCCATGGAATATATTCATCTTACAGTTTTCCAGCCCTGTTTATATATTCATTCCAGCATGCCTATTTTCCTGGGCCTTTTTATTTCCTTCCCCACCTTCTGCCAAGGCAATCCTAGCATTTTAACTTCGCTTATTATTGACCATCTATATTGGCTGGCATATAACCATCTTTGAAGTTCAGCTTCTCAGACTATAAAGTCTTGGTCTTGGTCCTCAGCTTTCTCTAGCCTCCACTTGCCAGAAATGAGAGCTTCTTTGTATGCAACCAAGGAGGCCCTCAAATCTTCCCACTTGGCTTTTAATTGCCTGTTATTCACTCTCGTTTGTTCATTATCTTTCTGCAGAGTATCAGTGCTGTGTAGCAATAGTTATCCAATCCCATTAGCTACTACAATCTTCATACATCTCAAATATCTGATACATTTGGCCAGTTCACCAACAGTGAAAATTTTAACAATTAAACTACTGCCTTGTACCAGGATCTGTCTGTTCACCATTTACCACCAGTGATGCCAGTGAGCAACGAATGGCTAAGGCCAAAACTCCATCTTATGACCAACTTTCTTGGACCAGTCCTGGTATCAAATGTCACAGATTTCATTCTCAGGAAGCAGAAGCTGAGACAAGAGCTTGGGGTACAAGATATTTATTAGGGATTAAACCTTTGATAGGAAAGGAAATGAGCCAGGATTGGGCAGAGAGATGAGTTGAACTGCAATGCAGACAAGACAGAGCTTCAGCCAACCCAGCAGAAAGCTCTAGGACAAATATGCCTATCAGAGTTGTCCTGCATCAGATTGAAATGACAAAGCATTTACATTCCCACCTCTCTCATTTACCAGATGCAGATTGCCCTGGAAAGGGTGAGACCTTGGGAAAGCCAGCTTTCCACACCTGAATAGACTAGAAAAGAGCTGACAGCTGTAATTTTCTGGCTGTACTTCTGCAGCTAGGTAGGAAATCCTCCCCGAGGGGAATCTGAAGGTGCATCTCAGAGTCTAGCACATTAAACCACTTGCAAGTTTCTTCATGGCTCAGCAGGCATAATCTTCTTCCTGTTTGACTCCTGGATAGTATCTGTTCATTCCTGGAGACTCACCTCAGGCTCAGTCTCCTCAGGGAAGTCTTCTCTGAAACTTCCAGACTGTATAAGTGGCCCATTCTCTAATGTTTCATCACATATTATTTATGCCAATTTTATAGCCATTCTATTGTAATAATTTGCTTATCCCTTTTGCCCTATATATTGTGAAGTTTTTAAAGACATGAATTATGTATGTACTTTTGTATTTACAACATCTAAAACAATGCCTTTCACATAAGAAACACTAAATAAATATTTCTTAAATAAATGAGAAAGCTTGCACCTTTTATCCTATCCATTTTTCTATCTCCTATACAAAAATTAGACCCCAAAAGAGTCCTGAAATAATTCTTTCATTTCTCATGCATTTTTGCACAATTTTAAAGTAATGATAGACTGACATAGACTGAGTAGTAACATTGGAACCTCCTGATCTCATGCTCATGTATCTTATTATGTGATAGATATTTTCCTCTCTCCCAAGACATCTCAGACTCAACACATCAACATATCCCAAAGGACATGCATCATTTTTCTCTCCTCAAACCTGCTCTTTCTTCTATATTCTCCAACTCCCTTGCTGGCACTACCTGGTCAACCCAGGTAGAAAACTGAGAGTCTCTCTAGATTTCTTTTGCTTTCATTGTCCATGTTTGCCAAATCCTGATCACTTAACTTTCTAAATTATTTCAGCCCTGTGTTCTCCTTTTTATCCCTAATGCTAATGGTCAATTCATGTACTGTTCTAATTTTCTGGACAAATTTTAAGTGATCTTTCTATCTTCAGACTTAGTCCATTAAAATCAATGCTCTATCAAACTTCCCCAAATAACATCATACTTAATGACGAGAAACTCTAAGCTTTCGTGCTAAGATCAGGAACAAAGCAAGGATGTTCTCTCTCACCACTGCTTTCCAACATCATAGTAGAAGTCTTAGCTAAAGCAGTAAGATGAGAAAAGGGAACAAAAGGCATATAGATTGGGAAGAAATAAATAAAGCTGTCTTTGTCCATAGCTGACATAATCATTGATATAGAAAATCTGAAGTACTCAACAAATAAACTCCTATAATAAGCATTTATAGCAAAGTTGCTAGATACAAGATTAATATTCAAAAGCCAATTGTTTTCCTATACACCAGCAATAAACAAGTGAATTAGAAAGTAAAAACACATTCCTATTTACATTGGCACTTGGGTACTTAGGTATAATTCTAACAAAATATGTAAAAGATTTATATGAAGAAAACTATAAAACTCTGATGAAAGATATTGAAGAAGAACCAAATAAATGGAGAGATAGTACAAGGTCACAGGGAGAAAGACTCAATATTCTCAAGATGTCAGTTCTTCCTGACTTGATCTATGGATTCAACACAATCTCAGTCAAAATCCCAGCAAGTTATTTCATGAATATCAACAAACTGACTCTAAAGTTTATGTGGAGAGGCAAAAGACCCAGAATAGGAAACTCAATTTTAAAGGAGAAGAACAAAGTTAGACAAGTGACACTACCCAACTTTCAGTTAGAGGACTGAAATCTATAGTAATCAAGACAGTGTAGTGTTGATGAAGGAATACACAAATAGATCAATGGAACAGAATAGACAGCCCAGAAATAGTCCCACATAAATACAGTCAACTGATTTTTGACAAAGGAGCAAAAGCAATGCAAGGGAGTAAAGGTACTATTTTTAACAAACAGTGCTTCAAAAACCATTTTTTTTGTATTTACCTGCAAAAAAGTAAATCTAGACACAGATCTTTTATCCATCACAAAATTTAACTCAAATGGATCACAGACCTAAATGTAAAGCACAAAACTCTAACAATTCTAGAAGACAGCATAGGAGAAAACCTAGATGACATTGGGTATGGTTGTAACTTTTGAAATACAACATTAAAGTCATGATCCATAAACGGAATAATTGATAAGCTGGACTTCATTAAAATTAAAAACTTCTGCTCTGTGAAAGACAATGTCAAGAGAAGGAGCAGACAGGCCACAGACTGGTAGAAAATATTTGTAAAAGACATATCTGGTAAAGGATTATTATCCAAAGTATATAAAGAACTCTTAAAACTCAGTAATAAGAAAACAAACAACCTGATTTTAGAAATAGGTAAAAGATCTAAACAGACACCTCACTGAAGAAGATATACACATGAGAAGTAAGCATATGAAGAGATGTTGAATATTGTATGTCATTAGGGAATTACAAATTAAAACAACACTGAGACACTACTGCATGCCTATTAGAATAACCACAATTCAAAACACTGACAACATCAAATACTTGTGAAGATATGGAGCAACAGAAATTCTCATTCATTGTTGGGGGGAGTGCAAAATGGTACACTTTAGAAGACAGTTTGTCTTCTAAAAATTTCTTAAAGTTTCTTCTAAAAGTTTCTTAAAAATTAAACAAACTCTTACCATATGAACCAGTAATTATGCTCCTTGATAATTACCCAAATTAATTGAAAACTTATGTCCACATGAAAACCTGCACATAAATATTTGTAGTAGCTTTAGTTAAAATTGCCAACACTCAGAAAGAACCAAAGGTCTTTAGTGAGTGAGTGGATAAGTAAACTATGGTACATCCAGACAATGGAATATTATTCACCACTAAAAAGAAATGAGCTATCAAGCCATGAAAAGACAAGGATGAAACTTAAATGCATATTACTAAGTAAAAGAAGCCAATCTGAAAGAGGCTACATACTGTGTGATTCTAACTATGTGACATTCTGGAAAAGGTAAAACCATGGAGACAGTAAAAAGATCAGTGGTTGCCAGTAGTTGGAGGTGGAAGGGATAAATAGGTAGGCAGAGCACAGAGGATTTTTCAGGCAGTGACGCTATTCTGTAGGTACCACAATGGTGGGTACATGTCATTATACATTTGTCAAAACCCATAGAATATACAGCATGAAGAGAGAACTCTCATGTAAACTATGGGCTTTTTGTGGAATAATGTGTCAGTGTAGGTTCATCAACTGTAACAAGTGAACTCTGGTAGTAAAAGATCTTGTGCATGACAGGGAATATATGGGGACATGGGGACTCTCTGTACTTTCTGCTCTATTTTGTGAACCTAAAACTGCTCTAAAATATAAAGTGATTAGACATAGATTGGGAGATATTTAATCAAAGACTGAACTTTTATTTATGAAAAGAAACTATTGGAAAACAATTAAAGAGGTTGCTAATCAGTTAATTAATAAAGTGTATCTGCTACACATTATAGTGAAATAAATTGAAAAAGATTCTGTGCTAGCCAGAAACTCCCTCTCAAATATAGTCAAAAGTAAAGGTTGAAAACAAACAGACAAAATCAAAACAAAACTGGGTAACATTATTTCTAAGGGGAAAATAAAATTTGACTTATACCATTTCTCCTTATGGTAGTTTTTAAGCTATGTAATATACAATACAAAGGGTGAGTTTAAATACATATTACACATATACTTAATATTTAAATGTTTAAAATAATTATTCACTAATGTATGATACCATTAGAAATATAGTATTTTTTAATTTAAAATAAATGCTATTTTATTTAAATTCCTCTCTGAATTCAGAAATCTCTTACCCACATTTAAACAAGTCAGCAGAAAGCACCCAGAAGCCTCTCACAGAAGACTTTCTTATTTGAAAGTAAAATAAATTAACAATAAGTAAAAACCAGTTTACTGGGTTTATATGTAAATAGCCTCAGAAAATTAAAAGATTGAGAGTCAAAAAAGGATGTAGTTCTACTATAATTTAAACTTTCAACTACATGATCAAGAATATAAGGAAAAATTACACGTCTATTTTAGAAGGTTCTGGATAATAAATCAGTTGCCTGGAGATTGAAGAGTCAAAATTTTGATAAAAAGGGATTTGATTTTTACAAGATTAGCACTTCATTAACCAACAGGAAGGCATTTATTCTATATTTCTACAAGTCTTCTTTTTTTTTCTTTTGCTTCATAAGGGAAATTTCCGCTTACTTGATGATCATCCACTACTGGTATCACTTTTACAAAATGTAGTTTCCTGAAATTAGGAATAGTATAAGAAAATGAGAAATGTATTTGTGTACAAACACCAAATAGGGTTTGTTACAGAAGCTAATTAAACACCTCATTGGACAGTGGGTTATATGTATTCCTCCTAGAATGTGAGGTTTGAGCAGTTCCATGTCTATTCTAGAACTTTTCATTACTGATTCAGCCCTGGATGTTATTCAGTCAGGTGGAAACGAATAAATTAATATCACCCAAAAATATGGCAGTATCAATATGTTCAAAAGCCAGACGTAGATGTGGTCCTTCCAAATCAAAGAGTACTTCTAATGTTATTAGATTAGTTATTTGGTTTTTGGCCTTCTCTTTACGAATGAGAAAGTTCCATATTGTCATATATGAAGTAGGACTCCTTTATGTGAATGTAGAAGAATTTAGCATGTCAATTACAAAGACTCTGGCTTCCCTACAAACTGAGAAGAATATTTTTTACCATTGTTTTCATGCAATGCTTTGGTGATATTTGAAGATGTAGGGAAATGTCATGGTAGAAGTTATGGTACAATTTTTTTTTTTTTTTTAAAGCAGGGGTTAGTAAGATTCATTACAACTATTCTGGATCCATTTTTGGCTAAATGAAGAGGAAAATTTTACCAACTGATGGCCGTTTGATGACCTGCATGGAAAGAATTAGTAGACTCAGGGGAGCACACAATTGAGAGAAGTGATCACATCACAAAATGTGACATCATTCTTTGGCACTAGCTGCCAGCCTGGGCATGGAGAGTGAATTATACTTTCAACTCTGAATTTTCCCCTCTAGATTACCGTCGTAGCTCACCAGAGGGCAGTGTGCAGTAATAGGCTCTACTGCTTCCTGCAGATGTCTCCTATGGAAAAGCCAAGGTCAAATCATCAGAACCAGCCAACAGACAACATAATAGGTTATAGAAGTTGTTTGTTAGATTTGTTGTATCTGTGCCCCCTACATGGAAGTATTAATATTGAGAAATTACTCAATCACCACATGAGATATCATGTTATAAATTTTTAGTAAATTCTGTATTATAGTTTCAAGTTTATGACATTTGCTTTGGGATTACTGAAGTCAATTCTTCCTGTTAGATGTAAACTGCATATTACTATCCAATGGTGGAAAAATTGCCTTCCTTCACATATCTCACACCTGAATTCTCAAGGGTTTCCAACCTTACCTACACATTAATTAATTCAGTGACTATTAATTGAACAATTATTATAGAATGTGGGCTATAACAAGATAAAGTGCCTATAAATCCTGCTCACAAGGAGCTTAAAATCTATCAAAGGATTAAAGTGTAAATGAAAATTAAACACAGGATCAGAATTATGTGAAAGATAAATATAAAGTGAAAGATATATATAAACTACTAAGAGAATTCAGAGGATGGAAAGATAAAGGCTTATAAGCGTTGACAATCTCAGCTGAGTCTCCCAGGTGAGACAGAAATCATTTGGACATATTGGGAATAAGGAAAGCACATCCCAGAAAAAGGAAACATCATAGATGTGCAAAATTAAAGGACCTAGAGGTTTAGGGTATGTGAAAGGTAGTAGTGGGAAATAATGCTAGAGAGCTATATTGTGAATAGGTCCCTGAGTGTATTGAACACTCTACTTTTGGAGTATACTGGCATGCTCCAAAAACTGAACTGGCAATGGGAAGTTGTTGCCAGAGTAAAAGATCAGCTTTGGCACTGTATACTAAAAATTTGATCTAGCAGCTTTGTGTGTGATGGACTGATAAGTTCACCCAAAGGTAGGGAAATCAGTTAATTTCAATAATCCTGTAGGCTTTGGGATTGAACAAGAAGGCAAGCAAGAGATTCTGTCAAAGTAGAATTGGTATGAATAAAAGCTAATTAGATGTGGGTGGGGTAAAGAGAGAAAGGAGTCAAAACATAGTCTGAGGTTTTGAGCTCAAGTGGGAGGATGATGACTTCATTCACTGAAATATAGGACCCAGGAGAAGCAGGTTTGGGAAAGAAATTGATATGTTTACCAAAAATCTTAACTAGAAAATCCTGCTTGAAATCTTTATGAAGCTAAATATCTTTTCATCTTATGAAGTCACTTATTTTTTCATCTTTTCCAAATAAAAAATTCAGGTGAATTTGGAGGACTCATTACTCTTGATACCAGCCACGAAAAGTCTATTCAAACAATACATTTTTTTGTTTATTAAAATGGTTTGAAATTTTTAAATGTGAAAATCAAAGGGGAGTACACTGTGCACTCAAGGTAAACAAACTTGAATTACATCATCATGATAAATAGCTGCAAGTTGTCCTCCCACACCTGAGGAAAATAAGGTTTGTTAAACTTTATTTTTATTAAAAATTTAAATCTGTCCTAATTTTAGCAAATAGTGAATTTCTGGTTAACAAAGGAAAGAATTATAACCTTTTTCTGAGGCAACCATGTTCTATACATTTTTTCTAATAGAAAAAAAGTGATAGAACATTTAAAGTAATCAATAATTTTATTGAAGAAATAAAAAGAATAAAATATACAAAATAAAATATAACTTCCTTTAATATTTTTAAATCTCTTTTATGTATTAACTGAAAATGGCGTGATGGAGTTCCATCTGCTCAAATTCATTGTAATATTTTTCCCCAACTTAGCTGACAGTTACAAAACCCAGAAACCAAGCTGTGAAAGAAACTTTTCCAGTTGAAGCATCTGCTTTTGTGCCAATTTTTTTAATCAATCATATAGGAAGTTTCAGAGTTGCCTTGAGTTCATCTGTTGGTTTTTGTACTCAAATTAAATAAATGACATCATAAGTGGCATGGACTTATTTCTTGGCCACTAAAAAGTAAATCTAGTAGCAAATTTTGTCCTCTTCAGTTCTATAATCCTATCTTTCTCTCTTGACCCTTAAAAAATATCTACTAATCATATATCTCTTGTCCACATTTGTAGACCCTCTAGCTTGAAAATTTTTTTCCATATAAACCACAGAAGAGTCTTCTACATATTAACCATGTCCTCTCCATCCTGGCCCATACCTGTATAATTATTTGGAACAAAATTATAGCCTCTCATCTTGATGAGCTAGTGTACTTGATATTTTAACATATGTCTTGCCAAGTTGGAATTGAAAGGCTTTATGCAATTTGTTACATTGCTTTGCTTGGTCACCCACATGTGCTTATGCATTCATCAATTCCATACCATCAGAGCATCAGGTTAAGTTTTAGAAAATGAGACCACCACATTGTACTGTGATTGCCCCCTCTCTTGCTAATATACCTCAGTGGAATGTAAGCCATCTGAGGGGAAGGACAGTGTCTAGTTTAAGTGTTCTGAATGCATGAACTCTTTAGAAAACAAGGAGAGAGTGGAAAAGTCATCTAGTGCCAAGACTTCTGGCAGTGGGAAAATTCACAATATTAATTGGCATTCTGCTAAAGAAAGGGAAAGGGAGCACCAGGGAAATGAGGTTATAGTTATTACCTAAGAATCAGAAAGCATAAGACAGTTAAAAATCTCTGGTCTTTCTTTTCTTAGATATTTCTCTAATACATCTTTATGTATTTACATGTGAATTTATGTAGTTATTTATTTAATTGTGGTAAAATACACACAACATAAAATTTACCATTTTAACACTTCAGTGACATTATGTACATTCACACTGTTGTACAACCATCATCACCATCTATCTTCATAACTCCCTTTATTTTTGCAAAATTCAAATTCTGTACTCATTCGATAACTCCTATTTCCCTCATTCTCCAGCCCCTAACAGCCATCATTCCATTTTCTGTCTTTATCAATTTGACTACTCTAAGTACCTCATGTAAGTAAAATCATATAGTATTTGTCTCTTTCTGACTGGTGCTTATGCTTATTTCATTATGCATAATGTCCTCAAGGTTCATCCATGTTTTAGCATGTGTCCAAATTTTGTTCCTTTTTTAAGGCTGAATAATATTCTATTGTATGTATATACCACATTTTGTTTATCCATTCATCCATCAATCAGTGGACACTTTGGTTGTTTCCACTATTTGGCTGTTGTGAATAATGCTGCTATGAATGGGAGTGTACAAATATCTCTTCAAGACCCTGCTTTCAATTGTTTGGGAATTGCTGGATCATATGGTTATTCTACTTTTAATTTTTTGAGGAATTGCCATACAGTTTTCCATAGTGACTGCACCATTTTACATTCCCACCAACAGTGCACAAGGGTTCCAATTTATGTGCATCCTCACCAACACTTATTTTCTGGTTTTTGACAGTAGCTGTCCTAATGAGTGTGAAATGATATCTCATTGTAGTTTTGATTTGCATTAACCTAATAAATTAGTGATGTTGAACATCTTTTCATGTTCTTATTGGTCATCGTATATCTTCTTTGGAGAAATATCTAGTCAAAACCTTTACCCATTTTTAAATTGGGTTGTTTATTTTTTGTTATTGAGTTGTGGTAGTTCTTTACATATTCTAGACATTAACCCCTTATCAGATATATGATTTGAAAATATTTTTCTCCCAGTCCTTGGGTTGTCTTTCCCTCATCAAAGGGTTGTTCTTTGATGCACAAAAGTTTTTGATTTTGTTGTAGTCCAATTTATCAATGTTTTCTTTTGTTTCATGTACTTTTGGTATCATATACAACAAATAATTGCCACTTCTAATGTCATGAAGTTTTCCCCTTATATTTCTTCTAGAAGTTTTATACTTTTGGATTATTTGTGTTATGAGAAAGTGTTTCAGTTATATTGTATGGTGATATCTTTATCTGATTTTGCAACCAAGATTATATTTGCTTTAAAAAGGAAATTGGGAAAGTTTCCATCTTTTTTCTGTGTTCTTAAAGAATTTAAATTTATCACATAATAATTACCTGATGCCTGATAATTATAAATAACTCACAAAAACATCTGTGCCCGATACCTTTTTTTCAGTTCCATAAGTAAATATTGATTTGTGCTCTTCTCAATTTAACCAATACAGTTATCATAATAGAAAAAAAAACTTTCCAAAGCTGAAAAAATGTATACATTTGTAATCAAAAGTGTTCAATGTCTGAGTTAGGCTAAATTAATGAAAAAATACTAATACCTAGACAGACTATAATCAAAATTTTAAATTTCAAAGACAAAGGGAAAAAAAATCCTACAGCATGTGGTGCAATAACACAGATTGCCTCTAAAGGAATAAAAATCAGATTGGCTTTGGGCTTGACCAAACCATTAAAGGAGAAAAACAATGTATCCTTTTAAGAGGAAGTTTTACTACCCAAAAGTTTTAAACTCAGCCAAATTGTTGTTTACATATGAAGGCAACAGAAAGACATTCTCCTATATGTAGGGGCTCAGAAAGTATACCACCCAAATATGCTTGATGAAAATTTCTCAAAGAGGTGCCCCCACCCAATGAGAGATACATCAAAATAAACAACAAAAGAGAGGAGAAATGACAGTGAAAAGAGAATTGGGATGAGTATCAAGAGCAGCTCAACATTGAATTAAATATTTGTTGGAATTGCTGATGCAAACTTAATGCAACTTTTCAAAAACTTTAAGAGATGTGTAATATAAAATATTTTCAAATACTGAAGGTAATCATTAATAGAATTTAAAACAGTATCACAATATAATGATAAAAAATTTATAACAGTCATAAGAGATTGAATACGAGTTAATTTGTTTTTTCACTATTGATAAACAGATAAATCTATAAAATCCTTCTATAAGATAATTTAATAACACATTCCAAAATTTTTCTAAGTGCATAACTTATGACCAAGTATTTCCACAATTAGAAATTTTAAAGAAATAAGCAGGTAACATGCAAAGATTTATATATAAAGATGGTCTTTACACTCTTGTTTATAAAAAAAAAACAGATCTATATCATCTTCTCTCTCATCCCTTTGTCTCTCTAACCTTTTTTTCTGAAAACAAATTTTATTTTCTACAATGTTTCTTCTTTTCTCATGGAGACTTAAAAATCCCATTGCATTTTTAGTTTATTAAATCTTCCCTTTGTTCATTCAACTACTTTTAAATTTTGTCCTTTTTTTACATTACTTCCCTCTGTCTCAATTTATAGACTTGCCCATTATCTCCTCTGTTGTTTCATAAGAGCAAATTCTCTGGAATTTTTCTTCAATATGACTCCGTTTGCCCTATAACCAATAGAAATTCTTTGAGTGTTGTGACAGGTGAATGATGATAGCCTTCCACAGGTTCTAGGGCTGATGCTAGGATTAAACCACTCTTGCATTTTGATAGGAAGATGTTAACTAAGAAGTTAGACATCTGTGCTTCTGTTGCCATCCTATTGGGAAACGTCCTTTGAATGGTGCTATATACACCATTGATAGCAGTGTAATGACTCCAGCTGCCATGTGAAAAACAGACAAAGGGATGTTCAAATCTTTGGTAGGGGACCTATTTGTTAGGATATAAAAATACTCTATCGAAAAAAAAAATGAGTGTCCAAACTAAAACTATTTCAATGGAATTGATAAGAGAAGGTATATTTGAGACATACTTAATTGGTACTAACAACAAACATGATGGTTCATTTATGTGGGGATTGAGAGAGGGAAAGGACAGAACAGAGAATTATTCAGAAATATCTATCTTGGACGACTGGGCTAAGGATAGATTGCTGATTGACACAGAAAATAAATGAGGAAAATCAGACTTCTGGAGTTTAGACAATAATTTCAGGTTGGAACTTAACAGGGTTTGCGATAAATTTATAAGAAAAACGGGTGGAAATGCCAAGCAGACAATTCAAAATATGGACCTGGATCTCAGGTTTGGAGGTGGAGACATGGATTTGAGTATCATCAATAGACTGTAGTTACAAGTAGGAAGAAGGAATAGGAGGAGAAAAGGCAGAGGATGGAACACAGAAGAATACCAACACATAGAGAGTGGTTAGAAGAAAATCTGGTAAAGAGTTCTGACGAGGAGCAACTTAATAACTAGAATTGGAACAGGAGAGTATGGTGTCACAAAAGCCAAATTAGGAGAAAGTTTTAAAAGGGAAGAATGGCCAAAGAGCAGAAGGGACCGGAGTGACCACAAGAGTTAAGGACTGAAGAGGGACCGTGAAAGATGGAGATTCTGTCATTAGCAATCGTAGAGAGCTGGGTCATTGACCTGTGTGGAATCTATTGGGATTTTGTAGTGGCTTTGAGTTAGAAAAAGCTGAGGAAGCTTGGGTGATAAAGGAAAGGAAAGGAAGATGTATCTTTTAATTACCTATTAAACATTTCCCTGCCTTTGTTTTTCCATTTTATGTAAATCTTTATTAAAGTAGAAATTCGGAAAAGTACACAAATCCCAAATGCGCAACTCAGTGCATACTCAGAAAGTGAACGCACACTGGTACCATCGTGTAACCAACACACAGGCAAGAAACACGCCACCAGAACCTCAAAAGCCTCCCTTGTGATCCCTTCTTTCACTACCCATCCCCCATCTTTATCGAGGGTAACCATTAACTTGACTTTTAATACCACAGATCAGTTTGTTGACTCTGTACTCCCCAGTCTTTTAAGATGAAATTTAGCTAATCTATTAGTAATCCGACATTTTTTTCTATAACTCAGAATCATTGCTATGAGCACTAATTACAGGATAAGGCATAGCCTTATTGGCCTCCTATTCCTAGATCCTGGCAGAAGGCCTGAAGCACAATAGGTGCTACTAAATTAGTTGAATGAAAGAATAGATTTTCAGAGTCGGTTACCATGCTACCGACCTTGCTACTTCCCAGCCGTTATCTGACTTTCTCAAGGCTATCACAACTGCTGAGGATTAAAAAAAAAAAAAAAAAGCCAAAAAATCAGTCTCTTACTGTGTATGAATCCTGGCAAGAAAAATGCTGTATCAAAAAAAAAAAAAAAAAAAAGAATTAAAACTTAGTTTATCTCTATTAGAGAGATATCTTTTAGCTTGATGCTTCCTTCAGCATTTGTATCACATCCTGCTCATTATTTCTAGCACTGCTCAGGACTGCCTCTTAACAACCTTCCCGAATTGTCTGTTAGTTCTGCAATTCATTAGCAAAATCCTTGACTCATTTTTCTCTTCTAGGCTCTTGTATAGCTTTAATAAATGTAGCAGTTGTTATTAATAGCAAGATCCTTAAGAACTAGAACTTATTTTAGTCCTTAAATCATGAAGATATTCCCTAAAATCATATAGGTCTATATGCAACTCCAAAATAGTTATAGATTTTTATTGTAAAATACATTCATTTGTAGTGAAAACCAGCTGAGTGGAAATCTGATTAAAAAGCACTGTCATTGATTTCATATGGCTCTGTTAATTGTCTGCCATTCCTTCCACATAATCCTAATTCTATTTAATTTGATCTGATACCATTAAAATATTATCCTCAAGGAAACTTACAGGAATTCAAACATTTAAGATTAAAACCATAAGTGAAAACGGCTTCTTTGCCCATATTCACCATGCATGTTCCTAACAAAAGCAAAGATTAAATAGAATCCTTTCTTACATTTGGATAGCGCATTTAACTCACTCGGCCTGAACAATATAATATGTCCATTATGACAAAGTACCAAGATTACTTTAATGAATGGATATAGATATATAATTTTTTTGTTGTTAAGGAAAAAAAACTAATCTTTTTTTTTTTGGTAACAGCTAGGTCATATTGTTATATCAAAAGCTCATTTGTGAACATAAGGGTCTCATCAAATAGAAAGCAAAACATTTTTATAAAGAACAATTTTTGCTATAGTGAGCTAAAAAGAACAAAAAATTAGATATGAAATATCCCACAGTTTTAGGAAGAATAGACTTTTTGAATTATAAATATGTTATATGGAAAAATACCAACTGGTAATGTTAGGTATTCTAAACTAGAGTATTTATTATTTAAACTCTACCTATTTTACATGGAAAACACAGATATAACTAATTACTGAAGCAAATAGAAAAGCACAAAATCTAAGAAATACAAAAGGAGAAATAGCAGAAAAAGCAATTTGGTTGTACCAGAAAGCCTGGGCTCAGGATAGCTACTGATTTAAGGAAAAAAAAAAAATTAGGTTTGACCTTCTTGGTAGACAAGCCCCCCTACCCTCCCCCACCAAAAATGTATATATATGAGTTACACAGGATTTTTAAAATATATAATAAAAAGAATCATACTAGTTAGATAAACTTCTTCCCAGCATTAAACTTTAAAGCAAGTTAGTCACATGGATCTTCATATTGAGCATGCAGAACAAAATAATAGTTATTTTTTAAAATAAAAAAAAGTTTAAAAGTTTCAGAAATATTGAGGCTATTACGGAAGTTAATACCACAGTATATCAATATAAGTTGAGGTACTTTCAAGGAAAATTTAAATTTTAGTTTATTAATTAGATTGTCATGGTTTGAAGTCAATTTTAAAATATCAACATTCAATATCTTTAAACATCTTTACATTTCCAAAACTTTTTTAAGAAGCAAAATTCAAAGGCAAAGAGAACTAAGAAAAAAGAGTAAGGAATTAACATTAATATTTATTGAACAACTTCTAAAAGCTAAACAATGCTACATCAGGTATACACCAATACATTTGTGTGGACTACAGCATCCTTGTAGTACATTTTTGGCTATCTTTTCCTGAATTTATGACATATAAAGAGGCTAAGTTAAAAATTATTCTAAATGCCTAAGAATCTGTACAATGAAAATAGCACCTATACTCCCTATAAGTCTCCTACTTTTTCCATAGGATAGCCTCTTGTTCTCTTCAAGTATTTGGTTTTATAGTACATAATAATTTCAAATGTTTTTATCAACACAGTAAGCATTTGACATTTACAATATGGGCAAAATTTCTCTTTTATTCAAACCATTTCTCTTTTTAAACACTTGTTTTATACATAGATTTAAAAATTATTTCTGGAAAGAAAATATTTTATTAATGAAAGAAGGTATTGAAGGTTAAATGTTTTCTTCCTTATATAATGTTTTTTATTTTCTTATGGTCCTGTTGTTTCATCATATATTTTCTACACTTTTCACTTTCATCACAGGCTGCTACAACAGAATCTGAGAATACAAAATTCTTAAGCCTAAAACATTGCGGTAGAATAAGAAATGGTACTTACTAACTACCTAGAGTGCTGCAAACTTCTGGCAATTAATTTCAATTAAGTTATTTACAAGGTGTGCCACTGCTAACTTTGTGCCCAGATGTTTCAGTTGGCAACAAGCGATGGCCACCAATGTAGTCAATTTCAGTAACAATCACTCATTGATGGAATTTTCACACTGAATTCACAGCACCTTCGTAACATTAGTACATGATGTCATCACCCTTTGCCTCATCATAACCGTAAAAATGCCAATACGAGTTGCAACAAATTACTGCAGGCAATTGCTGAGTTCTAGAGATGTAGTGAACACCTGGGCTGGCTCAGAATCTAGCAGCTTTCAAAGTTTCGTGACCAGATGTTTGTGGAACAACTTATGCATGTATGGAAAACATACATTTTTTTTCATTTGCATGAACGATTACCAGACCTTTGGAAGTAGTGGAAACATATGTTTCATGAAAAAAAAGCTAATAAGAATTTATTAGGAAAATGTTTTTATTAAAATCAATATGATTAGTCTTAAGCATTGTGAATTGAATCTGCATAGTCATGTTTATAAGCAATTATTTGTTTATATAATAAAACACATCTCAAATAAGTGATACTTATAACTTTCTTGGGTGAAGAAAATAAGAACTTATGAAAGTTTAATCTTAAAAATTTTTAAATTAGCTATTTAAGTGTTGCTTTTGTTAATTGTGTATTTTTTAGAATGATATTTATTTAATAATCTTTCTTTTTTTGACTATCCTACATCCTCTTATAAAAAGACAGGGTTTATTTAAAATTGCCTGAATATGTTTATTTTCACCATTAATTTAACATAATATTGACTTTTACTACATTTTAGAAAAATTACACTTTGTGATTCAAATAATAAATGTTTTTAGAAAAATACTTTTCCGTGTTATTTCAAAATATATTCTCCACCCATAACAAGAATTCGAATAGGAAGAAAATCATTACTAGCTTTTTGATAGATCTACTTCTTAGGGGATTCTTATTTTTAATTTAAGGAAAGTGATGATTCTTAGTTTTTAACTGAAATGCTTGTCCTATGAAAATACACAAGCCTCCCTTTTATTAAAGTTAAACTATTGTTCCCATTGAAATTCACTTTATTTTATACATAGATATGAAAGAGACCATTTTCTTCCTTCTGGGGCAACTACAAAAAGTTGTTAAAACTATTAATTGCTGTATGGTAACTGTTAGATTCCGAGTGATTTCATTTAGTTCAAAAGAACTCTAAATTTATCCAGGTGTTAAAGTTTTGTTAAGTCCTGGGTAAAATCAAAGGACATTCTATTAGGGGTGCATTTTTGGATTTGATGAATACATCATGTTCATAAAGTCCAAAGTATAAGAAAATATATGCATATTTCTGCTACTTACTAAATGGACAGGTAAATGAATGTTAAAAAACAAAAACAAAACCTCCTGCCCTGTTTAAGAAGCAAACATTTCAACACTTCTACTGAGAAATGAGAATTACACATACCATTAAAACAGACCTGTTCACTATCAGGGTATAAAGTGAACGAAGTGCCAGAAGCAAACACGTATTAATAGGCTCGAGAGTAAATTTGGAGTGAAAAACCTCTTTGCAATTTTAACACTAAGGAGATGAATAGGCATCACCCTGTGTGCTGCTGTGAAGTTCACGGCGGTCCTAGGGTGCTGCCCTGATGACTTACTTTGCCTTTCCTTCTCCGTACGCCCAGAATCCCTCCACATCTCCAGGGAGCCATTATGAGCTGCTGGGTAGTACTGCACACTGAGGAGCCCACATTTTCTCATTCCTTGTTTGTTATAAGACTTGGACCCAAGGGGCTGTGAAAGAATGTCACGTGCATATATTCCCCTGTGTTTTGTTAAGAGAATGAGAATGTTTCAGTGTTGCATTTTTCCCTGAAATGATCCTGAAAGTTTATTCTTGACCCAAAAACAGAGTACCTCTTAATGCCTATGTTAAAAAATGAGCTACAATTTGTTTTCAGTCCTTGGGACATTTTTACACTCCCATTAAATAAAAGAAATAATCACAAAGGAAATTAAACCACAAAGAAAATACATTAAAGCCATGTTAAGCATCTGACCTAAATATATAAAACAAAGGAAATGCATGGTTGCAGTTAGAAGTTAGTCTTTAACCATCTATTGCATTTACAACACACAGTAACATGGCAACAATATGTTAGGGACATTCTTAAACTGTATTTACTCAAAGCAACATATCTGGAAGAAGAGTGAAAGAGTCATGAAATTATTCCAGTGTTTTATTCATTTGAAGTAAAACTTCTAGTTTTTTAGAAGCGTTAGTATTGTTGGAAACATCAAAATTGATAATTTGGAAATGCTTACTAATTATATCTCCTCTATATGCAAACATAATTTCCATTGAAAAAAGTCGAACAGCCATGGTTAGTGTGAAAAGACTATTACAACAAATTTAAAGATCAAATTGGCTTTTATTTGTGATTTTAGAATTGAGCAACACCTCATTGTATAAAATAGAAAGAGTGTTCCAACCACCTGAACAGAGAATTTTGGCTTTATAGGCAGAAAAGAGCTGAACAAAGCAGAAACAGAACAAAGAGCAGATTGGTCATTTCCAAGTTACTTTCTTTGTAAAGGTTAAAGCAAAGAGAACTTCCTTATCACACCAGCTAAAACTGGCCCGTTCAGGGTTTTGACTATTATCTCTCTTCCTCTTCTGATTTCTTGGAAGGTCAGATGGTTTAGTTTTGGCTCAGTGGCATGAAATTTTAGCATGATTAACACCATTTTGGTTTGGTCTGTTGGGCCTCGTGCAGGAGCTCAGTCCAAACCAATGGCCTCCTATAAATTTTATTTCACATTAGTGCAAGTCACCCATGTCAGTACATCACAAGGCTCTTGCCTCCCCAGGCAATCTGGTCAAAATTATTCCCATTCCAACTCCCTGCCTCCCTTGTATTAATATTTCCCCCTCAAATGGAACAGCTAAGTGAGTTCAGAACTGGTACCCCAAAAGCATTTCAGGAATCCGACTTTCTACAATATTATATGTGAGAAGTCATATACTACATTTATACTTTGCACCATTTGATGCCATAGGCATAGATATTAATGAAGGCAAGTGAACAAAAGCAGCACTCACAATCTTTGCTTTAGATTTGAAGGGTTGTCCTGGCATAGTTCATTCTAAAACCTGGACTTTGCCCATTATATGACTGTTATCATCTCAATTTGATCTGCAAGGACTTTAGCCATTCCAAAAATTTAGCCCAGTTTAATTTGTCAGTAGTCACATGCATATCAGATCATGTGATAAAGTAGAAATTACTCATTGGCAATTGTTATTCACATTATGAAAAGATGAACACAATGTTTTTATTACTATCTGGAGGACTTGCACAGTGAGTTTCATATCTATAAAGTACATTACTCTGCAGAGTAGCTATTAGATTGCTAAAAATCAGTTATGTTCTGTGTAACCTGACCAATCAGGTAGTTTGATTCCTTCCTGTGTGATGGAGAGTGGCTGAAGAAATCCACCACAGTGGAAGACATAAGAGAGCACATTGGGCCTACTCCAAAGAGCTAATGGAGAAATGAGAGTTTGGCTATACCCTTGGCATCAATCTTACAAAAATTTTAAATGTGTCTTTGGGAAGGTTGTTTTTGTTGAAATGGCACTTTGATAATATCTTAAAGCTTCCTAACTCTTTGCAAAGATTTTTTTACATGTATTTTCTCATTTGATTGCATTTCAATTTTTCAGATGCATTTCAGATGAGCTGATTATTTTGAGGGAATTTATACCAAAAACAACTAGGAAAATTATAATACAACTGGAATAGAAGAAAGAAAAACTGAGTTCTTTGTTTACGTAACTTACTTTTATCCTTATTAAATTTGGTCCTTACCTAAAGGTGATGCCCTTACAAACAGCGTCCAAGTAAGCAGGACTCTAATGGTTTAGCACAATGGGTCTACACAGATGGAGAGTTATCTACACAGAAAGAAGCCACTATGCTGGACTGTGATTGTGATGTGCCTCACTGGGCTGTGCCTTAGTAAATGCACCAAAACCTTCACTCAACAGCTGTTAATGTCCTGAGAGACAACCAACCCATAGAGCAGCTCAGGGACAAAATTAGACTTGGGAGTTTCCTGCCCCTTAATTAAATTTAAACTGCTTTCTTCAGTGACAGGGCTCCAATTAGAAAACAAGTTCAAAGAAAATCTACCATAGTTACCTGTGGCTATATCATAAGCTTTAATGCAGCCCAGCGTTTGGAGAGTACAGCCTTAGGTGAGCCTTCTGTATCTACCTTAACAGTGACAAATTTAATTCATCTAAATCATGAAGCCCAGAGGGAAAGTTTCTTTTCTTTGTTGTGTTTTTTTTTCTAAGTGGTCTAATCCACATATATGAATCACACATACATGCAGTGCTTGGAAGACTATTTCCCTTTGTTCAACATGAAGTGTACTTACCACAAAAGCCGTCCACAAAAGCTGGCTCTAAGATTTTCACACACTCCAATAAGCACTAACACCAAAAAATGCTAACATACTATAAGCATTTCCTATATATTTAATGTTCTCAAATAGTAGTGAAGATGCTAGAAAAAAAAAACAATGCATTTTGTGGTGCTCTTCATGAGGCTTGCAAATTCTCAATGTCTTGAATTTTCTCAAAGCAGAATGTATAATGATTTCTTCAAAATGTCACTTAAAATTTGTTCCCCTTTCCCTCTACTTAAGATTAGTATAGACCATCCATTTTAAGTCAGCATTTTCAAAAAGGATCAACTGAAACTCGAACAGGCAGAAGGAAAAATGTTTCCACTTCTACCAGACTTAAAAGAAGTTGGGCATCTTTTCGTATTTTTCTTATTAGCATTGTAATATAAAACATCTGTAATAATTTAGTAAATTAAATACATTAAAACAACAAATAAAAGAAGCTGTAATGAATAAAACACAGAAGACCCCATATGGCTGCTCGTTCTTTTCTTGACAAGCAGCACGGTCAAGTAGCTAGAGCCATGAGTAACTATGCTGGAAGGCAATAAACCAATGAACAGGACTGTGAGCTGCTGTGTGCTAATATGAAAACCAGCTTTTATTTGTTTCGCCACCTTTGTAACAGAATGTTAGATGCTACCATTTCTCCCCAATTTTCTTACTCTCTGTGGAAACGGTAGTCTCATAACTTATTTCTGCAGAGTTCTTGTCGAACCCTTTTTCTCTTACCTGCTAGTCCTCTTTTCTGTTTCTTTCCATCTTCAAAACTACAACCTTTATCTCTTACCTAGATTACTAAAATGATTTTAGCTTATGTCTTTCTTATAGTTTATTTTGGGGAAGCAAGAGTCATTTGTTTTGCTTCTTTCATCCTTGTGTTCTAGAGATAATCTCTCTCCACTTATATACATACAACATGTTGGTTGAGCAGAAAAAATCCCTATCAAAATTCCAGTGGCATTCTCCACAGAAATAGAGAAAGCAATACTAAAGTTTGTATGGCACCACAAGAAAATCCTAAAGCAATACTGAGAAAGAAAAAGTTGGAGCCATTGTATTTGCTAATTTAAAAGTGTATTACAAAGCTAGAGTAATCAAAACAGTATGGTACTGGCATGAATACAGAAATATACACTAATGGAACAAAATAGAGAGCCAGAAGTAGGTCCAAACATATATGGTCAACTAATTTTCAAGAAGGGCACAAAGAGGACACAATGGAGAGAGGACAGCCTCTTTAATTAATAGTCCTGGGAAAACCAGATCTCCATATGCAAAAGAATGAAACTGGACACTTATCTTTTATCATACATAAAAATCAACTCAAAATGAATAAAAGACCTAAATGTAAGACCTAAAACCATAAAACTCCTAGAAGAGAACATAGGGAAATGTTCCTCAATGTTGGCTTGGCAATGATTTTTTGGATCTCATACCAAAAGCTCAGGCTACGAAAGCAAAAATAAATAAATAAGACTACATAAAACTAAAAAGCTTCTACACAGCAAAGGAAATAATCAACAAAATGAAATAGCAACCTATGGACTAGGAAAAAATATTTGCACACCACATGCCTGAAAGGGGTTAATATCCAAAATTTATAAAGAACTCTAATGATTCAATAGTAGAAAAACAAATAATCTGATTTAAAAATGGGGAAGGGACGTGAACAGACATTTCTTCAAAAAAGACATAAAAATGGCCAAAAGGTATAAGAATAGGTGCTCAACATCACTAATCATCATGGAAATGCAAATTAAAACCACTATGAGATATCATTTCACATCCATAAGTATGTCTATTATCAAAAAGACAAGAGATAACAGATGTCGGCAAGGGTTTGGAGAAAAGGGGACCCTAGCACACTGTTGGTGGGAATGTAGATTGGTACAGCCATTATGGTAAACAGTATGGAGGTTCCCAAAGAAATTAGAACTAGAACTACCGTACAATCCAGCAATCCCTCTTCTGGATATATACTCAAAGGAGATGAAATCACTACCTCATAAAGATGCCAGCACTCCCATGTTCATCGCAGCATTATTCACAATAGCCAAGATATGGAAACAACCTAAAATGTCCATCAACAGACAAATGGATAAAGAAACTATGGTGTGAGAGATATATATATTTCATTGTATGTGTATGTGTGTGTGTGTGTATATTATTTAGCCTTATAAAAAGCTAAATAATCAATGGAATATTATTTAGCCTTGTAAAAGAAAGATCTTGCTATTTGCCACAACATGGATGGACCTGGAGAACATTATACTAAGTGAAATAAGCCAGATAGAGAAAGAAAAATATTACATGATCCCACTTATATGTGGAATTTTTAAAAAATATTTTTTAAAATATATATTTTTTAAATCTCAAATACACAAAGATAGAGACTTAAACAGTGGTTACTACAGGTGGGGGAGAGAGGGAAGGAAATAAGGAGATGTAGGTCAAAGAATACAAAATAGCCAATATGAAGGACAAATAAGTTTAGAGATCTAATCTACAACAAGAGTACCAAAGTTAAAATTGTATTAAAGATAAAATTGTATTGGGTTAGATTTTTGTTAAATAAACAGATTTTAGCTACTCTTGCCACAAAAAAGTAACTATGTGTTATTTACTAGCCTAAGAGCATCTGAAAAAAAAATCGTCTCACTCACATCTAGAATATTCGTTAATTTCTCACACAGAAAGGAGGAAGGAAAGTTGGGGAAAGGGATTTAGAGTGATGTTTTTGTCCAGCTTACTTAAAGTTACTCAGCCGACTGTCAAGAAAGATAAATCACATCATGAAAAGAGAACTGGATTGGGAATTCTCCCTTTATGAGCTTGGCCAAATAATTTCATCGTTCAGGAAATGTTTTGTTATCCATAAAATGGTGTGTTTTGGATGGGGGGCAAGGTGGGAGTAGCTTTTCTGATGGACACATATCTGCTTAGCCTGCAATGACCCCCTTAACTATTTCCCCCTCCAACCGCAGAGACACATGCCTAGAAGCTATGCTTAGACAATGGGATCCCTATTTCTGGACCACAGCCGATTGGACTATGTGACAGCGCATCCAGTCCAAACTGAGCCAGTCACTGTCTTTCCTCCAGGGGTTTGGACCTGTGGTTGTAGAGAGATTCAGTATTTAATGTTACTGGGCATACTTAATGTTTAGCATATAAACTTGAGCCATATTCTGCCTTTCTGTGCAGGATACAGAGGAAGCAGGATTGGAGAAAAACAGAAAAATGAAGTAGAAACAAGAGATAAGGAAGAGAATCTGCCTGGTTTCAAGACAGTCTTCCTGTTACCAGCTCCAGTCATTCTGCCTTTAGTTATTAGCAATGAGCAGTCTTAGTCTTCCAGATTCCTCTGTGCCCTAAAATTCTGTGAAGCTATGCATTCAATTTTTCTCATCTATAAAACAGAGGCTGTAAGTGGAAAAGCAGTTAACAGAGTAGTTCAGTTTAGTGGGACTCTAAAAACCATGTAGTCAGCCAAAACTGTTTGCAAAAGCTGTATTTCCTGGGATGGATGGCAGAATTTGTCATAATGACACATATCTTACTTTCCACCTAAGGTGATGATATAAAGTTCAGAAAAAAAATGTAAAAAGCGTGAGAATTGCTAAGGTAATATCTGAAAGAGGTTTTAAATTTCCCACATGTAAGAACCATATGGATTCAAAGCACTGTATGCATTGCTTTTTTAAAAAATACATACATAAGGAAAATGAGGAGAGAAACTCAAGTATGTTAGTACATAATTAGAGGTCATAAAATTACCTCTAACACTTTCAACTTTGTATAAAATAAAAGCTTATTGAGTAGCTTTAAAAATTGATCTATCAAATGAACTTAGTGAAGAAAAAATAGTAAAGAATACTATATGGGTTACACTCTTACATATGGAACTGAGAGGATTTACATTTACTGAGTGATTTTCAATTTCAGTATTCTTGGAATTTCTAACTGGTGGCTCGCTCCACATATTCTTCTGTGTAAGTGGAGTTGAATCTTGTTGTAGGACAAAAGACTATTAACAGAGAGGTAAGTCTACTACAGACCAGATTGTACTCCTGGAAACATAACTATAGGTGAGAAAAACCTAAGGTTCAAGAATTATTCTCAAAGGCAGATATTTATAGCAGCTTCCCAAATCAGAGCACCTCTCTGGAATAGAGCCTCTCTCCTTTATTTTAGCCAAAAAATGTTTCTTTTCTTAAAAAGAGAGGGAGAGAGAATAGAAGAAGAGGAGGAGGAAGGTGAGCTCTTCTACTTCTATTCATACTCAAAATTCTTGAAAAAGTAATCCACCTTGATGTCACTTTCTTCCCTCCTTTTTGCTCTTGAATCCATTACAATCTGGCTTCTGCCTCCTTTGCTTCCAGAACATTGTTCTTGTGATGCCCTCCAAAGACCTTCTAGCTACAAAATCTGATGAGCACTTTTCAATTATTGTCTCCACCTATTTTCAATAGAATCGAAAATATTTATCCAATGCCATTTGGAAGGTTGACGTTTCTTTATGTGGCAATTACTTCATCTTCTTGTACCTCTATTTGTTCTATATTTTTCCCCTTGTTTAGCTTCTTTTTTTACATTTGGTTCTTTTACACTCTGATTTTCCTTCAAGATTCTGTCCTTGTACCTGGTCTGTATGTTCTTCTCTTTACACTCTCTCAGGGCAATCTCATCCACTCCGATAATATCAAGTACCACATAGTTATGACTCTTGGTTTTTTATCTTTAGCATAGACCCCTCTCTTGAACTTCAGACTTGTGCTTCTGGGCTGTTAATAGACATCCTGCTAGGTAAATCACAAACACCCTAAACTTACCATATCCAAAATTAATTCTCTTTTTTCCTCTTTCCAATCCTGCTTCTCTTCATTTAATTATGTCTTAGTGTCCAAGTCAGAAAATTCAGAATCACTTCCTCTTCCTTACTCACGTATCCAGTCAATCATTAAGTCTGGGTGAGTCTATAGATATGTGTGGAATCCACTCCGTGACCACTGCTCTGTCTTACTGCTCACCCTTATCATTTCTTGCCTGTTCTGTTGCAGTAGCCTCCCACCAAGTCTCCCTGTCTGCAGGCTTTCCCATCCTTCTTTCCTCTTGAATTTGGAGTCTACATTTTTGCCTCCAGTATCTAAAGCACAAAACTACTTACAGTACCTCTCTGCTTAACACCTTTCAATGACTTTCATCACCCATAAGGAAAAACTGTCAGCTCCTTCTCTTGAACATAAATGCCCTTCATGATCTGGCTCCTTCCTCCCTGTTAATTTTATCTCCATGCTTTCTCTTATTCACTCCCAATGGTTCAGCCTTAACTGTCTCCTTGCAATTTCCTAAACATGCCATGCCGATTCATATTTCCAAGTTTTTGGACAGGCTGGTACGTTTGCCTGGAATGCTTTTCCAAACTCTTGTGTACCTGGCAAATTCCTGTTCAGTCTTTGAAGAGTCCATAAACATCACCCTCCATGCATCTTCCTATGATCATTTTCACCCATAAGCATAGAGGTACAAGTCTCCATTAGCATTTTTCTCATTGTGTGGTAGTTTATAACATGATAACATGAGGGGGCCTCAATCAAGAGGTGACCTAGCACCTCTTATATTTTCCTAGATAGAGCTTGAGCCCATCCTCCGAAATGAGGTATTACAAGAATGGAAGAATAAGCACCACATGTACTCGCTATCAAATTGGCACTAACTGATCAACACTAAGGGGCTCACATGGTAGTAATATTCACTGGGGGTTGGGAAGGTGGGGGTGGGTAAACTCACAGCTAATAGATACGGTGAGCATTGTATGGGGGAAGGGCACGCCTCTAATCCTGGCTTGGGTGAGGCAAAGTTATCACATGTAACCAATGTTTGTACCCCCATAATATACTGAAATGAAAAAAAAAAAAAGATCTTCTATGGATGAGTAAAAAGAAAAACAAAACCTCAAGGCTCCTGAAAGTAGGGAGTATGTCATACTCATCTTTATTTCAGTACTTTAATTATGCTTAGAGCATAAGACGTGCTCAACACATGTTGGTTGAATTAATAACAAATGGAGAAAGAAAATGACTAGAGAAAGAAAGTTGCTAGTTGCGGTGTCTGGTGCTACTTTCCTGTGCCATTTGGACTACATGTAATAATCTGCAACCATTTTCTTAAATCTCTTAAAAGCTAAAGTTTCAGAGAAGCAGAGAACTTCATAATAAAGCAACAGTTTGAAAACCAAACACCTTCATAACAAAAGAAATGGTTACTTAACACAAGACAAGTATCTGAACTAATGTAAAGGAAAAAATTTTGCGTGTTGTTACTAACCGATGAAATAAGAGCAATTAGGTCTGGCTTTCTCATTGTTAATTCTTCCACTAGAAATATTTGGAAAATAGTAACTGATCTTACAGCCTGTGGGGTCAATTCTGCCCAGTGAACAAAACATGGACATGTGCGTCACCATGATACTTGCAAAATCCTCTAGCAGGCCTGCATCTACATGCACGTCGCTGGTTTTATAAGATCCTGTACGTGACAATAAACACATCAACAGTAAGTCTAGACTAAGAGGTCATATTCAGAAACTTATGACTTCAACAGGGGTGGAGATTGTGGGGGAATAGAGCCTAGATCGGGTGAACTTCTAAACAGAAAAGGCATTTGTATGCTTGTGCAAAAAAGGAACAAGGAAAAAAGCATATTAACAAAAGAATGACTTGTCATAATTCTGGGAACTATTGGAGCAAAGAATTAAGAACTTAAACAATCCAATACCTGGATAATTGTACTGACAGATATAGCTTTTCAGGAAGAAGATTTCTACTAATTCTTGGACAAGTATGGAGTGAAGAATAACAATCAGAAGTACAGATTAAGATCAATTTGCAAAAGAAATTTCCATCTAAATTAAAAAAAATTCTTTCTTTGGACAATATGCGGATCTCAGATTGAAAAAGCAGTGACAAGCTGGAAGAATATTTCTTCAAATAGGAAGCAGAAAGAAAGGAACATCCACGAGCCACAGGCAGGGCCAGAATCTTTCTCTCTTAAATATACTCATATTTTAAACTGTTCCTTCCTTCCTCGCTTGGCATACTCCACTTTTAACCCCATGCCTTTCACCCTTTTATCTGTCTGTAGTAATTGCTTATATCTTCCCTAATAATTTTTCTCTTTTTATTGGGGGAGAGGAGTGACTTTACTGATTCCAGAAGCACCAGGCACAAGCACGGCCAAATTCTGTTAAACCACAAGTCTAACTTGAACAGCAAATGCATAGAAAACAAAAAATAGAGTAGCATTACCTTATGTGTTATTTTTGAATCTTCTTAGCAAAGCTATAAAAAATTATTCCACTAATATTTCCACTTAAATCCTTAAATTACGAATTTTGAGCACAAATAATAAATGGTAAGCTATCATTACTTTGTGTTCCATCAATTTGGAATTTATAACGGAAAAAAAAAGAAAGCTTTGCCATTTTGGTCAGACCCAGATTCATTCAACTCAGGTCTCTTGTCTCTGGCAGGAATAATAAAAGATGTTTTACAGGGAAATGTGTGGTTGACTTTCCTAATGTCAAACTAAAATGTTTAGAATTATACTCTCAGATTCTTCATTTCTCTTCATAAAATAGTATTAATTTTATTATGCAAAAATCTATGCTATCTCCATCCTCTTCTGGGGGGAGTGAGTTTCAAATTTTCTGTCCATCATATAAAGATCCACATTTTTTTTCTAAATTTCTGTTTGACAGATTTTATTTGTATGTTCTCATTTTTAATAGGAAATTGTCAGTACACTTCACGATTTTTAGAAACTTAGATTTTTTTGACACTTAGCCATTATTTTCCATCTGTTGATTCTTAACTTTTTCTTCTCCTCTAGGTTATTTGTGCCGTGCACTTGATTATCTAGCTTCTTGGCTTAAAGCATATAATTATGGTTTAGTACAAAAGCTATCCATTGTTAGGGACTTTTTAAGCTTGTTTTGGTTGTGGTTGCCTATTGGGCTGCTGTCACCTGATTTATCCAACAGCAGTTTTCAAGGACTTCAAATATCTTGTTTATTTGATTTCTTAAAATAAAATTATGGTTTTTATTAATTAAAAAATCCAACAAATAAAAATTTCAAAGAATATAAAAATGAAAATGAAAATCCGGAATATTCCCTGCAAAAATAATTACAGTTGACATTCTTCTGGATATTTTTTCTGTGCTTGTATTCATGTATATTATTTCCCTAAAAGGGAAAAAACAAAACAAAAACAAAGCAGCTGTGATTCTCAACCTGAAAAGAGTCTGGGAGAAAAAAGGGTGGGGACAGGGGTGGGGGACGGTGATTCAGAACCACCTATGGATCTTTCTCAAAGTGTACATGGTTCCCTATCTTACTGTAATATGACTACTGCAAAGGCAAATCAAATTTTTTAGGAATGGGAGTAAAGAAGAGTTAAAGATAAGTCTCCTTTTCCCACTCTTCCCATCTCTCCTTCAAGAATCACTGCTGTGGGCTGGGTGTGGTAGCTCACACATGTAATCCTAGCACTTTGGGAGGCTAAGACGGGAGGATAGCTTGAGGCCAGGAGTTTGAGACCAGCCTGGGCAACATAGCAAGACCCCATCTCTACAAAAATTTAAAAATTAGCCAGGTGTGGTGGAGCATGCTTATAGTCCTAGCTACTAGGGAGGCTGAGGCAGGAGGATCACTAGAGCTCAGGAGTTCAAGGCTGCAGTGAGCTATGATGATGGCACTGCACTCCAGCCTGGGCAACAGAGAGAGACCCTATCTCAAAAAGAAAAAAAAAAAAAAAGAGAAAAAAAAGAATCATGGCTGTGATGATATTTTATAACCTGCTTTTTTTAGGGGTGATGGAGCTCTCATTATATGTTATAAACATTTTTCTGTAACAATGAAATAGTGTATTAAGTCTCCAAAGAAAAAGTCCACAGTATATTTTAAGTAAAAAAAAAAAAATAACAGAACAGAATATTCAATATATTCTCAATTATCATAATGATACATTTCTAGGTGTATTTATATACATGCAAAATCTTTTGGAAAAGACATATGTCTATCTTAACAGAAGTTATCTCTGGAATTTTGGGATTTGAGGATGTTGGGCTCATTTTCACTTTTGTACTGTTCAAGAATACAGAGAATTTTGTGCAACAACAATACTGTATTTTAGAAAAGATGAATATGGGTGTAGGAAATCATATTAATGGCTGCATAATACTGTGACAATCAATTACACTTTTTTAAAGTAGTTCCCTCTGCTTGACTTTTCCCTTTTAAAAACCTTATAAGTAATGTTACTTTAAATATTAATGTATCTATCTCTTAGTGCACTTGTTTGTTCTTAAACAGATTTCCTAGTAATGGCATTGTCAAACCAGAATGTATCTAAAAATATTTGGAACCTGTTGTCAGAGTATTGTCTGAAAAAAAAAACTATCAATTTGTCTCCACCAATTAGAATGTTCATTTTCTCACAACTTCATAAACACTGAGTATTTTCAATCCTTTTCACCTTTACAAATCTAATCCGTGAAAATTATATCCTTTAATTTTGCATTTCTTTGATTACTAATCAGGGAAGTATAGCTATTTATACATTTAAAAATTGGTCATATATTTTTCTTTTTTGGTGAATTGCTTGTTTAGGATCTTTGCTCACCTTTCTACTGCGGTATCTTACTTTTATTATTAGTTTGTAAATGCTTCTCCTTTCTTAGGTATATTAATGATTACCAAATATTACACAAATATGAAACTTATGTGCAGTTTGCCATTAGTCTGCATAGGTTTTCTTTTGATTATAGAAATGTTTAATGCTTATCCATTTATCTATTTATCCTTCCCTTTATAATTACTGGTTTCTCTGACTCAAAATTATTAAACAATTTATCTCTATCAATATTATTGTTTCTCATATGCATTAAAATTTTTAATCCATCTGGAATTTATTTAAATATTCTTGCTTCCTTTACAAGCAAACATTATTCTGCAATATTTTGACTCGAATTTCTGAGTATTCAACACAGTCTAAATAGGCATTACATTAATATTTAAATAAGCCATTTTGCATTTACTTTTCTTAGTTGTTTAATGTTATTAAAACAGTGTTTTACCTCATTCTTTCTCACATTTTTTCCTTGTTCTTTTTATTGTCCATTGTAAGCAAGGTCTGTTAAATCTATAAACAATATATATCTTTTTAAAACTATGGAAATATTTATTTTATTTTCCTATACTCTACAAAAATGTAGGCTTATCTGTATATTTCAAAGGAGATTTAAAACACAACACACTGCAGGCCCTTGATAAGAATTTCTGGAATGGATAGACAGAAAAACCAAGCTAAATATTTATATTATAGCAAATAGACAGCACTACAATATCATAAATAATGTGATGTTTTTACTCATGTTCAGCACGGGTTTGTTAATCATTTGTTTATTCACTTTTTCATGACACAGGGTGAGCACCTTATTTACGATCCTGGGCTTTCCTATCTTCATTTGCCATAGGGGTCTAGCCACTTCTACTAACCAGTTCACAAGAAGATTGGATTACTAAGATACAGATTCTAAAAACTCCTTTGAAAGAAAAAAAACTTTTTACATGGAAAAGACTGTCATACAAACAAAGAGCATTGGCCATGGATGGTCTTTGGCTGTTCTGAAAAGAAGTAACAGCAAGATAGACCTTTGACATGTTTCCAACTAGTCAATAAAGGTTTGTGTTTTTGATTTTAAAATAAAAATGAATTTCCCACACAAAAATTCATGAAGACAGGTATCACCTGTCCTGCCAGACCACAGCAAGGAGGAGACTGATTACAGGTTAGGTGTTTCCTGTGGGCTCAGCTGTATCTATGATTACAAGCAGTGAGTGTTCATTTTTCAGAACTGATGTGTATTGATGACACTCCGCGGCTTGCCTCCGAGGCCTACCACAGCACAGCCAAGCCATGATAGGCAGAACTGCATTATGTAATAACAACCTGCCTCACCTCCTTCTTACATAATATTTCACCCTCTCACGGTGCTTTGTAGTCACATTGCAACTATTCCTCACAGACTTTCGAAGCAGAAGTAAGTTTCGTGACTACGTATGAGTAACAGTCATAAGTGCCATGTGAAGTGTTCATTAAAAAAGTTAGTTTATAGAAGTCTGACTTGCCAAAGTTAATGCTCCACAATTATTGCCCCAATGGCAAAATCAGCGTCAGAATCCAGATTTCTCCACCAGTATTTATTTAGAAGTTGCTATGTATCCATAACTAGGATGAATGCTAGAACCACTTCTTTTTCCTTAAGAAGTTCATAGTCTGACTTAGAGGATAAAGGCCTGAAACTTGAAAATACATGTAATTTTACAATCCATTATACCTCAAGGATTGTAGCTACCTGCTATAGGCTGAATGTTTGTGTCCCCCGCCACGATCAAGTTCATATGTTGAAAACCTAATCACCAATGTGATGGTATTAGGAGGTGGAGCCTTTCGGCGCTGATCAGATCATGAAGTCGGCACCCCATGAGTGGAATTATAAAAGAGGCCCGAGAGAGCTGCCTTCCTCCTTCCATTATGTGAGGACCACAGTGAGAAGGCGCCATCTGTGAATGAAGAAATGGACCCTCAGCAGACACCTAATCTGCTGGCACCTTGATCTTGGACTTCCCAGCCTCCAGGGTGAGAAATAAATTTCTGTTGTTTAGAAGCTACTCAGTCTATAATATTTTGTTATAGTAGCCTGAATAGACTAAAACACTACCTCCATGTGTAAATCAATGCATCTAAGGAACTGAATGCTTAGAGCCCAACTCAAGCACCCGGACTCACTCACATCCCCAAACGATGGAGAATCTTAGGATTCCTGGATTCCCTCTTAGGGGAAGATTTGAAGCTGTTTCCCAATTGTCACGCTTTTGGATTTTTGGGTAGTCTAATTTTTTGTGGCATGATAGTGGCAGAGGGAAGGGTATTCAATCAGAATGAAAACTATAGAGTCCCCGTACCTCTCCAAATGCTCCCTCGGAGGTCCATCCCAGCCCACGTGAGAACCACTGCACTGTGGGATATCCTGAGAATAATACTTTGTCTCTTTAGTTCATTTTAGCTGTGAAGATCCACAGGGAGCCATAGAAAGGAAAATTCCATTTGATTTCGAATTGTTGCAGTTATCCATAATTCTGGCTTTTATCATAGGCCATTCTGCTCCTTTCGTTTTTAAGCCCACTCCAAATGTTAGAAACATTATTAAGGTAAGCAGGCGAGGATTTCTGATCAGACAGAGTAGATTGAACGCTTGCATTTATCTACACACCAAACCTTATAAAAATTACAATAGAACGATAAAAGCTTACCAAAATAGCAGGAAAAGAAATAACATTAGACACTCAAAACCTGTCAATATAGGCCGGGCGCGGTGGCTCACGCCTGTAATCCTAGCACTCTGGGAGGCCAAGGCGGGTGGATCGCTCAAGGTCAGGAGTTCGAGACCAGCCTGAGCGAGACCCCGTCTCTACTAAAAATAGAAAGAAATTATATGGACAACTAAAAATCTATATAGAAAAAATTAGCCGGGCATAGTGGCGCATGCCTGTAGTCCCAGCTACTCGGGAGGCTGAGGCAGTAGGATCGCTTAAGCCGAGGAGTCTGAGGTTGCTGTGAGCTAAGCTGACCCCACGGCACTCACTCTAGCCTGGGCAACAAAGTGAGACTCTGTCTCAACAAAAAAAAACAAACAAAAAAAAACCTGTCAATAGCTTCCTGTCTCACTTAGATTAAAATCTATTACCCTTGCTTAGGCCTATTAGACTTCACACAAACCGTCATCACTGCCGTTCTCTGACTTCACCTCTTCCTTCCCAGCCTTGCTGGCTGCCTTGCTATTCCTTACACAGACCAAGCGTGCCCCTTCTTCAGGCTCTTTCCATTTTAATGTCCCTCTGCTTATAATACACTTCACTCAGATATCTGCATATCTCCTTCCCTAGCTGTCTTCAGGTTTCTGTTCAAAGGCTACCTCTGGGCGAGGTCTTCCCTGTATATCTCATGTAAAATAGCACTTCCATCACTCCCTAGTTCTCTCACCCTAATTTACTTTCCTTCATAGCATTTGTTGCCATTAGAAATAGTTTATGTTTTTGTTTATTATCTGTCTCATCACCCAGAACATATGCTCTAAGAGGACAGGGACAAGATGATGTCAATTACTTGTCAATAAGTCAGTCAAGAAATGTCAATAAATTTTTTTTTCCAGAACTGGAAACCAGATATATGAAAAGTAACCGACTTAATGGAGAAGAGAAAGCTGAAACCTAAGTGTCTGCAGGTGGAACGCCAGCACTAGCCAACTGAGTCATACCGCAGAATCTCGAAAAGTCTCAGAAGTTGGAGGCACCAGGTACCTCAGAAGAATGGGGTGGAAGATTTGAAAAATAAGATAGTGCAGATCAGTTGAAATTCCTATAACATAAATTAGATTGCTGGTCCCCTCTCCAATTTCAGAATGCCTGAAGAAATCAAGAGTTAAAGGATTGCCTAGGGAGCAGAATTTGGGTGGAGAGGGGGACAGTGTAGGTTATTGCTGTTTTCTAACGTCATTCCTATAGGACTATTTGACTTCTTAGATTATGTTCCTGCAGTACTTTGATTGAAAAGGAATAGAAAGGGAAGAAAGGGAAGTAGAAATTCAAATTTTTTTTTTATTAAAGGTACTTTGCAGATAATTTTTCACTATTCCTGCCTGAAATAGAAGTAGAGGAAGTTTCCAGGAGTTAATTCCTTTGTCTCAAAATTATTAATAATTCATTGGTAGAATTATTATTATAATTATTATTAGGCAACTAATATTATTTGAGCACTTACTATGTTCCAGAATTATTTAATCCTCAGAACAATCCAACAAATTAAGCAGTATTAATTCCCTACTGTACATATGAGGAAACCAAAGCTTGGAGCAGCTTATACAACTTGCTCAAGGTAGCATAGCAAGTTAAAAAAAAAATCAGTAAAGGAACATAGTTCAAAAGAACAACTCATTTATTGACTTACATCACAGAGGTCCCTGACTTTGTCCTGTGAATATGATTTATCCTTTAAAAATTCCAGTAAACCTAGGACAAATGCAATTTAGAAATTTGTACCACCTTTAATCTAAGCCTGATCAGACACCCAAGAAGTTTTTCACAAACAGCCCTGCCAATGTACTTCAGTCCTGACCTGCAGCACCCTTGGTTTTGGTCTCTTCTGAACTGAGTATGCCAAGAACACTAAGTTATACAAAATGATGTCAGTGCTTTCATAATAGAAATATTGCACTGACGCTCTGGGGCTACATCAATAAAACTCAATTTTATAAGGGCTTTAATGAAAAGTCAAATTATGCAATTACTACTTCTCTGTCATGTCTAATGAAGATACACATCTAAAAGGTCAAAGAAGTAGTGGAGATAGGCAAATGAAAGAAGAAAGTGGACGATCCAATTTGCTTTTTCAGTCTTCACTTTTTTCTAGCCAGTGGTTCAAAAGCTCTAAGCCCATTTCTTTAAGACCAACTTCTCCAAACAGAATAACAAATAGGAAAAGGTGTTTTTGTCTGTGTGTGTGTGTGTGTGTGTGTGTGTGTGTGTCTGTTTGTGTGTGTTCGCGCGCATACGCGCATGCGCATGTGTGCTTTTCCGTTCCTCTTTCTGGAAGGTTTTTAATGTCCCCAATTTTTTCTGACCCTCTTTTCAAGTGTATTTCTTTCTAGATTGCTCTAAGGTAATGGGAGGCCAACCCTGACAACCCGTGACTTTATTTCAAATGCTTCCCAGGGCTTTCTTGGGGACTTCTATGGACCAACAGGGTCTTTTTTCTCCCATAATGGTAATGATATATCTTCATTCAAAGAATTGACTCATTTGGCAATTTAAATAGGGAAAGGAAGGAGTGGTACAGAAACAGAAACAGAAAGCTTGAGGGAAGCATTTTATGATTAAAAAATAAAGGCTAGTTTCTAATTTAGGTGACTGGATGGATTTGGTATGTTAGATGGATGGTGAATACTGAGAAAGGAGTAGGCTCCTTGAAGGAAGATGATGAGTCCAATTGTGATGAAGCAGAGTTTGAGGTACCTGCAGGACATCCAAATGAAGATGTCTACTAGGCCTTCGTCCTGTTCAGGGTTATTCGGTAGCGGAATCCAGGGGATGCCATGGAATCCAAACTAGGGGGACGGTGCTGAGAAATGTTTCAGTCTTACTCAGGGTGTGGTACCATAGTCTGGACCAAAAAGACTGTTTTTCCAGACATCAAGGGATTGACAGAAATAACTCAATTCTCTGTTTTAGTTTCACTGCCTCCTTCTACCCTTCGGAGCTGTCCCTTCTAATTATCCTCATCTGTTTCTGCTTTAATTGCTTTTCTGGCTCACTGTTTACACTAGGCTGGGGCTTGCAGATACCACGCTGCCACTTCCTCTCCTGTGCCCACGGAAGACATTACTGATAGAACAAGACCCTCTTCCCACTGAGTCTAGGTGACCAACGAAGCTTCTCTACCTAGTGTTCTCAGAAGCAGCCCCCAAACAGAGCTGCTCAAGAGGAGAAACCCACCCCTCCCCATTGTCCTTGTCTAGGTTCAGGCTCTCCAATCTGGATCGAAGTATTTGAATTTTCTTTGAAATCATTTTCCTCTTATTTTCTAAACATCCTTATACAATTTTTCACCCATCTGCCCCTGCTTGGCTAACAGTCATTATCTGGGGCTTCCAACTTCCAAACCAAGACCACAAACTTAACAAATTGGAATTATAGAAGTGCAGCAGAAAATGTGTGGGCCATGAACTCAGGCAGATGCATGTCCAAGTCCCTGCCCCATTATCTGCAATCCATGTGACTTGCGCATGTTACCTGACCTCCCTGAGCCTCTGTTTCCACAGCTGTCAAATGGTGAAAATAGTATCAACCTTACAAGATTGTTTAGAGTCTAGCTAATTTACATAAAACTTGGTATGCTGTATTTTGTCTAGTTAGCTCTATTATTGGAACCATTCTTCATGCATTTTTCATAGCACTGACTATGTGATCTGTATTTGTATTTCTCACAATGCCCACCACAGTGCAGGTCCTCAATATGCCCTTAATACTAAATGGATAAATTACTTGATGACTTTGGGGGATAGGGATCCTTTATTTTTATTTTAAATAAACCAGGGTATATCACAGCAAGAACACAAGTGATTGTCCTCAAAATAATCACAGCTATCATTTATTGTATGTTCATGTATGCTAGACCCTGTTATTAGTACTTTAGTTGAATTAGCTCATTCCATCTTCATAACAGCCCTATGAAGACAGTACTATTACTATCTTCACTTAACAGATAAAGTAACTGAGGCGGGGAAGGATAGACTACTTGTTCAAGGTCATCCAGCTAGTAAGTGGGGAAACAGATTTAAGAGCAGATCATTTGGTTCAATCAACCTCCATGCTGCACATATGTGAAACATGAAAAAACATTCTGCTTCTGACTGACCTCTTCAGGTTTTGCCCCCGACCCCTGGTATTCATTCTCAGCTGTGGTTAGGACTACTTTGGTGAAAAAGATGGAGAAGCTGTGCCTAAAGAAATCTTAGCACAAACATCCAGGCTCAAGCAACTTCCTTTTAGCAGATGCCCAATTTCTAACATTCAAAATAGATTCAGAAAATTTCCTCAAAACAGAACCAAAAAACTTGCAAATAAGAAAGCCACACTAGTTTGTAGAGAGAATATCATGTTCCTTGTTCCCAAGGTCTAACTGAAAAGTTGTTTACAAGTATAAATTGATGACTTGCCCATGTCATTATCCATTTGCAGATTTGATTTATCCATCTTCATATGCAAATATATCCACCTTCATGTGTGTTTCTTGCATGCTGATGAGTGCACCTGGGATTGTGAAGTAGGAGCTTGAGTAGGTAGGGGCTACAGTGGGTGGTGAAGTTGGGATGTGCAAACATAAACAGAAAATGTGGTTTAGCATATTCTCCCATACAAGCTTGTCTTTCTTTTGGCTGCAAACTTCCTGCAGGGAAGATTTCCCCAGGGAAAACTATGCAAAGGGGCCCCTTTTTGAGTTTATCTGCACCAAAAATTCTCTTAATATGGGCCCATGCATAGCAGGTTTGGGAAGCAGTTCAAGTAGTCTGCTCAAGCACCTCGTGAATTCTTTGGGGGGCAAGTACAGTTTGTCTTTCTTCTTGACAATTTTTCTTAATCTTCGTCTCTTGCTTTGCTGCAGACTTTTTGGTATCTTATGATGGAGCAGGGAAAAGGCCATGGATAGTGATTGAGCACAAATTTCAAACTTCATCTAATATAGAAATTAATTCTTTCACTGTCAAAAGTTAATTTTTCTGCAACACTAGCAGTAAAGACCAATGACTACAACCCACATTTTCACTGGTTAGGCCATCCATGAACAAGGCAAACTCTTATCCAGAGTGGGAGAACTGAAGCATTTCTAGAGGCAAGACCAAGATGAAGAGTAAGCTGGTGTTAGAGTGGAAACAGCAGTAAAATGAGAATCAGAAGTCCTAGACCCTACTCCTTACCATGAACTCCATCCTTGGGAAATTCACTTCCTCCCTTAATCTTGATTTCCTCATTTGTAAAATAATAATAATAATAAATGAATAATAGCTAGCATTTAATGAGAATTTGGAGACATTAGGCACTTTTCTACCCTTAAATGTATTAACTCATTTAATCTTTTTAGTAGCACTGTGACGTTGGTGCTAATAATACCACCATTTTACAGATGAGAAAACTAAGGGGAAAAAAGTTAAGTAACTTGCTCTAGGTCTGAAAACTATTAATAGTAAGTGATAGAGTCAATGTTACAAAGTTCTTTTCAGTTCTAAAATTCTATTTTACTTTAAAGTGTCCTCCCCACCACAGCCATAATCAATTCCAAACCCTCTTATCTATGAGTTTTGAAGGCATGCTTTATAGAGTTACAAAAGACTTCGGAATTTAAAAAGCCAACAGTTTACTAAGATTATTCAAATTTGCATTTAATTAAAAATTTTTAATTTTACATATATAATTTTGCATATTTCCTTTGGGTGGAGCTTATCAATTTCACATAGTTATATCAGGCCAACTTTTATTTTAGTCCAGAAATGAAAAAACTCAAAAGCACTTTTGGCATTGACTAGAAAAATTTTTAAATATTCATATACTTTCCTCTATGAATGGAATAATAATAACAGCTAACATTTCTTAAAAGCCTTAAATTCTCCCAGACACTGTTCAAAGCACTTTACATGTACTATCTCATTTAATCCTCATTCATCCAGTCTTATGAGATATTTAATCCCCATCCTATAGAGGGGCTAAATATGAGGTCATTAAATATGAAATGTCCGAGTCGAATCAAAAGTTTTGTTTATTATATCTCAAACAAGAAGCAGCACAATGAATGAAAGTAGGTGCCTAAACTAGCGACATAGTTTTGCCATCTTAACAGTAGCTTGTTTATGCCAGCAGCAAAGAAGCCCGAAGAGCAAGTGGAGATGAAATTGCAAAAAGCATTTTCCACAGCTTGTTGAGAACTGAATATTTTTCCTTGCAAGAAGTGGTCCAAAGTCTGGGAGAAGTGGAATTCAGCTGGTGCAAGATCTGGTGAATACCGTGGATGACAGAGAGTTTCCCAGTCCAGCCTCTGTAGTTTATCATTGTTAGTGCAACATGTGGTCAAGTGTTGCCTTGCAATAGGATTGGCCAGTCTCTAGTGATGAATCTTGGCTGCTTATTCCCAAGCATCTTCATCATTTCATCCAACTGGCTGCAGTAGATATACGCTGTAATCGATTTTGACCAGTTTTCATGAAGCTGTAGAGAATAATATCAGCGGTGGACCCCCAAACAGACACCATAAGCTTTTTTTGATGAATATTCGGTTTTGGACTGTGTTTCAGCACTTCATCTTTATCCAACCATTGTGCTGAATGCTTGTGATTGTCAAAAAGAATCGATTTTTCATCACATGTAACAATACGGTGTAGAAACGATTCACCTTTTTGTCATGACATCAAAGAAAGGCAAGCTTCGAGACGATTTCTCTTCTGATGCTCATTTAATTCATGTGGTACTCATCCATACAGCTTCTTTACCTTGTCCATTTGTTTCAAATGGTTCAATATTGTTGGAATAGTAATGTCAAAACTTGCTGCTAGTTCACATGTAGGTTGAGATGGATTCACCTCCACGACAGCTTTCAGCTCATCATTATCCACCTTGGTCTCAGGTCACCACGTGGCTCATTTTCAAGATTAAAATCACCAGAATGGAACTTCTCAAACCACCAATGTACCATGTGATCATTAGCCACATCCTTCCCAAACACTTCATTGATATTTCGAGCTGTCTGCACTGCATTGGTTCCACGACAGAATTCATATTCGAAAATAACATGAATTTTTGACTTATCCATGATTTCACAAAAATCGCTCTAAAAAAAATTGAAAATAATCACAAGCCAAAATGTGCTTTTGAAAGACTGAGGATGTACCTTCACAATAAAAATAAAGCAAGAAGTGTCAAAGTGAAATGTCAGAGATATCAACTGTCAAACTTAGTACTTAAGGAAATCGGACACTTCATACTTAATAATCTAATAACTTATCCACAGTCACACAGCTAAGCAAAAACCTTGAGATTCGAATCCAGTCACAGTCTTGATCCAAAGCACTCTTACTTAACTTCTCTGTGTAGAAAGAAAATAAAATAATGAAAAATGAATTTTTGGAGGAAGGTAAACACCAGCGTCTGGAGTGCTGTATTAAGTATTTTAAAACCTGCTCAAAGATTTAGAATGGCAAAATTAAGTCATGAACAAAAACCAGTCCATAATGACTACTGATCTTTGCCAATTTAAGCATATCATTAGCATTAAAATTAATTTTCCGTTATCTATGTCATCTAGCACTTGGAAGAGCTCGAGGAATTCTAATTCTCAGAAGAAGCTCAGACCTCACTTTACTTGGTAGTTTCAGTCTTTTTCCTGACCAGACATTTTACAGAACAGCCTAGTTATTACAGTTTGTAAAATGGAATGCTGTGAAATTTTGTGAGTTCTTTTTTCCTTTCTGATTTATGCTGCAGTATAAGGTGAACTTGAAGGGAATAAAAGTGTGTCTTGAGAAAGAAAGATTGGGGAGGCACGTGTCTTCCCATGTGTCTCCTCAATCTTTCTATTTAAGGAGAATAATCAATCCCTTGTTAATTTAATTTTTTGTAAAAGTTTCTCTAAAATATGTAACATATGAGATAATGTGTTAACTATTTTTCACTTTCACATTTCTGCTTTAAAATGTGGTTAGTTGAGTAAGTCCGAAGGCTGGTTACAAAACACCCAGGGTACACTGGCTAATAGATAAACCAAGCACATGGCAGCAAGTACAAGACACGCAAGATAGGGTAGTCTTTTATCTAAGAAACCACAAGGTTTTCCTTTCTTCTAACATATTTCATATGACTCATTATGGCAGCATTGTTTCATGGTCATTATAGCAAATAAGGTCAGGGTGTTCCTTGCAGAAATGTAAATATGCATTGCTAGAGACAGTTGGGTGTCTTCTTTATAAGCACGTTGCAATAGGAAAGAATTTGTTTTTTTCAATCTGATGCTTCCATCAAATTCTTGCTATAAACATTCGATGTACTGTAGCAAATTAACATTTAAACACTGGGTTTATAGACTCTTTTTGTTTGTTTCAGAGCCACAAGGAAAACCCACCTTTTCTTAGCTTTTAGTATCATGAATCACAGACCTGTTATTTCTTCTTTCCCATCTACATTTTACCATTTTCAGACAAATAGCACTGTCTCCAGAAAAGCAGTAATTTTATTTCTACCAGTTATGTTCTTTGTTCAGTTTCAATTTGACTTCCCAGAATCACATAAGTGAAAGGAACATTGAGCCATCATCTGGACCAACCGCTCCGTGAAAGAGTCTTACAACATGCACTTCATGGCTAGATAAGAGATCCTACTTGATATATAGTCTCTTCCATTAAGATAATGATGCACTTAAATTGATCATATAATAGGTATTTGCTTTTATTTCATGTCCAGAATTGTTACAGACTTTATGAGGATCATTATAACAATCACAGGAAAAATATTATATCATGGTCTTTTATCTATAAAATAAGGGGTCTACCTTGTGTGGTTGAAGTAACTCGGAGAGAAGTCCATTGGAGTGTTTAAGTACTGTGAACCCATTCTGTAGATGAGGAATCTAAAGTTAATAGAGGTTAAGTGGCATCATCGGATTACTCTGCACCAATGTCATGAAGCTAGTAAGTGGCAAAATCTTGATCTCCATCTTGTGATCTTAAGGTTTTTCCTTCTAATCTCCTGCCTTCTTTCTCCTTCCTACCTCTGAATACTTTATATTTAGGTAGCAGTACACATTTTATAAGGTTCTTCCACATACATGCTTAATTAAGTAGATAAATATTCTTATTTTTATTTAACAAATGAAGAAACTAAGATGTTGAGTCAATGGCTTGTCTGTGGTCATTTGGTGGAGGGGGAAGACCAGGTCTTGGCCTTCTCTCTTCCAATCCCGATTTAATGAATTTTCCACTGCACCACATCAGTTTACAATCTTGCTTAGGAATCCACATAAACACACTAGAAACAAAGAAAAAATAAGTCTTCAGACTCTACACTACTACTTACAAGTACAAGGGGAAGATCAGAGTTCATGAGCTGAAGTGATTTTTCAGTTTCATCCTTCATTCTTACCAGCTCTCTTGTCATTTTCTGAGCCCCGTACAGTTCAACCTTCCCACTTCCCTGTATCATTTTAGTCAATCTGCTTTCCCCTGAACTTCATTTGACTTGTCTATTAAATATTTCCAAGTACAAGTATTACATTCCTTTCACCCTTGTACATGGTTGTCTTCACAAATGATCAAATTTGCTTAGAACTATTTCTCTTTTTGTTAACTTAAGTGACAAATTGCTCATTATTTCACAGGATTTACGTGTTTATACAGATTGTTAAATACCTTCCATGTTATTCCGCAGCTTATGTGGCTGTGCAGGAAGTTGTCAATGACTCAACATTAGCTGTGTGCCAAGAACTGTAGCTGCAAGCAAACTTCCACTTTAGCTGTACGTTCTACATCCGCCTCCCACTGAAATGCAAGTCTGTGGTGGCCAACCATATCTAGGATTATTGTTATTTCCCCAGTGCTTTGGCCTAGCAGAAGGCCTTGTTCATTCTGTAAGGCTGCCTTGTAGTATGCCTAGTAGTGAAATGAAGGCAAGTGAAGAAGTAGCTTGAGCAGTGTTCAGCTCTGGGGTCGTGGTGCCTGGGCTCAGTTCTCAGCTCTGTCAAAGCTTCATAACTGTTACTTAGCATTTTGTGCCTCAATTTCCCCATTTGTAAAATGTGAATGATAATTGTAGCTACCTCCTAGGATTATTGTAAAGATTAAATGAGTCAGAGAGTATAGAGCGTTTGAGAGCATAAATCCTCAATAGATGTCATCTACAAGTACCAAATTTTTATTTAATCAGCATAATATGGCAGACATAATGTAGGGAAGGTGACATGTTTTTATTAGCTCCTTGAACCCTCCTTAGAATCTGAAAGATCAGTTCTATTATCACCATTTATGATGAAGAAATTGAGGTAGAGAGGATAATCAATTTGGCCAAGTTACGGTGGCCTGAAAATTATAGAGCCAGAAGTAAATTCAGATCAGTCTGATTCCTGCATGCCAAATAATAATAACTAATAGCTGATATTTATTCAATGCTTATGAGATGCCAGGCACTGTGCTTTTCTGTTCCTCATAAAAAAAAAAAAACCCTTAAAATAAACACTAATATAATATTTTTGCAGTTCAAAAAACTGAGGCTTAGTGAGTTTCAGTAACTTTTCAAGACATCAAGTCGATCTGATACTGATTCAAAATATAAAGTTTTTTTGATGAGAAGTATCTCAAAATGAGATGGTTAAAATTGGGTCAACTCAGTAATGTTTTTGATAAATAACTTCTATATAATGGGAAAAAAACATAATAGCAAAAAAAAAACCCTCTAATGGAGATTAAGTGGGAAAATATTGTGGGATCTATGTAATAATAGGTTACCTACAATTTAGTACATTTCTAAATGGAGTCTGAAAGAATCAAGTATTTCTTCCTCTAGATTATACCATTAAGCTGTATTTCATTAGCTCTAAGCACATCTTTTCATATTTTAACATTTCCTGAATTAAAATACTTATTGAAATTTTAACTTGGGAAGTTTTCTCTTCTTTAGTGATATGTAAGATGGTTTTGCTTTTTACGGTTGCTGACTTCTTGAGATTCAAGGTAGCCTGATATTTTGTATATTCGTTTTCTATTGTGTGATCTCATTATTAGAGACTTCAAGTTTGTTTTCTGTTTTTTTATTTGAAAGCAAGCAAGCTCCTTCCTGGGGCCCATTAAGGAATGAGAACTCTCACGAAAATGCTTTTTTATTCACAGTGCTCTGTATTTCATTGGTAGTTACAATAAATTACAAGCTGATATTTTATGGAAGAAAAAATATAAAGATTTTTTCCCTGAACGGATTTCCCTTGTACAGGTTGATTCTGTACAAGAAAAATGGAAAATGAGAAAGTCAGCATGCTGGCTGAACATTTCTTTTCTCGAAGATTTCTTTTGGCTTCATGTAGTCATAGTTTAAACATTTTCAAGCTCTTATTTTTGAAAGATACTAATTACTCTCAAAATTCGCCTACTACAGTGTACGTTTTAAATTTCTTTTTCTTTGACCCTATCTTTCCAATTTTCACACCCAGTTTAACTTCAGCTGTTTAACTACCCCTTGCAGGCAAGAGTTTTAAGGGCTTTTCTTCTCTCATTTGCTTGAAATAAATTTTGCATCATTCCACACTCCCCAGAATATTCTATAATCATAAATTTCTATAATTTTTTGTTGTTGTTTTCCCAGGTAATCAAGATAATATGCATTTTTATTCCAGCCTTTTATTCCATATTAACAAGGAAAAAAGGAACACAAATTTATTCAATATAAGTTTTATGTGATAATGGAATCTTAGAAATGAAGACCCAAAGAAACAGTAAACTTGTATACTTTTATGCTTAGATTTGATGATGAGGTGGGCAGTTGTGGAGAAGTATGATTGGACAAAGGGAGCATGATCTAGTAGTAATAAACCAGGGGAACTTAGCAAGGTCTGTTTGCTCAGATTCTTCTGTGTCCCTATGTCTTTAAAGATAAGCATGTTCCTTTCCTCTGAGTATATATAGGAGGGCACCCCTCGCATGAAGGTCTCATGACCTGCTTCAGAGGAGTGGGGCAAGGAGAGGGTGAGTGTGACCTGCCTGCTTCTGCTGTTTTTTGGAGTTGCATGTTCTGAATCCCATCAACCATAACAAATGCTACACATTTATACAAGATGCAAATAAGAGGGAAAACTATTCTGTGCGTGCGTGCGTGTGTGTGTGTGTGTGTGTGTACAAGAACTCTCTGTACTTTCTGATGAATTTTTCTGTAAATCTAAAAAAAAAGTCTACTAAATTTTAAAAAATCTATTTTCCCAAATTAAGAAAATATAATAATATAGCCCATGGCTTTGTGGTTGTTGAATTCAATCCTCAGTTACCTTCCAGGAGCAAGCTCAGATCCAGTCATCCTGCAACAGCACTTTTTTTTTTTTTTTTTCTTTCAGGAAATGACCACAAAGGCCTGAAAGAAGGAAACAAGGCTGGTGATTCAATGCACAGCATGCTCCCTTTCCTCAGAGTCAGTACATTAGTGCCTATGTAGCACTTTATGTTCTGAGATTGCTTTACAATAGCTTAATAGCTGAGCCTCCCAAGGCTTCTGCGAGGTAGGCGTCAGCAAATAGCTTGCTTAGCAGTTTCATTTGAACAACTTGATGCCCAGAACAGCTAATGACATACTCAAGGTAGCAGTGGATCAGAGAGTGAGAACAGTGGACATCGGATGTAGTGGCCTTTACCAGTCCAGTGTACTGGCTGATGAGCATGTAATTATGAAAGGTCTGTTTTTCATGGGGTAGCAAAATAGAAGGTAAGGATGGTTGTGTCAGTCAGAGATAACAGGACTTTGCACCTCTGCATCTTTTGTAAGCAGAAGTTGCACATGCCAATCACCTGAGCCTAATACTAGTAGAGAGGAGGGGACCAGTAATCTCCATGGAAACAGTTTTCCTGTAGATGAAAAACAAAATGGAAATTGATGAAAAAACTCTTTCACACTTCTTTAAAAAATGAAGGTGCTACTGTCATTGTCCTTATGGTCAAAGCAAGAATAGACAGTTTTTGTTCCAGCTGTTGTCCTCAGTGATTGCTTAGTGTTTCATTAGTACAGAAACAGTACTGCAGAATGAAACTGACGGTGTGTGCTGGGGCATTTGTCCACAACCATAAAGCCTAAATTCTAGGTATGTGTGCATTTTAGAATTTAGAATTCTAGAGTCTTTTCGAATGAACGGTGTTACGTTAAAAAGCCATTTTTGTTGTAATGCAAGGCATTCAATGTTTTGCTATACTTGAAACCACTTAGTCATTTCTGAAAAATCAGATATTAAGGGGAAGAGACACACATATACAATTTTGCCTTTATTACATTTGGAGGATATTTGTTTTAATTTTTTTCCAGAGTTGTTGAAGCAGAGGAAAACAAAATATATTGGTCATTAGATCACTGGTATAAATCAGGTAATCATCGTTACCTGTATCTTCATGTCTTAGGAGGAATGGGGAATATTTATGTTCTCTATAAATGAAATGAAACATCAAATGTGAATGAATTAATTTGCAAACAAACATTGAAGTTGGAGAAAAATCTATGTTGAAGGCTGACAAAGGAAGTAATTGGGGTTGAAATAAGGCCAGAGCTATTCAATATAATATTTTTTTTTCTGAGAAGCAAAACAAGAAAGTTTGCATAAGATTGTTTTACATGAGATAATACTGGGTTTACATTTTTTCAAAGAATAATTATTTTTTGAGCACCCACTATGTACAAGGTTGTGCCTAGGTGTTATGGTAGATACAAAGATAAATTCTCACCAACGTTGTTTGTAAACTATTAAGATAAAATTTTCCCTATATTGTAATAGAAAATTATAATCAAAGAACACATTTATGGCACATGAAGTATAATATATTCAGTATAGACTTGTTTTGTAATTAATAATGGTAATTAATCTATAGAATATTTGGAACATAAAAACTTTACAATTTTTTTCTGTCTTAAAGGAATGCCTTATCACAATACAGCTATACAAACCTTAAAAAAATTAGTATAACCAGCAACTATAATAAATCTGAAGAACCTATAATTACCAAGAGAGTCCTATATTATTTAGTGATTAACTTTAAAAATTGAAACATATAAGAAATATCTTGATACATATATATTTTTTATTTCATCTATACAATGACATCTGGATTATTTCAATCTTTTGTTTCAAAATTATTTTCATAAAAATGGACAAATCTCTAAATCTTGAATTGGATGTTTCAACTTTTTCCTTATGTGAAAGGAAGAAAATTTTATAAGTGCTTCATAATTAAAACAGAATCATATTTTGGAAATTGAAACGGCAAAAGGAAAAACACCTGTGCTACTATTTCTGGGCCACATAATAATTAAGACTAATGACTCATTATTTTTCAATTGAAAGTTAAGCACAGTGTTAGATTAATAAACCCTATCATCACCAGTTTCTAATCTAGAGGACCCTTTGAAATAACCAAGGAAAAATATTATTGCAATTACTTAACATGAACTTTCTAGTCATTCATTTTTAAATAAGAATGGAGAAAAAATAACTGCACATAGGTGACTAAAAAAATGCTCAAGAAAAATTTTTTCTCATAATAGAAATATTTATTGTTTTAATTTACTCCATTGTTAAAGTGCTTTTTAAAAGAACCTCCTTTAAAGGCCCGGCACTTTGAAAGCTACAGCAAACCAGATGCTTGAAGCATTGCAGTTTTATTTATTTTGGAGTGTACATGATGTGTGGATACCTTTTTTTTTCTTTTCTAATCTGAAACGCAAAAAGTACTAGAGATCCTTTTGTTATCAGCATTCATCAGAATATGAAGAAAGAAGGTTAGACATAAAATATTTCTTGGAAGAAGAATAAACAAGTTATGCCAGTTGTAACAAGCCAAGGAATTTAGAACTACAATATTTGCAATGTTATTAGTAAATTGGGTAGCGCATGGGGGGAACCCGTTACCAGAATGTTTGCAATATATTGAAAAAGAGAAAGGGAGATATTTAAAGAAATGTCGTACTTTCACTGCATGTGTATGTTTTCAGCAAAGCTGGGAGAGTTGTGCCCCAGCCAGCTGGCATTCTATCCTATCTGTGTAGAATGCTGTGGCACTTCTCAAGCTATGAGAAATTTGATTAAGCATTACGTTTGTTCCTTACAGCAAGAAACTCTCTTGTCTGCTGTAAGTTGGTTGTTTTCATCCCATTTTCTAAAGAGGAACTATATCAAAATAAAGGTCCACTTTGTTCAATAAAGAAGTAAACCCACTCTCACCATTATTAGCACGGAAAAAAATTCAACCTGACCTTTCACTGTTACTGTTTATACCCTGGGGCTTGAATTTGATTCTTCCCGATCGCTTTGAGGATGACAAAAGTATGAACTTCAAAGGTATAAAATGATTGATATATGGTATTCACAATAGAGTGTTTTAGGTAATACATGTATGTAGTAATTCATTTTAAACATTCCTTTGATAATTAAAACCCCATTCTTAAAGAAAACACTTAGAAATAGGGCATCACAAAGAACTACTGTTATGCTATCTGCCTCTTCTGGTAGACGTCTTGGAGTTATTATTTTCTCGATGTGTTGAATTCTTATAAATTTATTTCATTTTTATTTCTCTTCTCACATCATTATTTTGTATACAAATATTTTTAATTTTGGCTTCAGGTAGAAATTGCTTTTCTGTTTTGCTATTACTTTCTTACTCATCTAATAACCTCAGATTAAAATTCACTAAGCAAAGATAAAGCTTTTGACATTTTGGAAGAAAGAAAAAGATAACCTCGATTTAAAATTGGTTAAAAGTGAGTCTGATTATAGTTGTTAAGGAATGGAAAAATTCAGTAAGAATTAAAGATCTTCATGATTTTATTCCATTTTTTACATGGAACCAAGTCAAACCTACCTGAGAGAGGCAAAAGGAAGAGGAAAGGAATAAAAACTATTCAAATGTGCCATAAAAACGCTCATACTTTTGATTTGGTAGGCAATACACCAAGCTGGCAATTCTCTTAAAAAGATAAAACAAAAAACTTTATAAACCAGAGACTTAGGCAGGGAGTACCACCTAATGGTTTCAACAATTACATTGAAAAACTTAAAAGAATTTCCACTTCTTTACAGGCACAAGGGCATTGTCTTAATGAGAAGGGATCTGAGGAAAAGCTGCTGAAGTGTACCTTGCTGTCTTGCCACCGATTCACATAAATCTACTGCAGCAGCCTTCTGTCCAACTCCAAATTCAAGTTCACAGGTCCATCTTTTCATTAGCCTTTACATGCTACATGCATTTTAATACTTACAGTGGGTACATTTTAAAAGGATCTCTTTTAAAAACAACAAAGAAAATAACATTCCAAGTTAAAGCAACTTAGTATTGATAAACAAATGTTTGTCATATGATATATATATATATATATATATATATGTATATATTTTTTTTTTCCTGGTGGTGTTTATTTAAAAGATCAGAAAGACAAATCTAATGATGAGGTTATTTATTTCATTGCAATCAGTAGTTACCTCAATGGGAAGAAGGTTTACCACTGCTTCCCTTCTTCCCTTTCTCCTAACTCCTTTTCCTTTCAGAGGTGCTCTAGGGGTGGGGGCGGATCAGATGGAGGATGGTGGGGGTGTGACAGTTTAGCCAAACATTAGGACTTTTGTGAATAATACACTGTCACTAGGGTCACACTATTCTCAGAAGGTAATTCTTCCCAATGGACTGGAAGTAACACAAACTCTCCCCATACTTCCATGTCAGGAGAGGGCAATTGATGGTCTGCTTTTGTTTCTGAAAGGTCTGCATATTGGAATATTATCACAGTGACCGCTCCACTCAGCGGAACTGGTGCACCAACTAATCCTTCGCTGCCACCAGCTCTGCAACTACTCTTTAATACTTCCTTCTTCCTTCTTTTCTGCTATTCATAGCAGAATTCCTCTTCTCCTAGATTTTATGTCCTTCAACCATTTACAAACACTTTCATTTCTTCTAATCAATTCATACTGCATATACTTCTTTAATCTTCCTGTCTGAGTCAAATCCATCTTTCTCTCCTTCCATACTTTTCCCTTCATTTCTTTCCATCCTTTCTTCCTTCTTTTTCCTTCCTTCCTTCCTTCCTTCCTTCCTTCCTTCCTTTCTTCTCTCTCATCCCCGCCCCTCGCCCATCCATCCAGTCTTCCCTTTTTCCTCTTCCTCTTCTTTCTTTTTCTTCTTCTCCTTTTTTTTGGTCTCAACTTTCTGGTCTTAAACAGATCTCACAAGCAAAGAGCAGATAGTCAGAAATCTTTCAGAAACCCTTTTGTTGATTTACTAAAAATACTTCCTTCAGCAGTAAATTAACTCCTTTGGAATTAACTACTTTCATTTACGTCATTAATAGTGCTTATTTGTGTAACTTGAGGCTAGTCTGTTTAAAATCTGTGGAGATTTTCCTAAGCGACTAAAACAGGTGCCATTCAGTGGATGTTAACTTGACGGTGTACACTTTTCATGTGTTTCCTCTAGTTCTTATATTAATCCTGAAACGGAGACAATGTTATTCTCATTTTACAAGTAAGGAAACAGGGTTCCTAGATGTCAAATACATTGCTTCAAACATGTTAAACAATAATAACTGACATACAAAAACATATATGTTTGTTAAACTGAACATGCCTGAGACTAGAAGGTGAAACTACAATTCAAGCCTAATTTGGTGAGATTGCAAAGTTCCTGTTCCTTCTGCTACAACACATAGCTTTTAAATTCTAAATCAGTAAGAACCAAAGAAACTAATTAAGAATCATGCCAAAGAAAATGCAACAAAAGTTTGATTTATTTGATCGTGCTTTAAAAAAAAAAAATCAGCTCTACTGATCTGAAAGGGTTTTTTTTTTAACTTGTATCATTTTCTTAAAAAACAAAACAAAACAAAAAAATCTGATGCTAATTGTGGTGTGTTATAACAATGCAAAACCCAAACCCAGAAACTGTGCATGCAGAAAAGATTACATGGGAATAACGGAAATACACTAACCTTTAAACAGGAGTTATCTTTGAGTGAGGGGACTATGGAGCTTTTATTTATTTTCCACTGTCTACTTTTCTGTATTTTCCAAATTTTCTACAGCAAGTATGAGTTGCTTTTTCAACTAAATAAATCTTCAGTAAAAATTAACTGGCAGGTAAAATTAGTGAAAAAGAAAAAAATATTTTTGCTGTTATCAGCTTACATTTTTACCACAAGGTGAAAAAAAAAAGGGCAATGACATCAGGTGATTGTGTAGTGTGTTTGTAAAAAATATTTTAATCAGGGCTTAGAGAGTTTAGGAACCCCCTGCCATGACAAGCATGCTACCTGTTCAGATGAGGGGGAAAAAAAGTCTTAACTGAGTTAAGCTTTGTAGTTTAATTACTATTTGAATGAAGAATTAAGACTTTAAAACCCAGCTGGGCATTAACTCATCAAGGCCTCTGACACACTGTTTTAATAAAGCTCCCAAAGTTGATGCCACACAGGAAAAAGGAGCAAAAAGAACCAACTCAGTGAATTCCAGTATTGAGTTTGTACTTTATGAAAACTGTAGTCTTAAGACGCTGAAGGAAGGGGCAGTCTGTTTAGCTCATTTATTTTCAGATTGAATTTTCTCCGCAGTCTTTCATTTAAGGATAAGTCTCACCTTCCAAGTTTATTCCCAAATGGGAAGGAAATATCCATTATAGGAAATTGTTTTATGACTTTGGTACTTCCAGTTTAAATCATTTTAATTGAAATATATTTAATTTGAAAACTGTAGTATCTGATTCTCTAACAAATCGTCTTCCATGAGGATAGTTTTAGTTTGTCAGAGGTAGTCTCACATTTCCCCTGGAAACACATGGTAGACTATAGACAATTATATAATAGATGTAAAAAATAATTTGAGAAGTGTTATTTTACTCATTTATTTACCAAACATTTCTTCAGATGCTGAGAGTAAAAAGACAAATGTAAAATGGTCCTATCCTTTGAGAAGCCAGGGGAGGGGCCAGAAGACAGTGAAATGTGGTATTTACATTGAGAAGTGAGACTATTGTCTTGTGTTTTATAAAAACCGCCCAATTCAGTTCTCAATTTCTTGAAACCATCCTGGGGTAGTATGGGTGGTGTGTGTGTATATGTGTGTGTGTGTGTGTGTGTGTGTGTACAGTCAAGTGTCACTTAACAACAGGATACATTCTGAAAAATGTGTCATTAGGTGATTTCGTTGTGCAAACATCACAGAATGTACTTACAAAAACCTAGGTGGTCTAGCCTCGGCTATATGGTCTAGCCTATTGCTCCTACGCTATAACCCCATGCAGCCTGTTACCGTAATGAATACTGTAGGCAGTTATAACACAGTAGTAAGTATTGTCTATCTAAACATTAAAAAGGTACAGTAAAAATATGATATAAAAATGAAACATGGTACATGTATAGGGTACTTATCATGAATGGAGCTTGCAGGATTGGAAGTTGTTCTGGGTGAGTCAGTGAGTGAGTGGTGAGTGAATATGAAAACCTAGGACATTACTGTACACTACTGTAGACTTTATAAACACTATATACTTAGGCTACACTAAAATTTATTAAATTTTTTTTTCAAAAAGACACCTGTACTCAACAGTTTATTGCAGCGCAATTCACAATTGCAAAGATGTGGAATCAAACCAAGTGCCCATCAGTTCATGAGTGGATTTACAAAATGTGGTATATGTATACCATGGAATACTACTTAGCCATAAAAAGGATGAATTAATGCCTTTTACAGCAATTTGGATAGAACTGGAAACCATTATCCTAAGTTAAGTATCTCAAAAATGGAAAACAAACACCACATATACTCTCTAATAAATTGCAACTAACAGATGGGCACATAAGTGCACAGAAGGAAGTAAAAGTCATTGGAAATCAAGTAGGGGGAGGGAGGGAGATGGAAAGGGCAAAAACCTACCTAACAGGTACAATGAACACTGTTTGAGTGATGGGCACACTTATAGCCCTGACTCAAGCATGACAGAAGCTATTCACGTAACCAAAACATTTCTACCCCCTTAATATTTTGAAATAAGAAAAATTGTTGGACCGGGCGTGGTGGCTCACACCTGTAATCCTAGCACTCTGGGAGGCTGAGGCGGGTGGATTGTTTGAGCTCAGGAGTTCGAGATCAGCCTGAGCAAGAGTGAGACCCCGTCTCTACTAAAAATAGAAAGAAATTATCTGGCCAACTAAAATATATATATAGAAAAAATTAGCCGGGCATAGTGGCGCATGCCTATAGTCCCAGCTACTCGGGAGGCTGAGGCAGGAGGATCGCTTAAGCCTAGGAGTTTGAGGTTGTTGTGAGCTAGGCTGACGCCACGGCGCTCACTCTAGCCCGGGCAACAAAGCGAGACTCTGTCTCAAAAAAAAAAAAAAAAAGAAAAGAAAAAAAATTGTTTCTTTCTTCAATAAATTAAACTTAGCTTAATGTAACTTTTTTACTTTATAAACTTTAATTTTTTTAACTTTTTGACTCATGTAATAACACTTAGCTTAAAATACAAACACATTGTACAGCTGTATAAAAATATTTTCTTTCTTTATATCCTTATTCTACAAGCTTTTTCTATTTTTAAAATTAAAATTTATTTTTTTTTTTAATTTTTAAACTTTTTTAAGACACAAACACACAAATTGGTCTAGGGCTCACAGGGTTAGGATCATACCACCATCTCCCACCTCTGCATCTTGTCCCACTGGAAGGTCTGCAGGGGCAGTAAGACACATAGAGCTGTCCGGCTCCTGTGATAAAAATGCCTTCTTCTGGAACACATCCCGAAGGACCCACCAAAGGCTATTTTACGGTTAACTTTTTTAATAAGTAGAAGGGCTACACTTCTAAAATAATGATAAAAAGTATAGTATAGTAAATACATTAACCAGTAACATAGTTGTTTATTATCATAATCAAGTATTATATACTGTACATATTGTATGTGCTGTACTTTTATCCAACTGGCAGTGAGGTAGGTTTTTTTATGCCAGCACTACCACAACAGTGAGTAGTAACGTGTTGTGCTACAACATTATGATGGCTACAATGTTACTAGGTGATAGGAATTTTTCAGCTCCATTATAATTTTATGGGACCACTGTCATATATGTGGTTCATCACTGACTGAAAGGTTGCTATGCAGTGCATAGCTATATATATATATACACACACACACACACATGCACATATATATATGCATTTTTAAAAAGAACTATAGCTTTTGAGCAATAAAACTTGATTTCAAGTCATAGTTGTGTACTTAGGATTGTCTGTGAAAACCCTGACAAACTGTAAAGCTCCTGATGTATATTAATATATATACACACACATAACATATGGACATATAAATACAAAAGATATACTGTTATGTACATATGTGTATATGTATTTATTTTATATATACACACATATATTTATGTATACACATGCAACTCAAACTCTTGTAGATTCTGGAGGAAAAAGAGAGGTGACTTTCTTTTGGGGAAGGGACAACTTTCAGGTAAAGGATTTATGGAAGAGCACAAAATGAAAGTACATAGTAAAAATGCTTTTTATACTTAATTTTTAGGTATTATTTTATTTTTAAAATGTACAATGTAGTCAATGGGTACAAATGAGTAAACAGTAAATACAAGTCTTTCTCCTTTCCTTGTCCCCCAAACATAGCAAGAACAACTCTTAGCAGTCTTTGTTATTCTTCCAGGGATGTGCTATGCTCATAAAAGCATAAATATATAAAACAAATCTTAGGATACTATACGGTCTGTTAGGCACTTTGCTTTTTCATCTCATTAAATTTTTAAAAATATTTTGAAACATTTCACACATACAAATGAGAACATTCTGCTTTATTACGAGACAGTCAGTGGACCTCACAGCTCCACGGGGTAACCTTCACATTGACTGTGATGTGAATGGTTTTCTCTGGAGTTGGGCAGTCCACTGTTGAAAATAAAAAATGAATAGCCTTGCATCCCGTTCACCACACAGCTTTATGAAACCATAACAAAATGGCAATGTTTGCTCCAGGTTTGGGGAAACTTAACAGATACAGTTGAGATCATCTGAGTTTTACTTGTTGATCTCAGTATTATCTTGCCCTCCTACCATAGTCACAAATTTAAGTCCCATGCATAATTTATGTCTTCACTCAACATGTACATATCCATAAATATAGATAATACTACATAATATGGTTATATTTACTGGTATTTAAAGTTTACATAAAGGGTATACTATTGAACATATCATTCTACAACTTGCTTTTTTTCCCAATCAACCTGTTTTTGATATTTATCGTAACACATGTATCTCTAGTACATTTTAAAAAATGCTATGTAGTACTACACTATATGACTATATCACAATTTACTACTCTATTTTTATTAAATGATATTTCTGGGTTTTATTTTTGTTATTAGAAACCACGCTGCAATAAATATTTTTGCACTCATTTCCTTCTGCACAAGTGAAATTTTCCTTAAGTTATATATTTAAAAGTGGATTTGCTAAGTTGGAGTACAGGAACCTTTTCAACTTTAAGATATTTCAAAATTGCTCTCCAAAGAAGTGGTACCAATTCACATGCTTAGTGGCAGTATATGAGAGTTACTGTTACTCTACAACCAGAATAACTCTTGCTATCATTAAAATTTAAATTTTGCCAATCTGAGTTGATGTCTTCCTGTTATTTTTTCATTTCCCTCATTATGAGTAGGTTGAGCATCTTTTCATATGTTTCATGTTCATTTAGATTACTTTCTTTGTATTGTCTGTTCACACTTTGTTCATTCTTGTACTGAGTTATTCAGCAAAAAACAATCCTTCATTATTTGTATGTGTTATGAATATCTTTTCAAAGGCTGTGGTTTATTTTTTCACTTTGTGTTTTGTGTCTTTATTTAACATAAAGTTTTCCTTTTTAATCTTGCTGTCATCAAATGTACCAAACTTTTGCTCTAATTTTTGTGTCTTGTCTTAGACATTTTTCCACATATAAATGTTGTGAAGATATTCCATATTTTCTACCAAACGCTGCTTTTAACATTTAGATCTTTAATCCATCTGGAATTTATTTTTGCATATGGTGTGAGAATGGGATCCAATTTTATTTTGCATTTTCCATATGGTTAATCAATTGTCCTAGTACCATTTATCTAGTCCTGCCTTTCCTCATTGAGTTGAAGTGCCATGTTGGTCACATTTCAAGTTTCCACATATGCAAGTATGTGTTTCTGGGCTCTCTATTATGTTCCTTTGGTTTATTTGCCTCTTCTGGTGCCAATACCACATTGTCTCCTTTTCTACAGCTCTATAAATTCTTGATATATTTGGTAAGGCAAATATCCCCCTCCCCCCAACTTATCCTTCTTCAAATTTATCTTGACTCTTCTTGATTCTTTGTGCTTTCTTATTAATTTTAGGATTCTTTTTTGGATTTTGGCTAGAATGTTATTAAGTTTATAGAGTATTTGGGGGAAGGGGATTAACATCTTTACGATTCCTGAAGGTTGAAGTGTATCTCTGTATTCAATTTTTTATTGTTCTTCAAAAAAAGAACATATGCTAGGTTTATTTCTAGGTCTGTTATAGGTTTTTTTTCTTTCTATTTAATTCTCTAGCTGGTTATCATTATTATTTTGTTGAAATGACAATGATTTTAGGATATTGATTTGAGTTCCATAAACTTATGGAACTTTTCTTATTAGTTCTATTAGTGGAAAAGCACTTGGATTTTCTTTGTTTAAAACCACATTGTGATTCTTATTTGTATAAGAATAGTTTTATTGCCACTTTTTCAAATCTTATACCACTTAATCCCTTTCTTCTTGTATTGCGTTGGATGAGACCTTCAACACACTGTTGACTACAAGTGTTTATAGGGATATCCTTTTCTTGCTGTTGGGGACATTTTTAAAATTTTTCCTTTAAGTGTGATATCTCTAGGTTTTTCATAGATATTCTTTATTAGGCACTATTCCTAGTTTGACTGAGCCACATGGTGCCCAGACATTTTGGCCAAACACTGTTCAGGGTGTGTCTGTGAGGGTGTTTCCAGATGCAACTACTATTTGAATTAGTGGACTGAGTAAAGCAGACAGCCCCCTCTACTCTGAAAGGCCCCATCCAGTCAGTTGAAGGCCTGACTAGAACAAAAAGGCTGACTCTCCTACGGGTAAGAGAGAACCCCTCCTGCCTGACTGCCTTCAAGCTGGGACATCAGTTTTTTCTGCCTTAGGGCTCAAACAAAAACATCAGCTCTTCCTAGTTCTTGAACCTGCAGCCTTGAGACTGGAACTACACCATTGACTTTCCGGGGTCTGCAGCTTGCCTACTGCAGATCTTAGAACTTGTCAGCCTCCATAATCTCATGAGCCAATTCCTTATAATAAATCTCTCTCTCTCTCTCTCTCTCTTTCTCCATCCAACCCATTGGTTCTGTTTCTCTGGAGAGCCCTGACTAACACATTTTCTAATATATTTTATCCATGAATCAATTCATTCACTCTCACCACTGCAACTGCTCCAGGACAAGCCACCATGTCATTTCATGTGAGACACTGCCATTGCCTCTTACCTGGGCTTCCCCTTTTGATTGGTTTTGATATCAATTACACTGGCCCTAGTATACATTATTCTCTATATAGTAGCCAGAGAGGTTATTTAAAACACAAATAAGATTATGTCACTCCTTCTGAACACCCTCTGAGATTTTCCCATCACATTTAGAATAAAATCCGAAGTCCCTACTTTGGGATACAAAATAATGCAGGATCTGGGTGCCAGCAATGGCTCCCATTTCATGTCCTATCTTTTACTCAGCCCATCCACATCACCACTTCTTAAGCCTGCCAAGCAGGCTCCTAAAGGTTCCTCCTTGATCCTTGATCCAAGCAAGCTGTTGCCTTGGAGCCTTTGCATTCACAGTTCTCCCCACCTGAAGTGTTCTCTCGCTAATAAATTTTTGTCTCCTTACTTTATCTGGGTGTCTGGTCAAAATGGCATTCTTCATCACATTCTATTTCACTATCCTGCTTTGTTTTTCTTTGTAGCAGTTATTACATCATGGCACTATACAGTTTAACTATCTGTTTATGTGATTATTTTCTGATTCACCCACGAGTCAGAGAATTTTTCTGTTTATTTATATATTATATCCCCAATGCCTGAGGCACTACCTAACACAAATCAATATGTGTTGAATAAATTTTTAAAAAGTGTCAATTTTATTACTTTTTCCTGCATCTGTGATTTGATTATGTACCAATATGGTTGATAGGGTTTCTACTATTGAAACAGCTTTGCATTCTTGGAATAAACACTACTCAAACATGGTGAGTGTGTACTTTTGGTATTCAAATAAATTAAATTTGTTAATATAATATTTTGAATTTTTTATTTTATGTCCACATAGGAAGTATTCTGTAATCTTCTTTTTTATAATGTTCTTACCTAGTTTGGATGTCAGCAGCATGTTAGCCTTACCAATTAAGCTAGCCAGCTTTTCTTCTTCTTTTTTTAACCAAATAATTTACTTAAAATAGCAAATTGTTGTCTTTAGAAAATTTGTTAAAACATATCTGTAAAGGCTGTCTGGGCCTGGTGTCTTTGGGCTGGAGATTTCTAACTAATAATTTATATTCTTTAATAGTTATTGGTTTATTCATGTTTTCTGTTTTTTTCTCCAGTCAATTTTAGTAACTTTCATTTTTCTAGGAAATTACCATATTACATAAATTTTTAATTTACATTGTATATTCTTATTACTTCTAATATTTGTACTATGTCTACATTTGTGTATCGTTTATTACTAATTATTTGTATTTTTTTTTTTTACCAAAGCTCCAGCTTTTAGGCTTATTGATCCTCCATATTATTTATTTTCTGCTTATTAATCTGTACTCTTAGCTTTTTATTTCCTTAGAGTAGATACACTTTTCGGTTTTCTTTGTTATTTTATTCTAGCATTCTGAGTTACTTTCTGAACACTTAACTGATTTAAGTTTTTGCTTTAAATGTGTTAAAGGTTCTACTTTTGCCACCATGTACTTTTACTGTGTCCCTCAAGTGTTATATATAGTATGACTTTCCTGTTATATGTATTTAAATATTTTCATTACAGATGAAATACATTTTAAAATCCAAACATGTATATGTTCTTTAAAATTACTTTTTAGTATCTATTTCTTATTTAATGGCATTATGGTCAGAGAATGTGATCTATATAATATTAATTTCTTGTAATTTATTGAGATGTCCTTGGTGGCATATAGCTCAGGGTCAATTTTTTAAAAATAAATATTCCATATGTACTTGAAAAGAATGTTTATTTTTATTTCGGGAGGTATAGAGCTATGTATTTTATTTGAAGCATCTATATCCCTGTTATTTTTTTGTCTGTGGAATATAACTTGAAATTATATTAAGCATATAGAAGTTCATGGTATACATTCTTCATGGATCATTACGCCTATAAGTATGTGACGTATATCTTCATTCCTGTTAATGCTTTTTGCTGTAGTTTGTTTTGTCTGTTATTAATATTAATACAGCAACATTCTTTTGTTTAATATTTGTGCAGCATATCTTTTATCATGTACTTAATTCATGGCATAAAGAAGTTATGAGATTGCCTAAGGACATATGGCTAAGACACAGACAAACTAAGATTGGGCCCCAGGCAATCTTATACCAAAGTTCACATTCTCAACTGCTAAACTATGTCATCTCCTGGACCCCAGTAGGCCCTTGTCTTCAGACCTTCTCATTCTATTGAATTTCTTTTTCACAGAGATGTTTATCCTGTGTTTGATACTCTATGTCTCTTTATTTTTCTCTTTTTGATTGTTATGCATCATTGCCATGCAATTCTTGACCTGTTCCATACCTTGCTTAATAATATTCTTGGAGATTGTTTCATAGCATTACATATAGAACCTCATATCATCACATATGAAATGACTGCATAACATTTCATTGTACATTTTCAACATTTATTTAATTAGTTCCATAAAGATGGGCATTTGGTTCTCACTCATAAGTGGGTGCTAAAAATATATATACATATATAGAGTGGAATGATAGACAATGGAGACTCAGAAGGGCAAGGGGGAGTGGAAGATAAGAAATTATTTGATGGGTACAATGTATACTATCCAGGTTATGGGCACCCTAAAAGCCATGACTTGACAGCTACACAATCTATGCATTAACAAAATTGCACCCGTACCCTATAAATATATATAAAGAAAAATAGATGGGCATTTGGGTTATTCCTGATATTTTGCTATTACCAACAATACTGAAACAAATACCTTTGTACATAAGTAGTTTGGAAATATTGGAGTATATTTGCAGAATAAATTTCTAACAATGGAATTTCTGGGCCAAAGATTATAGGCACTTATTATTGTATAGATACTGCACTATTGAACAGTTGTTTGCCATAGAGATTATTAAGTTATACCCCCAAAAGCAGTTGGAGTTCTGTTTCGCACACCTTCTCAACAATTGTGCAACTTTAAACTCTTTGATCTTTGTTAATTTGATAAGTTAAAAAATTGGTATATCACTGTTTTAATTTTCATTTATATTCTTATGAGTGAGACAGTATATTTTCCTATGTTTAGGCACATTTGTCTTTTCTTTTCCTTTAATTGCCTGTTTGTTACATTGTCAATGTTTTAAATGTTTATATTTATTCTGAAAAATACACTCTCTCTTATATTTTTTAAAGTTTGGGTTTGACAGTTAAATGGATTCAATGTACCACTCCAGTAATTTCTTCTTCTCTCTCTCCACCTAGTTCTTGGTTGACTGAAAGTTTTCCTCTAGAATATTATCTTCTCCCGTTTTGGAACAAATTTGGATAGGCATAAAATTCTTAGTTTATACTTTTTTAAAAGGTCTTTGAAGGTATTTCTTTTCTGTGTTTTAACATCTGCTCTTTATATAAAATTATTATCTTTTTGGAAGCCCAAATTTTCTTTATTGTTAAAGTCCAGAAAGTTTACTAGGATGTGTCTCTGTGTTCCTTGTTCTAAGTCAGTTTTTCCTAGACCATGCTATGTGTGCCCCTTCAGTCTACACATCTGAGGCTATTTATACTGCTGTAAAATTTTCTTTAATTATATCTTTAAATACTTTTCCTCTTTCACAATTTATTTTCTATTCTTGGGGGCAACATTATTTGTAGCTTTGATATTCTATCTACTAGGTTGTTCATATCTATTTTCCACGTCTATCATTTCCTTTATAATCCTTTTCATCCCCTTGTCACTTTCTATTCAATTTTGCTCCCTTCATGATATTCCATATTTCTTACTGTGTTTTTAGTACAGTCTGTTTCCTTTATACTACTTCAAATGTGGCCTTTATTTTTGTGATGGTTTTACTTTTCTCTTCTACTTCTTTTGAACTTGCCATCCAAGTTTCATTGTGTTCTGTTGCCTCACGCTATTTTTCCTACACTCTCATGTCTATGCTTAGAATTCCTATTTTATAAAAGCAATAACTTCTTAACATTTAAAAATTCATGGCAAATACTTGTTCATAGTTTTTAAAGAACTCCATAGAAATATTTATCTGATGAAGGCTTATTACCTGCCATTCTTTTTCCTTTTTTCTTAAAATATAATTGGATATTTCTGTAACAGTTTTTAAAAAAAGAAGCCTCCTGTTGAGTAAGGTTACTTCTTCCTGAAGTAGCTATTTATAGGGTGATATTTTGAGGGGGACGAGGACTATATTCTAGACTGGCAGGAATTCTGTGATACTAGCTTGTGAGTATTGGGTTACTTCTCCCTAGCTAACAAAGGTTGATATTTCAGGGCTTCTCACAATGCATTCTTCCTCCTCTATCCTGTCACACTGATAGATTGCTTCCTGAAAACATGACTTATCTTTGTGTTTGTATTTCCTCATTCAGCCCCACCTTCCCCTTCTTTTTACCAAACTCTGCCTAGGGAAGCTCTTGCTATTAGACCATACATCTAACTGTATCATCCCAAAGAAGAGTTGGGCTTCACCAGCCTTGATTTAGATCTGCAGCCTTCAGAGCCCTCTCTCAGCACTAGTCTGCATCCCTGTTTTACATCAAAAGATTTGGCAGCCTTCTTCCCACGGTAGGGTTCAGAGTTAGAGGTACCTCTTAATGTCATAGAACTAAGTTATGGCTTTAGGTTTTCATTGCTTGCTCTTCTTGTTGATTTGAGTGACTTCTAAAAGGATAGGATAAAAAATGTCTTTGTTTTTTCACCTATTTTAAAACTGCAAATTATGTATTAAAATTTTAAAAAGAACTTCTATGATCAATAACTTTTAGTATTCTCTTTGAATTTCTTCACTGCTTTCATTTTTAACTCTTTAGTCATATTTATTCCTTTTTCTTTATTACTGTCTAAAACTTATTTTCAATCTTGTTCAATTAAATTTTAGAAATAAGGGCATAGTCCTTACAAAACATAAAGAGCAGTTTTAAAGCTGCGCCTAAAACCTCTAGTGTATATTTCAGGATCATGTTATTTTTCTAAATTATCGCTTCTTAATATAGAATTATAGTTAAGAAAATTTTATAATTATATGTTCAATGAAAAGATCACAGTGAAATTGTGAAAAGATTTTTTTTCGATGGTACACAAAAATGTGGTGATGTATAATGTACAGATAAAATGTCAGTTCATTCCAAAATATATACATTACTATAAAGATCATTACACAAAAATTATGCTCTATTTGAAATTGGTAAGCTGATAGAAAAAGGCATTATTTTGAAGTAGCACATAAATGATTCACTAATGATGAAAAAAGTATTTCCTCATACATTTTCATATTAAAGACTATTAATAGAACCACTGAAAGTGTATTTTCCTTTAGTCACTTAAAGAATTAAATATATTTAGAATAGGGCAACCTTAAAAAATAAAATATTCATTTATCAATGTTTCAGGAGGAGGCCCAGATCCACTATGCATTTACAGAAGTATAGGGTTTTATTAAACTTCCTGTTTCTGCTGGCTGCTTGCTTGGATAGCTGTGGATGGCCATGTGATTGTAGCAAATGCTGGATGTAAATTTATATCTTTGGCATAAAATGAAAGATAAAATTATCAGAAATATGAAAATGTTTTTGTTTGTCTAACAACTTGATCTTGAAATTTACAGTCCACCACCTTAGAGAGGGAGAGGGACAGAATTAATGTCAATAGTCTAAATATTGGTTTGGGCTTCTGGAAAATTTTCCATGGGTGGCAATAGTGGTGTGATTAATGCTTACCAGGAACACTTAGATATTCTCCATCATAGGCCCACAAGTAATCTGTGCTGGAGAGGGTTGAATGCTAGGTCCCCAGATGATTAAAGCAACTTCGCCCAAGGTAACATTAAATCTAGATCCCAGAATTCAATAAATCTAGTTAAACTAGAAAAGATGAAAGATTTAAAATGACATCTGGATTTTAAAGAAAAAATAACTAATCAACAAATACACACAAGAACAGTTTCCCACTAAACATTTCCTACTAAATGAAAAAAGTCCTCTGCCCTGATGTGCACAGTTTCTTTATACTCAAACTTCCTAGGTACATTTTAATTAGATGCCCTTGTTATCTAACAGTCAGGTTGTTGTCACAGCTGCACCAATTCTATTTCGCCCTTCTGTGATTTGGGGGAGGGGACTGGAAGCCAATGTGGTTTGTTTTTGTACATAGCAACTTGGTCCCGATCACAAGAAGACCACAAAAGAATCTGATAGCGCATTTTGACTCAGATTGCACATGCACAGATAAATACACATCCAAAAACTATTTTTTCACTCTCACCCACAGAAACGAAATATTTTTGCCTTTAGAGTAATAAAATGTTTCAGAACACGAAATGTCATTTTAAGACAATGCCATGGAGGCACACCAAGCATTCATTAAAGCATTTTAAAATGATTGTTCTCCTTTGAAAATTATTCATTTTATAATTATGATTGCCTTATTCTTTTCAGGCCAGTCTTAATCAGTCTAAATCTAACCAACATCCCCAGAAATTATATTAAAAATGTGATAGCTAGTTTATTTTCAGTGATATGAATAAAATTTACCTTAATAATTGTATTGTGTACTTGTTTATTTAAGAAATATTATGCCAGCTGAAGAGTTATGACCCAATGCCTGCTTTGAGGAGGTGAGGGTTTAGATGGAGACAAAAGTGAGAACACAGTTAGAATAAGTAATCACTTAAGGATTATATGCCAAAGCGTTTCCTAAGCAAATGGTTTTAAAACCTGTGGCAGTCATTGAATCCTTCCCCAGTTAAAATATTATACGGAAGCCCAATTTATTAGACACATAAAAACAAAGCCCTTATTGAAATGAGAATGGATGCCATGAATCTCCCCTGCTAGGTTCCTTGTCTTAACCCCTTACAGCTCTTAAGTTTCTTCTGTGGAGGCTCTTGGGGTTTTTAGAGCACAGCTCAGTGGGCAAAAAACTCTGCTAATCCCTACTATGAATATATATACAAGGGCTGTCCAGAAATTATCCAACCATTGTTAATATAATGAGAATGATTACATGGCTGGATACTTTCCGGGCAGTCCTCATATTTAGGTCATTAAATATGAAATGTCCAATTTTGAATCAAAAATATAGTTTTATTATATCTCAAACAAGCAGCAATACAATTAATCAAAGTATGTGCCTAAACTAGTGACACAGTTTTGCCATCTTAACAGTAGCTTGTTTATGCCAGCAGCAAAGAAGCCTGGAGAGCCAGTGGTGATGAAATCGCAAGAAGAGTTTTCCACAGCTTGTTGAGAATTGAATATTTTTCCTTGCAAGAAGTGGTCCAAAGCCTGGAAGAAGTGGTAGTTAGTTGGTGCAGAGTCTGGTGAACTCTGTGGATGATAGAGAGTTTCTAAGTCCAGCCTCTGTAGTTTGAGGAGCGTTGTTTGTGAGACATGTAGTCGAGCGTGGTCTTGCAAGAGGATTGGCCTGTCTGTATTGACCAATCTTGGTTGCTTAATCACAAGCATCCTCATCATTTCATACAACTGACTGCAGTAGACATCTGTTGTAATTGACTGACCAGGTTTCATGAAGCTACAGTGGATAATACCAGTGCGGGACCACCAAACAGATACCATTAACTTTTTTGGTGCACATTCGGTTTGGACTGTGTTTTGGCACTTTGTCTTTAACCATTGTGCCTAACACTTGTGATTGTCAAAAAGAATCCATTTTTCATCACATGTAACAATACAGTGTAGAAATGGTTCACCTTTATGCTGTGACAGCAAAGAAAGGCAAGCTTCAAGATGATTTCTCTTCTGATGCTTAATTCATGTGGAACCCATCTATCCAGCTTCTTTACCTTTCCTATTTGTTTCATATGGTACAATATTGTTGGAATAGTAATGTCAAATCTTGCTGCTAATTCATGCGTAGGTTGAGATGGATTCGCTTCCACTACAGTTTTCAGCTCATTATCCACCTTGGTCTCAGGCCACCTACGTGGCTCATTGTCAAGATTAAAATCACCAGAACGGAACTTCTCAAACTATCAGTGTATTGTATGTTCATTAGCCACATCCTTCCCAAATACTTAGTTGATATTTCGAGCTGTCTGCTCTGCATTGGTTCCACAATGGAACTCATATTTGAAAATAACATGAATTTTCGACTTGTCTATGGTTTCACAAAAATTGCTCTAAAAAAAGAAAGATAATCATAAGCCAAAATGTGCATTTGAAAGACTTGAGGATGTACCTTCACAATAAAGATAAAACAAGAAGTGTGAAAGTGAAATGTCAGAGATATCAACTGTCAAACTTAGTACTTAAGGAAATCGAACACTTCATACTTAATAACCTTATAACTTATCCAGACATTTCATACTCAATAATTTTGTGCAAGTAATTGGGGCCATATATACTTAATGCATAGTAGCCTTCAGTAGGTAGCAATATCCCACTGTATGGGTTGAAATAGCCATGCCACGGGCTACGATACATTTTAAAGTAGAAATAAATGGGAACTAGGGAGTGAAAATGTAGAGAAAAAAAGGAATGAAAGGTGACAGTTGATACAGTTTCTTTCTTATCATATTACAGAACTAACCAATTGATAGTTGATACAAAAACAAGCCAGGCTTTCCAAACCCAAACTTCTATGATAAAATATTATGAGAACTATTGTCAGTTTTGTCCCTCAAGTATCCTCAAATGACTATGCCAGCTGATGAGTACCATGGGACAGACACCATGCAAATGTCTCCAGACCTTTGAAGGACTCATGTTTAGTAGGAGCCATTCGAGCATTTCAGATAGGTCTTGGATTAGAATGAATACGGTCTTATTATACAAATCATGTTTTTAGAAATTAACCAAATTCTGAGAAATCAGCTCTGTTTTGTCTTACCAAAATCCATGAGGTAGGTACCTGAGTATAAAGCAACCTGACATTTTAGATATTGGGGTTTTCTGGTCACTAGATGTTGAAGCTAGAAAAGAAGGTGGGGCCCTCACTAATTTATTTTGCATTTACTTTTCGCCTTCTGCTATGTAAGTATATGGCACATGCGATAGAATGTATACTTAGGATATGCTCAGGAAAATAAATTTTCATTTTTTTTAGTTTGAGATTATGTGATTCTAGAATTCCCATGACACAAACACTGTTTAGGTATATAGTTCAGGAACTTGGTACCTTATGGTCATGTAATTCTTGGACTTTCTCATCCATTTGATTTCGAGGAAGAGATCTTGAGAATAGCAAAGCAAAATTACATTGCATTAATTGGTGGAGCAGAGCTTTCAAGTGAGACAAAAATCTAGGGACATTTACAGAGGAAAGGGTGATTAGTGAGAAAGGGTAGTAAAAATAGCTTTTGTTTAAATGTTAGGGATAAACCCAGGTTTCCAGCTAGATATATGCTTGGGAGAGAACTAGATAAAAGCAAAGATTTATTGGAAATGTTTGGTGACAGAATACTATCAGCAGATGTTTCCTGTTAGGATACATAATAGTTAATATTGATGTGTTGTCCCAGTTTGGTTGCAGTCCCTCTAAACTGTCTGATACAGCTGCCTTATAGAATCACTGCATATGGTTGTTCACTGCAAAAGGAAAAATATCTAAGAGGGCAACATTCACATCATAGATGTCATGGATATGCATATTTATTTTGGCAGTATTCTCTACTGAAGTAAAGTGTCACAAGAAAGGGACACTTTTTTCTCATTTGCAAAAAGGTGTTATCCGTGCTCGCAACAGTCCTACTACATATTATTTTAAAAGTGTTAATTCTTCTGTAGTATCACTTCAACTCTATCTAAGATGTTCCTTGGCCAGAAGAACAGATGACTCATTCCTCATTTCCTTTTCTTATCATGTTCATAAATGAGGTCTAAAATGCTCATTAGATCTTTGGACTCTTTTGGCATCCAAAAGATTGGGAATGAACCCAAAACAATTTGTTTTACTAATACAAGATGGGGATTGGGCAGTTACAAACAGGAAAAGAATAACTGGATTTGGCAAAGGAAATGATACTTTTCTTTTTCTGGCTTGTTTACTGCCTGTTACATAGAAGTTACTCAAGAAAATATTTAGGGAATCAATTAATGTCCATAGAAGCCATCATCTCTAGAATCATCCAAAGTCTCCTTTAATTCACGATCAGTCCAAAGGCTAAGTATTGATGACTTCGTGGAGGGTAAATATTAATGACAGTGATGATGACTGATCATACATGGTGGTGCTTTACATAGATTCTACTAACTTTACTATACTCCTGTGATTTTCTAAAACACATCTGTTCTATTGTATCTAGTCAGCCGTTCTCCTTTCTCTCTGTTTAGCCCAGTGCCCATTTTTGGCTGGGTTCTCAGGCACACTTGACATTTTCATCAAGAAAAGGAAAATCATTTCAAGTCCAAAGGATAAGCACCATCATGGTAAAAGGTCATAAAACACTAGGAGTTGCTCTTTAGCAATAGATTTTTGAAGGTAAATCCAAAGAAAACATGGGACATGGTTTGGAACAAGCTTGCGTATACTTCATCATCAGGGCTGTGGTACACAGTATGAGAAAGCTTCGGGGGAATTAAAACACCACTGGAAAGGAGGGTTTTGCTTGCATTGGCTAGAAAAAATATGTTTTTACAATAAACAAATGGGTGGCCATAAGACATGCATGTCTGATGTTGAAGGAAAGCCTGTTTGCACCAAATAAATTACAGAAACAGTTCAAGAGTAGTTCATCCTAGTGAAAATATTATCCCTGAACTACTGACAGGGTTAGTGTCAGGTTAGGTTATCTTTTGTATGAATGCCAGCTACACTCGCTAAACCTGCCTGAGGGTAGTCTGTTGAAACCTGTATGCACTTTGGTGTTTCTCGGTAACCTTACATACTTTAATTTTGATCACAGCTAAATCTTTCTTACTTTTTGCCTCTCAGGACTGACTTTTTCAGCAGGCTGACCATCTTTCAGCTTCAAAAGCATCCCTCTCTGCCTCTCATGTCTTCTTGCCCCTGCCCTATCCTATGTGACTGCATTCCAAATGAATGTCTGAGATGAAGGCCAGGCTGATGGGTGCCAATCCTGTGCAAATCACAGAGCACACAAACTGATCCAAATGCCATCATTTATTCAAAGTCTTTTAGTTCACTGGAGGGGAATGGCTTTTAAAATATAGCCAGCAAAAACAATGAGGTAAGAATCTTTGGGGGGCATTAATTTCATCAAAACTTTTGAAAATTTTCAGATGCTCATGAACTTTGGCTTTATAGAATACTATAGGAACATTATATATTTCTATCTTATTATTTACTATAATTTATAAATATTTATGCTATAACATAAATATTTATAAGTTGTAGTTGTCCAAGCCTCTGTGCAAAAATGAACATGGAATTAATTGCGTGGCTAACAAGACAGATGAACATTTCCCAGAATTGGCAATTAATCCTCTAATTGCTATGACTAGCAAAAGTTTGCAAAGAGAACAGAAACTTTAAGTCAATAGTCTGTCACCAAGCATTCATTGAACACCCACAGATTGGAATAGGTATCTGAGAAGAGTTATCTGTGAACATTGCCCTGAAATTCCCTTTCTGTCTTTTTAGGAAATGAAGTCATTTAGGAATAAACATCTGTTGAATGTTATTGTTATTGTTGTTTGTAGCGGTCTTTCTTGATGATAAGTTCCTCTTTAATTGTTTTCTTACAAATTATGAAGAGATATTCCTCCTTTCCCTACTTGCAGTACATCAGTGTTACAGTGCCAAAAGTCCACAGCTTCAAGGAAAAAGAGCAGTATTCGAGTTTTAATTCTATCACTTAATAACTGGGTAAATGATTGAAACTGCCCGAGCCTCAGTCCCTTCAACCATAAAATGAGGATAATAGTAATAGCCTTTTTGGTGAGGATTGAAGACAATAATATATGAGATGACCCAAAAGAACAAAAGACATATGCACCTGAATGTTTATAGCAGCACAATTCACAATTGCAAAGATGTGGAAACAACCCAAGTGCCCATCAATACATGAGTGGATTAATAAAATGTGGTATATGTATACCATGGAATATTACTCAGCTATAAGAAATAATGGGGATATAGCATCTCTTATGTTCTCCTGGATAGAGTTAGAACCCATTCCACTAAGTGAAGTATCCCAAGAATGGAAAAATAAGCACCACATGTACTCACCAGCAAATTGGTTTCACTGATCATCACCTAAGAGCACATTCAGGAATAACGTTAATCGGGTGTCGGGCAGATGTGGGGAGGGGAGGGGATGGGTGTACACCTACATAATGAGTGCGATGTGCACTGTCTAGGGGATGGACACATTTGAAGCTCTGACTCCGGGGGGTGGGGGGCAAGGGCAATATACATAACCTAAACTTTTGTACCCCCCACAATATGCTGAAATAATAATAAAAAATAATAATGTATGAGATGAAGTAATCAAGGCTTGTATAAATACAAATTGTGATTTTGAATTGCCTTTCACAACCTGGCGAAAAGCTCATGGCATCTAAGTGATGATTTAAATCAGTGGTACATGATGAGAACTTTGGTGCACATCAGAATCACTAATGCAGCTTGATAAAAATATAGCACCATGGGCTCCACCATCAGTGATTCACACTTAGTACACTGGGGTTGGGCCAGGACATCGCTATTAAAAAGTGCCACAGGTGGACCAAGATTTGAGAACTACCACCTTAATAAACAAGAATCCCCTTCTCCTTCAGGATGCTTCTGTGAATATAATTAGTGCACCTTCTAGATGAATTTGGCTTACAAGTAGAAACTTGGATTCCGGGACAATCTGTGAGAATCCATATGCTAAAAACTCCAGTAAACTCTAATGATAGATTCTAAACCTCCAATTGAGAATCCATGTACGTGCACTCTACCTGGTGGTAGAAACTGAATTGAGGGACGGTAAGGAAAGTTAATATTAATTCATTAAAATATCTACTATGTCATCATTAATGACAGGGGAAATGTGCTAATATAACTGACCGATAATTTTATAGAATCCAAATTTCCAAAAAATGATGTTTTAGCAAAACAGTGTGAAAAATAAGAGGAAATGGTAACTTTTAATTTCCTTCTTTACCATAGATGAGATGAATTATTCACTGTGTCTGAAATCTCTCTTAACTTATATCATGAGGTCTATAGTTGTTAAGACTAACTCAACATGTTCTTAAAAGATTTTTGAACTGAACCTTTCTGAAGTAGCAAAGAAAAAAAAGATAAGTTACCATTTCATTATTTTTCTTTCTCATTCACCTCTGAACTTCCTGGTTCTGTCTGGGGCCAAAGTAAAAATTGCCAAAACACCACGGGAAAGGCTGCTCTCACAGTATTTCTGGCTCACCAAAAATTTCTTAAGAAAGCCAGTTTCCATGAGATTTCAGTTCCAATTTTAAAGACCCGAGAAAACTCAGGATAGTTCAGATAAAGTTCAGATAAGCATTCAAATTTTCAGTTACTGGTGCCAGATGAACCGCTAAGTCATTTGACATGTTCACATCACTGTTTCAGGGGAAAAAAAAAAACAGCTAGAATTCTAATCCAATGTGGACAATTTTGGAGGAGTACAATGTGTTGAGAAGCCACTAGAATTAATAGATAATTTGTTTATTTAAAAAAATGAAAATGCAAAATAAAAACAATAACTCTGTGGCTTATTTTCGGTATTAATGAAATTTAAATGAAGTAACCTAGCAATATCAAACATTGAGCAATAGCTTGTCTGAGAAAAGCTACTGTGGTAACTAACACAAGAATATGACTTGGAGTGACAATACTTTGCCTACCTGTTTATCTTTCTTAGCTCTCTTCTTGCCCTCCTTCCTTAAAAATGGAAATCTTCATACCAACACCACTATATGTTTCTAAGTTCCAGGAAGATAATGAACTACTAATCTTAAGGCCTTAAAATCTCTGAATTTCTCCCATTGGCATGGGGTGGGGCAGGGGGAAAGAAGGTTAATTTAACTTTCAAATAATCTTGTAAAAAATCATTTTGGGGGCCATTTATGATCCTCTGAAGCAAGAAATAAATTCTGAATTTTTTAAAGTGGTTTTAACATACACTTACTGACCAGAATATCAAGATCCTCTCATAAGCTGTCAACAAACACTGCATGTACACCAGAGTCTCGTTACCACACAATGGTGTGAAGTTTGACATAGCAAGCTTTTATTCTTGGATCCCATCCAAAGAGATTCAGTTATTGTAGGTGCCAGAAGGAAATTGCTATAACGTGGTTCCATGTATCCATGTATAGTACCTTTTAGTGGCATAAGCAAAACCCTATTATGCTCAAATACAGTAATTGAGAAAACTAGGCCAAAGAGATTGCCAATGATGGACATTAAAAAGGAGTTTTGTAAGTTTATCATTCTACCGAAATTTTTATCAGTGTTTTCACCTCCCAGGAGAGACATAAGCATAGGCAAATCAAATCTGCATTTTCTTCCCTCAGCATAAAGCATCACGTGTGCTTAGCTAATGGGAGAGTACATACTTGCAAGGATGGGTAAAATACTTTGGACTCTTCCTTCACTGAGTTCATAACTAAAGAAAAAATTTTAAAGACTATTTCCAGTGTAAACAGCCATTTTGAAATATTTAGGTAAGGAAAAATTGATTAATATTTACAACTTTAAAGTGCTACTACATCACCTTTTATTCTACCGTCCTGTCACCCAACTTGGGAACTGAATTACTCAGATTATTTGTCTGTTTTTACCACACTTAGTAAATAATTATTGCTTCTTACTTCAGAAGGAGAGACCTGGCTTCTAAGCATGAGACTAACTGCCTCTTACTATTGTCACTTCCTCAATTTTCAGGAAGATGAAGAAATTTATTCTGGTCATGTATTATGCCTAGTAACTATTAACTAGAAATATTAATATAAAGTATCAATAATTAATAATATTAATCAAAATTTGTATTTAAACTCTAACTTAATATCCATTTATTTAGAAGAGAGTAAATTCCTCCAAGGGAAACTACACCATAATCAATATACTATAAAAATATCAATGAGTGTGAATCTTAGCAATTAGTCAACTGAAAATCACTCAAACAATTCAGCATGTTCATCTGACTAAAGCAAGCTTGAGAAGTAATACTAATGTGTTTGACTTCCTTCTCTTCCCCCAGCCACTCACGCATTTGAGCAGGAACATGACCTGTAGTAAACGATGAAGTAAGGGACTGTAGAAATAAAAAGTCTCAGAAGTATACATATAGATGTGTACTACAAATATTTAAAACATTACTTATCCTTTAATATAGTATCTACTATTTATTTAATGCTACTAAGTATTAGGCACTCTCCTAGGCACTGTACACATGTATCATTTAATTTAATCTTAACATTACATGAGTAACTTCAATATATATTATTATTACCCCCATTTACAGATGGGAAAACTGAGAATGACAAGAATGAAGTTAACTTGTCTGTGTTCACACATCTAGCAAAAAATAGAACTGATTTTTAAATCTAGGTGTGTTTGACTTAAAATCTAGTCACTATTCACTGTGAAATTTTTTCTAAATGAGTATAATGTACTTTATCACCCTATAAATATTACAATGGTAAACATTAGAGTGGTATAAACTAACAATGGAAGTTCTCTAAGCCAGGAATTATTATACAATTTAACACTAGCCAACTACTTTTTAAATTTTATATTTGCACTAATGAACTCATTGCTGATGTAGTTTCAATTACTTCCTATATTTAAGAGATTCCAGATTTACAATCAGACCTAACCACCTGCTCTGTTATCAGATTAGATCAGTTGCTTGCAAGACACCACCAAAAATTTGAAATATGACATGGTGAAAATTGAAAATATTTTGCCTATTGGGAAAGTGATACCTGCTGCTATGCATATACTGCCATTACTGTATGTGAAAGATTCTTTTCCTCTGTATTTTGAACTTTCTTCCTGCTGAAAGAAAGAAGAAAGAAAGCAATGAAGGCAATGATTAGAGTCCTGGGGTAATCAATGATATTGGTAACCTGAGCTATGAAGGTCAAAAAATGAACTGGACACAGGAGCTAAAGAGATGATTAAATGGAGGATTCCCTGGGGTGCAGACCTTTGAGATGTGTAGAGTTGTCTTCAGTTAATCCTGGAGGGGAAGTGACGTGAAATAGACAGGATCTGGGAAGTTGGTGGCAGCCTTTAAGACCACCTGGATGGTAGAGAGACCAGACCCAGAGGCTATATTGGCTTGACTCAAGAATAGAACCAGCCTGGACATAAAGTTGGTGAATGGATCACAGACAACATTAATAGTACAAAGAAACAGTCAGTGACAGGAAGAATGCTTTGCAGGAGGTGGGAAAGGTGAAAGGTGTTGGCAGGGAGAGAGAAAAGTAAAAATTCCCAGGATAGGATAAGAGTGGACTAAAGCCCAGCAGAGAAATCTTTGGGGAAAGATCCAGAAATTCCTTCTGCATCCAGGGAGCCAGGAGCTCTCACAGAGCCCTGAGGAGATAGAAGGCAAAAGTGCAGAGAATCCTGGGTATGGAGGCAATATCTGAGAGCTCAAGTTCAGAGAAGAGGAAGTCCGAAAACTGTTATTGGCAACAGGGAAGTCCTCACCAAATTTATATGTTCTAGCCAAACCCTATAAAGTTAAACTGATGTTAAAGTATACATTTTGATAAGAAATGTGTACTGATAAACTCATGTTTTTATGAGTTTTAAAGTTTCTAGATTTTCTATTGGTGTAGGCAAAAGGTTACTATGCAAGTACTTTGAGGAAAAGTTTGATATTGTCCCTAATGAACTGAAAAGAAAAGAAATTTGTTCACTACCAAGAAAGTTGAAAACAGCTGAAGGCCCCCAGCAGTTGGGTAATGCAGTGTTGGTGGTGGCTATCTTGAAGTGAAACTGTATCTATGAATCTCCAAGGTTAACACTGGAAGGAAAGTCTCAGGTAGAAAGAGGCAGCTGATCAAAGAGCTTCTCCCCTTTCTTCCTGGCTGTCACTCTTCCTCTGTGAGTCTCTCACCAACAGTGCTATTGCTTTCCGAAATACCAGATGGACTATTGCTAGGGCCAATAGCTTCCAGTAGAACTGAATACTCCCTTCCATTAAAACAGGGAGATGGTTTCAAAGAGTATGTTTTTACTGAGCCCACGAGCTCATTTGAAACAGCAGCCTAACTGAAAAGTTAGGGATAGAGGTTCCGAGTTTTGTTTTAATAAAGGAGGGAAGTTGTTGCTGCTGTTGTTGTTTCTTCTCATCATCCTTTTCTATGGAGCCAAAAGGAAAACCTGGTAAAACCATAGCAAAAAGAGATTTGGTGAAATGTTAAGATCCCTATAGATACTGACAGCTATGATGAACTACTCCTGCCCCCATTTGCCTCATACATACAAAAATGCATTGCTAAACTAAATGTAGTATTTACTTCTATACATAGATTCAAATATAATATTGAACAATACCTGAACACATTTTGCAAATCACAGAAGTAATCCTGAGTCTCTCCACGCCCACCTCATTCTACATCGAAAGTAGAATACATAACTGTAATATGCCAGGATTAACCCAGATGGTGACTTCTAAGCCCAGTCCACAGGGATCTAGATTTTGTTTCTCTAAATGACGATCAAGAAGTTTCTTCCAGTCAGTTTTCTACCTTTGGAGTGAGAGGAGGTAGATGAAACAAAGAGTAACATGAGTTCTGACAATGCAAGGCGAAACAGACTAAACTAAGGAAAACAGGCGTTTACAAAATCTAAGAGTAAAAATTGTGCTTTTGAAAGACGTTTGGCATGCCTGTGTAGGGTGGACAGGGACTTGCATTTCATATCCATATGGGTCTATAATGCATGTTATTGAGCAGCTAAAATGTGTACTTGGCACTGCTAATTAATACTCGCTGAAAGAGGCACTGGAAATGCTTTGTGTGTGCTCGTCTTGTCTTCCTAAATTCCTCGAAGGAAAGACTCCTTTACTTTTCTTCCACATCCCTCTGCTCAGGAGATGCTTCTCTGACCTTGCACAAGACAGCCTTACTCATAGAGTCCTGGTCCCATTCTACTTACATTGAAGCCCTTGTTGAGGTGTCCAGCACAACACGAGACACAAAGTAGGCATTTGAAACACGTGTTGTATCTGGAATGTGACTGGTTGACTTATGAGCCAGTAGGGTGCTGGGCCTGCCCATATGAGCGCTGCAGAGCAGATTGTGCACATGTCTTCCCAACTCTATGTTCAGTGATCTCATCTGGGTAGCTTGAAACCAGCCACAGTGGGAGTATTTACACCGCAGAAATTGTCCAACTGATTTTAAGTATTCTGCTTATAAGCACTCTATCTTCTATTTCTTTTTTATTCCATCTAGTTTTTAAGCTGTTTTAAATTTAGCAGCTAAGACTTTCCTATGAGAATTGCACTTTGAATAACTATATTTATTTTTTCAAAAAGTCATTTTTAATTTATTGAAGAAAAGCAATTATTTTGTACATAACTTTTTATATCATTTTGGATAATCATTTTCAGATAAGACAATTATTCCTTTACTTAGTTTATATAAATAGTAGTTACTAAAGGAAAAACAGCTATTCTTATTTTTGCCAAAATTGTTATTAAATAATTAGTAAAGGCTCTAAAATCTGCTTTGTTTAATGCTCAGGAAATTAAATTGTCTAGTTTGTAAAATTAGAAAGTAAATGTGTACTAGAAAGTTAATTTCATTGCATTAAAATTAGCTTTTTTGGAAGTTATATTACTATCTGACAAAATAATTGCTATTTTAACCAAATACATAACACTTTCTGTCTAAAATGGGCTTTGTGATTTTTAAATATGAACATTCATTTTCCAGAACATGCATTGGAGAGACTATGGTCTTTTGAAATTAAATTAACTGTTTAACAAGGAGAATGATGCCCAGTATTCTTTGAAAAGGCAGCAGAGTGCTGTGCTTAGAGGCAGAGAATCTGGGGGAAATTGCCAGGGTTCCAGTCCCAGATACTCCCCTTATTAGCTGTGTGACCTTAAGAAAGTCACTTCTCAGTGCCTCCATTTTCTCATGTGTACAATGTGGATGATAATAGACCTTGTTTCATATGTTTATGGTGAGGATTAAATGCATAAATATGGTACATGTAAAACACTTAAAGTGATACCTAGCACTCAACAAATGTTCAGTAACTTCTAATTATTATTATTATTTCTATCCTCTATATTTCTGAACACAGACTCTTACACTTACTTGGTGCTTAATAAACATATTTAAATTGATTAATTAAATGACCAGTTACTTGCATGACACAAAGAAATGAAGACTGAGTGCCTACTAAGTGCCAGGAGTACATCTGTGAACAAGACAGGGACCTTGGCTAAGGTCCCTGAGGCCATACAGTTTACATTTTAGCACTATGTTGTTCAGCCCTAAATGTATAAAGAACTGATCTTCACATTTAGGGACTGAAAGATGGGCCAGGATTATAATCTCCCTGACAGCATATATTAAAGATTATTTTAAAGACAGCATAAATTAAAAGATAAAGATTTGGCTGTGTGTAACAGAAGCCCAAAATAGCTTTTGCATAAAAGAGATAGAAAATTCTTTTTCATGTAACTGTCCAGAGATGGGTGGGCCAAGGCTCCAGGAAGTTGTCAGGGACCTTCTGTCTTATATCTCTATCATTCTAGGGTATTCTCTGTCTTCGTGGTCCTGAATAGCTCCTCACCACATCCACATTCCAAGAAATGGGTTGGAGGAAGAAGGAAGAACATGCCCCCTCCATTAAGAGAGACGTGGATAAAAAATTATTTTCTTTGCTTTTGTGCATAACCCATTAGGTAGAACTTCACACAGCCACCCTGACTATAAGGGAACCTGGGACGTATTTTTATTCTGAGTGCCCTTGTGTCCACCCAAAATCTAGGAAAAGCAAAAAACAGATCTTGAGGGACAGCTGATAGTCTCAATTACATCCCATCTCTTTGGCCAAGTTTTGCATTGTTCATCCACCACAGAGAATACCCTGGATCCCTTCCCAAGGAATGCAACCCCAAAGCCTCATCCAGATCAAGATTGACACTTCTCTGGGTGAGACTCACCCCCTACCTATGGTCCCAATGTGGCTCCTTGTAACACTGTGGCCTGTAAACTAATGGACAAGTGATCCACCCCTGAACACTCAACATAAAATAAAGGAGTAGGAACAGGATGACCAAAAATAAAAACTTCTGTTGGAAAAGGGAAAATGAGAAACACACAGCTGTCATCAATCTATAAGATTTATCAAGTCCCGTTGGAAAGACACTGTGGAAACTCGCTACCCTGCTGGTGGTGTGTGTCCTTTGGTCAGCCCATTTGGCAGCTGTAGCTCTAGCTCTCTGGGAAGATTTTTTTGTCCATTGTCTTTGACGGCCACATCTGAAGCAGACATCGGAGAGTATTTCTTCTTGGGGCCACCGCAACTTTCACACTCTGCTTCTTGCCGATGTCGATTTATGGATTCAGAAGTTGGGTTGGTTTGTCACAGGTTTTAGCAGGCCAGTTTTCTGGCTTCCTTGGCAATACAGTTCCCTTATAACTATAAGAATGGCTTCCAGGCCATTTGTTTCTGTTCAGTTCCATGTGTGGGTAATCACAGCCAAGGGTCTGGTCTTGATATAGATGTTAAGACTAAAGGTTCTGTCTTTATAAGGACCTCAGTGTCACTTAGATTCCCAGAGGAAGGATTCTTTCATAGCAAAGATTCTTTTCCACTTTTCTGCTTCACATTGAGAAGGGTGGTAAATTGTAGCCTGCTATTCTGTCAAAAGAGTGCCTGTGGGTGACACACTCAGTCCTAGTTGCAACCACTCAGCTCCTGGTTGCAGGCCACAGTCTTCCAAGTTGTCCTTAGGCCCACAAGCATGTGTCAACTCTCAGCCTGAGCCTGCCAATAATTATCACTTTCAGCCCAACTCATCAGCAAAGCCTGTTTCCTTTCACTAAGCCAACAAATAAAAGATGTCCTCTTTCAGGCTGTCCATGAGGCTGTCCATGTAACCACCTGTGGTGCAGAGGTCACATCCAGAACTTTAGAAAGGGGTTCTTTGTGCTGTCTTGCCCAGAAACATGTCTCCTCTAGCCCTGCTCAGCACTCCAAGCTGCAGGGGCTAGGGAAGTAATCATGCAGGGAAGGGGATTAAGATACTGGAATAAGAAAAAAAGACTTTACTACTTAATCCCTTGAGACTTTAGAGAACCAGCTTTACCTTTCAGGGTCCAGTTTCTTCATCTTTAAATTAACGAGTTTAACAAAATGACCTCCATGTCCCTCCAGTTCTTTTATTCTATAACTTTTATGAATGTATGTGAATATAAACATGCATAGTCTATTCTAATCCTCTTTCCTCACTCTACCACCAAGGGCTGCTCCTTGCGAATCTACCAGGGAAGAGGCAAGCACGAATCTCTCTGTTCACCAGACTCCTGACTTCCAGGGTCACATGCAGGCTCCCCAGAACCCTCTTTCCACACTCTGCTCCAGGGGCAACACTGCAGCAGCCTGCAGATATCCCAGAATAGCAAACCTCTAGATGAAGATGAGGTCCTAGTCTCTCCTATCAGGGACCTCACAATGCTTGGAACCTCTTACTTATTTTGGGGAAATGGCACAGCACTACCTACTAGATATTATAGTCCCATGAATTCTCCACTTGAAAAGATTCTTGAATTTCTAGTCTTTTTTCTCTATAAGTGGTAGTGGGTGACGGAATTAGCTACCTTTCAGTAAGTCCTGCAGAACTTCTTTAAAATGTGGTGGCACTTAGCATCTAGTGTTCCCAACTTTGAGGCTTTAGCTGAAATCTAAGTCTCATTCAACATTCTGTTGCTAATCATAATATTAATAATAATGATAATAAAAACAATATTAGCTAACATTTATAAGTATGTGCCAGGCATTGCTCTAAGCACTTCAAATCTATTGGATGGTCAATCCTCTAGCAATCATATAAATTTGGTTCCCCATTTTATTACATTATTTAGTATGAAATGTTTGATTTCCTTAAGTACTAGGTTTGACAGTTGATATCTCTGATATTTCACTTTGACACTTCTTGCTTCATTGTTATTGTGAAGTTATTAATACATGTTCATTCTTTCAAACACATGGTTTGGCTTGTGATTATCTTTCAAATTTTTTAGAGCAATTTTTGTGAAACCATGGATAAGGCAAAAATTTGTGTTATTTTTGAATATGAGTTCCATCATGGAACTAATGCTGCACAGACAGCTCGAAATATCAACAAAGTGTTTGGGAAGGAAGTGGCTAAAGAATGCACAATACATGGATGGTTTGAGAAGTTCTGTTCTGGTAATTTTAATCTTGAAAATGAGCCATGTGGGTGACCTGAGACCAAAGTGGATAATGATGAGCTGAAAGCTATAGTGGAAGCGAATCCATCTCAGCCTACATGTGAATTAGCAGCAAGGTTTGACGTTACTATTGCAACAATACTGGACCATTTGAAACAAATGGGCAAGGTAAAGAAGCTGGATAGACAGGTTCTGCATGAATTAAATGAATATCAGAATAGAAATCGTCTCCAAGCTCGCCCTTCTTTGCTGTCATGACATAAATGTGTACCACTTCTACACCATATTGTCACGTGTGATGAAAAATGGATTCTTTTTGACAATTGCAAGCATTTAGCACAATGGTTGGATTAAGATGAAGTGCCAAAACATGGTCCAAAACCAAATATTCATCACAAAGTTAATGGTGTATGTTTGGTGGTCCAGCACTGGTATTATCCACTACAGCTTCATGAAACTTGGTCAAAATTGATTACAATAGATGTTTACTGCAACCACCTGGATGAAATGATGAGGATGCTTGTGATTAAGCAGCCAAGATTGGTCAATACAGACAGGCCAATCGTCTTGCAAGACAATGCTGACCACATGTCACACAAACAACGCTCCTCAAACTACAGAAGCTGGACTTGGAAACTCTCTGTCACCCACAGTACTCACCAGACCCTGCACCAACTGACTACCACTTCTTCCAGGCTTTGGACTACTTCTTGCAAGGAAAATATTCAATTCTCAATAAGCTGTGGAAAAAGCCTTTTGCGATTTCATCATCGCTCGCTCTGCAGGCTTCTTCGCTGCTGGCAAGAACAAGCTACCGTTAAGAAGGCAAAACTGTGTCGTTAGTTTGGGCGCATACTTTGATTAATTGTACTGCTTCTTGTTTGAGATATAATAAACTACACTTGATTCGAAATCGGACATTTCATATTTAATGACCTAATACAAGTTCAGAAACTGAGGCATAGAAAAGTAACTTGCCTAAGTTAGTATAACTAGTAACTGGCAGATTTGGTATTCAAAGCCAGGCAGCCTAGCTGCAGAGTTTATACCCTTAACCACTATGCTTTCCTGCCACATCTTGTTAAGAGATTTGGATTTTTATCCTGAGAGTGATGGAAAGAACTTGATTTTCCCCTTCACCTAGAAAATAAGGATAACAAAACATACCACATACAAGTGATTTGGAGGATTAAATAATATGGATGAAAATTCTGGAACCAGCCCTATATATAGTAAAAACTTGATAATAAATTGTCATAATTATCATATTTTCCCCTTTTTGTGTGAGGGAACTACACCAAGCCAGCACCAAGAAAATCCAGAACAGTCATTAACGGAGAAATAAGAGAATGCCCACCCCACTCCCCCCTCCCAAGTCCCCAAATCAGCTGGCAAAGATATTCAGCCCCACATATGATTCCCCTTTCTAATAACCAAAGCACGGGAATTGTTTGCCAAATCAAAATACTGCCAGCCATGACCATATGCAATAGTTTCTTTCCTGGTAGGTTTATTCCTTTGAAGACTGTGCCAAAGAATCAAAGACAAGTTCGAGAAACTGAGACTGAGTCTAAGCTCTCTGATTCCCCTTGATCAAGTTCCCAACACAGAGTCTGGAGAAAGACTCTAAGTTTTATCTTTTCTAGCAGGCAAAGTATCAAAATTAGTCCCAGACAAAGGGCTAGGCAAAAACACTAGCATGATGTAAACCCCTTGTATGGGTTGAGTTGACCAGAACATTAGGAAATTCCAGTTTGAGACTAGTGCTACCTATACAAACCGGATGGACTTTAGTTTCTATAAAGCCCAGGGTATTAGGGAAAGACTTGATTACCTGTGGCTTAGTTTGAATTAGAAGGCAAAGCAATTACACAAAAGCTCTCATTTAACTTTTAAGTGGGATTAGGCCCACACTAACTTTATGACACTAGGTTGCTAAAAACAAATGGCAGTTTCTCACATGCCCTAGGAAAAATTTGAGGCTTATATAATTTTTCCAAATTATGAGGCACTGTGCCCAAGACAGGCAGATAGGCCCTAGAACCAAATGTACCCAGCCTTACAGCTCAAACCAAGTGACAAGAGAACAGCAGTTTCATTTTTGTTTTTCCACTTGCACAGAAAAGCAGTGTGGTGTAAGGAAGAGCCAGGTTTTGGTCCTGTCTCTGCTCCTGGAGTTCCATGTCCTTGGAAAGAAAAAAAAATCAATGAACTCCTTTTTGTTTCACTTTTCTCATCTATAAATAGGAAACTGGACTCTAAAAATCTGAGTTTGGATTCTTGGGAATTGAATTGTTAGTGCTCAAATACAAGAGGTATAAGTACCAAGAGGAAGAAGGTAAAGCTGAGAGCTAAGGAGCAGGAAAGACAATGGGAGAAGTGAGCATCCTCAATGTGCAGATAAGTGCTTCCTCCCCTTTGTAATTTGATAGCCCCAGGAAGCCTCCGGTTCCCAAGGGGAGAGGAACTGTGTGGAGGGGAAGTGACACAGGCCACTTAAATGTTTTCCCAGAGCCCATGGAGAGTCCACGCAGCTTGATTTGCAGGACACAGCCAGTCTGCCTTGAGACTGTACACACATATGCACACATACACACACACACACACACACACGCACACGTATCTATATATATCAGTGAATACACAAATATTAAATTCTCCATTTCTCTAGCCTCCAGAAAAATTCAAGAACTTACAGTTGATTCAAAATCAAACCCAGATTAAACTAATATTTTGTAATCAAGTACCTCTACCTGGGCTGACACTGATTCTGGTGGGCACTTACACAGCGTTTTGGTTGCCAGGGACATCTTACCAGGAGTTTATTAAAAAATAAAATAATGCACTGGCTTTGCAGTGCTAAAGTAGAGTCCATAAACCACAATATCTCTCTGTGAGGAAATAGACTTCCTGTCTGCTATTTTTTTATGTGCCCAATTAAGTGCAGATTTTTGGCTGCATGAGCAACATAACTGCAGCATTTTTTCCAGAAAAACCAAGAAATGAACTAAAAAACTAAAGGAGAAAAAGTCTTAGAAGAGGATGGTCTGATAAGTGCTGTGAGATAAAATTTTTTTTCTCACTTTATACCTGATATCTTCTAACCTGGACGTGACCAACCTCGAGCGAAGCAACTTTAAAGCACATTTCTAATTTGCTGGCAGCTTCCCACCCCAGAGGGATTTTTACTGAGTAAGGTGAGTACATTTCAAGACCTTATATGGAATAAAAGAGCAGGGTCCTGGCAGGGTGGGTGGTTCAGCAAGTAGGCTGTCTGAGAATTAAAAATCAAAGTTAAGTGAGAATCTTTGGTGGAAAATAGGGCCTGGATGACCTAGTTCAAAAGAAATAAGAACCTGCCTAAAACCAAGTTGCCAAAATAAAATCGAACCTGAACCTGTGAGGTCTAAAAATAAAGTTCATAGCTTTTAATTTTAGTGCTGAGTTACACACACCTGTGCACTTCCTGGCTTAAGCCATAAACCAGAATATTTGAATCCTGTGAGAAAAACTAATTTGGAAGACGGCACTAGTACAGTACCCAGGCTTCACTGACATTCTCTCTGCTACCTCAGAGATACTCAACGAGCTTTAAGTAAATTTACATACACTCTTCAAATCTGGATAAAAGCTTGAGTGGGTTCAGCTAGGTCAATCTATTTCCTGTACAGAGTCATTGAAAAAAATACTTCAGTGCTAGGGTTAGAGTCAGTCTTGAAAACATGAATAGTTTGAGCAGCACCTAGCATAAATGTGTTTTTGTCTATATTGTACAAGTAAAGGGCAACAACAACTTTTTAAGGGGCATGCCCAGATCAGTTGGAAGTACCTTTGTTCTTATGTGAGGGCCCAGAGTTCTCCTCAGAACATCTCTTCTGAGGTAAATAGATTTGATATCTTCTGAGTTTTTGGCTTCTCTGCTCTGGGTTACCACATTTCTGAAGTGATATTAAATATCAAGATATAGGATATGTTAAAAGTTTAATTTGCTCGGTCTTTCTGCTGTGGGTAAAATGTGGGTAATATTTTCCTCTATGCTTCTCTGAATCTACTCCTTAGATCAGTTTTAACTCAATGAAATACTCCTAAAAATTTACTGTTGACTTGGGGAAGCTACTTTTCTTCTGCCTTCATTTTCCTCATCTATTAAATATGTTTGGTCATGCGTCGTGTGCATACTTTATACTCATGGGATGATAGCAAATCAGATAATATAGCTAAAAATTAATTAAGAGCCTCCAGGAAAAAAGAAATATTATGAACCTTTCCGTGTGTAAAATTCAGCCTCATGGTAAATCCAAACCACAATTGTTGTTTTCAAAATAAAGTTTATAAATAGGGAAGCAAAATAAAAACATGTGTCTCAGTGTAGACTGGTATGTGAATTTTACTGTATTTGTAGTTTCAATGGAGAGTGTTGATTTATAAGAAGGCGCAAGAGAAAAAAGCCCAGTGCCTGAGGAATAGTGTTAATAGGTAGGTCCATGTTTGTAATTAATGGCTCATGGCAATTCTGACAATATTATTCCATGTTTATTTATGAATGTGTTTTGCTCCACCTCTTGTCATTTAAAGTTTTAACATAAGCCCTGGTTTGAGTCCTGGTTTGAAATGTAAATGATATCTGACGTGAAATAAACTTGTTAAACTTCACATCACACCCTCTCAGGAGTCTGCATGCTTCATGAACCACTACACTGCTGCTCAAAAAGTGCCCTTCTAATGAGGCCAATTCTGACTAATGCATATTCCAAGAATAATACTTGACCAAAATTGAATACGATTCTCGTGTACTTATTATAATTTTCTATGACAGAGAGCAGAGGCTAAATTCGGTGAAAGTATTGTTTTTCTTCTAAGCTTGGGTCTGCCAAAATTTGTTTTTATTCTACCTCCCCCGCCCCCTGCAGTCACCCCCTTTGGAATGATGTGTTGATCAGGACCAACTTGGAAACTTGCTGGCATCTGCATAGTACCCATTTTCACCACTTTCACTCACCCTTAGATAGGTTTTTGGTATGGAATGGAAATATTCCCAAATGGAACAATCATTAACAACAGCAATGTCAAGAGCAGCCTTGAAATGAGGCATCTGATATTCCATATGTACAGAGAACGTATTATGCCGACAATGTAAAAGCCATTTGAGGTCTGTAGCTTCCTTTTCTCCACAGAAGGAACTGTGGCAGAGAGTCAAATTGATACAGGAATTTTAAATATGTGTGGTCACACAAAGTTAGAGAAGATTATAAATTCAGCATTAGAAACCAAAAGAAAAAAAAAAACAAGCCACAGGTAGCATTCTCATATTATGTTTGCTTGAGCTGTCAGAACAAAATACTAGAGAGAAATATTTTTATGACATGGAAACTGAGATCTGCTTTCCAAAATTATTTTCCACTAACTTAAAGCTATGTGTCATTGTGCAAACCTAAAGACTCCTATCCTTGTAGAGTCAAACATTCATCTCATAACTGGCACAGGTTGCCTAGCTCACATGAGCAAGCATACATAGTGGTGACATATGGGGTGCAAGGTGCCAGAGGAGGATGGCGCCTACGGTGGGATCGACCATGTGCCTTCACAGATCTTGAGTAGATTTAACTTAAGGGCAAAGCCTACCGTCTAGACTCCAAACACACAGTACACATCACTCTGTGTTCATTGGTTTGTTTGTTAAGAAATGAGAATTGATAATAGAGTTCAGTGGAAACTATTATATGGAGATTCAGTTGGCTTGGGTTTTTTTCCCCCTAAAGCTTACCGCGCGATTTCTTCTTGCCTTTCCCATGATCCTTCGTCACATCTCCAAAAGGTCTCCTAAAACAAATCTTTCAATTTTAAAAACATTCCTGTAAAGTTAAGTAGACATTGCCGTATGTTCAACCTATTATTACTGTTGGACTTTGCTTCCCAGACGTGGAGCATAAAGCAGGTGTCTACTTCTTCCTCTCGTGCTGTGTCTTCCCCTTTGCAAGGCTTATTGATGCAAGGACCAGAACAGAGATGACTACTGAAGAGGGCCCCACCCGTGTATGTGTGCACAGGGGAAGCACTAAAGGGCGAGTGAGAACGTGCCACACACTTGACACAGCTGTTGACCTGCACTCCTTTTCCTGGCTCAAGAAACCGTCTAGTCCACTCAGGGTTCAGGGCACAAGCAGTATCATTCAGAGCTGTGGCACCCAGGACATGAGGGCAGAATATTTAGAGATTCCCTTCAAACATGGAGACTATGTGGGCAGTGTTGTTGAGGATGGTGCCTGTAGTCCACAGATATTTATCAGCAAGGAGAGACTGATGACAGCTAAGCTTTATTTGGGGCCTTATAGTTTACAAGGTGCTTTCACATTAATTATTTAATCTTCACAGTCTATCTGGATGCATTATTTTTGTTATTATTTAAATGGGAAAACTGGGCACTAGAGAGTTCATTCATCCAACTAGTCTTTATTGAGGGCTTGCTCTGTGTCAGATGCTGTTCTAGGCACTAGGGTAAAACAGTAAACAGAATAGACAAATTTCTGCTCCCAAAGAACCTGTGTTCTAGTTGGTGGAGAGAAGGAAGACAGGCAATAGATGAATACACAGATGCAGTATGTAGCATGTCAGATGGACGTAATGCAATGGAGGAAAAATAATGACTGAGGACGATGATTAGGGTGTACCAGTGGGGAAGGGTGAAGAACTTCTTTTTTAAATAGGGCAGCTGGAAAGTGCTTTGTTGAAAAGGTGACCCTTGAGCAGAGAGCTGCAGAAGGTAAAAGAACTGGTCAGACGGATCTCTGGTATGGGGGCATTACTGGCAGCAAGTGCAATGGCCCTGAGGCAGGAGCATACTTAACTTGATTGAAGAAATGCCAAGAGGTGTTCGTGGCTTATGGGGAATGAAGAAGTCTGGAAGTAATTGGAGATGCAGTCAAAGATGTAGAAATGAATCCCATCAATGTTGGGGCTTGGCTTTTATTTTGAATAAGATGACAAACACAGATATTATACAAAATATTTAACAGCCAAGTACAGCACAGATACTAACCAATCAGCATGGATGTCTGGCCTCTGCACAGAAGCAGCATTCTGGAGGTCCCCTGAAATGCCAAGCATTGCCCCTTGAGTTGGTGCATAGTAGAGACACTCCCTGATGGATTTCAGGGGACTTTCAGGGGAAGGCGACTGGGAGGGGATATCTACCAAAAAGAACAGAAGGATTTCAATACTCATACCCCAGTTGCAGAGTGAGCCAGCTGGATGTCAGCTCTAACAAGGATCCAGGCTAGGTCTGTGTGGAGGGGGGATGTGATTGGGATTGCTCTGGCTGAGGTGTGGAGAAGAGACCCTAGAAAGGCAAAGGTAAAGACAGGGAGATAAGTCAGGCAGCAGTCTGGTGAGAGATGACGGTAATGTGAACAATGGTGGCAGTGGTGGAAATGGTGCAAGGTGTAAGATTGAGAATACATTTGTAAGTCTGAGCCAAGAAGATTTCTTGATGTCCTGGATCTGGCATGAGAGAGAAAGAATGCGTCAAGCACGGCATGAGGAACTGGAAGGTTGGGGTTGGCATCAACTGAGACAGGGAAGACTGGTGGAGTAGAATTGGAAAACAAGATAAAAACTTCAATTTTAGACACAGTAACTTTGAGATGAGTTAAGTTTATTGACACTTATTATGCCCCAACTCAACAGCCCTGTAAGTTAAGTACTATGTTACTATCTTCATTTTTCAGTTGATAACTTGGCTCAGAGGGCTCAGATGACTTACCCATAGTCACACAGCAAGTAAACAGCACATGTAGAACTCAAGCAAGGTTTTCCAGTTCTGAGTTGAATGCTTTTCTTAGGACACCATGGCTAAGAACCAACCGGTGCTACCAAAGCAGATAATTGATGAGAATTTGCTTTTCTGTGACTCCCTGTACAGCGAGATTTAAATCAAAATTCTAAGATTTAGTGAATCTGCTGGAAGAGGGGAGAAAAGTTTCATCTTAAAGCCATTTGAAAAAAACGAAGAAGTTTTTTCTTTTTCCTTAAAAAATAAAACAAAACCGAGGTGAGCGTAAGGCCAGCATGCTGATTGCATCAGAGAGACAGAGATGAAAAGAGGAGAGAGGAAAACGGGCATGAGCCCTAAATCAGCACGTTAAAGGGGCTGGCCTGAAAGGTTTGTATTATCAGACGTTAGTCAGAGAGGGACGTTCTTTTGCTGGCTTAGAAGAAAATTGAAATAACACATTAATTTTAGGTCCTTTGATATTTTTTCCTGGAGATGTTTTGTTTTGATACATCTGACAACAGCCAAAGAGAAAGCCTCAGAAGACAGACATAATAAAAACAGCAGATGATCCATAGTCACTAAGCATAAGTTCCACTTTCTTAGTCTTGCCCAGCCCAAATCGGCAGCTCACTAAGAAGCTACAGGACATCCTGGAGGATTTAAAGAGCAAGCCTCAACGGTTTCAAGTTCCAGCGTCAGGACTTCTTCCTTCAGCTAATGGCTATGAGACCTGTTAAACCTCAGATGTTTCTGAGGAGGATAATATTTTAATTAATCACAAGATCACGGAGCATGTTGGGGGGATTTACTAACAAAAAACCAATGGCTCAGCTTGGGAAGTGCTTTCATTGTTTGGCAGAGGAAAGCCTGTGCTTCCAGTGGTTTAGAAACCAGGGTACCATTGTTTGGGTAAAGAAATGAGGGAGGAAACTGGAATATGTACTTACCCATTCCACCAGCATTTATCGTCCAAAAATAGTAACATAACTATGAAAATCGGGACCTGAAAGGAAGAGCTGGGAGATGGTATAAGTGAAGCAAATTTCTCATCTTTTGTAATGCAGAGTCAAAGATACTATGTAAAAACTGATAAATTGATAAATATGAAGACACTGACTAGAACAACTACAAATAGGATTTGTTTAGGGTGGTTTTCTGGGGGAATGAGAATGAGGAGTGAGTTAAGGAAGTGTAGATAAAATATCTTGCACTTTACACTCTTCTGTACTGCTTGCTTTTTTAAAAAAAATGCTTGTAGATATATATTGCATTTAAAATTTTAAACTGAATAAATACATTATAATTTTATTTGTATTATAAATGGTGTATAAGACACTCTTGTTCCCTGCTGTCATGGAAGCTTAAGCACTGAACACCCTGAAACAGAGAAAGGGTACAAAGTCTGAGTTAAGGCACAACAAAGGAAAAACTGGTATAGAACAAAAAGGGGAAAACTTAGATCTCATTCCTGTTATGGCCTCACTTCTCTGCCTTGGATGACATTAAAATGAAGAAAGGGCATGATATATTCCCAACTGGTAGGCATTTTGTAGCTATACAAAGGCAAGCCAGGCCTGGCCTGCCATGTTTCCTACCATACTCCTCCCACGCCCTTTTCTCTTTCCTGAAAAGAGAAACTTTGACTTCCTTTCCTCAGCAGGGACTGATCTGCCACAGAAGAAGAAGGTATGTAGGATGAGTGGAAAGTAGGCACAGAAGAGGAAGTCAGTTCTTTCTTACATTTCCCTTTGATTCTGCAACTCTGACCTGGCTATATACCTGCTTGCCAGACTCCCCAACCGAATCATAAGGAAGATGTTTCCAAAAATAAATTGCCAGCAGCAAAGGGGTTAATAAATTTAAATATGCTTAAGGTGAATCATTCACAGAACTTCAGACTTCAAACACGGAATCATTAAAACTATTAATGTGGACTGTGAGTTCTGTTCTCCAAAATCCGGGGGTGTCAAGCTCCCTCTGTAACTCTGGTAACTCTTTCTTCACATAATTGGTTTCAGTGTACCAAGACTTTCTTTCCTAACCTATATCGAAGGATTCTTGATATGGTTAATTCCCTAGGAAAATCTCTGAAACTCAGTGACCCATAGTCACTACTAATCCAGGAGGATCAACACAATTTTACAATTAGAACTCAGGCTTTTTATGGATAATAACACTAGCTTACATTTGCACTCATGCGTTCATGCTCTGCGTTCAACAAAATTTAATTAGCGTCCATTATGTGCCAAAATTGTAATAGGTATAAGGAAACTAGGATGAAACAACCAGTCCTTGCTGTTAAGGAGTACATAGTCTACTTAAAATTTATGAAGTACACAGTCTAGTTAAAATCAAAATAAAGCATAATAAATGCTTTAATAAATTTGTAATAGAGATAGTATTTTTGTATCTTTCCTGATAAGTTTATCTGCTTTGTTTCCCATCAACCTTTATGGATTAGGGAGAGGAGAAGAATAGATCCCACTGAAGGGTATCAGAGGATGCCACCCCAAAATATACCACTTTGGTGTAAGAATTATTCTGAGCTGAAGTTAACCAAGAAATAGCAGATGCAGGAAAAGCTCTCAGCCTTCTCCTTTTCAATTCAAAAGCAGAGGACAAATTTCCCTTTGTAAAGGTACCAAAAATTTTCATTTGTAAAGTTGTTTCCCTCTCCCATACCAGGAAGAGGAAGACTCTCTTCAATGAAGAAGGCACCAACTTGAGTATGCATAACAAATCTTTGTAAATAATCCTTATCTTTCATTCCTTCTACCCATGTGTTTACCTTCCCATAATTCACTGCCTCTAGAAGCCCAAACTTCTCCCTTTGTCTTGTTTCTTCTCCACAACTTGTTGCTCTTTCTTAAAATGGCAAAGACCCTGGGTCTAACCACTTCTTTGAGTTTTCACTTTCTTCTTTTCTACAAAGGCCTCCATATGCATATGATCTGTTAGTCTGTCTCTTGTCAGCTTAATTTGCAGGACCCCAGTCACTGAACATAAAAGAAAAAGATTTGCCTCCCCTACACCTCCTACAATGGATATGATGTAGGCAAAGTCCATTTCATAGAGGGAAAGTAAGTAGAAAGCCAGTATCATCCAGCTTGGAGGATTATGAGAAGAAATAATGTAAGCTGAAGATGTCAGAACCACATAATTGCATTTCACCACTATCTCACACCTTAAAAAAGAAGTTTGGTTTGGGTGGAGGATATAGAAATATCAATATAAGCACGAAGACATCAGAGATAAAGGTCCCCTGGAGATGTTGTGTGCCTCTAGTAGAAGCCATTATTCAGCTTGATATATTGCCAGCAATTTACATCATAGTTCTTCTTCTGCAAGAAAACTATAGCCACTTTTTATCATGACTGTACATTGAGGAAGTGGAAATAACCAGGTTTGGGGGAAATGATTGCACACTGACTCAGAACTGACACTAATCCCTGACACCCAAAGTCACTGTGGCTCACCAGTCAGAATAGGGCTAATGGGAATCAGGTGATCAATGTAATTTTGGCACAAAGCTGTCTCACATAGGCCGATGGGGCTCCAAAACTATATCATGTTTATTTTCAAAATTCCAGAAAGTGTAGCTGGAACACACATACAACAACAACTGGCAGAATTTCCATATTGGTTTTCTGAGCTATTGTGATAAGAAAGGACAGGTGGAAAGCCCTAGAACTTCCTCTGCCTACCAAAATATTAAACCAAAAGCAATACCACATTCCTGGAAGGACCATAGAGTTTAATGACATCATCAAGGACTTGAATGATGGAAGATGGTGACGCCTAACACATCCCTGTTCAAATAACCTCTTAATCCTGAGCATAAGACCAGATGGATTATGGAAAATGACAGTTTATAATCATAATTTCAATAAGGTGGTAACTCAAATTGCAGCTGCTGCTATTACAGATGTAGTTTCTTTGCTGGAACAAATCAATACATCTCCTGATACTTTGTATGCAATTATTGATCTGGTAAATATTTCATTGTTGTTGTTGTTGTTGTTGTTGTTGTTATTTAGCCTGTTAATAAAAATCACCAGAAGCTTTGTGCTTTCAACTTAAAGAGCCACCAATATACATTCACTGCTTTACCACTGTTTAGTGCTATATTCAACCATAGTTAGTTCACAAGACCTTGGTCATCTCTCTATTCCACAAAACAAATGTGGCAAAGAAGAAATAGCAATTACTCTGGAAACCTTGGTAAGACACATATACGCTAGAAGACGGAATATAAATCCCACAAAAACTCAGGGGCCTATGACAAAGTAAATGATACCAGATTTACCCTTCTACCATAAACAGTTATAAAACTGAAAACAATACATGAAACCATAAAACAACACTTGTTCAGACTTTGGGAAAACAGGCAGCAAAACACTATGATCTATAAGAAAAGAAACAATCAAGGTAAGACTAGGAACACCTTAGATTTCTGCCTGGAAGTATTTCTAGCCTGTAGCACATAGCACAGTAGTCTTGCTGAGTTGAGAAGACAGAAATCAGAATTTGAGGATGATGAGGCAACTGCACTTTGCAGGACTGAGTACCAGAGAAAAATGAGCTTTGGAGACAGAAAGGGAGAGAGAAAAAGAGAGAGGGGAGAGTATGAGAGCACAAGAGAGAGTCTCTTAAGTCTTTTGCTAATTAATACACTGTGCATGTGTGGGGCTAATCTTCATGAGACCAGGCAAAGAGAAACCACTGGCGAGAAATAGGTTAAACAATTGCCAGTGCTTGCACAGGGGAGAGAGACATTCCTGTTCTGATCACTCAGAGCAGACAGACCTCACTGAATGATTGGAGCATTCAAGAGAGACTCCAGAAAGAGCCACATGTTAGTAATAGGGATCAACCAGCCCTAGAGTAATGGCTATATGAGGCTCACCCTAAAAAGAGCTTAAAAAAGGAAACACAAATAACTTTCCTGACTACCAGAATAAAGTCCAATAAACTTTAAAGAAAAACAAATGAAACCTAGCCCTCAACAACATTGTATTGACAATCAATATGTGACATTCAATCAAGAATAAGTGGGAAAATCAAGAAAAAAAAAATCAGTCAACAGAAATAGAACCAAAAATATCAGAGATGATGGAATCAAGACACCGTGAATTTAAAACAGCTATTATAAGTATGAGAATAAAAAATGGCTTTTAAAAAAAGGAAAAAGAACTTCTAGAAGTAAAAAATGTATATATAATAGCTGTAATGATAACCGTACTAGTTGCAATTGAGTTGAGTGTTTGTATCATCCCAAAATTCATATGCTGAAATCCTAATCCTCACTGTGATGGTATTAGAAGGTGGGGCCTTTGGAAGGTAATTGGGTCATGAAGTTGGAGCCCTCATGAATGGGATTAGTGTGCTTATGAAAGGGATCCCAGAGAGCTTTTTCACTCTCTTTCTATCATGTGAGGATATAATGAGAAGATAGCAATCTGCAGCTTGGAAGAGAGCCCTCACCAGATCCAGACCATGCTGGCACCCTGACCTCAGACTCCCAGTCTCCAGAACTATGAGAAATACATTTTTGTTGTTTATAGTCTAAGATACTTTGTTATAGCAGCCCAAACTGACTAAGACACTGGTGTTATGGGTTGAATTATTTCCCCAACAAAGATATGTTGCAGTCCAATAAAAGAGAATTTAAAAGTATACTAAAACATTCAGTTAATCTAAAAGTAGGCAGGAAAAGATGAAAAACAACAAAAAAGAGAGAGAGAGCGAGATGATAGATTTAAAGATAACCATATTTTAATTATGTCAAATATAAATGTACTAAAATACTAATTGAAGAGCAGTGATTTTTAAACTAAACAAACAAGACTGAACTACATGCTATTTATCAGAAACTCACTTAAAATACAATGACGTAGGCTGATTTAAAGTAAAAAGGTGCTAAGTGATGTGCCATGAAGATACTAATCATAAGAAAGCTCCAGTGGCAATATCAGATAAATTAGATAAGAAACATTAACAGAGATAGAGAAGGACATTGCATCATAGTAAGTGGGTCAATTCATATACAAGTCTCAACAACCGTAGTAAGTGTATAACTGATTACAGAGCTTTAAAATACGTGAAGCAAAAATTGACAGAACTAAGATAAACAAATCAGTAATTGTAGCTGGAGACTTCAACACTCTTCTCTCAGCAATTGATAAAATAGACAGGTAGAAAATCAATAAAGATGTAGAAAATTTGAACACTATCAACCAACTTGACTTAATTAGTATTTATATATCACTAAATCTAATAGAGGCAGAATGCATACTTGTAACAAGTGGAAATGAAATAATCACTACGATAGGCCATGTTGTGGGTCATTAATTAAGTCTCAATAATTAGGATTATTGAAACTCTACATCTTCTTTGACCGCAATGAAATAAATTAATAATCAAGAACAGGAACATGTCTGGAAAATTTGGAGATTAACTAACATACTTCTAAATAACTCATGGGTCAAAGAAGAAATCATAAGGGACATAAGAAAATATTTTGGACAACATAAAAATTAAAATATAAAAATATCAACATTTGTGGGATGTTCAAACTAAGTTGAAGGAAATAATAAAAAATAAAGGCAAAAATCACTGAAGTAAAAAAATACACAAAAATAGACAAAATTCAAATAAACCAAAAATTGTTCCTTTGAAAAGACAAAAATTGATAAACCCCCGACTTAGGCTGACCATGGGGCAGGAGTGGGAGGGGAAAAGAAGACAAAAATTACCAGTATTAGGAATGAAAGAGGAAACATTACCACAGATCCTACAGACATCAGTGTTATTATGAACAACTTAGATGAAATAAATTCCTTGAAAGACAAAATTGTGTAAACTAACATAAGAAGAAATAGAAAATCTGAACAATCTTGTATCCAATTAGAGACACTGAATTTGAAATTAAAATCTCCAAACAAAGAAAATTCCAGGCCCAATTTTACTCAGTGATGACTTCTATCAAATATTTAAGAAGAAATAATAACAATCTTATACAAACTGCTTTAGAAAATAGAGACAGAGGGAATATCTAACTAACATATTTTACAAGGCCAGAATTCCCTGATACCAAAACCAAAATCATTACAAGAAAAGAAATTAAAGTCTGACATTCCTCATGAACATGGACAAAAGTTTCTTTACCAATTCTTAATAAATATAATTCAGTAATATTTATTTATTTATTTATCTTTTTGAGACAGAGTCTTGCTCAGTTGCCCGGGCTAGAGTGCCGTGGCGTCAGCCTAGCTCACAGCAACCTCAAACTCCTGGGTTCAAGCAATCCTTCTGCCTCAGCCTCCCGAGTAGCTGGGACTACAGGCATGCACCACCAGGCCTGGCTAAGTTTTTCTATATATTTTTAGTTGTCCAGCTAATTTCTTCTATTTTTAGTAGACATGGGGTCTCACTCTTGCTCAGGGTGGTCTCGAACTCCTGAGCTCAAACAATCCGCCTGCCTCAGCCTCCCAGAATGCTAGGATTACAGGCGTGAGCCACCACACCCAGCAATTCAGTAATATTTAAAAAGGATAGTCTATCACTATCAATTGGGGTTTATCTCAAGAGTACATAATTGGTTTAACTATTGAAAATAAATCAATGTAATTCACCATAATAACAGATTAAAGATGACACGGAGGAATATTTGAAAAAGTAATTCAATACATATTCATTACAACAACCCTCAGCAAGTTAGGGATAAAAGCAAACTTCTTCCATCTGATAAAGGACATCTACAAAAAAACTTACTGCTAAAATCATAACAATGGTAAAAAAATAAATGTTTTTCCCCTTGTCAGGAACAAGATAATAATGTACATTCTCATCATTTCTATTCAAAACTGTATTGGAGGTCCTAGTTAGTGTAATAAAGCAAGAAAAATTAATTAAAGCCTTAAATATTGGAATGGAAGTAGTAAAAATGTCTCTATTTGAATGATTATGTGTGTAGAAATCGTAAGACATAAAAATCACCTTGCTAGAATCATTTCAAATACTGGATTAATAAAATAAATTAATAAACTAATTGTTTTATAGATGTGGTACATACAATAGAATAACAATAAAAAGAGATTAACTAATGATAGCAGCAACAACAAGGAATAACTGAAAACCATTGATCATGGGTCAAAGAAGCCAGTTATAAAAGAGTGTATAGCAAATTATTCCATATATGTGAAATTCTAAAACAGGGAAAACTAATTTATAGTGACTGAAAGATTACTATTGTCTGGGCCCAAGGAGTGGGGAATTATGAACTGCAAAGGAACACAAGAGAATTTTTTAGGGTGGTGGAAAACTTTTATATCTTGATTGTGGTAGGAGTTATTCAAGCATATATATATTTGCCAAAATTCACCAAACTGTAGACTTAAATGGGTGTATTTTATTGTACTTAAATGTACTTCGATAAAGTTGCTTTTAACAAATCTAAACCTACCATCTTAGTGAAATTTTTACTGGTACAAGATGAATTTAAAAGTTGCTCTCTCTGGCCCTTGTTATTTAATAAGAAAGAGGTCCTCCCCCTTCCAGTGCTTCAGGAGGACTGGTTAGTAATTTAATTCTCTACTTTTCCAATCCTTACTTCTGGACCTAAACTTTCCAAGCTGCTGTCACAATTATGTGAAGTCTGCTTCCTATAATAAATCCCTTATTTCATAACACTCTTAGTTGATCTGCTTCTCCAAATGGTTTCCTTGACAGGAACCATCCTCGAGTTACAGATAGAAAAATATACAAAAGAATCAATGAGCTAGTCATTTATCCTTCCAGGAACTAAATGTCAAATTTCACAACCATGGTCTAGACAGCCTTCCATAACCCACCAGATTAGTATTTTGGTTTGTTTGTTTGTGGTAAGAACACTTAACATGAGATCTATCCTCTTGACAAAATTTTATGTGCACAATACAGTATTGTAAACTATCGGCACCAAGTTGTACAGCAGATCTCTAGAACTTACTCATCTTGTGTAAATGAAACTATTAAATATATACCCATTGAATGGCAACTCCTCATTTTCCCCTCCCCTTTGAACATTTCCCCAAACCCCTCTCCCGTCTAACTACCCCAGCTTCTGGTAATCACCATTCTACTCTGTACTTCTATGAGATCAACTTTTTTAGATTCCATAAATACAATATTTGTCTTTCTGTGCCTAGCTTATTTTAGTTAACATAATATCCTCCAGATTCATCCATGTTGCTGCAAATGGCAGGATTTTCCTTTTTATGGCAAAATTGTATTTCATGGTGTATAAATACCACAATTGTTTTATACATTCATTTGTTGTTGGATACTTAAGTTGCTTCCATATCTTGGCTATTATAAACAGTGTTGCAATAGATGTGGAGGTGCGGATATCTCTTCAGCATACTAGCTTCATTTCCTTTGGATACATACCCAGTAACGGGATTGCTGTATGATATGGTAGTAAATTTTAAATGTTTGGAAGAGCCTCCATACTGTTTTCCATAATGGCTGTACTAATTTCTATTCCCTAGGAAAGTGTGAAATTCCCTTTTCTCTACATCCTTGCCAATGCTTATTATCTTTTGTCTTTTTGTTATGGCCATTTTAACAGGAGTGAGGTGATATATCACTGTGGTTTTGATTTGCATATCCCTGATGACTAGTGATTTGAGCATTTTTTCACATACCATTTACATGTTTTCTTTTGAGAAATGTCTATTCCTATCCTTTGTCCACCTTCAATCAGGTTATTTGTTTTCCTCCTATTGAATTGTTTGAGTTGCTTATATATTTTTGATATGAACCCCTTATTAGATGTATGGTATGCAAATATTTTCTGCCATTTTGTAGGTTGTCTCTTTACTTTGTTAATTGTTCCTTTTGCTTTGTAGAAGCTTTCTAGTTGATGCAATCCCATGTGTCTATTTTTGCTTTTGTTGCCTGTGCTTTTGAGGTCATACCCAGGAAATCATTTCCCAGATCAATATTTTGGAGCCTTTTCCCTTTGTCGTATTCTATTAGTCTTGTAGTTTTGGGTCTTTAATCCATTTTGAATTCATTTTTGTATATAGTGAGAGATCAGGATCTAATTTCATTCTTCTGCGTGTGGATATTCAGTTTTCCCAACAACATTTATTGAAAATTTTGTCCTTTTCCCATGTGTTTTTTTGGTACCTTTGTCATAAATCAGTTGGATGTGCATGCATGGTCTCTGGGCTTTCTTTGCTGTTCCATTGGTCTATATTTCCATTTTTAATGCCAGTACCATGCTGTTTTGGTTACCATAACTTTAGAGTATATTTTGAAGTCAGGTAGTATGATGCCTCCAGTTTGTTCTCTTTGCTCCAAATTTCTTTTGCTATTCAGAGTCTTTTGTAGATCCATTCAAATTTTAGGGTTGCTTTTTCTGTTTCTGTTAGAATGCCCTGGGCATTTGGAAAGGAATTGCATTATATGTGTAGATCACTGTGGATACTATGGATATTTTAACATATTAATTCTTCTAATTTATGAACACAGAATATCTTTCCATTTATTTGTGTCATTTTCAATTTCTTTCATGAGCACTTTATACTTTTCAGTGCAGAGATCTGATATTGGTTTGGATGTTTGGCCCCTTCAAATCTCATGTTGAAATTTGATCCCCAGTGTTGAATATGGGCCTGATAGGAGGTGTTTACATCATGACGGTAGATCCCTCATGAATGGCTTGGTGTCCTCCTTGCAATAATAAGTGCTTTCTCACTTTATTTACTCATGTAATAGTTGATTATTTAAAAGAGATTGGCATCACCTCCTATCCCTTTTGCTCCTACTCTCACCATGATACACTCCCACTCCCCTTCACCTTCCACCTTGATTGGAAGCTCACTGAAACCCTCACCAGAAGCATATGCTTGCATCATGCTTCTTGTACATTCTGCAAAACCATGAACCAAATAAACATCTTTTCTTTATAAATTACCCAGCCTCACGTATTTTCTTTATAGCAACACAAATGGGCTAATACAAGATCTTCCACCTCCTTGGATAAATTTATTTCTAAGTATTTTATTTTATATTTAGCTATTGTAAATGGGATTGTTTTCTTCATTTCCTTTTCAGATAGATTGCTGTAAGTATATTGAAACTTTGCTGAGTCTTTTATGTTGATTTTGTATCCTGCAACTTTACTGAATTCATTTATTAGTTCTAACAGTGTTTCAGTGATGTCTTTAGGGCTTTCTACATGTAAGACCCTGTTATCTTCAAACAGGGACAATTTAACTTCCTCCTTTTTAATCTAGATCCTTTTTATGTCTTTCTCTTGCCTAACTGCTCTGCCCAGGAATTCCAGTATCATGTTGAATAGAAGTGGTGAGAGTGGGCATCTTTGTCTTGTTACAGATCTTAGAGGAAAAGCTTTCAACTTTTCCCCATTCACTCTGATTTTAGCTGTGGGTTTGTCGTATATGGCCTTTTGTGTTGAGATACATTCCTTCTATATCTAATTTGTTGAGCATTTTTACCATAAAAGGATGTTGAATTTCACTGAATGCTTTTTCTACATCTATTGAAATGACCATATGCTTTTTATTCTTTATTCTTTTAATGTGATTTATCACATTTATTGATTTGTGCATGTTGAACCATCCTTACACTCCTGGCATGAATCCCACTTGATCATGGCAAATGATCTTTCTAATGTGCTGTTGAATTTTGTGTGCTAGTACACTGATTAAAATGTTTACATCTCTGTTCAAAGATATTGGCCAGTAGCTTCTTTGTTGTTGTTGAGTTCTTATCTGGTTTTGGTATTAGGGTAATGCTGGCCCTGTAAAATAAGTTTAGAAGTATACTCTCCTCTTCAATTTCTTGAAAGAATTTGAGAAGAATTGGTATTAGCTGTTCCATAAATTTTTTGTAGCATTCAGCAGCAAGGCCATCACATCCTGGGCTTTTCTTTGATGGGAGCTATTTTATTACTGATTTAATCTCCTTACTCACTATGAGTCTGTTCAGATTTTCTGTGTCTTCATAATTCAGTCTTAGTAGGTTGTATGTGTCCAGAAATTGATCCTTTTCTTGTAGGTTTCCAATTTGTTTGATATAGTTTTTCATAATAATCTCTAATGATCCTTTGTATTTTTGTGGTATCAGTTGTAATGTCCCTTTTCTCATCTCTGATTTTATTTGAGTCATCTCTCCTTTTTTCTTAGTCTAGGTAAATGTTTGTCAATTTTGTTTATATTATAAAAAACCAGCTCTTCATTTTATTGATCTTTTCAGTTGATTTTCTATTCTCCATTTCATTTATTTCAGCTGTGATGTTTATTATTTCTGTCCTTCTACCAATTCTAGGCTTAGTTTGTTCTTATTTTTCTAGTTCATTCAGGTACAATGTTAGATTGTTTATGTGAGATCCTTTTTCTTTTCTGATGTAGCTATTTATTACCGCAAAATTCCCTCTTAGAACTGCTTTTACTGTATCCCATGGATTTTTGGTGTTGTGTTTCCATTTTCATTTGTCTCAAGAAATTTTGTATTTTCTATGTTTTTGTGAAGTTTCCAAAGTTCCTCCTATTATTGATTTCTAGTTTTATACTACTGTGGTCAGAAAAGATATTTGATGTGATTTCCGTCTTCTAAAAGTTTTTAAGACTTTTTTTGTGGCCTAACATATAATCTACCCTGGAGAAAATCCCATGTGCTGTTGGGAAGAATGTGTACTTTGCTGCTGTTGGATGGAAGGTTCTTATATGTGTCTATTAGGTTCATTGGGCCTAAAGTATAGTTTAAATATGATGTTTCCTTCGGGATTTTCTGTCTAGATGATCTGTCCATCAATGAAAGTGGGTTGTTCAAGTCCTCTACTATTATCATTTTGCAGTCTATCTCTCTTTTCAGATCTATTAATATTTGCTTTATATATTTAGGTGCTCCAATGTTGGGTGTATGTCTATTTACAATTGTTATATCCTCTGGCTGAATTAACCCCTTTATCATTATACAATGATCAATTTTGTCTCCTTTTACAGTTTTGACTTAAATTCTATTTTATCTGGTATAACTATTTCTTTGGGTTTCCATTTGCATGGAATGTATCTTTTATCCTTTCATTTTTAGTCCATGTGTGTCCTTACAGGTAAAGTGAGTCTCTTTTAGGCAGCAAATGGTTGGGTCTTTTTTTTTTTTTTAAATCCATTTAGCTATTCTATGTCATTTAATTAGAGAATTAATCTATTTTCATTCAAGGTAATTACTGATAGATAAGGATTTACTACTGTCATTTTGATAATTGTTTTCTGATTGTTTTATAGATCCTTTATTCCTCTCTTACTTTCTTTGTAATTAAGTGATTTTCTCTACTTGTATGTTTTGATTCCTTGTTTTTTATTTTCTGTATAACTACTGTAGGTTTTGTTTTCTAGTTACCATAAGGTTTACAAAAAAATATCTTATAACAAGTTACTTTAAGCCAATAACAACTTAATTTTGATTGCAAAAACAAAACAAAACAAAAACCTCTACACTTTTATTCCACTCCCCTCCCCACATTTTAAGCTTGCCATGTCACAATTTACAACTTTTTGTATTTCATTTCCCTTCACAAATTATTGTAATTATTATTTTTAATAGTTTTGTCTTTTAACTTTTGTACTAAAATATGAGAGAGTTACAGACCACCATTACAATGTTAGAGTATTCTAAATATGACTGGTACTTACGTTTAACAGTTAGTTTTATACTTGCAGATGTTTTTGTGTTTCTCATTAGCATTTTTTCCTTTCAGCTTGAAGTAATCCCTTTAGCATTTCTTGTAAGATGGGTCCAGTGGGGATAAACTCCCTTGGCTTTTGTTTGTCTGAGAAAGTCTTTCCCTCTTCTTCCTTTCTGAAGGACAGCATTGCTGGGCACAGTATTTTTGGTTTACAGGTTATTTTTTTTTTTTCTCTTCAGCATTTTGAATATATCATCCCACTCCCTCCTGGCCCGTAAGGTTTCTGCTGAGAAGTTTGCTGCTGGACATATTGGAATTCCCTTATAATTTATTTGCTTCTTTTCTCTTGCTGCTTTCAGAATCCTCTGTCTTTGATTTTTGACAATTTGATTATAATATGCCTTGGGGTGTCAATATGAATTGAATCTGATCAGTGCCTGTTGATCTTCCTGTACCTGGATATTTATATCTTTCCAGGTTTAGAAAGTTGGAGAAAGATATAAATATTATATTGCTATTATTTCTTTAAGTTTTCTCCCCCTTTATATTTCTCTATGCCCTTTTGATCACCAATCACACAAATATTTGCTCTTTTGATGCTATCTCATAAATCTCGTAAGTTTTCTTCATTTCTTTTTATTCTCTTTTTGTTTTGCTCCTATGATTGGATAATTTCGAATGTCTTGTCTTCAAGCTAACTGATTCTTTCTTAGGCTTGATCAAATCTTGTGTTAAAGCTTTCTATTCAATTTTTCAGTTCAGTTATTTTATTCTCAATCTCTATGATTCTATTGGGTTTTTTTTTTCATTTTCTTCTATTTCTTTGTCAAATTTTATTTTGTTCATGAATTGTTTTCCATATTTTATTTAATTTGCAATCCATATTTTCTTACAGTTACCTAAATTTATTTAAGAGAATTTATTCTGAGCTCTTTGTCAGTCATTTCACAGTTCTTCTTTTCTTCTGGGTCCATTACTGGAGCTTCATTAGTTTCTTTTGGTGGTGTCATATTTCCCTGATTTTTTTGTACTTGTTGTGTCCTTACATTGATGCCTGCACATATGAGGAGATGGGCACCTCTTCTAGCCTTTGTGGGATAGAACTTTACTATTTAGTCTAGCCTAGGATTCTGAATGGGCCGGCTGACTGCAACCCTGAACAGCCAGGCCTTGGTGTTGGATTCTCTAGTTGGGCTGCGTCATTTCCTGTGCTGAGGTTGAATGAGCATCCTGGCCATGTTCCATGGTTTGATAAGACTACTGGCTGGACTCTGCCATTAGGTGAGGCTGCTGGCTGGTCTCTGTGATTCTCTCTGATCGGGCGGATTTGCAGATTGTCTTCTTAGGCTGGGACATACTGTTTTTTGGAATCTGTACTGTTTCCGGCAGCATAATGCTATTGGCTAATTTCTCTGGTGTGGTCAGAATTGGTCAGAATGCAGAGCAACCACCAAGATCTGTATACTAGTTGCTGTGAGCCCTACCCTGATTGTCCATCTTCAACTGACCCCAGGTGGTCCAGCCCTGCTGGCACTCCCAACATTTTCCACAGGACAAGACAGGACCAATTCTCCAGCAAAGGGTCTCAGACTGGGGCGGGGAGAGCTGAATGTCCACCTCTAACCTGTCCCTCCCACTGAAGAAACTGTGGGCCCAGGGGAACTCTTTGCATGTGGTGCCATGCCAGCCAGTGGGGGTGGGCAGTGCAATCAAAGAGAATTGACCTTCTTACCCTTCAGGCATGGCATTTTTCAATTTTGTGGTCCAAAGAGGTGTCTCAGTCTCACTCCTGAGTTCTGGGATTTTCATGACGGTATTCTTGCCTGTGGATAGTTGCTGGTTGGATTTCTTGGGTGAGAGTCAGTAAAGCCAGAGACCTCCTATTCTACCATCTTGCTGACATCACTCCATTACTCATAATGATTTTAACCTACAGTATATTAATTATATTACTTCTAGAAGTTTATGAGACAATGTTAACAAAATTCCAAGTAGAACGTCTGGCTCATGGTTATTCTCTCAATAAACATGAATTCTCTCTCCTTTTTTTCCCTCTCTATTCCCTTTTACTCATTACTCGTCTCCTACATTAATAAATTAAAATATAGGGATCAGTCAGTTAAATGCTGTTTTGAGGACTACATGTCATTTGAAGAGAAGGGCAGTAAATCCTATATGTCATTTGAAGAGAAGAAACAGTAACTCCACCAAATTCATATGTCCCCAAGAGGCTGTGAGAAAGGAACCACAAGAAGATTATACACTTTTTAGGAAAAGGGAGGAACAAACAAAGATGAGGTTTGGAGAGATAGAAAGCTTATGTAAAGAAAAGGAAATGCATGGGCTCACTGTCAATAACCTTTCATAGTGACCTTAGAGTATGAAATAATTTGTGGTTTGATTTACCCAGATAATTACATTGGTTCTGCATTTGGCATATCAGAGAACTAAAAGTTGTGGTTCTGCTGCAGACTGAACTGTCCTTTGGAAAATGACTTTTCTCCCTAAATGAACTACACAACAGCAGTTCAGCCCCAACCACAGCTGAAGGCGACTCCTCTGCTCTCCCACTAGCTAGCAAGTTCAGACTTAGCCTCTGGGCCACATAAATCCAGGCATGTATCAGTTCATCTCCAAACACTCAGCATGTCTGCTCCAATTAAAAAGCATGAGACAAGTGAGCCACTCGAAAGTTCAAGCATGATTAAGTAGCTACCATGCATTTTCATATCCACTTTTAATATCTCCATTATTTCAAGTCAGACCTCTAGCTATTAGTTTTATGAAAAGAGAAGAAAGAAGGAGAAGAAAAAGAAGACACAAAATCTCTTCCCAGACAGGTTAAAACATGCTCATCCCTAGCTCTCTATTCTTGATTTAAGGAACATTCTCAGAGTAGGAGCAAAGGAGTTTTGTGTTGTATGGAAAATTTGACTCAACCCAAAAACCCAGCCAACACCACAAAATGGATTGGAGTCAAATCAGATAACTAGAAAAAGAAAAGAATACAAAATATCTTTGAATGACAGTATCAGAAAGGTTAAAACGCTTAATAGAATCTGGTTCAAAACACACAGACCACAAGTTAGCTTCATCCTAACAAGGTGAATTTAAATATTGGTTGAATGATGTTTCCTCTCCTATGTCCATAGACATGTAATTAAATGTTCACAAACATATACATTCCTCTTGGGTTTGGTTTCTGTAACTACCAAAAATAATGTTTGAGAAATCACCCAAACCTCCCAGTGTATTATTCATGTAACCTAGATATCTCATGAAAACAAAACGTACAAGACTTTAGTGCCAGTTAGCATGTGAAAATATCTGGCAACAGTCTGTTTTTACTTCTTTGATAAACTGTATTGTCTTTTTGTTATAATGGAAAACGATTAGTAAGGCTTACCAAATAAACAGCAGCTTCCTTAGAGACATTGACCCTTGTATTTTACAAAACCAAGAAATCAATCCTGAATAGAATCCAGGGCTCTTTGGCAGACTGATGAAGGGCAACCTTCAAGGACTATAACCGTGAAAGGATCTGGGTCAGATGAGGATTTGGGCTAGTGATACATTTTGATACTTTCTAGTTTAAGCACCCGAAAATTTAGATGTTTATATATAGTTTATCTAATTTTTTTTTTTAAATCTTTAGTTTGCAAAATTGTGTTCTTCCAGAACTTTTTGCCTGTGTTTCGCCTGGAAACTATGATCTTGAAATGCAGAGGTGTACCCAAAAGAAAAATAATAATAAAAAAAAAAAAGAAAGAAAGTGAACCAGACACTTTCAAACTTCAAAAAAAGTTTGGTTTAGTGAGTGCTTTGGGTGAAGGCTGAAAGGGTAGGGGCAAGATATATTTTGAAAAGCCCAAATAAGTTTTCCTTATTCTCTGCCAAAACAAGGTTGGTATTTTTCGAACAAAAATTTTACTATATATTGAATAAGTAAAACAAGAGGAAAGAGAGAAAAGCGAGCACAGTTTAGAATTTAACTTGGTGGGGGTGGGGGATACTTAAAGCACTTAAGTGAAATCTAGACATTTTCAATACACATCAGCTCTTGTGCTGTCTGAGGTTACATCACCTGTTTGAATTAAGATCAAGACCTGAATTACCAAACAGTAGCGCTCTTTTCAGCAAAGTCCACATTTCAACTGGCTTTTCTGAATCCCTCTATGAGTAACCTGCTTCCTTGACCACTAAAGTCTGGTCTGAGCTTCTGAAATGCAATGCATTAATCCAGAAAACCTGTAATTGATGCCAACACAGGGTTATCATCAGGTGATAAGCCTTCCACTTTATTTTCTTCCATCATTCATAATAAGGAAGTTCTTGCTTCCGAGATAATTAAAGGTCGGCAGATTTATAAGCAGGTTTGCTCTGCCACTGTTTTCTTTATACAGTTTCTCTTCTCTTAATAACTTACTTAACACCTTTATATAATAAAAAGGTCAGATAGGCTCCACACAAAGCACCCATAATAGCTGGCAGCCTATCCCACCGCTATTAGCCATCATTTAGCTGAGGAGAAGTGCCAGAGCATGTAGGAACAAAGAGACAATGGAACGTTTCTAGGAGCACGTCAGGAGCAAAGCAAAGAGGAAAAGAGGAGCACTCAAACACAAAGCACAGGGCAAGTCAAACTGCCTAGAAACAGCGGCATGATTACTTTTGAAGAAGGTAGCTGGCTTCCTTGCAATACCGTGAGATTATCCTGCAGAAATTAATGCTTTGATGGGGGTAAAAACATGCAGTTATGGGGTCAGGTCCAGACAATGTGAAGAACAGACAAGCATAGCTTATTCATTCACTGCTATTTTTCAGAATTAATATCAAGTCACTGCAGTCAACTGAGACCTATAATAGTCTAATTAATTTTTAAGGAACTCAGTAGGAAAACAGAAGCCATAATCACTTAAAATGTATATACGTATTCTGGTTTCCCAAGATTTTTATTATATAATATTAGGTTTAACTACAAGAAATTGCCAATATTTGACCATTTTGACCTACAAAAAAGGCAATTTCATATGGTTCTATTTATGTTTATAAATAGAATGGTGTAAAGCTTTTCTTTGGACTTGAAAATCAGTCTAATCCTGTGGATTTTTCAGATTCAGTGCATTTAAAAGCTAAACACTAAAATATTTGTGTTTCTCCTTTTCCTAGAGTATCTCTATATCTTCCCCATTTTCATGGATATCAAGTGTTTCATAGATATGTGGCCCCACATGCCAAGTTGTGGGAAGATTTAACTATCAACTTAATGTGAAATCAAGGGTGCAATTTCTGGTTAAGCCAGTAGACTTTGCCCAGGAAATACTCTTTGTTCTATGGCTATTTCCTGTATATCTCGTCCTAGCCAATTTGCCAGCAAATGTTAGTTCTCGGTCCCAAGAAAGACTGGGGAAACATATTGCTCAACTCCAAAAAGGCAATTACTAATGTCTTTCTGATGTCAGAGAAATTTGATTTACTCTGTGACATCTTCTTACCAGGTAGCAGAGAGAAGAGTATAAGACTTTCTGAGTCAGAAGACCCCAGTTAGGCTCTCTGGGCCCCAGGGCCCTTATGAAGGGTTGCACTGTATGATCAATAAGCTCACTTCTTGCCCTAAATGCTTTATGTTTTTGACTCCTGTATTTATGATTTTTAATGTTCATGGAATTGTTAGGGTGGCCTAATAAGTAAACATAAAGCTTGCTATCATCTGTATGAATTTGCCCCAAACCTTTAAAAGCACATAAACATGGACCAATAAATCTAAATTATAGTATACTGTACATTTGGTGTAGAAAACTTCCTGTTATCACTACTTTTACACAAATGATTGCTCATCATGTAAGTAGGAGACATACCACTTAATAATTTCCAGGCCAGTGAACTTCTGTCTGACTTCAGAATAAAGTTGTTATTCTCCTTTCAACAAAAGCTGAGGATATACATCAAACCTAATAAGAAAGAGTTGCCAGGGGGAAAAAAGGCTATGTCATCAATAGCAGTGCTAACAAAGTCAGATTGAGCAGTTCCAAGTGTGTTTTATTTTCAATCATATGCTCCCATATAAGTTAATCTCAATGCATACTGGCTTGGGTGGCCAGAGTGCTACCATGAAGATGCTTCTATCTGAGACTACATGAAGACTTTTAAGAATAAAGAAGTTCATAGGAACTTCAAGGTAACATTCTTAGGGGAAAAAAAAATCCAAATATCTGTATTGCGAATTGCCAAGAACTGGGATCAAGTCTTGATCCCTCCACTGATATGCTCGGAAACTGGAAACAAGTCAATTTCTCTCTCCCTCAAGGTCTTGAAATTAATGTTTTATCTGGATCACCTATGTCATAGTAATCAAGGTTTCCCAAGAATAAAGTGGAATTATATGGCATCTTAGATTCCTTTCAAAGGTAGTGTCACTATTTCTTTCTCCTTAATTAGTTGATGATATTGCCAACTTCTCCCCCAGGCATTATATTTATTCCAGCAAATGCTTATTTAGAAAGCTCACATTACCATGATCCTGTACACTTTATCTGGATTGGCAAATTTAAGCCCCCATCCATTAATTTGTGTTTTATTAAAACTGATTCAGTTGAGGGAGCATATCTAAAAGTACTACAACTAAATGCTGTGAAGGCAAACTACAAATTAAAGGATGTATGAAATCCCATTTATAAGAGTAAATGTGTGTTTGTGGATATGTGAGTCTGTACATGTACGCACAAAAGCAGGGAGGCAGCCATGGTGTGAATCAGGAATGCATGCCCTCCAAGGCCATAATGCTGATCAGGACACCTTTATGACAGAGTGAGTATGTTCCGTGATGGTCCCTAAGTGGCTGGTGCTAAGGTAAACTCATCCCAACATAGGGCTGATTGTTTCACTTCCTGTCTCAGCGGCAGCCTGTTGTAATGTGTCAGAGAAAAGTATTCTGCATCCTCTGTAGGTTTGGAAGATACATTTAAAACTAGATAGGAAGAGCCAGGACTGAAAGATAAAGGAACAGGGAAATCAGTCATAAAAGGTGAGCAACCATGCTTGGAAAAAAATAAATAAATAAGAGGAAAATACATGTATGCAAAAATGAGAAGGGAAAAGTGAATGATTAAGGAAAGATGATGATATTAATACATATGGGAAAAATCAATGAATGAAAAATAATCTCATACTTTCCAAGCCTGCAAATAGTACTTTTACTAACCTTGGTCACTATAAATAGGAATTCCAAAAACCCTCAACAGTTCAAATTGGCTATTTCACTTAGTCATTTTTTTCCCTACAATATCAAAAGAGCAACTCCTTCTGACCTAACAGAAGATCATGAAGATTATCCTAGATGAGTGATAGAGCATCTTCTAGAAATGTTCAGACCAGGGACATCATCCACAACGTGGGTCATGGTTACTCTTCATTGTTTTAGCCTTGAATTCAAATTCTCCATCACCAAGAATGGTGGGACATGAGCCCTTACTTCAGGGATTACCTTTACTCAGAATGTTTCTTTGATTAGCAACAAGTGCAGTGACTGAGAGCTAGCCCCTGGCAGACCATCTACCTAAACAGTGTGATTTAAAGGTAAAAGAGAATTCCAACCACCAAAAGTATTCTTCACCTCACCAGTTCTGTCATGATACTTGAAGACAACAACAGCAAGAAGCTTTTGTTGAAATAAGGCAAGAGAAGGGGAAACACATAAATCCAATATTGTTTGTTATCTCATTAGAACACATTGGTTTAGCAATGTAGGTGGCTGTCCCCTTGGAAAAGATTTTGTGGAGATAAGACCACCACTAGATATGTTTTGCTGTGGAGAAGAGAGAACGAGAAGGTCCAGGACAGGATTGCTACTAGAGACGGCTGGCTTAGGGGCAGAGAGAGAAAATGAGGAAGCAGTTGGAAGGAGAGGCAATGAGGGACTGAATAAAGGGCAACGTTTGTGTGTGTGTGTGTGTGTGTGAGAGACATGTATGAACATGTGTGTCCCACCATGTGCAATGCAACCAAGAATCTATGCATTTGAGGGATGGGAGGAGGGGGACAACATATACCAAGCCCAGACAAGGCTCCACTATGTTTTAAGAGTGTTCATAAGGTAAGCTTCATCTTTTTATCAGCTACCACAAATGCCCATTTCATTATAATGCCAGTTTATATTCTGAATAATGCTGCTTAATCCAGGTTGTTTGACAGCAAAAACATAGAGACATTGTTCACAATAATCTCTTGCAGAGGTCACTGTAAATAAATGGAGGTGAATAGCACTCTATCGGTAAGCCACTCTTTGTGTGAAACGGGGTCAACAGTTCTCAATAAATCTCATAAATTATCACTGCCCTGATTGAATATTTATGGAATGCTGTATTTGGATCTTTGCTATCAGTTTTCTGGCAGTTTCATAGATTATCTCTGTGATACAATTATTTCCATTTTACAGAGGAAGAAATTAAGGGAAGTAAAGTAACTTGCTCTGATACCCAGGAAATTTGGGTCTTGTGTAGAAATCATGGCTCCCTACTCAGAACACTGGGTCTCAGTTCTCACACAGACTATAGTGAACGCTGAGAGGTTTTTAATTTGACTCTGAACACCCTGACCTCACTCAAATTTCATAAAAACAAGGGTAATTATTAAGAGCTCATCTCCACGTACCTTGTATAATTCTCCTGTTTACTGACTTTGGAGTGGTGAGTTGAATCTTGTGTATTGCCAGGAACCAACTGCCAGAGCTACCACTGGACTCCAGATAGTACCATGAGGAGCGAATAAGGAACGCCAAACATAGATCGTTGGGAACCCCGTGAGATAGAGCTGTTCCATCTCTCAAATGTTTCCAAGAAGAGAAATTGCTCAAGGAGAAAATTCATGAGAACTAACTTGGGAGCCTTGCTTTCTTCAGTGTAAAGGAGCGAGAAGATTGAGACCATCTGAGTGGTTGTATTTACCGTATTTTATGAATTTATCCCAGTTGAATTCAGATCCTAAATAATTTTTGAAATGCACATCTCTAAAGTGCCCAGTTGCTGAAATCTTTACAAATGAGCCTAATGTTTAGCTGTTGGAGAAAAGCTTAGGTTGCTGTGCAAACTGCACTAAGTTTTCTGGGTGGACAAACTTCTATATTTTAAAGAAGTACCTTCCAATCATTTGATCAATTAAAGGAAGGAAGTAAAGCAATTATGTCCTTGTAAGCACTTGCACTGTTTTACAACCAGCTATTGTATTTCAGTACACGGTTAGGAACAATTTCTTCACTTTCTATAAGGAGTGTAGAAAACTAATGACAGGATAGAGAAAAGGAACAAATAGGAAATCAGAAAGACTACTAGAGATAAGGGAGCCAAAGGGTCGATTGTTGAAACATGTAACAGGAATTTAGCAATGAGATTTAGAGAAGTTAGGAGGACAAAAGTACGGAGTACCACACTTTTGAGAGTAATACAGGGATTCCTTAAAGATATCAAGATCAAGAAAGTAAAGGCTAAAGAACTATTATATATTAAAGGAAACTCAAGAGACGTGACAACTGAACGCTAAATGTGACCCTGGACTGGATTCTGTACAGTAAAGAAAAATGCTATAAAGGACACTATGGGGACAATTAAAAATTGGAATATGAATTATAGATTAAATAAAAGTTTAATACTGTTAATTTTCCTTAACCTGATAACTGTACTATGGTTATAGAAGATACGTTCTTGTTCTGACACACTGAAATATGTAGGCATAAAGACCCAAGGTAACTCTGACCTGTTTTCAAATAGTTCAGGAAAAAAATAGTTATAAGTATAAATATATATATACACACATATATATTTATGTATTTATATATGTATATGCGTATATAAATATATGTATTTTTCTCTTTATATGTGTATATATATATCTGTGTGTGTATGTGTGTGTGTGTATATGTATATATATATAAAAGCATACAATAGGCTGTTTTTTTAAGAAATTTGTTAGTCCTCTACTCTCTGGTAACTTTTAATAACTTTTTACTTTGGTGTAATTTAAAAATTATTTTAAAAAGTTGTAAGAATAGGACAAGGAAGTTATATATATACACACACATACATATATATATATGTGTGTGTGTGTGTGTGTGTGTTTGGAAACAGAAAGAGGAAATGACAAAGCAAATAGGACATTCATTTTATCAGTAAATCTGGAAAAAGGATGTATATCACTTCCTTCTTCTATTCTTGCAACTTTTTTAAAAATAATTTTTAAATTACAACAAAGTAAAAGATACTGAAAGTTAACAGAGAGTAGAGGACTAACCAAGTTCTTAAATAAACAGCCTATTGTATGCTTAAACACTCCTCACTACCCTGACATCAAAGTTTTCATCCACCCCTGAACAGAACACAGAGTGAGAGGAAAGCAAAGATTCTAATGTGTGCTTTCAAAGTCTCCTGTTGACTTTCAACAGCAATTGCCTACCCTGTCCTCACTTGAAGTTGCCATTTCTATATCTTAAAAATTTAAAGGCCAAACAAAAACTCTTTGTTCTCAGTCCTAACTAGCTTGACTCAAAGTATTGACAGCTGCTAAGGACCACACAACAAATGCGGGGAGGAAGTAAGCCTCGTACTCTCCAGATGGCTGTATGTACCCCAATTGTTAAAGGGCCCAGGAGAGCCCACTTCTTTAGCTGGCTATAGAAATTCTCATCTCTCAGAGGCACTGAAAGCCCTAATATTTTACAATTTCTTCTGGAAGTTTAGGGGGATTCTCCAATCCCTTGGGGATGTGCTATTTAATTACCTTTCAGAAAGCCAGTAATGGTATTTTGTGGTCATGGGCAGATTACACAGACAGGCACAGATACACACCTTCTCACGAAAGTGACTTTCTGAGGCTGCATGACTCACTGCATCTTCTATTCAGATAGGCAGCATATTGTGTTTGGCTGGGACACAAAAACAGGTAGCTTAACTAGTAGCACGAGCATGTGGCCTTTGTCCATAGCCCAAAGGAGATCACCTGTGGGCTTTCGTTGGAATTTCCACTCCCTGTCCAAGTCAAAAGCATAATTGAAAAAAGATGTTGTTGGTCTCCAGGTGTTTCTTTAAGCTGGCCAACTTCCTCCCTCTCAATTGTGTTTCCCAGGAATGGGAGGTTTGAAATTGGGTGGTAGTTAGTGAGGCTATTGCCTGAAGAATTGAATAGAGAATAGCACTCAACCAGGCAGACTAGAGATCTCTTTCTGAGGACTTAGCAGCTCTCATTCTTTTTTTTAAAAGAATTGTTCCTTTTAAAGGAGCTGGAACCAGGCTGGGTATGACTGATGTGCTTACCACCTGCCCTGCGTCCCACCTTCTTCAGGCTTATCCATAGCCCTTGGTGCCTTGCAAACACTATGAAAACATTCTTCTGGAAAGGCTCTACAGATCAACCTAAGTCCGTCCACTACTCTGCTTTACTCCTCAATACTTAAGTATAGGTGTATCTTTCCTCACAAAACATGTGTTCCTGAAAAGTTGCATGTAAACATAATTTTTAAAAAACTCAACATGTATCAGTTGGGTCTTGGTTGCAAGCAATAGAAACATATGCCGACTTAAGAAAATAGGATATTATTCGAGGTACATAGGATTTAGAAGACACGATCAATACAAGGACTGGAGAACAAAAAGTTGGAAAAAAGGGCCGAAAACCAGGAAGACCAGGCAGTAGAAACCATGAATGGATCCACATAAAGAAACCGTGGAAGACATTGCCACTGACATCTCCACCTGGGCCACTTCTGTACACCATTATGCTAAACAATAGTAACCACTGCTCCTGGGAATAATTTAGCTGTCTTTGTGTCTTTGAACCATTCCTTCAAAATTCAGATTTCCAGGTGGGAGTATCCTGGTGGCTGAGCCTGGGTCATGTGCTTCAACCCTAGCTCTCTGTGCCCTAATAGGGAGAGCTTCCGATTCTGAGGAGCAAAAACAAATGTCAACACATTTAAAAACTTCAAGGGAACTGAAATTTAGAACTTCATTTGCAAATTTAAAAATCTTATTTTTAAATAACTTCCCCCTTGATTGAACTCTCTCATAAACTCTTATTTTAGTCCTACTAGATTTATTCACCCACTCCTCCCATCTCTGTAATCTCCTTTATTGCCTTCTGTGTTCATCTAAAATAGGGAGAAAATTATTTCAGCGCGTTGGTCTTAGTTTACTAAAATATTTGTGACTTTTCATTCATTTATCATCATTTCAATGGGCCAAAGAGCAGGAATGAATGTGTATAATCAGACATGATATTAATCGGCCTCTTCCTTTGCATTTCCCTGGGCAGAGGGTATAGGTTTGTCACATTGTCTAATGCATCTTCCGCTCTGTCTAGTAGACATAAGATCTAAAGCAGTTGGCTGGTTCTTTTCCTGTATTTAAAGGTTCATAATAAGCCTTGAAAAGAAATGAAAAACTAATGTATTACATCTAAACCATTGTAGAGTATCTCCTTCGCATACACACAGATGAGATCTCAAAATAGTCAGTTTTCAAGCTGCTAAATGAAAGCAGAGATTTTATAATATCTATTTTCCAATTATCTGCTCTCTTTAGAGAGACATCACAGACACAGTATGTCTCCTCTGGGACCTCTAAAATGCTTATGGAATCAAAGAGAACTAACACCGAGTGCCTCCAATGCTCCGAGCTTTGCCCTAGGCATTCATGTATTTTAGTGCATTTTATCCTTACAATGACACATGGGAAGTAATGGTATGCCCTCTCTTCAGATGAGTAAACAGAAGCTAAAATAACTAAGTTGCCCAAAATCACAGAGAAAGAGAAAAAAAATCATGGAGAAAGAGAGAGTTATAGATAGATAGGTAGGTAGATAGATAGATAGATGCATGAGAGGCCTGTCTGGAAAGTATCCAGCCATAATTTTCCATATTACATGGCTGGATATTTATCTGGTCTCAGGTGTTTTTTCTACAACTTGGAATTTCTATAAAATATAGCATTTTTTCCCATTACCAGAAGGACCAGTGCGACCGTGGACCCGGACAAGTTTGGAAGCTATTAATAGAACAATTGTCACAAATACCAATTCAGAACAACTGCTGAAGTGATCACATTTTTTGCATTCATTCACAAAGCACATTGTTTTACTGCTCTTCTGTATAGCCAGATGTGCCATTTGGGCCTTCAAAGGAGAAAATCAGGTCATGCCTTCTAAATGCCACAACCTATTTGAAGTCCTAGGTGGGGTAGGTAATGTTTTTCACTTTTTGTTGTGATTAGAAAAATATACCCATGATATAAAATAATTTAGAATATAAAACAGTGTATAAAAACTATTAATAATTAAGTCATCCATAATTGATAGGATGGTTTTATTTGGTTAATATATCTCAATACAAGAAAATCATAAGACTTTAATTCGACACAAATGTTTTCCATATAGAACCAAATTCAGATTCCTCTAGGCTGGCTCTTTGGGCCCCTCGAGGCAAGAGACAGGATATAAGAGGTCAAGAGAGCCTGATATCAGAAACATAATATTCACCTAACAACTGTTTGATTAATTAATCTCATGCAATTTGATCCCCGGCAAAAGAGGCAAAATAACAGTATTCATGATGAAAGGCTGATAGAAATCAAGCAATGGGGGCAGTTACTTGTCCTTTCTGCAGCTGGAGAGAATGCCAGGGGAAGCCAGCCCAGCCTAACAACTGTTGCCAGGCTTCCTCTGTGTTTTTCATCTTATAGGAAGAGATGTGGGACTGAAATGGATTCATTTATTCACTTAACAAATATTTATTGAGTGCCTACTATAGGCTTGGCAAGTTTTCTAGGTGCTAGGGATTTAGCATTGAGCAAGACAGACAAAACCCCACTCTTACAGAAAAACGAAATGAGAAATGTTTTCCAAGGATCAAAGTCCTCTTATCTGAATTTTTCAAATGAATGTCTTCGAGTCTTTTTGCACTTTCTAGCTTTACATCAGGACTAGAGGAACTAGCAACCCCATCATGATTTTCTGAAAGACGTGTCCAATGAAATATTGTAAGATAAGGAAACTCACATTATAGTGGGAGCAGGTTCAAATTAGAGTGATATTCAGGTAAAAAGAGTCTCCAGGTTGGAAGGTAGTTTAAACCCGCTGATGCTGAGGCAATAGGTTGGTTGGTTGGTTTTTTTTTTTTTTTTTCCTTGCATCCTCTTGTGGATCTGTACCTAGAAGATGCTCTATCTAACTGGAAAGGACTCAGAAACTATGACTATTTTCCCCAATTCCCCAACAGTCTTAGGGAACACTGCCTCTTTTCCATGGAAACTTCTCCATGCCTTTTACATGTGTGGGTGTCCCGAGGCATGTTTTAAGCTGATTTCTGGGTGTAGCAGGTTTCTCCCATCCTTATCAATATAACACACCCAAATTACCACACAGAGTTCCTGACTTCAAAAGGTTGGATGCCTTTTTGAAGATAGATCTCTTCAACTTTCTAAACCTTGGAAGTTATAGAGAGCTCTTAATGCCTTTTTTTTTTTTTCCTCCACTACTGTCCAAAATAAGCAAGTTACAAAAATTAAATTTGGGAAAACCAACCTTACCAAATCACACAGATGCATGTTTATAAATTATTTGTCTCCCCACCCATTACTTTCCATGTATCTGTTTGTTTCCAAGATTGTGGCACCTCTCTTGGGCCTGCCCTCTATTTCCTGCTTGTGAGCTAAGGCAGAAGGGTAGGATTTGATGCTCAGGTGTGCAGACACTTCGTGATTAAAATGCTGAGCACTGTGAGTTTGGGACTGGTGTCTACTCTCTCTAGCAGATGTTGCCAGTTACCAACAAAGGACATGGAGAATCTTCTCTTTTATTGTCTATATCCCAGTTCCTCTCTTATACTTGAATGATCGAATCATCATTGTTGCAGGGGCAGGGGGACTTGCATGGAAGGCGGATAAATGAAATGTAACCTCCTTTTTGCAGTATATAATCCACGAATTTGGACAAAAAAGAGAAAGAAAAAGATACAAAAAATACCCTAATTTCTAACTCCAGGATTGCCATAATTTTTTAATTTAAAAAACAGTTATGAACACATATCCCTGCACACACAAATACAAACACACGTGATTGTGGTTGTACTTCTTGTGTATGTTATTTAGTAAAATATATATTAATCAGATGCTACTATGTGTTCATAAAGCTTTAAATGAATTCATATTTTAATTAATTAATTTTAAGAGTTAATCATAAGGGCATCTAATATCCATCTGAAGTGTCACAGTGCATAAATGTAGAAGATATTTTTAAGTCACAGGCATGCTTGGTACACCTATGGACTCAGATTCCTAACACAGTTTTTACGGACTTGGATCAGCCCACAAGTTGAAAAGTTCAGGTTGGGGAAGAAACACTGTACTCCACTTGAGTTGGTTCAGAACCAGGGTAGGTACTTGGAGACCTCGGGGTTGATTGTGTCTGTGCCATTTTAGCTGCACGAACTTAGGCATGTTACTTAATCTCTTTGGGCTGCATTTTCTTCATCTGTAAATTGATGATGATAAGATCTAATGACGTAGATGTGATTCTCAAATCCGATAACAGAGATAAAGATAAGGAAGCCAAATTACTAGTACCAAAGCTACTCTTTCCCTTTCTATACCTCTCAAACCTGGTCCACCAGTGCATAGCTGATATGTACTTGCCTCATAAGGCAGGAAGAAAGAGGCATTTCCAAAGGACTCAAGCCCATATGGGCAGTGACATTTATCCACCACTGGCTGTGCTGAATTTAAACTGATGACCTATTCATGAAAGCCTTGGTGTCTGTTTTCCAACCTACCAAGTCATTTCCCAAACAGAAACTCTGCTAATCCCTAAATCTCCTGATATGACATGCAATGTCACTCTCTTAAGCACTGGCCTTTCTATTTATTGTAATTTATACAAAGATTTTTAAAGAGTGTGAATTCACAACAGAAATGAACTAAGGAAGTACCACATTTGTGGACGAGATGGCACTGCTGAAATGTTAGCATTCTGAGTCCATAAATAGTGCCCCTTATGTAATCCATTATTCTCAGCAAGGATCTGTGGGCTCCAGTCTATTTAACTCATTTTTTCTCATGTCATCTGGTAAGATTTAGCCATCACTGTAGCAGCTGCAGCCCAAATTACCACACTGTTTGGAACAGGCTTATAGTGTGCTACTCTACGATGACTGCGTCTTTCTCTCATAGAGAGCTTAGGAGTGTGGGCCCTGTGCTAAGTGTACATTCATGTTGCAGAATGAGTGGGCAAGGCAGTGAGGGAGCAGGTAGCATCCCACAGAGCCTTGCTCAGTGAGTTGCAGCTGCTCAGCCCTTACCCCAAGGGAAGCCAAAACATCGAGATCAAAGGGAGTTTAGAAAGAATAAAATCACAACCCTAATTCAATACAGGAAAATTGCCATGACTGTAGTGCTTAGTTCATTCTTCTAAGAAAACAACAACAGAGGGGAGAAATAAAGATGAAAAAATCCTAAGATCAGGCTCTGGCATCAGGAATTAGTCTGCCAAGGCGGAAGGCATACCCACTGGGGAAGGCGGCTCGCTTTCCTAGATTAATCAGAGTGCTTTGAGTCTGCTTTTATTTCCAAATGTACTGCTGCCAAGGTACAGCATAAGCCACTTAATTCCTTCCCACAAACTAGAATTATTAGCTGTCATACAAGCTAAACAATTTTAATAAAACCTCAGGAAAAATAAAGCCCATCTAAGGTGAAAGAGTTAAACCAGGAGATAGGTAATCAGAGGCTGGGGAGGTTTCCACCTCATTGAGAGCCTAATACGAATCTATCTCAGGGTGTTGATGAAAAGAGTTACCCCAGGTAGTTACCTGTTGACACCTGTCCAGTAAGTTGGTTGGCAAATCGTTTCTGTGATGGACAGAAGGGTAAAGTGTAACCACCCCCATAAGAGCTGGAACAAAGATGACCCAAGTTTCTCTGTGGAAAGACTGAAGGTACAGAAAATCTACGGAAAAATTACACTTTCCACCATAGAGGTTTCCTTTGGGGCAATAATAGGCCTAAAACCAGGTAAAAGGGGCAGAAACAGCGGACTCGGAGGCCTCTGATCCAAAATATTTTCCCACAGTGGCTGTCGAGCATGCCTCCCCCACCCGCATTAGTCACTCCTCCCAGTTAAGCCAGGTCTCCCGGCGGCGCGTGTTAAAAGGCCAATATGTTACCTGGGAGGGTGACACATGAACACTCATGATCACATCAGTTTACCGGGTTGCTTGGTGATGGATCAAGACTTTAAGCTTTAAGAAAGAAGAGTAAAGCCATCGAGCTTTAATAGAACAAAAATCTTTTTGAGGTAGAAAGGGGTGCTCCCTGCACTGAGAATTCTTGTGGGGAGTGCTCCAAAAGGAGCGTCCTCCCACCCTGGGGGTGTGAGGACGGGGTGGGGAACAGTATGAGAGCAGCAGACCACAAAAGGGGCAAAGAGGACTCAAGGCTCTGGACTGGGCTATCCTGACTCTACCTTTTACTCCAAGAATGCAACAGCTGAGGCTATAGTTTTATTTGGAACTAAGTCTTAAATTGCCACCTTTCATGGTTTGCATGATGACATTTATCAGTATTATTGGACGTGTATCACCAACTCAGACCCAAATAGTTCATTCAAAAATAATAATCTTAACCACAAAGATAATCATGCATAGCTTAAGGCTTCCTTTACTGTATCATTTTAGGCCAACAGAATTGTATGCCTGATCATACAGGAAAGCTCCTTTGAATTCACCCAGATCCAGTAATTGTTAATGCCTACTGGTATAACTGAAGAATTTAACTTGGAAAAAGAAAGAAGTAGGGTGGGTTTTTTTGTTGTTTTAAACTGAAAAGCTGCACAATATGTTTCAACTTTCACATATGCCTACCTCTTGTTCAACATCATAGAGCAAAAATAAATTAAGAAAACATTCCTATTTACTAGGTTTTTGAGATGATTTTTCTGTCTTTATTCCATTTTCATTTGTTGTTTACCTTTCTTACCACTGCTGTAAATGTCCGTGTTTCTTTTTATAAGATTTATAAATAGAGAAAAGTTGAAACAGAGAATTGATGTTAATTTCCACAATTTCCAAGTGAACAAATCCATCAGTATTAGATGAGACGCCTTCCTTTTCTAGCAAGAGTGCTCTGCACTGTAGCTACATCTCTCTTCTGTTCTGAATGGACTGTGTGGTTCACGTCAGCTCTCCTAGGAGACATTATTGTCATTGTGTATGTTGAGTAAAAAGTAAATATCTACAATGACATCTAATCACGAGTTGCTATACTTACTAGAGCAAAGAAAGGGCATGTAGAGAAGGCAGACTCTTGAGGATTTTCTTTGCCAGTGGTTTATTGTTGATTGGAAAAAAAAGGAAAGTTAGGATGAGAGAGAGAAAGAAAGAGAATTTGAAACAGCTATCACCGCTGCTGACACCTCATCCTCAGAATTTCCGGGCTGGGCCCTTCATAGGTGAGGCACAATAAGGCTTAAAAATAAGGCACAATAAGACTCATTGCTCAACCTTTCTATCTGGCCAGCCCTCGCCTGAGGCTTCTGATAGAAAACTATCATCCTCAGAGCCAAAATCATTCCACTCCCTGGTAACTTGAAAAGTTAGCCAAGTCCACCGCCCAAATACATCATTCGATTGTTTTAGACATCATTTCTACCGATTTGCATAAAACAGCACTAAAAAGAAGGTTCTACGATCCAAACCTTTTCCTAAATGTATTAATCATGTTATTTCTCAGGATTCTGTTTTAAATGAGACTAGTGCCTATTGACTAGATCTGAAAATGGAAAGCTGTATAACATCATAGAACAATGAGATTGTCTCCAGTGGGTCAAAGGAACAAGTTAGTTCTTCCGAAGGTAAGTGAAGTGTGCAGTGTGTGGTGTTGGAATGCCATCTGATTCAAATGCCCACTCAGTGGAGTGGGAAAATCTACACCACGTCCCCAACAGATGGCCAGTCTCCACTTTAATATTTTCAGTGTGCAACACCTACAACCCGTGTGTTTGCAGAGTGGGCCACTTCTGTTTTCCAACAGCTCCAATGTTTAGGTTTGTGTCAATATCATGCAGTTGTCTCCCTCCTCTATATTTTCATTCATCTGATCATTTCACTTCCCTACTCTAAACACTGATAACCCTCTAGTGGCTTCAGAAGAAATCCAAATGCCTTAGCATGGCATTTCAAGAACTTTATGATTTACCTCTCATTTTTTTCACCATACTTCCATTTCCCTACTTCAGCCATTTATTCAACAAATATATATTGAACCCCTATATATATTGGGCACTGTGGTATATGCTGGCACCACAAAGAAAAAAGTTTCTCAAACTAAGAACCTCCTAGGAACTCATTTCCAGTATCCTGAGCACTAGCAACAAACACCAGGCTATTAACTGTTTCTCAAAGATGTCATATATCCTTGCAAAACTATGGTACCGTTTTTCCTTCCTGAAACGTTCTTTCCTTCCTATTGCTGCTGGTGCAATTCTATTATACTCAGAGCTAATTCCTACAGGAGCCTTTCTCTAACCTCAAAGTCAGAATTCTGCCCCCCACCCCTTATCTGTATTGCCATAGCACTTAACTTCTGAGAAAAGGGCCTGAGAAAAGAAGACACCTAAAGATACCAATGGGAGAAATCTAGCTTATATAAGCAAAGATAGAAACTATTGGAAGGATACGGAACAACTCCAAGAGTGAAAAGAAAGTCGAAAAGCCAGATTTTAGAATCAACAGGAACCAGGGTAGTTCTTGGGTTCCAGGGAACAGACACTAAAGATGCTTTTTTCATTGTCTAGGGAGGGTCAAAACATTTTGATTGACAATACCAGTAAGGCTGAATCCAACAAGGCAAGTGAGGCTGTTCTCTGAACCACAGGGCATATGCTGTTGCCAGCAAAAAGAGATCATGTGAGGCAGGAATGCAACACACCCACACTCCAGTAAACGTTATAGCTATAGAAGTTATCAAATTTTTCAAAATAAACTTGCTTAGAAATTCCTGGAGTCTTGATTTAAATATAGATAAGTTCATATATGGTAGATCTACTAATACAATAGGATGTCAGTGAAGTAAGGACTATGAGTCATGGCCTAACTTTAACAACAAAAAACAGTATTTATTGTTTTACATGTATAGCAATACAAACATTTCTATAAGACAAAATCACTCATTTTTCCTATGTCCTCTTCCAACATTTGATCATACATATGTAAAATCCTAACATAAAGACAGTCATGTTTTCTGAACATCCCCCTTTTTCTGTATCATGCACATTTCTCCAGGTTGCCTCAGAGTCTTTAATTATAAATTAATTTATAATTTAAATTTATTTTAAAACTTTAAAACAGTGTTTTTAGAATTAATTATTTTATAATATCCTGTATGTTACTCACACATAATTTGCTCATTGAATCTTATGGATGTTTAGGATATTTCTAATTTTTGCTCTTATACGTAATTCTATAATTAATGTCTTCACGTAGACCAATTTTTCTTTCTTTGTATTACTTCCTTAGGATAAATCCCAATAAGGAATGTTTGCGTAAAATAAAGTAGGAACATTATATAGTTCTTAAAACGCTTTGCCCTATTAGTTTAAAAAAGATTTACCAGTTAAGATTTGCCATCAGCAATGTTTAATAATTCTGAATTCCCCAATTATATGGCATTACCATCATTTTGCTGTCATTAAGACTTAACATGGCACTTTGTTGTTTAAATTTGTTCAGTAGATGGAGGGATTCTCCACAATATATCAATATTTCCTTATGCCAGTGCAAGAGGCAGGTTGGTCAGAAGGCACTACAAACCTGTCCTGATGTTGTATTTCGTGTGTGTGTGTGTGTTTTAAATTTACCTAAATATCTTCTCCATTCCAGCAAAAACAACTTTCTTGCTTTCCAATGTGCATAACTGCGTTAACGTGACTTTTTGAGCCTTCAAGTGTTTTTCTGGTCAAAAAAGATTACTTTTAAGTTCACTTGAGTTTTAAAAAATTAACTTTCAATTCATTGCAGTTACAAACTTAAAAACGTTAGGCTTTTAAGTTCACCTTAGAAATCTTATTATTTCATTTATAAGCCAAAAAATGTTTAGTAATTTCTTTGAAAATCATTTAGAATAATATTTTGTTCCATTTATAAACTTTGTTAATTAAACATAAATAATTTTAACTACATTAATACATTTTAAATGCTTTTTAAAAGTACTGCTATTGTGACTTTTTTCTGAGAACTTTTAGAACCTTATTATAGTAAGTTAAACCTGTAAGTATGATGGACTTTATGTGTTTTTAACTCTTCCAATCCTCTAAATAATCTTGGTACGATTTAACTTAAAAGCACAAGTCTAAATTACTTATACAATTATACATTTTAAATTGGAATGATAAGATTAACCTATTATTGCAATAGGTAACAATATTCCTAAATATTATAAGATAAGATAATACATATATAGATTCTTTATTATAAAAGTATTAATGCCATGTGTTTGATTTTCTTTAATATCTATAATGAGTGCTAAATCTACCCACTAGGAAATGTTCTTGGCTAGCTGAAGTTGTGCCTCCATCAGAGATCTGGCCTGGGATATTGCCTGGGTTCTTGCTGGTAACTCTGGGGGAACACACTGAATCTCATTTACAGTTTATAACAGAGACCTCATAATTTAAGAATTGGTTGCATGGCCCTCCTGGCTTCATGCCCAAAATGGTTCTCGTCTCTGTTTATCTCACAGACATCTGAAACTTACCCAGACTGGCCACTTGATGATCCTAGGTTCTTATTTGGCTTCCAACTCTAAAATCCTTGGAGCTTGACTCATTTCTGTATTCCTTTTGCAAGTCTACACAAGTCTTAAGGATACTTAAATGACATCCAACTGAAATCTTGATATCCTATGTGGTTTTGCCTGACTTGTCAGTCACAATGTATAAGTTCATTCTACTGACAATAATAAATTAACACCCACTTTTGAGCTTTTGTTTTTCTCCTCTTTGAAATTCATGTCTTCCTATTAGTAACCCTTTAAGATCAAATTTTTCAGAATTTTGACTTTATTAAATTGACACTACATGACTTTACATTGTACCTCTCACATTGTTGGGTTCATGAACTAATTAGACCTTTATTATAACAATGATTTGTAGCCAAAGCATCTAGAAGCACATGTCATGTAAAAAGGTGCAGAGATTTTCCAAAAATTAGAATAAAATATTTGTCATTATTCCAACACTTGGCAATATCTAAGATTTCTGGGTATTTGATGAATATAGGAAGATTTAATGACCACATAATTAGAACAGCAATAATTATGATGCATTGAGCATGTTACACTAAGACTGATTAACATTCAGTGAGCTCTCACTGTGTGTCAAGGACTCTGCATGGTAGTTTACATGCACTGTCTCATTTAATGGAATCATTATAGGACCCATGGAGTGATAGGGTTCATAACTCTCTGCCATTCTTGGTTCAGGGGGCGAAAAAGAGAACTTACTATAAGGACAGAAACATACATATATTAAGCACCATCGCAGCATCTGGCTCTGAGAATGCTTAGGAGTTAGTAAATAAAGTGTCTCATGAAAAGTTTGGGGTGTTTTTCCTTCCATGTGTTAATCAGCAATAAACCTTATGTGCACATCAGAATACCTGCCACTGTGAAGTCATTTGAATCTTCAAATTGAAGTTTCAAGCCTGCTACCATTTGGATGTGTCTCCCAAAAGTTTACATGTTGAAAACTTAATCCCTCCTAAAGGTGGGACCTTTAGGTCATGAGGGTTCCCCCCCTCATGAGTGGATTAAGGGATGGTAGAAGGAGAGAAAGGAGACATCTGTGACCAGAGGGCTCCGGGAGCAGAGTCTTCTCTGGCAATTCTGGAGCTGGAACAGAGCAGCTGACATAAGGACAAAGCTTCCTCCAATAAGCTCCCCAATTCATAATGTGGCTCACAGATGGGTTTTAATAATAAGGCTGAGCCATCTGGTAGCTTCCTATTTTAGCTAATTATTCTTGGTAAGTAAGTGCTAAGCTTTTAAAATCATTGTTCAATTCTTTTTGCCACCTTCCCTCCATATTTTGGTTTCCTGGGGTAAATCCCTGCCCTACTTACTGTTCGGAGGAATGCCTGGCTTGTCTACTATCCTTAGCAGAAAAGGCTGTCAAAGCTTCCATTAGCATTCTGGTTCTCTAAGTTTTCCACCAAAATACACTTCCCTAAACAGGAGAGTTAATTAAGTGCATCCCCCAGGATTCTAGGGTTGTGGCCCAAAGCATCTCTCACTAGCAGTCTCTTGGACTATAACTTAAAATTTCACCCAAGTTTTCCTTTTGCCCCCTTACTATATAGATGCTGCATTTAAATGTTAAAAAAGAAAAGAAAAAGATTTAATTACTATTGAGTCAAATAGTCTCCAGGAAGATGCATCAAATCATCACATGCCATTTTGTACCCTTCATAATAACATTGCCACATTGAAAAAGTATGAATAGAACTAAGGTAAAAGACTTTAGGAAGGTATGGAATAACAGAAGAGACACGCCCCTGGTCAGGTGCTGGCAGTGGGAAAAAAATACAGATAAGTGAATTCCTAAAGAAGTAACGAAATCTCTGAAGGAGCTTAGAACTGAAAAACCATCCAGAAATGATACTAGCCTGAGGCCTTAGCCTCTAAGGCTTCAACCTCATTCTTCATTCCATACACCTGGACCCTCATCCTTTCCCAGCCCAAGGCCCTGAGAGCCACCACCTAGGGCCACCCTGTTTCCTCATTCCAGAAAAAAAAAGATAAGGGAAATCTGCGCTCCAGATACTCTCCAAACTATAACTCTGAATTCTCAGGAAGATTTCAAAGCATGACTAATCTTGATTCAAATCCCAGCTCTCCTTCATAGAAGCTGTGAAACTTTGGACACAATGGCTTCAATTTTCTCAATGGTAAAGGTATAATATTTATCTCATAGGACTCTTCTAAAGATTAATTGAGGTTAAGCATATATATATAGTCGGTGAGCATAGTTGATGCTTTTAAAATGATAAATACTTTATAGAAGTATGAAATGTGCAACAATTTACAAAGAAAATAAAGCTCTTTTATTTCATATAACTAAGCTAATGTCCCAAATGAGCTCCCTCACACCCTGCTTGGGGCGGGGTGAAATGAAGAAAACTGAATAGGGCACATTTGTCCAGTGACAACTTTGTGCCTTGCAAGGGGTCTTGGATCTGTGTTCGGCCCCTTGGTTGTCACCGCTTTCCATTGCAGAACATCTGGTCAAGTCCCTGGAACTGTATGCTGGGGGCTGGCCGGCAAGCATGAGGCCTGTACTCTCTGCTCAGTGTGCCTGCCCAGTGACCAGTGGTGGCTGTCTCTCCTTGCAGCAGGCTGCCCGTGTGGTGGTTTCCTTGCCAGAGCTAAAAATCGCAAGTGAAATGAAGCAGCTTTTCTTATTGTGTGACTTTCCCTTGAATCCCTCTAAATCCCTCCTTGGTCTTTAACATCCAACACTTGCTTTCCCTCCTGTCTGTCTCTCCGTCTCTCTGTCCCCCCACTCAAGGCTGATTGGGGAAGCTCTTGCCCACTTTCCCGTGGCCTGTTCCACAATACACTGAGCCCTCTCCAGCCCTGGCTTATGGTACCTTAAAAGTCAAACTCGCTGTAGATATGTAGCTACGTAATAGCTGCTTAAGAAATTTAAAAACTTTTCCTCTCTAGATAAATTCTAGATTTGAAAACTATTGTCTTGCTGTGATCTCAAAAATTCTATTCCTGTTGTCAAGCACTGAATACAGACTCTTTGCATTCCTGCGGTAATAATCCTAAACCTCTCTGATACAAATGGATGCCTCTGGCAAAACAGAGAGAAATACAAACAAGAAAAGCACACTGATAGATTTAAAAATATATATTATCCGCATGACACTGTTTCTTTTTCCATAAAGGCAGTGTTTTAGTTGGTCAGGAGTTTTCATAGCACCATACTATCAATACTGTATTTTGTGTGATGGGAGTTTAACAGGGTTTTATGGGCTGGCCTAAGAGTGTAATCATCATAAATAACATGATTTCTATGGGAAAATTTCTTGAGAGTGCCTAATAACTGACTTCCAAATGAATTTTTGGAACACAGCTGGTTTGTAAGTTTAGAATGGACAGTATTCCACTTTAATACCAAAAACTTCCCCGAGTTACACAAAGTGAAACCTAAGGAGGATGATTATCTTGGACTAGAAAAATTAATATTTCTAGTTTCTCTGTTTTTATAACTTACTTCCTTAGCTTTTTAGCACAAATATAATAGATCAGAGAGGCCAAATTTGAACTATAAACTAGAGCCTGTGGTGAATTAAATATATTTGCTTTGTTCTGCAGATGTTAAACACAATTCCCACAAAATTTGAAAGGTGGAGTTAATTCTGACTTAGACGAATCTAATGAGCATCTGTTTTGATTTTTCTAACCATTGATCTGATTTTCTTTTAACTTGATACTGGTTGGTTTATACAAGTCCATGTGATAATTGCATATAGCCAAAGGTGAAGTCATTCCAGAACCCCCCAAACAGTTTTTTTCATAAAATGTCAAATGATTCTTTAAAGACATTTAACAATTTTGTATGAGTGCAGAATACGTGGCCCATAGATATATTTACATTTATTTCTATAGATATATCTCTATATAAATACATAATTAAATAAAAATTGAGAAGGTCCTTTCTGTAAAAGGAAGAAATTTCTTTAACAAGGATATAGAAAATTATGAAACTCTATGTTATGGGCTGAATTATGTCCCCCAGAAATTCATATGTTTAAGTCCTAACCCTCAATATCTCTTAATGTGACCATATTTGGAGATAGGGTCTTTAAAGAGGTAATTAATTTAAAATGAGGTCAGTAGGGTGGACCCTAATTCAGTATGTCTGATGTTCTTACAAGAAGAGGAAGGTTGGACACAGACATAGATACAGAGGGAAGACCAGGTGGAGACACAGGAAGAAGACAGCCATCTACAAGCCAAAGAGAAGAGGCCTCAGAAGAAACCAACCTACCCAAACCTTAATCTCAGACTTCCAGCCTCCAAAATTCTGAGAAAATAAATTTCTGTTGTTTAAGCCACTCAGTCTGTGGGACTTTGTTATGGCAGCCCTAGCAAATCAATATACTCCACAACCTAAAATTATGTCTAGAAATATAAAATATAATTTAGGTTATTTGATGGAATGGATCATTTTATACTATATTAACAGATCATAGGTTTTCAAATTAGGTTCTATAGTGATAGTTTGGAGTTCTGCAAATGCTTAATTTGAATTTTGTTGTAAATTATATTTTAAAACTTTAATAAAAAATTCAAATGTATTAGTTATTAATATTTGGCCCATTTTAGGCCTTGATTCCATTAATTTGCACTGCCACATTGTACCATGATTATGTAGCTCTCAGAATAACACTTCTCCTGACATCCCTGTGCATGTATTTTAATTACTTGCAATATCATCAGAAATGCTGCAGCTTTGCACTAGTCTTTTGTTTAATGCAGTCCTGCCTAACTAATGTCTACATTTGGTGGTAATTCTTTAATTTTATCCCATTAAATAAAAATTAATAAATCATCAAAAAATATATTACATATTCTTACAAGAAAACCTGGAAAACCAGTAGGAAGAAACATTCCCATTATCTCACCTTGTATATTAGTTATATTAGTAATTTTCTCTGTAATTTCTTGTTCAACAATTATTTTTACATTGTTAGTGTATTAAGAAATGCATATACTGGTAATTAAAAATCAAAAACAATTTCTGAGAGTAAAGTTAATATGTCATATGCTTACTGAGAAACATTCTGAAAATAATAAAGAAGAGAAAAAAATAACTCAAAATCACACACACACAAATGCAGTTCTGCATATATATCTATTTACATAAAATTATAAGTATACTACTTTTGTGCAGAGAGTTGAGTACAGGTGTGCCGCACTCAAATAAATGTCAGGTAAGGCTCTGGCACGTACATTCAGTGCATGCCCTTATCATGGTATATATCATAATCAGGGGTATAAAAAGAAGAGACCACCATGACACGTACAGTCATGGTGACACCATGTTAAAGACAGTTTTGAGCACATATTGTGAACTTCCTTTTTTTTTTTTTGGAGGCAGAGTCTTGCTGTGTTGCCCAGGCTAGAGTGCCGTGGCATCAGCCTAGCTCACAGCAACCTCAAACTCCTGGGCTCAAGCAATCCTTCTGCCTCAGCCCCACGAGTAGCTGGGACTACAGGCATGCGCCACCATGCCCGGCTAATTTTTTCTATATATATATTTTAGTTGTTCAGCTAATTTCTTTCTATTTCTTAGTAGAGACGGGGTCTCACTCTTGCTGATGCTAGTCTCAAACTCCTGACCTCGAGCAATCCTCCAGCCTTGGCCTCCCAGAGTGCTAGGATTACTGTGAGCTTTCTATATGACTCATGTATGTACCTCAAGAAAAGCAAGCAGTTGGTCGGTATTATTATTAATATTAAGAGTAGTTAAATTTTGAAACAAAAATGTCCTACTAAACATCTTTCAGTTTAATCAGTTTAATTAAAGAGAATCCTAAATTTAATTAAGATTCAGTTTAATTAAAGAGAATCCTAAGATTGCAAGGGAAACTGCTTTAAGAAACTAATACTATTAGCAGCTCAGGATTTCCTCAACACAAAAGATAACTGGACGCTGATGCAAATTTGAAGCATCAGCATCCTAAGCCTCTCTAAGCCTCTGTTTCCATTTTTTTGTTTTTAATGTATAGTCCCTTTACTAACCTTAATGGACTTTACAGTAAGGAAATATTAGACACTAGCTTTGTCCCCTCATTTCAACATAAGATTTCACATGAGAAAAGTATGTGAAAACCACTGACATAGAAGAATAAGTAAAGGAACCAAAATCTTTAATCTAGACAACAAAAAAGTTAAAGGGAAACATTCAAGCTGACTTTGTCTAACTAAAAGAGAAGTTGTTTATTCTGATTGCTTCAGAGAGTAGAAGAGTGAATTAATGAAATCACAGAGGGACAAATCTCAGCACAATACTGTAAACGAATTGTTTCTTTCCAAAAGTAAAGGATTGTCTTGCGAGCTCCCAAGGACCCCGGCATGGGAGATATTCAGGCGAAGGATGGGTCTTTAAGAGGGAGTTCTTTTGGGGAAGAACAGATTAACTCCAATTCAGAGCTCAGAATTTAAGGAGAAATCATGCTTGGAAAGAAGAAAGAAAGCCTGTTGGCCCTCCTCTTTCAGGGATTTGGGAGAAAACCCTTGAATTTTCTGCACGCTTAATCATGTAAACCAGCAGATTAAAGTCACGAATAGCCAGACTGCTCTGCCTGATACAGCAGAGCTCCACAGCACAGAGCAACTTTTGAAAAGCTCCTTCCTTATGTGGGGATAAAGTGGTGCTTGGAAACACTAAGCTTCAGGAATTGGGGTTTGGAAGGTAGGAAAAACAAGAAAAGGGATTCAAGAAATTATAACCCGAATGGGGGAAATAATAATTTTGAGTAGACTTACATAAGAACATGCTCAGGTTTATGCAATTAAAAAGGGAAGCAAAGACGCCTTGTCAATGAGGATGTGCCCAAGCCTACCCTAATATTAATGGTTTATTCAAGCTCTTGAATATTTGCTTTGGGAAAAAGTCGGGGCATGCCCATTGCAAACTGTGACTTACTGTTGAATTCATGCAAGAGAAGCAGTATAGCATGATAGTTAGCAGCATACCTTCTGGAGCCTGACCCCCTGGGTTCAGAGCCTGGTCCTACTTAGAGCGAGACCAACTCATCCCGGTTTGCCAGGGCCTTTCCCAATTTTAACTGTGAAAGTCTCATTTGTGGAGAGCCTCCTCAGTCTTGAGGAGGCTCTCAGCAAACCAGAACAGTTGTTTGTCCCAGCTCTACAACTTGCCAGTTAGGAGGACTTGTATACGGTACCTAAATTCTGTGGGGGCAATAAATGTACCTACCTCATAGAGTTGCTATGAGGATAAAATGAGTAATAAAGACAAATTGTGTAGAACATGAGTGATTTTTATTGTCTGTGATCTATTCAATAGTCAGCAATGTGACCTTAAGTAACATGTCCATTCTAGTATGTGTTTATATGTAACTATTCAAAACAAGCCCCCTCCCTGTTTTCATCATGGTCCTACTAATAGCCCAATTACTAGCCATAAAAAAAGAAATGGATGCTCTCCATCATTTAAATCCATAGATTTAAATTCATATATAAAACACCCACGCATTGTTCAAATCCACTGATCAGAAGACTACACTCTCCAGGAATTTCACAAAAGTGCTTTCTCTGTAGAAGATACTGTGGGTCTTAGAATCACCTAAAAACAAACCTGAGTAGGGAGTTGGGAGGATGGAGCAAAGGGATCAGAGACAGAATAGATTATTCAGCCAGGTGAATCAGTGATGCTGTGGATCCGGATACTTGCAAATGCTAACAGCAAAGACACACTAAGGAAAAGTCTTGAGAATAATGTGGTGCTCATTTTCATCATTTATATAACTTTCTGATACTCACCACAAAACAAAAAAAAAATTTAAAATGTAGACTATACATTCTTAAGTAGCACTGGGCAAGAACATTGCTTCACAGCCTAAAAAGTACCCCAACTATATTTGGGGTGAAAGATGTACAGTGGAAGAGCCCACTCCTTGCCAGAATCATCAAGTGTATCTCATCTGCTTTGAAGTGACACCACCAGACCCATGGCCACCACGCCACTATTCCTACCTTAACAAAAGTGGGCTGGATGATCTTTGAGTGTCCTTCAGGGAAAGAGGGTGAGCAGATTTGCTGATTCAGAGCTGAGAAAGTTAATAACTGTCACTAAAATAAAGCAGTTTAAGCAAAGGTCAGTGAAGATGCACATGTGTGTGGACAGGATCCCATAAAGCACATTTGCTAGAGGACTGGATCCGGCTTTCTGCCTTCTAAGCAGCTAAAGTGGGGTGTGTGGGGTATGGGTGTCATGCCCCCAGGCACCCCTGCCACCAATCCTTCAGAGACAGGAAGTTTGCAAGTTACTGGGCTTTGAAAGTATTGTTCCTTGAGATTATCCAGAGGTAACCGACCACATGAATTTTGTTCTTTCATGGAATAGTTCCATTTATTCACCCTAGAGGTTGGTTTAGACAAAAGAAAGACTTAGTCAACTGGAGCCTGACTTACTACAACCATCAATTAACATTTTTCCTTTTCATTTAGATTCCATGAGAAATGAAATGAATCACAAGAAAGTCATTTGACATTAGCAATTCATCTTTTTAACGGGGCTACCTGGTGTAGCCAGGTATTAGTAAGTTTTTTTTTTTTTCTGGCTCGTCTTGTACATTTTCTGTATTTGTGAGCAAATAAAGACTGTGAATTTATGCTCATATCAATGCTCCATTTGCATGAAGTGGTATGAGAGATCCAGAATGATTTCAACTAAAAGGTTTTTAGTTAACTTGCAATCAAAGAGCACCCTAGCCTTTCAGAAGTGGGAGGAACCTTAGAGATAGAGTGTGAGCTTCTCATCTAGTTTATGCTCCTTCACTGTCAAGGTTGTCCGGGTTTGGATAACAAATCATTTGCTCACCATACAGATCATCTATCACTGTGTTTTTAAAACAATGTTGGCAGCAGAATCCTCTTTTCAAACTAAATCTTACACAGAGAGCTGATATATAGACAGGGTGACTGGCCAGTTTGACCAGAACAAAGGAGAGGCTTTAGAATGAAGGACTTTAAGGCTAAAACTGGGACAGTCCCCAGCAAACCAGGTCAGCTGGTCACCCTATTACAAACTACACAGAAGCTCTGTTTTGCCAGTGTAGATATATTTTAGAAATACAAATTCATGTACTCATTTATTAAGTCAATCAGTTAAAAAATAAGGCCATTTCCATAACCACAAAAAGAAAAGAATAATGTTGGGAGTGATAGTTGCATTCTTATATGAGTCTCAGAATCCAGCTTAATTTTTTTATTCATGTTGGATTCATACAACTGAGGAAATTCTGATTCCCGTGAATAAGTAGTTGCGAATGATAGTTTGTTGCCATTATTTTAACAGTCTCCCTTACAAGCTCAGGATTCTTTCTAATTAGACTGGCCCAGAGGCTTGTAAGAAGAAAAGCAAAATATGTTTGTTTTAATGCGAAATCACTAACAATATCTAACACATTCTTTATGACAAATGCAAAGGTCAGATCAGAGGCATCCAAAACTTACGAAGGGTGTAAAAACTCTCTTATACTTCATATATGTGTGTATATATATAAACTATGTGACATGCCAGTGGCTCATTTCTATTGTTCAACTATCCCAGTGTCACATATTGATATGTGTGAGCCTGGCTGGCTTTCTTTAGTTGAGGCTCTGGTATGTTTGCTATAACAGTGTAGTATCCTGTACACTTCTGCACTGGGAGTACATGTGCAAACCTAGATTTTAAGAAACACCAGATTTCTTAATCAGTATTAATATATTTACAAGAAGATGTGGCAGAAGAAACTTTGTCCCAATGTCTATAAAGAAAAAAAGTTCAACAGGTAGCACAAAGTAAAAGGTTGTTGACAGTGCGCTGTGTGGTGGCACATAACATATTTTGGTTTGCATGTTATTTTTAATAATCAAAAACATGCTTTGAAGTAATATTCAAATCATGTACTTGCAGAACTGGGTTCAGAAAGTGCAAAAGTAACAACAATAGGGAACTTTTTTTATATAGAATTTACTGTGTGCCAATCTCTACATATTAACTCAATCCTCACGACAACCTTGAGACAGGTACTTTATGCTTGTTTAACCCAAACTGAGGTGCTGGGCTAAGCGATTTGCTGAAAGTCACAAAGCTATTAAGTGACACCGCTGGACTTGAACTCAGACAAGCAGGATCCAGAGAGTCTGTGTTCCTTGCCACCAACCTTGACGCTAGCACTCACCTCAGTTTAAAGACCCTGCTCCAATGTGTTTTATAGACCAGAAAACCTGCTCCTGAAAAGTTATGGGACTTAGCCAAGGCTATACCATTTGTAAATGGCAGAAGGTCAGGAACCTGCCTGCTGGAAGCCCACTTCAGAGTCCTCTCCCCCACATCTGAGCCTCTCTCTGAGCACTCTGCCTAACCCACCTGTGCAGACATTAGCAACAGGTAGGATACTGCACTGCCAGGACTCTACCGCTAGCTAAGGGAGGCTTTTCTAATTCATGGGGTATCACTTTACTCAGCAGGACACACAGATGCACACCCCACAGCCTCAATGGGCACTCACAGAGTGAGCGAACAAGGTCCCATTCCATTATAAACAACAAAGAGAGCCTCTTTCTTGTGCAGATTACCTCAGCTATAAAGGATCTAAGATCTGTTTACAATTACACAAATATTGCCTGTTTTGTTCCAGGCAGGCCTCTTTAAAACATCATAAGCAAGCCACAAAAGCCCAGAGGGTGGCCCCGTTTCTCCCCAAGTATTAAACAACTCTGTTGACTTCTAGAGTGCTAGAGCTGCTCTTTCCTTCATTAACAGCTACAGAGAAAAAACAGCTGCTGATTGGTGCATGTTGCTAAATTCCCCATCACAGATACCCCAAAAATCAGACTAATGGAAAATCACAAGTGCCTTAACACATGCATGCCATTCCCTACTTAATATGTGTCACTAAAATTTAAGAGTGGATACTATTAAATAATGTCTAATATTTTCCCAAGAAACATCACAAATGGTGGTGAGATTCCCAGACTATCTTCTTTCCCAAATGTATTTAATCCCTGTGTAGCTGAAATACTATACTTGCAATCAAAAAGAGAAAATGATATTGTACAAGAGATAGCCATCACAGTATTAGCTGTACCGTATATTTAAACCTATACCTTATAAATATATCTTAAAAATAAATACGTATAGTCATTTCTGGAACGTACTGGGACATTTGTAACTAACTGATATTGAAATCATAATTAGATAACTGGTCTTAGTTATCTTTAATTCTGACACCTGAGGGAAAAACAAATCTAATTAGAGAAGACAAGACAGTGGGTAGCAATAGCAGTGCTGAAAGGAACTTCTGGGCACTTTCAAGGGCTAAGACTAGAAGGAGAGAGCATTGGCTCCCCATGCCTAATCCTCTTTTTTTCTTTTTCTTTCAAAATGGGGGTACAGATGTTGAGGTTACATATACTGCCTTTGCGCCATTTGAGTCAGAGCTACAAACGTGCCCACCCCCAGAGCACCCCGCCTCCCCCAACTCCTGCCCGACACCCAGTGAATGCTACTTGCATATGTGACATCCGGGTCTAATTTTACTTCTCACCAGAGGCTCCCTTCCTCCTTCCTCTCGGAGGCGAATCAGGACGAAGGCCGTGTGCTGCTTCACGCTGCCTGCTTCCAGCGCGCTTCCGCCTTCGCTGTGTCTCGAATCCCCACAGACTCTTGCTGAGGTCACAGGCCGGCCATGGGTCAGGCGGGGTCAGCGTGGCCTCACGCAGACACCTCCCACGGCACTTCTGGAGGCTGGCAGTCGCCCGCCCACAGTCTTGTTCCCAGGCGAGAGGTCATAGCACCGACTGGGGACTGGACGGAGGCCATGTGCTGCCTGCGTGACGGCGGCCCCGGCCACCCTGCGCCTCAGCCCTGAGGTCGTGCCCACAGACAGTGATCCAGAATATTCCACGTTTATATTCAGGGCGAGAAGATGGCTAATAAAGAATCCAGGCTATTCTTGCACCACAGAGGAAAAATATGAGGAAACATAGGCACTGAACGTTGATTGCATAAAGGTAGTAAACTAACTTCCACGACCTAGGACCTAGAGCAAACCCTCTGACTCGTGCTTAGCTTGGCAACCTTTGTGTTAACCGTGGCTGCCTCTAGGAACCCTACGCTTCTGTGACAGGGAAGAGCCCCCCTCACGTTCTCGCGTGGTGCCTAATCCCAGCTCTGTACCCACTCTGTCTGGGAATCACGACCTGCCACTCTCCATTCCCCACTGGACGCTGGGCCGTGGTGGTTCCGGGCGTGCACTTTGGATCCAGACTGATCCGGATTCTGGTCTGCCTCTTCCTAGCTGTGTGGCCTTGGGCTAGTTCCCCAACTTCTCTAAGTCTCAGTTCCTTTATTGGTTAAATGAGGGTGAGAATACTGCTTACCTTAGAGGTTTATTGCCACGAACACATATAATAATTATTTAAGTTTCTGGAGGAAGGGTGCCCTGCCTTTTTACTGTGTATCACCAGCCCAACGAGGGTGTCGAATAAATATTAGTTAATTGAATCAATGAAGAATGCTCAGCTGAGGAAGGGAAGACAGTGCCCGAACGAATGATGGTCTTCCACAAGGCGGCTGTGCTAAGAGTCACGCTGCCCTTAGGGTTTTCTCAGCCCCAGGTGCTGCCCCTGATTTTAAGGATGATAGCTGGGCTCAGCTATTTCAAGTGTGGAAGGGCATCCTTGTTCTGTGAAGTGCCGTTTCACAAACAGGCCACCATCTGCCGCAGTGATAAAAACGTTTGGCGCTGAATTTGCTGTGGTTGTCAGTATCGACGTGCCTGATATTTAGAACACTTATTTTTTTATGGAGCTGATTTGGGAGCACAGAAAGCTTCTGGGAAAACTGCCCTACATAGCTGCCCTTTACAAGCAGAACAGCTGTGCCGCAGTTTTGCTGTTCTGAGGCTGAGAATAGGAAATTAAAGAATCCTAACAGCCAGGCTCCATTTCAGAGCCCTTATAGGATGCTATTCCAAGGCAGTGCACACCCGTCTGCACCTAGATTTCCGGTGTTGTTTTCATTTTACTTCTTAACATTGCACATCAATGTGAAGCTTTTAAAATATCATAGTGGATATACGTCTCAGTCCACAAGCTTGATGTGCAAGAAAAATATTTTCTTGAGTTTTGTTTTCCCTGTAACAACTTCATGTCCGTTTGGAGTTTCTATTTCTTGGGAGCTGCAGAAGTTTATCAGTTCGGCTGGAATCCCCTTTTCTCAAGGGTTGCATGGAGGCACCGGAGGGTTCACACAGCCTCAAGCTGCTGCAGGGCTGATGATGTGCCTGGGTCTCAATGTGTCTGTCTTTGCTGAGTCATCTGTGGCCCCTCAGGCACGGATCCTCCAGCTCACTCCTGAGACAGCCAGAGCTCCAGTCTCCTGGCCACTTCCGGTGCCACCCTTTGGAGCAGCGCAAACATTCTGTGGCTTCCTTGCTAGGGTGGAGTGTGGGATTCTCTGTGTGGCTCTCTATAGCCTTCTTGGCCAAGACTCACTGCACAGCCGTTCCCTTTCTAAGGCTGCGTGGTCTCCGGGGGCTCTAAGCACATGTCCTCTGGACAAGGCAGGTTTCGGAACTCACCTGGCATCTAGGACCAGTGCCTGGCTACCCTGCATGCCCCATCTTCCCTGGAGGGAATCCAGGTGACAATCTAGAGAACCCTAATACTCATCTGGCTCTCAACAATTTGGATAATTACAGAGTCCTTTCCATTCCCCTAAGGCTGTGGGATTTTGAAACAAAAAGAGACTCCCTTTTTTTCCCTCCTTTGTTCTCTGCCACACTCCTACCCAGATGCAAGGCTGTGGGTAGAAGGGGCAGGGGTCGGGACAGAGAAGGGGAAATAGTGGAGGGCAATGGAGAAGGTTGGGCATCAGTTAAGATTTCAAATACCATCTTGGCATCGTGGCACGGTACACTCATTTGTCTCATTTAATTGTCACAGCAGTTGTGTGAGGTAAAGGGCCTCACTTTTCAGGTGAGGAGGCTGAGACTTTGAAAGATTAAGTACTATGCCCAGCACCTGTTTTAGATAAACAAATAATGTGAGTGAATTTTCCCCATTTTTTAACCTTCTTTGCACATGCTAGCTGGCGGTCCATCCCACCTGTTACAAAGGGTGAGACAGGCCACTGCCAGCATTCTTCCTCTTTCCATGGTGTCTTGCTTTGGAAATTGCTGTTCCCCTAAGGTGTAACAACAAAAACAATACTGTGTGGGCAACGGATAATTAAGAATCTCTCACACCTTCCCAGAACTAAGATAATCTTAGCCATAGGGGTAAGGATTTGTTTAGCCAGATACTACGTCAGACATTGTAAACATAAAAACTCAAAAATTAGTAAGTAAGCTTCAGCGCTCCTTTTGCCAGGCAGCCTCTGAGATGGCCTCTGACACTTCCACCTCCTGATATCCATCCGTTCAATTTCCTCACCTTGAGTGTGGGCTGGACCTAGTGACTCACTTCTAATGAATAGAATACGTCAAAAATGATGGGCTGTCACTTCTGAAAAGAGATGGCAAAAAAAATGTGGCTTCCATCTTGGGCATCCCCTCTGACTCTCAAGCTAGCCTGTTCTGCGGGAAGCTAGCTGCCGTGGTAGGCTCTGCCCCGCAGAGTGGCCCCCGTGGCAAGGAACTGATGTCTCTGGTCAACAGCAACAAGGGTCTGACTCTTGCCCATGGTCACATGAGTGAGCTTAGAAGTGTATCCTCCCCCAGCAGAGCCCTAAGGTGACTGTAGCCCCAGCCAATATCCTTACTGCAGTTTTGTGAGAAACCCTGGGCCACTGGCACCCAACTCATTGGCACCCTGATTTCTGATCCACAGGAACTGAGAAAATAGATCTTTGTTGTTTCAAGCCACCAAGTTTTGGGGTAATTTGTTATACAGCAATAGATAACCAAGGGGGTAATAGTTATATACTGTATATCTGCAGTCCCCAACTCTGGGCCATGGACCGGTACCAGTCTGTGGCCTGTTATGAACTGGGCTGCACAGCAGGAGGTGAGCAGTGGGCGAAAAATCATGTTGGTCTTCATTTCATAGGAACATCCCAAATGGAGTTTCTATTGTTAGCCAGCTAGAAGCAAGAACATGCTAATAATAGGCATTCTTTCCACCCTATTTTTTTAAATTAATGATTCCTTTGAAATGACTATCAAGACTTTCTATTTAACACTATTAAAAATGTAATCCCTGTCAGATCAGCAGCGGCATTAGATTCTCATAGGAGCACAAACCCTACTGTAAACTGCACATGCGAGGGATCTAGGTTGTGCGCTCCTTATGAGAATCTAATGCCTGATGATCTGAGGTGGAGCTGAGGGGTGATGCTAGCGCTGGGGAGTGGCTGCAAATACAGGTTATCATAGCAGAGAGGTTTGACTGCACAGAGACCATGATAAATCAACTGCTTGCAGACGCATATCAAAACCCTATCAGTGAGTGGCAAGTGACAATTAATCTGCATCTATTGGCAGGCTTTATAGTGGCAAGTGAGTATCTTACAATCCTCCTCACCCCTGGTCCGTGGAAAAATTGTCTTCCATGAAACTGGTCCCTGGTGCCAAAAAGGTTGGGGACCACTGCTATATATTATTATATACAATATAGTTATATACAGTTATAATAATATATAGCTATATAAGGAAAGAGTAACTAGCATATGCATTGTCTTTATTATGTGTCAGAAACTGGACTAAATGTTTAATATGCATCACTTCATTTATCTCTCACAATAATGCTATCAGATACTATTGTTATCCCCATTTTACAGGTGGGAAAACTGAGACACAGAAAGGTCACTTGACTTGCTCAAGGCTACATTGCTAGTAAATGGAAGAGCTAGAACTCAAGTCTGCATCTGATTTAAGAGTCCTTGCTCCACAGGCAGTGAATACTGCCTCCCAGGCACTTGCGATGGGTTTCACATAACAGAGAAAGTGTATAAAAACTCCAGAGGTGACCAAGGGAGAGAGTCAGACAATAATGCCTGAATATTTTAGAGAAGTTTTTGTATTTATGTTAGGTCTAGAAGAATAAGAAGTTGATTAGTCCTCTAAAAATTGAAAGTCCATTATAGGCAGAAAGACTAACAACTGCAAAGGCATATGGGGTAGAAAAAGATCTTCGAATTTGAGAACTTCTAATATAAAGTTCAAAGCTGTGGTGGGTAAATAGATAAGCCTAGACTGCAACAGGATTTTTTCCCATTAAACAAAACACTAATTTTTAAATTGGGTTACTCGTCCTTTATCTTTCAACTCTTGAATATAAAATAATAAGATGCCATTTCAAAAAAATAGAATTTAAATTTATGGACTACGTAAGTTAGACCTTGCAGCTTCCCAGGAGTTTTATTTAAGGTTTCAGACTCAGACTATAACAGACAGTTCTAAGAAATATTTACCTTTTCTGTAAGGCTCTATGACAAGTAAATACACAGTGAACAGAGCTTACTGTTTGTCGACATGAATAATTCTGCAAACATTATCTCAGCCTTTATGATTTCATTGATCTCACATCAGGTGTTCAGTCTCATCTTAAAAATTTATCTCAACAAGCTGCAGATCTATTGTTTCTTACTTGGGAAATCTGTAGCCTTGGGTACTGAAAAGAAAACGCTAGCAACGTTGAACTCTCATGTCTTGAGGCAGTAGCTTTTATTGTAAGAAAATATGTATAAAATTTCAACTGATACTTGCAATGTCAAACATTAAGTTGCTATAAACCCAAATAGATCCCAGATGGTTTAAAGAATTACATATTATCTTACAATAGAAAAACAATTAGAAACGCTAATATTTAAAAAAAAAAAAAACTGTGGAAGAACAATAACTTATGCAACTTTAAAACATAAAGGAAATAGAAATAGAGAGCTTTTAACGTATAAAATTCTTATGCTATAAGTGGAAAATAGAAGAGGACATAGAGTTAATACATATAAAGAACTCTTGAAATATATAAGAATAACATCAATATTTTAATATAAGCAATCATAGTTACTCTGAAAACACCTATTATATCCCAGACGTTTTATTCATTCTCTCATTTAATCTTTTCAATAATCATGCAAAGTCTAGTATTGTTACTGTAGTTTTGCTGCTGAGAAAACTGTAGCTAAGCAAAATTAAGTAACTTAGCTAAGCTTAGTTAGTGGCAGAGGCATCTTTTAAATGGTACTCCAAAGTCTACATTTTTTCTGCCAGGTATTGCTGTATAAGTAAAAGCATGAAGGTCATGAACAGATTCTACGTAAATGTTATAATGTCCTCAAATGTAACCGAAGTAAATTAAAGCAGTTCTGAGGTAAGTTTTAAGCAATCTAAAATATGTTTTTAATTTAATGATGACACAAATATCAGTATAGTTTTGAGAATGTAGGAAAGGAAGAAACCTTTTACCGTATCAACATTATGATGTGATGAAACCTACCTGGAAAGACATTTGGTAATCACTTGTTTTTCCTTGGGACTATCCAAACATCACATTTGCTGAAGCCTTTCTGGTGTCTCCTTGCCCAGGTAGAGTTATGCACCCTTCCTCTGTACCTTGAAAATATTTATCTCTATGTTGCCAGTGCATTGCAATTGTGACTGACATGTGCAAAAAATTTCTTAATAAATACTTATTGACTAAATGAAAAAATAATTCATCAGATGTGAAAAAAGGTATATGCATGGAGGCATTCATTGCAGCATTCTTTACAATAGTAAAACATTAGAAACAAGGTCAAGAAAATGGAAATGGTTAAATGAAGGGCCTTATAACAACATGACTGACTTTCACAGTCTAAAAACAATATAATGTGTAGTCATCGGTGAAACCTGAAGAATATTTGTACATTATGGAAAAAAGGCTGAATACAAATACAGTGCTATTGCCCTATGGTAAGATGTGTGCTTGCATAGGACAAAGACTAGAAGTTAATGTATTTGAAAACAAAAGTTAATGGTTCTGTTAGAGTGATGGGATGAGATTTTCTTCAATCATTTCTCACAATTTGCTTTAATGTGGTTGTTAAATTGCTTATGCTCATCTCAAAAAATGACTTAAATTGCTCTTAAAATTATTCAGAAGCCAAGAAAAATTTTTTAAAATTTATCAAAATTTCCTGGCTTGACCATTAAGAAGTTCAGAGCTGTAGTAACTTTCCTTAGCTGTTTGTTTCTAATATAATTATTTTCCCCTTAACCTTTATCTCTATCAATGCTTAGTTCTAACTTTTTATTCTTCCTTTTAATAGTTTGAGAAATTTATTATATTTGTGCTTTTTATAATAAACTGCTTCAAATCTTATTTGGAAGTAGAAGAATTATAAATAAATAACAATAAAGATTACCATATAATGAGTGAGCCATGCATAAGACTAAGACATTATTCAAGGAATGAAGCAAATGCCATTGGATGTATAGAAAACCATCTGAATGCGAATTAAAGCTAACTCCTTTACACTTCCAACCTTCACCTCCCTCCCTCCCCCAAGAAGCACTAACACCCTTACACAAAACTCCACTGCATTACTTACCCATCACGTTTTTTTATTTTAAACTTGTAACAGCAGTGACTACCTCAGCACAGGATGTGCCGTCAGCATTAATGACCTGCTGAACTACATGGCATCATCTGCTTCCAGCGGGACATTACCCCCTATTCCCTTCCATGCCACCACCCCCCTTCCTCCCCCACAAGTTCTTTTCCTCTCAGGATGTGACCTGTGCTTTAATCCTTCTTGCTCCATTTTAATGCTTTGTATTTTTAGCTGTTTTGTCATTCACTAAAAGCAAGAGTCACATAACTCGGTTGTTCATTTTATAAGCCACTCCACTCACAGAACCAAGTTGCTCATTTTAACACAGCTCTTGGACTTAACTAAATGTAAGAGTATGTATGAACTAGTTGTATCTCATTCTCTTTCAAGGTTTATTAACACTCCTTTCCATGGAAGCTTCTTTAAAAAAAAAAAAAAAAAAAGATACCTAAATAAAACCAGCCTTAAATCATATAGGAAGAGACTAGTTCAAGGAGAATATCAAATGACTAATTGTGTGAAATGATTAAGTCAGATACAATGACCTTGAACCCCTAGGACCATTACCAACCTTGGCTTCTACCCTCACCATCCATCCTACCACCATTGGTATAAATTGATATCTAACAGAGAATTGAAAAAGTCAACAGCATCTTATGCTATTTCATGTTAAAGAAGGAATTAGCAAAGTAAAACCCAAATAACATTTAAATAGTTCTACTCTATCCTACTGTGTAATTTGAAGATACTTCAGGGGGTTAAAAGATTAAATATTATTTTCAGTGTGCAAAGGAAATAACTTACTCAATACCTGGCAATTAAGCCTTTGCAAACTCATAAGCCAACATGTTTTATTTGATTTAAACCAAACAGAGACATAGTTGAAAAAAGTTAAAAGAAAGTATTTTGCAAAGTTAAGTACAATCCTAAGCAGACCAAATCTTTTCTAAGTACCGGACAATATTTTTCAAACTGTCTCCATTAAGGAGTATGAATGGACAGGAAGCCCATACAGTCTATATTATATTTCAGGACAGGGATTATATTTTTAATAGTGTTAAATAAAAAGTCTTGATAGTCATTTCAAAGGAATCATTAATTTAAAAAAAAATAGGGTGGAAAGAATGCTTATTATGGGCATGTTCTTGCTTCTAGCTGGCTGACTAACAATAGAAACTCCATTTGGGATGTTCCTATGAAATGAGCACCAACATGATTTTTCCTTAGCACCCGTGGATGAATCAAGTCATGTCAAGAAAGCAATTCTTGCTACCTATGGCGCAATATTAGTAATATGATTAATAGCTACAGAATCATAAAATTTAGCTCAAAGACAGCCTTAGACTACATCCAGTCCCCTACTTTATTTTATAAGTGAGAAAACACGAGTGAAAGAGGTAAAGTGGCTTGCCTAGGGTCAAATAATTAGTGAAAATTAGCATCAGGACTAGGATTCCTAATCCGGTGTTCTAGCTTCTCATCCATCCTTTCATCTGTCCATCCACCCAGCCATCCATTCACTGTGTTCTACAGACATTTCTGCAGCTCAGCTCTGTGCCAGAAACAATGCGTGGCCCCAGTGAATCATTCCTCCCTATGTGCACACTCCTTGTAGTATGACTTTTCTGTTCCTCCCATCGGGGGGTAACATTTATTTCTCCTCCCACTGAAACTGGACTGACTTTGCCACTTGATTTGACTTTAAAAATGTAGTGAGTGTGACATTATACAACTTTGGAGTCTAAACTTCAAGAGACCTTGCAGCTTCTGCTCTCCTCTTGCTGCTTGGGGACTGCCATACCAAGAAGCCTGGGCAAGCCATCTTAAAGATGAGGAGTCATGTGGCAGGGAACCAGGATACCCCAGCCAACAGCCCCAGCAACTGCCAAACATGTACACGAGGCCAAATAAAACCAGCCCAGTCCCCAGCCGATGCACCAACTGACTGCAGATTTGTGAGTGAGTTTATCCAATTTCACACAGCATAGAGACCAGCATCAGAGATTAGTCTTGCACATGTTTTTGACCCACTGAATCATGAGCTAATAAAGAGGTGGTATTTGTAGCCTCCAAGTTTTGGGGTGGTTGGTTGTTACGTAGCAATTTTCATGCAATTTTCTAAGTGAGGAATTATAAGGGGCTAATTATAAGGGGCTATAAGGTATTGAGGTTAAAGTCAATAGCCTTTGATGACTGAGTGGGATGATTGAAGAAGGAGGCTAATATGGTGTCTAGAATGCTAGATAGATACTGGTAAGGTTAAGCCGGGGAAAGCCTGAAGAGGACTAGGTTTAGGACGAAGGGAATTGAAATGAGCAGGAGTTCAGATTTGACATGTTGACTTTTTCTTTTTTATTTCTGCATATTATGGAGGTACAAAAGTTTAGATTACGTATGCTGCCCTTCTTCCCCGCCCCCAAGTCAGAGCTTCAGGTGTGTCCATCCCCCAGACGGTGCACATCGCACTCATTATGTATGTATATACACATGCCCTCCCATCTGCCCAACGCCCAATAAATGTTATTACTATGTGTGCACTTAGGTGTTGATCAGTGAAACCAATTTGATGGTGAGTACATGTGGTGCTTATTTTTCCATTCTTGGGGTACTTCACTTAGTAGAATGGGTTCCAGCTCTCTCCAGGAAAATACAAGAGGTGCTATATCACCATTGTTTCTTATAGCTGAATAGTACTCCATGGTATACATATACCATATTTTATTAATCCACTAATGAATTGATGGGCACTTGGGTTGTTTCCACATCTTTGCAATTATGAATTGGACATGTTGACTTTGATGAGGAACCTGGAAGTTTCAAGATGAAGTTCAGGTTTATAAACATCCAGGTAGAAATGAATATACAAGCTCAAAGTTCTGGAGAGCAGATTGGATTAGAGAACAGCCTTGAGAATCATCTACACATGTTAGTAGTAGTTTAAGCCACAGATAGGGTTAAGTTGACCAAAGAGAGTGAATCAAGTAAAACAGGGAAGAGAAAATGAAGACAGTCAGTGGATCATTCCTTTGAAAAAATTTTCTGGGACATATTAGATAGCAGGCAACTTTATATTTTGCCTCATGCCAGACATGAGGTAAGATTCTGCACTTATTCACATTCTCTCCTCCCCCAAGGAAAAATTACTACCTAGAGCATCAGCTAAACAAATACAATTTGCTTAAGAATTTGAGGAGATGTAACATGGGCATTACATCACTCAGTACATAGCCTTTCCTTCCAAAGATCCTCATTAGATAAGTCTTTCCAAGTCACTCATTGGACCACTAACTGTTGAGTCTCACTCTCTCTTTCCAGACACTTCCCTTGGCCTTCTTCCTGGCCCTTACATCTATCCCAGCTCCTTTCTTATCCAGAGCACTGTAGCTCTTTCCCAGTTCTCTCTGGGCATCAGTCTGCCCATAGGCCTGGAAGCCTCAGCCTCTAAGTGGGGCCATCAAGGCATTCACACAACAAAACACCTCACAGGTTATTGCTAAGAGGAAAAAACAGGACTTCATCTTGGTACATACTGAAACGAGTTTTCAGAAGGCGCAGTGGAAAAAGAATAGGTCAGGGGAAGAAGTGCAGTGCCATTCCAGGCTGGGCATTAAGGAGATAAATGATCTAAAGGTATGCATTTGGGTCCTGGCCAGGGATGACAGGGGTGAGAGACGCAGTGAGATAAATTGGCCTCAAAGCTTTGAATTGGGCATTGTTGATTCTACAACAAAACACCTCACAGGTTATTGCTAAGAGGAAAAAACAGGACTTCATCTTGGTACATACTGAAACGAGTTTTCAGAAGGCGCAGTGGAAAAAGAATAGGTCAGGGGAAGAAGTGCAGAGCCATTCCAGGCTGGGCATTAAGGAAATAAATGATCTAAAGGTATGCATTTGGGTCCTGGCCAGGGATGACAGGGGTGAGAGACGCAGTGAGATAAATTGGCCTCAAAGCTTTGAATTGGGCATTGTTGATTCTTATTTAACTTACTTGACCTACTTTTTTTCTTTCTAATGGAAATATGTTCCCATTTCAGGAAGAACTATAAATCAAAATGAGGAACTTCTTGTAATTTGAAATTTAACCTAGAAACCATGAAAAGTAACTAAAAATTAAAAGATATCCTTCTATTTTTAATTAACATTGCACACCTACAAGGAAACCATATATTTAAATATTCTAGCTTTTAATTAGCATTTCCTCTTACAGTGACAAATAAGACTGCACAAGTTGTCGAGAAAATAATTATCACTATTTTCTTTAGCTACTGTGCCATATTGCAATCTCCAAAGATCTCTGGCTCTATTTCCTATGCATTTTGTAAAGCAGAAATGTCTCTGGAATAAACTCTAGACTAGAAACTGACCCTTATAGAATAAGGAAAATAATTTCTGTTATGGCAATTATCTTTGTCCAAAAAAATCTGCTGAGGTAAGAATTCATAGGACAGCCAAATTCTCCATTTTTTACTCAGAGGAATAAAAATTATTCCAGTAAGTATCCAGTGCACCTCAAGGGAAGTTTTGCGATGTTTTCATACTTTACCAAACCACTTAAGAGTTTTGTGACGCAAATGAAAATAGTAATTTTAGCTGGCAATAAAAATAATAATTCAACAAGGGAAAAATCAGCTAATAATCAATTATACTAATTGGGATTAAGAAACTATGACACTTAAACAAATGTTTAGAGTCTGGTATAAAAATCATTATGAAAGTCCACGTTTTTAAAGAAGTATTAATGCAAGTAATTAGACAATGGGGTCCACAGCTGTTAAAAAGAAATTCTGTATGTGCTTCTCAGGGGCCTACACCAATAAGGATGCAAATATTAACATTTATAAACCTCCTGATTCCAAGAAAGTTGTTTATATGCCAATGGTGGGAATAGGTCTCTTTAAAGATCTAAGAAGTAATTCAGATATCTTTAGAAGACTTGAAATCCCTCTATATTTTTCACCCAATATTTAGGCCTTATATTTGCTACAACCGTTGCAATAAGACGGCTTCAGCCATCACAGCCCCAACAGACTCTTTGCAGCTCTGAGAAGTTTCTGGTTCTCTGCACACTGTAAGAACACCGCAGATGTGACTGCAAGTATAAAAAAGGCTTTCTTTCCCCAAAATGTCTTGCATCTTCACGTCAAAATAACTGAAATATCACTATGAGAGATTTTATTCTTTGATTAAAAAAACTTGGTTCTCCATGAACAAATATTTACTGAGCACTTTCTGAGTTTCATGCTTAAGTTTGTAGTAAATGCTCTAAGAGTTATAGGATCATATAAGATAAGATTGCTGCGATAAAGGAAAATCATGCCAATTGGGAAAACATGAAGACTATAGCGTGCAAGTCAAATGCCCTTGTGTTGGTCTCTATGATCCCTTGGTCTGTCTGTCCGAAGAGAGAGGTACCACAGAATACAGAGAGCTCTGGAGAGAGAGGGGTGTGTACAGCAATGTAGGAGACACTCAGACAAACTTCTCTTTCCCTACAATTCTGCCTAAAGCCAGAACTGCCACTCACTGCAGCAGCCCAGCAACCAGAATGATTCACCTGGGAGGCTCAAATCTCAACATACAGGTTTCTCGGTACTAAAAGACATGCTGCCAGCGTCTCACTGACCTCTGACCTTTTTTTTCTACCTTATCCCACCCCCCACCCACCCCCAAGTATGCACATTTCTAGAAGCAGAGGAAGGAAAAGAATTCAGGTAAGGCAGTCCTTGAGAAAAAGAACTGAATGTTAAGGTGGTTTTAAGGGACCCCGGGATGGAGCCAATTGTTGGGAAAGTCTTGTGTGCATCCAGATAATAGAGTCCTTTTAGGGTTTCCTGAGTGGCACCAGGATCAAAGGAGATGCCCTCAACCAACCATACTACCCTCTTTTTATATCTCTCGGAGGAGAGAGCAAATGAATTTCATCGTGAGAAAGGGAAGAAGGGGAAGAAAAGACGTTGTCTGGGACAGGGGGTGATGCAATGCAAGATGGGCATTCACGCAGGTGCTCTCTTCCCAGCTCAAATGTCAACCATCTCGGTGTTCCTGCACCTGGGCAAGGAAAGGTAGCTCTTCTAAGATTGTTCATAAGTCTTGTGACTGGACCTCAGTCTTGGGCTCATAATCTGGTGTAAAAATAAATAACACAACACCTTCATCTATACAGATTTTATAATGTGTGATATTTTGAGATAATATTAAAATAAAAACACAGTCCTCATTGTGGGTTCACCCCTTCTCTTTTTAATGATGCTATAAACTCAAACAGAAAACATGCTCAGCCTTGGCTGCAAAATATAAAATGGGAGGAGTCGGGAATCCTATAAATATATTTTAAAATGTATATCTAATACAGGGTCATGGGTTTATGAGTTAGTTTTACTAACCTCCAGCTTGCTGACTGACAGACCAGCTTTGACTTCAACCCCAGAACAGGCCTCAATCTTGGTTCTGTTTTCCCAAGGAAAGGTGCTGCCAACTGCAGGTGCTCACAAGGTGGGGGGTGAAAGGGCTACACGGGACATGGTGTGCAGACTGAGAGCAAAGTGAAGCCCCCAGATTAGAACTATTGAAAGCCCCAAATTATGGCTTCAAAGAAGGCTTGGAAATGGATTCATTCATTTTCTTTGATCTCACAGACAAAAGAGACTTTATGGTCAATATGTCATTGTAATACCTTCCTTCCTAGAGAGCATCTCTATCCATCATTTCTTTCTAAGTACACCATCTATGGAGGACCAGGGGGTGACTATTATTCAGGCCCATGAAAGAGCAACTGTTTTCAACTCTGAGTTAGGAAGGAGAACAGTACAGGAAGGATCAGGGATTCATCTGCTCCCTGTTCCCACCTCCCACCCCAACCACACATGAACTACAGATCTCCTGTCTCCTGAAGAGGACTCGTGAGTAGCTTTCCCCAAGCCTTTGTCCTCTCACCACTTGAAACATCCTTCCCTTCTCCCTTTCCTCTGCTCAAAGTCTCATTCAACCACCCAGCCACAGGTGGATGCTTCTTCCATCGCATCCTTGCGCCATGATTACTTCTGCTCCCCACTTCACACGCACCATAAGTTACTGAATATTATCAGAGATCAGTCATTTTAAATGGATTTCTGGGCCTCTGAAACTTCAATCTGCAAAACAGTCACCTAAGTAGCATAGTATACTATAGATATATAGATATGTGTGTGTATATATGGATTTCTGCAGATTTAGTAGGGTGGAGTCTAAGAATGTAGACTTTTGACTGGGTGCAGTGGCTCATTTCTATAATTCTAGCATTTTGGGAGGCTGAGACAGGAGGATCACTTGAGGCCAGGAGTTTGAGATTGCAGTGAGCTATGATGATGCCACTGCACTCCATCTTGGGCTACAGAGCCCCTGTCTCAAAAATAATACTAATACTACTACTAATAATATATGTTTTTAACTAGTCCCCCTGGTAATTCTGGTGTAGTTGGTCTAAGAATCACACTTTGAGAGATACTGAGATACACACACACACACAGAACAGGGAAACTATCCTTGGAATTTGCTCACACTATCAGTAAACAAACAAAAATGAAACATTTTCACAACATTCATTTAAAAAGAGGGAAAATGAAAGCTCACTATGGAGTCTAATATTTTAAAACTTTGTTTCCTAATTTCATAATTACTGGAATAACAAACATCTCTAAGAAGCCTTTAGTGTCTTCATCCACTTACCCCATGCAAACCCATCCCTGTTCACTAAAACTTGTTGTTCTCCAATCTAACCCAGAATGTTAAAATGGAACCTTTTGCTTTTGAAAGGATAAAGGAGAAGCTTCCCACCATCTAGAGAGAAGAAAGACTTTCCCTACTCCCTGGAAACTAAAAACAATTGAGAGAATGATATTCTGATTTCAGACACTCTTCTCATTCCTCAAAAATCATAATACAATTATAGGAAAGATCATGGACTTTAGTAAAAACAAAACAAAACAAAGCACTTTCAACCTGCTCGATGGCCCTGCAAAATGCCAGAATGTAAAGGTTTAGTACTCAGATTAAAATGCAAACCATTCTAACTAAAACAAAGCTCAGAAGCCCTGCTGGGAGAGATACTCATTTGCTCTCCTTGGGACTCCATTTAGATGGACCTCACTGGACACCACTCCTGACAGCTGTCCCCCGCTCACTCACACTTCTGTTCGCACAGCCTGCGGAGAGGATCTGTCCTCCTCTCTACTGTGCAGAGGGCCACATGGAGCAAGTCCCCCACTACCCTGACAGCCTGCAGGGCTCCAAACTGTCCCACAGCATCTGCCACCGGGCGGCTGCCTGTCTCATTCAGGAGTGGTGTGGGGACAAGCACATTCGGCCACACATCTGAAGCCACGTTCTCCTGTCAGCTTCTCGGTAGTAAGGCTGGCATTTATCTCCATCTCTCAGTCCCATACTTCTCAACCAGAGAAGGAAAGAAAAGAGTGGGAAAGAAAGGACCAACCAAGAGAGGTCATTCCATTACTGCATTCACAAGGAACAATTACCAGCATTTCCAGAAGGCCCAGACTGGGTGGTGGTTGCTCTATCTCTGACTTCTGTGGCCTTATCTTACCACTGTGCATAGAAATTTCCTGGTTATATGTCTGCTTTCCTGACTAGACTATAGGACCTTAAGGACATGAACTATATAATGTTGACATTTGTATCCCCAGAAGTTAGAACGTAGTCAGTGTCAGCTTCGTGGACATGTGACCTCTGCCATCAGCCACACAGGGCCACACATTTGGCTGAAAGTTCTGCTGTCCCCATCTTGACTTTCTTAATAATTTTTGAACTAGAGGCCCGTATTTTTATTTTGCAATGGGCCTTGCAAATTATGTATCCAGTTCTGGTTGTTGTAAGCACTCAGTATTAAGATAAAATTGGGGCCGGGCGCGGTGGCTCACACCTGTAATCCTAGCACTCTGGGAGGCCGAGGCGGGTGGATCGCTCGAGGTCAGGAGTTCGAGACCAGCCTGAGCAAGAGTGAGACCCCGTCTCTACTAAAAATAGACAGAAATTATATGGACAACTAAAATATATATATACAAAAAATTAGCCGGGCATAGTGGCGCATGCCTGTAGTCCCAGCTACTCGGGAGGCTGAGGCAGTAGGATCGCTTAAGCCCAGGAGTTTGAGGTTGCTGTGAGCTAGGCTGACGCCACGGCACTCACTCTGGCCCGGGCAACAGAGTGAGACTCTGTCTCAAAAAAAAAAAAAAAAAAGATAAAATTGAGTGTTAAGGTAAATGACAATGTAGTTCAAGGACTGACTCCTGGCTCTGCCACCTGCTATTTATGTGACCTTGACAAAGTCATTTAAGCTCCTTTAGCCTCAGTCTCTTCATCTCTAAAATTGGAATAATAATAATAATAGTGATAATAAAAACTAAATTAGATAGCCAATGTTAAGTGCTTGCTACTATTCCATGCATGTTGTTGCAGGTATGCTAAGTGAAATAAGCCAAATGCAGGAAGACAAACTCTCATGTTCTCACTCATATGTGGAATCCAAAGCAATAGAACTCATAGAGGTAGAGAGTAGAATGGTGGAGTCTGGCACTAGAGGGAATGGAGAGATGATAATCAAAGGGTACAAAGCCTCAGTTAAATAGGAGGAATAAGTTTAATTCTTTTTTTAGATCTATTGCACAGTGTGGTGAATACATCTAATAATTCAGTACTGTATATTTTAATATCACTAAGAGTAAATCTCAAATCTTCTCATCACAAAAATTGTCAAATATTTGATGTATAGGTTAATTAGCTTGGTTTAATCATTCCACACTGTATTCAAGAATCATAGCATCACTTTCCCATAAATATATACAACTATAATTTGTCAATATATAATAAAAGTGCTTGCTATAGTACCTGACACAAATAAAGTCTTAACAGGTATGCAATACTCCACTTATTACTACTGCTACCACTACTAATACTACTAATACAACTAATATAAAAATCAACTGTATTCCAAGGAAGAGATGTTGACATGGTCATGCCTTCTGGAATGTTCTGTGCTTGTATTGATTCTAGCTCCCAAACTTCCCTGCTAGCTTTTCTTTTCCTCTAAAAGCTTGAAGTTGCTAATTTACCTTTTAAGAAACAAAGAGCATTTGCAATTCCCTCCACAAGCAATAATCATTAAAACTAGATCTCTTGAAAGACTTCTGACAGTCAAGTAAAAATGTCTGCTTACTATTCTGTGTTCCTCTGTCCCATCCCACAAGTGAGCATTTACTTTCTCTCTCCTTTATCTCATCTAAGGAAACAGGAAAAAAAAAGAGACTTCAACAAGTCCGTGGTGGTGGTGTGGGGTGGGAGAAGGCAGCTTCCCTGGGCAGACGGTAGAAAGAAGCAAACCGTCCTGTGAGGCAGTGCCCAACACCGTTATTTAGGGAAAACTGTTTTCCTGGTAATTTAGTCTCTCTCTCTCTTTTTTTTTTTTTTTTCTTAGCTCTTTTAAAAATTTTCAATATATTTAACTTCCAGAGAAGTCATGTCATTTGAGGTAGGGTTTCAGAGAATGTTCTCAATGTGTCACTTCCCTGCTGATTCTTTTGTACGTTTCTGAGCTTTTTGAAAGTTTTGAATCTATCTTCTATTGACTAATTGGGTCAGGTGGACTCCTAGGATGACTAGAGCCAAAGTTTCTCCAGAAATGGTGGGTTAAAGATCTTTATTCTGCAAACAGTAAGCTTTTCATTATTTCTCTTAGTTTTGGAAGATAAGAGGACATCACGTGTCTGACATAAATCTTTTTGAGACTCACAGTACCTTTTGCGTTTATCTCTCACCTTGTCAAATCTTGGCTCTTAAATATAGTCTATCCTAATCTAGGCTTGTTTTACCTGCATGCCTCTTCAGCCCCCTAAACTCCAACCACCCATGATGGTTAGACAGACCACAGAATTTGAGTGGGTGGAGGCTTAGGCAAAGGGCACCACCCACTTCCTCTGAATTTAGGCCATGTGACCTCTAGTTCCTCTCTTATAAGAAATCTACCACAGCATCTGCATTTTGTACAGGTTAGATTTCCCATTCTTCTCTCTCTAATAACTCCTAGAGCAAGGTAGCAAGAGTAACAAGGCACACTGATGCTGTGTAGACAGGTGATATCTGCTCCTGACTATCTCTTCTCTAGGGCTCTAGAAACAGTTAAATTCAATGACCCTACATTTCTCGACTATCAACACCATCAATTTTCAATTTCCATCCATTTCTTTACTACATGCCAAAGTATCTGTCTTCTAATTTTTAGATTCTATGAATCTAGTAGACACTTAAAGACATGTAGTTAATTACAGTTAGCTATAATATACATTTAAAAAATATTTTCAGAGTCCTTTTGTGACATTAAGGCCTTCCTAAATAAAAAAAAGGGTGACAGTAAGACTATTTTCTAAATACTATTAAAAATATATGTCTGAGGGCCGGGCGTGGTGGCTCACGCCTGTAATCCTAGCACTCTGGGAGGCCAAGGCGGGTGGATTGCTCAAGGTCAGGAGTTCGAGACCAGCCTGAGCGAGACCCCGTCTCTACTAAAAATGGAAAGACATTATATGGACAACTAAAAATCTATATAGAAAAAATTAGCCGGGCATAGTGGCGCATGCCTGTAGTCCCAACTACTCGGGAGGCTGAGGCAGTAGGATCGCTTAAGCCGAGGAGTCTGAGGTTGCTGTGAGCTAAGCTGACGCCACGGCACTCACTCTAGCCTGGGCAACAAAGTGAGACTCTGTCTCAAAAAAAAAAAAAAATATATATATATATATATATATATATGTCTGAGTCACTGAGAGCCCAGAATATCCTTTGAATGGTGGTCATGAATCTTAGTCCACAAAATGGGCTGTGTAAAAGGTTTAACTTCCTTTTTCCATAACTGAACTTAATTTTCATTATAAGCCCTCATGCTTCAGATGGGAGAAGCTTAAGCCCAGTCAGTTTAGCCCCATCATTCTCTCCCAGGAGTTGTGTCTGATTTCTAGGAAGGATTATGTGGTATCAAAGCCTGAGAGGGGTGTTATCTTATCAGAGTCATCACCTATTCAGGTGACATCTGTCCAGCTGTTCTGTTTCTCTCTGGTCTTTGATGCCATGTTCACATAGGTCCCCCTTCCTAACCACAGGGCTTCTCCATGTCTGCATGTTTACTGTGTTTATCTGCCTGTCTCTGTCTATGTGCTTCTCTGTACTTGGCTCTCTCTTCTGGGGCAGGGGATCCTTCTGCCTCACAAAAAGGAAGGACCACGGGCAACCCAATGGTACTGTTGACAGGCCATCACCACATCTGAGCTACTCTTGGGCACGTGGGCGTGATTATAAAGTTCCAGGGCATGTGGAAATTCTGTGAGACCATCACAAGTCCATCCACGTGGACACATTACATAGCAGCCTTTCTACTGGCCAACTCAATAAGCTCTTCCTGGGAAAGGGGACCCAGGTCTCCATTGCCCTCAAATCTTCCAAACCAGCTTGGATTCCAGTTTCCCCTACTTTGAACCTGAGAAAGAGAGAAGGGTATAAGCCCTTCTTTCTCAAGGACCCACATAGTCTATTCACTTCCTGCTTCCCCTTAAATTCTCCCCACTCCCAGGCTAGGGAATCTTTGCTTGTGTGTGTGTTCTCGTCGTGTACATGCAATATCCGTCGAAGCACTTGATTGTGTTTGCCTGGGGGTGAGGAGGGGTGGGAGGACGCCAAGTCAACCTTCTTCTTGCATCGTAAGTTTTCCCCCAAATCTATTTCATTTCCTCTGCATACGGGTTTCCTTTCCCCATGGAGGGCCTAGAATTTTAAAACTCAAAAGCCAGGGAAAAAACCCTTGTTTCCGTCCTTGTGATTTGTCATCCCTCCCTTGAAGCAGTTGTTACGGAGCACCCAGCAACGTCCTGAATACAGGTGGCATCTTCAGAGCTGTGCTGTCCAACATGGTAGCTACAAGTCACATGAGGCTAGTAAGTACAGGAATGTGACTTGTTGGAATTGAGATGTGAAAGATACACACGAATTCCAAAGACGGTAAAAGAAAAAGAATGCGAAATATCTTACAAGTCATTTTTGATGTTGAGGCTAATGTTGAAATGACAATATTCTTAAGTAAAATATGTTATTAAAATTAATTCTACCTGTTTCTTTTCACTTTTTTAATGTGGCTACTAGAAAATTTTAAAATTATATATGTCGTCTTCATCTGTGGCTTACATTATATTTATATTGGGCAGCGCTGCTCTTGCAGAATAAGTAATGGGAACCAAAAGTAAATAAATATTCTATAACTCTTATCACAAAACATCTGCGTCAGATCCTGCCTGAACTTGCTGTTCAACAAACACTTTAAAATTCAACAATTATTAAATGAGGGTTATATTCCACATATGCAAAGAAATTGGGGGGATAAAGATGAATAATACATTATCCTTTTCATCAAGGAACTCACAACTTGGTAGGACAAACTGGGGGGGGATGTAACTAACTACCAAAAATGCCATGTGATAAGTTCAAAGTGGGGGCATTGATTTTTTTTTTTTTTTTCTGGGCAGAAATGGGAAGAGCTAAGACAAGGGACTGACTCCCTAGAGGGGTTGTTGTGTAAGATGCGTAGACCTCAGTGGAGAGAGGGCATTCCAGGTAGAGAGAACCACAAAAAAGAGTGATTATGTTGGGGAGATAGTGAAAGGCTTCATGAGACTGAGGGCAAGCTGGGTCAGAGAAGAGGCTGTAAACTCCAGTTGGAACCAGATAATGACAGGTCTCGAGGGCAGAGCTGAGGGGATTGACTTTATCTTCTAAGAGAATGGGCACCCATCAAAGACTTTCAGAAAAATAACATGGTTAGATTGGAATTTTAAAAAGATAACTCTGGCAAAAAAATGGAAGATAAACTACAGTGAGGGGATAACATGGTTAGATTGGAATTTTAAAAAGATAACTCTGGCCAAAAAATGGAGGATAAACTACAGTGAGGAGACTGACTAGATGCTGGCAGATGGGGCCTTGAAGGCCTGTGTTCTTATTCCTAGATCCCTGTGACTCTAGAGGAGGCACAGTCCATAACAGCCCTTGGGTCTAGCCATTGCTCATGAAAATATTATTATGAAAATAAAGCTAAAAAGATACCTTTTCTGAAATTCTAGTTAGAACAGAACTTCCCTAGGCTCCTATTCAAGGCTAGGTTGGCAACGTTCTCTCTGGTTGCTCAGTAATCCAATGTTCAAGAAAAAAGCTTTATCTATTCCTAGAGAGCACTCAATCCATTTATGGCTTCAATTGGTTATATGCAGTTAATTTTTGAATTTTCTTAGTTCAAAAGAGCTGTGGAGAAGGGTGAGTGGTGTCTGAAACTTACTCCTTAGCACACTCTGTGCAGGTGAGCAGGTATGTGTCATTTCTTATCTGCTCTAAAAGTGGTCCAATCAGCTCATCCCTCCCAAATATCAACTTCTTGCCAAACAAGGCACAATACAGGAGTGACTGTCACCCTTGCTCTACCCCACAGAGCAACAATAACTAATCAACTCAGCTAGAGGGGAAAAGAGAACCTGGAAACATTATTTAATAATCTCAATTGGCAGCTTTGCCTTTGTCGCTGGCATTTTTATCAGTTCCTAGATGAATCTGAGAGAATATGTCACATTCTTTAAAAAATACAATCCTTTCTGAATATGTTGCTTTATTGGTTGGATGGGTTTGTTTTCATTCTCTGCAGTTAACTGAAAGTACTATTGATAGCGATAGAAAAGAATTTGTCTGAGGCAGTGTTCAGAAATCAATTAAAAAAAAAAAAACAGCAACGTTTTTGACTCTTCCATCGTGAGATGCCTCTTAGTTCTCCTGAAGCAAAATTATGTAAATTATGATCAATCAGTCCTCTATTGTATCACCCTACCACAGTGAACAGCGTTATGGCGTCCATGGATGAAGAGACTGTGTGATAGTTGGCTCAGAGTTTGGACATTTTTTCCCAGTAAATATTCCTGAAAATCTTATAGCGTGGGTCAGGACATTCTGCAGGATAGCTCTTGGATGCAGATTAGTCTGAGAATTATAATTAGTGTACTCACACTTGTGTTTAAAGGGGCATTGCCACCTAATTACCTGCATTTAGCTGATCAGAGGAGCAGAAGGTTTTGGCTTCATGGTTCTTGGGCTTAAAAAATAAAGAAAATCGGTCAGAACAAACCTGAGAAGATGGTATCAGTAAACAATAAGTGATGGCAAGAGTTACATTTTTTTAAATCCATGTGACAAAAATCCAAAAAGCAGCTCCTAGAGTTGCAGGTGGGTGGGCAGTCGCCAGTCACAACCTATGTCTCGCTTCTCCTCTGAAAGGGAGATGCAAACTATTCCGAAAGCAAATAAATACCTTGACATATTTTTGGAGGTAGCACATAAATCAAGAACAAACTTGTTCAAGTTGACCTAGACTTAAGAACTTTTGCAATTATGTGGTGTGACTAAGCCTGCTAAATGCTTAATTTTTACACAGTACCATAAAGAGTCTAACTTGCAGCAGTGCAACTGTAGTAATTTAGCAAAATGGTCAGGTTTGTTAGCAATAGTATAGGCTTCTGTGTGAATCAGAAGGGAAAAATTACTGATAGGCAAACCAAATAGCTTTAAGACAAACATCTTGGCTGATTCTAAGAAAACAATTTTGTTTTCCTCTTTTGTTTTAAAAGAAAAACAATTTATCAAACAAAGAAAATGTACTTAATAGTTCTGACTTATTCCAAATATTGTTCTTTGACAGGTTAGATTTTATGTAGCCAAGAAGTTTTTAGAGATGTTTTTAAAGTAAATATCGATTTTTTTTATTTTAAAAAACTGAGAGTTTAAATTCTGAGGAAAATTCAGAGTCCAACTTTGAATTATTAATAATACTACAGATTCTGAACATATGGCAGCAAAGAACCTTCTTTTCTTCTCTACTTAAGCTACATTTGAGACCATCACAGACTTTCTTACTATATTCAAACAACATAGAATTAATGTGCATAAAACAAAACTCTTAATGTCAACCAAAATTCTAGTTCTCGAGTATGCATTTAGAAATCATTCTATGCTTTTTTTTCAGGATCTCCCAAGCCTTTTGTAGGCATAGGGTTTGCATATCTTCAGAATTAAAAACATTTCAAACCGTATAATCTCTGGATCATTGTTTTGTTAGGACATACCATGCTGGTTTCATAAACCGGATCAAATCTTTGCCTTCAGGCAGACATCTGCAGTTAGTTGTTGGCCTCCAGGTGCTTGTGAGTCCTGTACTTCAAGACACTCCCCGCAAGGAAATTTTTTTTAAAAAAACAAGAACCTCCAGGAAGTCTGCAGGTGCAAGTGTGTTTTAGGGGAAATTAATGACGGATTAATGACAAATAGGTGGTTGTGTGTTTGCACTGGTGTAGTTCTGACTTTAAGTACACAAAACATGAACTCAGAGCTGTTTCTTAGTACTTGTGATGGAGTTTCCCTCTCTCTTGGCCAAAACATCTATCTTTAGAAGTATTGACTAAGGTATTGAGGAATTAAGTTTTCTGGAAAAAATATCTAAAGACTTTGAGTAAAGGACCATTGAAACTACAGAGAATAAACGTGTGGATATCATTGCCTTCATCACTTTGGATATTCACCTATGACTGAGTCGAGGTTTGCAGGGCTTGTTTTGGTTCAGAAGCAGAAGACCATGTGAAATAGATGGCTGATGCCCAAGGCCCCCAGACGCCCAAAGCCACTAATGGTCACACGCTTGTTTGTAAGTTTTTATCCCTTATCTTCTTGGTCATTTTGTTCCTTCTCTGATGGATCAAAATTCTAAATTATTAAAAGACATTCTTGCCCCATAATCATAGTACACTCAATATCCTTACCCCCAACAATTAGCAGGAATAGTATCCATCCTCTAGACCATGGCCAAGTTGAACTACCTCTATCAAATCAAAGGAAAAAGCCATTTGTTTATCTAAGGAAGATTTAAGTAGCTTAAGGGACATATGAATCATCTTTCACTTAAAGAATAATTCTTGTCTCAGTGTTTCTGTGTTGCAGTCACTAAGTGTGAATAACTCCAGACTCACTTTCACTCCAGAAGATTTCACAAATAATTATCCAGCGAAAAGAATCAGGAAGGCCTGCCACTTGAGACAGCCAACAGTCAATACACAATCCCAACCAAGTGAACTGTGATGCAGATCTGGACTTAGGATTTTCCTGAAAGATAATGGTTTATGCTTCCATTTACACTGAAGAATGACCAAAAACGGAGCCTGATCAATGAAGAATAGCTCTGCCAGCAGCTAACTGGTGAGAAGAGTACTAGAATTAAAATATAAATCACAACTTGCAAAACTGCACAACTCATAAAACAGATAAACGGTACCAAACTGTGACATGAAGCAAACCATCTAAGCACAAACTCTCTTAACACCAGCTCATTCAGACCCATTGATTTTGAATAAGATCACAGACAACTGCTCTAACAGGAAGTTTACAGGGACTCATGTGTTCTAAAGGTAAGACCCCTGACTGTGCTAATTACTTACCTACTTTACAAATTCTTGAACAACCCCTGCTAAGACCATCCTGTGACTAACTCCTGCCCCCAAACCCTTTAAGTGTCCCTCCTGGGTTTTCCCCTTTGAGGTGCCTCACAGTCGCCCTGATGTGCAATTCGCTTCCTACAGCAACTAGCAAAACCTGACTTTGTTTGACAAAGTTATGTTCCTTTAGCCAGTGAGCTTTCCTACTTCAAGTACACATGAACGGGAGTACACTATAGCATTCTGGTTAAAAGCACAGACTTTAGAACCAAATGCCTGGGTTTGCATTCTACTCTGCTGCTCACTAGCTAAGTGATAAATTGCTTAACTTCTCTACTTTTCTGTATCTCAGTTTTCTCATCTGTTGACTGAGGATAATAATAGAATCTACTACATAAGTTTGTTGTAAAGATTAAATGAGTTTATATATGGTATATATATTTATAAAGTATACATACACATTTATACGGTATATGTGTGTGTATAAATACACATACATTATTAATAATGCCTAGCATATTGTAAGTTGTTGCTATCACCAAAGGTAAATGAAGAGTTTGGAGGTAAGAATCAATCACTTGGGGAAAGTTCTCTATGCAAAGAGAAAAATAACCCTAAAAAAGCAAAGGTTGAATAGAGCAGGAGAAGGCGGAAGTCTCCCTCTTGGACATTATCTGGGCTGGACAGTGTCCCACGACAGACATGTGTGGCAGATGCTTTTCCGTGAAGACTTAAAAATCACTCCCAATCCCCTTCTCACTGGCCACTTCCCACCATGGAGTCTGGAGAGCTATCTACTCACGTTCCCAGGCTTCCTTGCCACTAGGGTAAAATGCCAAGTTCTGGTTGAAGAAAAACAAAAAGTCTACTGAGGGAGCTCCCGGCAGAGATTTTTCTTTCTAGATAAAAAGACAGTCCTTCACTCTGCATCTCGCCTGGCATGTGAATGTGATGCCTGAAGCTGTGTCCGCTTTATGCAAACCTAGCGTTGCAAGCAGGAGGAAGCAGCAAGCACATGAGGATGGTGGAAGATAAGGGGAGAAACAACCTTGATGACTCCGCAGAGCTGCTGAACCAATGCCAGCAAACACCTAACCCCAAATTTCCAGTCAGGAGAGGCAAAAAGCACCTATTGTTTAATCTACTGTTAATCAGACTTTGTTGTTGTTGTTGCTTGCCCTGAAAGCACTTCTATCAGATACGGCATGTTAGGCACAGGCTTTTGTATGCATATGCATGTGAAGAATTCATACCAAGGCTTGCTTTGTGTCTCATCAATTCTAATAGTGAGTCCCTCACACTCCGGTGCTGAACAATACTGCATACTTATCAGAATCACCTGGAGATCTTTTAAGAAAAGAGATTACTGGAACTAATACTCAGAAATATTGTTTCAGTAAATCATGGATCCAGTCTGAAGTGGTGCCCATGGTTTGGGAGCTACCTTGAGATTCACCTATCCATCCCAAATATTCTGTTTTTGTGAAATTGTGTCTTTCTAAAAGAAGTGCTCAATCCACAGAGATTATCCAAGGAAATTCAATCAAGAAAGGAACACACACTTTAGGACTCTTAATTGGGGGTCTTTGGAGCCCATCCCAAAACTACTGAAACAGATTCTGCTGTTGCAACACAAGAATTCGCATTTTACATAAATACCCCACAGATTCTGAGTTCTCTCCTCCAGATGATTTTACTGACTGCCATTCATTCCTTCAAGAGTACTTATTGATCAACCAACATGTGTCAGGCACTGGGCTCCCAGCTGTGAACAAGGTAGACTCGGCCTTCACCCTTGAGTGGTCTACATGGGAGTAGAGGGGAAGACACACAAACTTAAAAGTAAGGTAATAAATCAACAGGAATTTCATATAGTAAGTTCTGTAAAGAAAACCAAACATGATGATGTGATGGTATGGTAGAGAATGTATATTTGGTATTGGAGAGAGGAAAACAGTCAGGGAAGTGCCCACTAAAGGGACAACATCTCAGGCAGTTCCGGAAGAATGAAGACGGCCCACCTTGCCATGAGCTGGGAGAAGAGCCCTAAGCAGGAGTGGGTGGGCACACATGGGGACAGAAAGAAGGCCAGTTTAGAGGGAGAGGTAAGAGATGAGGGAGATAAGATCAAAGTAGAGATGCAGATCTTCTTGGCCAGTGTAAGAAGTTTGAAAGAAACTTTTTATAGGCAGCTAGCAAAAGATTTTAAGTGGGAGGGAAGAGGTGTGTGTGTGTGTGTGTGTGTGTGTGTGTGTGTGATGTATTAGTCAGGATCCTTCAGAGAAACAGGGGCAAGTGTGGGGGCAGGGGGGCAGGGAGAAAGAGACAGAGACAGAGAGAAAGATGGAAAGACACACAGAAAGATAAATACTTATTTTAAGGAATTGGCTCACACAATTGTGGGAGCTGGTAAGTCCAAAATTTATGGAGCAGGCCAGCAGGCCGGAAATTCAGAGAAGAGTTGATGTTGCAGTCTTGAGTCCAAAACCTGCAGGCTGGAAACTCAGGCAGGGTTTATATGTTGCCGTCAGGAGGCAGAATTGCTTCCTTTTTAGGAAACCTCAGTCTTTGCTCTTAAGGCCTTTAACTAAGCCCACCCAGACTGTAAAGGGTCATCTGCTTTACTCAATGGCTACTGATTTCAACGTCAACAACGTCTCAAAAATTCCTTCACAGCAACATTTTGACTGATGTTTGGCCAAACAACTGAGCACCATAGCTTAGCCAAGTTTACCCAGAAAATCAACCCTCACAGAGTCTGTATGTGAGAGGGGTGTGTTGTGTGTGTGTTGTATGAGTGGTGTGTGAAGTGATGTCTTCCCAATACCCATCTACCCATCCGGAACCTTAGATTACCAGGACAGCAGGCGTGACCCCACTCCTGCATGGCTCACTTGACACACAAGCTTCACACGTCCTGTGCTGGCTGGCGCCCCTTTAGTCGGTCACCCTGGCTACTGGTCACCCTCCTTGGTGAGCTGCATTTCTTCTCACTGCCCTGTCTACTCGCTCGATCTGTCTTCCTGCTTCATTTTTTGCCCTTATTGCCTCACTGACAGATTAGGAAGGCTTTTTCATTTAAACCTTAATTTTTAAAAATATTTCTCTCTTAGAGGGGAAAAAAAGTAAAATAAAAAAAGTATTTTTTACCACTGATCTGTACATTTAAAAATGGTAAAGATAGGCCGGGAGCAGTGGCTCACACCGGTAATCCCAGCACTTTGGGGGGCCAAGGCAGGAGGATCACTTGAGGCCAGGAGTTCGAGACCAGTCTGGACAACATAGTGAAACCCTGACTCTACAAAAAATTTAAAAATTAGCCAGACTTGGTGGAGCATAGCTGTAGTCCCAGCTATTCGGGAGGCTGAGGCAAGAGGATGGATTAAGCCCAGGAGTTCAAGGCTGCAGTGAGCTATGATCATGTCACCACACTACAGTCTGGGTGACAGGGTGAGACCCTGTCTCTTGAAAAAATGGTAAAGATAGTAAATTATCTGTGTCTATTTTACCTCAATAAAAAAATTATTAAAAAACATTTCTGTCTTTACAATAGGTCAATGAAATTATCATCCTTTGGAATGGAGCTTTTGCTATGCCATAAATTAGTTTAAATGGTATTAGGTTCAATCATATACAAATCATGCAGAAGATCGTGCCAGTGAAGAATGGGACCATTAAAAAATTAAATGCATTTTTCTCCAAGCCCTGCTACTCAAAGTGTGGCTCATGGACTGGCAGCATCTGTATCATCTAAGAACTTATTAAAAATACAAATTTAAGGCCTTCGTCCAGACTTCCTAAATCAGAATCATATTTTAATAGATCCCCAGGTGGTTAATATGCACATTAAAACTTCAAAAGTATTATTGTAAGCCAATGGTTGTCCACCTTGGCTGCACATTGGAACTGCCACAAAGGTTTAAAAACACTGATGCCTGAGTTCCTGCTTTTTGGGACTTTGGGGGAACACCTGAATATCAGAATGTTTATGAGCTCACCAAGAATTAGTGCATGATTCTTAAACACTGATGTGCAAAAGATCGTCTGGGAAGCTTGCACAAATGTGTATTCTTGAGCCCTTCCCAGAGATTGTGATTCAGGAGGGCTGGGATGGGTTTCAGGAACCTGCATTTTTAACTGTTTAATAGCACATCCAATGGACTCTGGTGTACGTGCCCCACAGATTACCATAGCTTAGCTATGGTAATACCTAAGCTTTTTTTGAGAAACACTGCATTAAGAAACTGCTGAAGGAAAACAGAAAGAAACACTATGAGATCAGGATACCAATTAATTTTGTTGCTGACTAATATGTTTCTCCGGGTAAATCTACTTAGTAACTGCACATCTTCTGAAAACATAACAAAACAATGTCAATTTCTGATGAGTATCTTCTGGATCAGAGATGACCTCCTGTCAAAAATTATGCTGGCTGCAGAGATCCTATAAAACATGGTGTAATCCAAAAGGGGCCAAGGTCATGAACAAGCCTGCACCAAGGAAACCTTACATGTAGTGAGAAACTTCTTTCCAGGATAAAGAAGGAATTCTGCTTTTAAACCTCACAATTTCTAATAACTGACAATAAATCAAGAAGGCTCTTATAGTTTTGGAGAGTCTAAAGAGAATAGGCTGGGCATGATGGCTCACGCCTGTAATCCCAGCACTCTGGGAAGTTGAGGGAGGACGATTGCTTGAGGTCAGGAGTCTGAGATCATCTTGGGCAATACAGCAAGACCCCATCACTATCAAAAAAAAAAAAATGTTTAAATTAACCAGGTGTGGTGGTGCACACCTGTAGTCCCAGCAACTCCAGAGGCTGAACCACAAGGATTTCTGGAGCCAAGAGCTTGAGACTGCAGTGAGTCCAGGAAGCAGAGTGAGATCCCGTCAGTAAGAAAGTAAGTAAGAAAATAAATAAATAAAATGGAGAATGGTACCAGCCACCATAGTGTGGCCATAGCCATTGCAATCACCTTTCTCCTCTTCAGTTAGCCAGCTCTTCTAAGCTCTTCAAGGTCCCATCTTTTCTGGGAAGATTTTATGGAGCGTATACCTCCAGTACTTCCTCTTTTACAAACTCCACCCAGGCTCTCAGACTGCTTATTACTTGATTTATTACTATTTCATTCCTTGCTAATTGTCTTGTATGTGATTGCTTCATTTCCCTCAATAAATTGTTCAACTGCTTAAAGACAAGAATGCTGTCCATCTAGTGCAGGACTTTTATTTCCCACAATGTGTAGAACACTGCTGGATACACAATAGAAGTTTAGTAAATAGTTATTTGATTAAATAATGGCAATAAACACATTATATTGTCTTCCTGAATAGTTTCATCAATCATGATGAGTGATCCTTAAAAAGGCAAAAGCATAGTCATTGCCGGGAGATTCTGAAATATAAGCTGACCATCAGTATTAAACAGTATTAAAATAGCAACAATAATAGCTACTGGGTAGTTTTATTGTACTTTATAGTTTTCCAAAGATATCAGAGGAATTATATCATTGGATCCCCTTATGAAAAGGTGAGAAAAGTGTTTTGTTTTTTGGTTTTGATTTTTTGTTTTTTATTATTGTGGTAAGAACACTTCACATGAGATCTAACCTTTTGAAAAAATATTTAAGTACGCAATACAGTATTGTTAACTATAGGCACCAAGTTTTACAGAAGATCTCTAGAACTTACTCATCTTGCATAACTGAAACCATATACACATTGAACGACAATTCCCCATTTTCCTTTCCCCCTCGTCTCTGGCAACCACCATTCTACCCTCTGCTTCTATGAGTTTAACTATTTTAGATGCCCTGTATAAGTGGAATCAGGCTGTACTCGTCCACCCATGACTGGCTTATTTCACATAGCATAGTGTCCTCCAGGTTCATCCATGTTGCTGCATATGGCAGAGTTTCCTTCTTTTTTAAGGCTGAATAATATTCCATTTTAAGTATATACCACATTTTCTTTATCTATTCATCCATCAATGAACATTTAGGTTGATTCTATACCTGGGCTATTATTAATAATGCTACAATGAACCTGGGGGTGAAGATATCTGAGATTACAATTTAAATTCTTTTGAGTATATACCCAGAAGTGGGATTCCTGGATCATACAGTAGTTTTTAATTTTTTTTAGGAAAATTTATACTGTTTTCCATAGCTGATGATCCCCATTTTACATTCCTATCAACAATGCATAAGCATTCCAATCTCTCCACACCCTCACCAACACTTGTTTTCTTTTTTGTTGTTGTTAGTAGTCATCCTAACAGATGTGAGGTAGTATACCTCACTGTGATTTTGATTTGCATTTCCCTGATAATTAAAGATGCTGGGAATCTTGACATGTACCTGTTGGCCATTTGTATGTCTTCTGTGGAGCAATGTCTATTCAAGCCCTTTACCCATTTTTTAAATTGAATTATTTGGTTTTGTTGCTATTGAGTTGTAGGAGTTCCTTGTATATTTTGGATACTAGCCCCCTTGTCAGATATATAGTTTGTGAATATTTTTCTCCCCTTCTGTAGGCTGCCTTATCACTCTGTCAATTGTTCCCTTTGCAATGCAGAAGGTTTTTAGTTTGATATAGTGCCACTTGTCTGTTTTTGCTTTTGTTGCTTATGCTTTTTGTTATCATATCCAAGAAATATTGCCAAGCCCAATGTCATGCAACACAGTTTCCTGTGTTTTCTTCTAGAAGTTATTTAATTCCAGATCTTACATTTAAATATTTAATTTATTTTTAGTTGATTTTTGTGTTTGTTGTATGATAAGGGCCCAGTTTCATTCTTCTGCATGTGAATATCCAGTTTTCCCAATAATATTTGTTGAAGAGACTATCCTTCTTCCACTATATTCTTGGCACCCTTGTCAAAAATTAGTTGGCTATATATGAGTGGGTATATTCTGGGCTCCCTATTCTGTTTGATTGGTCTGTATCTGTCCAATTTGATTGAGTGTATCTGTCTTTATGCCAGTGCCATGCTGTTTTAATTACTAGAGCTTGGTAATATATTTTGAAACCAGCAAGTATGATGCCTCCAGGTTTGTTCTCCTTTCTCAAGTTGCTTTGACCATTCAGGGTCTTTTCTGGTTCCATATGAATTTTAGGATTGTCTTTTCCATTTCTGTAAAAAATGCCATTGAGATTTTGATTAGGATTGTATTGAATATGTAGAGGGCTTTGGGTAATATGGACATTTTAACTATCTTAAGTCTCCCAACCCATAAATATAGGATGTCTTTCCATTTATTTGTGCTTTCTTTAATTTCTTTCAACAATGTTTGGTAGTTTCAGTATACAAGTCTTTAACTTCCTTGCTTAAGTTTACTGCTAAATATTTTACTATTTTTTATGCTATTGTAAATGGGATTTTTAAGATTTCCCTTTCATGTAGTTTGTTTTTAGTATATAGAAATGCCACTGATTTTTTGGTTTTGTATCTTGCAACTTTGCTAAATTTATTAGTTCTAACAAGGTTTATTTGTGGAGTCTTTAAGATTTTCTGCATAGAAGATCATGTCCTCTGCAAAGATAATTTTACTTCTTTCTTTTTGACTTGGGTGCCTTTCATTTCTTTTTCTTGCTTAATTGCTCTGGCCAGGACTTCTAGTAGTATGTTGAATAGAAGTCACAAGAGTATGCATCCTTGCATTGTTCCTGACCTTAGAGGAAAAGTTTTCAGTTTTTACCCTTGGGTATGATGGGCTTTTCACTTAATGGCCTTTATGATGTTAAGGTAAATTCTTTCCATACTTAGCTGTTGATGATTTTTATCATGAAAGAGTGTTGAACTAAAAGTTTTTTACTCTCAATTTGCAGCTGATGAAATTGGGACTCAGAGAGATTTTAAACATGATGCCACTGGCCTGTATGATGCCCATGTATGAATTTTACCCTTCAGTTGGAGGGAAACAACCGGAATGCTGATCTCATGAGTGGAGTGCCCCCTCCACGTCACCCATGTGGCCTTGTGCAGGGCATAACTTCTAAAATTATAGCAAAAGTCTTATTTGCAAGAGCTCTCTCATTGCCTCTTGACACATCAAAGAAAACCAAAAACTTAGTGCTCTTTTCACTACCCACACTGGCTGAGCCAGGGTGTACTTGTTTGAGTGTTTAAGAAAAAGGAAAAAGAATGAAACTTACAATCTATTATATAACCATAAAATCAGCCATAAACATAGTGAATAACATAGATTTTGCAACTGGAAAACTACAGGGGAAGACATACCAGTCACTCTACCTTGACAGAAAGGAATTGTGACTGATTATGAAAATGGCCACAATACTCTGCAGCTCCTCCATCAAGAGGTGGAGCTGGTCCTTGCCTCTTGAATTTGGGCTGGTCATGTGACTTACTGGGATCAACAGAATGTGGAGAAGGTTACAACATGAGAGTTCTGCAGCTGAATCTCAACAGGCCTAACAGCTTTCGGACTGTTGGATGGTGAGAGAAACATGGCCCAGTCATCCCCATCTTCCCAGCCAACAGTCAGACAACCACCAGACACACCACACATACGGCACCCAGCCACGCTGCCAGCTGACCACAGATACATGAGTGAGACTTGCTACTTGTGTGTCTACCTCAGAGCAGCAAAAGTGCCAAACTCACTAGTAACCCATGAGCAATAATAAGTGGTTGTAGTTTTAAGCCACTGTATTTTGGGTGCTTTGTCTATAGAAACAGCTAACTGATACAATAAGTGGTCCTGGAAGCAAAAGAATCAGGTAGATTATGAAGCTAAGATGCCATTTGCAAATAGCAACAGCCATTATAAGTAGCAGCAAAACTAGGGAACAAAAAGACACCCTGCGTGGCATAGAGACTGCTAATCACATCAGCTTTTTATGTTATAGACTCAGAATTAGTAGTTTCCATTAGCAATATACTCAAAAAAAAGAAGAAAATGCACATAAATTTTATATATAGTGGCTGTTTTTGAAAGTACTAACAGAAAAAAGTCACAAATAGCTACAGTAGCTTCAACCATTTGATTTATTGATAACAAAAAGCTGTGATTCACTACTTCTCCCGGTGCATCCTTTGTAGAGAGCTAAGCTGGTAATGAGTGTATGAGGCAGCTCTTCTGCCTTATTGAAGTGACTGGATTCAACTCTTTCAAGTTTAAATATAACCCTTTACCTACATCCATTTCCCATCACAGTGGAACTTCACTTGCAGCTTTTATAGCATAAAATAAGAATTATGGTTTGAAGGCCAAGAGGAGAAAAGAACAAAGAGAAAAGGAAGAAATTGTTATGTCAACACTCATTCAGTTATTGAAGACTGGCATGCTTGAACATGTGTCTTCCAACCTTTCTTCCAAGCCTCAAACCACCTCAAATTCTCTTGCTAGAGGGTAGAAGAAAGGGTAGGAGAATGCATAAAGGATAGAGCCCACATCCATACCAAGCCCCACATGATTGTTTTAGAAAAAAATCATATGGTGTGAGCATTTCACTAAAGAAGTTACCCAGAAGCTGAGGTATCCAATTAAATATATATGTTTTTAGGTCCTTAAAAAAATCTATTTGCAAAGAAAAATTCAGTTTGAATACAGAGCCCTGCTAAGTTCCCAGAAGTATCATCGAACCAATCCTGTCCTTCTGGGTATGTCAATGGATTATCTAAGACTAAAGCAACCACAGACTCTTCTACCACCCCATGCCTAATGGGTCCATATGGCCCTGGAATATACACAAACTCCTAAGCCTGAAACCCTTCTACCATCTAGCTCCAGCATACCTTCCTGTTATACGCATGAGCGTGTCACAATGTTTCTTTGTCCTTAAACACAGGCAATGCTTTCCTGATTTTATGCTAAGTTTTCTGCCAGGAACATCTTCCCTATTCATTGCTACTTGTTAAAAATGGCACCTAACCTTTGAAGCCTGTCTCAAATGTTATTTCTGTATTCAAGCATGGCTACTTTTCTACAGTTTGTGATAGTCTCATATCATGAATCTCATCTCCCCACCACAGAATTTAGAAATCACAACTCCAGATTCCTTCATAGCTAGGAAGCAGTCATGTGACTAAGTCTAGCCAATCAGGAGTACCCACTTGAGACATTGATTAAAAATAAAACCAACATGAGGGATGACTATGATCACGAAAAAGGAATCTTCTGGCAAGAGTGGTAAAAGAATTACCTGGTTCTTCAGTGACAATGGGGTCTGAGCTTCTAGTTACCATCTTTCATTGACTCTAAGATGTCATCAACTAAAAATGCACCATTACTTCATGTACCTCTAAAACAATTTTTTAATGTTGCCAATGAAGCTATGACACGAGGTGTTCTTATAACTTGGAATTTCTATTTAATACTTATAGGAAAACTCTATTAAACACATAGGCATAGGTTTTATCATAAAATTTATTGGCTAAGTTAGTCACATTCAGAGTTTTTTCTGAGTGACTTTCAGATTCAAATCAACCATGTCCATGTTTTTGCACATAATACCATCCTGTGGACCACTGCGACTGTTAGTGATGCAGCATTTCTTAAAAGAATGTTCCACTATCATCTCTAGGAATTTCTTCCAAGGCATTAGCACTAATTCTATGAGTGTTTATATCTGTGAATGGGCAATGACAGGCAATGAAGAAAAAGGTGTCTTAGAAAAAATGAAATGTGTTCTATCTTTTCTGGTCACTCTAGGGTTATGAGTGACTCTCATTGCTATGATATGGTATAGTACATCCAATGAAAAATTGGTTAGTGGTGCCCAAAAGACCATGAAATGTAGCAAACACCTCTACTTCTGGCCTGTTGTCCTACAGTTTCCGCCAGTCTAACACATAAGACTGATATACATTCAAAGTATTTTAATGAGCAGTTACAACAAGTATTCTCAGAGGGGAGGAGCAAAAGATATAATTTTAGCTAATTTGGACTGTATTACAGTAGGGAAGGCACGTTAAAACTTAGATTCCTACATACATTACCCTTCTCAAGCCTCTCAGACCAACCACCTCCAACTCTTCCTTCAGGAAAATTTCATTATCTCCATAGGATAGAGTCTGATATTGGATTGCTTTCTGAATTCTCCATCTCAAGGCATAGCCTGGGTTTCAATTATGTCAGCACTGTTATTGACCTCTGCTCAATCTCATGACCTCTGGGTGAAAGATGGGCTTCAAGTATGGGCAAGGTTGAAGGTGGTTTCTCCAGCCCAACTCCAACTACCAAACACCAGTGAGAGCTATGGATCCCTGGTTCCCTCACTCAGTAACCACCCATTAGACATTTCTTAGCTGCAAATAACAGAAAAATCAACCTAACATGGCTTAATATTTATAACATTTATTATCACTCATGACAAAAATTTCATAGGTAGGCCAATCTCCAGGTGTCACATAAGTGGCCTCGACTCCACTTCTCTGAGACCCTCTAGAGTCCTTCCTCTGTATGTTAGTTTCGTCTTCTGGCTGTGAGCAAGATGGCTGCCACAGATCCAGGCACCATATCCAGATACAGCAGTGTTTACAGAAGAAAAAGAAGATACTCCATGTTCCTCTTAGGAGCAAAGAAACTCTTCCCAGAATTTCCCAGTGCTCCTCCACTCAGGATTTTATTGAACAAAATTGGATCACATGCCTATACCTAACAAATCTCTGGTAAGGGGATAGGACTACCATGATTGGCTTAGACCAGCCAGGACCCACACCCAGGGCAGAGGGTTAGTGCTGGGGCCTGCCCACCCCAAAGAATGCATTCACATGGAGAAGGGGCTGGGGGGGAGGGTTCTGAGCAAAATCAGGATCCTGTTAGGAAAGGAGGAAGGATGTATGAGGAAGATGTTAGTTAACCAAGGTATCTACTATGTAAGCAATTTCTCTAAAATATTACCTTTTCTTAGAGATGGTACATTCTAATCATTATTGATGAAAGAATACTCATATTAACAGAACTCTACTCTCCCCCCCCCCCCCCCCCCCCCGCTTTAGGAATAAGCATTTTTGTGCTGTGGCACATTGGGCTATTTTCTTCTCCATCAGAAGCCTGGTGGCATGAAAAGGAGCTAGAGGCTTTTATATGTTCTTTTTTTCTTATTGTAGAAACAACACAGCATGTGGCTGAATTTATTTATTCGATATATTCCTGTGATAAATATTTTATTTTATTCTGAAGAGTAAAAATGGAAGGCTTAATTATTTTATATAGCCCAAGTCCCCCCACACACAAGTCTGTAAAGCCCTCAAGGGAAAAGATGGTATCTGTTTCATATTTATGTAACCTATGAAATTCAGTTCAATAATAAATGATAAGCTGAATCATTAACCTCATTAATTCTTTTCAGGACCAACATAAATCTTTATGACAGCAACATGAAGGCTCCACACTAGGTGCAGCTCGTATCCAGCCTGTGTGTGTTAGCAAAGATCCTTTGGCTTGGGGATACTTTCCTTTCCACATTTCCAATCACAAATATCACCCAGATGCAGGGCCTTTCAGGCTAGAATTTAATGCTGTTTATGGTCATGAGTTTAGCTGAAGTGGGAAAAAATTAGTCCCTAAGTCAGACAAGTAATCTCCGGAGAAATTCAGACCTTGATCAGATCTTACCAATCCATGTCCTTTCAGCTTCTCCCATCTAGATGTATCCTCATTTCTAAGAATTAGTGGGCTGAAAAATCCCCTAGGAAGGCATATCAAAACATTAACATGTTCAGACAGAGGTACACACAAATAGTAAGTTTAAATGAAATTCTCTAAATAATTTGATATTTTCCCCCTTTTCTCTCTACTATCCTGTTCCCTTATTTAATCTCCCAGTTAAAAGCGTTGGAGAATTTTTTCCCCTTTCCTTGTGGCACAGTGTAATTGCTAAATATCCTGATTCATGCCCTTTGGTTCTTATTTCTTCACTTCTATTCTTATCTCTCTATTCTGACCCCCGCCTAGAAGTCTGTTGTTATGTCTGAAAAGTCCTTAGATACCATGGTTACCCAAAGAATCAAACTTACTCTCCCCAAAACTGAACATTGCTGACTCATGGGATGCCACAGGGATTGTAATAGCCACGGCTGAAATAGCTGTCCAAACAAAGATGCCTAGATAATAGCAGCTATTGAAGAAGACAAAGCCCTGTTACAAATCAATTAGCTACCCTTTATTTAAAAGATATTCAGTATGGTATTCCTGCTGGGAACCAGGTAGGATAGTATTTCCTGAACTGATTTACACAATACTAATATTTATAAGGTAAAGAAAGGAAAATATTGAGACAGTAAAAAAAGCCCAATAAAAATTTCCAGTCTTCAGGTCATTTTCATTGTCTGATTATCCTGATGTGTTACTAAATGCTAATCTGAATGCCTGTAGTGGGAATAATTTAGATTAAGATCTATATATTAATATTTCTACATAGAGTAATGGTCAGATGTAATATATGTATTGAATTAATTATTTCAGTAGGGCTTTCTAGCTTATAAAGCAACTTTACTTGTATTATTTCATGTGATCATTATGACAGCCCTATGAAGTAGGTGCTAATGCTATTTCCATTTTACAGATAAATAGACTCTGAGAAGTTCTGTGACTTTTATAAGTTTATAAAACTAGCTGGTAAAAGGAAGAGCCAAGACTAAAATCCAGATTCTTGACTTACTCTTTCCACAGCCCACATTGCCAATGTATATTCATGACAAAAGATAAATACAGTCCTCATTACCTAAACAAATGTAGCAAAAATTGGAAGCCTGCAGTTTGCAATTCAGATGCTTCTTCCTTTACATGGAGCCTGTGGCTTTGCCTTACTATCATTTCTCTTTGGTTCAGTGTAAGTTAACAATGGTGTTTCTTCGAGGACATTTGAGAGAACCTAATGAATGAACAATATTCTCAAGGAGACTTGGAAAGTACAATGTGCTCATGGTTGGCAGAATGACAATAGGGAATATTCTCCTGTTGAAGTTGTTAAAGCACGTCCCTTTCCCCAATCTTCACTATTTATACATTCATTGAAGACCTAAGTGTTTGAGATTCATCCTCTCAATCAAGAGTGTGACTCCTTATTAAACATAGGGTGGTCTAATGTCCCTTTTAAAAGCAACATTTAAGGCCATGTTGCTCTATTATCTCCAGTTTATAAGAAGAAAGTAGTTTCCACTACCCTAGGCACTCTGCAGAAAACGTTGCCAACTTTTATTCATCCAGCAGCCTCTATTAGAGCTTGAGACAACCCCCATTCAAACACTCTTCCTGCCAAGAACTAGGCCAAGGTCTATGATGACTGAACAAGAGAGCAACTATGATTTTCAAGTCCTATCCAATGATATGTTTCTAACAGGCAATGTAATGTTGCTTGCATTTGAGGTTTTAACCTATCGGGCCATGCAATGGCCATTTTTAATGGGATCTAATAAAGTTTCACATATTCACAGATGTCTGAAACCTCACTGAAAAGATAGTATGTAGAATTATAAGAGATAATATTTGTTGATGAGATTTATTTTAGGTTTTTAATCTAATTCTGCATTCTTCTGAACCAACATAGCCAATATATCAAGCTCGTAACTGCACAGTAAAGTGGAAGGGTATTGCTCAGAGCTATTGTAAGGAAAATGTAGCACTTAAACCACAGCTATAATAGGTCATTTGAGGGGAAAATGTGGTTTTAAAAAAAATTACTGAAAATGCATTCATAGGCATTATTATACAATTGAATGGGGCAGTCAGAGAAAGGAGTGGAGAACTGACTCAGGTATGATACTATTCTGCCCAACTCATCTGCCATGACAATGAAATGTATTTACTTACTGTTGGGAAAAAATACAAGTTCAACACACATAAAGCTTTGGTTGATTAATGATTCAGCTATGATGGTACCACCTAAAGGACAATAGTCAGTCTTTCCCACTAGCAGGAATCCTTACTGGGGTGTGGTAAAACACCATTCTCACTTTGGCTACGTGATCTGATCATAGACACTATTTTAATTGTGTTATAGTTTGGGAGGTAAAATAAATATACACAGGAATGAAAATAGGACTTGCCTTTGATGGTAAAAATAATTTATTTTTGGGCATGTCCAACTTATTATCACATAGGATATTTTAACAGGTCATCATGTTTACCCCGACATTTTCTTCATATATCAGTAATTCTTTAGTTTATTGACAGAAGATAATAATAAGGGTGTGGTAATCATGAAGAAAATTGTCAGCTTAAGATAGAAATCCAGCTTATCAAAGAAATATATATTTGTATATATCCATATGCCAAGATATGTATGTAGAGGAAAAGATAAAGTAATACCTTTGCAACAATCTGCATGAAACTAGAGATCATTCTCCTAAATGAAGTGTCTCAAGAATGGAAAAACAAATACCACATGTACTCACTATTAAATTGGAACTAACCAGTGAGCACACATGTGCACAAAGGGAAGTAAAACTCAGCGGAAATCAACCAGGGAGGTGGGGGGAGGAGGTGAGGGATAAAAACCTACCTAACTGGTAGTATGAACACTATTTGGGTGATGGGCACACCTTTAGCCAGGACTGAAGCATTACAAAAGTGATCCACGTAACCTAAAACATTTGTACCCCCTTAATATTTTGAAATTAAAAACATAAAATAAGATAAAAAATAATAATAAAAAGGGAAAAATAAACATTAAAATTTAAATACAAAAAATTTAGTAAACAAGATTAAAGGATTCGTAGTTCTGAATAGAATGCAAATTATACATCATCAGTGTAACCCCAGAATCTAACACAGTGCCTGGCTCATACACATTTAAGAAATATTTGTTGAATGACTGAATGAACAAATGAACAGACTTTATGGTCTCTGTAAATAGCCCTGACATTAGATCTCAACTCCATACTAGGTTTTGTTTTTGTACTTGCTTACTTCCAAAAAAGATTTGAAGTAACTTACTACAAAAAGTTACACAATGTGGCCCAAGCAATGAAGGATGAAATATAGTCATGATGTATGGCTTTTCTTTTCTTTTTTAACACAGGGCTTGAACACAGAAGGTCATCAAAAGCTTAAGCGAAAGTATATTTAATAACAATTTCTCAAAATACATATACGTATTTTTCACATGACTTAAAAAAGTATACTATATCCCTTAACAATAGATGAGATGCACAGATCCAAATGTGATTTTGAAAGAAAAGGAAAAAAAAACTGATCAAATAAAGCATTCCTATGGGCACTGGAGAAATGATCTAATGTTTGTGGCTTTCTTTAAAGTTCCAACAATAGAACTTAGCAAAAAGTAGACTTTCAATAAATGTTGACATAATACCCTCAGATGAAGTTGATTCTTAGCCTATTTCTATAGTATTATAATAAGATCATGTAATTAGCAGAAGAGGGGATGCTCTTCTTGTGATTTTGATGTGGAGAATTAGAGCATCCTATGGTGTCCTTTTCAGCAGAGGAGTTCAGCATCTTAATAGTACTTTATGAAATGATGGCTCTTCTCAGTCTCTTCAACACAGTGCATAGCTTTCAGGAACCCACACGGATAGGTGAGAGAAGATACCAATTGCCTAGCCAGACACATCAGCCAAATCAATGCTAAGAGATCAATGGATGGGCCTGATCCTAAAGAGGCAATGTAATGTCAGACAAAACAAATTCAAATCCCAGTTCTAGTCATTATTTATCCTAGTTTGGAAAAGCAAGGTAGCAATTTGTTGACCATGAAATAATCCTATTTTGAAGTCATCACAATTCTAAGTACATGGGCTCAATAATATTTGTAATTATTGTTATTAAATGTAGATTGCATCTGGGATATTTTGGAGGCTTGGTTTCTGAGCTATCATCAGGAAGGAAATGTAGGAAAATCATATGGTGGGGTGAAAAAACAGGCTTCATGAGGTTTTGGAGTATCATCTAGATACCATCTTTAGATAGAACAGTCATCTCAAAAGGGGTCCAAGTGTTGCTTATACAGAGGTGAACAATTGAGAACTTCTAGATAGTGTAAAAGGATATTAAATAGGATGGCTTGTAAGCTAGAGTCACACTGGTCTGCATAAGTCCAGATCAGCAGGGACTAATGTGTGACATCCTGCCCCTCCCTCCCAAGTGTGTGAAAGAGTACAAGAGATTGTTTTCAACCAGCAGCCAGTAAAACTCAATCTCTTCTTTAATAAAGGTCTGAAAGTTAAAATGGTAAGAAAGAAACACACTCTCCCCTGGCTTACGGGCACAGGAAATATGCTGGAGAGGGCATGAGGACTCGCATCGACAAGGAAGCGCTTCCTTTATTTCTTTCCTTCTTCCATTCTTCCTCTCCCTTCCTTTCCTTACATCTTTCCTTCTTTTTCCTCCCTTATATTTTCTCTTTTTATTTCCTACTTCATTTTACAAGGATCTAAGATGGAGTGATTTCTTCTTTTGTTGTTTGCCATTGGACTCTGGATAAGCCAGGTGCTGAAAGATGTTGTTCAGGTTTCAGTTTGGTTGGATTAGACCTGATATATTTTTCATTCTCCCTTTCCACATATCCTAATGTAGAAAAGTGCAGCATTCAGACGAAAAATATATGGGTCATCAAGGCAAGTTCTCCCATTGGAGAGCAGGAAACTGGACCTGTGATGACTGTGAATGAACTCTCTGAGAACCAAATGAAACTCACAGAAATAGAAACCAGATGTAAGCAATCATGAATCCAGAGCACTACTCTGCCTCCAGTTTATTTTTAGCAGAAACATTAGCGAAGTCTTTTCAGTACATAATTAATTTTCAAGGATTGCCATTAACCTCATAGTATAAGATGGGACAAGAGAGTTTTGCACATAAGGATTGAGTAAAAAATAATGATTTTTAAGTAGTTTGCTATGTGTTTGGTAGGGTGGGGTATTCTATGGTTTTTACTTTTCCCTGTTTGACCTAGGAGTAATGACTTCCCCCCGCCCCCCAAATGTAATCCATCTTTAGATGATAGTGGCTGTTTATATATTTAGGATGTGTCAACCTTCTCAAGGCTGGGAAGTATCAAGGCCTAATATAATATTTGGCTTTCATGTTTTGGGTGTACAACAAGAGGACCAACAGTCTTGTTAGCTAAAATCAACCCAAGGTATTAGAGTTCGGACATGAACTTGGCGTGCCCATGCCAGAGGGAATACAAGTACCTTCTTTCAGGCTCCGACTGAAATCATTAATTATGTCAGCAGCCCCAGCGATAGACCTGGAGACACTTCGCACTACTTAGCAAACAAGCTACCTTCTCAACTGTTTAGAAGTCTGGGGAAGATCTTAAAGATCTGTACTCACTGTACTTACACAGCTTTTTCCCTGCGAATCCTCAAACTTTCCTTGATCCTGTGTCTCTTTGGTTTTACCACACCGGGGTTGGAAAGAGATGAGGAAAATATGTGGTTGTGATGCCCAGACTGTGTATTATAGACCTGAAAGTACACCCTGGTGCACCTCGACAATGAAACTCTTTTTAAGACATGGGTTTTTTTGGAACCATATCAACCGCATTTGAGTTCCTGCTCCATTTAAGGCCATCATAGGTCTTTTAAAGAGCAATTTAACTTCTATAGACATGTACATTTTTGCCTATTAAAAACAGCTTTACAAAGAATGTGACCTGTGTTTATAGGACAAAAACTGTTTTTTATCCTTTCCACAAAAAGCAGCCTCCTTTTTTTAACCATTAAAAGTACTTTGGCAGTTCTCTGTATAATTAACAGCTTAGCAGGATGAGAAGCAAAGTGCAACAGAATTCAGCTAAGGTCAGTTTAAATTTTCTTAGCATAAGGACTCCTACATAATAAGTAATCTCAATATATTATAATGCATTAAGAGTTCACACTTTTCTCCCTTACTTGCTGGTCTCTGGGAAGAGAAGCACAAATGAAGTGAAGGGGAAGCCATCTTCAGTAGAGTGTATAAGCATAAGGAAAGAGAGATTTTTGAGGCTAAATGAGACACAGGATGCCTCCAAATCTATCACAATTTTTAAAAGAATATGCTTTACAAAAGGTTCCCAGCAACAGATCAAAGAGTTTTACATATGACTTTTGGAAAAGGGGTCTAAAATAAATTAAAAATATGCTTTCACCTCTCTAAAGTGAGGAGACAGGTACAAAAAAAACTGCTATTCAATTTGATTCCAAAAATATCTTCAGAGGACCTACTCTGGGCTCATAGCAGTGTTGGGTACATTGGGGGGAGGGGGCGAGCAGAATACAAACAAGAAACTGATGAGGTTTTGTTTGTTTGTTTGTTTTAGCTCATGGACCATTCTACTAATTGAATGCTTTCCTCCTGAGAAAGGGGCAAAGGAGTCTAGTAGCTTTAAGAGCTGCTGGTGGAATGGATTCATACTCTCCCTAATAAATGTATTGAATTTAATGGATAAAAGAATGAGATCTTAGAAATTTAATAACAAGCTGTTGGAGAAAAATTTCTTTAAAGAAAGAAAATGAAGGAAATTAGATTGAACTTTAAAGGGAACTCTCAACTAGTATCACCAATACTAAGCTACCAAGAGAGAGTAAAAAAACAAACAAAAAGCACCTTAAGTTATGTAAGCAGAAAAAATATAAGAGAATGAAATCTATTTATGTCATTAATCTTTTTTCTTTCATAGAAAAGTAAAGAGATGCATAGGGGAAGGCTAGCTACCAAAGAATTCATAGAACAAAATTAAACTTCTAAATTGAAAAATAACAATAATAAAAAAATATTACTATACTGGTTTATTTCTTACTTTTTAGGGAACTGGGTATACACTTACATCAATTTTATTGACTTGGGAAAATATTTAGAAGAATTTATAGAAATATTCCATTTTTCCTCACTGAATATTTTCATATTATAGACCCAGAAACGGAGAGAGAGAAAAGCTATTAAAAATTATTGAATCATAATACTTTCTATGTAATATCAGGCATTCTCAATGTTGTTTATAAGCGCGCGCGCACACACACACACACACACACACACTTTTTTTAAGTATCACACCACAATTAGAAAGAAGGGTAAAAGTGGCAATATGTTCCAATCTGATGTCTTATACAGAAATAAATAAAAGTTTCTCATATGTACTGGATGTTTATTAAACACATCCCCATAAATAAAGGCACAGACCACAAATAAGAGTTACATATGTTTACAGTATTTTGCAATTTTGTAGTATTTAAGGTAATTCATTATTCAGATGGAGATTGGATCTCTAACAGAGATAAGTAAGGATGAAATTGCCAGGAGAAATTAAGAGACAACAAGGTAAAATGTGGTGATAATTAAATAAGCAAATCTTCCTTTCCCTTAAACATGTATAAAAGCTCAATTAAGTTTGTAAACATCTTTTCATAAGTATATGTCACAAGAACTGGGCAGGATTGTATCTCACAGATAATGCACCTACAAGGAAACTCCCGTGGCAATTTGTTTTCTTGTTTGCTTCACGTGGCGATCAGACACTGCTCAGGATTCTAGTGAACAATGGAGAAGTCGCTCCTGTGAACTATCATACGCTACAAAGGGCCCCACCATTCCTAGGAAAGGAACTGACCGAAATCCCTGAGATACCAGACAACCTGCTGGCTCCAGTTTCCCCACTCAATAAAAGTGAGCGTTGGGGCCATGCCACCGGGTACAAATGCGGTGGTCATTCGTGGGTGCTTTTAACAAACAGGACAAGCATAACAAGATCATCCACTAGCGTCTCGCTCTTTAGAGAACAGAACCTCAGAAAAGCGAAAGGATGGAGGCTGCTGTGATGGACGGATGCTGCTTAAAGCACATGAAATGTTTCCTAAGGGGGAAGACACCTTCAGGAAGGAGTTAAAAGAAACCCCACAATTTGGACTCCGGAGTTTTTTCCGTCTGTCTCTGGAATTCGGCCTTTGTGCGAGAGCGCGTCCCGGAGTTGTGCAGACGAACCCGTCCAGCCTCATGCCCGGCGCACACGGGCTGGATCGCTGGCAGGCTCAGGCTCCAGGGCGTCGCGTCCCCGGGGTGGGGGGGTCTGCGCCTGGCCAGGACTGCCCAAGCATGCACGTCAAGGAGTCTTAACCACCATGGACAGCTCACTGGCTTCCCCCAGCCAGCTCCGCGCAATTTACAAACTCCATAGGAGCCACCGGCAAGGTTGATTTTTAAGCCTGGAGAGATGCCATGTGTTCCACGGTCTACACCCCCCGCGATCACCGAATGCAGCCAGAGCAGTTATATACCGACACGGGTTTCAGGGATTAATAACCGTCTCCATGCCCTCAAATCAGTCCTTGAAAGTGCCACCGGATTCTAAGAATCCAACGGAGAGAGTTGGCAGACAGAATTTCGTTCCACGTCCCTCATTTCCTTTCCTCTCCCTCACCGGCCTTGGCTTTGCGGATCGTGTTAAATGAAATAAAACAGACGGGCCCCGGGGCTCCGGCAGCGCAGAAGTTCGCGGGCGCGGGGTAGGCGGGCCGGGAGACAGCGAGTCCCCGGGCTGCGGGAGGAGGGGAGTTGTCCCTCCACACCCCGTGCGCACCGGACAGGGCCGGGCTGGGTGGGGGTACGTCTGCCCTGCCCCACCCTTCTCTCCCCTCACCCCCACCGGGAATTTATCGTCACCGTCTGCCTAGAGTTTATCTCATGTTTGAGTCATAAACTGACCTGGAGGGAGAAGGAAGGGGAGGGAGAGCCCCGCCCAGAGGAAGTTCACGCTGGCCCACGGATCCTGTCCTTGGGTCGCACTATGCCCGAAGCTTTCCCTCACCCCTAGCCGGATGCGGGGCTCTCCCGACAGGAGGGGCGCACGCTGGGCCTGCCACTCCGACAGATCCGGGTTCGAAACCACGCACACAACGCGGCCAGAAGGGACCGAGCGCAGGGGCCTCAATAACACCGCTCCGGGCAAAACACGGATTCTGTGCGGCAAACAAGAGTCCAGATTCTTAGGGAACGGAAGCCCAGCGAGATGGGGGAAATGTATGTAGGCCCGCTAAGGGGCTTCCCAGGCCTTTGAAGTTTCCAACAAGCCTAAGGTCCCAGGGAGCCAAGCCTGCCCCCTGCCTGCGGATCTCGTCCCACGTCTGTCGCAGGAGGCGGGGGGGGGGGGGGGGGGGGGCTGATAAAGATCATCCCGTTGTCCTAATGCCGGTCTTAAAACCCCAGACCCTGCCCTAAGAGACTCCAGCCTCCCCTTGCTGCACCGAGAGTGTATCAACGAGGCCAAGAGACTCCAGAGAAGGAGCAGCAACTTTCACGCTTGCTCTCCCCAGGCCTTATTTCTGACAAAAATTCCAGGAAAGGCAGGCAGAGTCCGAAGACACCGTAATAACCAGCTCAGAGCGAAGCAGACACAACACCCCATCTAAGTGTGGGTGTCTGGTTGCCTTCCTGCCTGAGAGGATGGGCATCTTAGTCGCAGTGCTGCCTTAGGGAGGGACTGCGAGCTGGCGGGTCTTGCAGGGGTGGAAAATGGAGTTAGGGAGGTAAAAGGCTTTCCAGGGTCCCAGCGACGCCCCGGGACAGCGCCTTCCGGGCAGCCCCAGCTCAAAATTTAAGAAAGAGCTATTCCGTTCACTGGAGAGCTGGGCCATGGCCAGGAGGGTTCTGTGGCACCGCCTGAGATCAGTTTCAGGTTGAAGGGTTGTCGTCTGAGCCAGGTGGGGATTGGAACTCTCTCTGTGGTCTCGCACAAGTCCAGAGCTGCCTATTTCAGGAAGCCAAAAACTTGACCCAGCAAGGGCACATAGCAGGCACCAGTCCAGGAGAGGAGGACTGGTACACTGCACATTCTTCTCTCCCTCTCTCTCCCTCTCTCTCTCTCTCTTTCTCTCTCTCTCTCTCACACACACACACACTTCATCCCTAGAGAGACGATTCCTCAGCTGTTTCAGTGGGAGGCACACCAGTGCTTGGCCTCAAAGAACTGGTACCTAGGACCCTCATTTCCTGAAGACTTTCTCCTTTCACATTGGCTTGAGCTCCTCCCCGGAAAACTGCTTCCCTGTTGGGCATTCTGGTCCTGTCTGGGGGAAGCTGAACATTGCCCAGGAAGTAGGGAAGGGTGAGGATGGATGTGAGGCCCACTTTTCCATGGGAGGATCCCATGAGCCTGATGCATCTGTGGGCACTCCTCCCTGAGGCGATTCCTCCAGATGGTAGCAGCCAGACTGCTCCTGGACAAGACAGCCCCTGTTTGAGACTTATTCTTATACGGATATCCTTACTTGGGGTTTAAAGGCATTACACCCTTTTTTCTTTTCTGCTACACTGTGGTCACTTGGCAACAGCCCCGTCTCAAGTCTCCATCAAGGCAAGCCACGTTCTAATGGAATCAAATGAGAACATTACTTGAGCTGATTACGCAACTTCTCTATGTAAACATCCAAGGAGTTTGGAGAAGAAAAGGGATGAGTTTAGTTGTTTGATTTCAGAGGATTTGAGAGATAACACTTGGAGCTACAGATTAGCAAATGTTAAATCTGGATGTTTATTGGTAATAAGAGAATTCCTGAGCCCAGGTGCACTGGTTAAAAAGCTATAGATACTTACTTGGTTTGTAATGCTTATTTTTTTGCTGTTTGGGCTAAGGAGGAAAGAAGGGAGAAAGATGAAGAAGCTAAACATAAATAGTAGCTAATTTTGTTCTAAATTTTAAGAGGAAATATCCCTGGAGATACATATCAACTGGTTATTCAACATAAATTGAAGAATAAAACACTTCAAAATTTTTAAACCTCTTTTAAAATTGGGATATACTGTAATAAACTGCCACTGGGGATGGCAAGATGGAAGTCTGGAGCTTGCTCAGGGGCTAGGCATTCGTGTAGGTGTAGATCTCACAATGCAAGCTGTCTTCACATGGAAATACTTCAGATTAAAGGCAGGCCTTCAAATCCTCCCATTTGCTAAAGTGCATTTACATGACAGCAAGGCCTAAGCAAACATTTAGCCTCTATTGGCACTTATTCTATTCCTAAACCTAAAAAAAAAAAAAAAAGAAAGAAAGAAAGAAAAGAAAGAAAAAAAAAAAAGGACTCCTACCATGTCTCATTTACAGTCATGTGTCCTCAGCATTAAGGAGGTTACTTAGTTATATTAGGAGCTAGATTATGATGTCAGAAAACATCATTTTCAGGAGAGAAAAAAGTCAGGATCCTGGGTATATATTGGAGAGAATTTCTATTGAAAGTAATAAGCAGGGCAGCTTGAAAGAGATACCTGCTTTCTAATGATTGCCTGTAGTGGAACAGAAAAGTCTCCTTACAAGAAGTTTTTGATTCATTTAAGATTTAATTTTACTTTTCTGAAGAACAACAAAAAATATTTTTGAAAGAGACTGCTAAGAAGATCTCCCTTCTTTGGCCAGAAGAGCAGAGAGAAGATTGTAAATCAAGGAAAAGGTGAAGTAATAAATTAGGAGAGAACTTTGGTATTCTGAGTATATAAAGACTATTTATTTTTCCTGTGTCTATATTTTCTCTTTTTGTGGAGGAGAGGAAATTCTAAAAATATTTGATAGATGTTTTGCCATTAACACCAGAAAAGTGTGTGAGGAAAAAGAAAGGAGGGAGGGAAAGGAAGGTTAATTTTGTTTAATTAGTAGAAAAAGCAACATAAATCAAAGCAGTCTATTGATGCCAGTATTTAATTTATAATGTTCTGAGAGAATAATGAATTTATTTACATCATAAGTGATTTAATACTTTCAATTTGATTTTTGGTTTAACCTTTTATTGGGGGAGGGCTGACTTTCATAAGCTTCATAGTTTGAAACTTGGCTAAGTACCTTTGGATTTTTTATTGTGGAAGCAAATATTATCATTTTAATGTTAAACAACTTGCAAGTATTAAATGGCTCATTTGTGATGTACTTTTTTTTTTTTTTTACAGATTTCTCCCTTCAGATCTAACTATTACATTAAAGCTCCTGTGTCTTTTTGGAAGGAACTTATTATAAATCAGAAAGTGTTAGAGGTTCAAAGGTCGACATTTCTAAGTGCTGATACTTTGTCTTTTCATGCCATGCAAACAGGTCTAACATTTAGAAATTCTTAAACGTTCAAGGGAAGTTGTGGAAATTCCCAGAGATTTTTTTTTTTTTTCCAGTGGAAGGAAGCCAAGTTTTTCAAAGTATGGCGTTTAAAGTAATCAACTGAAGGAGATAGGCGTTCTGGAAGAAGTCCCCCCCCCCCCCCCATCTAAGTAGCAAACGTTAACTGCTAGCTAGCTGCAGTGAACGAGGGGGAAAAGGGGCCGAGATGAACAAGGGTAGGTGAGAGGGCGCTATTTCACCCACCCTTGGTAAAATCTGTGGAGCATCAGCCGGAAAGTCGGGCTTTATAAAGGTCAGACTCCCTTAATCATATCGACTCTCTAAATCACACTAGCCTTCTAGAGAGTCATGAAACCTACCAGCAGGATTGTCTAGAAGACAAACATCCCTGGAACGGTTCCGAGCCACCAGCGCTCATTTCAGAAAGAGAGAAGAGATCCCGGGGCGGGTACCCACACTCGCTGCAACTCTTTCCTAGATGATACTACCCAGTAATTCACAGCAGTCTTTCTCCCCCCCCCCCCCCCCCCCGCCATAGAAAGCTATTGGGAAGAACCCCCCGCGCTCCCTTCGCTTCTCTAAGGCAGAGCAACATACAGCGATAGTTCCGCTACATCTGCCGGCCCAAGCGACTCGAATACAGTCATCCTAGAATCTGTAACCCGGGACTTTTGGGGATAGGGAGGGAACAACAGAGTAGGGTATCAGAGAAAGGGTGGGTCAGACTCCTGACGATGGGTGAAAAGGGCTGTATGCACGCCCCGTCCCCCTCCGCAATTCAAAAAGGGTCTCCATCCTATGCGCGGGTTTTCTTGAACGGGCTCCAGATGTCCCCAGCTGTTCTGAGAGCAAGAAGTGGAATCTCGACCTGAAGTCTGAAACCGTTTTTTGCTCTTCCAAGGAAACGATCTCTCCCTCCCTAGCCAATGTTCTCCACTCGGCTTGTCCCAGGAAAGGGCCAGGGAGGAGGGTGCGCATCTAGTGCCCCAAACTGCCAAGAGAGGTCAGAGTTCCTTAAAATCACAGGCCAAAGTCCCTGCGTCCTCTCCGCCTGGGCTCCCAGGCCCCCGCGGCCCCCGGCCCCCGGCCCCCGCTCCTAGTCCTCCTCCTCGCCCGTCCGCCCCTGGCGGTCTTGGCGCCCGCGCGTCCAGCCAGGCGCGCCTGGGGCCGCCGGCTGCCAGAGGCGGTCCGCACGCCCTCGGGGACCTCGGCTCCCGGATCCGCGGCGCAAGCTGGAGCCGGCCGGGCGGGGAGGGAGCAAGCGGATCCGCCCACGCCCCCGGCCCGGGGGATGGCGCAGCCGGGCCTAGGCTCCGGGGTGGGGCTCTGCAGTGCTCCGGACAGCGCCGGGGGCGGCTGGGCGGCAAGGCGGGAGGGGGGAGCTCCGCCGCTCGCGGCGCATTCCGGGCTCGGGGCTCCCCTCCGCTCGCTCCGGCGGCGCGGGGCCCGCTTGGGCCGCCCGTCGCCGCCCCCGCCCCCCGCGCGCCGGCCCGCGCCCTCGCTCGCCCCGCGCGCGTTCCTAGGGCGCCACCTCTTTGCGACTCGCTCACTTCTCCCGCAGGTTTGCCTCAGAGCGTGTGAACATTCCTCTGCTCGGCTCTCAACTCGCCTCCAACCTGCGCTGCCCGGCCAGCATGCCTCCCCGGCCGTGAAGCGGGGCTGCCGCCGCCCCTCCGCGCCGCTATTGACCCGCCCTCGCTGCCACCTGGCCCTCCTGATCGACGACACACGCACTTGAAACTTGTTCTCAGGGTGTGTGGAATCAACTTTCCGGAAGCAACCAGCCCACCAGAGGAGGTAGACAGACAGCTATGTATATATATGTGGGTCTCGCTACAAGTGGCTCTGGAACAAGAGGGCCTGGTTCGCAAAGAAGCTGACTTCAGGGGGGAAACTTTCTTTTAGGAGGAGGTTAGTCTTGTTCCACGAACTCAGGAGAGCTGCTGGCCAGATTAATTAGACATTGCTATGGGAGACACGAAAACACACTATTCATCCTTGATGCATATATAAACCATTTCATTTTCGCTATTATTTCAGAGGAAGCGCCTCTGATTTTTTTTTTTTTTTTTCTTTTTGGTCTCTTTTTGCCTGTGTGGTTTGGAAAAAGCACGGTTGGAGTAGCTGCTTGCTAAATAAGTAAGTGCGGAGAGGCTCCAGAGAAAGTGTTGTGTTGTTTTCTTTTTTTCTTTCTTTTCTTTTCTTCGCAACTTGGGAGATGCCCCTGATGCTGAAGAGGCTATTTGAGAGCAGGCTAACAGGGGGAACGGAGTCGTGCAAGGAGATGGAGAGTCTGGACTGACACTTCGGGTCCCTTTCCACTCTGTTGCAGGTCCCGAGCGCAAGAGGATATGATGCTGCGGAGACTGGTTCAGCACTGGAGCGTCGCGGTGTTCCTGCTGAGCTACTCGGTGCCCTCCTGCGGGCGCTCGGTGGAGGGGCTCAACCGCCGGCTGTAAGTGCCCCATCCTCCCCTAGGCGCCGGGTTAGGGAGGCTAGTGGGACAGGCTGCCAGGCTGGGACGCTGCCGAGGGCTCGCAGCGGTCACCGATGCTCCCCGCCCGGGTTAAAAGAGAGGGGCCGTCCGGCTACCTGCCGGGGGCGAGCCCGGGTCCTCCAACCTAGCCGGAGAACCGGTTGAACTTCAAGGGGAGACAGGCAAGAGACAGATTGTGTGTGTGTGTTTCCATAAGAGGGAGCGTTTTACAGAATCTCCTCTAGGGAAAGATCCTCTACCTCTAGTGAAAGAAAAGGATTACTTTCAGAACCCGGGAAGGTTTTGAAAGTCGGAGGAAGCTGAGGGATCGGGGACATATGGTCTGTGCGCGCGTGTATATATACATACTGAATGTGGGTGGCAGTTTGTGTGTGAAAAGCAAACTCCTTACATCTAATTTTATTATGAATGACATAATTTTAAGCATATAAAATGGGACCACATTACATAATGAAAGCATATTATATAATAAAGTAGTAACAACTTTGCGGTGGCACGACTCCAACGTTAGTATTGATACAATTCAGGAACCCTAGAGCGTTTGATTACAAACTGAGTTTTAGGTGTGGAAACTTTTTTTTCCCACTTGGAACTATTGCTAGCAGTTCTTTAATCTGGAGTCAAATATTTGCATTGTAGACTGGAAACTTGTATTTTTGCATTCTCATTTGGTGACTCTTTTAAGGATAATTTCGACTTTGAAATAATCATACATCCAAGTACACCCGAGAAATATCACTATGTTGTATGACTGAAAAGTTGGAAGAGTGGGAGAGTAAGAGTATCTTAATAATCCGTTGGACCTAGCAGTTCATTAATGTGTGTAATACCATCTTTGAGTGATCTTTAAGCTGCGGACTCAGTGTTCAGGATGGGAAATACTATAAGGTTTTAAAATTGAGAAGAGTTTGACTCTGGAGAAGGAATTAAGGAGAATTTTTACACTAACAATAAAAACAGCAATATCTAATATTTACAATCAGGTTCATGGTGCTTCCTTGTAAATTCCCGAGGGTGTACAAAAAGGCAACTGTTTTATATGTGCCCCTGGTCTATTATTAAAGCAGAAAATCCTTAAATGAAATTACTTTAGACATGTCTGAACCTTGGCACCAAAATGAAAATCTATTATGAATCTCCTAAGGCAAATTGTGTAGAACATTGTACTGAAGATAAAGCTGCATTGTATTCTTCAACGTTTTGCTGATGTATTTCTGAAAATTGTCTTCAGACTTTTTGCTCATTTTGGAACTTGTGTTAAATTCAATAATTTAAAATCCATATATAAATACAGATGAAGACTACATTTTTAAAAGCACACTTAAATACTGCATTTATTTGGCTAAGAAATACTATCTTGGAACAGGGCCAATTTTTTCTTTAAAGTTGCTTAAGAAATACCTGTTTTCTCTTTTGAGAAACAGTAAATGAGCCATGATTAAATCCACAACTACAGCATAAAAATACTGCTAAGTAGTCCTAAAGGCTATTTTTAACTCTTTCTTTGTTGCACCTTACAAAATACACATCAGAAACCATTTAGCAGCCAGAGACTGTTATAGTTTTGTTTGTGGGTGAAATATAATATTGTAGTTAAACACTCACACTCAGCAGATGGTTATAAAACTACCACAAAACATTCTCATAGTTAATGGGTAATAGATCATCACATTACAACCATGGTTTTTCAGGGAGGCTGAAATCATCTGTAGATGAAGATGTTTCATCAAATTATTATAGCCAAATGGAGTTTAAAAAAACAAGTCATTATTTTTGCTTTGCTGCCAAGTAACAGTAAATTTTGTGTGCTAGACAAAACAGTAGTCTACTATTACGCTAAATCAAGCCAGTTTCTCAAAGAAATTTTAACATATAATCAAACCATGTTACTCCTCAATTTTGACACAAAGTGTTGGGAAACTGCTTTAGAAGTATAGATTTTTTTTAACTAGGTGCTAACTTCTAATGGAGAGGAATCTACTGGGACAAGATTTCCTAAACCATGTGAAAGAGGCAATTATAAGTTGTATGTCTTCTGGATCTGTTAGTCCAGAGGATTTTAATTAATGGAACTAGAGCATGATCAAGTTGGATATTGGAAAGTGAGGCCTATGGATGTTATTGTGCAGATGAACAAGGCTTTGGGCAGGTGGCTATCTCTGTGTTTAAGTGAGAGAGAGAACCCCAGCAGCTTCAGAAACCTGAAACATCATTGGCTGATTTGCTTGGGAGCCAGACTGGGTCTACTCCACTTAATGAGAAGCGTAACTTTTGACTGAGTCATTTGGGTTGGAAGGGACTTCTGGTGAGTCATCTTAACTCTAACACCCTAACCCTGTCTCTTCTATGTACCACAAAATTTTTCTTCTCAAACACAGAATCCTTCTTTCGGAGGAGCCCAGCATCAGTACAAGTGTGCTGCTTTTTCCTGTGCTGGAAGAGGAATTTCCATCACTGTTTATGCCCTCTGTTCCTTGATAGTTTCTTAGAAATTTAATCTTCTTCCCTGAAAACTCCCTTGAGAGTGATTTTTCTTTAAAGAGGAAGAGCTATGTTTTGACAGAATTTAAAGTTATCTGTGTTAAGCATTTTCCCCAAATTTTTGCACTTCTTTTTTTATAATAATCAGAGGAGAGCATCACATATAACATACTTGTTTTTCCATTTTGGAGCTTAGGTATAAAATAAATGGCATGTGAACCATTGTGCTATGTAACATTTACAGACGTACTTAATAACAGGCTATTATTCAGGCCATATTTACAACCTACATATTTCAGAGTTACCTAATTGAAAACCTCCTTAATTTGAATTTATTACTCAGTATCTATGTACATCTAGTTTGCATAGGTCCAATCATTTATTCCTTTGTAAGTTTATGTCTTATTTTGGAAATAAATAAAACACTTTATGGGCCTTATTCCTTGTTGATGGTAAAGATACCATTATATTTTAGATCCTCTAATGCAGTTTCCCAATCAGTTTCATTCTTCACAATATTTTAAGTGCAGAAGTCTTGGAAATACTAGGTAAATTATCTAACAGCATTTCAGACTTAGCATTTAGGAAAACTTTTTTTCTAATACACTGTTACCCCTAAACGGTAGATGGAAAGCTTTGTCCCTCACAAGAGATGTACTATTTTAAACTGGACGAAGTTGTGCCATATTGTAGGTTTTTTATAAAATAGAAGGATAGAATGATTACTGCATTTCCCATGAGAACCATCCTGGGAAAGTGCAGCTCTTGAGTTAGGAAGGCACAGTGACTCACAGTTGACAGGCTGGCCATGATGACAAGCGTATATGCCTGTCAGAGGGGGCATGAGCAATGGTGGCTTGATTAGAACAGACTAACCATTAAAGTTTTGGCTTCAAGTTAAGCAAGAATGGGCTATATTATCCATTTGGAGAGCAGTACAGATGAGGAGGGTATCTGCCAGGAATTGAGAACAAAATAAAAGCCCCAAATACTATAAATTATTACTGATTAAGAACTTCTTTTTAATGTGACATTTTGCTAAAAGATACTTATTAAACTGCAATGCTTCTGAAATATGCAATTATATCAGTCATATTCTTTAAACATGTTATTAGAGAATATAAATACATTGTACCAAAGCCTCAAACTTGTAGATTAAAAGTTTCCAGAATACTAACTATGCCACCGAGTAAGTGAATTTTAATCTAGTCACATGTGGCACCTTCAAAAAGGAAGAGAGACTCCTTCATGCCTCATTTAAACCAGGCTCCTGTTAAATTCCTTTCCATGAAGTCATGTCTTTTTTGAACAAGCTACATGGCTTAAAGTCAGTCCACACACTAAAATACTAGAAGGAAGCTGGCATTCCGGCTAGAAGGGCTGGAGAAATGATGACTGCATTTTCATCTCTTGCTCTCTTCTTTGGCTCATTCCTCCAGTGATGATCCAAACTTAGGAATCTAAGTTCCTTACTTTGGTGATGAAAATGGACTTTTGGGGCAATAGGCTTGGTCTTCAAGGAAACTGATACATTTCTGTCCAATTCACCCATTGTTATGGTGGTTTTATCACCCTATGCCTTCCCATTCTTGTTCCCTCAACAGAGGAACATGTTGAGACTTTAGCTTTGGCTTTGGCCGGAGAAAGGACGGAGGAAATTATAAAAGCAATCTTGGTTTTAGAATCAGAAGACCTAGTTTTTGGAGCCCCAGCTCTGCCAGTTCTCATTGTGTGAACTACGGCAAGTCATTTAATCTCTCTGCATCTCACTTTCCCCATGTCTAAAATGGAGATAATAATGCTTTTTATTATTGTCACATTTCTCTAAGGAGTTAAAGAAGTTGTACTAACAAAAGCAACAAGGGACCCAGACACCATTGTGTCAGGGAAGTAAGAATACAGGGGATACAGCCCTGTGAACTGTCCTCCCATGCTTTTGAGGATGAGCCAGTTGGAGGGCTATTCTGACCGTCAGATTGGAGTTAGGTAAGAAAGAGTTGAAGCAGGCATGATATGACTGATTAATGTATGCATTCCTTAAATATGGCTAATAATGTACACACAGAATAACAAAAGAATACATGATGGACATGGAAGCAAGAGTCAGAGTGTCATCTAAAAGGATTGATAGGGAATCAGTTCGTTATTTTTCAGTAAATTTTTGTTAGAGTGTTGTTTAAGTAGAAAAATCACTTTATATTTGTTCCTAAACATATTTTAAGATAAAGAGAGCAAGGAGAAAAGTGAACTTCTCAGTTGAGTACTAAGGATAATACTCTTTAGAATCCTAAATTTAAAAAAAAATCTTGAAGCACAGAAGAAATAGAATGATCTCATTTAATTTAAGCACACAAAGAAACCCATTTTAAGGAGACCACCCACTGCTTCACAGAAAAATACTCTTTCTGACGGTTGGCCTTCAAATACAGGTTCCTGGTAGCCAGTAGTCTAAAATGTTAAAGTTCAGCCTATTAGTCAGTTGGTTTCCTAGACAGGCTTCACTGCTCACTTCATCCTTCAGCCTTTGTTTGCTTTTACTCTTACAGCTTGCAGTTCTTTGAAATTCAGTATTATTATTATTTTCTTAATGAGGCAACTGTGTGTGTGTGTGTGTGTGTGTGTGTGTGTTTATAGGCTTGGGAGAGTATTCAGGTAAAAGCAGTCTCCTTTTTTATTTCCCAAGCTGGGATTTCTGGATTTATTGCCCTAGAAGAACTCTGAAAAATGTGAAGAGATGCTGGTGGTTTCTGTCCATTTCTGGGCATAACTGAAGCATAGCATTTGAAATTGGGAGGAAACATAGAAATCCCTGACTCTGGCCCCTCCCTTTCATACACATGAGGCCCATGAGGCCCGAGAATGTTCATCCTCCCACCTAGTAAGTGGCAGAACTAGTAAGTGGCAGAGCTGGGACCTGGGTCCACCCACGGTCCCCTCCCTGTGCCGCCAGCTTGCTCCGCTTCCACTTGTGTCCTGTGTGGACCAACTAGAAAGCTAAAGGGATTTACTCATGTCTTTGTTGCCTCTTCCCACAACTAAAATTTAACTGTTTTATTCCCCTCCTGGTATTTTTTTTTTTTTTCCTTACAGCAAAAGAGCTGTGTCTGAACACCAGCTCCTCCATGACAAGGGGAAGTCCATCCAAGATTTACGACGACGCTTCTTCCTTCACCATCTGATCGCAGAAATCCACACAGCTGAAATCAGAGCTACCTCGGAGGTTTCCCCTAACTCCAAGCCCGCTCCCAACACAAAGAACCACCCGGTCCGATTCGGGTCCGACGATGAGGGCAGATACCTAACTCAGGAAACCAACAAGGTGGATACGTACAAAGAGCAGCCACTCAAGACACCTGGCAAGAAAAAGAAAGGCAAGCCTGGAAAACGCAAGGAACAGGAAAAGAAAAAACGGCGAACTCGATCGGCCTGGTTAAACTCTGGAGTGACCGGGAGTGGGCTAGAAGGGGACCACCTGTCTGACACCTCCGCGACATTGCTGGAGCTCGATTCACGGTAACAGGCTTCCTGGCCCACGGCCTCTTCCTGGTGCTCTCAGCTGGGCTTTGGAGCCTCCCTTCTGCTTTGCCTTGTATTTTTTCCTCTCTGTCAGTCGCCACACAATTCAAAAGCTTATGACAAGCCAGAATACTGTCTACCTTAAAGCAAGGTCCCCTTACTTATCCCCAACACACATGCTGCGCACGCGCGCGCTCACACACACAGGCTCTATAGCCCATAATCTTTCTCCACCATCACCAACCCCAACACCCTTTCTTTAATACACTATTAAATAATTCCATCTGTTATTCACGCTTCAGAAGCTAGTGACCATCTTCACAACTTGCTGAAGAGGTGTATTTATTCCCCCACTCTCACACCTTGGCAAACTTTCTTGATAGTTTTTCATTTCTTTCTTTTTCCCACTTCAAGGGAGAACACAGAAGGATTTAATGTTATCTACAAACACTGCAGAACAGTACCTTACCATCAACAGTTCTGAGCCATTCACATTTTTTATTTAAGTGTATTTAATTAAATCTTAAATTTATTTTAATTTAAAGAAATTAAATTATTTTTGAAACACACGCTTTAAGTTTGTTTAATTAAATTTAACTCTGGTTTCTACCAACTCATGGAAAAAAAAACAATGGTTTCTGAAAATTTTGCAATATTGCCTTGGAAGGATATAAGTTTTTCTCACGTATCTCTTTGTCTATTGGCAAGTTGAATAATTTTTCTAGGGTAATGCAGTAAGAATAATAAAACTTCACACTTACGTGGCTTGTTTATCCTTAGCTCACAGATCCAGTTAATAATGACACTCAGACTTTGGAATCAAAACAACTTAGGCTCACGTCTTAGATCTGAACTTATTAAAGTTCACAAGCTAGGGCAAGTTACTTAGTCTTTCTAAGACTCACTTTTGTCTTATGTGAAATGAAGATAATAATTGTACCAACCTCATAGAGTTGGGTGAAGATTAAATGAGATATTATATATGAGTTGAATGCCTATCATATATAGTAAACACTCAATAAATGGCAACATATTATTACTCTGGTGCTTTTAGACCTAGCTCTGATTGTGCCATCTATATATATATAGATAGATATATATTGGAGTGGGGGTGTCTCTGTGAGGCAAAAAAGGGGGCAAATACTCATTTCATCTTATGAAATAAACAATGAAGGCATTCCACAGCTAAAGAACCTGAGTAGCTCTTGGAATTGAAATAGGTAGCCCTAGAACTGGATTTATTTCTCCATTTCCTGATGCTTAGACCTGCGCTATGTCCTCACTGCTTTTTCATCATGATTTCCATTGATAGGACCTTGTTTTGTTTTTTACTTTTCAGTACAGCACTTCTATGGGGCTTGAAAGAAAGAGGAAAACAGCACAAGAACACATCATATGCAACTAATGATGTCATTATTTAAAGAGTCCCCTGTTACTTCTTCAGTCCTTTCCTCTGACTCTGGTTCAGATAGAGTTACGGGGTGATATTTCAAAGGGGGTTTGCTACTTACCATTATTTCTCTCCTTGAGTTAAGTTGACAAACCCATCATTAAATAGCATATACAATATTAATAGCAATTAGATTGGATAAGAAGTACAGCTTCAGTAATCAATGGGCAGTGGCACTAGAAAAATCTTTAGCACAGTGAATAACCTATTCATGACCTATTCTGCAAACATCTAATGGATCTGTAAGGGGTAACAAACCCTATAAATTCTGGCTCACAGAATATATTCAGTGTATTTTAACTGTACATATTCATAACACAAGAACTGTACTTTATTGCCAAAACCTATTTTTATCCATTGTCTTACTATATATATGAATTATAAAAATAGAAGTATAAGTAATTCTTAACAGTTTTTATTCATTTAAAATTTACAATGCTCTTTAAGTATCTAGAGAATTGATGAAAATCAATACTCATCAATTCTTATGCCCAAAGCTACCCTTAAGTTAAAGTAGGTTTAGTAGGCAGTGGCCTAATCAAATCCAGACGTAGGACTGAAAGAAATAGAAGGTTTCTGCTTTTCCTTTCTCTTCCCTGTTTGTGAGGGACATTCATGGAAAGAACTGTTTGTTTGGCAGCCAGATGTTGGCACTCTCCCAGTACAACCCAACAGAGGTGCAGGGAAGAGTGGAGAAATTTTGGAGTGTATTGATGAGAATGTATAGGGCCATGTAAATTTTGTAATCCAAATAAAATCTTTTCAGAATAACTGTTTTAAAGTTTTATGTGACCAATCTTTTATTAATGTCCTCTCCTTAGTTTCTTTGTATTATTATACGATGATCTGAGAGGTCTAATGAGATGGCAAACATGAACTTTATTATAATATATGCAGTATTTTTTTAAGGAAACTACTGAGGTAAAATTATCTGTTTCCTGTCACATGAACCATTCAGTGGAAAATATATATCTTTAAATTTGGGGAATTACATTTTAGAATTTTTGACGCTGCAAATGAGAGATCCAGATACAACCAGATTCATTTATTAGAAATCATATGTTTTGCCTTGGTAAATATTGATTTAGAAAAATGTAAAAAGCTTTTCAGGAGTCAAAACATCTAGGCCTCTAAAGTGGTCTCATACATACACATATAATAAACATACACGTGTACTTGTAGGTCATGTTATATGGTTTACTTGGTTATTCCAATATGTGCCTTTGTTAAAGGAAAGATTAAAAGGAAGGAGAACAAACACACTGTCTGGGCAGGCTGAAATATAATTAAAAGATTTTTCCTTGGTCCTTTAACTTATTTCTTTTTTCTTTCTAAGGATTTAATATTTCAAAATATTATTCATTCTCTCTTTGTGTTATTCTTAAACTCAATTTACTTAATACCATTTAGTACAAAAACATTTAAAAATCAGTACAGTACCCAAATTATTGAGTTTTTTGAGGTCATCTTTTTGGCTTTATACATAACATCCATCCACATCTATCTACCAATTAAAATTTTAATCTTAAACTCTTCTTTTCTCTGTAGTGAGGAGCTATTTTAACATTCCAACCAAAACCATTGGTGAAGGGGTCAGTTTCTTAAGACATGAAAACACTCTCAATGCTCAATTTGCTTTCCTTTCCTCAAGCTGCACATAAAACTTTGAAATTGTTAAGAATTTGCTGTTTTGTAGGTCTCATACCCACACATGTCCGCCGTGTAAAACTGCCCACAACCCTGGCTCCTTAATCCAATGACACAGCCAATCAAATTCCATTCTATAGTTGTTTCCTGAGAAAGGAATACATATTCACTGAAATGGACCACACAAAGAGAAGAGAAAGGGAAAGAGAAAAGCAGAGGAAACTGTGCTAGCCCGTCTTAAAATACTGTCAGTACACTATTTACATAGTTTAGAAAAGGTGTCAATCCCAAGTGATAACTTATTCTGAATAATAAAACAAACAGTGATGTGAAATACTGCTCTTTTGTACTTTTAAATCAATTTATTCTTATTCTCTCATTTAAAATAGATTTTTCCCAATCCTAATGAAGCATCTATCGAAAAAATCAGCAGAATGGAGACAAATGATCCTATTTTAGCTTTAGCTTTGAAAACTAAAATTCAATAACTAGTATTTAAGGACAACTAAAGAAATGACAGATGTCAGCCTTTCATCAACTGAACATACTCTTTACACATCCTTCCAACCTTCACCCAAAGTCCCATACTTTCACAGCCCTCACCACAGTCCATTATGTTAGTGAGAAATTGGCCAAAAGACCACCTGGACAAAATAAACTTTGGATCACCCAAATCAGGTGTAACTGGGGAATAAACTTCTAAGCGAGTTGTATGTTATGATGGATGGCCCAACCTAGCCTTATTTCCAGATTCTCAAATTTGTCCCTTCTTTTCCCAAAGAAGGCCAGCCATGGAAAATCCTCACAGGGTCTCTTTTTTTCTGACAGAGCATAAGTAGAAACTCAGGCCCTTTCCCTTTCTGCACCTCATTGATCACTTAGTCGGGTTGAAGACCCTGCCTGCAGCAGAGGTTTCGGAGAGTCAGGTGGATCCCACAGGGACCTCCTATAGGAGATTTTTATAAGAGTCTCCTGAATCTCTTTCCACTGTGATTCCGTGTTCCTTAATTTATATCCTTTATTTTATATGTCTTTTCATTTGTAAGGAAAATTAACCTGTTTTCTCCTCTTCTTTCTCTTCCTTCTTTTTGCAGGAGGCATTGAAATCTTCAGCAGAGACCTTCCAAGGACATATTGCAGAATTCTGTAATAGTGAACATATGGAAAGTATTAGAAATATTTATTGTCTGTAAATACTGTAAATGCATTGGAATAAAACTGTCTCCCCCATTGCTCTATGAAACTGCACATTGGTCATTGTGAATATTTTTTTTTTTTTGCCAAGGCTAATCCAATTATTATTATCACATTTACCGTAATTTATTTTGTCAACTGATGTATTTATTTTGTAAATGTATCTTGGTGCTGCTGAATTTCTATATTTTTTGTAACATAATGCACTTTAGATATACATATCAAGTATGTTGATAAATGACACAATAAAGTGTCTCTATTTTGTGGTTGATTTTAATGAATGCCTAAATATAATTATCCAAACTGATTTCCCTCTGTGCATGTAAAAATAGCGGTATTTTAAATTTGTAAAGAATGTCTAATAAAATATAATCTAATTACATCGTGACTCAGGGTGAATTATATCATTTGAGATTTCTGGTAGAAGGAACATGATATAGTTTTTTAAATGCTATTTGAATACAATCTTAAGTTTAATATGTTTATATTGGTACATATTCCAACATTTCCACATTAGTTTTTAGTTAAAAACCGCTTAAAGTGCATTTTACCCAATATTTCAGTTCAAGTCAATAGCAGCATGGCTGAACTACCTAGACATTACTTTATAAAGTATGTTCAATTTGAAGTGCAGACAGGGGCAGGCAGAAAAGCAGCAGAGAAAAGTCAGGACAAAGGATTAAAGAAACTTAATCCAGAGAGTCAGCCAGAGCTGAAAAAAGGGAAAGAGCTGGGTCAGGGACTCAAAGGCCATTGATAATTTTTTTTTTTTGAGACAGAGTCTCGCCCTATTGCCTGGGCTAGAGTGCCAGGGCGGACGTCACCCTAGCTCACAGCAACCTCAAACTCCTGGGCTGAAGCGATCCTTCTGCCTCAGCCTCCCAAGTAGCTGGGACTACAGGCATGTGCCACCATGCCCGGCTAATAATTTCTATATATTTTTGGTTGTCTAGCTCATTTATTTCTATTTTTAGTAGAGACAGGGGTCTCACTCTTGCTCAAGCTGGTCTTGAACTCCTGAGCTCAAACGATCACTCCCACCTCGACCTCCCAGAGTGCTAGGATTACAGGTGTGAGCCACCGCGCCGGCCAGGCCATCCATCATTTTAACCAATGTAAAGTTTAATTTGAGAGATCTCACTCTTACTATAACAACCATAATAAGCATAAAAGAGCTACTTGAGAGTTTTGCCAGTTAAGGTTCCTACCAGAGAAAGGAGAGAGACTCGGGTTCAGGAGATACGTGACCACTCAAAAAGTTCTCAAAGGTGAAGGTTGCTTTCCTGTGATATCACAGTTCTTGGAACTCGATTGCAAATAGCATGAGTATAATGCCATATGGAATCCCTGTTCCATTTTGAATATCATCCTAATTGTTCCTACCTCTATGTTCAGATGAACACACAAACACATTTCCTTCTACAGAATTTTTAACTGTTTGGAGCTTAGGACAACAATAAAAAACAAAACAAAAAACCTATGAATCAAGCAAGCACATATTTAGGAATATAAGCAATATACTGTTCAATGCCTATTAAATATTTGGGGGGTGCACAAGAGATAAGAATGCTGTTACTGCCTTTGAGACTCTCACTCCAGTACGTAGACTATACACGTGTATACATGAAAAAACTACATGCTAAAATGATCTAAAATTATGTGAATGTCTAAAAAGGGGAAATAAAAAGAAACACATACAGAGAGATTAATGAGCCAGGCATGAGTAGGATTATGTTTCTAGGAGGAATATACTAAGATTGAACTTATTCATGTTTTTACTTGAGTCCCATAGCCTTCAAAATAGAACTCATTTTACATTTTTTGGTAAGAATTTTAAACCTACATTAGTAGGCAAATAAGAGAATTTATGCTTAGCTTCCCTTATGAATTTGCTGGAGATGGTTATTACACCTAAAGACTATTTAGAAGTTTAAGGCCAATACACTAACCCTATATAAAGCAAGTAATTTGGAGCACCTTAAAACCACATTTGGCAAAATTCCACCTGAAATTCTACGCCTTAAGATTGCATCAAATCTTTATGCGATGTTCACATGAAAAATGTTTTTTTAAATACTAGCTTGGTAAATACTTGGATATTAAGGCAAGAAAGCATCAGATGCACCTTTAAACGCAAGTCATCTTTAAGTTTCTCTTCACAAGTAGCCTGTTCCTAAAAAGAAAGGAGGGAAGAGGAACTTGGGGATTTGTAGTTGTCAATTCTTACCAAGCATTGTTGATACCATTATTGCCCGTCGTCATACCCTGGGTCCTCTAGCAGGGATAAAGAGTACAATCATGGGATAAGAGACAGAGTGTGGAGATGAAGCAAAATATCTTTGAGATAAAAATGTCATTTTTATGAAAGAAAAAATGAAATCCATAATTTAAGTTTTTAAATGTAAATTAAACTCTTAGCAAATTACACTCTAAGTGAATACAGCTTATCCTTAAGTAATGTTTATAAAGCAGTAACAATTTAAATAAAGGCAATTTGGACTAAGTATTCTGGAATTGAAATAAAACTTAATCTACTAACAAACCATTATCTTCCTCACATTCTACTCAGACAGAAATTTGTTACTTATGGATGTTATGGAGGCCTTCTTCAAAAGCCACGTGGCAACACTTATGTGTGAAGAGCCTATTCCTTTCCCCTGTGTTTTCTTAGCCATCGTTGTAAAACAAGTGCGTTTTAAAGCATGTGCTTAGGACACAACTAACGTCTTCAGAGCTACATTGTTATGAATCAAAATCAGTTTTGACTGATTGGTCTTGAAACATTTAAAGTCAATATTGACATCTTCTTTCCTTGTTATAAAAATTAGTTTGGAATGTAGGCCATGTCAATCTAAGAAATACGGAGAAACTGAAGATTTTCTTGGGAGAAAGTGTAAACATAACCTTGGTGGTTAAAAATTCAGTTTTGATTTTCCATTCCCTGTTCCTTGTATGGTATTGTATGAATTGAGCAAAGCAGCTATTTAACTTCCTGTATTTGCTGTTCAAGGACAAAAGGAGTCAATCTTTTTAAAGTTTAAAGTGCTCTCTCTAATGTTCTTTATAATGGACACAACAAGAACAACAAAGTCAAGTACGACTTCAATACCTATTTTATAGTCAATTCATTAAATAACTCCCAACATATGGTTTAAGACTACAGTCCCCAATCCCCAGTCGGTGGCCTGTTAGGAGCCAGGCCACACAGCAGCAGGTGAGCCAGCAAAGCTTCATCTGTATTCATAGCCGCTCCCCATTGCTCGCATCACCGCATAAGCTCCACCTCCTGTCAATCAGAGGTGGCATTAGATTCTCATAGGAGTGTGAACTCTACTATAAACTGAGCATGCCGCTTATGAGAATCTAATGCTGATGATCTGAGGAGGAGCTGAGGAGGTGATGCTAGCTCTGGGGAGCAGCTGCAAATACAGATTATCATTAGCAAAGAGGTCTGACAGCATGATAAATGTAATGCACCTGAATCATCCCCAAACCATCCTTCAACCCCACCACAGTCCGTGGAAAAATTGTCTTCCATGAAACCAGTCCCTGGTGCCAAAAAGACTGGGGATTGCTGGTTTAAGAGATACCCACATGTGCTTAAAGAATTCAAGTTATGGCCTTTTGTAAAAAATTCCAGAGTCCTTATACCATCACAGTATATTAACTTTCAGGTAATCTAGAATTTAATTTTAGAGTAGCTTACAGTTGAACTGCTGTTTTTCCCCATTTGGTCACAAAGGCCATGGGAAAACAGAACCAGCTGTGGACAGAAACAATGTACTCAGAGTGCTCATCTTCTGTAAATGGTGTGCACTTTTATTGAGAGCTCTAAGAAGGCGATGTTCCTAGCAGAGCCATTAGTCCTTCCTCAAATAAAGTGTAAAAGACATTCCAAGCACAAATGTTTGCCATTTCCTTTCATGTCATAATCCAGAAGGTGTTCAGTACAAGACTATTATGAGAGATTCTGTTACACAGTTAGCAAAACGCTGCCATATGATAAGTTACTCGTAAAGACTCAATTGAACATTTCAGCGGAGGTATTAAACACCAGTAGCCACTGAGATTCCAAAGGTGAAAGGTATTACTTCAAAGAATTATATTATCTTATGTCCTAGGTTTAACTCCTGAAGAGAAGAACTATTTCTTCCAAGTTGTCAACATTACTTCTCTAATTATTTTGTGAACTTGTTAAGAGAAGGAACCTTGTTTTCAATATATACCATCCAACACCAGTAAACAGCATTACTTTGGTTGAACACAGCAGGTGTTCAATTGATATTTGCTGAACAGAATTTAAAAATTCTTTCAGTTTCTGGATGAATCAACTGAAAAATGGAGTTACACAAAAAATGTGCTGGGGATAGGAGATGGATCAGAATTTTGAGTATTGCAGACTCCCATGGGATGTCCTTTTCTTATTCAGATAACAAGCAGCTTAGAGAATAACTGCTCTGAGTTATCAACTGTTCGCCAGAGTGCCCTTTGTTTTTCAGCCTCTGGTTTAATGGAAACTTTTCCAGCCCTGTAAGTACAAGAAGCAAGGGTTTGTGTTGAGTATACAGCAACCTCCCAGAGGAAGGGAGGAGAATTTAAAATATCAAGTTTTCTTCCTATGAATACACTGTACAGAAGTTACCCACAGGGCCCAGTTGTGCAAAAGAGGCACACTGCTATTTTGACAGAAGATTAATGTACACAGTTCCCAACCAGAGCTACCCAACATCGAGATGAGAACATTCACATCTCTGTATAAGTTCCTAATATGCTCACATTTACAAGTGCAAAGCATAACGGATATGTTTTCAAATTGCATTTTCATTAAACTTCAAAACATCTTCCAAAGAGTTTTCTTACATTTTCCTCTAAACTGGAAGGCATTCATAAATTGGAATAATTACAAAATATGTCACCCCTAAAAAATGGATTGTTTTAATAATGGTGACTCCTACTCCTTGCCAAATCTACATTGCTTTGGGATCTGAAAAGCAAAATAGTCCATCCATCTTCCATTTGAGTAAGGTAATTGGTGGTCACAATTCACTGGGTTGTCATTGAAAAACTGCTGGGAAGTGGCTCTTTTGAGTTCCATGTTCTGAAAAATAAATGCAAAACAATAATAAATCATGCCACCTTGGGTTTAATAACTCTATATTCACATTACTCTTTCTCTCATTCATCAAGAGTTTTAGTAGAACCCTAGAGTCAATGTAGAATACAAAAGAATACATTGAAGAGTAGTATCCTGGCTACCTGCAGGTGAAAGAAACTAGAAGCAGGCAGTTTTCCTTAGGGAGAAATTTTTTTTTTCTGATGACACAGTAAGATTCTTAATTGCCATTTTTCCCAAGAATTAGAATATGTGTTTTATAACAATGGTATAACAACTATTATGTCAGAATAAATTAGCATAGTGGCAAGCCAACAAATAGTGGAGCAAATATTGTTTTCTATGAGTTTATTATACACGTGTTACATTAACTAATTTATACTGTAATCTATCTCATTTAATCCTTCCAACCATCCTGTGAGGAAGATAGTCTTTGTCGCCATTTTACAGATGAAACAATTTTGCATTGACAGATTGGACAACTCGCCCAAGATCACACGGTTTGTAAGTAGTGGAGATGGGGCTCAAAGCAAACTTCAGCTGACGCAGCCACAGCTTACAAATGTTGCAGGAAAGCTTGGTTCAGATGAAACATCTTTTAGACAAAGCTATTTTGTTTTGCTGTCAGCAAGTTCAAGGCAATCATAAGTCTGAGACAGTGCTACTTTGCTTCACTTCTCTGCTTCCCCAGGAGGGCATCATTTTGCCAGCTCCTGTCCTTCAGGGCATCTTCTAAGGCTGACTGCCACCTTAGATTCCACAAAGCTCTAAAATACTTGCTCGCGCTCTCTCTCTCTCTCTGTGTGTGTGTGAGAGAGAGAGAGAGAGAGAGAGTGCGCAGGAGCGCCAAGAAGCCCAGGTGTTTGCCCAGGCCCATGAATGGGCAGCTGTTGCTTTAAAGGGAGCGTGGCAGAGGAAGGCAAGGGAGCCCTGGCTGGCAGGCGGGCATGTAAACGTATACAGAGAGCCACTTTCTGTAAGAAGGCCAAAACAGATTTAAAATGGGACCACCTCAGAGATGAAATCTTTCCCCTCCTGTTACCTCTCAACCTGCTCCAAAACTCCACTATTCAGTTTTTCCGAGTCTCACCCACCGTCCCCCCCTTCCCTGGGGTATGCTGATTTTCTGTGCGAACACTTGGCACATGGCAGAGCCGTTTTACGCCTTCATTGAGCAGTCAGAAATAATTTCAGCGGCTAATGATTTCCCCGGCAAACGGACGTGTGTGCCTGCTGGGCGCCCTCCTCCAGCCACTGCCCGCACGGGCCGAAAGGGAGCGTGCCCTCAGCGTTTCTTGTCAGTGGGCTTTCATCTCTGGGCTGACTTTGGGTGACTTATGTATTTATTTCTACATTACATGGAAAAGAGGAGAGAGAAAGTTTCCACTGAGATGGACTTGCTTAAGGGAAGAAGGATGCCTTTCGTCACGGGAGGGCGCTGTGGAGACAATGGACCAGGACTGATTCGGGTTTCAGCCTTTTTCTCACCTGGAAATCAGCCGGGGGTCAGGGGGTGCAGGTAATGGAGGTGCCTGCCGGCTTGACTTGGGTTTGAAAGCACCATGCGCTAAAGCCGCTTGAATTCTCCCCAGATCCCTCTCCCGGAGTCTGAAACTCTCTACTTTTTAAGATCTGTTACCTATTCTTCCACTTGTATGGCTTCCAATCCAATTGTGAAGAATCGTGCCCTCCTCAAAGCTGTGTCTCCATTTTACACTAAGTGAACCGTTTAAAGAGATACACAACGAATTGTATATTTTATTGCCCAAAGGAAAACACAAGTCTTAGGATAATGGTTGAATGTACTTTATTGACTCACTGAATAGGGGGGAAAGATACTTTTACCTTTTTAGTTAAAAGACCACCGTGTCCCTAAAATTAGCGAGTTCTCATTACATACTTTCCAAGAATCACACAGACTCATCCGCCCAAGCAGTGAAGGCTACTCCCTGAACCTAAAGGCAGATTCAATTCCACCTGCTCCCGCAGATAACCACTACGCTGGTTATCTGACTCTCCCGATAATCATGTTCTATGGTGTCACAATCGAGGCAATTAGGAAGAGAAGTAAATGTCAAAACAGATTATGTTAAACAATAGGCAGTCTTGATTCCAGTTTGATTGTTGGGCCTGCAGTTCACATATTGCTTGGTCTTTCTAGACACGATACTGAATCCACAACTGTTTATTTTATCTCTTCTTATTCTCTATACATTTTTAACCTTTATTTCCTATTGAGTTTATGTTTTCCTTTGAGGGTGGGCACAGAAGCAGCCTACCTATTGTCTAGTACATATGTATCTCATTGTTTGGGAGTGACTAGATCCCTTGGAAACATATTGGTTGAAGTTGGAAGTTGCATTTGCTTACATTCAATATAGACTATAGTTTAAAGCAAATCCCAGTTTCTATCATCTTTTACTTTTTACTGTAGTTATAATGGCAACAACAATAATTTCTCATGCTTTAGTGTTACTGTAGCCAATCACTACATAAAAAATATCTATGCAGAACCAAAATTAACCTTGGGTACTCTATAATACATGAAGTATTATTAAATCCACAAATGCAAGCTTCTAATGTTTTACATTCGTGCAATATACTTTGTAGCAATAAAATTGCAGGACTTTCCTGCTAGCTGAGAACTAAGAGTTCCAGAAACAGTTCTAAGTTATATATGAGCAAGCTAAGGTGGGGATGCTTTTCTGTTGTTTCCGAGGAAGTCCACACAGCAGGTGCCCTATCTGACATTCATCTCACACACTTAATAAACATCTCTCATGTGTTATGTCCAGAGGACACAGAGACAACTGAGGCATAGACCTGATTTCAAGGAACAAAGAGATTACCTACTGTAATCAAATTTAGGTAAGCTTTCTGCTGGTATCTCCTGGAATAAGGAGGGGAAATATTTCTCCCTCAAATACCACACCCCTTGTTTAGTGAACATGTGTTATTTGTCTTCCTAGTATAGGAAGAATATTTGTGCTTCCAGTTGAAAACTGTGCAACTAGACTCTAGAGGAAACCCCTCTGAATAATCAGGTTCTGACACTGTGGGAGCTATTTTACAACTCAGTGACTTGTAGGTAACTGAGAGTAATGCAAAATAATGCTTATCTATAATTTTTTCCTGTTTGGTAAAGGTTTCAAGGAGTCCTCTGGCACGTGGCCCCTAGGACCATAGGTTCTTTGGTCATTCTGGATGACTATATCTTCAAGTGCTGTCCACCCCTCCAGCCCCAACCCAACAATACACTGCAGAATGGAAGCAAGATCAAGAAATACAAGCTATGGGAGCCTGTTCAAATCAATCATCTTTAAATGTTTCTATAGAGGAGAAGCCATATGCTGTGTGGGGGAAGAATAGAGAGGGAAAATTCTTGAAGCAGCCAGCAGTTAGCTTCCCTTTTGTTGCCTGTGAACAGTTTCCCTTCAGCATCACATTTGCATCCCCAGTTGAGCAAAAGAAAAGCCCTGAAAATGACCAGCCTCAACCTCTTTAGAAAGCAATTTAACGATCCATTATTGTCATTCAGGCATGCCCCGTGGAGGTCTCCCCTACTCCCCCCAAGATGCCTATCATTCTTCCATCACAATCATAACACCCCTCAGTTTTAGAAACACAGCTCGCTCTGTTCTGTCTACTGTGGCTTTCCGTGATTTTCCCTACAGAGATTCCTCTTACATTGTATGTTAATTGCCTGCCACTTTTTTATATCCTGGCAGACTGTAAGCTCCATGAGAGCTGTATCTTTTGTTCCACCACCAGCACACGGCATATTCTGGCCAGTATGGGGTGCTCAGTAAGAATTTGTTGAACAGATATGAATGTGTTACCTCTAAGATGTAAGATCTCTAAAGACAAGGAGCTTCCCTACCTCACATCTTTTACTATAGTTTTATCAGAACAGTGCCTGACATTATATGTGTGTGTATATATGTGTATAATCGTTAGTAGTAGCATTCCTCTTGGCTTTCCCGTGGGGAGTCTCTGATAAACCACCCTCATGTTATGGGCACTTATCACCTGGGTTCTGTAAGCTGAACTGCCCACCACCGTTAGCATAACCATTTGTTCACTTACCATTCATATATCCATCCATTCAACAAATTACAGTTTACTTGTTTTCAAACAGATTATATGATTTATTTACTGGAACATAAATTATGCTTGTAGGGCTACAATTTCCAAAGTCATTTCTTTTCTCCTTTTGTTTTCCTTGTTCATCATTCTGACCATATCCTCTGATGAACTGTAGCCTTACGTTGATTTCCTATTACACTTTGAGTCAAACACAATTTTCCGAATATTTCTTTCAAAAGGCCTCTCCCAGCTTGACTCGCCCTCTCTGACTGCTTTCATCTCCTCCTCTAACCTAGCCTTCACCTTCCAGACCAACTAAATTTATTGTCATGTGGTTCCTTCCACGGGTTCTTCCTCTCCTGGCTGTGAGCCTTTGCTCAATTTTTTCCATATCTATGGAACAACAACCAAACCACAACTTTCTCCTCTTTAAATCACGGCTCAAGGACCAGCTGCTCCAAGCAGCTTTTCCCCACCCATCTTCCAATCCATCAGATCATCACTGACCCAGACTGCTACCACAACATAACCTTGAAATGACTGAATTTATAAGTATGGTATGGCTGTCGTCCAATTTCTGACTACGTCAATACTAAAAGGCCTAATCTCAGTATTAATCAATGTTAAATTTGAAAAGAACCAAAAGAAATGTGCAATAGTCGTTTTACAATTAGCATTGTAAAATATAGCATTTTCAAATGAAGACAATTAGGTATACTTCATTTGAGTTTAAGGAATTTATTCCCTATTTTGTTCCACAAGGGATTGGAGAGAGCTTATAGTAACATAAAATGCAATGACAATTAAAAATAAATAAATATTAAGATCAGGGAAAGCGCAGACAAAATAAAATAGCAAAATTATGGAGAAAATTAGAATGTAAATAATCATGCCATAACTCCATGGTTATTAAAGTTGGACTCCCATTTGGCTCTGATCTTCTTGCACTAAGATTATTAATTATTAAGCCGTATTTTTATTCAATATTTAAAGTTAACTCCTCCTCTTTGAATGATATGAAAATTATCAGGTTACTGCTACTTTCTGGAATTGATGCAATAGTGTAACATAGATTAGTGTTTCCAAAATTGTTTTATATGAAACATAGTCCCAAAAGACGTGGCATGAAAAAAGATGCCTATATTCAGTTTGGGAGGCTTTGAGTAAATTCTGCAGAAAAGAATCCTATCTAACTTCATTAAAACCCAGTACTTCCTAAACTTACTTGAACAGAATTCCCCCAACCTTTTCCCCACATAATACCTGTCAACACCCCACAGAAGTGGCTTCCAAGTGGCTCACTTGGAAAAAACTGGTGCAGAACAATAATAAAGACATCAGAACGAAAACACCTTAAGATGCTTCAATTGTATTTGTAATGTTTTAGTTTTTAAGCTGGCTGGTGGGTATATACGTATTAATTCCATACTTCTATATACTTTGTGATGTGTTTGGTACATCTTCTAATCACAGAAATGAAAACAAAACAACATCAACAACAAAAAAAAGTCATCCCTCTCATGGAACTGTAGGTCCCAGCAGCTTGCCCAAAGCCTTGAGCAGACTGAAAGGGGCGCTGACTTTAACTATGTAATTGCCTCTATTGCATGCCTCGTTTACAATCTTGAATAATAATAGTTGTTACAGTGACAACAGCAGCAGCAGATGCTTCCTGAATACTTAGTGTGTGCCAAGCCATCTTCTCAAGGATGTACTTCTATTCATTCATTTAATCCTTATAACACCTCTGTGCAGCAGTGGTGTTAATATCCTCACTCTGCACATGAGGAAACTGAAGCATAGAGAGTTAAGGAACTTGCTGCAGGGAAGGGGAAGAGCTGGGATGCGAGTCCTGGCAACCTGGCTCCCGTATCTACCTGTTTCCCCACTGTCCTGTACTGCCTAAATCCTATTTGATGCAGGGCGGTCAAGGAAGAATTCCCTGATGTGGCGACATTTGAGCAAAGGCCTGAAGGAAGTAAGGGAGAGAAGCATGCGGTACCTGGAGGAACAGCATCCAGGCGGAAGGAATATCAAGCCAATGTCAGTGAGGTAGGTCTGTGCTTGCGAGTTTCAAGAACTCATAACATATGCAACCTTGCATAAGCAACACCCTGCCTCACTCTCCAAATTCCACCTGTGTTCATTTATCCAGTATGTTTAATTCCCTCAACATGCCTTTTATTCTTTCACCTCTAGAATGCTCTCTCTGAACCACTCCTTCTCCTGCCATCCCCACGTCCCTCCCTTTGTCAGGCTAACTTCTTTGGGTCTCACTCTATGGCACATCTTCTATTATGCCTTCTTTGCCTTTGCCATAATTGGACTAACTATTTCCTCTATATCCCATAGCTCTGTGTTTCCTTTCCAATAGCTAACATTTATTAGGTGCCCCCCACCATGAGTCAGGATTATGTTAAGCACTTGGCTGGCATCATCTCACACAGATCCCGTAATGACCCAAAAAACAGGTTTTGTTAGTGTCTCTATGTGCTGGATGAGGAACCTGATGCTTAGAAGGTCAAGCAACTCACCAAGGTTACATAGCAAGAACCTGTGTCCAGAAGCGTGAAACCCTTATTCTCAGCATCCTGCTATAGTGCCTATGTGGCATCTATGACTCTATTCTGCAATTGTATGTTCACACTAAGCTTCTTGAGGCAAGGACTATGTCATATTCTCTAGTGTCTGGAATAGTCTCTGCTGGATAATAAGCTGAATAAACATGTATTGACTTAATGAATGGGACGTAGCTCTCTACATGAGCAGTGCATCCCTGATCTCAGGATTCACCAAACATGGGTCAGAACACTTGGACCTGAGACTTAATTCTGATGCTTAGCAGCTTTGTCTGCACCACCTGGACCCTTTTTCTTCAGCCAGACCACACCATGTACAGTTCAGATCCTGCACTTCTGCTCACTCCATCTCCCCTGCTTAGAACGCTGACGCCTCTTACCTGTTTCTCAGGGTCCAGCAGAGATTCCACCTTCTCTGTCCATCAAGCCTCTCCCTGTGAACTACTGGTTGCCAGAGACAGTCTCCCCAGCCCTCTAGAATCTCATCAATGTACCACCTTCAGGAACATTCCCTAGCTGACTTCCTCACTCTCTACTCATGACTCTGAGCTGTTCTCTGCATCCCTCTGATTTTTGTACTTAATTTGTACCATACATATTTTTACTTCTGGTACATCACATCATAAAAGATTCCTCAGTTGTTCCGTTTCCCAATTAGACAACAACATGGTGGATGACAATCAATACTTTAAAAAATCTTAAATGGCATTTGAAAGGCTTTTCTACCAAAATTATTTCTAGATTTTAATTAAAAATGGTAATTCAGGAGATATTAAAGCTTTACCTAGCACTGAAGTACAAGAAGTGGTTTTAAATATTATGGTGTAGGAAAAAAACTTTTAAATGTGTAATATTTGAAATTTTGTGATACTTTTTAAAGTAAAAGTTTATAACATAATATACTATAATATATAATAGGTCATGCTCTAGGTCAAGCTCATTTTCTTGTTTTTATTCTAAACACTTGGTGCAGGATCAATATTTAAGGAAAAATGGGCTATCACATGCATATGTGATCATAATTTATTTAAAGTATCTCCTAAGTAAAAATTTCTAGAGGTAGATGTTAATCATTCAACACGTGCACACACACATACAGTTTTAAAGAATCACATCACTGACCTGGTGGGAGATATTAGAGTACCATGATGCTGTGATAATTATAGTTCTTTGTCATTAGCATAGATTCTCTTCGTTTGTAGTAATATTACCTAACATTGAGCATTCCTTGTGTACTGAGCACTGTGTTGAATGCTTTGTATACATTATTTCATTTAATCCTTCAAACCCCCTATGAGGTTGGTAGGCCTTTTATCCCATTTTGCAGACAAAGACCATTAAACTCTTTGGTTCAAGGAACATGTTGCCTAGGAGGGTCAGGTCAGAACTGGAAACAGACAGTCTGAGGCCATAGCCTCTATCTTTCCTAAAATGTGGATTAATTCATAAATTCAGCTATCATTTGGGGATTTTAAAAGTTTGCTACATGGTCTTTACAATTGATAAATATACAGGAAAGAGAAAGAGGAAAAAACCAGAAGCACAAGGTAAGATTTTGAAATTTCTTATATTGATTTGATATGTATGGTCTATTTGTCTTCTGAAAAAAAATTGACATTTTCCATTAATTATAAAACAGTTCTAAATTATGGAATAAAATCCTTGTTTCATACCACATTTATTTAAAATTGATTAATTAGCAAGCACCACAGATTCTTATATTAAAATATTATTTTTTTCTATCAACATAGACCATTTTTTAATCCTGAGGATTATCTGATCATCCACTTTGAGAATTTTCTTATCACAAAATAACAAACTGGCAAAAAAAATATTGAATTTGCCAACTTAAAAATGTTAGTTATGATATCTACATCTAAAGATCATCACTCTTTTATGTAAAAGTTCTAGTGTATTTCCATCATTATAAAATATCGAATTTTTAAGAAACCCAAACCAACAGAATTTTTATTGTGAATTATGCCATGGTAATGTAAGAGTTTCAGAGTTTCAAAAATTCCCCCTTGCCACAATTTAAACCACACGAAAGAGAGCTAGAAGAGAATTAAAGAAGTCACAAGGTTCACTCCCCAACCACTTACAATTAAGACTAATATCTAAGAGATATATTTTAAAGTTATTTATCAGAATAATTTCAATCATGTTTATAAACTGTTCTGATTACTTGACATGAAACAAAATACTGGCATAATCTTAAATTCAGCTGAAGCCTGGAAGTGACCACTAGGTGGCAGCACAGGAGACACTCATCCTTGAACTGAACTTGAACTGCAAGGACTGAAGGGTTAAGCTGGGCCTGAGAAAGGTATAGATAGAAGAGGAATAAACAATATTGTCCTTTCTGTTATAAATTTCAGATGTGTGGCTTTGCTGACCAGTCCCTTTATGGCTTAGAGAAGACAAGAACAAGAATTTCTTTTGAATGGAGGGAAAAAATCATCCATAGGCTCATTCCCTTTAGTTTTTTCATTTATATGCATGTTTTTGTGTAGTTATGGTGAACATACAATTTTATGTTCTTCTAATCCATTTTACACTGCAGTCAGACTGATCTTTTTAAAATATATATTGAATCTTAGGTCTCCTTGCTTAAAATGTCAATGACTTCTTCCTGCGCCCCCCAGATGGCCCTCAATGGTCCCTCTGGCCCATTACTTCTCCAAAGTCACCTCCCTTAGCCTACAGCACCTGGCACAGCGAAAAGCATTCAATTTATATTTATTAAATCTTTTTTTAAAAAAATTTTAAATTATTAATTGTTGTAAAAAACACATAAAGTTTACCATCTTAATAATTTCTAAGTGTATAGTTCAGTGGTGTTAAATAGATTCATGTTGCACAACAGAGCCCCTGAACTTTTTCATCTTGCAAATCTGAAACTCTGTACTCATTAAACAATTCTCTTTTTTTCCCTCCCCACTTCAGTCCTGGTAACCACCATTTTACTTTCTGTTTCTATGAATTTGACTACTTTAGATAGCTTGTATAAGCAGAATCATATAGTATTTGTCTTTTTGTGACTGGTTTATTTGACATAATATCCTCAGGGTTCATCTATGTTGTAGCATAAGACAGGGTTTCCTCCCTTTTCAAGGCTGAGCAATATTTCATTGTATGTATAGACCACATTTTGTTTATCCATTCATCCATTTCATCCATCAGTGGATGTTGAGTTGCCTCCATCTCCTGGCTTTTATGAATAATGCTGCTATGAACTTGTGTGTGCAAGTATCTCTTTGATATCCTCCTTTTAGATCTTTTGGATACATACTCAGAAGAGGGATTGCAGGATCATATGGTAATTCTATTCTTAATTTTTTAGGACCCCTCCCCATACTGTTTTCTGTAGCAGCCACACCATTTTACATTCAATTTCTCTATGTACTCACTTCTCTTATATTTTGCTTTTTTTTTTTTTTTATAATAGCCATCCTTTCTCTTGTGGGTTTGATTTGCATTTCTCTGAGTAGCGATATTGAGCATCTTTTTGTATGTTTGTTATCCATTTGTATGCCTTCTTTGGAGAAATGTCTATTCAGGTCCTTTGCCCATTTTTTAGCCAAGTTATTTGTTTTTTTGCTGTTGAGTTGTAGGAGTTCTTTACACTTTCTAGATAGTAACCCTTTATCAGATATATGACTTGCAAATATTTTCTCCTATTCTATATGCTGCCTTTTCACTCTGTTGATTGTGTCCTTTGATGCACAGAAGTAATGAAATTTTTTTAAAAAGGAAACTGCATAGTTTTCCCAATTATCATTCTTTGTGGCAGCCACATCATCCTTCCACTCAGTAAGTGGTAACATCATAATTTACTTAATCATTCCTCCATTATGAAACATTATTTCCTATTCTGGATAATGCCATAAAAATAATTTTATACATATAGTTTTTTTCCTTCTACTTAATGATTATTTCCTCAGAACATATTGCCAGATGTAAAATTATTGTACCAAATAATATGAACATTTTATGGGTTTTGATACTTATTTCTAAATTTCTTTCTTATTAATTTCCATGACCAACTATTAACATTATATTAGTAATAGCTACTGTGTGCCAAGCACTTGGCTAGATTCTTTGTGCATAATGTCATTAGTTCTTACATCAATGCTACAAGGTAGGAAACATCACCATTTTATGGGTAATAATATAGATTCAGAGAAACTGTATGAGTTACCAAGATCACACAACTTGTAAGTGGCAGAATTATCATTTGATGTTAATTCTTCCTGATTGCAAAACCAGTATGGATCTTTTCATGACACTATATTGCTTATCTATGTTTGGGAATATACCACTTTTACCTTTTTTCACATCAGCTTTGAGAATTATAATGTTTGCTAATTTAGTAGAAGCAGAAGGAACAGTTACTTTAAAGTACATGCCATTGATTACATGTATGAATATTTTTTCATATTTTGTTTACTCTCCCCTCCCCCACACTGAATGGATATTTCCTTTCTCTGCACAGCAAGAGCTCATACCCCTTCCACAAGAAAAGTTACTACTTGAATTGTGTGATTATTTCTTTTGTTAGTTATTTGTGTCCTCTGCCTTTTTATTTTTTTATCCTGTCCAATAATTTAACTTTTTCTGGAATAAAGATATTAACTCTTCATCAGTCATATTTGTTACAATATGTGCTTTGCCAATTTGTTATTTTCTTTTTATTATTTTTTCCAATTTTATCAAATAGTTCTTAATTTTCACATATTCATTTATATGTTGATTTTTTTTTCCAATTTTTTTAATTCTTTTTTCAGCAAGTTGTGGGGGTACAAAAGTTTAGGTTACATATATTGCCCTTGCCCCCCCACCCCCCTGAGTCAGAGCTTCAAACGTGATTTCTTCTATTATTTCTTAACATAAAAATTTATTCTATCTCCATATATAAATGTCTGATGAATTTTTCTACTTTCTTGTTTTGGTTTTGCTATCTAAAACCAATTCTAATATTTAAATCTTTAATCCCACTGAAATTTATTTTGAAGCATGTAGGTGTAAATTTATTACTTCTTCAAAATTATAGATAACCCCAATGCCATTTATTGAATAATTTTTCCTTTCCTCACTATTTTGTAATGCTTCAATTATATATTAAAGTCATTACATGAACTAATTACTTTAAAAATAACTTTGATACATAATTCAAATTAAAGTGTACAATTCAGTGGTTTTAGTATATTCACAGAGCTGTGCAACCATCACCACTACTTAATTCCAGAACATTTTCATCACCCCCCAAAGAAACCACACACCGATTACCAGTCACTTCCCAATCTCCCCTTCCCACCAGTCACTAGCAACCACTAATCTACTTTCTGTCTCCATGAATTTGCCTACTCTGGACATTTCATACAAATGGAATTGTATAATATGTAGCCTTTTGAGACTGGTTTCTTCCACTTATTTTCAATTTTCATCCATGCTGTTGTATATATCAATGCTTCATTGTATTCTATGGCCAAATAATGTTCCAATGTATGGATATACCACATTTTGTTTATTCTTTTATTCGTTATTGGACAGAGATTTCCCATATACACCCTATCCCACGTGTACATAGCCTCCCCCATTATCAACATCTCCCACACCAGAGTGGTGCATTTGTTACAATTGGTGAGCCTGCATTGATACATCATTATCACCCAAAGTTCATACCTCAGTGCTGGGTTCACTGTTGGGGTTGTGCATTCTGTGAGTTCAGACATATGTATAATCACGTTTCCACCATTATAGTATCATACAGAGTAGTTTTACTGCCCTAAAAATCCTCTGTCTTCACCTGTTCATCCCTCCCTCCCAACTAAACCCTGGAAAACATGGATCTTTTTACTGTCTCCATGGTTTAGCTTGTTCCAGATGTCATGTAGCTGGAATCATACAGTATGCAGCCTTTTCAGATTGGCTTCTTTCACTTAAAAATATGCATTTAAGTTTTCTCTATGTATTTTTGTGGCTTGATAGCTCATTTATTTTCAGTGCTGAATAATATTTCATTTTCTGGATGTACCACAGTTTATTTATCTATTCATCTCCTAAAGGACATCGTGGTTGCTTCCAAGTTTTGGCAATTATTAATATAAGTAAAGCTGCTATAATCATCATATGTAGGTTTTTGTGTGGGCATAAGTTTTCAACTCACTTGAGTAAATATCAGGAGAATTTGCTGAATCATATAGTAAGAGTATGTTTAGTTTTGTGAGAAACTGCCAACCTGTTTTCCAAAATGGCTATACCATTTTGCATTCCCACCAGCAATGAATGAGAGTTCCTATCACTCCACATCCTCAACACCATTTGGTGTTGTCAGTGTTCTGGATTTTGCCCACTCTAATAGGTATGTAGTGGTATGGCACTGTCATTTTCATTTGCACTTCCCCATGACATATCATGTGGAGCATTTTTTCATATGCTTATTTTTCATTTGCGTATCTTCTTTGATGAGGTGTCTCTTAAGGTTTTTGGCCCATTTTTTAAGAGTTTTCTGTGTTCTTATTATTAAGTTTTAAGAGTTCTTTGTGCATTTTAGTTAATAGTCCTTTATCTGATGTGTCTCTTGCAAATATTTTCTCCCAGTCTGTGGCTTATCTTTTCATTCTCTTGATCTGTGATCAAAGAAAGTTTTGCTTCTTCCTTTCTGATCTATATACCTTTCATTTCCTTTTTGGCAATCTTAATGCATTAGCTAGGACTTCTAGTATGATGTTGAAAAGCAGTGGTGGATGAGATTTTTTTATTTTTACAAAGACCAATTTATCTATTTTTTTTCTTTAGTTGTTTGTGCTTTTGCTGTTATTTCAAGAAACTGGTACCTAATCTAAAGTAATAAAGATTATGCTTATGTTTTCTCCTAAGAGTTTTACAGTTTTAGTTCTTACATTTAGGTTTAAGATCCATTTTGAGTTAACTTTTGTATATGGTGTGAGGTACAGATCCAACTTCATTATTTTGCATGTAGATAACAGGTTGTCCCAGCACCATCTGTTTAAAAAAAGAAAAAATCTATCCTTTCTCTATTTAAATGTCTTTGACTAATTTCTAGACCATTTCTTTGTTCCAGTAATTCCCATGTTCTTTAAGATTCATGATGTTTGCTTTAAAATCTGTTTCAACACCTGGCAAGGCTAGTCTCCCCTTATTAACTGCCTCTGTGTCCCCTCCCCACACACACACGTACTCAGAATATTACTTTTGACTTTCACCTACTTATTATACTTATTATTTTAGATCAGTAGTTTTCAAACTTGCTTTTCCACAGAACTAATTCAAAGCTTGAGGTTCACTGCTTGCATTTCTACTTATCAATTGTTTCCTTATTCCTTGAATTATTGTTAATGGTTTATGTTTTTTTTAATCCATTGTTCTCATTAAATAGAACAGGCATTATTTCCACTCAAAGAAGCAAATAAATATTTAAAAATAGATATACAGCACAAAGAAGTTAAATTCTGTGACTTGACCAAGTCCACCCAACTAGATAGTGGCAAACACATTTGAATATCACAATTTCTATTAAGTTTACTGCTGAGAATCTTTCTATTTAAATCTGAATATGTTTGATCTACCAACCTGGATTTTTAAGGAAAATTGAAATTTCTGTCAATTGATCTAGCCTTATTATCTCTCCATACTGGTTTATTATTATTATTATTATTATTTTTGAGACACACTCTCACTCTGTTGCCCAGGCTAGAGTGCCATAGCATCAGCCTAGCTCACAGCAACCTCAAAATCCTGGGCTCAAGCAATCCTCCTGCCTCAGCCTCCCAAGTAGCTGGGACTACAGGCATGTGCCACCATGCCCGGCTAATTTTTTCTATATATTTTTAGTTGTCCAGCTAATTTCTTTCTTTTCTGTGTTGTTTTTTTCTTTAGTAGAGATCGGGTCTTGCTATTGCTCAGGCTGGTCTGGAACTCCTGAGCTCAAATGATCTTCCCACCTCGACCTCCCAAAGTGCTAGGATTACAGGCGTGAGCCACCGAACCTGGCCCAAACTGGTTTATTATAGACCATCTCAAAGACTGACAGTTTGATACTCTTTGCCCTGTCAAGGCAGCTGCAACTTGGAAAAACCCATTAGCTGTTGGCTGTATCCAATTGTTATTTTAGTTTTAATTTGGAAGAAATATTTCCAAAGCATGGATGATATGATCACCCATGGTGGTGGGAAGAAATATGCTCTTTAGGAAAAGCAATATTTTTATTGCTCTCCTAACACACACTATTTTTTAAAGCTCCATAAAATCTTCATGGGTGGAAAGACATACCAAAAATAGAATGAGAAAACATTCTAGTGGACATGTATTTACCCTCTCCCAAAAAATAAAAATGAGAAAACTATTTTAGAGAATAATGTTGTATCTTTCTCTACCTCTAGGTCCCTATAAGCCCAAAAAGGTGTTATGTAAATTTATACTACTTGCCAATGATTGAGCAATGAAACCTGTTGCCTTTCAAGTATATAGATCGCTCTCTTAGCACCAAAAAAACTACCTACACACAGATAGTCTAGATCAGCACTTCCCATAGAAATAAAACGTGAGCCACAAATAGAAAATTTAAAAATTTTAGGCCGGGCGCGGTGGCTCACGCCTGTAATCCTAGCACTCTGGGAGGCCGAGGCGGGTGGATCCCTCGAGGTCAGGAGTTCGAGACCAGCCTGAGCAAGAGCGAGACCCCGTCTCTACTAAAAATAGAAAGAAATTATATGGACAACTAAAATATATATATACAAAAAATTAGCCGGGCATGGTGGCGCATGCCTGTAGTCCCAGCTACTCGGGAGGCTGAGGCAGTAGGATCGCTTAAGCCCAGGAGTTTGAGGTTGCTGTGAGCTAGGCTGACGCCACGGCACTCACTCTAGCCTGGGCAACAGAGTGAGACTCTGTCTCAAAAAAAAAAAAAAAAAAAAAAAATTTTAAAATGTGGCCACATTTTGAAAAAGTAAACAGAACTAGGCTAAATTAATTTCAATAATATATATTATTTAACCCAATATTTCTAAAATATTATCATTTCAACATGTGATCATTATAAAAATTATTAGCAAGGTATGTTACATTCTTTTTTCATACTAAATCCTGCAGTCCTGGGCCGTCTCCTGAGTCTCATCCCATCCAGGAGGCTCAGCTATGGCGTCCTGACTCCCAGAGGGAGGGTGAGGTGGAGATTGTCAGTGCTTAGTAGAGGGGCTCAGGGAATGTCACTTCCATTCCCCACCTTTTCTAAATCCATCCACTTGCAGTGAAGGAACAAAATGAAATCTCACAGCTCCTGCCCTTCTCTCCTGACTCTGAACCAAGCCCCCCAAGACTTTCTGAAGCCTTTATCTCCCCCCAAAAAATAGAAACACAGATAGTTGTAACTCAACCCATCTCAAACCTCCTGTGCTTTATACACATCTTGTGCAGAAAGACAAGGGTGAGCCTGGTGTACCAGAGCTGTGTGGTGAACACGGATTGCTGACTCCTGCAGCACACACACCACTCTAGGGACTGGCTTTGTCCAGATGTGACATCCATTTTCCGTGCTGCCACATCACTTAGGGGCAGACATATGACTTAATTTGGGCCTATTTGAGGTAAGGAAAGGTCCGCTGAGGGATACAGGGAGAGTATTTCCTGCTTTTAAGAAGAAGACCCTGGAAGATATCATTCTATTTCTGCCTCTGGATGTGATGACATCTGATTGTACTGTCTGAAATGGTTAGAGTCATCTTGCAACCACGAGGGGATTCAGCCTCCAGATAAAGTCAATGCAATATATAGGACAGAATGAACTAGGACAAGGTGGAAGATCAGTAGAGATGGGTGCTGTACCCTGATTTCCTTCTTTTCCACTTTGTCTCTAATAAACAGATGTTTTTGTATATGCCCATGTGGCTAGATAGGCTTGGAAGAAACTGTTTCTCACACTTGTTTTTCTCCTTCCAAAACACCAAGACATCATCTTGGCACAATACCAGGCATTGCCTCAGAGGAGTTCTAGGCAAATAACATCTGCAATGAGATGGGAATGAAAAGAGAGAATGAAGGAGGAGAAAGAAAAGAGAACTCTATCTGTGATTTTAGGAAGTAAGGAGATTCTGGGGCCCACCCTAAATTTGTAGGTAAGGAACAGATGTAAGTTGGGCAAACACAGTCTATATGAAAATCCTATCCATTGCAAGTATGCATAATGGTGGAGCCTCTTCCCACATTTGAGTGGGGACAACAGGACAGGTTTCTGCCCGAGGTTTAGGTGGAAGGAAGTTTCTCTGATCTTGGGAGCAGGCAGGGTTGACCTTCAACTGTGAAGGCACAAAGAAAATGATAACTGAAATTTCTTCTTTAAGTGATGATGGTCCAGAAAACAAGAGCAAATCCAAAGCATCAAATCAGCATCAAGGTGGAAGGAAAGATAAAAATCCAAAACAGAGTCTGGAAAAAACGCAAGGAGGCAGACAAGAAGAAGCAGGCTTGGGAGGTAGAGCCTGAGGCCACCATGGGCATGTGGAGAGACTTCTCCTGAGCCAGGGAGGGGAAAGAGCCATTAAAGGGTCTAACACCAGCTCTTACCTCTAGTTTAGTGGATGATATGTGAATTGCTGGCAAAAATATTAAGTATTAGGATTTTATAAATAGATTTTATATATTCACCAAAAAAACTTAGCAATAGTCCCAACACATCTGCCAGTCATATACTTTAAATGCCTCACATAGATGGGTTGCAATGAACTGAGCAGACCAAAATTTTCCATCCTAATTTAATTCAGGCCTGGCATCTGGGCAAGGTCTAGATGGAGGATTAGCGCATTGTAAATCCACGTTGTTTTTGCTTGTTCCCTCAACTGGAGCCATGCTCTTTACACCCCATCCAACTTTGAACCATGGAGGCCCTTCCCTTTCTGAGACCACCCCAATCCCAATGGAACAAGCTCAAGTACTCCAACTCAGTGGAACCACTACTTTAAAACACTCAAGATACTGTTCATAAGTATGGAGAGTTTTCTTTGGGGTTCGTTCGTTCGTTCTTTCTTTCTTTCTTTCTTTCTTTCGAGTTATTTATATTTGCTCTTTGTACTTTTGCAAAATTTTCTGGAAGCTTCACTTATCTCTTTGTTTTTCACTTCATTTAATAAAGTTTGAAAATTCATGTTCACATAAGTCTTCAGATATTCACTGCCTCTCCTTGAAGGGCAACAAGAAGCCCTGTCACTTTGGTTACCATAGACCACCAATGGCTTGTAATCATCTTAAAGTGCTATTCTTGGCAAGGGCTAAGCCATTAGACACCAGCTCTCTAATAAAAGGCAAGCTCTCTGCCATGCCTGGAGTCTTCCTTGAGGACGCCCAAGAAATATTATCATCATTGAAACCTGTAGTAGGCTTAGTGCAGACTACCCAAGGGAAAGGACTGTCTCTGCTCTCGAGCAATCATAAAACCAACACATATGTTTCCAAACATAAAAGAGTGAGAAAAAAATTAATGTTCTGTATATTTTTAGCTTCTTTTAGGGTGTTTTTTTAAATTAAATATTACCATTGGTTTCTATAATTACCTGATAGGGTGGAGGACTGAGGGTGGGGAGTGAGGTGTAAGGAAGAAAAGAAAGAAGAGGGATGTGGAGCCAGAACAAGAAAAAATTGAAGGCAAGGAAGAATGGCCAAATGAGGAAGAACATGTTATTAAGTCAAGATTTCAAATCCCAGCTTTGACATTCACCAGTTGGGTAACTTAGGCAAGTTAATCAACTCTTTAAGCTTGTTTCCTCAATGGTAAATGGGAATAATACTAAAATCTACCTCATGGGGTTGTTGGAAGGACTATTTAAAATTATAGATGTAAAGCAATTAACTTATTAATTCCTGTCATATAGTGAGTGATCAGTAAGTGGTCCAAATTATTATCACAATTAGTAGTAGCAAGACAGAGGAGATTAACCAGAATGAAATAAAACTTAAGCTTCATTTTCGTCACTTCATTCCTACAATCTCACATGTTGAGTTTCTCTCTTTGGTGTTGAGAGGGAGATGTGGTAGTAGAAATTGGATACACAGAAAAGTGCATTCAGGGAGTACAATAGACTGAATGTTTGTGTCCCCACCAAAATTCATATGTTAAAATCTTTATTGCCAATGTGATGGTGTTAAGAGGTGGGACCTTTGGGAGGTGATTAGGTCATGAGAGTGGAGCCCTCATGAATGAGATTCATGCCCAAATAAGAGACTCCAGAGAGCTCCCTCAGCCCTTCCACCATGTGAGGACACACCAAGAGAGCCATCTGTGGACCAGGAAGCACATCCTCACAGACACCGAATTTGCCAGTGCTGTCCTCTTAGACTTCCCAGCCTCCAGAACTGTGAGAAATAAATTTCTGTTGTTTAAAGCCACAGGACAGAATAGTCTATGGCAATTTGTTATAGCAGCCCAATTGGAGTAAGACAGAGAGTAAACTTACAAGGTCATGCAAAAAGTATCCTGGAGCCACACCACAACTTCCAGGATTAGGCCATGACCAAACAAAAAGGATAATTATAAAAACATACCTCTTGGCAATCACTTTTCTAAGATCTTTAATTAGAGCTTTCATTCACCTTTCTATAAAATAGAAGTAAAAATAATTCACAGACTTGTTTTCCATTTGACAAATCTCCCTCTCCAATGGCATTGTCTCTCCCATCCTCTGCCTCATCCCTCTCAGCAGCTGGGATCCACCTGTGTCCAGAGTCACTGTCCTGATTCCAGGGTCCTTTGATTTGCAGTTCTTAATTTGTTCGGCTGCCATTTATCCTACCTTCAGGAGATGGAATCACAGTGTGTACCCCAAACAGATGAACTCCCACTGTCCCTGGCCTTGGATACCCCTGTCTTGTAAATTACCTGAACAAAACTGGAATGGAAAAGGAGCAAGAAGGCTAAAAGAGAATCTTGATCCTTTCCCAGAAACCCTGCAATTTTCAAGCAAGGGCTAATTCTGAGTACGTTTTCTTCAGATATTAATAATTATAGCAGTGCCTTTCTTGCCTTTGAGAAAGGTGTCATACTGTCTCAGCTAAAGGAAAGCAGTCTACAGCACCTCTCTCAGCGGACCTCATTCAGAGCGATGAGCCTATATGGGCGTAAGCATTCTGTTCAAGCTGAATGAATCAGCGAATATCTTCAGTGTGGGTGACTTGCAAACATTCCCATTCTTGCTTCTAAGGTGTTCTTTTTCTGACTGCACCAGTTATCCTATTGGAAAACCTAAATGAATAGACATAAGCTGCATTCAGCCAAGTGTTGAGAAGGTGGCATGCCACCCGTCCACAAATGTGGCTAACTTCAACTTAATTCACACATCCACACCCAAATATATATAGCATGTAATACAAAAAAAAATGCTTTTATTAAATTCTACCATAAGTGAGAGTAGGATAATCATTATCCTTACATAATAAAATATGATTCTATATATTACAATATATATTACATAGTATATGTAAATATATACTTCCAATATTACAATATATACTGAAATCTATTTTAGAATATACCTAGAATGTAAGCTTCATGAATCAGAGATTTGTCCATTTTTTTCATAGTAGGTGTTCAATAAATGCTTATTGAATAAAAGAAAAATATGTAATAAATTCTTTTATTAGATCCTCAAGGCAAGCCTGCAAGTTAGGACTGAGAAGTAATATTACTGTCCGCATGTTGTAGTTGAAGGATTCCAAGTGGCTTAGCCAAGGTTACCCAGCTAGAGAGCAGCAGAGTCAGATTGAAGCCCAGGTTATATGTCTTCTCATCCCATGCTTTCTTGAAAATAGATCTAACTTCCAATACATGAGGAAACAAAAGTTGCTGGCTTTCTTCACCAAGTAATGCCACTGAGCTAACTTCATTTCACCCTCTGTACCTTATTTTATGGGATCAGGTTCATCCAGAGCCTGGGATTGAAAAAATTACTGTCCAATTCTTTAGACCATTTTCATTCTTCTCCATTTCTGAGCCAATTCAGAGCCCTTCAAGACCTTCTACCACTTTTCCCTTCATTCTTGCACTTTCTTCTTTACCCTTATTTGTTTTTGTTTGTCTATCTCCCCTTTTCCTCCACTGACTCGGGCAATTACTAAATAAGAGACAGTAAACACACTCTCCTTGGTGGGTAAGAATCTTTGGGACCGTTTCTCCTGCTTCAAGTGTTGATGTATCTTGCTAATAAACAACAGTGAAAAGAGATGAAAAGCAAAAGTTCCATTTACGGTAAAGGAGGTAAAGCTTAGCTACTGCACCAGCCTCTGCAAACACAGAGACGTGTGCAGGCACAGGCACTCACACGCACACGTACACACTTTCCTTAATCCTTACAAAACCTTGATCTTGGGAGAGATGTTTGGATTTTGAGTGAATCATTAGCCTCCCATTTCTTTCTTCTTTCCACCAAACATGAGGAACACTGGATAATGTGTCCAGTGAGTAGCTTTTTTTATTAACCACTGATTATTAAAAAAAAAAAATAAAGGCTCATGTGGTATATCCACATAGCCACGCAGAAGATAAAGACCCGATGGGCAAGAACTGAGTATGTGCTTGAAAACATTTCTTATTTTAGGGGAACAGAATCAATGTCTCTGAAAATCACGGTGCCTGTGGGTATGAATGCCCACTTAGTATTTAGCTTGTTCATTTCTCGCTTCCAGACCCTCCTGGCCAAATTTATTGCCCGTGGCCGAAGAAAGGATTTTTTTTCCCCCATGAAACTTGTTTTGGCTTGAAGTAAAGTTCAAATAATATTTACCAAGATTATTAAAAAACTCTAAAACTTTTTTTCTTCTTCAGCATTCAGGGATGGAATGTCAGAAAGTGTTGACATTAATTTTTAAATTAATATTTTTGGAAGAATTTCCTTTAATAAAAGATCAAATGATTACCACAATGCTGGAAATGGGTCGCTGATTGGTATCAACGCTTGTCAACGACAAAGTGCAGAACTTAAAGCAAGCTCGCTGGCGGGTTTGCACTCATGGAAATACAAACTATCTTCTTAAATAGAATTTTTGGATTTTCATCTCAGCTCATCTTCAGCTCCAGGGCTGAAAGGCTGACCTCAAAAACATCTTTATTGCTAGCAGGGAAAAGAGTGTTCCTTAGCTGAAACATATAGTCCTCATAAATTCTCCCCTGCCATGTGCTAAAGAGTTCTGTAACTGCCCTCTAGGCAATTAGAAAAGGCTAAAAATTAGAGACACTGCCTTCCACTCTCCAGTCTTTCTTTGTTTCTACATCCAGCAAAGGCAGAGGGTAGCAAAGAAGAGGATGAGCTTCATTCAAAAAGACTTGGTTTAGAGTTGAAGCTCTACCATTCTGCTCTGTGACCTCCAGAAATGAACTTCCACCCGGCCCCAGTTCCGTCACCAGAAACATTAATATAAGAAGAGTAGCTTCCTCTCACAGTGACTGTATTGGCGCTCCCTATCTCCATTTATTTTATTTTATTTATTGCTTTAGAGACAGGGGTCTCACTATGTTGCCCTGCTTGTCATGAACTCCTGGCCTTGAGTGATCTTCCCACTTCAGTGTCCCATCTGGAATAGCTGAGATTACAGGCGTGAGCCACTGCACTCGGCTCCTATCCCAATATTTTAAATTTTGTTTTTCTCTGTGAAAGTTATCTTCTTCTAAAATATTCTATTATATTATTTACTTATTTAGTTTGATTAATTATCTGTACTTCCCCCGCCATTAGAAGGTAAACCCCATATGGGGATTACCCGCTGTTGTATCCAACACACAGTAGGTACTCAGTAACCACTTACTGAATATTGAGTGGATGAGCGTAAAGCCTTCAGCTCCTCCTGCTCAGAGCATACCAATGACCAACGACCCCACCCCTGCCATTGTGAGGTACCTAAATTAGATGGGGACTTTCCAACAGCACTGGTTTTTTCTCCATCTTCCTCCCCGTCCTGCTTTCTGTCACCGCACACTTGGTGGAGAACGCTTTGCTTCTCTTCCTGCTTTCCTTAGCAGTCACATCTCCCGCGGCTGCAGTCACTCTGCCAAAGATTCTGAGTCAGGATCAAGCCATCCTGGGAAGAGAGTGACCTAAACGGACAGCCTGCCAGACCGAGTGGCCTCCACTAACCTGAGTTTCCCTCTCTTTACTTTTTATTTAGGTTTTCTTTTTCTAAAAAGCAATATTCTCAGTTTCTCAAGATAAAATACGTTTTCTTTGCATTCTTTTCATTCTTAAAGCTCGGTCCTGTGTTACGGGTACAGAGAGCATCTGCCTTGACTAGTTTGAGACATCAGCCTAGACTACACAATAAGCCAAGGACACTGATTCTCCAAATGACCAGGTGCCAGAATGCCCATAAAATTTAATCCCCCAGGAAGGAGCCCGAATGGCTCCTATTTTTACCAGAAGTAGACCTGGGGTGACTAAGAATGGAAGCAAAGCAAACCATCAGAGGAGATACGCATCTCAATATAGTCACAAATTTCAAAAGTCAAAAAATCTGTTCTCCGTTCCTGAAATCAGGTATATTTTTTTAATTCTAAAATCCCAAACTTTATCTCATACTGGGAAAAACCAGTGCCCTAACTCCTCTCCCTCTATTCAAGATGAAAAAGATCATGAGCTTTGAAGGTGGCCAGATCTAGGCTGGAATTCTGACTCTCCGCTGATAGACATCTGCACAATCTTGAGAAAATTAGTTTCCTCATGGACAATGGGCTAGTCACACCTGTCTCCTAGGATTATTATGATGATTCAATAAATTAATGCTTGTAATGCATCTAGTACAGAGCCCGGTACACATTAAGCATTCAGTAAATGTTCGTTTGCACCTCTCCTTCTTACTTGCCTAGTCTAGCTTTCTCACTAGTTGTGTAAACATAAGTAAATTATTTAATTCCCCTAAGTCTCGGGATCCCCAGTTCTAAAATGGGGATAATTCCTCACTGGTGACAGAAAATAAGAAAACATAATTGTGCCACCTACAGAGTCTAGAGTGTCATAAATGCTCATTACACAGCAGCTATTCTTACTATTCACAATCATTTGTCAATGACCACCTTACATCACAACCATAGGATTTGTCCCCTAGGCACTGTAAATGCATGACCTCACTAATTTAACCTTCAAAACAATCCTCCGTGTGAGGCAGGTGTCATTATTTTTATATTAAGGATGAAGAAACTAAGACCCAAAAAGTTAAGTGACCTGGTCAGGATTACACAGATAGGAAGTGTCATAGCTGGTATTGGAACTTATATCTTCTTGGTTTCAAAGTCTGTGGTCTTTTCTGTGATAGTGATATAATGACTCTCAGATTGTTATTAGTAGTGTTATTATAATCACCACCATCTTTATCATCATCTATTCTCTCTCTCTAACCATCCTTTGCTAACTCAAACCAACTCTATCCAACCCATCTGCTCCCAGTTTCCAATCAGGTCACCCAAGTCATCTGTGCCCTAATGGCTCACAGGGCCTAGAATACCAAGTCCCAGTGAGTCTACGGCTGGAAGACAGGGTACAGTCGGCATTGTAACCATCTGCCTCTTGGGTTCCATCTTCCTTATGAATATACTTTCTATGTAGCTTCGAAATATATCATAGCAGAAGAATATGCAAAAGCCAAACAGTCATCTTTTAAATGCCTGAAAAATGGTCAGAAATGCAAATACCAGCAAAAATCAGCAGCAGGTAAGAGTAACATAAATAAAGTTATAGCAAACTCCATTCACAGAGGAAAGTATCAGCTAAAGGGAGAAGGGAGTTCAATGACAAAACAAAAATATTGAGGGTTGGCCAGAAGAGTCAGGTGAACGCTGCTGGGGAGCAGCGGGGGCCTGGTGTAGAGTCGGTACTCAGTAAGAGAGAGTTGAATTAATGGAGGATGAAAACTGTGTTCATTATATCAATTAACGAGCATTAATTTTTAAAATCACAACTATAAAACTGAGGCCCTTTGTATGATGGTCAGATCCTCGGTGCATCCCATTTTGAACTCTCCCTATTCAGAGAGGGTCAAGCTTTCCCTGAGTCCTCAAAGCTGACAGTCAGTGCTCCTCTGGCCATGATCCCACTGTTGAAGGGACCTCAGAGATCATTCATCCTCACTTTTGGCTTCCTGGTCTGTTTGCTCCAGAGTTTAGGTCAAAAGTGCTGCATAAGATCTAGAAAGAGGGGAAGGAAGCGATCGCCTTCCCAGAGAAGGAGGCTGACTGCCAGAACCTTCCCTTGGCTCTAGCTCCACCCTGGCCATTAAGCCATGTCAGCCTCTCTACCCTGCTCCCACCTGCAGACCCTGGCACACTGTTCCAGGTACTGCATTTGGCCTTGGCAAGAGGCATAGATGAGGCGTCTTGGCTGAGGCAGTTGTCCTGGTTTCAAGACATCCCTGCTGCTGGTTCCTGCTGTCTTGTTCCTGACCCTCTCTCCCCACTCCATTTAGCCTTCACCTCGTGAACCCAGAGTTTCCTGGCTTCTGCCTAACTCCTGGCTCCGAGTTCCTTTGTGCTTGCCAGATTCCGGGCACTCCCAAATGCAGCCAAGTGCCTTGTCTGGCCCCGAGCTTTCCTCCCAGGCTTCCCCTGGCTCTTCTAGTTTTGATTCTCAATCTCTGGCTCATTTCCTCTCAGTCCTTTATAGCTCTGGTTTAATACCCACTCACCAAGCAGCCAAGTCCCTGCATATGCCCCGCAGTGCTGTTTTTTAAGCAACCTAGTACAGAGAGATCTAGCACCATGACCTTTCTTGTTATACTTAGGTTAGGATTAACCTAAAGGTGATGCTAAGAGTTTGCTTTGTGATTAAAATGGAGGGGAGTGGAATATTTTGGGAAGCAGATCCCCAGACTGAGGTCTTTGTAGGCAAAATCTCCCATCATCCCCCCGCCCCCAACACTTCCTTCCTTTTAAAGGAACTGCCATTTTAGAGCAACCGGGCATAAAAATGTAGGACAAAATCCATTAGCACCATCTTTCAGACCTCCTGATTTTTTCACCATCACCTCCCCAACTGTCAATAATTTCAACGTTTTGAATAGTTAGCCTCACTCTCTTGTTACATATTCACTAATTCTTTTCTTCATTTAACATAGACTCTTGATGTTTTAAAATATGTAATTTATGACATAAAATCATTTGTTTAAAAAGAACATTTCATTGACCAACAACAGAAATTGTTATTGAACTAATGCTCGATTGAACTTGGAGAATACTGATGTCAAGAGGTATGTATAGAGGCACCTCCAGGGAGGTACACAGGCATTCACCTAACAGAGGGAAAAGTGCATGATATAGCCATTCTTACATGGCAAGACACAGCGTAGCCAGAGAAGTGCTTCCCAGACTTTTTAACCTCCTGGCACACCTAGAAAACGGTAATATCATAAAGCAGATTGGAGTAAATGAAGGAGGCTGCTTGCAGCAGGATATAATTGTCGAGGCATTCGGGTGCCCCAGACCCCGGGCTGGCCACCTCGAAGGCTGAGGGTGTCAACAGCTCAGCACATCTGTAACCCATTTGTGGCACATCAGAGGGTCACGACACACTGCTAAGCTCTGACTGACCATAACAGTCTTTCACTGGAATATTTTTGAGTTCCTACAAACATTTTGAGTGACTGTGTCAGCCACTGCTCTAGGAGCTCGGGATACATCAGTGAATGAACCAGAGAAAGATTTCTGCCCCCGTGAGCTTTTATTCCAGTGGGAAGAAACATCACACACGTGCATTAAAAACAGTAACTAAGCAGGTGCTGTTGCTGTTAGAAGGGAAAAGCGCTAGGGAACAAAGACTCAGAGCAGGGCGGGGGACTGGAAGTGGGGAGGATGGGGCAGACTGTTGCTGGATTCAATGGGATGCTTGGGGTCGGCCTCGTTGTGAAAGCGAGCAAAGACTTGGAGAGGGTGAGGGTATTAGCTAGATGGACATCGGGGCAAGAGCATTCCAGGCAGCAGGAACAGCCTCAGCAAAGACGCTGCGCTGGGAGAGCGCCCGGTGGGCCCCAGAAACAGCGAGGACGCCAGCCTGGCTGGACGAGGCCCAAAGGGGAGAGATTTGATGGAGGGCCCCTGCCTTTGATGAAAGGTATTCTTGACCTCACACAGCAGATCCCCAAAGGCAGATCACGGACTGCCCTCACGCTGTGTCATTCCTGTTAGGACACTGGAGGAAACTGTGGAAGGAGTGATTTGTTTTTAATAAGAGAGGGGCAAGAAGGAAAGCAGCAAAGCATGAAGGATGTAAAAACCGGGACCCTCTTGCATAACCGAACTCATACATTACAGATGCTTTATGGTGGGGGGTTGCCCGATGGCAGACATCAAGGAGGATGTGACCTGTGGCTAATACCCCAAGCAACCAGTGACTGTCCCCTCTGGTCACTGAGGGGCCAAGTCCACTGGATAAGAGGCTTCCGACGTGACAGGAGCAGGTGGACAGTTGCATCACACGTGGGAGGAAACAGGAAGTAAGACTGGGTGTCCTGACACGACTGGGAGGAAATCCCACCTAGCAAACCGTTATTTCTGAGCTGCTCCCCAGCCTAAGCTTCTCAGTCACATGGAATGACGTGTGGCTATGCCTGAACGTCAATGTTTTAATTTCTTCTTGAAAGGTGGAAATGAACTTCCACCTCACATACTCTTCAACTGTCATTTCAGCGTCTTGTCCTGAGCCCAGGAACAAATCTCCCCCAAGCCCCAGAGTCATGGTTCTCTCATCTCTGAGGAGAAGGAGGGTGTTTAAAACGGGCCAGGTAGATTTTTCTCCCCAGTGTGGAACCAAGCGTGAGGGTCATGAAATCCGGGGAGGTTTCTGTCGCTCAATTCAGAAAAGTCAAAGGGCTCCGAGCAGCGAGTGACTGTAAGAATGCAACGTTCATTTCTACCCCAGGCCCAGTGTCTCCCTGCCGGCAGGGTCTAGGAAGGAAGCACGATGCTCACAGCATTTATATTTTCCATGCTGTGGTGAGTTTGGAAACTTCACCCAGCTCAAGACAGAATAAATTTACTCCAGCACAAATCTCTTGATCATTTCTCCTTCAAATGTGGGAAAACAGCACTGAGAAGGTGGAAAGTGTGGAGCACATCATAAATCTAAGGACACAGGAACTCAGAAAGCTGCATGAGGCACATAAAGGAAGCACTGTGCTTTAATATTATTTTCTGTTTAAAATCGACATGTGTGGTTTTGGACAAAGGCCTTTTAGTGTGGAGGAGAGAAGGTCCAGTGTTTCTCCTTTTGAAAAGCAGAGGAGTGTCTGGGACAGACAGTGAAGAGATGTGCTCTGGGGTACAATCTGAAGGAAACTAAAAATAAAATGACAGTACTTTCGAATAACTGCCCTTAGGGAATACGACTGTGTAGCCGGCTTCGCAGGATGTGAGGATGTGTCTTTGCATGCCAGCCATTTCTATCTCTGTGTGTTACATTTGAGCGGGAACAGGTGTTTATTGATAAAATCCCCAAGTAAGGTCCATGTGGCAGGGATTAACTATCACTTAAGATGTCCCTTTTCCTATTGATCCCTCTCTCTGACATAGGGGAGATTAACAGAGTCCCACATTTTCTTCAAAATATTTCTTTGAGTATTTTGTTATGCAAAGATCCAGAGGTACATGGCATGGTAGATCAGGGCCAGACTGCCTCGAACTGCCCGGGTTTGGACACTTACTCTGTTACATGTGGGACTGCCTGCGTAGTTCTGGGGAAGCTGATTAACTTCTCTGTGCCTCAGTTGCCGGCTCTGTAATGCCTATCTGTTTGGGCTGTTGTGGTAATTAAATTAGTTGCCATATGAAAGACGCTTAGCATATACTGACTCATAGGGTTATATCACGTTTGCTATTCTTATCCAATTAGTCCTCTTGAATAGCCTGACCTTGAACACTCACCCTAGCATCTTGGCTTTCTGTTTTTACAAAACAAGGGCAATACTCTCAATGGATCTCAGAAAAATGGTAGAAATGGATGTTGTTTAAATCTACTTTGTCCTCATTTGAATCTACTTAGTTCTGGTGCCCAATTGTGGGCTCTGACCCCTCAGCTCCTTTTGGTCACAGCATCATGGTTTTGCTTTGGGGAACTCCCCTGTGCTCTTGGATATCTACTGCTTAGGGTCCCATTCAGTGGGCCCACACAACCACCACTCAGTCTCCCACCTCTTACCAGTGGAGGGGTAGGTCTGTGACCCAAGCTTGGCTCTCTCATTCTCTCTTGTTGGAATTCGTTTCCTGAGCAGAATGAATCCAGGACTGGAGAGAATGGCCAACAGTATTTTTACCAGGCTGCAGTGCCCCAGAGAGCATGTGCCTAAATTTCTGCTGCCCAGATACCCAGAGCTGCCCCTGTTTGTGGCCCTTTTGGGACTCCTTTGTTTAGCTTTTTCCTTGAGCTTCTCCAGATCCTTTAAAAAACTCCTTTCCTCCTATGTTAGTCAGAATGTGTCTCTTTTTCTCACAACCAAAGACCCTAACTGATGCAAGCCTTGTTCCCTTATTTAGATTGCTAGGTTCTTTAAAGTATCTGCATCCATATAATTCTATTGCAAGCACATAAGTTTGTTGTAGTTGATGATTGGGAGTGCCAAGCAGCTGGAAAACAAGTTACAAAGAAATAAATACTCCTCTTTCTTTAATCATGCATAGATTTTTAGTTCCTTTAAAATATAATAATTGTACATATTGATGGGGTACACCTCAAACATTTATCATTTGTGTTGGGAACATTCAATATCCCCCTTCCAGCTATTTGAAACTATGTAATATATTATAGTTAGCTATAGTCATCCTACAATGCTATAGAACACTAGAACTTATTCCTCCTACCTAGTTGTAATTTTGTATCCTTTAACAAATCTCTCCCTATCTCTCCCTTCCTCCTTTACTTATCAGTCTCTAGTATCTCTTGTCCTATTTTTTACTTTTATGATATCAACTGTTTTTAGATTCCACATATGAGTGAGAATATGTAGTGTTTAGCCTTCTATTCCTAGTTTATTTCAATTAATATAATGTCCCCCATTTCCATCCATGTTGTCACGAAAGACAGGATTTTATTCTTTTTATGGCTGAATAGTATTCCATTGTGTGTATATGTACACATACCACAATTTCTTTGTACATTCATCTGTTGATAGACACAGACTGATTCCCTATCTTGGCTATTGTGAATAGTGCAGTATTAAACATGGGAGTGCAGATGTCTCTTCAATATTGCTGATTTCCTTTACTTTGGATAAATGCCCAGTGGTGGGATTGCTGGATCATATGGTTATTCTATTTGTAGTTTTTGAGGAACTTCCATACTGTTCTTCATAGTGGCTGTACTAGTTTACATTCCCACCAACAGTGTATAAGAGTTCCCTTTTCTCTGCATCTTCTCCAACATTTGTTATTGTTTGTCTTTTCGATAATAGCCATCCTAACTAGGGTGAGATGATATCTCATTGTGGATTTGATTTGCATTTCCCTGATGATTGGTGATGTTTTACATTTTTTTCATATGTTTGTTGGCCATTTGTATGTCTTCTGAGAAATGTCTGTTCAGATCATTTGCCCATTTTTTTAATTGGATTGTTCGGGATTTTTTGCTATTGAAATATTTGAGTTCCTGGTATATTCTGGATTTTAATCCCGTCAGATGAATAGTTCGCAAATATTTTGTCGCATTCTGTAGGTTGTCTTTTCATTCTATTGATTGTTTCCTCTATTGTGTGGAAGTTTTAAGTTTGATGTAGCCCCATTTGTTCACTTTTGCTGTTGTTGTCTATGCTTTTGAGGTCTTATTCATAAAATATTTCCCAGACATTGGTCTGGGAAATGTTTTCTCCTAGTAGCTTTATTGTTTCAGGTCTTACATTTAGATTTTTGATCCATTTTGATTAAAGTTGATTTTTATATAGGGTGAGTGGTAAGGGTACAGTTTTATTCTTCTGCATATGTATATCCAGTTTTCCCAGTGCTACTTATTGAACAAACTATCTTTTCCCCAATGAGTGTTCTTGGCACCTTTGTAAAAATTCAGTTGGCTATAGATATGTGGATTAATTTCTGGGTTTTCTATTCTGTTCCATTTGTCTGTGTGTCTATTTTTATGCCAGTACATGCTGTTTTGGCTTCTACAGCTTTGTAGTATATTTTGAAGTTTGGTAGTATGATGCCTCCAGCTCTGTTCCTTTTCCTCAGTATTGCTTCAGCTATTTGGGGTGTTTTGTGGTTTTATGCAAATTTTAAGATTTTTTTTCTGTTTCTGTGAAGAATGTCATTGGTATTTTGATAAGGATTGCATTGAATCTGCACATTGCTTTGGATAGTATATGCACAGATTGTTAAAAGCTGATGGATACTAAGAGACCATGAATGTCAAAGAAGAAAGTCATGTTTGAGAGATACTGGGCTACATGGGACTCTAGAAGTAGTAGAGTTGCAAGCAAAAAAGAGCTAGGAGCATGCTGTGGGCAAAAATGAGAAGAAGGTGTTATGTCAGGTACTTGGTAAGACGAGTTTGGGAAAAGGATAATACAAAAGCAACCAGAAAGAAGAAGGAAGAGAAGGAAAGGTAGAAAGGAAGGGTAATGAAGAGGAAGGTCAGTTATGAAAATGGGACTATGGGGTCAACTGTTAATACAGACAGCACTGGGAGAGGAACTCCGCATCATAATTTACCTCTGAGTGCTTCCAAGAGTCCCACAGCCTCTTACCTGCCAGGAAGCTTTAACAGGTGGGAGGGTGAGGCAGGAACTTTTGACGTAAGGAGGGATGTGAAATAAAAGAGAAAGAAAGGAGCCCAAGACATCTTTGACTTCAAGTTTTGGCTTTGTGCCAGCCTTATATGTAAGTGATGCATGGTGGGGAAAAGGATGATGTGACAAGAGAAAAGAGAAAGTGAGTACAGGAAAGAAAGTGAAAGAAAGGAAAATGTTAGAAAGAAGAGCAAAGAGCTGAAGTAGGAAATGAAGTATCAGAATGGCAGTATCACCTAGGAACCAGCTGATGCCTATTCAAAAAGTACTTCCTGGCCCATTGCTGGGTGAGAGAGCCTCTTTTGGTAGCATGGAGCCCCTCATATCCATGCTATGAAGAGAACAAACCACCCCGTTAGTGACTAACCAAGGTATTCATAATAATGGCAGTGAAATATTAGCAATGCTTGGTTCAGTGCAGATTTCTAGAGCATTAGCATTAATATTCTGCTTTTACTCTACTTAGCACTGTCTAAAACCTTAATGTTTCAGAAAACCCATGAGACCGTTGGATTTTCTCCTGGCCTACCAATAGGTTCTCTCAACTTATTTTGGCATAACATCTGAGACAAGGACCCAAAGTGAAGGATAGAAAAAAAGTAGCCATGCAAAAAGCAAGAAATACAGCAAGATTAATTAGAGGATGTAGGGCCCATATCCCATTTTGGTAGGAATCTGGTCCAAATAGAGAGGGCCAAATTGAACCCCAGGGAGGCCAAAGCTGCCAGGGAACAAATATTCTTTTATCCTTTTAATGTGAAGACAAGTCCCCCACGTGGAATGACATGAAGCCTGGGAAATGTGGTATATTTTACAATTATTAATGATGCACATGGTATACACAAATTCACCTTATTGTGTCATTGAAATTGTTTATGTCAATTAGAAACTTAAGCTTTTTATATAAATGCTTTTCAGCAACACACACACACACACACACACACACACACACGATTCCCGCTGTATCATAATGGAATAGAACTCAAGGTAACATTGTTTGTAGCTAATATGATCCACTTTTCTTCCTAACAATGATAAGATACTTTAGTGCAAGTATAAAGACAGAAATTAGAAACAGCACAGTCAGGAAATATGCTATATATATGAATTTTCACTAAAAAAAATAACATTTGGACATTAATCTACCTAAACTGCAGAAATTATTCCATAACATTGAGAAGGAAGGAATCCTCCCCAACTCATTTTATGAAGCCAATATCACCTTGATACCAGAGCCAGGAAAGGACACAACAAAAAAAGAAAAGTACAGAAAAATATATCTTAAGAATACAGATGCAAAAATTCTCAATTAAATCTTAGCAAACCAAATTCAACTGCACATCAAAAAAATAATTCACCATGACCAGGTGGGCTTTATCCCAGAGATGCAAGGATGGTTCAACATATGCAAATCTTTAAATGTAATTCACCATATAAATACAAGCAAAAACAAATACCACATGATCCTCTCAATAGATGCAGAAAAAACATTTAACAAAATTCAGCACCTTTTTATGATAAGAACTCTTAACAAAATAGACATAGATGGGACATACCTTAAAATAATTAAAGCCATATAAGACAAATCCACAGCCAACATCATACTGAACAGAGAAAAATTGAAAGCATTCCCACTTAGAACTGGAACCAGACAAGGTTGCCCACTATCATCACTTCTATGCAACATAGTGTTGGAAGCCCTTGCCAGAGCAATCAGATAACAGAAGCAAATCAAGGGTATTCAAATGGGGAAAGAAGTCGTCAAACTATCACTCTTTGCTGACAATATAATCTTACATCTAGAAAACCCCAAAGATTCAACCAAGAGACTCCTGGAGCTGATAACTGAATTCAACAAAGCCTCAGGCTACAAAATCAATGCACACAAATCAGTATCTTTCATATGCACCAATAACAGTCAAGCTGAGAATCAAATCAAGAATGCAATACCTTTCACAATAGCAACAAAGAAAATAAAATATTTAGGAATATGTTTAACTAAGGAGGTGAGAGACATATATAGGGAGAACTATGAAACACTGTGGAAAGAAACTGCAGAGGATGTAAACAGATGGAAAACCATATCATGCTCATAGATTGGCAGAATCAACATTGTTAAAATGTCTATACTACCCAAAGTGATTTATAGATTCAATGCAATCCCTATTGTAATACCAAAGTTATTTTTTGCAGACCTCAAACAATAGTTCCATGCTTTGTGTTGAACCAGAAAAGACCCCAAATAGCTAATGCAATCCTACATAATAAGAATAAATTTGGAGGCATCACTTTATCAGACTTCAAGCTATACTACAAGGCTATAGTAACCAAAACAGCACAAAAACTGGCACAAAAACAGAGACATAGATCTATGGATCACAACAGAGGACACAGATATGAATCCATCCTCACATTGCCATCTTATCTGTGACAAAGCAGACAAAAACACACACTAGGGTTACGAATCCCTATTCAATAAATGGTGTTGGGAAAATTGGATAGCCATATGTAGTAGGCTGAAACAGGATCCACACCTCTCACCTCTCACTTAAATCAATTCGCAGTGGATAACACACTTAAACTTAAAGCATTAAACTATAAGAATTCTAGAAGAAAATGTTGGAAAAACTCTTATAGATATCAGCCTAGGCAAAGAATTTATGAAGAAGACCCCAAAAACAATCAGAGCAACAACAAAAATAAATAAATGGGACTTGATCAAATTTAAAAGCTTCTGCACAGCCAAGAACACAAAAAATAGAGCAAATAGACAACCTACAGAATGGGAGGAAATATTTGCATGCTATACATCTGATAAAGGGCTGATAACCAGAATTTACAAAGAATTCAAGCAAATCGACAAGAAAAAAATCAAACAATCCCCTTAATATATGGATAAAAAACATGAACAGAAACTTCAAAAGAAGACTGACTAATGGCCAACAAACACGTGAAAAAATGCTGAATGTCTCTAATCATCAAGGAAATGCAAATCACAATGAGATATTACCTAACTCCAGTGAGAATGGCTTTTATCAAAAAGTCCCAACACAACAGATGCTAGTGAGGATGCAGAAAGAAAGGAACACTTATACACTGTTGGTGGGACTGCAAACCAGTACAACCTCTATGGAAAGTAGTATGGAGACACCTCAAAGAACTAAAAGTAGACCTACCATTTGATCCAGCAATCCCACTACTAGGTATTTACCCAAGGGAAGAAAAGACATTTTATAAAAAGACACTTGCACTCAAATGTTTACAGCAGCACAATTTACAATCTCAAAGATGTGGAATCAATCCAAATGCCCATCAATACATGAGTGGATTAATAAAATGTGGTATATGTATATCATTGAGCACTGCTCAGCTATTTTTAAAAAATGGTGATTTAGTATCTTTTGTAAAAACCTGGATGGAACTGGGGGCCATTCTTCTTAGTAAGGTATCGCAAGAGTGGAAAACGAACACCACACGTACTCAATGCTAAATTGGAACTAATCAATCAACACTTATGTGCACATATGGAAGTAAAACTCAAAGGAAATCAAATAGGTGTAAGGGGGGCGGAGGGGATGGGTGAATTCAAACCTAATGGGTATAATGCACACTAACTGGCTGAAGGACACACTCACAACTTTGACTCAAACTCTACAAAATCAAATTATGTAATCAAAATGTGCATACCCCTGTAAAATTCTGAAATTAAAAAAAAAAAATAACATTTGGACATTAATGTTCTCAGTTTTTTCCTTTTAATTTTGACATGTAATAATTATACATGTTTATAGGTACTTAGTGATATTTCCATACATGTATACAATGTGCAATGATCAAGTCCAGTAATTAGCATATTCAACACCTTGAACATTTATTATTTCTTTGTGTGGGGAACATTCAAAATCCTCTCTTCTAGCTTTTTGAAAATATGCACTAAATTATTATGACCCATATTCACCATACAGTGCTACAAGACACTAGAACTTATTCATCCTGTCTAGCTGTAACTTTCCTCCCCTCTCACCTACCCTACACTTCCCAGCCTCTAGTAGCCACAATTCTTCTGTCTGCATAGGTGAAAGCCCTGTTATTTTTAACTTGGCTTTATTTATCATGGGTTCTGAAATGGGATGTACTAATATTTTGTTACCAAAAACAAAAATTATCTTTTGTTCATGGCACACATAAAAGCTATTTTTCCCTTCAAAGGGGAGAGAAATTACCGTATGTTGAAAAGGAAGAAACCCTAACAGCTATATGCTAGAACATGAAACCCAGTCTGAGGGCTACAATTGCCCTGAGTGCCTTCTGTCAGATGTCAGGTGAGGCTGCTGAGAAGGATGTCTGTCTGCTCCATCCTTCAGATGCCCACAATACTCTTTCTCAGTAATCTGATATTTATTAGCCCTTTCCTTCCTAGGGCATTTGTCCTTCATTCAAACCCAAATTCATCCCTCTCCAATTTGTTTTTTTCTTACTATATTCTCTGTGAGATTAGAACATAATGTAAATCTCCCTCTAATTAATAACATTTTATATATAAAGAAAGAATTATATCAATACAAGCATTAACCCCTACTCATAGAAATTTCAACTGTGGTGCCCCACTGACAGATTTGTTTTATAAATTATTTTTAATTGTATCATCTTTTTCTACATTTTTTATTACGAAAAAAGTTGAAATATACAAAAATAGAATAGTATCATGGAGCTCATGTACCCATCACCCAGCTTCAACCCTTATCAACTTATGTTTTATTTATACTCCCACATCCCCTCTAATATTATTTTAAAATAAATCCCATCTGTGATATCATTTCATTAGTAAATATTTCAGCAAATTTTAGTAAATATTGCTAAAAGATAAGGACTTGTTTTTTTAAAGTAGCCATAATAAAATCATCACACCTGAAGGAAAATGAAAAGTAATTTTTTTATTTCACCAAATGTCCAGCCAGCATCAGTAGTGGATACTGTGCTGCGCCACCCAGCTCTCCCTCCAGGGTTGGAGGGCTTATACCCCCAGTTGCTGGGTGTGCCTGTTAGCCTTTTCCCTCAAGGTCATACACTTTTCCCTAGGGCAGCCCACATCCAATGACTGCTCAGTGCAGGGTTAAGAGCCCACACCCCGAATCAGGACCTCTCTGAGGAGCTATCCAGGCTTCAGCGCTTCCTGTGGGGTCAGTGGGCAGAGGACTTGTGGCAACTGCATCTTAGCCCAACTTCTCTCTCTCTGCCCAGTCCTGCTGCCTTCCCTTCCCCAAGAAGTGCTGATTCCAGGACAACTCCCCAGGAAATGTCCTGCATGCTAATCTCGTCTTGGTCTACTTTCCAGAGATGCAAACCTGCAATAGCATTCAAATTTCTACGTATCTCATAATGTCATAAATGACTTGTCTATTTATTTTGGTTTTAATAGATTCTTTACTTGAATTAGGATCCAAATGAGGTCCACACTTGTTGGTACCTCTTGCAGTGGGTAGGTCCCTTCCTCTGTCTCTCTCTTTTTTTTTTCCTCCTTGCAATTGACATGCTGAAGAAATAGAGTCATTGATCCTCTAGTGTTTCCCACAGTCTGAATTTCGCTGATTGCATCCCCATAGTATAACTTAATAAGTTTCTCTGTTACTGCACTCCCTGTAAATTGATAGCTGGATCTAGAGGCCTGATCAGATTCATTTGGGGGAGGGGCGGGCAAGAACTTTGTAAGTGTTGTTGAGTTCCTCCATTAAGTACTTAATTTTTAGATATCTCTCTTTTTGGGGTGTTAATCATCTTTGATGTAGAATGGAATGTCAAGATCCACTTATTCAATCATTTCTTCTTCATTTATTAGTTACAATGCTTCTATTTGGTTACCTAGTAGTATAATTCACACAGGAAAATCAGGATAAATGCCTGAGTTTTTTAACAGTTCTCAAAATAATGAGGTGATTCCCTAGCATCCTCCAATAGTGACCAATTTTTTTCTACTGTGATTATGAATTATGGAGTTCTACTTACTTGCTGTCATTATTCTTATTAATATCTAAATTGCCACATCTATGTCCAATAGGAGTCCCAGTGTAGCCTCTGGTTCCATTTGATATGACTCTAATCTTTGATCGCTTCCGTTTGGTTTTCCAAACAATTCTCCAATTCTCAGATACCAACCGGGTGTCCTACAACTCTATTCGGTTTTGACACTAACTAGAGATAATGCAGACCCCAAAGTTTAAGGGTCGGTCCCACAAGACTGTCCCCACTTCAGATGCCAGCCATAACTGGGGTCCCCAGGCTACACACACTTCTGCCTGACCAAGTATAATTTCAGGGACGCTCATGACCACCCCTCCCGGGTTCAATAATTCACTAGCATGACTCACAGGACTCAGAAAAGTTCTATATTTATATAATCTATTATAAAGGATACAAATGAACATCCAGATAAAGAGATGCACAGGGCAAGGCAGGAAGTGGCACAGACTTTCCATGCCCTCCCTGGCATGCCAGCCACCCAGCACACTCATGTGTTCACCAACCCGGAAGCTCACTTAGACTCCTTGCTTCAGGGCTTCTATCAGTTTCATTACGTAGGCATGACCGATTAAATCACTGGCCACTGGTGAATGAACTCAATCTCCAGCCCTTCCCCCCTCCCTGGAGATTGAAGAGGGAGGGCTGAAAGTTCTAACCCAGTAATCAAGTACTTGGTTCCTCCGGCAATGGCCCCACCCTGATGCTATCTGTGGGCCCAACAAAAGCCACCTCATTAGCATAAACTCAGATATAGGTGAAACGAGCCCTTAATGAATAGCAAAAGGGACTCCTATCACTCTGGAAATTCAAAAGGTTTTAGGGGTTCTGTGCCAAGAACTAGGATCAAAGACCTTCTTTTCTTTCTGACATGACAAGATGTCTTAGGCTCATTTTGTACATTGCCTGCCCCAGACTTGTCATCAGACATTTCTACAGGGGTCCAAGGTTCTTTTTAGTGGGAAACGGTATTTGGAGATCACAATCTAGACACTAAGTTTATTCATTGCTACAGGGTTAGCTACTGTTTCTAGGCCTTTTAAGTAGGCAGAACTAGAAAATTTCTTTTAAGATAAAATTCCTCATGTATTCAACTGATACTTGCAATTCAAATCCAGGACTAGAGTATTTTCATTTAATCTCTTGTATCTCCCAAGCCAAGAATCCTAGGACTTGATTTAGAATGTCGTATAATTATCCATTTTCTTTATCCCACAATACACATGAAACAGTCTCAGGTGAACAGTAGCAAGCAGAAATATGACTTTTGAAAACAATTTATAAAAAGATTTTCATTCTCTCCTCTGTCTAGAATATGTCCCACTAGGGATATACTGTCCAATTACTGGGTTTAAAGTCACTTGATACAGCTCTTTTTCGCCAACAATTGAATACTGATAAGGTTGATCTTGTTTCATTTAGTTTTTACTGTCTAGGGATTGCTTTTTAAACATAATTTTGTTTTACAACCATGTAAACTATTTTCACAGTCCCAAAGTCACATAAAACAATTCCATACAGAGAAGCTTAGTTTATATCCCTTTTCCTTCCATTAGATTCTCTCCTAGTCCTTGTACATAAAAAATTTTAAATTAGTTTATCCTCCCAATGTTTGTCTTAAAATATAAGCATATATGTGTGCATACTACTTTCTATGAAAAATTATCCTCATCTTAATTATAAGAATTTCTAAGTTACAGAATTTTGTATTTTTATGCTGCTGCGGCATCTCACCTGAGAAGGAGGAAGAGAAGGAGGGAGAACAGGAAACCGGTATTCATGGAGCACTTGCAGTGTACCAGGAACATTGCCAGTACGTTCAATCTTCTCTATAACTCTCAGATGGAGGTGAATGCCCATTGCATAAACAAAGAAACTGAGGTATGGAGGAGGTTGTCCAAGGTTACTTGCCCAGTGAACTCGAAACAGAATTGATACTGAAACCCAAGTCTTTCTCACTCCAAAGACACGGTCCGTCCAATACACTACTTCTCTCTGATGTGTCTGCCCCAGATTTCCCCCCTAGGCTAAAGAACGTGCGTTTTCACATTCACTCTCTCCTCCTCCATTCTGAAGGTCCTATGAGATAGCGCATTTCCTTTCTATTTCCATAACCATGGTTTAGAGTTTCACATATTTCAAATTTTTCTACTTATAGATCAAAAACAGATAAGTAATACCAAATAGAGGTAAAAAGCCCTGCTAACAAGTATCAGGAATACTGGTCCCTTTACACAGAGACTTTCAGATTTAGGATTGAAAAGAAATTATGATGCAAGAAAATTCTATTTGTAATCTTAATATTTGAAATCAGCATTGCACAAGATTTTGTATTTATTTAGGTTACTGATACTACTATGATAATAGTATCATCAGTGTCATCTTCATGGAAAAGAAAGAAATAAGCCAAGATCCCTCCCTGGTGGTCTTGGCAGGAACAGGAAAGCGAGGGTGTGCAGCAGATATGGGTAGCCCTGCATAAGAATTAGACTTGACCCAAGTTAGAGGAACACTGCCAAGCATTTTTCCAAATCTATCAATTCTATATATTTCTCTCTAGAGAAACTGGTTATCAAGGCTTTTTAGATATACGAAGTTTGGCCTAGAACTGAGGAAATGGGGCAGAGTTAAATATCTCCCTATCATATAGTAACAGGAACTTGGAATTTTCAGATGGCACCCCCTGGGACAGTGGATGAAAGACCCAGGAACCTCAGGGCAGATGAAGGCATTGGGGACATGGTCTTGGTGAAGGAAGGTGCCTGACTGAGATGGAGGCAGAAAGGTCTAAGGAAAAGCCAGCCCACAAATATGCCACCATGATCACCCTCTGTGTTCCCCAGTTGCCAGCAGCCTTGCTATTCTGTGCTTTGAAAAATGACAGGGAAGGGGCTGCAGACAAAGCATCAAGAGAGAAGTCACAGGAGGCAAAGCCACAAGCAGGGGTGAGTGTTCGCCTGGCGCAGGGACTGGGAGCCACCCTTGGTCATGGGGGTGGAAGGAGACCCCGTTCCCCAACCTACCACCTCAGCATCCTCAGCCACCTTAAAAAAGGCACTGGTCTTCCCACAGAACACTTTATATGGATATTGTAGGAAAATAGTGTAGAGGATCAGAAATATCTTTCCTCTACCCTTTTTCAGGTTCACAACTGAGAACCCTGTAACAAAAGACAAGTTAATAAGAAAAAAGCATACAGATGCAGTTAATAAGTTTTACACAACACAAGAGCCTTCATAAGAAAATGACAACCCAAAGAAACAGGTAAGCCTGTGTATTTTTTATGCAAGGTTTGATGGAGAAGTGGATAGTCATGGAAAAGTATGACTGGATAAAAAGTATAATCTAATGGTAATAAACTTGGCAGAACTTAGCACAGCCTGTTTGTTCAGATTCCTCTCAGTGATGCTGTGTCATCAGAGATAGGGACCTTCCTTTCCTCCAGGTGTATGTAGGGCACACCTCAAATGAGGATCTTATGACCTGCTTCAGGAGAGAAGGGTGGGAGAAAGTTAGTGTAACCTTTCTGCTCCTGTTGTTTCCTCAAATTGCCAAGGTGCCATATTTTGGGGTAGCATGTCCTGAACCCCATCAGTAGCTCCAACAAAGTCTGAGTGGGTGGGAACATTACGATTATATCAACAATGAAAGTAGGATGGTCAAGTGTGGTGGGTCACACCTCTCATCCTAGCACATTGGGAGGCTGAGGTGGAGGGATTGCTTGGGGCCAGGAGTTTAAGACCAGCGTAGGCAATATAGTGAGACTCCATCTCTACAAAAAGCTAAAAAACAAATTAGCCGGTGTCGTGGTGTGTGCCTGTAGTCCCAGCTACTCAGGAGGCTGAGATGGGAGGATCACTTGAACCCAGGAGTTTGAGGCTGCAATGAACATGAGAGTGCACTGCACTCTAGCCCGGGCAACAGAGTGTGGCTCTGTTTCTTGGGAAAAAATAAATAAATAAGGGGCCTGTGAAAATACTAAATCATGGTTTTTTAAAAACTGAGGATTAAAGCTATAATTATCTTTAAGATCATAATACTTATGATGAAAAACATTTATTTCTTTAAAAAAAAAGAAAGACCAATTTTCATTTTCATTTTACTATTTGGGAGCTACAACTGAATGTCTCCAAAATGCTATGCTATTGTGAAAAGCTGCAAACTGTAATCAGTCAAGAGAGACAGGGTCTTGGCACCACACAAGCTTCTGGGATAGGCTGGGATGGATTGGGGGAAAACATATGAGAAACAATTCAAGGAAGTAAATTACTTTATGCTAAGCTCAGTACCTACACCTCTAAATACTGAATACTTTGAGATTGAACTAACGCTTTAAAGACACAGTAGATTGTGAGGAGCTCAAGAGAAGATGGCTGCCATTGCTTTCATTCATATTGCCCTTCAAAGAGAGAGCTTGATTTTTTGCTGGTGTATATATCTCTGCCATAATTAAATAATATTTAAGCACCTATATGTACATATATACACACACATATGTATATGCTACTGTACTAGATATTTTCTAGATCTTGCAAGGAATGAAATAGACACTTCTCCAACTAATGGAGTTGTTAAGATGCACATCTTCAATTCTCAGAAATGTCTTATCAAGACACATTATGCTAACAATATCCTCTTGTGCCTTTAATTTTAAAAGTGGGCTATTGGTTCATAGATAGGTCCTTTAATAAGTCTAAAGTTTCCATCAGTGAAAAAAACCTCTTGTTGGTCATCAGGTATTTGCTATAATGTATTTTCTTTTTTGCTTCATAGCAGTTAAATTCATATCATGACACATACATCTTGCTATTAGGCCTTTCCAAGTCATGGAAGCCCATTTTTCCAAGGGATTAATTATCTATTTTTATAAGCTATAATTTTAAATTATTTTTCTAAATATAACTTGAGGATTTTTTTCTTACGATATCTAAGTCAAATCCTATCTTTGTCTCCTACAATTGAATAACTAGGCTAACAGCATGATTGAACATTGAAGGGCTAAATAAATGGCATTCTCTCTTAGCACAAACAGCCCTATTTGGCATGAAGAAATGACAGGCAATAATTTAAATATGAATTTTCCCTCATGTAAAAAAACAGCCTAAAAGTCTGAGGGAATATTATAAATCATCCACTATCATTCCTACCTAATGAAGAAATCTTTGTATAGAGTATGGTTGCCAATTGATGAATGCTTTCATCCATTCATTTATTCAACCATTCACTCATTAACCAAATATTGATCAATTATTGAACAAATATTGAACACCTACCATGATGGGTATGAAGCATCATGCTAATTGCTGGGGTAAGATAACAATGAGCAAAAACAGACACGGTCCCTTTCATGTATTATTTGGTGACTTTTTAGTAATGGTCATTCTAATGGGAGTAAGATGGTATCTCATTGTGGTTTTCATTTGCATTTCCCTGATGATTAGTGATGTATAGCATTTTGTCATATGTTTATTGGCCATTTGTGTATAGAAGCCCCCTATTCTAAAAGCAACAAAATATCTAGGAGATTCATTCCTGAATATTAGAGAAGTAAAACTGTTCCTCTTACATATAAGTAAGAGGAGAACTAGGAAGCAAATGCAAACTTCCTTCGAAATCAGACCAGCCCTTAAGGATGAGAATGTGGCAAACTAAAACAAGATGTAGACTGAGTCAGAGCCTCAGAATCTTGTGAGAAAAGAAGCCAGGAGAGGATCAGAAATGTGTCCTTTGGATAATTTCATGCTTCTTCCATCATTTTGTTTATTTATGCATGTAATAAACAATTGTTGAGCACCTAGTATGTACCAGAAGGCAGGCTAAATACCTGAGAGTCATCATTAAGAAAGACAGATGTGATCCCAGGAATGAAGAGGCCAGAGGAGTCAAGTGGCTGGGCTAGCACAAGTGTGGTTAGCACCGAAGAATGGGGAAGTATAAGTTTATAGGAGAAACACCCCACCCAGACTGGGAGAACGAGTGAGAATTAACCAGAAAAAGGAAAAGTATTCCAGGTACAAGAAACACTACGTGTGAAAGCCAGGAGCATGAGGAGAGAAGAGAGCCTGGTGCTTGAGACACTCTCTAAGTTCCACATAGATGGAGAAGGGAATGTGAGTGTGAAGCCGGAGACGTTAAGCTGGGGCCAGTTCATGAAAGACCTAGTAATGGTAGAAGAGCTAAAGAAGTAAAGAGTTTCTGTTTGCTCCTTAGTATTTAGGAAGGCATTTTTGAAAGAGAAGGAGATTTTGTGGGGTGTGATTCAGAGCTTTGGTGGGAACAACTATAGTGGCCATCTCAGCCAGAGAGGCCCAGGAGGAACTGGTGTAGCTGACTTGGTGAGCCACATTGGGGTCTCTCCTTCTGGTGTTTTGAAGGAGCTGTTCTCAAAGGGGTTGGGGTGGAGTGTGCACTCCCTACCTCCAACCCTACTAGGAGGCACATCAAAATCTCATTATGGATTTTCACAAATGCACAACAGGAGTTCTACCACCCTTCTTCGCTCCCTCTCCCCTAAGCCATCTGCGCCTATGAGCAAACCACTCCCCTCAGGTGTGTCAGGGTAGAGAAACAGGTGGAGAAATATCGTCATAGAGGTTCTGGGCTTTACTAGAGTAAACAAAGCAGTAGAAGAACTCTAAGATGTGTATGTGCACATAAGCATGTGTACATCTTCAGGCAGAGTTGGCTACATAGCCAGATTTGTGTTTTAGAAAATGTCGATACACCTTGGGAAGGGTAAAGGCAGGTTGATGCTATAGATTAAATTTTGTGTCCCATCAAAATTCACATGTTGAAATGGCCCCCAAGGTGATGGTATTAAAAGGTGTGGCCTTTGAGAGGTGATTAGGTTATGAGGGTGGAGCCCTCATGAATGGGATTAGTGCCCTTGTAAAATAGACCACAGAGAGCTCCCCTGTCTCCTCTGCCATGTCAGTACCCAGCAAAAAGATGGAAGCACAGCCATCTCGGAACCAGGAAGTGGGCCCTCACCAGATACCAAATCTGTTGGCATCTTAATCTTAGACTCCTAGCCTCCAGAAGTGTGAAAAATAAATTTCTGTTGTTTATAAGCCACTCAGCATATGGTATTTTCTTTTAGCAGCCCAAAAGGACTAAGACAGTTAATCAGTTAGGATGTCAGTACAATAATGAACCCAAGTGAGAGACAGTGAGGACTGTATTAAGGCGGTGGGTATAGGGATGGCAAAGGAGGCCAGATTGCAGAGACATTTCAGAGGTGACATTGAATCTGAGAGTAAGAGAAAGAAAGAAATGAAGGATGAATCTGAGGCCTCTGGCTTGGGCTGGGGGAACCCATTTCCATGTCCTTGGTGGTCCTCTTAATCAATGCACCTGCTTCACCTCTCTGAACCCAAGGGTCCCCAACTCCTCCTGTAACACTCAGACCAAAACAGATCACCAACTTCTGGACTGCCCATCATCCCAATATTTTAAAGAGAAAATATTTTTAAATTCTTTCAAAATAACTTATGCCAGACAATTTGCAGCTCAGCCACACAAATGTGTATGGCAATATTCGCTTGGATGCCCTGGACTAAATCACCTTATCAGTGACCTTGTGGCACTGTAGATTTCTTAAACCACATAGGTGGAGAGTTAAATAACCATCTTAAGACATGAAAGAGAGATCTACAATTTAGGGCCTGGGGTAGGTCAGTCAAATTATTGCTGGCTCTAATTATCACCCCCATAGCTGCTAAATTCTTTACCTGCAGCAGAGTAGAACCCCAGAGGTGAGAAATTCTTTCCTGTCTTTGAAAACACCAGGGAAAAAACCCAAAGGAGTAACTTCCAATACGAACCTTAGAAATCAAACCTACACTGTACACAGACAGGACCGGCAGAGGGAAAACAGCAAACATGGAAAATAACTTATTGGAAAGTCAAAGGTCTAATGTTGAGTTTATTTAGAAATTACCTCCTACTGTGACTTGGGTGGGTAAATTGGGAGGCTGTAGCACTTCAAAGAAGCAAACGGTGAAAAGAAGAAAAAAAGGAGAGTAAAAAGAAGTCAAGGGTAGGCAGCCCATATGGTATTTTATACTCATTCATGCTAAATTAAGATGTGAACAGGGAAGTTGTCCTATTGGCCAGAAATAGGTAGAAACATAATGGACAGCGGTGAGGAGACGATATAGGAAGAAGATAAGGTCCCATAAAAAGGCTCTTAAGCAGAGAGAGAAAGCTACTTTGATGCTTGCCACTATCTTATGAGGAAGGATTTAAACGAACTCTGTAAAGTCAGGCCTTTTGCCACCTATTCTGTGAATGACCTACCTTACCAAACACTTCTCCCTCCCCCACCACACTCACTGTCTGAAAGTTTCATTAGCAGCAGTCTCACAGCAGAGATCAGCAGCTAAGTTTACAAAATATAAGATCCCCCAGGTGACCAGAGAGCACTCATTTTCAACCAACAGCCCCCATTGTCCTACAGGTGAAATCCATTTTTAGCATCAGGGTTCTGACTTCATCCTTTACTTGCCGTCCCCACCTAAGCCTGCACTAGAGACTCAAAAGATGATTTAGTGAAGCTAATCAAATATGAAGAGAACCATTTAAAAGATCATTGAAAACTAGAATCTCTGAGCTCACCCCAAACTCCTGAAATGTGATGATTTCTCAGGAGGCATCAGCTCAAAACTAAAACACCACAAAGGTGGAGGAGAAGAAAGGACAGGAAAGGACAGGAAAGAAGGGGAAACAACTTGAATGCATGTTCGCAAGGGGAAAAATTAGTGGTACATGTGCTTGCATGAGTCCAGGTCTATATTAAAGATTGAATGATTTTTTTAACTCTGTAAGTGTTTTAATAAGAACCAAAGTTTTACCAGCATGTGACAAATGACCCTAACTTTGCTTCCTAGTGTGTTTGTATTTCTATAAGGAGTTTAATTTTTTTTCCCTGTCCTGTCAGCATTTACAACATCTGTCTAGAAACGAGGCAGAGAATAATGTTGGAAAAAATCAAAGCATGAAAACTGACACCCTGGAGAATTCTCTCCTGGGGAAGGGGACGACATCCCAGACTGTTGGTAGCAGATTTCCCCTGGCTGCTGTGCCCACGAGCATGACAGACACAAGGAGCATCGCCATGCTGATTACCAAAGTCATCTGAGCCCCATGAAATGCAAGTCAGTGTGTGCCAATTTAATATCTGGGTTTCTATTTGGGGTTAGGCCATTTCTTCTTCTAGCTTTGCTGACTTTGGATGGGGGCGGGGGTGGGGAGAAGCCCTTGTAGCTACTGATTTGCCATGTAATTAAATTTATCATAATGGTCTAGGGTTTCTTCTGTAATTATATCCCAGGGCTTAAACTCCAGAATTATGAGAATTAACAAACATAATTGCATGTTCTTACTTCCACATCTCAAGACCGAATAGAATATAACAGAGTTCCTGATGCTGAGATGTGAGCTGTAACTGAGGATGATGGAAGATCTGCCCTGGCTCTGTGTTAATGACAGCAATGGACAACCGTAACCCACAGAAAGGGACAGAAAAGAGAGCAAGGGCAATTAACAACACGGATTTGGAAGTCATAGGACCTGATTCTGCCTTGGGAAATCACCAAATCCTTCCAAAGTTCGATTTCTTTATTTGTCATAGTTAAGGGATTAGCATTTACCTTATCTGGGTTGGGGAAATAATCAAGTCCAATAATATATGTGAAAGTCGTAGTTGTTGGTCCACGGTATGTACTCAGTATTGGTCACTATTATTGCATCAGTCAAGGTTCTGGCAGGACACAGAGGGGCAATTTGAGAAGACTCTAATAAAGGGACATTTCCCCAAGGCAGTAGGGCAGGGTGTAGGGGAAGCTTGGGGGATAGTGCAGACCTCAGAGTAGCCTGGAGGAACCCGCAGAGGGAAGACCATGTGGAGAAGGCTAACAGGAGCTACAATTTCCCCCAAAGAAGAGGCCAGAGAATAAACACCCCAACCTCACTCTCCTCCCTCCCTCCCGTCTCCTGATGGTACATTTCTTTGGCAAACACAACAGAAAGCCAGAGGATGAAAACACCCTTCTATGTAGACTATACACCAGCCTCCTGGGGCTCAGACCAGGAGGAAGAAGGGTGGAGAGGCAAGTAGAAGATATTAGCAGAAATACAGCATTTTTGAGGCTACAATGTTAAACAACCAAGCTCAGTCATTACTGTGTGCCTAAGCCAATGTCTAGCATGTGATGGGTGCTCAAGAGATGTGTTTTTTGTTTTGTTTTTTTTTTTCTTTTTATTGAGACAGAGTCTCACTCTGTTGCCCAGGCTAGAGTGCCATGGCATCAGCCTAGCTCACAGCAACCTCAAACTCCTGGGCTCAAGCAATCCTCCTGCCTCAGCCTCCCGAGTAGCTGGGGTTACAGGCATGTGCCACCATGCCTGGCTAATTTTTCTATATATATTTTTAGTTGGCCAGATAATTTCTTTCTATTTTTAGTAGAGATGGGGTCTTGTCCTTGCTCAGGCTGGTCTCGAACTCCTGATCTCAAGGAATCCTCCCGCCTCGGCCTCCCAGAGTGCTAGGATTACAGGTGTGAGCCACCGCGCCCTGCCAAGAGATATTTTTTAAATGGTTGGATAAATTATGAATCAGATTCTGGTTCCTTTAAGCATATCCTGCCTTTTCCAGAACATGTATGACAAATAAATCAATTATAGGAGGTGGAGCCATCCCATAGTTTAAAGTTAAGTTTAAACCGTTATCTGAAAATAACACCCATCCCCAAGGGTACCATAATCAGGAAGCAAGGTATTTTGGACAGGGCTGTACAAAGGCAGAAGGTGAATTCCTCTCCTATTCCCCAACACACACACACACACACACACACACACACACACACAGCTGACAATGTTGACAAGGCCTGCGTTGTGTTTTCAGCCTCTCAAGCCATAACATGCGTGGACGAAGAGTCATCAACGGTGACAACATCTGAGCAAGCGACTGAAAATCCAAGCCCACTCCCTCGGCTCACATTTTCCTTGTGAGAACACGAAGGGGGAATTTGGTCCCGCTGACTTCGGAGTCAATGCTGACAGATGATTTCACATGAAAAAACAACACCCATGTAACGCTATAGCTTGGAACAGCGGGTGCTGGAGTAGCAAGATCATTCAAGAAGATAAACAAGTGGGCTAGCTGTCATGTTACTTGGCACAGCTAGGGGCTCCGACTAGTTAAAAACAAATTAAGCCCTGCACAAAGAAACCTAGGCTTACTTTGAGATTGATTTTGAATTCTACATGTGTATCAGTCCATGATTTAAAATGTGTTTTTAAAGTTGTTACATAGAATACAACTTTGAGAAGGGGGAGATGTGGGGATGAACATGAAGAGTATTACAGATGATCTTACAAACAGACCATCCTTCCTGGCAATGTTTGTAGCACAAACCACTGCCAGAGAGGGGGATCTGTCCCTGTCACTTTAACCACTTCCTCACATCACTAGAGCTAACCCAAAATCTTAGACTATTGAAAGGACTCTTCCTAGGCTTTAGGGGGAGAAAAATTGAAAAGGGGAATAAAAAATTTTAGATGTTATCATCTATAAATCAGATACCATAATCTACATCAATGTAACCTCTGTAAGCAAATGACTATTATAGAAGAAATCATACCTTTGAATTTCCCCAACCTCTATGCTTTAATAACAACAACAACAACAACAACAACAACAAAAAATCAACATTGTGCTACTTAATAGCAAAATGCCTATTCGATTTGGGTTGTTAAAGTTCTCCTGCTCTAATATTTTTCATTCTATCCCCTGGACCCCTTGTGACTGCACACTCTCTGAGAGGAGTAGAAAAATGAGTACGTTCAATATTTGCCTTCTTAACCTCCCTTTACTGGTCATTTTCACATTCATCTGAAGTGCTTCCTCAGAAAACTCCTTAAAGAAAAATAAAGATTTTACACTAATATTTCAACACAGCATCAAGACTTACTGTTTGTAAATAAATGCTTAATTTTGTAAGAGTTTTAGATTTACAGAAAAGTTGTTCAGATGGTACAGAGAGTTCCCTTCTACCCTGGGCCCAGTTTCCCTGTTGTCAAGCTCTTGCATTAGTATACACTTGTCACAACTAATCAACCCATGTTGATATATTATTATTAACTAAAGTCCATTCTTTATTTAGATTTCAAGACTTACTCTTTTAAAAGAACTTTTTCCACTGGAAATAGGATACCATATCTCCGGGGGTGGGGAAATAAACATTTCCCACTAATGGGTACAGATCGTTCATTTTATCTGACCCCATCACCATAGAGTTTTGCTACTAATTCAGAACATCCCAGGGACAGTGGACCAGGGCACAGAGCACCAGGCTGAAGAAACATGTTCGTGGAGAAACATGTTTCAGCCTTCATTCTGTTCTGCCTCAGGAAAACCAGCTCAACTTTTCTTTGAGCCTCAGTTCTATTTCCTACAAAATGAAGAAATTGAATTAAGTGACTTCTGAAACTCATTCCAGTTTGAAATTCTATGATTCTGTAACACCTGAAAACCTTTGAATGTTTTCATGGCAAAGATTCAAATGTAGGGTTGGAAAATTGTAATTCTGGCTTTGTCACTGGCTTTTAAACCAGCTTTTGGGTTTCTCAATTTCCAAACTTGCCTAGAGGAAGTTAATAATACCAACAGGTCTGTTAAAAAGCATCGCATGCACAAATACCTTCACTTAAAGAATGTGGCTAAAATCTATAAGGTTTACAGTATCACAAATAGCACAGAATACCAGGGACTGTCATTTAATGCTGACTTAATTGTTAATTAAGTGTTAATTATTCAACTCTCTTGGGTCTTCTAAAAATTTCCCATGTCACTTCCTTCCTTTTCATAACTAACCCAGAGGAAAAATCTGATATTGATATTTTGGGGTTTTTTTCTTTAAAAAAAACAAATTATAAATTCCATTAAACAGGTTAGTTTAAATTATTCAGCATTGATGAAAAAGTGCTAAAACATCACACCAGGATTTTTACTTACAACATAAAAGTCATTTTTTGTGCCTGACTATAGACAAAACACCAACAGCTTATTGATTGAGGGGTGAGGAACTTTTATAAAGGTAAGGCATAGTCAGCATGTACAAAATGTTTTAACACCCGCTAGATGAAATCATTCCAAAATTAGGAAGCCTGAGGGCAAAACAGGAGAAGCAACATTTTCACTAGCTTATGAAAAAAAGAAAGATATATTCAGTTTTCATAAAAAGTCAAATGAGCATATTTATGGAAGTAGAGGTCATATAGGAAGAGCATCATGTCACTGTCCAAGGAAAGGAATTTGTGACAGTTGAAAGGGAAAATCCCCAGTTCTTTCAAGGTCTCTTCTATGTCCTTAAGGGGAATTATGCATTTGCAAGTTTTTAAGTGGTATTCACTGGCTGTGGAAATGAAACCACTTTTTTTTTAGTGAGCTCTTTGAAGCATCTCTCTCCTCAAAAAAATGTTTGTGTACATATATATGTATATACACATTATACACACATATATGTATATATAATGTATAGAAAATATAACATACACATTGTATATAATATATAGTATATAATGTATATGTATTTTTTAAATCCCAGTAATAACCATGATGTATAGCCTTATTTGTTCAATTGATTTTTTAAAATGTTTTTCAGTTTTATAGCCTCACCATCTGGGAGGGCCACTGAGTAAAAAGAAAATTTTGTGTATTTTGGAAATAGATCTGGGTCCCATTATGTATTAATTGTATGGTATTAGATATGGAATTTTATCTAAAAAGTGGGGACAATAAATCCCTTACAGGGTTGCTGTAAAAGCTAAATATGATCATCTCAAATACCTGACAGAGTGTCCAGCACAAAGATGGTGCTCTGTGTCTTCATAACCTTTCTCCACTTTTCATATTCATCATTTAATCAGTGATGCAAACACTAGCAGAGATTGGGCTGAATATCTTTCATGGTATTCTTACTTATCCCTCTTTAGTATTATTTATCTTCATATCAATCCTCTTTTCTAAAAAGAGAAAAACCAAACAATTCACAAGTATATCTCAATATAGCACCAAGAATTACTTTTTAAAAGTTCTTCCTCTAGAAATAAGGCATAACTTTGAAACAAATACTAAATATTCTATTATTTAATTATAATCATTAATTAGTATTTACCTTGTATAATAGAAGCTGCAGCTAAACAATTGCAATGTGATAAATTCTATGTTGAATTAAATTTCTCTAGATACCCAAGTCACAACTTTGCAACACAATATATGAGGTCCTGATGTTTATTTTAAAAATAACTTCAAAGTGAACAAGAATTGAACCAACAATCCATAATAAACAGAAAATGAAATGGCATGAAAAATTGGAATCCACACACATTCCAAAGTATTCCCTTTTATAATATCTCCCCAAATGAACTTTTTAAATAAAGTAACAAAAATAACTAATCAGAATGCCATTTTTTTTCTTTTCAGTGATAAGAAGTTTCAAAATGGCCAGAGGAGAGACAGAAAAAAGTAAACTACCTAAATAATAAATAAGGAAAACTTTAAACTTTCTCTTGTTGTTACAGAGAGCTTCAACAGAAGATTAGATCCAGCAGAAAAAAAAAATGTCTGAACTTGAAGGTAGGTCTTTTGAAATTACCCAGTCAGAGAGAAAAAAAGAAATAAGAATGAAAGAGTAAAGACAGTCTACAGGACTTATGGTACACCATTAGGCAAACAAATATTTGCATGATGGGACATCTAGAGGGAGAAGACACAAAGATAAGGAGAGAAAGCTTATTTAATGAAATAATTGCCAAGAATCTCCCAACTCTTGGAAGAGATATGGACATCCAGATACATGAAGCTTAAAGATCCCCAAACAGACTCAGCCCAAAGAGGTCCCCACAGAGGCACATTATAATTAATTTATCAAAAGTCAAAGACAAATTGTGAATTTAAAAAGAAGCAAGAGAAAAGCACCAAGTCACATATAAAAGAGTATCCATTAGACTATCAGCAGATATTTCAGCAGAAACTCTGAAGAGAATGAATTGATATATTCAAAGTGCTGAAAGAAAAAAATTTCAGCAAGAATACTATATCCAGCAAAGCTGTCCTTCAGAAATGATAGCCAATGCAGAAGAATGATACAGGATCCCTATCTCTCGCTATATAAAAAAAAAATACCTCAAGATGAATTAAAGGCTTAAATGTAAAACTTCAAACCATAAAAATTCTAGAAGAAAATGTAGGAAAAACTCCTTAAGACTTTGGTCTAGGCAAAGAATTTATGACTAAGACCCAAATGGCAAATACAGCAACAATAAAAATATATAAATGGAACTTAAATAAAAGTTTCTGCACAGCAAGGGAAATAATCAACAGAGTAAATAGAAAATATTCACAAGCTATACATCTGACGAAGGACTAACATCCAGACTCTAAAAAGAATTCAAACAAATAAGCAAAAATAAAATAAAACAAATAACCCATTAAAAAGTGGGCAAAAGACACAGAGTTTTTTCAGAAGGAGATAGACAAATGGCAAACAAACATATGAAATAATGCTCAACATAACTAATCATCATGAAATGCAAATTAAAACCCCAGTGAGATACCTATCACCTTACCTCTATCAGAATGAACATTAATAGAAAATCAAAAAAACAAAAGATGTTGCATGGATGTGGTGGAAAAGGAATGCTTACTGCTAGTGGGGCTGTAAATTAGTATGACCTCTATGGAAAACCGTATGGAGATTCCTCAAAGAACTAAAAGTAGACCTATGATTTGATCCAGACCATGATTTGATACCAGTGAGTATCTATCCAAGGAAAGTAAGTCATTATATCAAAAAGACACCTGCACTTGAATGTTTATTGCAGCATGATTCACATTCACAAAGATATGGAATCAACCTAAGTGCCCACTGATGAGTGGATAAAGAAAATATCACACACACACACACATGCACACACAAAATGGGTATTTTTCAGCCATAAAAAGGAAAGAAACAATGTCTTTTGCAGCAACTTGGATGGAACTGGAGACCATTATCTTAAGTGAAGTATCTCAGGAATGGAAAAACAAACACCACATGTTTACACTAATAAGTGGGAGATAAACAATGGGTATACATGGTCATATAGTGGTACAAACGACATTTGAAACTAAGAAGGGAGAAGGGAGGGATGGGAATGAGAGATAAAAGTGTAGCTATCAGGTACGATGTACACTACTCTAGTGATGGGCACACTAAAAACCCTGACTTCAGCATTTTACAATTCACCCACGTAAAAAAAACACTTGTATCCCCTTAATATTTTGAAAAAAATTTTTTAATTGAATAACAATGGTGACACAAGCTACCAAATTCTCTGGGATAGAGCATAAGCAACATTAAGAGGGAATAAAAGTGCCTACATCAAAAAGACAGAAAGATCACAAATTAACAATCTCATGTCACATTTCAGGGAATTAGAAAAACAAGAACAATTCATAACCAAACCTAGCAGAAGACAAGAAATAGCAAAGATCAGAGCCAAACTAAAAGAAATTAAAACAAACAAACAAAAAAAATATAAAAGATCAATGAAACAAAAAGTCAATTCTTTGAAAAGATAAACAAAATCAAGGGACCACTAGGTAGATTAACCAAGAAAAGAAGAGAGAGGATTTGAATAAGCTTAATCACAAATGAAAAAGGAGACATTACAAATGATGCCACAGAAATACAAAAAAAAAAAATTCTAAGACTACTATGAACACCTCTATACACACGAATTAGAAAATCTAGAGGAAATGGATGATTTCTTGGAAACACAACACCTCCCAAGCTTGAGTCAGGAAGAAATGGAAATCCTGAATAGACCAATATCAAGTGGTGAGGTTGAATCAATCATCAAAAAAATCTCCCAACCAAAAAAGAAGCCCAGAACCAGACAGATTCACAGCCAAATTCTACCAGACCTACAAAGAAGAACTGGCACTCATCCTACTAAAACTGTTCCATAACATTGAGAAGGAGGGAATCCTCACTAACTCATTCTACAAACCCAATATCACCCTGATACCAAAGCCTGGAAGAAAATAACACAAAAAGAAAACTACAGACCAATATCCCTCATGAACACAGATGCAAAAAATCCTCAACAGAATACTAGCAAACCGCATCCAACAACACATCAAAAAATAACTTACCACAATCAACTGGGTTTCATCCCAGGGATGCAAGGCTGATTCAACATTGCACATCAATAAACGAGATTCACCACATAAACAGAATTTAAAACAAAAACCATATGATCATTTTAATAGATACAGAAAAACATTCAATAAAATCCAGCACTGTTTCATGATTTAAAAAACCCTTTAAAAAACTAAGCATAAAAGGAACATAGAAGGAATTGATAAAAGGCATATATGACAAATCCACAGGCAACATCATACTGAACAGGATAAAATTGAAAACATTCTCCCTAAGAACTGAAACACAACAAGGATGTCCACTTTTGCCACTTCTACTCAACATAGTATTGGAAGTCCTAACCAGAGAAATCAGGCAAGAGAAAGAAATACAGAGCATTCAAATCATAAAAGAGGAGGTCAAACTATCCCTGTTTGCCAATGACATTATCTTATATCTAGAAAACCCTAAATACTCCTCCAAAAGACTCCTAGAGTTGATAAATAAATTCAGTAAAGTCTCAGGGTACAAAATTAATGTACACAAATCAGTAGCATTTCTATATACCAATAACAGTCAAACTAAGAATCAAATCAAGAACTCTATACCATTTATAATAGCTGCAAAAAGAAAGTAAGTAGGAACATAACTAATGAGGCAAAAGATCTCTACAAGGAGAACTACAAAACACCAATGAAAAAAAACCATTGATGACACAAAAAAGTGGAAAAACATACCATGCTCCTGGGTTGGCAAAATCAACATCATTACAATGTCCATACTGCCCAAAATGATTTGAAGCCTCAACACAATTCCCATCAATATATCAATGCCATTTTTTCACAGAATTAGGAAAAACAATTTTAAGCTTTATATGGAATCAAAAATTAGCTCATATAGCCAAAGCAATCCTAGGCAAAAGAACAAATCTGGAGGCATCACGTTACCTGATTTCAAATTACACTGCAAGTCTATGGTAACCAAAACAGCATGGTACTGGTATAAAAGCAGACACATGGATCAATAGAACAAAATAGAGAACCCAGAAATAAAACCATACACCTACAACCAACTAATATTTGACAAAGCATACACTGGGTAAAGGACACCCTATTCAACAAATGGTGCCAGGAAAATTAAAGAGCCACGTGCAGAAGAATTAAACTGGATCCCTATCTCTCAGAACACACAAATACTAAGTGAGGATAGATTAAAGATTTAAATGTAAGACCTGACACCATAAAAATTAAAGATAAAAACTTAGGAAAAACTCTTCTGGACATTGGCCTGAGCAAAGAATTTATGACTAAGACCCTAAAGCAAATACAGCAAAAATAAAAATAGGTAAATGTGACTTAACTGAACTAAAAAGTTTCTGTACAGCAGAAGAAATAATCAACAGAATAAATAGACAAGATATAGAATGGGAGAAAATATTCACAAATTACACATCTGACAAAGGACTAATATACAGAATCTATAAGAAACTCAAAGAAATCAGCAAGAAAAAAACAAATAACCCCATTAAAAGTGGACAAAAGATATGAACAGACATTTTTAAAAGAAGAGCTACAAGTAGCCAACAAACATTAAAAAAATGCTCACCATCACCAGTCATCAGGGAAATTCAAATTAAAACCACAATGAGATACCACCTTACCCCTATCAGAATGTTAATAATTTAAAAGTCCAAAATCAGGCCAGGGATGGTGGCTCACACCTGTAATTGTAGCACTTTGCGAAGCTGAGGCAGGAAGATTGCTTGAGGCCAGGAATTCAAAACCAGCCTGAGCAAGAGTGAGACCCCATCTTTACAAAAAATAGAAAAAAATTAGGACGTGGTAGTGTACACCTGTAGTCCCCTGTAGGAGGCTGATGCAGGAGGATCACTTGAGCCCAGGAGTTTGAGGTTGCAGGGCAACAGAGCAAGACCTTGTCTCAAAAAAACAAACAAACAAAAAAGTCAAAAACAATAGATGTTGGCTACACATCCATCTTCCCTCAAGAAGCAGCTGCTGTTGAACCACTTCAAGAAAAGAGCCACCACCTCTCCCAAACTCATGTGTGCCCTCACCCGCAAGCCTTGGGCACCCCTTGAGTGCCCACATTCCAGACCTAGGCTGTGTGGCTTCCCTACACCTGCCCACATCTCAGACCCTGGGGCCATTGCCATAGCAAACTAGTTCACACTTCAGGCCCCAGAGTCAAGGTCTCTGTTAGCATGCTCATTCTCCAGGCACCAGCTCAGCCACCATAGAAAGCCAGGCCCTGCCCCAAACCCAGAGGCGCTGTAACTCTGCACATAACTGTGCTCCCCTTCTCATTTCCCTGGCTGCTTCACAAGCATCTGTACTTCACATACTGTTACTAACATGGCAGTGGGGGTATCTGCCCCCTCTGCACAAGTACCATTGCTACTCTGGATACCAGCGCCTTAGTCCTCCACATGTTCCCATGATTTCAGGCCTCAGCTCTGTGGCTGCCCATCAGACACAAGTGCTACTCATCAGACACTAGAACCACCACCACCTCAAATGAACATGCAAGGCAGAACCAGTGCCAAGAATGATCCCCTCAGTCACAACTTCTCCAGTGGGAGAAAAAGAGATTGGGAGAACCTTAAAAGCCATCACCACCAAAAAAAGCCAACAATTCTCACTATCACTGCAGACATCCACAGCATTGGCTACTGAGGAGCACTCCAGTCTTTGTCAACTTCAACCTCAGCTGACAGAGCTGCACAGAGACAACACAGACGAACCCTTACTGGTGCCAGAACTGCTGCATCCCCTACCAAGAAATTGCCCTTGCAACCCCCAAGCCCATAAGGGAAGGCCTTTCCACCATGAAACTGGCTCATGAAGTCTGCAAGAAGTGACTCCTCCACCAAATACACAGGCATCAACATAAAGCAATAAGAAACATGAAAAACTAAGGAGATATAACATCACCAAAAGAATACAATAATTTCTCAGTATCTGACTCCAAAGAAATAGAGCTATATGAAGAGCCTGATGAAGAATTCAAAATAATTATTTTAAGGAAGTTCAGCAAGCTTCAAAGAATTGCAGGGAAATAATTCAACAAAATCAGAAAAATAATAAATGACCAAAATTAGAAATTTAACAGAAATATAAAAACTTAAAAAAAAAAAAATAAAAGAAATTCTGAAGCTAAAAAATTCAATGAATGCAATGAAAAATGCAAAAGAGTATATCCAGGTACAGGAAGGTGAAAGTCTCTAATCAAATCCAATACAGACAAGACTATACCAAGACATATTTTAATTAAACTGTCAAAAATGAAAGACAAAAATGAATCCTGAAAGCAGCAAGAAAATAAAAGCATATTACCCACAAAGGAGTTCTGATAAGGTTAGCAGCAGGTTTCTCAGCAGAAATCTTATAATCCAGAAGAGAGCAGGATGATATATTCAAAATGCTGAAGGAAAAAACTACCAACAAAGAATACTTTATCTGAAAAAAACTATTCTTCAGAAATGAAGGAGATATAATTACTTTCCCAAACAAACAAATGCTGAGGAAGTTTATCACTACCAGACCTGTCTTACAAATGTTAAAGGGAATTCATCAAGCTAAAAGAAAGACATTAATTAGTAGGACAAAAATATATGAAAGTATAAAATACACTGGAAAAATAAGTACATATTCTAATTCAGAATGCTGTAATACTGTAATGGTGGTGTGTAAATCACTTATATCTTTAGTATGAAGGTTAAAAGACAAAACTATTCAAAAATAACAATAGGCCAGGTGCAGTGGCTCACACCTGTAATCCTAGCCCTCTGGGAGGCCAAGGTGGGAGGATTGCTTAAGGTCAGGAGTTCGAAAAAATAACAATAGATACAATAATTTGTTAAGGAATACAAAATATAAAAAATATTTAAATTGTGATATCAAAGATTTTAAATGCCAGGGGGTGAAGTAAAAGTGTAGAGATTTTGTATGCAATCAGAGGTAAGTTGCTATCAGCATAAAATATCCTGCTTTAACTAAATTATGTTTTATATAAGCTTCATGGTAACCACAAAGCAAAAAACTATAGCAGATACACAAAAGATAAAAGTAAGGAATCAAAGCATTCCACTAGAGAAAATTATTTCATTACAAAGGTAGACAGCAAGAGAAGAAAGGAACAAATGATCTATAAACAACCAGAAAACAACTAACAAAATGGCAATAATAAGTCCTTACCTATCAATAATTACTTTGAATATAAATGAATTAAATTATCCAGTCAAAATGGAGTGGAGTTTTTTTAAAAAAGACCTAACTATATGGTACCTACAAGGAACTTGGTTCGCATTTAAGGACACACAGAGATTAAACATAAAAGGATAGGGGGAAAATTATGCAAATAAATACCAAAGGAGAGCACGTGTAGCTATACTTACATGAGATAAAATAGACTTTATGTCAAAAACTATAAAAAAAAGAGAAGGAAAAGAAGGATATTATATAATGACAAAAAGATCAATTGATCAAGAGGATATAACAATTATAAATATATATGCATCCAACATCAGAGAACCTAAATATGTAAAGAAAATATTAATAGATTTGAAGAGAGAGATAGCCTACAACACAATAATGGGAGGGGACTTCAATACCCCACTTTCAACAATAGACAGAACATCTAGACAGAAAATCAATAAGGAAACATTGGAGTTAAACTACACTTTAGACCACATGGATTTAACAGATGCACAGAACATTCCATCCGATGGCAGGAGTATACACATTCTTCTCAAGCTCACAAAGAACATTTTTCAGGATAAGTCATATGTTTGGTCACAAAACAAGTCTTAAAAAAATTAAGAAGATTAAAATCATATTAAGTATCTTTTCTGACCACTGATGGTATAAAACCAGAAATAAATAGAAGGAATTTTAGAAAATTCACAAATATGTGAAAATTAAACAATATACTCCTACTCAAAGAAGAAATTAAAATGAAAATTTTTAAATATCTTGAGATATACAAAAATGGAAACACAACATACCAAAACTTAAGGGATGAAGCAAAAGTAGTTCTACGAGGAAAGTTTATAGCAATAAATGCTTACATCAAAATAGAGGAAAGATCCCAAATAAACAACCTAACATTACACCTCCAAGAACTAGAGAAAGAAGACTAAGCCTAAAAGTTAGTAGAAGGAAGGAAATCATAAAAGTAAGAGCAGAAATAAATGAAATAGAGACTAGAAAAACAATAGAAAAGATCAATGAAATGAAGTGTGGCTCTTTTGAAAAGATAAACAGAATTGACAAAGTTACAGCTAGACTAAGAAAAAAAGAGAAGACTCAAATAAATACAATCAGAAATGACAGAAGAGACAGTGCAACCAATATCACAAACATACAGAAGATCATAAGAATCTACTATGAACAATTATATACCAACAAATTGGAAAATGTGGAAGCAATGGATAAATTCCTAGACACATGCAACCTACCAAGACTGAATCATGAAGAAATAGAAAATCCAAACAGAACAATAATGAGTAAGGAGATTGATTCAGCAATAAAGATTTTCCCATCAAAGAAAAACCCAGGATTTGAAGGCTTCGCTGCTGAATTCTACCAAATATTTAAAGAAGAACCAATATCAATCCTTCTCAAACTCTTCCAAAAAATTGAAGAGGAAGGAAAACTTCCAAACCCATTTTATGGGTATCAGAGGCCAGTGTTACTCTGATACCAAAGCCAGCACAATAAAAGAAAATTACAGGCAAATATCCCTGATTAACAAAAATCCTCAGCAAAATATTAGCAAACTGAATTAAATAGCACATTAAAAGAATCATTCACTATGATCAAGTGGGATTTATTCCTAGGATGCAGTGATGGTTCAACATAGGAAAATCCATAAATGTTACACACCACATTAACATAATGAAGAACAAAAACCATACAATTATCTCAATAGATGCAGAAAAAACATTTGTCAAAATTCAACGTCATTTCATAATGAAAATTCTTAACAAATTAGATATAGAAGAAATGTATTTCAACACAATTAAAGGCCGTATACAACAAGCCCATAATTAATATCATAGTCAATGGTGAAAAGTTGAAAGCTTTTCCTCTAAGATCTGGAACAAGACAAGGATGCTTACTCTCATCACTTCTATTCAACATAGTACTGGAAGCTCTAGCCAGAGCAATTAAGCAAGAGAAAGAAATAAAACGCATTCAAATTGGCAAAGAAGTCAAATTGTCTCTGTTCGCAGATGACGTAATCTTATATATAAAAAACCCAAAAGACTCTACCAAAAAAGTGTTAGAACTAATAACATTTAGTAAAGTTACAGGATTCAAAATCAACATACAGAAATCAGTAGCATTTTTATACATTAACAACTGATCCAAACAAAGAAATCAAGAAAACAATCACATTCACAATAGATACAGAAAAATTAAATATTTAGGAATAAATTTAACCAAGGAGATGAAAAATCTATATACTAAAACTATGAAATATTGATTAAAGAAATTGAAGAAAACACAAATAAATGGAAACTATCCCATATTCATGGATTGAAAGAATTAATATTGTTAAAATATCCATACTACCCAAAACAATCTACAGGTTCAATGCAATCTCTGTCAAAATTTCATTGACATTTTTCACAGAAATAGAGAAAAACCTGAAAATTCACATGAAACCACAAAAACACCGAAATAGCCAAAACAACCTTGAGAAAAAAAAAAGCTGGAGGCATCGTACTACCTGATGTGAAAACCTACCACAAACTATAGTAATGAAAATAGCATGGTACAAGCATTTAAATACACAAATAGATCACTGGAACACAAAAGAGAGCCCAGAAATAAATCCCCACATCTGATTTTCAACAAAGATGCTAAGAACCCACAATGAAGAAAGGACAGTCTCTTCAATAAATGATGCCCAGAACATTAGATATCCACCTGCAGAAGAATGAAATTAGACTCTCTTGTCATACTATACACAAAAAACCAACTTAAATGTAATACCTGAAACTATAAAAGAACTGGAAAAAAACACAGGGAAAAATCTCCACAACATTGGTCTGGGCAAAGATTTTTTAGAAATGACCCCAAAAGCCCAGGTAACAAAAGCAAAAATAGAGAAATGAGATTACATCAAACTAAAAGATTCTGCACAGCAAAAGAAACAATCAACAGAGTAAAGAGAAAATTTATGGAATGGGAAAATATATTTGCAAATCATACATCTGATAAGGAGTTAATAGCCAAAAAAAAATAAGGAACTCACATGACTCAATAGTAAGAAAACAAATAACCCAATGTAAAATGGACAAGGACCTGAATAGACATTTCTAAACAGAAGACATACAAATGGCCAAGAGGTACATGAAAAATGTTCATATATCACTAATCATCTGGAAATTGCAAATTAAAACCACAATAACATATCACCTCACACCTATTAGAATGGTAATTATGGAAAAGACAAAAGATAATAAGTGTTGGCAAGAATATGGAGAAATAGGAACCCTTGTACACTATTGATGGGAATGTAAGTTTGTATGGAAAATATGGGAAACCTCAAAATATTAAAAATAGAACTACCATATGATCCAGCAATCTCACCACTGGGTATATATTCAAAGGATATAAAACCAGTATGTCAAAGAGATATCTGCACTCCCATGTTCATTGAAGTATTATTCGCGCTAGCCAAGACATGGAATTAACCTAAGTTTCCAACCATGGATAAATGGATACTAAAAATGTGGTACATGAACACAATGAAATACTATTCAGCCTTAAGAAAGAAAGAAATTCGGTCATTTTCAATAACATTGGATGGACCTGGAAGACATAATGTTAAGTGAATTAAGCCAGGCACAGAAAGACAAATAGCATGTGATCACTTATATGTGGAGTGTAAAAAGGTGGAACTCATAGAAACAGGGAATAAAATCGTGGTTAACAGAGGACAGGGGTGGGGTGATTAGGGAGATGTTGGTCAAAGGATACAAAATTTCAGCTAGGCAAGAGGAATAAGTTCAAGAGATCTATTATACATCATGGTGATGATGACTACAGTTAAAAACAATATGTTGTGTACTTGAAAATTGCTAAAACAATAGATTTTAAGTGTTCTCACCACAAAAAAATGACAAGTATGTGACGTAATGCATATGTTAAATAGCTTGATTTAGCCATTCCATATTATATACATATACCAAAATATTGTGTTGTACACCATGAACTTATACAATTTTTACTTATGAATTAAAAAATAAATCTTTTTCATACCAAAAAATCCTGATTTTTATATAATAGCTAACTGTAACTCCTTTAAACTACTAATACATGCCTGATATCTAAGCATAGGAAGCTTCTTTGTATTCATCATGAAGAATGTCTTCATTTTCACATTCCACAGCAAGTTCAATCTCTAATTTTTTTTGTTGTTGTTCGGCTCCAGTCAAGAGCTCCTCTGAGATAATCTATATTCTAGGATTGATTAAAGGATATTTCTCTGGTCAATTTATCTAAACTCCATCTCTATGCCAAATCCAATCCTTGTTTTACTTCTACAATATGGTGCCAGTTCCTTCTAGAGCATAGTAGACACCCAGATACACTGCTCAGATCCTCCTTCAAGGAGGGTCTTACTGCCCAGCTGCTGGGTGAACCATCAGCAGACAGCCTCCTGCTATTAGTTTTCAGGGATTGTCTCAGCTGTAGGCCACAACCTGGTCTAACATAACACCCTTTCAGGAGCAGCCCACTACCATGACTGATTGAGGCAGGAGGATAAAATCCTGACCATTCTTGATAAGCCTTTTTAACTCTAGAACTCCCCAAGGGGGCTGGCTGTGGCTGTTGGGTTTGCATCACAGTTCACCTTCTCCATCAGCCCAATCCTACTTCCATCCCTTTCCATCCACAGATGCTCATCCTAAGGGCACACCCAATAAACATTCTCAACACTTCACTGTCCCAGAGTCTGCTTCCTAGAAAATCCAAATTGGTTCACTGTGTGAAGAAAGCCAAATATCTTCCTAGAGAGAGAAATCCAGGACGATATCTGGGTTTATAGTTTTAGTAAACGAGAATGATGGGGACATGAGGGGAGACACCTGTTGGGATAGAGCAGTGAGGTAGGGAGGAGAAGAGAGTGAAGAGCATATGAGTGCTCTGTCCCTAAAACTTCCTTTATGGCCCTGGGTTGCAGGGCACCATTGATGATCAACAAGGGCAGCATTTATGAAGTCCTGCCACTCTGCTGAGCCTTCTGCCTTCATTAGCTCTTTTAAAACTTCCAATAACCCTTTAAAATAGAAAAAAATTATGTCACCAGAAATCAATTTAGCATTATCCCTTTGTTTTTATCAATGCCTATTATAGGAAAGGGTCAAGAATGGGTCTGTCATTTTTTTGTAACTCATTGATGAACCATGGCAGCTTTCTCAAGGCAAGACAAGAGAGACAGGGCAAGACTAGCACCTAAGAGGACAAACTCTGGCAGGAAGAGTTTTTGTAAAGAAACCTAGTACCCATGACGGTTCAGGCAAATGGTCAGCACCAGAGGCCGAGAATAGAAATACATCTAATAAATTATATCCCACAGTGATGACAGCCATGGAGTAGAATTGATGGGGATGCCAGCCCAAAGGGAAGAGGGTCCACCAAGTGCTGGGATTATGGCCCAGGGTGGGGGAAAGCAAAAGCAAGACAAGGCCTGGTCTTAGGATAGATTTGGATTTGGAAGAGCAGCTAGGGTGCCAACATAAACCCAGAAAGAGTGGGCAAGGCAGAAGGCCAATTACACTCCTGGGCAGACATAGCAACCCAGGCACTGAGTGAGGGCGCCACAAAGCGGATGGAAGCTGGGATTCAAGCCCTATGCCCAGCACCGGAGCCCGGCATCCTTGGTTGGAAATGTGAAGAACATGATTCCATACCTATCTGGTAGGGATATCGTTTGGAGTTCAGTTCAGTGGTGGGCCATGGTAAGCACTGCAAAAAAAGTTAGCTTTTAAACAGTGGTAGTTGTCGTAGTGTGGTTCAACATTATTTAACTGTTCCCATTCTGAAATCCTTATTGTTATATGAATAGGGCCCAGTTTCCAGTATCAATAAAAGACCAAGCCTGAAGTTGAGGTGCTCAATAGCCACTGGGGTAGGCACAGGTAGGGGTGGGTTGAAAGGCAGGTGCTTACAATTTCTTTCTTGATAAACAAGAGAGACTATTTCCTCGTATTAGGTACTGAGATGCTGAATTGCCTTGCTATGTTTCCCTGTTGCTCAGTTGCCAGGAAATGTAAAACCAAGCTGATGCACAAAGGACGGCTGTCTCTTTCTCTCATCTTACTTCCTATTCCCATTTCTACTACCTTTTTAATTCCTTGAATTTTATTCTCTTATCTTTCTTTTAATTGTGACTTGTGTCAAATCCTTTTGAAAAATAGAAATAGGAAGATAAGTAAAATCAAACAAAACTTTATTTATAATGAAAAAAGTATAATCAATTTCATTCAATTTCTCTTGTATGGAAAAATCTTCCATATTTAGGACACTGGTGTTAAAGATTTTTGTAGTTAACATGTTTTCTATAACCATAGGCATAAGCCAGCTTTTAAAATTTGATCTTTTGTTCATTCATTTATGCATACAAAAAACACTGTTGACCTATCAAAATCCCAATAAAGTCTTTTAAAGACATAGAAAATCCATACTAAAATTCATATAGAATCTCAAAGGGACCACAATTAGCCAAAAACAATCTTGAAAAAGAAGAACAAAACTGAATGTGGTGGCTCAAGCCTATAATCCCAGCATTTTGGGAGGTGAGGGGGGAGGATTGTTTGAGCCCAGGAGTTCAAGACCAGACCAAGCAACATAGTGAGACTCCATTTCTACAAAAAAATTAAAATTTAGCCAGGCATGGTGGTATGCACCTGTAGCCCCAGTTGCTTAGGAGGCTGAGGCAGAAGGATTGCTTGAATCCAGGAGTTTGAGCCTGCAGGGAGCTAAATGATGATGCCATCGCACTCCAGCCTGGGCAACAGGGCAAGACCCTATCTCCAAAATAAAAAAAAAAAAAAAGAAAGAAAGAAAGAAAGAAACAAAGAAGAACAAAGTTGAAGGTCTTACACTTCCTCATTTCAAAACTTACTACAAAGCTACAGTGATCAAAACAGTGAGGTACTGACATAAAGACAGACATATAGACCAACGGAACAGAATCGAGAGCCCAGAAATAAACCCATGTATTCATGGTCAAATGATTTTCAACAAAGGTGCAAAGACCATTCAATGAGAAAGGACAGTCTTTCCAGCAAATGGTGCTGAGAAAACTGGATGAATGAAATTGGACCCTTACTTTACACCATACACAAAAATGAAGTCAAAATGAATTATGGATTTAAACATAAGATCTAAAACTACAAGACTCTCAGAAAAAAACACAGGAGATAAACTTCATGACATTGGATTTTCCAATAATTTCTTGGGTATGACACCAAATGCACAGATAATAAAAGAAAAATAAATTGGGCTATATCAAAATTTAAAACTTCTATGCATCAAAGGACACAATCAAGAGAATGAAAAAGCAACCTACAGAATGGGAGAAAGTATTTGCAAATCATATATCTGATAAGGAGTTAATATCTAGAATATATAAAGAACTCCTAAAAGTGATATAAAAATGGGCAAAGGACCTGAGTAGACATTTCTGCAAAGGAGATATGCAAATGATCAATAAGTACATTAAAGATGTTCAATATTACTAATCATTAAGGAAAGGCAAATCAAAACCACTATGAGATATCACCTCATACCCATTAGGATTACAAATGCACACACACGCAAAGAAAATAACAAGTGTAAGGAAGAATGCAGAGAAATTGCAACAATCATGCGCTACTGATAGAAATATAAAATAGTATAGCTTCCATGAAAAACAGTATGACAGTTCCTCAAAGAATTAAAAATAGAATTACCATATCCAGCAATTCCACTCTAGGAAGAATTGAAAGCAGGGACTCAAATAAATATTTGTATACCACATTCATAACAGCATTATTCGCAATTGCTAAAAAGTGGAATCAACCCAAGCATCAGTGACAGATGTACAGATAAACAAAATGTGACATATATGTATAATAGAATACTATTCAGCCTTAAAATAGAGGGAAATCCTGACACATGCTACAACATAAATGAACCTTGAGGACATTATCTTAAGGAAAAGAAAACAGTCACAAAAAGACAAATACTGTATGATTCTATTTATATGAAGTACCTAAAGTAGTCAAAATCATAGAGACAGATAGTACTAATAGAAGAGTGGTCGCCAGAGGCAGAAGGGACAGGGAACAGGGAGTTAATGTTTAATGGGTATAGAGTTTCAGTTTTGCAAGATGAAAGAGTTCTGTGGATGGATAGTGCTAATGGTTGCAGACCAATGTGAATGTACTTAATTCCACTGAACTGTACACTTGAAAATGGTTAAGATAATAAATTTTGTTACGTATATTTTAGCACGATTTAAAAAAAAAAACAAACACATCATTGAGTAACCAAGCATTCCCAGCCCTGTACAAGACTCTGGGAAACAAAGACACCCTCATATAACTCATAGTATGGTGGGAGAGAGAGAGAAAGAGAAAGAGATAAATTATCGTAAAACAACAGGCACCATAATGGAGATAATCGCAGATGCTTTGGCAGCTCAGGGACAAGAAACGAGTCAAGGATGGAGTCTCTTACACTCATTTCACTTTATGAAACTTGCTGTGACCTGAGTGTAACTGTCAATTCATTCTAAAAGTACTTCCTGAGCAACTAGTTTCAGCCAGACACACTTGCATGGAAATTACATTTCCTGTGAGAAAAATAACCAAGAGCTAGATCTGCCCTCTGGACCACAGATTTTACTTCTTATCCATATTGGAAAAAATTAAAGATATTCCAGAAATACATCTGATTGCTCTTTAATTTGCAAACTTTTCTTCCCCTAAGAACAGAGTCAACTAATTATTTCCTCTAACGTTCACTTTTTCCACAACAAACCAGTGTTCCGTATGCATTAATGTGCATTCAAGGTATCTGGGATTCTTAACAAATTGCAACTGCTGATTTCAGTGGGTCTGGAGATGACCTGAACTTCTGCTTTTTTTATCAAGCCACCAGGAGAGGCCGAAGTTTCTGGTCCCGGGACCACACTTTGAGCAGCAAGGTCACAGACAACAACGACAGGTTCATCCCCTCCCATCTCTTTCAGTTACACTCCACAAACGTCCGTTCCTCAGGTGCTGGATAAAACTGGTGTTGCTCTGCCCAGCAACTCTAAGTACAAAATCTTACAGCTTTTGTCAAAGTAAAAACGTTCCCGAGAAAAACCTTTTAAGTTTGGATGAACCTTTATTTCTAATTATAGGGCTTTCATAAACAGAGCCTTAAGGGTAGGATTAGTTTTAAGTTCATCAACTGCTTTCACTCAAGGAAAATTAAGGGTTGCCTGAGTTTGACAGGTACTTAATTGACCATAACAGAAAAAGGGCTTGATTCCCTCACACACACCAGTTCATTATAATTAAATCCTAGCACGTTCTTCAGTTTGTGAAAGGTCACATGGAGAAGCTGAATTTTTAAATGTGGGAGAGGCGGTGAAGTTTAATTAATAAAATGAATCAAATCATTTTGTTTGGAAACAAACATATCGGCTGCCTAGTAAGAAAAAAAAAATCAGTGCATGGGTACAAAAAGGGAGTGCTTTTTGACTCTCATAATTCATCATAATGAAAACTCAGCCTAATTTGCCATTTTTTTTGTTTGCCCTGACCTGTTAAATGTGAAAAAATTATTAAATCTTAAGAAGCTTGATCTACCCTTGTCAAAACCCACATTATGCAGCACAAGGCCTTCCCAGAAAGAGATGATTCTTTCCTGGAAGGTTATTTAGTAGTGTCAAGAAAATATCATATGCTCCAAGACTATATCCATATTTCTAGGAATCAAAGATTATCTTTGATACATACAGTTTTCATCGTTTCTCTGATTATAACTTTTTAAATCTTTGCATCAAGCCTGACAATTGCAATGAGTAAAAATGCATTCACAATTTTGTTCCCACAAGCTACAAAAAGATCATTAACTATTATACTTAGTTTTGACATTTTGAGGAGCAAACCAGAAATTCACAGGCCAATTCTCCATCATTAAGTTGTACTTTTTCTTCCATTATTTCATAATATTTTGGTCAAGCTGTCATCAGAAGGGCCATCCAATCCAACATAGGTTTAAATTCAGGCCTGTAGATGTAGCTGAGATCAAGGTATCAAGATCTGCAAGTGGCATTAATCCAGTCTCACATTTTCCGCTAAAACAAATCTAGTTCCAGAAAAGCCCACAAGATATGTAGCAAATTCCTATGTGACCACAGATCTTCTCACTAACTGTCCTTGTTAATCCTTGAAAACCCTTTGGATGGCCAACCAGCGGAGATGGCACAATATACTTGCCCTGCTGGCTAACAGATGACTTATAATTGTGATAGTCGCTTATTTTTCTTTCTGTGACTTTAATTGAAATTATATTTTTGTCTAAGTCTGTCATTTCTTTCTGACCAGCCATGTACATAATTATATTGTCAGGATACTAAAGAAAACAGGGCAACCCAAAAGGAAATCAGATGGAGGCTTAAAGAAATCTGATCAGGATGCTAAACACAATCACCTCTGCCTCTTTTCCTGCTGCCTTTCTCTTGGGTTTCTGTGAGTGAGAATCTGTCTTCCATGTCTATTTAAAAAAAAAAAAAAGACAGGAGAGAAGCAGAAAAAGTGACATAATGAAAATAAGAAAAGAAAATAGGGTGGAGCAAATTATCTCTGGTGGCCCACAGTTGGATGGGCTATAATGTGTGACCTGAGAGGCCCTTGAGGAGACCAAAATATCCTATTGAAATTCCCCTTAGGGCTTCCTCTTCTTCCTGGCTCTCTGAAGTCCTGGAGCCAGGCCATGGCATCACTGAAGGGCAGCTTCTAACATCCTTCTGCTCTGGGACATCCTAAGAACCACTTTCTTCCTGAAGGAAACAGGTGCTAGCAGACTCCTCTGTCATCCAGTCATAACACAGCAGACCCGTAGCCTACCCGAGAGCCTCAGGTAGGACTGTACTAGAAGATCCCTCCTTTTGTCTATGCACTACCTCTAATCATTTCTCAGAAACACTTGTTGCTTTCTTAAATAACTCATGAAAACTGAAAAGTACAGCCCTGAGCTCCATTTTCCCAACTTTCTTAACACCATTTTTTTTTTGTAATTTACCATCTTTCCCCCGTAGTTATAGAAATTTCCAGAAATATTTTCCATCTCTCTCTTGAACATCCAGGAAAGGTTTTTAAATGACAACCAGGATCTAGCTATACACACTTTCTCTCTTCCATCAGTCTAGTAAAAGTTATGATTCAACACAAATCTCTTCCTAGTAACATTTAAAATTTCTTGGTTACATTAATTATACTAACATAAATAATCATCAGTTTTCTCATTTGTGAAGAATTGCCTAAAAGATAGAGACCACCCTCCCTAGTACAAAACAGAGGGACTTTTTTTCATTTCAAGGTTATTTGCTTGGAGAGTTTAACTAGGTATTAAACCCAGACGTTCCAGAGCCTTGGGCCTCTCAAGGCTCCTGCTTCGCTCCTGCTATACAGGGCTCTGCGTTGGTCACTGTGGTCCTCCTGCTGGCACTGGAGACAGGCTCGGCTGGCTCCCAAGCCTGTCAACACTGCTCCCAACAGCTGCCAGAGAAACCATATGGTCTCCCCACACCCTCCCCTCTGGGCCAACGTTATCATCTCCTCAACCCACCCACAGCACCCCAAGCAGGGAGGCAGAGGAAGAGTAAGTTTGGGGCCTGAGCTTGGGTTGTTCCTATTTTTCTGCTATTGAATTGCCAGAGAAAGAGGAGAGAAAGAAGCAGAAAGAGAGAGAGAGAGGAGAGAAGTTGTATTCGAAGAACACTTGGCAAAAAGTCATATAGACTGCTGTGAATGAGGCTTAATTCATTTGGGTTAGATCAGTTCTACACTCTTATGCCAGAAACACCCAGGACATGTCTTCTAAAATAGTGTTGTTCACAAAATAATGTCTATACTTAGACATTAAACAGCCCTTTGAGAGTATTGTACCTTCTTTATTAATGTTTTCACTCCAGAGGAGAAAGGCTGCATACAATTTGGAAGTATTTGTGGAATTTGCTACTCAAGGTAGCCTAGTAAGGTAAGTTTCTAAGTTAAAGAGAAAAATATTACCTGGGCAAAATGTTGCCAGAGTTTTAAAAGCCATTATATTATAATTTTCCTATTTCAAAAAGGAGTTCTGTATAATTATTTTTTACCAGATCATTACTTCCTTAAACATGCATTCAACTCAGATTCAGAAAGTAGGTTTTCACAGGAACCAAACTCCATCTGAAAAACTACTATTGAATATCAGTGTATTCATCCAGTCACTCTTATTTTTATGAGAATGCATACTTAAGGCCGGGCGTGGTGGCTCACGCCTGTAATCCTAGCACTCTGGGAGGCCGAGGCGGGTGGATCGCTCGAGGTCAGGAGGTCAGGAGTTCGAGAATGCATACTTAGTAGTGGTCCCTAGCTATCAAAATATAATTTTGAAAAGAGATATTTCTATCAAAATAGACAAAATCGGAGATTCAAAATTATTTTTATGAGAGAATAATCACATGAAAGTCTGTATGTCTGACCAGACCACCACTTTGGGATTCGATCTGGACTAACATTTCCTCCCTCTACTCCTCATCATCCATCCCACTCAACACCTCATACACTGACTGAGAAGTCCTATGAAAAATGCTGTACTGAAGGGACTTTGCTAAAAAGCTGAGAGACCACAGACTGTATCTGGTTGGCCTGTCTGTTCCCCATCCTCACTGGGCTTCATTATGAAGAGATGCCAGAAATAGCTTTTCTACAGGATTTCCAGTACAGAAACCACAAGAATGCTCTTTCTCATGGTATGGCAACTGTGCAACAATATGGCGTCATCTGGAAAATTACAGTCTTGGAGACAAATAATTTTCCCCTCTCCAGTGATTTAAAATAGACAAGGTGTCGCCCAAAAATTATGCTTTCCTCTCTCCAAGATGGAAGACTTTTCTTGGAAAGCTCCCCCTGGGTGCAACCACCTTTGCTGTTGGAACCCCTTAAAGATAAACATGTACAAAACTCCTTGGACAGTCCTTGAAGGATTCTGGAAACTACTCAAAGTATGTCCATTAAAGGGAAGGCATATTAGAATATATCACTAAAAAAAAATTTATTTTTTTACTTGACATGACAGCCATTCATACTCATAATGAACTTTCCCTAGAGCTTAAACTTGAATAATCAGCATTATTATGATAGTTATTGTTTTTGTAACACTTATTTTGGATGCATTCTATATAAAAAAGAATACTAGTCCTCAAAGGACTTGTAATCTAATTAGAAGACCTTATATATAGGACATTTTTAAGGATTAAGAACATGTGAAGGAAATCTCGGCAGTGTTGATAATGAGTTCCATAAAGGCATGTCTGCCTGATTCATAGCTGTATTCTCTGTTCCTACCCATGTTGCACATATCATAGACACTCCATAAACATTTATGGGAAGAAGAAAGTGAAGGCAACAGTGGGGCAAAGGGAAGGGTGAAAGAAAGGATGCACGCTGGCTGAGCTCATTGTGGTGGCAAATGAAGCTTCTTCAACCTGTGGCTCAAAAACTTTATGAATTAGAAAAACTATCTCAATAATTTGCCTTCCTTGAAGAAGGACCTCCACCCCACTCTCTGAAATGGGGGTTGTTTGTTCTGTACATGGAAAACAAGGCTGCAGCTCTCAGGAGAACCCACTATCCATCCAGGTTCTCCAGGCATTTTTTATTTCTGTTTTTCCCAAAACAGCATTGAATCACTCACAATTATTTGAAATTACCTAAAGACTACATATGAATACCCTTGCAGAGTCCTCTCTGATTTTGATTGTGTTTACATTGGTTAGACCAAGTTTGAATGTTTAAAAGGTCATAAGCAAGTAATAAATAGCCAAAAAGGTGGGGGGTGGGGGGGTAGCTTTCTGTTTTGTTTTTAGGAAAGAAAGATTCTTACTTCTAAAACAGTGAGAGTTCATAAGAAGGGATTTATTTCTCATTTTTAGCCTCTTAGCTACCAATTGCTTCCTGCACTTCTTGGAACTCTTCAATCTCTCACGCCAATGGCTGAGGATTTATTGAGCTCCCACAAACAAAAATACAGATGCCAAACTGATTGGAACAAGTGCAACACCAGCTCACACACAAGCAGAGACAAGTGATTGTGCAGATAAGCCATTCGAGCCCAGTCCCTCTGCAATGTCACACACACACACACACACACACACACGCACACACGCACACAATCCACAAGACTCACTTTGGCTTCAGAGGGTTCCCTGTACAGAAATTGTTTCCTGTCTTCAGAGTTAATGCTTCGTCTTGGCAGTTTTCCCAAATATCATCTGAAATCTCCAGGGAACGACTACATGGACAGCTCTGGAATGGCACCATCTCAAGCTTGTACCTTGACATCAGTGGAGGGGGAAAGGGAAGTTGTTTCATGATCAAGAACCAAAAAACTCAAGGGACCTAAAATACATTTTCTGGCAAAATTTGCCTTTTACAAAGCAGCCTGAGGATGATAACAGGGTGGAGAGAGAAGGAATCAGCAGTTAAGTGGATATCCGTCTGTCACTTAGCCTGCGTTACATAGCATTAGAGACCAGCGTCTGGCCAGCTTGGCACTCTGTCTTCCCACATCACCCCACTGGCAAGATGCTTCCCCAAGGCCAATGGCCTCTGGCCACACCACTGTGGCCTGCGGTTCCATCAAATCTTACAAACTGTAAAGGGGCCGGACAGTACTTGGATGAGATCAGGGGTCAATTTGGACTGGATTCAGGCCTGGTTCAACAAGGTTTTGCACAACTTGTTCCTCCATTTCCCTCTCCTCTTACTTCTTTATCCTTCTGGTCTTTGTATTTTGAGCAGCCTTTCCCCCCCCCCCCCCACCCCGCCCTGATCCAGATGAGCTTATGTTTTCCTAAATTCTTCTCACCCTTACCATATCCCAAAGTCTTCCTTCCTCTGCCATTCCAATGTTTCCTCTCTTGCTGCACTTATATTTCTTTAAAACCAACATGAATTGGCTGCAAGCAAAATAAACAGATGCAACTAGCAGAATCATAAATCACCAAGTTGGAAAGTGAGATCCTTCCCAGTTCAGGAAACCATCTCCCAGTTGGTTTCAGAGAAGGAGATAGAGGAACAGAGCCTCAGATTCATGTAAATGACCTGTTCCCCGAACAAGTCCTCTGAGATTAAATAGGAAATGTGTTACACAGATCAGATATCCAGACTGAGCATAGACAAAGTGAATCAAAACCTCCTCCCCTGTATGCACGCTTTTTAATAAACATGGAAAATAAACACTTAGGCTTTCTGAAGTTGTGAAGAAATATTAAAAACGATTTCCATGTGTTTGGGCACATAACAATAGTCACACGCCAAGACTCACCAAAGCTATTTTTTCAGCAAAAGTACATTGTGAATTCTAACTTTCCTCCTAGGAGATGGAACTGCCACACATGCACAAACATGCGCGCACACACACAGAAACACATACACACCATTCCAACTCTACAATACCAACCACAGAAAATGGCAGTATGCACATCCACCCAGCAGTGCAAGCCACATCCAATCAGTCATCAACTTCCAAATATTTCTCATTTCTATATTCTCTCCCCATTTCCACTACTTTTGGGTAGTCCGAGGGTTGTCAAATTCATTCTTTCTTTCTTTCCTTCTTTCTTTTTTTTATTGAGACAGAGTCTCACTCTTGTCTCCCTGGGCTAGGGTGCAGTGGCGTCATCATAGTTCACTGCAACCTCGAAGTCCTGGACTCAAGCAATACTCCTACCTCAGCCTCCCAAATAGCAGAGACTACAAGCGCACACCACTGTGCCCAGTTAATTTTTCTATTTTTGGTAGAGACAGGATCTTGCTCTTGCTCAGGCTGGTCTCAAACTCCTGACCTCAAGTGATCATCCTGCTTCAGCCTTCCGGAGTGCTAGGATTACAGGCGTGAGCCCACACACCTGGCCTCAAACTCTTTCTTTAAAGGGCCATATAGTAAATATTTGAGGCTTTGTGGGCCAGAGTCTTTGTCACAACTACTCAACTCTGCTCTAGTTGTGCAAAGCAGCTATAGATAATATGCAAACAAACTGGCAGCAGCTGTGTCCTGTTTGATATTTTATCCCAGCTCTTGTCCCAGAGCATGATACGTAGTAGGTGCTCCATGAAAATTTCTTGACTCAAACTATTAAGAACTGTTATCACCTAGTGATTAGTGAAGACTTTTTATTTATATACCTTTATATCATTTGCAGTTTTTTTAATAAGCATAGTTATTTTCTAATCAGGAGAAAATAGATAGATCTACATTTCAATTTAAATTAATATGAAATAATATAGAAATAAATTAAATGTGCAACTTTAAGGCACAGAACTGGATTCATATTAAGGGTACTGGTGAACAAAATAATTTCAAATTAATAAGCTTTTTAAAATTTTTATTGTAAAGTTTAATTATGATTCAGAAAAAATTGAGTGAATAACTTTCTCTGAAAAAAATATATTGACTCTGTAGACTGCAGTTATTGGGGGGGAGGAGCTGGTAAGTTAAATTACCATATTTTCTATTCTGAAAATGATAAAAAGTCCCATTTCCAATCTGATTATAAAGATACATATGTCCAAAATGGCTGAAAATAAATACAACAAAAGCAAAAGCTGTAAAGCTAAAGGCATGCAACAGGCTCTAAGAGAAAATCTGAGAAGTACTCAAAGCAGCAACAAGGAACAGTTGGCTGGAATCTGAAATTCTTTCCAGTCATCTTTGTCTTTTGCTCCATGTTTAAGGATGTGCGTGAACTCAAGGTAATTGCAATTCCCCTTTTTGTCAATAGGGGTTTCTCTGTACAGCTCCTCTACTTCCTCGTCTATAAACCAGTCCCCCATTGTTGTCAGCAGCTGTCTCAGGTAACCGTCCTCAATGGTGCCAGTTGCTGCTTTATCAAAGCAAGCAAAAGCATTTCCGATGACACCTTCTGGATCTGTGCCATTTAACTTCTCACCAAACATGGTGAAGAACGTGGTGAAACTGACGGGGCCTAGAGCCTCATTCATCATGGCTTCCAGATACTCATCAGTTGGATTTTTCCAACTGTCTAGTGAGGCAAACATATCATGCAAATCTTCCCTGTCAATGAAACCATCTCTGTTTTGATCAATCATGTTGAAAGCCTCTTTGAACTCCTGAATCTATGACGGGTCAAACATGGCAAATACATTGGCTGTTGTGTGCTGAGGGTGCTTCTTATGGTCTTGGTCTTTGTCCTTTTACTAGACATGGTGGTGGTTAAATCCCTGCACAGCCATGAGAATCCGAGCACCTCAGTGACCAATAAGCTGTCTACAGCAAAGAAAAAAATGCTGCAAATATAAAAGCTTCTAATAAATGCAATCATGAAGCAATAACTTTCTTGGTCCTGCCTTGAAGGCATCTTCTGTCATTGTAAAGTAGATTAAGTGGTATTTAGTCTCCATCTGATCTGTCCACTATCTTGAGTAGAGTTCCTACTTAGTAACTTAGAGAAAAAGCTCTATAAAAACCAAATGAGGCCAGGCGCAGTGGCTCACGTCTTTCGTCTCCATGTCAATTATCAAATGGCTTACTGGGAGGCTGAGACAGGAGGATCGCTTGAGGTCAGGAGTTCAAAATCAGCCTGAATAACATAGCAAGACCCTGTCAAATAGACAAAAAAATAGACAAATAGACAAAAAAGTAGAAAAATTAGCTGGATGTGGTGGCGTATGCCTGTGGTCTCAGCCATTCAGGAGGCTGAGGCAGGAGGATTGGTTGAGCCCAGGAATTTGAGGTTGTAGTGAGCTATGATGATTCCACTGCACTCTAGCTGAGGCGACAGAGCAAGACACCATCTCAAAAAATAAAAAATAAATCACAAATGATACATCAAAAATAGTTAAAGTCATAGAAGCAGAGAGTGGAATGGTAATTGCCAAAGGCAGGGGGTAAGAGGAAATGGGGAAGCATTGGTCAAAGGGTAGAAAGTTTCAGTTATACAAGAAGAATAAGTCCTAGAGATCTACTATAAGCATTGTAGCTATAGTTAACAATCCTGTATTGCATACTTAAAAATTTGCTAAGAGGATAAATCTCATGTTAAGTGTTAGTACTACCAACAACAATAAAGAGAGCAGGAGGAAACTTGGAGGTGATGGATATGTTCATGGCATAGGTTGTGGGAATGGCTTTATGCTGTATACTTATCTCCAAACTCATCAAATTGTGTACCTTTTGCAAGTCAAATAAATAAACAAATGAGTGTACCCAAAAAATCAAATAAAAGGAAATAAAATATAAACTGAAAGTAAATAAATTTAAAATAAAATATAAAATAAAATAAAAATTGAAGTCTTTCATCTCCATGGCAATTATTGAATAGCTTACTTTCAGGCTACTAACACTGCTACTCCCTCAAAATAACCCAGGACTACACTTTACAGTCTGTCCACACTGGGAGGAGAATAGAAATAACTTATTCCAGAAGTTCGATTGTACTCCTTCCAGATCACTTACATACTGTGAGATGTTTTTATTCCAGCGGGATGAGCCACCTTCTAACAATATTCCCTCTTATTTCCCCTGTTCTTTTGATTCTGCTCATTGTTTTCATCTTCCCATTATTCTTATTTAATTGATTTTTTAATATGTTTTTCCTAGAAACAAACTTAAGAGGCGTTCGCACCATGTCGGAGCATTTAATGGCTCTCTCCCGGACCACACCCAAAACCACCACCACCCCATAAACTGTTGCTTCCATTACCTTCTCACCATTCAGGCTATTTCTCAACTTGGTCACTTATTCACTGTTTTGGACTTTCACTCTAGCTAAATCTCCCCAGTTTTCATCTCATTTGAGTGTACACAGATTTCTCCCCTGACTTCTCAGCCCCTTCAAATGGACAACTCACTAGGAAAGTCTTTCTCAGCTTTGTCTGCTTCCCAAGATGCTGTTCTTGGATTAACCCCCTTGACTCCACATACAGTGACCTATGGCCAAGGAATATCCTCAGCTCAGGCCAGAATTCTTAGCAGGAACCCATTTTAGAACACAGGAACCTGGGTTCCCTCTTGTCCAGGAAGAATGATAAGATCATTTGAAAAATTAGTCTTCTAAGATTTACTAAATTATTTCATTTAGATTTAAATATATCCTTATAAACCTTGTTTTGTCACTGAATGACCACTGTCACTCAAAAATACTCAGGATTTTGCTTTGATAAAATAGCTGACATAAAAATAATTTAAGTGAACACAAAGCAAGGAAAGAGAATTCAGTTGCCTCCCCAACCCATCTCAAAGGGACCTATTTTGTTCCAGGCCCACCTCAGGAATTACATTTTGCTCAAGGTTAGGCCTGTGTGTCTGATTATTTTAAAAAGATCAAATTGGCCTTGAGAAGTAGCAAAGATTGAGTTTTTATCTTAGAAAGACCCATGAATTATTCTAATCACTTTATGGTCCTGTATGTAAGTCAGTCAGTATTTCTTGAGTGCTTGCTGTGTATGTGTTATAGTTCTGGATTGTTCTACTCATGACGGATGGACACAACATAGTAAGAAGTTGGACCACGTAATCCCCGAGCTAGGGAGAGAACGGGAGGAACAAAGACAAAACCGCAGCGTGGCCCTGAATAACAAGGGCACGTCAGAAGGGATAAAGGGAGACACTCAACTCCTCATGAGATATCCTGGTCTAAATTGCCTCTGCCAATTCCTCCACCCCAGCCTTTCCCTCTGTCTGAGCTGGAGGTGGTCTTGGATTCTGCTCTACAAGGAGCAGTAGGGAAAATAAAATAGAGATGGTTAACAACACTCGAATGTTCAACACACAACCCCTTTTTAAGAAATAGAAGTTCAAAATCCAGGGCCTTCCAGCTGGGCTGAGTACAGCTGTTGTACCCTGAGTCCATGCCATCCCTTTGAAACAAAAAACAAAGCAGCAGTAATAAAAATAAAATTTGTACTTAAAAAAAAAAATGTTGGTCCCTTCCCACTCATGTTTATGTATAAACCAAACACCAGCAAAACAAACTGGTGGTTAAACTGGCATTTTAGTTATGAGCCATTGCATTAACCAAACAAGCTATGGGACACCCACAGGCATCTCTTATTTTTATGGCGCTGGACGGCAGGAAGGCCCAGGTAGGCGTCCAGGTATCCTACTGCTCACAGAGAGGCCTGAAACCTTCACTATTTCCACAGAAATTAATCTTAATAAAAATCATGAGAAAGTTTAAAATCTTCAGGAAGAGAAACTCCTTCTAAGCTCAGGCTTCCCAACATGTTTAGAGAGAAATAAAAACCCCAGAGCATGACCTTCTGACTGGGTTGATGCTATTTTAAACAACTAGTTTCCCACTCTGATTAATTAACCCAGTGAATTCTCTCGCTTACGGGAGATATGGGTGGGTCAATGCCTGTTTGAAAACCTGTTCTTTCTGAGGCTGCTTTTTTTTTTTTTTTTCAGGCCCCTGGATGTGGGGATTTCCTAACTGACTTAGGAAAATGTAGCTCAAGCTGATGAAACCATGTTGTACTTATTATTAGACCCAGAGTGCTGGGGAGACAGTGTGACAACCTACAGCTGTCCACAGCTGGCCTTTGAAAAACAGCTTGTTGAAATTCAATGCAGCGAGCGCCTGGCCAGCGGCATTATGGGAAGGCACCTGTGTCCAGGCAGAGACAAGAAGAGACGAAGGGATGCGTGCTCGGGGGAAGTGAATCTGTGGTTTTGACTGGCGTAACCAGTCCCATTTGGGTTAAGAAGTCAATGGAAAAATGATCCTTCCTCAGTTACTTTTATTTTGTTTTTGTTAAAATTTCTTTTGGAAAAATTAAACATCTGGACCTCTTTATGGAAATAGTTGTTATGGTCTCTGGAAGAAAAATTATATATATTTTTTTTCACAGAGTTCGAATCAATTTGGTCAGGGAAGGCTTGGGGGAGAAGAAAGCCCCAACACGGGGTGGCTGCTTCTCTAGCCTTCAAACATTTTGAAAATAAACCTTCTGCTGAGTACATTCTGAGGCATTGGACTAACAAAGCATTTGTCCCACAGTCTTGAGAAGCAGCATTGAACAGTTGTCTCTAACAGGAAGTCTTAGCTGTACCCAGCAAAGACACACACCCCCCTTCCCTAGGCAGGGAAATTCCCTGTTGGTTTGAAGTTGGTTGTTTGTGTTGCTAAGTTGCTGGCATAATATTTTTTTTTTTTTTCCTGAAGTTGATGTTTCATATTTGGGAAGGGGAGAGGCAAACAATATATTTGTGCTATTTTTCAATCAACATCTTTCTTTGGTGGAGTATATTTTTTAAGGGAGACATATTTGGGGAGAATTTTATATCCTCTCACTACCATTGTTTTTGAAAAGAGGCTGTAGAAGGAAGAGGCTTTTTTGCCCTCTACGTATGCTACACTCTTTCATCCTGAGTTCTGAGTTTAAGGAAAAGGAGATGCCTTTTTAAAACCCTCCTCATGGGAAGTGTAGTATTGTCTTTAACTCGGGCAGACTTTCTGGATTCCAATCAGAGCTGAAGTCCCCACCTCTCTCTTGCAGGCTGATTTTGGAGCGCATTCTGAGAGCTAAAGTCATCCCTCCCCAGCCCAGATCTAAAGAGAAGCTGCCACAAGTAAGCCCCATGAAGACAGGAAACCTGTCCATTCTTTCGCATTCTCCTCCCACTTTCTCCCTGAGTGCTGTCTACACAGTAAATACTCAGTAAAGCTTAATCTAAAACACACAAGTTTAACTCATTTCAGATAATCAAATGCACAGAACTTTCTACATGGTATTCTGTGTAAAAAGGTTTTGGTTCCATTTTTATTTTTAAACTTGTCCCTGAAACAGAAATGGCTAGAGTGCCATAAATCCATGTTTTTCCTATGAAAATTCCCCATCGGTCAATTTGGAATCATATAGATTACCAACAGACCTAATACCATATTTAAGTTCTTATTATATATAATAAGTTCTTATTACCTATGATCTTCCTATTCAATTTCAGGGTTTTTTTTTTATTTCCTGTTTGTAAATGTGTCCTATTAAAATGCCAATATTCCTGGGGGAAATAATGCCATATTAATAATCACCCCGTAAGCTGAGATTGGTTGAAAAATGGTCAAAAACAAGTTACTATGGGAAGGAGCGCAGCGGGGATGACAACAGAGATGGGGTGGCAGGGAGGATCCCTGGAGCCAGGGTGCAAAAGAACAGGGAGAAGGCCACTTGAAGGGGAAACAGGATGGTTTCTAAAGCCCAATTTCACGTAATTTACACTTCACATAATTGACAGCTGTGCTAGAAGCCGGCCCTGCTCTTACCCACAGGGGATACATGCGGAACACTTTGAACTCTTTAGAAGGAAAGATTTTAATAAATACAAAATATGATTATCATTACACCTGTTTCCTAGAATAGATGAGGGACTTTTTATCCAGGTGTCTATTATCCCTTGGTGTCTGCTGCATCAAGGGGGCTCATTTATAATATCATGTCTGTTTGGAGAGATTATAGAGGGGCAACACTGAGAGAAGATGGCAGAGGATAAGACAGAAGATATGGCAGCAGATGAGACATGTTATAAGCAGTGTGTGCATCTGCAATGGTTCACCCCAGAAGACTGGGAAGAGCAGGAAGGCAGTCTTAGCTCAGATTCTCCCAGAAGCGGATCCCGAGACAGGGATTTGAGAGCAAGTAGTTTGTTTGGGAGGTGATCCCAAGAAGTGCCACTGGGGGATGGGAAGAGGAGAGGGTAGTGCAGAAAGCCAACAGTGCCTAATGGAGCATTTCAGCACCATGAGCAGCTGAGGGTCAGTCCTGACCTCCAAGCCATTCCATATGAGGAATCTGGAATGTTCATCCTCCAATGCTCATCCTTCATGCCTGAGGGCTGCTCCCAGGGTCATTAACTTCCTGACACTTCTGGCTGCCCTCCCTGTGGACTGGGAGGCAGAGAGCCACAGGCGCTCAAAGGAGGTGTGTACTGGAATAGAGAGTGCTGAAGAAATGTGGCAAGAGGTGGGGGGTGTATAGACATCAGAGCCAACTGGGTCCACAAAGGTCATCATAAGGTGCTGTGAACACTTACAGCATTAAATAAAAACTCCTACTCAATAAGTGGTTCACATCAATTCAGGGTCTTCAAATTCATGAAGAAGTTCCTATTTTGTTCCCTCTCCTTGGGAATCTTCCCTATTTATTTGGCTTCTACTTACTGAGCTTCACCCCACACTACAACATTGACTCCCAGATTTGCTTCTTCAGTCTCCTAATTCCATGTTTCTAGCTGCTTACTGGGCATCTCCACCTGTATAAGAGCTTCACAAACTCAACATACATAAATTCTCTTCTCTCAAAAACCCACAGCTTCTCTTGTCCTTCCTAACTCAATGGTGCCACCATCCATGTATTCACTCAAGTTAGAAGCTTTGAAGTCATCTTGATTCTTCACTGTCTTGTTCTCTGACAATCTAGTCATCAACTGCTGGACAGTCTACCTCCCAAATATCTTTTAATCCATCCTACTACTCTTGCCACCTTTTCTGCCACTGTGATTTTTTGCCATCATCATTTGTCACTGAAATATTTCAGCATCCTCCTAACTGGCCCCTATCTCCATTTTCTCTCTCTCTCCAATCTGTCCTTTATGCTGCTACCAAAAAGATAGTTTTAAAACCTTCATCTGATGACATTTATCTTTGCTTAAAATCTTTCTGTGAGTTTTATTTGCCTTCAGGACAAAGCCCAAACTTCTCAATAACTATGGAAGGCTCCTGGCAATCTCATTCTCATCTGCCTCTCCAGCTTCATCTTTTGCTCTGTCCCTCCTTCGAGTCAAGGTTCTTAATTGCAACTAACCTAAATCAACTCTGGGTGATTCGAGAAGCAGAATAACTTACTGAAAGTGTATTGAGAGCACACACAATCTCTGGAAAGGCTGAAGAACCAGCTTCAGAAGACAGGTAGAAACAAATGGAGGCCAGGCAGCCAGCGTCAGTCAAAACACTGCCAAACCAGTCCATGGGGAACAGCCGTCCCTTCCAGCAAACACTAGACAGCGCAGCTGGCACCTGAGATGACCTTGGGCACTAGGCACTGCTGCTGGTTCTTTGATCACTGTCTCAAGCTGGATGTTGCTGTCATTGCTGCCACCTCCAGAATAAATTCTCTGCCACCTTTCTTATTTGCATCACTTGGTCCACATTCAGTACCCTCTAAGTGAGTGTGACTTAGCAGTGATGGGCTGCCATGTGAGGTCACATTACTAAGCCCTGACTGCCAGGCAGGCCAGAGCAACAAGTAGGTGGCTTTCTCAGCCAGGTACTGGGAAGTGGCCTCAGCTTCTCACCAAGGTTCATGAGAAAACAAAAAACGGGTTTGGGCCGGGCACAGTGGCTCACACCTATAATCCTAGCACTTTGGGAGGCTTAGGTGGGAGGATTGCTTGAGGCCAGGAGTTCAAGACCAGCCTGAGCAAAAGTGAGACCCTGTCTCTACTAAAAATAGAAAAATTAGCTGGATGTGGTGGCATGTGCCTGTAGTTCCAACTACTGGGGAGGGAGAGGCAGGAGGAGGATTGCTTGAGCCCAGGACTGTGAGCTATGATGGGGTCACTGCACTCCAGCCTGGGTATCAGAGCAAGACCCTGTCTAAAAAAAAAAAAAAAAAAAGTGGGTTTATCTGCTGGGTAGCTGCCAAAAAATGACAACTGTGAATGAAAATACTTTTTTTCCATTCTTAAACTTCAAAAAACAAAAATGGTGTTTCTACCTAACACAGTGCAGCTATGTCTCTAAATATACAAATAGTTTCAACCTCTCTGCAAAGAGAGACAACCCAAATCACATTAGTACTGAATCTAATATTGATATATCCAACTGCAAAGTGTGTGGTCCATGGAGTTGTACAGTGTTCAACCTGCACAACCTTATGGAAGCATTCCTTCCTTGTGTAACAAAACTTCTAAATCAACAAAACCGACAGTTTTGAGGACAAGATGCATAAAATTTTCAAGTTGGTCATTTAGGTATAACAGTGAAAACATCACTCTCAATTCCATCTCTTGGTTTCCTGACCCACCTTCAAGCTACAGAAGAAATAGCTCAGTCTATTGGTTATGATGTGGGTATGCCATGGCTAGACCTCCGGAAGGCCTGATGAGGTTACAAGAACTAGAATGTGAATAGAGGTATCTATGAAGCAGCAAGAAATTCTTACATGATATCAGGGCTGACCCTTGAGTGCTGGTGTGGCCCCTTCCTCAGTGAGCCACGCCATCGCACTAATACTTGATCTCGTGCATACTCTCGTGAGTCCATTGCTTGTTGGCTAATGCAGTAGTAAGCCACAGTGGATGTGTCCTTAGACTGAGTCCCAGTTACCATTCTTGTCAATATTTGAACCTCAAGCTAACTTTATGGTCTTGACTGGCCCAGGTGGCTCAGGACATACCTGACAAGCTATGGGACATCACCCAGCGCCACAAGATGTTGTGTACGATCTGTGGCGTGGAGGACGGGGCACATAATAAGACAAGTCATCATTGTCTTCCTTTCACTGTAAAGTGACTCCCTTGGTCAGAAGCAATGTTGTGTGGGCTACCGTGACAGTATGCAAGGCATTCAGTAAAATCCACCCTGGTGCCAGAAATGTGGTGGGCAATGAAAGCAAATCCAAATCCAAAATAAGTGACTATTCTAGTGAGGACAAACCACTGCCCTTTCTATGTCAGAATCTCTCTGAGCTGAGCCAGATTAGCAGAGATGGTCCAGGGTTAACATCAACAAGCAACTGCTGTCAGCTGGTATTACTTTCACTTTGTTTTTCTGCTGAACTAGCAGACCCTGTGCAGTGGGCACAGACACGATGCTAGAGGATACTTATTCCTCTTAAAGGCACGTACCCAAAGTTCGGCTCACATAGGGGGAAGTTCACATTCAACATTCAAGGGCCTACGTTATTGCCCTGAAAGAATCTTCTTCTTTCACCACAGTAACAGATGGCTGAGTTTTACTTCTTGCTATATCACTGGGCCTACTTGAGATTCTACTGCAGCAGGCATGGCCTTGGCCAACAGCAGGGTCCAGTGTAACTCCCAGTTGGCTGCCCCCTTGGTTTAGAGGCTCGGGGGTGGTTTCTGCTGCTGACAACCATTTCTTCTGCTGCTGCTCAGAAGTGGCATAGCCAGGTCTGCCTTGAGAAGCGAAGCTCATTTTATTGAACCCATGGCTCTTTCGCAGTTTCCACCATTGTCTCTGTGGCTACTTTGCTCCTGAGCCTCTCGGACTAGCACTGGGGGAGATGGAAAGAGAGGCCGACTGATACCCACAGCATCGATCATTTGGTTCACCTGATTATTAAAAGCTTTCTTTTACTAATAGACCCTCTGGGACTATTCTAAGATCCACTCACATCCTGTTTCCCAGGGCTGTTACTCAGGCAGTACATACCAGTAGGTCTATATGAGTTATTAAAATACTGAGATGCTTCCATACTGGTTGGTAAATAGTGGCCTAAGTCACCAGCATGCTCACTCCCTGAACCCTGCTTTCCCCATCCCAGAGGTCCTAGGTCTCCACCATGCGAAGCAGCTTACCCTGGCCCCTGCCAGCCTGCAGGCCCTCCAGCAAGCTCAATGGGGCTCCTCAAACCAGTTCCAACCCTGAATACCTCCCTAGGTAAAGCAGGGCCAGATGCCAGGAGCGGGTCCTGCTGGTGGGACACCGACACCTTAGCAGGTGATATCTGTGCCCACTGGGGCCTTGGGGCATCCTGAGGCTGTGGCTGCTCATGGCTGACCAGCTTCCCTCTAGGATTTCCTTACATGGCTGATCATGGGAGCTGAAGCCTCTGCTGTATATCACACTAGTTGCTAAATATCTTTTAGATCTCCCCTACCTAACCCGCAAATCTATTTATCATTAAATCTCTGATCTTGATCACTCCAAATCGCTAAACACCTGGTCAAATCAGTAATCTGTGCCTGGCAGTCCCTCCTCTTCCCCTGACCATTGATCTGTATGGATATTTCTTTTAAGCCACCCGTTCTTCCAAACAAATTGGATGAGGTGCAGTGCTCAACACCTTGCCCCCAAGGAGGATTTCAGCATCTCCCCTCCCCACTATTGTGAACAGCCTTGTGTCAGTGGGGCTGCAGTGCCACAGTTGTCTGCTTCTGCCTGCTGCCAGCACATTAGGCAAAGTCACCTAAAAACTATAGATGTAACTTACTTTATCCTCTGTCAACTGGTCCCAGGAGACTCCCTATAACACTATAGGTGTGGCTTAGGGAAGCAGTTGCCATGTGGCAGGAGTAAGCACCTGCAAATGCTACTTACTTGTGCCTTCAGGACCTGCTCAAACCCATTCCTGCATCTGTAGCCTCCATTTGATGACGGAATGCTTCTAGAGACATCTGATAGCAAGATTAGTTTATGAAGGACAGCTCAGACCATAAGGTAACCCGCTGCCTCGTGGTCAGGCATTCAGTCTCTATCAGGACCCTAGGGCTGGCCTATAGCTAGTTCTCAAAAGGATAAAGTTACTTGCCGAAGAAAGCGTAGCTTATCCCAAATCTCTTGGGTCCCTGCTGTCACCCTCTTACAAGGTTTACCATGGGTTCCTTTCCAGCATCTGGTACTCAGATGTCCACTGGGAGAAGGGCCAAGTGGCAGAACTGCTTGAACTGTGCCATGGCCTAACCAGAGAGCCTTCCTGGTTCTGGGCTCCATTCAAAGCTGTTAGCTTTGGCGCTCACTTGGTAACCAGTTGCAAGCCACACATCCAAATGTGGTGCATGCTTTCTCAGAATCCAAAGAGGTCTACCAAATGGTGTGCCTCTTACTTAAAATGCCTCCAACTGGGCTTCACCGTGGAGGAGCTATTCTAACATGCTGCTGATTGCTGGACTCCAGAAATGACTGAGTGGCAGTCCCTGTGCTGTGGGCACTCTCCATCACTCTGCAACAGGGATGTATCTTGCTACCTCCTACCCTTCAAAATGGTCAGATGGTATAATCAGTGTGTGGCCCAGTAGATGTTGAAGGACAGTAAGATGATTAAGATCTCTGAGGACAAAATTGTGCCCAAAGCCAGAGTTGATGAAAGCTTGAGGCAATCAGAAGAAGCCTTTCTGGTGTTGTCAGCTCATTGGAATGAAAATTAAGTATTGGTCAGCTCAACAGCTATATAACAGGTATTAAAGACTGCATTAACCTGAACAGAGACCTCACCAGTAGCAGCAACTATAACTGAAGTCAACGCCTACGTGAGCTTGCAACACCCCTCTGGCTTTCTTCAAGACCCATCCATATTCTGCACAAGCCAGATAGGCAAGGTGAAGGGATAGAGATATTCAGGTTCCCCCAGGATGTGTTTTTCCTTTTGGCCTACTATTTACTATTACCATTTTACTTTTGATTTACTATTTACCTGGGTCTTCATATCAAAATAGTCAATGTGAGAACTCTGCCTGATGTTAAAAATATCTACTTCAATTATTTACTCATGATCTAGACAAATAACCTAGGGGTGATTCAGAGTCTACCTAGACCTACATTAGGCATATTCAGATCCAGCTCTATTTTTTGTTTTCATCACCCATAAGATTTCACTCTGACTAGGAGACTGCAATGGGGTCACAGGTCACATAAATTGGTGTCAGCCCAAAGCCATGTCCAATAATTTCAAGCAGCCTTGGTATAATCACTTTCCCTAATTCACAATTACCCAGTAAATGTCCACAATGTCCTTTAAGAAGAGAGAGTAGGAAGACTCACAGTATGTATTTCTGTTTCTTCTTAATACCTGTCTTCAGGACCACCAGCCTCCTCTTTACTCCAGGGGCTCTGGGTCTGTGAATTGGCCCAGGTCTGGGATTGGGAGAGGCAGAGTGATCTCCATCAGGCTGGCCAGGTCAGGTCACTCTTCATCTATTCACTAGATGTAGAGTTTTCTGTTATACAAGTCAAGCAGAATACTAGTGGACTGCCCATCTACCTCAGGCCTAGGGATCCATTGGCCACTCTGAGGAACGTCCTGGTGGCCATGTCCACTGTGGTTTAAGTGCTGTACTTGGCCTCTACCATCCTGAGGTCCTCCCATTCTCACCGAAACACAGGAGCTCATTTTAAATATAGAACCTCCTACTAGCATTCCTGGCCTATAAAAAGCGTCCAGGAAAGTACCTTTCAGGGTAAATACAATCATGTGCTTACTAAGGCCTGGGTGAAGGAAGTATCTTTTGGAGTCTCCTATGAGAACAAAGTCACATATGATAAATCTATTCCAACACTCCTTATCTTCCTACGTTGTTGTGGTTCTTTTTTTTTTTTTTTTTTTTTGGAAACAGTCTCACTTTGTCACCCTAGGTAGACTGCAGTGGCGTCAGCCTAGCTCACTGCAACTTCAAACTCCTGGGCTCAAGCAATCCTCCTACCTCAGCTTCCTGAGTAGCTGGGACTACAGGCGTGTGCCACCACGTCCAGCTCATTTTTTCTATTTTTGGTAGAAACAGGGACTTGCTCTTGCTCAGCTTGGTCTCGAACTCCTGAGCCCAAGCAATCCTCAGCCTCCCAGAGTGCTAGGATTATAGGCCTGAGCCACCATGTCTGGCCTCTTCCTAAGTCTTAAGATTCCTTCCACAATATTATACCAAGGTATTTATGACATCTCTATTTCACCCAAAATAAAACATTGTTGCATCCAAGTTTTAGTCAGTGAGCAATCAATAAGAATTCACCCAGCTGTTCAAGCTAGCCAATTGAATTTTGACCCTCTCACCATTTTAAGAAATTTAGATTGATTTAAAATTACAGTCAGCCCTCCATATCCATGGGTTCCACATCTGTGGATTCAACCAACCATGGATCAAAAATATTTGGAAAAAATAACAATACAACAATTTTAAAATATACAAAAATATAATGTAACCAGTTACATAGCATTTATAATTTATTAGGTATTATAATTAATCTGGAGATGACTTTAAGTATATGGGAGGATGGGCATAGGTTTTAAGCAAATGCTACACCTTTTTATTTAAGGAATTTGAGCATCCTTGGACTTTGGTATCATTGGGGGTTCCTGGAACTGAAGACACCAAAGGACGACTGTATACTCCTCTCTCCTTAGTTTAGCCCTTTTAGAATCCATATCTGCAAACCTTCGACAGATTTTGGCTGACATAATTTAGAAACAATCTTATTTTTTTGGTGTGTAACATTCTCCTCTTGAGTGTGAGTTTATACTTTGTCCCTGAGTCATGCTGGGATCTAACTCTGGCTATAGGTCTAAAGAAAATCAGTAGCAGATGAGGAGGAGTATAAAGAAAATTGGCTTCTTGCAAGTTAATCCCTTAGGTGAGAGAGTTATGGGACCTAAGAAAGAACAGCCTTACCAGAAAATGAAGAAGAAACTTCTTTGGGTGATGTATTTTCTATTGTTACTGTAACAAATTACCAAAAATGTAGTTGCTTAAAATAGCACCAGTTTATTATTTTACAGTTCTGTAGTATAGAAGTCCAATGTGGTTCTCATTGAGCTAAAATCAAGGTGTCGACAGGGCTGTGCTCACTTCCAGAGGCTCCAAGGGAGAATCCATTTCCTCGCCTTTTCCAGCAACCAGAGGCTGCCCTCATTTCTCAGCTTGTGGCCCCCTTCCTCCGTCTGCAAAGCCAGCAATGTTGCATCTCTCTTTGACCTTTCTTTCTGTAGTCAGGGTTCCCTCTGACTATATACGGGAAAAATTATTTGCTTTTAAGGATTCATGTGATTAGATTGGGCCTAACTAGATAATCAAGGATGGTCTCTCCATATTAAGGTCCTTAACCATCTGCATAGGCCCTTTTGCTATGTAAGTGAACATATTCACAGGTTCCAGGAATTAGGACATGGGCAACTTTGGGGTATTATTTTTATCTACCACAGCTGGAAAATGAAACTTCATTTAAGGTTAGGTATTCAACATACCCTGAATTTTCCTTTCAAGTCTCCGGAGTCCATTATTTCCCAATATACATCCTTATTACCAAATAAGAGATCTGGTAAGGTTGCAAACACAACTGATGTTGTAATTTAACAACACACAGGATAAAACTCCGGTTTGCAGCAACCTCAGTTCTGTAGCTGCAAGAGACGAGAAATTATTTTAGCACAATCACAGAAACTCCCTGAATTTCAGGCTGTGTTTCTAGGCCAATAATTCAGGGACTCAAACCTCACATTCTCTTTCTTTAAGCTTTTCAGGGCCACTAGAAGCAGCCCACTAACCCTGTGGCTATTGACGTTTTCACGCCCTTCATCTTGTTCTACAGCAATGGCTTTCAAGGCACACTTTATTCCAGATTATTACTAACCATAATTTAATTAGTTATTTCTCTATTGTGTTGCATAAGCTGCAATTTATCAGCCTTTAAATTCTGGGTTTCTTTTACTACTTTTAGTCCAATAAGACCCAAATTCCTCTGCACCAAAACGACATACAATGGAACTAGTTTTTTTTCCTCATCAACCTTGTTACTAAATGACTTTGAATGAAATGACAACATTATTCAAGGGCCAGCTGTACCGCATTTCACTTAAAGGCACAATTTCCAAGAACCTATCAATGGCCTTAAGTTGAGTACCTACTGTATATTCATCTTTCCCACTATATCGATGTATGTCTTAACTTGGTGTCTCCAGAAGCTACCTCAGTACCTGGCACCCAACAGGATAATAAATGTAGAATAGATGAAATAGTAAAGAGGTAAATTAATTCCAGGGTTTTCTTATGATTTTTTTTAAAAAAAAGAATTGACCAGGGAAATGAAGAATCAAGGATGAAGGGTATGGACGGTAACAGAAGCGAGTCTGCCTGACTAGGGATGGGGGAGAGAAGGAGGGGGATGCATATGTCTGTGTGTGTATTGGTGGGTGCTACAGAGAGATGGGCAGGGGCAGAGACAAAGAAAAGGAAAGAAACTGAAAAGAGCCAATGAAAACTAGACTCAGCTAGCATCCTGTGTATCAACACAGCTCCAAAAGCCCAAGTGACCTGGGAAAAAATCATTCAAAACCTAAAAGAAACTATCATGTTGATAATTAATAGTAGGCCATAGCACCTATATGGTACTTTTGGGGACTATTAATGCCCAATGCCCTCAGATTATTTTCTCTTAGACAAAGGTTTCATCATGCAATTTCCCACCCAGGAACTTTCAATGGCTCACCAAGGCCAGAGAATAAAATCCATGTTCCTTACCGCCGTATTCAAGGCCTGCATGGCCAGTCTTAGTGAAGAGTGGACACTCTTCTCCAGAAATGCCTTCCTTGTCCCTGTCTCTGGGATTTTACTTAAGTTATTTTCCTTCCCCATGTTTGAAAAGATCTGCCTTGCCTCTTTAAATATGCAAACTCTAATTAACCTTCAAGACCCCAGTTAAGACTTTTCTCCTTTCCCACTTTACCAGTCCCTCTTTCTTCTTAGAATTCCTGTAGCAATAATCTCTAGCTCCACCCATTTTGCCCCGAATCACATAGACCCTCAGCATTATAAATCATTCAGCACTTGGGTCATGCATGCTACCACTGCATTACAACTAGAAAATCCAATTGCAAGACCACAACTTTTTCTTCCCTATATTCTCTCATGTCTTGGTGATGCTAAAAGTTAGGTTAAATAAATGACAGCATCAATACAACTATATTCATATATGTTAAAAGGAGCAAAAAAAAATTTTCACATGGGAAGATGATTTAAACCTCTCTGCAAAACTTCAGTAAGCGTAGATCACAGTTTGAGAAATGATGAATCCTCCTAACCTGGTCTGAAATTCAAATTCTCCCTAAAGAACTTTTCCCAGAAGCACATCAAATTTCCCTCCACATTACCTTTGTACCTGGAGCTAGGGATGGGGTCAGTATGCAGGAGGGAGAACTGATGGACAAAATCAAAACCCTGTTAGGAAAGAGAAAGGGGTAAATGGATACTGGGTTAGTGACTAAGGATGTCTGCAAAGCCCTTCCCCAAGGCAACTGATTCTTTTGAACACTTAAGTTTGAGTTCCCATGGCTAGATTGTAAACCTGAAGGACAGACATCATTTCTATTCATAAGTATTCTATGGCTTAAAACATGCTGTGGATGTTGTATAAATGTTTACTAATTTTTAAAAATCAGAATTTCAAATAAAATATCTACTCTCTTCATTTTCAACCAACAAGGCTTAATAAACTGTGATTCTGAGAGGCCGCTATGTGGCCCAGAAGTGCTTCTTTCTTCAATGCAAGTGATACCACTGGGCTTGGCGTAAGACCTTCTGAGTATGCATTATCAAACTTGATTCTCCCACAACCACATTTTATTAATGAAGAAATTGGTGCCAAGCAATTAAGGGATTTGCTCAGCATCCAGTGACCAACCACCATGAGGCCGGAAGCTAGAATGAAGACAGTCTGATAGAAGAAGTGGAATAGAAAGAAATGGCCTTTGGAGTCCATCTGACCTGAGTTCAAATCCCAGTTTTTCACTAAAACTGTGTAATCTTCTAAAGTTACTCAACCTTGCCCAGCCTTGGTTTTCTCCTTTTTAAAAGAGAATAAGTAACACAAGGGTCTTCCACACAGAGATTGTGTGCAAAAGCAGGATCTGCTTAAAAGATAGATTCCTTACCAACCTGGGGTTCTTTCCAAAGTCACCCGCAGCCCATCACAGAAGGGTCATGTAGAGTGAGCACTTGGAGAGGCCTTCAGAGTGGGGAGAGAGGTTCATTTAGCCTGGCAGCTGTAATAGTCAAGAAGCAAGACCATGGGCCTCTCCACCTGTCCCCGTTGGCCTCTTCTCTAACAGGGATGAAATCGGAGGGAACTCTAGGTTTTGGCTTTCCGGATAGTTTAATAGGGCTGTAGAAGGACTTCAAGATGATTCTCATAAAAGCTGTTTTCCTTGTGATTAAGTTGTATTTGCCTGTTAACTATGTGGTAAACAAACCCTCGGCTCCTGCCTTATGGTTATAGCGTAGCCGCGTGTTAATTGGGACTTGGAGGGTAGCGGGCTGGCAAGGCTGCCCGGGACAGGCAGCCAAGAAGCCCAATTTGGTTATCAGTTCTGTTGACATGAGCTGAGCCGTATGTGGTTGTGTGGTGTGTCCGGCAGGTCTAGCTGGGGTTTTCCCAGCTATGAAAGACCTGCTGTTTGAAACACTTGGCCTGGAGTCAAACAAGGGCTTCAGATCAGGGCTCTCGCTGCCTTCTGTGAGCACGGTCTCCCTCTTGGGCAGGGGGAAGGACCAACCAAACCTGTCTGATCCTATACTTGGTTCAGGGGTGAAGGGAGAAAGAAAGGTAAGGAATGAAACAGGCTGCACCTGGAGCTAATCTGCCCGTATTAACACCCCACCATAACCCCAACCAAGACAGAAAAAATCCCTTTCCCTGCAAGAGGCATGAGAAGCACTGAAATCCTCTCTCTGTCACTTATCAGAACTGAACTCAGACATACTCAATCCCTGAAATAAGGCTGCCAGAGGATCAAATGGGTGGGAGAGGCTTGCTGGGAAATTCCTCCCAGCCAGTGGATACATGACTTGGGAAGAAACTGGGGCAGTTCCCAGTGTAACTTGCTACCCCTCCCCCAGGCGCAATCACTGTCAAAAATGATTTATTTTAAACATTTTTTAATTATTTTAGCCAATGGGGTGTGTATGTGTGTGTGTGCTACAGAGAGAGAGAGAGGAGTGTGTGTGTGTGTTTTTAATCATTTGCGGTTAAGTCTGAGTTCACAAGAGTCTTTGAGTTCAGGAGCGTCCAACCGCCAAACCCACACCCAAATATTTTGTAGATAACAGAAGAGCCATTGCCGGGTTATGCTCATATGTACACAGACAAGCCTTGTGGCAGTGTGGTGAGGACCCTGAAGTGGGAGTCGGGACATGAAGACTTTGCAACAAGAGCTACAGCGAGTCATTCAGCTGCATCTCAAGAAACAACATTTTGAGAAAATTCCACGAAAATCATTCACTCTTCTTAGTAAATGAGTATAATTAAGCACCTAATGGGTACCGTTACTGAGTTAAGTGCTGTTGAACAGGGTAAGTATTTATTATTAGGTTCAGGGTTGTTCTTATAACTCCACGTTAAGTGATCACAAGACTGGAAGCAATTATGCCAAGATGTTAACTGTGGTTGATTCTGGGTGGTGGGAATATGAGCATGCGTTACTTTCTCCTTGTACCTTTCCACAGTATAGACATTTCTACAAATAAATAATTTTAAATGCTTACTGCATGAATAAATAAATGAGTGAATAAGTGAACCCAAGTAAGTCTACTTGGAAATAGGTTTAGCTCCTGTTTTCCAAATGCCTTTTTTTCCTAAAGAGATAAGGTGGAGAACAACAATCCCCAAGCATCTGCTTATATGGGGGTTTGTGTTTGTTTACTTTCTACTTTCTTGTCTTTTTGAGGGTATTTGACGAATGAAACACAAGAGGTAATTTACACAGTAGGAAAAGCAGAGAGTGGGGAAAAAGAAATTGGAAAGTTGTGGAGAAAGGAGATGAAAGCCAGATGATAACCACTTCGTTTTAATAAGTGGCTTCCTTTGAGGAACATGGAAGGTTCCTGTTGGGCAACAGAAGAGCTTGGCAGGTCATATTCACATGTAAGAAGGTTTACACCACGTAAGACAACATTCACCAGAATGAAAACACCACAAGGGCAGGGCTCTATTTGCTCCCTGCTAACTGGCCTGTGTCAACAATAGTATCTGGTGCTTGGAACATGTTCAATAAGTAATTTGTAAGTAAGGAGTGATTCCTTTCCCTTTGAAACCTAAAGAGAAGGGGAAATGGCTTTCAAACAACAAATTGTAAGACTTAGATAAGATGTAGATAGAAAATATTTCTTCTGACTTTGAAGAATTTAAAAACATTATTAAGAGTTTCAGTGTAAGCTATAGGATTTCTAACTCCTGGAAAGAGATCATCGACATATTTGTGATAGTAGCAGTAAGATTATTAAGTTCTGAGCCAAAGAGATTTCTATATTCCCTTATTTGCTCTTATGTTTGTTTACAATCAATGCTAAGGCTGTCCTGGCTGTTGCCCAAAGACTAAGGCAATGGCTGGTTCATTACAAATTGTTTCTCTTCTCAGCCCATGCTTTGCAAATGGCTCCAAGTTACATTTTTATCTTAATGAACTTGACAGAATTTTTTAAATTCTAAACAAACTAGATAGGACCATGTAAGCAACAGTCCCCAACCTTTTGGGCACCAGGGACCGGTTTCATGGAAAACAATTTTTCTACGGACTGTGGTGGGGAGATGGTTTCGGGATGATTCAAGTGCAGTACATTTATCAGGCAGTCTGACCTCTCTGCTAATGATAATCTGTATTTGCAGCTGCTCCCCAGTGCTAGCATCACAGCCTCAGCTCCACCTCAGATCATCAGGCATTAGATTCTCATAAGGAGAGTGCAACCTAGATCCCTCCCATGCACAGTTTACAGTAGGGTTCACGCTCCTATGCGAATCTAATGCCTCTGATCTGACAGGAGGTAGAGCTTATGCAGTGATGTGAGTGATGGGGGCAGCTGTAAACACAGATGAAGCTTCCCTTGTTCACCCGCTGCTCACCTCCTGCAGTGCAGCGAGGTTCCTAACAAGCCACAGACCGGTATAGGTCCACAGCCTGGGAGTCGGGGAGTGCAGATGTAAGGCTTTATAATCTCTTTAGTCAGTAGAATGTGATCAGTTATAAGGAAAGGTAAAACCATACAAAAGCTAAGCTGTCAAAAATACGATTGAAAGTTTTAAAATAAATGCATCTGGTCACATGGCTTCCTAGAACATGGGATACACAAGGACATTCTGCAGTGTCCCTCTGATGTATTTCTTCTTGCTTGAAAGGTCTTGCCTGAGCAGTTCACGTTTGGGGGGCCTTCTACAATGGTCATGAGGCCTGCTGTTAGGCCTTTAATAAGTCCCCAGGGCTTCACTTTGAAGTGATGACTCACAAAGAATATTTTGTCAAGCTGGCTGGGCCATAAAAATATTAAGTGTGGTTTTAAGCAGTAAAGGTTTTTATTATCTTGCTTGCTTCCTGTCATGAAGCATTGCATTAAATTGTACTTTAAAGAGATTAATGACCTGCTGCTATGTTGCACAAGAAATTCATTATGATAAATATTCTAGAAGCATTGATAGAACTAGGGTTCATTAAAAAAAAAAATGGAGGTGCTCAAAAATGTTCGCTGAACTGAATTGCAGCACATTAAGCAAAACAGCATGAGGGCATCGGAGTGAAAATTCAATTGCATTTGTTTTTATCCAGAATTTGTCAGACTTCATCCTATCCTCAGGGGATGGCTGAGGCTGCCATTAGAGTGGGACAAATTCCTTGCTTAGACCTCTTACGTCTCAGCAGGGCAAGGTGCTCTGTTTCAGCTGTTGCAGCCCATGGTATTTCCACTCTTTTAGGTCACTTAGCTGACAAGATTGTCCAAAACCCCTTTCAGTGCCATGTCTTTTAAAAGTCTAGCAAAAAAAAAAAAACAACATCATTTCTTATCTTATTGTAATTGTGTAAGACTTGGTTTGCTAACTGGATAATCTCCCCAGCCCTCAATCCACTGTTGTTTCTTGCCCAATTCAGTCAACTACTTTCAGGCCACATTACCCTAAACAATTTCTGGCTTCATATAAGCAGAGCTTGTGTTCCACTATCAAAGCCAATGGGAACAAAAACTGAAGTCATTTTTGTATCTGCCTCATTCAATCCTTCTATAGTTTCAATACTTGTCTCTCATATTATTTTGCTTGTTCCACTTCCTCTTCTAGAAAATGAGAATGATATATAGATTGCTTAAGCTAACAAAGATAAATGATGTTACACACTAATTTGCTAAATGCCAAGTCTTTTGAAAACAGCAAAAATAATCTGCATGTATTACAATTCTCAGGCCTTTATGTCACCAGCATTTCAAATGTGACATTTCCATTTGTATTGCAACTGGAAAGGACTGAAATATGTATATTTGATTGGCAAGGTTTAGAAAAAAAGACCTGGTACGTATATGTTCCTCATTAAATTCATATTGCATGATTACACCTCTCTGCAGAAAATATATTTAAAAGGACTTCCAGAAGAGGGCAATGTTCCTGAGGTTAATTTGGCTAATAAATTTTCCAAACACCAAAAATTCACACTAACTCCACATTATTTATTCAAAAAAACTCTCATGCTGAGAACTGATGACTTTAGAAAAACATTGGATTTGTACCGATTCCCCTTATAAATATTACTGTAATTTTCCTTTTCTTGAGAAATCTGAAACTATTCTATCTGATGTTTGACATAAGTCTTCTTTGGGGCCTAAGGTTTCTGGGAAATGTCTTTGTGCCATGCCAGAGTCTTGGTTTAAGTGTGATGACAGTTCACAAGCTTTTGAGACTGGCTTGCCCCTTGAGACTGAAATATTGTTGTTATTTTAGATGGGTGCTTGGCTACAAAGATCACCATTTGATCTGCAAAGAGAAGGATTTAGGAAAACACACTCGATTGTTCTTTCCTCTCTTAAAGGCTCAAGTCGAGCTGTCTCCTGAAGCTATGGGTCATAAATCACTCTGTTGACTGCCCTGCGATTTCAGACGTATGACCCTCCAGAAACTTGGAGTCAAGAACTAAACTTTTTTCTCACTGACAACTGCATGATTATCTCGGGGACCCTTCCTAGAAAGAAACTGCTCAAACTCATATGAAAAAAAAAAAAAAAAAAGAACAGCACTTCCTCCCTAGATAGATTTCTTAATTCCACTCCAAAGAATCCTGGCCCAAAATATCCTATGGAAACCCTTTTGAGGGAGTCCTACTTAGGAGAATTCAGAGGAGTTTTTGGTGGCAAGTGCACTGTGCTTCTCTAATGTGTACAGCCTCTTCCAGCCAGGCACATTGTAATAAAAAGTGACCTGCCAATAGCACTGGCACGTCCCGAGGAGAATTTTGCCTGAAGATCTCAAAAAGGCAAACCCAGCTTCCATTAACCTCTCCAACCCTATAAAATTATCACCTGGGTGGACATCTGTTTATTTGTTTGCTTTGTTTTGCCTGCCAACATCACTTCCCCTTTCTTTTGGCTAAGAATGCTCAAGCAATGCACATGTGATCCTAGTTTGGACAATCGTATTTTCTCTCCTGCAATTTGAGCCTTCCGTGAAGTGACAAAAGGACAGGAGTGGTTGGGGGGCAATCCTTTTAAAACAGCCCAGTAAAGAAACTCCCCATTAGTTCCTGCAGCTTAGATCCTGGGAGCTTCCCTGGTCTCTGCCCTTTCTGAGACCTGGACACTCAGCTTGTCCTTGGATTTTATAAGCTTAAGTTAACCAGAGTTGGTTTCTGTTGTTTGCTACCAAAGCACCCTAACTGAAACTTTTCCTGAATACAAAAAAATTCTTTGAATCCTTATGGGTGAAAGACAGCTTGAATTGTCACACATACACTGCTGGCCAGAAAAGAAAAACAAAGCCTTGAAAAGAAAAAAGTCTATAAGAGGCATCCAGTTCCAAGTTGGAAAAACAAAGATATTTCCAATCTCTTCTCAAAAATCATCTCCAAACAAAGAAAATAGGGAACAGAAACAATACTGTATATTTTTGATGATACTAAAATCATCTATAGCTGTGATCCGCATCCCCATCCTGGAAAAATTGTCTTCCATGAAACAGGGGTTGGGGGCTGCACCACAGGAGGTGAGTGGTGGGCGAGCCAGCGAAGCTTCATCTGTATTTACAGCTGCTTCCCATTGCTGGGTCACCGCCTGAGCTCTGCCTGTCCCCGACCCCAGGGCCCATCCATGGAAAAATTGTCTTCCAAGAAACCAGTCTCCTGTCAAAAAGGCTGGGGACCACTGATCTAGTCCTGCATCAAAATGGTAAATGTGGATAGAACTATAGGTTACTTAGCTGAGAGAAGGAAAGTCAAACCCCATGCTGAAATGGTGGGGTGCAGGGATGAGGGAAGATAGGACTTTGAGAAGCAAACCCTGGGAAATTCAGAATTCAAGGCATCTGATAAGGATGAGGCCAAGGCACTGAAAAGGCCTGTCTGGAAGTCTTTATAAGGAAAGTCTGTCTGAGATCCTAGTCCTGCCCAACCCTACACTGTCAGGAACTCACCCTCTCCAACCCCTGCAGGAGACAGGGGTCTTCTCTCTAATAGTGTTTCCCCCTAGAGAAACTGAACCAGAGACTCCAGCCATGAGGCACAGAGAAAGGTGGGAGTGACGTTCCACAGAGTAAATAGATTATGCCTTCGGTCCCTTTCCTTCCCTGAAGGTAGAGGGAACAGAAGTAAGAAAATGTTCAACAGCTTTGACTGTGCAAGCAAATGTATTGACGAGCTTTTTGTGAAGTTGTTGGAAAGTATGGGACAACTTCATCATATGATCTTGGAAAACTAAACGGATGAAGAAACGAAGTCACTATAATAATATTACCTCCAGGAAGAAGAAAAAGCTGTACAAAAGAAAAATAATCTTAGCATACTACTTTGCTTAGTGGGAAAATATTAGCACAGTCATAACAATGGAAAGACTGAATATTATAGTTGAGTAGAAATTGCGGACTGGAAAAGAAGAAGTCAATATATAATGCATAAAATTGATAAAACAAAAGATTGAAATACAGGGTTAATGCCAAAAGATACATACGTAATGAACAGTGAAAAGTTAATAAGGAAAATGCTCTCTTTTTTATTAAAAAAAAAAAGCAAAGTGTGTCATCTTTAAATCATACATAAATTTTCACACAAATATTCCAGCCACTGAAGAAAGCTTTTTATGACTATCATAGTCTGCGGACTAGTAAGGAAATAATTATGAACTAACTGCAGATATTTTCGTTTGGTTCTCAGAGCTTCAAATTATACCATCTCTTATTTAACAATTTTAAGGATATCTTTTTGAACATTATTATTTTTTTTTTTTTTGGCAAAAGTTGTGTCTTCTAGGCCGGGCGCGGTGGCTCATGCCTGTAATCCTAACACTCTGGGAGGCCGAGACGGGTAGATCGCTCGAGGTCAGGAGTTCAAGAACAGCCAGAGCAAGAGCGAGACCCTCGTCTCTACTAAAAATAGAAAGAAATTATCTGGCCAACTAAAAATATATGTAGAAAAAATTAGCTGGGCATGGTGGCACATGCCTGTAGTCCCAGCTACTCAGGAGGCTGAGGCAGGAGGATCGCTTGAGCCCAGGAGTTTGAGGTTGCTGTGAGCTAGGCTGACACCACGGCACTCACTCTAGCCCGGGCAACAGAGTGAGACTCTGTCTCAAAAAAAAAAAAAAGTTGTGTCTTCTATTGATAGCAATCTGTAGTTTTTGTTTCAAAGAATGCATTTATCATTTATTTCATCTTCTTTGTTTTATCATAGAGTTCAATACCCTATATATGGAAAGTATACTATCTATATATAGTATATACAATACATTAATATTATGTTCATATTCCACTGGATTGAAAACACTTTGAACAAGGATGAGAAATATTCTTGCAATAGAAGCTTGCAGTACCACAATACAATTATCATATCTTGCATAGAACAGATCTGTCTGTACTTGTAGACTGTGTAGCAGATTGTCTCTTCATTTTGATTTAAAAAAATGAGTCATTGTTCTTAATCTTGAGACATACAGGCATATCTCAGATATATTGTGGGTTTGGTTCTAGACCATTGCAATAGAGCTAAGATTGCGATAAAGTGAATATACAAATTTTTTTGTTTCCCAGTGCATATAAAAGTTTCATTTTACACTATACTACAGTCTATTAGGTGTACAATAGCATCATGTCTGAAAAAAAAACAATGTACATAACTTATTTAAAAAATACTTTATTGCTAAAAAATACTAAAAATCATCTGAGCCTCTAGGAAGTTGTCATCTTATTGCTGGTACAGTATCTTGCCTGAGTGTTGATGGCTGTTGACTGAGCAAGGTGGTGGTTGCTGAAGGTTAGGTTGGCTGTGGCAATTTCTTAAAATAAAACTACAGTGAAGTCTGCTACATGGATTGACTTTTCCTTTTATGAAAGAGTCCTCTGTAGCATGCAATGCCATTTGATAGCATTTTACCCACAACAGAACTTCTTCCAAAATTGGAATCAATCTTTTCAAACTCTGCCACTGCTTTATCCACCAAGTTTATGTAGTCTTCTAAATCCTTTGTTGTCATTTCAACAATGTTCACAGCATCTTCACCAGGAGTAGATTCCATCTTAAGAAACCACTTTCTTTGCTCATTCATAAGAAGAAACTCCTCATCCATTCAAGTTTTATCATGATATTGCAGCAGTTCAGTCACATCTTCAGGCTCCACTTCTAATTCTAGTTCTCTTGCTATTTCTACCACTTATACAGTTCCTTCCTCTACTGAAGTCTTGAACCCCTCAACCTCATCCATGAGGGCTGGAATCAACTTCTTCCAAACTCCTGTTAATGTTGATATTTAGACGTCCTCCCATAAATCATGAATGTTCTTATTGGCATCTGGTACAGGAAAGACTTTCCAAAAGGTTTTCAATTTACTTTTCCCAGATTCATCAGAGGAATCACTCTCTATGGCAACCATAGTATTACAAAATGTATCTCTTAAATAATAATTCTTGAAAGTCAAAAGTACTCTTTGATCCATGGGCTACAGAATAAATGCATGAAAACAATATTAACTTCCTTATACATCTTCATCAGAGCTCTTGAGTGACCAGGTACTTTGTCAATGAGCAGTAGTATTTCGACATGATTTTTTTTTTCTGAGTAGTAGGTCTCAACAGTTGGCTTAAAATATTTATTAAACCATGCTATAAACAGATGTGCTATCATCCAGACTTTGCTGTCCCATTTATAGAGCACAGGCAGAGTAGATTTAGCATCATTCTTAAGGGTCCTAGGATTTTCAAAATGGTAAATGAGCATTGGCTTCAATTTAAAGTTACCCCCTACATTGGCCCCTAACAAGAAAGTCAGCCTGTCCTTTGAAGCTTTGAAGCCAGACATTGACTTCTCTCTGGCTATGAAAATCCTAGATAGCATCTTCTTCCAATATAAAGCTGTTTCATCTACATTGAAAATCTGTTGTTTAGTGTAGCCACATTTATCAGTGATTTTAGCTAGAGCTTCTGGATAATTTGCTACAGCTTCTACATCAGCACTTGCCACTTTACCGTACACTTTTACATCACAGAGATAGCTTCTTTATTTAAAACTGATGAACCAACCTCTGCTAGCTTCAAACTTTTCTTCTGCAGCTTCCTTACTTCTCTCAGCCTTCATAGAATTGAGTGAGTTAGGTTCTTGCTCTGCATTAGGCTTTGGCTTAAGGGAACGTTGTGGCCATTTTGACCTTCTATCCAAACCATTCAAACTTTCTCCATACAGCAATAAGGCTGTTTCACTTTCTTATCATCTGTGTGTTCAGTGGAATAGCACTTCTAATTTCCTTCAAGAACTATTCCTTTGCATTCATAACTTGGCTAACGGTTTGGCAGAAGAGACCTAACTTTCAGCCTGTCTCAGCCTTTGACATGCCTTCCTCACTGATCTGAATCACTTCTAGCTTTTGATTTTAAAGTGAAAGACATGTGACTCTTCCTTTCCCTTGAACTCTTAGAGACCCTTGTAGGGTTATTAACTGGCCTAATTTCAATATTGTGTCTTAGGGAATAAGGAGGCCCAAAGAGAGGGAAGGAGATAGGGGAATGGCCAGTCAGTGCAGCAGTCAGAACACACACACACTATTTGTCAATTAAGTTCACTGTCTCATATGGGCATGGTTTGTGATGCCCCAAAACAATTATAATAGTAACATCAAAGATCAGTGATCACAGGGGATCACCATAACAGATATAATGATAATGAAAAAGTTTGAAATAGTGTGAGAGTTACCACAATGTGACACAGAGACACAAAATGAGCATATGCTGTTCGGTAAATGATCCAAATAGATTTGCTCAACACAGGGTTGCCACAAACCTTCAACTTGTAAAAAATGCAGTACCTGTAAAGCATGATAAAGCAAAGCACAATAAAAATGAGGTATGTCTGTAATTGAGTCAGATTTCAGCTTTTTAAAATAATAAATAACAGTACCCCATCAAGTAAAATGGGATTGTTTGATACTTGAAAACAGTACAGTACACCAAAATACTGGAATACTGAAAACTGATCATGTAATCCCTGGTAGAAAGAAAATTCTAAGGAGTTCTGTATGCTGGCTTTCAGTTTATAAATTTAAAAATATTGAATCATTCACCTTTATCCCTAATACAATAACTTTTCAAAAGCTAATTTACAAATATCCGTTTGTACAGACACTGATATCCAACATAATAATAAATTCTCACAATAAATATACAGATTGAAGGAGAAAAAAATGTGCTGTTGTTGCCTGATCACAATTTCTTAGAGAAAGCATTCAGTAATTCAAAATTCTTATAACCATAATAAGCGTATAGAAAGGTGGTTTTGCCAGTAATTACCTAATTTTAATTTGCCAGCATATTACTAAAAGCCTTCATCTACAAGAGTCTAAAGATCTGCTTCCTGGAAATTGCCAAGTATGTGTTGAGGCTACACAGCAGAAAGAGATTAGCTTACAAAACAGCGATGGTTTCTAGTCTATTCTCTTAGTTTCCCTAAGGTCTCTGTTCCTCAATTTCCCATGGGCTAAACAGTGGGAAACTTGGCAACTTAATGTCTACCTTCATGTCACACTGAAAAATAGAAAACGTGAAGCTCCTTGAGCAGGCTGATGCACGAATGATGTGGGTGGACAATTCCCCAGTAGATTTTCGGGCTCACTGGAAAGGCTGCCCTCCAAAGTGCCTGTGTTAATGTCTGTCACAAGAATCCAAGCCCATCATTAGGCATTTGCTCTTAGAGTTAAGCCTTCTCCTCTGCACTCAATACGCTTTACACCTATGGGCCCCCAGGGAAGGGAGGCCTCAGTCACTATTACTTTTGCTTGGACTCCAGTGTCAGAGGCTGGCAGGAAGGGCAGCATGAGAACACGAGGCAGGAGCACAGAACTGCACTTGGTGGGAAAGGAACACCGTGGAAAGGCCGAGTGATGAGATCAAAGAGCATCTCTCCCAGCCTTCAGATCTTTCTCTGAGCCCAGCTTCACCTCTTTCTTTGTTCAATGCTTCTGTCTACATTAAACCTCAATCCTATTTACACTGAGTTAATCTCCACTCTATTTATATTTGGAAAGGTCAACTGCCCACTCCTCACTGTGCACCAGCACAACTGTGAAGTTAATGCAGGCGCATCACTAATCATAGCGGGAAAGAGAAGCCACCTTAGAAGACTGAAGCAGGCCATGCTGAGTGCAAGGAAAGAACTACAGAATGAATGAATGCGCAGAGCAGTGAATTAATGGTTTGACACTACACACTTGATGTCTGGGAGGTTAAAAATGATTCTCATGTATGTGCCCAAAGCTTCCAGTCTGTCTTAGTGCTTTCAGTTTTGTACATTTAGGCCTTGGCACCCAACGGCAGCAGACTTCTCTTTGAGGAGGTATGGAAACTGAGATATACTTCCTTTTAACTTTCTCCAGGACAGCCTAATTAGTGATACTACTACACAGAGAGCCCTTCTGTGTCCTAGCCTTAAAGATAAAAAGGAACATCAAGATCTGGCCCTGATTTCCATAAGATCAAGAAATGGGGCAAAAATTATAAATATAATTAATTTTTGAGAAGGTAATTTCGTACAACAGACAAATCCATGGGGAACACCATCTCCATCTATGGTATATTCTATGCAGCGCTATGTATAAATCTTTCTGAGATCATTGGTTTGTTGTTCATTATATACAGACAGTCAGATAATTTGAGTTTGGAACGCTCAAACACGACTCAATGAGTCCAGTTCAGTCTTGGCATATTTCATTCCATCTCGTTGTGTGATTCCAATTCTAGACTTGCTAGATTCTTCCTAAGGAAATTCATGAATAAGAGAGGTGGGAGAGCGACCTTGGCAAGGTTCGTATCAGCGAAGGCTTTAACCCAGGGGGTTGGTCAGAAAGTGCTCAGAGCTACTATAGAGCCCCAGATGATGTGGGGTAATCTTATTTAAAGCCAAGAAAAAGAATTATCCTTATGGCAATTCTCTGGGAGGGGAAAAAATGCAAACATTGACTACCAGGCAAGGGTTCAGTTATGCAGTGAGTAGTCCAATCCCTCACCATGTGACGAGGGAATCGCTGTGGACACCGAGAGGGTTGGTAGGGGAAGGACACTGCACTGACCCAGATTCCCTTTCAGAGTGAGGAAATCAGAGTGACAGAAAGATGACCCAGAGCTCCACGTAGTAAATGCGGGGCATATGTCCTAGCCTAAGTTACATACGAGCCTCTTGTCGCCAGACCTAGCAACATGGATAACTCCCACAGTTAAGCCCCACTTCATGAGGGCAAACCAGTTTCCACCCTGCTGCAATTCTGATGATTCTGATTTTTCTCTTGCCCTTTTTTAAAAAATCAGGTTTATTACTTTAAGAAAACTCAAAGCAAAATGAAAGCTGGGTGGTCATGAGACATTTCAACTCCTCACTTCTAGTTCCCCACTGGTGTCTTTCTGACAGCTTCCAAGGCTGTGCCCCAAATGCTGCATTTCGTCCACATCACTCCTTCCAGACCCAAGCTCTGAATTTACACACCAGGCAGAAGTGTTTCTCCGCCTGGGGATTCTCAGGACGCCAGGCTCGGCCAAGTGGGAGCAGCTTTCCTTCTAGACCACAGTCTTGTGGCCCACCTTGGAGGCTGAAATAAAGCTACTGTACTCAGCCTCGCAACCTCACCCAGCGCTCACTAATAACATCTGCTTTATAGCCACCATTCCTGCAACCTGCTCTCGCCTGGCTCTCCTGCCCTCTCCAAGAGGATGTGCTCTACTATGCGGCAGGTCTGGTGGAAAGTTGACAGCCTCCAAGCCAAGAGCACAAGCGGCCAGCGCTGGATAAATGACTTGAAGTGCTTTCTCCAGGGACCCTTTCCAGGTACAGGAGCCCTTCTTAACCAGGTTCGGCCGGTGCTGGCAGACAGCCTCGTGCAGGAGCACATTAAAAATCAAAATACAGACACCGTTTGGAAAGCATAGAAAGCTTGACTCTAACATCTTATGTATTAAAACATTGTTACATAAAAATGACCGCAAAGCTCCAAATTCATACTTTCCTACCTTGTGAGACCAGTTGCCACCAAGAATAAACCTGTGAAAGTGTGAGGCCGACTGTGGAGCCTCAAGAGGACTGGGGAGGAGGCCGGAGCCGCATTCCAAGCCCGGGGGGTGAGATCAATGCCCTGGCCCTCGCGAGCAGCCCGGGCCGAGGCGAAGTGGGTGAGCTGGGGCTCTCAGCTCACCACATGAGTCTGGGGGCAAACAGCAGCCTGGGCCAGGGTGGAACCGATAGTCTCTTCCGAGGCCCCCTTTCATCCACCTCATAAAGCCCCAGACAAATTGGCACAGCCCGCAGTTTTTAATGAAGCGTGGGCTCCCGGCTGGAGCCAAAGGGGCATTACAGACACAGAATGAGGCTCTTTCATACCCTCAGAGATGGCGATACAGGAGGCCAGACTTCTGCAATAACTTTCTGCGGAGCACCTCAATGCTTGTCATTTCATTTTCTCGCATCAAATCCTAGTGACATCCAGGATAGATCATTGCCATCTTTGTTTTGAAGCAGATCTGAAGCAGGGCCCTGAATAATTCAGGGGGCCAGCCAGGACTGGAGCTAGGACGCAAACCTCCTGAGCACCGGCTATGTGAGGACAGTGACGGAAATCTTATAATAGGCGAGGCAGAGGCGCTGCTAAACTCTTGCAGCCGTCGCCTCATTCAGTCATGACAATGTCCCCGTGAGAAACTTACCATTTCCCTTTTTTAGACATGAGGAACACCGAGTACAGAGGATGTAAGGTCCCTCCTCAGTAAACATAATGCCTTTGACATCTGTCAGAATGCCAGTGAGTAAGATGCGTTGTGCGTGTTTGAACACTCGGAAGATAAGGTGTCTTGGAGTCAGTTGGACCTTGCTGAAATCCTGACTCCAACACTTCTTAGCTGTGTGATCCTGAGAAATCTCAGTTTGTTTATTTTAAAGTGGGAGCATCGTCTAAAGACTCGGGACCTCTGCACCATGCAATACAAAACAATCGAATACGATGTAAATGGTGCCATCTGGAACTGTGTGACTTAATGTTCCTGCCAAGACTTCGGTGATTCCAAATTGTGAATAAATTCTGTTTGCCTTTTCTCCTCCAGAGACAGCACGGTGTGATGAAAAGAAACCTTTTGGTGTCAGGCATTCTTAGATTTGAGTCACAGTTCTTCCACATACTGGCTGTGCCCCTGAGTCACAAGCCCTCTGCGCCTCCCTTTCCCAATCTGGAACTGGGAATAAACTGGGAATGAACATGTTCATCTGGAAGAATTATTGTAAAGATTTTGGTCCTTGTAAGTGGAATATCATAACAAAAATCTAAAATGGGGGGAATTGCTTTAGGACTGAGCACTGGATAGAAACTGTTAGAACTAATAGAAACGGATAGAAAACCGTAAGGATTTTGAGGAGAATGTCCCTGAAAGATTAAAATGCATTGAACATGTGGCTTATATAATTCTGAGCTTTAGCTATTGGTGAAGATTTAAAGGAAGCTGAGGAAAATCTTATTGGAAACTACAAGAAAGGAGATCCTGGTTATGTAGTGGTAGAAAGTTTAGTGACACTGTCACTTGTAATTACGCAGAAAGTAGAAAATGCTCCCAATGAACTGGATGATCTAGCTGAGGATATTTCCAGCCAGAGCATTAAAGTGCCACCTGGTTTCTTCTTGCTGCTTGTAAGAGATAAGACTGTTATATAATAGACTGTTAAACTGAACAACCCAAGAAACTGTTAAAACCATGAAATACAATGGTTTTGAAAATTCTCAGCACCTTCAGATGACACACACTAATAAATTTTAGAAAGGGGTTTCAAGCAAAAATAGAATCAGGACACTGCCAGGAAGACACTGTGCCTCAGACTAAAGACCCTATAAAGATTTTAAGGGTTTGAATCACAGATTCATTCAATTAAACAACAGGACTTTTAAGAAGTTTAGGGACATTGTCCCTCAGAAGAAGCTTATAGTAAAAAGGGGGCTTCTTTTGAAGATATTTACATATTTTTATCGAATAGAGTAAGTAAACTCCAATAGGATTCATAAAATTTTTAAAAGAATGAGATCAGCAGAAACACACCTCACTTTGAGGGAAAGGCACAGAGAAAAAGACAAAATGAAAAGAGCCACTGGACTCCAAAAATTCTATAGATGAGAAGCAGATTGAGAAAAACGCTCAGCTACAAACACACACTAATTTTCATGAAAGAAGAAGGATGAGTCAGTCAGACGACAGAACCAAGGATCCAGAAGGCAGAGCCAAGAGTGATCCAGGACAACTTGTAGTCAGAAGTACGGCGGAGACCCCATCAAGGAACTTCCAGGTTTGCCCAACTGGATTTCAGAGCTGGTAGGGATTCCTGTGTGCCTCCCACTCTGCCCATCTTTGGGCAGGAATATCCTGTGCCCATCAAAATATCGTATGGTGAGTGTGTGGGGCAGACGATTGTCTTTGCCGCCCACAGGTCTATAGAGAGGAACGGCGCTCGCGGAACTGTGGATAGGACACCAGATCTGACAAGCTTCATCTGCATCCAGACCTGAATAAGATGACAATATTCTAGACTTTGAGCTTATGCCATCATAATGGGATGAGACTTTGGGGGAACTTATGAGGGGCTGAGTGTACTTTGCATGTGGAAGTGATGTGGATCATTAGGACCCAAAGGATGGACTGTAGTGGCCAGCCTCCAAGATGGCCCCCTGTGATTCACACCCGTCTTGAGCCCCTACCTACATCATACCAGAATTGGTCTGTGTGACCCCCAATATGGTAGAAGTGGTGCTACCACACTCTGGAGATTGGGTTATAAAAGACACTGTGCCTTCTGACTCGTTCTCTCTCTCGGATCACTCATTCTGGAGGAAGCCAACTGCCATGTCCTGAGTATCCCTACACAAAGGCCCTCATGGTGGAAAACTGGAGCCTCCAGCCAACAGCCACGTGAATGAGCCCAGAGGTAGAGTCTCCAGCCCAGCCAAGCCTTCAGACAACTGCAGCCCCAGCCAACATCGTGACTGAAACCACACAAGAGACTCTGAGTCCAAAATCATTCAGCGAAGTCGCTCCTGGTTCCTGACCCTCAGAAAGTATAGGAATAATAAATATTTGTTAAGCTAAGTCCTGGGGTAATTTGTTACCTAGCACCAGGTCACGAATACATATAGCTGATATAGAAAAACTTCTTTAAAGTGTTACATTAATGTGGTTAAAAACAGCAAATGTCTGTGTGGTTAAAAGTGTATATGTTTTTAATCTAAAGATGAATTTCAATAACAGACATGGAGTGTGATAATTAAGGCCTGTTTGTCACATGTCATCATATACATGTAAAAGACATCAACATACAGAAAACGCTTTCAAGAGTCAAGGTGTCGCTACTGGAGAAAGGAGAACAGACCTATAACCTACTATTCGTCAAGGAGGTAAAAATCTTTTGCTTTTAATGGCGTGCCAAGAACATCTCTTGAATAAACTCCTACTGATGTACATTGGGTGCCAGAATACCTCTATAATTGGGGGAAGATGCTAGTATTTATTATTTCACATGCTCCCCACCTAGGAGGAAGGAGGTACTGGATGTGAATCCACTTAAAAGAGCCTAAAAAGACATAGGAGTACAGAGTTTGGGCATTTGAATTATCATAACTCAAATATTGGATCCCCAACCTCGGGAAAGGATTTTCAAACCCAGAACAGTCAGGGTGGAGCCCGGGAGAGCAGAGACAGGGGGCTGGAAGAACCTAAAAAGAGTGAATTCTGTGAACCAAAGTTTCCATGATATTGAGGATAACTGAGGCATCTCCCCGGCGTCTGACTGTGACAAAACAAGCTGGAACTGACTGCAACTAAATAAAGCAACAGGAAAGGGAGGACGTTCTTGTCAGCAATCCTCCGTTTCAGCGGGATGTTTTGACTACAGAGCAAGGAGCACTCGTCACTGAGATCTGACAAGAACTCGTCTTCTTCATAGTCAAAATACAACTCCTTGGGTTCTTTTATTTCAGAAAACTCCATCTCCTGCTTCATTCTGACCACATTAGAACCTGGGGTCATTGGACCAGAGTTATTTTGACCCTCTCCAAGGAGCAGTTTAGATGTCTTTCTTTTTCATTGCTCTCTCTCTTTCTTCTGAATGTGAGTTTAGTGCCAGTAAGAGGGGCCAGATGGACACTAAAGCTCTGTGTTTGTGACTGAACAGGTACACCACAAACAGCAGAGTAAATGTTCCACCCCACTGCCTCCCACACACCCAGACTGCCCCAAACCCCACCTGGAAGGACCAGCTTCTAGCAGGGGGATGATGGTTCCATTTCTATGCTCATTGAGCCTGGCAATATTTGCTTAAGAACAACATTTGAATAGAGGCCCCTCAGAAAACTCACATTTCCATATTTACTGGGGGATTTTTGTTTATTACCAATGAAGTGGAGAAACCATTCTATATACTTGCTAAGTGAAAAGAGGCAAGCTACTAAAGACCTCGCCAGTAATCTTAATACCCATTTTTTAGCATCTACTATACATCAGGACCTGTGCTGAGCACATAAGGTCAGTACAGATGAGTATATGAGATGGGTATTGGAATCCCCAACTTTCAGATGAGAGAATGAGGTACAAAGAGGTGATAGAACCAACCCAGCTGACGATGACTACCCCTGGGGAGTAGGCAGGGGTGCAGTGAAAGGGATCTTGTCCCCTTTCATACTGTTAGAAATTTTTTATCACAGGCATATATTATTTTCAAGCATTTGACATTATGTGACAAGAAAATAATTGCTTTATTTAAAAAAAAGCATTTGCCTAAAGTCAGAGAGCTAATAAGTGACTCAGCCAAACTCCAGAGCCTGGTTTGCCCATCTCCGCAGCATAGCTCTTCCTCACTGTATTGTCAGAAAAAGGATTCTCTGGCCAATATGTGCATGGCAGTTACCCCTGGGAGGCAGAACTAGAGACACCCTAGTAATAGAGTGACTACATAACCTATCACTCAAACTGGGACACTTCTGAGAGTGAAAGTGGTGCTAAGTGGACTGGAACTGTCCTAGGTGCACTAGGATGAACAGTGCGACTGTGGGTGACTGTTTTCATTCTGCTATGTACAGACAGTCTCCAATTTGTGACGGTTCATCTTACAATTTTCCAGCTTGATGGTACAAAAGTGATACTCATTCAGCAGAAACTGTAACTTCAGATTTTTAATTTTTGCTCTTTTCCGCAGCTCGCGATATGCGGTAGGCTACTCTTCACGATGCTGGTTAGGGGCAGCGAGGGACAGCGAGCCGCAGCTGCCAGTCAACCACGCCATCACGCAGGCACAAGCAAGACTCCAGTGCGCTGTTGCCAGCGTTTTCTGGATATTGTGTTTTGTGTTTTCACATCCCATCATGTCTACAAAATCCCCATCTATGGTACAGTATGCAATAAATCACATGAGATATTCTATACTTTATTACAAAATAGGCTTTGTGTTAGATGAATTTGCCCAACGGTAGGCTAATGTAAGTGTTCTGAGCATGTTTAAGGTAGGCTAGGCCAAGCTATGATGTTTGCTAGATCAGGTGTATTCAATGCATTTTTGACTTAAGATATTTCCAACTTACAATGAGTTTATCCAGACATAACCCCATTGTAACTTAAGGAGCATTTGTATATCAAATGTTCTGCCTTGAGCATGTATTATTTTAAGAAGCAGAGGGACAGCATTGTGTGCCTTTTTTTTTTTTTTAATAAGGAAACCTGTAGTTCTAACTCTCTTGGGTGTCTATTCTTTTCCTTCAAATCATAAAGCAAAATTCACATAATTCAAATTACTTACCACCACAATCAGATAGTGCTGACAGCCATACGTGTGACGATCATTATTATTGAAATGCTAACGTTTAAAAAAAAGTGCTTGGCGACCACTCTAGTAAGTTACCCCTCACCAGCAGCAGGGGAGCGACCCTGGAGTCGTGGCTTTCGCTGGACAGGTGGCAAACCCAGAGATTATGTAACGCCTCCCCGGAGGTTACCCTGCAAGTTAGTCAGCCTCTGCTCCACCTACTGCCGACTTCCGCTGTTCCCCCAGCTGAAAGACAGTTTCCAGTTCTCTGTGGCTATTCATAACTTTCTCCAAAAGAATAAACGCCAGTTTCAGAAGAACATATGTGTTACCTTGGCCACATCATAGACCAATACACAAACAGCATTTACATCCAGGCAAGACTATCAGTCAATAATGTAACTTGACTCAAAACAGAACATGAACATTTCTCAGTAGGGGCAGCCTCGTCTGGACCAGCTCAGATGACTAAGGAACCTCAGGAAGTGGAACTGTGAATCAGAAAGAGACCTCCTTTCCTCTGACTCAATACTGAGCTCATGAGCCCAGGTGGTGTCGGAGGATACTGTGTTCCTGGAGGTGCTGAAAGTCTCACAAATAGACAGAAACTAAGGAAAAACTTATGACCTTTGCCCCTGCTCCATAAACCAGGCTCTGCGATCATATTGTAATAATTGCTTTGCCCATATTACTTAATCTCATAATAGTATGTGTCCCAAATTATGACCCCATTTTAAAGATAATGAAACTGAGTCTCAGAGACCCTGCCAAAGTCCCACAGCCAACTTTTTGCATTACCAGTGCTCTGTTAGTATTAAAGATTAGTATTATACTGTCTCCCAATGAGAAGCAATAAGCAGGAATTTAAATAGTATAAAGACTTCTGTGAGCCTCCTAGTCATAATTTTCAGTATGGTCATTGTCACTTCAATTTATTAATAGATAAGCTCTAGCAGTAGTAACAGAGCTTTTAAATATTTATTTCATTTCTTTCATTCTATTTGAAAGCTTGGGAAAGTGTCTACCACACAATCTAGAGTACAATTATGCTAATTAGAGTATTATCTATTTTTCTCCCACATACAGACAGGTCTAACACATATTAGTGAATTAAGAGGGAAATGAAGAGCCCACTTTTTCAGGAGGTGTATGAACTCCAGCCTCAAAGGCAGTGCATGAGCAGCCCATGTTTCTTTGGGTCCGCTGAACCCCCATAGGAATGATAGAGCCGCAGATGACCACACGTGGCCCCTGCGGTTGGGTAGGCTGGAATTTGTCTGGCTAACTCCTCAAAAGCGGTTTGGAGCCTCTCAATTTAGGTGCAGTGCTTGTAATTTGGATTTTTACCACTAGGTGGATGGTAGTGCTTTGTATATTAATGGTTTTGCTGAATAACTAGTAAGCTTTCCCCAGCAACCGATAAACATTCAAGTTTATAAGGACGGTTATACCATCTTTAATTAAAGACTATAAGCTCCACTGAAAAACAAGACTTTATAATTTAAATGAGGTGAGAGAACAATAAAAACATGTGGTATAAACAGTTTAATTTATAACACAAAATCCCAACTTAATTATGCTATTTTGTAAAAATAACCTCTTTCTTTCAAAAGCATAACAACTAACTGATCTGATTTTGGACAAAGAGAGACCTTTTTCAAATTGCTATAATTTGGTGCTTTTCTCACTAAAATTCAATTACTACTGGTTATTGCTGAATCTAATCTTGGTTTTACTTTTTCTATTTTTAAGAGGGAAACTTTAAATTTTTTTTTCCTGCTTCGTTTTTTTTAATAAGTTGTCAGGAGAGTCTCAGACTGCAAATGTGACGGAAGTTAAAAGCTACATCAGCTTCTCACGCTACAGCTAATGCATATCCTGCACATTCCTGTAAAGATCTTACTTCCCAGTCCCTCCGCAGTCTGGAATGGTTATTGTGTGATGGAAGCCTTTTTTAGGGAAGAAATAGGTGGCTCTTTGATTTGTTCCACTTCCTCTGACTATCCCCATAACTGTCCTCTGCCAATCATTTCTTTCTGCAAGAAACTCCTTTCCATTCTAATTCCTAGACCATTAAATCCTAGAACCAGCATAAAACTATAGTAATAATAAATATAATAAGTAACACATTGCACTTAAGATAAACCAGTCACTATATTAATATGAAGTGTTTTTTTATATATATGTATATACCTAACTCATTTTAAGCTACAACATACCAAATGTTAAAGATTATCTATAAAACATCCCTAAACAGCTCCATGCCTCCTTTTTAAATGTTTTTGCAAAACATCCATTCAATGGTGCTATTTTTAAACAGAGATACTTCATATATTTACACATATCTTATACATAAATACATAATCATGTATACCCATCTATTCTCACCTCTTCCTGGTATACTATTTTCCCAGGTGACTTGTGGGTTTCTGAAAGGTGATCTGCCCTTTTAGTACCACCTGTTATCTCTCCACTATACCTTGCTATTCAAGAGCGTGGTTCTCAAACCAGCAGCATCTGCATGAAGAACGAGCTTGTTAGAAAAGCAGAACCACGGGCTTCCTCCCAAGCTACTGAATCAGAACGTGCATTTTAACAAGATGCCCAGGAGAACTGTATACACACTATCATTTGGAAAGTGCTGCCTTTCCCAATACATCTGAGTGGGAAAATGATCGCGTGATTAAGGAGTTAGGCAGTGGGAGTGACTGTGGTGGCAAGGCCAGAAGAAGTCAATAAGTGACACGAGAGTGCCAAATTAGCACTCTAACGGGGCCATTAATTAAACATTCCTAGTACACTAAAGAGGAAATATACTTCTCCACAGTGAGTAATAAGTAGTTAAGGTAGTTAAGTAGTTAATAAGTAGTTATGGTAGGGCCATTCTTTTTTGGTCTTGGGGGTAAAGTAAATCTCCTTGCCCATATGCAAAGGAAAACCTAACACTAATATCAGAAAACCAGAAATATTTGATCCTATGGGCAAATATTGCACATCAGCAATCTATTTTCAAAGATACCTATTCAAAGTTATTCAATTGTCTCCCCTTTTGCGGTTAATTCATACCAAATGAAACAGGAAGTGTTCGTAAATGGTCACGTACCATGAGTGGCATTTGTCTCTGTGAACATCTCCCTCCACACCCGAAGGCTTCGTCTGGAAATGTGGGATGTGGGGGTGGGAATTGCAGAGAGACTCACTTGAGCATCTGGATATGGCTCATCACCAGACTCAGCAAACTGCTTTCATATTTGAGATAGTTAATTAGAATTGAGGAGTCCTGAAATGCCTTCTTTAGGTGCCAAGAGGCAATGAGTGTTTTTAGCAACTGCTGAACTATGTGTTTGTGAAATTAAGACTTGGAGAAAGAGGTGATTTTGTAAGAGGTTACAGCTGCTGCCACCCTGGCTCCTGCTGCCCTTCAGACTTGCTGCCAAGTTGGGGCTGACACTTTTGAACCTTAGGAGAAGGCAGGGAGATCACTGGCAAGAAGAGAGTGAGAAAGGAGCGAAGTGCGTGGGAATTGTGCAGCTATTTCCAGCCTCTCCTCTACACTATGGATAGCGACGTGGACGTCTTGAATACCTATTCCAGATAATGTCTTTCTGGCATCCCTCTTTGTTGCTTTGTCTTAAAATTTAAAGCAAATGTAAGAAAATTAATGACAGGAATTAGAGTTAATGTACGTTTTTTGATATTCTCAAATCTTGTTAAAGGAAGGAAACAAAATTCAGAGGAGAGACAACTGCAATAAGTGACTTGAAGAGTGTGTGTGTGTATGTGTGTGCACGCACGCACACATATGTGTGGTTGGATTTTAAACAATCAGTTTGGATTGTTATTATTACATTATTATAACTTTTTTAAAGAATGTTTTCTAATAGGAAGCAAACCACCTCCCTGCTTATGATCCTTTGTCTATTCCTTTTGGCCAGACTGACTTGCAGATCCGTCTGCTCCAAGTTCCCCAGGAATAGGAGGTGTCTATAGACTATGGTTACTCTACCATCTGATCTCCGTTCCACAGGTTTTTTTCAATCACCAAAAGCACTGAGCACTGAGTAGGACCAGACGTTTTCGATGCAGACAGTACTGCCCCCTGGTGGGGATTTAGGGAACTGACAGGGTGTTTTGATTGTCAACACTTCCAACACATTATTGCACAGTACAATGTTAGATATTCTGCAATAAACAGAACAGTCCTATACAAAGAATTGTCCAGCATCCCATGCAACCTCTGTGTGGTCCAAGTACATAGGTGAAAAAATCTGTTTATAATTTTCCTACCTAGAACCTAAGTCCATTTAACATATAGGCACATATAAACACAAGGGCTTTTTTTGCATAGTATGAACATATGCTGAGTTTTCCAGGAATACAGCAACTGCACAAATCAAGAAAAGTTTGTACTTTTTTGCACTCAAAATTTTGTGAAGAGTTGTTTACAACTGTGTAAATCCATGTCACCTATGGCAAAGCCACTGTAGGTATTTGAGTCACTGGTACAACATATTATCAGTCTGCATTTGTAACTGTCATACGTGCAATAATTCGGTGTCAGTTAAAATTCTCTCACTGCTACAATGGCTCTTTCAGGATAGTTGCACCCAAACATTTACATAGATAAACATATTATTTAATTATAAATTATTTTCCTTTTATTTCTTCTTTCTCTTACCATCAGGGCAAAATATTGACTTTTAATTATGTATGTAGGGAGGCAATATTATTTCTAGATTTCATGTTAAACAATTAATGTAAAGGAAACATTTGAAAATATAATAAAAAGGAAATATGGAATCTGATAGAGCTGAAACTACTGGATAGATAATTTCTTTGTAACCTATGTGCCAGAAGGGGAGAAAAAGACCAAGCCACTATGTCTGGAAGAAACACTAGAATGAAGATTTGAAAATGTGGATGTGCTTCTGTTTTGTGGAGAGATGGTTCTTGACTTCTTGGAGTCTCCGTCTCCTTCAGTAGCCTCTTCCTCTGCCAGCCCCTCACATATAGGCGTCCCCAGAGCTTCTCTGTTGCCTGTTCTCTCACTAGGATCCTCATCCATGGAACCTGTGCCTGTTCATAAAGTTTCAACCACCATTTCTGTACAGCTGATTCCAAATCTCTACTCTAGGTAGGAATGATCTGAGCACCAAACACAGGCTTCAATTTTTTTTTTTTTTTGGACAAAACACACGCACATTGAATCCCCCAAATTCATGTAGGAAATTACATTCATCCTCTTTTCCCCAAAACCTAGTCTCCTGGTGTTCCCACCAACGAACATCCTTATCCTCCAAGTCACCCAGTGTTAAAATCTTAGATAAGAAACTTTAGAATCATCTTTAAGAACTTTCTGACCTCACCCCCACCCAACCAATCATGAAGCCCTGTCAGTTCTACCCAAATGTCTCTCGGACATCTTTCTCAGTCGTATACTGGGAAAATGGTTTCTCAAAACATGAAATTTTTTAAAAGCTCTAATTTGTAATGTTTGCCAATCTCTGTGGTGTAAATATTCCCACTACAGCTACTTTCAAGCTACCAAAGATTTAACACCTGGCTTATAAAATAACTTATTGTTAAATTTTAACAATAAGCTCTTGCGAGCCAGTCCTCCTTTCTAATTCTACTGCTATCACCCTAGTTCAGCCATGTGTTATTTATTTTCTGAACTATTTATTATAGAAGCTGACAAATTAGTTTACCAACCCTGGCCCCAATTACATCTATGAAGAAAACACATTTATTTCTTTGTTGCTTATAAAATCCATGTCAAGAACCCTAGCGTAGTTAGGGTTCCCACAGTAGAGCCCCAGTCTATCCCCTACTGTCCCCCATTACCACCGCCTACACACTCACACATGTGCATGCACACACATGCTCTTACACTCCAATCCCATGATGTCACTTGGCATTTTCTGCACAGTGCATTCTGCAGTTCAGTTCATCAGACTTTTACTGAGTACTTACCATATGCCACCCCAGGAACTAGAGTTTACCACAGGCACAAAAGAACTTCTTGGCAGTTGGCTCTTTCATACAAACATCAACCACTGACAGGGAGAACAACTCTAGAGCTCCTCAGAGCATCTACCAACTCAATTAAGCAGGTGTGCTTGATTCTTACTCACAAGTACCACACACCATCTTGGAGATTAAGCTGAGGGACCCAGTATAATTCACACTGCTAGGAAGAGGTGAAGATAGTAGGATAGATGCAGTCTGAGGGGACACTGTTTATTAGGAGAGGAACAAAAGTTATGGGCAGCTCAAGCTGTGAGGGGTCTCCCTCTTCCACTGCAGACCTCTGGGCTGATTGGGGAGCTGCTCAGAGTCTGTGCAGAGACACTCTGCCGGAGAGCAGGTGCAGTAGAGATCCAGTGCCCGCCAACACCAGGCTTTTGCAACTGATGACACCCTTATCACTCTGGTGAACAGAGCCAGCTCCACTCAGAACTCAGCCATCCAGCAGTAACCTTAGCATCACCCCCACCAGGCTGGGGAGGGAACAGACACTCCGCCCTGTGTTGAGCCCTGTAACTGGGAGTTGAGCACGCCTCCTCCCTGGCGTGGAAGGCGAACAGAGTGGGGAGCCTCAGATGCCACAGGCAACAGCCTCAGTGGGTCCTAGGTGTAGCAGGAGAACCTTGGCCAATGAGTAGCTCCAGCCCGCCTCTGTGGAACCTAGGCTGCTGACAGAAACCCCTGACTGCATGACTGGGCACCAGCACTTCCCAGGCTGGTGGAACAGCCCCCTATATGGGCATCTCTGCTCCTGAAATGCTCAGAGCCAGCTCTGAAGCTCTCGCTGTGCCAAAGTCCGAGGCTCTGCCCCTGTAGCGCCAGGGCCCTCACCAGGCTCACAACTCCACCCCTGACACTCCAGAGTTGTGCCTGGAGCCCCAAAGCCCCACAACTGAGTCCCCACCACTACCACTGGGCCTGCAGAGCTTCTCTGAGGGCCAACATTTCACTCAGGAACCTCTAGCTCTGACAGCTGTCACTCCTGGATTTGGTTCAAAAGTCCCCAGCAAAGGAGAACAGGTGCCCTGCATACCTATTAACCCAGGCACAAGAGAAAAGAAGACAGATGAGAAGAAATCAGAAAAAAAAAAAAAACAAAAAAACCAGCAACATGACAAACAAAATAGTTCGATACCCACAAGAGAACACAATGGAGTTATGGTAGTGGACTCCACCCATGAGGAAATTGCCAAAATGGAATTCAGAATATGGATGGCAAATAAGATGATTGGAATTAAAAAGAAAGTTGAAAACCAACAAAAAGAAGCCAAAAAAATTTCAGGAAATCAATGAAAAAAATGAAAACGTCAGGAGGGAGCTAGACAATATAAGGAAGGATATAATAGAACTTAAAGAAATGAAAGAGTCATTCAGGGAATTTCAAAATGCAGTTGAAAGCTTTAACAACAGGCTAAACCAAGGAGAAGAAAGAACCTCAGAGCTTGAAGACAAGGCTCTTGAGATAATCCAATCAGTCAAAGAGGCAGAGAAGAGTATAAAAAAGTCCAGGCAATCACTGAGAGAGATATGGCACTATGCAAAGCATACTCACATTTGAATTATATCTGAGGGTAAAGAAGAAAGAGCCAAAAGCATGTAAAACCTATCTGAGGAAACTATTGAGGAAAACTTCCCACACATCACCAGAAATTCAGACATATAGACAGAAGAGGGACATTGAACACCGGGAAGATTCATAGCAAATAGGTCATCTCCAAGACACATAATAATCAACCTGGCCAACGTCAAAATGAAGGAGAAAATTCTGCAAGCAGTAAGATAAAAGCATCATATAACCTACAAAGGAAAACCCATCAGGCTAACTGCAGACTTCTTAGCGGAAACCAGAGGAATTGAGGCCCCATCTTCAATTGACTTAAACTGAACAACTGCCAGGCTAGAATTTTGAATCCTGCAAAACTAAGTTTCACAATATGGATAAATTAAGTCCTTTCCAGACAAGCAAACACTGAGGGAATTTGTCATGACCAGACCTGCTCTACACCAAATACTCAGAACAGCACTATACACAAATTAGCAAAACAGATACCAGCCAGTGTATATTCACCTAAAAAGAAAAAACCCAAAACACACAACTCCTATAAAACAATATTACAGGAGGTAAAACAAAGCAATAAGGGACTATCCAATAGGACGAACAGAACAACATGCTACATTTCAATGCTATCAATCAACAAGAATGGACTGAATGTTCCTCTCAAAAGACACAGGCTGGCTGAATGGATGAAAAAACACAACCCAAGTATCTCCAGGAAACATATCTAAGCCACAAGACCCACACAGAATCATGATGAAAGAATGGGGAAAAAAACATTTCACACAAATAGCAATCAAAAGAGAGTAGGTGTAGCTATTCTCATATCAGATAAAATTGACTTTAAGCCAATAAACGTAAAGAAAGATAACGAGGGTCATTATATAATTGTAAAGGGAGCTATCCAACAAATAGACATAATATGAACATAAAATAGGAACTCCCAGATACATAAAGCAAACTTTACTAGAGCTAAAAAAAGAAATAAATAGTACCATTGTAATTGCTAGGGACCTCAACATCCCACTGTCAGAACTTGATAAGTCATCTAAGCAGAAAATAAATAAATAATGAACTTAAACTAAATTCTAAATCAAATGTACCTAACAGACATTTCTAGAACATTTTACCCCAAAACTATAGAACACACATTCTTCTCAGCAGCACATAGGACATTCTCCAAGATCAATCATATCTTAAGCTACAAAACAGGTCTCAACAAATTCCAAAAACTCAAAATCATACCGTGTATCTTCTCAGACCATAGCAGAATGAGACTAGAAATCAATCACAACAGAAACACTCAAACCTACACAAAGTCATGGAAATTAAACAACCTGCTGCTGAATGATTATTGGGTCAAGAATGAAATTCAGATGGAAATGAAAAAATTCTTTGAGCTGAATGACAAAGGGGACACAAGCTATCAAAATCTTTGGGACGCAACAAAAGCATTCCTCAGGGCAAAATTCATAGCCTTAAATACCCACATCAAAAAGACAGAAAGATCACAAATTGATAACCTAATATCATACCTCAAAGAATTAGAAAAGGAAGAATAAACCAAACCCAAAGCCAGCAGAAGAAAAGAAATAATGAAGGTCTAAATGAATTGGAAATAATGAAGAACTAAATGAATTGGAAAACAAAAAACAATACAAAGGATTAATGAAACAAAAAGTTGGTTCTTTGAAAAGGTAAACAACATCAACAGGCCTTTTTCTAAATTAACAAAGAATAGAAGAGAAAGGACCCAAACAAGCTCAATCAGAAATGAAAAAGGTAACATTACAACTGACACCACAGAAATACAAAACATCATCCATGAATATTACATAAATCTCTACACACATAAACTAGAGAACATAGAGGAAATGGACAAGTTTCTGGAAACACACAACCTCCTAAGACTCAACCAAGAAGAAATAGAACTCCTGGACAGATCAATAACAACCAGTGAGAATGAATCAGTAATTAAAAAAAAAAAAAAAAACCTCCCAATAAAAAAAGCCCTGGACCAGATGAATTCACAGCTAAATTCTAACAGACCTACAAAGAAGATGTGGTACCCATAATACAGAAATTATTCCATAACATTGAAAAGGAGGGACTCCTCCCCAACTCATTCTACAAAGCCAGTATCACCTTGATACCAAAGCCAGGAAAGGACACAACAAAAAAAGAAAACTGCAGACCAATATCCCTTATGAATATAGATGCAAAAATCCTCAATAAAATTCTAGCAAACCACATTCAACAGCACATCAAAAAAATAATCCACCAGGACCAAGTGGGCTTCATCCTAAAGATGCAAGGATGGTTCAACATACATAAGTCAATAAATGTGATTCACCACATTAAAAAAAAAAACAAAAACAAAGACCAAATGATCATCTCACTAGATGCAGAAAAAGCATTCACCAAAATCCAGCACCCTTTCATTATAAAAACCCTCAACAAACTAGGCATAGAAGGAACATCTCAGAATTATAAAAGCCATATATGACAAACCTATAGCCAACATCATACTGAACGGGGAAAAGTTGAAACCATTCCCCCTAACAGCTGGAACAAGACAAGAATGCCCACTGTCACCACTCCTATTCAACATAGTGCTGGAAGTCCTAGCCAGAGCTGTCAGGCAAGGGAAGAATGTTAAGGGCATCCAAATCAGGAAAGAAGAGGTCAAACTATCACTATTCTCTGATGATATGATCTTGTATCTAGAAAAACCCAAAGATTCCACCATGAGCCTCCTGGAATTGATAAATAAATTCAGCAAAATCTCAGGATACAAAATCAATGTACATAAATCAGTAACATTTCTATATACTAATAACAACCAAGGCAAGAATCGAATCAAAGACTCAATACCATTCACAATAGCTACAAGGAAAATAAAATACTTAGGAATATAGTTAACCAAGGAGGTGAAAGAGCTCTCCAAGGAGAACTATGAAACTCTGAGGAAATAAATCACAGAGGATACAAACAAATGGAAAAACATATCATGATCATGGATAGGTAGAATCAACATTGTTAAAATGTCCATACTACCCAAACTGATTTACAAATTCAGTGCAATCCTCATCAAACTACTGAAGTCATACTTCATAGATCTAGAAAAAGTAATTCTATGCTTTGTTTGGAACCAGAAAAGAGCCAGATAGCCAAAGAAATCTTAAGTAAAAAGAACAAAACTGGCGGCATCACATTACCAGACTTCAAACTCTACTACAAGGCTATAGTAACCAAAACAGTATGGTATTGGTACAAAAAGGAGAGACATAGACCAACAGAATAGAACACAAAACCCAGACATAAAACCATCTACCTACAACCAACTGATCTTTGACAAAGGAGACAGCAACATACACTGGGGAAAAGAAATTCTATTCAATAAATGGTGCTGGGAAAACTGGATAGCTACATGCAGAAGAATGAAACAGGACCCCTACCTCTTACCACTCACAAAAATTAATTCAAGATGGAAAAAGACTTAGATCTAAAGGATGAAACCATAAAAATTCTAGAGGAAAATATAGGAAAAACTTCTAGATATCAACCTAGGCAAAGAATTTATGAAAAAGACCCCAGTGGCAATCACAGCAACATTAAGCAGGCTGAGGAGGAGGAAAAAAGGGTTGAGGTTGATCTTGGTGTCCCAAGGGTGGCAGAGGTGAAAGAAAATCTACATATAAGTGGACGCTCACAGTTCAAACTCATATTGTTCAAGGGTCAACTGTATTTTGTATTCCAATGGCAGCCATGATATATAGTAGAGTTGCTTAATATTTGTGGATTAAGAATTTACCATATTCAAATTAGCACAAAATATGCTAGCACTTAAGACATTGACAGCTTTAATATCATTTAAGTGTCTAAATGGGGGGGGAGGGGCAACAAGTTCTTCACCAAATGATAAAACATACTATTTTCTCATCAATTGCTTGGGTTACCCAAGAAGACATCCTGGAGCTGAGCCCAGGAGTTTGAGGTTGCAGTGATCTATGATGATGCCACTGCACTTTAACCTCTAGCCAGGGCAATAGAGCAAGACTCCATCTCAAAAAAAAAAAAAAAAAAAAAAAGGAAATATAGAGACTTCTTTTGGTCATACCATTTCTCTTCATTCCAACAGGAGGAAGCCCACATAGCAAAGTCACACCAAGGGCAGAGCTCTCAGTGGGAGAGCAAACGGGCCACCATTCCCTCCTGAGAAGACTCTGGACATAGTCTCTCACCCCTCTCTCTCCTGAACAAGAGGCTGGGAATATAGCAGGGAGCCTTACCCTTGGGTGGCTTTCTTCATACTAAACAACCTGGACCAGTTTGTTTGAAGACAGGTTGACGAGCAACTTGGCTACAGACCTCCAGCTGACGGGACAAGGGGAGTTCAGAGTAGGAGAGAAAAAAGGGACTTGGGGTAGAGGGTCTAGCCAGGGACACCAAATGGAAAAGAGACTAACATTCTCCTCATTCCAATGCCCAGCCACAGATGCCTGCATGGGGGTAGGGCTCACTAACCTCCATTTCCTTCAAATTTAACATGTTTGGGGGTTTTACTACATTCATGAATCAATGACTTCAAGTTGTATACTCCAATATCTGTTTTTTTCTTTCTTCCCTAGGAATAGATTCTATATTTGTTTTCATTTGCTGTGTAACAATTTACCACAAATTTAGCAGCTTAAAACAACACCATTTAGTTAACTCACAGTTCTGCAGGTCGGAAGTCTGCCATGGCGTGATTGGGTTGTCTATTGAGAGCATCCCAAGGCTAAAATCCAGGTGTTAGCCAGCCTGCGTTCTTATCCACAGACTTTGGAGGAAAATTCACTTCCAGGTTCAGCATTTTTATTGTTGGCAGAATTTGGTTCATGGCTGCAGGCTGTAGTTCATTTTCTTGCTGGCTGTCGATGGGGCCATTCTCAGCTCCTAGAGGGTGTTCACACTCCTTGCCACAGGTCCCCTTTATGTTCAAGCCAGCAATGGCATGTCCAATCATTCTCATGCTCCTAATCTCTGACTTCCTCCACCTCTGATCACTAGACTGGATTCAAAGGGCTTCTGTGATTAGGTCGAGCCTACCTGGATAATCTCCCTCTCTTAAGGTCAATTAATTTGGTACATAACATAATCACAGGAGTGATATCTCATTATACTCACAAGTTCCACCCACACTCAAGGGGAGGAGATTATACAAGGTAAAGAACACTGGGGATACCTTAGAGCTCTGTCTACCACAGAGACCCCACGTTTTAGCTCGACATATGGGTCCCCTAATGAAGTCAATATTTCCCAGCCTCCCGGTAGCATCTAAGTGTTAATATTTGCCAAAGAAATGTTATATCACAGCTTCCAAGAAACCTCCTTAAAAATACTGCTGGTGTTCAGTATTTGTCCCATTATATTTTGATTCCTTCTTGCCACCTGAGTGTATAAGTTGGTGGCCAGAACTCTTGCATCAACTTGGGATATGAAACGATGATAAAAATGGGAGTCACAGTTCCGGCTGAGAGAGGGGTGAGACAGGGAGCTGCTAGCTCCCGCAGGGTCCGCTGGGCCCTCTGGGCCTTTCAGGCCCTGCAGCTCCGGGTGAGCTGGGCCCCCCCCCCCCCCCCCCCCCCGGGATGGGCCGCGGCCTCTGCCCTGCAGACAACCGGAGCCCTGGCTGTGGATGCCCCCCGGCCAGGCCCAGGCCTAGAAGCAGCGGCGAACGTCTCTACCAACCCCACCTCGGTGACCTGATGATGGCGGCGGCCTCTCCGAGGCCGGACTCCGCCGGCCGCCTGGTCTCCCGGCCCAGCCATGCCCGGCCTAAGTGAAGCCCCCTCCAAGCCTCCAGAACGCGGCGCCTTTGGGCGGCGGCGGGTGTGGGGGGCGAGAAGAATGGCGGCCGCCCAAACGCCGCGGAGGGCCGTTAGGGTTTGGAGGGCCCGAGAAGGCCGGTCTGTGGACGCAAGCTTGTTCACCTCCTTGGGCCGTGGAGCGGCGCAGATCCTGGCCTTGCTGTGGCCGCGCTGCCCCAACTGGGCGAGCCCTACTTGGTCCTGACAACGACGAACAAAGGCCTTAACGGGCCTGGAAGGTGAGCGGAGCCCGGGGTGACGACGGGTGGAACGGTTAGCGCCATCGGGCGGTTGGTCTTCGTTCTGCCACCAGACAGAAGAAAAAAAAAATACCACATTTGGAAATGCCCACCACCCTTTGGGAAGATTTACTGGCCGATTATAGAAGAAGGCCTGTGTGTGTATATAATATGAAAAAGCTGCTCTCAACTTTTCCCCCAACCTTTTAAAAGAAAACATTTACTACATCTAATCCTTCTAGATGTAAAGAGGTTGCCGACGCATGATAAAGTAGAGTTAGAAAATAACACATCTTGTAAATGCCCATTTGTTAAAAAAAAATCATAGGAAAAAAATGTCTTCTGGAAATGACTTTTTGAAATGGAATTGTTAGACCACCTCTGGAAGCGACACATGGAGCGGAAGACCTTGAGAAGGAAGAGAAGATTCTGTGCCAGATTGGTCATATTTAGAAGACATTTTCATATTATAAGTATTGTTTTGTGTGTGCATTTTATTCCTCATTACTGTATATATAGTTGACAAAATTAAGTACTTTTTTGAAATATCTAGTCTTTCTAGATGTTCTGAAGTGCCTGATATATGTTAAAAGTAGAAGTAGTAATACCGTTTGTGAATACCTTTTTGTTAAAGTTCATATGAAATTTTTGGGGGGAATGGCCAAACCGCCTCTTGAGTAGTACACATTGTGTTTGTGCAGGGAGGAGTTCAGGGGAGGAGGGAGGAGAAGGAAGAGCTCTAGGCCAATGTGCTTATAGTGAGGCAAGATGGCAAGATTAACTATAGTTCCTATGTCTGTGTATTTTGTCTTACCTGTGTATATAGTGTATATAAAGGACAAACAAGTCCTAATTTACATCTAGTCTTTCTAGATGTTAAAAGAGGTTGCCAGTGTATGACAAAAGTAGAATTAGTAAACTAATGTATTTTGTACATTTTTGTTTTTAAATTCGTAGGAAAGATCGCCTTCTGAAAATTTGAGCATTGTAGCCCACTGGGTTGGTGGAGGAGGGAAGGGTTCTAGGCCAGAATGTTCATATTTCTAAGACACTTTCAAATTATAACTGTTACATGTGTGCAGTTTATTCAAAACTGCTGTGTATATAGTGGACAAATTAAATCCTTACCCAAAACATCTAGTCTACCTAGATGTTTACAAGTGCCCGACGTTTGTTAAATGTAGAGGTAGTAAAATAGCACTTTGTAAATATCTTTTTGCTAAAAGTCACAGGAAACGCTGTCTTTTGGAAGTAGAATTGTTAAACCATCTCTGTGAGCAGTATAGTACCATCTATACTCTTTCAATGGTTTGGAGGAGGTGGGAGGGAAGGAATTGGCAAAAGGTAATATGCTAGTGTGTTCATACTTGGACATTATCAGATATCAGTTTTCTTATGTTTTGTGCATTTTGTTTTGGTGTGTGTATATAATGTACATAATGGACAAATGAGTCCTAATTTTGCAATATCTAGATGTTAAGAGGTTGCCAGTGTATGACAAAGTACTTAGTAAAATTAGCACATTTTATACACTTTGTGTTGAAATTCATAGGAAAGCTTGTCCTCTGTAAATTACTTTTGGATATGAATTAGTTCAACCATTTCTAAGCATTGCACATGCCTGTGCTTGTCCACTGGATATAAGGCAGAGAGAAGGAAATGAGGAGGGAATAGTTCAAGACCAAAATGGTCATATTTAGATGATACTTCAGATTATAACCATTGCTATGTGTGTGCAATTTTATTTAACAGTGCTGTGTACATAGTGGACAAGTTCTTATATGAAATATCTAGTCTTTCTAGATATTTAGAAGTGCTTGATGTATTTAAAAGTAGAAGTAGTAGAATAACACTTTGTACATAGCTTTTAAAAACTGATGGGAAATACTGTGTTTGGAAGTGAAATTGTTAAACCACCTCTGTGAACAGTACACTCTCTGCACTTGTTCACTAGGTTGAGGAAGGTTGGTGGGGGGGAGGAAATTGCAAAAAGTGTTTTGCTTGTGCATACTAGAGAATTTTAGCTTATCCGTTGCCCTGTATGTTATGTGCATTTCATTTAACTTTGCTGTATTGTATATATTGTATATATGTCGGACAAATGAGTCCCAATTTTATAATATCTAGTCACTAGATATTAAAGAGGTTGCCAATGTATGACAAAAGTAGGGTTAGTAAGGTAACATTTTGTACACTTTGTGTTAAAATTCATAGAAAGGGTGTTTTCTGAAAAGGACTTCTGAAAGTGAAATGATAACATCACATCTGGGTGACACATGTGCCTATATCCACTGGGTTGTTGGTGAAGAGGAGTTGGAAGAAATCAAGGATTCTAGACCAGAATGTTCTTTTTTAGAAGACACTTTCAGCTATAACCATTGTTCCATGTGTGTATTCAACACTACTGTGTATATAGAGGACAAACTTAAGTCCTTATTTGAAACATCTAGTCTTTCTAGATGTTTAGAAGTGCACAAAGTATGTTAAAAGTAGAGGTAGTAAATAACACATTTTGTAGATATCCTTTTGTTAAAATTCATGAAATACTGTCTTTTGGAAATTGATCAAACCACTTGTCTGAGCAGTACAGGCTATTTGTGCTGTTCAGGGAGGAAGGAGAAGAAAGTGCAAAAGGGCTTTATAACAGTGTGGTTATGGTGAGACGAGACTATTGCCCCTTATGTCTGTGCATTTTATTTTACTTTGCTGTGTATATAGTGTATATAAAGGATGAATGAGTCCTAATTTACAACATCTAGTCTTTCTAGGTAAAGAGGTTGCCAATGTATGACAAAAGTAGAGTTTAGTAAACTAATACATTGAGTAGACTTTGAGTTAAAATTCATAGAAAAGACTGTCCTTAAAAATACTGAAGTGAAATTGTTAAAATCCCCTCTAAACATTACAGATGCTTAGACCTGTCCACTGGGTTGGTAGAGGGTAAGAAGGGGAAGAGTTCTAGGCTAGAATGTTCCTACTTAGAGGACATTTTGAAATTATAGCTTTTGTTATGAGTGTGCCTTCAATGCTACTATGTATAGTGGAAAAAAACTTCGTCCTATTTGAAACATCTAGTATTTCTAGATGTTTAAAAGTGCAAAACATATGTTAAAAGTAGAGGGCTAAAGTAACACCCTTTGAGTGTTTTTTGTTATTTCATAGGAGTGGTTGCATTTGGGGAATGGAATTGTTAAACTTGATGTCTTAGAGAGTATGCTGTCACTGGGTGGTGGAGGGAGGGGAGGAGGAAGTATGCAGGGAAGGGTTCTGTGCCAGTGAGTTAGATTAGTTAACCATTGTTCTATATGTGCATTTTAGTTAATATTGCTGTGTATTAAAGGATAAACAAAGCCTAATGCTCAAGGTATGTTAAAAATAGAGGTAGTTAAATAATCCCTTTATATATGTCCTTTTGTTAGTTTGTAGGAAGGAGTGTCTTCTGGGAGTGATCTTTGTTAATCCACCTCTTAGAGCTAGACTTAGTCCTGTACTTAGTCACTGGAGTGGGGGAACAGGAAGAAGAGGAAGGGTGAAGGGAAGGGCTCTTTGCTAGTATCTCCATATCTAGAAGATGGCTTTAGATTATAACTGTTGGTCTATATGTGCGTTTTTAGTAAAGTGTCTGTTTATTGTGGACAAAGTTCATTATTTTGCAACATCTAAGCTTTGGAGATGTCTTGAAATGACAATGTATGATAAAAAGTAGAACTAGTGAATAGCCATTTTGTGAGTATCTTTGTTATAATTGATAGAAAAGATGCATCTTGGACATGGAATTGTTAAACCACCTCTGAGCAGTGCAGATCAGGACTTGTTCATTAGGTTGGCAGCAGAGGGGCAGAAGGAGGTATGAAAGGAGAGAAGTATGCAGATGTGTTCATCTTTACATTTTGATGATAGCCATTGATGTACGTGCATCCCTTTTGGCTACACTATAAGAATATATTAAGTAATTAAATAGAAACATATCTTCTTGCTAATACTTTAATGATATAGATCTGATAATGAATTGGCTTAGAAACATTACACTTAGTGTGCTCTGTTGCTTTGTGTTTGACTTTAAATTGAGCATTAAGGGAATGCAGTATTTTAATCAGAACTCTGCCAGTACTTTTATCTAGAGGCCTGTTGCCATTTTTGTCTTCTATGAAATTTTTGTCCCAAGAAAGGCAGGATTACATTTTTTCCTAACAGATTGAGTTGGTGTAGTGTATTCTTGGTTATCAAAATACTCACATAGCTTCGGGATTTTCGATTGGTAAATATTCATGATGTGTGAAAAAGCATGATGCATACTGTTCTATCTCAATCCCATAAAATTGGATGTTGTGTATGTGTCAGGATCTAGAAGGACACGTCCAGCTGTAAACTGCTTGTGATTGTGGATGACTTTGTTCTTTGCTTCTTGTGTTTTTCAGTCTCCTATATTGCATATATTAACTTTTAAAAAAATAAAGTTTATTTTAAAAAGTTGAAAAAAAAATGGGAGTCACATACTAGGATGGTGGAGCAGGACCTGGGGTCCCTAACCCCTTTAGAGAGCCAGCCCCAGTAGTGTGCCAGTGAGTGGTAAACAACTGGCTCTCTGGGAGGGAAAGCCCTGATCTGTAGCGTTTGCTGATGTTTGTATGTAAATATTCCACCATGGCCGATTTCAAGTTACCGGTGTGACATCATTGACCCTAGGGCTGGGAGGAGATGCCAGCAGTGGGTTCTCACAGTCTCAATGAGATGCCCACCGCACACCACCGGCCATCCCAGCTCTGGAGTGCTTGCCTCCATGCTTCTTTGTCCTTGGGGAAAAATTAACTTCTATCTTAAGGCTCTGTTATTTTAGCATTTCTGTCCCATGTAACCAAACCTAATCCTACGGTAATTTTCTCCAGTTTTCTCTTTCAACATGGAAATTTTCTTCACTTGGATTTTTCTGTGTTGAATGCATTTGGATCTATGCAGGATAAGGGGTGTATGGCACCAGGTTTTACTTTGCACCGCATTTGCAGCTGCTGCCGTTTCACTGTAGCCTCCTGCCAGTAGGATTTACCCTGCTCCTTACACGGTAGAGCCTGAATAACTTTACAAAGCTCAGAAGGAACAGAAGGGTGATTGTGCCAGAGAAACTATAACCACCATGCTTTACGGAGACCTCTGGGCAGGCACCATGATGGGAAGTATTATATTTTGAAGCAAGGCAACCAATCCAGGAGTAGGAGATATTAAAGCCCCGCTTTACAAAGCTGCCTCTGAAGATTGGTGAAGTTTGAGGCCCACAACAGAGCAGAAAAGACTTCGGAACAAATAAACATCAGCACCACTAAGAAAACATCTATCTCCCTGTCCCTCTGAAAACCGAGCTGGGAAAACACACGGAGGCTTTTTCTCTGACTTCTTGTCCTTCCACCTAGAACCACCCCAAAATCCACCAGGACTGGAAGAGACACAAGCAGAGTTATCTCTGCCCCCAGACTTCCTTTCCCTCCGGAAGCCCTTCAGGGGCCCGGCCCGCAGGCGGGAAGCCGGCCATCTGTCACAGACCCACACACTGGCTGTGACAACTTCCCCTGCCTTTTCTACATCTCTTTCCGGCTAGCACTCAAATTCTGGAAACTGTGTATTTGTGACATTCAGTTCAGATTTTAGGAAAAAATGGTTCTCTAAGTTACATGAATATCACGCAAGCCCTACTATTGATTCCATTGACAAGAAAATAATGACTCAGTTGCCATTTCCCTGCAGCGTCCCTGAGCTCTTAGATGTTAGCTTCACTATTAGCGAGCAGATTCCCTTTCCAGCCCCAGCCAGATGCTGAAACTTCTCCCATCTGCTAGAAGGGTTATACACATTGGTAGAAAATACACTGTTTTCCTAATATAAGTTGTTCATCAAGAAAGCACTATGTTATTTTCTATAAGGAAATTTTAGGGCTGTATAAACCAAAAACCTATATATTTCTTTCTAGAAAACTTGAGGAAACTTTAAAACCTTTCAAATTCAACAAATGTTAAGAATCTGCTGTGTACGAGGCCCTGTTGTATATGCCCTGACATAGGGTGACAAAAAGATAAATGAAGCACTTTTAGATGGGTGGGGTGGCTCACGCCTGTAATCCTAGCACTCTGAGAACCTGAAGCAGGAGGATCACTTGAGGCCAGGAGTTTGAGATCAGCCTGAGCAAGAGTGAGACCCCAACTCTACAAAACAGAAAAATTAGCCGGGTATGGTGGCACATGCCTGTAGTCCCAGTTCCTCGGGAAGCTGAGGCAGGAGGATCAGCTTGAGCCCAGGAGTTTGAGGTTGCAGTGAGCTGTGATGATGCCACTGCACTGTAGCCTGGGAGACACAGCAAGACCCTGTCTCAAAAAAAAAAAAGAAAAGAGAAGAAAAGAAACACTTTCTCTACCATTAAGGAAACCACTGTCTACAAACAATCTAGAACAAAAATAAGACAGGCACGTAAGAACTGTTCTATGAGACAAATACATGTGCCCTAAGAGAGGAACAACAAGGATTTTCATAAGACTTATCTTCCATAACACTACGAACCAACTAATTAGCTCACTTGCCAAGGCTAACAGCTGATTCCTAAAGACCAGCTTCAAGACTTTCACTACACTGTGCCCACAAAGTCCTGTGCCCAAAGTTCTTATATCATGAACTCTGCCCAGTCTTAAGACCTACTTTAAAATCACCCAACCTGGGCCCAAAAACCTGACTTTCCCCCTTCTGAGATACTGCTAAGGCTGTTTCAAGGTGGTATCCTCCATTACCGCAATAAGCAAAAGAAATTGGCTTTGTTTGATCACAGGATGGTCAGCTGGTATTTTGGCAGGTCAGCGGTCAACACCCTTTTCTTCTGGGAAGCAGAACCCCTGTTATCTGAGATTAATTCATTCCACATGGTGGATTCCACGTGGAGCTTCTCCTCCATCCCCCTGGCCTCATGACCTGAACCGGTCCAATCAAAGTCTTAATATAGGGTTTGGTACTTGGGATGGGATGTTGCAAATATCTAAAGCTGAAATATACAACAAGCTAAATCTAGGCAGGATTCTCCCATCCCTAACCTCATGCAAGAAGCAAAGCAACCGACAATACTGATATAGCTTAGGATTCAGACCAGTCAAGCCAGCTCTTTGGGAAAAGTGTTAGAAACATGCTAGAATCCTGGAATTTGTTAGCTACCTCTTAATGGCTTCAGTAAGGTGTTTTAGGAAAGGCATAAGCTTCCAGCCCAACTGGCCCATGCGAAGGTGTAAAGGAAACAGCCATCAGCTTTGGAAATAACAACAGCTCATGTTGATTACCTATGTGCCAGATGCCACTCTGAGCATTTCACATGGATTTCCTCATACAATTTTTGCAACAATTCTAGAGAGTGGATACTATTGTTCTCTCTATTTTATAGACAAACTGAGGCCCAGAGAGATGAAGTAGCCTGAGCAGAGCTCCACAGCTAAGAAAGCGGCAGAATTGGGAAGCAAAGTCTTGCTCTCGTGTCCATGCTTTTAACCTTTCTGCCTGCAGCCAGCAGACTGCAGAGGGACAGACAGTACGTGCCTTGCAGAACTATAGGAGCTGGGTTCTCCGCTTGTCAAAGGTATGTACGCAAACACCTTGGACTGGGCCCTTGCAGGAAGCAAAGAAATAGGGTGGGAATTTCATTCCCCAAGTCCCTCCCAAACCCCTCCTGCCACACAGAGGTAATCATTCCTACTAAAGCAGCCTTGCCTGGGATGTCATCTGGCCAAGGCAGGCCCCTACTGTTCTAGGTGTCCCAAAGCTGAGGGAGAGATTGATGCCACCAAGCTGAGGGTGAAGGTATGAGCAGGAAGCCTGTGGCTAAGAGACAGAAATCATAAAGGTGGGCCCTAAATTCAAGACGCTGGGCTCCACTACATCTTGGCTTTTAGCTCAGAGTGGCCAGAGGTCATATCTACCAGCATCTAGCTGGGTTTTTAAAGGGGTTTTATTGCCAAGGAAATGTTTATGGGCTGTAAACAGGAGCCTGGGATTCCTCAGCCTCTACAGAAATTTGCGGGCTTCCCCCCTAGAACCATGCCAACAGGAAGGTGGCTACTGCATGGTCATACTCCACTCAGGCACAGCCATGGAACACCCTGTTGCAAAGCAGAACCAAGGCTTTCCAGATTGGCTGGCCCCAAAGCCCACCTGGGCAGGGGGGTCCCTGCAAGCCCCAACCAGCAGGGAGAAGTATACATTTTGGACCAGCAAGCACTGTCCATAGTTTTCTCTTTTCCCAAATGGCCATGTGTTACCTACAGTGCCTCAGTTTCCTCAACTGTAAAGTGGGGATAATATTTATATTCATCACATGGGATTGATGCAAGAATTAAATAAGTTAAATACAAAATGCTAGATACTATTTCTGGCATAGAATAAGTGCTCAATTAGCATTGGGTGTTGTTTTTCTGGGCCAGCCATTGTCCTCCTCCACCATGTCCTAGGCATGTGGGAAATGGCTATTGATTCATGGATTGTCAGAACTGAGTGGCCACGCATGGACTTAGCAGGGGTGAACATCCCCTAATAACCTTGGCCTTGGGAATCAGTGAGCCATATCACCCTTAGATACAGTAGCTGAATCAGATTTTCAATTGTGTCCCTTGGTGAGAAAGTTGGGTATGTCTTTGTTTTTTTGTGGGATAGTAGCATTATTTAACAGTGGGATCACTGTTAAAATTGTATGTGTAAGAAAAGAATGTGTGTGCACGCACGTATGTGTTCCCACACATTGGGCAATCAAAGACTGGAAAGAAATGAACATCTGTGGGACATCACCTGTAGCACTTTTCCCCACATCCCCCTCCCAGGCTCATGGCCAGAGTTGTAACTAACAACACAAAAGCAAGGAGTTTTGTGTTTCTGTGTTTCTGGAGTGAGGGGTACTTAAAAGGTGGGAAAAGTTTGAAAATGTAGGAGCAGATCATAGTGGACCATAATTGCTAACCTGTGGGATTTGGGCTTTATTCTTTTATTTAGAATTATAAGGACTCAAGGACTATATGACACAGCTAAAGAAAGATCCAGGGATGCTAAGGATCCCACCTAGTCTTCCCAACACATCTATTCCTTGCAGATCCCTCTCTTCCAAACAGCTCTTATTACCTGCACCACCCAGTCCGGCTCTTCCTTCCAACAGGGTTGCTGCCTCCCTCCCTGGCTCATGGGCGTTAGTCTCCCATCCCCTGTGAACCAAGAGCTCTTCACCGGCAGGACCCGTCTCATGCTTCCCCTATACAGCCCTGAGCACGCAGCTGGTACAGAGAACACACAACAAAAATGGATTTAGAACTATTTTATTTGAAGAGATTTTCTTCTATAGTTGTAGTTATAAACACAAAATGAATGCTGTTATAGTAAGTGCTTCACAGGCGTCATTGTATTCAAATGAATCATACGATAATGTTTACATTTTTAAGCTACACTTGAAATTAAAGGCTCAATACAACCTTTGAACAAAGTATCAGTCAGAACAAAACATAACTATTCGTTCTACAGATTATCATTTTCCCTAACATGACTACTAGATATGAAAACGTTGTAGGGACAGCTAAAGTGCCCTATTCTTAAGGTTTTTTATAGAAAAAAATGACACAATAATACAAATCACATCTTCCTTTTCTTTGCTAGTAATAAGCGATGGCATCCATTTGAGAAAGCACCAGCCAACACTACAGGTCATTTCAGCACCCTTCTGCTCTTCAGAACTGACCATCTTTTATATTTAGTGTTTCCTGCAGGAATGAATAAAAATGGTTATGCAAGTACAGAAGTCAGCATGTGTCAATGTGAACTTTAATTGTGTTCCTAAGTTAACACAAGAAAATACAAAACAAATACTCATGTGAATGAAACGTAAAGATGGAAAACCACACCCTTCATGATCATCACAAAGGCAAACTCAACTGATGCTTAGTCGGGACCAGGGTCTGAGTGAACATTTCTTTCCATTTCCTCCCCCCTCCGCCTTTTCACTTAGCACTTTTCAAACTGCTGAGCCCTTAGCTCAGCTGTGCCCTTGGTTTCAAAAGCTGTGGTGCCCGGTGAGTATTTTTAAATAAAGCAGATTACATGTAATTTTCTTCTTTTTCTTTCTTTTTTTTTTTTCTTCACAAAAATGAAGTGGACAAGACTGTGAAAAGTAGTGAGGGAAAAAAGGATACAGTAAAAAACTAAAACATAGGATGTAGTGTTCAAATTTAAAAAACAAACAAAAAAACTGGTTCATGATGATTGTTAATAAATCATGGAAGCAAAAGATAGATTTGGCCAACACTGAAGAGGCCACCAGACCAGAGAGCTCCAGCATGCCTGACAAAAGTAGGCATCTTTGAGAAGGATGGCCTGGTAAAGACAATGACACTGAACATTTTCACAAGGCTGTAAACTCTTCAAGGTCATGGACTGTGGCTTATTTCGGTCTGTATTCCCAGTTCTTAGCACTGTCTTGCACATGACAGGCACTCGGTAAGCATTTCTGGTAAACAGGGAGCTGAGCTGAATCCGCTCAACGTATACCCACCTAGGTCCTCCACTCCTATATCGGAGGCAAGGGTGACAAAGAGGCTACATTTTGCTCTGATGGATTGGCAATGGATGTCTAGAAGCATTGATTTGACAGGGATTCTAAGACCAAAATCCTGGCACAGAGGAAAGGAGTGCTACACTCTTTCATAATGCCACCCTGAAAGAATGGTGGCACAGATGTTATATACGCCCTATCCCTGGTCTAGGAAAAAGGCACCCAACACTCACTGGTGTTCCCTTTATGTTGCTACACCGCCACTCAAGCAATCTGCATTAAGCCACTGTTCCTTAAATGCTGGTTGATCAGGAAGACCAAGGCCTTTCTTCTCAATTTAACTCTTTGGCCAAACAGGTAGGGTCGTCACTTTACCTAGAAATCTGGAAACACTGCATCCACAGTGCTCAATAAGCATTGTTTATTGAAAGAGCACAGGCATTTACTTGATTACTCCCTTTAGAGAGAAAGAACTTTCTCTATCTCGGTACTGTATAGCTTTAATCATCTAAGGCATTTGGAATTACTTGGGATCTTGGTTGTTTAAAAAAAACAATGGCAGAGTTAAATTCTCTTTGGTTTTCATGCTTAATCTTAAGCTTTTTGTTTGTTTCTTACTAGTATCCATAACCTTCTCAGTACTTCATTGTATGACTTAACCAATGCTGTTGAAAGAACCCTCATATTCATCAGAAAACCTTTTAAAAGATGCTAAGGGGAGAGGCCTCTGAAACTAAGAGAGTTGAAAGGAAAGCCAGAAAGAATGACAGGAAGAACCAGCAACCTCCTTCTACCAACCCACACACAGGTCTCACTCTCTACCACTGAGACCGTTCTCTGTACAACAGTGTGATTTGGGCCAGGGGGCTGCCACTGGGGTCCTCCCAGCAACTCCCTTCCCCAGAGTGGGAAGTCAGTGTCCCTCAGACGCATCTTAGAAAAAAAAAGGATAAAGCATTTAGAGAAGGGGACTAGGAATAAAATAGAAAGATATTCTCAAAAAGTAAGAGACAGTCCTGGGGAATGAAGGGAGACGTTCAAATAAACATTGCCTTCATCATCATAGGTAGAGTCTTCACTGTAACACTGGTACCAACAAGAGAATAGAGCTAAATTAGAACTACCCTAAAATGTCAACACAGCTGACAATGTCACAAAACGCACAGATCTGTTCCTATTGCACATTCCACCTTTCCCAAGCACTGCTGGCAGCCCAGAATAACAAAATCTTGTTAGAAGTCTCTGCATCTTAGAGAGAGCTACAATATGCAAGCATATACACATACACACACACATATATATGCACATAGATACACACACACATCAAACCTGGTTTATAAAAAAGTTTTGTGGATCAGAGTATACCTTCACTTGGTCCAAGAATCTAATTCTCAGCATTAGGAAAACAGACCCAAAGACTGTCATCAGGAAGAGAACTGGTTGGCAGGAATAATAACACGTAGTTTATACAATATGGTTATTTACAAACTAATATCCAAGTGTTTGTCTGGTACTAATTCAACTATCTGGAGTCTTCCGAATATACAGGATTAGACCTTTAAAAAGTTAAGCTCTACAGCAACAGAAGTTAACATCATCTAAAATAAATTAGATTTTTAAATATATGTAATGAAATTATAGGTTACTGGAAATTCAATTCTACAATGAATATAAATTAATATAAATCTATTATTTAAGTACTATTCCTGGGAAGATTTTAGTTCAGACTTCTTTTTTTTAAAAAAAAAAGCATAATATTTGGGAATAAATGGGCACAGCTTAGAAACCCTTAAAAATTGTTATAAGTTGACTATTGGTGAGGTTATTTGGTGACAAGATACAAAGATCTGTTTCTATGTCCAAAATAAAGGCTTACCTCATTGTACCTAATACAAATATACCTGCAAAGTTATGCAAACAGGATTTTTATAGCTGGACCCTTATTTTAAATATACTAGAGGCTACGGTTGCAAAGAAACCCTGTAGTGACTCCTCTAATAAACTGAGAACTCAGTTCGGTATTAGCTCCTCTGTCCTACAACTGCACAGTGAATGGCATACTGCAGGCACTCAGTACGTGTTTGTCGAAGGCATGAATCTGCTACGCATTGCTGTTTTGCTACGGGACTTTCTAAGGGAGGCACGCCGTAACTGACATGGTTCTGCCTGCTGTTCGTGCAGAAAGATGGAATCCAGCTCACAGTTTAAACTGATTCCATTACAAAACATCAGGTGATTTCAGCAAGTGTGTTTCAATCAAAATAAAATCGCCATAAGTATGAGTATAAATATTTTTAGGGGATGCTGATCTATGATTGACAGAAGCTTTTATTCATTAACTGACTTAGTGAAAGCAAATAACTGCATGAGCTGAGTTCTATTTGAGTTAATAAGCAAGGCAAGTAAAGTGCTTTACCTAACTTCAGAAATACTACCAGAGGCCACTCTACTTCTGTAAGAGCTTCCTCCTCTCTCCAGCACAAATGTTTTCTACAGCTGTCCTCACCTTAGCCCACAAAAGCAAAACATGAATTACAAAGCTAAGATTAAATTAGAAAACTGCCTGACGTAAATATGATAAAGTTGTTTTTTTCAGTCTTAAATAAGAACTAAGTCAAATACATTCAATAAAAGTAACTCTTAAAGGCAATTTTTTTCTTATTTGGTATTTCCTTCCCTTTCCATTTAAATTTTAAGACTTAATTTTTAAAAATATACACACATCCGTCCTTTTACACAGTATGTCCTCTCTTTTAAACAAATGCTCTCTTTTATACAGAAGGCTTAGCAATGCAACTTATGTGACCACATAAATACGTAACCTGCCACATAAATAAGAAGTTATATCAGTCTATTCAACCAACATTCATAATCACAAAACAGACTGAAAGAATAGCTGATAATGTTTTTATGCAAGTTTTTGGGAGAATTGAATCTTGCAAAGATTCATTGTAGGCTTCCATCACTGTAAGTTTCCTGAAAAGTAGTTTGCAAACAAAATATCTGAACATAGAACCCTATTTTAAATATGCTAGAAGTATGTACAGAAATACATACTTCGATATGTTGAGAGAAATGAGGGAGAATGACACAATGTCATTTTTGTCAAGTAAACTGATAAGAAAAAAGAAAATCTCTCACTTAAGGTACTAATGATATTTCAAGGGACCTAAATAATTTAAAATCATGTTTATCATTCATTCCAATTATTGACTTTGGCCCTTTACCAAGCAGACAAATCTACTTTTTGACGATCAGTTTTAGTCATTGGCCCAAGAGTGTCACATTTGGAGAAAACATCATCATGGATTTGCTCCCATAATTTAAAAAATAACAAAGTTGGTCTCTTTTTTCCACAAGTTTTCAAGTAATTAGTTCAAGTAAGCTTATTTACAGCTACTAGTGTATGTATGTGATGTACTCTAACCCATATTTTCCCTTTAGAAATCAGTCTCCCTTGAAATGGGACATCATGGTTTTTTTTGTCTCAAACCAGGTTTCTCTTAAATACTAAGTCAATTCAGTCATGTTTCTGTTTTATTGGGCAGATAAAGAGAAGAAACCAGCAGGTTATGTCCAAAGGCTGGAAAACGCCTAAATGCTTCCCAACTATCTGCAAAGATGTTGTACTTGAGGAACACTCGATGCTCCAAGCTGGTTGACAGGGTAACATCTCTGCTCATGATGTAGATGCCGTCGTTATGGAGCGCGCAAGTCAGGTTAAGACCCGATTTGGACGTGTTCTCCTTGAGGTAGAGCCACTGCCGGGTGATGGTGTTGTAGGACTGCACCGTGAGCGTGTCCTCACTCTGGCTGCTCCGCCGGTTGGGCCCCGGTTCGTGGAGACACCCCCCGACGATGTAGATGGTCTCCTCCACAGACACCATTTGTTGCTTGCGAATGTGGACGTCACAAGTTTCAAAGAGTGTCCAGATGTCAGCAGAGGGGCAGTACTGCAAAATGTTCATGTTCCGGTCTGAAACAAAGAAGCCAAACAATGACACAGCCACCAGTAACACCACTGACTGCCCGGCTGCAGGTAAACGTTTACCTCTACTTGGATCATTTCCTAACAAAGAGGCAACGTTATTTCAGAAAAGCAGAAGTTGGAGAAACATTTAGATTCATCCCCACCCCCCTAGGCGTGTCCCCTCCTTGGGAGACTTAAGAATCAGTAAAGCAGCTGTGAGCGGCACGTACTTTCGCACCTCCGAACCACCAGGTCAATGTAAAAGAACAAGAGCTTCAGAACCCGCATCAATAGCTACAGAATTACTGACTACTTAATACAGAAAACACACTGTGCCTAGAGGGGATCTATTCTTGACAGCTGATCCTAAAAACCATGACAAGTAGCAATTTCAAAAGTAGGATTTCCAGGGGCTATCTAGAGAGAAGGACACAAAGTTACAAGTCAGGAGAAATGCAAGAAAGTCTCACCTCAGGCCTTCCAACAAACCATGGAATCAGTTGGCAATTCTGTTTCCCAATTGTTAGCACTCAAGAGACACTTACAAAAGTCCCTCTCCCCTTGCCCATTCCACAACAGATGGCTAGTTGTTGTGTGAACAGAACCAAAGACTAGATGAAAGGCCACTCAGACGTTATTTTTAATTAATAGCAATTATCTTTTTTTATTTTTACATTTTTAAGAGGCAGAGTCTCTCTCTCATCCAGGCTAGAGTGCAGTGGCACAATCATAGTTCATTCCTTGAACTCCTGAGTTCAAGCTATCCTCTTGCCTCATTCTCCTGAGTAGCTGGGACTACAGGTGCACACCACTGTGTTCAGCTAATTTTTTAAATATATTTTGTCAAGACAGAGGTCTCCCCAGGCTGCCATCAAACTCCTGGGCCCAAGCCATCCTCCCACCTCAGCGTCCCAATGTGCTGGGATTACAGGCGTGAGCCACCGTGCTCGGCCAATAGCAATTATCTTTAAGGAAAAATGCTGCTTAGTCTCTTTTTGAAAAATGCATGTGAAATTTAGAATATCTAGTTTTTCTTTTTCTTTTTTATTGTTCTTTTTTTTTTTTTTTTCCTTTTCTTCTCTAGGAAAGAATAAATAAGTAGTTTAGCCTCAGCAGGAAAAAAAAAATGCTCTGAGTTATACAAAGAATGAACTTTCTGTTTGTCGTTGTTTTTTAAACAAACGACAAATCTATCAGTGCAGGAGACAGCTCAGCTTGGGAACTGGCATACGACTAAAGACTTCAGCATTTCGACCACTGCAGAAGCTGGTAGGAGAAGACGGCTCATTTTCTAGAAAGACTTATGCCTCCTTCAATACGTCTGCCTGAGACAGAAGGACCCACCCATAGTTAGCTATGCGTGAGGAGCTCCACAGCCAGAGCTGGTACCGACTAAAGTACCTCCTAAGAGGTCGGAGAGACCAAGTCCTGTGTGTGCACGTCACTATGCCTGTCAAAATTTCAGAAGTGTTGTAGCTTTAGAAAACTGTCCTTGTGATTCCCACCCCCATTAATGCCTTTCCATATTTCTTTTTACTGCAGCTGTCATGGTAAAGACCATCCTAGGAGATAGCCTAAGGAGAGTTTGGTTACTAATCTATCAAAAAGTGCTCCCTGGTAGCCTGGCTTTCCACCGAATGAATAAAGGACTCATTCTGGTGAAGCTTTCACATATTTCTCAGTTCCAGGACTGAAGGTCTTTCCAGGTCTCCTGTAAATGTTTTCTCTCCTCACTCAACAAGGGCTCAGACCATGATGAGGTGGTTTGAGCTGGTGGAATGATCTCTTTGTTTTCACATTTAAAGTTGATTCTCAAGTTCGACAAATCACCCTTCTTCCCTTGATGCTTACTATTACTTTCTATTGAATTTCTTCAGTGCCTGCCAAAGAATTAAAATAATCAAATGACTATCATAAAAATCATGAATATTTAGTGAATTTTAAGAGTCTCTCACCTAACTTAAGTCAGCAGGCTAACAACCCCACTTTAAGTCCTGATTTCTTTTTTCTTAACAATCATGATGACACGTTTTAAATACAGGGAACTATTAGAAAATGCTGGGAAAAGCCCCAGGAGAGCAGGAAGAGGCCTTCCGAGTACAAGGACCTGCCCTGCTCTGTCATCTTGGAAAACTAGTTTTCAGCCCTTACACAAACAGCCATCCATCCACATCACCTAACCATCCCATCGTGGGCATTTGGCTCAGGGAGTCCAGGAGAGAAATCACAGTGGGTGGCCCAAGTGGAGAAGGTACATTAGCAGTGGCTTGTGAAGCTACAAAACACACAAGAAGGGTTTTCTAGGTCAAATCTAAAGAACGTTTGCTCAGCCAGGGTCATGGAAAAACTAGGAAATCTACCAGCAGAGTCCTCTTCAGGTTACAGTGCTGCCTGTCGGTGCTTTACAGCTCCTGGTTAAAAGAGAAGTCAAGAGACATATGTGCGTCAGCCCCAGAATGCATTCTGTGTTACTCAAACTAGGGAGGAATCAGAATTTTTAGAAATGTGCATAGGTAAATGGCTGTATTTAATTTCCTAGGAGAAACACACACACACACACACACACACAGGAGAGGGGAGGTACATACACACGCAGGAGTTCTGGGGCAGAGGGGGATTTATGCCTTAGTCTAAGAATATAAAGTTGGTCACTACAACCTGAACACCAAAGTTGCAGGTAAAAGAAATGACTGCTAAGGCTCGTAATTTTTTCAATTACTTGTTAAAAAAAAAAGTGGCAATTATCTTCAGTGGAGAGTCACTTAGGGTCATCAAGTGACCTAGCTAGCTTCATCACTAGCTTCATCACTAGCTCCGCAAGTGATGAAAACTTGAGTGGGGTGGGAGGAAGGCTCACTGCTTTCAGTGTACTCCTCTTCATCACTGCCTCTCCTTACGCGCCTAAATACACACATCACCTGTGGTGGGTTGAGTGGTGGCCCCCCAAAGAGATACGTCCACCTCCTAATCCCTGGAACCTGTGAGTGTGACCTCATTTGGAAAAAGGGTCTTTGTAGATGTAATTAAGGATCTTGAGATGAGATCATCCTAAATCCAATGACAAGTGTGCCTACAAGAGACAGAACAGAAGAAGACGCGGACACAGAGGAGGAGGCCATGTGAAGATGGAGGCAGAGACTGGCATTATGCGGCCACTAGCCAAGAACACCTGGAGCCACCAGAAACCGAAAGGGGCAAGAAAGAATTCTCCCCTAGAGCCCTCAGAAGGAGCACAATCCTGATGACACCTTGATTTCTGGCTTCTGGTCTCCAGAACTGTGAGAGAATACATTTCTGGTATTTTAGAATACCAATTTATACTAATTTGTTACAGCAGCCTCAGGAAATGAATACACTGGCCACCATAAAAGGTACTCCAAGAAGTGTTAATCAAAATCTTTTGCTATTACATAAAAAAAAAAATCAGATGCTTATAAAATATTTTACGTTTAACTTCTTCCTCTAACAAAAATCCCTAAACCATTAACTCACATTATATACCTATATCAAAACAACACATGTACCCTATAAAGACATACAACTATTATGTACCCATAATAATGTTTTTAAAACCCAAAAAACAGGACATATTTGGATATGATGAAAAGAATTTTTGTCACCTATTGAACACTATTTCTGCATGTAGATTTCTGTCCTTTATGAAGTTACATATGGTCACTTGCGGCTTAATAGAGTTTTCTTCACACTTGTATCAGCCAGGGCTGGAATGCTCTGTCCTGCCTATGTTGTACCATAAGGGAATGTTAGGTTACTTCATACTGCCAAATATGACGGCAACTCTAATACTTTAATGTGGCTAAAAGTCCGAAAAGAGTCCAGCTATACTTCTTCTGTAAGTCCTGGGCTTACAGTCAGACAGACCAAATGCAGAAATACATTTCCTTGGGCAAGAGGTAACATGGAAATGACTGCTTTGGGGGGGCAGGAGGAGGTAGGAAGGCACCCCTCTGCTTGGCTGTCCACCATTGGCTGTCTTCCCACAACTGTGCTGTTTCTATCACCATTACCTGAGACGATTCCCTACCAAGAACAGCAGTTTAAAACATGCTGGAGAAAGTTTTTATTTCCAAATTATTAACTATAAAATGCCCACACATGTGCAGTTTAATAAATAACACATCCCCTTCCCACTGCTGGTCAGGAAAGAATTCTCTCGTGTTCATGTTCTTGCTCCTTCTATGATACGTGAACAATGCCCTGGAGCTGGGTTTCTGGAACTTCTATCTGTTGTGTTTGTGCTCACGAAGGGAGAAAATGAAAACGGGGACCTGCAAGGACGCTCTGGCACCAACTCCACAGTGGTGGATGCGGGCGGATCTGGTGTACTTTGGGAGGATGGGAGTTACCCGGATAACACTCCTCTCAAGACCTACCAACCTCAGGGAGCAGCCGGGAGACCCGAGCAAACCTCACACACCAGGCCCGGCCCAGTCACAAGATGGCCGACCACAAGGCTGGGTTTCCAGAAGCAGAAAGAAAACACGTGTTTTCTTCACAGCTCTCCCTACCCACTCAATTTTCATGCTCACACAAGGTCATCAGGGGTCCCTCCTGTCCGAACCCCTCCTGTCAGGGACTCTCTTCCTTCCAGATGTGCAAATATACAGGCTTTAACGCATAAAATGACACTTGTGTACACCAGAGAGGTTCCTCTGGCGCCCTCCCGCCCTTCCCAGGCTCCGGAAGCCTACACACAAGCAGACGGCTTACTCGGCCGTTCACTTACCTCTGGTAGTATATCCTCCAATGACATAAATTTTCCCCTTACACTCACACGCAGAGAACTCAGCCAGAGGATTTGGTAAGGGTGCCACAAAGTTCCACGCATCCTGCTCGGGATTGTAACACTCAACGTTAGAAACGGCCTGCCCACCAATGGCATAGAGTTTTGAATTAACAGCCACAAGTTTGAAGTTAGACCTGAAAGAGAGACACAAGGGCCCACAAAGTTAGTTCCTCTGGTCATGAAGAAGTTATGAGGATGGCATGAACGACTACAGTGTAGACCCTGCTGGATACCTGAAGAAAATTAGCTCTTCAAGTTGGGGGCCACTCTGCCTGAGGACAAAGGGATGAAAGGATGGCTTCTCACATTTCACTTCTGTCCCTAGGATTCCACAGGAATGGCGCATCGTCCAAACATGAGCAGCTGAAGATAAGCAGTTCACTATAACAAGAAGCAATCTTGCTCTGCCTTAGGCCAGGAACCAAAGACAACTGTATACACTAAACTCGGCACCTTCTTTCAGGGGCAGGTGCAAATGGCAAGGGAGGAAAGCACCCACCTCAGCCCCCTGACGCCCCCACCCCCGTCTTTCTCCTCTCAGAATGGTTATCTCACTCTTCCTACTGAGTGGGAAGGTTCCATCTTAGGGGTACACCGGTGCTGCCTACACAGATAGGCAGATGCAAAGGCTGGTCCCTGAAGGGTGGTTTGGGAGACCCCTTTTCCACGGGCCCCGCCTCGTCCACCCAGGGCATCTTACCTATGGCTTCACAGCATGTAAGACAGTTGAGAATATTGTGATCCAGCATTCTGAGGGCACTCATGAATATTTAACTTAACAAATACTTATATCAACAAATGTTCATCTGTCATAATAGTAAATAACTATAAAAAGAGCAATACATTGGTTTCAAGCCCCATAGTCAGTCTAGACTTAAATGCTGCTTATCAGCTTCCGACACTAAATAAGTCTCATGACTTTTGAATTAAAAAGTAGGCTGAAATTAAATTGTTCTGATGAAGCATACAGGGAATTAATTGGTCCTTTGAAAGCCAGGACTCTAAATATTAGGGGGTGTTGGGTGAGCCTGCTGTGATAAGTGCCACAGTCGCAAATCTACAGGAGTATGAGCAGCTGCATGACGCAACAGGAAAAGACCTGAGCACAAATCAGGAGACCCTGGTCGGTCCTAGGCCCAGCTCTGCTGATAACCTGCCATCCGACCCTGGCCCAACCGCTTCACTTCCTCACCTCTAAAATGGGGATAGCAGCCACCACAAGGTGGTCAAGAGGATTAAATCGAATACTTTATCGGAAAGTACTACACAGAGATAAGACACTATCACTGAAGTTTCTTGTTTTCAAGTATTTGAAATAAAGTTGCTAGATCAAGTGAATTTTGAGGTCACATCTAACTGTAACACAATGATCTCTTCAAAAATAACAATACCCTAAGAAGGAAGAGAGGTAGAGGCTACAAACAAACAAACAAAAATTATATAAGAGGGTAGTTAAGAAGAAGCCATGAACAAGCAGCCCATGCTTGATCTCCTAACAGGTGTTCAATAAACACTGATGCAATATGGTATATACAGCAAATATGTTAGTAATAGCCACTTCCTAAAAAATTAAGATTTTTAAAAGGTTCCTATAATGTTTATATTTAAATGTTTTAGTTTTGTTTTTCAAATCAAAGCAAATAGAGTATTCTTCATCAATAGCCTCATCCTGTCCATTAAACCCAGCCAGCCATTCAGTTTTTCAAGCCAACAGACTTCGCCAGGGTGGCAGTTACCGGGGGTCCCTGATTCATGCTGCTTACCTTTCTACTGCCAATGGTCCTTACAATCCGACCATGATGCCCTCTCCATGTGTGCAAATTTGGGGAACCAAAGGAAATAAAGCTTGTAAATAAGCACTAAATTTTACCAGCCCACAATTTGTTTTTGCTCCCCAAAAGTACACAGATAGTAAATTTTGTGAGATCAAAACAGTGTTTAGTATTTATCCAGCATAATCATTTGTCCTAAGCAAATATGTAAGGGGCTTCTTTTTGAGACTGAATGAATAGGCAAGTTAAAAGTAAAAAATTCCATCTCTCTAGACCCCAACATGCTCAAATTCACTTGAAGAGAAACACTTTTTAATGCTGAATTTATTTTAAGATGAAATTGCCACCTAAAAACAGATCATTTATTAAAGAGGCATATTGCTGGCCAGGTGTGGTGGCTCATGCCTGTAATCCTAGGGCTCTGGGAGGCCAAGGTGGGAGGATCACTTGAGCTCAGGAGTTCGAACCAGCCTGAGCAAGAGTGAGACCCCATCTCTATTAAAAATAGAAAAAATTAGCCAGGTAACTAAAAACAGAAAAAAAATCAGCCATGCATGGTGGTGAATGCCTGTAGTCCCAGCTACTTGGGAGACTGAGACAGGAGGATTGCTTGAGCCCAGGAGTTTGAGGTTGCCGTGAGCTAGGCTGACACCACTGCACTCTAGCCTGGGCAACAGAGTGAGACTCTGCCTCAAAAAAAAAAAAAAAAAAAAAAGGCATACTGCTAAAGGTTATGAGCCCGGGCTTGCACAGAGAAATCTCAGACCCACGGTTCAATAGCTGTGTGATCTTGGACAAATTAATGAATCTGTTCATCTGTGCCTCAGTTTTCCCATCTGTGAAGTGGGGATAAAAAGAGCAAAACATCTGCAATGCAGTAGGAGTTAAAAAGGATAGCATTTGCAGAAAGAAGTCATTTCCTGTTGGCATTCTAGGGAATGCTTCTCTGTGTGTCAGAAGTCTAAGTTTCTTAACCTCAGGAGGGTCAGTTTCTCATTTGTCAACTGCAATGGTCACTGGCCATGATGTACTCTGGAACTCTGTACAAAGTGCTCTCTCATCGACAAATTCTTGGCACTTAGCGCCTCATTTCCAACTTTCTGAAAATATTCTTCCACTCTTCACCTCCTGAATGGTAAAGATATAAATCCAAGCTATCAACCACTTTTTAAATTTATTGTCTCCACAGTGTTTTCTTAATATTGATCCCTGACTTTCTACATTCAGGAGGCAAAAAGAATTTTAAAACCAAGTAACAAGCCATTTGCCATAGCTATATACTTGATTTACTTGCAATAAATAGAAATACAAGTGAGGAAAAATTAGATAAAACAGCAACTTAATTTCAATTTCACTTAGAAGAAATAAAAAGTTCTTTAAATACTTAAAAGCTAAGTAACATGATAAGTCTCATGCCTGTAATTCCAGCACTTTGAAAGGCCACGGCAGGAGGATTGCCTGAGGCCAGGAGTTGAAGACCAGCCTGGGCAACAAGCAAGACCCTATCTCTATTAAAAACAAGATAAAAAAAAATTAGCTGGGCATTGTGGTGCACACCTGTAGTCCCAGCTACTCAGGAGGTTGAGGCAGGAGGGTCACTCCAGCCCAGGAATTCAAGGTTACAGTGAGCTATGATGATGCCACTGCACTCCAGCCTGGCCAAGACAGAGCAAGACTCTGTCTCTAAAAAAAAAAAAAGAAAAAATCAGTAACAGGAAACATGCTAAGTATCAGTCCATGGGTACTAATGATTAAAAGTAGCGTACACAACTGTAGGGAGGCAGGATAACACAGAGGTCTGAGTGGCTTAGAGCGTAGCCCTGTGATTATGTGGGAGGTAATCAAACTAGCTGTGCTCTTTGGGGAAATGGGGCTGATAAAAATACGTATCTTATAGAGATGTTGTGAGCATGAAACATAAGTGACACCTAAAGTAGTAACCACAGTACCTGACCCAGGGTAAGAACGCAAGAAATGTAACCATCGTTACAACTCACTACACAGAGAAGTTTGTTACCATTGGAGCAAAAATTAGAGTGCAATGCCAGGATCCTTCCACTGGTCCTTTCTCAACCAATCAGAAGATGACTGTACAGTCTGCGGACCATCTAGGTCCTTCTGTTTCCTCCTTCCCCTTTGTCTGCTTGCCTTCTGCCATTTCCCTGAGTATTAACCTCCCCTGGGGACAAGGGGGTGCGGAGATTAGAAAACAGAAGTAGGCGTTGTTGCTACCTACTACCCCTACTACCACTTCTTGGAAATTCAAAAATCAAAAACGCAAAAAGCAATTTAAACTGTTGGCCAAAATTAAGTTGGGGGAGATGGGATGAATAGATATACAGTTTTCTTTGCTTTGCACAAGTCATTCCCGGGCTCCACTGCAACATTAACCAGAGAGCACAAAACCTCTCAGGGCTTTCCCAAATCTAGAAATGCTCTGAAAATGTTAAATTTTGGCTGGGAGGATAAGCGACAGCTCAGGAAATGCTACGCCTGACAACCATAACCCCATCTCTGCCAGGAGACACTCTCTCAGCCTTGCTATATTCACACACAGAACAGGACTCACCCCAACTCCATTTTCAGAGCAAAAGTGCAGGGCAATGGAAGAAACTAGCAGCGACAACTTTAGAAACGAAAAGCATTAATGAACCAACTGCCACAACGGTGGCCAGTTCCTGCAAATTATCACTAATTAGAATGAGGCAGGAAGGCAAGCGATTTTGTGGTCATACAAGCTTTTACATGTGAAGAGACACATCCTGACAACTGGTGAGATCAAATCCATGTTCAGGCCCTCAGGGCACTTGGACTTCAAAGTGCCCTCTCGAAGAGTGCTATGTGCTCATGTTGCCATCTTTAAGGACGTGGGCACAGCACAAAACATTTGTTTTTCACCCACCGCTGGTCACATAGCACCTTTTTCTCCAGGGTGCAAAAGGCTTTATAAAACCTCTCAATCCTAGAGCTCCTGCTTTGTAAGATTCTGGATCACTGTGCCGTTCAGTCCCTCAGGCAAGTCAGCTGCTCTACACTGGGCCCCTTTATCAAAATAAAAGGACTGACACATCCCAAAGGCAGTCCCTGATAAAGGTGAATCGAAGTAGATATAAAATTCCGTACAGCCAGGGCCAAAACCTGCCTTTCTTACTCAAGGTTCCAAGTGTCAAGGAACCTGTATTGGATGCATTGTCCAGGAACAATCCCATTCCAGGTTTTATGTTTATTTGTCTCATCTAAACTTAAACTCCTTGAAGGCAGCAACTGTGTCATGGGTTTCTGTATATCCAATAGTGATTAGAAAAATGTGGACTTAAAGGCTGTGGTGAGGCCGAGGCAGACACGGTGAAACTTTGAAAAGCAGAACAATACCACAAACCGTCTGGGCTCTACTTCTTAGAAGGAAATCATTTTCTTAAAAAGTGGGAGGTTAGCACAGTGGCTTACACCTGTAATCCCAGCACACTGGGAGGCTGAGGTAGGAGGAACACTTGAGGCCAGGAGTTCAAAACCAGCCTGGGCAACATAGCAAGACCCTATCTCTACAAAACAATAAAAATTAAAAAGAGATAAAATGTTTGGTATGAAGATGGTCACTGCAAGTTGATAACCCAAAACTTGTAAATAATTTAAATGCTTATAATTAGTCAATGGATATTGACATTTTGGTTCCTGTACTTATTACACATCCTTGAGCAATTTACTTAACTTTTCTGTGCCTCACTTGCTGTCTCTGTAAAACGGGAACCCACCTAAAAGAGCCCTTGTGAAGAATAAGTGAGATAATACATGCAAAGCACTAGAAACTGCACATAGTGCAGAGCTCAGTGTTCAATTAAATGCTATCCATTGTTATTTCTCAGCTACTCTAAATAAATGTAGTGAGTGTTCCAGGTAAAAACATTCACTAGAATGTTACAAAGAAGAATGTAAAATTATTATATATTCACTTTTATTACAATAATGTAAAAATATATTCCATAATTTTTTTAAAAACACCCACATTATTTTAAGCACCTACTCCTTGTTAGCAGTAGGCATACACATAAGCATTGAATAAGTCCTACTTCCCCATCAATCAGAAGATAGAGAGACAACATAAACAGAGAATTTCAATTCAAGGTGGGGAGTATGCATGAGAGGTTAGAGGAGCACAGCGTTGAAGATTTAGCCCAAAGGTGAGCTCAGGAAGGAACTTCTGGGAGAGATGATGTCAGACGTGAGGCAAAGCATGAGGAAGATAAAGAAAGGTACAATTTCCAACAGCACCAATAATCAATTAGAAAATATTATGGAAAAAGTATCTGGATAGGAAAAAATAACTACAAAATATCTAAGAATAATTCTGACAAAAAATATACAGACTATATGAAGATAATAAAGGAAACCTTTCCTAAAGGGTCAAAAATCCTAAATACACACACACACACACACACACACACACACACCATTTTTCTGGCTACAAAGTATTATAAAACTGTCCTCACCTAAATTAAGCCATAAATACAATGTAATCCCACTCGAACTCCCAACAGGACTTGACAACCTAACTTTTTTTTTTTGATACAGAGTCTCACTCTGTCACCTGGACTAGAGTGCAGTGGCATCATCACAGTTCACTACAACCTCAAACTTCTAGGCTCAAGTGATCCTCCTGCCTCAGCCTCCAGAGTAGCTGGGACTATAGGCACGTGCCACGAAGCCTGGCTAATTTTTCTATTTTTTGTAGGATAACCCTAACCCTAACTTATTTTTTTCCAACTCCAGCCTTGCTTTATTGCTCAGACTGGTCTTGAACTCCTGACCTCAAGCAATCCTTCTGCCTCAGCCTCCGAAGAGTGCTAGGATTACACAGGCATAAGCCAACATGCCCAGCAACAAGCTGATTCTAAAGTTTATCTGAAGGAAAAAAATGTGCAAAAAAATAGCCAAGAGAGGCCAGGCGCAGTGGCTCACTCCTGTAATCCTAGCACTTAGGGAGAAGGAGGTGGGAGGATTGCTTGAGATCAGGAGTTTGAGACCAGCCTGAGCAAGAGTGAGACCCCGTCTCTACTAAAAAAATAGAAAGAAATTAGCTGGACAACTAAAAATATATATAGAAAAAATTAGCCGGGCATGGTGGTGCATGCCTGTAGTCCCAGCTACTGGGGAGGCTGAGGCAGGAGGATCGCTTGAGCCCAGGAGTTTGAGGTTGCTATGAGCTAGGCTGACACCATGGCACTCTAGCCCAGGCAAGAAAGTGAGACTCTGTCTCAAAAAAAAAAAAAAAAACAAAACACAAAAATAGCCAAGAGAATTAAAACAAAATAGAACAAAAGGGTCTCGGTTCTGTCAGACAACTAAATATATTACCGAACTACTTTAATAATTTTAAAATGTGTTATTAATGCAGGAATAATCAATCTGCCAATTTGTAAACAGGAAAATTAACATAGGACAACTGATTTTGCAAATCACGGTAAGGATTGGCAGCTGTTGGAACATTCAGGAAAAATGTTATAACTTTATACTATACATGAAAATAAATCCCCTACAGATCCATATCTAAATGTAAAAAGATAACATTATAAACATAATAGAACTTGATACAGATGAGTATTTTTATATTCTTGGCTTGTAGAAGCCTTTCCTATGCAAGAGACAAAATTCATAGAATACACATGACAAATCTGACTACAAAAAAATTAAAATTTCTTCATACAAGAACATACTATAAACCAAAACTGGTGCTCGCAAGGCCAGGGCTGGGCTGCATTTTGTTTGGTCTACAACAGGGGTCCCCAACCTATGGTGAGTTGTATAATCATTTCATCATATATTGCGAGGTAGTAATAAAAGAAATAAAGTGCACAATAAATGTAATGCATTTGAATCATCCCAAAACCATGCCCCCACTCCCCAGTCCGTGGAAAATTTGTCTTCCATGAAAACAGTCCCTGGTGACAAAAAGGTTGGGGACTATTAGTCTACAGGTTTTTGTTATTGATGATTATTTGTTTTTTAAATGGAGTAAGCTGCCAACATTTAAAAATTGTGATATTTGGATGTATGGCAACACCATTTCCTCACTTTCACTTGGGAATAACCAGCTGGTGGCTGATAGGTGGCGCCCCCTCTCTCTCGGTGGGGCAGCAGCACTCTGGGTCATCATAACTCCGCCCACCCCTCTACTCACTGACTCCACCTGCCTGGCCACTTTGAGACTTCATTTTTGAATTCTACAGAAAAACAGAGGCATGGGAAAACATACGCAAATTACATATCAGATAAGAGATTAATATCTGATAATTATCACACTTAGGATTTCTACGATAAATGTGAAAAAGATATGCCAATATTTAGAAAACTGGAGAAGACCATTAACAAAAGAAATACAATGGCCAGTAAACATGAAAAGAATAGTCTCTCTTCCAATCAGGGAAAATCACACCAGTGTTTTTGCCCATTAGATTTGAAAAAAAGATGATAATATCTTGTCTTGGCAAGAGTATAGGGGACTGGCAAGCTCAGACACCGTTGATGGGAGAGGAAATTAGAACAATGTTTTGGTTGGTGATTTGGCAGGAGCTACCAAAATTTAATCACGCATACACTTTGCCCCACATACCCAGGAATTACAGGAATTTGACATATGGAACTAACTCACATATACCTACTTACTAAAATACATGCACACCAAGATGTTCAATATAGCATTGTTTATAATGGTGAATGGAAGCGACCTAAATGTTCACGTATAAGGGAAATGCTAATTACAGTACATCCCTAGGCTGGAGTGCTACACAGCCATTAACTAGAGTAAGACAGATCTACATTTGTTGACACAGGAAAAACTTTCAGATACAATATGCTGTTAAGTGGAAATAGCACATGCCATAATAATTAACATAATCTTGTCAATCTCAGAGTAAAAATAAATATGTAGAAGGTGATACACACCCCCAAATGCACATAAATATACATATGTATTTTTACCCCGATGTTAAGCACTATCAACATACTTATACAGTCAACCCTTGAAAAACACGGGTTTGAACTGCAGGGTCCACTTATACACAGATTTTCTTCCACCTCTGCCACCCCAGAGACAGCAAGACCAATCCCTCCTCTTCCTCCTCTTCAGCCTACTCAACATGAAGACAACCAGGATGAAGGCCTTATGATAACCCACTTCCACGTAAGAGTAAATATATTTTCTCTTCCTTGTGATTTTAATAACATTTTCTTTTCTCTAGCTTACTTTATTGTAAGAATACAGTATATATAATACATACACAAAACATGTGTTAATCAATTGTTTATGTTATCAGTTAGGCTTCCCAGTCAACAGTAGGTTATTAATAGTCAAATTTGGGGGGGAGTCAAAAGTTATATGCAGATTTTTGATGGTGTGGGGGTCAGTGTCCCTAACCCTCATATTGTTTAAGGGTCAACTGTATTTATATAAGTATATAGTTTATAAATGTTTGTACATTCATAACACATAAATATAACATACATCTGTAGATACACTTATGCTTTTTATTCTGTAGTTTTTTGCGTCATCCGCAGTTTTTCTAAGAAGCATGTATTCATGCATTACTTGAAAGCTTTGTTTTTTATGAAGAGGACAGAAAGGGTATTCTTAGGAAAAAAAAAAAAAGACAAAGATGACCAAGGATTTCTGAAGAAAAAAAAAAGAACTCTGTGAGGAGTTTAGAGTTGTGGATCTCAGGGTGGCATGTTGAGTACCAACTGATGTCACTGGAGACACATGTTGAAGAGGAGACAAAGAACCCAGGACCACCATCCTCAATCTGAGCACCACGCATAACTACTGAACGTTGCTTTGTTGTTTCAATTAAAGCTCTTAGAATGTGTTTGATAATAACACTTTTGATACCAAATTTTAAATACAGTATCATCTCAATGATGTAATTAATGCATTAAGAAGGGGCTGGAAGATGATGTGCCAACCTCTAGTTATTGCCTGGAGGAGGAGGAGGGGGGAGTAAGAGTGAAAGTCTTTCTGCTTCTTCATTCTTTTCCAGTTTTTATAACTATGTATTATTTTTATCGGAAAAAGCATACTTTCCAAAATGAATTTTATATTACAGTAGAAATGAAGCGAACGTTCCCCAAATAATCCCTGGCCTGGGGGGACCCTCAAGTAACTATGTGTAAAGGATTCCCCATTAGTGCTGGGACTCTGCCTAGCTTTGAGTCCCCCAACTCCTTGCTCCACACATCAGGGCAGGGACCATGGTGGGGCTTGAGATGGAAGCAGGTGGACGGGAAGAAGGGTATCCTGTCCTTTTTTTGGAGAGGTGGTACATTGATTCTTCTCCACACTTCTGAATGGCTCTCAGGCCTCCTGGGCCCTACCATCTTTATTTCCTACCAACTTTTCTTGTATTTGTTCTTTGCTCATGTTTTCATATTCCTTTCCTGATTCTTTTCCTTACTTCCCCACCCCCCTAAGCTTCTCCTTTTCTTTTGCTTTCTTCAAGTTACCCATGCTTTTATGGCCGGAGAGATTTGCAGGATAGGAAGGGAGAAGGTTGGGGTGGGTGGAAATACTCCAATTCTGCAGTTGACCACTGCCAGGCTCAAGCTTTGGGTCAATGATGATGCCTGTCTGGGAAAGAAGTGAGAAGCAAAAGAGAAGATAAAAAATAAGAAAGGCAATCCTACATGGCAAATATTAATCACTTTCTAATGAGTATCTCCTGATCACTGACTTCTGCCCAAGTGTGGAAGGCTTCAAAGTCACTGACAACAAAAACATCCCCCAAAGTCAGTGTCACACACTGTCCAATGTGCCATCATAATCAGGATCAGATCCTAAAAACTGAAAAAAGTGAAAATAAAAAAAATTAAGGAGTTTTGTTTTAAAGTATCCTTCTTGGAAACTGCAACGTCTTTTTTCCACTAGGGTAATGGAGGCAAAGAAAGCAGTTTTGCTAAAGGCACAATACCTGCAAGGAAACTACTCAGCTAGCTGACCTCACTGGGGCCTCCTCCTTGTAAGTTCTAAGTTCACCGGGAACTTTGCCAGGGTCAAAGCCAAGCAAACTCCTGACGATGTCATTCCCACCTCAGCACAATCTCCCTGACCGCTCAGTAAACACTGGGGGAATGAATTCATGAACAAGTGAATGAATTTGAGAAAGCAGCAGCACTCTGCAGGTGTGCTTACCTCTTCTGGTTCATGGAGGCCACCTGGAGCCACTCATTGGTGCTGGGGTTGTAGGAATGCGCAGCAGAGATCTCCTGGCTAGTGATCCTGTACCCGCCCACTATGAAGAGGTAGTTGTCCAGGATGGCGGACCCATAACCCCTGACATTCACCAGGTCGGGAGGAAGGTTGTTGGCCAGCGGGAACCAACGCTCAGTCATCTCCTCGTACCTGAGCATGGACGGGGGCTCCCCCTGGTAGGGGTGCGGGGCCAGGGGTCCTCCCAGGAAGTCCCCCAGGGCCACAAGGACAGGAGTCCCAGTCATCCGGCCCTCCCGAAGTCTCTGCTTCAAGCTGACATCCCCGGGGGCTTGGGGAGGAGACCCCAGGAGGTGGAACTGGGGCTTGCACAGCACTTCGTGGAAGTGCACCACCATGAAGCGCAGGCAGGCCTCCTGCAGGTCGGGCAGCCCGTACACCTGCGCCAGGCGGTACATCTCCAGGCAGTTGTTGAGCCGCACTTGGGACAGCAGCAGCTGCAACAGGGACGTGACCTGCAGGAAGGAGGCCACTTCCACGAGCTCGGACAGCAGGCTCACCTCGTCCATCTCCTCCTCCTCCTCCAGCCCCCCGCCCTTCTCCCCCCGCGGGCCCAAGAGCCAGCCTTCGCGGGCCCCACCGGCGTTGATGAAGTCCAGCACCAGCCGCAGGCCCGGCGCGCTGAGGCCGCGCAGCTGCTGCACCTCCGGGCCGCCGGCCTCCTGGCTCAGGGCCTCGCGCATGCCGGAGCGGTAGAGGGCGCGGAAGTAGTCGCTCTGCTCGATGAGCTTCCTCTTGCTCACCGGGTAGCAGCGGTCCTCCAGGCGGATCTGCACCATCTCCTCGGCCGACATGGCTGGGGGGCCGGGGCCGCGGGGCTTCCCGCTGGCAGTGCGCGCAGAGGGATGGCGGCCCGGGAGGAGCGGGGAGAAGGGCCGCCCGCTCCCGCGCTCGCCCGGCCGGTCTGGCGGCCCCTCCTCCCGGTGCCGGCGGCGGCGGCTCAGCCTCGCTCCGCCAAAGCGGCGGCCCTGCCCTTCTGGTCTCCCTCAGCGCCAAAAAAGGGCCGCTGGCGCGCCGGGCGTCCTCGCTCGGGCTCTCCCGGGCGGCGTCAGGCGGGGAGGGAATCCCAACCCCCAGCCCGCAGCCTCCTCCCCCGCCGCCCTTCGCACTTCCGCCGGCGGGACCCCAGCCGCCCGCTAGACCTGCCGACTGGATCCGGCTCTCGGGGAGGCCTGGGAGGCTGCAGGCCTCGGCGCCGGGGCTGCGGGCGCGCGGGCGGCGGGCGGCGGGAAGCGGGAGGGCGCGCGTGCCCGCAGCCTCTCCGCACGCCGGGGGCGCCCCGGCCCTGCAGCCTGCCAGGGGCTGCAGTGATGCTCGCGGGGTACAGGAGGGAGCATGAAGCCAGCCTGTTCTCTCTGCCACGCTGCTTTACAGGGGCAAAAGAGAGAAAAAAATGAGCGTTGGGGGAAAGGGACGAAGGCAGGCTCGGGACCAGAGAATCAAAAAGACATCAAATCTGGGGTCGCCCTCCTGGCCCAGTCTGACATCGTGTCTCAGTGCGCTGAGGCACGCAGGCTGTCTCTGGGCATTTTGGTGGCACGTAGAACTGATTCTTCGGTAGGTCATTGCGTAGGAGCCATCTTACAGAAGGTCCAGGCAGATGGCAGCAGGTTCTGCAGGGCTCAGCGCCTGGGTGCACGGTGCACGGGTGGACAGGGTTGGGAAGCAGGGGAGCTTGCATTTGCTGCTGCGGGTCGTTGTCCTCTCTCTGTTATTAAAAGAAAGACAGAAGTACAGCTCAGCTGACTGAAGTTAGATCACGTGCCTTTCTGTTTTAAAATCATATTTTCTAATGGCCATCGCTTTTCCTACTTCAGTTGGGTTGGGCTAGCCATTACGGAATGCTATCTTGGGCAGAAGGTGTGGCTGCTTTTGCTCGTATTTGCCTACGGAGGTGGCTTTTTCTTGCCACCTCTTAACTCTACCTGCTCGCCCCATCGTCAGGACTACCAGGAGACACAGCTTCTTTCCCACCTTCTCTCACTGACATTGCAGTTAGAAGGCTCGCCCCAAATAATAATAGGAAGGACCTGTGCTGCTCATGGATTAATCCCAAAGAGAGGAGAGAAAAATATCGTCAGACTACCTTTGAGTAGGAGAGACAAAGACTGGGAGGAAGCAGAGGGTGTGTTCACTCTTATTTTACAAAAAAAGCTTGAAGAAATCTTCCCCAGACCGAAGATTTGAGAATCATCTATAATAGTCCTTGGAAATGTATTTGGATTTTTTTTTTTTTTTAATTATTAGCTTCAGGCCGAGCGCGGTGGCTCATGCCTGTAATCCTAGCACTCCTGGGAGGCCGAGGCGGGAGGATCGCTCGAGGTCAGGAGTTTGAGACCAGCCTGAGCAAGAGTGAGACCCCCCCCCCCATCTCTACTAAAAATAGAAAGAAATGATCTGGACAGCTAAAAATAATGTATACAGAAAAAATTAGCCGGGTATGGTGGCGCATGCCTGTAGTCCCAGCTACTCGGGAGGCTGAGACAGGAGGATCGCTTGAGCCCAGGAGTTTGAGGTTGCTGTGAGCTAGGCTGATGCCACGGCACTCTAGCCAGGGCAACAGAGCAAGACTCTGTCTCAAAAAAAAAAAAAAAAAAAAATTATAAGCTTCAGCTTTCTTCTTGAATGATAAGTTGTTAAACAATATTTTCTTCATAAGCACATTTTCCCTATGCTGATTAACATTTTATATTAGGAAGGAGGAAGGGTTAATAACCAGAAAAGAAAATCATATAGATAAAACATAAATCCTTTCAACAACACATTGGTTACATTTGTGCTTTTTGTTTTGTTTTGTTTTGAGATGGAGTCTGTGTCGCTCACCCAGGCTAGAGTACAGTGGTGCAATCATAGCTCACTGCGGTCTTGAACTCCTGTACTCATCCGATTTCAGCCTCCAAAGTAACTAGGACTACAGGCATACGCCATCACATCCAGCTAATCTTTTTATTACTATTTTGCTGTAGAAACAGGATCTCATTGTGTTGCCTAGGCTGGTCTCAAACTCTTGGGCTCAAGTGATTCTCCTGCCGTGGCCTCCCAAAGATGCTCCCGGCCCCATCTGTGCTTCTTACTATGTAATTGAGTGACTTCACAGTAAGGTGTTGTCATCCATTATTTTCCTTATAATACACCGGGGATAAGGAACTAAAATTTAAAAGAGAAAAAATTCTGGTAGATTCCGGCCTCCTTGAAAAAATTGAAGGAAACAAAAATGGATCTATGACTGGTCTAATTAAATGTCCAGCTCTTCACCTTGTTCCACCTGGCCTTTAAATCATTACTGATAAAACTCTATTCTCACACGGACCTCTCACACTTCCATTCTCAATGACAGTGCAGTGAGACATTATAAGCTTTGGGGGGAAGGGGAAATGACCATGGATTTAGCAGCCTCTTTGGGAAGGTAAAATATAACATCTAGTATTAGGCATTAGGCTGGGGGACTTTTGCTGGAAGGTGCCCCAGTGTCAAAAAGGCTTGGACCTGGGATTTGTTTGTGCCTCAGTCAGTGACAAATGCCAGATTCCGTGGGTCAGCCATGAAGAACAGGCTCTTAGTCTCTCTCTGTCTCTAGAATCTTTTACTAATGGCTGCTTTTGTTTCCCGACTGTCATAGATATGCCTCAGACTGGTATTTTCTTGCCTTCTTAAAACAGGCCGAAAAATCGTGCTCAAAGAATGATGTGCTTTAGAAAGGCAATTCAAGCGCAGTAATATTATCAGCCCAAGATCAGATTGGACAGGGAGTCTGGGGTGTTGGTCCGACAATACTGGGTACTGGCCGGGCGCGGTGGCTCACGCCTGTAATCCTAGCACTCTGGGAGGCCGAGGCGGGTGGATCGCTCAAGGTCAGGAGTTCGAGACCAGCCTGAGCAAGAGCGAGACCCCGTCTCTACTAAAAATAGAAAGAAATTATATGGACAACTAAAAAATACATATATAGAAAAAATTAGCCGGGCATGGTGGCGCATGCCTGTAGTCCCAGCTACTCGGGAGGCTGAGGCAGTAGGATCGCTTGAGCTCAGGAGTTTGAGGTTGCTGTGAGCTAGGCTGACGCCACGGCACTCACTCTAGCCCGGGCAACAAAGTGAGACTCTGTCACAAAAAAAAAAAAAAAAAAAAAAAAAATACTGGGTACTGATCCTGCAAGCTTTTTGGCTCCCGACATGACAATAACGTCACTTAGGCCTGGGAGCATCTTAAATGATCAAATCATTTTAATAAATTACACAGTAAGTTTTCTATTAAACTAGAAATGCAAAGTCAAAACAATGTAAACTACTTTACTTACAAAGACCTACAATATTATTTCTAGACTTCATGAAAACATTATTTTATATCATTGGAGATATTTTATAAATCTATCTTTGATCATTGAATACTATAGATTGGCCTTTATGGTATATGATCAAGCACTTTATATCACCATCTGTTTTACAAAAGACTTAAGTCATAGTCAAACAGAGTCAGACAATTTTTCAAAGAATTTTTGGGAAACATACCTTTTGACCTGGCAAGTGGAAAAAATCTTAGTACAAGATGTTTATCACAGTATTGCTTTTAATAATAAAAAAACCAGAAAACAATATAATGTATAATAGCTAATATTTATTGAGTTTACTATGTGCCAGGCACTGTTGTGCATGCTTTACAAGGATTACAACATTATTTTTATAATATTTTACAGCATGACAGGGTGTGGTGGCTCATACCTATCATCCCAGCACTTTGGGAGGCTGAGGTGGGAGGATCACTTGAGGTCAGGAGTTCGAGAACAGCCTGGGCTAAAGAAGGAGACCCTATCTCAAAAAAAATTTTTTTTTACAGCTGAGGAAGCTGAGTTGCAGAGTACCTTTTGGCATGGTAGAAGGAAATACCATAGAGCCATTATAACTTTTAGTGTAGATCTTTCTTCAGAGGCTCTGAAAATTTTTATATTAAGTTGTTTTTTAAAAAATAGATTCTGGAACAATATGATTCCATTTAAGTAAAACTACATACTGTTAAATAAAATTCATAGGAGGTCATTGGTTTGAACTGACTCCTGCACTAGATCCAACAGTCCAAACCAAAATGAGGTTAATCATGCTAACGTTCCTCACCACTGGCCAAAACTAAGATCTAATCAGAAGAGAGATAATAGCCAGAACCCCAGACCAGCCAGTTTTAGCCAGGATGGTAAAGAAGGGCCCTCTGCTTTAACTTTTACCAAAAAAGTTACTTTAAATGACCAATCTATTTTTTGTTTTCTATTTCTGCTTTCCTTGGCTCTTTTCTGTCAATAAAGCCCACCTCCTCTGCTGGGCTTATTGGATTTTATAGAATGAAGTGTTGCTCAATTCTCAAATCACAAGTAAAAGTTGATTAAGATATTTAAACTAAATTTGTTATACTTTTGTCTTTTGACAGTTTATATATTTTTTAGTAGTGATATCCAGAAAAAATGTTTACCAAGATGTTAAGATTGTAAGAGCTTAAATAGTTTTTATTTTATTTCTTTTTGTACATTACGGTTTGGATTCTTAAACTGAACATATACCAATTTATTATAATAAGAGCAAAAAAGATTTTAAATAAAAATTAATGACATAATTAAAATGTTGAAGCCCCATTTTGAAAAGTAATATCCATTAATTTTATCACAAATGAAATAGAAATGTTAAATAAATCATATAATTTGCAGTTTTAAAATAAGAGTGAAATATTGTCTATTTTCCAAATGTCTTTTGAATTTAGTAAACCTATGCTATTACTTCACTACCACTTAAAAATTATTTATCTCTGGTTTTTTTAGTTCCTCCAATATTCCTAAAACAACTTTATTTCTTTTTGTTTTTTAACAAGCAAAACTGAAATGCCTTCCATTCGTCAAAGCTTATGAAGTGATTTAAGTGAGATAAAAGTAGTACAAGGTCTTAAAAAATGGCTCTGTTTAATTCAAGTTGAGCATACTCATTAGGCAAGACTTCCATTTATTTCAGTCATCTATATCAGTGTTTTCCAAAAATATTAAGAAATCACTTGGGATACTTGTAAAAATAAGAATCTTGGTTCCTCCTTACTCCCCCAGGGGCTACAGAATCAGGCTGTCAAATAAGCGGTTTTTAAGGTCTGAATCATATATTTGAACCCCTCTCAAAAGCACTGTCTTGGAAATAAATATATTAATAATATATCACCACATTGCAAAGTGTAATGGTTCTGGGTATTTGATAAGATTTGTAACAAATGCTATATGCCAACTTTTGACTTAAAGTTGCAGTTGCTTCCTGATTTCTGCAATTTCATCTCACAAGGACAAGTTTGAAACTGTTGTGGGTTCCTCTCTCTGCCCCTGCATTCCAGTTTCTACCATTCCTTTCCAAAATACTTAGCCCCAGGAAGTTTACCCATTTCTTTACTTAATGTTTATGCAGTCACCACAAAAATATGTTTTTAAAATTTTGAAGCATGCTTTCACATTGGAACTTGTAGATCCTTTAAAATGAAACTTTGACCTCCATTTGAATATTATTTGACAGCAAAAGGGTTAAACAATTGTGGATTGTTCCATTATTCCTGCAGGGAACATGAGAACTTCAAGGAATTATGTATTACATGAAAGAAGCTACATTTAATGTGACTGAAAGACTTAAAGGTCATTAGATTAGAAAATAGACTTTCCAGTTTATGTCTCGAGGGCATTTTCTAATAGAAATAGCTATACAATCTCACAAAAAACAAGAGAGTAAATTTTTGTTACTCATCTGTCCCATACTTTGCCATTAGAAAATCTCTCTTCCCTTCAGAACAGATGGAATAGTCTGACTCTTTGCAGGTAAGCAATGAAACTTGCTTTCTATAAGAAGTTCATTAGAATGAAATATTTGTCATTCTTAGTGTATTTTATGTGGCTTATGCAAGTTTAGGAATTAGTGCATGATATAATTTTTGCTCAGAAGAAAGTGATATGTTTCATTTTTAAAGTTATTCAGTCGTAAATATTTTCCTCTTCATTATCGATTGTTAATATTGTATGTTTCTAAAAATCAAAAGATATGTGATAATTAGGTTGCCTATTATTAGGAAACAGGTGGAAAGATGAAAGTTCCCTCTTTAGATTAACATTTAAACCTACATTAATTTTTAGCTACTTTGGGTAAATTTAAAGTTGAAAGAATGTTAACATTTTTGTGTTAAGGAGATGAATGAGTCATTGTACAAAAAGGTATAAAAGAAACAAGATCACAGGTTAGAAAAAGTTTCATCTTTTTTTTTTTTAAAGGAACAGTACTTCATCCCAAAAGCTGATTATCACTAATGCTTCATGTAAAAATGGATACAGAAAAGCAACAGTCCTATGCTTTGAACTAATGTGTTACCTTGAACATCATGGGATGTGGAACCCACAACCTTCACAAAAGCAAGAGGACATTTTTCACTGCCTTTTCAAATGTTTGGCATTACAGTTGAAGTGATTTTATTAATATTTAGAAATTTAAAACCATTTCACCATTTCCCTAATGCATATTTCTTAGTAACTACTTCTGTTTCAATCAGAGATACTATGCCTTTATCTATGTATTTCATGAAGAAATCTCCTTTATAGCTTGCAAATGTGAACATCAGAAAACAGATCAGACAATCCCCCACCTTGAACCTAGTCACAATTTTCACTGTAAATTACACTTTTTATCCTTGGTTGAACAGTATATACCTTAATGGGTATTGTATCTACATTATTAGCATATTCTTTTGGTGGAATCTTTACTCTTCTTTCAAGAAGGAAGCTTGTGACTGGCCTTTACAAAAAATACCTGGCCCCAAGAGGTAACTAGGGTCTATATTCAATGTTTTCTCAATCACTGTAAAATTAAAATTTTAAATTTTAGTTCATTTCAGTTTTGATTTACTTTTAAAGGGCTTTTCTTTAGTAAGGAAAAAAAAAAACAAAACATAAACCAGTGTACAAACTGATTTTCTTGGAACCTGAATGCCAGAACTTAAATTCAAAGAAATAAAGAAATGATTTTTTTAAAAAACTGCAGTCACAAGTTCTTTAAAAACCATACAGAAGTGCCCTCACAAAAAGATGTCTTGTTTCTAGTGAAATGGATCCTTCCTTTATCTGACGTCAAGTGACTACACTATTGTTTTCCTCAGAAAGACTCTGGAGTAGGATTTCCACTTGTCTTTATATTTACTTAGCAAAAGGTGTCTGTGACTATTCACTTTCAGAGAAAGAAGAAAAGCAGAGGAGAGAATCCACGTCTTCAAGAGGCTAAGGGACAAAGTATTGAAATCGCCTGGAAAGTGTCCAGAAAGAACGGCAAGAAGTCAAATGTTCACCTCCAGCTCAACTGGGAAGAAAGAAAAGAAAAATCAATATGCAAAGAATGGCCTCATTTTTCTAGACGGTGTCCCTCCAGAAAAACCCCAAGGAAGTTCTCCCTTAGCAACAGCCCAGAAGTTCCAGAGACTGTCCTGAACCCTGATGTTTAGCTTCTACCTGGAAACCAGACTTATCTCTGAGTCTTCCTTCACACCAGAGAAATGCATGCGGCAGTGGTGGCAGCAGATGTGATATTGTTGCTCCTAAGCATGGGGTGGACATCAGACTCTCTCTGCTCACCCACCATTTTTTACAGAGACTGCTGGATCCGTCGCTTCCCGGGTCTTCTGATCAATCTGGAGGAGTCTCAGAAGCTGGGAGCCCAGTTCTTGAAGTATTATTCTGAAAACACTGGCCAGAAGTGCAGTAGGAGCTGCTGTCTTAGGAAGGATGGTAAGTATTAATGATATGCTTGAGCAAAAATAAGAGGAAACTTCCAAGGCTGAAGACCTAAGTAAGGAGGCCTAGGCAGAGGCCAGTGAATAGTTGAAAAGGACTAGAGAAAATGCCCTGAAGTGAGGGATTGGGGAGGGAGGGAGGAGGAGAGAGAGGGGCCGTTGAAACTGACTTTGCAGTCTGGGCCCAAGCAGGCTCTATTTACAAATCTATTAATGACCCAGAATGCTATAGAACCTGCAGGAAACAGAGAATCCTTTCCTCAACAAAGTGCTAAATGAAAATATTTCCTCCAGGGTTAACTAACAGTATTTTTACAGCCCAAAATATACATGATTTCAAAAATGTTTATAATAATTTCCTTTTTAAAGTAACTTTTGTTGATATTAGTATCATATCAAATTTTTAAAATGTGCTTGCTTGAGTTAACCAAATGTGAAATGTATTGAACAGGAATTTAGAGTGTGATTCATGTTTTGAAAGAAATAGGGTCTTTGCCTAACCTGGGTTTCACAAGAGAAGTACACAGATGGGCAAAAAAAAAAAAAAAAAAAAGAAAAAAGAAAAAAAGAAATAGGGCAATATATGTCAAATAGCAAAAAGAAAAAAAATCATATTTTCAAATTTTCCTAACAGATGTTTTGTCTGTTATATAGAGTCTGGGTGTAGGCATAACCCATATAATATGATCAAGGGCTGCAATCAGGAAAACATTTCACTGTTGCAGAATTTCAAGTTACAATTGCCTAAAGACCTCTTTCATTTCTTTTTCATTTCTCCAAGATTTTAAGGCTACTTGAAAAGAAACAACAAAAGCAACACAGCACTTTAAAATAATTCCCTTGGTTGTGCCACACTTTCTGTCCATGGCTTGACACAAACTTATTAATTGCTCATGCCTCTTTTCCAGTTATGCATGTGAGATTTCCAAGATGAAAATCGGAGCTCCTTGGAGAATACAAACAGACTGTCAGGAGACCACAATGTGAGAAGCTGTCATAGGCCAAGGCCTCGAAGAGGCCAAGGGCACAAAGAGAACAATTAACTTAATAAAGGGGAATCTTTTTCTGATTTCCAACTTCCAGATGCTTCTAACTCCCAAATGCCTTCACTGAGGGTAGCTGAGGGAAGGGCAGTATGGTTGCTGAGTCTCCCCAGGGCACGAATTTACCGGACTCTCCACACCAGGGAAGCTGTGGCCTCTGGACTGTCAGGGACACTCCCATGTAATCATCCAGAACAATCCGTGATTTCAGAGCCTCTGTAACTTCCCAGTTGTGTGGCTTTCTTCCTTCACAACAAGAAAGGGCAGGAAGGCACAGCCCAGTTTTTATTGGAAGCCATAACTTTAAAATGCCACAATCCTGCTCAGAGCTGGCACTCTGAAATTTATATAAGGAATGTAAAACATCTTTCAAACTTGTTCTCTACAGAATCAACTACTCCTTTATCAGAAATTTAAACGTCTTAAATTTGAATTTTTAAAAATTATTCCTTTCCTTTAAACTTTACAGCATAATCCTCAGGGAATGTATTTGTAAACTATAATGTATTAGCAATGTATTATTAACTAGCTTTTGCTCTATTCTTCTCCTTCTGGAAAAATAAAGGGTGTGAAACATGAGGATGTCGGAAGGTAACTCCCTTACACGGAAGCAGTAAAGGTTCTGCCAGCAGCAATTCCACAGAGCTTTAGGCGTGCTGAGGTCTGGTCATCAGGCGCCATCCCTCTGTAATCTTAGTTTGTTAAAGAAGTTGATACCTTTTGGCCAATGGATATTTCCCATCACGTGGTCCTACTGCACTGCAGAAGGAGTAAAATCTGTGTTGCCCTTTAGGGAGGATAGATTGAAGATCTGCACTTGACAAAGGTGACTTCAGGTTTCCCATAAATAAGAGAACATGTTTTAAATAGCAAACTTGCTTAGAAAAGGGGAGACAGCACAGGACAGCTGTGTGCCCCCATCCCCTAGAATTCCACCTGCTAACATCCTTGCCTATCTACTCACTGCCTCTTTAGAGGACACTGACTGGGCTTTTCCTTGGATGGAGTTTTGTACCTGTAGTCGGGGGTGAGAGAGACGCTCACCTGGCCTGCTGCACCTGGGCCTCTCCCAGGAGTTACTCTTTCGCCCTTCCTGTTCCTCCCTCTTCTTCTACAGCATTTATCCCTTTATTTTCCTACTTCTTTCTCTGGTGATCCCCAGTACCTTAGCATCCTAAGAGGGTGTTGCACCTAGAAACTGATACATGAGTCCCAAGAGGGTTTGGTAGCTACTTGAAGTTTTCATGAACATAAAATACGGGGACTGGAAAATAATGCTTCCAGGTATCCTGTGTGGAATGGAAGGTATGAAAGGTTACTTAGAGGAAATCAGTAGATACTTTCTTTTAAAAAGGCATTTTCCATATTCATAGAAGCAGGTACAGTAGTCCATAACATTCTGTAAAACGTCTGAACGTAGCCCTGCCACGTACTGGTTATCCGGTGTTCCTAAAAGATTTGTAAGTTACTCAGAGCTCATCGCACTGGTGGAAACCAAAACCATCTGCAGGTGTACTTTGCCTGCTTCCCTTACAGTTTCCTGTAACTTGGCTGTCTTCTACCATGATCCAATTCATGACAATGTCAACTGCCTGCATGTCCACTGCCCGACGCTGGAGAGCTGCATATTGGAACCTGGAACCAGTGCCATTTTGTACAACGTAACAGACGGTAAGGACTCTATTTAAAGACTTTTGAAGAATGTTAGTAAGACATGTAGCCTAGAAACTGGCCGCCAATAGCCATGTATAAGTCTCTAAATCATTATTTTCCAGTAAACTCTGTCTGGAATAGTTTTGGATAACTAGAGCAGAAACCTGAAAGAAAATTCCCTTTAGTTTGGCATGTTCAGCAATGAGTCCATTCCGGATGGTAAATCGTATGTGATTAAACAAGAGCTTACCCATTGTATTTCATGTATCTCAAGAACCCTCCATAAGAGCCAAAGTAGGCATTTCTACTGCAGGGGCTGAGGGTGCCACTAGGAAATAAAGAAAATGCTAAATGGCAGTTTTGAGGGCTGTGGACATTGCATCCAAGGATTCTGCAAAGATGGGTGCCAGGGACAGGGAAACTTACCGCCACTTACTGAATTCAATTAGCATATCCTTGGTCCCAAGATAGCCAATGTATTTTATTTTAGAAAAATACATATTTAAGTGTCCTTTGCCCATGTGTGTAATCTCAGGGTGCAAATTAGTCACCCCAAAAGAATAGACTTTGCCATCAAAATCCAAAGGAGATACATTTCTTAACAGTCTGTATTTATGGAACACCTAATGTTCCAGTCTAGTCTCCACGCTGCAGAAGATGGCAGTCATCTCTCTGCCCTCAATTTCCTTTATAATCTAGATGATGAGACAAGTCTTACAATTAGTGTAAAACACATAACTAAATGCAAAAATGTGTGAAACTGCCTCAGTACAAAGGCTCAAGAAGGGGGGAACAATGAAAACTAGATTATTCAGGGGAGGCTTCATGGAGGAAGGCAGAAACAAGATAAAGAGTTCTATATCACGGTGGGAAAGCAGGAAAACCGGTCTGGCTACAATAAGGGGATGTTTGGAGTTGCAATGAAAATATGGCTAAGGTAGGGTAAGGCCAGGTATCAAAAGCACTGTGGTTAGAGTTTGGGGTTGACTTTGTCAGAAACAGGGAACCACAAAGACATTTAACGAGAAAACACCATAAAGTGATGTCTGGTTATCTTAGTCTGGGATAGACTAAGTCTTATCTTAGTCTGCATAACTATATGCAGGACACAGGGCAGAAACTCTGGTCAGGGAAGCATAAGGGCCTGGACGAGGTGCTCGTAGTTGCGACAGAGAGAAGGGATAATTACCAGAATACTGGGAAGAAAGCTTGGTTACCTTTTGAATGAAGGAATTGAAGGAGAGAGAGGAGTCCAAATCACTCTGCAGCACAGACTCCGGCAGGGGATGTTAGAATGGTGATGCCAGCGAAGGAGACAGGAAGCCGACATGATGATTTTGGGTTTGGGCATATTCAGGTAGAGATCATGTGAGATGTCCAGGTGGAAATCTCCAGTAGAGCACCGGAGAAATGAGATCAGAGCTCAAGAAAGAGTGAAAAAATTGGCGATATGGATTTCAGTGCCTTTAATGTCGTGGTGACAGTTGAGGACAATCTCTTTGTGTGTGTGTGTGTAGGGGGAGGGGGCGCTGAAGAGAAAATACAGCTGAAGACCAAGGAGTGAAGATTGCGGAAACCACACAACCAGTTAGGACAAGAATAGAACTAGCAAAAGAAAGTAAAAAGGAGAGGCAGGCAACCTGGGGTAAAATGCCAGGGCGGGTCTGTGGTCCAGGGAGTCCTGGGAGAAGAATCTGAAGGACAGGATGGCCAGAGGTATCAAGGGCAAGAAAGAAGCCAAAGCAACGAGACACAAGTGAGCAGGAAATGAGGACACAATTCCCTCAGAAGCAAGGGATATCGGCATGTTTGCAGGAAGAGAGAGAGAGAGAAATGGTCACCAACAGGGACCACTAGAAAGCTGCTGGGAGGATTTTTTTCTTCTCCTTAAAGACAAAGCAGTTTGTATGCACGTCTGAAGTCCAAGGGAAAGAACTTAGTATACAAGAAGGGAGAAAATACTAAAGACAAACCAGGACCTTCAGGGACTGAAAGGGGATGAAATTTAAGGCTTTGCTCATGATTTTGAATATGGGAACCCTTCTCAGGCCCTGTTTCCTGTATCTTTATGTAAAAATGCGATATTGTATCTCAAATGTTCACTGTTTCTGCAGCTTTCACACTAACACTCCCTGTTGTTGCGCAAAAGCCCTGACACACACAAAGCCTTCTCCTTGGGTGTAGCCACATTTGTTCATAACAGAAAGTGCCCTAGAAAGTTCAGATAAATTCAAGGTAGCCAGTATGTTTCCAAGCCTTTCAGAAGTCTGCAACAGTAGAACTTGAATTCAGCTTAGTTCAGTAACTCATAATGGCAACATCCAACACTTCTCCAAACTGTGCTTTAAGGTTTTCTCTTCTAAATTAAAAATAAAATGATTAATGCTTTCTTTATCTTTCAGGTATAGATCCAGATTTGCTGGTTTTTGGACAATCCCCTTCTACATACCTAAATACCCGCTCTTCCTCTGATAGGTGGGACAGACTAAGGATTCTAAAAGCTATGAATTTAGATAAACAACAAACCACCGTGATAAACCCTTTGATGACATCAATAGAGGCTCCATCATCGACCACACATCAAGATTTGGTTGTGAATACAAACAATACCAGTTATTCCAAGGAGTTAACCACAGATTTTGGGGCAAGATTCATTTCCCTGAACAACTCCATTACCACAAAGGTAAATATGGTGTCACCAAGTACTGATTTCATCAACAATCCAGATAACAAGACTATTTCTCCTTTCTTTGTGCCCGTAGGCACCAAACTTTCTCATAAGCCTATCCTATCCCAACTCAACAGTAGCAAACAGTCACTGAACAAAACCAAGGGGTACAGCAGCAGAAACCACACGTCTGCGAATGGAGACGACACACTTGATGGGGCATCTGTGACTGCAAAGGCCTGGCTGGTTCCCGTGGCCCTTTGTACCTCTGTCATCTTTCTTTGCTGTTGCGTGGCCATCCTTGCTTCTGGATGCTGTCAAAAGCAGCAGGGCCAATATAAGCTAGGACGGAGAAAGTCAGGATCCAGGCAAATTAAAAAATGTAACACTCTGAAGGAAAACTCTTAAAAGTTGTAGCAAGATTATAAGCTTTCAAGGGTTATTTCTAGTTTTCTGCAAGACAAGGGCAGTTTGGTTTAAAAAACTACATTAGGATACCCACTCCTGCCAAGCTCTAAAAAATGGTTGGTGCTTGATAAACATAACTGCTTTTTTGATTATTTCCATTTTTAAGAGACAGAGTCTCCCTCTGTTGCCTAGGCTGGAGTGCAGTGGTGCAATCATAGCTCACTGCAGCCTCGAACTCCTGGGCTCAAGTGATCCTCCTGCCTCAGCCTCCTGAGTAGCTGGGACTATAGGAATATGCCACTGTGCCTGGCTAATTTTTTAAAATTTCTTTACATACAGGGGTCTTGCTATGTTGCCCAGGGTAGTCTCAAACTCCTGGCTTTAAACAATCCTCCTGCCTCAGCCTTCTGAGTGGCTAGGATTACAGGCATAAGCCACCATACCCAGTTCTATTCCATTTTTTTTTGAGTAGTGTTTCTTTTGCCAAAGTTCCAAAATTCTCACCCTTGCAGTCGTTATTTAGTGCCAAGTGAGAGATACTGTTTGTTCCAGTGCTTTAGGGTATTAACTTACTGAATCCTTACAACTCTGTGAGTTAGCTATACCATTATTAACCACCATACTATTATCACGTTATAGATGAGGAAACTGAGGCAAAGAGAGGTTAAGCACTTTGCCTAAAGTTACACAGCTATTAAGTAGTGAAGCCAGGACTTAATTAAACATAGGCAATCTGGTTCAAAAGTCTATGCTCAAAAATCATAGTTAGACTAAGAACCTGTTTTCCCAATAAACATGAAAAAAAGATACCAGGAAGAAAATACCATAACATCATCACATTAGTCTCCCAGTCAAGGTCCAATTATTGTCACATATGTTAATAAAAACATTTAGTGGTTTGAACAAAAGAGCACTATTACTGTTACTAACCCATAAGAAAATGTTTCCTGATTTTTATCTAGCTTTCAAGGTTTAGTTGATTAATCTCTCTCAGTCCCAATCCATCTTCATCCTCCTTTCAATAATTATGGCACTGAGCTCTTTGGAGTTTTCTATACTGATTTCTGTGGAATAAAGCTTGGGAGTTTTAGTTTATATCTGTCACTCATATACATTCAATTTGCCCCGGTGTAAATATCAGCTATAGGTATTTCAGCTCTGTCCAAATCTTTCACCAGATTTATACCCTAAATCTTAGATTCTTACATGTAAAATACTGTCATTCAAGTCTCTGAAGAACTTAAACTTTAGGCTCTTCATCTCCTTCCTGAATCCTGTTTTTAATTTGAGAACAGATATTAAAAGACAGCCAATAAGAACAAAGAATAGATAAGGGGAAATCCTACTACAAAACTTATAAACTAGTACTATTTCCTCCAATGTTAAAGCAAAGTGGCTTAGGAGATATTTCTTTTTCTTTCCCCAGTATTGATATTGGGTAGAAAAAGAGAATGTCTATTTCTTTTACTATAAAGGAAATATAAAAAATTTCTATCAATAGAATAATAACCACAAATAAAAATCTGACTTAAAATGTAATCAACTTATCTCAACTTACTAATGATTATCTTAGGTGTCATAAATTTTATTAATTTATTTCCTAATATATTAGGAAAAAACATGCTATTTTGGGGGAAGGATATCAGGAATTAAAGTTATATTTAAATAAATAATTCAGGAAGCTGTCTTTATAAATTTTCATACATACATTTTAAAAAATTATTTTCTTTTAAGTATATATGAATTGCTTAGATGTCTTCCAACAAACTAGGGCCACTAGAATAAAAAAGTTTTTCTTCCTTGGAGTTTCTCAGAATTTTACTCATTCCTTAAAGTTGATAGTTTCATAGAAATGATCATAATTAGGGCAAACGTATTTACCTTTGTAAGAAAACAAACATACTCCTTCTCTTCTTCAGCCCCTACTTTTGACTATCAGATAAACTGAGTAAACTTGGACTAGAGAGACAACAGACCAGTCAGTCAATAAGCAAAAACAACTGGGGCTAGAAACTACACTTTTACTGGAAGCCTAAGGGACCAAAGAGAACTTCTGAATAAAATTTTATTAAGAAATAGGGCCTAGCCCAGTGGCTCACACCTGTAATCCTAGCACTCTGGGAGGTCGAGGCAAGAGGATCGCTTGAGGTCAGGAGTTCGAGACCAGCCTGGGCAAGAGTGAGACCCCCATCTCTACTAAAAATAGAAAAATTAGCCAGGGGTGGAGGTGCGTGCCTGTAGTCCCAGCTACTCAGGAGGCTGAGTCAGGAGGTTCGCTTGAACCTAGGAGTTTGAGGCTGCAGTGAGCTATGATGACATCACTGCACTCTACCCAGGGTGACAGAGTGAGACTCTGTCTCAAAAAAAAAAAAAAAAAGAAAGAAAGAAAGAAAGAAAGAAAAAAACAATTTCCAGGCACGGTGGCTCACACCTGTAGTCCTAGCTACTTGGGAGGCTGAGGCAGGAGGATTGCTTGAGGCCAAGAGTTCAAAGCTGCAGTGAGTTGATTGTGCCGTTGAACTCCAGTCTGGGCAACAGAGCTAGACCCCATCTCTTTAAAAACAAAACAAAACAATGAAAGATCTCAGGGCCCAGTCAATAACTAAAGCTAAGGTAGTTACTCCCATGTAGTAACCATAAAATCTTTCCAACACTGTAACTAGCTAGATCCTTTTTTCTAACAATAAAAACTCTGTAACTGTCTAGTATTATGAAATACCAATATACCAATATTGGAAAGAAATTATGTAAAGAAAGAATTAAAGCACCCTACAATTAATGAAAGATATTTGATCTATATCGTAGTTGCCTAAGTGTTTAAGCAACTTCTGAGCTATACAGCTTGAGGCTGGAGTCAGAAATAACTACATTATCAATACAGCACTGTCTCCTGAATCCTCATTATAAGGATGAACATTGTATACACTGGATCAATTAAGATTTTAAAGGACAAGGATTTAATTAATGACAAATAGTGCTGCTGCGTTGGTCTGAGTGCAGTGTTTACAACTAATTGATCACAACCAGTTACAGATTCCTTTGTTCCTCCTCCACTCCCACTGCTTCACTAGACCAGCCTTAAAAAAAAAAAAAAAAAAAAAAAAAAGTGCTGCTTTATTATTGTTGAAATTACAATGACAGCACCTGTTATATTTTTAAGGTGTTTTGTGTTCATCTTTCAGCTCTAAGATTTTGCCATTAGGCATCAATGACTGCAACCCCAGAGCCTTCAGGTCAGTCGCTTGGAGTTGGCCAAACTGCGAGAGGGCACAGTCCTCCACATCTACGGTCCCCAGTCCCCAGGCTGCAGACTGGGCCACAGACTTCCCCCCCCACCACTCCTACCTGTGGAAAAATTGTCTTCCATAAAACTTGGGAACTGGGCCACACAGCAGGTGAGTGGTGGGTGAGAAGCAGCCATCTGTATTTACAGCCACTCCCCATCACTCGCGTCACCACCTGTGCTCTGCCTCCCCCTGCCCCACCTGCCTGTAGAACAGTTGTCTTCCATGAAACTGGTTCCCGGTGCCAAAAATGTTGGGGCCCGCTGCTCTACATGATTGCCTTCACTGCTAACATCGACTGTGTAAGTTTGGTGGTCATCCCAAAGACACACTCAGGTTCAAAAATTCACTAGAATAACTCAATGAAAGCTATTATTCTTATGATTATGGTTTATTACAGGGAAAGGATAGAGATTAAAATCACCCAAGGGAAGAAGCACATAGGTTGAAGTCCAGGAAGGGTCAAAATGCTTAGCTCCCAAGATCAGTGTGTGACGATATGCATGGAGTACTGCCAACTAGAGAAGTTTGCCCAAGCTTCGGTGTTCAGAGCTTTTATTGGGTTCCATTATGTAGGTATGATTGACTGTCTGCCTGGGTAGTGATCTCAGCTGCCAGGTGGACTGATACCACGTGACCCAAAGCCGGCACCCTAAATCACGTGGCTGGTTTTTCTGGCATGGCTGGCCCCATCCTCAGATCTTCTGGGGCCAGTACCCACCCTAACTAAACAAAGACACTCCTATCAGAGAGGGCAAAGGCCAGAACTCTCTTTGGTCAAATTCTTTATTACAGATCATTACTCCCTCTGCTCTCATCTACACTATTATTACACAGGATGGACCACCCTAAGCTACCACTTCTTCACGTGTTCCCAAGTGACACCTCTTCTTAGCTTCTACTCTTCAAAATGTTTCCATCTTCAATCCTGTTTCTGCATCTGAGTTTTCCTTAACTGTACATGAGTCTCTAAATGAACTGATGTATTTCTTAAAGTGTGTTCAACCATGATCTAAAAAATTGTTTACCATGATCTAAAAAATTGTTTTACCTATTTTGCTTTTCAATCACTATTTCCATTAAATGGAATACAACCTATGTCTCCTTCCCTATTGTCCTTTATATCCCATAGAGCCTTGGCCTTACTAATACCAAATCATACCTTCTTTTTTTTTTTTTTGAAATGTGGCGGGGTGTCTCACTATGTTGCCCAGGCTGGTCTCGAACTCCTGGCCTCAGGTGATCCTCTTGCTTTAGCCTTCAGAGTTGCTGGGATTACAGGCAGGACCCATTGTGTGCCCTGCTCAACCTTCATTTTATGCGAATATTTTAAGCAACTGTTTTGAAATTCCTTTTGGCTTTTATTTATATTCTCTAATTCTGTTAGGCAAAATAAGTCTGTTAGGCAAATAAACTCTCAAGAATTCCTTTATTTTGATTTTAAATTAATCACTTGTCAACAACTATGGAAGTGGTAAGAAAAAGCTTACAGGTATACTTAAAAATACTGAACTGACAGTGAAATTGAATGGAATATATCTTAGGGTAGTTCTTATTTTGTCATTTACTCCAATTAAATTCAAGGTCCCATATGTCACTTCTTTCTGAGCTGTCGCAGCTCTAACTGGGGCATCCAAAAGGATGAAAACCAGCTAATCTCCACTTGTACTTTTCTGCAAGCTTGGGCCTGGCAAAATGAGCCTCACAATATAGAAAGTAGAATGCTCGATAGAGTTGAATCAACATAAAGTGCCCCCAAAAGGGAGGGATGGAACAAACATTTCCGGTTAGAAAATACTCCTGAGGACCTGTTTCTGACCAGAATTGGCAACTGTGAAAAATGGACCGGCTAGATGGCAGCCATGTGAACCGGTACTGACCTGCAAGTCGAGGGACGGGGTTCTGGGCCTACCTTCCCAAACAACCAAAATCATTACTCGAAAGCAACCGCTGAATGCCAGCTTGTGGGGAAAGAAATGTGGCAGGTGACAAAATAACAATTAAGTACATATATATGCATACTGAAGTTATTGTGTAGAAATAAAATCAAAACACTTTACCATCAGAAGAAATCAGAGATCTAATTAGTCTAATTGTGCCAGTGTACAAATAAGAAAACTTTGGAATAATTATTGCCAGTGAGCATTAGTATGAAAGGAATTAATTTTAACTCTGATATGATTTTTTAACATTTTCAATTTTATATCCAATTAGATATTGATTACATATATCATCAAATTAACAAATAAAGCGGATTTTTCTACTTTGTAATTCATGTCAAATTTAATAGTCTCTTCACTGATTCTTTGTACTGAGAAAGGGTGTTTTCATTTTCCCCCTCATTCTTCAGAGTAACAACACAATTTTTGTAATCTTCAACTTCTTTAGTACCAAGGAGTTCTTCTTTATTTACGTCCATATTTTTCTCGGCAGCTTTAATCTGGAGAAGGGTTTCCAAGACATTTTTTTCTGAGGAGCTATTTTTCCATACATACTCTTCCATGTCTGCTTCAGTCTTATATTTTTCCCATTCTTCGGTTTTCTGAAAAGGAAAAAATAATTTCTGAATCCTGAGAAATATTCAAAAGACAAAGGTTTTTTGTTTGTTTGTTTTCAGGGGTAGAGAAGTTGGCGAAATGTGGCCAGCCCCTGGCCAACACCTGCGTGCCCACTCTGGCTGACCCTCTTACCGAGCACGGCCATCCACCCGGGGCAGCTGCTTCCCGCTGCAGGCTGTTCTGCCAACGCCGGCCTGTCAAGCTCTGTTACCATTCACTAACGCCAGCCGCGTCATTTACAGTGTATCTGCCCTGCAAATCGCATTTATAAAGCTATACTGTTTTCCAACATATAGAAAACCCATTTTTTGCAGGGCAACAATTCTTGTTCCCTAAACCCCAACACATAAATATTTCACATTTCTGAGGTTAAAAAAAATGAGAGCGGAGAGGAGAATGTATTTATCTTTGTAACATGTTTGTGGGGAAGACAGAGAAGACCAAGTATTGTAATAAAATTAAAAATATGAAGTATGTGTACAATACATGATTTTTAGTCATAATGACTTCATGTATCCTAAAAGCTTGTTTTGTAATCTTTACTTTCTTTCTTTTTTCTTTTTCTTTTCTTTTTCTTTTTTTTTTTGGAGACAGAATCTCACTCTGTTGTCCAGGCTAGAGTGCCGTGGCGTCAGCCTAGCTCACAGCAACCTCAAAATCCTGGGCTGAAGTAATCCTTCTGCCCCAGCCTCCCGAGTAGCTGGGACTACAGGCATGCGCCACTATGCTCAGCTAATTTTTTCTATATATACTTTTAGTTGTCCCTATAATTTCTTTCTATTTTTAGTAGAGACGGGGTCTCACTCTTGCTCAGGCTGGTCTTGAACTCCTGAGCTCAAACAATCCACCAGCCTTGGCCTCCCAGGGTGCTAGGATTACAGGCATGAGCCACCACAGCCGGCCTATCTTTACTTTCTGTTCTCATAATAGAAACAATGTATTGTTACTACTTGTTTTTTCTTACAAAAATTTTTACCATGCTATTCTAGGGAACACCAGTAGGTTTTATAGTAATACAGCATAATTCAGATTTACGATTCAAATGGAGATGTAACATTACGTGAAAAATCAAGCAATACAGCCAATAAGCAATATGCCCTGGTTCAAAGAAGTGCTGAATGCCAACCACATTCTTTCCAAGTTAACACATAACAATATTCTGAGCTATAAGCCATGTTGGAATAGTCCACTATTCTGAGTAACTTCTTTAAAGGTGGTAAAGTATTAAAAGAGAAGTACATTTGTAAGGCTGTCAGAAACAATATTCTACCTCTGAAAAGTCCCCTTGAAAGAGACACCAGCTTGAGAGACACCAGACACGGCTCCAAGGCTTCTCAGAGCTAAGTGAGCATCAAGAAGCAGGTAAAATTTCCACCCGTGCCGCCCTCCCACTCCCATCCCCACTACAAGTGCCCATGAAAAGAGAAGAAAGCACTGGAAATATGTCCCTCAAAGGGTAAAAGGAGCCCCACCAACCACAAACAGGTCACTGGGGATGACACGGAATCAGCAAACCCCATTCAGATCACTGAGGCCCAAGGAAGAGGCTCCCCACACCACAAAGAGGCCCCCAAGAAGAAGAAATCCTCCTTTGAATGCTTCAAACTGAGTGCCTTTCCTTCAAGAGAAACCAGTAGGATACAGGGTGTCGGGAGGAGGAGGAGAAAGAAAAAAGAAAAAAAGATACAGGGTGTGTCTCCCCTGCCCCCCAAATTCCTGAACCAAGTGGGGTATTTGTGCTCAAAATTCCTGCCTGTTTGCCCTACCTCCCTATACTGAATCTATGGATTTATGGCTGGGGACAGTGTCCCAGCTTATGTTCTAGAAATACCCAGTTGAGAATCAACTCTATGTCCCTTTTTTATCTGGTAGGGAGGCTTTAGCCGTGGCAGGGTTGGGGGCAGGTGGCAATAATGTGCAACTTTCTTACTGGGTCCCTCCCCACAACCCTGTTGCAAATAATTTCTAAAGTCAAACTCTGAATGTATACGTTTTAAAAAAAATAACTGACAAAATTATCCTATCCTACCTGATTTTTACTGTAATATTTGGGGCAAGAATAAATGTCAGCCCCTTAAAAAAATCTAATGCTCTAAATTCAATACATTATTGGTCCTATCTACTCTTTGAAATGTTTTAAAACAATGTCGTAAGTTCTTCACAATTCTAACTTACAGGTGAAGTATATTCTAGCTTTAGGATCCAAACTCTGCACAGCTGAAAACAAATTCCAAGATAATGATAAAAACATTTCCAACAAATTGAATGCTTACTATATACCAGGTATCTCAAATGCTTACATATATTAATTATTTCATATAATTCTTATTAAGACATACTGGGATAGATTTTAACATCTCTACAGATAAGAAAACTAAGTATCATGAAAGTTAAATAGAGGGTCACAATCTCTTGGAGGGTTTCAAATTTCATAACTTTTTGTATTCTAGAAAGTTAATGTGCAGTGCACATATATTTTGTGACACCTCCAGATGGGGTTTACAGCAGCATCCTCTAATACATTACAATTTTTGCAGCAACATATATGAATATTCACATTAAATGGGATAAAAAATATATATAAATAAGCTTCTCATCTATTCAGGTCACATTTGCCCCCAAATAAGTTATAAAAAGACTTTCAATTTCCAAACCTTCTGGGTTTTAGAATTACATTTAGAGGGCAGATAAATGTATCACAGATTAGATTTAATTTTCTCAGTTAAACACTTCTTCTTTTTTATTTTTTGGAAACAGGTCCCACTCTGTTGCCCACAGTGGAGTGCAATGGTACAATCACAGCTCACTGCAACCTCAAACTCCTGGGCTCAAGTGACCCTCCTGCCTCAGCCTCCGGAGTAACCAGCACTATAGGCACAGGCCACCACACCTGGATAATTTTTTTTTTTTTTTTTTTTTTTTTTTTGAGACAGGGTCCCACTCTGTCACCCAGGCTGGAGTGCAATGGCATGATCATAGCTCACTGCAGCCTTGAACTCCTGGGCTCAAGTGATCCTCCCACCTCAGACTCCCAAAGTGCGGGGAATGGGGCCTGAGCCAGCATGCTTGGCCTAAACACTTGTTCTTAAACATAACTAGGTTATCTCCAGTTTTCCTGCAGTCTCCTTTGAGTGAAAGCTTTTTATGTCCAAGCAAATTTAGATTAGAAAACACACACACGCACATACACACACACTCTCACACGACCGACAGCATGCCCCTCTTACAAAGACGATGGGACTCAAGATTGTGCACCAGGCTGCTGCTATGATTAATAAAGACATCTAATTTTCTGAAGTCCCATGGTAAATGTAAGAAAAGATCTTTACATCTTTAGAATTTCTTAGTTTTTCAAGCAGGAAAAATAAAAGCTAAGCATTATCACTATATTTGCCTTTTGATAGAAATCTTTTCTAGTCATTAATCTGTAAGTTTTCACAGATGAGTGTCAACCAAATGGGTCTTCTCAGTGAAGAGAACAGAGCTAACTGGAACAGCTGCTGGTCTGGAAATGATGTCTTAAGCTATTCCTAAACACCTTCTAGACTTTGTCAGTGACATAAAGGCAATAATATTTTCCATGAAACTTGTCACTTTGGAATGTTTTTCATTTAAGAGGTATAAATATAAAATGCTTGGGGGGAAAAACTCCAAAAAATTTTTCTTTTAATTTTACATTACATCTTCCACTTTCAAACAGGATATAGTAGGTCACAGCATGGTTGTACTTTTGCTATAACTGGAAAAACCCAGGTAACTGACCAAAACAAAAAATCCTAAGGATATCAGACAGCTAAGGTATCAACAAGGACTAGATGAATATTAATTCTAGGCTACAAGAATAGTCAAAGGATCCTTCTGGAAATCCCTAGCCATTTTATTCCTTGAGAGCATTTTCTAATTCTGTGCAGACAAGACTAGAGTTTGGCCTGTGCAGAAGAGCTCTACTTAGGAAAAGAGAAACGTGTGACAGATTGGAATCTGGGAAGCCCCAAACATGACTGGTTTTGTTCTGGGGCTACATATGGGAAGCTAGAGAGTCACAACCAGGCTACTAAAAAGCAGAGTGAAATCTCCTATAATCTCATCTGGGTATTTAGGAGACAAAGTCCTGCTAAAGGGAGAATGTCCTCTTTTGAACACTCAACCAATCTCCCTCTCAAGACATCTGCTAGATTTTGAAGTTGTAAAGGGGCTACAGGTTACCAAGCTAAGCTCAAAACTTCTGAAAGGTCCAAGCGACTCTTCAGCAGTCCGTCAGATACAGAGTTAGACTTGTCAAGTTCCCAATCAAAAGCCTGGAAGGCTAAGCCTGTAGTATAAGACTACATCTTAGGGCCGGGCGCGGTGGCTCACGCCTGTAATCCTAGCACTCTGGGAGGCCGAGGTGGGCGGATCGTTTGAGCTCAGGAGTTCGAGACCAGCCTGAGCAAGAGCGAGACCCCATCTCTACTAAAAATAGAAAGAAATTATATGGACAGCTAAAAATATAGAAAAAATTAGCCGGGCATGGTGGTGCATGCCTGTAGTCCCAGCTACTCGGGAGGCTGAGACAGGAGGATCGCTTGAGCTCAGGAGTTTGAGGTTGCTGTGAGCTAGGCTGACGCCACGGCACTCACTCTAGCCTGGGCAACAGAGTGAGACTCTGTCTCAAAAAAAAAAAAAAAAAAAAAAAAAAGACTACATCTTACAAAAGCTGCAGCCCAGCCTTAGCCCAACCCAATCCAGACTAGACTAAAAGGATAAGCCCCTGATCCTGTCTGCCCAAGAAAAAAAAAAGAGAAAATCTTTTCTGATGGACAATATCAAATGGAGCGTCTATGGGTCTTTTATACACAATGTCTGGCATGCAATAAACAATTAGTAGACATTGGAAGAGAAAAAAATGTAATTAATAATCAAGGGAAAAACAAACAATACAAGCAGACTTTTAGCTGATTCAGATAATGAAGTTAGCAGACAAGGACTTTAAAATAACTATGATTAATGTATTAAAGAAAATAGAGAAAAAGATAAACAAAATGGATTTAAAAATGAAGAATTTCAACACAGAATTGGTATCTATAAAAATGAATCAAATGAACATCTAGAATTGAAAAATACATCTAAAGTTAATAAATCTTTTAGATGGGTTTAAAAGCAGTCTAGATACAACAGAAGTCAAAGACAGGGTAATAGAAAACCACATTGTTATATATATGACAGAGATACTTAATAACATAATTATCAACTCTGTACTATCGGATTGTAACTATGAGATTCTAAAGCCTTTTTATACTAAGTAACTCCCTCTAAGGTTTACTAGGATCCTATTTAACAAGTTCAACAAACCTAAAACTGAGAGGACAATTCTTATATGTCCTACACAAATAAAAATTTTTAAATTTAAAAAAGTTTGCAAAACCAAATTTTGGGGAATTTAGTCTGGATCAGCAATTCCTAAATTTATTTTTGCAGTAGCTATCACTATGATAAAAATCTGTAACTTTCACTTTCAAAAACTCATAATTTTTCTGAAACTTCTGACTTTAAAAAGATAGGATGCTAAGTTCACAAAAAGAGAAACATTTAGGTATCAGTACTTCTCCTGCTGGAAGACTACAATATCAACTACGAAGTAGTTTTACCAAAAATTCTAATCAGAATCTGATTAAACCTCTAGATCCAACTATCAATTTTAAAAATATATAGGTAACAGTGGAACATGTTAAATTACACTATGGTGATACCATCAGCAAAATCAAAATGGTAGAAACCCTTCAAGAAAACCACAAAGCAAGATTTCTTCAACACATAAATTGCAAGAGAACAGTTCACAAACCTCTCTTTTGGGTTGTGACCACTATGGGGCATTCTTTCAAAAAACATTCACTGAGAACCTACTGTGTGCTTGGGCAGTTCTAGGAGAAGCTGAACACCCACTAGGGTGCACCCTAGCTATAAACTAATGTTTTCATATCCAAATATTTTAGAAAAAGATACATTTGCTCGTTCATATAAAACTGCTGAAATTTCCCTTCAGTTGAAATAAAGAATACAGTTGGCTAAAACAACACCTCATTATTCAAACACAACAATACTGATATTGGAACAAAATTAATTTGATTTATAAGCCAATCATTTTACACAAGGCTATTAATGCTACTAAATACAGTTTTGTTTTTGTGATTTAACAAAGTCTATTAAAGCATATTTCAAACATATACAAAAGCACAACTGCCACATATCCATCACCCAGTTTCAACAATTAGCTTGTTTCATATCATATATGCCTCTACCCACTCACTGCCCCTTCCCATGTCCTCACTGAACTCTGAAGGAAATCTTAGACATTATCATTTCATCCATAATGTTATATTTTTCTTTAAAAAAAAAAAATGGATGGTTTAGAGCCGGGCATGGTAGCTCACGCCTGTAATCCAAGCATTCTGGGAGGCCGAGGTGGGCAGATTGTTTGAAATCAGGAGTTCAAGACCAGCCTGAGGAAGAGCGAGACCTCGCCTCTACTAAAAAAAAAAAAAAAAATAGAAAGAAATTGGACAGCTAAAAAATATATATATAGAAAAATTAGCCAGGCATGGTAGTGCAAGCCTGTAGTCCCAGCTACTTGGGAGGCTGAGGCAGGAGGATCGCTTGAGCCCAGGAGTTCGAGGTTGCTGTGAGCTAGGCTGATGCCACAGCACTCTAGCCCAGGCAACAGAGTGAGACTGTGTCTCAAAAAAAAAAAAAAGGATGGTTTAAAAAATAATACCTGTAATCTCATTATTAATTTGGTCATATTTTGATTCACAAGAGCCTAAGTTAAGTCAGTTTATTCATTCACAATCAATTAGCCAGCAATTCCAACATGCAGTTTACTGGATCCTGACAGCTGTTTCCCTGCTGTATATTACTTTGCCTGTCTGACCACAGCTACTGGACAAAACCTGACTGAAACAGAGTACTTTCCTTGGAGCTTGAATCCAAAGAGAGAATTTAGCTTAGTTTAGTTTTTAGTTTTGTCTCTCTCCTTGTCCCCTGCCTCTGGGTGGCTAGTCCTATAAATTCTGAAATAGTCAAGGTCATGCTTTCTGACATACAGATTGGAGGAGGAGAGGAAATTGGTCCACAGAGAGAAAAAAAAACTGGGCAACTGCCTATAAAGTAACAAAGCCCAGAGCCTAAGAACCCTCACATTGTCCTAGTTTCCGTTCCTGCCCATTTCTGACATAGTATCCCTGCCCTTTTATCTTTTCTGTTTAAGCTAGCTTGAGTGAGTTTCTATGACTCACAAAAGGGGGTCTCAACTAATACAGGGTGCTCAGGAAAGAGGATAGGGGAAAGAAAGAGTTTAGAACTGTCAACATATACATGATAAGTTATATCACCTGAGAGAATATGCAGAATGAGGAAAAAAGGAAAAGGACAAAATTTGGGCAACAACTAGATTTAATTCATTTGGACTTAACATATAGCAGACATTTCTAGAAAACACAACACATTCCAGTTAGAAATTTTGCAGTTAAAATGGCTCAGTACTATTTGTAAATAAGCAGCATGTTTCCAAGATGTTATACTTAAAAATAACAATTTTGAAATAAGATTTTTGTATTTATGTGGCTTAAAATGGACTTTTTGTAACAGTTTCCTTTTTAAACATTTTTCTTCAACTTCAATGCCTTTTCGCAAAAAGTTAAATGTCATAGTAAGAGCCTCTAAAAATAAGGGAATTTGTACTAAAGGAATAATAATCCAGAATTGAATTGATATAGTGTCAGCAGGTTGCAATTTTATATAAATCTTTATAGGAAAGATGGAAATTACTAAAAAGTAGAAGAAAAAAAATCATCTATAATTCTATCACCCAAAGATAGCCAATCCAATATTGGTAGCACTTTGTGTATGTCCTAAATGCATTTTTTAAAACATTGCTATGATGAAATTTTATTTACAATTTTGTGCCCTTATAATTTACTCTCAAATTTTTAGCTTCTAAAACCACACCCAGCAGTGAAGTATTCAGTTTATTTAAGAGCTTCTTTTTTGAAGTATGGATGGAATGTATTGATTTTTTCTTTTCTTTTCTTCCTCTTTTTTTTTTTTTTTTTTTTTTGAGACAGGTCTCATTCTGTTGCCCAGGCTAGAGTACAGTGGCATCATCATAGCTCACTGCAGCCTCAAACTCCTGGGCTCACGTGATCCTCCTGCCTCAGCCTGGGACTACAGGCGTGCACCACCATTCCCAACTAATTTTTCTATTTTTTGTAGAGATGGGGTCTTGCTATGTTGCTATGTATGCTGCTCTCAAACTCCTGGCCTCCCAAAGTGCTAGGATTACAGGCGTGGGGCACTGCACCCAGCCTGTGGAATGTATTAATTTTAAAGCACAAACAATAGCATATCCAAATGACTGGGGGCAAGTAAAAATACCATTTTAAGCTCAAATTGATTATCATTTAGGCAGAGCTCGATTAATTTGTAGACTCCTATTTTAATACTTCAAGCATTAAACACGTATAATTTCACCATTTAATTTGTAAGTATGTATCTCTCTATTTCTCTCTCTCTCTCTCTCACACTCTCACACACACACACCCACACACACCCTTTCTTCTCCTCCCTGCCTGAAATGAGAGAACCTGTCCTGACCACAAATGTTGAAGGGGCAACTTTGCATTCCATGAGATCCTGTTCTCTTTTGCAGTTGGCTCAATTATTCATTTACTCATTCATTCAGTAAATATTTATTGCAAAACGACTATGCCAGGCACTGCGTTCTGCTGGAATCTCCAGTCTAACAAGAGACCTGAAGTTAGACAGGAGCCAGTCGGATGAAGATTGTGATCCCAGTAGAGGAAAAAGCATCCACAAAGGCTCTGAAGCAGGAAAGAGCTTAGCACAGTTCAGGAAGTGAATGAAGGCCAACAAGAGAGGAGTGGCACAGGATGAGGCTGAACAGCTATTAGAATACTCACCACGTGACAGGCATATTCTGAGTGCCTTACATGGATTAACTCATTTAACTCACAATAACCTTATGTGTACTATTATCTGTTTTGCAGAACAGGAAATTAAAGCCTAGAGCAACTGAATAATTTGCCCAAAACCACACTGCTTGTTAGTGTCTGAACAACATGTTCTAAGGAACCTAGAGACATGTTAAAAAGAATATCAAAAGAACAAAAGAATAACTTAATTTGAACCTATCATCTTTTTGTCTCCTTGTAAACATAAATTTAATACAAAGAAAAACATAACAGCTAATTCATGCAATGGCCAATGTATTCTGATGTAATAGAAAGCAAAGAAATATCTGCTCCACTAAACAGACAAATTTGTCAACTCCTACCGTCTTATTTACAATTCCCTTTGCCTAGGACATGAATCATAGTAATATTCCACTTCTCATGATTACAAGTAAGGCCTTGTGCTGTATGAGAGAAAACAGTTTAGCCATTAAAAAAAAAAAATCCCATGTAATTTGAAAATCATAAAAAATGGGAAGAGGCAAATATTCATAAAAAAGTGAAAAAAAAATTACTGTCGGTTCTCTCAGCTACCAAAGCTAAATTTTTAACTGAATATGTAGAGAAATGCAATTCAATTTAGATCAGGTTTTAAAAACATTTACTGAACGCAAATATGCCAGACACTGAAGTAGATGCTGGAAATATAAAGATGAATGAAACCTACAGTTCTTGCCCTCAGTGATCTCACAGTCTAATGAGGAGAGCAGACACGTGCACAGGCAATTGCTATAAAAGTAATAGAAGGAATGCTAACAGGAGGAGGCAAAAGGGATGGCAGGAAACAGGTAAGAGAGGTTACATTTGAGGTGTATTAAAGGATTCATATGAATTTACAGGGCTGATCAATTTGAAAAAAGGATTGCAAGCAAAGAGAATAACATACGCCAAGTTATGAAAGAACACATTATATCCATAATGGCTGAGGTACAGGGTACATAACCTGTTTCCTGAGCAGCTGGTGATGAGGCAGTAAACTGCTGTGAATGACATACTGAGGAGTATAGACTTTATTCTAGGGAACGGGGAACCACTGAAGGATTTTATAAAGGACTGTGGTACCACAGATAGTAATATGGAAGGTGGATGAGACAAGGAAATCAATCAGAAGGCGATTACAGTTATGCAGGTAAAAGATGATGAAGACCTTATACTAGGGCAGTAGCAGTAGGGATAAAGAGGGGGAAATAGTTTTAACAGATATCTAAAAACTAAAAACTGAAAAGATTTGGTAACTTAGGTATCAAGAGAGAAGGAAAACAGTATAACCCTCAGATTTATGACCACTGGGCGGGAAAGAAGAACATGAGTTTTTCTTAAAGGTCTCTATACAATAAAAAGAGGTCTCACCTGAAGGCAAAGAGGCATGAGACTGTCACCTTCAACGTAGCATCATCCCACCCTAAGGGTCTACAACAGCTGTCCACTGCCCTCCACGTAAGTCTAAACTCCGCTGCACGTATGAGAGACAAATCCCCCCATTTCTTCCTGCCCCTCGTCCTAATTCCCACCCCTTACTCTCAGCTGATACCAGATGCCGGTCAAGTACTCCTTATCCGAAATGCTTGGGACCACAAGTGTTTTGGACTTCGAATTCTTTTGGATTTTGGAATATTTGCATTATACTTATTGGATGAGCATCCCTAATCTGAAAATCTGAAATCTGAAAGGCTTCAATGAGCATTTCCTTTGAGCGTCATGTTGGTACTCAAAAAGTTTCAGATTTTGGAGCATTTCAGATTCTGGATTTTCAAATTAGGGATTCTGAACCTATATGTGTACAAAAATCACCTTGAAAGTGATATGCCTAGAAAGATTTTTTTTTTTTTTTAAAGTGATAGCCCAACTCTCTAATCAGTTTTCTTATGAACAAACACTTAAAGGCTGGGGAAATTATTCACAATCAGGGCTCAGCACCAGAATCACCTGTGGAGACTTCAAACCGTATACACCTGGGTCTCACAGCTACAGATTCTGATTCTGTATTTTCAGAAGCATCTGCAGTTTAAAAAGCTTCACAGGTGATGCTGATAGAACCCCAAGCTGAAAACAGGCTATAGAGATAGACGAATTTTCAATTAGTCAATTGCTAAGTTTTAGAAGAGAGCAAACTAAGCAGTTAAAGGCAGATTTGATTTCATCTCTTATTTCATAACATTCTGAAAGTCAAAGTTGAACAAAACTAAGTAATATAATACCATGGAAAGAATATGGAGCTCTGAAACTGCAGTTCAGGTCTTTGTTCCTCCACTAAAAAGCTCTATAACCTTGGGCAAAGTACCTAATCTTTCCTCTAAGTCTTAATTTCCTGAGGTATAAAATGAAGAGGTTATAGTAAGATAAGTTTTTTAACTCCTGATCTTCAAAGTTAGCACTAATTTAAAATGAGTGGCCACACGAAATGCTTTGTGTTAAAAAAAGAAAAAAAGTACCATTTTGAAGCACTTACTTTGAAGCACTTTTAAAAGATGGAACAACTCCTACACCTCACCCCCTTTTTGGTTTCCTTTTTTGTGTTAATCAAGGTGATCATTTGAAACAGCACAGAAATTCAAAAAGAACGTCAGAAAGTCAGACACAGACAGCTGACTCTCAGAGCAACACCACAGATCCATTTTTAGAACAAAGGCAGATATATGTGTCTGGAATCAAGTAAAACTGTAACACGGTGTCACTCTTTACTGTTACTGGCCAAAGGAAATTCTGTTAACATTGTCAAATGTAAATTACATCATGAAAGAAACTCATGGAAATAAAAATTTATGGACAACCTCCAAAACAATGTAGTATTACCACAGTCTCTTTTAAATATTTTTAAAAAATAATCAAATGAAAAACAAGCCTTATCTACACATAATCCAAATCATACATTTATGAAAACTGTTATCTCAAACTGTTGCAAAGATATTTCTTAAAACTGAGAGTAAAGTTTTTGACTATTAGTAATAATTTTACTAATAAATATTAATAATCTATACCAGTAAGTTCATTATTGCTAACATCTAACAAGTGTGCTCCATTTTATATTACTGAAAAGAGAGTTTATCTGTTGATTTGTCATCTTACGTTAGAATGTATGTAGAGTTGAAAACCTTCTATTTCAAAAGTCTACATTTATGTAAATTCAAAAGATAAGCAATGTTTCAATAGCTGTTATTAAACATTTAGTGTTCTTACTTAGCACTGACCAGCTACTATGAAGTACAAAATATAAGGTCAGATCCCTACTAATGAGGGCCTTACAATTAGTTAGAAAAATAAAACATACATAGAACAAAACAGTGACTAAGACAAATGCCTGTAATGAAGTGCTCTAGTGACCAATAATTAGAAAGTAAAATAAGGTAGTTTAATTTGTAAATCCTATACAAAGTAAGGGTCAGACAAAGAATAAGAGGCTCAAGGCAGGTTAAAACCTTGAAGGATATATAAGAAATGAACAAGTAGAGATAGGGAATTAGACAATTCTTGCTATAAACTAAATGTTTGTGTCCCCTCCTCTCAAATTCTTATGTTGAAACCCCATTCCCCAATATGATGGTATTTGGAGATGGGGCTTGGGGGAGGTAATGAGGTCACGAGGATGGAGTCCTCATGATGGGACTAGGGCCTTTATAAGAAGAGATAGGAAAGAGCTTGCTTCCTCTCTCTCTGATCCCTGCCATGTGAGGACACAGCAAGAAGACAGCCATCTGGAAACCAGGAAGAGGGCCCTTACCCTAAGGCAACCATGTTGGCACCCTGATCTCCAACTTCCCAGCCTCTAGAACTGTGAGAAATCAATTTCTGTTGTTTAATCCACCCAATCTATGGTCATTTGTTACAGTAGCCTGAACTACGACAACCCTTAACGCTTTTGCAATATTTATTACCAAACCCACTTACTTCCACTACAGTGTTCGTCAATTAGAGATTATGTTTTTCCCATTATGTATTAACCCCCATATCCAACAACACCAAGCAAATAACAGGCAATCAACAAACATCTGCCATTTTTAATGAAAGTAGACTTGACATTTGACATAGGATGGTTCACTTTTTCCTAAGCACTAAAATAGTGAAAGGTACATTTTCAAACAACTCATAAAATGCTACATCAGCTCAATGTTGCCCTCTGGTTACAAATCTACACTCTAAATAAGCTACACAATGGGTTTCACAATCTGCCTCTCACTCACTGCCAGTTTCATCCCCTGCACCTCTGCCCTGTGAGTCCTATGTCCTGGTCACACCAAACTTCTGCCATAAGGCCTAGAAAGTTCTTCATCCATGTCTCTACTGCATACTCCTACTCATCTTCCAAAACCAGCCACCACTCCTATGAAGCTTTCAGGGAGAATTAATCCTTGTCTGTGCCTCTCATAACAGTATGTGCCCACTTCCATTACCTGGTTCAATAGATTATATTATAACCATCAGTTTCCCTACAGAAATCAAGGCACATAAGGGCAGAGGGTCATTACTCTTGAGAGTTTTACCAACATCTAGCACCATACCTTGTACACAAGAACTATGTAGTTGTTGAATACAAGAAAGAGTAAACAACACAGCAAATGTTGCTCAAGTGTTCTCTAATAGACCTTGGAAAGGCATGTGTGTATGAGCATACACAATCACAATGAACTCATAAATCTCACAGATTAAACAGTGATTATGGCTCTGCAAAAGAATTCATTTTTATCACAAATATTTGTAATAAGGTCCCCTTTAAAAATGAACTCTTAGTGAGTGTACAATTATCTTAGAAATTTCTGTAACATGACTTTTCAGAATCACTTTATTACAAAGCTAGATAAAGTTTTGGCAATAAGACTGTCATGAAATCCAAATAAGAGCCAAAAATTTAAAATTAAAAAAAGCAACCATCAGTAATTCAATATCAAAATCCTCTAAGGACCTCTGAAATTTTATTTCAGATCTCTATGTTTTCTAAAGTAAGTGCTTTTTCCTTGCCCCAGTGTTTGTGCTTTAGTCTACCTTTTGTGTAAGTCACTATGCAAAATGTTTCAATCAATCATTTCTTAACCTAATCCCTTGTGGATGGTTTAAATTAAAGAATATCACGAAAAAGTTAAAATTAAGGAAGTTTTGTTATTGGTTACGTCAGATTGTGAGTAGGATACATGTTCGAAAAATTTAAATACAGGAAGGTATAGATCTGACTTTACTTGTATAAACTGTCAAATTAAATACAAGTTGTATATAGAAACTTGGAATAAGTGAATTTGAAATTCTAAGAAAAAATTTTTTCTTCATTTTAGTATTATTAATGATATTACTAGCCATTTACTGAGAGCCCACTATTTGCCAGACACTGTGTAAATTCTCCTCCATCCACCCAAAAAACATTAGAAGAAAACTGAGCCTCAGGGTTAAATGGCTGACTGTTACACAAGGACTAATTAATGGACCTGGCGTTCAAATCCACATACGTGTGGCTCCAAAGGCTAAAACTTAATTCACTCCTATGCTAACGACATGTAATACTGAAAAAGTAAACCAAATTTCTACAAGTCTCTCTGCTTCTTTAAACTGCTGAAGGATAACTGGTCTAGTGAACATTTGTCTTTTATTACCTTCCTAGCACTAACACTGCAATAATCATTCTTTGAAGAATTACCTAAGCCTGTGTGCCTGAAGCCTATGCTTTGTGAAGTCTATGCTTATTGAAGTCTACTTTGATACCTCTTTAGTTAAACTGTTTTAAATAGTATACAACAGAAGCATCCTCATACTGAAGTTTAGATGAACATTTTTTCAGAGGGGTTTCAGTACTATGTGCTACATAAAACTACCAACTACTTTCCTTTCAGTGTTACTTAGAGGTAACCTCCAAGGGACAGTTTAAAAGCCCAGGGAAACACATATTTGGATATTAAATGCTCAGAAGCTAGCCTATGAAAAATAAAGCAATAGATTAAAAAGGGGCTCTCTAAATATTTGATTAAATACCAGGTGGTAACATCAATTTCAAGTATGAATTTCATGTTGGTGAAGAAAAAAGAATTTCAATTTAATAAAAATTCTGTTCCACCAGCTCTGCAAAATTTCACGGCTCATCTACGTTCTCTTAAAGCTTCTTTCTGATGATACTTGTTTAGAAAGGACCAAGAGCCAATTTTAATATAGGAATTTTTTAATTTTATCTGCTTTGGACAGTTGTATATACTTACTTATCCTGGCATCAATGTAAGTAGCATTAAAGATCAAAGGCTTCTTGAGTGAATCCAGAATACAAGTTTGTTTGGATTTTATGTCATGGAACCACAGAAAGAATCCAATAAATCAACTTTCACTGAATTTATTTATGCCTGTCATTTCCTTTGGGGCAAATTCATTTTACAGGCTGCTGGCAAAATAAGAGACTCAAAACTGGTTGGTTTTTATTGTTTGTTATTAACTCCTTAAGCGGCAGCCATAAAGTTGTAGCTACTTCAGCCATATTGCTGGTTCAAAAGGGAACTTAATCATTTTAAGCCAAAAGCATTTCTAAAATCAATTGTACAGGAAACAGAGATTAACTGCTATTATGATGTTGCTTCTAAAGCCAGGAACTAGAAAATCCGGAAGAATTATGATAATGAGAATGCCTCAAAAGAAGAGAAGGGCTACCAGCTACTTTTTATTCTTCACTAATTTCACAATAAGGTTTTTTTCCTTTCACTTCCCACTCATCCTCTTGTGTTAAAACTGTTCTATTATTAATACCAATGAAATGCTGTGAGGGGTTTAGTGAATAGCTGCATGTGTTCACAGAATCACAGTATCTCAGGGCTCAAAGGAGGTTCCAAAGGCTTTGTAATCTAACTCCCTATCCACTATCTATCCAAGGAGTATGTTTCTTTTACCTATCTCCACTAAGTAGCCAATGAATAAAACATTTTCTACCTATCAAAGTAGCTCCCTGCATCTTCCATGGCTCTCTTAGGAAGTTCTCACTTATTGAACTGAAATCTGTCTCACTATTATTTCCACCTTGTTGTATCTCTAAGAGTCATAAAAACATCAATCTAAGCTCTCTTTCGTATGAAGTCCATTGAACATCTAAAGAGAGTGACCCCCTTCTCCAGCTATTTCTACTCCTTCAAATATTCCTAATATGAAATGCTACTGAGTTCACTGTCCTGAGTTCACTGTCTACGTTGGGCAAGCTATAAAAAATTTAATTTGTATGCATATCTGAAATAGTTTTAATTTTTAAAATTAATATTTAAAACTTTGAGTTACCTAAACATATTAGTTGCCAACTTTAAATCAGATGAGTTAATGTTCAAGCATAGCAAAATCTTGCTTATAAATGTATATACTTAAACTAAAACCCAATCAATTCAGGTACAAGACTATTTTTAGTACTATTTAAATATAGGTTGAGCATCCCCCATCTGAAAACCCAAAATCTGACATGCTCAAAAATCCAAAACGTTTTGAGCACTGACATGATGCCACAAGTGGAAAATTCCACACCTGACATCATGTGATGAGTTGCAGTCAAAACTTTATTTCATGCAAAAATGATTAAAAATATTATATAAAGTTACTTTCAGGCTGTGTTTATAAAGTATATATGAAACATAAATAAATTCCATGTTTAGACTTGGGTTTCATCCCCAGGATAGCTCATTATGTGTATGCAAATATTCCAAAATCTGGAAAATTCCAAAATTCAAAATATTTCTGGTCCCAAGCATTTTACATAAGGGATATCAACCTGTCATTAATTTCCTTTAATTGTCCCTAACAAATGTTCACATAAAAGGCTATGTGTTAACTAAAAATTTTAATAAACATTTAAAATACCTTTTATAAAGTTTTGGAGTTTTGTTCTACAGCTTACTTAAAAAACAGGATGAATTATTAATATAAATTCTTAAATCATACAGATGATGACAACTCTCTTCATAACTGAGAACTTTCACCCAAAGTCAAACAAAAAACCAAAGTCAAAAACTCTGAATTTTAAAGGCTTTTAGGCATATGATTTTTTTTTTTTTTAAGAGACAAGGTCTTGCTCTGTCACCCTGGTTGGAGTGCAGTGATGCAATCATAGCTCACTGTAAACTCAAATGTAACTTCAAATTCCTGGGCTCGAGCAATTGTCCTGCCTCAAGCCCCTCCAGTAGCTGGGAGTACAGGTATGCACCGCCATGCCTGGTTAATTTTTAAATTTTTTTGTAGAGACCGGGTCTTGCTATATTGCCCAGGCTAGTCTTGAACTCCTGACTTCAAGTGATCCTCCCACCTCAGCCTCCCAAAGTGTGGGATTACAGGTGTGAGACACTGTGCCTGGCGTAGACATAGATGATTTCAATAAGGTTCTCAGGTGGACTGAATAATCTATTTCAAGATTCTCACCTTTAATATCAGAAGCTACCTATGACACTTCATATATGCTTAGATTCATAAAATACTCAATTGAGTACTTGCCACACAGAATATTTTGAAAGGCTGACATCTAACTTACACTAACAAAATCATTAAACATTCACACACACTTACCCAAGACTCGTGGTATAAAACTGTTAGTAGATACATTGCATAATCATAATTCTGTCTCCTTAAAGGGCACCTTTAAAGAGAAAGATGTAGGAAGTCAAAATTCTAAAAACTCAGTACATGGAATAATTTGCAAAATACATAATATACTACATACAGAAGATAACATTTTCAGGTATTCCTTCTCTGCTTCAGGAAAATTCTGTTTTTGTAATAAAAATATTCTACGTAGTTCATTACTTGAGGATATTGAATACCGGTGTTACTTTTATCTTAGAGTATCTCTTTGCTTTCATATCAGTAATGGAGTAATCTGTATTGATAATAGCTTTATGCTATTTTTAGTACGATTATATCCAGTCCAAGTTTCCTTCACCATCTCAGTGCTAATAATCTACCAGACAGCATGAACATATCTGATGAGTTCATTTAAAAGGTAGACATAAACAGATGATAGACGCTAACCTAAACGTTAATCTTTATTTCCCCAGAGGTGATTCTTTTAAAAATGAACTACACTATACAATGCTACACTGTTGCTGCTATATTTAAAATGGAACTAATAACCTGAAGTTAGGTAAAACTTCTACATACATATAAGATGGTATGTTAAGCTTTTAGGGTAATAAAATAATACAGAAAAGGAAACAATTCTAATCACTTGAAATATAAAATAATAAAATCATCATGTGACCAATGACTCTAACTATACTGTTTATTCTGTACTTAAGTTTATTTAAAATTTCTCTACTCTCAATAGTTATGACTATAAAACACACACACACTAATACTTATAAACCTAGAAACAAAAGCGACATTATTGTATACTTAAAGAATTTCAAACAATAACATTTTTTTTTTTTTTTTTTGAGACAGAGTCTCACTTTGTTGCCCAGGCTAGAGTGAGTGCCGTGGCGTCAGCCTAGCTCACAGCAACCTCAAACTCCTGGGCTCAAGCGATCCTCCTGCCTCAGCCTCCCGAGTAGCTGGGACTACAGGCATGCGCCACTATGCCCGGCTAATTTTTCTATATATATATTTTTAGTTGTCCATATAATTTTTTTCTATTTTTAGTAGAGACGGGGTCTCGCTCTTGCTCAGGCTGGTCTCGAACTCCTGACCTTGAGCGATCCACCCACCTCGGCCTCCCAGAGTGCTAGGATTACAGGCGTGAGCCACCGCGCCCGGCCAACAATAACATTTTAAAGGTATTTTTTAAGTTGCACGAACTAAAAATACAACATTATCTAAAGATAGTAAAGGACTATTCCCAATATATTTCAAATCAATTTTTCCCCATATGGTAATAATCAAAAACCATGGTTCCCAAGCTTTTCCTGCCTCCACACGCTGCCATCTCTGCATGTCTGTCAGCCTCCTCCTTCCCACCACTAACAATGGTGATATAAGACCTAATCGATACTGACACCTCCAAAAGCTTAGAAACTAGGATAGGCAGGGAGAGAGCAATCGGCCCACTCGCTTTTGTCTAAGGGCAGATCTTTTATATTTTGAAATAATTTAGAAACAACCCAAATATAATTCTAGAAATACAGCAGCCATTTAGTAAATATATACCAATAACCATTATCTCAAATGAAAATGATCTAATTTATAAATGGATATACGATAAAACTGAATACTGCTTTTATAAACTGGCCCTGAAATTCTGCTTATTTACAAAAGTACCTTGAAAATTTTCCACATAGATCATTTAATAAGTTAAATTTTGGGTTATAAGATTTTTACATACATTGACTTTGTAAAAATCCATTTAATCATTAGCAAATCATACTTCTACCTTCTTTTAACATCTTCCCTGAGTTTTATATACACGGATATATTAAAATCAAGATTAAAAATGACATCAACTTAACTTAGTTAAGCAAGCCTCTCCTTGTATATAAAGATCACAGCAACAGTAGGCAAGTGTGAGGATATTAAAAATATGAAGTATACAACATCTCTGACCACTAAGTTGATATAAGAAAGGGCTACTCCCATCTTCAATGTAATTTCTTTACAAAGAACTGCCAGGGGATTGGAGGACAATAAGGGACCACAAGTGGCCAGTCTGCTGAACTTTTCTTTCTTTACCTATCTGTTTTGATGGTAAGCACATCTGTGGTCTTGCAGTATCGCTCTCCTACAAGTTTAATAAGTTTCTTCTTTGCATGGTCATCTAAATTCAAACTGGAAAGTTTAACCTTAAAAACACAAAAGAAAAATTATTTGAAAAAAATTATTTCATATACTTTGTCATTTTAATGAAAAAAAAGTAGCAATGTTATTTATATTAACATTAAACCCACTAAAAAGAAACCTTTTAAAACTTCTCTCTATACAGAGTTAGCAGTTGGCACACATTGTGAAGCCTGATCTTACTCATGAAAAAAAAAAAAAAGGAAGGGAACACACTGTTTGAAGTTCTTTGAAAGTTCTGGGCATTAGTACCTTCCCTGAAAGAGCTAATGACACGTCTTTTAAATAAATGAAATTATGGTGCTTATGAATAGCACTAATGGAATTAAACTCAATTAGTGTTAGTAAAGCTGGAATATAGAAATAAACGGATAAAACATAAGAGCTTTAAAGAATTCCTACCATGTAATTATGAGACCTATATCACTGCAACTAGATTAGGGACATTAAAAGCTACAGGTATCTCATGGAAGCTGGAATATAGCGTCAGGGAAGGATCAAAACATCAGAAACAATTCAGCTGAACATTTCTCAAAATGTTAATACTAGTCCCACAGGCTAAGAATTTTTTTTTTGAAGTATTTTTCTGTTGAATACATTTATGAAATACTGAGTTAAATTGGGTTCTTTAAGCCAGTAGGGTTTAGAATGAAAATATGCTAATGAGCACCTTGAAATGTCAAGAAGCAGTTTTGTATGCAAGGATTTTCAAATTTATTTGAAACTATCTTCAAAACTAGAGATGAATAGGTTTGACCTTGGAAAATAGGCTATGTTACACACTAGAATACAGTTATTTAATAAATAAGGTAAAGCATAGACTAACTTTCCATGGAGAGCATTAAGCATTAAGAAAGAGCTGTAACCGTATAAGGAAAAAAAAAAGACTAAATAGGATTTTGAAATTCCATTTGGTTCTTCTCTCTAGCTTCAATAACCCTGCGCTTCCTTCAAGACGCCACAGTATAGTACCTATTTATTTTCCCACTTTCCCCACTGAATCAAAACCCTTGAGGACAAGAATGATGTCTATTTTGTTCTTGGCAATAGACAAGCACTTAAAAAGCATGCAACAAATATTTGCTGAGTGAATACATAAATTTTAAAAAGGGAAGATACATTGTTTTTTAATAATACACTGTGTATTTTTTATCTGAAGTAGAGAAAATAGAAAATAAATAAATATAAATGTACTTCTAAAAAGAACTCAAGTAGTATGAATATTGACTATTTTTTTTTAGCATTAAATGGAATACTTTTAAATTTATTTCAGAGGTTTTTTCAACTAAATTGAAAAAGAAAATTGTCAGCGCAATGAAGACATCATCTTACAAATGAGAAACAATGTAAAAAGAGAAGACTAATGGGAGAGGTAAAGCCTGAAGTTATAAAACTTGTGTTTTAACCTCAGTGATTCCATTAATTAGGTAGGCTGAGTAAGTTACTGATTTCTGTAAGCTTCAGTTTTACTTCTTTAGATTTGGGCTAATCATATTAAACCAACAAGATTGCTATGATGCTAAAACTCAGACACTAACAAATACCAGTTCAATCTGACTCTGGCTATATATATATTGAATAAAATGTTTAATAAATTTTAATTATTTTCATATAAGTAGAATTCTAGCACAAATATTAAATTTCAAAATCCAAAGTTTAACAGGTCCAGAAGTTAAAAAAATATGGAACGCTTCACGAATTTGCGTGTCATCCTTGCGCAGGGGCCATGCTAATCTTCTCTGTATTGTTCCAATTTTAGTATGTGTGCTGCCGAAGCAAGCACGAATATTGACTATTAAGTATTAATCCAAGAGAATGTCTATGAGTTGTAGACAATGTAAAATACCATAGTGCCCTGGGAAGAATATGTATCAACAACCAGGTTATCGGCCTGATAGACAAAACAAGACATTTTATAACTCCTATTACTGACAATATGGAGAATTACTTATACGAAAATAATAAAATATACCTACATTACTATAATTATGCAAATATATGTACATATGCATGTATACAGAGGCAGTACAGAAAGACATATGAAGTTTTTACATTAGGATAGTGAGAAGGTAGTGATTTTTTTCTTTTAAAACTCCCTTTAATGAAATCATAATAGTGTTTAACACTAAATTAAAAAATTTTTTAAACTTACATATTCTAGCTTTTTATGTAAGAGGGGCTCAAAAAATGGCAGCAATGCTGATCATTATGGTAACAAATGCTTTAAAACTCACATTCACATTAATGTTTTACTGTTCAAAACTACATGGAGTTTATGCCAAAAATCATAAATATTTCAGAAACACATGCATGGTACACTCACGCCACCTGCTAGCACTCAAAGGCACTGCAAAATTGTAGTCTTTAACCTGGACTAATACTCCGACTTTCAAAGTTGAGTGGCATTCATTGTCTTTTATCAAAATTCAAAAGAATCCTTAGATGTTTTTCCCCGGGTAGCTATATTACAAAGAATGTGCTGTTAACATTATCCCCAAAATAACGTTGACATTTCAAATCACAGGAGGTTGTGGTTAAATATGTGTATCTTCAAATGCCTATATTTTAAAACAACAAGAGCTACATAAATTGAGAAGTGTCTAAATATGTGAAATATTTGCTCTACATGCAAGTATAGTGTGGTTAAAGAATTCTGGTATCACACTTAAGAAATGGGTTTGATTTCTAGATTTGCCACTTGCTATGTGACCTTAAATGAATCATTTTACCTCCCTGAGACTCAGTTTCCTCAGGACCACTTAATTCACAGGATTTTTGTCAGGAATAAATGAGATTAATAGAAGAAAGCACTTTTAAAGTAAAGTCCTATATAAATATAAGTTGTTAATTCTAAACTGCTTTTATGACTATCAAGGAAAACATGATACCTTTATTTCTCTGAAATTAAAAATTAAGTATCTCTAAATAGTATTTTACAATATTTGACTATCTTCACAATGTTGCTTTAATCATGCTGAACTGCACATGCTTTAGCCCAACCGTTTTACCTACTTTTACCCTTGAACTACACGACACCACCCAGGACACCAACACTGAGCCTCAACAGTCAGCGAGTAGCGAAAAGAGCCCCGGTAGGGCTGACATGAATCAGCAGAAGGGGGGACAGAAAAAGCAATGAAGGTATCACATGGTGGCATGAGACACAAAAAGGAGACAAGAGGGAAAGCATGATGTTGTGAGTGATATCTGGTGCCATACTACAAATAAAGCAGTGAGATTATTTTTGTGTGAAATAAAATAAGCAAACTTAGAACCGGCAGGGACTCCAGATGTCTACCCTAGTACTGAAGACTGTGGCCCACAGTGAGGCAAACAGCGTGAATTAGAATCTAGGTTTCCTGACTCCCTGTTCAGAGCTTTTTCAACACAAAACAGAACTCAACAACTGTTGGTGGTGGTTATCATGATCGTGAAAAACAGGTAACGTTTACCATGTTCTTAAAAATACATCAGGTATTTTTCCATAAGAACTTTAAACTGTGGAATGATAGCACTGTAGAATTTTAAGTTCTTTTCTTTTTTCCTTTTGTCTGGATTTCCTAAATTTTATACAGCAAACATGTATTGTCTTTGTGGTTTTAAAATATTTTCAATCTAAAAACATGAATATATTGTGATGGTATTTAAATTGTTCTAATAAAAAAAGGCTGGAAAGCTTCATGAATTCATTTCATAAAGATGGCATAACCCTGATACCAAAACCTAGCAAAGAAAGAAAATTACAAATCAATCACAGCTATATCACTGAAGAAAATTCTCGAAATTAAAGATTGTCTATTCATTAGCACATAATGTAAAAATGGCTGCACAGATTTTCAACATATTTTTGCAGTATACTTAGAATGTTCTGGCTTAAAATATAGGCTACACAGAGTACAAAAATTCATTTTTTGAGGGTCCTAGAAGGCACCTCAAAGAGGTGGGCAGTCATCTTCCAGACAAATCAAATACATTAGTCAGGGCTCTTTGGAGAAATGGTGGAATCTAGGACTGGGATGGAGACTATGTAAGATTAGCCTGGAGCATTTTGTAGTGCTAGAAAATAAGGAAGTGTTCAAAAAACAAACCATGTGGGCATGGCAAAGGAACCAAAGAGCCAATTAATAAAGTTCTTAAAGGCCAATTTTATTTTGTAATTTAAAGCTTTTATATTTTCCAAATTTTCTATAAATACATATACATATTATAATTTTATAATCGCACATACCAAATGCATTTTAAAACAATGTATTATAGTGATTCTATTTTTTATTTATTTATTTTTTTAAGAGAGTCTCATTCTGTTGCCCAGGCTAGAGTGCCCTGGCATCAGCCTAGCTTACAACAACCTCAAATTCCTGGGCTCATGCAACCCTCCTGCCTCAGCTTCCCAAGTAGCTGGGACTAAGGTATGCACCACCACACTCATTTTTCTATATTTAGCAGAGACGGGGGTCTCACTCTTGCTTAGGCTGGTCTCGAACTCCTGAGCTCAAGCGATCCTCCCACCTCGGTCTCCCAGAGTGCCAGGCATGAGCCACCACGCCCAGCCTGATTCTTATTTTTAAAAATAATCTCTTACCCTTAAGGTCACTACTCGTGCTTTGGGGTTTCGAATAGATGTTCCTGATGAAACATAGTCAGCAGTGTCAATTTCAATTGGAAAATGCTTTTCACATTTCTCATCACTGTCTAGTGCAGCTGGCCACTCAGTGCAAAAATCTGAGAATTAAAAAACATGATCTCTATTATAGTTTTGCAAGTAAATTCTCATTGTAATGCATACTACCAGACAATACCACGTTACTGAGGATCACTTTCAGGTCACATGAAATGAAAGAACAGATTGTCTTCTGCACTTTACATATATACCATCATCCCTCATCCCTTTTCTTATTAGGTGCTTCCTAATTAGGGAATTTAAAGAAGGGAATGATTTAGATGATTTAAAGAAGGGACACTGCAGGTTTGGTGGGGAGTAGTATGTTCAGTTAAAAGGGAACTGTACCTTGATAAAGGCTATTATAGCTTTGTACAGACCTGTTATGGGACAGTTTAGTTCTTCCTTACCAACTAAAAGCAAACAGTTCATATTGCCCAGAGCATTATTGGTTTTGAACAGGCAACAGATAATATCAATTCACTTCCAAACGAAGGTTACTAAAGATCAGCTGAAGAGAATTAAAAGAAGCTTCTAGAAAGGCTCCAAGATGGAACTGAGAAGTGTTCGACAATCTTCCAGAAATTGAGCTGAACAGAGCCTCGACTCAAACAGGTACAAAAGCCTAGTTCATCCCTAAATGCATCCTTATGATAATATATATTTCTTCTATGTCACTTCTATGTTCCAAAGGGGCTAAATGGAAAGAGGTATTTCTTGTCCTCATATTCAGACAAGTCAGCCTAGAGAGGAGGTGGGATTAGGTCTGAGACCTAGGCCACAACAGGAAACTCTAAGCAGTGTGAACATGGCTCTCTACCTCCATAGCACAGAAGTATAAACTCAGGACCCAAGTTGGGGGGAAAAAAAACAACTTAATGGAAAAGAGGTAGGTCACAGCCTCCCCCAGGTATCAGCAGCTGATTTCATCTCTCCCTGTTCCTACCAAGTTAGTATGGTAGAGGGCTGCTGACTTGGGATGAAAACTCCGGCACTCCCAGGTTCCCCTCAATGCAAATTTCATTCCTTAAATAGCCTCAGTCTAAGTACAGCTGAAACTAACTGGTTTCTTAGGTCAAACATGTTGGACCTCATGGATCCACACTTCCTCCAAAACAGCATAATCACAGGCAGATGTGGGAGCGCTAGGTGATAATCTAAGAGATAGGCAGAGGTACTTTGCCAATAACATTTCCCCAAGCTAGCCATTTTCTTACAGTAGGTAATATATTTAGCTCCCATTTAGACTTTAAAATCAGAATCAGCAAAATGTCACTCTGGGTTACAAAGACTCTGTGATATCTGACTAAAATACATGTTAGCAAATTAAGTATAGCTCACACCACTCCCTAAATACTCTGTTTAAAAGATCAATACTCAGTCACTTTGAGGGGAAAGAAGTATCTTTGCAATGAAAAACATTTTGACATTAAAAAAAATGAACAGAGCAAGATTATTAAGGTTAAATTTCATTTCCAACACAGACAAATTCCAAAATCTTACACTATGAGATGCAAACACTGCCAAACACTTTATGAGAGAAATTAGTTTGGGGAACTTTTTGAGCTCTTAGGTTTGCACTGAATTATTATTTTTTTTAACTGTGAATAGTCATTTCAATCACTAGATGATAATTACAGTTTTTAACTTAAATTACCTAAATTATATGTCTAAAAAACACAGCCAACTGGAAAGTACATAATAGACTCCTATTAGCCTTTACTCATCTGATAGGTAGAGTAATAGACTAGACTTTGGAAGACCTTGGTTTTTATTTAACTTCTGCCGCTGATTATTAAAGTTTTGGTAAATTACCTAACTTTTCCTGCACTTCAGATTTTCCATGTGCAAGTTAGATATAAAATCTGAACTGACCTACTTTCAAAGAAAACTGGGAAGAAATATTCAAAAAGCCTGTAAGTTATTTGGAAGATACAATCTAAATCCAGAGGCTGCAGAAGTATAAAGGCATAATTAAGGAGAGATTAAAATACTCATTTAAGTATTATAAAATACATTGCTACTCTTCTGAATGTGCTGTATGAAAGCCTTTCATTTAGAAATTAGGAAGTATTATAGCAATATTTCATTAAAACACAGAGTTTCTAGATTATAAACACACATTTAAAAATATTGTTTAAAAAGAAGAAAAACGGAATTTATCACAGTGTAATGCATCTGTTAACTGGCTTTACAAAGGATCGAACAGTGATACATGATTTGTGCCAAATAAGACTCAAATTTAGAACACTAATCAGTTTTAGTCCAATTCTGGACACAAATGAATACAGAAGCATACACTCTAAAAGGACAGAAAAGCATCCCAAAATAAAAAACCGCACAAATGAAAAGAAATATATTTTTCTTCCAGTTATTATTCCTATATTTTAGGACCTCTTTATATCTTTTTCTTTATATTTTAAATGGAAGGCCTTTCCAAAAGCTCAAATGTATTCCTGATTATGTTCACTATCCTATTTCTCCTTCCAACATAATTAGGCTACCTGTGAAGTGTTTCTAGCTTTCACTTTATTTCCTGAAGAGCCTTAAAAAGTATACTGAGCATTTATACAACACCTTGAAATCAGCACGAATATATTAAGACTTTATCCAAAGGTATTAATTTTTTAATTAAACTACATAATCAATCACTAGTATCTGTGAACTTGAAACAATTCAGATGTGCTTATCCTATATACAGTCTAGTGCAAATCAGACCAGAACCTGAAATACGTACATAATTATGAAAACATACATAGAATTATGAACCAAAAAATGTTATTTCCCTTTACCTCCATGCATATTGGAAGGAGAAGTAGTAGCAGTATAAGTGCATGAAATCTATTCTATCTAGGAATCAATAGATACTGTTCAAAATCAATAAATCCAGAATTAGAGGTATAATCATATTCTAGTGATTACTTCTTTTATATATAAAATATACAATATATATACACATACTATATAGAGTATATACTATAAATATAAGTTCATATAAATACATTCTCTATTCTCTCTCTCTCTCAAAGTAATTATTAGAACTAAATAATGATTAAAAGAGAACCTTTCTGGGATGGGATTTTTATTATAAGATCTTCTACTATTTGATTTACACATGTATGTAATCACTTAACTTTTAAAAAAATTTTAACAATTTCTTCAAGATAATTCTTCTCCATGAAGTCCCCCATTACTGAACCTACTGACTGTCTGCTAGTCAGCATCCTTTAACACTATCTTCAGTTTGGATAACACTGAATTGTATCTGTTGGCAACACTATGCAGCATTTTCTTCAGTCTTTTTATCTTTATGCTTTCTATAATTCAAAGGTAAATCCCAAACCTATTTGTGAGCAAGGGTTATGGTTTCTAATTCTATTTATTATTTATAGCACCTTGTGGAGGGGTGGGCAAAAACAATTTGCAGGTTTGACATCCAAGAATTCACTGAAAATGACTTGAAAAATCCTTCAAAAAAGGAGAAACTGACAATGAGATGCTTAATTTTATGGTCAAAGTCAATATAAAGTTCATGTAAGAAAACAACCACTTACCTTTAAGAGCTTCACAGTGCCTTTTAATTGCTACAGGAGTCAAATGCAGAAAATTGGGGATCTAAAATAGAGAAATTTAAAGGACAAATTAGCTAAATGTATTAAAAATATAAAGAAGATAATTTTCTCATAAAACTAAATCACAAGCCCAGCAAACCATGTAGTAAATAAAATATGATAGGTTTTTTACAATATTAATTCTATGTCACAGATATTGTCAATTCAAGAAAAGAATTTCTTAAAATATAGATTCAGTATCATGTAACTTATGATGATACTCTGATGTGTCTTCAGATTATAAAAATCTATCTTCACCTTTTACTTAGTATCTTATGATGACAATCATATTGGAAAAACTAACATCATTTTTATAGTATTCTTCCTGCCATGAATCTACAGGTATACATATATATTTCCCTTATAAAACTGAAAGGACTTGAGGACAAAAAGACTCTCATCTAGTGGAAAACACGGTTCATTTTTCATTGTACAACTTTTACTATATGTTTAAGCAGTGGTCCCCAACAGTTTCATGGAAGACAATTTTTCCATGGACCGGGGCGAGGGGGATGGTTTCGGGATGATTCAAGCCCATGACATTTATTGTGCACTTTATTTCTATTATCATTACACTGTAATATATGATGAAATAATTATACAACTCACCATAATGCAGAATCAGTGGGAGCCCTGAGCTTGTTTTCCTGCAACTAGACAGGCCTATCTGGGGATGATGGGAGACAGTGACACCCGAAGTGTGTTGCTTACGTCCAGTCTACTCCGTAATCTTGTTTTGGTTGCTGTCACTGCAGAAAACCCTGCTTCACAAAGATGAGATGTTGCAGATGGAAGCAGGTTTTTCAGTGCTTTTGTGGCGATCTCAGGATAGTCCACCTTGACTTTAATCCAGAACATATGGAGATTTGAAGTTGTCTCCAATATACTTTTAAGGCCACTGTCATTTGCGATCTCAAGCAGTTGATCCTCTTCTAGCACGGACAACATCGATTCACCTGGCTTATTCACAAATAGGTCATGGATCCATTCCTTCCCAGTTCAGGGGTCTTTTGTAGTTGAGAAGTAATGCTCAAACTGTTTTGAAAGCTGAGATAGGTGATCACGTACCAGCTGGGGGAAAGAAGCCCTTGGCTCAGTCTCTTTCAAAATCTCTGCTAATGGCCGGGCGCGGTGGCTCACGCCTGTAATCCTAGCACTCTGGGAGGCCGAGGTGGGCGGATCGTTTGAGCTCAGGAGTTCGAGACCAGCTTGAGCAAGAGCGAGACCCCATCTCTACTAAAAATAGAAAGAAATTATACAGACAGCTAAATATATATATAGAAAAAAAAAATTAGCCGGGCATGGTGGCGCATGCCTGTAGTCCCAGCTACTCGGGAGGCTGAGGCAGGAGGATTGCTTGAGCCCAGGAGTTTGAGGTTGCTGTGAGCTAAGCTGACGCCACGGCACTCACGCTAGCCTGGGCAACAGAGTGAGACTCTGTCTCAAAAAAAATAAATAAATAAATAAAAAAAATCTCTGCTAATGTTTGAAACATGTCAAAAATCCCAATGTTCACTCGTTGTGCCCAAAATTCCAGTTTGGCTTTGAATGCAGCCACTTTTTCTGCTGGCTTGAATACAGTTGTCATTCTCCTCTGAGGTGACAGATTGAGTTTGTTGAGCAGGTTGAATATGTCACACAAGTAAGCAAGTTTTGTGACCCATTCTGTGTTACTGAAATGTGCTGCCAGTGGTTACTGTTCTTCTAAAATAAACCTCTGGAGTGGCTTCGTAACTCTAAAACTCTGGCCAGTAATCTACCTTTATAAAGCCATCTCATTTCTGTGTATAAGAGAAGACATGTGTGCTCTGCATCCATCTCCTCACAGAGCTGTGCAAACAGATGTTAAGAGCATGTACTTTAGCCTGGTTGATAATGTTAAACACATCCTGCAAAACGTTGTTTTTAGTTCAGGTGACATTTTTCAGCTAGCCAGCATTTCTGCACGGATAACACAGTGCATAGACTCACATTCAGAAGTGGCCTCTTTGACCCAAAGAGTGAAACCAGAAAGCCATCCAGTCATGGCAGCTGCATATACCAACACAAAATGACCACTTCAGTTTTCCTGATAGGTAATCATTCAGAGACTTGAATAGTTCTGCAGCTGTGGTGTTGGCTGGCAACAAAAGTGCACATAACATATCCTCATGCACATCCTCTTGAAAAATATCACACACACACACACACAAAAACAAGCATTGTTGCCTTGTTGTCAACATCGGTAGACTTGTCAACCTGGATCGCATACCACAGTGACTTATTAATCCTTTCTAACAATTGTGTCTCAATATCCTCTGCTGTTTTATCAATTTGTCTAGTTATGGTGCTGGTCGAAAGAGGAACACATGCCACCTTTTGAACTGCAGTCTCTCCTAAAAGTTCACAGCAAATGTTTTTGGCAGTAGGCAGGATCAACTCTTCACTAATAGTAAAGCGCTTCTTAGCTCTAGCAATGCAGTTAGCCACTAAGAATGATGCTCTCAGTGCAGACACATTGATGAAGTGGTGTCCTTCAATAATTGCTTCTGTTCTTCGTGATCATGTTTTTTTTTTTAAGAAAAAAAACTCCAAAGGCATGTCTTTTAATGTAGGGTGCTTGGTCTCCATGTGGCAAAGCAGTTTTGAAGGCTTCATGGCTTTGTTGAATAGCCGGTCACAACATATCATATAAAGCGGGCTTGGAGAATGTGAATCACCTGTTGCAATGAACCCGTAATTTAAGTAGGACTCTTGGTATTTTCTTTTATTAATAAATGCAGCTTTCATTTTGTTGGCAATATTAGAGTCTTCCGCTGTCTCATCATTGGGTCTTTCCCCCTTTTCAAAGAAGCTCTCCAGTGACATTTGTTATTTACACATTTTTGCTTTGGTTAGCTTGTGGGCTTACCAAAACTGTGACTGAAACAAGAGCGGAGTGCAGAAAAGCGGCGAGGATGGAAGTGGTAAATAAAATAATGGGGGTGGGGAGGGCCATACATGGACTAAAATAAGCATCAGATTCTGACTTAAAGCCTGCCACCAGATGCAGCTTAATTGTCACTTGCCACTCACTGATAGGGTTTTGATATGAGTCTGCAAGCAATTGATTTATTATGGTCTCTGGGTAGTCAGACCTCTCTGCTAATGATGATCTGTATTTGTAGCCACTCCCTAGTGCTAGCATCACTGCCTCAGCTCCACCTCAAATCATCAGGCATTATTCTCTTAAGGAGCATGCCACCTAGATCTCTCACATGCACAGTTTACAGTAGGGTTTGGGCTCCTATGAGAACCTAATGTCAACGCTCATCTGACAGAAGGCAGAGCTCAGGCAGTGAGGTGAGCACAGGGATTGGCTGTAAATACAGATGAAGCTTCACTTGCTCGCCTGCTGTTCACCTCCTGTTGAGTAGCCCAGTTCCTAACAAGCCACGGACTGGTAGGTTGGGGACCACAGTGTTAAAGAATACCATCTAAGATATGCGTTCCCAGATTAAGCATTTATGTTTTCTTTTTTTGTTGTTTTTTTTTTTTTTTTTTTTTGAGACAGAGTCTCACTCTGTTGCCCAGGCTAGAGTGCCGTGGCGTCAGCCCAGCTCACAGCAACCTCAAACTCCTGGGCTCAAGCAATCCTTCTGCCTCAGTCTCCCAAGTAGCTAGGACTACAAGTATGTGCCACCATGCCCTGCTAATTTTTTCTGTATAGGTTTTTAGCTGTCCGAATCATTTCTTTCTATTTTTAGTAGAGACGGGGGTCTCGCTCTTGCTCAGGCTGGTCTCGAACTCCTGACCTTGAGCGATCCTCCTGCCTCAGCCTCCCAGATTGCTAGGATTACAGGCATGAGCCACTGTACCTGGCCTATATTTTCTTTTTAAAACCTATAGTTCATAAATCACTGTAGATTCTATCAAATGAAGCGTTTACTGTAACCTATTTTGCTTCAAGAAATATAAAGAAGGAAAATTTGGTGGATTATAATGATACTACTAAATAATATTCTATCTTTCTGGACAGAAAGTTTTAAAATTCCTTTTCACCTCCCAATTCTCACTCTCAAATTAGGTGATTTCACTTTTCTTAGTTCTACTGGAAAGATACACACAGGACTCACTAATTACATTCTTAAATGCTTAGGATTCTTTGAGTCTTCTTTACCATGGATAATCAAATTACAATATCCATTATGACCTGGACAAATTTTTAAGTTAAAATACGATAAACTGCTAGATACCAAGCCTTGAAATAAAGGAGGGTGGAAGCAGGGGAAGATCAGCATTTATTTAGCCAATGAACCAAGAACTTATCTTACCTTTAAGAGTTCTAGATTTCCCTCCTTTGCCATGGGCACGCCCTTTTTTACTGGATAACCCATTCTAATAGGAAGAGGTACCACAGACGGTTTAAATGGCGCTGCGGCAGGGTAAACACTAGGCCAGTCCTGGTCAACAGCCATTTTCTCTGTCCTAGGAGGTAGTGCCTAAGAAACATAAAATAGTTTCATATTTTAAACGGAAACATTCTTTAATTTTGAAGCAAAAAAGCAGTTACAAGAAATTAAAGCAGAACTGCAACCTATCTCGAATCTAACCTCTCACAAAGCTGCTGTTGTTAAAATGAAAAAACACTAAATCTATTTAAATATCTCTGCATGCTCTCCTCAGACCCTCTGGCAAGGATCCCCTTTCCTTTTACATTTCCTTCACTAAAAACTTCTCTATTTATTTAACTAGACTTTTAGCAAAATTTTTACATTTTATTTATGAAGGAGTTAATATATTTTTGAAATAATCTCTAAAACTGCTTGGATGGAAGTCAATATATGAGGGGACGTTAAAAACTTGGAAATAGGAATATGGAAAATAAAGCATAGGAACGTGGAAATAAGTAAATTAGGGCTAAACTGATTGAATAAATACATAATGAGAAATTATATGTCTCCTAGGCTCAGAGACAAACTAGTACTTGATAGTTTAGTCAATCGCATTTTTTTTAATTGTAATAAATAGGAAGGGATGGCCAGCATACAAAAGTAGGGTTTAAAGTAGCAAAATTCAGCAATGCCCATCTGAGCAATATCAAAACCAGTGTTGTATATGTCTTAGAAGCAGGTAATATTCCTGTGAAAATGATTGGTCTAAATGATTATAATTTGGTATCATTTAACATCCAACTAATATGCCTTTGTTCTGACTCCATGCTCACCAACTGACCTTATAGTTTGGATTTCTCCATAGAGATGCCCACAGGGTGAGACTAAACTGGTTAGATTCATGCATACATCCCAGGCTGCAAGGCTTTCAAAGCCATCGTCAAAAATAGTTCTATATTCTGATTTATACACCTGTTTCCTGGGAGTGTGTGAGTGAGCCCACCTCTCAACGATGATCTATTCTTTGAGTATTAACCAAAAAAACAGTCAAAGGTTAACCCCTGCCAGGGCTGGAGCCTGTAAACATGATCTTGTAAAGCTTTCTCTGACAGCACGCTTTTGCCTCATAATGAATACATGTCTCACGTTAGAACTTCAGGAACCATTAAGGTAGTATATAGTGAAGTACAAATGTTGTTTACCTTTCTTTTCGACAGCCTTTCAGTTTTGGATGTTCTTTCTGTTGTACCCAAAAGACAACATGTTAGTTATAGAGAATTTTACAACATACAGTTCTTCAAAATCATTCATGATCCCATTATTCCAGTATTAATATAACTTAAGGTATTTGGTGACACAAAAATGAAACAGTAACCCATTTTGTGTAAGCTCGAGGACTAAAACCATCTTAAGGAAAACAAAAAATTAGAAATAGCTAAGAGAATTCTCTAGTTATTTAAATGTAAAGTTTACTGTGATTGCTGATATAGTGAACTCATTATCTAAAGAAATATTTTCAATACATTTTAAGGTTCACTTAAATAAACTCACTCTCCCAAGTTAAAATATCTAGTTAGAAATTAAGTATTTTGAATCTTTAAAGATACTTGGTTTGAAATGTTCTAACTATATATACACTTGTTCATATCTGGAATTGCTCTATTCTTTCTACCAAAAAAAACTCCTTTAGTTTTTCCTTCCCTATTGCATATTAGAATTGCCAATGCGACAGTAATATAAATAACAAAAATCACAGCCATTCCTAATAAATCACACACGACTGTAGAAGAGGGTAGATTACTTACTTACACACAATAAATACCTTTTAAAATATTATATAACCTTATGCCTTTCTAAATAAATGCTTTGCTATACTAAAATAATAACAGATATATTTACTGAGCACTTTCACATGTAGATACTGTGCTAAATGTTTTTTGTTATTACCTCATTTAATCTTATTCATTACACCGAATATAAGTACTATTATTATCCTTATTTAGAGGTCAGTTATAGTCAAGAAAACTAAGGAGCAAGGATTAAGGTGACATTAGCATAGTGTACACAGCTCATCATACTGGCAACCACTATGTCTACCTTCATCTCCCTTTAAAAGGCTCCACTATTACACTGAACTTCCAGTACCAGGCCTTTTAGTCTTTCTCTGAACTTTCTATTCTTTCTGCTTGGAATGTGCTTCCCTCCCATCTGCCTAGCTCCTGCCCCCCATATACACACCACTTCTTCATCTGACAAATTCCTATTTATCCTGCAATATTCATTCATTCATTCATTGAAAAATCATTTGATACTGCATACCAGAAAATAAGAAGGCAGCAATGAACAAGACATAATCTTTACTTTGACAGAATGTAGAGTCTGTCAGATAACACAACTTTTTAACAAGTAATTTCAATAAACAGTGATACGTATTATGGACACATAGAGCAGAGAACGGAACTTCGTCAACTAGTTGATGTGATAGTTTATTTTAGGTGTCAACTTGACTGGATTAAGGGATACCTCAGTAGCTGGTAAAGCATTACTTCTGGGTATGTCTGTGAGGGTGTTTCCAGAGGAGAATGGTGTATGAGTTGGCAGACTGAGTGGGGAAGACCTGTTCTCATTGTGGATGGGCACCGTCCAATCAGTTGGGGGCCCAGATAGAACAAAAGGCAGAGGAAAGGAGAATTCACTCTCTCCTGGAGTGGGGACACTCTTCTTCTACCCTTGGACACCAAAACTCCAGGTTCTCCAGCCTTTGGACTCTAGGATTTACACTAGCACCACAACTCACCCCACCCACCCGACTTCCCCACTGGGACTCGGCCTAGGGACCGAGAGTTACACCATCAGCTTCCCTGGTTCTGAAGGCTTCAGACTCGAAGTCAACCATGCAACAGAATCTCTGGGCCTCTAGCTTGCAGATGACTTATCAAGGGACTGCTCAGCTTCCATAATCATGTGAGCCAATTCTCCTAATAAATCCCCTCTCATATATTTGTCTATCTCTGTCTACATCTATATCTATTCTACTGGTTCTGTCTGTCTGGAGAACCCTAATACAGTGGGGAAAAATCTCCTGAAGAAATTAACCTTAAGCTAAAACCTGAAGGATGAGCACCTATCTCACCGAGTCATGGAGACAGGTAGGTAAGAAAGAGAGTTTCAGGAGAGCAAGAGAACACAGAAAATCAAAGTAAGTACACAAATTCCCTATGGCTGAAATTTAACAGTAGAACAGAGAGTCACTGAAACAAGAGGGAAACAATACTTAATAGGCTTCTCAACTATAATACATCCTTGGCAGAGCTCTTGATTTCCTTCTTCCAGTCTTCCCAATCCCTGTAAATGGTATTGCCATCCATCCAACTGCTCAGGACAAAAATCTCATAGGCTTTTTTGAGACTTGTCCTCAAGCCCCACATCAAATCCATCAGTAAGTTCTATCATCTCTACCTTCAAAATATATCCCAAATCCAACCACATCACCTTCTCCACTATTCACCCAATCCAAGTCACCATCACCTCATTTGGACTACTGCAACAGCCTCCACACGCTTCTCTGGTTCCGCTCTTACCCCAATAAAGTTAGTTCTCCACATAGCAGCCAGTGATCTTTTGAAAGTGTAAATCACCTTATATCACTTCCATGCCCTGTTCAAAGCCTTCCAATGTGATCCCAAACTCAGAATAAAATCCAAGCCAAAAATCCAAACGGAATGCCATCAAGCCCTTATAAGATCAGGCCATCACTTAACTCTATGACGTCTTATACTATTACTCTCTCTTTTGCTCAGCTCCAGCCACGTTGGCCTTCTTTCTGTTCCTTGATCACACCCCTAAGCTTGTTCTCACTTTTGGGCCTTTGCACTTGCAGTTCCCTATGACAACAGTGCTCTTCCCCCAGACCTTTGCAGGGCTCTGGGCTCTGCTCAAATGTCACTTCCTCAGAGAGGTCTTTCCTAACTGCCTTATCTTATCCTACCCTATAGCCACTGCTCCCCCAATCCATCATTCTCAATACTCTGCTTTATTTTTCTTCATAATACTAAACACTACCTAACATTTTGTTTAGTTCTTTACTTGTTTTTACTCTGGTTTCCTAAAAGAATGTAAACTTCATGAGATTAGAGACCTTGCTGTATATCCTTAGTGTCTACACTGCCTAGCATATAGTGAGAGTTAAGTATTTGTAGAATGAAACAATGAATGAAAAATAAAAAATAAACAAGTGTTAAGACTAGGAAGAGCCACTATGAAGTATTAAGGAATTTGTAATTTATATATATATATATATATTTTTTTTTTTTTTTTTTTTTTTGTTGAGACAGAGTCTCACTTTGTTGCCCAGGCTAGAGTGAGTGCCGTGGCGTCAGCTTAGCTCACAGCAACCTCAGACTCCTTGGCTTAAGCGATCCTACTGCCTCAGCCTCCCGAGTAGCTGGGACTACAGGCATGTGCCACCATGCCCAGCTAATTTTTTCTATATAGATTTTTAGTTGACCATATAATGTCTTTCTATTTTTAGTAGAGACGGGGTCTCGCTCAGGCTGGTCTCGAACTCCTGACCTTGAGCGATCCACCCGCCTCGGCCTCCCAGAGTGCTAGGATTACAGGCGTGAGCCACCGCGCCCGGCCTGTAATTTATCTTAAAACAGTGGAAACCCTTTATAGATTTTGAACAAGGGAGTAGCAAGACAAGATCTGCATCTTGAACACCTCATTCTGGCTGTTGTGAGAATTCAATTCAGGAGAGCAAGGAGGAAATAGGAAACAGAAAGGAAACTATTGTAGAAATGAGGGATGGTGGCCTAGACTGGGCTGTTGATAGTATGAAGAGAGTAAGTTGGAGATATTATAGGAAGCAGCACAGATAGGACCTGCTGATATCCTGACATGCCCATCCCTTGGCTGAGCCTTTCCAGACTCTTGTCAGCTCTTCCTTGACGCTCCCCTGTCATTCTTCACACTTCTATTACAGCACCTCTCACTCTACATAGTACTTCACCATTGAAAAATCTGTCTTTTCCACTAGACTTCTCCGGGGCAAGCGCACTATCAAGCATTCCTATAACCTGTTACATAAAAAGGTCACCCCATTTGCTGGCCTGGAATTCAGAGCTGCAGTTTGTTCTGGCACAGCCACATGCCTTTCTTAATGTACGGGAAAATCCATGGTTCCACACTGTACCATAAACACTACTGAGCACCAGCAACTAGAGAGAGAACCCCAGAAGGAGCAGTTCCCGGGGTAGGGAGGGTGCCAGCTTTCTGAGCAAGCGTCCAGAGGGCCCAGAGCAGAAACCAACGGCTAAGAGTAAGGGGACGCGGGCGCACAGGACAGAGCGACATCCGCAGCTTTCCTATGGGCGGGCTAGCAACAACCTGGCAGAGGACGTACCGGCCTCCCCAGGGCGGCGCTGGCTCAGCCACCGCCGCAGCCATCGTGGGGTCGGTCTTCCGCCCTCGCACCTCCCCCACAGCCCGGAGGCAACGAGACAGACACTCACGCGGGCTAGGAGTGGCCGCGGACACGGCGGTGGAGAATGCACGCAGGGTCCTGGCTCCCGGCTGCAAGGCCAGCCACGCCATGAGATTGGCGGCAGCCATGGCTGCGCGGACGGCGAGCCGTAGAGGACAAACGTGTTCACCGCCAAGGGGGCGGGCCTGGGGCCGGAGGCTCGGGCTCACCGGCTCTTGCCCCGCCCCTAGGATAGAGAAACAGGAAACACGTGAGTCTGCGAACTGAGCGCGGGAATCAAATGTGCAGGAAGCTACCCCCAAAATAGGAAAAAATAATGACATGAAAACAAAAAGGATCTTTAAAAATTGAATCAGTGAGTTCCAAGACAATTGCAAAGGAGGACTATAAGGGATGGGGGAAATGTGGCCCACAGAGGTATGCGTCCAACCTCACAGGACCCAGGAATTAGGCCGTCTACCCCAGGGCCCTGATTCTTTGCAGTTGCTACTTTTCTACATTTATTTGATTAAAGAAATCCTAAACTAATGCAAGTGATATATGCCAAGGGTAGAGACGCAGTATTCCTGTAGTAGTTAAAAGGATGATCCCTTGAGCCAGACTGCTAAAGTTTGAAACTTTATCATTTCTAGGATTTGTGATCTTAAGCAAGTCAATGCCTGTAATCCTAGCACTCTGGGAGGCCGAGGCGGAAGGATAGCTTGAGTTCAGGAGTTCAAGACCAGTCTGAACAAGAGCGAGACCCTCGCCCCTACTATAATAAAAATAGAAAAATTAGCTGGGCGCGCACCTGTCGTCCCAGCCACTCGGGAGGCTGAGGCAAGAGGATAGCTTGAGCTCAGTAGTTTGAGATTGCGGTGAGCTACGATGATGCCACTGCACTCTACCCAGGGTAACAGAGCAAGACTCTGTGTCCAAAAAAAGCAGAAAAACCCCCAAAACTCTGGGTACAGTATTGGCATACAGTGAACATTGTGTGCACATGGCCTATAACTTAATGATTTGGTTAGCTTGTTCATGATCAGGTTAGAATTACAAAAAGTCAGAACTCATCAGGACCTGGAAAATAACGTTTATCCTTTAATGAACGCTCTTCTCTTATTTTCTACCCTAGAATGGATTAACATACAACTGTTAATAAAATTATCCCCTTTTCTTAAATCAGAGTACAAAATTATAATAACAAGAACTGGGAATAAACACAACTGACTTTTAGTAAGCATACAACTAGTAGAGCAGAGGTACGCAGGTGTCCCAGAATATTCTAGCTTTGAGTATTCAGTGTGCCATGGGCATCATTCAGTAAGGAGGGGGATAAATGGCATGAGATGGACAAGAATTTGTAATAATCACCATCCTCATCTTTTCTGGACTCTTCCCTTCCCATCATTGCTCCAAAGCAGAAGCATTGTGTATTGGTTTCCTAGGGCTGCTGTAACAAGTTCCACAGAATAGGTGACTTAAAACAACAGAAATTTATTCTCTTACAGTTCCGGAGTCTAGAAGTCAAATTCAGGTGACTGCAGTGTTAGTTCCTTCTAGAGGTTCTGAGGGAGAATCTGTTCCATGCTCTTCTAGTTTCTGATGGTTGCTGCCAATCCTTGGTGTTCCTTGGCTAGTAGATGCATCACATCAACTTATGCTTCCGTCCTCACATGGTGTTTTCTCCTTTCTTCTAACTATTCTTAAGATTAAAATCATAGCCTTTTTGGTGAGTTGGATGTGGGGTTTGAATCCAGGATCTGCTTCTTTGTGATGTTGGGCAAATCCACCTAACCCCTCTGAATTCCAATTTCAAGGAAAATGGGAACAATATCTTTCTCAGGACAGTTGTAATTAAGTGAAACATGTTTCAGAAGGCATGATATAAATAAATGGTGGTCACTGGAATTAAGCTAAGGGTCAATGCAATAACCTCTTTTTCGCTGTCAAGTCTGTATATTTTAGTAGATAAAATGCAAGCCCCATACCATAGAAATTTAGGGGCAAAAAGAATATGATTATATTCAGAAACTTCTTAATTTCCGAGCAAGATGTTAAGAGACTTAAGTTTCTTTTCTACTTTGCTGTGGTTTCTGTCTTTTGTTTTACTCTCTCCCTAAGACTAAAATGGACAGATGGCCCGAGCTAGAGGAGCCAGAAAAATACTTCTTATTGTTTTCCCTGGCATCACGCACAGTAAATTTTATTCTATATTAAAAGTTAAAAACTCATTTATAATGCTATCAATAGGCAATGATATCTGTGCGGTGGAAAGAGTAAAGCATTTACAATCTTGCACATAAGGGTTGCTGAAAATTACATACATTTTAAATTGGGAAGGACCTTAGAGGTGCAATCATTCATTCATGACAAAAATCATTTCTTCAACCTTAATGACCAAATAATGCAACATATCATAGAAGCCAGGCTGACTTCATGAGCATATGATCTACACTTAGAAGGCCTTGTGCTTGGCTTAATGCTCTGCTGTCCCTGTCTTAAAATTCTTAATTTTTTTAGAGATGGTGTTTTGCTCTATTGTCCAGGCTAAAATGCAGTGAAATGATCATAGCTCACTGCAGCCTTGAACTCCTGGGCTGAAGCTGTCCTCCCACCTCAGCCTCCCAAGGAGCTGGTACTACAGACTTGACTCACTATTTCTGGCTGAAAATTCTTAATAATTTTTGAACAAGGAGTTCTGAATTTTCAGTTTGCACTCGGCCTTACAAATTATGCAGCCAATCCTGTGTAGAACAATTTTAACTATTAAGCGTTTTTACTATATTTAAAACCTGGATTAATCCAAAGAAAGCTACTTTTTCTTTAATTTTTTTTTTTTTCTTTTTGTAGAGGTGGGGTCTTCCTACATTGCCTAGGCTGGGCTGAAACTCCTAGCCTCAAGTGATCCTCCCGCCTTGGCCTTCTGAAGTGCTGGGATTATAGGCATGAGCCACCGCGCCTGGCAGAGAGGTACTTTTAATCAGAACTAACATCTTTATAAAAAGTGGGTGAACAAATTATGTCTATTCATGAGTATGGTAGGCAGTATGCAAATATCAGGTATGAGGGTGGACCTCGCAAGCTAAATGTCCATCAAAACAGTATTCGTTTCTAGAACCTAAAGAGGCCTTCCAGAAAAAAAAAAAAGATAAAAAAGAAAAAAAACAGTATTGTTTAAACATATTATTGTGTATTCATATAATATAGAGTACTAAGATACATGGGTTTCAATCCTTGGTTGAACATTAGAATCATCTCAGGAGATTTTTAAAAACAATTGTCTAGACCTTCTCCCTGATTGAGAAGTTGAACCATTGATCTAGGCGTGTTTGGAGCTTTGGCCTGGGGGTTGTTTTTTCGTTTGTTTGCTTGTTTTGTTTTTTGTTTACTTAGGTTCTATAAGTGAGTCTAATATTCAGGCAGGATTAAGAACCACTGGTATCAGCCTTAAAAAGGATGAAGTGTTTATAAATCCATTAGCACAGAAAATTGTCCACAATATATGGTTTTTTGAAATGCAGGTTATAAGGCAGCTATGGGTTATTTAATCCCATTTGTGTAAAATATTTTTTTATACGCAATACAAGTTCTGGAAGAGTAAACAGTAAATTTTAAGAAGTGGGTATGGGGATACAGGTGAGACTCCTAAAGACTACACTTTCCACATGTTTGTACTTGTATTTTTACACCAAGAATGCAGCTTTTAAAAAAATTAAATGAGAATGCAGTATTTTTAAAGTCAGCAAAAGCTTCACATTTTTATTTTCACTTAGGGAAAAAAATGTGGTATGTCTTTGATTTATGCCTTCCAGCTATTTATAACATGAATATTTAGAATTTGTACCAGGTTCTCTGAAATTTTGGTAAACTGAAACTTTACTATATAAAATATTTTCACAACCTTTGTCCCCTTTGAAATAGTCACATGCCATATAGGGACATTTCATTCAATCACCAACCATACATGACAGTAGTCCCATAAGATTATAATGGAACTAAAAATTCCTATTGCCTAATGATGTATCCATTGTAACATTGTAGTGCAGTTACTTAATTTTTGAATAAATTTACTGCAGCCTAAGTGTACAGTGTTTAAAAATCTACAGTAGTGCACAGTAATGTCCTAGGCCTTCACATTCACTCACCACTCACTCACTGACTCATACAGAGTAACTTTCAGCCCTATAAGCTCTATTTATGGTTAAGTATAAGTGCCCTATGCAGGTATACTGTTTTTTTATCTTTTACACAGTATTTTTACTATGCCTTTTTTGTGTTTAGATATGTTTAGATGCACACTTACCAATGTGTTACACCTGCCTACTGTATTCAGCACAGTAACATGTTGTACAGGTCTGTAGCCTAGGAGCAATAGGCTGTACCATATAGCCTAGGTGTGTAGGAGGCTAAGCCATCTAGGTTTATGTAAGTACACTCTATGATGTTAACACAATGACAAAATCACCTAACAATATATATTTCTCAGAACGCATCCCCATTGTTAAGCAATATATGACGGTAGTTGAAGTTATTCCTGTTTTACAGATAAGAAAGAGTTAAGCCACTTGACTTTGCTCTTGTGAGAACTGAAACTCAAATCCACATCTGATTCCAAGTTGAATGTTCTTTTACTCCACATCACCACCTTCTTGATAGCTTACTCTATGCAGCATTTCCGCAGACAGGGGTCACTGTACACCAAGAAAACATTGACTGGGTACTGTAACCTTCCAGAAGCATTCAAAGTGGGAATAATTATTGCTTAACAATGTCAAGATATGCTGCCTGGACCTATTCATGCCGAATTTACTGAAGGTGAGGGCTAAAATGCTTTTCTTGATTTTTTTGGTTTCTTGGGATAAAAAAATGTTACAGACAAATTATTTCTACCCTTGCATGTGTTCTTATTATTTAAGACCTTTGGAAATAAAGTATCTAATTGTGGCATGTTTCATATCCCTCATCCAATCATGGCAATTGCTCTGTGCTTTACCTTCAACGATGTCCTAAATCTGACCTCTTCACCCCTTCTCTACCACCTTGGTCCTGGCCACCTTTTCTCTCATCCGATTACTGTAACAGCTTCCTAGCTGCCTGTCTGGGCTCTGCTTCTCTTTTTCTCCCTACCATCAGGTCTCCACCCAGCATTCAAGTGACATTTTCAAAGTGTAGGTAAGTCAAGGCATTCCTCTCCCCATATAGAATCAAGTCTGGAGTCCTTGCTTTGGCTTACAAGTTTAATCAGCTTGACCAATTTTCTGGCTACTTCTCCAAACCCATCTCCTACCAGTCTCCCCCCAGGCTCACTCTGCTCCATCCACACCAGTCTCCTCTGCTATCCACATATCACACGCACTCCCACCCCAGGCCCTTTGCATTTGCAGTTCTCTGTACCTAGAACACTCTTTCCCAGATATCTGCACTGATGCTCACTCTCGGCACTCAGATTTCTGGCCAATTGCTCCCTCCTTGCCGAGGCCTTCCTTTACCACCCAAAATAGTACCTCCCGCACTCTGTCCCCTGAATCATGCTTTTTCTTTGCAGCACCTCTGACATTTTTAAAATATGCATTTAAATATATATGCATATGTTTATTGTCTGTCTTCCATCATTAAAATAGAAACTCCCTGACAATAAACACTTTTTTTCACTGCTGGATTTGTAGGGCATAGAACAAGGCCTACATGTTATAGGCAGTCAGCAATTATGGGTGAATGAATCTATCTTCCATTTATACTTTTAAGTCTTTTTTTTTTGCAATATATTAACCCAGTTGCAAAGGTTGAGCTTGACTCTATGCTATTGGAAACCTCACCAACAGAAAGAAGAAATGGACTTCTCCATCAATACCGCATCATCTTTTGAGAAAATAATTATTATTTGGGACAGAGTCTTTGTCTACCGCCCGGGCTAGAGTGCAGTGGTGTCACTGTAGCTCACTGCAACCTCAAACTCCTGGCTCAAGTGATTCTCATGCCTCAGCCTTCTGAGTAGCTGGGACTACAGGCACACACCACCACACTTGGCTAATGTTTTCTATGTTTTGTAAAGACAGGGTCTCGCTCTTGCTCAGACTGTTTTCAAACTCCTGACCTCAAGCAATCCACCTGCCTTGGCCTCCCGGAGTGCTAGGATTTCAGGGGTGAGCCACCTCCCCTGGCCAAAATAATTATCTTAATTGACAAATAATTGTGTATATTAATACTTCATCTTTATTACAATATTAAACCCTACCTTTTATGCTAATTTCCAGTGCAGGACAACCACAGAGCTGCAGATGTGCGCTTACCTTATTCCAGTTTCCTCAAAGAGAGGGCTACAGGGGTGAATAAGCATGGAGAGGAGGGGAAACAAAGCCATTTCTTGGAGGCTGAAGAGGCCACACACCCTCTGTAGCAGGAGGCATCACGGGGATCATGAACCTTCCCTTCCTCCCTTTCCTCCAAGACTTCTTTGGGTCATAGAGCTGAGGAGGAGGGATTTGGAGGTGGGTGTTCCCTAATGTTGCAAGGCTTATCCTAATTTGAAGAAGACCAGTCTCAGAGAAAAGAAAACGGTAGCAGGCTCTTGAGGCTAAATCTAGACTGAAGTCAACGATGCAGCTCTGTGTTCTCTGTGAACCCTGTTTATTGTGCTGGATAAAATCAAAAAGTGGATTTGTTTTCTTGTACTAAGCACTTCGAATACTCTTAATTTTAGATAACAAATAGCAGTCCTATGAGGTAGGTATTGTCATCTCCAGTTTTTAGATGAGAAAATCAGGAAGCATTAAGGTTCCAGAAGAAATCGAATGGTACACTCGAGGTGGGGGCAGGGGGCAGGGGACTGATAAAGGATGGTGGAGCACCCAGAGAACTGACAATAGAAGGGAGCCGGAGTCTTGGAGGAGGGCCAGTGGAACAGAATGTCTGGAACCAAGAGCCAGGAGGCAGGGAGAGTGGGGCAATACGTTCCCAACCTTGCTGCTCTCTCATCTTGAGCGCTCCAAACTCGAAAGTTCTCAACCCTTCCACTATGACAGAATTTTTACAACTCTGGGTCGTGACATATTACTGGTCATATATCAGTTTAGTGACTTGCAATCAGCATTTTAAAAAATGACATACAACAGAAACTATCAGAGTGCACCTCAAGCATGCTCCCATCCTACAGACCACAGTGAATGTATTTCTTACTTTGAAACACACTGCCCGATACCTTATTGCCCTCCTATATCTTAATTCAGCCTCACAGGAATGTGCCCTAAATTCCCAAACACAGAAAGGGCCGCGGTCATGGGAAGACTGTCACAAACAGAAAATGTTTTAAGAGTGTGGATGCAGTTGACAGGATTCAGCCCATGTTTCCAAAGTGCTGCCTGTCAGTGAACAGGTTGTTCAGCAACAGGAGCAGCAGCAGCAGATTTAAGGCCAGGAAGTGGAGAAGAAATGAGCAACAGCACCCAGCTAGCATCTTCGCAGGCGAACATCTTTGCATTCTTAGCAATTCCAGGAATTTAGTCAAAGTATTTTCTTTACATGACTCTAGAAAAGATTATGGGCTTTGTAACTGGACAGACTTCACTTTTTCTTGTTATGGGCCACTTCTTTAAATGGATTTATGACCTTGGGAGTTAACCTCTTTGATTTGTCAAATAGAAACTTCTTAGAGTCGTGGAAGAGATATGTAAATGCCACTAATAGATGTGAAGCATCTGACCAGGCATATGAGTACAATAATGGTGATTCCGCTTTGTACTGTTAAAATCCCACATTGGTTTTTAAGTATAAATGGTTATTATATGTGAATGCACTTCCCTTACTGCAACCAGGAACCTAATTATTGTAATACTATAAGGAATTTTTATATGGGTGACTGTTTTTAAATCATAGGTAAAGCTAACACTCAAGTGAACCCCAAAGTAAATTCCACCCAAGTCCTCTCTGTGCAGAGGAAACAGCTAGGGAGGGGCTGGAGCAAAGGCTTAGAGCAAGGGTTAGAGGAGAAGATTGATGTGAGTTTTGCAGCGGAGTCCCAAACTGAAACTGGTACTATGAAAGTAATTAAACCTGCTCTGTAGCCTTACCCACCACCTCACCCTACCCACCTCCTACACCAAAACACATTTTATACTTTTGAGCGCCAGACTTATTTCAAAGACACTGGTTTTTTGCAAATCAAACTTTAAGTATGACTTTATTATTCTTTCCTCCCATGTTTATTATTGAAAAAAATGAAGACAAGATCATAAGTTTGAAATACAGCCAGGGTCTTTTTTTCTCTCCACAGTTGTGACACTAATATGCTTTAAACCCTGGTAATCATTTTCAATCAATGACAAAAGAAAAAAAAAATGTCCCACAGTAGAATGATGCAAGTAGATGAGCTTGCTTATTAGAATAAAATTTCTTTTCGTCTTACAGGCCAGTCCCATCACACATGTCCAGTTCAAAGAATGCTAATATAAACCTTGCCCACCTCTCTTAGCCCATTTTTCTTACTCAGACAGTTCCCAAGCAACTCTCTGATGGAGACACAATCTTCAGTTTCCAGGACAAACTGAGCCACAGCCTTCCCACCTGGCAGATGGTCCCTCACCGTCTGACTTTTGACACTGTCCAGGACAACTCCTCTGATGTCTTTAGGCTTTCCCGGCACACCAAAGATGATAAACAGGCCCAGACAATCCTCTCCTATCAAGCTACAGAATTCTTCCAGCTTATCAAATCTACTTTCCTTCCAGGAAGACTGCTTTACCCTTGGCTCTGGATTGGAGAGGTCACAAGACTTAGATTCCACGAGAGGAAGCGAAGACATCTGCAGAGTCTGTACTGCCAGCTGAAGCTTTATTTGCTTATCAGATCCCCAAAAGGTCCAAATCCAGTCTGCTCCAAACAGTAAGGCTTGGTTCTTGGTCATCTTGGTGGTGGTAAGCCACTCATCCACTCCCTTTTCTTGGCAGAAAGTGATGAAGTGGATTAAGAAGATCTCATTCAGAGTATTTGCGGCTGGGCAGAGTTTACTCAGAGGATATTCAAATCCAAGATACTCCTTCAGTTTCTGAGCTGCGTGGACTATGGCTCTGCTGACCACCTCACAGATGCTGAGGACCTCGCTGCTGTCCTTCAGAGCCAATTGTTGCGATGCTTTTTGCCCCATTTTCTCTGCACCCAATTAACACTGTTCCCAAATATCCAACATGTGAATTGGTCCAGAATTAGCTTTTTCAAAGCAAAAGTTCTGCCATGAAGTCACATTCATTAACACGGTCCCAGTTTTCTAACTCTACAGCTGACTCGGTGTAGCTGAGCATATATACGTGCAGCCAAGCAAACACGTTAGGTGTCCCTGTTTGTCAGCTGGGCGTGTTGCAGTCCGAGATTCCTGCTGGCTTAGAGAGATTAAATTTCACACAAAACATCTGTTCTATCTAGGTTATAGTCCCTACTTTTAATCTTTGGTAATCTCTTCCAAGATATGTTTCCTTTTTCCCAATTTTAGTTAAATTAAATAGAGTGTGCTGGTTCTTTAAAGACCCATAGACCTCTTTCTACAATTGCTTTCTTCAAATTTGTAGGTGAATCATTTGTTTACTTTCCCTGTAGCCCTTGTGCCATGATTCCTTATTCCCCAGCTCAGCTGCCTATTTCCTTTCATATAAAAGTTTCTCAGAGAAAGCCCTCAAACTCTTATCTATTGATACATGTTATGAACCCTACTCAGATGAATCTATGGCCACTTATAAATTATAAAGAGTTTGTGTTATTGTGTCCTATAACAGAAACAAAGGAAAACAAAGTAACCACAATAAAAATGAGGCAATTTTATCAGTTGACTTTATTTCCTTTCATATGGTAATCCCAGCAGTATATGATATTTTGTAGATAAAATACATCATCAATTTTTTAACCTTATTACAGATCATCAGTTATGTTCTATTGTCCGGAATACAAAATATTTGGTATCTGTAACAGTCTCCTGGTATTTGCAATCAGGTTCTAACAACAAATTGACATATAGTCATATTAAAATAAAACCCAAATACAATAAGAGGCCAATACAGTTACCAAATAATGAATGGTAGGATTCAAAGAAAATTATTATTATTGGCATTAAATCATTTTACTTATGAATAAATAGTAATCTAGTATTAGAAGTTCCTTGATGAATAGCTTGGTAACTTGCTGGTAACTTAAAAGATAATACCACTGATATTCAAATATAGTTTCTAACCAAGTCCACTGGCATATACTGAACTGCCCGCCTCCATTCTAATTGGTGAAAACCTGCCTTTTCCACAGTTGGCTACCATGAGTAATTGTGTAGCACTGAATAAAAAACAGAATATTTTTTTCTAATATTCCTCAAAAAACATTAAACAGTAATTTTTTCTGTTGCAGCTTTCTGTTTTCTTTACAAAGAATTATTGGGCCCATTGCTAGCTCCAGAAAAACATGACCTATATTTTATCATGCAAAATAGCCATTATAAAACTAATTTTACAGCCTCAGTTTTTTTGAACACTGAAACAAAATGTTCAGACAAATATTCAGCTTTTTAAAAAGTTCCATTCATCGAAAGCCTGAGAAATGTACAATATGTTTAGGCAGATTGTTAGTACTTTGATGTGATGATGTATATAAAAAAGGAGAAAAATATAAGAAACTTAACACTGTAAAGGCTTTTGTTTTGTTTTTTGGATTCTTCAGAAATTATTTCTACAAATTTTGTGGGGGAAGGGCTTCTGGATGTATTCAAGTTAATAGTGTACTTATATTAATGTCCCTCGAGTTCTTCCTTATGAGGTAAAAGGATCCAAGATTAATTCTTAAACTGTTCAACAACTTTGTGGTGAAATTCTTAAACTGTTCTTAAACTGAAATTCTTAAACTGTTCAACAACTTTGTGGTGCCTCATCAAAAAAGGGATATTTCATATATATTAATTTAGCCTCAATGATCAACATTGTTAAAGTTCAGTTGCGGTGAAAGAAAGATCATTCTGACCTCTTCAGGAACCAGCTGGCATATGGAAATTTTGATCACCATACTTTTTAAAAAATGTGACCTTTTCACCATCTTCCTTATGTCACAAAATAAAAGTTCTATTTTCTATGTACTGTATATATACATATATTTAGAAAAATATATAAAAAGACAATAAAGAGGCAAGTAGAGGTATGGCTGGCATTTAGTGTGTGCACTGAATGCTTTTTAAAGGAATTCCACATACTCATTTTGAAAGCACACAACGTCCTACTTAGATGGCTGCAGTGAACACGGATGTGACAAAATCACGCACACACTGGTTCCTGCTCCCCAAATCCTCCGTACTGTGGATGTGAATGAAAACACTGTGGTAAAGGACTCATCTTAAATGCAACACTTTAAATAGAATATATCACAGATTTTTACATTAAATAGAGGAAAAAACAATTACACTCTCATTTGCCAGTGTCTCATTTTGCGTGGCACCTTCAGAATCGGCACGTCTCCTCTGCTTCCCGTTTCTACTTCTGAGTAAGCAGAAGCTGGATCAATAAACAATATACAGACTGTTGCTTGTATATATACTGTGGGAGTTTGGAGAAGAAAGTGGAGGAAAGACTAAGAGCTCCTCATGTTCACCCAGGTGCTAGGGTCAAACATTTGAGTCTTCGTCTGTGATGCTGGCACTGGGGGAACGGGCAGCAAAGTCTTTAAACATGTCGTCTTCTTTCAACATGTGCTGGAAAACAAGGAGATGGGGAGTCACACACTGAGAACCAAGAGCTCAGAACTATGCATTCTCCAAAATGCACGCAGTCCTTTGGGGTTATTCTGAAAGTTTTTAAAATAACATTTTCAATTCATTTTACCAACTTACCGTCAGATTGTTGATGCCTTCAGAGAATGCACCTATCTGTCTCACTGTTCCTTCTGAATCTTCCATCTGCAAAGAACAAACCACAACATCACATATTCATTTTCATTATTTCAAGGAGAGCGCAGCAAAATGAACAAAAGTCTAAGAAGAAATAATGGAAATGGTATTGAATGGGGTAGGAACAACAGAACACTTTTGATGATAATCTCCTCTTGTTAATGCCATTGGAAGTGAAAAATTAGAAGAAACATTTTACTGACACATCTAGTCTAATGACTTTGGTAACAGTACCAAAGCTATATGCAGTCCTGTGACTTTAATCTGAAAAGTTTAGATAGTATGACCTGTCTATTCCTGACTTGTTTTAATACATAGATTTCCCTAATACTGAGATGGTATAAGATAGGTAAATAGCACAGGCTTTGGAGCCAGCCTGACAGGTTGGAGACCTTGGGCAAGTCACTTATTTCTCCATGCCTCAGTTTTCTTATCTTTAAAATGAGGATAACAATACTCCCTATGTCTTAAGATTACCATGAATGTTAATATTAACATATAGTAAGTGCTTAGGATAGTACCTGGAATGTAGTAAGTGATCTGAAAGTGTTTATTATTATTTTATTATCTTTATGTTTAGTTATTTGACGAAAACATCCTTGTTTAGCAGACACAGTGCACAAAGTTTCCATTTAGTGTTTGAGTGCTGGAAGCACATTCAAAAAGGTATATAGGCTTGTATTTACCTGCTCTAATCGGTCCAAATCATCTTCATCATATAGGCGCATGTCCAAACCAGCTTTAAATCCTTTCTTAGATGCACTTCCTGATGCCTGTCCCAATTCCATTGGACAAACATATTCTTCACCATCTTCTTGTTTCTTCTTTCTCAGATTCCCAAAATTGCTGAAGGTAAGTTTTTTTGGCTTTAAAAGAAAAGCAAACAAAAACATCCAGGGATTTGATAAAATTCATATGACAAAAGATGGATAACATGTAATTTTTTTGCACCTCCCTTCCCCTACATGTATTCACTCTGTAATATAGAGAAAAGCAATTGGATGAGTAAATTCGTATAACAAAGACAACAGCATCCTAGCCATGTAAGTGATGCATCCAAATATGCTAAATGATTATTGTTCTAAATCTCAGAAGATTAACCTTATTCTTATCCACACCAACTAGCTGGATAGTCATTCTGATAAACGAAATATGCCAAGAACCTTAGTTTTGATTAGACAGGAGTTAAAGCAATGGGATTTCTCCAGGGCTGAATCCAATTTCGCAAGGTTTTCCAATCTAAGATCAGCAAAAGGAAAGGGTTCTTACTATATTTTCTCTTTGGGTGAGGCTATGCTTCTCTTGTATGCCTGTTCTGCTTCCATACAGGACTAGTGCCTGCTAAAAGAATTCTCACTCTTTGGAGAGAAAACTTCCAGTGATGCTTGGAAGAGAAATTCCATCTTAGTCAATGGATGGTCCCTGAGATTATCTGTTAAGGAAATGGTGATCAGGCTAATGACTGAGAATTTAACAGACTCTTGCTGAGGTTTCAAACCTGGCAGCTCTCTTAAAGGAAAAAAGGATCCAAAGACAAGATTCTCAGGCAGATAGAGGGGCTTAAAAAAAAAAAAAAGAAAAAGAATCTGGTACATATATGTGGAGGAGCAGTGAATCCTATCTCCACATTAAGTTCGTTGAGATAACATGTAGAAATGATTTCAAAGAAGATATAATAGTCTGAATTTGGTAAGATCCACAAATCCAGGTAAATTAGGAAATATCCAGTCTCTGCTAATCATCCTTCAATCATTTCTTAAGTGTCTTTTCCTGACTTGAAATGCTGGTCAATTATAAGCCAGACAAGCTGAATCTGTGCAAGGAGAAATCTTCCTCTTACATTTGACTTATCCGTAGGGAAACAGGACAACTGCAGTCAGTATCTGGACCCAAGTCATGGGCTTTCTGCATTAGCAATACATCGATCACAGAAACCAACATCATGCCCTTCATTACTGTTAACCCTAATAAAATAAATGACTTGGCAGAAACCTTCAAAATGCATTTTCTCAATTACTCTTAAAGATACATACATATACCTTCAACTTATCTATAAAACTTAGTAAACCTCAGAAGACAGAATAACCAGGTAATGGTCAAGACTGAGTCATTGCTTCAGGCAATTACTAAGCGGTATGGGCTTGAACCAACCTTCACTTTGGCAGTAGCTGTTAGTAGTACATAGTCTGGTAACTCCATGGCATCTCGCTTCTGGCGTTGGGCCTCAGCACCGATCAGAAGGTTGAAATGAGTGGCCAAATGCCTTCGCAACAAAGTCTTATTTGGTGGGATGTTCAATAACTGAGCCATTGTTTCTACATTAAAACGAGGTTCTAGAACCTGTAAAAGAAAAAAAAAATCGAATTGTTCAAAGGCACCATAGGTCATACGTGTTTGCATTGTGCTGTACAATTAGCAAAACTCTTTCATTTGGATTATCTCCAATGACGCTGTCAACAGCCCAGTGAGGTAGTCAGGGTATGAACTATGACCTTTAATTTACATATCTTTTCTTCATTTTGCCAGAGTTAATGAGTGGTAGAGCTGGTCTTGAAATCCAGGCTTCAGGCATTATGTCAGTGCTTCTGTCTCTCTGGGGTGCTGCCTTTGGAAGCCAGCTCCTTATGCAAGCAACATCAATATGCAGAAATACAATCTGTATCTTTGCAGGGGTTTTAAAATATGATCATGAGAGACAGTGGCTAGAGGTTATTCAACATGAAAGAGGACAATGAGAACTGGGCTTAAATGCACTCTAGAGTTATGTGCCATAAATAAAAATACTCCGAAAGGAAAGGTCCCCTAGAAATAATACAGGAGGGGTTGGGCCAGATGATTTTAGGATCATGACAAACAAACTGGTAACATCCTACACATTAAACCAAAGGAAACAAAATGAATCAATATTAAATTGAAACAGACTTTTACCATGAGCCCACCATGGACACCACTGCCTCTGAGGTTGGGGGCATATTCGGCCAAGTCCACGGAGCGTAGCCACTCCATCACTCGATGGTTGGTCCACTGCTGAACCTCTGATGGGGCGATGCTATTCTATGGGAACAAACAGCCACCAAGAGCTTCAGTTGTTGACCACAGGATCCTAAATATTAAGCTGCATGTTCTGTCTAAAAGGTCTTCCCCATGGAGCACAGTGACTCGACATCTCACTCAATGCTTAAAGGAAGGAGAAAAAGTGTTTGCTAATTTGAATTCTCTTTTAAAGAATTCATGTCACAAAGGTTTCAAGCTTTCCCTCACGCTAATAAAGCATTGCTTTAGGAAAGGAACTCATTACTGTGATATTTATGTCTGTGGATTAAGGAGGCAGGAAACAAATATACTCAAGAAAAGGAGGAAGCACCCCTGAAAAACCATCTCTGGCTTTAGTTACACAAGTGGAACCACCATGCGGGGGTGGAAGTGGGGAGGAAGGAGTACAGAAAAACAAAGTCTAAGAATAAATGCGGCTGGACTGGAGGCTGCAAAGAGGCCAGCTTCTCCTGCAGGCTCCAAGAAGAAACGGGTCTTAATTTGACACACGTGGACAGACACATGCATGAAAGTGCAGCCTGTAAGCCTCGATCTTAGATGCTACCTCGTCAGATGGGCGCCTCCGGAGACAGTTTGGTTCAAAGTTATTGATCCTCAGGACCTGGATGGCCCTTTTGATGCTGAGCTGGTGTAGCACGCTGACCACCTTCAAAGACAGCAGGTCATCCTGTAAAAAAGAACAGAGGGAGGAGCTCATTGTGCTGGCCTATGGCAGGGGACTTTCTTAGGGAATCTCAGAAAACTGCAATAGAAGTAGAAGAGCCCCTCAAACCAACATGCCCCAAGGGCTTGTCTGTGTTTTCAAAGCTTTTATTTAGTAACGGAACCCTTTTTCCTGTTCTGAACAAAATCCTCTCCAGAACCTCAAATGAATGCTGTTCCCAATGAGGCTGACTCCTAGTGGTTTCTCTCTCCTCCAGGCACACTCTGGAATTCCTTTGTTTCCTCCTGAGCTTTGAGAACTTTATCTGCAGATAAAGCACATCCTTGGGCACTGGCCAAACTGCCCTCTCTTTTCCCTTTCAGCAGATAGGTGAGGGCAAGCAATGCCCATTGGTGATCAAGGCTTGGTTTTTCTGAACTAAGGTACATCACAGTTTTGGGGAAAATCACAATAGTTGCCCTTGTTCCACTATTCTCTGGCCCTAAAAATTCTCTAATTCTAGAGTATCATGCTTTATCTAGCAGACATTTTGAACGATTTTGGAAAAACTATGTCAATCGGTGCAAAGATTTTGGTAAGAATTAAGGAGGAGAAGAGAAATGAAGTTATACTTATCACATATATGACCAATCAACCCTGAAAAACTTTCACCAGTCTGTGGCTATTGGGAACATTTTCAAATATACCAAACACACCAAAACAAATTATTTCAGAAGAAGGTGATTTCGGGGCCTGTGTCAAGATAAGCACCAGTCTACTTCCAAATACACCCAGAAAATAAACAAGGAAAACATCCATTTTAGACACACCTTACTGATAACACATTTCTTATGAAAAATAAAAAGGAAAAAAAATCTACCCTAGAAATACATTTAAAATAAAAATATTAGACAGTTTAAATTCTTTTTTTTTTTCTTTTTTTGAGACAGAGTCTTGCTCTGTTGCCCCAGGTAGAGTGCAGTGGCATTATAGTTCATTGCAACCTAAAACTCCTGGGCTCAAGCAATCTTTCTGCCTCAGCCTTTCGAGTAGCTGGGACTATGGGACTATAGGCACTTGCCACCATGCTGGCTAATTTTTCTGTTTTTAGTAGAGATGCTGTCTTACTCTTGCTCAGGCTGGTCTCAAACTCCTGAGCTCCAGCGTTCCTCCCACCCTGACTTCCCAGAGTGGTAGGATTATAGGCGTGAGCCACCGTGCCTCGCTCAGATTGCATACTACACATCAGATAAAGGACTGATAACAAGAATCTATTTAGAACTCAGGAAAATCAGCAAGAAAAAATCAAGCAACCCTATCAAAAAGTGGGCAAAGGACATGAATAGAAACTTCTCGAAAGAAGATATAAGAATGGCTAACAAACATATGAAAAAATGCTCAACATCCCTAATCATCAGAGAAATGCAAATCAAAACCACAATGAGATATCACTTAACTCCAATGAGAATGGCCTTTATCAAAAAAACCCAAAACAACACATGTTGGCGTGGGTGTGGAGAGACAGGAACACTAATACACTGCTGGTGGGACTGCAAACTAGTGCAACCCCTGTGGAAAGCATTATGGAGGTATCTTAAACAGATTCAAGTAGACCTGCCATTTGACCCAGCAATCCCATTACTGGGCATATACCCAAAGGAAAAAAGGTCATTCTTTAACAAAGACACATGTACCCGAATGTTTATAGCAGCACAATTCACAATAGCAAAGATGCGGAAACAACCCAAATGCCCATCAATACATGATTGGATTAGTAAGCTGTGGTATATGTATAACATGGAATATTACTCAGCTATAAGGAATGATGAAGATACGACATCTCTATGGTTCTCCTGGAGAGAGTTGGAACCCATTATATTAAGTGAAGTATCCCAAGAATGGAAAAACAAGCATCACATGTACTCACCAGAAAATTGGTTTCCCTGATCATCAGCTAAATACAAATCTGGGAACGACACCAATTGCATATCAGACTGAGGTGGGGGGTGGGGGAGGGGATGGGGGTATGCCTACACAATGAGTGCATTGCGCACCGTTTGGGGAGCGGTAACACTTGAAGGTGCTGACTCGGGAAGGGGGCGTGGGGAAGGGAGGGATATATAATAAAAAAAAAAAGTTTTTATTAAAAAAAAAAAAAGGAAGGGAATTCTGACACATGCTACGACATATAAATCCTGATGACACTGTGCTACGTATTAACAAAACAGGCCAGACACAAGAGGACAAACACTGTATGATTCCACCTAATGGGGGTTCCTAGGGTCACCACATTCAGAAAGACTGAGCGCAGCATGGTGGTTGCCAGGGGCTGGGCATACGGGAAATGTGGAGTTACTGTGTGCTGGGTACAGAGTCTCAGTTTGGGAAGAAGAGAAAGTTCTGGACATGGTTGGTGGTGATGGTTGCACAACCATGCCAATGTACCTAATGCCTCAAAACTACACACTTAAAAACGGTTAAAATGGTTGTTTTATGTTACATATGTTTTAGCACAATAAAAAAAGAGTGGTCTAAAAAAAAAAAAAATAAATAAATAAATAAATAAATTCTTGAGGCTACTAACTGAACAAAAAGTATTTCCTGATTTTTTTCTGGATTAATTTCTTAAAAGTAGTGTCTCGTAAGTTAGGAAAAGTATTTGGTATTTACTTTTTTTTTTTTTTTTTTTGAGACAGGGTCTTGCTCTGTCGCTCAGGCCAGAGTGCAGTGGCTTGATCATTAGCTCACTGCAGCCTCGAACTCCTAAGCTCAAACAATCTTCCTGCCTCAGCCTCCTGAGTAGCTTCGACTACAGGTGTGTACCACCACACTGCCTAATATTTCTTATTTTTTGTAGAAGGGGCATCTCACTACATTGCCCAAGTTGGTCTCGAACTCCTGGCCTCAAGCCATCTTCCCATCTTGATTTCCCCTAAAGCGCTGGGATTACAGGCATGAGCCACTGTACCTGGCCAATATTTAACATATTTTAATCTAAGATTGGGATACCCATTGCAAACATTTCAATGTAAACTATTTTCATCTAAGTAAAGTCTATCAGACTAAAAAAAAAATGTATAATGTTTATAATGTAACCAAAATGTTAATTATTTTTGAAATTCTTTATACTTTAAGGGATCTTAAAAAGAAAGACTTTCTTTTAAATCAAAACAGAATTTTTTGTGATTTTTGAAAATTTTTGGATTTTCAAAACCTTTTTATTTTTAAATAATTTTAGATTTATGGAAGAGTTGACAAAGATAGTATTCTATATACCTTTTACCCAGCTTACCCTAACATTAACATTTTATATAAGCATGATACATTAATCAAAACTAAGAAATTAATATACACTATAGTACAATCAACTAAATTGCAGACTTTATTCAGATTTCACCAGTTTTTCCATTAAGGTCCTTTTTCTGTTCCAGGATGCAATCCAGGATATCACATTAAAACAGACTTTTTGTGACCTAGAACTTCTGGGGTTAAATTTCCCAAAGTAAGTTACTCTTTTATAGCCATGAAAGTTATACATATGCTTCTTATGATTTTAAGCCTGCATTTGCTCACGTTCCCTGGAGAATATATTCACAGTTAGATTGGTAGGCAAATATTTACTGAATTTGTTCCAGGCAGAATGGGGAGCTATTAAAAGCAGGGATCTGGAAACAGCCTGAGTTCAATGGCTTTCTGTCACTTTCCAACTGCGGAAACTTGGTCACCAAGTTACCCAATCTCGCGATTCCTCTGTTTACACATCCAAAAAAGGGGGGTTGTAACGGTAATAACTCAATTAATAATTGAGTATTAATTGAGTAAAATGCTTAAAAGAGTGCCTGACACAGAGTAAATGTGCAACATCCTACACATATGCAGGTTTCCCTGATGGGCCCACCAAGGTAAGGACTTGGGTTCAATGACAGAGAAGAAAACAAATCCCATGAGCTTGAACTCCAAATTTCGCTGATATTGAGAAATTCCTACTTACGCTGGCTGTTCAAAACTTTCCACTTATTTAAAGAAGATACTTGTGGTAGTTGGGTCCATAGCCTAGTTTGCAAAAGGCTATCTAAATAAAAGTAACTTAAATACAACATTAATACCATGGAATCTAAAACAAAGTTCTGCTGGAATCCATCTCTCCCACTGTTGTAAAGTAGGGAATAGTCCTTCTACTCAGTGGCTGGTAGGCTAGAAATGGACAATAAGGAAGGAACCAGAGTGAGTCTAGCCTTCTTCCCTCCTTCTTTACCCCCAATAACTTCTGCCCTCGCAGAACTGGGCTGAAGGGAGAAGGATGAGAAGTTTTCACCTAATTGTCCAAAGTGGAAGGGAAGGGAGAAAAGAGAAGACAAGTCCCTGTGGATGTCAGGTCAAAGAGCAGCCTTTTCTGAGTGGTCACTGCACACACAAGTTAGAAACAGCCAGGGCTTCAACACTGTACATTCTCTCTATTTTTAAATATGTTTATGAGATATAATTCACATACCATAAAAGGCACTCATTCAAAGTGCACACTTCAAGAAAAACCACACACACAAGACAAAGTGTACGCTCCAATGTTTACATTGTTGAATATATATAAAATTAACTTTCTGGAGAGCTTGGTTTCCATTAGATTTCACTTAGATTAAATTGGGGTTTCAAATTATCCTAAGGCCATTGCAAATCACCAAACGTTACCATTTAAGCTTCACAGGAAATATTCCCACCTCTCTCTTCATCAACACCTTCAAACTCTGGTGGAATCATTGTGAAAACATTATATTTTGCTTATACTATTTCTGTGTTTTTCAGAGAAAAAAATTCTACTCCCCTAAACCCCACAAGGGAATCACTTACAACAGTCATGTAATGGAGCATTCGACCATCTACCCGTCCTTCATCAAACTGAGTCTTGTACTGGGGGAGGCCAATATCATCCAGCCATCCTAAGAGAGAGAAAACAGTGTCGTTACCAGGCCACCAAACACCTGCTCTTAGGATTAAAAAGAAGATGCAGCTATCTATAGTATTATTTTTTTTAAAACAATAAAACCTCTTACTAGTGACCCAGTTGAAATCTAGCTTCCCATGATTGGTTTCTTCTTCGGATCCTAGGGCTTGCAGTGCCAGCTGGAGTTTCTTTCGATGAAGGGAATGCTTGATTCCAAGTTCCTAAAACAATGAACAGAAACAACTGAATTTATAATGCTATCTATACAGGCTGGATGGCACTGACAAAGAATGCAAATCACTCCAAAATAAAGCTAACATTAAAGACCTAGTTCTTCATTAAATCAGAATAGTAACTTGGGCTAGTAAAATGTTGTTGAACAAACGGCCCCTAGAAAGCGAAGACCACCACAATTAGTTTAGTGTTGTGGTAGGCATTCCCTAGTGACTCCTTTTCTTTGTAAGACCGGAACTGTAGCATGCATAATAGGAATTTTACTCTGATTTTGTACTAAATGTTAAATAATTGGGAAGAAATGTTAAATAATTGGACATAAAATGTAGGGTGCTTTTTTGCTCCTTTTGCAAAGTAAAGTTGGATTGCATCTATTCCATTGAGAAGACAGGCCATCGATAAAGATGCAACATGATTTTGAGAAATATGAGCTTAAGGCTTATTATGCCTATAGAATTATTTTTCATTAAAATGCCCAGTGGCTTAAGTGTTCCATAAAGAATCAAGACCAAGTCCTTCTTTTTTTTTTTTTTTTGAGACAGAGTCTCACTCTGTTGCCCGGGCTAGAGTGAGTGCCGTGGCGTCAGCCTAGCTCACAGCAACCTCAAACTCCTGGACTTAAGCGATCCTACTGCCTCAGCCTCCTGAGTAGCTGGGACTACAGGCATGGGCCACCATGCCCGGCTAATTTTTCTATATATTTTTAGCTGCCCATATAATTTCTTTCTATTTTTAGTAGAGACGGGGGTCTCGCTCTTGCTCAGGCTGGTCTCGAACTCCTGACCTCGAGCGATCCACCCGCCTCGGCCTCCCAGAGTGCTAGGATTACAGGCATGAGCCACCGCGCCCGGCCTCAGGTCCTTCCTTTTAAGTCCATGATATAAAACAAGCATGGAGCAGTTTGAAAACCCAAACTTTTTCAAGAGGACTTACTGGCTTCACCCACATCCCTTTCTGGAGTATAAAACAAATCCTACATTCATATTCGCTTTCCCCTCAGTATCCACTTTGTAAACAAAATAGAGAAGCAGTGACCTTCTCTAGATCTTGTTGAGAAGCTTGCAGAAGCGTTTGGCCAGACATAATCCAGTGCTTGCCAGAATTCAGGTAGAAGCCCAAGCCCTGTTCCACGAGCCAACTGCACACTTGTTCCTTGGTCCATTTGGCAAATGGCATATCCAAGTCACTGTGGGAAAATGAATAACTGCATGAAAAACAATCCAAAGCCAGTCCTTTGGCTTTTCATCAGTTCTGAACAACTGTACATTCCATAGATATGAAATTCCCTGATGATGCACATTTCACCATGAAAAGCTTCATTTTTAGTGTGTATATATATATTTTTTTAATTTCAGCTTATGGTTTCATTGAAATGAAGACAGTGGTCTTAGAAGGTAACTTTCAATTCCAATTGGTACTGGAATTGAAAGTTACCTTCTAAGACCACTGTCTTCATTTCAATGAAACCACAAAAGATTTAATGTGATACAGCAAGACCACGTTCTATAGAAAAAGACCAGGTTGAACCAATGTTGTTGGAAAATTGGATTCTCAAACAGGAAACTCAGTCAGACTGAAAGAAACTCAAGTCTAACTTGAATTAACTTTAGCAGAATTATGGTTTCTCTCCAGATGGTACCAGATGAGAAGAGGGCAATAAGCCACTGCTGAGTGTAGTTTGAAAGAGCAATCAAAGCAAAATTTCTGTTTTCGTCTACTGAGACACACAAATACTGTTTCTCTTTGAAAAAAAAAAAAAAACGTGAACATGAACTTTTTTTTTTTAAACCAGCACAAGGAGGTCCCCTGCTGTTGTGTTCTAAGAGAACATATGGCAAATGAGACTATTTGCTATCTGAAAAAGGACAAAGGCAGTTTCCTCCTTGGTGAAACCTGTGTCCAGTGTTCTGCCCATGTGGGAGGGACTGTGTTTAAAAGGTTTCTAGCCCATTGTACTTTTAAAAGATTTGGTATCAACACTTTGTACTTTATGATTGGGAACCCCACCCTTTTAGGCTCAGTCAGTGTAATAGCTATAAACCAGCCCTGAACTTTGATAAGAGTGTGGAAGTTCTTAGAGTCTTGTGTTTTTTTGTTTTGTTTTGTTTTTTTAGTAGAGACAAGGTCTTGCTCTGTTGCCCAGGCTGGAGTGCAGTGGCACGTTCAGAGCTTACTACAGCCTTGAACTCCCAGGCTCAAGTGTTCCTCCCACTTCAGCCTCCCAGGTAGCTGGGACTACAGGAGTACACCACTATGCCCAACTAACTTTTTCTATTTTTTTACAGACAGAGTCTGGCTATGTTGCTCAGGCGGGCCTCAAGCGATCCTCTTGCCTTGGCCTCCCAATGTGCTGGGATTACAGGCATGAGCCACCGTGCCCAGCTGTTCTTAGAGACTTAATAGGTAAAACATTATGTAGTCTTGATAAATCTAAGAATTCTGATAGAATTTATGTCTTTAAGTGCTTTCACAGACTCCATCAATTACTAATGTTTACTGAGTAGTTACTGTTTGCCAGATATTTAACATATATTAACTCATTTAATCTGCACTGATCCCCTTTTCGAGTAGGTACTAATTACTATGATAGGAAAACTAAGGCACAGAGCATGGAAGTCATTGCTCAAGGTCACCCAGCTGGTAGAAAATCATAAGCCAGAAATCAAATCCAAGTTGTCTCCTTTTAGAACCTGCTCTTAACCACTATGCTATCCCCTCTTTCTAAAGCTATGCTATAGAGTACTTATAATTATTGTCTGTGTAACATTTAAGTCCAAGAACCATTCTAATGCAGATGTTGTTGATACTTTAGCTCTGGCTCCTCGGCTAGTTTGCATTGCCCTCACCTCTGTACAGTCCTTCATCAACCACTGACAAATTGCACCACTCTATAGATGATGGACCCTTCCACTAGGCACAGCATAAGCAACGACTCTGTTTAACCCAATGACGGCACGAACACTGCAGGAGCTCATGAGGCCTTGATGAATGGAACAGATGCAAAAAGTCCATTAGTTTGGCTGTTCTTACCTGTTAGACTGTCCCAGGTCTCGAGACCAACCCAATCGGGGCCCTGCAGTTGCCCTTGTCCCTCCTCTTTTGAATTCAGACTCAGACATGTCATCTGGGTTGAATGTCGTTGACTGACTTCTCCTAAGTCTGAAGAAGACACAACACGAATTGCCTTATTAGTCCTGAGGAGGCCTTAGACTTGCTAATCGGAACAATTTTAGCTGGCACATATATTCCAGCCTATCCTCTTTGTATGTCATTAACATAGACGTTTGAGTTTAAACTTTAGCTGAGACCCAATGAGTTAATGAATCCCAAATCACAACCTTCCTTCCATAAGAGGAATACAAAAGTCTTACAATTCCATACCCATTTTCAGCCAATTTTCCACTTATCCCTACATTTGAGCCACAAAAAAGACAAGGCCCACTCCGCTTGTTTGCTGTTTTACTTACTTTCCAAAGAGTTTCATGATACCTCTGGATTTCTTTTTGGAATCCGGAGATGGTGGAGATATCTGGAAGGGACTGTTCCCCTGGGAACCTTTTGGCCGAGAAGACACACCAGCCAGATCTAGGTGCTCTGCTGTCTCCTTTTCTGTTTCAGCTATTCCAAGAACAGAATAAAGACTTGATGAATTTTTAAATATGGTATGAACATGATTACATGTTAATCTTCTTGGTATTAGCAACTGTTAAGAATTCTTCTTCTGCTGGTCTATGAATCAGTGATTTACAAAGGGCACCCTGTATTAAAAATGGAACACAAATGTATGTTCTACTCTACAGTTTATTGTGTGTAAAGTTAATAAACTCAAAATTGCAACTCCTTTGAAGATTAAAAGAGTGTGAAGGGATTGCCATAGTCTTTCCTCAAGTGATCTGAATTCATAATATTAATAAAATTAGACTCAACATTGCTGTGGCACTTGGTACTGTTGATTACCTTCCTGCATCCTTTAAAATCATCTTTTAGCTTCCTGTCAAGACACTCTCCTAAGATCTGTCAACTGACAGTTCCTTCTTTGCTGCAGCTCTCCTGTTTTCTTTTGCTCCCCCATTCTGCTCCAAGACTCTGTTCTAAGTTCACTCAGCAGGATCTCTTGACAAGCTCACTCAAATCTAAGCTCAGCACTAAATAATGGCTTTATTCATTTATAAGTAGGTGGCTTTAAAACTCCTGGGCCTCAACTCTCTCCAGCCTCAGTATCTGAATGTGTATATTCCCAATTCAGTGTGTCAGGGATACTTGGGACTCTACAAACCCATCCGATTTCCCTGAGAGTCTTTTCCTCTCATATTTTCTTACTTGATATTTAACTAACAGTTTCCTTGTTATTCTAGTTCAGACCATATGCCATTTCCTTCTTTTTTCTTAAGAGATGGAGTCTCACTCTGTCCACCATGCTGGTCTCGAACTCCTGGCCTCAAACAATCCTCCTGCCTCAGCCTCCCAAAATGCTGGGATTATAGGCATGAGCTACCTTACTTGGTGTCATTTTCTTTTTATTCCTTCTTCTCCTCTAGCATTTACACCAAATACGTTACCAAGTTCTAGCAATTTTTTATTTAAGAAATGTATTCCAACCTATTACGTCCTAGGCACTGAGAGAACAAGAAACTAGATATGCATGTTTCTTTTCATATAAAGAAAGTGAACTTTTGATTTAGTGCCTGTTGATTTTACCTTAAAAGAATAACACCCACATCTGTCATGCCCAGATCTCCAAGCTTTAACTATTTGAGTTCTTTCAGCTGTCCCTTAGTGGGCGATCCCACACTAGCAAACACAAGGGCTACTGCTCTCCTCAGTGTGAGATTTAATGCTTTATAAAGGAAAGTAAGTTGTACAAAAATCACAGAACAGTGTTTCAGCAAGATATACGAGTTGCAGAAGTTGACTTTTCTATAAAGCATAGCTGTGATTCTAGGTTATAGTAAGCAGCATTTGCCTCAGCGTTAACAATACAGTTCTTCTAAGAAACATGCAAAAAACTATTTGAAAATAGTTGTCTGGATAGATTAATTTATATTATGCATCTAGTGTTCATCTGGACATTTAAGCCTACAAAGAGAGAGAAGTCACTCTTGCTGGTCCACGTGAATAGATACGTAGACATCCATATGAGGTAACAGCACCTCTTGGAAAAACCCAAAGGAACTTTTCCAATTTAAACCCTATAACCACGACGGCTACAGGTGCCCCCGACAATGGTGCCTCGCTCATTCCCACCTTAAAACCACCATATTTCTACTTTTTATTTTGAGAACTCTCCCCTCAGCTGTCCCATGTCCTACTGAGCTCGCTCTCTCCTCAAATCACTTTGGGGTGACTTGTCACATAACACGTACAGGTACCTCTGTTGTCACTAGATATTACCTCCATCTTCAAAGCAATAAAGTGTTGGAAGAATGTTCCCCTAAGAGAAGTAAGCCTAAAATTATCATCTTCCATATTTTCTACAAACCTCATTTAGCTTAAAACATTTCTTTTTGGAGGGTGGGGAAATGTAAGTGTGAAGAAGGATTGCACGACTTGGAGTTAGCGTGTGATGATATATATGCACTTCAAGGGTGAAAGAGCTGGAAGGTACAATGCCAGGACGTTCCTGCCCTGCACTCAGAGAGATGCTGTGTATTTCTAGGTCCTCTCAGTGCTACTCACGGGTGTCCTTAGCATTGGTTAAAACAGCGTTTGGGCTTGGAAGCGAAGCCTCTACAGAGTCCTTTTTAGCGGAAAGTGAAAGGAACACTCTGGAATCAAGAACGCCATTTTCAGATTGCTGCCAGCTCGCTTTCTAGAGATCACAGATGCCATGAGCGGGGATTAGACGGGTTTGGAGCACAGCACTGGCACAGACCGACATGCAGGGGTACGATACCTAAGGTGGGTGCACTGGCACTTCGTTTACGATCTTCAGATATCCCAACAACGCACACAATCACACGCAGCCCAATGGAGAGAACACAGGGGGATGACAAAATGAAACACAGATCAGACTCGTCCTCACAAAATGCACACGGTGGAGGAGAGGCATGCACCACACCGTGCTGCTGAGGTTACGCACAGGCTCCAGGAGGGCTGTCAATGTTAATTTATCCACTATCAAAACAGACAGGAAACTCTATAATGAAGTCAAAGGAAATCATGATTTTAGGTCTTTCCACTAAGTTTATACCACAGGAGAGAGCGGGGTGAGTGTCTATATATCTTCCCACCACTAAATTAAATCCTCCAAAGCATTTTTCGCTAACTTTCCCCCCAAGTCATTCACCTTTGTTTCTGAGAAAGAGAAATGAATAAATGAATGAGGGGATAAGGGAAGGGAAGAGACTGCTCTTTTCCTCCTTCTGAAAGAATTAGGGCAAAGGTATTTTGGCCACACGTACCCAAGTTTGGGGCACTTGCTGTCCTCTTGTTACTTTTGATTTTGAAAAAGCCCCGGCCAAAGGAAGATCTGGCTTTCCGAGTGCCAAAGGGGTTGTCATCCACGGAGGCGTTGTGTCCTGGAGCTTTGGGAGGGAGGCTCCCGAACCGGCTGCTTTCCGCTGGAGGTTGATCCTGGGAGGTAGGTGAGGATAATGAATCTCAGCATGAATGTGCACCATCGCTAGTAGCTGCCAGGCTCAATGCTACACAGCCATGCTGCACACGTGAACTTATTTGAAAGAATAACTGAACTAACACATTGATTACCAATATCAAATGCCACACTAAAAGTTGAAAGAATCAATTCTGGGAGCTACTTAAGAAACAACAACAAAAGCAACAAGAAAAACACATTCACCACAAGTCTATAATCAATGTGTTTAGGGCCTTCAGTATTAAGAATACAAAAATTCTCAAATTTTATTTGCCTTATTCCTCAAAATACATGGAGATATCACATAACTGGAATAATTACCAGTGGATTTCCTACTTATCTAACAATTATGACACAGATTTGGCTATAATGCAGTTCACTTACTTTCAAAACTACATTCATAGAAGCCCAAAATAATTATTCTAGAAAGCTGGTATTATTCCTTGGCTTCTCTGCCAGCAATATAAGGAGATTCTACTCATTTTAAATATTCTTCCCAAAGAATGAAAAAATGAAGGCACAATCAGGAAGTGTTTATTTTGAGCTTTTTGGTTATTTGAATTGGCAGGTATAGTAATATAGTATGTTACATTGTTTTAGTATTATACAAAGATGCTTTGGTTTGCTTGTTCTCATTTCTCCGATATCTCTTGCCCTGTTTCTCTTCTTGCAGAAGTGAAGGGCGAGGGGACACAGATGTTTAAGGTTATTATTTTACCCTACATTAATACCGCTCCTGGTGACTGAAAGTTTACAGATGGCACAACTTAGTGGTATTATAATCAATGTCTCAACACTGATGTCAAAATCATTTAACCATTTATTGAACTGAGGAGGCAAAAACGACTTTAATTACAGCTGTCACCACTGACTGCTTTGTTAGTTCTGTCCACATGTGACTCAGGCACTAAGAGCCAGCAGTCATGAGACACATCTGGAAGTAGCCTGACTTTTGGACTATAGCCTGCAAAGGTTATTGATTGAAAATCAAGGGTAAGAAGAACTGGAGCACCTGGTAATTACATCTTTAAAAGTACCGAAATGTTTGCTTTAGATGGACAATGGTTGTATGAAATAAACTGCTGGCAAGCTAAGAAGGGCTTTTTGTGAGGTCTAAGGAAGCCCAGTTATGGTCATGAAGAGCATCAAATGGCATGACAGGGAGATAACAGTTTTGTCTTTTAATAACTTATCGAGGTGAAATTCACATAAGAAAATTAATGATTTTAAAGTGACTAATTCAGTGCCATTTAGTACATTCACAAAGTTGTGCAACCACCACCTTTGCCTAGTTCCAATACATTTCCATCATCACAAAGTACAGTCCCTTACCATTAAACGGTGTCTCCCCATTCTCCCTCCCCCCCCCACTGGTAACCACCAATCTGCACTCTGTCTCTATGCACTGATCTATTCTGGACACTTTATATAAATGGAATCATAGAATATGTGACCTTTGTGTCTGGCTTCTTTCACTTAGCATAATGTTCTGGAGGTTCTGAGAGTTTTGGTCTACTGGAGACATTTAAGCAATTTACATGTACTAGAAGTCGAAAACATTCCTACATTGTAATTTGTAAAAATTACCTCTGAAGGCTTCTGAATAGACTCCTTTTCCTGTTCAAAGCAACAACAATATTTAAGGTTGTTATAGGAATCCATTATATATTCTAAATTTGTAACATACAATTCCATAAGTTTAAAAAAAATTACATCTGCTTCTAAGCTATAAAATCTTAGTTTCATTTATTTCCTACAATGTTTTATTAAAGTCTCCATTTTGGGTTTTATATACTACTTTCTATACTTTATATTCATACTACTTAATATTTATCATTAACCCTAACAGCTAATAATTTTCCATTGAGGAAACCACAAGCCCTTCATAAGAGTTTTATTTGCAAAATGGGAAAAGATGAAGATTCCTAAATATTTTCTTCTCAGGATAACAGACAAAAGAAACACAGCACCTACCCCATCTGATTGCTCTTTCTTCAGATTGCCCAGGCTGCTGGACTTTTGCAGACTTGAAGTTCTAAAAATAGTAGTAATAATAATTAGGATTAATAATAAGTGGCTCTGGTACTACTATTTCTAAGTAGAACATCTTGGAAAGAAACTAAAAATGAGTGTGGGTTGAATCCAGGTAATAAAAGAAAACCTGGCATCAGGCAGTCACACTTATGTGCTTAACTAAATTACAACATTTAGTTTTTTGAAAAGCAGGGGAGGTTAATTGTCCTGGCAATGACTCTAAATGTCCTGCACATGTTAGAATAGCTGGAAAAATACGTAGGACTATCCTTATGATGTCAATATTTGAAGAAAAGCCAGTGTTTTCCATGGAGTGATTCTGCGTCCTTTGTATGTACACATTTACACCAGGAACTTTTAAAATACTCATGTACTATTTATATCTAATCCTTCTAAGTAAAATAAAGAATGAAAGTTTTACTTTTCAATTCCAAGGAATCACTTTTCTGAATGTGGCAAAGCAATTCATTTCATAGTTCTGACCAAAGCATAATAGAGGAATCCCTATTTCTACCCATAAAAATTCATTTGCTATCCTAGAGAAGGCAAAGTGACACTATAGTTAGCCAGAGACTTCCTCTTTCATATAATTATTGTTCAATTATATAGAGCTGGTACTACTCAAAAATTGAAGGAAGGAATATCTGACCAGTTTAGAAAGAGGGAGAGAGAATATGAATGTATTTGCTCTAAGAAATAGAATAATATAAACTTTTAAAAGGCATTTTTCCTGTATTTATGTGGATATAAGTTGCTAGAAGTGTCAACTACCCAATAAAGTAAAAGATAATACTAACAACAGAGAAGATCTCAGCAATGATTATTGCTCTAAAATAGACTTTCTTAATTATGTCCAGATTTTAACTTGGATAAACATAGATATTAGTTCAATTTATAAAATTGAAAGTGCAGAAAAACCTATCTTAGCTTTTCCAGCCATCACAACATCCTCTGATATTCTTTTCCGCTGGACTTAAAATGTTAGTACAAAAATGAATTAAAAGCACTGGCCTTCAAATGAAAACTGATGAAAAAATGTTAGATTTGCAAAACACTGGCATGAGATAATGGTAAATGAGCATTTCTTTGTAAATTTACAGTCTTCTCACCTCCACCCCCAGTCAATCATTATGGCTGCATTCATTTCTTCATTAATTTAACAGCCTCAGTCATTCAGTATTAATATTGGTTATTGTTAATATAACAGAACTTTCTTCTTTCTCATGCCTCAATAACATTTTTTGCATTCAAGAAAATATCACTTACAAAACACTATCACATAGCTGGGTTTCCACAGCAGCATCAAGGATTATTTTTCCATCACTAAAATGTTAAAAGAAAAAAAAAAAAAAACGAGTATTTATTAACTTCATGAATAAAAGACCATATATATTTTAAGTGAACAAAACTGTCAAAAACAAAAAACTATGCAAAGTGAACTATTTCTATTTCTTTAAAAAAACAGTGTATTTTATTTGGCTTACATTTAAGATTAGACAAATTAATTTGAGAATATGTTGGCAAAAAAAGTCTATTTGCCTACAGAGAAACTACTGTAACCCTCTTCTGTCACCTTCATACTTATCCTCCAAATGGCTTCATGGCACATGACTGTGACTATCCTCCTTACAATCCTTGGATAGTCATGTGTGACCTAGGATATAAAAATCCCAGTTCCTTCAAATCCTTCTCTAACCAGACCACCCCACCTCCCCAGCCTCATCTCCTATTACTTCCTATTTCACCCCTTTTATTTCAATAATACAGAACTGATTACATCCCCTTCCCCCCCCCCCCCCACCCCTGCTGCCTTGCTGTTTCTTTCTTCTCTGGGTAAAATTTGTGTCTATATAAATGCAATGTATTCTTATCTTTGGTTGTTGTACTTTGTTGAACATTCACATTGCAATGTTAGATCATAAATGACATACTTCTCTTCAAATGAAGTCTCTGCCTTAGGAGGCAACTTTGAATTTTCAGAAGTTTCCACATCTATAGATGCTGGCAATAATGAAGGGATTGAAACTTGCAAGATGCTGGTATGGAACTGTAATATAATGATAAAAAGTCAAAAATCAATCAAATAAACAAAACACAAGCTACAGAGTAACAAAACATAATAAGATGATTAGTCCATTGATAAAATTTCATACACCTGTGTTTAGAACTCTAATGTCTATAAAATGATTTCAGAATATAAACATCTACAGGGAAGAAGCATCAATCAGAGAGACATTCTGGAGGAAGGTGATTTTTGAACTTGGTTCTGAGTAAGACTCTGAATATTGTGAATAAGATATACTAAGTACCATCAAGCAAGTTAATAGCAAATCCTATCAACTTTAAGCCCTGGCTGGAATCTTGGCTCTGACACACTTGCCCAGGTGGTCTTAGGCAGGTCACTTCACTAGGCATCCGTTTCCTCCTTGGTAAAATGAGAAGAACAATGCTCACCTTACAGTGTTGCAATGATTTAACATGAGATCTGGGTAACGTGCTTTGTTTACAAAGCTCTATTTTGACTTGAATTTCTACCACTAGTCTAACATGGAACACTGCTCAAGTCAGTTAATTATCATTCTATCTCTGGACTAGCTGACCAATTTCAATTGACAGAATGAATGGAAGTGTAATTACAACCAATTACAATGCACTTTGTGGCTACCACTTACAACATTTTTGCTTAATACTAACAATGTTACAGCAATAAAATACAAACAAATGCTTTGTGCATCCTAAAAATGGACTCTGAAAGAATTGTAATACTTCAATAATTTTTGTAATTATTTGTAATTACAATTATTTTGTAATAATTGTAATACTTTCAATAATTTTTGACAACTGTAGACCAGTTAGATTGTGGGCCACATCATAAACTAATAAATGAAACACTTTAAAAAATATTCCAGTAAAAAGTGAACAAAGTTTGCCTCAGTGAGCTCCCGCAAGTTAACTAGTGACAACTTCTCACTTCTGAAAGCTGCCCTGGAAGGACTCACATCACTGAGCAGTCTACACACCAACCAATCAGAAGCAGTCTCACCTTAGTACCCACACCTCTACAGCTGATGTCAATTTACTCTTGCCACCGAAAATCCCCCAATCCTTTAGCTCTAGGCATCCTACATCCCTACCTATGATCAGCTTAAAGAAAATGTACTTGACCAGCAAAGCTCACTTAAGGAAGGAACGTATTCAGCTTTGTGATTTTTGTTTCAGTTACTGAGTGGTGGTCTCATCCGTTACACTATAAAAGGTTATACATTTTATATTATTGTAAAATAGATTATTTCACTATCAATTTTTTTAGTTTGCATCTTTATGATTAATCCTGGGCAACTTATTTAGCCATTATCACTGTTTCTGTAACAGAGGGAATGGCCTGGAAAAAAATGCCAAAAAATATTTTCTGTCTCTTTAAAACATCCTCCATTCCTTTTTGAGAACTAAAAAACCTGCATCCCTGCCTCTGGCCATGGTTGGGAGGGGCAAAGGAATGACCTTATTCTTTGTGCTACTGCAGACAGCTAAAGTGGAACTCCCCAGGCAAGGTCTGGGAGGAGGTCAGGAGATTGTATTCCCTGGAAATGAGACAGATCAGAATCATCAAATATAGTTGAACAGCAATTGCCTGAAGCTGAATGGTCTCCCTCTAAAAACTCTGTAATTCTGCTTATGGACAGGAATTTTGGATTTTGAGACAGGAGTCTCCAATTTTCCCCCTTTGCCATCAAAGTAATAAAACTTCTCTTTCCTCCTCCTCAAACCACTCGTTCTCGTTCTTCTGATGAGACCTCGAGGACAAATGCTGAGCTTTCGGTAACATTTCTGGAAGTTCATTTATCTCCTTGGATTCCTAATCATGAAGGAAAAATAACTACACCAACAGACTGACCCATTTTCTTGATCTCTTTTGCAAACTTTAAGGCTTTTACTCTGTAAACTAAAATAAAATCTTAAGGCTCTCTGCCACCCACTGACTGAATGGACCCCCTCTTGGCCAAGGGGATACCCTAAAACTGAGTTGCTGGCCATGAGAAGAAAGGTCAGCCAAGCCTCATTATGCCTCCTCCCTTCTAGTCACAGACATCCTTAACAGGCTAAGACTATACAAGACAAACCTACAGGTCCTCGATTTACATAACAAATCACTTGAGTCTGGGTGTAAGTCTGGCAGCTTGTCTCTAATTAACAGAATTTCTAATCTTAACTTAAAACATTCTAGCTTCATTTCTTTAACCAATTACAAATCAGAGTCTTTAAACCCACCTATAACCTGTAAGCCCCCCACCTTTGAGATGTCCCACCTTTTCAGGCCAAACCAACATACGCCTTCCTGGTACTGATTTATGACTTTACGTATAATTCCTATCTCCCTGAAATGTATAAAAGCAAAGGGTAACCCAACCACAGCAAGTCCACTTACTCAAGGCTTCTTGGGTGTGGCTCTGGGCCATGGTCCTCAAATCTGGCTCAAAATAAACCTCTTTAAATTATTTTACAGAATTTGCCTTCTTTTCCATGGACAACTCCAACCTCAAATCTCCCTCCTGGCTTTTCTTTAAAAATGTGGCTGAACTCACGCAAATCCTCACCAAACCATTCTTGTTACAAACTCAAAACCTATCATTAAAATACAATTCACATAGCAAAGACTTTTGTTTTTGGTTAAAGGATATGAGATTATCTGGGTGAATCCTACATGTAACAGTAGCCCCCTCTCTATAAATGCAGCACACTCACTGGCTGCCAAACGTTATTTTTCCCTTCAGTATAAACATATATTTAACAATTGAGATTTTTTCCCTCCAAAATATTTCTTATTCCTTAACTAATTCCTTGATTAATGAAACATTTTAGACCTCTCCTACATTTAAGAGAGAAAAGTTGTTTTCTACTTGAATTCATTCTCATTCAACTAAAATTTTGTTTGCTCATTATGTAACTCCCAGCAACAGATAGGAAGAGTAAAGACGCTACTTGGTTTCTTCTCACTACCTACGGTATTAAAATAAAATCTGAGAGGAGAGATGATCAAAGAAGGAACTGCTAAATCTAAGGGGAGCCAAGATTGTTTAGTTAAACAATGAAATTATTTCCCCTTCCTAAACTCTCTAGAAAGAAAATTACACGAAAGTTAAGAAATGGTTTCAGGCCAAAGATTAAGCACAGGTGCTGTCAGGAAAATGGAGTTTTCAGATGAAGCCAAAGGTGTGGCTGTAAAACCCTTTGTTGATGACACCTCTGGAAGATTTAAGGTGGTACTGTCCCTGTTGAACTTTTCAAAAAGATTAAAGGTTCTAAAAACACCGGGAAATTCCACAGCAGTCTTATAGGAAACCTAAGGTAGAGAAAGGTTCGTGGTAAAGATATCTGTGGATGTGCTCTTATCTAATGGAGTGGATCACAAATTGATTCCTATGAAATTTCAAACATTTAAAGTATTATACCAAGTTAGACTCAAGGGACAGAGATAATAGAAAATGAAAGAGGCTTTGGACCTCTACGGGTACTTTTGCAGGCACAAAGCTGAGAAAACTACTCATCTGCAAATATAGGCTCCCTTTTATGGAAAAGGGAGGATGACTTGGAGGGAAGAACCAAGAGCCCAGAGGACTGAGCCCTAATCCAGGAAGAGGCAACAGGAGCCTTGCTGGATTTCAGAATCACTGTGGACTAAGTGACACCTGTGAGCCTTCCATAACCCCTCCTTTTACATGGGAGTGCCTACAGCAGTTACGTCATGCCTATCCTCCCACTGTATGCTGGGTGTCTGGGGGACAGATAACCAGACAACTTTGTCCTTTAAATTCCTAGCTCTTTAAGCTGAATGGAATGGTACTCAAGTAGTAGTGCCCAAGGCACTGTGTACCTGAGGAGCTTCACCTCTATCTTGACCTAATGTAGATGACAAGATCCTGGGACGCTGAGGCCTCATTGAAATGTGACTTAAGAATCTTTGGAGAGGGCATGAATGCATTTTGCTTGGGAGAGGGCTATAAACTGTTGTAGCCAGAGAGTGGAGTGGCAGATTGTATTTTGGTCGCACCAAATATGTTTGCACCAATACATCCCATCCCACCTGCCTTACAATGTGATGTTGTCCCTTGTCCATCAAGAGGTAGGGTCTATGTTTCCTCTCCTTGAATCTGGGAGGGTCTATGGGCACAGATGCTCCTGCTGAGCCCTGCCCAAGATGCAGAGTCATCAGCAAAATAAATGTCCTTCAAGCCAGAGTTTTGGGGTGGTGTACAATAGATAACAGATTTTGGTGCCAATTTGATGCAATGTAAAGGAGTTTATGACTGTTTATTCCCCTATAGTTGCTTTTTCCAAGTCTAAAGACATCAGAGAGAAATTTCATTCAATCATTTTTCAGAATCACCATAAGAAGTGACTAAAATCAATTTATATAAGCTCACTTTATCCCCACTTTACGTAATCTTACTTATTCTGAAGTAGATTGTAATTTCATCTTTATGATAATATCTATTTCTAAGGGAGTCATATGTTTTTCCTGAATTTTATAAGCAATTTTGATATCACCCAACTCATTTACTGAAGACAGAGGAAAACTACACATTTTTAAAAAAGGACACAAAGATTGCCAGAACAAATGCAGACAGTAATCAAACTGAAAAAAGAACTCATATTTTTCACCTTATCAATAGTGCTTTAACTTTCCATGACACAGTCTCTTCAATACGAAGGAAATACTGAAAGTCTGTAAATACCTCTTCAGGAGCACTTGTGTTAAATGGGTCACGACTGGGAGATCCCGTGACTGGAGTAGATGCTGGACTTTTCTCCAGGTCACTAAAGCCCTGTGTGTCCAACAAAGCCGAGAGGGAGCTGGAATGGAGCAGATCTTCATACTCGCCATCTTTGCCTAGAAAAAGACAAAGAAAAAGAGGACAGCAGCAGCTTTTCATTTATAATTCATTTTTGGAAGAAGATTAAGAATCCCAATTATATTGAACATAAACATTTTTCTTGATCTTCAAAAATCAAAAAGTCAACTTCCCTGGGCATCACTTGAGAAACAACAACATGGGACCTAAGAAACATCATCTTAAACTGCGAACATCAAAGGCCCAGGGGCTCTTGGCCACACTGAGTGCCAACCAGTGGCATTAACAGAGGAAGTCATACTTGATACAATCATTGAATCATAAGACTGAAAGAAAGTTAAAAGTTAATGTATTCCAATAACACTCCTGTAAGTCTGTCCTAAAATTAGGGGCTCTACCAATGTTAATTTAGAAATGAGCAAGCTGAGAAATACTTGGTACAAAAAACTAATTCTGAATAGCAACAAAGTCACCATTGAAACAATTCGATTTTCATCGCTGCTATAGTCTTGAAAAAACATAGAAAGGAAAAAAGGAAGACAGAGGGACAACTTTTGATCTTTCTAGAGGATCCCTTTATGCCATTTTTAAAGCAGAAAAAAGCAACCACATATCCACCAAAGGAGCAACCTTTAGAATTTCTTTTTACATCTCTAGAAATGAAAAGGATTAAGGGCTGAACAACACAGTGCCAGACAGATATTCTTTTCTAAAAATAAAAAGAATGATAGTTAAATCTCTAATCTCTGAATAATGACAATTGTAAATCACATACTTGTTTAACGATCTTAACCAGACCATAGCTTCTTAACTTAGGTTTTACTAGAATGTTATTCTGATTTTATTAGAATTTAGGTGTTAGTAGAATTGTGTGAGGCTTAATTCAATAAATATAAATCCTAGTGAGAAATCATTGTTTATACAACTCTTCATTGGAACAGGACATACCTTTCAATGGTTTATGAAAATCTCTCCTGCTGTACATAGTTAAAAACTACTTCTTTTATCTACAGGTTCATGTGCACAGAAAGACTAGAAAGAAATACACAAAAATGCCAATAGTGATCATACTAATGTAATATACATGATTTTAACCCTTTTTCTCTATTTTTCAAATATTTCACAATATAGTCTAGTCACAGGAATTAATCTTTTCTTCCTTGGTTTTTAAACATAATAATTGTAGTGTTGAAGTTCTACGAAATCAAATAATATTTTAAATGCTATGCAGATGTAAAAATTAATCACTTGCAAATTTTCAATATTCCTTAGAAGAAAGACTGTTTCGAAGGCATGGAAAATGTTGGGTGATAAGAATTGCTATAGTCAACACTGATAATTAAATGTTCATTTGCTCACTCAAATATTCATAAAATCTTAATAATATGCCAGGCTCTGTGCACAAAAAGATGAAGATGCTTTGTTCCTCTCCAAAATTCTAGTCCAAAGCAGGATTTTGTCATCTCATCTGAATTAAAATTTCAAAATCTGAGTGTTTCATGAGTACCTTCCAGAAGACTTATTTATTGCTGGTGCTTACCTTGAGAGCAAATAACTCTACATATGCATTGTTAATAAACAAGAGCACTTTCAGAGTTACTAACTTTTTGTTTGTTTGAATAACCCTCAAAGCTTTTCCACACTTGAGGATGGCCAATCAGCCCATGTGCAGATAAAATAATAAATAGAACAAAATGCATAAGTATCTTTACTTACATGTCTTAAAGGAATTTTTAGATCTTAATATGTTCAAAGCTGAACTCTATCCCCTTTATATATGCTCAACATCACTCATCATCAGGGAACAACAAATCAAAACCACAATGAGATACCCCCTTACCACTGTCAGAGTGGCCATTCTTAAAAAGTCAAAAAACAATAGATGTTTGTGTGGATGAGGTGAAAAGGGAATGTTTAGACACTGTTGATGGAATGTAAACTAGCACAACCCCTATGGAAAAAAGTATGGAGATTCCTCAAAGAACTAAAAGTAGACCTACCATTCCATCCAGCAATCCCAATACTGGTTATCTACCCCAAAGGAAAATAAGTCATTTTTAAAAAAGATACCTGTACTTGAATGTTTATTGCAGCCCAATTCACAATTGTAAAGATATGGAATCAACCTATGTGCCCCTCAACTGATGAATGGATAAAGAAAATGTGTATATATACACCATGGAGTACTACTCAGCCATAAAAAGGAATGAAACAATGTCTTTTCCAGCAACTTGGAAGGAACTGGAAACCATTATCCTAAGTGGAGTATCTCAGGAATGGATAAACAAACACTTCACGTTCTCACTTACAAGTGGAAGCTAAATGAGGGGTATGTATTGGTCATAAAGAGGTATAATGGACATTGAAAACTAAGAAAAGGGGGGGTTGGGAGGGAGGTGTGAAAAAACCTACTTATCAGGTACAATGTACACTGTTCTGGTAACAGGTACACTAATAGCCCTGACTTCAGCATTATATTAATATAATTCACCCATGTAATAAAAAACACTTGACCTGTACCACCTAAATCTATTGGGAGAAAAGAAAGAAATGTCTATCCTTGATTTTTTCCTCTTCTTCACTCTCCTCCTCAAATTCATCACACCACATGTTGATTCTAACAGCATAATATACTCCAAATCAGTACAACAGATTTTTTTCACATGGAATACTACAAGAGTGTCTGGAATCCCCTTCTCCCAATACTGCTGCCTCCCTACCCACGGCCCATGTGTTACAAAGATCGTGTTGCTGACTTTTAAAACCCATCAGTGGGTCCCTCTGCACCTGAGCAAGAGCTGAACTCTGCCTCTTGCACGACCAGCTGCTGCTCATCTCTTTGTCTCGCCTCATCTCACTGGCCCACTGCCTCACAACGGCACTGGTATTCTACTTCTTAAATGTGCCAAGTTCTTTTGTCCCTAGGCTCTTTGCACGTGCTGTTGTTTTCTCTCTCTGAAATGCTATCTGATCAACTCCTTAGAGAGGCTCTCCCTGACCAACCAATCCACAGAAGACTCACTCATCAGCCGCCTGTATAGTTTCTGGCACAGAACAGTTGCCTAATAATATCATTTCAATAAATGAATGAGCCACCTAATTTGGGACAATGGATATGATCCAGGAGAGGGATAGGCCAAATGTATAAATTCATAGCCACTTAGAATCAAGCAAAGCAGAAAAACCTTTAGAGCTACACTCTACCTTTTTTACCTTGGGCCAGCACCACCATATCTTGCATTTTCTTGTACCTGTTCAGGCACTGTCGAAGATCTTCTATTTTCCGATCCTATGAGTAAAATAAATTATCATCTTTAATCCTATGATCTTAAAACAGTAAAAGTAATTGTGACACAAAGAATAAGCAACCATGAATTATTTACGCTGAATGATACTTTGAAACTTTAGTAAAACTGGTAGTATCTAGACTATGTTTCCTACATACACTGGAACTATGGGAAAAGTACCTCTAAGTAGAGATCCTATCCCTTAGCTGCCATCTTGTGAAAAACAAAAACAAGGTAATAAGATACAAAAAACCCAACAAAAAAAATCAGCTTTAATTACTCCCCTCTCTAACTTTTAAGTCAAGTCTTGAAAGGAAAGCCTACATCTGCTGTCTTTATTAGCCATCATTAATCACCACCTGGCTTTTCCCTTCCAAAACACTTCCCCCAAGTTGCTTCGATTAGTCATCAGTGACCTCCTATATACAATTCTGTATTTCTCCTAAAATTGATACGGTTCACTCCCCACCAATCTATATTTCTACATTAATTCTAAAATTTAGATTCATGTTCCAACTTTCTATGGGAAATCTCCTTTAAAATATCCCTTGAATTTGTCTCATTCAAATTGAAGGTATCTAAAATTAAGCTCATTATTTCTCTTCAGTACTTGAGCCTGTGCTTGGATTTCCTTAACTCTTAAGGGCACCATCATTCACCCAGTTGCCCAAACGAGAAAAATTTACTCTTGTTTCTCAAATCCAGAGATCTCTAAATCTTGTCAACCTGTAAATTTGTCTAAAATTTCTTCCCTCCTTACCGCCTCACAGCCACTGCCTTAGTTTCAAGCCCTCTTCACTTCTCATTTAGACTATTTTTATAAGTTTCTTAATTGTTCCACCTGTCTTCACTCTCCCTTTCTGCTATCAGAGTTAGCTTTCTAAAATGGCAATTTAATTATGTCCCTGCCCAAAGTCTGTAAGATAAGCCCCAAATCATAAGCCTAGCATACCAGGCCGACTGCCCTGACTGAGCTCTGAGGTCAGCCTCACCCCACCCCACCTGTGCCGCATGCCCCGCCTCTTTCCCAGCATGCACTGCGCTGTGTCAAGCCCGGGTCTTCAGACATGTTTGGATTCATGGACCATTTGCCTAGAAGTCTTCATTTTCCTGATGAACAACTCTCACTCTTCCTCAGAATTTGCTCAAATATGTCCTCTTTGAAGCCTTCTGGAAGCCCCAAGGTAGTGATGTTATACTCTTGGTTCCCCTGCAGCAGTTTGAGCATCTAATAAGCCCTCATTCAACATTGGGAATTTTGTTGGTTGTTGCTGCTTTTGTTTATTTGTTTCTTTAGACAGGGCCTTGCTCTGTAGCCTAGGGTGGAGTGCAATCGTGTCATTATAGCTCACTGCAACCTCAAACTCCCGACCACAAGGGATCCTCCTGCCTCAGCCTCACAAGTAGCTGGAACTACAGGCTTGTGCCACCCACACCCGACTAATTTTTTCTATTTTTCATAGAGACCAGGTCTCGCTATGTTGCTCAGGCTGGTCTCGAATTCCTGTCCTCAAGCGACCCTCCTGCCTCAGCCTTCCAAAGTGTTGGGATTACAGGTGTGAGCCATTGCACCCAGCCTGTTGCTTTTTGAGGGAGAGAAATTAAAACAAAATAAATTTCAGTGATTTTTTTGTTTGTTTTTAAAAAAATAAAAGCTATGATGGGCAGCTTGCTAATTACTTTTCATTCTAGAGTAGGAAAGATTAGCAAAAAGGAGCCTATATATAGGGAAGTGGGTATGACAATGAGTTTATTTCTATAGAATAAAGAGCAAATAAAGATGACGAAAGGCAAAAATAAATAAGAAACACAGAGTAGGTAAGAATTTGAGAAAGAAACTTATGATGAGAGAAAAAGATCAAGCCAAAGTTCTTTGGCATTTTGTTGTTTTTTACTTCTTTAAAATTTCTCTTTTCTTGAGAAGACATCCCCTTGTTCTGTTCATTCAGGCACATAAGGGGAGAGCAGTTCTGATGACATGAGCTGAGCCTGACTGTGGCTGCGCTACGTACATGCATGGTCAGGTAAGCCATGACAAACACACGCCTTAGTGGGGTAACTGCATCTGTGCTATTAGCAGGATGAAACACCAGATGCGGATGAGGAGATCCATCTGGGGGGGAACCCATGGAGACCTTGGTATTAGGCCAATGCAGCTAAAGCAATGCCCGTGTCTCTGTTTTCTGGTATTTCATCTCTCAGCAGAGCAGAGACAATCCCAGCTGTGAAAGCCACCAGGAATGTGAAGGAAATAACGTGTCTATGGAGAAGAAATCCATCGTGACTGTGAAGCCAAGACTGTCATGGGGCTCCTTCCTTCAGAATTTCCAGTGACCACAGAAAGGATGTGCTATGGAACGTATCCTTTCCTTTATTTGTCACATGAAATGCAGAACTGATCTGAATGCTGGAACGTTTCCTAAATTCATGCTGGTGGGGGTTCTGGGTGGAGGCGGTGCTGTTGGTGCCTACTCCTGTGCACACAGCCACAACGACAGCTGCCACCAGTGGGAGTGCGCACACCTGGGCGGGGACAGGGCACGCTTGCCCCTTAATGTCAGTAGTGTTTGGGGTATGTTCTTTCAAAATGGGATATCTCACAAAATTGCATGGGATCCTCAAAATGTTGTTACAAAACATCCACATAAATATTTAAATGTCAGCTGAATACCTTTTCTTCATTTGCTGCCATCAAAGACTCCACAGCCTTTTTCATTTTTTGTACTTCAATATCTGAAAGTAACACAACATCAAGTCAGAAGTCAGTTTAGTTAACACATGTGACAATGACGAGAAGCTACTTATTCTTCAGATTGAAATACTTTAAGGTCGAGATGTTAATGATTTGTTTTTTTTAAAAAGGCACGTTTAACATCCAGATTCTCTCTTAGGGAAAATCTGAAAGATGAACGCCTTCTATCTCACCCTCAACAGTTGTCATTCCAGAAAGAAAATAAGGGTATGTGAGAGCTAACTGTCCTCTCTCAGAGCAACAACAAAATCTCCGTGAAGAACACTGAAGATGAAATTTCAGTGCTATTACAATAAAAACATAGACTTTCCAAAAAAGGAACCTATGAAGCAGTGGGTGAAAGCAATGAATGGTTCACATAATGACAAAAGCAGAGAAAATGATATTCAGTCATAACCCAGAGGGAGGCACCGCCGGTGAGAGCCTGAGGAAGTGTGATATTTACATGAGTACTCATGCTAGGAAGCTGGTTGTGGTTCCATACAGAAGGGCAGTAAGTATTTGCTTCATCTATAAACTTCATTTCCAATAGTATTCTAAAACAGATTTCATGACATGAAGGCTAAAGTAGGTCAAATGTAGTTTTCTTTAAAATTTGATATTCAAATACAAACGCATGTTACTTGAATAAACACTTAAACATTTTGAAGATGAAAAGTCACCCCAAAGTGAAATCACAAACTAAAAAAATTGAAACAGAGAAAAAAAGTTTCAGCTAAAATTGCCTGCTTCTGAGGAAAAAAAAAATACTATTGTAGATAATTTTTAAAATAGTGGTACATCATTCAGCACTGACATAACATTTTTAATTAAGATATATTCTACAGGAATTGAAAATTCGGTGTCTGGGGGAAAGAGCTCACTAAGGACTAATCTAGATGTTGCACTAAATAATCCAGGCTCCATTAACCAGCCTGGATAAAATCTCTGCTGTAGCCAAGAAGATACGTTTGAAGGAGCTTCCGGTGAAGATGTGAGACAAACAGTGGGCTTCAAAACATTGAAAAGCAAAAACAAAGTTCAAAACTATTTTTTCAACTCTGGTAAACCTTTACAATAGTGGGTTTTCACAGGAATGTGTAAGTTATTTTCTTCTCTGACCCTATGTCATCTGTATCACAAGGAAAACGTGTTCTTATATCCACCACTCTGTGTGCCCTGTTGTATTCTGTAGAGCAAAAGGGCTGAATCAGACAAAATCTGCAAAATGATTTTTTACCCCTTGTTTTGATTGTTTGTTTACCCTCTATTTTGCACACTTTGAAGAAATGGAGGGCTTATTGATGAAGCAACTTTACATCTTTGGTGAGAGAAATGTTTTACAATACATGCAAAGAACAGTCCAAGCAGTACTTTCGGTGAATGTAAAGGCTGATGAAAATACACCAAAACCTTACTTTTTTCTTTGAGCTTCTTTTTAAAATTTTCATCTGTTCAGGAAAACCCATCAAATTGTAAATTAGCACACATTACAATAAATAATATTTTCAAAGCACTATTATTTAGTCTCCTTTAACCTAAAACAAAGGAACTCTAACCTCATAAAAACTGAACATTAAGCACTATTTTGTGACTTCAGGATTGGCAGTCCAATAAATAATGCTCTGTGTGAGGATGGAAAGAGATTGTGTGGTAATTAATCAGAAGACCTAAATTTGAGCTACTACCTCTGTTACATCATCTTTCTGAACCTTGATTTTTCTCGCATTAAAATTAGGCTTACGGAATACAAGCACTTATTACACCGTATGTGCTGAAAAACCAGTCAATGTCGCTTTGGCTGTTTTTTACATTTCCATCACAGTGTGATCCCTGGTCCTCCACTGCTTGTGTCACGTCCAACTCCCCACTCAAGTTCAACACTGAAACAGTCTCTCTCCTGTTCAATGAGATGAGGGCACTGAGGATGCAGTCAGATGCTGTGCCAATAGCAGACTGCCAGGAGGTTTCTGAACACTTGCTCTCAACCCTGTAGTTACCTGGGGGTGCCCTGATAACAAGCAGCCCCCAGACTGGTTCTGGTCCCCAGATCAGACTCTGGCTAGCACTACCCTAATATATCGTCTAGCCCCCAAGTGCTGTGATTCCGTTTTATTCTTAAAACCCTAAATGCATGACCTGTTTCTGAATGTCCTTTAACATGTACAATTCTACCTATGCCAAAATACAGGAGAGGGGAATCCATTCCCCTCAAGTTTGATGAACTGGGTTTTCTGATTGACAGGAAAATGTGAGACCTACAGGTATATAAAGCCATGGTATTCTAGAGCCAACAAAGACTTAAGAGGTAATCTGATTCAAGCCCCTCATTGCACAGACAATAATGTCAACTAATTTTCACATAACAGATGAAAATGTACCAAAGCTACACTAATAGCAGGCTCTTTTGAATGAGTCAGAAGTTGGTTTCGTGTCTTGGTGCCAGAGTTGTCATTTGTAATCACAGAGAAAGGCTAAATTTGACTTAGTGTTGTCAGATGGTATTACATGCATTGTATTTTCAAATATAACTTTTAAAAAAAACCACATTTCATTCAAGATATTTTCTATCATGTATAACTCACATTATTAGAAATTATAGTCCATATCATACTCAGAACCTCCTCAGGCATGGAAAAAAAATAAATTGAATAAATTCATACATTTTTCTAAAAGCAGAATCAGTCTATTTTTGCTTTCTAGAAGGTTGAGGGCTCAACCCATGCCATGAAATTTTCAATAATTTTTCAAAGATACAGAGACATTTGTCTCTTCTCTCAAAAGAACAGGAAAGGTTTCCAAATTCCTTATTTTGTTTTGATTTTACTTTTGAGGGAAATAATCTTGGGATGTAGTAGTGGTTCCTTTTCGTTATTTTGATATTCCCTTGTGTTGCAGTTGGGACAAGTACATTCTTGTGATGAGAATTTACAATTTAGTAATCTAAAAGGACCACTCAATAAAGTACAGAATTGCCGTTCTCCAGCTGCAGAAGAGGAAGTTCATGGATTCCCAGGCACAGTGAAGAGTCGTGGAGAATTCCCTGTGGCCCTGGGCCTAGCTGGCTTCTGCTACCCTTTCTTTGACGCTAAAATTACACATTAACTAACATCAGTTTCTTCTACAGATTTTGGAGGATGTTAAAAAGATAACAAACGTTCAACATATATTCTTACCTCTATCAAGAATTTCAATCCCTTCTCCTTTCATCTTGGAAATCAACTTTTCATGTAGTCTTTTTACTTCAGCTTCCTTTTCTTCCAGTTGTTCTTTTAAAGATGCCAGTTCATCCTATAAATTATAAATTCATTTTAAAATAGATTATGACCAAAAGAGAATATTCAGAGAGCATCTTAGCTCTTTAAATCAATAATTAAATTTTACAAACAAAGCAAGAATCTATGAGAATTTAAACACAAACATCAGAAATTACGGGCAATGAGAAACAGGAAGCAAGACTATTAATAGAAGTCCAATTATTAATAGTTATAGTATAATTGTTTCAAGTTTCTTTGTGATCAAATTAAATCTTTTACAGTATAATTAGGGCCAGCAGAGCCCTAAAGTTTAAATCTTAGGTTAAATTTAAAAAAGAAAGTTAATCAAGGAAGATAATCAAATTAGATACTTAGAGTCATAAAAGCAAAATAAAATGCAAATTGGAAAAGACTTGCTTGACATTTACTCAACATTTCAAGATGGCACTCATGCTTCTTGGACAAGCACAGAAATTAATTAGTGGGTACAGCAGCAAGTCATGAACAACTTTAGCCAAATCTCAGAACTAAATAATTCGTCTTCATCACTAAGATAAAAGAGCAGAATCTCCTACAATAATGGGAAAAAATAAATTTAGGAAACAGGTTTTTAAGTCCTCTTTATTTTTTAACTATGCCACTGTAAAAGATCCCAAGTCCATTGATCTATTTACTAATGTTTTAATTTTCAGTTTCATTTTAGTAAAGAATTAGCTTTAGCAAATTTAAGGGTGTTTTGTGTGTTTTTTGAGACAGAGTCTCATTCTGTTGCCCTGAGTAGAGCGCTGTGGTGTCAGCCTAGCTCACAGCAACCTCAAACTCCTGGGCTCAAGCAATCCTCCTGGCCTCAGCCTCCCGAGTAGCTGAGACTACAGGCGTGCACCACGACGCCCAGCTAACTTTTCTATTTTTAGTACAGACGGGATCTAGCTCTTGCTCAGGCTGGTGGTCTTGAACTCCTGAGCTTGAGGGATCCTCCCGTCTCGGCCTCCCAAAGTGCTAGGATCACAGGCGTGAGCCACCACGCCTGGATCAGTAAATTTAAGTTTTGTGGGCTGTATTTAACATAGAAAATAGAGCTATGCAATGCTAATAAGTATACCTTTATATTCAATATCCCATTTTATTTCAGAGGTCTATAAAGATATTTATTACATATAACTACATGAAAACATAGCTCTCCAGAAAAGCTGGGTTGACTTATGGTAGGAGTGGACACCAAGTATAAGAAATTTTCAGTAGAACTAGCAAGAAGTGCTGCCCTGTTCTCACAGTCCTGCTTCTAAGCAGTAATTTCTGTTCATTGCCATGATAGAGTAAACTACTGGACATTTACCTTCAAGAAAGTCTCTAAGGAGGAAAGCAATCTCTGCTGTTGATATGCAAGAGAATTCTTTCACAGGTGAGCTTCTACAATTATTTTACCATGCTTGGGTCTCAGATAGTCTCTGACAGTTAGATTTAATTTATGATTTCATGCTTTTATTTACCTGTGTATTATTTTTCACTAATTATTTCATGTTTTAGAAAACAATTATTAGCGATCACGCTGTCCCTTTAATCAGCTTGAAATGTATTTTTCATAAACAGGTGACACACATACCAAACGAATGCACACACCACTAAAACCACCATCACAGCAAAACGACACAAGCCAGAAAGCAACAGGCCGTGGACCCCGTGACCCAAGTCTACTACACCTTCAGTGACTCCCGTTTTTGTTCCATCCGCTGCTTTTCATACTGCATCTGACCCACCTTGATTTTCATGCTAGAAAGTTTGGCCATTAAAGACTGGTAGAGAGACAGAGGAGTGAAAGAAAACTACAGATAGAAAAAGACAAGCTAAATAACCAAGAAAACAGCATCAGTTTGTCAAGGAGGTTAGGTATCACTCACAGAAACGGCAGGTTATGCTCTGTCAGATTAGTTAAGCCTTGGTTTTTATTCAGAACAGCAGTGTCTAAATTCAAGAAGCTTCCCAGCTTGGGGTAAAACCTCACTCACTTACAAAATACCTTCTTTAGCATATACTAACTAGAAAACATATTTTACTTATAATATTGGTCATAGGTGAGTAGTAGAGCCATTTGTTTAAAAATTTTAACCAGTGAGAAAACTTACTTTGGTTGATTTAAGCTTTTTTTCATACTGAAGTCTCTCATTGTCCATTTCACTGACTTTTAACCTCAAATCATTGATCTCTTGAATTAGCCCCTGTCCAGAAAGAAACAAGGAAATACATTAGGAAAGTGGTAACACAGTTATGTATACCAAAATAGCAGCTTGGAAATCTTAAGACGACGACAATGGTTCCTAGGTTAACCTTGTATGAATTAGATGAGACCAATGGAAATAAATGTATTTCCTTAAGAACCAATGCATCTTTCCATTACTGCAGTCCCCAAGACCCGGTACTGGTCTGTGGCCTGTTAGGGACCAGGCTGCGGAGTATCCCTACCCCTAGTCTGTCAGTGGAGAAAAAAGCCGGGGGAGGCAGCACACAGCAGGAGGTTAGTGGTGGGTGAGCCAGCAAAGCTTCAGAAGCTTCACCTGTTTTTACAACTGCTCCCCATGGCTCACATCACTGCCTGAGCTCCGCCACCCACACCCCCACCCCAGTGGGTGGAAAAATTGTCTTCAATGAAACTGGTCCCTGGTGCCAAAAAGGTTGGGGACTGCCGATTTAAAACATTGCTTTGAATTCCCAATGCCTCTGTCCCAAAATGATGGGCTTATGAAAATAAAAGGTGACTATAATTTTGGTTAAGAAAAGCAGCTTAACATCTGACTTATTATCATCTGTCAGATATTTCTAGACCAAAAATGACTACATGAACTCTGCCTTTTAAAATATGCCATGTTCTTTGGGAAAGCCATTTACCTTTAGGGCCTTTTCAGCGATATATGGGTATTCAAAAAAACATTTTTTATAATTACTTCTTTGGTCTACAAAAATACAGATTGCTTATCAACTCAATCTGAGTCAATGGAATGAAATTTAAATCCTTTAAGCCAGATTCTCAATTTGAAGGTGGATGAGGGCTCTATTGTTTATGCATATATTCAGTATCATAGTACAATTTTATATTTGGAAAATGAAAGAGAAAGGAATTCTAATGTTTTTATGACACAATACAATTTGACACCTTTCCTACTGCCTCTTTTTTCCTAAAAAAAATCCATTTATAAAACTTGCCTAAATATTCTGAGAAATAGTCTTGTATTTTTGTCCAGAGCCCAGAGAGTAGGAAAAGGAAATGAGAGTGCTAAATAATAACAACTCCTCTAAAAGAGTTCATATACTCTGTGTAGAAGATGATTTTCTTTACTACAAGCAACAGAGATCCCTTCAATGGTCAATATGTTTCTGCTCCTCTCTTTTTATAAGACATTTATTCCTGGGCCAAAAATTCATAAACTACATAATAGAATTAAACAAGAGTGCAAAAGAAAAAACAAGTAGAACAATGCTATAAGAAGTAAAGCTTTGTGACTAGGGATTATTCTAAACTTCCAAGTGTAATGACTGGACCCCACAAAGACTAGGAAAAGGGATGCTATACTGAAATACACTTCCAAGTAAACCCATAGGCTTTTAAATTGTGATCTCTTGTAAAATTGGAAAAATATTACCTACCGTTATTATGTAATTACTCAATAATTATATAATACTTCAATAAGAGGAAATCTATTTTCTCCTTTTATTAATGAGGTCAAGAACTGTTTGACATTCAATAACATTTTATTTGTGATTCCTTCTCTAACAGCTCAGAATTCAAGTTTTAAAAAAGGGCAGTTTCTCCCACTTATTATTAAATGAATCATCTTTGCACAATATGAGTCCTTAGTAGTCTTCCTTCATTAATATGGTGTGTACACACACACACACACACATACACACAGAATGGGTTATATTTTACTACTTTTAGAAATAGTGTCAATTTGAAAAGAAGAAACAACTGAAGAAAATGAAATTATAAACCGGGATGCTTTTTCTATTTTAAAAAAACTACCTAATTATCTTTTGCCACAACACTTTAAAAATGAATCTAGATTTCCAACCTGGAAAAAAGTCTTATCTTCCCATAGCAACTCAAGCTGAAAAATCTGGAAATAGCTCCTTAATGCGAAATTTTAAAAAACAAAATACAAATTATTTCAATTAATTTCTTAGCAAAAGTTCAGTTCTTTTAAAAAAGAAAATCCCTGTTAATTTTCCCTTTTCCCTTTCAGAGAACTCTCCAGGCCTCCCCAGGAACTCAATCTCTGACATGCGTGCCCTTACCAGAAGGGGGCACTGTTGAATGATGCTAACCATCTCCCATCCACAATTCCCGGGACAGGCAAGGCCTGAATCTTCCAAGGTTTCAAGACTTTTACCCCCAATCCTTTGGAAATGCCTATACTTCTTCCCCATGACAATATTTTCTTAGAAATTAATATCAAACTCATCTAAAATTCTAAGATAAAGTTAAAGATTTTTGATTCATGAAACATCCAGGAAAATATTTTGCTTTTATGAAGGGAACAATAACAGGAACCTAAGAATATTCAATTCCGTTTTAACTTTTGAGGACTATTTTAATTATTTTCATATATAACATCAAAACGTTTATCAACTATTCCATAATCTCCAGGTTTGTGCATATGAAATTTTACCAAGAGTGCTGAATTTTTATTAGGAAATGATCAGGCATTGAGTTTACCGGAAGTTTGCAGACAAGATCACTTTGCATGTGATTGGGGATGCATGAGTGAAGCAGGGGAGGGAAAGAGTTTGATACAAACAGCAGCCCAACTAAAGAGATGTAAATATTACTCTGGAGTCTTATCCCTCAAAAAAAAAAAAAAAAAAAATCTACTACAATGTAGTTCCAACCTTTGGTTAATACATCTTATACCCAAGTTAAACTAATAACAGTCATACATAAGACTTGCCCCAGGCTTTGAGTGCACAAGGAGAAGGCCACCTCTGTGCCCATCTATTGTAATTTCTTCCCTGCAGCAGAGCTGGCCCCACTGCCGTGTTGTTCATCTGTTGACTGAGTTCTACTACTACCTTTTATAGCAACTATGGGATCAGGGAATGACAAAAAGAGGGGAAAGAGGAAAACATCAGAGCAGAGTTTTAAAGAAAGCACAAAATAAGAATTTTAAAACTGAGTAACTTTCTAAGTCTTATTTTAAGAGACGCTGTTCTCAATCGAATGGGAAACATGCTCCTCTAGGTGACTGACAAAAAGCTTTAAGATTATGACCAAGATAGAGATTTCCTTTTGCTATGGAGGGAGGAAGGTATGTTATTAAGACTTCCATTATAGCTGGATCAGTGACAGAAAATTTAATTTTGCAAATAGCAATGGAGTAAACCTCATTATCTCCAAATTGATAAAGAACTTTCCAAGAGCAGATAATATAGGTAATATACCCAATATCGTAATGGCATATGGTCAGCGTAAAATAAATAAGATAAAGATAGAGAGCAAAAATAAATAATTTCCTCTCTTCTCTCCTTTTTGGTATCCGTCTTCTAAATCCAGTGTGACACGTCTCCAAATTCCAACGAAAGAAACAAAACAGAAAAAAGGAGGGAGGATGGCCCTCAGAAGGAATTTCTGCAGCTCTTCACATTTCATTTCAAATGAACAGCTTTCAAATAGATAGGCTCCCTCCCCCCACCAAAAAAACAAACAAACCAGAAGATCTGGATTAACAACAAAATAGGGAGAACAAACAAAAAAGCTTGTTTAGCCACTAAAATGGGTACTTCAAGTTGTAGATTATACCCTGAATTTCAAAAAAGTATAGTAAGCCTTATTTAACTGTAAGGATTTATGTGTAGAATGGACCAAAAGTAGAAGGCCAAATTAAATGACCTCCAAAAAACTCCATGATTTTTTGATTATATAAGCATCTTCTCTATATGGATAAACAAAATTTAATAACATAGTAAATAATCAGTGTGCCTAAATAATAACTACTAGCAAAACCATGTATTTAAACCCATTATTTATAAAATTAAGAAACCAGTATAGATGAATGGATGGATGCTCCAAATATCCTAAAGTCCAAAGTATCTTTAAAGGTTAATGAAAGAATTAGTATTTCATATCAAAGGTCTATAAAAATGTTTGTAAAAGTCTTAAAATAAAAATTGCCATTCACATTTAGTGATCAGAAATCAATGTAATTAAAGTTTATTCTTAAAACAAAGCAGGATAAGGGCATATAGTGATTAACTGCCTCCTTTGCACACCTCCAAGGGATTTCAATGTTGCCCTAGGAATGTGTGTGGGAGGCAGGGGGTGGGAAAAGAGAGAGACAGAGAGATGGGGTCACCTACCTCTGTGTCCCTAAATCTATCTTCATAATCCAATCTGTCCTTCTCCACAGCCGTCAATTTCAACTTCAAGTTAGATATTTCAGCCATCAGGTCCAATTTCTGAGTTTCTAAAGATGTCCTACTCAGAAGCTCCTATCAGAATTTCAGAGATACATCCAAAATTGTTTTATTAGAAGCAGCCACATGTGAATTTATCTCATTTATGATTGCAAAACAGCACCCATCAAGTAAAGGATGCAGTCAAGTATAATTACTGTATATATACACTTAAAAAATGATTTACTTTAGGTACCCTTTTTTTGAGCAGCAATAAACACGTGTGAGTTTATTGGGGAGACCTATTATATAGATACACACATATATAAACCTTACGTATTCTTAAGCCTGATGGTAACATTGATGATGATGATATTATATGAGGTGTGCCTGGAAAGAATCCAGCCATGTAATATGAAAACTAGAGACATTTATTGAAAAAAATGCAAGATGCAAGAAACATTGTACATAGGACAATGATGCTTCAGTCTCCTTCAAAGTGGGCACCTTGAGACCTCACACAGTTCCCGCAGCTTCTCTTAACCTAACCCGTACACGTTCAACGTTCTCAGGTGCTCTGCTTGTTGCAGGCCTTTCAGAACGTGGATCACTTTCAACAGATTGTCGACTGTCTTTGAAGCGGCACTCATTGCATTGTCCCGGAAAGCCTTCTGAATCATCTGAATAGTTTCCTCAGAGGAATGTTCAAGCTTAACGTAAAATTTGACAGAGATCCGTTGCTCTACTCAATCAGTCATTTTGAATGTGACGGCCACACATGCTCACTCAATGGCATGGAGCGCCCCACTGATTAGTACAGTGAGGTCATTGTTCACGCATGCGCATCCCAGTCCACTCTCCTTGGCTGCCAGGTTACATCCATGTCACGCAAACCATTCTTGCTGTATTAACAATGGCTGGATACTTTCCAGACACACCTTGTATTTACTATGTGCCAGGTACTGTTTTGACATATAGTGCTTCAAACCTCATAGCAATCTTATCAGGTAGAAACTCCTATTATCTTTATTCAAAAGTTGAGGGAGCTGAGGAACAGAAAGTTTAAGAATTTGCCAAAAGTTATACAGCAAGGATGTGGCAGAGCAGGAGGAATTCAAACCTGAGTGGTTTTTGCTCCAGTGTGTACACTATCCGCTATATTACAGAGCCTCTCCTATGTGAGCACCGTTTGTGTGTGTATGTGCATATGTTATGAATTTTTCCCCAATAACAGAGGTCATATGTGGTGCTTGCTTTTTTTCTTTCTTTTTGAGACAGAGTCTCACTCTATTGCCTGGGCTAGAGTGAGTTCCGTGGCGTCAGCCTAGCTCACAGAAACCTCAAACTCCTGGGCTCAAGCAATCCTCCCGAGTAGCTGAGACTGCAGGCATGCGCCACCATGCCCGGCTAATTTTTCTATATATATTTTTAGCTGTCCATATAATTTCTTTCTATTTTTAGTAGAGACGGCGTCTCGCTCTTGCTCAGGCTGGTCTCGAACTCCTAAGCTCAAATGATCCTCCCACCTCGGCCTCCCACAGTACTAGGATCACAGGTGTGAGCCACCAAGCCCGGCCTTGCCTTTTTTCTTAATCATAAAATATATGCTCTTGGTTGAGAGTTAGGAAACTATCTGAATGCCAAAAAAAAACAAAACAAAGAAAATTAAAATAACTTACAATCCTATTAATATTTTATCCCAGATTCTAATTACATAAACACTTTATATTGTGTGCATTTTGAGACTCTGCTACTCTAGATTTTTGCTTAAAATGTGCTAGTCTAAGTGTATCTTGAAATTTCCTGCTGCATCAGAGCAAACACAACATAGAAACGTAGCATCTCAAAGAGTGCCAGCCTCCACACATACCTGCTGCAGCATTTCTTCTGTGGCATTCAACTTCTCTCTGTGCTCTTCCAGACAAAACTCCAAATCTCGAATCTTCTCTCCCTGAGCCTCCACCTGGTCTGTTAACACACTTACCTGTATTTTGAGTAAAATACAGCAATGAGTTAGAAACAGTGTGGGTCCTATTGCACACTTTATTTCTCTAAATGGAACAAACACTGCAATGATCCCACCACTCATACGGCTGTAAAGAAAAATAATCTGAAAATTAACAAGACGACAGTGGTCCCTCACATTCCCATTTATATGTTGCTTTTTGATCTAAGGAGTCCTACACAATTTTGGAGAAAGTGTTGATTAGGGATGTATACTACTTTATAGGTTAAAACCATTTCAACCATTTATGAGAGAGAGAATGTACACAAATGATCTTTCTTGGGGGTGGGGGGAGATAGTATTAGGTGTTCAGAGAGGAAATGAAGTTAGTGTTTAAAACAGAAATTATCAAGGACTATTCCAATTTGATACTTCAAGAAGAATAAGGAAAAGGAACCAGGGAATTCAAATTCCATGCAATCTTTCAAGATGAATCTGATCACAACTCAACACATTGAAAGGCCTGTGAGGAGCTGGCTATTGGTGACTCCTTCAACCTCGGTGCTTATTGCAAATCTCGGAGTTTTTCCTCAACAATCACCAGCCTAGTAAATACACTTCAATTCATTTAGCTCTAAAGCCAAAAGGAAAATAACTATCAAACATTTTAAAACATGAAGAAGCAAACTCAAATTTAGCCCACAAGCAAGACTCCACTCACTGTTGTATTTTGTCTGGCCCGTATCATATAAAAAATTGAAAAATTAAATGTATATATCCAGATTAAGAAATATATACTTATGTATTAATATATTCAGATTTTATACTATAGATATTAATATATCTGAATTTCTGCTATATGTTAAAATATATTTAAAAATCTGATCAGATGACAGATGAGATCAGAAAGCCAGAGCAGATGACACTGTGCCTCTCTTCAAACTGGCCTGAAGAGCTGAGCTGATTAAGGGCAGCTCCCTCTGGGCTGGGTCCACCCACCTGTGTGCTGCCCCAGGCCTCACCATTCCCTACTGCTCTCATTGCCATCAGCAGTCTGGTTGCTGGAAACATTTGAATTTGCCATCCCAATTTAAAACAGTCTTTATGTCATGAGGAAAGATCAACACTTAAAAATCACTTGCCTGAAGAACGAGGGATTCTTTATCATTTTCTAAACGTGCCAGCCTTTCCTGATACACATCTCCGTTCCCAGGAAGGTGTCCATTTGTCTGAAAAAGGAAACAATACGGGTGAGGCTGACCCTCTTTAAGATCAATGGATTGTGGGCAGATGAAAATCGCATGTTTCTAATCCAAGGGGCCAGAATTGAATTCAGCACAGCTGTCACTGCCAAACAGAAAATAGGAGAAAGCAATTTGGTTCATTTACCTCAAAACAGGTAAGGCAGGCACGGGAAGCATTTAGGCATGTATTCACCAAACTACACAATTTCTGATCAAGGAGAAAATAACGACCCCAGAGGAACAATGGCTAGCCATATTTTTCACTGATGGTAGAGACACACCCAGGAGCGGGCAAAGCTTTGTGAGTGTGTAGTGGGACACCCAGAACTGTTGAGCCTTTCTCTCTGCCCCAGAAAGCTCAAACACTCAGTCCACAAATGACGTCCCTGGTAGCGCTGACTAGCCACACTTATCAGCATTTTATCACTTTCTGCCTTGAACGCATTAACTTCTTGCGAGTTTGCTTGTTTGTACAATGTTATGTTCAGCTCCTGGGCAGACCCTGTAAATCGTCTTGTACCCTCCCTAGCATCTGGCTCACCTGCATATACTGACGCTCACTCTTTCTTCCCCTTCCTCCTGCCCCCGCTTAAAATAAGATTTAGGTATATTTATGCATCATATAAATGCCACAGGAAGTACAGACTGAGAAAGGAAGTACAGATTTTTTTTTCCTTGGCTGTCATATGCAAGTCATGAAAGAAACATAAAAAAACGTCATTTTGCAACATAGTAAGATATGTGATGTTTAATAGCTTTTAAATCGTTCGTAACCATAAAATATATAATCCCAATAGATTTCCTGATTCCTTATTCAAATAAAACAGGGATAAAAGCCAGTTGGACTCCAAAATGATTAAATGAGGCCATCCACAGTCCAATTTAAAAAGCAACTAACACCTCCAGATTTAGAACCAGGAAAAAACACAAACTATACATTCTTACTGCCCAGGGCTCATCTCAAGTGACATCTATTATTTTTTCAGAATTAACTGAATCTATTATTCTACCTCTTGAATTAATGCAGTTTCCAGTATCAATTCTGGGAATAACAAGTCATGGGCTGGGAAGGAAAAAAACAAAACAACAAAACAGGGCTTTAGCTAAAAAGAAGATTTCAGGATGTTTCTTCTAAAAACTTAGGCACACTGGATACATTTTCCAAAAGGCCACAGAAGATTCAGAAGCCAATTTAGTAAATGAGCCATTCACATTTAGAGCAGATGAAATGTTTAACATCCACTGCTTGACCACATACCTGCACAATGACCACAGCATAATTCTGTTTATATTATTACCTGAAGTGCCCAGATTTAAATTACAAGCATCACGAAGAGTGTGATGGAAGTGGTCCCCCAAGGTTTTGTGCCCACCATTCTACTCCCCTCCGCTTCTATGAATCCATCTTTTGTAAACAGTTCCTACCTCCTCTTTCTTATAGTGTGCCAGTCTCTCCTCCCCCTCTACTGGCTTCCCTTCTGTGTCTTGTCTCGAACTTCACAGTTTAGTGTTTCACCATATTCTGCCATGTATAGTTGACTAGTAATTTTATGTGAGCTGGTCATTCATTCTTCCTAATAGTTTCTCAGTGCAAAATTGTCTTACATTTCTTTTGATTATTCCATGATACTTATAAAGTCCTGAACATGTAATTTAAAATTTATCAAGTATAAACTCTTGAGTCAATTTAACTTCCAAAGCTTTGAAGACCAGCTTAAATTACTTCATGCAAAATCCCAGAGATGCCTTCAAAATAACCCTTTCTACCCTTGCTCATGGTGCAAGCCCTTATTCAACCCGGCTAAAAGCTCAAGTCAAAATCGGAATCAAATTGGGGATCTCAACAGTACAGTGTCCAACTAACAGTGTGTGTGGAGGGTCAGGGTGGGAGATCCAGCTTGACTATAACATTGATACTTTAATTAAAGAACTTATGGTTTTCGCCAGGTTTTCCTGGCATGATGGAGAGAAAAGTGTCTAAAAAGCTTTATTCCTCAGAATTACAGAATGCTAGAACTAGCCAGGAGCCTCAGCTGGGAATATGAATTACCTGAATTCACACAGCAGGTCCTACACGAACATTAGAGCATTATTTACCTTTTCCTCTACCAAAGTGAAAGCTATTCATCAATTTCCTTCTAATTATCAAGTACTATAAACACACAATCAAGCATAAAGACATAACAAATGTTAACATCTTGCCTTTGTGCCCGTTTTTAAATTTTTATTATTACAGAAAATTTCAAATACATGTAAAATGAGAGAAACTAGCACAATGAAACTCCATGTAGTCACTACTCAATTTCCATAGTTATTATTCTAAGTTATTAATGCATGGTGGGCAGAAGTCTTTTGCCCATGATCTTTACTTAAAGTATTATGTTGCATTTTCCTTTGATTCTCTGGGTTCTATTGGTCTGCATTAGTCTATAGTTATCCTCCCTGTCTCCCACATCTTCATTTTGCTTTGTTCTTTTTTCCTGAGCTCTGTTGTCCTGTCTAAATCCAAAATCAACATATAAGCAGAAATTTGCCACAAGTACACTTATTTATAACATAGAAGCTCCTTTTGAATGAGACATTCCCAGTAAGTACCTTAATTGAAATTGGGAAAAGAAAATCAGTCCATTTTATAAGGACAACAAATATGAAGAAATAGTTGGGTTAGTATGATTGCATATACACAAATATATGCACACATGCACAAATCCTGCCCAGTCAATATATTTATTTTTAAAACTAGTTCTAAAAACTTTCACACAGTCTTGATTTCAGAATTCTATTTTTAAAAATTCAGTATCAAGAAAAGAAAGGGCTCAGTCCAAGAAATCACCTTTCATTAAATGTTATCTTGCGCTACCAAGAACAATATTTGCTATAAGGGTGTTTCATGTCCTAATCAGTATTGTATCTCTACCACTGCCTGCAAACACTTACTGCATGCCTGCTCTCCACTAGACACTGTGCTAGGAGGAGAGATTAGTACTTGACTCCTTCAGCCATGAATAGCACAGCCATAATGCATTTGGGTCCAACACCACATTAAGGCATCTCACATTGCTACTGTTCAAAGAATCAAAGAACACAATACCAACAATGTTGGAAATCAAGCCACTAGGCAGAGGCAGTACTCTGCTCCCCTGTCCTCGCACCGGACGTGCTGGAATGAGGGCATAAGCTTCTGCAGTGGGTGGACGGGGACGTGTTTAGAATACAACGTCATCCTGGTCACAAGTATACTCCAAAGTCCTCTGAGTTATAGCAGGACAGGGAAAAGAGGTCTCAGTGTCCCCAGAAGCTAAGCCCCAGCCCCCATCCTAGTACAGTAGCATATTCATTCATCCATTCACCCATCATTCATTCAGTTATTCAACAGTGAATACATGTTGAAAGCCAGCTATGTGTGACAGGATACAGAGATCCAGCCAAAGAATCTCTCGTCTACTCCAAGAAGGATAACATCAAATCAAGAAACAATGCTGTCCCTATTATTCTTGTCTCTTACTCTTTCTTAATTCACTTTCCTGAAGGAACAGACAAGTCTCTTTCCAAACAATCCTAACAAATACCAGGACCCCGGGATTCCATTAAAAGTATGTCTTTCATCTCTCTCGATTGAGAATTCTACTGACTTGGTCAATTTATTTTCCTGTGTCTATGGAAACTTTTCATGGGAAGCCTAAGGGGGAAACTGCCTTAATTTTAGACAAGATGTCTCAGTGAGATCACCTGTTTGCCAAGGCCTGAGAAAACATTCCCTGGAGGTGCACATGAAAAGCAAAGCCGGTCAGAGAACAGCAGGGATGGGAGGGTGCTGGGACTGCGCTGGCCTGGGTGGCTGGGGTCAGGGTGGCCGGGGTCAGGGCCTCGAGAGAACAGGCGGCAGCCCTGCAGAGAGCATGTCCCGTGGCTGAACTCTTTAAGTTATGAGCATTTTTATTTTTACAGCAACTTTTAAAAATACACATTTGCAATTATCTGATTTGTTAAAGGTAGAACTAAGATACAAATGTTTTATGATGCTTTAACAGAAGTCAGTCAAGAATGCCTCCTTTCCCCCACTTAAACTCCACTTATCTCACGAGTTCTGACGCCTGATTTGGAGTTATTAACATTAGTGTTTTCACTCACTTTGTGGAAAATTGTATTTTTGTAATCTCTGCTGACTTTGAGATGGCCTCATAATTAAAACTGCCAAATAATCAGACACTCTGGGGATTTCACTTACTGATCCCCTGCTGGTGTGGATCAAGGTCGTGATCCTCAGTTTCGTCTGTTGAAGAAAACATCACGAGAACATTCTAGGGCAACTCATCAGGTTAGGCCTAAAGTAAACAAAAACCATTCACTTGGCCCAAACAATTTTCTATTTGTCGCTTTAAATCTGGAGTTTGATAAAGCACATAATTCTCCATTATTAATATTTGTGTTAACATACAATAACATTTTGCAATCAAAATAGAATTCTGTCTCAGTAATTGAACAAATATGTCATATTTTACATTTTTTTTAAATCACAGGAGACAAACTTCTGAGTCTTAAATTTGTTCGTTTCTAGGAGACACAGCTATAGTTGCAGTATTAAAACATTCATTCTTATAGATTCAGTATCTCTTCCCTGTAACAGGCTACTAGTGCCACTGCCTCCTTTTCTCTCATCCAGCTCCTAATCCCAGGAAACAATTAAACAGGCAGCAGCAATTGGCAGTGAATAAATAACTGGCATCCTACAGGAAACCGGGGGATCTCCCTGGCCTGCGCAAAATAATAATTGAAACTGCAAACACTCAATTGCACTAATGAAAAGATTAGTACCAGTCTTAAAAGTCCATGGACTCTCAAGCTGGCCATCATTAAACACTATGAATGAAACCCTCATGATGTAACTGGTGTCATTGACAAGTTTTTCTAAAACATCGCAGAAGCATCTCTGCAGTCTGAGAAACGCCTGTACTCTATTGTCACAGGAACTGAACTATGTATGGGTGATTTGTAACCTAACTCCCCTTGTAACTGGACCCACCTCTCTTTCCCTATTGGAAAGGGATCCTGTTAAACATTTTCCCTCGACTCTCTATGACCTACTGCTCAGTATTACGTTTTTGATTAGCCTTCTGCCAGGTGTGTTGATAAGCACTCGGCATAGATTGGTTCATGGGATCCTCAAACCCTGAGTGGCAGGACCACCACCCCCATCTTATAGGTGGGGAAACTGAGACACAGAGCTTAAGAAATTTTCCCAAGGTCATATAAGCTTTTAAGAGAAAGAGCCAACGTTAACATTCAGGTCTCTACACAGCCTGCATTTGTCAGCGTCTGGCAGTGACAATTCTGTCTTCTTTATCATTCACTGCTTTCTTACTCCAGAACCTTTTATTTGTTATTTGGGCAGTTTCCCCATGTACAACAGAAAGGGGTATTTGCTACAATTCTAAGTGCTCCTTCAATTCTAAGATGCCATCAATTTTTATTTTTAGAATTTACCATTTTTAACGGTGTAGTCCCGTGGTGCTAAGTACATCCACATTGTTTTACAACCATCACCATCATCCATCTGACAGAACTCTTTTCATTTTGCAAAACTGACACTCTTCATCCATTAAACATAACTTCCCCATTTCCCCCTCCCCTCAGCCCCTGGTGATCACCATTCTACTTTCTGTCTCTATGGATTTGACTATTCTAAGTACTTTATTAATAAAAAAGGAAGGAAGGAAAGAAAGGAGGGACGGAGGAAGGGAGGATTGATCCCAGCTATATTCCCACGTTAAGGTCATAAAACACATCCCAAATTTTGCAATAGTAAATGGGAGAACTCTAACATTATCAGCAAATAATTAAATTGTAAGCATAAGACCCTCTATTACTCATTGGATTCTCAATGCTGCCTCAAGTTCCCTTTTGGTTATTTATTTTTTCTTTTTTTCCTATCATCAGTCTTGGTTCTAAAAGTAAAGCCTACCATGGTAGGTGTGCAGTGACTACTCATTTCACACCTATTCCTTTATTACCCCAAACACCCATTCCTGCTCTCCTTGCTTTGGTCTTCGCCATCATTCTTCTTTTATACTTTCATTCTCTGTGTGCTTGAGAAAACACACTTAATTTGGAAGGTTTGTGGTCAAGATGAGGGAACACATGTAAATAAGCTAGATAGATATAAATACATTTAACAACAACAACAACAAAACCCCCCACTCTCTCTGGATCACATCTAGTTTATTTTGTTTCTGTTATTCTTAGAATGAAAACTGAATCTTCATAAGTTCTGTAATGTATTTGTCATTTTGTGGATTAAGTTTAAAATGTCAAATATTAAGACAGAAAGTAACCAAAAACACACACCAATAAGCCATTATCCATCCAAGAAGTAAGTTTAAAATAACTTCATTCAATGTATACTCCCTTATCATTTATGGAGCATCATTCATTACAAATGTAATTATTGAGCACCTACTGTATGCTAGGCATTGTTCTAAGCACAAGGGATACAGTTTTTTTTTTTTTTTTTTTTAAACAAAGGTAAAAATCTGATTTACAATGCTTACATCCCAGTTGGAAAGACAGAAAATAAATGACATAAACATGGTAAATACACAGTACATAAGAAAGTGTGAATGCTAAGAACAAAATGAAGCAGGGGGATGTAACACGAAGAATGTGTTTAATTTGAGATATGGTGGTAAGAGAAGGCCTCACTGAGCGCACAGCTTTCGCATAAATGCCAGAAGGAGGAGAGGGAGCTAGCCATACAGATATGTGGGGAAAGAGCTTTCCAGGCAGCGTGGACAGCCAGTGCAAAGGCCCTGAGGCCAGTTTACCTGGCATGTTTGAGAATCAGTGAAGCAGCCAATGTGCCTGGAATGGAGTGAAAAGGGGGAAGCGGGGAAGCATTGTAATGAGGTGAGGTCCGAGAGTCATGGGGAGCCAACCCTATACGGCCTGGCAGCCCACAGTAAGCACTTTGGATTTTACTCTGAGTAAGATGTGATACCACCAGCAATTTTGAAAAAGGAGTGAATGATACGATTTCACTTATATTCAGGAATCATCATCACCCCTTTTTATATTTCCAGAAATAGTTTGACAGAACAGATTAAGCACATGTTAATGGAAATGTTTTGGACACACGTCAAAAATTCAACCACAGGTACTCTCTTAAGCTATCACTATCATTGGCAGCCTCTGGATGTGGGCTAGGGGAATGGGTTCTTCTAACAATAGTAAATTCCTTTCTTGCTACATGCTAAATAATCAGAAAAATGTGCAGTAAAGAAGGGTGAGACAGGATGTAAAATAGGCTAAGGAATATTCTAGAAAACATCTAATTTCAGAGCATAAGGCAATCCCTAAAGAAATCAGCAAACCTGGACCCTTAAATCTCTGGAGGAGAAACTGGCAGAGAAAATATAAAGTATAATAGTAAGGCATCGTGTGTTTCAAAAAGCAAAACATCCTCAATTGTCAAGGTGGTGTAGCAGTACCGCCGTGAAAGGCTGGACCGTACTACTTGCACTCAGAAGTGGAGAGGTAAATTGGGTGGGGACATAAGAAGATTTAGCACAGGCTGGGAGTGCAGGTTGTGTCACAGCACATGACAATACGACGTACTACCAAGGTTCCCAAAGCAAGCAGCTTTCATTTCTACCACAGATCCAAAAGCAGAATTAATTTTCATATAATTTTCATTAGTTTCTATATAAACACAATTAACTCACAAGCATATTAGTGCATCTTATTGAAAATTGAGTATCCTCTAAATGCTCATAAGATAGTATCACCTTTCCTATCTTTTCCTTTGAATCTAGGTATGTTTGTGACATTCTTTAGATTTTATGTGGTCATCACATAGTCAAACCATAGTATTTACCGTTGTGCCTGGAGAAAGGGTAGCTCTGCCATGGCATCAATTTTTGGGAAGCATGCCTAGAAAGAGGCCTTGTTTTGTTCAGTGAATAACGCCCAAATCGATTTAACTTGAGAACTAGAATTGAAATGATTGCCACAAACCACTAGATGGCACTTCACATCAAATACTGCTACAAACCTCTTGCTTTTTGAAGTGTCTATTCATTACACTTTCCATTTAGAATTGCCATTGGGGTCTTTATAGTGACCTTCCTCTAACATCACTAAGAAAACATGTATTATGTGCAAGGTTCTTTCTCTTATAGGATTATTTGTGGTAAGCCACGGTAGGTCATTCAGACACAGTCTAAAAGCCATTTTTATGAGCAGAATCAGGTGAGCTGTTGGCACTCATAAAATGTACACTAATAGCACTTTTAAAAAAGTTATCCTTAGAGTCAAAATGGAATTGGAATCTCTTAAGGGATAAAATCAGAGTAAACCTGTTGCTCTATGATTTTTTTTTCTTGTTGTAATCAGCTATGCCGTGTTCTTAATTTTGGAATAAGCAAAAGATTCACAACACAGAATTTGTACCATGTAGACATCTACCATTTGACTCTGAAGCCATTCAATAAGCGTTTCTGCTGTTGAGTCAGGGATCTGGCATCTCAGGCCTTCCTTCTCGTCTGTTTCCATCATCTCCAACAGTCCACGCAGGTCTTCCACAAGGTGCAGAGCTCGCAAGCTTCCCATGAAAGGAGAAGTGGGAGACTGGCAATCAAAAATCCCATTGGAATATTCCAGGGCTTTAGAACCTAGGTTAAAGAGAAATCACAGAGGCAATGGGATTTATAATAGATAAAATATTAATAACAAAGCTAAAGGTGATAAAGCAGTCTAGCCACGTTGAGGAATAATCAAAACAAGGCACAGGAAAAAGATAATTCGATCACATCAATCTCTCTAAGTCATAGCTGTTTGGTACAAAAATAAAAATCGATGGTAAATATAAATGGTCCAATACCTAACAAGGAGGCCAATTGTGTGGTATAGAAAGAAAAAGAGCCTGGGGGCTTTGGTGTGCAGTGTGCTGGCCTCACAGAAACCACAGACAAGGTGGTAGATGAGTTAGGTGGAGCCACGCATTCTGGAAAATACAAATTTTACAGACCAATAAAATCTTCAAAAATCCCTGAAAAGGATTTATGCTGAGGTGGAAATTGCATAGCATAATTTCAAAGGTAAGAAAGCCAGTTTCCAGTTAACTTATCAGAATTTAATCTCTGGAGTTCACTGAATGACATGTGTGCGTTTGTGCATGTGTGAAGCATGTGTGTCTGAACATTTTCCCTGTGATTTTGTTTGCAGCCTAGCACCAAATGCTCTTGTTAATATCAGCTTTAAAACATAATTTTACAGGCTGGGTGCATTGGCTCACAGCTGTAATCCTAGCATTTTGGAAGGCCGAGGAGGGAAGATCACTTGAGCTTAGGAGTTTGAGACCAGCATGGGCAACAGAGCAAGACCCCATCTCTACAAAATATAGAAAAATTAGCTGGGTGTGGTGGCTCACGCCTATAGTCCCTGTTACTTGGGAGACTGAGGCAAAAGGATTGCATGAGTCTAGGAGTTTGAGGTCACAGTGAACTATGATGACACTACTGCACTCTATCTTGGGCAACACAGGGAGACCCTGTCCCCCCAAAAAAACAAAACAGTTTTACAGCCACTTTTGTTTTCTATTACTTACAAGAGAAAACATTTTACTACTTTTAAATTCACACAACTGACCCATAGCCCATTCTGAAAGCAATCATATATACCTCTTCATCTCTTTGATTTTTATTTTCTGATGTGTCAAATATACATACTATTTTTATACTTACCTATCGGTCATGGTGATAGTCAGGCTATCACCTCACATGTTTGAAGATCCTGCAGTTGGATGACACACGCAAACCAATGTGGGAGTTCTCTCCCCAGTTGGCCATCGGGCTGGATCAATTCCAACAATGGAAACAGAAATTCTCTTACAGCTAGTCCATTCCACTGACCTTCCTAACAGTGGACCAGATTCTGCCAAACTCTAATTATGGCCACTGTTGATACACTAGGCACGGTGCTAACTGCATCACAGGACCCTCTGAAATCAATCCCCTTAGGAGTCCCGAAGGCTGAGATGAGAACCCAGAAAAACATAAACTGAAAAGAGTATGTCAGGGGGAGGGAGGAACAGAAGAGCATTAAAACCCAGGGAGGCTGTGGTGTTCTATTCCAGCAGTTTTGAGCATTGGGATCATCTGATACTATTAAAAATACATGTGTCCATGACAGCCCCCTTCTGTTAAATTCCCTTCACAAAACAAAGTGGGCAGAGGGGAGAGATGCACATTTAGAAAAAGTTCCCAAACATTTACAGTCATTTCTCCTCCTCTCCCTCAGACCCCAGTTGGAGAATTACTGAAGTTAATTTGAAAACATATAAACCCAGGTCCTACCTACGCGCAAAGCTTCTCATTGATTTAGTTTGAGGTAAGACTCTTTGTTTTTCTTAATAACTGTAACATTATTCTGAAGCCCTTCTAGGCCTTCTGGGGCTAAGAAACAAATACACTAACGTAGTAGAATATATAAAATGTAAAACCTTCAGATACTATTCCAGAAATATCATTTCTCTCAACTAGAGTTTTTCTAAGAGTGTAAGTATATCCTCTGTTAAGAGCCTAGATTGGTAATAGTAATATTTTCTGATATCGTGACTAAATAAGTCCGTTTCTTCTCCACATAATAGTCCTTCAACTAGTATTTGAAAACATGTTTCATGATCTGAGCAAGAAAACACTTTTCTAGACTAAACTTAACCAGTTCCTTACCAGATTTGGTTGTTAAACTCTTTGCCTTCATTTCACCTCCCCTAGACTAGTTTTAGCTTGCCAAGAACTCTTTGCAAATGATATTACAAGAACTGAACGCAGTACACTAATCTATAAAGGAGGTCAAATTGAAGTTGCATCTCCAGGACATAGAAGTATAATAAACTATGGCATGCCACTTTCCTTAGTAAAAAAAAAAAAAAAAAGAACCTTCTGAACAGGACCTAGAACCACCAAAACACAATAGGATCAAATCTATGATCGGAAAAAATAAGCAGGTGGGGCCAGGACAACTAGAATCCAGGAGGGGTAGAGCTTAACCGCACTCTGACCTTGATCATCAGAGGGTGATAACCACACCTAATGATCCATATTGAACCCTCTCCTCATTGTAATGGGTTCCTAAATACATAAAAGCACTTCTTGTCAGACAAAAACTATAATGTGACACAAGACCTCAGGGAGCCACCATTCTTGGAGAGACCTCAAGGGTTCTCTTGCTAGTCCGTCCCCTCTGCCACGCTGCTGGTTTACTGCCTTTCCTCTGCTTTCACGATAGACACCTGCTGAAGATCCTTGACACGGGAGTCATAGGATGAGATCTGTGTTTTAGAAAGGAGATTCTGGTGGTGTCGAGAAGGATGGCCTAGAGCAGGAGAGCAAGAGTCTCGGGGGCGTCACAGGGAAAGGTTACTTGGCCATAGAAAGATAATGGTAGCACACATAGGACAGATTTACAAAGGATAAAAAGAAAAGGCAGAATCTGGGAGGAGGCAGAATTGATAGAACTTCATTAACTAAATGGGGAACATGGGAGACAAAAATGTCTAAAATGACTTAAATTTCTAGCTTAGGAAACTGTGGATGGAGGGTTATGAAATGAACCAAGATAAAGACCGTTAGAGAAACTTCCAAGTAAAGATAATGAATGAGTTCAATGCTTTAAATGATGACACTCATGTGCCTACAGGATACTTCAAGGGAGGTATCTGCTTGGCAGTTAGAAACAGGGGTTGGAAGCCTAGTAAAAAATTGGAAAAGTAAATAGATGTAAATTGAACAAGCCAGGCTCAGTGGCACATGCCTATGGTCCCCACTATTCAGGAGACTGAGGCATGAGGATCACTTGAGCCCAGGAGTTTGAGGCTGCAATGAGCGATGATCACACCTCTGAACAAACATTGTACTCTAGGTTGGGCAACACAGCAAGACCCTGTCTCTAAAAAAACCAAAATAGATGGGAGAGTCACTGGTGTAAAGTGAACGTTGATTTCAAGGGAAGAGATCAGAACATTCATGGACATTGGGTAGAGCAGTATCCCTCAAAGTATGGTCCACAGACCATCTACACCAGAACCACATGAGATGCAGACTTTTTATCCTTGATCAGAGACCTAGGATGTAAATGGAATTTTTGATATTTTAAAATAAAGTTTGAGAATAATTCTGGCAGAAAATGGAGAAGAGAAACAAAAATGAAACCATGGAAAACAGAAAGGCATTGTAGAGAGCCAAGAAATGAAAGAAAGTGAAAAGGTAATAAAAGAGTTGTAATGAAAAAGCCAAGCGAAGAGAGTAAATGTCATAATTCCATCTTTCAGAGGATGCAGATTACCTGCTATGATACCATCCATCTGTTCCAACGCCGCAGCCAACATGTCACTTGCGTCACTCATCATTTTCTTATTTGTCAAGGCAAAGTCCAACCTAGATCTGAAAAAATAATGATGTTGTCATTACATCCTTTACATGACACATGCTTGCAAATGGGTTTGATAATTCAGCTTCCAATTAGAACTGCACTTAGCAGTAAAAAATGGAGAGAGAACTTGAGAAGTGGTGGAGGTGAATCAACCTAGCCATTTAAAGTAGGCTGTGGCCAATCATCTGCAGCACAAGACCACATGCCATACCTGTTATCAGGTAATAAAGAAGATTCAGTTCTTGCCCTCGAGGTCTTTAAAGTCCAATACAAGGTTTCTATGCTGTACTCCAGAGCTCTAGGACTCTGTGAAGGGCACCAGGGATGGCCGTGGAAGCTTGCTGGGGACATGAAAGGTGCTGGCCAGACAAGACTCCTCCCTCCCTGTACCAGCCTCACCAATCTCTGCTCTCTTAATTTTGCTTTTTTTCTTTCTGCATAAAGGTTTACTTTAAGATTTGTCTATGAAGGCTGGGCGCAATGGCTCATGCCTGTATTCCTAGCACTCTGGAAGGTCGAGGCAGGAGGATCTCTTGAGGTCAGGGGTTCGAGACCAACCTGAGCAAAAGCAAGACCCCATCTCTGCTAAAAAAAAAAAAATAGGAAAAATCAGCCGGGTGTGGTGGCAAGCGCCTGTAGTCCAAGCTACTCGGGAGGCTGAGGCAAGAAGATCATTTGAGCCCAGGAATTTGAGGTTGCTGTGAGCTAGGCTGACGCCACTGCACTCTAGCCTGGGCAACAGTGAGACTCTGTTCCCAAAAAATTTGTCTAAGAAAAGGATTCACTAACATATATATTAAACACACACACACACACAAACCCCTATTGGTATTTTGTAATGTAATTATACCTATCACAATGCACCATAGACATTACTGAGCGCCTATAGTGGTTCTTCCACATTTATGTAAGTCATCCATAATCCTTAATAATGACAACAAACCTATCAAATGGATAAATTCATCTCCATTTTATAAGTGAGGACCAAAGATGTCTGATTTTTGCATGGAACACAGCAAGTAAATACAGCAGAGACTAGTTTTTATTTTAAGTCTGTCTGACCTCCACTATAATACTGAATTTCTACTTATCTGACTCTATCTGAAGGACAGGTTTATGCTGAAATTGAGTCACAATCTACTTATTATTTCACCTGTTAAAAATATATTGAGGCCGGGCGCGGTGGCTCACGCCTGTAATCCTAGCACTCTGGGAGGCCGAGGTGGGCGGATCATTTGAGCTCAGGAGTTCGAGACCAGCCTGAGCAAGAGCGAGACCCCACCTCTACTAAAAATAGAAAGAAATTATATGGACAGCTAAAAATATATATAGAAAAAATTAGCCGGGCATGGTGGTGCATGCCTGTAGTCCCAGCTACTCGGGAGGCTGAGACAGGAGGATCGCTTGAGCTCAGGAGTTTGAGGTTGCTGTGAGCTAGGCTGACGCCACGGCACTCACTCTAGCCTGGGCAACAGAGTGAGACTCTGTCTCAAAAAAAAAAAAAAAAAAAGTAAGTAAAAAAAAAAAAATATATATATATATTGAGATTATGCTTGCAAAAAATTTGGTCATTTGCAAGAAAAAGAAAACATAATAATTTTCAACATTAATTGGTACATTTCAGGTATCAGCCTAAGCACCCACGTAGATTCTCCCAGCAGACTTGAATAAGGCTCTTGCTACTCTGCAGATACTGTGGAATAGAAAATACCTGGAAAGAAAGGGCATGCTGTTTAACAGAAACCTTTGCCCTCTGTTTCCAAGCAGCCAGATCTCACTTGCCACTTCATTTTCCCAAATATATTTATAGTTCTGATATCAGTTTCTTGGATCAGTTCCCCACTGTACATTCATTCTAACAAAATGCCATAAAATTACTGTGAAATATTACTTTGACTTTAGAGTAGTTTCACCTAAGGGTTTTCTAGAACTTCACTCACTTCAGAAGGTATAAAATATCACTACCATTTTATGTGGAAATATTAATCACCCCAAAGTTCTCAAGGTATGCGTTTACAGTTACCCAGAAACCAAGGAATCAACAAGTCAGGTTAAGAACCTAGATGATTCTAACAAATTGACTTGCACACTCAGCCAGTGTACAGTCCAAAGAGGTGGGACACACGTTTAATAACCACACTTCAGGCTAGAAGACTCAAAACATGAAAACTGAAAGCATAAAGGATTAAGGTGAATTTCATATATGTGTATAGGTAAAACAAAGAGACACACACCAGGCTCAGCTATAAACATGGGAATACCAATAAAACAAAGTAACACCCACATTAGAAAAACACACTCACCATCTCACTAAATTAGAAAATTCACCTTTGTTAGCAGCTATATTTTGTGTAGAGCACAAACACTTTTTCAGGTATGACAAGTAGTTATCTGTTTCTCCACTGTTCTGTTCAATGAGCCTTCAAATGTTAGGACGTGAAGGTATGAGACAACCTAGACCATGCTTTTCAAAGTAGTGAAGGACCAGTTTTTACAAAAATTTCCAATTCATTAGAAAACAATCCTTTGTTTATTATAAGAAAAACATGATGACAATGTTAAATTGCTATGAAAGTTTATAAATGCTTACTTTCAATTTCTTCATATTTCACAAAGCAACCTATAGGTACTAGTAAGGAAAAGACAGTATATACAAGTAATAAATATGTATAAATATGGCAAAAGTGGTAGGTGGTAAGGGAGAAAAGTGGAGCAGGATAGGAGGGTCTAGTTTGGAAGGGTTTACACATTTAATAGGTGGCCAGGAAGCAGAGACAGAGTCAAGGGACAAAGATCTAGTCAAATATAGGTGGTCTGCTTCAGTGGTATTCCAAGTGTAGAATGTCTACAAATGAATAAAAAGCAATTTGAGAGGGGTGAGGACATGAACAGACATTTACCAGAAGAGGAATATTTTTAACCAATAAAAATATGAGATGCTTAATACCATTAACAATTGAGGAATTTAAAACGACGTGATACTGGTTTAAACCCAGTCAATTAGTGAAAAGAATTTGACAACACCAAGTGTTGTAGAGGATGTGGATTCACAGTAACTTTTATTATTTGTTTGTTTTTGAGATGGGTTTCACTAGGTTGCCCAGGCTGGCCTCAGACTCTTGGGATCAAGCAAAACCTCCTGCCTCGGCCTCCCAAGTAGCGGGGACTACAGGCACGTGCCACCACGCCCAGCTTGACAGGATCTCCTATAGAATGGTGGTGGGAATGTAAGATGGTTTACACTTTAAATAACAGCATGGTATTATCGTCTATTAATAAAATTAAACATTCACGTTCATTTTCAATATACCAATATTTACTCCAAGGTATAAAACCAAGAACAATACACAAATGTTTGTAGAAGGACTCTTTACATGAACAAAAATATAACCAACCCAAATGTCCATGAACACAAGGGGGATGAATAAACAGTGGGACAGTCACACAATGGAATGACATATAGTTGTCAAAACAAAGAAATACATGTGTAGTATGGACAAATCCACACATTATAATAGTAAATAAAAAAGTCTCCAGTAAATTCAGCAAGGTATTTTATAAAGTTAAAAGCAATTAAATAAATATTTAATTATTTATATATATCAGCTGATGGATATATATTATCAACATATTTTGATTATATGTATACATTTTAGAAATACATACAAATTCAATGTAAGTATAAGAAAAGAAAAAAGAGATTGATACAAGTTACCAAGTAACAAGGTTACTGCCAAGTTTTTGAGTTGGAGAATAAATTCAAAAGTCCTTACTACCTTATCTAAAAATAACAAAATAGGAATTTTGGTTTGATAATGGGGGAATAGATGTTAGTGGACAAATTGTGATTCAAAACATTAGATGAAATATAAAACCATTTTTTGAAGAAACTGGGGAGGTTAGCAAAAGCAGGTAGAAACCAGAGGGAATTTGGCTCTTAAGAAAAGGGAACTGGCAGGTCACAGTGGCTCACACCTGTAATCCTAACACTCTGGGAGGCCGAGGTGGTAGAATTGCTTGGGGCCAGGAGGAGTTCGAGACCAGCCTGAGTAAGAGCTAGACCCCATCTCTGCTAAAAATAGAAAACATTAGTTAGGTGTGGCAGCACAAGCCTATAGTCTCAGCTACTCAGGAGGCTGAGGCAGGAAGATCACTTGAGCCCAGAAATTTAAGGTTGCTGTGAGCTGTGATGCCATCACTGCATTCTAGCCAGGGCGACAGAGCTGGACGCTATCTCAAAAAAAAAAAAGAAAGGAAAAGGGAAACATAATGGATAAGATTCACATTTATATAGCTTTCACATGTGGGCATCCCCAATCCATGTGATGCAGAGTGGCTAGGACTCCAATCTTACTGACTCAAAGGTCAGAAAGGTGTAAAAGTCTTACATTATACACAAAGATGTTTAATACTAATTCATGGCAGACTGTGGTAAGTTAAGAAAATATAATGTAATCCACTAAAACTATAAAATAAAAAGACTAGTAAAAAGCCAATTGAGTTGATCAAACTGAATATTAATAAAATTCTCAATTTTATTAAATCCAAAAGATGGCAGTAATGGAGGAACAACGGATGGACGGGAGAAAGAAAAATCAAAAGCCAAGATGCTAGACTTAAACTAAACCATATAAATAATTATATTAAATAGAAATGGAATAAATAGTAATGAGCCAGAAATCGTCAGACTAGTTAAAAAAAAAAAAAAGGACTATATACTGTTTGTAGAGGTATACTTTAAATATAAAAAATATAATAGTAAAAGGATGAAAAATAAGACATACCATGCATATAGTTAGCATAAGAAAGCAGGAGTAGGGTTTTTTTAATAGGAGTAGGTATTTTAATACAAGAAAAAAAAACCACTAATCAATAAGTATTACTATAAGGAAAGAGATATTTTATAATGATAAGAATTAATTCATCCATAAGTCACAATAGGCACAAATGTTTTTGCAACTACCAACAGAGCTTCAAAATACATGAAGGAAATACAAACAGAATTAAGGGAGAATTAAATTTAATCCACTTATATTTAAGGTAATTGTTGATACGGTTGGATTTAAGTCTACTGTCCTGACATTTTTTACTGTTTGTCCCATCTATTATTTGTTCCTCCTTTTCAACCTTCTTTTGGATTAATAGATGAGGTAGTAAAAAAACAAAAAACCAGTAATAGGCTGGGCGTGGTGGCGCACACTGTAGTCCCAACTACTTAGGAGGCAGGAGGATTGCTTGAGTCCAGAAGTTGGAAGTTGTAGTGAGCTACGATGACAACACTGCTCTCTAGCCCAAGCAGAACAGTAAGAATCTGTCACAAAAAACCCAGTAATGTAGAAGATTTGGGCAACATTATCAACCATCTTGACCTAATTCAATTTATAGAACAAAACATCCAAATGCAGAAAATACATTCTTTTTAAGTCCACATGTTATGTTATATTCACCAGGATATGGCAGGTATATGAGGGCACAATGTTATCAATAAATTTCAAATGAGTTTTAAAGAACTATACAGAAGAGCCACAACCTGAAGTGGTAAAGTACTAATACTAAGAATAGAATGTCCATATTTACTAAAATTCTGCCTTGCCCATGGCTTGAGCTATTTTAGAGGCAGCCTAATTTAGCAGGCATCTGTGTTGATAAAGCTATGTTAATTTTCATGGCTAGGTCAAAGTGTTTTTAAAAATGAAAAGGCTAAATAAAAAGCTTTCAGCTGCAGTAAGCTATGATAATGTCATTGCACTCCAGCCTAGATGACAGAGAGAGACTCTGTCTCAGTAAGTAAAAATAAAAATAAAAAGCCTTCAGAAAACCCCACGCTCTCTATAAAGACTTTCCTATATCCTCAAAAACACTTTTGAGAGGAAGTTCCCTGGGCTTCCTCAAATAATTAATAGAATGAAACAGTATTCTAATACCATGGAATAATGCTCTATAGTGAAAAGATCAAACAAATAACACACACAGTATTATGTTGAGCAAAAGAAGCCACATGCAAAGGACTATGTACCATACGATTCCTTTTATAAGAAATTCATGAACAGGCAACCCATGATAGAAAGTAAAACAATAGTTACTTGTAGGAAAGGGTGAGTGAGTGAAGGAGACACTGGGGGAATTTCTGTTCAACATCTTAATTGGGGTATTGTTTACACAAGTCTATACCTTTGCACGAACTCATCAAACTAAGCAATGGTCTTTACAACTTGTCAGGCATTAAGAATCCCATTGTCAATCCCATCTAAATTCTTTATTTTAACTAGGAAAGAACCATGAGTTGCTGGCTAAATGTTGAAAGCATAAAATTCATTCAGAGTCTGTTTAATCAGGAATTGCCTTAAAACTTATGTATTATTAGCATTGTTCGGTTCCCGGGGCAGATGCTATTGGTGCCCCATGCATATTTTCAGGCACGCCAGCCCAACTTTTAACCATCCAAGGTATCAAGGAGCCCTCTGCCGTTGCACATGGTGGTCTGGAAATGCCAGGGAATTAATATCCCTTGGGAGCAGTCCTCAACTTTAAATACCCGAGCACATTTTCTCCTGATTCACGTACTCTACACTAGTTCCCAGAATTACCCAGAGGATTAAGCTCTACTCAGAGCAGTCACGTGTTTGATAAGGCATTATTTATCAGATTTTCTTTTACTTCCCAACATTTCTCTAACAGTTCCCTAGAATTACTTTTCAAATAAACCTTTTGTACTTGAAAAATCAGGAATGAAGATGATTGTTACAAATCAGATATAAAATCACTTTCAAAAAATGAACTAAATACGTAGATGGATGGATACAGGTAGGACACACATGGACCTATGATCAAGGATGGGAAATAATTCGCATCCATGTACCTGAGGTCCAAAATAACAGGCTCAGAACATCCAAGTCCCTTTGTCCTCATTCTTTGCTTACCCAGAAACCTGCCGAATGACTTCTGAATTCTAAATGGCTAATGTATACTCCTCTGAATACTTGCTGAAGGGCAAGACAGCAAGAAATATAACTACCAAAACAAATGAGTGGAGCTTGGGTTCAAAGTCACAGTTCGAACTGAGGACGCCTCTGATTCCCTTATTTGTTGGGTGACGTGAACAGTGAAGTCAAGCTCTGTTTGCAGGAGTCCTCAGTCTCGTGGTTTCCCATTCCAATGCCTTACTAAAAATAAACTTAGGAAAGTCTTAGAAAAGTAATCTCTTGGGGATAACATTCATATAGTAAGGGACCAAAAAAAAAAAAAAAAAAAAAGACCCAAAAAAAGTACGTTCAGGGTTTATTTCAAGTTTGGTCAGGACCCATTTAGAGTGGATTTGACTAGGGTAAAGTATCAGGGAAAGTTCCAGCCATGGGTGTGGTGGCAAAAGCGTTGGCAGGACACCACAATTTTTTGCAAGGTTGCTGACTAACTGATGTTTTAGGTCAGGCTCAGCGCCCAGGCTTTCTGTGAGAAGAAAAGAAAGGCTGTAAGAAAATTAGCAAGTTTGTTTGAAACTTTTGTAAGAACAACATTTGTCCTAGCTTTCTCAACTCTCCTTGGGTAAAATGCTTGGGTTTGAAAACGAGCTTTCAACTTCCTGCCCAAGACAGACATAACCCACTGAGACTGTAGAAGAAATCCCTTCAGAGAAAATGTTTATATGTATTCAATGAGGCTGGTGGAACGCCATATTAGTCTGTGGTCATTAGGAAACTAGAATATATTTTCACACAAATTACTCACACATTTCTCAACAGTGTTTTCCTCCCCTGGCTGCTGCCTAGTGAGGTTAATCGATGACACGATGATTTCTAATGCGTGCGGCAATACAACTGTAGCAAAAATGAACTGTCTTAAAAGGAGAAAGACCAAAAGGGAGTAGCAGGGACTACTAGGTCCGTGGTTTTGGCACAGCAGCGACACTGTGAGCTGGTTAGAAATGCCAGTCTTCGGACCCCACCCTATACCTAGTGAGTCAGAAACTCTAGGGGCCGGGCCAGCAATCTGTGTTTTTACAAGGCCTCCAGGTGGCTGTGAGGTGCTCTCCATCTCCATACAAACACATAAGGGGCCTGTCTCACCTCCTCGGGATAAGAAGCCCCGCCCAGATGAGGTGGGAATTGGCTACCAAGGTAAATATGGGCAGAATTCCTCTCCCCACGCCTAGGCTTCTTACTTTTGATCCAAAAATAACAGCTTTGAAGAAGCGATTCAGGTTCTAACTCGAAAAATCCCTCCCTTTAAACTCAACTACTAAGTCCTCATATCTACATTTTTTGAGATTCTTACATACAACCCTCCTTGTTTCTGGTTCTCTGCTATGTATCTGTCATCACTTCATTAGGCCAAACCTTTCTCACCTCCAATCTGCTCTAGCATCCCTAAAAAATTAATTAGAATCATTTGGAAAGGGCAACATGGTAAGACGTGGGGGTTATGGGCAGGGAAAGTGTTGAAAACAGAAAAGGCTGGGAATGTTGGTAGCATGGGTGACACCTAATGTTACAACACACACAACTGTTTTTTGTTTGTTTTTTTTTAAAGACGGAGTCTTGCTATGTTGCCCAAACTGGCCTGGAACTCCCGGGCTTAAGCGATCCTCCCATGTAGTTGGGACTACAAGTATGTGCCACCACACCCAGCTATAACACACATATTAAAAATAGGTCAAACTGACTGGGCATGGTGGCTCATGCCTGTAATCCTAGCGCTCTGGGAGGCCAAGGTGGAAGGATCCCTTGAGGTCAGGTGTTCGAAACCAACCTGAACAAAAGCAAGACCCTGTCTCTACTAAAAATTTAAAAAATTAGCTGGGCGTGGTAGCGCATGCTGTAGTCCCAGCTACTCGGGAGGCTGAGGCAGGAGGATTGCTTGAGCCAAGGAGTTGGAGGTTGCTGTGAGCTAGGCTGACCCCACCGGCACTCTAGCCTGGGCAAGAGTGAGACTCTGTCTCAAGAAAAAACAAACAAACAAACAGGTCAAACTGTAAAATAAGCATAGTATTGATGATATGGCAATTTGAACTCTATGTATTTGATATTAAGGAATTATTATTCTTAAGTTATTAATAATGCTATTAAAGTTATCTTTTTGAGTCCTTATTTTTTAGAGATTAACAGCAAAATATTCATGGATGAAATGATGTAACTGGAATTTGTTTTAAAATAAAATAGAAGGGAATAAGGGTAAAAATATCGATGAAACAAGATTAGCCATAAATTGATAATTGTTGAAGATGGGTGCCTTATACTATTCTATCTACATTTTTATATATTTGAAGCTTTCTATAATTTTTAATTCATATATTTAAACTATAGGATTTTCAAACACCTTTGACTACAATAGATTTTTTTTTTTCCTATCAACCTCAAGCAGACTAAGGGTTCACCAAATATTTACAAAAGAAATAATAAAATCCTTCTTATTTTAACCACCTGCACAAACACAAACACTCATTCTGAAAATGGGACAGTCTTTCTGTTCAGACAGACCTGTACAGCAGAGCACAAAAGAGAGAGTATTAATGACAGTGCATTAGTAAAAGTCACTTCTCTTGTTCACTACAATGAAATGCCACAAAATACAAAGAGGCAAAGCTGGGAAGCATTCAAATAAATGAAGCGGCAAAGGAAGATAGGACAAGGTAAAAGGAAATGAGCCTTCCAGCTCTCTGCTATTAATATTTAGTAACAATAACTAGAATCGAGTTGATTAAAATGTTCATACAATAAGCCAACATCCTTTACTTCTTGAGTAAAAGGATGTTGCTGCTATTGAAAAACTGATGTTACTAAATTTGATGATCTTGTGATAAGTTGAATGAATGCCCATTTCTCCACGTCTCCTCTTGCTAGCAGTCATTATGACTACATGGAGAAGTCATGAATCTCTCCAAGGTCACCCTAGAAGTGAGATTTGAGTGCAAAACCCATGTTGTTTCCAAGTATCATTCAGTAGTATTTATGGAACAGCTATCACACCTTGGTTAGTATGACCGACCTTGACCTCTCTCATAAGCTTCCAATCCACATTACAAACTACCTGCAGGACACCGACTTCTGCCAGCCCCCTCTTCTCTTGGACATGCTGCTCCTCCCTTGCTGGGGCCACTCTTCTATGTCCTGGGACACATGCTTTCCAGATAGCTCAGGCATCCTTTCCTCCAATGCCTGGTGACCCCAACTTTCTCACAGCATCCTGGAATGCCTCTGAGGACAGCCCTGTTGTCTCCTTGACTAAGCTGTGAGCTCCTTGAAAACACAGGCTGTGTTTCTGATCCCTGCTCCCCAGTAGCTAGCATGGTGGACACCAAATGCTTGCAGCATGATACTATGCCCTCAGGACTCCTCAATCACACACACTTGGATGTCTTAACTATTCCAGATCCTGTATCCCCGTTTCGGCTGTTGGTATCACCTTACTCCTAGCTGGATAAGCCAGAAACCTACATCCTGACCTTAACTTTCAAGATAAATTTGGATAAATATGATCATTGCTATCAGCCTTGCTACCCACAATCTTAGAAAGTGAAATTTCCTGCTCTTCAAGATGTAGATGAACAACATTCATTGTGCTGCTTTAGAATGATGTTATTCCCAAGAGTTTGCAAACATAGTTCCCAATATAATGGAGGAATACTGGGGGCATGTTTCAACTTTTGATTGTTCCACTCACCATAACCCTAACGCCACTCTTCCCTTCTTTTTAGCTCTCAAAAACCTACAGACTCATCTGTCTCCTATTTTGCCACCCAGGCCCACCGCCTAGCCTATGCTGGCTGCCTGGCCAGCTGCCCAGAGGTAAGCAGTTCTGGGATATGTGCTCCCCAAGGAAGGCAGGAATGGGTAATACCTACTTAGAGCTCTGAAGGGGAGGAAAAGAAGAGCAAGTTCCCATATACAAGTACCCTTTAAAGGAATGTTTTATAAACCATGGATCATAACCCCTAAGGTCAGAAAATAGTGAAACAGGATTATTAGATTGACATCAGCATTTATTTTAATAAAATAGAAAAAAAAAAGAGAAGTATTATTTTGTGAAAATTTGCTCTACACACAGACACCTACAACAAATACTGATTGAAGACCTACTGTGTGCTGGGGACTGGGGGTAGAACAATGAAAAAGACAGACCAAGAAAAGCTAAGCTCTGCTGTTAGGTGACTGACATTCCCGTGGTTTCAGAGTGTATGTGTGCATCTGCGTGTGTACACATGCACGTGCATGTGTTTTATATCATGATATAAGAAAGTATACTTTAAAGTATACTATATATGGGTCAAACACATTTTAAAAAACACGGCTCTAAAGTGGTGCTGCTTAGAATGCGGTCTGTGGACTGCAGCTGGTCCACAAACTGTTACTGGGCTACTATGAGATAAGTATAGAAATTGGGGATAAGCATTTAGAAAATTTCAGAGCAACTTGTCCTTGCTGTGATATCCAATTAGGTGATCATTTTGCTGGCAATGCAATTTTATTTTTTAATTGAATTTTACAAAATAGACCCATGATAGAAATATTAATACAAACTGGTTTTTCCCCAGAGATGGTTTGCACAGCACTGCTCTGTAAGATATGCTGGCCAGGTGTCTTGGGAACAGGTGTATGTGATACTTTGATTGGAAACTGCACCCAGGGCTCTAAAGAAGGGGCAACACTTGGAGCGAGAAAGCCCCAGCACCTGGGGAACACGGTCCAGGTTCGTTCTCTTTCCACACAGGTAAAATGATGAAAATAATTAAATGGCAAGTGGAAAACTGTTAGCACTGATAATGATGATGATGATGCACTGCTAGATTCACAAGAGGTGACACAAAACCCATTTCTGATTGTGTAAAATTAACATTAATCGCAGTCACATGCTTGAACTACTTCCATGACTAATTACAATGCATCACAGCAGCAAAATGAGTATAATTGCTGGTCCACTGTATTTTAATTACACCAATAAAAGCTATACGTTTTGTGTTCAAATTTCAGTTTGTCACTCATACAACATGGTCAAAAACTCACTGTATTAATAAACTGGAAGAATCTTGCCGGCATACCAAATTGATTAGGAAAAGTGGTAGAAACTGTGGGCTAGGCAACAGTTTTGTGGAGAAGCCTTCATAAATAATTTAAAAAACTAATCAGTTTGTCTTGTAGGTAATTTCTGTTGGTTTCTATTTCAACTGGCTGTTAGTTACACTCTTGGTCATATAGTAAGGAGAATGCCAGCATTCTTTGTTCTTTTATAGTGCACGTGCTTCAGGCCAGAAGCATCAGTGCCGATGTGTTTGCAGCTGTTGGAGAAGAAATGAAAACCAGAGCCCTGAAATTATACAGCTGAAAGTACAAAATGTATTACTGACATCGTTATTTTCGATTAAAATATTAAAGGACATATGGAAATTTTGTGCAATTAATGAGTCCTGAATCAAGTGAATAATGGGTAACATAATGCTTTTCAACTTACGTACATTTCAGTTTTGAGTGGTCAGCACTGATTGCTGCAGTGGGGACTGGGCTTAAGGGAGGTGTCATGAGAATCAGTAGAGAAAAGCAAAAGATTATTCCCCAACCCAGGGGTTGGCAAACTATGACCTACGGGCCAAATGTGGCCCCCTACCTATTTTCATAAAGTTGCAGTGGAACACAGTCATGCTACACTAGCAGGGTTGGGTAGTTACAACCCACAAAGCCTAAAATATTTGCTATCTGGCCCTTTGCAGAAAAAGTTTTCAGCCTCTTCCCTAACCTAGGGAACAGTTTTGAAGAGGAGTAAGTGTTCATAAATAATTATAAAAATTAAACAGTTTGTCTTATGGGTAATTTCTGTTGGTTTCTATTTCACTTGGATGTTGTCTTATCCCAGAGCTCCTGAAGGTGCACAGATCAGACCCCTATCACTCACCCATGGATAGAACAATATTTATTGAGAATCTATTATATATCAGGCAGTGTTCTAAGTGATGAGGGTATAGCAGTGAAGAGAAAAGAAAGAAAATAAAAGAGGGAAAAAAATTAAAAGAAAAGTTGTTACACTGATGGAGCATACAGTCTAATGACAAGAAACCATGAAAAGCACCTTAAGTATATAGCAGGTGAGAGGGTGACAAATGCTATGGGAAGAAGGATGAAGATAACATTAGTTTATGATGTGCCAGGCACTGTTTTAGGTGCTTTTCATATATTAATTCGTTGAATCCTCACAAAACCCTATTGACACAATATTCCCACTTTATTGGTGATAAAACTGAGGCACAGACAGGGCACCAAGTCACGAGCTAGACAATGATGTGAAGCCAGACAGTCTGGCTCCAGAGCCCACGCTCTTAATTACGCGCTGTGCCAGCTCTGTGTGCAGAAAGGGAATGGCAGGGAGTTACAATTTTTAATACGATAATCAGGGGAGGCCCCACTGATGAAGTGACATTGCTCAAAGCCCCGAAAGCAGTGAGGGGAGAAAGTCACATGAATAGCCAGGAAGAGGTTATTTCGAGGTAGAAACAGCAGCAAGTGCAAAGGCCCTGAGGAGGGGGAGCTTGATGTATTTGGTATTTGAGGTCGGTGGGGTGGGAGGCAGTGAGGCAGAGGATCGGTAGAGAACATGGTCCCAGAGACACAGAGGACGTGGTGGGAGTGGTGGAGCAGTGGACCTGGGGCCTCACAGGCCAGGGCGAGGCTTTGACTTTATTGACCGCTGAGTTGGGAAGCCACTGGAGGGTTTCGAGCCAAGGAATGACATGATCTCACTTCTGCTTTAAAAAGTATCACTCCTAAGAACACAATGCAGGGCCAAAGCGAAGGTAGAAGCAAGGAGAACAGTTAGAAAACCATTGCAATAATTCCGATGAGAGGTGTCCCATGGGTGGCTCAGGGGAGGGTGGGAGCTACGGAAGTGGTGATTGGACCCTATGTGCATGTGACTATAGGTATAGTAAATACATATATGATGTATGTTATTACATATATTAACTTAATATAAAATGTATATCACTATATAGAGGGTAAGAGACATTATATATATGAATTAAGTTATGATTTACAGAGAGAGAAATGCACAGATATTTACTGTACAGTTTGATATGCTCTGACAAATGCATACACCTATGTAACACACCCCCTGACAAGGTACCAACATTTTTATCACCCTATGTATATTTTAATGTAAATGCTCACAGCCTTTGATATAGAATTGAGGGAAAGGACAGCCTCAAGACTGGCCTAAGCCACAGAAGGATGGAGTGGCCGTTTACTGAGGTGACTAACTGCCCACTCCCAACTCTGAGCATGACAAGCACGTCCCTCATCCACCAAAGGAAGGGGCAAGAGGAACTGTAAAAGTACCATGCAGGGCAAGTCATCATCCTGCTGTTCTGACATGCTTGCATCTCGTACATAAAAACTGTATGTCACGGAAGAATATCAAAGGAAAACTCATGACCACATCACTCCCATAGCATTCTCTATCTCTCTCTCAACCTCTTTTACCACCAAGTACCACGAGGAACCATCAGTTATCTCTACGAAATGTTATGCTTGGCTAGGGAAAAGGTATGTGTCTGGCAGGTGGGCTCACTTAACTAGGTCCATGAAAGGCTGTCACCACTCGACTGAGGTTTTTAAGGACTAAGGTCCCACTCCTAGTAATGTCTACACCAGGCTTACCACGGTGATCACTAAAGATTTGATGAATAAATGAATAACTGTTTATATCCATCAAGACAAAATTATTCATTAGCACCACACAAGTTTTGGAGAACTGCATAGGAAAGAACGGCACATTAATGGACTTGTTTGGCTCTTTTACATCTTAGATCATCAACTTAGACTTTGTTTTCATTTCAGTAAAAGTTCTGGCAACCCACAGCCTCCAGGAAAGAAGGAATGGGGAGGTGGAGAAGAAAAGCAGAAAGAGTGAATATGTTGAATTGTCTTGACGGGAATTCGAAAGCTGGCTTTTACCATAGCTACATGTTGAGTGACTTGGCAGGACTCCCAAGTGACCAATGCAATCAGGATTTTCCATATTTTACTGTATCTGGTAGGACTAGTGCTCCGAAGAGACATGGGTAAGTTCAGACATTTAATCAGACACATATGCACATACACAGTCAGCCCTCCACGTCCATGGGTTTCCTATCTGTGGATTCAACCAACTGCGGAATGAAAATATTCCCCAAAACCACCAATTAAAAATAAAAATACAATAATAATGATACAAATTTTAAAAAATACAGTATAACAGCCATTTACGTAGCACTTACATTGTACTAGGTATTGTAAATAACGTAGAGATGGTTTAAAGCATACAGGAGGATGTGCGTGGGTTAGATGCAAATTCTATGCCATTTTTATAAGGAACATGAGCATCCATGGATTTTGGTATCTGCAGGGAAGTCCTGGAACCAATCCTCACAGACAGCAAGGGACAAATGTACTTTAGCCAAAGAGTATTTCTCATTCACCTACCACGTGCCAGAAACTGACCGAGGCACTGAGGAGCTTTCATTCCACCTACCGTCTCCAATTCTGTATCTGCTTCCAATCAAGCTCGTCTCATGGACCCGGTTAAGGGAGCCCACCTACCAGAGACATACCTTTTCCCCAGCTAAGGACAGCAAGTGACAACCCCAAACTTGAGGATTCTAAGTGACTGGGGTATTGGGGTATGCATTCTACTTAAGGTGATGTTTGAGCATAAAAACAAGGCTGGGGATGGCACACTACTTAGCTTTTAAATTTTTACTGTTTAGTGCATCTGCAATGAATGTCTTTGAATTATCTTCATCTCAGGGTGCTTCCATTCCTAACTTCTGTTAAACGGTAATAGAGTGTTAAAAATGTATTTTTCCTGATGAAACTCCTTGCTGTGTCTTGATTTAGCTGTACCAAGCACGGCTAGAGAAAGTCGACTTGGCTCCACTTCAAATGCCTGCTATCTAATCTTCACTGGGCACTTATGTTACTCAAGAATCCTTTTATGCATCATTAGTTCCCTCCCTGTCACATTTCTCATAATGCCTGTCTCTAAAAATTCCTGTAACACTCTCCCCTAACCTGTTCCTTCCCCTCCCACCCTTAATCTCAGCACATTACTTCACATCCCACCACACAGAGGATACCAGAGCCAATCCTGGGGGATTCTCCTCTATCTAAAGTTCCCATGTGTACTCACTGCCTGTTCCTGGCTCCTAGCCCTCTGTCACGGGAAGACTCTCCAGCCATATATCCTTGATCTCACCCCAAGCTTTCAAATAATTACTCCCTCACTCCTTTATACCTTCAATCTCTTCCATTCCTCTGTTTCCCACTGGCCAACCAATAGACATGCTGAAAATCTTCTGAACCTAAAAATCCCAGCCAAAAACAAACAAAAAGCAAAGCTGAGGTCACAGGATGCCTGGGGACAGCCACTAGCAAGAACTGGAGCGTGGCTGGTCCCTGCCCCTGGCCTGTGGACACCATTTTCTTCTCCCCACTCCACTTCCTTTGTGGAAAATGAGACAAGGGATAGTTTACAAGATGTTACAGAGCACATTGCTCAGGCAAATTTTCCAGGCTTCATTTTCCTGGTTTGTAAAAGGAGATTAAATCAGATAAATGTCTCTTTCCACATCTATAACCCAAGATTATTACCCTAAAGTTGGAACTAGATAAATCATTACCTTATTACACAATATTCCTATAAATGGGTACGAGAATATTGGACTCAGCTTTAAAGTCACTGACTTGTGCTAGTAAATACCACAAATTCCTCCCTTGAGGAAACACAGGCATATCCATTTAGTCTCTTTTTATTCTGGAATCTAACACAAACTGGCCCTGAGTGCCCCCGCCCGCGTCTTCGGGGTTTGGACATGCACTCAGCATGCACGATTGTGGTCTCTTTGATGTTACACTTTATCTGTACTCTCTTCCCTCACTGTGCAACAGGACACAAAGCTGGAATGCCATCGTTCACATCCCAAGATCTTTCTGCAAACATGTAATCATAAGGCTTATCTGAATAACTTGTATAATTTTCTGGATCTGGGAAAAGAAGCTAAATTTGAATAAGAGGATCTTAAGAGACGTACACTTTGCTGAAGCCTTGGGGGTTTGATGAGCGGAAACGAATGTGATGAGCTGCCCAGGAACCCCCGTGGCCCAGACCTCCCTGGGATCTGTCTGCAGGAACTACAGTTTTCTGTGGCTGGCTCTCCTATTAAAGATTCATTTATTGGGTTAAGGAACCAAATCAAGATGGCTTTCTCAGATAGCCACCGAATAACAGATACGCGCAAGCAAATGCCACCAGTTCCTCCTCTCGGTCGGCAAGAACGTTTTCTGTTAAATAAATAAATAGCAACTGTCGTTTTGGAGTTGTTGAAAATAAATCTTCCAAACATTTATTCCAAAATAAATCTAAGAATTGTTGTGCTTTTGGTTACATAACCCTTCTCTGATGAAGTAAAGCCTATCCTAAGTTTAAAAAAACAAAAAGGAACACAAAAAACTCCTCCCAAGCAAAAGATCTATTGCATCTAAGGCTGCACCTTTCTTTCCTTTCCTGCCTGTCTGAAATTAGCAACTGACAGAGAATGCGTAGGAAAACCCACAAGATGGCCTCTCTCTACCTTTCCCCAACTGTGCCTCCCAGACCATCAGCGGCCCAGGAATCCAGCAGTAAAAAGAGAGGGCAGCTCTGTACAGGCTACGTATGTAGAACCATGAACGTATTCCAGGACTCTCATTGTACATGACGATGCTGAGGCCTAGCAAAGCTGCTCAGGAGCTTACCGAGTTTTTCTTAACTTGCTGGAGGCCCCAATGTGTAAGCAGAGAGTAAAGAAGTCTTGAGCTAGGAGGTCCTGATACAGTGAGAAGAGAGGAAACTGCTAACAGCTGCCAGGGACAAATCTCTGCTAAAGTCACTTGACCCGGAGATAGAAGAGAGATTAGACTTAGAGGAGCCACCTAGACTGTTAGAGACCTCAGGTGTGGGGTCCAAGGAGCAGAGCTGTATGGAAGTGTGTGGGAAGGCAAGGTCGTTAACTCACCCAAAGGAAGGAACCGGATATCAGTTTGATTGCTCTCTATCCCCAAAAAGAGAGGAGGTCAGGGGGAGGCAGGACACTACACACAAGAGCCCCTAAATGCTGGAAAACTAGCTTAGAGGACTGATGTCAGGGGCCAGAGAACTATTGCTGGGCCTGATACTTCATGTATCTAGGTGAAAAATTTAAAACATCCTTATGCATACACTTGGATATAAAATCTCTGCTGGAGAGAGTGTTTTAGTCAATTCAGACATTAGAATTCACGTGTGGTCTCCTGGGCATCTTTTCTCCCGAAAGGTCAAATGCCAGAACCATCAGGTTACCAGGTGGAAGCTGGAAGGTCTAGGCCTCTCTCTTGGCTACCCAGCTCCTTGGGGGTGTCTGTTCTCCTCTGGGATTTCCGCCAACAGAAAGCCAGGCATGACAATCAAGAAAATTCTAACTGCAGCTTATGGCAGGGTTTCAGTGCTTGGCACCGGAATCACCCAAACCTAAGAGAATCTCTTAAGCTGTCTAATTTCTAGTGGAGAGATGGGGTCCCAGGCCCTCCTCTGCTCAGGTACAATCAATAGCTCATGCTAATCCATGCGCCACAGGTTTATAGAGGTACAGATGATGATGATGGTGGTGGTGGTGGTGATGGTGATGGTGGTGGTGGTGGTGGTGGTGGTGGTGGTGGTATACGTTATCTAACCAGCCCTATATTCTGTTTCCTGTAGGGATGGGTAGTTTTATTGACAGAGATCACTGACATTTTGGAATATACTTGAAGGAAGACAAAATCGACTCGTCTAACAGAGAGGAGAGAAAAGCTTCCATTCCACCTGATCTCTTAGGCTAGGAGGAACAAAATATGTGTTGTAGCTCAGTGCCCGGAAGCCTAAGAAGGTACATACCAGTCACATTAACACATGACGTGCTAGGGAAGAGGGAGCGGGGTGAGTTGAAAAGTACAGATGGGACATACAAGTATGACAGAATCCAACAGGTTGCAGAGACAGAGAGAGGGGATTGGGAGATGCCTCAATCTTCCAGGAACTGGGAAAGGCCCAGAGGAGAAAGGAAGAGGCCTTCACCTCAAGAACCAGCCTTTCTGAAAGAATCACTGGACAGCAACAGAATGACCTGCCAGAAAAGTCAGCTGCAAACTCCTGAAATAAACAGTCCAAAGCACTGGAGAGCTGTGAATGCCAAAACCGCACAGCTCCACAAGGCCTATGTGCAAAACGACGGATATGCAAGAGCGCTATAACTAAAACAAGGTGTCAAGCAACACACTACGCATACACATATCACACTTTAAATCCTCAGAACTTGGAATGTGTTAAGCCTTTTACAGGTCATGGACTTGGGGGAAAAGGAGTGGTCCCTTATGAAAGGTGCTGCTCTCATGCTTGTTTTCACTTACCTAACACCATTTGGCCTAATGACACATGAAATGAATGAGAGACAGAGCACAATGTTGACTGAAAAACCAACACCATGGTGCTTTGCTGGGCCTGGAAAAGGGGTGAAACTCAGCTAGTTTACAGATTTTTGTTGTTGCTGATTTATAGAAGATTCCAAAATAAGTATAGCTAAAAAGAAATACAAAATAAATATAGCTAGATTTTTGAGGCTAGCTTGCACTGAGGCTCAACTATAGATGGTTTGATGGGTTCATTATGTCCTTCCCAAATTTGAATGTTGAAGTCCTAACCCCCAGTACCTCAGAAGGTGCCCTTATTTGGACAAAAGATCTTAAAGAGACAACCAATGCGAGCTAATTAGAGTGGGCCATAATCCAGTATGCCTGGTGTCCTTACAAAAAGGGGAAATTGGGACATAGATATGCATTAAGATGATGTGAACACAAAGCATGATAAATGCTTGGGGTGATGCATACCCCATTGCCCTGATTTGATTAATACATATTGTATCCCTGTATCAAAACACCACATGTGCCCCATCAACATATCCAACAATTATATGTCCACAATAATTACAAATAAAAAATTTTTTAATAAAGATGATATGAAGAGAAAAGGAGAAGATGGCCATCTCCGAGCCAAAGAGAGAACCCTGGAACACATCCTTCCCTCCTGGCCCTCAGAAGGGCCCAACCTTGCCAACACGTCCAGTGTCCAGAATTTTTCAGAATGCAACTGGCCTGCAAAATGCTCCCACAGGTCTGGACAGGCAACAATCTACTGGCTACAATATACTCTTTTCTGTGACAACATTCAATCAACTGCCTTGTATGCCCCAGTAATGAAATTTGATTAGATGCAGCGATTCCAGTATAATAACAGATAGTCAAAGAGTTAACACTTGCTCCCAAATTCTATTCCTACTGAGAGATCTGGCAATGACCTCCAGAGAGCATCTATCAGAGTTTGAAGTTACAAAGGTAGTGTGCGTGTGGGGTTGTTTTCCATTTTTTCTTATATCCCTCACCCCCACCCACAAATAAAATTTAGGCACTTCCATAAAGCTGAAAAAGAAAAATAACTAAATTCATATTCAACACTGAGTTTAAAATGAGAAACAAACCTATCCCCAAATCAAGGACAAAATTATCAAGTAATAAGCAAAATCGTGGCAGTATTTATGCAGTATTTATTCAGGGACAGGTTTGTGCCGGGATCCTGGCAGAGGATACACTGATATGATATACACATCAAACCAATCTAATGATTGATGAATAGTTTTAGCCCAACAGTGAAACTGCTTAATGAAATGTTCGATTTTAATTTTTATAGGATGACTCATCCTTAGCAAGAATTAGATCTCCTCCCATTTCTTCTGCTGCCAGGTCTCAAATACTTCTAGTCATTTTCACGAGAGCAAACATGTCAGAGGAAAGAATGCCGTGCCTCTCCAACGAGTCTGAGGCCCTCCTCCCCAAAGTGAAACCACCGGAGTCTGGGGGCTTTAAGTGCTTAGTGCCAAACTTAGATGCTAGCAGCTACAGACCTTCCAGGTTGTAAACCATTCCTGATCAACTATGAAAAACAGCTGTGGAGTCAGCAGCACAGATGGAAGCACGCTGGTTCACAAAGGCAAATATACAATGTCACCGTAGTCATGCAAACAGTAATGTCTACAGCTTCATGGGGAAAGCCTTTCCCATGTATTATTATTACAAAAATCACTGGGCTACCAGGGGTTTCCAAAAGTTGCCCATTGTTCTGCCTCTAAATAGGAAAAGCAGACCTATTTTAATTTGAAGGCAAACCGACTGCCAATCTCCAGGCAGGGGCGCCCTTCTGGCTGTGCAGGTTGTGTCCTCGGCAGAGCACCTCACCCTGGGCAAGCAGATACTGCAACCGGGCCAGTTCCAGCTCAGGGGCTGCATTTGCCTGGAGGGGCACCATTCTCTAATTTGCACAGGCTCTCTGAGGATAAGCAGTGGTCCTCTCTCAAGACTTATTTTTCAAAAAGCAATAGAAAGGGCTACTCACCAGCTCGAATCTTAATAACAATGTCACCTGAGAGCGTCACATGCACCCTCTTCTCATTGATACCATTGGGATAAATACCCTTGGGATATTGGTCTAGAATTGCCTCAGTGAAGAGCCTTGGTTTTAAACACCTTTAGTTCAGGAAGGGAAACAGTCAGTGGGACTGGAGTGTAGAGAACAAAGGGGGAGTGGCTCCAAATGAGGCCACAAAGGTGGCAATGCCATGGGGCCATTTTGGGAATTTAAAGATTATCCTCACAACAGAGGGATGGCATTGAGGGGTCTTCAGCAAAAGGGTGACCTGAGATGATGTGTGTTTCTAAACATTTCTCTCTGATTCTTACATAATGAATCATAAGGGAGCCAGAGAAGAGGCGCGAGGGTCCAGTTGAAAGTCAGCACACTGGACAAGGCGGAGGCAGGGAAAGGCGAGAGGAGTAGACAGATTCAAGATACATCAGGGGTTGGGACTGATGGGACTTCATGAGTGTCTGGATGCAGGAATGGAAGTGTGAGAGAGAAGGAACAACATCCAGGATGATGCCAGTCTGCGGTACCCAAAGAATGGACAGATGCTACTGCCATTTATAAAAATGGGAAGAGGAGCAGCTTTCCAGGGGGGTTAAGGTCATAAATTCTGCTTCAAAGCTGAGACCTCTATAAAGCAGTGGAATAAAATGCCTTCATAAAAAATATGATGTACATACTTTTTTTTTAAATAAATAAAATCTGAGAAATATAGTTCTGATCAGAGTTTTAGAAGTACTCTGGCCACATGCTGAATATAAGATTTGTAGTTCTCAAATTATTCTCCATCCACAGCCACATTCCTGTCCCCACACCCAGAGTATTTTTGGTTTAGACCAGTTGCTCTGGGAGTAAAAAAAAAAAAAAAAAAATATCAGAAGAAAAAAAAAAAGGGAAAAACATAGCCCATGTGGGAGAAGTTCAAGGCCATGTAACATTCTGGTAATCATCCTCTTCTCCATTCTTGCCCATATAATTTGTTCCTATCATCATCTATGGATTTTTGATAAATCAAGACACCAAATTCATTAAGAGCAATGGTTCTCAAAGACCAGCATAACTTGAGAACTTGTTAGAAATGCAAATTCTCAGGCTCTACCCCAGATCTACTGAACCAGAAACTCTGAGGGTGGGACCCAGAAATCTATATTTTAACAAGTCCAACAAGTGATTCTGATGGACACTCACATTTAACAAATCCTCCAGGTGATTCTAATGCACACTGCAGTGTAAGAACTACTGACAACGATCACAGTAGGGCCCAGTGGCTCACCTGTAGTCCCAGCTACTCAGGAGGCCGAGGCAGGAGGATCGCTTGAGCCCAGGAGTTTGAGGTTGCAGTGAGCTACGATGATGCCACTGCACTCTACCCAGGGTGACAGAGTGAGACTCTGTCTCAAAAAAAGAAAGCAAAGAAAAGAAAAATAAGAAAACAGTGACAATGATCAAATGGAATTCCTCTATGCCTGCTTCCTAATTGTCATAATTTTTTTCCTGTTAAAATGTCCTCAGTGCTTCAAAATTATAGTCAATATCTAAGTAAAGCTCCTTCCCCAGATAATGCCATCCTCCCTTTTGGCTCTCACACTATTTCTTACAAGGTGGACACGCAGTTTTGTCTCTGCTAACCTGAATCTTAGCCACATCTTTGACTCAACTGTTGGTGATGGCTCTGCCTGCAGCTCTGAGCTCCTTCCGCTCACACTGGCTGTACCCCTCTTGGCACAGAGTGTAATTGTATTATATTAATAAGTTATGTTAGCATGTTCAGAAGGGCGTCCTGTCTTTTGATGGAATTCACAACAGTATCTATATATTAATAGAAAACCTAATAAAAGTCTAATTGGTTGTTCTAGATCACAGTTGCTCAAGGTGTGGTCTGCTGCCATAAGAATCATGTCAAATGCATGTTGAGAGTGCAGATTACAGGCTCCTGGTCTATGAAACCAGAAATTCCTAGGAATGAGGCACAGGGATTTGCATCTTCAATGCACATTGAAATCTGATTACCATTGCTATACATGAAATTCATCTTGATAGCAACTACAGACTTGGATTAACTGCTTTGTGGATTAACAGAGCCTGGAGCTAAACCCTAAACTAAAGTGAAACAAACCAAGAAGGATTTACCTTGTTCCCCACCTATGGTCCACTTCTCAAATGTATTCTGCAGGTTGTAAAGTTTTAAAACAACTACATCACACCGTATTCTCTAAGATTTAGTCTATGGATATTGTGGGATACTTTTCTTATCAGCTGGTTCTTCCCCAGACCAAACTTACGGAATTGACTTTTCAACCCTAATGAATTTTATCTTTTTATTTTCAGCCCAGATAACCTGGCCTTTAAGAGCATTTTGAAGATATCTTTGGCTATTTCTCCTAGACTTATTCATTTGTACATTATCAAAGTTTATGTAAGCTTTAGCAAAACTTAAGCATGGAATTTTAGGTGAAAGAAAACATCAAAATAGCTATTAAAGAGCAAATAACATCATTTATAACTAGTGCCATACTTTCTCACAGCCAAAAATCTTACTAGCTTTAGTTATGCAAGTTGAACCTACTCCCCCACAACCTCCTCCTACCAAGTGGGCATGTGAGCCCCACCCTCCCCACACCCCAAAATGCCTTTTGACATTGTCAAAATAGTTACCCCAAAACACGTTACATAACAGAAGCAGACATCAAGAGACATACTTATAAAACAAAAGAGAAAGTGACAAGCTCTTTCCTAAAATTAGCACTGGTCTTTCTCAAAACAATTTGTGCTCATCTTTATCCTGCCAAACACTTGCAAATCCTTTTTTATTAAATTGCACTGTCTGATAAAATTTTCACCAGCCCTTTCTAAACTATGTAATGAAAATACACATACACACACACGCCCATGAAGTCTATGAAAATTACTAGCTTTGGGTGATTCTAAAGTATGCTCTTAACTCTTATTGTTGCAATTTGGCAACTCCATTGTCAAATTCCATTTCTGAGATTCATTTTAAGAGGATAATTTTAATATATGTTCATGGAAGGAACATATGTTAGCTCATAATGGCTAGCAGGAAAAATTTTTAAATTGAGATATAATTTACATATAGTAAAAGTCACCCTTTTTAGATGTACAATTCAATAAATTTGACAAATGTATCTGGTCATATAACCACCACCAAAACTGTGTTGGACTGTGCTGTTCATTAAGAGTTGCCACATGCGGCTACTAGAACTTGAAATGTAGCTAGTCCAAAATCAAATGTGCTATAAGTATAAAATATATAGCAGACTTCGAAGACTTGGTAAAAAAAAAAAAAAAAAAAAACTGTAAAGGACTTTATTAATTTTATATTGATTTTATAGTGAAATTATATTATAGTATTTTTATATATAAGGCTAAATAAAATATAGTAAAATTAATTTTATGTATGTCTTTTTCCCTTTAATTCTACCTAAAAGAAAATTAAAAGTTAGCGGTTGGCATTTGTGGCTCAAATTATATTTTCATTGGACAGTGCTGACATAGATTATGTCTATCCCCCAAGGAGCTCCCTCTTGCCCCTTTGCAGCCTATACCATTTCCCTACCCCCAGCTCCTGGCAACCACTAATCTGATTTCTATCCCTAAAGTTTTGTTTTTAGTAGGTTTTTAAAAATACTTTCCCCTTTTGTTATGTAGCTTCTAATTTTCCATAACCATCTTGCATTGATTTTATAATTATTTTTAAAAAGTCATTCTTAACTTTATGAGATTTTTAAGAGCCTCGCCGATATTCTTCACTAACCAATGTCATTTTCATTAACCCGTTCTCAAGCTGGTGGGCCCTACAAAGGCATTTCGGGTAAAGAACTGCCTTCCAAGAGATGTGCACAAGTGGTTCATAATTGAATGGCGACCATTGTGCGCACACACAACGCATCTATTCACAGATGCTATGGGAGATCTGAGCCAGAGGTGGGGAGCCTCCTGTAGCTTAATTTTATTTAGCCTCAGGGAGGTGCAGAGAAAGCTTTATCTGTGCTAAGAATAGGTTGGACAGAAATGTAAAGCGCTGAATAGGCACACTTTTACAGGTGGGAGGAGGAGCAGGGCAGGAGATGGGCTGGCAGGCAGGTCCACCAGTGGGAGCTCCGTGATGGCTGGTGACAATGGCCAGAGAGACGCAGAGACCTCCAGCACTCTTCTCAACCCAGCCCCCATCCGAGGCTCCCCTGTTCCTGTCCCGCTTGTCCTCAAGTCCCTTGTAATTAAACTGAAGTTAATTATTAATTATAATAGGCATTCACATTTCCTGTTCCTATTCACACTCATTCTTTACTCACTCTTCAGAGACTGTATACCTATATCATCTTTCTGATTTTCCAGAATGTAAGAAAGACATGCTAAGCCACCTCTTATCCCTCTTTTCTCCTATTGGATTAGTCTGGGAGCTGGATGCCAGTCCGTCTGCCTCTAAACCCTTGGGGTCCTGCTCAGAGACTCGACCTTGAGCATTTCCACTCCTTACTTCCACCTCCACCCCTCTTTCCTTTATAGTCCCCCGAAAAAACAGAACAAAGGCCCCTGCGTTCTAAGCGCTTGTACTAGTCCTTCAAGGATGCGTAGTACAATGCCAACTCTTCTCTCTGGTCTGTGGGTCCTTGTCTTCTCTGAGCTAACTAAAAGCACTGAGGAGTCTTCATCTCCCTGCTCCTTCCCCCGGAATATTTTTTGTGGGAAACTCTTTCCACTAAGGGGATTGTCCCCCTGCAATGTAGAAAGGTGTCAAAGGGAGAACAATGATTAGCCTCAAAGAATTTCTATCTATGGCTTCTAAACGTCCAGACTAGATGACACTCATTTTCACCAAACTTCCGCCTAACCCCACAAGGATTCCTGAAAGGGACGGCCTTGCAAAAATTAACAGGGAGACATCTAATCCCACAATTTCCTAGTAACAGTTAAAGACCAATCCTATGAATTCTCTAACAGACACCCCGCAGGAGTTCTGTTTTTTGCACAACTTCTGCAAAGAGCTGAACAGACAGAAAAGAGGTGTAAATTTCTCTCTTTCAAAATCACTTTGAGAATCTGCTTTTTTTAGTCTTAAAAAGTTCCTGAGTGAACAGCAGGATGCGAGCTTCAGGCCTCAGCCATATCTCTAGGGCAGAGTCACATCTCCTGCCACAATCCCATCTCCAAGGAAAGGCAGGGAAGCCAACTCTTGGACTCTGACATCCTGCAGAGTTTCTGTTTCTGTTATCAGCTGCTGCCAAGAAGAAAGTAAGGCGCAGATGCAGCAGGACCCTGTTCATTTGGCTATAGCCATAAACCTTCTTCACCCCCTGTATAAAAAAGCCTGAATACCTGGTTCTCTCTGCCAACATTCTCCACCTCCTTCACTTCTGTGCTGGCCCTTTTTCTGCCTAGGGAAAAGTACATAAATGTCTTCTCTTTATTCTAATCACTGTCTGGAGAAACCTTTCTCAAAACGCACGTGCACTAGCTCTCCACCCTTACCATTCTTTCTGGGCATTTCCAACCCAACTTGACAATGCACCAAAATGGAAACATCTTTAGTGTGGTTCTCATGCAAGAGATACACTGGAAAATGATGCTAACGCTGATGGTTCCCTAATCACGGCCGCCGGAACCTGGGTGGCCCTCATGCAAGTGATACACTGGGGAAGGATACTAACTCTGAAGATTCCCCAATGATGGTGGCCAGAACCCGGGAGAGGTTCGCTGACCGGGCACCATGCTGGTGGATGCAGACACTACACCTTGAACAACTGGGGTCCACTGGCTCTCACAGAGGCTCCAGTCCAGAGGGAAAGAATCAGATAATCATATGAATACAGACTTCACTATTACATGTGCACAGGATTTTGATACGTGATTAGGGCTGGAAGGCAGCCTATGTCTGAAATTTTAGAATAAGATATAAAAACATTTTCCCCAGAGGGGTGCTGCCAATGAAAGACAGAAGAAGGAGTTTATTTCTTCAATTATGGAATGAAAATAAACCGTTTACTAAGCACCCCATGTATATATAATCTCCAGTCATTACAAAAATTCTGCAAGGAAGACATCATCATCTCTATTTTACAGACGAAGCAAAGCCAGGTTAAAAAGGGATCTGCTGCTGCTAGAAGTGGCAGAATGCAGGGCCTGGGACTTGATAGGCACTCAACTGGTAGGCGCACAGTTGTTGAATTAATAAAATTTTGAAAAGATATAGAAAACATTCTAACAGAGAGCTAGGAGAGGATTGGAGGTTGCCTGTATTTGATGTTGCATGAGGCATAAATTCTTCAGACTTGGCCTGAAGAATTTATGAACCTTGACATTAGGAAATAAGAAAGGCTATATGCTTCTGTTTGACAACTATACAAATAATCTGCATTTTGTTCTCACTTAAGAAACAAAAAGTAACTGGATCCATCATGCAATAGCCTGGTCACACGACACTGGGGAATTCAAACAAGCCTACAATGAGATTAACACCTGCAATGTCTACTAGAAAGAGTTGTTGTAAAGACTGAAAGAGGCCATTTATACACAGGTGGTTACAGTGACTGCAATTTTTCAAAACGCTTCAACATGAGTAGTTGTGATACATGATACAAGGGTGATAATTATTTTTAACCTATACCCTGGGGTAGTTAGTATTTGAATGACTAATCCAGTGCTCATGTAAACTGAAAACCAAGTCAACTATGTTTATCTCTGATGAACACCAGAGGGCTGTTACTTAGCATAATGGCTGCTGCAAATGATTTTCATTGATAAAATGCTGTTCACACTGGTCTATAACTACTATACAGACATTCTTGCATAAACTGAAAATAAGACTCTATCCAGGCCAGTTGTAGTGGCTCATGCCTATCTATAATCCCAGCACTTTGGGAGGCTGAGGTGGGAGGATCACTTGAGGCCAGGAGTTTGAGACCAGCCTGGGTGACATAGCAAGACCCTATCTGTACCAAACAAAGAAACAAACAAACGAACAAAAAGAATCTACCTAGGCCAGTTGTCTAAACCTTTCAAAATGGTGCCCTCAGCCATGAGGTCTGGAGAGCTAATGTATAGCATAGTGACTATAATTAATAATATTCTCTTATATACTTGAAACGTGCTAAGAGAGTACATATATCATAAGTATTCTCACCACACAGACATACACACACAAATGGTAACTGTGAGGTGATGGATGGATTAACTTGACTGTGGTAATAATTTCATAATGTACACATATATCACCACATCGTACACCTTAAATACATACAATTTTTATGTGTCAATTGTACCTCAATAAAGCTGGGGAGGGCAATGGTGTCCTCAGCTGAAGATGCCCATCAGTCCTGTTTATGGATGCTCTGGAGGAAATTTTGTTACCTAATCCTGACAAGAAAGTTAGCCAAATCCTGACGCTAGAGTATTGTTCTATCTGCCTCTCATGAAACTTCCTATTGTTCCAAATGCATCGAAGGACAGAGCACAGGGACTTTCTAGAACAGCTCTGCCCAACAGGACTTTCTGAGATGACAGAAATGTTTTGTCGGCCCTGTCTAATAAGGTAGCCAGCAGTACAGGTGGTCGCTGATCACCTGAAACATGGCTAATGTGACTGAAGGACAAATTTTTTATGTAATTCAATGTTAATTTTAGTCGCCACATGTGGCTAGGGACCACCCTGTTGGATAGCACGGTTCTGGAGCTTACATAACAAGGCTGTATGATGTTTCTGTGGTGGCTCGCCAGTAAATGCTTATGTGTGTGGCAGAATTTGGTCTGAGTTGCTTCCATGGCAACATTAGCTGGTGAAGCTGTGGGAAGGGAGACCTACAGCCCTCAGGTACCGGCACTGTTCACTAACCATATTGACCCAGGATGCATAGATACATCAGCTGAGCGTTCTCAGTAGCAGCAGCCTGAGACCCTCTGCACTAGGGAGGCAGATCTGGGTTCACTGAATTGCACAACTTAATATCAGAATGAAAATACATAACTCAGACGGTTGACATGAAATTAAATGACCAGACATAAGAAAGCAGCTAGCAGTGTGTGTGGTGTGTGTTTGGTAGGGGCTTGATAACCCTTAACTTTGCATACACTAAAACACTCTATTTTCTCCACCTGCCTTCCCTTTAATTAAGTCCAAGAGATTTGATAAGGTTGTGTCTTAGAATGAACATATAAACACAGCATGGGAAACTGTACCCGTCCTCTTCTCACCCCTGAGAAAAACACCATAAATATTTCAGCTAAGAATTTGGTTTGGGAAAAGGTTGTCCCTGTCACAATAATTCTTGTAAAACAAAATAAGCAATCAGAATAACGGAATTTCTTCTTTTCTAAAGAGGACCACAGTAGTCCATTTACATTGGTTCTTTTTCCCCCTCAGTATTTTTAATGGTAAAATACATAAAAAATTTACCATATTGGGGACGTGGACAGGGAAGGAGATGTCAGTCAACAGGTACAAAGTTTCAGTTAGTCAGGAGGAAGAAGTTCTGGATTCTATTGCATAGCAGGATGACAATGGTTAATAATCATGGACTGTATATTTCAATAAGTAAAAAAGGATTTTAAATGTTCTCTATTTCAGGTGATGGATATGCTAATTAGCCTGATTTGATAATTGCACAATATATACATGTAACCAAACATCACACTGTACCCTATATATATAATTGTCAAGTAAAAATAAAATAACTTTACAAAATGAAAAAAAGAGTTTACCATTTTAATTTTTTTAAGTGTACAGTTCAGTGGTATCAAGTAAATTCAAATTTACATTAGTTTTTGCCCGCAAAGGTAAAACAATATATTAACACGTAAAACAGCATTAAAACATGCAGGAGATAAACACCAAATGCAACAAAGTGTTCATGGGAGTAGAAAGGAAAGAAGGGGATCAGGAAAGGAATAAAAGCAGGCTTAAGTTTCATCCACATTTTCTTTCTTTCTTTTTTTTTTTTTTTTTTTTGAGACAGAGTCTCGCTTTGTTGCCCAGGCTAGAGTGAGTGCTGTGGCGTCAGCCTAGCTCACAGCAACCTCAAACTCCTGGGCTTAAGCGATCCTCCTGTCTCAGCCTCCCGAGTAGCTGGGACTACAGGCATGCGCCACCATGCCCGGCTAATTTTTTCTATATATATTTTAGTTGGCCAGATAATTTCTTTCTATTTTTTTTAGTAGAGACGGGGTCTCACTCTTGCTCAGGCTGGTCTGGAACTCCTGACCTTGAGCGATCCACCCGCCTCAGCCTCCCAGAGTGCTAGGATTACAGGTGTGAGCCACCGTGCCCGGCCCATTCACGGTTTCTTTTTAAAAATATAATCAATTGTGGCAAAATGTTAAGATTTGACAAAACTGAGTTTTATGTATATAGGTATTTGTCATATCATTTTCTATGCTCTTATATATTCTACTTTTAACCTTTTATTTGGACCTAATTTTAGACTTACAGAGAACAGGGTATCCACATACCCCTCAGACCACTCCCCTAATGTTAACATTTTACACAACCACAGTACAAAGATAAGACTTTGGTAAAACACTACCAACTAAAACAAGGACAGTACTGGGGGCCAGTGTCAGACACTCATGCCTGTAATCCTAGCACTCTGGGAGGCCATCGTGGGAGTATCACTTGAGGCCAGAAGTTCAAGACCAGCCTGAGCAAGAGTGAGACCCTGTCTCTACAAAAACCAGAAAAATCAGCCAGGCATGGTGGCATGTGCCTGTAGTCCCAGCTACTTGGGAGGCTGAGGCAGGAGGATCACTTGAGCCCAGGATTTTGAGGTTGCAATGAGCTATGATGAAGCCACTGCACTCTAGCCCCAGTGACAGGTGTGACTCTGTCTCAAAAAAAAAAAAAAGAAACAGAAAAAACCCCACACAGACAATACTGGAGCTCCCCCAGTTTTCCCACTAATGTCCTTTTTTTATTCTACAGTCTGATCTAGAATTGCACATGCCATTTAGTGGTCATTTCTCCTTAGCCTCCTGTGACAATACCTCAGTCTTTCTTTGCCTTCTTGACCTGACATTTACCAGTTATTTTGTCAAATGTCCCGCAATAGGAGTTTGTCTGATATTTTCTCATGACTGGATTGAAATTAACCATTGTTGGCAAGAACACCACAGAAACACTGTTATGCCCTCAGTGCATATCATATCACAGGTTCGGGATAGCTCTTTTTTGTATTCTTAAAGTATTTCATAATTTCAAAAAAATCAAAAATAAATAAGTAGCAATGTTAGTCTGGGTTTTTCAGAGAAACAGGACCAACAAGAGATTTTATATATAAAGAGGAATTGGCACATGCGGTTATGGAGGCTGAGAGGTCCTAAGATTCGCCATCTGCAAGTTGGAGACCCAGCAGAGCCAATGCTATAGTTCCACTCTGAGTCTGAAGGCCTGAGAAGCTGGAGAGCTGATGGAGTAAGTTCCAGTCTGAGCCTGGAGGCCGCCCAGCTGGAAGACAGTCAGGTAGAGCAAAATCCCCCTCACCCAGTCTTTTGTTCCATTCAGGCCTCCAGCAGACTGGCTAAGGCCCACCCACGTTGGGGACGGCAACCTGCTTTACTGGGTCCACCCATTCAAATATTAATCTCATCCCCAAACACCCCTACAGACATAGACGGAATAACGTTTAACCAAGTATCTGGGCACCTCATGGCCTACTCAAGTTGACACACAAAATTAACCACCCACAATAGCTTAAGTTCTAAATTAAAAACTTCCTACTCTACATATTTAGGTTCCAAATCCCATCAAGTCAAATGGATTTTAGGAAGTATTCCAATTCTTAAAGTTATTACTGGCTTCGGGCCTAGAACATAAATCCACAACATACTATCATTTTTAAAACCTCAAGAAGCTTTATAATGCATGATCCTGCTTCAAGAGAAAAGGCAGTTTATACTCTTTAGATAATGGAGCTGTAATCCAAGAGAAGCTAGACCAGCAAGTCATAGTAAGGCCCTAAGAAAGAAATTAACACAAGCAGTATTGTTAATGAGAACCCAAAAATCCCTTGATCTTTTAGTGAGAGGTGAGAGCTAAGTTGTCATTTAGAACTGACTCCACTCCTCCGCATGGCATCCTCAGAATGATGTGTATTTTCCTATTTCTATGATGCTTTTGGGGGAAAAAAAAAAAATCTAAATGATTATTTTCTTTTTCTGGGGCAGGAGAGAAGGTCTCAGGGACTTTCACTACCTGAGTTATATATTTAAAATGAAAATATATATATATATATATGTGGGTGGGGGAGAGAGAAATTATAGAGAAATGGTAAAAATAAATAAAATTTCAAGCTTTCTCAGAGGCTGCCTCCCCTTGAAGCTCTTTTATCTTCAGGACCCCTCTAAACTTGGTGGTTTAGGCTGGAAAATCATTTTTTCCTTCAATGTTTCTATGCAGTTCAAAGTGCTCCATTTCCATATACAGTGGCACAACACACAGTTTCTCCCCTACCCTCCACTCCAGCTGTATGGAGAGAAAGCTACTTATTAACTAACACGCATTCTTCTCTAGGCCCCCAGTGTTCTGGAAGGCAGTCACAGAGTTTTTATGAAAAGCCAGAGCAGAGGAATCTAGATCTCACTATGCCAAAGAGGAAGTTGAATATTTATTTTAAATTTCATTTTAGCTGGCCCCAAATGTGAACAGCATTGCCTAGGGCCAGTCCTGTGTACCACCTGCACCTCTTGTATGTCTCTAAGAACATGCTATTTCCCTCAAAGGACTTTCTTTTAAGGAACCAGGATATGGGTTTGATTTTGAACTGGGTCAACAATCCCAGGAATCTTCCAGGGAGGAGGCGGGTGGTCAGCCCCTTGAGACAAGGGTGTGTAGGGGTGCAGTGTGGGCTCTGAAGCCAGACTGCCTATATTTGAATCCAGGTTCTTGGGTTTATCATCTGGCAACGTGCGCAAGTTACACAACTGCTCATGCCTTGGTTTCTTCTTCTGTTAAAGGGGGCAAACTTACCGGACTGGGTCGCTGTGAAGATTAAACAAATTAACACATGTAAAGTGCTTAGTACAAGACCTGAAATACAGTAAGTGCTCAATAAATGCCAGGGACTATGTTGCTCCTGACTTAACCGCCCCTCCCCACCTAGAGAATAATCCAGGTCCGTGATCTCTCAGGGGACTTGTGGGCAGTCTGTGGACACTTGCCAGGCTGCATAATTTGGGTGATAGAAACTGTTTCTCCCAGCTCCAATTCCACCTACTTCTTATGTCATGCCATCAGAACTCCTAAAACAGAGTCACCTAAAACAATCTTATTTAACAGAGCCTAGAAATTTAAGCCAGTTCAACAGTGAAAACCCCAAGAGTGAATCAAGACAAACTTTAAATATAATCTTGTTAAATGGAAATAGAGACAGACAAATATTTGGAAAAGATCTTAAGAAACTGATAGAGTCCAATGAGTTGAAGTTCTTTTAGGTCAGACAAATGTTTTTTGGCTTCTCTCTCTCTCTCTCTGTGGATGTGTATGTACGTGTTTAAACCCATACCTCCTTTTTTGATAAATATAAAAATTTACGGTTTCTTTTAGGGCTATTTGAAATTTGAGATGTAAAGAAGTGACCAAAAGCAAATTTAAGCAATTGACATTATAGATTATGCTTTTTTCAAAGCACACATGTATCCTATTCCTAGGAAACTGAGTTGCTGCCTCCTCCCTTCCTGAGAATCACTGAATGAGACCTAGAAATGTCCCATCGCCCCAGAGTTTAGAGCAGACAGGATAGTGCTATCACTACGTCGGTCAAGATGATTTTGCTCTTAGAGAAGGTTTTTTTGGTTTAATCTACACAAATAAAAGCCTTCTTTCTCTCCTATGTGACCCACATTTGTGCTTAGGATCAGACATTTGGAAACAGACAATGAAAGGACTTACTACTCCACCTAGGAAGACCCACTGAGAACACTGTAGCAGTGAAGGCAAAGTGACCAGACTGGATCACTGCAGGGCTCTGATTTAATCAGCTCCCAGATAACTTCATAATGCCACCAGGAAGGGAAGGGTTAAGGACAGTGGTCAAGGGAACAGCAGCCTGGGTGTGGGACCACAGATGGGGAAGGGCCTGGTGAGCAGCAGGGGGGCACAGAGGATAGGGAAGACAAGGAAAAGCAAAGCTCCAGGTCTGCGGGGCCATGACACTTCAAATGACTCAAGAGGCTGTCAAGACAGGTAAAACATGGGCACAAGGAGAACAAGGACAGAGATTCAGCTAACAGAACTCACATAAAGGACATGGACTTAATCTCAGGAATGAGGCACAATCTCGACACAGGAAAACAGAGGTCCTCAACAATGCACTCCTCCAATCTTGCTCCACATTCACCTTTACTTTTTTCCTTCTGTCACCAGGGGAGGACGTATTTCTTTCATTACAACCAATCCTCCTACCCATGTCATGGACCCTACCCTCAGCTCCTCCAAAAGCAGCCCACCTTTTATGTTTTGAACCTCTTCCCTGTATTAATTCCTTTCTTCCTTTTCCTTTGGGAGGTAGGTGTGGAAACTAACCCTTCTGCTTCCTCCTCCCCATGTCCTCACTCAGACATTCTGAAAGTGGAGTCTATATTCACCGCTCCTACATCCTCTCCTCCCATTCATTCCTCAACCCAGTACAAGCTGGCTCCTGTCCTGCAAATCTATTGATTCCATTCTCATTAAAGCCAACAGTCATGCTATCAAGTCCACTGGAAGTTTTCCTTTGTTTTGTTTTAAATCATGTCAAATACTTCAATATATTTTGAATTGCCTGGAAGAATGCCTGATAAATCAATACCACCATCCAAGTACAGGCATAGAGGATGAGTCCAGCTTCCTTCCCAGGGGAAGAGGCCTTCTGTGATCTCACTGATGCCCCTGGTCCCATGGAGCTTGCTCTCCATCCCCCACCCCCAACAGGCTGTTTCTCACCAGGGCATCTTGGCTCACACTGTGCCTTCTCCCTCCGCCCCTACCTCTTCTTCACCTTGCTGATTTCCACTCCTCCCCTACTACACACATCAGAAGGAATCTCTCCCAGGTGGCCTATCCTGGGAGCCCCACCCCAAACCCAGCCCTGGCTGCATAAGGTGCTCTCCTTTCATTTTCCCCTGACATCTGTTTTAAGTTCTCTTATCACCACCTTGTCCTATAATAGGCTGATTACATCCATCTCACCAAATAGGCTCTACATTCCCTAAGGACAGGAACCATCGTAGACACCCACGTGGTGAGAAGGAAGTAACCTTCAGCCCTCAAGAGGGAACCTCTTTAACCCGAGATGGCATGGGTATAGATATTTTGGAAGCAAGGGGGTGGATCCTGTGGTTTTCTATCCCTTTCCCCTCCCCCCCCTCATTTCTGGATCTGACTTATTTCCTTGTGTTGCCAAGGTAACCAACAGTCCCAGAACACAGACTTCTGACAGTTGGACTTTAAGCCACTGAGACACAGGACCTGAAGGATTTCCAATGTCCCCCATTTACGTGCTTCAGGAGTTGGCAGCGCCTCTTCCGTGTGTGCAGCCATCAGAGCAGTATGTGGCAGAGTCTACGTGTGTCTGTGTGTGTGTGTGTGTGTGTGTGTCTGTGTTTGTGTGTGTCTGTGTGTGTGTTCTTCCACCCTCGCTTATTTGCCAGGGCGTCATGGAAAAAGCTGGACTAAAAAGTGCCATCAGGTGGTGGAAGGATGGGCAACTAAATGGCATCACCTTTCTGGAAAGTAATTTGGTATCAGATACCACAAGATTTTAATGTATTTGTGGTCTTTGGTCCATTAATTCCACATATAGGAAAATAACAAGAGGTATGGATTTATGGACAAGGGGGTTCACTGCAGATTTATTTAGTAAAACAATCACCTAATGGTTAGTAATAAGAAGTGGTTAAAAATTACGGAATAGCTACATGTTTGTTGTAGGCTGTGCCATAAAATTTAATAATCTCAATTTCAACTGAGATGACATCTTCTATGTATACATACATGTATAAATATACATGTATCCATATATGTATAGATAAATAAAAAGGAAAGACTGTAAGGAAATCCATCAAAACGTTTTAATGATGGTTATCATTATCCCTGGACTTTGGAATCACATACATGTTTATTTTCATCTTCATACTTTTCTGTATTTTTTCAATTTTATAAAATAGTAAGCTTTTTCTTTATTATACAGATTCTTTCAACTGTAATAAGACAAACGGTGAGAGATATCAGGTGAAGATGCTAAGTAGAGAGGATTATAACACAAGGAAATAAGTTTATAAAGGGAGAGGGCCACCTCTTCTGTCCTTCACTGGGAGATTGCAAAAACAGGATGAACTTCCATCTAAAAGAGATAGTTCTGAATAGAAAAAGGAATAGATGGGTGTTATTGCTTAAGTACCACCATTCTCTTCTCCTCAATCCCGCTTTTTTTTTTTGAAGGTTACCGAGTTGGGAGACCTGAGAATTGAGTCCTTGAACTCCATGGCGGACTCATCTTCTAGCAGCGACACAGAAGACTGCAGTTCTGAATGCAAATCCAACCTGAGCCTGTCCGTGGGCTATTTCCCCTGTGAGGATATCTTCTGTGAGGACACCACATCTGGTGAAGACACACCTTCCAAGGGTTCTCCAATCCACTTCCTCCCTCCTATCCAAGGAACATGGCGGACTGGAGGTACAGGGAGACTCGGGAGGAGACGAGACCAAATTGAGGACCGCCCAGAGCAGTTCTGCAACCTAAGCATTGCCCTCGCCTGGGATGTTGATGTGGGCTCTAACAGTGCAGACTCCATAACTAATTGGGATCTAAATGGCGACAATCAGTGGATAGACAAGTACCCAAGAGAGAGAACAAAACTGACTCTCAGCAAACTGGATGGTCTTGTGCAAACGCTTGAGACATTTCTAGAAAATCAGAAAGATGATGAAGGTGATAACTCTGTGTTCCCAGGATCTACTCAGGAGGAAGATTTCCAGCTGTCCAGCAATCCCCCTCCAGATAGGGCTCAGGCCAGCCATCAAGAACATGATACTTGTCAACACTTGCCTATGTGCAAAATACCAGAAAACGAAGATGTTACCCAGTTCCCCCAGATTCCTCTAAGGCTTAAGGAGCATGAACTTGCTGAGGTAAGCACAGAGGTGTCTCACAGGACAGCAAGGGACAGGTCGGTGTGGGGGCCACGTGGGACCACATAGAGCCTTGCAACCTGCCGTGAAGCAGGCTGGCCTCCCCCCGAGTGTGGGAAATGACTAGCAGTGGGAACAGAATCCCGACATAGAAAGGAGTGAGGGTGGAATTGTAGGGGAAAGACTGGAGAGCTCTGAGGGAATGAACAGGGTAAGAAGCAAGGAGAAGGGCTAACAAGTATATTTAAAAAAAAATTGCGTGTTTAAATATTAATGAGTATTGAAATTTTGCATTTACAGTTGGGCTATGTTCGGTAAAAGGATTTGAGCTCCAGAGACGAGTAAATATTGACACCATTGCTCGTCGAGGTTACACATACTTAAGTCATCCTTCATTTTCTTCGCAGATAAGCCAGGCAACTGGCAGCCAAAAGACAAGCACGACAGGGAGTTCCTCAGTCTCGCTGGGGCAGGCGGTGAAGGAGGAGGACACGTCTTCCAACACACAAGCCCTATCCTGTCTGAACTTTGGGTGGGTCTTCCGCTGGCTGAGGCAGCAGGTCCTCTCCTCTCTGCGGTGGAGAATGCCCTCTGCGACAGCCACCCAAAGCCCGCCTCAGCCGGCACCAAAGAAAAGATACTCTCGCAGAAGCAGGAGAATCCAACCCCAAGAATCCCCCACATTAGGACACCCTACAGCACCACCAGACTTTTAAACTTTTTAATAGTCCCTGTTCCACAATTCCTGTGGATTTATGTTTTCCCAATAAATAATACCAATGTTCTTGTTATCCATGTCTTCCTCTTCTAGCATACCATCTTGACCCAGGCAGAAGGCATACATGTGTCTAGAGGCTGACATTTATTCTTAGGAAATATTAATAGTATTATGCTTCCTAAACTAAAGGCATTCTTTTTCTCTCCTCTCCCCTCTTCTTATTGTATTTTACCCTATGTTATCTATCTTACGTATTTTAACCCATTTTATCATTAACCCAAATCCCCATTTTCAGTAGGTAGCAGTACAACCCATGAGATTCCTGCCGTGGCAGTATGATTTAGATTGAACATCCAGGGCTTGAAGAAGTGGCAGAGGAAAGTGACTTACTGAGGAAGCTAATTTCAAGTGGTAGTGTTTTGAGAACTCAGACAGCAGTTCTGATGTTTTTGAGGACCAGTCTGGTTCTAGCATATGTTGCCTTGGCTGTCATAGTGGCCCACTTAGGACGAAGATGAAGATTGGGAATGCTATAATACTTAACCACTGCAAGCCTAGCTTTCCTCATTCATAAGATGGGGGAGATAATATTATAATATATACCTCCTGGGTTGGTGCAAGAGTTAGTGAGATAATCCAAGCACGTGATAAATATTATTATTGTTGCTGTTGCTATTAGTCATTCTCCTGAGGAACTCCCCAGAAGATTTGATTCAAGGGATATCCAAAAGTGAGAGTTTGAGTCAATTCTCATTGAAATACTTCCCACACAGAGCAATATTTACCAAGTTAAGGGTTTTCAGCAGATCTTGACTTAACCAGGCACTCTCCCAACTCATTCCACTGTGCTCTCTGAAAGTCCTTTGCAAGTGTCACTGAACTTTCCTCTAAATGCCACCTTCTTTGAGGAAGTCTCCCTGTAATTGTTAGCAACTCCTCCCACCCCCAGTATCACTATTACCATCTTCATTCACTCACAGGTTCGCTCAACATTCTCCTTGTTCAGCTAGTACTACCATCCTTTGTGACCTTCAGAGCGCACATGGAAAACCACATGACTTCTTGGTCTTAAATTCCTTCCTTTTCTCAACTTCAATTTCCTTATCCCCTTCCTTCCTCTCTTTCTTCCTTCCTCCCACAAATATTTAGCACATAGGAGTGCCAGATACTTTTCTTGTTTACCAAAAAAAAAAAAAAGACTCACTCTTTGAGCTCAAGTGCCTAATTATTTAAGCAATAAAGCCATGTAAACATGTGACTATAAAGGGTTATGGCTAACAGTCTGTAGGGGGGTACACATCGGGTACTAAAAAAAGGATAATACATTTGGCATGGGGAGAGGTTGATTTGGAAAGATTTCCTGGGTAAGGTTCTTTGAGTTGCAGATGAGGTTAGTTTAAGGCGGAGGACTTTAAGCTGCTGGATAAATTGGTGTGGAATGGAGGTGTGAGATCTGGGCTGGTTGACAGCATATGTGAGAGACAGTGTGGCACATATGGCCCAGGAAAGATAGCACAGTTGGGGGGAACAGGTCAAATTGCTCAATGTGTGCTCCAGGTCATATCCTGAGTCTCTTCCCAGCCAGACCTCTCACTTTGTCTGAATTTCTGAGAACACCTGCCCCTTCCAGTAGCTCACTTGAACACTCACCTCCACCTTTCCTTACACTCCTCTACTTCACTGAGACTTTGAGTCCCATCACAACTGTTCCCCGACTTCCATCCACTTCCCTGTAGATCCAACCCATACACCTCCTTCCCAAACTTGGCATGTCCAGCACATCTAGTAATATCCACAATGCCCTGCCCTTTTCTTCTCCCAGATCTTCTTTTAATCCATACTCAATCCAAATTCCCCAAGAAGACACACTTGCTTTTCATTAGGGCCAACACACAAAACCATAGCGATTTCCTTCTCCGTTCCCTGACTGCCTGGGGAACCCATCCTTGAAGAGCCTACTGTAGGGTTACTGTGGGGCAATATTGAACCCTCCTGGTAAAGCTGACCATGCCCTTCCATAAGCTGTTCCCCAGTCTCCACCCTGCCACACTCACCCCACCACCTGTACTTTTCAGCTCTCTCTCTCTATGTATATTTTACCTGTAGACTGTGAGCTCTCCAGGGCAAGCACCAGGTCTTTAGTTCCTTTTTATTGCAAAATCCTAACACAGTATCTGGTACAGAGTAACCTGTCTATCTGACTCTATATAATTCTTTAAATGTTTTCAATATGTCCTATCTACATAATTTCTTAAAAAGTGAAATACAACAGCTTAAAGAGTTGCACCTTTTAAGTCAAAAGTGACTGGTCAACAGAGGAAGGAAGGAGACCAGAAGAAGAGAAAATAGCCATCAGTAAAAAGTCACGAGAGGCGGCAACCTACACACTGAGAAACCTAGTAAGACTAGAAGAATTTAGAAACTCATTTGAAAATTTAACTCAACAAATATGCATGGACGCTTAATGCTGCTTTAGACTAGATAGACAGACAATAGGCCTAAAAGAAAGACAACATCTCCTACGCTCAAGGGACTTGCAACCAAAGTTTTGTTATTATTTTAATTCTTTCTCTAGCAATTAAGCTCTAAGAAAAACTCAACCAAAACAAACTACTTTAAAAGGCTGTTCATACTGAATAAGATGCCCTGTTCTTTAGTTAGATGTCTGACATATTTATATTTTTCAATGTTGTATTAATATAAACCTGCTTGACAGGTATGAACCTGTCCCTAAGATTTAAGCAATGTACTTTGCAAGCCTTTTCAATAAAGTAAGCTTTACATACCCTTTGGGGTTAAGTGTGAAGCTACACATCAGAAAGCAAGACAAAGTATTAATATTTAAAAACAGGAACGATTTCAGCACCTCGTCATTCATTATAGTGTCAAATACGTTATGAAGCTGTGAGCTGCAGGTCCTCTACTTTGTGCCACATACCTGGGGCTGGGGCTGGGGCTGGGACTGGAGGCGGCCCACTGCTCGTGTCCAAAGGACTGACAGCCAACTGGAAATGGTCATTGACAGATACTAGCTGTGCTATATCAAGCCTCCCGTAGAATTATTATGATTGCCTGGGACATACTAATCTAACTAACCAATACATTTTGAGATCCATTATCTCCTAACTGAAAACTAAAATCATTCCTTCAAGAGTCGCTCAACTTTGAAGCCTCTCAAGCTCAGCTGCTTGAATTAGCCATGTATTAACTTAAACATTCGTATTCTAGAATCTATACCACCACCATAATATAAGCCAGAATACAGTGTGAGAATTTATCAAGCAAATGTAGGGGGTAATCCACTATCTCTGAAACACACAATTGAGACAGGCTAATGTAAATACATTACAGACCAACCATGCCATGCCAATTTCTTGCTCAGCAGAATCCTAGTGAGAGAAAAAAGTATATGATCAAACCACATCTGCAAAACGGGCAAAATTTTTCCAGACTTCAAGAACAGAATGTGGTAATTCATGACTCAAGAGGATACACAGGACCAAGTCTAGCTGGCCACAAGAATTGTGTCTAAAATCCTCAAACAATAAACAAAACAATTAAAAGAAAAATGAAGCAAATTATAAATGAATTCCTAAAGAGTATTAAGGTCTTTATCCCAGTATTAAAGAACCATTTTATTTACTTAGGAGAAGTAGTTAATTGTTTAAAAAACATGTCTTCTCATTGTGAATTGCAAGTGGGAGAACATATATAGCGTGCAGGACAATCTCCAATTTCAAGATGGAAGGGTGGGTTTGATATTGCATTGCTTGGAGTCAATCTTGTCCTGTTACCCCCTAAATCCCCAAACAAACAGAACAATGCTCTGCTTTCAGAAGTGAAATAAGATCCTCATCAGATAACACTCACTGAGTGAACCAGTCATGAGCAGAGTGGGCACAAAAGCCTTAGGATACATTCCCAAAAAGATTATTAGCCTCGATCGAGAAGTCCCACGACAAAACCATTTCCGTTTTATGCCACCTTTCAAAGGAATTCCATGGTGTTAATGCCCATTTGATTTTAACATAATACGCTTTATGGAGAGCTACTTTCAAAGCATTTTCAAATGGGAGTGGGCAAATATATCTTTTTAGACTATGGCTGTTAAAAGAAAATTCATCTCATTACTGAATTCTCTCAGTCCAGAAAATCAGTATGGCAATACTTCATTTTTCCTCATTTGCATCAAAAAAGATTTATTATTTTAAGTACAAATCTCTAAAATAAAAACTCTCTCCCCTCTAGGGTAGAGCTTTCCTGTATACCCACTCACAAAGGAAAAGATAACATTTTAGATGTCTTAGTGGTTAAAATGACTGGTGAATGACTGTCAGGGAACAGGATGTGTACACGATCTCTAAGAATGACTCCCCGGATGACTTATTAGCTATCAAGGGGATTGGGCATCTTTACAATGAGAGGTCTGGTGAATACCAACTTAGTCAGGTGATTAAATTTAGCCTAGCCAACATTATACACCTTCTGAAGAGAAGCAGTGTATACTTGCTAGCAATGTTTAATCTGAATCTAATAATGAGGACACCAACAGTCAGGTGGATCCAGACTATAGGACATTCTACCAGACAGCTGCCTTGGACTTTTCAAACATGTTAACGTCATGAAACACAAAACAAGGAAAAAAAAAAAAAAGGCAGGGAGGCAAGACAGTTCATAAAACAGACTAAAGAAACATGACAACCAATTGCTATTTGTGATTTTTGACTGAATCCTTGATCAAAGCCACAAAGCAAAATAAAACTATGATAAAGGATATTTTTCTAACAGTTGGAAAAATCTGAATATGGACTATACATTAGATAATATGATTAAATATTTCTTGGGTATAATAAGAATATTATGGCTATGTAAGAGAATGTCCTTGGTTCTTAGGAAATTCGAAAGGCTGAAGTGTCATGATATCTGCAACTTGCTTTCATGTGATCCAGGAAAGAAACAGAGAAAATGAGAAAGCCAAGAAGGGGAAAATACAAAGAAAAACTCAAGTGGAGAATCCAGATCTCTGCTATTAAAGTACTATATTTGCCATACTTGTGTGATAACATATCTTTAGAGATATATGTATTTAAAACCTTAAGATATTTACTCTAAACAAAACTGAGACAATAATTTGATTTCTCAAGTGATATAAACTAGGCAATTCTGTAATCTGGATTCATTCATTCATCCTGGCAACTGCCTTTGAATTCACAACCGGCTGCAAGGAATTTTTAGTCTCAAAGGTTGGCAAATATTCATCCTTCATGTCCTAACTATATAAAAAGCAAATTGGTCCAGTTGAAAGCAGACTAGTAGCTAGGCATTTTTCTAAAACACTTGAGATTTCAGGAGTTTATTTAGCTTTTGCTGGGATTAAAAAGAACAATTCTTGCCAAATGGGGAGGCACGTCTTCTGCCCTTTCAAATTATCACAAATTTCAAGGTCTGGATATTTCATGTCTACCTTCAAAAGAAATTCTTACACGTTTTCTACTTCTCACAAACCAGGAACAGCCTGACACAGTACTGATAATTCCTGCCAATTGTTTTGACATTTCCTTTTATTTTGAGCAGTGCTAGATTGTTCTGCTTCTTCCAAAACTAAGAAGAATAGGCATAAAGTCATCATATAATTTATTGTCCATGCTTTTCAGAATGTAAGATAGTATTCTACTATAGCCTTTATTAACATTTTTAGCATGTACCTCTTATACGACTAAAGCGACAGATCCTCTCTTAAACTAACGTATATGTTCATATATATTGAACACTTTGCAAATAATTCAGTACGTTCAAAGACTCTGAATCCTACTCTTCAATCCCAGGTTAAAAATCTAAGTTCTTATACAAGACTTCCCAGCTTCGAATTCCAGTTTACTACTTATTTGCTGTGGATCCTGGGGAAGTTACCTCTCTTGGCTATTTCCTTGTCTACAGACTGCAATACTAATAGTACTAACCTCAAAGGGTTGTGGTGAGGATTTGGCAAAAGTACTTGGCACATAGTAAGTGCTTTCAAATTTTAGCTACTGCTAGTTGCTGTCATGTGATTTCTTTGCTTTAAAAATCTGCCACAGGCTGGGCACGGTGGCTCACGCCTGTAATCCTAGCACTCTGGGAGGCCGAGGCGGGAGGATCGCTCGAGGTCAGGAGATCGAGACTAGCCTGAGCAAGAGCAAGACCCCCGTCTCTACTAAAAATAGAAAGAAATTATCTGGCCAATTAAAAATATATATAGAAAAAATTAGCCGGGCATGGTGGCACATGCCTGTAGTCCCAGCTACTTGGGAGGCTGAGGCAGAAGGATTGCTTAAGCCTGGGAGTTTGAGGTTGCTGTGAGCTAGGCTGATGCCACGGCACCCATTCTAGCCCGGGCAACAGAGTGAGACTCTGTCTCAAAAAAAAAAAAAAAGAAAGAAAGAAAGGAAAGAAAGAAAGAAAGAGACAGAGAGAGAGAGAGAGAGAGAGAAATCTGCCACAGCTCCTAGTGACTACAGAATAAAGTCTTAGTAAACTGCCGGTAAACATCTCTATCGTTGGATTTGGATGTTATTTTCCGGTAATCTCACAATCTCCGCCCCATCCCAACCCCGCCCCTGACACCCCAGAACCTTTCCAGTGCTTGTTCCCCATACTCTCCTGCCCCAGTGCCTTTGCTTATGCCGTTCCCTCTTCTTGGAACTACCCTAACCATGCTACCTCTCCAGTCTGCCCTGCGACCCACCTACTCCCAAAGGCACTTCCACGTGGGCCTTCAAGGCCCAGGTTAAATTCAATTAACCTGTAGAATGGAGTAGGCTGGAATTAATCTTACCCTCCCTGAGCCACGACACTTCACTTTTACCTGTAGTAAGTGTACATTTTATCCTGACTTGCAGACATCTACATCCACGTCCTTCTCTCCCACTAGACAAAAAGCCGCTATGTTCTGCTTATCTCTGCATGCTCCAAAGCCCCTGGCCCAGTTTCCGGTACCTAGTAGCTCCATGACAAATATTTGGTAAATTGAACAGTTAATCTGCAGGAAAGAATTTAAACAGATAATATCTGAAATTGAATGTCATTTCCTCTCATAAAACTTAACTAGTTTCTACTTTAATTAAGTCTAGTCCCTGAATGTCTCTAGGGGCATGACCAGGGCAGGGGCAGTGTAGCATAGGGTAGAAGTTTCCCGAGTTGAAAAGCTCAGCTTTGTGCAACAGACAAAGCTAGTTAACAAAAGAATATCCATACCTTTCTACTTGTCTGAACAGAGACTTATAGTCTATCCTCTCTTGTGAATTTAAAAGGATTTTTTAAAGTCTTTGCATTTCTAAATCTTCCAAATGAGGGTTAGATTCATTCATTCATTCATTCATGCAAATACATTTAATGAACATTAACATGCTAGAGATGGTGCACGAAGATGAGTATGACAGACTCCCACCCTGTGCCATGTTAATACCTTTCACAGTCAGACACTACTGTTCCTGACCACTGGTAAGCATTTACCCGAGAAAATTTAATGAACACAGTGGACAGGAAATTATCTAGGCTAAAAAGATGCATCAGACTCACAAGGTGCCCTACAGTGGGCTCTCAGGCATGACTAAGAGAATTCTCCTTGTTCTCCTTTCATTCATTTATTTACCCACTCAGTCCCTTGCAGAGGTCCCCATGTGCTGGCCATGATTACCTCTCATGCCAAGGACATGCGAATACACAAGATATTGTTCCCATTCTCTCCATGTCCGAAGGCTGGCAGTGGTGCTAATTATTGTCTGTTGACCAAAAAACGATCATTTCTTGGGCAAGTTCTCCTTGTCTGTCTTCATCTCACACGAAGTTATTTAAAAATGTCTTCTGGATATATTGGTCTGGCTACCCCAGCTCGTAACTCATTAAATGATTGGTTTTCTACATGAACTATACAGTTAGATTGGGGAGTGCCCTGCCACATTAATGGGATGACTTTCCTTACATTATACAGTCAGTATTTGTGAACTTGCTCGCTTGTTAAAATTTGCTTACAACCCCAAAATCACTACTCAGGGTGGTTTCGTGGTCATTATGGACATGCACAGAGGATCAAAAAAATCTGCATCCCCCTCATGTATGTTCTCAGCTGAGGTCAAACAAAGCGATGCTCTGCCTTCTGGTTTGAGCTCAGCCCTCATGCTATAAACTGTCCTTTTCACGGTTTATTGTGTGCCGTGTTTTTTACATCTTCGTGCTTTTTGTTGCTGGCTTCCACTATTTCAAATGGCCTCCAGGCGTAGTGCTGAAGTGTTGTTGTCTAGTGTTCCTGGGGCAAGAAGGCCGTGTGCCTCAAGGGCTAAATACACAGGTGATGCAGGCTTCGTCCAGGCAACACTCACAGTGCTGTTGGCTGTGAGGTCAGTGGTAATGACTCAACAACATATATTAAATACGGTGTCTTTAAACAGAAACACACATAAAACAAGATTATGTACTGAGCAGTTGCTGAAAATGTGACCAGAGGCTTGCAGGAACCTCCCTCTGTATCTCCCCTCGGAAAAGTACTCAGTAATTCAGTGTTCACGGTGACTTTATAGACCACAACTACCACAACCCCCACACCCCCGCCAATAAAAACCCAAGAATTGACTCACTATCCAGCCATTCTCACTAATTTTTTTTTTTTTTTCCAACTTTACCTTCTGAGAATTCCGTAGGGCCAGAAAGTGAGGAAACAAAAAAAATCACCCTCTGGAATTTGTGACACTTTGGCAGAAATATTTGGTATTTTCTGCCCCTCTAGAATCATTCACAGTCTTGCAAAGAAGAGCTTGCTGCTCTGCCGGCTAACAGGGGAGGAAAGAAAAGGGGTCAACAGGCCAGGGGGTGCGACGTATGGGTCAATGTAAATGGGTTTTTCTTGGGTGTTGCTGTTTCCCCTTGTGAGAAGTCTAAGGCCTGAAGGTCAGGTATTCTTATTATTTCCTGCCTGATACTTGGTTTTCAACTGTCCCACCCACATGGGCCCAGTCTGGGTGAAAAGTCTCAGAAAGGAGTGTTCTGTCCAACCTTAGGTAAGACCAAGGTAGACCATGAAGAACCAAAAATCCTATTTTTCTAAGCAAATAATGTGTTCTTTAATTCCTAAAAATGTATAAAGAATAAGACAATTTAAATCCCCCAAAATAATCCAAAACTTTTGAGAATGCCTCAGAATTCACATTTCCCTTGGTAGAAGCTAAGCTCCCCAAGCGGAAAACAGCTTCCGGACATCAACATATTGGAAGCCAGCTTAGCTCCTGCTCCAGGAATTCCATGCTTAGACCCAGAAGCATGTAATGGACGGTTCCATCCTGTGTCTTCTTAACTCTTCCTCAAGGTTGAGATAATGTTTGTTTGTTGAACAAAACAGTCATCCAAGTGCACGTCTGTTGAAAAGCTTCCAAGCAAGTTGAGAGGCCAAGGCAAAGAGGAAGACCAGCTAATCAGAAATCCAGGGCAAGAAAAGCCAGATCCAAAACAAATATAGTACAAAATGCCCAGAATAGCCCAGAAAGACAGCTGATGACCTTTTCCTCTAAAATCTCTTAATGTCACAGTATCAAATGGCCTAAGTGTCTAAAGCCAAGCACATAATTACCAACTACAAGAGTAAGGGAATAAGGTAAATAAAAAACACATACACCAACAAGAAAAGCTGATGGTACAATTACAATTTGTGTTTTGAAATACAAATGAAAACGCAGAAGACGATTATTGCTCATACTGTATTTAGCAGTTTGTCACTGGCAAGGGATTACACCTTGGTTCAAGGTACTTATCACAGGAAGTTGTCAAGGCTGTTTCAATCTGAAAGATGCCATAACTGCAATAGAGATAGCACATATTATCTTCTGCCCAGAAACTAAATGGATATTGCTATACTACAATGGGTATAAATTGCTATACCCCTAATTTAAGTCTCCTCTTGGCTAAAGAAGCTCTGAGCTGTGACTCGACCAGGAGACCGGAATAGCAATACGGTATGCAAGGAATGCAGAGCACACCCAGAGACCCAGCCTCATTGCTTTGATTATGATGCACAGAGCCTCAAGCTAAATAATAGATTAAAGAACCAGTGAAATCCCTTCTTCTACTTCGCTGCTCCTGAAGCAATGGAGAACCTTGGCTCATTGAAATTCTGGTGTCAGAACCCAGCTTTCCCCCATTTCCCAAACCATTAAACCACAGACTCACTAAGTAAGAGTCAAAATTCTCTTGGATCCTCTTCCCCCCTCTTAAGAAGCTGTTGACACTACACACCTAAAGCCATCATAGATACTAAGGTCTTCCAGTTAAACGTATAAATGCATGGTAATTTGAGAGAAAGACCACCACCTGCCCAGTTATAGAGTCAGTGGGTAAGTACCCCCACTGGTTTGATTATTTGCTACATCGGTGTCTACAGTTACACTCTAGCATATCTGTCTCATAGAGAAAAGGAAAAAAAGTCAAAGTCACTGGCTGCCAGCTTCCTAAGAGGTGAGGGGAAAGCAAAGCAACTGAGAATAAAAAAGACTGTCATGGCTTTGGCAAGATGAGCAAATAGCTTCTAACAGCCCAGAAACTCCATCCACACTCACACACGAGAAGCATCTGCTTGAAGGAAGCATTCTAATGGCAGAACTAAATCACCATTTGATTGTAAAGGTGAGCCTAGGTATTTGGTAGGAGGAGAGAGCAATAAGAAAAACAAAATATGGAAAAGAAAATCTTTTGTGAGTTACAGGATAAAAAGAAATTCACTTACATATTGTCTCAAGTTATAATGAGCCAAGAAAGCACAAGACAACCATATGTGACACAATTCCAAATAAGACTGCCAGCTCCAAGCCATATTTTTAGAATTTTTAGTATGAGTTACCTAAAATAAACAATGTTTGGTCCACGAAAGACAGTTAGGAGACAGAAAACTTCAATCCCCACATAATAAAGTGATCAAGACTGCAGGAAGGGTTTAGAGAAAAGGATACAAAGGACAGAGCTACGGAAGATGCTTTTCTTTGGGGATGACATTATCTCAGAGGCTGTAAATCACCTGCTTACAAACCACTACATTGTAAGGTGGACTGACTCTACAGGCAGGCCTGGGCGAGTAATTAAGTGTACAATCCCATGGCCTTCCATGGCCTAATGAAAACAAGACAGAAATGAAGCCTGACAAGGGGCCCCACCTCATTCCCGTGCCTGGGTCCATCTAGCCTCAAAAGTGGTGTAACCAGACAGCTCTCACCACCATCGTCCATGAACTCAAGAACCATTAGCACGGAAGAGACCAGGGTGTTGCCCACACTCTTAGGCAAATGATATTTCATCTACTTGCCAGTTGCCAGAACAGCCACAAGACTGAAAGTACAAATATTCCAAAGCTTTTAGTTGACTATAATTCTTTCCTACATGATTTCTTTCCTGTTCTCAGTTCCATACAAATACTCCTGGGTATCAGAGGACAGAGATCAGAACTTAAAAGTAATTCTTAACTGCTACCACTAGTATTTAGGATTTATTTTTATTTGTATTAATTCCATTTAATCCAATATCTGATTTTCATGCTGACTTTAAAATAGTCCTTTTAATAAATATTTTCTTGAACAACTGAGTAACAGAACAAACCCAAATTTTATCTGGGACACTCCCAGTTGTGTGATCTCAATGGAAGGACTGAGAATTGAAAGAGATTTAGGACAAAGCCAAATACAGCTCCCGTAATCCAACTATGCCACAGATTTACATGCAATGTCTTACATGTCTGTTTATGTAGTGTAGATAGAAATATACACACACGTTAGTGAATAGAGCATGTGCATTAAAGTAAATATTGGTGTGAAAATGAAGTTATATATACAGTACTCAATGTAGCCTTCAGTCAGTCAAGACAGTCTGGTCATTTGGCTTTTTATCTGCTGTGGATATAAACTATTTTGTGAACTTAGGTCCAATTGTAAGACCATTCCTTCCCCCACTACCACAAGTACCAAAATCTGCTGTCACAAGAACTTTAGATCTGGAACAGGCCCATGAAAGAATGTAGCGTCTAGAAAAATGCAAATACACCCAAAACTAGACATTACATTTGGGGGATTCATTGAATCCGCCTCTGCCTCAAAGTTTCAATGTAAATTAACCTCCCAATTTTACAGATGAGGAGACTGAGGCCCACAAAATTTAAATGATATACCAGAATTTCCACAGGTAGTTAGTAGAGAAGTCAGTACTAGAATTTAGACTCCTGGGTTAAATATATTCCTTGACTCAAGTCACTCTAATAATTTCCTTTATAGAACACTAGATTATTCATTTGTTAGATCAAAATCTCACTGAGGGGGGGAAAAATCACACTTAGTCTGTATCATATGCCCCCCAGAGCCAGTCCAGAACTCACTGACAGAGGTGGAAAGAGGTCACCAACCGCAACCAGTAGGAACATACACCCTATGCTGGCTGTGGTCTTCAGAGAGCCACCCACATAGCCTCTTACCTCTTGATATATCAGGACATTTGCAAAGTGCCATGCAAGAGTTAAGAGCATAATGTATACAATTATGATTTTCCTTTGTGCAAAATGACCCTACTTTTCCACTAATCTCAGCTCCACTGGCCTGTTTTTGAGCTGACCAAGTAAACCAGTTCAGACAACCAAGACTGTCTTCACTGACTCACCCTAGGGAGGGACATGCCAAGGACACACGGATTAATGTGTCCTTTCATCCTTCCTCTGAGTTTCAGTCTAAGGTGAGGCAAGTAGAAAAACATTTTTGTTAGTATTCACCATACTTTAGAAAAAAAAGTCTCATATTTTCAAAAAATTGTCTGAAAACTCCTATGAAGTATCAGATACAAACAGGTAATATTAGTAACAAGAATGAGAAAAACAATAACAAACACTATTATTTTTAGTGGTGGGGCTATGGGCCCAGAAGCACACTGCTAACACCACTGTAGTAAACTGTCGTGGCACATCGATGGGGCATCTTCTAGGTGGGCATCTTCCCACCCCCATTTTACGGATGTGAAAGCTGATCCAGAGAGGTCAGGGGCCTGGAGTGTGCCGGAGACGTGGTCTGAATGCAGAATGCTCTCACAGCAAAACTCACATGCTCATGTCCCATATTTGTTTGGGAAAATACATTTTTTCCTAGTTCTACCGTTTCATTAAGTTCATTTTAGATTCAAGATTCCTACTTTACGGACTGGTGTTTTTCAAAGCTTCTTAAAACAAGTTGAACTTAATGGATTGCTCAGAAAATGCTCTATGAGTGCCTTCTGAGATCCAGCCTGTCTGATCAAATCAAATTTTATTTCTCTACTCACCTCCCTAGATACATCAGGTCTCATAAGCTGAGTCTTCCCCTGGGTTGTCACTTTTCCAGGCTCTTGATCTGGCTGGCAAGATATCCTGACAGTTTCCAAGGGGAGGGGTCCAGATATCTCTCTCTCTCTCTCTCTTTTGGATCTATTTTCTCCTCCCCTCTGTAAACCTTTCCTGTACCAGGCAACCAAAACCCTTCTCTACCAGGGCAACAGGCTTTCCCACATCACTCACATATCAGAGAGGGCTTCCACCTGGTCACACCCACTAAAAGTAATCTATGCAAACATCTTCATCCATCCTGTTGAGCAAGCAGGCTTAGAACACCATGTTGAAGCAGACAAATCACTTGGCTACCTGAAGTTCAACATTACTCCACAGTGCCACTGAATCTAAATTTCTGTAGTCCCTGAGCAAACAAAATACAATTATCATCAAAAGATATGCACAAAGTATTCATAAGAGCACTGTTAGTAATATGCCCAAACTGGAAAATATCTAAATGTCTATAAAATAGACATATAACGGAATACCATTAGAGGAGGAAAATGAAAAAAATAAACTACAGGCAATATGATAGATGGATTTCATTAACATAACCAGCAAAACAATCCAGATGCAAAAGAGCATATACTGCATGATTCTATTCATGAATTTTAAAAAACAGGCAAAACTAAACAAAGTCTGCATATTGGTTACTCCTGGGAGCGTGAGGGGAGGAAGACTCTGGGGTGCTGGTAATTTTCTATTAATTAAGGCACTGGTTACAGAGGTGTGTCCACTTTGTGACAATGAGTCCATCAAGCCATCCACTTACGATGTGTGTGCACTTTCCTCTACATACATTTCAATAAAGAGCTGAGCCAGAGAGACCCCTAAGATCATCTGGTCTGGTCTGTGCCCCTTTGTTGGCAGAAGAGTAATTGTGTCCCATGGAGCTTAAATATCTCAAGGACACAGAGGAAATCCACGGAAGGGCTGGGACTGGCCATCAGATCTCTTAACTCCCCATCCAGATACCAAAGCTAACTCTCAAACATGGGAGGATGCTTCTCTAACCTCCTTGTTTGCTGTGACTACAGCTGAGGTTTCCAAGGATTAGGATCACATTCCTCTTAAAAACATAACCCAAAAGGCTCCAGTCTCCTATTGACATCCATGCCAAGAAGAGCACCTAAACACTATTTCAGATACGGCAAATCAGAAAAAGACAGACAGTGCCATGCTCACACTGATTGGCTATGTGACCTCTGGCATGCTCCTTCCCTCTCCCTGACCCTCGGGATCCTCATCTATTAATAGATTACTGAACTATTAACTCCCACTCTGCAAGGGTGCCATGAGGATAAGGTCACAGTGTCAGAGCAGCGTCTAGTACACAGCAAACAAATCTATCTGTAGAATGAATATTGAATTAATCAGATGCTTGTAATTTGGTAGAAGCTCAATAAATAGTAGTCATTACTGGGCAAGAGGAATAGGGAGAAAGGAAGTACACAGGCTTGTGAAAACCACCACCTCATTTTCTAAGCCTATTAAGTCATTAACGGATTGACCAACAATTCTCACTAGAGTAGATGAGGCGCAGAAATGCCCTGTGAGGTAGAGCAATGAAGGACTTGAGAGGATTGTGCCTGGTACGATCGCGCTACTACCTCTGTGTTTCCCTTCGCGGGGCCAAATAAAAGATTTGCTCATTGCCGGCTGTACCAGGTCCAAACCCTACGACCACCTAGGCTAGTCACACTAACTCTTATAATTAAAAAGTTTTTAAAGGCAGGGAGAAGGTAGAAACTCTTGTAGACTTAATGAGTAGACGACTAGAAAAACATTCACACACAGAAAGAGAAAGGCTTTAAAGATGTCAGAAATAATGAGGAGGGCTGAGTTTACTTACATTTTCAAAAAACAGGTTTAATACTGATTTTTTTAGCTCTTCAAATCTTGACTAGACTAAGCAAACTGATCCATACAAGTTCTTTTATACTGAAAAGAAACAAATACAAAAATGATAAATTAGAACTAATTTCAAATTATAACACACACACCCCAGAAAAAAATAAAAGCTATAAATGGTAAATTATTATATAAACAAAGAACATCAAACTAGATAACATGGGTGTCATTAAAAAACAGAAAATATGAATTAAGGACTTCCTTCCATGTATCCTTCCTCTTTCTTCCTTCTCCCCATCCAGCATTACCTCCCTCTCTTCCTTCCTTCCTCAGTTACTGGACAACCTCAAATATTCCAAATATTCGAATTGTCTGCTGAAACCATCACCATTAATTTTTACAGCACAAAGTACATGGCGCAAGGTAGGTACTCTATGAATGAATGTTGAGTAAATGAATGAACCGTGGTTTTACAATATTCAGTTAAGGTGAAAAAAAATGAAGAAATGCTTGTAATTTATTATTTATTTGTCCAAAAAGAACAATGTGTAGACAATATGCAGAAACATGTGCACTATTTTTTAGACTTGCATTTCTGATTCTCTTATCTCTTTTAAATACCTCACACTTAAAAAAAATTCCCATTGGTATATATGGACACATATATCTGCACCATGATACAGTAATAAGATATATTAATATTTTGGTAATAAAAGAATATTTAAGAACAGTAGAAGTTTCTTTTGAGATGCTCCCTCTTCAAATACTTCATAACTACCTGTATCCAAAGGAGAAAGCAAGGTGTCTCTAAGTTAAACATAAGAGATATTGCCACACATGTGTTTTTCAAATGCATATATATTCAGGTCCAGTTCTAGACAAAAACCATGATGTAAGGACGTGGCTGTTTCCTTCTCTCTCTGCCCTTTTGAGGATTCAGTAACCCCAGATGTTTAATCAAGCAGGGAAGCAACAGGATCAGCTCCAAGGCTCCAACAGCTTAATGTATATCCTTCCTGAGGATATTTTAATTTTTTTTCAAAAACGTGTTCCAGAAAAAGCAGATGCTCAACATTGAAATCAAATGCATTACTGACAATGGAATTTCAGGCATGAATGGGGGTGCAGACTGCCTTCATGGAATTTCTCAACAGCCCGTCAAATCACACCAGGTAATCATCTGTCCATTCTACCTTCTCCTAAAGCTGGCTTCATATATGATCCATACCTACACACCAATCCCAGCAAATTTTAAGTAATTAATGATACATACATAAGCAAGCTGATTTTAAGACAGGCATGTGCCCCAAGAGTAAACAGTTATATTAGTCAGCAGTTTTCAAAGTGAGCTCCTAGGAACCCCACCCTGTAAGTGCTTCTGAGAACAGAGGCAGGAGTGAGATGTGGGGCAGTAGACAGAGTAATTTTACCGTTTGCTATTTCCTATTTTGAACCAAGATTTAGTTGGAGAAGTGGTTCTTTAAGCAGCTTATGAAAGAGTTGAAATAATCAATGTAACCAAAAAATAATGAGGTTAAAAGCTACTGCAGAAAATCCCAGTGAGTTCGTAATACACCCAAATCCAACCAGCACCTCTCACAGGGCCTTCATGGGAAGATATGACCAGCCAGGGGACCAGGGCACAGGTCAGCCCAGGTCAGAGCTGGGCCTTCTCGTCCTCCCTACTCAGCTCCTTCATCTCCTGCCCTGGAACGCGGAGCAGAAGGAAGGACACCATGCTTCCATGAGGACTGAACCAACAGCAAGGGGCCGAGATTAGATGGAGAGGGAGGGTGCTCCAGCAGAGAGCAAGACACGGGGGGCTTCCGCCACTCACTCAGTCCCCAGGCCCTGCCCCAATCCAATCCCCAACAGCCTCTGCTGAAAATTACAGGGGCAAGGTTAAGGTTTACATGCTTCATCTAGCGTCAGGGCTTTCAGGTAGGAATCAGAAAAGAGAAAATAAGTAGAACAGCTTAAAAAGAAGAAATGTATGTTCTGTAAGGCCGATTTAAAACAACATGTAAAATGCAAAAAAAAAAAAAGAAAAAAAAAAAGGGAGCAGCATTCTGAGAAAGTAAGCATTGCCTGAACTTGCTCCAGGGAAACTCACGTTAATAAGAGGCATTGAGTACAGTCAATCCCTCCCTCGGCACAGAGCTCCAATTCTTTGACCCAACCAGGACTGAATACATAAAAACATTTATAAACACAAACCATTATATTTTTTGAGTTTTCATCATAGTCCTTGTTTAAGTAAGTCAAAGATGCTCTTTGTTATACAATTTTGATCGAATGCAAGAGACTTTAGTCATTTCCTCAGAAACAGACTTAAGCTATAAATACTAACACACACAGCCATGCACAAAACGGCTCACTGACAAGTTTAATTTAAAAACAAGAACACATTATCAAACTGAAAAGCAAGCCATAAAAAAAATCCCAACCCATGCAAACAACATTCCTAGAAGAAAAAAACCCTTAGTGTAATGACAAGCATAATTACAAATAGCTTTTTATTTGACTCACAAACCTGTCCTGTACAGATTACAGAAAGAAAAAAATACAGTCTATGCTTGTATACATTTAATAAAACAAGCCCTTAACATCTTGCCCACAGCCTTAGGTTTCAAATTTCAAGAAAATTCGCCAACCCTTAAATAAGTGACTTCTATATATCCCTTTGAGATGGAAAATGCATTTATTACTATTGCTTATTTTCTAAATCCCTTTGATATTCTAAAGCATGACCATAACTGAGAGTAACATGTTAAACATAATCATTAGGAAGCGAAGTTACTGTTTATTATAATGCATAATGCCATATTTCATGCTTAAAACCTAAATGGAATCCAAAGTCTCCTTTCAGACATGACTTAAGTGTCTAAAGCAGGGGTCTGTAAGCTGGCCAAATGTGGCCTGCCACCTGTTTTTGTAAATAAAATTTTATTGGAACACAGCCATGCCCATTCATTTACATTTTGTCTGTGGCAGATTTTTGCAAGACACAACAGGTTTGAGCGGTAATAGCACAGACCCTAGGATCCACAAAAAGTATAAAATGTTTATTATCCGGCCTTTTAAGAAAAAGTTTGCTGACCTCTGGTCTTAAAAAACCAGCTACTTCAGCAGACGATTTTAAAACAAGAAACGCTAATCTTGGTTGAGTCATATTGCTGGAGAACTACCTAAGTCACTTAACCTTTAATTTTGCTTTAATTTTCTCATTTATGATACACTACTTGCTAATATTTATCAGGAACTTATATACCAAGCATCATTCTAAGGGCTTTACTTTTAGTAAATCAACAATGAATTTCTTTATTTAATTCTGACAAAAACCCTAGAAAGGAAGTAGATTATTATCCCTATCTTACAAATGACAAAACCGAGGCAGAGAGGTTAAATACCTTGCCAAAGGTTAAATAGTAGAGAAATCAGGACCAGAACCCAGGAAATTTGGCTCCAGAGCTCATATGCTTAATCTCTATGCCAAATTGAGTAATCTTATAAAAGTTATACGAAATAAAAGCAAATCTCAAAAAGGTTAAATCCAATAAAATACACCTCTGCACAATTTAAGTTAAGATACCTAAAAGAAGAATATAAAAGGACTTCCACAGACTTTAAGACCCTTCTGATTCTAAGATTAGAGCTAACCTCGGGGTACTGGGACTATAAAAGCCCATCATTTTCTTTCTTTTTTATCATAAGTAATCAAAAAAATCAAGCTAACTGCCACTGTCCATCTTTTCCTTGGTAAGTTAAGGCCTCTCCAGGAAGTTCAGGCCCTTCAGAAAGTCTTAAGGATGAACGCTTATCAGAGAGACCCTACATCTTCCAAGTTTGTTCCCATCTAGTCTCATCCTCCCCCAAGTTGCCATCTGGGAAAAGGCTGAGCCAGCACCAACAGAAATGATGGAAAGACTGTTCTTCATAGCCTGGTAAGACGACCTGCATCCAGCCACAGCCAAACCTTCGAGGCTGACATTGAAGACCCTCTACATCTTATCCCTTTCCTGTTTTTCCCCACATTATCTTTTTTTTTTTTTTTTTTTTGAGACAGAGTCTCACTCTGTTGCCTGGGCTAGAGTGCCGTGGCGTCAGCCTAGCTCACAGCAACCTCAAACTCCTGGGCTCAAGCGATCCTCCTGCCTCAGCCTCCCTGAGTAGCTGGGACTACAGGCGCGCCACCATGCCCGGCTAATTTTTTCTGTATATATTTTTAGCTGTCCATATAATTTCTTTCTATTTTTAGTAGAGACAGGGTCTCACTTTTGCTCAAGCTGGTCTCAAACTCCTGAACTCAAATGATCCCGCCCGCCTCGGCCTCTCAGAGTGCTAGGATTACAGGCGTGAGCCACCGCGCCCGGCCCCACATTATCTTCTGTTTTTGGTCTTTCATGCACTCGGGATGGCCTGCTTTTTCTTTAGTGCATCACATCTACTCCTGCTTCTGGGCTATACTCATTCCATACCCTTTGTCAAAGACCCTATTTTCTTTTCTTTTTTTTTTTTTTTTTCATTCTTATGTCAGTATATTGTGGGGGTACAAAAGTTTAGGTTACGTATATTGCCCTTGCCCCCTCATCCCCCCGAGTCAGAGCTTCAAACGTGTCCATCCCCTAGACAGTGCACATCACACTCATTATGCTATCACCAACATCGCATTCAGTGGATAGACCAAATCTCTCTGCTAAATATCATGGGTAAAAATTGTATTTCCTGCCCACAGAATCCTCACAATCCAGCAGGGGAAACAGGGACACAAAAAACTAAAGAAATCTATATATTGGGCCGGGCGCGGTGGCTCACGCCTGTAATCCTAGCACTCTGGGAGGCCGAGGCGGGTGGATCGCTCAAGGTCAGGAGTTCGAGACCAGCCTGAGCAAGAGCGAGACCCCGTCTCTACTAAAAATAGAAAAAAATTATATGGACAACTAAAAATATATATATAGAAAAATTAGCCAGGCATAGTGGCGCATGCCTGTAGTCCCAGCTACTCGGGAGGCTGAGGCAGGAGGATCGCTTGAGCCCAGGAGTTTGAGGTTGCTGTGAGCTAGGCTGACGCCACGGCACTCACTCTAGCCTGGGCAAGAAAGTGAGACTCTGTCTCAAAAAAAAAAAAAAAAAAAAGAAATCTATATATTGAAGGTCAAGTGCTACAGGACTCTGACTGCAAGTCTAGAAGGACTTTAGAGAGACACCATCACCAATGTGGACCTCGAAGAAAGGAGAAACCTGACTGTGTTGGCGAGTTTATAAAACTGTAGGGGTGACTATATAGAACGGTTGACCTCACAGATTTCAGAGCCAGATAGACCTGTGTCCAAAATCCCAGCTCCTTTGGCTGGAATAGGGTTTGTAGGAATTAAGATCAAATAAATAAAGTTGGGCCCAATCACGCTCCAAACCACATTTAGCCAGTTCTAAATCTTGCCCAAATCAAGAAGCCTTTTCATAGTACGTCCTTATACAGTCTTCTACTTCTCTCGGTGCCAAAACCATTTACTATTTCCACCACCCATCCATTTGGGTGTTTAATCACATGTTGATTTTCACTGTTTAAATATTCCAAAAGTCAGTTTTGTTTTCCCAAGCCAAGACTTTGTTAACAAATAATAGATTCTTTCAAATAGACCCTTGACATTTGTAAATTTTAGGTTCACGGTCCCTGATGAGTAGAGCTAACTTAGCTAAGGAGCAAATTCAAATCACAAGCTTGAGTTGTGTGGCTAATTGTGCAGGGCCCAGCCAACCAACATACATCTACATTCCAAGACAGCTTTATTTTGTGCGTATCCAGTAACTCTTAGGAGCAGACTTAAAATTTATTTCTTTGTGGGATGGTCAGAAAAAAGCCAACAGGCAGCGCAAGTGATGAAAGTGAAAATCAAGTTAAGTAGTACAAGGAAGTGGTGGCCCTTAGCCAAAAAATATATATACATTACAGAGTTAAAGAAATTATATGTTATAGTATATTTGCAAATCTGAGAATGGATGAAGGGCTTGGGATTCATCTCTCATGCTTTTAAAGGGTTTAGTGTACAGTTTTTTGTCCCCACAGTACCAACCACTGTGCTATAAGTATCAGCTAAATGAATAATCTGATAATCAAATGTCCTGAAGTCCTCAGTGAACCCACTTTCCATGCCAAAATAAAACTCAATATAGTCAACTTCCCTCCATGTTTCAAAATTTTACTATTTGCAATGCCTATTGACATATTACAGCAAACAAGGCCCACATGTTTTTAAACTAACATTTTGCTTCACAATCATATTTGTAGTGTTTAGTAATGGCTCGCTTTCCTTGCCAATCCTGGCAGATTATTTTTTATTTTCCACAGAAGGATTCTAATTCAAAGATTCTGAGCAGTTGTGGGATTTAAAAGTTGTTATTCTTTGCAAGTTGTGACTGAATTAACTGAAATGATTAAAGTCTGCCATAAAGTTTTATATAAAAATAAACACAGGCGTGGTTATGTGCCACACGGGACAGTGTCCTGGCAGTGGGGCAAGGGAACGAACATGGGTCAGCACCCTAGTGTACCAATCTTTCTTTGTGGCAAATACTTTAAAACTTTATTTTATATGAAAACATTATGGACTAAAGTACAAAATTTACATAACCATGTATTAACTTTATATGAAAGTCATGGACTAGTGCAAAGTTTCCATAACAATGTATACAGAATTCATATAAAAATATTATGGACTCTAATGTAAAATTTACAAAATATATTTAAACAGTGGATTTCAATTACACTTGGGGCAAGAACCTTAGGGGAGATGTTCCCATTATTTGCACACTTCTTGAAGCATCAGGGTAGTTTGGTAGAAATCAAAAATTGCTGACTATAGTCAGTCATCAAAGAGAAAAGTATCCTATAAATGTTGTGAAATATGTCCTATCTCTATTGAAAATGTGGAAGAAATGATTGCACTACTCCCTAAACCCAAACCCAAAAAATCTTGTAGAATCAAGTACTTCTACCAAACCATTAACTAATGTGTTATTGCAAATATCACTCAGAAAATATGAAGTCAAACCACTCTGATCCCACAAGCATTCTGAAAGGTCATTCTGCACTAATGTGAAATTTGTATAGTGATTGTTTGAACAAAAACAATGACTTCAGCCCACTGGTATATAACACTTTATCATGCCAGCAGAACTCCATGAACCAACATACCCCAGTGAGCTCATCATAGGTCTGGAAAGTGGGTTGGCCCATTGTGCACTCTATCACTGCTGACCCAGCAAGAACAGTAAGGACTCGCTCCCTTAAATTGTCCCACACAGAATAGACATATTTTCATGGTCAGACTAGAACCACAGTCTCTGTATCATGTGTATTTAAAAAAGAAACAGACTGGTGGGTTCACTCACTTCCTAAGAGTTAAGCTACCAAATTATAAGGAATGGCCATATATATATATATATATATATATATATGTATATAGCTTACAGTGGGGCATTTAAAATAATGTAGCATTTACAATGTACCAGTGCCCAAGAGTTGTGTCCAAAGCTGGGGGTTTTCTGCTTAAGGTAGGTCCTGCTAAAATCCTGCCTGCCAACATATGGTCCTGGAGTTTTAGAGACTTATTTAAACTGGAATAGAATATACTACTTTGAGAAAACAGCAGTTAAAATACCTGACCATTTCATTTTTAGCTCCCATGCAGGCTAGAATGATACAATGAGCTGTAAATTTTCTAAATATCAGAGAAAATCCACCGCAATTTTAAAAAAAGGGTATATAGCATGAAACATTTAATGCTTCACTAGCACATAACCCAACCATCAAAAAGAGGGGAAAAAAAAATTAGAAGGGACAAGGTACAGCTCAACTCTATAATGAAAGGTTTTAACACTGAAAGGCAACTCCACTTTTAAAACCATACCAACCCAGGCTAACACCCTAGCTTTTTTATACTTCTCACCTGATCAAGAAATTGTGTACACGCTTGCTTGCTCACTCTCTCCTCATCTCCACTGTCCCCTCTCATTTTAGCATGGACCAAAATGGTAGCTTCTTTCTTGGAGGGTACATTGGCAATTGGCAGTGCTTATCAAAAGCTCTAAAAATATAATGACCTTTGACCCAGCATCCAACATTAAGCTTCAAGTAAATAATTGGACAAATGAGCAAAGATGAATGTATATACTTTTCACAACAATGTTATTTATGAGAAAAAATGGAAATAATCTAAATGCCTAACAATAACTACACTGAGGTACATCCACTAGACAGAATATTAGGTAGAATAAGGTTAACAGGGGTTACCTATAGTTCTTGACATACGAGGACATTCACAATATATTAAATGATCCCTTTTTTGAAAATATACATTCACATAAGGTAAAAAGTCAGGAAGGATAACCATCTATAGCTTTCAATGCTTTCTTTTCCTCTTCATCACTAATCCCAGAGCACTCTATTAGCAGTAACATCTGTAATTAGAGAGATGGGGGAATGGAGATGAAGGGAGAGGTGTCCACATGTTTTTTTCAAGACCTCGTCCACTCCCAGTCAGTGGGCCTTCTGTCCTCCTGAGATATGCTAGTATATGCCAACATATTGACAGTGGTTATCTCTAAGTGGTAAAATTTCAGATAAATGTAACTTTTTTTTTCATTTTGATTATCTAAATTTTATAACATTACTATAAACATTATGCATTGTTTCTGTCAAAGGAGGCAGAGCATAGTAACAAAGAGTGTAGAATTTGGAATAAATCAGCCTGCGTTTTAACAACATCCCAAGTCCACAACTTTTAGCTACATGATCCTGGTCAAGTTTGCTTAGCCTTCTAAGCCTCAAGTTTGCTCATCCAACAAATGGGAAGAATATCACAGGTATCTTTTTATTAGAGAAGCTAACAGAATTCCATATTGGATAAAGGAAATGATTACTATATACCATATACTATATAAAATAAAGCTTCATTTAAGTATATATACTTTTTTAAGGGAAAAAATCTAAATCCCAGTCTCATGGGAGAAAAAATATATAAATAAAAACATGGGGAAAATTTCATTTGCAATGGTAACCAAAAATGCGTATTAAACAGCCATGAGTTATCATTTTACACATCCAAAACACAGAGAAAATCTAACGCTCACTGGTGGCATACTCTAGTAAAATTGCTGGTCATTCATTGTTAGTGTCACTGTATTTAATATAAAACCTTTAGGAAAGCTTTAATGCACTATGCAGTTAAGAGTTACTAATTCCACTGCAATGCATTTATCTTAAGAAAATAACCTACAAAAAACAAACAAGCAAATACCATGAACAAAGGTGTTCACTACAGAATTCTAAATAAAAATATGTAACTGAAAATATCTGAATACTCATTACTAGAGGGATGATGAAGGGTTTAATTAATTTTAAGAAGTCAAAGCAATAAAACCAGCAAGGTTATAATGCTAACAACCCCGGAGAAACAAAGTCGTCTGGTAAACTTTTCAGTGAAAGCAACAGGATTCCAAATATCTACACTCTGTGACTATACATACAAAACTTACAGACAGAGGCACAGGAATGAGTGGGGTGAGAAGGGGCACGTGGGGATGAGGGAGACATCTAGAAGGGGAGCAGCGGTAGAAAAGCAGAGGGGTGGATCGCATCACACCTTCAGCAGTCAGACCAGAAGGCACGGCTGGCCATCCTAACTATTTCTATTGCGTAGAAGTTAATGCCAGACTTCTATTTCCATTTAGAAAAAAAGGAAAAAAAGAAAAATCAAGTTTCACTAGTATTTGTGAATGGGTTGCCAATGGCACCCTCTCTCGGTCCAGTGCCAACTGGTCACACAGAACAAAAGAGGTCTATGAGAAAAGGCCAGGAGTTCCACAGCGAAGAGTGGCGCTCCTCCCTTGTTCCTCTGGTCAACGGCAAAGTATTAGTTTACACGCTCCCAGGCGAGGGGACGGATGGATGATGTTATCATGATAATTTAACCAAACTGACTCCAACAAAGTGGCCTAAATGGAACCACAATCATAGTATCAATAATGTGTACACCAGAAGTAGGCAAAGCTGACAGCTCTAGCTGTTCACATTGCACAACCCATTCAGTGGTCCTGCTTAAATAAAGTTGACAGTGTCACAGTGAGAAAGTTTTCTGAAAGAAACGTGCATTTTGAAAATAGATATTTGAGAATATTTCCATCTCTTTACCCCCCAATAATGTCGCATCCATAAAAATCTCTCTAAAAATGTAAACACAGAATTTTCTAACCAATCTTAAAGTTTATAAAATTTAGAGTTCTAGCTTTTTAAAGCCCTATATAAAAAGTATGAAAATGCAGCATGTTCTCATCTTTTTTTTTTTTGAAGAAGTGAGGAACATTAAAGAAGAAACTAATGGCTACCGTTTATTGAGGGCTTCCTATGGGTCAGACACCACGCTCAGTACTCGGTGTGTGTTCATCATTCAGTCTTCAACACTATCTCCTGATGGAGACACTATCATTACTACCTCATTTCATAGACACAGAAACTGAGACACAGAGAGATTAAGCATATTATCCAGTCTAGTAAATAGTTAAGACAGGATTCTAACCTATATCATTTCACACTAGAAGGTCCACTCTTGACCATTTAAAATACTACATCAGATTACAATGTACTGGCTAATTTCAACCAAACTTTTGTAAAGTGGGTAAAAACAAGCAAGCAGTGAACCCTAGATATCTCACATTTGGATCTGCATATACTTATAAATTAACTTTTTCAATGATTAACAACCTAAAAAAAATAGCTAAATAAACTGATCTTACAGATAGATCTCAAAACTACTGTATCATAAAGTGGAAATAGATTTTTAAAAATAAGGAAGTATATGCAATCACATTACTCTTGTTAAAATTAAAAAGTATTGTAAGTTGAATTTGCCAGCTCACTTTTTTCCTAAAAATTTTCATTATGGAAAATTTCAAAGATATACAAACATAAGTAGATTGATACAATGGATGCCATGCATGCACTCACCACCCAGGCCAACCTGGTTCCTTCTGTCCTCCCACCACATACACCTGGATATGGTCTTGCAGCAAATCTAAGAAACCCTTTCTTTTCTTCCATGAATATTTCAGTACATATATCTCTAAAAGAGATATTGCTAATCATACTCCTCGAAATTAGCCATAATTCCCATTGTTAGGAAGAGAGATTTCTATGCCTCTGCTACTGTGTGAGACTTAAGTGAGATCATTCATACTGTAAGCCCTGCCTCACCTCCAAAAAAAGTTTTCATTGTTAACCATTTTTAGTTGTTATTATCTCCAATTACAAGCTAAAATCTCCTCAAAACTAAAGCTCCACTTTGAGGCACTACCTCTTACTCCCCCCACCCCAACCCCAGTGACTATTCTAAATGGAATTTTAACCTAAAGTCTTCTGCTTCACTTGAATTTTTGCCAATTTCTATCTATAGTGATACTTTTGAACAGAAAGCTACCCCTGCTGTGAGATAATATATCTTCCATGTTTTTCAAACAGCAGGCAGAATCAGCTGTCCTTGAATATAACCACAGAGCTGATCTTCCCTGCAGAAGCAGCATTGAAGTGAAGGACAAAGATGTTTTTTTTTTCTTTGACTAAGTGCCTATCATGTGCCAAGCCTGGCACATAGCACAAAAAACCCCATGAGTTCTAATGTGCTAGATTTGGGGGCAGGGGGTGTGGAATCCAATGGACTTATGTTTTAATTATTAATAACGTGAAAGTTCTTATTTAAAATATGTATTCAGTACCTACCACGGGGCTACATGCTGTAGGGAGTAAAAAATAATAAGCCATAGTCTCTTTCTGGGAAAAAAACATTCGCAGTTCACTAGGAGAGAGGAGAGGCATATTATTGATCTGCAACGTAATCTAACACAACATAACGGCAGATGTCACCTAAGGCGGGCAGATGAACTACTACGAAAAACCAGGTCAGAAAAATAACTTACAGCTAAGGGTCGTTATGGGGGCTATTTAAGAAGGAAAGATGCATGAGATGAAAGTGTGAACAAAGTGTAGAATTTCAACAGGCTGGAGGAAGGGATGGAGGAAGCAAGAAGAGAACTCCAGACAGAGCCAACAGATGCAGAGGGGCGGAGGTGTGGAGGGTGCTCAGTAGTTCTGGGCGGCTGCGTGTAGGAAACGTGCAGGGACAGTGAGAGCAGGCTAAGATTCACGGGGGCTGGACCCCAAAGACATTTCACGAGCAGTGGTAAGGAGCCTGGACTACATCTGAGTAATCTGAGGTTTTCTAAGCCAGTGAGAGGCATGAGCAGAGTTGAGTTTTACAGAGAGCGGCACGGATGCCTGAGAGAGCAGAGAAAGGCCAGGAGATCCTAATCAGAAGTCAAAGGCCTTCAAAGGGAGACACGATATACCAAGTTGCATCTTGGTAAGAAAAAATATCAGCTGCTGACTGAAATTGTGGACGAGGTAAAAGAGAATTCAGGGATGGTTCCAAAGCTTTGAACCCAAATGTCTGGAAAAAACAATGGTGTCGTTAAGAGCAATCTAAGTCAGTTGGAGGAGGTGGGGTTGGAAGAGGGGTGACAGAACGAATCCCGATTCACCATGTTGAATTTGATGTACCAGCAGGGCACACAGTAGGCCAGCAGCACCAACAGGAAAAGTGCAGTGTGGAGAAGGCCAGTGAGAACACCTTGGAGAAATAAAATGTTTAGGATGTAGCAAGGTGAGCTGAAGTAGCGTTCAGAGAGGAAAATGCAGGTTAGTACAATCACAGGATCCAAAGAATGAGAGAGCTTCAGAGGAGTCGTGAAGACAAAAGACAGATTCTAGGGGTTAAAGGGAGGAGGGAAGAACTAAAGGCAAGGAATGCAGACCCCCTGTTTAATAAATTCGGCATGAAAGAATGGAGAAAAGATGGGATATTGGGGACACAGGCAAGGGCACTGAAGAAATAGTTATTATTTACTGATTATTTGTTTAGGAAAGGGGACATTCTGAATGTTTTTATGCAGACAAAAGGTGGAGAGGAAACAAATGAACACCTGAGACAGGAAGGAAAATGAGTGACCCTGCAAACAAAGAAATGGTGACAAATGAAAGCAGAAAAAGGTGTTGAGCTGAAAAAAGAAAGTGAAGCTCTAGAATCAAGACAACTAGCTGCCAGATCTGATTTGTCAGCCCATGCAGTGTTTCCAAAAATGTGACTTAAACAGGTAGAGATTTCACCTAGAAAACCAGTTATTTGAGTTTTCTAGGGAAAACAGAAGGTGGAGCAATACTTGGCCCGAACTTCCCCAGGACAACAATCACTGCTGCCCCTCCTCTCACGCGGCCAGGTTTACAGCAGTCCCTGCCTACTGCCTCTTTCATTTCAGTAATTTCAGTGGCCCCTGTTGGCATTTGAATTTGTGACCCCTGACCCAAATCTTTGCCATGAAACAGGGCGATGATGTCATCCCTAGAAAGTGGGGACTCTGGACTAAAACTTGAAAACTGTGCAAAAAATAGTGTAAGAGCCTTTGAAGGAAACGGGTTAGCAAGTCAACGGGAGATGAAAAATCAAAGGACTACTGTGTATTAATCAGCCTGCTGAACAGACGGTAGCGATTTGTCATTTTGCCTGGCAGTGCCCTGCAGCCTGAAGCAGAGGTCACAGGACAGTCATGGCACAAGACAGGAAGACAAAGGGTTCTGGGGGCTAGTGGGGACCTCAGTGAGGCAACTGGCCAGCACCTGGCCCTGACGGGGAGCCAAAGGGGCTGGTGGCCTGGGAGAGTGACAAGGGGACAGCACGAGAGCAAAGGGCAGACTAGGGAGGAGGGAGGTGGGAGAGAGCTGAGGGCAAGATAAGAGGGTTTTCCTTGGAATTTTTCTGGCAGGAACCTGAAAATATTACCTGTATGAAAATATTAAATGACAGGTACACATCAAAGGTTAGGGGCAAGATGAATTGGGAGACTTTTGGAGGAAAGTATAATTAGCACATTCGGCAAAAGTTGTATAAAGATTTACCTTTAGGGTACCTTTGTCTCCCTGCTATTCAACTTCTAGAAATCAATTAGAATATTTTCTTTAACAAAAAGAGGAAAAAAAAAAAAAAACAGTGAAAACAAGACCGGACTTGGTAAATCATAAGGAGAAAAAAGCTCAGAGAATTATATTTTTGTGAAATGAGCCATGGGAATGTTTAAGAAGAATATTTTTAAACTACACACTTGACTTCCTGTCAGATATCCTTCAATGTGATTTTGGAGATAAAAAAAAAAAAAGTACTCATTTTTTCTTCTTATATGCAGAGGACTGTATACATTATCTCAAATTTTGAAGAAGGGAGATCAAAAGTTCAAAGTTTAGTCAGTTCTCACTGTTACACACTTCAAATACATGGAAAACGGGAAAGAACTCAGTGTTTATGGCTGGCTTGCCCAGCGCCTGAGCCCTTGGCTCTGCGTATTCCTTAAGTCCCTTTATGTTTTAAAAACACAAACGTGTGAGGACATATTAAAAGCAGAGAATAACTCTATAAAGTCACACCCCAACTGACAGCCTGGCTACTCTGGGGAGAGACAGTAACAGGTGGTAACACCACCAGGGTGCTGTGATGGGGGAATTTAAGCTTTGCCATCAATGTCTGAGTGGTTTGTTTTTATGATGGGAATGTACTTGTAATTTTTTCTTGTATTTTTAAATTTTTAAAAAAGGAAGTTAAAGCAACCTTTCTTTTTTTTTGAGACAGAGTCTCGCTCTGTTGTCCGGGCTAGAGTGCCGTGGCGTCAGCCTAGCTCACAGCAACCTCAGACTCCTGGGCTCAAGCGATCCTCCTGCCTCAGCCTCCCAAGTAGCTGAGACTACAGGCATGCACCACCATGCCCGACTAATTTCTTCTATATATTTTTAGTTGTCCAGCTAATTTCTTTCTATTTTTTTAGTAGAGACGGGGTCTCACTCTTGCTCAGGCTGGTCTCCAACTCCTGAGCTCAAACTATCTGCCGGCCTCAGCCTCCCAAGTGCTAGGATTCAACCTTTCTAATAATCAAAGAAATGTAAATTAAAATGAGGCCTTTGTTTCAAGTACTACAAAGAATGGTAATACACAATCTTTGTAAAGGTGTGGGAAAACAGGAAAGCTAACAAAGTCATTTCTTTCTTTGAGTAGATAATGCATGGTCATGGCACAAAATTTAAAAGGTACTGTTCTAAAAATTTAGTCTCCTTCCCTTCCCTATTTCCTAGACACCCAGTTATTCTCCTTGAACTCAACTACCGTTACGAGTTTCTTGGGTGTCCTTCCAGAGAGTCTATTATTAATAAATCATGGGTGGGAGTGTAAATTATTTTAGTACAGTGTTATTTATGTCAACGTACTATTTTTTTTCTTCCAACTTTAGCTTTATGCTGAGCCACGTATCCACGCAGCCACACGCTGCTGTACTAGTTATGGTTCTTACTCTTTCACATGAAAAATAAATGTGTGACTATTAGGAAAAAAAACCAAAAAACCCAAATCCTGGGTGGGACAGCAAGTGATTGCATCACACTACTCGGAGTGGTATGTAATCTAAAACTTATGAATTGCTTATTTCTGAAATTTGACATTTAATATTTTCAGACCCCCGGTTGATCCTGGAGAAGGGGGACCACTCTAATACATTTGTCATGAGGAAGTGTTGAGAAGAAAAAGTTGCAGAAAATGGAGAATTAGACATTAAATGCATTAGTGTCCCTCTATCAAGGGGAATCACACATTCACTGATTCTACAGAAGTTTCCTAGTCTTTCCAGAAAGGAGAATGCTCTGTGAGGCAATGTTGATTCTGAACCACAACAGCTGAAGATGAGGAGATGTCTTTTACAGCGGCTATGCCCAAACACCCTTCCAATACCCATCTTATTTCTCAAACTTACAGCATTCGTTTTTCTACGGCTGCCATGACAAATTCCCTACCGCAAGTTTAGCAGCTTAAACTACCCAATCTCACAGTTTCCCTGGGTCAGAAGTCCAGGCACAGCGTGGTGTGGCTCAGCTGGTTTCTGCGCTCCAGGTTTCGCAAAGCAGAAAACATCGTGTCAGGAAAGTTGTGTTCCCTTCTGGAGCCTCTGGGGATGAACCCACTCCCAAGTTCATTCCAAGTGTTGGCAGAATTAATTCCACGTGTCTGTAGTATTGAAGTCCTTGTTTCCTTGCTGGCTGTGGGTGGGGACTGTCCTCAACTTCTAGGGACCGCCTGCATTCCTCAGCTTATGGCCCCCTTCAAAGTGGGCAACAGTGGGTCCAGTCCCTCTCACCCTACAGGAGTCTCTTCCTCTTCTGCCTCATCTCAAGCCTTCTGCTTTTCAAAGCCTATGCAATTACCTATATAGGGCCCACCTGGATAACCCAGGCAACTAGCCCTCGCCGAAGGTCAGCTGACTAGTAACCTTAATTCCACCTGCAAAGTTCCTTCACAGCAGTACTTAGAGTAGCGTTCGATTGAACCACCAGAAGAAAGGAAGCCTGGGGGGACATCTTTAGAATTAAGCCCACAAAAATCCACTGATACGACGAAGTGAAATAAATATGGACCTCAGTATTCCAATCTACCTGGCAGTTATTTTTCAGGGCATAATCATGAACTGGCACTGCTTTTACATGAGTTATTTCAACTAAACCTGCCAATGATTCTGCTATATGTTATCATAACCATTTTTATAATCAACAAAACTTTAGCTCAGAAGTTAAGTAACTTGCCCAAAAACACAAGAGCTGGAAGTGGGAGAATCAGAATTAAACCCAGTTTTAGAAGTCAAAAAAGCCCATTTCCTTTAATATATCTAAAAACAAGGCATAATCACGACTTTGAAAAAGACTGACTTAGTAGTAATGAGAATAAGGAGCACTGAAGTTTAAAGCGGAGCGGAGTACACAACAGGATTAGCAAATAACCAGTTCTGTAAATTAAAAGTGAAGGGAAAAAAATAAAATCAAAGCCAACTAACATTCAAAGAACAAACTGAAGTTAACGAATCATGTAGGTCCAGTGAAATCTCAGCAATTTTTACCGAGGAAGTAGAGAAGACCATTTACCTTATCAGAAGTCTTAATAATTTTAAAAATGACAAAATGGCCACACATTGTAACACTAGTCCTGATACAGTGCTAAACGGGCTACAAAATACCATGTATAACATTGTGCACGTATTTGCACTTTCACACACAATTTCATTTCTTTCTTTTATTTAACAAATACGGATGGAGCATCTCCTATGTGCCAGACACTCATCTAGTTGCTGGGGATACAGCAATAAACAAAACAAAGTCCCTTCCTAGGAACAGCAAATAAACAAACAAGTAAAAATATGAGAGAGAGGGATAGTGTGGAGAGAACAAAGCAGAGTAAGAAAAAAGGGAGCTCAGAGGAGACTGGTTATTTTATGTTCGCTAGTCAGGGACGGCTGTGAAGGAAATGGGTGAGACATGCCACCTCTGGCGGAAAGCATTCCAAGCAGAGGGACCAGCAAGTGCAAATGCCATGGGACAGAGGTGTGCTTGGAGAACCAGAGGAACAGAAAGGAGGCGCTGTGTCGCTGAAGCAAAGTAACAAACTAGGTGGGGAGAAGCAGGAGGAGAGGTCAGAAGTTGGGGGTAGGAGATGATGCGGGACATTTGTGTCATTTTAAAGGCTTTGTGATCTTCCTTTGACAGAGAAGGGAAGCCATCAGAGGGTTTAAAGACAAGGAAAATGGCATATTTTATCCATAAATTAAAAATGGACATTTAAAAAACCTTTAGAGGCCTAGAACCCCAAAGTTGTTATGAAGATTATTTTAAGCTAAAGACATTTGGGATGCAACAGATACAAAAAGCAGCTTTCCTAGAGTTTCCCTTATCGAAATAAAGGCAGAAACTTCTGGAAAATGAGGCTGCCATAATTTCCCTTTTTAGATGGCTTTTACTCCCAGAAAGGAGACCAAGAGGAAACCTCCCATAAATCCCCTCTCCAGGGAATTTTATGACCATGCAAAAGACAGAAAGACCAAAAAAACCACTCAACTGCATGAATAAACGTTATCACAAACTTTCTTATCTCTAGAAACCCCTTCCTCTGCCCTAAAGAAACCCAGTTGTTCTTCCCAGAAGCCTTCTCTCACCCTTTCCTATTCCCTACAAGGTATATATGCCTCTAACTTTAACCAATTAGGGAGCTACTGGCATGCAAAGAAAATTTTTTCTGCTATTACTCTGTCTTTTGTCAGTTTAATTCGCAGGCCCACAGGAACTTAAAATAAGAGGTTAGAGGAAAAGCTTTTCCTCCCCAACACAGCAAACCTAGCAATAATCATCTCTTCATGGTGAAGTGATGCATTACTTTTTTCCAGTTTTACTTACTGATTATTTTTAAAAAAAGGTTTAGTACATAGGACATCAAGTTAGTTTTCAAGTACAGAGATGTGAAAAGTGGCTCCACTTAGGGTCACAAGGCTGAACCTCTGGATCAGGAGGGCTGGATTTAGACACTGACTTTGTGCCTTTTCAAACTGCCCAATCCCTCCCAACCTCAATGGACCCATCTTAAAATAGAGGTAATAATATTTAATACCCAATTCATCGGGTTGTTTTGATGTAAGTAAAGCACTCACACAGTACTGACCTCATAGGAAGAGTTCAAAACGTGCTATATTAGTTTCACCTCCAAGTACAGACTCAGCCAGGCCTGCTTGGAACAGTCAACATATGCCAGTTAATTTGCAATGTGTCCTGGATACAAATCACGTGTTCACCTGAGCTTATCTCCGTCGGTTTGCCCTCAACAAGTCTCTCTCTCAGATAATACCAGTCCCATCTAATTTAATTATCAAAATCCAAACTGATAGAATACATGTGCTTTTGCTGCGAAGGACACCAAATCCAAACCACCAAAACAAATAGATTTATATTGCATTTAATTCATTCCTGAGGTTTTGTGAACTCATCTCTCCTCAGGCAAATCCATGATCCTTTATTCCTCTCAAGTTTTGCTGTCAGGATCTAAACCAGCCAACAATTTGAATTTAAAGTGCTTTCAATTCAAATTATTTAAATGTATTGACTGCTATTTGAAAATAAAGGGAAGCACCTTGGTGTTTTAAAGATGAAAAAGTAACAATATATTTTACTCAAGGACCAGACTTCTGGTTGTAAATTTTTAAAGCATTCAAATGCGTTAAGTTTTCCATGTGTAATATTTGACCTGTCAACACAAATTCTCTCCACAGAAGAACATGACATAGACCATATTTTATTATTAAGGAAAGCCTCAGCCGCTGGCATTGGACAGTCTAGTTTAAATGACAATTATAATGCTTTGTTTTCTGAGGGAGAAGAATAAACAACTGTACCATCTCCTAGTCTTTGTGTCCTCTCTAGAGAATGTCAACTTAGCCCAATTACATTTATTTTTCATGTAGAGAAATAGCAGGGTTTGTTCCACGCTGGTGCTGTGTATATGCACAGAAATTTCACCATTTAATTTTCATGTCTGGAAGAAGAGGAGCTTATAATTATGCCATGAGGTATAACTATAATTAGGTTTTCAAATACCATAGGTATCCCTATGATCCAATTGTAAAATAACAGAGAGTTCTGGTGCTGTGTTATTGGGTTGGCTTTTTTTTTCCCCTTGAACCATTACATTCTTCAAACCTCAAGAACCATGAGAAAATCTTACAGTTAAGAAGTTGTTTTTGTAAATAAACAACTAAGCTAATATAACTGTTAGTAGTATTTAGCACAGATAAGAATTGTATACATACTTGGTGCTTTAAAATTACTATTATGGCTATGATTTATATCCAGAAAAATAGGTTAATGGCAAGTTTAGGTTAAGTAAGTTTAACCTAATTATGTCTAGTGATGCTAATAAGACTTTGCAATAACAACTTCCAAACTGGAGCCCTACGATGCACTTCACACAGCATCCTTTATGCTTCTGTTTTGCAGAAAATTAAAATATATACAATCCATAATTTGCTTGAGTCTAAGCTACATATTTGTGTGAGGGGGGTGAGGGGGCATGGGAGGAGGAGGACATATACCTCTTTCCCCCAACACCCTCCCCAATGAGTAAGACATTTCCTGACCTATATAGAATATTGTGGGTGTGTGTAAAATCTTATATAATACATAACATCATATAATTACATATAGTCCCACTTTTCTGTACTGCTTCCATTCTGGGAAGGGGGCAGATAAAATGAAAATAAGCACTTTCAATTCTTCGTTATATGATCTAACTACTGGAAGTAGCCCTGTTCATTTAAAATCATAATAACAGGTTCCAAGCACCAAATAATCTTGGGAAAAAACAGAAGATCTTTAGGGAAAAGAAAAAGGTATAGGAAACAGAATATGTGAGCACACTAATAAAGCATTCGTAAACTATAAAATGCTGAATAATTTCATTCCAAAATACTTTAAGCACCCACTTCCACTCAAATATACCCAGTGTATTACTAAAATCCTAAGAACCCCATACACTTTATACATTCAAAATACCCAAAGTCCTATGGAGTATGACAAGGCTCTGTTGAAGAAAAGAACTGACTCTTGCAAATAAAGGAACCGAAATTCAATTAAAATGGGGTTCCTTAAATGACAGTGATTCTCTGCTCCCAGAATTACCAGGAATCAAAATTGGAGAATCTATCTAGATCTCTCTAGGGGAGGAAAAATTTTCCTGAGTACTTGGCAATATAAGAAGGCAGTTCAGGCTGGGCATGGTGGCTCACGCCTGTAATCCTAGCACTCTGGGAGGCCAAGGCAGGAGGATTGCTCGAGGTCAGGAGTTCGAGACCAGCCTGAGCAAGAGTGAGACCCCGTCTCTACTAAAAAAAAAAAAAAATGGAAAGAAATGATCTGGACAACTAAAAATATATAGAAAAAATTAGCCGGGCATGGTGGCGCATGCCTGTAAGTCCCAGCTACTTGGGAGGCTGAGGCAGGAGGATCGCTTAAGCCCAGGAGTTTGAGGTTGCTCTGAGCTAGGCTGACGCCACAGCACCCTAGCCAGGGCAAAAAAGAGGGAGATTCTGTCTCAAAAAAAAAAAAAAAAAGAAGGCAGTTCACATTCCAGTAATTGTAGGTTTGTCTCCAATAAATCTGCATCATTCTCTTCTCATATAAAACCTATAGAAGGGCAGTTACCACTTAAATAGCCAAAATGTAACATGCCAACAGTGTTAGAAATTTTTCATGATCTGACCCAAAGGTAAAAACAACATGAGTGTGGAGGCTGACATTCAAAAGACAGAGTTCTTCTAAGTTGTAAATGTACTCATATAAACCTCTATATTAAATGTCACTCCACAGACCTTTGATGTTCCTATGAAACACCACATTTTAAATTTTCAGATTATTCCCTTTTCCTAAAAGCTTTAGTTTGATACAAACAATGTCAGCAAGTGGAGAGAAAATTTTGTCCTTCATTCATTTAAAAATGAATCAAGCCATGAAGAGATTTCTAAAGCAGACTCTCTTCTTTTTCCTAAAATACTTATAGAAACCAGTCATGAAGGATTTCACATAAGAAAACTCAACACAATTTCAGATTTTGAAATCAAACAAACAAAATCCAAGACACTTAAACATATCAGTAAGCCCTATTTCAAGATTTTGGGGTATTTTGGGGGGAGTGGAGGGAGTTAAAAGAGTCTACGCTGAGATTTTAAGATTCTAATTCCTCTCTCTCCCCCTCCCTCTAAGCCTATGTAAAATAATTACTCCTCTTAGAAGCATGGGCCTACATATATTAATTTATTAGCCCACAACAGTTCCAAGAAGTAACTAGTTTGAAATTTGAAGCAGAGTGGTTAGATGACGTGTTAATAATTCTGAGTCATTCTTCTAACTTGCTGTCTCCTGGTCAATGCCTGGATGCTAGAGCTGTGTTTGCCTAAAAGTAGCTTGCGAGAGGAAAGCTCTCATAAAACAACACAAACCCAGACTGCCAACAGCAAAGCACAATGGAAATTTCCTGTTCCCTCAGAAAATGACAACAACCCTAATGTGGATGAAGAAACAATAAACATAAGACTTCATTTTGAATTCCTAATTCCTACAAGCCTAACCTCATATCAAATCTCTCCAAAAAAATCTGTATAAATAATAATGCAAGCTAAGCCCATAACAGCTAGTCTTCTGTCAATTTTCTGGGTACTACCATGATAGCTCCTGTCTGGTGACACTCCAAAACTGGTTTTTTCACTCTATGATAACAAATGTTATCATTGGCAAAGAACGGAAACATTGTTAAAGATTCAGGTCATTCAATATTTATTTCTTTCAATATTTATGTGTTTCATTAACATGCAGTAATGAATGTTAATGCTCTTTGTTACTCCCAGGTGGCTATGGGAAATATTATTAGTCATCCAGCAGGCAGAAATCTTACACTTAGACATGTGGGAAATCAGAAACCTTACACTGGAGCTTTGATTTCTCTAGCAGATCTTGAAAGTAGCATATCAACCACAAGATGACTCAAAACCAGCCTGTTATTATGCCAAGAAAATACTACACTCCAAAAGCAATAGATATGTTTAGGAAGCAACTTTATTCACTGGACTAATGGATAATTCCAAAATATTCTTCTGTATTCATTACTCATCATTCAACTTAAACTTTACAATTTAAGTTCTAAACACTGCATCTAAGTTTAACATTGACAAATAAGTGTTTGCTTTTTTATCAATGCACAGTCTCTTTCAACCGTAAGGCTATGATGTAAGCTATCACTTTATGTAAAATGGTACCCAACTTGCTTAAAAGAATAACAAACCTATTTGCCAATAGGAACGGGAAAAATTAATATAAAATGAGAGTTTTTTCCCTCAAAATAATATTTCTTAAAAGGATTTGAGTCAATGAAAATACAATCTGGCTAACAGATAAAACTATTTAATTCTGGATCATCTGTGTCTGCAGTTTGTATCAAAGCCAAGTAATTGTTAATCCTTAGAGAAATGGGGAAGCATTGGGTCAAAGTATCTTTTGCCTTAAATCCTGATTTATAATTTCCTCAAAAAAAAAAAAAAAAAAAAGCAAAGCACAATTTCTGCCAAAAAGAGGAAAACAAGGCTTAGCTTTCACATCAGGAAAAAAACTGTAGCAACCTTTTTTGCATATAATAATCGCTGTTATTTAGCCCACTAGTGTACAACAGCAAACCAAATAAAGGAATAAGGAATCTATAGTTCTGGCAAGATCTGCAGAAAATAAGGAAAAAGAAAAGCCACATTTAGAGAATTTTCCAGAGCTTTTTCAGTTCTCATCAGAAACAAGCAGTTATTGTATTTTCTATGACCTGGGCCACAGGAAAGAGAGTCTTTCTTCTACCATACTACCTCTCTGAATAAATTAACTTTTGAAAAGAATCAGGGGTGCTGGCTGTTTTACAAAACCATAGAACCTTATTGTTGAAGAGGACCTGAGCAAACATGTAGGCTCAGAGCCTGAATGCTTTCTGAGGCATCTTGATAAATCCTGCCACCTCCTCTCATCAGCTGGGCTCATTTGGGTTACTGGAACAACCTACCCTCTCTGGAGGAACCTCCCGCCCAAACCCAGCATCCTACGCCCCATTTGAGGACTATCCTCAGGGATCAAAAAATATAAGCCTATTCCTTCTTCTGCTTGGCAACCAGACAAACGTTTTATAATAGCAGCCCTGTCTCCCTTAACTTCCTAGGACATCATAACCCCAGTTCTTCAAACCACTCCCACTAGGACAAAATTTCCAGACCTTCTGGTCAGCACTGTCTCCACACCCCAACGCTGGGAATGTTCCAATCTGGCAACATTCCCCTTAAACCGGACAGTATGGAGTCTAGCACAAGACTGCAGAGGCGGAATCTACGACACAGAGCACAAAGGGACCATTCTCTCCAGACACTGGACAGTAACTTGCACTAAATCTGCGCAACATGGTTAGACGAACTTTCCATCAGCAGCGATGTCACAAATTTGGCTTGCACTCAACTACAAACCTCATGAAGCTTTTTATCAAGCCATCTCCATTTCAGTTGATTTTTAAAAATCTAAGTGCACAACATGACATGGAGCTCTGTTAATTAAAGTATCATTGGCTTCAGTTTACCATGTCATCTTGTACGGAAGATTTTCTGAATTTTGACTGTCATCGGTTGTCTCTCCCAGCTTGGTTTCAACCACAGCTCCCAGTCACTGATAAAATTGTTGTGATGAGCACCTCTAAATTCCAAATCATTTCCCCGTAATGGATATCTTTTTACCAAAGAAAATCGAATTTTCAGAAAGCACTTGTTTTAAATGCAGGGAATGGCTTCACTAGGCTGAGAAACCTGACAAATGGCAACATGTAAGAAGGAATACTTGGTTCAAAACAGTTTTGTTGGGATGAGTGTAACTGCTCTAGCAGGACTGATGTCTCCACTACAGTGTTCTCGATTATACCAGGCTGCGTATTATCTCCAGGACTTGGGAATCTTGACAGGACTGCCAGCGAAAGCCTATGAGTTGCGAGTTTTAAGCCATCAACCGTAATAGACATCTAAGTGTTAACCAGATGGGTGTTGTCAAGCAGCCCTTGGTATCAAATGACATTTTGCTGAAACACTGGCATTCCCATAAGATGCCTTTTCCTGCCCTGCTCAGTACTGTGAGACAGCAGGTTTCCCCAAGGCACTTAGCAAGAGTTGCTTATAAACTGCCTCTTTAATCAGTTTTTTGAATAACACATATGATTCGGAAAGCATTCTAGTCATTCCATTTGGAAGAGCTACAGGAGAGAGAAAAAATAGCAATATTCAAGGAACCATTTGATCATTGGCTGCAGCCAGCTCCATCTCCATCTGCCTTTTCCGACAGAGGATGGCCTGAAAATGTTCTAAGAGGTATGGAGAATTACTAAGCGGATCCAATCAGGCCGATGTGAATGGCGCCCCCCGCAGTTGTGAATGCTGAGCCCCTGAGCATCAATGAGCTTTCTTAGCGACCTTTTCCTTATCATTGGATATAAACTTTGTAGACAAGAATTGCTTTCTATTTAATTCATAGGTTACTGATTCATAAGGACCCCTAGAGGGCTAGCCACATAATTTCAAGGCTGCTGAAGGAGAACTCAGCAAGCACCAGGGTCTTTTCCAACACATGTCAGACAACATATTAGTCCCGTCCACAGAGGAAGCTTCACTGGGCTCTCTTGGCTTCTACAGGGCAATTCTCGAAATCAGTTCACACAGGGTACACAGGTTATCCAACAGGGCAAGCCAATGGCCTTGAGCCTCGGGACAGTTAAAGAGCAGTGGGGTCGACCTATCACTAAGCCAGAAAGGGCTGCAGAAGAACCAACACAGCAGGGCACAACAGAACATTCATCCAGACCACTGGCGAGCGCCATCCCCAGCCCAGCTGGACCGAGTGATGACAGAGGCAGCATTGCTTAGGGCCTGTGGGAGAGATTAGACTTGTAATAAGCCCGAGTTCATCTTTATTTTCAGACACCCCTTACCCCCCACCCTGGGCAGTGACCAGAGTCATCCAGCAAAGAGTTAAGTTCAGAGTCACAAAACTATTTAAGAGGCAAATATTCTTTGCCTGGCCAAACTTTAGCCAGGCTCCTGAGCCCTCTCCTAGGCCCATCTGTGCACATCCCTGTAAAATCCAGTGTCAGCAAGAACTCTGACAAGCCAGTTTAGCAAGAACCCCCCACCCTCGATAGCTGATCCAGTTCCTCCTCCTTTCGGCCCCCCAAGTGATGTCTGATCACCCTGGCCTGTCTTCTGCAAGAATCCTGTAAGTCATTTTAGCCAGAATCCTCCTTACCCCTGATGTTTCCTCTTAGCAATTTTCCATCCACTGACACCCCCACCCTACCCTGCTCCCTGGCTATAAATTCCTACTTGCCCAACCTGTATTTGGAGTTGAGCCCAATCTCTCTCTGGCACTGCAAAATGCCACTGCCATGGTCCCTACATGTATGGTCCTGAATAAAGTCTTCCTTACCATGGCTTAACAAATATCATTGAATAATTTTTTCTTTAACAGAAGTTCAGAGTTATCAAATGAGTGAAGTACAGAGTTATCACACAGCCTTGAACCAGAAGAGAGGAGAGAGCCTTTTCCCCTGAGAAACATGGATTTGGAATCACAACTAGAATTCCACCTCTGGTACAGTGGGATGAGGATGAGTATGATTTTCCTTTCCCCTCCTCAGCCTCGTCTGTCCCTTTGTCCCACCTTCAGTGTTCTACTGCAGCTGGGCCTCTCTTAAAGTAACCCAAACAACTGTTCTTCAATCCAGGCATTCTTCCAGCAAACCTCTGCATGGTTCAGCATTCCCAACTGCAGTTCAAAACAACTCAGCAAGACAGTGGTTCTGGGGGGACTGCCAGGGATCACTCCAGCAAAAAGGCTCCCTGACCCCCAAACCTATTGCAGCTTGATTCTCTTCATTAATAAAGTCTCTCTCTCCAAAGATGTGGAGGAAGAACGTCCACAATACTTTCCCAGCAGAATGCAACATGCAGACAATTGGAATTTAAAATATAGCTCACGCCTGTAATCCTAGCACTCTGGGAAGCTGAGGAAGGAGGATGGCTTGAGCTCAGGAGTTCAAGATCACCTTGAGCAAGAGCGAGACCCTGTTTCTACTACAAACGGAAAAAATTAGCCAGGTGTGAGGTGTGATGGCATGCGCCTGTTATCCCAGCTATTCGGGAGGCTGAGGCAGGAGAATCACTTGAGGTTGCAGTGAGCTATGATGACTCCACTGCACTCTAGCCCAGGCAACAGAAAGAGACCCCGTCTCAAAAAAATAAATAAATAAATAAAAATAAAACATATATATACACACACACACACACCATCCATTTCAGTTCATTGACAACAGAATGAATTCAACATTTACTCTTAGCCAGGCACCCTGGTGAGTAAGTCAGAACAAATGCTATGTTAAAATCGATTATAAATGTTTGGGTCAAAAGAATTTTAGAGCCCAGGAAGTCTGAGACTATCTAATCCACCCCACGAACATGAGGAAACTGGGATCAGAGGTTCCCGAGGGGGCACACACATACCTGGAACGCAATTTGTTACTCAGCAACTATGATTCTATGCTCTGAAGACTCTTTCAGTGTCTTCTAATACCTCTGTCTACTCATGGACCAAAGTCTGCCAAAATTTATTTTTAATGACAGAAAATTCTACCCATTTGTAAACATCCTGCTGTATTTCAAGATGGCAGCTTGATGCACCATCTCCTCTTCCTTTAGCAAAATCAACTCAAGATAAAAAATCATTAATTCCGTTAAAGGAATTAGAGAAATGTGAAAAGCCAAGAGATTGACTTTGGCTGGCCAGCACGTGAGCACAGCCAGGGCTCTGCCAGGCCCTGAGAAGGTATGATACAGCATAACAGTTATAGAAAGGTTACCTGGCCACTCATCCACAGGTGACTTACACTATACAATGGCATCAAATAATATGTTTTTCTATGTTTTGGATTTCCAAGACCTTTTATGCAGCCATCCTCCTGGTTCTCAAACAACTAATGTACAATGTTCCTTTAAAACCACCTCAGTTGCTCTTGGGGAGCGGAAAGCATGCACATTATAAATAAAAACAGCTCCTCCTAGCTAATGCCAGGTTTAGAGACATGGTACTAGGGGAAGTCTGCAACATAAGGCAACCACAATTATTTTTAGCAGCATAGTGGCTAGGGATAGAGAGGAGCACATTGCAATCTCAGTGTAAGTGCCACTGCCTTTGGGAATCCTTCCTGACCCCCACAAGCCGGCTTAGGTGCTCCCAGAGAACACTGAGCACCCATCTATCAGATCACACTCTTCTGGAACCCAAACCAGGTCTTCATGATATAAATAAACTTGAACTCTTAACCGCCATGTTACAGAATTTACTTTTAGTACTCGCTATGTAACCTGTGTCAGTTTTCTCATTTGAAAACAGGAATAAGAGGACCTATCTCAGTTTCCTTATTTGTAAAAAAGATAATATAACAGTAGGAACCACCTCAGAGTAGTTGTAAGGATTCGAAATGTTCTTATAAATATGAAAGCATTGCCACAAAGTAAGTAGCCAATAAATACCAACTACTATTGTTACTGCCACCCTTTCAGTCTTATGTATGTTAGTTGTCCTCCTATTTGTGCTTGTTATATGTTCACCAGTTAGATAGACAGCAAGCCCTTGTGTGTGATGGGGGAAAAACCACAAGCTTTGACATCAGACAGGAACGGGATAGAACCCAGGCTCTGCTACACATTTCACTCATTAAAAAGGTATATCTTTTCACATTTCAGCATCTCCAACATTGGAATGTGTCTTACAGTTAGTGGTGGCTTAGAGTCAGTGCAATAGGGTATCTCTGTTTGATCTTGGGCAAGTTATTTAATTTCTGTAAAACTGACAATATTACCTACCTCTCTCAGAGTTATTGTAAAGCATAAATAACATAATCATACCAACCCCTAACACCACTGAATTTTGTACTTTTATGGGTCCAATGTCTTGTGTATAGGAGATACTTAGGAACTGAATAAATATTTACATATATTTAATAGAGCAACCCACTGTCCATGCAAATTTTAAAATAGTGCCTGAATCTATTTTAGGTTGACACGTGTGAGTGTGCAGACGTCCCAGCAGGAACCGCTTATAGAAAAGATCTGGGACTTTAAGTACAGGAACTCTCGGCAGGGACAAAGTATGGGCACCCAGACCCCTTTGCAAGGACCTGCAGCTGCTTCAAACACCCCAGCCAGAACCCGGGATTATTGCCCAGCTCCCACCTGGGGCCGTTTGCTAGCGTTCGGCTCTCTCTGCTGAGGCTGAGCTCGTGTCCAAAGTTTGTACTGTGCAGCCTGGGAGTACATAGTAAGGTGCTTTTTACAAATTCAGTTACAACTCTTGGCATATAATATTAACAGTTTTGAGCACTTATTTCATTATGCTCCACTAGCCCCTTCACAATAACCCATTTTTCCGAGGTCCAGCATTTAAGTCACACCCTAGCTGCCTGGTTCCGAAGCCTGTGTCCTGAACTACTCTATCCTGACTCTCAGGGAGGTTACGCAACATCAGCTTAGGAAGGAAGCGAAGCTCTCCCACTCTCCCACGCTTCAAGGTCTCACTTTCAAAACAGCCAAACAGCATCCTCCCTGGGGAGTGTGTCAGACCCTCCTACCACAGGTGAATGGGGTGGGGGGTGTAGAAGGATGAGCCCTTCTGTGTGAGTGAGTGAGCGCTTCAGGGGTTTCCAAGCCCAATCGGAACTGCCTCTTTGCCAGGACTCGGGCCAGTCCCATCCGGCAATGTTTTTTATTTGACCTTTTCTCATTTCTCTTGGTCTTGATTTATTTCCTACATCTCCAGGCAACACCCCACAGATCACTTCTGGTCCTTCCTTTTCTTGATAGACTTTCTTCATCCTTTTTTTTTTTTTTTCTTTTTAATTCTGGTTTTTCAAAAGTTTCCCTCCTAACACAGTTATTTCTCTCTGCACAGTACACCCTTCCTGGCCAACGAACTCGTCTTTATTCATCCTTTGCAGACATGAGTCACAATGAAAACTCATAGCTGCAGATTCCCATCTGAACTACACAAAAGGTAATCTTCCTAACTCTGGCATGCCAAGGACATAGGCACAGGTGCAGGCATGTTCCAAAGATGGAGAAGCAGGAGGAAGACGTGCACAAAGTTAAAACTTTCTGCTCCTTGCACTCTCAGATCAACCAAGACTCTAAGGGTCACACTGAGAAAGATCATCCAAGTCACGAGTTCCAGAAGAAACAGTGCACATATCGGAGAGTCTCACCTTTAGCCTTTCCCCTTCGGCAGAATCACTCTACTACATTAATTTCCTTCTCATCTGAGGAAACTATGAAATCTTTTTTATTTTATGCCGTCTCCTGTTTCTACCCAGTACCATAAATTAGCTGGCAGATCATCTACTGCACATTCAATGACCAAATCACACATCCCTTCAAGATGGGTGTTTTTATACAGAACCCATCACCATGGCAGCTTGAGTCTGTTCAGTTTCTGAGTAAGGAACGGTGACCTATTTATTTTTCCACTACACTCGTAATGGAAACAGGTTAGTAACATCTTCCAGGACTTGGCATTACAGAGCTCCCAGGCAGCAATGGAGATCTAGGCAAAGGATACCAGGAACTGGGGGGACTTGCTGAGAAGCAAAGTCCAGTGGTCAGAATACACACACCCCATCACATTCTTTGCCCCCACTAGGGCCTAAGCATCGGGCTTCCCACCTGCAGTCCCTGCAACACTTTGAAACTGTCTAGATGATGGATGAGCAGAACCCACTGCCTCCTTCACGTACTAAAAGATAGAAAATGTAGAAGGAGAACCATGTAACTTTTGCAGATATGAAAATCTGCAGTTGAGAAAAATTATGCATAACTTTGGCCTCATTTACTCATCCAACTTACACCACAAACCATGCCAGACAGTTTCAGACATTTGCTCAGTGCAAATGGCTTTTGGAAATGCCAGAAAACTGATTCACTTTTCTCAAAGCATATTGACTTATCCTTTGGCAATTTAACTCCTAAATCATTATCCTCAACCCTGACTACAATATCACATCAGGTAATTTGGGAACCTCAGCAGAAGCTATAATCTCCTATATTTGCCCTCCATCCCCTGAAAGGTTCTAGGTTTGACAGTTTGTGTGCCTTACTCTGTTGTGGTGATCCATCAGTTCTATAAATTCAACATAAGTTGAACAACTGCATTATGTACTGCATGTTTAGACAAATATTCTTAATATGCAGTAATTCATGTTTGGGGAAAATTACTCAATTATGGGTCAGCTATTTCAGAAATAGAGAAGCTAAGCCCTGCTACACCATAATCTACTGTGAATATTATGTAAGGATCTCATAAACTTCCAAGAAGCTAGAGATGTTTGTTTAATAGTTAAGAAAGGGGTTATGAAATCTTCTTTCAGTTTTGCCAAGGGATCCAAACTTTCTAACTTTGCAGATAAAGGGACTTACCATGTGCTGGGCTTTTGGTGCTTGTTTTTCAAGGGGTCAGATTCTTCGGGACAGTGAAGTGGATGCTATATTGCTGCACCCAGACCCTCTTTTCAGGGCCAGTGCATCCAATCCCAGCTGCTGACGGCTCACAGGGAAGGTCCTCAGCCAGCTGCAGGACCTCACTCAAAGTGATGCCCCCAGCAGAGGTGACCAGCTGCCAACAACTGGCTGATAGAGAAATACGAAGGTCCAGCCCCTTGCCTCAACTGGGGACAACTCTGGAGGGCCCTCCCGAGCACCCCATAGAAGCAGCTGGGGCCTCACTTGCAACTGCACCTGCCAGTCAGCGTCTCCTCTGCCCCACCTTGCCTTCTTCCTTCCTTACAGGTGTTTCTACTGAGAACTTGCCCCCCAAATCCTTCAGCACCCAACTCCTGGTCTCAGAGTCTGCTTCTAGTGAACCTAATTTAAGACAGGCAGCAATTGCCTAAGTAGAGCATTATCTTCTAAATTGTGCTGAGGAAGTCACACTCCTGCAGAGGTCCTAGAAAGGCTGATAACTGTCTTTGAAAATACTTGTCATACAGCCATTCAGTTTAAAAAACTACCAATCTTTGATAACCAGCTCAGATCACTTTCCGAACACTCACCCAGCCCGGTCAACAGGGACAGGAGTTAAATCACACACAGGAGCACTACAAGTCCATAGGTAAGGTCAGCGAGACCTAGCAAGGGTAGCCATTAGCATGTCACAACATCATGTGGCATTGTTGCCACCAGAGCAAAGGAGGCCAGAGCCGGGGTTCCCAGCCTTAACCATCAGGGTGCGGCCATCCACACAACACACACTTGCTTTCTAACCTCGAATCCTAGCAAATCCTCATTCTAAAACTACCCAGAGAGGACAGTTCACACCTAAGTATGAAACTGAGCACTGAACACTTTCTTCACAACATTCCAAGCTTGTGTCAATAACAACAGGGAACAATTCCTGGAGCTGATAGATTATTCATGACTTTGTGTTTTTACTGCATCCTCAAGAAAGCAGATGGCAGACAGGCCAGGGCAGGAATCAGGAGCTACTGCTACTGTCTGCCTGTACTGTCTTGCCTTGGGGGCAGCACCATCTTCCAGAAGACCCCAGGAAACTGCCTAGTATCCATACAGCTTCCAGTCTAGCTTATGGCACAGGGACGGCATTACAGCTGTCACAGGATTGGAATTCAGAGGAAAAGCGGGTGCCTGTGCAGTGTCTATATCTTATCACCAGAGGTTTGGGTTCAGAATGTCAAAAAATGTAGATAATGTACTTCATATGAAAACTCAACTCAAAAATCACACTGCTGCTTAATGTTTTACTGCATCTCACACATTATCTCCTTTGACCCTTAAAGCCCTTCTTATAAGAGCTGGGCTGGCATTATTATATCAGTCGTATAACTGGCTAAGTGACTTGCCCAGCATCATGCAGCCAATCGACGTAGGGGTCAGATTGCCACATTATTGGTTCAGGGTTCTTTCCTATAAAAATCTGCCGATTTGCAATTCGTCTACACATTTCTTCAGGCTTCTGTACAAAGCTCCTAAAACTTGGTTCCCTCCTCCTTTCTTTTTTTTTTTTTATTGTACAATGTAGCACTTTTTAAAGTTTCTTTTTAATTGTTATCAGTATATAGTAGTTGTATATATTTATAGGGTACATGTGAGGTTTTGATACAGACACACTATGTGAATTAATCAAATCAGGGTAATTGGGGTATCCATCACCTCAGGCATCGATCATTTCTTTGCACTAGGAACATTTCAGTTTTACTCTTCTATTTTAAAGCATAACCTATTGTTGATTGTAGTCACTTTGACGTGCTATCAAATATTGTTCATTCTATCTAACTACCTGACTTCCACCTTCAAACTACAGATTGGTATTTCCTAGGCACAAGGTCCTGACAAATCCCTGTCAAAGGTTTCTCTCTCTCTCTCTCAATGACCCTAAACAATCCAGACCCTCTGCTGATGCACACCACAACTTCTGAAGTGCAGAGGAGAGGCTAAGGGGATCAAATATGACTCCCGCAGTCAATGTCTCTGAATAGTCTGGTTCCTTTTAGGCACATGCACCAAGGGAGGGGGTGGAGAAGAAAAAGCTTTAAACAGCTCACCTATTTCTTAGACACAGCAATGGTTCCTAGGAAAGCCTTCTATTTCTGGTCAATAGGTTTCACCTACTGTTATTTGAGGCACTTGGAGCATTTTACTCCCGCCAAGTTGGCATTTTGTTTCTGCAATGCAAAAACGCTTGGACTGAAGAGATCAGATGGGGATTTTCGTGCTTTCAGGAACACAAGCAAGCATCTCCCTGCCTCAGGTAGTTGCATTACAGCTTGTGGGAGTGCTAATGAGAGCTAATTACTCTATTTACTCCATCAGCCAACCAGCCAGCAACTAGAAGTGCCTGGTAAACTGGCTGGGTTCTCATATGTACTATCCGGGCTTTGTTTCAAAGGGCTGCTGCCAAAATGATTTGAAGGGATCAGCACAGGGCTGCCCAACTGGATTGCTATCTCAGGATCACAAAGTGTATTCTTTAGACCTTTGTACCCGGCCAATTAATAGTCGGTCAGTACCAATTTTATTTGTCCATCCTCTCCTCACCATTCTCACTGCCACCACCTCTGCCCCCAAATGTCCACTTTGGCTGCAAATTAAGAAATCAAGCAACAGGCTTGGGATTTTAGGAAAGTAATTTCCTACTAACTATTAAAACTGAGTGTGGCATTTTATTAATACAATGCCCTGCACTCGCTTTGCAATAGTCACAAGATTTGTGCAACAGTTCACTCACTCTGACCCTTGAACTCTAGATATCAAGGGAACCTAGAAATCATGTAAATTCCATGTACACTGACACTTAACTGTATCCATGTTGTAGGTGAAGCATATATACATGGCATCAATTATACTAAAACTCTAATTTATACAATTTTACATAAATTATATAAAAAAGTTGTTCCCATCCTTACCTATTTCTACCAAAGGGGGACAAATGGAAAAAATATAGGGCAAGGGATCTAAAATTCCCAGAACAGGAGCAAGAATGTTAGTTATTAACCCAATAAAGCCCCATCCACATTAACATAACCTTTCCCATATTCCAATACTAAGTTGATTTATTGTTGAAAATGCAATCATGGCTTCAGGAACAAAAAAAACCAGGAAAGTCCAAGACAGAGTTTAAAGAAGATTCCCAAAGGGTGTCTACCTTTTAACTCCATAGAAAAAAGATGGCGTTGCATTATAATATAATTCTAAGTTAGAGCATTTATAGTAATTACTACTTGTAATTACTTGGCTCAACTTATTAAAATGGAAAGGCTTGAATAAACAAACAATATAAGTTAAATGGCAAGACAACTTCATGTTGCAATTCTTTAGGCAAAAATGATTTAATAATATCATGGAGATCTTTTTATGTGGGTAAGAAGGTCTGGCATAAGGACCAATCCTAACCTCACTTTTAAATGGCATGAACAATGAAAATATACTTAGCAATTTTTCTCCTCTGAATTATTTAGCAACTTCGTCTTTTCTCATAATTTTCTATAGTCTTCTTTTTTTTTTTTTTTTAAGGCTGCTCTGTTACCTGAATGTTTATGAAGCATGGACAAGTAACAACTCCACGAATGATGCCAAAAATCTCAACTATGTGTAAAAGAATGACTGGGTTGTTGCTCTTCAAGAGAGCTGTCCGTGTTTTTTACATGAACGCATAGACAAAACATGTTTTATTCTGCCTGTGAGTACAGTCCTAAGCTGGGGATTCATCACGAAATTCTAAGCAGTATTTCAGGAAAGCAGATGACTTACCCACAACAGAAAAGAAAATCTACTGAACTGAAAAATAAAGTCAGAAGAAGTGTTCCTGGTATTTAAATGTAAGTGATATTTACTAAACTTTCCCAAGTCCAAGCAGATTTACCAGCAATTCTGAAATTTTTAAACGAAAAAAGAACAGTAGCATTTTCAGCTTTGAGACTAGGACACAATCATTACTGAGCTCCTACAGTGAATGAGCCAGCAACTGTGCTCGATATCTTACATATATGACCTCAACTTAATCTTTCTAGTACAGTCATCCCTCAGTATCCATCCATAGGGAACTGGTTCCAGGATACCCCAGCACCACCACCACCAAAATCCACACATGCTCAAGTCCCCTGTGTAAAATGGCGTAGAATTTGCATATAACCTACACACACCCTCACATCCTCTTACACTTTACATCGTCTCTGGATTACGTATAATACCTATATTGATACAATGTAAATGCTACGTAGTTATTACACTGTATTTTTTATTTGTATTTTTTTATTGTTGGATTGTTACTTTTTATGTGGTTTTTTTTTTTTTAACATTTTCAATCTGCTGTTGGTTGAATCCACAGATGCGGAACCCACAGATATGGAGGGTTTACTGTATTCCTACAAGGCAGATGTTGTTATTTCCATTTTACAGATGAGAAAACCAGGACTCAGGCTGGGTAAGTAACAAAGTCACAATGTTAAGATACCACTATGTTGGGGTTCTATCCAAGATATATCTGACTCCAAAACCTGAAACTGTCGGTGCCACCCTCTGCCTACTATAGCACCACCAAGAAATTACAACCAGCACCTTCACTTATGGAATTGTTTCATAAGTAGAGTGGATCAGCCCTGGAGTCAGAAGCTCTAGATTTTAATGATGCTTCTATTGAGTAGTGGTTTCCTCCAAATTAATGGAGATGAAGACAGTATTTAATCTCATAATGTTGAGGTGAGAAGCATCTATAAAAGCCCGGTGAAAGGGCTTTGCAAAACAGCTGAGTGCGAGGTAAGCACTAGTTGCTACCTCCCTCCTTCAAGCTATGCTTAGTGCAGCTGGTGAGCTGCAGGGCTCTGGGCTCCTATGAGTCTGCTCACAGGGCAGGGAGGAAGAGCCTGGATGAAGCTGAGCAGAGCCTAGAGCCTCAGAGAGCAAAACAGAAGGGGTGATAATTAGATGGGACTTGGCCACAGTCTTTGCTCTCTTTACCTTCTCGTGGCCTAAACAAATACCTAACACAACTCCGTGCTGGGCAGAGCTACCTCTGGCTCAGTAAGCTGCAGGTCCCAATTACTCAGCCACTTCAAGGATCTATGGGAGCCCCTGCCTTCAGGAAGCTCATTTCTACACTAAGGGAAAGGAAATTAAAAACCAAAGCAAACAAACAAGCATTGGTCCAGGAAGAGCCTCATCTTTTCTCATCAACCTTCCCTATTCTCTGTCTCTCTCACACACACAGAGATGTGAAAGCTTTTTCCATGATACGTAGTGGATGCCCATAAGCACTTGAGGCCCATGTATCCTCATTAGGAAACTCTGCGGTAGTCCACTTTGGAATATAATTTTGAACACTGATTATTCAGAATAGTGACTTCCAGAGCAGAAAGGGTTAATTTTAGTAAGATTTAGAAAGTTGAAAATCCCAGGTGGAAAAGAAAACCAATAAAAATTTTAAACCTCTATATCACTACATAAAATTTTAAACCTCTATATCATTAAAAACAAAATTAAAAGACAATCCAAATAAATTAGGAAAAAAAACTAAGTGAAAATATTTGCAACAACTATGATAGAGGATTAATTGAAATGCAAGAACTAGAGTTTACAGCAAATGAGAAAAATACTAATTCTCAATAAATAAAATGGGCACAGTACATGAGCAGTTTGATAAATAAGAAATACAGCCAGCAGTCATATAAACATGTTTGATCTCACTAAGAGCAAATAATAAAAAGAAAAAATAACTTTTCTTCTAAAAAGTTATCAAATATTATTAAAAAGAGAACATCACTCTGCTAATGGGAGCAAAAATTAGTAGAAGCTTTTGGGCAATTGATAGCAACACTGATCAAAACATCCACACACATACAAACTCTTTGGTTTTACTTCTGGTCGTCCATTGCAAGGATGGGAATGACCTCCAATACAGGAAACAGCTGACTGCACAGATGCTCATTACAATTGAAAACAGGCTATATGCTTCACCATGGGATTAAATAAATCATGAAATAGTCCCCACAGATGGAATATTTTTACAGTCCTTAGAAATAGCTACAGATATTTTTGCAGTATGAGTAAATACAAATAAAACAATGTTCAGTTAAAAAAAAAAAAAAAAAAAAGTGCGACATTGGCCAGGCGCAGTGGCTCACACCTATAATCCTAGCACTTTGGGAGGCCAAGGCAGAAGGAGGCTTGATTGAGCCCAGGGGTTTGAGGTTGCAGTGAGGTACGATGAAATCACTGGACTGTAGCCCAGGTGACAAGGTGAGACTCTGTCTCAAAAAAAAAAAAAAAAAAAAAAATAGTGGGACATAAACTTATATACTCAGAATATTTCAACTATGGGAAAAATATATGAATAGAAAACGTGGAAGGAAACACACCAAAGGTAGGTAGTTATACCTTCATGTGGGAAGATTACTGATGACTTTGTCTTTTTAACTGTGTGTATTTTTCCTGTACTAAATCTTCTATAAGGTACTTTTTTAATTACAAAAAAATGTAAATAACAATTTCAAGTGTAAATCCACACTACACAATAGATGGAAATCCAACAGCTCTCCACCCCACTCACACAGACAGGCAGGTGAGGCCGTAAGTGAGGGGAAAACTGCTTTGTTTTAAATCTAGGCTAGAAACAACAGGAGGCTTCTTGATGTGAAAACAAAAACTTCTCCTGTCCCACACATCGAAACATATTTTGGGAATTCACTAACCAAAACATTTTCCATCTGAGGATTTAAACCCGCACACCAAAATTATCTCCACAAAGCAAACTAGTTAGGCAAGCAGGAAGTTTACTAGGAACACCCTAAAAACTAATAATTGTTTTTACAGCTCTGATAAATCCATGCCAGCTCAGGGCAGTACACAGTGTAACATAAACAATCTCCAGTGACTGTGTCACCATTCTGAGCAGGAGAGCATGAGATCCTCACATCAGGCTTTCCACTGGGGAGAACCACAGATGCTGCAGAAATGAAGTCTTTTGAGGTTCGCCTTTCAAGGGCTGATTTTGTAGTCTTTGAGGTGGTTTTCTCAGAGTAACAGCTAACTATGCCAAATTCTTTGCATTCATTATGTCGTTTCATCTTCACAACCCTCCCTACCATGCAGGGTTTTCTCAGCCTCAGCACTATTGACATTCTGGGCCAGATAATTTTTGTGCGGGAGGGTGGGGGTACTGTCCTGTGCATCGTGGGATAGTTAGCCACATTCCTGGACTCTACTCACCAAATGCTAGTGGCATTTGCACCCCCAGGTGACAAAAAATGTCCCCTGACATTGCCAAAGGACTCCTACAGGTCAAAAATCACCTCAGTCAAAACCACTGCTACAAAAGCATGTATTATTATTGCCCACCTTTGACCAAGGAGATAAGGGAAACACAGTTACAGGCCCATCTAACTCTAGAGGCCAAGATGCACAACTCCATGCTACATTCATGCCAGGTAGGAAGCCCAGCTCAGAGTATAACTGATTCCATCTTTTCTACTTGGGTCATCTCTGCATCCCCACAGAGTTTGGTGTAGGCCTCAATGCATGTTGGTTAAAGGAGCCATTACTCTCATCATTTATTTATTGAATTCCTACTAGGTAGTAGGTCCTATCGACAAAGGTGTAGTCAATAAGACAAACCCAGAGAGCCATTTGGAGAGTCAGTTTGGGAGAAAATTCTGTTTTCTCATCTGTAAAATGGAGATAACGCTAGTACCTACCCTTGTCATTAACTGAGATGGTGCAAATAAAGTTCCTATCACAAAGTACAATTTCAAAAAAACAACTAGATGCCAAATACGTGGCATTAAATAGGCACAGGCAATGGAAGAGTCACAGCACCTCAAAATCACTGGGCTCCACTGAAGACAACCTCGACTTACCACCCACTTGGTACTTGAGCATTTAAAATCCAAAAATTTGATTACCTAATTCCTGCAAAGTTCTTGGGCTGAGCTCTGCCTTAGACTCTCAGCAAAGTTTTCCTGGTGAACTGCTTTCACGTGGGCCTGGAGGAAAGAGGCAGGGGTGAGCCAAGAGCAGAGGAGCACTAGGGAAAACAGAAAGGTTTAGTGGACTTAGAGCACTCCAGCGGTTGGAGCCTGGGTCCTCTGCACAGGGGGCAGGGAGAAACAAGCTTGGAGAATGAGGTCAAAATCAGGCAAGGTCATCTGGTGACACAGTGGTGACAATAGCTGGGTAAGACCTAAGAAATATCTCTCCTAAAAAAGCAACCAAAGGCTGCTACAAAGCATATACCCAACTTACATTATGAACAGAGAACTTAACTTCTCAGACTAACAGATCAGCCATCGGATTGCGTCACAGCATTCCCTGGTAACAGACAGATACTTGCTTTCAACTTACACAAGTGAAAGTGAAGACTTTGCTAGAACAAGGAGTCAATCTGCCTCAAAAGTAAACTGACACCTTTTTCTCCCCATGTCCAATCCATCCTGCTCTCTTAGACACCAGCAAAGCACAAGGGAACAAGAGCCCAGAGCAGCCAGATCTTCTCTTTTTTAAATCTTTATTTCATTAGGTGAATTTCAGTAAGTGAAACCTCTCCAGCCAATTGTGGACTAAAATTTCCTAAATATTGTGTAGGCTAAATCAAACCTGTCTCCACAGTCTCCATCCCAGGAGCACTAGTATGAGAATGTGCTGTAAGCCACAGCTCACAGGAGGTCAAAGAAAGCTTTGGAGTAGGCACGGTGGTACCAAATTTATTTGGAAAATCTGCCTGGCAGTAAGATGCAGAATGAAGAGAAGGGACTAACTGCAGGGTCTATATCAGAGATGATGGGGATGTGAACCAAGGCAATAGGAGAGGAAACACAGAAGGGTTCAAAAAATACCTGAAAGTCAAAAATGACTATACTGAAAGCCAGAAGACAGTCCCTAGGATACCACCCACTAACTTGATGCATTGCAAACTTTGATAATGAAGCTGAGACTTGAAGACCAAAAAGGGAAACTCAGACTTTAAAGCGAGATCTTTGATCCTGAGAAGCAGGGCCATCTTCGTGGACCTGTGACCTGGGCAGTGACACAGGACCCTATGCTCAGAAAGGATGCACACTTGGTTTAATGCTCTGTCACCATCTGGACAATCTTAATAATTTTAACTCTGAACTTGTGAAATGAGATCTAATTGGACAATGGAGCCCTCATGTGAGCAGAGAGCCGCGTAATACACACAGCCAACATCCCTGGCCGCCCCATTCACAGTGTTTGCAATGCCCTGTGAGCACAGAATGCCAGCGAACTCCCCACACATGGGAGTTCAGCAAGACTCTAAGCCAAGCGCAAGGTAAGTGTGTTACAGATGCAACTGAGTGAGTGAGTGAGTGAGTGAGTGCTCACAGCTCCAAGAAGCTATGCCTTCCATTTGAACCAGAACTTGCTGTGCACGTAAAAATGTCTTGCTAAGAAACACTAACGACCAAGGAACCCTATCATATCCTCTCTTACTCATGTCATTTCCCTGTATTAGCTAACCACTTCTGCTAAAAATGACACCATAGAAGGAAAAAGACAGGACAACTCATAGTTTCTTCTTTTAGTACTTTCTTACCAATCTGTAAGTCAAAGGTATAGTGTTGATACAACGTGTGCATGCCAAGAAGTGAAATAAAAGTACATAAGTTAGTTTTGTGCAGTGTTTCTACTGTTTTAGTACAAACAATATACATATATGCATGTACAAACTACAAAATACAAATGCTGGGATTTCAGCAATTCTGCATACAACTTCTAGGCTCTTATATTTGCATTTAAAACCAGCACTGCACAAAACAAAGATGAACTGTAAAATTCATGCTGATAATTGCCATTTTAATTTTTAAAATTTAATTTCTACACTTAATTCATGCTATAATTTTAATTTTTAATTTTTCTTCACTTAGAATGACATTAGTTTGCAAATAAACACAAGTCAAGAGAGAGAGACTGTAGAACAAAGGAAAAAGCATTATCTTTTAGTACCTTTAACGCACTTTTTTGCTGCTTTTTGAATAAGTAGTCACAGATTTTCATTTTGCACTGGGCTCCTCAAATTATGTAGCTGGCTCTGCTGAGAACCACTGAATTCAAGAATATTACACCTATCTAAAGATCTACACAGACTTGGATAAGCCTTTACCGACATCTTTCAAAGCAACCTCCAAAAGACCCACCAATGGACTGATGAGGTGGTGATTTTTAGTACGACACTCTTAATTACTGCATTTCTTCCATCTTTTTCTCCCATCCCCTGATATCATTACCACAAGGAACCTGCTGAAACGCCACAACCCAGTGTCTTTTCAGCTAAAGATCTTTCTAGAAATAATTAAACTGAAGACTAAAGACAACCTTTCAGGTGTAGCATTTAATCCCAGGCCTCTCTGCTGAACAACTCCTTTCCACAGAGTATCTCCCGGTGCCTCAGCGGTTCTGTTTTAACCAAACCCTGGCTGTGGCTCCAGAACCAGGTTGTTCTCACCCCTCACAGTGCTCAGGGTTCCCCAGGAAGTTGGTCTGTGAACCATTAAGTCTGGTTGCCTAAAAATTCCTCCTTCGAATACAGTCAAGTTTTCCTTTGTCTAATTTCATTCTCCTGTTTTACTTTCCACTTCAGTAAATTAACTTCCTGCCTGGAGACACATCCTGGCAAATGTGTCAGTTTGTATTGTTTAGATGAGAGACTTCTGTCATTCTTCAAATTTCTCCCGCATAATAATCCCCACAGCCAGCCTCTCAGGAGCCTGAGTTAACTGTCTGTGCATTTCCTTTCACTGCTTCCTGCTCTACAGAGAAGTGCAGACCTCCTGCAGTGAACTCGCTCAACTCTCACCCCTTCAGACCACATCTTTCCATTTCCCCCCATCCTTTCTTCCATCCCAGCTGAGGATGGGTTCTTATGGAACTCAAGGCTAACCCACCACCTTCCTCCGGATTTTGAGTCTATCCCTGTCCTTCTCCCCTAGACCTTGCACTCACTCCTTCCTGCCCTTAGATTCTCTAACATCATCCTCTCCACCTGCACCCTCCTCAAACCCAAGCTGTCTACCATCTCTCTCAGGTCAATTCCTTGAAAGGATGAACTCACTGGGCCACCTGCCGCTCATTCCCTCTCATGTAGTCCTCAATTTTTTGCACTTTAGATGCCACCTCTGCCGTGCTACTAAAACTGCTCTCTCCAAGTTCACGAACTGACCTGGCAGCTGGACCAGGGGCTGCCTCTCACACCCACCCTTGGGATGAGAGGCTGCAACGGATGGCAGGGCCAGTCCACTCATGTCAGGTGTGCTTCTTCCCTTGGCCACATTTCTCCTCCACTTCTCTATGTCTTTTAATAACTTTTCTTCTGCCCGACCATTTCTAAATGTCCAAAGTTCCCTAAAGACAGTGTGCGTGCTTCTCTTTTTATTCTACATGCTCTTGTTTGGAGACTTCATCTGTCTTCACTCTTTATGTAACTGCCCTATAGGGATGATCCAGAAATCTAGGATTTTGCCTAAACTCCAAATCTAAATTTCTAAATTCTTGCCACACATATTTATGAGGATAATACTAACAGTTCTTAATGGCTTTGAATGTGCCAAGTACACCAGAGGCAGGACTATGAAGTGGCTGAAGATACTGGCCCTGGAGCTCTACCTGCCTGAGTTTAAATCCCAAGTCCACGGCCGGGCGCGGTGGCTCACACCTGTAATCCTAGCACTCTGGGAGGCCGAGGCGGGTGGATCGCTCGAGGTCAGGAGTTCGAGACCAGCCTGAGCAAGAGCGAGACCTCATCCTCTACTAAAAATAGAAAGAAATTATCTGGCCAACTAAAAATATATATACAAAAAATTAGCCGGGCATGGTGGCGCATGCCTGTCGTCCCAGCTACTCGGGAGGCTGAGGCAGTAGGATCGCTTGAGCCCAGGAGTTTGAGGTTGCTGTGAGCTAGGCTGATGCCACAGCACTCACTCTAGCCCGGGCAACAGAGTGAGACTCTGTCTCAAAAAAAAAAAAAAAAAAAAAAAGAGTAATGTAAAATAGACAATACTATAAAAAAAAAAAAAAAAGCCCCTTCATCCTCCCACCATCCTAATCCCAATCCTCATAAGTCACCCATTTAGCAGTTCTCCCTGCACTGACAAATGTAAACATATGCATGTGCTTGGTTCTTTTCTTAAAATATATATATTAGACATCTGTACAAGTCAGTATATTCTTTTCAATCTTTTTAACAGCTAACTAGTACTCTTAATCTGCTTTTTATTATGCTTATGGGTAAGGCATGCCATCCCTTTTCCGCCCCCACCTCCTGGATATGAATACTCTTAAGGGTAAAGATGACGTTGTGTTTGTTCTTACATCTCCGAGAAGACCTTGTTCCAAGGCTCAGAATTGCTTAACCAAATGTTCAATGAAATAATAACAACGATATCTGTCACCAATCCAGTGCATGTTGTGTGCCAGGAAAACAGCTGTTAGTGTTTCACCAGCATAGTTAATCCTCATCACTACCCAATTATTCCCATCTCACCGAAGACTTAACCAAAATCACACGGCTGATAAGAACAAGGGATTCTAATCCACATTTGTCTGATTCAGAAGCCCACACTCTCCGTCCTTATGCTGCAGCTGATGAAGTTTTCATAAGGGCACCCTTGCTTTCTCAGTCAAAGGTGGAAACAGAAGAGTTCCAAGCATCCTGGTTTGGGGCAGGCGGGATGAGGACAAGAGACAGGAGTGGAGATGGATGAGGAGATGGAGGGGAGTGATTGCAGCTGTAAAGCTAATCTACCACTCAGCCATCTCATCTGTGCTTACTGAGAACCTCTCAGGAGACACAGTTGAATTCTTGCCTCCTCCCTCAAGGCTCCCTACTACACTCTCCTTCAACCACCATTTGTTTAAAACCCACTATGTGTGTGCCAAAATATGCCATTATTAGTTCTGTTAATAATTTCTAATCCTCACAAAAATTCTGTGACACACATATCAGTACTACCATTTTACAGATGGGAAAACTGAGACCCAGAGAGGTTTCATTACTTGCCAATATTAGACTGTAATCGACAGCAAAGTTAGGACTCAAGGATCTGTGTGGCTCCAGAGTCCTACCCTTCTTTCCTCATATAGAATAATGCCTTTTAATTCTTGCAGAACAGATGAACTATGATTTTTTAAAATTTAGAGTCAGTTAAGATCACATTTGGCTGTAAGAGATCCAATCTCTGTGGTTTAACCAAATTTTATTTTTACTTTATGTTTCTCACATAAAGCCAAGAAATGGGAGGACGAGGTCTGGTACAGCAGTTCCAAAATGCCGTCAGCTTCCCTGCCTCCTTCTAACTTTCCACGCGGTCACCCTTAATCTTCAAGCTTCTTGTCTTTGGTCACAAGATGGCTGGTCCACTTTCTCCAGGGAGAAAGAAGCAGTACACAGAGCAGAAGACCTACCAGGCAAGCTCAGAGAGGCTGTCCAGCTACTTACATCTCATTGGCCAAGACTACCACACTCGGACACCCCCCAGCTGCAAGGGATTGGGGAAATCAAGCACTTTTAACTGGCCATGTTGGTAAATTAAACAAAATGGGTTCAGCTGTAGAGAAGTAGCAGGTGGGACGGATACTGGGTGATGTGGCGTGCAAGTCATCCTTGAGCATCCAAGTACTCCAGGTGGAGAAAAACAATACGAGAGACTTAATTCTGCGCTTAGTCGCTTTCCCGGCCGTGCAAAGTCACATATTGATGGAGGTGGAGGATGGAAGAACCTGAAAGTTTGACAAAAGCATCCAGGCAGCTGATCCAGAGGAAAAACACCGAGACCCAGGTGACTTCACACAAATGGTCCTGGCAGATTCACAAGTTCAACCAGAGTGTTTCCTCCGAGTTGTCACTGTTTCCCGTCCTCCCTCTCACTTCCCAAGGTTAATTTAGAGGAGAACCTACAAGCTCATTTGACTTTTCCATCATTCATAAGAAAAAATAGAGCGTGTTCAAATTCCAATTCAAACAAAATACAATTCTCTACTCTGTGTTGGTATAAGAATCAGTGTCTTTACAGGAAGATAATGGTTGTAGGGACATCATTTATGCAACTGCAGCCACATTGCCACGTTATTAGATGAAGAAAGCAGGCCACAGAGTTTCATCCTTGTTTTAACTGTCTTCCAAATAAAGTAAATACAATAAACTTTCCTCAAAAAACTCATACAGCTCTGTGGTGGTGAGATAACATCTGTGCAAAGTACCACAGGCGGAGAGAAGAGTGACAAAGTGCCAGCAACAGGGCCTCAGTGAGCTGGATCCTAGGCACAGACACTGAAGATAACAGGCACATTTAGTGATATGGTACTGTATTAGCTTCTATGTATCACATTCATGCTGTGAAACAGTTTCTACTCTTCCCAATAGGCCTAGCTAGTTCTTTCCAAGAACCACCTTGCTTGCCTAAAGAATTTGGCCACTTCTTGAGAGTTCAACTTTTATTCTTTAAAAAAAAAAGATAGCTACTTCTTTAGAAATAGAATTGCCACTGAAAACAGCCTCTTTTTAGTCTTTCTTTCACCAAGTGAAATTAAGTTTGCCCTGTTAACAAAGACACACACACACACACACACACACACACAAAAGAATGAGCACTCCTGCTCTCCAGAACTTGCATTCTGTTTTTATGTCAAATGCTTGATTTCCCTAAATTAAAGGAGGTAAAAAATACCCAGACCTACTCTGGAGTCCAGAGGGTGTCCATAAAATCTAGAGTCAGCCCCAAACATTATAGCACTTGATCTTCTCCCTACATGGTCTATATCTGAGACGTGACCCTTCGCCAGAATGACTGACGCTCAGCGCAATTTGAGTTTGTACAATTCCTTCGGTCACAGGCATTTTTAGTTCTACCACTGTACAGAAACCACCAAATGATCTTTCTATTCTGAATTCATTACATTTGCCAGCAAAAACAAGGATGTTGCATGTGGTCCAGTCAAAATGTGAGTCCCATCAAGTTCCTGGGAGACACATAACCAAAGATCACAAATTGTGACGATAAGCCCACCTGAACCAGAGTCCAAATCTACATTTCAGAAATAGAAATTCTTCAACCGGTATAGACGAGTACACATTTAACTTGGACTCTCCACTCTTCCCCAAAACTGACTAACAACAAGTGTGCAAGCTTAAAACTCTTAGAAGGTCTTTTTTTTTTTTTTTTTTTTAATCTAAAATCCAGTTGTTCAGTGTTTTAGTTCCTTCAAAGTGGAAAAAAGTCAAGAAACTCTCACCACCTGGCTTTCTGAAACATCATCTGACACCAAACTATTAAGCATCAATAATTATTACATTTAAAATGAAGAGTGTAAAAGAAATAGAAGATTCTTTGTATTTTATAGCGTGGGTTAATTCACTTTAGTTTTTTAAAGCCACAATGTCCATTTAATAAAGCATCAATATTTGCGGCGGTGATGTATGTGACAAAAGCTGTAGGGTTTTTTACTGGGAAGAAGGTTCTGACATGCACAGCAATGAATTTAAGAAACAAATGACAAAACAAACTACAGATGCAGGGAACTACACAAGCCCTGAGCAGTTTTTGGACAGTGTCAGTTTTTAGACAATTTGATGGCTGATTTCATTGTGAAATTATCAACCTTTAGCTGAACGGAAATGCTAGCCAGGGGACAGACACTTTGTTCCCTTTAGTTCCAAACAACATCATGTATTAAAATGTGATGGTAACCTTAATAGCTTTGAATCTCATATTTAAACCCATCTGTTTGACAAAAGCAAAAACAATAATTATGGTTCCCTGAAAGATTTCACAATTAGCTGCTCAACTGTGATTTGATTCTTAATTTCAGAACTAATAAGACTTTCTAGGGAAATCTCTGGAAATGAAACTCATTATGCAATACTTCCTGCCTATGTTTTTACCTTGAAGTGACATTTCTTTAATAAAGAATCAAGACACAGACCCAAACATGAATGGATATGCATTCATTAATTCACTCTTTCATTCACTGTTTTGAAAAGGTAATTCGAACCAGGCTAGAGACATGTAATAACATCTTTGTAAAGACAGAATGCTGACTGAGGTCTTCTCTCAGTTAAAAGTTCGACAATTGTGCTGTTTGGGATATAGGTACTTTTAAACATGGTAGATAAAAAGCTCAAAAAGTTAATTTTAATGTAACAAATTATCAATATAATCTAAGTTAACTTGCAAAAATACAAATATTTCATGAATATGAAAAACAGGTTTTAAGACAGGTCGGCTAATGGAGAGAAAAATGACCTTGATCTATCTCCTGCTGGTACAGTGAGTGACAAAAATACTACATAAACAGTTAACTAACTCTTCCTAGATGAACTTGTTCCCAAAAAATGTCTATGATACCTTTGAAACTAGGCACTATTGATCTGGAACTACACAGTGTGTCCTGGATTTCAAGTCAACATTTATCCAGTAAGGCCAGAGGACTCTAATTTTTAAAGTAGCCATGCCATTGGAAATATGATAGTTGTTGGTTGAAAAGACTTTAACCAAAACCTGATCCCACTTTTCTCAATAACTCAAACATCTTAAGTGTTGTTCTTTAAAAATGTCATGTTTTACTATACCACATCTGCCTCATAAACATGGACCAAGAGAAATATTCGTTCAAATTAAATATGTAAAATTACTGCTATAAAACTATGAATTAAATTTAAAGCTTTTATACATTCAAGTCCCTAAGCCAGAACTAGTTTCTTGGAAAGAAAGTCCAAATCTGAATTTGGGACATTAGGATAACATCCCAAAGATACTTTACTTAATTGTTTGGTTTTTGCAACTTCATCTTTTGGTATTACAAGTTGCAGAACACTATCAGCTTAGGCTACAGCAAGCCTAGGAATTTGCCCACAGGAATTCCATATCTCTTTCTTACTGAAAAGTACACTGGAAAGTACAGTATGTTTTACTTACTTCCCATAGAACATAAAAAAGATTTGTTCACCATTATTGCAGAGCCATTTGCAATTTCTGTGTCTTAGCCCAAAACACAAACCAAAATTAAAATGTTCTGGTCTTTCCAGTAAAGCACATTCTCCCTTTTCAAAAAGCCTGCTCTTTATCCACCCTGTGTTAGTTAATTGTTTTCAGGAGGTAAGAACAATACAGACCCAGGTGTTAAATGAGCAACTGCAAAACAAAAACTTCTTTCTAGCACTGAAACCTAATTCTCATCTGGCTAGAAAGATAGATAACCCCATCTATAAAGTCCTCTACCACATTTCCTGACTTGGGTTTATTATATGTAATGTTGTGGCTTCTTTCTTTCCCCATCTCCTGGAAATGCCCTTTCATTCAGATCTGGGATGTGGATTTTGACTCACAATGAAGTCCACTGGCATTTCCTCCAGCCCTGGCAACAGAAAGATCCTCACTGCTGAGAAGGAACTGAGAGGTGAAAGAAAGGGGAAACTTGACTCAGGCGTCTCAGCTCATACATTTTTTTTTTCTGTTCCCCTCCCCACCCCCCAAAAAGCCTTAACGCACTGATAAGCAAGAGTTCTGAATCAGTGTATGGAGTTAATTTTTTCCCCCCAGAAAATCAATCACACCCAGTTAGTGACCTGGGCGCACACAAAATCCCCAAGCAGGAAAAAGAAAGGGTTTGAAACAGGAAACAAACACAAATCAGAATTATATTCTTCCACTTCTCATCCTCCCAACAGGCAATTGCTTTCTCTAAATACCAAACGTGGACGTTTAAGTTCTCTTTCTGTTGCTCTCTGCAGTTCTTATTGAAAGCAAGGATTTGTTTTGGTCCCACATGTTGAAAAACTCACGTCCCTGTAATTAAGAGTTTGTATGCCACGCCTTCCACCACATTTCCCTGTGAAAACTCCCTTCTCTAAAAATCATCCCTGAAAACGCAACTACCAGCCCCTCAAGCAGCCACAGGAAACAGATCTGAAGATTCCCGCAGTCTTCCTAACCTAACCCCTCCAGATCACTAAAGGGATCCTCGGTTAAAACATAAGAGTGAAGAAGAGTTGGCGTTTTAGAAGTGTGCCCCTAAGAGCCCAGTTTTCCCAGAAGCTCATAATTCATACACCCCTATTGAATTTCTCACATCCTGACTGGACTATATAAAAGGATATTTGACGTTGCTATGAGAATAACGCTGATATTATTTTACTGAATATATAATAGGCCACGGGGGGGGGCTTTTAAAATATAGAACTTTTTTTCTTTCAAAGAGCATAATTTTCGAGTCGATGATTCATAAAATTTTTGTGGCATTTTAAAATCACCCTCCCAACACACACACACACACACACACACACACACACTGGTTGAGGTTCTCAAGTATTATTGGAAGGCTAGCGTCTGGGGGTCTAAGGACACAGACGAGACCTTACGTGTGCAATCATCCTGGAGGTAGCTTTCACATATAAGGTAGTTCGGAGCCCCAGGAGTTAAGCCCTACCCCTACCTACCCCCCCCCCCAAAAGTGCCCGTTCCCACTGGGAAATGGGAGACAGTTGGGAAAGGAAATCCACCCGGGGAAGACGAGGAGCAGCTGCAACCACACAACGGTGCCACTACCCTCCAGTCACCGAGTGGAGCAAAACGCCCTTACCTGGGGGGTGGAGAGCCACCGGCGCTAGTTCCAAAAGTTCTGGTCCTCCCTCCCTCGGAGTTCAAAGCCCCAGCACTCCGGCCCCGCCGCAGGCTCTCCGCACTCGGGTCCTCTCCGGTGCCTTCCCCACCCTGCCTGCCCTACACCATGTCAGGAATCCGGGCAGGCACCGCGCTGGGAGCTGACATCACTCCCAGTTCCAGGTACCTCCCCCTCCCACCGTCGCCTTCTCTCCTCCCTCCCTGCAGGAATTAGCCAAAGAGAGTTGGCAAGGGGGCGGGGTCGGCGGCGCCTGTGCGCCCGCGGATTGGGCCCCGCCAAAGTCACTCACAGGAGTCAACTAATTTTATACATTCCTCGCTGTGTGAGCCTAGGGCTGGAAGTGGGTGTTGATGGAAAAAAAATGCTGCCTTTCCTGCTATCTCTGAAGAGAGCAGATAATGCGATGGGAGAGAACCTAGCGGATCGGGTTTTTAAAACTTTTCCTGGTGTATTTACTCTATATTCCGGGTCAGAAATGAAACTAACTCCCCGACCCCCCTTTTTAATGGGAAACAATTGCCTCTGTGTCACCGGCAAGTCCGAGCCGGCGGCGCGTGGTGGAGAAAATGGCTAGCTTTAAAGCCATGCAAATAAAGGAAAACGTCAGCTCACCCTTCTGCCCTTTCATCCTGGGACTGCTGGGTGTTCCCTTAGGCAGGGAATCGAGAACTTCAAAAGCACTTGGGGAAGATTTGGAAGAGAATCCTAGAAACGGAGACCCAGCTCTGAATTGTTAACTGGTGGCGTTCTCTACCATGTGGCTGCTTTTGCTTTTAGCGATGAAAATCACACAAGTTTCCTAGGCAAATAAAATGGAATCTCTGGAGCAAGAAAAATTACTATTTACCTTTTTAAAGACCTTAGGGCTGCTGTTTTAAGCACAACTGAAGGAGGGTGGGGGAGACCTCACAACTGAGTTCAACAAACCACGTGAGAATAATTACTGTTGAATAGAACCAATTGCAGGGGTTGAGCTATCAATTAAAAATTAACTAACATTTGCCCTTGACAGATATTTTGCTATATAATCCCTTTGGCTGACAGAAGAGAAAGAGTCTCAGAAGATGGTTATTTCAATTTCCCTGATATCTGATCCAAGACAGAACTGAATGGTGAAAGCAGGTTTATTTATGAGATATAGGTAGCATATTATCCATCATCTTCTAGAAATACAATGAATTGATCATTAACTTTCTGTTGGTTTTTATTGTTTGCTTTTTGATTTATGACATGTCATACATTTCACTGTTCTGCCAAAAACTGTAGAGGGATGCACAGAGTTCAGCATTTTGTTTTGTTTAATCCTCACAACCATCCTGTAAATTGAGTGTTCTTGGCCCAATTTTAACATAGGGAATCAAAGGCTCAAGTAAATTATTACAGGTCACCCCGAACTGGGATTGAAATCAAGGTCTATTTGACTCCAAAGCCATTTTTCTCTTTCTATATCCAAAGTATTGACTGTCTATGATCTACACTCTTTCAAACACCATAATGTCCAAGAAAACCCACAGGCTCAGGCCTCTGCTCTCACAGACCTGCTTTATATTATTACTGTCATGGTTACTTATCACACCTACACTATTCCAAACTCCTAACTTGTATTTCTGACTCCAGTTTCCCCCAGCTCTGTTTCTTTCTCTGCACCACTACCAGATGAGTTTTCTAAGACATTTGGCTTTATCATCAACATCTTCCCCTCTAAATCAGGTCCCCTTTCCCCTGCAATGCTTAGCTAGCTATTTAAAACTCTTCCCAATCTAGCTATTTACCTTTCCCACCTTATCTCTCACTTCACCCCTGGGAACCCCTCTGCTGTAGTCAAACAGGTCTACTCACAGATCTCTTGGCTCTCACCTCTTGGCCCAACTGGAATCCCCACTCTTCTGGGTGTAAAGTTCCACCCTTCTCTCATAGGCTAATTAAATTAAAGTCCTCATCCTCTGCCAAGACCTAGCTGTGTGCTACAGCAGACAGAAAAAGGACTTGGGGTTCTTGGCCCAATTCTGGGCAAGTCACTAAAATATCCATCCACATAACCCTAGCTCCCTCCTTCCCTAAAATGAGGCTGACAATACCTATGTCAAAGGTTGTTGTAAGGACTATTGAGACTGTGCAGATGTGGAAACATGGGTTATTTGTGTCCAGTTAAGTACTTTTCCTGACTTCCCAAACTCTAAAAAGCAAGTTTTATGCTTAATACCTCTTTGTATTTTTCACACCCAAGGAAAGGGCTCAATAAAAACATAGGGTGCCAGAAAATAGATCATTCTGTCGCTTTTATTCCCCTTCCGTTCCTTAAATGCACGCGATCCCCAAATAATCTCAGCCAAAAACTTCAACTATCTCTTCTTGTTCTTTTTCTCTCTCTCTCTTTTTATGCTTTGGCCAGAGTCCTTCCTACCATTCATTCAACTACCTCTACCTCTCTCAGATAACTTCTGGATCAACAACTTAACCTCTCTTAGCCACTCATCCTTCCCTCTCCCTCAGTCAGGGACACACTGTCAGTGTCTGTTGCCTGCCTTGCTCCCCACATGCCTTCCAACAGTGGCTGTGTGGCTACCAGCCATTCCTCCAGTCACAGGCGAGCTGCACCCAGGCTCACATTCTTCCAAAACTACAGCCAGCCACAGGAGAGGGGGGAGGGACTGTCCCACCCCCACAAGGATGGCAGGATAGAATAACAGGAAGTTGCCTCCCATCCCTCTGCAGCTGGAGTGATAACAGCTGCCACCAGAGTCCAGAAAACAAAGGACTCAAGAGGAAAACAGAAAACAGGCCAGGTCTGGAGCAGTAGTGTTCAAACCAAGGGTCACACAGAGTGGGTGAGATTTCAGGCTCCTTCACCCCTCCCTTTCACCAGAGTTACAGCGCTTATCTGTTCTACATTTGGGCTCCACCACAATATTTTTTTGAAGAGAATCAAACACTTAAATAAACATAGCGAAACCACTGGCTTTGGGTATCTTGGGGAAACTCCAAAGGATCAGGATATGGCAGCAGAAGCAAGACAAGATGCCTGAAGAGCAGGTACCCAGAACTTACCCACTACCCTGGATCCAAGCTGGCTTAATAGAAATGCACATTTATGACACCTGTGGTTTCAACACTAATTAGCGCTGGGTCTAGATCTCTATTTTCTGCCTACTTATTCCTATAATCAGCCTTACCTTTGGTACCTGTGAGTTTTGCCAAATACTGTTACTATTGGAGGATGGGGGGAAGAGACACTGAAGTAGGAGAAAACCTACAGAAAATAACAAAGTAGAAGTTGAAATTGACCCTAAAGGTCATCTGATGCAAGCACCTATTCGGATGCAAGAACGCCTTCTACAGCATTCCTGGCAGGTAGCTTCCAGCCCCTGCTTTGTTGTACCTGGCAACAAGGAGCAGACAAGCCAAGAAAGCAGCCCACCACTAAAGATCTTTCTCCTATCAAGCTGGATCTTGCTTTACTGACCTTTTCCCCCAAAGACCTCTGTCTCCTGTCTCATTTTATCCTCACAAACATCCTGTAAGGTGAGTGTTATTAGCACATTTTAACATACAGAGCCAAAGGCTCAGCAATGTTGTGTAAGTAAATTACTCTAGAACACCCAGAACTGGGATTGAAACCAAGGTCTATTTGACTACAAAGCTATTTTTCTTTCTATATCTAAAGCACTGATTGTCCACAATTTACATTTTTTTACCTCTGCCCTCTGGAGTAACAGAGAACACACTTTTTGTTCCCCCATCCTCAGTTTTTGTTTAGATGCGGATACCAGGAAAGGCTCACCAGACTCATCAAGTTCATGTCCTTTGCCTGTGTGGTCTTTACAGGCTTCCAGGTGCAGGTCTCTATAGCACAGCTGACCCAAAAACACGAGTGACTCCCCTTTTACCAAGGAACAAAACCCAAACCCTCTTGACTGGCATCCAACTTACCTTTCTGAACATATTTTCCGCTCTTCTTCATGTGCCCACACTGTGCAAACTGAATTACTTTGCACCCATCTTCCCTAATAGTGTGTCCTCAGTTACTAATGATTTTTTCCCATTTCTACTAAAATCCACCTCACAGGGTGTTGCAAGGATTTGATGAGATGTCATATGCAAGATGACAGAACACCTTGCCTGACACATCATAGGTCGTAAGTAAACATATTTCCCTTTTTCTTATGACATAAGACAGTTGTACTATTATTTTAATGGATGGCTTATGGTCCTCCCTGGCTATAAGTTCCTCACAGTCCTTGGGAACAGGACGCTAATTTGTTTCATCTTTACAGCCTTTATGGAATCTAGAACCATGTTTTGTCCTATAGACAGTCATTAAAAATTCGCTGAATGAATGAATGAATGCCATCTTTTGCTTTAAACTCCTAACCTGCTAGGAGCTAGGTCTTCAGAAGTTCAGGAATAACTTAACCAGACTGATGACAAAGGATCTGGGTGCCTCCGATTGTTCTCATCCCAGTCACATTGCCAAACACAGAACGGGTTAAACACGTGTTATGAATCATGAACCCAAATCCAAATGAAACAAGCTTAGCTTTAGAATTTCTTCTAAAGGAAATTGCTGCTTATTCTGTCTGATTATAAGCGTGGCATTGGTGATAATCCAGACAGTATTTTAATATCCTTCAGCTGAATACTAAGCCCCTACTCAGCTATCACCACTGACATCTTTTATGAATCCAGCCCCCCTCTGCATTCTCTTCCTGCCCATAGCGGCAGGGCAGAAATAGGCACATCTTGCTCCAAGAGGAGAGTCTTATTTTAATCACTGTTTCCTTGCAACCCAGTTGTCCTGGTTATTCTCCAGTTACCTGCCAGATACATCTAAAAACCTAGTTACATTCAACTTACTCATTTTATTAATCTACTTAAATGTTGAAGAAAATTTTAATTAAGAATAAGAATAATCGCTTTTCATGGTCTTTGATTAATGTTCAATGAATGGCTAAATTAAACACATTAAATTCCCTTAAACAATTAACCCCATTACAAACTTAGTTAATTGAATTTCCTAAAAAGTACGTCTGGGTCCCATATTCTGAGACAGGCCACCAAGATGGAGAGCCAGCCCTTGCAATACATAGGAGCAATTCCTGTTTTCCATTCCATGCAGAGGATCATGCATAGTGTTCATCTCAAGCCTTTCCCCAATCTGTCAGACCTTTCCCAGGGGTGACAGGTCACTGCCATCCTTCCTACCACAATGCACTGTGCACAGACCTCGTTAGAGAATAACTGATAACCAGTAACTCCCCCCTTGGTTTCACCTGCTACAATATTCAGGAAGGCTCAGTTTTCAAATAACACATCACGGCTGACTACCAGTCAAAATTACCCAACTTGACATTCCCTGGACTAGTCCCGTATATGATTCCCAGGCTTCACACTGATCCATTCATTTCTACTCCGTTCACCTTTTCACTGGGACAATCATTAATTTGCTGTTTCTTTATTTAGTCTCTCCTAATACTTAACTAGAATTCTTCACTTAACTAGAATTTACATTTTAAAGTGGTATGTGAAGTTCAGTCCAGAAACTTCTGTCAAAGAGAACTAAGAAGAAAAAGTTTTTGCTAAAAAACAGATGTAAGATGAGGATGGGACAATGGGCTTAAATAAATGCTTTCATTGAAGGAATTTTCCGGGCAAGTGGAAACAAGTTGCTGATAAGTAAATCATCAAGGTAGAGCATCTGTCTCCCGAGTCCTGTAAAAATTAGGTTCTCGGCTGCTTTCCCTTGTGCCTTCAGATTTTGTCTTCAGAAAAGCCTCCCCACTGACGGGTGATGACTGTGCAGCTTCTCAATTGCCAGATAATTAGTACTGCGGTTTGTTAAACCAGCCAAGGTATTAGGAAAGCGAAGAGAAAGTCTCACAACCATCACTTTAGCGTATCTGTCTTTGCAATGCTTTAAACCTCTCTACTCTTATTTCTCCTTAGATAATTTCCATTTAACCCTATATTCCTTGAATTCTAAATTAGATATAGTGTAATAGCCATGGGAGTACCTTTTACATTACAAGATGCCATTTCTGAAAAAAGATCCTCACCCATTCTTGAATAAAAGGAAGTGTAAGAAATAGCACCTTTTCCTTGATAAAATTAAATAAAGTGTGTGCTCTGAGTTAAAAAACCGACCATCACTTGACATTTTTAAGCTTCAGTTTCTTCATCTATGAATGGGATGGCATTCATGCAAAAAAAAAAAAAAAGTGTATCAAAGGGATCCATGAAACCCTGGGTCCTGCTACCCCACAGCCTCCTTCTGAGAGGCTGAAATGGTTCTCTACACACAGAATTCCTCGGTTAACATCCTAAGAGTCTTGGCAGCTCCCATAGTACTGATTAGAGCATGGATTCCTATCTGGATCGAAGACAGTCTGATCTAAACTTGTCAACAGCGCGGGGCAAACAAGCACAGGAACTGTTCAGCAGAGGTCCACGCCAAATAGCAACTCACTGGCCCATCACATCTTCTCTCAAGACATGGAGTGTGAGACACACAGAAAACCAGACAAGAGAGCAGGGCAAAGAGGCACATAGAATAGAGGCAATAAACAGAAGCATGAGAAAGTAGAAGCATAAGGGATAGAAAATGAGGTCAGAAGAAAGTAGTCAGTAGCTGAAGTAAAGGTAAATAAAGCAGAAGTGGGGAGGTGCTAAGAGACACACATGGAAAAGGCAGAAGTCAGAAGCCACAAGGCAGGAGACACCATGGGGGTATAGTGGACAGTAGGCATGGAAAGAATCAAAAATATAACAACAATAATAAAAATAATGATGATGATAGCAAACACGTACCAATTTCTCTGTGCCAGGTTGAGCATCCCTAATCTGAAACTCTCAAATCCGAAATGCTCCAAAATCCAAAACTGTTTGAGCACTGACATGACACTTAAAGGCAATAAATGGTCATGGGAACATTTCAGATTTTGGATTTTCAGATTAGGGATGCCGAACTGATAAGTAAAATATAAATATTCCAGATCTGAAGGAACTCGAGATCCTAAACACTTCTGGTCCCAAGCATTCTGGATAAGGGATACCCAACCTGTATTCCAAATGCTTTAACTATATTAACTTCAACCTTGTTTCCATTTCACAGATGAAGAAACTGAGCCACAGAGAGCTTAAGTAACTCGCCAAGGTCACATAGCTAGGAAGCAGCATGATCCAACCCAGTTTGGAATTTCAGTCTGTGCTGAGAGAGAGGCTGAGTTCCCAGAATGGTAGACTAGGAGAGTTACTGTCACATCCTGAACCATATTCCATTTCTCATGAGGCTTGATGGTTCCGTAGTTTCCTCCATTTCCTTCATTCTTTAGGTGCTACACTAAATCTCTGCCACCCGAGGTAATCTAAACACCTGGCTGCCTTAATGCCTCGCCACCTGAAAGAGCTTAACTGATGCTGTGACTTTAAATGCAATACTGAATGCGAGAGCATTTTACCTTCCCTGAAAGAAATGGACTAGACAAAAAGAAGTGTTTTTATTCTGACTTGAAGTGAAAGTTCTTAAGATAGTATCTGGTGATCAAGATTGAGTTTGTCTCTAAATGATGTTTCTTTGTGACATTATTTTGGGTCAGCCTCGTCCGTCCTGGTAGTATATTTTTGCCACACACTGCGGGAATTTTAGAATGCTTTAGTTTACAACGTGTAATTATCATTGCATATTAATTAAATATCATTATATTAATTACATGGCCCTGTTCTACCTCATTCCTTCCCTGAGTAACTAGAATGAAGAGGCTATGATTATAGGGACAATGAACAAAGGCCAAGAGAAAAGGAGCTTGAATATTGTTTTATCTTTCAACAACTTCTTACAACAGCAGCCAGATCACTGAGAGTCTTGAAGGAATTTAGATTTATTTTAATTATGATCAGAACAAAATCAGGGCATATCATATCTTGTGTCACAAAAAAAAAAAAAACACTTCCTTCAGTCGAGCCCATTTTACTTTTATTGAGTACATTTGTGAGAGCAGCCAGTGGTCCAAGGAAAGTGCTACTTCCTTGTAGGACTCATTTGTAAAGGTGTGAGCATTCCTAAAAAAAGGGCAATCAATGGATATTGTGGGTCAGTGATTCCATCATCATTTTAAGAAGGAAAAGAGTTGGGCCCTAGATTGAGGCCTCCTTGGGAAAGGTTGAATTGCAATGAAATTGCAAAGAAGAATCACTAATATTTGTTCTGTTCACTATGCTGTGAAGTCTGCCGAAATACCAGCAGAAGATTTAGTTAGAACTTTATGTCTTGCACTAAAAGTTATTGCCAAATGATATTATTCTTTGAAAAAGTATGAGTGTTGGGCATTTTATTCTAATCCGTTCAACCCACTGGCTTCTAAGTTATTTTAGAAGATTATAAATATGTCAAATAAAATAATTGCCCCCTTCCAAAATGCCACTCAAAATCCTCCCACTTTCTTGACTTCCTAATGAGGATTAATCTTATAAGGATCGTCTTTATTTGTCTTGTCCTATTTTAGACATCAGGGTTGTGTTCAGTTGCCTTCTAAAGCTTTATTTATTTATAGCATAAAAGAGTCATATGTGTGGAAATAATAACACTTTTGTCAGAAAGTCAGGCAGCAACACGGGTCCAAATGCCACTCTCAGCGGAGCATACTTCCTGGGTAGCAGGCAAGAGAGAAGAAGGAGAAAGAAATCACTTGCCCTGCAGCAGAGCCCCTCAGACTATAAGTAAATTATCAAACAATCTGCATTGTTCATCCCAGCAGAATCTCTCAGCCCTAAAATGGCCATGTTCCCTCCCTTCCCATACACACTCTCTCCTCCCACGGAGGAAGCTCATGGCTCATTGGCTATAAACAGAGAAAAAGCAAACAAACTAATCTTTCTTGTGATCCTGACACTCAACCCCGGCAAGACAATTAATGTCAAACTTTGAACACCTTTCCTGGTCACCCTTTCATGTTCTGTGAGAGCTGAGTCCTAGAAATCTGATATAATCCTCCCCACAACGCTAAAAGTAAGTGCAATTATCATCACCACTTTCCAGATGACGAAACTGAGGTCTAGAAGCAGAACCGGCTCCGTGGGCGGGTGATGTGTGCAGCTAACTCCATAAGGCCCCAAGCTGAAAGGGTCCCCACACTTGGTTTCATGCTCCGCTGTCACCATCTTGAAATTCTTAATGATTTTTTAACAAGGGGTCCCACACTGTCATTTATGTTGGGCCCTGTAATTCATGTCATTCATCCTGCCTAGAAAGGTTAAGTCACTTTCCCGAGGTCCCTGTGTCCGTTTGCTTGGGTGGCCATAACAAAGTCCCACAGACTGGGCGGCTTAAACGGCATAGATGTGTTTCCTCACAGTTCTGAAGGCCAGGAGTCCAAGCCAGCAGGTTGGTGTCTTCCGCAGCTTCTCTTCTTGTCTTGTAGATGGCTACCTTCTTTCTCACTGTCTCTTCACATGGTCTTTAGGATGAAGGCCCACCCTAATGACCTCATTTTAAATTAATTACCGCTTTAAAGACCCCCATCTGCAAATACAATCATGTACTGGGGGCTCGGACTTCCACATATGAATTTGGGAGGGACACAGTTCGGCCCCTAACCATCCCACAGCCAGTAAGTGGAAGAACCACTAAGATTTGTTCCATTCACTCTGCTCTATTTGTCCTCATAAAATACCCGTGTACCATGTAAGAGACGCTCTCACTGTCACTAGCTGGAGAAACAGAAGCACAGAAAGGTCACCACTTGCTATCATGAACAAAATGGTGATACAGGAAATATGTTAGTAGAATGATAGTACCGGGTCCAAATCTCAGCTTGCCTGGCACCGCGTCTGCTGCTGGGCCAGTACTGCGTTTCACAGCCTACACACACAGACACCGCTGCCAGAAAAGACTGTGTCTCTCCACAATTATAGGTTCTTGGGCTGTCTGCCTTTGGTAGATTTCAAAATAGCACAGTCGATTCTGTTTTGAGCCAGGAAAAAAAACATCATTACTCTTCTGCTCACAAGTCATACAAAGGCACCTCTGTGGAGTGAATCCAGCCTACTGTCGTCTAGCCTCTTTATCTCATTCTTGGCTGGCTCCAAGCTGCGGTGAGCAGTGAGAAATAAGTTTGCTGAGATAACCAGGGATTAAGGTAACTCATTTAAATGATAAAACAGGAAACTCATTTCCAGTTTGAACATGGATAGTGTTTTAATGTGACCAGATCTGGAGTCTGGACTGAAGACTTGGAGTGTTTGTTATCCAGTCATGCCAAGTGACAAGGAGAGGAGGGATGGGATTTCTTCTTTCGAAGAGTTCTTTGCTGACAGCTGAGCAGAGAAAGCATTTTTTTGTGCTTTGGCTCATGAGTACAGCGGAGTGGAAAGGATGGCAGATCAGGGACAGAGTACACTGGTCCTAGTCTTGGCTCTGACACTAACCCTTTACTTCTTTAGACCTTAGTTTCTTTTCTGCAACATGATGCTTTCAAGTCTTATTCTGTCTCTCATATTCAGTATCATTGATGGGGTGGAGTAAGTATTCTTTGCACAAACACGAGAGCATGATGCAGTTTTCCGTTTAAATTCAGTTCTCAGTTGTTGTAATGTGATGTTTTATAATCTCTTGTTTTAAAATAATTTTCCTTTATGACTAAAAAAATTGTACATTCGTGGGGAAACCAGACAACACCTTGATCAGGTAATCAAAATTAACATCACCCCACTGAGGGACAGATGGATTTTGTACACCTCCAGAGATGATACCCTGAAAAGGATACGATACTACTTAGGTAATATTCTGGCCAGAAATGCATAATCTGAATCTAATCATGAAGAAACATCAAGCAAACCCAAAATGAGAGAAATTCTACAAAATAATTGGTCTGTTCTTAAAAAATGTCAGGGGCGTGAAAGACAAAGAATGGTTGAGGAAGTCATCTGGATAAAAGGAGATTATAAAGACTTCACAAGACTTGTAATACACAATCCTAGAAAAGATCCTATATAGAAAGAATTTCTATAAAGGACAGTATTAGTACAATTGACAAAATTAGAATATGAGTACCAGGTTAAAGTAATGTATCAATGTTAAATTTCCTAAATTTTATAACCATGCTGTTGATCTGTAAGAGAATATCTTTGTTCTTAGATGTATACATTCAAATATTATGGAGAAAAGAGAATGATACATGCCACTTTCAAATGATTCAGAAAAAAATATAGACAAAGAAAAATTAATAAAGCAAATATGGCAAAATGTTCAACAGTGGTGAATCCAGATAAAGGGGTATATGGGAATTCCTCATTCTATTCTTGCAAATTTTCTGTCAGGTTTGAGATTATTTTTAAATAAAAAGGTTTTTAAAAAGTAAAAACATGTTCACCGCATAAAATTTTCTGAAGAAGAAAGATCACTTGCAATCCTACCACCCAGAGATAACTGTTAGCTTTTTGTGTATACCTGATGACTTTAGAAGAAAAGAATGCTTTGGTGACAACTGGGCAGCGTGAGCATTTGTTGGGCTTTGGCTCACAAGTCCAGGGTGGTGGGAAGGGTGGCAGATGAGAACCAGTAACTGGTTTATTGGGGATATAATCGAGTCTGATCAGTGATTCCCAAGAGGATGTCTGCTGGGAGCTCTGGGAAAGATTTTCTCCCATTCTTTTATTTAGTTGTGTGTTGTGTCATGTAAAGATGTTTGGAGCTGTGGTCGCCACCTTGGGACCAAGAGGGAAAAGCCAAGGAAAATGGACAATATAATGATTCAGAGCAATGACATCACTGAGCTGCTCAATTTACCAACCCCAGAACCACCCTGGCTGTGGAAATTTTGCCACACGAGATAATAAATGTCCATATTCTTTAAGCTAATATAATTTAGGTATTCTGTTACAGACAAAAGCATCCCAACTGTTAAACCTCTACTCTTAAACAAGATAATGCAACTGCTTACTTTGCTTGTTTATCAAGACACGTAGCAAAAGCCCTTCCAAAGGAAAAAAGTCATGAGACCAACTCTGATTTATGAGCATGTGGCAATCTCGCCAGCCAAAGCTAAAAGGAACACAAGTTTCCACTTTGGGACAGACAGTGTGAGCTCCTGCCCAGAAAGTGAGAGAGGAGGCCAACGTCACTCTCTGGTGTGGAGAGGCACTAAGTGCTGGAAAAAGTAAGTGGGCTTGAGACTCACTTTGCCTTCCAAAAGGGGATTCAGTCCTGGGGTAGAGAAAGTGGAGCAAGCAGAAAAGGTTGTGGCCCCTGGAGTGTCTCACATACAGGCTGTACCTGTGCCTCCTGCCCAGGCTGGTTAGAGAGTGGGGCCACTGGCCATTCCTAGCCTATGTCAGTGACTTTTGATTCAATAAACAGGGCTTCTGGGAGTAGTGGCCAATGGCAGAGATGATGCCAGAGAAGGCCAGTGCTGCGGGTGGTTGCTGAAGGCCAAAGCACTGGTGGAAGCTGCACCTGATATTTAGTAAATATTAGTTCATTGACTCGTTAATAAATATTTTTGGACACTTGCTATCCTCTAAGTAAGTGCTATATGTTAAATATACAAGGCTTGACGTGACATTGTTCCCGCTCTCATAGAGCTTACCGTCCACTTTGGGGAGGCTCTGTGTCACCTGAAAAGGACACAGGTATTGCAGCCAGATAGACCTGGATTCAAACCCTGACTCCACCATTTACAGTGGGACCCTGAACAAGCTACTATCCTCTCTGTGTCTTAATTACCTCGTGTATAGAAACGGGGATAATGATAATACTTGACTTATAAAATAATTGTGAGGATTACATAATAAAATGTATATGAAGTGCTTAACACAGTGCTTGACACATAGTAATCATTTAGAAAAACAGCATGACTGTCGTTAGTTGTATATTGTTATTAGACATATTGTTTATACATATGTTATATGTATATCTACCCCTTTTAAACCTTGACTTACTCATCCTGGATATAGCTTATTCCTCTTCGTCTTTAGCCTTTTAGCCTTCAGAGCAAAACAATCGCTCTCAGGAAATTTTTCTTGTTAATTGTGATGCTATTAATATTATCCCCACTTTCAAGTAGATATATTTTCTGATGTTATATCACATATGATGTGATGTCTATATAGTCCCAGTTTAGTCTATGCTCTTGGGGAGCTTACATTTTAATGGAAAGAGACAGATAAACAATAAACCTAGTAAATAAGTAAATTATATATTACATTAGAAGTCATGACAAAAAATAGAACAGGGACGAAGGATTGGGAGGGACGGGGGTGGGGATAGGAGGAATGCAATTTTAAACATGATGGTGACACAGGCCTTATTAAGAAGATGACACTTTAAAATTTACTATTTTAAAGTATACAATTCAGTGGTTTTTAATATCTTCACAAGGTTGTGTCACCATCAATACCATGAAATTTCAGGATACTTTGATACTTTCATGGATCCAAAACAAAACTCAATAACCATTTGAAGTCACTGCCCCCCAGCTCTGACAGGCATTAATCTACCTTGTCTTTATTGGTTTGCCTGTTCTAGACAACTCATATAAATGGAATCACACAATAAGTAGCCTTTTTATTTATTTATTTATTTTTTTTTTTATTTTTGAGACAGTGTCTTGCTCTGTCACCCTGGTTAGAGTGCAACGGCGTGATCCTAGCTCACAGCAACCTCCAACTCCTGGGCTTGAGTGAGCCTCCTGCCTCAGCCTCTCGAGTAGCTGGGACTTCAGGGGCACACCACCTAACATCTGGCTAATTTTTTTTCCATTTTTGGTAGAGATGGGGTCTCTCTCTTGTTCAGGCTGGTCTCGAACTCCTGATCTCAGGTGATCCTTCCACCTTAGCCTCCCAGAGTGCTAGGATTACAGGCATGAGCCACTGTGCCCAGCTGAATATATAGCCTTTTGTGTCTGGCTTCTTGCACTTAACATGTTTCAAAGGTCACGGCCAGGCGAGGTGGCTCACACCTGTAATCCTAGCACTCTGGAAGGCCGAGGCGGGTGGATCGCTCGAGGTCAGGAGTTGGAGACCAGCCTGAGCAAGAGCGAGACCTCGTCTCTACTAAAAATAGAAAGAAATTATCTGGCCAACTAAAAATATATATAGAAAAAATTAGCTGGGCGTTGTGGCGCATGCCTGTAGTCCCAGCTACTTGGGAGGCTGAGGCAGGAGGATCCCTTGAGCCCAGGAGTTTGAGGTTGCTGTGAGCTAGGCTGACGCCACGGCACTCACTCTAGCCCGGGCAACAGAGCAAGACTCTGTCTCAAAAAAAAAAAAAAAAAGAAAGAAAGAAAAATTAGCCAGGCGTAGTGGCGCATGACCCAGCTACTCAAGAGGCTGAGGCAGAAGGATCGCTTGAGTCCAGGAGTTTGAGGTTGCTGCGAGCTAGGCTGACTCCACGACACTCTAGCCCTGGCAACAGAGCTAGACTCTGTCTCAAAAAAAAAAAAAAAAAAAAAAAACCAAACAAACAAACAAAAAAACCCAAAGGTCATCCATGTAGTAGCATGTATCACTACTTTGTTCCTTTTTGTGGTTGAATAATACTCCAATTGTATGGACGCACCACATTTGTTTTATTCATCAGTTGATGGACATTTGGGTTGTTTCTACTTTTTGACTATTATGAATAATGCTGCTAGGAACATTCATATACAGGTTTTTATGTGGACATAGGTTTTCCATTCTTTTGGGTAAATACCTAGGAGTGGAATTGCTGGGTCATATGATGACCCTATGTTTAACTTCTTGAGGAACTGTTTTCCAGAGTAGCAATATCATTTTACATTCCCCCAGCAATGTATCAGCATTCCAATTTCACCACATCCTCACCAACACTTGTTATTATCTTTCTTTTTTATTATAGCCAAGAAGATAACATTTGAGCCAGATCTGAAGGCATGGTGGGAGTGAGCCATGTAGATAGCCAAGAGAAGGGACTTGCAGGCAGAGGGACCCGCCAGGGCAAAGCCCTTGAGATGAGAGTGTGCCTGATGTGTCCCAAGGGCAGCAAGATGGACAGTGGAACTGGAGACGTGTGACTGAGAGGGCAAGTAGAATAGGATGAGGCCAGAGAGCTTAGAAGTTGGAGAAGACAGTGGCCAAACATGGGTAGTTGAAAACCATTGTAAGGACTTCGGCTTTTACTTTAAAAGAAATGGAAAGCCAGTGAAAGGTTTTGGAGCAGAAGGGTGACATGATTTGACCTGCAATATAGCGGCATCACTCTGACTGCTGAATTACATGTGGGCCAGGGTGGAATAAGGGAGAATGGAGAGAAAATTGGTAGATTTTTGCAATAATGGTAGTATGCAGGGGTGGTTGGTGTCAGGGAGGCAGTTAGGAGTATATGTTTTAAGATAGAAGCAACAAGACTTCCTGACAGAGAGTGGAATATGAGAAAAGATAGGAGTCCAGCATGACTTCAAGATTTGTGGTTCACTTATTTTTACTTCAAAATATAGTATATCAGGAAGTATATTCAAATTCATTCTTTGCTATTAGGTTAGACCCAAGGTCCTCAATTAAGGCAAGCTCACATGTTTAAAAATATTGTCCATGGTATTAATACTACTAATAATAATATGCTACAATTTATTAAACATCAGGTCCTTTAATCCAACTGTCTCATCGGCATATATTATTTTCCTCAATTTGTAGATTTGTAAACAAAGGTGTGACAGCTTCCCTAATTTTTGACCCTGCTTCCAATTAAGGCCAACCAGAGAAAGCCAAATATGCACCCCTAACCAATCCCCTAGGCTGCCTTGCTTCTAGCTGGCCTGCCTACAGCTCCCCGTGCCAACAGCACCCAACTGGGGTGGATCTGGAAGCTTCCCTTTTTTCCACTCTTAAGCTTCTACTCCTCTGGCTGCCTTGGAGTCTGTGCCAAAACACAAGTGCTGGACTCCCTTGCTGTAGCAAGCTCTGCATAAATAGCCTCTGCTTGTTCTCATTTGGCTGATTTTTGTTTATTTCCACAGGTGTCTTAGGTCAGGTTCTCCAGGAAAAGGACTCAGGGGTGAAGACTTGCATGTAGCTTTATTGCGGAACACTCTCAGGATGGCCCCCTGTGACGGGGAGGATGGGAGCAGAATGGGGCAGATGGAGAAGTTGAACTGTGACACAATTGCACTAGAGGCCCCAGCTGACCCCCATGGGGAGCTCTAGGGCTGGGATGGCCCTTCAGAAAAATACTCTGGATTAGTAATTGCATGCAGGCTGCCCTTAGGGAAGGAGAGGAACCTGAGGTGAGGCAGTTCTCTTTGGTCAAGTGCAAGTCCTAGTAGGGTCTCAGCTATGAACCCTCAGCAACCAACACTTAGGCAGCTGGGGAACAAGTACTCGGATCCCCCTCCAGGGAAGAGATTAGGTCGTCCCAGCCAACACACAGCTGACAGCAGATCGTCACTTGAACCTAACTTTGAATCCAGGTTCAAAGCCCTTTTCACTACAGCGTAGCTGTCTCCACTCAAAAAACATGACAAATGGAAATTTTGTGAACACTCATGTTCCTTCCTCTTAGTCCAAAACCAAGACCATATTTGGACAGTGACTCAGACATTTTTAGCAAATGATTTAGAGCAGCGGTCCCCAACCTTTTGGCACCAGGGATTGTTTTCATGGAAGATAATTTTTCCACAGACGGGGAGGGAGTGATGCTTTCAGGATGATTCAAGCACATTACATTTATTGTGCACTTTATTATTATTACATTGTAATATATAATAAAATAATTATACAACTCACCATAGGTTGGGGACCCCTGATTCAGAGGAGAGCAGTTGGCTCAATTGAATGTGGCATTAAAAGATCTGAAATAAGTCCCAACCGGACCAACCAAAAGCAGTTAGCTGAATTACCACATGTAGACAGACATTCATACCATCTTAATACAGTTTTTTACAAATGTTTCCCTCTCTCAGTAGAGTGGAGCATCGTGACACCAGCTTCCCAGCTTGAGATGCTGACAATTTAAAAATAAATGGATGTGAAAATAGTATCATTCCCACTTCAAGGATATTCATCCCCTGGGTAAAATTATTCCATGTTAGTCAACATCCTGGTTAAATATATCTTGGAAGTTAGTAAAATATTAATTTATTCTTTTAAAACACTCTAGCTCTCTACCTTACTTTGTCACTAGTGTTACATGATTATTGCAAGATTTTTAGTTTTATTGGAGCTACTTAAACTCAATACTTTTTTTTTTTTTTGGTTTTACAAGTAAATCAGCTGATACTTTACCTAATAACAGGAACATAGCTGAAGATTATGAAAAACATACACCAAGTTCTATCTGCAAATTGGATCTGAATATTTCCTTTATCTGTAAACAAGTCGGTAACTGTGACTTTTTTTTAATCTGTCAGCATATTCTCTCACCATCACATGACCTTTTAAATATATTAGTCATTGTTCCCAGAGCTTTTGGCTTTTTTTTCCTGTATGTCCTGGAAATTCCCTCACACTCACCCTGAGGAAGGTTTGTCACCTCTTGACTAAACTTGTATGGGATTTGAGCTAATTTGTAATCCCAGGTACCTTTTGCCAATAACATAATATCAGTAGTTCTTAAACTTTGGGTCATAACAATCATTAAGGGAATCTATTAAAATAGAGGATATCAAGCCAGGCACAGTGGCTAATGCCTGTAATCCTAGCACTCTGGGAGGCCGAGGCAGGGGGATTTCTTGAGCTCAGGAGTTCAAGACTAGCCTGAGCAAGACTGAGGCACCATCTCTACTAAAAATAGAAAAATTACCTGGCGTGTTGGCATGCACCTGTAGTCCCATCTACTCGGGAGGCTGAGGCAGGAGGATCTCTTGAGGCCAGGAGTTGGAGGTCGCAGTGAGCTATGATGACACCACTGCACTCTAGCCAGGGCAACAGAGCACATCTCAAATAATAATAATAAATAAAATAGAGGATATCAGAGATTCAAGCCAGTTCTAAAGAGTCAGAACTTCTGGTGGTGATGCTTAGACAAATGTATAATTAAATGCCTCTTTTTGGAATTCTGCTAAATATCACAGCTTGGAAACCACTTGCAAACAAATTGCACATTTCTATCAACCAATATATGTAGTTTTCTGGCAATGGAATATCAGGATGAAAGTGACATTTGGAGTCCATTCTTTTCTAAAGCTGTGTGCGTAGTGCTGTACTGTGGAAGTGGAAACAGCAGGCCGGATTTTGCCAACAGAGATCCATTTGTATGACAAGGCCTATTGGAATGGTAACAATACAAATGCAAAGGATAGGGACTGATCTAAGAAAACTTGCTATAGAAGAATTGCCCTGACCCAGTGATTTCCAGAATGTAAAAACAAAAAAATAGTAAAGGAGTTGGAAATTACTTCAAGGGTCTGAGAAGATAAGGGTATTGCAAAAATGGCTATGGCAGAAATTATTGAATAAATAAATATTGATTATAGCACTGGGTGCAGTGATAGGCAACAAAGGTAAGAACACGTAGTTAAATTTACTTCGCAGATATTTATCGAGTATGTACTTACTATGTGCCCAGCGTTTTCCTACAGTGTAACCAAGACATGGTTCCCAAATTTGGATTTATATCAGACTTAGCTAGGGATATTTTAAAAAATAGTTTTCCTGGACCCTACATTAGCTCTACTGAATCTAAATATCTGGGGGTGGAAATCTCTAATGTGTAAAGCTCTCCAAGTAGATTCTACACCCAGTCAATGGGCCAGTATTTGGGAATCACTATTTCAGAGACCACGAAAATGAGGGAGGCATAGTGTTTGTTTTTAAGGAATACACAAACCGGCATGGGAGCTGTATGCTGTACCAGGTTTCCTGGCTCTACCTTATATTCCTGGCTTCTAAATGGTCCCCTTTGCATTCCCACATCCACCTCTTTAGCCCACCCTTTTAACCAATCTCTTATGCTCCCTCTGCCTCCCTACTTCAATATATTCTTTATGGTTCTGTTAATTTTGCACATTTCAATTACAACTATTTTTGACGTTGAAAATAAATGCTGGTATTTCCCCATTACCTACAAAGTTAGGGATAGAATGCCCCAGTTTGGCATTCAAAATTCTCCACTGTTATCAGTTAGGCTTCCTTCAATTGTAAGCAACTGAACCAATTCTGGCTAATTTAAGCAGAAAAAGATTTGCACTAGTTCACAAAATCAAAGTTCAGTCATTTCCATTTTTTGTATGATTCTTCTTAAAATTCTCATTTTTAGAGTGTGTCTGATGCAACAATTTTCCAACTCTTGTCAATAGGAAGACCCAAGACATTGACTGAAAGACCATCTATAATTATGCTCACTGGGGAAAGAGAGTTCTTTCAAAACAAATTTGGGGTGCTGTTACCAAAAGGGGAAACGAATGTTAAGGAGGAAAACCAAGAAATGCCCACTTCATCCAAATAGAGCCCCAGTCCAATTGAAGTAAAATTGGGTACAGTGGAGAGGAATTCTGTGCGTGCTTTTCTGAGACATCTGAGGTCAAAATGGGGAAAATAACCAAGGGACCTAATACTTGATCATGTCGATGTACTCAGTGCTGGGGGAGAAGGCTAGTGGTTTGAAGTAAATGTTTTAAACAATGTGTGGAATGATTCCAGAAGTTACTGTGAGTAATAAGGATAAAGATCACCTGTTTTCATTTTTTCTGTAATCAACCAATTGCCACATAATTACAATGTTCTTTACAGAACTTATTTTCAGTTCTTTACAGAACTTACTTTACAGAACATTGTATAGTATTTTTTGAAAAATAAGTTAACCACCATAATACAGGAACAGCCAGAATTTTATTGGGGAGAAAGTCAGTAGGGTTAACGGCAACTTCTGTAACTTTAGGAGGGTAACAAGTCTTCCACTTCCAAATTCAAGAAAGGTGCAATGATCTCCCGTAGCTCCCACATCGTGCGGCGCCCAAGCATTCTGGGGAGCACCCTTTCAAAGACAAATGTAGCATCAAAAAATAGTATGTAGCATGAAAGTCCAGTGAACATGAGGACGTAAAACATGACAAAAATCCTCAGTGCACATTTCCTGCAAGGAAAGAAAACATCTGTGTTGAGAAAATTCTCAAGATAACATGGATAGTACCCCGGCTCTTCCACCCAGGTAGCCCGAAAACTTAAACTAAGTAATTGAGTTTGTCTTGACTTCAGTTTGCGTCTGTGAAGCAAGAAGCTTGGAGTAGAGGTGCAGGTTAAGTCCATGCTAGGGCTGGCATAGGAATTCCAAGATTCTACATTTATGAAACAATGAAACCCCTGGAGAACGTGGGGCCCTTTTTCCTTTGAAATGCCCTTCTCACATTCTAGCAGGTTAGTGCAATCTTTACCTCACTTGTGAAGTATATGATGCCTGTTTTGGGGCAAATAAAGGCACAGACAGTTAGATTTTCCCTGGATACAAAATATAATGTGATAAATGGAATTCAGCTAGCTTTTGTTTTGGCACCAGACTTTTTTTTTTTTTTTTTATAAAGTAAAGTAAGCTTTTTCAAATCCTTGAAGACTCCTCCTGGGCTGTACCTATGGTATGTTTTATTTACTTGCTTCTAAGTGCTTGCATTATTCTTTTCTTTTTTTTTTTCCTTCCCACCGCTGCCCTATTATTTTCTAATTATAAATGCCATATATGATTAGGGTAGAAAATCTGGAAAATTTTGAAAAACACAAAGAAGAAAAGAAAAGAAATGTCACAGATAATCCAGTTAACCCAGATAATTACCATTTATAATACATTTCGGAAGAGAAACTCTACAGCATAGCTAAAGTTAGCTGTGGATCTATTTTGTGACGTAACTCAGTGGATTCTATAAACCTGAACCACGTTTCTTGCCATTATCCCACTGGCTAGCTCTTGGCAGTTACACAAATAATTGCTTTTAATTTACACATTTATCAAAGAGCCAATGTTCTTAAGATATTCTATTAGGAAGGGGCTTAGAGGACTGCCGACATGAAGTAGAGGTGTCTTGCCCTCAAGGAGCACTAAATCTAGGTTTGTTCTTTCTTATGAAAAGAAAAACAACTCACTACAAAAACATATCTAATAAATAAACACTATTCTTCTTAAAGTAAAAAAAGAAATAGTCATTTTTGGAAATATCAAACTACAACATTTTCAAAGAAATACATTTTAACATTAAGTTTTTTAAGTGAAAAACAATTTTTATAAATCACAGATTATTTGGAAAACAGAGAAATGAATAAACAATAATCTCATCATCCTAACATAACCAGCTAAATTGTTAATCTTTCCTTTCTTTCTTCCTTTCATCCCTTCTTTCTATTTTGTTTTAGTTTTTTGTTTAATTTCATTTTTCCTTTTGTTTAGAGTATGGTCTTCCAGTTTTTTCTGTTCTGCACTGAATATTCGAGGTATAGTTGCATTCATATTTATTGCTTAACACTACTGAATCATTTGATTTTTATTTATAAATCAATATCATTTAACTTTTCAAAAATGTTTAAATTTTCTATTATTAAGCAAATAACATGTAAAATATTTAGTTTAAAAGATTCAGACATAATTTTCTTTGGAAAACATCCAAGCTATTAAATTAAAATGTTTTTTCATCATATTACATGTACAGAACCAAAAATTAGTGTCATTAATAATTTTATTCATTTTGAACTTATCTTCTGTAAAGAATAGAAATATTCTCCTGATAGTATTAGCTTATATCTAGAAAACCCCAAAGACTCCACCAAGAGACTCTGGAATTGATAAATAAATTCAGCAAAGTCTTAGGTTACAAACTCAACGTACACAAATCAGTAGCATTCCTATACACCAATAACAATTAAGCTGAGAGTAAAATCAAAGGTTCAATACCATTCACAATAGCTACAAAGGAAATAAGATACCTAGGAATATACTTAACCAAGAAGGTGAAAGATCTCTACAAAGAGAACTACAAAACACTGAAGAAAGAAATCTCAGATGACATGAACAAATGGAAAAACATATCATGCTCATGGATCGACTGGCAGAATCAACATTGTTAAAATGTCCATACTACCTAAAGTGATTAACAGATTCAATGTAATCCCCCTCAAAATACCAACATCATATTTCACAGATCTAAGAAAAATAATTCTATGCTTCGTTTGGAACCAGAAAAAAGCCTGAATAGGCAAAGCAATCTTAAGCAAAAAGAACAAATTTGGAGCCATCACATTACCAGACTTCAAACTATACTACAAGGTTATAGTAACCCAAACAGCATGCTATTGGTGCAAAAATAAAGAAACAGGCCAATGGAACAGAACAGAGAACCCAGATATAAAACCATCCACATATAGCCAACTGATCTTTGACAAAGTAGACAACAATATACACTGGGAAAAAGAAGCCCTATTCCATAATGGTGCTGGGAAAATTGGATAGTCACATGCAGAAGAATGAAACAGGATCCATATCTCTCACCACTCACAAAAATTAATTCAAGATGGATAAAAAACTTAAACGTAAGACATGAAATCATAATAATTCTAGAAGAAAATGTTGGAAAAACTCTTCTGGATATTGGCCTAGGCAAAGAATTTATGAATAAGACTCCAACAGTAATCACAGCAACAACAAAAATAAATGGGCCTTGATTAAATTAAAAGGCTTCTGCAGAGCCAATGAAATAATCAACAGAGCAAATAACCTACAGAATGGGAGAGAATATTCTTAAGCTATACATCCCATAAAGGGCTAATAACCAGAATCACAAAGAACTAAAACAAATCAGCAAGGAAAAAACAAACAGCCCCATTAAAAAGTGGGCAACAGACATGAACAGAAACTTTTCAAAAGAAGGTAGACAAATGGCCAATAAACATATGAAAAAATGCTCAACATCACTAATTATCAGGGAAATGCAAATTAATACCACAATGAGATATCACCTTACCCCAGTTAGAATGGATTTTATTTAAAAGTCCAGACAGAATTGATGCTGGCATGGATGCAGAGAGAAAGGAATGCTTATACACTGTCGATGAGACTGTAAATTAGTACAACCTCTATGGAAAACAGTATGGAGATTCTTCAAGGAACTAAAAGTAGACTTACTATTTGATCCAGCAATCCCACAACTGGGTATTTACCCAAAGGAAAAGAATCATTTTATGAAAAAGACACCTGTACTCTAATGTTTATTGCAACACAATTCATAATCCCAAAGATGTGGAATCAACACAAGGGCCCACCAATTCATGCGCAAAGTAACAAAATGCAGTATATGTATACTATGGAATACTACTCAGCCATGGGGAAGGATGAACTAAGGCCTTTTGCAACAATTTGGATGGAACTGGAGACCATTATCCTAAGTGAAGTATATAAAGAATGTAAAAACAAACACCACATGTACTCGCTATTAAGCTGGAACTAACTGATGAGCACACATGTGCACAGAGGGAAGCAAAACTCAGAAGAAATCAAGCAGGGGGGAGGGGGGAGGAGGGGATGGACAAAAACCCACCTAAAGGGTACAGTGAACACTATCTGTGTGATGGACACACTTATAACCCTGACTGAAGCATAAAAAAATTGATACATGTAACCAAAAATGTTTGTACCCCTATAATATTTTTTCTTTTATTTATTTATGTATTTTTAATTTCAGAATATTAGAGGGGTACAAACATTTTGGTTACATATAATGCCTTTGCAGAGCTACAAGCATGCCCTTCCCCCATACAGTGTGCTCCGTACCCATAAGTTGTGAGTTAACCCACCCCCAGCATCCCCTTCCCCCATAATATTTTGAAATTAAAAAAAAATTTTAAACATAAAAGAATAGACATATTCTTTTAACTTTTGAATACTATTTAATTTTCAAACCTTGCCATGTATAAAACCTTTAATCTTTTCCAAAATTTTCACATTATTTGTAGTAGGTACAAAAGGACTGGGGGACAATACCAAGAAGAGGCCACCTTCTGAAGCTAAAAACAGAAAAATTGATACTTTGTGAATGAATAAATCACTATTTATTATACCTCCTCAAAATGTTAGTGTACAAATATGGTTTAATGGAATTAAACCCAGTCTACCTAGAGACTGGGCCAAATTTTAGGCAATCTTAATTAGGATGTAATGATTTGAAAAAATGATGGCCAGTTCAACTGGATTAAAATCCTCCCAAATAACACAAAGTGATAATTGAAAGGTATTCGCTTATTTGTTTTTGAGATATAATTCACATACCATACAACTTACCCTTTAAAGTGTACAATTCAGAGGCTTTTAGTTTATTTACAAGTTTGTACATCACCACTATCTAATTCCAGGAAATTTTTATCACCCCAAAAAGAAACCCCATACCCATGAGCAATCACTCTCTCCCTATTCCCCAATACCTCCAGGCCTGGCAAGCACTAACCTACTTTCTATCTATATGGATTTTCCTATTTTGAATATTTCATATAAATGGAACCATACAATACATATCCTTTTGTGTCTGGCTTACTTCGCTTAGCATAGTGTTTTCTAAGATCATTTATGTTGTATTAGGTATTAGTACTTCATTCTTTTTTGCGGCTGAATAATACTTCACTGTGTGGCTAACTACATTTTGTCTATCATCAATAAATAGACGTTTGAATTGTTTCTATTTTTTGGCTGCTATGAATCATGCTGCTCTGAACATCCATGCACAGGTTTTTGTGTGGACATATGTCTTCAATTCTTTTGGGTATATACTGAGGAGTGGAATTGATGGGTCATGTGATAACTCTATGTTTCACATTTTCAGAAACTGCAAAACTGTTTTCCAAATTGGCTGTACCATTTTACAATTCCATCAACAATATTTGAGGGTTCCAATTTTTCCACATCCTCTTCAATGCTTATTATTGGTTGTCTTTTTTCTTATAGTCATCTTAGTGGGTGAAAAGAGGTATCTCATTGTGGTTTTGATTTGCATTTTCTTAACAACCAGTGATGTTGATCAACTTTTCTTGTGCTTGTTGACCATTTGTGTTAATTCTTTGGAGAAATGTCTAAGTCTTTTGCCTGTTTTTAAACTGAGTTGTTTAGGTTTTTTTGTTGTTGAGTTGTAAGAGTTCTTTATATATTTTGGACAGTAAATCCTTAAATTTTTGAGAGCTGAAAAAGTTGATTCTGAAAATTTTTTTCTAGGTTTCTCTTTGATTTTATGTAGGAGAAAGTTTTCTGAGGTCTTTACCATTTTCACTGATATCACTCCTCATTTACTTATTAATTTAACATCTGTTGAGCTTTATGAGCATATTTTACATGTCATGTCCCAAAATGAAGAAGACAAGATCCCTGCCTTCGTGTATTCCATGGAGTATTAGGAGAAGATGAGTCTGAAGTAATTTAATTGCAATACTATACTATGAGCTTTATGATGAGATTATTTGCAAGGTGGAGTGTGCACACAGCTTTACAACTTAACAACAAAAAGACAAACAACCCAATTTAGAAAACGGGCAAAGAGCTTGACAAAAGAGAGACCTGAAGATTCTACCTGGGTTGGTGGTTGGAGATAAAGAATCAGAAAAGTTTTCACAGAGGAGGGTACTACTCAGGGTGTATATGATGGTGTGGCATCTCCCAAAAGAAATCCAAAGAGTCAGAATTTGCTGGTTTATATTAATATGTCTCTAATACAGTACGAGACAGAGGCATCCTATCCAGCAAAGGTTTTCAAATGTGCTTCTCAGTTTTGTTCCTTTGGTGGAGGTGGTTGCAACATAGTCTGTAGATACCATCCCTTAAGCTTAGATAGATATAGATATATAGAGATAAATTTGTCTATCTCTATATATCTTTCTAAAGAAATAGATATATTTATCCAAAGTGATAAGAAAGCAACCTATATCTATATACCTAATGCAATATATCTATCTCAAAAACAACAGGAAAAATACTATGAGTCCAATAAACATAAAGACTTTTAAAGAACATAAATAATTTACTAAAAAAACCCCCAAATTTTAGTCAACCCTTGAACAAAATGCAATCTTCCTATAGTTCATACATTTTGGAGCTTTTGTCCAGCTCACACTGGCCCCTTTCTCTGGCTTACCACGCAGTGACACGGGGAGGAGCGTTCTGCCCTAACGCAGGTGGTGGAGCCTGAAGAAGCTGCGGCTCCATTTCTTCAGTGTCCATTTCTTCAGTGTCCATTTCTTCAGTGTCCATTTCGTCAGGACTGTACTCAGAATCTGTGTTCCCGTCTTGCATTTGGTACATCCTCAGTTTTCTATTCAGCAGAGCCATGTCCTTGCAAAAGTCCTGGGGAAAAAAAAAAAAAGATCAATCAATTATCTTAAAAAAAAGAAGAAGAAGAAGAAGAAGAAGAAGAGGAAGAGGAAGAAGAAGAAGATTCTAGATGTCTCCAAGTCTTACTATAGACAATGCAGAGTGCTTTTCCTCTGGAATACCTCAGGGACGCACGTTAGACATCATATGTAAGTCACATGAGGACATAAGGAGATCACTGGCAGGTACATAGCAGGGGACTTACACATTCACAGTATAAGGTAGCACCATGGTAGAAAATGAAACAAAACCCACATACTAATCTTTAGCCACTGGATTGTTCATGTAGGATGATATCCTTGTACTAAATGCATCTATTCAATTTGTTCATCTATGCAAAACATATTTATTGAGAGACTACTGCCTACCAGGCATTATTCTAGGATACAGTGGTTAACAAAATAGACAAAGAATGTGCAATCTATTACACGTGTATTTATAGGAGCAGGGGGGCAAGTAATAAACATCTAAACACATACATACGTTAGATATTATAGATGAAGGTATGTGCTAAAGAGAAAACAAGGTGATAAAACAGAGTAATTTGTGGTGGGGACATCTACTCTAGATAGGTGGGATGAGCAGGCACTTCTGAGCAGGTGACAGGTTGATTGATTGATTCATTCATTGTTTCATTGACCTATTCACATTCACCTCAATGTCTAAGATCATGTGGGATGAGTTCAGAGATGATGTCACTTTTTGGGCTAGGGAGATTAGGAGAGGTCTGGAAGAAGAGATGACGTTTGAACTGAGCCTTGAAGAATGGGAATACGCAGACATGGAGGATAAGCTCCAGAGGACAGGATGAGAACCAGATGTAGCACAGGGGTGTGAGAGCCTGGGAGGATACCAAAATCGTGAGCTGCTCTGTTGGCCCCAAGCAGGATGCCAGGAGGGGAAGAAAAGGGCAGTAAGACTAGAAAGAGACCAGGATGTGGTGCACCCTCAAATTCTAGGGAAAGAATTACCCCTGTATTTAGATCACCTGAGTTTATCATTGTTTATCATTGTGAAATCTTACCTCTATTCTTTCAATGAATTTCTCCTTTAATTCGTGAGCTTCATTACAAACACCTGCCTAAAGAGAAATCCACAGTTCCAGGTAAAATGAAAATTATATTTTTGTAGTTTCTACAATACAATCTTACTTATTTTGGACACCACTTATGAAGTGGCTTCATTGAAATTTACTTTTACTCCATAAAATCTTTCCTCTTAGAGCAAATTCATAGTGTAATCATGAATTGCAAATTGTAAGAGGAATAACCAAAAGATTAACAAGATTATTTTCAAGACTTTAGGAGCACACATTTACACAATAGCAGCATATTAGAAATCATCCTTCTCTCTATTCATTACTCTGTCTTTCCTCCTTTAAAAAAAAACTTCTACCAGGACACTACTGGGAGAAACATACTACGTTTCTGAGAAAATAAGATTTCTTTTAAATATTTAAAATTTCATAAGTTATAAATGTAAGTCTTCATTATGTCAGATTGAATATTCAGGCCCTATGGTTGAGCAAAAGAGCTGTCCACAAAAAGTTCTGCTTCATCTTTTCCTCCCAAGTCCCCTATGGGTTGTCAGGTAGAGATAACAGATGATTTTGGCCGTTTCTTTCAGTAAGAACAAGATACAGGCTGAAAGCAAACCATCACCTTCTAAGACATGAATGCCAATTGCACATATGCCACAAGTAAAGAACGCTTTTAAAGGTTTTAAATTAATGATCCCATAATAGACTTACAGAATGCTTTGAAAAGCAGAGCTATAGAAGAAAGAACAGTGTTCCCGGGATTTAAGAAAGATGAGTTTTACTTTATTTATTTATTTTTTTTTAATTTTTTTTTGAGACAGAGTCTCGCTCTGTTGCCTGGGCTAGAGTGAGTGCCGTGGCATCAGCCTAGCTCACAGCAACCTCAAACTCCTGGGCTTAAGCGATCCTCCTGCCTCAGCCTCCCGAGTAGCTGGGACTACAGGCATGCGCCACCATGCCCGGCTAATTTTTTCTATATAGATTTTTAGTTGTCCATATAATTTGTTTCTATTTTTAGTAGAGACGGGGTCTCGCTCTTGCTCAGGCTGGTCTCGAACTCCTGACCTCAAGCGATCCACCCGCCTCGGCCTCCCAGAGTGCTAGGATTACAGGCGTGAGCCACCGCGCCCGGCCGAAAGATGAGTTTTAGAAATCACATTTCCAGAAATTGATTCTTAAAAAAAGTACTTGCAAGAGCGAGCAAAGGCATGGCTTTTTGAGACATGGTTTGTAATGGCAAACATTGATTATTAAGGCCCAAATATCTAACAAAATAACTTTAATAAATTTAAACATGCATTATATAGCAGCAGGGGAAAAAAGGTAAAATGACATCTGCTAGCATAGAAAATTGTTGAAGAAAAAATGCTAAGTGCAAAAGCAAGTTGTAAAACAATATGTATAATATGATCCCATTAAAACAGTAACAACAATGTGTAAAAATATGTATAGAAAAAATTTGAAAGAATATACATATATGAAAATATTCATTGTGTTTGTCTTTGAGGGAGTGGGATTATTTTTCATTGTTTAATAGTTCCATAATATCTTAATTATTAAAACAAGCATGCATTACTTTCATTAGAAGAAAAAATATAGAAATGTATGTGAGAGCAAGAGTGAGACTGGTTCTTTACATCTGGAAATATGGGCAAATCACTTTATCACTTCGTCTTTTGGAGTTCACAATTTTTTTTTTTCTGAAAATGAGGATACAGTCTAAATGACAGTAAATTCCTTTCCAGGTCTAAAATTCTGAGTATATCTTTCATCGAATTTCAGATTCCATGCCCTGAAATTCTCTAGATGTGAGATATCTTTGAAGAACTGTTTTTTTCCTTAGTGATAAAACCATTTTGTCATTACCTGGTTAAATTTGTTATCCATTTCTCCTAATTGCTTTCTAATTTCCACGATCTTCTCCTATTAAAAAAAGGGAGTATAAAACAAAAGTTGTAATGAATGATGAGTGGAATTGAAACAAAACAACTGAGTTTTAGGAGAAAGCATATTTATCATTAAAAAAAAAAACAGTTTGGGATTTAATAGAAGCTGGTTTTTTTTTTTCCTCCCCCAGTGTCCAACATTAAATCAAATCAACAAAATATTACTGGCCACACCCTATGTAGGTGGCCATTGAGCCAGACATTGTGCTCGTTGGATACAAGTAATAGGAGTGTTTACCCTCAAAAAGCCTATACATGAATTGGGAAATGTATACTCTACCCTCATTTTTTGCCGAGTTTATTCATCACCATCCCCTGAATCATTTAATCATTTAGAGATAATAATGCAATGATAATCACATTTTATTTAGTGTCCTAGTTTATTTGTAAACATCTTTATATAAAACTTATCAAAGATAACTAGGATGGGTTTAGTCTCAAAATCAAAGTCTAGATGTTCACATGGAGATTTCAGAAAGCTTTGGGAACTTGGGGGCTCAATATCAGGAAACACCCAAAGTCCACCTCAAAGTCCTTTCTGTAGCTTAAAGTTCTAAATGCATTTGTTTCTGGGCCGAGTGCTGTGGCTCGTGCCTGTAATCTTAGCATTCTGGGAAGCCAAGGAGGGAGATTTGCTTGAGGTCAGGAGTTTGAGATCAGCCTGAGCAAGAGCAAGACCCTATATTTACCAAAAATAGAAAAAATTAGCCGGGTGTGCGCCTGTAGTCCCACCTACTCGGGAGGCTGAGGCAGGAGGATCCCTTGAGCCCAGGAGTTGGAGGTTGCAGTGAGCTATGATCACACTATTGCACTCTAGCCAGGACAACAGAGCGAGACTCTGTCTCAAAGAACAAAACAAATAGATACATTTATTTCTGTTTTGCTTTTTTAAAACAGTAATTTTACCAATTTTCCCTCCTTCTCCTTTCATCCCTTTCTTAGTCACTCCATTTCTTCATGAGGAATAAGTAAGCCAATACATGTGATATTATTTTAAGTTTATTAACTTATTTCTCCTTTAATTTTCTCATATTTTACTTGCTGTTCCTTATCTATTTCTAACAGTCTTCACTTTTCCCTTCACCAGAGAAAACCTACAGCCATTCCTACTAACTTTGCTTCTGGAACAATTATATTTAAAGTTTTACGTATATTACTACATTCATTTTCTTTAGCCTTTTCCATCAGCCTGTAGGCTGAGGACAGAACTTGTGCAATTTCTTTTGAAGCCACATTTACTGAGGTATAATTTACATACAGTTAAACTCACCTTTTTAAAGTGTACTGTTCTGTGAATTTTGCCAAATGCGTACTGTTGTGTAATTACCACCGCAATAAGATACAAAATATTTCCATTGCCCTGCAAATTTCCTTGTAGCCCTTTGTTAATGCCTTCCTCCCTTTCTCCACTCCACCTTGTTCCTATAGTTTTGCCTTTTTCAGAGTGTTACATAAGTAGAATCATAAAATACATATGTAGCCTTCTGGGTCTGGCTTCTTTCTCTTAGCATAACGCATTTGAGATTCATTCATGTGGTCGGGTCAATCAGAAGTGTGTTCCTTTTTATTGCTGAGTAGTATAGCATTCCGTCACATACATGTACTGCATCTTATCCACGTGGCAACTGGTGAATATTTGGGTTGTTTCTAAGCCCATGCCTGGTTTTTGGTTGTTTTTAATGTGTATAGAAAACTGCATATCTCCAGCATAGAGGATTTCCCTATGCGTGATGCCCTCCCCTTTCATATTATCCTAAACCTCTCCTTTTTAAAAAATCCCACTGTCATTTATCCATCCATGTGCTCTTCTTTCTCCTCAGTCTTTTGATATTCATCCCTCCCTACTCCCACCCCCACCCCCTGTTGAAATCCACCATTCTGTAATACAGCGGACTTTGACTTCTTCCCTTTTTTACAGTTTGCAATTTCCAAAGCCCAAGGATAGTGAAAAAAACCTTTTCTTTTCAACTCACACAAAATGAAATTGTGACTCAACATGTTGGACTATCTCATGGTTAAAAGTAATTTTTTCCCCAGGCAATAAATCTGTGCTGATCTGCAGATGACTTTGAATATACAAGGGGTCTAAATAAATGATACTTTTCTACAATAAAGGAGACATTTCTCCTTTACTTCTTCCAAAATTCACTTAAACTCTTAATTTAAAATTTGGGATGAGTTAAAGCAGAGGCTGGCAATTTTCAACAAAAAGAGGTAGTTAGACACAGAATTTTTTCTTTTTTTAAGGACTTCACTTCAAAGGCCTGACTTACCGTATAGCAGAAAAACTATCAGCCAGGACTCTGAAGTCTAATTTGTGTCCCAAGTTGATCTCTACCTTTTAGCACTAGTATTCTACGCCTTTAAAGAAAGATGGAGAATTAAGCCTTTCTCTGCAAAGAGTCTCTAAGAAATACAAGGAGACAAACCATCAAGAAAACTTTGGGGATTGTGAAAACAACACAAGAACTCTTCGTGAAGACATGAAAAGAAACACAGGTAGATCTCTTATGTTCCAAGGATGTAGTTCTCAGCAAATATTTATTTCCTGAATGTTTTCTCTGTACTGGTAGGTGCTGAGATATAAAGATTAAAAAAAGAAGTTCTCCCTTAAGGTACTCAATCTTATCTTAAGATGGCAACAGATAGAAACCTACCATATTTGTCTCACCGAGTTTCTAGGGTAGAAGTCAAGCCTAGGCTTTTTGTATGACCACTCATGTGATGTTACCCAGGAGAAAGGTGCTCAGAACTGACCACCAGAGAGCACTCTTCCTTGTGACAGAGATGGTCTTACTTGTTGTTATAGCCTGTTGAACAGTAGAAGGGGTGGGAAGGGGTGGCAGAAATCTCCAGCCTCCCAGACTGTCTCTTCCAAGCCTCCAGCTCACCTCGATGTATATCCCCTGATTGGGGTCAAGGTCCTGGTCCGCCAGCATCTCGGTTTGTTCCTCCAGGGTTATCACCTCATTTAATAAACTGCAAACAGACAATGAGATAGAGTAAGTCCTGTGGATCAAGAAAAATCACTCAATAGAAGAGATATTTTTCTTCTTTCAAAAATGAAATGCTAACCCTATATAAAAGGACACCTGGGTAGTGATTGTATTGGAATGGGAAGTTAGAAATGAAATTCAAGAAAGAAAAAAACGCTCTAAGTAATCTAGATAATACTAAAGAGATTTGAGGCCTAACTGGATACAGGAACTGAAAATTAAAATGATTAAATTATAAGTTTCTAAAATTTCTAGAAAAAAACACACACAGAAAATCTATGGGACCTAGGACTAGGCAAAGAGTTCTTAGACTTGACACCAATCACAATCTGTACGAGGGAAAATTGATAATTGGAACTTATCTAAATTAAAAATTTTTATTTGGCCAAAGACTGTTAAATGGATACAAAGATAAATTACACACAGGGAAAAATATTTGCATATCACCTTTCCGGCAAAGGCCTTATATCTAGAATATATAAACATCTCTCAAAACTCAGCATTAAAAGACAAACTATCTAATTAGAAAAAGCAAAAGACATGCATTAATATTTCACCAAGAGGCAATATAAATGACAAATAAACACACAAAAGGATGGTCAACACCATCAGCCTTTAGAGAAATGCAAATTAAAACTAAAATGAGAAATCTGTATATACTTAATCAGAATGGCTAAAATGAAAAATAGTGATAACACCAAGTGCTAATGAGGGTGTGGAGAAACTGGATCACTTACACATTGGTGGTTACACATTGGTGGTAGGAATATAAAATTTATAGCTAGCTACTCTGGAAAATAGTTTGGCAGTTCCTGTGCAAACTAAAAAGAGTCTTATCCTCTAAGTTTTTGTTCTACAGGTCTTTGCCAAACGTAAAGACCTCTGGTCCAAATTCTTTATAAAATTAGTTCAGAAAATATTTATTCAGCATTTACTATGTGCTAGGTATTATGCTGAGTGCTAATTATTACAATAGAGAACAATGCAGGCAAGGCCTTTGTCCTTTTGGAGATTAAACATAATGTGGCAGGCAGACAAACAAATCTATAAAAAATTAGAATGTTATTAATGTTTTGGGTTCCAACCAAGATGGAGTAACAGGAATTGGATTTAGCCTCCCACCTTAAACAATTTAAAAAATTGAAAGAATATATGAAACAATGGTTTTCAGGTATTGAACAACAGTCAGTGCAGGGCAATAATCCCTCAGAGAGGGAAACAAATAAGATGAGCTTTACAATTACTTTAGTTTATTTACTGGAAAGAATTTTCAGACTCAAGTCAGAGAAGGGGGATTCAGGAGAAGCTTGGGGTTTTCCATGAGTTGAGAAGATGGAGTTAGATGTTCAGGGAGGCCACAGAGGTTATGGTCGCATAGCACAGTGCCAGAGGGGAGAGAGCTGCACAGAGAAAGAGCTCCAGAGACCTTCCCACTTGAGAAAGTCCCACTTGAGTCTTAAACTGACTCACACATGTGCAACTATTTGAGATGGGGGGTGGGGAGAATCCCAACAGATTGGAGTAGGGAGAACAATCTTTAAAGATCATGCAGTGCAGAGGATAATTAATGTTCCTACCAGCAAAAGTGGGAAAATTTTATAATACACAAGATATTACACAAGATAGAATACTCAGAAGGCATTGCTTCAGTAGTGGAGCCATATTAGTCAGTCCTATACTAAACACTGCTTTGGTCCTGCCTTACAACAATTAAAAGCAAGCCTCAAGAGGATAAAACCACTTCTAAGTAGCTTAATTGTGTCCAGAACAAAGCTCAAGATTTAAGAGTACACACACACACACACACACCCCTCTCAAAGTATTCAAAACCAAATAAGATACAATTCACAATGTCTGGTATTTAATAAAAAATTACTAGGCATACAAAGAAACAGGAAGCTACGATCTAGCAGAAAGTAAAAAAAAAAAAATCAATAGAGACAGTTTTATAAAAGATCTGATAGAATTAGTAGATAAAGTTACTTTAACAGTTATTATACCTATATTTTGTTGTCCAAGGAGGTAGAGGGAAACATGAGTACATTAGGAGGGATATGAAACATAGAAATTAGCACAATAATTCTCTGGTAACAGATCCCAGCCATTAGAATGGCTTTACCAAAAAGACAAAAAATGACAGATGCTGGTGAGGATGTGGAGAAGACGGAACTATTATACACTGTTGGTGGGAATGTAAATTAATACAGCCATTATGGAAAACAGTATGGAGGTTTCTCAAAAAAACTAAAAACAGAACTACTATACAATCCAGCAATCCCACTACTGAGTATTTCTCCACAGTAAAGAAAATCAGCATATCAAAGGAATACCTGCACCGCCTTGTCCATGGCAGCATTATTCACAATAACCAAGATATGAAATCAACCTATGTTTCCATGGATAGATGAATGGATAAAGAAAATGTGGTGTGTGTGTGGGGGGGGGTGTATTTATATAATGAAACATTATCCAGAACAAAGAATGAAATACATTTTCTGCAACATGGATAGAACTGGAGGTCACTATGTTAAGTGAAATAACCAGGCACAGAAAGACAAATATCTCATGTTCTCACTCATATGCAGGAGCTAAAAAAAAATGTCAATCTCATGGAAATAGAGAGTAGAATGATAACTACCAAAAGTGGAGGGAAGGGTTGAAGAGAAATTGGCTAATGGGTACAAACATACAGTTAGTTAGAAGAAATAAGTTCTAGTGTTTGATAGCACAGTAGGGTGGCTGTAGTTAATAATAAGTTATTGTCTTTCAAAATAGCTAGAAAAGAAGATTTGAAATGTTCCCAACACAAAGAAACAATAAATGTTTGAAGTGATAGATATCCTAAATACCCTGATCTGATTATCATACATTGTTTGCATGTATCAAAATATCACATGTACCTCATAAATATATATAATTATGTATCAATAAATAATAAAAATCCCTCATGAACAAGCATGCAAAAATTCAAATTTAGCAAACTGAATCCAATGATATAACAAAAGGATAATATGTCGTGAATAAGTAGGGTTTTTCCAGGAAATTCAAGGGTGGCTCAGCATTCAAAAATTAGTCATTTTAACGTACCATACCAAGAGACTATAAACAAACATAAAAAAAGAATCATTATTCATAGAGGCAGCAATAGCTATTCAGTGTCATTCCTAATTTTAAAAATATCTCTGGCTGAGCTCATTGGTTCATGCCTATAACCCCAGCACTTTGGGAGGCCTAGGCAGGAGCATGGCTTGAAGCCAGGACTTCAAGAACCCTGTCTCTACACAAATTTTTTGCAAAATTAGCTGGGCATGGTGGTGCACATCTGTAGCCCCAGCTACTCAGGCTGAGGCAGGAGGATCGCTTGAGCCCAGGAGTTTGAGGTTGCAGAGAGAGCTATGACAGCACCACTGCACACCAGCCTGGGTGACAAAGCAAGACCCTGTCTCTAAAAAAAAAAAAAAAAAAAAAAACTCAGTAAACTAGGAATATATGAATAGAAGAAATTTTCTCAATCTGAATAAAGAGCATCTATTTTTAAAATAACAAACAGCTAACATCATACTTAACACTTTTCCTGTAAGGTTGGAAAGAAGGCAAATATGTTTGCTCCCCACTGTCACCCTTCCCATTCAACATCCTACTGGAGGTTCTAGGCAATACAATAGAGCAAAAAAAAAGAAGTGAAAGGCTTACAGATTGGAAATGAAGATATAAAGCTGTCTCTATTTGCAGAGTACGTGATTATATATGTAGAAAACCCCAAATAACCTACAAAAACTATTGGACCTAATAAATGAGTTTAGCAATGTCACAGGACCCAAGATCAATATACAAAACATCAATTGTATTTCTATATACTAGCAATTAACAATTGAACATGGAAATTTTTAAAGAACTATTTATAATAGCACCAAAACCATGAAATACTTAGACATAAATCTAACAAAATATGTGAAGTATCTGTACACTGAAAACTATACAACACTGATGAAAGGAATCAAGGCAACCTAAATAAATAAAGAGATATACTGTGTTCATGGATTGGAAGATTCAATATTGTTAATGTATTAATTCTTCCCAAATTTATCTATAAATTCACTGTAGTTCCAGTCAAAATCCCAGCAGAACTGACAACCTTATTCTAAAATCTAAAATCTGAAAAAGCCAAAAAAAAAAAAAAAAAAAAAATAGAATGACCAAAACAATTTTTAAAAGGTAGAAAAAAGTTGAACAACTCTTAGCACCTAACAATGTAACATAGAGCTACCCTAATCAAGACACGGTGGTACTGGTGAAAGTACAGACATATAGATAAATGGAACAAAAAATAAAGAATCGAAAAATAGAGTCAGTCTATTAATTTTCAACAATGGTATAAAGAAACTCCGTACAGAAAGTAAACTCTTTCAACAAATATTGCTGTAACCATTGGATACACATATGCAAAAAAAAAAAAAAAAACTAGGAAAGAAAGAATATACATATGTCAAAAAAGAATCTCAATCTCTACCTCATCCCATATACAAAACTTAAAATGAATTATAGCTCAAAATATAAAATCTAAAACTATAAAAATATAAAATCTAAAACTATAAACAGAAGAGAAAATCATTTTGACCTTGGATTAGGCAAAGATTTCTTACACACACACACCAAATCATGATCCATAAGAGAAAAAAGGTGATAACTAGAACTTTATAAAATTAAGAACTGCTCTTCCAAAGACACTGTTAAGTGTATGAAAAGACAAGTCACAAACTGGGAGAAAATACTTGCAAATCACACACTGAGTATCTGGACTTTTATCCAGAATATATAAAGAACCCTTAAAACTCAATAATAAATAGATCAGCAACCCAATTCTTTAAATGTGCAAAAGATATAAACAAGACATTTCACCAAAGAAGGTATACATATGGAAAATAAGCACATGAAAAGATACTCAACATCATTAGTTATTAGCTACATGAAAATGAGAAAGCACAATGAGATATATCCACCAGACCTATTAGAATGGTTACAGTGAAAAAAGAAAAAAAAAAAAGTTGATAATACCAAGTGCTGGTGAGGATGTAGAGCAACTGGAACCCTCATACACTGTAGGAAGACATGCAACAAAATGGCACAGCCACTTTGAAACCATTTGGCAGTTTCTTATAAATATAAACATACATTTACTGTACGACCCAGCATTCCTATTCCTGGTTGTTTACCCAAGGAAAATAAAAAACAAAAACCTACACATGAATGTTTATGGAGTCTTTATTCATAATTGCCAAAATTCCTAAATGTTCTTCAGTTGGTGAAATGATAAAATGTGGTTTATTTATATACTATCCAGCAACAAAAAGGAAAAAACTATTGATGATGCATGCAAGAACATGGATGACTCTCAAATGCATTACACTGAGAGAAAGAAGGTGGACTCAAATGACTACGTACTCTGTGATTCCGTTTTTGTGACATTCTGGAAAAGGCAAAATGATAGAAATAGAGAACAGATCAGTGGTTGCTGCAGCTCGAGGGCATGAGGGACTTGGGGAGTGACAAAAGTGTTCTGCAGGCCGGGCGCGGTGGCTCACGCCTGTAATCCTAGCACTCTGGGAGGCTGAGGCGGGTGGATTGTTTGAGCTCAGGAGTTCGAGACCAGCCTGAGCAAGAGCGAGACCCTGTCTCTACTAAAAATAGAAAGAAATTATCTGGCCAACTAAAATATATATATAGAAAAAAATTAGCCAGGCATGGTGGCACATGCCTGTAGTCCCAGCTACTCGGGAGGCTGAGACAGGAGGATCACTTGAGCTCAGGAGTTTGAGGTTGCTGTGAGCTAAGCTGATGCCACGGCACTCACTCTAGCCTGGGCAACAGAGTGAGACTCTGTCTCAAAAAAACAACAACAACAAAAAAAAAGAGTTTGGAATGTGGCAGGAAGGTTCAGAAGGCCAGAGGTATTTATTTCTAAGAATAGCTTCCATTTATTAATTGTTATGTACTAGGCCCTGTGTTAGTGTCTTTTCATACAGAATTTTATTGAATCCCCACAATAAACCAATGAAGTGGCTGTTGTTATTTTCTCTTTATAGGAGAGAAAAGCCAAGGCTTAAAAATGGTTAATTAATGTATCCAAGCCATGTCAGTGTCAAGAATCAAACCTGGGTCCCTCTGATTCCGAAGTCCACTCTCTTTATACCAGTGACTAGGTAACTAACAATTAATTTTATCTTTTTTGTTTCATCTTAAAACTTTCCACTTAAATTGAGAGACACATTAGCAAACATACTGCACATTTTTTTCCCATGCCCTGCTGGTTGGTTTGGACAACAATGAATAACCCTCAAGTTATTGGTGACCCAAAGACCTCCCTTTGATAACTACTAACACAGATTCAAAAAAGGAGTGTATGAGAGAAATCCTTAAGAGAGAGCAAAGATGCAAGTAATTTTAAGCATTGAGATTTTGTGACATTTGACTTCTAATCATAAGACTTTATACTCCTTATTCTAAAGACTTTATCTTCCTAATCCCAGAGTTTCTTGAGTTTTTGAAGCTATGAAACTTTCCACTATTTTCTGACCAACCCCAACACTCTACAATTACCTCTTCACTGTGGTTTCTGTTACGTTTATTTTTTGTATAATATTGTTAATTTTGTCCATCCAACCTATGTCATCAGCTCCGAGTTCTTGCAGTTGCAAGTCCATCTTCGTATTCCAGTAGTTTACATTGAAGAACATGCTCTCCTGACACCTGCAGAAACGTTAGGATCAGTTTCAAGGTAGACAATGGGAAACATGTCACATAGCCGGAAGCTTTCTTCTTTGAATAGCCAGTTGGCCTGTTTAGTCATTTCTTATCACCAAAATGGGCCAGTGGGCACTTAGGCCCCGAGGAGAAAGGATTGGGCATTTATCTGATATCTACTTTAACAGATCTTTAAAAGGCTGACTAAAACAAAGCATATATTTTTTTATATATATTTGGTAAAAAAAAAAAAAAAGATATATTTTTAATTTCCCTGCATGGAATGAATGTTAAATATTGATATCAGGATAGTGGTTACATCATGGTTGGGGAGGAGAGGTAGACAGTAGGGAAAGGATCCACAAAGGCTTGACAATATATATACTTTTTTTTTTTTTTTTGAGACAGGGCCTCACTCTGTCACTTGTGCTAGAGAGCTAGAGTGCAGTGACATCATTATAGCTCACAGCAACCCTAAAACTCCTAAGCTCAAGCACTCCTCCTGCCTCAGCCTCCCGATCAGCTGGGGCTACAGGGACACGCCACTATGGCTGGCTAATTTTTCTATTTTTTTGTAGAGACGGGGTCTTGCTCTTGCCCAGGCTGGTCTTGAACTCCTGGGATCAAGCAATCCTCCTGCCTCGGCCTCCCAAAGTGCTAGGATTACAAGTGTGAGCCACCACGCCTGGACTTACAATATACTTTTTTTTTTTTTTTTTTTTTTGAGACAGAGTCTCACTCTGTTGCCCAGGCTAGTGTGCCGTGGCGTCAGCCTAGCTCACAGCAACCTCAAACTCCTGGGTTCAAGCGATCCTCCTGCCTCAGCCTCCCGAGTAGCTGGGACTACAGGCATGCGCCATCATGCCTGGCTAATTTTTTTCTATATATTTTTAGTTGTCCAGATCATTTCTTTCTATTTTTTAGTAGAGACAGGGTCTCGCTCTTGCTCAGGCTGGTCTCGACCTCCTGACCTCGAGCGATCCTCCTGCCTCGGCCTCCCAGAGTGTTAGGATTACAGGCGTGAGCCACCGTGCCCGGCCAACAATATACTTCTAATGATAATTATGATTTTCATATCTAGAAAATTATCTGCATGTTAATATATGTATTAATTCTAAGCTCCAAATAAAACTTTGCAAAGAGAACTCCATGCTCTGTCTATATCCTTAGAAACATCCCTACTTTGCTTTCTGGCTGGAACATGTGCACACCTGTGCACATAGGTGCTTTACGGTTCAAGACATATGGATTTTAAATATTCCAGGCTTTCCCTAAGTTCACTGCTTAAATTTCATTTTTCCCTCCACACAACATTATTAAATGCTCTCTCTTGCATGTGTCAAGGCTTACAATTCAGGGCTGTTCTTCTCTGCAAACTGCAAAGATGTGGACTCCTGAGCGTCCTCATGAATGGTATCTGCTTCCTGCTCAGCCTGCTCATCCTGCTCATTGCTCTGCGGGTCCTGGCCATACTCAGACTCCACCTCCGATGTATCCTGATAAGGATGATGAAGGAAGCAAAGCAGAACAAAGGGGTTATCACAAGAGGTGGGAGTTCGTCTAGCCCCACCCAGTCCCCCTTCTCTGGGGGCAAGTGCATAGCCGTCTCTTTGACTGGAGCTTTCTAATGCGTTTGTAAGAGGAGCACACATGCCCTTCTGCTCTGTTGACTGGGGAAGGCCGGGCAGGGACATGTGGAACCTCAGTATCCACATGCAGAGCTCTTTCCATTGCCGATAAGTGACAGAAATCCACCTGACCGTGGACTCTCAAACTCCACCCAAATAAGATGACTGGTCTCTTCAAAAAAAAAAAAAAATCAGTGTCATGGGAAAGAAAAGTTGGTGGGACTGTTCTATATTAATAGAGTTCAAAGAGCCATAACAACTGAATAAATTGTATAGATCTTATTTGGATGCTGGTTTAAAACTATGATTATAAAAGACATTGGGGGGACAATTGAAGAAATTAGAATATTTAGAGAATTGAGGACATTAGATCATATTATGTAATTATTGCTAATTTTCCTAAATGTAAAAGTATTTTGGTTATATAGAATAAAGCGTCTCTTTATTTTTAGAGACGCTTTCTGAAGCAAACAGGGATGAAGTGTCTTTGACCTACTTTTAAATGGTTCAGAAAATTCCATCTATTTATATACATAGAGATAAAGCCAATGTGACAAATGTTAAAGATTTTTAAATCTAGATGTGGGAATATGGTTGATCATTGGATAATTCTATTACATTCTCTTTTTATTTCTATTTTTTCATATCAAAGAGTTTGGGAGAAAAGCTTTCTCCATGAGTTTGATCAACAAAATTTATCTGTTTGTTTATTCTTTGCCTTGTTCTAGAAAAACATTCAAGGCATTTTCCAGTATTTCAATTCTATACATGCAAAAATTGACAATGATTTATCTTCAAACATTTCTCTTCTCTAGTAACTACATTGTGAACTATTTCTTCTGTCCTTTGAAGAAGTTTGATCTGAAATTCCTGTGTTTCAGCAGAACTATTTTTAAACTAGAAGGAGAAAAAGTTGGAGTAGGGAGAACAGGATCGGTCTCTTTTTGAAATGTCTGCATAACCTACTGGCCAAGACAATAGGCGTAACTAACATTCGCATAACTCTTTACAAATTGCTTTCATGTGCATTATTTCTTTTCATTCTCATCATAGACCTGAGTAGGAGAAAGGCAGATAATGAAATCTCTAGGCCATTCGTTTTTAGTGATTTGCCCAAGGTCCATAGAGTGTAGAGGGTTAATTGGTGGCCTCCAAAAAGATACGTCTGTGTCTTAATACAGTACTAGGTCCCTGTGTACGTTATGTTATTTGAAAAAAAAAGAGTCTTTGCAAATGTAATTAAGTTAAGAATCTTGAGTTACGATCATCTTAGGTTATTTGGATGGGTTCTTAATCCAATGACAAATATCCTAATGAGAGACAGAAGAGGAAAAGACAGACACAGAAGAAGACTGTGTGAAGACAGAGGCGGAGGCTGGAGTTAGGCAGCCACAAGCCAGTGAAGCCTGGAGTTCCAGGAGCTGGAAGAGGAAGGATTCTCCCCTGGAGACGGATTAAGGGTAAACAGATGAATTCTACTGGAAGACAATGTGCTAGCAGGGGGTGATTTTACATGTGGTAATTTGCTCTAAGGTGAAAAAATGTCACAGTTATTTTAGAAATCCCCAAAGACAAAAAATAACATATAAGGCACTATTTTTTTTTTTTTTTTTTTGCATAGGAAGACTAGTAAGTCCCTCATGTTGTAATAGCAGCATCCAGTGGAAACAATGCCACCCTCCGCCTCCCTCCTGGTTTTAAGCTCTGAAGTTCTGTGCCTGTTAGGAGGAAACCCTCAGACATTTTCTCACCACTTTGAGATATGGAATGTGAAGTTTCTCTCTTCACCCACTGTGACATTTGAGTGTCTCCCTTACCCATGTTTTAGTGTCCACCTTGGGAAGGAAGTCATTTTGAGGGTTTTCAGAGAAAACATCGTCCTCATCATCTGATCTGTCCAAGACGTCTTCCAGTATGGTAATTTCCTTTAGCAAACTGCAAGCCACACAATCCAAACAGAGCCTGTTATTACAGGGCCAGCACATAGGCCTGCCTTACATGTTTCTAAGGAGAGAACGCTGAGATATTTCCCAGCCCCAGGGAGCACCTGCTATCCACGTACTGAGTTCATTCTGTGTGAATGACGCCTCACATAGTGTATGGCACGAAATAGGAATAGAGGGGGCTGGAGAAATAAGTTTTTGCTGAATCCATCTATTATTTAACAGCGAGACTGCAAATTCCAAAGTCATTACAGCCGTGTGCATATGTATGTATAAATGTGTGTGCAAAATAAATAAATAAATTAACATCCTGTTTTAAAAAGTAGAGTTTAAAATGTCACATGATTCTGGGCAAAGTACTGGGCAGAGTAAGTCTACAGTGCCTTCTTGATCTCTAGCCTACACTGTCCTTTCCACAACGTTTACTAGTTTCTTTATTTTTCCACAGAGATTCTATGCATAAATAAGCAGATATGTTTATATATGTACATATGTGTATGTATACAGTATGTACCTTTTAAAACATAAATGGGAGGATAGTTATACACTCTATTCTGCACTTTGGATTTATTTTTTAGCAACATATCTTGGAGTCCCTTTCACATTAGTAAATGCAGAGCTGCCTCGTTTTTACAATGGCTACGTGGTATTCCATTGTGGGGCTGCATGATAATTTTCTAACCAGTTTTTTATTAGCAGATGTGTAGAACATTTCTAATCATTTGTTACTGCAAACAATGCTGGAGTGAATATCCTTATGCATCCACATGTTATTGTTGTGTATGTGCACAAGTATATCTATTAGATAACCCTAAAAGTAGAATTGTTAGCTCAATAGATATGTGTATTCTAAATTCTGATAGATTTTTTTCCAAAGTACGCTTTCCAGAGGTTGAATCAATTTACATTCCCAGTAAAAATGGTGAGAGTGCCTGTTTTCCCACTCCTTTTGTAGAACCAAGTATTATTAAAGTTTTTGATCTTTGACGATCTGGTACATTTAAACTGATATCTCATTTTAGTTTTAGTCTCATATCATGTGTAAGGTTGAGTATCTTTGCCTATGTGTATAAAATTCATTTGTATTTCCTTTTCTGTGATAATTGTGTTGATGTCCTTCACTCATTCCCTATTTGACAGGTGTAATTTTGCTGGAGTGCATATATGTATACACACATGCGCACTTTCTCTCTCTCTCTCTCTCTCTCTCTCTCTCTCATATACTTTTGGATGAACCACAGTAAGTGTGCGATGTAGGTCTATAGCAGTAGCTCCCAGTCTGTGGGCCTTGAACCCTGAGGTTGGAGGTGGTAGTGGGGGCAGTCACTCCACATCTATCCTGCAAAAGAAGGGATCCTGGAATCTATATACATTTCTATAGACCGAATAAATATTGCTTGTATGAGTAAACACTGCCCAAAGTTTCCAAATGCATATGCTACTGTCTTCAACAAATTATAGATACATTTAAGAACATCTCTGATATCATGATAGCTTTCTTGACATATGAGGGGTTCTTGGAAAATTCTTAAAAATGTTTTTCCTATTCAAAAAGAGTATTGGTCTATATTAGTACATACTTTTATCACATACTAACAATTGTATATATGTATTTATATGACTGTTTGTACTCCCTCTACTCCAGCAAGTATTTAAAATGGATTATATCTTTAGCAGGTAAAGATAATGAGGCCACAAAACAACATATTTTCCCAACTGATGAGTCTCGACAATTTCTTTTTAACTGGTATCTGCCTAGTTTGTGACTGTAGTGTCCCCCTTTAGGGTCTCAGAAGACCCACCGCAGTAAATATTCATGAGACTAAAGGTAGATCAATTGTAGGGAAGAATGTCAACCCACACCCTGAACTTCGAAATCCCATCATTTGTATCCCCTGGCCCGAGGAAGTCCCTAGTAGGGACTCTCCAGAAACCACTCCTGCAAAATCCAAAACCACTACTGCAAACTCCAGGCCGACTTACTTCTGCATTGCACCTTCAGCCACATTGAGGTTTTGGAGAAAGCCATTATTTTTCTCAGTCAACTGTTGTTCCTTCCAGTCTGTCTTCATCTGCAGAGACATCTCATCATTTAGATTTGTGGGTGAAAGAGCCATTTCTTCAGCACTGCAAGGACAATGATGACAAGAAGGGTTTTATGGCAGGATTGGCAACTACATCCTCTCTGCTGATAGCAGGCTGATTTCTTCTTCAGGAGAGTTTGGCCTTAACCCCTCCCCTTCCAAACTAGCTGTCCCTTTTAAAGGACCACAAAGCAAGCTCTTGGTTTCCTACTCAGACATATATGGGAAAGTCTTGTGTGTCTGTCCCCAAGGACATACCTCACTTGAGGGTATCTGAGCCTGTACATGTGCGTTTTAAATCCTTGAGTAGGAATACTATAGAGGAATACACAAGAGCCAGCCTGGGGCAGGGGATAGAAACATTCATTTTTGTAACCTCTTTCTGATTATATAATAACACTCATATGGTAAAAATTTAAAAGATGAAAGAAAAATAAAATCACTGGTACTCTAGGAATAATCAGAGACAAACCCAGAGATGTCCAGACTTAACCACTCTTAATATTTTGTATATTTTATTTCTGTTTCTAAATTTGATATTTGTTTTACTCTTTTCCCATTATTGACAAGTAGGTTATTTCTAATTGTTCACTAGTATAAACAGTAATGGATATCCTTGTTCAATAATTTTCAGTGCATCTCTAATTTCTTAGGATACTTCCTTAGAAGTGGAATTAGTGGATCAAAGTGTATACAGATTTTTTGTTCTGCAGGCAGATTTCTTTATCAACTAAGATAAGAAAATTTGGAATCACTTCTGTATGTAAAATGTTCTCAAATAAAGAAGTATTCATTCATTAATGTTCTAGAAAATAAATGGTAATTTTTAAGGTATTACTATTATGTAAGCTTCCTGGCTACTTAATACTAAGTGCTTGACTCCATATAAACATTAGCAATAACAAAATCATAGAATTTATTAAATAATTCCAATCCAAAATCATAAGCTCATTTAAGGTTCCTCCTATCTGAGATACCCAGTTGACCTCTCATTGTTTTATACTAGAGATTGAATTAGATAGAAATTACCCCTTCATTTGTCCCTAGGTTCATGTTTCTATTCTTCAGGCTCAAACTAATGCCTGCTTATTCTAGTGGTAATTTTTGAATAAGTAAGTTGTGTATCTTTTTTATGTGGCATCTATGTAATGAAATTATATGACATTTTGTCATTCTGATAATGCTATCAATAATTGATGTATACATTTTGAAAGTATAAAAGATGGGATATTAGAAAAGCCATTAGATTAGTCAAAAAAATTGTCAGTGCTTAAGATCATCATACTGAATTCTAGAGGTCATTCAACAGATCACATCCCTTGCCTTCAGCACATTAATACTACCCTCAGAAGTAATAATGTGGCCTATATGTCACATGAGGCCAGCTTGCTCCTTTCATAAGGAAGAAATCATCTAGGGTTGTTTATTCAATGCAGTGCTTTGGATAATATTTCTTTTTTTATACATGCACAGTATGCATAATTCTGGATTCTTAATGAGGTCAGATCTTCTTATATCACATGAACATGAAAACCCTTTCAGATGAATACTGTGAACATTTGTCTTGTTTTTAAATATATATACATGTATGTTTTTGCTTAAGATTGCTTTGGCTTTTCAGACTCTTTTCTGGTTCCAAACAAAGCATAGAATTATTTTTCCTAAGTCTGTGAAATATGTTGGTATTTTGATGGGGATTGCACTGAATCTGTAAGTCACTTTGAGTATTATGAACATTTTAACAATGTTATTGTACCGATCCATGAGCATGATATGTTTTTCCACTTGTTTGTGTCATCTGCAATTTCTTTCCTCAGTGTTTCATAGTTCTCTTTGTACAGATCTTTCACCTCTTTGGTTAAGTATATTCCCAGGTATTTTATTTTCTTTGTAGCTATTGTGAAAGGTACTGAGTCTTTGATTTGACTCTCAGCTTGACTGTTATTGGTGTATAGGAATGCTACTGATTTGTATACATTGATTTTGTAAACTGAGACATTGCTGAATTTATTTATCAATTCCAGGAGTCTCTTGGTGGAATCTTTGGGATTTTCTAGATATAAGATCATATCATAAGCAAAAAGTGATAGTTTGACCTCCTCTTTACTGATTTGGATAACCTTTTTTTCTTTCTCTTGACTGATTGCTCTGGCTAGGGCTTCTAGCACTATGTTGAATAGAAGTGGTAACAATGGGTACCCTTGTCTTGATCCAATTGTTCGTGGGAATGCTTTCAATGTTTCCCCATTCAGGATGATATTGGCTATGGGTTTGTCATATATGGCTTTTATAAGTTTGAGATATGTTCCTTCTATGCCCAGTTTGTTGAGGGTTTTTATCATGAAAGGGGGCTAAATTTTGTTGAATGCTTTTTCTGCATCTATTGAGATGATCGTATGGTCTTTGTTTTTGCTTTTATGTGGTGAATTGCATTTATTGATTTATGTTTGTTGAACTATCCCTGCATCCCTGGGATGAAGCCCAGGTGGCCATGGTGGATTATTATTATTATTTCTTTTTTGATGTGCTGTTGAATTCAGTTTGCTAGTATTTTATTGAGGAATTTTGCATCTATATTCACGAGGGATATTGGCTTGTAGCTTTCATTGTTGTTGTTGTGTCCTTTCCTGGCTTTGGTATCAAAGTGATACTGGCTTCATACAATGAACTGGGGAGGATTCCCTCCTTCTTGATGTTATGGGATAATTTCTGCAGTATGGGTACCAGCTTTTCTTTATAGGTCTGGTAAAATTCAGCTATGAATCCATCTGGTCCAGGGCCTTTTTTGTTGGAAGATTTTTTTGTTACTGCTTCAATCTCACTGCTCATTATTAGTCTGTTCAGGAGGTCTGTTTCTTCCTGACTGAGTCTTGGGAGATTGTGTGTTTCCAAGAATTTGTCCATTTCCTCTATGTTTTTGAGTATATGTGTGTAGAAATTTTCATAATATTCATAGATGGTACTTTGTATTTCTATGGTATTAGTTGTAATATCTCCTTTTTCATTTCTGATTGAGCTAATTTGGGTCCTTTCTCTTTTATTGCTGGTTAATCTAGCAAGAGGTCTATCAATTTTGTTTATCATTTCAAGAACCAACTTTCTGTTTCATTGATTCTTTGTATTGTTTTTTTGTCTTCCATTTTGTTTAGTTCTGCTCTGACCTTAGTTATTTCTTTTCTTCTGCTGGCTTTGTGTTTGGTTTGCTTTTCCTTTTCTAGTTCCTTGAGATGTGTCATTAGATTGTTAATTTGTAATATTTTGGTCTCTTTGATGTAGGCTTTTAAGGCTATGAATTTTTCCCCACTGCTTTTGCTGAATTCCATAGATTTTGAAAGTTTGTGTCCCTTTTGTCATTCGGTTCAAAGGAATCTTTTGGTATCTATCTTAATTTCATTATTTATTCAATAAATGTTCAGCATCAGGTTGTTTAATTTTCATGACTTTATGTAGAATTGAGTGTTTCTCTTGGAGCTGATTTCTAGTTTTTATTTCACTGTGGTCTGAGAAGATACATGGCATAATTTCTATTTTTTTGTGGCCTAAGATAAGATCAATCTTGGAGAATGTTCCATGTGCTGATGAGAAGAATGTATATTTAGTGTTTTCGGGTAAAATGTTCCGTAAATGTCTGTTAGGGCCATTTGTTCTAGGGTTTTGTTTAAGTCCAGTGTTTCTTTATTTATTTTATGCTTAGGAGATCTGTCAGTGGGATATTGAAGTCCCTGGCAATTATGATGCTGCTGTTTATCTCTTTGCTTAGATCTAATAGAATTTGCTTTATGAATCTGAGTGCTCCTGTGTTAGGTACATAAATATTTAGGAATGTTATGTCTTCTTGATTTATTGCTCCCTTTACCATTATATAATGACCATCTTTGTTTTTCTTTACTATTGTTGATTTAAAGTCAACTTTATCAGATATAAGAATGGCCATACCTGCTTTCTTTTGGTTTCTGTTTGCATGGGATATTTTTTTCCATCCCTTCACCTTGAGTCTGTATGAGTCTTTTTGTATTCGATGTGTTTCCTGGAGACAGCAAACACTTGGGTTGTATTTTTTCATCCATTCAGCCAGCCTACATCTCTTGATGTGATTCAGACCATTCACATTGATTGATAGAATTGATACGTGGAATGCTGTTCTGTTTATCCTGTTGGGTAGTAACTTATTGCTGTGTTTTACCTCTTGTATTATTGTTTTATATGAGCTCTGAGCTTTAGCTTTTGGGTGGTTTTACACTGGCGGGTGTCTATTGTGCTGATCCATGCAGAATGCAGTTTTGAGTATTTCCTGCAGGACAGGTCTGGTTTTGACAAATTCCCTTAGTATTTGCATGTCTGGAAAAGCCTTTATTTCTCCTTCATATATGAAACTTAATTTTGCAGGATACAAAATTCTAGGCTGGCAGTTGTTCTGTTTAAGAAGACTGAAGATGGAGCCCCAATCCCTTCTGGCTTGTTAGGTCTCTGTTGAGAAGTCTGCAGTTAGCCTGATGGGTTTTCCCTTGTAAGTCGCTTGATGGGTTTGCCTCACAGCTCACGGGAGTTCCTCCTTCATGTTGACTTTGGCCAGTCTGATGACTACGTGTCTTGGTGCTTGCCTCTTTGCAATGAATCTCCCAGGTGTTCATTGAGCTTCTTGTCCCTGGAAGTCTAAATCTCTACCAAGACCAGGGAAGTTTTCCTCAATTATTTCCTCAAATAGGATTTCCAGCCCTTGTGAATTTTTTTCTTCACCCTTAGGGATGCCTATGGTTCTTATATTTGGCCATTTTACATAATCCCATATTTCTTGAAGGTTTTGTTCATTCCCCTTAATTCTTTCTTCTTTATTTTTGACTGACTGAGCTAATTTGAAAGAATTGTCTTCAAGTTCTGAGATTCTTTCTTCTGCCTGGTCTAGTCTATTCTTAAAACTTTCCACTGTGTTTTGTATTTCCTTAAATGAATTTTTCATTTCTGGAAGTTCTATTTGATTTTTTTTAAATATGTCAATCTCTTCAGTGAATTTTTCATCCATTTCCTAAATTGTTTTTCTGGTTTCTTTGAGTTGGTTTTCCATTTGCTTAGATTTCACTGAGCTTCCTTACAATCCATATTTGGATTTCTTTATCTGTCATTTCAGTATTTTCGTTTTGGTTGATATCCACTGCTAGAGAGCTGGTGTTCCTCTTTTGGGATATCTTTTTGATACAGATTTTTAATTATTTAGAATAATATTGCCAAATTCCTTTTCTAAATGTTTAACCAATATACACCATCACCAGCTGGGTGTGAGAACAGACACCTTCATTCCAGCATGGTTGGCAAGGTTTAGCTGGAGAGCAGAGAAGTAAATTGGTACAGTACATAAGTAGTGAGAAAAATAAAGGGGAAAGGAAATAGGAACAAGGTGGAGAGGTCTGAGATAGGTTCTAGGAAGCTCAGATAAAAAGCAATAGGGAAAGGATAGATGAAAAACATAACTCCTAGATACTGGCAGAAATCAGAAAGATTGTACCCAGCACAAAACAGGAGGAAACTTTCTCGTCTGTATAGTCAAGGGAGTGATAGCAGTAGATGGGCCTAGAAGGAAAGGGTGGCCTGGCTCCCAGGACCCTGAGGGACAGACTCCCTTGAGGACAGAGGGGACAGAAGACTAATGGGAAGAGAAATGATAGAGGGATTTTCCTTGAAGGGTGATTAGAAACAGGAAGGAAGAATGCAGGAGGATGGAAGCTCTGGGAACCACAGAGATATTAGAACCATTTGGGCAACCAAGGGCCTGGTCAATCTTTCTGTGGCAAAATTGAGCTTCATTTTTTGACCTGTGTGGTGATCTACAGTGGGTGTGGTGCAAAGGGGGCCCCTGTGAAAGGGAAGCATCAGGAAAGGGCTAGAACCTTTGATGTGTGATGGCGCCATCCTTTTTAACTTTGAATGTGATAAAGAAGGATAAACCTTTGATCTCCCTCAGGAAGGTCACAGTGGCCTGCCTGCATGTCACAGCTCCTGTCTGGACAGTTCTGTTGTTTCCTGAAGTGTTACGCATTACTAAGGCAATTCCAAGCTCTGAAAGATGAACAGACACTGAGATCTGCCTTGTTTAGTGTCTTTCTAGTCCCAAAAATTAGACGTCTGTACAAATAATGAGACTGCCTTGTTTTGGTAACTCTCTGACATCTCAATAGCTTCCCCAAGAGTGATCTAAAAGAAAACCTGGTTCTCTCAATTCAGGCACTTACAAAAGTTCTGCCTCCATACATTCATCACATGTCAAATAACAATTAGAATCCTAATGATGGCTTATGTTTGTGCAGCCCCTAATGAATTACACATATTTTCTCATTTAGTCCCTACAATGACACAATTAGAAAGGTATTATCCCCACTTTATGTGTTCATTAACTGAGCCTCTGGGAGATGGTGTGATTTACTCTCCACTAGAACTTCTTGTGATGATGAAAATGTTTTCTACATTGTTCAATATAGTAGCCACTAGCCACATGTGTCTACTAAGCACTTGAAATGTGGCTAATGCAACTGAGGAAATGAATTTATAGCTACATGTGCCTAGTGACTACCATATTATACAACTCAGAGTTTTCTAGAGCAGGGGTCAGCAAACTAGGGCCCACAGGCCCAATCCAGTCTGCCACCTGTTTCTGTCAATAACATTTTATTGGAACATAGACACCCCATTTTTTACGTATTGTCTATGACTGCTTTTGCACTGCAATGACAGAGCTGAATGGTTACAACAGAGACCATTTGGCATACAAATGCTAAAATACTTACTATCTCGCCTTTTACAAAGGAAGTTTGCCAACTCCTGTTCTAGATTATCACCTTTTCTATGATGCTAGGTGTTTGCTACAATTAAAGAGTTGAATACAGTGAATAAGAGTTTGGATTTTGGAGAGTCAATCTTAGTTCATATCTTAGCATCACCACCTAGCTGCTGGGCATAATATTACTGTTCTGGGCCTCATTTTTTTTTTTCATCTGTAGAATGGAGCTAACCTGAGTACTACTAATGTTATGAGAGTGGCGAGGAATAAACCAAATTATCCTTATTGCGCTTAACATGGTGTCAGGTAAATAGCAAACACTTGCCAATGTTATCTATCTATTAAAGTAAAAGCAGTGGAAATGGGAGCCGTTAGTAAGGTTTCTTAATTTCAAATAACACAGTAAGAATAATAATAATGCTTACGCACAGGCAGCACTTTCAGTTAATAAAGCACTTTCACTGAGCCGTTTCGTTTGCTCCTCACAACCCCCCTGTGGTCAGTCAGCCAAGCCAGATCTCATTATCTCTATTTTTTAGATGAAGAAACTGAGACTCAGAGATGGCCCATGATTTGTCCAAAGTTTTATTGCTAGAAAATGGTAGAATCAGGATTTAAACTTATAAATTCTGACAAGTTTCATAATCATTCTAGTATTGTACATAAAATCAAAGCCTGATGTGTTTTAATGGGCTGGTTAACAGCCTTCTTACCTCAAAAACAATCCATCTTTTGAAGCTAACTTTTGACTAGTTATATAGCGTAGGTCCTTACTGCTCAATGTATGGTCTGCAGACCAGCAGTGGCAGCATCCCTGGGAGCTTGCTAAACAAGCAGACTCACTGAATCAGCATTCTGCATTTTAACAAGATTTCAGGTAGTTCATACACATATGAAAGTTTGGAGGTTCTCATACTCTAGACTTTTTATTTATTAATTCATTAATTCATTCATACATTTATTTATTTATTTTGCAACAGGGTCTCACTCTGTCACCCAGGCTAGAGTGCAGTGGCATCATCACAGCTTACTGCAGTCTCAAACTCCTGGGCTCAAGTGACCCTCCTGCTTCAGCCTCCTTTGAATTGCTGGCACTACAGGCATGTGCCACCATGCCCAGCTAATAGGCCTTTTCAAATAGAATCCCTCTTCTCCTCCCTACATACACCCCATTTCTTTATTCCTATATGTTACACCACTGGCCTCTAGGATTGTTTGGTACAACTGCAGCGAATCCCTCCTCCTTCCCCCATACCCCATAAAGACCTTTAAAGTTACAAATCTGGAGAAGCATAATTTTGAGTCTAAAGGAACAGATCAACTATTTTAAAAGACAGCTGATGTACACTGCTCTTGGGACTGCAAATTAGTATAACTCCTGTGGAAAGTAACTTGGAGATATCTCAAAGAGCTAAAAATAGAAATATCATTTGATCCAGCAGTCCCATTACTAGGCATCTACCCAAAGGAAAAAAAGACATTCTACAATAAAGACATCTGCACTCGAATATTTATGGCAGCACAATTCACAATTGCAAAGATGTGGAAACAACCCAAGTGCCCATCAACCCATGAGTGGATTAATAAAATATGATATATATATATGTATATATATATATATATATACACACCATGGAGTTCTACTCAACTACAAAAAACAATGGTGAACTAGCACCTCTTATATTATCCTGGATAGAGCTTGAGCCCACCCTTCAAAGTGAGGTATCACGAGAATGGAAAAACAAGCACCACGTGGACTCGCCATCAAACTGGTACTAACTGATCAACACTCAGGTACTCACATGGTAGTAATATTCACTGGGTGCCGGTCAGGTGGGGGGGAAGGTGGGGGTGGGTAAACTCTCAACTAATGGATGCGGAGTGCACTAGATGGAAAAGGGCATGCTTGTAGCCCTGGCTTAGGCCAGGCAAAGATATTATATGTAATCAAAATGTTTGTACCCCCATAATATTCTGAGGAAAAAAAAAAGCTAATGAAATCACTAACTTACCTTTTCAGGGGAATTTTCTCTCCAGGCCTGACCTCCCAGGTTACCCTCTTTAGTCCCTGCTAGCTGGACAGTTTGGGATCTCAGAAATTTACCAAAGCTTTGGTTCTAATAATCAGGGATTTGATGTCACCATAGACCGGTAAGGTCATAATGAGATGGCATGGCTGTGAAACTGTGTATACCTGGTGACAGCCTTGCTGTTCCCAATTGGTAATCACGAACACCTCTGAATTCAGTGGGGCAGACAAGGAACAGTTAAGTTTCCTTGGAAAATTCTGGTGATTCCTTTCCCTAGCGCCAAAGGCAGAGCAAGGACATTTAAGAGTGGTATATACGTAGGCAGGTAAGTTTGCAGTTGGACTTTCCCTCTCTGACATTCCACTTGGAATGTGGCTCATGCAACCCATCAACCCCCCCTCATGAGTGCTCTCCTGCCTGTCTTCTACCTTGGGCCTCCAGCCTGCCTCCCAGCACCTTTGCTTTTCCTGCCAACTCTTTGGAAACTAAACTTTTCTCCTGCCCCAGCCCTCTGTCCACCCACCCACTGGCCTCTGACATGGTGTTCTGGGATGCTCTACCAACCTCAGCCTCTGCCAACCTCAGCCTCTGCCACCATGCTAACCCTGTCGTCTCTTGCCGGAGCAGGCATCCGGCTCTCTCCCAGAGGCTGGAAGACCTCTCCGATGCAGGACAGGACTTCTCCCATTCCTTCCCCACCCAGCAGGAACCAGCAAGCAGTTGATCGTCTTCCAAACCAGGGATGTTCATACTTTATGACCCTGTCACCTCATCTCCTTCAAAGTCCACATGTCCTCTTCTCACACTTTGACCGCACACCTTCACCTTCTTCCAGGACTTCAGTGCCAAGTTCACATGTCCCTCCGTACCTCATCCTCTCCTATCATTCCTGGAGAACTCGGTACCCATGGGAATGGCCTAACATTCTGACCTTACAAGTCCTAAGCCCCTCCACTCTTAAGACTTTCCGCATCACCGACCAAAATTATTCAGCAGCATGGAGATAAAATAAAGAATAGTTCTTATAGGCGTGAACTTTAGAATCACAGCAGTGTTTGAAACCTGGTTTTGCCATTTATTAGCTTTTTGGTTTGGGGCAAATTTTAATTTCTTTGTCTGAAAAAAATTGGTTTAGTGATACCTACCTAATTGGTTTGTTGAGAAGATTAAGGCAATAATGTACGGAGAGTTTCACGCAGAGTGGCTGACGCACAGTAGGTGCTCAAAACAATGTTGTCAAACGAATGGAGTGAATGCATATATGGTTGCCATGATTTTTATGGCAACATTTAAGATCTTGTCAACACCCTGAGAATTTCCTCACCCGAAAGCTCAAGTTCAGATGTGTTACCTTTCTCCATATGGGCTTTACTGTGCCCCCTATCTAGTTAGGACCCCGGACTCCATCACTTGCCCTCCCAGTGCCTGCTGGGCCCATCTTCAGCCTCACATTGTGACTATGCTCCTACCTTGGTTGTCCCAGGTGACCTCATGTTTCTTTAAGAAAAATCACAAAATTCTTATGACTAGCTCCACCACAGTATAACAGTAATAGCTAATACTTACTGAGTGCTCACTAATGTTCCAGGCACTCTAATGAATGTGTCTAATTGAATTCTTACCACCTTTTGAAAAGGAAGGGATCTTGGATTCAAACCCAGGCCAATTAGTCTGGCTCCAGGGACCATGCCCTTAAGCACCACTGCATACAACCACTGTTCACATTGAGTTCTCACTCAGCAGAACTTTTCTGCATCTCTTATTGACTCCAAAACACATGGGCCCCAACAGCTGGTGTCTGTCTTGCTCTGTCCTTCCCACCCCGCCCAGCTCCCGGATGCTGGTGGCTTCCTCTGTGAGCAGGGACCTCGCCTCCGCGTTACTGCCCTGATCGAGGCCAGCTGATGTGAGTCTTCTCCGCTGCCCGGCAACTGTTTGTGCAGCCTCTTCTCCACTCAAACACCCGTGTTTCCCTCACCGCTGCCCACTCCCCTTCCATCTCAGAAAGCGCTAGTCCACTTTCTTTCTCTAGGCTCCCTTCATCCATACCCTTGTTGGTTCTTGGGGATTGTACTCCATTAATTATTAATTCTCTTTGCAGTTTCAAAAACTTTTTTTGAGTGCCTCTTCTAATATCCCACTGGGGGCTCCTAATGTCTTTGAGGCCCACAGATGTATAAATGTATTTCTCACATCTTCAAGCTCTGCCTCTGCATCGTTGCTTTGCTTCTATATGCAAACCTGCTCCTGTTTCCTCTCTTTTAGGAAAAAAAAAGTCCTTCACTCAGTGTGTTTGAGCTGCCGTCTCATCTCTCTCTTCCTTTTAAGAAGAATTTCTCAAAATTTCAGACTCTAGTTGCCATCTCTACTGCTCACTATGCATTCATATTTTAACTGCTTGGGGTATGGCTTCTTGATTGCAAAGTTTGTTTTGTTTTGTTTTTACTTATTTTTGTATTTTTAGAGCCTGTAATAATCTGATCTCTTTGGTGGGGTGGGAATAGTGTATTTCATTTCTCACATTTATTTATTTGACCCCAGAGACTATTCTGTGCTCAAGGCACTGTGTTTCATGGATTGTACTTTTAAAAAGCTGTTTTTAAAGATTTATAGATAATGTAAGTGAAGCTCCAGGCACACAGGAAGCACATGTGGCAGCAGCAACCACAGTCACAGGGCATCGCTGTTGTCGCATCTTGGATTTCGTGACCTTGACAGCTCTTCCCGAACCACCTCTTCTCTTCTCGTGCAGTGTTGTCATTTCTCGGTGCTGCGGAAACAGACTTCCTCCCAGGCCGGCCGCGGGGCCTAACCCCAGCACCTGCCCCACCCCAGCAGGAGGGCCTGCTTGTGGTACCAGCTCGTCCTACCTGCCCGTCACCAGGCCACCCCCAGCCCAGCGAGTCCTGAGATGTGACACTATCAAGAAGGACATTGGATCCCCGAAAAAACTTTCCCAAGCCTTGAATACGTTAGCAAAAGGCCTCACTGAGGGCCCGGAGAGTTCAGGGATTACATTTAGAAAGGAGTAAATATGTATTTATTTCTGTTCTCCCAGGAATCTGAACCTTTTAATGAGCACCTTTCCTTGGAGGCATTTGTAATATTTTAATTTACTCTCAATTATGGTTGAGAAACCAGTCGTTAGGTAGGCTGATCTGGTTTGAATTCGCCTCTTTTTAAACGGTGCCAAGATACAGAGATATCTGCACACTGTTAATGTCTCTGAGTTTTCCTTTTCTCATCAACAACAGGCAGAGCATGTCTACCTTGCAGGCTCCTTGTGGCTATGAAGTGGGTTCATTGTGCATAGAGTACCTGGAATACAGCAGGCACTAAAAAGAGAAGTGACGGATCTGGAGGAGTAAAATACGTAAAACCTCAGGTGGCGAAGATTTTGACCACTAACAGATGGAGAACATTATTCATTCTACATCTGGGAAGTCCCTGGCTTCTAGCCCTTTAGTAAAATGAGAAAGTCATTGTTTTTAAGGAAATGGAGTTCAAAGAAAAAGAAAGAAAAGGAGTATGAAGGAGTACGGGGAGGGAAGGAAAGTGTCGTGTCCTACAATATTAAGGAAAGATCTTAGAAGCTCAAACTCTCGCATTAGACGCTAAGGAAGAGTGATGTCAGAGTTGGAAATATAGAAATTGTTAGTGCATTGAATGAGAAAGGTTAGGGGACGTGGTGTCTACAGCTGCACAGATATTTAGGCACAAAACGTCAGCATGAAGTCTCCTTACGTGGTGGTAACAGCGACCTCATCTCCGTTATCAAATATTCATCAGTTGCTTATTGAATCTAGAGCACTGTGCTAAGTAAGGCAGGGATGAAAGGATGCCCAATACAGTCTCTGCCTTGAGCCTGGAGAAAGATAAATAACGACAGCAGTTAGCATATGTTGAGTGCAAAGGAGCGGCAGGTATAAGTGCTACAGGATTGTAGAGAAAGGGTTACAGGAAAAATGCCTACATGGGAGTAGGGTGGCTTTTCTCACGCTTTTTAAGACTTTCACGCAGTAAGTGGGACCTGATTCAAATATTGTTTGATGAATGAAGAATAGGGAAAAAAGTTTTCCAGGGAATGGGAACTGTTTTAAATGCCAAGGTAAGAAACTTGAATTTATTTGATGAGAAAATGGTTTTTCTGATAAATTTCATTGTATAAAATTCATTATAATTTAATTCTGTTTTAACCAATTAAACAGAGAAGAAGGCAATGGTGGAAGATACATTTATATAAATATACATTCACATCCAGAACTATACAGCCAACCGTCTGCATCGGTGGCTTTTGAATCTGTGGATTCAGCCAACCATGGGACAAAAATATTTTTAAAAAATAAAAATAACAATACAACGATAAAAATAATAGAAATTAAAAACAGGACAGTGTATTGCCCCTTCCACCATATGAGGACACAGAGCGAAGGCATCTGTGAACCTCACCGACTACCTCACCGGACACCAAATCCGCTGACACGTTGATTGTGGACTTTCCAGTCTTCAGAATGATGAGAAGTAAATTTCTGTTGGGTACCAAAAAAAAAAAAACCCAATACAACAACTATTTACATAGCATTTACATTGTATTAGGTATTATAACTAATCTAGAGACAGTTTAAAGTATACAGGAGGACGTGCATAGATTCTATGCACATACCACCACATCATTTTATATCAGGAACTCGAACATGGGGCAGTGCTTCCTAGAACCAGTTCCTCGAGGATACCGAGGGACACTTGTGTTTTTTTCTTTACATGGTGAGATAATTTATAGGATGTTCACCTAAAAGTTAAAAGTGGCTATTTGGGGGTACTAGAAATTTTTGTGATTTTTCATACAGATTTTGGAAGCAAGGAAAGAAAGGAAAAAAGGTAGGAAGGCAGACGACCCTCTCCCTCCCCCCTCCAGCAATGGGGAGTTAGTGAGGATTCTGTGCCAGGACTGACTTGGGTCGTGTCACGCCCTTGCACAGAAGCCACGTCTTCCTGTCTAAAACCTTGCCTGAAATTGATGGGAAGACACAATTCTGGGCTGTGACAAAAGGAGGCAGTGGTTTCTGGGCACTGATATGGGTTTTCCAAGACAAGACCTGTGAGTCTGATTTCCTTTCCATTTGCATAACAGAGCTAAAGCCTTTGTAGACTATTTGACCCTTGAATAACATGGGTTTGAAGTTTGAGGGTCCACTTATCTGGGGAATTTTTTCAGTCAAAGTTACCCCAAGTGTGCCTACCTCTCCCGCCTCCCCCTCCACCTCCTCCACCTCTGCCACCCCTGAGACAGCAAGACCAACCCCTCCTCTTCCTCCTCTTCCTCAGCCCACTTAATGTGAAGACAACAAGAATGAAGATCTTTATGATGATCCACTTCCACTTAATGAATAGGAAATACATTTTCTCTTCCTTATAATTTTTCTTAACATTTTATTTTCTCTAGCTTACTTTATTGTAAGAATACAGTATATAATACTTATAACATACAAATTATGTGTGAATCTACCATTTATGTTATCAGTAAGGCTTCCCGGTCAACAGTAGGCTATTAGTAGTTAAGTTTTGGGGAGTCAAAAGTTATACATGGATTTTTGACTGTGCAGCTCGGAGGCAGGTGTTGGTGCCCTTAACTCCCGAGTTGTTCAAAGGTCAACTCTATTTATTAGAGCCAATCACTGTCCTAAACACCTTGCATGTATTAACTCATTTAATCCTCAAAACAGTCTCACAAGATTAGTATTACTATCTTCATTTTACAGATAAGGAGTATCTCACAAAAAGTCACATAGCTGGGAAGTGGTAATATATATTAAATATGATTTAACTAGGATTTTAAAATTAGTTAAAATCGCACTCACCATTAAATTGGAACTAATGATCAACACTTATGTGCACATATGGAAATACCATTCATCAGAAATCAAGCAGGTGGGAGGGGGGAGGAGGGGAAGGGTAAATTCACACGTAACGGGTACAATGCACACTATCTGCGGGATGGGCACACTTATAACTTTGACTCAAATGGTACAAAAGCAATTTATGTAATCAAAATGTTTGTATCCCCATAATATTCTGAAAAAAAAAAAAGCTACCAATAACATTCTTAAAATATAGGCATTTGATCTATATTGTAATACCCTAATGTTGGAAGTCAGAAATTACATAGATGGTACAGGGTCACAAAAACTGACCATTGCAAAATTCTACCTTGATGTTATGCTCTTCTTCCATTGGACAGCACTAGTTCCAATTCAATACTCAGAACATAAAAACTACTCACCTAAAAAAAATAATTTTAGATTTGTGATCTTTAAAGCCAGAAGAGAATTTGTGATAGGCTTATGCTACTTATTTCCCAATATCTATCCTCCCCTTTTTCTGTCATAATAGAACCTTAAGTTTTTTGACCCGCACAGAATAGAAACGACATTTTCCTCCCTCTTTTTCATCTACAGGTGACTAAATTCTGTGCAATATGATGTAGGTGGAAGTTTTGTGTGCATTTAAAGTGAGGAGTAGGTATGTCCTTTGTTCCCCTTCTCCTCCTTGTCGATGGGGATGTGTGTGTGATGGCTTGAGCAGCTATTTGGGGCAATAACAAGTCCCATACGATCAGTGAGACTCCCAGTGGGTTAGTGGATCAGACAGCTGAAAGGATCATGGTCCCTGCCCAACTCAGGAATTTTTATATATAAGAATAAAACTCTATCTTCAAGCCACTGTTAATTAGGGGTTATTAATCCACTCATAAAAATTAAACGTAGATAATATTAAATTCAATTATTGGTAACATTATTTAAACTTTTCAAAAAACCTTCATTTACCATATTTAGAAGTTGACTTAATACATTTATAAGAGGTGCATAGGTGCTTGGGAAACTTTTACTTATGCTTGTCACTCAGTCCTTCAGGCACTTTAAGTGTTTGAGAGGAAAATATGTAAAATTTATGAACTTAATTTAAACTCTTTCAGGAAATTTAATTAACGAGTTGGTAAATGGGGTTAATTGTTTGAGGAATTTAATCTGTTTCATTTAGCCATTAACTGAACATTCATTAATCACACAATGTGTGAAAATAACAGTTAATTTATTTTTAATAAAAATTATTCAATTTATAAATAGAATATGCATGTGCTTAAGTTGAATTTAGATAAAAACTAGGTTTTTATTTTTTTTTTATTTATTTATTTTTTTTGAGACAGAGTCTCACTCTGTTGCCCAGGCTAGAGTGAGTGCCGTGGCGTCAGCCTAGCTCACAGCAACCTCAAACTCCTGAGCTCAAGCGATCCTCCTGCCTCAGCCTCCCGAGTAGCTGGGACTACAGGCATGCGCCACCATGCCCAGCTAATTTTTTCTATATATAAAAAACTAGGTTTTTAAATATATAATTTAAGTAAGTTGCATATTAACTGAAGCACAAGCAGATGCAAATAGTCTTTTCTGAAGACAAAATCTTTTCTCAGACATTTCACAGTACAATTGACAGCGGATGAGAAAAATGGAATCATTATGGAAACCACAAGCAGAAAAAACCCAGTGAGGTAGAATACAGGTTTTCTCGCATTCTTCCTCTAGCTAAAACATCAACCATCCTGCTGCCCCTAAGAAGAGAAAACAAGAAGATATTACATTTCATTTTTAACCGGAAGTACTGGTTACAAAGTTTTCAATTATTATGTCATATGCAGATTTTGACTTAAGCTATACACTCTTAGGGACTTTCTACAGAAATCAGGAAGACATTTGGAAAGAAACGCTGTACAATGAAGGTGTTACAGATGTGCCTAGCATTGACATGCTTTTGACTGCAAAGACTTGAGCCCATATATTGCCTGAAACCCTCAGTCATTTAAAGCTATGATTTCAAGACCTTCATTGCTGCTCAGAATGCTTCTTGGGAGGCTGAGATATCCAAGATTCCATCCTCTGGTTGGCAAGTGAGTGGTTCTGATGCTGTGAAAGCTCACAAAAGACTCTGGGAACTCAGAGAAAGTCCAGTCTAGTGCCATGACCAGCTACAGAATTTGCAGGGCCCAACGCAAAGTGAAAATATGGGGTCCCTTGTTTAAAACTTATTAAGAATATCAAGACAGTGACAGCAGAACCATTAAGTCAAGGGTGGGGCTCCTGGGTGGGCATACGTCTCAGGCCTTCGAAGCTCGTTTGTACTTTGTATTGCCTGGAGAACCAGGGTTTGAGGACAGGGTTGTTAGGATTGCCACTCTAAGAGGGCAGAGAAACTGATTAGGGTGGCCAACTACTGCCTTCTAGACCAGCACTGATTTTAGGTTTTATGTATGTGGGAATTTCACTTCAAACTTTGGGAAAAAAGGATTCTTCTACTAGGAAAAAAGAAAAAAACAAAAGGCAAAAGGAAAACAACTGATTTCAATCTTTTAATTTTATACCTTAAAGAATGTTATTAAAAATCACACATTAGGGCCGGGCGCGGTGGCTCACGCCTGTAATCCTAGCACTCTGGGAGGCCGAGGCGGGTGGATTGCTCAAGGTCAGGAGTTCGATACCAGCCTGAGCGAGACCCCGTCTCTACTAAAAATAGAAAGACATTATATGGACAACTAAAAATATATATAGAAAAAATTAGCCGGGCATGGTGGCGATGCCTGTAGTCCCAGCTACTTGGGAGGCTGAGGCAGTAGGATCGCTTAAGCCGAGGAGTCTGAGGTTGCTGTGAGCTAAGCTGACGCCACGGCACTCACTCTAGCCTGGGCAACAAAGTGAGACTCTGTCTCAACAAAAAAAAAAAAAAAAAAAAAAAAAAAAAAATCACACATTAGCCATGTGCCTGTAGTCCCAGCTACTTGGGAGGCTGAGATGGGAGGATCGCTTGAGCCCAGGAGTATTTTGAGTCTAGTCTGGGCAAGATAGAGATACCCTGTCTCTAAAAAAATATAATCACACAATAAGAAAAGTTTTTCATTATAAGAATTCAAACAACATAAAAATACACAGCCTAAAAAAAAAAAAAAGCCTTTTACTTGCCTTATAGTCCCGCTTCTTACCCCAGAAGTATCAATATCTTGATGTGTGTTCTTCCAGACATTTATTCATGTATTTATACATATACATCTTTATATATTCAACATCTTTATATACATTTTTATATACATTTCTGTGATCATGCTGCATATTCTTTGCTTTTCTTTCTTAATTTGTCTTAGAACATTCCATGTGAGTCTTATCTACCTTCCTCATTATTGTTAGTCATTACATAATATTTCATAATGTGAATTACCATAAAGTATATAAGCTATTGATTCCTCCTATTTGTGAATATTTAATTTGTTTTCAATTTTAGGGGGTTGTTATTGTTATTACAAACAATGCTACAATGAATGCTCTTTTTATCACTTATGTTTTATCAGGTAAATTTTGGTGGAAGATGTGATATATATATGCACACATATATATTTTATTATAATTTAATTTTGTCACTAAAACTGTATTATATGAGTTAGGAGAGTCAAAGATACAAACGGTTTTCTCAGGACACACATTACATGCATAATATCATAAATTTTCTTATACTATTCTTTGTAGGATTTTGCCTACACTGGGTTTTCATAATTAGCATCTTCTAGTTTACAGTTTGGATTATAATTGATAATCATAGTCATTATTTGAGTTCTGAAACTTTGATAAATGCTTTTAGTTAGTGTTATTTTTGTTAATTTAAAAAAATTTTCAGAATATTACAGGGGTACAGATGTTTTGGTTACATAATTTGCTTTTGTATGGTTTGAGTAGAAGTTATAAGTATGTCCATCACCCAGAGAGTGTGCATTGTACCCAATGAATGCTCTTGTTTGTGCCTCTTTTTGCACATACAAGAGTTTTTTTTTTTTTTGATAGCTACCTATAAACAGATTTGCTGGATTAAGGGGAACTGAGATGCAAAAATCCTACTCCATGGCACACAGATTTTAATGGTAAAGTTGGTTAAAAAGTTAATAAGCTTGGTAAAATTATAAATTGTTTTCACTTTTTAAAAATGACTTGGAATTATATACTAAAAGCCCTACAAATCTATCGTATTTTTTGACCCAGCAAATGTGCCTCTAGGAGTAACCAGGGATCTTTGTGAAGATACCTTTCTATAAAGATGTCCATACCTATTCTATTTGTAATAGTGATAAATATTTGCATATTCATAAGGCTTGCACCAATATGACCATAGATTGTTAAAATATTGAAAATCTTTTGTTGTGATTGATAAATAGATGCTGCTTGAAGCCCTCTCCCCCACCCCAAGTACCACCACACACCTGCCTCCGGGGTCCTCCCCTTGGAGTTAGTTTCTATCATTCAAACACCAAACTAAGATTGATAACTGGAACGGTCTGGGGCCTCCAGAACCCAGCTCTGGTCTGACAGGCTGGTCATTCTGATTGGCTGGTCCCTGTCCTTCTGGCTGTTAAATGCTTTCCATGTATTTTCAACATAATCCTTGGAAATAATGTAAAAGTTCAACAATAGGAATTATGAATGGTTAAGAGAATTACGATAATGGAAGACCATGCAGCTATTAAAAATGGTGGTCTGAAGATAAGATTAGAATATATTACCAAGTGAGTGGGGGAGAAGTATACAAAACAATATTTCCAATATAATCCTACTGAAAACATGTTTATTCATATTGATTCATAGAAACAGGCTAGAAGAAACAAAAATGTCAACAGTGGGGATATCTGGATGATGGGATCATATCTGATTTTTGTTCTTTGTTTTGTTGCTTATCTGTCTTTTTCAACTTTTTTTACAATGAGTTTGACAAACATAATTAGGAAAAGAAAAATGTTGTTTTTAAAATAAACTAAAACTAAAGTTAATTAACAAGAAAAAAGCCACCTTTTTTGTCTTGATTCGTGCAACATTTGCCATACTTGCTTGAATGCAGCTGCCTGGGGTAAGCCAAGAGGACTAACAGAAGCTCATCGAAAACATCTGTAGGGGGAGGCTGGGGGTGGAAGGGAGGAGAGGCTAAGAATCAGCCAACATTCAGTCTCCTCTCACTCTTTCTACTTCCTTTTGTTCAGGCAGTTCGTTTTGGTGAGGCCGCAGCATTTTTGAAATTCTGCAGCATGGGGAGCTGCCAGGGTCTGCCTTTGTGTTCTTTCATGTCTGAGCATATGTGACTGTTTTTCAAAGAATATATATAGGGGAATGTTCCATTTTCTAGCTGGGCTTTCATCCAAGGTATAGATTTTCAGAGCTGTGTACACAGCCACTGAAATAACACTCATATTCCCCAGCACAGGATGGGCCAGCGGCTTTTATCTCGGCAGGCTCTGGTTAGAATAGTCTTTTCATGATGATGAACCTTTGAACAATAGGCAGCATACCCAAACCACGCAAAGGAATCTTGACCACATCTGGAGCACTGTCATGGAACATGTTTTCCCATCCAGCCCGTTCCTGGAGGAGGCATCCCTGGGGCCAGGGATCTGGTATGACAGGATGGATGCTCAACTCCACGATCACCTGGTTAAAAACTTGGGGCCAATCTATAGGCATGTCTCTGCTTGGACATTGAGATGGCAGCTTGAAATGCTCAGGAAGACCCCAGGAGGAGGGGTGGGCTCTAATGCTCTGAGATTGTTGGCATCAAATGGAACTCCAGAACCAGACTTTACAGGACATATTTTACAACCACAGGGCCTAGGAAGAAAGCTTCAATTCTCAGAGCAAGTGGCCCCTTACATTATGTGATATCAGAAATGAGCCTTCCTTACCGCATTTCCTCAGGTACCCACCCTACCACTCTGTGATCCTTCTATTAAAGTTTCATTCCTCTATATGGTTAAATAATATATCCCTATGAAATTGCAAATATCCCTGGAGCAAGTATCCTATCAGCTATGGCCTCTTAAATGTGACTGAATTTATTGCATTCAGTTCCCACTAGTTCACAAATATTCCCTGAAGAGAGGGACAGATATTAAGGGACTCTAAGAGTGGGCAAGGAAAGGTTCCTATCATAGACTCTGTCTCAGGAAGACAGGCCCAGGAGGATTCTAGAAAAAAAGCCAAGAATGAGAGTATATCAGAAAGGTGTGACCATAGGACCAAGAATATATATAATCTTCATTATTTCTCATTATTCACAGATTCCATATTTTCAAATTCACCTACTCGGTAAAATTTATTTGTAACTTCAAAATAAATACTCTTGGTGTTTTCAAGGTAATTTATAGACATGCACAGGGTGGAAAAAAATTTGAGTCATCAAACTCACATATCTGTTTAAAGTGGCTTCTAAGGATAGCACTGAAGTGCTGTCTGGTGTTCCTAAGCACAGGAGGACTCTGGGGTGTCTTGTGGAGAAAATATATGTATTAGATAAACTTCATTCAGGTACGAATGTGTTATAATTCTGTTGGCCCATAATTCAATGTTAATGAATTAACAATAAATGTTAAATACAGAGTCTTCAAACAGAAACACACATAAAACAAGGCTCTGTATTGATCAGTTGTATTGATGCAAATATGACCAGAGGCTCGCAGGAACCCAGGCCTGGATTTCCCCCGGGAGCAGCAGATATTTGCTAATGCAATGTCCACAGTGACTTTATAGCACATAACTACCACGAGTAATGGGAACCAAGTGTCATCTGAAATTTCGGAAGGAGAACAAATGGCAAATGGTAAATAAACTATATTTGGTAGTAAAATAAATGACACATGTATTTGTATGTTTCTATTATTTACACGAGAAAAGATAAATGAGAGCCTCAGCTTGGCAATTTGTAAAGTTTATCAAAGTCTTAGAATTCCTTGGAATATATCAATGTCTCATAAAGACTCTAAAATTTCTCTCTCACTTCCCCCAAGGAATTACTGAGGACAGCAATTCTTTCCCTGAGAGGGTGACCTCATTCCCAGACATACCTTTGCAGCACTCACTGTGCGAAATCCGCAATACAAAAAGCCAAGAAACCGCCTCCTAACAGAATTGAGCCTGTTTTATGATACCTTCATAGTCACCTATAATTTTCATACTTTTTTACATGACAGGCTAATTTTCCTGAAGTGCAGTTTCTAAATAACTATGGGAAAGCCATTCACCAATGAGTGTAATTTCGAACATCTCCTAGGCAATGAAGGAATTTCCTGTTCCTGATTTAGATGAAGATCTGAAGAGCTGCTCTGTCTGTGTGGACTCTGGGTTCGGGTCCTGCTCCTGCTGAGTGACCAGACCGAAGTGTGACTTCCCAAGAGACCCTGGGGTGTGGATGAATGGTAACTTACACACAGATTCATCACACCGTTTGCACGGAAGTAGTAGTCTTAGACTTACTAGCGACGGATTCTAACGCACTATCTAGGTAAGAAGAAGCCTCAACCCATTGATAAAGTTCATCTGTGACGAGTACACAGGTGGTTCGGTGAAAACTGGGCGTCAGAAGAAACAGGTCAGGTCAAGAGGTGCTTGTCAGGCGGCTCAGCCCAGTCTGCGGGGGTGGCGTGGGAGGCAGGGGTGCTGAACAAACAGGGTGCTCGCTCCATACCCAGGGAAGGAACAGGAAGGATCGAATCAAGAGGAGAGTACCAACAGCCATGAGGACAGTGTTTAGGTGACCAGGTATGACACCTAGGACAGGACAGGACAGGCTGAGGCTGCCAGGGGACAGTAACCTCACAGACCTCTCTCCCAAGAGGAGGGGAACTGAGCCCTGGAGAACACGGAGTTCCTGCACGTGGCCCACAGAATTAATTGCTCACAGCATTTGATAAGACCGGCTTAAGAGGAGGCTGTTGTGATTGGAGTAGAGGTCATGAGCTAAAACTGGCCGTGGGATGGACAGACCAAGGTGAGAAAGAGAGGAGGGAGGCGGCAACCGCAGGGAGCCAACTGCCGGGTCTTTGAAAAATCCCCCAGAAGTGTCCTGCCTGGAGATTTCAGACCCAGGGAGTCAGGCATTGAAACCCAAGAAATGGGTTCATCTCCTTCTTTTGGTTCTCAAGGGTGTAAGTCTGGCTTTTTAAGAATCTGTTGTTCTACTGTAGGGCAAATAGAAATACCCAGCCAGAGAAATAGAATTATAATGTACAAAGAGAAGAGAGAGACAGATTCGTGTTACCAGTGGATTACTCCACGGATTTATATCAGATATTTTAACTTTTCCTCCTTTCAAGGGACCAGATGAGAACTAAATCGGCACAAATCCTCAGGGATTATATTTAACTCAGTACAAGACACAATAGATTTTAAACCACATTTTCTCCATGCAGAAAAAGTTTCCAAGAAGGAAACAGGGGGAGAAGAGCCTCATCGCTCCCTTCTGTCAGCCTCTTACTCCAAACCCTCCAAAAGCAGTTTTCTGTATTATATGCAATTAATTTTAATAGCTTACTTTTTGCACAGAAATTCTTGATAATTGAGAAAGCATGTCAACTTGTTCCTATCCACTGTTTTTTCAAAAGTATGCAACAGGTGGATTACTTTGTCCCTTACACAGATTAAGATAACTAAAGCATGAAATGTTTGTTTATCCAAATGTTGTTTACGCAAAGACCAGAGTGAAGTATTTGGTTTGGGTAGAGCAGTTCAAAGAAACCTCTTTATGATCTCCATGGCTTAACTAATGACTCCAGCACAATCCCCTGCTTCTGATCGTGGAAGTGGGGGCAGTGGAGGTGGCATGATTTACAATAAAACAGCCTTCAGCATAGCCAGTCTAGCACAATGCTTTAGGACAATGTACCTTCAGGTCAAGCAAGACAGTTTTCTGATGCATACAAAGCCCACAGGGTGGCTGAGACCTGGGGTGGCCTTAGTCCTCAACTTTTTGAGCCAACATGCAATGCGGTCAAGTCTGCAGTGGACGGAAAATTTCCCTCCTTTGCCTTCTCTTTCTCCTCTTCAAAGCCCCTGGGTCCTTTTACTCCTTTGACTCTGGGGTTGATGACCTCACCCCTCATTGTTTGGTCAACTGGTAGACTAGCTGTGGGAGCTGGAGATGGAGGGGTTTAAAATCACGTGGTTGGAGAATGAAGGTAGAGGCTGTTAGAGGGACTTCAGAGCGAACTGTCAAAAAGATGTAAGCCCTTTCTCCATGCAAATTTTAACTCTCAGCTAGTACACAGTAGGCAGATCATTCTATTTAAAGGTCATTTTATTTACTGCCTCACCTTGAATCACATTATAAAAGGTTTCCTCGTTTACTTTTGTTTGGGACTACAGAGAGCATTTAAAAAACATTTAGGCCGGGTGCGGTGGCTCACTCCTGTAATCCTAGCACTCTGGGAGGCCAAGGTGGGTGGTTCGCTCGAGGTCAGGAGTTTGAGACCAGCCTGAGCAAGAGGGAGACCCCATCTCTACTAAAAATAAAAAGAAATTATATGGACAACTAAAATATATATAGAAAAAATTAGCCGGGCATGGTGGCGCATGCCTGTAGTCCCAGCTACTCGGGAGGCTGAGGCAGGAGGATTGCTTGAGCCCAGGAGTTTGAGGTTGCTGTGAGCTAGGCTGATGCCATGGCACTCTAGCCTGGGCAACAGAGTGAGACTCTGTCTCAAAAAAAAACAAACAAACAAACAAACAAAAAAAACATTTAATCTCAGAGATAGCCTGGCTGGAACTCTTACTTAGGCCCTGAAAGGAGCCCAAGGGTCTGGTGGCCCAAGTTGGAATTGTGTTATTCTGACACAAAGCAGAGAAAACATGGATTTCAGGTCAATTCTCAAGTTTTTTTTGTTTTTTTTTTTACTTTTATGCAATGGGGGGAAAACAGCAAGAAAAATGGTATTAAGTTTAAGCATGGCCATGCTTTCTACATCAAGTAGTAGTGCTCTGGTAGACTCAGGGGAGTCTTGCCGCTGGGAGAACTAGGAGAAGGGCCATTCATATTTATCGTGCAGCTGTGACCTGGCACGCATTGTGTTCCGGGTTTATATCTGCTACATCACGAATCCCGACAACAACCCTGTAGGGTAGCTGATACCATTCTCACCTGAGCAATGAATAACACCTTCTGAGAGGAGGGTGACTTGTCCAAGGTCTGACAGCTAGTAGGTATTAGAGTCCCAATTTCTCTAACTGGAAAGGTGATTCTTTCCTTGTTTCCAAAAACATTTATTTAATCAACACCTATTTTTGAGCCTCTGCTGCGTGCCAGGTACCGTGTGAGGTGGAGAACACGACCATGAATAAACACACTCCCTGCCCCATGGAGCTCGCAGGCTAATAGGTGCTGGGCAGGTGGCATGTGTTAAGTGTGAGGGACGATCACCGTGGGGACACAGATGAGGGGCACCTGGCTGAGTCTTTTGGGCTCGGAGGCATCAATCCAGAGAAAGTAAATCTACAAGAGCTTGAAAACAGCACTTCTCAAATTTCACTGTAAATACGAATCGCTGTTCGTATTTACTGTTAAATACGAACTGTTAAAATGTAGACTCCGATTCAGCAGGTCTGGGGGGAGGCCCTAGATTCTGCATTTCTAACGAGCTTCCACAAGAGGCTGCTGCTGCTGGTTCATGGGTCACACTTTTTAGTAGTCAGGGGCTCTAAAGGGCAAGAAGCGGGGAGCCAGGCAAAGAGGTGTGCCAGTGAGCATTTTCCCAGTGAGGATGCAGAATGGGCAAAGACTTGGGGAGAAAAGGATCAAGGTCAACGTGAGGGCACTGCTGTTAACCCAGCAGGCCTGGACTGTAGCGCGCGGCGGGTGGGGTAGCCCGGGAAGGGCTGGCAGCGACAGTGAACAAGCGAGTGGGAAGCCCCTCAGGCAGGGCCCTGAGCTTTGCTGAGGGGCTGTGTCTCCCCTTAACTGAGGGCCGTGAGATGCCATTAACTGTTTTAAGCTAATGAGTTCTTTTATCCCATCTGTGCTTTCCAAGAAGCACAGGGACTACAGTGTGGAAACGCATCAGAGAGTGTTTCAGCCCTGTCTGCATGTCAGCATCACCTGGGGCGCTTTGAAAAGTACCAGTGGTCACCCCCCCTCCCAGGCAATTAGGGGACGATCTCGAAGGCAGAGGTTCTGTAAGCATGGGCCCTGGATTGAAGCACCAGCATCATCTGGCAACTTGTTAGAAATGCAAATCCCCAGGCCTCATCCCAGTCTCACTGAAGCAGGAACTCTGGGAGTGGGCCCAGCAGGCTGAGGCTTAACAAGCTCCCCAGGTGGCGCGGATGCAGCTAATGTTTGAGAACCGTTGGATTAGAGAGAGAAGGGGAGAGGGAGGCACTACTTTACTAATCAGGAAGCAGAGAGATGATGATGTGGGCGCAGAGCACACATCAAGTTTCATTAACCTCAGTGATCAAGAGAGAACATCACCTTGATAGAATTCCCGTAGTGTCTCAAAGTGGGGAGGTCAGAATGCTGGTTAGTCATGGGGCACCTTCAGGGTGGGAGTTAGTGACATTTTGGCAGAAATTGGTCTAATTTATAAAGTAGGTAAGTTTCTATATTATGGATTGAATTTTTTCCTCCCAAATTCGTATGTTGAAGACCTAACCCCCCACGTGATGGTATTTGGCGATCAGGCCTTTGGGAGGGAATTAGGTTTAGATGAGGGCATGGGGGTGGAGCCCTTATAAGAAGAGACACCAGAGCGCTCTCTCTCTTTCTGCCCCTCTCCTCCTGCCTCTACCTCTTTCTCTCCCTCCCCTACCTCCAACTGCTACCATCTGCAGGCCGCGAAGAGAGCCCTCACCAGGAACAGACCATGCTGGAACCTTACTGGACTTCTAGCCTCTAGAACTGTGAGAAGATAAATTGCTGTTGTTTAAGCCACGCAGTCCCCGGTACTTTGAAATGGCAGCCTGAGCTAAGGCACTCTGGAACGGTAAGTGGTCTTGGTGGGACACATGGTTCTCTGTGGAGTTACTGTTAAGTTAATTTGTCTGTGGTCTTGTCTTGGAACACCTGAGTCTGAATGAGTTGCAGCTGTAACAAACTGAGCTTAGGTAGCTTGTGTTGCAAGTTACCAGTTTGGAAATTGCGGCTTTTGTTTTATTTTTTAGTATCCTAATCTAAGGCAGTGATACTGGTAATGGACACTTAAAACTTATAAATAGGGTTGCCAGGTAAACGACAGAACACTCAGTTAAATTTGAATTTCAAATAAACAGCAAACACTTTTTTAGTATAAGTATGTGCCGAATCGTGCATGGAATATACTTATACTAAAAAAATGATTCATTGTTTACCTGAAATTCAAATTCAACTCGGTGTCCTGTATTTTTATTTGCTAAACTGCCACCCTAACCATCTATTACTGTAGATAGAAGAATATTTGTTGAATGAGTAATGTGGTTGATCAGATACATGCAGTGAGAGGGAGAGATGAGTCAGTGGTGTCTTTCAGGTTCCTGGCTTGGAAAACTGGGCAAATCTTGGTATCCTTCAGGAAAATAAGGGACACTGGAGGACAAGTACATGGAGGGGGAAGGGCAAAGTGAATTGCATTTTGGACGTGTTGAGGCTAAGTTCTCCCTGGAACATATAGATAGATATGACCAGTGGGCTGCTGGATGTGGGGGTCTGGAGCTAAGATCAGGATGGAATCATAGATCCACGAGTCACTGGCGACTGGGTGGCAGTGAGGCCATAGGAGTGGAGGAGACCACAGAAAATGGAGCAAATGGAAAGGAGGCCGAGGAGGAAGGGGGAAGGCATCTCAACATTTGAATGGCCAGAGGGTTAAAAGCCAGGCGTGAGATGCCACAGAGGCTGAGGGAGGACGTGGTCTGCAGTGACAAATATTCCAGAGAAGTGAACCCTGGAGGCTGCAAGGAGGTCACTGGTGACCTTGATGAGAAGCACTTCTGTGGAGGCGGGGAGACGTGAAGCAAATTGGAAGAAAGGAAGTGGAAACAGGAAGCTGGGGAGCGTGGGCAAGTTTCACAGAAACCCAACTGCGAAGGCGAGGGTGGTTGCTGGAAGAGGCCATGGGGCCCAAGGATGATGGTTTTTCAACGGGAGTAAATAGCAGAGGTTTAAATGCCCAAGGGAGGGGGTTAGAAAAGAGGGAGATGTTGAAGGTGCAAGAGGGGGGTACAGACTGAGGTGCCTGAGATGTTGGGGGAGCCCAGGGGAAGGGGTCATTGGACGAGGGAGCCCCCTTCCCTGTTGGCAGGAGGGAGGGTGGGGGCAGGGCTGTAGGAGCAGGTGAGCTGCAGGTTGGGTGCAAGGAGATCGAGCCATGGCAGGAGCTCTGTGCCTAGATCCTCTCCCCTAAAGAACTCTCTTCCCTTGTGACCTGTTTGTGCCCGTTACACTTACAGTATTTAATAATGTAAACTGAAGGAGTTAAGTTTAAAATAAAATCATTTTTATGAAAGCTAAACTTAGGAAATCTTTTAAAAGGTGAATTGCTACTTTTTTATTTTTTTCTTTTTTGGTCAAAGTAGGTGTGGGCAAAATAAGTGTAAAAGTTTGAATTTAAAAACTCCACAACCAAAAATATAGTAGAATTTTGCAGTCATTGCTTCACCTAAAGAAACATCTCAAATGATAAATCATTGCCATGATTTTTACAGAACTCCAATTTATGGGTCCTCTCCAGAACTGGGGGAAATCAGTATTTGTTTCCTAAGCTCTACCCAGTCCACGGCATTTTAGTAATAGCAGCCCCAATGGACTAAGGACAGGAGACTGGAAAAGACTGAAGTGGATGAGGAGAAACAATAATGCTGTTCACTGGCTTGGTGGTGGAAGACTGAGTTTTTGCAGACCTGCGATTTTCTCTAGTGAGGTTTGGCATCTGAGTGTAGGAGTGGTGTCACTGGAGAGGTCAACTGATCCTGGGCTGGGATTTTGGGGAGTAAGTGAGGCCGCGAAGATAATGAGGCCAGGGAGTTGAGAACATTGACAAAGAATAAGTGATACATAAATGATAGCCTTAGAGGAGAAGTGTGGGTAGGAAAAGAAGTAAAGACTGTGTGTGTGTGTGTGTGTGTGTGTGTGGATGTATGAAGGTGTTAAGTAAGGAAACATGACTGGAATCAGAGGAGTGTTGGTCTTACGAAGATAAAGAATGGGAGGAAGGATTTTTTCCTTGCTCATGTTAGCAAAAAGAGAGGAAAATCTCTCTCTAGAGCAGCAGTTCTTAATTTCAGGGTTTGGGGTAGGATATGGATTTTGCACACTCCCTCCCCAGAAGATATCTGGCAATATCTGCAGACACTTTGGGCTGTCACAATTGGGGGTTGCTACTGGCATCTAGTGGATAGAGGCCAGGAATGCTCCTGAATATCTAACAGTGCACAGGACAGACTCCCACAACAAAGAATTACCCAGCCCAGAATGTCAGTAGTGCCCAGGTAGAGAAACCCTGCTCTAGAAAGTGCGTCACTGTAATCTGAAAACTACGAAATACACTTTTCAATGGAAACGTTACCCAGGAGTTTTAAATGTGCCTGGCTTGGGAACCCCAGTTTCTCAGCACAGTTTACACTGCTACGAAAGTGAGTGTGAAGGTCTCCAAGAGGGCAGGCAGATTTTAGAGCCCCCTGGAAAGGTGGTGGTTGTGACTGGAGCCTTCAAGCCACCCACCATGGCCTGGTGCCAGATGCCACCTCTGTGTAGCAGACGGCCTCCCACGGCCCCTGCCTCTGCTGCGTGGTGTGGGACACTCCTTCCATCTCTAGAGCAAAGATGCCCTCTTATTTGCCTTGGAGGCAACTCCCCACCTCCCTCCTTAAAATGTCCTCTTTCTATTTATACAAGTTGGGATTGTTTTCATAGCTGCCACAGATAATATTAGTCAACTTTGTAGCTACACCCTTATCCTGTTGGTTTTTTCCTTGTTATTTATAGACCAGTCATCTAAATCTAATGATAAAACAGAATGGATTTTTTAGTTGGTTTTTCTGAAAAGGCTAGCAAATTTTCTTTTTGTGTTCTAAAAATACATAGACAATTTATCTTATTTTGCTACAGAGGGAGGGTCATTGTCTGATTGCTCATTAGATGTTATATTTGGAAAACTGTCTCTGTATTCTCAACTGTGGGGAAATTCTACTATTGCCAAGATCACACAGAATAAGAAGGCTCAACGAGTCTAGGTCAAATGGACCTAATACCAGGCACCAGCTAGAGCAAGCAATAGTGCTCAGACGTAGCAGCAGGTGGTGTATCAGAAGCACCCAGAGGGCCTGTCGAAGTTGCTCGGTCCCACATGCAGAGTTTCTGATTCAGGGGCCTGGGGTGGTGTCCAAGAATTTGCATTTCTGACAAGCTCCCAGGTGATGCTAATTTACTTGTCCCAGGACCACATATTGAGAATCACTGGGGTTTTTACATCTATTTTAAATGAATTCTGTTTGTGTGCTACGTTATATTTAAGAAATGAGCTCTTTATGTTTCAGCATCACATAGTGTGTTATTCTGTAGGAGAAAGACTAGGTTTAGTTCTTTTAATGGGTGTTCCCATGAACACATCCGAGAGTGGCAAACATTAAGCATTTAAGATGTTCTGCAACGTTGCATGTTCAGAGCAACTGTTGGTATGATTTTTAATGACTCGATTTCTGTGACCTCTTGAAAAGAAGCAGTTTAATAATAAAGGCTGACCAAAACTGTATCTATGTAAACATGTAAGAATCTAGAGTTAAAAGAAGCAGACTCGAGGCAGTAGGCCTAAGCAGCCATGAGTCCTCATTTGTATAAAATACCAGGTAGACATCCTATTAATAATGACATCCCTTTTTTGGCTTAGTTATTCAGTCTTTTTAATCATTTTGGTTTAAAATAATCACTAAAAATTGGGTAGTGCTCTAGAATTCCCTTTCTCCTCTACTTTTCGAATTTTCATTCCTAGTTGAGAATTTGATGATATTGTTAGTTTTTTTTAAAAAAAAAATTCTTATTTTTTAACCTTTAAAAGTTAAACATTTTGTGGAGACCAAATTCCACAAGACAGATAAGATGTAGAATAAACTAAAGTTGACTGACATTTTCCAGAGAACTGACAGCAATGTTATAAATGATCATTCTATGGGAAAGATGGGAGACCTGTTTCAATAATACTGTTTCATACAAATCTAATTTCCTAGTATTTAATAGGAACAATGTGACAAAAAGGGAGCTGTGGCCAAATCAATTTAGGAAATGATGGATTCATCAGTGAAATAATTTCTGGGAGGGTTTCTCAGTAAGTTTAATGTATGAACTCAGTATGAATCTGCAGCTATGACTGTTTTTCAACGTGGCATGTTCGGGGAATTCCGCTTTAATTAACATGTTTTTGGAAGTGCTTTCAAGGACAGGATGACAAATAGATTTCATCTGATATGTCACTTCATTTGATTGTGAATGGTTGCCTGAAGCTCTGTGTTGAGAAGGGTTCTGCAGCCCATTTGGGTTTAACCAAAAAAAAGTGTGATTTCTTTGGCCATGTCTGTCAGGGCTGTGGAGAAAATGTGACACAAGTGCCATATACTTGCTATCCCTCTTCTAGATGTCAAGAGGGATACTTCTTTTTTCTGTCTCCCATTTCTTTTTACGTAGTTGTATAAATGAGCCTCTTATATTTCCAATGCTGAACTGAGTTATGATTTGTAAGTACAGTTTCTATACTACATATTTCAAGAGATTCCTAAGGTTTTCAAAATTCATTTCACTAAGCTCTTTAAAAGTTTTAAATATATTTTTCCCCAAATAAATAGAACATGTGCTTCAGCAACCGAGATGGAAATAGATACCAAAAGCAGAGGCAACAAAAGCAAAAATAGACAAACGGGACTACATCAAACTTTAAACCTTCTATGCGTCAAATGAAGTAATAATCAGTGGAGTGAAAAGGCAACCTATGGAATGTAAGAAAATATTTGAAAATCATGTATATGATGACGTTTTAATATCCAGAATATATACATTAAAAAAACTCCTGCAACTCAACAAAAACCCAAATAACTTGATTAAAAATGAGCAGAGGACTTGAATAGATAATTCTCCAAAGAAGACATACAAATGACCAACAAGCATATGAAGGACCTCCAACATCACTGATCATTAGAGAAATGTAAATCAAAACCACAATGAAATATCACCTTAAACCCATTAGGATGGCCACTATGCAAAAAAACAGATGAAACAATGTGAAAAAATTGGAACCCTTATGTGCTGTCGGTAGGAATGTAGAATGGTGTAACCACTGTGGAAAAGTTTGGAGATTCCTTAAAAAAAATTGAAAACAGAATTACCATATGATCTAACAATTCCACTTCTGGGTGTATATCCAAAAGAATTGAAAGTGGGATCTCAGAGATGTTTGCACACCCATGTTCATGGCAGCATTATTCATAACAGAGGTAGAAATAACCCAAATGTACAGCAATGGATGGATGAAGAAAATGTGGTCTTTACATACAATGGAATATTACACAGCCTCAAAAAAGGAAATTCTGTTACATGGTACAACATGGATGAACACTGAGGATACGCTAAATGAAATCCAGTCACCAAAAAAAAATATCAATACTTCATATAAGCAGAATCATACAGTATCTAAAGTATTCAATCTCATAGAAACAAAGCAGAATGATGGTTGCAAGCGGCTGGGGAGAGGGAAATGGGGAGTTGTCGTTCAGTGGGTAGAGTTTATTTTGCATGATGAAAGAGTTCTAAAGATCTGTCGCGCAACAATGTGAATATACTTAATGCTACAGAACTGTACACAACGGTTAAAATAGGAAATTTTAGGTTATGCATTTTTTACAATTTAAAAATTTTTTTTTAAAAAAGAAATTGCTGTGTGCATTGAGTTTAGGGGGTTGAAGAAAAGGTTCCAAGACCCTGAGAGAGAGAGTGCCATAATAAGTAAAAGGGTTGATCCAAATGCACGGTTAAAAGTGTGTGTATGGGCTGCTTGGGGCTGGATTCTGATTCCACCGCTTATGAGCTGAGTAACGTTGGCGAGTTATTTAACTCTTAAGCCTCAGTTTCCTCGTGTGTAAAATGGGGGGAAAGACCAGCATTTATCTTCAGAGTGGTTAAGAGGCTTAAATTAACACATGTAAATGGCTTAGGATCTGTGCCTGTCATAGTAAGAATTTAATAAAGTTAGACTTTATTCTTATTCCCTAGAAACTTCAACTCAAGAGAATACAGATTGTAGCATTGGGCAGGTTGTTCCAAAAATAAACATATTGGAATGAATTTTATAAAAAACAAAAGCCTAACAGAAAGCTAACACATCAAAATGATCCCTGAAAGATTTAGTTGTAACATAGTATATAACTCATTGATTGACGTGATCTATAAGTAGTTGGATAAATTAAAAACTTTAAAAGGAAAGTTTAAAAGTCAGAAAAGGCCAGTATTCCCCTACTATCTTATAGTTTATATAGCACTATATTTTTTTTTTTTTTTTTTTGAGACAGAGTGTCGCTTTGTTGCCCAGGCTAGAGTGAGTGCCGTGGCGTCAGCCTAGCTCACAGCAACCTCAAACGCCTGGGCTTAAGCAATCCTACTGCCTCAGCCTCCCGAGTAGCTGGGACTACAGGCATGCGCCACCATGCCCGGCTAATTTTTTTTTCTATATATATTTTAGTTGGCCAGATAATTTCTTTCTATTTTTAGTAGAGACGAGGTCTCGCTCATTGCTCAGGCTGGTCTCGAACTCCTGACCTTGAGCGATCCACCCGCCTCGGCCTCCCAGAGTGCTAGGATTACAGGTGTGAGCCACCGCGCCCGGCCAGCACTATATTTTATATTTTAAAAACTTTTCAGAAAAAGAGAAGAAAAAGTGATACACTATCCCACAATGGAAAGATCTTTTTAAACTCTTATTACACTGGCTAGGTGTGCTGGCACATGCCTGTAGTCCCAGCTACTTGGGAGGCTGAGACAGGAGGATTGCTTGAGTCCAGGAGTTCAAGGCTACAGTGAACTCTGATCATGCCACTGCACTCTAGTCTGGGTGACAGAGTGAGACTTTGTCTCAAACAAACAAACTCTATTATATTTAATTAATTTAAACAGGTACTAGTAAAAGAATAGACAACCAAATCAATTCAACAGAAGTCCCTCCCCTCCCTGCCAACCACCACTACCTCCTTCCAAAATAGGTCCCAGAATTTATAAGAACTTAATAGAGGGTAAATGTAACATTTCCAATCAGTGAGAAAAGGAAGGACTAGTCACTGAAGAGTTATGGAACAAAGGGATAATATTTTGGAAAGAAAAATAGACTTCTGTATCATTATAGACCAAAATAAATTTGAGCTAGATCAAAGACTTTAGTAGGAAACCATAAAACCACATGACACCTAGAAGAAAACTTAGGTGTGTATTTATTTGATCTTGGAGTGGAGAAGTTTTTCTTACCATAAAAGCAAACTAAGTAAGAAAATATTGACATATTTAACAGCATCAAATTAACTCTGCAGAGAACACTGAATGCAAATTTTCTTTCATTTATTAATTGATTGATTGGGATGGGATCTTGCTCTGTCGCCCAGGCTAGACTGCGGTGGCATAATCATAGCTCACTGCAACCTTAAACACCTGGGCTCAGATGACTTTCTTGTCTCAGTCTCCTGAGCAGCTGGGACTATGGGTGTGTGCTACCACAACTGGCTAATTTTTTAAAAAATGCAAACTTTCTTCATGGCAATTGAGCAATTTTTATCTGACAATTACATTTCAAGAAATTCATCCTAAACAAAATCAGAGGTGCATAGCAAATGTGTATGGAAGGATCTTAACTGGCATATTATCCATAATAGTAAAACTTTCCAAACATCCCAAATGTTCCATACTAAAGAAATATTTAAATAAATTGTTGGCTTCCTATTCTATACCCATTCCAGGCAAATCATGAAGTGGCAATAAAATGATATTTAGAAACATAACTATAAATACCATAATTGGCTAAAAGTTCTAAGTGGTTGCTCTGGAGAACAAGAATTACGGCTAAGGTGGGGACTTTTTTTTGTAATTTTATGCCTTCAAATACTATATGACTTTTAACGAATATATATGTTACTTTGTACAGTTTTATTATTTGTATTTTTTTGTATAAACAGGATTCTAACTTAAGAAAATCATTAGAGCCGGGCGTGGCTCACACCTGTAATCCTAGCACTCTGGAAGGCCGAGGTGGGTGGATTGCTTGAGCTCAGGAGTTCAAGACCAGCCTGAGCAAGAAAGAGCGAGACCCCATCTCTACTAAAAAGAGAAAGAAATTAGCCAAACAACTAAAAATAGAAAAAATTAGCCCGGCATGGTGGCACATGCCTGTAGTCCCAGCTACTCAGGAGGCTGAGGCAGGAGGATTGCTTGATCCCAGGAGCTTGAGGTTGCTGTGAGCTAGGCTGACGCCACAGCACTCTAGCCCAGGCAAGAGAGTGAGACTCTGTCTCAAAAAAAAAAAATCATTAGAATATTAAGGCCTAGGCTGGGTGTGGGGGCTCATACCTGTAATCCTAGCACTTTGGGAAGATTGATTGAGGTCAGGAGTTCGAGACCAGCCTGAGCAAGAGCAAGACCCTATCTCTACAGAAAATAGAAAAATTAGCCAGGCATAATGGTTCATGCCTGTAGTCCCAGCGCTACTCAGGAGGATAAGTCAGGAGGATTCCCTCAAACCCAGGAATTTGAGGTTGCAGTGAGCTATGGTGATGACACGGCACTCTAGCTGGGGCCAGAGAGTGAGACTCTGTCTCAAATATATATATATACATATATATATGTATGCCTGTATGCCTAGTAAAAAGATAAAGAGGATATCCAAGCACGGACTGTGGTTTTTCACTAGATGTTGAAATTGTAGGTGATTTTTACTTTCTTCTTAGCACTTATATGTATTCCTGAATTTTCAGCAATTAAAACAGAGATCTTTTATAAGCAGGAAAAAAAACAATTAAAAATAAAATATGCTACTAATGTTATTACAAGAAAATAGAATTGTCCTTTTTACTCCTGTATTAGAATTTTTTTTTTTTTTTTTTTTTTTTTGCATTTTCCTTTCTAATTGTATTTCAAATCTTCAAAACAAAGCCCTGGGAATACCCAGATTCAAGTATGCCCCTGGGCTTGGTCCACTGTTGCAGGAGTCTTAGGGATCCTCATACACATGCTTGAGGCATTCATTCACCAATGTTTAACCGCAGGATAGAAGATCTGACAAAGCAAGTTCTGACAAAGCAGGACTCCTTTCTCCATGGCATGTGATTTCAGAGGTGGCAGCAGCCAAAGTAGAAAACACTGGAATTTTTCCTTGGAACTGGACTGTGATGAGATGTTCCTGCCATGAGCATAACCGACTGTTTTTTCCCTGACCCTTCCCTTCGTTTGTGAAGATAGAGCAGAAAATAATCTTCTCTGAAGATACTTGATAATTCCAAAACCCAAAAACACATGCTCCCAGTGCACTGTGCTTTCAGATATTCTGGGTCTAGTTCAGCTGGCGATGAGCTGATTGATGCGTTCACCTCGATAGTCAGGTGAGCCCATCTCCTTGAAGAAGCCCACTTTATTCTTGGTAGCATGACGGGTCACTGAGAGTTGGAAAGGACGCAAGAACCATGAGATCTCCTGGAAACGCTTCCCCGGGAAGGCAATTTCATGAATGAGGTCTTCCAAGCAAATGACACCAAACTTCCCCAGGTGCTCTTCGATCACTGTGTTATCTGTCAGAGGGATGGTCTTATTCTTGACCTTGGCTTGTCCACGTTTCAAGATGAGTTCACGGACGGACTTCAGATTTGGAAATCCCCAGGTCACATAAGGTTCCACCATACGCAGCAATTTTAGGCTCTGCGGGGTGACTCTAACAAAGACGCCACTGAAAATTTTCTTTAGGCGAAGTCTTGCGATGGTCTTTTGCACCAGTGAACTCACCCCATTAATCCTTTGGATGCGTACAACAAAGGCCAAGGAACGTTTATCTGGCAATTCGAAGGCATGAGGTTTCACTTTTAGTCGTCTGAGACGCACCCTGTCGTGTTGCTGCCGCCAGGAATCACGTAGAAATGATTCCAGTCGCTTAAACCTGGGTCCTTTTCCTTTCCTTTGCTCTTTCTTTGCCAAAAGTACTTGCTTTGCCTGGGTGGCTTTGAGGGCTTGGTAAGCCTTCCTCTTTTTCAGGAGATTTTCTGGAACCAAAAGGATTTTTTTCCTTTCCTCTTGCTCCACCATCTTTCTAGGGTTGCAGCTACTGATGTATTAGAAATTTTTGATTATTATATAACCCGTGTGTCTGCTGTGGTCCCCCCAAACCTCATGTTGAAATTTGATCCTAGTGTTGGAGGTGGGGCTTAATGGGAGGTGTTTGCATCATGGGGGTGGAACCCTCGTGAATAGATTAATGCCTTCCCTTGCAGTGTGTGTGTAGGAGTGACTTCTCACTCTCAGTTCCTACAAGAGCTGGTTATTAAAAAAGACCCTGGCACCTCCCCGGCCAGCTCTCTTTCCTCCTCTCTCGCCATATGACCTCTGCACACACTGGCTCCCCTGTGCCTCCCACCACGAGTGGAGCAGCCTGAGGCCCTCACCAGATGCCCAGTCTCCCAGCCAGCAGAGTAGTGCGCCAAACAAACCTCTTTGCCTTATAAATTACCCAGCCTCAAATGTTCCTTTATAGCAACCCAAAACCAACTAAATGTCCATATTTTTCCCCCTAAGAATGGATATTTCGGGTACCATAATTGTGTTTCTCTTGAACTTTGCTAAATGAAATAGGAAATCTATGAGCTCCCAAATAATTTAACAATCAGCTAATTACATGCTGTTGGTCTAAATGTCTATTCTGGTAGAAGGGAAGCCTTTTGGGTAGCTGCTCAGTCAACCATTACATAGATTTTCAAGAGTTCTATTAAGTTATAAATTTATATAATTTAGGCTTCTGAGTGTGGTTTCTTAAAGAAATGAAAAATGATTTTGATATATTTACTCTCAAGGTAGGATGCAACAGAGTTCCTCCTGGGCATGAGCAAATGTGGGAAATATGGCCTAAAACTCAGCCAAGAGCTAGGAGTGTCTAAGAAACTGTAAATCCAAGGCCAGAAACACATCTGGACAAGAATTTAAGAAAACTCTTTATTGACTCTCTCTCAACACAATTACCATAAGCAGTGGGCAGAGTTCTCCATAGTAACTGGTGGCTGAGTATTAAACGAAAAAGGTGGTCATGGTTAAAATGCTGTGACATGACTTGCTACTTTTTGCCTACACCCCACCAAAAACAACCAATCACCAAACATAAAAGAGGTGAGGCTCACATACCCACAAACCTAGGAAATCAACCATAATGAATTATAAGTTTTCCATTGTCCCTTCTGCACATATTCCCATTCCTTCCTCTGGCTCCACACTCGCTGTCTGGTTCTTGGTTATTTCCAACATCTTTTCCCCTTCAATGATGACTTTAAAGTTCATTTTAATTTATTTGATCAGAACTAAAATGTTATAAAGAGGGGAAAACAAGTAGTAGGTTCTGCCTCCATCCTGAGACCCTCTGCTCCCTACTCCACCTTCTTAGTGACACAGGAAAGCGACTCTCAATGCTGGGAGCCACTTGAAATCCAAGCGGGTCCTTGGCTTCAAGCGAGAAAGAATTCAGGAGCAAGCCGACAATATAAAGTGAAAGCAAGACTTATTCTGAAAGTATGGAAAATCTACTGCAGAGACAGAATAGAAGCTAATCCTCCCCACGGAGGAGAACTGGCCCCCACAGTATCTTGGGTCCCTTTGTTTAAGTAATACCTTAATTATACGCTAAATAAAGGGAGAAATATTCATGATATTTCTTGGGAAGCAGTGGTGTTTTCCTGGAGTTAAGGTGATGCCCTCCTTTTGACTATGTATGATCAAACAGGAAGTGTCATGGTGTCAGGTGTATGATGGGAATGGGATGTTTCCTCAGTAGCATTTGTGGTAATGAAGTGTATGATGATGCTGTAAGGTCAAGAAGTGGTGGATTTCTCTGCCATCTGGGTTCTAACGGGTTGGAATGTGTCCTGCCTCCGTCTTGTTTTGATCAGGGTAGTTTGAAACTTTGTTTTGAGACTTCCCGACTCAGTTAAACTAATGCCCACAAAATTAAGCAATGCCCAAAGCAGTGCCTGCCAGTTCCCCGTCTCACTAAGAAGAGCCCTAGAATGAGAGGTCTGTGGACATGCCCATTTGTTGTTTGTGAATGGCAAGATCGGTCGGTGGTTCTCAAAGTGTGGTCCCCAGACCAGAAGCCTCAGTAGCACCTGGCCACTTACTGGAAATGCAAATTCTCGAGCTTCAAGTCAGAACTGAATCAGAAACTCTGGGGGTGGGGCCCTGAAATCTGTGTTTTAACAAGTCCTCCAGGAGATTGAGGCAATTAAATTGGAGAACCACCAGTCTGGAAGAATAGAAGAGTCTAACATATTTGGGGGATTCTTCACAAGCAAAGTTAAAGCCTGACCTCCCCTACACTCTCTAAGTACTTTGCACATACCTGTAAAGTGGCAAGGGTCAAGTTCTACAGTTACTGCTTTCCTTGTCTTTCCATTGAACTGTTTCTGTCACTTTTTCATTTATCTCTGAGTGCATAGCACAGGATGGATGAGTGCTTAAATTGAAACAAATGGTGTCGTTTACTAGGAACCATTTGAACTTTCTTTAAAAATGCTTTATAGATCTCTTCCTTAGCAAACTCGATTGCTCACTTCTTTGTGCTGTTCGCTACACCTTCCCTAATACCTGACCTCTTCGTATTCACACTTTCCCACAGGTTATGAATTTCTACTGTTATCTGGGTTAAACTTTTGGAAAACTTAAATGACTTACACTACTTTATATATTTGTTTGATATATAGTTTCAGGAATTCTTATTAACTTGATGAAGCTTCTATATGACATTAATTCCCAACATTTGTCACACTGTAGATCTTATAAATTAATATACAAAGATCATTGTTACAATTGCTAAGTGCCAGATGACATGATAAGCACTTTATGTAACCCAGTTTAATCTTCACTCAAGCTCTGCAAGGTTAAGTATTCCTAAGTCTACTTTACAAATGAAAAAACTGAGGCTCAGAAAGCTTAAGTCTGCTGTCCAGCTCAGGTTTCTGTTCCATCCTCAAACTCACATACCCAACTATCTACTAGACATCTCTTGGACAAACACAATTTGTCCAGAACTATTGAATCTTCTATCCCAGTGCTGTTCCTCTTGGTACAATTCTTACCTTCTTGAACAGCACTGCAGTCCAGACACCCGAGCCAGAACCTTGAGTTGTTATTCACTGCTTTGGCTTCAACATTTCCCCAGTCCAATTAGTTCTCAAGTTCTTGCAGCCCTACCTCTGTAATACTATCTCTTGGGTCTGTGTCCTTCTCTTCATCCTCACCTTGGTCCAGGCTCTCCCAGTCTCCCACCAGGTTTACTGCAGTAAGCTCTGTGGGGGACACTGCTGTGGCCTGCTGCCATCTGCCAGGGGTGGGAACCTGCGGCCTCAAGTGAAATGTGGCCTTCTAGGTCCTTACATGCAACCTTTTGACAGAATCCAAATTTTACAGAACAAATCCTTTTATTAAGATTAAAAGGGGTGCAGCAGAGAAAGCTTTTTTTGCCTCGTTTCGTGCTTAAAAAAGAACAATCTTGAAATCAGAGGGCGGCAGCAGTAAACCCAGGGAGAGGACAGTCCCGTGTGGTGTTCATGGGATTCCAACAGGCCTGACTCATCACCTTTCAACCCAGGCTAGGGCACGGGAGCAAAGCCTGACCGGTCTGTGTATTCCAGCCTGCTGACCACAGCAAAGTCCATGCGGACCAATCAATGGACGTACGTGTGTGAATTGCTAGGAGATAGAGACGCTCCCTTTGCACTGAGATTGCCAGATATAAGAATAATAAGTACGCGTGGGTTTTGAATGTCATTATGGGGAAACGGTCCACCAGAGAATAAAAGGAGCTTAGCGGACAGCAAAGCTGAGAGGTGGAGAGAGGAAGAGGCAGAGAGGGATGGAGAGTCACAGGGACAGAGAGCATGAGGACATTTGCCTGGTGATGTGAGCAGAAAGAAACCGTTACTGGGAAAAACCACTGAGATTTTGCAGTTGTTAAGAGCAGCTAGTACACCCTGATGAACACACGCCAACATGTATATGGTAATGTAGTTCAATGCACCTCTCTGCCCAGTGGTTTCCCTAATCTATGTTTCCACATTAGAAAGTAGTTAAGGACATACTTTTTTGGAGGAAGTTTATTAAATTAAAAAAAAAAACTACAAACTAATAGTTATTATAAAACATAATTTAATTTTACTTTTCAACTTTTACCACAAAATTTTAAAAATACCAATATACAGACAAGATCAAATAAACTGGAAAAGAGCTAAAAAACTGTATAAAAGACTAAACTCAAGAATATACGCACAGTGACATACACCACACACTCTAGAATGAATTCAGAAACATATTCCACATTGGATAGGTTTTCCTTCTAGGTCAGCTTTTACTGGCACCACATCTGAAAAGCTCCCTAAGCCAAAGTTCTTAAATTATGTGAGAAAGATCTTCCTAGGCTGCCCTTGGAAAGCATTTCTCATAAAACAACGCACACCAGACAGGCTGACTTATTCTAGGCCCAAAAGTCCTAAATGCTTCTCACAGGCCCTACAGAGCTTGGGAGAAATGATCCACTAATGAAAACAAAGCACTGTCGAAATAGAAAAGTGGCACCTAGTGGCCAGTTAGCAGTTTTCTTTATGGCTTCTAGGTAATTCTAGATGTCAGCCCTTCTCTGCTGGGCAAATCTGAGTCTCCAATTCCAGAACCCAATAATGACCCACTTAAGTCACAGATACCCCTAGACAGTAGGATCTGAAACTGGACGCTGCTAAACACGGTCTGGTAGCTAGATATTGGCCATTTCATACACCTGTGCCCCAGATTCTAAAGAGATTTCTCCAAGACTATGACAACCAATACAGCCTTTTTCTGCTGTGACACTGTAAATAAACACTTCCCTTTAACTTCATTTATTTACTGAAAAATCTCTATTCTGTATTTTCCTGTTTGTCTTTCTCAATAGATTTCCAAATTTAATGAAGACCACATAACTCATTTTGTTTGATTTTGGGCTACCATCCTGTAATAAAATAGCTGATAACAATTTTAAGTTTACTATTTTCAAAAGTTTTAAATTTGGTACATGGATACTCAGTTATTTGATTACACTGAGTCAAAGATCAATAATTCTTGTTCTTTAAACATAGTATTTAGAGAAAAATATCCTTATGGTATAACCTTTGGTCTATTTCAATAATATCCACTTAATAAAATGCTCTAGAGCAGTGCTGTCCAGTAGAAATATGATGTGAGCCATAGGTGCAATTTTAAGTTTTCTTTTACCACATTAAAAAAGTGAAAAGACACAAGTAAAATTAATTTTAAAGTTTTATTTGATTCAGCATACCAAAAATATCATTTGAACATGTAATTAGCGTAAAATTGTTAATGTGATATTTTACATTCTTTTTGTAACACTGAATCTTCAAAATCTGACATGTATTTTACATTGACATCTTAATTTGCACTGGCCACATTTCAAGTGCTCAGTAGTCCCATGTGGCTAGTGGCTACAGCACCGGACAGCACAGTTCTAGGGGCCACCTTAATTAATGCTCCAGTCCTGTGGATTAGAATCATAGAGTCAGAGATGGAAGTAAACTTAGAGATCCAACCTCTTTTTTAAAATGAGGAAATTGAGGCACAGAGAGTTTAAATAGCTTGCTTGGGGTCACACAGCTAAATTCAGGCTGGAAAGGGTCTTTGGATTCTAGGCACTTTTCCCACTCTACTACATGATTGTAGTGGTCATTCTTAAAAAAAAAAAATATTGTTTTTTGTGATACTTTCATGCAATTTGCAGATATATTTCTCACAAAAAAATCTGAGAAATTGATTTGTAAGAGGAAAAAGTAATGTAGTGTAAGCCATAAAAATGTGTCACTCCTAACAGCAATCAAATCTAGTTAATGGAATGCACTTTGAAGACGATGCTACATTCAGAGAGCTATGGTAGCACACAATGCATGGACTAGATTCTGAGTCCAGGACAAGAGGATCTGCAGAAAAATATTAGAGTGGACTAATAAAGGTTCAAACCATGCACAGAGCATTCAGTTGGCTATCTACTCACTGGTCCATGTAATAATCCTTTCTCCTGCAAGGAAAAAACCTGCCACTGTGCAAGGCAGCAATTGGTCTGTCTCTAGGAACTTTGCCTCTTGAATCCTTATGCCATAGGGGTTTGCCCCACCTGCTTTTGAGGCCATCCAGTCGTGATGACCTATCACGCTACCACTGGCTGAGGTAGACTCTTTGTAAGCCAAGCTCAACCTGCAATGGTTCGGTCCCCTAAAAAGTTGTATTGGTAGGCAGGCCTGACTTAGAGCACAGATATGATCTTTCATGCTTCTTCAGCCTTAACTGTAACGCTTAGGCTGCTGCACACCAATCCCCTCCATCTTGTAGGATCTCTTTGGCTTATTCTGAACCTGGATGTCACTCAAGTCCTCACGTGTCAGACCAGACACGGTGCTGACTCTGTTGCTGAAATACTGTATCAGCTCAAGAGGATGTGCCAAGACATCCTTGCCCACACAGCCACTGCAAATTTCACACTGGAAGGAAACATTTCCTTTTGGTTATTGCCTGTTGGTATGCTTGTCATTAACATGTCTTAGGAAAGTTCCAAACTGTCACCTACAGCTAAAGAAATAGCATGTGGGGTCAAAATAATGCTTTGTTTTAAAGAGGGGCTCTGAGGGAAACTTGCTGGAAAGGTGTAGCACCATCTAGAAAAAGGAAACTGGATTTGAACCCCACATCACCGAGGGCTTCCCCATTAGTTTCTCAGCCTGCCCTTCTCTCATTTGTGAGGCACAAAAGAGAATACATGGGAATATACTTGGTAAACCATAAAGAGCTGTTAAAAGTATTATAAAAGTATGATCCCCAGGAAGGTAGATACTCAGTATTTTAAATAATCCTTACACTAAATGTGAACCACCTCTGGAATAATTATTGTTAAAAAAATGTTCTCCATTTTTAAAATTATAATTAGAAAACTAGTTTTTTTTTTTTGTTGTTGTTGAGACAGAGTCTCACTTTGTTGCCCAGGCTAGAGTGAGTGCCGTGGCGTCAGCTTAGCTCACAGCAACCTCAGACTCCTCGGCTTAAGCGATCCTACTGCCTCAGCCTCCCGAGTAGCTGGGACTACAGGCATGCGCCACTATGCCCGGCTAATTTTTTTTTTTCTATATAGATTTTTAGTTGTCCATATAGTGTCTTTCTATTTTTAGTAGAGACGGGGTCTCACTCTTGCTCAGGCTGGTCTCGAACTCCTGACCTCGAGCGATCCACCCGCCTCGGCCTCCCAGAGTGCTAGGATTACAGGCGTGAGCCACCGCGCCCGGCCAGAAAACTGGTTTTTAAATTATTTCTCATTGCCTCGTGATTTAAAAAATGTACTTGCCATTTATTTCATGACCTTTGGTAACAGGCGATAATACCCAATTGCCTAATAATCTAGAAGGCTGTAACTAGTTCTTGGGTCAGTTAATTAATCATTTAACCAGTGAAACCACTGCATTCCTAAATGTGTCTGGTTTATATACATTAAATATTAAAAAGTATATGAATTGAATGTGTGACTTTACAAAAGACATTTAATCTGCCTGGGCCTGTATTTTCCTCTGGGACTAATCTATTGCTAAGCATGTTTTCAATATTAAAAACCTCCATCTATAATGAAAATCTTCAGTGGTTATATTAAATTTTACATGAAAAGGTTAATCATCAAGATCTAGGGCCCAAGATCCTTCCTTTTCTATAAGCAAAGTTGAAACTTTTTTGACATTTTTCTGAGTTTTAAGTAAGAAATCATCTCACTTAAAATCTATCTTAAAGTGCTCGATTAAGCACAGATATCCTGGCTCTGTGCTTGCCTAAGTCTACAAAGATTGAATACAGTATTCATTGTGATTATGACTATAAATTGCACTGTCCCTTTAAATGTTCAAGTACTCACCATTTTCTTAGTGTGTAAGCCCTATCCTCAATTAAGGAAATGCACAACGAATAGAAATGTGCAGATTACACAAATCTATAAATCTATTACAAATGAACCTTAGACACAAGTGAAAATGTCAAAATATTACCTTACTCAAACTCAAAAAAACTGCATCAAAAATAAAAACAAAAAACAATATGTGATATTCTTGGTTAGAAATATTTTAGCAAAAATATGGCAATTCGTGGATTTTTAAGCCATTACATTGAGTAAAGGGATCTGTAATAAATTCTGGTTCCCTTGGGAGGAAAACATAGTATTTCCCCACACCCCTGTAAGAGTAAGGTACAAATCTATAAAAATTGGTAGACCATTAATAAAAGATAAAAACAGTATCAATACAGTACGGAAGAATAGACAGGTTTTTTTTTTTTTTTTTGTAAATGAAATGCTTTAAAACGTTCCTCATTTTTGGAGTTAAACAAATGCTAGAGTGTCCACTGGATGTCACTGAAGTCCCCAGGGTCTCCGAGGCCCCCCTCCGCTTCTAAGTAATTCATGAATGCAGCCATCGCTGTGTCGTCATTGTCACACAGGGCATCAAAATCCAGCTGTGCACCATCACCTATGGATTAAAATACAGGCCCAGATAAGTAAAGGTGATCAATAAAGCCACACATTTCACACATTTGGCAGTTAAAAATGATTACTTTGCCATCAAAAATGGCAAAGCAAGGCTAGAATAGCATAAAATATATTTTAGAAGGCAAAGTATATGTCTTAAATTGCAGAAGCCTGATATATTTTTAAGTGGTTCACCTATTTTTATAAGAATCTGCTGTCAGATAAATTGCATTTATTTCATCTGATGCACAGAAGTGAGCTAGTCTATTAGTTTTCTAATAGAAAATGACACCACTTAAAGGATAGACTCCCAGAGAGTTAGAAGCTAGGGGATGGGGTGTATGTGTGTGTGTAGAGTCTGGAAGGAGAAATTTAGCTTTAATCTGCCTTTGAGAAAACTCTATTTGTTCAATCCTAAAATGAAAAGGCTGAGACAAAAGCATCATCTTCTAAAAATCTGAAATTTTCTTATAAAAGGGGGATAATCAGATTAAAATTTTTTTTTAAATTTCAGAATGTTATGGGGGTACAAATGTTTTGGTTATAGGGATTGCTTTTGTACTGCTTGAGTCAAAGTTATAAGTGTGCCCATCACCCAGATAGTGTACATTGTACCTGTTAGGTATGATTTCACCCATTCCCTATTTCACCTCCCACCTGCATGCTTTCCATTGAGTTTTACTTCCATCTATGCACATGAGTGCTGATTGGTTAGTTCCAGTTTAATAGTGAGCACATATGGTGTTTTTTTTTTTTTTTTTCCATTATTGCAATACTTCTCTTAGGAGAATGGTCTCCAGTTCCATCCAGATTGTTGAAAAAGGTATTAATTCATTTTTTATGGCTGCGTAGTACTCCATGGTATACACATTTATTAATTCACTCATGAATTTATCAGCACTTGGGCTGACTGGGCATGCTTTCCATTGAGTTTTACTTCCATCTAGGCACATGAGTGCTGGCTGGTTAGTTCCAGTTTAATAGTGAGCACATATGGTGGGTTTTTTTTTTTTTTCCATTATTGCAATACTTCTCTTAGGAGAATGGTCTCCAGTTCCATCCAGATTGCTGAAAAAGGTATTAATTCATTTTTTATGGCTGCGTAGTACTCCATGGTATACACATTTATTAATTCACTCATGAATTTATCAGCACTTGGGCTGACTGGGCATGCTTTCCATTGAGTTTTACTTCCATCTAGGCACATGAGTGCTGGTTGGTTAGTTCCAGTTTAATAGTGAGCACATATGGTGGTTTTTTTTTTTTTTTCCATTATTGCAATATTTCTCTTAGGAGAATGGTCTCCAGTTCCATCCAGATTGTTGAAAAAGGTATTCATTTTTTATGGCTGAGTAGTACTCCATGGTATACATATTTATTAATTCACTCATGAATTGATGGGCACTTGGGCTGATTCCACATCTTTGTGATTGTGAATTGTGTTGCAATAAACATTTTATTGCAAGTGTATTTTTGATAAAATGACTTTTTTTTCCTTTGGGTAAATACCTAGTAGTGGGATTACTGGATCAAACGGTAGGTCTTGAGGAATATCCATACTATTTTCCATAGAGGTTGCACTAGTTTGCCGTCCCACCAACAGTGTGTAAGTGTTTCTATCTCTCCCCATCCTCACCAGCATTTATTGTTTTGGATAAAAGCCATTCTCACTGGGGTTAGGTGATATTTCACTGTGGTTTTAATTTGCATTTCTCTGATTAGTGATGTTGAGCATTTTGTCATATATTTATTGGCCATCAGTCTATCTTCTTTTGAAAAGCTCTGTTTATGTCTTTTGCCCACTTTTTAATGGGGCTGATTTTTTTCCTTGCTGATGTGCTTCAGTTCTTTGTAGATTCTGGTGTTAGCCCTTTAATGGATATATAACTTGACTATTTTCTCCCATTCTGTAGGCTGTCTATTTGCTCTGCTGATTGTTTCCTTGGCTTACAGAAGCTTTTTAATTTAATAAAGTCCCAGTTATTTATTTCTGTTGTTGCTGTCATTGTCCTTGGGGTCTTCTTCATAAACTCTTTGCCTAGGCCAATATCTAGAAGAGTTTTCCAACATTTTCTTCTAGAATTCTTATGGTTTCATGCCTTACATTTAAGTCTGTTATCCATCTTGAATTAATTTTTGTGAGTGGTGAGAGAGATGGATCCTGTTTCAGTCTTCTACATGTGGCTATCCAATTTTCCCAGCACCATTTATTGAACAGGGATTCTTTCCCCCAGTGTATATTGCTGTCTACTTTGTCAAAGATCAGATGCCAATATTTGGATGGTTTTATGTCTGGGTTCTCTGTTCTGTTCCATTGGTCTATGTCTCTATTTTTTCTTTTTGCCAGTTCCATGCTGTTTTGGTTATATATCCTTGTAGTATATCTTAAAGTCTGATAAAGTGATGCCTCTAGATTTGTTCCTTTTGCTTAAGGTTGCTTTGGCTATTCGGGCTCTTTTCTGGTTTCCAAGGAAGCATATAATTATTTTTTCTAGATCTGTGAAAAATGATGGTATGTTGATGGGGACTGCATTGAATCTGTAAATGACTTTGGGTAGTATGGACATTTTAACAATGTTGATTCTGCCAATCAATCCATGAACATGAGATGCTTTTCCATTTGTTTACATCATTTGCAATTTCCTTCCTCAGTTTTTCGTAGTTATTTAACCAAGGAGGTGAAAGATCTCTACAAAGGTAACCAGATTTTTGATTGAAAAAGGAAACAAGGAACCATGGAAATGAGATTTAAATTGGAGATAAGAAGAGGTTCCAGAAATTAAGGGTTAAAATGTAGATAAAGATTAACCGAAGGCTTCTATATATCTTTCAAAGTATAATAGAATTTGAGATGATTGAATGTGGCTCCATGTGTGTGTGTGAAGCTGATATCCAAGTTCCTTCAAGTCCTTGGATTCTCCCACATATGCTTTCAGCAGAGCAATATCAGTTATGGGGGATATGAAACCATGTACAATGGTTTGAATGTGTTCACTGAAGTTCATGTGCTGGAAACTTAATCCCCAATGCAATAGTATTGAGGGGTGGGGCCTAATAAGAGATGATTAGGTCACAAAGGCTCTGCCCTTACAAATGGGTTCATGTCATAATTGTGGGAGTTGGTTAGTTATCTCGAGAGTGGCTTTGCTATAAAATCAAGTTTAGCCACCTCTTGCTTTCTCGCTCTCACCCTCTTGCCCTTCCGTCTTCCGCCACGGGATAATGAAACATAAAGGCCCTTGCTAGATGCCTGCACCATGTTCTTGGACTTCCCAGCTCCAGAACTGTGAACCAAATAAATGTCTGTTCATTATAAATTACCCAGGCTGTGGTGATTCTGTTACAGCAGCATAAACAGACTAAGACACCATGTCATTTCAATTTACTTAATTTAGACTTTGCATAAACAGTGTTAAAATGAATGATTACATCTTAAGCTTTTTATGACTTGTACCCTTTAAAAATTCTTGGCAATTCTTGAGAATGGACCTTTTTTCCTAAATAGGAATACTTTAGTTTTATTTAAATTGCATGTATTAAGCAATATTCATAGCTGATTCAGTTGATAACTGCACTCTTAATGACAGGTCCATTAAAGAACATACATTTTAAAATTAAGAGTATGGTTACTATATTTAGAAATGTGAATGGAAAAAAATATTAGTTTTAAAACTATTTTCTTCCCTAGAAATCTCCTCCTGTGTCTGCAAACATAGCAATTAAGAGGGAGTTTTTGGTAAACTGAAATGGTAGGCAGTTCCCAAAGAAAACTTACCAAGGAGTGGTTCATGACTGGGGACAGGAGCAGTGCTCTGGTTTGACCTGGTACCGTCTAGCTCCCCCATTTCAGAAGGACTCAGTGGAAACATTTCCTTATTTGACATCTGAAGAGACAGGATAATAAATAGTGAGGTTTCTACTTGAATGAAATAAAGACCTTGCAGCAGTTATTAGATATAAGCCCACTACCAGCACCACCGCTACCATCATCGGCATGGCAGCTTGTATGTACTGTGTACTATGTGCCAAGCTCGCCACATGCATCATCTCATTTCACTTTTATTTATTTATTTATTTTTTTTTTTGAGACAGAGTCTCACTCTGTTGCCCGGGCTAGAGTGAGTGCCGTGGCTTCAGCCTAGCTCACAGCAACCTCAAACTCCTGGGCTCAAGCGATCCTCCTGTCTCAGCCTCCCGAGTAGCTGGGACTACAGGCATGCACCACCATGCCCGGCTAATTTTTTTGTATGTATATATTTTAGTTGTCCATATAATTTCTTTCTATTTTTAGTAGAGACGGGGGTCTCACTCTTGCTCAGGCTGGTCTCGAACTCCTGACCTCGAGCGATCCACCCGCCTCGGCCTCCCAGAGTGCTAGGATTACAGGCATGAGCCACCGCGCCTGGCCTCATTTCACTTTTCAAATGTGAGGCAGCTGTGTTACACGTCATGAAACTGAAGCCTAAAGAGGCTAATATCTTGCCCAAGGTGTTGAAGCCATCATTCTGACCCAAGTCTACCTGACTCTAAAGTCCACATTCTTAATAACTGAAAGTATATACTCTAAGGAAAAGTTTTGGATTAAGAAGAAAAAGTTCATGCTTGAGGTCAGTGTTATTTCAGTTTTAAAAAAAATGATGACAAAACTATACTTCATATAATAATACTATGGGAAATACTGCTTTAGAGTAGGGAAGAGATTATACCAGATGCTTCTACCAAAAAGTTCTTATACTGTCACACAGTTACAGGTCAAACAATCAATGTAGCTCATAAAATAAGAAATCATTTACCTACACTGTCTCATTAAATTGATGTACTTTATCTACAGAATGCCTACATAATGTGCACTTCTTAGAGACTTTCTTTATTACAGCTTAAATCTGTTTCTGGCATATTGCCTTGCACAAAATGGGTACCCAGTAAACGTTTGCTAAATGTATGAATAAATAGATCAAAAGACGTATAATATTTTTGTAAAAATATATATCATATTTGTGTTTTCAAGTTTCTGTTTGGCCCTGGTCAGATAAAATTCCTCTTTTCTCCTGTATTCTTATACTAGTTTCCATCCCTGCTTTAGAGCTTTTTGTCGTCTGTGCCGTATTAGAATTATACTCTATTTTAGTCTTCCAGATAGCACTAGGTTTAGTCATTTCTGATGAGATCGGGTACGTTTGGGGTGGTATAGCTGTAGACAGGTTTAGTCATTTCTGTATATGCGTTTCAAACAGCTAGCATTTGTTCAACTGACTTAAATAGTATATGATATTTATCTTGTGGCTTATATTATTTAAACTTTTCTTTCAAACCACAAGGAATACATTTTAATCCACTGAATTGGAACCTATTCAAATAACACCAATAAAAATAGCTACCATTTATTATTGAACACTTACTGTGTGCCAGGTACTGTTTTAAGTTTGTGTTTGTTTTTGTATTAAATCACTTAATTCTCACACTCCTCCAAGAGATGGGTGACATCATCATCCATGGTTTACAGATAAGGAAACTGAGGTACAGAGAGATTAAGTAACAAGCCTGAGGTTATGCAGCAGTATCTGAGTCGTAACTTGGACCCAGATACTACACTTCAAACAACTCACTCTTAACCACTATTCAACATTGCCGCTTAGAAACCAGAGTGGCCTGAAAGAGTTCATTTATTTTTTTTACAGAATGGCTTCTTTTCTCAAAAGAAATTAATCAACAAGGAACAAATTTTATTGTTCATTTATTTTATGAATATTATTTATGAATATACTTACATTTCTGCAGTTTAAAGTGGGAGTATCTTTCATTAAATCTCTTGGACTTGAATCATCAAGGGATGAAGAAGACTGTAACCTTTAAAAAGTGATACATAAAATACTATTTATAAGGCGGTACATGGACAACGTATGTAACCTGCAATTCTGTATCCCCCATAACAATAAGATGAAATAAAAAAAATACTCTTTATATATTTTAGAAGGAAATTTTCTCCTCTAAATATGTAATAATCTGATAAAAGTACAGCAAGGAACCTGAAACTAAATATCATAACAGTTTTCACAATTAGACTGACTTGCCAGGTGCCAGACTTATTTTTAACTATAGAGTATTGAAAAAGACTCCATAGTAAATAGAAAAATAGGGCTCTGAGGTAAAAGCTGTTAAGCAAACTGTATTATCTGTCAACACAGCACGAGGCAAAGTAATAAAATAACACAATGCTGTTTAAAACAGGCACTTACATCGAGAATGTTACTCATCAAGAAACTCAACCGCAGAACTTAGCATAAAGAAAGATTTACTGACATTCTGGAACCCTTTTAAAGTGAAGAATATGTCATATTGTACTGTAATAGGTCATCCCCAGGTTAAAAAAAAAAATCAATGAAACACATACATAAAGAACAGAATGGCATAAATGTAACTTTGTCTTTATATATTCCAAAGAAGGCAGCTGACAAGAAATCATAGGGGGAGAACTGAAACAGAGACATTAAATGACTTAAGTAGGAAAACCTGGAGATGAAAAGATTAGTGACCTGTCTTGGGGATTTTCCAAAGGACAGACAATATAAATATTTTTTATATTGTCAGATTTTTATTGTGATTCATGTTTGCCCCCCAGCTTTATTAAGGTAGAATTGACAAATAAAAATTGTATATATTTACTGTGGACAGCATGATGTTTTGATATATGTATACACTGTAAAATGATTAAATCAAACTAATTAACATATTCATTCACATACTTAACCATTTTTTTTGTGGTGAGAACATTTAAGATCTACTGTCTTTGTAATTTTCAAGTGTACAGTACATTATTATTCATTGTAGTCAGCATGCTATATAATAGATCTCCAGAACGTATTCTCCCTATCTAATCAAAACTCTGTGGCCTTTGACCAACATCTCCCCAGCCCCTGGTAACCACCATTCTACTCTCTGCTTCTATGAGTTCAACTATTTTAGATTCCACATATAAGTGAGATCATATAGTATTTGTCTTTCTGTGCCTAGCTTATTTCACTTAGCATAATGTCCTCCAGATTTATCCATGTCACAAATGCCAGGAACTCCTTTTTTTTTTTTAAAGTAGAAGAATATCCCACTGTAACTATACTATGTGTACATATATATGAAAGGATAAAGAAAATACCTTTCATCCATCAATGAACACTTAGGTTGCTTCCATATTTTGGCTACTGTGAATAATGCTGCAATAAACATGGGAGTACAGGTATCTCTTTAACATACTGATTTCACTTCTTTTGGATCTATACCCAGTAGTGGGATTGCTGGATCATATCATATGATAGCTCCGTTTCTAAATTTTTGAGGAACCTCCATGCTGTTTTCCATAATGGCTGTACTAATTTACATGCCCAGCAACAGTGTGTATTAGTTCCCTTTTCTCCACATCCTCACCAACACTTGTTATCTTTTGTCATGTTGGTAATAGCTGTTCTAACAGGTAATATCTCATTATGGTTTTATTTATAATTTGCATTTCCCTGATGATTAAGAACGTTGAGCATTTTTTCATATATCTGTTGGCCATCTGTATGCCTTCTTTTGAGAATTATCTATATTCAGGTCCTGTGCTCATTTTTTAATCTTACTGTTGAGTTGTCTAGTCTCTAATGAATTTTGGATATTAACTTCTACATATGGATTACAAATATATTCTCCTATTCTGTTGGTTTGTCTCATCACTCTGTCGGTTGTTTCTTTTGCTCTGCAGAAGCTTGCTTTGTTTGATGTAATCACATGTGTCTATTTTTACTTGTTGTTGCCTGTGCTTTTGGGACCATATCTAAAAACCATTGCTCAGACCAATGTCATGGAGCTTTTCCCCTGTATTTTCTTTTAGTAGTTTTATAGTTTCAGATCTTTTAAGTGTTTAATACATTCTGAGTTGGTTTTTGTATATTGTGTGAGATGAGGGTCTAACTTCATTCTTCTGCATGTGGATATCCATATATTGAAGATACTGTCCTTTCCCCATTGTGTGTTCTTGGCATCTTTGTCAAAAATCAATGCACAGATTTCTTTCTGGGCTCTCTATTCTGCTTCATTGGCCTGTGTGTCTGTTTTTATGCAAGTACCACGCTGCTTTAATTACTATAACTTTGTAGTAGCTGTTCAATTACTGTTAACTTTGTAGTAGATGTTCAATTCAGGTAGTGTGATGCACCTGGCTTTGTTCTTTTTGCTTGAGATTGCTGTGGCTAGTCAAGCTCTTTAGTGGTTCTAAACAAATTTTAAGATTGTTTATTCTATTAATATTTCTGTGAAAAATGTCACTGGAATTTTGATAGGGATTACATGGAATCTGTAGATTGCTTTGGAGATTAGGGACAATTTTAACATGGGGTAGCTATCCATTTGTTTGTGTCATCTTCAATTTCTTTCATCAGCGTTTTATAATTTTCAGTGTACAGATCTTTCAAATCCTTGGTTAAATTTATTCCCAAGTATTTTTTTTTTTTTTTAGCTACTGTGAATAGGATTGTTTTCTTAATTTCTTTTTTAGATAGTTCATTATTAATGTCTAGAAATGTTACTATTTTTATATGTTGACTTTGTATCCTGAAACTTTACTGAATTCATTTATTAGTTCTATAAATTTTTTGGTGGAGTCTTTAGGGTTTTCTCTACATAAGATCATGTCATTTGCAAACAAAGACAATTTTACTACTTTTCTGATTTGGATGCCCTTTATTTCTTTTTGTTGCCTAAATGCTCTGGCTAGGACTTCCAGTACTATATTAAATAAAAGTAATGTGAGTGAGCATCTTTGTCTTGTTTCTGATCTTAGAGGAAAAACTTTCAGATATTCATTGTTCAGTATGATGTTAGTTCCGAGTTTATTATGTTTTGGCCTTTATTGTGTTGAGGTACATTCCTTCTATACCTAATGTGTTAAGAGTTTTTATCATAAAAGAATGTCAGATTTCGTGAAAACCTTTTCTACATCTATTGAAATGATCTTATGATTTTTATCCTTCACTCTGTTATAATGTGGTACATCACGTTTATTGATTTACATATGTTGACCCATCCTTGCATCCCAGGGATAAATCCCACTTGATCATTGTATATGATCCTGTTAATATGCTGTTGAATTCAGTTTGTTAGTATTTTGTTGAGGATTTCTGCATCTATGTTCATCGGGGATATATTGGCCTATAATTTTCTTTTTTTGCAGTGTCCTTGTCTGGCTTTGGCATCAGGGTAATGCCAGCCTCATAAAATGAGTTTGGAAGTGTTCCCTCCTCTCCAATTTTTGGAGAGAGTTTCAGAAGGACTGGCATTAATCTTCTTTAAATGTTCAGTAGAATTCACCAGTGAAGCCATCTAATCCTGGACTTTGTTGGGAGGTTTTGATTAGTAATTCAATTATCTTCCTTGTATTAGTTGGTTCATGTTTTCTATTTCTTCATGATTCAGTTTTAGCAGGTTTTATGTTTCTAGGAATTTATCCATTTCTTCCAGGTTATCCAATTTGTTGATGTACAATTGTTCATAGGAGTCTCTGATGGTCTTTTGTATTTCTGTGGTATCAGTCATAATGCTTCCTCTTTCATTGATAAGTTTTTTAAAATTTATTTTCTTTCATATATACAGTCAGCCCTCTCTCTGTATCTGTGAGTTCTGCATCCAGACTCAACCAACCATGGATGGTAAATATTAAAAAAAAAACTAACAATAAAAAAATACAAATAAACGATACAACTATTTACATAGCATTTACATTGTATTAGGTATTATAAATAACCTAGAGATGATTTAAAGGACATGAAAGGATGTGCACAGGTTACATGCATGTACCATGTCATTTTACATAAGCGGCTTGAGCATCCACGAATTTTGGGTTCTGCAGGGGTTCCTTGAACCAATCGTCCTCCAATACTGAAGGACAACTGTATTTGAGTGTACATGTTTTGAGATATATATATATATAATGAAATAATTACTGCAGTCAAACAAACTTACGCATCACCTTCCACAGTTACCTCTGTGTGTATGCGTTAACAGCATCAAAAACCTACTCTCTTAGCAAATGTTCAGTGTACGATTTTATTAACTAGTTAGTCCTCATGCTGTACATTAGATCTCTAGACTTATTCATCCTATCTAACTGCAAAATTTGTACCCTTTTATCCATTTCTTCTTCCTCCAGTAAATACCATTCTACTCTTTTTATAGTCAACTTTTTTTTTCTTTTTTGAAGATTCTGTACACAAGTGAGATGATACAGTGTTTTTCATTCTATATTCTGTCTGGCTCATTTCACTTAGCATAATGTTCTCCCGGTTCACCCATGCTGTCACTGATTTTATTTGAGTCTTCTCTCTTTTTTCCTTAGTCTAGCTATATAGGTTTGTCAATTTTATCTTTTCAAAAACCCAACTCTTAGTTTCAATGATCATTTCTATTGTTTTTCTAATCTCTACTTAGTATGTTCCTGTTCTCATAATTTCCTTCCTTCTGCTGACTTTGGACTTAGCTTGTTCTTCTTTTTCTAGTTCCTTCAGTTATGTGTAAATCTAGGTTGTTTGAGATTTTTCTTTTTTCTTAATGTAGGCATTTATCACTATAAACTCTTTCTTAGAACTGTTTTTTGCTGCATCCGGTAAGTTTTGGTATGTTGTTTCCATTTTCATTTGTCTCAATTTTTTAAATTCTCTTTTGATTTCTTCTTTGACCCACTGGTTGTTCAGGACTGTGTTTGTTAGTTATTTAGTTTCCAAATAATTGTGAATTTTCCAATTTTCCTCTTGTGATTTCTAGTTTCATACTATTGTGGTCAAAAAAGATACTTATATGATTTCAATCTTCTTAAATTCTTAAAGACTGCTTTTGTGCCCTAACATGTAACCTATATTCTGGAGAATGGTCCATGTGCACTTGGAAAGAATGTGTATTCTGCTGCCATTGGATGGAATGTGTCATACATGTCTTTTAGGTCCACGTGATCCACAGTGGTTTCTTTATTGATTTTTCTTGGATGCTGTATCCATTGTTGAAACTGGGGTGTTGAGGTCCCCTATTATTATAGTATTGCTGTTTATCTGTCCCTTCAATTCTGTTGATATTTGCTTTAGGTGCTCCAATGTTGAGTACATATACATTTACAATTATTACATTCTCTTGATGAATTGACCCCTTTATCATTATATAATGACCTTCTTTGTCTCATGACAGTTTTTTGTTTTTTTTAAGACAGAGTCTTACTATGTTGCCCAGACTGGAGTGCAGTGGCTATTTGCAGGAGTGATCATAGTGCATCCTGGGCTCAAGTGATCCTCCTGTCTCAGCCTCCCAAATAGCTAACAGTACAGGAACGTGCTACCATACCTGGCTTAGTTTTTGACATAAAATTTTATTTTGTCTGATGTAAATACAGTTACCCCTGCTTTCTTTTGGTTATCATTGGCATGAAGTATCTTTTTCTATCCCTTCACTTTCAGCCTATGTGTGTCCCCAAAGCTAAAATGAGTCTCTTGTAGGTAGCATATAGTTGGATCTCGTTTTTAACATTCATTCAGCCACTCCATGTCTTTGACTGAAGAATTTACTCCATTTACATGTAATTATTGATAGGGATTTACTATTGCCCTATTGTTAATTGTTTTCTATAGCTTCTTTGTTCCATTCTTCCTCTCTTGCTGTCTTCCTTTGTGATTTGATGTCTTTTTTGGTGAGGTATGCTTTGATTCCTTTTCTTCTCTTTTGTAAAAAAGAACTTCTTTGTGTTTACCATGAGGCTTACATAAAACATCTTATAATGGGCCATTATAAGCTGATTACACTTTAACTTCCTCTCTCCACATTTGGTTACTGATGTCACAATTTGTATCTTTATGTATCATGTATCCATTAAGAAATTACTATAGGTACAGTTATTTTTTAATACTTTTGTCTTTTAACTTTTATACTAGAATTAAAAAGGATTTATGCACCACCCTTACAATATTAGAGTATTCTGAATTTGACTATAGTCTTACATTAACATTGATTTTTATATACATTCATGTTTTCATGTTAGCCTCCTTTTGTTTCAACTTGAAGAACTCATTTTAGCTTTTCTTGTAAGACCGGTCTCATGGTAATAAACTCCCACAGCTTTTGCTTGTCTGGTAAAGTTCTTCTTGCTTCATACAGTATTTTTTTTTTTTTTTTTTGAGACAAGGCATTGCTTTGTTGCCTGGGCTAGAGTGCAGTGGCATCATTATAGCTCACTGCAACCTCAGATTCCTAGGCTCAAGTGATCCTCCTGTCTCAGCCTCCCAAGTAGCTGGGACTGCTGATGTGTGCCACCATGCCCGGCTAATTTTTCTATTTTTGGTAGAGATGGGGTCTTGCTCTTCCTCAGGCTGGTCTTGAACTCCTGGCCTCAAGAGATCCTCCTGCATTGGGCTCCCAAAGTGCTAGAATTACAAGAACCACTGTGCCCAGCCTTCATATAGTATTCTTGGTTGGCAGTTTTTTTTTTCTTTTAGCACTTTGAATATATCATCCCATTCTCTCCCAACCTGCAAGGTTTCTGCTGAGAAAGATGCTGGAAGCTTATGTGGGTTCCCTTGTATGTGACAAGTTACCTTTCTCTTGATGCTTTCAAAATTATCTTTGACTTTTGAGAACTTGATTATAATGTGTCTTGGTGAAGATCTTTTTATATTTGATCTATTTGGGGTCCTTTGGATCTCTTGGATCTGGAATTCCTGGGTTCAATGAACATTTCCGTCTCTGAATTTGGGAATTTTCTGTCATTATTTCTTAAAATAAGCTTTCTGCCTCTCAGTCTTTCTCTATTTCTTCTGGGACTCCCATAATGTGTATATTGGTCGCTTGATGGTGTCCTGTAGTCTTTCTTTACTCTGGAAGTCCTAGTCTGACATCTTACTAACATCACTCTTGGTTCCTGTTTTTAAAATCACTACCTACTCACCTATCCTTAAATTAATGAGGAAAACTACCCCTTCTCTCATCTCTTTACTACCAGATTAATCTTCTGAATCATGGCTTCCTTCATATTAGTCCTTTGGGCAGAAATCTGCTATTTTGACTTCAATTTAGTTAAGACTCCCCACTACTCACCAATCCAACTCCTCTTTCTATTGAGTCTCCTTGTTTTCTGAAACCACCATGATTTCTCCCACCCACCTCCATATATTAGCTGAGGTGCCTTCATATATAAATGCCCTCTCTACTATATCCTGAACATTCCCAGGATACCCAGCTGTCAATGTTTGGCTCCACTCACACTTGCCTTAAAATGTCCTTGCAGCACATATGGTCAAATGATTTTCAACAAGGGTGCCAAGAACACTCAATGGGGAAAAGATAGTGCTTTCAACAAATGCTGTGGGAGAACTGGACATCCATATGCAAAAGAATGAAGTTGGACTCTTACCTTATGACATTAGATTTGCCAATGATTTCTTGGTATGACACCAAAAGCACAGGCAAAAAAAGAAAAAATAGATAAAGTAGCTACATCAAAATTAGAAACTTTTGTGCATCAAAGAGATACTATCAACAGAGTGAAAAGTCAGCCCATGGACTGGGAAAGAATATTTGCCAATCACATATCTGGTAGTGGTTAATATCCAGAATATTTAAAGAACTCCCAACTCAACAACAACAAAACAACCAACCTGCTTTATAAAATAGGCAATGGACTTGAATGTGTACTTATACTTCTCCAAAGAAGAAACACAGATGACCAATAAGCACATGAAAAGATACTCAATATCACTAATCATTAGGGAAATGCAAATCAAAATCACAATGAGATACCACTTTATACCCATTAGATGGCCATTATCAAAAAGAAAATGAAACAAAATAACAAGTGTTGATGAGGATGTGGAGAAATTGGAACTCTTATGCACTACTGGTAGCAATGTAAGATGGTAAAGCTACTATGGAATACAGTATGGCAGTTCCTCAAAAAATTAAAAACAGAATTACCAGATTACCCAACAATTCTGAGTATATACCAAAAAAACCTGAAAAGCAAAGATTCAAACAGGTAATTTGTACAACCATGTTCATAGCAGGATAGCCAAAAAGTAGAAGCAACCCAGATGTCTATCAACAAATAAATGAATAAACAAAAGGTAGTATATACATACAACAGATTATTATTAAGCCTTAAACAGAAGGAAATTCTGACACATGCTACAACATGGACAAACCTTGAAACCCTTAAGGTAAATAATCCAGTCACAAAAGGACAAATAACTATACATTTCCACCTATCTGAGGTACTTAGTGTAGTCAAATTCATATAGATAGAAAGTAGAATGGTGGTTGCAAGGGACTGGGGGAGGGAAAATGGGACCTTATTGTTTAATGGGTACGTAGTTTCAGTTATGTAAGATTAAAAAAGTTCTGGAGATGGATAGTGGTGATGGCTGTACAACAATGTGCATGTACTTAAGGCTACAGAACTGTACATTTAAAAATGGTAAAAATGGTAAATTTTGTTACGTACATTTTCTCATAATTAAAAAATGCACTTCTAGATCCACTGATTTTTTTCATTACCTAGGTCGTTGAGTTGTAAAACCTCAAAACTGGAAGGTAAGTTGGATCCTGTAGTGAAACTCATTCTAGAATTAGATGCCCAGAATGTACAAACCATGCATTTCAGCATCTAATAATGTATTATATGTTAGTTTGTTTTATACATTAAGTCTTATGAAGAGATTTATGTTCAAAGCATACAACAGGCCGGGCGCGGTGGCTCACGCCTGTAATCCTAGCACTCTGGGAGGCCGAGGCGGGTGGATTGCTCAAGGTCAGGAGTTCGAGACCAGCCTGAGCGAGACCCCGTCTCTACTAAAAATAGAAAGACATTATATGGACACCTAAAAATCTATATAGAAAAAATTAGCCGGGCATAGTGGCGCATGCCTGTAGTCCCAGCTACTCGGGAGGCTGAGGCAGTAGGATCGCTTAAGCCCAGGAGTTTGAGGTTGCTGTGAGCTAAGCTGACGCCACGGCACTCACTCTAGCCTGGGCAACAAAGTGAGACTCTGTCTCAACAAAAAAAAAAAAAAAAAAAAAAAACAAAGCATACAACAGATCATATATATATCTTTGTGTATATATTTTATAATATTAATACTTCCAATACTTCAAGTACGTAAGTATTCAATAAATCCAGTCTCAAATATAAAACTAGACTGAACAAAGGTCTGTACTGTTATATCTCATATTGTAGAGTTATAGGTCCCTTCTCCACAATTCCAAAACTGAAAGATTTTCCCTAATTCATTTGTCAGCAAAATCTCAATTACTCTGAACTCAGTAAAACCTGAACTTAACTGATAGGAAGCTATTATTTATCCCTCTATATCCTGTTTAGTGTAATACAAATATTTACACACTTCACTTCAGAAATATATTTAAACATTTATTATGCCAAATGTCAAACAGATATAAAAGTAGATAGTATAAATGAAATCTCATACATCCACCAAACAGCATCAATAATTATTCTTTTCCAATCATGTTTAATGTACATACTTCCCAAATCTTACCTCCTTCCTTCCTCCACTGATCATCTGGAAGCATATCCTAGATATTTTATCATTTAATTGGTAAATACCTCTCATTGCAAAAATACGGTGCAATTGCTTTTGGCACGCTGCCCATGAAGTAAACTGTTTTCTGGGGATGCTACACATATCTCTTTATAAAACTGAATTCCAAAACACTGTTTTTCTAAAGTTCAAAGAAATTCTGAGTTCAAAACATAGTGGTCCTAAGGGTTTTAGATGGGCCTGTATACACACATATCCACACATAAACATGTCTTTCTTTTTCCCTTTACAAGTGGATTATTATATATATTACTATTTTTTTCTATTCCTGTGTTTTTTTCTATTTTCTATTTTAAAGATCTTTTCATGTTAACATAAATAGAGCTACCTCATTTTTTTTTTCTTGAGACAGGGTCCCACTCTGTCACCCATGCTGAAGTGCAGTAGTGCCATCACAGCTCACTGCAACCTCAAATTTCCAGGCTCAGGTGATCCGCCTGCCTGAGCCTCCCAAGTAGCTGGGACTACAGAAGTGTGCCAACACGCCTGGTTAATTTTTCTACTTTTTTCTGTAGAGACAGGGTCTCACACTCGGCTCAGGCTAGTATTGAACTCCTGGCCTCATGCAATCCCCCACATTGGCCTCCCAAAGTGCTAGGATTACAGATGTGAGCCACTGTGCCCAGTGCTACCTCATTTTGAATAGTTGCAGTGTACCCCGCTGTATGGATATACCATTAAAGTTATGGTTATGACAAATGTTTAAACATTGAAATCACACTGTAAGCTATGCAGCAATGAACAGTCCTGTTCATGCATCTTTGAACAGTTAAGAATTTTCTGCTGGGGTAGAATAGCTGAGTCCAAGATTATATATACTTACATTTTTGATAGGTATGGTCTAACTGCCCTGCACTAATTTAAACTCCCACAAAGAGTTTTTGAGTGCCTGTGTTATCATACTCTCACCAATACTATTATCAAACTTTTAAATCTTTGATAATCTTCTAAGTAAAAAAGGTATCTTATTTTTTAAATTTGTGTGTATATATATTAATATGTTAACTATGAATACAGCTGAACAATTTTTAAAATTTCTTGCCCATTTGTATTTTTTTATGTTCATGTCCACTGTCTAACTTATTTTTATTGAGTTACTTTAAAAATAACTATTCCTTATACTATATATAAAGTTTAATAACTTTATTCTTTACACTATAAAACTCTTCATATATTAAGATAGTCTGTTTTATCATATGAAATGCACCCATTTTCCACAGTTCATAATTTATCTTTTCACTCTGTTTTCTTTTTTTATTTTTAGAGATAGGGTCTCACCCTGTCACCCAGTCTGGAGTGCAGTAGCATGATCATAGCTCACTGCAGCCTGCAACTCCTGGACTCAAGTGATCCTCCTGCCTCAGACTTTGGACTAGCTGAGACTACAGGTGCGTGCCTCCACACCTAGCTCATTTTTTTTTTTTTTTTTTTTAAAGATGAGTTTTCACTATGTTGCCCAGGCTGGTCTCAAACTCCTGGACTCAAGTGATCCTCCCACATCACTGGGATTACAGGTGTACGCTACTGTGCCCAGCTTATCTTTTAACTTTGTTTTAACAATTACATTTAAGTTTTGGATTTGTATATAATTAAATTTATCAAATTTTTTTCTTAATGAATTCTGGATTCTATGTGATATTTAGAAGAACTTTTCAAACTGAAATTATAAAAATCCATACATGTGTTCTTGAAATACTTTTACAGTTTTACTTTGACCTCTTTGATGTATCTGGAATTTATTTTAGTGTAAAGAATAAAGTTAGGGTCTGGCTTTATTTTTTTCCCCAAAGGTTTACTATAGTGCCCTTTAATGTTTAATTCATTTCCATTACTGATTTAAAATTCCACTTTTACCATATAATAAATCTCCACGTGCATTTGAGTCTATTTCTGAAATCTAATCTTTTACATTATCTACTTGTGGGTTGTTTCAAAATGTTTTATTGACTATAGCTTTATAACATATTTTAATGTTTCATAGGGTTAGTCTCACTTTTCACTTTTATTTTTCAGAAGTTTTAGGACTATTTTAATATGATTAGTATAATTTGTTGGATCCCAAAAACAAATGCATGGTGGTATTTTGACTAGATTCACATTGAATAGGTTAGTTTAAGGAATGACATTCTTATAATACTGAGTCTTCCCAATGAAAAACAGCTTATGTCGGGAAAGTTATTCAAGTTATCTTTGTACCTTTGCAAATTTTAAAGGTTTCTTTTTATACTTCTTGTAAAATTTGTATCTTAAATATTTTATCTTTTCCATTATATTATTAATCTGGTTATTGCTTGCATGTAGGAAAACTACCGATTTCTGTGTATATCAGTTTTATAAATAAGATAATTTTACTTGTGAAAATATTTACAGCAATAAAACATTACCTTTGTAAATCCAGAACTTCATTTGCAATATCTGTTCCGATACTACCAGCACCAAGTACAGTTCCAGTAGACATTCCAGGCACACTAGTACACGACTGTTTGGAGGATTCTAAGTAATAACAAAAGGAAAAATTCAATTAAAGCATATAACTTTGGTTAATATTTTTCTTTCAATTCAAATAATTTTCTAGTTCTTTCCTTACAAGAAATAGACTAGCTGCATCTTACAATCGTAGAAAATATTCATCCTTGAATTACAAACATAACTCATGATGCTCTAAGATACTTATGAAAAGTGACCTGAATCAAACGTGTAGGATGTCACTGAGGGCACCATTGTGATCTGTTAAGTAACCTTTGAGTACAGTCTGCTCCCACTTTCATCTCCACACCAAAGCCAGAGCAGTATTATTTTATTTTTAATATTTCCTAATCTTTTTATTTTTTAAAATATGTAATACATTAATATATTCCTATGGTGAAAAACTAATAGACAAGAAAACTGCCTCCCTTAATACTTTTCATTAATTTGTCCAACAGCTATTTAGTGTATGCCACATGGACATGGAACAGTGCTGGCTGCTAGGGATAAATAATGGATGAAACACCACTCTCCTGCTCTTGAACAACTCAATCCAGTGGAAAGCCAGTTGAGTGAACAACCAATTGCCATATGACGGAAGATTGTAACAAAAGCATGAGCAAAGTGTTATGGAGATTGTCAAGGGATATGGGAGTTTCAAATGGGCTACGTTTCCCTTTGAACTTAGTCTCTTACTTCTAAACCAAAATTGGGATTCTTATAACTCCACCCACAGAACTCTTTTCGATTTCACCTTGAAATTTTTCCCACCCTGAGACAAAAAAGATAGTAATAGTCTTAGTAATATGTCTTAGTAGTCAGTCTTTTATCATCTAAAACTAAGCTTACCTTCTGATGAATGAGAGCTACAAGGAAAAAATGATGCTTCTTGAGTCTCACTGTGCCTCCTAGAATTAAAAAAAACACCATAGGTGATTTATTTTCTAAGGTGAAAAAAATTGTTAAAGCAACTACATGTTCACTGCCTAACTTTTTTTTATTGTGTTATTTAAAAAAAAAGTTACTGAATTATATTAAATACTCTGTATGTTTAATCTGTCCATTCTTGGCTCATATGTTTTATTACAAACATATCTTTAATATCACCACCAGGGATCAAGGTATTGATGTGCTAAGTATCAGGGCATTTAATGCCCTAGTCCTCTATAAAGTATGTGTTCTCACAATAACAAATTATCAGTTCATTAATGGTGAGAAGGCAAGGATTATTGGGATGGGTGACAAAGAATACTGGAGGTACTAAATTTTTTGTGTTTTTGTTTTTTTTTACTCAATATTATTGATAAGGAAACAGAATCGTTTTGATGAAATAGCAATTTTAAAGAGAACCTTATAGAAAAACAATAAAACTCAGAACACGGCCATGCTAGCCTTTTGCGCTAATCAGGAAAAGCTGGCTCTTCCTTCAGAGGCTGACACAGCTGTAGATGAGACTTGCCAAGCCACACTCAGTCTGGATTTCCGCTCCCCCTTCAGCCAAGCACCCCTGTGCTGGGAACGCCTTACACAGTCACGTGTGGCACCCCAGGCTTAGAAGTACACATAAAAATGATGGAACGAGGCGTCCAGTGGGAGAGGTGGTTCACCCCTGTAATCCTAGCACTTTGGGAGGCTAAAGCGGAAGGACTGCTTGAAGCCAGGAGTTTGATACCAGCCTGGGCAATGGTGAGACCTTGTCTCTACAAAAATAAAACAAATTAGGCATGGTGGCATGTGCCTGTAGTCCCAGCTACTATGGAGGCTGGGGCAGAAGGATCACTTGAGCCCAGGAGTTTGAGGTTACAGTGAGTGATGACTGCACTCTGGCCCTGGCAACAGAGCCAGACTCTCTCTTCTAGGAAAAAAAAAAAAAAAAGCGATGGGGGACAAAACAATTATCTTACACTGACATACAGTCCAAAGCCACATCCACATGGTTCATTGCGTAGCCAAGGGGGCTAGGAAGGAAATGCTTGAATAAATGGCTTTACTATCATATATTATACCTAGTAAGAAGGAATATATTACAAAAGGGCAAACTTTTAGCTTAATTCTGAAACCTAATGCCAATGAACAGTAAATGAGTCACTCAAAAGATATATCTCAAGTTGTAACAAAAGGCCAGAGGATCATACAGTTTTGATGGTTTAACAAGATGAGAAAAGCAAAGTACTCATTTGAAATTAATATGAAGGTCTTAACATAAAAAATTACTTACAAAACTAAAGTGTTGACGGACACAATATATTCCAGTTCTTTGGTCCAAGGATTTGTGAAACTAAACCACTGGCTTTTTAAAGTTACAAAAGAGCCATCTTTTGCTCTGAATTTGTATGAATCTATAAATATTTTCTCCTTACTCTGTAGGACTTAAAAAGAAAAGATAGTTATCAGTATAACAGTCTACCACCAATAAAAATCAATGCTATGAGGATTAATTCAGGTTTCAGATTTCAGAAGAATGGGAAATTAAAGAGTTGAAAGCATAATTAAAAATGACCCCAAAATTACACCATTCAATGCATGCCTACCTGCTTTGTGCTTGTCAGTCAAATTACTATGGTCATCTTGATGAAAATATTCATAACAAGAAGTTCCCAAAAGTTCCTGAGGCAGATATCCTAAAATTGCTGTTGCCCTAGTTTTGAAATTGAAAATAAAGTTCAGACTTGGCGGGTGTACTCCCTCCCAGAATACTGCAGGCCAGTGTATGCTCCGGACAGCAAGGAAGTGGACTGGGGGATGAGTAACCCATGTGCATGGCTGGGCTCCCCGTGGCTGCCCTAGACCCAGACTAGACCTGCAACACAGGAGAGCCAGGCATGAAGCCGCCCACCCAAACCAGGGAGTGCTGTTATTTGCATTCACCAGTAAAACTGCGGCCACAGACCCTGCCCAGTTTCTGCACCACTGGCTAAGAAATAGTCCAAGTTTACACTTTGGCTTGAACAAATTTACTGACATCCCTATCCTGATTTCATTTAAACTGTATTTCCAGTTCTGAAGCCTTAAAAAAATCCAGCAATGCTACTAAGCCATGTCTTTAATAACCTCAAATATCCCACTGAACTCTAGTCATTATGACACATAAATGTTTACCTTTGATCTACATAGACAAATTTTCCGTTCATTGCAAATCGGGTTATAAATTCAGTTGGTTTCACTTTAATCTCTCCACTGTTCTGTGGGACGATGTATGGGTGTAATCTTCCAATGGCAACAAGGCAGGTAAAATTACTGTTGTCTTTCTTATTGTCCCTTTCTTCTTCCATTCCAACAATATTTGGAGGCCAACTTCTCAAGTATCCAGTGCAGTGGATAGTATAAAATTTTCTATGCTCTAATTCAAAAATGCAAAAAAAAAAAAAAGGGCATTTGGATCATTATGAATAAATTCTTAAGTTTCTCACGTTGATATTTATAATAGTTATAACTGTGCTATAAAATGTTCTTTAAATGTACTTTTAAATATGAAAGGGGAATAGTGTGACACTGAAAATAAATCATCCGTCTTGTTTATTTAACAACTTTATTCTTTTTTTTTTTTTTTTTGAGACAGAGTGTCACTCTGTTGCCCGGGCTAGAGTGCCATGGCATCAGCCTAGCTCACAGCAACCTCAGACTCCTGGGCTCAAGCAATCCTCCTGCTTCAGCCTCCCGAATAGCTGGGACTACAGGCATGCGCCACCATGCCCGGTTAATTTTTTCTATATATTTTTAGTTGTACAGCTAATTTCTTTCTATTTTTAGTAGAGACAGGGTCTTGCTCTTGCTCAGGCTGATCTCGAACTCCTGACCACCAGTGATCCTCCTGCCTCGGCCTCCCAGAGTGTTAGGATTACAGGTGTGAGCTACCAAGCCTGGCCAATGACTTTATTCTTAACAGGTTATTTTCCTCAGCAACTAAATTATAGGTACTACATCAAGAAGTTAACAGATTGCTTTAATTTGGGATTAACTAGGTCTATGGCTTAATATACTTCCAAATCAGTTTTTAAAATTACAATAGTTTATATCTGATAGAAAAAGTTAAACTTCATATTGTTTTTGGCTTATTAAATTTTTTGGTACATTATAATTTATATTCAAAAGTTAAAAAAAAGACATTTAAATCATTATGCATACATCGTTAAATTTCTTATGTTAGCACTTATAATGGTTAAAAGATATGGTTATAATAGATTACAGCAACATTTTAGAGAACATTTGGAGAAATTTATAATAAAAGGTATAAAAATAAAATCTTACTTAAAAATTTCACTTTTCTGAGAAATCCCAAGCAATTAACTCATAGGAAAAAGCTTGTCAAGCATGCTCAACCAGAATGACAAAAAACTAGAAATAATCTACATGTTCAAACATCAGGAAATGCTTAAGAAAAACAAATATAACACAGGCATAAAAGATGAGCAGTATACAGATTATAACATGCCACAAAAACAGTGATTTAAAGGTTAAAAAGTAGGAAAAAGAGCCTGATAAAAATGGTTTCAAACAGCTGTCTGTGATTTAGATTTAGAACAGACCAGAACAATCATTGTTTTACATTAGCACTATTTGTTACGACTGTTACTACAATAAATCTTTAAAAACATTTCTAAAAATTAGATATGAACTATAAGATAGCAGCTAATAATAATAGCAAAGATTTACAGAACACTTTATGTGCCATATTCTGTTTTAAGTGCTTTAAACATATAACTCATTTAATCTTAATAGTCCTATGAGATGTTCTAATCTTATCTCCATTGTTCTTAGGAAACAGAGTTAGTGCGGAGGCCACAGCAGGTACAGGAGGAGATGGAGTTACCACTCAGACAGGCTGGCTCTGGAGCTCAATTCCTGAACCCCTAACACTGTGCCATTTCATGACAGTGAGTGCTGTCACGGAAGGTGTTCAAACAGGAGTCACCTGGGTGGGGGTGGGGGAGGGGGAGGGGGACAAAAGGGTGGTCCAACCAGAGGGAACAGCCAGTCCAAACTGAGAGTAGACAGGGCAGGGAGACATGAAGCACAGGCTGCAGCAGAGAGGTGGCTGGAGAAGAGAGCAGGGGACAGACAGTTCAGGTCTTGTAAGCCATGCACAGGACCTCGGATGCGACACCTACCAGACACCACCCTCTCCGTGGTCCACAGATGCCTTAAATTACAAAACTTCTTATCTCTTCCAACCTCAAATCTAGTCTTTATCACTTATTCGGTATCCTGTTTAATGGCACCACGATCAACCCAGGCAGTTAAAAGAGAAACCTGGGAGTCATTCTAGATTCCTCCCTTTACATCCCCCCAACATTCAAGATAGCTCACGGGAATTAAAACTGGGATAAGCATGAATACAAGCTTCTTACTCATGTTAACAAAACTAGATGGCAGTCAAAGACAAAAAGGCTTATACACCACGCTTGGCATTTCTGCAAATTTACAAATGATACTAAAACTATTCCACTCAACTGAAAATACAGACTAAAATAATGTATTTTGTATTTATGTATGGAATCTCATCACACAGAATGTAGCCTGTTGCTTTGATTCTTACAACAGAGTTACTATCTGTATTTCCAAATTATGTTTCTTTTTTTTCTTTTCTTTTTAAAAATAAAGATGGGGTTTTGCTATGTTGCCCAGGTTGATCTCAAACTCCTAGGCTCAAGCAATCCTCTTGCCTCAACCTCTCCAGTAGTTGGGACTACAGGCGTGAGCCACTGCACCCGATGAACTGTTTTAGTTTGAATTCTTGCTGAAGCAGATCCAAGACAAAGATTCAAATACAAGAAGCTTATTTCAGGGAATTCTGATAGGACAGTGGAGAACTGAGACAGGGAAAAGAGGAAGCTAAAAAAGCACCCAAGACCTGCAAGTGCTTGGAGTCATAGGCAGAACTGGCTCCAAAGACCAGAGAAAGAGGTCAAAGAGTCATGGTACTGGACTCTGTAAGCCAGTGGCATGCCCTGCCTGGAGTGGCAGGTACTGAGGGCATTGGCAGACAGCACCTGCTATCCCTGCACAAGAAACTAATGAATTTTGGGTGCGCTGTTGGATGTCTTTCTAGTGTACAATTACCTTACTAGGAAAAATTTAAGAAACACCTGAGACATTGAGTAGCAGTCATCCATCTTCATCAACCTCTAATTTCACAAGTTGAGATACCCGAGTAATTCTATCCCTACCTTAGAAGCTTTTTCAAAGTTTGAAGCCATGACACTAATGTTTGATTCAGGATAGTAATAATATTATAATGTCAGTGTTACTTATCTCTAAAAAATCTTTTATCATGAAAAATCTCAAATATAAATAAAATCAGAACAATATAATGAAATCCCAGTTCAGTAACTCATCTTGAGAAATCTTGAAAAATGACCTTTCCATACATCTTAAATTCAATTTCCAATTAGCAGGAAAAGGGCTTCTTCCTAGTCTTTCTTCCTTTAAATTTAAATGTAACTAATGGTCTGGGGAAAGACTCCTGTGCTGCTGAACCTGCCCAGTTGTGGGTGCAGCCTTGTACCAGGTAGCCCAACTCTACCATAAAGTAAGTTCCCAGAAGTCTTTCCTGGGATTTGAATTTGCAATAACAGGTGTGAGCATTCTAGCGGCAGTTTGATGATCATGTATGATACTGCAAACAGGACCAAAAAAAATGTACCTGCCATCATGGTAACAGGGAAGAAATACACCCTTACTAACCATAGGCTTTCATCATTATTAGGGTGTGGTCTTAAAACACAGAGATTCGCATTGGCTAATTACTATTGGAATGAACAACTATATGCAGAATATAACCATTTCTCCTTGACAGACAGACACTCTCCTTGGTTAAAGGAGAATACAAAACAATCTCATGAGGGAAGTCATCCATGTGGCCAATGGGCATTTACGTTCTGCAGTCACTTTCCCCTGGTAGGTGTCCTCACACTGTGAGAAGGGCCCTTACCGCTTCTTAGGCCAAATCAGTCTCATGCCTTTGGTACAGAGCTCTGGTGTGTTACGTGAATACTTGGTTCAAGTGCTTGAGCAGATTCAAAACTCCTTTTGAAAAGAGATTTGACTCTGAGTGCAGGCATCTGTGTGGCCTAGCCTGGCGTGGGAGTGAGCATCCTCGTGTGGGCAGGAACACATTCCTGCAACAGAAGCCAACTCCCTTGCTGTGTGTCAGCTGTGAAAATCATCCAGAATGCATCTCTTTCATTTATAACCCTCAGCATGGGAAGCTACTCTGGTAGGTGGCATGGCGTAGTGGAAAGAATATACATTTTAAAGGCAGATTTCTGATTCTTCCACCTTCTATGTGACCTCAAAAAAACAAATAATCTCTTAAAGCTTCAGTTTCCTCATTTGTAAGACAGGGATGCTTTTGCACAGGATTGTTAGGTGGACTGAATGAGATAATTATGCAAAGTTCTTGACATACAGCAGATTCTTAATAATTCACTCCTTTCTCTCTTTCATTTTTCTTTCTCTTTTGAGTCACAAAGAGCACCCATTTATTGAGTGCTTACGAGCCAAGCACCGTATGAGCCACATGTGATCCTAACTACACTCATGAGATGCTGTTATTATTTATACCCACTCTACTAGTCTGCTAGGGCTGCCATAACAAAACACCAGACTAACAAAATACCTGACGCTAAAACTCTATTGAATTTAGAACCCAAGCCCTCTCTGTCTGGAAGCCTGTCCTAACACGTGGCTGTCGTGAGGCAGAGCCTAACAGGAGAACCTGGAACATCAGACTAAAAACTATACTAGTTCCTTTAGTTCATCACAGAATTCAACTGTGAATTATCTCTAATTTACCATTTGTCAGCTATTCTTGAAGTATCTATATTTTCTCGGTAAGATTATCATTTATTTCAAAGGACAGAAATCATTCCTACCACCTCTATAAATCTCCAAAACTTATTAGAAATCCTTCTAGAAACCACATGGAAGTACTAAAATTTGATTAGCACATTCTTCAAGAATGCTGCTTTTATTTATTTATTTTTTTTAACCTCTGACCATACACATGTGTTTTTGTTTAAAATTCAATACTTACTATAGCAGAACTGGGCAGCTCCACAGGGGACATTCCACTTTCCTTTTTGTATCTTTGCAAAGGGTTAAAAGACCAGATACAGAAGTTATTATACTCCAGGATTATTATCAGTGACTGACCTGGACTCCCATATCTAAGAAAAATCCTCCAAGGATGTGTGTATTCAGTCATGTGTTGTCCTAGAATTTCATGAAAAGTGAGATGAAAAATCTAAGGCAATAGAAAAAAAAAGGGGCCTAGAGAAAGCAGAACCCTGCCTGGTTTGTGACTTACAGTTCCATATTTCAAGCCAAATTTTAAAATGCCAAGTTAATAAACATACATTTATTTTCAGCAAGGCCCTGATTCCTTTGGTTCTCACAACAGAGCCTTTTCAGAGTTACGTCTCATCAGAATTATGTTATAGAAAATGATCCAGCTTGTTTGCTGTCTTAGCTTGGGCTGTCAGCAAAATAGCACATACTGGGTGGCTTAAACATGAGAACTTCTTTTCTTACAGTTTTGGAGGCTAGAAATCTGAGATCAGGGTGTGCACACAGAGAAACAGCAAGCTGTCTGGCATCTCTTCTTATAAGGGCACTAATCCCTTCACGAGGGCCCCACACGCATGACCTCATCCAAACCTGATTACCTCCCAAAAGCCCCATCTCCAAATACCATCACATTGGGAATTAGCCTTCAACAAATGAATTTTGGGGACACAATTTAGACCACAGCATTTGCTAAACACTTCTTGGGATAAACTTTTTAAAATATGCCGAAATTTCTTCCTTGGGTGCAATAAAAACACTATAATGTATATTCATTCATTGAAGTCTTAATTATTCTTGTGGATCTGAGAGTGGGTATGTGGTCTGTCAACCAGGAACACAGGACAAGAGGACGGTCATTTATGCCTTCAGTCAACGTTTACTGAGTGTCCACTATGTGCCAGAGACCACAGATAGAAATGAGGCTCTCATTCCAGTGAGGGAGGCCAGTATTACAAAAAAATAAATAATTTCAATATATTAATAGTTTGGAAAGGGCAGCAAATATGAGAGAAGGTCAGGGTTACTGATGGATTACCAGAGGTGGCTACCTGGGACTCAAGCCAACCAGAGTGGGGACGGTAAATGGGAAGGTTTCCTGCAAAGAGGTGATGCCTGTGCTCTATGGTCCAGGGTCCACTGACAACTTGTACTCTCCATTCCTCCTGGCTGGATGGCCTGAGGCTGCTGTTGGGATTCTGTCATGGACATTTGACTCTGGTAAGTGTCCAGAGGCCTCAGGGTGGGTGCTTGAGCCACAGGCTTCTCAGGCTCAACCTGGGCTTCCATATTGGGCACTTATCAATTCAGGATTAAACTTTCATTATGGTGGAGAAGCGTGTCACCAAGCTACCCTCTCAAATCTTTCATGTCTCCACTGATCACCCTGTAGGGGCTGCCATATTGGGGAACGGAGCCTTTGAAATGTTTCTGGAGGTCCCTCAGCTGGTCTATGTGTCTTGGCCCTCCTGCAGTATTAATAAAAAGTCCAGCATGTCTGATTTAGTACTTCGTAATCGACTGCAGTCATGGCAATAGTCACTTAGCTCCCAGGGGCCTAATACAACATGAAAACATTCTTCCATACTGTCAGCTCAGGGGGTCTACTAAAAGTTCAGTGATGTCCCAGGGGCATCCTTGAGACTCATCTGTTATTTCTCTAGTCTCTAAAGCAATGCTCTTCAAATATTATCTATTTTGTTTGCCACAAAAAATTTTAAGCACCCTTCCTATGTATAAATTATACCCATATATATGTATTATTACATTAATATAATTATAAAACATAAAAGTAAAATTAAAAATGTAAGAGAAAAAGATGAAAATAACTGTTTTAAGAATTTTAATTTATTAATGATAAAACTTTGTTCTCTAAAAATTATTATACCTATTAGTGAGAGCAATATAATTATGCTGTATTTTTTTAAAAACCTTGTTTTAACACTTTGTGAAATAGTGATTTGAAGGTCTAACTCTACATCTAACCTCTTATTCTATTTTCTTTTTCTTCACAGTACTTATCACCATCAGCAAGAATTCTGCTTTGTTCACTGCTCTGGCCCCCGCATATACAAAGTGCCTGGCACACAGTGTGTACTTAAATATTTGTTGAAGAAAATTTTCTTTTTGAACGTGATGCCATATCATGGTGTGCTATTCTGCACCCCTTCCCTGCTCCACATTCAATGACCTCATGTTGGTAGCTTGTAACTAGCCACAGAAGGACTATTTATACCACAGAAATTGGCAAAGCTACAAATCAGGGCTTTATTTATTGTTTGCCTTTAAAAAATTAACTAGACTTAAGAAAGTGATGAGTAAAATATTTTATATTAATAATGCAGTTTCAACTTAAAAGTGTGTTATGTCTATAGTTATTACAAAGTGAACAGCACAAAAAATTGGGTAAATAACACTCCAGTATTCAAAAACTTATCAATTCAGCAAAGAAGTCAATCACATCATACTTTCCACTACCTAAAGTATTTATTACCTTACTCGTTTACTGGCTACCTCTATCATGTAAGGTCCCTGTTAGATAAGGTCCCCTAGAGCAATGACTTGTCTGCCTGTTCACCAGTGTATCCTCTGCATTTGGTATAGTAGCAGGTATACAGCAGGCACTCAATAGATAATTGTTGATCGACCAACATCTATTGCTTAATTAGAGCCCACCACGTCAGACAACAATCTCAGGTTTATCTCTGCACTTTATTTCGGCACACCCAACGTGCAGGGGCCCTTTCAGAAACAAGACTGTGACAGAAGCTATGAGAAAATGCAAGGGGCGGGAGGAGTCACCCCCAACACAACTCCAGCTCCAGTCTTGAGCACTGCTGCTCAGGGCGTCCTTTCTTTCTCCACCCTCCTTCCTCCCCTCCTCCTGCATCCCAGAGAGCCTTACACTTAAGAGTCTAAAGCAGCGGTTCTCCAAGTGGGTGCTCTGGATTAGCAGCATTAGCAGCACCTAGGAGCTTGTCAGCACTGTGCTCTCAGAATCCCCCTCACACCTATTTGATCAGCGCTTTTAAAATCCTTCCAGGTGATTCCAACGCAGGCTAAAAGTTTGATAACCACTGGTCTAAAAGTAAAACTTAAAAATGTTATTTCTTCAGCACACCTAAATTCTGCTGAACATTTGAGAGCAGTTCAAATGGTGATGGGTTTGGGTGGAGAATAAGGCCACAGAACAAGGAGGGTTTGTCACAGGGGTTCTGAGTAGAAGCCTCAGCCTAGATAAGCATTTTCAAGTTCAAGAATAGAAATGCATTCAAATGTGGATATGCATTTGAGGTGGAGAAGGCTGGGTAAATGTATTCATGTCAGAAGGGAGAACTAAACTGGGAGAACTGGCAGACAGAATTAGATTAGGGTAGAAGGGAAGGAACAGAGGGGTTGAAAATCAGTAAAGAGTAAGATGGTAGCGCAGGGGCAGAGGGTGAAATCAGGTTTCCCAGAAGTAAAGAGCTATACGGGGCACTAGCTGGTCAAAACAAACATGCCTAAAATACTAAAATAAGTCCATGTGGAAAATCTCCTCCCAGGAAGAAAGACAGATCAATGTGGTAATCTTCACAACACTTACAAAACCTGACCATGCTACAGACTCTACTAAATTTAAAACTTGCATCCAACATGACAGAGATTTCAGCTATTCTAAGGTAGCTGCGGTGGCTGCCATGTTCCTCTCCCACATGGAGTGTTGTGTCTTCAATGATTTGCTTGTGGTTGGATCTATTCAACACAGCGTTGGTTAACCTCCTGTTAAATCCTAACGGTAAAATGTACTATAGTCCAGGGTCTATTTGGACTATGACTCCTTGGATCATCCATGCAGAAAGGATATTCCTGCCCTTGGAGACTATTTCCACGTTCTATAGCTGTGCCCCGGCTGGTCACTATGATAAGACTAAGATGACTGACATGGCAGGGAAGGCAGGGAGAGCAGGCACATGCCATCTGCTCTGCACTGTCCTAAGAGTTTAGGTGCATTATTTCCAATAGCATTCACAACAGCTTCTAACATGATTGAGTGTTACTATGCTAGGAACCATGCTAAACACATGACAGGTATTAACTCATTTAATCTTGATAACTACCCTATGAGGGAGGTTCTATTATTCTCATTTTACATTTGAGGAGAGTCAGATCCAGAAGATTTAGTAATTTATCTTAAGTCACACAGTTAATGATTGGTGGAGTTAGGATTCAAACCGAAACAGTCTGGCTCTAGAACCTATGTGTTCACTCACTCCACTAAGCCACAGAGCCCTGTTTTACAGATATGGAAAGTGAAGCTCAGAGGGACTAGGAAACCTATTTCCGATCACACAGATCACAAGTGGTAGAGCTAGAATTTGATCCCCATCAGCTGGAATCCACAGCCTGTTCACCTCAAGCTCAACCGTGACTTCAACCCCAAGCAGGCCAACCACGTGACTTTCGACAGCTCTCCACCTCTCAGAGCCAAGGGCAACACGGGAGCACCTGATGGTCTACAAACAGATCCACCCTTAGGACTGTTATTCATTTCCACTTTTGTTTCTTTAGAGTATAATATAGAGTAGGGGGCTTAGGTTGGAGTGTGAGTTTTACCTATTTGACTTTCTGCAAGTTACTGAACCCCTCCAAGTCTCTCCTTCTCGATTCTAAAACAGAGATAAGGCTGGGTGTAGTGGCTCATGTCTGTAATCTCAGTACTTTGGAAGGCTGAGGTGGGAGGATCTCTTGAGGCCAGGAGTTTGAGACCAGTCTGAACTGGCAACATAGGGAGACCCTGTCTCTACAAAAAATTTTAAAAATAACCTGGCATGGTGACACATGCCTGTAGTCCCAGGTATGCGGAAGGCTGAGGCGGGAGAGCACCTAAGCCCAGGTGTTCAAGGTTGCAGTGAGATAATGATCGTGCCATTGCACTCCAGCCTGGGCAACAGACCCTGTCTCTAAAAAAAATAAAACAATTTTTAAAATAAAACAGAGATAAGCATAGTGTTTTTGTGACGATTAAAACACTTAGAACAGTATCTGGCACAGGGTATTAGCAATTGTCATTTTAGGTAGTTGTCAAAAAAGATTCTGACCAAAATTTATAAATAAATTGAATCTTGCAGCTCCACATAAATATCCTTTTATAGGATAGGAAAGCAAATCTCATGTTGAAATTTACATAAGAAATCCTATTTCTAATAGCTTAATATGCTCTTAGGCAAAAATGTCATGAGACATTTTGCAATCCCTGAAATTTCCCAATTAAGTTAAACAGATGAGTGTTTAATCAATTCAAAAAGTAAATATCTGCGAGACAAATCTGGCAAAGAATCACAAGAAAACAGAAATAGAAATATTTACCAAAGAATTACAATGTCATGAAAATTAAAACCACATCTGAAACATCTTAAGAAACTTTTATCAAAATTAATTAAATCAGGCTCTTGTGCTATTGAAGTTTTTATAAAGATCTAACTTTTCTATTTTAAAAATAATAGAATTTCATATAAAAATTTTATTTCTATCTCTTGCTACTTTTTCCAAACTGCAATTTCAAAAGCACCATTAAAATCTTGAGCAACAAAGAAAATATGTAATTATCTACTATTTATCAAATCTGAAAGATATGGTGAACCAATCTAAGTTATTTGGTTAAAAAACAATCTTATTTTCTTAGGTGCTTTTGGTCTCAAATATTTGCCATGACCATACATTTTGTTTTTTCTGCATAGAAAATATTTAGGACATTAATTTTATATCCATGCTTTAAATCACTTGACATTTCAAAATGATGATACCTTTCTTCTTTGAGTTGGGTAAGCCCTCGTGCTCTTCTTTGACAGAGATTTTACAGCTCTTTATCCGACAGAAAAAAGATCGTCTTGAGCCAGAATACATATGCATCCTTCCAGTGTGGAAATTACTGTGAACTTGCAAACCAGCTTTCACAGCAGAAGAGGACAAGAAAAGAGGTGGAAAAGAATATGGTCAAAAAATTTTCTAATTTATCTCCTAATATTTTCTGATGATCTATTATTGAAAAAAGAAATGGTTATTTAAAATGATGACATGATTGTACAGTAAACCCTGAAGTGAAACCTACCAAAAATGTATTGATCAAGTAATCACATTTTGGCAACTTATAAACATTTGCAATTTATCTTTATTTTTTCCCCAGAGGGTGGATAATAAAGTTAATTTAAATGAATGAAATAAAAATCAAATGAAAAAACCCTCAACTATGACAGTAACCAGTGGCATAGCACATCATTATTTGTATAGTAACCATTTGGCACTAAGCATGTTCAGAGAAAATAAGTATTTTCAGAGAAGATGAAGACTACTTACACTTCCCAAGCACAATTATACAAGATCTTTCATGCTGAGAAAACCTAACCCATATAAGAAAGAGAATAATTGTCTCTCAGCATATAGCTAATGGAAACTTCGGCAATATTTTATCCAAAACGATACTTTCTTGTAAAGACTTTATTTCTATATGAAATATAGCAATATGAAGCAATCATATTCCCCCTAAAAAGCATCTTCATATGAATGTATTCATTTTTATGTGTTTGTATGAATATAGAAATTCTCTATATAGCTATATACTTTTTTTAAACTCTGAGGGTGACAAATGTAAAGTATACTAAATAATCCTCCTCTTGATAAAACTTGAATTAGCTGTTTTAAAAACACTGTACTATACTTTTAGGTAATAATCATATTTACATAAAATGATAAGCATGCTGAAATGAATACTTACTTTTGGCATCTATTAGCTTCTCTCTTGGTGAAATATCGGAAGACGAAAGTTGTTCCTTTACTTTGGCAACATCTTTTGGATGTAAGAAGTCAAATAAGCTTTGTCCAGTCAAACTAGCCTATTCATAAGGTAGACATTTATTTAAAATCAGTACCACATTTTTTCTACATTTCCTGATACAGACATATGATCAATAGTCTTTTTTTGTTAAAGGTTGATTTTTCTCAAGCTCAAAGATACATCCACTATACTACATAACAGCTTCGTCATTGGAAGCAGGGTGTTACTTGTAGATAGAAAAAAATACATGTGTACAGAACCATGCCTGGATATACACATATTATTATAAACAACTAATCACTAATATTCTGTTAAATCTTGTTACTCGTGTTAACATCCCCCAATTCACATGTTACTTCTAAGTCATTATGATTTAAACATTTTTATCCTTGGTAAAAGGAAAGATATTAAATTATAATATGGAAATCAAAAGTATCTGTGATTTTATCGTATGACTCAGAGATTACCATGCTGTTAGAAAAAAATTACCACACTATCAAAAAACAAAATCCAACTCAGAATACCTCTGACTTCCCATTAAACTCTCCCAATATGCAGGGTCTAGGTCTAGGTCTATGCCTTGGCTTACGCAGTCTCATCACCCAGAATTCGTTACCCTGTGTCCATAAACTCAATTCCCTGGCCGCGCCAGCCAATTGCCTTTTACTCCCTACACTCCCTGGACCCCCTAGATTCCCTCTCCCAGCTGGAAATGTCTTCCTCCCCTTCTCTGCTCATTTTAAAGACTCCCTTCTGACGAGCCTCGCAGACATTCTGCTTCACATGTGAAGCCCTTCCTGACCCACAATGATCACCCCTCTTTCTGAACTCCTATATTACCCAAGTAGACATTCCTATAGAAGACAGAACAACTGGACAAGCTGATACAAGTATTTAACACCCTGGACTATTTGGCAGTTAGGTATCCCCTACTAAAAAAAAAACCTAGCACCTAAAAAAGAAAGATTTATGCATCAGTCTATTCTGTTTGGTTAATATAAGTCTATATCCTGAATTCTCTAAAGCAAATCAGGTTTCTTTCTTTTTTTTTTTTATTTTAGCTTATCATGGGGGTACAAAGTTCAGGTTACATACGTTGCCCATGTACTGCCTATCCCCCTGAGTCAGAGCTCCAAGCGTGCCCATTCCCCAGACAGTGCGCATCGCACTCATCATGCAGGTATACACCCATCCCCTCCCCCCACCTCCCACCTCAGTCTGATATCCAGTTGGTATCATTCCCAAATGTGCATTTAGGTGATGATCAGGGAAACCAATTTTCTGGTGAGTACATGTGATGCTTGTTTTTCCATTCTTGGGATACTTCACTTAATATAATGGGTTCCAACTCTCTCCAGGAGAACCAAAGAGATGTCATATCACTGTTATTTCTTATAGCTGAGTAATACTCCATGGTATACATATACCATAATTTACTAATCCATTCATGAATTGATGGGCATTTGGGTTGTTTCCACATCTTTGCGATTGTGAATTGTGCTGCTATAAACATTCGGGTACAGGTGTCTTTGTCATAGAATGACTTTTGTTCCTTTGGGTAGATACCCAATAATGGGATTGCTGGATCGAATGGTAGGTCTATTTGAATCTGTTTAAGGTATCTCCATAATGCTTTCCACGGGGGTTGCACTAGTTTGCAGTCCCACCAGCAGTGTATGAGTGTTCCTGTCTCTCCGCATCCACGCCAATGGTATTGGCACAAGTGCAGGGACACAGACCAGTGGAACACAACAGAAAATCCAAATATAAAACCATCCTTATATGGACATCTAATCTTTGACAAAGCAGACAAAAACATACTCTGGGGACAAGAATCCCTATTCAATAAATGGTGCTGGGAAAATTGGATAGCCACATGTAGAAGACTGAAACAGGACCCACAGCTTTCACCTCTCACAAAAATCAAATCACGGTGGACAACAGACTTAAACCTTAGGTGTGAAACGATTAGAATTCTAGAAGAAAATGTAGGAAAGACTCTTACAGACATTGGCCTAGGCAAAGAATTTATGAAGAAGACCCCTAAGGCAACCACAGCAACAACAAAAATAAATGAATGGGACCTGATTAAATTAAAAGGCTTCTGCACAGCCAAAGAAACAGTCATGAGAATAAACAGACCACCTACAGAATGGGAAAAAATTTTCGCATACTATACATCAGATAAAGGACTAACAACAATCTATTTAGAACTCAGGAAAATGAGCAAGAAAAAATCGAACAACCCTATCAAAAAGTGGGCAAATGACATGAATAGAAATTTTTCAAAAGAATATATAAGAATGGCTAACAAACATATGAAAAAATGCTCAATAACTCTAATCATCAGAGAAATGCAAATCAAAACCACAATGAGATATCACTTAACTCCAGTGAGAATGGCCTTTATCAAAAAGCCGCAAATCAGGTTTCTGAATCCGAAAAGCTGAGGACAAGCCCTGCATCATGGGAATCTCAATATCCTCCTGCACAACCAGTGATTCTCTTAAATAGCCTTTGATACACAAAGTCAGTCACTAATTCTACATCACTCATTTGGAACTTAAGTGCTACCTTGAATTGTCAGTTATCTGTGTGTGTGTATGTGTATGGTGTTTTCCATCTCCAGTCAGAAGATGGAATTATCAAGTCTTAAGTTTTAAAGACTTAAAACTTAAGTCTTTAAAGTTTTTAACTTAGTAAGTTAAAAGACTTGTTAAGTCTTTTAACAAGACTTAAGTCTTGTTTCTCCAGCTATAACCAGCTGCATGACTCATTGTGATTCATTGGTTTTCAATCCTTCTGTATGTAAGCTCATTAATACCTCTTTCTCTGTTATTTAACTCGTTATCTACGAATGCCTTATATCCCACCAACCTTGAAAACAGGCTGAAACTAACAAGAGTTATTCAAAATCAAAGCTGTGATCTATCTGATTTCTATTGCTGGTTTATTCACTCTGATGGATTAGTTTCAATGCTACAGTTTTTGAGTAGCTGGTTTAAATTAAATGGTGTTCAGTAATTAGGAGGTAAAGTATTATGATAATTACTAAACTAGTTAAATAAATGGTGCATTTCAGTGGTTGTTGTCAGAGATTAGATTCAGAGCTGTTGTGCAATTCATATAACTTAATAAACAATAATGCTGTCTCTTGGAGGGAACCGAGACTTGCTTTCCAGGCAATCCCAAACATGACACCTTATTTAGTCTTTACATCTTGAGAAAGAAGTATAATCATCATTTCTACTTTTTACATAAGAGTAAGGTGAGGCCCAGTAAAATTAAATAACTTGCTGAAGATCAGAAAGTGAACACTAATGTCAGTAATAAAAATCCACACTCTTCCCACACACCTTCCCATCTCTCTTGGAGTTCTAATTTAGCAGAACCTAATCTGACATCCCCATGGGAAGAGTTCAGAAAAACAGCTTCAAGATACGTGTTTGCTCAAAAATATTAAAGATTATATGGAAAATATCTTCAGTGTTAGATACCTGATCATAATTTAGTGTTTTGGAGACCGACTTAGAAACGAAGAGAATTCTCCCTCTTTCACATCCAACCACAAATAGGAAGCCTTCTGCAGTCTAGGATTTAAAAAAAGAAAAGCGAATATTTTAAAATATCTTCTGTCTCTTTCACACACATACATATTCAGATTTTGAGGAAATTATTGTGGCAATACAAGTAACAGAGTGGTTGGTCATAGAGCTAGTAAAATTAATTTTAGGAAATTTTCTTAAGACATAAAAAGATTTATAAAGAACGTCAAATTGAATCACAATATAAACTAATGTTTTTGACATGGAAAGTTTAGCCATGGAATATTTAGTTATTTTCTAATATTAAAATCAAAATTACCTTTACCAAATTCTACCACAGTGCATACAGAAACTTTGTAAAGATACCAAAATATATCAATGACAACTACTGCCCATGGAGGTGCTGAGGTGGAAGTAATGTGCAAATTGGGAACAGGAAGCGCTGAAGACCACTTACTGTATACCTTCTTATACTTTTGGAATAATGATAAGGTATAACTTATTCTAAACTAAATTTTTAAAATGCTCATATAACACCTACTCCCATAATGTCTACCCAGCAAATTCCTGGAGAAGCAACCTACGTGGAGGTAGATGTGTATGGACGCACAGGGTAAGTCTGGCACTCCCACCTGACACTTCCTTGGACTCATTTATTTTTATTTATTTATTTATTTTAAACAGAGTCTCACTCTGTTGCCCGGGCTAGAGTGCCGTGGCATCAGCCTAGCTCACAGCAACCTCAAACTCCTGGGCTTAAGCAATCCTTCTGCCCCCTCAGCCTCCCAAGTAGCTGGGACTACAGGCATGCGCCACCATGCCCGGCTAATTTTTTCTATATATTTTTAGTTGTCCAGATAATTTCTTTCTATTTTTTTTTTTTTAGTGGAGACAGGGTCTTGCTCTTGCTCAGGCTGGTCTCGAACTCCTGAGCTCAAACGATCCTCCTGCCTTGGCCTCCCAAAGTGCTAGGTTTACAGGAGTGAGCTACCACGCCCGGCCCCTTGGACTAATTTTTACCAACTGGAAACAAACATGAGGTGAATTAGGCAGATGTGTTCTGTGAGAGCAGAACCAGGGTTATATGAAGTAATGACTGAAAAAAAACACTTAAAGATTGGTGAGAAAACTTCAAAAGCATACCATGCATTTAAGGATTAACATATTTAAAAATCTTTTTTTAATCTGCAAAATATCCTTTATATTCCTGCCAAGAATACTATACTTTAATTAAGCTATTCAAATAAAAGAGTAGCTTTTTTAAAAAATAAAAGAAAAACGGACAAAGATGTAGATGAAGAATCTTTCTATTTAATCAGACTATGGCTTAAAGCCCAGTACGTCACACAGCACATGACCAAGACACATATCAACTTGTGGGGGCAGGATAAGCCATATCAATCAAAACATGACCAACTACATGATCATATTTTCCATGTCAAATAAACCTCTAGACTGGGGAGTCTGAAAAGCCATGAAGTGATGGGGACAGAAATGTCAAAGCATCCACTAACAACTCATCAAGCAAGCAGTGACTGGCTCCTGCAGAGACCAGGATCCAGAAGGAACAGGATACCAGGCTTTGAAGGAGGTGGTAACAGTGGGGAATCAGTGGTGAGAGATGAGTGCGTTAGGGTGTAGAAAGAGCTAAGCACTAAAGACAAGTTTTGCCCCGTATTTTGGAAAGTGCCTATTCTCTTTCTCTACGTTCATTAGCCCTAACTAATGAGACATGGCTACATCTATATTTTAAATTTCTATATTAAAGGAAATACAGTGTAATACAGAGAAAGTCCTGTATGTTTATAACAGGAAGAAAATCTATCTCCCATTCAAATAAAAATGAAAGCACATAACATAACTTAGACAAATATATCTTTACTTACTTTAAGGATTAAGTGTCTGAGCTCATTATCCTGAATAAATGAAGGTCTATAATTATCTCCTACATAAGAATTTGTCATGCCTAAAAAGAAACAAGTCAAAAGTTACTGAAAATATAGTAGAGAGGGCGATGTGCTAAGTGTTCAATGAACATTAGTAATACTGCTGCTGCTATTGCTGACGATGAGGATATTTGCTCTTTTAGCACATTTTAAGAGTCTAATTTTCTTTTTTCATTATTACTAGGTTAAAATTTCTTACTTTCAGATTGTGAATTCTTAGAACTACTTATTACTTTACACTCAAATACATGGAGTAAGAGCTGTATATAAGAAAGCATTATAATAAAATGTACTTGCAACAATATTCAAGAATCCATGTATAGCAGCCCCCCCTTATCTGTGGTTTCAGTTACCCATGGCCAACCACGGTCCAAAAATAGGTGAGTACAGTACAAGAAGATGTTTTGAGAGAGACCACATTCACATAACTTTTATTACAGTATATACTGTTATAATTGTTCTATTTTATTATTGATGTTATTAATCTCTTACTGTGCCTAATTTATAAATTAAACTTTATCATAGGTATGTATACATAGGAAAAAACATAGTATATACAGGGTTCAGTGCTATCTGAGGTTTCAGGCATCTGCTGGGGGTTTTGGAACGTATGCTTCATGGATAAGGGGGGACTACTATAGTTATTTTGGTAATTTCTTTGTTTATTAAAGCTGACTGTATGAATTACCCTGAATGGGGAAATTCCGGAATTCTAAACAAATTTTATGAATTCAGGGGATTTTCCCATAAGAAAACCCCTTTAACGATGATATGGAGACCACTGTTCTGATATATGCAAAAATGCATAAAATATAAATGAAATAATTCATTTTAAGCCCTAAGCACCAAGTTATTTTATTACAATGAAAGTCTCCAAAGCAACTGAAGAGATGTCAAAATGATAAGGAATCATCAGTCCAAAACCAAGGTAAAACTTTGACCTGCCAGGAGTGAGGGAAGCACAGAAACCACATCTGTCATGAGGGCATCCACCAACCCAGACATGCAGAGCCCTTCATGGCCACAGAGGGGATGTAGGGGACAGTCCCTAGGGTATAATTCAGAAGTAAATCAATTTTCCCTCCCTTCTATTCCCCAACCTCTCTAACCCCTGTCCCCTCTTCTGAGGGACTGCAAGAAAAGTTACTCTTGCAAGAGAAAGGTGGGGTGACACTGACACATTTTAAGCACAAATTGGCCCCTGGATGGATCTGCAGCCCAAACTCACCAGATAACTAAGTGATGGTGGTGGTGAGGGGAGGTTGGGCAGTGGGTTGGGGGGTGGAGGGGAGCATCAGAAAAGTCAAAAACACCTCATGCTATGATTTGGCAAAGCTTCTCAGACTCATAGCACTCCCTACGAGCCTGGCATAGGCAAAAGAAAATCTCCTCTATTCTAGGCCTCAAAGAAGTCTCCCAAATCATTTCCTGGTATTATAACTACTACACAGCAGCCCGGTAGGACTACAGCAGGAGGAGGCTGAGGAAGGGATGAAAGGCACGGACTCTGAGCGCTAAATCACTTCTGAGCAAGGCAGTGACATCTCCAGGTCTGAAGCAAGGCTGGCACAGCACACACAGTCAAAGCGAGCTGAGGAAACCCTGTCGGTGCACACCAGACAGGATGGTGGTGTGGACGGGCACGTGACCCCTGCACCTCTGCCCAGAAGGGCAATGGGGAAATCTACATGCTGTTCCGGGGAGTCCTCGCTGGATTAGACAGTGCCTCTCCCTGCTGAGCTTCCAGAGCCTCGCCTCGCCCTCACACCTCTGCCATGACAGCTGTCACACGAGGTTCTAATGAACTCTTCCTAGGTCCATCTCCCTCGTCAGACCATGAAGCCCTAGGGGGCAGAGACCTCGCCTCATTCATCTTGACATCCTCAGCACAGGAGTGTACTTGAGGTTCAGTTCATACTTGTTGAACTAGTTGATTTATGGCTTTTCCCTTAGGTCCTCCTTCCCTAAGACATTACTAATGTGAAAACACTTGAGGAATTTTAGGGTTGCAATCAAATGACCTCCGTTGAACCTGCAGAATTTCACTGCTAAAGGATTTAAGGAAAATATTGCATACAGTTTATGCAAGCCTCAGTTGTGGGTAACAGAGACGCTCATTTCACAATAGACTGTTATGAAAATAAGATCTCCTGTCACATTCCCAAGAGGAAGCACCAGGCATCCGGGTTACTGCTGCTCTCCTGTAAGACACCTCGACCCGACTTGGCAGGGTCCCTGTACTGTGCCCATATAATGTCTGTTTCCCTGAAACAGATTCTCCTTTTCCCAGCATGCAGTGCTAGAGATCTAAACTAAGACCCCTGGTCATCCTTTGCTCATTCCCTTTTTATACTTTTTGAGCCAAATTCCACTATAATCTTTTAGGTCTTTATAATTCTTAACTTTCAGAATCCCCTCTGGGGTCCTCAGCCTGCTACTCTGCCAGGTCTCGTCTTCTCCATACAAATTTACATCATAAACATCAGTAAACTGAAAACTCAATTCTACTTCCCGTACCCTCCCCCAAGATGAACTGCGACTATTCCCAAACAAGACATGATTTCTTTTTTTTCAAACAGGGTCTCTCTCTGTTACCTGGGCTAGAGTGCAGTGGCGTCATCATAACTCACTACAACTTCAAATTCCTGGGCTCAAGCGATCTTCCCTGCCTCAGCCTCCCTAGCAGCTGGGACTACAGGTGTCAATACCATGCCTGCCTGATTCTTCTATTTTTTGGAGAGACGGGTCTCACTCTTGCTCAGGCTGGTCTAGAATTCCTGGCCTCAAGCTATACTCTCATCTCAGCCTCCCAGAGTGGTAAGATTATAGGCGTGAGCCACCAGGCCCGGCCCCCTCAAACCAGATGTGATTTCTACTACATATACACACATATGGTTTATTACACATCCGTTTAAAATTCGAACTCAGGTTGGGGAACTGCTGAAGTCAGAAACGATCACACACACACACCCAGAGGCAGTGGCTGGGACCTCCCTCACCCAACGTCTCACACTTGGGAGATTCCTTAGAATAGTAAGGCATGATGCATTTTAAGGCACTATACGTGAATCTGAAGTTTTAAGAGAAATTGCTAAAGTTAAGAAGACTTTTTCCCCAAAGAATAGAAATCTCCCAATAACTTAAAATCACAATAATTAATACTACACTTCAGAACTTCTAGAGTATTGAGAGGTATGAAGGGCAGGTAATATTCTCTTCATATGACACATAGGAAAACAAGAAGAAACGTAAATCCTTTCTAAGGTCGGTCACATAGGAAGCTTCAGATAAAGCTTTGCTTTTATTAAAACCAAGTTTTCTGACATCTAATTTAGGATTCTCTCCACAGACTATGGACATGCCTTTAAAGCTGAAAGATACATTTGTACAGAATCTCCACAGCCTATAACAACAAAATAAACCAATCAGAGACCTCGATGACAGAGAAGACTTCACAAGCCCAAGCGTGAAGCCATCTTCAAACTCACCTTTTAAAGATTTCAAGTGCTGAACAGCCATTCTTAAAACTGAGAGTTTGTCCGGTTTACGTGCCACGGGTTTGCACTGAGGAATCATTGCGGACAGCTCTTCAATCAGGTTATTCATTTTATCTCTCCGCCGCTTTTCGGTTTGGCTATGAGCTTCTCTACAAGGGAAAAAGCGCCTCCTTTATACGTAACACTTAGCAGCCCCCCAGACGCCCCCGAGGCTCTGGCTCGCTGGAGCAGGGCTGGGCCCCGCAAGCACACACGGCTCTTCCTCTCAGCTCGGGCCCTGCAGGTGCCAACGAAGGAAGAGGAAAGAGCTGCTGGGAGCAGGAACAGCACTCATAAAACTCACTGCCCTTCAGTCCCACCCTACCTTATCTCCTGGAGCTTTCCAGAACAAAGCCATGTGTCTGAGAACCAGGGTGGTTTTCCTGCCTCCCTCCAGTCTTAGAGGAAGAGAAGGGTGCCCTCTGTTCCCAGCTAGCTCCTCTCCAGTGTCTGCGTAAACAGGTATCAGCATCTTAACCTCGTTCTCTTCACAGCTCCTTATGCTGGGTCTGCAGACATGCTCACATCTCTCTCTGAAGAGATACCCCTTCCTTAATTCTAGTTGCCTTCCTTCTCAGCAAGATCCCTGAAGGAGGGCAGTCTCCACTCCCAGGCACGTCTCCACCTACAAAATCAGCCTCCCACGAGCCCCGTCCCGCCGACACTATGCTGCAAGGATCATCTGCTCTCTCGCCATCTCTCACTGATCCCGGCCTTGAATTTGACCCTGCCGACATTCTGCTGAATCCTAGCTCTAATTCTAGAAATCTAGAACTGTAGATTCTAGTTCTTAAAATATTTCTGAAATACATCTTCTCCTCCTCCCCATCTGCTCTGTCATTGCCTTAATTTAGGCCCATTGCATTACCCCGAAAGTCTTTCAAACGGATGCTCCTTCTGGTGTCTTCCTTTCCCAGTCTATCCTGCAACTTCTAGAATTGTTCTAAAACAAATCAAACCATCTAATCCCATTGCACAAAACTGCTCACTGCATTTCTGCTGCCTATGAGGAACCGCCAGAGTCCCTAATTACATGCCCAAATCTCCAGTTTCATCATCTCTCCATGTCTTTTCCCAACAGCTCCACACAGCAGCAAAAGCCCAATGACTTGCGAGTCCTCACACATGCCACATTCTCTCACGTCTCCATGCCTTGACCTTCACTAGGCTTAGAAAGTCCTTCCTTTCTATGTTCTTGGAAAAATCTTATTCTTTCTTCAAAACCCAGCTCAGTTATTCTCCTGGGAAGTTTTCTCTGATGACCACATGATTAATCACTCCCCTCTGTAAGCTACACTGGTACCTTTTATAGCTCTACCATATTTCAACAAATCTAAGATGCCATCAATTGTTAAGACGCACTATTATTTAATGCATCCCTAGGGAAAGAAATACTGCCAATTAATAGGAAGATGCCACTGAAAATAAGACATTTCCACGGACAATAAAATGTAGAGGAAAAAAGTATATCTGAGATTTCAAGAACTACACAGTTGCACTTCTCGTGCTTTGGTGTAAACGTGTCTCCCTCTCCCCCAACACTCAGATCATGGCAACTCCAGAATTTCTACACAAGAAGAGCTTAGCGAGGTAATCTGATAGGAAAGTGTGATCAGTGGGAGTCTTGCCCCGATCTGTTTTTACAGAGACTTTAAATTAGGTGAAAGAAAAGGTAATCTTCCCAGATAAAAGAGTGTGTGGGGGGGTAGGGAGGAGCACCAGCCGAGATCGAGGGAGCTGTAACAACACTCCCCTCCCCAACCAGTCACCCCAGCAATGCCACTCCTGGAACGAAATATGTACTTCTGGGCAAACAGGATGGAATTCAAATCACATATGTATTTACTCAAAATTTAGCTCTCTACTCATACTTTGGTCTATTCATGAGCGATTAGATTAAAATTGTATGATTAAAAGAACGCTGGAGTTACGCTCTTGCTAGAATGGTCACCTTTTTTTTACCAGTATCACCCACCGGCAGGGACAGCTGCCATGGACAGAGACGCCCGACTCCAGGAATGCACAGCAGAAGAATGGGGGAAGGGGTGTTCTCTCCCACGGCCAGGATTTGGAGGGAGAGGAGAGCAAGGTGGGACTAAGACTTCTCTCAAGAACAGTGAATGATGATGAGGGAGCCAGGACACCCAGAGGAAAGTGAAACATCCAGCGTTCGCATAAGCTGCTTTACTTGAAGGAGCCGCAACTGAAAAGATCTCCAGAGGATTTTATTAAGGAAGGGCATATTTATCCAGAAGCTTGTTCTCTGCTTAATAATTCCTCAGGGCTCTGGCTCCTAATTCTTTGTTCAGTTACTACCACTTTGAACCATGGCCGTGTTTTGTAGAATCGTATCAGAAAACAGAATAAATGGAGAAAAAGCAAAACTTAGATCTGGCCAAGTTGTCAGACACAGAAAAAATTTTTATTGTTGTTGTTGAAAGAATGTGTTAAACCAACTGACAAAGAATGCATGATGATGGAGTTCTAATAATCGGATACCCTTCATAAGTAATTCTGATCTGTTTATATCATGAATCAGTTTTTCTTTAGCACCTAAAGAAAATAATAGTTATTTTTAATAAATATCTATTCGAAGAGAAATTTAAAGGCATAAAAGCCAAAATGTTATTCAAGCAGCTAGAAAAGTAGCTTAACAGTGCCTGATAACACTGCTTCTCAGAGCATCACAAGAGAGAAAAGCCTGATATTCACCAACCCAGCCTATCTTGATGTCACCTTTACCTTTGGCTAAGGGCCTGCATGTGCAACTCTGTCCACCCGCCATGTGCCATCTCAACAAGTCAATGTACCTGAAGGACTTCATTTTTACGTGTTGTTCACCATCTTCCATTCTACAAAAAAGCAGGATAAAATATCAAACTACTGGAAATAGCTTTTCTGTAATTCTTGAGAGAGAAATAAATGTGAGATTAAGTCCAATCATGCTAATTCCTATTAAATCTTGCACTGTAAATGCTACCTGGAACACTTAATGACCGGAAATGATTATTACTGTCTACATGAGCTGTTCTATTAATGCTGACAGGTAACATCATTCCCATAAGGGTAACAAAACCTGCGTTAACTGACAATGAACAATAATTGGTGCTCTATTTAGAAATGATCTCATGCTAATCTTAGGAATAAAATTTTCATACAATTAACATTAACTAAAATAATTATTTTTAAAACCATTGATGGCTTAACCAAAAACTTCATGACAGCCATATTAAAACAGCCTGAAAATGGAGTAAGAATTTCAGACCTTTAATCAAGAAGAATTTATTTTGCAAAAAAATCCATCTGGATGGTAAGAAATATTGAAAACTAAGAACTCTGATCACTTTCCAATAATATTAATTTTCATATTAGTATAGATCCTAGCATCAGAAACGTACTCACCAGACCAGTACTGAAATGAAATACACTGATGGTGATAGAAGACCTTCAACATTAAAAATTTATACAGGCTCAGTTTTCTTAAAAAATTAATTTTTTAAAAAATATAATTTCAAATGTATCATTTTGGAAGGGACTTGAAAAATTCAGGGCAAAACACCCATAATCCCACCTGGAAATAGTAACAGTTAACATTTTCATGTGCCTCCTTCCAGTCTCTTTCCTAAACATACAGATACAACAAGTATTTAACTTAGCCATGGGGTGCGTGTATGTGCACACGCGTATGTAGTGTAGTTGTGTAGATATTTCTGTGTTCTACATAGATAATAAACAAAATTCAGATCATAGTGTATAACTTTTCATGTCTTGTCTTATTCACTAAAAACTGTAACATGAATCTATAATTTAATTTTCCCATAGTTTCAAATATTCTTGGAGAATATGATTTAAAAATGACTAAATAGTGGGACACTAATTAGTTAGGCCATAATTTATTTATTTACTTGCTATTGTTAGATACTTTAATATCATAAGATTTTCAGTATTAGAAATGATATGGCTAATAAACTGTAGTGCATGCATCTTTGTACTCTAGGGTAACTTTCTAGAAATACAACTTATGGATAACTATTTTAAGGATTCCTACTTATCTTACCAAATTTCCCTCTTGAAAGACTTAAAATGAACATTTTTCCAGGCTTTGAATAAAGTCTGGAAATTTGAATAAAGTCTGGCCTAGTTTTGAACTATTTTATTCATTTGAACTCTGAGTTTTTAATGATTTTTTTTTACTTAAAAAAGATATTGTTGTTTATAGAAAATTTTATTAAATTTATGGAGAGATGCTCATAAATATTCCAAATAAAAAGGACCACAAAGATATAAGCTTAATCAGGTGGTGCTTTTCCTTCTTACTGTCTCAATAAAGAAGAGTTTTCACATTTATGACACTTTATCAAAAATATTTTCACATATGTCATTTGAGTCTCAAGACATAGTGATGTAGGTATTACTATGCCCATTTTACAGATGAAAGAACTGAGGCCCAGTAAAGTGAATGACTGCTCAAGGTTATGTAACTAATAGGAGGCCAAGGGACACTTACTCTATGCAGGTTGGTGTACCTTCCACTACACCTTGTAATTTCTCTCACCATTGTCAGTCTGCTGTGTGATTGGCACATATAAAATTAAAGGGCTTCTCTGAAGCAAAAGCGAATATCAGATTAAGTCAGCTTCTTTTTAGCCTGACTTCATATTAAGGGAATAAAACAGAAAATAATTATACAGGTGAATGATTTTCTTCCTAATGGTCTGGAATTATATACAGTCATCCCTCAGTATCTAGGGGGCAGGGGGAAGATTGGTTCTAGGACTTGCCACGGATACCAAACTCCAAGGATTCCTCATATAAAACAGCACAGTATAACCCACACACATCCTCCCGTATACTTTAAATCATCTCTAGATCACTTATAATACCTAGTACAATGTAAATAGCTGTTATACTATATCGTATAGGGAATAATGACAAGAAAAAAGTTTGGACATGTTTAGTACAGACCCAATTTTTATTTTCAATCTTTGGTTGGTTGAATCCATGGATGTGGGACCCACTGACCGATACAGAGAGCTGACTGTACGCATATACATTACTTCACTTTTGAAAAGTAAAGTTTGGCTTTTTAAAATCATGCCTTTGCTTTGATTGTCAGTGTTTTAGCAAATGAACTCACTGAGTGAACTTGCCTCCTTAATGAAATTCAAATATATTGTACTTATGAAATCCAAAGACCCTTTTATATTATGGCCCCTGGTAGAATAGAATAAAGGCATGATCTTGTTAGTCAAACAATTCATTTCTTTGTAGCACAAACCTAGATAATTAGCAAATATACTATTTGTATATTTTCTCCATGCCGGCATTTGGTCTATAGTCATATTTTTATAAATGGATTTGAATAAGCTTTCTGATATTAGTAATATCCACATTATTTAGACACATTTTCTTAGTATAGCATCTTACACTACAGTAACATAATAATTATTCTAAAACTCAGTGCAAGGTCTCCTTGAAAACTACTTTCACTGCATTTTGAATGAAAGGTAGGCACTCTTCCTAAACCAAACAAAGGCAAATGAAGTCAGAAGCAGATACAATCTCAAAATAGTCTCCAGATTCACCACTTTTCATGAGTCCCTGTCTCTGAACTTGCTTCCTCGGGTGTCTGAGATACCACACCCACCTCAGGGTCACACCTTCTCTCACTTGGGGCAGGCTTTCCCTCCACCTTGTACTGTCTTTAAGTCACTGCACTTCCAGAGCACACCCTCAGCCCCCAGTCTTCCCAATCCATACGCCTCTTCCAGGGACATTGACCACATCCATCACTTCAGGTGCTTCTTGTACATTAACAACATCTGAAACTCTATCTCCAGGCCAGGCTTCAACCATGAGTTCTAAACTCGTGTGTCCTGCTTGAAGATTCCATAAATATCCCATTCTTACTGTGTCCACAAGTGAACTCATCATCTTTCCCTCAATCTCAGTGAATGAAAATACCACTCTCCCTGGAGGAGCCCAAGTTGGAAAAATTGGATGCTTTTTATATCCTTTCTCCCCCCAACCAACAGTCATGAAGCCTTAGGGATCCTGTCTTCTAAATGTGTCCATGTCCCTTCCTTTCCCTGCCTGTCCCGTTCAGGGCCACTCTCTTTGACCAATGTCCAGAAAACCTAATCCCGAGCAAAAGCTGTGCAGCTGCTCCCTCTGCTTGCTGAGTTTTCCTCCTTTAGCCCATCCTCCATGCTGTGTCCAGGTTGATTCTTTGCAAATGTGAATCTGTGCCACTCACACCTACTAGGATGGCTATAATTTAAAAACTGAAAATAGTAAGTATCAGCAAGGATGTGGGAAAACTAGAACCCTTCTACACTGCTGATGGGAACATAAAGTGATGCAGCCACTGTGGAAAACAGTTTAGCAGTTCCTCAAAAACTAAACAGAATTAAAAACTAAACAGAATTACAAAACTAAACAGAATTATCATATGACCCAGCAACTCTACTCCTAGTTATATATCCAAAAGAATTGAAAACAAAGACTCCAACACGTATTTGTACAGCAATGTTCATGGCACCATTACTCACAATAGTCAAAAAGTGGAAATAACTCAAGCGTCCACCAACAGAGGAACAGACAAACAAAATATGGTGTATATACACAATGGAATATTATTCAGCCATAAATAGGAATGAAATTCTGATACATGCTACAATATGGATGAACCCTGAAATAAGTGAAATAAGCCAGACACAAAAGGACAAATATATGATTCCACTTATATAAAATATCTAGAGTATGCAAATTCATAGTTTCTGTTTGGGGTAATGAAAAAATTTTAGAAATGGGTGGTAGTGATGGGTCCACAGCACTGAACATAATTGAAGTCAATGAACTGTACACTTAAAAGTGCTTTGAATGGCAAATTTCATGATATATATAATTTACCATAACAAAAAAAGGTGAAAAAAAAAGTGAAGAGGCAAGCAATTTTTTAAAAAATATAAATCTGATCAAGTTCCTCTCATGCTTAGAATCCTTCAGTTTTCCTAATGCATTCAAGATCATTTTTGGATTCTTTACTTCAGCAGACTTTCATGGCCTAGTTCATGTTTATCTCTGAAATCTCATAGCTCACCCACCTCTAAATGCACCCTCTGCTCTACTGTGACAGCCATTTGTCTCCTCATCAGCAGTACCAAACTGCCTACCTGTCCTTGTGCACAACTGTTCCTTCTACCTAAAATACCTCCTCCACTCCTGCTCTGTGGACTCATTTCTAGTCTTCATTTAACACTTAGAGCTTAAGTCAACTTCTCCAGGAAGCTTCACTCCTGATCCCAATCTTATTTAAATGCCCAACTTTCTTTGTTGCCATAGTACACAGGATCTCTATCATAGCAGTTATCATGATGTATAATAACTATCTCCCACTTGTATATGTTTCTTATATCTTATCTATCTCTCTTCCTCCAATTCTACTGAGTGTCACACAGTAGGTACTTAGTAAATGTTTAATGACTCCATTCCACAGAACTTCATCAAAGACCCTTTTAAAGAACCAGCTCTCCACTCAAAACTGTCAGTGTGCCAGAGAAAAGGTGAACATTTTCATACATCCTCTTTGTTTAAAAATATCCAACACTCTGAGGCTACATGAGTGCAGTCGGCCTCTTATTTATGGACTGGCTTTCGTACCCTGAGCCTCTCTCTGGGAAGGACACTAAATGATGCACTTTGTAAAATACTTAAAGTACTTTGACATCCGAAATTTCATTAACAGGAATAGAAAATGGTGAGATAAAAGGAGGACTGGGGCAGAACGGAGAGGCTCTGGAATAGATAATGAGCAAACCAGTGGGATGTACACTTTCTCTCCACTACCATTCTATGCCCTCTTCAAATAGGGGACGGAACATGTCAAAGATGGTCCAGGACTTACCTGCTGCCACTGGATGCTGATATTTCTATCCTTGTTGAAAGAAGATAGGTAAAGGGATTCTGAGAAAGCTTTTCCACCACTTTTTCTGTCATGATTCCTGACCTGGAAGGAAGGAGGCTTTGGGTCACCCCCTACCCAGACATTCTAGGAAACAGACAGCGTGATTGTCCTCATGTACAAGAAGTATCTTCCCTGTCCAGCTACAGACAGACAGGAAGCTGGGCAGTGAAGAAAATACCACACCAGGAATCAAGTATTTTAATTAGTTGTGTGATGTTGGACAAGCTGCTTCTTCATTTTCTATAATGTGGGAGGTTACCTACATAATCTTTAGCGTGTTGCTTGCTGCCAAAAAATAACCATCTGTCAGTACCTTGCATGCTTCTAACATTTCCCTGAGCACTGACCACATCATCGCATTGACCCCCAAAACCAGTGTGAGGTCTCAGCCATGGCCCCATGAGACATAAAGCTGTGCTACCTCTAGCGTCCACTGTTCCCATTTCAACTGCCACAATCTTACTTAGACACTAAGAAAGAACAGTGCTGCTTATGATTCTGAAGAATAAGGAAGAAAATAAAAAGGACTAACAGTCACTTCCAGCTCAAGGTAAGCGGGGACTCTTAACTGATAATTTAGGATGGAAAACAGCAAAGAGCTCTGGACAGTCACTTGATCCACTGCGGTTTTCACGAGCATCCAAGATAATGGAGGAGACTAAGAGAAAACAGACAACCAAAAACAGTAGATAATCTCCCAGTCTCTTATACATGGGCTTGGGAAGTGCTTTGGTATTTACATTTGAATAACACTGATTCTGCTGTCTTGGAAATTGAAGCTAAATTATAAAGTGTATTGGGAAGAACTAAGTTAAAAAGAACTAGGATGTTTCATTATGTCCTCATCTCGACCCCCAGCTCAGAACTTTTCCCTTCATTCATGAAGAAGAATTATCATCAACTTTCACATACATGTAAAGCACAAACCAAAGATGAGTTGCTCTAAACTGCTATCATTATTTTCCCTTGATGTGACTGACTGATTGATTGACAGGATCTCAGGCTAGTCTCAAACTCCTGGGCTCGAGCGACCCTCCTGCCTCAGCCTCCTGAGTAGCTACGACTACAGGTGTGTGCCACCATGCCCAGCTTGCCCTAATCCTTACAACATATAAGCTCTAGCTTTTGGGAAGTCATTAAAGAATATTTGGGGTTGCAAGCTACAGAAAACAATAAAAATAAATAAGGAAATAGTAAGTATTCTCAACATTGACTTTATTATCTACTTGGCTTAATAAATATAGAAAACAAGAGTTTTATGCAATTAAACTGACCACAGACAACCAAGGGTTGGTTGTTATATACACGATGAGTAAGGTAAGAAGTGATTATTATTTTAATCCAAACACGCAAGATGTTTTCCTCATGGTTAAGTATTTTGATAAGGAAGGCAAGTATGTTACCAAGACCACAAACATTAAGCAAATTAGCCTTATGTTTCTACATCTCTTTTGGACTCCAGTTGACCCTCCCGGATACCTAATAATCTTCAGAGTAGGATGGAAATGTTCCATGTCAATCAGTGACAGAAGTAGCAGTTGGGTGGATAAATAATTGCCCATGTACTTTTGAAATGCATGTACTTAGAAATAAGTAATGATTTAAAAGGGAATATTTTCCTCTTCTCTCTAGAGTCAAAGATTTCATGGGGTTGGAGGAAAAAACTCACTTACTGGGATGGGTCTGAATCACTTCCTTTGCGTTTTCTTGGAAACTCTGTCACAGGTGAGCTGAAGCATCCAACAGCTGTTGGTTTTGTCCCTGGTCTCACGTGACTGGGAACCCCAGGAGCAACACACTGGTTCTCCTCCATCAACACTTTGCCTGTGGGAGATAAAGCACAATCAGACGTTCATTTTCAACGTTAACTTTTACTTTATACGTATCCATATCACACATTTCTGTGACTTTTCTATTTTGATATTTTAAAGATATGAGCCAAAGACAACATAACAGAATGAAAGACTAATTAGACTCAAATGTTAGTTAGAAATGTTAGTCTGTATTTTTATTTTTCCCATCTAACTGTAAAAGAAATTTGAATATTGTAGAAAATATTGAAAACACAAAAAAGTAGAAAGGAAGGGGAAAAACCAAATTTCACCAACCAAAGTTACAATTTTGAGATGTTTCTTTTTAGAATTTTTTTCTATAGTTATCATTAAAGTAATTGAAATGATAGAGTATACAGCAGGCCCCTCTTAGCCAAGATTTTGCTGTCCACGGTATCAATTACAATGGTCAAACTTAGTCTCAAAATATTAATGGTAAATTCCAGAAATGCACAATTCGTGACTTTTAAATTGTGTACCACCATTCTGAGTAGCATGATGAGATCTCACACCATCCCACTCCATCCCCACCCAGGATGTGAATCCTTCCTTTGTGCAGTGTATACACAACCTTCCCATTGGTCACTCAGCCATCCTGGTTATCAGATCCCCTGTCACAGTATCACAGGGCTTGTGTTCAAGGAACCCTTATTTTACTGAATAATGGCCCCAAAGTGTAAGAGTAGTGAGGCTGGCACATGGTTATAATTACTCTATTTTATTATTGTTGTTAATCTCTTACTATCCCTCATTTATAAATTAAACTTTATCATAGATATGTATGTATAGGAAAAAACAGAGTACATATGGGGTTTGGTACTATCTGCAGTTTCAGGCATCCACTGGGGGTCTTGGAACGTATCCCCCCTGGATTAGGGGGAATTGTAGTCTGCTATATTTACATATCATTGTGACATATTAAAATAATAACTTTCCAATGTTACTACAAATTCTTTGTAGGGATTCTAATAGCTGCATAATATATCATCATGTACATGTATTATAGTTACTTAACCACTCTCCTATTGTTAGAATCTGTTTGCTCTTTTTTTTTTTTGCCACCATAAATGTGTATTTTAATACATAAAGCTTTTTATCTACTTTTGGTTATTTTGGACAGTGCCCCAGAAATGGGTTAACAGGGTCAAGGGACATGAGTATTTTTAGCCCTGAATTGCTGAATATGATTTTTAAAAATCCTTTTTGTCTCATTATAGGCCAATCTCATTCATGATCAAAAATACAAAAATCTTAACAAAATATTGGCAAACAAAATTCAGAAATGTATAAAAAGAATAATCCATCATGACCAAGACAGTTTTGTCCCAGGAATGCAAGAGTGGTTTAATATCAGTAAATTAATGAAGTGTGGTTTACTAAATGTTTTACAAAATATAAAAATCAGAATCACAGAATCAAAATACCCTGTAGTGTAAATCTGGGCTTCCTAAATAACCATATTTCTCATATTAAAATGGATATAAAAAGTTTAATTTCATTTGTACCTAATAACCCAGATTGAAAATATAGAAGCAATATTTATAAGGAGAATGTAATTAATCTATAAAAATAGCAGAAGATTTTTTTAACACATCTCTAGCAGTAACTGATAAATCAACTATTAAAAAATAATGGTACAAAAGATTTGATCCACACAATGGACAAGTTTGATAAAATAGACACATATGGACCACTAAGCTTAGCAGCTTCAAAATCTAGTTGTTTGTTTTTAGACACCTATTTATAAAAATTGACAATACACTGGGCCAAAATGCAAGTCTCAACAATTTTGATAAATTGGTATCACACATAAAACATTTCTGACTACAATGTAATTATGCTAGAACCCAGTAACACCAAGATAACCAGAAAATTCCTATCTATGGAAATTAAGAAATCCACAAATAACTCATGGGACAAAGAAGAATTCAAATATAAAATTACAAAATATTTCGAACTAAATAATAAGAAAAATATATATCAAAATATGTGGAGATGTGAAAACATTACTTAGAAGTAAATTTTGACATTAAAAAAAGAAAGATTAAAATTTAATAAATTAGAAGAAGATCAGTAAAATAAATCCAAAGAATTAGAAGAAAGGAAACCATAAGACCAGAAATAATAAAATAGAATATAAAAATATAGGAGTACAGATCAAAAAAGTTAAATAGGTTGGGCATGGTGGCTCACGCTTATAATCCTAGCCCATTGGGAGGCCGAGATGGGAGATCTCTTGAGGCCAGTAGTTCAAGACCAGCCTGAGCAATAGATAGACCCCATCTCTACAAAAAAATAGAAAAATTAGCCGGGCATGGTGGCACACACCTGTAGTCCCAGCTACTTGGGAGGCTGAGGCAAGAGGATCACGTGAGCCCAGAAGTTCGAGGTTGCAGTGAGCTATGATCAGGCCACTGCACTCCAGCCAGGGTGACAGAGCAAGACCCTGTCTCAAGAAAACCCCAAACAGTTAAATATATGTTCTTCTAAAAGACTGGAAACTCTAATAACTTTATGGCAAAAAGGGCACACATAAATAAAGATAGGAATGAAATGGGGTCATCACTTTAGATACTGTAGAGATTTAAAAGATAAAATCTCATAAACATTATGCTAAATAATTGAAAATGTAGATGGAAAATTTCTACAGAATTTCAACTTGCAAAATTTGAAAAAAAAAGAAATAATCTGAATAGTCCTATATACTTCCTTACACAGTCTAGTCCAATTTATGGAAAAAGAGGGACTACCTTGGCCCCCAACTTTTTTTAATGAGGCTTACATAATTTTGATATTAAAACATGACAATGACAGTACAAAAGGAAAATTATAGGCCAATCTCATTCATGAATAAAAACACAAAATCTTAACAAAATATCAGCAAACAAAATTCAGAAATGTATAAAAAGAATAATCCATCATGACCAAGACAGTTTTATCCCAGGAATGCAAGAGTAGTTTACTATCAGTAAATTAATGAATATAATTTGCCACAATAATAAATGGAAAACTAATGACTATCCCAATAGATGTAGAAATATTAATGAAGAAATATTCTCTTTAAGATCAGAAACAAAAACATTCTTTTTCAATACTATATTAGAAGACATGCCAGTGGAATAAGGCAAGAAAAAGAAATATGAACCGTAAAAATAGGAAAGGAAGAAAATTAATTGTTTTTGCTATTACTGGGAAATGATATGACATAATTGACTATATAGGAAACCCTATAAAAATCATTAAAATTAGAGGATGTAGTGAGTTGGCTGTATGTCAAATCAACATGTAAGAATCAATTGCCTTTCTATGCAAAGTAATACACAGTAAGAAAATGATAATAAAAAGATAAAATAACCTCAATAAAGTATCTAAAGAATAAATCTAAAATATGTATAAGATCTTTATGAAAAATATTATAAAGTTTTATATATTTTAAAAGATTCAAATAAATGGAAAGATATGCCAGGCTTTTGGATTGGAAGCCTCAGTATAATAAAGATAAAAATTTTCCTAAAATAGATAGATGTGCAATTCCTCTCAAATACTTAATTTTTTGGTGGAATTTCACAAGCTGAATATAAAATATATATAAAAGTGCAATGGATAATGAATAGGCAAGGAAAAGGTGGGAGGATTGGCCTTATCAGATACCAAGACTAACTATAAAGCTATAGTAATTATAACAGTGTGGTGCTAGTGTGAGGATAGACCATTGGAAAAGCAGAGAGCCCATACATGTATATACACACATACACTAAATATCAAAAGTGGTATTTCAGATTAATGTGGGAAAAACAGCTTTTTAATAAATGGTGCTCCTGGGCCAACTGGCTTTCTGCATGGAAAAGGATGAAACTGGACACTCTGTGTTATACCAAATATAAACACCAATTCAACTGGATTCAAGACCTAAACGTCAAAGACAAAAATATAATAGAGAATACTTTGCTATGGTTTGGACATTTGTATCCCTCCAAAATTCATGTTGAAACTTAAACCTCAATTCAATACTAGTAAGAGGTAGGGCCTTTAGGAGGTGATTAGGCCATGAGGGCTCCACCCTCATGGATGGGATTACTGCCTTTGTAAAAGAGCTGAGAGAGCAAGTTCATCCCCTCCATCTGTTCTGCCCCTTCTGCCATGAGAAGATACCATGAAAAAGCACCATATTAGAAGCAGAGAAAGCCAGCCCTCACCAGACCCTGAACCTGCCAGTGCCTTGACCTTGGACTTCCCAGCCTCTAGAACTGGCAGAAATAACTATCTATTGTTTATAAATTACCCAAGCTAAGGTATTTTGTTATGGCAGCACAGGCTAAGACAACTCTAGAAGAGAAAGAATATCTTGATCTTACTGCAGAAATTTCCCTGGAGATAAAAAGTAAAAACAATAAAGGAAAAAACTGATAAATACGACCATCTTTAAGTTAATGTTGATCAAAATACACTATAAAGACAGTGAAACCACAAGCCACAAACTGGGAAAAGATATTTGTTACACATATAAACAACAAATGGTTAATACTAGCTTATATAGACTCAATTACTGGAATCAGTAAGACCGATAACCCAATAGGAAACTGTATAAAATACTTGAATGGGTACTTCATAAAAGACATTTCAACTATCAATATGCAAATCAAAAGATACTCAATCTCATTAGTAATCAGGAAAATACAAAAGAAACTATAGTAATACACTAATACCTGACGGGTACAACTGCAAAGTCTGATGATTGCAAGTGTTGATGAGGATGTGGAGCAATGGGAACGCTGGGCCTCTGCTGGTAGAAATGAAAATCGCTACAACTGCTTTGGAAACCATTTTGCATTACCTAATACAGTTGAAAACACACATAACATATGACTCAGCATTCCACTCCTAAGTATATGAAAAAACTCTGTATTAGGGGGTATATGAGAACTACATTAGCAACACTGCTTGTAAATGAACAACAACAAAAACAAAAACCTGAAAAAAACAGAAACTTTTAAAATTTCCATGAGCAGAATGGATAAACTGTTTAGTCACTGAATGGAATACTAACAGCAGCAAAAATGAATGAAGTCCAGCTATACTCATCAACATGGATGAATCTCAAAAAACATTATGCTGAGGGGGAAAAAGTCATAGTCAAAAACATATAGCATTTAAAAAAAATTTATACAAAGTTCAAAAACAAGTAAAACTAAAAAAAATAAAATAAAACTAATCAATATGTTTTTAAGAGGTATCTACATGGGTTGCCACTCTATACAGAACAGCAAGGGAGCAGTTAATACAAAAGTCAGAATAGTGGTTGTCTTTGGGAGAAGAAAGGCAGGTATAATCAGTGAGGGACACACAGGGTTTTCTAAGGAATTCATGTTCTATTTCTTTTGGAAATTTTTGTTTTGGTTTTATTCTTTAAACAACACATATAATTTTTACCATCCTCTGTAGGCATAATAGGTCTCACAATAAAGAAGTAGAGAGACTAATTTTACCAGCGATCGTGGGCCACTTGGGAATTAAGTTTCCAATGTATGGTATCCCAAGATTTCCAGGGTTGGACTCTCTAAATGGAACTGATTCAGGATTACCACATAGCACATGAGATTAAATATGGTTTCAGCTCCTAGATTTCATTCTAAGGGCTTTTGAATGGCAGGACACCATCTTTCTCTAGAGGAAAAATATAGGAAATTTCTTATATCAAATAGCAAATCAAAATGAAAAATTCACTAACATTGAACCAACCACAGCACACTCTGAAATATGTATCAGACCCCTGACCATTCCACCCACCACTTCAACACACACTCAAGCAAGTACATTCTTTCCCTCACATAAGTTCAGAGAAAGAAATAAAATAAAATCTAGGAGGCATGATCTTTACATGTTTTATCCTATTTCCTTGTTAACCTTTAAACTAAGAAATAGATTATCTTTAGACAGGCAGAATAATCTTTTCATAGAATCGAAATTTGAAGTTTTAAGCGTCTTTATGTTCCTTCATGGGTGGTGAGGACCCCCTATAATTAGCTATGCTCCATCAAGCCTGGCTGTCAGTAGAAGTATATTCAAAACAGAGGGCTTTCTGTAAACAAAAGGACAATCTGGGTTAGTGGGACTACTTAGTTCTAGAAGAAAGGATTTGTTCTTTGGAAACAATTTAACCTTCATGTAGTGGATTCTTATTTGTTAGGAGGTGACTCATAATTTAAAGAGCAAAGATTTCATTCTTAACCTTCCAGTTGGCTTGACTTTCAGCCTCCACATATACTTCTTTAGAAGATGAAACCATGTGTTAGAAATTGAAATTCAGTTCTGCTTTTATATAGCTCACTCTGGAGGTGTATAATTTAATATTTTGATACTGTCTTCCCTCGTGCCAAATTGAGTCACTTCTCAATGGAACATGTAATATGTGTTATTTAACATTCAATAAAATAATTCAGAATTTAGGTTGAACAAGGATATTGTGATGGTCTTTTACAAAGGAAGTTTGTGATTTTATTTAACATGAGATTAGCATTAAAATCTCATTCCACTTGGGTGCATCTCCCTGGTGATGGTAATCAATCTCACAATATTTTAAAGGTCTACCATTTAGTATCAACTTCTCACGGACAGAAATAAATCATGGAACATGAGGAGCTGTTTGAAAGTCATAAGCAGGGGAGGCCAGGTTTAGGCCACTTGGTTTAGGCTCATAGTTACAAAGGGATTTGAATTTAGAATTTGACCTTATGCTTGAAAGAGAATATACACACACACTACACACTCACATGCAAATACATACTTGCAAAAGCCATGGCAGAATGGACATTCACTTTTCATACAACTTTAAAACTTGTTTCATGACCTACTTCCATGGCCAATAATATGGCTACAAATTAAAACTTATGTAAAATTTTATCTTGTGACTAACTTTTTGTTAAAAATTATTTGCTCAGTGTAAACATTTAAATTGCTTCCTTAAAAAATGAAAGTGGCTTTTGATTTCTTAATTTCTGAGAGTCACACACAGAAACTCTTCTTAGTCAATCCTACCCACTATCTTCTTAGTACTAATTCTTTTTTGGACAAATCATTTAACATATCAGAGCCTGTTTCTGTAAGAGGAGGTACCTTCCTCAAACTACATTTGTTTGTTTTGGAATCAAATAAGAAAATGTATTTGAAGTATGTTTCAAAGTCGAAAACTTACTGATGCTAACTTAAGTAACTAGTCCAGCAAAAGGAAGTCGACACTGCTGGTGAGCCATCGCAGATGCCTAAAGTGTCAGTCAGGAAAAGGCACTGAGGCAAATGCCTTTGCTTTATCTATTTTTTTAATTTAAAAAAGTGAACTTTTGGCCGGGCGCGGTGGCTCACGCCTGTAATCCTAGCACTCTGGGAGGCCGAGGCGGGTGGATCGCTCGAGGTCAGGAGTTCGAGACCAGCCTGAGCAAGAGTGAGACCCCGTCTCTACTAAAAATAGAAAGAAATTATATGGACAACTAAAATATATATATACAAAAAATTAGCTGGGCATGGTGGCGCATGCCTGTAGTCCCAGCTACTCGGGAGGCTGAGGCAGGAGGATTGCTTGAGCCCAGGAGTTTGAGGTTGCTGTGAGCTAGGCTGAAGCCACGGCACTCACTCTAGCCCGGGCAACAGAGTGAGACTCTGTCTCAAAAAAAAAAAAAATAAAAAAAAAAATAAAATTATAAAAAAAAAAAAAATCCTAAAAAAGTGAACTTTTTCATTTTGAAATAATTTCAGGCCGGCAAAAAGGACAAAGAATTCCCATATGCCTTTCAGATTCCTTGAATGGAATGCCTTACTTAACCCCGGTATAATTAGCAAGGCCAGGAAATTAACAATGACACAATGTTATTACCTAATTCACAGACCTTATTCAAATTTTGCCAATTGTCCTCCGACTCTCTAGGATCTAACCTGGGACCACATGACGCATTTAGCACCTGTCATATGTCCTCTGTTTTCTTTCATCTGTCATAGTTCTTCAGTCTTCCCGTCTTTCTTGAGGTTTTCGAAGGATACTGGGAAGTTATTTTGTAGAATGTCTTCTGTTTAAAGTTTATCTGATATTCCCCCATGACTAAGTTTAGATTGTGCACTTTTCTCAAGAACACCACAGAAATGACGCTGTACGCTTCTCAGTGCGAAGTGCCTGCACGTTTAAATTTTACTGCTTCTAGTGCTTTCTATCGTTTCATTGAGATCGTGCCCCTCTGGATTCCAAATGGGGTTCAGCTCACAGAATCAGTGGACATGGCAGAGGAAAGACTGACGAGATCCTCGATAAGGCTGTAAGTTCCAATCCTGGGAAGCCTTTGAGGACCGTGTCATCTCTTTATCCTCAAATCTTAGCACAGTGCCTGACACATAGTATGTGTTTAGGGTTTGTTGAAAGAATAAATTATTAATACATTCACTTCATTACCCCAGACATCCAAGCGAATAGAATCTGAAAGATGTGAAATCAGAACTTCTGGATTTACCTTCCTGAGCGCTGGGGCCACTCCGCATTTCATCATTCCCACGATACGGGATATGGAAGTCCCCATGGTCCCTACTTCACAAACAAGTAGGCCTACTTCCTACTATTGCTTCATTTTTACCATTTTTCCTCCACAGAAGAAAAAAGACACTTGATTATTTGCTTTAGGAAGCAGGCACTGTGCGGCATGGGATCTGGCAGCCTGGAAAGCTTTCTAGAATGACAAGCAGTAACTGTTTTACAGGTCTGTGTTAATGCATTACAGTGGATACTGAATACTGTTTCTGACCATTGACACATCACCTCAAGATGCTTGGTCACACGACCAATAGAAATGAAGAATTAAATGGCCCTATTCAAGAACGATGCCATCTATAGTTAGTATTATACACGAATTATGAAAAACTCTTTTCTCGGCAGAGTAGAAATATTCTACTATTTTATAGTATTTATTAAGAGCCTTATCTAGGTGGAAGATCTATCTTAAAAGTTAAGAAGCTTATAATCCTGTATATGTTTGTGCATGTAGAGATAAATAGACATATAAACCAAAACCAGAATGAAATTAGACCTAGATGGAGGTACGAGCTTATCCTGCAAAAATACAGGGGAAAGGCACTTAATTCTGTTTTGGGGGAGGGAGTAACATTTGAAAGCATTTTTTTGGATGGGTGTTTTAGGCTTAGAGAACACCACGAATAGGAGGCAGCAAGTGTATTCAGTAAAATCCTATGCCATCATTAAAAAATGACATTTATGAGTTTTATAAATACGGAAAATGCTTATGTAATGTTTAGTAAAAAAATGTAGGATGAAAGATACAAACTATGGAAAAATAAGAAACAAAAATAATGTGTTTGCAGGGGAGGGGAAAAAAAAGAAAACCACAATGAAATGTTTTTAGGTATTTCATCTGGGTGGCCAATCAAAGAATTTTTCTCCTTTCTACTTTTCTGTATTGTTCCAAAATTTTCTAAGTATCATGTCTTACTTCTGCAAGACATAAACACAACTTAGAAAGAAAAAGAATACAGATGGACTATTAAGAAATAGCAAGATGATCAGTACAGCTGGACACAGTGTAAAACTGATATTGTGACATCAAGCTAGAAAGGCAGATGGCACTGGTTGATGGAGGGCTCTGGATGTCACATTGAGGAGTGTGACCTTGATTTCCAGGTAGCGGGGAGCTAATGCAGTTGCCTAGAACTGCCGCTCAGCATCATTCATTTCTGAAGCCAATTCTCACCAAGGCAGGGGGAACATTTATAATATAATACAATGTTCTCCCTCCTAGCAGATCAGTTCTCTAATTAGTCTTCCTAGCAAAAATTACAGCTTTCATTCTAATGCACTCTGCCTTTGCCTAACCAAAATGACTGGCCTCTCATCGGGATTCCTGTTTATTTCTGTAAGGAAGTTTGTCCTCTGAGCTGTATACTCTGAGCCCTCTCCACCTTGGGAAATACGGCTTTGCTGCTAAGCCTGGATGGGGAAAGCCAAAAACCGTTTCAGGCAGAGGTCAGGTCCCACAGCATACCTCAGATACAACACTGAAACATCACAGAAGGATCTACCTGTCCTGCCTAGATTGTAGGGAAGAAATTTGATCCTGCTGGCCTTGACCTCAAAAGTAGCAAGATGTCTAAAAGAGAATTCCTGAGTATGTTCCTAAGATTAAATCATTTTAGGGCAGAAAGGCTCAGATATGGTGAGACAGGAACCCAGGTGGAAATCCCTGGAACAAAGTATAACTATCTCAGGCTTCATAAACTAAAATGTACTTAAGCTTATTTTCTCTGTCAGTTTCTATTTTAAGACTCTCTGTTAATTTCTGTGAGTTCCAAATAATAAAGAGGAAACCATACATTCCTAGATTCCAGGGACACAGAGCTTTGCTGGCATGTGACTTTAACCATGGTCACGTAACAGCTGGAGAACTGAAGCAGAGAAAATAGATGTTTTTGGTTACCCAAGGCCAGTCACTTGCCAGGGAAGTACGCAGACGCTCAAAGGACAAATCAATAAGTGGTATGTGTAATATCATCGTAAAACGGGGAATCACAGAGCACCAGCTGGGCAGGAAAGCAAGAAACATCCAGGAGGAGCTGAAAGAAGAACCGGGAGGTGGATGGAGTGCTTGGAAATAACACTTTTAGGGTGAAAAACAGATTTTATGTAAGTGGGAGAGTCATAAAAATATGAAACCATGGTCCGGAGAGAGAAGCTCAGGCTTGGGGATGCAGAGGTGAAGCATTTCCAGCTGATTCTAGGGTCTATGGAGTAGGTGCCCAAGGAGGCGTCTGCAATGAAGTGAGGAGGGAGCGTGTTGAAAGAGAAGAAAGACCCACGTTGGCCAGGAGGACATCAGGGGATGAGGAACAGAGGACAATGTCTCCAAGAATACGAGGCAGTAGCATCCTGGAGGTCAGGAGTGATAAAACGAGGATGAGAAGAGGATGCAATAAACAGAAAACCTAGATGAAGGCAATTAAATGACAGTGGGGAATGACACCTGGAAATGGCCATGAGGCTCAAAGAAATGTCACCCTCACTTCTCAGTTCTGAAATACACAAGAGGGTGACTGGCTCCCACAATGCCCCTTTGGTTAATTCCTTAAAATCTGGGCTAAACACATTACAAATAATATGAGAATTACTGAATTATAAAAGCAGAGATGCTTTTTTTTTTTTTTTTTGGCCTAGCACACGGATTAATACTGATAATTTGTTGTACTGGCAAAGGGGCTTTGGAGAAGGGGAAAGGAGGAGGAGAGAAGATAGCCTCATAATTTCATACACTTTTGATAGGAATGAAAATCTGTACAGGTTGAGCATCCCTTATTTCAAATGCTTGGGACCAGAAGTGCGTCGGATTTCAGATTGTGGAGTATTTACATATACATATTGCGATATCTTGGGGATGGGACCCGAGGCTAAACGTGAAAGTCACTTATATTTCATATATACCTTATACACATAGCCTGAGAGTAATTGTATACAATATTTTTAATCATTTTGTGCACAAAACAAAGTTTTAACTGTGTTTTGACTGCGACTCCTCATGTGAGGTCAGGTGTGGAATTCTCCACTTGTGGCATCCTATCAGTGCTCAAAAAGTTTCAGATTTTGGATTTTCCACCTGTATAACGTTTCCAGAGCGCAATTTGAAAAAATTCTATCAAGGGACACAAACGTATGCTGTTCTTTGATCTAGCAATTCTATTTCTTTGAACTTATACTGAAATTATTAAAGACATACATAAAGACTTTTGTACATAGAATTCATAAAAATATTTCAACACTGTAAAACTGAAAACAACCTAAAGGTATCAACAAACAAGGGAACAGCTAAAAAAATTAGGTGCAATCACGTGATAGACTACTATGCTGCCTTTAAATATAATGTTTTCAAATTATTTATGAAATAGTAAATGCTATACAAAATACTAAATTTTGTATTTCTTTTTTGTTCTTCTTAATTGTTTAAAAATCTAGTGTATTAATAGAAAATCTGAGGTACAGTAGGGCCAACAGACCAGGAGACAACTGCTATTGAAAAAACAGATTGTTACTCAGTTCCCAAGCGGAGTTGGTTGGTCAGAAGGCAGAGTGAGAGACAGAGCCACGTGCAAAAGCTTTAACTGTGCTTTCTGCAGGAGTAGGCAAGGCAGGCTAAGCAAGCTTGGGGTTGGCGAGTTGGAATAATTTCAGCAGACTCTGGGGCATGGGGTCTGTCCCTAGCCTGCCTGGTACTCAGCCCTGGGGTGAGGAGGGCAGGTGGGTGGATAGTTGCCCAGACTGCAAGAGCCTAAGAAAAGAGGTGGTTGGGTTGTAGGCTCTGGATTGATTCGTTTGTATTTGAAAAGTACATTCAAGGGTGAGTTGTTTACTATCTCTGGGAATTGGCTAACCCTGAGGGGGACAGTCCCTCTAGGTGCAGCAAAGCCCCAGATGTCAAAAGCATCAGAATACAGAAAATAAAAAACATGGCTAATTAATACAGTTATATATATTTATTTATATGCATACATTTACATATTTACATTTACATAAATACATTTATGTAATGTATTTCTATAAATACATTTATATAACATATATAAATTGGAGACAGGGTCTCGCTCTGATGCCTGGGCTGGAGTGCAGTGGTGTCATCATAGCTCACTACAACCTCAAACTCCTGGGCTCAAGCGATCCCCCCGCCTCAGGCTCCTGAATAGCTAGGACTACATGCATGTGCCACCACACCTGGCTGATTTTTCCATTTTTTTGTAGAGTTGGGGTCTCGCTCTTGCTCAGGCTGGAATTTACCAATTTTTTTCTACAAGTAACACATAGTACTTTTTTAGTTCAGAAAAAAATAAACACAACAAAAAGTTTTCTTGTATTATTTACAACCTTGGGCATTTCTTTCAAAGGATAAATTTATATCATTATTCAAAGAATCATGTATGCAGTCCTTCTTATATTGTTTTTTAAACTCAAAGAACAACTACAGACTGCTGATGCCATGAACTTTGTGTTGCTAAAGATACAAGAACATACTGAGTCACTTCCATGGAACATCTTTGTGCTTTCCTGAACAGAAGGGACAGGGGGGTTCTAATGTAATGCAAAAGATTCCAGACTGACCTTTGTCCTACGCTGGAGTGAAAACGAGGGAAAAGCCTTCCACACAAGCATTACCTGCCTAGAGAAGGTTCCCTTCGTGGGCGAGAAGTAACTGTACTGGTTTCGGAAAGTGGCAGCCACACATTTTTGACCAAATCTATGTGCCACACTGGACTGAAAGCATCAGTTAGGTGCCATGTCTAATGCTTTTAAAATAACTGTGGCATCAGAGAGTCCATCAAAAGCTGTTGCTGGTGGCAGGGAACAGCCCATAGTCTGCCAAAGGCACCTGCTTTTTCACCGGGAGTGACGAAGTAGACCCTGACAACCTGTACTGATTGGAGGACTTTTCTAAAGGAAGAAACTTCCTGACTGTGTGGACTTCATAAAATATCCACCAGTCAGGACTCCTAGCCCAAGCTCAAGCCCCTGCCACAATGAGAACACCGCAAACCACCTCCACTGACCACGGACTGAACGGCAATAATGTGGCACCAGGTACAGCAAGAGCGTTCTCGTCCAGCCGTCCCCCTAACTTACTGTGTGGCTCTAGGCAAGTTGTTTACACTGTGGTCACCTCCTCATCTACAAAACAGAGGTCATAATACATAGCAGCATTACCTCATAGAGCTTTCATAAGAAAACAGATAAATGTCAAAGTGTTTTGAAATCTATGATATTGGACAGATATTCAGTAGCACATTAATTATTTATCTGAAGTGAGTATAGTGGGCTTCTGGCCAGCTATAAGATCCAACAGACACCACTGTGCATTTCCACCCTCACATAAATGGTCAGACTGAAGGAGCTAAATTAAATCAGAAATATAGTGCCAGATTATTCAGATTCCCACATGAAACTCCTCACATAATTAGTGAAATATAAATTTCTCCCACCTCTTACGAAGAAGGCAATACGAGACATTAATCAATAATCAGACACATAATTCAAAAGTGTGGTCATGGCTGTGAGTTAAAAATAGTGTCCTATGAGACTATTCAACATGCAAGCCACCGACAGTGAAATTATTGCACAACAGCTTTGATTATTTCATTCCATTGCTTGAAATCCAACTGTGGCTCCCCACTGAGTTTAAGACGGCATGAAATACCAGGTCTCACAGAGCCCAGTACAGCCTGCCCATCACCCTCATCCCCTGCTGCCCTCTTACTCTTAATCCAGGCAACGGCCTCAGTGCACCGCTTGATGTCCCCAATCATCTCAGGACCCCCCGTGGCTCTGCTTCTCTGGGTATGCTCCTCTCTTGCCTGGAATGCCCTGTTCCCAAATCAGGCTAACACGAACTTAACTGTCAAGACAAAGCCAGACGTTGTCTCCTACAAGAAACCTTTTCTGATCACTGTCCCTCAAAACTAACACCTGCCACCCAACTGGGCCCCTTTTACATAGTACGGTAGTGCTTTGTAACTGATGCCATCATTGAGTTCACCCCACTTCACTATTATTCTCTCTTTACTAATCAGATTAACATCCCACACCACACATTTGTCCAAATTTTCCTCTCTTCTAAATCAAACCCTGGGGTTCTTTCAAACATGACTCATAGGATACCTTATCACCAACCCAATTGCTCTCTTCTGGCCATATTTTGTTTAAAAATCCTTTGATGTGAAGTGCAAGTGAAATGTAACAACCAGGTGTGTCTAGTTTACAGAGAGGAGGGTAAAGCCTGTGGATAGTGTTCTCAATATTACACTGTCATCATTTATAGGACTGCATTAGCTTTTATTTATTAGGCTTTCACTTTATACTGTTGATTATTTATTCATATAATTTTAAAATTGAAATCGACATTACAGACAGTCTAATATAATTCCCTCTTTTTCCAAAAAAGAAAGAGTTCCATGGTTAAGTCACTTGCCTTTTATCACTCGACCAGATAATCGTGGTAGAGGAACTACTGTGTAGGTCTCCTGCCTTCCAAATAGGGCTTTGCTCAGCTTAACCCAAATCTGTCTTTTCTACAGGCTGTTGGTGAAGCCACACCTGTACCATTTCATGTGTCTTCATTTTATTTTATACTTAAGTGCTGGCCTTTTTTTTTTTTTTTTTTTTTTCTGTTAAGTTTAATCTTCTTTGGTATCATTTCTAACAATATCTTTTGGATTAAGATTATATCTAACTCCTCCCTACGCCTTCCCAAAATACGCCAAATGCAACAGTGGCCAGCAGGACATTTACATCTTCAAACCAAATGACTGGCTGTCATATTGAACAAAAAGGCCAAAGAGAGAACAGCAGGGAATTTACTCACTGTGGCCAAATGCAGCATAGGCAAAGTGAGAGCCCAAGGCAGAGTTATAAAGCACAGTAAAAGGCTGACACTAAGGTAGAGATGTGAATGGTTGGAATGGACTCATACAATCACTTGGCAGGTGGGAAAACTGAACTGGTTTGGATTGGGAAAAGCAGCTGAGAGTAAGACTGTGAACAATGCCAGGGTGTCAGAGAGCCCAGGGATTAAGCTTGCTAGCGGCATGGATTATGTTGGGCCTTGTGATTTAAAATGAGCCAGAGGGGATCTGGTTACCTATATGACACATCCCTCCTACCTGTAAGGAAGAGCCAGGAATTTCCCAGGCTTGATTTGAACAAAGACACGTATATTACCACCACACGTATGTGTGGTTAAAATGTGGATCTGCTTATGTCGCTCACACTGGACTATGTACTACAGATGACCTTAAAAATCAGCAGGTGCCCTGGATCTCTTGCACAGTATATGCTAAGTTCTTCCTGTCTGAGCACAAGGGCATGGCATTCAGGGTGAAACACAAAGCAACTGTATGGGTGTGAATGGGAGAAGCTGGAGGCAGAAAGAAATGACATTTAAGACTTCTAAACCCCTACAGTAACCTCAAAATCAGTTCTCCAGTTTGCAACACAACCTGGTGGAAAGGATATGGTAGGCGAAGCATTAGCAAGCCTATTCTCCTATTTGGATGGTCACCTGGCAAATGGTACTTGTCAGCTGTGGTCCTATAATGTTCTGTAGACCACTAAATTGGTAAATATTCATCAAGCACCTACTATGAACAAAATGCTGCTTTAGGGGCTGGGAATACAATGGTGACAAAAGAAAGAGACGGCTCATTTTCATGGGACTTAAAATCTAATGGGACATCTATGTATCCTGGAGTTCTATCAGGTATTAACCAAAGGCTTTAATGCCACTGGTGGTATGGAGAAATGAAAGAGAAGGCCCAAATTATTGAGAAATGATATGCTTTATGCATATCAGTAAAGAAAATCTATTGCATAATCTTGAAGCTTTGGGGTTCATGGCCATTATCACTTGCCTGTGTGACAATCAATGCCAAGGATGTTATTTGAATGTTTGATTTATCTCTTGCTTGACTATTGTCTTAGTCTGTTTAGTGCTGTAATAACAGAATGCCCGAGACTGGGTAATTTATAAAGAAAAAAGATTTTTTTGGCTGATGACTCTGATGGCCGGGAAGTTCAAGATCAGGCATCTGTATCTGGTGAGGACCTTACACAGTTTCTGCTCATGATGGAAGGCAGAGGGGAGCCAGCCATGTGCAGAGATCACATGGCAAGAGCAGAAGTAAGAGAGGGCAGAAGGTGCCAGGCTCTTTTTAACAAACAGCTCTCGGCCGGGCGCAGTGGCTCACGCCTGTAATCCTAGCACTCTGGGAGGCTGAGGCGGGTGGATCGCTCGAGGTCAGGAGTTCGAGACCAGCCTGAGCAAGAGTGAGACCCCATCTCTACTAAAAATAGAAAGAAATTATCTGGCCAACTAAAAATATATATATAGAAAAAATTAGCCGGGCATAGTGGCGCATGCCTGTAATCCCAGCTACTCGGGAGGCTGAGGCAGGAGGATCGCTTGAGCCCAGGAGTTTGAGGTTGCTGTGAGCTAGGCTGACACCACAGCACTCACTCTAGCCCGGGCAACAGAGTGAGACTCTGTTTCAAAAAAAAACAAAAAACAAAAAAAACAAAATAAACAAACAGCTCTCAAGGAAACTAAGAGAGTGAGAACTCACCTCCAAGGAAGGGGATTAATCTATTCACGAGAGATCTGCCCTCATGACTCAAATATTTCCCATTAGGCCTCACCTCCAACACTGGGGATCAAATTTCAACACGAGGTTTCACAAGGACAAACATCCAAACCATAGCAACTACACACCTGTCTTTTGAATTTGAAGAATCTTAAAGTGTAACTTTAAAAACCATCACACCAACTGGAGCCATAGTCTGACAACAGCCATATAATCAAAGGAAAAGTCAGAACCATGGTAAAGTGTGAAAGCAAAACTTTGAAAACAAAAGTTTATCGTCACATTGAAGAGATGAGATAAAGTGAGAATAGTGAGAAGGTAAATCAAAGTTTATAAGCCAGAAAGATCAGAAACATGCCAGGGAGTTTAGAATGAGTTAAATTTGGACAAACATTTCAGAAGAAGGACAAAAACAGTCATTGAGTCCAATAGACTATAATAGTTTCCAAGTTCATTTGTTCACACATTGTTTCTCATCTGATGGAGTAAGAAAGTGTAGGATTTTCTTGGCTAATTTTTTATTATCTGATTCAACTGTAATTATTTGATTTGATATGAAAAAAAATAAACTAGTTTTACTTTTTTTTTTTTTTTTTTTTTTGGGACAGAGTCTCACTCTGTTGGCCCAGGCTAGAGTGCCGTGGCATCAGCCTAGCTCACAGCAACCTCAAACTCCTGGGCTCAAGCGATCCTCCTGCCTCAGCCTCCCGAGTAGCTGGGACTATAGGCATGCGCCACCATGCCTGGCTAATTTTTTCTATATATATAGAAATTTTTTCTATATATATATTTTAGCTGTCCAGATCATTTCTTTCTATTTTTAGTAGAGACGGGGTCTCACTCTTGCTCAGGCTGGTCTCGAACTCCTGAGCTCAAACGATCCAGCTACCTCGGCCTCCCAGAGTGCTAGGATTACAGGCATGAGCCACCACGCCCAGCCCCCTAGTTTTACTCTTAAAGATAAAAACTACGATAAAATATTTGGAGAAACCCTAAAAATATATCTGGTTTTCTTAATTTGCAAAAAAAGGAGGGAAAAGGAACAGAGGTAATTATCTTGTCCAATTCACTCACCTCACAGCTCAGGAAACTGAGGTTTGGAGAGGTAAAATAATATGCTCAGCTGTGTATCACACACTGCAGTTTAAATAAAAGAAGAAAAAAAAAAACAAACTCAGAACCTAAATACCAAAGCCTCTTTTGGAAAAGCTGAAAAGGAACAAAAGTCACGCAGAATGATTTTCAGTGTCACTACAGAATCCAGTCCTCCCTCCCACTAGCTTTTAGCAAGCGGGGGGGGGGGGGGCAAGTTTGGGGGGAGGCAGCTGTAGTGCTGCGTGGACATATCAAGGAAAGCTACAAACATAGTGTGTCTGGATTTCAGCAAGACGTTTTTCAAAGATGGAGAGGGTGGGCTACTTTGAGCCTTTCGTGATAGCCTTGAGAAAAAAAGGGAGATGGATTAGAAGAGACTGAGGACCAAGGTGGGAATACCAGTTAGGAAACCAACCACTGCAGGGAATGGGAATGACCAGGAGAGTGACAAAAATGGGAATGAAGTCACTATTATAGCTGGGACCACAGCTGCTGACACCCCACCCCCACCACCACTGCTACAAATAAAATAATCTTTTACTGAATCCTGACATGCAGGCAGTAAACCCTTTACACATCCTACTTCATATAATCCTCACAACAATCCTCTGGCGTTTACTGTCCCATTTAGCATGTGAGGAAAGTGAGGCTCAGAAATGAAATAACTTTGCTGTGTGAACTTGGCTGGGCTACAGTCCTCAGTTATTCAGTCAGATACTACCCTAGGTGTTGCCGTGAAGGGATTCTGTAGATGTGATTAAAGTCCATAATCAGTTGACCTTAAGAAAGGGAAATTATCCTTGATAATCCAGGCGAGCCTGATTTGATCAGCTGAAAGGCCTTTTGCCCAAAATGAAAGACACTCCGCCAGTGAACAGCAGTTGCAGCCTGTGCCAGGGTGTTCCCACCTGCCTTTACTGACAGTCTGCCCTGGGGATTGCAGTCTTGCCTAGCCAGCCCCCACAGTTGCATAAGCCGATTCCTTGCAATTACTCTCTTAATACACATCTCCTACTGGTTCTGCTCCTCTGGTTGAACCCCGACTAATATACGTGCCAAACATCACACAATTATTAGGTCAAAGAGCTCAGATTCTCTCAAAGCCTAAGTAGGCCAGTGTTCCATACTCCCTACCAACAGAAGATCAGTTTTAGACCCCGGCACTTCACAGAAACGGCCCCACATCCAAATGCCTCGCAGGCATTCACAGAAGGGAAAGGGTAAAAGGATAAAACCCAGGAAAAGGGTAAAAGGATAAAAGCTCTGCAGACCTGGGTTCAAACCCTGATTCTGCAACCTTAACCTTAGACAACGTGCCTCGGTTTCCTCATCTGAAACACAGATTAATAATAGTACTTACCTTATAGAGTTGCTGCAGATTCAATGAATTACACCATCTAAAGCATTTAGAACACTGAGCACAGAGTAAATACTCAATAAAGATTAAATATTACTAACTACTCAGAAAACCAAAGAATGAGAATGATACATGCTATGCTTCTGAAATAGGGCAAAGAAGGGGTAGAAACGCCCGTGATGACTATAAGGAAATCGGAGTCATGGGAAACCACTCAGTTGTGATGCAGAATATAATGCGTGATGTAAGCACTGAAGAATGTTTCCCCGACTAGGACCATTCCAGAAAGGGCCAACATTTCATAGGCATTATACCTAATCCAGGGATGGGTGAAAGCAAGAAACCACAGTTCATCAGAATTTCACTTCCACATCGAAACAGAAAAGTCCCTTAACTTGTTCCAGGCCTGATTGATCCCCATGAAAAAGAAGAATGCAGGGTTTAACATTTTCAACATCAGCAGATTTTTCCAAAAGGGACAAAAACGTATTTAGACTTGGATGGTCTACGCCCATAGCATTGTTATACATGGGCAAATACAGCCCCCCAAAATACAATTCTTTCGGGTTATGAGTAAACGAAAGACACGATGTATGTCATTGTCATGATTAATATTAATTAGGCATGTTGGGTATGCCAAATTCTACACAGAGCCTGTAAAAGTGACATGGTTCCTGACAATTGGTATCAACAAGAAGAGACACCTTCAGTTTAACTTTGGGGAAAAAAAATACATCAGCATCATAAAAATATTTGTGTTTCTTGTTACTTAATGGTGATTATACTATTAGAGGAGGAGGAAAGAGGCTTTAAAAAAAGGCAGCATGACACTGCAACAGGCAAATGTTAAAATTTTACAAAATGAAACACAACATGGATTTTGAAAGCAATAAAACCCAAAGCAACAATTATGGCTTTAATACTATCCAGGCATAACATGCCATAGTAACAATGATGACCAGAATCTAACGCTGGTTTCATGCTCTTCCTAGACAAATAGCTAACAAAAATTATTTCTAAACCTTCCGATAAATGAATTGCCCTAGGTGCCTTCTACAATTTGAGGTGTGAATTTGAACGTCCCTCTCAGATCAGGCTGTTTTGCTTATGACCATGTGTCCCAGAGGTAGGTATGATTATTGTTGAAAGGAAATGATAAGCCAAAAGTGCTAGCATTTCAAGTTGAAAACTAAAGAAAAGGAGAATTGTCCGAAAGAAGCAACTAACATCATGATGCATGGAAAATTGGGTTTGGTCTCTCTTTTCTAGGTCAGTGCGGTTGCCTGGGTAACTCACTGTAGCAGAGATGGCCTATCTGGAATGCAATATTGTTTGTGTCCACCGTAGTGTAAGCATAGCCTACCTTTGGGTACCACGTAAACCAGAGAGGAAATATAATTCTCCAACCAGGGAGATGGTAACTGTTCAGGGAGCAAACGCAGAGCTGGAGATCGTGTTCAATATTTCATCAAAACTTTTCTCTAGATCTTTGACAAAACAATTTTGACAATCTTTGATTCCTTTAAACATCTACTGATACCTTCTCTATCAAGTATTCAATTTCAATCCCATCTACCATAAACTGATCTTTTAAAATCTGTATTTCTATAAAATATAGATGGGGACCTTCTAGGCACAACGATATATTCTCCCTATATTCTGTTCTCCTAATAAAAAAAGATGAAGATGTATTTTGATGTATACAGAACTTCTGTTTATAAGTAACTTTTAAGCCAGAGCTCTTCTGTACTGTATTGGAATTAAAATAAGAACATCTTCTGATGTCACCACACTTAAGTGTTTCCGAGAGTGCTCTTTTCCCATGAGGAGCATGTTCTGACATGCAGGGCTCTGGATTCCCTGTTGTTTATAAACTTCCGTTGGGTGTTTGTATCTGCAGTCAAGGCTAAGGTCTTCACCTTTATCCCATGGAACTGTCTGGAAAGGGTCTATGAACGCGGTACATTTTTTCCCAAGAATATGCCTGGAGCACATGCCCATATCGAGGGCACAAGAGTGACAGGGTCAGAGGGAAAACACAAGTCATTGTGTTGAAGGGATGTGGAAAGTACAGACACCTGCTTCCCAACAGGCTGCACTAGGAATAAATGAAATAGTACCTGTGATGCTTTCCAGAAGAAAGAATGAAGTGGATTTGAAGATGTAAGTAGCTGCCTTTTCAGGAAAGAAAAGAGGATGAAAGAAAGAAAGGGCCCAGACGGTCTTAGAGTGAAGGCTATGACCTAAGAGCCGATTTATCTGGCAGGAACCAGGACCTCTGCCTTCCAGCTTTCCTACTGATCAGAAATATGCCATCGTTAGCCTTCAAGGTGATTCAGAAGCTCTGTTGCCCACCTGGAACCAAAAGAAGATGCAAGTACCTTTCCTTCTGTACAACAGGAAAATCACCTGCTTGCAAGACAGGCTTTCTGTGTAAACTGTCCATGCTGCGTCAGACCTGGAAGGGGAAGCCAACACAACACTAACAATGCAACTTCCGGAGGCCAATTCTTCCCTTTTCAGCTCTCCTAACCAAAGCCCGAGGGTACCAATATCAGTTCTTCCAAGCACATCGCTGGAGATTTTTCCATTTCCATACCTATCTGTCCCGAAAGACCCTCTTCTTCCCTGCTTCTCCAATAGTTATCTTTCCATCAAGACTAAAAGAGCACCTCCTCTGAAAGCCACCTGTGATCCCCTCCTTCATGAACTAGCTATAATGTCTCCCAACTTTTGGGAGAGGAGGCTAACTCTTACCAGTTAGCCTACATATTGTACCATGTTCCACCTTGTATTACAAACTTTTTGGCTGCATTTCTCACCCAGCTTAGCAGATTTTGTAAGCTCTTTAACCCCTTCCCTTGCTTTGTCCATCTTTGTTTGCTTAGCAAATAGTAGGTATGTATCTAATGGATCGTTTCTGAATGAACTAACCCTGTCCACACCTTAAACAAACTATCACCCATTCAAAATCTACAAACCTTTATTAAGTACTTAATAGGTTCAAGGAATTGGAGATTGTAAAGATGAGTAAGAACCAACCCTGCCCTCCTAGGAATGTGCAACTTAAGGGTGGAGTTAAGAAACCTACAAAAAAACTTGTGGCAAACAGGCACAAGTGTTGTCATGGACACACTAGGACACAGTGTGAAAATAGGGGGCCAGAATCATTTCAATTTGGCAGGGGAAGGTTCCAGGAAGGTTTCATGAGGAAACGGGGAAAAATCATGTGCTGAAGGCCAGAGTTCACGAAACAGTTCCTAATCATTATCTCATTTATCTCCTACAAAAACTCTCCAAGTTAGTAGTTTTATCCTCATTTTACAGAGAAGAAAATGAAGGCTCAGAGAAGTTAAATAATTTGGCCAAGGTCACATAGCTGATAAATAGTGAAACTGGAAATCACACGCCCAGCGGCCTGATTCCAAAACTCATGCTGGTTTTCCTATTTACCAGATCTCCTCCTCCAAGACATATAAAAGAAATGACACCTGTACTGAGCCCTTCAAGCCTGATTAGTAAGATTATACAGGCTATCTGGGGCAAGGGCAGGGGCATTCCAGGAATAGGCAACAGCTGGAGCAAAGACATGGGGGCAGGAAAGTATAAACCATATTGGGGAAAGGTAGATCCCCTCACATAACTGAGTACAGGACGTACTGGGGGGACAAAGTGGAGGTGTTTTGGGAAGAGAAGGCTAGGAGATGATTTTCTACATTCCCCGCCATATGCTTGGAAAATATGATAAAGTTTATTTCTTATCTACTTAAAAATGCATGAAATACTGTAAGTAAAACATTCTGGGGGCTGGTCGCCATGGCTCACACCTGTAATCCTAACACTCTGGGAGGCTGAGGTGGGAGGATCGCTTGAGCTCAGGAGTTCAAGACCAGCCTGAGCAAGAGTGAGACCCCCCCCCCCCCGCCTCTACTAAAAATAGAAAAAATTAGCCGGGTGTGGTGTCGCACACCTCTAGTCCCAGCTACTCGAGAGGCTGAGGCAGGAGGATTGCTTGAGCCCAGGACTTTGAGTTTGCTGTGAGCTAGGCTGATGCCACGGGCATCAGCCCAGGCAACAGAGCAAGACTCTGTCTCAAGAAAAGCAAAAAACAAAAACAACCATTTTGAACATAAGTTATTGTTTTATGGCAATACTCTTAACCTTCAATTCTAAATATCCTTTAATGCAAACCATGGAGTGAAAGAATGATTCTCTCTACATTTCTCTTTCCTTTAGACTTCCTTGTTTTTAATCTCTCTGTAAAGACACTATCTAGAGATTTAAACCGTAAGATTCAAGACTAGAGAAACTAAACACCAATAATTGACTTACATAAATGGCAAATCTCCTATCATGCCAACCAACACTTAAGTATTTTCAGATGAAAATTTTAATATTGTGCAATTGGACTGATTTTATAAAGTTAAAAATATTTTAAGTTAAAAAGTTGGGTGTAACAGTGATATAGAATCTCTTATGTTCTCCCAGATAGACTTGGAACCCATTCTACTAAGTGAAGTATCCCAAGAATGGAAAAATAAGCACCACATGTACTCACCAGCAAATTGGTTTCCCTGAACATCACCTAAGTGCACATTTGGGAATAACACCGATTGGCTGTCGGGCAGACGTGGAGGGGAGAGGGGATGGGTGTATACACACATAATGAGTGAGATGAGCACTGTCTGGGAAATGGACACACTTGAAGCTCTGACTCAGTGGGGGGGGGGGGCGCATGGGCAATGTACATAAACTAAACCCCCATAAGGTGCTGAAATTAAAAAAAAAAAAGAAAAAACAAGTTGGGTGGATAAATGAGGTGTTATAACCTAATGCGGTATAAAGGGGATGTATCAGGGGCCAGTAAATGTGACAGCACCCAAGTAAGAGAAGAAAACAAGGTGGGAGGCAAGCATAGCTAAGCGTTTTAGAAATTATCAGTAAATACCTAGAAATACTACAGGCTACTGCAGAGAACTATTCCACCTGTGGTCCCAGCTCACAGCCTCCTGCCGCTGGGAAGGAGAAGCACTGGGCGAGGCGGGGGGCTCCAGAGTGCTGGGATGTTGAGAACCAGGGGAGCCACTCCAGGTAGCAGCTTGTGAAAACCAGGACAGGAAATCACTGTCTCACAAAACAAGCAGATGTCGCAGGGACCCTCGCCTCCTGCTAGGCACCTGCCACATTCTGGGCTGATGATGATGCTGATACTGACTAATGACCCAGATTCCAAGCACCTGAGCAACTCAGCTGTCACCATGGAAAAGTGGAGGTCTTCAATTAAATGGGACAACTGAAATTAGGGTTACTAGAATGAAATGTTATTAGCTCATTTGTGATTTCCTGACCATTGCATACAGGGAGAGATTTCAAAAGGTTGCTATGATGGATGTGCATAGCACAGAACGACATCGTGTTTTTTAGAAATAGGAAAAAAGTAAAGTGAAATCACTATATTATCTTTACTACTATTTTGGCGTTCCCTATATATTTTAAACATTAATTTTTTATTTGTTTTCCCTGGAGTCAAACACTGGTGGGGTGGCAGTCCCTACCCTCCCTTCCTCCCATCTCCTTCTTTCTCCTCCCTCCTCTCTCACTCCTTCTCCCCTCCCTTCTCTCTTTCCCTTTCTCTTTCCTCCCCCTTAAATCTGTGAAAAGTAATTAGCCCATCCTGGTTTATCTTGAGTAATGAATTTCTGGCTGAAATCTTGCCTTAGGCTCCAGGCCATGAAACAAGAGCTGATGCAAAGCTGATTGGGAGATGACTTGATTTCTGAGTAACAAAAATGAATGTGAGCCACTATAATTGCAGAACTACACCAAGAAGAGCTGGATCTGATAATGCCACAGGTGGAACTGTGGGATGGTAAGAAAAGGCAAAGTGAGAAAGCCGCCCCAGAGATGCCTACACTGAAGCCCATCTCTGGCAGTCAGTCTTGAGAATATGTTGCTCCCTCAAGAGGGCCCTCTCCCTAACACCAAAGATTCTGGAATCATTTACCCGGAAGACGCCCAGTCACTTGGCAGCATGCTCAATCTCAGTGTTTACCATAAGTCTGTGAAAAACGTAAGTGAGCAGGCAATTATGTTCAGCGCCAACTAGTTGTTGGTGGCCACCTTCAAAACCAGCCCTGAGGTTTGTTTTTTTTTTTTAACAACATAAGCCATACTATGAGTTTCCCCCATCCCACTACCATCAGCGTTAGATTTTTATTTTTACCATGAGGCTCTAATGTCAAACTGCCTAGGAAAAAGAATCATCAGAGGTTTTGTGTAAGAAGTACATTGCCCTCTAGTCTGCCATAGAGGCCTGTTTTTGTTTTCCCTTTGGGAATAGGGAAAAGTAGTAAAATACATGTATTTTTAACTACTCCTTAAAGGGGTGTCTGGAATTGAGTACCCTTGTTCATTAGCATCACCAGGTCAGATGGAAAGAAAGGAGAGTAGCACAGGCAAGAACCACAGATCTTAATTCCAGTTCTGTCACTTCCTGGCTGTGTAACTGAGCCAGCCTCAGTTTTCTCATCTGTGAAATGGAGATAGTACCACCTACATTACAAGGCTGCTGTAAGACTAAAAAAGGCACCTCTTGTGAAATGCCTGGGACATAGTATGTCCTCAATACATGTTGGCTCTCCCAGCCCCCACAGAAACATTGCTGTCCTTAACTAAGAAAAATTAATTTTGATCATTCCCAACTTCACATTAGGTATTCAGCGAAATAGCAATAAACTATTTATCTAAAAGCTTGCCATAAATCCATAAGACTTATTTGGGAAAAGCTGACTTTTGAATTAGGAGGTGCATTTTCTCTTTTTTCAGAAAAGTCCAAATATTCTTTCAGTTGGCCCATTTTAATTCACATGGGACAGCACTTTCATAATGGGCTAGACATGACTCATTAATTTCACAAAGCAAACTGGACTTGTAAATTACTTAGGGAACACTTACTATTTCCCAAGGACTGGGCTAAACATTTTATATGCATTTATATCTCATTTGATCCTAAAGCAGATGTTGTATTTGTCCCCATTTTACAGATGAGGAAATTAAGGGGAAGGAATTGTAAATAACCTGCGTGACACAGTCCGTAAAGGGCCGAGTGCAGTCACAAGCCAGAGCAGAGAGGGTGTCTGAGCTTAGCACTATATACACCATCTTCTCTTTCCAACAAAGGGTTTATCTAAGACTACAAATACTCAAATGATAGGATTTTTGAGATTGCCTCATGATCTAAATTCCCACAGCTGTATTAGAATTCCGAAAGCCATCTTCTTTCATTGCCTTATTTCAAAGGAGACTCTACAACTCTATCACCATATTCCAAAAAGAATCAACTGCTTCCCCGAACTTTTCTGCCAGTCGTCCTTTAGGTATCTGGTTTTCTTTTTTTCCTGCCTGCTACCTGTCTTAAATAACAGCTATTTTATAATCATCCCATAATTGTGAGTCATGGTCGCAATGGTCCCATGTAAGAAACCACAGACTATCGCCAGTGAGTACTAGGGAGGAGAAAAAGGCATAGCACAAATTCCAACTCGATTCACAAAAATTCCTCAAAAATATAAAATAAAACAAGCTAACTCCACTGAGGGCTTTGCGGAAGCTGCAAAGGTAGAAGACTGGTCGCCTGTCGCTTACGGAGGGCTGTCATTCTGGAGTGTGGAAGCGCGATGGACCTGCCTGCACGTGCCCACCTGTCCGCCCCGCGGCGGGGCAGTTTTTGAAGCGGGGAATGGAAGCGAGTGTTTTCAATTCACAGGAGATGGGCTCGGAGAAAGAACCCGAGCTCCTTCCAGGGCTGATGACAATTGTTTTATACAAAAGAAAGAAAAACATCTAAGAAGTCCACGCAGCAGGGCGTGCGGACGCCGAGGTGGGCGCCCAGGGGTCGGCGGAAGGAGGCCGCTCACCGTCGCAGGCTGGATGTCCCCTCGCCTGCCCACCTGCGCCAAAACGTCGGGCCGGGGCCGAGAGCCGGCTGCGCGCAGCCCGGAGAGCCCGCGGCGATCCCGGGCTTCCCTCCCCGCGTCCAGCCCCCCGGGAGGACGCGCCAGGCGCCGCGCCGCGCCGCACCTGTGTCCCAAAGGATGTCCCGGTTCCAGAGCCCACTGGAGGTGATGCGGGGCCCGAGGGGACGGCGCGGGCCCTCCTCCCACCGCACGGTGGGCAGACCTGGCGTCCCGGGGTCGGCCCTTGCTCCGGAGCACGGGCCGGGGGGTGTCCCCCGCAGGTCATGCGCCCCGCGCCCACCTGGAGCCGCCTCCGCCGGCCCGCCGCCCGCAACTCACCTCCCGCCGCAGCCTCCTCTTCTGCCGCCATCGCAGGAGCCACCCGGCCGGCTCCGCAGCCCCGGGGGTGGCAGCATGGAGGAGCCCTGGGCCCCCCTCCCCCGGCCCAGGTGGCGGCCCCGGAGCGGGGGCGCGGGGACCCGCGGGGCTCTCTCCGGTGCAGCGGCGGCCGCCACCGCAGCCCCTGGGCGCGCAGACTTCGCCGTCCCGCCGCCCGGCCGGCCGCGGCCACTGAGCATGCGGACTCGGGCTCGCCCGCCCGCCGGTCTGAGCGCCGCGAGGCTCCCCGGCGGGAGAAAGGGACCCGGCCCGGGGCGGAGCCACAGCCGGCACCGCCCCGCCGACCCCGCCCGGGAGAGGCAAAACGCGGAAAGCCGGCTTGAGTCTTTCTAGAAACTGGCCTGTTGAAAACAGGCTTCCATGATCGTGTTAAGTCTTTTTGTCTGAGCGTTTCGGAGAGTGGAGTTGTATCCCGTTGGGGGAAAAGGCAAAGGATGAATGAAGATCAGTGCATGGTGGGGTAGCACAGGGCGCGGGGGTGGGGTGTCGTGCTGGAAGAGCGACTTCCATGGACCCTGCTATTTTCTGCTTTGAGAAGGGCTTAGCTGCAAAGACCGAGATGTAGGCAACAAGAGACAGGGTCACCAAGGAAGCCGGTTTGCCTCCTGGAACAGTTGCGTAAACCCAGAAGCTAAATCCTTTGGGGATCACTTGATGGCTCCACAGCCTATGACGACGTTTCTAGAATACATTGGTTCACTGCCTTCCCACTGGTCCCTAGACCGATTCTTTGGTTACAGTGTGCCTAGGAGAGGTAGTAGAAGAAAGGAACTGCAGAGAAAACACTGAAGCTTTGCATGAACCAGCCTAAATCCAATAATTTTCCTCCAAGGACTCAGTTACAGCGTCCTAACTAGCTGCTTATGCGCCTCGAGGGCAGTACTCAGAGCCACTGTTAGAGTCTGGGGCGGGGTGAGTGTGCGCCCAAGCAAAAGTAGGCACGACAGCAAAAAACTTGCAGCCTTAAGTGGGAACTGGGACTTTATACAGCCAGAGGTAGAAAAAGCTGCTAAAAGCTGTGCTGCCCTAAATAACACACACCAAGACACATCCTTCATCAAAACCATTCTTGAAACATCTCACTCCTAGCTTTGACTTGGAACTTCACCCCAGATAACACCAACACCGATTTCTGCTGGCAGCTCAGAAAGAGCAGTCCCATAGAGGGCTCCCTGAACGTTTTCAAACGCTGGCTTTCCAGACAAGTGTACACTGTTCTCAGGTGGTTTACCAAGTGGAAAGAGGGGTAGAATCTATTAGACCTGGGCCTGTGTTAAACACCACCTTGATGGTGAAGCAGAATTGCTAGGACCCTGGTTAAAACTTCTCTACACATCTTGCTTACAGTGCATTTTCCCCTTTATCCTCTCAGTGAGCCTCAAAACAACCTCTTAATTGTGGTCTTAGTACGGAAACAGAGGTTCAGAGATGATGAGTATTTTTGGCCAGAATCACTCAGTCCATAGTAGAAGCAAGACCATGAACAGTCAGGCCTCCTTCTTTGGCGTTCATATGGTGGTGTGCAGTAAGCTTGCCTGTGAATCATTGCACTCCTCATTTCTTTGAAACGATGATTCACTTCCACCAAAAGCCTGAAAATAAGAAAGGAGGGATCCAGAATCTAAAATACGAAGGCAGAAAGCATAATGCAAAACACGGCAGAACCGTGGGATACCGTGGGATTCCGTGGGGCAAATCACTCTCATTGTGTAGGATGTGTTCCCCTATTGTTCAGGTTCAAACCCTAGTTGCTATTTTTTTTCTTTTTATGTTCAGGCGCTTTACTTTCTAAGACGTGTTTTGGTTTTGTTTTGTTTTGTTTTAAATAGTTACATACTCCCAAGGATAAGGCAGAGGTAGACAGCCACACAATATCTTGCCAGATGGCTAGGAAAGTAATCTCTCATTTCCAACCAGTGATTTTCTCATATTTTATCCTTGGGGAAAATGTGAGAAAAGGGATTTGAAACCTGATTTGCAGAATGCATGGTACAGTTCCTTCTGGTCAACACCATTCTCCTGCCAAAAGCCCAGAAGCAGCCTTGCTCTCCAGGAATCATTGCCTACCCTTGAGTGAAATTAGTTTGTTCATTAATTTTGTTTCACTGCCAAGTACTCAGGCAAGCATAGTACTATTGTCAAGGTGGGACAAAGATTCTTTTGCCCACCCAGAATTAGGAACCACTGCCTCACAAACTAGAAATTCCTATCCTTTTCAGCCTCCTGCTGGGATTGTAACAATATAATTTAGTTTGGGGGTTCTCTTAGGGCCACTTAGATATTTTATTTGATCCAGGACCAAAGAAAATCCACCTGCTTCAGAGTGTAGTTAAATTAAAGATACTTTTTCCAAAGATGCATAAAAATAAATGACAACTACCCATTACTGAGCTTCTAAGTGACTAGGGAAAATAAATTAATATTTAAAATTACCCTTTCTCCTACCCTACCTCCAGCATCCCATGGAGGGTGAATCCTGGGAAAGATGCTTGAATTTGCTGAGCAGGCTGATGAGTGGGACTGCAGTTTGGAGAAACAAGGAAGCCAAAAGACCCCTATGTGTTTAGAGGGAGAGATAGACCTATGGTGGGCTTGTGGCATAGGAAAGTTCAGCTTGAGCTTGGCCATTAAAAGGGGAAAAAACAGAGAAGGTAATTGCAGGAGAGTGTACCCACGGGAGAGAAGGAGAGAGAGAAAGGGAGAGGCGGCCATAGTGAGTGGAAATTTGAGACCTTTTAAAAGGGTATTTAGGGAGCTTCATTGTATAATGCAAACCCTCTTATTTTCCTGGAAAATAACAACTTCAGCAAAAACTACATCCTTTCAATACTTTTGGAGTTCTGTTTATGTTTTTATTAAAGGTGAAAACATTTTGAGATTGGCTTTAGGTGGAAAGTAGGGCTGCCCACAAAATGCAGTCATTTAATTCATTTGTTCACAAACATTTATTGAGCACCTACTACGTGCCAGACATTGTTGTAAGCACTCATTTTTCTACTTTACCTGCTGTACCTCACTTACTTTATATAGATGGTCTCACAATAACCAATGAGCAGGTATTATTTTCTTTTCCCTTTAGCTCACTAGTTCCCAAAGTTCCATGTGAATGAGAACGCATAGAATTTTAGACCCACCCTCAGAGAGTCTGATTTAGTAGGATTGGAGTGAGACAATCTAAGTCCTTATTTCAAATAAACACTTTAGTTGATTTTGAAACAGTTGCTGAGTGCTCTACTTTAAGGAATACTCCTTTAACTTGTCAAAAATGAATTTTCTTAAGGCTCGGTTGTTGCAGGGAATATGCACACACTTTGTGTGTTAAGGAGGGTGGGGTGGGCAGTATTTCTACTAGCCAAAGGACAGGAGTAGCAACACACCAAAATTTCAAGAAAACTACAGGGAGAAACAAAATTTAGGTCAAGAAGGAGGGGATCGTTTTGCAGATATCTCTTGATATGTGGAGTTCTTGCTCTGTTATTTTTCCCTCGGCAGAGTGTGTGTGTGGGTGTAAGTGTCAAAAGCTGAACTAGTATTTACTTTTGCAGGTTTTGGACACTCTTAAAGCAGGCATGCTGTCCCAGGGTCTCCTCAGCCCTCCCAGTATCGTATAGAATTGGACAGGAGGGTTCTTCAAGTTCTTATCAGGATTATTTTACCCAAGAGGACAAAGAGAAGGATGTTAAGTCAAACACTGACAGTTTGCCTTTCCTGCTATGAATTTCTTCTTTGGAAGAGGCTTAAAAGTCATCCTGTGTTTAGGATTTTGATCATGAATGTTTTAATAAAAAGGTAAAGTAATTCAGGGATAAGTTGGTGTTAGTTAGAACCTCACCTGAGAAATGTTTTTATTTCCATTAGTCAAAGCCCATCTTCCTAATTTAGACAAAGCAATGGAGCCACGCCACCCCTGGCCAGGTCTTGGGAGGAAATAAGTTGATGAGGGTCCCTATTTCTGATATAAAAACTTTAGAGGAGAGGGACCAGTGAAGAGATTATCTTCTCTGATGAGTAGGGCCTGAGAGGGATCGCAAAAGCACTAAAGAGACCAAGACCTGGTCACTAGGCCATCTATCCATCCTCTCTATATGTCCAGAAACCCAACCCTATTCCTGTGACCCTCCAAAGGACAAGAAACCTGAGATCCAAGCAGCTGAGCCATGGTCTAGCAGAGTGGTTCTCTTTTACAGATGGGACAGGAAAGATGCTAATGGACTAACGTTCAGTTCACATGTAGGCAATGGCAAGATGCACCAACACAATCTAGGTGCAGTGGCTTCGGGTAAGAACCATTGCTCTAAACCTGTGTGGGCACCCTTTTGATTACCTTGTAGCTTATCAAAAGAACCCGAATTTGGTACCAGGGATGCGAATGAATCTTGATTAATTTTAAGTCAATTTCTAGGCCAGCTACTGGCACGATCAGTAAGATTTGCTTAGAATGCTTCTGTAAAAGATTTTCCTTGCTCTTAACAAGAGGGCACAAGAAGTAGTTTCCTCTCTTGAAGGCCTTACATGTGTGCGGAATGGATGCTTAAGAGTATCTGGGCTGGGTGCAGTGGCTCACGCCTGTAATCCTAGCACTTCAGGTGGTTTAGGTGGGAGGATAGCTTGGGCCCAGGAGTTCAAGACTAGCCTGAGCAAGAGCGAGACTCTATCTCTATAAAAAATAGAAAAATTAGCCAGGCATAGTGGCGCATGCCTGTAGTCCCAGCTAATCAGGAGACTGAAGCAGGAGGATCACTTGCCCAGTAGTTGGAGGCAGCAGTGAGCTATTTAACATGATGATGCTACAGCACTCCAGCCCAGGCGACAGAGCGAGACCCTGTCTCAAAAACAAAACAAGTCAAAACACAGTCTCTGTAGTAGTCTAGCTTCTCTGAGAAAACAAAACCAAGGATAAAGCCAACACTCTGAGGATGACAAAGTAGGGAAATGGAAAACAGGGTCTCACTCTATTGCCCAGGCTACCCTTGAACTCCTGGGCTCAAGCAACCCTCAGCCTCCCGAGCAGCTGGGACTACAGGCACGCACCACCACACCGGCTTCCCTGGTAATGTTTTTGAGATGCTAAACTGACTACCCTGCAAGCTATGTTGTGTTTTAATTACATGAGATACTCTTTTTCCTTATTGTTGAAGCCATTTTTACTTGTGTTTTCTGTCACTTATAGTCAAAATTATGCAAAGTAGTAACTATTCCTTGTGTTCTTCTGAGGTAATTTGTCAGTGAGGCGCACTCCATGGTTTGGGGGAGCAGGAGCACTAGACTGCAAGAGCAGTTTATTACCTGTGTTTTGGCTAAGTCATAATCACTCAGCCTCATGTTCATCCTCTATCAAATGATAGTAATTGTGTTTATTTACAGAGTAGTTGTAAAAAAACAAAATGAATAATGTAAGTGGAAGTATTTTGTATACAAATGTAAGTTATTTGTGTGTCACTACAGGCTTTTGAAAGATAAATTTAGAGTCTTTGGGCTTTAATACCCAAATTGTGTCATTTGGTATTCTCACTGTTTTGTCTTACAATGGCATTATTGAAACGATGTCAGGCAACAGCTGGAACACAACAAGGCTGAACAGGATTCTCACTAGCTCCCTGTGCGCTCAATGGAAAAAGTGTTATGATTGATTGTCAGCATCTTCTATGGGACATGATGCAGCAGTACCTGGGCCACTTGCATTAATAAATTTCTATGCTATTTTGAGGCATTTGCAATTTACTGCTTGCTAATTGGTTTTGACCAAGTGGGGTAGTTGTATATAAGCTGTATACCCAGCAAGTACCTAAAATTGTAACTTATGGTTTGTGTAGCCATATGTTTTTAGCTACAGATTTAAACAGAGATTTTAAATATAAACTTCAAATATTTATTTCTTGATGTGATTTTTCAAGTGTAAAAGTTATTCAGTAATTTACAATTACAAAACAATCTTTCTTGAGTTTTGGATAACACCTATCTCAAAACTCAAAAATAAAACCAAAAAAACCTCACCAACAGAAATTTTGTAAACATAGTTTTTATTCTTGTCTTACCTTCAATGAAAAAGCCCTCACGCCACCAAAACATTTTATGAAACTCAGTAACTGAACACCAAACTCAACAGCCTGACGATTATTCTTCTAGACAATTGCTGGCTTATATTGCTTTTAAAAAAATAGCGAAGATATATTTTTATTACTTTATCCCCTTTTAAAGCAGCAGTATCCCCTCACATTTTTTTTCATAAAAATCTAAAATATCTCTAGTAGTCCCAAGTGTCTTGTATTTATATTTGTTCTAAGTGTTTGTTTCATTAACATTTTTCAGAAATAAGTGCACTTCTAAAGAGAAAATAAAATTTAAGTAAAGACAAGGGAGAAATAATCATGGTTGTAGCAAAACAGTAATTTTCAATGTCCTGAATTTTAACAATTCAAAAAAAAGAATGTGTTTAGTAGCCAGGGACCTCTACTGATTAAAATCTCAATTCATTTATTTATAAATCATCAAAAGATAGCTGTTTCTCCTATCAGTAGAGACTGACTGATTGTCTAAAGGTTTTCTACAAACATCAAAAATAAATGTTACTTAAAACATTTTAAAATTTAAAGATTTACACAAAGATATGCAGGTGTTTAAAAAACAGAAAAAGTATGCTATTATAGATGTAAATGAGACCCTATCTCAAGCCTTAGCAACCAAAGAATATTTTTAATATTCCACATTTCATATTTTCCATTTAACTAACTAGCTTATTGAGTCTGCTATATATTCCATTCAGAAGTGGCTGATTTATAAGCGATTCCTTATTTTCATACAGCACAATGCTTCAATACATTTAAAGATTTAAAGCTATGTTAATGCATAAAAGAAAAATAACATAACTTGCTTTAATATAAAGGTTTTTAATAAAAAAGCCAAAGTCTACATTAAATCAGGAAATTGATAAATATGAATTATACAAGCTTTCTATATACTTAGAAAAACCAAAAACACACAGTTTATAATAAAACTCTTTTAATTCAAAATAGAGTCTAATTTAAAGAAAATGTCATTATGCCCAGTTGATTAGATAGGGTTTTGTCATTTAAATTAAAGATTCACCTGAAATATGGGACGTGTATAATAGAGAAAATTCAATCTCAAGGGTGCTTGCAAATTATCTAGTTAATTTGCATCATGAATCAAATTCTTAGCTTCCAAAGGGCAAACACAGTCTTTAATTGCTTTTAGATAGGCACTTAAGAAATACTTTTGATGAGGAGAAAACCCCAAAGATTGTGAATCACTCTATTAACTCCAGGGAAGAATGAGACTCCAAACAAAGTAAGCTTTCCAGAACTGCCCTTCCATTGCCAAGAAATTATAACTATTTTCCAAGTTCTTTCTGATAATAAGAATGAGGGAAATCAAAACTAAAATGCTCTAGCCGTATGTAATTAAAAAGTAAACTTAGATAATTCAGTTCCTTAATATTAATCTCAATCTCTCCCTCTGTCATCTTTTTTTTTTTTTTTTTTTTTGAGACAGAGTCTCACTTTGTTGCCCGGGCTAGAGTGAGTGCCGTGGCGTCAGCCTAGCTCACAGCAACCTCAAACTCCTGGGCTCAAGCGATCCTCCTGCCTCAGCCTCCCGAGTAGCTGGGACTACAGGCATGCGCCACTATGCCCGGCTAATTTTTCTATATATATATTTTTAGTTGTCCATATAATTTCTTTCTATTTTTAGTAGAGACGGGGTCTCGCTCTTGCTCAGGCTGGTCTCGAACTCCTGACCTTGAGCGATCCGCCCGCCTCGGCCTCCCAGAGTGCTAGGATTACAGGCGTGAGCCACCGCGCCCGGCCTCCCTCTGTCATCTTGAATTAATATTTTTCTGCACTAGAACAGTTGCCACACTAGAACTACAGAATGTTGTAATTTCCTCATAGCTTACCTATCCATTATCACACTAGCAAAACAATCTTTTTTTCAAAAAAGGGGGTGATGTGGGGTGAAAAATCTCATAAACTCCAGCAGAAGTTAAAGATTTTTTTAAAAAAATTAAAGGCAGTTATAATTAGAAAAATTAGAGTTAGTAAAATTGAGATAACCCCAGAGTTTTAATAGCTCTCTCTCCCAAATACTCAAGTCACATGATCCACTCTGGAAAAATGGAGATGAACACATCATAAGTACTCAATAAATACCTAAAAAGAAATAAACCAAAATAAAGCATATGGGGGGGGAGGTGGGGAGGTGGGAGGGACAGGATCGCCTTATTAAAACATTGTGGAGCTACCTAGCAGCAACATTTATAAAAGCTTTTTGTAGATTTGCATAACGATCCTATGCAATTCTTCCCCATTAGGAAGACATTCCTACAAATAAATCATCACTTTAGATTTTGATCACAGATCATTTGTAATGGTTACAATTATTGTATCTTTAAAAAATTCTATCAACTAACAGTTAAGACAAACATTAGGCCATTCTTTGCTAAAGTATTATTCCTCAACTAGTACTTAAGAAACCAAAACCTCAGAGAGTCGTTTAAATTAGAATTAAAATGTTGAGCTAGAAAAAGATTATTTAATTCTTAGGGAAATACCCAAAGAATTTGATGCTGACATTATCTCCCATATCCTCTCATCACAACCCCCCTGGCCTGCATTTACTTCCTTCATTCCATCTAGATTAACCACAGTGATGTAGCTAAACATGAACAATATTGCCCTTGAATAAGCCAACTTCGATCAAAGATCTATCACGTCTGAATACAGCATTCCCACGGGAAAGTAAAATTCTACTCAGTTGTGAACATCCACTCTGTTCAGGATCTTTGGTACATTTAGAGCATAAGAAAATAATGGCATGATAATACAAGTACTATTAAAGGAAAAATTTTCATCAAAAGAAATAAAAGTCAACCAGCCATGATATGTAACAACTTTCTAGAAAACCAAAGTAAATAGCATTTTGTTCTCTACAAGTCCATTTACATGATCAGAAGTTTGACATTTAAAAAAATACTTTAATAAAAATACACTAGTTCTACAAGCAGCCTTCATGGTCATTTCTTAAATTCAACTCATCATAATCAAATTAAAATAATGCCATGTCCTCTTGTTAAAAAAGAATTCCTCTTGTCACAAGAAAAGCAACTTTACATTTTATATAATACAGTACATCTCCCTATGCGTATACAGACTACGTATATAAAGGTCGTCAGTGTTTCTGAATGCAAAGTAAATATATTAGTGGAGTGCTTGAGTGAAGGTGTTCAACTTTCTCTTCCTTATAACCTTGTCACTCCCTACTGTGGAGTTTGTGAAATAACTTGATGATAAATTCTATTTTTAAAGAACCAGTGTATTTCTTTTTAAATTTCTTAAAATCATTACAGAAATTGTCATCATATATATTCTACAGATGTTCAACCAATAGGGCAAATGTTCTAACACCAACTATGGAAGATGGCTTTTACTGATTATGTAGACCCATAAGATTTGCAGTAAAACAGCAATACTGCAGTGTTACCTACAGGTTAGCCTATGTTGCTTTATATGATATGTGTTTCTCCTGAATTGATTAGAGGTGTTACAGTTCAAAGCCATGGCACACACAGGCAGAATGGACCTTAATACGCATGTAGGCAGTGCAGTTAGAAAGGGATGTACGTTCCTTTTATTCCAGTACCTTCGTATAATAAAGTTAACAAAAATAATAAAATATTAAAAAAAAAAAAAGCCAGCTGGCACTGCCAACCAATTCCTGTAGTAGTCTTAGAAATCCTAATCCTGTAGAATTTCCTCTTGTAGTCGATAAGCACCACCGTCTTCAGGAGTATTTCAGTGTATTGTTATCTACGCCAAGCAAGCCTGGTGATGCAGCTACCTGAGTTCTCTTGGTTGTGGGCGAATGTGATCTTCATTCATAATTTCCCAGCTTTCATGTAGGTGGGGATAGAGCCACGTTGAGTCAACCCTTCAAATCTTTTATAGGTATAATTGAGAAAAACCCAGTCTTTGGATTTATAGTCCGGTTCTGTGGTATTTGGCACTAGAAAGATAGAAAAATTAACCAAGAGCAAAGGAATTTCATTTGTGATAACATTAGTGAATGTGATAACATTAGTGAAATGTTATCATCTTCACATTCTTTTTTAATAGTGTAATTTATATTATACATTGTCTTACCTGGCTGTAAAATATCAGATTCAGGGAAGTCATCAAAATTTGAAGTATCATCAATGCTTTTGATTTCTATAGGGATTGCTGCTGGCCTTTCCCTATAAAAAGGTATTGAACAGCCATGGTGACATTTCTTGAACTCTTAATTTTTCCAACAAATATTTCTATTTGCAAATCCTGCATGCTATTCTATAAACATTAGAAAGGCCAAGGAAATTTACTATGGATTTGAGAATAGTTAAGTAGATCTCAAAATAGCTTAGTACAATTTTTTATTAAAATTATTTTCATTTACTTATAATTTTTATATCTTTGTACCAAGACTTTCTCATGCTACTTTTTAAGTGGAAAAACAATTGCTTATGAAAGGAAAAGTAAAACAGAAGAGATTTTATTTAAAATATTTTATAATTATATAAAATATGTGAGATATTGTGAGGACTGGGTCTTTCATAATTGATTTTGGAATAGAATTCTGCTGGGAGAGGGTTCATAAATGAAAAGACATTTGGGAAAATAAGGGGCATGAAGGGTGAAGGGATTACATATTTGTTTTGAAATCTGAATGCAAAAACTTCTCAGACATACACATTTTAAGAGAATCAGAGGTATTCAGTTAAAAAGAAACCAGTCATGAAAATGCCTTTTTATCATGCTAAAAATGTTTTACCTATAGAAATAGTTAAAAGAAGCTGTCAGTTTTTATTTCTTCTATTTTTTTCAACAAATATTTATTGGGTCTAGTAGGTTCTAAGTTTACCAAATTATGTAAAAGCATGTATATATTTTTACCAGAATTATTCCAATTTATTTATACTTAATATACTAACTTAATACACCTAGTTTAGTGGAAAGAACCATAGACCCTGGAGCCCTGAGATCTAACCTTTCTTGTCATTAACTATTAATAGCAGTATGACCTTAGGCAGGTAAGCCCCTGCTCTATGACTGTTTCCTCATTATAAAACATTGGAATGGTAGTTTCTAAGCATCCTTCGACAACTGTAAAAAGGGGGGTGTCATAGCTCTATTCAATGAGATGATGTATGTACAGTATATATAATACAGTGTAGCAGCTAAGAGTTAGGTCTCCAGATTCAAACTGTCTGGGTCTAATTCTAGCTCTTTCAATTACTAACTATAGCATTTGTAGGCAAATTACTTCTCTATGCCTTCATTTCCTCATCTGTAAAATAGGGATAATAATAATTACTATTTTATAGGGTTTATTATGAGTCTAAGATGAGAAATAGAATAGTGCTGGACATACAATAAATGATAAAAAAAAAATACTAGCTATTATTATAATAGGTACAGTGCCTAGCACACAGCTGGATTTCCAGTGAAGAGCTGTCTTGGAAGATGCAAAGGGGCTGGCTAGGCAGGGTAGGGTAGAGGCAAGAACGAGGGCAGGGAGGAGAGGAGCGTTTCAGTTGGAATGAACAGCAAATGACAGCACTCTGAGGTTGGAAGGAGTAGGAAAGGCCATCCAAGATGCAACTTGTGCAGATGAGGCAAGTGCCCTGTCCTGCAGATCTAAAAAAGCAGTTAAGGGTTCTTAATTCTAAGTGCAAGGGGAAGGAGGAAAGTGGCATGATCAGATTTATATTTCTAAATTGTTGTGTGGAGAACAGACCAGAACTATTGAAGGTAGTTTGGCCATAAACTGAAAAAAGGCAAATGCTCACAATTAACAACTATAAGCAGATTCTTTAAAGTTACTTGCATTGTTTAACTTCCCCCCAATGTTTAAAGAAGGGACTTGTACCTTATTATAAGTTAATTAAGGACACACAGTATGATATATTAGAGAGAGGGCAAAAATGAGGGATCACAGAGTGAATGGTAACTACATCTTTCATGTGTTAACAGCCTTCACTGTGTAAGTATGAATGTAAGAATCTAAACAGGTACACAATATGTGTTTTTTCCCCTTAAAGTAGACATTAGCCCAAAACGTGTCATTTAGCTGTAGCCACTATAGTCCCACTCACTTACATTATACAGAAAACACTTAACAACATTTTAACAGTGTCATTTTTTGTATCTAATCTAGTAGAATCAGCGGTAAATTAATCTCTAAATTTAGAAATTCGTTTTGACTCAGACCTCTCCCATTCAGAGGGTAGGGACATACCTTATGTGCCCCCAGTCTACACCTTCAAAAAAGGGATGACCTTTTATTTCTTCTACTCCACTATTTCCAATTCTATTTTCAGAATCAATACAAAATCTAGAACATGGAAACAGAGAATTATCATACACAAGTTATATCTAATGTACTCTAGTTGCATTATTTCAAATATTTTCCTTTTTAAAAAGGCATTACAATGTTTTTCTTTTTACTAAAGTTAACTATGTTTAATTGTGAGAAATGTGGACGAAAATAAAAATCATCTGCCCCAATATGCAGATAAGACAGGTAAAAGAAAAAAAATCATCTGTAATTGCACGATTTAGAGACATTAATAACTACTATAAATATTTTGAAGTCATTTCTTTCTAATCTTTTATAATAATATTAAAAATATTGTGTTGATACAAAGTTACTATGTTAAGACTACTTTTTTTCCACTTAATATAATGGGAAAATTTCCCAAAGTCATTAAATATTTTTCTATGAATATGTATTCTAAAATTTATATATGGAGATAATTATAATTTATTTAGCCAGTCCCCTATTATTGAACATTTAAATGGTTTCTAATTTTTCACTATTAAATAATACCATGATAAACATACTGTATCTAAATCTTTACATACATCTGACTATTTGCAGAAGCAAAATTCCTAGAAATAGAATTGCTGGGTCAAGGGTCATATACAGTTTAAGAATTTTTTATTAGTAAGCTGCCAACTGGTTGTTCTCACAGGTTGTCCTAATTTATATCCCCTCCAGTCATTTACAACAGTGTCAAAACACTTCATCTTAGTTGAGGAACAGAAAGGAACCTTTTGCTTATAAGATTTCATATATAGACTGTCATGATAGGAATTTCTGCTACTAACAATTTATTTTCCCTTTTCTTTTTAATGAGATTAGATCACTGCATTCTAACAGGAGTGACCTTTTACTCTTATATATATCTATATATCTATATCTATATATCTATATATCTATATCTATATATCTATATCTATATCTATATATATATCAGTAACTGAAACAACCTCTTCCCTCTTTTTAACTCCTACTTTTTTTCTGCATACTTCCTTTTAAGAGTTTATGTTTTTTAAAATGCCTTTTCTTTATTGACCTCTTTGACTGTATAGGTCAGTGGTATTCTTTCTCCCCTGACAAAAGTGAAATGGGTCTTTTAGGTCCTTACGAAATTCTAAGACACCATGAACTGCTCTAATTTAACCACGAACCTGAGAATTAAGTCCTTGGCTTTCTCAGATATAGGTACCTCTGGAGGAAACACCAGAGTTTCTTTCCAATTCATCACTTTTCTGTATGTTTCTTGAGGTGTTTCAGAGCAGAAAGGTGGATATCCTATGTATCAAACCGAAAAAGTTTAATCAGCTTTTGTGATCAATTAATTTATACCTACTAAATATGTGCCACAAGAAACAAAACAACCCTGAGTGCTCTATTTAATAGTATAAAATGCCATCATTCATCAAATTATAATAAACTTGCTAACAAAGTCAATAAAGTCAAGGATTTAAAGTACTGCCTCCCCCTTTTACCTGAAAAGCCATGCAGATATAATTTTGATTTGTGGAGTTTGGGTTAAATACCTCCCTTCCTGAAACAGGATCCCTGGAGAGCTCACTGGTAGTTATCAGTATGTATGTAACTTTGGGAGATGTCAGAAATAGGTTTAAAAGAGTTCAGCTATTTTAGCCCATGGTGTCTGCAATATGTCCAAACAATGGCACTCAAGGAAAAGTATATATTATGTACATAATTGAATAAAACATACCTATTAGCATTTCATACATAATCACTCCCAAAGACCACCAGTCACACAATTTGTTGTAACCAGTCTGCATGAATACTTCAGGAGCAATGTAATCTGGCGTCCCAACTGTGGAATATGCCTACAAAGGAGCAGTTTGTCAAACCAGTATTCTTAACATTAAAAAAAACACATATCTGAGCATGGCTTACTACTGGAAAAAGCATAATATGTTACAGAATAGATGATTCCTGCCCCCCAAGAAGCTCAATTTAGTTATTTATATTAAATATATATAGCCCCAAGTTCATTTTAAAAAGAATGAAAAGTTAGTTAAACCCAGTAGGCCTGGCTTTCCACTCACCACTAATGGGTTCTTGGGCAAGTTATTGAGCCTCAGCTTCTGCTTACATAAAATTGGAGTGATAATACCTGCCCTAACAGAGTTGATATGAAGACGAGACAATAAAAAGGAATGTGCTTTGTAAACTACAAACTAACTAAATATGCATCAGGTATTTCCATTATAAACTTAATTCCAAGACACTGCTTATTCATCGGGAAGCTATGCAGTTTTTCTTTCTTAAGTCATATAAAATCTTACAAAAACTATTTCTTTAAGGCAATAGTTCTCAACCAGGGGTAATACCTAGGGGCCATTTGAAAATGTGTGACAGCAGAGTTTGTCATCTCAGTGGCCTGGGGGAGGACATGATTGGCATTTAGAGAGCAGGGGATCCAGGTGCTAAAGAAATTTCCTGCCCCAAATACCAGCAGAGTCCCCTCCACTTCCCCCTTGGAAAACACTGACATAAGCCATGGTGACTCTTGGACATGAGAACAGCAAAACACACACATGAGTAATCACCTATAAATATTCTGTAAATGGGGGCACAGAATTCTCCCACCATATTTTTAAGCAATATTCATTTTTCCCCCTTTAAAAATGTGGAATATTGCAATTATTTTCTCAACTGTAAAATCTGATCTAAAAGTGACGCATTTAAAAGTAGAATGAAGTTTTTCTCCTTAATACATACATAGTTCAATACATTATAACAACACTGAAATGTTTTACAAGCATAGAAAGTTTGAAATTACTTGGGTTTTAATGAGAGAATAAGCTCAATAATGCAAAGGTCATTTTATTTGGTTTTAGAGGGTATCAGATACTACTTTTCGGTCTGTTTACTTTTCTGAGGGAATGATGAATTAGTTTCCCTTTCATGACTTGGTGGAATTGAACAATATATGTACCAGGCATTGTATAAGAAATTAAGAAAACAAAGTCAAAAGGCACATTCCTAACCTTAAGAATGTTCATGGACTTTGTTAACAGGATAAAGGGAAAGAGGAAAATGGGGAAATAATTCTTATGTTTGCTCAGTAATTGGGGGGAAATAGTATAGGGTGAAAAATAGACAGTATAATTCTACATTAAAGGAGTAATTAAATTTATCTGTGGTAAAGTCTGCTTTCAAATTTTATCTATTTTATTATAACATTGTTTACATCCCAAACTTCCTATTTACTTTGTCTATAAAGAAGTTCTTAGAGACTCACAACCACCTTGTTTGCTAATTGGTATCTCTTATATCAGGATTTATACCACAGGTATGGAAAATGGAAAAATAGAAATCACAAGACATGCATTATAATCACACTCAGTGAGTTTTATTTAAAAAGTGCTAATTACTAGTAAACAGATTACTTACTCATAGGCATGCTCAATAAAGTTTTCTAAAGTTAAATCATAAAGCAAAAATCAATAGTTTACTTCACAGGCAAGGAAACTTTATAGAAAAACTACAAAAACTGTGTGATCCCAGAACAAGCACTACCATTGTCATGAAGTAAGTACTAACTCACTGTGAAGACACAAAATAATCGAGTAAAAACCAGATGAAACTTTTAGGACCAGGATACAAAATTCTTAAAGATGTGGCTGACTCACCAGTTGTCTCCTGTTCTTCTTCCAAGTTTCTGCTTTCCTCTTTGAGTTCATGTTCTGAAATGCTAATTTCAACAATATGGAATTGTAACCATGAGGGAAAAACTCTCACCAAGAAACAAAAACACATACACATCTAAATCACATTGGTTTAAGGAGTGGGGAGAGAGGAAGGGAGAGAACCTTCAGTTCTCGACAGTACTAGATTAAACCAGCTATAATATTTTAACTAGAACAAAAAAACCAAACTTACAGAAGTCACTTGGTGGGTTGTGCGTGAGATTTCTGTAGAATTCAGTCCTATGAGCTTTCTTTAATCCCGTGCATAAACCAAAATCAGATAATTTTACATGACCCTAAGGAAAAAAATCCAGTAAAATCAGGAGATTATATTAATTTTGAAAACAAAAGGCCTTATTATAAACTCCTTTTTAAAATGCAATTATTGTAAAAAATTATTAGCTTGGAATTCACACAAGTGAAAATGTAACATTATAAATATTCGAAGATGATTTTTAAAAGTGGAAAATGGAAGAAACAAAAGACAGCCGTATTTCCTGATGTTATTTCATTTCAGTCTTCTCTTAGTGCATCATTTTATGAAAGCATGTAATTTAACAATAATCCCAATTGCAGTTACCCATTTCCAATCACAAAATCAGCTCTATTACGCTATAAAATAATCAGCAAGCTAATAATCCACCAGTTTATTCACATGCCTTGGCATCCAATAAAAGGTTGTCTGGCTTAATATCCCGATGGATGAAACCCAACTGGTGGATTGCATCTATTGCCAGAACAGTCTCTGAAATGTAGAACTGTGTTTCCTCTTCTGTCAAGGTGTCTTTCTTCATTAGCAATGTCATCATGTCACCTAAATAAAGGAAAGTACGTATCATGTTATTGAAAATGCCTTAAAAGGGGACTAGCTTCTAAGAGTTTTCTATCTATGCGATGCATGCCTGATTTTGCATCACCCAATACACTATAACTAACCATCTCTGGGGCCAAATAAAAGTGTCACTGCATAAGCAAACAGTCCATGACATTTAATGGTTTTAAGGTAGAGAGTATGTGAAGTCAAATAAGGACAAAGCTGATAATGAAGTAATATCCACCACTCAACATCCAGAATAAGTCGTTGGGGAAAATATGTCAAACAAGAATAGTGCACCTGGAAACCAGATATATTCTTTTAAATTAAAGTTTCAAAAACATCCCGAGCTCTTTAGTCCAACAAAAACAGGACATCATTCCATTAAAAGGGATATCTCCAGACATTCTTTTATTTTCAAAGAATTTTTTCTTTAAAAGGGGGCAAATAAGTAGTTTTAACTACTGCAAACACTGGTGCATTCACAAAACAGAACTGAGAACTGATAACATTTTTTCACATATGCTTCAAGTCTTTAAAAAAAAATAACATATAGAAATATTCTTTTTCCTCCATTCCTGTTCTCTGTTCCCTCTTTGCAGAGCAAAGATTATCATGGATTTAGTTTGGTGGATATCCTTCACCTTATTTTTTAAATGTTTTATATTTTAAATATGTTTTCATATACACATATATTTATCTATGAATTTATACTCTTTTGCATTTTTGACAAATTGTGGGTATAATTCCACAGCTTGCTTTATTCACTCTACTCTGTTTCTGAAATCTTAACTGTTGTGACTACTGTAAAATATTTTATCATATAATCATGCCAGATTTTATTTATCCATTCCTCCATTGATGGGCATTTATCTTGCATCCAATTTTATTGTGACAATGCTACAAGGAACATCTTGCATACAATTTTTCACTATTGTGACAATGCTGCAATGAACATCCTTTTATAGGTCTCCTTTATATATGTGGGGGAGAATCTCTAGGGAATAAAGCTGGGTGTGGAAGTGCTAGATCACAGGACACATGCATTTTCAGCTTCACTGGATATCTCTAAATTGATCTCCATAAAAGTCAGAGATCAGTTTACAAGAGGCCAGTTTTCCCCACAACTTCACCAATACTCAGCATCATTAAATTTTTAATGATTTTGCTAATCTGACAGTGTGAAATGGTATCTCACTCTTGTTTTTTTTTTTTTTTTTTGAGACAGAGTCTCTCTCACTCTGTTGCCCTGGCTAGAGTGAGTGCCGTGGCGTCAGCCTAGCTCACAGCAACCTCAAACTCCTGGGCTTAAGCAATCCTCCTGCCTCAGCCTCCCGAGTAGCTGGGACTACAGGCATGTGCCACCATGCCTGGCTAATTTTTTCTATATATTTTAGCTGTCCATATAATTTCTTTCTATTTTTAGTAGAGATGGGGTCTCGCTCTTGCTCAGGCTGGTCTCGAACTCCTGAGCTCAAACGATCCGCCCACCTCGGCCTCCCAGAGTGCTAGGATTACAGGCGTGAGCCACCGCGCCCGGCCTCACTCTTGTTTTAATTTGCATTTCCCTAATATCAGTGAAGTTGAACATCTCCTTATATGTTTATAGACTAGCCAGTTTCTCTTCTCTACATTTCTATCATTTGCCCATTGGGTTGTCTTTTTCTTTATTGACTTATTTTCTTAATTCTAGACTTACAACAATCTAATTATACACAATGAACCGAGAATGGTAGCACTCAAAATGTGCCAACTTTATCATTCCTTCAAAATAATCTGATTTACGGTCAAAATTAGCATTATTATGAAAGTAAATATTGAAAAGCTGTGACTGTGTAAAGCCTCAGAGCTAGGAATACAAAAGTAAACCTACTCAATAAAAGTACTATTACATATGAAGATGTGCTGGTGTCAGTCTGTCATTGCTATGTTTGCTTTTACCTCCAGGGAGAAATTCCATGATTAGATAAAGGTTCCTCTTATCTTGAAAACTGTAAAACATCTTCACTACCCAGGCACCATCTGCTTCTACCAAAATATCTCTTTCTGCTCGGATGTGGGCCACCTAGATGAATATATTTTGAAAATATAATTGTAACACATTACTCATTTTTCAGGCTTATCTCTTATATTTATCCAACCATAACAGTAATGAAGGAAAGCTGGAGTTTTAGAAAAAATTTGAAACACATACATGTTCATATTCTCATTAAATGTGGAGAACCTCAGGAAATAGTTTATTGTAGTTTATATCTTTAGGCCTGAAAAGGTGAGATCAACAAGTATGTTATGGGAAGCGGAGGCCTTTGAGGTAAAGCGATGATTAGTCTAAAAACTAACCAGAATCTTTACACAGCCAAACATCCTGGCTTTATCATGTAAATTTAGGGCCCTACTCTGACTTTTACAGTTAAGAGCAGTAAACAATGCCCTGTAGATTGGTATGGCAAAGCCGTATTCTAAAAAGAGCAAACTATTTTTAACTGTTAAACAATGGGCCCGGCTCGATCTTTATTTGTTTGTGTTTTTTTAAGAAGTAGGAATAATTATAATAACTTTACATTTATATTAAGTTATTGTTATAATATAAAATCTCTATAATATCTATAAACATTAGCTACAGCAAATTCGTGTAACTTTTTGGGACTTTGCTACTGATATGTCAGATACATAATTACTAGGGATGCTGTATTACGTGAAAATTTTACAGACTGAAAAATTCATGGGGTTGGCAAAACTGGTCAGTTTTCAGATGTTTTTGCAATAATATATTTATATATTCTTTCTTCAAAGATTAACAGTAAGACTTGATTTTTATGTTTTTGCTATTTTCAATGTACATCTTTATGAACTCTGGCCCAAAGCACATAAGAACACATATTTGTAAACCTTTTCATAATAAAATATGATCTGCTTAAAATATATTTAGAATTATAATACTATATTATTGCCTGGTACAGTAAATACTCTGAGATCAAAGCACAAGAGTTGGTAAGAATTTGTTTTCTGGCATCAAAATACTTTATAATATCTCTGGATCTGTTTCATTAAGTGAAAAATGTAGCAAAAGTTCTTACCTATTACCTTTTAGGAAGTGATTTCAGGTCATAAAGGAAAAGGCTTAAACTTTTGGTGCTGCGTCTAGTGTTGTCAGAAAAAAATAACTGCAACATACTTGGCTTTAAATATTTTAAATCTAGATTATAGGATATGTTTCCAAAATGGGATCCAAAGGTTAGAAAGTATGACATATGGTAATCTGGTCCCACAATAGTAGGAGGAAAAGCTGCTACATAATTTTGTGCAGTGGTTAGTATTAAAGTAAATGTGATACAACTTAAAATATTGATGTATTAGAATTGAGTAGGAAAAGGTTTTCCAAAATGAAATTCAGTGGTAACAAATACAGATTAACTTATGTAAGGGGAAAACAACCCCAAAATGCAAAATCGACGGGATGTTGGATTCCAATGACATTGCCCCCCCATATAGGAAAGAACAGTGGTCCAGAGGCTCCTTGACTTTGACAAAATACTCTAGACCAGGCTCTCCAATACAAATACAATGCAAGCCACATATGTATTAACAATTTTAAATTTTCTAGTAGCCGTGTAAAAAGTAAAACAGGTAAAATTAATTTTAATAATATAGTTTATGTAACCCAATATACCCAAATATTATTTCAGTATATAATCAATATAAAAGTTATTGAAATATTTTATACTTTTGGGGGGTACCAAGTCTTCACATGGTGGGTATTTGACATTTATAGCATACCTCAATTCAGACTAGCTACAGTTCAAGTGCCCAACAGACAGCCCTAGGTGGCTAGTGGCTAGAGTAGCTTAAACTAACTGCTCCCTTTTCCCTTCCTCTAAAACCCTATCTAGGACTAATCCCATTATGGCTAAGTTAGAGTCCTATTTTCCTCCTTGTCTCTGAGGCTATACCTCTTTACCTTTATTTATTTATTTATTTATTTTTAAATTTATTTACCCTTATTCTCATCATTATCTACAATTATCGAATCCAACTCAGTATCTCAACAACCTTCCTTGTCTTCCAGCCCTTTTCCCTCTGGAGAATCACAGCCTGTCATCAACAAAGTCCCCTATACCTCATCTATAACCTCATCTCTAGCTGAAAAGCACCGAACTATACTAACTGGTTTCTCTTCATGATTGCAAATCTCAGTGAGCATTCAACTGCATTTCCCTAGGTCTGCTTTCCCACACTTTAGGATGACTCTTTCCCAGCTTCTCTCTCCTTAAAGGAGCTATCCCTCCTTATATGCCTTTACTGAGGGTTCTGTCTTCCTGCAGCCTTCTCAAGAAAGGCCTGCTTTTCTCTCATGTGTTGCCTGGTGAGGGGGTAGGTTTCCTCCTCACTGTCATGGCTGCTTCTGAACCATTTTGATGCCTTCCTTCTCTCTAGCTCCTTTGAAGCATATGCTCTGAGACCACATCATCCTTATAGCTCATTGACAGAACTCCTGATCAATCCCCCTCACTCATTCGTGACTTCAACTCATGGCTCAACATCTTCCTCTCCACCAATGGATGGATTTCAACAGCCACAGGATGAACCATCAAGTACCCTATCCACACAGTTCCTTGACTTCTTCCTCCCCTTCAGTGATCTTTCCTCCACTACCCCTCAGCCACCCATGGTAAGATTCTTGTCCTCCTCATCACCAGTAATTGTACTCTCTTCTAAAATCTCAACTTTGAGGAACTCTCTTTCTGATCTCCACCTCTCTACTCTTCCAGGTCTCTTATTCTGGTACTTCAATCTCTATGCCATGGGCCCTATCACTTTTTCTCTATTACCCTCCTCATAACCTCACTTATTTTTCTGCCCATCATAGATTTCATTATTCATAGATCACTCTTTTGCAAATGACGTGAACTCCTTCATCCTTCTCTCCCTCCATTGTATTTGCCTAGGAAAACACCAACCAAGGCTAAACCCAAATTTCTGTCTATTCTGCACCTGACCCTGAGCAACTAAGTGTTACTGGAGAAAAATCACCCAACTATACCAATTGGTTTCACTTTAAATTCCTGACTGCAAATCTCAACAGGCATTTGACTGTATTTCCCTACCAAGTCTGCTTTGCCACACTTCAGGATTTCACAACTTCTCTTTCCTTAAGCCTCCTTTCAAGCCACTCCTCCTTTACTCCATTTGCACTCAGGGAGGAAGTTAAAACTTTCCAATGCCAGATCAACCATCCTATTTGTTCCCATTTTCTCTGCTTTTCCTTCCTGTTTTAATAAATGAGTCCCTGCTCCTTTATCTTCCAGCATAGTCCTGTAAGTATCTCCCCTGTCCCCTGCATCTTCAATTTTTCTATTTCTAATGGATTCTTATCAGTACTGAAACTTTTCCTGTCTTAAAAAAAAAAAAAAAAAAAACACCTCCTTTTGACTCTAACTCTTACTTTACCAATCTATTCTCTGTTCTGCTTCATGGGAAAGATCAACCTGTACTCTTTACACTTCTTGCTCCTCATTCTCCTTTCCACCATTTCAGTTAGACCTCTACCTTCCAATCCACTGTAACTTGTCCTTGCCAAGTTACTCAAAATCTCCATGCTGTGGCCTGTCCCCTTTTCTCTCTCTTAGCAGCATTCAACATAGGTAACTACTCACCGCCTCTGAACACTTTCTTCTCTTGGCTTCCAGGATGCCATGTTCTTCTAGTTTTCCCCTATCTGATACAATGTTCTTTCTTGGTCACCATTGCTGGTCCCCCCCCTGCCTGATGTTCCCCAGGGCTTCCATCTAGGCCCTCTTCTCTATACTTGATTCCCACGCAATTTTATCATGTCCCATTACTTTAACCTGGTTTCTTCCCTTTCCCTCACTACTCCATCCTCTCACCCCACAACAGTCCATCAGAGCAAATCCTGCTAGCTCTTCCTTCAAAACATATAATCTATTAAACTTTTCTTCCAACTGCACTGTCACAACCAAAGTATAAGCCATATAAAACATCAATCAGACATGCCACTCCCCTGTTTAAACAAAATAAAACCCCTCCAATGTCTTCCCACTGCACTTAGTATAAAATCCAAACTCTAGATCACAGCCTTCAAACCCTGCTTATCTCTCACTTCATCTCTAGTCACTCTTCGCTTCTGTCTAGCCATAATGGCTTCTTTCTCTTCTTTGAGCAGACCAAGGTTATTCTGGCCTCAGCCCTCTGCATTTGCCACACAGACCACTGTTCTACCAGACGTGTTTTTTTCTTTTAGAGAGGGGGTATCACTCTGGCACCCGGGCTGGAGTTCAGTGGCACAATCAGAGCTCACTGTAGCCTCTAACTCTTGTCCTCAGCCTCCCACCTAGCTAGGACTACAGGTGTGTGCCACCATGCCTGGCTAATTTAAAAATTTTTTTTATAGAGACGGCATCTTGATAGTTGCCCAGGCTGGTCTCTAACTCCTTGCCTCAATCGATCCTCCCATCTTGGCCTCCCAAAGTGCCAGGATTACAAGCGTGAGCCACCGTGCCTGGCCTGTTCTACTAGATCTTTATATGTCATTCTTTCCCATCATTCAGTCTCTCATCAAATATTCCCTCCTCAGAGAGACTTTCCCTGATCTAATTCTTCCTCCTAAACTCAGATCATATGTATGACCTTATCGTTTAAAAAAATTTTCTTCATAGTACTTATCATGACAATGTGAAATAGCTGTCTTGTCTCCACTACTAAAAAAGAACAAGGATCAGATTTGCCTTGTTAATCACTGTATTCCCAGAACATACAATACAAGTAGGCACCCAATAAATACGTGCTGAATGAATGAAATAGCAAAATGAAAGAATGCAGTGAAAATCCGAGTGGGTCATAGTTAAATAAAAATCAACTTATTAATGGTTATTAATGTGTTATACACATTATCATGATTATTAACATAATGTATTATATTGTTGCAATAATAATAAGTAAGCTTCATAGGGACTAAAAGGCAAGTAAAGCACAACAAACAGAGAAATGCCATCTCCTATATAGTTTCATTGTTGAGTCTTTCACTAGAATAGGTATTCAATTTAGGGTTCTAGAGCGTCCACCCATACTGGAAACACAAGTGAACACATAAAATAATACTATCAATGTTTTCAGACATTATGGCCACCCCACGGAACTGTAGTAAGTTACAGGAAACATGAAGAGAGCCCAGGAGTATAAAAAAAGTAGTTATAGATTTTGGATACATGAAAATCAGCAAACTGTCAGGAGACTAGTTTCAATTATTTCATATATGATAGGGATAGAGGGTGCTGAGGACTATTCTTTGTTTTCACTGAAGTCAGAAAAGGAAGTATTTCAGAAGGTATTTTGTTACAGACTCAATGTTTGTGTCTCTCCAAAATACATATGGTGAAGTCCTAATACCCAATGTGACTGTATTTGCAGATGGGGCCTCAAAGGAAGTAGTTAAGGTTAAATGAAGTCATAACGGTAGAATTAGTGTCCTTACAAGAAGAGACACCAGGGACTTCTCACGAGAGCATGCATGTTCTCCTTCACTCCTCCCCACATGCACCAAGCAAAGGCTGCAGAGGACTTGGTGAGAAGGCGGCTGTCCGCAAGCCAGGAAGAGAGGCCTCACCAGAAACCAAAACCTGCCAGAACCTTCATCTTTGACTTCCAGCCTCCAGAACTGTGAGAAAGTACATTTCTGTTGTTTAAGCTACCTAGCCTATGGTATTGTGTTTTGGCAGTCTGAGCAGACTAATACACAGATTATGAATTTGGAAGAAATTTTAAATATAAGAATTGAGAAATACTAAAACAGACTATTAGAAAATTAACAGATTATATAGTAAGGTGTATAAATGTCTTTTTTAAAATTCCAGTATAAACGCTTACTCTAACACCTAGTCAGTGGATGTTCCTTCATGTTATATGTGTTAAAGAACCCGTACCTGCTCTTTTTCAAGCATATCAGCCTTTCTCAGTATCTTCATTGCATAGATATGGCCTGTATCTTTCTTCTGGACCAGCCGCACCTAGAATATAAAAATAAATATTATGCTACACCTCATCTTAGCCAAAAGGCTGAGAAGTTAAAAAAAATAAATATTGTAAGTGTTAAACAATCACTGCTATTTATTCATGAGTGCAAAGCATGTTCCCTTACTGAAAGCAGGAATTTGTTATTGTTGTTATTTCAGGAATTGTATTTTAATACAATTTTAAACTATCTTAAGATATACATTTTCAGCAGTAGTGACTTTAAAAAAGCAGCACACCTCTCCAAAAGCTCCTCTTCCGATAACTTTCAGAGACTCAAAGTCATCCAAGCCAAGTCTGGTCCTCTTGAGCCGTAAGAACTCTGTTTCTTTGCGAGCATGTTGTGATCGGCGTAACTTTTTCTATTTAAGAAAAGACAATTTAAAAGCATGATTTTATAATCAGATTGTTTCAAAGGAACTTACAGTATTAAAAGATGATCCACATAAAAAGAGAGGTAAGGTATCTTAAACAGTATACACCAGTGCTATAATTTATTTACCAAAGCCAAATATTTATTAAACATGGAAAGAGTAAAGCAATTTAAAGGAAATTTTTTATTTTTACCAAGTGATAAATCTTTACTCTTGAGGTGGACTCCATTAAATATTTCATCTTAACTAGTCTATCATATTTATATATACAAAATTTATTCTTTCATATCTATGCTAACTTAATTCCATAAATAAAAATTAAACTTTAGGAAATACTAATAGTATTCCGATACTGATTTTTATTGTCAGAAAATCTACTTTGTTTCAATTCTCTAACTTACAAGGTTGCTCTATCACAACTACTAAGACTTGTGACAACAAAATAACGATGTGTTTCCATAGAGATTTACTTATGGTAAAATTTATTCTTGGACAAATTTTGATAAACTGCTTGAGACTTGGCACACAACTTCCTGAAAATATGAAATTGCAAAAAAAAAAAAAAAATTACAAGAAGTCATTAAGATATCCAAGTCAGTAATTTCATAATCCATTCTACAAAGGTCACAAAAAGTAACTACCATTAATAAGCAACATTATGAAACACCTGAAGGTTACATTTGGAACAGGCATTTATTTCATTGTTCTAAATCTCATTTTTTCCCCTCACCAGACAAAAGTCTGTTTTTTGACACAGTTAGCTCCTAGTAGAGGTAAAACAGAGTGGGAAATAAATAAAATCAGTGAAAAAATTACCTGTTCATCTTCAACTAAATCCTATCAAACTTTCAGTTGTTCAGTTTTGAGGAAGAGATAAGTCAAAATGACCGTAACAGCTCAGAAACATTGCTTCTAAATGCAGCTCAAGGGACAACCATTGAATAGTCCCTCCCTGCTGCTGTGTATATCTGTTTTAAAAAGGGTTAGATGAACTATTAATAATATAATAATGTAATTATGTAAATATGTATAATCAATGCAATGGAATTCTGATACTTCTAAACAAAATTAATCCAAAAGGATGAAATCAAGAAATTATATCTTTAATTCAAATAGCTAAACATACTCAGGTATATCAATGGTGGAAATTAGGGCAGTATGAAGATAAAGTCAAGCATAGAAGTTTAAATGCTTTGCCTATTGTCTTTTTCACATTTGATATTGATCATAAAATATAATGGTACTATGGAAAAATTAAGTAGGCAACCACGAATTTTTTTTCTTGGTAAGAGGTGAGGCAATAAAAGAAATTAAGTAACTATGATGAAGATGTAACAATCATTATTCTATTTACCTAAAACTATCCAGATCTAGTGGCTATGTAATAATTTAAAAAATAGACTTCCCTTCCAGCTATATTAATATTTTAAATAGTAATACATTTCCATCTTGAATATGCCTTGCTTTTCATCAAACATTTTTATTTCTGGGCTTATGTATTGATATGGTTTGTCCTCACCAAAACTCATGTTCAAATTCGATCACCCTGCTGCAGTTTTGGGAGGTGGGGCATAGTGGCAGGTGTTTGGGTCATGGGGGTGGATCCTCATGAATGGCTTGGTGCCACTCTCGTGGTAGTGAGTGAGTTCTTGCTCCTATGAGACTGGATTAGTTCTTGTGGGAATGATTACTTCTCATGAGAGTGGGCTGTTATAAAGCAGCTTTTGCCCCGCTGTACAGGTCCCCTTCCTCTTTGACCTTCCATCATGTTATGACGCAGCACAAAAGCCCTCACCAGAAGCCAAGCAGATGCTGGCACCATGCTTCTTGTACTTCCCAGCCTGAAGAACCATGAGTCAAATAAACTTCTTTTCTTTATAAAAAAAATAAAATAAAATAAAAAATAGACTTCCCTAATCATGGGATTTCCATGGCTGATTTTCATCTTTTAAACATCAGTTTAAAGAAGCTAAAATTATACTTAGATAATTACAAAAACAAAGATGGATCCTAAAGCAATACTGAAGACTATTTTTTCCTTCTTTCTACATAAATACAATGACAAATTCCCTTTTTTGCATGTAATAGATGTTCAAAAATACCTTCTGAATAATTAAAGGGTACAAATAAAAAAACTGAATTACAAGTAAAGGAAAAGACAGCCCCCCAAAGTAGCTTATTTCACATTTTAAGACTGTAATTTTTAAAAGGCCACTTGGTGGCACTATAGTATCATGTCCTTCAAAGCAGTGATGAGGTTTTTTAAATTTTTTTTATTATAAAAATAAATATAAGAATTTAAAATTAAATCTCTCCCTTTTGGCTTATAAAACAGAGCACAGTTGGGTATAGTTGCAGAAACCTGTCTAATCTGAATGGAAAAGATGACCTCATTACAGTTTCTTTACTTGTCCAATGGGTCGTGTAATGCAGAAAGTAAACAATGTTTATGTAGTTTGGGGCATTGCCATTTCATGGCAGACAGGGAGAAGTACAAGCATATGGAACACATAATTCTACAAAAATGAGAAATCACCTATAACAGCTACATTACTTTTAAAAAAATCTATTCCATGATTGTAGTCATCAGTGTTGTGGTGCCAGAGGTAAGCTGAAGCAAGTTCACATTTTTTTAAAAAAATTCATGAAAAAGCATGTTGATATATCTGCTCACAACTTGTATAGATTAAGTAGCATTGAAAGGCAAACAACATCTTTGTGGTAATCACATTCTTTCCTTCTCCAAAGAAGACAACAGAAATCTGTGGACGGGCTTCACATTTCATGGCTCTCTTTTGTAGTTTGAACTTGCCTATTTTGGTTTTCCTTTAGAACAAATAATATTCCATGCTTGATAGGATTTTCTTAAGTGAGATGAAACTAGAAATTGTTTTCTTCCTTTTTCCATTCCTTTTTATATGGGTGTTCTTCAAACTCTCAATCTGTAGGGTGCCCAGTTTTTATAAAGACAGAGTAGACAAAGTTTTGAGATATGGAAGGGCTCAGCTACCAACTTCATCTATTTTGTTTGTATGAACAATTTTAGTTAAAAAACCCCGTCCCACATAAAGATAGTTCCAACATGTTTTATATTAAGGTTGAGAGAATTTGTTTACGTTATAGAATTTGACATAATCCAGACGTAGTGTGGGGCCTAATAATAAGCATTTGTGGGATTAAAAATATCTTTACAGAAAAAATTTAGAAGTTTTATAAATAGATGTTATGGGCCACTGACTATTTTTATGGGCAAAATCATCTCACATTTTCTACAAGCTATTCAGAAAAGTTAAAGAAAATAGCCATAAATGTAGTTAGTATTTGCTGATGCAGACCAGAGATTGTAAACGAGAAGCTAAAAACTGTATTCAACCTACAGACATATTTGATTTGGACTGCAAGTTGTTTTTAAAACATTTTAATTACTTGCTGATATTTTAAAAAGCAGGTGACTCTGAATAAAAGTCCAGATTTCCACCTTCTCTTGAAAAACAGGAACTTGGCCACATTAGGCCAACAGTGGCAATCGCCTTTAGGTGGGCCACTGTTTCCTAATTTGTCAGACTCCAGCATTGGTGCCAGTCACCAGGAAACATGTCAAAGTGGGCTGAGGCTCTTGTTTTCTTACAGTAATATGCAAAACCATATGTCCTTATCAACAGATAAGCCGCGAGGATCAAATATTTTAGAAACAGGAAAAATAAGAATCTGTATCTTTGTGGAAGTAAAAAAAATATTCTTATAGGTTACATATGTAAACAGAGTGCATCTGGATCAAAAGAATATAACCTAAGATGCCATCATGAAACCAACCTGGCCAGCTTCTCTCACTTATGTTACCTACTTGGACCTGGGGCATCCCCTACACTTCAAATTAAGATCTTATGTTTAAGATTTATCAATATAATGATGTATAATATATATTAATGATTATAATTACATGGTTATTAATAAGAAAGTTTATGCTAATAAAAAAATAAGGAAAGATGTACTCAGTCTTATTTTTTTCTCTGGAGATCAGAATACAGATTTAAATCATTACCTTTCTCACTAAAATTTAACGAATGTAAATGAAATGAACTTTTAAAAAATTTATTATGGTAATTTCATACACATTATAATAAATAATTTTAGCTGTAAGAATACTTTAGTTTTCTGGATTGAGTCAAGTGATTAACAAAGTAACCAACTTTAGTATAAATCATAAAATATTTTATTTGATTTAAACATTGCAACTCAGGATACAGGGACAGTCCTAGGAAAGGTGCAGGGAAGGTTAGATAAGGGTTTGATTGCAAGTCATCATTTGACAGTCTACTTTTTAAATGTAGAAACTCTTTTCTGATCATTGAAACTGTTAAACTAATTAATCTAGGTTATGGCTCCTTATTGCCTAGAAAATAAAGTATACCTTTCTTAGTAAACTATTGTAAGCCAAGTTTTCCACTGTGTGCTGTCAACTTACCTTGCTCCCTTTATAGCTCAAATGTAATTACCCATTATTCTGTATATACATTCATTATTTTGTATATACCTCTTATCTCTACTGTAAATTCTAACAGTTCTTTATAATTCAAATCAATTGTTTCCTCTTCCATAAAACCTTTTCTGATTCCCTGAATTAGGGGGGAAAAAAATCTTGTCTATATTTTCAAAGTTTGCCACATTCTATCATGTATATATATTTTTACATACATACACACATGCACACACAGATACAATCTCTCCTTCTAATTTGTAAACTACTTGAAGGCAAAATCCATTGTTCATTTATTTACCAAGTATTTATTCTAGCTCTCTGCCAGTTCTGGAGATGTAATGTTGAATAAGACATCGTGGAAGGCCGGGCACGGTGGCTCACGCCTGTAATCCTAGCACTCTGGGAGGCCGAGGCGGGTGGATCACTCAAGGTCAGGAGTTCAAGATCAGCCTGAGCAAGAGAGAGACCCCGACTCTACTAAAAATAGAAAGAAATTATCTGGCCAACTAAAAATATATAGAAAAAATTAGCTGGGCATGGTAGCGCATGCCTGTAGTCCCAGCTACTCGGGAGGCTGAGGCAGGAGGATCGCTTAAGCCCAGGAGTTTGAGGTTGCTGTGAGCTGGGCTGACGCCACAGCACTCTAGCCCAGGCAAGAGAGTGAGACTCTGTCTCAAAAAAAAAAGAAAAAAAAAGACATCATGGAGTTTCTAGTCTCTGGAAAGATGGTATTTTAAGGCTACCAAAGGGACGGGAACAGTGTTATGGGATAATAGAATGCAGGAGAAGTACCTTGAGAGATTAAGGAGGATTTCTCAGTGGAAGTGATACCTAAAGTGAGACCTAAAGCTTCTTGAAGAATAATGGGAATTGGGTAGGAGTAAGGAAGAGTTCCAAGCAGCAGAAACAGCATGTGAAAAGGTCACAGACAAGAGAGGGAGAAATTAAAGTAATTTACATAGGTCAGCATAGGCAGCAGGGTGGGTGACAAGAGATGAGGCTAGAGAAAGAGAAGCAGAGGCCAACTGGTGAAGGTTCTTGTGGACCAGTGTGAACAAGTCTGCCCTTGCCCAAGAGCACCTGGGAGCCAGTGAAGAGTTATTAAGCAAAAGAGTGATGTGATCAAACCTCTTTTTAGACAGATCACCCTGGTTGCAGTATGCAGAAAAACTGGGGGCAGGAAGTAGAGGCACCCGCTGGGGACAGTTATTCTTCAACTGAGATATAGAGTAGTTTAAACTCGGTAGTAGCACTGAACTAGAAAAGCAGATAGTTTTAAAAGAATATTTAGAAAAAAATTTGAAAAGAGTTAGTAACTGATTGATTACTCCTAGAGCCTGTCTTTCTTGTTCCACAAACCTAGAATACTGTAATTTTCACTAAATATATGTTCTTAGAATTAAAAAAAAGCTGCTTCCTTCTAAAGATATCCATGATAGCAATAAAGAAGTCCATATTCAAATGATAAAATCCATATTATCTAAGTTATAAAATCATCTGATATCAATAACTGAAAGAGTCACCACAGTACAGTAATTATAAGTAATCACGTTACCTCTTCGTCTGCTAATCCTTCTTCTTCCATGGCCACTTCTAATTTCTTTTGCCTTTTCAAAGGAAAAAATAATTTAAATTTTAAATACATTCCTAACTATTCCCATTTAAGAAATATACATTTATTTATTCAAGTTAACCACTTCAGTTTGGTATGCTAAAAAAATTCAAGTTGGATCAAAATAATCACTAAGAATAGTTTTCTTTCTTAAAAATATAAACCCAGATTTCACTTTCTCATATTGGCCAAATGAATAATTTACTTCTAAAGCTTACTTCACTCTCCTGCCTAAAGGGTCAATAGTAAAGATAACTAATGTTCTAATATGGAAAACTCTGTTATCTAATGTTCAATCCACCAATTGAGAAATAAATATTTCTCAATGTTTATACCAGAAGTATAAAAAGGTAACTATAGTGACTAAACGTATAAATTTTTAAGGTGGATATGCCTGTGTTTGAATCTCCTGGCTCTAACATTTATTGGCTAAATGAGCTTGTCTAAGTCCTTTACTTAAACTCTTAAGCTTGATTTTCTTGATTAATCAAGGAAAGATGTTTAATACAACTGGACATCTTTTATTTTATTCTATTAAAATTCTTTGAAAATTGGAAAGTCATATATGTATATTTTAAAACCCCCACCAACTACCAGAACATTTGTTTTTCTAGGTACAGTCAAGTTCAGTTACTCTTTTTTTTTTAAATGGCATCCTTAAAGTTACTTAAGCTAAGCATTTGGTGGGGTGGGGGTGGGCAAGGTGGCTGAAGTCACCAAAACTAGAGAGATGGTTGTGGAACACATTTTATAACTCCTTTCCAAGTGAATATTAGTATTTTATATCTATTGTATTGGTTTTTCCTAAATATAAAACCTGGGAGAATGCCTCCTAATTAGTTTTGGAGTGTGCCAGAATAACACTAATTTTTCAGCATTTAATCAAAAGGGTTGAGGTCAGTACTGAAACCATCATACACATTTTTCAGTATTTGTTATTCATGACAGTATGTCCAAAGGTAAGCTTTTTCCTAAACCATTAGTAAGATCACTTATTTTTCTTTCTTATGGAAAATTTCTAACAAAAACATCTAAAGCTTGTGCATAAATGAGCACCCCAATGGAGAGGATGAGACCTAATACCATACTGTCCACCCACACACTTCCTCAGCTCTTGTCATAGGCACCTGGGTGTTTATCACACTGATTTTCATCTTTTGTTTATACCTCCAACCCTTAGAATGGAATAAGCTCGTAACATCAATGTACCCTTACGCACTTCAAAGCTGCCTGTTGAATGACTTCCAGTTTTCTTCTCTGCAGAAGGCATCCAGAGAGTAAGAGACCATTATTCTAGGAGGAACTACCAATACACAAACAACTTTATTCTTCTCCCAAATCTCCACTGCCCCCTTCCCTCAATTCTTGCCAAGACTAACACTTCATGAAACCATCCCTCATTCTGGGAAGAGATACAGTAACATTCATCCATTTCTACCACATGGAAACAGGAAGATCCATGATTTCTCCTATACCTTTTTTAAAAATAGTTTTCCTCTTAAAATGCTCTTGCACTTTGCCTTGATTAATACTTTACTAGGCTTATGCATTTATCCAATTAGGTAAGCCTTAAAAATACATCAAACATGTATAAACTTTTAGAAAATAAGAGCTGTTTAATTTGACTTTCATGGCACCAAGCTGAGACTGCTTTTTTCTCCCCTTAATAACAGCAGGTAATTTTATTCTTACTTTCCTTTGTCTGGAAATAGAGGGCAAAACTGAATTATCTTAAGGTTTCAGCAAGAAAAGACTATGGACCTTCAAAATTCTGATGAATTTTTTAAGAGTCTGCTTTTTGAAGACAACATAGGTCTTTCCTTGGTTCTCTTCTACTTTATTCACCCTCTCATGATCTAATCACTTCTGGGGACTTAATTACATTTATAATTAATGTAGTTACTGATATATGTGGATTTATTTCTAACTTATTTTGTGCTTTCTATTTTTGCATTTCAATTTTTCAGTTTTTAGTATTTCAGCTTTTCTTTTTCCCTTGCCTTCTTTTGAACTGATTTTCTTCTCATTTTGTATTTTTCCTTCTACTAGTTTGGAAGTTACCAACTCTATGTTTATTCTTTTAGTGGTTACCCTAGAAATTACAACATATATACCTAATTTGTCAAAGTCTTAAGTTAATTGATCTTTACCCCTTGTCTACAAAGATCTTTAAGCACACTTTAATTCCAGTTACTTCTCTCCTGACTTATATTCTGCTGGAAAATATTTTAATTCTACTTTTAAAATTTCATAAGATATTGTTATTTTTGTTGTTTTACACAATTTTTGTTGAGACTTATCCACCTATTTACCATTTAGATCTGCTATTGGTGATCACTTTCCTTCTGCCTAAATTGAACTTTCGGAATTTCTACTGGCGGTGAACTATCAGTTTTTGCTTGCCTCTGGCTCCATTATCATCCTTCTCTTCCATTGGGAATTTTAATTAGAGATATGTCTGCTCTTTTCACCATTCTTCTCCATGTTTATTTGTTTGTTTGTTTTTTGAGACAGAGTCTCACTCTGCCACCCCAGCTAGAATGCAGTGGCATCATTATAGTTCACTGCAACTTCCACCTCCTGGGCTTAAGTGATCTTCCTGCCTCAGCCTCCCAAGTAGCTGGGACTACAGGCTCGCACCACCACGCCTGGCTAATTTTTCTATTTTTTGTAGAGGTGGGGTCTCGGTCTTGCTCAGGCTGGTCTCGAACTCTTGGCCTCAAGCAATCTGCCCCCTTGGCCTCCCAGAGTGCTAGGATTACAGCTGTGAGCCACCATATCCGGCCCTTCCTCCATGTTTCTTAACTCTCTTCCATATATTCCCACACTGTAAGTTGATTTCTGAATAATTACTTAAATTTTATTTTCTAGTTCAATAATTCTCTCCTCACCTGTGTCTAATCTGCAGTTAAACCTGTTCAAAATGAAGTTCGAAACCTGAGTCTTCTTCTCTAGCCCTATTTCACTAAATTGTACCACTCTCAGTTTGCCCAGGCATAAAATTTCAGGGCCAATTTTGACTTATTTGTCTCACATTTCGTAAGTGGCCAGTTGCCCTATTTTGTCAATCTTTCTCACTTCTCAGTTCTTCTCTATTGTTGTCAACACAATCCAAATTCAAGCTGCCTTTTCATTTGCCTGGACTACATAACTAGCCTTTTCTGTCTCTAATTTCCCATCCTGCCCCCAAACCATTCTACCCATCACAATGAAAGTTCTCTTCCACAGAAACACTTGTCATTTAACTCTTCTGCTCAAAAATATTCAAGGCTCTCCACTACCATGAAAATAGCTACATTAACAAAGCATCCAAGGCTCCTAGGATGTTAAAATCTAGCACATCCTGTGCTTGAGCTAAATTGGACATTGCCTGACCTGAAGGTGATTTCTTCTATCTCTAATATCCTTCCTCCTGCTCTTTTACCTCTTTTCTCCTTCCTTTTATGCATGTATAAATAGTACTCTTCCTTTAGAGCCCTGTTTAAATGCCACCCCTATTTATGGAGCTTTCCCAGTTGCCTTAGTCAAAAGCAATCTTTCCCTTCTTTGTCCTTCTCTTAGTGATATTTTTTTCAGTCTTTCCTATAATATTTATGCACATTATCTCTCTTACTATAAGTTTCCTGAATGCAAAACAACATGTCATTCTTTTTTTATTCTTCTACTCCCACTGATACATAACACTGTAAATGTTTTTAGACTAAAGTCATAAAGCTTCCCTCTAAAAGAAAGTATATCACAATTTTGTGGTTGGAAAAGATGTAAAATATCAATTAACATGTGATATAAGACTTTGGGTAACTCAGGAAAACTACTCTGTGAAAATAAAACAGGTAACTAGGTACAGTGTCAGTACAGGAAACTTAAAAACAGCATGCAAAGATCTACAATATTCATATTATTAATGGAAAACATGTTTACACTCCACTTACAACATAACAGCTTATTTAACTAAACAAAATTTTGACTAGCCTTTACTATACCTGGTTTCTCTCTCTTCATGCTGTAAAATTAGGTTGCTATAAAAATTCTCCAATGTGAGCTTGGCTACAGTCACTCTCTCTCGGGTATGGTTGCTCATAGGAAAGGTGGTTGTAGTCCCTGCCGTCATTGCCATAGTAACAGAAACTGAAACAACATATAAAAACAAATTATTCAGTAAAAAACTTTCTACCTTTTATAACAAACTCTGGACATGTTTAATTTCTACTAAGATTCTACCCTAACAGTCCACACATCCAAGTCTTTCATATTATAAATAATACAAAGCTAGGAAAGAAAGAAAAAGATGCACTACTCCCAAAGCAAGAGAAATTAATATTGTACTGGCAAAACCAGGAGTGAATTACAGTAAAGAAGTGCCAATAGCAGTCCAAACATAATACATTTATATATAAAAGGTCATGCTGAATAAGCATTCAAAACAAGAAAAGTTCAATCTATTTTTTTATTGATTACTAAATAAAATCCATAAGATATTGCTAATTTATCCCTGATAAAATGCCAATCTCCTAAGAGTTAATGTAGTTTAGTTAAAGAGTTAAGAAGTAGCTTCTGCTATATAAGTTCTATGAAACACGAAGTGTTGTATCAAATGTTTACACAAACGTCAGTCTAAAGCAATTCTCGTAGGTATATGTTTTAGGGGAAAACTACTTTCAGAAACAGGCCCCTTTGGACGGGGTCCATAGCTGCCCCATTTCATTCTGAATTCTGTGTCATTCCAGATAATGCTATAACAAGGAGTAGTATACTTCTCCAGAATGTGAGTTTCATTTCATTTTCAAATGAAATTCAAATGACTACAGGAATCTGGCAGGAAACACAAATGTATGAATCAAGCTAGGTAACAATAGGGAAGTTTGGGGGCCTTAATTGGACAGTGTATGTCTGCTTAAAGGCATTCAAGTGCCAACTTTGAAAAACCACAGGGCCGGCCAAACAAAGTTCTGGTTTGAGGAAGATAATCTGGACAAACAGATAAGGAGTATAGCAAAATGGTTGCTTCGCAGGGGGATACACTGAACTCTGGTGGCTGATATGGGTGTGGGCAGTGACCCTAACAGACTTGCCTACCACAGCCACATCTGGACTACAAAAACTACAACAATTCATACATTAAAGAGGCTTTTGCTTATCTAGGTGAGGATCACAACAGAACACTCCAAATATAATCCAGATTGCTAATAGTGACCATTCAAAGTTGCATTCTTAGCTGAAAAGTACTCCCCCAAAACTTCCACCAACACCCAACACCCACCTTGCACATGAAGATACTGACCCCTAGATGTATAGACCTGAACTGGACTAGATTCCAGGGATGACAGAATGAACCAAAATACCTTTCTTGTTCTTCAATGTCAAGCAAGTCAAGGATAGTTTGAAAGTAAACAATTTAACTAAGTCACAATTCTACTGTTGTCTTACTGAGTTTACACCTCAATGTACTGCTTGAGCCCCAAACTCATTATGTCTAAAACTGAATCTGTTGTTTGACATTACAAAATTGTTCCTCTGCTGACTACTTTAAATCTTTCCATAACAAGAAGCTGATCATGTCACTTGTCTAAAATCATCCATGGCTCCTTATTACCTACAGCAAATGAAATTAGCTTAGCAAGATCAACAACTCACATACAGTGAGTGAGGATATGTATCAGGAACTTTATGATATTTTATTCATTGATTTCTCCTTTTTTTTCTTCTAAGGGTTTAAGATAGTGGCACTTCCCAAGCATGACTGCATTTCATCCTGACACCAGCCCTGTAAAGTAGAGAGCTGAGGCACAGCTAGTAAACTGTGGAGTCAGGACTCTAACTCCACCTTGCCTTTCTGGCATTACCTGCTGCTCTTCCTCACCACTCATCCTTCTCCCAACATACAGGGCTCTTTCATGCTTCCAAGCCCTCGAGTGACCTATTCCTGAACCAGTTATACCCTCCACTATCTCTGCTTACAGAAATCCTGCTAATCCTTTCTGGCCCAATTTAGCTGAAGTCTTACTATGGTGACTTCTCGAACATTCTCTACCCAGAAGAGACATCACATTTGTCATTCTTTCATGTGTGTTCTCTAACATTTGTACCAATACGTCTCAGGTACTGGTGCTTATTGCTCCATTTGCCTATCCTTTTAAACTAGGAGTACCTCACAGCAAGAACTTTCCCCAATTCATTTTTAAACATTCATCACGACAGCCCTGTATCTGACATATTGTAGTCATTAATGAATGAATGAGATAACCTATCCAGTGGCGGAAGGGGGAAGAGTTGAAAGAATTAGCAAAAAGTAAAGTAGTCTATAAAGGTTAGCTAACAACCAACTGTGGAAAAAAGAAATTACCGAACCTAGGAGTCAGAATTTTATAGATCTAATAATCCCAACCCTGCTGCTAACTGATTATATATGGTTTTATTCAAATCACCAGAACACTCTGAACTCAAGTCACTTCTCCCCCAGACAGGGATTGTAATATTTGCTCTACCTAGATCACAGGCCTACTCTAAAGCCATCTGGGACAATATGCAGCAAATACACAGGAGTGTAAACCACAACGGCTTATACAAATGTAAGATACTATTTTAGGCATTAGTTTGTTTTTAATATGCTAAATGTTTTAATAATAATGAATATTATTTTTAAAAACAATGAATATGGATTAAAGACTTAAAAAGACCTGAAACTATAAAAATCCTAGAAGAAAACCTAGGGAAAACTCTTCTGGATGTTGGTCTAGGCAAAGAATTCATGACTATGGCATGGGCATGCATGGGCAACAAAACCAAAAATAGACAAATGGGACTTAATTAAACTAAAAAGCTTCTGCACAGCAAAAGAAATAATCAACTGAGTGAACAGACAAACTCCAGGTGGGAGAAAATATTTGCAAACCATGTATCCAACAGGGGATTAATACCCACAATTTAGAAAGAACTCAAACAACTCAACAGAAAACCCACAAAGAATCCCATTAAAAAGTGGGCAAAGGACATGGGTAGACATTTTTCAAAAGAAGACATCCAAATGGCCCACAGGCATATGAAAAATGCTCAACATCACTAATCATCAGAGAAATGCAAATTAAAACCACACTGAGATATCATCTTATACCAGTCAGAAAGGCTATTACTAAAAAGACAAAAACAAAAGATATTGGCAAAGATGGCAGAAAAGAGAACTCTTATACATTGTTCCCTTGGTGGGAATATAAATTAGTACAACCCTCTATGGAGAACAGTATGGAGATTTCTCAAAGAACTAAAAATAGAACTACTATTCCAGCAATCCCATTAGTAGGTATCTACCCAAAGGAAAATAAATCATTATATCAAAAAGATACCCCCACTCATATGTTTATCACAACACTATTCACAATAGCATTGATATGGAATCAACCTAAGTATCCATTAGTGGATGACTGGATAAAGAAAATGTGGTATATATACACAATGGAATACTACTCAGCAATAAAAATAATGTCCTTTGCAGCAACAGGGATGTTCCTAGAGGCCAGTATCTTAAGTGAAACAAGTCAGACACAGGAAGACTAATATCACATGTTATACTTATAAGTGGGAACTAAATAACATGTACACATGGATATAGAGTGTGGAATGACAGACAACAGAGACTTGGAAGGGTGAGGAGGTGGACAATGAGAAATTACTTAATGGATACAATGTACATTATCTGAGTGATGGATAGCCTAAAAACCCTGACCTCACCGCTACACAATCTATGCATGTAACAAAAGTTTACTTGTACTCCATAATTTATACAAATAAGCATTATTTATACCCTTACTAGATTGCTACCTAAGGCAATGCTGCAAAACCCTTTTTAGAAATAATGTTCTGTATTTCAGGATCAGATGCAGAAAAGTCAAAGAAGGAAAAGTGGAACAAGGATGGTATATACCAAACATCTCCCAAATCATATTTGTTAATTGGGACTTGTGGGTGAGAAAGGGAAGATGGACTGGAAGTCAAGAAATTCAAGTAAATTTTAGAAACTCAGATTATATTAATACAAAGTTAAACAAATTTCTTATTGTAAGACTTCCCAGCATCTTTAGTATGCTAACATTCATCCTAAGTCCTCAAAAGGCGATAGGTATATAACTTGCAGCAATATTTAGGGAACCTTCTTTAGGCATATAAAATTTAAGTTCATAGATAACTTCTCTTCAAACACTTTTTAGTAAAAAAAAAGCCTGTTACTTTTTTCAACAAACATTTGGGGGTGGGGAGGCTTAAAAGGTCCAACAAAGACCAACACCTAAGGATTTTGGTGCTTTCTGATTTGTGTTGCCTTTCTTCTAGCAAGCAGGTACTAATGAACAGGGAAATGTCTAGAAGATCTGTAGCCAATAAGAGAATTTTCAAAGTGGTTTGCCAGGTCCTAGAAGGAAAAAAGGTCAAGACTCTAGTTGTCTAAACTCTAGTCGTCTAAAGCAAGCCTTATATATTCCTTTCAAAAAGTGAATGATAACAAAACAAAAAACCTTTTTATAATGCCTTTTGAAAAAAAGCTCAAAGAAATAATTACTTACAGAGTTAACGTGGTTCATAAGAAATGCTTGTAGAAGTCAAAGGGAAAGATGTATGATGAACTCAGGGTGTGGCTCTGGAGGGAGCTGACTGGCCGCCAAGGGGCCTTGTACAACAGGCTGCCCAGCTCCGTCTGCCAAGGGGCAAGGTCTGGCATTCAGCTGCCAGTGCCTCAGGGCAATCAAATTCTTGAAGCTCCTTCATCCTAACAAAGTTCACAAAAGACTGATACACAAGACAGAAATGGCAACTTATTGATTTACACAATGAGAAATTGAGTAACAAGGAACAGAGACTTGCATCTTGTGGCAAATGCATTCTATCCTTATAAGCAAGCTAGATGTGAAGCCTTAATTAGGATCAGAAGATTGCTTTCAGAAGATTGCTTGGTGAACATGGCATCAAAACAAAGAGAACTGTTATTCAATTTAAATGTTTAAATATTTAATAGCTGTAATAGAAGGTGGAACCTAAAAGAAACAAGACCGCTGGCTATCTTGCCTGGTGCCTCTGCCCACTGGAAAGAGCTGGAAGAGATGGCCAATATTAATCGCTGCTGCTACAGAGCTTTCGCAGAATGAAGCAAAATTGGGGGCTAGAGGTGTGCAAAGCTTTTGAGAAATATCACTGAGCAAAACTTTAGAGAAAAATTTTGTGAAACATACTAAAGTGTTAGGGAATTCAAAACAATTCCAAACAACAAAAGTTGTCTGCATTCACAGAATAGAAATGGAGGTAGGCATAGTGGCCCATGCCCGTAGTCTCAGCTCCTCCAGAAGCTAAGGTGGGAGGTTCGCTTAAGCCTAGGAGTTCGAGGCTATAGTGTGCTATGCTTGTACCTGTGAATAGCAAGACCCTGTCTCTAAAACAAGAGAAAAATAGTACAGAAGTAAACATGAGGTCATTTGAAATAAATATTTATAGACCTGAGGTCTTTATAAAAGAGGTGTAGGCTGGGTGTGGTGGCTCACGCCTGTAATCCTAGTACTTTGGGAGGCTGAGGTGGGAGGATGGCTTGAGGCCAGGAATTGGAGACCAGCCTAAGCAAGAGCGAGACCCCGTCTCTGCTAAAAATAGAAAAATCAGCCAGTGCTGTGCTGTGTGGGTGTAGTCCCAGCTACTTGGGAGACTGAGACAGGAGGATAGCTTGAGCCTAGGAGTTCAAGGTTGTAGTCAACTGTGATGAGGTCACTACACTCCAGCCTCGGTGACACAGCAGGACTCTATCTCAAAAAAAAAAAAAAAAAGTAAATAAATAGGTATAAACAGAAGATAAGGTTTCTTCCATCATAAGAAGATATAATGAGTTTTACTCCAAAATCCAGAAGTGGATGTCAAATAATGAAAAATTACTTTTAGATACTATGTAATTTAATCATAATTACTATGCTCTTTCCATTCTAGTTACACATTCATGTATGCCTTATTTAAAAACCAATCGGAGCAAATTCTATGTCTATTCATCTTTGTAATGAAAGCATTATGGCACTTGGCAAAGGGCTGAGCACCACAGTAGGCATTCTGTAAATGATGGTGAGTAACTCAACTCAGATGTAATGGACTTTAAATGACACATGGATTTCATATATAATAATTTCATTTTGGTTAAAAAATAAAGAATCATTTGGTAAATGTGTTAACCTTTAGAAACAAATCTTACTTAAGAAATACATTGCAGAAAAAGCCAAAAATTCTACCCTTAGTCATGATTAAATAGTATCTTTTCAGAGATTAGCTTTAAAAACAAAACAAAAAATCATTTCCTTCTCATCAGACACAAATAGGCTTTTAAAAATTTAAGTTATACAAAACTAAGAAGTGATCAAATTATTACAAAGAATGATTTAGAAGACTAGCACTTATTATATTGTAAATTTATTTCTCTAATGGATTTAAAACTGTTCTTTGTCTTTTATTAAAGACCTTTCTTAACCAGAAAAAGAACAGGATACAATTTGCAAGTCTAGAATTCCTGGACTGATAAAAACAACACTAGGTGCCCTTGAATTTCCTGTTCACGTGTGTTTTCTCCAGACTGCCCTATTCATTAATGGAGACACTACCAATAGTTAAGTTCAACATTCTTTAGTTTATCAAGCCTGGGGAAAGGAGATAACAAATCTGGCACTCAGGCCATTTATAAATAGATGTGGTGTCTCCAACCATTTGCCATCAAACTTCTAAACAAGAAAAACAGAACTGCTTTACCTGACTATAAAACAAACTATTTTACTGGTGATTCCACCTTCATTTTCACATACTATATTTCAGAGGAAAGAGTATCCTAATGTTACTATATTGCCTTGCAGTATAAAAATTCTCCTAAATTCATCAACAGTTGCAACCATGATGCCCTAGGCTACAAGTCCTCAGATTGGATACTGTATATGCTGGGTCCCTACTGATAGGGCAGCCATAGCCTCCTTCTTCTTTGAGGTACAGTCCTAAGAGCAAGAAATTCATAGTCAAGAGGACGGGGTGGGTAAATTCACACCTAATGGGTACAATGCACACTATCTGGGTGATGGACACACTTATCTTTGACTCAAACTGTATAAAAGTAATTCATATAACCAAAGCGTTTGTATCCCTGTAATATTCAGAAATAAGAAAGAAAGAAATTCATAGTCAGGTGAGGGTTCAAGTCCCAGAATTAACTTTGACTAGTTGTATTATTTTCAACCAACATTTATTGCAGATATATACTATGTGCTAACACTGTACAAAGTACTGAGATCGTGAAGATTGATAAAACAGTTCCTGCCCTTAGGGAGTTCACAATCTTATGGGGACACAAAGTAGGGTGAAATCAGTTCAAGAGAAGTGTAGTCAGAGGTTTAATAGAGGCGGAGATGCCCGAACTTCTCTTGGAGGGGAGGGGCTGTAGTAAGAGTTCACCAGTTAGATGGACTCAGCAGAGAGGAAGAGCTGCAAGGCATGAAACAGACTGACACACCTGAGTGTACAGATGGGTTGAGCATATTTGGTTGAATGGCAGAAAATAAAGATAGAAAGACCTTTTTTTTGCCATGTTAAAAAATTATCCTGAGCATAAATGGGAATCATTCAAGGCCTTTAATTAAGTGAAGAACAGCCAATACAGAACATTTATTGAGTGTTAACGCAAGTACCAAGAACTTTTCTAAGAATGTTACATGTTTTAATGCATTTAATCCTCCTAACCAGCTCTAAAATCCTATCTGATTTGCACTTAGGGATAGATCATGCCAGCACAGGGAAGATGGCCCAAAGGCTGGAAGTACAGATCAGACTAAAGGCAGTAAATCCAGTTAGGAGGCCTCAATAATGAATACTCAGGGCTAGCCTGCAGCCATATTTCGCTTGCCTTGTGCTGTAGTTTAGAAAATGGAAGATTTCACATAAGTCCAGATTTCTGCTTCCTCTTGAAAAATCCAATCTGTCAACAATGAGCTCACATTCCTGCCTGGAAATAGACAGCTGAGGCAGAACAGCCGGGTATCCCGTATAAACCGTGTCCGCTGGGACACTAACTTTCTACTCCTCACATCCAGCCTTCACTCATTTTATTACCTGTCTGCTTCCTTTACCATTGGAGATTACAGAATAGCGCAGAATAATGAGGGCCCAAATTAATACAGGAAAAGAGATGGAAAAAGGGCTCAGACACTCAGCTGGAAAGACTTCTGTGTTTCAGATTTGGATGAGTGGGCAAATGATGATACCGTCAATACGGATAGAAAGTAGAAGAAGAGTTAACTTGGGGAAAGAAAATAAGGTTAAGGCTGATCCTTGTCTGTCTGAGTGACTTAGCCCGCCTCAGGGTCCACTCCAAGAGTGCCAGCCCGACAGGGGTGCTGAGATGCTTCAATGGCAGCAGAGCACAGGACAAAAGGCCAGATTGCCTGGGCTTGAATTCTGGCCCAGCCACTCACTACCCGTGTGACATGAAGCAAATTATTTACTTTCTGTTCTTCAGCCTCCTGTTAAATAAAGATAATGGCCAACTTGTCTGTGTGCTTGTTATGTTAGTATAAGACTTAATGTGAATTATGAAAATTAGTGTTGGTAAAAGGACTTAGAAACAGTACCTGGCGCCGAGATATGTCATGAGTTTGATAAATCAATAAATGAGTGAAAAATATTTTTAAAATATCCCCTGGCTTTCATCAAATGGTAAAAATGTTCTCTTTTCTGTTCAACCTTCCTCCTCATCCCTCCTGCCTTGGGCTCCTAGTAAGTTAGTTTGTAAATGTAGTCTTTCATAGATATTCCCTCTCTCTCCTAGTCTTAAACCTACTTTATTTGACAAATTAGACTGTTTTTAATTGACAGAGGAGAGATATGTATCAAAAAGTATGTATCAGTTTCCAAAACAGAAACACTTCAAGTAAAAAAATAAAAGGAACTCTTGGTAAAAGGCTTACTAGAAGTCAGCAGGGATTTGGGGGTGGAACTCTGGGTAGAATCAAGTGTTTCGGTGAAGAAAAAACTAACCACTTCCCTCACAAAACAGAGTGATTCTCATGAGGCAACACAGCCAATTTACTTATAACCTCTTTACTGTGTTTGGTATTAAGTGCTTTTGCTTTTGTTTTTAGTTAGCACGGCCCTCTCCATTTGGTGGATTGCCCTGTTCACTGGCCCAGAGGAACGAATTTCATAAACAGACACACTTGTCCTTTGCTCTTTTTGTGAGTCATAAGCTTGGTGATGATGGCACAGTGGTGCTGAAGCTAACATTATCATTTTTATTTTCCAAATTGTTTTAGAAATTGATACTTTTCCCACTGACAAAAATACAGTTAAATGGTTGAATTCCCAAAAGCTTATTTGGCTATAGTAATGCCTAACTATGTTGATCCAAATAATTACCAAAAATCCCTCTGAACCTTAGAGTATTTTTTTTTTAACTTGCAATGGGAAGGGAACGTGCTTATGAACAGAATATAAACAATTAAACTAGGAGATAAATGTCCCAAAGCAGTAATTTTATCTAAAAAACTGGCCTATTTATACACCTTAATGTTTAGATAAGGTATCGCCCTGTTTTTCTCAAAAATATTCAGAAAGAAGCAGTCTCTTCTTATAATATTTACAAAATTGAAATTGTTCCATTGCTATACCCCAATTTGGTAATGCATTCGATTTGTCTGCAAAAGATATTTAGCTGAATCTATCAAGTCATAATTAACTTAAAAAAAAAATAATAAACTGGCCGGGCTCGGTGGCTCATGCCTGTAATCCTAGCACTCTGGGAGGCCGAGGCGAGTGGATGTTTGAGCTCAGGAGTTCGAGACCAGCCTGAGCAAGAGCGAGACTCCGTCTCAAAAATATATATAGAAAAAATTAGCCAGGTATGGTGGCGAGTGCCTGTAGTTGCAGCTACTCGGGAGGCTGAGGCAGGAGGATCGCTCGAGCCCAGGAGTTTGAGATTGCCGTGAGCTAGGCTGATGCCATGGCATTCTAGCCTGGGCAAACAGAGTGAGACTCTTGTCTCAAAAAATAAAAAAATAAACAACCTTAGCTGAAATTCCAAACAACTTCAAATATTTATAATTTGGCATCTCAATGGGAAAAAAATCAACGCCAATTTTTAGAAAGTAGAGGCATCCCTAAAACAATTTTAAATCAACTTCTATTTATTGATGCACACATGAGCAAATACATAAACATACTTGCCTTCATTAGGCTAAAAGAGAAAAAAAGTCACCACTTGCAAGAAGGGGTCGTATAGGTACAGCGGAAGGGAGATGGGGAATGGGGGGGAACCAAAGTGAGTATTTCAAAATTATTTGTAAAGGAGGAAATATTCAGAGGTAAAATAAAACAACAAAAACAACAGGGAAAAAACATTAATTTACATATAAGTTGACATATCTTTATTTTATTCAAATTTAAATATATATTGACATATCTTTTTTCATATTTAACTTATATATAAAATTTATATATCTAGAAATTTATAGAATTTGTAAATATGAGATTAGTAGCCTAGAAAAATTTTAGAGAGTATGAGAGAGAGAGAGAGAGAGAGATTAGTGATCTAGAGTAGCAGTCCCTAACCTTTTTGGCACCAGGGACCAGTTTCATGGAAGAGAATTTTTCCACAGTTGGGAGTGGGTGGAGGGTGGTGTGAGGCAGAGCTCAGGCTGTGAATACAGCTGTAAATACAGCTGAAGCTTCACTCCTTGCCTGCAGTTCGCCCCCTGCTGTGCCACCTGGTTCCTAAGTTTCATGGAAGACAATTTTTCCATAGAGTTGTGGGGGTAGGTGGCAGAGCTCTGCTGCTGGTCCCTAACAGGCCGCTGACTGATACCAGTCCGCAGGATTTGGGGACTGCAGATCTAAGAATTCTGGGCCACCAGATTTAACCTATGGCTCTGAATTGGGGGTCTGGATGAATGAGATGAACAAAGAAGGATCTACCCTTCCCTTTTCCTTGCCGGCTGAGTCATGCTTCCAATCACGTCCAGTATCCCACTATTATGAGTCTTCTTCTATATTTTTCACTTCTGTTACAATGAATATGGGTCAGTGAAAATTAAGACAAATTATTTTTTAAATAAACAGTGAAATTTAAAGTTTACGATTTATGCTTTAAAATGTTAATTTTAAAGATATAAATTTAGAAATGAAAAATAATCCTGTTCATAAAAGTGGCAAGGTGGAGGAGATGAAGAATGATAATCATAAAATATATTAAGAATATCCTTGATTTTAAAAAGTGTTGGCCTTTAATGAGAAAACCTAGGGAGAAAGGGAAGAATTATTAAATTGATGGAACTGGAACAAGTGGGTATCTACTTTGAAAAAAAATTAAGTCAGATGTTCATTTCACTCCAAAAGGCAAAGTAAATTCTAAACGGTTCAAAAAGGTGAACATCAAAAAAGGAAGGAAGACAGAAAGGAAGGGAGGGAAGGAAAGAAATAAAAGTAAAAAGAAAATTAACTTAAAAAATTTTAAGATGTTGACAAAGTTCCATTAATCAAGAAAAATTATAAGAAAATACATATGAATAACTACTGGATCTTTGGAAGGGAAAGGACTATCTTAAAAAGAAATCACCACAGTGAAAAATAGGTTTCATTATACAAACGTTTGGAATATACATATATACAATGTATATCAAACAAGATTAAAATATAGTAATTTGGGGGAAAACACTGCAAAATAATAGTGTATAAGTACATATAAAAGTATATATTTAAAAATATATATATTTCTAATATATGTAAGCTCATACATAGTTTTCTTTATATTAAAGCTGTAAGGAGAAAATAAGGCCCTAATAATAAATAAATAACACTAATTGATAATAAAATAGCCTAAAACATAAGAAAAATATTCAATTTTACTAGTAAATCAAAGACATGGAAACTTTAAAATAAAGCAATATGTTCCCTATCAAAGTAACAACAATTAAGGGGGAAAACACTCTCTTAATGGGGTCCAGTCTGTCATCAGATGCTTTTCGCATGTGCCGTCTGTGCTTGTGTTAACTGGTAGGGATGTAACCCTTCCTAAAGCAGAATATTATACCAAGAACCATAAAGATACTTTTTATCTTTTGACATACATCATAATTCCAACTTCAGGAATCTATCCTAAAGAAATAATCAAAATTGCAGCAAAGATTTCTAGAGTTTAATCAAAGCATTATTTAAAATAGACAAGAACACTGAAGAAAATTTCCCCCCAAATTTTAACAACAAGGGAAATAATGTTCAGTAAATAAGCAGGATATAAAGTTCTATCTTCAAGTACATTATGAACTCAACTATATTTAAAAAAGGAGGGGGTAAATTATGGTGATTTTTATACCTTATCACTTTCTGAATTTCCCAAATTTTCCATAATGAGAAAACAACCATATTTATGATCATTACAAAGTGTTTAAGAGTGATCCTGGGAGGGTGCTAGAGGTAAGGGCAGTAAAAGGGAATCGACTTGCACTGCTCAGCAAAAGAGGTGGTTTTTCAGGTACCACTGTACTTGGATTTTCTCCTACGAACCAAATTCTCTGTTCTGGTTTAGTGGAAGATTATCAAGAACAGCAAAAAGAGTTGGATGTCACGGAACAACGCTAAAGACAAACAAGAAGATTAATGAGGGGAATTTTAAAGAGTTTTTCAGTCCTATCTTGTACTTCCTTTTAGCACATGACTTTCATTTCGAATAGGAATTCATATTTTAATTTTCCCATTCATTCAAAACATTCAAGGCTCCTATGCTTCTACATCACTGAAGAGCTTCAGGAGAGACATGCATTTTTCAATAGTACCAATTTGTTTTATATATATTTTTTTATTTTTTATTTTTGGAGACAGGGTCTTACTCTGTTGCCCAGGCTGGAGCACAATGGTGCGATCATAGCTCACTGCAGTCTCAAACTCCTGGACTCAAGCAATCCTCCTGCCTTAGCATCCTGAGTTGCTAAGACTACAGGTGTGTGCCACCACACCCTGCTAATTTTTTTTAAGTTTTCTATTTGTAGAAATAGGAGTCTTGGCCGGGCGCGGTGGCTCACGCCTGTAATCCTAGCACTCTGGGAGGCCGAGGTGGGCGGATCGTTGGAGCTCAGGAGTTCGAGACCAGCCTGAGCAAGAGCGAGACCCCATCTCTACTAAAAATAGAAAGAAATTATATGGACAGCTAAAAATATATATAGAAAAAATTAGCCGGGCATGGTGGTGCATGCCTGTAGTCCCAGCTACTCGGGAGGCTGAGACAGGAGGATCGCTCGAGCTCAGGAGTTTGAGGTTGCTGTGAGCTAGGCTGATGCCATGGCACTCACTCTAGCCTGGGCAACAGAGTGAGACTCTGTCTCAAAAAAAAAAAAAAAAAAAAAAAAAGAAATAGGAGTCTCACTATGTTGCCCAGACTGGTCTCGAACTCCTAGCAGCAAGTGATCCTCCCACCTCGGCCTCCCAAAGTGCTGGGATTACAGGCATGAGGCACTACACCTGGCTTTATAGTTCCTAATTTTAAAGTTACTGTGTAGGGCCGGGCGCGGTGGCTCACGCCGGTAATCCTAGTACTCTGGGAGGCCAAGGCGGGTGGATCGCTCAAGGTCAGGAGTTAAAGACCAGCCTGAGCAAGAGGGAGACCCTGTCTCTACTAAAAATAGAAAGAAATTATCTGGCCAACTAAAATATATATAGAAAAAATTAGCCGGGCATGGTGGCACATGCCTGTAGTCCCAGCTATCCGGGAGGCTGAGGCAGTAGGATCGCTTAAGCTCAGGAGTTTGAGGTTGCTGTGAGCTAGGTTGACGCCACGGCACTCACTCTAGCCCGGGCAACAAAGCGAGACTCTGTCTCAAAAAAAAAAAAAAAAAAAAAAAAAAAAAAAAAAAGTTACTGTGTTATTTTGTTTGCTGTTCCTTTTCAAATGAAAACCACCCTCTGAAAAAGATCATACTAACTTAACAACTTAAGAGCCAAAAGTGGCAGTCCTTTTGGGGGTTAAAAATTAGATAAGACTAAAATTAAAACATGATATCACCAAGTTTACAATTTTAATACCTAAGTAGCTATGAGTTACTTTTAGTTATTTTGAGCCATTTAAACTCTCCCAAGAGGCTTCTGACCATCACAAGGGACCAAAGAAAACTGTTCCCAACTAAAAGCAGACATACCATGTGACTCATCAGATGCAGATACTGTGTTAAATAAACAGACCATTTAACTTCTACAACCATGAGAAAATCCAGAAGGTATCTACTTTATTAAGACACCAGAATACACAAAACTTGAAGGGAGGAAAAAATTTTAAAGCGCTAATGAGTTTTACCATTAATGCCTGAATAGCTCATTACCTAAGCATTGAACTGGACCATATTTATTGACATATGATCTTTAGAACACAATTCTGGATTATTTGGAAAACAAATATAAGAGAGGAAAAAAACTTAAAATGGAATAAAAAGTAAATTGTATAGTTCATTGTCATCAAGGATATCCTGTAATTCAAGTAAGTACACTGGCAAACCCTCCCATAAATCAGCTTACGAGTTCAATTCTGTTTAGCATTTTTCTAGACTCTACTACAGATCTAAGATCGAAAATTTAGTTCACCAAGGGTTAAGATTGTTAGAATCACAGAATTTGAATTCAATTTTGATTACAGAAGTTGGTCGTCATTAAGTGATGTAGATTTAGCTCAGAACCCTAGCTCTGTCTATAATTACGTGCCCCATGGCAAGGTTCTCAAAATCTTATACACGGTATGGGGTCATGAGCACTCCCTGCCAAGGACACCTGAGCATGACGGCAAACCTAGGTATACATATATTCAGATCTCTGGAATTTGCCAGAAGTATTCAATAACAGAAGAAAAAAATATTTCTAAAATATAAAAATGTACTTTTTCCATTTTAAACTGGAAATATCTTTCTTCCTATATACAAAAGTAAAATGTTTCATGTAAAAATATGACCATAACCAGAAGTTTATAAATTGCAAAGTCAAATGACTTCACAATCCTACCTCCCATAATATCCAGTTTTAACTGTCGAGTGAGAGACTAGAGTTACACTCCCTGGATTTAAATTCTGGCTCTGCCACTCACAAACTGTGAAATCTCTCAGGAGTCCTTATCTACAAAACAGAGATAAGGATATCGTATAAAAATTATTAAGTAATGTTTATTGAGTGCTTTACAAGCGTAGGCATTGTTCTAAGCATGTAAAACATATTAATTAATCTTAATAAAGTGACTAATAGATATGTGTTAAAGCCCTTAGAATAGTGCCTGAAACTCAATAAGGTACTCATTAAATGTTAACTATTGCTACGTCCTTCCAAAGCTTTAATGCATCTATAAACACACACACATATAGTGTTACTATAAATGGACTCATATAAACTGTTCTATAATTTGCTTTCTCCATTATAATCTTACAGACACCCTTCCTTTGATATTAATAAAAATAGATCCACTTCATGCTTTATAAGGAACGTATAGTGATAATACTTTCTAACATATAGTGAGTTGTTTTGTGCTCGACACTGTGCTTTATGAGTATCATCTCACTTAATACTCATACTAACCCTAAAAAGTGTGTGCTATAATATTATTCCTATTTAAAGACTAGGAAAGTGAGACTTAGCTAGATTAAGTTACTTCCCCAAGATCATACAGCTAGACATGGTGGAGCCAAGATTTGAATTTAAGTTCCTCTGAAACTAAGTCATCATGGCATACCGCACCTTCTATGGTGGCAGTTTTAAACCAATGTCCACTAACAGATGTTTTAGATGGTTTCCATTAGGGAGGAGGTAATTTTTAGCAATGCTGCAATAAACATACTGGATCACAGACTGTGCGCTCTTTCTCTTACTATATACTTCCAGATGTGCCACTGCTGAGTCAAAGAATATTCACAATTGAAATTCTGATACGCACTGCCAGATTGCTTTCCAGAGATAGTACCAACTGACCATCCTTAATTACATGAGACAGCCAACACTGGGCACAGTCCAGCTTTTTAATCTTTGCCAATCTGACAGGTTAAAAAGAACATCTTGGTTTTGCTTGTACATTCCTTTGACTACAATGAAGTAAGCATATTTTTATATATTTCTTCTTTTGTAAGCTGCCTGATTTGAGTCTTTTGCCTAATTTTCTAGTGAAAAATTTACTCTTTAAGAGATTCAGACTATACTTGAACAATATATCACAGCCCATTTTAAGTCGCTGAAATCGTATCACAATGCCAATATTTAAATAATTTCAACTTATACAACTTAAGAAGAAAACAGAGTGTGTTTTAGCACAAGCAAGAACTATAGCTATTACATTAGAAACTGGCACTTTCCTATAAATCAACAGAATCAAACAAAAAATATTGTCACATGACTCAAAGGTTGAAAATGTAAGTGTAAATAGAAACAGCTGTCCAGACTAAGATTTTCTATTATTCAGATGTGACATTAAGATGTTATTTATTTATTTGAACCAGCATGTATAATTTCTTTTTTAGAACAATGCCAATTTACTCTTCAACAGAAAACTTCCCAGCTTAAATAATGAATCTCTGAAAATCGACTAAGCAGTGTCCTTATCGTTGTCATTACCATCACTGTTGCCATCATGGTTACTATTTACTACACACCTTCTCTACGCTAGAGGGTACTGTAGACATTATCTCATTAACCTTTGCAACAACCACAGGAGGTAGGTGCTATTTCTCCATCTCAGAAATGAGAAACTGAGGCTCAGAGAGGTTAAGTTACCTGCCAGCGGCCTCTCAGCTAGAAAGTGGCAGGGCTGGGATGTGAACCCTGCCTCAATCCACAGCTATTGTTCTAGCCACCAAGCCTACTCCTTATGACCAGACTCAGTTAAACAAAGCTAAAGCCAAAAATATATCTGTAACTTCTACGGCAACTCAAGAGAATTACTGGTCTTTTCTTCCATGATCACCTTATTTATTCTTGGTAAATCTTAAATGATTGTATTAATATAATTTCTGGTTTTAAGGAAACCTAAAAGGATTAACTTGTCTATCCCTCTAACAAAGACAAGGCTGTGTTAACCCTCCACCCACCTAAACTGCCCTCTTGCCCAAACAACTCTATAAGCCTTTCTTCTTTCTATAAGTTTTTAAAAGGAGTTTAAAAATCTCTATTGGGAATATGTGCAATTATTTCAGATTATTTTAAAAATGTATTTTCTATCCTATGCTGTCCTCATTCACTTATCTAAATAGGGAAAAAAGTATCAGAATGCTTTATTGTATGAGCAGGAAGATTAACCAATATTGGATGGCAGCCAGAATCCTGGCAAAGATGTCATCAGCAGGGAGTCAGAGTTGAAGTCCAGGTTTAAGCTGCATCTAGATGGGTTCCCAGGAGGCCTAAAATAGCCTCAGGAGGCCAAAAAGAAAAAGTTCCTCTGGCTCAGTCTCCTAGTGATGACAAAGGAGTCCCTCTTATCTGCTTGGCAGCCTTACAATCAGAAAGTTCTTACATCTAACGCAATTCTCTCCCACTGAAATTCAAACCGAATGCAATTACTTTTACCATATTCTATAAAAATGAAGAACTTCACTGCAGCAAGTAACTTGCTCAAATTCTCACACAGAATAAGAAAAACGTAGCTGGAACCAGTAATGATTTCCTTTGATTCTCTTTCATTGCATAATCAAAAGTTCTTAAACTTTCAGTCCATTTTGCTGAGAAGAATTAACTCCATGAGAAAATTGTGAAACTGATTTGACAATAAAGTTGCCTTTCTGAAATCTTCATGACTGCTACATATCTGAGAATTTAAAAACAGGAACCCCTCACAGTGTTTTTAAAGGTTTTTTTTAATGAAAATAATAACTATACCAGCCTGAGCAAGAGTGAGACCCCGTCTCTACTAAAAATAGAAAGAAATTATATGGACAACTAAAATATATATATACAAAAAATTAGCTGGGCATGGTGGCGCATGCCTGTAGTCCCAGCTACTCGGGAGGCTGAGGCAGTAGGATCTCTTAAGTCCAGGAGTTTGAGGTTGCTGTGAGCTAGACTGATGCCACGGCACTCACTCTAGCCTGGACAACAAAGCAAGACTCTGTCTCAAAAAAATAAATAAATAAATAAATAATAATAACTATAGGTAACTGCTATCACACACTTCTATGTCAGGTACAGTGCTAAATGTTTAACACACGTGATGTTCTTAGATCTTGGAACAATTCTATGAAGCAGGTGTTTCCCATTTACAAGTAAGGAAACTGAAGCTTAGTTAAGTCACCAGTTCCAAGACATACAGCCAGTGAATGGAACCTGGTCTGCCTCTTACTACAGCCTACAGAACCCCTTAACTACATGGTCTCTCATCTGACCTTTACTTTTAAATGAATAAGCCTCCCTTTATGGAGTACATTGTACCTGAAAGCATCAAGTTCTTTATAATAAATTGTATTTGTCTCATCTCTTCCCATTATAAAACCATGGAAAACAACCACACCAAGATTTCACAAAACTAAAGAGAGTCATACTTAACAATGTAGCGAACACTTCTAACAACTAAGGGAAAGAATATGTGCACTAAGACTTAGAAGTATGAGTGTGAGCAACTATCGAACTTTTGCACTATGAACAGTCCATTTTGAGATTCTGTTCCTTTAATCTATTTATTCATTTATTATCACAGCTAAACCAAACTATTTTCATAGCTGTATAATATACAGACGCTCCTTGACTTATGATTGAGCTACATCCTAATAAACTCATCCTAAATTGAAAACATTAAGTCAAAATTGCATTTACTGCTGGCAACACAGCAGACAGTCCCGAACTTGTGATTTTTCAAGTTTATGATGGTGAGAAATGATATGCATTCAGTAGAAATTGTGAGGAGCTCCTAAACTTATGATAAGGTTATGTCCCAATAAAACCATGGTAAAGTCAAAAAATTGTTGAGGACAATTTGTATTTTGACATCTGGTTGGGCAAGCCCCTTCCCTTTTTCCTGTATTCCCCCCCAAATTTTTACATTTTCATATGAATTTTAGGATCTGCTTTTAAAGTTCAATTAAAAATTCTGCTGGGATTTTGATCTGGTATCATCTTTTGAAAAGAGGAAAAGCCTCTTTTCCAGCCTCGGCTGATTTCACTTTCAGGGCCTGATTTCTGTTCCTTTGCCAAGGTATTCCTGCCAGCCAGGGCACAAGCATCCAAACTGAAGGTTAAGTTTTTAAAAGTTCCCTTAAAAAAAGTTGCAGCCAAACATACAGTATTATTCATTATAGAAAACAAAAGATACTCAATAAACCTATTAGTGTTTGCAAGACATATTTAGGCTTTCAGGATAACCAAAGAAGGAAAAAAAACAGAAGAAACCAACTAAGTTAACAGTCTCACTGGCTTCAGGTAAGGCTGAACAAATAATTACATGATTATTACCTGCCAATGTACCAGGCACTATGCTAGTAGGAAGAGGCCCAAATAGTAAGAGATATGAATATGATAAGATCCTATAATATTATTGGAAAAAGGTAAGATTACTCATATAAACAATTAGTGCATAAACAATTGGCCTGAGTGGGCCTTCCTGGTATAAGCAGGGCTTTAGAACAGGAAAAAATCAGTGTGGGCTACAGTGCCCAATAAAAACTAAAAATTAGGTAGCTCAGCTCTAGATTAACTAAAAGCTTGGTGGTAATTAAAATTTAGTGACAGCTATTTAGAAGGCAATGTGAAGAGAAATAGTGATGATCCCAACTTGGTTTATAAATCAAGGCTGGGCTATCCGTGTGGCATTCTAATAAAAAGGCAGAGATCCTGTGAGCAAGTGTCTCTCATTTTTCTTGCAGTAGTTACTCAAATCATATGCATAAACTGTAGCCAGCACCAGACTTACCCAATGGGAAATCCCCAATGCTTTGTGGCTACATGAGGATGTTTCAGAACCTGATCCTACTCTCCCTATACATGCCCCGAAAAATTCTCTTCTCCGTAGGATTTGCATTCACAAAGACTCCACCCAGTTTCCTGACATCATGGAAATTTACTGGTTCACTTGGAAGACCTAGTATGTGGGCTCATCTTTTGTGGAAAGAGGTAGTTCTTTCTAAAATTACTGAGTCAGAAATTTTTACCAGCATTACATCTGGTTCTTTTTTAAAGGTGGGGAGGTTAGTTGAATAAACAGGATGAACACAGTATATCTACTTCCAAGGAACAAAAAAATACTGCTAAACATAGTTGGGAAAATTGATCAGGGGGAATTAAGGTGGAAACTTGCTTTAAAAATTTTAAATTATATGCAAACTCTATTATTTTTTAAAGCATTATAAGATAATGCAAAGCAAGACATCTCCATCATTTCTTCACCAATATGTCATGCCAGAAAATATTACTCAGAGAGGGTAGACAGCCTTTCCTTTCTCAAGCATTTTATTGAAAATGAACAGAAAACTTACCTGTGAGTTAGTTTTAAGGCAGGTTTACTAAAATCAGGGAGTTAAGACTATTTAACCCTCTGAGGTTATTTCCAGTCCTGTTACTCTGTTTATACTTTTTAAAGGTAATTACTAGTACCTTACATTAAACAGAGGAACACAGCAGGGTGTGTAGTTTTCATAAAGATGCCTCAAGACTCTAATGAGATATGTTGTAAATCATAAAATACTACTTCACTTCACACCTTATAGCTTTGTAGTAAGTGAAATTGGGATAATTTGGTGGGCTGCACATTTTTAGAAGTGAAATAAATACTTTATATAGTTCCCTACATACCTTAAGAGTTGTGAAGATCAAACGCAAGAGGTAAAAATGTTTTATAAAAGGTAAGACACTACTCAACGTAAGATTATACATGCACTGGAACAATAAATATTATAAATCCAGGATAATGGTTATTTCTGGGGAGAGAGGAAAGGGAAGGATTACCGAAGCATCTCAACTCTATCTGGAATGTTTTGTTACTTAAATAAAATCTGAGGCAAGTACGGCCTTATTATTTTTCTCTGTAACTGTATGTATGTTTGTAATAATTCAATTATAAGTTTATACTGTCATTTTGAGAAAAAAAATGACAAAGATTCCAAGAAATCTTAAAGGTTTCTTTCTTATGGATAATTTTTTAAAAGCTACTTAGCTTTACTCATAAATAGAATACCTTGCTTTTTATTAACTAGTGTCTACTCTCCTTAGTAATATCATCACCATCTTTTCTTTCTGACATCTCCATCTTACAGAGTTTAAATAACAAAGCACAACAACTCTCTCCAGGGCATATGAACAAAAGGAAGTTCAGGGAGATGGACTCAGTGGAAGGGGTGGTCCAGGGAACAGCTGCCTAGAGGGAGGAGAAAGCACAGGGACAGGCGGCCAGCAGGAGAGGCTACCAGTTGTCTGCAGTTGTATCTTCAATGGGGCTTCACTATTTCGTTTGAATTATCATGACTTCCCAGAATACCAGAAAGACACATATTTATAAGATTAAAAACATATCTAATACATACTAAAATATTAATGTCTCCAGATAAAATAATATAACATCAAGGATTTACTGCAATATAATACAGAGGGCAGTAGGTGTGGGTTTAGATAAAACAAGACTGGTCATGGATGACCACTGCTGAAACTGGTGATGTGTACATGGGAATACATTACACTCTTTTACTTTTGTGTACATTTAAATCTTTCCATAATAAAGTTTTAAAAAATTACCCCAAAGCTAAAATAAATGATTTAACTATCATCACATGAAAAATATTACACACATTGCAATTTGTTAGGCCTATTCATGGCAAAGGGATCAGGCAGCCAGGGTTAGTCCTGACGCTACCACTAGTAGCTGTGTGCCCTTGTCTAAGTGACTCAATCTCTTTTGTTTTGAGCTTCTCCATGGAAAAAAATGAATGGGTTGGATGAGATAGCTAAGTTCCCTTTAAGCTATAACATGATTATTGGATTTATAGAACTGGCTTATAGATAGTTGTATAATAGAGTAAGAACTGCAAATACTACTAATGATACACTGGGACCACCTGGGAGTAACTTTAATCCCTCATTTATTTATTTATTTGACAAACATCTAAAGAATGAATACTATGTGCCAGGCAGTGTCACATGTGAGTAGAATACAAAGTTAAATGACATAAAATCTCTGTCTTTCAGATCCAGTCTAATCATGGAAGACAGACACATAAACAAATGACAATAGTACAATATAAGTGTGATGACAGGGATCATGGAGTTGAAAATACCAAAAGGCATTCACAGTATGGGAGAGCTGGGAATTGTAAATAATGCTGTAGGAAGGAGGGAGAGAGAAAGTGGCAAGAGATGAGACTGGACAGGAAAGTAGGCATCAGATTGAGAAGGACCATGATGCGATGCCAAGGAATGTGGAAGGAATCTTGCAAAGTGATAAGGAAGCCATTTTAAAGATTTTTTTTTTTTTTTTTTTTTGAGACAGAGTCTCATTCTGTTGCCCGGGCTAGAGTGCCGTGGTGTCAGCCTAGCTCACAGCAACCTCAAACTCCTGGGCTTAAGCAATCCTACTGCCTCAGACTCCCGAGTAGCTGGGACTACAGGCATGTGCCACCATGCCCAGCTAATTTTTTTTCTATATATATTTTTAGCTTTCCAGATCATTTCTTTCTATTTTTAGTAGAGACAGGGTCTCGCTCTTGCTCAGGCTGGTCTCGAACTCCTGACCTCGAGCAATCCTCCTGCCTCGGCCTCCCAGAGTGCTAGGATTACAGGCGTGAGCCACCGCACCCGGCCCATTTTAAAGATTTTTAAGCCTGGAAATGCTATGGTCCAATTTGTTTTATTAATACATGAATTGCTGGAGCAGGAAAGTAGACAATAATTATAATATGCAATTCACAATAATTAACCGAACACTAATTATGTGCCAGGTAATATGCTTAACACTTTATATACATCATCTCACTTGATCTTGATCCTCGCACGAGCCCTAAGAAGTGGTACATAATGCTACTGCCATTTTGCAGCAGGAAAAAACTGGGGCATAGAAAAGATGTGCGTCCTACTCAGTGTTATAAAACCAAAACAAGGACCCTTCACCAGTAGGCAGTACTGCCTCTCCCAAACTATGTGTAGGTGGACAGGCATTATTATCCCTATTTTAAAGATAAAAAAATCTAAGGCTCAGGAAGTTGGCAAGCCTTGGCTAAGGTCACACATTTAGAAATGGAGCCACCATTAGGCTCCCAGCCCAGGACCCCTCCCACTCTGCCTCTAATGCTGGACCTGCTCCACAAAACAAATCTTAACCACCCACAGGGATCAGCCAAGTAGAAAATCCACACCCTTGTTTAAAAGAAAAAGATATACACATATAATACAGAAGAAAAGAAAATCAAACACAAAATGACTTAGTGTCAACATAGCATAAAGGTCATGAGGATGTTAGGAAAGAAAAAAATCAATGAAGTTTCTTTTTGACACAGTCAAGGCTACCTTTAAGTCAAATCATAAAAGAAACTACTTTAGAAAACAATGCATTTTAACGTTCTGATCTATGGGTTTACTTTTTATTTTTGTTTTCCCTATATTTCTTTATGTGTTTCTTTTACAGTCCACATTTAACTGTCAAAGTTTTCAGTACTTATCAGAGACTTGGGGAAACGTTAAAGAGCAATTTTCTGTCCCCAACCCACATAGAAAACAATGTCTACAATTAATCCTCACAGAATCTATTGCCAAGTAGCAAGCAGGTGCAACATTTCTCTGGTGTATTGTGTGTGTTGGGGGAGGGGGGCTGTGAAAGGAACATTAAAAACAAACTGGGGGGCTCATTTCTTCTGAGTGACTTGCATCTTTTAAGGCACTTGGCTGTTGACAAGATGATCCCACCCTTGAATACACGGAAGTTGTACCCAGTCTCACAAAGCACAGATGCAGTCACCCCAGACACAAGTCTGGACTTCCCTCCAAGACAAATATGGAATTCAGTCTGTGTGATGCCTTGAAAGCAGCTAATTAATTTGCAATCCCTTGTTATGACCATACAAAGGAGGGAAAAGAGCTGCCTTCCAAGTCCTTCCCTGAAGGGAAAGCAAGAGAGGAAAAAGCATAATATTTAAATCCCATAGCAAAATTTTAAAACTTTTCCACTACTATACACACCCTAGCTGAGTCACCAGCATAGTACCCTCCAGTAGGTCACCTCAGTGCTATCTTTCCTATACATGGTCATTCTAAGTCTGTGCTAATTCTACTCAAAACTGAATGGACAGCAGGCCAGAGTGTGTTTCATTCTTTTCACTTAGCCATTTAATCCCATAATTTTTAGAGTAAATGCATTGACCTTAATTCACGTAAGTCTTAATCTATAACTAAACAAATAAATCACAGCTGACTGAAAACTATTATCTGAAAACAGCCTATAGCTAATGCAGTAACAGCAATCTAAAGAAAATTGCTTTACCAACCACTGAAAATGTTTTAAATTGAAAAAAAAAAAGATTTGAAGGAGGAAAATACTTTTAAGCTAAAGCTAATAAGTGGACACTATCCCAAATATGTTTAATTATTTCCCGGGTAGTTGTATGAGGGTTCCTAGGTGGCTGTCTTTTAGGATGGCTCTATCTCAACTGGACAGTAACTATCCAAGCCCAAAATCCGGTTAGAGCCCTCTGTGGTATTTTTAAAACCATTTTCCAGTGACCACCCTCCAAATATTTGCATATGGCATATGGGGGATTGAATGAAAGGCTATGAATTCCCTGAAATCTTCCACAGGCCATCATCCACTCAGGGAGATTCAAAACTGATCATAATGGAAGCCTGATCTACCACACGCATCCAGCAGGCAACTCCAGCTCCATGTTTTGCTCCTACTTTAAAAGTACTAGATCCCACCTACCACATTGAAAATGTGTTTTCCCATATTCTTGCCCTCACATTTAAAAAACAAAGTTTTAGGTGAATTCTTCTCTTAAAATTAAAACAGAATTAGGCCGGGCGTGGTGGCTCACGCCTGTAATCCTAGCACTCTGGGAGGCCGAGGTGGGCGGATCGTTTGAGCTCAGGAGTTCGAGACCAGCCTGAGCAAGAGCGAGACCCCATCTCTACTAAAAATAGAAAGAAATTATATGGACAGCTAAAAATATATATAGAAAAAATTAGCCGGGCATGGTGGTGCATGCCTGTAGTCCCAGCTACTCGGGAGGCTGAGACAGGAGGATCGCTTGAGCTCAGGAGTTTGAGGTTGCTGTGAGCTAGGCTGACGCCACGGCACTCACTCTAGCCTGGGCAACAGAGTGAGACTCTGTCTCAAAAAAAAAAAAAAAAAAAAAAAATTAAAACAGAATTAATATTTCTTCAGATACCAAGTTGATAGATATCAATGAATTTATTTCTAAGACTCTACAACTAGACTGCCTGAGTTTCAATCTCTAATTCCATTCCTGCTGGCTGTGTGATCTAACACAAGTTACAACAGCTGTCTAAGCTGATGGGTTTTTTTTTAATCAATCAAAAGGATTGTTGTGAGTTAATACATGTAATGCACTAAGGGTAGTACCTGACTCATGGTAAGTGGTCAATTTGAAGAAACTATTATTATCATTATCACTGCTACCTATCATCACTGTTGTTATCTTTATAATTATACTGCTAACATGTCCCTCTTGCCACCCTTCCAGTATGTGGAAAAATCTATGAAAAGATAATTAGGATCTTGAAGTACTAAGCTAAGTAATACATTGACAGTTTGGTCGGCAAGTTACATATTCCAAACTACTAAGCCTGTTATTTAACATCATAAAGACCTAACTAAATTAACAGTTTAAGATTTATTTGGATCTCTTATAGGCAACTGCTCATTTGGAGAGACAGATGTATCCACAACTAGGCTTCAACACTGAAAATAAAATTATATAAAGGGGATTAAATGGGTAAACTTTCTCCTGGGGTTAAAAAAAAAAAGAAAGAAATAGCAGCAGTAGCAAAAAATGGTAATGAAGATTGAAAGTTATGGGTGATGAAATATAACATATGCACCACGAATATGTCATGGTTATTAATATGTAGAGTATTCAAGATTGTGTATTAAATCTAATTTCTATATAATAAAATGCTAAGTTAAAAAATCATCATCATAGAATGAAAAGCCACAAACTAGCAGAAGATATTTGCAATACATAAAAACAAACAATTATATACAACAATGGTATTACAATAATAATAGCTATTCTTATTTAGTTCTTTCTATGTTTCAGGTACTGTTCTAAACAACATACATGTATCTTACATGCACTAAGAATTCCTATGAATCAATAAGAAAAACATAAACAAAATTTAAAATGGGCAAAAAACCCATATAGGAATTTCACACAAGAGAAAACACAAATGGCCCATAAACATAATGAAAGATGCTCAACTACAATTATAATCAGAGAAATTAAAATTAAAACCCCAAAGAGATACTATTTCATGCTCTAGATTGGCAAACACCTAAAAGGCTGTCAGTATCTAGTTTTGTTGAAGAAAAACAACAATGGGAACACTTATTCACTGCTGGTGAAGGTGTAAATTGGTGCAACTGCTTTGGGGAACAGTTTGATGCTACTCACACACACACTCAATGACCAAGCAATTCCACTCCTAGGCATACACTGTGAAAATACTCCTGCACACGTGGAATAGGAGACAGTGTGTAACAATGTTCACTGGAGCACTGTTCCTATGGGCAAAAAAATAGGAAACAATACAAATGATCATCAACAGAAGTGGAATAAAAAATATTGTGGTATATTCACATAACTGAAAATTGCACAGTGGTGAAAATGAACAATGTACCACTACATGGATGAATCTCAGAAACATAATCTTGAAAAAAAAACAAGTCATAGAAGAATACCTACTGTATGTTTCCATTTACATAAAGTTCAAAAGCACACAAACCGGCCGGGCGCGGTGGCTCACGCCTGTAATCCTAGCTCTCTGGGAGGCCGAGGTGGGCGGATCGTTTGAGCTCAGGAGTTCGAGACCAGCCTGAGCAAGAGCGAGACCCCATCTCTACTAAAAATAGAAAGAAATTATATGGACAGCTAAAAATATATATAGAAAAAATTAGCCGGGCATGGTGGTGCATGCCTGTAGTCCCAGCTACTCGGGAGGCTGAGACAGGAGGACCGCTTGAGCCCAGGAGTTTGAGGTTGCTGTGAGCTAGGCTGACGCCATGGCACTCTAGCCCGGGCAAAAGAGTGAGACTCTGTCTCAAAAAAAAAAAAAAAAAAAAAAAAAAAGATATTGAAAAAAAAAAAGCACACAAACCTAAAAAATAAGATTGACTGAATGAGATATATTCCTAGGTGGTGAAACTATATATAAAAGCAAGAGAATGTTTATCATAAAATTAAAGACAGCGTATATAGTTGCCACCGGGAGGAGAGCGGGCAGGAGATGCTCTGAGGAAGGGCACACAGGGAGCTCTGGGATACTGGTGAAATTGTGCTGCTTCACCTCTGTGGTAGATACTTTGGTGTTTCACTATTTTTCTTTATACTGTACAGATACACTTTGAATTCTCACTTATGACACACTTCAAAATAAAAAAAAATATTAACAATTTATTTCCTTTAGATGAATTGTGGGCAAGTCTACATAAGCAATTCATCATTGAAACAATATATGGATTTCAGACTAGGAAAGTAACTATTTTAGGAAAAAGGATATAAGAAAAACTTAAAGCTTGCAACAGAGGCCAGACATAGTGGCTCATGCCTATAATCCCACCACTTTGGGAGGCTGAGGCAAGAGGATTACTTGAGCCCAGGAATTCAAGGTCACAGTGACCTATGATTGAGCCACTGCACTCCAGCCTGGGTGATAGAGTGAGACCCTGTCTCTTAAAAAAATAAAAAATAAATAAAAACAAATTTTAAAAAACCTGCAACTGAAACTTTAAAATTAAGTCAAATGAATTCATAAGCAAAACCCAACAATAAAGTAATGATATAAAGCATCACTTGTCCAAGTATGTTCTACAAAACATTTTTTTCTTAAATATGTCTGAGGGAAAACAGGTTCTAGCAATAAAATATGTTTGGAAAATACTAAACAACTGAATATCCTAAAAAAGGAAGAGAATTTCCCAGGCCTTCAACTCTGGAATATTTTTTTTTTTTATATGGAACGCTTCACGAATTTGCGTGTCATCCTTGCGCAGGGGCCATGTTAATCTTCTCTGTATCGTTCCAATTTTAGTGTATGTGCTGCCGAAGCGAGCACTGGAATATTTTTTACATGGCAAGTTACACAGTGATTCTTCTAGGATTTGTGTTTCATATAACACAATTTGGGAAACATTTTACAACACAAGCCATACCAGACAGAATATTGCCTTCAAGAATGAGGTGAAAGCAGGAGATGAATACTCTGGTAAAGGGTACACAGATATCCTAACCCTGAGTAGCTGCCCTGTCCAACCTAAGCCCTGGACAGATGGGATTAAACCCCATAACCAAATAGAACTCTTTAGGAACTAAGTGAACAATCACTGTGTTTTATGAACAGGGACACAGCTTTTCTGAGATTCCCCTGGGAAGGGGGGAACGGTGTAGGCATAAAATGCAACATAAAAGATCTAGGTGGAATATAAAAATTTCTACAACTTTTAGGGTCATGGTAGACTGACAGAAGATTAATTGAGGTAGAGATCAATAGAAGCCTCCAGCACAGAACTTTGTGTTTCAAACTGTATCTCTCAGTTTTTCAATTAGTCCTTCCCTGATAAAATTAGATATTTGTGAACTTGACCTGAAAATTCTTCATAATGTGCTTTTATTACCACAGGAAAATAAAATGAAAATGCTCTTTGAAAGAAAATATATAAATACTGCACATTTATTTTAAAAGCTTCTCTGGACCACTATCGTTAAGTCTTTGAACACGCTTACTTCTCTTGGAAACTAACTTCTGAGTGGAAATGAAATATATTTTTAAGAAAAAAGTAGTCAGACACAATGCCTTTGCATCTTGAAATATGTTAAAATATTGTTTGAAAAAGTCAAACATCTGTCACTTCAGGGTACCACAGGGATTCAAACGGAAAAACGTGGTATTGGCAGGAGTTTCTCCCTGGTGAAGGCCAGCGGACTGTCTTCTTCGGAGGGCTCTTGACAAGGTAGCATCTATTACCTTGGCCATTCACAACAACCTAGGCCCAACTCTCAGCCTTACTGGTTCAGAAACTGGATTTTTATCAGCATGAATAAGGTAGTTCCATTGTTTAGATGCAAACAAAACTAACCAAGCTTCAACAAACTTGGAATACAGATTTATTATTAAATACAGAGTGACAAATATAACTGTGACAGAAATAGGAATGCCTGTCTACAGCCATAAATAGCCAATACTTTCATCACAGCCAGACTTATATGGACAGCCAAATCACAATTAGAGATTCCTGGGTACATAGGGAATCATAATAAAAGAAATAAGAGAAATTGAACATTTAATAGTCTCCTTTCATTCAATTTTTTTTAAAATTAAGCAACTACTATGTCCAGATAGTCTTCTGGGTACTAGGGATACAGAGGTCTGTCCTTTCAGGGAGGTCATACCTAAGCAGCAGGTGAAGAGTACATATTTTATAGAAGTGTATTATAATATCGATAAGAGCAAAAAATTTTGGCGGTAATCTAAGTCTTCAACAATAGAACAGTATATGAAAAAAAAAACAATAGAGCGGTATTAAATAATGGTAAGTCCAAATGATGGAAAAAAAAAGAAAAGAAAAAAATGCCAGCCCTTTAAGAATAGTATTTGCAAGCAGTAATTCATCACCTGGGGAAAATTATCATGATACAATGTTAAATGAAAAAGCAAGCTATAAAACTGTACATAGTGCATGATCTCATACACGTACATATATAAATATATGTATATATTTCCTCTCTCTATATATGCATAAGAAAAAGAGCAGAAGGAAAGTCAAATCTTTAGTCAAATCTTATTGATTGAAGTACTATAGTAATTGCCCTTTTTTTCCCCACTATACCTTTTTGCATTTTCCAATTTCCTAAAATAGCATTGCATGCCTTTTCTTACTAGGGGAAAAATTACTTCAAAAGTAATTTCAGTCAAATAAATAAATGAATAATTTTGAAAAAGTAATTTCAGTCAACATGTATACTAAGAACTCTTCAGATGTATCAGTTAGAAGCTATGCATGAATACCAGTTTTTAACTCACACAGGGCTCCTTTCCCATGGCTTGAAGTGATAATCAAAAAGGCTAACACACCTGAGTTTCTTAGCCCTTTGTTTCTCATCCAACAGCCAGTCTCATATTTCTAGCTATTTGCTAAACAGTTCAACTTACACATCTTACAGATAACTTATGCAATCATCCCCAGTATCCTTGGGGGATTGGTTCCAGGATGGCCTTCGTATACCAAAACCCACAGATGTTCAAGTCTCTGCTATAAAATGGTGTGGTATTTGCATATAACCTTCACACATCTTCCCACATAGTTTAAATCATCTCTAGATTACTTATAACACCTAATGCGATGTAAATGCTATGTAAACAGTTGCTATGTTGGATTGTTTTTCATTTGTATTTTTTTATTGTTTTCTTTCTTTCTTTTTTTTTTTTTGAGACAGGGTCTCATTCTGTTACCTAGACTGGAGTGCAGTGGCATCATCATAGTTCACTGCAGCCTTGAACTCCTGGCCTAAAGTGATCCTCCCACCTTGGCCTCCCAAAGTGCTGGGATTACAGGCATGAACCACCATGCCCTGCCTGTATTATTTTTTTAATTGTTTTTTTCCCCCAATAATTTTGATCTGCATTTGGTTGAATCCACAGACGCAGAACCCATATATATGGAAGACTAACTGTATCTAATTATGCCCAAAGGTAAAGGCATAACATTTCCCCCACAGCCAGTCTTCCAATAACCCCTTTTCTGTCCATGGCATTAACCTTTCTTCCAGTCAGAAAGTTTGGATAGCAGCCTTAATTCATCTCTCCCTTTCCCATTTCAAGTTCATTAATAAACTGTCAAAATTTCTTTCATTCCACCTTACTCTTCATTCTCACTTCCATTAGCACATCAGCCCAGGCCCTCATCACCTGGATTATAACAGCAGCATTACTGTACCAGTGTTGGAGCAGTTCTTCCTGATGCCATTCTCTCCCATCTCTAAATCACTGCTCCTTATATAAAACTTAGATGATGTCATTCCTTGGCTTAAAAACTTTTAAAGCCTTCTCTTTTCTACCACTCCAATCTAAACTTCTAGGCCTGGCTTCATTAAACCCCATAATTTGGCCCCACCCTAACTACTTAACTTTATTTTCCACTATTCACCAGTTTCCTCCCTAATCAACCAAGAGACATGCCATAATCAACCTCACCGCTAAGCCTTGGAATATCTAAACTTAAAAATGGTCCTTCCTTTCTCCTCTACTTGTATTTAAAGAACTTGATGAATGTTTCCTCCTCTGCTAAGCTTTTCATGATTTCTGCAACCTCATCTATGTTTCACTTTTCAGAGTTTGTCTAGCGCTTATTACAAATCTCACAATTAAGCATTTAATTACAAAATCTCATGTAGATAGATTTACAGTCATGTATGTTGCCATCTTCCACTAAATTCCATACTCCTTGAAGGCAGGAGCCGTATCTTATTGTTCCCCTAAGTATTTAGCATGATGCAGAGCACACAGAAAGTACTCAAATCTTGTGAACTGATCCAGCAGAAAGTGACCAACTTCAGCTCTAGCCTCCCTTTAACATGTACATAGCAATTTGGCCAAGCACCATCCTAAGGGATGTAACAAGGGACTCTTTAAGCACATTATGAAGGCCCTTTAGGTACAAAACTGGACTAATGAGGGGTCTCTAAGCCCCATACCAGGGATAATAGAGACAGAGTTCTTGGGATTCTCAAAGTATCTCCCAAGTGGATAATAATGAAGAACCTCAAACACCTTCCCATCTCCCTGAGAACAGGCACCCTGCCTTTTAAGAGTGCTTTGACTGGAGTGATTGCCTAAGAGAACTGAATAATAAAACAAAAGACCTGAATAGAGTCCTATTATTCATTAGATGACATTACAGAAATTACCAAATCTCACAGACCCTCAGTTTAATTCAAGTGGTGCCATACTGCTATTAGGTAATTGATGGTAACTGCCAATCCATAAGCAATATTTTCGTATGTATAGTAATAGTGCCCCGTGTTTACGAAGTTCTTTAGAGCAGGGGTCCCCAACCTATGATGAGTTGTATAATTATTTCATTATCTATTACAATGTAATAATAATAGAAATAAAGTGCACAATAAATGTAATGCCCTTGAATCATCCCGAAACCATGCCTCCACTCCCCGGTCCACAGAAAAATTGTCTTCCATGAAAATAGTCCCTGGTGCCAAAAAGATTGGGGATTGCTACTCTAGAGTCTTCAAAAGTCTTTCCACATACATTATCTTTTACTAACTGACCTTTCCTAAATAAAAGGTGGGAGAGACACAAAGTGTCCTGTCAAATACATAACAAACATTTTGTTTTATTCTGAGTGTACTGCAAATATGCTTACCCATATTATTCTAAATTTAAGAGCTACTTCAGAAAGTTACTACTTAATAATTTTATGAGTTTTTTTCACAGAAAATGTAATGTTTTAGAATGTATAACCTATCAATACGTAGCAAAATTTCTATAGTGTTTTCTCCCTTCTAACGAGGTATTTTACCATTCTGTATTCAGTCAATGGAAATATATGGAATTTACCAAATGTAAATTATGAAAACTAATTTTCAACAACATTTCTATTTTTTAAAGTTGACATTTTACTTTAAAGACACAATTTGTATTCAATTTCAATGCAGAATGGCTGGGTTCTCCATACAGATATTATTATTGTCTGGGCTCCAATTGTGAGGTTTCTTGTGGTTTCTTCTAGCAAGTAAATAGTGTTAAAGAATGGTATAAATGGTACATGAAGGTCTGGCTCATACCTTAGCATACAGGTATCTGTAACAGACTCTTTGCTGGAGAAGAGGCATATCTTGCAAAAACTAAGGAAAGAATATGTTAACCCAGAGATTTGCTACTGCTGCTGTGGCTGCTAATAAAAACTAACATTTACTAACTGCTTCCACATGCCAAGCACGATAATAAACTCACTGTATACCATATATATAGTATGTTAATATATGTAAGGCTTTTAAAACTATGTCTGGCAAATAGTAAACTCTACATAAAAGTTTATCATCATGTTCTTCATATCATTTAATTCTGAAAAAGGGATTAATGCCCAGAAAACAGGTATTACTTTACTGTCCATTATACAGACACAAAAACAAGTTTAGAGGGCTTAAATAATTTAATTTGTTCCAGGTCACACAGTTTAAATGGTGGATCTCGAGCATTGTCTAATCACTATGTAATTTTTTTTTTTTTTTTTTTTTTGAGACAGAGTCTCACTTTGTTGCCCAGGCTAGAGTGAGTGCCGTGGCGTCAGCTTAGCTCACAGCAACCTCAGACTCCTGGGCTTAAGCGATCCTACTGCCTCAGCCTCCCGAGTAGCTGGGACTACAGGCATGCGCCACTATGACCGGCTAATTTTTCTATATATATTTTTAGTTGTCCATATAATTTCTTTCTATTTTTAGTAGAGACGGGGTCTCGCTCTTGCTCAGGCTGGTCTCGAACTCCTGACCTTGAGCGATCCACCCGCCTCGGCCTCCCAGAGTGCTAGGATTACACGCGTGAGCCACCGCGCCCGGCCACTATGTAATGTTGATTCATTGATCAAGTGGACTTTCAACTGAAAATGGAAGAAGAGGTAGAAAAAGTTCAGATATTACTGTAACAATGAAAGAAGCTGGGCATGCTGTGGGAAAAAAAAATGACAGTAATGATAATAGTTAAGGAAATTACTTGTTGCAAAAAAACAAATGGGAAGGGTTTTAGCCACAATGTGGTCTTCGGTCCCTGAAAACCCCATACCCAGAATATGGGTATTAAACAAAGAAAGAAAATTGACACTTTACAAATAAGTTTATATGATAGCATGAAGCATCACTGAGATTTGATGGATGGGACTCTGAACTGAACAGAGGAATGGCAGGGATGTAGAAGCATAAAGAATTGCTGATATTCTAGAGACTGAAGCTGACAGAGAAAAAGTTCAACTTTTGGGATATCTGCTAGAATTCTCCCACAGCTAAAATCAACACATCTATTAAATGCCTTGCTAATCTTCCATCTTTCAAATAGGAAAAGAAATATTCTGGGCATGAATGTGACCACTGGGAAGAAATAAGCTGATAAATGGAACTGCTGGAAAATCTGAGAGCAATTAACCTTACAATTTTCACGTTTGTTACAATAGCTGGGAATGGAAATGTGGGACACATTAGGGAACACAAATTACAAAATGTTCAGAGAAAAGAAAAGTAAATCCTGCCTGAGACTCAAAAAAGAAAGATGAGTCATCTGTTTTAGGAAGCTCTCAAGAACAGAAGTCTAGTTAAGCTAGCTTTGATTAATTAATTCAACAAATATTTACTGAGCATCCACTCTGTGCCAGGTACTGTTCTTGGCACTATATAAGTACACAGGTGACACAAGAAACTTTGCCCTTATAGAGCTTACATTCTAGTGGGGAGAAGGGCTGGATAGAAAGTACAGGGGCTAGGAGAGGCATTAAAATCTTAAGGTCATCAGGAGAGGTTTCATTAAGAAGGATGTTTGAATCAGGTGAAAAACAGTGATTTAGAAACCTGGGGGGAAGGTACTATAGGGGGGAACAGTAAGTGCAAAGGCCCTGAGGAGTGTGCTGTAAGAAACAGCAAAGAGTTTGCTGTGCTAAGGGCAGAGTGGAGGGCAGTGGTAAGAGAGAGGAACAGGAGCCAGAATGTGCAGGACCCTGTAGAGACTGTAAGGACTTTGGGTTATTCATGAATTAATTATATCTGTAAGAATTCACACTTATTAGACTCTCTTATACTAAATGCTTGTGTGAAATACCTACATTTTACTAGGTGTTGTGAGGAAAATACAAAGGAACTAGGAAACACGATTACTACCCTGAAGACAGTGTCCATTTTAAACTCTGTTGAAAGTAAATTATAAACTGAAAAGGAACTTCAAAGAATAACCTGGGAAATGTTCTAAATCTGTACATGATTTGATAAAATACCAGATTTAAACTCTGGGCTTTAGAACAAATAATTCTCAAAGTTATATCACAGGGAGAATCCAGGAAAGAAGAATGAGAGCAGGAAACAGACAATTAAAGAAAGAGAATGAGTCAGAAAAACATGGAGAAGAAAGGTATAGCCAAACAGTATTGCTCCTCTTTCTTCTAGTCACATAGAAAAGATAAAAATTTGAAATGGTTTAGTCTAAGAAACAGAATTCTCTATAAACTGCAAGGATATTAATGACAGAAAATGGGAAGAGTCTGAAAAGAATGGCTGCACAAAGGAGCCCTTCAATGAACTCAGATTTTAAAAGACACAGAAAAAGATAAGAGGGACACGTAACACGGATGCCTATAAAAGAAACACAGGATGATATCAGGAAGTAAAATGCCCACAATGAACTGACTGTAAGAAAATCATGAAGGGTTACAAAAGGGATTTTTGAATTTATGTCTAGAAGAAGAAATTTATAAAAGGCCTAGGGGGTGAGGTGATTAAGGTAAATGGTATAGTTAATACGTGACAGGGAAAAAAAAAGAAAACCACTTCTATTTTGTGTTTTAAAAACCTTATACTTGAATACCACCTTACAGTTTACAAAGACCTTTTACATACGTCTATTTTACAATATCCTTGAGAAGCAGGTACCACCGCTATTTTATAAGGAGAACTCTCAGGTTCAGTGTGCAGCCCGCCACTCAAGCCCTGCCTCTCTTGGCCTGCAAGAATGACAGCCAAAACTGGAGTGTCGGGACAAAAGGGCTGAAGCCCAGGACAGGTGAGAAAGCCATGAGAGTGCTGCCCTCGAGGCGCTGCAAATCTTCTGACTTGGCCAGGTGCGTACCACGGACTTGCATGTGAATTTTGCTGAATGCTGTTAAGTACTCTTTGACAAATTAAGAAGACCAGAGAGCTCTGCTGAAGCACAGGAGATACACAACTCATCTTTCAAAATGAAGAAAAAACATGAACATTACAAAAGAATATGAATGTTACAAAATCTTAACTGTTGTGTTTATCATTCAGCCCGAAGAAAATTCTAGAACGATTACAAAACAGTTTTTGAATAGACCGAGATGGGTGATCACTGAGAGTCAGCATGGGTTCAGCAGGCACAAGCCTTGCCAAGTAACTATTCCTTTGGCAAAGCTGCAGGACAAATCTATGTGACTCTCTGAAAGGTATTTTTTAACAAGCTCCACTCTCCAAGACTTTCGGGGAGGAAGGGAGATATGGGCTGAATAACAGATGTATTTATAATTGATTAAACAACAAAACTCAGAATGCTCATAAATAAGTTCTGTAAGACTCACTGGACTTAGGCAATACTGTGACCAACGATCTGGATAAAGCTTTTGACAACATCCTTATTAAAATGTAGGGATGATGGGAACCTGGGGAGAAACATGAAAAGTAGGGCAGCATTTAGAAACCAAAACAATTTTAACAGAAGATTAACTTTAATAAATGAAATTTAATCGAGAAAATGTAAAGGATTATATTTGGGCTCAAAAAAATCAAATGCTATGTATACATTGTGACAAACTGTTACATACATAAAGAACAACTAAAGATTTTCATTGAATAAAAGTCTGACATAAATTAAAAGTATGAAATGGCTGCCCGCCCCGCCCCAATTTACACAATCTTAATCTTAGTCTGAGTTGATAGACACACAAGGGCAGGAACAAGGAAGATGAATGCCATGCTCTGTAACGTACTGGTTGCCTCATACCTGGAGAAGCGTTCAATACGTGGCAATGCCCTGTCATCATACAAAGGGGGAAAGTAAACGCCCTCATAATTTGAAAATTAAGTCACCCTCTGGGAGGAACACCAGCATGCATCAAACGGAATGGTAGAAATTAGCCATCAACATAAGTAATTCCAAGAAAACATGTGACTGAAACAATCTGGGGATACTCAAGTCCAATCAAAAGTGAGCAGGGTACAGTTTCTGGGAGGCAGGATTGGAACATGAAGAAAGCAGAAACTGTGTCAACTGCTGTTTTCTTCTGGCTAAAGAAAAGACTGTTAAAGGGGGTCCCATTAACCTGGGGTTGTGGGGGAAGCAGGAGTTTAATAAGCAAGACTTTGCCTGCTTCCCCCCAACACTGAGGTGAAAGGATGCTAACCACATCCAGAGCAGCGCTGGGCAGGTGCATCCTCCTAAAGAGGCCCCACTGGGTTATCCTGGCTTAGTGACACTCCCCATTAAGATCACCTGTTTGATTAGAATGACTGGCTTTCACGTAGATTCTCCCATAGTGGTGAGAGTGTGCCCAGTAAATTGCAAGCTTCCACTCTAGTCACAGTTAAATTAATAAATTCACCAATGGACATTCTGTTTTTTATGTCAGTCTCTCTGTCACTTTCTAAATATAAGTAAATTCTCATAATTCTGATGACTTCTAGACACAAAGAAAAAAAATTCACAGCTACGGACTTGAAAAAATGAGGTCTATACATTAAAAATGACAATCTGTACCCAGGCTCTACCCATCTGAGAAGCCCTGCCTTTCTTTATGACAAATCTATTTGACCTAAAACTGAACCACGCATTTTAAGTGAGAAAACTAACAAAATGAAACACGCAGATGGGAGTGACTAGGAGGGCAATAGATCTGGAATCCATGATTTTTTAACAAATTAAATGAAGCTGCTTAGCCTGAAACAGACAAGATATAAGACAGCCATCTTCAAATATCACTCTTGCGGTGATATGAAATTATCTCTAATTCTGTGATAAGAACCAGTGGAAAGTTTTACATAAGGAAGAACTTTCCAATTAACACTGTTCCACGCCTGGCACATAGCAAATGCTCAACAGTGTTATCTATTATTGTGGTTTAAGATATTACAATAAAAAAGCCACAAAAGAAATATGTACCAGTCACTGCAGGAGAGCCAACAGTGAGGCACCTAACCCTGACAGGAGGTGAGAGTTCAAGGAAGACCTCCCTGAAAGAGGAAATGCCTAAGCGGAATACTAAAAAAAAGCACAGGAATTACCCAGAAAGTGTAGGAAAAGGCATTCCACAAAGTAGAGTGAGACCCAAGGTAAGAGAAAGCTAGTGGTTCAGTATGATCAGAGAGGTGAGCACTGGGAATGATGGAAGATAAGGTTGGAAAGCTAAAAAGGCGCTGCTTCATAAAGGAATTCCCATGCCATGCCACGGAGTCTGGAGGACACCGCTGGGAATTACTGGAAATTGCAAAGATGGGAGTTATGTGATCAACTTTATGGAGAGCCTTGTGGCAGCCACATGGAAGACAGATTGAAAGAGGACAAGACTGGTGGCAGGGAGGGATGGGTGGTTCAGTAGTCTGGTGCCGGAATGAACATTCTGGCACTGGAGAACGAGCAAAGACAAAATTCAAGAGGCAGCAAGGGGGCCTTAATAAATGACTGGACATAGTGATAAACAAGGAGTCAAGGGAGACTTCCAGGCTTATGGCTTAGGCAACCAAATCGAGAATAACGTCACGCATCGAGAGAGGCAAGGAGCACGAGAAAGATTCTGGGAAGGGAGAAGATAAAGTCAGCCCTGGGCAAGTTGTTGGATCCAAGTTATGTGTGGAACACACCACAGTGGTGATATCTAGGACACAGATGGACAATGAAGCCTCAAGCTCGGGAGAGAGGTCTGAGCAGGACGTACAGGTTTGCAGCCACCATGGCAGAGTGGTCACTGAAGGTATCAGAGCTCATGAGAGCACCCAGGCCTGCAGTGTGTGGCGTGAGAGGGAAAGAGAGCCGCGGGTAGAAGCCTGGAGAATACCAACCATTGAAAGGAGCAAAAGTTAGCTATACTGTGATCTGTTAAGTTTCTTGTTTTTAGGCAAGGAACTTAAAGTTTAAGGCAAAGACTAAACATCCACTTGTTGGAGATGATGTAGAGGGAATTCACTGCAGAGAATTGGTCTAGATGACCTCTACAGCATCTTTCAACTCCAAAAATGAATCAAAAACTTCAATACAGCATTTCTTACAATCTGAGAAATAACTTTTTACCACCATTACAGAAAAACTAAAATCATACGTATTTTCATTTTGTGGCTTTGTTAGACCAATAATTTTTTAAAATCCTAAAGAAGAAATTTTTTGCTGCTTGATAATGTTTTCTGAAAGAGAAAGAGTACTTGGTTTTCTTGAACAGGAAAGCACGGGCTCTAGATCTAATTTCTTACCCTATTTTTCCTTCTGTGGGTCAGGGCATACTGTTGATTAGTGGGAGAATGCAGTTTTACTACTAGTAAAAACTCAAACACATGTTCCTACTTATTTTTCCCTTCACTTGCTTCCACCTTCTGCCTGACTGAGGCTATACATAATCTATGGATTTAGATCTTAAATCTTTTACTACATTTCAGAAACGTGCCTATAATTTTTCACTAATATTTAAAATATGTTGGCTTCTGTTTCCCTTTCTGCTCAATTCTAAAAATAAAGAGACACAGGTACATACACAGTTCTTTTTTATTAAAGCCAGAAATGTTGATTAAAACAAACTGCCATTTTTGGCATAACAATACACCCAGTGTATTTTTAGACAGGACTGCTGGCAGCTCAACTTAATCCTTAAGTATGGCACTGATCCCACCAAGTGGCACCTGGAGCAGGTGTGAAAGGTACTTGACCTCTTTTAACCATATGTACTTTTTTTTCCTGCCCCCACCCACCCCATGCTTCTCCTATCTCTCTGCAAACCTGCTTCTCCTTTTCCTTTTCTTGTCTTTCACTTTCCTCCTGGGAGTGCCCATAAACTTTTACTACTACCAATAACGGCACTAAAGCCAACACAGCTGCCAAATCTTGGCCTAGAAATACAATGGATATAATTCTAATTGGAGACTATCATTAACTGGTTGTCCTCAGAAAACAACTGTTTTAGTGGCCTAGTCCACAGGACAGAAAAGATAACCTCTGCAGAAAGTAAACCTATGTGAAAAAGAAACCTGTGGTGCTTTTTAGCTCTAGCAATCCAGTGTAGATTACAGGTCTCTGAATGACCAACAAAGGACAGTGGGCTGGGACTAGAGACAATGTTTGGCACCATTTGAAGTTTAGAGTCATGCTAAATCATTAAATTTTATTATTTTAAAATATAATAAGGGTTAGAGTAGAGCAGATGGGGAAAAATCAAGGCCAGAACCAGAATAAAAAGACTTCAACACTAGGTATTATAGTACTGGGAAATTTTTAAGGGTTCCATAAAACTCCCCAGGAAAGGTAAATAATGATGTTCCTACCACAACCTCCTTCCTCAATCAAGTGCACTTGAAGTATGTTTTGATGCAGTATTCTCTTTATACGACAACACTAGTGGCTCCAGGCACTCAAAGAAAAGGTTTTTAGTGGATTTATTTTTCTTTATCTTTCTAGCTGATGGTATCATTACTTTTTGTGTTTAATTTCACAAAATGGAAGGGAGAGACATTGGCACTACCCTTGCAGGCTGGGAGTGGGAGGCGCCGCAGCAGAGGAGCTTCCACTGGGCTGTAAGAGGCAACAGAAACTTTTCCTTACAAAAGCTCAGAGTGCCAAGCTGGATAAAATAAACATCAAAAAGCACAGCAAGGAAAAAGTTCATTGATCCTATCCAGCCTCATGTCCCAACACTAAAACAACCCAGGTTCTTGTGGCTCCCTGAATGTGCTTCAGTCCCTGACATCACTATGTGATAACATCTTCCTGCAGCCTGTTGGCCTGAAAAACTCCTACTCACCCTTCACCAAACACTCCCACCTCCCTGGAAAGCTTCTCTCACTCTCTCCCAAACAGGTGCCCCTTTCCCTGAGGCGCACCTCTCACTGCCCTTTCATTATAGCAGCTACACCCAATTGCAGTTATTTCTATACCAGTGCATGGGGCCCTGTGGTCACCTGCCAGCTTTCTGAGAACCATGTTTTCCCATCTCTACATCTTCTGGTACAGTGTATGTACCTCATATGCAACTCACAGAGAAAGAGCTCCCTAGGTCTCAACATGAAGGGGCAACACCCATCCACCCAAGTCTCTCCTTTCCAATCTCACCTAGTTTAGAACTTCACTATCTATCTCCTAGAATATGTAAATTAATCTCTTCATTGGTCTTCCCATTTCTGGTCTCTCTTCCCTTTAATCCATTCCGTACACACTACTGCCACTAGAATCTTTCTAAAGTACAACTCTGATTAAATGTACCAAGCTGAGCCGGTGATGATGCAGAGAATGAAAAGCTGAAAACCACCTATTCTCTGAGCTCAATGGGCTCAAATCCAATAGGGCAGAGAGAGACCTAGATAATTAACATACAATTTATCAGGTGCTTTAGAGATATACCCAATTTATGCTAATCCCTCTGCCTAGCATGTCCTTCACTCTTAAATGGTCAATTCATATTTCACTTCGTATAGGAAGCTTTCCTAATCTCCCCAGCCAGAAGCAATCTCTCATTCCTCTGCTCTCACAGTGCCCTGTTATGGGCTTATCACCTTGTATTTGAATTACAGTTATTTGTACCCATACATTATACCTCTTACTGGATCAAACTTTTCTAAATGGAAGGGCAATACATCTTACCCATCTCTATTTTTCCATGGTACCTAACACAGTGCCCTGCACATAGTTGATAAATGTTGAATTATGATGATTAACCTCACAAAAACATTATGAGTTTGTGATTCCTTTAGCATGTTGCCAGTATTAAGAATATCAATGGGTCAAATATACGCAATGAAGTACTAAAATTTTTCCACTCTAGCCAAAAAAATAGAAAAAGTCTATTCTGCTTGGCTAGATAAGAGTCGACATATGGAGAACATCCTCAACCAGATTTGAAAATGTCCAAATGAAACAGATCTCTATTGTAAAAACACAACAAAGGGCAACTCCGTAGCACTATAAACCAGGCAACCAGTCTCTGCTGACAAATATAGAAAAGTCATACGGGGCAAATATGGTATGGCACTTCCATAGTGGGAGCAAGTCAGTGGGCAAATGCCTAAGTAAAAATAAACACAGCTAGTAAAAATTAAATTTGATAAAACAAGTTACCAGTATACAATAATATTTCAAAAATGGATCATTAAATAAGCTCTCTGATCTCTCAAATAATACAACTTTCCATAAGTGAATAGTACCTGCAGCTTATCCATTTTGTAAGGTTCACATCCAATTTCCTACAGCAGTGCTACTGTAAGATATCTCATCAAGCGCTTGTTAGGATTCCCAATTCTTTAATTTCACTTTTCCTATCTGTCCTCCTTTCACCCACTCCTTCATCATAATTGTTTTAGTTAGAATGCAAGCAGCTGAGTGCAGGATGAGGTAGACAGCAATTTAACTAAGAATTGAGGACTTTAACATTTCAAGATTAAAAATGCAGAACTAAAATTCCAGCTTCTTAATTTTGACAAAAAAAAAAAAAACAAAGCTCAAGGCTCAAAACTATAACACCTTTTAAGAAAACGCTGTGCTATAATGATATTTACCTGCTCTAATTGGCTTGAATGAAGTCAGAACATTGGATTATACCGTTTATTTCAGCATTAAAACTGCTGAGGGCAAGAACCTTGTTTCATCAACTAATTTTGTAGAGTCCCTTAGTAAACACTCTAACTGTAGTAGCTTTTAATTTCTCAGGAAGACCATGTGTTAAATAAAGTGCTTATACTACATGATTGCTATGTGGATTAAGTAAGAAAATGTGTAAAAATGTTTCATAAAACTAGAAAGCACAATACAAATACAAGGTGCTCCTAGTATTTTCTTAAAATAAGTACTAAAAGCAAATCCTCCTCTACAGGAAATCTGAATATACATGAATTATTTCTGTATACTTTTCCCAAGAGAATTTATGTTTGATATGCAAAATTATAAGTAACTCATAAAGGGTAAATTACAAAAAAAAGGGGGAAGGAAAGGGAAGAAAGAAAACTCATGTGGGACCAGAAGAGGGAAGTATATTAAAAAGAAAAGGAGAAGTTTTTATAATAAAATAATGCAATACAAGACAAAGCAAACCTGGGTCTTGGGGATCAATTTCTAACTTCCCCACCACTTCCTATCTATCTGTATGACCCTGGGCAAGTTATTTCACCTCTCTAAGCTCCAGTTTCCTCATGTGGAGGTACAGATGATAACTCATAGGGTTGCTGTGGGGATTAAATGAGATAATATAAATAAAGTACCTGGCACTATGTCCGGTACATAGTAAGTGATAAATAGTTACTGTTGTTGACAAAATTATTAGACCTATACCCTGACGGGTGACATTCAGGAATAAAAAAAGAACCAGGAACCTACAAAAGGGAAAGATGAAATTTAGAGAGCTAAATCTGTATTTTACCATTGGAAGATGAAGTTTGAGAAATATAGATTACACAAAGTATTTTTCATATTAAAAGTACAAATTACTGTGTCTCTAGGATTGCTGAGGAATCTAGAGAACTGTGGTCAAAATCTCCAAGTCATAAAACCAGAACAGCAATAACTATTACTATATTCATAAAAGCAGAATAGTAATGGGAGAACCAGACCAAAAAAAAAAAAGTGCTTATTAATGTGCACAGAAGCTTCTTTGTCCCAAACTCAATTTTCTAAACTTTCAAAGACTGAATGAAAGCTAGACTCCATAGCAAAGGCACAGCAACTCTGTATGCCAAAAATAGATGGTATTAGCAATTACGCACAGTCATTTTAGTTTCTGCTATCTTGTTCTTTATTCTGGGGAAGTGTGTTGTATTTGTAGTTGACTTGAGGTGTTAAACATTATTAACTCGATCCTATTCAGAAACTGCAAAAGTAGTAAAAGGGTTCTAAGAAGTAAGAAAAAGAGGAATAAAATTCCTTCCTGAATCAGATGAAGAGATAGTAAATAATTTAAAAAGGTAAAAAAAAAACAATGAATGCTACCTGTGCATATGGGATCAGAGACTTATGTGAAAATTCTATACCTGTGAAATCAACGAGAATCAGCAAAAAACAGGGAAAACAGGAAATCTTCCATTGATGTTGGCCAGAAAACCAACATGAATTTGGGTTGCCAACTGGACTAGTATTAACTCAGGAGAAGGCAAGGAGCTTGTTCAAGAATTTAAAAGCTAAGCATAGCACAAGTGCTACCATCACAAGCCACAGACGACTGCCAATGCTGGAGGCCTGTTTGAATTGATACAATATTCAATGTGAATGGTCAGGTCACCATAGGACCTGTAACCGCTAAGGTCTTCCCTAAGATCTGTGCAGAGATCATCTAAGAGGGAAGCTACCTGCCTCAGTGGATTTTCAATGTAGACAAAACCGGTCTCTTGTGGGAAAAGATTTCTATCAGCAAGGAGGTAAGAGTATGTCTGGTCTCCCTTTGATGGACCAACTCACGTTCCTTTTTACTAAAAACAATTTCAAAACCAAACCTGTACTTAGAGGACCTTGTAAACTTTATATAACAAAGCAAAGTTGATATCTGAGCAACTCCAAGAAATTATGGGCTGAAGATCCTGAGGATTTTGTCAATCAGGGGATGGTAAATGGAAATGGCATATCTACCACCACTACCAACTTGTTAAAAAAAAAAAAAAACCACACACTTTTTTTGGGTTTTTATTTGTTTTGCTATCTGTGTCTTCGTTTAATATTGTAAATATATGTACTTTAAATCCTGGCTTTAGTTTTGCTTCTTTTCCCATTAGGCTTTAATCTCATCAACCATGAATTGTCTTACTATAGGGAATTTTTAGAACCTACCCTGCTCAGTCAATGAGAAGACATTTATTATATTTGTTCACAGAGACTATGACTCTGGAGCTCTGCTTGGAGTATGGTTTAATCAAGGGCACTGACAAAAGAGCTGAAGATCTTGCTAGACAGTTAGGAAAGGGCAGGCAGTACCTATGCTCACCTTCTGTATTCTCTGCCTACATAGACTTTTTTCTAACCTTTAAATCCAATTGAATTTACTGGGGTTCCAATTCTTAGATAACCAATAACAAATGTGGACTATACCTGAAACTTCATAAATAAAACCAGTTGGACCATTCTTTCAACAATAATTTACAGTGCTGAGTAGGTCTATACCTGGCACAATTTCTATAGCATCTTTTGTTTCACAATCCCAGAGAACTTTCAAAATTGCCCCAACATAAAATTTCTCTCATTTTATACATGTACAACACTCTATTCAAAACATTGTTTCTGCCACTATAAGCATGGCTGTTTGCGGAAATAAAAACTAAAAGGGCTGGGACTGACATTCAATCATTAACTACATTCCAACTTCATAATTCAATCCAAAAAATGCCCAGTGCCAAGTGGTTTTAAAAATGACAGGACAAAGCCAGGCACACTGGCACACGCTTATAGTCCCAGTTACTCAGGAGGCTGAGCTGGGAGGATTAATGGAGCCCACGAGTTCAAGTCCAGCCTGGGCAACACAGAAAGACTCTGTCTTTAAAAAACAAAACAAAAAAAAAATACAGGACAAAATACACAATTATTCCATTAGGCAAAGGAGTTAATATAGATATAACTGCTCACTTCTAAATCCTTATGGGCATCTACAAGTAATAAAGAAAAATTATCAAAAGTCCTACTCAATAGTTACATTTAATTTATACCAAAAATAAATTAAAATATCTAACATGCCAAATAACTTATTTACCAGGGTTTTCATTATTTTGTAACTCTTTCTAGAAAACTGATCCCAAAATTTAGATGCCATAGAAATGTATTTGCCCAAATCAATTCTTTGAAACTGTAGACCTGAAAAAGACCATCATGAATGGGAGACAAAGTAAGGATAGTGGTTAAGAACAGCAATACAGGTACAAGCCAGAACATCCACGATGAAATCCTGCTTCAACCACTGACTAGCTATCTAACCTTGGTACCTCAGTTACTCCAGCTGCAAAACTGGGATAATAAAAATACCTACCCCATACGGTTGTTATGAGAATTAAACCCAGGTAAATAAGCAGTACATGGAAAGGATTTAGCAGCAAGCAGGCAGCATTGTATAAAGCGTTTGCTTATTATCATTATCATATGACTAGATCACCCAAACCATCTACACAAATGCCTTTTCCTACTCAGTCTTCCTTAATTGGTCTAGCAGGATTTGATCCCTCCCTCTTTTGCTTCCTCATAAAATGCATTTTGTATGACAGTTATTTGGGCGAGTACATTTCCCTCCCATTAGATTACATCTCCTTAAGGACAGAGACCAGAGTTCATCTGAGTGTACAGGGCAGCAAACATTGTTGCTTTTCACTTCCCTTCCTCTAAAGATTCTAAACAATAATACCCTGTCAATTAGCAAACCTGTACCTGGAGACAGCAGGCTTATGTAACCAATGCACCCAAGTACTGGTCATATCTTGCTAAATATTCTCTTAAGATTTAGACAAAAATTTAGGGGAAGAATGAGGGGAGAAAAGGAGGATTCACTTAATGTTTTTTAGCTACTGACCAAAGATATCTTTTAAATTTTTAAATGTCTTAAAAACTTGCTTTCATTATCTCATTCAAAAAGACCACGGTGTTTTAATATAAAAGTACAGTATCATAATTTCTGCATATGTCAAGTCTAACCTAATCATAACTTGCCCATCTGCTGATTTTAATGTGATCCTAGATGACAATATGCTTGCTTGATTCACCCTACACTAATTTGTGTAAAATAAAATCATTTTAATATTATACTGAGATGCAAATTTTTCTGGCTTGATTTGTGTCCTCTTTTTTTCCTCTTAAAAAAGTGCCACAAAGGAAAAAAAAAAGCCTCCAACGTATCCCAGATCACTGGGAAAACACTTTCTAAAGTATGTTACCCAACTTCACTAACATGATGCTGCCCTTACTTTGAAAAAGCAAAACTTTTCCGAAAACAAACAGCTGAATTGAGTCCACTGCTTTGTTATCGTTTTCTAGAAAGTACAATTTTTCCTTTGTCCTTACAGCATCCTACCTCTAGAAATTTAATTTTTAGAGTAAAAACTACCGAGGACACCTATTTTTTTGCACAAATAATCTTAGTCTCTATTCTTTGACTTATTTTAAAACAAACTCAAAACCAAAAGTCTAGAGAAGAATTGCTCCTATATAATGTAGCTTTTCTAAGCCTAATTTTTTCATTCCCAATGCCAGGGCCTTTCAAAAAAGTACAAAAACTACACCCAGCTTTGCTTATTATTCTAAACACATCCCAACCAAATGGGAAACATTATCAGCCATCTTAACAAGGAGAAAACAAAGCTAAGTGAAGTCAAATCGAAAAATTTTTTAATTCATTGTACCTCTTTTGAGATCAGGAGTTCTCAAATAAAAGTACTTTGATGAACCTATGCAATGAAATTATGAAAATGTCATAATTTAACATCATATTTTGGACTAATTTCTCTCCCCTCAAATAATCTTGAGAGTGGTTAGTTAATTCACATACAATACCTCTCTCCCACTGGGGAGAGAGTATAATAAAGTTAATTGTTTTAGATATCCTGAGGCTTAGAGAGAAAGGCCAGAATTCAAAGAGGTTTCCAGGATCCTATATACATATATGATTGAGACAAAGAACTTTCAAAGATCTGCACTGGGTAAGCAAAACTGGACTTAAAAACAATAGACCCTACCTTAAAGTAGGGAAACCTGTCAAATTTAAGCCCCTTCGCTCCCCACCCCCCCAAAAAACAAGTTCTCACTCATCAGTCCTCCTTTTACAACCAAGAGGCATATAAACTTAAAACACTTAAAGTTGTTCTTTCAGATTTTAGCAGTAACAAAGCTAATACTCAGGCCATTTCCAAGTAAGTGGCTTCTATCAAAACTTACCACAAGTTACGTGAAATAGCCAAGAGTGTTGGTTCTGCATTTTATCAACTAAGGAACAACAGCATCACACTTTTGGACAAGCCACCACTTCCAGCAACACTAGCCCTCCCCTCGCCTCCCATTTCTTTTTATATCATTCCTCCACACTTAGAACTCGAAAAGCGATTCCACAAAACAAAAAAGTAGCACCAATAAACGGGAGGCCACTGGTTTTGAAAATAAAGTTTGCTGTCAAACTGGCAACTTTTTAAAGGTGAAACGTACCCTGCTGAATCGGGTATAATCTTTCCTATTCCCGTACCAAACCACCACTCATTTGCCCCCGACACTAAAAGTGAAAAGAGGAGTGGGAGAAAATGATGTTGCAGGGAAGGGTCTACTGTTTCAATGGTAGGGACAGATTTTGAGGCTGCTTTTGAACACTTCGTGGCTTCTGGGAGCTGGGAGGCTTTACTGTGTCTCTCAGAGAAATGTTTAGCAATCTGACGCATCAGTTTTTAGGAATGGTACACAAAACAGCCCCCACAATTGAAGAGCCATGCCTGGAATCCTCCCTCTCGGTGACATCGGCTGGAGGGCACGGGACAGGAGAGCAGGGGCTACCAGGAGAGGATCGCGACATTTGTTATTGTTTATGGATCCCAGGCAGGGACCCGGAGCAGGGTGCTCGGGGCCGAGGAGTGGACGGAGAAAGGCGCAGGGAAGGACAAAGATTCCTCCCCGGGCTCCAAGCTACCTCTCCGGACACACGGGGCCAGTAGTACCCCGGGGAATTAGAGGGCCAAGGCCGTCGCCGCAGCTTCACCGGAGACGTTTCCAGCCCCGAAATTAGCCCAGCTTCCCCTGGACACCCGAAGACACCTAAGATCCCCCCTGCCTCTGCTCGCAGAGTTGGGGCTGGTACCGCGAGCCCGGGCCCCCCAGCCGAGCGCCGCATCCGCGCACTCACCTGCCTCCGGTCGCGCCCGCGGCCGGCTCAGCCTCCGCACGGACCGCAGCCGGCCTGGCGCCCGTCCGCTCCCTTCTCCCCGCTCCGCCCTCGCCCCGCCCCCGGGAGGTGGGACCCGCGGCCGCGCCGGAATCTCGGGGCGGCCTCCCTGAACTCTCGCGAGCCCTCCCTCCTCGGCTTCTCGGTGGCTGGGCCGGTCCGACTCGCCTTGACGTCATACGCACCACAGCCGGAAGTAGCCTTCTGTCGTCAACGCCGGCCCCAGCTCCAGCCCCACCCACCTCCGCCTGGTGAAGTCCTGACTGGTTTAGGGAGTTGGCTGGGTTGTCACCCCTCTCCCTCTCTCACCTGCCTCACCTCACTGCCCTTTTTGCTCAAAACTAGTTCAGGCCTCCATTGAGAATGGCCCAGTGTGTTGCAACATCCTAAATGTCACACATCCTAAATGTCATCAGAGTTTTTCTCACTACTTTACAATGCAATGCAAAGAATGTTAGAAATGGAAGGGGGCTTAGAAAGAATCACGCATCCACAAATTCTGCAGATTAGGAAGCTGTGGTCAACAAAGATGGATGGGCTGATCAAGTTGCTTAGTCAGTGGCCGTGGGAACTAGAAGCCACCCAGGTTCCTTGACTCTTCCTGTAACCATGACTGGACTCTAGAGACTTGACAGGAACTAGGATTTAGAAAGGCCACAAAAAACTTGTTTGGGTTTTCTTGGAAAATCTAAATTAACTGACAGTACTGGGCATCTTTATCATTAGGATCTGAGAATTATGTGCAAAATCACCTCCCTGTAGGATGACTCAGAAGGGATGGCTTTGGGAAGATGGTGCAATTTGCATTTGGGGATAAGACTGGCCTTTGAGCAAGCCACGTAAGAGAATCACTCCCGATTATTATTGACAAATTTATCCTCAGTCGGAATATCATAGGTTTTATAAAATACCCTAAGCTTTTAGGCCAGTAAGACAATATATGAGGCTGGTACTGGGCTTGCAGAAAATATCATTTAGAAATGCCAACCATTATCTTTAGGTTTTTGGAGAGCAGGTGTCACATGTGCAGACTTAGGAAAGAATCATGACACTGTTTCCCTCTCTTTTCTTACACTTTATGCTTTTTCTTATATAGCTTAGTAGTGGGAAAAGCACTAGTCTGGTAATTAGTATATTCTTGGGGAGATCAGCTCCACTTACATAAGTCATTTTGAGGCTGGAATAACAGTGGTCATATACAAGCATAAGAGGTTTAATTGTAAACAAACAAGCTTGACACACACCCCTCTCCCTGTACTGCACACATACATATATCACTTCAAGTGGGTAGGATTGAGAAGAGTTTATGGTTTGTTCTATAGCAAATTTATGTTTTCAAAAGTGCCATGCTTTTTTCATGACTTAGGGTAATAAGAACTAGTATAAAGCATCAATCAAGATTCATATGGGGTAGGCTAGAGCTTTGACCTATAGTTTCTGTTGAGATCATTGTAAACAAATTCCCCCAGGAGGTTGTTGAAGGTACCTCAATTAAAACAAATGAGAGCTATGTACTCTTTTGGAAGATTGGTGAAGTCTATGAATCCCTTTTCAAAATAACATTCATAAATGCACAGAATAAACTACCTAGAGTTACAAAGGAAACTGATTATATTAATATAATCAAAATACTAAAAAGTGAATTTGTGATATAATTACGTGGTAGGTAGCATATATGATGGCTCCCAGTGATCCTCACCTTCTGGTATTCCTGCCTTGTGGAATTCCCCTGTCTAGTAACTTGGTTCAAAAGCTAAGTAAAAGTGATGGGGTGTCATTTCCATGATTAGGTTACAAAACGGTTCTGGCTTCCATCTTGCTTGTCCTCTCTTGCTCACTTTGGTGTAAGCCAGCTGCTGTGTTGTGACCTGCCTTATGGAGAGGCCCACATGGCAAGGAACTGAGAGAGATCTCCAGTCAACAGCCGTCACTCCAACAGGGCCCTCAGTCCAACAACTTGTAAGTAACTGAATCCTGCCAACAACCACATGAGTGAGCTCAGAAGCAGACTGTCTCCCAGTTGAGCCTTGAGATGACTGCAGCCCCACCTGACACTTACATTGCAGCCTTGTGAAACCAGACCCTAAGCCAACAGACCCAGCTAAGCCAAGCCCAGATTCCTGGCCCACAGAAACCATGAAACAATAAATATTTATTGTTTTAAGCCACTTACTTTTGGGGTAATTTGTTACACAGCCATAGATAACTGAAACAGTTATACATTTGCTTCTTCATTAATGCATTAAATAACAAGATCAAGACCTACAATAATCTTGCAATAGCGATACACATAAATGATATTTTGAGATATCTGCAACAACCTTAATAGGGTAGAAAATATGTGTGATTTCTGTTGAGGACAAAGTCACAGGTATTGCTAATATTACTGTGGTTCGCTGCCTACATTCATAATGGGAGAAATGCTCATTTTCAGTTTAGGTTTAATGAAAAAATATAAACATGTATAATACATATTAAAAAGTTAGTATACATATTATATATATATATATATATATATATATATATATAAGTTCACAGACCCAGGTTAAGAACGCCTGGCCTGAATAATACATCATTTGTAGGGACTTCCAAAACACTTATCACCAACGGTCTTAGACAGAATTAAAGCTCAGATAATAGATACACATGAGGGCCATTGCTAAGCTATAACCTATAGTTGAATATGAATTTTTATCCCCTTCCTCCACTTATTCCCTTTTCTCCAAGTCTATGCTAAATGTATTACAGGTAGATTGGCTAAAATTGTAGGGCAGAAAGAGTGAAAAAATCATGGTGAAAACCTTTTCATCACTCAGTGCATCTGATTTTTGTTTTCACCATGAGAAATTGTTAGCTCCTTGACCAGAGGGCCTCTTTAGTATTTCTTTCACTCTCTTTGGGCTACCACACAGTAAGTAACCAGTGAATGCCAAATGGCTGTAGTAAGTAATAATAGAAGGAAAGCTTTTAATAAAACACTTCCACGGAAAAAATAAAGCTGATTTTCTATATGTACAATCTTGCAACTATGGGATAAAGCCAAAGCAGTAGTCAGAGGCTAATTTATTGTTTTAGAAAACACAAAAATGAAAAACAGATGAACCAAGCTTTCAACTCAGGAAACCTAATAAAGAAAACAAAATAAATCCAAAGAAAGCATGAGGATATAAAAATTAGAGCAGAAGGGGGTCGATGGCCCTTATGTGTACCAAGTAATGTAAATCAAATATATAATCATTCCCATATATACCTCTCTTTAGCAAATGTATGTAAATTCTGTTCTGATTAACAATTTCAAATATATTTTTTATAGATAAAGGCAGAAATTAATGATTAATCAATTTAGAAATTAATTAATTTTTTTGAACCACAAAAAAACTGAGTTTGGCCAATAACTAAAAGGTGATTATCTGGAAAAGTTGAGGAAATAGGAAAAACTTTGGCAAACTAATCCAGGGGGATAAAGAAAAGATACATACAGTAGGACTAATAGGGATATAACTACAAATATGGAGATTTTTGAAAGCATAAAAAATTATTATGTACACTATTATGCCAGTAGATTTAAAAAGGAGAGAGAGAATAGATGCTTTTCAGTGCTCCTGGAAGGCTGTCCTGATGGAAACCTACTAATTTTTTTACTATAGAAAAAAATGAAAAGTTGGTGGGATAAAAAAATTGAATGGGCCTTTCCAGTTTGACACTAAAAGTGCTTGACTCTGGGCTCCTCTTCTCATAGCTGTGACTTTCAAAGGGGCTCTGGCCCAGAGCAGACAACTAAATGCAGTTAAGTTTGTTTGAAATAAACTCTGTAGTCTATAAGTTGTAGAGAGCTTTCAATGGACCATTTAATCATACACATGACAATCCATTCAAAACTATCACCAGACTGTCTTCTGCAAAGCACTTTATAAACCTCCAAACAGTGACTTCTAATTGATCCCTGCTTTAATTTTTAACTGATTTGACTGAACTGCAAAATATTTATCATAGGGTTTAAAGCATCCCAAGATTTAGGTTACTTCTCCCCAAAAGTGAAAGACACCTACATAAATCAGAAGCCTGAAAGAAAGCATAAAGGAAAGGTGAAAAATACATTGTCTAACTCTCTCTTTGCATTATGTTTATTGCTCTGCAAAGGCAGCAAAGAACCACATGAGATTTGTATTTTAAGGACCTGGCTCTGTTACCAGCTGTATAACTTTGCACAGACCAGAAAAGTTCTCTAAAATCCTATTTTCTTACTTATAAAATATCAATATCATGTTGAACATTGCTAATCTCTATGCCAGAAGGAAAAGACAAGACCCCAAATTGAGACTTTTGCTCACAACCCATTGGCCAAAAGAAGTCGCATGGCCGCAAACAAGATTGGCAGAAGATGGTCTGGTGATTTTTTTTAAAAAGAAGGCAGGAGATACAATCTTTGTGTGTGTCAGGAAGGAGAAAAACCAGAAGTATTTGGCTATAGTACAAATGACTACCAGATATCGCATATGTGAAAAAACTGTCCAAAGGCTAGATATTATATGATTTTTTCCCCCTTTTCTTAAAGAAAAACTGATAGTTAGGCTCTTGACAAAAGCAAAATGTAAGACACTATAGTATTTTGTGATAATATATGCTATATTTGATATGATTTAAACTTTTTAAATCTCAAATTAAAAAAAAAATTTCTGTTTACTGTCTTCGGTCTCCTGAAAATGATTGTCATTGACATTAAAGGTTCACTACTAACATTATGATAAGATTTTAAGAAGACTTTGCCTTTTTAAACTAAAAAATGTCCCTTTTTTAAGTCTCACTTTCTCATTCCTAATTTTAGGATTGAGTCCAAAACTTTCATTTTCTCAAGTAAGAGAAAGAAGACTTTCCAAAGACTGCTTTTCATTACAAAAGTGAAATTCAACTTATACAAACCCGTGCATGATTAATGTGGGCAGCTCCAAAAAAGATAAAATAATTTCAATACATCCTGGGAAATTATTTTAGTCACCTTGTTTTATTTGTTCATATTCTGTGATTCTAGCACTTAAAATTATTATACCTTTAAAAAGCAAAATCCATTTGAATTGTTACAATTACCTCTTCAGAGAGGGTGTCAGGTCTCAGAAAATATATACACTAAGAGGATTAAAAGGGAAGTTTCCTTTTTATACCTCCTATCTTTTGGAGCAGAGATTTTTTTCCTTTTCTTATAGCCACCCAGTCCTACTCTAACAGCTATCTGCTTTACCAATTTATTTCTATTTTTTAGATGTTGAAATTCCTGGGACTAGAGGAATAGGCCAGAGGGGAATATCTTAAGTCCTACTCCTGGGGGCTAGTAGATGCTTCTACTGTGGTCTGAGCCTGTAGGGAAAGTCAGACACAGGGACAGCTAACAGATCTGTTTTCCATGGTGTGAAGTAAACTGTCCCGGCATAGAGGCAGAGGCAGGACAGACCAAGGGGGCAGGCAGGGCAGAGGGTCCTCACTAACAGAGGGTCATATTATATAATGGAAGGATGATCACATTGGAGTCCACTTTTGGACTAAGGGCTAAATCCTTCGTCTTGTGGTCTCAGGCACATTTCTTAAACTCTCTAAACCTCCATTTACTCTTCTGTAATGGGCATAATTTATTATCAGAGCATAATTGTTATAGTATTTTACAGTAAATATGGAAAGAATGATGGAGGTGTTGGGGGGAAGACACTTAAAAAATAAAACTTAAAATTATGAAAATGAATTTATTTTTTTAAATTTAGGTTACAATTGCAGCCCTGTAGTACTTAGATTGCAAAAAAGTCTGAATCACATCAGGGACTTTTTAGCATAAATTTTCTTATGATATTATGGATCGACATCCCTCAATTATGTAGAGAGTCACAATTACATAGAGGGTTGCTCTTGAACAAAATGTTTCCTAAGATCTTTTGACTTTCATATTTTTTCTATTTTAAACCACTATTTGCAACAGTGTTAATAGTGTCCACTATGTTACAACAGATAAACTTCCTCCTCAGTTATCTCTTCCCCCTAGACAATATGAACTTTCGGGAAAATTACACATTTTACATTTCCAATGCATGTTTTACATTTCCAACACACCATCCAGAGCTTACACTAATTGTCATGCTACCAACAAGCAGTACAAGAAAATTCCTGTTTCCCCACATACGTGCTCACATTAGGTTTTGTCCACATTTTTAATTTGCCAAAGACAGAGAGCCTAAGACCTTGGCATGAAAGTTAGGTTTAGACCGTATGTTAAACAGAAAGGAAGTTTGTGTGGAGATTCGTCTTATGATAGGTCAATTGATTAGTAATTATTTTCATGTTTTGATGACTTCTGCTTGCTTGCATAATCTCATAAGGATGAGGACTCGGATAATGAATACCTAGATATGGAAGACCCTTCCTCCATCTGACAGAGCTAATGTGAGAACTAAATGAGATAGGCCACTTCACAGGCATGCAATCTAAGTTCCTCTTCTTCCTTTCAGCTCTGGGGCTAAGACTGGGGACAAAGCTGTGTGGGAAGGTAAGTCACAAAACCTGTGGTTTGTTTAAACGTAGAGAATTCTAGTAGGGTCTGGAGAAGGCAAGATCATTCCTACTGTCAATTGTTGCTGTGCTGATAATTTTCTTTTTGCTCAATGATTTTATAAACCTAGAGATAGAGGTTGTGGGGTAGAAGTTACTAAATCTGCTTCTCATTCTGCTACATTCTCCAACGTCCCCAGGAGTCAGGTTGCTGCTTTCAGAGGGTTAGCCTCATGCATTTTTTGCTGATTTGGTTTCCTGGAGGAAGTTACCCAAATAGGGCTTTCAAAGAATTGATTTTTTTTTTCTCTGATTAGACCACACAGAGCCTTGTAGGCAAGCTTAAGTTTTGTTTTGTTTTGTTTTAGAGACAGGGTCTTGCTATGGTGAATGGCGTAGCACAATGGAGCAGGGGCTATTCAAAGGCACAATCATAGCACACTACAGCTTTGAACTCCTGACCTCAAGTGATCCTCCCACCCCTGCCTCTTGAATAGCTGGGATCACAGGTGTGTGCCACTTTGTCTGGCTAAGATTTGTCTTCACATAATAACAGCAGAAAGCTGTTGCAAGGTTTTAGGCAGAGAGGTGTCATGGTCAAATTTACATTTGAAAAAAAAACATTCTGACACTAGTTTGGAGAACTACAGAGTGGATACTAATGGATCATTAGGAGGCTGAGTTTTATATTTATAAGTTAAGGTGTATATCGTAAACCGTCTGGGGCAAGAGTACCTTGGTAAGCAGAAATGAATATCTGGTCTACTTGTAGGTATGTCCCACCAGGACTGAATTCTACAAAGGTTATTAGATAACGATAAATTGGATAAATTAAAGTCAGATATTGCACAGCCAAGGAAACTATCATGTGAGCAAACAGACAACCTACAGAATGGGAGAAAATATTTGCATGCTACACACCCGATAAAGAGTTGATAACCAGAATCTATGTAGAACTCAGGAAAATCAGCAAGAAAAAAATCAAACCCCATTAAAAAGTGGAAAAGGACATGAACAGAAACTTTTCGAAAGAAGACAGACTAATGGCCAACAAACATATGAAAAAATTCTCAATATCTCTAATCATCAGGGAAATGCAAAATCAAAACCACAATGAGATATCACTTATCTACAGTGAAAATGGCTTTTATCAAAAAGTCCCATAACAATAAATGTTGGGATGGATGTGGGGAGATAGGAACACTCAGACACTGCTGGTGGGACTGAAAACTAGTACAACCTCTATGGAAAGTAATATGGAGATACTTCAAAGAGCTAAAAGTAGAACTACCATTTGATCCAGCAATCTCATTGCTGGGCATCTACCCAAAGGAAAAAAAGACATTCTATAAAAAAACAATGGTGACCTACCATCTCTTGTACTATCCTGGATAGAGCTAGAGCCCATTCTACTAAGTGAAGTATCACAAAAATGGAAAAACATGCACCATATGTACTCACCATTAAATTGGTATTAACTGATCAACACTTATGTACACATATAGTAACATTCATTGGGTGTCAGACAGGTCAGGGGGAAGGAGGGGATGGGTATATACACATCATCTGGGGGATGGACATGCTTGAAGCTCTGACTTGGGTGGGGCAAAGGCAATATATGTAACCTAAACATCTGTACCCCTGTAATATGCTACAATGAAAAAAAAAAAAAATAAAGTCAGATAAGTCATCTTATTCATCAAGTAAATTTCTGATTTGACTTCCCATGTAGATTTTCTTACAGGGTAAGAGTGTGCCAGTTAGCCAACAGAAATTTTTGGTTTGCTTGGCAATTATATTTCTCATTATAAATTCCCACAAATTTATATTAAATTGCCACATACTTTTTTTTCTCAGTTAGATTACCTTTCCTCTGTATTGGTTTCTTTGAATTTATTCACTTATGACAAAGATAAATTTCTGGATGTGCAAAACTAAGTATCAAGCTCTGACTATCCTGAGCTATGTAGACATAAGCTCTTGCTAACATCCTTGTGTTGTTGCTCTCAGATTACAGCAGTTTCTATGGCGGAATTATGGTGGTGTAAAATTCTTAAAAAAGGATTAACATACATAATGTCATAATAATTATAATATATTTACAATGTTTACAAATAGACCCATTTTAATCCTTGAAATGCTTATCAAGAGACCCACTCACATATGTAAAATAGCCCAGTCCTAGGTCAGTTTTCTTGGGAAAAAGGCCCTGAAACTCTGAGATTACTGTGCAGGAGATGCACTGGGGAAAGCCCTCTGGAACAGCTCAGGTGAGGAGAGGAGGCAACAGGGTTAGGCAGAGGGAGGAGAAGTTGAGTTGTAACCTGGTTGCAGCAGAGGCTTCAGCTTGTCCCATGGGGAGAACTGGGGACAGGATGGCTCCTGGGAGTTGTTTCAGTTGAGGCACGGAGCCAGGCCTTTGCACCCCAATCTCAACCAGCTGTCAAATTTGGGAAAGACAGCTCACTTGGCAGAGGGAAGCCGACACTTCCAGCAGCTGTGGTAGTGACAGCCGCAGTCCTAAAAGGTGGATTTGGGAGGTGCATCACAGCATCCGCTTCCAGCCCACTGAAAGCTTCTTCCTCCATCCTAGGCTTATTGTATTGCATGACCCAATAAAACAGTCACAAACACTGCTCTTTAAAACTGTTCCATTTTGCCTCCCAATGTGCTATACGAAATTCACATCACTTCTGTGGTACTTTCTTACGCTCAACCTAATCATGAAGAAACAGACAAACACAAAGTGAGGGATAGTATACAAATTAACCAGCCTATACTGTGCAAAAAGTAAGCAAAGACAAACTGAGAAACTGTTCCCAACTTTAAACAACTAGAGAGATGAGACAACTAAATGCAGCATTTACTCCCCAATTAAATCCTTGACCAGACTTTTATTACTACTATTTGCTATAAAGGACATAATTGGGACAGTTGGCAAAATATCATTAAAATCTGTAAATTAGGTAATAGTAACATACATTTTCTGGTTTTGATAATTATTCTGTGGTTATGTAAGAGAATATCCGTGCTCTTAAGAAATACACACAGCAGTATGTAAGTATAAAAGGGTAAAATGTTCCATTTAAATGATATTATTTAATTGTATCTCAGATATTCCTAATTTTGTCCTAGAAAAAACTTCAGTATCTGTCAATGGAGAACATGAAATTTTCAGTAACTAGGACTAATTACACCTCACAGAAAAATATGTTTACCTAGAATGCCTGCAAGGAGAAGAGATCCTATTCTCTAAAATGGCCCTTTCTTATAACTTTTTACAAAAGCCAGGTGGCCCCACTTGTTTCAGGCTTGGGCAACTAACTCCTTCCTGCCTATGCATTTTGTTCTTTAGGTCCAAAAGCTCTGGATCACTTACATCTCGTCTTTGATATTTTTTTAAAAAATATTTGTTGTGAACTAGTTCCATATTATGTAAATATTATTCAGTGAACCTCCATGGGGATCACAGTATCTAAGTAATGATAAGGTAATCTATGTTCGCTCAGTAAGGTGCTTTGAGTCCTGCTGCGTTCCTCTGTATACAATAAGAATAATATTGTTATAAGCCTTTACAACCAGTGCTTTCATCAAAGGACCCCAAAACAATTTATAAGCGTTAATTAAGCAATTCAAATACTACTGTGAGAATGCTGCATATTATTCTCATTTTAGAGACGTTTCAAGTAAAGAAAAATTAAAAGGATAGATGGATAAATGCATATATATAAACATATATATAATGTATATGTGTTATTATATGGGATATAAAATACATTAGAAAAAATTTTGAGCATTAGGATTAGGCCTAATCTTTTTATTTACCTTTTTTTTTTTTTTTTTTGAGACAGAGTCTCGCTCTGTTGCCCGGGCCAGAGTGCCATGGTGTCAAGCTCACAGCAACCTCAAACTACTGGGCTTAAGCAATCCTTCTGCCTCAGCCTCCCCAGTAGCTGGGACTACAGGCATACGCCACCATGCCCAGCTAATTTTTTTTCTATATATATTTTTAGCTGTCCAGATCATTTCTTTCTATTTTTAGTAGAGATGGGATCTCGCTTGCTCAGGCTGGTCTCGAACTGTTGACCTGGAGTGATCCTCCTGCCTCGGCCTCCCAGAGTGCCAGGATTACAGGCCTGAACCACCGCGACTGGCATATTTACTTGTTTTTACATTTGTAGTATACATAGCGTAACTAACTCCTCCCAGCTTGCCTGGGACTTTGTTAGATTTAGCACTGAAAATCCTGCGTCCTGGGAATTTTCTCAATTCAGGGAAACCAGAACAGTTGGTTACCCTTAGTATACCTCCTGCTTTTATTTCAAGTTAAAGTAATAAAAATTTACAATAAAAGTCAGAGACCCCATTAGGTAAACAATGAATTGTAGACTGGCCCACTGGATTTGTGAACTTAAATTCTCAGTTTGTTCTGTAAGAGTGAGACTTGGGTCAATTTACATGGAGTTTTGCATTCTGCACCCAATATTTTAGCTTGATTTTTTTTTAAGAAGTGACTATGTAAATAGTGGAACAAAACAGAATTACATGTTGTTCCTAGCCCCTTGTGAGTCCAGTTTTAAAATTCATAATACTAAAAAATAGAAGTTATTAAAGTTGTAAGAGGCTTGAAGCTTCATAATGGGAAGGTTCACTAGGAAAAACGTAAAATGTCAAAAAACAATAGAATTCTGAGAGATGTGAAGAATAACAGACTCTGGAGACAAAAACCAAATAAATATACAGTTATTAAGTATGAAATGTCCAATTTCCTTAAGTACTAAGTTTGACAGTTGATATCTCTGACATTTCACTTTGGCACGTCTTGTTTTATATTTATTGTGAAGGTACATCCTCATTCTTTCAAATGCATGGTTTGGCTTGTGATTATCTTTTAAATTTTTTTTACAGCAATTTTTGTGAAACTATGGATAAGTCGAAAATTTGTGTTATCTTCAAATATGAGGTCTTTCACAGAACCAATGCAGCGCAGACAGCTCGAAATATCAACAAAGTGTTTGGGAAGAATGTGGCTAATGAATTCACAGTATGTCAATGGTTTGAGAGATTCTGTTCTGGTGATTTTAATCTTGAAAATGAGCCATGTGGGCGACTTGAGACCAAGGTGGATAATGATGAGCTGAAAGCTACAGTGGAAGCGAATCCATCTCAACCTACGCATGAATTAGCAGCAAGGTTTGACATTACTATTCCAACAATATTGGACCATTTGAAACAAATTGGCAAGGTAAAGAAGCTGGATAGATGAGTTCCGCATGAATTAAACAAACTCAAAAGAGAAATCCTCAAAAGAGCTTGCCTTTCTTTGTTGTCACAACATGAAGGTGAACCATTTCTACACCATATTGTTATACATGATGAAAAATGGATTCTTTTTAACAATTGCAAGCGTTGGGCACAATGATTGAATAATGATGAAATACCAAAATGCAGTCCAAAACTGAATATTCATCAAAAAAAGTTAATGGTATCTATTTGGTAGGCCCTGGTATTATCTACTACAGCTTCATGAAACTTGGTCATTTGATTACAGCAGATATCTACTGCAACCAATTGTATCAAATGATGAGGATACTTGAGATTAAGCAGCCAAGATTGGTCAATAGAGACAGGCCAATCTTCCTGCACATACAACGCTGCTCAAACTACAGAGGCTGGTCTTAGAAGCTCTCTGTCATCCACCGTATTCACCAGAACTTGCACCAACTGACTACCACTTCTTCCAGGCTTTGGACCACTTCTTTCAAGGAAAAATATTCAATTCTCAACAAGCTGTGGAAAACGCCTCTTGCGATTTCATGGCCACTCACTCTCCAGGCTTCTTCACTGCTGGCATAAACAAGCTACCATTAAGATGGCAACACTGTTGATAGTTTAGGCACATACTTTGATTAATTGTGCTGGTTCTTGTTTGAGATACAATAAACTATACTTTTGATTGGAAATTGGACATTTCATATTTAATGACCTAATTTATCTCACACATGCAGAGGGGCTATGGCCTGAGAGGAAGTAGACCAGAGGGCCTGGCCAGAACTTTAGAATTCTGTTGTCATGGGGTCATGGGCTTAGGAAGTGAGATGGAAATCCATGATTATTTGAAGGTCTATAAATGGAACCATCTCTATCCTTACTCTCCTCTTCCATCCATCAGGCAAAATGTCAAGCAGCCAGGCCCTTACCCCCAACCCATGTCACCCTTGTGGTAGGGTGGCCAGACAAAATATAGGATGCCCAGTTAAATTTGAATTCCAGATACACGAGGAATTGTTTCTTAGTGTTAAGTGTGTCCCAAGTATTGCATGGAACATAGTTATAGTACTGGAAAATGATTTATTTATCTGAAATTCAAATTTAACTGAGTATCCATTTTTTTTCTCTAAATCTGGCAACCTTACTCTTTAATCACAAAATGGAGGACTTTTTTTAATAGAAAGAGAACAAGGACAGCCGGCGAAGGTGTTAGACTTCTGCAGTGTTTCCCCTAACATTCAGGAATTTGGGGGCCCACCGGTGTAATGGCTGGCTCCTGGAGTTGCCAATCAGCAAATCCCACCCACGTACACAGTTAAACTTTCTATTGTCTCATTCTTAGACATGAATAGAGAACCAGGCATTTGATGAAAGTGAAAAATCAAGAAAAATAAATTACAAACATGACCCTGGAGAAAACAACTAATGCAAAGAATAAGATAGAGCTTTTAAAAAAATGTGTATAAAACATTCAGAGAAATTGAGATGACACTGTGTTATGGGCTGAATTGAAGTCCTAATCCCAGTACCTCAGAATGTGACGATGTGGAGACAGGGCCTTGAAAGAGGTAATTAAGTTAAAATGGGCCTTTATCCAATTTGACTGATGTCTATAAGAAGAGATTAGCACACAGACATGTCCAGAGAAAAGATGTGAAGACACAATGAGAAGATGGCCATCTGCAAACTAAGGAGAGAGGCCCCAGAAGAAACCAACCCTGCCAGCAACTTGACCTCAGATTTCTAGTCCCCAGAATTGTGACAAAATAAATTTCTATTGAGTAAGCCACCTAGTCTGTGGTACTGGGTTATGGAAGCTCTAGCAAACTAATGCACGTTGTATTTCTTTTCTTTCTTCCCCCCATGGGAAAACTGGAAAACCTGCTAGACAAATTCTAAAAGAGCTGTAACACTGCACACTGTATTTCTCTAATGTGAACTGGATGCTTTGGAAAAGTCAGAGAGCAAATCTCATTCATGGAATTTAAAAATACAACTGCCAAAAAATATTTAAAATCTTAGAAGATAAAACAAGGAAATCTTATGAAATATGGAACAAAAAGACATTAAAGTGAAAAATAGGAAAGATAGTTAAGACATAAGGGATCATTCCAGAAAGTCAAAACTGACATTCAGAAAGAAAGAACAGCAAAATAATAGAAAAGTTAAATGGAGAAACAAGCTGTCTTCAAATTTAAAATGCCTGTAGACTTGCAGAGCAGGATGAGGGAAGGAAGGAAGGGAAGAAGGAAGGAAGGAAGGAAGGAATAAAAAACCTAGATGCATCACTGAGAATGTATAAAAAGAAAACCCTAAAAGCTTGTAGAAAGACAATTCAAACATAAACACACACACACACACACACACACACACACGCACACATACACACAGATCACCATCAAAGACATCTTCAAACATGTAAGGGTTTGGAAATTTTACTCCCAAAGCATCCTTTCTCAGAAAGGCATTTGAATATATTCTCCAGCAAAATGGAGAAATTGGAAATCTATGGGTCTAATCAAGGAGAGCAATGAAGGGAAGTGCCAGTATGGCATCTATTCAGCATGTTTAAGAGAGAAATACCTTCATTTGTTCAGTAAATATTTACTGTGCACCTACTACATGCCAGGCACTCTTCTGGGTGCCGGGGATATAGCAGAGAACAAGAAAGACACCATAATGCTTACATTTCAATGCCTGAGATAGAAAAGAAGTAAATAAGGCTGTGTGCAAGCTAATCATATGTAGTGATAAATGCCATGATGGAAAATAAAACAAGGAGAGGTATGCTTGTTCAGGTAGGGTGACCAAGGAAAGCCTCCAAGGGCAACACTTGCGCTGAGGCCTGAGTGAAATGAGGAACTAGGCCATAGGAAACACTGGGAGAAGTGTATTTCAAGAAGAGGAAGCAGCAAGTGCAAGGCCCAGCTGTAGAAATGAGCTTTGTGTGTTTCAAGAGTGAGAAGAAACACCAACCATGGCAGGAATGGTGTGAGTGACACAAGTGGTAGGAGATGATATCCGAGAAATAAGCAGGGGCCTTCTCTGCCATGTTGGCTGGGACGACATGTCATCGGAGGGTTTTGAGCAAGAGAATGCAGTGAGCAGAACAGTGAAGCAAGGAGGAGGAAAAGGGGGACTTCATGGACTAGAAGGCATGATTGGAATGATAGAATCTGTTAAGGATCAAGGCAAAGAATGAAAGAAAAAAATCGTAGGCCATTTCAAACTATAGGAAAAAAAGGTTCAAGAAAATCAATGTAATTGTAGCATGTTACGTGGCCCTCTACTGAAAAATATTTAACTCAACACAATAATATAAATAATTTTCATTGACTTTTAACTTCATATAATAAAAGCAAGATAGAGTTCATGTTTACATAGGAGGTAAGGAGAAGGGTGAGGCAGGAACAAAATAGGGAGTTGAGAGATCAAAATATCTATAAGGTTAATAGGACAAGAAATAGAAGTTTAATTATTCAAAATTTCAAAAGTAAGCAATAGACAAAACTAAAAATATTTAGTTAAATATACTCGCAAGAAAGGAGAAAGGTGAATATAGTGTTGGAAGGGAACTAAATTCTAAATTCTCAATAATCATAGCAGGAAGTCAATAGGTAATGTCTGAAGTTGATCAATCAATCAAAAATATCAGTATGAGCATATTATTTAGAAAAATGGAGGTAACCACCAGAATTATAAGTTCTGGCCCAGAGTTCTGAGAAGGAGCCAGAGATATAAAGAGAGGGGCAGAGAACTATTAATTGTTGTGAGAACTTGGGCCTTTACATTTTTTTAATAGCAGACATATTAGTTTGACTTCAAAAGCATTTTAGTTTAATGTAAATCAATAAATACCATTGTACCTGTAAAATGGGGATAATGAAAGTACCTGCCTCATATGGCTTTAAGGAGTAAATAAGTCAGTATTTGTAACATAGATAGAACAGTGACTGCACAGGGTTGGCATGAAATTCCTGTTTCTTTAACTAATAAAGCATGAGATGATTAGAAGTTAACAGAAAAGTGTTTCATCCAAATTTCTTTCTCCTGCAGGTATGAAATTCCATTATTAGAGAGTTTGTTGAAGGCTTTACAATCTTTTAGAATCCCCTGTGAAATAAGATTTCTCTGAGAAGAATGACATGTTAAATTCTTTTTTTTTTTTTTTTTTCCTCTTCCATTCCATTTTAACTTGCTTGAATTAACCAAATCTTTTCTAACCTTGATCCTTATCTGAACACAAAGACATCCTGGTTAGGCAGCTGAGATGGGGGAGGGGCTGGTTTGCCAGGAGATTAGAAAGCATCCAAAAGGGAAGTGGGAAGATCATTCAAAAGCTAACTAAGTAGGAGGACTCTAAGACAAACCACGGCACAATTTGGCCAAGAACCAGACTTTAACAAATAGTCTTGGCTCCTGTCTCCCCATGGCCCGTCCTATTCCTGTCTGTCTCACAGTGACACGTTGAAACCAGGATGGACCAGGGAATGTGTTCCAGGTTTGGCGCAGGCTCTGCGTATTTATTACCAGGCTGAGAAAACCACGTTGTTTCTGGGTCTGCCAGGGAGTCAAAACCCCAAGGACCGTGTTTCTCACATTTATTTTTGTTCTAGGCTCTCTGGCCACTGCAGTAGACTTGAATCCCAAAGGGTGGTCCCTGAACCAGTTCAGCCTCAAGGGTTTGGGAGGGGCTGTTTGTTTGGGCAGGAAGCAGCTCAGAGAAACTCAACCAGCTTTGGGGAGTGGTTGCCTTGGGAGACCTTTCAATCCCCTCGGAATGAGGCCTCTGGCTGGCTGACCTCCTCTACTGTTTCCACAAGAACAGTGTCTGCGTTTGAGTGGAAAGAACATGTGTACAAGTGAGGACTTGCCCCGGTTCAAGATGAGAGTTTCTGATCCACAGACAATCTGCTTTCGGAGTTGATGAAATGTGAAATGTGCCCTTTTATAGGAAGCTTTTTCAAGTTTCACTTTGAGAGAAACATGATACTCGAGGAAACTGGGCTGGCTTAAACAATCACCATCTATTTTTGCATTTAACATAAAGAAATCAGAAAATTTTAAAGCTAGCAGGGACTTATCATCTAATCCCTTTCCCTTTTTATATATGTGAGGAAGATCTGAAGGAGTTAAGTAATGTGAATAACATCACACACTCTCTGTTGAGTAACTGAGATTAAACTCAGGTGTACTGACTTTCAGGCTAGTAATTCAATTCATCATACACCATGTGTAACCTGGAAGGCATTTGGGAGAGATCATATGAGGCTTGGTGAAAACCTATTAGTATTTTTTTGTATGATATAATTATAAAAATACAAAAATAATTTCAGATGTGTAAAATTTTTAAAATTTCAATGAATTTAGGGGATACAAGTGGACTTTTGTTTTACGGATAAGTTGCATAGTGGTGAAGTCTGGGCTTTTAGTGTACCCATCACCCAAATAATGTACACCCAATGGGTAATTTTCCATCCCTTCCTCCCCTCTTCCCTTCAGAGTCTGTGATGTCTATTACGCTACTTTGCATGACCACACATAGCCATAGTTAGCCCTCACTTATAAGTGAGAACATGCAGTATTTGGTTTTCTGTTCCATTTTTTACTTAGGATCATGGTCTCCAGTTACAACCAAGTTGCTGCAAAAAAAAAAAAAAAAATGTTCTTTTTTATGGCTGAGTAGTATTCCATAGTATACATATGTGTGTGTGTGTGTGTGTGTGTGTGTATATATACCACATACCACATGGTCTTTATCTACTCATTGGTCAATGGGCACTTAGTTAATTTCATAACTTTGTCATTGTGAATTGTGCTGTGATATACATATGAGTGCAGGTATCTTTTTGATATAATGATTCCTTTTCCTTTGGGTAGATACCCAGTATTGGGATTGCAGGATCAAATGGTAGATCTAATTTTAGTTCTTTAAGAAATCTCCACACTGATTTCCATAGAGGCTATTCTAATTTACATTCCTACCAACAGTATATAAGCATTCCCTTTTCACCACATGCCAACATCTATTTTTTTTTGACTTTTTAATAATGGCCAATATGATTGAAGTGACATAGTATCTCATTGTGGTTTTAATTTGCATTTCTCTGATAATTAGTGATGTTGAGCACCTCTTCATACGTTTCTTGACCATTTGTATGTCTTCTTTCGAAAAATGTGTGTTCATGTCATTTGTTCACTTTTTAATGCGGTTGTTTGTTTTTGTTTTTTTCTTGCTGAGTTGTTTGAATTCCTTATAGATTCTGGATTTTAGTCCTTTGTTGGATGTATAGTTTACAAATATTTTTTCCCATTCTGTAGGTTGTCTGTTTACTCTTTTGCTATGCAGAAGCTTTTTAGTTTAATTAAGCCCCATTTGTTTGTTTTTGTTTTTGTTGCATTTGCTTTTGGGGGTTTAGTCATAAATTGTTTGCTTAGGTCTACGTTCAAAAGAGTTTTCCCTATATTTTCTTCTAGAATTTTTATGGTTTCAGATCTTACATGTAAGTTTTTTCCCTTTTGAGTTAATTTTTGTTTATGGTGACAGGTAGAGATCCATAGTCTTTCTTCTGCATATGGGTATCCAATTCAAATGTGTAAAATTTTTATTAGTTCTTAAATGGTTTAAAATTTTTTAAAGTCTATAAAAATTTAAAGCCATCTACATCTCATAGACACCGGTAACCTATGACATGCCCACTGAAAAACTCTACAAAAGCAACTCACCCTGGAAGTTGGTCAAGCACTCTGAAGTGGAATGTAACTGATGGGTAAAAAGAAGTATTTGACGTCTCCCTTGCAGCCCCATTCCTACCAAAACGATCAGGCTTGAATGTCTGGGAGTTGGTGAAGGCAAAAGAAACTCAGAGGCTTGGGACTGGCACTGGCCAGAGCAAACCAGTGTAACCCAGCATGGCCACTCTATCATGGGCCCCAGGATTCTAAATCCAGAGTTTCTGTGAGCTGGGAATAGAAAGGAAGGAGGGGAGGGGACAGGAAAGTTTGGGAGCAAACAGGAACTAGACACAGGACTGTGCTCAGCTTGAGATGAGCCCATTACTCTGTGACTATCTCAGCATGGGTGGTCTGTGGTCTAGGCTGTGAAGTGTATGCATCCTAAAATATGGAAATACTAATATGAGATCATACTTTGATAAAATGAGCACATGGAGAAAAACAAAGTGACTGAATGCTTAAAAGGGTAAACATAGGGATGGAGTGGGGAATGGGAAATGCCAGGGAAGAAAACAAACTTTTTCTTAATAGGGCAGTATTGTTGAAAACTAGGCTCTGCTACTCAATGCTTTTATCCCTCTCTCTGACTCATCACTTATGTATTTTTTTAGTTAATACATTTTTAATAGGCTTTATTTTTTAGAGCAGTTTTGGGTTCACAGCAAAACTGAGCAGAAAGTACAGAGAATTCCCATATACACTGTACCCTCATACAAGCACAGCCTCCCCCATTATCGACATTTAGCACCAGAGTGACATGTTTATTACTATTGACGAGCCTTATTGACATATCACCATCACCCAAAGTCCATAGTTTACATTACAGTTCACTCTTGGTGTTGTTCATTCCATGGGTTTTGAAAAATGTATGATGACATGTGTCCACCATTATAGTATCATACAAAATAGTTTCACTGCCTTGAATCTTTTGTGCTCTGCCTAGTCAGGCCTACCTCCCCCACTCCACCTCACCCCTCATCCCTGGCAACCACTGATCTTTATTGTGTCTCCATAACTTTTTACTTTTCCAAAACTTCACACAGTATGTAGCCTTTCAGATTGTCTTTTTTCACTTGGTAATATGCATTTAAGGTCTCTCCATGTCTTTTCATGGCTTGATAGCTCATTTCTTTTAGCACTGAACAATATTCCATTGTTTGGATGTACCAGAGTTTATCCATTCATCTTCTGAAGAACAACTTAATTGTTTCCAAGATTTGGCAATTATGAATAAAGATCTTGTTAACATCCATGTATAGGTTTTTGTGTGGACATAACTTTTCACCTCATTTAGGTAAATATCAAGGAACACAATTAGAACATAAGAGTATGATTAACTTTGTGAGAAACTGCCAAATTGTCTTCCAAAGTGGCTGTACCACTTTGCAGTCCCACTAACAATGAATGAATGTTCCTGTTACTACTCCACATCCTCATCAGCATTTGGTTTTGTCTGTGTTTTGTATTTTAGCCACTCTAATAGGTGTGTAATGGTATCTCATTGTTTGCATTTTTCTAATGACATACAATTTTGAGCATCTTTTCACATGCTTATGTGTCATTTGTATATTTTCTTTGGTAAGGTGTCTGTTAAGGTCTTTTGCTCATCTTTTTAATCAGATTGTTCATTTTCTAATTGTTGAGTTTTAGGAGTTCTTTGTATATTTTGGATAACAGTCCTTTATCAGATATATCTTTTGTAAATATTTTCTCCTATCTGTAGCTTGTCTTCTCATTCCCTTGCAGAGCAGAAGTTTTTAATTATTTTATTTTATTTTATTTTGAGACAGAATCTCACTCTGTTGCCCGGACTAGAGTGCCGTGGCATAAGCCTAGCTCACAGCAACTTCAAACTCCTGGGCTCAAGCGATCCTCCTGCCTCAGCCTCCCAAGTAGCTGTGACTACAGGCATGCGCCACCATGCCAGGCTAATTTTTTCTATACATTTTTAGTTATCCAGATAATTTCTTTCTATTTTTTTACTAGAGACGGGGTCTTGCTCTTGCTCAGGCTGGTCTCAAACTCCTGACCTCCAGTGAGCCTCCCACCTCAGTCTCCCAGAGTGCTAGGATTACAGGTGTGAGCCACCACGCCCGGCCAGAAGTTTTTAATTTTAATGATGTCTACCTTATCAATTATTCATCTCATGGATCATGATTTTAGTGTTGCATTTTAAAAATCATTGCCATACTCAAGATTTTTTCCTATGCTTTTGTCTAGGAGTTTTATAGTTTTGAATTTTACATTTAGGTCTGTGATCCATTATGAATTAATTTCTGTGAAGAATGTAAGGTCTGCGTCTAGATTAATTTTTTTTTACATGTGGATGTCCAGTTGTTCCAGCACCGTTTCTTGAAAAGGTCATCTTTTCTCTATTTTATTGCCTTTGCTCCTTTGTCAAAAATCAGTTGATTATATTTATGTGAGTTACATCTGACCTTCCTATTCTGTTCCATTCATCTATTCTTACACTAATATCATACCGTTTTGATTGCTGTAGCTTTATATAGTAAGTCTTGAAGTGAGATAGTGTCAGTCCTCCAACTTTGTTCTTCCTCAATGTTGTGTTGGTTATTCTGGGTCTTTTGCCTCTTCCTGTAAACTTTAGAATCAGTTTGTTCATATTCACAAAATGTATTTCTGGGATTTTGATTGGGATTGCATTGAGTCTGTAGATCAAGTTAGGAAGAACTGACATTTTGACCATATTAAGTCTTCCTACCCATGAACATGAAATATCTCTCCACTCATTTAGATTTTTTTCTTTCGTCAGAGTTTTACAGTTTTTATTATGTAGAGCTTGTGCATGTATTGTTAGTTTTATGCCTGAGTATTTCATTGTTGGGGGTGCTAATGTAAATGGTATTGTGTTTTTTATTTCAAATTTCACTTGTTCATTGTTGGTATATAAGAAAGCAATTGACTTTTATATATTGACCTTATATCCTGCACTAGTTCCAGGAGTTTAATTTGTTGATTCAGATATTCTAAATAGCCAGCTTTTAAGGTTTTATTACATCAGTGTTTTGTTTCCATTATTGTGGTTGGAGCAGCAGAGGTAGGGTAATGGGGGAGGGGGGGGTGTTGTCAACAGAGACAGTTTTTCCTCTGATACCCCAGACTGAACTGAGCAGAGCTAGAATTCAGACAAAGTTTACGTTCAGGTCAAGGCACCTGGAAGGGTGGCCAGTGGAAGGGAGAGAGAGTGGTGCAAAAGGTAATTTCTTTATCAATTTTTCATTTTTTTGTATCTGATTCTTGGCTATTGCTCCCCCACTCCCACCCTATCCAGTGTTTTCTTTGCCCAAACAGCCAGGGATGGTTGGAGATGTCTTTTCATTCTCAGGGCTCTGGACAATGCTTCCAAAATTTCTAATGGAGAGCTGGATGGTCCTCAAGTTTGCTCTTTTCCTGCTCTGTCAGCAGCTTGTGTATAGAGAGATACCCCTTCAGTGTAGCAATTGGGAGTGGGGGGATATCTCTGTTGCCTTATCCTACTCTCCACGTCCAACCTCCCAGCAGGCCTGGGCCAAGTTGAGCAGTCCCTGCAAGCAAATATCCTACAAATGTGCGTTCAACATTGGTTTGGTCAGTATAGGGAGAAACATTTTTTGAATCAATAAAAACTCAAAGTAGAAATAGACTTTCTCAGTAATTCACTTCCACAAGCCAAAGAACAAGAAATGTAGTGATTGGTTCCCATTTTTCTGAAGCTCATCTTCTTTCTTCAGTTTTGTTTGTTTGTAATTGTATGGCCCAGAAAACATTTTGAGAGGTATATGAAAGGGTGAGTAAAACAAACTACTCACTCTTAGGAAACAGCACCAGGCTACCCATTGTTGATTGAGAAATTTCAGTTGACCACTAGTACACGCGTGCATCTCAAAAATATTTATCTTACAGGGGCTGCTGCTAATGAAGAGTGTTGTTTTCCTTTCCTTTCGAGAACCGTCAAAGACAAAGTTACAACAAATATAATCAACTGATCTAATTGGCTTTTTTTTTGAGACAGAGTCTCACTCTGTTGCCCGGGGTAGAGTGCTGTGGTGTCAGCCTAGCTCACAGCAACCTCAAACTCCTGCGCTCAAGCAATCCTTCTGCCTCAGCCTCCCTCATAGCTGGGACTACAGGTATACACCACCATGCCCGGCTAATTTTTTCTGTATAATTTGAGTTGTCCAGCTAATTTCTTTCTATTTTTAGTAGAGACAGGGATCTTGCTCTTGCTCAGGCTGGTCTTGAACTCCTGACCTCGAGTGATCCTCCCACCTCCGCCTCCCAGAGTGCTAGGATTACAGGCATGAGCCACTGCACCTGGCCCCTAATTGGCTTTTATTCGTGATTCATGAATCAGGGCAGTATCTCCTCTAAAAATTTAGAAAAGGTGTTCTGATGAACTGAGCAGAGGAGATAGGCTTTATAGTCAGAAAAGAGCTGAAGAAGTAGAAATAAGGAATGAAAAGCAGATTGGTCATTTCAAAGTTACTTTCCTTATAGAGTTAAAGCAGAGAGGACTTCTCATGCCAGCTACAGCTGGTCTGTTTGGGGACTGGCTATTCCTTCTCTCTCCCTCTCTCTCTCTGTTTCTATGAAGACAGTAAACAATTTAGTTTTGGTTTGGTGACATGGGAACTTTAGCATGAGTCACTCCATTTTGGTTTGCTCTGTTGGGGCCTAGTGCAAGAGGTCAGTCCAAATTAATAGTCTCCTATAAATATATTTAACAGGACAGTGTCTACCTCAGTGAGACTAGAACCAATTGTCATTTCCACAGCTACATAAGGAGTAGATAGAAAAACTGGAATAACAGACACTGTTTTCCAGTTCACTCCAGTGACATGTTGTCATTGATTTGTTTTTGCCAATATTACTTTAGCATCCTTTTAAAGTGACTCCTCCCTCACCCATCTCCTCCCACATCTGCCCATGGGCCGAACTTTTTAATCTAGCTCAGAAACTTTGGTCCCACCTAAGCTAGTCACATAGTTTCTGCCTGAAGTACTCTGCCTTGGCTCACTAGCTTGAGGTTGACAACTTACTCCTGAATAATTTAACTCTGTTCTTGGAACAGAACCATCTTCAGACTTAACTTTCACTGCTGAGGGTGGGAGGAATAAAGGTGTTGCAGACTCACTGTGTAATTGACTACAGGGTACATTGACCCTTTGCTTCCTCTCTGACAGCCAGGGCTTTTTCCCAGTCTGGCGTGTGGGCATAATGCGACCCCAGCTCAGTCTCTAGTCTTCACAGCCCCCACCTTTACTCACTTGAGTGTGATGATCTGATCTGGATGTTTTGCTTTTGTCAGAAGGGTATGGGGATATGAAAAGAAGAGACAAAATTGATTTATACTGTACTTCTACACTGACCCATTGCAGCAATATCAACATTAATTCAATTTAAAATTCCACATTTCTACAAGTACATTTGGCAATATTGTTTTGGGAGGTAATTTGAAATATGTATCAAAACCTTAAGAATATCTGTATTAGTCAAGAGCCTTGGTTGCCAAAGACAGAAAGCCAGCTCAAATTATTTTAAGTAAAAAGGGAAATCTACTAGGTCAAGTAGTTGGACTAATCCAGGAGAGAGCATATTGCTGGAACCAGGAGGTCAAATCTATCCTCCAACATGATATTTATGTTTGTCGCTCCATAGCCCAGCTCTGCTTTCTTCTGTGTTGGCATCAAGATGGTCCTCGTTGGTCCCAATCTTAAATGATCTTTGGTACCACTTAAGAATTCCAAAAGGAAAGAGATGTTTTTATCCAAGAATCATTATCAGACTGATTGGCCCCACTCCTGGACCAGGCACTGTGTCTGGGGTGATAGGAGACAGGACACTCTGATCCCAGCATGGATGAGAAGTCCCACCAGGTGAGGGAGAGACAGTTCCTAAAAGGAAATGAGAGAGTAGGGCAGGAGGCCAGTTCTAGCATCTGAAAAAGGGAAGAGATTCCGGGCAGGCAGAAACAAGTGACATCAAAATACAATGTTCATCCTCTTCTTCCAGTATTTACCCTTAGGAAATAATCCGGGGTGTGAGAGAGTTACAACATGATGACTCACAGAATTTTTGATAACAATCAAAATCCAGAAAGAATTGAAATGTTCCATAATAAGGGATTTGTTGAATAAATAGGTACATGGATTCAACAGAACACTGCGTGGCCTTTGAAAACTGTGTTGTAGAGGAAAACTCAATGGTGTGAAAAAAAGTTCAAGGGATCTTGTAGGGCATAACAACAGTACGCAGAGCATGGTCCCCATTAATTATTTACATGTGGGTGTCGGGTGTGGGTGTACACAAAAAACTTGTATTAATACATACATATGCCTTTCTTGCACATTTTACACATATTATACATATTTTATCTATATAAAACATAACATATAAATATTATGAATGATTGAAAGAATATACTTTATAATGTTGATTACTTTTAGTTGGTGAAATTAGAAGTCATTTCAATCATTCTGGTACTCTTCTCTATTTTCTACAATGAATGTATCTTTTTTAAAATTAAAAACGTTATTGAAAAAAACTTTAATTCCTCACTGCCCATTTAAAACTGATCATGCTATTTCTCTCTGTGAGAAAAGGAGCTGGAATGGAGGTCCTAATTACTGGTAAATAGCAAACTTTGCTTAGACTTTAAAGAAACTAATTAGGAGAATAAATTATTCACCAGTTTTTTAAGATTAGCTAAGACCCAAATGTATTCTCCATTATGTCGTATTTCCATATTTTGAGGCTTTATTTGTATGCACACTACTGACTCTTTCAGAATTAAACAGCCAGCCAGCGCCATGCTGAAAGTACAGACCCAGATATCAGCCCAGGGAGAGACCCAGGTTATCCTTTCCAAACTTCATAATTACTCCTGAATGTATCTGTGGAAAGCTAAATGCATTCCTGCTAGAGACGGGGAACTTTTCTCAATGGTGTTAGTAATATTCAGATTAGAGGAAACTACTTCAGCAAAATAGAGAACCATAAACATCCTACATGACCAAACCTAAATCGCTTACTCCACTTGTTTCAGTTTTCCTTGGAGAACTCCCTTTTGGAATGAGATTTTGCATCACCCAAAGAGCCTCTGCATCATCCAACCTCAGAAAAGAGGACGGAATAATTGGTCTCTCCCCAGTTTACAAGCCAAATGTCAATGAGCCAAATCTTCATAAGCCCAACGGGGAAAATCTTAATTATGCCAGCGACTTCTAGAGAAGTACAAAATTTAGGAGCAAGGATGAAAAGCAACACTCTTGTTCACTTATTTCTACCATTACCTGTGTCCACCATATCACTTGTGAGCTCGCCCCATTGCTCTCTGAATTACCCAATGTGACAGGTAACTTGATGGCATGGAAGACGGACTGCCAGCGTGCTCTCTACTGAAGGCGACATTGCTGTTTCTTGACACGCTTCCACCATGGGACATAACCACTAACAGCTTGTCAACAAATGGTCCCCCTTTCTCTTTTTTTTCCTTTTATCTCATTTGTATTACAAAGGACAGTCCCCCTCTCTCTGGCAAGACTGCTCTTGTCTCCTGAGTAGGAAGCATCACAAAGGGTGTCAGATACAACAGTGGTCCACACAATATCCTTTCTCTTCTTTACTAACAGAACTCCAAATTTCTTTGGGATAGCAATGTGCCCAACTTAAAAATCACATTTCCCAGGGTGGCATATATAGAGATGTGCCACTCAGATCCCCTTGTCACCCACTGTGCGGAGTGTGGTTAGCTGACGGCCTCCAGTGTTTAACACCTGGCAACTTTCAAGTTGAGGTCACGTTTTTCTAGGGGCAGCCCCCAGCCAATAACCAAGCAAGATGCAAGTACAAAGGCCTACCTGTTTCCACCCCACACAGGACTCCCCTGATAGGCGGTCTTTGCTTTGAAGCTGCACGTTGAGCAGGCAGAGACTTTGTCAGGTCTGCAGCAAGGAATGATGGCTCCCCTTGCCCAATTCTGCTTCCTGCTGCCTTCACAAGTGTTACTCCCCATTAAACCTTTTGCACTCCTCACTCTATCTCAAGCATCTGCTTCCTGAAAAACGCAGCTGGTGACACCCAGCTGTTGTTGTGACTTTGGCAGCCATATAACACAGTTCTGGCCCGTGAGATATAAGTGGAGTTGCTGGGTGGGATTCTAGGAAAGCTCTTTAATTGGAAACAGTCTCTGCTGACATGCACCTTTTTGCTGTTTGCATTTTCCCTTCCTTTTACCTGGAATACAGATGCATTTTAAGGAGTGGAGCAGGCCGGGCGTGGTGGCTCACGCCAGTAATCCTAGCACTCTGGGAGGCCGAGGCGGGAGGATCGCTCGAGGTCAGGAGATTGAGACCAGCCTGAGCAAGAGCGAGACCCTGTCTCTACTAAAAATAGACAGAAATGATCTGGACAGCTAAAAATATACATAGAAAAAAATTAGCCGGGCATGGTGGCACATGCCTGTAGTCCCAGCTACTCGGGAGACTGAGGTGGAAGGATGGCTTGAACCCAGGAGTTTGAGGTTGCTGTGAGCTAGGCTGATGCCACGGCACTCACTCTAGCCCGGGCAACACAGTGAGACTCTGTCTCAAAAAAAAAAAAGGAGGGGGGGTGGAGCAGCCATCTTGTGACAATGAGGTAACAAGCACAAGGTCTAAAACCACATGCTAAGGATAGCAGAATAGAAACCTGGAAGACGCCTGAATCCTGGAAGGCATTGTGAAGGACTGTCTACCTCTAGATTTCTTATTTTGTGCAACAAATAACCCCCTTACTTGTTTAAGCCTCAAGGTCAAGTTTTACAGTGGAATGCAAACCTAACTAATGCACAGGACATAGAAAAATATTCATGATATGTTGTTATGCAAAAGTTGCAGGTTACAGTGGAGTGTGCAAAGCATGGTCCAGTTATTTATCTATGTGGGTATATACATACATACATAAATACACATTTTATCTATGTTTTTATACATATTATACACATTTTATCTATATAAAGATAAAAGATGTGCTTAAGAAGAGGAGCAGGAAGTGATACTTATCCAGCCAAGTGGGCTAAATCGACCTCCTGTAGTAAAGGGGTCGTGAGTGACATCCAGCTCACCCCCTTCTCCTTGTCCCATAATGGTTTGATTCACAAAGAATAAAACAATCAGCGTGTGAATTTTTTTTGTACGAGGAGCAAGGCAAATTCATAAATATGAATTGTATGATACATGTATTGATTTGCCCAGGAAACTACAAAACAAAATGTATAATTTAAGCAAAAGAGATTCTTTTTCTAGTAGAGTAGAAGAATTTCAAATTTCTACCTTGTTATCATCTGGACTTCCCAATGAGAAATGAGATACCCAACCTTTAAATTACTGAATAAGGGAAACCAGGCAGTTACGCATGCATGGGGTAGGAAAAAGAATTTTTCGAACTAGAATTCAGAAAATCTGCATTGGAGCCAGGCATGGTGGCTCACACCCGTAATCCCAGAGACTCAGGAGGCCAAAGCAGGAGGACTTCTTGAGGCCAGGAGTTTGAAACCAGCCTGTGCAACATAGCAAGACCCTATCTCTAAAAAACAAAAAAAAATTACCTGGGCATGGTGGTGCGTGCCTGTAGTCCCAGCTGCTTGGGAGGCTGAGGCAGGATTACTTGAGCCCAGGAGTTTGAGGTTACAGCGAGCTATGATCAAGCCATTGCACTCCAGCCTGGGTGACAGAGCAAGACCCCATCTATTAAAAAAAAAAAAAAGAAAAAATCTGAATTGTAGACCTAGTGTACTAGTAACTTCATCTATCATCTGTAAAGGGGGTAGTATGACTTGTCTTACTTCCTTCACAGGGTGTTGTGAAAATCAAATAAGATAATTACTATAATATGCTATACAAATGTAAACTAATAATAAAACAACAACAACTAAGGCTGTCTGCATGCCAGGCACTGTGCTATTAATACATACTTTATCGATTTTTAACTCATTCAATTCTATAAACTATCCAGTGGGATTATGTGATGTGATTATGAGGCCCAAAACACTAGGCCCTGAATGCTGAGGTCAATTCTCCCTGATGTGTGCATTTTATGGGTGGCCGTATTTATTATTAACAAATATGATGCATTAGTATTTGCATATGTGAATGAATAACAGCAAGTGTGTTCAATTATGATCCAGTTGAACACTGAGCCACTTCTATTTTTTGTGCTTCTTTTTAAGAAAAGAAGGAAGACATGTGAGTAAGGAAGACTTTAGAAGGGAGAAGGACCTTCTTTTACCTGTTCCTCATGTGTTAGCCCAAAGAAGAGGGAACCTCTCCTACCTGTCCTCTCTCCATTTGCCCCTTTTTATGTTCCTCCTCCTAGAAGTGACTGAGATGACTGTTTAGAGTTGGGGACATTCATCAGGCCAGTTTCACTGGTGGTGTCCCGTAGACCTATATTGAAGGCTAAAGGTCAGTGCCCGTGACTGTCTTGTCCTCTCATTCACTTTGGAGGCCAGGTCCCAGGCTCTGTTTCACTCCCTGGAGGAGTGGCAAGCATACGTGAGTACCTAAGTGGACTCAGGTTGTGTTGTGAAGGCCCTGCGTGTGTCTTCATAGCAGCATGCTGAATATGCAGGTACCAAGATCTACTAACCAGAGTGTAAAGTGGGAATCCCCACGGCAGGCTCTGCCAGACTCAAAGTTCAGTCTCTCACTCTGCAGTTTATCATAGCCTTACATTGTGGGGCATGTGTGGCTACTGCCTGGATTAAGTCTGTATCCTTTCCATTTGCCTAGTTATCTTTTCATGTATGTTCCTAGAAGAGGGTTAGTGACATGCTAATCCCCTAAAAGAAACCCAAACATTAAGTTATGAAACATTGTTTCCTTTGCTAGAATGGAACTGTATGTTCTTCTATGTCTCCAGGTGTGACATAGGATTTGACTGGCTTAAAAAATGCTTGTTGGATGCATTAGTAAAGAAAGTATGTTGTTGTTGTTTAAGTTGTTAAGTAGAGTTTAAAAGAAAATTTGGAAAGCAGGACAGGTTTCCAGAAAGATGAGAAGGTAAACTTAGCTTAGGCTGAACAAGGAAGGATATAGACTTTCATAGAGCTAAGCCAAAGTAGCCTGGACTGAAAAAAATGCTGGATTTTGAAGCTAACAGAAGTATACACACTGAATGGCCAGAGTCAGACAGAAGGGCAAAAGTCCTCAGGCAGTAGCAGAAATGAAAATTAGCTGTCAACAGGTAGGCTGCTCTCCTACACACTTCCCGACTGGTAGGTCTTGAAATATCCACGACTTGCCTCCTGGCATTATCCTCAGAACTGCAGTTAAGATACCTATCAATACCATATATTTTATTATACATATCACAAAGCATGTGATAGCTTACACTTCTTAAAACGTACGTGAAAGATGGAGGCAGTCCCTACTTTTAAAAAATATTGTTTAGGCTGGGCGCAGTGGCTCACCCCTGTAGTCTTAGCACTCTGGGAGGCCAAGGTCGGAGGATCACTTGAGGTCAGGAGTTGGAGACCAGCCTGAGCAAGAGCGAGACCCTGTCTCTACAAAAAATAGAAAAAATGAGCTGGGTGTGATGGCACAACCCTGTAGTCCCAGCTACTTGGGAGGCTGAGGCAGGATGATCACTTGAGGCCAGGAGGGTGAGGTTGCAGTGAGCTATGATGATGCCACTGCACTCTATCTCTGACAACAGAGTGAGACTGTGTCTCAAAAAAAAAAATTGTTTAGTGAGTTAATCGAATTTTTATCAAAACAGTACATGTACAGTTAAAAACAATTAAATAGTTTAAAAAAGCTTAAAATGAAAAATAGCAGTTCCTGCTTCACCATTCACCAATCCCCAGAATATGTCATTACAGTCAACTCTTTTCATTTTTTATTTATTTCTTTTGGCATATCTCTAAATAATATGCTTATATTTCTATTTCTTGATTTACCAGTTTTAGAAATATATTAATTTACTTTTTTTTTTTTTTTTTTTTTGAGACAGAGTCTCGCTCTGTTGCCCGGGCTAGAGTGAATGCCATGGCGTCAACCTAGCTCACAGCAACCTCAAACTCCTGGGCTTAAGCGATCCTACTGTCTCAGCCTCCCGAGTAGCTAGGACTACAGGCATGCGCCACCATGCCTGGCTAATTTTTTCTCTATATATTTTTAGTTGGCCAGATAATTTGTTTCTATTTTTTAGTAGAGACGGGGTCTCGCTCTTACTCAGACTGGTCTCGAACTCCTGACCTTGAGTGATCCACCCGCCTCGGCCTCCCAGAGTGCTAGGATTACAGGTGTCAGCCACCACGCCCGGCCTCTATTAATTTACTTTTATAAAAGATAAAGCTCTAACTCTACTTCCACAATGTCATTCACTCAATAGAGTTACGTCACAATTTTGCGGTTAATCAATAGTATTATTATAACTATGTGATTATTGTTTACTATTGAGGTAAGTGATATATTATGATTATGGTTATGGGTTTTTTGTTTTATATCTCTTTATTTTTCCTCGAGTTAACCACTGCCTCATTTTTTCATTGGTTTAATTTTCAAGTTCATAATCCTTAATTTTTCCTATCAATTTACTGTACTTCTAGCAATAGTTATTTTCCAAATGCCAAACATATCGGTTATTCAATCAAATGCACTTTTTTCCTGAAGACCCCTATTCTGGAGCCCCCAGACCCCTCTTCCAATCTTGGCTGGTCTTTGGGCACAGGCTGACAATGAGGGACTTCATTTTGCCATTTTCTTATGTTGGATCTTCTATTTCCTAGATCTAGTTTCTCAGTTATATTAACTTAATGAATCTATACTTCTCACGGATATCAGCATTCTCAGTTTACTGTTTTCTATTCATTTTTATCAAATAAAAAGGGCAAAGTACAATTAAAATGTTCTCAAAACCACATAAACTACTGATTAACAGAAATAACTGTGCCATAGCACTCATCAACACACAGTGCTACCCTGAAAATTCGTCATTCCTCAGCCAGATTCAGTGTGGGAAAGGTAAAACATCACAGAGATGTACAGATAGTAAAAAGTACTGTTGGGATTGTATTAAGGTATAATAACTGTGAGCTCTAGATAAACTCCTCATTCAGTGCCTCTTCAAACTATTATCTTAAATATATTTCCTTAACGTTTTGTTTTTTGCAATTGAAGGGCTAAATTGACCTTCTTTTGTATGCTTTGTTTCTTCATGTTTTTAACTGCTATTCCATCCTCTTCTTTAAACTCCCCCGAAACAAAACTCTATTGGACAATAATGTTAGTGATTCAAGTTAAATTTTTTCTGAAAAGTCCACTGGGCAATAGTAAACAGCATTTCATTTAGAAGAAAAGAAAAAAGAAAGTTTATTAGCTACATCTCCTCTTTTAAAATCTCTAATGTTGACCTTAAATCCATTTTCTCTCTCTAGCCTTAAGTCTTCCTGACAGCTATCCCTACCTCCCTGGGTCTCTCCCCTCCTCCCTCCCAGAGTCTCTCTTATGCCAAATACTTTAGCTCTGTACCAGCCTCTTGTTCCAAACTTGCACAACAGCCGTTTGTTACTACTTAGGCCAGTATGCCAAAGGCCCTTAGATTGATCCTCTCCCTAATTAATTAGGATCCATTTTCCTTAGAAGTCAGTGAGGGATTATTAATAATGAACTTTCCTCTTACATGTTTAAATTCAAAATAATGGATTATTATATATACAAAAATAAGACTTGGATTAATTTCAATTTTTCCACTTACGAAATAAGGAAATGCATGTACATAAATCTACATTTACCGGCACCAAATTTCCAGTTCTTTTCAGGTATGTTTTGTGCCACTTTTCGATTTATGCCTGGGCAGCTGGCTGAGTAATCCAACAAAGGTAGTTGAAAGTAGAACAAGTGAAATCAGGACCATCATGGAGTCTTCTGGAAAAAGGCAAGTCAAAATAGAGCACAGCTGGGGATGGGGTTTGGGGGTAGAAAGCAGAATAGCATCCAGTGTTTGGTTTTCTGAACTGCAAAGAACTATGGGCTTTCAGACTAGAGTCTTAGGCAGAGAGTAGACTATGGAGGGTCTTGGGGCCAAACTGAGGCACTTTTGGTTTGTATCAATAAAGCAACAAATTCCAGTGAGAAGTCAAAGACTTATATTGACATGTAGAGAATGGAAAGAATTGTGAAAAAGAAGGAAGAAAAAAGCAAGAGGAGAGAAGAAAAGAAAAAAAGAAATAAGAGTCTTAAGAGTTAAAAGAAATCTTGGCATTGATTTATTTAGCCTCACCTCCTGCTCAGTGCTGAAATCCTTTCTTCAAATCCAGTACTCAAGGTTCTAGATCCCAGAGTTCTTTTTTTTTTTTTTTTTTTTTATTCTTTTTTTTTTTTGTTGAGACAGAGTCTCACTTTGTTGCCCAGGCTAGAGTGAGTGCCGTGGCGTCAGCTTAGCTCACAGCAACCTCAGACTCCTGGGCTTAAGCGATCCTACTGCCTCAGCCTCCCAAGTAGCTGGGACTACAGGCATGCGCCACTATGCCCGGCTAATTTTTTCTATGTAGATTTTTAGTTGTCCATATAATGTCTTTCTATTTTTAGTAGAGACGGGGTCTCGCTCAGGCTGGTCTCGAACTCCTGACCTTGAGCAATCCACCCGCCTCGGCCTCCCAGAGTGCTAGGATTACAGGCGTGAGCCACCGCGCCCGGCCGATCCCAGAGTTCTTATTTTAATTTTTTATTTTGAGATGATTGTAGGTTCACCTGAAGTTGTAAGAAATAATACAGAGAGATTTTGTATATTATTTATCCAGTTTCCCCCAATGGTAACATCTTACATCACCACAGTACACTATCACAGCCAGAAAATGGATACTGGTGCAATCCATCAACTTCATTCAGATTTCACTAGCTTTACAGGTACTCATTTTTGTATGTATGTGTATTTAGTTCCTTGCAATTTTATCACATGCGTAGATTTGTGTTTCCACCACCACAGACAAGACAGAAAACCGTCGCATCACAAGGATCCCTCGTGCTTACCCATTACAGCCCCAGATGCCTCCTTCCCTGTGCCAACTGCCCTAATTCCTAGCAACTACTAATCTGTCCTCCAGCTCTAGAATTTTGTCACTTTAGTGATATTGTATAAATGGAATCATGCAGTACGTAACCTTTTGAGATTGGCCTTTTCCACACAATATAATTCCCTGATAATCCATCAAAGTTGTTGTATTTATTAATATTCCATTCTTTTTTATGTCTTAGCAGTGTTCCATGGTATCAGTTTATTGTGAATAAAGCTGCTATGGGGTGAAAGGAGAGATAAGGAAAGGTTTGTTAAAGGATACAAAATCCTAGATAGGAGGAATAAGTTCTAGTGTTCTATACCACTGTAGGATAACTATAGTTAACAGTAATATATAGTTTATATAGCTGGAGGGAGAATGTTGAATGTTCCTAGCACAAAGAAATAATAAATATTTGAGATGATAGATATGCTAATTACCCTGATCTGATCACCATACATTATATGTATCGAAACAGCACTATGTACCCCAAGAATATATACAACTATCGTTTGTCAATTTAAAAGAAATAATTTTTTAAAAAAGCACTATGAACACTCATGCAGAGGTTTTTGTGTGAATGTAAGTTTTCATTTCTCTGGAGTAAATGCCCAGAAATCCAATGTGTCCTGTCATAGTTGCATGTTTAGTTTTTTAAGGAATTGCCAAGCAAATTTCCATAGTGATAATACTGTTTTACAATCTCATCAGCAACATGTGAGTGACTCAGTTTCAATATACAGACTTTTAAAACAAGAAAGACTTTTTTAAAAACAAAATACAAAAGCTTAGTGCAGACTGAGGATTGCCTGTCATCAGCATCATTGCCTTGCTGTTCTGTAATGGAGAACAGAAGCCAAGAATTCTATTTCCTAGAATCCCCTTCCCCATATGGTTCCAGGGTAACATCTGCAAATGAGAAACATTCAAGTGAGCTGTGGAAGGTACAAGACAAGGTGAAGTTATCACTCTGTAGAGATACGTGGCCTGACCCTAGACCTGAAGTTCTCAGAAGTCTCTGGATGAACCAACCCCTGGGAATTAGCACTGTGGCTGCTAAGATAGCCACAGTGATAGTGCAGGCTGTGATGTCTTGTGGGGGCTTCCCACAGGTTCTTGGCTTTATTATTATCATTATTATTTTTTTTTTTTTTGAGACAGAGTCTCGTTCTGTTGCCCGGGCTAGAGTGCTGTGGCGTCAGCCTAGCTCACAGCAACCTCAAACTCCTGGGCTTAAGCGATCCTCCTCCTCAGCCTCCTGAGTAGCTGGGACTACAGGCATGCGCCACCATGCCCGGCTAATTTTTGCTGTATATATTTTTAGTTGTCCATATAATTTCTTTCTACTTTTAGTAGAGACGGGGTCTCACTCTTGCTCAGGCTGGTCTCGAACTCCTGACCTCGAGTGATCCACCTGCCTTGGCCTCCCAGAGTGCTAGGATTACAGGTGTGAGCCACCTTGCCCGGCCTACATAACCTATTTAAATTTAATATATCATGAACATCTTTGCACATCAGCATGTAGGTCAACCTCATTCTTTAATAGCCACATAATTCTCCACTGTATGGATGTACCACAATTTATTTTCCAATTTCTTATTGAAATACATATATATGTTTACACAATCCTTTAAAATAAATATGTATATAAAATACACACTATATTTTGTAATAAAATCATGATACTATAACACTATTTTGTAAACTATTTAAACATTTAATATATTGCACTTCCTATGCTATTAGATATTATCTAAAATATTAATTTTATTGCTGGACTGAGATACATCATCTGGATGTACCATAATTTATTTAAATAAGTCTATTGCTAGACATTTATGTTGTTCTATATAAAAAATGCTGCAGTTAACATCATCATATTGTATATGTTTGTTCAATTATTCTTTTTTTTTTGAGACAGGTCTTGCTCTGTTGCCCAGGATAGAATATAGCAGCAGCATCATAGCTCACTGCAACCTCAAACTCCTGGGCTCCAGCAACCCTCCTGCCTCAGCCTCCTGAGCAGCTGGGACTATAGGTGCATGCCACCATGCCCGGCTAATTTTTACTTTTTGTAGAGACAGGTCTTAACTGTGTTGCTCAGGCCAGTCTCAAACTCCTGGCCTCAAGTGATCCTCCCACCTCGGCCTCCCAAAGTGCTGGGATTACAGACATGAGCCACCTTGCTCAACCTGTCCAATCATTCTTTAGAATAACTTTCTAAAACTAAAAATGCCTAACCAAAAGGTATTTCATACAAAGTACTAATTGCACCTGAGAAAGGTTGTTTCAATTAATGCTCTCATCAGAAGGAAATGAGAATGTATATTCCCCACAACTTTATTAACTCTGATCATTTAAAAAATGTTTAATCTTTGTTAATCTCAATGGTTAAAATTATTTCACTTTTGTTTTCATTTACATTTCTTTAATTATTTCATATTATAAGAGAAAGCCAACCTTTGTTTTGGTGCAGACTGCCCTCTCAGATTACTGGAATAGAAACTCTTAGCACCACAAGGAACCCTATCTAGAGAGTCCAGAGCCCTCCTGCCCCCGGGGCCATCATGTGAGCTATAGCCTCACCTGGCAATGACTAGACTTCTTACACTGTACCTCTCATCTTCACTAAGAGTAAAAGTCCTTATTGGGGCCAAGGGTGCTTGAGCTATAGATGACACTGGGAGGATGTCAGTGCAGGGTCTTTTTCACTCTGGTTACTTTAAGCTACAAAAGGCATTTAGGTCCACTTGAAATAAAAGTGCAAAGTGGGAGAGCTCAGTCTTACTATTTGCATTGGTCTTGCTAGACTGCATTTCAAGATGATCTCAACTGGCAATTCCCAGTTCCTGGGGTCTCGCTGGGAATGATCTTCTGCAGGCTCTCAGGAGGGGAATGTCCTTGTGGTACTGGTTAAGGAGCTCGGGATTCAGAGAAAGGCAAAGACAGAAAACAAGGTGTGGGCCGGTAACTATCTATCAAACTTTGCTTTGAACTGTCCCCTGTGCCCTCATGCCCCAATATCATGTTCATTTCCTTACATGTCTCCTGCTTCCTTCAATCCCTTCCCTTTCTCCAAGGGAGCAGATACTATGCCTTCTGGATTCTCTAAGCCAGAATTACCTGTTCCTCTCTTAAAACACTCATTTCACCCTGTATTCTGGTTATTTGATTATCGATTTTTTTCCATTGTACTGGACTTCAGACTGTGTCATTTTTATCTTTCTCTCTCTCCACAATGCACAACATGGTGTTACTAGGCTCTCTATTAAATGCTCCTAACCCCTCCCCTCTTTAAGTCAAAGATTGGCAAACTACAGTTCTTAAGCCAAATGTAGCCCTCTACCTGTTTTTATAAATAAAGTTTTATTGGAATACAGCCATGTTCATCATTTAAGTCAGGGTGGGGAAACTTTTCATGTTGGAAGACCACATTAATTTAGCTGTAATCAAATAAGGCTGCATTCAAGAAACTTCAATTAGATATACTTAAAAATATATATTATTTTGTAAAAATCTAACTACTATGTACTTAATAAATTTCAAAAAATGAAAACTGTTTGTTAATTTTAAAGTTAACTAACTTTTTTTTTTTTTTGAGACAGAGTCTCACTCTGTTGCCCAGGCTAGAGTGAGTGCCGTGGCGTTAGCCTAGCTCACAGCAACCTCAAACTCCTGAGCTCAAGCGATCCTCCTGTCTCAGCCTCGCGAGTAGCTGGGACTACAGGCATGCACCACCATGCCCGGCTAATTTTTTCTATATATATTTTTAGCTGTCCATATAATTTTTTTCTATTTTTAGTAGAGATGGGGTCTCGCTCTTGCTCAGGCTGGTCTCGAACTCCTGAGCTCAAACGATCCGCCCACCTCGGCCTCCCAGAGTGCTAGGATTACAGGTGTGAGCCACCACGCCCGGCCCAAAGTTAACTAACTTTTTAATGACTTTGTTGTGTCTGCTTTTGTTGGAAAGCATTTGAATATTTGGTTGCAGCATGGAGGTCTGCAGTTTCAGTTGATCCTCTAGATGGGTATCAGTCATTTGTGACTTTAAGGATGTCTTGATTTGGGTTAGGTAGGAGAATGGAGATTCGCAGCAATAAGCAAGCAGTTGAAAATCAAGAAAGCATTTTTTGGGCATGTTGCTGAAGGTGTGGGTATTCTACTGCATTTTTCCATATTTCAATTGTATCTTTCTTGGCATCAAACAAACTTCAAAATGTCATCTACTAAGAGCTCAATCACTTCCATCTGGAGTTCCTTAGCTGCCTTGGTGATATCAACTAGGTGAGGCGGAAATGCTAATTTGAGTGTGATGTCATGATTCTCAAAGTCGGTGAGACTTTCATTGTATTCTCCAATTAATAGGTCTATAACAGCTGTGTATTCTTCAGATGATTCACATATATCATCCTGCTCATCAAGATCTTTGCTAACTGGGGAAAATGTTCATCTGAAATTTCCTTTCAAAGAAGTATTTTGAAAAAAAGATAGTTTTTTCAAAATGCTTGGTTTTTTTTTTGCCATATACCATATATAGACTTAATTTTACCTTGCAAAGAAATATTTAAGTCGTTTTGATTTGACATGATATCACAAAGAAATGCTGCATTCCTGTAGAAATCTTCTTTCAATAATTCACACTGCTGATTCTTTTCTTCATAAAATTTAACTATCTGCTCTCACAGAGATAAAATTTTAGCTAACACCTGTCCCTGTGATAGCCAATGCACTTTAGAATGATAGGGCAAATCCACACTGAATACCTCATCATTGGACTTCAGCATATTACAAAACTGACGATGCTGTGTTGCATTTGCAGGAATATAGTTAATAGTACTTATAACTTGTTGCAAAGTGTCACTTAAAATAGTAGCTTTAGCACAGAGATTTTGCTCATGTAAGATACAGTGAAAAGAAATGAGAACATCTGGATCTGTTTATACTTTTAATCTATGCACTAAACCCTTCATGTTTTCTTGTCATAGAAGGTGCACCAACTGTACACACATTCATTAAATTTACCAAATTCAGTCCAACTTCATGACATTGATCTTGAAAGTTTTTGAAGATATATATTCCCCATGTTCTGTTTGCAAGAGTGCCTAAAGTGAATAACTCTTTATAGCAAAGAAAATCTTCTGTTATGATCCAAATGAAACATAAAACCTGCACAGAGTCAGTAGTATCAGTTGATCCATCTAAAGCGATTGAATAATATATATTTTCCTGTCAAAGTATTGCATGAAGTTATTCTGTTAAGTTAAAGGATAATTCATGCTACCAATCATTATGGTTCTCCTTGAAAGAGATAGTTGTTTGTACTTTGAAACGTTATTGGGATCTAAGCATCTTACAACTTTGACAATGCATTCTTTCACAATTTCTACATTACTGAATGGCTTCCCTTTTTTCCTGAGTATATAAGCTACTTTGTAAGTTGCTTCAGTGGCATTATTTCTGGGTCTTATTGCCACTGGAAAGAATTGTCTTTGCTTTTGCTTTTCATCTTTTAATTTCTGCAACCTTTCATGCCTCTCCCTCTAATTTAAAATATTTGTGGTCCTTATGAGTGTTATAATGCTGATGAGCACTGACTTTCTTTAATGTTGATATTCCAGTATCACAAAACATGCAAATCATCTTATCTTTAGCAGGAACAAGATAATATTGCAATTCCCAATGCTCATTAAAGAGAATTCCTTCAGCGTTCTCTTGGTCTTCTTTGACATCGTGGGCTGTTAAGCAGACAGAATTAAAAAATACTGTCGAGCTGTGCAACTATTCACAAATTCCACTTCAAACAGAAACACAGTGCACCATTCTCAAAAGCTGATAACAGACTGGGGTACTCCACCTCCACAAACTCTCACCAACCAACCTCGTGTGGTGGTGGTGCCAGTCAGGCCGGGGAAGTTAGAACTAAATCATGAGCTTAGCAGCCATCATCAGTTTAGCCCTTATGGCTGACTGATGTTCTAATTGTGCTGGTCAATCTGGGAGGGTTATTCCATTGAAATTTATTTTATTCTTTGGTATTTTAAATATGTTCATTTAAAAAAATAAAAATATAAAAGATGAACAAAAATGTATTGATAAAATAAAAGGAGTTGTTCTGTAAAATTTGGATTTAGTCAAAAGGCTTCACTTACGGACCTACAAGGCCACAAGTGGCCCTAAGGCTGTAGGTTCCCCACCCCTGATTTATGTGTTGTCTGTGGCTGCTTTCAATCTAAAAGAGAAGTGTTGAGTAGTTGTGACAGATCATACAGCCAAAAATATTTACTATCTGGCCCTTTACGGAAAAGGTTTGCCAACCCTTGTTCATTTTTAATGAAAAAAGAAATTTGTCCTTTGGAATGAATCCATTAAGCCACTCACTGCCTTTCCTCTTGCCTTATAAAATCTGTAAGCCTTGTAATTGTGAAGTATTTGGAAAAATATTCATTGTAAAATAGAATCTCAGTTTGGGAAGTGTCAGGTGTCAGTTTAAGTAAACTCAGGTACAACCAAAGAACTATCTAGACCCTTGTCAGAAACAGTTGTCTTTGAAAAATAATAACCTGCCATTGCAGATTTGTAGCTAATTTCCCTGAGCTTGGTTAATGTGAATCTACCACATCGAGAACCATTTGTATTCCACCCCAGCTGGAATTAGTCTCTCCTGCCCTAATGCTGCCAGAATACTTCATTCTCCCTGTTACAGCATCCATTTCAGTCTCTCCTGCCCTAATGCTGCCAGAATACTTCATTCTCCCTGCTACAGCATCCATTTCAATGGGCCTTGTATTCATTTTTTTTGCAAATGTACTTCCAGATAGCATTATAAACATCCTGTGGCAAGACACTGTTTTGTTCAACCCTGTTGCTTCTATAGAGTTTTCACAAAGTAGATATTGATAAATGACTGAATGAAGGTCATTAATGCAAACATGAAAAATAGGTTTATAATAACATTGACCTTGTGAAATCATGGGCAAAACCTCACCAGAGATTCTTCATACCGTGCTTCACGCATATACGTTTTCAATACTGTTTATTCTCCTTACATACCTATTTAATTTGTTCATATACTGTACAGAAAGGAAGTCATCTCAAGAATGCCTACTATACAATAGCACTCTGTTGTTTAAAAACAAAACAAAATAAAACAATTCTCTAGAGAAAGAAAATGCCTTGTCTGAAGTCTAGCAAATTTCTCAGGAAATTAGCATTATTGTGAACCAGAATACCTTTCTGGACTTATTTCCCTAACTATTATTCCCTTTACTGCAAAACTTCAGTAGGTAAATGAATCCTGTTTAGCAATCCAAGTGACAGATGATCCAATAGACCTTTGTTTTTTACCTATGTGAAGTGATATTTATAGTTAGGCCCAGTGGGGTCTAACTAGAAAAACAAAGCATCCCTAAGGTCCTTTATTTGCTTTTGTATAAAGTGGAGCTCTTGGTGGCAAAGTGATAGAAACATAGCTTGAATTAGCCTAATGAAAGGGGGCTGGGGGGTGGAGGTTGCTGGTTCACAAAAATCCCAAGAAGAACACGAATAAACAAATGATGGGGGAACTTGGGATGCAGCTGGGCCGCAGGAACAATGGGAACCAAGGACTGGATGGCCGCCAGGGCTCTCTCCTCCTCCATGTGGAATCTCTGCTTCTCTTGACATGCCACCCTCATTCTTGTTCATTGTACATCAACAATTCTCCACCAGGAAGGAAACCTAACCACACATAACTACTTCTTTTTTTTTTTTTTTTTTTTTTTTAAATCTTACAGCTTTACTCTTAGAGAGGGACAGTCCCTTTTAATTTTAATTAGAAAAATTCCAGGGAAAAACTTTTGGCCTGGGTTGCATCAAACCTAACAGGAGACAGGGTCATATAGGAATATGTCAGCCCCCGACATAGCTGTGGGGGCGGGAGGAGAGAGAACGGGTTGGGGAGAGACAGCTCCTAGGAGAGGGGGCTAGAAAGAATGGATTGATAATTCCATAGATACTCTCTGACCTCTTTCTGAGGGCATGGGCTATACTATTTACAAACAAAATTTTAAGGGTCTGGAAAGACGAAAAAGAGGGCTAACATAGAGCCATACGCTCACCTCAGAGGAGAGCCGTTCATCATAGCAGCACAGGTGCCTCCCAGCTAAAGGCGAGGAGAAGTAACTGTTCGCATTCATTTGAGCGACAAAAGGCTTCCCATCAGAAGTGTGAACTAAAATAAAATCTTAAGGCTCACCCCCCACTGGCTGACTGAACGGACCCCCTCTTGGCCAAGGCAATATCCTAAAAGTAAATTGCCTGCCATGAGGAGGGAGGTCAGACAGGCCTCATCATGCCCCTGCTCCCCCCTTGGAGAGCTTTGTAACCCATTAACAGGCCTAAGGGTACGGGAGACAAACCTGCAGGTCCTCAATTTACACAACAAATCTATGCCAGGTGGCTTGGCTCTGTTTAACAGCTCCTTATCTTAAAACATTCCAAAGCTTTAGAAAAAGTTTCACATCTTTAACCAATTACAAGTCAAAGAATATTTAAATCCACCTATAACCTGTAAGCCGCACCCCCCTTAGAGACGGCCCACCTTTTCAGCAATGTATGCCTCCCATGTGTTGATTTGTTACTTTACTTGTAACCCCTGTCTCCCTGAAATGTATAAAACCAAACTGTAACCCAGCCAGTGGGTCCACTTGCTCAAGGCTTCTTGGGCGTGGCTCTGGGTCATGGTCCTCAAATTTGGCTCACGATAAATCTTAAAATTATTTTACAGAGTTTGGCTTTTTTTCATTACCAGAAGGCATTGAGAGAAACTCCCAAGAAGTACCCAAGATGTGTAACACCTGGAATGGACTCTCCCAGTAAATCCTGTGAGAGGTCTGGTCTGTTTTCCTAATACAAAAGGCTAAAACCCTGGGCTGCCTTGTGGTTTCTCCAAGCCCTACCCCAGGACTGCTGCCAACCCATTCAGGGCCTTTGTGCAAATTAGAAAACTGTACCCCACCACTTGAGGCGGACCCAGCACCCACTCACCTCCCTAGCACCCTGACAGGACACCTGGGCTAGGCACTGAACTTTAGCCTCCACCTGCCCCTCAGCCAGGAACTGTTGTGCAAGGCCCAAACTGCACAACCATCTACAGCAGCCCTGGCCTATCCAGAGGGAGGTAGGGTAGGCAGGCTGCCCGTCTCCAGAAGTAAGGACTTCCAGCATTAGGAAAAGTGAGGCAAACGTGGTGGGTTGGGCTTGGTAATTGAAGACAATAGCAGGAACAGCAACAACGGCTGAATTCAAAGGACTCTAGGGATGGACAAGCCCCTCTGGGTATTGGAGCAACAGAGGCATCTCAGGGAGTGGAGACCCCAGCAGCAAACTCCCCTGGCTGAGCACCAGCAGAAGATAGAAAGAGCAACAGTGATGAGGGTGCATGGTTAAGTTTCTTCCAGTAAAAGAAATCATCATCATTATTTTTTGCTCAAGAATTTATGTAACAGGATGTCTTGATAGAGATAAAAAAATTTTTTGGTTTCCTTTCTTTTAACCTTTGAAACACCAAAAATAACCCTCTTTTGAAGAGTATGGTTGTGTGAGGATTTAAGGAAGCTATCCTTAGAAAAAGTGAAGATTTAGAAGGTTACATTCAAACTTGTAGACTAGCCACTCTTAGAAGAGAAGTGACACCTCCACTGTCTTAAAAGAGGGAAGAATCAGTGTATTTAGGGTGGGTGCCCAAAAGAAAGGCAATGGTCACCGGAAGCAGGCACAGAGGTAGGGGAAATGATCAGGAGCATGGTCTGCACAGGCACTGGAATCTGGGCGTGCCTGTGCTTCCCCTGGAGATCAGTGTTCCCCCGGGGAAAGGCTGGTGCTGTGATCAGGGGACGGGTTTGCTGCAAGGGGCCATCATGCCAGCACCTGGCATGGTCAGACTAGGAGAGCCGTCATCCTAGCACTGCAGTTCAGGGAATAAATGCCCAGGCAGTCTGCCACTTTGCTGTTTAAATCCCCGTTTATTTTTGTACTTCGAAGGAGCCGCCCATGAATGTTCCAGTCACTGTGAGTCAGAGCCTTGCTCCTCCAGTGCTGCTGCAACGCTGCATCCATCCCACCCTCTGCCCCTGCTTCCCGGACTCCGTCTGGGACTCTGCTCCAGCCCCCTGGCTGCTGATGAACTAGGGGCTGGGCGGGTCTCAAAGGCTAGAGTCAGCTCCAGGATTGCAGATGGTGGAGGAGTCCGGGAGAACTGCGTACTAGTTATGTGACTATGTGATAAAAAGTAGCATTCAACTCACTGAAGAAAAGGAGGGATCATTCAAAAATGTTGGGAAAATTGGCTAGTAACTACAGAGAAAATATTAGATCCTTACCTCATTGTACCTAAATAAATTGTAGAGAGGCCAAAGATTTAAATGTAAATACTTTTAAATGTAAAAGCAAAAGAATATAGGGAAAAATGATAAATAAATGTTGAATACAATCAATTGAAAACTGTGTGGCCAAAAAAAATATATACAAGGCTGAAAGACAAATGACAAACTAAGGGACATATTAACAACACTATGCAAGGCAAAGGGTTAATATCCAGAATAATAAAAAAGTTTGCATAAAGCAAGAAAAATAAAAAATCTAATAGAAGAAAATGGGCAAAAGTCACAAACAGGTAAATTAAAAATGCAAATGACCAATAAACATATGGGAAAATGTTTAGTTCACTAATAGAAAGGCAAATTAAAACAATAATGAAATAATTTTCACCTATCGGACTGGAAAAGATTTCTAAAGATTGATCAAACTCACACATTGACAAGGTTGGGAGAAACATACACTCCGTGCTTTTTCTGTGGGTATGAAAATGGCACAACTTTTCCATAGGGCTCTCAGACATGAAGTATCAAAACCTAAGATGTGCATACTCCTCAGTGGAACAATTCTACTTGTAGGACTTTACTCCAAGGAGATAATACACAAATTTGAAAAGATGTAGTCACACTTTGTTTATAATTTTGAAAAACAGGAAACAACTTTAATGTCTCTCAGGAGGGGCTGGCTAAGTAAATTGTGGTCCAAGAATCCGTGGAATACTATGCAGCCCTTTAAAAGAACAATGTAAATCTATATCAATGCCAAAAGCCGGCTTCAATTATTGATTACTGAGGCCCATCCATTCAATTATATCAACTGTTAGTCTTCCTCATCAGCAGAATGTCTGATAATCCCACCCTTACTAATCATAGAGTTTGGCACCTGGTCATAGTCTTCCAAACCACTGTCATCCAAGGTGCCTTGAGTATCTGTGTGAACAAACCATCCCATTTCCATTCTCAGGAATTTTTGGACTTTTGATTTACAATAAAATACAGCAGATTGCTACTCCACAGTCACAAACTCACGGCCATAGTATGCACAAATTGCCTCACCTTTAAAATTACTAAATCAGATCTCCTTTTCTCTGACCACATTCTCCTATCCTCTCAAGTGGCCTGCTCAGCTGTCATAATACATTGTTCTCCTTCTGCTTCAAGTCCTCTAATCCACCACCTTCCCCCTTTCATCTAAGACATAATAATTGGCCATTTCAGACGTTCTCCTGCCAACATCTTAAATATCTTTGCCTCATTATTCTCATTGTACTTGCTGTAAAATCTCCTACCTTTTGGGGGTTTTGTTTGTTTCACACCCAGGCTACCAAGCACTGCTAGAGAATCTCATCCTGGCAGATAGGTATTGCTATCGATTGAGATTCACTAATTGCACCTGGGCCCTTGTCTTGGGTTCAGTTCCCACAAAGGCAGAGCCTGAGACAAGGATTTGAATGCAAGTGGTTTCTTTGGAAATAATCCCAAGTAAAAGAATGAATAGGGAGAGAGGAGGGGAGGGGAGGGGAAAGGGGAGGAGGGGGAGGAGAGGGGAAGCAACACAGGGGTGATAATGAGCAGATCACCACTACAGGCAGAGGGCACTCAGTTGCACTGGGACCTGAGTGACCCACAGATCCCCTCCTGTGAGCTGGTACACTCATTGCTCTCTGTCATTGGTTGGGGACTGCGCCGAGTGATATTAACTCTCTTTCATTTCAGGCTGCCTTGTGCATAGGTCACAGAAGCACCCGGCCAGAGAACACTCTCAGGCCAAGTTGTAGGTGCTTGCACTAAAAAGCTATCAGCGTGTTTGTTCCGGAACTGTGAGTGCCAAGGGATATGAGTGGGGCACCAACAGCATATGCCACAGCCCTGAGCGTGGCCCAGCACCCCTACTGTGTACCCTTGTCACCTTCACCTTCCTCTCTACAACTGTTTCAAAATTCCTCCAGTCCCTGCCAACCCTGATGCTCTTTGTTGTTCCTTCACTCTCAGCAGGTGACCTTGCCTCCTAGCTCACGCAGTAACATTGAAGATCTCAGAAAGGAACTTGCCAAGGTTTTGCCAACGACACTAACATCCCACCCACGTCCATACCCACCACTTCTCCCTTCTCCCCTTTCCAATAGAAGCAGCATTCCTGCCCTGTCTAAGGACAAGCACCTCTGCCTAGTCTCGACCCCGTCCTCCCTCTGCTTGGCCACACTTCTCCATGGAGTGTTCAACCTCTGTCTCTCCTGCCTCCTCTCTCCCACCATAAAACAAACCGCCCTCTCTAGAATCCTCCTCCCACTCCATCTACTGTCCTGTCTCCCTCCTCCTCTTCACACCATAGCAGTTTATTGAAAGAGCATCTTCTACACGTGGCCTCCAGTCTCTCTTCTCTATTCCGTTTCCAACTGCTGTGCAGTAACTGCGAGTTGCCAGGGTCACAGAGACTTCCTTGTGGCAGAAGTCAGAAGGACACCAGTCCTTATCTCTCTTGCCTTCTCAGCAGCATTTGACTCTGCAGATAAGTTTCTCCCCTGGGCTTCCAGGATAGCTATTCTTTTGATTTTCCTCCTTTCCTTCTGGCCACGCCCTTTCAGTCTCTTTATTCACGTCTTCAGTGACACCCGTTCTCAGCTCTCCAACATTCTCCCCCAGTGGCCTCATCCACTTCCACACCTTTAATTACCCTGCCAAAGCTGATGACTCCTAGATCTATAGAAACAGCTCAGCTATTTCTCCCCTGAACTCCAGACCTAAATATGCATTTGCTTAATGCACACACTCAGTTCTGTCACTCTGACCAAGTCATTAAATTTTCCTTAACCTATCTTCTTGGGTAAAATATGGAAATGAGAGCACCAACTCTTACATCCTTTTAAAAATCTTTTTATTGGCCGAGTGCAGTGGTTCATGCCTACAATCCCAGCACTTTGGGAGGCCAAGGCGAGAGGATCGCCTGAGGTCAAGAGTTCAAGACCAGCCTGGGCAACATAGTGAGATGCTCATTTCTACAAAAAAACTTTAAAACTAACTGGACGTGATGGTGCATGCCTGTAGTCCCAGCTACTTGGGAGGCTGAGGCAGGAGGATTGCTTGAGCCTAGAATTTTGACATTACAGTGAGCTATGATTATGCCACTGCACTCCATCCTGGGTGACAGAGTGAGACCCCATCTGGGGAAAAAAAAAAAAAAAATACAGACCTATTCCATCACTACAAAGATCTTCTTTGTTTGCCTCTCTGTTTAAGTGTTTCTTTAAAAAAAAATCTCATAAAATCCTTTACAGAAGTGACATACATGTTATTTGGCTTTGTGCTCTCAGGGTCTAATGTGGCACCTTGCTCTTAGAGGGCACTGCTAAATGTTTGGAAAAGCAAGATGGAATAAAGGAAGACAGATTCCATCCATGGAGGTTAGAGACATCAGCCTGTGACCCAGGATAGCCCATGAACTCTCTTAACTCCACACCAGTAGCCAGGGGCCTGAGGACAGAGTTCTCCTCCCTGGATTTACATCCTGTTGAATGAGACGTGGGCAGACACCGGCTAGGAGGTGGAGTGGTGACGCTGACCTCACATTCATCTCAGTAGTCACAGCCCCTGTCTGTAGCAGAGAGGAAGGACTTTCTCAGTCCAGGACCTTTTTTGGGAATCTCTCACATCACACCACATGGCCAGTCACTCACTCCACCTATCTGATGTCTGCCCTGCACTGCCTCACGTCGCTGGCACCTTCCTGTGCTTGCTGGCAGCAGCAGGGAGACCATCCCAGCCTCAGCTCTTCTGCTACTCAGCCAGCGTGTGGGGCAACATCTTTCCCAAGGCCCAAGGAAAGTGTTCGGTCCCAGGGCACGATTTAAAAATTCTGCTTCATAGTAATTGCTCCCTGTAGGGAATATTTGTTTGCTCAGTAATAATCATAGTCAATAGATGAACTCTGAAACCAGGAAGAGAATAGCTAAAGAAACTGCAAGGACAACTACACATATGCTCAGGACTATAAGCCCCACATACAACTTGTGTATGTGTGTGTGGGGGGGAGGGGAGGGAGTGGGTATTTGTGTGTTTGCCACAAGATTATAATTACTGTTGGAAGGACAGATAAAGGAGTATTTATCCAGCAGTGATGTATGTTATTATTACAGGCTTTAATCAGAGCAAAAGTCAGATTTGTATTCCCTAAAATAGCATGGTTAAAGTCTCTGAAATGAGAAAACTTAGCTAAACTTAGCTTGGAATCTTTGTGTCAGCGATGAGCAATTTGTGTTGTCTGGTCTGCAAGTCTCAAAGAGCAATTATTTGATTTCCAAGCCTGAAACTCATTTATCAGTTGTAGTTTATTAACTTGATGCAGCAATTTGTGAGCTGATGTCATGCTTTCAGCAGGGTGGTTTGGAAATGATCCACATGGAGATTCATTTTCAGTGGAGGAAGTGAGAGGCGTGGAATTAAGGCAATACCTGGGCCCTTCATCCGGGGAAATTTGGAAGTTTGGAAGTACACCGTGTCTTGCATCATACATTGAGTAGAGGGCCCCACTGATCTCACTTCAGAGTACATTTGATTTTCAAGCTCTGCATTCGCAGAGCACACACAGAAGGGCATGTTTAGAAGTTCAGGAATCTTTGTTTTGTTCACTGGTATGTCCTCAGTACTCAGAATAGTGCCTGGTGCATGGTGGGCTCTTGGGAAATATTTGCTGAATGAATACTCAATATGTACACTGTGTGCAAGAGAGAAAGAACAAATCAATAGATATTCACTTGCCAACAAGCCCAGGGAACAGTGAGTAACAATATCACAACTCAGACTTAGCCACAAAGGCTGTTGGGTCACAGCAAAATGAAATAGAGGGGAGGGAAAAACCAAGAGTCAAAAGAATAAGGACTGAGGGTCGACTCTGGGTTTGGTTGGGGCAGGTTGGCCCACTCTGGAGGGTGGGGCGTGACAGTGGGTGTTCCACTGGCAGGCTGGAATCAGAGTTGGGGGACAGAGAGCAGCCAGGACTAGCAGAGCCCAGTTAGTGGCTGAAGATATGAAAGAAACGACTTGGTCTTATAGAAAAGGGACTTGGCAAGGACTAGGCAGAGTGAAAGTGTCCAAATACCAACAAAGAGTGTAGGACAATGGAACTGAGATCAAAGCCTAGGCTTACCTGGTTAACATGGTAGGTAAGTAGGGAAGGCTGTATCTGGTGGGTCTATATGGATGCCTAGGGCTTTCTAGGTCACTGTTGGCAAGTCTGATTCTAAAAGTCACCAAGGACTGATATCACAGGCAGGGCTGAGACTACAGGTAAAGGGAATCAGATGGGCTCCCTCACCGTGTGTCCATGGTTTCCTTAATATGCTTTTGGGTAACGCTCATCACATTTGCATTTACTTCAATGCCTTTTGTTCCTTGCTGGTGCGTGAGGGCAGGGATTGTTTTTACATTGACTACCACCCTATCTCTAGCACAACACTTGGCACATAATAGGTGTGTAATATTAAGAAAAGAAAGAACCAGGACCTACCTACGGAAGAGGCTTGGGAAAGCAGAGATGGGCTCTGCAACATCTAGACTTACATCCCAGCAGTATTTCTCACCTACTCTGCCTCTTACTTCCTCACAATGGGCAGGACTAGCATTATGGAGAAGGAATGCAGACCACAGCCATGACCTGCCCTGCACAGCAAAGCCCAACAAGGCAGCTCTGCCATACTGCCGCTTTTTTCCCAAATAGCACCAGATTTTCTGTTGCAATTATACATTCTGGTCTTTGAATAGTGTATTTTTGTGCCAGCACTTTCTTCTATATAAAACAAGAGAGCTAATAAGACAGTGTGAGGTTCAAGGAGGGGAAAGGTGGGGCGTAGAGAGAGGAAACAGAAAGGAAAGGTAGAAAAGTAAAAGATCCCATTGCCACTTGGGCTGGGGCTGGATCTGGGTTGCTAATTGTCCTGCTTCCCCGTTACTGCCCCTTCCTGCCTACTCCTGCTTCCACTCTCCCGCAGCACTGCAGATGTAGCAGACAACCGCCTCGGGAGAGCCTCCTGGAGACAGAGAGCCCTCCCTACCCATATGCCAGTGCAGCAGCCACCTCTGCTTGGACCCTCTGACTTCCATACCACACACATTACAGCTGAGCGCTATGCAGTTGCTAATCTCCTAGGACTTTTTTCCTTGTAGCATGAGCATCCCAATCAGCAGGGCAGAGCTGGAAGGTCTTACGCTCTAGAATGCCTCCGAAGCCAAAGCTAACAAACAACTGAAAGAAGGGTGGGTGGTAGAAGAGAAAGACTCTCTTGTGTGTATATGTGTATTTTTAAACTAATGGGAAAAACTTGGCAAATAGAATTTCAGCAGGACAAAATCTTATCCAATAGGAAATTTTAAGTGGTTCCAAGAAATACCAAATAAACTGTTCAAAAAAAAACAAAAAAAAAACCAACAGATGATATCATCACCTCTAAAAGGACTTAGTGTTTGGGGGGAAAAAAAACAAACAAACCCAAACTGGCCCACACCCATGAAGCAAATAAATGTAAGAGATGATGGGAAAAAACTGGAATGTGGAATTCTTTGACCCATATTTTTATAGCAAGTAAAAATAAAGAATTTCAAGTATGATTCTAAGAGGGTGAGGAGAACAAAACCAAACAAACCAAATGGCTTAGAACTAGCAGAGGTTATTTTCAGAAAGAGAGGTGCTGGCATATATGGGAAGGGCAAGAATATCAGTATCTCACTCAGATGTGTTGATCTCTCAGAAAGGAGATTTTTAACTTTTCCTCCAAACATCTGTTGAAGTTAGTGCCCCCTGGAGCCCAGATAGGAAGCAAAGCAGTTAGAGATTTAGCAAGGTCTGCTCAGGTACAGGTGGTCTTGCAATCCAGCCAAGGGGTGTGTTAACCAGGTTACTCTTGCAAGAAGTAGAATGCCAGTTAGAGGCTAAGGCACAGAGCAGGAGAGACAAGGTATCAGTGGACTGAAAATAAAGACAATAATTGCCCTCATGGCATGCTTTATTGGTTTGGGTGCATGCTTTCTTTTTGAATGACAAGGGAAATCCAATACAGAAATATCTAACTGTTGTGCAAAGGGGGTATGAACACCCTACTAGTGCCACATGGTATAAATGCAAAATACAGTTTATTGGGAGAATCTTAGAAACACAGAAGCAGCAGAGCTTACACAATCCCCCAAGTTATCTTCCCCAAGGAAAGCATATGTAGGTGGGAATAGACAGATATTCACAAGAGATCCTGCTCTATGATGCTCTGCATACTTATAGAGAAAGGTGAGTCGTGTAACAATGGGAGCTTTCAGATCAAGGTGTTTGGAAGGGCAGCTGTTCCTCGTCTTTAAAATAAGGATAACAGGCCGGGTGTGGTGGTTCACACCTATACTCCTAACACTTTGCGAGACCAAGCGGGGAGGATCACTTGAGGCCAGGAGTTTGAGATCAGCCCAAGAGAGACCCCATCTCCACAAAAAATAGAAAAATTAGCCAGCTTGGTGGTGCTCACCTGTAGTCCCAGTTACTTGGGAGGCTGAAGCAACAGGATTGCTCGAGCCTAGCAGTTGGAGGTTGCTGTGAGCTTTGATGATGACCCCATTGCACTCTAGCCCTGGAGAAAGAGTAAGACCTTGTCTCAAAAATACAAACAAATAAATAAATAAAGATAATATTAATAATAAAGCTATTAGGAAAATCGAGATAATTAATACTTATAAAGCATGTAGAACACTGACTGCCTAGCACATAGAAAGCAGATTTTTAAGTAAAAATTTTTTGACTAAAAAATATATATCAAGTACCAACTACGAATCAAATGCTTTTTTTTTTTGACATTTTATAGATTTAATTGCAAGAAAATGTAAATTCTACAAATAATAAATCCAAAAGCAACTTTAAGAACAATTTTAGATGAATACATGTTAATGAGTTAACATAGTTGATAAGAATTCTTACAAATTACAAAGTTTGTAATTCTTACAAATCAAGAAGTTTGGGCTTGCTGGGAGATGTCCTTTCATCTCAGAAGGTGCAGGGATTTTGCAAGTGAAACTGCACCTGGTGGGCAGAAGTTCAGGGATCCAGTCTTCAAAACAGTTATTTCCTCCTTTACATAATTGACTCCAAAAGTTTCTGAATCTTTTGCTATTTTATAAATTTGACATTCTCTGATTAAGCCTATTAGCATCTTTTTGCCTATCATATATACCCTACCATTTTGACAAATACACAATAGGTCAATTATTGAAATAGGCAAAGGATAATTTCCATTAGTGTATGAATCACCACTAACAATATATTTTAGCCAAAGTTCTTGGTCTTTCAAGAAACTGTGTTTCAGAGAAAATAAAAATGAGAAACTTAGTTTTCCCCAGGACGTATTTGTCTCTCTCTGAAATTTTACGTCATATCAAAACATCTCACAATGGTTCTATTTGATTCTTCTTTCTCCACAGACAACTATCATTATCAGGAATTGTATAGAAAAACGGCATGAAATAAAGAAGATATTGTTTCCATCCACAAAATCTAATATCTCGTTAACTTACAAACTACTATTCTCCATTTGTTATTTACTACAAATATTAGTACAGTATTGCCTCTAATCAACACAGCTATTTGGCTGAGAGATATAATTATCCCCATTTAGAGACTAGAAAACTGAGGCTTGAAGTTCTTAATAACAGCCCTCATAATCCCACAGTGATTTAGCTACAAAGTCAACAAAATTTACCCCAAACAAATCTATACAATTGTTGCTGCTAAGTCTGTAAAATCTACTTTAAAAATATTTACTACATCTTTGCACGACAGCACACTGTCTCTTCCTTAAGCATTCTGACCTTTTTCATGCCAAAGGTCTCTTTCACTTCTTAGAAACCTCTAGGAAGGGCTCAGCTTCTCGAGGGCAGATTCTCAGGGCAGCACCACTGTCACGTTCTCCTGGCAGCTCAAGAAAGAAGAAGGGACAAAAACGCTCCAAAGAGGAGAGAGGACAGTATGTATAAATGAGGGCATCATTTCCAACATCAAAAAACTTGATTTCTTCCATCTCAACATCCAGGAAAATTCCCACACGCTGAAGGCCAGGGCTTGCGGGAATTCTCCTTTCTGGGATGGAATTGGCATGGATTGCTCCCGCCTTCATGCTGATGGTCCAGAAGTCATGCTTAGAGGACAAATCGCTCTTCCTCTTTCTGTCAACCGACTCCTTGCAGACACCCAGAGACCACTCCTTCACGTCTCCCACTTCAACCTCCCAGTAATGTCGGCCAGAGGAGAAGCAGGGTGTACCCAGGACACAGGTCAGGTGGGCGAATCGCCTGGGGTCTTCCATCATGTCGTGTTGGGTCTTTGCACACTGGACGCTCCTTCGATCATCGGAGATGACAAGAAGGGAGTTGGCGGTGGCTGCATCCAGGGTCATATCTTCCCAGAACCGCTGGCGCTCACTGCTGATCTGCAGACTTAGCTCCAGCAGGGGCCCGTGCTGCTTGATGAGAAGTGTCAATATTCTGATTTGCCATTCTTCCACAGGAGGTTTCTCCGATGATCCTCGACACAAGGGACAGGTCAGTTTTGAATCCTCCCTTTTTGATACCCAATTTAGGGTGCAATAAAAGCAGAAAACGTGTGCACAAGAGAGAGAAATAGGATTGGAGAAAAAATCCAGGCAAACTGGGCAGGTCACCTTTTCTTGCAGACTTTTGGCCATGGTCCCTGAGGGTCACTCCTTGGCGGTGAACTGAGCTGAAATGATCTTTTATTAGCTTCTGGAAGCTCTTGGAATCCCTCAGTACACAATCTATTCTTCAGTAATCGGGATGTGTCTTGTCTGAAGACTTCTAAGAGGCTGGGTTGGCTGTGACAAAGCTTTTCCTTGTGGGAGCTGAGCCCAATTGGGTCTTTAATAGGATCTGGGAGGGCAGTCGCTACCCTAATCAGTATTTCTTTGTAGGTCACCTTGACTTGGAGACTTCCAGTGCAAGTATGGAAGGTCCAAAGTCTGCAACTCTTCCGCTCGTGGCCCGATCTCCTCTGAGCTTGTGCTCAGATCCTCTGCCTTTTATAGTGCCTGGGACACAGTCTCCACCCAGTCAGGGTCATAGGCTCCACCCCAAAGATTGTGTTACTTAAATCCAATCAATTAAACTTAATTAACCCCACCCTTCCAAGCACAATTATGTCATTAAAATTTCATACTACAGAATTCAAAATTTCACAGTAACTCTTTGAATTAAACAAGCAAATCTACTGCCATCTGAACAAAATTCTCTAATTTCAGGACTCAACTTTAAAAAGCAAAATGTGTTAGAGATCAAATACAAAAACGTACTATTGAAAGCTAATCCAACCTGGGCTAATGCAATCAATGGTGTTAATAGCTCTGATACAATCATGGACTGTGTCAGCATCTAAAACAGTTTTTATGTCTTTTGACTCAGCAATTCTACTCTCGGGGGTAGTTCCTGGACAGGATAAGAAAGACAAGACGGCAGACATACCATTTTTACTCTCCAAGTGCTTTTTTTAAGTGCTGAAAATACAATGGTAAACATGGAGCTTCCATCTGGTGGGAGTGACAGATAATATACAACACAGTATATAATACAATGTCATGTAATAATAAGCACTATAAAGAAATTAAAGTGATGAGAATGCTTTTTTTACTTAGGGTGGTAAGGAAAGACCTCTATGAAGAGATGACATTTGACAAAGACCTGAATGGAGTGAGGATACAAACCATGTGGCTATCTAGGAATATTCTAGGCAAAGGAAACAGCATATGCAAAGGTCCTGAGGCAGCATTTTTGTGGTGTTCCTGAAACAACAAGAAGGTCATTGTGGTTCAAGAGGTATGAGAAAGAGAAAAATGTCAGGAAGTGAGAACTAGGCAGGGGCCAGGTCACAAGGGGCCTTATATGCCATGATAAACACTTTGGCTTTTGTTTAAGAGTCATGATAAGCCAATGGAGAGGGTTGAATGGTGAAGTGACATTATCTAACTTGTGTTGTAGAAGCACTATAAGGGAAAGAGAGAAAGTAGAAAGAGTTGTTAAGAAGCAATACCACAGATGCGAGTGATGGTGCCTTAGACTGGCACCAGTGGACGTAGTGGGAAGAAGTTGGATTTGAAGGGAGAAGTTGTAAGTTTTGTTGTGCGATTGGACACAGGTGCGGGAGAAAGAGGAATCACCACAGTGTTCTGAGCAACAGAGGAGAATGGTGATGCCATTCATTGAGATGAGAGAGCGTCAATCAGGAAGGAGCTGCTGGGGTGGGGTATTCAAAAGTTCCGTCTTGGAGGTGTTAATCCTAAAATACAAATTAGACATCCAAAGCCAGTAGGCAGTAGCAATGAGATTTATAGCAGTGAACCATTCATCAAAATATTGACTGCAGCAAGTGTGTTCCGAGATGAGGTTTGAGGGCCTGTACAGGGAGCTCAGCAAGACGCTGGCAAGGACCTGTGCATGAACGCAAGCACCAGGGACGTCAAGGCTTCGGTTCAGGAGGCTGAAGGAGAAATGGAGGCACAGTGCCACCAAGGCCCTTCTGGAATGCGCAGAGGACTGCAGTGGCAGCGACGATTGCAATGGCAGCAAGGTAACAGTAGCAGCATTTGGGCAGGGAGACCAAGGGGATTTCTCAACTGGGTCCAAACAGCTCCAGTGTCTCACTTGGGGTTTTGCCTTGTCTAGAGCTTCTGCGGCCGAGAGGCTGACGCAAAGATCAATCACTTAATATTTCTAAGCCTCTTGCTTTTATCCAAAAGGAAGGGAGGGAGACTAATCCCAGTCATAAGAGCTAATCATTATCGCATACTTTTCTATATATCACATACTGTGCTCATCATTTCACAAGCACTGTCTCATTTAACCTTCACAATAACCCTGGGAAACAGATGTCGTCTTATAGGTGAGGAAACTGAGATTTAGAGAGGACAAGTCACTTTCCCTTGGTCACATAGCTTCTAAGTGGTTAAGAGATAGAACCCCAGATTGAAATCCAGATAGTCTGACTCTAGAGCCTGCCACAGTGTTCTACTGCCAGCTCTCATGTCCTATTCCTGCAGGATAAAAATCACGCCTCACATATGTGTTAACATATTACAAAGTACTCTGGAGAGGCACTGGCATGTTTAATGCAGCAGCTCGCCAACATCAAATGGGCAGAGCGGTGCCCTCCACACTGACCACGGACATTCACAGGCCCATGTCCTAAACTCTGGACCCTGTGACTGTTAGATTTCTGGTGAAAGGAATCTGGCAGATGTGATTAGGTTGGGGATCTTGAGATGGGGAGATAGTCCTTGAGATAGTCCTTGAGATGGAGATTGTGCAAGTGAGTTCTATATAATCAGAAGGGTTCTTCTAAGGGAGAAGGCAATGTGAAGATGGAAAGAGAGAGAGACTGAGATTTGAAGATGATGCTACATTGCTGGCTTTGAAGATAGAGGAAAGGTCCATGAGCCAAAAAAATGCAAGCAATGTGGCTCTAGAAGCTGGACGAGGCAGGGAAGCACCCTGCCAACAGTCTGACTTAACTCAATTAAGTCACCCAATTAAGTGAAACCCGTTTTGACTTCTAGCCTGCAGAACTACAAAAGAATAAGTTTGTGTTGTTTTAAGCTGCCAAGTTTGTGATAATTTCCTACAGCAGCAATAGGAAGCTAATATGATGGGGTGGTGTGTAGGCATGGCAACTGCTGGATGTGGATCTGAGGGACATCTAAAATTGGTGAGGTAGTAAAAGTCCCTGGACATATTAAAGGGTAGGATGTTCCATGAGAAAAGGCTAATAAACAGTCGCAAGCCGTGCAGCTGAGGATGGCTGCAATTCCCAACACAGCCCACAGAAGGCCGTGCTTCCAGAGACTTTGGACCCAATTCCCCACTATTCAAAGGAGTGTTGAATCAAAGCGACTTCTGCTACTCTGACCAGGCTTTCTTCAAGATTAAGGACTGACACGCTTCCACCAGGTGAGATGGGATGCAGGTGCTTTGGGGATCAAGGAATGGCACCTTGGTGAAGCACCTCGCACAGTGTTTTGTTCATAACAAGGTCCCCTTAAAGTTTGTGCTTTGTTTTCTACTGGACAGCGTGGCTCAGAAACAGAAAAACACATATACATATCCACCCCCAAATATACACCTCTTGGAATTGAGACAAATACTTTCTCATTCTAGATTTCTAAATAAGCCCCGAAAAAAAGTTCTAGTGAAACTTAAAGAACTAAAGTGAATAATCAGATGTAGGGAGGGGCTCTGTTCTAAGGAAATTCGTGCCATTTTTCTTTTTCTTTTCTTTCTTTCTTTCTTTCTTTTTTTTTTTTTTTTTTGAGACAGAGTCTCACTCTGTTGCCCTGGCTAGAGTGCCGTGGCGTTAGCCTAGCTCACAGCAATCTCAAACTCCTGGACTCAAGTGATCCTTCTGCCTTAGCCTCCCGAGTAGCTGGGACTACAGGCATGTGCCACCATGCCAGGCTAATTTTTTCTATATATTTTTAGTTGTCCAGCTAATTTCTTTCTATTTTCAGTAGAGACAGGGTCTTGCTCTTGCTCAGGCTGGTCTCGAACTCCTGAACTCAAACCATTCACCCACCTTGGCCTCCCAGAGTGCTAGGATTATAGGCATGAGCCACCACGCCTGGCCACGTGCCATTTTTCAAAGATACCAGACTCATGAGCACTCCACCCATAGAAGTAATAAATGTCAACGTTAGCAATAACAAGTTACCAGTGTACCTGATTTCTCACTGCCTCTGGAACTGAAAACATGCTATAATAATTTAGTTTTAATCATCATGTAATTAATTGAAATACCAATACTCTGCCACTTTTAAAAAAGACAATTTGAATTTCCTAAAGTTGGCCCCTGTAAAGACTGCTTGCCAAAAGACTGGGAGTATTATTTGAATTGTTCCCAAGAAAAGCATTATTCACAGAATGACATTCTAGCATTTCAGAGTTCTGAGAGTCCTTAGAGAGCTTCAAATACCCTCAGATTGAGTGACATTGAGTCAGAATTTAATGGTTTTTGGCCTATAGTCAGGAGAATTTATAAATCAGACACCAGATATGTCATCTTAATTATTAACTTCCTTTTCTGATTACAAATACAGTGAATGTCATTGTAGAAAATGTAGAAATGCAGAAAAATGTATAATAAGAAAATCCAAATTACCCATAATAGAACCACATGGATATAGAACTATTAGCATCTTACTGCATTTTAAAATGTATTTTATTTAAAGACAATTTTTAAGTCATTAATAAATTGTGGTAAATCCATATGATATGACTAGTAAAATCAAATTTTTTAAGAATATTTAATGACTTGGGAGAATGTTTGTAATACAATAAAAATTCATGCTGTATTCTTTTCAGTATGATCTGGATTTTGTAAAAAGAAAACATACACACATTGGTATATATACATTTAAAAATCCTGAGAAAGACTGATTAATAAACAAATGAATGTATAAATGAAAAATTCCTGCAAATTCTTTGTCACTCTCTTCCCCATCCCACCCCTGAGCTGGGGTCTATTTCTCCACCTTCTTGAATCTGCTTAGGCCTGAGACTGATTTAACCAACAAAATAAAGGATAAATGGTTCTGTGCTAATTCTGGGCCAAACTTTTCAGAGGCCTGGCAACTTCTCAGTCTTCCCTCTTTGAACCCAGCTGCCAAGCTATGAGGAAACCCAAGCATCCATGCAGACCCACGTGGAGGAAGCCATCACTCTTGGCCAACAGCTGCAGCTAGCTTGGGCCAGCATGTAGTACCAACCTGCCAGTCATGTGAATGAACCATCTTGACAGTGGGACCTCCATCCTCCACTGACAGTTGAGCCACCCAGATGGCACCAAATGGAACAGAGATGAGTTGTGCCTACCAAGTCCTTACCAAATTGCAAAATCATGAACAAATAAATAATTATTATTGTTTTAAGCCACAAAGTTTTTAAGATGATTTGTTTCATAGCATTAGATAGAACATATGGTGTGGTTCTTTTGGCTAAAATCAGAGTTCTTTGATTGGGACTTTTCCTCCTTTGTTAGTCATATATATATATATTTTTTTTTTCACTTAACTTCTTCACACTTCAATATTCCCTTCTTTGATTTTTTTTTTTTTTTGGGGGGGGACAAGGTCTCACCCTATTGCCTGGGCTAGAGTACAGTGTCATCATAGTTCACTGCAACCTCAAACACCTGGGCTCAAGCAATCCTCCTGCCTCAGCCTCCCTAGTAGCTGGGACTACAGGTACACACCACCTCACCTGGCTAAGTTTTCTATTTTTTATGGAGACAGGGTCTTGCTCTGTTGCCCAGGCTCAAACTCCTGGCCTCAAACAATCCTCCCACATGGGCCTCCCAAAGTGCTAGGATTACAAGTGTGGAGAAGGAAAACTTTTTCTTCACTCCTAGGAGTTTCACTGAAAAATCAACTCACAATAAGGCAGATTAATAAGAGGAGATTGTAAATTTATTTACCGTATGCATGGGGAGAATCACAGAATGATTACCTAATATCTCAACAGGGTCCAGAAGTTTATGCACCCTCATTTTAGAGGGAAGGGGGAGATGAGGAATATAGGTAATTCTTCTGAGGGGCAATAGATGATTACTAGGGAAGATGAACAGACACTTGGGAGACTGAATAGATGGGGGGAAACAGATTGGCTTGTAAATGATTCTCTTTGGAAGTTAAATTAACATGAGAGATAGGTATCATCTTTAAAATGGCTTTGGCCAGGTCTGGTTGCATCCTTGAACTTCTTTCCAGAAATATATTGAGATAAAAGGGAAGGGAATGAAAGACAATTGTTCTTCTTGAACGGTTCATCTGGTTTTTATGAAAATAGAGGGAAAGCCCTTTCCAATGCCTGTTGATCTTTAAGGGCCTTTAATTCAAAATACTCTATATACCAAGGAATCATGTTTTGGGGTGAAATTCCCTAGGTCTTTCACAAGCATGAGCCACTGTGCCCAGTCCCTTCTTCAATTTTTGATAATATACCTGGGTGATTAATTAGGATGGATTCTCAACATTAGAAAATGCTGTTGGAAAAGATACATATTTTATGTATGTGGTTTCCCAGTTTTCAGCAACACAATAATCATTTTTCATTAAGAACACATACTTTTTCAAAGGCTTGTCCAAAAACCTACCAGGTTGCTCTTTGGTGCAATACGCAGGAGTTTATTAAAGAGAAATATAAGGGCATATGAAAGCCCATGTGCCTCTGACTGCCTATCTGATTTAGGTCAGGTAGAGATTGGCTGTGTTTTCTAAATCAGTGAATGGACTTCTGTAATCTGCCTAATGTATCCACCCGTATCAAAGTCAGGAGTGCCAACCATCTTATTTCTGTTTTTTCAAAGCATTCCAGCCTACAGAGCTCTAAGAGCTGATAATATAAGATATTCCATGCTATAAGACCCAGGTAGGATAAAAACTTCCCTCTATTCAGCATTGCTTTTAAAATTCTGACCTAAAAAAAAATCCTGGACAATAGCAAATTCAGTGTCACATCAGGTCTGAATAATTAATTCATTTTAATTATTTGCATCTATTTAGCACATCACTGGACAATGTTGACATGCCAGCTGTTTTAGTGAACAATAAGGCTTTGAACTAAGCATCTTTTTGCTTTCAATCCAAGAGCAGTTTGGACATATGTCTGTAGGTCTACTCCTCATACTAGGAGGAAGGAGAGTCTTCGGAATCAGCTCTATACTTGTGTTTGTAGTGAGCCATCTCTGAATTGTTTTTATTCACAGAGCTCATGACACCAAACTTTGTTTGTTTCCTTGCACCAACCAGTTGTCTAATTCTGTGGACACCAACTAGGTATTCTACAATTCAATTCGATTCTGACACAAAATACCCAGAGTTAGCGCAGACCCCACAGGTTAACCCCTATATCATCCTCTCCCTTAACTAACTACCTGACCTTTTGAGTTGCTACCCAGAAATGACAGATTTTCTGTCAGACAAAGGAGCTGAGATTCTGAAGGACCCTGGGCAGACTTCCTGATGACTCACCATCCCCCCCACAAGCTGCCCCCAACAAACACGACCTGTCCCAGGGCAGGTAGACAACTTAACCTGCCCCTCCTTTAAAAACCCATGATCTCCCTTAGTTGGTGATACGCATTTGAGGCAGCTTCTCCTGGCAAGACATCTGTCATATTTATTTTTTAAAATTCCTTTTTTCCTTGGCAATCCTTGTTGTCTCAATAATTGGATCTTTGTGTGACCAGCAACTGGATCTAGACTGGAACTCCCTTGTGATTTCAACAATAGTCCCACAAGACTGCTCCCACCTCAGACACCAATTGCAAGCCATACTTCTGATTCACTGGTTGTAAAGTTGGGGTATTCCTACAACATCCTCCTCAGGTTCAATAATTTGTTAGAATGGTTCACAGAACTCAGGAAGGTGCTTTACTTATTAACCAGTTCATCATAAAGGATACAACTCAGGAACAGCCAAATGGAAGAGACAACAGGGCAAGGTATGATGGGGTGGGGATGGGGGATGGAGCTTCCATGCCCTTTTTGGGCCACCACCCTCCCAGCACCTTGATGTGTTCACTAACCCAAAAGTTCTCCGAACCCCATTGTTTAGGGGTTTTTATAGAGGCTTCATTACATAAGCATGATTGATTAAATCATTGCCTACTGGTGATTAAACTCAACCTCCAATCCCTCTCCTCTCACTGGAGCTGAGGGCATGGGTATGGCTGAAAGTCCCAACCCTCTAATTGCATGGTTGATTCCTGTGGTAACCAGCCCCCATCCTGAAGCTGTCTGGGTGCTCACCAAGAGTCACCTTATTTGCATAAACTCAGCTGTGGTTGAGAAGAGTTTATAAAGAATAACAAGAAATGCTCTTCCACCCCTATCGCTCAGGAGATCCCCAAGGTTCTCCCCATAGAAGCGCTATGTCAGGAACCAGGAACAAAGACCAAATATGTATTTCTTGTTATCACATCCTCTTTCTAAGTCTTCCTTTTAAAGCTTATTAACATAAATAAACATTCCCCACCCCTATAATTGTTTCCCCCCTTCTAGGAGAGATGTAGAATTTATTTCTTCAGTGAAGATCTCTACTTTAAGTTGGGAATTCACATTACTGTGCCTTTGGCGATATTAACCATTCATTCATTCATTCATTCAGTAAATTTTTTTTGAGCACCTGTTGTTTTTCAGGCACTGTTCTGGGCACTTAAGATTTAGCTGTGAAGCAAAGAGAAAAAGTCTCTTCTCATGGAACTTAAATTTAATGGGGGTAATCCAGTCAATAAAAAAAATGAGTAAACAATTCCAGGTACTGCTATGAAGAAAATAAAACCCAGTCATGTGCTAGAGATCACCTGGGGACTACTTCAGATTCGGTGCCAAGAGAAGGCTCTCCAAGCAGGGGCCTGCAAAGGTAAGATCCCTCCCACCGCAGCCTGGTGTGACAAGAAGGGATTAAGAAAACATGCTCACCAGAAAATTGGTTTCCCTGATCATCACCTAAATACAAATCTGGGAACGACACCAATTGGACATCAGACTGAGGTGGGGGGTGGGGGAGGGGATGGGGGTATGCCTACACAATGAGTGCATTGCGCACCGTTTGGGGAGTGGTAACACTTGAAGGTGCTGACTCGGGAAAGGGGGGGGTGGCAAAAAATATGAAACTGTTGTTTTTAACTTGCATTGTTCACTTAATAATTTATAATGAATATTTCCCATATTATTTCATATCATTGTACAAGAAATAATGTATACATTATGAGGACATACTGTATCTAACAAGATATACTGTTAGACTCTTTGATTCTGTAAAATTAAATTGTTATTAATGATAAAAAAACTAATTAAAAAAAAAAAAAAGAAAACATGCAGAACCTCTCTACGTAACATGCCTAAAGTCTTTACATCTACAAGGCCTTAGGGATGGGAAATCATCTTAGGGAGACTGTTTTGATATGAACTGATTTCTTTTTTCTTTTTTCCCCGTTTCTTTTGGTGGTGTGCCAGCAGCAGGGAGGTCCAGGTCCTGGATTCAGGAAGCAGGCACAATGTATTCATTTCCTGGGGCGCTGTTACAAATGACCACAAACCAGGTGTCTTAAAACAACAGAAATTTATCCTCCCACGGTTCTGGAGGCTAGACATCCCAGATGGAGTTGTCAGCAGTGCCCGGCCCCCTCTGAGGGCTCTGGGGAAGGATCCTTCTTTGCCTCTTTGCAGACTCTGGTGGCTGCCAGCCATCCTCTGTGTCCCTAGGCCTGTGGCAACAGAACTTCAATCTCTGCCTCATTCCTCACATGGCCTTCTTCCCTGTGTCTCCTCTGTATCTGTGTCCAAATTCTCTTCCTTTTATAAGGACACTAGTCGCCAGATTTAGTGCCCACCCTTTTCCAACATGACCTCATTTAACCTGCTCACATCTATAAAGACCCCATCCCAAATAATATCACAGGTTCCGGGTAAACATGAATTTTGGGGGGAAACTGTTCAACCCATGAAAGATGGACCCAACTGGAGCTCTTATCAGTGGGAAGAAATATACTCCAGCAACCCAGTACCATCTGGGGGTGAAAGAAGCAGGCAAAGTGTGGGGACCCCCTTAGAGCCGTGGCCTGTGGATTCTAGGAGCAATGTTATTTGCTTATGTAATTTTAAGTTTGCTTCCAATATTGTCAATCCCTTACTTTATCTTCAAAAGTTGAGTCAAATTTTTTAAACCACTAAAAGCCTCCTGTGAAGTGCTTTGGGAAATGGAGAGAATGGTTGAGTCCAGGATTAAGCATGAAGAGAACACAGCAGCCCAGAAAAACAACTGCTACACAGAAGAGTTGATCTTCAGTCCTGATCCGGAATGACAATGAAAACCAGGGCTACCTGGGTGTCCTTTGAAATGCTCGGAGACAGAATCCATCAGGACGCAGGGTTTATTCATTCACCCAACAAACGTCCATCAAACATATGCCCCATACCGACTACCATTTTGGTGTTGGAGAGAATACTGAGCAAAAGGAGACTGTCCCCTGCTCTAGGGAATTTCATGGTGGGTCAAGCAGGATGATTTAAAGGGTGCTCTTGTCATGTGGGTACAAAGAAAAATGTGACCCCAGACAAATGTGGCACCATGTGAGTTAAGGACACATGACTGATTAAAAAGTGATTGATAGCACAAAAAATGTTTGTTGATTGCCTCTTCATGCCAGGCGCTGTGCTAGATATTGGAATTTAGAGGTAGCCTTCTTGCCTCCTCTCCTTTACTATCTCTGTTAATGCTTCATGGAATCTTTAGGCACAAAGGATCTACAAGACTTTGATGTCCTTATGGCCTCCCCAGTATAATTTCTCTGATTGGTGTGCTTCTTTGGGAAATAGCCCCATAATAGTATCAAATATCATACACTTGATTACTCAGCATTCCAGGCTGAAATACCCCAAGTCAATGCCTCAATGGCCCTTTCCTTAACTTCTGTTTAAAACCCTGTAGCACTGTACAAGAACCCAGAGTACAATGTCTGGGACAAAGTAGACATTCATTCATCCATTCACATTTAGTGAGCAACTACTATGTATCAGGCACTGGGATAGGCACTGACTAAATGTCAGCTTCTTTTTCTTTCCTAAATAAGTATTGCACACTTGCCTGCTGGCCAGAACAATGAGTTTCGTATAAAAGAAGTAAAAGTCTCATAAGTGGTCTCATCATTTAGACAAAGAAAGAATCACTACAGTTCAAAATTTTAGATCAAAAGTTATGATTTTATAAGACCTCATAAGAACCCATCTCCAGCTCTTCTTAAATTTTAAACTTCCCTTCAGGCATAGTTTCTGTTGCTTAATGCTCCTGTCTTCTTTCCTTTCTTGCTTTCTTTTCTGATATCCCATTGAAAATAGAGAATCGCTCATTATTAAGTTTAGTCAACCACACACATTTTGAAATATTTACCTCCAAATATAAGTTAGATGAGTAATTTGCATTTAATAAGAGCCTCTAGAAATGGTTGTTTACGCTATCACTTGTGAACATACCTGACATGACTTGGTTCACTTTTCTTTTGCAATAATGAGCATGATGAGCGGAGTATAGGTGCACACCTGTAGTCCCAGCTACTCGGGAGGCTGAGGCGGGAGGATCACTTGAGCCCAGGAGTTCAAGGGTGTAAGGCGATATGATTATGCCTGTGAATAGCCACTGCTCTCCAGCCTGAGCAACAGAGCAGGACCCTTTCTCTAAAAATAATAATAATAATAATGATATTTGGAAGAAGAGAGCACAGTGTGGTGAAAGACCATAGGCTTTGAGGTTAGGTCTGGCTTTGAGTCCCTACTCTTCCACTTGCTGTCTGAGTGAACGTAGGCAAGTTACTTAATCTTTTTCAGCTGGAAACAACAGCTACATTTTAGGGCTACAGTGTGAACTAGAGATATTCTATGAAAATTGTCTGGCAAATACTATGCACTTAATTCATGGACGCTATTACCACTATTCTAGTCATGCCCAGTAATCTACATAAGCTCTTGGATCTATTTATGGTTGCCTCTGACATTTGCACTTTTGCCTTTTTAAAATCTGTTATGAATGTACTTGTAAATATAAACCTAATGTCTTCCAAATGCAAAGGGGGAGAAAACCAATTAGGATTCCATTGCATAAAAGTGAGTGTGCTGGAATTGGAGCTGTGTGATATGAAACAGATTAACTACTAGGGGCTGTTGATGAGGTCATAAGCCTAAAATAATTTGGCAAAGCTAAACCAGACTATCGAAAGAAGACTTCTGAATTGCCACATAGCACAAAAGGTAGTTCTCCTTATGGCCAAATATAGATGTTGACTCATGCAGTCTGGGTTAAACATCTGAGGAACAAAGTGATATCATCCAAGGAGGCAGGATGACATCATTCTGCAAATGTTTCTCGTCTGTCTGGTTTTGGGGATTAGACCTTTTTAGCTCCTATTTCTCATAATTTCCATCAGTTGCTCTTAAATACTACCCTCCTTGAGAGACACAACATCAGTTCCTATCTTTAAATTTCCTGTACATTATAAATATTTTTCCTTGTCTGAGACGGTATCTGGTTTCTAACCTAATCATCCTATTGAAATTGTTCTCAAGAGAGCCACTAAAAATGGTCTAGTTGCTCAACCCCATGGATTTCTTTTTAGTTTTCTTCTGGAACTGTGTACAGTGGCTGACACTGTTGATCAACCCTTCTCCTTGCTCCTCTCTTTCTTTGCCTCCTTGTGCTTGTCTCGTGATTCCCTTGATTCTAAAGGTGACTTCTTATGAGTCTCCTTCATTGGTGTTCTTTCACCACTCACCATCAGAAATTCTCCAGAGGTACAATCCCAGCCCTTCTCCCTGCCCACAGCCTCCTGGCTAGCACACCTCCTGTTTCCCCACTCTCCTGCCCTGCTGCCCTGCCCTTCCCCCAAACTGAACCTGTTCAGGTCATTGTCCCAACTAAAAACCTTCCATTTTCTCCTTTGCTTTCAGGAAAAAGTCCACACCATCTTAGAAGACTATTAAATGTGTCATCATGTGGTCTCAGCAAATCTTTTGAGCTTCATCTCCCACCACTGAGCTTCGCTGCCCCTGCTCATGCTGTTTCTTTATCTGTCTATTCTCTGCCTCCCACAAAAATCCTGGAAATCCTCCAAGATCCAATTCAAATGTCACTTCTGCAAAATCTTCCTTGGCACCTTTCTCCCTGCTGCCCTGGCAGAATTAGTGGCTTCCTCACAGTTCCCACAACACTTTTTTCTAGGCTACTAGTGTAGCACTTCCCACATTTTTTTTACTGTCTATTCTGTACTTATTTGTCTGTTCCCTTAGATGGTGACTTCTTGAGAGCAGTGACATTACTTTCTCTGTCTTATTATTATTCATACTAACCAGCACTGTGCCTACCAGATAATTACATCCTCAATAAATGTTTCTCGATCTGAACTGAGCCTATTTTTCAAAGATCAGTCTTCTAATCAGGTCCGGTTGCTTTGCTACTTAATATGAGAGAGAGAGGAGAGAGAGAGAGAGAGAAAATCTCTGTCATCAGCTCACTGTATCTCAGGCCATATTTAGGCTTTAGTGCCAAAGCTCTTTTCCACTCCATATACATAATTAAACTTTGGGCAAAAGAAAGGTATTCCATGCTTTTTTATGCATAACCAACTCCTCCCCGGTCAGCTAGATTCCAATGTGGAATCATCAGAAAGAATCAGGATGTCTAACCCACTCTATGGGAATAAAGGGCCTACTTCATTAGGTTGAGTAAGCTCTTCTTTGACACCAGAGTATCATTTAGTAAATTTCTTCCTCTAGGAGATTATATAGGGCCTGGATATATGTTATACCAGACGCACATAAGCTCTAATTTTGTTCAGCAAAATAAACGGTTACTTAAAACTAAGCCTGGGTTAACTCAAACATGGTAAGATGTAGCCAAGCCAGACAGAAACATGCCTCATGATCTAGCTATTGGGAAAAGCACCGTTTTTCTACTTTCAGCACTGTGTTCAGTTAAGATCTACCTCACCAATGATCTCTGTGTAGGAATACCTAGTGGAGATTTTTAGCTAAGGATTTCATAGAGGCAACAGAAAAAAAAATCTATTGTGAATGACTAAATCTCCACTGCTTGATAAGGTTGAGCAATAGCATGTGTATGTTAAGCACTGGCTCTATACCTTATATGGATTGTCTCATCTCCTTACAATAACCCTATGAGGTTAGAACTATTATTATCCCCAGTTTATAGATGAGGAAACTGAAGGTCAAAGGTCAAGTGCCTCCCTAGTGTCACAGAGCTACTCAGCAATGAGCACTGAGGCAAAAGCTGACTCCCGTAAGCAATGTGGCTAATGAAATGTGGCCAAGCAAGGTCTTATTCTTTGCTTATGTACTTTTTTCCAGCCCAGTCTTAAGACTCTTAAGTCCTTAAGGATCGAGGCTTTGTCAGTTACAGCTACAGAAGACTTTATTTCTTTTTGAAGTGGAAAAGGGAACAGGAAAAGGAGTGATGTCCAGGAAGTCAAATTATGTAAATGCACAGTTTTCTGCCCAAACCTCAGCTGACAGCTATGTGTGGATAAGAGGAAGCTGTGCTGAAAGTCCTTAGCAGAAACAAGGCTCTCTTTGCCCGGTTCTCTCCTCTACCTTCCCAGGAGAGCTCTGTACAGAATTGTCAAGAACTGTCATGCAATTATTGCATTTACATGGACATTTCTTTTGTAAGCTGACATTTATCCTTCACTTTTTCCAGTTTCTACTGGAAAATGTTCCCATACTGCTTTTGAAGAGACTGAGCCAAAACATTAATTACTTATCTAACCTATCCTATTCTTAACAGAAATCTTGAGAACCATGCTGCACCTTTCTACTCCCAAGATAGGCTACCTGGAAAGCATTTCTTTTCAGCTGCCAGTTCTTATTCTTCTGGCATGATCAGTCTGCTCCTGAGAAAGGTGGATTTCTGCATTGTGTCTCCAAGAATAAATGTCACTCATCTCTCAGACAAATCACTTAGAGGCTATCATTTAAAACACAATTGTAATAATAATTAAATACAAAAATAATTGATGCTTTTTATTAACTAAAATTACACTTGGAAAAAAATCTTAGGTGGATTTTTAACAGTCCTTAATAATGACGGTATGGCAAACACAAAACAATTGACAAACACTATATTGCTGAGGGTGTGGGAAAACAGACATTCTCATATCTTGCTGGTAAGAGCATCAATTGTTAAAACTTTTCATAGAGAGCAATTTGGCAATAGCTATTGACATTACGAATGTATTTACAGGTCATTCATAAGTGATTCATTGTAGCATTATTTTGCAACAGCAAAAGATTACAATCTAAATATCCATCAATGAAATACATACAATGCAAACCTAAAAAAGATTGAGAAAGCTCTATTGGTGATGTGGAATGATATCTAAACTCTGTATTTGTATATATGTGTGTGTGTGCACAAATATACAGTGGTGTTCTGGTAAATATTCAACAACCAGCCCCCCAAGTGCAGTTCCATAAATGTTGGTTGACAAGTAAGATTATAGTGAAAAAATTAGACATATTTTGGAGCTTCATTGGTGCATCGATGATGTTTATGACTTCTTTGCTGAATTGGATAATAATTTCAAGTACTGGAAGGATATCTCCTCAATTTTTTGTTCTATTATTAATAATGATAAAGTTTTAAGTTTAATTTCTATTATTAACATTGTTACTATCACTTTTATAAATCTACACAATCAATAAAACAAAAAATTAAGTCCTGATTTGTATCTTCTGCTGATTTTTGTGGTGAAAATACTACCATGTTGGCCAGTTTCAAGATACGAATGTGTCATGATGGAATAGAAAATAGGGAAGAGATGCACATACTTATATGCACATCATTATATAGTATTTCTACAATGTAGATACAGTAGATGCAAATAATTTCAAGAGCACAGGTAAAAGTAAAATGTACTAATTAGGAAGTGATGAATTTTTATTGTTTGTTACCCTTTTATAACTTTAAATTTATTATATAAAGTAGTAAAGTAAGTTTAACTCATTTTTAAATAATGGCTGTGTTCAATAACTCACAAAATTTATATAAATTAAAGAAATAGCTCTAATGAGTTGGTATGAGCTGGCACCAGCATATCATGGTACCACTGTGTGTATAGTTAGATAGTCGCAGCAGGAAACAGAAGCAAACTCTGAGCTCGTGAATTCTGTGTAAGAAAAAGAAAGAAAGAAAGAAAGAAAGAAAGAAAGAAAAGAAAAAGAAACAGAAATCATACTTACATGAAAAAAATCTGAAGAAAATTCAATCAAGGGACTATTTACCAAAGTGCAAGCAAGGTTAAGGAAACATAAAAAGATACCAAACAAATCACTTAGAGGCTATCATTTAAAACAGAATTGCAATAATAAATGCAAAAATTAATGCATCTATTAACCAAAATTGCATTTGAAAACATCTTGTATTTGAATATATGAAAAGCTATTGAATTGTACCCTTAAAGTGGTTAAGTTTTATGGTATGTGAATCATGTCTCCACCAAGCTGTGTTAATGAGAGAGAACGAGACAGAGACAGACAGGGGCCGAGTCTCCCAGGTACTAGCAATGGCGGGGAGTCATCACCATCCCTACGTTTTATGGGGCAAGAGGAACAACAGTGTTACCAGAGCCCTGTAAGAGATGAAGACCCAGAGGAGGGACTCCCCAGCAACAGCTGTATTTATAGAGGGACTCAGCCACTGCCCCAATTATAGCTCTAAAGCAGAGGATGTTGGGGGGTGTAGCCTGAACTTTCACCTCTGCTGCTCTTCAATCTCCTGTCGATGACTCCCGCTGGCCAAACTGAACTGTGAGTGAGAGGGCAAGGGAGTTTGAGGGATGCCTCTAAGGAAGTGAGCTCCCTAGGGCACAGAGCAGATCTGTAATGGGGGGACAATGGGTCTGAGGACAGAGAGTAGTCAGCACGCGCATGCTCACACATGCATACGCGCACAGAGTACAGATACAGTGTAAGTATAGAAAATCTCTAAAGGAAACATAAGAAAATTATTAATACCGGTTGGCTTCAGGGAAGGAGAAAGATAAAAGGACACAGACTCTTCACTCTATAACATTATAACATTTTGTAACTTTTGAATTTTGAATCATGTGAATGTATTACCTATTTAAAAAACTAAATAGCATTTAAATTTAAAAAATGATAATAAACCAAAAACCAACTTTGTGGCAGTTATTGAGTGTTCACAAATACATTGATTCTTCATTTCTTCTGAGCACAGGGTAGAATTGTAGTTCTCTAACCCTGCTGAAGTTGGGTGTGGCCACATGTCTTATTTGACAAATGAAATGTGAGAACTAATGCATTTCACATTCAGGCCGAAGCTTTAAGGGCCAGTGCATGTATTGCCACCTTCTCTTTTTCCTGCCTCATGGATTGTGGGAGTGTCTATCTAGATGGAGTCCTTGTTAGCCAGAGTCCATGACTGATAAGGAGCAGACACCCTCCCGTCCACCATCACTACACTACAGTGAACATGTGGCACGAGAGTGAGAAGTAATCTTTGTTGTTTTAAATTATCAAGCTTATGGGATTGTTTATTACCACAGCATACACTAGCCTATCCACACTAATAGAAGGTTGAATAGATGATTCCTGACATTAGTTCCAAATCCAAAATATATGATTTTTAAGAATATTTACACTTCTCTTCATGCATTAAAAATAATCCACATATTTGCACCCACAGAAATATTATTGATTTTAGCAACACTGTGAATATTGATTTATGAATTCCTAAATTTCACAACTTATATCAGAGTTTCAAAAATACATACCTTTTGACCAAACAATTCTAATCCTAAAAATTAATTCTAAGAAAATAATCAATAACCATGGCTAAATTTTATTGAATAGTTGTTATGCAGCAGGCACTATTCTAAGTGCTTTGTACATATTAACTTAGAATGCTTATAGCAATCCTGTGATATACAAACTGTTATTATTACACTTTTATAAAAGGAGGCAGGGGCTTAGAGAAATTAAGAAATTTGCTAAAAATCATATAACTCACAGGTAGAGATTTTCATCTATCAGTTTGACTCTAGAGCCCACGCTTTCAACCACTATGATATACTTTACTGATATTTCTTAAATAGCTTTAAGTATGTAAATCACAGCACTTCCTTAGAATAACAAAAGTGGGAAACAAATTTTATATCCAAATGTGGAAGCGTTTGAATCAATTGTGGTAGCACGTGTGATAGAATACTATACACATGTAGTCACTTTTTAAAAAAATGAAGCACTTGAAAAGATATCGTGTTGGCAAGGATATGGAGAAAAGGAACACTTGCACACTGTTGGTGGTACTGTAAATTAGTAGAACCATTTTGGAAAATAGTATGGAGGTTCCTCAAAAACTAAAAATAGAACTACCATATGATCCAGCAATGCCACTTCTAGGTATATAATCAAAGGAATTGAAATCAGGATGTTTTTTTTTTTTTTTTTTTTTTTTTTTTTTTTTTTTTTTTGAGACAGAGTCTCACTCTGTTGCCCAGGCTAGAGTGAGTGCCGTGGCGTCAGCCTAGCTCACAGCAACCTCAAACTCCCGGGCTCAAGCGATCCTCCTGTCTCAGCCTCCCGAGTAGCTGGGACTACAGGCATGCACCACCATGCCCGGCTAATTTTTTCTCTATACATTTTTAGCTGTCCATATAATTTCTTTCTATTTTTAGTAGAGATGGGGTCTCGCTCTTGCTCAGGCTGGTCTCGAACTCCTGAGCTCAAATGATCCGCCCACCTCGGCCTCCCAGAGTGCTAGGATTACAGGCGTGAGCCACCACGCCCAGCCTGAAATCAGGATGTTGAAGAGATGTCTGCACTTCCATGTTCACTGCAGTGTCAAAATCACATAAAATATAAAGATGAATCTCTAAATTTAAAATATTTTATTTAGGTAGCATGAATTGCAATTCTGGCCAGACACACAGACTGGGTGGCCTTCAGTATGTCTAAAGAACAAAGAGAAGGTTGGAGATTTTATAAAAAGGAGAAACATCACGTATTGTTTTGAAAGAAAGTCCACTGGCACTAGTAAAGTTTGGAGTGGTGCGCGATGGCGGCGGGGGTGGGGGTGGGGCGGATAAAACTAGCCTTAGAGTCGGAGCAGGTTGTTTCAGCAGCTCTTAGATAAAACTGGCTTCAGACTACAGCAGGCCGTTTCCACAGCCAAGCTTGCAGAAAATTACATTGGTGAGCAATGTTATGAGCCCTCAGTGCTCCTGCCCTTCTCAACTCTGTTTTGGTCGGGGATGATAAGAATGACCCAATTCGTCTGATCGATTTTCACAGCAACATTAGTCACAATAGCCAAGATATGGAAATAACCGAAATACCCATCAACGGATGAATGGATTAAAAAATGTGGTATATATACGCAATGGAATAGTATTGAGCTTTACAAAACACGAAATTCTGTCATTTGTGACAGCGTGGATGAACCTATAGGACATTATGCTAAGTGAAATAAACCAGGCACAGAAAGACAAATACTGTATTACCTTGCTTACATGTGAAACCTAAAAAAGTCAAACTCATAGAAGTAGACAGTAGAATGATGGTTACCAGAGGCTAGTGGGGTCGGGGGTGGACAGGGAAAGGGGAGACATTGGTCAAGGGGTACAAAGTTTCAGTTAGACAGAGGGAATGAGTTCTAGTGATCTATTATTGTATAGCCTGGTGACTATAGTTTGTAATAATGTGTTATGTATTTCAAAACAGCTAAAAAAAAAAAAAAAAGAAGATTTTAAATGTTCTCACCACAAAGAAAATATGTTTATAATGCATACGGTGAAAATAAGTAAAAAAAAAAAAAAAAAAGTCTAGTCCTATTTTTTAAAAAAGCAAAGAGAACAGTCTGGAAAGCTTACGTCTGGCTAGCGGGATCTTGCATGAGTCTTTCTTTTAAGTGGCTACGTGTATTTTCTGATGTGCTATGACAACATGTAAAAATTCTATATTTAAAAGTGCCACACCAAACTCACAGAGTAGATCCAGAAACTAGAGTTTACATGCAGCTACTTTATTTTGCTAAGCAATCTAAGGGACTAGAAGTGGGATGTGAAAGAGAGAAGTTGGGCTGGAAGGACAGCCAAATCAAGAGTGAGTTATAAAGCTGATCACCACCGTGGGAAACAGAGGTGTTCTCTCTAAAGATCCCTCCAGAGTCTTGTAGAATGGACCTCATGCTTGTCCATTATGCCTGAGGGACAAAAGACCGGAGGATTTATCCACAGCTTCCCTCCCCATTGGTCATGGGCGTTAAGTCCCTCCTATTTCCAGGTTTGCACACTTGACAGAAGAGCTAAGAAGGCTGCAGCAGCTGTGCCACTGGCTACAGCAGAGAAGCCTCAGGGCAGACAACAAGAGCCCTTGCAGAGTAGCTGAAGTGAGCTGCTGGAATCTGACTGTAGAGAAAAAGGGGAGGGGAGAGGATGAGCACACAGGCACCTTATGCATAGAGATTGTATAACATTCAGAGATTGAAATATCTAGTTCTTCAAGTTGTGGCTCTCTTGTTAACCAGGATGTTTCGAGATCCAAGTTTTATTTTCTTTTGCTTTTAGAGTGAAAGCAATTGTAGCAGAAAAGGCCAAATGGAAGTCCCTGAAACTGCTCACCTCCCCATCCAGCTGAGATAGTGAATAAAAACCATATCACATCTCAGAAGGGCATGGCAAAGATTAGAGTTACCCTCAAAGATTGAAAGGATGCAGAGGTGGTGGTTCCCATTGAGTTACCATGCTAGCATCTACAAAAAACAGTGGATGATTGTGTGCTATTTGAGTTTAACAAAGGAGTCTTGACTGCAGCTGCTGTGCTAGTTGTGGTATCTTTACTAGAGAAGATTGACACAGCCTCAAGGATGTAGTACACAGTCATTGATCTGATGAAAATATCCTATTCCATAGCAATCGAAAAGGAGGATCACTCTGAGAGGCCAAGGCGGGAGGATTGCTTGAGGCCAGGAGTTTGAGACTAGCCTAAGCAAGAGTGAGACCCCATCTCTATAAAAAATAGAAAAATTAGCCAGGCGTGGTGGCACGCACATGTAGTCCCAGATGGTTGGGAGGCTGAGGCAGGAGGATTGCTTGAGCCCAGGAGTTGGAGGTTGCAGTGAGCTATGATGATGCCACTGCACTCTAGCCCAGGCGACACAGCAAGACCCTGTCTCATAAATAAATAAATAAATAAATAACAATACAAAAAACGAGGATCGAAGCTGTTTGCATTCTCATGGAATAACAATGGTATGTACACATAGGATTGCCCCAGATTATGTTAATTCTCCCATTTTCTGTCACAGGGGCCTGCACTCTATGAACATTCTACAAAAATTTCACTGGTCAACTACTTTCAGGTACATGATACATGATAATGAGCAAGATGTGACATATACTGCGGATGCCTTGATAAAACATATATAATCCAGAGGGTGAGAAGTTAACCCCACGAAGATCCAGACACCTGTCAGATTAGTGCAGGACGTACACAGATGTCCCCTTCAAGCTAAAGGGTTGCATACTGCATCTTTTACTTCCTACCTATAAGAAAGAAGCATGCCACTTGTTAGTGATTTTGCTTGCAGAACATTCCACACTGGTGTACACTGCTTCAATCCACTTATAAGGAGACTTGGAAGGTTGCTAGCTTTGGGGTGTAGTCCAAAACAAGAGAGGGCTGGGCAGCAGGCCCAGTTTTCAGAAAAAGCAGCTTTGCTGCTTGGCCCATACAACACAGTGGATCCCATGGTAGCAGGGACATCTGTGGAAGAAAAAGATGCCATGTGAGTTCTTTGTCCAGTCCAACAGGAGGACTGCAGTGCAAAACCCCTAGGGTTCTCAAAGTGCTGCAGAGAATGATACATCATTCAAAATGCAGTTCCTGGCAGGCTACTGGGTACTCAGACTGAGAACCTGACCATGGGACACCAAGTGACCATGTGGCCAGAACAGCTCATCAGGAGCTGGGTGCCCTCACAGCTCCAAGTTATAAGGATAGGTGGGTGCCACCACAATCTAGTGTAAGAAAGAAGCAGAACACCTGAGATCGGGCTTGAACAGGTGCAGAAGGCACAAATAAGCTGCAGGGAAGGTGGGCAGACCCGATGAGCCCCCTGCTATTGCCCTGGAATCTCTTCCTTGTCTGTCACCTATGACCTCATGTGGTTTTCCTATAAGCTGCTAACAGAGGAAGGAAAACCCAAGCTTCGTTCACAGATGGGTCAGCTTGGTGAAGTTGGTATAAATTGATAATGGACTGCTGCCCACAACATTCTCATTCGGGGGTGACCTTGAAAGACTGTGATATGGGCAAAAACAGTGGTAAAGGCAAATACTCACAATGGGAAAGCCACTTTTTAAAATCATTAAATTGCTTTTATATACATGAATGTGTTTACTTTTCTATGTGTATTACCTCCACTCACAGATTTATGTAGGGCTTAAAAATATTTTTATTCAGTGCTGTTTAAATAAGCTGGATTTAAATTACACCATCAGTTAAAAAAAATTAAGCATCTAGATGTTGTTATTAACAATAAGAAAGAATAGAAAGGGAAGACTCTAAGATCATATGGAAATCATGTATAAGAAGTGACAAGCTCTTTGAGAATTCTATTACTGTTGCCTCAGCAAGGGGGGATTCGGTAAGCCTTGTCAAAACAAGAAGGCAAACTGAAATAGCAGAACGACAACAGTGTTTCAGAAAAAAACAAATGTGGCTTTGAGTCAAGGCTCTGCCACTTACTGAGTGTATGACTTTGGAAAAGTTATTTAACCTCTCTGAACCTCAGTTTCCTCCTTTGTAAAAGAAGGTTGATGAACCTTAACTAGGTTCTTAACAGGCATGCCAAGTACAGTGGTGCAGCCTGTGAACTGCCCAAAGGTACCTAGTAGAGGAAGTGAGAAGGGAGGGGCTGGCTCCCCACTTGGGCTCAGATCATTGGGTAGTACCTACCATGCAGAAGTATCTATTTCTAGTTTGCATAAGGTCCCCTGTAATTTACCTCAGGTCTGACTGTTGCAAGGATTTAAAAGAGAACACATATACATAAAGCGGGTAGTAAGAGTAGCACTAAATGGTAGCTGCTGTTCATTCCGTTGTCAGTTGAGGAAAGCCTAACCTGCAAATAGAAGTTAGAAGCCAAGCCCTGTGTGATACAGATGGTCACAACAGGAAGGGCAGGTCTCAGACAGAGACTGCCTCCCCCCGTGACTTTAAGGACATAAGGGCAAGGACCTGTATTACTCACCTTTGGCTGTTCCTGGCACTTAGCAGACAGTAAATATTTGCTGAATGATTGAGTGAATAGAAAGATCATTTTCTTTTCTTTCTTTCTTTCTTTCTTTCTTTCTTTCTTTTTTTTTTTTTTTTTAACAAAGTTACAATAATAAAAGCAGTTTTGAAAATATTTGCTTGGATGCCTTCTTGAGTGTCCTCTCGTATGTTTGGTCTCAGTTCGCCAGTTCTTGGATTGAGTTTTCTGTCAGTTTTGAGGCCACTTACAGGATAAATCTAGGTTGGTGTTCAGAGCACATTGTTTCACACTGTCTCAAATTTAGAAAGAGAATCCTCATATAGTAAAACGAAGTAATAACAACCCCTCAGTCTCTCCACGCTTGTCTTTTTGTTGTGTTTGCCACGCAAACTCTGTCTTTCAGCCCTGTGGAAGTGAAACTAAACTTCCCATTTGTGCTACGTTGATAAAACTTAAGTATGATTTATTCAGAGTTTTTCAGCTGACCCTTATCTCTTCACTTTCTTTTAGACTACTCAGAATAAGTCTGGTTCTCAGATGAAGCTCGGTAAATTGTGTGGCTGGTGAGGACAGCAACAGAACTGGGAGAAACTGCCGGCAGAGGCAAGTTTCTGTGGCCCAAGACCCTCTCCTGGTCCCAGCCGGGCTCCTCCCCCTTTGCAAGGTGCAGCCGGGCTCGGGGCCGGACTGTGGCACCAAGAGCAGACGGTGAAGTTCCAGAACAGTCCTCTTCGGTGGCAAAGAGAGGATGACAGCTGAGGTGTTACGGAAACCAAGTCTTCCCCCAAACAAAACGTTCTGTGGAGTCCGGCAAAATAATCTTTTCAGTTCAATAAACTTAATTTTCCTGTAGTTGCTTCTGATTTAGGAATAATAGGATAGGAATAATATCCTTTCCTAGCTCCAACATAGGATACGGTGTGATAGAAAACAACAAGTCCTACGACTGTTGTCGGCCATTTATTCTGTTTGTGTTCCCTCTCTTGTTGCAGGGCTGGGTTGAATTTCCTCTCTTTCTCCGAGTTCACCGCTGACAGGGCTTATAAACTTGTCAGAATTAAACCTTACATGTTGTGCTGCCAGTTTTAAACAGCATTGAGAACTCCAGGTCCTGTAACTGTAACGGCAAAAATCCCCCACAGAAGGGGCAGCCTCTGTGAGGATAAGAAGGCGCCTTTGTTCTTCCTCAGAACAACTAATCCGTCCTCAAATAGGCCTGCTGGCAACCCCTTCTGAAGGGTTCTGTCCTTGGAGTCTTCTTTAGTTCCTCCTGGTATGTTTCATTGTAACAGGAGGCCCGGCCTTCAGTGGGTTTTAACTGTTTTGAGGCTGCTTTTAGGATAGACTGCTTTGAAACCAATCTTTATATTCACTAACTTTGACGGAAAACAAGCAGTATTATGTTGCTGTTTCTCCATGAGGACAGGATTTCTTAGGATTAGCTATATCAAAGCCCACATAGCAAATTTTGGGGCAAACATTTAAAAGAGCACATCACTGTAAATGCAGTTTAAAATATTTTTCTCATTAAGTCAGTTATATTAACTGGATTTACTTTACAGCAAAATGGTGAAAGGAAGTAAAAGAAAATTATATCCTGCAAAATAATTCTGTTATGGAATGCTGTATTATCAAATCACAAAAGATTTGAATTGAGGGTGATACTGATTTTCTTCAGATAAGGTTTTCCATTATTTTATTCTGACAAAATAAGGCCTGGCATTCTGTTCCTCATCTATGGAGAAGTTCTGGGTTCCTTTAATTTCAAAATGCTTCCCAATGCCCACAAATTCTCTTTCTGGGATACCCTCCTGCTGCCCAATTAACCCACAAAGCCCATTTCGCAGGTTACCAAGAAAACAATAGAAAGAGGCCTTGGCTCAAGGTCAGGAGTTCGAGACCACCCTGAGCAAGAGCGAGACCCCCCCCCCCCGCCTCTACTAAAAATAGAAAGAAATTATATGGACAGCTAAAAATATATATAGAAAAATTAGCCAGGCATGGTGGCACATGCGTGTAGTCCCAGCTACTCGGGAGGGTGAGGCAGGAGGATCGCTTGAGCCCAGGAGTTTGAGGTTGCTGTGAGCTAGGCTGATGCCACGGCACTCTAGCCTGGGCAACAGAGTGAGACTCTGTCTCAAAAAAAAAAATAAAGAAAGAAAGAAAGAAAGAAGGAGGCCTTGTAAGGGAACAGTTCAGAACATGGGCCTGAGTCTGAACCTAGCTCTACTTCTTGTTTCCTTTAAAACACTGGGCACATTGCCTGAACTCTGTGCCTCATTTTCCCATCTGTAAAATGGGAATAGTAACTGTATATATCTCATTGAGTTATTAGAAGGGTTAAATCAGTTAATATTTCTAAAGTGCTTAGAATAGTGCCTGACAGAAAATAAGTACTAAGTGTTGCTAAATAAAATTTTGTCTAATTCTAACTTATTTTTTCTCTCCAAAATCAGAAGGATAAATCTAGTGAAAGAAATTTTTAATGCCTTCTATAAAAGCAATGTATCAAATAAGTATCTTCATTATAGATTATAAACAATAAACACTTGTCTAACAATAAACACATTGTTAAAATATTGAGATAATATTTAGTTTTAAAAATGAACTCTAAATTTATTTTCAATATGTTTAAGTAAAAAAAAGGAGGTTACCTAAAATAATATATATTACGATTCCATTTTTATTAAAACTGTATATATTATAGAAAAAGGGAAAAAAACTCTTGAACAGGTAGATACCAAAATGTTCATAGTTGTTATTTTTATGTGATGAAATGATGGGGGGTTTTATTTTCTTCTTTTTAAAAAATCTAAATCTTCTACATTTATTACTTATAAAGAGAAACTAAAATTTATCAATAAAAATATAGTTCTAGAGTTGTAGAAATTTATTTCTCTCCATAGCAATCTCTAAGAAAAATGAAGAAATATATTTCATTCCTCTAATTAAATATAATCAAAATTTCCATAAACCTCAAATTTAGCAAGGAGAAGATTTTTTAACCCATTGCCTTAGGTATCCTAAGACACTGAAAGGTATTTTAAACAATCTTGCATTTAGCAGCTTGGATATTTTAATCATTTGTTCTCACTTTTATCTTACATTAGTTGTGAGAAACTAGCTTGATGTTGGTTTGTTTTATATAACAAAACTTTTAAAACAACTTGTTACACTAAATTTGAAGACTGAGGTAGATATTCTGAAGATAAAGTAATTTTTTAATCTAACAAATCACAGAAATGAGAAGTTTTAAAAGATTATTTAAGAGGAAAGATAGATGACTACTTAAATTGGATAAATTTTCCAAGAGCCAGAGAGAAAAGTTACATTATATACCATTTTACCATTACTATCACTAGGAAGATTTTATAAGGTCACTTCTGATTTTTGTCCTTCTTCAAGTGTAACTTTGTTTTGTCCTCAAACTGAGTTATTGGTTTCTTCCAAATCATGTGTGCCTTAAGTAAAATCTATGTTTTCCTCCTGTTTTTTTTTTTTTTTTACCTCAATGGGGATTATCTTTCCTCTCTCGTACTAAGAATCATAAATGTAAAAGCCACAATGAAATAGTTTATTAGATAGTAGATTCTAATAAACTGTTCTATTGATAGTGGATTCTAACAAAAATCGGGAAACTAATAAATTGGTAGATTTAAAATGTATGGATTTGAGAGAAGCCAGTTGATTTTTGTTCTTCCACAGACTGAGACATCAATTTATGCCTCTTGTTGAATCAACTCTTAACCCACTAATTTACACAGTTTTTGAAGTATTAGAAGTATCAATTTTAACGTTGCTAAACCTGTGCAACCACCTCTCTAGCCTATCTTGCTTCTTTTGTCCCTAAGTGGATTGTTGAAACTTTCCACCTTGTTTCCCTTGAACCTATTCTCATATTTTTTTTTTTTTTTAAAAAAAAGGTTCTGAAAAGAAGATGACCCAGTTTTCCAGAGTGAATAAAAATTTTTCTCCATCTACAGTGGAAATCTTACAGTATTTTTTTCAAAGCTATAAGATGGCAGGGGAAAAAGTATTTTTTCTTCTTATTGGAAGTATTGAATAAAAGGTATAAAAGATGATAAAAATCTTACTTACAAAATCTACCAACCAAGAATCTGTAGAGAAAGCCCAGAAAACTAGCAAGAGGTTAAACAAAAAAAAATAAAAAAATAAAAAAATAACATAAAAAAAAAAGAAAGAAAGAAAGGAAATAAGGCAAAGCCTTTCTTTTGTAATATAACTTCTCTATTTACTATAAGGTTCAGTGTGGCTTTCTATTCCAAATATTATATTACAAAGACATTTCATTAACCAGTGATAATAGCTTAAGAAAAATCTTTTACTCAAGGAAACAGCCCATTTATACCCTATAAAAAAGGAATGATATTTTAGAAAAATATTTAAATAGAGCTCAGAATAGAAAGTATTAAATTCCTTTCATCTATATAAGAAAATTACCAGATTCTTTTTCCTGGAAAGCTGGTATTTCTTCATATTCTTTCTGATATGCTGTTCCCCTTAAATTTTTGACTTTTTATCTTCTGCTGCTAAACCCACAAGAAATATTTTAAAAATACTCTCTTCTAGTATCTAAAAAGTTAACCCTAATTTTTTTCTACTGCCCCCACCTAGGAATCCATTCTAATTATTTACACTTAAATTTTTTCATTCATCCATTTATTTATTTATTTATTCATTCATTCACAAATACTTACTGAATGCCTGCAATGTTTCAGTCACTGAGTTAAGCTCTAGGGATACCATGCCTAGCACAGCTCACAGTTTATGGAGATGATAGTCAAATGAGGTATTCATATATTAATGAAATAATCATACTAACGGAAGTATAATTATGAACTGAGGTTCATGTTCTGAAAAAAACAACACTATCCTAGAGGGTGTGTACAACTAGAACCTTGTCTTGACTAGCAGGTGGGGAAAGGCTTCTCTGAGTGAACAAACAACACATCAAGAACCAAAATGAGGCTGGATCTATAGCCTAAGATTTAATCTTTCTTAAGAACATTGTAGTAAGCCAAACAGACTATTTACTAATTCTAAAGGTGAGCAGAACAGAATTTCATCTTGACTCGTTTTCCCAACAAAAGTGTTTCTTCTCACCTGGTAGGAAATACTAATAATGTCTCATCTGGGCATTATATTTACATTTTAGAGTTTTTTTGTTTGTTTGTTTGTTTTTTGTTTTTTTCTGGCTATTTCCATGAATTATCTAAGTGAGAAAAAAAGAGTGGAAAAAAATTCTCAACATTTTTTCACCATTATGCTTCTCTATCAAATGAATTAGGCTTTTGAGATAGTTTCTATGCAAAAAAAAGTTTCACGGATACTTATTTGCAAATCTATTCCATAATATTGCTATTACAGATTCACAATTTATTCTTTTTCACCCTCTTTGGATATCTATAGCTATATATCAAATTATTCCTTGATTATGTTTCACTGAATGGAGCACATTAGATAATTTTTATTTCTAATTGTTCCTTCATTACTATTTTATTTTATTTTATTTATTTTTTTTTTTTGAGACAGAGTCTCTCTCTGTTGCCCGGGCTAGAGTGCCGTGGCGTCAGCCTAGCTCACAGCAACCTCAAACTCCTGGGCTTAAGCAATCCTACTGCCTCAGCCTCCTGAGTAGCTGGGGCTATAGGCATGCGCCACCATGCCTGGCTAATTTTTTTTTTTTATATATATATTTTTAGTTGTCCAGATAATTTCTTTCTATTTTTTTAGTAGAGATGGGGTCTTGCTCTTGTTCAGGCTGGTCTTGAACTCCTGACCTCGAGTGATCCTCCCGCCTCGGCTTCCCAGAATGCTAGGATTACAGGCGTGAGCCACTGTGCCCGGCCTATTACTATTTTAAATCATTGTAAAGAAGATACTTTTTGTATCAGAATTTTCCTAAAACTCCAAATATATTTGGTTACTTCATTTGGTTGCTTTTATCTGTTGTTTTTGTTTATTAAAAGTTTGTTCTTATTACAAAGTAAATATATGTACAGTAGAGAAAATATTATTTTCAGTAATAAAATAAAACAAAAATTTACCATTCCTGAGTCAGAGATAACCATCATTAATATTTTGCTGTATACCTACATATATCTATATTTTTATATAATCCACTATGTCTTCTCAGAGTTTTCATGAGGTGGTTGAGTAAGCAAGAATGATAGCACTTTTCTCCTGACTATAATTTGTGATTCATTTCCATGATTTTTATCAAATATCAAATTAGGTAAATATTTATTGAGTAGCTATTATGTGCCTATTACAAAACTGGCATGATTCCTTTCTAAAGCTGTCATATGCATAATATTGCCATCAGGTTTTTAAAAATAGAGGTTTGTCTGCATTGCAGTTATTTTACTCTAATTTCTCTTATCCTTATTTTCAATTCTATTGGCTTTTTCCTTTCTCCCATCAATTTCATATTTTTACTATTAATACTGCATTTCAGTCTGCAGAAATCATTAGAAATCTGTCATTTTAGCTAACCTTCCTATTTTTGTGTCATCAACAAATTTGAAAATAATTTTTTCAAAGGCTTCATTTAGATCATCAGTAAAAATACTGAATATTTTGTAGGATATGGTAAGACTGGCTTAAAAGACAAGGAACAAGAGCAAAGTGGCTTACTAACACAACTCCAGTGAAAAGACAAGAGAAGGAAATACAAGAGAGAGGCCTACGAAGCAGTAAAGACTTATTGTGGGTGCACAGCTGGAAGTCCAGCATACCATATCAAAAGCAGTACGTGCCAGGCATGGTGGTATGGGCTTGTAATCTCAGCAACTAGGGAGGCTGAGGCAGGAGAATCACTAAAGGCCAGAAGTTCCAGGCCAGCCTGGACAACAAAGCAAGACTCTGTCTCAAAAAAAAAAAAAAAAAAAAAAAAAAGCAGTACTCATGGTGAGAAATGGTAGAAAAATGGAGAAAATCCAAACAAATCCATACAAAACTTTGATGGTATATAAAGGAAAGCTATATATGAAACTGCAGAAGTTTGCATGTTGATGCCATGTAATTTTGCCTGAAACAGTACAATGAAAATAACATGCTTTTCATAGCCAATTCAAAGATGGAAGGAAGATTTGATTGCTGATGCTTGAATTAGTATGTGTACTAGCCTGGGTGATACCTCTAGCAAATTAGAAAAAAAAAATGATTCTTCCTCCGGGCTGACATAGCCCCACACAAGGACTTAGAGCTTGGCAAGGAGAGCACGAGTTGAACTGTGGCCCTCACTCACCCCCTTAGCCTGGTGTCCCTGTGCACTGATCACAGTGTGGTTTTCTGGGGCCCTCCAAACCCCAGTTCTGCTTTGCGAGCTGGCTCCCTGCTAAGCTGGCAGATAAGCTCTGGCAATAGGGGCGCTAGAGGGAGACCAAGGGTTGGAGGAGGAAGAAGGGACTGCTTCTTCCTATAAATTTTCTGTTTTCTTGTGGTTCTTACCTGTGATACCATCTGAAAGGCAGTTGGATCCAGTATGCCGTTTTCCTAACACTTGCAGAACTAGCTGCATTGCACCCTCCCCCCAGAGACACCAACACCAAACCCCTCCTCAGAGATGGGTCCCAGCTCCAAGAGACACCTTCACCAAACTCAGAGACACCGGCACCAGCTGAGCAGCACTCTCTCCTCAGATGTTAGAGTTTCAGCTCCACACAGTGCTCCTCTAAGTTTCTATGTTTTAATAATTCCAACCTCTTACCTTTCTTCCCTCAACCCTAGACTTAATTAAGAGTTTCCTGCAGTTGCTACCTTTATGATATTTTAGATTTCTCTTTTTACCTTTTTGGTTACCAAGTTGACAATTTTATACCTAGTTGACAATTCTTTATATTAAATTATCTTTATTCAAGTAACTTTCTATAGTTTCTGTCTCCTGCCTGGACCCTGACTGGTACAAAGAGGAAGATGAATTAGAGTAATAAAGCATCACAATCTACATACATTATTTTTTTCAGGCATTGCTTGGACTGCCCTAACATCACAACTGCTCAGTAAGGGGAGATAACGTTCCATTAGACTCTTATGTTAGGGATTATTGCCATAATTAAGACTGTGACACCCCAAACAACTAGCTGCCTTAGTTGACAGATTCTACTTAGGGACTCCTGGTAGGAGAATGATAAACTCAGCCTACATCTTTCCAAAGGAGATGTATTAATCAGAAATAGGTTATTCTGCAGTAACTACCAGCCCTCTAATTAGCAATGGTTTACAGTAATCAATCTTTATCTCTGTTGGAGGTTTTATGGCAGATAAGAATCCACTGCAGCTCTGCTCCATGGCTCTTCTCCATTTGGGGACCTAGGCTGAAGGTATTGCCCCATCCTTGTCTCAGAGGGAAGGGAGTAAGAGTGGAGTCACACAATGGCTTATAAGGCTTCTGCTTGGAGGAGGCATAAGTCACTTCCACTTGCATTCCATTGATTAAAGCAAATCATATGGTCAAACCTGCTATCAGTGAGGCAGTTTGGGTAAAGTGTTAACAAAAATTTTTCCCTGCTGAATACAAATTTGACCTTTAGTTAACATTCTGCTTCCCTGGAACCAGATTAGAGTACTATGTTAACAATATTACTCAGTGACATCACTTATAATAAAAATGATTTCTGATTGGAAATTTCATCTGGTTGGGAGGAACTATAAATGCACTATAAATACCTGATGGAGACTGTGTAGCTTTTAGCATCCCTGAATGTGGTGATTGTTTTAACTGGGCATGTGGTGATGCCAGAAGCTATACCTCTGAAGTTTGTTACAGGAGATACTGGCTCTGGTTCCTGCACCTGCCCCATATGAAGTGCATCTTCTTGCATTTAAGCTGTCTCTGGGTGGTTCCTGTCTTACCTTCTTCTCAGTGAATCTGATGCCAAAGTGGTCTGTGGTAGTTCTCTGAGTCTGAGTGCTCAGTTGATTCTAAGAATATGTTCAGTGTCATGGTGGGCATGGGCATTGTAGGCAGAAATGCACATTCTTCCAAGGGCAGCACTGCAAGGATGGATGTTCAAAGATGAACAAATAATTAGGAGCAATAATACAATCTACTGAGGGGGATTCTCCTACAGGACCTTGGTACTTGTCAGCAGACAATGGACTAATAGAAAACTACTGATCAATAGAGTAAAAATGGAAAGAGAAGTCGAGTTGTGGCCCAGAGAGACCTCATTTAAAAGCCTGGCTCTGCTGCTTACTGCTTGTAACTTGGGGCAGTAGCTTTGCCCTTTGAGCATCAGAATTCTCATTGATAAATTTATTATTTTTCAGACTTTTTTACTAAAATAAAAACTCAACTAGAACGCAGTTAAGCGGGAAAATGGACTTATTTGTTGATGTGATCAAACCAGGCAGGGATGAAGCTGCTGTCTAATGGACTTAAGTCTCCAGGACTCTTTCTTTGCTCTGTCTCCAATTTTTTCAGCTTCTTGTCTTCATTCTATCCTACTCCAGAGGCAGGACTTTTCCACATGACAAAGCTGCTGGGAGCTCTGGTTCACATTCTTACATTGAACACATATAATTCTTTTTTTAAATTAATGATTTCATTAATAATGGTACTCTCTTATTATCTTACTTGTCTTAATTGGACTGCACTTCCTTATTTAGGCTGATTGTTCTGCCACTTACAGATTGAAGACAATCCTTGCTAGAGGAGCTGGGAAGAAACAGTAAACTGAAGCTGGGTGTGGTGGCACACGCTTGTAGTCCCCGCTACTTGGGAGGTTGAGGCAGGAGGATCACTTGAGCCCAGGAATTTCAGTCCAGCTTGGGCAACATTGTGAGATCCCATCTCTAAAAAAAAAAAAAAGAAGAAGAAGAAAAAGAATATTCACAAATTTACGTTTATTCTGGACTTCAATCTTTGTCTTAGATTGAGTTCCCTAGAAACAGTTCCTGAGATAACGAGTTTCATGCAGAAGGTTCATTGGAGAGTGGTCCTGGGAGATATACCTGTAAGGAAGAGAGGAAGGCGAGATTGGATAGACAGAGAAGCAGAAGTGGTTGTAACTCAGGCCCCAGTTGATCCTACAGGTTGCTCTGGAGCTAGAGTGGTTCCTTAGAGCCACTGGTTCCTTAGAGTTATCCCAAATTGAGGCAAAGGGCCAGGCTTTTTCCTTCCTACATCAGCTACACTTGGGAGGGTTGTAACCTCAGATCAGGGCAATCCCCTGCAGCCAAGAGCAATTTCAAGTGAGAGATGCACCTGTGAGCCTGTACTTCCTGCAGCTTGGGAATGAGTACATTGGCCCTGAAGATGGGATCATGGTGGAGACCATAGTACTCACATTTTTCTTACAGACACATTTATATTGGGACACATTTCCTCCTTTTCATACTTTTACTCATTGTTCTACATCAGGGCAGATTAGAGAGCACTTTATTGCAGCCATCCCAGTCTCTTTACACATCTCTCCTACTTTCCTTTTCTTTGAGATTATTCATATTTATAAGTCAGATATCATTTTATAACTTTCCCCTTTTTTCTGTTACATATGGTGTTTCTCTGAATCTTTATAAATATGCTTTTTAAACCTACACATTCTATTAGAATGCAATTATTTCATAGTAACTTTCTCCTATATATCTATACTTTCTTTCTCATTGGTTAGAAATTTGGAATATTGGTTTCTAGTTTGGTTTTCTCAACTTTCTAAGAATGTTTCAGTTAAGAGTTATTGGTTGCAAGCAACAGAAAATAAATCTGGTTCAGTTAAGAAGAAAAATAATTTTGGGAAGGGTTAAAATTTGCACAATAGGCAAGAAAGCTGAAAAAACAAACTTGGACAGAAACCTAGATAGACAAATACAGCCAAGATCCTGCCAAAAGAGCCATTCATGTAGGATGTTCTATTGGCACTGATCCTGCCGGGAGGCCACTGTGCTGCGGGTGTCGGCAGCCTCTGGACACTAACACCTCTGAACTTATGACGTCTTTGTAGATAAAGTGACTGTACTTACGTTACAGTCCCACATTCTAGTTGCCAGAACTAAGGAGAAAGACTATCTATCATTCCCCTTCAGCTTCCATGTTGTGAACAGAGACCTCCATTCTTTATTTTTCCCCGTGGGATTCTACCAAAGAGGAAGGCGGTGATATAATGAGCTGCCAAAACAATAGATAACCATTAGAAAAAGATCCAAGAAATGTAAGGATTTGCCAATGCTGTTCCTTTAGCATAATTAGTTTACATGATGTTGGTATATTTGGCTTCTTACATTACCACTTTAACTTGCCCCCCTGCAATTTTTATAATTTGTGTTAGGAAAGCATTGTTTATATAATCTGCCTTCCTATGTCCTTATTATACTCCAACAGCAATATCATTTTTGTTTGTTACTGTTTTTATCCTAGTCTGAGGTCTTATAAGATGTTACAAATGTATTCTGTAGGGGAAAAATAGGTCTTTAGTCATATAAAATTGAGAAGCCCTACAAACTATAACTCCCTTCTGAAAATTTTCAAAACACAGTAGCGTATTAAAGGTTTTGAGAAATCCAGAGGTAAAGAAATGGATTTAATTTTAACTCAGCTTTGACTCTACAGTATCATTCTAGTTATTTGACTTTTGGTCCTTAACTCCATTTTATCCTCCTTTCTGTATCTCAAGGGCTGGAAGCCTGAAAACTACATATCTCAGAATCTCCCATCAGTTGGCTTCTTATTAGGTTATTTCAATGGTGGGCCCTAGCAAGAGGTTAGGAAGCAGGAAGAGGAGGAAAGGCCTTATTTTCCTTCTTCTGCTCTGTGTTGGGCAGCAGCAGTGGCAGGCCATCACAGTGACTGCAGCTGAGGCAATAGTGGTGCAATTGTAGCAGCAGCAGCGCAGTTGTAGGAACAGCAGCAGAGGACAGGTACCAGCCCCAGCAGTGGCAGCAGCGGCAAGTCTACCAGCAAAAGTGGGACTGTGGCTTCCAGAATCCAGAACCATCCCTGAGATTACTGGCTTCCTACAAAGTGGCGACTGTGGTCTTTCCAACAGCAGTAGTGGCAACATGGTGTCAGAAGTCTCAGCAGCACAGTGCTCATGGGATCTGGGCAGCATTCTTTTCCCTTTTGCTCCTCCAGCCTTAGGAGTTGGCAGCTTCCTATAGTTGCTGATATCTGGGTAGCATGCATTCACCTTTTTGCCCCTTCAGCCCAGCTAACACTTTTGGAAATAATCCTCTGTATTAAAGGCTCAGTGTTAGAAATACTTAGAGTTGTTTCTGTATTTCTGACTAGACACTGAAACATATAAACATGGTATTTTCCCACAGAAAACATCTTGTATGACAATAATACTCTGCATGATATTGTTTACTTAGGAAGTGCAAACAGCCCAAATCCTCTTCACTTTTCTTTTGTTTTCTAGTTGTTGTTTTTTCTGTAAATAGGTACTTTGTCTACTACATTACTGTTATTGCTTACATTGTGTTACATATTTTTGACCAATGTGTTACTTAAATTCCATATTCCATTTACATATTTCACCCCCAAATTCTTGCTGATACTTATAAAGTCAAATATCAAGTTTATTTTGTTCACCATCATTCTGTGTACTAATATATAGATATAACTCTCAACCAACTAATTTATTTATTCTTGAAATAACTTACCTGCAGTAAAGTGCACAAATCTTAGGTGTACTGCTTAAAGAATTTTTATATAAGCATCAACTAAAGATATAAACATTTCCAGCATTTCAGAAAGCTTCCTCCTGCCACATCATCAGTATGCCATTAAAGATAATAAATATTCTGAACTCTACCACAGATTAGTTCTGCTTATTACTATATCACTCTATCATTCATTTACAACTTATTGATTCAACTCATGATGGATGTTTGAGTTTTTAACCAGGTTGGGGCTATTAGTGTTGCTATGAACATTCTTATATGTGTCTTTTTGTGGATATAAACACTCACTTCTGTAGGGTACATACGCAAAAGTGGAATTGCTGGGTCAATAAGTATACATATGTTTGGCTTTAGCAGATACTGCCAAGAAGTTTTCCAAAGTGCTTGTACAAATTTGCATTCTCATGAGCAATCTATGAGAGTTCCATTTGCTCCACATCCTCACCAAAACTTGATGTTGGCATTCTGGTGAAGGTGTAATGGTGCTTCATTATGGTTTATATGTGATGTCTTGATACCTAAACATCATGAGCACCTTTTACACTTAGTGGCCACATGGATATGCTCTTTCTTTGAAGTATACGTTTTCACTCATTTTAAAATACTGTGTTGTCTGTCTTTTTATCATTAATTTTCAGGAACTTTTATATGAAGGGTCTTCAAAAAGTTCCTGAAAATATGTATTATGAAAGAACTATGCATGGATTTCAAATTTTTTGTACCCAAATAAACTCATATTAACTTATGATAACATGTCTGAACAGGATCTAGTTTGAGGCACTAAGAAGGATAAGACATCGGTTTGAAAAAAGCCCGTATCAGAGCAACATAAATTCTGCTAAAATTGAAGCAAGAACAAACATCAAATTTACAGTGAAGCTTGAGTGCAAGAATGGTGAAATCATTGATGTTTTACAAAAAGTTTATGGGGATAATGACCCAAAGATAGCAGCAGTTTACGAATAGATAAGGGACATCACCCACACTAATTTGCAAGGAAAAAAATTAATTTTGTTCATGTCCTAATTGAAGAGACTGATGATTAACAGCACAAACAATGGCCAACACCATCGACATCTCTATTGGTTCAGCTTACACAATTCTGACTGAAAAGTCAAAGTTGAGCAAACTTTCCGCTCAATGGGTGCCAAAACCATTGTATCCAGATCAGCTGCAGACAAGAGCAGAGGTTTCAATGGAAATTTTATACAGGTGGGATCAAGATTCTGAAGCATTTCTCTGAAGACTGTAACAGGAGATGAAACATGGCTTTACTAGTACAATCTTGAAGACAAAGCACAATCAAAGCAATGGCTATAAGAAGTGGACATGGTCCAGTCAAAGCTAAAGCAGAGAGGTCAAGAGCAAAGGTTATGGCAACAGTTTTTTGGGATGTTCAAGGCACTTTGCTTGTTGATTTTCTGTGAGGCCGAAGAATGATAACATCTGTTTATTATGAGACTGTTTTGAGAAAGTTATCCAAAGCTTTAGCAGAAAAATGCCTGGGAAATCTTCACCAAAGAGTCCTTCTCTACCACAACAATGCTTCTGCTCATTCCTCTCATCAAACAAGGGCAATTTTGTGAGAGTTTTGATGGGAAATCAGTAGGCATCCACCTTATCATCCTGATTTGGCTTCTTTTGACTTCTTTCTGTTTTCTAATCTTAATTAGAATCTTAATCATGTGACTTTATACATGTAGATCAGGTCTAGACTCAGCATTCTGTTCTATGTGTGTATTCTTGCACTGTCTTAATTATTATAGCTTTAAAGTAAGTCTTTACATTTTTTGGCCCTTTGCATTTCAATATATATTTTTTTCAAAGAGATTCTTTAGTCCAGTTAAATGTAATTATCAAAATGTTTGGGTTTCTACTTTTTTGTTTGTCTCATCTGCTTTTTATTCCTTTATTTTCCCTTATTACCTCATTCTGTACCATACTATTTTTATTCCATTTTTCTCCTCTATTAGCTTAAAAAAAAAACAATCCTTTTTAATGCTTTTTAAGAGATGGAGTCTCATTATGTTACCCAGGCTGGCCTCAAACTCTTGGGCCACTATGCCCAGCTCTCTATTAGCTTTATAAACAGCTTTATTTATTGAGATATAATTCTTATATCATGCAATTCACCCATTTAAAGTACATAATTCAAAATTCAATGGCTTTTAGTATACTCAAAGAGTTATGCATCCATCACCACTATTGAGTTTACATTTTCATTACCACAAAAAGAAATCCCATACCCCTTAGCCATCACCTTCGAATTTCCCAAACCCCCCAGTCCTAGGCAACCACTAATCCACTTCCTGTCTCTATAGAGTTGCCTATTCTGGACATTTCACATAAACATTTGGAAAAATGCACTCATCAGGTATTGGTGTGATATTATCTGAGTGTGTATGTGTCTGTGTGTGTGTGTAAAAGAGTAAGAAGGAAAAAATGGGAACTTTTGAATAACACATTGAATGAGGAGAAAAATGGGAAGAGATAAAAACTGGAGATAGAGTAAGATCTTATAATTTCTTGAGCATGGATAGTCGTGTGTGCTTAAAGGTTGGATTTACAAATAAGGATATGAATTTGAGGCTTTTGGTGAAGTTTATTAAAAGAAACTAAGATTTCACAGATGTGCCAATGGCCCTAAGTGTGAAAGTTTTGGTTCTCAAATATTTTCTGAAGAAAGTCTAGTACATATTTTAGCACTATAATAAGAGTCAACAAGCTGAAACCAGTTTTTCCCTTCAAAATACTTCAAAGTGAATGTGTACCTCAGCCACTCCTGTCCTTTTTTTCTAGAAGGTAAATAAAAGTGACTGATATAATTGGTGATCCAAAGCCTGTATTTTTCTTAAATAGACAAAAAAAGACCTTGCAAAGATTTTTAGTTTTATTACTTATAATTATTCCTTCTTTTTATCCCTACAACATGGCAAGCTTGTTCCCACCTCAGAATCTTTATACTTGCTCTTCCCAATGAATGAGCCCTGTTCTTTGCTCAGCTGATCAAAGTACTGATCAAAGTACTCTAATGATCAAAGTACTGAGCTCAAATGCTACCTCCACAGATAGGTCTTCCCAGACAACTGTATCTAAGAACCTCCTCACCTCTCCTCACCAGTCTCTCCCCATTAGCCTGTATCCCATCATCCTGGTTCATTGCCTTCTTAGCTGTTACTTACACTATCTGGAATTATCTTTTGTATGTATTTATTTATTGTTTGCATATTCTCCTCCCTCCATAATAATTTCTGTAGGAACAAGAACCTTGTCTGACTTATCCATTGCTCTATCCCAGGGCAGTGCCTGCACACAGTAGGAGTGGAAATAAATATTTGCTTGGTAAACAAACATAAATGAACTCCCCTAGTATGCTCAATTTTTCAGGCCACTATGCTGGACTCTCTATTAATATAATTTTTTTTAATTATTATTTTATAACTTTTTTTTTTGAGACAGAGTCTCACTCTGTTGCCCAGGCTAGAGTGCCGTGGTGTCAGCCTAGCTCACAGCAACCTCAAACTCCTGGGCTCAAGCAATCCTTTTGCCTCATCCTCCCAGGTAGCTGGGACTACAGGCATATGCCACCATGCCCAGCTAATTTTTTCTATGTATATTTTTAGCTGTCCAAATAATTTCTTTCTATTTTTTAGTAGAGATGGGGTCTCGCTCTTGCTCAGGCTGGTCTCGAACTCCTGACCTCAAGCGATCCTCCCACCTCGGCCTCCCAGAGTGCTAGGATTACAGGCGTGAGCCACTGTGCCTGGCCTAATATAATGTTAATATTGTCTCTGCCCTCTAGAACTTTGAGAACCTACCTTGTCAAGTGTGAATCAATATTCCTAAATACAAAAGTTTTGGTCCATAAATATCTACTAAAGGATGATAGATTTTAATATCATATGAAGGTAATAAAACAATATATAGTTAACAGAAAATTAGATAGATTCAATAATTAAATAGTATGTACTTTGTTCAAAAAGGGTCAAAGTTCAAGATTATACACTTATGAATGATTTAAATCCTCTAAATTTATTAAATGGGGCCTAAGATTATGTAAGAGATTGAGCTTATATGACTTTGATTCCTATACTCATAAGAAATAAATGAAATTTTGTAGATTTAGAACAATTATTAGGAAGTGCCCTCTTTGGAATCAGAGGAACTGCCACATACAGGCTCTGGGTCAATGGAAAATTAACTTCTGAGCCTTAGTTTACCCTTAGGAATACTGTCTTAGTCTGTTTTGTGCTGCTATAACAGAATACCATAGACTGGGTAATTTTAAATGAACAGAAATGTATTTCCTCACAGTTCTGGAGGCTGGGAAGTCCAAGATTGAAGCACCAGCATCTGGTAAGGACCTTCTTGCTGTGACATCCCATGGTGGAAGGTGGAATGGCAAGAGAGCTGAAGAAAGAGAGACAAAAGAGGGACACACTTATCCTTTTATAAGGAACTCACTCCTTATACTGAACCCACTCCTACAATAATTCCATTAATTCATTCATGAGGGTGGAGTCCTCATGGCCTAATCATCTCTTAAATGTTCTACCTCTTAATACTGTTATAATGGCAATTAAATTTCAACATGAATTTTGGAGCTGGCATTCAAACCATAGCAGATACTTACTAACAATAAGGGATTTTGTGAGGCTTAAGAAATAAAGCAAACCAATTATAAATAACATTTATTGGTCTCTTAGTATCAGACTAAATACATTTATTATTCATATAAAACACATGATCCCAATGCAGTTGCTTATTATTCTGCTTATTTTACACATACCTGTAACTGAGATACAGAGGGATGATGATGAGACTTAACCAGGGTCATATGATGTGCAAGTGGTTCAAAGCCAAGGTTCAAACCCAGAACCTGTGCTCTGAGCCACTATGCTTTGTGTTTTCCAAACAGTGAAGAATTGTTCAAGGGTGATTTAGCAATAATATTTCGATCAAGAAGTTCTTGAAGGAATAACCAGGAGTCTGCTTAGTAAGATTCTGTCTTTCCTAAATTCATCTTATTCCTACTGAACTTAAAGCTAATTCTACTGGTATTCTCAGTAGCTGCATCTAATTCCCAGAAAAATCATGTGTCTAAAACACAATGCTGAGTCATCATATAGGTCCTGGATTCTGCATAGTGTGCTTTAGTGGGCAAACTATTCCTTTGCTTTGATTTAGCTAAACTGAAAAAAAAAAAAAGAAAAAAAAAAAAAAGCTGACATTAAACTTGCATCTCAAACCTGAAAAAGCCTTTTTTAAATTCCAATGTATCATCTATTGTTAGAAAGAAGAAGTACAAATGAAGGGAATTAAGTTTATTCTATCTAATAAATAAAGAAAGAGAGCCTTAGCCAGGGTTAGGGAGAAATCTGCTCCAACAGTGCTCTAAAGAAGGATAGGGATTTACTGTAGTCTTTTGGGTTATTTGCTAAAGCATTGAGAATAAGCCAGTGTCTGAGAGAGCATACTATGTCAGGACAGAGCTTAACCGTCTTCTAAAATTACAGCTCATATGTAATTGCTTATTGGATTTTTTTCTTTGGAAAGGATTTGTTCTCAATAAATAATTTCTTCATTGTGTTGAAAACAATAATTTCAGGATCACAGATATGACCATGGTATACAGGGGTTGTCTTAAATTTTTAGCTCTAGCAGAAGAAAACCGTAACTTAAGAAGAATCTTCCAACTTTTGCCAGTCCTGAGTCTGAAAAAATAAACATAATCAATGTAAATAGTCTGGATAATTGTGACAAGAAAATGCATCCCTTTACTCTCAGGAGGGTTATATGATTTATGAGTACCACCCATATTGTCAGAATTCTTCTTGCTATGATTAGACAATGAAGATAAAATACCCAGCCATAACAGACATCAAACACAAGAGGAAAGAGTAAAAACAAACAAACAAAAAATTTAACTAATTGTTATATCTGCCCATCACTATTTGATGTGAGTATCTTCTCCTTTTACCTACATACCCTTACCAATCTTAGCAAAGTCAAGGTATCATGCTGCTTTAACTTCCTTTTAAGGTAGTAGTTCTCAAGTTTTTTGGTCTCCAGAACCCTTTATACTCTTAAAAATTATCAAAGACTGGCCGGGTGTGGTGGCTCATGTCTGTAATCCTAGCACTCTGGGAGGCCCAGATAGGAGGATAGTTTGAGCTCAGGAGTTCGAGACCAGCCTGAGCAAGAGCGAGACCCCGTCTCTACTAAAAAAATACAGGAAGCAATTAGCTGGACAACTAAAAATATATATAGAAAAATTAGCCCGGCATGGTGGCGCATGCCTGTAGTCTCAGCTACTCGGGAGGCTGAGGCAGGAGGATTGCTTGAGCCCAGGAGTTTGAGGTTGCTGTGAGCTAGGCTGATGCCACAGCACTCTAGCCTGGGCAACAGAGTAAGCTCTGTCTCAAAAAAAAAAAAAAAAAAAAAATTATCAAAGACTTCAAAGAACTTTTGGTCATGTGGATTATAATTATTAAAACTGAGAAACTGTTAAAGTATTAATTTATTTTAAAATAACAATCCAAATGCCCATCAATACATGATTGGATTAGTAAGCTGTGGTACATGTATACCATGGAATATTACTCAGCTATAATGAATGATGAAGATACGACATCTCTATGGTTCTCCTGGAGAGAGTTGGAACCCATTATATTAAGTGAAGTATCCCAAGAATGGAAAAACAAGCATCACATGTACTCACCAGAAAATTGGTTTCCCTGATCATCACCTAAATACAAATCTGGGAACGACATCAATTGGATATCAGACTGAGGTGGGGGGTGGGGGAGGGGATGGGGGTATACCTACACAATGAGTGCATTGTGCACCGTTTGGGGAATGGTAACGCTTGAAGGTGCTGACTCGGGAAGGGGGGGTGGGGAAGGGAGGGATATATACCTACATGATGGGTGCAACGAGCACTACCTGGGGAACAGACACGCCTGGAGCTCTGACTTGGGGGGAAAGGTGGTACAGGAGCAACGTATGTAACCTGCAATTCTGTATCCCCCATAACAAGATGAAATAAAAAAAATAAAATAAAATAAAATAAAAATCCCATTAAATGTGAATATAAGACATATCTTATAGAAATTAACTATACTTAATTACAAAACAAAAACAACTAGTGAAAACAGAAAGATTTTGCAAATGACAAATTGTCATATATGTTTTTGTTTTCAATCAATTATCATATTTTGCTTTGGTTGAAGTATGTGAAGAAAATCTCAATATGAAGTTTGAACAGGGAGGACTAATTTACTAGCCTTTTCAGGTCATTATAGATATCCTTCTTTGATATTACAATAGGAATTAACAGGTGGCAATTTATTAAAGGTTAGCTGCAACATGAAATCCAAAACCATTATCAATAAACTCTTTTACTGTGTTACACTAAAATACATTGCACTTTAGGTCAGGCACAGTGGCTCACACCTGTGATCCCAGCACTTTGAGAGGCTAAGGCAGGAGGAATGCTTGAGGCCAGGAGTTCCAGATCAACCTGAGCAACATAGTGAGACTCAGTCTCTAAAAAAGAAAATAAATAAAAATTAGCTGGGTGCGGTGGTGTGCACCTGCAGTCCCAGCTACTGGGGAGGCTGAGGCAGGAGGATCTCCTGAGCCCAGGAGTTCAAGGTTACAGTGAGCTATGGTCATGCCACTGCACTCCCAGCCTGGGCATTCCTCCCACCTCAGCCTCCCAAAGTGCTGGGATCACAGATGTGAGCCACTGTGCCTGACCTAAAATACAATGGATTTCAATGTAACACAGTAAAAGAATTTATTGATAATGGTTTTGGATTTCATGTTGCAACTAACCTTTAATAAAATGCCACTTGTTAATTCATATTGTAATATCAAAGAAGGATATCTATAATGGTCTGAAAAGGCTAACAAACCCTATCTCTGTAAAAAAAAATCCATTGCACTTTGAATGGATATTTTACCCACGAAAGATCTTGTTAACATCATGCATTGGCCATTTGGGAACAAGCAAACAAGAAGGTTTGCTGAGCTATTCAGATCATCCCTATGTTCATACATTTCATTAAACAATATTTCAAAAATCACAATTGTTAATATCACTGGTCTCATCAGAGAGATACCAGAAAACTGTCTTCAAGTATTGAGAAACTGTCAAGCTCTTGGGAAAGATACAAGTTTTCCAAAATTCTAATTTTCACTTGAAAACTCAAATTTTATCATTGGCAAAAAATACTGTCAGTTGTGTTCCCTGAACTGACAGGAACACTTGGTTCACTTATGAGACAATTATCTCCCAAGTTACCTAAGTCTGAATAACCAGTTTCTCTCAGTCATTAGTAAAGGGTGTTTTGTGAACAAAAGGGGCTAGTTTAGCTTACAATTCAAAAAACAGTGCAAGTTCTTTTTCTTCAATATAACCATCACACTTGGATATGCAGTAGAAGTACTTTATGTGTGCCACACATAATGGATAGAATAAAAAAGGTGTAATTATGAGTCAAAATTTAATAATTAATTTTTATTGCTTCAAGGACATTCTTAAGTGAAATAGGTATTTTCCCAAGAATATGTAACAGTAAAGAATATAAATAATAGTTTGGTTTCAGTGCCTTGGTTAATATTAAGGCTTCAACAGTTTTACCTACCACGGATTTTGCACCATCAGTACAAATGCCAACACAGAGAAAAAGGCAAATAATGTCTTAGGATTATTATGAAAATAGTTTGATTTCACAGCCCCAGGGGTCCATGAACCATACTTTAAGAATTGTTCTCTATACTATAGTACATTAATATCTGAATGGAGATGTACCACCTTCTGGGTTTTCTTCTTGGAAAAAGACCTACCTTAGATATTTTGACTAAATATTGCTATTGAGATGACCTGATATTTAATTAAATATATGGGTTGTTTTCTCATCATATAGACCTATGATTCCTAAACTTTTATTGGGCACCCCATCAAAAAAAATTCAGCTAATACCTCTGATATATGCATATTTCTTTATAAATTATATAAAGTATATAATGCTATGTTGTACTAATATATTTTATACATTATAAGTCAAAGCTCTAAAAAAAGAGATTTTAAAAGGGTGAGATAGAAATTAAATATAATTCTTAAATACATTTTATTTTATTATCAAGAAAACATTTCTTGGCTGGGCAAGGTGGCTCACGTCTGTAATCCTAGCACTCTGGGAGGCCAAGGTGGGCAGATCATTTGAACTCGGGAGTTCGAGACCAGCCTGAGCAAGAGCAAGACCCCATCTCTACTAAAAAATAGAAAGAAATTAGCTGGACAACTAAAAATATATAGAAAAAATTAGCTGGGCATGGTGGTGCATGCCTGTAGTCCCAGCTACTCGGGAAGCTGAGACAGTAGGATTGCTTGAGCCCAGGAGTTTGAAGTTGCTGTGAGCTAGGCTGATGCCAAAGCATTCCAGCCTGGGGAACAGAGTAAGACTCTGGCTCAAAAAAAAAAAAAAAAGAAAAGAAAAGAAAAAACCATTTCTTTGCCATTACCAAAAAAATTTAGTAAGAGAAATGTAATTAAATATGCTTTGTTTTTATAAAATTTGGATTGGTACTATGGATAAAATGATATGACGTTCTGGTTATAAGTTTAGTTTTTTTTCAATATTTGGTGTTAATGGCTCTCAAAGCTAAAAAAAATGCTGCAAAGATTATGGATTCAAATTGAAGGGTTAGTTTCACTTACTAAATCAGAATATTAATTTTTCAGTTCATCTACCAATAATAAAAGGATTTTTATTGAAATATAAGTAATAAATTTCCATCTTCCCAGATGTCAATAAATTGTTCTTGAAAACAAAGTTTTTTTTTTTTGCATTTTCTTTTCTTTTCTTTTTTTTTTTGAGACAGAGTCTCACTCTGTTGCCCGGGCTAGAGTGAGTGCCGTGGCGTCAGTCTAGCTCACAGCAACCTCAAACTCCTGGGCTTAAGCGATTCTACTGCTTCAGCCTCCCGAGTAGCTGGGACTACAGGCATGCGCCACCATGCCCGGCTCATTTTTTGTATATATATATTTTAGTTGTCCATATAATTTCTTTCTATTTTTAGTAGAGATGGGGTCTCACTCTTGCTCAGGCTGGTCTTGAACTCCTGACCTCGAGCGATCCACCCGCCTCGGTCTCCCAGAGTGCTAGGATTACAGGCGTGAGCCACCGTGCCCGGCCTGCATTTTCATATTTTAAACAAATAGTTTCAAAACTTTTTGAAAGATTTAAAATTAGATCAGATAAATTTGTTTTAGTGATATTTTAAATATTCAGAGAGGATAGTTTTACAGACGACATACATCATTTTTGACAACAAAATCTCATAATGATGGAAATAGTTCCAAACATCTGTCACTGAAATGCCTTTTACCTTGGAGGAATTTTTTTTCAAAATGCAGATACAGATTTTCTCACTCATTGTTAAGTGTCCCCTTTCCCTTGAAGTGAGAGATTAAATGGGGTTTTGTGTGTTTGTTTTATTTTGTTTCTCATTCTTATTTCCATATAACCACCTTGCAATAGTTTTGCAATATGATCCAGCCATTCTATTCCTAGGTATTTACCTAAGAGAAATTAAAGCTTATGTCCATACAAATACTTGGACATAAATGTCCATAGTAGCTTTATTTGTGTTGGACGAAAATTGGAAACAACCCAAATGTCCATCAAGAGGTGAATGGAAAAACATATTTGGTAAATCTATTAAATGGGATACTATTCAATAATAAAAAGGAATGTACTACTGATACACTCAACAATGTGTGTAAATCTAAAAATCATTATACTTAATGAAAGAAGCCAGACAAAAAAGAGTACATGCTGTATGATTCCATTTACGTGAAATTCTACAAAATTCAAATGTATCTATAGTGACAGAAAGCAGATCCGAAGTTACCTGAGGATGGAGGTGGAAGAAAAGATAAATTAAAAAGGGGCAGGAGGAAACTTTCAGAGTTGATGGAAATATCTGTCTTGATTTTGATAATGGTTTCATGGATGTATATTTATGTCAAAACTTACCAAGTTGCACAATACACACACACACACACACACACACACACACACACGGTCTATTGTCATCAATTAAACCTCAATACATTTGTAAACCAAAAAAAAAAAAGGACTGGAATATGATGGTTTTTAAATGCTATCAGTCAATATATTGGAGGGAAAAGGGAAAGGCTAAGGGTATTATTTATCAATTGAAGGCAAAATGTGAAAGTCAGAAGGCCTCCTTGGCAGCAAAAGCTCATCTCTTGTAGCCCGAAGGCAGAAAAAGCTGAGGATCAGATTCAGCCTTTAATTACCATAGTGAAGTTTCATAAACATTTGTTTCTCATCTCAGGCAATTTGGTTTCATCAAGGTCAGGAGATTGATAGAAAAGAGTGTGACCTTAACACTTGGAATGGGTCCTCTTGGTTAACGCACTTAATCTTAAACCTTCAGATTTCTCTGATTCCCCTGAGCTGGCACAAGTGGCCCTCTCCTCTCCCTCCATTAAACGTTAGCTCTACCCACTTCCTGGAAGATGATACTAAGTCCTCTGCTTTGCAAGATAAATGCCATTCCCCACCCATCCACCTCTGTCCAGGACACACTCGCACCTCGTATTCTAGCTACCAGATAAACTAGGGTCAATCACAATATAACACAGGTGGGAGGTGCTGGACCTGCTACTGAAGAAAAGGTGCTGCAGGTCCTACCTAAGGCATACTGGCAGGAGCTGAGAAAATATGTATGACTGGAACATGAAGTTGCAGAGTCAAGAAGAATAGTGTTGGATAAGGGAAAGTTTATCAACATAGGGATCATTCACATGCCATGTAACATACAACATCATATGTTTAACAACTGGCTAATAAAATTCCTAAAAATGTAACAGTCTTTAGGAGCTGATGAGAACCAGTTGATCTTGTGAGAGCCAGCTCTAGCACATCACCAGCTAAGGCTGATGGTAGGAGATGCTAGTACCAAACTAGGCTACATGATAGCAGTGCAAATGATAAGATCTCCAAATAATAGGAGCCAGCTGGCAATGCTTAATTATCAGAACCAAGATAGGCTCAATTACTGTAATGAGCAGCAAAGTCCAAGCAGCAAGCAACGGGGACCCTGACCCTCAGGGAGCTATGAAGACCGTTAAGAGCACAGGAGTACCTAATGGCAAGAGAGATGGGCATCATTGCTCAATTAATAGAATCAAAACAAACCAAGGATGGATGACTAAAATCCTGAGAGCACCTGACCCAATAAAAAGTCATGGTCTCTTTCCTGTTTCATAACTTGAGACCCTTTTCAGATTCAGAACTCAATGACTGAAGAACACTGAGGATCCCCCATGAGAAAAACCTTATAACACTGTGGCAAGTGTTTATGATAATGATTCTCCCAGACCTACCCCCAAAGGGACCTATGGCCATTTACTCAGATATATACAAAGAAAGAGAAATACCAAGGCATTTTGAGGAGTGTTGGTGGTAGGGTCTGATTTGCCATTAATACCTAAGAATCCAAAGCATTATCATGGCCCCCTCGTTGGGGAAGATGATTATGGCTGCCAGATAATAAAGTCTTGACAAAGATCCCACTCACAGTAGGTCCACTGGTTCCATGGTTCATCCAGTGATCATTTCCCCAGTTACTGCACTCTGTAGTGAGCAGAACCCCATATTGGTTTCTTAACCCATAGCATAAGAGCTATAGAAGTGGAGAAAGCCAAATGGAAGCTCTGAAACTGCCCCTCCCAACCTGTCTTGGCTAAGATAGAAAAACAAATATTGTAAATATTTGTAAAAAATTATAAAAATTCATAAATAAAAAACAATATTGCCTAGGGCTATGTTAGAAATTAAAGTCACCCTTAAGGACCCTAAAGTTGCAGGCACTGTGATCCCCATCACATCCCTATTTAATTTCACGGTCTGACCCTAAAAAAACTAGATAAGTCTTAAAGGATGATACTAGACTACCACACATTTATAAATTCATTTACTCTTCATAACAACCTCATGAGGCAATTTCTAATATTATTCCCATTTTACAGTTGTAAGGACACATAGGTAACCAAGGTCATACAACTAATTGGCAGTGCCTAGGCAGGGTGGCAGAAGAACATACATTATTACTGCTTTTTTACATTGCCTTTCCATGTAGGGCTATTCTTCAGCTAGGAAGTGGCAGATTTCTGACATGTGGCCTGTCCAAAACAAACACACAAACAAACATATGTGCATGCGGGTAGAAAATAAGTTGCCATCCAGAGAAAGTGCTCACATAACTTCTTTTGTGATTAATGCTAGTGCTTAACCTCCTACAGTGGGTTTAAAAGGGTCACATATGAAGTTGTGCCCATATCCTTTTGTTTTCAGATGGAAATAAGCGACATTTGGTCATCATATTCGTTACTGGCTCCAGGAAGTTACTAGTTCAAATTAGAATCATAACACTAGTGTTGAGTGGATTCCAGGGGAATCTTAATTTGGGGCTGTGGCTACCAAGCTCGCTAATCCCCAGTAGTCCCACTGGGTCACAAAACATCCTGTCCAACCGCTTCCTCTAACTGCTGCCTGTGTAAAACCAAAGCTCAAGGTCTAACCGCCCTCTTGTGGTGAAAGATTGCTATTCGTTTGGTCATCTTTTGACATTTGCCCTTCACATATAAGATTTTTGTTTTGGGGGTTTTTTGTTTGAAAACCTATTTTTAATTTTCTTGAGTATCCATCTAGGAGTGGAGTCTCTGGGTCACATGGTCACTCTATGTTTAGTCATTTGAGGAATTACCTACTGCTTTCCAAAATGGCTACACCATTTTACAGTTTTACCAGCAATATATAAGGTTTCTGATTTTTTTTTTTCATCCTTACCAACACTTTTATTTTCTGACTTTTTGATTCTGTCTTAGTGGGTGTGAATTGGTATCTCATTCTAGTTTTTATTTGCATTTCTCTGATGAATAATCATGTTGAACACCTTTTATGGGCTTATTGGCTATTTGTATATTTTGCTTGGAGAGATGATTTATTCTGATTCTTTTCCCATTTTTAATTATATAATTTGTCTTTTTTATTATTAAGTTGTAGGAGCTATATATTCTGGATAAAAGTCTTTTATAAGATCTATGATTTGCAAATGTTTTCTTTCATTCTGTGGATTGTTTTTTCACTCTCTTGATGGTATCCTTTGCAGTACAAAAGTCTTTAATTTTGATGAAATCCAAATCATCAATTTTTTCTTTTTTTTTTCATCCTTTTGATGATGTAAGAATCCTTTGCCAAAGTTGAGGTTATGAAGATAATTTATCTCTATGTTTTCTTCAAAGAGTTTTTTTTTTTTTTAAATAGTTTTGGGCCTTAAATTTAAGTTTTGATTCACTTTAAGTTCGTTTTTTGTATATGATATGAAGTAAGGGTCCAACTTTATTCCTTTGCATGTGGATACCAGTAGTCTCAGCACCATTTGTTGAAAAGACCATTCTTTCCCCATTGAATGTTTGTGGCACCCTTGTCAAAATCAGTTGACCATAGAAATATGGTTTTATTTCTGGGCTCTCAATTCAATTCCACTTATTTACATTATATTCCTGGGCTACCACCATACTGTCTGGATTCACATATAAGTTTTTAATCCATCTGGCATTGATTTTTTATATTTTTTAATAACAGCTTTATTGAGATATTATTCACATACCATAAAATTCATCTTTTTAAAATATATGATTCATTGGTTCTTAGCATATTCACAGAGCTGTGCAAGCATCACCACTATCTAATTCCAGAACATTTTCATCACCCCCCCAAAAAACTCCAGAGACTCTGACTTTGGGATATATATGCACAACCAGTTGTTCCAGCACCATTTCTCTTCTTTCCCTAGTGACTAGAAACATCTGTCACAAATCAATTTTTCATACCTGTGAGGATTTGTTTTTGATCTCTCTATTCTCTTCCATTGGTCTACAGTATTCGTCTGTCCCTGCACAAATTGTTAAAGCAGGCTTTTTCATTCTGTTATCTTTCTTCATGAGTACCTTGATTACTATTGGCCCTTTGTACTTTCATATAACTTTTAGAAACAACTTGTCAAGTTCCACAGAAATCCCAGTTGGAATCTTAGCTAAAATTGTGTTGTCTATGGACCATTTGAGGAAAATGGACACATTTACAATATTGACTCTCTCTTCCAAAACGATATTATGTTCTATCTACTTACGTTTAAAATGTTTTAAATAAAGTTTTATAATTTTTCCTTGATTTTTGTTATATTTATCCCAAAGTGTCTTACATTTAGGTTGTATTTGTTGTATTCTTTGAATTCTTCTTTTTAATGTCATTGAAAATGTACTTTAAAAAATCTTTTTCTTCCTACCATTTGTTGCTGGTATGTTGCATATTGTTTTTATCCAATGACCTTCCCAAAACCTATCTATGGAATCTACTTTATTTTATCTCTGTGTAATTATGTCATCTTTAAATATAAGAGTTTTGTTTCATTTTTTTAAATTTTTATTTCTTTTTCATGCCTAAATGTGTTTGTATCACCAGCACAAATGTGAGTAAATGTGGTCTTTTTTTTTAATGTGATAAAATACATTTATTGGTGTTGATAAAACATGAATGGTATGTAACACATGTTCATTCTGGTCTTCCGTTTTACAATTGCAAATTTCAATTCCTAATTGATTTCCATGTCATTCCTGTAAAACAACACAAATTCTACATTATTATTACATATAGAGATAGAAGGACAAAAATGATTCTCTTCTGCTGAAAAATAATACACTGTAACTCTTGAAATCAGATGAAGACTTCAACAGGAATTATAAAATATCCTAAGGGCATTCCACAGTACAGAAAGAAAATATCACAAGATACAAATCAGGCTACCAAGAAATCCACCCCTCATGTGATTTTGCAGATTATAAGAGAGTTTGACGGAGGTCCAGTAGAGAAATAAGGTCAAAGTTTTCCTGTAAAAGTATCAGTGAAGGTATAACTATGCAATCTATCTATCCAATTGCAAAATGAAATCTCCCATCTCATAATCCAGAAAAATGCCAATTTGTATGTTTTGCACTGTATCCCTGTCTCATATGAATCCTGGATTTTCCAGCAGCCATCCTTTGTTGATGGTGATACAACAGCACTTCTGAGGGAAGAGTCTTTGCACACCTAAGGAAACATTCACCTGTGCCTCTTCTACCTGCCAGTAATGTCTGCCAGCATGAAACCCTTCAGAACTTAGGACAGCTGGGTAAAAAGTTAACCTCTTGGGATTGTAAGGAATGTTTGATTGAATATCTTCACATTTTACACTTTTTCTGTCTTCTCAGATAATAAAATTGGGGTGGGAAGTCTCAGGATCTAGTGTCAAATCTTCCTGAAATATGCTGATCATTGTTTCCAGGTTGAAATACAGTGGAGAGAGACAGAAATTGTCTTCCATTAGTTCATATAAAATGACCACTGGGATTTTTAGATTTTCATACCTGTTCTGAATACTTCCAATACCTGTTAGAAAATTCAAGTCTGGTTGCACACACTTCTCTGCTATTTCACTTAGCAGATTATTTAGGGTAGACATATGGTCTGGTAATTGAGCTTCCTTTTCCATTAGTTTTCTTCAATATCCTTCTTTTCCATCAGTAAATCCAATAAAATAGTAATCTTTTGCTCTTTCAGTAAATGCTTAAGTTGTTTATATTCATTGCATAATTCTTCCCTTTGTTCCCCACCTTCCCGCTCATTTCACATGAGGTAGACACTTGAGTTTCTAAACCCTTTTAGCATCTTACACTTGCTTTTTTAGGTGCTCAGTGTAGCTTCTGAGCCTCCCTGGTGACTAGCTACAGCTTGCTCAATGGGCATCAGGGGTGATCCTGGTGGTTGGAGGGGACCCTGCACTGGGGACACCATGGCTCCAGGTCCTTCTCACAGAATAGGCCTAGAACCTGACTGTGCTTCTCACACAGGGGCTCCTTTTCCTGCCCTTCCTCTTGCTCCTCATTGGAGGGGAAGCTGCTTAACAATATTAGTCATGTGGCACAACAGGACGTTCCTCTTGAGGTTCTTGTCAGGGCAGGGGTGGAGGCAGATGGGACAGGGGAAGATGTCCTGTAGGTCTTCCCAGCACTGGTAGATGCAAGAGCAACAGAAGTTGGGCCCATGGTCAGTGGTCACTGGGTCTCTCAGACAATCCAGGCAGGTAGGGCAGTAGGCCTCTGCTTGGAGCTCGGCCATGGAGGCTGCAATGGCCATTATGCAAGGAGGGATCTGTTTGAGGTTCTGTCTTAAGAAAAGCCTGGTTCTGCAGGAATTAAGAAAATTGAGAAGCTGGTAACTCCACAACCTTATCTCTTCTTTCCAAAGTCAGTACCTAGGAAGCTAGAGGCCCTGAAGTGTTCTTCTGCCTCCTTTTCTTCAATTCCAGAGAAAGCTTTCAAGAAGAGCCAAAGCTCTATGGCCAATTATTGCTCTTCCTGTCTCCTTCTCCTGTATTCAGTGGCCTGCACGAATTGAAGGTTGGCTGTGTGTTGTCATGTTCAGGAAAGAATAATAATTGCAAGTACTATATTCCCCTTTCTGTGGCCCCTGCTACCATCCTCACTCAAATAGTCTGCTCTCAGTAGTGGCTTGGTGCTGAGTGGGGAGCTGCCCTGAATCCACTGATTAGGGGTTACTGGAAACTCTCAGCTGCTCATGTACTTGCAGAGCAGATGTTTCTTCCTCTATTCAGGTCAGAATATATAAGTACAACACAATCCCACTTCTTGGTTCAACAATCTAGATCAGTCTTTTTTTTTTTTTTTTTTTTGAGACAGAGTACTGCTCTGTTGCCTGGGCTAGAGTGCTGTGGCGTCAGCCTAGCTCACAACAACCTCTAACTCCTGGGCTCAAGTGATCCTCCTGCCTCAGCCTCCCAACTAGCTGGGACTACAGGTGCGCACCACCATGCCTGGCTAATTTTTCCTATTTTTAGTTGCCCAGCTAATTTTTTCTATTTTTTTTTTTTTTTTTTTTAGTAGAGACAAGGGTCTCACTCTTGGTCAGGCTGGTCTTGAACTCCTGTCTTCAAGTGATCCTCCTGCTTTGTCCTCCCAGAGTACTAGGATTTCAAGTGTGAGCCACTGTGCCTAGCCTAGATGTGGTCTTAATAGGCACCTTTGTCTTGTTCCCAAGCTTAAACGGAATGCATTTGACCTTTCAGTACCCTGTTTGCTAAAGTTTTGTAAGTACCCTTTATATTTCAAAAATTCTCCTCTGTTTCCCCTTTGCTGAGAAGTTTTTCAGTAATAGATGTTAAATATTATCAAATACTTTTCCCATATGAAGATAATCATATTCTGATTTTAATCTGTTAATATGGCAAATTACATTATCCTATTTAATCAAATCAAAGATTCATCATTATTTGATGTTTCAATAAGGAAGAAAAAAACACCTGCCCCTTCAATGTTCCAATTCAAGATATGTTTAAGAAAAAAATGAGCATCTTGGAATTTGTAAAAATACAAAATAATTTATTCTCTAAAGATAAAACTGCCAGGAATTCCTGAGATTAAAAGATTTACTGCAATGTATTCAATTTTTAATACCCACTAGCTCCAATTTGCAAATATCTTCCAAGTTTATGAGTGAAAATGGTTGTCATTTTTATTTTTGTACTGTCACTGTCAGATTTTGGCAATGAGCTTTATGCTTTATTTTGTATAAAACTGGAATTCAAAGAAAAACTGGATGTTTAGCAAAACTCACCAATAAAACTATTTGTGGTGCTTTATTTGTGGGAAAGAGTTTTGACTATTTTTTTTTCTATTTTTTTCTCTTTTCTTTTTTTTCTCTTTTTTTCCTATTCCTTCCTTTCTCTTTTTTTCCTTTTTTCTTTTCCTGCTCCTCCATGTGTTGGATATTTTTTAAAATTATTATGGGTACATAATAGTTGTATATCTCTATAGGGTACATATGATGTTTTGATACATGCATATAATATGAATTAATCAAATCAAGGTAATTGGAGTATCCATCACTGCAGGCATTTATCATTTCTTTGTTAGGCACCTTCTAATTCCACTGTTTCGGTTATTTTAAAGTATACACTAACTTATTGTTGATTATAGTCACTTTGTTGTACTATCAAATATTGTTCATTCTATATAGCTATATTTTTACACCCATTGACCATCCTCACTTTATTCCCCCCTTCCACATTACCCTTCTCAGCCTCTAGTAATCATCACTCTACTGTCTCCACGAGATCAATTGTTTTTAATATTTAGCTCCCATGTATGAGTGAGAACATGTGGTATTTGTCTTTCTGTGCTTGGCTTATTTCACTTAGCAAAATGCCCTCCAACTTTACCTATGTTGTCACAAATGACAGAATTTCCCTCTTTCATTTTTAAGCCCAAATAGTATTCCATTGTATATCTATACCATATTTTCTTTTTTTTAAATTATTATTATTTTATTTTTCAGCTCATTATGGAGGTACAAAAGTTCAGGTTATATATATTGCCCATGACTCCCCATCCCCCCAAGTCTGAGCTTCAAGTGTGTCCATTCCCTAGACAGTGCACATTGCACTCATCATGTAGGTATGCACCCATCCCCTCCCCCCACCCCATCCCCTCCAGTCAGAACTTCAAGCGTGTCCATTCCCCAGGCAGTGCGCATTGCACTCATCAAGTAGGTATACACCCATCCCTTCCCCCCAGCCACTACCTCTGTCCGATACCCAATTGGTGTTATTCCCAAATGTGCACTCAGTGAAACCAGTTTGCTGGTGAGTACATGTGGTGCTTATTTTTCCATTCTTGGGATACTTCACTTAATAGAATGGGTTTCAACTCTCTCCAGGAGAACCAAAGAGATACCATATCGCCATTATTTCTAATAGCTGAGTAATATTCCATGGTATACATATACCACATTTTGCTAATCCATTCATGAATCGATGGGCATTTGGGTTGTTTCCACATTTTTGCAATTGTGAATTGTGTTGCTATAAACATTCAGGTGCAGGTGTCTTTTTTATAGAATGACTTTTGTTCTTCTGGGTAGATGCCCAATAATGGGATTGCTGGATGGAATGGTAGGTCTACTTGAATCTGTTTAAGGTATCTCCACATTGCTTTCCACGGGGGTTGCACTAGTTTACAGCCCCACCAGCAGTGTATGAGTGTACCTGTCTCTCCACATCCACACCAACATGTATTGTTTTGAGACTTTTTGATAAAGGCCATTCTCACTGGAGTTAAGTGATATCTCATTATACCATATTTTCTTTATCCATTCATCCATTGATTGACACTTAGTTTGATTCCATAATTTGGGTATTGTAAATAATGCTGCAATTAACATATATTTTTAATTGAGTTGAGTTCCTTTTATATCTTGGATATTAACATATTTTAGGATGTATGGCTTACAAATATTTTCTCTCAATCCAAAAGTTGTCTCTTTACTGTTAATATTTTCCCTTGCTATGCAGAAGCTTTTTTAGTTTAATGTAATTTCATGTGTCTATTTTTACTTCACGTGAAATTTGGGAGTCAAATCAAAAAAAATCACTGCCAAGATCAATGCCATGTAGCTTTTTCCCTGTTCCCCCCTCCGCCCCTAGTAGTTTTACTGTTTCAGGTCTTACATTTAAGGCTTTAATCCATTCTGAATTGACTTTTGTAAATGGTGTGAGATAAGGGCCTAATTTTATTCTTCTGCATGTGGATATCTAGTTTTACCAACACACCTTATTGAAGAGACTGCCCTTTCTCATTGTGTGTTTTTGGCACTTTTGCGAAAAATATTGACTATAAATGCATGGGTTCATTTCTAGGGTTTCTATTTTGTTCCACTGGACAATGTGTATATTTTTATGCCAGTTCCATGCTTTTTTAATTACTATAGCTTTGTAATATAGTTTGAAGTCAGGTGGTGTGATGCCTCTGGCCAAAGAGAATAGACCTCCTTATCATTATGCAATGCCCTTCTTTATCCCTGATCACTTTCCTTGCTTTGAATTCTGCTTGTCTGAAATTAATCTAGGTACTCCTGCTTGTTTTTGATTAGTGTAAGCATGGTACATCTTTCTCCATCTATGTACTTTTAATCTGTGTCTTTATAGTTAAAGTGGGCTTTTGGTGGACAACATATAGTTGAGTCCTAGTTTTTGATCCACTCTGACGATTCCTTTTAATTGATGTGTTTAGACCATTGATGTTCAAAGTGATTATTGATATAGTTGGATAAATAGCTACCATAATTGTTACTGTTTTTTATTTGTTGCCCTTGTGCTTTATTCCTATTAACGTCTTTCACTCTTTTTCTGCTTTCTGTAGTTTTAATTTAGCATTTTATATAACTTCATATCTCTTCTTTATTAGCATATCACTTATACTTTTTTAGTTGTGGCCCAAGAGTTTGCAATATACATTTACAACTATTCAAGCCCACTTCCAAATAACACTATACTGCTTTATGTGTACTGTGAATATCTTATACCAACAATCCTAATTCCTCCCTCCCATTTTTATATCATTGTTGTCATTTCACTCATCTATAAACATAAGCATGTATAAGCATATATTACACACATACATGTACATATACATAAGATGTATACATAATCAAATACATTGTTACTATTATTATTTTGAACAAACTGGTATCTGTTAGATCAATCGAGAATAAGAAAATATAAATTTTTATCTTTACTTATTCCTTCTTTGATTCACTTCCTTTCTTTATTAGATACAATTTTTTAACCTATATTATTTTTCTTCTCTGTAAAGAATTTCTTTAAACATTTCTTGCAAGGCAGGTTTATTGGCAACAAATTCCATCATTTTTGTTTGCCTGGAAAAGTTTTATTTCTTCTTCACTTTTGAAGCATAATTTCACAGGATAATTCTAGGTTGGAGGGTTTTCTTCTTTCAATACTTTGAATATTTCACTACATTTTTTTTTTATGGTTTCTGAGAATTTGGATGTAATTCTTATTTATCTTTGTTCCCTAAAGGTAAGGTGTTTCTTACTTTTGCTTCTTTCAGGATTTTTTCTATATCTTTGATTTTCTATAGTTTGAAAACGATATGCCTAGGTGTAGTGTTTTTTTGTTTTCATTTTGCTTTTCGGCATTTATTCTGCTTGGTGGTCTCTGACCTTCCTGAATCTGTGGTTTTGTGTCTGACATAAACTTGGAAAAATTCTCAGCCATTATTGTTTCAAATATTTCTTCTATTTCTTTCTTTTTTCTCTTTCTGGTATTCACATTATATATGTGCTACATCTTCTGTAGTTGTCACACAGCTCTTGGATATTTTGTCATTTTTTTCAATCTTTATTCTGTTTGTTTTTCGGTTTTGGAGGTTTCTATTGATACATCCTCAAGTGCAGAGATCCTTTCCTCAGTTGTGTCTAGTCTACTAATAAGCAAAGGCATTTTTTATTTCTAGCATTTTTTTTGGATTTTTTTTTTTTAGGATTTTCATCTCTCTGCTTACATTTCCCATATGTCCTTGCATGTTGTCTACTTTATCTGTTAGAGCTTTTAGCATATTAATCTTATTTGTTTTAAATTCCCTAATAATTTCAACAGTCCTGCCATGTCTGGTTCTGATGCTTGTTCTATTTCTTCAATTTTTTTTTTTTTTTTGTCTTTTAGTAAGCCTTGTAATTTCTTTTTTGTAGCTCGACACGATGTCCTGGTTAACAGGGACTGTGGTAAATAGTCCTTTAGTAATGTGTTGGTAAGGTGTAGGGTGAGGGAAGTGTTCTATAGTCCTATGATTAGGTCTCAGTATTTTAGTGAGCCTATGCTTCTTGACTGTCAACTTCACAAGTGTTTCTCAGGTTTTTTCTCCCCACTTAGGTGGGACAGGATGGCTAAAGAGGGCTGTGGTTGGATATTTCCCTTCTCCCACGAGGAAGGCTAGAGCTTGATGAAGTTGGATATTTCCCATCCCCTAGGTCAGTTAGGCTCTGGTAAAACTCTAGTAGGTTGGGCTATGGTTAACTAGTTTCTCCTAAGGCCAGACCTTGTTAGGAAGAACAGATTTCCTTGGTGTATTGCAAAATTTTTTTTTTTTTTTTTCTCCTCTCCCTGCTTGGAAGCAGAAGGAGCTCTTTCTCTAATATTTGACTGTGAGAACTTGTTTGAACTTCTGGAGGAAAAACTCACAAAAGCATGGAGGTCCTCCTATAAGTGGGTCCCCCAAGAGTTTTAACTTCTCAGACTTGCCTGAAGCTAGCCTCTAGCAGTTCATCATTCAGAGTTCAGGTTTTCCTGCCCCACCACTGGTCCCCAAAGTGGTTTTTGCTTAGCTATGTTGTGATTCTCTGTATCTGCCTGTCTCTCCAATTTGGAAGCCAGCAGTTTGCCCTATGACCTCACGTCTCTTACAGATCTAAGAAGTTATTATTTAGTTTGTTCAGCTTTTTACTTTTTGTTAGTATAGACTTTTAAGCTCCATATATGAAGAACCAGATATTGTGACTTGCTTCTAACAAACAGAATATAGCAAAAGTAATGGGATGTCACTCCGATGAATAGGTTACAAAAGACTATCACTTCCATCTTGTTAGACCTTCTCTCTTTTGCTGACACTCTCCTTTGCACTCTTGCCCTCTGTTGAAAGATGCTGTATGTAGCGAGGCCCTATGTGGCACGAAGCTGGAGATTTCTAGTCAACATATGAGAAACTGAGACTTGGTCCAACAGCTTGGAATAAACTGAATCCTTCTGATGACTAAATGAGTGAGCTACAAAGAAAATATGTCCATTCAAGCCTTCAGGTAATTGCAGTCTTATGAGAGACCCAGAGTCAGAGGACCTGGCTAAGCCATGCCTGCCTGGCTTTTTCTGGCCCATAGAAACTGTGAGATAATAAATGTTGCTCCTTTAGTCCACTAAGGTTTTGGGTTAATTGTCAAGCAGCAGCGCCCAACTATAAGGAATACATTTTAACTAGTTTTTCCAGAGGGCAGATCTTATTAAGAGTACAGTGCTCTAGTGTATTTTGAAATGATTTCTGTGACCTAGCATGCACGTGCACACATGCAGACACCCATACATATGCTTATAGAGCTTCATAAAATAGTATTTACTGTTCTATATAAGGAACTCAGATATTTTCTATTCCATTAATTTTTTATATAATAGGGATACGGATTTGATTTCATGACCCACAAATAAGTTGAAACAATTTGAAAAACACTGATTAAGAATATAATCCCTAGAATAAAATTTCTTGGATTTGTATGTAACACAGGTCTATCTCTTAGTATAGTTCAGTATCTCTGACAATTACACAACCTATCTGTGTGTCAGCTTCCTAGTCTGTAAAATAAAGAAATGGGAAAATACAGGATGCTGTTGAGGATTAGATCAGATAATATGCACAAGGCATTTAGCACAGAACTCTGCATATAGACAAGGCTAACTATTCATAGATATTAGGTCATGAAATATGAAATGTCTGATTTCAAATCAAAAGTGTAGTTTATTAAACTCAAACAAGAGGAGGTACAATTAATCAAAGTATGCACCTAAACTGTGGACACGGTTTTGCCACGTTAATGGTAGCCTGTTTAGAGCAGCAGCAAAGAACCCTGGAGAGCGAGTGGCAATGAAATCACAAAAGGTGTTTTCCACAGCTTGTTGAGAACTGAATATTTTTCCTTGCAAGAAGTAGTTCAAAGCCTGGAAGAAGGGGTAGTCAGTTGGTGCAAGGTCTGGTGAATATGGTGGATGACAGAGTTTCCAAGTCCAGCTGCTATAGTTTGAGCAGCACTGTTTGTGTGACATGTGGTCAAGCATTATCTTGCAAGATGATTGGCCTGTCTCTATTGACCAATCTCAGCTGCTTAATCACAAGCAGCCTCATCATTTTGTCCAGTTGGTTGCAGTAGACATCCACTGTAATCAATTAACCAAGTTTCATGAAACTGTAGTGGTTAACACCAGCAGTGGACCACCAAACAGACACCATTAGCTTTTTTGGATGAATATTAAGTTTTGGACTGCGTTTCAGCACTTCATCTGTACCCAACCATTGTGCCAAATGCTTGCGACTATCAAAAAGAATCCATCTTTCATCAGACATAACAATATGGTGTAGAAATGGTTCGCCTTTATGTTGTGACAGCAAAGAAAGACAAGCTTCGAGATGGTTTCTTTTCTGATGCTCGTTTAATTCATACAGTACCCATCTACCCAGTTTCTTTACCTTGCCCATTTGTTTCAAATGGTCCAATATTGTTGGAATAGTAACATCAAATCTTGATGCTAATTTACAAGGAGGCTGAGATGGATTGGCTTCCACTACAGCTTTCAGCTCATCATTATCCACCTTGGTCTCAGGTTGCCCACATGACTCATTTTCAAGATTAAAATCACCAGAACGGAACTTCTCAAACCTCAAACCATTAATGTACTCTGTGTTCATTGGCCACATCCCTCCCAAACACTTCACTGATTTTGTGCCGTCTGCACTGCATTGGTTCCACAAAGAACTCATATTAGAAAATAACAGGAATTTTTGACTTAAAAATTGCTCTAAAAAACATGTAAGATAATCACAAGCCAAAACATGCATTTGCAAGACTGAAGATGTACCTTCATGATAAAAAAAAAAAACCCCAAGAAGTGTCAAAGTAAAATGTCAGAGATATCAACTGTCACGCTTAGTACTTAAGGAAATCAGGCATTTCATACTTAATAACCTAACATTTCTTTGCTGAGACTTTCTTTCCATTCATTTCAAGAGTATTCACTGTTACCTTGGAGAATTTTTATAATAACTACTTAGAAGTCTTTGTCAGATAATTCCAACATCTGTGTCTTTTTGGTGTTGACTGATTTTTTCTCAATTATTTGTATGTCAAGTATTGCATTCTTGACATTTTGAATATATGAATTTCTGGGTCTTATTTAATAACACATACAATTTTACTTTTTGTTTTGTTTTAGTAGGTATTTAGTACAGCTGAACTCAGGCCACAAGTTCCAATCAGCATATTGTGAACTGTGCTTCCAGTTTCAGTTCAGTTTTTAAAACCTTTACAGTGCTATTGGGATCTGTCTCACGTGCACACAACCAGCAGCCAGAACGAGACTTGGCTGGCAATCTCTCCTGTAGTTCATTTCACAGACTATATATATTACATATATATATTTTTTTGAGACAGAGTCTCACTTTGTTGCCCGGGCTAGAGTGCTGTGGCATCAGCCTAGATCACAGCAACCTCAAACTCCTGGGCTCAAGCAATCCTTCTGCCTCAGCCTCCTGAGTAGCTGGGACTACAGGTATGCGCCACCATGCCCGGCTCATTTCACAGTCTATGTATGCTGTTTAGAGTCAGAGCCACAAAGGTGCAACCTGAGGGTGAACAGATGCTTATAAACTATAAGGGATTGCTTTCCCAAATCCCTTTCTCTCCACAATCTCCCAGTACTTTCTGATTTCTTGGGCTCATCCAGGCAGTCCTCCAGCTAAAAGGCTGAGGCTTTAGAGGCTATGCTGCATGTCTGATGATGCTTGGGGGAGGATAGAGAGTGAAAATAAGCAATGGGAATTTGTTTTACTCTGTTGGTACCATAGGTCCTTCAATTAGAAGGAAAGTTTTGGTTTTCTTTATATTAAGCTTTCCTTTATTCTAGCTGAAAATGACCCTTTCTTCTCGTTAGTACCATCTTGACTCCTTTATAACACTTATATGATTTGAAAAATAATTTTCTTTTTCTTTTTTTTTTTTTTTTTGAGACAGAGTCTCGCTTTGTTGCCCGGGCTAGAGTGAGTGCCATGGTGTCAGCCTAGCTCACAGCAACCTCAAACTCCTGGGCTTAAGCAATCCTTCTGCCTCAGCCACCCGAGTAGCTGGGACTACAGGCATGTGCCACCATGCCCGGCTAATTTTTTCTATATATTTTTAGTTGGCCAGATAATTTCTTTCTATTTTTAGTAGAGATGGGCTCTCGCTCTTGCTCAGGCTGGTCTTGAACTCTTGACCTTGAGCGATCCACCTGCCTCGGCCTCCCAGAGTGCTAGGATTACAGGTGTGAGCTACCGTGCCCGGCCTTGAAAAATAATTTTCTGATCAAATCTTCTCTCCCCCAGTTAACTATAATAAAGGGTACAGATTTATGCCAAATGTGTGTGATAGCAAAGTGTTTTTATTACACTTCGATGACAATACACATAAAAATTAAAAGTTCAAAAAATTTCTATGACTAGCCAATAAATTGCTGCAACTTTTGCCAGCTAATGCTCATGCTCATGCCCCCAAACTTTGAAACGCAGTATTTTTCAAGAACTATTCTGGAAAAGCTTGATTATGATAAAAATAACAGGAAGAATACTCTATTGTTCTTGAGCTTTCTGCTGAAACTCTGAATAGCAACAGATTGCTAAGCAAATGTAGTGTAGGATATTCTAAAAAATGCTGCTTCAGGAGACAGATTCAGTTAAAATGTGAAACACATTTTAATTCCAGCATTCCAGTGTAAATAATTGGTGGATTCAAGGAGATCCAAGAGTTGGATGAGTGACCATAGTTGATAATGCTGACACAAATGTTAGCTACAACAAACTAAGATGAAATGGAGAAAACAATATTGAAGTAACTGATGTAGTTTTTTTCTGATCTGATTAGAATACACAAATAAAAGTTGAGAGGTTAATAAGATCAAAAGACAATACCTTCAGATAAATAGAGAGAATGAGAAGGAATCAATGATTGAGGAAACATACTTCACTACGATGACAAGCAAATTAAGGAGAAGGATGAAAAAAACCAGGTAAAAGGATATGGGGAAAAAATAGTTCAGGATGAAGAAAAAAAATTCTCTCACAATAGCAGGGGAATGCCACAGACAGACTAGAGGATTTCTTAGTAAAAACAAATGTCAGGATGAACTAGAACAGGTATGAGGTTCTGGAAGAGGAAAAGGTTTGCATAAAAGTGACCTACTCTCATCCAGCAACACTAACTCTGTTTCTCAAAAGCAATAGTTTCAGAAACTGTCTTGCTCAAAGCTCCGAATTTATAAAGGACACCAACCTAAACTGAAATGTACCATATCTCTGCACTTACCTCCTTCTCCTCTGGCTTGAGGAATGGTCTGATACGAAATATATCAAATATAAAGATATAAATTCTATCACAAAAGAATTTTATAGTATATTATGACCACTAATATAATATCTGCTTTCATAATTTTATGCAGATAAAAATGATGTTATAATGATGGTTTATAGCTGGTTCAATCACAATTTTATAAGCTTATTTATCAAAAGTTAAAATAGAAGACTATTAAAAATAGCTAAAAAGGTAACACATGTCAGTGTTTAATGTTTCTGTAACTGTTGGTAAGGCTTACATCTAAATCTGATGCAGAATTCTTAACGGCATTGTAACAGTTCTTTCTTAGCCACATGGTATTCACTGGTACTATGAGTCTGGAAGAGACTGGCTATGGGTACCACTTCTTGTCTTCAGCTGTGACTGCGCAATATCAGCGAGAGCACTTTGTATCTTTTCCAGAAGCATGTCCCCTCGATAAACAACATCCTCCAGACAAGTGGCAGCTTCATGGTTTTCTTCTTCTAGCTTATATAAGCTAGCAGCCTTTATAAAACACAAATTTAAAAATCATTAGAGTTAAGAAGGAAACTGCAGCAGAGAAATTTAATTTTAAATCTGGATGACTTTATGACCATTGTGATATATTTTTCAGTAGCAGAAATTCTAAAAATCAGATAACTTAACAATTTTCCTTGCATGAATTATTAAAAAGAATGAAGTTTCAATTAGAGATCTCTAGATATTTATATGTGACTCTCTTCCACATTACTTTTGGACACTATTATTCTACTCCACAAACAGAATGCCACCTCCTCTCATTCTTCACTAGGAAGAGACAAACTGAGGAAAATTGGGGATTTCCTTATAACTCAAAACTGGACAACTATATACATTCAACACAATCTTCAACAGACTATACCAACTCCCAGTTAATAAAACCCTCATCTTAAAGTAACTTTGAATATTATAACAAAACATGCCATGGTTTGAATGTTCCAAAATTCATAGGTTAAAATTGAATCACCAATTTGTGATAGTATTAAATGGTAGGGCCTTTAAGAGATAATTAGGTTATGAGGGCAGAGCTCTCATAGATGGGATTAGGACCCTTGTAAAAGGGCTCCAGGTTGAAGGGGAAGCTCTTGCTCTCTTGCCTTTCTGCCTTTCACCATGTGAGGAAGTAGAAATAAGGGCTTCAACAGATGCCGACGCCTTGATCTTGGACTTCCCAGCCTCCAGAGCTGGGAGAAAATAAATTTCTGTTCTTGATAATTACCCAGGCTCAGGTATTTTGTTATAGCAGCAAAAATCAACAAAAATAAAAGGCACTAAATCTATCTCTTTCAATTCGAAATTCTCCATTACTGGTAAAATTCTCAAAGGAATAGATACTTCTACCTGCAAAGCAGCTGTAGATTCTTCACTGGGTAAGGAATCTATCAAAACATCAATGTCTTTTGCTGTTCGTGCAATCAGTGCTGCAAAAAGCTGGGCATACTCTAGAGAAAGATAGATAACGGTAAAGTAGGATATTAGAGAACCTCAAGTACCCAGAAACAGAAATTAAATTTTAAGTTAACAAAGCCAGAAAACTTCACATAACTTTTTCTGAACTGAGAGTCTAATGATTTTAATCTAATCAGATCCTAACCCAATGATTCTAATGATTAAAGTGTAATTTTAACACATCAATCCTATTACACATTTAGCTCCAACTGGGAATTAAGTATAATGTATTTTTTTCTCATATATTAGGACAATATGGTGGTCACTTAAATAAAGAAATCTGTAAATGGGATGCCTTTCTTATTAGGGTCCCTCAAGTAAAATTCAGCTAAATTCATACAAATTCTATTCAAAAGGAGCAACAATCTGTTATTTGACATGAACAGAACTATGAGATGTAAATTGACTGTGATGCATTCATTTCTTTTATAACAAAACTTGTAGTAACATCCTCAAATAATATTTTTAGTAAAAAGCCCATAAATAAGTTAAATTTCTCAATAAAACTAATTTTAAAGGATTACAAGAAATGTAAGAATCAAACTTAGGAGAACCCAAGAAAACTTATTTACCTTCTGTAGGGTTGGCTGGTTGGTCTTTGTTAATTGCTGTCTGAATATTATTAAAAGAGGCAGGGGGACCACATTGCTGTAGCACTCCAATGGCATTACAAAACTGATCTGCAAGCTTGGGCCAAAGAAAACATGTCAAGGTTAGAAATAATTTATCACTTTTAAGGACTTCATTGGTAAGGACAACAAGTTTCTATAATGATCTCTGGGCAGAGGATTAAAACAGAAAGGAATAATTATTGATAAGATAGCCAGTTATTAATAACTATGATTAAATGTTTTAATCCTTCAAAGAAACTAAGTTTGGTATCAATCAGGATGAAGTTAAATTTGATATCAATCAAGTAAAAACAGTGAAGAAATACAAAATAAACTTTCTTTTCTTCTGAAGGTAATAGAATGGTAAGTGGCCCTAAGTTTCATAAAAAATGTATTATTCATGTACGGAGTATATGATTGCTTTTCTGAGACTGCAGTAGTTATTTACAAGTACAAAGAAATAGTAGGAAAAAGATTGTTAGAAAAGGCACCCTAAGTAATCAGAAATGTATTTCTTCAAGACTCAATCTGTCAACTCGTGGTGTCTAAAAGTATTCCTTAAGCAGTTTTGAAGACTGAGAATACCAATTCCTTACCATCTCCAAACTAAATGCCTCTATCCTCCCTACCAACTTCTCTTGCTAGTCTTGACCTCTCAAACCTCAATTCCTATTTCCAATCAGTGAATAAGCACCTCCAGTGAGTTTCTCTGCCATTATTTCAATGACAAAACTCAAAGTTAACTATTTCTTGTTTAATATCTATCTAATTTGTATGGAGAGTCAACCAGTCTAGTCTTCTTAATCAACCAGTCTAGCTTCAGATTCTTACTTTCATCTTCAAATCCTGCTAATACTACACATCTTTCTCTTCTCCTTCTATCATTATTGCTGTTGCCTTAGTTCAACCAACTATCTCACACCAGAATTATTACAATAGCTTCCTTACTGTTTTCTTGTTCACCATGTTATTTTTACCCTGCTCAAAATATTTGAGCTCACTCGACCATAGTCTTCGAAATAAATCTCCAACTCAGGATGTTTCAGTTTTCAATAATCTAAATCTATTCTACTTATTCATTTTCTACTACTCCCTCATATTTACCTGTCTAGTCATAAATTCACTTATGACTAAATGGCCTAAATTCACTTATGACTAAATGGCTTTGCTTATGTTTTGCTAATTGTAATGGAACAGTAAGTGCTCAGAAGGTATACAAACCTAGATCCTAATCCTGGTTCTATTAATCTGATTAGCTGTTTTCATTTTTAAATTGGGAACATTCTCATATCACAATGTTGTTGTGAGGAATAAAGAACATGCAAGAAAAAAATATTCCACACAGTGGCTATCTGTTCCATCCTTCAGAAGCTTTCAAGATCCATTTATTCAACAAATATTTATTGAAAATCAACAGCATGACACACTGTATATACCACATTATAGTGATACAGTGAATGTGACAGCTTCTGCAGTCAGTTTTCAAAGGGTAAATAGCATATGTTAATAACATTAATATTAACATATGAACATCGTTAATAACACATGTTAATAGTTATACAAAAATTAATTATCATTAGGATAAATGCTAAGAAGATTCCATTTTGGCTCTATAATTTGTATTCCAATTTACTTCAGCACTTATAGCTAAAAATGCTTGATTTATTGTAACTCCCTAATGACATACTGTTTTTGTACCATTTAAATATCTCTTGAGTATATGACATCTCTTTAATGTCCTTAAGGAGCAGCTCTTTGTAAACATGATAGTGCTTGCATACACAGCAGCCACTCATATTGGTTAAACTAAAGGCTTCTCTCCAAAATCCAATTCTCACAGCATATCTAGCTTGGAGTTAAGGCTATATTCTCTTTGTCCTTACTATCCTTCTAGTTATAAGACATGTATGAATATGAGACATTTTCCCTAAAATGTTTCTACCCAGCAGCATCATGACAATTTTTTATAAAACCTTAAAGGAGCATCTCCCTGAGGGAGGTTGGCTGGCAGCCCAGGCAAGTCTCTGCAAAGTAGAATTTATCTTGGTGAATATATCAACATTTAGGGGCTAGTCCTCTCAGCCTTAAAAGCTTCTATGTTATTCAACTAGTAGATCAATTTTTCACGAGTAGACTCACACTCTTCAAGTATACAAAGACTAATGTATTAACAAAAGTGCCAAGTTACTGGCCTCCAGTGGGAAAAAACTGGCAAGGGGACAAGGTACTTAGGTTTTTCAGTCAGCATATTGTCTCCATAGGCACCTTACCTGGGACATCAAATTATAATCAGAATGAAAATGAGAAATATAACTACTAATGGAAAACTATGTAACAGAAAACTATTTAACTCTCAAAAGTAGTAAGTATAGTCACATGTCACATAACAACATTTTGGTCACAGGGAATATATACTATGGTGGTCCAAAAGATTATAATAGAGCTGAAAAATTCCTAGTCACCTAAGTCACCTAGTGACTTAATAGCTGTCTTTAACATTGTAGCACAATGCATTACTTCCATGTCTGTGGTGATACTGGTGTAAACAAATCTGCACTGCCAGTCTATGAAAGTATATAGTACATACAGTTATGCACTGTACATAATACTTGATAATAAATAACTGTGTTACTGGTTTATGTATTTACTACACTACACTTTTTATTATTAGATTGTATTCCTTCTATTTATATTTAAAAAAAAAGATAAAACTGCCTCAGGCAGATCCTTCAGGAGTTATCATAGGAAATGACAGGTCCATGTGTGTTATTGCCCCTGAAGACCTTCCAGGGCAACAAGATGTGGAGGTGGAAGAAAGTGATACTGATGATCCTGACCCCATGAAGGATTAGACTAATGTGTGTGTCTTAGTTTTTAACAAAAAAGTTCAAAAAGTTTTTTAAAAATTTAAATATTATAAAGTAAGAAAGTTTCAGTAAACTAAGGTTAATTTATTCTTGAAGACAGAAAAAAAACTGTTTTATAAATTTAGTGTAGCCTAAATGTACAGTGTTTATAAAGTCTACAGTAGTGCACAGTAATGTTCTAAGCTTTCGCGTTCACTCACCACTCACTGACTCACCCAGAATAACTTCCAGCCCTGCAAGTGCTATTCGTGTAAGTGTACTGTACAGGTGTAGCTTTTTAAATCTCTTATGTTTTTACTGCATCTTTTCTATGTTTAGATAGACAAATACCACTGTGTTACAACTGCTGTTACCAAAAGCTCAGCACTTGTCCTCTATGCCATACCAGAAGAACCAGGACAAATCATTTGAGAAGGAAACAGAAGCTTATCAATTTGCTGGCAAATGAGGAGGATGGAGACTACTGTCTGAAATGCCATCGTCCTCCTTCTGGGCAGAAGTACAGAGCTTTTAAAGGCTCTGATCAATCCCATCTTTGGCTAAGACAATCTCATGACCTCCACTGGGATTCATCCCATCTTCAGTTAAAACAATCTCTGGACCTCCACCCAGATAAATCCCATTTTCAGATTAATCCCATTTGTGGCCAAGGCAACCTCCACCCTGACAATTCCCTTGAGCCATCTCCTGTGGTACAAAGAACAAAAGACATTCTCCTACCCCTTCCGACCACCGGCTTGAGGCAGGGATGCAAGTCCTAGTTCTCCAAAAGGAGTAGGGGATATTTTAAAGAGACAGAAAACATTCCTGCCATTTTTTCAAGCCATTTCTTCTCTTATGTGTTCCCCTCTGTCAACATTACCCTTCCATACTTATGGAGGAGGGGTGACCACTTTGTTACACTGCCTACAGTACTCAGTACAGTGACAGGGTGTACAGGCTTGTAGCCTAGAAGCAATAATAGGCCACACCATAAAACCTAGGTGGGCAGTAGGCTATACCATCCAGGTTTGCATAAGTACATGCTATGATGTTGCACAAAGACGAAATTGCCAAACCAGGCATTTCCCAGAACACATCCCCTTCGTTATGGGACCATGACTGTATACGTATCTTTTGGCTTGCGTATACTTTCCACTCAGGCACAGTATGTAGGAAAAGAATAACCAAAAGGAATAAATTTAAAGGAGCAACTTACAAGACCTGACCATTAATAAAGAGTAGACTTTCTGAGAGACATTAAAAACTTAAATGGAAAGATACAGGAGAATTAGAAGATTCGCTATCATAAAGATGCCAGTTGTCCCCAAACTAATGCATGCTGTGGAGTGGTCAAGAGATGGAAGGTGAGACTCTCAGTCCGTAGGTTATGAGCTAAGATCAAATAAAACTTGTCACCTCACCATCACTCCCGCGTCAACCTGACAGTGCTGGTGAGGGAATACTCCCGGTAAAATTTAATTACGAAAATCTAATCATTCAGACCTCGAGATCCTCTCAGCGGGTTAAAACCGATAAGGGAAGAGAAGAAAAAGAAAAAAGGAAAGGAAAGCTCCTGCTTCACCCCTCAAAGAGAAGAGATCCCATAAGCATCACTGACAAGAAAATAAAACAGTTCCCAGAGAACACGACAGAAACGTGCAGGCGAGGAGTCTCAGTGGCGTGTACGGGGACGAGATATCGTCCACATCAAAGAGGCTGTTTCCCCCCGCAGTCCCCGCGCGCCGCGGCGGCCGGCCTCAAACCTCCGAGTTCGCGGAGACGCCTCCCGCCGCCCCGAGCGAGCGCTTTTTGGTGAAGCCCTCCCTCAGTCCGCTCCCCAAGTCCGCCATTTGTCTCTTGGGCCCCTTTCCTCCCTTGCTTTACCTCAGGAAAGAGAAAGGCAGAGACTAATCGAATGAAATTCCTCACCGAATTCACCGCGTCTTGCAGTTGCGTGAGCCGATCCGCCATGTTCTTCCCACACGCAGACGGAGGCTAGCGCAGCTGCTCGCGCGCGATTGGGCAGTTCTAGGAGGCGTCACGGCCAATCACAGGGCGACGTCCTTAAATGCCAGAAAATTAGGGTGGGGCCGGGGAGGGCTCCCGCCCGGCGCGAAGGGGGTGGAGCTTCCCTGAGGCGAGTTTTATTTAGCTGGCTGGACCCGGGAAAAGGCTGGGTATTCTGAGCAACTGGAGCACGTGGTCCGGCGTCCGCACGCTTTTGGGGCTTAAATGGTCTCGATGTTGTTAGGTGTTAAACGCTTTACAGAGATAGTTGATTTCTGCGGAGTTTTTTTTTCAGTGATTTCTCCTACCTGGTCATGTGTTCATTTTTTAACAGCACCTTGAACACTTTCCGTTGCTTTTGCTTTCTAGGTGGATCTCAAAACATGTACCAGCAAGCAACTCACAAATACTCGGGAGTCACAATATCGACTTTAAATTCAAAATCTAATTGAAATTCACCAAGCAATCAGGAAGGGTTGAGTTAGGGTGCCTCCTCTGTTGCCTTTGGGCGGGGGGTAGGGGTGGGGGTCGCTTACCCCAGAGGAGACTGCGCGCTGCTTTCATTCTGAGGGTGGGTGTCCCGGGGAGACTGACACAAGAAATGGTACAATTAAGTACTAACCTGGGCTGTGTCGACTGTGTATGGAGAAGCAAGAATGCGGGCAAAGGTGAGAGGAGGAAGAAGAGCATTTGGAGTTAAGAGGTAAGGGTGTGAGCGTAGGTAACTAATAAGCTGCTCTGGTTTGTGTGACGGGAAACCGTGGGAGAAACCGAGGAGGGTTAGTGGAGAGGAGAGAAGAGGTTCCGGAAAATAGGCGAGATGCGTAGGAGGGCAAGTTCAATTTTAAGAAAGATCAGCTGCACAATTTCGATTTAGAGTGGGGACCCATTTGAGAGTTTAAATGTGAAGGGTGATAGTAGAAACTTGATATTTAAGGAAAGTTAGCCTGGGGATAGTCGCGGTGGCTAACGCCTGTGATCCCAGCACTCAGGGAGGCTGAGGCGGGAGGATCGCTGGAGGTCAGCAGTTCGAGACCAGCCTGAGCAAGAGAGAGACCCCCCCCCCGCCCCCCGTCTCTACTAAAAATAGAAAAAAATAGCCAGGCGTGGTGGTGTGCCCCTGTGGTCCCAGCTACTCAGGAGGCTGAGCAGGAGGATCCCTTGAGCCTGGGAGTTTGAGGTTGCTGTGAGCTAGGCTGATGCCACGGCACTTTAGTCCCGGCGATGGAGCGAGACTCTGTCAAAAAAAAAAAAAAAAAAACAAGGAGAAGAAGAAAGAAAAAGAAATGAGCGTGGAATTAGCAAATGACTGGTTTGTGAAGTTGGAACCTTTTTTTTTTTTTTTTTTGAGACAGAGTCTTTCTGTTGCCCAGGCTAGAGTGCAGTGATATCATCATAGCTCACTGCAGTCTGTGGAACAAACTCTTATACCCTCTTTCTCAGGCTGATTATCCCTGATTACTTTCTTGGGGTGGGGGAAACAATCTGTGTGGAGCTCAGTTTGTTGGGTTTATCCTAACCCTTGCTGGGAAGTTCCACTTCTGTTCACTCCCATCCCCCACCCCATCCTCAAACAATCTACACACCTACAGGAGCCTAACTGGAAGGCAAGTGAGGCACCTCCCTTCATATTGGGATTAATGAAGGATGATTCTAATTTGTTTCAGCTGTACTTTGGGGGTAATCTGCAACCTTCTTTTCTCACCTACAATTGAGAATGTACCAGCCGGCAGTGCCTGGTGGCTCACGCCTGTAATCCCAGCACTCTGGGAGGCGGAGGCAGGCGGATTGTTTGAGCTCAGGAGTTACAGACCAGACTGAGCAAGAGTGAGACCCTGTCTCTACTAAAAATAGAAAGAAATTATATGGACAGTGAAAAATATATATAGAAAAATTAGCTGGGCATGGTGGTGCATGCCTGTAGTCCCAGCTACTCGGGAGGCTGAGGCAGGAGGATTGCTTGAGCCCAGGAGCTTGAGGTTGCTGTGAGCGAGGCTGACACCAGGGCACTCTAGCCCGGGCAACAGAGCAAGACTCTGTCTCAAATAAATAAAGAGAATATACCATGTGCCAGGAAATACATCAGGAGCTAGGTTTGTAAAGATGAATTAAGCCAAGGGCTTAGTAAAAGGAGGGTTTTGCAGTTGTCCAAGAGTGAGAAGAGCTGGGCCTAGAATAGGGTGTGGACAAGAGAGGAAGGAAAAACTAGACGACTTTTGAAGAAAAAATTAATATAGATGGTTGACTAATTGGATATAGTTTGGTCCACTAAATAAGAACTGAAGAGTACTTGGGTACCTAGAGTAGAGGAGCCACTTTAAGACAACTCATATTATGACTCAGCTTTTGTCCTGTCATTATCTTCCTTACAGGTCTTCAGTGGTTCCACACAGACCTCAGGTTGATGTCCAGCCATCTGTGCCTGTTTTGTTTTGTTTTGTTTTGTTTTTGTTTTTTGAGATAGGTTCTTGCTTTGTTGTCTGGGACTACAGTGCAGTGGCATCATCCTAGCTCCCTGCAACTTCAAACTCCTGGGCTCAAGTGATCCTCTTGCCTCAGCCTCTCAAGTAGCTGGGACTACAGGAGCTCACCATTGCACCTGGCTAATTTTTCTACTTTTGGTAGAGTAGGTAGCTGGCACAACAGGAATGCACCACCACACACAGGTAATTTATCTATTTTTTTGTAGAGACAGGAGTCTCGCTTTCTTGGTCAGGCTGGTCTCGGACTCCTGGCCTCATGCAATCCTCCTGCCTTGGCCTCCCAAAATGCTAGAATTACAGCTGTGAGCCACCTCACTCAGCCTGAATAATTTTGTTTCTTTAACACCAGTTCACATTATGAGCATTGCTACAGATTGTTAGCTTAAAAGTGGGTTAACTGAACGTGTAATTTCCAAGCTATTGCTCATTAAAATGTATAAATGAAAAATTTAAACAGGAAAGAAAAGCAGGGCAATTTTCCCCAAATAACTTTGAATCTACAGATCTAATTCCACGATTATCTGAGCCATCTATCACATGGACTACTGTCTCTTGAACAGCATTCAGGTATGAGATTTGAGAGAGGAAGTTCAGATTCAGGCTGTAGGTCTTCGAGGATATTTAGCCTAGAGAAAACGAAACTATTTTTAAATGTGGTACTTGTCACTAGCACAGTAACCACTACAGATACAACGTCCTTCCAGCATTTTTATAGTGACATCAACCTTAGCTGCTAAGGCAATTGCTATGGGGAAGGGTGGGGGAATGACAAGAGAACCTGCAGCCCTCCCTTCTTTTTATAACATGCCACAGTGACTCAAAGGTTCAAGGCAGCACAGAGTCTTCTAAGAAAAGGATCCTGAGGTTTATCCAGCTGGTCTTGACACTCTGGGTGAGAAGCTGGGCTGCTTTCCTCCTGTCTGAACCTAACTTTTTTTTTTTTCTTTTGAGACAAGATCTTGCTCTGTCGCCCAGGCTAGGGTGCAGTGGTCTGATCATACCTCACTGCAACTTCTGGCCTCAAACAATCCTCCCACCTCAGCCTCCTGAGTAGCTAGGACTACAGGTAGGTTCCACCATGCCTGACCTGACCTGAACCTAGTCTTTTTTTTTTTTTTTTTTTTTTTTTTTTTGAGACAGAGGCTCTGTGGCTCTCCTGGGTAGAGTGCAGTGGCATCACCATAGCTCACTGCAACCTCAAACTCTTGGGCTCAAGTGATCCTCCTGCCTCAGCGTCTCAAGTAGCTGGGACTACAGGAGCTCGCCATTGTGCCTGGCTAATTTTTCTACTTTTGGTAGACATGGAGGTCTCACTCTTGCTCAGGCTGGTCTTGAACTTCTGACCTCAAGAAATCCTCCAGCTTTGGCCTCCCAGAGTGCTAGGATTACAGGCGTGAGGCACCATGCCCAGCCCTCAGCCTAATCTTAATCTGATTTTGTGCCTTCCCCTAATTGCCTGCTGGGCCATAGATCTTCCATCAACCTCCTGTCCCTGGCTAGGATATTCAAAGATAAACAAAGGTACATCCCAAAGCTGGCAGTGGGCAATGTGGAAAAGGAGTTCTAAGCCCATCACCATACATACTCTGTTCTTGGGCTGGCCAAGCCATTCGCAGAAGGAAGACCCTGGGTTCCCTTTGATGGGAGCAAAGGGAGGCTGCAGAGTTCCTCACACTGGTGTAGGAAGTACACGGCTGGCCATGTGGTGCCAGTGGCAGGAGCTTCTGTTATTGTTAACAGGAGCCTGGAGGCGTTAGGCCACAACATAAAGTTATTTTGCACTATAACGGTGGTTTTCATAAGAGGAACTTCTAGGGGCACCCGGGAGCGCCGCGGGCTGCGAGCCCCTCGAGTGCCGGGAGGAGGCGCGCGCTGCCTGGGAACGCCCACAGCGCCGCCGCCCGGGAACCCGCCGCGGTGACGTACGGAGGGGCAGGGTAGGAGGCGTGGGTGAGCGCGCCTGGGGTTAAGGGCTCCAAGAGGAAACCTCTCGCTAGAGTGGAGGATTGCCGCGGGCCGCTTGTCCGCGACTGCGGTGCTGGCAGGTGCGAGGCGTCTGCACCTGGAAGGCGATGGCGCCGGGCGCGAGCTCCCCGGGTTAGCGCGGGCGAGGCTGCTGGGCCCCAGAGCGCACGCCCTTTCCCCTCCCCGACCTTGGCTTTGGCCCAGCCCGGCACAGGCCGCTATGGGGCTCCTGCGGCTGCTGGTCCTGGCGGTGCTGGCGTCGGAACGCGGGGTGGCTGGTGGAGCCGAGGCCTTCGGGAACTCCAGCGAGGGTAAGGTCGGGGGCGCCTCGCTCCTGCAACCCAAAGTTGCTTTTGCATTTCTTGCAAGGTCGGCTTGCAATTCGCTCGGCTCCTGTCCACTTAGCAGAAGAGGTGGTGCCAGAGGCATTGCTGCACGCGGGGTAGTGAGTTCCGAACGGGCACGAATGGACCAGAGTTCTTTTCTGCAGTGGATACTCCCATTACTAAGGAGGCCTTACTGTCAAACTCTTAATTTAGGCTGGGGAAATGGGAAGAGATAAGCAACTGTCTTTTTCAGACGCACTGTTATCTCCCTTAGGAAGCAGCCATGTTTGTGGCCTTAAGCGAACATACTAAAGCGCTCCTTTACTCCTAGGTGGACTGTCAGCTTCTGGACAGCGAGACTTGGCTGGGAATTTAGGGCTTTATGATGGGTGGCCTTTCAAGCTGCATCAAGCTTTTACACTCCAATATCCATAACCAAATTGGTTATGTTCTGCAGAGTTTGAGAAGAAAAATAAACCCAGAATGGGACTTTTTTTTTTTTTTTAAAGCCTTTATGATCTAATCTATTAACGCCATTTGGAGATAGGAAAACATTCCACACTCACAGTGAGAGATAAAGGACACTGAATTACAGATACATAGACATACAGACAGCGAGTGTATACGCTCAATTCTACAATTTCAGCCACAAATGAAAAATAGAAACACAAATGTTTACTAGTCCAGACATCAAAGAGTTGTTCTCCTTCTTATGGGCGAGAAATTCCTAATGAATTTGAGCTCGAAATAGACAAATGGACAAAGACTAACAAACTGTATTCTCCATTGTCTCTCACCCAACAGGGAATAGATCTCTATAAGACATTAATTCATTTACAGAGATCACCAAATTTCCAATCATTGCAGCTACCAACATAGAATAGCTTGTCATCTGTAAATGAACTAAAAAGAAAAACAATGGAGAGTAAAACTAAAATTAGAAAACCAAGAATCAACAAAGTTCTGTTGCCACTTCAGATCCACCTGTGGGAAGCAAGAAAAAACGTGTCTGGGCTTGGCTTCCTCTGAGGTACACCATTTCTGATGATTTCAGGTGACTCTTGCTCATCGTCCTGGGAACTCAGAATGGGACTTTATATTGTAGGTCTTGTGCTTGGTGAAGGGGTTTTAGTAACAGCTCGTGGTTTGTTAATATAAAATGTATACAGCACTAATCATGTGCTTTTCTGTGAAACTAAGCACATTCTCAGTTTTGTTTTGAGCTTAAGAGACTAGTTGCAGTTTGGAAACATATTTTCTGAATAATGTGATTGTGTTTCTATGTCCTTAGCTTTGAAAGGCCCTTTTACAAACTGAATTCTAGTGTCTTTGCATAGGACTAAGGCTAAAGCTAAAAAGGGCAATTATATTTTTTGCAGAAAAACCTTGTTTGTAATAGGGCACTAACATTTACTGTGTGCTGTATGTGCCAGGCACTTTCCATGTGCCGTGTTATTTAATTCTCACATCCTTAATGATACATAATGATCATCCTCACTTGGCTCAGGATGAAGCTGAGGCCCAAGGCACTCATTACACAAGTGAACAGCTAGCTAGTAGGGGCACGGATAGGATTTGAACCCAGGTTTGTCTCCCTGCAAATTTCATGGTTCTTCCACTTCTGTAAAGCTGCCTTCCAATAAGAATATTTTGTGCCTGGGTGTGGTAGCTCACGCCTGTAATCCTAGCACTTTGGGAGGCCAAGGCAGGAAGATTGATTGAGGCCAGTAGTTCAAGACCAGCCTGAGCAAATGTGAGACCCCATCTCTACAAAAAATAGAAAAATTAGCCAGGTATGTTGGTGCACACCTGTAGTGCCAGCCATTCAGGAGGCTGAGGCAGGGGTATTGCTTGAGACCAGGAGTTTGACGTTGTATCCACTCCTCTCTAGCCTGGATGACAGAGCAAGACCCTGTTTCACAAAAAAAAAAAAAAAAAGTCTTGCTCAGTGTGGTGCTTTATATTTAATCCTGTGAATCCTCATTCCTCAAAATAGCCTTAGGACTGAGGTAGAAGAGATGCTATCTCCATTTTAACAGGTGAGAAATTTGAGATGTTGAGTTTGTGGTTGATCCAGGCCAGCCCCTGAGTCAGGAGGACTGGAATCCAGACCTTTTTTATTTCTAGTTTGGTGTCTTAGTATTTAGATTCTAGAAATTTTTACACAAAAGTTGAAAAATGTGAATAGTAATTTTAGAAATTAATATTTTTCCAGACATTATTTCTTGCCTCTTTTCTATGATTACAGCACGGATTAACAAGGTTACTCTTTTTGCCATGCATTAGTATTCTTCTGTGCAGGAGAGGGACAATGTGGGAACTTAACTGCTGAGTGATAATAAAAGCTGGTATTCTCCACATTTGTCAGTATGGTAAAAATCAGAAGGGAAATTAAGAAAGACTTAGTTCGAGACTTGCATGATCCTTCTGGAAAATGGCTGGGTTTCTGTTTGATGATTCTGATAATGATACAAGCTGAACAAATTGAGCAACTGCTGTAATTTACCCGTCTTTAGCAGGGCAAGCTAACTTGCACAACTTGAGTAGTGGCTTGAATGCTAAATGAATCTTTGAAGGTGGTTGATGGAATTCCTTGAATGTTAGAGGAAGGTACTTTCTGTGACCAGCAAGGACAGGAAAAGAATTGAACATATCAACAGTTTTCCTTCCTCCTGGAGTCCCAGTTCACTGCTACCCTTAACATCTTTCATTATCGTTTTAGATTTATATCCAGTAACTCACATGGAATTTCAAAGTAATTGGAGTTGAGCAGGGTGTCATTTGGGCCTTCCAATGTTTGTGCCATGGTTAGTGCTTTAAGCAAGGTAGCAGGCCAGTTGTAGAGTTATTTTCAAGTGATATCCTTCTCTCAAAAGTATGTGAAAGGCAGTATGTTCATTTTTGTGTTTCCTTTGAACTACTAGGGCTACGAGAAATTGGGAGGGGCAATTGAATGCTTGCCAGCTCAAGTAGCTGAACCATTTTTGTTCTTAATATTCTATCTGAAGAGAATTATGAAGACTAAGCTTTGACAGATCTCTCCTAGGGTTTGGTTGTTGTGTTGAAGCACAAACAATGGAGGTAAATTTTAGTAAAATAGTAAAAAGGAAGAGTTGGACATTTTTACAGTTGCCAGATTAGGTCTGATTGGGATAGAAAAAGGAAAAGATTAGGATTGGGCAGCTCTTTTTAGAATGGAATTATTGTAAAGAAAAAGTGACTCTTGGCAAAAATGGAAGATGGATATGAAAAATAGAAAAAAGTCCCCTTCTATGGCTCAGATGGAAAAAAGAAAGCCACTGCTTCTTTGAGGAAAGCTACAGTGTGAGTAAGTGCTGCAGCTTGATGTTAGCCAGTTGCTCTGTAATATCGTTTGATGTGTTGTCTTTCTTCCTCCTACTCCTCAAGTCATAAGATCTAATTGTCTCATAAAATGCTTCTAATGAATCCTCTTCTACATGGCTTAGAGGTGAATGAAGTTAAGTTCCTGTTAACTTCTTCAGAATATATTTTGGGTAGGTATCTTCTTTTGCCAAGTCTGTTTTTGTGAGTAGAAATTAAATGCAGTTTCTGCCAGACTGTGCTGCTGTCTTAACTTTCAGTATCTTTGATTGTCATTCTATGGAAGTCTCTTTTCAACTTGAGCTTATGATGTGCTGGGCATTTCTGTGAATTCCCTGTACGTGTTAGTCCCTTTCTTCTTCCCACTAGTTAATTTGTAGGGCCATTCGGAGAGTACCTGTTTTTTTGTTTTATTTTGTTTTTAATAAGGAGATGTGTCTCTGAAGCACTGGAAAGCTAATTAAAGTTAATAATGATACTTTATTGTGTAGCATTTGACGGTTTAAAAAATTGTCTCTCATTTGTTTGATACTTTCGGCAGCCAACTGATACATGTAGCACATTTATGTCAATTTACCAAGACATGAGGAAGCAGAGGCCCAGAGGAAGTAAGTTACTTGCTTGAGGTCACACTGTTCAACTGTCATTCAACATTTATTGTGTGCCGGGTAGGTGACTGACTGTACTCTACTAGGCACCAGCACATCCAATGTGACAAAGCCCTGCACAGCCAACAGTCAGACCACAACTGGTTTGGTGAAAATGCAATCATCGGTGAAGTGTGAAATGCCTGTTGGACTGCCAGGGTTACACTGCCACAGTATTTTCATACAGAAGTTAGGTTAAAGATAACTAAGAATAGGAGAAAATGCGTTATTCGTGGAACATTGCATTAGGAGTTCTCAACTCTGGCTAAACATTAGAATCACCTGGAAAACTTTTTTAAAAAAGTATATTGGTGAAAAGACAACTAGAAATTTAAATTTTAAAGAAAAAGTAAATGTATGGTAGCATCAAGAAACAATAACTATTTAGGGATAATTATAATGGGATATGTAAAGACCTTTATAGAAAAAACTATATATGTCAACATTGTTGAGATAAATTGAGAAACTAAATAAATAGAGGAATATCTCAAATTCATAGCTTATAAAATTCTATGTTTTAAAGATATTTCTCCCTAAATGATACATTCAGGGCCATCCCAATCAAAATCCCAGGCTTTTTTTGTGAATATTGACAAACTGATTTCTAAAGTTTATATGGAAATGAAAAGGGCCATACATAGTGAGACAGTTTTGAGGAAGAAGAACAAATTTGGGACAGGGGTCAGGAGAGTGTAATATTGGTGTTAGAATAGACAAACCAGTAGGACACAATTGAGAATCCAGAAACAAACACATATGCTCGCTTGACTTATATGCAAGGTGGAACTGCAGAGCAATAGGGAGATGGTGATATTTTTAATGGAGGTTGCTATGTCAAGTAGATAATTATATCACGGAAAAAAATGAACCATCACCCGTGTCTCACACCATATATAAAAATCAATGTCAGGTTGATTTTTAGACCCAAATATGAACAATAAAACAAAGTTCTAGAAGATCACATGGGGAGTGTATCCTCATGATCTTGGAAAGGTTTCTTTAAAATGACACAAAAAGGACTAATCATAAAGGAAAAACTTGAGAAATTGGACTACATTAAAATGAAAACTTTTGTTATTCTAAAAGTAACAAGAGAGTGAAAAGACAAGCTACAAAAGTGGGAGAAGATATTTGCAATTTATATCTAACTGAATACTCATATCCGTGAGGTATAAAGAACTCCTAAAATTTGAGAAGGACACACAATCCAATTTTTAAAATGGGCAAAAGACTGGAACGGATTCTTTCACAAACTTTGTGTACTTCTCTGTTTGTTATTTAATAAATATTTGTTTTTTAATTCATACCTGGATCCTACCCTTAGGGATTCTAATTTAACTAGTCTGGAGAGGGTTACAGGCAACAGTATTTTTATTTTTTAAATCATCTCCAGATTTATAACATACAGCCAGAGTGTATAACTACTGCATTACCGTTTCTTTATTATAAGGATACTTTATGATCGCTATGGAAAATTTGACAAGTAAGAAGATGTGTAAAGAAAACAAAACAAAAAAATCATTTAAAAATATACCCGCAAGGCTGGGTGCAGTGGCTCACGCCTGGAAGCACTTTGGGAGGCCAAGGCAGGAGGATCTCTTGGGGCCAAGAGTTCAAGATCAGCCTGGGTAACATACTGAGACCCTATCTCTTCCAAAATAAATAAATAAATAAATAAAGTAAACCCCCCCCACCCCCCAGAGATTCCTCCTCTTAATACCCCAACTTATTTTTAAAGTGACCAGATTTTAAATAATATTAAATATATACAGTATCCCTCCTGGTTCTTGCTGTAGGCATTTAGGGAAAAGGGGATAGTAAGGCATCATCTTTCTGTAGCTTTTGGGAAATCTAGGAAGTAACAGATGAATGCTATTAACTATTCCTGAAATGCTGGGTATACTTCTTGAGGAAAAAGTCAGAAACAGAGACTGCAGCTTCATATTTGTCCTGATTATTTATTCTCATGGGATGTTTGTTTTTACTTCTTTTTTTTTTTTTTTTTTTTTGAGACAGAGTCTCACTCTGTTGCCCAGGCTAGAGTGAGTGCCGTGGCGTCAGCCTAGCTCACAGCAACCTCAAACTCCTGAGCTCAAGCGATCCTCCTGTCTCAGCCTCCCGAGTAGCTGGGACTACAGGCATGCACCACCATGCCCGGCTAATTTTTTCTATATATATTTTTAGCTGTCCATATAATTTCTTTCTATTTTTAGTAGAGGTGGGGTCTCGCTCTTGCTCAGGCTGGTCTCGAACTCCTGAGCTCAAACGATCCGCCCACCTCGGCCTCCCAGAGTGCTAGGATTACAGGCGTGAGCCACCGCGCCCGGCCTGTTTTTACTTCTGAATTTCTTAGACTAGAACAAGACTTCTTAGGTACAGTTTAACCATTTAAGATCAAAGGTCATCTGTTACACTGTCTCAGCAAAACTTCAAATGAGTTTATTGCCTGCCAAATGCTTTCTAGAATACTCTTCCACAAAACCAGAACTGTTTTATTTCTTCTGAGTTCTTATTCATACTGGAATGGTAACAGCTTGTATGTTTATCAGTAAGAGATTGGTTGAATAATTATGGTACATATACAGAATGGAATATTGTATAGCTTTTAAAATGGTAAAGCCAGAATTATATATGTTGATATAGAAAGATATCTAAGACCTATAAAATGGGCCATATCAAACATTTATATCTCTTTCTGTCTGTGTGGAAATATGCAAGTTGATATCTGCCTAAGTCTTAAAAGATATATACCAAACTGTTAACAGTGATGATTTCTGTGCAGTTTACTTGCTGGGGGAATTAACTTTCTCTACATTTCATACCTTTTTAATAAAGATTATATATTATCTAGAAAAACATTACTGTTTTAAGGAAAAACAAAACAAATGCCAGAAGTGTTGAGAGAGTGTGCCCATTTTACCTAGGCCCTAGTGTGTGTCCTTGTTTTATAAAAATTTAAAATGTAGAGTTGAAGTAGAACTTGTGCTTTGAGTGCTATCAAGGATGGAGGCTTTTTTCCTATTTGGCAATTTCTTTCTGATAAGAACACCTCAAATCACTGTAGAAATGTGAAAAACAAGGAAATACATAAAGAAAAGAAAAATCACTTAAAATATACTCCCAGGGATACCTGCTTTTAATACCCTACTTATTTTGTCACATCATCAGTTGTTTAATAATGTATTTTAATTTCCATGATTTTGTGTTTCCTTATAGCCTAGAATTTCTAAAGTTTGGGTTCTGCAAGTATTTCTGGGGCATGATTCATCCTCACCCTGAGTGACACGTTAAGGGAAAGTTAAGAAAAGTTTACCACCAAGACTTCCCTAGTTGACAACTTCATTCTCTTCCAGGGCTTTTAAAGGTTCTTTGTCCTGTTTTGATTCAGGGCCATGGCATGAGAGATAGACATAAGGATTATCAAAACATTTTCTAAAATATATCAAAAGTAAAACCTAAGTGATAATTATGGAAGTCTTGGATAACCTTTATGAATTTGCTTGTACCAGTTTTGATCACTGTACCTAACAGCCAGAGTGACTATTTCATAAGTACTTCATAAATATTGGCCAAATAGGGAAAATGAGAAAAGAAGGGAAAAACTGCAAATGTAAACTAGAAAAGGCAGGATGGTAAATGAGATGAGAGTTTTGGACAGTTAAAGGATGGAAATCTGATTCTTTCCTAGGAAAACAGACTGATACTGCTTATTTTGACAGCCCAAAGTAGGTGGATATTTTTAAGACTTGGGAGATGGGTGATAGATCAGACCAAAATTAAAGTGCAATATGTGAAACATTTTTAGTGTCATTTACTGAGATCCTTGTAGTTTTATGTATAATTAGGTTTTCTAACAAAATAATCATGATAATGAGAAGGCCTGGAAAATCTAAAAAATGTTTTTCTTGTTTCCCTTTAAAAAAAAAAACAACACAAACTCCCCATATTTTCCAAACTTCCCTACCTAGATTCTATTAGCCACTCACTAATATTTTTATTAATACCTCTATTATGGCTGGAGTTTGGTCCATATAAAATGTAAAATGTCTTTCTTTCTCATTACATAAATAGGAAATATACCATCTTCATTTGTCATTGTTCTTATATAACTGTTAAAATTTTTCTCTGGAGTTTTAGAAATTAAATTTTAACCACAAATAGCCTTTTTTTCTGTCACTAGTTTTTTTTTTTGTTTTTTTTTTTTAAACCATTACGGTATGTAGGTAATACAGCATTGCAGAGTTTAGGAAAAAGTTACAGAGATTAAGCATTATTCAGGTCTTAGCACTATTTGTGTGTTCTTTTGGCTTTCCTTCCACAAGTTAATTATTCTTGATATTTTTTTGTTCTGCTTGTTTTTAATAGTCTAGATGGAGTATTTGTATTAAAAAAAAAGTGTTGAAAATTGACCTTCTTGGGAAATGGTACTTAGGAATGTGTTATTAAGTTCTTTAGTGTCTGGTGTGTTTTTCTTTTACCACCCACTGACTCTAATTTCCTTCTAAAATAAAACATGATAGTTCCACAATGGGACTCGGGTGAATTATAATCTTTTTCTCATCAAATCCTTTTCATCTATATTAAATTTAAATCTTTTTTTGTTTTTGGAATCGAACCCCCAGGACTCTTTATGTGATACTTGGGAGCTCTGCTGTTTATGCAGAGATGTGCTGACTGTAGGGGGGAGGGGGAGGGGGGCGATGCAGGACCACGCAGAAATAAGGGCAACCTAATTTAATGGATTATTGCAGAATTAGATTGGCAAAAGAAAGAGCTGGTGTGCAGCTGGGAGAAAGACACACCACGGAGAACCGTGGACAGAGTGGCTGAGATATGGACGATGGAGGCAGGGAGACAGATGGGAGAGGACTGGATGAGGCACTGGATAACTACCCTTGTTATAACCTATTGTTTATCTGAACTTTGAGCTTGATCCTTAAACAAACAAAAAGTTCCCTTTGCAGGAATGCTTGTGGTTAACAGTTATAGGTACAATGCCTGGGCAACAGACATTTTCGCCAATGGTGATGGCATCTTCCTTTGCAAGTTAGGAAGTACTATTCCCATTTGACAGCTGAGGAAATTGAGGCTTAAGGGAATTAAGTAATTTGGCAAAATCACACAGCTAGTACGCTCTGGGATTAAATTGAGCCACCTGTGTCTCTCCAGGCCATGCTGACTTCAGAATTCACTAGATGGTACTATTCTTTAATACTTGAATTCTTTAATAGTGTATTCATGATTGTTTGTAGCCCCATAGAGTTGTTCATCTTTAAATTCAGGGACACTGTTCCAAAGAGAATTGTTATTGCTGCTACCAGATGGGAAATTTTTCTGGGCTCTGGGAGCCCATCCTCAAATCAGCACTTTAAGAATTGTTCACATCTTTTGAAATACCTCTGTTCCATTTTAGTTCTAATCCACCACTTACTAGCTGCATGACCCTGCGTCATCTGCTTCACCTTTTTTTTTTTTTTTTGAGACAGAGTCTTACTCTGTTGCCCAGGCTAGAGTGCTGTGGCATCAGCCTAGCTCACGGCAACCTCAAACTCCTGGGCTCAAGCAATCCTCCTGCCTCAGCCTCCTGAGTAGCTAGGACTACAGGCATGCGCCACCATGCCCGGCTAATTTTTTCTATATATATTTTTAGATGTCCATATAATTTCTTTATATTTTTTTTAGTAGAGACGGGGTCTGGCTCTTGCTCAGGCTGGTCTCGAACTCCTGAGCTCAAACGATCTGCCTGCCTCAGCCTCCCAGAGTGCTAGGATTACAGGCGTGAGCCAGCGCGCCCGGCCTGCTTCACCTTTTAAGCTTCATGTCCTCAACAGGCAATACTGGCAATAATAATATTTACCTCAAGGAGTTTTTCTGAGGATTAAATTGGCATTCCACATTTGTTTATGAATGTGATTTCTTCAAATTGATATTAGAGGTATAAATGTTATAATGAAAATTTTCTCCCATTGCAGGTCTTCTTGAATTTTCTCTGGGGAAATTTAGGTACTTGGAGCTCACCAGGTCCTTTCCAGAAGAAGCTATTTTGCATCATATTTCCAGCAATGTGACTTTTCTTATTTTCCAAATACACTCACAGTATCAGAACACAACAATTTCTTTTTATAGGGTAAGTACAAATAATTATTCCAGTAAAAACCATTTCCATATATTTGGGTCTTGTATTTAGAATAACCATTAGAATTTGATGTCTCTCAATGTTTACGACATTATGTGTTAAATTTTAAAAAAATCAAGATTGGGTCTTATCAAATTAGTGATTGAGACTGGCCAAGAGGTGAGTTTCTCAGGCCTTTCTTGAGTGTGGCAGCCTCTGATTTAAAAAGGAGTGATACAATGGTATATTATTCAGCTATAAAAAAGAATAAAATCCTGTCATTTGCAGCAACTATGGATGGACCTGGAGGCTATTATGTTAAATGAAATAAGCCAAGCACAGAAAGATAAACATTGCATGTTCTCACTCATATGCAGGACCTAAAAAAAGTAGATCTCATGAAAATAGTAGATTGGTAGTTACCAGAGATGAGGAAGGGGAGGGAGGAAGAGGTAAAAAACGTAAATGTGTTTACCACCACTGATGTGTGCACTTACAGCAGGTAAAGATGGTAAATTATGTCTGTATATTTTACCTTAATAAATTTTTTTTAAATGGGGGTACTAGGCTTGGTGGCTCACACCTGTAATCCCAGCAATTTGGGAGGTTGAGGCAGGAGGATCACTTGAGCCCAGAAGTTTGAGACCAGCTTGAGCAACATAGCAAGACCTCATTTCTACAAAAAAATTTTAAAAAAGTTGGCCAGGTGTGCCCTCCTATAGTCCCCACTACTCAGGAGGCTGAGGCAGGAAGATTGCTTGCGCCTTGGACTTTGAGGTTGCAGTGAGCTATGATGATACCACTGCACTCCAGTCTGGGTGACAGAGCAAGACCCTGTTTCAAAAAAAAAAAAAAAAGGGCAGGGTAGGCGAAGGGCACCCTGTATCAAATGTCTCCTCTCTGCAGTTAATTTCCTCATAATTTCCTGCCTTTTCATTTTCTTACTCTAGTGTGTTCTTAATGATTTGTACCTGAGAATATGTTTTAATGGGTTTCTATTGTAGTTTAGCTATTTAGTGTTGAAGTTTACTAAGAACCTTATGGAATCAACTTTATTCTTTAGAGTCTATCCTGCAACCAATAAAATTATAGCACTCCGTTCATCCAGCCCTGGGCTATGCTTCCAGCAGTGTACAAGGACCTTATTATAGATGTCATCACTAAACCCTTAACCCAACCTCACCTTTGAGACATTTTTTAAATGCTCTGGATTAGCGTAAGCTATTAAGGGTCTGCCATTTATAGTAATCTTTTACATGTCTGTTTATATTTAGCCTATATAACCCCTTAGGCTAACAAATGAATTTCACCCTGTATGGAGTTGTACTTCTTTTTATTTGTCTTAAGCCTACCTTGTAATATTCTGGAATTTGGTAAACAAAGCTGTCTTAACCCAGTTTGTATATAATTTTATAGGCATCGGTTGTACTATCTTTCCAACGAAATATTTTGTATTTTTTTATTCCTGCCGTCTTGCATCTACCATGAAGGTTTTAAAATTATGTGTGAGAGTGAAGTAGGGGAAATAGTTAATAGACTAGAAATGGAAGAGTTCAGCTGAGGAAAAAGGAAAAGGAATAAATTGTGTTAATCATAAGAGATACCCATACATTGATTTTGCTGGAGTTTTTTGCAGCCAGAGCAGAAAGTAAAGCATGTTACATTTTATAACTTCCTTAGAAAGGAAGAAGCATGCCAGTTCCTCAGGGTAGGTCAAATTTTTTCTAGCACTCAATTTAAGAGAAAACTTCCTATTCAGGCTCTTACATAGGAGACATAGTATAATGGCAAATAGATGATTTCCTTCTCTTTTTTTACTAGCTCTATTTAAAAAAAATTTTTTTTAATTGACAAATAATAAGGTAATTTGCTTCTTAATGACATTATAACAAAGACAACATTTGAAGGAAAAGAGAGAAGATGGGGAAAAAGGGGTTTATATTTATTGAATGCCTACTATATGCTAGGCCACTGTTTCTTTTCTTTTCTTTTCTTTTTTGAGAGAGAGTCTCGCTCTGTCACCCTGGCTAGAGTACAGTGACATCATCATAGCTCACTGCAACCTCAAACTTCTGGGCTCAGGAGATCCTCCCAAGTAGCTGGGACTACAGGTATGCGCCACCACGCCTAGCTAATTTTTTCTATTTTTTTGTAGGGATGAGGTCTTGCTCTTGCTAAGGCTGGTCTAGAACTCCTGAGCTCAAGTGATCCTACTGCTTCAGCCTCCCAGAGTGCTAGGATTATAGGTGCAAGCCATCGTGCCAGGCCGGCCACTGGTCTTAAGCTCTTGAGGCTATTGTCTGCACAAGTCTATGGATTCTCTCCCAGGCAAAATATATACTTTCATGGGGACCTCCAGAAATTTAGCTGGACCCTCAAGCCCCTAGTTAGGAACCCCTATGTTTGGTTTTCCATATGGTTAATTCACACCACAGCTCAACAAAGTTGTCACAAAGCCTGTTTCTACATTTAAGGAAGTAGGGCTTGGATAAAGCGATGTCAGCATAACTAGTAAGTGCCCAAAGAGGCCTGGATGAACAGCATCTTGGGCCTTGATTTCCATGCAGAAAGTATCTTAGTTATCCCTAATTGTATTAATAACAGTTTTCATTTCTTGGGCCACCTGTAGTTCCCACTATTATATCACTTAGAAGATCATGACCAGAAGTGCACATGGCTCTGGAAGCAAGTGGTCTGTGTGAAGAAAATTGTTTCTGTTTCCTGTGCCCTTCCTGGTGAAGTATGGTACTTTCGGTTTTTTGGGTCATCATGGCAGTTGGTTCTTTGCAGCTGTTGACCCTGTAGTTCATCAATTAATATTTGAATCATTCTCCCTTATGCTTGTCAGGTTGAAACTGATCTGGTACCTTTTCCTTCCCATTTCCTTAGCTGTAAGAGAACACCCTGAATCTGTTACCTTTTAGCTTAGCCTTTTATTCAAAAAGCTTTCCAAGCAGACGGGAGTAGAGGATGGTAGAGGGGAGGGGGTGAGAAAGGATTAGGAAGGGGCACAAGGAAATGTTTTGGTGTGATGCAAATATTCACTATCTTGATGATGATAGTGTGTTCACAGGCATCTATGTATATCAAAACTTATTAAATATTTAGTATACTTTATATGCAGGTTATAGTATGTCAATTATAACTCAGTTAAAAAAGCTTTTCAAAAACTCTGAACTCCTTGGGGCCAGGGCTCATGTTTTTATTTTGGTAGTCTCAGTACCTGACATAGTAATTACATATATATATATATAGACACACACACATATATATATATATATATTTTTTTTTTTGAGATGGAGTCTTACTCTGTCACTCAGCCTCGAACTCCTGGGCTTAAGCAATCCTTCTGCCTTAGCTTCCTGAGTAGCTGGGACTGCAGACACGTGCCACTGTGCCTAGCTAATTTTTAAAATTTTGTTTAGAGGCAGGGTCTCGCTATGTTGCCCAGGAGGGTCTCAAACTCCTGGCCTCAAGTGATCCTCCCAAGTAGCTGGGATTATAGGTGCAAGCCACTGTGCCCTGTGATATAGTAAATCTTAATTCAGGTGAATTGGAATGCTTAGAAATTTCACTGTACATCTGCTATTCTTATCAAAGATCATTTTTATAGACTGAATGTTTGTGTCCTCCTCCCCAATTTCATACGTTGAAATCCCAACCCACAGTGTGTTGGTATTAGGAAGTGGGGCCTTTGGGGGGGTGATTAGCTCATGAGGGCAGAGCCCTCGTGTATGGGACTAGTGCCCTTATAAAGAGGCCTCTCACCAGAACTTGACCATGCTGGCACTCTGATCTCAGACTTCCAGGCTCCAGGACTGTGAGAAACAAATTTCTGTTGTTTATAAACCACCTAACCTGCAGTACTTTGTTATAGCAGCCCAAACTGAGACAATCCTGTGGTACTTTTTCGATGTGTATATACGGGCATGTGAACATAGAGATGAAAAGAATTCTTTAATTATTTAAAGAAGTTCTTTTTTTTTTCCTTTTTTATTTTGAGATTTGGAATAGGACATGCATGTAGATCAGTTCTATAATTTGTTTATTTTGCCCAACTCCTTATCCATGATGACTTTTCTTCCTAATTGCAGACTCTCCTTCCCAATGCCTCGGAAACAGGCACGAACAGAGGGCTGGTTTCCATTCTTAGACCAGAGCAGAGTATGTGCACTTGGTACTTGGAGACTTCAGATGCAGAGCCTGTTCAAAATGTGGCCATTCCACTCTCCTACTCAGAAAGAGGTAACCTTTCTGTCTTCCACTCCCTATTACTCTCTGGAATGTGGGATGTGTTCATGAAAACTTAAGAAAAATTATCTTAGTTTGTTTATTACAAGTGAATTTATTTAATCAGAAATGTTTTTATAGCAAGGGAGCCAGAGATTAGAATGATGATTGAAAACTCAGGTGGTGACTAGAAGAATAATTAATTCAAAAAACATTTAAGGAGCCTTGGAGAAGCAGTAACAGTAAGGTAAGACACGGTCCTTGACAGTTTAGTTAGTCTAGGGAGAGGAAGCAGTAAGCATCATGTCAGGAAGAAGAATGGAGTATTTGGAGAATGGCGTGTAGTGGGTTTGGCTGCAGCCAGAGTGTGTAGGGCCTTGCCTACAATTCAAGGCTTGTACTCTATTTTGAGGTGGGTTTTAAGGAGGCACAGAGTTGAGTTTTGTTTGTTTGTTTTGAGACAGAATCTCACTCTGTCACCCGGGCTAGAGTGCAGAGGTGTCATCATAGCTCACTACAACCTCAAACTCCTGATTTCAGACGATCCTCCTGCCTCGGCCTCCAAAGTAGCTGGGACTACAGGCTTGTGCTACCACGCCCTGCTATTTTTTTCAATTTTTTTTTTTTTTTTTTAGTAGAGATGGGGTCTCGATCTTGTTCAGGCTGGTGTCAAACTCCTGAGCTCAAGCAATCCTCCCACCTCAGCCTCCCAGAGTGAGTGCTAGGATTACTGTGAGCCACCGCACCTGGCAGCATAGAGTTTTTATGCAGGAATGATGTGGTCCATTTTGTCTTTTGGAAAGCTAACTTTGGAAGTAGTAGGGGGAAGTGGATTGGAGAGGGCACAGCAGAGTCAGGACTCAACACATCTTTGAGGGCTCAAAGTGAGAAATGAGGATTTGAAAAGAGGCCAGGAGAGCGGGGCTGGAGAAGAGGGACTGGGTTGACGACAGAATTGTTAAGACACAATGACCATGCATTGTAAGGGAAAGCATAGGCTTTCTGTTTGGGCAGCTGGGAAACAGTGATACAGAGTAGGCGTGGTGGGAACTGGGTTGTGGTGCTGGGTGTTTTGGGGGGGTGGGTTGGAATAGATGGGGACTTCAGCTTGGGGCACATTGGAGTTTAAATAAGGCCCTGGAGCGGAGAGGTGAGCTTACATACTCTGCTAAACAGCTGTTAATAAAAGCTGAGGCAGTGAGTGAGTTTACCCCAGCATATAATTAGAGATTTAGGAGAAAAAATAATAGCAAACACTTTCATAGTGCCTACCACGTGTCAGGCGCTGTTTCTGGGGATACTAACTGGTGAGAAGCACGTGCAAGACTAAGGAATAGACAGAGGCAGGAAGAGAGCCTGGAGGTTCCACTTTACGGAGAGGAAATACTACACTGCAGAGAGATCAAGAGAAGGGACTGAAAGTGTCTGTGTGATAGAGCAATTAAGAGTCAGTGGTGGCCTTTAATGAGAGTCATTTTAATGGCACAGCAGGGATGAAAACTTGATTACAATGAATGAGGAGTGAAGGTCAGGTGAAGAAAGTTAGACTACTCTTAAAGTTTGGGGGTAAAGAGAAGGAGAGGGAGCAGTAGTTAGTAAAGGAAGGAGAATCTGGAAGATTACCTGGAGTTGAGGAAGGAAAAGGTTATCTGTAACAAAAGGGTAATTACCTGATAGAAAAACCATAGACTTTAGGCTTCCATCAAGGAGAATATACAAAGAAAAATTATGGGCTGGGCATGTTGGCTCACACCTATAATCCTAGCAGTCTGGGAGGCCGAGGCAGGAGGATCACTGGAGCTCAGGAGTGACCAGCCTGAGCAAGAGCAAGACCCTGTCTATAATAAAAATAGAAAGAAATTAGTCAGACAACTAGAAATAGAAAAAATTAGCTGGGCGTGGTGCCAGAGGCCTGGGTTCTCAACTACTCAGAAGGCTGAGGTGGGAAGATCACTTGAGCCTAGGAGTTTGAGGTTGCTGTGAGCGAGGCTGACGCCACAGCAGTCTAGCCCAGGCAACATGACAAGACTCTGTCTCAAAAAAAAAAAAAAAAAAAAAAAAGGAACAGTGAAGCTTCAGCTGGATTATATATCATTTTCTCTGGTGTGGTAAATATCTGTAAATGCAGAAAAAGGAGAGTATGGAAGAAGAGCACAGAATTTAGAGGAAGGTTCCACATAATGTTAAAACATATATGCACACTGCATATCTCTGTTCAGATCTCCAGGGGAAGTCAACTAATTGCTGATCTTTTTAACTGTACAACAAGATTGGCAAACTGTAGACCACAAGCCAAACCTGGCTTGCCACCTGTTTTTGTTCATACAGTTTTATTGAAACCCAGCTATGCCTGTTCCTGTACGTGTTGTCTATGGCTGCTTTCCTGCCCCAAGGGCAGGGTGGGTAGTTGCCAACATCACCAGCCCAACAAAGCCTCAAATACTCACTGTCTGGTCCTTTACAGAAAAGGTTTGCTGCTCCTGCTCCAGGGCCCGTAAGCTCAGTTAGCTTTACTCTCTTTAACCTCAGTTCATGAGATAGTACAAAACTAGAAGCTCTGTGTTTATATTTAATTTCTATATGAGAAGTTCTTATAAGAGTACAGTTCTGTTTTTCTGTATGATTTGAATATTTCAGAATTCTTTAGTAACTTCCCTATTTCTCATCCAGATCCTATCCCTGGAGGCTGTAATTTGGAGTTTGATTTAGATATTGATCCCAACATTTACTTGGAGTATAATTTCTTTGAAACGACTATCAAATTTGCCCCAGCAAACCTAGGCTATGCGAGGTATGTCTGGCTCCCATCTCTTAAAACTGCTTTTAGAACACACATGACTAACTGTTGTGTAGATTCAGCCAACTCTTTCAAATTCATACTTCTTTGTGGTAAAATGGAGTTGTTTAATATTTTTTGGAACTGGTGTAATTTAAATTTTGTTACTAATATTTGAGCTGTCATTTACAGTTAATGTTTTCCCCCTCCATTCTTGTGAATTCTTTTTATTTGAAGAGGCAGATGTGAGTCTATCATGAGCTCTGATTTTTATAAAGCATGTTAAACATAGAAAGCACTCTGTAGCCCTGAACCATCCTTGTATTTTTATAAGGATTTCATTATTTTAATGAAAACTCTGCCTCAGTTTCTACTTTAATAGTAACAGTAGCTAACATTTGAGAAACATTTGAATGCTCCCTGGACATCATCCATAGTGTTGACTGCTGTATATTCTTTGTCATTTAATCCCAATAATTTTATGAAGAAGGGACAATTGCTTTTATTTTGCAGAGAGGTTCCCTAGGGGTTATTGAGGCTAAGTGACTTGCCTACATGCACACAGCCCAGCTGCCATGTTACTCTAGGCATCAGAATCTGGTTATTTAACCACACTTGCCTCTTATTGTATATCTTAGTTTGTGCTGCTCTAACAAAGTACCATAGACTGGGTGGTTTATAAACAATAGAAATTTATTTCCCACAGTTCTGGAGGCTGGAAGTCCAAGATCAGGGAGCTAGCACAGTTGGGTTCTGGTGAGGGCTCTCTTCTAGATTGCAGACTGCTGCTTCCCATTGTATCCTCCCATGGCAGAAAGAGGGTTAGAGAGCTCTCTGGGGTTCCCTTTATAAGAGCACTAATCCCATTCATGAGGCCTCCATCCTCACGACCTAGTCACTTCCCAATAGTATCACACTGGGGGTTAGGATTTCAACATAGGAATTTTGGGAGGGACACAAACATTCAGGCCATAACTGTGTTACTTTTCTTCAGAATACTAATTATTGTCTCTGCAAAAGGTGAACTGTTAAATTGGAATTATTGTTGCAGAAGTTTGAAATTTGAGCTTTTGGTTCCTTTTTATAGATGGGACTTGCACCACAAGAGACTGATGTTCAGTTTTGTTGGTTGACTTTAGAGGCACAGATCCTCCGCTATGTGATGTTGGGACGGGCCGGGACTCTAGGTGGAGGTTGCAGTATGACGTCTATCAGTATTTTCTGCCCGAGAATGACCTCACTGAGGAGGTGTTGCTAAAGCATCTGCAGAGGATGGTCCAGGTGTCCCAGGTGAAGGCCAATGCTGTCAAGGTAAATCTGATTCTCGTGGCTTGTGTGTCTAGACTGTGATGACTTTGTAAGAGTTGAGAAGGGGAGAAGCTACCAGGAGCTTATTTCTTTCCTGTTTTCTTGATCTTTTTTGCATAATCACTTTATTTTTTGTTTTGTTATCATCTTGAGAGTCTTTGCTAGTGATATCCCAAAATGATGTTGGCCTTTTAGGAGATGCATGTAAATTAAGTTTTAATTGCAGTCACATCTATGACCTGGTAATCTTGAGATATGCATGGAAGTAGGTGGTAATTTTCTATGTACTCCCATACTCTATGTCCTCCATGGGAGTACATAGAAAATTAATAGATTAAAACTTTTAATAGATTAAAATAGATTAATAGATTATCTGGATTAATAGATAAATAGATTAAAACTTCTGGCAAATATGAAGTTTATGGTGTTTTGAGAAAAAATAATGGGAGGCTGCTTAAGGATATACACATAGGCATTAATATTTGAATCCAAACTCAAAGCCTCTACCTTGGAGCAAAAATTTTCTCCAAGTTTTTGAATCCCTGGAAACCCTTGCTCCTCCAAGTGTGGACCACCAACCAGCAGCATTGGCATCACCTGGGAGTTTGTTAGAATTGCAGCTTCTGAGGTTCCACCCCAGAACTACTGAGTTAGAATTTGCATTTTATAAGACCCTTCCAGCTGATTGTTATGCATATTAAAATTCAAGACTCACTGCTTGAGATCATTTTTGTGGAGGGCAGGATTTTATCTTTATGTCTTGAAAGTGCCTAATAGTAGTATAATATACGAGGTCATCCTTCCACCTGATGGTTGATGGGTGGAGTTTTTCTGGACTGCTCTGATTCTTCCCAGGAGATTGGTAGATTACAAGATTACATAGAAAGAAGTGATTGAAGTAGGGCATATACGATTGGCCTAGGGGCATAGTCTGTTGCAGAGCAAGATCTCATTTTGTTACTGTGGCACCTAGGATGTCATTGCCCCATTCTGAGCAGCCTTAATACAAGAAAATTCATTATGCTTATTCACAAATTAAGAAGCCCTATTGGTAAAGTCTATCAGTTGCTTTAGTAGATATGAAATTTTTAAGACTATTCTTATTTTCATGAAGAATATAAGAACTTATATAATAGGCTCCTTTTAAACTTTTTGTTAAAAGAATATTTTGTGCCAGAGTGCAAGGAAATCCTCCAAGACCAATGAGTGCATGTTAGAGAGATCCTGGAGCCTGTTCAAAGGCACTCGCATTGGCAAAATTTGGGACAATTCGAGTATCCAGAAAAAAGGTGTATTAATTGTAAGCTATGAATAAATAAAAATGAAAACTCCCCATTTGCCACTATTGGGAGAGATTCTTATAGCATATTATTCTGAAAATTGATAAAGGGAAGGAATTTACCCTGCCTTTTTAATTTTAATTTTTTTAATGGCCAGTTACTAAAGCCCTTTTTTTTGGTTTTTTTTTTTTGAGATGGTCTCGCTCTGTTGCCCAGGTTGGAGTGCAGTAGCCTCATCATAGGTCACTGGAACCTCAAACTCCTGGGCTGAACCAATCCTCCTGCCTCAGCCTCCAGAGTAGCTGGGACTACAGGTGCATGCCACCATGCCTGGCTAGTTTTTAAAATTTTTTGTAGAGACTATGTTGCTCAGGCTGATCTCAAACTCCTGGCCTCAAGCGATTCTCCCGCCCTGGCCTTCCAAAGTGCTAGGATTATAGGCATGAGCCACAACGCCGGGCCTCAGCCTTGACGGTTTTTACAGGTGGAACTAATTAATCCCCAGTTGATGAAAGAAAGCTGTTTACAGAAGAATGCCAGTTAATATATGTAGGAGGAATAATAGAATTAGAAAATCACTATTTTGTGACCCTCAATGAAATAATTTAAGCAAAGATCATCAGGTGAAAGGTTTTGGGGAGACAGGATATTTCCAGGGTGCTTAAGTAGCACCCCTAAGATTAATTTTCATTGGAAAAGAGAACTGTTTTTAGGGGGGAGTGACCTTACAGTCTCCACCTTATCCTAGTGTTCAAAGCTAGTTTCACTGATGCTGGGTCAGCCTGCATCATGTGCTCATGTGCAGTCTGACATCACCATCACCTGTGGAATATTCTAGCAAAAAAAGTCTAATCTGAATTCAGTCCATTGGATTCCCTGTTTACAAGAAATATGGGGGGTATTTAGTGAGACGCCTTGAGCACAATTTGACAAATCTAGATTGTGGAATATTCAGTGGAATACATGGTACTCTGCAGTGTACTATATTTAATACATTACATGAGATAACATGTTATTATAAAATAGGCTTTGTATTAGATGATTTTGCCCAACTGCAGGCTAATGTAAGTGTTCTGAGCATGTTTAAGGTAGGCTAGGCCAAGCTATGATGTTCAGTAGGTTAGGTGTATTCAATGCATTTTTGACTTATGATGGGTTTATCCTGATGTAACCCTATCGTTAAGTCAAGGAGTGTCTGTACTTGGTGCCTTGCTACTCAGAGTGTGATAGATGGACACGTAGCATTGGCATCACCTGAGAGCTTGTTAGAAAAGCAGAATTGCAGGTACCACTGCTGACCTATGGGATCAGAATCTGCATTTTAACAAGATTCTCACAGCGATTCACAGACACATTAAGTTTGAGAGAACATTGTGGCAGGACACACACTATGAAGTATTGAGAAGTGAAATGTCATGATATCTAACTTACTTTAAAATGATTCAGCAGAAAAAAAAAATAGAAAGGGAGAAGGAAGGAGGGCTAAAAAGGCAAATATGGTAAAATTTTAACAACCGTTGAGTCTAAGTGGCTATATATAGTCTATTGTCTTATTCTTTCAACTTTTCTGTATGGTTTAAACTTTTCATGATAAAAGCTTGGGAGAATAGGTGGTAATATATACATTCTGTTGAACTCGACCAGTCCTTTGCCCAGAAAACATGTTGTTTGTTAAGCAATATTTTTAAACAGTGGCAGTCTTCTAGGAGGCTCATAATTATTTACTCCTGAAACTCAAATGTTTAGTTTTCTTATTTATATGAATAGGAACATGTCTGTTTATTATGGTTACGTAGGGCATTTGTTTCCTCTGTTACATAGTTTAAAAGGGAATTTTTGAAGTTAAGGACTGCTATGTAATACAACTTTACAGAACGTTTTCTTATTTCAGGGTGTGTTAGACAAAAATAAGTGGGTTCTCTATGTGAGATGTTAACAGACTTTGTCTGTATCAGCTCTGTAGCTAGTAGTAAAAGCTAACATTTGCTGAACACTTACCCTGTGCCAGACGTTGTGCGCAGTTCCGAGGAGAGAGCAGTGAGCAGGATAAACATAGTTCCTGCCCTTAGTTGTTTATAGTCTGGCGGATGAGAAAACATTATTTTGCTTTATTCTAACTAGCATTTACACATTATTTATATCATATTTTACTTAAACTATTAACGTTTAACACTATACAAACCACTTTGGAAGCATTTTGTGTAAGAGCTTGTTAGTGATTAAAGCACATGCAAACTGTGTAGGATGGTCTTTTGACGGAGCTAAATGGGTGTATATTTTAAATAAGAACTGTCTAGGGAATGGACACACTTGAAGCTCAGACTCGGGGCGTCGGGGAGGCATGGGCAATATATATAACCTGAACTTTTGTACCCCCATAATGAGCTGAAATAAAAAAAAAAAAAAAAGAAACTAATGAATGGTTTGTCATGGAAAATATTCTACAAGAGTATATATAATTAAATAAATCCTAACACATCAATAAAAATGTTACAAAAAAAAATTGTAATTTAATATTACTCCTTAGTAGTAAATGGGATGTAGAATAGCTTTTTTTTTTTTTTTTTAATTCTAAACACTAGTTACACATTATTTTTGGCTTCAGGTGGTAACTCTGACAGCTGATGATAAGACAAGTGTTTCCTTCTCCTCCCTCCGTGGACAAGGTGTCATTTATAATGTCATTGTTTGGGACCCATTTCTAAATACGTCTGCTGCTTATGTTCCTGCTCACACATATGCTTGCAGCTTCAAGGCAGTGGAGGGTAACTGTGCTTCCCTTGGTGAGTATAAGGCTTTAAGCTATTACAAATCTTCTTTGGCTTTGCAGGTCTATGTCAACTAATATAGAACTTCAAGATATTCAAAAATGCCTTTGTCTAGTTTTTATTCATTCATTTAACAAATGCCTTTTGAGCCCCTATGTTGTTTCCTTCTCTGTTTCAGGCACTAGAATACAGCAGTGAACAAAACAGCCACAATTCTTGCCCTCCTGGAGCTTCTATTTTAGTGGGGGAGATGAGATGAGACAGACAAGATAAATTTATAAAATATGTAGTACATGAGAAAGTGATGAGCACTAAGAAGAAAAACAAAGCAGGAAAGGGAGATAACAAGTGGCAGGGAGAGGAAACTTTGAGATAGCAGGGCCAGGGAGGTCCTTGCTGTAAGGTGACATTTGAGTGAAGAGCCAGCGCAAGGCAGGGAGCCACACATGTGCTAGGGGGAGGTGCCTGCTGGGCATAGGGAGCAGCCCGTGTGTCTTAATGTTTTAATGGGAACACTTGCTGCTTTTTGAGAAAAGATGTGGGAAAGAGCAGAAACAGGGAGATTGGGTAGGATGCCACTGAAGTAATCCAGGTAAGAGATGACGGTGGGTTTGGTAGAACCAGGCCAGTGAAGGTGTTGTGAGATCAGTGTGTGTGTCTGTGTGTGTGTATTTAACATTTTGTTTTTATTTTTATTTATTTATTTTTTTTTAAAAAGCCAGTCAAATTTAGCAGTGGGGGGTTGAATACCAACTTTAGTGACACTAATGTTAATAAGTTCTGATAACCCACTACCATCGGACCAGCCTAACATTTTATTTTTAAATAGTGTCACAGGAAGTATGCAAAAATAATATAAAGAATTTCTGCATAATCTTTATCCAGATTCCTAGAATGTTAGTTAACATATTATGCTGTTTGCTTTTCATTCTCTCTGTCTTTGTCTCTCCCCCTTGCTCTCCTCTCACTCTTTCTGTTTACAGGTGACCTTTGAACAACATGGGGATTAGGGGGTGCCAACCCCCCCACAGATGAAAATCTGTGTATAGCTTTTGACTCCCCCCAAAACTTAACTGCTAATAGCCTACTGTTGGCCACTTACCAATAACATAAACGGTTTATTAACACATATTTTGTATGTTATGTGTATTATATACTGTATTCTTACAATAAAGTAAGCTAGAGAAAAGAAAATGTTATTAAGGAAATCATAAGAAAGAGAAAATATATTTTCTATTCATTAAGTGGAAGTGGATCATCATAAAGGTCTTTACCTTCACTGTCTTCAATTGAGTAGGAGGAGGAAGAGGAGGATTGGTCTTGCTGTCTCCGGGGTGACAGAGGCGGAGGCATGAGAGGCAGGCACACTCAGTGTGACTTCTGTTAAAAAAAATCTGTGAATAAGTGGACCTGCAGAGATCAAAGCCATGTTGTTCAAGGCACAGTTATATATATATACATATGTGTACATACACACATACTATTTTTTCTCTGAACCATTTGAGAGTAAGTTGCAGACTTAAAAACCTTTTGTGTTTATTTCCTTGCATAACTGTGGTAAAATTATCAATAGCACAGAGTTAACATTGATAACCTACTGTTTTTAATCTATAGATGTTATCAAATTTCACTACTGTTCCACTAATGTCCTTTATAAGAAAAAAAAAGTTTTTTTCCTGTTCAAGGTCCAATTCAGGATACTATGTTGCATTTAACTATAATAAGAAGTCTCTTAGTCTCCCATAATCTGGAATGATTCCTCAGTTTTTTTTTTCTTTTGTTTTTCAAGACCTTCACGTTTTTGAGGAATACAGGCTATGTAATTTTTTAGAATACTCTCAATTTGGGTTAGTTTGACGTTTCCTCATAATTAAATTTAGATTATGCATTTTTGGCAGGGATACAAAAGAAGTGATGTTGTGTCCTTCTCAGGAGACACTTGTTTGTCCCATTGTTGGTGGTGATGCCCTGGCGTACTTGGTTGGTGGTGTCTGCCAGGTTTCTCCACTGTAAAGTAACTGTTTTCCCATTTAAGTTAAGTATCTTTGGGGGAGACGCTTTGAGTATCCGTAAATATCCCGTTCTCAAACTCTCACTTGCTAGTTTTAGCATCTAGTGATCATTATCTAAAACATTTATTACTAGGTGGTTGCCAAATGACATTTTTTAAATTTCATCATTCCTTCTATGTGTAGTAGTTGGCATTCTATTAATATAAGGAAGAGTTCTCCCCACCCTCCCATTTATTTATCTATGTCTTTATTTATATAGGCCTGGACCCAGAGATTCCTGTATCATTATCTGGATTGTAATCCATTACTGTCATTTATTTTCATGTTCAAATCTTCCTAGATTTGGCCAGTAAGTGGCAGGATATATTTTGAAATAGGGTGTACTGGTGGATTGGATGAGGGGTTTGAGAGAAAGAGGTGTAAAGGACAACTTTGTAGTTTCTGGCCTGACCAACTGGAGAGAGAGAGTGTTTGTTCACTGAGGTGGGAAAGACTGTCAGAGGAGAAGGTTGGGAAGAGTTCAGTTTTGGACATGTTCAATTTTAGAGCTCTATTAAGCCTTCACGGGAGATGTTTAATTGACAGTTGGTTATATGTATAAGCCTGGAATTCAAGGGAAAGGTCTGGGCTGGAGATTATCGTGGAAGTCATCAGATTAAATATATGGGACTTAAGCCACAGACAGATGGTATCATTTATGGAGTATGTAGAAAGGGAGGAGGTCCAAGGACTGAGCCCTGGGTACTCCAGTGTCTAGAGCTTAGGAGTTGGAAATCCCACTAAGGGGGCTGAGAAGGAGCCGCCAGAGTGGTAAAAGCAAAGTGGTGTTTTTTGTGGGTTTTTTTTGTTTGTTTTTTAAGCCAAGGGGAAAAATTGTTTTGAGAGAGAGTGGTCAACAGTGTCACAGGTTGCTGATAGGTCAGCTAAGAAAAGAGACTGAAAATGACCCTTGGATTAGCAGCATGGAGGCCACTGGTACCAGCGATAGCTGCTCCAGTGGAGTAGTGGGGCAAGAGCCTGACTGGAGTATGTTCAAGAACAAATAGGAGGTGATGATAAACATCGATGAAATTGGAGAAAGTGTTCAGATAGCTGTTTAAAGGGGTTTTGCTCTAAAGAATAGTCTGTTGTGTTCAAGCCAGGGATTAGGGTTCTCTCCCTCTGCTAGAGCCATATCCCACTGCTGAAGAAAAAAACAAATCAGTGGCACTTGTTAAAGCACAATGAGGAAGACTGTATTCAGGGTGCGGGGGGAGTATTGCAATAGGTACAGGGACCACCACGATGGAGTTTGGCAGTGGCGGAGAGTGATTGGGCTCAACTCCTAACACCACATGGGCAAGTGGAATTTATAGTCAGGGAGCAGGGTGGGGGTCAGTGGATGGAAAATTACTAAGAGGAAACGTCAGGGGTAAGGGGGATTCCTATGAAGACAGGCCTGGGTGATCAGACATCACCTGGGGGATGATGGAGGATGAGGAACCTGATCAGATATCAAGTGTGATCAGATATTGAGGGTGGGGGTTTCTGGCTAAACTTTCATATCAGAGTTCTTGCTGAAAGTGGATTTTACAGGCATGTGCACAGATGGCCCTAGGAGAAGGTTCCGGAGCCTGGCCAAAGTTTGGCTAAGCACACGCTCTTTGCCACCGCCCAGTTTTCCCCTGCCACCCACACTCAAGATCCTTGAGAGATACTATGCAAGAGACCTAGGCAGATATAAGTTTTGTGTTTTTAACTGATGGACTGACTCATGTCCGGGTTTCCTCTGTTTCTTTCCCTTGAACCCTTTACACCAGAGCCCCTTCTCATCAGAAAGGTCCCTGGGCCCTGGCTTAGGTGATGGAGATCTTTGATCTAGTTGTTCTTCCTGCCCACAGTTGAACCCTCCTAGTGCTGTTGGACCTATTGTTACTTTCACGTTCAAGCTCAGTGAGTACCAGAGTGCTTTTCCTGAGCTTGGAGGAGGGAGGATATATCCACCTTGCCTTTTAACTAAAACCTTGGCCTGTGTATCATAACCTCTAGTGACACTGTGATGGTTAAAGACACTCTAAACTTTGGCTTTCTCTTGTCTTCTTATTCCATTTGCTCTTCATTGCCCCCAAAATGACTGCCTATATTGTCTCTTGTGTTATAATATCTCTAGATTCTACTTTTTATGAAACCTTCCCTACGCTCTGATTTTACTTGCTTTGTTTTAGAGACAGGGTCATGCTCTGGCACCCAGGCTGGAGTGCAGTGGTGTGATCATAGCCCATTGTAACCTTGAACTCTTGGGCTTAAGCTATCCACCCACCTCATCCTTCCCAAGTAGCTGGGCCTACATGTGTGCCACCATGCCCTGCCTAATCTTTTAAAAAAAATTTTGTAGAAGTGGGGTCCTGCTCTGTTGCCCAGGCTGGTCTCGAATTCCTGGGCTCAAGCAGTCCTCCTGCCTTGGCCTCTCCAAGTACTGGGATTGCAGGTGTGAGCTACTGCACCCAGAAGCTGATTTTACTTGTATAATTTTTTCTCTACCTCCTACTCTTCATTCTCTACCTTCTCTGCCTGCCTTCTTGGCACTGTGATAAGGGGTTCTATTTAGTTCTCTCTGGTGTCATGGAAGATTTAACCGTGTGTGTCAATTTTTATTGGGTTGGAAGACCTTACTCTCTTGGTGCTTGTACTTGCTGGAAACTTCTATCAGATTTTCATTTAACGAAATCGTCCCTGTGAACTTAATATTTTTGGTGTAAAAATTAAATCCTAGAACAACAGTCAACCACAGGTCTGAAATAAACAGAATGTGGTGTTTTTAATCTTTCGTTTAATCTTTGGGGCTCCTCATTCTCAGAAAAGCGGATTTGTAGGTATATATTAAACCCTGCAAATTCTGGTCTTCCATCTCATGTTTTTTATTTAAGTGTATGTGTTCATGGTATCGCCATCTGAGCTCTTAAAGATTTCGATGTGGTTTGATTTGTGGCAGGTTTGCGTGACATTTTTCACATGAGATTGTATAGATGTTTTTGTTTTTAATTTTAGTTCAGAGATTATTTTCTTGTGTTTATCTCAAAGGAGTCACGATGGTGGTAAACTTAGCATGTTTTTCTCTTTAATAAGCTGTACATTTATATTAAATATTAAATGTGATTGGTATTTGTATTTAAGTTTGTAGCTATTAAAAGATCATAAGAATAGGGATTCATTGACAGCATGAAGCATATTGTGTTTTATTCTTGGTTATAATGCATCATTTTCCCCAAAGCAATATGTATAATTGATAAGATTGGTAGCAGTTTGTACATGTGTGATTTATAAGTATAATACATGTTCTTTATTTTTATGTGAGTTTCGGTTTAAATTTTTTATTGTGGAAACTCCAGTGAGCCTCCATATACCAATTATCCAGGCTTAACAGTTTTGGTTCCTGGCAATTATCATGTTTCAGCTACACTCCTACCTGCTTCTCTGCCTCTCCATCCTTTTTTATCACTGTATTATTTTAAAGCAAATCCCTGGTCATCATTTTACTCAAGTATTTCAGTATGTATATCTTAAGTAACACTTAAAGATAAGTGTTATTTAAAAAAAATAGAACCACAGTATCCTTAACACAATTTTCAATTAAAAATATCAAAAATAATTCTTTAATAGCATCAAATTAATAGCCAAGGTTATTTTTCTCCAGTCATCTCATTTTCCACAATTTGTTTGAGTAATATTTCAAATATCTATACATTGTATTTAGTTGTATCTTTTAAATATCTTTTGATTCATAGCCTCCACCCTTTTTTTCCTTGCAGTTTATTTGTTGAAGAAACAGAATTGTTTCAAATCTCTGCTCCTCTCCCCTCCCCGCCCAAGACTATGTCATAGGAAGTGTTACTATCTCTATCAGCAAGCATGCATCGTCTCTTTTTGTTATAGCAGCAGCTGCCATTGATTTTCATTGCCTGCATGGATTAATTCACCAGGGGTGGCAAGGGTATTTTTAAGATAAGTTTATAATATACATGTATGGAATAAGTCAGTTTTCATTTTGCTTTGTTTATAAACGTTGGTCTACTAATTCAATACAAAGTATCAAGTTGGATGTATTATCCACTAAATTTTCATTATTTTTTAGGAAGAGTATCTACCAAAGTGTTCTTCACTCTTTTTGCCCTGCTTGGTTTCTTCATTTGTTTCTTTGGACACAGATTCTGGAAAACAGGTAATATGTCTGGTGTAGTTGCTGTTTACATTTCTTGTGGTCTTTTAAATGCTGCTGGGGAATTTATGACCTGTAAGGAGAGTAAGCTCGCACTTATCTCTGCTGTCTTCATACATTGGTGGCTGGGTTTTTTCAGTAACGATTCTACTGAGTTACTCTGCATTTTTTCCCTCTTCTCTCAACAGTGGAGTGCCCTCCTCTTACTAAGAGGGGAATAAAATTTGGTTTGTACAGTGAGCTTCTTCAATTGCTAGTTGACTGAAGATAACTGAGACTGGAAATCAGGGTGTCTATGTAAAAATAGGTGTGGATTTGGGTGCTGGTGGTTTCCTATGAATCAGGCCACAGGGCTGCAGTGTTATAGTGAGATTGAAATGTCTGCTCAGACCTGGGAGGTTCAGAGGCCAACAGGAACTCCAGGACCCACATCAGTGAAACATAGTGGGAGAGCGGAATATAAATCGTTACCACTAAATTGGTTTGAATTCCTAGAGCTGCCTTTTATATAACTCATGTTTTCAATTACAAAAAAAAAAAAAAAAAAAAATCCTCATTTAATTAACAATAATCAATAACTGATCATCAAGGGTAAACATAATCCAGATCTAATAAAGCTCTTTGAACTTGTATTAATAAATTGTTTGAAACAGAAACTCCTTTTCCTCTATTATGACACTTTTTTCTTGACTAACTGGGAAGAGAGTATTATGAAGAATATTTAATACTTTAAAGTGTAGAATGATTTTTTTTTTTTTTTTTTTTTTGAGACAGAGTCTCACTCTGTTGCCCAAGCTAGAGTGCATTGGTTTATGTCATCAGAGTTCACTGCAACCTCAGACTCCTGGGCTCAAATGATCTTCCTGCCTCAGCCTCCCAAGTAGCTGGGACTACAGGCATGTACCTCCATGCCTAGCTAATTTTTTTTTTTTTTTTTTATAGAAAGGAGATCTCACTTTTGCCCAGGCTGGTCTCAAACTCCTGGCCTCAAGCGATCTTCCTGCCTGGCCTCCCAAAGTGCTAGGATTACAGGTGTGAGCCACTGTATCTAGCCATCAAAGTGTAGAATGATTCCATAACAAAGAATTTAAATGCTAAGTTGTGGGTAAGGCCCCAGAAATATTGCTAGTGTCTATTTATTTATTTATTTTTGAGACCAGGTCTCGCTATGTGGCCTCGGCTAGAGTGCAGTGGCTATTCACAGGTGAAGTTATAGTACATTGTAGCTTTGAGCTCTTGGGCTCAAGTGATCCTTTCTGTCTCAGCCTCCTGAGTAGCTGGGACTACAGGCTCCAGCCACCATACTTAGCTCTCAGTTTTTTTTTTTTTTTTTAATGTTAATATATACCATTTTATATATATTGAAATTGAGATAAAGTATGAATACTACAAATAACAACTGAGGAGAACTTAAGAAAATAGGTAGAGCTATGTCCTTCATAATCAGGATTCGGCTTATTTGTGGGAACAAAACTATCTCTATGCTTGCATTACCAAGTATTTTAATGGGTGAAGGTAATGACTGATTATTCATTCTGAACAGGAAAGGATGAATTAAAAGATCTAAAAGTCACATTTTGCTTTGGAATACTTTTTTTTTCCTTTCAAATTTCATTTTTGCTTATGTAACTCTTGAAATTTAGTGTGTAATTTCAGAAAAGACATAAGTGACAGAAATACTATTCTTGTTTTAAGTACAAAATATAAATATATTAAACTGAGCTATGAAATTAACAAGTAACAATTTAATAATTGAAACTGACCTATATATAAGTGTATCCTATAGTTAATACTTTAATATTACATCTTTTTAATAATAATTATTCCCAATGACTTCTAAATTTCTTTTGCCTTTAGATAATTATTTTTCTTCTCCAAATGCCATAATGTATAAATTCTAGGAGCTTATGCATGTACTTGTAGATTAGATACTTAAATTGCATTGTAAAAAGAGTGCCTGACCATATCTTGTTTTGCTTTTTTCCTTTCCTGGCGGTTTGCTACTTAGAATTATTCTTCATAGGATTTATGTTCATGGGATTCTTCTTTTATATACTGATTACAAGGCTGACACCCATTAAGTATGATGGTAAGTGAAAATTATACAGTTTAATTGGATGTTAAAAAGGAAGATGCTGTTTACACTCCACCTTTCCTTCCTGTTTGACCTGTATTGTGTGTGATATCCTATTACGAATGTAAAATAATGGGTCTCCTATGCGCTAAATATCTTTTCTAACTCATTCCGACCTTTTATTCTGGGTTTTTAATCTGCATGGTGAATTCCTTGGTACTTAAGGAAATGAAGGGCCATGTTGATTATAAACCTGTATTCTGGTTATGTGATATGTTGAAGATATGAGATGTATAGCAATCAAAATATTAAGATTTTCTTTACCTTGAAACAACTCCCCCTGCCCTGTCACATTTAACAGAACGCTTGTCATCTTTGCTTCCTCAGTCCTGATTTATTGACAAGCCAAGGCTGTCACTGATCCTTTGAGGTTTAGCTCCTTGGCTAGTTTCCACATCTCAGCCCAGCCCCCTCCCTAGAGAGGGCTGCTGCATGCCAGCTTCATGGCACCACTGAAGAGCCCTCCGTGCCCGACCTGCAGGAAGGCTAAGGTTGCACTGCTGATGGTATTGTGTGTCTAAAGTGTGCTGTTTGAAATGTTCTTTTTCTCCCTTTGTACAGTGCGTCTGATTCTGACAGCCATCGCTGGAAGCGTTGGTGGCATTTTCTTGGTAGCTGCGTGGTGGCGATTCGGGATCCTCATGCTGTGCATGCTGTGTGTTGGACTGGTGCTGGGGTTCCTCGTCTCGTCGGTGACTTTCTTCACTCCGCTGGGTAGGAGATGTGTAACTGATGTTTTGTGTGTTCGAGTCGTTGTTGGATTTGGATCCTGGAGTGGAGTTGTATGCCACCACTTCTCCTGGGGAGTTCCCGAAATCTGCGCTGATGATGTGGCACTTTTAGATGGGGCCAACACAAATAAGAATCCTCCTCCTTCAAAGGCACACTATGTTAGATGAATTATAGAATGTCTTTCGAGGTAGCTTTGTATCTATTTGTCGTGATAAGGTGTGTGTTTCCCTTATAATTAATGGAGATAAAGGGGACTCAATATATGGCAGAACCAGGGTCATTCTTTTTTAAACCCTGGAACTCTTTCTTAAAGTGACTCTTGAACAAAAGCCTAGTATATCTCAGCGCTAACTTTGGCGCTGCTCTGATGGCAGCTGAGTTGGGGACCCTGGTGCTTTGTTTCCAATCTTCTCCTGTCCCCTCCCCCTCCACTCCCACCCTTCGTCCAACTCCATGTGTTCCTGAGCTACCTAATTCCCCTAGGGCAGTAGCACAGGGATGGTTCTGTGGGTTTTTGTTGTTTTGAAGTAATTCAATTGCCATCAGTCTTTAAAATCTGGTTAACTTGTGAATTAACTTTCTTTGTCATTATACATTAACTTAGATTGTTGTCAAAAAGGGTGAGAAAAAGAGTATTTACATTCCAAGGTACTCTATTAGGCTGCTTCCTCTCTGTGATGTTTAGTTTTTATATTACAATATTAGGTTAAAGTTGATGGAAATGTTAGATATAAAAACATCTGTCTCATGAGGCTGTCAGCTCTTGAGAATGTGGGATATAACAGAGAGCAATTCATGTGTCCTTTGGCTCTCTAAAGATGTTTGGTTTTTTGTTTGTTTGTTTTTAAGACCCAAGAGAATTGACAACTTGTGTTTACCGACTATCCAAGGTCCTTTGCTCTGACTTTGGGAAACCCATAGCCAAGCATATTTCTCCTGATCCCCTTGCAATAGCCTTTCAGTGTGATGAAAAGTAGTGTTTAGACTTGGCTAAATGACAGGTGCACATGAAGGGTGTTTGTTGAAAATATAGATTCAAGGCTCTACTCTAGATGTGCTAAATCAACTTAATGGGCTTCCTCCTTTATTGTTGCTTAGAGGATGGAGAGAATTTCTAGTAGTTAGAATTTCTAGTAGTTAATGTGCTTTTGATGAGTAGAATGAGCATAAATTATGAAGTCAGGAAAAAACCCCGCATGTGCATTCTGACTCTGTCACTAGTGCCCCTGCTAGCTTATAACCTTGGACAAGGGACTGAAGTTTTCTTTCATCATCTGTGAAACTATCTCATAGGATAGGAGTGAGATAATATAAAGAGAAATGTCTCTTAATTTTCATCTCTATAAAAGTATCCTACAGCAGTTAGATACTTTTTGACAAACTACTCCTATTGGTAAAAATAATTTTAGTGTAAACCCTTTGTATATGTTCACTTATAAACTTTCTCATTGCTCAGTGACAGTTACAGTGATCATCTCCTTAATGCTAGTGTGTGCAAACCCATATTTTTAAGCATTAAAATTTGAAAGGTATTTGGCTGACCCCTCGGATCTGATTAGATTACTACTGTTTCACCTTGTGGGGGCAGCAAAGAGTTTATACTCGGAAAGTGTCCATTCTTCACATGCATGCATCTAACTACTATTTTCAAATCCCTAGATTTCTTGAAAGACTTTTTTTGTAAAGCCATGTATGTATTTTGTGAAGATTAGTATAGTTAAACTAGAGAATATGACCCATAAATTCACCTCACTACAGTATGTTGCAATTGGCTTTCAGAGAATGTGGGGTCCCGAGGTCTGATCTTCTGGCCAAGGGACTCCCACTCTGACCAGGATATGTGGGTCTTGAGATGTGGGGCCATTTGCAGATGGATGGAATGGTGGTGCTGATGTCAGTGTTAAACAGTAGCCAGGCTGATGTTCTGGTTTTCTAAACTTAAGTTATAAAGAGGAGTTTTCACATATTCATTCTGGGTCACCCTAAGGCAGCAATCCCCAGCCTTTTTGGCACCAGGGACCAGTTTCATGGAAGACAATTTTTCCACAGACTGGTGAGGGAGGGATGGATGAGGGATGAATGATTCAAGTGCATTACATTTATTCTGCACTTTATTATTATTACATTGTCATTTGCCACTCACTGATGGGGTTTTGATGTGAGTCTGCAAGCAATTGATTTATTATGGTCTCTGTGGAGTCGAACCTCTCTGCTCATGATAATCTGTATTTGTAGCTGCTCCCCAGTGCTAGCATCACCACCTCAGCTCCACTTCAGATCATCAGGCTTTAGATTCTTATAAGGAGTGCGCAACCTAGGTCCCTCCATGTGCAGTTTACAGCAGGGCTTGCACTCCTATAAGAATCTAATGCCGCCACTGATCTGACAGGAGGTGGAGCTCAGGAGGTGATGCCGGCAATGGAGAGTGGCTGTAAATACAGATGAAGCTTCCCACTGACCCACTGCTCACCTGCTGTTCGGCCAGGTTCCTAACAGGCCACCGACCAGTACCTGTCCACAGCTCCAGAGTTGGGGACCGCAGCCCTAAGGTATGCTGCGTTTTGGAGTCTAGCAGAAGGAGGAGGGTTTGGCAGGAGCAGATAAGTGGTTAGTCCCTGTCTTTGCTGATGCATGAGGAGGTCACATCTTACAGTGTGCAGTGGCTTGGCAGGATATGCTTTAATGGTAAAAATCTATTAAATGGGTTTGCTGCTTATGTCAGGCTCATAGCTTAACTCTGAATACCTTTTACTTGTATTTTTTATTCTGCAATACAAAATCATGAAATCATAGAAATTTAGAGCTAGAAGGGATGATTTAGAGCTTAGAGACAACATAGCTCAATTTTCTCATTTTATGAGTTAGGAAATAGAGCCCAGGGTCACAGAATAGAACAGCTTAGACTATTCCAGCCTCTTCTAAATTACCCTGTTTAATAAGTGCAGAGCATTTACCTGCTTGATTTCCTTGCCCCCCACCCCCACCTTCTAAACCACATCCTTCAAAGAAGATTGTATTGACAGTTAAATGAAGAAAATCAGAATTCATTTCTAGTTGCCAACATATTCCCTGGTTGTTACTTTAAACCTTCGATATATGTCTGTGTTCAGATATTGAGGAAATGAAATTTAACTTGGAGAACCTGTTGTTTACTCTTGGTTTCTCTTTGCTTTTTCAGGAAACCTAAAGGTTTTTCGTGATGATGGTGTGTTTTGGGTGACTTTCTCTGGTATAGTTATCCTCATTCCAGTAGTTTTCATGGGCTGCCTAAGAATAGTAAGTGTTTCACCAGAGTTAGTTTTATTCATTGTTATTGTCTGTGCCTTCAGCTGATGGCTTGCTGCATCATTTTGCATGTTTTATTCACTGGGGAGGGCTGTATGATTTTCTGTATCCGATGACTGCTTCTAAATAGCCTTGTTACTATGAAAGCAAAGGAAGTTCTATTTATGATTATCACAGACTTTCATCAAATGGAGCATCACTATTGATAAGCTTTTAACAGTGGGAGCAAAGTAGTGTAACGACCTGATAGGTCATTACTTCCAGCTGTCTCTCCAGAAGAACGCTTCTTCCTCTAATTAGATTTTATTATTGAAGTTCCTTCTATTGGGAGATATTTTCTATCATATTTGGATAAGCTAAACCGTGTTTTAAGAACTCACTATGGATGTCGAAGGTTGTTTTCAGGTTATTGAAAGATAACTGGTAACATTTATTCAGCTGTAATGCTGGGTCTGGTCTCTTTCCATGTGCCCTGAGGGAGCAGAAGTGATTCCCTGTGATGGAGGCCAGTGATGAGAGTTAGAAACTATTCTTGTTCTACCAGGGATGACGCCTAAACCCTTTCGCTCTCCCACAGCTGAACATACTGACCTGTGGAGTCGTGGGCTCCTATTCGGTGGTTCTGGCTGTTGACAGTTACTTGTACACAAGCCTCTCTCACATCACGTTGAATGTACTCAGGAGAGCACTCAACAAGGATTTCCGCAGCACTTTCACAAATGTGCCTTTTCAAACTAACGGTAAGACTCTTAAATCTGAAAAGCAGAGTGATAGTCCAGTGGGAGTCTTGGCCCACCTGTGCTAACAAGAGCACTTGGTAACTAGATTGAAAGGAAGTCATCTGGGACAAAAGGAGGAACACACCATACGGTGATATGAGAGCCCTCTGTTAATGATAACTTACCATACAAGCAAAGAATTTAAATTTTTAAGGTGGTTACAGTTCATACTTCTAAAAATCTACTAAATGAATTTTGTTAAGAAATTTCTAAGCCAGGATTATTTAGGTCTACCTGGTCAGTTCTCAGTTGGGAGAAAAATGCTGACAGTAAAGATGTTTGACACCTTACAAGTGGGGGTGGGATGTAGGGATGAGAATGACAACCTGACTTAATTTTTAAGTTATTCCCTTGTATCCCTCCTTTATTAAGCATGCAGTTTGCTAGTTGAAAGTAAAAGTGACTTTCAATTAGTGTTGTTTCTTCAATTGTGATAATGGCTAGATTTCCCACTAAGTTTTTGAAGAAAAAAATGACTACCACATTAAATGTTCACAAGATTGGAAGAGATGTTGATTTCAGAAATGTTAAAATGTGAAGGGTAGAAAAGCAAGTCATAGAATTGAAGATATGTCATATATTTGTGATTATTATAAATTTTTTAGGACAAATCTTTCCCACCACCATCCAGAGCTTTCCCTTTGGATAAGGGGTTGATAGTAGAGACCTTGAAATCCATGTGACTTGGAAGTTTTAAGTACAAGACAATATTTTGCCAAGCCTTTTGCTATAAGCTCATTATGCTTTGTTGAATCTTTTCATGCATTCCTGTATCTACTCTATATGAGTGGAGTAGGGTCCCATATAGAGTGTAATGCGAATTAAACAAGCATAGTGGTATCTAATGTTCCGTGACATCCACATGTGAAGTATAACTAGATCACCTTCTTCCTCCAAACCCCCTCTGGAAAAACACACAACTGTACCTGCAGGCACTAGTCACAGTGTTGGAATGCCAAAGATCCAAACCACCGATTCTTTTACAACCTGTTTGGACTTTTCAGATGCCTGTAATAGAAAATTTCTAGCTTCAAAAGACTTGTAGCTTCCCCACTGATTCCTTGGTTTGTAAGTGAGGAAATGCATATATGTTTAGACTAACTCCCCAGGAAGATACAGATTTAGTCTATGAAGGGTTGTGTTATTATATATTAGGTTTGAAAATACTAGAGTTCAAACTGTGCTTTTCTACTGTTTTTTTAGACTTTATTATCCTGGCAGTATGGGGGATGCTGGCTGTAAGTGGAATTACATTACAGATTCGAAGAGAAAGAGGGCGACCGTTCTTTCCTCCCCACCCGTACAAGTTATGGAAGCAAGAAAGAGAGCGCAGAGTTACGAACATTCTGGACCCCAGCTACCACATTCCTCCATTGAGAGAGAGGCTGTGTGGCCGATTAGCCCAGATCAAAGAGCTCTTCCAGAAGGAACAGCCAGCTGGAGAGAGAACACCTCTGCTTCTGTAGATGCCCAGGAACTTGGTCTGTGTGCCTCTGCTTTCGTGTTTATGCCCAGGCTGCTTCTGTCTTAGAAGAGATCAGGCATATATCTGTGCTTTGCATGATATTATGGTGTCTTTAATGATAGATGGTAAGGGTATGCTAGGGAATTAGGATGATTCTAAGAGAGAGAATGAGAAAGATGACCAAAAATTTGGTGGCTGGGAGGCTTTCCCTTATTTCCAAATACTTGAGATATTAAACTTATTGGTTTACAAATATATGATCAACTTACTCCATTAAATAGGGACACTAAAAAATATTAAAAAACAATGATTCTTTTGCAAAGCCCTGGTGTTTCTTTTTATAACTCCTTAAATCTCTCACCTGATTCTGTCTGAACATGGAGGGGGGGGCGGTTTATTTAAGTGTTATACTGAATCTTTATTTGCCACCATGTTTGGAGATTTGGGGATTTGGTACTGGGCATTTAAACTTCAGAATATGAAAAGAGGAGTTACTTATTTTCCTACTAAAAGCAGTCTGATTACTTAGTGGCATGTCTTTCTTAATACCATACATTATCAAAAAGGTATACCCTTTTTTGTGGGTTTCAGTATTTTTAAAATTTTTAATTGTGATAAAAAAACACATAAAATTTACCATCTTATTCATTTTTAAGTGTACGATTCAGTAGGTTCCCTTTGTTTTTGTCTTTTATTGCTTAAAATGGTGATTTAAATAGCTACTAAATTATTTCAGTTATTTGAAGATAGTTCAATTTATATCGATAATAGAACTTTTATGTGGATGATTTATTTATACTCCAAATAATGGCCTTTTTTTTTTCCTTTCAAGGCCTTTTAAGATAGTATTGACAGGTGATCTTTAAATTGCATTAGATGACATATAGATTAGGAAACAAGTTGACCCCTACATTAATCTATATTGCTATTAACAAGGAAACCTTGAAAAGTTTTGCATTTCATAGTTTGTTCTTTCTGCTAAATTAGCTGTTTAGCATGGGCATAAAATGCAATTTTTAATAATTTCTGTGTGAAGCCTTTGTGCCATCTGTGTTTTAAAGTGGTGAGGACGGTGTCAAAAAGGATTCAGGTGTTTAGTGTGCTGCTTTTAATTAGGCTCTTGGATTCCGTGAGGAGCATCCCTCAGTTTGGACACCCTTGTTTCACCACCAGAAAGCACCTGGAAGCCCTGGGCTGCATACCTACTGCTCATGGCCTTTTCTCAGTCAGCTGTCAGGGTGCTGAACTGTGAGCTGGTGACTCTGACATGCCTGAGTGATATTAAGGCTGGTGAGATGGTTGTTGCACACGTATTTGTCAGTTAACCACTATTTAAATGATGCTGCTTGTTAGAGTTTTCTCAAAGTACAATAGATTTTTGATGTTTCAGGTAATTGGGAAAATCATGAACTTTTAAAAGTGTTCTGGGCAGGATAAAACAAAATTTAAAAATATAGAACAAATCATTTTTGCTTTGAAAAATTCAGTGCAGGTGTCAATTTACAATTTATTCTGTTATCCTACTGTCTATAACTACAGCAACACTTAAACTTGATGAAAAAATTTTTTTTATAATTTACTGTAGAGATTCTGGCTTCTACTGTACCTTTGTACATTCTAACAAAGTTATATGGAATGTTTGTGAGTTATCTTCTGTCCCATCAGAATGCACTGCCAGTGAAGACTGTAAAGGCAGAACACACCTTTTTGGAGGGAAGATACAAACTGTTTAAAATTTTTCATGATAATTTGTGGGTGATAAAAAGCCAGTTTGTATAGTTTTATAATAAATACCTATTTTGGAAAAAAGCTAAAAAGCCTCATTATTATAATATTCTTATAAAAGTTTTCACTGATTATATTTGAACCATAGCGATAAGACATGAGAACAGTTTCATAGCTATAAAAACAATTATTTAATCTGGACAATTTAGTTTTTTTAAAAAAATCAGTTAAGGATAATTGAAATAACAGGAAATGAAGAAATCTGGGGCAGTGTGCTAACATTTACATTCTTTCTTAGAAGGAAAGCTGATTCCTTCTAGTGGATTAATTTGTGTTGGTGTTATTAGCACTTCGGGTGTGTTAAACTGAAGAAAACTAGCAGTATCACGGAGAAACCTGTTAAACTATTCTTTAAATGTTTTCAGAAAATTCTGATTAACCTGTTATAGGTTAGCCACCAGGTTGCCAAACCAGCTAAATGGAACTATAGGTCAATTGAGTTTTCAATAGCAGGTGGAATAAAAAACTGATTCTAACAAAGAAACTGCCAGAATATTAGTCCTGGAAAGGACTTTGGAGGTCATGCTCTCTAACCTCTTTATTTTACAGCTCAGATAATTCTTGACCAAGGAGTTAATTAGATGAAGTCATAGAGTTAGCTAATAACAATGCCCAGACCCAAATTGAGAAGCCTGACTCCCTGTCCACATGTGCTTACACTCTTGTCATGATGAAGATGTAAATCACTGATTGTTTTAAATTTTCTTCTGCAAATTGATAGGATGTTCCTAATGTTAATATTTATTGCTATGACCTCTCCTTTTGGAAATTATTTTATACAGCGAAAACATGTTTTTCCAAGTTAATTCAGGTCACGGGCCATTTCTTATTTCTTTTAAATGACTGGTACATAATCGACATTTAAGTTTTTCCATATCCATAAATATCTCCATAGCAGCATTTGTATAGATCTTTTTGGTATAAGCTTCTCCTTGATGATATACTTAATACTTGTTAGTAATATTCATTAAAACTCACAGTTCTTGGGTCTAATTTCATGAGACCTGGGCCTTGCCCTGGGGCTTAGTCCTTGTTGGGAGGGCGGCTTCCTGTGTTTCCCTTTATGTTATAGACTGAACTGTGTACCCCCTACCCCAAATCAATAAGTTGAAGCACTAACCCCCGATACCTTAGAATGTGACTGTGTTTGGAGATAGGGCCTTTAAAGAGATTTAAGTTGCAGCCATTAGGGTGAGCCCTAATCTAGTCTGACTGATGTCCTTATAGAGGAGGAGATGAGGACATACAGAGAAACACCAGGGGCATGTGGTCACGGAGGAAGGACCATCTGAAGAGGCAGCAAGAAACCCCAGAGGAAACCAGCCCTCCTGGCACCTTGATCATGGATGACCAGCCGCAAGAACGGAGAAAATCACTTCTGTTATTTAAGTCACCCGGTCTGTGGTATTTTGTTATGGCAGCCCTAGCAAAGTAGTACACTTTGCAGATCCTTTTACCCTGACTGTTGATTGAAATACCTCTTGGCATTTTGGCCGCTGTATTTGCAGGACCACTCTTTATGAGATTGACATAAAGAAAGGTTCAAGTTAGTGGAAAATCTGGACTTATCCAAGGACTACAATGTAATCATTACACTGGGGAGGTTGGCAGGTCTGGGCCACACTGTATCAGCACAAGACGCAAAATTAAAAAAACAAACAATGAAAAGTAGTTTTTGACTTGGATCTCACCTTCACTCATTCAATAAATATTTGAGTTCTTATGTTCCAGGCATTGCCTCAGGCACTAGGAAGATGACAAAACAATACAAGCATGGTCTTCAATCTTAGGGATTTGAGAGTAATCAGTGAAACAGACACTAGTTACACAAACGAGGTATAATATGCAATGAAAATTATAATAGGGTAGGGGTAGAATCTGGGATGCCAGGGAAGAATTCCTTGAGGAAGTGACATTTAAGCTCAGACATGGAGGTATGTAGGAGTAGCCAAACCATAAACAAAAGCCTGGAGGCCCATGGAGGGCCATCAGGTAGTGTCACCTGGATGCCCAGCTTGTCATTATAGCCCTTCATTTTGGTGGGTTTTCAGGGTCATCGTTTCCAGTCTCAGCTTTTTGGCACTTTGAGCAGGATGTTGTCAGGCTTCTCTTGTTAAATTTTAACTGTACCACAAAACTGCACAGAGCACAGCTTGCCTTGTTATTTACCTTGCTGCTTCAATTCCTCCCAAGACCCTAGAATTTAGCAGTTGTTCTCTGGGAGGTGGGTCAGATGCCAAGTGACAAGCTATGTCCCTCAAAGTCATTTTTTCTATTCCAGAGTCCTGTATATCATGAGTATAATATATCTGTTGCCCCCAGGGTGAATCCCTTCCCTTGGAAAATTAAAGAATGGCCATAATTATCTTTTTACTTTGGAGTCTTTATGGGGTAAAGGCTTTTGCTATCTCACATGAGGTTCATGGGTCCTGCTGGTAACAGATTCCATTGCCCAGACTTGCCTGCCTGTGCTCTGACCTGCCTGAACTCATGGTGGACACTTTGGGAAGAACATGGATGCCTGTATCTGGGAGCTTTGAGCAAACAGGGCAGAGGATCAGAAAATGAACTCAGCTGGAATAAGCGAGATGCACTGTCCAGTGTGCCTCTGCTCCCCGTTCTACATGTGCTGTTTTTGGCAATTGAACCAGGACTCTTTTTAAAAAAAGGACCAACTGTCTCATTTGGGGGGAGGAGACCATCCATGTATCAAAATCCTTTCAAACGACTAAAATATACATATTGTCAAGGCTAGGCATAGGGTTCTGGAGGAATAATTTCAGGAACAGGGTTGAAGGCTTCCTTTCTCTGAAGAACTATATCTCATCTTGCTTATTAATGCCTGAAGTTTTTTCAACCAGGATAGTATTCCATTCCACAAACCAGCTCTCTCATCTGAAATCCTTCAATGATACATACCAGTGATTTTCTTCCTACTCAGTGAAGATAATGTTTTTATTCTCTTATGTCCTACATATGTCTAGAGTCTGACATGAACTAGGAACAAAAGCCTTATAACGTTCATTGAGATGTCTTAAAATGAGCACATTCTAGGAAGTTAACATTTGAGAAACTCATTTACTCAAGGGAAAATAACTCGGTATCACATCAGCCACTGATTTGATAGCACTGAGAATTTGACCAGAGAGTGGTGCTAAAATCTGAAACCAGGTGCTTTATCTGTATTTTAAAGTAGCCAGCTCAACATATATACAAACGAAAGCAATGTGCTGAGGTTTGGGGATTATGTACAACCACAAAAGGGAATAATCTCTTAGGGAACATGATTTTAACCAGCTTGCCAAATATAGTCTTCTTATCAGTGTCTTATGCTCAAGAAGTATATTCTGCATTTCAAGATTAGTATAATTTTATTCTGGTTACAGTTCTACCTGTTGATACTTGTTTTAATATAGTGAGTTGTATGAAGGGTTTGGCTGCTCCATTACAGTGTGGGTTTGCTGTTTTCCATTTAGAAAAAAAATTTTCAAGGGATATTATTAACTTAAAAACAAAAACCAAGGTGAAGAACCAAGCTGTATACATATGTTTAAAAACATTTGTAGGTAAGTTTTCTGATTCACAAGAAATGATCTCTGGGAAGACAGAGCTTGTAGTAAGAGGCTGACTGAACTGTGTATTTTTTGGTATGCTGGATATTTTTTTTTTTTTTTTGGTATTTGTGAGGAGGGGTGCTCCATTGCCTTTTTTTTTTTTTTCTGTTGAGACAGAGTCTCACTCCATTGCCCTGGGTAGAGTGCAGTGGCATCACTGTAGCTCACTGCAACCTCCAACTTCTGGGCTCAAGTGATCCTTCTGCCTCAGCCTCCCTGATAGCTGGGACTACCGGCTCTCACCGCAGTGCTGGCTGGGTTTTTTTTTTTTCCTTTCTTTTTGGTAGAGATGGGGCCTCACTCCTGCTCAGGCTAGTCTCGAACTCCTGAGCTCAAGCAATCCTCCCGCCTCGGCCTCCCGGAGTGCTGATATACTAGATTTTTAAACATGTACATTTATTTTCTTCATTTACAAGATAAATAACAAAAATGAACATGATCTAACAAACTATTTCTGGGAATTTATACACTAGAAATGACAGTACAATAAAGGTACGTGTCTGGATGTTTACTGCAGCATTATTTTGTGTTAATTTTACAATCTGAAAATCCAATAGGGGAAATAGATGCATAAATTACATTTATACAATGGTAGGTATGAAATGCTTTGGTTTGCAGGCAACAGAAGCTGGTTAATGTAAACAACAGAATTAGGTAGAAGTATACTGATGTTATTTGCTTCTGGACATTTTCTCCTATGCATCTGACTTTTACATAGTTGTAATTGTGTGTATGTTAACATTAACTTTTTAAATTTTTTATGCAAATTTGTGTATTTTTCTTCCTGTTGCTAGAATCTTCAAGCCACAGACTATAATTGGACTGATATGAATAATTTACTTAACCATTGGCCTACTATAGGGTATTTAGGTTGACTCTAATTGTCCACTCTAATACTACCATAATGTGACTGTGACCAGGGGTAGCAGTGCTGAGGATTCTGATATGTTTGGAAGGGAGAACCAACAGGATTTGGTGATGAACTGGATACAAGATATAAAAGAAAGTGGAGTCAAAGATGTCACGAAGGTTTTTGGCCTTAGCAGCTAGAAAGATGGAGTTGTCATCAGATGGGATGAGGAAGAATATAGAGGTTCTGGGAGCAAGGTGAGGAGTTTGGCCTTGGGACATCTTAAGCTTGAAATGTCTCTTTGACAGTCACAGTTGCCTGAGTCTGGAGTTAATGAGAGGTTTACAAGAGCTGTAAATTTAGGAGTCATCCAGCATACAGGTGCCATTAGGTCATTAAATATGAAATGTCTGATTTAGAATCAAAAGTTTAGTTTGTTATATATCAAACAAGAAGCAGTACAATTAATCAAAGTATTTGCCTAAACTATCAACAGTTTTGCAATTTTTGCTGTACCTTGCTTATGCCAGCAGCGAAGAAGCCTGGAGAACAAGTGGTGATGAAATTGTGAAAGGTATTTTCCACAACTTGTTGAGAATTGAATGTTTTTCCTTTCAAGAAGTGGTCCAAAGCCTGGAAGAAGTGGTAGTCAGTTGGTGTGAGGCTTGGTGAATACAGTGGATGACAGAGTTTCTAAGTCCAGTTTCTATAGTTTGAGCAGCATTGTTTTTTGTGACATGTGGTCTTGCAAGAGGATTGGCCTGTGTCCATTGACCAATCTCGGCTGCTTAATTCCAAGTATCTTCATCATTTCATCCAATTAATTACAGTAGACATCTGCTGTAATCACTTGACCAAGTTTCATGAAGCTGTAGTGGATAACACCAGCGTTGGACCACCAGACGCCATTAGCTTTTTTGGATGAATATTTGGTTTTGGACTGTATTTCGGCATTCATCTTTTTTCAACTATTGTGCCAATGCTTGTGACTGTCAAAAAGAATCCATTTCTCATCACATGTAATAATATAGTGTAGAAATGTTTCGCATTTATGTTGGGACAGCAAGAAAGGCAAGCTTCAAGATGATTTCTCTTCTGATGTTCGTTTAATTCATGCAGAACCCATTTATCCAGCTTCTTCACCTTGCTGATTTGTTTCAAATGGTCCAATATTGTTGGAATAGTAACATCAAACCTTGCTGCTAATTCATGTCTAGGTTGAGATGGATTCGCTTCCACTACAACTTTCAGCTCATTATACACCTTGGTCTCAGGTCACCTACATGGCTCATTTTCCAGATTAAAATCACCAGAATGGAACTTCTCAAACCATCAACGTCCTGTGCGTTCATTAGCTACATCCTTCCCAAACACTTCATTGATATTTTGAGCTGTATGTACTGCATTGGTTCCATGTCAGAACTCATATTTGAAAATAACACGAATTTTTGACTTACCCATGGTTTCACAAAAATTGCTCTAAAAAAAAATTTGAAAGATAATCACAAGCCAAAACGTGTGTCTGAAAGAATGAGGATGTACCTTTATAATAAAAAAACAAAAACAAAAAAAACCCCAAGAAGTGTCAAAGTGAAATGTCAGAGATACAAAGTGCCAAACTTAGTACTTAAGGAAATCAGACATTCCACACTTAATAACCTTAATATTTAAAGCCATGAGACTGGGTGAGATCACCGAAGAAGTGAGTAGAGGTACAGCAGAGGAGTAAGGCTGAGGCTGCTCGCTCTCTACTGTTGAGAGGCCAGAGAGAAAAGAGGAATAAAGGAGACTGAGAAGGACCAGCCAACGAAGTAAAAGGGAAATGTCCCCTCAAATTATAATTTGAAATTGTCTCCATCAATATTTTACTAAAAAGCGTTTTCCTGTTTCACTGTGAATCAGCAACAGGGGTAGTAGTGACCACCCTATGTTCTTCCATTATTCATCAAAGCAGTCTAGAAATATAAAATTTCAGAAGTCACCTTAATAATAAAGAATATCAAAGAGTATAAATTTAAGCAGAAAGTAATTTAGCTGTGAGGTTGTATATAATTGGCTTCTTAGAACTGTATTCCTTATATAAAATATAGTTGATGGATGATAAATAATAGATGACATATTAGTTTCCTAGGGCTGCTGTAACACATTACGATAGCCTGGGTGGATTAAAACAACAGAAATTTATTTTCTTACAGTTCTGGAGGACAGAAGTCTGAGATCAAGCAGGGTTGGTCCTTTCTGGAGGCTGAGGGAGAATCCATTCCATGCCTCTCGCCTAGCTTCTGGTATTGCTAGCAATCTGGCGGGTTTCTTGGTTTGCATAACTCTGACTCTGTCTTCACGTGGCTTTCTAAATCTGTGTTTCAAATCTCTCTGACTATAAGCACACTAGTCATTGGATTTAGGGCCCACCCTAAAGCCAGGGTGATCTTATCCTCACATCCTTAATTACATCTCTAAAGACCTTTATTTTGAAATGATTATATTCCCAGATATAGCAGGTTAGGACTTGGACTTACGTTTTGGGAAGACACTATTCAATCCATTACAGATGATAAGGTTTGCAGGATCAGTACTAAGAAGTTGCTGGCCAATTCTGAAGAAATATAGATAGATGTTGCTAAGTACTAGTTTTATGGTAAGAGGAGACAAAAGACCTTAAAAATGAACTATATGTAAGAATAAATGTAAGCACTATTTTCAATTAGGAGACCATATCAATTTTAATCACTCATCTTTATTGATAAAATAGGCTCCTATGCAGTACATACTCTCAGACATAAATTTAAGGTTCTGTTGCACAACAAAAAAAATACAGGATGGAAAACAAAGTAAATGTCTTTAACACTGAGATCTTAAAATTATATCCAAGCAAAAAAACCAAGAATAAATAACTTACTTATTTACAAAAATAATTATTTATCAAGTAATGTTTTATAATAGAGCTGCCTCAATGAATTGCCTCAGACTTAATCTCAATTGTGTAGCTTATTTTCAGTAATTCTTACCTGGGATAAAAACTATTTGAATGAATGTGTCATTAAATTAAGGGATACTTTCCAAAAAACCAATAGAAAAGTTTAAAAATAAAAACTGTCATTTATTTATAAAATATCAATTAAGGCCTCTGAATGAGAAAAGAAATCTACTTAATGTTTGGGCCATTAGCCCTTTTCAATCAGCCCCATCCACCCCATTCACTCCAAACTTAAGATAGAAAAATTCTGAAGTGAAAAGTAGTTTTGAATTTTACCAATATATGAAATTATACATAAAAATTACCATGTGAAGTAATATTTTGTAACAAATTATATATTCAAAAGTGGAATTTTCTATCTGTGCTAATTTTAATATATATTTATTATAAATAAGTGTAATATATTTAATTATATTTGATACTCTTTTATTCTATAATCCCCACAACATAAGAAAAATTTAGCTTTCAATTGATGTTAAAGCACATTTCTGTATCTGGCGGTCTTTAAAAAAATTTACATACTGTATATTTGATTTTTTTTTTAAAAAAGAAAACACTTCTAAATCAACAGATTTTTCTCCCTCTTTCAACTGAAAGGTTATAAGAAAAATCTTACAGGTTATGAGGACAAGATGGAGCTTAAAAATAGATCTGGAATTTTTTTTTTAATTTTAATTTACTTTTTCTGTACCTCAAGAGTAATTACTTAAAAAAAAGCGTTCTATGAGCCGGAGGAATTCCCAATTTTCTTTGAAATTACCATACCTATCTTGCTATATCAAACATTTCAACTCTGTTAGCTAAATAAACTACATAATATCCTTAAAGATCAACCAGAGAAGAGAAAAAAATCTCATCTTCGTTACTGAATTAGAACCAAAACTTATTCTTTCAAAAGAGTAGTTTAACCTACCAAATGTCTATTATAAGATCTTCTTTCTTAGAAAGTAGTATTCCTTCTCTTTCATTCCTGAAATAATATTTCATATACATAAGCAAGTTGTGGACAATTGTTAGCTAGGTATCAGTTAAGGTAAATTAGCTAAAATTAAATTACTTCTTTTATATATGCTGCATATAAAACATTCATACAGCCTTTAAAACTGAATTTTCTTTGACAAAAATTTAAGCTAATGGAAAAGTAGACAGGCAATCACTAAAGCTGAAGTCTCATGGTACATAAGCTATCTGTTAACTTTGACACCAAACAGGAAGGATAAAATTTAATATGAAAATCTATTCACAAAACAGTGGCAAAAATTTGTTTTTTTAAACTGAGATAAGTCTATGAATCCCCAAACATTTATTGGGAATATTCAATTTATTTAAGTATTATCCAGAAAGCCAGCAGCACTGCTGAAAGCTCTTGTATGTTCAGCAGTCACTGCGAAAGCCTTTCTATTTGTTCGCCAATTAACAATGGCTCAGTTTCTACTTTTCAATTATGTTTGGAATAAAGTCTAAGACCATTAACTATGCATTTTTTGTTGCTATCTCATAGCCAGTGCACTGTACACATTATAGAGAAAAAAAATAAAGGGTTGATATTGAGTTTTCTGTTTATTTATTCACTCATTCATTCACTTACAGGCCAGTCCTAGTGACCATTTGGACCATTTAAGACTTGGAAGTTCTTCAGCTCTTCCTCAGACTCAGGTCACTATTGGTCACTAATGCTGATAAAGAGGTACTTTCCGATGCATCATCTTTCCTAAGGTTCAAAAATGATTCTCGAGTTATTTGAAGGATCTCCCTCAAGCCTCTGTTTTCTTGCTGTAAGAAGGCAAGCAAAAACAAAGATGCAGTCACCATCTACAAAGTAGCTACAAGAATACAAACATACACATACACACATTTTTTTTAGAGACAGGGTCTTGTTCTGTCACCAAGGCTAGAGCACGGTGGCATGATCATAGCTCACTGCAGCCTTACAGCCTTGAACTTTTGGGCTCCAGTGATCCTCCTGCCTCAGCCTCCCAAGTAGCTGGGACTAAAGGCATGCACCAACACACCCAGATGACTTTTTGTTTTTTGTAGCAAGGAAGTCCTGGCTATGTTGCTCAGGCTGGTCTCAAGTTCCTGGCCTCAAGTGATCCTCCCACCTTGGCCTCCCAAAGTGCTGCGATTTCAGGTGTGAGCCACTGCACCCGGCCCAAACATATATTAAGAAAAACCAAACATATAACGGTATAACAAATAAAAAACAAGTTCTATAATTGGCATAAATGTACTAAATGATACATATAGTTAACGCGAATATAAAGAACACTTTTAAAGAGACAGGAATAATATGTTCAGTATCTTCCACCACTACAAAGTGTTCTTATGTAAGCAGCTATAATTACAGATAGACACTCAGAAATTGCCTTATTTTATCATCACATTAGAGATGAATAACATCTCTCTATATATTTATATAGACTCCTAAAGCCAGTGAATAATAAATACCCTGGGAGTAGAACCTCTTAGTACTTTTATTGCTTTCCATTATAGAATGGAATGCAGGACAAGCCATCTGGTTTGCTTCTCTCACTGGAATTTGAGAGCAGTAGGGTTGGCAAAGTAGATGTTATTTTTCAAGAAAGAAAATGACTAAATCTGACTTTGTAAATAACTTTGCCTTTCTCCCCCCCTATAGATTAGTTACTGTAAGAAACTTATAGACATTTAAAAATAAACTGTCAGCCAGATGCAGTGGCTCACACCTGTAGTCCCAGCACTTTAGGAGGCTGAGGCTGGAGGACTGTTTGATGCCAAGAGTTCAAGACCAGCCTGGGCAACATAGTGAGACTCCACTCTCTACAATAAGAAAAATCAGCTGGGCATGGGTGGTGTACATCTGTACTCCTAGCTACTCAGGAGGCTGAAGCAGGAGGATTGCTTTAGCCCAGGAGTTCAAGGCTGCAGTGAGTTATGATCAAGACTCCTGTCTCTAAAAAGTAAAAATTTTTAAAAAAGATAAAAATAACCTCTCATAATTTATTCTCTACTACTTTGTCTTCAGTGGCACCTAAATTTCAATGGTATAAAGCAGGGATTAGCAAACTATGGCTTGGCCTGAGGACTGTTTTTGTAAATTAAATTTTATTGGAACATAGCCAAACCTAAATGGCTGGTTTTCAATTACAATGGCAAAGCTGACTAGGTGTAAACAGTTTAGTTTGAAAAGTCTAAATATTTACTCTCTGGCCTTTACTGAAAAAGTTTGCCAACTCCTGTTATATGACTGGGAGAACACTTATGCTCAGAGAATTAATTTTTGGCCCTCTATGACCAATTTCCCCACCAAGATTTCAAAATGAAGTTTAAGAGTATAAAAGTCTCTTCTATTGATTTGAATTATTCAATAATCACATGTACTTTTGCTACCACAAAATAAAGGACAGATAAAGGCTTTTACAGTTCCCAGGAAAATAAGAGTGCCCTCCGAATATCTGTTGATTAAAAAAATTTCCCTGCATCATCATAATCTCTAATAGAATGAACAATTTTTTTAAAGTTACTCAATTGAAGAAGTATATTCACCTAGTGAGATAAGATAGGATTAAAAATCAATGTTCTCAATTACTAGTGTAAGTTAGTGATTATCCTAGATTCCTGCATTACTATATAAATGGTCTTGTATCATACACCCATATAACCAGCATCCAGAAGAAAAAGAACATCAGTACCCCAGAAAAGTGATATATATATATATATATATATACACACACACACGCACACACACATACATATTTAAAAATGTGATATGTTTTCTGGTGTAAATCTTTGTATGGACAGTTTTCACCTATATTTGGAATTTAAAACTTACTTCAAGTTGAAATATCCGTTCTTGTTCCTTGCAACCCTGCTGCTCATCAATTTCAATGGCTTTCCTCATTACTGCTGCCATTTCAGTTATCTGGTCAACATGTGCTTGCAGTTCCTAAAAAAAAGAAATGGGAGTTGGAAATCAGTGAAATACTTTATTATTTTTATTTTTGGATCCTCTCCTTTTTATAAAATCTGCAGTGCCACTTAATACAAATGTAATTTATCAAGCAGATATTCACAATAAAGTTGGTTGACCATAAATGTGCTTTTAAAATCAGATTTGTTAGGACTAGAATTAAAACTAAGCAGCACAATAGCACAATATAACTAAATCTAGCAGCACGAAAAGTATTCATAGTTCACATTGTTCTCAACACCATGATCAACTTTTTCTTTTTTGCGCCTACATATATACTGTTGGTCAAAGTAATGGGAAGGATAAAAATTGTTGACATTCAATCTTTTTTCCTCCCTGAAGTCTTCATAATTTACCAATCTTTTTTATATTATCCATGCCTGTAAACTGATCTCAATCCAATCTTTAATGTTTTCTAGATCATACACCTCCTTGAAAATGGAACTGTATCTTATTTATACCTGCCTATTATTTAGTGTATGTACATAATAAATCTCAAGTAAAATGAATAGAATTCTGTTTTTAAGTATTAAAATATTAAATGGCCATCTTTGTGAACTGATGAAAATATAATTTCAGTATAATATAGACATCCATATATTTTAGACACAAGTAGCCCAAATTCTTCCATTCTCAATCCCTTATTTTTTGCATATTTATACTGTGCCAGGCACTGTGTTAGGCAACAGGAATACGAAGCCTATTAAGATATGTTCCGTGATCTGAAGGAGCTTATAGTTTAGTGAAAGAGACAGACAAAAAAGGTTTAAAGTCAATACAAACTTGAGAATCATCATTTTCTTAATAAATAGCTTCTATAGATCATTATTCACTGGCTATTTAGTATTATTTTATTACATTAAGGCCACAACTTAAATATAAAAGCGAATAACTCCCTCCCCAAACACTAAGTCCTGTAAATAGTTATACTTTTTCTCTGTAAAAAAGATTTGAACAGAACCCCCCAAATCCCACAGAACTAGTAAACTGGAAGAAATGATAGAGAAAAAAATAGGAACATCTTTGGCAAATCACATTTAATAACTTCTTAGCCAACAAAAATGCAGGTCCTTATATTATCTTAATGGGACAACCTATACTAGTACTCAGGAAGAAGGTACAACAAAAGACTAATCTGCACTGTGCGACGTATTTTCAGAAATTAACAATTCAGTCCCTGAATTGCACTTAATGACATTGTCGATGCTCAATAGTCACATGTGGCTAGTGACTTCCACATTGTACAGCACAGATAAAGAACATTTCCATCATTTCAGAAAGTTCTATTGGACAGCCCTGGGTTAGATTATAGTAGCAAGAATAGTATCAAGACAAATATTTGTCATATTCTGCAAGAGTTAAAAAACCATTAAAATCCTTCCTATTATAAAGGGTGCATAATGATTAAAAGCAAGTAAGTACAGGTAACTGCAGCAGCGAATTGAATAAGGATAATAAGTAAGAATTTTGAATACCAACAACTTTCTCAATTTATGATTTGGTCAGTCCTACTGCACTGACATAGGCTAAAAACTACAAAGCAAGCATTTCTTTGCCTTTAAAACAGAAGAAAAAAAGACACTAATAACTTTTTCAAGACAGAGTCTTCCAACAAGATCATCACAGGAAGAACCCCAATACTTCAAACAGAATAGTATTTTTATAGGCCCAGTTAACGGATCACTGAACTATAAAATCTTTAGAGAAGCATCACAGACCTTTTAATGGGCACAAGAAGCAAGACTTGTGCTTTGAAAACTGTCTTGAAGGGAAGAAGTGTCACCAACATAACCCTTGGACTGTTTTGAAATGCCTTTAATTTCTAACTTTTGTCTAGGTTTATTCCTACTTTACTCAATACAGACCTGCCACAACTGAGTTAAAAAAAAAAAAAAAAGACAGTTAAGACACAATGGAGGGAGTACCACTAAATCCTTATATCTAAACAAAGACATTTTTATTTGTGAACTTAAACTAAAGGACTACAAACCATCAAAAATCTGAATTAAAACATTTCACTTAATACTTTGACCAAAATTTTTATGAAATCAGGTTAAAATTAATGTCAAGAAAATATCTTTGATGTCCAGAAAGAGAATGACTGTTTTGCAGCAACAAAAACTGTAGCAACACCTAACAAGAGCAAATAAATGAAAAGCTGGGCTAAATAATCTTTAAAACCTACAAATATCTAATAGGCTGTGTATGAGACAATGCAGAGAATTAATGACAGATTTAAAGTTTATACACTGAACAGCATGGCTATCAAAGGTACAGCATTCTTTGATTTCATTTATTTTCTGATCTAATGTGGGAGGGAATTTCAATGTAAAAGAACTTTTTAAATGGACACCCCCCTTCCATCCACACCCCAAAAGTTGACTGTTTATTTAGTGTACATTCTGATTTGCTTCCAAGTGCCTCCTCTCCAGTCCATGTTGAGGTGCTTCAAGGATGTGTCGAGATGCATCAAGGAAGAATCCTTCGGAGTTGTTACGATGTACCATGTCAATCTGTAGTACAGAGTCATTATAATGTTAATACGGATATTATCCGTAATTTAAAAACTGAATGAGTGTTAGTTCATGCGTGTTAGCCAACTGTTTAAAATGTTTGTTTTTTTAAGATTTCCAAAAAGGCATCTGTTCAAAAATATGTAAAAATACATATTTGAATGAAAATATGTATTTTCCATTTATTTTTAAATGTGTGCTCAAAAACTTCCAGGTGAGGGCAAAATTCTGTATTACCATGGTCTCAAAAGGGTCTCTTATTCCGAAATGCTGCTATGTGTAACTCTATTTGTTACCCCTAAACATGCTATAGAATTATTTTTGTGTTTAGGGATATCAGAGCACTAGTACCTAAATACATCCCAGAATCCCATACTTTTGTGGCTTTGTAAGTTTCTCTGCTCACCTGCTTCTGCTTGTTGAGCCCCCTGTAATTAATTCAAGGTTGGATTTAGATGGATTTTCTTCCTTTTCTTGACACTTTTCCAGACTTTCCTCATGAGAACTAATAGTTTCCTCTAGTATTCCAGCAACAATTCATATCTCTATTTTAGGATTCATCACACCCTACCTTACATTAGATAGTTATATTTGTGTCTGTAGCTCCCATTACACTGCAAGCTCATATGGTAATGTAACTTATTCATTCATTCATCTTATTATTTCCCATAATTAACCCAGTGCAAGTGTTAATTGAGTCGAAGTATCTCCTTTTTGGGAAAAATCAAAATCACAAACATTAATATGTATTAGTTAGAATTAATAACAAGTAACTGAATAGTCATTTTATGGAAGGCAAGGCTCATCAGCACTTAGATAAAGAATTCAATCTACATAATGAAAAAGGATGGTTTATAGCTATCTTAGGAAATGTTTAACTTTGCTAATTAATAAACCAGCTCTGATAAAATCTAATGTGTTGCAAAAAACATTTGCTTCTGTCATAGTTGCTACCAGATAGGACTAACAAGCTGCAGTATTATCCTAAGCATTTTTTGTCTTAGTATTCTTTCCTTTAGATCTTCAAAATTTTATTTTTTTAGATTATAAAATATGTTAACCTTTTGGAATTTCTCAAGATTACATTTATCTTACCAATAATTTGAATAAGCCAATTCCTCTTTGTACTTTTAAAAACACTCTTAGTTATACCTTTAAATTCAAAGGATTTTATAATGGTCTCATTAACAATAGATATTTTCCATCTTCGAAAGATTGCCACTTAAATATTCCTGAATTTCCATTTGGTTAGGAGATGAATAACATAATCAAATAATGTTAAACCCAAATTTATTAATTTATTATTTTACTAGTTGACACAAAAAGGTACTTATTTTAAGTTCCCTAATATATAAAGTTGTCATGCAAAGAGCTATTTACTAGGTATTTAATTCTAAGAGAATTAATAATAGTTTTAGACCTAAATGTACAAAACTGGAAGAAATATTTTAAAAAAATCTAAATTCTTTCAATAATTGAGAAAGATAAAAAAGTCTTATAACAATCACTATTTCTTAAATAATATTAGTAATAACTAATAATAGTTAGCTCACCATTATCCAATACAGATAATGGCCTAGTTATTACAATCTAGTATAATATTTTTATTTCACACCAGGAGTTAAAATTCAGTCTGAAATAAAATATAAATAAGAAAAGATTATTCCACTTGTCTTCATAGCAGTTGCCAGCACATACGGGGACATACCAAAGGGAACAGACACAGGGATGACAATAAGTAAGATGAATAGCAGGAAAAACACTAATTTCTAACCACTTCCACTTTGTCTCTAAAAATTATGCCAATTGGTATGCAATATGTAGAGGGGAGGGGAGCAAAATTTTAGTATGTTGGTTCTTTTCTTCTTAACCCCATGGTTTTTCCATTATAATCAGGATCATTTATAGTCTGAATTAGCCTCATTCAGAATATAGACTTAAGAAAAACAAATCTACACTAAGCTGCTTTCAGATTTAAAAAGAAGTTTTCAGCATTTCAATTTTTCTTTTTGTAACAGAAGTCAATATACAAATTTATTGGATATATTTCTTAAAAGCAGATAACCTTATAAAAATAATTTTGAATTGAACACTTACCTTTATTTCCAAACTAAAGTTTATTTTTGAATATATGCATTAAAGTTACTAAGAAACAATGGGAATTAAAAGAGTAAATCAAACAGAAAATGTTACATATTAAGCAACGAAAAAATAAGGAAGAGCAAAAATGTCAATTTAAAAGATGAAACAATCAACATCATGTTAAAATGGCATTACTAGATACTTGTGATTTGTTTTTTAAATCTGAACACAACCATTCGTCCCTCTTTACCATTTCAAGTCACATTTATAGAATGGATTACCTTGGAGTGCTGTTCTTTTAACTTCATTATTATACCCGGGTCATCTTTTTTGCTAGCCATTAGCAATCTAAACATTTGTTCTCGATACTTGCTCATTATAAGTTCCAAGGCAGACTGATGTTCTTCCAGGGATGTACGCAATTCTATCAAGAATAACAGTGTATTTTATTCAAACTTGAGTTAAAGGGACACAAACTATTCTCTTCCATATTATATTTATCAAAAAAAGCAACTAATAGGACATTTTCAAAAGAAAACATGATGCGTAAAAATCTAGCCATATAATAATAAAAGGCATCAAATGAAGTCCCCTATTTTTTTTTGTTTTTTTTTTGAGACAGAGTCTCGCTTTGTTGCCTGGGCTAGAGTGAGTGCCGTGGTGTCAGCCTAGCTCACAGCAACCTCAAACTCCTGGGCTTAAGCAATCCTGCCTCAGCCTCCTGAGTAGGTGGCACTACAGGCATGTGCCACCATGCCCAGCTAATTTTTTCTATATATACTTTTAGTTGGCCATATAATTTTTTTCTATTTTTAGTAGAGACGGGGTCTCACTCTTGCTCAGGCTGGTCTCGAACTCCTGACCTCGAGCGATCCACCCGCCTCGGCCTCCCAGAGTGCTAGGATTACAGGCGTGAGCCACCGCGCCCGGCCTAAGTTTTTTAAATGACCATTTTAACTTGTATTTTTGAGAATCATTTCAACAAACATATACTGAACAGCAACTAAATATCAGACAATGTTCTCTATATTAAGAATACAAAAAGACCATAGAGCTCAGTGTCTAGAGGAGAAAACAAATACATGGTAAATACAGAGTGGAGCACTACTCAAATACATTTAAGAAAAGTCTATGGGGAGAAACTGGTAGAAGCTTCACACAACTGTAGTATTGAAATGAACTTGAATTCCTTCAGTTGAAAAATGAAGGAATGGGCAGTCTAAGCAGGGAGGCATGAGAGTGGATGATGTGTTTAGGAACTGGTTTGGGATGGCAAGAGCAAAGGGTTTCAGGTGAAAAGAGCTGTGGTAAGAAGTTAGAAAAGAAGGCTAAAAATTGACTTTGAGGATCCTTGCATAAGGAAATAAGGATATAATGAAAGTTCTTAAGCAAAAGAATAACATGATCAGCTTTATTTCTGAAAAATCAATCTGATGCTTGTGTTGAAGATGGACTGGAGGGGAAAAAGAGGCTGGGATCGGGGAGATCAGTGAGCACAGTTCAGGCAGGAGACTGTGAACACCTAAGCCTGGGGTCCAGTGCAGTAGAACTGCAGAGAATGAAGCTATTTCATAGATAACAACAACGGCGTAAACTGGATATTGAAGGCGAGAATCTAAGAGGATGTCATGCAAGGCAGACGTTCATATACAGAACAGGATAAAGAGCAATAAATATGACTTAGCTATATGGACTAGAAATGGGATTAATGTCAAAAAGTAACTTTAGTTGGCTGTTTTCCCATTTTTGAAAATATTAATTGGTCCCAAATCAACAGTACAATTGCAGATTAAAGTTCTCTTTTCATTTGCCATACATATTAATACATAGTAGTAGTAATAGGTTTTGCCTTTATTCTCTTGTTGTAATTCTCTGATTTGTCTGTTTTCTTGCTGGATTCCCATGACTAATGTGGACCGTGGCCGATGTCTTGCGACTTCATTAAGTTCTTGAATTTCTTCCTGATACTAATGAAAAAAAAATTTTTAAGTGGGGAGAAAATATTTTCAAATATCTATCTGATACATAAATATACATATCTGATATAGAAATAAAAATAAATAAGTAAATATCACATAAGTGTCTAGTATCCAGAATATATAAAGAACTCTTAGAACTCAATAAAAAGAAAATAACCCAATTAAAAATTGGGAAACGATTTGAATAGACAGTTCTCTAAAGAAAATATGCAAATGCTTGATAAACACATGAAAAGGTGCTTAACATCATTAGTTATTAGGGAAATGCAATTAAATACAACAAGATACCACTTCACTATCACTAGGACAATTATAATCAAAAAGGGTGAAACGATCGCTTGAGCCTAGGAGTTCCAGGCTGCAGTGAGCTATGATTGTGCCACTGCATTCCAGCGTGGGCAACGGAGCATGACTGTTATGGCTCCTTTGAGAAACAATCTGGCAGATCCCCAAAAAGTTAAACATAGAGTTATTACATATACCTAGGGTATATACTCCTAGGTATATACCCAAGAAAACTGAAAACATGTCCACACAGAAACTTGTACACAAGTATTCATAGCAGCATTATTCTTAGCAGCCCAAAAGTGGAACAATTCAAACACCTGTCAACTGATGAATGGATAAACAGTATGCTGTACCCTTGCAATGCAATATTATTTGGCAAAAAACAGAAATGAAGTACTGATACATGCTTCAACATAGCTGAACCTTAAAAATATGTTAAGAAGCCAACCACAAAAAGCCATGTTATATCACTCCATTCATACAATATATATAAAATAGGGAGAGAAATCTGTAGAGACAGAAAGATTAGTGGTGTCAGTGACTGGGAGAAGGGGAAACTAGGATGAAACTGCTAACGGGGGTGATGAAAATTTTCCGGAATTAGATAGTGGTTATGGTTGTATAACCCGTGAATATACTAAAATGGAATGAATTGTATTAACATGTACCCTTTAAAAGGGTGAATTTTACAGCATGTGAATATTTCAATAATAATAGAACATGTGCAAAATATATACAAAAAGTTTTGCATTTAAAAATGAGAATCTAATTTTATTTTATTTATTTATTTTTTTTTTGAGACAGAGTCTCACTCTGTTGCCCAGGCTAGAGTGAGTGCCGTGGCGTCAGCCTAGCTCACAGCAACCTCAAACTCCTGAGCTCAAGGGATCCTCCTGTCTCAGCCTCCCAAGTAGCTGGGACTACAGGCATGCACCACCATGCCCGGCTAATTTTTTCTATGTGTATTTTTAGCTGTCCATATAATTTCTTTCTATTTTTAGTAGAGATGGGGTCTCGCTCTTGCTCAGGCTGGTCTCGAACTCCTGAGCTCAAACGATCCGCCCACCTCGGCCTCCCAGAGTGCTAGGATTACAGGCGTGAGCCACCGCGCCCGGCCGAGAATCTAATTTTAAAATAGCATTCATTTATTTTCAAGGCATTCTTATGAGACACTTAGTAATGCATTCGTTATAATACTCCTGGTTCTTAATTTTAAGATGTCAAATTCCTTTTTTCACAACTCAATATTAGGTATATGTTTATTGGAGTGCTTGAGTCCAGCTGGACAATTAGGGATGGAAGTAATCTGTTGCAAAACACAGTTGCAAAACAAAATAAGTAAATTTGCTCCACTGTTTCCAGTAGCTTTGCTAAAAGCATTATCCCAGGGTTGCTTCCTTGTATAAAATGAATGAGTTTCAAGAAAGTTGGCTGTGAATATACATTTTTCCCCCTCTGATTTCCATCATAATATCAGTTATTTTATAACTCTCTTAAAAGAGCTGAAAATTTTTATCAGAGTTTAAAATGGTAGCTAAACTAATGGCCCACTGGAAGATTCCATCATATAACAGGAAGGACAGCAAGAAGTGAAGCCCTTTTAATTTCTTCTTTAATTGGCAGCATTAAAAGAAAACCGAGGTAGCAAGTGTAAGTGCAGTAACTGCACAGGGTGTAAACTAGATATTGCCTTGCATCATTTTTAAAAGCTATTTTTTTTTATTTCAGCATATTATGGGGGTACAAAAGTTTAGGTTATGTATATTGCCCTTACCCCCTATTTTGTTGTTAAATAGCATCACCAAGTACTTTTATAAAGAAAAACATGAACATTTCTACATTACATAAGACAGAGCAAAATGTGTGTCAATATAAGTATGGTCTTTGTCAAATGTATTCAGTCTTAACAAATTCTTTTATTTTCTAAACTCTATTGTGCAACTCTGTCAGAAAAATAAGTTATCAAATCTGTAAGTTTTAGAGTATATGTACATATATATGTCACCTGAACATGACAAATTTAAACAAAACTGAACCACATAAGTCAAGCTATTTTAAAATTTTAGAGAACATTGAAAAAAATTAGACCAACTAGGCAGCAATTTATGATTGTCAGTGACTGCTTTTGTTAATGGAATCAACAAGAAAGAAAAATCAAACCTGCTTCATGGCTTCTACTCGCTTGTTGAGAGCTGTGGTTTGCTCAATCAGAGATTCTGCTGCATCGTCGTGATCTCTCAATCTTTCAACAAGAGCTTTAGCATCAGCAAGTGCCTTCTCAATTGTGCAAGTCATTTCTAAAGGAATATCTATAATCAAAATTAAAATCAAGACTCTAAGTCAGCATGTCACCTTATTTTAGTTTCATGTTCACACAAATATGTTTCTTAAGCCACATTTGTTACATTGGCCTAGGGAGGAAAAAAACATCTAAGAACACCTTGTGGTTTTGCTTCCGTTAGGACAGCACAAGCTTTAAAGTGAATTATAATGTTTCAGAAAAATTAGAATACAAATGATTTGAAGACATAACTAGAATGTATCTAAAACATCCTGAATTTATGGCAGGAAAAAGGCACATAGCCAATGAAAACAATGTTCTATTACACAGAAATTATGTCCTTCATGAGGGTGCTCCCTATCTTGTCAATTTTTGAGCAAGGTCACTTTGTTCACTGGTCTGTATTCTGGGGTCAATGATTGTAAAAACTCTTCCTAGCCTCTGCTTGGTGAGGTTACTTAAGACACTGTTCACAAACACTACTGACCAGCCAAAGTGGCCTCTATGTGTCATGGTCAAAGTCTCAACCTCAAGTCTCAACATGTCTAAGTCAAAGTCTCAACCTCTTCTTAGAGGACCTTCTGCTTCTTATATATAGTTGCATATTATATAATCTTAACTCTTGTACTTTCCTTAGTAAAGTGCAAAAAAAAAAGTTTTGACTTAGAACTTTGGCCATTATGGGAAACTTTTGATATGTTAAAATCAGCAAGTAGTATGTTCAAGAGGAGATAAACAAAATTAGGAGACAAAACATGAAAAAGTCAATAGTTAGCTTTTTTTTTTTTTTTTTTTTTAAGAGATAGGGTCTTGTTCTATCTCCCAGGTTGGAGTGCAGTGGTCTGATCAGAGCTAACTGTAACCTCCAATTTCCAGCGTCAAGCAATCCTTCTGTCTCAGCCTCCCAAGCAGTGGGACTACAGATGCATGCCACTATGCCCAGCTAATTTTTAAATTTTTTTTTAAGATGGAGTCTCACTATGTTGCCCAGCTGGTCTTAAACTCCTGGCCTCAAGTGATCCTCCCACCTCAGCCTTCCAAAGTGCTGGGATTATACATGTGAGCCACCACGCTGGCTTGCTTCTTGAATTGGTAATGTGGAAGCCTCAAACAAAATTTTAATTTTAAAAGTCTCTTTCAAAAACTTTATAATCTTCTGAAACTTATCCTTCTTGAATTTTTTTCTCTTTCTACTAAGTTTTACCCAGCCTTCTATATGAGCCACCCTTTCTTCAAGGCTTTCTTAAAAAATAAAATCACACTATAAATTACTAGGCCAGAAGTTAGGTCTACAGAAGTTACACTGAAACTCTGGTATAGATCCAAGTCAAGGGCCATATGGAAGGATTTCCATCAACTTTAGGAAGACAGAACTTTGCTACAGAATTCATGATTTTGTTAAATAAATACTACTATCCTGGACTACAGATCTAATGCAGCAAGGGAGAAAGAGAAGATTTAAATAACTCAATTGAATAAAATTAAAAAAAAACACATCAGGCAATTTCAGAAGATTTTCATTTACGGTTATATTTAAGAAAGATTAAAAATTATCAATTAAAAAAACAGACTTTAAAAAATGTTCAAATAGCATTCTTGGTTATATCCAACAGCTGAAGCAAAGGGTATATTGTCCTGTTATAAACAAGTATACAGTCAAATAAGAAGATTTAATTAAAGTAAATTAAAATTAAAACTGCCAATTTAGAAAATATCTAGTATATGACTAGATATTTCCAGAGAGCTCTAAGAAGTAAATAAGTTGGAAATCAGTAAAATTTCTGGGTCTTCAGATGAAACAACCAAAAGATTTGTCTTCTAAGATCTGAGAAATTTAAATAAAGGTACTTGAAAGTATGACAAGCAAAAAGGCCATTAAAGGAACCAATGTCCTACACTTGCTAAAACACAAAAGAACAACTATCTAAAATCTAGCCAAAGATGCTGCTTGGAGGGAGAGATTGGCATACAATAATGCCCCGTACTTTCCCTAAACTTCCAAGGGGAATTATCTAAAATTGTAGATGGATAATAATACAACTTTCTTATTTACATAGGTGTTACCATATCTCCCTTTGATCCCACTACTATAGAACACTAGATCCTTCAGAGTAAAATTTTAAAGTTGTCTGTAAAGCAAAAAGGAAGGAAGGGAGGGAGGGATGAAGGGAAAAGAAAAAAGAAAAGAAAGGAAAAGAAAGTAGGGTAAGTCGACCTATGATAAGTAAAACATAAAAATCAGAAATAATATTAGTCTTAAAGTAAAAATAAATGGTTGTAACAGATCGTGAAACAAAATAATAAAAGACAAAGTCATAGAAATCTCTAATCACATCCTAAGTTCCAATCTGTAAATGACATCATTGGGACCACTACCAGAAGAATACTTCTTTATGTGCTAAAATACAACATCTACAAATTTAATAGATAGAATCTGTTTCCAAATAAAATGCACTAAGGTTCCTACATATGATCAGATAGCTGATCTAGCTATGAAAATACCTATACTCTGTATAATTCAAGAAAAAAAAAAAAAAGCTAAGCTTCCAGAATCCTCTGGGCAAAAGAATCCATGGACATAGATAGATTCATTGGAATAGAGCCCTCAGTGTAGACAGCATAGTCTTCCTAGATAATCATAAATATTTCTTTTTGGAGTATGAAAACGGTACACTGTGTTCTGGGAGTATTAACACGACACTGAAAACCCCCTGCCTATTAAACCTTACATGTTAATTCAGTGGCTAAGGCTTTAAAACTTAAAAACATCAATTGAATTAGTCAAAGCATCTTCAGGGCTTATACTAGGCCTTTAAACCTGATGTTACCATAAGGAGTAAATGCCATAGTAAACCACTCAAATTTTCTACCAGTTGAGTAATTATGAAATATTGTTACTTTCTCCTTTTCATATTATCATCCACTTATGTAACACTCTTAATACAGCAACTTTTACCTACTGAAAGAAAAATCTCACAATCGTATTTCCACAGTTCAAGAAGTATCCAAGCCCAAAACAAAACTTTTGAATTCTCTAGTACCAAATCCTGACTTTAGGGTTTGTTAATAGGTTTTATATTAAAAATAAAAAGTGACGATACCAGACTTGATACGCAATAGGTACTTCATTCACTCTGATAAAACTCAATTTCTTACCAAAAGTCAAACTGATCAAATTACTTGATTGCGGTCCTCTAACACAGAGGAACTCACTAAAATAAAAGTAAATATATACACTAATAGCTGGTATGCTTTTAAATAATAATTCACTTCTCTGAAACGCTGTAAAGAAAAGAGGTTCTTCAGACATTCTTTAAAAACAGATACATTAACTGCTTGATGCTACCCAACATAACTGCTATCATAAAGGCAGAAACACAGTAGGTGGAAACACTATGCAAGCTATTAATAGTATACCATACTATAGATACTACAGAAATACTTTAAAGTACATTGTTATAAACAGATTGGTTTGACTAAAAGTCCTTATGCAAGGGCCTCATATATAAAATAACAAATCCACAGAGAAGTTCAAAAATTCCATTACAGACACACAAAATCTGGCCTGTCAAATTCTAAAAGAAACACGAGATGATCAAATTGTTAACATCCATGTTGATAAAAACTGACACAATCAGACTGGGTATTTAATAGCACCAGATAAAACCTCAGATACCAAAAACTCCATGAAACATCTCATTCAAGTAGGGAAAAAATGGCCAAAATATTAAACATGGATGAGAAAATTTATCTGGGGTAGCAGAGGATTTGGCTCATTTCATGTCTCATTTGTAAATTAATTAATCTGGAAAAATTATAAAGGTGAAGGAAGGAGTAAAATCATTTCTAAAGAACTTTTTGAATATATACAAGTGGATTTAATATGCTTGCCTCTCTCTATGGTTTAGGAATACATAACATTCTTACATATATAAGTAAATATTAGTAAATATACTAATGATAGTATGAATGAAATGTATGAATTTCAAGTATGCAACACTTTGTTTCTTTCTAAGAAACTGAATTGTCTCATCATTCTCAGTCCTCAGGGAACCCCAAGCGAGACAAATCCAAGGAGATCTAACACACGTTATAATCAAATTTTTGAAAACTAAAGACAAAAACGAAATCTTGGAAACAGCCAGACAAAAAATGACATATTACTGATAGATAACCACCAATTTGAATGATTATAGATTTCTTATCAGAAATGAAGGCCAGTAGAAAGTGGAACACTTTTAAAGTGCTGAAAGAACTGTCAACCCAAATTTTTGCTATATCGAGAAAATGCTCTTTATATATGAAGGTAAAATAAAAACCATTCTCAGATGAGGAAAAAAGTAATTCATTTTTGGTAAACTTGTTCTAAAGGAAATTCTTCAGATAGAAGCAAATTGGTATCAGAAGGAAATTTACAGCATCAGGAATGAGGGAGGAGAAACAGAAATTGTGAATATCTAGGTAAATATTCTCTTTAGTTCTTTAAAATATGTAACATTTGAAAACAAGAATTGTAATTTTTTCTGTTAAGATTTTTAATTCATGTAGATGTAATATATGACTACAACATAAAGGGGGAGAGTAAATGGATATATATAATGATAAGATTTCTACATTTCACTTGAAGTTGTAAAAATATCAATTGTAACTAGACTGTAAAAAATTTACATATATTGTAATTCTTAAAAAACCCCCTAAAATAACTGTACAGAGTTAATAGTCAAAAAATCACAATAGACGAATTAAAATGAATTTAAAAGTACAGAGATAATAGTCAAAAGACCACAAATAGCCCAATTAATCCCAAAATACCCCAAAAGAAAAAAAGGTGGAACAAAGGAACAAAATACTGAGGGAACAAACAGAAAACAAATGATGTTAGACCTAAACCCAAACACGTTAATAATTTCACTAAATGTATATGTTCTCAACACACAGATTAAGATGGATTATGACAATTAAAAAAGAGGACCCAACTACATGTCATCTGTATGAAACTTACTTCAAAAATGATATACGTAGGGTAATAGTAAAAGGATAAAAAAGTATACACACACACACACACACACACTATATAAATACTAATCAAAAGAAAGCCAGACTGCTAATAACCTCATGAAAGCACACTCATTATAATTAGTCATCAGGGAAATGTAATTCATAACCACAATGAGATATACTTACTAAGATGGCTATAATAAAAAAAGACACATAAAAAGTGTTGGCTAGGACATGGAGAATCTGGAACCTTCGTAACTGCTAGTGGGAATGTAATATGGTACAGCTACTTTGGAAAACAGTCTGGCAGTTCCCCAAAAGCGTAAACATACCATCCAGCAAATTCCACTCCTAAGTACACACCAAGAAAATGAAAACAAGTCGATGCAAAAACTGTATGTGAATGTCTGTACCAACATTATTCACAATGGCCAAGAAGCAGAATTAACCCAAATGTCCATCAACTGATGAATGAATAAATACGGTCTCTTCATATAGTGGAATATTTAGCGAAAAAAGTCGGGGGAGGGGATGATGTCCTGACACATGCTACAACATGGACAAAAATTGAAAAAATTATGTGAAGTGAAAGAAGGCAATCACAAAATGCTAACATATTATATGATTCCATTTATATGAAATGTCCAAAAGAAGCAAACCCATATAGGCTGAAAGTAGATTAATGGATACCCAGGCCTGGGGGTTGGGAAGTGGTAGGGGGAATGGAAAGTGAACACAGGATTCCTTTTTGGGAAGATAAAAATGTTCTAAAATTGATTTTGGTGACGGTTGAACAAGTCTACGAATATACTAAAAACCAACAAATTGTACACTTCAAATGTGGGAATAGTATGGTATGTGAATTACGTATCTCAGCAAAGGTGTTATATTAAAAAAAAAGAACTAGAGTGGCTATATAAATATTAGACAAAGTAAACTTTAGGGAAAAGAAAATTATCAGCGACAGAGGAGCATTATATAATGATAAAAAGGTCAATTCACCAAGACAACATAAAAATCCTAAATGTATATACACCTAACTAGAGACCTTCCAAATGCATGAAACAAAAACTGAAAGAATTGAAAGGATTAATAGGCATGATTAATAGGCATATTCACACTTACTGCAGAAAACTTCAACACTCCTTTCTCAGTAATCAACAAAACTCGTACACAAAAAATCAGCAAGGGTAAAGACAAAAATGAACATCATCAACTAAGTGGCTAGAATTGTTATCTATTAAAAACAACAACAGCAGGGTACCCATTATTTTTAAGTGCACATGGGATGGTCACTATGAGAGACCATATCCTGTGTCACAAACCAAACCTTAACAAATTTAAAAGAATCATACAAATTATGTCCTCTGACTATAATGAAATTAAATTAAAATAAAAGAGATAACAAGAAAATCTCCAAACATTTGGAAGTTAACACTCTTCTAAATAACCCATAAGTCAACAAGGAAGTCTCTGGAAATTAGAAGATATTTTGATCTAAATAAACATGTAAGATATCAAAGATTTTGGCATGTATGTAAATCAGTACTTTGAAGGAAATGTATAGCATTAAATGCTTATATTAGAAAATCAGAAAGATCTCAAATCAATTATCTAAGTCTCAACCTTTAGAAACTAGGAAAAGAGCAAAATAAACCCAAAGTAAAGAGAAGGAATTAAAGAGCAGAAATCAATGGAACTGAAAAGAAGAAAGTAACAGAAGAAAAACCAATGAAATCTAAAGCCAATTCTTTGAAAAGATCAATAAAGCTGGAAAACCTCCAGCAAAATTAATGAAGAAAAAAAGGAGAGAAGAAATAAATTACCAATGTCAGAAAAGAAAGAAGGGACATCACTGCAGACCTTTAAGTCATTCAAAGAATAAGTGAATACAATAATAAATTCCATACATACGAATTGGATAATTTAGATGAAATGAACTAATTTCTCAAAAACCACAAACTACATTACATTAATTAAGTTGCACAAGATGAAATAGATAACTATTAATAGACCTATAACTAATAGTTATTGGAGTTATATAACAATTAAAATCCAATAATTATAATAGCCTTTTATTAAGAAATTGAATTTATAATTAAAAATCTTCAGACCCAGATGGCTTCAATGGCAAATTGTACTATACATTTAAAGAAGAAATAACATCATTATTGCACAATCTCTTCAAGAAAATAGAAGAAAAGGAAATACTTGTACATCCCAACTCACAAAATGATGGTAGCATTTACTGACACCAAAATCAGACAAAGATAGTATATAAAAAAAGAAAATCACAGACCAATATCACTCATGAACATAAATGTAAAAAATCCTAAAGAAAATATTAACTCAAATTCAGCAACATGTAAAAAGAATACTACACTATATGACCAACTGGTGTTTATTCCAGAATTCAAGGCTGTCTCAATATTCAAAGATCAATCAATGTAATCCACTAAAGAAGAAAATCACTTGATCATACCAACTGGTGCATTAGAAAAAATTCAACACACTTTCATAATAGAAATTTTCTGCAAACTAGCACTAGAAAGGGATTTCCTCAAACTGAGAAAGGGCATTTCCAAAAGACCTACAGCAATGAGGAAAGGATGACCCCAGCCACCCGTCCTATTCAATATACTAGTGCAATAAGGCTAGAAAAAGGAAAAAAATGGCATACCGATTGGAAAAGAAGAAATAAAAACGCCCTCATTCACAACCAACATTGTCTATATAGAAAATCTCAAAGTATCCAGAAAAGAACTCCTAGAACTAATACCTGGTTTTAGCAATGTCACAAGATACAAGCAACAAGAATAAATCATTTTTCTACATAGTAGCAATGAACCAACCACTGGAAACCAAAAAAAAATTTTTTAAAACCCACATATTTAAAAATAGCTTAAAAATAAAAAAAGAGGCCGGGCGCGGTGGCTCACGCCTGTAATCCTAGCACTCTGGGAGGCCGAGGTGGGCGGATCGTTTGAGCTCAGGAGTTCGAGACCAGCCTGAGCAAGAGCGAGACCCCATCTCTACTAAAAATAGAAAGAAATTATATGGACAGCTAAAAATATGTAGAAAAAATTAGCCGGGCATGGTGGTGCGTGCCTGTAGTCCCAGCTACTCGGGAGGCTGAGACAGGAGGATCCCTTGAGCTCAGGAGTTTGAGGTTGCTGTGAGCTAGGCTGACGCCACGGCACTCACTCTAGCCTGGGCAACAGAGAGAGACTCTGTCTCAAAAAAAAAAAAAAATAAAAAAAAAATAAATAAAATAAAAAAAGAAATTCTTGGGTATATATGAAACAAAACACATGCAGGATCTGCATGATGATAACTACAAAATGCTAATGAAAAAAAATGAAAGAGGACCTAAGTAAATGGAGAAACATATTGTGTTAAGATGTCAGTTTTCCACAACTGTTCTGCAGATTTAATGCAATATCCAATCAAAACCCCAGCAGAGGCCAAGCATGGTGGCTCATGCCCTAATCCAAGCGCTTTGGGAGTTGTATCTAGAATACCTAAAAATCTCTCAAAACTACAAACAAGAAAATAATCCAATTAAGAAAGGAAGAAAAGACCTTAGCACTTAACCAAAAAGATATATAGATAGCAAATAAGGACATGAAAAGATGTTCAACATTATTAGCTATTAGAGAAATGCAATAAAAACTATGATGCGAATGAGATCCACCACAGCCCTATTAAAATGGCCATTTCATCTTGGCACACGAGGCAGCTTGTAAGTCTCATAAAATAGCTATTTATCTTTTTCTACATCAATACCACATTGCCTCAAATGTAATAGCTGTAAAATAAATTCTTTTTTTTTTTTCCCACCCCTCCCTAAAATAAATTCTTGCTATCTGATATGGCAAGTTTTCTTTTTCAAAATTGCTTTACCTATTCTTTGCCTTCTCTCCAACCTAATTCAATCCAAATGAATCTCTAGAGTACTCTAGAGTAAAATCAAACTGCCAGGTAATACTTTCAATTAATTCAAACTGTTCATAGCTTTCTGAATTTGAGGAATGCTACCTTATACTGTCATTTGCACAAGAGAACAAGTGTTATTCCCATTTTACCAATGAGGAAATAGACTCAAAGATTCCAAATATAAAGTGCCAAATGACAGTGCTATGAAGCAAGGAAAGAGCCAAGCTAATACCAGAAATAGAACTTCTGATCCCTAGTCTAGTGTTCTATTCTTGAACCAACCTGGATCCCCAGGGCCCTGTGTTTGCTTTTTACCTATATGAAAACCACATCGATCTCCTTAGGTGGAAAAACAAAGCAAATTTTCTGATCCTTCCCCACAAATGGAACTTACAAGATATTATAAAATTTCATTTCAAGCCAGCCATAGAAAAATGAGAATGTATATGAAGAGAAAATTTTAAAAATAACAAAATTTCAAATATATTTCCAGATAATAAAAGCCTGACATTCATTTTAATTAGGCATCACAGTTAATTATAAAATCAATGAATGTTTACTGACTAGCTTCTTAAAATTGTAATTAACATCCACTTTAAAAAACATTCTCTTTCCAGATTGCATAATGAAATACTACTGTCAAAATGAACTACATTTAAAATTTGTTATGTAACTATAAAAACATCTATTCAGGGAAAGGAATTATAAACTGCAGGTAATTCAAAGCATAATTTTATTAGCACTTCAGAAAAACAGTTGACACAGTTTCTAAAAATTTGCATGTTCATTTCCTGCATGTGAAACCACAGAAAAGTTTAAAATATTTTATAACATGCATTTACTTTGTCACCTTTTTTTGCAAATCATTGTGCTTTCTCCTTTTTTTGGCTAGTAAGTGGAGTGGGAGGAAGATTGTTTTCCAAACTCTCTAACAAGTTTCAAATTTTTAAAAATAGACTCTAGTAAAAAAGAAATATTCCAAATCTATCTGCCTATTTTTAGTGCATGTCTTAACTAGCCACGATAGACTTACATTATTTTCTATAGGTAGGTCCAAATTACAAGTGAATTTTTTTAAGGTGGGTTTTTTTTTTTTTTTTTGGTTTTTTTCTTTTCTGCATTAGCCACATCCTCGCCCACTTTACCACCCAAAGACATTTGCAGTCAGACTCCTGGCAGAAGGCTCAGAACATTCTGCTGCAGATCAGAGAAACCACCACCCACTCAAGACACCAATGGCCAGCTGTTTACTTTCAGATTTTAGTTAAGAAAAATTTAAAGAAATTGAAGTCTCTCTTCTGTTTCCCTTATCTAAAAATCCAGTATTCTTCCAGCTGGGCCTACACAGAAATATTGTGAATACTGATATACCACAGCTATGTCTTTAAATGTCAACAATCTAATTTAAAATTTTTTATTGTTCAGGCAGGTGTCTCTAATGTTAAATAGTATAGTTAATATTAACTGAAACATATGGAAATGGAAAAATAAAAAGGCATAGTTAAGGCATATGACTTAAGTCCCATAAGTCATAGAAATTTATAATCTTAAGAGATCAAGAAACACATAAATTACATATAAAAATAAGCATCTTAGGCATGCATATCACTATATTTGAAAGCACAGATTTTTCACTGTCCTTGAAAATGGTGGAATGAATACATGTTTGGAGCTTAATGAAGAAGTTTTCTGAAGAAAATAAATTTTTAAAGTTGGAAGGAAGAGAATTTGGAAGTAAGGACGCTGGAGGATTTTTTAAAAATTACATGTTTCCTTAGAATTGTGGCTAAATATACATTACATATACATATGTTCAAACAGTTATGACAATTCAAGAAGGAACTAACAATTTAAACCAGTTACTTCTAACCTGTGGGTCAAGGAGTCAGTGGAAGAGTTGCATGAATGCACATACACCAAGCATTCTCTGCAGTCTAAAACATTTCTCTCACACACATCCCGCTATTTTTCAAATATAAACAGATATTAGTTAGAAGATAACGGGATTTCTGGTTTTAAAAAAACAGATACTAGTATGATGAAATACAATATCATTTAAAAACATAGCAGGTTTTTTGTTTTTTTTTTGCCATTATGCCTAATTTCAATCAACAAATGCTAAAAGCATAATTATTTGTGTGTTAGAAGTGCAGGGTTCCTCATATTCAAAACAAGCCAGAATCCTTTAAGCTAATACACAAAGTTCCTTCTGGCTCTAAAATTATGATTTTAAGGGAATGAGAACTCCTATGGTGAATTCTTTATAAGTATTACACTATAAATACGTATACATACGTATATATAAATAATGCTTGCTATGTGTCAAGCATTGAACTAGCTTTTGTTTCAACAATAAGTAAGAAATGATTCCAGACTCAAGTTCAAATTCGCAAGAGAGAAAGATACAAGAACAGATAATACAACCTAATAAATACTGCAGAACTGTTTCAGGCGCTTTGGAGCACAGCGGTATCAATGTCTCCTGGGGGAGTCTGAGAAAACAATGATTTATGAATTGGGTGTTGACAGGTGGAAAAAGAGAGGAAGAAGAGTATGCATTCTAGACAGGTGGTACAGCACACACAAAGGTATACGGAGTTGTGAAAGTGTATGGCATGTTTGGGGAAACAGCTAGTAGTCTGGTATGGTTGGATATTAAAGTATTTGGAGGGAAAACAAGATGAGACTAAAAAGGTAAAATGGATTGGGATAGACTGTAAAAGGTCCTGAACCATGTGCTTAACAATTAGTTTTTGATTATGTCAGCAATACGTTACTAAAAAGTTTAAGGAAAAGAGAGATATAAACAGATATGTATTCCAGAATAACTCTAGGGAAGTGATGGTGGGGAAACCAGTTTGAGAGTGGGAGGCAACTGCAATAATTCTGTCGAAAAAAGAAGAAATAATACAGTGCAGTGTGAGTGGAAATGCAGAACCAAGGATGATTCCTAGGTTTCTAGTTTCGATAGGACAGATACTGATAACGTTATCAGAGATGGGATACAGAAGAAAGGCAGGAAAAAGAACCAGAAAAAGAGCAACACCGCTTGGAGAGCAGTTTCGGGAAAGAGGGAATGATTATCTTTGTCAAATGCTGAGGAGGTACACTGAAAAGGATACCCCTCCCAATAGCGAGCTCCCAGGTGGGTAAGGCAAGGAGAAAACACACGGAAGGAGTGTCCACAGGGTTAGGGCCAAGGCTTTTCATTAAACTTTCCGCACCTCAGTTCCGGAAAGAGGAGCTCAGCGCTGAGGACCGGGAGAGGAAATCCGGCTCCCAGAAGCTGAGAGCCCACGGAGGGAAGCGGCTACGGCTGGGCGCCGATAGTTCAAGAGATGCAAAGCACCGGAGCGGCCCAGGCGAAGGAAGAAGCTTCGACTCGCCTACACCCGCTCCCGTCCATTCCACTTACTCCGCTCTCAATCCCTCGCAGCTGTCAACTGTAGCGATTAAGACTCAAAGCCTCTACCAACCGGGACCTATGTGTTCAAGGGAAGAGACTCCGCGACCTATTCGGCCTCTTCAGCGAGCAGACGCATAACCAGACAGAAACAGCACACAAGCTGCTGAGGAGCCAGCGGGGCTCAGCCCCGCCACTGGCCCGGGAGTAAACCTCCACTGACCGCCTCCGACCAGCGCTCCCGGAGCGCTCCAGCCTCGCGAGATTTCCTTTCTTGCGTTACCGTAGGGCAGAGCCGACCACTCGCTGATTTGCGCGAGAGGTAGGGGCGGGACCCTCCTTGGTCCCTCCCTCTTTATCCACACCCAGGCTGTCGTTCGGCCTCTCGCAAAGTCTCGCGAGTTTTTCCGAGGGAAACTGGCCTGGGTGGAGAGACCGAGAAGGGGAGACCGGGTGGGTGGGCCTTACGCTTAGGGGGTCGTAGCTGGTTTAGCCGGCGCTGTGGTTGGTACTTCGCTGTTGGGGAGGCTTTTAAGTTGCCCAGGTCATTCTTCCCAATGGGTGATTGGGAAAATTAGCGGATAGAAAACCTCGAGCGGTGGAGGCATTTTTTTTCCTCCTTGGCTCCGCCCTCTTCCTGTTCGGCGACTTGGGCGTCTGGCCCTCTGAGGGGGAAGGGAAGCTTGGCGGGGCTGCCGAAGAGTGTTTTGCGCACGCGCAAGCCCGAGTATGTGAGTGCGTGTACGCGCACGCGCGCGCTCCTGCATTTAGGAAGCCTGGGATGGACCGGTGAGCTAGGAGATGAGTGGGGAAAGCATAGTCCCCAGTCTGTGCTACCAGACACTCCTGACTGTGCGCTGACTCTCCCCACCCAGCCAGCAGCCTTTTCCAGAGAGGCTGTGGTTCATAGCCTCTGTTCGTTTTCACTGCAGGACCAGGCACGAAAGTAAGCGAACCTCGATCCTGAGGTCTTCCCTATCCACTCACCTTGTACTTTCCACCCCCCCACCTTCCAGCAAAGTATGTCTAGATTCTAGACTCTAGAAGGTTTTTCAAAGAGAGTTTTGCATGAAGGGGAGATGCGTTTGAAAGCAGCAGATGAAAATAGCTGGATCGTAAAAAGTCAGTTCGTTTTGATGAACACTTTGGCTCTGCTTACCATGTGCTTTTCGAATGTTGGATTGTCTGTTCAGTATAAGATTTTATTAGCAAAGGAAGGGAGTTCCATATGCTCTGTTTTTATACGAAAAAGTTTTAAAAGTTCCTCTTCCGCACCAGTGTGGTGGTAGCAACTAAATTTTTCTGGTCTACGTGGTAAATTACTGTGGTGTTTCAAAAGCTAATAGGGAGAGTGAATTGGGGGTCTTTATCCTAATGCAAGAACCCGATATGCAGTTATCTTAGATGTTTATCATGTATTCGCCTTTCCTTTCGCTGTCACTTCTCCTTCCTGTTAATTCCCCCCACCCCCATCCTCCTTTTTCAAAAGTCTTGAAACGTTTTTCATGGGGGAAAGCCCAAAAATGCTGGCTTGGGGGCTTTATATATGATTGATGTCAACTAGCAAGAATCATCAAAAGTGTATTTGAAGTGTATTTACCATATTATGTTTCGTGTATATAAGGGAATCAAATACAATGTATGTAAAAATGTTTTCTTGTAATAGTTTTAAGTTCATTCAAAAAGCAAGAAAATATGTATGGACTATAATTTACCTGTATCTGGTAGAGTGACACCCTAATACGGTGTAGTTCATTCCTTGAATTTAACAGTTGCTTTCTAATCATGACCCCATTAAATCTTGTGTTTGTCGGACAGATTTCTTTGAACACATTATTCATGTTCCCTACCAAATCTTGAGGAAAAGACAATCTTTTTGAGAAAATTAGAAATAATTTGAGATATTAAATGTTATATATAAACATTTGGCTAATATATTCTTCCCCTTACAGGTTAAAACAAAATGAAGATTTTTTCTGAATCTCATAAAACAGTATTTGTTGTGGATCACTGCCCTTACATGGCAGAGTCATGCAGACAGCATGTCGAGTTTGATATGCTGGTGAAGAATAGAACCCAAGGAATCATTCCTTTGGCCCCTATATCTAAATCATTGTGGACTTGCTCAGTAGAATCTTCCATGGAATATTGTAGAATAATGTATGATATATTTCCTTTCAAAAAGCTGGTGAGTGTGAAGTATAAACAAAATCATGATTGTGGGGATGTACTTAACTGCATAAATACAATTTTTATATAAGAATTTGCTATAGGTTAGACTTATAACTGTTTACTACTTAAAAATGTACATAGAACTCCCTTTTGGGATTAATATATTATGAGTATTTAATTGGGGCCAATAATAACAGCTAACAATTATTGAGCACTTACATGTGTCAGGCATGTTCCAAAGTGCTTCTTATTTATTAACTCCTTTAATTCTCAGAATAGTCATATGAGGTAGGTGCTATAATTATAGGGGAAGTATTCAAAGTATATAAAAGCATGAACATGGGCTGACCACTGAGAACTGTTGGCAGCCTAAGCAGAAGAAATGTTGGCTGTAAGCAATTCGTCAAATTATGCTGGTATATACCAGCTAAATATCTGTCTTGTTTATTACTGCCATGTTGTGGATGTGGAAACTGAGGTAAAGAGAAGAAACTTGTCCTAAGTCACATAGCTAGCTAGAGGCAGAACCAGAATTTGAACCTAATTAGGCTGGCTGCTTGCAGTTTTGGTGAATATATACTAAACTGCTATAGACTATGGCCATATTAGAAAGAAATGCTTTTAAGAATGCTAAGTGGAAATTATTTACCAATAAGAGAGAAATTGATGATTAATAGCAATTCAATTAAAGTTATCTTATGTTTCAGTATCTTAAATGTCTTATTTTGAGAAAGTCATTTGGTTAGCCCTAAGTGGATGATTTGCTTTTTGTCTCACTTGGAGCACATAGGCTGAAACTTAGCTAATTCTTTGACTGGCAAAGGTAGGGCAGTAACAGTGAAGGTGAACCTGGAGAGTCCAATATTATACATTTAGATATATTTGAAATTAAAATTAAGTCTTTCTTAAAAATTTTATACATCATATGTAGAGTAAAAAATATGTAATGGGAGGAAATTTAACATAGTGATTTAAGGCAGAGGCTTTCCTACAGACCCTGACATCTTTAGCTAGCAGTGGTGTGACTTTGATCATATTTCCTATTCTCTCCAAGCCTTAGTTTTCTTCCCATGTAAGCATAACACCTTCTTTGTTGTTGTAAGATTTAAAAGAGATAATTTAAAGTGGTTAATAAAATATTTTTTTGTCAGATAAGGTTTAGGAGAGAAGACCAATTATCAGACTTTTTCCTTGGGGAAGGAAAACTAGTATTTCATGGATATGTAGGAAAAAAGATCATAGGTTAGATCATACTGTTCAAGGGTAACAAATCTCACTCTCCTCCCCAAAATGAATAAGATCATCATCATAATTTGATATATTTTCTAATATGTTTCTTGTCATCATTATCATCTTACCTGATATTATTTTTTTATTTGCATTTAAAGACATAAAGTCCAAATCCATTATTTTGGTTTTCAGTGTCCTATATGATATGGCTGCTGCCTATTTCTCTGAGTTCATCTCCTACCCCTCTGCCTGCCTTTTGAGGATACTCACTTAGAGGCCTTTGCATTTCATGTTTGCTGTACCTGGAATTCTCTATCCCTGACTTTTATGCTGGCTAGTTTCTTTTTTTTTTTTTTTTTTGAGACAGAGTCTCACTCTGTTGCCCAGGCTAGAGTGAGTGCCGTGGCGTCAGCCTAGCTCACAGCAACCTCAAACTCCTGAGCTCAAGCGATCCTACTGTCTCAGCCTCCCGAGTAGCTGGGACTACAGGCATGCACCACCATGCCCGGCTAATTTTTTCTATATATATATATTTTTTAGCTGTCCATATAATTTCTTTCTATTTTTAGTAGAGATGGGGTCTCGCTCTTGCTCAGGCTGGTCTCGAACTCCTGAGCTCAAACGATCCGCCCACCTCGGCCTCCCAGAGAGCTAGGATTACAGGCGTGAGCCACCGCGACCGGCCAGGGCTAGTTTCTTTTAGTTTTTTTAGATTCCCTTCAGTTGTCACTTCTATTGAGAGCCCTTTTCTGACCGCCCAATCTAAAGTAGCTATCCAACTTAGTTTTCATAGCATTTATCGCTCTCTGAAATTATCTTGTTCATTTGTTTGTATTCTCCCTGCAGTGCCCTTTTGCCTTACTACACTTCCCACCCCCGACTTCGCCACATTGTGAGTGACAGAACTGTTTTATTCATCACTGTATTCCCATATCCCCAATGCCAAGAATAGCACCTGGCATGTACTAGGTATTCTGTAACTATGAAATGAATGAATGAATCGAACCAGTGTTAGGCATTTCATATTATTTTAAAATACAGTGATTGAGTGAAATTAGAGTTGAATACTAATTGTTTCTTTGAAATCTATTAGGTGAATTTCATTGTGAGTGACTCTGGAGCACATGTTTTAAATTCTTGGACTCAAGAAGACCAAAATTTGCAGGAGGTATGGTTAGATTTTGACATGTGACCATTTTTGAAAATTATGTAAATGTGGTAATGCTTTTTAAAAAATGGTTAAATTTTTTTTTATCACTGTAGTATTTGCATATAGTTTTAAAATCCAAGTAATATTAAAAACAGCTATCTCCATTCCAGTCTTTCACTACTCCCACCCAGCAAATTTTTCAACTCTTTGGCTGGTCTGGCATTTACTTCTATGTTTCTAAATAGCATGTTATTACTCCTATTTCTTGAATTCTCAATTTAAACATTATCTATTATTTATCATTGTCAATGAGGATTTACCTCTTTTACTTCACCCATGCCTCTATGCCTGCCTCCTTTCCTTATTTTCTCAATAGTGTTATATCAGAATTTTGGGTTAGTTCAAAATTCCATGTTTGCATTATAATGTCTACATAAAGTACCATTCACTGCTAAGCAAGTAGTATATGTGATTATTTCCTTGTATTAATATAACTTTTTGTTTATTCCTAAAATTTATCATTACCTTTTTTCCTTCATTTCTTAGTTTTCTGAATATCTGTTTCTGCTTTTCCTCCTGTCTCTACAAAACTGCTCAATATTTTTATTATAAATGCATTTAGAGGGGCTGGGAGCGGTGGCTCACGCCTATAATCCTAACACTCTGGGAGGCTGAGGGGGGCAGATCGTTTGAGCTCAGGAGTTCGAGACCAGCCTGAGCAAGAGCCAGACCCCATCTCTACTAAAAATAGAAAGAAATGATCTGGACAGCTAAAAATACATAGAAAAAATTAGCCGGGCATGGTGGCACATGCCTGTAGTCCCAGCTACTTGGGAGACTGAGGTCGTAGGATTGCTTGAGCCCAGGAGTTTGAGGTTGCTGTGAGCTAGGCGGACGCCACAGCACTCTAGCCCAGGCAACAGAGTGAGACTCTATCTCAAAAAACAAAACAAACAGAAATGCATTAGATAATGTAGCAGTTTGATTTTTTTTCACCCAGAAGAACTTCTAGAGCAGTCTTCAGCTGCAGTTGAACTGGCTGCTACTTTCTAGGCCCACTTCCCTGCTGTCATCCTCCACTCTCTATATTTTTCAGATCTCATTTTTTTTCTCTCTTTTTCATTATGTAATCTTTTGTTTTGGTTAGAGTATAACCTCCAGAATTCCTGGAAGTTTCCCTGCCCTTTATTGATACTTTTGGTATAGACATTCCATGTTGGAAATAACTTTTCCTCAAAATTTTGAGACATTGTGTACACCACTGTCATATAGCATCCAGTGTTGTTAAGAGATCCAGTATCATTTTTCTTCATAATTATTCTCTGAAAGCTTTTAGAATCTTTTCTTTCCCCCTTCCTGTTTTGAAATTTGTCAATGATATGCCTTGATGTTGATGCTTTCTCATTCATTGTGCTAAGCCTAATATTCTTTGGTTCAGGAAAATTTCTCTATATTGTTTCTTTGATGTTGTTCATGTCTCTGTCTTCTGTGTCTTTCTGGAATACGTGTTAGTGGGATATTGGACCTCCTGGGTTAAATTCCTTATTCTTTTTCTCACTGTTCATCTTGTTGTTCTACTCTTTGGAGCCTTTTAACCCTTATATGGAACTATTTATTTGATTGTATTTTTAATTTCCAGGAAGTTTTACTTATTCACTAATTATGTCCATTTTTGTCATATCCTTTTCTTGTTCTATGGGTGTAAATTTTTATACGTAAGGGTATTAACTATAAATAATTTGAAGTTTTCTTTTGTTCGTCATGTTCTCGGAGTTCTTTTCCTATTGAGGCTTTTCTTAAATGCATGCTGATATTTAGCCATGCAGACTTATTTAAAAGCAAGGCACTAAACAGCAGATTAGAAAGTCTACATGTTGTGGGATCAGTATTGCTCTGGATTTCACTGTGGTTTAAGACAATTGTTTTCACTGGGGAACCTCCAAATGTCAGAGTTACCAGATCTTCTCTCTGGGACTGTTCAGGATCTCCAGAGCACATCTTTCACTCCTCTGCCTGTATGCTATAAACGTGGTTGTCAGCCTTCTGGGAGGCAGGGGAGGGGAGATAGGTTCTACCATTCACTAGGTAGACTTCTCAGGTTGTATTTAATTTTTCTGTATTTGTATTTTGCTGTCTAATATAGTAGTTAGTAGGGGCATGTGGCTATTTAAATTTAAATTAATTAAAATTAAGTAAAATTAAAGATTCAGTTCCTCTGTAGCACGAGCCATGTTTCAGATGCTCAGTAAGCCATATGTAGGTAGTGGCTATTGTATTGGAGAGCACAGATAGAGAACATTTCCATCATCACAGAAAATTCTGTTGGACAGTACTGATTTGATATCTTACTCTTATTCTCTGCTGTGCTTTGTGGTGTCCGTGCTTGGTGTTGGTACCTTTCTGGTTCATTTCCTCCAAGGAATGTGATTCTGTGTCTATGGGAGTCAGGGAGAGGTAGTCACTTACATGGGTAGGGTGTGAGTAAGATCTGGGAGTCAAGTTGCTCCTTAAACTGACTTCAGTCTATTCATGGTTCTCAGTATCTTACCTCACCCCTGGTTTGTGTGGTCCTTGGTGCCTCCAGTTCTTGAGCTTCTGCTGGATTCTGCAGGGCATATCATCTTGCCTTTTTTCCCCTGTAGACACTTTAATTTCAGCTTATTCAGTCTTGTTAAATTCATCCCACTCCTTCATCTATTTTTATACATTCTTGTTGACATTTCTCTTGTTTGCTGTTGCCTCCTCTTCCATTCTCTTCAAGTTTCTGGTTTATGCTCTTTTTTTTGGTTTGTGCTTTTTAAAAATTAAATTCCTTCACTCTGGTTTCAGTAGAGGGAGCAAAAATAAACTTCTGCTCAGTCTGTTACATTTATGTTTTGTTAACATTTTTTATCTAAGGATTTTGAGTTTCTGGTAGCTTATGTTCTTTGCCATTATTTAGTGGAATAGAAAACTTCAGTCTACTAGGTTCTTCACTGATGAACAACATGGGAGACAGGCATTAGTGGACTATTTGAACACATTATTTGAATTAGTTCATATTACAATTTTTCTGTGAATGGATGCTCTACAGTGGAAATAATCCTACCCAAGGTGAGTTTTAAATGGAACAATTTTAAAGAAAATGTGTTCATTGTAGTGTTTGGTATTAAAATGTTTGTGATTAGTATTATAATATCTAAACATATCCAACTTTAAATTCTTTTCAGGTAATTTGCTCAAAGGATAGGCTTTTATTGTCTTGGTTTTATACTTACATCACTCCAGAATGTTCTTAATATTCTTCCATTACTTGAAAAAATAATTTTTAGAATTCCATACATTACCTCTGTACTGTCTTTTTGAAATACAGTCATCCATTGGTATCTGCAGGGGATTGGTTCCAGGACTACCCACAGATACCAAAATCTGTGGGTACTCACGTCCTGCAGAACCCTCATAAACATAAAAGTCGTCCCTGTATGTTGTATTCTCGAACCAAGTTTGGTTGAAAAAAATTCGTGAATAAATGGACCTGTGCAGTTCAAACCTGAGTTGTTCAAGAAGCAACTATACTGTGTAAGAAGCTTATACCTTTTTCAAGAGGCACTGTGGAAGAAGCTTGAAGCCTTTCTAGTGGTGTATGAATAAAAATAAGTACAAATTTGTATAGATCTTCTTTATTGCACCTCTGTGGTCTGCAGTGAGTAAAGGTGTGCATTGATAGGTATGCTGATCAGAAAAGAATTGCTATTTCTCTCTTCTGAAGGTGAAGGCACATTATATCCCATTCATCGCTTTTAAATCATGAATGGGGGAAACTCCAGTTGTGAAGGCAACTGTATAGCAAATCACTGGTGTTCAAGAAGACATAAAAAGAATTGACGTTTTATATAAATTATGTATAGTCTCGTTGATATTAACAGATTTAATGTTTAGCTTTGGTTATCCATGTCACACCTTTCCCTAGGTATTGTGGGTAATCAAAAGTAACAGGTGAAGTAGATTGATTGCAGAATAATTGGGCTGGAGGATCTTAGTCATCCTTTGCTTCAACTCCCTCCTCGCAGGTAAAAGAACTGAGGCCCACAGTGGGTGGAGGTGGTTTGACTTATATAGACAGGTCCAAGGCCTTTTCTGTTATAGCCCATAACTCTACCCTATACAAAAAATTATTAGACTTCAGAAGTTTTGGTCTTGTTTTTGTTGGCTAAATTTATTTCATTTTTTAAATTTTTAAAAAAGTTTTAATTTCAAACTTTAGTTTGAAAATGTCACACACTAATATGGGACAGGTCCTATTATTATTTTGATTTTCAGATTAGGAGAAGGGCCAGAAGAGATTGACCAGGGTCACACAGCTAATAAATAAGCAGAGCCAACATTTCAATCCATGTCTATCTGACGCTAAAAGTTAAGATTTTTTTTCTGCTGCTTTCTCCAGGACCACAACACTCCTCTTCTAAGAAGTTATTTTTATTGAGCTTTTGCTATGTACTAGGGACTTTATAAAGTGGTTTAGAAATAGTATTTTTCTTTCTCTTTTGATCACTTTTTATGAATAGGCAATACTCATAGTTTAAAAATAAATTTTTACATTTATATGTACATGTATACATATAGTATACACATACATACAAATATGTGTGTATATGTAAGTAAAAGGTGTACCTTGACAAGTTTCCCACTTTTCATCCCCTGTCCCAATTAGTGGTATGCTAGAGTGTGCTCATACCAGTTTAGGAGAGCTGAATTTGGGCATCTCTTACCAATTGTGCATTCAGTGGTACCACATGTATAGCTTGATGTTGGCCATGGTGGGAGTACTTAGCCATAGAAATTGACAAACCAATGCTTTTGGTTTTTTATTGAGAACCAGTTTACCTGCACATCACTCTTTTTGTCCCACCACTACTAGTTTTTTATGGGTCCTGCCAGAGTATCTTCATGTATATATTAATATAAGCAAATAAAATTTTAATATTTTCTCTGTTATTTTCACAGGCAGTTACAAATTCTATGCATAGTTCTACATCTTGGTTTTTTCACTTAACAATATATGCTAGAATCAGTTTGTCAATTTCTACAAAGAAGTCAGCTGAGATTTTGATAGAGATGACAGTGAATCTATAGATCAATTTGGGTAATATTGCCATCTTAACAATATTAAGTCTCCCAAATCCATGAACATGGGACATTTTTCCATTTATTTAGATCTTTAATTTCTTTCAACAATGCTTTGTAGTTTTCAAAGTATAAATTTTGCATTTCTTTCGTTAAATTTATTCCTAAGTATTTTATTCTTTTTGATGCTATTGTAAATGGGATTTTTTAAAAATTTCATTTTTAGATTGTTCATTACAAGTATATGGGAATACAGTTGGTTTTTATGGCTTGATCTTGTATCCTGCAATTTTGCTCAACTTGTTTATTAGTTCTAATAGTTTTTTAGTGAATTCTTTAAGATATTCTGTGTAGATCATGTCATCTGCATCATAGAGATAGTTTTACCTCTTCCTTTCCAATTTAGATTCCGTGTATTTCTTTTTCTTTCCTAATTGCCCTGGCTAGAATCTCCAGTACAGTTTTGCATTGAAGTGGTGAGAGTGGACATTTTTGTTTTGTTTTTTATGGGGGAATGCATCCAGTCTTTCACGATTAAGTATGATGTTATCTGTGGGTTTTTCATAGGTGCCCTTTATCTGCTTGAGGAAGTTCCCTTCTATTCCTAATTTATTGAGTTTTTTTTTCCTTTTTTTTTTTTTTCCTATCATGAAGGGTCTTGGATTTTGTTAAATGCAAATGCTATTTCTGTGTTTATGGAGATGGTCATGTGATTTTTATTTATTTTATTGATATGATATATTACAATGATTGATTTTTGGATATTAAATCAACTTTGCATTCCTGGGATAAATCCTACTTGATCATAGTGTATAATTCTTTTTTGTATGTTGCTGTATTTTGTTTGCTAGCATTTTAAGGATGTTTATGGCCATATATATAAAATACATTGGTCTGTAGATTTCTTTTCTTGTGATGTTTTTTGTCTCTCTTGCATGTACTCTTGTCAACATAATTGTTTTCCCTTTTACTTAGCTTATGGCAGCATTAGCTGCTGTTGGACCTCCTAATCCTCGGGCAGATCCAGAATGCTGCAGTATTCTTCATGGTCTCGTTGCAGCAGTGGAAACCCTCTGCAAAATTACCGAATACCAACATGAGGCTCGTACTCTGCTCATGGAGAATGCAGAACGTGTTGGAAATAGAGGACGAATAATCTGCATTACTAATGCAAAAAGGTGAGATGTTAATAATAGTTCTTCACTGAGGGAATTTTAATGTCCTATTGCAGTTTTTATTTTAAAAAGTAGGGACAGCGTATTAACATTTAAGCATACTGCAGGTGTCCTTTCTGATTTTTTTTTTCTTTTTCTTTTTTTTTTTTTTTGCCTTTTCTTATTAAGGCTGTTTATCCAGCTCTAGAATAAAGGCTCATCTGAGTGAAAACTGTTTAGATTTTTATCATATAGTTCAATTTGACTTTTTTTCCTCACTAGTTTTTCAGCTAGTTGTTTGTTGTTAAGAATGAACACATTGAAGACAGTCCTTATTGAAGTAATTTTAAATGTTGATAACAAGATAATACAACTGAATAGTGTTTTTAGTTTCTTCTCTTATTGTTTATTCCTTTAAGTTTGCTATATCTTTTTTATGTCACAGTGATAGTCACGTGCGAATGCTTGAAGACTGTGTCCAGGAAACAATTCATGAACATAACAAGCTTGCTGCAAATTCAGATCAGTGAGTATAATTCATAAGTGAAATAAATATGTTCAATTTCATAGTTATATGTATTTCGTTATTATTATTTCCAATAATTTAAAAGTGATTGGTAACATTCCCTTGAATTCTCTACTAACTCAACAAATTAGTCAAAAAAATGTATGTTTGATCAGGAAGTTTTCTTTTTCCCTTTTTCCTTTCACTTGAGAATTTTATTTTTCCCCATAGGAAAGGTGATCAGAGGAAGAAAATAATACATAAATTTATAATGTACCAAATCTAAACAACTAAGTGCACTGTAAATTTTTTAAAAAGAAAAAAAGCTATTGAAAAGGAAAACACTTTTTTCCCCTCTATACTCATACCAGTACTTATGAGTGACCAAATGTGTGGATTTTTTTCCCTGCACCAACCAATTCTCCAACTCTCTGGATACCAACTGGGTATCTTGCAATTCAATTTTGACACTTCTTAGAGTTAGTGCAGACCCCACAAGTTAAGAACTCAGTCCCAGAAGACTGCACCCTGCTCCCGACACCAAGCTCAAGTAGCAGGTCCACAGTTTACTCATACTTCTGTCCGACTTGGCTGTAAATTGGGTGTCCCATGACCCCTTGCTTATGTTTGATAATTTGTCATGGCGGCTCACAGAACTCAAGTTTACTGATTTGATAAAGGATACAGATGAACAGCCAGATGAAGAGGTATATAGGGAGAAGTCTTGAAGGGGTCCCAAGCATAGGAGCTTCTGTTCCTGTGGAGTTGGGGTATGCTGCCCTCCCAGCATGTGAGTATGTTTACCAATCCAGAAGCTCTCCAAGCCCCAAACTTTAGGGAATTTATGGAGGCTTCATGTAGGCATGATTAATTATTAACTCAATCTCCAGCTCCTCTCCCCTTCCTGGAGAATGAGAGAGTGGGGCTGAAAGTTCTCAATCTTCTGATCATTACTTGGTCTTTCAGGTGACCAGCCCCTATCCAGGAGCTGTCCAGGATCCCACCAAGAGTTACCTCATCAGAGCAAAAGATGCTCATATCACCCAGGGAATTCCAAGGGATTTAGGAGGGATGTGTCAAGAACTGGGGTCAGAGACCAAATATTAGAGCAAAAGATGCTCCTAGCACCCTTATCACTGAGGAAATTACACGAGTTTTAGGAGCTCTGTGCCAGGAACTAGCGGTAGAGACCAATATATATAATTCTTACTATGTCACAGCTAGTAAAGATATGTTTGGGACAATTTTAATGCATATTCTTTTAGATTGAGCGGTTATTAATTTTCTTAGGTGGGGTAATGGTGTTATAAGTAGGATTATTCTCACTAGGAGAAGAATGCTAAAGTATTTAGGAGTTAAGTGTCATGCCCTCTGCAGCTTACTCTCAGTTTAATTGAAAAAAAAAGAGTATACATATGTTTAGATATAGTATATAGAGAAGCAAATGCCGCTAACAGTGAATCTAGGTGAAGGATATATGGGTGTTCATTGACTAGTACTTTTCTTTCAACTTTTCTGTAGGTTTGGGAATTTCAAAACAAAAAGTTGGGAGAAATGTTTAGTATTACCAATCTTGTATTCTTGGAATAACCAATTATAGGTAATGGTTAGATTTTATCATTAAAAAACATTAGAATTAATACACAATATATTCATTTTTCTCTGTGGCAGTTATCTGTTGGAAATTATACTTAATTATAAGAATTTTCCCTTTATCCTTCAAATACAGAAAATTTATTTTTGCATTTGAATTAAATTAATATACTCATTAAAAGTTTACATAAGTATAATAATTATATATATGTACTTTGTAATACTTAGCTTTTGTGTTAACAGTAATATCTGATTATAGCAATACACTGTTTTAGCATATTAAAGTGTTAATGGTTTACATGTCTGAATTCTTTACATACTATGTATTCTAATATTTTAAGTGAAAAGTTTCTCTTTAAGTCTCATGCAGATTCAAAAATGTGAGTTGGTCTTGATCCATACTTACCCAGTTGGTGAAGACAGCCTTGTTTCTGATCGACCTAAAAAAGAGGTAAATGTAGAAATAAAAAGGTCATTGTGAGTTATTAACAATAAATACTGATAAAGGTTAGCATTAAAATGATCACATTGCCAATATTATCTGCCATGAAAATATTTAGAGTTTCAAAGCAAACTTGTATGGCAAAACATCTAAGTTGGTTCTTTATAATTGTAGATTGTAAAGTGTTTTCTGTTTTACTTGCGTGTTGACCCTTGTTTATTTAAATTAAATGATTTCAACACTATACACAGTTTGTCCTAAAATTTTAATTACCTTCATGAATTTCAGTTACTTTAATGACTTTTTATTCTATAAAAATTTTTTTCCTTAGAAAAGCAATATATTCTTTAACAAAAATACACTCCAATAATAAAGAAATTAGTTTTTACATTAAGAGAGGGGAAAACTTACTTTCCAACCTTGGTTTTACTTTTTAAATAAATGGCAACAATTTTAAAGGAAAAGATGCTTCTCTTGATTGTTGAATGGATTCACATCACAATATTCTCTATCAGTGATGTATGTTTAGAAATATAGGTATATGTATTTACATAGTTACATTAAATGTATATGTTCTTATGTTCTGGTTTTTCATTTTGCATTATTTAATATAAACATGTCAAGTATTACTTTAATCTCTGAATTTTTATAGTTAAGTGGTCTTTTTAAGTCATCATCACTATCATTGTGTTTTTAGATAGTTTCCTCTGTAAGCCCCTTTTTAATAAACTTTTTTCTGCCTCCTTTGAAAATGTGGCAATATGTTGGTTTTACTTTGTGATAATGAAAAAAAATTATTTATAATAAATGTTATTGTCCTAGAATAAGTAAAATTTTGTGTCATCTTGTAACTTTTGGCTGCCTTATTTATTGTTGATGAAATGAGATGTTTGTGGTGATTTCCACATTCTTTCTTTCATTTTTATCTGCAGGGTTTTGACCTCTCCAAAAAATGAATTATTTTTTCTGCGGTATTTCTGTGGGCTATTTCAAATCCATTTTGCATATAGATGAATAGAAGTAAAAATTATAAAAACATATATTGCATATATTTTGTATATATTGTATTCTCCAGTGGCTCACAGTTTCTGGCATATAGTAAACTTTGATTAAAACATATGTTATGAATGTATGAACATTTATTGCCAAAATAATCATCATGGTTTATTTGTGGACTTTCTTATTTTTTCCAAATTCTAAAAAATAAAAATACTTAATTTTTATGGATTGTAGTAAAATATTTAGCAATAGGTTGCAATGAGTTAATATTTTGTGGGTTATTTTTTTGCATACTTTTCTGCAGTTGTCCCCAGTTTTAACCAGCGAAGTTCATAGTGTTCGTGCAGGCCGACATCTTGCTACCAAACTGAATATTTTAGTACAACAACATTTCGACTTGGCTTCAACTACTATTACAAATATTCCAATGAAGGTAGGTAATTCTTTTTCCCACTGTTTTGAAAGCTCTGCTTTGCTTTTAAAATATTTGTTTGACGTGTATTATTTGTTTTAATTGAACCTTTACTTTTTCTCCCCATACCATATTTTCTGTTTTGCTAGCCCACATTCAGTGTCTTTGACCAGGTCAGTAAATACTGAAAATCAGCAAGAAAGGATCACAGAACAAAATGCTATATTTTTTCTTTCTCATAAGAACGTTGTTATATGAGCTTTTTTTTTACTTAATTGTGTTCTCATTTCCATCAAAATATAATCTCTATTTTAAATTATTTTTCTGTGATTCTTTTCCTGACAGCTGTGTTACTAGATTTTACTTATGTTGCATATTCTAGTAGATCTTTTATTTTCTTTATTTTTGTTCTTGCCCACCCACTGTAAAGGTGTTTATAGCTAATAGGTCTAACTAGTAAAAATAGCTCATAGTTCTAAATTAGTTTGTTACTCTGTAGCTGAAAAACTGTAGATGTGAGTCCTATGATTTTACTGATGGATTTTCTTAGGAGTCTACTGCTAGCGTTTTATTTTCCTTGTATTATCATTAAGTTTTCTAAGGGATAGCACAATACTTGGCCCATAGTAAGCTTTAAATTAGTTTTTACTGAGTGGAATTGAATTTAATTGTATTGATTATGTCCAAAACTATAAAGTAGCAACTATATCTAAAAAATCACCTTGGGTTTCTTACAGTCCAGTTTCAGTTTTTTGCCATTACATCATGAACACTAAATTGCATGAGAAATATAATCCTTTCATTATTAATTTCTTCCTAATACTATTGGCTCGTTCTTCACTAGCAAGTTTAGGCTTACCCTATTGAACCTTTTGGATGCAGAAGCAATTAACAAGTAAAATAACATAATAAGTATACTTTAATATATATAATTTTATATAGTATAAGAAAAATACTCTGAGGGTGATAAGTACCTTGCTTATTAAATTTGACCATATTTGTGTGCTACTGGTGTGACTCTTCAATCTTTGTCTTTTTTGGTAAATAGATAATGTTGAAATTCCTATTTACTATTTAGCAAAAACAAGTTGCTAAACTTGTTTATTAGTTTGTATTTGCTATTTTATATAATTGGTGTTTGCTATTTCACTGTAAGTATTTAAAGATGCTAGTTCTTCTTTTTAACAACTATGTCACTTCAATTTATGTAAATTATTTCAATTGTATTATATTTGTATATAAAAAGTATTGACAAGACAATGCATTTGAAGTAAAAAATATTCCAAAATTTATGGATTAGTCATCTATGTTAATTCTGACATGATGTAAGAAAATGATTACTTTGTTATCTATATATTGCCAGTAGTTTTTAGAGTTCATATTGCTGTGGAAAACTATTGCATCTTTAAATAGATTATCCTACTATTTTATCTAATTATTTTTGAATGTATTTGACCTCATTTTAAGCAAAAATAAAAATGAATAATAATTTCATTATTTTGAAAGCAAAACCAAGTTATTTTAGATGTTTTAAATTTTGCTTAAAGGAAGAACAACATGCCAATACATCTGCCAATTATGATGTGGAGCTACTTCATCACAAAGATGCACATGTAGATTTCCTGAAAAGTGGTAAGAAACATTTGAAAGTATTACTTTGTAAGATCTAACAAATGAAAACATATTACAGTAGTCCCCCCTTATTCTTGGGGAAAACATTCTAAGACCTCAGTGGTTGACTGAAACCTCAGATGGTACTGAACTCTATACTATATATACTATGTTTTTTCTTATACATACATACTTATGACAAAGTTTAATTTATAAGTTAGGCACAGTAGAATATTAATAACAATAATAATAAAATAGAACAATTATAACAATATAATAGTTATATGAATTTTTTGTCTGTTTCATAAATATCTTACTGTATTGTACTTACCCTTCTTGTGATGATATGAGATGATAAAATGCCCATGTGATAAAATGAAGTGAGGTGAACAACGTGGGCATTATGACGTAGCATTAGGCTGCTATTGACCTTGAACAGAAGCACTGCAATGCTGCGACAGTTGATATGATAACCAAGAAGGCTACTAATGGGAGAGTAATGGGATGGTAGTGTGTACAGCATGGTTATGCCGAAAAAAGGAATGACTCATGTCCCAGGTGGGACAGAGTAAGACAGCGTGAGATTTCATCATGCTACTCAGAACAGCACATAATTTAAAACTTATAAATTGTTTATTTCTGGAATTTTCCATGTAATATTTTGGACCGTGGTTGACTGCAGGTAACTGAAACCACAGAAAATGAAACAGTGAATGAGGGGGGGACTACTGTAACAGCCCTGAGTTCTTCATTAGGTAAATTTGATTGACTTTAGTTCATTCCTTTTTAAACTTATCCGTCAGTATCACCTATTAATGGCCACGAAGCTAGTGTTCTTTGGAATTCTTGGAAAGACTAGGCTAATGGAACAAACACTGAGAAAGATAGCCGTGTCTTTCTTTTTTTTTTTTTTTTTTTTTTTGAGGCAGAGTGTCGCTTTGTTGCCCAGGCTAGAGTGAGTGCCGTGGCGTCAGCCTAGCTCACAGCAACCTCAAACTCCTGGGCTTAAGCAATCCTACTGCCTCAGCCTCCCGAGTAGCTGGGACTACAGGCATGCGCCACCATGCCCGGCTAATTTTTTTTTTTTTTCTATATATATTTTAGTTGGCCAGATAATTTCTTTCTATTTTTAGTAGAGACGAGGTCTTGCTCATTGCTCAGGCTGGTCTCGAACTCCTGACCTTGAGCGATCCACCCGCCTCGGCCTCCCAGAGTGCTAGGATTACAGGCGTGAGCCACCGCGCCCGGCCTCTTTTTTTTTTTTTTTTTTTGAGACAGAGTCTGACTCTGTTGCCCGGGCTAGAGTGCCATGGCATCAGCCTAGCTCACAGCAACCTCAAACTCCTGGGCTCAAGCAATCCTTTTGCCTCAGCCTCCCGAGTAGCTGGGACCTATAGGCATGTGCCACCATGCCCGGCTAATTTTTTCCTATATATTTTTAGTTGTCCAGCTAATTTCTTTCTATTTTTAGTAGAGACTGGGTCTCACTCTTGCTCAGGCTGGTATCGAACTCCTGACCTCGAGTGATTCACCCGCCTTGGCCTCCCAGAGTGCTAGGATTACAGGCGTGAGCCACCATGCCCAGCCTCAGTCTTCACTTCTCAAGGAAGCTTTCGCTGGTCTTTTAATAGGTCAAATCTCTCTGTATAGGCACTTATACACTGTATACATCTTCTTCAAAGCTTTGTCAGCTTCATAGTTGTACTTTTGTTTGTTATGATTTGATTAGTATCTTCTTATATATTTACTTCCCAGTAAATGTTTCTTTAAATAAACTCATTGGGGTTCAGTATAATTAGTTGCGCATTTTAGATTTCATAACCTTTCTCTGAGTACTTAACTATGTTATTTTATCATTTAATGGTGTGGGCAGGGGGGAGCAGTTGTAGATGCTTGAAATTTAAAAAATTTTTGCTACTTTAAGCACAATGACCTAAATCAGTGGTCTCCAACCTTTTTGACACCAGGAAACAGTTTCACGGAAGACAATTTTCAGGGGGGAAGGGCAGGGGATGGTTACGGGATGATTCAAGTACAGTATATTTATTGTGCAGTCTGACCTCTCTGCTAATGATAATCTGTATTTGCAGCCACTCTCCAGTGCTAGCATCACTGTCTCAGCTCCACCTCAGATCATCAGGCATCAGATTCTCATAAGGAGTGCAGAACACAGATCCCTTAAATGCGCTCCTGTGAGAATCTAATGCCTCTGATCTGACAGAAGGCGGAGCTTATGTGGTGATGGGAGCGATGGGGAGTGGCTGTAAATACAGATGAAGCTTCTTGGCTACCTCACCCGCTGCCCACCTCCTGCTGTGTGGCCAGGTTCCTAACAGGCCAAGGACCTGTACGGGTCCGCCGCCCAGGGGTTGGGGACTGCAGACCTAAATGATTAATTAATGAGGAATTTGGAGAAAAATAACATATTTATTTTAATCAGAGTTACATCCATACTCTATTTTGGCATTTTTCTTGGGGACTTTATAAAAAAGATGTTCTCCTAGACGTATTTTCTCTTACAGAGTTTAAATTCTTTTGGAAATCTAGGGTAAACAATTTGAAGTTTGTGATCTATTTATTAATTTTAATGTTTCTCAGACATATTTGGTTGTTTTTAAATGAACTTTTAATTTTAGAATAATTTCAGATTTACAGAAAAATTGTGAAGACGGTACAGAGTTCTCATTACTCCATACTCAGCTTGCCCTATTATTACTTTTTTTTCTTGTATTACTATTTTAATTGCCACATGATAATTGTACATATTTGTGGGGTACAGTGTGATATTTCAATACATGTGTACAATGTGTAATATCTCTGGTGTATTTTTGCAGGTGATACCCACTTAGGTGGCAGCAGTAGAGAAGGCCCGTTTAAAGAAACAATAACACTAAAGTGGTGCACACCAAGGACAAATAACATTGGTAGGTATTTAAAAATACTTAAAAGAGAAAAGAATAAATCAAAAGGTTCTTAAAGTATCACATAGGGATCGGTTAATTAATTTATTTTTGAATTTTTGTTTCTCATTGATTTGGGGGCTCAATGAACAAGTGTTTTATTTTTCTTTTAATTGTGGGACTATTTCTTTATATTCTTTCAAATCAGTGTTTTCTTCTATTTCAGAATTACACTATTGTACTGGAGCTTATCGAATTTCACCTGTAGATGTAAATAGTAGACCTTCCTCCTGCCTTACTAATTTTCTTCTAAATGGTAACTTTCATTTAATGATTTGGACTGAAGTTATTACAAGTGAAATCATTAGTGAGAATATGAACTCTGGAAAACTGTTTTCATCAATATAGTCTAGCCATGTATTTGCCAAAACTGTTTTAAACATATATAATTGGAAATAGCCTTTAACAATTTTACTAAGTTTTACAAGTAAGTTGACTTTATATCTGGCTTGCAGACTATTGCATCTAAGTAAGTTTTATTTAATATATTTTAAGTATTTTTACTTAAAAATGTTGAGCTTTAGAGTCTAAATTGATTTTTTTTGGAAGCTAAAATAACATAGACCATTTATCTTGGCTCACTGAATTTTAAATTACAAAACATGTGGACCTGTTTCTCTTTGAACACTAGACCTTTGTCATAAACATTGTGTTTTCAATATTATACTATATGATTCTTACATATTGACCTTAATGTGTGGTTTCCTGTGTGAAAATTTTTTACCAGTCTAAATTATTGTATTCAATTCTACTAAATCTGAATTTTTAAAGCTTCTCTGATAATTCTTATGATCAGTTAGGTTTTGGAACCATTGTTCTAACGAGTCATTCTGTCTTGACCATTGGGTTAATTTCACTATTATGTTAAGCACAGTTTGACCATCAGACTATGTGAAATTCAGATTAAACAATGTTTGGACATGTGGAATAGAAAGTATTTAAGATTACAGGGCTGATGAGGAGGTATTAATATTATGGAAGTGAATAAAGACTGTACCTGCTCTCCACGTGTTTTGTAGCATTGATAACCTGAGGGTAATCCAGCAGTTGTCTCACTTTTCTTCTTGATGTACAGCAGAAAACTTTTATATGAACATGTACTTGAATGAACCATATGACCAGACATACTATACCAGAGACCACTATACTTTATTTGGAAAACTGTCTGTATAACTATTAAGCTTGAAGTAACTAAGACAAAGTTAAGGCTCAAATTTAGATTGTTAGGAATTGAAATGTAGATATACTAAATTAGCAATGCTAGTTAAAAATGAGGGTTAATAAATAAATTGAAAAAACCTAGACATAAATCTTAAGGGAATACATAGGAGCCCATTTGAATGTCATTACTGATAGTGTAATCTTGCTTTTGACAGGTCGTTCTGTTTTATTGGAACAACCACGAAAATCAGGTTCCAAAGTCATTAGTCATATGCTTAGTAGCCATGGAGGAGAGATATTTTTGCATGTCCTTAGCAGCTCTCGATCCATTCTAGAAGATCCACCTTCAATTAGTGAAGGATGTGGAGGAAGAGTTACAGACTACCGGATTACAGTAAGACTCTAATATCTATAAATTTTATGTTTTGAGTCTGTCATTATTCAGCAAGTAGTTATGGAGTACCTATTATATACTAAGATCTGTGAAAAAAAGAGATTTGGAAGAAGTTGATTATTTATTATTATTTTAATTAGGTGAATTTCCTGCAATACTTGCTCAAGAGATCTATTTATCACTATGTAATCTTCCTTATTATGTATTCAGTATATACTGAGAAGTATCTGAATTGCAGTGACACACTGGAATTACAGGAAAGAATGAAAATTGATCTGAACTAATATTTTAGGTAGAACTTAATCTCTAATAACTTAAATGGCAAGCAGAAACATTTGAATATTCAAATTGCTGCTACTTTGAAATAAACTTTTATTGGGAGGAACATATAAGGAAATTGTGTCTATTTGGTAGAGATTCTGTTGTTCTAATTTTAATTTTCCATTCTCCTTCCCTTCTTTCATATTTGGTATTTCATAGCTGTCTACTTTTTGAGATGGTTGTGAAAATTAAATGTGATTTATATATACAAATATACTTTGTAAACCAAACCACAAAGTGTTATGTAATGTAAGTAATTGTTTTTGATTAGGCTTTTTTTTTTAACATAATTTTTTCAATATGGAAAAAGCTAATCAGTATTCATTGTAAACATTTAGAGAATATAGACATCTAAGGAAAAAAAAACAAAAAAATCTGTAAATTACCTATAATTTACATCATTCAGAGATAACCACTGTTAACATTTTGATGTTATGTCAGGGTAGTTTGTAACTAAACAAATTGGTTTTCTAATATGATAACTCATTCTTTTATCTGTATATCACAGAAAAGAGTTAAATTTTAAGACTGAAAAAAAAGAAATGAGTGTTCCTTGGTTTTTAAAAAGGGGAACATACCATGAATGCATTTATGTTTGAGGATGATAGGTTTCAAGTTCAAAAAGAAGGATGAAAAAGTAGTAGGGTAGGCAGGAACTGTTGAAGAAAATACTTTGTTGTGTATCACAGGACAGAAGACATCAGGGAGACAGACTAGTACATGTAAACCATACTGAAACATTAGAAATAGTTTCTAATTTTATCTTATTTGGTTATCATTAGGATTTTGGTGAATTTATGAGGGAAAACAGATTAACTCCTTTTCTAGACCCCAGATATAAAATCGATGGAAGTCTTGAGATCCCTTTGGAACGAGCAAAAGATCAATTAGAAAAACACACCCGTTACTGGCCTATGATTATTTCACAAACCACCATTTTCAACATGCAAGCGGTAAGTGTTAAATAGTTTCACATTTTTTCTGAATTAGTTATATATTCTTTATAGAAACAAATTAGAAAATTTGTTATTTATACCATTTCTCAAGCAAAGAATGAAATACAAATTTGCTAAAGCGAAAGAATTAGTAATTAAAAATTGAAGTGATAGACATTCCTTCACCATGGAAATCTTTAAAATCAGTTTTAAGCTGGGCACAGGGGCTCACACCTATAATCCTAGCACTTTGGGAAGCTGAGGCGGGAGGATCCCTTGAGGCCAGGAGTTCAGGACCAGCCTGGGCAACATAGTGAGACCCCCGTCTCTACCAAAAAAAAATTAGCTGAATATAGTGGTGCATACCTGTAGTCCCAACTACTTGGGAAGCTGAGGCAGAAGGATCGCTTGAGCCCAGGAATTTCAGGTTACAGTGAGTTATGATGATGCCACTGCACTCTAACCCAGGCAACAGAGTGAGACCCCGTCTCAAAAAAATTAAAAAATAAAACTAAATAAATAAATAAACCAGTTTTAAAATTAAGTTCTGCCTAGGTGTGTTCTTTTTAGTTTCAAAATGTTAAGATGTTTTTGATAATTATGTTTCAAGACAGACTTTCTTTTTTCATTTTAAAAAAACTAACAGGTAGTTCCACTAGCCAGTGTTATTGTGAAAGAAGCTTTGACAGAAGAAGATGTGTTAAACTGTCAAAAAACAATATACAACTTAGTTGATATGGAAAGAAAAAATGATCCTCTACCTATTTCCACGGTTGGTACAAGAGGAAAGGGCCCTAAAAGGTAGTTTTTTTTCCCTTACTTTCTTCATATATGATATTTACTTGATACATATTGTTTCTTAAGGTAACTTATTCCATATGTAAATTAAATTTGAGGGCATGTATATATAAATACCCATGTTCAAGATGAAATAATACAGAATAATGGAAATGGATATATTATAACTTAGAATTTCACCATTAACTATTGAGTAAGAGGAAAGAAGTCCCATGTTTAATTACTTCCTTTTACTTTGCCAGTAGCAAGTGACACTTCAATGTTATTTAAAGCATATTTCTAAATCTTTACTCAGAGATGAACAATACCGTATAATGTGGAATGAATTAGAAACTCTTGTCAGAGCCCATATCAACAATTCAGAGAAACATCAAAGAGTCTTGGAATGTCTGATGGCATGTAGGAGCAAACCTCCAGAAGAAGAAGAACGAAAGAAACGAGGAAGAAAGAGGGAGGACAAAGAGGACAAGTCAGAAAAAGCAGTGAAAGATTACGAACAGGAAAAATCTTGGCAAGACTCAGAGAGGTGACTTCTTGGTGTTGATACAGTACCACAGTGCCTTTTGGCATATCACATTCTGCATGTAGCACATTTAAACATTCAGACCTCACTAAATAGTTCATTTAATACATGTTTATTCATTTTATAACTCATTTTATTCTTAAATTCTAGAAAATCTTTTTTGGGCTTAAAAAGGTATGAGTTTTTTTACTGTTGGGGCAAAAATAGTGTTAGTTTTTCCTAATTAACTTCTGAAAATCATAATGCATGATGTTTGTTATCAGTATGTGCTTTATGTGTTAAAAATTTCAAAGACATAACTTTATTCCTTTGTTGCATAAATTTTTTTTTTTTTTAGAAACAGTCTCACTCTGTTGCCCTGCCTAGAGTGCAGTGGCATCATCATAGCTCACTGCAACCTCAAACTACCAGGTTCAAGGAATCCTGCCTCAGCCTACTGAGTAGCTGGGACTACAGGTGCGCACCACTGCACCGTGCTAATTTTTCTGTTTTTTGAGGTCAGGAGCCATCCTCCCACTTCAGCCTTCCAGAGTGCTAGGATTATAGGCGTGAGCCACCTCGCCTGGCCAGTAAATATTTATTGAATGCCTATGATATGCCAGACATTTGACACAAGATTCCTGCCCTGAAAGAACATACAGTAGTATGGTAGAGACAGGCACGTAAGTCAGTGCTTGCAGCAAAGTATGGAAGGTGCTGTTGTGAAAATAGGCACAGAATAGCCTTGGAAGCACAGAGGAAGAGCATGCTGTCCTAATTCTGAAAATGTTCCTCAATAGTACACTCTTTTCCCTTAGTTTGTGTTTTATATAATGATGTCAAGGTTAAATCTGAAAAAACATAAAAACTAATAAAGGCTTATAAATAAAAATATCATGACATAACAACTGGCTGTATCTTCTGCCTCCTTCCCAGAAATCAGACAACCAACCTGATAACTATTATAATGGCAATGTAGTAAGTCCCTTAAAAACAAAACAAAACTTCTTAAACTTCTTATTTTGGAAAATTTCAAACATACACAACAGTAGAACAAATAGGTCCCCATCATCTGCCTTCAACAATTAACAGTTCATGCCAGATCTCATTTCATGTATATCCCCATCCACTACCTTCACCACCACCCACATAGGAATATTTGGAAACTAATTCTGGAAATCATATGATTTCATCCATAAAAAGAGAGAACACTTTTATTCTCTTTGATTTTAGAAGTTCACTTTTTCCTTAGGGCTGCTGAGCTTCTGAAACAAAACTGGCTTACTGTAAGAAGAGGTGGGAGAAAGTACTCTCAGTCCAGTCAGAGCCCATTGAGCTTCAAGTACACTCACATACTTTGAAAGTGTTTTTGTTCCGTGATGTAACTCAGTAAAAGCTTGGAGTTAAGTTCCTAACTTGTGGAATGTAAATATATTTCCAGAGTACATAGACTACAGAGTGAATGAGAGTAAACTTCTTAATCTTATTTATAATTTGCAGTATAGTAGTATTTTGTTTGTATCTTTATAAAACTATGAAGTTTCTTCCAAAGATCACATTATTTTTTACCTTTTAAATTTTAGCTTAAGTTTTCCTCTATTTTTTCATATTTTACAGCTAATTATTGCATCATTAATATGAAGTAAAAGGGAAACTTGTGTTTAATTCATTAAGTCCTATTGTATTACCTGATTTTAGACTGAAATCTCTGGTCCCTAGGTTTAGTTTGAGATCAGCTATCTTTTATAAAGATTGATATGCAAAGATAGTGTAATATTGAATGATTTTTAGACTTCTAAAACTTTAAACTTTATATTTCATTATTTGTCCCTCTAAAAGATTAAAAGGAATCTTAGAACGTGGAAAAGAAGAGTTGGCAGAAGCCGAGATTATAAAAGATTCGCCTGATTCTCCAGAACCTCCAAACAAAAAACCCCTTGTTGAAATGGATGAAACACCACAAATGGAAAAATCAAAAGGTAAGGTAGAATTATGGTAACAAGTTTATATAAAGTTTTCCAGTTGAGCTCTGTTTTGAACAGTGTTATTTAATATTATTATATATATGAGGAAGAGCTCCTTGCTATTCTTGGATATTGTTCAGGAAATTCTCTGTTTATAGCCTTAGAAAATATAGGCAGTAAATATATTTGTCAGCATTAAAGAGAAAAAGTAGTGTCATACCTCCATTAATAAAGGCTTTGGAAAACAAGCAGTTTTACTATAAAATTTGTGTTTTAAGAAATTTTAAATATGCAAACTTGAATCTGTTTATGTCCCTGCCACTATACTAAGTGCTGGATTATTGAAGACAAACTCTTTTCCCTAAACTCTTCCTAAACCTAGGGAAGGTTATAATATCATTTGTTTATCGATAAATTAAAATGTATTTTGAATGATGGTTTCAGTGTAGATATTAAAAACAATATTTTGATTGTAAAGCCTCTTATCTCTTATTTATAGACTGAAAAGTTCAATTTCTTCTTGAAGGAATTCTAGGCATCAAAGATACGATTTAGGCCGGGCGCGGTGGCTCACGCCTGTAATCCTAGCACTCTGGGAGGCCGAGGTGGGCGGATCATTTGAGCTCAGGAGTTCGAGACCAGCCTGAGCAAGAGCGAGACCCCATCTCTACTAAAAATAGAAAGAAATTATACGGACAGCTAAAAATATATATAGAAAAAATTAGCCGGGCATGGTGGTGCATGCCTGTAGTCCCAGCTACTTGGGAGGCTGAGACAGGAGGATCACTTGAGCTCAGGAGTTTGAGGTTGCTGTGAGCTAGGCTGACGCCACGGCACTCACTCTAGCCTGGGCAACAGAGTGAGACTCTGTCTCAAAAAAAAAAAAAAAAAAAAAGATACTATTTGGGTTTAGGAGCTCCTGAGATCATTCTAGACATTAGTTATCTTGAAGGTAAACTAGATTTAGTCCATTTAGGATACATGGGAAATGGTATGCCATTTTCAGACTGTCTGATGACTTGCCACCATGCCTCTGAAGTGAGACTTCAGGGCTGGCCAGATTATGATTTCTCATCCTAGGGAGAAGGTAGACTTGCTTGCTTTTTTATACACTTCTGTCGTAATCTATGTATATCATGATACATGTTATATTCTTCAGTTCACTAGTTTCTTTGAAATCAAAGATTACTCTCAAGGTGATCTTACTGTATTTTATATTTGCCTTTCAGGCATTTGCCAGAGTGCCTAGAAAATAATAAGATTTAAATAAATGTTTACTGATAAATTATTTTATTTCTTACATGCCAAAATATGCCGCTGTTGATTAATATGAGAAATTTAGGTTTACTCTAAACAGTATTTCAGCATTGCTTGAAAAATAGAACCCCCAAAAGGATTACTTATATTGGCAAAAATTACAAGCAACCAAAAACACATATTAGTAGAAAATGACTAGGTGATAGTATGTCCATAGGGTGGAATTTATATAGCCCAAGAATAATTATTGTCATAAATGCCCCCTCTTCCCTTTTATAATGTTTGTATGTCATTCAAGTTTCAGCTTAAGCAACTCCTTCTTTAAGAAAGATTTCCCTGACTTCCTTTCACAATTAAGTTAGGTCCTGCTGCTTTGTGCTTCTATTGCATCCTAAGGTTACTATGATTGTAGCACTTAGAGTATTGCATTGATATTGCTTATTAACATCTTGTCTCTACTGTCAGTCTAAAACATTTTAAGGGCAGGGACTGTTTTTAATTTACCGTTCTATATCACTACCACCCAGCACAGTCCCTGGCCCACTTCTACAATAAGTACAATTATTTGTTGAATGAATGAGTAAATGAATGAATATATAATAAGTTTTTTTAAAAAACAGTCTACAGAACCATATATACTGTGATCTCAGATTTGGTTTTAAAAAAAATTTCATGCACATATACACGAGCTTGTCTCTTAGATGAAATAATAGCTATCATTAAATTAAATGGACCCCTGTTGCTTTTCACCCTGGAAACACTGTATGGAGTACCAAGCAACTTAATTGCAAATCACTGCCTGCCTTTGTAACTTTCCATCTGAGGCTGAAATTTGAAGTGTTTGTTTTTTTCTTTCATTCTATTTGACAACCTAAATTGCATGTGTGTTCTGGTCAGCAACTTATCTGGGCATATACTTCAGTTTTATGTGCTTTGAAAAATGACTTCCCAGGTCTCCCCAAAGTGAATTTTGTGTGTATGTACACGGCACTTAAGGTTGGGCTGTTCCAACTGTGCCCTTTAGGTTTGGCAAAAATCTATTCAGCTCTCTTTGTATGATGCAGTAACAGAAAAACCAAAATAATCATTTTATTGATATAGATTGGCATTGGACAAAAAGCCGAAATATTTATAGTTGTTAGAGCAGTGGTATTATATGGATGATTTTATTTCCTCTTTTATGTGTTATTTTCTAAATTTTCTCTAATGAACATGTATTAGTTTACAAAAAGAAAAAAGAATTTTATTTTTTTAATTTACTTTTTAAAAATTTATATATAGAAGTGTTAACTCTTTTTGGTGTACAGTTCTGTGAGTTTAGACCATACAGTTATGTAACAACTACCATCACAAGCAAGGTCTAGAACAGTCCATCATCCCGAAAGTTTCCGTTGACCCTTTGTTGTCATACTACACTCTCCCTAGCCACAATCCCCTGATAACCACTGATGTGTTTTCTCTTCCTATAATTGTACCTTTTCCAGAATGTCCTCTAAATTAAGGCATATGCCATGCTGCCTTTTGAGATGGGCTTCTTTCACATAGCATAATGCATTTGAGGTTTATTTGTGTTGTATGTGTATCAGTAGTTCTTTTTATTCCATTTATTTGTAAAATGTATGATTCCTCCACTCTCAGCCTAATGTGCCTGTTCCTCTTACTCATCTGGCTGTGTATCCTCACTGTGTTGCTGTAATGATTCTAACCATGAGTATAACTTTACGTTTAGTCATTTGAGTCCTTCCAGCAAATCACTGAACTAGTGGGTGGTCTTGGAGATGCTGAAACACATATAAATTTTAGAATAAAAGGAAGATGATATTGCCTTAATTGTATAAAATGAACAATAGAATTAAAGGTTAGGTTTGTTGAATTTTGAAGTAATAAATTATTCTCTCTTTTTCTCTTCTTTCAAATATAACACCAGGGCCAGTGTCCCTATTATCCTTGTGGAGTAATAGAATCAATACTGCCAATTCCAGAAAACATCAGGAGTTTGCTGGACGTCTGAACTCTGTTAATAACAGAGCTGAGTTATATCAACATCTTAAAGAGGAAAATGGGTTTGTGTTATTTATTGTCAAAATTGGTTTTGTTAATTGCTTGTATGGTACTTTAATAAATACTGCTTGCTTGTTGTGTTCAGCAGTTTTTTTATTACTAATATTATGAACTAATACATGTTACCTATAAGGAGAAAAAATTAACTTCTTTGATTCTTGGTACTGGTAAAAGGCCTAATTATATTGAATGTAACCCTGAAAGTATTTACTCCATGGAGAATTTTTTTTCAATGCTTAGTAAACATCATAGAGGGAAAAATCTTAGAGAATACTTATTATGCAATTCTGAATATATATGAAATAACAGGAGGAAAATATTTTGCTATAAAGTAATACAGTATTAAGAATATTAATTAGAATAAATCTCATATCTGATTTAATCTATGTTTTAGAAGAAATTCTTATAAAAATATATTGGTAAAGAAATTTCTTTAGTGGAAAAGGAAATAAATCCTTGACTAAATGATAGAAATTTATTTCCTTAGTTTTGCTTGGAGAGGGAGAGTGGTATAGTAAAAAAAAATGCCAGTGGCCTTTGTCACATAATCTTGGGAAAGTCGTTTAATTTTTTTAGGCCTCAATATTCATTCATCTGCAAAATGAAGAAGTGGGCTAACTGGAAGAACTCTAGTCTTTTCCTAAAGTGCTCATGTTCTTCTGTTCCATGAATATATTATATTTTAATTTTCATGTGAAAGGTAGATAATTAAGGAGACAAAATATGGATCGTAAATGTTTTATTTTGCCAACTCATTTTTTTTCCTCCCTATTTTTCAGAATGGAGACAACAGAAAATGGAAAAGCCAGCCGGCAGTGAAGAGTAACTTGAGGAACTAAATTTAGTATATTGCATAAATATTTTGGGTGGAATTTGATATAAGTACTTTTACAGCAGGATTGTATAGTTATGTTGCCTAGACTGGTTTTTACATTTTTAAAATATTTCAACTAACTTTTTTGTACTAATTATAAAATTGGCACATAAGTCAAAAATATACATTTGAGATGATTTGTTCCCCCAAATCACACAAGTTTATTTTATGATAAAAGGTGTCCTCTCTTGAAATGTTTTTAAAAAATTCTTAGGCTTCTCTTTGCCAAATAAAACTATTAAAATATCTGAAATGTAAAATACTGGAGTATTACTTTAGAAAAATATATTCTTCATTTAATGACTGAAATCAGCCTATAGAAATTTTTTTTAATTTGACCAGAGTTTAGGTGAGATTTTCAATACTTAATATAAAATCTTACATGTTAATCTGTATCAGATAGAGTGCTTTTCCAAAAAAGAACATTGTTTTTGTTTGTTTATTTTATTTTAAATTATGTGTGTTATCCATTTAAAGGCAGAGTTTTTAGGTAGTTGGTATAATTTTAATATTTACTAGCATTGGATAATGTTACCTCTTTTTCTGCTAAAAATTTACCATCCATTTACTTTTCATCTTGAAAGAATAACATAAAGGAAATTACTTCACAGCCTTAGAGGAAAGGAAAGGAAAGGTTTGTTTTTTTTTTTGTTTTGTTTTTAATCTCTGGATAGAATCTAGGTCTCATTTCTCAGAAGTGTCATGGTTTTATGTTACATGTTTCATGAACCTTCTTCCAGTGCTGCTTTATCTGGAAGCTCATAACATGTTATAAGAAACATATAATTTCAATGTTAGCACTAATTCTAGGTTTGTCATTTGTTTTTCCTTGAGTGTTTATTAGAGAAGAGGAAAGCTCTTTGTTTATACAGATTCAGTATTTTCTATGAAAAAAAGTAAACTAGCATTTAAACAAGGGCTTGGCAGCCTCCCATGTCAACCCAGTGAAATTTACATTGCTGTCCTTTATCAACTCCTGCTTCCTTCTCAGCCCTTGCATTTGCCCCCTCCACTACGCTAAAACTATTTTTATATATACTTCTATACAAACCATACACAGCCCTAATTAACATCTTGGACTTGCAAAGTTTAAGGAGCTGTAACCCAATACCTAATTAATAGATCATATTTACTTTTGAATGGACTCTGACCTTTTGTATTTTATTCTTGTTATCCAGTTTTCAACTTGTATCTAATTGGGGTTCCTGGTTTATTTCTTGATCCAAAGTTCTTTCCTTCACAACCCATCTTCAAAGACTAGGATCTTGCTTAACTCTCAGTTTATGCTCCTTCCTTTCCCATGGACTAAGGCTGTGCTATTTGTCTTGTCTACTTTTTCAGGCTCCATGTTTAGATACTGTATATGAATTCCTGTTACTGTGTTCTACGAGATAGGGGGATATTTCTATGGCTTCATTTTGACTGGGCCGGTAGCACTCTGTATTATTCCATGTTGCTGGTTGTTAGACTCCACTGATTGATTCTATCTGCTTAACTACATGTTCTTTGAGCACCCACCCACGCCGACAGAGGGTCCATTCTGAAGATTTAACTAGTTAAGAGAAGTGGACAAAATGTAATTTAAAAAAATTATCACTCATAGTTTTAGTCCATTTTCTTCTGCTATAACAGAATGTCACAGACTAGGTAATTTATAAAGAAACGTTTATTTGGCTGACGGCTCTGGAGGCTAGGAAGTCCAAGACTGAGAAGCCGCATCTGGTGAGGGGCTTTGTGCGGCATCATAACATGGCAACAGGGCAAGTGAGCACCAGAGACAGAGAGAGGAAATTGGGCTGAACTTCGTCCTTTTATCAGGAACCCACTCCTGCATTACTAACCCAGTCCTACGAAGATGGCATTCATGAGGGTAGAGCTCTCATGGCCTAATCATCTCTTAAAGGTCCCACCTCCTAATACTGTTAAAATGGCAATTAAGTTTCAACATGAGTTTTGACGGGGACATTCAAATCATAGCATCTACACGGGAATCTTAAGTCCATACTTAATGATTGTGGGAATCAAAATTACCCTATAGGGAATAGGTGCACTTTCAATTATATTAAAAGATTCTGGCCGGGCGCGGTGGCTCACGCCTGTAATCCTAGCACTCTGGGAGGCCGAGGTGGGCGGATCATTTGAGCTCAGGAGTTCGAGACCAGCCTGAGCAAGAGCGAGACCCCATCTCTACTAAAAATAGAAAGAAATTATATGGACAGCTAAAAATATATATAGAAAAAAAATTAGCCGGGCATGGTGGTGCATGCCTGTAGTCCCAGCCACTCGGGAGGCTGAGACAGGAGGATCGCTTGAGCCCAGGAGTTTGAGGTTGCTGTGAGCTAGGCTGACGCCACGGCACTCACTCTAGCCTGGGCAACAGAGTGAGACTCTGTCTCAAAAAAAAAAAAAAAAAAAGATTCTACTGATTAAAAGCTCTTTTATTTTTGTAATTTACGGTGTAAGGCAAAACTTTTATAATCTTCTTTAATAGATGGTATGTTTGACAAACTATTATACACAATCATAAAACTAAGATTTTACTCCAGAAAGTTCCAGTATATTGGAATGTTGTTCAAAATTACCATATGGACATGTGCAACCATCATTACAACTTATAAAGGATTATTAACGTATAGTTTGATTGACATTGATGTTTTTGGTTATGTATTAAGAATCAGCTTGAACAATGCAATAGCTTGGTTTTGGAGGTTATTTGAATTCAATTGTTTGAATTCAGTACTGCACTTGTATTCTTGACTTTACAGTGAACTAAAGTACCTTTATATCAGGGCAAAGCAGTCTATAGTACTTTAAGATTGTTTTATGAGGCACTGAGCTTTTTGCTTTATTTCCGGCAGATTTCAATTAAAATCATTAGTATAATTGTACACATGTGGACAACAAAAGCATCCAGATGGTGATTTTGTTACAGAGGTACTGCAAAAACATGAGCAAATCTAGAACTTTTCGTATTATCATAACGCTTTGAAGCATTAGACTTAATTTAGGAAATTCAAGGATCTCAAGTTACTCTTAAGAAGTTTGATTTCATTGAGATCTCTATTTCAATGATTAAAATGAACATCTTAGATTGAACCATATGAAATTACCATTTTATATGGAAAATATAATTGAATATATGCAATTATGTATCATTTGATTTATAGATCTATATCTTATCTGAATATTCAATAGAAACCAAATTTTGCATCTTGTATACATTGAAACAAGTCCCTCCTAGAGAAGGGTGCAAACTTAATTTAGTGTCTGATTAGAAATATTCCCATTTGTAACATTTTAAATGAAATCCACAGCTGTTTTGAATTAATTGAAAATGAACAGATCCAGAGGAAGAGAGGTGAAATTGTTATTTCTTTCTTAGTGAGGAATGGGGTAGTAAACAATAAACTGTTTAGATTCAAATATTAAAAAGAAAATATTGTCCTATTTTAAAATAGGTAATCACATTAAGTTTATGTACTTAAAGGACAGGCCTTGGGATCATGTTTAAAGGGATAGAAGAAAAGGAAAAACAAAGGTCAGAGAGGCAGGAATAAAGAAGTGTCAAGGGAGCTGCAGAGATGTTCAGAAGCTTGAGGATTAAGACAACAGTGCGTTTGGATGTCCCAACCAAGATGCTTGTAATGACTTCCAAAGAGCCATTTTTATGGAATGGTGGGAATAGAAACTAAATTGCAATGATTATTAATAAAATGTTACCTGAATGAAGTTAAAAGTAGAGGATGGCGAATGTTGTCAGCTGTTTCAGAAGTATGGTGACAAAGAAAAGTGTCCTTGCTTGGTTATGGCACCTCAGTAGAAAGAATTGAGGGAAGGTTTGTTATTTTTTGTAGTCTTTTTAGATCAGTGTGATGAGTTTGTTTGTAAGCTAAAGGTAAAATACAATGAGGAGGTAAAGATCCTGTAATTCTTTGCTCATATGTAGTAAAACTTTAACCTATTGCAGTATTTATTGTTAAATTAATCATGCCTTTATGTTGAGGATTGTAAAGAGTGTCTCGACTTGGCAGTTTACAGCACTTTTTACATTTGGAGATGCTATTGTCAATGGTGGAATTAACATAATGGGTGAGTCATTACACTATTTGTTTATGGTAGTGGTGGCCTGGGTGACAGATTTATAATCGACTATCTGGGCTTCCAAGGGGAAATAAATGATTAGAATTAATTGGTAGTATGTTAATACAATTAACACAGAGAACAGCTCATCACTTACCTTTTGACAATTTAGTTCAATGGTTATTTTACCTAATTTCTAAGTCGATTAGCCCTGTTTCTCAAACAGTTGATGCATTTGGATTTCCGATAACATTTACTTTTCCTCTGGCTAATGAGGTTCATTTCATAATGGAATAGAAATTGATATTTTAGAGATTGGAAAAATGGCTGCTCATGTTTCTATGGCAGGGATCACATTTCCTCTGTAAGGTTGATGTTGAAAAGACATAACTTTCCATAACTGAGATGAAGGTGGGTGGCTTTCGGGGCCTTAGCACATCCATTTCTTGGTCAATATTACTTCCTAAGGTTCTTCCTTGAAACACCAGGGACTGAGGAACAAGAAAATTCTTACAGTTCTTACAGAAATAGTTATACTTGCTGCTGCTGCTGCTACTATGATAAGTATACATATACTGACCAACACAGCCAGAAGAATATTTCTAATCCAGGGGCTATTTTCTGTTAGATGAGTCTAGAATGCTGTTTTCAATTAATGACCCATTGTCTACCTCCAGGGTAAGGCAGATTCCACTATATGTGATGTTCTCAATTGTGCCAATTTTGTATTCTGGCAAAATAACAGATCCAAAGTTTGGATGGACATTTCCATCAGGCCTCCTTAGTTTCAACATTATTTCCTGATTTTTTTTTTGTTAGGACAACATTTCAGAGAATTGCCATTAACTAAACATAAAGCCCTATTATACCAGGATATAATAGTAGATCCTGGTCTCAGAGTAATTAATACAATATGCTTGGGGTTACTGGAGTTGAGGTAGTGAGTTTAGCAAAAAACAAACCAATCGCCTCTCTTTTTTATAAATGAGTAGAAACTATTTTTTGTGCACAGGGTATAAGTGTGGCAGGGAGTACTTCTGGGTAGCTTCAGTTCAATGTTCAAAAGCATCTGAACAGCCAGGCCCCCAGAGTCAGTGGCACAAAAAAAAGGATAAATTCCAGAGGGGAACACTGGAAATCCAATTCTAAGGGGATATTCATACAGTATTTGATGAGTCGCAATAAACTGCAGCCAGCTTTCTGGGCCTGAAGGATATTCATTTACTGATTTTATTGCAAACATCAAGTGAATTGAGTTGCCATCTTCCTGATCATAAAATGTGTCAGGAGGGATTGGGAAATTAAATCTGTGCCCAGCAGTTGCTGTTATCTATTGAATTGGGTTAATAGCTATTGGATATGTGTTGGATTGACCTAGAAGAAGCAAAGAAGAAACAAATTTCAACAAATACTACTCTATTTAAATGTTTAAGGTTGTCTTCATGGTCAACTTGTTTCCCCCACATCCACTCTTTGACCTGATTTGCATATGGAAGTGGGAAAGCTCTGTTGATATCCAGTAGATATATATGTATATCTTAGTAGGCCCTCCTTTGCTTGGGTACTACGTAAATAACTCCAGAGAGGAGTGACAGGGGCTGACTTCTTTCATCTATGTAGCCTTTGATTTGGGGACAGTTCATCTATTCAAGAGTCAGGTTCATCCACCTCAAGCTTTGTTTGCCCTCCTTACTCTTTCTCTCTTCCTCTTCCCTCTCCCTCTTCTCCCTTTTTCATCTTTCCCCTTAACCTTAATTGGTAGATTTTGCATTGCAGCCTTGATATTGTTTCTACATTTTCATGGAGTTTGTTACTTGCCAAGTTTCCTAATCCTTTCAGCCTTAAATTATAGTATTAATATGAAAGAGGATCTTGAAATTAGCTAATTAGTAGTACCAACTAACCAAATCTGGGATAGGGGGCTTCAGAAAAAAATATTTTGGCCAAGAGCCTAAATTCCAAAACTAATTTTTTGTGTGTGTTGGTTAAAAGTTCAACAGGAAAAATGTTAAATCTCAGGATATAAAAGTTGTATAATTGAACAGGGACATAGTATACTAGTGCTCAAATTTTAATTAGCACATTTAAATCTCAAGCTAGAAAACAGTCAAGCTCATAGATATGGTTTGATGTTTTCTGAGAAGGAAGATGAGGTGGCTTATCACAAAAATGGGGCCATGATGCAATATAACAAAGGCTGGTTGCTAAGATATTGTGAGAAGCACTAAATTGGAAAGAAAAGGAGTGTCATGCTACTGGGAAAAAAAAAAAAGCGATGAATCAAGTAGAGTAGGGCAGTCACTTAATGAACAGAAAGACTACATGAAAGTGACATCTGAGTACTGTTGCATATTTTATGGGATTGATTAGCAGTGTAAGTTCTAACTACTAGGAAGATATATTTCTACTGAATTTCAAACAGGCTCAAGTTTCATCAGCCTACCATTCCTTGGTGATAGAACCGCTTACGTGGGTGTGACATGGCCACAGATTTCTGAGATTCATGTGGCTGCAGAGCATATGTTGTCAGTCTGTGTTACTTGAAGCAATTCATATTTAGTGAAAGACAAACTGGTTGTACTTTGTCTGACTAATCTTTCTGGAAACTCTAGTGAATCTAGGTGAAGTGGTGAGCACTTACTTAATTTAGACATTTGGCTGGGTGCGGTGGCTCACGCCTGTAATCCTAGCACTCTGGGAGACCAAGGCAGGAGGATTGCTCCAGGTCAGGAGTTCGAGACCAGCCTGAGCAAGAGCAAGACCCCATCTCTACTAAAAAATAGAAGGAAATTATGTGGACAACTAAAAATATATAGAAAAAATTAGCCAGGTATGGTGGTGCATGCCTATAGACCCAGCTACTCGGGAGGCTGAGGCAGGAGGATTGCTTGAGCCCAGCAGTTTGAGGTTGCTGTGAGCTAGGCTGATGCATGGCACTCTAGCCCAGGCAACAGAGCGAGACTCTGTCTCAATAATAATAATAACAATAATAATTTAGACATTTGATTCAAACAGGAAATCCTCCCAAATTAAAAAATCAATGAAATTCTCCATGGAAGTTAACCTTGTAAGTATGCTTCAATTTGAAACAAGTTTGAAGCAATCACTCTGATAGGAATTAGCTAGTTCAGAGAAGAGAAGATGAGCAGAGATGACAACAGCTTGCATTTAATGAACCATGGGCCAGGCACTGTGCCAAGTATGTGTTTCATTTTACCTTCATGAGAAATACATTGGTATAATTATTATCTTCAATTTATAAATAATGAAAGTAAAATAATAAAGTACCCAGGGTCACACACATAGTAAATTAGAGAGCTAGATTTCAACCCCTTGTCTGTTTTACTATAAATACTGAGTTCTTAATAACCATACTGCCTGTGTTTGCAGTATAGCATGAGGTAAATAAACTAAATGAAAGAGGATGTTCTTAAATTTAGTAGCAGAGATTGAATCTTTCAGCAAACATTTTTCTAACCATGGTGGCCCATAAGATTGCAACAGATAATTAGCATCTTTCTGGATAATTTAGGAATAATAGTAACCTGACAGAGCACGGTCTAAGTGATGGCTCTAAGTTCCTTCCAGGTTTGTGGATCTTTGACCAATCTGAATATTTTATTTATGTGTATAGGTCATAAGATGGGTACTGTGTTTTGTTGTTGACTTTACTTGCATGATATAGTCTTAAAATTTTTTCCTCCTAAAAATCACTTTGTTCCTTGTAAATATAGAGAAGAAAATCAAGCACTCATAATTTTACCACAGTTAACGCTGGGTACTTTATTTTAATCATTTAGGTGGTTATCCTCTTTATTGTTAGGATAAAGATTCTCTGAAAAATAAAGCAAAGAGAAAACTAAGTAACTGCCACAATCTTACCTTGTATATTGTTAAAGTCAGAAATAGTCCCTTATCTTGTCAATAAGTTTTTGGAGGTGTTTGGGTAACTTATCACCATTTCAGGAAAATCCAGGTAAAACATCGTGTTGCCTGGAACAATTTGGCTAGTTCTTGAGAATTTGCTGAAAGCTAAATGTTTCGTCCCTTAGAACCAGTCACAAAGAACGTGCATTATCGTCTCTGAGCCCATACTTTCAGGTAACTCAAATGCATTTGCAAATTTGGGCAGCTCAGAAAGGAATGATTCAGATAAATCATGTAATTGAGTAAATGATGGGTTCTCCTTAGAAACAGATTTTTTCATCATCACATCACACAATGAGTGTTCATCTAAGAGGTTGCTGGTGAAACAAGCAGTTTCCAAGGGCAAAAGAGTTGAATCAGATGTACTAGTCCATACGAATTGTTTATTTATGCTCCTGTCAGGATGTTAAATTGTTTCCGTAGGAATGGCAAATGAATAGAACTATCTAGAAATTTCAGGAGTGTCATGAAGGTGCTGTTGATTTAACTGGCTTGACAGGGGTGGCTGACTGAACTGGGGGAAATGGTAGCCTGCCAGTATCTCCCGTGCTGATGCTGAAGGTGTCAGGAGACTGTTAGATGACTGTCCAGATCTTTCCAGCTAGACTGGAATAGAGCCACTTCGTTTGCTGAGAAATGTTGTCATGGAAGATAGTTCTTCTGAAGTTATGGCTATACCTTGCATTACTGGATCAGAAATTGAGGACGCAAGAAAATGAGAGTATTTGGATAATGAAAGGAGAGTTTGTGAATATCACCCTTGACTAATTGATTCTGAGACAAGGTCAGGTAAAACATGACACTTTTGTATTGTGTTCTGTGGATTAGGCTGTGCCCTTTTATTTCCCACTGTGGAGAGTCTAGTTTTTCTAATAACATCGATACTGTAGAAGTTCTACCCTGAAAGAAGTCACAATGTGTAAATTAAATAGCTGTTAGTACCATAGAAAGAACAACCTCAGGGAAAGCAAAAGAATATTCAAGGTTTGTAGCCAAGGACATTTCCTTTAATGAATTCTGTGATACTGTGTATAGTCTGTGGCTTTGTAATCTTTGTGCACTTCTGAAATAGAGTTTTTGGAATAAAGTCAGGATCAGGGATAGGAGTGATCTGTCTTAAGGCAGCAAATTAGGTGGGAATTGATGCTGCCTCATCTTTGAGCATCCAGTGAGTCACCAAGGCGGGTAACAAAATAGAGAAAGGCTTGCTTAGTTTTGTTGTCATTTCAGTTGGCCTCATTGCTGAAGTTGGAATTGTCCTTAACTACCTGGTTTTTTTTTTTTTGAGACCGACCTTTGCTCTGTCACCCCAGCTAGAGTGCAGTGGCATCATCATAGCTCACGGCAACCTCAAACTCCTGGGCTCAAGTGATCCTCCTGCCTCCGCCTCCCGAGTAAGCTGGGATTACAGGTGCGCGCCACAACACCTTGCTAATTTTTTCTATTTTTAGTATAGATAAGGTCTCTGCTCTTGCTCAGGCTGGTCTCGAACTCCTGAGCTCAAGTGATCCTCCCACCTCTGCCTCCCAGAGTGCTAGGATTACAGGCATGAGCCACCATGCCCAGCCTGCCTGAGTCGTCTTGTTTGAGATTTTTGAAGTAATCTCCAGCCTTCAATTTTATAACCTAAAATTTGAGCAAGATATTTAGAGGAAGCTTGCTGTTGAAAAATTTGCATTAGCTCTGGCAGTACTGCAGAAACCTTATATTCCATAAGCCAGTGGAACTGTACACAGTGACCTTATAAAGGGATGACAGGCCTCAGGTCTTCAGCCAACACTGGAAGGTTCCACAGGTGCTTGTTTATCTTGCTTCTGAATGGGCTCAGAGTCACTACAGAAGGATCCAGGTGGAAATAGTCTGCCAGTGTGTATACCAAAAAGAGACGCTCTTGAACATTAAGAGCTTCAGCAGCTGCTTTAAGAATAATTTCAACTGTTAAGATAATGGTGGAAAACTCCTTTGAACCTCCTTCAGCCCTAATGCTGAAATCTAAAACAACAATGCAACATGGATCACTGCTTGATTAGCAATCCCTTAATTTTATGTAGTCCTTCAGAGTTTATATGGTATTTTCACATACATCATCTCATTGCTACCTCTAACCACTAGGAGGGAAGGGAGGAAAACTATTGTCATTAGTTTATAGTTGAAGAAGCTGAGGCTCAAGGTAGCTAAATAAAATGTCCAAAGACACATAGTGCCTGATCTAAAATGCAGGTGTTCTGACTTCAAATTAAAAGGTAGGGGATTTCACTGGAAAAGCTGTGGGTTTTGGAGTTTAAAAGTTTAAATCCAATTTGTTACACTGGTTACATGATTTTGAATTACGTAACTAATCTGAGCCTCAGTTTCCTCAAATGAAAAATGAGAGTAACATTTAACTTGCAGGGATGTTTTGAATATTAATTGATATAAGGCACTTTGTGAACTACCTGGAACACTGATATGTCTTTCACTCCACTGTCTTTCATGTTCCTTTCTTTCCCTCCTCTTCCCTTCCCTCTGATCTTCCCTGTCCTTCCTTTCCCTCTGATCTTCCCTGTCCTTCCCTTTCCCTCTGATCTTCCCTGTCCTTCCTTTCCCTCTGATCTTCCCTGTCCTTCCCTTCCTTCTGATCTTCCTTGTCCTTCCCTTTCTCATTCTTCCCTGTATCCTTCCCTTCATCCTACCTTGTGTCCTTTTTTTCCATGTCCTTCCCTTCCTTTCATTTTTCTGGATCCTTCCATTCGCTTTGCTTTGTCATACTTCTTTATTGCACGTCTTTTGCATCTAGACCAACGGTGGGTCCCCTCTTAGATGGAAGTACTGTTAGTGGTCCCTGCAGTTACTAAGTGTGCTCAGAATTCTAAGTAACAGCCCATGGTTGGGCTGCAGTTCAGAGTTGGAGCCGTGAGGCCAGTGTCTCTAGAAGAGTTGCTGGCTTGGCTTTTGGAATGGAAACCGAAGGAACAGCTCTCACAGGTTCACAAAGGCTCTGAGGGTGGGATAGCCCTAGTTTACCATTGAAATGAGCAAGTGTGATAACCGGAAAAATTAAGTTTAAGAAAGTACAAAAATATTAATAATTCTAGTCTTTCGAGGGAAGGAAAATAGGGTGAGATGAATAGATTTTAAAGGGTGAGATGAATAGATTCTGTTGTTATGCATTCTTCCAGGTCTTGCACTTTGTCTCTAAATTTCCAAGACTTTCAAATATAGTAATTGCTATGGGGTCCATCAGGGTTTTTAAGATCCAGATTCTGCTCACCTCCCCAGCCTCATTTCCCGCAAGTCCCCAGCTCACACTGTGTTCTAGCAATAGCACGTTGTGCGCAGCTTCCCAAACACACCGTGCTGTTTAATGTGTCTGTAACCGCTGAGCAGGTCCTTCTTTGAGCCTGTAGTGCCTTTCCTCCTTTTCTTCCTAGCTAAGTTCTGCAGCTTTAAAAATCCAGCACAGACATTACCTCATCCAGTTTTTGCTAACATCCTCCTTCCAAATAGAGTGAAAGCTACCAATTTAGCCTCTATAACTTGTAAGTGGCTCTAGTGTTGCATTCATTTTACCAGATTATGCTTTTTGATTTTGATATTTTACATTTCTGCATACCCTGCTGGAGTACTGTGCTGTGAGTTCCTTGACAGCAGCTTATTCATATTACCTTCGACTCCTAGCTCAGGAGTCTGGCAAAAAGTAGGCATTGACCAAATTCTTAATGAACGAGTGAATAAATGAACAGAAGAATGAAACAAGATGGAATGAGATATGTGAAAGTACTTTATAAATTGTGGATTGCCAGCCTGAGCAAGAGCAAAACCCTGTCTCTACAAAAAAAAATAGAAAAATTAGCTGGGCTTGGTGGCCATGCACCTCTAGTTCCAGCTACTCTGGAGGCTGAGGCAGGAGGATCGCTTGAGCCCAGGAGTTTGAGGTTTCAGTGAGCTATGGTGATGCCACTGCACTCTAGCCTGGGTGACAGAGCAAAACTCTGTCTAAAAAAAAAATTGTGGATTGCTCTGTGGAAGTTAATTATTATTGACCTCATCTATAATTTTTCACAATTTTGCATAAAAATTCTTTTAGAAGTTAGAGTCAACTTTTAGAGAAAACCTTCAAAGTTTTAGATTGAGAGATGGCAAGTAACATGATTATATCTATACTTGAAAATTATTTGAGGAAGATAAAAATACTTGAAATGTAAATTGTTAAACCACATAGAGCTGCCTTTAATCTTTTTAAAATAAATAATATATGAACACAATATAAAATTCAAAGGGTTCAACACTCTGGTTTCCCAGTCTCCTAGTTTCTCTCTCTTACTGTTAGCAGAATATTCAGGTATATTCAATGCTTATATAGACATATATGTATACAAGAAGCTGCCTTTTGAAAGAGAAAAAGAGAAAGGACTTTACAATTAGTGCATGGTCCATGAGTGTAAAATAAAATGGTATGAGAAATACTTAGTTCTCAAAATTTTATTTATTTGGGGTTTGTTTTCCAATTGAAGGAATTACCATAATAAGCTTTGTTTTAAGGTTGTATTGATTAGCAACATTGTGAAAATGTTTCTATCCCTTTGCTATGGTCTTCTGTTCTTTATTTTTTCTTTAACACAAGATTTTATTTCTTCAAATCCTACGCTTGCTCTTTGACTAAACTCATAAACTGAACATCACACACAGCTGCCCAGGTACTTACCCATTTGGAGAAGGAATCAAGCCTGTTCTCACCTTATTCCTAGCCAGCACAGGAAGGATAAAGATGACGAGAGCTGTTTGTGTTTGCTGAAACAGAAATCCCTGGATATTAGCATCGTGATTTGTTAATCTCCCTCTTCCTCTAAGGGCAGTCCTTGCAAGGTCTTCATAGGAGAACTATATTCCAGCCATCTTGGTAGTGTGACATCATGAGCCAATGTAACTAGTTCAAGTATACGTGAAACAAGGTCTGAACTTGCCTTTAGGAAGAGGTTGGAAACTTGTTTGCTCTGTCCCTATGGCAGAGAACTGATAGCAAGAGTTAAAGATCTCTCCTGAGGTATAAATATCAAGCTTCCTCATAAACCAGTTTTTTAAACAGACATTATTTCATCTCAGATTTATAAAATCCTTATAAAAAATATAAACTTTGAGTAGAAATCACAAAATAATCATTAGGCTCACTACAATATTGGGCTAAATATTTCATTAAATTAAAGTTTACCAAAACATAGCACCTACTTAATATGACTGACAATTAAGGCTTGTGTCTAAAAATGCTATCTTCTATTAAATTCAAATATTGAATTGTTTTCTTCTCAAACTGGGTTCCCTATAATAGATTATTATTTATGAACCTTTAAAAATATTTTTATTTTCTCTGTTAGTGCTCTGAGACACCTACATAAAATTTATTACATTTGAACCATATGTATTTATTTATTTATTTTTAATTTCAGCTTATTATGGGGGTACAAAAGTTCAGGTTATATATATTGCCCATGCCCTCCACATCCCCCCCAGTCTGAGCTTCAAGCGTGTCCATTCCCCAGACAGTGCACATCGCACTCATCATGTAGGTATACACCCATCCCCTCCCCCCACCCCCCACCTCTGTCCGATACCCAATTGGTGTTATTCCCAAATATGCGCTTAGGTGATGATCAGGGAAACCAATTTGCGGGTGAGTACATGTGGTGCTTATTTTTCCATTCTTGGGATACTTCACTTAATAGAATGGGTTCCAACTCTCTCCAGGAGAACAAAAGAGATGCCATATCACCGTTATTTCTTATAGCTGAGTAATACTCCATGGTATACATATACCACATTTTATTAATCCATTCATGAATTGATGGGCATTTGGGTTGTTTCCACATCTTTGCAATTGTGAATTGTGCTGCTCTTCTGGGTAGATGCCCAATAATGGGATTGCTGGATCGAATGGCAGGTCTACTTGAATCTGTTTAAGGTATCTCCATATTGCTTTCCACAGGGGTTGCACTAGTTTGCAGTCCCACCAGCAGTGTATGAGTGTTCCTATCTCTCCGCATCCACGCCAACATGTATTGTTTTGGGACTTTTTAATAAAGGCCATTCTCACTGGAGTTAAGTGATATCTCATTGTGGTTTTGATTTGCATTTTCCTGATGATTAGAGATGTTTAACATTTTTTCATATGTTTGTTAGCCATTCTTATATCTTCTTTTGAACCATATTTATTTTAATATCTAAAAGAACACAATGCTGAACATTTATGTCAGAGATACTTACATGCTTACTTGAAACTGACTTATTTTCCCATGTAAGGCATAGGGAAGAGTCGGATAAGAGAATAATTTTCCAGTAATGGCAACTGTGTCTGGCACACCATGAAGAACTTGAATCTCTTCACATGAATAGTGAATAGTCACAGCCAACATGTTCATGGAGCCAGGTGCCAGCACCAGCACAAGATTTGGTATTGCTGAAACTCTTTTGAGCCAATTCAGGGACAAATTGCCTCTGATGTCTGCCTCCATGAATTTCCTACTGGTATCCATTGCTTCCGTATAATTTGTTCCTCTTTGGTAACTAGATATCACTGTACTGAATCTCAAACTGCTTAAAAATAAAAGCAACAACATTTGAGCTCAATCAACACTTCTTGGGAGGAGGAAATAGATTTTATCTGTCTTCAGAGCAATCTTTAAAGTTTAGAATCCTTTTCATATATCATTTGCATCAACTGATGGAGAGTTAAAATAAAAATTCCACATCGCTGCTCTGCAGTGACTATAAAATGAGTAGGAGAGACCACTGATGCATTTTGGCCTGGTGTCTGCCTTGCAGTGCTCCTTTAGGGATGTTAATGTTCTATATCCAGCTCTACCCACAGATAAATATGGACTTTTAAAAGGCTGAATTAATGTAATAACACATTTAGAATATAAAGCAAACACAAAACAACAACAAACAAAAGCCTCCCTCAGAATCAGCCTTATTCCTATTTTCATCTGTGTCCCTGTAATAGACATCAGAGGTTTCTGCCTTCTCTGCATCTCTGTTTCCTTTCTGGTAGTAACAACCTCCCTTTGGGATAATTTCCCTCTCCTGCCTTGTGATAACCTGACAGAGCTGCCAATCACAGTCACCCATCTATTTGGCCAAAGGAGTGAGCAAAGGACAGTCCCCGTCCATCATAATACTCAGTGTCTCTTGCTATGGGGAAAGACCAGTTTGGGTAGGAGACCCAGGCTCGGCTTGCCAGAGTCTTTTACTGTTTTATGGGGGGGTGACATGGAGATGCCGGTAAAGAAAGTCTCCCACTTTCCTCTAGGGTGGCTAAGACGGTGCCATGTCTGAACCAACACTCTACTGTCACTACCGTCAGTACCTATCATTACTTCCTGTGCTCACTCTACCCCAGCCCTCTCCCAGTCCCGAGTCCAGCTTCCCCCAGTTTCTGTCAGTTGCTATGGAGAAGCCCAGACATAAAGAGGGACCTTTGAAAATGTCGAATAACCACTTACGCCAGTGATCAACTTATTGTCCCTCAGCTCCCTTACCCGCTGTGTGATAACGGACCAGCCTACAGCATTTGTACTTCATGGCGAGCACAATGTTACGATTTGCCAGGAGAGGGCGATGAGGAGACATTGCAAGAGGAAGGCGGCTCCTGGGGATTTCAGCGCACTTACAATGTTGTGCACGGGGACATCCAGTGGCCCTCTCCGCCAGCCGTACTGTCTTTTCGTGACCTTGCAGCCCGGCCCAGCGTGCAATGATTACTTAGTAACTGTTTATTTACAGTGACTATGGGGGCTACTTCTCTTTAGCCTAATTACAAAATTAGAAACAACTAGAAAATTCAGGGAAAATACAAACACTGAATGATTCCTTTAATTATCAGTTTGGTTTTCTTTTATTTGCAATCATTCTGTATTCTTATATTTTAGGAGCACCAGTTTTAAATAGCTGGATTTTTTAAAAACATCAAAGCAACATTTTCTTTTCTTTTTCTCTTTAGAGACAGGGTCCAGGTCTCTCTTTAGAGACCCTGTCACTTAGGCTACAGTGTAGTGGTACTGTCATAGCTCACTGCAGCTTCAAACTCCTGGGCTCAAGCGATCCTCCTGCCTTGGCCTCCCAAGGACTACAGGCTTGTGCCACCACACCCGGCTAGTTTTTAATTTTTTTGTAGAAACGGGGCCTCGATATGTAGCCCAGGCTGGTCTTGAACTCCTGGCCTCCAGTGATCTTCCTGCCTCCGCCTTCCCAAAGGATTATAGGTGTGAGCCACAGTGCCTGGCTTGCCTTTTTTAATGGGAAAGTTTAATTCATTTTTATTTATGGTGGTTACTGAAGTATTAGGACTGTAGGAATAAATCTTATCATATGCTTTCTTGTGCTACCTTTTCTGCCTTCCCTCCTCCCAAATGCTGTCGTTCAAATCGATTGCGTTTTCCCTTCCTTTTCTTATTTGATTTTTAAAATATGTACTAACTCATAAGTAATATGCTTTGTCTTTTATTTTGGTGGTGATTCAGACTATTTTAATGTGAATATTTGTCAAAGTTTACAGTCATTCAATATTTCTACCTTCCAAAAAATACGAAGACCTTAGAATGTTTTAGTTCTCCTCACCCTTCACTATTTATATTCTACTCTAATGGTAAATTAGGCAAATTATTACTATTGCCTTTTATTACATTACCATCAATGTAATCAATTGTTATAAGCAATCGTTATTTTATTTTGCCCACATATTACCAATGTCTTTGCTCACTACTTCTTTTGCAACTGAGTCCTTCTTTTAAAATTCCTTTAGGAGGTTTTCACTGGCAAAGTCTCAGTTTTCATTTGCCTGAAAATTATTTTATTTCCTTCTACTTAAAGAAGGGTATAGCCTAATAAATTGACAGTTGTCTATCGCAGTCTGTGGAAGATTCTACTACTTTCTGGCTTCCATGGTTGCTCCTGAAAGGTCAGTTGTCAGCCTAATTGCTGTTCTATTGTGGATAATGTGTCTTCTCTCTGCACGCTTTTGAAATCTTTTTATTGTTTGGTGTTTTGCAGTTTCATTTGATCTTCTTAGATCTATGTCTTTTTTACAATGCTGTAAATTCCCAGCAATTATCTTGACAAATGTTATTTCTTCTCTATTGTATTACCTCATTCTGGAAAGATAATTAGAACTTACTCTACATTCCATGTCTTTTAACTTCTGTTTTATATTTTTCATCTCTGGGATATTTTCTGAATTTCTCTGTATCTTTCTTCCGGTATGCAAAGTCTCTCCTCAGGTGTAGCTAATCTGCTATTACTCCTGTCCATTGACATTTTTGTTTTTATCGAATTTTCCACATCTAGAAATTGTATTTGATTATTTAAAAAAATCTGTGCGTTCATTTTAGAGTCTCTTGTTCTTAACTCATATTTTGAGTTTTTTATTTCTCTAAACATGCTGTCATGTGTCACATAACAACATTTCGGTCAATGATGGACCACATTCTGGAGTGGTTAGTACTTGAGACTGGTTAAAAAGGTGTAAACTCTTACCATGGATACAGCCAGGTGTGCCGTGTTGACACCCAGAGAAAATATTCTTCCTTGTCTTTTCTTTTTTCTTTGGACTTGCTCCGTTGTCCTGAGGTCAAAACAGGCATTGTTTTCTGTGAACATCTCTGATGTTCACAATAGCTTACTTTGGAAGTTCATCTGAACAAACTACTCTCAGTGCCAATAGCAAGATGATAAACACTATGTTCCCAGAAAAAGGCAAATGACAATATCCCTGTTTCCACCTCTATAGACACAGTGAAGCCTGCTGTCGTGAGAGTTCCTGGACCAAACTAACAAAATGAGGAAAATTCCATACTCAGATTCTGCTTGCTATAGCCCACAGAGATCCAAGATTTCTTACAGCTTAAAAATGCTATCATTTCTTTGATGTGCTGGAGAATGTGAAGAGAAACTTCCATTGTCTCTGACAAGGCAGTTAGCTGCATGTGGCCCCTCACTATAGGAAGAGCAACTCATGGCCAGTGATGAGACCACCCTGCCCCACAAGTCCTGTTCAGGCAGTAGGCAATCTACAATGCTGGCCAACAGGCGACAGGTAGCAGTTCAGAAAGCCCGAGTAAAAAGATCTTACAAACAGCAGCCTAGTTGATAATTTAAAAAATATTTTTCAAGTGCCCGCTGTAGTCTGACATTGTTCTAAGTGTTAGAGATTCAACAGTGAACAAGACCAATCCCATCCCTGCTTGTGCAGCTCATAGTCTCACTAGTGGAAGACACAGACAAGGTAAAAGGCAATTCCATTTTTAGAGTTTGATGTGTGCCAGGGCAGGGGTGGTAGAAGCTGCTGCCTACACTGTCTCTATGTCCACTCTACTGACAGGACTGCTGGCTGCCCACTGAGCTTTGCAGTCAAAATTATAATCCACTTCACAACAGAGCATATAAAACAGCATTCTAGAAAGGCTCTCCTTCGCATTAAAGAGGTATGGAGGATGGGGGACAGTGGCAAGGAACGATAATGGAAATATAATTCTTTGACCTTTCTTGACCTTTCAGAGGGGTTTCAAATATATTATATCAAGAAAAGCTGTTTAATAAATGGCGCATTGGGTACATTTTCCTGGCATGTGGAACTCTCAGACAAGAGAATAAAGAAAAGAAAGAACGTTTCTGATTTGGAACTAAGCAATCAAATTTTAGTATTTTTTCATGGTCACAAAAGTCTTATGTTCAAATTAAAATCCTTATGTAAAGAATATTTGGCACCTTCATTGTGAGCTCTTAGCACACCCCTTTCTAATGCAGCCACACAAGTGAATCAGACACGACAGACTAAAACGCCCAGCCACACACAGGCTTGTAAATGAACAGGAGTGGCGCTGGCACCCAGACGAGCTGGGGTTTTCTCCGGAACAGCGGTGAAGTAGAGCTTAACGCTCGCATTGGCACGCTGTCCCCGAGCTCCCTCCCACAGGCACTTCATGACTGGGTAGCAGCCGCTTGTCAGCACCTGTGCTTCTCGGTGCTTCTTTGCTTGAGCTCTGGGCACAACAGTGGAGTTTGCTAGTTAGGTGTTTTTGCAACTGTCTCCATGGTGACTGTGCCAGGAAATGAGCTTTGACCCGGCCTCCTTTGTGTGCAGTGGGAGCCTGGCTCCAGGCCGCGGGTGAAGAACCTTCCCTGGAAAAGCCTAGAGCCGGCAGACGTTCCCCTGGCCCTGGCCATCTGGCCCCTCACCCCCCGCTGTTATCTCTAGATCAGGAGAGCTGGGTGGCGGGGAGGGAGGGTGCGAGAGTGGGAAAGCCTCGTTTAAGCAGGGATTACTGAGGGGCACAACTTGGCTTACCAGGACAGCCTGGGGTGATGAGAAATGTTTATTTTAGGTTTTTCATATCTTCAACGATATTCTTCTGCTCAACATGCCTTTCTCCCTACTAGTTCTAGCTGACGTTTTTATACTTATTCACTCTTATTGAGGGAAAAAAAAAAAATCTTTACCAGTTAAAACTTTGCCTTACTTTAGAGAGCTAAGTTTTCAGTACCTGGCTCTTGGCCTCCTGTTGTCAGGTCAGGAAGAGAAGTTGGCTTAGTGAACGGGACATAAAAGAAAGTATGTCTTGATAAGTTCCAGGAAAGTAAATGCTATTTCTGGGGATACAGTCTGTGGAAGGGAGGCTGGGTGGGAGCCCTGCGTGCCGGTGGTAGTCAGTCTGGGCGGAAGCGAGTTAGGCGGCAAGAGGAGGGAGGGATAGAACATGAAAATGAGTGAACTTGGCTTAAACGGCGCGCGTTTGCTCAGGGCACAGCCGGTAATTTTCCCGATCACCAGCAGGGGGACCCAGCGGACTGCAGTCAGGTGATTGCATTTGGCCCTCTCCGTCTGGAGAAGGAAAACCAATTGGCTTTTAGTATTAACGTGGGGACCTTGGCTTTTCTTGCAGCTTTTACATCAGACGCAACTTCCTGCTTTACGCGGATCCTTATTGATAGATTACATAGCTTGATTAGATTGAGGTGGTGGTTGTTTATTCCATGACAGGTTCCATTTTCACTAAGTTTTTAAAAAAATTCCTTCAAATTTCCCTCCCCCCCCCCCCGCCTCTTTTTTTTTTTTTTCTATTTGGTTTCTATGTTAGTCAACTCCAGTTTTTTAAACCTACCCTCAGGCACATTTTATCCATTCATGTGAGATTCCAGCTAACTGTGGCCTGCACGGGACTCATATGACTCTCTTGTTTACCTCATGCCCCACATCCAAATCCTACTGGTAACGTAGGGATAAGGCAGAAAAGGAAGGTCGAGAGAGCCTGAGTGCCGCCATTTGGCCGACACCAGGCCCTAACCACCCTGAACGAGGAAGTCGCCAGCATGTCGCCGGCCTGGGACCACCTAACCATGGATGAATTACTAAGCCGATGCCTTACAAACTGTGCTTACCTTTCTATGACAGCAGTTTGCGATTAACCTTTATGGCTTGACCTCAAGACAGTGCTGGTCACCTACAGCTGTCTCCTAACGTTTTTTTTTTTTTTTTTTTTTGATAGTTTTTTTTTTTATTATTCTTATTTCAACATATTATGGGGGTACAAAAGTTTAGGTTACGTTTATTGCCCTTGTCTCCCCCCCCCCCCCCAGTCAGAGCTTCGAACGTGTCCATCCGCTAGACAGTGCACATCACACTCATTATGTATCCTAACGGGGTTTTTGAACACATAAAGACATTACCATTGCCCCTTAAGAGGTCCCCCTCCTGCTCAGGAAAGGACCCCTACTCTGAATGTGGAGTGGGATCTGTTATCTGTCTCTCCATAAACTCTCCATCTCTTGCATTCTTTCCTGTGTGAAGCCAAGAACCCACTTGGGGAGTTCAGGCGCTTTCCTCTCCTCACTGGGGCACCCCTGCATCACTGGTTTAACTTTCAAGATATAGAATATTCCTAACCTGATTAGTCCAAAGCACTATTTTCTATTTCCTAGGCCACCACAAAGCCCTGTAATGGTTTCTTTCCTTCCATTACCCCTTCCCCTCAACGGTCTATTCTCAAAACATCCGCCGGAATGATATTTTAAAAATATAAATCAGACCACAACTTCCTCCTGCCCCGTGATAGACAGGCGAGGGAGGCAGGCAGGCGGGTGGAGGACTCTTCCATCCGTGTCTCCCCACGGTGAGAAAATCCCTTACCACGACTCACTGAGCCCTCCGAGATCCGGCCCCTGCCTGCCTGTCAGACTCCGTCTCTTCCCGCCCTCCCTTCGCCCCAGGTACACTGGGCTCCTTTGTATCTGGAACACACACTCTTGCACTCGCAGCTCCCTCTGTCTGGCATATAATCCCCCCAGATTGTACATTTTGCATCTTCACATCATTCAGACCTGTGTTCTGAGTTCTCCGTGGAAAACATCACCGTCATTTCTCTTCATCCCTTGGCCCTGCTTTAGGCTATTAATTGTTCTTATTACTGTAAGCAATTTTATCTCTTTATTTTACTTCTTTCCTTATGTATCATTTTTTTTCCCTTACTAGAATAAAAACTCTGCCTTGCTAACTGTTATTCCTCAGCACCTAGACAGTACCTTACGCAGAGCAGGCACTGAATAAATATGTAAAACAGAAGCAGCTCGGGAACTTAGATCTGGCAGATGTCTTTGCCCACAGGTCCCTGGTAGCACCTCTCCTGCTCTTCCTTGCTTAATCCTAGAAACATTTCAATGTCTCCAACTTGGATCATCTCATAACCCTATTCCTTTACATATTTTCATCTTTTCCTCATCTCTGCTTCTATCCGAGGGATTAGTTTGATAGGATTCCACTGATTGCATACGTCAGACGTTGTGCCAAGGACTTCACTTGCATTATGTCATGTAATCCTCCTGACAGTCCCATCAATTAGATGCTATTATTATACCAATTTTATAGGTGCAGAAATAGAAGCTCAGAGAGGCTAACCAGCTTGATCAAATTCACGCGGTTCAGAGAGTGGCAGGGCCAGAATCAAATATGCTCTCAATCTCTTCACTGTCAGAAACATGCTTTTGTTTAAAAAAAAAAAATTAAATCACCACTTGTAAGCATAACCTTTGCAGATGGAAAAGGTACTAGAAAGAAACTTAGGTTAAAAAAAAGCAATATATAAGCTATCAATCATATCTATCAATAAGTATTTTTTGAATTCCTACTATGCGCCAGGTATAGTTTTTAATATGTGAGATTGAGTAATATGATCACTTTGAAACCTTGGGTAGACTGATTAAAGGAATATTTAATATCTTTGATTACATGACTATTCTAGATTGTTCCTCAAATGAAAATGTATTTGTGGCCTCCTGCTTTGCCAACGTATAAAGTAGCTCTAAGTGGGTGTTACAGGTATACCTTGGAGATATTGCTGTTTCTGTTGCAGACCACCACAATTAAACAAATATCGCATGTGATAAAGTGACTCACATGAATTTTTTGGTTTTCCAGTGCATATATGTTTATGCAACTTATGTTTATGCTATACCATATTAAGTGTGCAATATCATTATGTCTAAAAAACAATGTATGTACTTTAATTCAAAAATACTTTATTGCTAAAAAATGCTAATGATCATCTGAGCCTTCAATGAGCCATAATCTTTCTGCTGGTGGAGGGTCTTGCCTTGATGTTGATGGCTGCTGACTGATCATGGTGGTGGTTGCTGAAGATTGGGGTGGTTGTGTCAATTTCTTAAACTAAGACAATAATGAAGTTTGCCATAGTAATTGACTCTTTCTTTCATGAAAGATTTCTCTGTAGTATGCAGTGCTATTTGGTAGTATTTTATCCACAATAGAACTTCTTTTAAAATTGAAGTGAATCCTCACAAATTTTGCTGCCACTTTATCAACTAAGTTTATATACTATTCTAAATACTTTGTTGTCATTTCAACAATGTTCACAGCATCTTCACCAAGAGTAAATTCTGTATCAAGAAACCACTTGTTTTGTTCATCCGGAAGAAGCAACTCTTCATCCGTTCAAATTTTATCATGAGATTGCAGCAAGGCATTCACATCTTCAGGATCCACTTCTAGTTCTAGTTCTCTTGCTATTTCCACTACATCTGCAATTATTCCTCCACAGAAGTCTTGAACCAAAGTCATCTGTAAGGGTTAGAGTCGATGTCTTCCAAACTCTTGTTAATGTTGATATTTTGACCTCCTCCCAGGAATCACAAATGTTCTTAATGGCATCTAGAGTGGTGAATCCTTTCTAGAAAGTTTTCAATTTAGTTTGCCCAGATCCATCAAAGGAATCACCATCTATGGCAGCTACAGCCTCATGAAATGTATTTCTTAAATAATAAGACTTGAAAATCAGATTCACTTCTTGACCCGTGGGCTGCAGAATGGATATCATATTAGCAGCCATGAAAACATTAATCTCCTTGTATATCTCCATTTCTTGGGTGACCAGGTATATTGTCAGTGAGCAGTAATATTTTGAAAGGAATCTTTTTTTCTGAGCAGTAGTTCTCAACCGTGGGTTTAAAATATTCAGTAAACCATGCTGTAAACAGATGTGCTCTCATCCAGGCTTTGTTGATCCATTGTTTATAGAGCACAAGCAGAGTAGCTTAATTCTTAAAGGCCCTAGAATTTTCACAATGGTAAGTATTGACTTCAGCTTAAAGTCACCAGCTGCATTAGTCCCTAGCAAGAGAGTTAGACTGTCATTTGAAGCTTTGAAGACAGGCATTGACTTCTCCTCTCTAACTATGAAAGTCCTAGACGGCATCTTCTTCTGACAGAAGGCTGTTTTGTCTACATTGAAAATTTGTTGTTTAGTGTAGCCACTTTCATCAATTATCTTAGCTAGCTTCTGGATAACTTGCTGCAGCTTCTACATCAGCACTTGCTGCCTCACCTTGCGCTTTTGTGTTATGTAGATGGCTTCTTTCCTTAAACCTCATAAGCCAACCTCTGCTATCTTCCAACTTTTCTTCTGCAGCTTCCTCACCTCTCTCAGCCTTCATAGAATTAAAGAGAGTTAGGGCCTTGCTCTGGATTAGGCTTTGGCTTAAGGGAATGGTGGGCGATTTCGTCTTATTTCCATATCAGCAAAGAGGCTCTTTTGTTTTATTATCATTCATGTGTTCACTGGAGTAGCACTTTTAATTTCCTTCAAGAACTTTTTCTTTGCATTCACAACTTGGCTGCCTGTTTGGACAAGAGGTCCAACTTTTGGCCTATCTTTGCTTTTTTTTTTTTTTTTTTTTGAGACAGAGTCTTGCTTTGTTGCCCGGGCTAGAGTGAGTGCTGTGGCATCAGCCTAGCTCACAGCAACCTCAAACTCCTGGGCTCAAGCAATCCTACCACCTCAGCCTCCCAAGTAGCTGGGACTACAGGCATGTGCCACCATGCCCGGCTAATTTTTTTTTTTTTCTGTATATATTTTAGTTGGCCAGATAATTTCTTTCTATTTTTTCAGTAGAGACGGGGTCTCGCTCTTGCTCAGGCTGGTCTCGAACTCCTGACCTTGAGCCATCCACCTGCCTCGGCCTCCCAGAGTGCTAGGATTACAGGCGTGAGCCACCGTGAGCCACCGTGAGCCACCGTGCCTGGCCTATCTTGGCTTTTGACATACCTTCCTCATTAAGGCTTACTCATTTCTAGCTTTTGATTTAAAGTGAGAGAAGTGTGACTTCCTTTCATTTGAACACTTACTGGGTTATTAATTGGTTTAATTTCAATATTATTATGTCTCAGAGAATAGGGAGGCCTGAGGAGAGGGAGAGAGATGGGGAACATCTGGTCAGTGGAGCAGTCAGAACACACACAACATTTATCAATTAAGTTTGCCGTCATATGGGTGGGTTTTATGGTGTCCCAAACAATTACAATAGTAACACCAAAGATCACTGATCACAGATCAGCATAACAGGTATAATAATAAGGAAAGAGTTTGAGATAGTGCAAGAGTTACAAAAATGTGACACAGAGACATGAAGTGAGCCCATGCTGTTGGAAAAGTGGCACCAATAAGACTTGCTCAAGGCAGGGTTGACGCATAATGTCACATATAATCTCTTTCCCCTTAAATCATAAACCTTTATTTTTCCCTCCTTCGAGCCTAGGAATTCATCAGCTATCTTCTATTCCTCCACCTGGGGCCTATTTTCTCTCGGGTCTTCTACTGAATTGAATTCAATTCTTCAGCCTCTTCCTCCTATCTCTTCATTCCTTTTACAGGCACCCCCAAAGAACTCTTGACATTGAAAAAAATTGTAGTCATTAGAAACTACATTGAAATGAACATATGAGGGTAAAAGTGAAAAAAATAAATCCAAACATTGGAAAGTTCCTAAAGAAGAAAGAAAACTTAAAAGCACGTATCTGCAGTTCCCAAACTAGTATGTAGTGTCACTTGTTTTTCAGAGTGTTAATAGACAGGCAAAGTGTTTTGTATTCAAATAAACTTAGAAACTCTGGCTTAACCAAAGTTATATAGGTTTATTTGTTGCAGACCTTCTTAGGGCCTTTAAATGCCAAAATAATTTTGGGTTTGAGAGAGGGAATTTAGGCACTGATGTTCCTAACTCCTCTGACCTTGTAATGGCATCCTCATAACATTCTTGGCTCACGCCTGTAATCCCAGCATTTTGGAAGGCTGAAGCAGGAGGATTGCTTGTGGCCAGGAGTTTGAGACTAGTCTGGGCAACATAGTGAGACCCAGTCTCTATGAAAAGTAAAAAAAAAAACAAAACCAACAAACAAAAAAACCACTCCTTATGGTGATTGCTATCCTAGGTCAATTGTATATGGGGCGGAGACTCATCTGCCATATGCACAGTTTTCTTTCACTCATACTCATTTATAGATAGGAATTGGCACCCCTTACTCTCCTCTCCCAATTCGCTTCCCATATCCGAGGCTGGTTTTCCCTGCTTCAATGAGCAAGATTTGTCCTTGATCCTTTTATCCTTTTGCTAAGAAAATATTTCAAAATGTTGCAACAACAGCACGGGTTGGGCCACTCTGGTGATGACAACATTTCTTCAAAGAAATTGACTTCGTGGTCCATTTGTTTTTGTCTCCTCCTGGATGGCCATCCCCAGATCGTTTCCAGACAGGTGATGTGTGGGAAACTAAAGACTACGTAAGTAAGACCAAAGGAGCTGCCGTGGAGCGTGGCAGACACAGAGAAGAGCCATGAAAAATATTAGAACTCATTGTGCAGCAGGAGGGCTTTTGCAAAGGATTCCACCAACAAATGACTCTCACCTTAAAAACGTCTGCTTCCAAATAAATCCTGGGAAAAAAGTTTAATATGACCAGAGACTCTGAAGGGTACAAGCAGGTCACATAACTCACAAGGAATAAAGTACAGGAAATTTCAAGCAAACATAAGCTAGGCGAAACGCAAACAAATAGGATGACCTCAATGAATACGACAGCATTAAATGCGGGGGCCAAGTTGAGAGGGACATTTTATCCTTAATGAATTTCTTTTGTCTTCTACATTTCTATTTATAATCCTCACATACTGTTTCTTTCTTGAGCTGTTCTATCTGAAGTGTGATTATCTCCTACAGATACAACTGTAACAATATGAATGCCAGTCGACAAACTTAACTGTAAAAAAGCTATGTTTATTTTTTTATAACTCAACGTAATTTCTGTTTTGCACCTCTGTTCCTTCAATGCAGCAGAAATTCATCTATCAATTTAGGGAGTTCCTGCCACCCTTCCTTGGAGTTGCACCTAATTTCTAGAGGACGTTGAGGATGTTCCCAGTGACAAGACGTGGGGCACATGGGTGTAAGGTTTGAGTCTGGTCTCTGGTCATCATTTGTCCAAGCATGTTCAGGGCATCTGCTGTGATGGCCAACACTGGGAACACCCCCGGCACCACTCCAGCTCCCATGGGACCCACACCCTCAATGTGCATCTCCTGGATGCACCTCAAAATAATTTCTCTCCCAGGCTGCTCTTGCTGTTTCCTTTTGATCTGGGAATCTACAGACCTATCTGAAGCTGGGATGATTGATCCCTCCTTCCCACCTGACACTTGAATGGGTAGGGTGATGGGGAGGGGGGCGGGACCACATTAGCATCTCTCTTGTCCTGACTTCTTTCTGACTTGCTGCCTTCTCCGACACTGAGAAATCTTTGTGTAATCTTGAGTGGGAACTCTTCCTTCAAATTACCACCAAGTAGGCTTTTTACGCCCAGCATCTTTGCCAGGCCTGTGGGGTCTTGGTTTCAGAGACCGAAAAGCCAAAAGAAACTCATTTTTTTCTCAACTTTCACTGCCTGGGGGTAACCTCCACTGCCTCGGGGGAATGGAACTCAGAATAACCTGTTATGTGAAAGAGGGTAAGAATGAAGAGAAAATACTACAGGAAAACATTGATGAACACTTCAAAAGTATATCCTACCTCATAATTTTATATTGATTAATTCTCGAACAGAGGTGTCTGGGATGGCATCTGGAACAAAGGCTAAACCTCTCTGTACATGCTAATGAAGCATACAAGCTCTAATAAAATACATTGGCACCCTTAGGAAAAAATGTTATTTGTAACAAATGGAAATCATTTAGGATATAGTCAGATTTTCCGGGGGTCCATCTCTGCTACGACCTGGCTGTAGAGCCCTAGGCTAATTGCCTCACCTTCTAAGCATAGGCTTTCTCATTTATGAAGTCAGGACAATAAGCTCTACTTCACAAGATTTTTGTGAGAATTCAATTCAATAATCAAGGGAATGCACGACAGCCATTTGGTAAATGCTTGTTTGTCCGTTCGTTCTCCCATCCTCGCATATGTTCATCCTTTCTTTCATCAGGTGTGAATGCCTTACTCCTCCACAGCAAGCCTGCAGCCACTGTTAATAAACCTCATGTGATACCTGCAAATAGGTGGTCGGGTGGGGGTTACTCTATCCTACCCACTTACCTAGTCAGTTACAGATATGCACCCTGAGTAAGATCTACAAAGGTAAGCCCAGGATTCACTATTCCCTTGGATCTGACAAAACCATACCTATGACTAAGGCCTTGCGTGCCCTTCTTGGTTCCTAGTGAACGAGTTTTGAGCAGAAACAGTATGACAGAGAGCCTTTAAGCATACACAGCATCCACCTCGCTGCTTCTCTAAATGAATGCTATCAGTGATATTTTCCAGGCTTCATATAGAGTTGGATGAGATAAAATCTCAGATCTAGAGCAGAATTCATAAGTGCACAGATCTTAAGCATTCAATGAATTTGGACAATTCTATATACCCATGTAACTACTATCCAAAACAAGAATTTAACATTTTCATCACCCCAGCACCTCATGCTCCTTTTCAGTCAATCCTCCCCCTCCTATGGCAGCATTTTTTATTATTAGAGCTCCCACATGTTCTCAGGGGTACCTTCTATTTTACTGAACATTGAAACACTCACTACTGCTTTCTGCTGGAAGTAGACCGAGAATGAGAACCAACACTTGGTAAGAGATTTGCATGCAGCATCTCGCTTAATATTCATAACTATCCTATTATTTCTTCCATTTTACAGATGAAAAAAACGGGAGCTTAATGAGATAAAGTAAGTTGGTCGTGGGTCAAAAAGCTCTTTAATGGCATAGCTGGGATTTGAACCCAGGTTGGTCTGGTTCCAGAACTTGACTTTGAAACCACTGTACTACTGTGCTAAAGAGCAGAGGCATTCTGAGGTTTAGATAATGATTGCAGTTTTCCTGGGTCTGGATTTTGTGAGCAAAGGAAAAAGAGTAAGTTGAGTGATAACCCACCGACTTACAGCTTAACCCCATTTCGTTTATAATCTCCTTATAAGCCTTGTTGCCCTTTCATAAACTTGTGCCTGCAAGATTTTTACCAGCTGACTATTAAGAACTCATAACAATAATCATAAAAATGGTGACTTGTTGCAAGAGGAACAATTTTTGAGCACTAACTATGTGTCAGATGCTCCTAAATTTCCTTATTTAGCTCTCATAACCACTCAAAGGGTAAGATCTGTTTTTAACATCACTTTTACAGACTAAAAATGTGAGACTTAGAAAGTCTGAGTGCCTTGCTCAGCGCTGCACAGCTAGAAAGTGGTGGGGCTGGTTTTGTATCCTGCCAGGCTGTCCCGGGAGCCTTCACTTTCAACCACTGCTGTGTACACACTCTTGATGCTCTGTTAAGCCCTCAGCCCTTTTAATAAAGAATGGTCTCAGGTCCTGCCTGAACCAGCTGCCACCAGCGTACACGTGTGAGTGTGAATTCTGCCAGCTGCTGTCTTAGCTAAGATCTTTAGTCCCAAACACTTCAATCCACCTGGGCTTCAGAATGTGGAAAACAGCCAGGCTGGCCCTGGGCCAAGTTGTAAAGTAGCAGAAGTTTGTCTGGGGCATTTCACCCTGTCTGCCCTCTGCCATACCCTCTAAGTATCCTGTCAACCAAAGACTTCTCTAACTTTCAATTCCTGGAGCCCAGATCTTGCCAGGGGGCCTGAGTCCCTCAGCCACTGCCCACTGACTTGTAGAGAGTCCCCCTTTTGCCCCTCCCCTGCCCCAGCCCGTGGTGCTTTTCCAGTCTGTACCAGCCAGTCTCACTCTAGCTTTCCCATCCAATCCCCTGCTGATGCCCTCACTCTCTACCTGAGGCTTTCTAGAAATAGGGCCTTAATCTGCTTGGCAACCTCAGTGGTGTGTCTTCCAGAACTGACAGGAAAGGCCAGCAGGGCAACCTTAGTGCTAACAACAGCTAATCCTTGTACAGCATTTAATCTGTGCCCTATCCTGTTCTGAGTACATTATATGCACTAATTTATTTAATCCTCACTACAGCCCTATGCAATGTGTTAGTCAAGGCCCCAGCAAGAGGCAGGAGACACACACAGGTGGAATTCTGAAGAGAATTTAAGGAAGGGACTTTGCAGACATGTAGGCAGAATAATCAGTCGGGGATATGAAAGCATTCGGGAACTAGCAGCAGTGGGCAGCTCTCCCTAGCCCCTGGCAGGAAGGGCAAGCTGAGGAACTGGTGTGACTAGAGCCCAATGAGGAGCTGTTCCGGGAAGGGCTGCTCTGAGAAGCCACCTGTGTCACAGAGGGATGTGGCCAGAGCCCCAGCGGTGTGGGGTGAGGGTAGCAGGTTGGATGCTGGGGAAACATTCTCACTGCTCTCTCCTCCCTCCCTCCTTCCCATTTCCCATTGGCTGAAACAACTAGAAGCCTGAGGTCAAGGGAATCAGTCCCTGTGGGGCTGGGTACCGGGCATGAGGGCACACAAAGAATAATCAGCCCACGAAGAAACTGAGGCACAGAGAAGCTGAGCAATATGTCCAAGGTCACCAAACCAGGATCTAAACTGAGGCTGACAAATCTGCTCTTACCCACCACATCATGCTGGCTCTAGTGCTGAGGTTGAGTTCTCCTACACTTACTTGGTATCTTACACTTTCCAGAAGGCCCTTCCCCAGAGAGATTTTGGCAAAAGATTTTCCCAAAAGACCTGTGGAAAGTATTTTGGAACAGATACACCATTTATACTATTCCCATAGTATTGGAGTCAATTGTAGGATCAGACTTTTGGTGCCACTGTTGTTTAGAGCTACTGGGATGGATCTAGTCTAATCCATGGAAACCCAAGTGCATCTTAACATGGTTCCCACTGGTGACAGAGAAGGGGCCCTAGTGATGGATAAAGGGCTCCATTCGTCTGTTTACAAGGTCCCCATATACACAGACCCCTAGCAGAAATTGCTTCATGATAGATACAGATGACATTGGTAGGCCTTGGCCAATTCAGTCAGTTAATGATGACTAAGATGGTTAAGTTTATGAAACAGATCACAAACTAGTAAATTTGTCAGAAAATGGCTGATAAGGTGGAGATAGTCATTTTGTTCCAACTTAATGAAAAACTGACATTTGTGGTTTCTCTGTAAGAGAAGGCAGCACTCAGTCTGAACAACTTTTGCAAAAAAACCCAAAAAAGCCACCTACCTAGATTGAATCTAACTGAGGCAAGGCAACTATTAGAAAATACAAACATGGTATAGAAAGGAGGTATTAAAAAAAGCACTCCTGTGAAAAAGATATAAACTTCAATCAAGAGAAATGAAATGATTAGAGTAAGTTCTTTTTAATTAAAGAAGTAAAACTCTGATGATAGCCTTTTATGGTTCATTATTTTAATTGTAATTAAGGTTTTTGTTTTCTTCTTGGCATAATTAGCCAGCAAGCCTTACAAGAGTACATTTTTAGTGTTAGCCAGACAACAGCTTCTAGGAAGAAAAGGGCGAGGCTGGGCAGGAGAGAAGAGGCCCAAGAAGATGCATTAGGAGGCATAAGAGTGTCAGAAAAATACCAACATTTCCTGTGTAATTCAGCAACAAAAATGTGTAGCATGTAATAAGGCACTATGGTATGGCATTATCCCTGAAATAAGTAATTTGAGAAAGGAAAGTGGTTTTACAGATATAACTGCCTTACTAACATGACACTGCAGAAAGCAAATGAAATGTATAGCACTTAGCTTATAATCAAACCAAATGTTACAGGCCTAGAGAGAACATTTTTTTCTACTAGATGTTTTTTGTGTCCCATATTTGTTAGGGGGGCAATCCTCATTATTCATCACAAACATGGAATATAATTGTCTTAATTGTTATTTTTTTCCAGAAGTTAGTTACTTCTAGGAGTCAATTATTAATATTTACTATATAGTAGGGTTTCAAATCACAGCTGGTTTATTTCAAACCATAAATACTGGAGACATACTATATATGAATAGGCCTACATACATGAAAAATACATTCTCCGTCTTCCTTTCCTCTGGAACCAGATCTAAGGAAGCTGTGGGACTGGCCATGGGGGAACAGGGGCCAGTAAAAACTTGTCAGGTGGGGCTCCATTTGAGCAATGATTTCAGGAGAGGAGAGTCAAAAAGATAAAAGGTCTAATTCCTGTGCATCCAACCCTCTCAAGGGCTAGAGGCTTATACGATTTAAAAGAAAAATTAAGAATGAAATATAAATACCATCATGCAGTTTAGAAAACAGAAGATAGGGTTGAGGAATGTCCTTAAGAATTTTAGAAACGTTTTACATTTAAAATACTATTTAAGGCTGGGCAAGCTGGCTCACGCCTGTAATCCTAGCACTCTGGGAGGCTGAGGCGAGAGGATTGCTAGAGGTCAGGAGTTCGAGACCAGCCTGGATTTTCTATGAAGTTGTGGCCTTCAGAATTTTTGACCACAAACATAAGAAATGGATTTCTATTGCAACTCATAACATGTATATTTACACATATAGAACTGAAAACAAAATGTTATAAACAACATTTACTTTTACTATGTGGAATATGCTTTGAAAGTTTTGATTCTATTCTTTCATTTTTTTTAAGATGCAGGTCCAGATCCATTAAATTGACTTCACAATTCACCAATGGGTCATGACTGACAGATTAAAAAGGCCGCCATAAAGAATTATTTCTGGCCAGGCACAGTGGCTCACACCTGTAATCCTAGCACTTTGGGAGACTGAGGCGGGAAGATCCCTTGAGCCCAAGAGTTAGTGACCGATCTGGGCAATAGCAAGACCCCGCCTCTACAAAAAAGTTTAAAAAATTAGCCAGGCATGGTGGCCTGCGCCTGTAGTCCCAGCTACTTGGGGGACTGAGGCAGGAGGATCACTTGAGGCCAAGACTTTGAGGTTGCAGTGAGCTATGATGATGCCACTGCATTGTAGCCCAGGCAAAAGAGCAAGACCCTGTCTCAAAATAAATAAGCAAAAAGAATTATTTCTAACTCAACATACAATTATTTTTCAATAATAGATTTAGATCAAAATATGATTGATTCCTTGATTATCCTAGAAAAGTTTTCCAAATTATTTGTACTTTCTTCTGCTCCATGATCTTGACCTTGCTGGAGCTCAGGATAGCAGTGAGGGGCGCAGCATGTGAGAAAAATCTTAAGGTTGGACATGAGGGTTGGGGCTGTGTTTGCACACAAAGGAAATTATGGCCTTCCTGAATACATGTCAGCTAAGATTACCTCTACTATGTTACTATAATTCTTTAAAATATTAAGATTTGGTCACTTACATATTAGGGACAACAAGAAAAACTTGCATGTGGTCTGGGTTTTAGAGAATTATTGTTAATTAAGTGTAATAATAGTATTGGTATGTATATCCTCTTTAGATGTTTATACTGTATTTATGGGTGATATGTCATGATGTCTCTAATTTAATGTAAAATAAAAGATACGGACAAGCAGGTAGAGAAGCTGCCCAATACCTCAGCCAGTGGTGGCAGCAGCAGATGCTGCCCTTGTCCCCCACAGCCACTTCACCAGTTGCCTCTGTAACTAAACCTCCAGTTTCTGGGAGCGGGTAAGAAAGAGAAGGGGAGAAACTTCCACTGACCCACTGAGAGTTAGATGTTCAAAAAGCTGGTGTCATAGTTCTGGTTCCAGGATAGATGGAAAAAGCATACCGCTCCCTGTCTCTCTCACTGTATGCAGCTATAAAACCTGAAAATATGCAGGGAGTGGCTACCTGAGGACCCTGAAAAGTAAATAGGAACAGGCAGATTGGAAAGAAGACTGGAATTAGAAGTAACATCAAGCTGGCAGTGAGGTTACCTTTTTTTTTTTTTTTTTTAACTAGTATTGCCCAGCCTAGACTCAAGGCTGCTGCAACCTGGAAGTGAGTATCAGTGTAGACGGACAGATGGAGCTCCAGGACAATCGTTGATGAGCAGGAAACAGGTTAGACAGAGTTCCTAGATGTAAAATCAAAAGCACAATCTTTCAAAGAAAAACTTTGTCAATTAGACTTCATCGACACTTTATGTTGCTCTGTGACAGACATTATTGAGAGAATGAAAAGACAAAATACAGAAAGCAAAAAATTTTATAAATCACATACTCAACAAAGAACTTGTATCTAGAAAATTATAAAAACAAACAGCCCAGTTAAAAATCATGAGCAAAAGACGTGAACAGATGCTACTTAAGATCATATACAAAAGGCAAGTAAGTACATGAAAGATGCCTAACATCTTTAGCCATTAGGGAAATGCAAATTAGTACCACAATGAGATACGACTACACTCATATTCAATGGCTAAAATAAAAAAAATACTAGTAATACTAAGTGCTAGCAAAGATGTGGGGCAATTAGAACTCCCAAACATTGCTAGTGAGAATGAAACATATTAATAGTACTGCCACTCTGGAAAAGGGTTTTCAGTTTCTTATAAAGTTAAACAGCTACCATATGTCAGAGCAATACTGCTACTGGGTATATACCCCAGAAAAATAAAAACTATGTACACATAAAAACTAACACATGAATGTTTATGTCTGCCCTATTAGTAATTGACCCAAACTGGAAACAAGACTAGTGTCCTCCAATGGGTGAATGGATAAGCAAATTGCTTAGCATTTGGGTTTTGGAATACTAGTTCTTCAACACCTTCGATAAATCTCAAAGGCATTATTCTCTGTAAAAGATGCCAGTCTTAATTGGCTACATATTATATGATTGCATTTATAGCACATTTCTCAAAAAGACAACTTTTTTTTTTTGAGACAGAGTTTCGCTCTGTCATTCTGGCTAGAGTGCAGTGGTGTTATCATAGCTCACTGCAACCTCCAGCTCCTGGACTCAAGTGATTCTCCTGCTTCAGCATCCTTAGTAGCTGGGACTACAGGTGCATGCCACCATGCCAAGCTAATTTTTCTATTTTTTGTAGAGACAGGGTCTCACTCTTGCTCAGACTTCAAAAAAACAAATTTATAGTGAGAGAGACTAAATCAGTGGTTGCCAGGAGTTACAGGTGGCTGAAGAGTATGATTACAAAGGGATACTATAAGTGACCTTTTTGGGGCAATGGAAATATTTTGTAATCTGACTGTAATGGTGGTTACATGAATCTATACATGTGTTAAAATTCATAGACTTGTATACCAAAAAGGTAGGTTTTACTGTATGTTATTTTAAAAATAAAGGTTTAAATAGACTTGTATACCAAAAAGGTGGGTTTTACTGTATGTTATTTTAAAAATAAAGGTTTAAAAAGATGGATCAAATTGGCAAACTTTTAACTATTTTTAAAGCTAGGAAATGGGTAAAAGAATGCTCATTATACTGCTGTTCCTACTTTTCTGTATGTTTAAAATTTTTCATAATGAAAATAAAACAGATTTAGTCAGAATGATAGTTTGCAGCACAGCATGATACACTGGCTAAGCAGTCAGCCTTTGATTTTTGACTCTTTAGGATCAAGTTCTGGCTCTATCCCTAACCTCAAGCAAGTTACTAGATCATCTAGGGCCTCAGTTTCTGACTCTGTTGGATGGGGATAACAGTAGCATCTATCTTTTATGGTTTTTGTAAGGATGGAGTACTATTTGCAATAGTACGTGCAAATAAGTGCCAATACATGTTATCCAGTATTGTTGTTGTTTGATCTTAAACTATTGATGTAAACTAGATTTGCCGAACATTAAATCTTTGTCAGATTTAATAAAAGTCTATATCTCTGAATCTTTTATTCTAGAACATAAGTCAAATATAACACAGAACATCACTGTTTTTCTACTATTGCAGAAGTTCTTTCCTTGATTTCCTTTCAGTCTCAAGGAAATGAAAAGTTTGGTTAAGAAAGTACGCGGATACCATGTTGGTAATTCTTTTCTAGATCTGCGGTCCCCAGGCCTGGGACTGGTACTGGTCCCTGGCCTGTTAGGAACCAGGCCGCGTGGCAGGAGGCAAGCGGGTGAAGCTTCATCTGTATTTACATCACCGCATAGGCTCCGCCTCCTGTCAAATCAGAGGCGGCATTAGATTCTCAAAGGAGCACGAACCCTGCTGTAAACCGTGCAAGCCAGGCATCTAGATTGAGCGCTCCTTTTGAGAATCTAATGTCTGATAATCTGAGGTGGAGCTGAGGCGGTGATGCCAGCACTGAGAGCAGCCGCAAAGACAGATTATCATTAGCAGAGAGGTTTGACTGCACAATGAATGTAATGTGCTTGAATCACCCTGAAACCATCACTTCCCTGCTCTCCCGGACCCCCGGCCACCCTGTGGTCCATGGAAAAACTGTCTTCCATGAAAACAGGCCCTGGTACCAAAAAGGTTGGGGAACGTTGTTCTAGATCATTATTAGTATCCTAATATTCTAGAAAATCTTCAATAGAAGAGAAGGTAGATTTAAATTAGTTTTAATATGATGTCTTAAAAGGATAAATAACGTGCAGGTGTTCTACTATCTCTTGAATATTATGCAATCATTCTGTCTTTGAAAAGAAAAAAACATTTACTCGTCAAACTGAAGCTTGTGAACTCATCGTTGGTCTTGCTCAAGATTCTAGATCAGACTAGCAAAGTAGTGGTTTATGAATGCCTAGAAAAGATTGTCAGAAAACAGCAGATTCACAATGAACTAGTTCCATTGTATTAACTTCATTACCTTCTTTGACATAGTTATTATCAGGGAAGCGTGGACTAGTTCAAGGCATTTGTGAAAGTCTTATGATATTCTTTTGGATAAAATTGAAAATACAGGTTGAATGAGATACAACAAGGTCACTGAAAATTGATGGTTCCCCAAATCTGGAGGGAGGTACATCTTTCTTGGTTTTTCCCTTTGTTTCCCCCATTAACATTTTGACTGGTGATTTGATTAACGATACAGAAAAACATGTTTATAAAAGTATCAGTAGATACTTGGATATCAGAAGTTTTTAATTAATTCCTGATAGTTGAATGGTGAGATGAAGCTAGCAAAATAAAATTAATGGGAATAATCATTAAGGTTTTTTTCTTATATCTGGAAACTCAAGTATATAAATGTAATATGGAGTTTAGCTACAATGTATATGAATGAGACTTTTGTCAACTTAAGCTAAATAGGAGTATATTTGTTTCCTATTTGTGCTATAGCAAAACACCACAAATTTAGTGGCTTAAAAGGGACACAAATTTGTTGTCTGACAGTTTGGGAGGCCAGAAGGTCAAATGGATCTGCAGGGCTGCTGTGTTCTTGCCGGAGGCTCTTGGAGAGAGTTTGTTCTCTTGCCTTTTCCAGCGCCTAGAGGCTGCTCATGTTGTCCCTTGGCCTGGGGCCCTCACCACTCGACCACTGCCTCTGTTGTCACCTCTCCTTCTCTGACTCTGACCCTCCTGCACGCTTCTTGTTAGAACCCTTGTGATGACATTGGGCCCACCCAGGTCGTCCAGGATAGTTTCCCTTCTCAAGATCCTTAATTTAACTGCAACTGCAAAGTCTTTTTTGCCACATAAAGTAACATATTCACAGGCTCCAGGGATTAGGATGTGGACATCTTTGGGGGACCACCAATCAGCCTGCCACAGTGAGTCAACAGGGTGATGTTATTGTCATGAAAGTTATGGAATCACTGGCTACATTGATATTTGGAATGAAATATTATTTTGATAATATTAATAAATATGTTAATTATATAGCAAACAATAAATATAATATTATATAACTATAGTACTTCAAATAAAAGAGATTATAGTTTCACTCTACTCTTCCTTATCAGAGAATACCTAGATAATTGTGTTTAGCTCTGGGCACCACACTTTAAAATATAATCAAACTAGGGCACAATCAAAGAAATATTGTGAAAGGAGGTAAGAAGGAAGAAATAAAATAAGAAACTGGAGATGCGTGCTGGAGAAAAAAGTCAGGAAGAATATGATAGTTACCTTCCCTCCTTGAAGGGAGAGCATATGGAATAAGCATTAGGGTTGTTGTGAAAAATTGTAATGGGGTGAACTCAGGGAAGAACTGGAAACATCAGGGAGATGATTTCAGTTCAATAGAAGGAAGAGCTGACCAGCCTGCAATGGGCTCCCTTGAGAGCGCCTAAGTTCTCTGCCACTGGAGACTCTGCTGCGTGGACTGCTTGTGATTTCTATCAACTGTGGACTGCTTGTGATTTCTATCAAAGCAGTTGAAACGTTTGGAGAACACTGAGCTAGATGAATTTCAAGTGCCCCTCCCACATTTCAGGTTCCCGTGATCCCAGTGACTAAATGTCCTTGCATGAGGCGAGGAAAGAGCAATAGCAGAGCCCCAGAGCCAGGCGTCAGATAAGGCCTTTGTACCCGGCTGAAAGGGCTGTTTTGCCGACTGACAGATTTATGATGGAATAATTTCCTCTGTTTGTCCTATAATGAGTGTTTGTACCTTGGGTTTGCAGCATACTCCTTGCCCTGCAGCACATTTCCAGATGGATTTCAAAGAAAGGAAATGGTTTTGCTTGAGTGACAATTAAGAGAATTCCTGCTGATTAATTTTTTTCCCTCATTGTTTTTATCACAGGCAATACATAGCTATTTGTTTCAGGGCAATAAATCTGAAGTTTTATAATTTCAAGATAAAAGCTTACATTTATTTTATTTACACAGCATATGATTTCCTTCATGCTTAAACTTTATGTGGATCCTTTTATTTCAAATACAGAAATATGAACTTTATTACTCCAGAAACAGCCTACCACCTCTCTTACTAAGAGTCACTTTCTGAGGAAGTTGTCAATATATTCATTTTCTTTTTACAAATAAGAATTTTTCTCTTACTCTCTATGATTATTTTGCATATTTTCCTTTCTCTTTTAACCCTGTCACTTTCTCCCACTTCTCCCTCTCCTTCATCCTGTTCATTGAGAGGAAAATGCATCAGACTTAGCTCTCTCATTTCCCCATAGCAATCCTGTGAACACACCCATTTTTGCACCCTCCATCTTCCTGTTCTTCTGTTCCAATGAAAGACGTGTCCCTCCTCTCTTCATTCGTTTTTTGGATCTTCCTACATTCCCAAGGACTTCACCAAAACTGCTCTTGTCAAGCTCATTCATGACCTCCAAATAGCCGAATTCAAAGGACGTCCTTCAGTTCTTTCCTTACTTTATTGTTCAGCAGCATTTCATACAATGTTATATCTTTAATCCAGTCCTGTCTAGTGAATTTAAGTTCTCTATATGCCCTGATTAATTTATTAACGTTATCAATTAGTTGTGTCAAGCATCTGAAAGTTAGGTAGTTCAAAATTGAACTTTTATCTTCCTACTCCTCAAAAAAAAAATAAATAAATAAATAACAATAAACAAAAGCCAAACCTATTTCCCTTCTGTTTTCTACACCTCATTTAATAGCCCTCTCATTTTCCCCATTGTCCAATCCATACTTGGAAGCCAGCTTCGATTCTTTCTCTTCCTCCCCACCCCCAGCCAATCTGTCACGTCTTTTGAGCCTACTTTGAAGATCATTTTAAGTGAGTCTGCTTCTTTTCATCTCTGCCACCACCACTGGAGTTCACCCCAATATTATTAGACTACTACATTCACCTTCTCACCAGTGTCCCTACATCATTTCTTGTTCTCCTTGGATCCCTCCTTCACACGCAGCTAGAGCAATCTTGTGTCAAATGCTGCTGAGCAGTAGGCCTGAAAGGTGTTTACTAGACAAACACAAACAGATGTCTAGGCCGTCAGATATAGACTTTGTAGTTCAAGTTGGAATGGAAAATTTGTGAGTGAAGGTAGACTGAGAACAGAAGAGGTCCAATGTCTGAGCCCTGTTACACTCTATTTGTTTAGATGTTGGACATATGAGGAGGAAGCAGCAAAGGAGACTGAGAAGTCATCAGTGAAGTACAAGGAAAATCAGGAGAATGTGGTGTCCTGGAAGTCAAAAAATGTATCAAAGAGAAGGGAGTCATCAACTGTGCAAATGCTGCCCATAGATCAAGTAAGGTGAAGACAGAGAACTAACTGATCATTCTTTTAACATCATGAAGGTCACAGGTAGTCTTGACCTGAGCAGCTTCAGTGCATTAATGGGGGCAGAGCCAAAGTGTTTAAAAGAGAATGGGAGAAGAAAAACTAGAGACAGCAAGTACGTGTTCTTTTCAAGAGATTTTCTGTAAGGGGATTAGCTGGAGTAGGGGTGAGTTCTTAATAACAGGATGAAAGGCAAGAAAATGGCAGAGATGCATTGGCAGGTGCTCGTGGAAGTTCTTATATTTTGATTTTTTCTATTTTCTCCTTGAAATAGGAAGCAAGGCTATCAACAGGATGAGAATAAGAACTGGGGTGGGGGGGAGGTATTGGCATTTGGGGAGGAGAGAGAGAAGAAGGCATGAAACAGTCATCTAGAAGAGCAGACACATTAAAAGACTGTATTATGACTGCCACACTCACTTGAGGTTCAGTAGTTACGACACTGGAATGAGACCCATCAGTGTGGTTTTACATCTTTCTCTAGTAATATGGGTCAGGGGTTCAGAAGTAGAGTAGACTGAACATTGAATTTAACTAGGGTTGGGCTTTACCATGTGAATAATACAAAGAGGGAGAGCACAGAGAAAGTCAAGGGTAGTGTGTGGGAGTGATTAAAATGATTGACTCTGATCCAACTGAGTAAGAAAGGAAAATAGGGCACGTAACAGGTGGGTTACCGTGTCACAGTAGTGGATCAATAGGATTATGGGGTTGAAAGCTGTTGGAGTCAGGATGTTTAGAGGTTGCAAGTAGAAAGATAGGATGTGGATGCTAGTAAGGCAGTAAGCTGCTTGAAACTGATATTATGGGTTGTAATTTTTGGTAATGACGGATCAATGGCATGCTCTTAGAGTGAGGGGCTGGAGCAGAGAGAAGGAATTGGGAGTGAGAGGCCAGGATATGGGAAAAATCACTTATGTAAATATTGAAAGTTTTATGAGTTCTGGCCAGTCAAGTGTTGCCAAGTAACAGTGAGCCAGGAGGTAAATCTGCAGAGAATTGAATAATATATATCTATAGTCTGATGACATAAACCTCAAACCTGGGAGTCATAGGACAGTAAAACTGAAACCATAACGTTAGAATGTAATAGATCTTGTAACAGAGGCACAAAATATCATGATAAGGTTCTCAAATTTTAGTAGGTGTCAGAACACTTGTTGAATGATTTCTTAAAATACAGCTTGCAGAGCCCCGCCCCTCAGAGTTCCTAAAACAGTAGTTCTGGGGTGGGATCCAATAATTTGCATTTCCAACAAGCACCCAGGTGGCACTAATGTTAATGGCTCAGGTACCATATTTTGAGAACCAACGTACTATGAAAATTCAGAAGAGGAAGGGATCTCTTCTGGTTGGAGAGGTCAAGGAGGGTTTATGGAGAATATTCTTTCTCTCTCTGCAAATGCTTAGAAACAATGGTTTGACATTACCAAATACCATATGTTGACTAATTAGCAGAGAAGTCATACTTTTATGTTGGGTCACATGTTTACTCACTCTGCAAGTCAGAGGCACAGAGGAAATAGAGTTCCCTCATTTGTCTAAAACTGATCTGATCGGCACAAGGCTCCATCTGCTGGATGGCCAAGAAACAGCCACCTTCAGTGCTTTCCCGTTTAAAATTTGATCCAGTTACAAAAATTTAAACAATCTCTTTAGGTAAAATGTCTAATCTCTTTTGGGTAAAATGTTTGGTCTTTTAGGTTTCACCTGGCAGGATGTGGTTTTGTGACCTTGTGGCTTTGGGGGGATGGGGTTCTCAGTTCCACGTGGTGTCCTTGTCCTGTGCTCTGGCTTCTCGGGTCTCTGTGGCAATGCCTCTTGTCTGCCAGGTTGCCGCTCGCTCTGTTGGCGTTCTTGGCCTAGGTTTGCTGGTGGTGTGACTCAAGGTCTGGTCACCTTCTGAGTTTGGTGGAGCCCAGTGGTTCCCCTTGACTGACTTGGCAATATCTTGCTCGCTAAGGTCCCTTCCAAGCTTCTGCCCTGTTCTCTACCTGGCCCCTGGCCTAGTGGATTGTGGGATCATCTTGCCCTTTGCACACAGTTGGGGGAGGGCATTTGCTGCAGTGGCCCTGTGGCAACCCCACTGGGTCTCAGTTCATGTGCCTTCACACTCTCACCCCTGGGACCAATACTTTGGCTCTTATCTATGTCACCCAGCAGTAGAGGTGAACTTTGGGGACCTGGCCTTAACATCTCCCTTTGCCCCCTTACATTGGGTCACAGCTTTTTGTGTGACATGGCACTCCACCCTTCCCACGAGTGTGATGGTGGCCTGAGAGGCAGCCTGCTCTCTGAATCCTACGGGAAGAGGGCAAGACCCTGTCCTCAGCCTGGCCCTCAAAGTGGCTTTAAAGCCCCAGAGTGAGGTGATCAGAGCCTCTCACTCTGCCTCCCTTGCTACCTTTCTTGCTCTTTCTTTTACTGTATTTCATGTGTTCTAAGATGCACTCTCCACCCGCCCCCAAGTTGTATAATAACGTCTTTGAAATTGGGTCTTAGAATTCATGTTATGTCCTAGTTTAATTAGAAGAATTTTTTCTTTCTTAGTGGTATTAATATAATGGTATGATCAATACTTAGATTCTACAAAATATTAACACAGCATTTCTCCATTTCTTCTACATCACATTCTTCTACCTTTTACTTTAGCCTCAGGGCTGAGTGAATTAATGGCACCAATGGCATCTTCCTTTGTGAAGTGGGAGATAAAGAATTTGATAAATTCTTTCTCTACTAGTCTGGCTTTTCTTTTGATCAAGACATATCAAAAAGCCCAAAACAGTCCATTCTAACCCTAGTACAATAAGACTACAGGGCTTGATCTCAGAGGTAGAGGCTGCACTGAAACCTGATTTAAGGGGTTGGAGGGATAAAATGTATCTTTTTAATATTTGCATAATGAATGTGATGACTGTTAAACATTAAAAAATCAAAGCAAAAAATACTTTCATAAAGATATTTGCCCATAGTGATGGCAACAATTTAATACATATGGTAGTGTCTCAAATTTTAATTGCCAATAATGATAACAAAGTTTCTAAAATTGATTGGAAATTATTAATATAGATTGAACCACATTTAAATTCTTTACAGTTCAAATAAACACTTGAAAAACAAGGCACGTGAAATTTATTCATAATGGAAGTATGTTAGTGATCCATTGCTTAATGAGAAAAGCTGCTTTCTGAATGGCTTGGATAGGATTGCCTCATTTTTGTAAAAAACATATTATCTGTATAAATACATGTAAATAATAAATGCTAAAAGGACACACTAAGATCATGAGAGCACTTATCTCTGGAAGAATAATGGGTGTTTTTCTATTGTTAATCTTTATTTTCTATTTTCTACTATGAGTTATTTGTATATTATTAAAAATTAGACATAGTTATTGCAATTAGGATTAATAAGGGAAAGATAGATTTGAATGGGGAGGTTATGATTTAATTTCTGATTTATGGATGAGTTACCCAATTTATTTGGTTCTTAGTTTTTTTCATTTGTAAATTGGGAAAGAAATAATATTCATCTCGGTGTGGGGATGTTATCGAGTCTGGGAGTGTCCTGTTTGCAAAATCAATAGGAAAATTGAGTTCAAAAGAAAACAACAAAGTGGAAAGCAAAAACACACACCTAAGCTTAAAGTCAAGAGTTTGGCTGTTTCATTATAGCATGAATCATCCAGAGAACTGCTTTAATTCTCCACCTTGTTTTCCATTGCTAGTAAACACCAACAGAAACACCCACAAAATTAGATGTTTCAACTTCTTCACCTATAAAATCTTAAGTAACTTTAAAATATTAACCGGAAATTATATAGAAATGTAGTCGCCTTAATATTGCTATCACAGGAATATTAAAGGTAGTTCATTTTGTTGATTCAGTCATTTCTCATAACAAGATTGAGTAATATAAAGTTCATGATCATCGATTCCTTTCATGTCTCTCAGACACACCCTCGGCTCCCATAATACATTGTGGAGTATAAATTATGTTGAACAAACCGATGAATAAGAAATTTCCTGTTCATCTGAACAGGCAAGTGTTATAATTGGATAAAAGAACTTTCATTTTAAGGTTAATGGTGACATTATAGAAATGTAGATTGATCTATACATAATTTGTCACAAATTTATATGGTAATTTTCTTCAGATTACATAAAATTTAATAATATAACCTTTGGAATTGTACCACACAGAGAACAGATGCATTTTCTGCTAATAAAGTACAATTTTTTTTTTTTTTTTTTTTTTTTTTTTTTTTTGTTGAGACACAGTCTCACTTTGTTGCCCAGGCTAGAGTGAGTGCCGTGGCGTCAGCTTAGCTCACAGCAACCTCAAACTCCTGGGCTTAAGCGATCCTACTGCCTCAGCCTCCCGAGTAGCTGGGACTACAGGCATGCGCCACTATGCCCGGCTAATTTTTTCTATATAGATTTTTAGTTATCCATATAATGTCTTTCTATTTTTAGTAGAGACGGGGTCTCGCTCAGGCTGGTATCGAACTCCTGACCTTGAGCAATCCACCCGCCTCGGCCTCCCAGAGTGCCGGCTTACAGGCGTGAGCCACCGCGCCCGGCCAATAAAGTACAATTGAAGAAATTCCTCTGTAAACTCAGAATAAAGATGAAAAAAATCCAAAGGTCAACAAGCTAAGTATGCAGGTGGAAGCTATTAGGCATTTTTCATTAAAAATTAGGAGACTGATAATAAACTTTCTCAAGTGTAATTTATTTTGATTTTTCCAGAAACATCACCAGGAAAAAAATTCTAGTAACTTAATTATATACATCACAGTTTTGTTTGCATTTACTGATATCTTCCTTATTTTCAGAGAATTTCAGGAAATCCGCATTTCCTTCCTTTCTTCACTATACCTATTTGATTGTAATTCAATATAAAAGTAATTCTGAAAATTCTAAAAATTATTAAAATATGTGATAAGTGACAAAGTTGTTCTAAGCAGTCCTTGTTAGGTTAGGCCAAGAGGATTTTGTTATAAGAATCTATATTTAATATTAATATTTAGACAGTTAAGTCTCTGTCTTTTATGCAAACCATGCTACTGGGGAGGGATTGTGATATGAAGGTTTTTCCTTCCTGGCCTTCAATGAGGCGCTTGTCCAGGTTAGTTGAAAATTGCCAATGAACAATAGGTAGTTGATGATGTGTGATATCTGTTGATTCGATAATTACTGCAATTTCCTGCTTTGCTTTGGCTTTGCAAACACGTCTTTATTACCCACATTAATACATACTAACTTTAAAAAGGCATTAAGACCAATTAACTATGCACCCTCAATTACAACTTTTGCAAATGTGACATGAATAAAAAATATGCTATAGATTTGATTAAAATTAGTATGCAAGTTACAAGTTTGCATAACTTTTAAAAAATTCATAATTTTGTCTTCTTTAGAAGTCATAAAACACAATTGTAGGTTTCAATTACACTTATATTAAAGACATACTGCCAAAATACTATTTAATTATAAGAAATTCACACACACAGAAAGAAAACACTATGCATCTATTTCAATTTGGGATAAATAGTGGATACAAATAATCTAAAATGTTAGGCTTTTATAGTAGAAATTACTATCCACAGAAATGCTGAACCTTTTTGTTTAGCTATTTTGTTGCGTTAATATTTTAATATGTTTTTGAACGAGAAAATATTTGACATCCCTCAGTTATAATACAAACTACTCATCTGCCTTTTCTAATTATAGTCTCTATAATTAATAATTATCTTGCTTTTTTTTGATACAGTGTCCCTTCTGTTGCCTGGGCTAGAGTGCAGTGGTGTCATCATAGCTCACTGCAACCTCAAATACCTAGGCTCAAGTGATCCTCCTTCTTCAGCATCTTGAGTAGCTGGGACTACAGGCACACATGACCACGCCTGGCTAATTTTTTTATTTTTTTCAGAGACGGGGTCTCGTTATGTTGTCCAGGCCGGTCTCGAACTCCTGGCCTCAAGAGATCCTCCTGCCTCCGCCTCCCGAATTGCCAGGATTACAGGCATGACTCATTGCACCCAGCCAATAATTACCTTAAAAATATACATTTTGAGGGTTTTTTTTTTTGGTATGTATGCCTTGGAGGGCATGTGTCATTATACTTATTGTTGATGGGAGACCGAGTACAGTTTGAATTTTTTTTTTTCCACTCAGAGAACCAGTTCTGTAAACTCTCACCTCCCCTGCCCTGCCAAGTGCTTTTTAATAACATATATGACGATACCTCCCTATTACAGGACTGTGGCAGTTCAAGAAATTCCGGAGCTTAATTTTTATTATGAAGTTGAAACATAGTCACATTTAAGTTTTAACATTTTGTTCAGAAAGTAAAGAGGAAAACAACAATTTTAGCAGTGGAGGAGATTTTGCCTGCTTCTCAGTAGGTGTAGCTCCTGGAAAGAGTGTGAGAAGGGAGTTGTTCATTTGCTGTTCTCTGTTTCAGTAGTACCAAATCTTTGAGAGTGTATCTGATAGTTCTCGATGAAATTCTAATGCTTAAAAGGTAATTCTTTCACGTTATTCAATTTTCATCTTAATTCTGATTTTAGAACTCAATCTTCAAATAAAATACAACTAGACTGTATAATTCCTAAAATATTCAATATTATTTTTTTCTTTTTCCTTAATACCTATCCAATTTTACATGGCTTACAAAAATGGGCTGTGTTTTCTAAAGGATAGTTAGGGCAAACTCCTTGTAGGAAGAAATAGTTTCTTGTTCACCCTTGTATGACTACCATTTAGCATAGTGCTTGGCACATAGTAGGTGCTCAATGAATATTGCTGACTGAGTAAAATGACTGCCAGTATGTCCCATTAACTTTGAATAAACTGCTACCTTTTGAAGCATTTAAAATGTTCATGTCTTCTTTCTTTATAAGAACATTATCAGACATAATTAGTTGTGTTTCCAAATCCCGTGACTTATTGGCTGTAAGTTGACCCAGTCATGGCTGAAAAGAACACAGGGAGACTCACTGTGGGAAACAATGAAAGCTGATATTTTCATTAGCTTGGGAGAAGAAATGGGTGAATATTCACAAGTAGAGCAACGTGAAAGGATCTAATGCAACATAGATTTTGACAAAACTTATATTGGAAATAAACATGAATGGTGCCTGGTGGCTGATACAGTTTGGATTGGTGCAATGTGTCTCAGCAGGGGTGAAGGGAGAGAGAATGAAATCTCTCTCCCCGTAGGCCCATCTTTGGCCCAAGAATAGGCTGGCAATAAGACAGTCAGTAAATGAAAAAAAAGTTACATAAATATTAAGTTAGAAGACGATACTAATGACTGAAAAACAGATGATTTTAAACTCTAAGGACGCAAAGTAATGTTAACATAGATTTATAATATAGCTGCCCAGAAACCAGTATGGTAGCACTTTACACAGATGTGTATATGCCTATACGTTGGGGGAATGGCGTATATTAAAAATTCTTGGTATCAGAGACACAAGCAATTACAGCATGATCTAGGAGACAGTATTTCAAATGATAGGGGAATGGAGGAATTGTAGCCTGTGGTTAACAGCATGCTTTTTGGAAGCCAACAGAACAGATACTGCTAGCAAATTTTCTTCATGTCCCGCCAGCTGCCTAGCCTCTAGTTTCACACAGTGCCATTTACACCTTCTCTCAGAAATTCTACAATCCAGACAGACTCTAAAACGGTCTGCAAGGAAGTGAACACGTATTCAAAACCTGGTATCCTGTTATCTTAGTTTACACACAAATACGGGTAGGAAGTGATGTCTGAAGCAGGTGTTTATCCTTTCAGGGAAATGAAGCAGCTGTGATGGGTACACTATTTGATGGAAAATTCTGAGTTTTCTCTAGCGTGAACCTATTGCAATAGGAAACATACTGGGTAGATTTACACCAGTCTTAGAGCATTCTTAAAAGTAGATGGAAGCTGATTTGGGAGAATTTGGGGAGCCTGAGTTTAGGTTCTTACCCTTGACTATCTATAAAAAGCTCCCACTGAAAAGAGTTTAGCATCTTATCTCTCTGTCAGTGTTTCTGTGTCATTCATTGCAAGGCTTATTCAATACAATGCCTGCTCCGTCTGATAAGAGGAGATTGTAGTCGTGAGGGAGGCCAAATCCCCTTGCTTAGCCCAGAGCCCTGTAGCTAAGGCAAAAATGGTAACAAGTTTAGTTGCAACACTTTCCTGCAACATGGTACTCAGAAATAAGCAGACCTCAAACACTGATAAGGTTGTCATGGAGAACTGCATTCCAGTCCTAAATCTGTTTCTGCCAAGAAGGGTGGATTCAAATTCTATGGGCTTCTTGAATTTCCACACGCACTTTTTTCCACTGAGATGTTCTGAAAGATGTCAGGAGATACTGGATCAGCAAAAATGAAGTACTAAAATGCCCCGAAGCTGTATGTGCTTTGCTTATGATTTCAGTCCAAAAAACATGATAAACATTTTCTTAAAAATGTGCATTAATAGGAAAAGATCGATTAAAATACCAAAAGACAATTTCCCATCGTGTCTTCTGCACAGCTAAGTTTGATGATTTCTTCTTCTACTGCTCCGACTTTGCTCTACTGTGTCATTATTAGACTTTGTTTGAAAAAGCCTTCTTCATAATTTCTTCTTTGAGAATTTTTTTTCTCAATGAAATTGAATGTCATTTATTGCTGTCTAGTTTATATTCTTCATTTAAAAAATAAAACGTTAGGAAAGTAGAAGAAATTACCCATAGTTTTAACATGAATGTCTTTTTTCTTGTATGTTGTTTTTTCCCTATATTTTAGTGACTGTACTCAATATAGAACTTTTATTCTGCTTTTTAAGTCATCATATAAGTCACTTTATATATTATTACATATTATCAACAGGAATCATTGACTACATTCCATGTCAGCTGCTCACTACAGTATAATCACTAATTTGCTATTGTTCAATGTTTACTTTGTTTCCAATGTTTATTATCACTAATGCTATGATAAACATAATTGTAAATAAAGTATTTTTCAGATATAGGATTATTTCCTTAGGATATATTCGCTATTTCCATATTGCCATTTAAAGTGGTTGTATATGAGATATGAGATTGGCTGATTGACTATCAGCCTTGGTTGTGATAATTAAGTTTATTTTGCTAATCTGATACATGAAAAATGATACCTCACTAGTATATTACTTTTTTTGTCTATAATCAATCTTTTCCCTATTTGTTGCAAAGTTTTCCCATTTTGTTGTTGTCTTTTTAATTTTGCTTGTTAGAGTTTTGACATAAAAATTTAAAGTTGCATAAATTAAACTTACCTGATAATTTGCTTTATGTTTTTATATTAATGCATATACATTTCTAGGCTAAGAAATCTTTTGTTCATAGGGTGTTAAATACTTCTCTTTTCTTTGGCATATATATTTTTTATATTGAATGATTTAATATACTCACCTGAATTTATTTTTATTTTGAGATATGTGATATCCTAAAACTGCTATTGATATTCTCTACATAGATAAGTAATCATTGCAACATCATTTCTTGAATAATCTTATGCTTTCCTATTGATTTGTGATGCTTCCTTTGTCATATGTTGAATTCTTACAAATAATCAGGCCTGTAGACTGTGGTACAGCTATTAAATATTTGTGCCTATAAGTATTTAATAACTGGAACAAAACAGCTTCCCCTACCTCTAGGTGTTTGCTCTGAGATGCAAGAGAAGCACAGGACAGGGTTCTTGCCTTAAACAAACTCATGCTTTAGTTTGGTAGTCAGGATGCATATGCCCAAAATAATGCCCAAGAGCAGAGCCACAGGATGACAGTTCAGACAGTAAATGCAGATGAGAGAAAACTAAGGCAGACTTGGGGGAAGGACAGGGGATGAGAAAAAAGACTCCAGGAAGTTTCTCCTGGGTTTATCGTCCCTGGTTTTGCCCGTTTCTGGGTTACAGTGCTGCTTTCTCTTTTCTCACAATGTGTATTACTAGTTGGGTAGGTTCTGTAACTTCAAGGACCCTGGGTAGGTTCCATAACTTCTTTAAGTCTCAGTTTCTTCATCTGTAAAATGGGGCTAATAATAGCGATTATCTCATGGGGGTTATTAGATAATGTATGAAGAGTACTCGGCACAAAGACTCACACATGAATGAATATACATTACTTTCCTTTCTCACAGTTCATCTCTTTCCTCTTTACCAAAACTTGCCCTCAAATCTTTCATTCCCACAAGCATTTACCCATCGACGAGGGTGGCATTGGTAGTCTGTTTCCATTCATTAAGACAAGGTTAAAATTTCTGAAGTAAACTTTTAAGAACAGTAGAGAAATCCTGGGAGATCCTGGAAACTGGACTACAGTTTGAGAAATCTCTCCTAATTTGGATTTTAGGACCTTAACCGCCCAAGCTACCTTTCTTATGAGCAATGAAGTCTGCAAGAGGTGAGAGAGGGTCAAAGGTCTACATCACACCTTCCCTGTTGTCATGCAGTGACCACGAGTTAGATGGCAGTTTTCTCTGTGGGTTTTATCTGCTCTCTTCTTTGAAAAGATAGAAAGCTGTCAGCTTGTGGAAGGCAGAGTTCCCATGTGACATTTGTGGGTGTTTTTATAGCACCAGCTGGAAATTGAGCCTCTTTTGTTTCTTTGTCTCAAAATTTGCTTTTCTCTATGTCTGAAATTTGCCTGTTAAAAAAATTGATTTCTTTCTTTACACACAGTTTTTTAAAAATTGAAATACTCCTGAAAGAAATAAAAATTTCAATAATCATCAAGCATTTACTACTGTTTATGGAAGGGGTTGATTTGTAAATGACAGAGCTGCTGAGCCAGAGTCTCTAGAGACAGTCCTGGTGCTGGCTCAGTCACTAGAGTGTCTTACTGCACAGGCAGCATCTCCAGTGCTTAGTTTTCTTGTGACATTTAATGTTGTTTTTCTCACAGATAATGATAATCATAACAGCTAACAGTTATTGAACACTTACTTTGTACCAGGCAGCATGCCAAGCCCTTTAAATGCATTTTCTAACTTAAACCCCACAACGACCAATGAGATAGGTGCCATTATTGTCCTTATTTTACAGATAAGGACAATGAGGCCCCAGAGGTAAGTATTTGCATAAGGACTGGGAAAGAGTAAATTAGTGAATTAGTAACTTAACCCAGGTCGACACATGTCCTTAGCTATTGTGATATACAGTTATGGGATTCTTTTAAGTGATTGATAAATGCTGTTCTGACATCTACCTGGGGACATGAAATTATATTTGGGGAAGAATCATTGTAAATTGAAGTAGGCAAGATTTGAGATATTCATATATTTTTTTCTTAAAACTCCCCATTCTTTTCTGTTACGAAGACTGAGCCATTTTCTCCGCTTCTTCAATATTCTGATGAATAGCAACTCTAATTGATCATGATTCTTAAAATCCCACAAATTCAGGTTGTTGCTAAACTGTATCAGTTCTTTATAAAGTACTTCTAATTACAACACTCTTCCTCTTTTTCATTTGCAAACCCTTATAGAATTGTGACACTAGGGTCAGAGAAGCCATGATTCAGCAGCAAGTAGTATTAATATAAATATTTCTAAGAGCTCTGACCCTACTAAATAGGTCAGAAGAATATTTTAATAGGATGTTAAATTGTAGTTTCAGTGTAGGCATCAAGATATAATAAATAAGACCAAGATGCAAATTTTGAAAGGAAATATTTGAACACCAGGGATGTAATGCTTAAAAATCCTTCTCCTAGACCAAGGATATAAAACATTTGGGCTGTTGGAGATGTGAATATTTGGAATGAGCCACAGCTGTGTTGGGTCCCACCCAACCCCGCCATGGCAGGGGAAAGGAATGCGTGTGTATGGGGTGGGGGGTCATGGGGGGAATATTTGACTCTCAGATCTATTCCAGTGAGGTGAACTTCAAAGGCACCACTTGGAAAGCTTGGTATTTGTCTCCTGCAGGTCGGGAACCTCACTAAATTGATGTTCAACTCTGTCTTTGGAAACAGGGTCAGGAGATGGGTTGGACAGCATTTTTGGATGGAAAATCAGCCTTGCTGTTGCCTTGAGATTGGCCTGCAGTTCTAGAGTTTTCCCAGGCTAAGAGATTGTTTCTTGTGGTCCATATCTTCAAAAGAGATCTGGTTTGGGATTATTCTTAAACTCCTGTCCACCAGGTAACACCATCTAACACTATCAACAAGGGGCAGATGGACATTGTATGCCTGAGGTTAGGGTACTCTGGGAAGAACACATCATTGCTTTATTAGTGTTCTGGCTAGAAATGCTTAACCTAATCAAACTACGCAATACGAGACAAACCCAATTGTGGAACAGCCTAAAATGGCCTGTATTCTTAAAAAATGTCAGTGTCATTAAACACAAAGTATAGCTGAGGAATCGTTACAGATTAAAAGAGTCTAAAGACACGTGACAGCTGAGCGGTCCAACTGTGTGGTCTGGTTCCTAAATTTCACGGAAAACAATTTTCCCATGGATAGGGGTGGGGTGGGGGTGAAGTGGGGATGGGTGGGCAGAACTCAGGCAGTGATGCTGGCCCAGTTCCTAACAGGCCACGAACTGGTCCTTGGGGACCGCAGCTGTACATGGTTCTAGACAGAATTCTGTCCCAGAGGAAAAAAAAAATGCCTAAAAGACACTGTTGGGACAATTGACAACATGGGGATATGAACAGTATATTAAAGTTTTACATCAATGTTAAATTTCCTGAACCTGATGGCTGTACATTAGCTATATAAGAGAATACCTTTGTTCTTAGTTATACATGAAGTATTAAAAGGCATACGGGCACAATATATGCAATCCACACTCAAATGATTCTGAAAATAAATTGTGTGTGTGTAGAGAAAGTGATAAAAACAAATGTGGCAAATTATAAAAATTGCTGAATTTGGGTCAAAGTTATGTATTCTTCGTGCAACGTTTCTGAGTTTGAGGTTGTTTCAAAATAAAAATTAAAAACAAGTCATTTTCTTAGAAAGGTCTTCCCACTAGCCAAGGTTTGTTTCAACCCCATCTCCCCCAGCTCCTGCCCTTGTATTGCACAATCACCCTCTTCAGAAATGATGGTAAGCCCCACCCCAGCCCTGCTAAATCAGAATCTCAGGGGATGGCGCCCAAGGATTTGGGTTTTAACGAATTCTCCAGATGCTTCTTATACATACTAAAGCTTGAGAACACTGGTTTAGACTAATCAGGACCCACATTTGGAGTTGGGGGCGGTGTTAACCCCATCCAGGTGATCACAAAATGCAGGGAAGGGGGATGGATTTAGGGACAATGACTACAGGATCTACCTCACAGGAATGTTGATAGAATAGTGGCTGAGGGTGGTTACATTCTTGCCAATACCATTCACCCTTCTCTTTTCAGCCTGACTCCAGAGGCCTTAAGGACACATTTTTAGTCCAAAAATTCACAGCAGGAAGTATAAATAACTAATGTATTTTTATTTTATTTTATTTTATTTATTTATTTTTTTTTGAGACAGAGTCTTGCTTTGTTGCCCGGGCTAGAGTGAGTGCCGTGGCGTCAGCCTAGCTCACAGCAACCTCAAACTCCTGGGCTTAAGCGATCCTACTGCCTCAGCCTCCCGAGTAGCTGGGACTACAGGCATGTGCCACCATGCCCGGCTAATTTTTTTTTTTTTTTTCTATATATATTTTTAGCTGTCCATATAATTTCTTTCTATTTTTAGTAAAGATGGGGTCTCGCTCTTGCTCAGGCTAGTCTCGAACTCCTGAGCTCAAACGATCCGCCCACCTCGGCCTCCCAGAGTGCTAGGATTACAGGCGTGAGCCACCGCGCCCGGCCTTATTTTATTTTATTTTTTAGAGACCAAGTCTTGCTTTGTCACCGAGGCTGGAGTCCAGTGGTGCAATCATAGTTCACTGCAGCCTCGAACTCCTGGGCTCAAGTGATCCTCCTGCCTCAGCCTCCAAGTAGCTGGGACTACAGGTGTGGGCCATCATGGCTGGCTAATTTTTCATATTTTTTTGTAGAGTCAGGGTCTTGCTATGTTGCCCAGGCTGCTCTCATACTCCTGGGCTCAAGTAATCCTCCCTTCTCCGCCTTCCAAAATTCTGGGATTATAGGTGTGAGCCACTGTGCCTGGCCAGACTAATTTATATTTATTACAGAATGAATGCGTAAAACTCTCCATAGTGAATACAAATTGATTATGGTGAATTGGCAGAGTAGTCCATTTTTGGCCTAGTGAAGAGTGGTGGAGATTTTCCCTTGTTTCCTTGGAGGATATTTTGGAAGGAAATTTGTAAACAGTGGAAGAGACTGGCCTCGAATTTCCTAATTGGCGGTGAGTTGGTAAGTCAGACTTGTTGATCTGTCTGTGTAGGGAAAAAGGAATTGGAGAGAGAGAACAACTGATGGAATGAGGGGAACTAGTGGAGCAGTTTACATCCCCACTGTTCGGAGTGGTAAGGAGACCTGGATTCAGAGGTGGCTACGTATTTGCATGGCTCAGTTAAAAGTGAAATTTCTGGGCCTCTTGTTCAAAATGATCAAGAATTTCAAGGTGGCACCAGAAAAACATCAAATCAAGCAGGGGACCCTGTGCTATGGTACAGGTTGTGTCATCATGAAACAGACTCTGCCTAAATCTTCCCTGGTCAAAAGGAGGCCAGGCTTGTTAGAACTCCACCCAAGGGGTTGGTCTGCCTGCGTCAGGTTGAAGCAGAGCAGGTTTGGAAGAAGTCAGGCTGAGGCAAGCGGTCCCACTTCAAAGAACGGTGCACTGCAGAGGTGCTTCAGAGCCACTGACATCCTCACCCATGTGCCCAACAGAGAGCCAGCATTTGACGCTCACCTGACAAGTGGCCTCTGCAACCAGTCAGTTGGCCAGACAAGCAGTGGGGTCAAGAGAGGACTGAGATCAGGTCAGAATGATACGTTTGCTCATTTCATCCTGATCTTCCTTCCCCAACCCAATACCCAGGGAGCTAAAATGTGAAGATGTGTGAGAAGGAGTAATAGAGCAGCCCACATCCCCTTCCTGAGGTGGCCCATTGATCTCAGGAGGCCTGGAAGGGATGAGACCAACGTTCTATACTGGGCTGGGGTGTGTGTTGTATTTTTAATAACTGAAAATAATTCTAAATCTGAGGGCTCTCTTTGAAATATTATTAACAAACAGAATGTGTAGATTTGATAGTACATTTCCCGTTGTTGAAAGGAAATGATTTAAAAATGCATATTTTATTTGCACCTCATGAAGACTGCTCAATAAACCAGTTACTATTAAAAATTATATTTATTACAAGGCAGGGAGTGAGAAAAGCAATTCAGGACACATTCAGTTGACAGATAATAGATTGTAAACCCTTTCATTTCTAGTATTGATCAGAGGATAGCCAAGCGAATGCTGAATATAAATTATCCTGCAAACATCTCTGATGGAAGAACTCTTTACTAGAATATTATTTTTAATATATTCAATCCTTTGGGATAAACATTTCAAATATTACCCTCTATTTATTACCTCTCTCTGTAGATATTTTAAGGCATGATGACTTGGGCTTTCACTATAGTGACTCATCTCAGCACAGGAGGCTCTTTGGATGCCTTTTGATGGACTTCTGCTCTCATCATCCAAAGTAATAAAAATATTTCAGCATTCGAAAATTCAACATTAGTTATTTATTATTTCATTTATGTATCAAATATTTATTGAAGCCCTAAATGGGTTCTGTTAGGCCCTGTGAGGGATCAAACATGAATTAGACACTGATCTCATGCTCAGGATGCTTCTAGTTTGGTAAGACTCAAGATGTACAGATACAGGAAAAAGGCAAGGGAGAAAGTGTTGAGAGGTACCTTAAAAGGTATAATGCCCCTAGACCAGTAACTGGGCTCCTGGCCTGGGCTCTGAGTTTTAGAGGACCTCATTCTGGTCTAAGGGGGACATGCCCACCAGGCACCTGAATTTCCTTTTCATTCTAGACTATGTTCTGAGTGTCCAAGACCCCAGAATCTCATGCATAAATGGCTCCCTATTCATTTCCCAAGTGGAGCCTGCAGAGCTGGTGTGCACAGGGGTGGCTGAAGGAGTGGCCAAGGGATGGCTGTTTGCAGAGACTGTGGACAGAGCTCTCTCTGCATTACCTTTAACAGTTTATTAGCTTAATTAAGAACTTTTTATATTCAGACTATGTTATGAGGGCCTCCAATTATTTTTGCCACGGGGACACACAAATGTTAGGGGCAGGTTGGCCTGGCTATGGAAATTCAGGAGGAGGGAGAACTTTGCCTTGGTAGTATCTGGGAGGTTTCACTGGGGAAGTGGAGCTTGATCATGCAGAAATGGGAGAAGGAAGAATAGGAATTTCTGGCAGGGGGAACATCACAATCAAAGGCACGGAGATTAAAAGTGCCAGATGATGTGTAGAAAGTCTGGCTTTCCTGGATGCCAGGAACGCAAGAGTAGAAACCCAAGTTGTAAAAAGAGAGGGAGACCAGATCATGGACAGTGTGGAACACCAGGACATAGTGAGGGCTGAGGGAAGTGTCTTGTATTCTCAGCACAGGAGAATCCATTTAGAGGGACTGATGTTCACATCTAACATTCACATCAGCAGGTGAAGGCCTTCAAGCTTCTTTCTGTAGGTAATGGGGTGCCACTGTTAGGTTTGAGGTGTTTTGCTAAGATCAGCTCTGTAAGCATGAAGCTCTGGCTTGCCATGGGGGTGGCAAATGGGAAAGACTGGGAGGGTGGGAAGCAGTGAGCAGGCAACCGTGTAGAACAGAGCAACGATAGGGGAAGGTGAAAATGAGACATATTTGAGATAACGGAAAGGAAGAAATTAGTAGAGAAAGAAATAAAAAGTGACCCCAAGACTGTGAATCTTTGGTGGCCAGCTAATCATCTTTGCCATGCCAACACAGAAGAGTGAGCAGATTCAGTCCCCAGACTATACTGAACACTCTATGGGTGGTGGAGGGTGGGGATGGGATGAGGAGGAAGAAAGAAATTGGATGTGGATACATGGCTTGAAGTTTGCACCTGTTCATTAGCATAGAAAATCACCCACTCATTTTGTTATGCATTGTCCACAGATATTACAGTTTGTGCCTTGAGGAAACAAAGAATATTCATGATTTTGACCCGTAATTGTTGAGCATCTACTGGATGTATGGCACAGTACCTACTATGCAATATGGGGAACCATAGAAAATAATGCAGAGATGTCTTGAATGAACAGAAACCTCCATTTCCAGGGTCATCATCTTAATCCATCTCAAGCTTTTTAATAACTCATATGCCCAATGTCTTTGAGGCTCCCAACAATGATATCACGTGTGAAGACAGAAGAAGGCTTCTGTCGTGTAACAGGTATTTCTAAGTTCCTAAGTAACCTTTTCCAAAGGAGAACACAGAAATAAAAAGATCTGTCAGCTGTATGGCACTACAATGACTGGGTCCAGTTTATCTCAACACATACAGGCTTTGCACTGGCGTTTCCTGGACTCAGTGTCATTCTCTTCTATCCTGCAGGCTTTCTAAACACAAGCCTTTGAATATTAAGCTTATTCTTTGTTCATAATCCATTATGTGACAATAAATCTCAACCCAAACCATCTTTGAACTGGAAGTTAGATTTTGGCCAGTTGCACAATATGGTACACCCACCTCTGCACACCCACAGTTCCTCCGCCAAATGCAAACCTTGCTCGTTGGGGATTACTTAGGTAGCAGTTTTTAATTGGGTGGCTAGTGTCATAACCGCCACACAAAGAGTTAGTTTGCTTCCTCCGCATCTTCTACAAGGGTCGGGCATAAGGCTTTTAAGCGACGTTCTAAGATGAGGGTGGCAAAAGCAACAGAGAAGGCGTGGAAACGTGTCCTGCTGTCAGTTTCGTTCATAACCGCTGGAGCTTGAAGAGTCAGCAGCTTTAAATGTAAACACGCGAGGGCTGTCAGGGAGACGGTGACCCTGGGTTCCCGGGGGTGGAAGGTTAACCTCGGCTTGGAGTTAAGCAAGAGCAGGGGGCGCGGCCTCCGAGGCTGAATTAGAAGGCTCAGCTCTACCGAGCCCTCAACGCCAACGGCTGGCTACAGAAATTGGTGGCTCGGCCGAGAGAGGTTTACCTCCTTGGAGGCTGGCGTCCACCTGGACATCTGCCGACGGGTCAAGTTTCACTAACGCCATATACTTGAGAACCCCCCCTCTCCCCCCACGAAGTACATACTCTAAATCGAGATTTTCCTCCCTCCCTTTCCTCCTTTTTTACTTTCTTTATTATGTATTTATTTTTCATTCGTACTTTTTCCTTTACTTCAACGCCTTCCTCTCCCTTGGTCAGCAAATGACCTGGCCCTGCCCCACCCACTCACCCCACTCTGGCTCCCTCTTTTCATCTCCGGAGGGCCCGGGGGTTCACGCCACTGTGCCCGGCTCCCGCTGTGCGCCCGCCCCATCGCCCACAGCCAGCAGTTCTCCCTGCCCCCCTTCAGCTCCCCCGCTTTCCCAGGCACGGACTGTCGCGCTCCAGGCCCGACCTCTCCAGGGCGCTACGCCGTGCCCGTCCCGGCTCCGGTCCCCCACCACCCCTCCAGCACAGCCCAGAGTCTCGTCCCCGCGCCGGCCGGGGCCGCCACGGCCGCGGCTTCCCGGGTGGCCAGGCCTCCGCGGAGTCGCCCCGCCCCAGTCCAGCTCCGCCCCCGACCGCCGCTCCCTGATTGGCCGCGCGCCACCTCCTCCCCGGGCTCCTCCCCTCCCCCTCGCCCAATGGGCACCACCACCTGGTCCAAAAATTCCCCCGAGGGGACCTAGGGGCTCTGCAACCTCTAGCTCCTGCCGGGCGGCGGTGACGGCCGCGTCGGGGCACAGAGCGGGGAGGGTCACGGAGTGGGGAGAGGAGGGAGGAGGAGGAGCAAAGGTGTTGGAGAGAAAACTTCTGAAAGGAACAGGAAACCTGCTGGGGAGACGGCGGCTGCGGCTTCTCGGGGCGTCCGGGCTGCGATCGTGGCGGGGTGTCCACAGTTGCGGCTTCGCTCCTGCCCAGCTTCCCCGGCGCGGAAGCGGGGCTGAGCTGCGACACTCAGTCTCTCTGCTGTGCCCTCCGCCGTCGCGCTCCGCCGCTGCGATCCTGCGCTCCGTTCCGCCTGTGCCGCGGCAGCTCCCTGAAGAGAGAGCGGCGAGGGCGCAGAGAAGAGGAGGGACGTGCACTCTGGAACATGAAGCAGCATGTCTGATAAAATGTCCAGCTTCCTCTACATAGGGGACATCGTGTCCCTGTACGCGGAGGGCTCCGTCAACGGCTTCATCAGCACCTTAGGGTAAGCGGGGGAAGCGGGCCGGGCGGCGCTCGCGCTCAGCCTCCTCAGAGCCCATCCCGGCCCCTCCTCGCGCCGCCGCGTCCTCCCGCTGCCGCCCGCGGGGGCCGGGCCGGCCGTCTGCGCCGGGGACAGCGCTGTGCGCTCCGCTCGCGCGCTCGCTCGCAGGAAGCTGCCCCGAGAGGCAAGCCTGTCTCAGCAACTTCGTAATCTCAAGCTCAGAGACACATCAGAAAAGGAGGAAGTGATTCAAAAGCCCCGAGACAGGCCCGGCGAAGAAGTCTTCCCTGGCGTCTCCATGGGTTGTTTTGACTAAAATGTGTGTTTGTTTTCCTTTAAAGGCAAAACAAAACACCCCCTCTTCCCATCTTTTCTGGCTACGGGGCTCAGCCCCTTGTCTCTCAGTGTCGGTTTGAAAGAGCAGTCGACAATAGTCCGTGGCCTTGGACGTGAAACTTAAGCGATGTGGTGAGCCAAAGTGTGTGGCTTTGTCCTGCGGGAGGAGCTCACCGTCCCCTCTTCGCTGAAGTAATTTCCTTTTGGCCTTGCCAAACGGGGACTCGCCCCGCCGTCGTGGGCAGCCCAGGGGAGTCCGCAGCGCTGTGACCCTCAGAGCTTTCTGAGGGCCTCCTGGGTTCTAGAACTGAGACCTGCTTTCTCCCCTGTCCCGGCCTTGGCCCGCTGAAGTGCTGAAACTCTCCTGGACCTCAGCCAAGTGCCGAGTTCTTGAGATTTGAGTTGGTTTATGAATGGGGGAAATATGTATGTGTGTGTTATATATATAGTGTGCTAAATGGTTAAATAGAACTTCCTTGATTACTAGTATTTTCTCTCTGTCCTAACTGTGAATACCAGTGTGCAGTTTAATTGCACACTGTAATATATTTTGATGCACAGGTATTTTTTGTGACCTCATGGTCTCAGCACTTAGACCTCCTAGTCTTAGAGATTTTAGGCTGAGGAACTGGTGTTTCCACTCGTGGCTGGTTACTACTTTTAGCTGTTAGGTTTTGGGGCACATGATTTAACATGCAGAGTCCCTGGACCTTGACTGTTACAGGTTTTGAGGCATATGACCTATATAACAGAGTGCTGCCTACTCAACCCTGGGATGTGGAAGTCACCAGTACTTCCACTGTTCCTGTTATTAATATTTGTGCATTTCTCTTAATGGGTAAAAGAAGGGAGGTAGATTTAGTTTAATCCCTTTTGCATCAATGTTATTTACTTGTGAAACTAAAGCATAGAAAGAATAAGTATCAATGGCAGGTGCTTATGCTGGGTTTTAAATCTTGAGCTACCATTGTTTCTGAGAGCATTCAGGGTACAAATTCTGTTTCGGGGCCCCCAACAACATTTTGCAGATGGACTTTGCTGCACTTCACCTTCCATAGACTCCCCTAGGTGTGTGTGTTGTAGTAGTTAAGCAGGAAAGTCTCCGGGGACAGAAAGGTTGGGGTTCAAATTCTGGCTCTTCCTCTTGTAAACCTTTTGACCCAGGGTAAGTTACATAATCTTTCTGTGCTTCGGTTTCCGCAGTTCTGAAAAATAGGAATAATAATAGATTCTGCCTTACAGGGTTGTGGTAAGGAAGAAGAGAGTTAATATACGTAAAGCGCTTAGCACGGTACCCTGCACATAATAAACACTTATGGAAGTGTTAGTTATTATGGTAATTACCATTACTATCTTGGTGACTGTGAAAAATAGTTATATTCATGGACAAAATAATAAAAAGAATTAAGAATAGAGCGTAAAACCTAGACAAAGAAAGGAATATGTTTTTGTAGTGTCTTAGTCAGCAAAAGTATGCATATGGATAACTTATAAAACAAATACTAGGAGACTATTGATGGTAAATCAGGAAGCTGCAACTTTAACAGTTGTGGAGTTGGCTCTGCTCAGGAAATTGAGGTGAAGAGAAATGAAGTGACTAACTGAAGAAACAGGGCATTAATGCCAAAAGCTGGAACTCTAACCTTGTCTCCAGATTCCCAGCCAAGTGTGCTTTTCTTTGCTTACATATAATAATCTTGAAGCCTTGAGAAAAATAAGCTTGTATAACCTTTAATGTAGCAAAGACATTTGTATAAATATTTCTTATGTGTATTTAATATGTCTTGCTTGTGTTTTAAACGTTGTTTCCTTAGGATGTGCTTATTCAGTGTATTATTTTCTGTGAATGAACTGAGTCTTGTTGGGTTTCATCTGACAAGGCTGTCATGCAGCAAGATTCTACGGTGAAGAAGGGTCTTTAGAAATGCTGCCGTTGGTGAAACATGCTGCTTTGATTGGATCATCTTTTTCTGAGATAGATTGCTCAGAGGTTCAGATAACTTCGTAGTACTTTAGAAGTTAGGAGTTCGGTAGGGCAGTATCTCCCTCGTGCTACTTGCTTCTGTAACATCTTTTCAAAAGACAGTTAAGTAAAAGTCATTGCTGATCTGCCCTGATGCAATCTCTTGGCCTTCATGAACAGTGTCCAGAGGGTACTCAAGGGCAGTATGATGCTAGCCTAAGTCTTAAATGGGTTCTAAGTTGAGAGAATCCTTATAGAATAGTTGAGGCAAACTGTAAAATTAAAAGTGCTGTGATTTCTCGCTTGACAGTAATGGCATCATTACATTTATGATACAGAAAAATTTAGCACTTTCTGCTTTGAAAACAGGACATCCCAGAAAACATGTTGGGAATATTAAATAGAATTAAATCTGAAATTATTAATTATCTCATTTACGAACATTTCAAAATTCTCTTGTATATGAGATATGCAAATAATGTTGCAAAAACTTTTAGGTTGCTTTTGGAAAGCATCTGGTGTCTTCTTTAAAAGAGCTCATTTGATTTCTAAAGGGATCATGCTGTTCATTTTCTATTCTTCTAAATATTAAATTTAAAAGTCATACGAGAGAGAACAGGAAACTTTGGAGGTAAGAAGTAAATTTGTTTTCCTGACCATAAGTCACACATCACAACAGAACTAACTGGACTCTTGTGCCCAGATATGAAGGTTTGTCCATGGCTTCATGCAGTCCTCTACTCTGTACCTCCAGCCATCACAGTGGCTATATATTTCTGTGGGAGTTGTTAGATAAGATGCTAAAACTGAGATTTGACCTTACTAACTAAACCAGTATATTTTATTATAATTTAAAACTGATGTATTTTGTGCTCATCTCATTGATTTTTATTAACATGTGGATAGTTTTCAAAGTTATGCATTCTGTTTATATTAATAAAATAATTTTCTAAAATTTAGGGATGAAAAGTTTCAATTTTTGAGAAATAATCCTATTTAATTTCCTAATGGCCATGAACTATAATATCTGATGCTTTTATCCTGAGAAGTCAGACCGATTGAACATGATTGTTTTGTTCAAAAACTGACATTGCTGTTTTTTTTATATAGTCATGCTTGATTTTAATGTTTAGGACTTTCTTTAGTGTGTGGAACCACACTGCCCTCAGATTTTTGGGAGTTATAAAGCTCATGGGAGCATATGTCCATGCCACATGGAATCTTATCTAGGCACATGTTGGGGTGGCATCCCAATTGTTAGCTCAGAGTACAATTGGTAGATAATTTATTTTGAAAGTCGATTTTAAGGCTATGAAACCAAAATGAGGTGGTAGCTGTAGTTTCTTATTATATTGTAATAGGATTATTATTTTTACCCTTTCTGTATCAAAGACAGAGTGCATACTTCTAGTTGAACTTCCTTGCTCTTCTGTTAGTTGGAGGTCTGTTGGCCTAGGTCTGCTGCTAATTAGCCATGTGGCCTTGTTCACATCATTTACTCTTTTCTCATATCAGCCTGTCTTCATGGAGACTAAGAAGAAGAACAGATACTGTTCTCCCTCTCCCTGGGGGTACTATAAAAGTGAATGAAAGAGAGAAATAAAAAGATTCCTTTTTTAGAAAGTTGCTAGAAAAATCTACAGTATGGTTATATTTTCACATGTAGAATTGCAAACTTTCTTCAAAGGCATATGAATTGTTAAAGTGAATCAGATTGGAGACATTGGCATTGTATATATTTAGCGAAAATTTATTCCACTGTAAGATTAAAGGCCTAATGGAAGAGGTAAAAATTAGACTACAAGTTTCTGATTTCCATTTTAGCTCTTCATCCATTTGACACTTTTAGTAGCATGATGATTTTTCAAATTTAGCTTAGGAAGGTAGTTAATAAGAACTGAGTTTATACAGCATTTCAAGGTAATGACTAGATATTTATTTGCAAATAAATTTTGTTTGATTTCAACATTTAGTGTATAAATAAATTTTTGAGAATATACATTGTTATTATGTAGCTTTTGGAAATAATTGCAATAAGGTAATGACTTTTTCAGCTGAAAAAAAGTCATGGGGTTTCACTTCATTTGACTTTAGCAGGCCCCTTTTGAGGGCCTTCTGACTGGAGGTAGAGGAAGATTTTCTTAGACTCTGTGACCCAGCTTTTCAGTTTGATTTCTGTCTGTGCAAAATTTGAATGCCTCAGTTGAGAAGATTTGACCTTATCCTTGAACCAGTGTTTACCTGATTTTTCTGAACCCTGAATTGTTGCAAAATTGAGTTGTCGTTATTGTTCTTCTCTCAGTTTGTAGCTGCCCTGGTTTGTATTTCCTAATTTAATCTTTCATCTAAAGATCCATTTAGGAAATACTTGTATAGACTTATGGAAAACTGCTTTAAATCCTATCGAATGAAGATGGTGAATATGTTTTAAATAAACTGATTTTTTTCTACTGGTACATTTTAGGGTTATACTCTTTATGTTTCATTTAAAAGGGAATGGGGGAGTTTTTGGATATGCTGTACAATTTCAAATGAAGTGTTAATTGTCCCTCCCCCTGCCCCCATTTTCTCTGTCCTGGGATTTGTTTCCCCTGTTGCTGCCACATCTGACAACAAATGTTCATATTTCTGGGGACATTGACTTCACCAATGGTCAGGTACCACAGAGTGGGGACTGAACATAACAGAATTCTTAGGATGGTGGGATAGTAGAATCAGTAAAAAGTGTGTCATTCTTTCCTTGGCTATTTTTCTGCATAGTAAAGGGTTAGTAAATGAAAAGTGTGTAAGTGTATATATTTGTGTGTGTATGTCTATATATGTATGTTTAAGCCATTGCTACCTTGGTTTAAGGTTTCTTCTCTGGCTCTTCTCAGAACCAACACCTGCTACTTACTTTCTCAGAAAACTGTCAAATGGTCACCAGTTGATGCACTGACCCCAAAGCATCATAATAGTCTCTTAGAGTGACAAAAGATTGCAGTCATTTTTACTTCCTGCTTAATTTTTTCCAATGCAATTAACTTTTACCTTTTCCAGTCCTTTGTTTCCATGTTCAAGGATGGATGTCAGGTAGGGTGATAGGTGGGTGTCCACAGTTTATAATTCTGACTTAATTCCTTAGAGGAATGAGACTGTGTAATTGCTTATATTTTCTTGTTCCCAATTATAGTCCCTCAAATTTCTCTTCTAATCTTTTCTTCCTGCTAAACATTTTTGATATTTAAACATTTGAAGATTTGATTTATTATCTTTTCTTTCTTACTTATTTAACTATGCTATTCTTATTGTAGTTTTAAAAATATTTCCCCAAATAGGACTGTTTGATCAGTGGGGAGTTGTAGATGAAGTGTGGAATGATTTATAGTCAACTTTTATTTTTGCATAAGATGTGTTTAGTATCTTCCAGATATTAGCCAGCGTTTCCTGCTATTACCAGGCATATAAGCTTAGCCTGGTATCATATGCCTTTTGGCTAAGGCATATGATAATGTGATAAAAATATCTAAAAGTCCATTGGACATTTGTGTGTCTGTTCAGTGAGGAGGAAGAAGATGATAGAATCTTGAATACCGAATTGTTCTGGAAAGTCTTAAGTGTTAGGAGTGTGATGTTGTGGAACTTGAAATCAGCACAAGCAAAACGATAGTTTCTGAAGTGGTGAGCATAAAATCTATTTAAAGCTGAAAAGTTGACTATTTCTTAAACCTAAAAGTCATTCCATAAATAACAGTGCAGCTTTTGGGCCGTCTCTGGCAGCGAGAGCTCAGTTAGGTAAACAACCATTCCTCCTCAAGTGCCTCTGATGGTTTGGCTTTGATGGAATTGAATTCAGAGGCAACTGTTTGGCTTCATTCTAGGTTTAACAGAAGCTTTTTATTTTTGTATAGGTAGCACTTTTCACAATCATGTTTTCCTTTTGGAATTGTTCTTGTACATATAGCATGTAGATAACTTAGAGAATATAGACAGAATACTGTAGATTCAAACTTTAAAACCTACATTCCAGGCAGAGGGCATGTCTTCATATATAAATATAAAAGAAGAAGTAACAGTGGACTTTTATGAAAAATGTATAGTATAATAACAGTGAATGTTACCATTTTAAATATTAGAACTTGGTAATGGATCACTGGATTATAATCAGACATGTGAAACTTTAATGATCATTCATTCATTTAATGGATAAAACTGTGCCCTTCAAATGTATTGATGCCTTCTTTTTGTGTCATCTTTCAACTCCCATGTTGATTTTGAGGGGAAAGTTTTAAAATATATACCTTTAGAAAACCACAATTTTAATAAAAATATTCAAAACAATATACATGAAAAATAGAACAGCATATTAACAGTGGTTGACCCTGCAGTGTAAGTGAATGGATGATTTTAATTTTTATATTTCTTGTATTTCCCAGATTTTGTATGTGTTTCTTTAATTAACCATCTGTAATCAGGAAAGTTAACTAAATGAAAATGATGTTTTTGAAGATTCTTCAATTTCTTATTACTATTAATCAGCAATATTTACTTTAAAAAGCATAAATAAAGCATTTTCCTGGTCATGGTCAGTGGAGGAAAACCACAAACCATGTTGCTGAAATAGACAGTCATATGTTTACCATTAAACATATAGCTGGGTGTGGTGGCTCATACCAGTAATCCTAGTACATTAGGAGACTGAGGCAGGAGGATTGCTTGCAGCCAGGAGTTTGAGACCAGCCTGAGTAACATAGCAAAATCCCCGTCTCTACAAACAATTTTAAAAAATAAATAAAATTAGCCTGGCATGGTGGTGTGCGTCTGTAGTTCCAGACACTCAGAAGGCTGAGGTAGGAGGATCACTTGAGCCCAGATGTTTGAGGTTGCAGTGAGCTATGATGATGCCACTGCATTCTAGCCCAGGCAACAAAGTGAGACCCTGTCTCAAAAAAAAAAAAAAAAAAAAAAATTTGTTCTTGGTTATTGTTGGTATTTTTAAATGTTATTATGGAAAAATGTTTGTCTGGCCAGTAATGCTGAGCAATTATGTTGGTTGATTTAATTCATGCAGTAAATATATGCAGATGGTCACTGACTTACAGTGGTTCCATGGTTTGATTTATGATTTTTTGTTTATGATGGTGCCAAAGTGATATAAATTTAGTAGAAACTGTACTTTGAGTACCCATGCAACCATTCTGTTTTTCACTTTCAGTATAGTATTCAGTAAATTACATGAGATAATTCAACACTTTATTATAAAATAGGCTTTGTGTTAGATGATGATTTTGTCCAACTGTAGGCTAATGTAAGTGTTCTGAACACATTTAAGGTAGGCTAGGCTAAGCTATGATGTTTGGTAGGTTAGTTGTCTTAAATGCATTTTTGATATTTTCAACTTACAATGGGTTTATTGGGATGTAACCCCATTGTAAGTTGGGGAGCATTGACAGTCTTTTATTTTAGAAGTCTGTTTACGTGTGTAAAAAGTACGCATCTTAGCATGGCTGACTTGTTCATTTTATTAATGGTAATCTCAGTACTCACTATGAAACTTTTATTGCCTGAGTCAACTTTTATAGCAGTGGTTTGTGAGGGGATTTTTCTTTTTGGTGATTGAAATAAATCAACTAAGTGTTTTTATTGACTATCTTTGAAATGGATGGATTAGCTCTTTCAAAATTCAAATCAATAATGATTAACAATAGCTATTACATAGTTTGTACCAACCCACCCAAAGATCTCCAGATTTGAATTAAAAATAAGTTAAAATATCAGGTGGTTTAGAAAAAACTAAAATTGAAAGTGTGTCCACAGCATGAATCGAGTCCATGTGACTACCCTGGTGACATGGTTTATGCCGAGGCATGCTGCAGATTGACCCATTACTTCATTCAGGAAATATTTCTTGAGCCCTCACTATGTGCTGGGGATACACATGTAAAAAGATGACAGATATTAAGCTGTTTTAATTATATCAATTAACTATTATTTAATTTAATTATTATTATTTAGAGATGAGATCTCATTATGTTTCCCAGGCTGGAGTGCAGTGGCTTTTTACAGGTATGACCAGAGTGCACTACAGCTTTGAAGTCGGGGGCTCAAGAAATCCTCCTTCCTCAGCCTCCCCTGTAGCTGGGACTACATGTGAGGCTGAGGACTAAATATTTGTGAAATTAATGTAGTAACTATTTAAGGATTGGGCCGGGCGCAGTGGCTCACACCTGTAATCCTAGCACTTTGGGAGGCCGAGGCAGGTGGATCGCTCGAGGTCAGGAGTTCAAGACTAGCCTGAGCAAGAGCGAGACCCTGTCTCTACTAAAAATAGAAAGAAATTATCTGGCCAACTAAAATATATATAGAAAAAATTAGCCGGGCATGGTGGCGCATGCCTGTAGTCCCAGCTACTCGGGAGGCTGGCTGAGGCAGTAGAATCGCTTAAGCCCAGGAGTTTGAGGTTGCTGTGAGCTAGGCTGACGCCACGGCACTCACTCTAGCCCAGGCAACAAAGCGAGACTCTGTCTCAAAAAAAAAAAAAAAAAAAGAATTGAATAACTGCAATCTATAGCAGTTTTCTCAAATGCCCAAAAGATGATTAAAAACAGTATCATAGGAAGTCAGAAGAGTCACATTCTTTTTCTCCTGCTTGGGATGAACTGGGTGGGGGGGGGGCTTCAAGGAGGAGGTGGCACTTAAGCTGAACTTTGAAGTATCATTAGGATGGATTTCTCTCAAATCTGTGCCCATAATTGATCATGTGTTCTTGGCACTTTTTTCTTTCACTTCAAAAAATAGGTGAAATTTTACTATTTTAATAGCTCCAAAGAACTGAAGCAAACAATTTGATACTGTTGAGATATATAAAGACAGAATAAATAATCTGAGAACCTATTTTATGCTTATTTACCAAATGTGAGAGGTTTAAGTTTGGTTCATACCCTCTGAAATTAGTAAGACTGCTTTCAATCTTTGTCATGTATGCCAAATTTACTGAGACCTGAGATAATGAGGTCAGGACTATAAAACCCAGTCAAGAAGAAACTTGGCAATTATTTGGGGGAATTTATACACTGGACCCAGCTCCTTTTGTTATATTTTTATCTCCTTTCTTCTTGTTTCTCCCCATCTTCAGTGCTTGATAGATTTTCTTAATGAATCATGAAGTTAGAGTCTTATTGATCCCGCAGGCTTTGGCAATAAGGACAACTTTTCATCTAAAATAGTTATTTTTGATTTTTTTTTTTTTTTACCTCATACTGCATATGACTGTTCAGAGCACACAGACACAGACACACACACACACACACAGACACACACGAGCGTGCATTCCCACTTTGTATGAAATATTCTCTGGCATGGAGTCCACTATGCTCTCTTCTCCTTTTGGTATTTTAACAAGAGATAAAGGCCATAGATAGATTCCCATGAATGCAGGGAAGACTAAGGAAGTGAACAAAGCATAATCTAAATTCATATCTAAATTCTTAGAATCCAAATGTGTTATTGAGGGCCTATCTACCAATATTACTGACATGTTTGAGTCACTGTTAAAATATCATAAAAATGTCTTTGTGCAGATTATAAAATACTGGACTTATATTAGTTATTCAAGAGAATTCTTCAACAGAGTCCTAGAGAAAACTTAGGTTTTTTTTTTTCTTTTTTTTTTTTTCCCCTGAGACAGGGTTTTGCTCTGTTACCCAGACTGGAGTACAGTGGCACAATCATATCTCACTGCAGCCTCAAACTCCTGGCCTCAAGGGATCCTCCCACCTTAGCCTCCTGGGTAGCTGGGATTGCAGGGGTGCGCCACCACACCCGGTTAATTAAAAAATAGTTGTTTAGAGGCAGGGGTCTCGCTATATTGCCCAGGCTGATCTTGAACAATCCTGGTCTCAAGTGATCCTCCCACCTTAGCCTCCCGAGCGAGTAGCTGGGATTCCCAGCTAACGCTAGGTTTTCAATGAAGTAATTCCTACTTATCTAGCTCTCTCAGACCTTGTGGTAATGACTAATTGTGAAACAATCACTAAGGGCAGACACTACTGTTCTCCACGTATTATCACCTGTTGAAAAGAGGATTCTTCAAAATATGTAGAGAATTTATATGGCTCATCAGAGCTAAACATAAGGGCCAAAATGACCAAATTAACAAACAAACCCAACAAAACCTCAAAAAATAAAACTAGTTTAAAAGTTGTTAATTTTCTAGAGGCAAAGCAAAATGTATTATTTGTAAAAATTTCAGAGAATAAAGTGCTCTCCAACTCATATTCCAACTCACGTTTAATTAAATTTACAAGCCTGTAGTGAATTGTCGTGGAACTCTTGAAAAACAATTTATAGGTATCCCTTGCTGTCCTCATTCGCACTGTCTGATCATGAAAGCCCAGAAGATTTGGAAAGCAAGGGATACTTCTATATCACTTTGCCCACATGGATAAAGCTTAGTAATTAAAAGACTATATTATATTAGAAGTAACATAATTACTTTGTTGGTAAGGAACAGAAACCGTCTCTGGCTAGTTTAAGCCAAGACGGAAATTTATTGTGAGGATACTGGAGAAGCTCCAAGAAACTGAAGGGTGAGCTCCACAACTGAGCATGGGAAAGGCAGAAACCCATAGCGCTGGGCAAATCTCAACAGCAGGACCTTCTCTCCGAGGCTCTCACCATTTATGTGACTTAGATCCAGCAATTCCTATATTCTCTGTCCCTTTTCTTAAATTTCAAATTACGGGGTGAGAGAATTTGGCCTCATTTGGATTAGGATTAATCACTTATGTCCCTGAAAGGAAGTTACAATGCCCAGATCTGGCTACCAGGGGAATCTCTGTGAGCAGGGCTCCGATTTCTGCCGGCTTCTGGGGCAGTGTGGTGTGAGGGAAAGAGAACAAAGAGGACCTGGGCCTGAGCTAGATTTCACTGCTTAGGAGGCAACAACAATATGTTAACAATGCCTTTTAAAATAAATTGTGGTGAAACATATACAACATATAATTTCCCATTTTAAACATTTCTAAGTGTACAATTCAATGGCATTAAATACATTCACAATGTTATGCAATGTCACTACTGTCCATTTCCAGAACTTTTTTATCATCCCAAACAGAAACTCTGTACCCTTTAGACAGTGAATCCCCATTCTCTTCCTCCCCCAGCCCCGGGTAACCTCTAGTCTACTTTCCGTCTCTATGAATTTGTCTATTCTAGGTACCACATGTAAATGGAAACATACAGTATGTGTGCTTTGTGGCTGGCTTATTTCACTTAACATAATGTTTTCAAGGTTCATATGTGTTGTAGCATGTGTCAGTACTTCATTCCTGTTTATTAACAGATAATATTCCACTGTAAGGGTATAGCACATGGTGTTTACCCATTCATGTGCTGTTGGATATTTGGGTTGTTTAGACTTTCTGGCTATTACGAATCATGCTACTGTAAATATTTATGTACCAGGTTTTGTGTAGACATATGTTTTTAATTCTTTGGGGCATATACCTAGCAGTGGAATTTCTGGATCATACAGTGACTCTATGTTTAACATTTTACCTCAGCTTTTCCTGTTCTCTTTACCCTGCATTACCTTCCCCTCCATATCATTTTATTTCATACAATTTACTGTTTATTGTATCCATTGTTTATCATTTGTCTATACCCCCAATAGAATATAAGGTCTTCGAAGGCAGGGATCTTTTTGTTTTGTCAGTGAATATCCCAAATGCTTGGCTCCACAAATATTTATGAAATGAGTATTTGTTGTATGAGCATATCCTGCCATACCCAACCCTGGGGCCACAGATCAGCCTGTTAGGATCTGGGCCTCAGAGCTCCGCACTGCACCCCCCAACCCCCCACGGTCTGTGGAAAAATTGTCTTCCATGAAATTGACCCCTGGTGTCAAAAAGCTTGGGAACTGCTGGATACATATTTTCAAATCTCTATGTAGCTGTTAACATCAGTCCCTCTCTGGAAAAAAGTTAATGTGATGATTATTCTTATTTATTAAATACCTTCAGATCCACAGGCAATTCCTCTAAAATATAGGAAAGTTGTCACTCGATTTATGGTGCCATTAAATCTTGCTATCATTGGTCCTTTAATAATCTCTTGGGTCGTAAGTCTGTATATACTCAGGCCAACGTATGATAAAACTTAATACTCTGGAAAAAGTAATGTTCATGGCCTTTTTTGAGGGTTTGCATGCTATAGCCACATTAAAGAAAAGTTGCTGTTTCTGTAAATTCAGTTTTGTTTTTACGTGTGCAACGAGTGAATGTGTAAGCATTTTGTGAGACTATTTCTTAATTTAGATCAGCCCTTTCTCTTGGTGGGTAGTATATAATACACCCAGGGAGGCATTTTGTACTTTGACTGCTATTGCTAGAAAAGTTTAATTAAAAAGAATTTGCTGATATGAAATGCAGAGAGTAGTTGGGATATTTATAGAACTCTAGAAAAATAGAATAGGGTATATTACACCTTGCAATTGTTGTTTTTAAAATTCAGGAATAAGAGTCTGGAAAATGGTCAGCATTTACATATAGGTTAAGAGGAACAAATGAGCACTATTTTTGTTCTTCATTAAGTTATAATATATCTATTGACTAAGTCTGTTGTAATGTGCTTTGCCTGAAGCCAATTACAAAAATACATATTCGGCCAATTTCTTTAAGAATTTGAAATTCTCCAGTGTTTTTATTGACTCTTACTCTGGGAATTCTCACTGGTAGCAATGTACATATGAGGACTTCTTTAAGAGTTATTTGCATGTAGGACAAAAAAAATAAAGTGAAAAAATATAAACATGTACAAATTACAAAATAATTTGAGAAAATAAAACAATGTCATTTGATTTCTTCTAGTTCTAACATGCTATAATCCTCTATGATACATGTTTAAAAATGTAATGTCTTTAGAAAAGTAACTTTGAGAAGACACCAAATATCATCAGAGTTTTGTTTCATTTCTGTAATATCCAAACTAGTCCGGTTTAAATATATCATACCAAGTAAAGACAGTGACTTAAAAAAATCTATTACCCAAATCATCAAACACAGTTACATTAGGAAGCCAAAGTAAGTTAATGATTTAAGGACTAGTTACTATGTTTGGCTAAAGTGTTCAAGGTCATTGCTAATATCAGGGACATAACTACTTAATCATTTGCATTTCAAGTAGATTTTTGGCTTCAATCATGTTTTCAAAGAGGATAAGTTCAGTTCAGGTTCTTTACGGAGGGGGTGGGGGAAGGTAAAGAAAAGAATTTCGTTGTACACAGAGTCCTATACTTGTGCCTAAGAATGATAGTTATTAAGTGATACTTTAAAGTCAAATCAAGATTCACTGTCAGTGAAAGTGTTATTAAAAACTTGACTAAATTAATCCCCCTACAGGATTACTAATAAATGAGAAAAGGACTTTTAATTTTCTTCCTTTATTTACCTGACAGGTCATGATTTAATAGTTGAGTTCCAGTTTTAAACCCATGTGAAGAATGAGCCTCCTTTCCTGGTTAGTACAAATGAAGTCATTGTTATCTGTTAGGGGAGAAAACAAGTACTTCTTTCCAAAGTCACAGCTCCTAAAGAGTCTCTCAGAAGGTCTTTTAAAATATTATTAAATTGCAAATGTAAAAGTACTTTGTTAATAATTGGAGAATTGAATAAAGAATTGTTTAGGTAAATTGTCATGTACAAGTTTTGAGAGGCAGTAATTTCTTTGGCAATAGATACCCATAAAGTTATTTTATAAACATTTTCTGAAGATTAGGTCAACATTTGTATTGCACATTTTTTTAAAAAGTGGAAGTTATAATTAATGCAATAAATTCTAAAGAATTAATACCAACTGCATTATTTAGTTTGAAGCATATTTAATTTAACAAAATGCATGTTAATTTCAGTTTCTGTATCAGAGACTGCTAGTAATTCACCCCAAATTCATTTTTCTGAATTTTTCCCTTCTTCCATACTAATAGAAGTACTTGAGTTTGTGGGTGCCCAGAATAAAGACTACATTTTCTAGCCTCCCTTATAGCCAGGTGTGGCCACCAATTACATTTTGTAGTCAGGACCTTAAAGCAGGTGTTTATGCCCCGAACCTCCTTCAGGTGTTTGGAACATGGCGTGGGAAGAAGGCATCTTGGATCATGTGGATAAGGCCAACACACTAGGAATGACAGAGCATTAAGAAATGAATCAGTTCTCCAGATGTCCTCAAATCCTGGCTCTGCTATCATATATTCTAACAAAAGATGATACTAGAGGGGTAGACAAGAGCCAGATTATGTATATATTCCCTATTCGGCAATGTGAAGCCATCGAGTAATTTTTAAGCAGGAGAATGAAATGATCAGGTTTTGCTCTAGAAAGAGAGGACAATGGTAAAGAGTAAGAATAGAGGGCTGAAAACAGCAGGCCAAGGAGGAACAGGGGTGGGTGGTCATTGATGGAGCCCGAAACAAGCAACTGTAGTGCGGATGAAAAGTAGCTTGTCATCAGAAGCATTAAAGGGACAGTATCTTTGTTTGGTGTTTCACTTTAGACCTAGGAAAGATGTATAAAATAGTCACCATTGCTATTAAGGCTTTATTACTTTTGAAAACTGAACCTACAGATTTGAAGTTTTTCTTTTCGTCTGCTCCCATTTGAATGTCATATTAGATTAAATTCAGGCTTTCCAGGTTTCTGAGACATAAACCTCATCTTGTGCCATACCTCCTTCCTCTAGCTCTATACATTATGCATACTGTCTTTTTTGCCTTTTTAGTTACACAAACATTCTGAGCTCCCTTTTGTCTTTTCATGTGTTTTTCCCTCTGTGTGGTCAGTTTCTCTTCTTATCTGTATACCTTTCACTTATTTATTATTTAGATTTAAGCTCTGTGACTTTTTAGTGACAGTCCCTGATCTTGCAGACTGTGTGAGATGCCTTTGCTATGTGCTCATATAGCACCATATTCTTTTCCTTCACAAAATTTATCACAGTTGCAGTTTTAATTTTGCTTCTAATTCTATGAGCATCGGATTGTTTGTTTCTCCCACTGGACTTTTTTTTTGAGACAGAGTCTTGCTCTGTTGCCCAGGCTAGAGTGCCATGGCATCAGCCTAGCTCACAGCAACCTCAAACTCCTGGGCTCAATCCATCCTCCTGCCTCAGCCTCCTGAGTAGCTGGGACTACAGGTGCACGCCACCATGCCCAGCTAATTTTTTTCTATTTTTAGTTGCCCAGCTAATTTTTTCTATTTTTAGTAGAGACATAGTCTCGCTCTTGCTCAGGCTGGTCTTGAACTCCTGACCTTAAGTGATCCTCCCACCTTGGCCTCCCAGAATGCTAGGATTTACAGGCATGAGCCACCACACCTGGCCTTCCCACTAGACTTTAAAAGCTGTGAGGGCAGAGACCATGTCTGATTTTGTTCATAATTACATCCTCAGGGCCTCTCATAGTATCTGTCAGATAGTACTCAAGAAATATGTTGAATGAATCAATAATGTTTTAGCATATGGTTAAGAGCATGGGCTTTTGGTTGAGACAAACCCGATTACTCCACTTGATGACTCCACTCTTTCTCATGGTGTAATCTTCAGAAGTTATTTAACACTGAACACCTAAATTTCCTTATCTGTAAAGTGGGATTATTGCCCAGTTTATAGTATTGCCATGAGATTAATGGCAACTAACATCTGTGAAACAGTAACAATCAGGCCCGTAGCATCAAGCACTCAAGTGTTAAATATGTGGAAGCCATTATTATTGTTGTTGTTAATATTATTATTGTATCTAAAAAATCAGTCCGAGTCTCTTTTGAGAAGTCTGGCTAAGTTCGTTGATGTTAAAAGTTCTGCTGTATTATGTTTATAAAATTTTGCAGTATACCAGTTTTTAAGCTAGTATTTGTTTAATAGGCTGTTCAAAGGCACACTGCCTTATCTATTATTTGTTTTGGTTTTGATCTTTTTTTTTTTTCTTTCTTACGTTGATAATGCACGTTACTAAGTTGCAGGTACTTATATTTATCTTTTATTACTGGTTTGATGCATGCCATCCTTTTGATGTAATGCAAACATCTGAAGTATATTGATATTAGTAATAACCTTAGATTTGCTTGGCATATATGAGTATATACCATACCTTCTTTGACTAGAACTTTCAAGTCTTTTTACATTTTAAAGCCAACAAGTTATTTTGGTTGCTAATACTTCTTCCCTACTAGAACATAGTAATAAAAAGAAACAATTTAGTTTTATTTATTGAGACAAACCAAGTGTTTGTTTTGGAGCCATTAGAATAGAGTTTTTGCTTAAGTTTCCACTGGACAGCTGGTGATGCTGTTCTTTCTGAGGTTTCCTACTGGCTAAGAATTCTGATCAAATTTCTGTGACTGTTGGAGGGATTAGCAAAAACATTTATTTAGTTTGGATAATTAATCGTTTTGCAAATAAACACAATTGTTTAGGAAAATCTTGTCAGATTTTAAATAGTAACTAATCAAATTATGATGCTTACTTCTCTTGGGAATACTAATGATTTTTAGACAAAACCATAGGGATTGAAAAGGCTTAGAGTGTATTTTATTCCGGCTTTTTAGATCTACCTGCTGAATAAAAATTATTCAGAGCTTAGCCTTCTTTTAGTTATACCATAAAAAATTTTACTATTTATCTCACACTTAGTATATATGTGTACACAAAGTATTGAAGAACCTTTAAAAAAATTAAAGCATTAAAAACATTTTAAAAAGAAAATACTCTGTGAACTCTTGTTTGAAAATTTCTCTATGAGAAAATATTTCCTTTTAGTGAACATAAATTCCTTACAGTGGAGTTTGAGCCAGTTTGCTATTTCTAGGCATACTGGAGTAATTGGTGATGGAGAAAGGCTCGCAAAGTGCCACACTCCTGGATGCGATAAAATACCAGTGTCTCTGAAGACGCTAGTTTTATTAGTCAGGATTTTTTTTTTTTTTTTTTTTTAAATAGAGACAGTGTCTCACTCTGTCACCCAGGCTGGAGTGCAGTGGCGCGCTCATAGCTCACTGCAGCCTCCAACTCCTGGGTTCAAGTCATCCTTTGACCTCAGTCTCCCAAGTATTTGAGACTACAGGTGCATGTCACCACACTTGGCTAATTTCTAAAAAAGATTTTGTGGAGACAGGGGTCTTAACTATGTTGCCCAAGTTGGTCTTGAACTCCTGGCCTCAAGCAATCCTCCTGCCTTGGCTTCCCAAAGTGCTGGGATTACTGACATGAGCCACTGAGATGGGCCTAGTCAGGATATTTTTTGGTTACAAGAATCAGAAAACCCAATTCAAACAATTTGCAACAAAAAAGAGGATTTTGTGGCTAAGGTAACTGAAAAATTTTGGCATAATGTTGTTACAGGGCTCTCTCTTGTGATCCCTGATTCTTCTGTGTCGTCAGCATTAGTCCTGTTCTCAGGCAAGTCTTTTGTTTATGGTGGAGCAGCTTCAGCCTTACCCCACCCTCTTACACCAGAGCTGACAAGAGAGTGCCTCATTCTCTTAAACTCTAGAAAAAAGTGCTACAGTTACCACTGTTGCAGTGGCTAATAATGGTCCCTTCTTTCGGCCAAACACCATTGCCAGGGGATGATCTGCTCTGCTTACAGAGGTGACATTATCGTGGTGTCATCTTGAGTGGAAGAAGAAGAGCTGTTCTCTATTTTGCTGTCAGTGCTCTGCTGCCAGAAGGAAGGGCAGGGCGTTCGGGGTAGGTGGAGACAAGACGTGGGCACTGTGGCCAAGTAGGATCACCCCTCAGCCTTCAGGAAGCCATGTTTCCTAAGTCATTACAAACAGGACTTAAAAATTGGAAGCCTTTAATTATTTTGGTACTTAGATAATTCTCATTTCCAGTTCACTGTTTTCAGGTTTTATCCTAGGCCTGCGGTCCCAACCCCTCCGCTGTTGTTTTCGGTGAAACTGGTCCCTGGTGCCAAAAAGGTTGGGGGACCGCTGTCCTAGGCTATCTCAGGTGGAGTCCGCTTCCGGATGAAAAGGAGATCTATCTGAGTACTTTACGTGCCACAAAGCCTTAGGAATCTGGTTTGGTCTAACTTTCACTTTGACATCAGCTAATGTCAAGAAGAAAAGGATTCTAAGAAAATCAAGGGTGGGGGTAGTGGTAAGAGTTCGAAAAGGAAAGGCAGCTGTTTGTTGTAGCTAAATTATACCTCAATAATGCTGATATCTGTATCAGATACAGATACATTTGAAAAGGAGGGGAGTTTATGAGACAAACTTTTCCAAAATAAGCACATTATTCATAAACACAGAAGAATTTGATAAATGAATCTTATCCATGAAAGCAAATGTATTCGAATCTCTATTTCTTATGGTAAATTTGATTGTGAATGTTCTCACATTTGGTTTGTACAGATTTTGTTTAGACACAAGTAGCTTATCTACTGTATGGAATAGTTGTGGCATGTTATGTGCACATAATGAACATGAATTATTATGATGAAGAGGGATAAAAACAGTAAGTAATATAAATAGGGTTTAAAATTTAAAATTTTTTTTTTTTTTTTTGAGACAGAGTCTCACTTTGTTGCCCAGGCTAGAGTGAGTGCCGTGGCGTCAGCTTGGCTCACAGCAACCTCAAACTCCTGGGCTCAAGCGATCCTCCTGCCTCAGCCTCCCGAGTAGCTGGGACTACAGGCATGTGCCACCATGCCCGGCTAATTTTTTCTATACATATTTTTAGCTGTCCATATAATTTCTTTCTATTTTTTAGTAGAGATGGGGTCTCGCTCTTGCTCAGGCTGGTCTCGAACTCCTGAGCTCAAACGATCCGCCCACCTCGGCCTCCCAGAGTGCTAGGAAAAATTTAAATTTTGAATTTTAAAAGGAATAAATTATTAATTTAGATCTCAAAAATTAGAAAATTTTGTTGTGAGATGCTTTTCCTTAAAATTTCCCCTAGTAAAACAGATATAATTTATTTTATGCTAGAACCAAATATGAATTATAATTCCTAATATATAATATTTGAAATGTTATCTTTATGTAACTTTTTAGAAAAATCAAAGTAAATTTTTCACACTCTTAAAAGTCAGTATCTTGGCCAGCGTCATGGTGCCGCACATCTGTAATCCTAGCACTTTGGGAGGCTGAGACAGGAGGATTGCTTGGCCCTCAGGAGTTCGAGGCTACAGTGAGCTATGAGTGTGCCACTATAGTCTAGCCTGGGTGACAGAGCAGGACCCTGTCTCAAAAAAAAAAAAAAAAAAAAAAAAAAAAGGTCAGTATCTTCAACTCATTTTTTTTTTCTTCTGTTTTAAATATTTAAAACGTGGGCCCATCTTGAACAATTGAAGACATTGATTGGTTATGACAGGACTATGTAGAAATCATAATTTCAAGGTTGAAGTCAAATTATCGAATAAGTGGATACTTGATAATGAGTTTTTAAAGACAATATGGATTGCAGAAAGAGCTGCTCAAATGCTTGGGTCTGAATTCTGTTCTGTCCTGTAAACCTGGAGAACTCATCTAACTTCTGAATTCAGTTCCCCATCTTTAAATTGGGAATGCTGATAATATCTGTCTTGTGTTCCTCAGTGGTCCTTTGGGACAATATATCTGTTTGCATATTTGGAAAGCTATACTGGTACATGCTAGACATTTAAAAAATTAGTATTGTTTTTTTTTTAATGATAAAGTCTTAAGGAGGTCACCTAAACCTGTTTATTAGCAAGAATTGAATCATATTACAAATTTTAATATCAATGGATATTTTCCCCCAGATTTCTGTACTTTGAAAAGCAGGAAAATGTTTCCCCTGTAGCAGTGATACAAACAAAATGTTGAGTTAGTTTCATAATCCAGTATTTCCTTGATTTTATTTTGTGTTTATTGATGAAAGAAGATATGGAAAAAGGAGAAATAATTTATTTTAGTTATATACAAAACTCAACATCTTATTTTAGACAGTCATTTTAAAACTATGCTCCAAATATCATGACTACAGTTCAACAGATCAGTCATGATATTTGGAGTCTCATTAGGTATCCTTTCTTTATTTTTTTGACTCAAAACACAAGAGAGGAGATGAGACATGGCTTTGAACTTCATTGATTGTTTAAAAAACCCACAAAACTGGTCCAGCTGTTTCTTCAAACTCCAGCACTCAGGGAAGATTAAAGGGCGAAATACTAAGCACAATTACACGCCTAAATCAAGATGTCCGTAAATTAAGGACACACATTAAGTGAAGGAAAATAAAACATTTCCTATCACAGCCTTTCTGTTGCTGTTTTTAAATTACAAGTCCTTGAAAGAAAACTTTCACTGCTTAGCAAGTCTTTAGGCAACGCTCAGAATGCCCATGCCGGGAGGCTGGCCCAGTGACAGCCCTGGACTGCCAAGTTCTTGGAATTTAGATTTTAAACAGTCAGGGAAGAGGCTTTTGACTGGTGTGTGAAAGGACGGGAGACTGAATGTCTGCGTGTCGCTGTGCTGAGCAGTAGGGAAGAAGAAAAAAGGGTGGACACAGGGAAAATGGCAAGTCCCTACCTTAGGGCTTTTTTACATTTAGAGAGAATTCAGTGGTTTCGAACATTGAATAAAGAATGTAGCTGAAGAGGTGTCATTTCACTAGTTTAACATTGAAATATTGGACACTATGGGAAAAAAAGCAGTAAGGATTTCGGACAACAGTATAAGGATTTTATTTTAGAGACTATTCATAAAATTACTTTGAAAGAAAATTGAAAAAGGTGTGGTGATTCCATTAGGAATACCAAATCTCAGTCCAGAGTGAATCTTTGCATCCTGTGCTTTTCACAGACCTTCCTCAGACAGGACAAAAGCAAGGGCAAAGTTAGACTGTGAAGGTTTCTTATTCCTTGTGATTTGGGAGAAGTCCTTCTTATCCTGGCAGGAGATGCCATCATCTTGCGTGGACGTAGCCTTTCAATGACAAAGTCCTTAATGTACAATTCAGAAACAAAACACAGTGGAAGAATTGTTTTTCTTCTAATGGATGTATTTTTTTCTATGTAATTTATAATTATGAATGGCATTATGAATTAACGTGCAAAGCTAAGAACACTTAAAAAAAGAAAAGTTGAACTCTGTATCGGTTTGTGGGAGAGAGTGAGTAGTGTATTATTAAATCTGTATTTGTTCCTTATAGCATGTCCAACAGAATAAGGTAACTGTGGAGGTTTTTCTCTTTCCTGGTTAGGTTTGATTGGAAATCATTAGATTGGCAAGATCATTGAACTATGAAAACAGTTGCCCAAAAGAAGAAAAAAAAAAAAAGAGTTTAACAGTTAAAAAAATATTTCAGGTGTTTTACTCAAAACCTGTTCAAAACTTGACATTATAAAAGAGAATGAGAGAGGCAGATGTAGATAGAAGGTCACACCAACTTGGGAGGAATTGGGAAAATCCTACCAAAATGTCAGATGAGATCACCTGTCACTAGGGAGACAACTGGTAGAGAGGAGTGAAGATAGTGGATACCTGGGGAATATGAATCCGTAGATTCTTTGAGCAGGATTAAAAAAGAAATCGTTGTGTACCTTTGTTTACTTGGTCTTCAGTTTCATCCCATAGGATGGAAGAAGGTTAAGAAATAAGTTATTTTGCCTTGAAAAGGAATCTGCTTTGGGTAGCCTAGCAGTAAGAGCAGGCAGAATGAAAACCACCAAATCACATTCTTAGAGGAAGTTTAGGTGATAGAATCATTGTAATGGATCAGCTGCTGTTTAGACGTCTCTGGAAGACCTTTTCTGAATAAGGGAAAGTAGTAGCCCTGGTTCCTGTTTTCTTTTTTAACCAGAGAAGAATCTGATCAGCATCAGTGTAAAACCATTTTGCAGATGAAAGGAAATATCTTTCCTTTTGGGTCCAGGAAATGCAAATGTGAAACAGCCAATCACATGCTTCAGAAGGAATCAGAAAGTAGAGCCTGAGATGTTCACCATCCACTCCAGTAAAGGGCAGAACACAGAAGAGGATACTCTTGTTGAGCCTGTCTTTGTAAAATTATTTTCCTGACTTAAAATGCTAAAGATGAGGCATATAACTTCAAGAGAAGCTTCTATAAAGTTAATTTTCCCTCTGACTTTCCAGAGTTATTGACATTTTGCTTGTTTTAACTTGATTGCTCTTTAGTTTTATTAGATTATAACACAGAGACTTTAAAATTCAAATTAAGTTGCTAAGAGAAAAGAAATATATATAAAATTGGCTATTGATAGCATATTTGTAAACTGAGCCTCCAAAACTTAAGGGTGGGTCCTCTTTGTAAAGAGATGTGTGCAATTCCTTTGCTCCCCATCAGTTATTTAAAAATTATTGAACTATATGTTTGCCACAAACAGCTTCCTAGGAAGATGAGACTGTGTGTGATCTAGAGGAGAGGTTCTATTTTATCCTCTTCTCTATACAATTCTTTGTTAAAGTGCTAATATTTGAGATACTCTTCAGCTTCTTAGGGCTTATGGCAGCCAGTTGTTAGCTGTTAGTTTTGTTTTCATAGGAAAAAGGATTATTAAAGGAATTAGCCTTATGATAGATGGTAAAGGAGAGTGGTATTTCTGTGAAATTCCTGTTGAATGGAGCGTGTCCTCTTTGAACACAACTCCATGCTAAGATTAAGAGATTAGAACTTTCTAAGAATTTCGAGACATCTTGATCGCAAGATATGCTTATGCTCTAAAAGTTTTACTTAATCTTTTCTGGGGTCATATGTGCCTTTGAGACTAAGGAAATTTACATTGCAACTTCCCATATGTTTGCACAAACACAAGATTTTACATATATTTGAGGTTCTTCAAGACTCCCTGTCTACCCCTTGGACTCAAGCTTGAGAGTACTTTTGCTACTATGCAATAATGGCTCTTACATTAAAATTTAAGAGCTAGATTTGTTCCGTTGTGTATACTGCTGTATTTCCGGTGCCTAGGACAGTGTGTGGTTCATAATCAGTGCTTAATAAATATTTTTTTGAGTAAACAAATCAATGGCAAAATGAACATATTTTATTTTTTGTTGTGTGGCTAGTCTGGATTTTTTGGTTGCTTATACTTTATCAGTTCTTTACTATTTAAGAGCAATGCGGAACTTCATGGCTGCATTTACTCCTGTTGCAAGGGACAGAAACCCAATTATGTAAGCAAAATAGGGGCTTGTTGGTTTGCATTACTGGGAAGTCCAAGAGGAAGTTCTGGCTTCAGGTACATCTGGAACTAAGGATACAGTTGATGACACCAGCATTTTGTCTTTCATTCTTCACTTCTGTCTTTCTTGCAGGCTTTGTTCTCTGAAAGCCGTTTTCCTGTCATGGTGGGGGAAAAACAGTTCCCAGGCCTATGCTTTCCCTCATAATGCTTGATATTAGAAGGAAATAGAACCTACGTGCCCCCATTACCACTTTTTCTTTCATTGTTCATATCTGCTTCTGTAAAGGCACTTTGGCCCTGCCTGGGTTAAGTGCTCTCCTCTGACCGAGCGCTGTGTGCCTGGGGTGACGGGAGAGAGAGGCCAGCCTAGGTCTCATACCCTCCCTTGGGTAGTAGAGGAGTCCTGTTGGTTCTTCACCTTGCCTTATTAAGAGTTGTAAATGGGAAAGGGAAGTTCCTAAAAGGGCAAGAGACAGACTAAAATGTAGCTGACGTCCATGGCACCTTTTGTAAATAATTAGTTTAATTTGAGGTTGATGTTATGGTCTCAGGATGTCAGCGGGTCCATTGAGTGGCCCTTACTGAGCACCTGGTTTTCTGGATGTTGTCACCAAAGGCACTTTGAGGATGTCCTCAGAGGAAAATCTCTTATCTTTCTTGCAGAATTTTTAAGAATTAGGAGAATAAATACCAACATTTGTACAAAAGAAAAAAAAAAAACTAGAAGAGCATTATAGGAATCTCATGAAACCTATTATAAATCACAGAGAACTGCTGTCCTGAGATGTTCAAAGCAGTGATTTGGATTTACAGTATGGAACATAGTGTTCTAGGTTTAACTTCTCACCTGCCCTGTGGTGCCTGCAGGAGGACATTGGTATGGACTGAACACACTGTGCTTGGCAGGACTCATAAATGGAACTAATGTGGGTTGGTTTTGGGTGGGGAAGGAAATACTTTGAAATGTATAGGTAATGTTGAAGTATTTTTCTATGTATTTTATTATAGTAGAAACAGTCAATATCAATGACCAACATTTCAAATGACTACAGTTTCAATTCTTTCTTTGACATATATTTCATTTAACATTGATTTTCTAATAATGCCTATATACATTTCTTTAAAGAAAAGAGAGAGTTTCTTTCAATAATTATCCTGCAAGTTTGATTCAAATGCATATAAATCTTTCAGATGTACTTTGTTAAATTAAGATTGTTGCAACGTTGCAATAATTAATTAACACAACATTTAAAAGTGTAATAATCTTAATTCCCTGTTTGGTTTGTTGTGGTCCTGTGCTGAGCAGGAGACTATTAGCTCCTTGATGCAGTGCTGATTTTCAAATTCTGGATCTCTAATGCATTCAAATCCTCATCCTGAACTGCTTTTCATGTTTAGTAACTAAATGTGGACTTAGCTGAAATATTTCCACACATTTATTCTTTTTTTCCCCTTCAGTCTTAGTTAAGGGATTCAGCTGAAATCTATTGTGGTGCCTGACACAGGGTAGATGGATGATTATATTTGTTTAATGAAAGAATGAGTGAATATAAATTAATGTGTAACAGTGTGCTTCATGGGCTGTAGGTACCAATCTCTTGTTTTTTTCCAGGGCTTTTTCTTTGTCCCATTTTCTTCCCTATTAAAAATCATGTTTGAATAACATTTTCCATGAAGTTGAATAAATTCACAATTACTGAGTTAAATAAATGAATATTAAGTGTTTACTCTGTGCTAGGCAAGGTCTAGGTTTTTGACTCTGAAGTACTTAACCGTACCTTATTTATGGTAAATACCATATGTCCATGCATAATTCCACTCCAAACCAATATAATGGCCCTTAGAAGGAGCGTAACTATTTCTGAGTCCCCTGGGTTTTCCTGCTATGCTCCCTAGTTGGGATATTAATAATTTTTGTGAAACACATTTATGGACCCTCACTTTTCTTAGCTGGATTTCTGTGCTAGTTTCTGAAGTGGTCTTCCTGCTTCTACCTCCCTCATTCCTCTAGTCTGTTCTCAATTTAGCAGCTAGAGAGATCTTTCTAGAAATAAGCCAGATCATGTTGACTTCCCTCTGCTCCAAACCCTCCAGTGTCTACTGTCTCACTCAGAATAAAAGCCAGAGTCTTTACTGTGACTTAGGAGGTCCTACAGGATCTGGCCTTCCATTCCTTGGTGGTCTGACCTTTCCAGTCACTCACCTTCTTCTTCACTCCCGTCAGCCGTATTGGCTTCCTTGCAGGTCCTCGAAACTGCCGAACATGTGCCCACTCTCTGGCTATTCCCTCTGCCCGAAATGCATGTCCCCTACATGTCTCCCTCACCTCTTTTAAGACTTTTATTGTGTTTTATGTTTCATTTTTTCTACAACATTTGCTAAGGCACACTATATAATTTATAGGTTTACTGGGTGTATTTTTTGTGATTTGTCTCCTTCCCACTCTCCCCCTGCAAGAGTGTTAGTTTCATTTGTTCTTAGAACAATGCCTGGCAGATAGTAGTTGCTCAGTAAATAGTTGTGGAATGAGTGAATTTCTTTATGAAGAGATTTAAATTTGTTTTTTTCTGGAGTTCTGAACTTCTTTCAACAATTAAGTGGTAAAAATAAATAATGATGATGAAAATGATGATAGTTGATCATTATTGAGTAGGTACTTTGTGCCAGGCATTTATAATAAATCACATTGAAGATGATAATGATAATTATGACTACCCTTTATTGAAGGCCTTTTGTTTTGTCAAATTAGTTATTTTTGAAACAAACCCTATGAGATTAATACTATTGTTAACCAATTTTATAGTTAGGCCAAAGAAATAACTTTTCCAACAGCATACATTTAGTGTGTAATAGATACAACTGAGATATTAGAATCTTAAAAAAGAAAAATATATTGTTAAATTTATATTATCCCATTATGTTAGAAGCCAATATATTTCTTTAGGAATTTTTTTTTCTTTCATAATTGAGATTTTATTGTTTGTGTTGAGGGTAAGTACACAGACATTTCAATTTATACACAATTCTTAGCATATGTATCGAAAGTCTAAAAAGCCATGTATTGTAATTCTTTTTTTAAACAGTATTCCAGTGACTTTCCAGCTTAAAATTTGGAGGCTAATTTTTCTTAAGAGGATATCAAGTAGCAGTATCGTCAACTGTTGGTAAGCTGTTACATAAGTCCCACCAATTCACAATTTATTATCATTTACCCTGCATATTCAAAATTTCAATCTTTCACAGCACATTAACAAAGTTATCAGGAAGACAGGACTTCCACGACCAAAGATGTTACAGAGCACACACAATCCCGATAGGGACAGCCATGACCAAGGAGTGCTTTTCTTTAGGAAACAATTCTACTAAAAAACAACAAGTAATTTAAGACGTTGAGGACATTGAATGCAGGACTGTGACTCTGTGTTGCCATTTGGTATGTTTTATATCATAGGATATAAAAACCAACCATCTATGGAATGTTAAGCTGCAAAGCCTCCCATAATTCAATATTCCACACTATTTTCTGGTTGTACCTAAAAATAAACACACTTAAAAACACACTTAAAAACACACTTAAAAAACGAGATGACATGGGATTCTTTCTTTCTTAATAATGTTTCTAGAGCTACTAAAAACTTACATTTACAAAATAGTTGATGAAAATATTCTTCTGGATTGTACAAGAAGGAAGCCAGGGAACCACTGACAAGACATGGTATATGATATTGATCAGACGTGGCTTCTTTCTCTCCTGCTTCATGAGAGGCTGGACTTGCCTTGGTTTTAGTTTCTCCGTTCTCTGCAGGTAAATCTTTAGTTTCTTGGTTTAGCCATTTCTGCCTGTTTTCCTTTCGTTCCTCTTTTCCCTTTTGTTTGCACTTTTTTATCTGAAGATTTATCCTTTCCTGCTGCCTTTTTTGGCTTTGTTTCCAGTTTTGCAGGAGCAGGTTTAGCTGACAGCTGTGCAGATCTCCTCTTGGGCTCTTCCTTCGCTGCCCTTTGGTGGTGGTAGGGTGTGTGCCCGGTGCCTTAGGGCCGTGGAATGCAGAGAGCCCTGTTGGAGCTGGGCTGCCTGGCCGCTGCTCTCTTTAGGAACTTTTTTTTATGGTTGTGATCATGGTCTGAAGGATTAGGGATTAAAATTAGGGGTACTCTTGCATTTAGAGATAAATTTATTACTATAGTTAAACATGAATTCTACTTCAAGAGTACTACTATTTCTGCCTCCAGGAATTGGAAAAAATATATTTTCTCCAACCTAGAAGCAAGAAAAATAATTTAATTTAGTGTATCTACATGCATCTCTTTTCAGCCATCAGACTTTTCTGCTTGTTTTTATTTCCCTTTGATTTTACCATTGGTTGGCTCTGCTTTCAGAGGTCATGTGGGTTACATCATTATTTTCCGGTAAGGATTCATTCACACCGTCTCAGAAAGAGAAGTCTCTGCTCTTTAATTAAAACGCTCCAGAAGAGATTATATCTGTCATCCCAGCCACAATTAGTCCTTTGCCTGTAACACAGATGAGTCTGGGATTATTTTCTTTGTGCACAGAAATGGCTTTAAAAAAGGGCCTTATGCACATTGATTCCATCCATACCAATTATAAGTGTGACTTTGGAATAAAAACTTTTTTTTAAACTATATTTATTCACATTTAGCCACTGTTAATTAAATGTTGGAAGCTCTGTCTCTGAAGGAATTGTGAGAATGGGAAGTTGTTTTGTTTTTAGCTTTTCCCTTTTTTGGTAGTTCTTAGAAACATCCTAGTTACGGATTGACTAAGAAACAAGAATCATCTGCTTGCAGCTTTAACAAGGTAACTTTTATACCCTCTAACTTTCTGGCAATAGGAGCCTAGTTTCTCATGTTGTGATGATTGTGGGAATCGGTCTATAGTTGCCAGAGGTTTTTCTGGCCAGGGAACTTCTCTTGCCAACTATTTCCTCCCAGGAATGTTTCTCTTTTATGTCTGATCAGTCAGGAAGTGGTAGTTGGTTCTCATATTCATCTCTTTCTGAAGAAGGAGGCATAGTTCAAAGCAACAGGGAAGAGGCAGGTCCTTACAGCCAGAGAACTAATCACTAACTGCATTGTACTCTGAAAATTTCAAAGAAAGAAATGTTTTTGGATAACTAATGTTCTGTCCTGCCTAGGAACTTTTACTAACTGAATTATTTTTGGGAGTACTTTTTAGCCATCCACTTTAGTATATATAATTAAATGTTACTTTGTAGTTTGCCTAGGATATGAACAAAGGATAATTAGTTGTATCATTATCACGTTCTTGCTTCATCTTTCCTTCCTATGATCTTTTTGCTATATCATCCATATCATTTTGTCTTTTGCAATTTGTTTTCTTTACCTTTGTGGTCCATTAAAATATCAATTGATTTATCCAACAATTATTTTTTGTGCACTTACTACATGCCAGTCACTGTGCTGGCTATTAAGGATATAAAGATTAAAAATACAGTGCTGCTGATCCCAAGGAGCTCATTGTTTATTGGAGACATGTAGCTGGACGTGTAATACAATAGGATAACAGCTTGAGGTATAATACAACAGGATAACAGCATGTCAAATATGGTGGAACCATAGAAGGCGACCCTAAGCCTCTAGAGGATGGGTGAGTGAGGGGTTTTTAGTTAAATACAAGTTCAGTGTAGGCCAAGAGAATAATATTTTTTAACAAGCCAAACCTGTAAAGTTAGGCTATACTTTAGAAATAGAGCGGAGATATGAAAACCATATAACCAGAACATAGGTGAGGAAACTGATATGTTAGTGTTCCATATATGCTCAAAAAGAATAAATTTTCTCCAGTTGAATTTGATATATTTCCATTAGAATTTGTATGTTTTATGTATGTCCATTAGATCAGGCTTGTTAGTTATGGATTTCAAAGCATGTATCCTTAGTAAATTTTGTCTGTTTGCCCTGTTAGTAATTAAGACTGTGTTGAGATCTCCCATTATGGTAATGTATTTGTTGATTTCTCTCTGTAGTTTATAAATTTTTAAAATATATTTTTTTGGCTCTACACGTATATTCAGAATTTTTATATCTTCTTAGAGAACTGAAACACTTTTCATTATGTAATAGCTTTTTTTATTCTGACTAAAGCTTTTTTCTCCTTAAGTCTGTTTCTCTGATATTATCACTGCCACCCTACCTTTCTTTCTATTAGATTTCCCTGTTCTGTCTTTTTCTGTCCTGTGTTCCAGATATGACTCTTGTACATAGCATATGGCTGGATTTTTTTATCCAATTGAAAATGTTTTAAGTGATAAGAAAATTAAATTTATTATGATTATTATGGACAAAAGACATGAATAGACATTTTTCAAAGGAAAACATACAAATGGCCAACAGTTGTATGAAAAAATGTTCAACATCATTAATCATTAAGGAAATGCAAATTAAAACCACAAGGAGCTATCACCTCACACCTGTTAGAATGGCTGCTATCAAAAAGATAAGAGATATCAAGTGTTGGGGAGGGTGTGGAGAAAAGGGAGTCCATGTACACTATTGGTAGGAAGGTAAATTAGTACAGTACTCCACAAATACTATGGAGATTCCTCAAAAAACTAAAAATTGAACTGCCATATGACCAAGCAATCCCACTTGTGGGTATATATCCAAAGGAATGAAAATTAGTATGTCGAAGATATAGCTGCACTCTTATGTTCATTTCAGCATTATTTCACAATATCTAAGATATAGAATCAACCTAGATGTCCATAGATGAATGAGTGGATAAAGAAGATATGGTACATGTGCACAGTGAAATTCTATTCAGCATTAAAATTAAGGAAATCCTGTCATTTACAACAATATTCATGAACCTGGAAGACATTATGCTATGTGAAATAAGCCAGGCACCGAAGATAAATAACACATGATCTCACTTACATGTGGAATCTGAAAAAGTTGAACTCATAGAAGCAGAGAGTAGAATGGTAGTTGCCAGTGGCTGGTGAGGGCAGGAGGAATGGGGAGATGGTAGTTAAACAGTTTCATTACGATGAATAAATTCTGGAGATCTATTGTATAGCTTGGTAACTACAGTTAATAATAATGTATACTTGAAAATTGCTAACAGAGTAGATTTTAAGTGTTTTCACCACAGAAAAATGGTATATATGTGAGATGATGGATATACTAATCACCTTGATTGAATCATTTCACAATGTCTACATATATCAAAACATCATGTTGTACACCATAAATGAATACAATTTTTATTTGTCAAGTATGCCTTAATAAAGCTGGGATGGGGAAAAGTTTTACCATATATACTCAACAAAGTAAGTTTATTGATATTTTAACGCATTCCTGTACAGTTCAGAGCCACAGAACTGTTTAGCTCTAATTATTTCCTTTCTGCTTATATGTTGTTGTTGGTATTTCAGTGCTGTTCTTTTTTAACCCTACATGTTTGCTAGTCATTATTATTCTTTTACACTGACAATGTTTGTTTAGATTAAGTCACATGTTTACTAGTTTTCTTCCTCACCATTTCTTCTTATAACTTAAATTTTTCTAGCACGGTAATTTTCCTCCTACTTGAATTATATTCCATAGAACTTTTTTTTTTTAAAGAAAGTCTATTAGTGGTAATTCTTAGTTTTTATTTATCTAAAATACCTTCATAGTACCCTTGTTCTTAAAAGTTAGTTTTGATGGTCACACAATTTTAGCTTGACAGCTAAATTTTCAAATTTGAAGAAATGATTTCACTATCTTCTGGCTTATATTACAGACTCTGAGAAGTTTACTGTCCATCTAATTGCTTCACAGATGGTTTTTTCCCTTGGGTTACCTTAAAGATCTTTTCTATCCTTGAACAGATCTGAATGTATCTATTTTTTAAAAAATATATCTATTTCTTGGCCAGTTGCAGTGGCTCTTGCCTATAATCCTAGTACTTTGGGAGGCTGAGGTGGGAGGATCACTTCAGCCCAGAAGTTGGAGGCTGCAGTGAGCAATGACGATGCAACTGCACTCTAGCCCAGGCAACAGAGTGAGACCCTGTCTCAAAAAAAAAAAAAAAAAAAAAAAAAGAAAAAAAAATATTTTTCTTGAAATATATTGTGTTTTCTATATCTGTGGATTTGTATCTTTCATTAGCTGTGAAAATTCTCAGCCATTATCTCTTCAAATATTGCCTCTCTTCCATTCTCTCTACTCTCTCGTTCTGGGATGCTAATTATATATTTGTGGTAAACTTCACATGCTATCCTTTATGTTTCTTAATCCTGCTTTCATATTTTGTCTGTCCTTACTGTCTTCTGCTTCATTCTGAGTAACTATTTAAGACCGGTCTTCCAGGTTGTTAGTTAGCTGTGTCTGATTGACTATCTTAAACCCACCTACTTTATTCAATAATTGTTTTTTGCTTCCAGAAATTCTTTACCAAATCTATACGGCCATTTTAGATGGGCTTCCTACTTGCTGTTTTTAAAAAAATTTGTCTTTCTTCTCTTCAAACATTTCATAATAATTATTTTATATTTAGTTGATAATCATACCATCTGTTGTTTTTGCTGACTCATGCATAGTAGTTTGTTCCATCTTATTATTTAATAGTAATTGTTAAAATATTTGAGCTCAAAATTCTTTGAATTTAATCTGCAGTATACGACTATAAATTCTGAACAAATTATAAAAAACAACTACTCATAGGTGCTGGAGAGTGACCAAAAGTAGACAAAAACTTGGAGCAGGGGGAGGTGTCTGTCTGTACTTGGAAGAAGAGAGTAGCTCTAAGTGAATTTATGATTTTTATGGCCTTTTTCCTGAGAGTACCTGAAAATCAGTGCCAACCAGGTGGCAAAAACTCAGATAGGAATGACAGTGTGATAGTAGTAAGTGTCTGGACTGGAACTTTGCCTTGTGAGTTACTTTTACCAGCCGCCAGTGATTTTCTAGCTCTTTGCAGATGATTGAGAATTGATAGTAGTTAAGGTCAGCTCAGCCATCACTAAATAATTAATCTCAACTGGTACAGATGCTCATTTATATTCTGAGAAAGGCATTTTGCAAATGCTTTGACTTTGATGGGAACTGTAATGGCCAGGCTGGGACAAAATGCTTTGCAAACTGACTTGCAATAAGTCAGTTTGGGTTCAAAGAGGTCAAGGCAGGGTAGGAAGAACGAAGAACAGGAAGTTATCAGATGGAGAAGGAAAAGCCCAGAAGAAAAAGTCATGATTTCTTCCTTTGGCTGGATTAGGACTTTAAGCTTTCAAAATATACTGGCAAATCCTTTCTGAAATCATTGTCACATATATGTGTTTCTCTTTGAAAGGCTATGTGTGTAGCTCTTTTAGTTTTTTTCCCCCTTAGTTTCATCAGCACCCATACTCCGAAGATAATTGCTTCACAAAGTGATGGCTTCTTGCAGTGACTTATAAAAAGATTAATATTTCAGAGACAGAATTATCTTTGTGGTCATATGATACTCATTTTTTAAAAAAGTAGTTAAATTATTATGAGATGTCCAATTTCCTTAAATACTAAGTTTGACAATTGATATGTCTGATATTTCATTTTTACACTTCTTGTTTTATTTTTATTGTGAAGATACATCCTCATTTTTTCAAATGCACGGTTTGGCTTGTGATTATCTTTTGAATTTTTTTAGAGCAATTTTTGTGAAACTATGAATAAGTCAAAAATTTGTGTTATTTTTGAATATGAGTTCCATCGTGGAGCAGTGCAGACAGCTCAAAATGTCAACAAAGTGTTTGGGAAGGATATAGCTAATGAACGCACAGTACGTGGATGGTTTGAGGTTTGAGAAGTTCTATTCTGGTAATTTTAATCTTGAAAATGACTCAGGTGGGTGACCTGAGGTCACCTTATCCAAGGTGGATAATGATGAGCTAAAAGTTGTAGTGGAAGTGAATCCATCTCAACCTACGCGTGAATTAACAGCAAGGTTTGACATTATACTATTCCAATAATATTGGAGCATTTGAAACAAATGGACAAGGTAAAGAAGCTGGATAGATGGGCACCGCATGAATTAAATGAGCGTCAGAAGAGAAATCGATTCGAAGCTTGTCTTTTTTTGCTGTCAAAACATAAAGGCTAACCATTTCTACACCATATTGTTACATGTGATGATAAATGGATTCTTTTTGACAGTCACAAGCATTTGGCACAATGGTTGGATAAAGATGAAGTGCCAAAACACAGTCCAAAACCGAACATTTGTCAACAAAAGCTAATGGTGTCTGTTTGGTGGTCCAGTGCTGGTAGTATCCACTACAGCTTCGTGAAACCTGGTCAATCAATTATAGCGGATATCTACTGCAACCAATTGGATGAAATGATGTGGATGCTTGTGATTAAGCAGCCGAGATTGGTCACTAGAGACAGGCTAATCCTCTTGGAATACAACGCACAACCACATGTCTCACAAACAATGCTGTTCAAACTACAGCAGCTGGACTTGGAAACTCTCTGTCATCCACTATATTTACCAGACCTTGCACCAACTGACTACCATTTCTTCCAGGCTTTGGACTACTTCTTGAAAGGAAAAAATTCAATTGTCCACAATCTGTGGAAAACATATTTTGTGGTTTCGTCACCACTTGCTCTCCAGGCTTCTTCGCTGATGGCATAAACAAGCTATTGTTAAGATGGCAAAACTGTGTTGATAGTTTAGGCACATACTTTGATTAATTGTACTGCTTCTTGTTTGAGATATAATCAACTAAACTTCTGATTTGAAATCAGACATTTCATATTTAATGATCTAATAAATTATTTGGTCTTATAAAGAATTTAAATATAAGGATTTACCCAGGTACTTCAAAGTTTAGTGTTTATACTGTAGTTTATATGTGGATAATAGATTAATTATATCTTTCATGGAAAAATAACTGGAAACATTTTAAATACCTAAGAGCAAGTACAATTTTAACTTTGGGTAGAACCAGTTTTAGAAATACAAGGAGCAGTAGACCTGTGCATGGTTGAAACACTTTCTACATGGGAATAAATATACTTTTAATATTTAAGCTAAAAATATTTGTGTTAGTCAAAAATATTATTGAAATGAGACACATCTAAAAAGAGAAGATACTGTTAAATTTTACTGGTTTAACCATGAAAGCCACACATTTCAAATGGCAAACAAATGTGCATTTAACTCTTCTTGTTATCATAGACAGGCAAAATATGAGGATAGTCATGAGTGAATTTGGTATGTTGCATCTGTTTTGCTTTTACAAGTTAGCAAATTCTTTGGCAGAAAGTTTTGCAGTGAAATTACTTCCGTCTTTGCATGATTTGAATTATTTATGGCTTTGTGTAGGGGTACCGCCACAGGACCTGTCAGAGATGATGTGTGAAATTGGACATTTTTAGAACCCAGTATTTCCTATCAAGTTACTCTTCAGCATGAGATAAATTAATTACCATACAAACATGAATCTATATCTTTGGGATTGACTCCTTATTTGGTCAACTTGAGTACTGCTAAGTAAAAAAAAAAAAGTCTGTATTACTAAATGGCCAGATCTTAAGTTTTTAAAATACCTTCTAAGATAATGGTGAATGAATGGAACAAAATCACTTAGTGCTAGTATTTTGCTTGGAATGATAAAATAATGTGTACATGTTTAAAAATTAGGTGCTAAACAGTTAAACTTTCAAATTACAGTGCATAAAATATGATAAATGTCAAAATTTGCTATTGAAGGATGATACCACAAATCAACTCTTGTCACAAAACAGGATCAGGAAAACAAAAAAAACCACAGAAGTGCAAGGAACTAGTGGGATCACAACTACCTCATTTTTTAAACGAGAGGTACAGTAACTTGCATAAACACAGCTGGTCAAGGCAGATCAAGGATTAGAACCCATGTTTGTTTCTTCTTCTAGTGCTACTTCTAAATGAAGGTGAAGGAGGGAGTTGAATTTTGTGCCAGGGTTGTGGGGGCTGGTGGTAGAGATTGTGGGGTGGAGGTGCAGTTTAGGTACGAAGCCAGAAGATTGCAGCTAAGGGGGAAATTCATGTAGTCATGGAGAGTGAAAATCCCAGAGATAGAATTATTTGTGATAAAGTTCTGCAAGTACTTTTAAAGGCAATTCCATTATGCTTATGAACCTAGCCACCATCTTAATCCCCTTTAGTATTAAAAGCTTTTGTCATAATAATGTCCATTGTGATGTCCCACCTCCTCTCTTCTCTCAAATCCCTTTATTTTATTTTATTTTATTTTATTTTAATTTTAGAGACAGGGTCTTACTTGGTCACCCCGGCTAGAGTGCAGTGGTATCATCATAGCTCACTGCAACCTCAAACTCCTGGGCTCAAGAGATACTCCTGCCTCAGCTCCCCGAGTAGCTGGGACTACAGATGCGCGCCACTACACTCAGCTAATTTTTCTATTTTTGGTAGAGATGAGGTCTCGCTCTTGCTCAGACTGGTCTTGAACTCCTTACCTCAAGCAATCCTCTCATCTTAGCCTCCCAAAGTGCTAGGATTATAGACATGAGCCACTACACCCAGCCCCAAATTCATGTTATTTAAATGTGCATCAGGGCTATTTTGTTAGAAATGAACTATATCACTTAATGATGAATAGATCAGGTATATGTGGTAAAAAAAATCAGGAAAACACTTAATTTATAACCTAATCAAGGTAGAAATACCATTTATGACTGCACGAGGAAAAAGATCAGATTAACATTTTATATATTATGTGGCATTTTCTTTGTAGTTGTTGGAATAAAAAGGGACCAGAGACCAAGGAGTAATTTGCTTTCTTTTGGAAATATACTTAAAAGTCTGATAGCCATGTACTTTTCTACAATAATGTTTTTATGCCCCATGTATATTCCTAAAATATGTGTTGTTTAGTTTTGCCTATTTATGCCATCTATGTAAATGGGATTATATAATTTGTTATTTTTGGGCTTGTTTCTTTTATGCTCAACTTTATCTTTTTGAGATTTTCAGTGTTGTTGCATGGAGCTGCAATTTATTCATTTTTCAGTAGTTATATATTGTATGAAATTCTTCATTTGGCTGTAGTTTATCATTCTGCTATTGATCGGCATTTTTTTTTTTCAGTTTTTGCTATCATAAACAGTGTTGCCTTCAATATTCTTGTACATGTCTCCAGATACAAGTTTATGAGATTTCTCTAGAGCATATAAATGCCTAGGGATGGAAATGCTGAATAAAAGTCCATGCCCCTGTTCAACTTTAAATACCACATTTTTTCCAAAGTGTTTGTTTTAGTTTTTATTCCTTCTGGAAGTGAATGAAAATTTGCATTGATTCAAAATCTTGCTAACATTTAAGTATTTTCTTACCTTATTTTTTTGCCAGTTGGTTGGATCTGTAATGGGATCTTAATTTGCTTTGCTTTTTTCTGGTTGCAAATGAAGTTGAGCATTTTATCAGATATTTAAAAGCTATTAATGTTTCCTCAGGCTTGTTCATGACTGTTTTGCCTGTTTCTATTTGGTTGTCTTTTTCTTATTGTTTATTAGACGTTCTTTATAAATTTCTGATACTAAGCCTTTGTAGCAAATATCTTCTCCTAGTTTGGTAGCTTGTGTGTTAAGGGATGTTGCTGGTATTTATGGCTTTTGTATGAATGAGAAAAACATGCTTCTGTTGGCTGCACAGGCTGTTTGTTCTCTTGTGCAAATAAACCACTACTTCTGGGCAAATGTAGCCTGTGCCACTGTACATGGCTTCAACATTGGAACATAAACCAAATTTCAGAACATACTTTGTGTGCTGCACAAGTATAACAGTGGCTCTATCTTTTTATATTATCCTTGAGTGGATGAAAGTTCTTAATTTTAATGTAGACAAATTTATCAGTCTTTTAAACTTTTTTTTCAGTCTGGCTTAAATAATTTTTCTCTATCCTTCTATTCATGAAAATCGTCACCCATGTAAGTCTTCTAAAAGCTTTATAGTTTTTTCTTTTTTTTTTTTTTGAGACAGGGTCTTGCTCTGTCTCCCAGGCTAGAGTGCAGTGGCGCCATCATAGCTCACTGCAACCTGAAAGTCCTGGGCTTGAGAGATCCTCCTGCCTCAGCCTCCTGAGTAGCTGGGACTATAGGTGTGCAACACTACCTACACCTGGCTAATTTTTCTATTTTTTGTAAAGATGGGGTTTTGCTTTTGCTTAGGCTGGTCTCAAACTCCTGGGCTCAAGCAATCCTCCTGCCTCAGCCTCCAAAGGGACTAGGATTACAGTTGTGAGCCACCATGCCTGGCTCTAAAAACTTTATAGTTTTACCTATTACATTTAATTCAGTTGGTATTGACTTTTTATGTATAATATGAGGAAGGAGTTATGTATTTTTTCCCCATATGAATAATTAATTGTAGTAACATCATTTAACAATCCATCCTTTCCCTACTTTAATGCGTTTTGGTGTTTGGTTTCTAGCTATGGCAAAAATCAGGAAGGTATTGTGTAAATTAATGACATTTATGAAATACTTCAGTACACAATACTGCTTTCTAAGTATAGATACTGTAAAAAATGGAATTATAGAATTGTCAGATTTTAAAGCTGGAATAGATATCAGTGAAAATCAATTAGTATTTCAGTAAAAAATCCTGAAATATCTCCTAAATATCCGTTGTTCTATCATGCATGTAAAGTATGCAAGAGAATTACAAGTTCAGCCTCGTGGAATAGAAAGAGGAAGCCAAGTCTCTGGTCCTACAGATCTGGGTCTAGATCTTAGCTTGGCTCTTGAGCCGTCATCGTGACTGTATCAACTGATTTCTATCTGGAGGAGAAAGATGTTTTGCAAAATTGTTTGGAAATTAGTGATAATGTATATAAACAATATAGATCAGTACTTGGCATGTAATCAGTGACTCATAGATTATAGTTATTATTTGACTAGGAAGATAAGACTAATGTGTATGACATACTTGTAGAATGACATACCTATAGACCATCTTATAAACTAGAAAGTACTCTCAAATTGCTGGAGGAATTCAAAGAAGAATCCCTCATCTGGGGGGAATATAGCTTCAGTGATGAAATGAAACTTGAAGATGTGTTCAAAGGATGAATTTCAATTAGTTTTTGTATCTTTTTGATTTTGCTTTTTTTTTTTTTTAAGAGACAGGGTCTTGCTCTGTCACCCAGGCTGTGGTGGAGTGGCGTAATCATAGCTCACCACAGCCTTGAACTCCTGGGCTCAAGCAAAGTGAGATGAACAAGAGACTCAGCCTCCTGAGTAGCTAGGACTGCAGGCAAGTGCCACTGTACCTGGCTGCTCCTTTTTTTTTTTTTTTTTTTTTTGTAGAGACGGGGTCTTGTTATGTTGCCCAGGCTGGTCTTGAACTTCTGGCCTCAGGTGATCCTCTTGCCTTAGCTTCTCAAAGTGCTGGGATTACAGGAGTGAGCTGCTATGAGCAGCCAATTTCTATATCTTAAAGCCTGGTTTGAAAGATGGATTTCCTTCATTGTTTCTGGGTATGGACAGCAGTAGAGTCTTAAACAAAAACCTAGAAAATAGATAAAAGCAATACATTTTCTTTTGACTGTTGCTATTTGTGAAAATAGTTAATGGTGTACTTTATTTTAACGAAGTGTTATGAACTTGAATTTAATGCACAAACAAAACTTTTTTCATGTAGATACTATACTTCTCACATAATTTTTAACTCTTGTATGTCTATTTAAAATTTGATTCACATATGTTTTTTATTCATACTTAAGTTGAAAATCATTCAAAGTAGCTATTAAATTCTCCTTATACTTTTGGAAGTCTAATTATTTTTTAATTTAATTTTAGTTTTTTGAGATAGGGTCTTGCTCTGTTACCTGGGCTGGAGTGCAGTAGCATCACCATAGCTCACTGCAACCTCGAGCTTCTGGGCTCAAGTGATCCTGCCTCAGCCTCCTGAATAGCTGGGACTACAGGTGTGTGTCAGCACGCCCAGCTAATGTTTCTATTTTTTATAGAGATGAGATCTTGCTATGTTGCTCAGACTAGTCTTGAACTAAAGGTCTAATTGTTGAATGATTTTTTCCCTATCAATTAAAATGAGCACATAATTTCCCATTATGACCTTATGAAGAGAAGATAAATAGGGAGGACAACACATTTTATAGCAGATGAGTTTCTGTGACAAATTGAGAATGTTAGGCTATCACTCTAATTGCCTGTTTGGCTTACTTGCTAATTCAGTCATGAGAAAAATAAATGCAGCCCTTTAAAAAGTACACTGATATATTGGATTGAAAGGTGCTATATGAGATATTGTTATTTAGAGCAAACTATCTTAGGCCTTTTCAGGATATGACACTTTTGATAATTTTCTGAGATATATCTAGATGGAGAGCATTTCCAGCCCTTTCCTCCATCTCCTACTAGGCAACGATTTATTGTTTCCAGTTATTTTTATTGTTTGTGTGAACTACCAAAAATAGCATCATTGATTTATTCAGTGGTTTGAAATGTCGCTTTGGTCATTCATCAGTTAATAATTATTTAGCACTTTCTGTGTTTGAGGCATAGTAGTCAAAGATGGGCATGTAGTGGTGAGCAAAACAGAAAAGGGCCGACTCTAGTGGAGCTTTTAATTTATAGTGTTACAGACATGTGTATAAATAAGAAATTATGATGGACTGTGATACGTTCTATCGCTAGAGGATAGCCTAGGGTATTGTGAGAGTGCAGAGTGGGTACCCCTACTCCATTTAAGGAAAGTTAAAGACTTTTTAAAAAATTCTTAGTCCCCTTCCCTAGAAAGTTTGATTCAATATGTCTGGACAAAGGAAGGCTTTTTGTTGTTATTGTTATTACTTTTAACTTCCCAAATTATTCAGCCAATTAGCCAAATTTGGGAAACATGGAGTATGAGTGATTAAAAGGGGCAGTAATTATGACAAGGTCTCTAATGAATTGTTGAGGGATGGACTAGATAAATATGTTTTTCAGATGATTTCTCCTCGTAGGCCAAAGGTTGATCTTTATATTAGTGTTGTTCCCTATTTGGTTATAAATTCTGGTCCTTAGGTTATAAAAGTTAACTGCCCTGCTGGTGAATGAGAGAAGCTGGCTTATCAGTAGTACACATGAGAAGGGTCTGGAATTATTGTCTAGCTGTAAACCCAGTGAAAGTCAGAGGTGGGCCTTGACTGCCACAGAAGCTGTTAAAATCTTAGGATGCATTCCTGTAAGTTTAATTTCAGGAAAAAGGAGGCAGTAGTCTCCTGTGCCCTGCACCTTTTGGGGGTATATCTGGACTCATGTGCATAGTCTCTAGGATCACATTTAAGGAGGACGTTGACACTTGGGGCATATGAAAAGATATTGAGCTCCTTTGTAAATATCCATATGAGGAAGAACTGGAGAGAAATAAGGCTTGTTCACTTCAGAGAAAGAAAACTTGGTCTATATAGTCTCGGAAGAAAGAACTGGGACCAAAGAGGGCAGGTTAATCGGGAAGCAAATATCATTTATTCATTGACTCATTTGTTCATTTAACAAATATTTATTTAATATCCACTGTAACTCATTCTAGTCGATCCCAAGTTTATAATGGTAAACAAGATGGATTCAGTTGCTGACTTTATGAAGCTTAAGATTTCTTGGAAGACCCAGACAATTAAGCAAGCAGATATAAGAAAATGTGATGAGTACTGTGGTGTGAAAGACAGGGTGCTATTTCACCTCCACGTAAAACGTGTTTCCAATATTGTACTGTCAGAAAGATGGTAAATGGCCCTGCAGGTATTCAAGAAGAGGCTGCTGGGGATATTGCAGAAGTTGTTCCAACCATTACCATTAAAATCCTGTTTGACTTTTAATGTCAGTGATCATAAATGTCTTATACCAGATTCACACTCCTTGCTTCTTCCTATCCCTCCTTCCCTTCCTTCTATTCTCTCCAAACTCAGTTCCAATTCTTTAAGTCTGCAAATGAAATGATCGCCTTTGTGATTTTCACAAAAGCTTGTGTATAAGGAATAGGACAAATTCTTAGAACTGAAGTGACTCCTAATTATTACGTTTATATCCAGGCCATCAGGTATTATAATTGAGGATCGACATAGTGACTACATAATGCACTATGGGCAGATGAGTTTGCTCATACCTGTAATCCCAGCACTCTGGGAGGCCAAGGCGAGCAGATGGCTTGAGGTCAGGAGTTCAAGACCAGCCTGAGCAAGAGTGAGACCCCATCTCTACTAAAAATAGAAAAAATTAACAGGGCATGGTGTGTGCACCTGTAGTCCCAGCCACTGGGGAGGCTGAGGCAGGAGGATCGTTTGAACCCAGGAGTTTAAAGTTGCAGTGAGCTATGATGATGTCACTGCACTGTAGCTGGGTCCACAGAGTGAGACTTTGTCTCAAAAAAAAAAAAAAAAGAAAAGCACTGATTTATAGCTTTCATTCCTATCCCTCTTGATGGCTGGTCCACGCAGGTGGGGACTCAGTGGCATTTGTGGGAGTTTGTATTTTTGTGGGAATGGGCAGGCACCAAAAATGGGTAGAATGTCAATGTCACTTATTATGTAATTTTTATGTGCTGTAAATAAGACTATGATTTCTTGATCATTGTGTTTTGAATCCTTAACATGTCTTGACCAATCAGAAAATCTGACCTTTCCCTCACAGCATTTTTATTTAAATAATACATTGTGGTAGTCTCAGTACTATTGAGCCTTTCACATTCAATGTTACAGGCTGAAGTTAGACCTTGTGAAAGTTTGGGTTTGCTTTCTCTTGATGCAATGTGACTTCCTGTTTCTAAGAAAATAATTTGTAGAGACTCTTAAAAGGAATTTCTTGCGTGCCTGGTGGCTCTTGTAAAACCACATTTTAGTAAACCAGTGTGAATGGAGTGTGTGTGTGTGTATATATGTGTGTGTGTATATACATATATATATATAAATAAAATCAAAGTAAGAACTGCACTGCTTTTTTTTTGTTGACAAAATTAGCATTTTGTTTTGTGGAAATTGGATCACATAGAAAGATCTGGTGATTTAGGAAGTGTCTGCTTCTGGTAACTAGATAAACCAGGAACCAAAAGTTTCATTTTGATTTGGTTGATCATCCTAGTTCAGTGGGTTTATCCTGTCCTGGAGTTGGTGCACGCTAGTGGGTCTGGTTGATACTTTAAAAAAAAAACAACAAAAAACCAGAAAGTCACAACTTGGGCATTTCCCTTTAAATGAATTCAAATACATGTAATTAATTCACATGCATTCTTCCAACATTCTGGAAAAAACCTTGTTACTCCCACTACTTAGTCAATGGAGAAATGAACATTAGTGAGTCTTTGGTAGTTAGGTCTTTCTCTTTGAACGGGAGATTCATGTTTCCTGGCTGTCAGTTCAGAGATTTAGTTTCTCTATCTTGGAATTGTCCTGAATATTGGCTTCTTACAAATATTTCAATAGAGTTTAAGCGAGTCTTTGTAACTATAAAGGCAATTTAGTCATTTGACTAATATTCACTGAGCACTTGCTATGTGTTAGCCACTCTTCTAGAAGTAGAGAGTATGGTGAGGAATGGGACAGACCAGGGTTCCTGATTTTATTTATCAATTAAACAGGAGCTTCCAAAAACTGTACTAGGTACTTTAAAAACATCAAGTCATTTAATCCTCCTATTTTACTATCCGTGTTCCATTCCTTATATGTATATGTGTAGAGGTGTGTGTGTATGTGTTTAAACATATACGATATCTTATTGATTGGTTACCACTTAGGTTCAAAACATACTATGAACATTTTGCAGGCCAGTGCGTTTCACTTAACAGAGTTTTAAATAACTCTACAGTGTTCCATGGTTTGTCCGTGTCATGATTTATCTAACTAGTTTCCTACCACTTAATAATGTTTCCTGTTTTTCAGTTTCATAAACCTTGCTTTAATTAATATCTCTACAACCAAATGTTTTTATAAATCCATGATTATTAAAAAGTTTCTTAGTGAAGAATACTATTAAAACTTTTAGTAGATATTTGTAGACTATCCATGTGCAGTCTATGCTTTATGAATATGATGAAGCTAACTATGTAAATGTGCTTTTCTTTCTAGGTTAGTGGATGACAGATGTGTGGTGCACCCAGAGGCCGGGGACCTTGCCAACCCTCCCAAGAAGTTCAGAGGTAAGAAATAAACATAATTTTTATTATGTGAGCTAAGAGGGAGGATTAGTTTTGCATCTCAAAATAAGTAATGCCGAAACTTTATTCGTTGTGAAACTTTCAAATATAAATATGTTCACTGAAAATTCTTTCAAAAATTTCCCTATTGTTTTTCTTTTACACAATGAGAGATTGACAGTGAAAGAATAGTTTTAGTTTTTGTTTTGCTGGCTAATAGTCGATCTGTTGAAGGGAAATCTTGTTAATTAACTATGAAAGGCTACTTTTCAAGGCAGTAAGTGCAGCCAAATAATACTTATTTATATATTTCTGTGACAGTTATATTATAAATGTTATAGTGTCTCATTGTCAGCTCCTTAATTTATCTTTGTAAAATCTCTGGGAGAGTGACAGTGGTGTGTTAGCTTAGCTTACCTTTGAAAATAGCACTTTGGATGGTGTGTAATAACTAACAATTGTCTTAGAATTTCTTTCAAGTATAATTTTAGAGTAGCTTGATAATCTCCTCAACTTAGAAATTGGTCCTAGTAGGAGATTGATTATATTAATAACTCAACTGTTACAAAAGAAGGATTAATGAAATCTGTAGAGAATCATAGAAGGCTAAAACCAGTAATTAAAAGCTTGCCCAAATCAATTTCATAATTTGTATGTACTTATAATAATGAAAATAATTTTAAAACAATATTTATCTTGAAAACTGTGTAAGTATTCATTTCCACAATGGTGAAAAGCAGCTTTAATAAAGGATAAAAGGCTGTGGAGAGTCGAAGGGATTCTTCAGAGCCATATGCCCAAGTCAATGTGCTGCTTACTGCACTGAAAAGGGGAGATATTTAGCATTTGGCAAATGTTTACCATGTTTTACTCTCTGTGATAAGCACTTTATATACAATATCTCATTATAAGAATATTTTATTTATTTCATTTTTCCTAAACTCAGAACCTTGCAGAGAAAGCGACATGCACAATTAAATGTCCTTTGAGTTAAATTGGCCACTTTGGGTAAGACATCCAAATTTCTCCCCAAGTGGATAAATTAGCATAAAAATAGGATGTGGATGATACTGCCCATTGGAAACACCCATAACACTACTGAGTAGAGACACTACCCCTAACCCTGGACAAGTGAGATCTTCTTGAAATAAACAATCTCCATTGAGGATGGACTTACAGTAAAACTACCATGTGGGAGAGCCAGCAGTTGTGACAAGTAGGCTTTAGAATGAAAGAACAACCTACCAGAGACAGTACAATAAGCCTTTGTGAGATGATCTAAAAGTTAAAAGAAGGTGAAGAAACCCTAATGGAAGAACAGACAATATTAATGAATAAAGGACAGGTAGATTCTGAAAAGCGTGAACTAGCACATTATATAAAGATGAAGAGAGAATTAGTGCTTTGAAGAAGAGGTCTGAGGAAATCACCCAGAAGGTAGCACGGAGAGATATAAAGAAGGAAAATACAGATGAGGCATGAAAAGCTTGGAGGATAGACTGAGAAGGTCCAGCAGTATCTAGTTGAATTCTAGAAGAGACTAGAGAGAATGGGGGATAGAGACAACAAGGGAAGGGATGTAAGTGCGGATTTTGAACAATTGAAGAAAAACACTGTTCCCCAGGTGGAAAAGGGACACTGAGTTCAGGGTAGGGATGGTAAATAAAACCAAATCCACAGCTACACACACCTTTGTGACCTGAAGGGCATTAAAGACAAAAGAGAAAAGTTCTAAAGCAAACTGGGACAACATGTCTGTTTTTGTAACAGGAAAAACATGAGGTTCAGGTTCTGACTGTACTGCTTGCTGGTTGTGTCATCTTAAGTAGGTCACCTAACTGCTTTGAGCCTCAGAGGACATCTGTCATTGGTTGGTGGGAGAAGGGGTGGATAATAACAAGAACAGTGCCTGCCATGAGGTTTTGTGAGCCTTGAACTCTCCAGAGAATGAATATAAAAGTGTTTTAAGTCATTGTACAAATAATAGTTAACTTATAATAGAAAGGCATATTGTATTCCCATTAAATGTATTTGACTCTACCCTTATGTTATAGCCTCTTCAAGGGCAGGGTTTTATTTTATTCTTTTTGTGTTTCCCAGGCATAGTGCTTTGTCCTTGGTATACATCCCCCAAAATAGCCATTAGATGCTTTTGGATGAGACCACCTAAACTTTCCCTGGGGTCATGTGATAAAATTTGGTTCCCGGGGTGCCCACATTTACTGCCATGAGCCTGGGCGCCTGTTCCTCGGTTGGTCAGGAAGAATTAATCTTTCAAAGATAAACATTTAGGGTTTGTGGCTGCCTTTCCTCTCTTCCTCTTTTCCAGTGAAATGAGTTGTTGTAAAGTGCAAAGATTATTTTAGAGTATGTGAAGGAACCCTGGGGTAATAGCTCTGAACCTGCTAGGTAATTATATACAGATCCTTGGTCCCATGTTGTTCACTGGGTACCGGTTCCAAGTATGAATCATTCTTTCAGGCACTCTACCCCTCTGGTGGAAGGCTGGCTTTTCCTGTAATCCAGTACTTTAGGTCATTATCCTTACTAGTTTGCTCTGATTTTCTACCTCCAGTTTAAGTCAAAACCATTTATTTTAGTACACTCATCATTGGAAAATGAGGGTCCTTTCCTGTTGAGGACTCAGGGTTCCCTTTAATATTAAAGCCCTGACTCTTCTCCCATGATGATTGAGCCCCCTCCCACCAGAGCCCCAGAGGAGAATTCCTGAGTTGCGCTTGTCTCTGCCATGGGCTTCCTATAGCTTAGCAGCCGGCAGCAGACAGTGTTCTCCCAAATGTCTCATCCTTCCACGTAGCTTGTCCTTACAGCTCTTGCCTTAGACCATTCTCTGCCTGAATGTATTTCCCCTGATCCCTTTGGCTTTGTGCTGTTTCATAGATTTGCCTCCCAGAACCACCATCCCAGCATTTCCAGACTCCTCTGCCAAGTTTCCAGAGCACCCTCCCTTATTGTTGCTTTTTAGATAAGGAGAAGAAACAATAGCCTGTCAACAAGTCCAGCTGCACCTCAGTTCCTCTGGCCTCAGCCAGACCAATGACATTCTCAAATTATTTTTAAAAGGTTTTTGTTTTTCATACTCGTACTATGATTTTTCCATGTGAATCATAACATTTTACAGCTGGTAGGTAATTAAATGTAAATCTATGACAACTCCTCTGGTTTTTTGAATGAAGCACCGAAGTTCCAAAAAGGTTAAAATGATTCTCCCAAGTACACAGAATTGTACAGTGACGTGTTCTTTGAACTGTGTCACATTGCCTCACTTATGAACAGAGGAAAGTTTTAGCACATAAACAATTTCCAAGGCGTTATTTAAAACATGATGGACAGTTATTTTTCAATAGAAACCACATAGTCAATCACATTAATATTAACAGAAGCACAGTGGCTTTATCTGAAGCGAGTAAAATTCCTTAAATGACCAAATATTTCCTATTTTAAAAAGATAAACTTTAAACATTGGAATAAGTTTTGATGTACAGAAGAGTTGTAACGGCAATACAGAGAGTTCCTCTCCAGCCAGTTTCCTCTATTATTTCCATCTCACATAACTATGGGACATTTGTCTAAACTAAGAAGTCACCAACTGTACGTTTCTATTGACTAAATTCCAGCCCTCCTTGGGATTTCACCAGCTTTTCCACTAATGGTCTTTTCCTGTTCCTGATCCCACCCAGGATCCCATTGTACATTTAGTCGTTGTGTCTCCTTAGTCTTCTCTACTCTGACACTTCCTCAGTCTTTCCTGGTTTTTCATGAGCTTGATACTTTTGAAGAGTACTAGCTAGGTATTTTACAGAACGTCCCTGGGATTGTGTGTGTCTGATGTTTTTGGCGTGGTTAGAGTGGGGTTGAGGTTCTGGGGAGAATACCACAGAGGTTAAGTGTCCTTCTCTTCGCGTTGTATCAAGGGGTACCTAATATCGCCATGGGTTATCGCTGGTTGTAGTTTTTGATATACAATTTAACCTTCCTCCTTTGCACTACATTATATGGCAGTTATTTTAGTTGATTTTATATTCTTTTGATTTTTCTTTTTTTCTTTTCTAGTTCCTTTTCACACTCCTTTCCCTTTCTTTAGAAAACCCTTCTGTAATATTATTTTTCCAAAAGTCTGCATATTGAGACATATGCGTTTTCTCTTAGGAGGAGAAGTTGACTTAAATCAAAGCAAGAGAGGTTCGTGTCCTTCTCTTACCATCAGGGCGATAAAACACAGAAGTAAGAGAACCCAGGGACCACCCCCCAGGCTGAGGGAAGAGAAAGTATTAATAGCTCCTCCTGGTTGATTAGATACTTCACAGGGTGGGGCCATTTAGTCTTCTTTCTTTTTTTCTTTCTTTCTCTCTCTTTTTCCTCCTTTTTTTTTTTTTTTTGCAGAGATGGGGTCTTGCCTTTGCTCAGGCTGGTCTCAAATTTCTGGCCTCAAGCTATCCTCCCGCCTTGGCCTCCCAGAGTGCTAGGATTATTGGCATGAGCCATCACTGCCGGCCTTTTTTTTCCTCTTTCTTTTCTTTTTTCTTTCTTTCTTTCTTTTTTTTTTTTTCATTTAGTCTTGAAAGTTTAGATTCTGAGATTCTGTGATCATTTGTCATTTGACTATTTCATAATCCACCAAGCCTACCAAGGGGCCACTTCCTGGCAAGCAACAGTCATTTTGAAGTAATAAGTCAGAATGCTCCAGGGATTGGAACTAAAATAGAGAATTTCCTTGCTGTGCAATGCAACACTAAAGCAGGTAGTGAAAATCAGGGACTTGGGGAAAGATTGACAAAATTATTTCTTTAATTCAGTTCTTTGTCTTCAGGGAAGTTGTTTGGAAGACTGAGCCCCAACTTTTGCCTTCACTCATGGAGGTTACATGTTCACACACATAAATGAAAAAGTGTTCTTGCTAGGTTGCTTTGGCTTTTTTTTTTTTTTTTTTTTTTTTTTTTGGAGATGAGGTTTTGCTATGTTGTCCAGGCTGATCTCAAACTCCTGGCCTTAAGCAATCCTTCCGCCTTCCCGCCTTGGCCTCCCAAAGTGCTGGGATTACAGGTGTGAGCCACTGCACCCAGCCATACTTTGACTTTGTACACAGTTGAACATATCAATCTTGTCTAACACAGTGATGGAGCTAATTACAAATACCTCCTCCACTAGCTGAACAATTACTATATTGAATTTCTTCAGGTTTGGTGTTAGTATACTTTTTTTTTTGGATGAGGACTGAAACTATTTCAGATTTGAAATCAATTAACATTATTGAGCATTTAATACATGCTACATTGTGCTTGAGGCTTCCCATGTGTTATTCTTTAGTCGTCACAATAACCCCATGAGGTAGAAATTGTTGCCATCCCAATTTTGCAGTTGAGAAAGTTAAGTATTAATATAAAGAAGTTATGCAACCATCTTAAGGTCACCGAGGTCATTAGAGGTAGAGTTGAGACTTAAACCAAGTTTTATGACTCCAGAACTGTTTGTTTTTAACCACTATACCATACTATCTATTGAATTATGCCCTCTTGTAAATTCTACCTATTGGTCCTATAAACCACATAGATTAAATCTAATCTGTCTTCCACACAATAGCCCTTTAAGTACTTGTTTAGAATGATCACATTCTTACAGATCTTTTCTTCTACAGTCTTCATTTTTTTAGTTCTTTTAACTGTTGCCAGTGACAAATTCTTTAGAGATTTTTCTAGTTTTTATTATGCTGCCTTGTTTGTTTTATAGTTAGGGTCCTGTTTGTCAATTTAATTCTTAGCAGTATAGAAAGAACTGAACATAGTACATGTGGGTTTCATTGATGAGAACCCCCCTCATTTTTGAATGCCACCCCCTCATTTTTGAATGCTACACTTGTAGCCCAAGAGTCTTGGGCTGGACTCTCTGACTCTCCTCAAGCTGTTAGTCAAGCCAAACTTGCAGGTTTTGTGTTTGCATCTCTGAACTCGTACTTCCCTCCTCCTGTGCTGTGTAATTGGTTCTTTGGAACCAAGTGGAGAACCTGTTACTTTTCATCTTATTGAATTGGTTCATCGTTCCAGCCTGCCACACTGTTGTTTTTTTCCTTCTTTTTTTTTTTTATCTTAACTTTTATCCAAATTATTAATATATATTCTGTAATAATTCCCAGCCTCATGACATCTTGAAATTTCTTAAGTTGGTAAAAGGTATGTGTTGTGATACTCTCATTTCATGTTAGTCCAGTGTTATTGAATATATCTCAAGAGAAATAGATTAGACTACATTAGTTGGGGTACCTACAAATTAGACCCTGGGAGAATTGGTGGAGGTAATCTATTTGGGAGGTGATCCCTGGAAGTGTAAATGAAGAATTGGGAGAGAATGAACTGAAAGGAGGAAAAGAGAACAAAGTGTGCATTAATGCCCACCACTGTGGGCAACTGGAACTCAATCCTGTGTGGGATTGAGTGTCTGGGAAACCATGCAGACCGTGCCTCAGAATCTCCCACCCACAGACAGAAAGTAGGGCCAACTTCCATCCTCCGTGGGTTTTGGTTTGCCCCTGAGGGTGTCATCATCCCCTTCCACAACACACTTCTGGGTTGTTGGTGCGTGAAGCTGAGCAAGTTCTCCAGGTGTCAGGGAGAAAGGCTTCATGCAGAGAAAAAGAGATACAGGAGCTTGAGGTGAGAAGCTGTCGGCACGTTGGAGACCGTCCACTGCATTTGTCAGTGAACTTGGGCCTGAGGACACATGTTCACGTTCTTACTCACGCTCAGAATTTGTACCTGCTCCTTGTACTGAAAGACCTGTGGTTAGACAGTAAACTGTATGAGGATAAAGGCTATGTTAGCACTGTGCTTTGTTGAATTACCAAGACCAAGCACAGCGTTTTTTGCATATTGTTAGTGCTGACTTAATTTTCGTTGAATTAGAGAATAAAGTTCTAAAAAAGAATTATAATTCTTAAAGGCAATATAATTTCAATTCTGACCCCAGCTGCTTTTTTTTGGTGTTTTAGTGATGCCTACATGTAACATAGTTGTTTAATTATTGATAGCTGTTTTATGATAAAGCAATATGTAGACCTGTTAGTTTATTGTAGTCTTAACATTTACACCTCTAAATTTCAGTTCACAAGTGTCAAATGCGCATTCTAACATATAAATCTATAGTGTGAATAACAGAAGACATAAACTTCTACATGTATTAAGTAAAGATTTTTTAGTAATTTGTAGTATGCTTTTAGTTTGCTGCTACTCAAGTAAGTTCAGAAAATTGCAATGGATTTCCAAGCCAGCAGTTACATGATTTATACTAAGAAGTCATTACAATTCTCCAGTTGGATGTTATTGCTGTGTTGATCCTGTGTATTTTTGGTAAGTCATCCCTTTAATAACCCCTCTTGCTAATCCCCTATTATTAAACTCTTAAGTGGCAGTGGAGATTGGATAATAAGTTTAAGTTCCTCAGTGAAGTTTTGGAGAGGAGCCAAAGGATGCAATGAAAACAGATTGCTTTGTCTCTTTGCTTTCGTCAAAGCTAGTCAGGATTGTAAAAGTGCTTGTGCTTTTAAACTACTTCAGTCTCTGTCAGAGGGAAGTCGCTGTGGTTCTGAGCGATAAAAATGGGACTACTTTGGAAGTCTCTTGAACTGCTGTTTAAGACAGCACTCACAATTAATTGTGTGTCTAAAATATGAATGATTTTGTGGCTTTAATTGTCAGGTTTAATTCTTTGCTTTAGGAGTAAGAGGTGATGGGCAGAAAATTAACAGTTGTGGTGCACGTGGTTTGGTGCAGTAAGAACAGCTCTCCGATGCCCTCACTTACTAATCTCGTGTCTGTGGGCCAGTTTTCATAAACTGTAGGCTCAGGTGTCAAAACCTCCCTTCCCGTGTTGTATGTGAAGTTAGTTGAGTATCTAAATTTCTAGTAAGTACTGAATAAATATCTGTTGTCTGTGAATATTTTAACACCAATGTGACTCTTTTCAAGGATGGGAAGTTCTAAATATTAAAATTCTTAACTGAGTGTTTATAATGGCCTTTCTCCATGTTACCTTATTTAATCCTTAATAGTCCCATTTTACAAATGTGGAAACCACACTTTAGAAAGTCAAGCAACGTTCGAAAGTAGGTAGGAAGGTAGGCTTGTTTGAAGCTGGTGTTTTTCAGCACTGTAAGATTTTGGATACATTTAGTAGAGATTTATTGAATATACACCATGTGCAATACAGTGTGTGAACTATTAATAGTTCCCACAGTTCAGATGAGTCAGAAATGAATGCTGCTCTCAAGGAATTTGTAATCTAATGAGGGAGATAAGATGTGTATATAAATTATACCACAAGGTAGAAAGTGAGAAAGGACTAAATAAAAAGATATAGTGAAGGCATTATGAGAGGATGGAGATTTTAATTTCCTGTTTTGACTGATGAGGAAAGTTTCTTAAGATAGCATTTGGCCTGAAAGGTTTTTGCCTGTGGGTAAGAGACATCTAGGCTTTTCAGGTCTGAAGCATGTGCGGTGGCTCATGCTTGTAATCCCAGCGACTTGGGAGGCTGAGGTGGGAGGATCACTTGAGACAGGAGTTTAAGACCAGCCCAGGCATAGTGAAACCCCGTCTCTGCAAAAAAAAAAAATTAGCCAGATGTGGTGGCACACACCTGTAGTCCTAGCTACTTGGGAGGCTGAGGTGGGAGAATCCCTTGAGCTCAGGAGTTCAAGGCTACAGTGAGCTATGATCACACCACTGTACTCCAGCCTGGGGACAGAGCAAAACTTTGTCTCTAAAAATTAAATTAAAAAAAAAATGGCTTCTCAGGCCTCATATGTATCTTTTCATGAAGATAATTCCTGGGGTAATAATTTGTATGCAAAATTCAATTGCATTTCTTCTTTAAACAGTAATGGAATGTTTGATATTCTTTCAAGTATAATACGGAGACGAAAGCGCCAAGCCATTACTCCAGTACGTTCCACCTTGTGCAGGTGGTATACAAGTAAATCAGTGACAACTGAATGTGACAAGGGGTACTCTACTACCACTGCTACTAATAACTAATATTTATTTAGTCCTTACCTTATGTCAGGTAATGTTCTAACTGCTTTATATTCTATTTAATCCTAACACTATGAAGTATGTATTATTATTATTATCTCCATATAGTAGATAAAATGCTGTAGCAGAAATCACCCCCCTTCCAAAAAAAAAAAAAAAAAAGCCCAAAACAAAAACCAAAAAACCCCACAGTGGCTCCTATAAGCAAGACATTTATTTCTTATTCACTTAATAGTCCCTAGGTGAGTAATCCAGGACTATCTTGGCAACTCTGTCATTCTCAGCATATGGCTTCCAAAATTGTTCCAGTGATCACCATTTCCCAGTTGGTAGCAAAGGGGTAAGAAGAATTCAGGGAAAGTAGATTATCCTTTCAGGAGGAGACCTGGAATTTTGCAAATCACTCCCACTTATATCTCATAATCATAGGGTATATTGGATTGAATGGTGGCCCCATAAAAGACATGTCTATGTCCTGATATCTGGACACTATGAGTGTGATCTTATTTGGAAAAAGGGTCTATACAAATGTGATTAAATTAAGGATCTTGAGATAGGATCACCTTGGATTACCCAGGTGGGCCCTAAATCTTAGAAGTATCCTTTATAAGAGACATGAAGGGAGAGCTCACATACGGAGGGGAAGGCCATGTAAAGACAGAGACAGAGAATGGAGTTTTGTTGCCACAAGACAAGGAACCCATAGAGCTACCAGAAGCTGGACAGGGCAAGAGAAGATTCCCTCCTAGATCCTTTAGAGGGAACATGGCCCTGCCTACACCTTCACTTTGGGCTTCTGGCCTCCAGAACTGTAAGGGAATAAATTTCTGTTGTTTTTGGCCCAAGATCATACATCTAGAAGGAAGCAAAGCTATGACTGAAATCCAGACCCTTTAGCACTAACTATACTGCCTATAAAACCAAGGGGCAATAGAAGCACAGAGTGGAGGATTGTAGCTGGCTTTGGAATTTAGAGGAAGAATGGGCAGTTGTTAAGCAGGTGGAGAGGAAGGGGTTAAGGAGAAAGAGGCATTTCTGGTTGAAGCAATGAGGTATGAAACAGAATGACCAGTTTGTGGGGGTGGTTTGAAGTTCAGTTGACCCAGAAATACTCTACTGACTTCACCGAAAATAATTTAGTCTTCCCAGTCTACATTCTATGACTTTCTTTCACCTCCAAGGCTGGCTGCGTCGGGAGATGGAGAACCTTATTTGTTCAAGTCTTTGTCTCTCTGAGCCCTATAGGAAGTTCCTTAGTGAAGTCTTCAGATATTTGTATGATACAGTTCTACTTATGATGAAAAGAATGATCCTGATGATAGTACAAAGAAGTACATTTTAATCATTTTTATAGGATGTTTGCTCTTCTAAATGATATGGAGGATTAGAGTATTTCTACCTGTCCTATATTCATTATGAACTTAGTATTCTTTAGGAAATTAATCTCAATTATTTTATTCCAGTAGAATTTCCTTTGGAAAATGCATTCTTTTTATGATACAGTTTTCGGAACACATTGTGGTGAGAAGTGTGGACTGTGTGTGAAACTAAAAGTTTGGCTCACTCAAAATACTCTACAGTGAATTAAACAATAGCTGTTTTTAGGTAAACCATCCCTCCTACCTTCCCCCTCTTATCCTGTCATGTATTTGGCATATTAAAATGTCAAATCAGTTTAGTTTTTACATACTATATAACAAAAGTAAAGTATCCCCGGTGGGAAGGAGAGCATTATACACATATTTGTTATTTTAAGTGGGAATATGTGTGAATTGAGATGCTTGTGCTTGTATGATTTATGGTAGCAGGTGGGCCTCAGTTGTTTTTCTCTTCTTTGAGTACTAAACAGATTAGCAAAAGTATATATTTTATTTATGAAAGTCTCTGTGTATCTCCCTAAACCTTAATAATCATTAACTTATTCAAGCTACCATGAGGAGTTTTAGATAAAAGATCAATTTGCACATTGTGTATTCAAGTCCAAGTCAATAGCCTTTCCTTCCCAGGTGTTGACTTAGTGAGTTAGCAGTTTAAAGATCTTCTCTGATCAGGTGCCCTTGTTTACAGTTTGTGGTTTTTAAGGTAAATACAGTAATTTCAGAATAAAGCAAACATTGCTGGCAGGTGGCAATGTTTGCTTTGCAAATGCTTGGAAATAGTTTAGAAACTTTGTCTTTTAAAGGATAAGATGGATAATAACTTAATAGAGCAGCCCTCACCAGTGGAGATCCAGCCTCAGTTGGTTGTGCACTGCTGACTCCCCCTGATTCTCTGGAAGCCCTTCTTGTCCTTTTCAGTTCTGGGACCCTGCAAAGAGAGATTGACACTCTGAAAATGAGAGTGATGGGTCCGCTGCAACTCACTGAGTCTGGTACTTCTCCAGTGTTTCACTATATGACTGAGATCGGGTTGTGTGTGTGTGCGTGTGAATGTGTGAATCTTCCACCGGAGGACTTGGAGGTGGTTAAACTTATAGAGGCTCTCAAGGGGCATGAAGAACTGGAAGATAATATGCTTATCTAGAAAGTGCCCTATCTTGGAAGTATAGGTAGACTAAAAAATGATTTCTAGTAGCATTTTCTAAAGGTCAGAAACTTCAGCTCTGTTTAGAAATAGAGCTGTGGACATTTGTCCTTCTGGTTCTATTTAGATATACTACATGAAACACAGGTGCAGCTATAATTGTCGTAGAAGGCCTCATAGTTATGCAACTGTACTCTGATTGTATCTGCATAATTAAATACCTGGATATGGGTAAATATTGGAAAGGAAAGAGTTAAATAAAGTTAATTGTGTGGTTAGGTTGGGAACTAAGTTCTATAATGTGGTCATGTAAAAGAAAAAAAATCCAGTACCCAAAGTGTCATGTCCAGTGTAAAATGTAAGAAAGCAAAAAGCAACTGAGTGTAACTAATAGTTTGACTTAAAACAGTAACAGTGGAAGTCCTTTAATTCCTAGTTCTTCATTACCCTTGTTTTCTTTCTACATATATGGCCATCACTGTCAAATTAAAGGCAGGTATCTTCACTTCACTGGCTTATGTGTATGTGAGCCAGGAGCACAAGATATTTCCCTGCTTTTCAGCCTAACACAAGAGATGGGTAACACTATTCTAGAGGCATCTTTGGATATTCTACCTGTCCCTTTTTTGCCCTCCTAAGTAAAGTTTATTAGACAGCTTGAAATTTAAGGTTTCATCACTTCCAAATAGCCTAGAGATGCTGACTTGGTTGAGTAAAACCGTGTTGGTACCTGGAAAGTGGTCACTTTTTGTGGAGAAAAGAAAGGCAATCAGGGTAACTTACTGCATGTGCTCTGTGCTCTGTGAGCCATTGTGCTGTGTAGCGACCAAGCAGCGGGCCATGAGTGTGAGTTAGGTAACATTAGAAATCATAAGACAAAGGCCTAAATGTGATTCTCTAACCTGGGGACCCCAGGGGTCCTCAAGGGCCTTTTGGGGGGGGGTCTGTAAGGGTAAACTACTTTCATAATGATTCGAAGATATTATTTGCTTTTTCCACTCTCATTCTTTCTTGAACATATAGCAGGATTTTCCAGAGGTTTGATGGCATCATCTCTTTGTTGGCTAATGAAATGTGTGCCTATATTCTATTATGTTGTCTATTTCTCAGTTTTAATTTGCAGTACAGTAACTATAGATAGAAACAGCCATGAAACAAAATCTCTGTGGGATCCTCTGTAATGTTTAAGAATGTGAAGGAGTCCTGTGACCAAAAAGTTTGGGAAAAATGCTTGCTTAGAGAAATAGGAAACAGGAATTAGGAAAAAACTTAATTGAGCTATGGGAAAAGGCATGTGTTAAAAGCAGTAGATAGGCCAGGATTAAGTAAAAACCAAGGTCAGGGAAAGTAATTAAAAATCAGGAAATTAGCAGCTATACCAAGGAAGCAGAACAAAATAAGGTAACAGGAGAAATGCTATTTTCTGTGAGCTTTTTGAGGGTTAGCATTATATCCCTACCACTGCACCTACAGCGGGATAGGCCTGTGAGGAGTATTTGCGAATGATTAAATTGATAAGTATAAGATTGTTGAATCAAATAAAAATTTGAGAAACATATGAGATGAGATATTTATCACAGGATTACTTATAATGGGGGAAACTGAAATATAAAAAAGGAAGGAAAAGATTTAATACATTATGATATATGTTAAGAGACAATTTAATGTTTTCAGGTAATATTTAATGACATTAGAAAATGTGAAAAAAACTTTGTGAAACTGTATACATAATACATTTCCAGTTATCTAAAATATATGTGTATGTCTGTATGTTTGGCAAATGTATTTGTCTCTGTAAGGATATATACCAAAATGATAATCGTGGTTAACTTTGAGACGTGAAAAGCAGTGAGACTTTTTTTTTTCCTTTATTCTCTTCAGAATTTCCAAAAGTTTTTCAGTGATCATACATCAGTTTTATATTTAGAAAAAAGCTCAAGTTATTTTTATACATACATGCATATTTTTTTAAGCCACTAGAAAAAAGTTCAAGTTTCATATTGAAAGAGCTTTCTGCCCCAGGTTCAGAATTTTTTTTAATTTTTCGCTCCCTGTGTGAAGCCGCTGTGAACCGCTGGAGGTGGCAGAGGCAGGAGGGAGTTCTGGGTAGAGGCGTACACTGGTGGCCAGATATTGCCCATACCAGAGGAAAGACACAGGTACAAGTAGCTTTAATTTGTGCTGCAATAGCTGATGCTCCATGTGAAGAACCTGGACAAACTCCAGGCTCAGAAGAAGGCCTGGCTGCTCCAGGGGAATTAAGGAAAGACAAGAAAGCTTGTAGCAGTGAGCACAAGAAAGGAAAGAAGAATGGCTGGTAGATTGGCAGCTTTGCCTGCCCGTTGCATTTGGAAGGATAAAACCTAGGCCTATCGCAGGAGGAATAATAATAACAAATTAAAAGTATACATTATATAATATATACACACACATATATGCACATACTACTGGCTAATGTTTTCAATGGTTTGAATTTTCTATGCTATAGAACACAAATTGTCCTATATTGCCTCGATTTTACCTTTTTCCCTTCTCTCTTTAGAGAAATAGGAAATCATTGGACATTTAAAAATGAAAGGACTGTATATAAAAATTAACTCAAAGGGCATCATAGACCTAAATGTAAGAACTAAAACTATAATATAAAATGATTAGAAACAAGCATAGGAGTAAATCTTCATGACCTTTGGTTATGCAATAATTTCTTAGACACAGCACCAAAAGCATAAGCAACAAAAGAAAAAATAGATAAACTGGACTTCAAAATGTAAAACTCTGTGCTTCAAAGGACACCATCAAGAAAGTGAAAACACAACACACAGAATGAGAGAAAATATTTGCAAATCATATATTTGATAAGGGACTTGTATCTAGGATACATAAAGTATTCTTATAACTCAATAATAAAAAAAGACAATCCAATTGAAAAATGGGCAAAGGATCTGAATAGATATTTCTCAAAAATATATAAAAATGGCCAGTATACACATGAAAAGATGCTCAGCATCATTGGTCGTCAGGAAAATGCAAATAAAAAACAATAAGATATCCCTTCACATCTGCAAGGATGGCTATAATAAAAAAAAGAGATAATAGCAAGTGTTATCCAGGATGTGGAGGTATTGAAACCCTCATACACTGCTGGTGGGAGTGTAAAATGGTGCAGGACTTTGAAAAATAATCTGGAAATTCCTCCAAAAGCTAAAATACAGTTACCATTTGGCCCAGCAATTTCATCCCTAGGTATGCATCTAAGGGAGGTGAAAATATATGACCACACAAAAATTTGTACCTGAATGTTCATAGCAGCATTATTCATAATAGCCCAAAGTGGAAACAACCCAAATATACATCAACTGATGAATGGATAAACACAATGTGAGATATATCCTTACAGTGGAACATTATTTAGCCATAAAATGTAATGACTGAATACACTGTAATGACTGATGCATGCTACAACATGGATGAACCTTGAAAATATTATGCTAATTGAAAGAATCTAGTTACAAAATACTACATATTGTATGATTCCATTTATTAAATGTCCAGAATAGGCAAATTTATAGAGATACAAAGTAGATTAGTGGTTGACTAGGGCGGGGAAGAGAGGAGGTCAGGGAAGGTGATAAGTGCAAGGTTTCTTTTGAAGTGATGAAAATGTTGTAAAATAAGTGTAGGGGGATGTTTGCACAACTCTATGACTATACTAAAAATCATTGAATTATACATTTTACATAGGTGAACTTAATGGTATGTAAATTATACATTAATGAAGTTGTTAAAAAGATATATAGCCAACATATAAAATGTTAAAACTCACAAATAATAAATTGCAAGTTAAAACAACTATAGTATATCATTATGTCTGTCCAGTGAGCCAAAAACATAAAAATTATAATTTTTAAGAGAGGCTACTGGAAATAGGTACTGTCACACAGAAGGGGAAACCATACATTGGTATACTTTCTGGAGAGCTGTCAGATGAATCAAACATATTTTATAAAGTTTTGGCTCAGGGAGGAAAATATAAAATAGCCAGCAGCAAAGAATTCTGATCTTAAACATTAAATAACAAAGTTCCATCTCTGTTTACTCCCTAGTATATACATTCAATGATACACACTCTTGCTCATAAAATTTATCATTAACATCGGTTGTTGAGTCAGTATAATAAGCACCACATGTACTCACCAGCAAATTGGTTTCCCTGATCATCACCTAAGTGCACATTTGGGAATAACACCAATTTGGTATCGGACAGAGGTGGGGGGGGAGGGGATGGGTGTATACCTACATGATGAGTGCGATGCGCACTGTCTGGGGAATGGACACGCTTGAAGCTCTGACTCGGGGGGGATGGAGGGGCATAGGCAATATATATAACCTGAGTTTTTGTACCCCCATAATAAGCTGAAATAAAAAAAAAGGATGGGAAAAATTCAAGGTAAATGAAAGTATCTTTAGTTGTTTTGATGCATGTCCTATAGAAAATATGGGCTATTTTGTTAACTTTTCATACAAAATTCTGGGTGTATTGCTTGAGTTCCACTTATGCAAAGGAGTGTTCCAAGTTATGTCAGTTACAGCTTCCTTGCTGTCCTGACAGTAGATCTAGATGGAAGATATAGATTTAGACCTAGACTGATAACTTATCAGTCAACGCCTTCATATATATATAATCTGTGTCTGAGCACAGTGATAGTGATACCTAACAGTCTCAAAAAGTATTATCATAAGCATATTGTATCTGAGTTTGAAAATCAATATGTTTAAAAGAAAAATCTGCATAGAAAGAGAGAGCTAAAAATAATATTCATGTTAATCCAGAGTCCTCATGTTGATGCCCAACCTTATGGCTATTATAATATTTTGCATATTAATAAGAATTCAAAGAGGCTATATTGTTTTATGTTTTGAAATATTTTCCTTTAAAATTATTATTAACACATTAACTGCCATGAGAGTTGTATTTAACTCACTCTGGTTTTGACCCTGGGGCTGTGTGAAGCATATATAAAATCTTACTTGTTGTTCTTATTGTTACAATTAATATTGAGAATTTAATTCTAAAAATATGGATTAAATGAATAGAAGTCAATATATTTCATTTTTTCTATTTATGTTTACCTTTAAATTACACTCAAAGTTTTTACTCTATTTTCGTAATGAAACAGTGTGGCCCCAAGGAAGAGTTTCTGTTTTCACTGTGTCGCAGTCAATGTATTAAATAGTATGATGAAAAAAATAAGAGCAACACATACTTTTTGTCATCCTAGAATATTAGGAGCTTCCATTTGGTGCAGAATCTGCTTTGTTCAGTCAAGTGTCACAATCCACAATTCCAAGTTCAGGGTCCATCATCAATCTTTGTGCTTTCTGGTGGAAGAGGAGATAGTGTTATGGTCATTTTATAGGTGAAAAAAAAAAAGCACTAGGGGGCTGGGCTCAGAGGCTCATGTCTGTAATTCTAGCACTCTGGGAGGCCGAGGTGGATCACTTGAGCTCAGGAATTCAAGACCAGCCTGAGCCTAAGCAAGATCAAGACCCTGTCTCTGCAAAAAATAGAAAATTTAGCCAGTTGTGGTGGTGCTAACTTACAGTCCCAGCTACACGGGAGGCTGAGGTAGGAGGATCACTGGAGCCCAGGAGTTGGAGATTGTTGTGAGCTATGATGACACCACTGCACTCTAGCCTGCTGACAGAGCGACACTGTGTCTCCAAAACAAAACAAACAAACAAACAAACAACAACAAAACCCCCAAGGGGCAAGAAAGAGGGAAGAGGGAATTTCTCCTCTTACTTGATAAATATCACTTGTTGGAGGGGGAGAAAGGGAAGAAGAAAAACAAAATCTTGTCAATCTTAGATCAGCAGTGCTTTCCCCGTTTGTTTCCTGCCTGTGCCGTTCTTGCCACACTCTGGGCTCTGCCACCTAAAAGCGGGGCTCACTTAAAACCTGGGGGACTTTTTTCCAAGACTTCATATTTATGCTAATTCTATACTTCTCAAGCCTTAATAGATTTATATTCTGCTTCAAAAAAATTTAATTTTATAAGTACTGTCTCATATTGCTATAGATTTCATTTTAACTATCATTTATCTTTGAGTCACTATATCCTTACTTTTAAAAAACATTTAATATGAAATAAAGCACACATTCAAAGAATGTATATAATGAACGTATATATATGTATATCTAAGTATGTGTACACATATGTATGTGTATAGCTACATGTATGAGTATATGGATATAGATTGTATTGATATAGATATAGGACTAAGTGTGCAGAGCCCCAAAATAACTTTATTCCTTTTTTTTTTAAAAGAAGAAACTTTATTTTTAAGAGCAGTTTTAGGTTCACAGCAAAATTGAGTAGAAAATACAAAGATTTCCCATATTTCTCATACACACAGCCTCTTTCACCATCAAAATCTTGTACCAGAGGTATATTTGTTATAGTGATGAACCTACAATTGATACATCATTCTCATCCACCGTCTGTATTAGGGTTCATTAGAATTCAGTCTTGGTGGTGTATATTCCATGGGGTTTGACAAATGTTTAATGACATGTGTTCACCATCGTAGTATCATGCACAGTAGTTTCACTGCTCTAAAACTCTTGTGCCCTGTTGATTCATCACTCCCTTCCCCCTAACCTCTGGCAAGCCTTGATTCTTTCACTGTCTTCATAGTTTTGCCTTTTCCAGAATGTCATGGTTGAAATCCTACAATAGGTACCTTTTCAGATTGGCTTCTTTCACTTAGTCATAATGCATTTAAGTTTTCTCCATGTCTTTTCATGGCTTGATAGCTCATTTCCTTATAGCATTGAATAATATTCCATTGTCTAGATATACCTTAGTTTATTCCTCCATTTACCTACTGAAGGACATTTTGGTTACTTTTAAGTTTTGTTGATTATGAATAAAGCTATTGTAAATATCCACGTGCAGGTTTTTGTATGGACATAACTTTTCAGCTCATTTGGGTAAATACTAAGGAGCATGATTACTGGATCATATGGTAAGAGTATGTTCAGTTTTGTGAGAAATGGCCAAACTGTCTTCCAAAGTGGCTGTAACAGTTCGCATTTTCACAGCAATGCGTGAGAGTTCTTGTTCCACATTCTGCTCAGCATTTGGTGTTAGTGTTTTGGACTTTGGCTATTCTAGCAGGTATGTAGTGGTATCTTGTTTCAGTTTGCAATTCCCTAAAGCCATATGATGCTGAACATTTTTTTATACCTTTTTTTGCCATCCGTATACCTTTTTTGATGAGGAGTCTATTTATGTCTTTTGTCCACTTTTTAATCAGGTTCTTTATTTTCTTATTTTGAGTTTTAAGAGTTCCTTGTATATTTTGGATAATAGTCCTTTATCAGATATGTCTTTTGCAAATATTTTCTCCCAGTCTGTGGCTTACTGTCTCATTCTCTTGACACTACTTTTTGCAGAATAAAAGTTTTTAAGTTTCATGAAGTCTAGCTTATCAATTCTTCTTGGCTTGTGCCTTTGGTGTTGTATCTAAAAAGTCATTGCCAAATCCAAGGTCATCTAGATTTTTCTCTTATGTTATCTTCTAGGAGTTTTATAGTTTTGCATTTTACATTTAAATCTACGATAAATTTTTAGTTGTCAAGGGTAAAAGGTCTATGTCTAGATTTAGTTTTTTGCATGTGGATGTCCAGTTGTTCAGCACCGTTTGTTGAAAAGATTATCTTTGCTTCAGTGTATTGCCTTTTCTCCTTTGTCAAAGATCAGTTGATATGTATATGTAGGTCTCTCTGTTCTGTTCCATTGATCTGTTTGTCTATTCTTTCCCTAGTACCACACTGTCTTGATTACTGTAGCTTTACAGTAGGTTTCGAAGTTGAGTAGCCGTATTTTTTTTCACTAAGGAAAAGTTGGAGGGAGGGTAGGGAAGATGGATACCAAAGTTTCGCCTTTTATATGACAGAGGCTAGATTTGCAGATCTGGCTTTAGGCATTTTTGCTAAGAGGGTGTGTTAATTCTGAATCTGGAATCTAGCAGAATGCTTTACTCATTCATAGGCAGCATTCAGGTAGTCATGTAAATCCCTTTACTTCTCTAGGGCTGTGTAAGTAAAAGAATGGAGAAATGCTACAGTTTTACTATTTGAGATCCCATAGAAAGAGACAATGGAAGTGAGGAAGAAATCCTCTACTAACAATACTACTAAAAAAATAAAAATTACACAAATGCTTCTCAGCTAGATTAAGAAATAGAACTTACAAGTACCTTAGAAGCCCCTGTGTGTCCCTAACTCATTGCATCCCCCTTCTTCCCCCACAAAGATAATTACTATCCTGAGTTTTGTGTTAATCATTCCCTTTCTTTTCTTTAGTTGTATCATTTACTACTTATGTATGTATCCCTAAATTAAATGTACATGTCTCATTGTTTTATGGGTTTATAAAATTGGATGAGAAAAAAAGTTACATCTTTATTTTCACTAGTTTTATTATTTTTACCAGTTCATTGCCTTTGATTATGTTTATTTTTTGAACTGGTACTTTTAATTTTCCCCCTAGCTTTATTAAGCTATAATTGACAAATAATTGTATATGTTTATGGTGTACAATATGATGGGTTGATACATGTACATGTTGTGAAATGATTAAATTAAGCACATATGATCCAGAACACATTTTCATCACCTTAAATACTTTTTTCCATGAGAATATTTAAGATCTACTCTCTTAGCAATTTTGAAGTATATAGTACTTTATTAGTAATTATAATCATCATACTATACAATAAGTCTCCTGTACTTATTCTTCTTGTCTAACTGAAACTTTGTACCCTTTGATCTAAAACATCTTATAGTTATAATAGTCTATTTTAAGCTGATAACAATGTATCTTCGAAAGCATACAAAAACTCTACACTTTAGCTTCTCCCCCCACATTTTATGTTATTAATCTTATAAATTTATATATATTTATATATTGTGTATCCATTAACAAATTATTTTAGCTATGGTTATTTTTAATATTTTTGTCTTTTAACTTTTATACTAGAATTAAAAGTGTTTTGGTCACCACCATTATAGTATTAGATTATTCTGAGTTTGACTATATTCTTACCTTTAAAGTGAGTTTTATACTTTCATATGTTTTCCTGTTGTTAGTTAGTGTCTTTTCATTTCAACTTGAAGAAATCCCTTTAGCAGTCTCTGTTAGGCAGATCTTGTGGTAATAAACTCCCATAGCTTTTATTTGTCTAGGAAAGTATTTATTTCTCCTTCATTTCTGAAGGACAGGCTTGTTGGGCATAATATTCATGGTTGGCAGTTCTTTTGTTTTAGCACTTGGAATATATCATCCCATAGTCTTCTGGCCTGCAAAGGTTACGCTGAGAAATCTGCTGATAGTCTTATAGAGGATTCTTTGTATGTGATGAGTTGCTTTTCTCTTGCTGCTTTCAACATTCAGTTTGACTTTTCAGAATTTGATTTAATGTGGCTTGGTGAAGATCTCTTTATGTTTAATCTATTTGGGGTTGTTGGGACTTCTTGAATCTGTATGTTCATTTCTTCTCCAGATTTGGGAAGTATTCCTTAAATAAGCTTTCTTCTCTTTGCTCTTTCTTTATTCCTTCTGGGATCTTATAATGCCTATATTGGTTCTCTTGATGCTGTCCCATTATCCTGTAGGCTTCTTAACTCTTTTTAATTCTTTTTTCTCCTGTCCCTCTGACTGAGTAGTTTCAAATGATCTACCTTTGATCTACCTTTCTATATCTTGATTAAATCTGTTGTTGAAGCTCTCTGTGGAATTTTTTTCACTTAAGACATTGTGCTTTTTTGCTTAAGAATTTCTCTTTTTTTATGGTTTCTATCTCTGTGTTGAACTTCTAATTTTGTTCGTGTGCTGTTTTCCTGATTTTTGTTTGGTTTTCAATTTGTGTTCTCTTGTAGCTCACTGAACTTCTTTAAGATGATTATTTTGAATTCTTTGTTGGGCAGTATATAGATCTCTATTTCTTTAGGGTCATTCACTATTGCTTTATTTTGTTCCTTTTTTCATGTTATGTTTCCCTGATAATTTGTGGTTGTTGTATCACAGGGAACATATGTTTCACACTATTACTTGGAAACCATCAGACTCTTCATTCTAGCCTTTCTTACCAGGATTCCTTATCTACCACAGAACGTAGATAAAAATCTGAGTGACTGTTTTATTAGTTTGCCAAAGGATGGTACATAAAAAGTTAATTGTAGATGGGTAAGAGAGAAGTTAATTTGTTATAGACAATGTATTTTTTACGGCATTAGGGCTTACTTCTCTCCAGGAGTCATAGTTTTGGCATTGAGTTCTTTGTTGACACACTGGGGCTTTCCTTTCCTGATCTGGGGTATAGTGGAGTCAGACTGAGTTGTGCTTAGACCCTGGCTCTGCTATTAATACTTACTAGGAGTGTGACTTTGTGGGGGTCACTTTATCCTACTTCACCTCAGTGTACACACTGTAAAATGATGGTGATATAGACATCTTGGGGTTACTTAGAAATTAAAATAATTTGTGTAAAATAACTAGCACAGTTAATGGCACAAAGTAGAATCATTAAGAGTTTGTTTTCCTCCTTACCCTCATTCTCTACATAATACGGAATCACAGAGACAAATGTTGATGTATATAGTCAGCCTTTCATATCTGTGAATTCTTCATCTGTGGATTCAACCAACTGCAGATTGTAAATATTTTGGGGGAAAAAATTCTACAAAGTTCCAAAAAGCAAAACTTGAACTTGCCATGTGTCGAGTATTGTGTTGAATCCATGTGAATGAAGTGATATGTTGGCATTGTATTAGATATTATAAGTAATCTAGAGATGATTTAAGTATTTAGGTGGATGTGTGTAGATTATTTGCAAATACTATGGCATTTTATATCAGAGACTTCAGTATCTGGGGATTTTGGTATCTGCAGGGGTTCCTGGAACCAATCCCCAATGAATACCAAAAGACAACTGTAATTACAATTTCCTTCTTTCCTTCCTTTCTTCCTTGAAGTGTTGAGAGTTGTTTTTAATTTTATCTTTGTTATCCCAGTGAAGTCATATTTGATTCTGTTAGCCTCCATATTGCTATTAATTTCTTTAGTTCAGAATTTGCCTGGGCTTAGTGGAAGAATTATCACTAATCACTGGCAGCTCTAGAAAAGATGATGTGGAGGTCACAATGAGCCCCTGTTCTTGGGCTTGCCAAAAGCTACTGTTTCTGTGTCATTATTGAACCCTCCTTTAGCTGTGCTCTGTTACCTCTAATTACTCTTTAGTCTTTGAAGTAATATTTGTCACCTGCCTTAGTGTGTGTGCCCAGCTCATAGTATCAGTAATTCTGTATTTAATTTGGCTAGATTTGCTTCGTATTTGCCAAACTAGTGCAATTTCCTTAGGTAAGATATAATTTACAACAGAATGACACCTCATAATTTAAATAGCAGCTGTTGAGGGAAGGCAAACAGTTACAAACTACTCTTTCTTTTTCTTTGAAAAAGAGCTGTGTTGTGGTACTGTGAGGAAATGAATAATGTATTTTAGCACATACCTGAGCTTGCTACTGTGGTTTGATTTACATGGACAAAGGTGAAAACTACTCATTTGAATTTACTTTCAGATGCAACACAAGTTAGATTCTGGTAAGCTAGTTTTGAAAGAACAACTCTCATTAGTAAGAAAAGGAAATTCTTATGGTATGTTAATTTATGTAATGGCTATGGCCCAATCACCTATATCTGGGGAGAGGTGTTTCTTTTGAAAAGTAATAATTTTTATGTGTCTCATTCATTTATTACTAAACTATTTACTAAACATTTTTTATGTGTTAGGTACTTTGATAGACACTGGAGATATAATTGTAGGCAATATGGTTGCTGTTTCTGCCCTCATGGTACAAATGCCCCATTATGCCCAGAAGGTGGAAGCTTGACCTCTTGACCTCAGTCATGGAAGAGACTGTGTGCAGGATTATATGTGATCCATAGAGTGTCAATAACGTTGCTTGAAAACCTATACGTTTTGTAAATATTTCCTTTTATATTTCTATTGGCATTTAATTAGAAAATTAAAAAAAAAAAAAGTGCCGGCTGATTTCCTTTGCACTAAGGAGAATGTAGAAAATGTTCCTGCCATCCCTATCCCTGGTTCTGTATGGAGAGCCACAGACTGATGAGGGAAGGGCATGTAGGGCAGCAGGTGAAACAACCTTATTGGAAACTGACACTCATTAGGGCAGTCTGGCTGCTGGGTCATATGCCCTGTCTTGCCAGGAGCTTCTCCTTTCAGTGTCTAATCTATGAAGACTTGAACAGTCTCAGCTCTAATAAGAGGCCTTATATACCAGACTTGTATCCTTTATCAGAAACATTACAAAGTTGGAATTTTCCAGAGCCATTATATCTAGAAAGACTGTGCTATGTAGAAAGGCTAGTGTTAAAAATGGGGAATCCTTTCTTCCTCCCATTAAGAGCCAGTACAGACATAAAACAAATGAATCAAGTGGGGAAAGAATGAACATTAACATACATCTTTTATGTACTATGTAGTGTTTTCTTATTTCTAAATTTTCATGTCAACTAATCTTTTAAAACTTAGAAAAGGAGACACCAATGTATGTTAAATGAATACTTAAAATATACTTTTATATACTTGTGTAGTTAAGGAAGAAAAAGGATTAGAAACGGGGAGATCGATAAGAGTGAGAAAGGTGGGAAAAGAGGATGGGGAAGAGGCTGACTCCAAGCGACAGTAGGAGGTAGAGATGGAGGAAAGAGCCACGTGGTAGAAAAAGGAGGCAGGAAGAGAGGTTCTCACCTGGATCATTAATTTGGGAAGTTTCTTCAAAACAAAATTTTAGTGACTGTTATTCCTTGGAATTCTAATTAATGCTTACATAATTATTTTTAACTCTAGTGCTTCTAAAACTATCTTTGAATTTCTAGAAATCCTCAAATAGAATAGTCGTAGCAGCCACTTCCACTCTCACTTTCCCATCTTCCACATCCCCAAAAGGATATTTTATGAAGGATTCTGCCTAAAGCATTATCACAAAATGGGGTGCTTCCTGACAGTCCAATAAAATCAAACAGAGATGGATTTGGATCAGATAGTCACAGAAAGAATAATAGTTGAATTCAATAAACATTTTCATGTATTTGAAAAGTTACTCAAAGTTTGAGAACCAACTACAGATGCTCCTCTACTTAATGATGGGAATACGTCCCGGTAAACTCATCATAAATCAAAAATACTGTAAGTCGAACCAGTGTAAGTTGCGGACTGTCTGTAGTCGTTACTTCAACGGAGGTTGCAATAGGAGAAACAGGCCCAAGTATTCTGAGGAATTTAGCATAGACAAAAAGAGCTTAATTCCTAAAAAAGAGGGTTGTTAAAATTAAGATGGGTTTCTTAGATGTCTAATGTGAAATTAAGAAAAAAAATTTAAAAAAAGGAGACTGTTTACCCATGAAAGTTAATTGTTAATCCTGCATATGCATTGCCCTCTCAAGATACAGAACATAGGTCTGGGATTATGCACGTGATAAAAATAATTTTGTGTCTGGGTTTAAAATCATGTTGTTTTTGAGCATTGGTTTAACTTTATATAGGATGATATTTTTAACATTTCGAGCTCAGTTGATTTGAGTTGATTCTCTATATGTCAGAACGTAGAGACAAATGAGGGGGAACATGATTCAGGCTTGGTCACCACCACCTGGCCTCTGGGCTCCATCACTGGTTCTGGTAGTTTGAGATTAGTCCTGCTGATACCACGGTGACTGTAAAAACTGCTCTGAACTCTAGGCAGTGATCTTTCAACTTTTTTGATCATATGCCCCATCCAAAAAAAAAAAAAAAGTGAATATAATAGACATACATTTATTTATAAGTATTACATATGTTTTACTATGATACTAAGTTGTACACATTATTGAACATATACAGAAGAGAATTTAAAAATAGGGGATAAAAATAAATTTGATTCCTAGAATTTTCTTTTCTTTCTTTCTTTTTTTTTTTTTGAAACAGAGTCTAGCTCTGTTGCCCGGGCTAGAGTGAGTGCCGTGGCGTCCTCCTAGCTCACAGCAACCTCAAACTCCTGGGCTCAAGCAATCCTACTGCCTCAGCCTCCCGCCTCAGCCTTCTGAGTAGCTGGGACTACAGGCATGCGCCACCATGCCTGGCTAATTTTTTCTATATATTTTTAGTTGTCCATATAATTTCTTTCTATTTTTAGTAGAGACAGAGTCTTGCTCTTGCTCAGGCTGGTCTCGAACTCCTGAGCTCAAAGGATCCTCCCGCCTCGGTCTCCCAAGTGCTAGGATTACAGGTGTGAGCCACCGTGCCCGGCCCGATTCCTAGAATTTTTTATCCACACCCCAGTAGACTGTTTGGGTACTCCCTTGAAATGTGCACACCTTTTTTGGACTGTGTTTTGCCATTATGGTGACTCAGCTGTTTTCGTTGTTTGGGCTGTGTTGACTAGCTGCATGATCTTGAGCAGATATCCTCACTTAACTTATTTGTAAAGTGGGGGTGATCATACCTATCTCATAGGATTGCTTTGGGAGTAAACGCAACATGATATCTAAAGTTTGTTAGTACAGTGTATGAAATGTCAGCTGTCTTTTCCCATTGATGAGTTTCTCTTCGTTCTCTTCTCTTACACTTCTTCTGTTCATTCATAATAATTACTTCCTTTTCTTCTGCTGCAGGACTTTGCTTACTGAGTTCTCTCCGTGTGTTTCTACTGGCTTTTCCCTACATCTCGTGTACAGACAGAGGATTTGTTTGGGCTCATTGCTTATAACCATATGTCCCATTTTGCCTGGCAATCCTGGTTTCTGCCTGTTGTCTCAGTATGATTATGGTGATTCTTTTACCTTTTAAAAGTATCCTGGGCTGGAAATAAATGATGTGGTCACACTATCAACAAGTTACCATCAAGTATAGAGGACCTGGTTGGGGGCAGGAGACCTCTTGTATGAAGGCCACTTCCTTGGCACTGCACAGCCTAGAGATGGCCATCTTCCGATGAGGGGGGTCCAGAAGAGGGGGGTCCCATGACTTAGTATGTATAAGGAAATGACAGGGTGGCATGGTGAGTGTGGCATGCTCTCAGAGAGATGTCTAGTAAAAGAGGTAACAATCAACACATAGAACAATATATTACTATAGAGTAAGGCTGGGAAGTTGGAGTCTATAACTATGGTGGCTGTCTACTCAGATTGCAAAAATGAAAATCAAGAATTTATTGGGTATTGAACTTGGAAATCTAAATCTGCAAGCTGAAGCTCAACATGATGTGAATATTTTCTAAATTGAGAAAATGTGTTCTTTTGATTTGGAATAAAATGTGCTAATGCGTTACTCTTATGTAAGGTTACACTAAAATTCATAGCAGAAGTTAGAAATAGGTGTTCTTGTTCTGCCCCAGGTGCTTTAGAAAGAGCAGAAGAGTTTCTTGTTATCCTAATGGTTTACTCAAAACTGTTGGTTCTTGTCTTGTGGGTTTTTTCAATTCTGGCTTCATTCTTTACCCCTATTGGATATTCAGCGAATATTAATTAGCAATTGTGAAAATTATTCTAACAGTGCCAGGGGAAAAAAATCCATACATGATTATCACATGGTTGTGATCCTCAGACCCGTATGTTACAACCTGATGCAATACTTGAAAACAGTGGTCTTTATTTCCTCTCAGAATCAGGAGCAGGTGGTGAATGTATTGGAACATATTAGTATTTCATTGTTTCCCCAGGAGAAAAAAATAGTGATTGAAACTGTATGATTACTAGAGTTAGGAAATTAGTTTTGACTTAAAAAATGGCTACAGTTTGGACTTTTCCACTGATGCTTGACATTTCACATTATGGAATAAGAGCAGTAACTGTTTTCTAAGAAATTTATGAGTAACATGATTGTTGCTTTGTTGTTTTTTTTTTGTTGTTGTTGAGACAGAGTCTCACTTTGTTGCCCAGGCTAGAGTGAGTGCCGTGGCGTCAGCTTAGCTCACAGCAACCTCAGACTCCTCGGCTTAAGCGATCCTACTGCCTCAGCCTCCCGAGTAGCTGGGACTACAGGCATGCGCCACTATGCCCGGCTAATTTTTTTTTCTATATAGATTTTTAGTTGTCCATATAATGTCTTTCTATTTTTAGTAGAGACAGGGTCTTGCTCAGGCTGGTCTCGAACTCCTGACCTTGAGCGATCCACCCGCCTCGGCCTCCCAGAGTGCTAGGATTACAGGCGTGAGCCACCGCGCCCGGCCATGATTGTTGCTTTGGATCACAGTCCATTTTTGATTTCCTGACTTGGACATTTAAAAGTCAATGATAACTAATCATGAGTACAGGTTCTTCCTCTAGTTTCCATTTTAGACTTTCAAACTGCAGAGTAGAGGTGACAACCCATAAAAAATTCACAGGGACTCAAGCTAATATTTTTGGAGAAAGGCTGCAGGTATTTGAGTATACATGATATCATGTAGTCAAATCCCAATAATGAATCTCATTTCTTTTCGTCAGTTAACAAACACTTAAAAGGTATGGATTTCCCCAGGTTTTGCCCTTTTCCTTCACACTCCTTACACTTTCATTTTTAAATGGCATCTATTTCTGTGGTTTAAATTGTCAGCTTGGTGCTGATGGACTCAAAATTTTGCATTTCCAGCTCCTTCTAACTTCCCAAGTCTTTCCATGACTCATCACCCATGGGTTTCTGGAAGGAAATGGTATTTTAGAATTCCATCTACTGTTTCACAGTTTAAAAAAATAACTTATGCAAGCATCAAGGATGACCACCATAATTCTAAGACTGAAAGGAAAGCCTGTCTCACATGAAAATGGAACACCCAGTGGGTATGTTCTGAAGACAATTTAGAAATCACTGTACTGAAGCTTTTGTGAGAAGATGGTTTAGAGATACATATCTGAAGTTCAGGTAGGAGCAATTGTCAAAACAAAGAGAAACAATGATTTCTTTGTAATATTATAGGATTACTTGAGTATTATAAAGTTAATTAGGAAGGCTTCCTGGAAAAACTATTTCTTCATCGTTTCAAAGTTACAAGGGACTTAAATTGGTGGAACTTCATAGACTGAATTATTCAGATGCTAGAATAGCATACATTAAGTCCCTTAGGAAGGAAAAACAATCTGTGGGTTTGGGGCAGGGAATTTTCTTGTCTAAAACAGAGAGTCTGTTGGAGAATAATGAAAACAGTTAATGAAATAATGGCATGAGAGAGCTGACATGATGTAGGATACTCAAGAAGATGTAAATAAATTTGCATTTGATGCATAAGAATTCCTGAGCAGGGAACTATGTTAGAAGCAGTATTGGAAGAAGCTGATCCAGTGGTTTTGAAACTGGATTGGGAGGGGAGATAAGAGTGATGGCGAGTCAAGCAAGGACACAGTTACAATTCTCCTGAGAGGGGACGAGCTTCAGTGACGTTTAGGAAATGGAGAATGGTGGCTGTAAAGATAGAACAAGAGACATGTTGGAAAGATCTTATAGAATTTGATTAGACAAAACTTTATAACATTTGCATGAGTAGCATGAAAAGGAGAGGAGTCAAAGATGTTGATAAGCCTACATTGGGGTTGAACTGTATCAAATTACTAATACATGACTTTTTAAATCTATAAAAGTGGTAGTTTTATATGATTTCTTGTAATACACACCTGGTTGGGATGGGGATGACTACTCTCAGAAATGGATAGTGGCATCAGTGAGGAACCAAGAATTGCGAGTAGCAATACTACCAGGTAGGTGAGGACTAAAGCCTTAAATGATTGTGGGACGAAGGAAGAAAAGAGAAAGCAAACAAGCAGATTTCACGAATTATTTTTCTTTGAAATTTTAAACATGCATGTTTTTATGTACTAACTGAAAGTCTCAGATTAAACAACATGGCCTTTGACTAAGTGTTGTTTAACCTCTGTAGTGAAACTTGGGAAGATTGATTACCTCTTTAGACAGTTTGACCTGGTCAGTTGCTCAGCTTTGAATTACTTGGATGTTTAGATTTCTGGATATTTAGCAAGAAAAAGTAGTTTTGTGAATTTGAAAGGGAGTCTAGAAGCATGTTTTTCCTCACTTTTTGAGTCACTTTCATGTAGTCACTAAGAGAATTAAATCCAAGTTAATTAAGAAGCTGAACAAAATAACACTCCCCAACCCCCAATACACAGACACACACACGCACGCACCTATACACATGCACACACACCTCCTGATAAAAGAACACTGAGCTCTTTGGAGAGAAAGGCAGGTACATGGAATAACACACTATTTTGAAATACCCAATTTGGCTGCTTTACCTTGAAAATCCTCTCCATGCGGATCTGATTGGTGAGCATAAATTAGTCATAAATGACCCACATGTGCCGCAGTAACAAAGAAGATAACAGCACTGCCTAAGTTTGTGATGCTCTCAGCAAGCCAGAGGTAGTATGAGTCTGTTGGATGAAATCTCCCACAGACTCTTTGGAAAAAAGACACCATCACGAGACCAGATCTCTAAGGAGGCACGCCACACTGTTAGGACCCAGCTACAGCTGAGGGAAGTTTCCATGTTTTAAAGTGGCAAATTGTCAGGTTGTTTCTGCTCATTTCTTATTCAAACTCACGTCCAGGGCTTCCTGAGTACCACAGAAAACACTAGCTCTGTCTTCTCTAAGCTCAGCGAATGTGGGACATGGGACAAAACAGAATGGGCTCATTCTCCAGGTTCCCTGCATTTGCATGCATATTTTATTAGGTCTTCAAAGAAACAGCTCATGAAGTGCCACGCAAGAACATCTGTGTGTGTGTGTTTTGCAGGAATATAACATTTCAAGCTATTTGTACTCGCTTGGAATGAATGGGCTGAGATGTTTCATATTTAACCCACTCTGTGTCCCCGGAGTTGGGTACTGTTGGGTTATTCAGAAGAAGTTTAATGTGTAGTCTGAACTTGACGGACTCACAGTCTAGTTGGGGAGATCAGGACCTATGCAAAAAATAATTAAAGAACAACAAAAAATGGTTTATAATTATTGTTGGATACTGAGTGTTATAGGAGGCTGAGAAGGGGTTTTTTTGTGAGCTAATGTAGTCAGGGAAGGCTTCTTGGAAGAATGAAGTTTAAGGTTTAAAATTAAATTTCAGTTAAACTGGCATTTATTGAATATCCACTATGCCAGTTTCTGTGCTCAGTAATGGAACTACATTTTGAGTTATGAGCAAGAAACCACTTTGGTGGTTTCATAGAGAATTACCCCAGAATCACACTGTGATGTAATTCTCTTTGTATAGGTTCGGTAGAGCCACATAAATGCTTTTTGATAATTGTGTTCCAGAAAAAGCACATTATGACCACCTCCCTCTCTCTCGCTCTCTCTTGCTCTCTGAAACCAAATATTTTCTAATTTTTGGTTGGTTAAATTGTGATTCGCTTGTAGATTTCTTTGCCTTTGCTAAGTGAGGATTGTGTTAAGGAATTTCTTCTCCTTTCTTGAGCTGTGATTCTGGGAAGGAGTTCAAGGGTGCTGCTTCAAACAATGAAAGTCACCTATCTTGGTAACAATTGTTCTAAAGAGAAGTTTGAACAGTTCGCAGTGTGGGTTATAGAAAAATAATCCTGTAATCAGATTGTTAAAGTATTCAGAATTTCTGCCTCAAAAAGACGTTCATGTCTGTGGTGCAGAGGGTTACTTTTGTCTTTTGCCTGCATTCAGTCACACAGAGTGGGAACATCACGATGTGTAATCATTAGAAGTGCAATCAAAACTGCACATCAGTTGATCCGGCTCATATTTAGTGAGGTCACATCTGCTTTATGTCTGTGTTTGTTCAAGGATAAAAGGCAAGAAGCACCAGGGCTTCTTTATGTTCCCATGTTTTCATCTCGCAGGCCAGGAGCTCAGGAGGTCTGTTGTTCGTCATTCCTGGATAACATCAAAGCCTGTTCTGGCAAAGCTGTTGCTAATCTGTGGGCAGGATGACCCTTGAGAGCATTTATAATGCTACTGCCTGGGAAATAGTTCTCACTTCTGCAAAACATTTAATCTGAAAAAAGTTGTACCTACCATTATTTGCCTAACTTTTCACAGAAAACTTCTGACAATCTATGCATGAGTAATAGTTTGCCTGCAAAATTATATTCCTCCATACTCACATTTTCCTTTTAAAAGCTCATGGTCACCTTTTTCTTAATAAGGCCATGGAGATGATGAGGCAAACAAGAAAACAGAGTACGTTTCCATTTGCTTTATTGCTTTTGTTTTTCTTTTTAGGGAGATCATGAACAGAATCTAGTTAAATTACAGGCTACTGTGACTGTGTTCTCCACTTCCTGTTTATGATCCAAAATAATCTGTATTTATGACAAAAATTCCAATTGCTCCCAAGGCTGTAGAATTTCATTCTATATTCAGGAATAACTAATATTTCTTCATTTCTTTTATTTTTTATTCATGCATGTGTTCATTTATTCAGGAAGCATTCATTGAGCACCTACTAAGTGCTAGGCACTTATCCGAAGGTGATATGTTGTATAGATAAATAAAGCAGGGTGACCAAGAGTGCTAGCAGAAGAGCTTTGCTATTTTTACATTGAGCCAGGGAAGGCCTCACTGGTATGTGAGCAGAGGCCTGAAGAGTCAACTATGCAGAAATCTTGGGGAATAGGGAGAGGTGGAGAGAGCACCCAGGGCAAAGGCCCTGAAGTAGGGGTGTCCTGGAAAAGTTCCAGTAACAGCAAGCAGGTCTGTGTGGCTGGGTGGAGCTGGTGAATGGCAGGTGATGTCAGGCAGGTCGTTGGGAGTGGCGGAGGCAGAGAGCAGCTCTTGCCAGGCCCTGTGGGCCACAGAGAGGCCTTTGATTTTACTCTGAGTAAGGTGCAGCCATTGAAAGGTTGACAGGCCCTGCTGTGTGGAAAATTGGCAGTCAGGGGCCGGGGCAGACACAGGGACTTGTCAGGAGTCTGTTGTTGTAGCCAGGAGAGAAGTTATGGTGATTTGGATCAGATTGACGAAGTGGTGGGAAATCACTTGCTAGATATATTTTAAAGGTAGAACCTATAAGAGTTTTATTATTTTGGACATGAGGTATAAGAGATGGGAGTCAGGGAAGACTCCAGGGTTTTTAGTGTAAGCAGCTGGTAGGGTACAGTTGATTCACTGAGCACACACTCTGTGCCAAACACTGTTCTAGGGGTTTGCAGCTAATAAGGTATTGATCCTCATAATGCTGTGGATTTCAATGAAAAGTTTTTTTCTGAAAAACTTAACTTACATTCGAAAAAACAAATCTTAAGTGTAAGCTTAAGCGTCTCTAGTGTAAGCTTGCTAAATTTATATGTATGTGTATATATGTAAATATAAATGTGTATATTTATTTATGTAACTACCACCCAGATCAAGATATAAAACATTTCCAGCTCTGCAGAGGTTCCTCTGCTAAAGGTAGCCACTATTTTTACCCTCATCACCTTAGATTAGTTTTGTCTATTTTCAAACTTCATATAAATGGAACCATACCATACATACTCTTTGTAAAAAATTTCTTTATTTCTTTATTCATTCATTCATTCATTTGAGACAGGGATCTCTCTCTGTCACCCAGGCTAGAATGCAGTGGTGCCATATAATATAGCTCACTGCAGCCTCAAACTCCTGGGCTTAAGCGATCCTCCTGCCTCAGCCTCTGGAGTAACTGGGGTTACAGGCGTATGCTACCATGGCTGGCTAATAAAAAATTTTCTTTGTAGAGAAGGGGTCTCACTATGTTGTCCAGGCTGGTCTTGAACTCCTGGCCTCAAGTGATCCTCCTGCCTCAGCCTCCCAAAGTACTGCGATTAACTCTTTTTTAAATTAGGTATTTTAAATTGACATATAATTCACATACCATAAAATTCAAGTTTACAGTGTACAATTTAGTGTATTCACAAGTTTGTGCAACCATTGTCACTTTCTTTTCCAGAACCCCCAAAGGACATAGCCATTAGCAGTCTATTCCCTATCTTATTCCGTATCCCCCCTTCTCCCACCCCTGGCTGATCTTTCCATCTCTATGGATTTGCTTGTTCTGAACATGTCACATAAATGAAACCATACCATATGTGACCTTTTGTGATTGGCTTCTTCCATTTAGATAATAATATTTTCAAGGTTTATCCATGTTGCAGCATCAATCAGTACATCATTCCTTTTTAAGACTGAATAATATTCCAATGTGTGGATACGTCATATTTTGTTTGTCCATCTATCTGTTGATGGACAATTGGGTTTCCTTTTTTTTTTTTTGGCCATTATGAATAATGCTGCTATAAACGTTCATGTATAGGTTTTATGTAGACATGGACAGGTTTTCAATTTTCTTGGGTGTGTGCTTAGGAGTGAAAAGTACATACTTTTTTGTGACTAGCTTCTTGTTCAACATTATGTCTATATAATTCATTTATGTTGTTACATGTAGGAGTAGTTAATTCTTTTTCATTACTTTTTAGAATTCCATTCTATGAACATACCACAATTTATTTATCCATTCCCTAATTGATGGGCATTTAGGTGGTTTTCAGTTTCGGGTCATGGAGAAAATAACACTGCCGCAACATGCTTTGCATGTCTTTGGGTGGGTAAAAGCTCTCATTTCTCTTTGGTAAGTGCATGGCAGTGGAATTGCTGGCTCATTCCTCCCTTTCTTTATCGTCCTCTCACAACCTTCTGTCCTGCTTGTGCATGTTGGTGCTGGCACTCCCTTGTCAGTGACTGGAGCAGAGGACACGTGCTTCTTGCAGACCTGCCCCAGGACTGTTCCTTCCCTGCCTGGGCACACATTTAGGATGGACTTTTCTTCTTCTTATTTCTGTAAAGCATCTTATATTTCCTCTTCTGTTGTTTCACAAAGCACAGCCTGCAACTCACTGTTTATATAGTTACCAGCTTGAGAGCCTAAGGTGACATAATGGCATGTTTCCTCTGAGGAGTGATTACAATGGGTTTTTGTGGGGCCAAGATCCCTCTCAGAATCTAATTAAAGCTATGTGCCCTCCCATAGAAAAATGCAGGTGCACACACACACACACACACACACGTGCAATTTTTCTTATACTTTCAGGGAATTTGTGGACCTCCATGAATCCCAGCCACTGTGGGTTGATGGTTCCCAAATTAAGAATCCTTCTTGTCTACTTTGTAATGCCTTACATTTTTTTCAAATGCAACTTCCCTTCACCCTAAGACCTTCTGTTCCAAGCTGTCACTGTCAGCGGACATAGACACATGGAAGGACTATATGTGTAGAGATGTGTGTAAATACAGAGGTCCTGACCTATGCCCGGCTGGCAAAGGAGGTACGAGTTACTGGCACTTAGAGAGGTAGTTTTAATTGTTATGGTATTCTCATTCTTTTCGGTTCTGCTGGCATTTGAGAATATTTCTGATTATACCCTTCACTACTCCTTTAAACTTCTTAACTAGAGTTTAAAATGAATACCCTGCTGTTGGTCTGGGCCCTCCCAGGCTGAGAAGGTGCCGCCTGGGCCACAGGGACAGCTGGCCTTGGCGGGGTGTCCCTGCCCCAAGCCTCAGCCTCACCAGGAGCCTGCCCTCCTCAGCCTGAGCTTCCTGTCTCACATTTTTAATGGATGAATAATTGGGTGCCACTCGGTTGCAGAGTTCCTTGGAAAAGCACAGGTGTGGACTAAATGAAGTAGGTAATTAAATAGGCCTTTTCTAAATGTGATATTGAAAATAATTTGATGACACTGGTAGCAGAAGTGGAGTCGCCCTGGCCTCTTCTCATTCTCTGGTGCTTTTCTCCTAAACGGAAAAAGAAACAGCAATGTTAGAGTAAGCACTGGATGTTTATAGCTTTGGAACTTTGTTTTATGCTTTTCATTATAAGAACAAATTTGGGCTTCATCCAGGAGGCAGTGTAGCATCATGACAAGACTTTAATATATAGTTCATAATAAATTGGGTTCTTTTTTCCTGGAAAAATGAAAAGGTTTTGTTTAGAAATTTATTACTTTAAAGTTTTTACAAAAGTAATAAAAAGTACAGAGTGAAAATCATGTTCCCTCCTCTGCAATGCCCATTTTCATTCCTCAGCGATAAACATTGTTAATTGTTTGTCTCCCTGGAGGTTTTAATCAAGCCTATGAAAGCATTGTATGGATTTATTTGTTTTTATAACACTGGGATGCATTTATGCATTGGTGTGCGGTTTGCTTTTGCGGCTTTGCGCTGTATCACAGAGTCCTTCTGTGTGTCTGCCTCTCTCCCTCTTTTCTTGTCTTTCTTCTTTAGCTTATTTCCCTTTACCTACCAGTTTTTAGAGTAATGAGTTGGTACCCTAACCTCCAAAGATGACCAATAAGTGTTTTTTTAAATAATTACGAACACATGGATTTTAATGTATTAGGTATGTTCTAACCCAGTGCAGTCATTCATCTTGATGCTCAGGTAGTCTCATCTTTGTTCATCGAGACCCTCTTCAAGTCTTTCTGATGCGACTCCAGTTGTCTCTGTTGACTTTCTTACTTGCAGGTATGACAGGTATTACAGGCTATTCTTTTCTCCAAATTGAAATTAAATTGAAGAGTAAGCCTCAATTTTATTTTGGGCTGTGTTTAGGAAAATTGTTCTCACTAGGTTTAACCAGATTACCTGCTGCACCCCTGGGTATGCCTTATCAGTCAATCACCAAATATTTTTGAGAGCTGCCATGTGCAGGGTAGTCAGCTGGATCCTGTCATGTAGCTAACAGGTCACCTCAGAGTTCCCCTTCTGACGTGCCACGCACACCACAACCAAAACAGCTAAAACAAATCCTTACTATGTCTCTACAGTTTATCTTTTATCTTAAGAATATTTATGAGAAACCACTGATCCATAGAAAATAAGCAATGGAGGACCATATGCAAATGTAGTTATTACTTTGATTTATTGTACAGTAATTTACATACCATATAATTCACTCTTTGTGAGTGTTCAGTTTAATGAGTTTTGTAAAATGTATACAGTGATGCAGCCAACACTAAAATCTCACTTCCACCACCAAAAAGTTCCTTTGTGCCCCTTTGTGGCCAATCCTCATTCCCACACCTGTTCAGATAGCCATTGACCTTCCTTTGGATGCTATAGTTTTGCCTTTTCTAGAATTTCGCATAAATGGCATCATGTAGTATGTATTTGTTTGTGTCTGGCTTCTTTTGCTTAGTATTTTGTTTCTGAGATTCCTCCCTGCTGTTGTGTAGATCAATAATTTGTTCTTTTTCTTTCCTACTATTAATACATCTGGAGTTGGACATTTGGGTTGTTCCCCCCACTCCCTTTTTGGGCTACTATGAATAATGCTGATGAACATTTGCATACAAAGTTTTGTGTGGACATATGTTCTAATTCTCTTGGGTAGAGATTGGGATTACTCGATCATACAATAAGTATATGCTTAACTTTTTAAGAAACACCAAATGTTTTCAAAAGTAGCTAAACCATTTTGTATTCATACCACCAATGTATGAGGGTTCTAATTGCTCCACATTCTCACCAACACTTACGACAGTATCATTCTTTTTATTTTAGCCTTTCTAGTGTGTGTGTAGTGGTATCTAATTGTGGTTTCATTTTTCATTTCTCCAGTGCCCAGTAATATTGAGCATCTTTTTACATACTTGGCCTTCTGTATGTCTTTCTTTGGTGTCTGTTCAAATCTTATTGGATTGTATGTCTTCTTTTATTGAGTTGTGAGAATACTTTCTATATTTTGGATCCAAGTCTTCTGCTAGATATGTGTTTGCTTTTGCAATTTAATTTTAAATTGAGTTTTGATAAGAAATTGTCCAACTCATCTATGTTTTTATTTGAAAACAAAGATACAACCTTATCCAAAGAAAATAATAATACATTTTTTTAGAATAGCTTTATAATCATGCAAGGGAGAGAAAGAAAAGAGAAAGTTTAAAGAAGGCATAAAGGAAATACTGGGGAAAGAGTGGACTAAGAGAGTATAAAAGGATTAGAAAAAAGAGAGATGGGGATAGAACTACAAAGAGAGATGTAATGAGAGAGAGAAGCTAAGAAATGGAGGAAGAGAATGACCAACAAATTTACAGTTATGGAGGAAAATAAGAATAGATAGGAAAGGAGAAGACAAATAAAAATGCCAGCGGAAAAAAATGCCACCACTGTTCCTTTCATTGGGCACGTCCTGTCTGTTGCATCCAGCACTCCATCGTCTCATCTCAGTTCTCCACTTCTCATATGGCTGCTTTCTGGAAGCCTCCCCTTTTCTCTCACATCCCAATTCTTCACTATTTTTACTGCTTCACCTTCCAAACTTACAAAATAGCTGGGTTGTGTCCTTTCCATTTTTACTGTATAAAAGCACAGACTCTGAAGTTGGTTGTTTGGGTTTGAATCCTAGCTCTGTGACTCCGGGCAGAACCTAACCGTTAAAAGTTCCTGTTTTACAATCTGTAAAATGGGAGTGATGGTAATACTGATCTCAAAGTTGTCTGTGGAGATTAAAGAATTGATGTAAAGCTTTTATCATCATGCTTGGCACGTAGTACTTGGTCAGTAAATATTATAGCTGCTATTTGTGTTTGTGTGTGTGTGTGTGTGTGTGTTGGCAGGAAGGGCTGTTTCTTGATTATCATTCCTTCTACCTTTGGATCTCTGTTCATCTTCTTTTAATCTGGGGGAGTATCTTACCAAACTAAAATACTTAAATGACAAAATATCACAACAAGCATCATGCTTCTGAAACTCCAACTTATAAACACAACTGTATTTGTTCATCTGGAATGTCAAGTTGAAAGTAATAATAAGGAATATTTACATAGTGCTTTAACTTTGAGCATTTTAACCTAGTACTGACAGATATTAGGTCGTAGAAGACTTGTATGGTCCAGGGCTGGAATTTCCTGGTTTCTGTAATACTGAGATGCCAAACCACAGTTTGATAAATACAGCTGAGGCAGGTGAGAGGTCTGAGCTTTTATGTAAATGCAGGACATGAACTCTACCTCTTTCATGCCGGTCACCTCTGCCGCAATTCCCATTGAAAAACAGAAGGTAGTATTTGGAAGGGGCCTTCCTCCCAATGCCAGATTCCTTTTGCAACATTTCTCATCTGCCTGTGCCTCAACATGATGACTGAAAGTTTATTTGCTTCTGAGTAATTTGTATTTTTTGGATTTTTTCCAATTGCTGGCAAGTTTCCCCTTACTTTGAACTAAAATTTGCCTTGATCCTGGATCAATATAGGGAAAAAACTTTCTTCCGTCTTCTACATGTAGACCTTTAGCAATACAAAGTCAGATTATGCCAATTCTTTGTTTTCTCTTTGTTAGGCAACATTTCCCAGTTCTAACTACTGTTCTTCAAATAACATGACTTCTGTATTTCACTTGCCTTCCCATTTGCCCAACTTTGGATACAGCCTAATTTGTTAGGATGCCACTTAAAATATGGCACCTGTGATTGAACCCAATGATCTCAGATGTGTTCTTTCTTCCTCCATTTGAGGTCCCATTCTTCTATGATTCAGCCTAAAATGCTAACATCAGTTGTTTAGTAGAACACAGTATTCATTTATTTATATTTGGCATGATCATATCATCCAAACCAGGATAATTTTGAGAGCGAAAGAGGAACATGATTAATAAGCTCAGGCAACAGCATAAACCAGAACTGTCCTGGCACACAGGGATATCTAGTCACTTTAATTATAGTAAGTTGTACTTAAGCCTAAGCTCTTTTAAGTATTAATTGCTGATAGCCCCTGGTGCTCCTCTATACCTTGTACTTAAGTAGTTGAATTTTTCCAGAACTTCATATTTATGTTTGTATAAAGTTTAAGTATATTGATGTTTGTCCCATGGAGATCATTGAAAATCTAGATTTTTATCTGCCACACTAGCTATTCCTCCCCAGACTGTGACATCTGAAAATTTGATCAACAACTTGCCTGCGTATTTTTTCCAGTCATTGGTAATCTAAAAGGTGCTTTCCCCAGATCCTCCGTACCAACCTACCTCATGCTCATGAAGTTCTCAGGCTCTAAGGGTCAACTGAGAACGAAGATCTTGGGATGTTCCCTTCTCGGGTATTTTATAGGAGACAAAAAAGACTGTAAAACCTTTCAGAGCAGAAAGAATAGATATCTAATGGTTCTCGGGTAACTTGGCAGGAGTTTCCTTTTGCAGATAGGTTCTGAGCATCTTCCATGTACCAGACAATAGGTGCTGAATGTAGAGTTATATGCAAGCATGTTATCTAATAAAAGGCACCATCTAATAGCTGGGCGCTAGAATAAAGGCAGAGATCAGCCAGAGTGGGGATAAAAAGGAGGAAGACATTTTTAAAAGGGTATCTTTCTGTTCCATTGTGATTGCCTATATACAAATTTGACATGGCAGTTAATGAAAAGATAGTTTTTGTGTATTTCAAAAGTCATTCACAGAACAAAAGCAAGTTCCCTTGGTCTCAGTTTCCTCTCTTCTTGACCACGGGATTCATATATATAAAAATTTATAGCTGAATACAATTCATTTGTTTAAATTTTAAGTTCCTTTAATCCTAACCTGTGCACATATATTGTCTTTTAGAATACTGCCTTTTGAATACTTTTTATTTCAACTCTCAGTAACAAATACCTTTTACATTGTGATCCAGCACATGCATGTGTGTGCATAGACACACACACACACACACACACACATGGGTGTGGACTCCCCCAGAAACAAAAGTTTCTTTAAAGAATACTTGCTACTTGCAATGTCCTCTCTTTTCCTTCCCTTCTTGTCTTTTCCCGTTGTCTTTGTCTTCCTGTCCCATTCAATTCCATTTCACTCCATTCACAAAAGTGTGGTTGAGACCAAATGAATTGATTTCCAGGGGTTTTCACAATTATAGTTTGTGAAACTCTGCTCTAAAGTTGTTGTCCGTTGACTCCTAATTGTCTATAAGTGCTTTATGGTGAAAATAATCAACAGAAAGCTAGTCTTACTTGGGCATAAATCTGCAATAATAATGATGAATAGGACTCCACGATCTTTTGTTCTTATGGATAAGTCTCTGCTCACAGAAGAACTAGCATAATAAACTGATTTTGTTTTAGGTCACCTAAATGAGAACAGCGATTAATTCAGTACTGGAACAATGAACATCAAGCAATTCTTCCCTCTAAATATCTCTATTACATAACTGTTACTTGGCATAAACTATCATGTGTTAGACTTTTAAAAAAAATTTTAGGCCAGGAGTAGTGATAGCCACATTAAATTTGGTCTAGAAAGGCAAGCCTACCTCGATAAAGTTAATTTACCTGTATTAACAGTTTAATTGTTCACCTATTAGAAAATAATTACTTTCTGAGTAGAGGGCTTGAGGTCATAAAATTCCCTGTCCAAGTGTTTCAGCTTGATACTGTGCTGCTTCTGTAGTGTTCATAGGTACAGGTGTTCAGATAGTCTTTTTGTAACACATTTTTGGGCCCTTGTAGGAGAATTTCAGCATCTTTAGGAATTTGAAACCAGGGAAAGCTAGACTGTCACGTTATATGTTTTAATTTCAGTGAATGTACCTAGGTGTATTTGTTAAAGTTCTAATTTGATAAATAAAAGAGTGTCTTCTACTGAATGATGAAGATGGGCTTTGGAGACAGATTGATCCAGATTAAATCTAAAAACTAGTTTTGAGACTTTAGATTTCTAAAATGTCCTAAGTTTCTCTTTCTTCATTTATAACACTAATACTTACCTTAAAGGATGTGTAGAAGAATTAAATGAGGTAATGTATGTGACAACTCCTGATATATAGGAGATGCTATACAAATATATACTTATATGTAAACATATATAAAATATAAATATATATATATAAATACATATGGATGTATAAACTCACTTTCTTTTCTTTCAGATCTGATACTTGTATAATGAAATTTAAGGACTTGCATTTTGATTTCTGAATTAATCTGCTTATTACACGTTTTTGATTGTTGGTGTTAACCTGGCACATTGAGAATGGAAAAGTTAATTGAAAAATTATACATTCTGACAGCAAATTCCACTTATGTCTAGTGTAATGGTTTGCTCAATGCTGAAATTCACACCTTGAAAAGAATGTAAATTTGTTAATGCATTTAAATTTTATTTTTCCTTCCCACTCCAAATGAAGCAATGGATAATGTTTCATTTGTTCTTGAAAATTTACCCATTAACAAATGAATCTGGCAATTAATCTCTTTGAGACTAAGATTTTGTAACATTTTTATTGATGTGTTAGGATTTATTTAATTATATATACTCTTGTAGAATATTTCCCATGACAAACCATTCATTAGTTTCTTTTGATGTATAACTTTTGCACAAATATATGTTTATATTTGTAATATTTCTCTAGAAGTTGTGTTATGTTGCACGACTGTGGTAGGATGAGAACCGAAGCACATTTTACTCTCTGGCCAGTGTTGTTTCTACTGTCTATACTTGCTAAATACATTAATAAATGCCTTAACAATTCAATCTTTAATTGACTAAAATCACATCTGTTATGGGAAAGACATGTTCTTAGTATGTGGTAATAAAAACGATGCTTTTTGAGGAGTTCCAGCCATGATCGTCAAATCAAAGTGGAGGCAGAGAAGTCAGAAGGTTCCTGTCTGAGGATATTAAGGGCTGTTGTGCAGAAGCTGGTTTAGATTTGTTCCAAATGGCCTCGAGGTGTACATTGTAGAATTATGAACAGTATTTAAAGTGAGACAGATTCTGCCTCAACATGACAAACCTGCTTCCAAATGGCGCCTTTGCTTAGCAGCAGCACACTGAGTTGGGTTCCGAGGCTCTCAGTTCAAATTCCAGCTCAACTCCTTACCAGCTGAGTGGACCTAAGAGCAATCTCAGTTTCCTTCTCTGTAACACAGAGCAAATAACCCTGGCTGACCCTCAAGGGTGTTGTGAAGATCAAATGATCTCGATTATCACACGTAGTACTGTTTATGGTTTACAAAGCCGCTCCATGGTAGTAAACTGTGTTGAGCAAACCAGGTGTGGCATTCATGTCTTTGCCACCCTGAGGTCAGGCAGTCACTTGTCAGGGCATTCAGGCATCCTACGTGTGGTTGAACTTGTTTGTATTTATAGTTTATTCTAATCTAGAGAGTCTATCATGCAGGACTGAGGCATCTCACTCTCTTGAGTTTTTGCTTCTTTACCTCAAAGAAAGGAAAGGTTGGATTTATCTGAGGCCCCTTCAGATTCTGACATTTTCACAGTCTGCAAGCCTGTAACTACAAGAGGCCAGTTCTTGTCCTCTTCAGTAGTAAAATACCCGACTTTCGGCTAGAGGAAGTTATACTGCCATCTTCATGGTTGCCAACCTATGTGTTGTGATTAATTTTAATGTTTGCTAACACATGGAACAAATTTTCCATGGCTTTTGTAGCATTCTAGATCGATACCCTGTCTACACTTGCCTTAGGCAAGGCAAGGAGAGTAGATGTTTGGTTTGAAATGTCCATGCTAAACACAAAACAAAACACTCTCCTTTTTAAAACTTCTAAATATAAACAGATTTATGCAAACACTGTATTTCAGGATGTGTTTCTTAGAGAAACTGAAAAACAAAAACAGAGTTACAGTTATATTTTTGGCTAATGAATACATACCTCTCTCTTGATCAACTCTCATTCTAATTGCTGGTGTCTAGCAGCACCTTTTCTGCCTGCCCTTTACCCGAGGGAGAGTTTTCTTAGCACTTTCCATTTTATTGTGGGAAAGCTTGTGTTTCTGTCACAGAGACTGTTGTCTTCACTGAACTCTTCTGCATCCTCTTTACATCATAAAGAGAGAAAGGAAAGTCCCTGAGGCTCTCCCTCCCCACCTTTCTCCACATGGAGATAATAAAGCTCCTGGCAGCCATGTTCCCTGTAATCAGTATGAGGTGATTTTACAGCTACCATGAAAGAGCCATTTATTGAACGCCTGCCTTGTGACAGCCACTTGCAGATGGTTTAATATGCCTTGCCTCATTTAAATCTTAAGATGTCTTTAGGAGGAAGGAAAAATGAAAAAGTAAGAACTTGAACTACACATACAATAGCCCCAAATGGGAAGAGAGAGTCAGTTTCTGGGGTGCAGAAATAGCCTCAGATAACAAATTATTTTAGAGAGTGCTTTCACAGGTACAAAGCAAAACATTTCAAAACTATTTAGGCAGGTATTGTAAGTGGAGGTGTAGACTGGTTTCCTGCCAGATTTCCATGGAATAACATGGGAAGGTTGGTTCTTTGACTTATAGGGTGACATGCTGTGGATCATGTCTTCCACGCCATTTGAGTGGCTTTCACATTTCTTCCTTCCGCTAGCATTTGTAAGCAGGCAAAAATGCTGCCAGTTCTTTCAGTTTAAAGTGAACACTACTGAGTGGCTTAATTTTCTTCCACAGCTATAAAAAAAAAAGTTCTAATTCTAAGCCATTATTCTTATAATATTGCCTGACTGAACATACCGTGTCTTGTTGGATTACTAATATTTCCTGAATATCTGTAATTCTGCAAAACTGTTGGCCTCGGATCTCAAGGTTAAGCTTTTAAAAAAATTTAACTAAAATTACTTCCTTTTATTTGTGCTTTTGATTCTTGCTTTATGCTTTTTTTTTTTTTTTTTTTTTTTTTTATTTCTTGAGCCTTAAAGTTGAGCCTAATTAAAAATGATGCGGAACGGATTTCTAATTGGAAAACTTTCTAAAACTTTTTTCTTAGCAGTATTTCACCACTAGTTTTAGAGGATGACCAGACCAAGGAACACTAGAGGGTTAGTTTTAGAAGCAGAGTGAGGAGGGATGCTGAGGGTGGTTTCCCTGCAATAGCTGAATTCCTGCACGCTGGGAAAAACTAGGCTTGTCGAAGGCTCTGCCCATACTGGTGCTAGAGATTGCATCTACATATTTTAAAAGCTGTTACATGGTAATGAAGATCTTATCCTCTGCTCACTGCCATTCTGTTTCAAGAAAGTGGAGAATTTTATACAAAAACACATTGTGGCATCTCAAACCAAAGCGGGGAATGCCTGATCGTTAATTTATCACACTGTTGGTGTGTGTTGAGGTTTCATCTGAAAACTCTACTTTTTGTTACTCTTTGCTGAGAGCTCTATAAAGGTTTAGTCATCTCAATCTTGGCGAGTCTAGTGCTGAAAGAATGAAGCAATATCAATAATAATGCCTTACATCTCTAACAGTGCTTTAAAGTTCTCAGGGAACTTTGAGAACTTTCACACAGATTTTTTGCACCTCTCAGCAACCCTGCAAATTAGGTGTGGTAGGTATTATTAACACTTTCATTATGTAGTAAATTTAGAATCAGACAAAGCGCGTGACTAGTCCAAGACCAGATTATTTTTTTTTATGAGTTCCAAAGAAGGCAGAGAGAGAATTAAACATGCACACACCTCACCACCACCAATAAAAGCTTTTCTACAGGAGACTGTGTGTGCCCTGCGTTCCTTCCTGTCAGCCCAAACAGCCCTGCAGTATTCTTTCCCACGCAGAAACCTTCGGTTACTTACTGTAATGTAAAATGAGATGTCACCTGTGGGAGGTTGCTGAGGGGGACTGTGAAACTAAGGCCCTGAAAATGGAAAGGGCTTTTGAAATCTAAGGCTTTGTACCTCAGCCAGAGTGGGTGGAAGCTTGTTCATCTGGCCATCTTCACTTTTCCCCTCCCTCACCCTTTCCCAACATCTAGTCAATTATTAAGCCTGTTGGTTTGGTTGCTTTCTCTTAAATCCATGGCTACCCGAAAGCTACTGTACAGCCCCAGTTCAGATCCCTGCTTTCTCTTCACACTGTCATGGGCCTTGGGGCTGGTCTTCTTGCCTCCTGCTCATGTCACCTTTCATAAGCTGTAAGAGCTTAAAACCTTGAAGAGTTCAATGTTTTCCATGGGATGTAGTCCATCTTCCTTAGCCCAGAACATAACACTCTGCAGATCCTGACTCCAGCCTAACACTGCATTTTAGTGTCCCTGCCTAGGTGGTGGTCTTCCTGCAAGGTAGTGGCTCCCTTAGCATCATTCTCTGCCCTTGTACCAGCTATTGGCTCATTTGCAATGCCCCTCCCGTCTGAGCATGGGAACCCCCTTGCCTATGTGTCGAACTAGTATTGGCTTTTTAAAATTTGGCTGTGTCTCTTCCTTTCTTTTCCTTTGGGAAGTCTGTCCTGACCTCCTTGACTTGTGAAGTTGGCCACATGCATCTTTGTGCCCCATAGCACCTTTTCCAGAGCTCCATTGTGAAGCTTCTAGTGGACTGTGAGCCCTCAGAGGACAGGGTCTGAGTCTTTACACCTAGCATGCAGGGGATGACCCCATGCAGGGGGATTACAGTAATACATGGGTTGGCCCAGTGTTTACCTTTACTTCACAGTGACTTCAGCCACATAATCAGGAGTGTTTGACCATGACATGGTTGTTTACCAGCTACCCAGCAATTACGACTGCTGCTATTGGGGTGGTGTAGAATTTACAAAACATATTTTCTCTGTCAAATGACCATTTCCTAATGAGTTTAATTAGGAATCTGTAATAATGGAGAGGAACATAATTTTTCTGTTTTCTTTTTATACATGAATAAAGTCAGAAGTATAGGCTATAGAGTTCAGTTGCACTTGAACATGGATTTATGCTTTTGCTTTTTACACTAAGACAATGTAGAGTTTTATCACTTGCCTAATACAGGATAGTCAAGATAGTCTGCAGCATTAAATTGGGAGCATTCTTTTGGCAATATTTGTGAAAAATCTCTATATGTGTGCTTCAAAAAATTTGTATAATTCTGTTTGTAGTTGCTAATGTATAGGAAATAACTTCTAGGGCTTGTAAGATGTGCTGCCAAGGGAAACATTTTTCAGGTGCAGGTCTTTGGTTTTCACATGCATGTGCTGAGTGGTGATTCCTGTATCATATTGTAATTGTGATGGTCTCTCTGCCTACTTTTAGCAGCTGGAAGGTATCTGTTTTCTACTACCTATAAAATATTTACTCGTCCATGATAGTGCCTTTTAAACTAGAAATTAAGAATTACTTTTCTATAGCTTTGTGTGCGCATGGGGAAGGGGGGCAATCAATAGAATTTGTGTTTATAATTATGAGATGTAGAAAAAAAGCCATTATTTCTTTTGCCTTTTCTAAATTCCTTAAAACATTTACAGTCATATTTCTCGATCATTTATGTCATTAGAACCATAAGAAAGTGAAATTTTTAAAAAGATCATCTTTTAGCAGAGGAGGAATGGAACAAATTAAACAAATTAAACTGAGTATAAAATGGCAGGCAAGATTTAATTTTGAAATCATGGGATTATGCTTAGAAATATCCTGACGTGGAGGAAGACTCTTCTGATAGAGTTCCTGTATTTAATTAGATAAATTTATATCCTGTGTCAGAATGAAGTAAAATTGAGAAAGCTTATACTTTTGCAGGCTCTAAATTTGGTAAAATATATCAAGAAACCTTAAGTAGAGGTAGTTTGTTTGATAGATTTTGTGTTGTAAGAACATTTGTCAAAGAAAGGTCCTGTGACTGGAAGCAAAAAGGACTTTGCCTGTGAAAATATTGGGGCTGAATATTATTAATTTCAATATTTTAAAAGTTAATAAAAGAGACTATTCTTGTAGCAAAAAAAGATCATCCTTTTAAATATAATTAATTTTAAAGAAAATAATGGAACAAGCATATTATTATAATATAGTCAAGAATGTGGCTAAAATGGATATTTGAGTTGACTGAATTTTTGTGATACATAATTGAAAAATGAGAATGATTCTAAATATTTACACATCAACCAAAATAAAGTAAATATCATGACCTGGAGGAAGAATTTGTAATATTGAATTCATACAATTTTTGTGAGAAAAATAAAATTAATGTTTGAATTTTCTATATCACTACTCCGTTATCATAGAATACTGGGAATTGATCTTTATTCTACATTGTAATTCGTTCCACAAACATACAAAATCATTTGCATATGGAGATATTATTTAATCCTTCCATTTTCCTCATTAAAAAGAAAACATATATTTTTCTTTTTAGCTTAGAGATATCACAGACTATACTATTTCCCTATGATTTTCTATCTTGCTGTTTAGTAGTGGAGTCAGGACTATAATCTTGGTTTGCATTTTTTGTTTTCTTTTGCTTTATTTTTTGTCATATCACACTGCCTCTCAGATTGCCACACCATATTCACCCAGGTATTTGGAAACCTGGGGAATGGATGACTCGAATCGTCAGCTGGGAGTGTTTCTACTCCCTGCCTCACTTTGGCCATCAAAGATACATACCACAAATATATATCAATTTGGCACAGTCTGGCCGGGCACAGTGGCTCACGCCTGTAATCCTAGCACTCTGGGAGGCCGAGGCGGGTGGATCGTTTGAGCTCAGGAGTTCGAGACTAGCCTGAGCAAGAGCGAGACCCCATCTCTACTAAAAATGGAAAGAAAATTAGCTGGACAACTAAAAAATATATAGAAAAAATTAGCCAGACATGGTGCCTGTAGTCCCAGCTACTCGGGAGGCTGAGGCAGGAGGATTGCTTGAGCCCAGGAGTTTGAGGTTGTTGTGAGCTAAGCTGACACTACAGCACTCTAGCCCAGGCAACAGAGTGAGACTCTGTCTCAAAAAAAAAAAAAAAAAAAAAAAAAAAAAAAAAAAAAAAAAAATTTGCATAGTCAGATAAGGCAGTCAACACCATGAATCTCATTCCATTCACTTTCTAAGACCATATCCCCCACTATAATTAATAAATGCCTTATAACAATTACATTGATTTGACTTCTTTATAAATTATGCTGGCTATAGTATTCTTTAAAAAACTTACACTACTGAGGAAGGGGATATTTTAGCTGAGTTTAAATAATTATTTGAAAAAGATGTTATAGAACAAATTTAAGAATTGGCTGGAGCATGGACTATATGTTTAAAATGTTCTTTATCCTCAGGGATTCCAAGATTTCAAAACTAGTTGATAAGGGAAATCTAAGAGATGCTGGTAGCCTTAGTTACAGTGTTTTTGTTTGTTGGTTTGTTGTAGACTGCCTTTTCAAGGTGTGTCCTATGAACCGATATTCTGCCCAGAAGCAATATTGGAAAGCCAAGCAAGCCAAACAAGGGAACCACACAGAGGCAGCCTTGCTGAAGAAACTACAGGTAAGGGCCAAGCTTCCATTTCCATGAACAGCAATAACAAAAGATGCATTTGCAGCTTTCTGGCTTTATGATTTCACCTAATGCTTAGAGACTTAGAATAGGTGTAGCAACACATTGAAAGTAGAAAGGACTTTTAAGTAATAGGGTGTGACCACTTATTTCCTGGCATGTAGGTAGCACATTACTGCTGCACTTTTTTAGGTGTGCCAGAATAATTCAAAGCTTCACATCAAAATCTACACCAATTCAGAATCTCTGTATTAAATCCAATTATATTTTACTTGACATAATACTTAATTTTTTTTCTCCTGAAAGACTATGGAAAAAAAATTGAAAGACCATTGTTTCCGGTTTGACTGTGTATAAATTTGATAGAACTTAATTTTGCATCATTAAAATTCCTATTACTTTAAAAGTTGAAAAGTTTGAGACTTGAAATTCACCTATTCTGGTTGATATTTTTTTTTTTTTAGCAACATTCCTTCTTGAACTAATTTTATAACTATTTTATAAGACCAAATAGTTAGTACTACTCTGAAATTTCCAACATAAAAGCAGCAAAAGACTTTTTTTTGGCTGCATTTCAGCATAAATTGAGAAATTATCATACTATATTATAGCAATTTAATTATTGCTCCCTTCCTCCCTCTGTCTCCAAGCACCAAGACTAAATCCACCAGCTCATTTTACTTCTAGATAAATTCTTTGTTCCTCAAAAAATTATTTTTTGTCAGTTATTATACTCTGTTTATTATGTCTCCGCACTAAATATTTGATAACCTTCTTATAGCATGCTGCCGAACTGGAACAAAAACAAAATGAATCAGAGAATAAGAAACTGTTGGGAGAAATTGTGAAATACAGTAATGTTATACAAGTAAGTATCTATTTTGTCTTAAAAGAGGTGAATATTTTATGGGTAGGAAGGCCAAACTACATTAAAATTGTGAGATACAGGCTGGGCGTGGTAGCTCATGCCTGTAATCCTAGCACTCTGGGAGGCCAAGGCGGGTGGATCGTTTGAGCTCAGGAGTTTGAGACCAGCCTGAGCAAGAGCGAGACCCTGTCTCTACTAAAAATAGAAAGAAATTATATGGACAACTAAAAATATACATAGAAAAATTAGCCAGGCATGGTGGGACATGCCTGTAGTCCTAGCTACTCGGGAGGCTGAGGCAGGAGGATCGCTTGAGCCCAGGAGTTTGAGGTTGCTGTGAGCTGGGCTGATGCCACGGCACTCTAGCGCAGGCAACAGAGTGAGACTCTGTCTCAAAAAATAAATAAATAAATAAATAAATAAAATTGTGACATACAATAGTTTGTTATTTGGTGGGAATTATAGATATTGGGATATATTCGGTTGTTATTCAGTGCACTATTTTATATGTTTAAGAATAAGTCTGATGTATACTCATCTATTAATAAATGATCTTATCTGGATGTATGCACAGGTTATCACATTGAAAGGAAGAACATAGGGAAACACTTCCTAAAGTCCTGTAATAAAATAGTCCTTTAGATTAATGGGACTAATGTTTAACATATGGAGCTTTATCTTTTTATTTCATGGAGAAAGTTTTTGAATTGTACTTTTCAGATGGAAGTTGTCCTTGCATTGTCGTTAGAAGTTCTTACATTTCAATTTTAGTGTGCACACTCTGATTTATCTCATCTGCATTCCTTTCCTGTGCTTCATTTAGATCTTCTTAGCTTTTTACTTTGTTATTTGTTAATATATGCCCCACCTTGTTCCAAAAAGAATGTAAGGCATTTTCCAAAATACATAACCACATAACAAGATAAAATAGAAATAAGTAAGGCAATTGGGTCAGAGGGAAAATAATGGTTGGATGAATAAGCTCAAGTCAGGGGTGAGGCATGTTCGTAAAAGCCATGTTATAAAGTCTGGTAAACTTTGGCTCGAGATTTTTTCATGGCCCACTTAGCTTTAGGGAAGCGAAGTATGTTAAGGCATTGGTCTAGGAGGGCCATAGAGGTCTAGAAGCACAGCTGTTCCCAGGAATAGGACCAGGGAAGTGTTTTTCCTATGCACGCTCATAAAGAGGACACTGTTTAATACAGTAAACAATAGCCTTAACTTCCTTACAGTAAATACTACAATGAGGTGTTTCACAGAGCTGTTTTTAAAAATAATATCTCCTGATATTTTGTTATTGGCCAGTGGCAAAATGTCAGAGCACAAGGCAGTCAAAGCAGTTTCCTGACGGGATGAGATGAGAGAATCTGGCTCTGCAACTCCTGGGATGTATGACTTAATCTAATGGTAGATAATGTGCTACTCACGGCGTGAGTGGGCTGCATGTCCCTTGGGCAATCCTCCATAAAGAGAGTTTCTCTTAACTATGTTTTGATTAATACTAAGTGTCAGCAAGTGGAGCTTATGTTCCTTGTCAAGTGCCTGAAGTGCAAACGTTTGTCTTCTCAGTTGGGCACTGAGCCACCTGCTTTAGCATAGTGGATCCCAAAGGAGTGGGGTCGGCCCAAGAGAATTTCCACTGGTTTATGGTAACATGGGAACCAAGTGTGTGACAATGAGCTTTTCAAAAAATTGGTTTTTGTTCCATTAAAGAACTGCCCTTTATTTTGAGATAATTTCTTATAAGGCAGGTACTAAAATTGCCATTCTTTTTTGAAATGATTGTAATCATGGATGGGAAGCTTATTTTGTTTTGGTTTTTCTACTTCCTAGAATCATGTTTTGGTAAAGATTTTGTCCATGGGTTCTGAGAAATGGTGCTTTTACACTCGTGTGAGAGGTGGTAGGGTCAGCATGGATCAGTGTCCTCTGGCAGGAGTCGCAGAGTCTATTTGGGATGTGTGGTCTGCCTCCTCACAGGGGAAGAAGTAGGGTGGCTACGGGCAGGGATGGTTAATAGCACTAAGTGGGTCCAGGCGTTGTTTTAGTTTCTTGGTTTTTCTTTAGCGTAGTCTGTTTTTGTGGCTGTGCAGGCTTTGAGAAAGGATGTAGTTTAGGGGAAACTCCAGGTCTCCTTTGGAAAGCCTAGTTACATTCTGTTATTTATCAGTAGATGACAATCATTCAGAGGTGTCCCCTGGTTTGTTTTCTATACATGCCCACTTGATTATGCAGCAGAATTGGGGGTGGAGGTGAGGAGGAGCCCAAAGAAAGTAAAATTGGAAAGATGGTGAGCGTGGAGTCCGAAAACAGCTCCTTTGTTTAATCTCCACCTCGAGCCATGTTATGTGGATATGATATATGTATAAATACATAAATATGGTTAACAGAGGAGACCAAGAATAAAGGTGGTAATCCCTGTCTTTTCCCTACAGCTACTGCACATAAAAAGCAACAAATATCTGACTGTCAACAAGAGATTACCCGCTTTACTGGAGAAGAACGCCATGCGCGTGTCCTTGGATGCTGCGGGAAATGAAGGGTCTTGGTTTTATATTCATCCCTTCTGGAAGCTGAGAAGCGAGGGTGACAATGTATGTAAATATAAAATTAAGAGGGACATAATGGGTTCATAAAGAAAATAATTCTTAATAAGTAAGAGAATCCAGAAAGTACAAAGAAAGAAAATACAGTTTTTAATCAATAACATTATTTTTATGTTAATATCTTTACCAGGTTAAACGTATAGATTTATAGTACAAATTGTGCTCAGAAATCATATAAAAGCAAAGTTTGGATTAATTGAAAATCATCTTCCAACTAGAATGAAAGAACTTAAGCAACCTTAGTATTGGCTCAGACTTAGAAAAGAGAAGCAGAATTTACTTTCTTGCCTAGTCAGGAGGAAGCATGGTTGTAAGGAAAATGAACCATTTTTAGGAAATGGCATCTGCCCCTTTGAATTAAAAAAGTAACACTGTGAATCGTGACAATATTCCTTTCACTGGCTTTTTGGCCAGCTTCTTACAGTCTGTAAGCCTTAATAGATGCATAATGTATGAGGAGCCGTAGGTTGGCATCTGTTCATTGATGACAACTATATTTAAAATACATTGTGGAATATGTGTGTATTGTCATGTAAATTTTAGTAGTTGGTAGAATATTTCTGCTACCTTACAGAGTAGAGAAAAAATTATGAGAAATGTTTCAATAGGATCAATAGTTGGATTTTTTTGTGTGTAATAAAGTATTAGGTGACAGTTCTTAGCACATGGGAGATGCTCGGTAAATGCTGGCTGACACTGAACATTGAATAAGTTTTGTAAATAGAACACCTTAACAAATATTGGGTCAGGTGATCCATAGTTGAGATTTTAAAAAATTAACATTATGAATTCAAACCAATATAAAAGTATAATTATTGTGACAGAGTTTTCAAAATAAATACTTTGATCACATTTTAATGTGTTATAAAATATTTATTGTCTTAGAAATGTCTTCTTTTTATAGTGAATCTATTTCTTACAGTGAATTTTGAAGTACAAATTTAATTCCACAGGATGCAAGCTTCATGATTTAATTTGGTTAATAGATTATCTGGTGATATCTTCCTTCGGTAAGGTTTGGGAGAAGCATGGCATGCAGGAATGTAATGCACTTTATGTCTTGTGTTGGTTGGATTCTGTAAAAAAGAAAATAAGTCCTATTTTTTTTGTTTTTTTGGCATCAAGTGATGTGTGCTGTGAGCATGATACATATTTTATTTTCAGTAGGTAGTTAATTACAATCAACTCTCAACTATTCGGGGACTGATTATGCAGTTTGTGAACGATTTGTATCTTTCGATGCACTTTCTGGCAATGCTTGTTCCCTTCCCCAACTCTTGAAGGAATAGTGACCTGTCTGTAGGTGACCCATGAAAATTAAACCTCAAAACAAACAAAACCTGAGCTCAAGCTCTGAAGGAATGCTATGAAATGATTGAATAAATTGGGACCTTTGGATTAGCTGTGGATCTTATTAATTTATTCTATCTCTTTATTTATTCATCCTATCTGTTCTTTTCCCTGCTTCTAAATCACTTTACAAAGTCAATAGAGAGTTGAATGTAATGAACTATTTCAAATAATTAGTTGTACTGGAAAAACAAAACAAAACACAACCTGTCACTCAGTCATTCTCGGTGAAAATGGACAATGTAATTGTTTATGCAGTATAGGAGTTCTCCTCTTCTAGATGTGCTCCGTAAAGCATGGCTAAAACAACCTTCCACATTGCTTTTTGCTGAAACAGCTCACTGTTTTTGTCCGCCACTGTGTAGCTTTTGTGTGTGAATAAGGTTACTGTGAAAGCATAAGCACACCCACAGCCCTGTGTTGGCCACATAAATAATTGTATTGTAATCCTCATTTTCTTCCCTAAAAATAGATAGCATTTTTCTAAAATATAAACCTACTGTATTTGGTGAAGGGAATTGAAAATACTGTCACTTCATAGCTGGTGGTTCAAATACTACTGATTTTCTTTAAAAGCATATTAAATTAAAAGGAGAAAATTGCAATGATTAGAGGACTTTTAAGATGATATTTTACTATTTAGCAATAGTTATGTTACAATTTGGGTTGTAAGTATCCAACAACATATTCTGTGACCCAAACGAAATGCAAGAATGAGGCTGATGATAGTCTGGGAGAGTATTTTTATGATATGGTTTATATAATTGTGAGATGCCTGGCTTCGGGGGGAAGGCAGATTCATGGATCTCTCAGCTTTCAACCGTGTAGAAAGTCCTTGGTTACTGTTGAACTGTTAGAAAGTCACTGGGGAAACCATGAGCAGAGAATATAAATATTTCATTGTCATTTGTCTTCCCATGATTGAGTAGTTAATTTTTCATTTTCAATTTTGATCTAAGAAGATGTGGGTTCTTTACCTTGATGGTAGACTTTAAAAGTGAAAAAAGGCCATATATTTTTTAAATCAAGAGAAAATGTTAACTCCTAGGGAAAGAAACTCTTCAAATAACAAGTAGATTTTGCTATTTAAAAAAAACTATATGCCTTGAATTTCTAGCAGAGGTGGAACTAGAACCCTGGTGTTTCAGTTCCTATTGTGATGTTCTTTTCACCATCCCAGGTGCCACTTCAAAAGAAGGGTAGCTGCTAGTGGCCTTATATCCCGCTTTATTTTCAGCAAAATCCCAGCTTGAATCTTATGGCTTTTATATAGAATTAACAGAAATGCTTTTGGAATTACAATTAAGAAAAAAAAAAAGATGTTTGTGCCCTAGAGTGAATGCAATGGCTGATCCTAGGATGTGGCAGAAAACGATTTCACCCTGAAATTCTGTGTTAAATATACAGCTTCTCAGGAAGCATCTGATCCTATGTGTGTGGATCAGGCCCCAAGCTGCACTATTCCAAAAATATTACCAAGTTCCATATTTGCCAAGTTATCTAATTACGTATGAATTTTCCGAGAATAGGGACTATTTCTTCCACACTTTTGTTTTCTTACTGGCACCTCTTAATGTTCTTTTTATTTCACATGATTGGCATCTCGTCCATATCATTTGCAAGTTTTATTCAGCTTGGCTAGTCAGGGTAGACATTGTCAAGAATAAGAACGAGGACTTGAAAATTAGTGAATTAAAGTTAGATTTTATTTGTGAATGATGTTCTCATGAACCCTTGAAGCTGTTTTATAGACATCAAGGAACATTTTGGCTATATGGCTGGCCTCTTAAAAATATATAAGGCTTTATGGGTGAAGTAAATATAACATGAATTGACCCACAGTTTGCAGACAACCATACTAAAATAGTAAGACTTAGAGCAGTGACTATAGGTGCAACCAAAAGGATTTGTTGAATTAGAAGGACATAGTTAAAATGTATCATTATAGTTAGCAACTTATTGGCTAATATTTGATATGATGCAAATGAGAATGAAATAGTAAGCCAAATCCAGTTGTTTATCAAGAAATTGGAAGACCAGGTATAAGACTGGCAAAACGTGGTGTCAAGCTCCTAGTAATTTATGGTGTGGTTGACTGCTGGGGTGTCTACATGGCTCTGGGACTTGGAGCTGCCTTGGTGTCATGGGCAATAGCAAATGTTTTTTGGGGGGTGAGTAGGGAGTTGGAAATATGCTTACATCATGCTGATTTTCATTTTTTTTTATAATTTAATTTTTAAAAGAGGTACCAATTCTTGTTCAAAGATAGACAGCAATATAAAGATATATTGTGAAGAGTCTCTCTCTTACCCTTTTCCCATCTGTCCAATTCTAGCTCCCTTCCTCCACAGCTAACCACTGGAGAGATTTCTTTAACCTGCATTCCTATTCCCTTCCTCTCATTTTTACACAAAAGATAGCATACTATATGCCTTTCTCTGCCCCTTCATCTTTTCTCTTAACACGGTTCCTTGATGATCTTTCCTTATCTGCACATAGAGAGCTTGTCTGATGAGGCTTTGGGAGTCACAGCATCTGGCTTATCATGGACTTGGAAGGTAGGGTGATGGACAGAGACTAGTCCTGCAAACAGCAGAAGCTATTTCTGCCAACCAAAGAACTGCTTTCCTTTATTTGATTAGTGAGTTCTATTATATTTTAATCTCTAGATATAGTTTGTGACAACAGCACCTTTTGTGAGTGTAGACTCCTCTGTGTGAGCCATATAGTGGATAAGCTGAGTGTGAAAATATGAAATGATGTTTCTTAAAGTTTGGGTTTAGGTTGAGATACAGCACATGGAGAAGTTCTGTTTACTCATATTGACTGGGTCCTAATTTGTTTTTCATTAGTCTATCAAACTAATCTATTCAAATATCTAATTGGTATAAAATATGCAAGGAAAAGGTTTTGGTTTCATTTCTGAGATGGTGATCAATTCTGTAATTGAAGTGTAGGCACTATAATAATATGTCCTCTAGACAAATTTAGCAATATAAGTAACTTTGATAACTAAAATTAAACTGTTCATTATTAACATTAAGGAAGGGTAATTTCACTTCCCCACAATTTGAGTTTTGAATAAAAATACTTGTAGATAAAGTAGACAATGCCATGACAGCATAAATAAAAAATCAACTTAGACTTACTTATCTAGAACACTTTTCCCATAACCAATTTTAGTTTTTATTTAAAAATAAAATAAAAATAAAAATGAACACCAGGTTTAAGGAGCCATATTAGTTTTGGTTGTTTAAAATAAGTGGGAACCACATGCTCAAGGCCCAAACAAAAAACATATTTCTACAAGGTTACCTAATCCTGCCTTTTTGAAATCTAGATAATATTAGAATTTTTAATACATTTCTGAGATTATGGGAAGATCAAAATTACCAGGCTTTTCTCTCATTGCAGAGATAATACAAGTGTATAACATTTTCTGGTTGCCCTTGAAGTGGTTCTAATATTTGGGTAGATTGCTTTTATTTGGTGGCAGATGCATTTACTCTCTGTATCTGCTGTGCTTGTGGCATAAGACCTCATGTGGAGGGATAATGGCCTCTTTATTGACTTTAAGAAAGCTCTAACTGAAATGGGAGACTAATAAGAAAAAGATTTACACCAGCTTTATGAATCCAGATGGATAGGCGCTGTGGGACATGATTATATGATCATGTATTAGAAGGTATTTTACCTCAAAGAGAAAAAGAATTGAACTAAAATTTGTGTGGATGATAAAAGAACCAGGTGTCAGGTCAATAATGTGGATTCCTGTGCAGTTATTTTTAGCTTCAAATACAGTGCCAAAGAGCCATGCAGTGTCTCAATTGCAATTTATCTCTGATTCCTAGATTGTTGTAGGAGATAAAGTTGTTTTGATGCCCGTGAATGCAGGGCAGCCACTACATGCCAGCAACATAGAACTTCTCGACAACCCAGGCTGTAAAGAGGTAAGTTCAAGAGGAAAGGGAATGAATTTGTCGATTTTCTCATGAGAGAGAGGAAAAAAAAAAAGTCATATAGTTTCTTTCGCTGTTTTCATGAGCGTAATCCCAGTTATTCTAATTAATATTCCTAAGGTACATGTAGATAACAATTAGCCTTTGCTATTTTTGGATGGTCTTTTGAAGATATTTGTGTTGTGCTACATGTCTCATTGTCCAAAGTTGTCGTTTCTCTCCTTTTACTAGTTGAAGTACTAATTTCTGGTATAGTATCGAATTTGTAGTCCTATAACTCTTAACATTTCTTCATTAATAGGTGAATGCTGTTAATTGCAACACTAGCTGGAAAATCACTTTATTCATGAAATACAGTTCATACCGAGAGGATGTATTAAAAGGAGTAAGTATGTGCAACACAGAACATTTCCTGAGAGAAAGCAAGGCAGCCTTACTGAAATTCTAGATGCAAAACTTACGTATTTACTGGGGTTTATAATTTTAGAAAGTGACTACAAACCTTAATACTTACTGAGTGTTTTATTGAGTCTCTCCCACCGAATATTTTGAAATGTATAGATAACCATTAAAAGTGTCAAGCAGTAGGGCCCAGAGTATGAAAACAGAAAGAGACACCTACTTTTCCTGTCTGTTTGTTCAGATGGTTTTTGGAAATATAGTGTCTCTTGACCTTTTCTTCTAGGGTGACGTTGTTAGATTGTTTCATGCGGAACAAGAGAAGTTTCTGACTTGCGACGAATATGAGAAAAAACAGCACATTTTCCTTCGTACAACCTTGCGCCAATCAGCAACTTCTGCCACTAGTTCTAAAGCACTCTGGGAAGTAGAGGTGTGTAAATATACATATATATATTTTGCTTTTAATCAATATTTAGGTCAAAAAGATAAGGTTCACTAGGCTGGTTGTTTTACTGTCATAGGTATTATTTATGATAGACCCGTAAAACGGAATAAATTTTGTGAACCAACTTGTACCCTTCATTGCTGTGACCAGTTTGAAAGGAACTGCTTCCTTCTCCTGTCTTCTCTGTGGTATGTCTCTCTCTCTCTCTCTCTCTCTCTCTTTCTTTCTCTCTCACACACACCTGTTTAATAAGGGCATAGATATGATTTTACTTTTAAAAAACTGATTGTGAAATGTTATCAAGACCAATCAGCCTGGAGGCTGTGTGCGTCAAATGGCATTGGAGTTAAGATAGAGGAGGATGCCTTGCTTTGAGGAAAGGTAGATTCCAGAACTACACAGTCTCTCAGGAGAACAACACTTATTTCTTTTGGGATGCCATTTCTGTTGGAATCAGGGGACTCGTAGTCAAGAATTCATTCATCCTTTACAAAGTATTTCTTACATGGGGCAGTATGGTAGAGTAATTAAGAAAATGTAAGCTATGGGCTCTCCTCTCCTCCCCTGCCCTCCCTTCCCCTGCCTTCTCTTCTCCTTTCTTCTCCTTTTTTTTTTTTTTTTGGAGACAGGATCTCCCTCTGTTGCCCAGGCTGGAGTGCAGTGGTGTAGTCATAGCTCTCTGTTACCTTAAACTTCTGAGCTTGAGTGATCCTCTTACCTCAGCCTCTGGAGAAGCTGGGACTACAGGTGTGCACCACACCATAGATTTCTTATCATTGTTCTCCAAAAGCTTAAAAAAAAAAAAACATAGAGATAGCAATAAGGTGAGATGTTATTTAAAAACTCTGTTAATGAAATACAGTGAGTTCCCTGCACTTCACTTGTCTCTGTCTACTTAATATTGGTTCCAAGTCTGTTAAAAGGAGTTTTGAAAATTCTCTCATATATTTTCTTTTAGTTTTATAACTTTTGTTCTAGCTGTACCACTGCTCTGAAACCCTTTCCATCAAAATGCATAATTAGAAATACTATAACACATCGAGCAGTCAGAGGAGGGAATGAATAAATGACTGAATAATTTTGAGATAATGTCTTTACTTCATTTAAACTTCCCTCTCCATAATGAATTTCTCTTAAATTATTGGACCTTTCATATAACTTGACGTTAAAAATGTTTTTGTTTGATTATGTACTAAAGTATTACTAATTCATATCTGTGGTAGGTTTATTTCTGTAGGAGGTTTGAAAGATGCAGGCTGCAGGACATTTCTCTGTTGTGTGCTGTAACAGTCGGGCTTCATTCGGGAGCATGAGCATCATGCTTAGTGTGGGCATCAGGCATTTCAAGCAAAGAGGTGTGTAATGTAGGGAATTAGGTTTGGCATTATTGGAAGGGCTGGAGGAGGAGAACTGGAGCGGGGGAAGGTCTGGCTACTACTTCCCCTCCTCGGAGCCTGCAGGCCTCTCCCCATGTGCTGTGGTGTCCTCACCCACTCTAGCCTGAAGGAGCATGCACTTGTCAGCTGCCACCACTGTTACTGCAGCCAAATGAGGAGCCTCTTTCCTGCTTTCCTCTGCTTTCCATTCTAATGGGAATGCCCTCAGAACCCCTGGGTGAGGCTTCCAGCCCCTGTGATTGAGGAGCACTTAGAAGGGTGGGGACTGTCCTGAGGGCTGCACACAATATCTTGCACAGACTGGACTTTCCTGTGAATTGCGGAATATAGAATATTTTGGCAACTGCCTGTTAAATGCCAATAGCATCCCTTCCAAATCCTCATGATAAGTGAAAACACCCTCCCTTCCAAATCTCCAAAATGTCCCCTATACTGCCATTGCTAGACCCACTTAATTATATGAGAGTAGTTCCTAGTCTAGGGTCTACAGTTAGCTTTAGGTTATTTGTTAACGCTAGCAATTATATACAAAGTGTGTGTGTGCATATGTGCAGTGTGAGACAGCAGTAGATTTTATCAGATTCTTAAAGCTATCTCTGCCTTCTCCAAAGGAGTAAAAATTTAAACGTTGACAAGATCACAGTGGACAGTGTGATTAGCAAAGGATTTGTAGAAGAAGTTTGATTTGAGAACTGAGCCTTGAAGGTTGGGTGGGTTTTTGGCCACAGAGGGAGCGTTTTGTTAAGACTTCATGCACTTTGAAGTATTTTCATAATTATCATCTTATTTGAGTTATAGAGTAGGGAGAGACGTAGAAACTAGAGTCTAGAAAAAGGCATTAGAAAGTTAAATGTTTTAGCACAAAATCTGAGGCTGCAGCAGGAACCAAAGGGTGGTCAGTACTAACAAAAAGAAGGTAATCTGCTGAGGGAGCATAATGGAATGTTATCCTTACATTCTGACATGCCTTATGGTATTTGATCTTCACAACCATCCTGGGAATTAACTCCATTTTGCACATGAATAAGCAAGGCTTGAAGATGTTTGATTACTTGATGATCAGACTGTAGCAATCGGTGGAGCTGGTTCTCAAACGTGGTCATCTGACTGTGGGGCCTGAGCTGTTCCACTTCCCCGTAGCACCAGCTGCGTCAGACCTGCTGCTTCCATTCCCAGCGAGCCTAGCAGCTCAGCACCTGGGCAAGGCCAGTTCCAAGGACAGGCATCAAAGGACATGGTGCTAGTAAAAGCATGCATGGAAAGGGCCAAGAATTAAATTAGTTCAGACCTCCAGGCCTTGGTATTTGCAGTTCTTTCTGCCTGGAATGATCTCTTCCCATTTCCTGCATGCCTGCCTCGCTCTTATTCTCATCCTCTAGGTTTCAGCTCACATGTCATCTCCAAGTGGCCCATGCTGATTGTACATCTGATGTCTCCTTCTCTAGTTACTCAGTCATGCACTCTTTTTGGGTCCTTCATGGCACTTGTCAAATTTCATTTATTTCTTTGTTTGCTAGTTCTCTCTCTTCTCCATTAGAATGAAAGCTCTAGTCTTATCCACTGCTGGGTCCTTCTTGCCTTGAAATGTACCTGGCACATAGTAGGCTAATAATACAATCTGCTGAATGAATATTTGATTAACAAATGGGGGGAAACCTCACAGTATTTCGAGTTTTGATCTTGGAAACCTGCCTTTCTGAGTAAGGCTGTATTTGCAGATTAAGGCGTGAGCGTCACGTATGCACACTGGGTTAACAACTGTTTTAACATGTCTCTTACTTATTTATGGGAAATTTTGTTCTTCTGCCATATTGTATTCTCATGAAAACATATATTGGATTTGACAGGTCAGCATAAACAGGAGGTTATTCCATGTAAACTGTTGGCATTTGCTTGCCAGGAACATGAATATCATTTTGTCATTGTTCTTGCTCTCTTTGTCTGTAGGTGGTTCATCATGACCCATGCCGTGGGGGTGCAGGACAGTGGAACAGCTTGTTCAGATTTAAACATCTTGCAACTGGAAACTATTTAGCTGCAGAGGTAAGACTCATGGATATAGTGCTATTAAGTCTCTGACTCTGAAATGGTGAAAAAGGCAATTGGGTTCTTGAGAAGACATTCTATTTGTAGGTACAGTCAATATACAGATTTGATTATTGCTTATAATGTTCTGGATTTGCATATAACTTATTTTTTAAAATATAAATATTAGTCAAAGTATTAAAAATGGAAACAATAACAACAACAGCAAAACTCTACAGTTGTTACACTGTAGGGTCAATGGAATGGGATGTCTGATTTGCATATGTGGGTGATATGGCCTAGAATTTTCTATTTATCTTCACTTTTTTAGGATGTCTGCTTTTATTGTTCAAATCATTGGAAAGGGAAGGATTTTTTTTTGCTCTGTTGCCCTGAGTAGAGTGCACTGGTGTCATCATAGCTCACTGCAACCTCAAACTTCTGGGCTCAAGTGATCCTCCTGCCTCAGCCTCCCCAGTAGTTGGGACACAGATGCATGCCATGATGCCTGGCTAGTTTTTCTAGTTTTAGTAGAGACAGGGTCTTGCTCTTGCTCAGGCTAGTTTCGAACTCCTGAGCTCAAGCAATCCTCCTGCCTCGGCCTCTCAGAGTGCTAGGATTACAGGCGTGAGCCACCGTGCCTGGCCACAGCCACAGTGCCTGTCTCTTCCTGAGACACTGAACTGTCCTAAAACTGTCTATAAAAATGGTAAGAACATATAAAGGCCTTTTCTTTCTCTGCTAAAAGTATGTTGACAATCTGTTAGATATGAAGGATGGGTAGAAATAACAGCGTAGAGGTTTTAGAAATGATTTAATGAAAGTTAGGTTATTTTTAAAAATGATTTGAAACTATTCTTTTCCAGATGTATGAATATTTCCATTCATTCTAATCTATTTGATTCTGTTTCTATTTTTTAATGTAGTGGTTGTTTTTGAAATTCAAAACCAGAATCTGTTCTTAGAATTTTTACTATTACTTATCTAACTATTAGTTTTGGATATCAGGAAGGGTAAAGAAGGAGGTAGGGCTGGAGAACTGATGAAGAAAAGGCCATCCTATTAATCTGCAATAATATTCTTATTCTTAGTACTTACTGTCTGACTTATTCTACATTGTATTTATCAACTGTCTCTGTTAGCAGGGATTTTTTTTACCCCATGACCAGCATGTCCTCAGCACCTAGAACAGTGCAGGGCACTTAAAAAGCATCTGATGAATATTTTTTGAATGCATAGATGAATATAAAGAAGCTATTCAGGCTTCTATAAGATTAGAGGATGGGAAGAAGGAGATTTCAGGATTTGTACAAGAGAGGCATTTGGAGACATATTTGGGCTAATTAATATTTCTAAGCTCCAATTTCTTCCTCTGAAAAATGGGGATAGTCAAATATTTTTCTAATTCTTTTAACTTACTAAGAGAATTAAATGAGGCAAAGTGCTTAGCAGAAGGTGTGGCTCATGGTATGCAACCCTGTAAGTGATGCTGACATGATTAATTTTATTATGTGATAAAGAGGGATTATTCTTACTTTTATAAAATATCTACCATATTATTTAGTGCTCAACTAAATGAAATATACTTTGCAGTTTCCAGGCTGTTTATACCGTACACGTTTTGAAGTAACTGTTTTGAACCCTTTGAAGCAAAAATCATGAGTACAGAATCTTGTCTAAAAAGAAAATTAGAAAAGCCTAACTAGATGTCCCATAGAAGATAAGAAATTAGGATTAAAATCGTCTTGAATCTTACATTAGTGGCTCTTTTCCCTAATTCACTTTTCAATCAATGGCTTTTTAAGCTACTGATGTGCTGTAGAAAACTGACATGATGTACACATTACAAGTTTTCCTGGTTAATTTCTGTAATTAAAATGTATCATTTCATGCATTCAAATGATTAGATTATTAAGAATTAAATTGTTCATTAACTTTAATGAAGATCTAAGAACTCAATACATATATAAATGAATTAATTAAATGTTGAAAAATAGAAAGCAATTCATTCATTGAAAAACGATTTGAAAGACTGTCTTTCATTCTCTCTCTGGAGAATGCAGCTTAAAATGCCAGGTGCCTTATTGTCCATTAAAGAGTCTGGTGTATTTTGAGACCTTTTCTTTGACCTTTAATACTTTAGATAACATCTTTTTTATGGCCAGGTGGGAGAAGGAGATTTAAGCATTAAATTCGTATCTGAAGATTGAAAGCCAGGAATTTATTTTCTACTGACTTTAACTAATATAATGGAATGGGTGGTCTGTGTAGTATTCTAACATGAAAATAGAAACCATAGCTTCAAAATCCTGATTTCCATAAGTGGGGTTTTGTATTTCTTATGTCAGCTAAGTTCAGACAAGATCCTGGCACACACGGGATGTTTGTCCTTACTGGTGTGAAAATGTCTAGGCGTGTGGCCAAATCACAGTGATTGTAGCCACCATCACTGGCTAAAAAATTGATTCCCAATCAGGAAACAGGTGGTAACTAGCCTCTGACTGCAGTTGAGAAGCAATGATTACCCTTTTATCAATTTTACTTTTAAAAAATGCCCATGTCTTTAATTTCAAAGCATTATTCATGTCATTCACGTGGGACAGGGGGTTCCCAACATTTTGAGTTACAACCTCCTAAAATTATTTGTTTTATTACACTATACCCTTCTTGGGTGGGAAAAGACTCCATGGCTTCTATTTGTTTTACTTTTTCAATTTTCCCTTTGATATGTAGATATTACTTCAAAAATAAGACCTGCATATTGGGATGCCGAAAATGCAAGAGTTGGGAATGATTATTTTTGGAATTCATAAAAATAGCAAATATCATCTTTAAGATTTCATACAACCTTCAATATATGTTTCTTCAGTGCCTGATAAGTGCACAGCATGGTAGAGAATGCTGCAGGTACAGCAAAGGAAGCAGAGGGCTCAGTGTTTGCCCTCAAAGAATGGACTGTCTAGTTCAGAAGATGGCACACAATTAATGACCCCAGATCACAGGCAAGATCATGGAGGGCTGATTATGTGTGTAGGTGGAGTTAGGTCAGTGTGAGATTAGTCAAAGAAGGCTCTTGCTTAGGGAAAACTCTTCCTTGGTTCTCAAAGAAAGTAATAGACATGAACTGGCAGAGAAATGAATGGACAATGCAAAGGTGTAACTTGCTAAAGAGGCACACAATGGATGTGGAATGTTCAAATCGTATGTAGACAATGTAAAAACCAAGGCCTAACACAAGGAAGAGGCTGTGAGGGGAATTACTGAGCAATAGATCTCTTTGCTTGAAGATTTTGAATGAAGGATTTGGATTTGATCTATTAACAATTCATAATAGGAATAATGTTTAAGGAAGTTTATCCTGGTAGCTACCTAGAAGCTGGGACTGAACAGCTATTTGCAATCCTTTGGTAGAGAGTGGTGACATCATTAAAAAAAGTCTAATTTTCACCCTTGAGGAACACCAAGTACAGTGTGATAAACGTATGATAGCAGTATGAATAGTGGCATGCTTATGGGGAAGGGCTAAAGTGTGGCGCAGCTTTGGTTAGAGAGTCAGGGAGGAGTGAGGAATGGTTGGGAGGCCAGAGGAGTTGCTGCTTGGTGGATGAGTAAGGCAGGTGGGGAAGAGAGAGAAAGGGTGTTCAGCTAGTGACGGCAGCTTGTACACAAGCGAGAAGGCGTGTGGTGTCATACAGACTAGTTTCATGTGGCTGATACTGAGGACTCGTGAGTTTGGAAGTGATGCTAGAAGGTGGTGGAGGCGGGAGTGATAGGGCCATAGATGTAGTGTAGCCAATAAGTTCAGGCCATATATATTAAGAACAGATTTATCTTTAAAATAAAGAGGAGCGTAATAAATAAATTTGTGATTAAAAAAGACCATCCCAAAGTTATACAGGCTAATGTGGTAGTTTCTAGCCCTATGTTGTCTATTAAATTAAAATTAATATTATTAAAATTAAATAAAATTAAAAAGTCAGTTTCTCTGTCACAATAGCTACATTTCAAGATACTCAATGGCCTCACCCTATGGGATGGTGCAGACATGGAGCATTTCCCAGGAGAAAGTTCTAGTGGGCAGCACTGCTCTGGAGCCTTTGCAGAGTGACCGACCATAAGAGATTGGATTTAGAGGAAGGAAGACCAGATGGGGATAGAGGTATGATACCTTCAAGGAATCTTGAAGGCTTGAGCCAAGGGAGCAACACTGACAATGACAAAGAGAGGAAGGGCTAAAGACATTTTTAGGAGACAGTATCAATGCAGTGGTAATCCATCGAATGTTAGGGGTTAAGAGTAGGATTCCAGTTTTGGGGAACTGGTGATGTCGTTCACTGATTTGAGGAAAATGGGAAGAGGTACCAAGTTGGTGAGGGAAATAATCCATTCAATTTTGATTATGTTTGTAAAATGTCCAGTTGAAGATGTCTAATAGGCACAGGGTTCACAACTTCTAGAAATGTGGAGATTGAACAGGGCTGAAGAAGTAGATTTGGAGCTCCACAGCACAGGTAACATCACCAGGGCACATGAAAAGAACGATAAGATGTTTGAAGGTAGAAGCATGAGGAATTTCATGTTCTAAGGATGGACAAAAGCCTGGGAGCCTGAGAAGCCAGAGAAGCAACTGGAAAATCAAATGGCCTGAGTCACAAATGCCAGGGAAGGGAGAATAGAGTTTCACAAAGGAGGGAGTGCTATGGGAAAGATCAGAAACACAACCTAATTACAGCATTTGGCAGGAATGCAATCATTGTGACTTTATTGAGAGCATATTTGGTGGAAACTAGAATGTAGAATGTAGGAGTGGAGGAATGAAGAGGAAGCCAGGAAGGGGAGGTGAGTGCAGACTGAGTTTTCACAGCATGTCTGTGAAGGGAGAAACAGAGTAGTAGTTAATGGGAAAATTAAGAGTCCTATTAGATGGTTTTTATAAAATATATTTTAAAAAATAAGATGGAAAAAGAGGCCCTGTTTTCTCACTAAAGGGAAGTACCTAGCAGTGGGGCAGGCTATAGCAGGGTGTTACTCTCTTCCCATGGCTTTTCCACCTTTAACAGACATATTTATAATTTAAAATATTGCCTTAATGTGCTTTAGGCACTCCTGGTGCATAGGATTATGTAATTCTTGAATTGCCTTTGAGTTTAGGGTATTTATATTGGCCAGTGTGACAAAGAGAGCCCAGTGTAGTGGGAAAAAAAATCTCATGTATACTGTTGTACAATCTGTCTGACTTTAAGCAAATATTTAACCTCTCTGGACCTGAGTTCCCTTGTGTGTAAAAAAGGTGATAACATGTATTACATGGGATTATTCTGGAACTAAAGAAGATAGGGAATGTCCAGCACCTTGTACATAAAAGATACTCAATACATGTTAAGTCTCTTCACTTTCCTGGAGAAGAAGGGGAGAGAAAATGAAGAGTAGTGTTTTGTTGTTATTATTATCATTAAGAACTAGTATTTCTTTGTCAGTCAGATAACTTAAGGGGGTAAAGTGTTTAGGGGCAAAGTTTAGTTATTTAATCTTTTATCTAGAAAAGATTACTTACTATGTTTTGGCATAGAAAACACTGCCTCATTGGAGACATTGAAAATCCTTCCAATGAAGCCCCATGATTTTGTACGGTTCATATGTGAGGTATAACACACAAGCCAGCTGGTCACCACCATGACTTATAAAATAGACATTTTGGGTGAGATTACTCTTAATTGGGCAGAGTATACTGAGTGCTTATCTAGGAGAACAGCTGAAAAGACTATCTATGCCTTGGATTATTAGAAGATTTTACCATAAATTGCTTTTATTTTTCCAAGTTCCTTTGATAAAATATTCTAGAGCAGAAATGAAGATTCTTTTGAATAACTTAGTTTTCTGTTGTCTATAAATTTGAGTTTCATTCAAGCTATTGTGTAATAACTTAAATTGTGGTCTTGTAGTATTCATTGTAGAATTCATCAAGTATTTTAGAATTTTAAAAGGCTTTGATTCTGGATAATACCACAGTTATTCTCTGTAAGTCTGTTGAGGTATTTCAGAAATCCCCTACTTAGGAAAGAAATGCTTATAGCCTTTCTTTGGATTTATCACATTTTATAGTTAGGTGTATATGGTTCCCCGTGAGGAAAGGGGGAATGATACCAGTGTTTGCTCGTCACTGGACACCCTGTGCCTAGCGCAGTGTCTGACACTCAGTTTGCATTCAGTTACTATTGGATGATTGAATGGATGAATCGTAGGGACTATGATTATTGTTGTAAATCCAATAATTTCACTTTACAGAAAAGGAAATCCAGGCTCAGAGAGGTGATTTATTTTGCTCAAAGTCAAAGACAATATAATGAGAATATTAGGCTAAATGCTAGACTTCTGATTCTCAACTGAGGGTGATTTTAGCAATGTCTGGAGACATTTTTATTGTCACAGTTGGGGAGTGGGAGCTACTGGCATCTAGTGGGTAGAGGCTAGGGATGTAACTGAACATGCTATGATGCACAGGACAGTCCCTTATAACAAATAATTATTTGGTCCAAAATGCCAATAATTCTGAGGTTGAGAAATGCTGATCTACATTATACTGAAATTACACAATCACTTATTGACTGTCTACTGGGTAGAAGCACTATTTTGATATTGTGAAGAAAACAAAAAAGATTAAAACATGGTCCTTGTCCTTTAAGAGTTTGCAGTCTAGAGGACAATTATATTATCTCAATCTCTGAAACATTGAGATCTCTTTTGCAATTCCTTCCATCATGCATACACATGTGAGATATCTCGTTTTGTATAATGCTTAAAATATTAACATCTGTAGGTGACCATGCTAAGTCTCACAGAAAGTTTAAAAGATTGTAGCACAAATGAGGGAAAAAGCCCTAAAAATTTACATATATGTACACACACACACACACACACACACATACATATCTATAGTGCCTAAATACGATATTCTGTTTCAACCAGCACTTAACTGGGTGGCTAAATTATTCAGAAACATATAATAAGCCTAGTTGTTTTTGTAGAAATGAAGATGACACTTTCAAAGGAAGTTAGACCATTTTATATGCTGTAGATTCTGTAGTATAATTACAAAGACAAAACATATACACTGTAAGCTGTTAAGCATTTAAGAATGCACCTTTTTTTGTGAATAGTGGAAAACATCTAGGAATTAGGACGATGATATAAGATTTAACACAATTTAAGTTTTATTCTGCAAGATACTAAAGTGAACCAAGGTTTAAAAATGGACCCTTATTCAACGTAATTACCTTTATTAGTATAGTTTTAGGGAATTCAGGTTCATTTTTAAGAAATATACAATGCTAGAAAACTATGCACAAAATGTGTGTGGAACAAAGTATCTAATTACGAATAAGATAAAAAGACATTTTGACTCCATGAGATAATACAGAACCAGGTATTATCAGACTCTCTTCCTTTTAATGTCAGTTTCTGTGGGCCTGCATGTAGTTAGGTGGCATGAGGGGAGGGTGAACACACACTCATATAGTTTTTTTTTTAATTTTAAAATATTTTATTTTATTTTTATTTTATTTCAGCTTATTATGGGGGTATAAAAGTTTAGGTTATGGGGCCGGGCGCGGTGGCTCACGCCTGTAATCCTAGCACTCTGGGAGGCGGAGGTGGGCGGATCGTTTGAGCTCAGGAGTTCGAGACCAGCCTGAGCAAGAGCGAGACCCCATCTCTACTAAAAATAGAAAGAAATTATATGGACAGCTAAAAATATATATAGAAAAAATTAGCCGGGCATGGTGGTGCATGCCTGTAGTCCCAGCTACTCGGGAGGCTGAGACAGGAGGATCCCTTGAGCTCAGGAGTTTGAGGTTGCTGTGAGCTAGGCTGATGCCACGGCACTCACTCTAGCCTGGGCAACAGAGTGAGACTCTGTCTCAAAAAAAAAAAAAAAAAAAGAAAAAAGTTTAGGTTATGTATATTGCCCATGCCCCCATACTCTCCCCAAGTCAGAGCTTCAAGCGTGTCCATGCCCCAGACAGTGCGCATTGCAATCATTATGTAGGTATACACCCATCCCCTCCCCCCCCCCCCCCCCCCCCCCCCCCCCCGTCTATCCCATACCCAATTGGTGTTATTCCCAAATGTGCACTTAGGTGATATCAGGGAAACCAGTTTGCTGGTGAGTACATGTGGTGCTTAGTTTTCCATTCTTGGGATACTTCACTTAGTAGAATGGGTTCCAACTCTTTCCAGGAGAACAAAAGAGATTCTATATCATTGTTATTTCTTCTAGCTGAGTAATACTCCATGGTATACATATACCACATTTTACTAGTCCACTCATGTATTGGTGGGCATTTGGGTTGTTTCCACATCTTTGCGATTGTGAATTGTGCTGCTATAAACATTTGGGTGCAGATGTCTTTGTAATAGAATATCTTTTGTTCTTTTGGGTAGATGCCCAATAATGGGATTGCTGGATCAAATGGTAGGTCTACTTGTATCTGTTTAAGGTATCTCCATATTGCTTTCCACAGGGGTTGCACTAGTTTGCAGTCCCACCAGCAGTGTATGAGTGTTCCTGTCTCTCCGTATCCATGCCAGCATGTATTGTTTTGGGACTTATTGATAAAGGCCATTCTCACTGGAGTTAAGTGATATCTCATTGTGGTTTTGATTTGCATTTCCCTGATAATTAGAGATGTTGAGCATTTTTTCATGTTTGTTAGCCATTCTTATATCTTCTTCTGAAAAATTTCTATTCATGTCCTTTGCCCACTTTTTGATAAGGTTGTTTGACTTTTTTCTTGCTGATTTTCCTGAGTTCTAAATAGATTCTTGTTATCAGTCCTTTATCTGATGTGTAGTATGCGAAAATTTTTTCCCATTCTGTAGGTGGTCTGTTTATTCTCGTGACTGTTTATTTGGCTGTGCAGAAGCTTTTTAATTTAATCAGGTCCCATTCATTTATTTTTGTTGTTGCTGTGATTGCCTTAGGGGTCTTCTTTATAAATTCTTTGCCTAGGCCAATGTCTATAAGAGTCTTTCCCACATTTTCTTCTAGAATTCTAATAGTTTCACACTTAAGGTTTAAGTCTGCTATCCACCGTGATTTGATTTTTGTGAGAGGTTTTTGAGTGTTTAGTACACAGCACAGCTGTCAGCACACTCATCAACATTTTGTCATAGCCATTGTATTACCTTAGTGGTGCAGGTGAGTTCACAGCCATGTCTACAAGGAGAAAAGTAATTTTACCTATTTGTAATAGGATAATGTGGGACCCTTGGAAAATCGTTCTAATGTAATCATGGGAAGAATTGTAAATGAAGCTTCACAATTTATGATTTGCTGCTTTCTACCTTCTCTTTATTCGGATATTACTAAAGCAACAATTTTTAATGATCCTTTTGAAACTAGATAGAGTAATGCAAAATAATTTTACTTGTTAAAGGTTTTGTTTTGCCCTTTTAAAGACTAGCTTATTTGTTTGTAGATAGGCAAAACTTCCACCAGATGGCAGTAAACACTTATTTCCTAACCATTCAATAGACTTTGGATTTAATTAATTAGTTAAAAACTTAAAACTTATGAAACTATACATTAGCATGGAATCTTATGAATATTAGGGCTATAGTTGTAAATATCCCTGTGTTTAGTTCTTTATCAAATGTATCAGCCATAGTATATGAAAAGGGCCTGATTTATATGTGTGTGTATACCTAAATACAGAAGATGACGATGTTATAACAGACCCTAAACATATATATGTAAATATTACATATCAAAATATATAAATTATGCCTGGCATACATAAATGCTCAATAAAGGTTATTTTTTCCTTCCTTTCTTTTCTAGACTTATCAATCAGAATAATAGATTAGCCCTGAAATGCTCATCATTGGAACAAGGAAGATACAAATATAATTATTTTAAAATATACCCCTCCCTGGTGATTTTATGACTTTAATCATATATACAATAAAAATTGATCAAAACACATTTCACTGTAAAAAAAAAGCAACATTTTTCTTGTAAAAAGTGGATGCGTATTATGGACATATGAGCTTCTGGTCTGCTTGTTGTTATTGTGTTAGATGGAAGAGTGCAATTGTCTTTCATTTGATTGTGGTACAGTCGTGACTTCGATTGCCTAGGTATGGAAGAGAGTCCCTCTCTCTTTCTCTTTCTACCACTTTGCACCATGCCTGACTTCTTTCTATTCCTCTTTGGCCATTTAAATGAAGACTCTGCAAAGATTAGTAGTGGGTCTTTATATTCTCTCTCTGTCACCCACTCCCATGGCTGCAGTGGGTCATGCACTTGATCTTGAATATGCCACGGTCATATAACCTCAATAAATTTATCTAAGACTGAATTGTTTCCTCAGTTCAGCATTAAAGACTCGAGAGTTATGATAAACGTTTTTTTCTCTCAGTTTACACATTCAGATTCTTCTGATTCTGTCTCTGCAAAATCTTTCATACCTATTTTTTTCCTTTCCATTCCAGCGTTATTATCTTTATTTGGGACCCCCCACCTCTCCCTTGAACCACTCCACTTGGTTACTTTCACCTCTTTGGTCTTCTCACATCTTGTGAGTAAGATGCAAACTCTTTAGCCTGTGGTTTAAAGGCCCCCCATGGTCTGGGCTAACCTTCCTTTGAATCTTGGGCCACACCACGCCGCTTTCTGGAGGCAGAGGGGAAGTGTGCCGGAGTAACTAACAGATGTAGTTTTGGGACCCTGAGACCTGTGGCTCCTACCCTGCCACTCCCTAGCAGTGACTTCGCCTGAGGTACTTCACGTGATGTGCTGCAGGTGCCTCATTTGTAACTGGAGTCAAGAATCCTGTCTTAGAGCATAATTGCAAGGTTAAATGAATTAACCTTTAAAAGCATATACAAAGTATTCCATAAGTGGCATTGTTGGGTCTTCTTTCAACAAATCCCGTTGTTCTCACCTACGTGGCATTTGCTTTCCAGTGCTGCTGTCTTCACTCCCTCTTTCCTTCTCAGCCAGTTAAAATTCTACCCATCCTTCAAGGCTTATCTCAGATGCTACTTTCGCCATGAATAATTTGTGAATAAATTTGCCCACCACAGATCCCTCCTTCCTCTGACCTATATTATTTATAAATTATTCATTCCTGTCTTACACCCCTTGTCACATTTTATTTTGTATTACAGCTGACTATATTTATGTCTTATTTTCCCTTCTAGATTGTAAGGTCTTGTGGTCAGGGACCATATTCTCTTTGTCTTTGCGAAAATACCATATACCACAATGCTTTGCCCATTATAGATGCTCTATTAATATTTATTGAATAAATGATTGAATAGCATATTAACTCTCCAATGCTAGATTTATAATTTATTTTTTAACATAAGAAATTTTTTTTTAAGTACTAAAAGATTCAGGAACCGCCATATGACCGTGTCTTTTTCACTCTTCTTAAAAATAATATTTTTTTCTACTCATCTTTAGTCTATTACTTGAATAATTACTGCTGTAATTATATTTAGAGAAGGAAAGGAGCAGTATAATTTAAAGCATATATTTATTTCACCTTTCATAGTTAATATTGGTAAGTTTATACAGCCATAGATTTATTTGGGTGGTTTTTCTTCTCCCCTTGCCTTCTCCTTCTCCTCTTCCTCATTATCATCATCATCATCATTACTATTATTTACACTTTATTGAATTTACTGAAATAATCAATCTGTATTAATTATTTTAAAAAAATCACATTGTAGCCTGAGAAACATGGATGAGGCAAAATCTAAATGATTGGCACCACCTTTAGTATTGCCACCAAATGCTTAAATGTGTAAAATTTATTGACATAGAATCATGGTTTGGTCACAGACTTTTTCTCATTTTGCACATGAAGACACTGAGCTCCAAAGGGGTCAGGTGGCCTTTCCTCAGGCCCACGGTATTTCCTTATGGAGCAGAGTCTTATGGACCATTTCCCCAGACAGCTAGGCGGGGTTGGGTGATCCTCAGTGGTGAAATATGTAAAAACTGAATTTTGGAAAGTAACGTTGTCTTTGGGATAGAATATCAGCAAGTTTTAGAGGGCACAAATTATTCTTTATTTGATGCAGGTACGTTAATTCCTGTTTTTGTGCATGTTTCAGTGATGGATAGGTCACGGTGTCCCCCGTGAATTTACTTTATAGTGTCTGTGACCAACTGTTCTAACACGTATTGAATGGAAGCTTTGACCATAAAGTTATACCTTTGGTTGAACATGTTGCATATTTTTTAGATGTAATTTAGTTAAAAATTTTAGTGTGGATTTTTTTTAATTTAAAAGAAAAGTTGGGATTCTTCAAATAAAACAAATAGATAAATACATAAAACTACTCTGATACTTGACTAAAGTAGGTGAATGAACCCCTTTAGGAACTGTGCTAGAATTTTCTTCACTACTGAGTAAAAATTTGTTTTCTTGAGTTCAATTAATCAGTAGAAAGGAGGCCACTTAACTCACTCTTTGGCCTTCTACCTTTCACTCTTGGATCCTAAAAGCAAGATTAATCTTGTTTTGAAACTAACTCATCGTTCAAGGGAATTTAAGGAGTCTGAGGGAGAGTCTGAGTCTCTGGAGCAAAAGCAACGTCAGCCTCAAGGCCCCCCAGCAGCTGGCCCAGCACTAACAGGCAACTGTATCTTCTCACCCGGCTTGCATGTCAGTTCTGAAAACTGACAGACGGCTGTCCTGGTGCTATTGGGTGGGGTACTGCTTTCCACCCACTCCCCTTCCTCACGCCCCACCTCACTTTCTGATGTGTTTCACCGTAGTTTAGTTTCATTTGTTCTTGCATCTTATATAAATGGAATCATGCACTACATCGTTTTTTGTGTCTGCTTTCTTCCACTTAATGCTTTTGAGATTCGTCCTTCTTGTGTGAATTGGCAGCTCGTCATGTTCATTGCTGAGCAGTCCTCCATTGTTTGAATGGACCACATTTTGCTTATCCATTCTCCTGTTATATGATGCACATTTTCATCTAAGACTAATTTCTGTCTCTGTTTTATGTCCCTACCTCTCTCCCTCCTCCCTTTTTCCCATTATCATCCTCGAATGAACATATCAATCTGTTGTAGTTGATTTTCCAGGAATAGAGTAACCTCCGCATGTGTAAGTCTTTCTTCAGCTGAGGAAAGTTTTCTTTTCTTTTTCTTTTGTTTTTGTCTTTTTTTAGATATAGGGTCTCACTCTGTCACCCAGACTGGGTGCAGTGGTGCAATCACAGCTCACTGTAACCTCGAACTCCTGGGCTCAAGCGATCCTCCCACCTCAGCCTCTCAAGTAGCTGGGACTGTCACACCAGGCTATTTAAAAAATTTTTTTGTAGAGGCAGGGTCTCGATATGTTGCCCAGGCTGGTCTCTAATTCCTGGCCTCAAGCGATCCTCCCGCCTTGGCCTCCCAAAGTGCTAGGATTACAGGCGTGAGCCAGCATGCCTGGCAAGAAGTTTTATTTTCTATTGTCTTTGATTATAGCATGTGTCCCACTGATTCTCTCTTCCTTTTGAGTGCCCCAGTTTCCCATTTGTTGTTGACAGTCACCTTTGCTGGTTCTCTGTGACTGTTCTCTTTTTCTTAATTTTCATTTCTGGATACCTTCCCTCTGTATTGAAGGGTAGTTATTCAACTTCTTATCCTTTGCATCATTCATTTTCTGTAATATCGACTATGCTTTTTATTGCTGCTAATGTGGACTTCAATTTTATATTTATGTTTTCATTTATATAGAAATCTTCCTTAACTCCTTTTTATGTTATATTCTTTTTGTATTATCCTTTTAACTGTTCATGTTATTTTATTGCCTTTACATAGAAGATATGTTTACTTATACTTTCTTGAGTATGCCAAACCATTTGATGAAAATATTCAGAAAGGATATATTCAGAAAGACTCTGAGAAAAAATTTCCCTTGTTCTAACATATGTTTTCATCAGTCCCATTTGGTTTTTCCTTCCTTTCTTCTTTCTTTATTATCCTCAGATGAGTGAGCTCTGTGCCGAACCAGATGGGGTCGAGCGGATTGTCCTTTTGTTCCATTTTGTAATTCTCTAGTATGACAATTCAATCCTCTTTCTAAATCTTCAGCTGCAGGGCAGACTGATGGGTGCATTTCCAGTGCAGTTCCCAATTGTAGCAGACGTCGACTCTACATCCCTGGGCTCTATTGCAGTTTCTTTTCCTACCCCTTTGCTATTTCTCTATCATCCTGCAATGTGATTCCAGCCCACAGCATTCATGGTTCTTTCTCTTTTCTCTCCTTTCTTCATGTGGTGCTTCTCAGAAAGCCCCCTCCACTCTCTGCCCAGTTGTTTTCTTGGCATTATAGTATCTCTCTGGTCGTGTGCAGTTAGAGACAGTGGATGGGGCAGACTGGGGAGCAGTTTTCTGCTTCATCTCACAGCAGCTTCTCAGTGATAGAGAAACCCCTTCGTATGGGTTTTTGGTTGGTGGATTCTCCGGGTCTCTCAGTCAGTGACAAACAGTGAGAGCCACAGCATGTATCTTCTTAACTTTGTTCACACAGACACTGGCTTGATGTGAGGTTAAAGTATGCCACAAGAGAAAAACTGGGCTGTTTCCTGCCTCTCTCCCAAAACCATCTGCTTTATAATTAGTGTCAATTCAGTGAAGATTTGGAATTTAGGTTGTTTTTCAGCCTTAGTTCTCAATGAGATTGAGAGTTTTTTTCCTTTTGTTTTTTGCTTCTTTTTTTGAAAACACTTTAGTGATAAGTTGGGAGGGGCAATGCTCAGAGCTACTAGCCAAGTGTCATTATGAGAAAGACTCCTGACCTTACGTGTTGTCTTTTCTTTAAATTTTTATTTGTTATATTTTTGGCAGCTAAACATCTTGGCACTGACCTTACATTTTAAATGATAACTTTGACTACTTGAGATTGTATGTTATACACAACAATTGATTTACATCAAAATGATTAAATTGGACAACTCATTATTTCAGGAAAAATACCTTATAAATATGTTGCTTTGCAGATTATCAACTAGCTATTTCAGCAAAACTAAGACATCCTGTTAAGACGGTGTAGACCGATGGGAGTCAGGAGTTAAGGATCCCACCAGATGTGTCGGTCAACACTGTGAACATATCCAGGGCTCATTTTTGTCATCGAATGACTTCTAAACTCCACTATCCAAGCCCAAAGACATATGCCTTTGTTGGTTTCAATAGCCCTCATGTATTAACAGACATATCTGATACAAAGCTGCTATTTTGGTTTCTTTTCCTTGTATGCATAGTATGTAAAGCATGATCTTGAATCATTGTTAAAACTTTCTTTGGTCTATTTTTCATGATTGGTGTCTGAGTTATTGGTAAATGGCAGTTTTTGTGGTGAGTAAAATGGTGAACTCTATTGAATGCTTTCCCATAGAAGACGAGATTGTCAGTTATCACTTGTTGGAAGATGTGAATGGTTCTAATATAAACCAAGACCATAAACTTGGCATTTTAGGTATTGTCTCCTGCAACAGTTTTGACAATATTTTAAATTGTCATATTTACTAATAGTTTCTTTCTTAGCTTCTTTTTATATTAAACTTGGTTAAGGGTAGAAGAATGAACTGAATTAAAGATCATGGTCTTGTTAATGTGCTTTTAATAGCAATTTAAAGCTATTTTTGCTTTGCTTTTTAGCTTAATCCTGATTATCGAGATGCCCAAAATGAAGGAAAAAATGTGGTAAGTAGAATTGATTTTTCCTCAATAAATCCCAAATATACGGTTTATATTTTATATGGAAAAATTGAAATTTAATAGCAAATTTGAAGACTAGGGACCCTGAGAGAGATTCTCTGAATAGAGGTATGGATCAAAGATAAAAGGTAAAAGATGATAAGGCTTAGATTATAAGATGTCCAGTAATGGGTGCTTAGGAAGATTTCTAGCAACTTGGAGGTCATTTATGGTAGAGAGCTGAAGGCAGCTGGCATCTGGAAGATCTGATGGGTCTAAGTTTCATTTCTAGAAGTGCATAGAAATTAGGAAGGAGAAATAGAATTATGACATGATATTGAAATAGGACAATAGAACACTTTTCTGGATTCAAAATAATTTTGGGTTCTATTTTTGGAGAAATTAAAGCCTGAAGCAACTAGATGACGTATTATTCTGATGTTATTTGAAAAACACCTCATTTTATTTTAAAGCTAATTTTCATGAAGATATTTATTATTCATCCTTCTTACTTCATGATCATTTGTAAAGGAGATGACTTCATGGTAACAACATGACTTCTTTATCCAATTAAAAATTCAGAAAAATTTGATGTAATACAGATAAAATCTCTGAATGATGGGATGGCCTTTAATTTTTTAAGCAATTTTTAAAGCAATTTAACTAATATTTAGATGTAATATAGACAGTCTATAATTCAATTTTCTTAGGAATTTAGTAATCCCTTTTGAAATTGGTAGGTATTATTACAGCATCATTCAAAATTCTATCCTTTGATAGAAAGAGCTGGGGTATTTAATTAAAATGACCACTGTCTTTGCATTGGTGCACAGCTTTATGTTTTATGAGGATACTGACATGGGGGAGGTGAATCCAATCAGAATTTCTGAACTGGATTCAATGCAGTTTGACTCCCTTCTACATCTGGCTACCAGGCTCACGATGCAAATGAAGCTGAAATATCAGGGCATTGCCCCAATGAAACCTTTAATTTATGCAAAATGTCCCTAAACATATAGGTAGGTTTATTCCATCAAGTGGACCTTCTATAAAATTCAATTTTATCACTCTGGTTGACTTTCTCATGGCTGCCCCAGGATTGTTGGGTTCCTACTTTTCTGTAATTTAGGAAAACACCATCAGTAATCAGGTTTAAAAAGCTATGAATCATGGCTTCTTTGGTTCTTCCTATAAGCTTGTCAACAGCCTCCAGCCAAAGACCAGCAGGAACACACCTATAGTGGAACAAGTTCTCATGCAGGGAGAGAGCACAAACACCAGGGGAACTGTGGGACATCTCAGTAAGAACATGCTAGAAATACCTTTTATAGGATTGTGGCCTGTGTATGGTGATTTTGGGGAGGATTTAAGGAAGTCGGGCTTTGCTGTGGATAAGAGTGCTGTTAATAAGAGGAAGTAATTCTGTAACTGGTATCTTAAATTTTATCTATGGGAAGGACAGACTTCTACAGAAGCAGCAGTCACTCATATTAGCTGTGAGAGAGGATCATTTCACAATTTTTGTGGCTTGGATGATATTCATATTTTGTCTGTGTTCAGACATGACCAGGGAGTGGTCTTATTTTTGTCTTGATCCATCACAATCACAGAGTACCTTGTCTGATATTGATGTTCTACGAAGTTCTTCATGTTCAACAGAGAACACGTGGCCTAGCTGAGAGTACCGGGCCACCTGTTGGATGTCAGGGGCTGCTTTTCTCTTTCTCAGGGTTTATTTTTATAATATTCTGTGTGACTTCTTCAGCACGGTATAGGGCCAAGAGAGCTCTATTTCTAGCACCACCATTAACTTGTGTGACCTTGGACAAATCAGGTAGCTTTCCTGAGACTCAGTTTCCTCACCCGTGTAATGGGATAAAGATGTTTGCCCTGTGTACCTTACCTGCATGCCATGAGGATAAAATGAGATCAGACAGATGGCAACTCTTTGAATAAAAGACGTTAGTAGACTAAAAATGTAAGTTGTTCTATTAAAAGGGCATCACATCAAAGCTTCAAATCGTGCAAGTGAATTAAATCTCTGTGCTCATCTCCTTTCCGCTATATAATGTTTGGTGATGCTATTGATGGTTCTGGGCAGAGCAGAGTTGGGGGGATACAGTTGTCTTTCATACCCACGGGTTTTGCATCTGTACATTGAACTACCCACAGATCAAAAATATTTGGAAAAAACAATAGAAAATAATATAAATGAAAAAACAATACAGGTACCAACTAATCACATAGCATTTACATTGTGTTAGGTATTATAAGTAATCTAGAGATGGTTTAAAGTATATGGGAGCCTATGCATAGATTATGTGCAAGTTCTATGGCATTTTATATAAGGCAGTTGAGCAGATTTTTGTATTTACAGGGGTCCTGGAACCAATCTCCCACAGATACCGAGGGATGGCTGTATGAAGGTTTATGCAACAGTACAGAAAATATTAAGTCATGAATTTGCAGTGAAGTGCACTCTTTGTGCTAATCAAGCTTTTAGTTAGACTTCATAGCTTTCTTTCTTTTTATTCTAAAATACAATTTCTTCATTCACCTCTAAAGGTGAGAAAGAATGCTGTTCTGTTTAAGCAGTTGTCACTAGCAATCCTTTAATTGCATACAACCCAGATGGGTCTGCTTTTGCTGTAGAAGTTTATGACTGGGTCTCATCTGTCATTGCATAGAGACATCCAGCTGGAGACATTTGATTTAATTTTTTCCCCCTCTCTAGAATACCTAGCTCGAGAGTAAACAGAACTGGGAATATGGAACTATAAAGCTAACAATATGGTTTCTCATTTTTACCACATAGCAATAATTATGTTTCTGTCTAAAGAAGAAGACAAAGGAGCCATCAGAGTTTATCTCCAGCCTGTGAAATACGAAATCAGGTTCCCAAAACAGAATGCTATTTTACCTCAGATGTGGGTTCCAGTAACACTGAGTTCATTGTGACCATGCTAATTTTTTCTTACATAATTTTCCCTATGTTGTCTATTTAATGCTCAGTTAATATTTTTCCTGTAATTTAGAAACCTTTATCAAAATGTGGCCTTCCATTTTTGAAGTTTCAAAGGTTAATGCACGGTGCAGCTAAAATGAGGCGGTGTGTGTTAGAGCGCCCATTAAGACACAAATTGCTGTATTTATTCTACAAAGGAGTCTATTATTTCCAATCTTACAAATGTACAGCATCCACAGGGACCCTGTAAACATTGGAACCGTGTCAAGCCCAGCTGGGAACTTGACAGTCATTAGTTTCTCCTCCTTGAAAGACTGCATCTTTTCAAATGGCTCTTTGAAGGGGAATTTTTTGGAATAACGCCACTCATCTTAACATTACCATATTTATATGGAATGTGATCTGGTTTTTCATGGGAATGTCTTTAGTCTATGTGGGAGTTTCTCAATCTCAGCAATATGACATATTGGGCCAGATAAGGCTTTGTTGTGGGAGGAAGTCCCTTTGCATTGTAGGATGTTTTGCAGCATCTATGACATCTACTCAACTGGGGGCCAGTAGCATACCCCTCTGTCCCCAACTGTGGCAACTAAAAGTATGCCCAGAAATTGCCAAGTGCCCCCTGGGGGCAAAAATCTACCCCTGCTGAGAACCACCTGTCTATGTGCATTTACATATATAAACAGAAATGTTCCCGGAACCAGGAAACTTTGCTGAAATGTACTTGAAAATTCTATTTTCTAGAATTTGGGGTGGGGGGGACCAAATTCTGAAAGAAGACCACCAAATTTCCTTGAGTTTTACTGTATATTGATTAATGATAAGGTGATAAGGAAAAGAAAGAAATAGAGAGTCCTATTAGGAATCAGTTTGAAAATAACAGTTTGTTAAGAACCTTGTCGAGAGAAAAAGTGTTTGCAGCTTTAAATGGCAGTGTTGTGTGTGGTTACATAAAGTCAGTAGTGAGAGCACAGGAGGATGTGAAGACAAACACAGATGCCTGCACATCATTATGCTCTCCCGACTGCTCACAGGTCTGAATCAGCTCCGAAAACGCAGACATTGTTTCTTACAGAATGTCTCTGGCTCCCAACAACAGAACTGCAACGTGATGTTGATGTCTCTGCTAAAATTGGATGACTCACAAATGAGTCAACAGAGAAGGTGTTCTGGGGGCTGACTGCTGTGCGGCTGCCTGCAGGACCCAGGACAGCAGAAGCCAGGAGAGTCGTTAGTTGGCTTGGCTGGCTTTTCAAAAGGGATTTTCTCCCTGTATAACCCAAGACTTTGTGCCTTTCCTTCCTAGTGAAAAGTGCCCGTTTGCTGAGAGCTCAGTAGACTAGGTTAACATTCTGAGAGGCCCTGCATTATTCTAAATTGAGCGTGTTTTGGAAAGCTAGCTGATGTTAAATTTAACACCTGTTTAAGCTCTCTTGTACCTTAATGTATTTTCATGATGCAAGAGGTTGGGCATTGCGCTTCTGTAATTCTGTATAGGGCACTAGGGTTTCTGTGTCTTTTTTCCTAAAAATCAATGTAGGTTTATAAACAAAAGCCACAAGCACAAAATTTTGAACTGAATTGTCTTCATGCTTTATAAAGATATAACATTGACTTTCTTCTATATAGAAGCTTGATTCATATGTTAAAAATTGTATGCTTACCACTCATTATTCAGATTTCATTAGGAACTGTTTCAGAGGCAAATTCCAAGGGCTAGCTTGAAGTTTACTGTCAAACTGTTAACAAAGGAGAATTTGTTAATCAAATTAACAGAGTATAAGATATAAAAAGCAGAATGCTTAAGCACTGTTTTAAAAAACTTCCAAACATGTTAGAAGCTCTTATTCACATGTAAACATTTTTATATGCTGTTTATAAGTGGGACTTTTCATTAAAGCTGTTTTCCAAGGACCTGTGTATAACGAACCATAGAAGGGTAGAATAGTACCTTCCACTTATCCTATGTAATTGAAATAAAGTCACAGGTCTTAAACAGTATGAGTTAATTCAGAGTAACCTTTTTTAATTAACCCTAATTAATGAGTTTTTTCTATGGTTGGAAAAGATTCTCATTGTTGCAGTGTAAGAATGTTAAAATAGAGAGGTCCCTGACTACTCTTGTTGGGCACTTACAGGAAAACCTTACCAAGGAATGTGGGTTGGAGGATAATCTTTAGGAACCTAGATCTGATCTAAGTCTAGAAAATTCATTTCATTAGCATTCCAAAAGAGGAGTGAATGTAGGAGGATTGACTCCTGCTAAAAGAAGTTACAAATGACTGATGTATAAACTGCAATGCCCACTTTCAGTTGCTGAGTAGATCTAAATAGTTGGGTCAATTAGTACATTTTCCTTGAGGGAAAATCTGTATCAAAAGCCAAATTATAGTTAGAAGATTGGTGTGCAGAAGGGTCAGGAAATTAGATGATACGTATTTCTTTTAGGGTTATGGTATTCTTCCACAAAGACTGACATACTCATTCATTGCATGTACACTAGACAATGGTGAGAGAAACTTAAATTCTTGCTCAATGACTCTCCATTTATTTAGGTTACATGCTGATCTTCTGTTAATAAAGCCTTTTTTTCAAACATGGTTCAATATAATTGATAATATATTATTTTCCTTAGTTAATATCATAGTTTAAGCCTTTCCAGTATTCCACTTAAGCCACTTGTGCCCAAATCCCATTGTCTACATAATGACAAAAATCCTTTGGGTTATTTCTGCAACTGAATGATCTTGTTCATAACTTCCATGTTCTTACATTCTGAGGCAGTCTTCTCTTGTGTATTAACAACCTTAGTGTGTTGGTGGTTCTTTCTTTTGGCTATAATAGCATTGCAAAATCCAGGAAAAGAAAGCTCTTTTATAATATTTCTTTGTGACTTTAATTCTCCTGGTCTATTTCTCCCCAAGTTTTCATGTTACTGAGGATATAATTAAAAACAAACTTCCTTTTCTTTCTTTTAGAATTATCACTTCCCCCTCTTAAACCTCCTTCTTTCTCCTCTTTGTCTGCCCTCTTCATCATAATCACTACCATCTTCCATTTCAGATGTCCCTACAGTTTTTAACCTCGAGAAGGAATTTCTACTTGTACATGGTGTTCTACTGGGTCCTGTAAAAGAGGATGCATAGACCTTGTTCAGGCTTTCTTGAGCAGTGTTGTTTCTTTGTCACCATTAGATTTCAGAGCCTCTAGGGGAAACTGCTTTTTTGCCATCCATATCTTAGTTTAACACCTGGATTTTCATTTTGAGCTACATGGTATAGATCAATGAAACAACACACTTTTGACTCCCTTCCTTCCTTCTTTCCTTCCTTCCTTGCTTGTTCCTTCCTTCCTCCCTTCCTTCTTTCTCTCCTTCCTTCCCCTCCCCACTTTCCTATCTCCTTCTCTCTTTCTTTCCTTTTTTATTACATATATTTAAGGTATACAGCAGGCTGTTTTCATAGTAAAATGATTACTAAAAGTCAAGCAAATTAACATATCTGTCATCTCACATAGTTATCTTTTGTTTTTGTGGTAAAAGTACCTAAAATCTACTCTCTTAGCAAATTTCCAGTGTACAACACAATATTATTAACTATATAGTCCTCATGCTGTACATTAGATCTCTAGTTTTATTCATCCTACACAACTGTAACTTTGTATCCTTTGCTCCATTTGCCTATTCCCGCTGCCCCTGGTAATCACCAGTCTACTGTTCTATTCTCTGTTCTCTTTGTTTCTATGTGTTTGAGGTATTTTTTGTTTGTTTGTTAGAAATATTGTGAATAGAATTGTTTTCTTGATTTCTTTTTCAGATAGGTTGTTATTGGTGTAAAGAAATTTGACTGATCTTTGCTGATTTTGTATCCTGTAACTTTACGGAATTCCTTTATTGGTTATAACAGTTTTTAGTGGGCTCTTTAGGGTTTTTTACATATAGGATCATGATATCTGCAAGCAGGGATAATTTTACTTCTTCCTTTCTGATTTGAGTGCCTTTTATTTCTTTTTCTTGTCTGATTACTCTTGCTAATAATTCTAGCACTGTGTTAAATAGAAGTGGTGAGAGTGGGAAGTCTTGCCTTGTACCAGATCTTAGAGGAAAAGCATTCATGTTTTTTTTTTTTCCATTAATTCTGATATCAGCTGTGGGCTTTTTATAAATGGCCTTTATTATGTTGAGGAAATTTCCTTTTATACCTACTTTGTTGAGAATTTTTATTATGAAATGATGTTGAACTTTGTCAAATACTTTTTCTTCGTCTATTGAGATGATCATATGGTTTTTATTTTTCATTCTGTTAATGTAGTATATCACATTGGTTGTTTTGCGTATGGTGAAACCAACCTTGCATCCCAGGGATAAATCCTACTTGGCCATGGTGTATAAACTTTTTGATGTGCTATTGAATTTGGTTTGCTAGTATTTTACTGGGAATTTTTGCATCTGTATTTATCAGAGATACTGGCCTGTAGTTTTCTTTTCTTGTAGTGTCTTTGTCTGGCTTTGGTATTAGCGTGATATTGGCCTCATAAAATGACTTTGGTAGTATTCTCTCTACTATTTTTTGGGAAGAGTTTAAGAAGTATTGGTATTCTTTGAATGTTTGATATAATTTAGCTGTGAAGCCATCTTGTCCTGGGCTTTCTTGGCATCTTTTTTTTTTTTTGAGACAGAGTCTCACTCTGTTGCCTGGGCTAGAGTGCCGTGGCGTCAACCTAGCTCACAGGAACCTCAGACTCCTGGGCTCAAGCGATCCTACTGCCTTAGCCTCCTGAGTAGCTGGGACTACAGGCATGTGCCACCACACCCGGCTCATTTTTTTCTATATAAATATTTTAGCTGTCCAGATAATTTCTTTCTTTCTTTTTTTTTTTTTTTGCTCAGGCTTGTCTCGAACTCCTGACCTCTAGCAATCCTCCCGCCTTGGCCTCCCAACGTGGTAGGATTACAGGCGTGAGCCACCGCGCCCGGCTGGCATATTGATTTTTTTTTTTTTAATTTTTATTTAAGAGATAAGGTCTCACTCTGTTGCCCAGGGTAGAGTGAAGTGGCATGATCACAGCTCACTGCAACCTTGAACCTCTGGGCTCAAGTGACCCTCCTGCCTCAGCCTCCCAAGTAGCTGGGACTACAGGCATGTGCCACCATGCCTGTCTAAATTTTTTATTTTTTGTAGAGATGGGGTCTCACTATATTGCCCAGGCTGATCTCAAACTCCTGGCCTCAAGCAGTGCTCCTGCCTGGGCCTCCCAAAGTGCTGAAATTCAGGCATGAGCCACTGTGCCCAGCCAGTCTTTTATTAAAAAAAAAAAAAAAAAAAAAATACACCCAGCAAAAGGCAGTCACAAAAGTGGAGCAAAAAAGGCGACTATGTAGAGTTGGTTATGTTTATCTTTTCAAGGTTGTTAGCTGATGGTTTTCTGGGAGCCATCTTGATTATAATGGTCTCCCTATAGCATAAAACAGGGTGTCCCCAAAGTTGCCATACATAGGGAAAATGGGAACTTGTAACTAAATGTACCTTTATTTACAAAATTTTACAAATTTTTTCCTTTGTATGGAGACTTTTGGGACACCCTGTAGTTAAGAGTTAGGACTATGGAATCAGTTGGAGTTGGATTTGCTTTTCAGTTCCACCACATTATAATTCTGTAAACTTGACCCCTAGACCTTCAGTTTGTTTACCTGTAAAATGGGATAGTAATATCTAACTTACAGTCCTTTCTAGGCTGCATATATTTTTGACATTGTTTTTCTTCCTGCCAATAAAAAGAACTTGCAGTAACATTGGACCAGAGGCCATTTTTCTTACACAATTCTGTTTTTCTTCCAGTGTACCATACTCCCTTTCCCCTTTTCTTCTCCCTTCCCTGTTCTACCTTTCCATTCCAACTAGTTCTTTTTCCTTTAGGATCTTGCTCCCAATCCATTATGAGAGTTGAAATGCAGGAAATAAGCAAAACTGTACAATAGGCTGTCTAAATATCTATGAGGAGTAATTAAAAACCAAGGAAAAATTGCAAGTAATAGAAATTTCACTTGATTAGCTGCTGACATAGATTTATTTGGGAAGAAGTCTTTTCAGCCCACAGATAATCTCTAAAATCCCTTTCTGAGGTTGAGATTCCACCATCCTAAGCTATTAGGCCACCTTGGCAGCCATCTTCTTCAACTCATTTGTCTGGACAGACTACTCTATTATTGGGTTATTTGAAGATATTTAGACTTTCTTCTTGCAGGATGAGAGGGTGTTTGGGGCCCTCATAGATTTTGTCTTTAATTCTCTGACTTCCTTGTCTATAATGCAAATCACTGTGAAAGTGGGTCTCATGACCCATGACCCAAGAGAGTTTTTTCAGAAGATTTGAGGAAGGTTCTTAGCCATGAGTTCATATCTTCTCTTTGAAGAGTGACTCCTTCAGTGTCTAAGGACTCCAGGCCTCTGGCTTTATTTAGCTTGGCTTGAGGCCCTGGCCAGTTGAATTTGGAGTTGAGCATTCACTACCACCACTTACTGCTCCTCCCTGCACTTACCTCCCTTCTCCCCACCTCCTCTCCTTCTCTGCCTTCTCTTCCCTTCCCTTCTTCCTCCTCTGTTTCTCCCCCTCTCTCCCCTTTCTTCCTACCCTTCCCTCATCCATCATCTCTTATAGGTGACTGCACTCATCTCTTTGTTTAGTGGAAATGAGAATGCTTAGCTTTCTCTCTTTCAAATTTTAGTTATGAGATTAGTGAGAACAACCAAGGAAATGGCTTTGGTATCTTGAGAAGCTTTGTGTCTGTCATTTCAGAAGTATAGTTTGCTCACTGTTTCTGCATTTTCTCCTGTCCTGCATACCCACCCTCTCTTATAATGTGTAGTATTTTAAGTATGCCTTTTTCTGATCAGAGTTATATTTACTGATTAGAAACAACTGTTATGGTGGTCAAACCACTTGGGGAGAATTTGCTGCCGGACCCCTGCTTTCATTTAACTCTGAATTTTGGTCTCTGTGGAAGACATGAAAATCAAAGATGACAAGTGCTACCAGGTGACACTGGGCCGTGTGGGATTTAGCAGATCACACTTCTGCCCCTGTTTAGGAACCTCTGCCCATTCACAGTTCAGTGGTGCCACCGATTTATGCACAATATACAGAAGAAACCAGAAATGAAACTGAAAGGTTTTCTGACTTGAGGAAATGATATTCACAATCTTGGGGTGAGGGGAAAGATGAGACTCCAGGTGAATGTTTTGAATGGCCAAAGGTAATATCTTGTTTTCACAGAAGCCATTAAGTAAATGCTTGTTGATGGATGTGGACGGCTTGTGTTTCCCTTTTGAGCATCCCTTTCTTTCCTCAGTTTCATGCACCTACCCGTGATGGGATAAGGACAGTCTGTCTGTCTGTCTCTCTCTCTTTCTCTCTCATTTTGACAATTGCTTTAATAAATATGTATAAGTAACTATATTTATTTACTTAATTACCAAGCTTATATTGCATTTGCTGTATTGCATTTTGGTTTCTTGTGCATCCAGTTCTTCCATGGGGCATTGGGACTTTGGAGAGTTCAAGTAAAAATACATAATTGTTAATCTTGTGTTGTTGCCTGCTTAAAATGGTAGGGTGTGCTGGAAATATAGACCAAGTTTCACATCATCATGAAGGCTTCTGTGTGTGATCTCCTTTTATCTCATTTTTTATGCAATTATAGTATGTTCTTGGATCTCATAGAACAAGCTGATGAACTGAATGGGAATGTTGCTGATGATTCTCCTCCTCTCCAAGTTAATGCCCCATTTATGTTTTGGGAGTTAGGCATGAACTCTCAAACACTGTCATGCTTGCTCTTTAATTTTTGCAATCCTCTAGATACTGTTTCTTCTCTGTGTTTGTTTTATATGTGGAATGGTCAAAACTACGATTTTGTGAATAGGTTTAAGGGAACAGGAGGAGGATCCCTAACTATTGTGATGGTTAGCCTGGATGACATGTGCAGATCAAGTCTCCCTACCCCGGGAGTGTGCAGTTTATGACTGTTGATAGTAATTACCTCAAAGGCTGCCAGGTCTGAGCTCCTCTTTCCGGATGATGTGAAATAGACTCCTCAGTAATCCAGTGAAGTATTGTAGTAACATGTGGATTTAAACCTTATCTTCTGACTAATTGGAGAGTTTAGTATCAAACCTGACAAAAGTAAATAACTTTGTATCCCCTCAACAGAGAGATGGAGACCTTCCAACTTCAAAGAAAAAACGCCAGACAGGGGAGAAGATCATGTACACTTTGGTCTCTGTCCCACATGGAAATGACATCGCATCCCTTTTTGAGCTGGATGCTACAACTCTTCAGAGAGCTGACTGCCTGGTTCCAAGGTAAAAAAAAAAAATATGGCTAAAAGATGTTTCTTTGAATAATTATACCACTAGGTAAGGAATGAAAATCATAATGTTAATGAAATTTTTGTGATATCAAGGGAGCAAGCATCATCAATGAAGAACAAGTGTGTGAAACATTGTGCCTCTTTTTTGAGTAGATTAACATAATTTGTTTTATTCTTATAAATAATTAAAATGCGTAAGACCAAAGAAACTCTGAAAAATTTATAGGAATCATTTATTCTCATAACTTGTATAGCCTTTGGTTATTAAAATGGAAAATAATCTAAAAGCATTTCTGTTTATACTTTTGTCATTTATTTTTATTGGGTCAAATTCCCCTTTTCATTCATTCATCCATCCATTTGTTCCTTTATGTGGTCGTTCAGTCAACAAATACTCAATGAACGTCAATGACATTCCAGGCATTGTCTGTGGCATTGGGAAGACGGCAATGAACAAACTGGTTATATGCTTTCAAAGGGGGGAAGCAGGCAGTAAACAAACCAATAAACATAAAATATAAGGTCAGGTCATAAAAATGCTTTGAAGAAAAACGGCAGGGCATGGAAAGTTCTATTACATAAGATTGTTCCGAGGTGGCCTGAGTTAGGACATTTAAGAAAAGATCCCAATGAGTTGAGGGATCAAGTCTTCTTTATCTGTAAAGACTGTTTCAAGCAGGAGGAACACAAAATGGAAAAATATTGAAATTTACTAGGTGCTTTTAAGTAAGGACCAGCGAGGAGGCCCGTGCAGTTGGACTTAAGTGAGTGAGAAGGTATGGGATTGGTAATGAGGTAGCCAGAACTTAATGTAAGAGAGTATCTTACATTCTTTTATTTGAATTTGACTATCTTAGTTAAGCTCTTTTGTCTACAACTATCTTCCTTCCGATAGTAGCACTGTGTTGCACTCTCTAGATGCATCAAGGAGTACTTCCCATACTATCAGGTCTAGTGGGATGGTTCTTAGTTGGCCTTTTTGGAGCAGTATTGTACTTGGCCTTAGGCAGGTTAGGCTAAAGGTACCTACATAAAAATGCAGACTTCATTGTGTGGGTTCCTTTCAGGGAGGGTAAATGTTGCTGTACTAATGCGGTGGAGAACCCCCCTGGTTGAGCTTCCCAGGGTGCTTCAGGCTGTTCTCATTCATGGGAAACCATGCTGAATCTTGACCTTCTGTGAGTCCATCTCTCTCTCTTCCTTGTTCTACCAACATAAACCCGAAAAGGGATCCCCTCTGAAGGTGTTACCCGATCCAGGGAACTTCTGGCCTTCTCTTCCCAGAATTGGGGTCTTAATCCTTACTATGACTTTACTCATTTTAGATTTAAGTCAACAAAAATGGAGTTCTTCTTGAACTCTATCCGAGAGAATGTGCTTAAGGAAATGATAAAAGGATCTCACTATAAAGTGCGCAGACCCATGGCAAGGCCCCCAAGCATTGCTTTATATGGGGGTGTTAATCCATTACTATTTAGAACTGTTGAAGCCCTATTCTATATAGTACATAATTTTATATTAATGTGTATTTATTTGTTGTTAATTGTATTAAAGCTAACCATTAATTAACATGTAATAATAACTACTATTATTATATAACCCTTGAGCGCTTTCTGTGTGCTGAGCCTCGTGTCAGATTCTTTATAAATATCATATTACTTAATCCTGGCTGTAACCCTTCCAGATCAGGGACTAGAGGCTAAAGTAGAACAGTGCCTCTCAAGTTGGCTGTAAATTAGAATCACCTGGACAGCGGTAACACCTCTCCATGCTGTAGCCACACTGAGACCAGTGAAATCAGGGTCTCAGAGATGGGATGCAGGCTTTACTTTTTTTTTAAAGCGTTCGTTTCTCGGATGATTCCAATCTGGAGTCCAGTGTTTCTCAGACTTTAAACTCTATAGTTCATGCTTCTTAAACTTTATTGTATTCTGAATCACTTGGGGATCTGATGACAATGCAGCTTCTGATATATTCAGTCTAGAATGGGGGCCCGAGAACCTGCATTTCTAATGAGTTCTCAGGTAATGCTGATGCTGCTGGTTTGCGGACTAGACTTTAAGTTTCAAGGGCTTAGAGCAGTGGTTCCCAACCTTTGCTGCACGTTGGGACACCTGGGAATCTTAAAAAGGCTCTATTTTACCTACTTTTATGATGGAGCAGAACCATATTGCTGAGTGAACCATTTTATTTGATTTTCTCTTATTGGCCCTGATGCTTTCTATCTTATGCTCTATGACATATGTATGTCTTACCTTTATACTGAACTGTAAGCAACATGAAGGCAGAATGCTTAATGTACTTTTCTTCTCATAGACACTATACATATATTGGTTGAAGAAAAGATAATAATGAAAGATTCACTAAAAAAATGGTAATATTTGAGTTGGAGCAAGTTCTATGTGTCCTTTCTCAGGTACTCCCTTACAATTCATATGTAGCCAATTTTTGTTATTCATGGTGTGTAGAAGAACAGTACTGAACTGTTATTCCTAGGGGAAATATAAGGTTAGGTTCCTGCAAGCTTCTGGTGACAACACTTTTGTCAATCAATACATAACCTTGTTTTATGTGTGTTTCCATTTAAAGACACCCTATTTAACATACGTTGTTGGTTCATTAACATTGAACTCATGGTCAACAGCACCATAATTCATCCCTGAATAAAGCTTCTCTAGCATGAGTATTTTCTCTGTAAGGCATATCACAGCTGCCTTGTGCTTAGAAACACTAGACGGCATTTCAGTACTACACTTGGGGGCCATTTTAAACATCAAAGTCACCAAAAAAAAAAAAGCACACAAATATGAAAAAACATGACACTAAAACCACAAAAAGGACACGTGTACAGTATGAGAGCTGAAGCAAGAAGGCACAGTGTCACCTCATTTGACCTCAGCTTGGAAATGTGTCTGTTGGGTGACTCAAATTTTTGCCACTCTGTGTATGTCCTTGAATGACCCCCAGAGCTCCATGAATATTGAGTTTGGAGTTAAAGATAAATTTTAGTGAGTAGGAGATTTCACAAGTACAGAATTGACTGTATATACTTTCATGTGCAGATAATCGAACTACAAAAAGGACTACTGTTAGCAGTTTTAACTGAGTGGTTACTTGATCCATGTTCTCAGTTTAGCACGTATCAGAACTGCCTGGAGAACCTGTTAAAGGACTCATTGTTGGGCCCCTCCCACAGTTTCTGGTTTAGCGAATGGGGATGACATCTTAGAATTTGTATTTCTAGCAAGTTACCAGGTGATGCTGAAGCCACTGGTCCAAGGACCACACTTTTAGAACCACTGGCATAGGTACTAATACTACATTCTTTGTAATAGCCTATAATTCAGAATTTTTCCTTAAATCAGAGGGATCTTGAGTCAATTACTAATTTTAAGATATTTTATGTTCTTATCATGTATGAAACTGTTAAATATATCAATATGTAAGCATGCTAATTTTTATAATCTGTTTTTTATGTTGTTTGCTTTTAGGAACTCATATGTTCGGTTAAGGCATTTATGCACCAACACGTGGGTAACCAGTACTAGTATCCCCATAGACACCGATGAAGAGAGGCCTGTTATGTTGAAGGTAAATGTTACTGAGGATGATTTAATTTTCAGCCAAATACCGTGTGAATAGGATTAGGGTAGGAATGCTATCTGACATGTTCCTTAAAATCTGTCTTCACCAATATTAGAGATTGCAGCAATTAATTTAATCAAGCACATGTGTTTGCCAGTTGCTTTGGTAGCTGAAATGAATGGATTGGCTGCAGCAGGGCTGTGATAGAGGAGGATGCAGCATAGACACCAAACAAATGGGAGGAGTGTGTGGAAAGAGGAGAAAATTCCAGAAGGGCATTTTCTCTGTTGAGACTGGGGCAGAGGGCAAGTGTGAAAGGGATATGTTTCACTGGGGCTTTGGGAACAGCCTAGGAAATGGGCACGGAGAATCTGTGTCCCTGCATCCTTTTGTAGTAGGTGATGCGTGTGGAAATTACTATGTTTGGGTTATCTACTTGTATCTTATGTTTCTTAAAGTACTAATGTGTTAGTCCTCCAAAGTTATTGCATAGTTATTTTAAAAAACTAATCTATGGAAAAACACATTTCAGATTGGAACCTGCCAAACAAAAGAAGATAAAGAAGCATTTGCCATTGTGTCTGTCCCTCTGTCTGAGGTCCGAGACTTAGACTTTGCCAATGATGCAAATAAAGTGCTGGCGACCACAGTCAAAAAGCTAGAAAATGGCACGATAACTCAGAATGAAAGGAGGTTAGTAGCTTTTTCAAATGGCTCTTAAGTCATCAAGAGTCAATTGTCAACTCTTGCAGTAAACCTCAAGTGAATGACTGGGAGTACTTAGAACATTCTCACTAGCCGCACATCTGCTTCTGAATGAAGTGGGAACTTGATTCCTCTCGATCATGCTGAGTGAATGAAAATGGTCAAATTAAAACCTGGTGGAATATTTACTTTTCCCATGTTAGCTTGGTTGAAAATAGTTGTTTTCAGTTACTTTCTGATCTTTCCAGTCTCCCTTGCTAAGCACTGAGATATTCCTGGAAGAACAGGACAGATAAAGATTCAGATTGTGGGTGGTCCACCATCACTGGTTGGAACCCTGTGCAAGTCGCCCTTCTTCGGTTACTGCAGGAGAGAATCTTAACCTCTCAAGGGGATTCCGAGGAAGGTGGTGGACTAGGACTGACCAGAGAGCACGCACTTTCATTTGCCCTGCTTCTTTCCCTACTGTTCTCGAGTGAAAAACAATAAAGAAAAGAGAAGGCTTTTCCTGAGAAATATGAAGTTGCAATTATTGATCTTAATTTAGCAATTTCAGAAAAGCTACCTCCCATCAAAATTCATTGAGAGTTGCCTGTCAGGACTGTCAAGCTTATTGGCAGAATTGAATACATTTATATTATTTTCTTAGTTTTAGAAATCAATATAAATTTTTTTCTGAAAATAATTGATAACTCTGACTTTTTTCCTAGTGAAGAATGAAGTTATTACATATTCTTTTTTATTCAAAACCAGGAAGAATGATACCAGGTTCAAGGAACGATGTTAGAATAGTGCAGATCTGTCTCAGAATGCCTGTGTTGTTCCCATCCTCTCTCCTCTCTCTCTCTCTCTCTCTCTGTCTCTCCCTCCCTCCATCCACCCTGGGAATAGACTCTGGAGTCACAGCTCCTGTATTATGCTCCAAGATCCTCAACCTTGGGTATTCTTCAGTGGAATTTTCAGATCTTATTCTACATAGCTGCACCAACAAAATAGAGAGCAGTAGGAGTATGTTGTGGGAGAGGGAGGAGGGAAAATAGAGGGGTGTTAACTGCTATTCAGAGCTTGAGGAAGTGACACATGCAGTCTTTAACCAACATTTCTGTACCATGTTTTACCTCTGAGGATACATAAAAAGTGTGGGGGTTCCTCTGAAGCATCTAGAGTTCAGAGATGTGATTAATTTAGTATTATTAAACTGTTGGTATGTGCCAGGCACTGGGTCTCTGTGGTGCTAATGAGGTAATGAAGGTCACAGACTGTACTCATGTCTTCATGCAACTTATGGTTTTGAGGGGTGTTTCTAATTCCCCATGATAGAAACTTAGGATCTATTAATAGAATGGGGTCATTCGATACGTGGTCACCAGGTCAGATGGCTTTCTGATGTTGCTTCCTAGAGCAACATCATTTCCCCTTAAATTTTATTTGCTAGATATTACTGTGGCTACACCAGGTATCTTTTGTTTAGTATTTGACTGATGCCATTTTTTTCAATATCCCTCTATTTCAGATTTCCTGGTCATTTTGCTTTAGTTTTATCTCTTGTGAGCAGCAGTAGGCAGGATTTAAAAAGTCTAATCTGATAGTCTACTTTTTTTTTTTTTAGACAGTTTCACTCTGTCACCCAGGCTGGAATGCAGTGGCCTCATCACAGCTCACTGCAACCTCAAACTCCTGGGCTCAAGTGATTCTCCTGCCTCAGCCTCTGGAGTAACTGGGACGACAGGTGTGCACCACCATGCCTGGCTAATTTTTTCTGTTTTTTGTAGAGACGGGGTCTCGCTCCTGTTTAGGCTGGTCATCTATTTTAATTTGCAAGTTTAATTACCTTGTCATTGATAAATGTATTTGGACTCATTGTTATTTTGTTTTTGTTTTTCTTTCTTTAGTGTAGCTTATTTTCTTTTCCTTTCACTTCTTTCTTGATTTCTGTTAGATTAAGTTTGTATTCCCCCTCCCCACATTTTACCTTTTCCTCTACTGACTTAGAAGTTGTAAGTCATATTTTTATTCTTTAGCAATTATCCTTAAGTTCTTATCATGCATTTTAATTCTATATTTTTTCTTATAAAACTTGAAGTTATTAATATTTCTATATTCCTCTCATGGGAGAAAAGTGCCTCAGTGTGTTTTAATTATGTGCTGATATTCTCCCTCCCATCTTTCTTATACTGGTTGTCAAGAGGTGGAAACAGAAGGTTCACTTTCCTGGCTTCCATTGCATCATTGTCTGAGTAGGTGGGCTCTGCAAGGAGGGTTAATGTGTAGTGATTGTCAGTCAAGACTGTTAATTTTCCTTGTCATCATTCCATTAATCACCACCAGTTTTCAGGGCATCTAAAACACTTTGAAGCAGAGTGATCTGTAATTGCTCAAAAAATTGTGCCCTCTTACATATCTAAACATTTAATTATGATTATTGAAACAGCAAGAGAAAAAAGACTATCGGTAATTTTAAAAAGAAAATACAAATATTTATGCTCAAACCGGACTTGTATTGAGCAGATAGCAATGGGGGTTCAACTTAATTTCAGTTTGCTGAAGGAACCTGAGCTCAATAGAATTGTTTTAAGAAAAAAGAATTATTTAGAAGACATTCATTCACAATTACAAAAGAAGTTCATACCACATTTTGATGCACAGGAAACATGTTTTACATTTCTGTGGTTTCCCTCAGAGATTAAATTAAACCTATGTCAATGAATCCTATCAGTTAGACACATTTTCCAAAAGAAACAGATTGGGTTGAAATTTAAAATAGGCACCCCAAGAAAACATAGGATCTCTGGAATTCAGGAGTGGAGTTTATGACCCTTGAAAGTATGCTGAAATTTTTCTGGGTAGCTAAATTCTTGATTATGGGTGTGTCTACTTGGCTCTATTAAAGTGCATTCTCTTTTAGGAGCTGAATCTGGAGATAGGGGAGGATCAAGATGTTTTCTTTCTTTCTTTCTTTTTTTATCCTTGAACTAGGCTAAAAGGATCCAGATATTTTCCAGTTGAATACAACCCACACTTTCCTGGAATTGTTGAAGCTCTTACATTATGGTTTTCTTATTGATGTGATCATGATTGACCATGCTAATAACAGTGAATGGTTATGCTAGCAGTATACAAATAAAACTAATTTAAATATTTATTGGTCAGCTTTTGTCTTATCCCCCCCAAAAATCTGTGTTTATTGAATAATTAACAAGCTGTACTTCACCGTCAATAATAACTTAAAAGAATCCCTTAGCCCTTCCAATACAGATTTCTAATCAGTTTACCCATTTTTGTAATAACTTGAACCCCTGCCTCCTCCCTCAATCTACCAACACAAGTAGAAAATGAAGAGCAGGCAGAGGAAGGAGGAAGAAAAAGTGAGGGAGGAAGGGTTTTTAAGACACTTCAGGTCCTAAATGCCACTGAAGTTCAAGTGATAGTTATAATAATGACCAAAATATGATTTAAAAGTGAACATTGTCATATGGTTCTAGAATACTATGATTTTTATAGCTCATTGAATACTTTCGTAACAATTCAGAGCACAGGATGGCTTACTCTGTTTCTATTCACAGATCATTTACGTTTTTCTGTACATTGGCTAAATTGGAATGTGGTGAGGATTAAGAAATATAGTTTGAGTTAATAATTAAAAAAAGATTTGAATTTAGGAATTTAGAAGTGTAACTGTTCTCCCTTAAGCAGAAATATTCTGCTTTGCTGGTCATTCATGGAAAAGCATCTGGTGGTGTCATCCTACCAAGTCATCTGTTGTCGGGGCTCACGTGGCTTTATTTCATAATAGTCTTTGAAAATACTTGATTAGAGCTGGGGACAGGAGTGGGGGTTGGAGGAACTGGAGAAGGGATATTCTTTATAAAAGTTTAGGTAAACCATAACTGCATTAGATATTATTTTTTTGTCAGTTAAGGAATTTTTGTTTGAAATACTTTGTTTTCTAGTGTTTCAGTTCTTAGTATTTAATAAAATTACTTTCTCCAAAATTAAGCAGACCATAGAGTAGCATTTCCTTTCCATTTTATGGTAGATTTGTAACCAAGTTATTGGAAGACCTCATCTTCTTTGTCGCTGATGTGCCTAATAACGGACAAGAAGTTCTGGATGTGGTAGTCACTAAGCCAAACCGAGAACGTCAAAAATTAATGAGAGAACAAAACATATTGGCACAGGTGAGTTTTTTCATGTATTAAATTTGCATATTTTCTGTTTTGAATTATAGTATCAGGAAAGTCCTCATATTAGTTATCTATTGCCACGTAACAAATGACCCCAAAACTTAGTGGCTGAAAACAACAGACACTTATTATCTCACAGTTTCTGTGGCCTGTGGGTCTAGGAGTAGCTTAGGTGGGCAGTTCTTGCTCAGGGTCTTTTACCAGGCTGCAGTCAAGGTGTTGGCTGGGGCTGCAGTCATCTCAAGGCTCACCTGGGAGAGCCTCTGCTTCCCCGCTCACCCCCGTGGGCCTCTCGCAGGGCTGCCTGCAGGCAAGGCAGCTTGCTTTCCTTAGAAGTGAGGGATCCAGGAGAGAACTACAGAAGGCACTCAGATGGAAGCTACCATCATTTTATAACCTAATCGTACAAGTAGCATGCCATCAATTCTCCTGTGTTCTATTTGTTAGGATAGGGTTAATAAATCTAGCCCCTCCATCAGAGAGGATTCCACGAGAGTGTGAGTACCAGGAGGCAGGAATACTGGGGCCATCTTGAGGCAGCCTACCACAGACTTCTAAAGGAACCTGTATGATCAGACTAGCTCCAGAAAATATTCTGGAAAAAATTTTAGGTAGACTTTCCAGGTGAACTTGGAAACTGCCGTCTCCATCTGCTTCCTGAACTTCTTTCCTTCTTTTCCCTAGGAAAGTGGGGCAGTCTGTTCCTCAGCTCACAAGGGCTCTATACAGTGTTCTAGTTTTTTTCTCTGAAAGTATAGAGTTGCTCCTATATTATGTCTCCTTGAAATTGTTCAGAACACATCAGTAAATTAATTCACTTTCTAAAATTAATAATGGGCACATATGGACATGCCTACTTTCACGTGTTCTTTTTATTCTGTTAATTGCTATTTAAAGTAATAGGTTTCTGCATTAATTAAGTATGGACTTAAGGAAGATACTTAAAACATAAAAATCATGTTATTAATTCACATGTTCTTATTGAGTTGGAAAAGCAAAATAGTAGACACATTGTTAATATCTATACTTGATTGAAAATATAAAATAAACATTTCTCTCAAATAAAGGTTGCAAATTTAATGGGACAAAGTCTTTATTCTTGGAATTCTTTTATATAAAACATTTGATTTTAAGGACTTTTAAAACCTTGAATGATTTATTAATATTATTTTAAACAATAAATAAACATCAAATCTTTTATTTCAGTATTATAAAGTTCAAGGTTTAGCAAATACAGAATTATTGAAGAAACTTTAATTCATATCACATTTTATGAACTCCAGAGGGTAATTCCTTTCCATTTTGCTTTCTTTTATTAATGCTCATGTGCTTTCACAGGCTGTTTACTCATCCTACCGACTCATCTCCAGGTGATCCTACCTGCTGTCTTCCTGCCTGAAAGAGTTATATTCTTCAGTGCTTTTTAAATGCTTCCAAACTGCTAACCTTACAAGAGTCTGGCTCACTGGGTGCCACCAGCTGCCCGTGTGGCTCTTTATTTGTTACATTTGAATATTGATACATTCGTTGACTTCGCTGCATCTTTATGCACCGAAAGTAGTAAATTAACTCTTTTCTAAAGGGGTTTGGAAGCACTATTTGGGAGCAATTTTCTGATGTCAGTTTCAGATGAAGAATAAATGTTTTCTTTATATTATTTTGGTTTTGAAAAGTTATAGAAAGTAATAGCAGAAACTATAAAGCCTATTGAAATAAAACTCTATTTAGATCATCTGAATATGTTCATATAACTTGGGACAAGTTATCTTTATATTTCCTATTTTAGTAAAATAGACTTTCTAAACAAAATTAAGCATTTTATTTAAATAATGTTTATGTCATTCTATTTAGGGAAGCCTTGCAACTGTATTTTTCTGCTCTTTGATATGTGGGTCCTCTATCCTAAATCCTTTTTATTTTTTACCCGTTACATTAATTCTACTCAAATATTGCATAAGTGTTGTGAGTCAATGTTCTCATTTGGAAAAAAATTAAAATAGGTTGCAAAACACACACCTTCATTCATCAGAATAGGTGGTTCTTTTTGTTCCTGATAGGTGTTTGGGATTCTCAAAGCACCTTTTAAGGAGAAAGCAGGAGAAGGTTCAATGCTGAGACTTGAAGATCTGGGGGACCAAAGATATGCTCCCTACAAGTACATGCTGCGACTCTGCTACCGTGTGCTGAGACATTCTCAGCAGGACTACCGGAAAAATCAGGTCAGAGGGTGGTCCCCATTTTTAACTCAGTTTCGTATTTAAAGTATGGGCTAGGTTCTTTGGTTACTATTCTAAAGTATAGAAAGTAGGATTGGGAAATTTCACTTTGAAATGAAATGTTTTGTATTGGCAACACACAGAAATGATCTGTAAATATTTTTGAACTGACATGCATTTATTCTTCCTTATAAAATTAGAATTATTGGGAGAGGATGTACTGGGTCCTTCCATGTGGGTGGTGTTACCTCCTGCTGGCCAGGAGGCATACTGGATTTATTATGCAAAGAGGAATGAAGCATTTCTTGGCTTGAGGAACTGGTGAGGTATAATATCACCATGTACCTGCCAAAGAGCTTATTGTCTGGTGGAAAAGATACAATGTATGCATCTGAAATATAAGGGTGAGGACATGAGGGGACACAAGAGAGAAAAGACAGCGTGATGGGAATTCACAAGTGGGAGATCTCAGCTGTGGCCATGGGAGCCAAGGAAGAATGTCTGGAGAAGGAAGCCTTAGAGTAGGGTGAGAATCATTTCATAAATTGTACGGGAATGGGTATTTTAAGAAGCGAGATCTATGAAGTGAGAATGATGGATGCTTGGGGCAAATGATTTCATTTGCCCCAAGAAATCTGCAACTGCAGAGACCAGGGAACCCAGGTGGATCTAGGGCTATGGCTAAATGTTGCCAACTGCAAGTGAAATTTAAGTCTCACTTTTATCTTAAAAATATATAGTATTTTGCATTGTGTTCAATACTGTAAATGTTTAACATAAAGTTGTTTAAAATTAATTATTGTTTGGTAAATTAGTGTCCCATGTTTCTTTTAATCTGTTTGAGGGCTGAATGTGTCATCAGAAAATTTTGCTGATGAGTGTGGTCCTTGAGGAAGGATGGGGTGGGAGAGGCTTGGGGGGGCGGGGTGAGCTAATCCACATAGAGCCTTGGTCTAGGATGCCAAACCTAGAGGTTATTTGGGAATCGTTAGCAGTATTTATGGTGTGCTTACTTTGTATCACGCTCAATTCTAAGTACTTTTCATGAATTAACTTGATTAATACTGAATTAAGATGAGGCGTGGAGGCACAGAGAGCTTATTTAACTTGTCCAAGATGATAGTTTTAAGAATGGAGTCAGTATGCAAACCCCAGGCCCTTAGCCATCACACTTTGCCTCTTGGTAGTTTGAAAGTTTTTTGGCAAGAAAAACAGATTTGCTTTAGGAAGATTGTGTTTAAATATTTTGGCTTTGAAATTCTGTTTAAAGATTAAGAAAGGTCCAAAAAGAACATGTAAACGTTAGCCAGGAGATAAATAATATGGCAAGGACCAGGAGCAAGGGGACAATATAAACAAATCCTTACATATTTTCTAATATAACCCTAGTTATAGATATCTTTCTCTCCAATCGAAATGCTGCCACTAGAATTATTTTTCCCAACTTTATTGCATTCCTTTAAGATGGCAAAGTAAAGTAGGTAGAGTTGTTCATATTTTATTGGAAGACAAATTAAGTTCCAAAGTGTGAAACGACAGACCTTCAAGCACTCAGAGGCAATATCGGAGATGCTCCCAGTATCAGACCCTGAGTTCCGTAGTGTTCTGGAATGGGCAGGGGGTGGGAAAGATTGCTCCATGGACTCTACTTGTCCTCCTTTCTCTTCTTGAGTCTGGAGAAATATGCTTGCTAAACAGGTTACCACTCTACACATAAAAGCGATGCTGTATCATAGAGATTAGAATCAACAGAAAAAATCAGTAGTTCTACAGAGGTTGCCTGGCATCCTCAGTCCCATCGGGTCCTGTGATGTGTGCCATCCTTGACTGTGCTCAGCCTCTGGAAGCGTGCTGAGGTCCCCTCCCCCTTCCACAGCACTGCGTTGAGCTTAACAGTGCCAGGTCTCCTTGGGTTTGGTTATAACGCTAGTCCCTCGTAGGTTCCCTGGGCAACATGTCTTAACTGGTGTCAGTTCTCAGTCTCTCAAGGTCTGGCACACACAGTTCCTTCTCACTCCCCTCTTAGTCTTAGCCAGGGATTGGGCACAGCACGCTGAGGGCATGTGCAGTTTCTGCTCCGAACACACTCATTCTTTTGACAAGTAAACGTGTGAACACAGACACACACACACACACACACACACACCCCTACCTGGTCACATCACTCTTTTCAGGTAAATGTTTATATATTTTGGGGACCTGCTTTCTGGACTCCTTTGGAATGTATGACTGTGGGTGTCTCCCCAGGAGGTAGATCATAGAGCTGACAAAGGAATAAAGAATCTCCAGTATTTGCTGGAGATTAGATTTTATTTCTCCTCCCTTTCTCCTGCATGTTCTAATTGAATCTCAATGATAGCTGAGAAATCTTTTTCTCATTTCTATGAAGAGTGCTTTGTATTAAGCGTAGAGCAGCTTTCTGATGTTTTTTAGAACATGATTTTAAAATGTAGGCAGAAAGACCTTCTACTTTTTTGCATAATTACCTTGCTTTCCTTTATTCCCACCTGTGTGTTATAGTCTTAATAGAGAGTTCATTTGTGATTTCGCACTAGCCCACGTCTTTAATATTGAGCCTGTGTTTATTATTTATAGAATTTGATAGCACCTCTAATTTCATTTGATTATTTATTAACATCTTGGATGTTCGCCTTATACCAGAATATAACTACAATAGTCATAAAAGTGTGTAAATCGATACATATCTTTAAAATGATATACTAACAGAAGACATTTACTTTACTTAACTGGCTGCCCAATACACAAAGCCATCATCTTGAAAGGCCGCAGAAATGCTGCCTAGAATATAATTAGATTTGTGCAACCAACATCATATTCAAGGAATAGATACATTCCAGTAAATTTTACCTAAGGCAAAACCACTTTCTAGTCAATAAATTCTCTTATCATAGAAACATAGATCCATTCCCAAGGAGAACCCCCCAAAAATCAAAGTGAAAACTTTTGGTTGTGAAAGGGGTTAAGTTCACCAGTTCTATGGCTGTATAAGATGTGTGGCTTGTAGAAAGAATGTGGGAAATGAGAATAGTGGTTTGGAACATAGAAAAATTAGTGTGAAAAACAAGGAGCATATTAAATAATACATGATTGAACCTTCCCAGTGGCTCTCTCTTGCTCTGAGAATAAGATTTTTGCCCTTTATCATGGCTCATAAGGATTCTTTTGACCTACCTCTGCACCATCAGCTTTGCTTTCTCCTCACTTACCATACTCTAGCTACAATGGCCACCTTTTGTTTATAATCACAAACTTGGTTCCACTACCACAGGTCCTTTGCACTTGCTACTCCCACTGCCTAGATGGCTTCTGTTTCAGGTCTTCTCATGGCTGCTTCTTTCTCATCATTTCCATTCTAGCTCAAATGTCACTTCTTCAGCATCTACCCCACCTAAAGGTGCCACCTTTCTCCATCCTGTTTCATTTCACTTGTCAACATGTAAAATGATCGTATTTGTTTGCTCATTACTGCCTTTTAGCTCCATGAGAGCTTTTCTGTCTTGTTTACAGCTTTATCCTTAGTCTCTCAAACAGTGCCTGGAATGTCATAGGCCTTAAGAAGTATTTATTGGGTGAATGGATCTGATCAATAAAGTGATTCATCCTATTATCTTGTCTGATAGCTTTCTAAAGTTAAAAAGTATATGAAATTTTTACCACTATTTTAAAGAGAAGATGTTATAGACCATTGTAGTATATATACAAAAAAGAAATCAACCCAATCCATCTGGGATCTTCAAGTAATGGCATAGATCTCATGCCTCATGAATGAAATCTCAGGCAGACATTTTCTTTTCTATAATTATGCCAAAATCATTGGTTATAACTTTTAGTGAGAGTTAGAAGAAAGGCCTCTAATAGACTGATGAAATCCTAAGTTATCATGTCATAAAAACTTGTAATTTTAGTTACAAATTGTTTTTTTTCCCACTTACAAGATTGTAAGTACCCACATTAAAAATTATTTTTAGGTGCATAATTTTTTATTATAATTTAAATCATGTATATGCCAATATGTTTTTATTACCCTCCTCAAAAAGCTCTATTTATTGAAGAATTATTTATTTGTTTTTCTTTTGGCAAAATTTTTAGTGGATTTTCTGTTATGAATAAATTAATCAATGTTGTTGACCCTAATAGAACCTGTTATTTCTAAGCCGTTTGGTGGTGTGTTCTGACAGCCTTTCTTCTTTGCAGGAATATATTGCTAAGAATTTCTGTGTCATGCAGTCCCAGATTGGCTATGATATTTTGGCAGAAGATACCATCACAGCTTTGTTGCACAACAACAGAAAACTACTAGAGAAACATATCACAGCAAAAGAAATAGAAACATTTGTCAGTTTACTCAGGAGAAATCGGGAGCCAAGGTTTGAAGTGATTCATGGAGTATTCTTTTCTAGTGGGGATTGTGGCTTTTTGTTTTATTTTTAGAACTTTTAAAAGTTAGAATTCTTTCATATCACAAACTGTTAATGGACAAACTGTGTTGGGCTTATTGCTGTAATAATTATGTATAATCAAGAGTTATTACCCCATAAGAGATCAAAGGCTTTTATAGATTTATATTTAAGTGTGATTGATTTTCACTGATAACTTACGATTTTATAAAACTTTATAGTTTTTCAAAATATATTCATATAATTGTCTCATTTAGATCCTCATACATTTGTATGAAGTACATTGGTTTTATAATATTATCCACATTTTAGAGCTGAGAAGAAGCCTAAAGAGTAAATAGCCCAAGAATACCCCAACAGTTAGGAATAGAATAAAAAGAGTTTCTGACTTCACATCAAGTTATTTTTCTATCTCATTTTGCTACATTATCCGGGAGAAATGCCTGTAGAAAAGTCAAGCAAATTGGCAAAGTTTTCTTAACTAACTAGTACAGCAAATAAATGCTAAAAGGTAGAAATGGGCCCCTGACTCAACCAGGCAATAGTTACTTCCATTAACTATGTGCTTTATTCCTATGTGATTCAGCACAACATTAGCTTTTGTTTTGATATTCAGTTCCAGGGAGTCTCACTTTAAGGCAGATAAATGATTTTCTAAACACAAGTCACAGTGCTGTGGGATGAGTATCACCAAACAAATAGAAGCAAACATATCCTTTTTGAAATAAGGTTTGCATTAAATAAAAATAATTGAATGTTTGTTTCTAATGATACAAACAATAAGCAACACATTAGAAAAATGGTGCACAGAAATAATATTAAAAATATTTGTAAATAAGTTTCTTTAATTATATTCCAAATTGTATTTTTATGGTGATGATTTTCTAAAATGCTTTGTCTTAATATTCAGTTTAATTTGTTTTCTCTTGCCAGATTTTTGGATTATTTGTCAGATCTGTGTGTGTCTAATACCACTGCTATTCCTGTAACTCAGGAACTCATCTGTAAATTCATGTTGAGTCCAGGCAATGCGGACATTCTCATTCAAACTAAGTAAGCCCAGATAAAGGACACATTTTTTTTTTCAGTTCATTATTTGTAAGTACTGTAGTCTTTTTCATATTTCTAAGTGCACTTCTTAGTAGATTTTTGTACGTTTTATTTCTTTCAAGGGTGGTCTCCATGCAAGTAGACAGTCCCATCGAGAGCTCCATCCTTCCAGACGACATTGATGACGAAGAAGTTTGGCTCTATTGGATTGACAGCAACAAGGAACCTCATGGCAAAGCTATCAGGCACCTTGCTCAAGAGGCAAAAGAAGGCACCAAGGCTGATTTAGAAGTTCTTACCTATTACAGGTTAAGTATTATAGAGAATCAAAATTCTCAGTCTCACATATTCATTGAGAGCTAAGCCTCTATAACTTAGGTACCTATGAAGAGGAAATTTAAAAAGTCATGTCTGATGCAGGGTAGCTGAAATATTTAGTATATTTAAAATATTCGAAATAAAAGTTAACGTCTGTGTTTTCTACAGACTCCACTTGCAATTTTCTGGTTTTTCACTAGTTTGAAATGTTTGTTCAGCAAAAGTTTTTTTCCTCTTACTGATTGGGGTAGGGGCAGATGTGAGGACCTAGGTGATGGAGTTGAGAGAGAGAGAGAACTGGGGCTGAGGACACTGATCTGGCTGCAGGGCTGGCTCAGAGGAAGTTAGCCAGCCGTTTAGTGTATAGTACTTACGAATTCATGGTGAGTGATACCTGCAGTTATGAAAGTTCAGTGGTGGCATATGGCAGCAGAAGCACCGGTGGTCAGTATACTGGGATCAAAAACCTAGTTAGCATCCCTGAGTTTAAGGGGTTGAAACCCAAGGCAGAATCCCTGGGGACAAGTTGGGCCCAAATGGCAGGAATCAGAGGAAGGCAGAAGAATGCCTTGTGTTTTCTGGTTTCCGTAGCTATAGCAACAAAACCAAAGGCTAATTGTTAATCTCAGACCTGAGCTGGTGAATCCAAGTGTACTAATGCCATTTGGACTGATCACATTTGGTTCGGGAACTGAGTGGGCTCAATTTAGAGTGCAGATACTAGAGCCTGCAACTGAGTGAGAGTGGGGGAGGTGGAGAAAGATGCTTTCGTGGGAGCTGTTTCCCATAGCCTTCGGGCCGAGTGTAGTATTTGTAATCCTAGGAAACTGAGAGCATAGCTACACTCTCCACCAGACACATGCTGCTGGCACAAGTAAGAGACAATTTCGTATATTGTTGTCATTTGATCACTTAACTTACTACCATAAGAGTTTGACTCCATTATCAGAAACGCTTGGAAATATAGGTATCATAAACATAGACACTGATTAGTACTATGATGTTTAAGAACTTTATCAGGATAAGACAAGTAATGTCATATGCTTAATATTTTTAAGGTACCAGCTAAACCTCTTTGCACGGATGTGCCTGGATCGCCAGTATCTGGCCATAAACCAGATCTCTACCCAGCTCTCTGTAGATCTGATCCTGCGGTGCGTGTCAGACGAGAGCCTGCCTTTCGACCTCCGAGCATCTTTTTGTCGCCTCATGCTCCACATGCATGTTGACCGGGATCCCCAGGAGTCCGTGGTGCCCGTTCGCTATGCCAGGCTCTGGACAGAAATCCCCACAAAGATCACAATTCATGAGTACGTTTGGAAAAATCTCTTGAGGCCTTTAAATTCAGCCGATGAATTCAGTAGAAATCAGATGTCTACTGTTTTGAAATGAAATACGTGGAAAGGCATTAGTGTGTTCTAACTCAGGTTATTAATCTTCCAAATGCAAATAAAATACTCTTTGTTAAAATGATAACTCTTAGTGATAATAGAAGCATCTTTCTGGAAACCAGTAAACAGAAATAATATTGATAATGTGAGTAAAACTTTGTTAAGTACTTAATGTTATGGTAGACTGGTTTATGTGCTTCACATGTATTAACTCATTTCACAATAGCCCCATTTTACAGATAAGGACATAACACCCAGGACAGTTAACTGATTTATCCAAGATTATGAGGCCAGGAAGCTAAAGTATATATATTTTCCTATTTTTTTAAATGCTTGTGATGAATTTCACTTGCTTTATCTTGTTTCTGTCTTTCCAGATATGATTCTATAACAGACTCTTCTAGAAATGATATGAAAAGGAAATTTGCACTGACAATGGAATTTGTTGAAGAATACTTGAAAGAAGTTGTAAACCAGCCCTTTCCTTTTGGGGATAAAGAAAAAAACAAACTGACATTTGAGGTATGTTTTTAAAAACAATTATTCTTGATGTTATTAAATTTTCCCTGTGAAAAATTAGATACATTGAGCATCAAAGTTTTTTTCCTTCTAATAGTTTTTTTCCTTCTTTCCATCATAATATTTAGAATGTTTTGGTACTTGGGTAGTTTAGTTCATGAAAATACGATTCTCTCTGCCATTTTTTAAGAGATAGATTTGGTACTTTGATTATACCTTGATATCCAATACAAAATATTTTATTTGTAATTATCCTTTATATACTATTTTCCTTGATTTTTTGTTTCATTTATGTAAACTTTATTGCATTTAATGAACAAAGATAGTTTTGCATATTTTGTAATATGTTTGGGTACTTTTTTCATCTTAATGGAGGTGACATTTTTATCCTCATTAAACTGAATTGAAATACCTCCAGTTATAATATCATTTTGGGGATAGTGACAAAAGTAGAGAGAGGATACTGTTACTTGATACCAGGTGTAATCGTTACCTATTGGTGTGTAGTAAATTACTCCAAAGCTTAGCAGCCTAAAGCAACAAACATTTATTATCTCGGAGTTTCTATGGGTCAGGAACCCAGGAGTAGCTTAGCTGGGGGGGTTTTGGCTCAGGGTCTCCGATGGGGCAGCCAGCAAGCTGTCGACTGGGATTGCAGTCTGGTTCTAAACTCACTCATGTGGTTGTTGGTAGCCACACTTCCTTGCTGGCTGTTGACATCTCAGCTTCTTCCCATGTGGTCTTTCTATAGGCTACCTGAGTGTCCTCATGATGTGGTACCTGTCTTCCCCCAGAGCAAGCCATTCAAGAGAATGAAAGAGAGAGAGATAGAAAGAGAGAGAGAAAGAGTCCACAATGGAAGTTTCAGTCTTCTGTAATCTAATCTTGGAAGTGACATGCCATCACTTCTGTTTTGGTCACTCAGACCAACCCTGGTACAATGTGCAGGAGACTATGCATCAGGGGCTGCATCTTGGAACCCGACTCTCACACTTAGGATGTCCGGTAGTATCTGGAAGACTACAAAACAGCATAGGGAACATATATTTCTGGGCACATTTCATGGATAGTACCTCTTTTTTGAAGTAATTAATTAATATAACTGTTTATGAAATTGTATTTACAGACTTAAATGAGTTAATATTTAATTAAAAGACAAATAATTCTAATATAAACTTCATTAACCACTTGAAGTATAAAATATCTTATTTGGATTTAATTATAGACCTGAATAAGTCAAAGTTCAAGTGGTTGCTTTTACAGGTATTTTAATTCCTAGGTGTTAAAGAATTAGGAAGTTTAGAAATACCTAAACTACTTTAGATACTAAAAATGCCAATGTTTATTTGAGTTCCTAATGTTTTCTTTTTTTTCTTTTCCACTCTCTCCCCACCCCTTCTTTTTTTATTAAGGTGGTCCACTTGGCTCGGAATCTTATATACTTTGGGTTTTATAGTTTCAGTGAGTTATTAAGGCTAACAAGAACACTTCTGGCTATCCTAGACATTGTACAGGCCCCCATGTCATCGTATTTTGAGAGATTAAGCAAATTTCAAGATGGAGGTAAGAACTTTTAAGAAATATTATAGTATTTTTGTTATTACTTGGGAGTAAGATAAAAAACAAGTCTACAGAGAAGTTAACGTGTACCTGCTAATACATGAGTACATATGAAAAATATTCCTGAGTAATAGTAGGATGCATTTACAAATGTGCTTCCCTGTTTATAATGCTAAAGCTTTGAAAGACAAATTCATACAATCAAATTACATCTTTAGCAACTAACATTGTAGCCAATCCACTCATGAAAATGTTATGCGTTAAAATAATCTTAATATTTGGGATCATCTTGGTATGTGTCGTATGCTGGTTGTGCTCCATGGCAGGGGTTCAAAAGATGCAAGTAAAGGGCTGGTTAAGCATCATACTAGGGAATAGTGAATGCCAAGCCAGTGGTGGGGGGGCAGTGGAGTGGAGTAGATAAGAGAGTGGGCTTTCAAGTTAGAGTGCCTGCATTCAAATCCTGCCTTTGCCGTTCATTAACTTAGGCAAGGTACTTACCTTCTCTATGATTTTTCTTTTCTCATCTGAGAGATGAAGATGGTAATAATAGTATCTTCTTCGCAGTTTCCTTGTGAGAATTAAGTGAATGTATACAACATACCAGTAGACTTATATCAGTGACTGTCTCATGGCTCAGCACAAATTTTTTGTGACGACGATTGTTTTAGGTTGGTTGCCCTGAAGACATCCTGAGATAGAGGCTTGTTTGCAGAAGGCATATTGAGGCGTGCTCTCAGGAGGGACTCATGTAAGGAAGTGAAGCAGCCAGGATTGGGCAGACAGACAAGCTCATTTGTGATGCAGTTACAACTGAAACCTCAGCTGACCCTGTAGGGAGCTCTGGGGCTGGGATGGTCCTTCAGAGTTGTCACAAATTAAGGCAACAGGTCGAGCTTTGTATCCTTGGCTACTGGCATCATCATGTAGGGGGGTGTGTAACATTGGATAAGGCAGTTCTCTTTGCCCAAGAGTCAGCCTTGTGAGAGACACAGCAGTCAGTAGTCAGTAGCCATGATGCCCAGCACCTGGGGAGCAGGTGCTTCAGCCCTGAAGACAGGATACGCATGGACCATAAGAGTGTCCAGTACAATATCCATTACAGGACTAAAATGGTAAAAGCAGAAATTTAATTTCAGGTATAAGGAAGAAATATCTGGTTAAGAATTATAAATGAGGAATTTACAGTAAGCTGAAGTAATTAATTGCTGCTGCCTAAATATCAATCCCTTTTGCATCTTCCAAAAAACTGTGCAAATCAATAAGAAGCAAATTGAACAACATAAATCCTTCCACCTCCAGCATAACTAGAAGCCAGAGGTCAGTACAAACATTAGTTACTGTAAGTAGAAAAATAAACATCCATTTTCAGTAGAGCTGCCTCATGAACTCCCATTGTAAGCCTTCATGGATAGGTAATGGTTTCTGGAAAAACTGCAGAAGAGACAAGAGGGGAGTGTGTGAAAATCATCCTCATAAAGAAGAGAAAGTCTATCCTAAGTGTGAAAATGTTGAAAAAGTCTCCAGATAGATAAGAGCACTGACTAAAGAGGAAGGGACTTACAAGTACCCAGGTAGCAGCTGCAGAAAAGCAGGGATTCTAGGCATGAAAGTAAGGGAGGGGCACCCTTTGGAGTCTTGTTGGTGATGAGAAAAGAGGCTAGATGGGGAAATCTAAAATACCACAAGATTAAAAAAAAACTCCAAAAATTGATCAACGTATAACTCTTCCTTCACTGCCCCCCACCAAAAGCCAAACTTCACATCTCTGTCAGGAAAGGGAGATCTTGAACTAGAGATCATGTGAACCTGCTCATTGTCAATCCTGTCCACAAAATGCACAGATGTCATTGGTCTCACTATGTGAAACTATCGTAAGAACAAAACGGAATGAAAAATCAAAACATTTCAGTGATGGAAATACCTCTCTGAAAAGCAACGATGAAGCAGAAGAATATTGTAACATGGTACTCTAAATGGAATTGAATTATCTTCAAGCAAACATTGAGCTATTGAAAACACCTTGAATCACAAATTAAAAACCTAAGGTCAGAAATGGACCAAAAGCTAGGACAAATGAAGTGAAAGTTGATTTAACTTAGAAAAGACAAAGAATAAAATGTTGACTTGATTAATTAATTAAGTTTTAGAAATAACATACTAAATTATAGGGGTCAAAGGGAGAATAGATTTGAATGAAAATATAAAAAGGGACAATGAGGGAAGGCAGGAGAACAATGAAGAGAATGACAATGATATAAAGAAACTAGTAACATGGGTGAGAGAGAAAGTGGTTGAAATGGCAGAAAGTCAAAGAAGAGCCATCATATGAACAATTGGAGTTCCTGAAGAAGAAAAACGGTGAAATGGAACAGAATGGATATTTATAATTACATTCAAAAAAATCATTCTGGAAATAAATGAGAACCTGAATCTACATGGTGACATTGTCCAGAATGGTAATCTTCAAGGCGTAGCATAATAGAACTGTTATATACAGTATATATTCACAGAGAGTGGTAAGGCTTTGAGGGAGGGACTGTGGAAACAAATGGAGAAAAAAGGAAAAGGTCGATGAATGTTCTTTCCCATCGTTGCATCTTTTATGCAAGTTTAAAATTTTATAAAAAATAGAAGTCTATGAACAATGTATGAACAAGAACAAAGCAGAGGCCAAGAACTTCCATGGTAAATCAAAGAGCAGGGGTACGTGGGTGGTCTGTGCAGATTTTGTTGCCTGAATCTCACTAGTGAGAGATTCCTTTTGATAGTCCCAGAGGGTACATAACACTTGAAATGTCTGTATGAATCATGCTTCTTATAATCTCCAGTTGCCTTTAAAACAAACCATTCTTAAAAATGTAGAAATTGATCCTGACTTTTGGTTTCAGTGTTTACAGTCTGCTTTCAGTGTTTCACCCTGAATAAAAGTATTTTTTTTTTTTGAAAATTTGCTAATAGCTTGTTTGCACTCTCCACTGTCCTATTTGTATCTGCCCTCTAAGACACATGCATTTTTTTTTCAATAATTCTCATCTTTTCTTGTGAATTACATTCACCTCTGGATAGCTTAATCATTCTTTCAGCAATCTGAGCATCATTAAGTTGTTCAACAAGAATCTATAGAACAAATACTGTATGCCAGAGGCTGTTTTAGTCACTGTGAATAAACAATGAATGAGATAAAGTTTTTAGCCACAGGGTAGACAATTAATAAATAAGTAGGCAAAATTTCTACCCTTCCCTATTGGGAGAAACAGGTACTAAATAAATAAATATACACTGTAACATCAGATAATGCTATGAAGAAAAATAAAGTAGGATGGTGACGTGGAAAGTGATGCAGTGAGGGAGGGGAAGAATTTTGTTCCAAGTTTGAAGGGCACTCTTTGGAGGGATTTGAGCAGGGATTGATGTGATCTGATCACTTTGGTTCCTGAAGGGAGAATAGAGAATAGAGAAATGTGGGCAAAAATACCAATGTCACGAAAGATAAAGGAAGGCTGAGAAGCTGTTCCAGATCAAAGGAGAGAAGGAGACATGACAACTAAATGCAATAGGAAATTCTGGATTGGATCCTGGATCAGAAAAATATTATCTATAGAAGACATTATTGGCACAATTGATAAAATCTGAATATGGATTGTAGATTTTCTGATTTTATAATTGCACTGTGGTTAAGTAAGAGAATGTATTTGTTTTTAACAAATGCATGCTGAAGAATTGAGGGTTAAAAGGTCACAATGTCTGTAATTAGCTTTCAAATAGGGCATGTGTATGTGTATGTATGTAGACAGAGCGAGAGAAACACAAACGAGGCAGAATTTGTGAATCTAATCAATCTGGGCAGAGATATGTGGGAGTTCTTTGTACAATTCTTGCAATTCTTCCCATAAATTTGAAAGTTTTTTTAAAACAAAAAAAGTTAAGAACTTAATTACCTGGTAGGAAAAGGATTTATTTCATGCAAGGTGACAATTCAAGCTTAAAGAATTATCCTACAACTCTTCTAGGATGTGTGTTGTTATAGCTGGATTCTATTAGACTATAAATTCCTAACAAAAGTGTTAGACTCTATAAATTCTTAACAAAAGAAGCAAGAGGGAACACATTTCTGCAATCTGCGAAAGTGGAGACAGGATAGTCAAGCATGGGAAAAATTCCTCTGGTACAGGGTGAGAAGGGGTTGAGGCTAGAGAGGAAATCCCAGATTATGGAAAGTACCTGGGGGGAAAAAAGAGCTGTTATTTTAAAGGCTGACTGATAGGAATCACGGCAGTGCTGCCGCATTACAATACCCAATGTGTCATCATCTTGGCTCTTTCATAGCCAAATAATTTCAATTATATTTTCCCCTTTTTTTTTCATATGGACACCTCCAATACCATAGATATTTTCCTCTTTTAATGAAACTTTATCTTCAATGGGAAGTCAGTTGCAAAGCACAGGTTTTAGGAAATAGAAAATAATTTTATAAACATTGTTGCTAGAAAAACCAGAAAACCAGTTCTTTCAAGTAAGTGATACAGTTTGCTCATACTGTCTGGAAAATTTTATGCAATGGAACCAGATCTTTTTTATCCTTCCTTACTTCTCACTTACTGATTCTACTCCAGCACAGTTGGGGTTGGACATGCAGAGAAATGTTTGGCAAATGTTTGGCAGGTCAAACGCAGGGGAGCGGAAGAGGAGGCCTGTCTAGAAGGAAAAGGCTTACAGTTCCTGGAGTTCCACGTTGTGCCAGCCTCAGTGGCGCCAGTCTTAAATAGGGTGTGCACATGTAGCAGTCAATTGTTTTTCTGGGAAATCCTGTAGATTTAGATGCCAGTGATTAGTGCTTGAGGTGGCGGGACGGCTGGCTTGGAAAGTGGCAATTTCAGACGTTTTCCTGTTCTGGGTCCTTGGTGACAGTGCAGGCTGCCTCAGTGTCACTGTGAGTTGTCCCTCATCCTAGAGCTTGTTGGGGGTCTCAGTGTAGCTGCCAGGCTGTGGCTGCTCACCCTCATGGTGGCTTTTAGTTGGCACGCTCAGCAGAAATTGCTAGGCTCAGAAGCAGCTTTTCATTTTTGTGCCCTAGGGGCGGTCCATTCAGAAAATTATTGAGGCATGCTCAAATGCAGACGCAGGGAGCTGGCACTGCCCTGGCCTTCACTGTGGCGAAATAGAAGATTCACATCTTTGGAACTATCAATTCGATACCTTTCCTTGGCTGTGTACTCACTTAAGAAAAGAAATATTGTTTTCAAACAAATGTATTCACTCCCAGCAGGCCCTGTTGTTGAGTCAATTTGCTTTGCCTAATACCTATCATTTGCTCTCAGTGATTTAAAATGCACGGGCACCGTTCAGTGTAATTGATCTTCTGAGTAGAAGGATTATGTCAAGCAGTGCCCTTCTTTGTCACGTACAGAAGCTAAAAGCATATGCACACACCAGCTGATAAACTGAATATTTTTGGTATTCTTTGCAAACATTTCATTTTTAAAATTATACAATTTTTTTTTCTTTTTATGCTTGCCAAAGGATATACAATCCAAAGATTTATATTACTAATAATTTAGATCACTTCTTTTTTAAACAACAGGATGGGTATATTTTGTTCTACTAGAGAGTCATTTAAATAGTTGGGGACAAATGTGAATCCCACTTATACACCTTCTGTTAAGCAACATGCTATGTGTTAACTCTGAATTGTAAGAGTAAGTATCATCTCCATGGGAGCACAAATGTGGTTAGAGTGGAGAACTTGACACACTCTGGACATAGTTTGGGTCTGACTCATTATTTAGTTACCCTGTTAGTATCTTTCTGCTTATCTGTGTTTGCTGTTGGAATGGGACTGGGGTTCAAGTTTAAACCTCCAACATGGAGCAATAAAGTCTTCACCACTGAGTACACTTTGGGCATAGTTAGTCTAGAACACCACGGTCATTCTTTTCACAATTGTCTCCTGTCTTTGAACTCACCATAATTTGAAAAGGAAATATACCATAGGAAATTCCCAAAAGACCGATTTAGGGCTGAATAGTATAGTTTCTTTTTATCTTCTATCAGTTTGCTTTTTCACTCCAAAATCTTGGGAGTTTCCATAGTTAAACACTGAAATGTGGGCCTGTTTCCAGTCAGTAACCAGCTAATCTCTTTTGTTGGCATACGTGTTATGATGTTGAAAATGGGAAATCACTAAAAAAATCAATGGAGAATTCCATTTACTTGCACAATTTCTTTTCCCTGAAGTTTCAGGTTTGGAGATGAAGTGCCTTTGGTCTTAGAGAATGAGATACAGGCAACCACAACAGCCTGAAATTAGCCTCCTACCCTAACAGAATTACAGCTGTGCTGGGTGACTTGTGGCCCTGTGAACCCAGTCCAGGGTAGGGAAGGGACAGGAGGCAGGGTGGTGACAGGGCCTTTGGATATATGTATGTCTGGGAGCATCCTGCCCTGGGAGATTTGGGGAAGAAAGTATAAGGATTCGAACTCTCCATCTAGTGGCAAAGAACAAGCTGCTTCTTCAACTTGTTTTTTTCTTCCCCATTGGCAGGGACTTCACATGATCCACCTTAAAATGCTTTTCCTGGCAGCGTAGTTACCATTAAAAAGGAGAAGGGAAATTGAGATGGGAGGTGGGGCAGAAACATTTTTTTAAATATTGTTATATGGGTGGGAAAGGAAGAAAGTATTTGCAGACAAAAAATATGCCAGAAAACAGTTTCTTCTTTTATAAAATTAAGAGGTTAGTCTAAATATGACCTTTACAATCTCTTTTAGTTCAAAAACTGATTGTTCAGTTTATTTCAGTGTAATTTTCCTTCATTCATTGAATGACATTCTTTTTGGTATGTACTGCAAAACAGTCTTTTTAGCAAATATCTGTGAAGCATATCTTCTGATTAATATAGCTGTGACCGTGTCACAGCTGGGACACTGGGGCAGTGTTGTAGGGACACTGGTGTCTTGTCCTGAATGTCTTGAAATCGGAAGCCTTAGGTCACTGAAAATAACCAGAGTGTCTTACAAAAAAAATGAAAAAAAAAAAAAAAAAAAAAAAGAAAGGAAGGAAGGGAGGAAAAGACTTACCTGGGTGTGAGGAGGTGTATAGGTGGAGACAGGGAACAAGAAAGAACAGAAAAAGGTTTAGTACAAGGATCAAAACCAAAGAGCAAATACCTGAGGTACGACCTAGCTTCATTTTAAAGACTCCTCCCAGTGTTTATCTCCTTTTAGTTTTTCATCTGACTGAACTCTTTTCACATCTCTGCAAAGGACAGCTGTCTTCCTGGAAAGTACCCGTGTTGAAACTGCAAGGGGGTTTTGGTCTAGGTCCAGTTACTTGTCACACAAAGATCCAATTATTGAGACAAGGAGGGTTGCCAAGGAAGAAAGGAATTTGCCAAGGAGGAAAGGAATTTTTAAATTCCAAAGATGTCTTTTAAGGAGGACAGGAGAAGCTGCCTCCAGTCTCTCTCCTCCACTAACAGAGATCATGGGCTTTTAACAGAGGAGCCGTGTGTCTTGGGGCAGATCATGGTGTAACCAGCAAGGGATTATGTGCGCTGGGGGCAGGTTGTAGGGGATGGTGAGTCTTGGTGTCAGGAATTCGGCCCCTGGGCCGTCAGAATCTCAACTCCTTTGTCTTGCAGAAAATCTACCATTTCTGGGAAACAACTCAAAAGGTCAAGTAGTTAGTTAAGGGAGAGGATTATAAAAAACATATAGGGGTCACTGAAATTTGTTCATGGAGCCAGTTACATGGTTACACTATGACTGGAAAAGTTGTAGGTCAGGATTAAGAGCTTGTTTTGTGCTACTGTAACAGAATACCTGGGACTGAGTAGTTTGTTAATGCAAACAGAAATTTATTTCTCAGAGTTCAGGAGGCTAGGCTGTCCAAGATCGAGGGGCCGGCATCTGGTGAGGGCCTTTCTTGCTATGTCATCCCTTGGTGGAAGGGCAAAGAGAGGTGAGAGAGAGAGAGAGAGAGCGCGCGCAAGAAGGGGCTGAACTCATCCTTTTATAAGGAACCCACTCTCAGAATAATGCCATTGATCCCTTTGTGAGGGTGATGCTCGGATGACCTAAATATCTTTTAAAGGCCCCACCTCCCAACACCTGTGCGTTAGGAATCAAGTTTCCAACACATGAACTTTGGGGGACACATTCAAACCATAGAAGATCTCACAGGAAATAGAGATAAGGGAGAAAAAGAAAAATGACGTAAAACATTTAAAAGCATAACAGTTCTAGGCACGAAAAAAAGTTTTAGAAGCTACGTATTTCCAAATGCCCCAGAATCACTGGCATCAGAAACCAGCTCTGGGCAGCAATTTTTTTGTGGAATCCTGTTCTTCATATGTTGAGAAAGATTTCTCCAACATTCTGATCTTCTCAGTCTGGTTCTCTCATCAGTTTTGTGCTATGCTGATGACACCTCTTAAGTCCTTTCTGGTTTAATGTGTAATGTCTTTGGCACTTCTGGTTTTTTTTCCTTTTATGCTTTTATAAGTTTTAGACAAAGTGTGTGTGTAACTGTCAGGCTTTCTCTTAGATATCAATGGTACCAAAAGGTATCAAAAAGACTCTCCCCCTCCCCTGGGTTTAATCTCCTTTCTCTGTATGTCAAGAGGGTCTCAAACACATGATCTGTATTAGATCACTCTTCTTTTAAAAATCAAATGCACATATAAAAATAGGGGGAGACTAACTATGTCTCATGAGCCAGGCCACACATTTGGCAAGGGATTACTATATAAGGGTGTCTATTATTTGTATTGAACACCTGGTGTATCTCTAGGTCTTTCACATATGTTTATCTTTAGTCTTTATTACAATCCAGCAAGTTAGGTATTATGGTCATGATATTGTCTCCGAAATATGCTTTTAGCCAGGTTGTATACTTTGCCTAAGATCATACAGTTTGTATCTTCCTGGATTTTTTTTTTAAGAAACAGTTCCATGGTTTTTATTATTAAATGCCAGTTCACGGATTTGTTTTTTTTTTTTATTACATTTGAAAAATTAATTATACTGCTAGGAGTAGGAAAACCTTAATATCTTAGAAATAGCCACTTATTTCAGGTAGTTGAGTTTGTTGGCCAGGTATAAATTCTACATTTGGGATCAACACCTCAGTTGTACAAGGATGCCATGATTTGACTTATAAGTAGCATATGTGTCAGTTGTATAATTAACAGAGTGAACTTGGCCACATAACAGATCACCCAGAGGAGGGAAGAGTATAAGCCTACCTATCTGTGGCCTGTCCCAATCATGACTGTAGAAGAGGGCTATGATCAGAACTTTAAGAGGGTCATTGATGAGCCAGAGCACATAGAAAGTAACCATCATGATTTCTTTTCTCACCTAGAAGACGCAGAGATACAATAATGGTCTTCAGAATGTTGGTTGTCTATTGCATGCCATCCTAGAGAGCATTGCTAAAGACATTTTAAGAAGGGCAACTTTTAGCTGACTGTTAGGGAGAAAATTCTTTTTTTTTTTTTTCACATGAGCAGCTTTTTATTATAAAGCAAAACAGGTCTGTCTCTGCAAGTGGAGAGAGATAGACTGACTCACTGACTTACTGACTAACTGACTTGGATAGTCAAGGAAAACCTCACTGATAAGGAGCCATTTGAGCCAAGACCTCAAGAGACCCATGTGAACTAGCATGCAAAAACGAAACAGTAATCATCGCAGAAGATGCTACGTTGTTGGTTGTCCATCCAACATCCAGTTATTCCTTCCTTCTCTCTAAGAGAACCCTTCTTCCCTTGCCATAATGCAGCCATATGATCAGGAGAAAGCTGGAACCCATCTCTAACCGTAGGGGTGGATTCCAATTGGTCTAAGCCAATAGTGGCCACCCAACCTCACTTACTAGTGACTGGTTCAGGAAGCCAGGTTTAAGCCAATCAACACGGGGAATTGTCCTGGTCACTGGTCCAGGAGTAGGCACATAAGCTAAGCTAGCCTAAGCACATTTATATTTCTGTTTGGGGGAGGAGGTTTTTTCCTCTGTCCATGATGGATGTGAACAAGGAAGAATGTTGCCACAATTGCACAGGCCTTGGTGACACAGCCATCTCTGGACAATGAGGGAAGCCTGGAGACAGACGCAATACAAAGACAAGGGCAGAGGTGGGAGCACTGTAGAGAAAAGGAGTTAGAGCCCTGGTTATTCCATGCCTGGGGCCTGCTGCACTTCAAGACTCCACATTACGTGCAATGAAAAATCTCCTTACTGTTTATGCCAGTTCGAGTTTGGTTTTTTATTCCTTAGTGTTTAAAGGTTCTTGATTCTGACAATAAAAATAATAGCAGCCAACATTTCTTGAGAATTACCTTGTGCCAGGCACATTCTTTATAATTGTAATTTTGTTTAATGTACTTGACAATCTTATAAGGCAAATACACTATTGTCTTTATTTGTAAAATGTAAGTGATTTTGCTCAAGGTCATGTGTGTAGTAAGTGGCAGAACCAAATCTTTTTGTTTGTTTGAGACAAAGTCTCGCTCTGTTGCCCAGGCTAGAATGCAGTGGCGTCATCACAGCTCAATGTATCCTCCAACTCTTGGGTTTGAGTGATTCTCCTGCCTCAGACTCCCAAGTAGCTGGGACTAATAGGCATGCGTCACCACGCCTGGCTAAGTTTTCTATTTTTGTAGAGATGGAGGTCTCACCATGTTGCTCAGGCTGGTCTTAAACTCCTGGGCTCAAGTTATCCTCCCGTCTTAGCCTCCCGAGTCGCTGGGATTATAGGCATGAGGCACCCTGTCTGGCAGAACCAAAATCTTTCAGAGGTCAGAGCCTGTGCTCTTAACCACTATGATGGTTCCACTGATAGATGAGGCAGAGGAAAAGAAAGAGGAAGGAGCTTGTGAAGAGGCCACAGGAAGAACAGGAGATGGTGATATTATTATTAATTTTATAATTATTAATATGTAATCTTGTTCTCTCCACCTGGAATACCTCATCCTTGGGACACCTTTTACCGATGCCCACTTCTCTGCCTAGGAACTTTTATTTGTTCTTTAAGAACTGGACTCAGATGTCACCTCCTCTGAGGAGCCTTCCCACATCCCATCTCCCCAAACCTCCACTCCCTGGAATCCCACAAAAATTTGCTCAGATTTCTATTATAAGCCCAAGTTATTTTACAAAATATTCATTTTCATACCTCCTCCTTGTACTAAATTCAGAACTCCTTGAAGGCAAGGACTATGTCTAATTATTCCCTGTGGTTCCAGTGCTTAGCTCAGCTCATAGTTGCTCAGGGAAAGCGAGATTGAATGAATCAATCATCACACCTCAAGGACCCTCTGTCTTACCAGGTACCATGCTAGGAGTTGTAAAGTTAAAAAGATCAAGCCTTTGGCTGCTTAAAGTTCATAAACAAATTGAGGATGTGTTCCTGTCTTTTAATTCTACATTATAGAAACCCAACACAAACTAGCTTAAAAGGAATAAAGAATGTGGGCAGTGGACAGAATTTATTTGTCCTAGGCAGGTTACTTCTATTAATAGTTTCAGGAATAGCTGAATCTAAGATCCAAGGGTTTCCAACAACGTTATCCTCCAGATTAGGTCTCTTTCTATAACATGCTCTTGGGTGGCTTCATCCTCAGGAATTTTTTTTTCTCCATGTGAAAGCCCTTTACAGCTCCATGTTTACATCCAATTGCAGCGAAAATAGAGGTTTTTGTGCCAATGGTCCTAGCAAAAGTCCCAGGAGTAATTCTCAGTGCTTTTAATTGAGTCACCTGCCCTTCACCGAACCCATTATAGTAACTCTGAATAGGCCTATGTCACATGCCTACCTCTGGATTTGGAAGTGGGGTTGACCCCATCCAAATCATATGGATTAAAAGTGAGGGAAGGTTGTTCACCAGAGGAAAATCAAGTTGCTGTTACTGAAAGGGAGAGAAGATATTAGGCAAGCAAAAACCAACACATGTCCTCCATAGAGGAGATGTCCTATACATCAGTAATTATATGGTAAGGCCAGGAGTGATGCCTGTCTTAAGTGCTTACAGCCAAAGATTAGGTAGGAGAAATGGATCACTTCAAGGACAGCTGTCCACAAACACCTTCTGGGAGGAAGCCTAGGAACTAGGCCTTTTGGATAGGTAGGATTATGGTAGATGAAGATGAGGCCTTTCAGATAGGTGGAAAGGCATGAACAAAGGCAGGGAGGTAAGAATCCTTTGGAGGTTTTCCAAGTTTGCTGGGAACTTTTGGGAATTAAGTCTGGAACTTTGGTTGGGGGCCAGATCTATACATAGTCTAATAAGTGCTAATCCTTTATGCAGATTGCTTCCATATATGATCTCAAAAAAAAAAAAAGAGTAATTTTGGCAGGCACCAGGAGTAGGATTATTCTTCCCATGTGACCGATGGGGCAAGTGAGGCCTAGTGCAAGAGATGCCTACTGAGAGTTCACCCTGTTGTGTCCAGAGATGGGACAGCACAAGCCCAATTTCTGCCCTCCAACCCAGGACTGTACCCCTCCCCCATCCTCAGTAAAAATGAAATCTTGGGTTGGAAATCACCAGAACAGCAGCTGTGGCTCAGCCCCAGGGCCAGCCTGAGGACACCCTTGGAGGAAGCTGTGGGAACAACCGTATAGGCAGAAAGAAGGTATCTGACTTGCATAATGCCTAAGAGCAGAGACTGGAATCAGGCCTAGTTTTGAGTTTCAGTTTCATGAGTTAAGGTGTTACCTTGGGCAGATTATATAACTTTTCTAAGCCTTAGTTTCCTCATCTATAAACAAGGTAAAGAACAATGCCTGTCTTATAGGATGGTTCATGGGGTCTGAATGAAGTATTCCATAGTAAGAACTTAGCACTCTCTTCCTCTTCCTATCTGGTCTTCTCTTCCTTGTCTCGTCTTGTCTGGTCTGGTTTCCTCTTCCGGTCTAGTCTCCTCTTCCTCATCCGGTCTGGTCCCTTCTTCCTCGTCTGGTCTCGTCCAGTCTCATCTCCTCTTTCTCATCCAGTGTCCTCTTCCTCTTCTGGTCTGGTCTCCTCTTCTTCATCTGTCTTGCCTCCTCTTGCTCATCCGGTCTCATCTCCTCTTCCTCGTCTGGTCTCCTCTTCCTGGAATTTTTGAATTCAGGTTTCTTTTATTTTTCTTTTTCTCCCTTCCTTTAAAAAAATCTATAGCTTTGCAGCTGATGTTCTTTCTACTGTTATTGTACTGCTTTCTTTTAAAATTTTATTTTATTTTTAATTTTTTTAAATTGACAAATAATAACTGTACATATTCATGGAGCACACAGTGATGTTTTGATACATATATAGTTACCAGATCAGGGTAATTAGCATTCCATTATCTCAAACATTTCTCATTTCTTTTGTTGGGAATATTCAATATCCTCCTTCTAGCTATTTGTAACCATATATTATTGTTAACTATAGTCATCCTACAGTGCTATAGAACTGCGGTCCCCAACCCCTGGGCTGTAGACTGGTACCAACCGATGGCCTGTTAGGAACCAGGCCACACAGCAGGAGGTGAGCGGCAGAGGAGTGGATGAAGCTTCGTCTGTATTTACTCCCTATTACTTGCATCACCACATAAGCTCCTCCTCCTGTCAGATCAGTGGCAGCATTAGATTCTCACAGGAGCACGAACCCTACTGTAAACTGTGCATGCGAGGGATCTAGGTTGCAAGCTCCTTATGAAAATATTATGCCTGATGATCTGAGGTGGAGCTGAGGTGGTGATGCTACCGTTGGGGAGTGGCTGCAAATACAGATTATCATTAGCAGAGAGGTTCGACTGCACAATGAATGTAATGCACTTGCATCATTCCAAAACCACCTCCCCCTCCCCGAACCCCTGGCCTTAGTCCACAGAAAAATTGTCTTCCATGAAACCAGTCCCTGGTGCCAAAAAAGGTTGTGGACTGCTGATATAGAGCACTAGAACTTATTCCTCCTATCTAGCTGTAATTTTGTATCCTTTAACAAACCTCTTACTATCCCTCTCTTCCCCCTACCCTTCCCAGCCTTCGTATCCTCTGGTCTACTTTTTACTTCTATGAGATCAACTTTTTTTAGCTTCCACATATGGGTGTGAACGTGTGGTGTTTAACTTTCTGTGCCTAGCTTATTTCACATAACATAGTGTGCTCTAGTTACATTCATGTTGCCATGAATGACAGGATTTCATTCTTTTTTTGACTGAATAGTATTCCATTGTGTATATAACTCATTTTCTTTATCCACCAGTGTGGGCTTGGTGTATTGGAGATGGAGCTCCAGTGCTGGAGAGGTGCCATGGCTGCTGGCCTCCAGAGCAGGGCGCACTCCAGAGGTGACTCTGGTCTCAGATGGCAGCACCTGCTGCCGCAGCTTGGCTTACAGGGGGTGGATGTCAGTGGGGGTGCGGGGGTGCACACCTTGTGCTCCTAATCCAGAGCAGTGCAGCTGCGTGAATTCCCGGCAGCTCTCCAAACTGGGCTCAGGGCTTGCAAGGACTGGGGGTTCTCCTGGTGTGAGGGCTGTAGGGGTTTTCTGGTAGGGATCTTCTGCTGACCTTTGCCCATAAGGGAAAGTCCCTTCTGACTGCAGGCAGATCCAATCTGGTCCTGGGAGAGGGAGCTGCAGAGGCCGGTGCCTCCCACGGCCCTCCTCCTGCACTTCCAGTCACCGCCGGTGCCTGTCCGCTCCCCTGTGTCACTCCAGTCAAATCTTAGCTGTTTATACATTGCTTTGGTCCTTTCTTTTGGGGTGGGGGTTGCGAATACCACGTGTCTCTAGTCAGCCTTCTTGCTGATGTTACCCTCTATACTTCTGTCTTTGTACATAGATGACTTCCTCATGTGCAAGGACTCTGTTTTCCACTTTTTCCAAGATTCCTAGGAAAGTTCAGCATGAAACATTATGTATTTACTAACAACTTTTGATTTAGCTTGGTGATTTTTCAGGTCAGATAAAAATTGTTTTTTAAACAAAGAATCATTTCTTTATGAATGGTGATTTGCCTTCTCTCAGAAAAGTTTCAATCGCAGAAGTTTTGCCACCTTAGTATCTCTTGAAGCTGAATATTCCTCTTCCTTTCCTGCCGTAGATTTCTGATTGTCCCGCCTGACTCTATTTTTGGCTTACTCTCCACATTCTAACATAAGGATCCTTCTAAATCACACACTCTACCGCTTTCTTCAGCTCTCAGCATCTCTAGAGAATAATAACACAGCTCTTTAAATTGGTGCCCAAGGGTCTTCATAATCTGAGTTAGAAATCTCTAGCTCTGTCTCTTGCTGTTTCCCCGGTAATATTAAGCCACTTTATCTCTTTAGACACCTTTCTATGAGCTTTTTCTATGTCTCATATATACTTTGATATTTCATTTATCATTAGGAGGAATGTATGTAAGTGACATGCCTTATAAAACATGTATGTATTTGAAGGACAAAAATATTTAGACACTGTAATATTCCAAAATATACTTGTGTCTTTCTTTTGTTAATTTTGTGATTATTTTTTATGTCTGTCTTTTCATGTAGACTTATAAAAGGTGTCATGACTCTCAGACTTACTCTCTAGATCATTCAGTAACAAAGATTCAGATTTATTGATTGAGATAACCAAAGTGGGAGGGAAGAACTATGAAAATAGATTCTATATCTGGTTCTATAGGTGACTTGTGTCATGCCTAATATACCACTGTATACCTACTTGGTTTTCAAAAATAATTATTGAGTGAAATGTGTTTAATGAATGTGTGTAAATTATATGCTTTACAAAAATATGTATGTATTTGAATCACAATGTTTTTTAGACCATGGCATTCCAAATATATGATTGTATTATTATAAACTTTTAGTTTGGCATTCCAAACTTAAAATGAATGGGAGATAACACGATAAATGTCAGTTTATATTTAAAAAATTCCTGATATTTTGTTTCATGATTTTATTTTAGCAATTTTAGTGATTAACATTATTTCTTTTCAGTGATCCTCGATGCACCATCTTAATGGAGTAATATAGTTCAAATATTTACTTTTTAACTGTGTAGATTAATAAACTTCAGGAGGACTTAATGGGTATGTTGCACATAATTTACATAATATAGTGAGACAGAAAGTAACTGTAATTTTCTTATGGCTCTCTCAGTAGGGGGGTTTACTCACATATAATTATAGTACATAAAATTATTTTTATTATACTTCGTAATTACTTTGATTCAGTAGCGGCAGAAGACTCTGCTTCTAGGTTTGTCTGTGGTTCTACGGGATGTGTCAGAAACAGAGGTACTTACTATCTATGGTTTTTTGGGTTTTGGTTTCCCAAAGGTATCGTTCACACAGTGGGTGAAGTCTGGCCTGCAGTTTAGCGTGAAGGAGTTCATTCCTATTCTTTCTGCTATAGGGTAACTTGGAAACCTCTGCAGTTACCTAGGAGTGATACGAATGGGTCTAGGCATTATTCCTGACACCTGGGAAGAGCCACTAACATTGCCTGAGTTAATCGAGCAGGATCAGTCCCTAGGAATGGCCTCAGAAATAATGAGAATGACTGAGAGCCACGTTATCCTAACATTCTCTCTACTACAATTATTTCCTCTAATTATAAATACTACCTGAGCCTCAGGTATAAATACTACCTGATGCCTTAAGGTGTTAATACACACTGAAATAGGTTCCCCAGTTCTCTCAATTTCTGGTCAAGAGAGTCCACCAAGGACCTCCAATAAAACATATTGTTGGAACCCAGATATAGATTTATAAAACAATAAATTTGTGAAAGAAACCATGGAAATCATCTACACAATGTATGAACTTCAGATCTTTATACAACACCCATTACACATGGTCATCTAGCATCTCCTTGAATACCTCGAGTGGCCAAGATTTTATTGCTACAAAAGGCAGGCCTTTCTCATTTTTCACAACTCTCATTATTAGGTCTCTTTTGTTAGGTTATCCTAAATATAGCTCCCTTTAACTTCCAACAAGCAGCCCTACTTCTGTTCCCTGGAACCACACAGAAATCCAAGATCACTTCCACATGTCTGTTCTTTCTATGTTTGGAAATGGCTAGCACCTCACCTCGGTTTCTCCTGCTCTCTGTGTAGTTGTCTGCAGTTCCTTTAACAGTTCCTTATGATTCTAATCTAATTTAGGCAAGGATGGCTATTTTCTCCTTCATTCTGAACACTTGTGTAATGCAGTCTAGGTGAAAATGAATGTTTTGGTAATGGTGACACAGTATTGATTCCTACTGAACTTGAACTCAACTAAAATTCTAGTTTGTTTTCTTTTACGTCACATTTTCCCCAATCATATACTTGAGTTGGCTTTATTTGGACCAAAGTGTAGTGCTTTTTATATTTTGATTTCACCTTGTTGGATTTAACCCATTAGTTGTCAACCTATTGATGTGGTTTTGGAATTTGATAGAGTCGTTCATTATAGTAGTTATCCTTCCTTGATTCGTGTTATCTTTGCATTTGGGAAACATTGCCTCTGACTTCATCCAAGTCACTGACAAAAATACTGATCTGGTCAAGGCAAGAAAAAAGCAGTAAAGAATTAGAGGCCCTTCTGTACTTAAGCATTGATTAATTAACCAGCACACTTTGGCTGTAATCATTTAACTGAAATCATACTTATGAAACTCTGTATTAGCTGATGTATGTGTCTGTGGTATGAGGAATTAGAAAAGTGGTTGCTTTTGGTGCTGCGGGTGGAGAGGAATGTCAAGGGAATTGACTGAAAGGGCATTAAGGCTGCCTTCTGGGGTAATGGCCATGTTCTCTCTCTGATGGGCCAGTGGTTTATACAGTATATGCCTTTGTGAGAACTGCTTAAACCTTTCATTTAAGATCTGCATCTCATTATAAGTAAATTACATCTACATTATGAAACAGTATGTAAATTCATTTATCACGTTATTACCAGCTATTAAGAATTAAAGATCAGTTTTGCAAAGTAATTTTCTTTTTGGGGCTCAGATAGAAGGAGCATGCAAATTAAAATCTTGAGGTTTGGAATATTGAAATGACTTTGTCAATATTTGACAGTGATGAAATCCGAAATAAGATGCAGAACATAGCCACTGTTTTGTATGAATTGCTTTTTCAATTCTTTTTTTTGAATAATATTTTTTTATTGTGTGGGATGGAAAATACTTTTAAGTAGTCTACTTGATATTCAAAAAAAGATGGATAATAACATTACTACATTTTGGTTACGTGTTTTTGGCTGGTTTTTGTTTAGTTCTATTTCTAAGCCCTTGGAAACTTGGAATCTGTAAACCAGTCTATCAATACACTGTGTTCAGTGAGTGTTTGTTTAGAATGAAGAAAATTAGGTATCATATTGTATGCTTTGTCCATTAAGTATTCTTTATAAATCACTCTTCTGAAGGACATCTCCTTTTAGAGGCGATATTATGTGTCAATGTTGCTGTATGAGCTACCATTATATGATGAAGCCATGTATTCATTAGTGAGGTGGTGACCACATGATGGAACATAATTAAATGGAGAAGAGTTGTTTTTCAGAGGTGCAGTGACAGCATGCACGTGTCCTCTACTTTTCATTTTTAAAGTAATACCTCACAATTATATGGTACTTTTTATTCTTTTGGCTTTTTTGCACATAATGCATAATTTTATTCTTACAAGAAACCAGAACATGTTTCATTAGGATTCAGATTCTGAACATAGGATTATACTTCTCTAATCTAAATCCCCCAGTTCATTCAAAGCCTACTTCAAAATTTTTTATCTTCAGTAAAGCTGTCCTTCACACCCCTTACTCTAAGGTAATTTCTCTAATTAAAAAAAAAGATTCCTAAACAATTTGGTGTACTGTTCATGGTGTACTATTACCATCTCATCTGCCTTGTACTTGTTCTTAATCTTTTTTTTATTAACACGTTTTATGTTTTCCTAACCGTATTGTAAATTCTACTTCTCTTAGCTAGATGTCCTTGATGTGGAGCCAGATGAACATTAGTTACTTTGTGAATACTTTCTAAACAAGGGCTGCCCATTAAATTAAATTGTGTAACATAAGCAAAATGCCAGTAGTAGTGTGTGGCTCATCATATGTAATAAAAGCTGGTTGGGTAAGACCACTTGAGAAAAACATGAACAAATTTATTATATAATCAATAGTAATAACACAGTTTTAATTGGAATCCATCTTGAATTAATTTTTGTGGTGGTGAGACATATGGATCCTGTTTCATTCTTCTGAATGTGGCTATCCAATTTTCCCAGCACCATTTATTGATTAAGGCTTCTTTTTCCCAGTGTATATTGTTATCGGCTTTGTCAAAGATCAGTTGGCTGTATGTGGATGGTTTTATATCTGGGTTCTCTCTTCTCCATTGGTCTAAGTCTCTATTTTTGTGCCAATACCATGCTGTTTTAGTTACTATAGCCTTGTAGTGTAGTTTGAAATCTGGTAATGTGATGCCTCTAGATTTGTTCTATTTGCTTAAGATTGCTTTGGCTATTCAGGCTCTTTTCTGGTTCCAAATGAAGCATAGAATTATTTTTCCTAGCCGTGTGCAATATGACATTGGTATTTTAATGAGGATTGCATTGAATCTATACATCACTGATCTATGAGCATGATATGTTTTTCCTCATTTGTTTGTGTCATCTGTGATTTCTTTCCTCAGTGTTTCATAGTTCTTTTTGTAGAGATATTTCACCTCCTTGGTTAAGTATATTCCTAGGTATTTTATTTTCTTTGTAGCCATTGTGAATGGTATTGAGGCTTTGATTTGACTCTCAGCTTGACTGTTATTGCTGTATAGGAATCATACTGATTTGTACACATTGATTTTGTAACCTGAGACTTTGCTAAATTTATTTATCAATTCCAAGAGTCTCTTGGTGGAGTGTTTGGGGTTTTCTAGATATAAAATCATATCATCAACAAAAAGTGATAGTTTGATATCCTCTTTCCTGATTTGGATACCCTTTATTTCTTTCTCTTGCCTGATTTCTCTGGCTAGGGTTCCCAGCACTATGTTGAATAGAAGTGTGACAGTGAGCACCCTTGTCTTGTTCTAGTTGTTAGTGGGAATGCTTTCAACTTTTCTCCACTCAGTATGATGTTGGCTGTGGGTCTGTCATATATGGCTTATATAAACTTGAGATATGTTCCTTCTATGAATAGTTTGTTGAGGGTTTTTGTCACGAAAGGCTGCTGAATTTGTCAAATGCTTTTTCTGCATTTTCTGCATTTGAGATGATCATATGGTCTTTGTTTTTGCTTCTGTTTATGGGGTGAATTACATTTATTGATTTATGTATGTTGAACCATCTTTGCATTTCTAGATGAAGACCACTTGGTCATGGTGGATTATTTTTTTGATGTGCTGTTGGATTTGGTTTGCTAGTATTTTATTGAGGATTTTTACATCTATATTCATAAGGGATGTTGGTCTATAGTTTTCTTTTTGTGTTATGTCCTTTCCTGGCTTTGGTATCAAGGTGACACTGCCTTCATAGAATGAGTTTGGAAGGATTCTCTCTTGATGTTATGGAATAACTTCTACAGTATGGGTACCAGCTCTTCTTTGTAGGTCTGGTAAAATTTGGCTGTGAATCCATCTGGTCTGGGGCTTGTTTTTGTTAGAAGATTTGTGATTACTGCTTCAATCTCGCTGCTCATTATTAGTCTGTTCAGGAGTTCTGTTTCTTCCTGGTTGAATTTTGGAAGGTTGTGTGTTTTCAAGAATTTGTCCATTTCCTCTATGTTTTCAAGTTTTGTACATAGAGATTTTCATAGTATTCACAGATGATATTTTATATTTCCATGGTGTCAGTTGTAATATCTCCTTTTTCATTCCTGATTGATCTAATTTGGGTCCTTTCCCTTCTAGTCCTGGGTAATCTAGCAAGAGGTCTATCAATTTTATTTATCTTTTCAAAGATCCAACTTTTTGTTTCATTGATCCTATTTTTTTTTTATCTTCTATTGTATTTAGTTCTGCTCTTACCTTAGTTATTTCTTTTTTTCTGCTGGCTTTGGGTTTGGTTTACTCTTCGTTCCTTTTCTAGTTACTTGAGATGTGTCATTAGATTATTAACTTGTGATTTTTCTGTCATTTTGATGTAGGCATTTAAGGCTATGAATTTTCCCCTTATGACTGCTTTTGGTGAATCCCATAGATTTTGATAATATGTGTCCCTTTTGTCAATCAGAATTAATTCAAAATGGATAAAAGAGTTAAACGTCTGGCATGAAACCATAAGAATTCTAGATGAAAATGTAGGAAAAACTCTTGCAGATATTAGCCTACTCAAAGAATTTATGAAAAAGACTCCAATAGCAATCACAGCAATAACAACAATAAATAAATGGGACTTGATTATATTAAAAAGCTTCTATACAGCTAAGGAAATAATTAAAAGAGCAAATAAGATAACCTACAGAATGGGAGAAAAAACCTGCAAGCTATACATCCAATAAAGGGCTAATAACCAGAATCTACAAAGAACTCAAGGAAATCATCAAGAAGAAAACAAACAACCCCATTTAAAAGTGGGCACAAGACATGAACAGAAGCTTTTCAAAAGAAGATAGACAAATGGCCAATAAACATATGAAGAAATGCTCAACATCACTAAACATCAGGGAAATGAAAATTAAAACCACAATGAGATGTCACCTTACCTGTGTTAGAATGGCTTTTATTAAAAAGTCCAAAAACAATACATGCTGATGTGGATGCAGAGAGAAAGGAACGCTTATTACACTGTTGGTGGGACTGCAAATTAACACAGCCTATATGGAAAACAGTATGAAGATTCTTCAAAGAACTGAAAGTAGACCTATCATTTGATTCAGCAATTCTGCTACTGTGTATTTACCCAAAGGAAAAGAAATCATTTTATCAAAAAGACTCCTGCACTCGAATGTTTACTACAGCACAATTCACAATTGCAAAGATGTGGAATCAACCCTAATGCCCATCAATCTATGAGTGGATTAACAAAATGTGGTATATGTATACTATGGAGTGCTACTCTGTCATGAAGAAAGACAAATTAATGCCTTTTGCAACAATTTGAATGGAACCGGATACCATTATCCTAAGTAAAGTGTCTACAGAATGGAAAAACAAACACCCACATGTACTCACTATTAAATTGGAACTAACCAGTGAGCACACATATGCACAGAGGGAAGTAAAACTCAGTGGAAATCAAGCATTGGGGAGGGGGAAGAAGGGGATGGATGAAAACCTATCTATAGGGTGCAGTGGACACTATCTGGGTGATGGGCACACTTGTAGCCCTGACTCAAGCATTACAAGAGTGATCTGTGTAACCAAAAACATTTGTATCCCTATAATATTTTAAAATTTAAAAAAATACAAAAAAAAAATAATAATTGGTATTTTTTCTTTCTGTAATTACATTTGATGGGCTTTCTGAGCTCTGGTAGAAAATTGTTTGGAATTATAAAGTCTATTACTGAAGCAACATGGTGTGGGGAAAAAAGATTCACGGTGACATCAGTTGACCTGTATTTGAGAGTTGGCCACTTTCTGGCTATGTAAAGTGGGCGGGTCCTCTAACCCTCACCCTGCTGTGAGGATCAGTCAAGGTGAAGGCTGTATGTGGCCTGTAAAGTACATGTAGTGTGACATGCCCTTGATAGAGGCAGGTTTCATTATTTTCCCTTATCTTATTGGTATCTATTTTATTTATTTTTCTTTTCCTTTTGATAAATATGTTTTTAAGTAACATGAAGTTATATGTGCTTTTTGAAAAAACCTGGAGGGTATAAAGGACAGCAACAAAAACTGAACTTGAAAGATGGAGTACCTTTAATGTAATCATATCCATTTTTATACAAAACTTATCTTTAAAAAGTCATTCCCTTCTTAATAGTTTATTTATCCAATCTTTTTTTCTTCCATTCATGCATATATTTAACAAACATTCATTAGGTGAGTGCTATGCATCGGGCACTATTCCAGATGGTAGAAATAGGGTAGTAAACCAGGCAGAATACCTGTCTTCATGGAACTTAGGTTCTTTTATTTTGCTGGGGAGAGGGAATACAATAAATATACAAACAAATGTATAACAGGATGTGAGAGAGTGCTAAACCATGACCAAAACATAAAGCGGGTGGGTGCATGGATGGAGAGCGATGGTAGTTCTTCTTGGAGAGGGTGGCCAGAAGAGATCTACCTGAAAAGCTGACCTTGCACCACCAATCAGAAAGAAGTGAGGGAGCAAGCCATGTCACCATGGGAGCAAGGGAATGCCAGGCAGAGGGATAGCAAGTTCCCTCCAGGGACTTGGAGCATATGGAATAAAAACCCTATGTAAACTAGATATCTAGCTCTCCAAAACACAGTGATCTAACTTGGAACTGGGAGTGTTGGTTATCTAATTGTCTTCTAAGGGTGTTCAGTCTTGATCTTCCATTTAATCCAGGTTGGTAGCATATTACCTATTACTCTATTATCACTACCTTAATTAAGACTTTGATCTTATGTTAATGTTTTTGTTTTCTTTGCGTATGGAAAAGTCCTGTTTTAACCCAGACCCTTAGCCACTGGGAGGAAGCACTGCTCCAGAGAATGTTTGAAATAGAAAACTACTCTAGTTCTAGAGATGTAGGTGTTTTCCAGTAAGTGGAGGTTTATAAGGAGCTGCTAAGCTGGGATGGGAAATAGGAAGCCTTCCTGAGTCATGTCTTTATAGTTTAACATCATTCTGTTTCAAATGAATTATTATAACAGCAGATGCATTTATTCAAACCCAACTATAAAATATATTTCAGGGAAAATAACAATGGTTTTGGATTATCCATTTTTGTCTTCTATTATTATAAAACATAGAGCTGACTTCACTTGTCACAGAACAATTAAATTACTGTGAATGATTATTCCCAGAACTCTTCTAATCAAATATGTCTATTATCTCTTATAAATGTTAAGAATGTTTCAGAAATGTCTATCTGAAATCTAAACAACAGAAAAATTCAAATTATCATTTTTTTGTGTTCATAGAGAAAAGAGTTTCTAATAGGATAATAAAGATGAAAATAAAATAAATACCAACAGACTTAAGATAAATTTCAGTCAATTCTGTTAAATTCTTATACCTTGTATAGATCCTATTAATGATTGTTGAACCCAATTGTGTGATCCTCACAATAAATTGAATTCTGAATAGGGAAAAATTAAATTATGGTCAACACAGCTTTAGTGTTATATAAATTCCTTATTGCTTTTCACTTCCTTGAAATTGATAATAGAAACTTGGCTCATTGAAACAATCAAAGAAACAAAGCAGTGTATTCCTAAGCTATTCGGAGTCACCACTCCCAGTATGCATTTTCTATACCTGTCTTACTTTTGTATTTTTCTATTGAGGGAAGAATTAGAGTTAGTAAAAATATCTACACAATCATATAATGAAAGAACCTGAAAAGCCCATATGCCATTCTTTCTAAGCAATTCCTTCCTTCTTACTTTTGACTTGTGACTCCCATTTTTCCAAATCATCTCAATACACTTTGCACGTAAATCTAAACCCTGGCTTCTGGGTTAATATAAAAAACATAGAACAGCTACATTTGTAAGGATTAGATTGTTTAAAGAATTTCTATTATACTAATAGTACAGTAGCCTTTTTACTGAAAACATTTTAGTCAACATTAATGAATTATGCTTGTGAAGAGAAAGATTTCTTGTTTTGCAATGTTGAGGATTGATCATCTCTGATTTATCCCAGTAGTCTAGAATTAGAATTTTTCTGAGGAAAAATGGATACTGCAAGTTTTGCACGTCTGTGATTTATGTAGTGTTTGACTTTATGTTTTTTGAGTTACAGTAGTTCACAATTTAAGCACTTCTCATCACCACCAAGCAAATTCAGAAAATATAGCATCTTTTAATTTGAGCCCTCTGAGTTGGCCATACCTGGAAATGTCAGGACAGTTTTGTGACGACCACGTGCCACAGGCATCTGAGGATGTGGTACAAACGGATGAACCTCTCGGTTTCATTGACAACATGTGTTACATACTATTATGGTTCTGGCGTCTAGATTTTAATTTCTTGGTGACAGGATCTATATTTGGGGGAAAGAATTGTCTGAGCTAACTTTCTGTGTAAGAATCATTTGGATTAAATGATTATTTTCCATGCAAATCTAAATAAGATGCAGACACCGCAGGTGCCAAGGATTTCTGTGTGGATCAGGGGTAAGAATAACAAACGAGGCTGTTCTGTGTTAGTGGTGAGAAAGCCTCTCTTGGAGGCTAACACATACACATACTCAAATCAAGCCTTGGATAAATGTACTGGTTGAACTTCGACAGCTCAAAACCATTGCCAACAACCAGATGTGCAACCCTGTAATCCATGTAGCAAACAGTGGGAGGGATTTGGATATACTCAATTGCTCTGATGGTTGGAGAACCACAGACAATGAAGCATTCTGCATCCAGGGTGTTCTGATAGAGGAAAGGGGTCTGTCTCAAATCCTTCTGCCTCAACTTTGTCTAAACTTGGAAATTACCTTGATGTATATTTTTTCTTATCCTCTTATTAGGCTTATGCATGTAGCAGTATAGTAAAAGGTCTCAGACCTTCAAAATGAAAACTCCAGTTAATTTCTGCCTGGAATATGCTGCTTTAGAAAAAAATGTTATTTTTTTGTGTACTATGAGATTTGTACTATTGGAACACCATCCTCTTTACTTATACTGATTTCCTGTATAGATAAGAGAATGAATTTTAAAAGGCATTTCATCTTTTGTGCAATACAACGTACAAATAATAGTGGTTACCAGTGGCTTGATGATAATTCTGGTCAGGACCATCCAGATTCTCTTGAGTCATCTTTTAAATATTTTCTTTTCCTTTATTTGTTTGCCTTTCAATCCTGTAGGTATTCCCGCAATTTATATTCTTCTCTTAGAGCTGACAGTTTTATCTCATCCCAGCTTATTTCCATTTCCCCTTCTCTTGGTTTACGCCCTGAGAAACTTAGGGAAAGGAACATTTTTTGCCAGATTCTTAGGCCTTTGCCTGAGGCAAAGCTTCATGAACACCCACGAAGCAAAGACCACTGTTGAGAAAGGAAAGTAGATAATAATGCTTTGGGATCTTCATTGCTTATTGTAGGAACTTAGAAGTGAGAAACAGCAGTCAGGCCGGAGTCCGCACATTGTTGTAGTGTCAGGAGGATCCTTTGATACAACTATTTTTGGTCTGTGTAAGGATCGTGCAATTTTATTCACAAACAAGAAGCCAAACTCAGAAGACACAGAGAGTGATCCCTGCTTGAAAATGATCATGTTTGTCACTAGCTTGTTTTTTTAATTACCTCAAACATTATTGCTTTTGGTGGATTTGGAATAATGGTTTTCTATTCAAGTTGGATGAAGTCATAGTGAGCATATTGGCTAATGCATGCTTCTTCCACAGATGAGACTTTCATTTTCTTAATATAAAGTTGTAATGATCCTCATCACCAGCTCTTTGTATAAGTCTTGTGAAAGGAAAGCTAAAAAGTACTTGGTTTGAGGATAGGATTACAATGTTAGAATTCAGCGTCTACGTGTTTTCATGCCATCTTGTATACCCACTTGCAACTCACTTTATCTTTGCGATTAATAACCTTTCATTTGCATTTTTATAAAAGTTAGGACCTATTGGTGTGATAGTTGGTAACACATACTATGGAATTAAACTTCCCTTTTTAAAAGCTGCCGTCTTGAAATGTGTCTGCAATATCTTAACTTTATATACAAAGAAAGAGCCAGAGTAGTACTGATGCTATTCTTTCCTCTCTTTAATACTTTGCCTGTCTTGTTTTCAGTCTGGTTGTGACCAGCTGAATAGTACAGCTACGTTTCTCCAGGTGTTGTGTGGGTCGACTGATGGCCTTTTCTCACGGCAGGGAACAACGTCATGAGGACCATCCATGGGGTGGGAGAGATGATGACCCAGATGGTGCTCAGTAGAGGCTCCATCTTCCCCATGAGCGTGCCGGACGTGCAGCCCAGCATCCTCCCGAGCAAGCAAGGCAGCCCTGCTGAGCACGAGGACGTGACCGTGATGGACACTAAGCTAAAGATTATTGAGATCTTGCAGGTGCGTTGCACAATAGACACTAAATGACAAAGATGTAATTTTGCTTGTTGGTTTAAATGCTTACATGTTTTGTTCCAAATCAATAAGTAAATATTCTGAAATCCTATTAATCTAATTTTATTTCTTTAAAGTTAATGGCAAGCCTAGTAAGAAATCTCACACAGACACTGTTAACATATGAATCACATTTATTAATTTTCATTGAATATATACTAATGGTCATATCTAACAAGTGTGGGGTGATTTGAGGTTGATGAAACTGCTTTCACATGTTTTTTTTTTTCGTATAGTATTGACCCTGATTGAATTTTACCTTCATTTAGGAAGGATTTCAGAGCAGGCAAGGTTAATGATTAAATTCCAACTCATTTTCCTATTTTTAACGGAATCACATATATGATTCCCTGTATCCAGATTTATTGTTATAGCAAGAATCTCAAATAAAATTTTATTTATTATTTAAAACGTTATTAGTCATTGGTTTTAGTATTTTATATGTGACTATCTCTCTTTGTGTTTTTGTTTCCAGGAGACTAGGAATAATTTAAAAATATAATCTAGTCTAATACCTAGATCTATGAATTTAAAGGAGATAAATTATTGTTTCATGCCCACTGGTTTATTGAATAAACTTTTCATTACTGTAGCTGTGAATTCTTAGTCCTTTTTTTTTTAAGTTTGGAAGGCAGTTTTATGATACCTTAATTATAGTATTTATTCCATATTTGGAGAATGGAGTTTGGAGTTTTCAAGTATCTATTAAAATTCTGGATACAGTTTACTATGTCTTTCATCATAATTTAATGTATACTGAGCTACCAGAAGTGGGTTAGTAGTCCTGGAAAGGTCTGTACATTTTTCATTTAAAGTAATTAGATTTATAATCATAAAAGGTTTCACAGTTCCTCTAGGAATTACAAAGGCTGAATCCTGAGAAATATTGGCAGGCATCCCAACACTGTGTTCATGACCCTGAAAAATCACTTTAAGTTTTCCTCTTCTTAAACTGAGAAAGGTAGCAGTCACCTGACCCACGGACCTAGTGAGCCCCCAGCTTAACATCCTCCTACCCATGGGACAACCTCTAAAATATATGACCTCATTTTTAGCCCACAGTTACAGAAAAGGAGAATTAAAAAAAAAAAAAAAAAACAATCTCAAACAGCTAAGAAATGATGAGATGGAGATTCTGTGGCACAGCAGTCTAGGGCTGATTCGTTTTTGCTGCCTCTTTTGGGATCTTTATATATTCTCCTTGAACCTCTGTTCGCTCTCTGATTTTTGTGTCCCTGTGTCTGGGTCAGCTTCACCGTGCCCGCGTGCTGCTTTTGGATGTGTTTCTTTCTTGGAACATCTCTTCAAGAATTTCTTTGTAGCCACACTTCTTGGCAGGTCTTCTGCTTGCTGCCAGCTCTTCTCTTTCTGGGTCTTCTTCTCTTATTCCCATCACTTTGTGTTTCTCTTTCAGTCTCTCTTTTGATTTCTCTCTCTCTTTCTCTCTGGCCCTCTCCCAACTCTTTCTCTGCCCTAGTTTTTATCCTTCCCTTTCCTCCTTTCCATCTACTTCCCATTTGTTTCTCATAATTGGGCATATTAGAGAGTAAAAGTTTTTATTTTGGTTATATTTATGGAATACAACTTTATGTTTCCTCATCTTCAATGAAAAGTTAATAAGCATTTTAGATGCCACCTAATGCCAGTTTCCCTAAAACTAGGGTGACCGTATTGCTTACTGTCAAATGAGAGTCGTTTGAGAATGTAGGCAGCTCCGTTCGTAATTATGCTGAGACAAAAGGCTAAACTGGGGCTCTCTTAGGCAAACTGGGGTGGAAGGTAGTGATGTAAAAACCACGCCTCTGATCTGTACCACATCCTGATTTTTCCTCCTCTCATCTCCTTTAAATTTAGAACACATGATTTAGCCCTCAGTAATTTCCTAATTATGTTAACAATGCTGTATTTTGTTTCCCATCTCAATTATCAGCTTCTTGAGGGCAGTGGGCTTGAAGTGTTTGTATTCCTTGTGGCGCCTAGCAGAGTATTGGCTCTTTAGTTTATGTCCATGTATCAGTTGATGATTACAACGACAAGACCACAAACCTAAGGGAACACAAACACTGATGAGGAAAATGTGTGGTATATAGTTGTTATTATTTCAGCTGTCCCCTTAGAGCCTGGCTCCAGGACTGATCATGATATAGCTGGAGTGAGATTTCTTGACCTTTCTGTGTAAGAATGAGGGTCACAGCTCCATCAGTCTCCTCCCAGAGCCAATGGCAGCTCTGCAAAGCGCTTAGTGAAATTCCATCATCATTGTCTCTACCTGCAAACCCCATATGATACCTCTACCTGGAATAATCAGAGAGCAATCACAGGGAGTCAAATTTTCTTTACAAAACTTGCTTTGAGATTTTACTGACATTGGCTGATGGAAATGCATCCCTTTCCTTAGTCATAAGGCTGATAAACATATAGGCAACTGAAGTGTCAGGGTTTACAAATAAAGTTTCTAACTAGTTCATTTGAAATGTTGATAGTTATATTGTTCTTGGTGTCATGTGTAACAAATTGCCTTTTAAAAAACTGTGCTAATTGAAGAAAATTATGTTGTTTTTAATGTTTCTTATAGTTTATCCTGAGTGTCAGGCTAGATTATAGGATCTCATACATGCTATCAATATATAAGAAGGAGTTTGGCGAGGACAACGACAATGCTGAGACGTCTGCCAACGGCTCTCCAGATACTTTACTACCATCAGGTGATAATATTTACTCTTTCTATTTTGTTTTTCTGAGAATTTGAAAGTACCTTTCATATTTTAAAACATAATCATACTTTTATGAGACAAAAATGGAGACATAATCTCTACTAAAGATGTGAAAGAACTGAGACAGAGCATTAAATAACTCCCCTAGAATGGTGGGGAGGATGTTTGCTGTTGTTTGGTGCCAAGTCCTATGAATGCCTTTTTCTTTGTAATCTTCACAACTCTATTAGGTTGAGATACTGTTTATTGTGCCATTTTACAGATGAGAAAACCAAGGTCAGAGGAGTTAAGTTACTTGCTAATGGTCATTAGACCATTAGTTCCGAGCAAGTAGAGGAACAGGGATTCCCTCTGAGGTCTCTCCAACTCCAGAGTCTAAATCTTTTAAGCATTGTGCCATTTTGGTGAAAACTCAGGAGAAATTTTTCTGCCTGAATCAAAGAGCAGTGTGTGAAATGCAGTTGTCAGAAGGAAAAGTGTTTTGTAGGGAAGCCATCACCCGATCCAAGAATTAAGACATGGCATTCCCCAGAGGCCTATATGTGTTGTTGGTTTCATTGTGTGTGTGTATGTGTGTGTGTGTGTGTGTGTGTGTGTGTATGTTTTACTTTGTATGGTTATAAACTAGAACTATATTTTAATTTTCACATTTAAACAGTATGAGAATGAAGCCAGTCTCTCTATCTCAGAGTGTTGGAGCATAACAACAAAAGAGCACACAAATGATTATAAAAATATTGTGACTATAGAAAGGACTTTTGGAAAACCAAAAAAATATTAAATTACCACTTTTCTGGATAAGTCAGTCTGGTCATGGCAGGCTGGAAACTTCATCTTGTTCAAAATTTAGCCAGTGAACAGAATTCTTTTTCTAAGGATAGGATTTCTATACCCATGTGAAACTTTCTTCTAATCACAACCACTGTGACAACTTTAGGAACTCTCCTCTTCTTTGTCTGTCAATCAATTAAGAATGACGCAGTGATTGTGAGTGTGTAGTTAAAATGGTTGCTAGACCAAATGTCCTGCTGTCTGAATCCTTAGTACCATCCAGAAGGCAGCGTGCCTCTGGAGATGGAGTTCAGCTTGCCTAAGCGAGAAGTCACTTTTGGCACATTTGCAACAGTGTTGTTTTTCTGCTTCCCAGAAGTGTAGAACCCCAAAGGGCTATTTCCAGGAATGATATGGCAGAACCAGAAAGTCTTGCTGGCGGGTTGCGTTGACGGTAGCATAAAAATTATTGGCTCCCAGAAGCCAGACTTCTGGAAACATGAGCTTTAAGTGTCAGTAAAGTAGCTGAGGGAAAGTCTAGGGGCACCCCAGAAAACACTTTGTCTCTGGTTTACCTGCTCTCTTTTCATTGTTTGTATCTGTAAAGGATAGCTTTCTAGGGAAAACTGTTTTCCCCTTTTTATGTCTTGCCCTGTTTTCTTTTTATGCTATGGAGATGAGAAATAAATAGTACATTTATCATTTAAACATGTTATCTTAAGAAAGGTGTCTTTAAAATATTAGTGGTGGGGGACAATAAGGAATCATGATTGGTTTACATAGAAAAAACACCCTGTCCCACAAGGAAAAGGGATGGAGTTTTAGTCATATTAAAATTAGGTAAAAAGACAATGTTGTTTGGAAACTGCATTTAGCAACAAGGCTGACTGTATGTTTATTTTGATTCTCTAAAAAACTATTTTTCCATGTTGTCACCCATTTAAATTATATGTATAATTTAATGTATATATACATACACTTATACAGATAAGAGGCACTTTTTAAATGGCGCTTTCTGAATTTTTAAATATATCTTTGACTACAGCAATACATTAGTTTAAAACATAGTTTACACTTAAAAATATACATTGCTGTCTAAGTGGAACTATGTTGCGATTTTTTTAACTGTTAATAGTCAAGGAATTAAGACAAAAATATGAATATTGTGGCTCCTAATTAAAATAAGGTAAAGAATAGATTTTACCATTTGTCTTTTTAGCTATTGTTCCTGATATAGATGAAATTGCAGCACAGGCAGAAACTATGTTTGCTGGAAGGTATAGTAACATTTATGTATCTTTCTTTATCTTGCTTGTGGAATAAGATTTTACTTAGAATTTCATTGATACTTTGTTATTACTCATTTCCCTTTATCTATTTATTTTTAGACCCTCTATTGTGGCTAACATAATTTCTGCCAGAAATGGAACTGCTAATTTACTCTAGAGGAGAAAGCAAAGGTTTTCTTTAGGTCAGGTAAAAAAAGGGAAAAGAGAACTGAGATCAGTGTATTGAACTTTTCCCTGATTTCTCTGCTTTTCTTTCTTCAAATAATGACGGTCCAGGAATGCCCTTTAACTCCCCTGGTATAAATATCACTGCATCTTGTAAAACATTGCTTCCTTGAATCCTAGATATTTGAGGCCAGAAAGTAATTTCTTTAATGTTATCATTAACTTTATATGTGAGAAATAAAGCTATTTTCTGCCAATTGGAAATATCCATAATTAAGGAAAACAAAATACCTTTGGTCTGACTACCCTCCTTTGCTATCAGGAACTCTGCCATTTATTGTTTTCAAGTGGTTTCTTTTTCAGAAAATAGCAATCAGAAAAGAAAAAAGTAAAATGCCTAAGCTACAAATTATTAGTTTCTAGTGTTCGTTTTTATTATAGACTTAACATGAGAATCTAAAAAAGTGTTTACAGTGGTCCCCCCTTATGTATAGTAGATATGTTGCAAGACCCCCAGTGGATGCCTGAAGCCCTGGATAGTACGAAGCCCTATATCTACACTATCTATTTTCGTGTATGTACATAACTATGATAAAGTTTAATTTATAAATTAGGCACATTAAGAGATTAACAGCAATAGCTAATAATAAAGTAAAACAGTTGTAACAACATGCCAGCATCACCTTCCTTGTGCCTTGGGGCCATTACTAGGTGAAATAAGGGTTACCAACACAAGCACTGAGATAAGGAGATAGTCCATCTGATAACCGAGAGGACTGACTCCTATGTGACTCATGTGCAGGGAGCATAGACAGTGTGGATACGCTGGACAAAGGGATGATTTGTGTCCTGGGTGGGATGGAGTGGGATGGCACACAATTTAAACTTATGAATTGTTTATTTCTGGAATTTCCTATTTAATATTTTGGACCACAGTTGACCTTGAGAAACTGCAACTACAGAAAGCGAATTTGCGGATAAGAGGGGACTGCTGTACTCAACTTTTTGTTGCATTTGTTGTTGTTAGAAAGACCGGAATTGAGAATTAAGGGAATCGAAAGGATTTTAATTTTCAGCAAATATCTGTTTAGCTTTGCGTGTATATTGTTGTACCGGTTTTTGTTGTTATCTTTTCCTATGGACATATTTTATTTTTCCTGAGAAGAGTGAACCAGTTATGATTTCACATTAAAATAGATGGACCTTTTATCCAGTGAGATCTTATTCAGAGTCAATTACACCACACACACGTGGCTGCTCTGGCGATGGTTCCTGCCCCTCCCTGCTGGCATGTAGGGGTCTCCAGGGCTCTGGGGAAAATCAGTCCGTGTACATCCAACCTAGGATGTCTCCTAAATAAATGCTTTTGGATTGATTCAGATGCCTGTCTTTTGTTTATGCCTAGGTGACTCACTCATCCCAATTTGCCCGGGAACTCTCTCAGTCTTGGATAAACTAGATTGGTCACCCCTGCTTTCATGGGCAAACACAAGTTTTTCTCTGTGATTATTTCCTTATCAGTTACATGAGGGGGGAAGAAAAGTAAAGTTTCTTCCTTTTGAGTTCCTAGTTTGAGAAAACAAATATATAACTGAGAACATAGACACAATTTCAATCACTTAAGTGTAGATGTTATATAAATATGGGTCACTTTAGAATTATTTTTGGTTTTACAGAAAGGAAAAAAACCCAGTTCAACTGGATGATGAAGGAGGCAGGACGTTTTTACGGGTCCTCATTCATCTGATCATGCATGACTACCCGCCTTTGCTCTCGGGAGCTCTACAGCTACTGTTCAAGCACTTCAGCCAGAGAGCGGAAGTTTTACAGGCATTTAAGCAGGTAAGACTGAGTAGCCCTCAATGGTCCCATAGCAGAAGCCCTGAAAATGTTTTTAACATCCAACCTGATTTCATGGTTGCAGTTAATGAGACTGTGTGGCTTTTCCTGGGGAGACTTTCTATTTTTAAAGATAGACGTGGCCTAGACATGATCTATTTTAGAAGGAGTTCCCCAAAAGTGATTTTCAGTTAATATCTTTAATGCAAATGACAGGCACAAAGATTTAAGAAGGCACTGGGGGATAATAACATATTGTTGCCACAGCTCTTATTTTGACCCCAAATTTTACTGATAAATTTGGGTGGGACAAGCAGCAACCCTGAAAGAGCTGATTATTTTGCTATTGAAAAATGTATAAATCCAAAAGAAAGAAACTGTGATAGTTCTAGTCTTTGTGATCTTTGAATAAGACATCATTCTTGAGATTATTGATCAATAATACCTAAGTGCTTATATGTATTTCAATAATATTTATTTTATTTAATAGGGCATTGATCTTTATTAGGAAGTTTTGCAGGAATATGTTAAAGAATATTAAATAATTAAAAGGATAGTCATATAAATACATATAATTATGTATGTATATATATACCATATAATACATATAAATTACAATAAAATACTAATGTATATCATGAGGTTTAGATTGTATTTATCAATATTTTCTTCTACTTATTTTTATGTTTCTACCTCTTTTCGGTCAGAGAGAGTCTCAAGAAAATTAACTTCAGCAGTGAAATTAAAGTTAGGGTATGTTTTATCTTAAATTACTCCTTATAACTTTGAAAAGTTGTGCTAGGGCTTACTTTAAAAAATTGTTTTTTTAAATGACATGTGAATATATTAGTTAGAGTTCACAGATACTTACAGGTAAGTTTTTATGGTCAATACACATCTAAGGTATTCATAAATATTCTAAAAATATTGAACTTTAGGAGATACATACATTTAAAGACTAGGGATTTTCAACATAAAGGAAATAGGAATAAAGGAAGTTTCATAATAAGTTAAGGGTTGAAATTCTTCTGCTTTCAGGTGCAACTACTGGTGTCCAATCAAGACGTAGATAACTACAAGCAGATCAAGGCAGATCTGGACCAGCTCCGACTGACTGTAGAAAAGTCTGAGTTATGGGTCGAGAAGAGCAGCAGCTATGAGAATGGAGAAATGGGTGAAAATCAAGTAAAAGGTGGTGAAGAGCCAATTGAGGTTTGTTTGCAAGATCTATTTCTAAATAATCCAAATGATATCTTTTAAGTCAGATATGTAACCATGTGCTCTGCAATCAGAATTATTCATGAAGAAAATTTTGTTCTGAGCAACAGAGCATAACATTTTCCTTTGCCAAGTCAATTAACTCCATCACCTGCACTTAGGTTAATTCTGGTCAATTGCTACCATTTCTTACCTTGTCTGTCTAGTTTTTCACTCTTTCTCATTTCTGTTGTAAATCCTATAATCCAGGAATCAGGACCGTAGGAGGGAGTAGTGGGAGAAGAAAGGAATGGACCCTAAGCTGAGACCTGCGGAAAGGGGTGAATTTTTATCACCTTTCATTGTGGCTACTTTTTGCCAGCCTGTAAATCCTCCCTATCATTATGGCCTATCGTTATGTCATATATAAATATATCTAAAGGGAAAGGCAATGTGCTTTATTGTCAACATGAAAATACCAAAAATCTTGAGGTGGTGATCTTGTCTTCTGTTGTATTGGTTTCAGTTTTAGTGGCTTAATTATAATAGTTGATGTTTTCACATTTCACTAAATATATATGACCATTTAAAAAAATTTAAATAGCATTTTAGTGGTAATGCTTAGATAAAAGATTTGTACCAATATCTATGGATAATGCATAAAGGTTCTGAAATGCCTGTCCAGTGTTTTGTTTAGTTGTTTTTTGATTTGCAGCAATGTAGACTATTTATATGAGTTTCCCTATCCAAGCTTTGTGTTTGCTGGAGTAGCCAAAATATTGTAGAGTGAAGAGTGATGGCAGATCAGGGGATGATTAGAGTGATCAAAATACTGAAAAGTTTCAAGGGGAAGTTGTCCTGGTGGGCTACTGCTTCTTACTTGTCTCAGGATAAACTGTGACTTTTCTGTATGAAATTTTTGACTTAATCTTTTAGAAACTTTCCCTGTGATTTTATAATGTGGTAGTGGAATGTAGAATTTCTACTTCATGGAAATTTATCACCAGTTTTTTGAAGAAAATAGAGTTGTTCCATAACATATTTAAGAAATGAGAGAAAACTTAACATTTATTTAGTACTTGTTGTATACCATGTCTCATAGTAGACATTTTCACCTATGGAATCTTTTTTTAAATGTTACAACAAACTTTGGAGATAGTTATAAACATCACATTTCTAAGGATGAATGAACTGAAGTTCAGAGAACTCAAGGACTTCCTCAATGCCAGTCAGCTCTGCTCTATGTGACTCAACTGAGATTTGAACTCAGGTCTTTTTGGTGATAAGATCCAGTTCTTTAATGAGAAATTGCACTTTCTGATATGGTGTTTAATTATGTTAAGGGATGTATTATGCTTTCATGAGTTAGAATACTTCTTCCTTTTGAAAATACCTATTTTGTACATATTCTAGAGAAACAATATGTTTCCTCCTCTTTCAAAAAAGTCTACATTTTTGGAAATATAGAACAGCCCTAAACCTTCGGAGAATGCATTATGCTCTTGGTAAAAGTTTGCAAAAAAATATCATCTAAGGAGATAGGAGAGATGTTCCATGAAGGATGTTAATCAGTGGTCTACAGTTTTAAGTCTCCACTCCCTGAGGGAAGGTCTGAGAAAGAGCCTCTATCGTAGTGTACATTCATGCTATTCGCTTAGAAGTTTAGTAAGCAGTTTGTCTTGGTTTAAGAAAGAAGATGAACAAGTGGTTTGACTGAGGATATTCTAAAGATAAAGCTTCATTACAAATACTTCTTGTAATGCAGCCTAAAGATAAAGCTGCATTACAAGAACTATTTGTCTAGGGGTGTTAGAAGAATATAAGTCAATCAAAATGGTATTTGTTTACTTTTTTATGGAGTTCAGGATTTATCAGCTCAGGAAATGTTAGTAATTTTAGGTGCTTCTAAGAGGGACATGATTTAATGCAAGGAGTTAAATTTTTGGTAAGTCTGAAGGAGTACAGTTTGGAGGTTGCGTCTGGACTACTGATTTCAAGGTCAAACCTTCATAGCGACAATTCAGGGGTCAAGAAGCTGCTTTGGCTGCCGCCACTGCTGCTGCCATTCACACTTTGCAAGCATATGACAAGATGATGCAACGTGGGGCTCACCAGAAGCTCTCGTATCTACTGACATGTTCTTTTTGGCTCTCCTGGTCACAGGAAGAGACCCTTTACTTCCTTCTATCTTCCAGGTTCTACATGAGTTCTTCTCATTGACAGAAGCTAAACCAAATTTAGAAATTTAGCTGCAGGTGAATTTGGGAAACCAGCTCTTTGATACAGGGGGGCCTGAAGGCGTGGGAATGGACGCTGAATGTCAGTTAATAATATGCAGCATAGGTGGTTAACAGCATGGGTTTTGGTATCAGACACCCCAGAATTTGCCACCCAGTGTATGTGTAACTTTGAGTAACTTTCTTTCATTCTCCTAAGTTTCATCATCTATAAAATGGACATAATAATGGTACATAACTCATTGAACTGCTGTAAGGATTAAATGAGCAAATGCTGTCTACGTGGTTAAGTGTGTCAGTTGATATGGCTTTGGTGGGAAAATATAAACAATATGAAAATATAAACAATAAGGTGACATATTATTAATATTTACCAACAAGTCAGGAAGTAAGGGGCTCCAGCTTTCATTCATTGTCTCGGTGTTGTCATCATGGATCAATGGGCTTAGTTTTGAGGCTGATCCTTCTCATGGTTGCATCGTGGCAGCAGCATCCGTGCATGACACCACCAAGAAAGAATATCTATTTCTGGGTCTTTTGTGTAGGAGCAAGGAAACCTTTCCCAGGTGTCCTTCAGTAGACTCTACCTCATGTCTCCTTGGCCAAAACAGGATCACATGTTTACCTCCACACTAATGTACTACAGGATTAGTTTAGATTAAATAAAAGATGTCCCTCAGGCTAGGATACCCACCCTGAGTTACATGAGAGAAGAAGGATAGATGGCAGAACAAAATTGCAATCTGCTGTCAAGGAAGAATAAGAAAGGATGTTGGTTAGCAAACAACAGGATCTTCCAAAGTCTGTATTCAATTACTGTTTGTTATAATTATTTGTTTTTATGTGAAACACATTGTTTCATTTATTATGGTGGATATAGAATTATAAAATCTCAGAGTTAAATACGTGTGGGGTAATCAATTCCAATTTCTTATGTGATATTTATATTCTGTCTCTCTAAATGTCTCACATGCATGAGATCTGTGATGGGAAATTCAGTACCACCTGAGGTAGCATATTCTATTGAAATTAATGTATAGCTTAAGAAATGGAATATTACCAGTAAGACGTTCATGTGCTCCCTCCCAGGGGAAACCACTATCATGAATTTATGTTAATAATTTCCTTGCTTAATGGTTTTACCAAATGTCTGTATTTCTAAAATATAAGAAATATATGAAATTTAGTCTATTGTAGATATGTTTTGTCATTCATCCTTGTTGTACAGCTGCAACTGATTCATTTTCTCTAATATATATTATTACATTTATACATGTGTTTATCTAGTTAACTGTTGATAGACATTTAGGTTCTTTCCAGTTTTGATGTTTTAAAAGAAAATTTGCTACTAAAAGCAATGCTACTGTGCACATGTTCAAGAGATTCTTCAGGAGTAAAACATGTAGAATGTTCACCTTTACCAGATAATGCCAATTGTTTTTTCTGCACCGATGTATGGGAGTTCCCCTATCTCCCGCATCTTTATAATTGTTGTTCTCACTTTTCCATTTTTGATAATTGGGTATATTTCATATATCATCTCTGTTGTAATTTTCATTTTGCTGGATTACTTCTGAGGTTGATGTAATGTGAACATTTTTTCATATGTTTATTTGCCATTTTACTTCTCTTACAGTTTAGATAAAGCTAAATTCTGTACAGGCAGGTAGTTAGGTACTACCAATTCATGTGCACCTAATAAGGTTTTTTTACTTCAAGTCATGGTGATGCTATAAATTCAAACTTGAACATAATCTTTTTTCCTGTTTTTCTTGCTTTATTGTGTTGGTAGAAGCTCTTAGTGCAATGTTAAATAGAAGTGATAATGGTCATCCTTGTCTCGTTTCTGATTTTAAAGGGAATGGTTTTAATATTTCTCTATTGAACATAATGTTTACTGTACATTTTTTATAGATACTCTTTATCAAGGAGGAAATTCCCTTTTATTCCTAGTTTGCTAATTTTTTTACCAACAATAGTTATTGACTTTAATGGTATATAATTTATGCATTCACCGAGATTACATTATTTTTCTTTAATCTGTTCACTTTAATTACATAATTCTTAAATAGAGCTTGAACTATAGTAACCTTTCATTTTAGAATAAAAAAAATCTTGGTGATTATTTTTTACATTGCTAGATTCAGTCTACTAATACTTCGTGTAGAATTTTACATCTATATTGTCAGTGAGATTTTCATCTAATTTTCTTTTCTTGAAGGAAAATTGGTATCAAGGTAAGACCAGTCCCATAAAATGAATTGTAGAGTCCTCTTTTTTTGTGTGTAAGATTGGAATTATCTGTTCTATGAATGTTTGATAAAAATCTTTCTGTAAAACTGCCTGGGCATTGTATTTACCTTGAGGGAAGCTTTTTAACTACCAATTCAATTTTTTTGATGGTTATTAAATTCATTCAAATTTTTTATTTTGAGTAAATTTTTTATACATTTTTCTAGCCATATAAATTTTCAAATTTATTGGCATACATTTGTTCATACTCTTTTACCATCTTTTTAGTTTCTGCTGTAACTGTAGCTTCATACCCCTTTTTCATTCTTCATATGGTTTACTTTTGTCTCACTTCTTTTCTCTAGCTAAATCTTGCCAGATCTTGCTTTTGTACTGTTTGAGTCAAAGTGTACCCATCCCCCAGATAGTGTGTATTGTACCTGTTAGGTGTGCATTTACCCATCCCCTCCTCCCACCTGCTTGATTTCTGATGCATGTTATTTACATATGTGCACATAAGTGTTGATTGATTAATTCCAATTTAATGCTGAGTACACGTGGTGTTTGTTTTTCCATTCTTGTGATACTTCACTTGGAAGAATGGTCTCCAGTTCCATCCAGGTTAATATAAGAGGTGTTAGTTCACCATATTTTTTGTGGCTGAGTAGTACTCCATGGCATACATATACCACATTTTATTAATCCACTCATGGATTGATGGGCACTTGGGTTGTTTCCACATCTTTGCAATTGTGAATTATGCTGCTATAAACGTTTGAGTGCAGGTGTCTTTTTTTAGAGAATGTCCTTTTTTCCTTTGTGTAGATACCCAGTAGTGCGATTGGTGGATCAGATGGTAGTTCTTGTAGCTCTTTCAAGGCTCTCCATATTACTTTCCACAGAGGTTGTACTAGTTTGCAGTCCCACCAGCAGTGTATGAGTGTTCCTATCTCTGTGGATCCACCCCAACATTTGTTTGGGGACTTTTGATAACAGCCACCGGAGTTAAGTGCTATCGCATTGTGGTTTGATTTCCATTTCCTTGATGATTAGAGATGTTGAGCATTTTTCCATATGTTTGTTGGCCATTAGTCTGTCTTCTTTTGAAAGGTTTCTGTTCATGACTTTTGCCCACTTTTTAAGGCATAAAACCATAAGAATTCTAGAAGAAAATGTTGGAAAAACTCTTAGAGACATTGGCCTAGGCAAAGAATTTATGGAAAAGACCACCAAAGCAATTACGTAACAACAAAAATAAATGGGACCTGATTAAGTTAAAAAGCTTCTGCACAGCCATGGAAACAATCATTAGAGCGAACAGACAACCTACAGAATGGGAGAAAATATTTGCATGCTATACATCTGATAAAGGACTGATAATTAGAATCTATAAAGAACTCAATCAAATCAACAAGAAAAAATCAAACAACCCCACTGATTTCTTACAGTCTATAGAGTTGCGCCTTTTCCAGAATATCATATAGTTGGAATCATGCAGTATGTGGCTTTTTCAGACTGGTTTCTTTCTCTTAGCAATGTGCATTTAAAGTTCTTTCATATCCTTTTTGTAGCTTGATAGCGCATTTCTTTTTATTATTGAGTAATAGTCCATTGTATGCATGTGCAATACAGTTTATCCACTCACCTATTGCAGGACATCTCTGTTGTTTCCAATTTTTCACAACTATGAATAAAGCTGCTATAAACATTCTGGTGCAGGTTTTGAGCTCATATCTTTTGACCTCAATCCTGAGGGTTGAAACAGGGGATGTTTTCCTCCTTACAGTATTTGTGATTGCCTTGACCTGTTACCAGGGGGCGCTGCTAGACTAAGACCACATCACTCCTTCCCTGCACACCTGTCTTAAGGCAGGAGTTTCTCCCCAGACTTGACACTTGCAGGGATCTTACTTAGTCTCTGGGTTGCAGGGCTGGTATTGTCATTTGCCTTCAGGGAAATTTATCCTGTGGCCTTGTAGCTTGTAGCTCTCTGCTCTCATTTCACATTATGTTTTTTTCCCTTAGAAAATTGAGAGTAGGATCCCTGAGACTTGTCCTTTGTTTTCTGTAAGCCCAGAAATGTACTTAAAATAGGTTTATATCTATGATCTAGACCTTTGTAATAGGAGGGCTCTTCGCAGTTTTAAGTTAGCTATTCTTGCAGAAATCTTTGAGATGTGTTTACTTTAGGTATTTAGTGATTTGTTGTTATTGTTGTTGTTATGAACTTTCATTTATTTGCAACTTTATATGTGGAATTCCTCTGAGGCCTGTAGTTAATATAGAGGAGATTTCATTTACTCTGTTAGGCACTTTGGGATACTACATCTGTAACCATATTAAACACAATTTTTGGCTTGGGACTTTTGGGGTCCCTTTACTATTGGAAATTCTGATCCTAAATCTTGAGTGAAATCTTTGTATATTGCAGCCTTAAGAGTCTTTTCCCACATTTTTTTCTTTGACCAAAACCAAGGCCAAGGCAGGTACCATTTTTCTTTTCTTTTGAAAGAGATGGACCACATCTTTCTATGGTTTATGATTTTGGGTGTCCCCTTTAGTTATTCCTGGCTCTATGCTGTGGTCTCTGCTCAGACCTTCCATCTGTCTTGGCATCCAGGCTTTGTTTCCCTTGTACTCTGTGTGTGTGTGTGTGTGTGTGTGTGTGTGTGTAAGTGACATATTAAAACTCAGAATCCAGGTTATGAGGCATGGTCTGAAGCTCCCAGGGTCAACAGTGATTCTAGTGCTTGATTATTTCTCTAAAATTTTTATGTATTTTCATGGTTTCTGGCCTCCCTACTAAAAAGAGATATTTTAAATATTTTATACACTGTTTTTAAATGTTATAGAGGAGAGGTTTCTCTGTACTTTATTTTGTCATATTCTATTTGAAAGTTCTTAGCAATAGACACTGTCCTTTATTTTAAGCTCATCTATTTGTTCCTGTGATGTCTATTCACTGATGCTATGTTTGAGACAACGTGGACCATATCCGAACCTCCTGTACTTGATTAACTGTCTTGTTTCTCCAGAGTAAAATCCTTCTTTCAAACTCTGTTTAAAGTGTAAATCAGTCTGTTTACCATCATGCTCACTTGCTTTTGTATGCACTCAAATTTTTCATTCCCTTTCTTAAAGTTTGATATCTAGAATCAAATTTAATATTCTAGTATAGCTCTTGCCCTCAAAGAATGAACGCACAGAATGAATACTTATAAAACAGTGTGACAAAGTAGTTGATTAAATAGTGAATTATGTAGTACAGAAAAGGGGGAGGTCAGTATGGGCCTGCTGACTCGCAGAAGGTCTCACTCCAGATGTGAAGCATGGGCCTATTTTGAAGGGTAGGGAGGAATTGGTTAGTTAATGTATTCATGAATAATAGCAAGAGAAGCAAAATTCAACAAGAATAAGCAATTTGTATTTGGAAATGGCTAGATAGATATTGGAAGGCTTTGAAGATTTGTGGGTAGGGAGGTGAGTATACTATCTTGGAAAATTTAATCTGGCAGAATCTAGAATGGTTCAGAAGAAGAGGCTAAGGTAGGGCACCAGTTAAGAGGCTCTTATATAAATTCAGGTGTAAGCTTATGAAAACATGAACTAGTAAGGTAACAGTAGAAATGTATACATATAGGTGGATTGAGAAGCCAGGAGAATGCTACATGTATAATAGATTAACATAAGGGGGAAAAGTGAGAAACTACAAAGTTACTAATTTATACACAGCCCAGTAATCTGTGCTATGCAATGAACCAGCAGCCAAGGATAGTGGCAATGTATTGTAAACAGGATGAAGTATGTCACAGTATCAATGGAAACAGCCAGTAGCAGGCAGCATGCACTCTAGCAGGCCAATACAAACAATACTCCTTTGTTGTTTAGTAAATCTTACAAAGGCTCTAAACACAGGGCCATTGGCATTGTTATAAAACAGCTCATAATGGTCTAACTTTGTGCCTGCTTACATATTAGAAGATCAGATAACATTAATGTGATTCTTCATTTTGGGAATAAAAAAATGTCTCCAATAATATAAAAGTGTGTGTGTGTGTGGGTGTGGGTTTTTTTTTTTTTTTTTCCTCAGTGGTAAGTTCTGTATACTCTGTGGGCAATAAATGTGAATTGAAAGTCTGCTTATTAACACTAACAACTCTCAGCATCTGATCCAAAATTATCCCATTACTGTAGTTGATTTCTTATAAATAAGGAGAATGGGATGGATTTGGTCACCTAGTAAGTCCATTGCATTCCTGGAGCCTATGAGCTTTATTATCTATTGTACATTATAGTGTTTTCCTTTATTAAACTTGTCTTCCAGGGCTTTAAAAGACTGGACCATCGTTTGTGAAAGCTTAAAGGCTAGACAAAGTATAACAAGTTGACATTATCAGTAGCATTGGGAGCAATTACTAATTGCTAATCACCTTCAAATACGTGTTGACTTCTAAATATACGAAAGGGAGATTAACTCAGGAAACCATATCCTAGTAGGTTAAGTCAGGATTGCCCTTTGTTTAGGGTTGAAAAGCAGGTCACTTGGGCATTGCGGTGCTTCCAAGAGAAGTTCCTACTCATGTTATTTATTTTGGTGGTTAATTCTTACAGTGATTTTCCTTCTATATTTGTATGTATATCTATATTTATCTCTATCTACCCACCTATATGTGGTTGCCAGCTTCTTTGAAACAATTTTACTTATACTGTCACTGATCCAAGGTCTGATGTTTAAACCGTCTATCTAGTTTTTACTTCAAAGACTGTATTTCTCATTTTCAGGTTTTCTAATTGGTTCTTTTTCATATCTACCCATTTTAGATTTATATCTGCCCGTTTTTACTTCACATTTTCTTTTGTTCTTTCAGCAAATGTATGATGTAAGGAACAGAATTCATGGAAGAATGTCCCTAGGGGCTCATTCTGGGTTGTCTGGACAAGGAGCTGGCTGGGACTGTTCTTGCAGGATGGGGTGTCGCTCTCTTCCAAGAGGCCGTACACTAACCCGCCTGCTCACGGGGCCTGTGGCCTCTGCCCCCAGCAGAAGCAGTCTAACCTCTGTAGGCCATGGGACTAGTGTTTTTAAATGATTCTTATGAACAACAGGCACTGCCTGGTGCCGAAGCAGCTTGTGTGTACCTTCATTGAAAAGGTGACTCTCAAACTTGCCCCATGAGTGGTTGCTGTGGGGCTGGGGGTGTGGCTACTTGGAAATCTAGACCCACGCTGTCCAGCAGAGCACCCAGCACTTCTGTGTGGGGTGATGGTAGGATGGAGACCGATGCCTTCTCTTCTATTGCTGATGCTTGGCTTGTAGTTTCCCCTTTCCCAATAAAAGCTACACATGGTGAGTGGTGCCGTGGTGTCTTCATGAACACTGTTGCGTGACACGTGGCAACCACAGAGGGGTCCACCTGGTGTGAGGGATGTTATTCTTCGCTATCTCTAGGATAGTTTTAAACATACCTATTTATAAGTCCTCTCAGAAGATTTCTTGATTGTTTATATTTCATTGGGCATGATACAATCCTATTGTTGAGTTTTTGGTTCTCTTTCTTAGCATTAACATTCTTAATAGGAGTTTGAATTATAGTTTGCAGATCTATCTTAATTAATTACTATTGATTAATTATTATACTTCATTCATTATGAATTAATCCCTTCCCTCCTTCTCTTCCTGCTTCTCTTCACCTCCCTCCATGGGTTTTGCTCTATTTCTCTCCAGGCACACTTTCCCTGTCTGATGGTATTCTGCTACCTACACATCTCCTTACTCTTCTTTTTTTTTTGTTTCAGCTTATTATGGGGGTACAAAAGTTTAGGATATGTATATTGCCCTTGCCTCCCCAGCCCCTCTGAGTCAGAGCTTTAAGCGTGTCCATTCCTTAGACAGTGCACATGGCACATTATATACTCATTATGTATGTATATACCCACCCCCCCCATCCCCCACATCTGTTGGACCCCCAATTGGTGTTATTCCCAAATGTGCACTTAGGTGATGATCAGGGAAACCAATTTGCTGGTGAGTACACGTGGTGCTTATTTTTCCATTCTTGGGATACTTCATTTAGTAGAATGGGTTTCAGCTCTTTCCAGGAGAACATAAGAGATTCTATATCACCATTATTTCTTATAGCTGAGTAATACTCCATGGTATACATATACCGCATTTTACTAATCCACTCATGTATTGATGGGCATTTGGGTTGTTTCCACATCTTTGCGATTGTGAATTGTGCTGCTATAAACATTCGGGTGCAGGTGTCTTTTTTATAGACTGTCTTTTGGGTAGATGCCCAATAATGGGATTGCTGGCTCAAATGGTAGGTCTACTTGTATCTGTTTAAGGTATCTCCATATTGCTTTCCACAGGGGTTGCACTAGTTTGCAGTCCCACCAGCAACGTATGAGTGTTCCTGTCTCTCTGCATCCACGGGACTCCTTACTCTTTAAAAGCAAAAACCATCTTCCATTCTTTGCCTGCCACTTCTGATCGTTTTTCCTTTGATGAAGTGAGGGAGGAGGCAAATCCCTCTAGAAGGATATCTTGAAAAGAAAGTTCTGCTTTCCTAAATGTTAGTACTTGATTCTGCTCAGTGGGAAAATAGTCCTACATAAACTTGTTTCTTCAGCAAAACTTGTGATTGGCGAACTGACTGTTGACAACAGTAACTGGTAGAATGTCTAACCCTCATGGCCTGGTACAGAAAGAGTCCATGTGTTTTAGACAGAATCTTGCTACTTGACCTAAACAATGAGGGATACTATGGGAATTGCACGACGAACTTTTATTCCTTAACTGTGGACAGTGCTTTCTTGAATTTCCCTTTTATGGAATCTGTCTTCTTGTCTCCAGTTTCTATTTTTGCCTCAGACCTCATTATATAATTTACTTGTTTATATCACTGTACATATCCATATCCTCTATGTCTGAGCTAATGCCACTGAAGGTGATGGCTATACATGAGTATCAATCAATAAGCCCTTTTCACATGACATAAATCTGAAAAATAATTTTTGGTTTTTACCCAAATACTAGTTTTTAAGGGCTCTATTATATTACTGTTTTCACTTCCTGTACAGTATTTTGTTATTATATGCCACTCTATTGACTAAAAGGTTGCCCATCCTTTCTATGTTTTATATAATACTGGCAAGTTTTTAGCTGCTTGGGAGTTGTATCAAAAAATTCCTGGGCTATATTGCTATATAATAACGGGTTCCTGTTATGTTTTTATGAAAGCAGTTATTAATTTACATCAGACATACCTATCATTGATATATTCCCAGTTTTTCCTAAATACCGCTCTAAGCAAAGAGGATGCACCCGAGTGACATACACTTTTTTGTCATCTTATTTATCAGAGATATAGAGAGTAAAGGAGATTTAGGGTGTTTTCTAGGACATCGGATTAAACACAATCAAGTACTAACTATTATAAGATGACATCAAGTGAGTTAGAAAACATCAATATTGTATTTGTCTTGGAATAGAAAGAAAGGAAAACGGGTTTGGGGTAAGGTTAGGAAATACGCATATATTCTCAAGAAAGGAAGGGATTTGGGCCTGAGTTGAGGAAAAGTCTGGAGGGAAGTTACCTGCCAGTAACGGAGCACACAGCGTCTTCCGCCCCTTGTGGATCTTGGCCCAAGTCTTCACGCAGTCTTAAGTGCCTCCCAGGGAGGCAGAAACTGTCAACTGTGACACTGTGATGGTTCAAATTAGTTTTACATGCAAGGTCAGATAAACAGATCTAGGGTGATGTCTTCCTAAGTCACTTCCTAAGTGACTAGTACATGATATTACTATGAGATGGGAGGGAGAAACAAATACCTCCTCATCCCACAGAGGGTTATCATTCAGTCATCTGAGGCAGGTAACATTTATTCTGAAGGGATTCAACTAAATTATAATCTTAATGACCAAAAAGTATAAGAGACTGGTTATTGGATCTTTTTTATTCCCCCATGTTTTGGAGGGAGGAGAGGAAGGGAGAAGGAAAGCATTTGGCACCTGAAGTTGGGGGGAGGGTGGTTGGTACATGAGGCCTCTGGCTGGCTTGAAGAGTGGTTACCCAGAGAAGGCGAGGGATGCAGATGGTGAGCAGAAGGCTTTGCAGTCTGGCTGACTCGACAACTTTGCTGAGGAAGGACCTCCTTAGACTTCAGTGGGGTGGGGATAAATAGAAGGCATGCACTGAGCTATTTTAATCACACAGCTGCAGATGAAGGCAGTTCTACGTGGTAGGATTTGGGAAGTTCTATTTTTAAAAGCACGATTGCCCTTACTTAAATTAAGGAGCCAGATCCCCATTAATTGGTGCTAATATTTATGTCATCATACAGTTTATACAATACTATTTTCTTATATCATTTTTGTTATTGATGTAAAAGAATTTCCTTGCCTGATGTAAAAAAAAAACTGGGGGCTATGTACGGTGGCTCACACCTGTAATCCCAGTACCTCGGGAGACTGAGGCAGGAGGATTGCTTGAGGCCAGGAGTTAGAGACTAGACTGAGCAATATAGTGAATTGCTGTCTCAGAAAAATAAGAGAAATTAGCCAGGTATTGTGGCACATGCCTATAGTCCACGTTACGTGGGAGGCTGACGCAGGAGGATTGACTGAGCCCAGGAGTTTGAGGCTGCAGTGAGCTATGATTGTGCCACTGTACTCCAGCCTAGATGACAGAGTGAGACTTTGTCTCTTAAAAAAATTGGGGGGAAGCTATATTTAGAACCAGTATTTACTCTTTGTGTCTCTTCCTAGAACCCTGCTGCCCACCCAATTTCTGGACTGTTCTTGCTATCTTGTTTCTGAACCTAATGTTTTATGGTATATACCATGCAATTAAAAATATAGCTGCTTCTGTAAAATTATTTAACTAGCTGTTTCTCATATTCCATTAGAAAGAATAAATTCAGGTTGTCCAGCTGATAGGAAGCGGTGACAATAAAGTGCAACTACTTTTGGAGCACCGTATTTATTCTTCAACCCTCTTGTCTAAAGGATCATTTGGAGGATACTATAAGCATGGCACTGTTCTCAGTGTTAACAATGTGTGTTGTTTTTTTTTCCCCTGCATCTATTCAGCTCTGGTACTTAGCATAAGTTTCACTTCTACATTTTGTACTTTTCTGATATTTTGTCATTAGAATAAATTCAGGGCTTTGTAGATTTGGCCACACACCTAGGAATAAAGTTTCATAGAATATAAAAAATATAGTCAATTTCTGCCCTTTCTGGAGGAAAACTTGTGCAACACCTTTAGAGCATTTTGGCATCAAAATAAGAAAATAAAACCTAACTGTAGTTACATGGTTTACATATTTGTTAAATTATGATCACTGCTTTGGAATCATCCAGATGTTCTATGGGTTTTTGTTCAATTTAATTACATTGAATTATTTTCTGAAATTAAAAGGGCTTGTTTATTCAATTCTCTAGTGTCATTGCCTTTGTTGACTGCTGGCAATTTTAAATTAAAATCATTATTCTCCATAATTCCCATACTTACAGAGTTTAGCATTGTCTGTATCTTCCCCTGGGCTGAACTAAAGAGCATAACTTTTTGTAATGTAGTACATTTTGCCCAAGATTACGTTTCTTAAAAGAAAGCATTTGTTTTTTTCTTTAGGTTATTGTTTGAAGAACAGGCTTAAATATAACTGCCAAAGCATTGCCAAAGCTTTCTTTAAAGTTGACATATATCAGAAAGATCTCCTTTCTACTGAGGGAGCTTTGTCAATCTTCAGACTTAGTAATATCTTAATCCCAGTTTGTGGTACAAACTTGGTTTTCTTTAGTGTTTCTTTTTTTATAGAAAAAAATGGAATGGTTGTTTTAAAACTTCAGCCTCCACCTTTGTGATCAGAAAAAGGAAATCTTATTATATTTCTAGCTTTTCCAATTTCTACTTCTTATCAATAAATTATTTCCACTATCAAATAGAAACCTTATTTGTGTCACACTTTGACCTCCAGTGTCTTTTCATCTAAGTAAGTTTCTGTTTGTCTTGGCCACTTGGGCTGTGTTTCTTCTTCTATACCTGCTTCACTTACGTATATAGTTTAACGTTTTCTCCTGTACCTTTGTAGGATTCACTCAACGCTTAGTGTCTTGCAGGTAGTATCTCACATTCTTTTCTCTCTTTTATTTGCCTGGTTCACGTGAAGGTTGGACCGCTTTCATTTCCGTCCTAGTATTCATTAAGATGGCTAGGTGACAGCCCTGGAATCTCACTTAGTAGTATTCTGAAGACTTTCATCATTTGTAACTTACTTTTTGCAGTTCCAGTGCCATTGAGTGAAGAGCTAGGTGGTCGGGAAGGTAGATAGTAACCTTGAAAAGTAAAAGTATCATGTCACGATGAAACAAAGACAGTGGGGCTTAACGACCATGGTAGTGAACCACAGAGTCAAACGCTGAAGAAAGTTTTGGTAATTAGGAGTCATTGGCACATAAAGCAATTTCTGTACAGTGTAGTATAGATTATTCTTTTGAGAAATTTAGTGGGGCCAGTAATCTGAGAGGAAAGACACCTTCCCAGGATGTGCAAGTGCTTGGATTACCTTAAGCTGACCAATATTTTTGAAGAGATAAAAGAGTAAGTAGAGGGTAGAAACTGCTCATGGACAAGAAATGGTGATGAAGCAGGGAGGGATGGGGCAGGAAGGGGAGGCGAGGGAGAAGGAATTTCGAAATCGATGCATCGTAAGTTCTGTCATCTGAGACATAGGAGGAAAGGTAGACAGGTTTGTGGATGGTACTGGAAATTTTGAGATGGCAAAGAGGAAATGCCATGTAGAGGGATTTCCCTCTACTCAGTAAAATGGGAGAGGAGGTCACCTGCTAAGTGGAGTTCAGACTGGGGGCCTCAGGACAGTATTTGCCAGGGAGAGCAGCAAAAGTGGAATGCAAAGCTGGCTGAGGAAAAGTGCTGGCTCAAATCAATCTGCTGCGTGAAGCCTTTCATCAGAATCGTTTGACTAGCAAGGAAAGTATTTTTTTCTTTCTTTTTCTATTTTGTGATTTGTCTGGAGCACAGTAGGAAAAATAACTTGGAACAAATGAAGTTATACCAATTGGCCTCATATTATTTTTGTTACTTTTTTCCTGAGCTTAGACTAGCATCTCCTCTAACTGAGAAAGCCCAACGCCATCACTATAGTAAAAAAAATTCAAGGTGTTTTTGGTTGAACTTGACATTCATCCCAAGTGCAATTTTGCGTATTATTGTAAATCAGGGAAGCCATCAGGCCCCACTCTACCTGACTGCCCTACTTTTGCAACATGTACTGTCAGTTCTTGCTGTTTTCTACATGGTGTTATGCTCGTTCTTGTTGCAGTACCTTTGCCTAAGGTGACTTCTTCACCTGTCAAGTGTTGCCCCTGCCCATCCACACCTCCTTTATACTTAACTAGGTGGTTTTCATCTTTGAAGACCTTGGCTTAAACTTGACCTGTTTCATAAAGCTGTCTAAAGCTGTAGCTGTCCTTTCTCTCTCTCTCTCTCTCTCTCAATAGTGAATTCTGCTCAGTTCAAATCTTTATTTTCATATTTTTCCCCGTTTTCTTAGGTAGACTGTAATTTTCCTGTGAGAAGGACCATGGCTTCTGTGTATTTCTTTTAGATCCATATGTATTAAGTCTTAATAAATGTCTGTATGGAATTGTTTGTAATTGGTGTTTTATGTTCACATGGTGACCCCAATAGTTGATATTTAAAATCTGTACAATCTCTATATTTGCTTTTTATTGTGATGCTATAGGTAATGGTTGTTATGATTAAGTATTTTTGGTGTTTCAGTTCCTCTTAATAAGCTTTATTAATTTAGTAATTTAAAATGTTATTTTTAATTTGAGTTTTATTTTTCTTTCTTCATTTTCGTGGTTCTGTACATGCTTGGTTGGTCCCAATTCGTGACTCTTAAGGATGTCATGGTAACCTGGCAGAGAGAATCCTTGGGTTAAGTTGTTCTTTCCTCCCTTCTCCGAGATGTGTTCATCTGCTATGATCTGCTCCCTCAGAACTCTTTTTATTCTTATAATTCATTCCTGATGATACAGTTATGTTTTTTATGCACTGGATTTTTTACTATTCCATCTCATGTAGGCAATATAAAACCATACTGTGTCTATGAGATATAAATATATATGTATACACATACATACACACACATATATCCATATAATCTCATAAGGATATGTACTAATACATGTAATAACTTTTAAAATTTAACTCATAATTATTAGTAATTCCATTTATCTTGCAATTTGGTTCTTATTGGGTACTGGTACTTTGCATGGCTTATTCAAGCCAAGGCACTTTTTATGCAATAAAAAAGTACAAAAGAAACATTTAAGTTGAATAGTGAATTTATTATAAAATAATTACAAAATATATTTGTTATTTATTACAATATAAATAAATTTATTACAAAGTTACAAGTGACATAAAAATACATATTTTTGTTTATTTTAGGAGTCAAACATTCTAAGTCCAGTGCAGGATGGAACAAAGAAACCTCAGATCGACAGCAATAAGAGCAACAACTACCGTATTGTAAAGGAGGTCAGCAGATATAAAATATTTTTATATAGATTTATATTTGCATGACAAGTAATTTTTGCTTATATTTCATATTTAATATTGTTATTTGTTATATTGAATGCTTTTCTTTTTCTTTTAAAAGATTTTGATCAGGCTAAGTAAACTCTGTGTGCAGAATAAAAAGTCTCGGAATCAACATCAACGATTACTGAAAAATATGGGGGCTCATTCGGTCGTGTTGGATCTTCTGCAGATACCCTATGAAAAGGTTAGTGCTTAGTTATTTTTTTTCTTTAACGTTTAATTTTGATACAATTTCAAATATTTAGCAAAATTACCAAGAATTTTTTCTCCCTTAATTATTTGGGAATAATTCACCCACCTGATGCCCCATCACCCCTGAGCCCTTCATTGCGTATTTCCTACAAACACAGGCTCACTTCTGCACAGCCACACCACGGCCTTCCAGTAGGAAAGAGCATGGCACTCCACTGCCTCTCATCCCTGCACACTCTTCACGTCTTTGTCATTGTCCTAATCGTGTCCTGTTTCACTAGAGGAGGAAGGAGTGAGGGCAGAGCAGGAGGAAAAGGGGTGAGAACAGGAGAGAAGGAATGGAAGGAATAGATGCTGGGAGAAACAGGAAGGAAGAAGTATGAGAATGAGGGATGGAGAAGGTGGGGGAAAGGAAGAAAAAAAGGAAAAAGACAGAAAAAGCCAGATATACAGACACACTGGGAAGTGGGGGGGGGGCATTTTTGGGAGAGGAAGAGGTAGAGGGCCAGGAGGGTACAACAGAGAGCGGGGAGGAGTGAGATGAGGGGACAGAGAGGGGAATGCAGCACGGGGAGGTGGGGGTTAAGGCAGGGGAGGGAGAGGTGGCTCTGTGCAGAGATGAGTAACGTGGTGGACAGTCAGAAAGGGGAGTAAAAACAGTGGGGCAGGGAGAAAAATAGTTCATGGGTGAAAAGACATATTTTTGGTAACACTTCACTCTCCTGTGTTTGTTTTTCTGCATCACGTGCTACTCTTTAATTTACAGAATGATGAAAAGATGAATGAAGTAATGAATCTAGCCCATACGTTCCTACAGAATTTCTGTCGAGGACATCCACAGAATCAAGTTCTTCTTCATAAACATCTGAATTTGTTCTTAACTCCAGGTGTAAGTATTTTAGTGACGTCTAATATTTATAGTTAAGTGTGCATCAGATTTGTTTTAGTAACATTAATGAATATAATTTTATTAATTTTCATCATCTCATTTTTTCCTTGTAGGGATTCTCTTCCTAAAAGCAAATATCTTATATTTCCATTAAGGAAACTTTTAAAGAAACTTGAAAAATTACATGAATTGTACATGCAAATGATAACTTCATTTATATGTGTATAGTTTAATGTCAGGAAAAAGATATGGTAGAACAAAGGACTAATTCTACAATACCATGACTAAGATAAATATTGAAAACTCAAAGGTGGAGTTTGCCCTAGTCTGTAAAATGTGTTTGAGTGGATTTGAGGGAGGGAAGAGCTAACTTTGAATTTTAAATTAATCTCAAGAATACTGTTGCCAGCATCATGCACTTTATGATAATAAGCTCCTTTCTTTAACTAAATTCCTTTGTTATCTCAGTTTTCCTTTAGTAGTTAATGATCTCATTGCATTTCATAAAAGACTTGTACAGAAAATTAACTATGGCTTCGTATAAAACTGATCACAAGCAGGGAAATTAGTCTAAATACTGTAGAATAGAAAATGGATCTTGTCAGAATTACAAGGGCACGTTCTTCTGTGTTTAGCTCCTTGAAGCAGAAACCATGCGGCACATCTTCATGAACAATTACCATCTGTGCAATGAAATTAGTGAGAGAGTTGTGCAGCATTTTGTGCACTGCATCGAGACACATGGCCGCCACGTGGAGTACCTGAGGTTTTTGCAAACGATTGTCAAAGCAGATGGCAAATATGTGAAGAAATGCCAGGATATGGTAATGACAGAGGTATGTTCTCAGTTTGCATTTTATCAGCTTCACATAAACAATATGTATTTTCTGTTAATTTAGAGTGAAAACAACCCCAACAACATAGGTTTGGAAAATAATTTAATCATGACTACTTAAGAACAAATACATTTTGCTTTAATCTAGTGAAGCAACGTGTCTTAAGTTGGTTTTATGATTTTCTAAGAGCTGACTTTTCTTTTATATCAACAATGAATTCATGTATTTTAAATAATGAGTAAAATCCTATGAAATGTTATAGATGATTTGGAATTTTGGAATGAAAGAGACAAAATTTTATATCTTTAAGTTTCCGATAATATAACAAAGACAGATGAACTCTGTCTTTCCAGTCCCTTTGTTGCTCTGTTTGTGAAATACAGAATGGGTGTCATCTGTCACTGTTTGCAGAATGCTTTAAAGAGAATCAAACCAATTAATAAAAACTACTCATCAGTGATTTATTATAACATGTGGAAACTTGCTATTTAGAGTAAGTTAATAATTTAAGAAAAATGAATGGATGAAATACTTCATTTATTTTGCCTTTTTCATTTTGATGTTTGACATTGAATGATATTTATGTAATAAGGTACTAGGAACCAAGTGTCATATGTTGAAGAACTGGCAGCTCAAAGAGCCTGTTTGGGTAAATCATTGCTCTGTGATCTAATGGTTGTCTAGTGGCCTGTATGGATTATCCATTCATGGCTTCCAATCAGTTATATAGTAGATTATATTGGTTTGGGGGAATGATCATATATATATATATATATATGCATATATACCTTAAATTTGGGCATGGGGAGATTTTCATGTTGATTCAATATGAGTTCTTCCTACCACATAGAAATCTTAAAATTAATTCAGCTGAAACTTTTGCATTGTTAAATGTAAAATATTGTTATTAAACATTTTAAGGAACAATTTAAACTTGTAAAATTTACCTTTTTCTTATCTACATTTACATTCACATTAGTTCTTCCTTGCCTATAAATGTGGGAACTAATTTGATTTTGTATCAAGGAAAGAATTAGAATGGGAAAGCAGCCAATATGTAAGCCAGTCCTATGACACATATCACGTGAAGTGTTTCTATATGTAAAGAAGTATTTGTAATGTTATATTATGTTAATATGTGATCCATATTTTTGAGACATATGCATTCTCTTTCAACAAAAATTTCAAAGTAACCCAAGTAATTGGCTTATCAATTTAAATATAATAAATAGAGAAAAAAATTGTATATCCTTTGTTACCCTCCAAATTTCTCACACTGTGATTAGAAAATTGGTGCTAACAATAGATGGACAATAAGACATTATAGAGTTTGAGCAATAAAATTACCACCTGCTGCAATTCTCCACTAAAATTATATAAACAAAATATGGATGAAAATTTATGTCCTAAAAGCTCTTACCTCTTCATTTCTTTGTCTCTCCCATTTTGAAGTCCTCTTTTTTTCCTTATTTCTCCCATCTATGATTTTATCTTTATTCTCTGCTGATACCTCCCATGACACATGGAATTTTCCAGATTTTTATAGAGTTGTGTTTGGCTCAATGTACTTGCTTACTTATTCAGTCACTATTGAAGTGCATGGGGACTTTTATTATGGCTTTGGTAAAATTATAAGATTTCTCATGCTTCTGTGGTAGAGGTCTTCCATTTGAAGTGGAGGGAAATAACTTTATTCTTTTCCAGGTTTAATTTCAGTGTAACTCTCTGATGAACAATTTACTATCATCTATGTCATTTAATTCTTGCCCCATCTGCTGCTCCTGTATCTCTCCGACTGGTTTTGATAGCATTCGTAACTGATCCCTTGGCATATGACTATAATCTTTTCACCACCCTGCCTTGGCATAGCTCTGCTTTTGCAGTATTATCTATGTTTATGCAAAGAGATACATGTGTATCTCTTCAGATAGAGCAAGCCTTTGGAAATAATTGCAAGGATGAACATTTGGACTGCTATGTAGACTCTCTTATTATCATTTCAGTTGATAAATGGGGGTGAAGATGTGCTGATATTTTACAATGATAGAGCATCATTTCCAATCCTTCTCCATATGATGTGTTCAGAGAGAGACCGAGGGGATGAGAGTGGCCCCTTAGCCTACCACATCACCCTGGTGGAGTTGCTGGCAGCATGCACAGAGGGGAAAAACGTCTACACTGAAATCAAGTGTAATTCCCTTCTGCCCCTGGACGACATAGTGAGGGTGGTGACACACGATGACTGCATTCCTGAGGTAAGCCTGACAAATGCTTAGCGGCTGTAGAATCACTATTAATTTTTAAAGTTTATGTAAGTCCAGAAGTCTCCCATATTAATAAGATCATATATTTAGTCAAGGAATTGTATTTAGCTATACAGTGTGGAAAATTTTAAAAGAGCATAAAAAGGTCTACTTTTTAAATAAGGTGTTCTGAAAGGAATTATGAAAGAAGATAAACCTTTTTAAACTATATCCACTGTTTACTGGAAGCTACTACACAAGTCTCGTGAATTCTAAACGTGGCAGTGTGACTAAACAGAAAGGTTTACGTGTAACATCTAGTGTGTTTTTGAGCATAAACTAGGTGCTTGATAAATGATTCCTAATCATTGATTGGAGAGGCTAGGATAGTGCTATTGCAGGACCACGTATTATTATTATTAAATAATAGAATCTGCAGGTTTACCTGGCTATATGGAATAAATGCAGTTTTGAAAATGTGCACACACATTTTGCTTTATTCACACATCATCTTTGGTCCTAGTTTGCCTCTGATGATAGACAAAAACTCAGTAGAAGCTGGTTGTCAACTCACGAGGCTTCCAGAAATGTGCATTGCAATAATTTCTTTCTTTTCCATTGTTGTGGTGTATTGTTGCAAAGTTCATAAATGTGTGGCAACATGCTGAAAATGATATAAAACCAAACACTTAATCACAGTAACTTAAAAAGGTGTCAGATGATGTTTACTTCCCAACTTTCAAATAGTCCTAGGTAGTGGTGGACTTGAAAGTATATTTTTGTGGAATTGTTGATACCTCAGCTCAAGGATACTTCATGACTTGATTGCTTTGAAATAAAATGGCAAAGAGGAAGTATAGTGCCGTGATGAAATTCACAGGTTCTGTCCTTATTTGAGGTCCTGGTTGCGGCCATGTGTTTTCCTACTTGCAGTTCCTTCTGACTACACCACTCTTGCCTCTTGTATTCACCTAAGTGACTCCACTTCATCCTTCAGATCTTGATTCAAGCCTTTCTTCTTCTGGGAAGACTTCCCTGGCCTCCTTTAGAAAATGTGTTAGAGTCTATAATTTGAAATTTCAACTTTATTAGCTAACAAATATCTGTTGCCCAAAATTATACGCTTAATGAGGGTAATAACTGGGTCTGTTTCTAGTCACCATTATCGTATATGAGCTGGAGCCTACACTCAATAAATAGGTTTTGAATGAGTGAACAAATGAGTGAAAGAATGAGTCAGAATCTTGGATCCATATCTTCCTAGTTGTGTAACTGACTCCAGCAGGTTTCTTAACCTTTCTAATCTTCAATTTCCACAATTTTAAAGTGAAATAATTGTCATGTGTGCCTGATAGGGTAGCTGGAGGATTAGATGAAATAAGATAATACATACTGAAGGCTGAGGGTGTTTGGCACGTAGCAAACACTGAGTGAAGCCAGCTGCTGTCAGGATGTTGTGATAGTGCCTGAAAGGCTCACATTCTCCCCACCCTGTGCCCATCCTGACATAGGCACTCTGCCGTGGATGGTGTGGTTAGACCTCAGTCAAACACAGGGAATCACTTGGGTGGTGAAGCTGGTCCTGCATTCCTTGTGAGTCTAACTTGCATTCCATGAATCCCCTAAAATTGTTCACTTGATTTTTTTATGTGTATGCATTTTTTTCTGGGGAGATTTATAGCATTCATCAGATTTTTATAATGAAAGAAACAAAAAAAAATGCAAACAAAAAACTACTGTCCTATATACTTTAGAAATGCCATATTTCTATCATTTATCCTCTATCATATCAATCCTTTATGAGGAATTTTGCTAATTCTGGAAAGGAATCTTACTACATCTTAAAATAATACAATTTTGTTAGGGGGTAAACTATGAGCTTGTTTCTTCTCAGAAGAAGAAATATAAATATTTTTTTAATGGCAAGGAAATATTATTTAGTCAACATATTTAAGTTCTCATAAATAGTTGGTGGGAATATAAACTAGTACAGCCACTATGGAGAACAGAATGAAGGTTTCTCAAAAAACTACAAATAGAACTGCTATATGATCTAGCAATCCCACTACTGTGAATTTATCCAAAGGAATGGAAATCAGTATATTGAAGAGACATCTGCACCCCCATGCTTATTGCAGCATTACTGATAATAGCCAAGACATGGAATCAACCTAGATGTCCAACAATAGATAAATGAATAAAGAAAATGTAGTATATGTAGACAATGGAATACTATTCAGTCATAAAAAAGAATGAAATCCCGTCATTTGCAGCATCATGGAGGGAATTGGAGGACATTATGTAAAGTGAAATAAGCCAGGAATATAAAGTTAAACACACATGTTCTCACTCACTTGCAGAAGCTAAACAAAGTTGATCTCATAGAAGGAAGAGGTAGCACAGAGGATGCTAGAGGCTGGGAAGGGGTAGCGGGAGGGAAGGATAGAGAGAGATTTGCTGAAGGATGCAAAATTACAACTAGGTCAGAGGAATAAATTCTAGTGCTCTATACCACTGTAGGATAACTATAATTAGCAATAATACATTATTAAGTTTCAAATAGCTACAAGGAGAACATTGAATTTCCCAATACAAAGAAATGATAAATGTTTGAGATGATAGCTATGCTGCTTACCCTGATCTGATCACTATACATTATATGTAATCACACCACTGTTTCCTACCAATATGTATAATTATTATGTGTCAATTAAAAAATTTAAAAATTTAACAATATTAACTTTATATTAGCACCCTCTTGGTTACAAGTGACAGAACCCTGACTTAAACTAGTTTAAACAAAACAGGAATTTTATTGGCTCCTGTACTTGGGAATCAGAAGGATGGCTGTTCAGATGGATCCAGAGGTTTAAACAATGTCAGAATTATTTCCATCTTTTGTCTCTTTTTCATTCATCCTTCTGCCTCATTCTCTTCTTCTGGGCATAGTTTTCCTCCACATACCTGGAGAAGATGGTTTCTTAAAGTTCAGGTTTACCTTTTGTTTCACTTTAACAATGAGAGAAAAAAGAAAGAAAAGAAAAAGGAGGAAAAGGAAGAGGAGGAGGAGGGGGAGGGAAAAGAGAAAGAAAGAGAGAGGGAGAGGGAGAGGAAGAGGAAGGGCTTTTGACTCCTAATGTCTCAGATGTGATAGACTTGGTTTGAGTGAAGTGCCTGTTCTCACACCAGTCACTGGACTCCGGGGGATGGAGGGCTAGGCCATGTGTTCACCGCTGGGTCAGTGGGGTATCTTAGCTAACCAAGGGAAATGGGAATGCTTTCTGGGTAGACACGAAACATGCTATAATCTACTATAGGAACTAACACAGATTTTATATTGTCCTTTCATAATTGATACTTGAGAGTGAACAATAAAGAAAACTTAACTTCCTTTTGTATTTGAAACTTGCACAGGTGAAAATTGCTTACGTGAACTTTGTTAATCACTGTTATGTTGACACGGAAGTGGAAATGAAAGAAATCTATACAAGTAATCACATATGGAAATTATTTGAGAACTTCTTGGTGGATATGGCAAGGGTAAGTTACGCTTTGACCGTTAGTTTATTGCACGTTTAGTAAAGGTCATCAACATATATTTTGACTAAACAGTATTAAACATGTGGATGAAAACTTGCAATTAAACCCACTCCTTTTGATTTAATTCGTTACATTCATAAAGTTGTGACTGAGTTTCACAAGATTGTGAATGAGATTTAATGAGTTAATATACACAAAATATTTATACCTAGTACAGTGTATATAGCAACAGATAAAGTATTCATTTTTACCTTTACAACTGACTATATTTGTCTGTTATTAAATGGAATCTTAGTGGCCTTTTTACACTGGTTAGAGAAGACATTTGGCAGAGATCAATTACAAACCGCAGATGAAAGAGACCTTAAGAGGCCTTAACCACTGCTTTCAGGCAGATAGGTACTTGTTGGACTACTCAGGACTTAGTGTGGCCCACTGTTGCCTATTCCAAGTCTTCCCTGGAAACATGCTCCAGTAATTTAATCATCTGGTGTTTTCCATCATGTCAACCAAGTTATATTCTGCTTTTTCTTTCAGTCTATTTCGTCTTGTTTGTTTTGTTGAGGGGTATTGGTGAGAACATGTGGAGCTGGTTGGCATTTGCTAGATCTCTTGATACTGAATAAATGAATAAATGAAGAAAGAAAAGAAGGAATCTTCTTGATAGATAACAATTTTCTTTAGCACGTCTTAGCCTTTTCTTTTGTATACTGAGTTATCATAATTTCTAGGGTCTATTATTTTAATCTTTTTTTTCTTTTAACTCTTCTCTAGTTTTCCCTTTAAAGTTACGGGACATGATGTTCAAATGAGGGTTTCACTAATAGAAGATGGTGTATAGATCATTCCTTAGACCTATTATGAGTTGTGGTGGCCTGCCCCAGTCCCTGTGGCCTGCCTGCATTTCTGAGTGCAGGCGGCTTTATGTAGGCCACATATAGATGGATTTGGAAGAGAGGGATTAGTGAAGTCCGTATTTCCACCATCTGACAAGAACGGACGCTGTTATCCGTTAGCTCACTGCCTCCCTACACCCCTTTCTGAAAGGAGAGACAACAAAATATATGTAGTAAAACACTGACTACAGACAAAGACATCCCAGAGCACCCTTGTACAATACAGTGAATCATGTTTTATTCCAGACCAGGAACTCTTTTTATTCAGTCAAGGTTTCCAGGTGAAATGTGCTTATTTTACTTTTAGTGTGGTATAGTGTGTAAAGTAAGGTTGTTCCTGTTTTACTTCATTTCTATAGAACTAAAAGCTACTTGCTACCTTTATCAGGTAAATCTGCACTTGTAGAGAAACCATCGTGTTTTATACAGCATTTAATATAGCACTCATATTTAACCCCATTCACCTTGAGATAACCTTGTATCTGTCCAGCTAGAAGTACCAGAGACCTTGAACTACAGGAAGGCTTACATGCCAATGACTGAGCTTTAAGATTGCACGTGCAGGAAGATATTAAAGAGATTATAGACTGATTTGCAGAGTTGCACAGGGCTACGGACTAAAGATAAGCTTGAAAAGGACCAAGGTCACATTCTAGGCAGCATGAGCTATAAAGCTGAAAGGATTTTTATTTTTTAAGCTAAGGAAAGCTGATGATAGCTGCCATTGATTATACCACCTTGGAAACACTCTTCCCATTGATGTGTTCATCAGGCAAATGCATACAAATTTACATTCTTTTTTAAAAAAGTACACATGTAGGAAGGATTTTTATTTTAACTATTTTTATTATGTATATAATTAACATTATGTATTATATAAAGGTGCTAGGGGAATTTTAAGGTCTTGGTCTATTCACTCTTTGTGTCCAACCACAGCTGCTTAACTATATCACAAAGGTAGTTATTTCCTTCTTGTTTCCCTCTTAGTTGTATTTTAAAGCAGCAGCTCTCTAATCCCTTCACCAGGTTGGACAGGAAATCACCCTTCTTCCTGTTTCAGGGAAGAAAAAGGAAACCTGACTTTCCTGCATCTGGGATTTCTCTTTCTCCCCCTGAAGAAAGATTAAGGAGCTACCAGAAAGTTTCAAATTCAAGTTACAAAAATAAGTATGGTTAAATGAGGAAAGTGTGGTCTTCTGGGCAAATTTTCAGTTCAGTGGAGCAATGGTTTTCAAACTTTAGTGAACATCAGAATTGGGCTTGTTAACGTACAGATTGCTGGGCCCTGTCCCCAGAGTTTCTGATTCAGTGCATGTGAGACTTCGCATTTTTAACAAGTTCTCAGGTGGCACTGTGGCTGCTGGTCCAGGGACTACACTCTGAGAATCGCTGTAGTAGAGCATGGTGGTTAAGAGTAGGAATGTCACAGGAGTTAGCCAGACCAGAGTTCAAGTCCAGATTCCGCCTCTCACTAGCTCAGTTATCTTGGGTGAGGTACCAAACCCCTTGGAACCTGAGTTTCCTTATTTGTAACATGAATACGATATTAACACGTTCCTCTTCAGGTTACTGGGAGGATCCAATGAGATAATGCATATGAAACTTTTAGTACATACTAACAGCTAGTAAGAGAGTTGGTAACATCATTGTCCCCAGGATTATTACAAGGTTATATGTATCCTTGTAAGTAATATTGAGAAGCTTCCCCAAGACCTGTACCAAATAATGTATTAATATAACCAAAAGGAAGACTATCCAGCATAGACAAGAGCTGGATTCACATCCGTGAAGCTGGACATACACAACAGTAGTTGACATAAATAGCCAGCCACCTATGAGATGAAGCAAATTCAGATGTTCCAACAAAACTATGAAATCCTGGAACAGTTGATTTACATCATTGAGAAATGATAAAGGTAATCTATCTGGAGGAAAGGGATTTGACAAGTTAGACCTAAAGAATCACAGCTTCTTAGGGTTGGAAGAGACTAGTAGTCAACTGTATATCCACTACGTAGTCTTCAGCACCTACTTGGATATTTCCATTAACAATGATCTTAATACTTTTTGGGACAATTAGTTTCATTATTGCACAACTTTATTTGTAAAAAACTCTTATATTGAGCCAAATTTTTACTTTTCATAATTTTTACCTATAGTAAATTTTTACTCATAGTTCTTTCTGCAGCAACATATAACAATTCAACTGAACAAAGATGGGGGTATTTACCATAAACACCTCCTCACTAGTGATCCACTTTGAAATGATAAAATTATATAACTTAAAGGAACTTAAGGTCATCTCGGTTGGCCTCATAATCTTGCCTGTGGGCTCCAGAGAGGTGATTTGCTAGGTGACTCTCCTAGCTAGTTCCAGAGTGGGAAGTTTGCTGCAGCCTAATCCAGTGCTTTCTTCAAACAGCTTCCCAGATATTTTACGATAGCCCTCACGTCTCCCATTATTTTCTCCATGTGGTTCCTCTTCTGATTTGGTTTCTGGGATCCTTGTTTCAGCATACTTTTGGGTTCCCTCTGGTTTGTCTGTGTTTTTGTTTAAATATGTGGCATTCAGGATGGAACCCATACTTCAGGCAGGGTCTGGGCAGCACACTTTTATTTTAGTAGAAATTTGGAGAACAATTTTGTTTGAAAGGCAAATGAAATATTAATATATATTGGCACTCACATGACCTTCCACCTTTCTTCTCATGTTTTTCTGGAGTCAGCACTGCCAGAATCTTTTTGTTTGTTCGTGCGTAAAGTCACCTTTATTAGTATCTTTCATTTTCCCGTTTGCCTCCCCTCGTGTCTTTTATTTTGTTAAGACTCATATAGGAAAATTTTCCCTAAAATATTGTTTTTAGTAAAATGGTGCTGTATCTCTCTCTATATATCTATATCTGTATCTATGTCTATCTATCTATCTAGGTATCTTTCTGTGTGTCTATAGTTTCACATACTTATTCCATTTTGATTTCCTGACAGAGAGAGAATCCATGTCCCATAAGTACCCCAGATCTAGACAGGCAGCAAAGCTATTAGTCCCATGAAAAGTTGTTACACTGTCTTTTAGAGCATTTAACAACAGCCCACTTTGATCTATGTTCCAATGCAGCTATTATAAAATTGGTGTTTGTAGGGCAGAAATGCCCTTCTTGTGCTTTATAACTGATTGTTGTTGCATAGTCAGGGGATTGGAGTCATTATTGTAAAGCACATGGAGGGAGTGGACTGTGATCAGTGTTAGCCTCAGACTGTATTTTTTCTTTGAAGATGTTCCCAATTTTGCCATCAATGTCATGGTCCTATAATGACCAACAGTACTCTAAGTAATGTATAGGCAGAATGAAATTAGACCAAGAAATAATTTAGAAGGTGCACCTAACTCGGTGTCATGTCAATGTCCCATCAGTCATTGCTTAGCAAGACAAATCAGTGTAGTTCACTCTCAGATAGTTCACTTGAGTCATTGGCTCCCTTTACTTAATTTACCAAATAAATAGGTAGGAGATAGGAGTAAAGATAGAATTTATGTGTTCCTTGAAACGTACTTTCCCAGTTCTTTAATTTGATGGGATTAGATGGGTTTTCTCCCTCCATCTATTCTCTATATAGCAGCCATAATGACTGAAGGAGGAGGAGGACGGGGGTGGGAGGAAGAGGAGAAAATGGCTGTAGTTTCAGGTCACTCCACTGCTCAGATTCCTCTAGTGACTTCCTGTCTAACCCAGAGTAAAAGCCTGCATGATTTGGGCTCTACCCTGACCACCCCCTTCCCCTTGTTCTCTTACTGTCCCCCAAGCCAGCTCTCTGTTCCACCCAGCGGCCTCCGTGCTGCTCCTCAAATGTGCCAAACATGCCATCTTAGCACGTTTGCATTTTCCCGGGATGCTTGACTCCGAGATATCCCCATAACTTCTTACTTTTTTTCTTTTAGGTTCCTCCTTAAAAGTCACCTTATTAGAGAGGCCTTCACCGGCCACCCTATATGAAGTAACAACCTCTTTCCTCTGTCCTCCCTATACTTGCTTCATTTTTCTCGACAGAGCTCATCACTACCTGACTTTTATATATGTATTTGTATTTGTTTCAGTAGAAACAAATGAAGGGCGGGGATTTTGTTTTGTTCACTGCTGCGGGCCTGACCTGGAACAGTGTCTCACACATAGTAGATACTCAATAAATATTTGCGGAATAAATAAATGTCAAATGAAGGTAAAAATATCTAAAAAGTGGATTTGAAAACAAAGTAAGTGTGGTCTTAGGCACAGAATTAAGTAGACATATCAATGGAATGAAATAAATAGCTAGAAACAGACTTTTACTTTTGTAAGATCTTGATATATAATAAATTACTGCCTATTATTGGGAAGACATTGGTTATTTCTAGGGATTGCCAAACTTTTTCTATAAAGAGAAAGATAATAAATATTTCAACTTTGTAGGCCACTATCACAAGTGTTATAGCACTTACTTTAGGGAAAGGAGCCATAGATAATACATAAATGAATTGATATGGCTAGATTTGACCCATGGTCTGTAGGTTGCCTACCTTGGATTATTAAGTTAATAATATAAACACCATTAAGGTAGTAATTTTTGTTTATTTTGTTCACTGATGAATTCCAAGTTTGTAGAACATTCTTGTACAGAATAGACAACTCAACAAAAATTCTTCATTTGAACTAAATCAAAATGACTATTGACAACACTGGCTATTGGGATGAAATGAACTGACATCATATAATAGCAATAATTGCAATGAATTTTAGAGCTAAATGTAAGCAAAAATGAAACAATAAAAATGGATGGGAGTGTAGATGAATATTTATCTGCCTTTGGATGAGAAAGATCTTTTTAAGTAAAAGCAATAGATGAAATTAGCTAAGGAAAATCATAGAAATTTCACTCTGAAAATTTAATACTTAAGTACATAAAAACATCAAAATGGAAAAAGTTACTGTGTACTTTAAAAAGGATAATAACCATCACATAAAGAACTTAGATACATTGATAAAAACTCTAGCAATCTAATAAGAAAATGGGCAAAACCAGGCATTCATGATTTATAGAAGAGGAAATACAAGTAATTAATAAACCTCTGAAAAAATGTTTAACTGTTAATAATTTTTAGAATAATACAAAGGGAAATAAGATCCATTTTTCAACCATCCAAGTTGCAAGAGTGAAAAGATAATATTAAATGTTGGTGATGATTCAGGGTATACATTTGCATGTCCTCTTGACGAGAGCATAATTTTATGCAGTCTTTCTGAAAAGCATTTGGAATGCCTTAAAAAAACCTTCACACCTTTTTAATGTGTCAAGTAATTTACCTTCCAAGAATCTGTCCTTGGGAAATAATTAGAAATGCTATAAAGAATTTATGGTCAAAGAAGTTCAGCATACTTTTATAATAACATACAGTAGGGAATATTTTCAATATTTAATATTAGAGGACTGCTTAAATACATTAAGAGAACATTTTTGAGAATTTTTAATAATGCGAGAAATGCTAATGATTAAGTAAAAAAAGGAAGATATGAAACTGATTATCCAGGAATGATTTTAATTATGTAAAATATATATGATAGAGCAAAAAGGTTAGAGGAAAAAATTCCAAAATGTTAATCATAGTTTTTTATCTGAATTGTAGGATCATGGATAATTTTCATTGTCCAACTTATTTTTTTCTGGATTTTTTCAGACTTGCCATGATTAATATATACTGATATTATGGAAATGTTATCTTTTTCAAAAATGAATTTAAAATTCTAAGAGAGCCCCAGTTGAGTATATGAGTAGACAATTCACATAAAAAGGAGATATAGAAAGCAAATGCTTAGAAAAGTTTTGGCCTTACCAATAAAAGAATGCAAATTAAAATACATATGAGATATCACCTCAGATATTTAGAGGAATATTTTTTACAGTCTGTGAGGAATACTAAAATGATCCTTACAATTTGTATTCCTTGGTCTATATGATCAAAAGTATTTTACTGGCTCTGGAGCTGCCCTGCCCTGTGCCACTTGCCACATGTGGCTATTTAAATTAAAATTTTAATTAGGATAAATTAAATGAAATGTAAAAATTGAGTTCCTCAGTTGCACTAGCCACATTTGAAGTGCTCAGTTGGCACATGTGTCTGATGGCTATGAGATTGGACATGACAGATTTAGAATATTTCCATCATGGCAGTAAGTTCTACTGGACAGTGCTGCTCTAGCATCTGATAACTAGCACAGTCTGTCATCCTTGAAGGGTAGCAGTCACTTTTAGAGCAGAAGAGGAGGAGGAGGGACATAGTATATTAAGGGGAAAAATTCAGACATAATTGTGTCTAGAAAGTTCACTTAATCTTTTCTTGTTCCATAAGTAATTTTAGAAAACCTAGTATGTGCTTAGGTGCTGCATGTATAGTGGTGAGCAAGACAGCCTCGTTCATGGTGTCCAGGAATGCGTATTCTAATGGTGGAGACGGTTCTTTACTTACTCTTCCCCCAGAAACCTCCATTGCTGCTTCTGCTTCTGCCTCCTCCTTCAGTTCTTTGTTAAATGTTGCATTATACAGAGATGCCACCCAAGTAATTTAAATACATGGTGATCCTTGACCATACTTACCCTCCTGCAGCCTTTCCTGTACCTCTTACCTGTCTCTATTTTTCTCTACAGTCTATTTTTTCTATTTTTACCACTTAACATGTTATGTATTTGTTAATTTGTCTATTGTGTGTCTCTCTTGATTAGGAACATTGTTTTGTTTGATTCACTGTTCTATCTCCTAGTGCAATATTTAGCTTTAATTTAATAATTTATGTCCCTATGCAGCAAGCCATGAAATTTGACAAATATATAGTAAAATTCATCTGGAAGTAGAAGAGGACACATATTTTAAAAGGTGGATTTTTTTTTTTCTTGGAAAAGGTGATGGTACACTTGTTTTCTCATGTTGTAGAACACATTACATATTGAGAATCATTTCATTCTATGGAGTTGGGTTAAAATACTAAAAAAAAAAAGAAAAATTCAGGCAGTATACTAGAGATCTGGGGAGAGATTTAAGTAGTCATTAGTGACAAATTATAAGACAAACCTCAAGGAACCTAAGAGTGAGGCAAGGAATCACTATCTAATAAATATTTGGAAGATATTTGAATATAAGTATGGGAAAAAATTAATCAGAATCCATAAGTTAGGTCACCTACAGCAGAAAATTCAAGATAATTTAAAGCAGGGATGGGGAACATTTTCATATTGGAAGGATACATTGATTTATCTGTAATCAAATAAGGCCACATTCAAGAGACTTCAATTAGATATACTTAAAAATGTACACTATGTTGTAAACATCTAACTACTATGTACTTAATAATTTCAAAAAATGAAAACCATTTGTTAATTTTAAAGTTAACTAACCTTTTAATGACTTTGTTGTGTCTGCTTTTTGTTGGAAAGCATCTAATATTTAGTTGGAGCATGGAGGTCCACAGTTTCAATTGATCCTCTAAATGGGTATCAATCATTTGTGACGTTAAGGGTGTCTTGATTTGGCTTAGGTAGGAGAATGTAGATTCACAGCAATACATGGTTGAAATGCAAGAAAGTATTTTTTAGGGGATGTTCCTGAAGTCCATGGGTATTCTACTGCATTTTGCTATATTTCAAGCGTATCGTTCTTAGCATCAAATGACTTTAAAATGTCATCTATTGAGAGCTCAATCAATTCCGTCTGTAGTTCTTGGAGATACCAAGTAGGGGAAGCTGAAATGCTAATTTGAGTGTGATGTCATGATTCTCAAAGTCAGTGAACCTTTCGTTGTATTCTCCAATTAATAGGTCTATAACAGCTGCATATTCTTCAAATGATTTGCATATATCATCCTGCTCATGAGTGACCTTTGTTAACTGGGGAAAACGTTCATCTGAAATTTCCTTTCAAAGAAGTGTTTTGAAGAAAGATAGCCTTTTTGGAAAGGCTTGTATTTTTTGCAACATATCATATAGAGACTTAGTTTTACCTTGCAAAGAAATATTCAAGTTGTTTTGATTTGACATGGTGTCACACAGAAATGCTTCATTCCTATAAAAATCTCTTTTCAAAATTCACATTCTGATTGTGTTCTTCATAAAATATAACTATCTGTTCTCACACAGATAAAATTTTGGCTAACACATGTCCCTGTGAAAGCCAACACACTTTAGAATGATACTGCAAAATCACACTGAAAACCTCAGTGTTCAACTTTAGCATGTTAAGAAACTGAGGATGCTGCATTGCATTTGCACAAATATAATTAAAAATACTTAAAACTTGTTGCAAAGTGTCACTTAAAATAGTAGCTTTAGCACAGAGCTTTTGCTGATGCAAGATATAATGAAAAGAAATGAGAGCATCTGGATCTGTTAATACTTTTTTTTATCTGTGCAATAAACCCTTCATGTTTTCCTGTCATGGAAGGTGCACTGTCTGTACACACACTCACTAAATTCGCCAAATTCAGTCCAATTTCACATTTATCTTGAAAGTTGTTGAAAATATCTGTTCCCTGCATTGTGTTTGTAAGAATGGCCAAAGTGAGTGACTCTTTGTAGCAAAGAAAATCTTCTGTTATGACCCAAATGAAATATAAAACCTATGCTGAGTCAGTAGTATCAGTTAATTCATCCACAGCGATTGAGTAATATATATTTTCCTTTTGAAGTATTGCATGAAGTTGTTCTGTTAAGTTGAAGGCTAATTCATGCTGCTGATCAGTTATGGTTCTCCTTGAAAGAGGCAGTTGTTTGTACTTTTAAACATTATCAGGGTCTAAGCATTCTACAACTTCGACAGTGCATTCTTTCACAATTTCTACGTCACTGAATGGCTTCCTTTTTTTCCAGAGTATACAAGCTACTTTATAAGGTGCTTTCAGTGACCTTATTTCCAGGTCTTATTGCTGCTCAAAGGAATTGTCTTTGCTTTTCCTTTCCATCTTTTAATTTCTGTAATACAACCTTTTGTGCCTTTCCCTCTAATTTAAAATATTTATGGTCCTTATGAGTGTTATAATGCTGATGAGCATTGACTTTCTTTAATGTTGATTTTACAGTATCACAAAACAAGCAAATCCTCTTATCTTTAGCAGAAACAAGATAATATTGCAATTCCCAATTGTCATTAAAAAATCTGTTTTTTTCCTTCAGTGTTCTCTTAGTCTTCTTTGATGTGATGGGTTGTTAAGCAGACAGAATTAAAAAATACTGTTGAACTGTGCAACTATTCACAAATTCCACTTCAAACAGAAACACAGTACACCGTCTGATAGCAGACTGGTGTACTTGACCCCCCCGCCAGTCTCCTGTGTTAGTGATGCCAGTCAGGCTGGGGGACGATAGAGCTAAATCATGAGTGTAGCAGCCTTCAATTTAGCCCTTATGGCTTACTAATCTTCTAATTGTGCTGGTCAACCTGGGAGGATCATTTTGTTGAAACTTATTTTATTCTTTGGTACTTTAAATATGTTCATTTTAAAAATAAAATAATAGTATAAAAGATGAACAAAAATGTATTAATAAAAATAAAAGGATTTGTTCTGTAAAATTTGGATTCAGTCAAAAGGCCACACTTAAGGATCTAGAAGGCCACAGGTTCCTCACCCCTGGTTTAAAGAGTAAGAAAGTAGAATAAAAATGTATACACTATTCTTTTCTTTTGTAGAAGGAGGTTTTTTCCTTTTTTGTATTAAATAAATAGTAATGATCAAAATAAATAATATTGCCTGAATGCTAAAAAGTAGTTTATACAATGAAATGTAATGAAATAAATCTTCTAAATAGTCAGAATGTGAAGATACACATGAAATGACAACTTAAAAGAGCTTATCAAAATATGTTAAACTCATACATAATGTGCAGTCACTATCCAGGTTTTTGGAAAGTGGTTTACAGCAGCAGTCCCAAACCTTTTTGGTGCCAGGTACCAGTTTCATCGGAGACAATTTTTCCATGGTGGGGGGTGTGTAAGGGAGAGGAGGCATAGGTGGAGCTCAGGGGGTTATGTGAGCAATGGGGAGTGGCTATAAATACACATGAAGCTTTGCTTGTTTGCTTGCCAGTGTGCTCACCTCCTGCTGCCCCCTCTCCCTGCATTTTGCATTTCCTAAGTTTCACGGAAGACAATTTTTCTACTCATGGGGGTGGTACAGGGGTGCAGAGCTCTGCAGCCTGGTCCCTAACAGGCCACAGACTGCTACCGGTTCACAGCCCGGGGTTGGGGACTGAAGGTTTACAGGGTTTGAATTACTTGTGAATGACAGAATATAGGAATGAAATGGATGTATGAAAAGTGCGGCCTATTAGTGATGTAATAAATGCAAAATAATTCATTAAATTGACAAAAACAATTATAATTTGCAGGTATAGCAGTCAGTTCCAGTAAGAAACACATGGCACACTCTAACAGATGTAGGTAGAGTTAAAGGAACCAAGAAGGGATGGGAGAGCACCCAGGAATTTTATCCCCACTAAGCCTGAGGGCACGTGGGGTGGGAATTAGTACTGGAGCCTGGAGAGAGCTTGGAGACATGGGGAAGGGATCTAATAGGAGATGTACCAGAGAATAGAGGCTCCACAAGAGAGGGACATGGAGGCAGAGGTACAATGGGTGCTTGATTTCTTTCTCTTCCACTCTGTGATCTGCCAGCGCCTAATGAGGTGGGGAACCTGTGGCCTCCAGTCCACATGTGGCCCTCCAGATCCCCAAGTGTGGCTCTTGACTGAATCCAAACTTCACAGAACAAATCCCTTTATTAAAAGAGGTGCAGCAGAGGAAAATGAAGTTTTTCTTGCCTCCTTTGCTTGCTTAAAAAGAACAATCTTGAAATCAGAATCCTGTAGCTGCCCCACTGGACCAGAGCCCCAAAGGAAGAGCTTGTTGGTGGTAAGGAGGGAGCATCCTATGTATCCATACATAGTTTGTTGATAGCGTTGTTAATTTATTATTTTAGAGGATCAGCCCAGCAAGCAGTATAAAACTGTCTACATAACCTCATCTGGTTATGACATATACAAAAAAAATATTAAAGTAAAAACAGTAATTTTGCATAATTCTTTATAAAATAGCAAAAAAAAAAAAAAGGAAATCACATCATAAAAGACTAGCAAGAAGGAAATAACTAAGAATATAAGAAAATGATTTGTAATATTGCTAATGTATACCTCAACTCATTCCAAAACTGGATTAAAGCATGATGGTGCATTAGAATGATGGAATAAATATAGCCTTTTAAAAACGAGTGTTTAGATAATGACAGTACATGAAAATGTTTTATAGGAAATAATGTTATGTGAATAATATGTGCAAACAGATTGAAACTTTTAAAGTATGTGTATTACACATAAAAAGATCATTTGATGTGATGTAATTTTATCTGAGCCATTTCCAATCTTTATTGTAACAGGAAAATAAATATAAATAAAGTAAAAAAAGAAATATTAATATTTATTAGGTTATTTTTTTCTAAAAAGTTTTTAAAAATTTTAAATAGAAAAGTAGCTTCCTACATTTCTTGGTTATCCATGATATTACAGTGTAGGATACAAGGTAGAAACGTTATTCATATGGAGGAGAAAAAATATCTTGAAAAATTATTTGAATTTCTTGTCTAAATAAATTGAGGAATAGATTCCACAAAGTTTTGTAAAACACACACTTTTCATAATCCAGAATTTTGAAGAAAGTTTTTATCTAGAAATAGATTGCTTTTATTAATTCACTTACTAAAAAGCAAATTTCTGGGTTGTTCTCTGGCAAATGTCCAGTTGCAGATAATGGAGTGTGATACTATAATAACTCCAGAGAGAAAAGTCACTGGATGAGGAAGAGGGTTTTTTGAGTTGGTTGTGATAGAATTGGTCTGCTACCTCTTCAACTTTAAGATATATTTAACCTATGTATCAAAAAAGTTCATTGTAAAAGCCAGTGCTAAAAAGATACTCAAAGAAATAAATCCTAATTCATATCCATCACGGGAAAATCAATTTTATATTAGTTCTGAGACCACATTAAATTTTAATCCTAGGTTAGATGTTCTCCAAATATAGCCTAACCCAAAGTTAACCTAAAAGAAAATGAGTTCTTAATCTTTCTTTCATTTTGCAAAATTACTTCACTGATTCATTCATTACACAAACATTTGTTGAACATCGTTTATGTGCCAGGCACTATGTTATTGTTATATGCTGGAACAATAACTAGAAGATTACATAATTTGACATAATTTATTTCCTTTAGCTGCACTGTTCCCTTCAATAACCCTAGCAGATTAGATGCACTAAAAACCTTTTAGTTTTAATAACAATGTCAAGTAGGTGTCATTTAATAGTTGAGGAAAAAATGAACTGCCCAGATGGGAAGTGACTTAGATGCAAAACAAACCAAACCCTGTCATCTTTCTTTCACCTCCACTGAGCAATGGTACATCTGTTTCCCAAACCAAAAACCCTGGGACACATGGTTTGAGAAGAGAATTTTTCTCTTTCGTGAATTCGTGTGAAAGGTTTTAAAGCAAGACTAGATTAAATTTCATTTACTCATTCTTTTGGTTAAGCACCTTATTGAAAAGAAAAAGAAATTACATAAAAATTTGGATTGTCTAAGAACATCTGGAACATGTGGCCACCATATTTACCCACCAGAATTTTGTGAATATTTAAACTTTCTTTCTCTGCTCCAGTTTTTCAGGCTTTTCTCAAACCCTCTGCTCTCCCCTCCACCTTTTTCTTCTTCTTTTTATCTCCATGTTTCCTTTTCACTACTCAGCTTTTTTTCAGGTGTTTTCAATCATGCATCTTAGCTTTTACAATTTGTCTACCCTGACACACTTCAAAATGTACAGTTTAGCAAAATAACCGATTTCTGCCTCATTTAATCAGATGTAAAGATTAGAATAGGAACTAGGGCTGTTCTTTCCTGGTCTGTCCCCAGCCCTAGTATTGTTTCTTCTGGCTTAGCTAACGCTGAAAAGAAGGCATGCAAACATGTACTTCATGCTCCCCAGATAGTCTGTAGATGAAAACGTCAAAATTGTTGAAAAGGGTTTGATTTATCTTCTCCTACCTTTCTATTTACCTCTCCAGATATTTTCTGTGTTTGCATTGAGCCAGGTATTCGAGTGGAAATGTGTGGAGATATAAACCACCATTAATCACATTCACCCCTTTCTTATGACTGTTTCCTCTTTGGTTTCCTCATATTGAGTGGAAAATTGTTTTCTAGCAAAGCCAAGCTTGGGGACAGAGGGAGAGTTTGCGGTGCAAGAGAAGGGGAAAGCAAATCAGGAAGAAGGGGCTGGAGGTGTCTGTGAAAGAATTCTGCACCAAGGCTGAACTGCCAAGCAAACTTGAAGGAGAAGCTACTGCAGAATGATGAAATTTTAATGGATTTCAGGCAGAAATGCTTCTATTCTAAACAGCTTTAGAAACAGAAAAAATGTTATTGACAACTATTTCAGGACAATATTTAGATGGTTCCATTATTGAGTTATAATTTAAAGATGTAATAAATGTATTGAGTTGTTTTATTTTTCTCTCCAGGTTTGCAACACAACTACAGACAGGAAACATGCAGACATCTTCTTAGAGAAGTGTGTCACTGAGTCGATAATGAACATTGTGAGCGGCTTCTTTAATTCTCCTTTCTCAGACAACAGTACCAGCCTCCAGGTAACTTAAACAAGTACAAATGCATTCTGTTGCAAAGAATTTATTAATATTCTATATGAGTAGGAAAAAATTTTGATCTGGTCAGAAAGTTATTTCCTACACTTCTGATGAGCACTCTTATATTATTTACTATTATGTCCCTTTCAGAGTTTACCAAATATTTTAAATTGAAAAGACCCTATCTTCAAATTGAATTACTTTTTCTCTCTCTCTAAGCAGAATGGGAACTTTTATATCTGTCTGTTGACTGTCTGCCAAGTGTTGAAATAATGGCATGATTCTTTAAATGGATAGGCATTTTCACCCTTATAGTTCTACTTTAGCAATTTATACTGAAAGAATTAGCAGAAGTTTTATATGTTAAGAATTTCATCCAAGTATTTATAATACTAAAAAATTGACATCAACCATAACTGTCCATAAATGGAAGAAAAGCTAAATAAAATATATGGTATTATCTGTAGGATGGCTTACTATATAGCAATTAAAAATCATGTTTTAAAGGGAAAATTGATGACTACAGAAAATAATCATGAAGTGGTATTAGGCCATAGAATTGCATTATAGTAGCATTCAAAGTTGTTTGTGTGAAGAATAGAAAAACTCAGGAAGTAAATATCTTCAAAATATTGATACTGTTTATCTCTACATTGTAGGATTAGACATGCGTTTTCTTTCTATTGTTCCCAAATATCCTACAGGAATTGTGTACTACTCTTATAAAGTATCATTTTGATTATACTTTCTTTAGGGAGAAATTTCAAACTATTAGATAGAACCATATGAAAATGTTTTTGCAGTTTAAAATTGTTGTCTCTTCTACTTACCCATCATATGAAACCAAAACAAACTAACAAACTCAGAAACATCTGCTTTATTTATACTTGGGCATAAACAAAGGTTTATAAAAGATATATTTAAATTCATGTCATTGGCTTCAAGAAATGGTATCGTTTTCAGGTTAAGAATATAGTTATTAATAAAATGCAAATAATCAATTTTCTATAGTGTCTGGCATGGTGCCTATCATGAAGTGGGTACATAATGTTTGTTGAATGAGATATTTATTAAATGGCACTGGAACTCTAACGACTGTATTGTATTTTGTTTTGCTGACCTTTCTGATAATGCACAGATATTGTATCAGTAGTATTGATGGTTTAGCCGCACTATTTGCCTACTTTCTGTTTTCAGACACATCAGCCAGTTTTTATTCAGCTGCTGCAATCTGCCTTTAGAATTTACAATTGCACCTGGCCAAACCCAGCACAGAAAGCCTCGGTGGAATCCTGTATCAGAACTTTGGCTGAAGTGGGTAAGCCAGGGTTTGGGTTTTACTTGTTTTTACATTTCTTGAAGAAATTGGGTTTTTGGCTAATAGGCAAAATAAAAGCAGCTTCCCAATTTACAACTGAATTATAAAACAGGTATGGTTTCTATAAAGCTGAAGAGCGGTGATCAGCAACTGATTCTGAATGTTGCATACTTTTCGGGAGGGAAATATCATCCTTATAATTCAAAATTTAAATTTAATATTATTGCATATGACACTTTAATATTATAGCTCAGTAAGAATTTACAGGAATGATTTTAGTTGATTTTATTATGGAATTGCCTTGTCTATTAAGTTGCTGGACTTAACTGATACCTTCATATGGCATAGGACTTTGAGAGTTTTTTAGTTTTCTGATTTTGTTTGAAATCCATCAGCATTTCTTGAGGGCCTATTATACATTGAAAGCTTCAGAAATTTGGAAGGTAAGGAGATTACTGCTAAAGGAAGGTTAGTGTATTCTAGAAGAGTTTCTCATAGATTCCTCTTTTTCTTTGTCTGTGAAGAGGTTAATTAGGGCCATTCTACCAAGGGTGAGGAGGAGGAGGGAGAAGAAATACAGACTTGCTAGACTTAAAAAAAAAAGGGCTTGAACATTCTCTCAACTAACGGTGGTTTTGCAGGCATTGGGAAGGGCAGTGTATAGTGTGTTTTATTATCATTGTCATCGTCACTGTTAACATTTATTGAGCACTTACCTTGTGCAATGCTAAGCAATTTGCATGCATTATCTCATTTCATCCTTAGATAGGTTCTTTGATTATTTACATTGTGTGGTTGAGAAAACAGAGAATTATCTAGGTTATGTAACTTGGCCAGGGTTATAGTGTCTGCTCAGTAGATATGTGTTAAATGAATAAATGGCTTAACTAATTAATGACCACTTAAAATGTTTTTAGTCTTTCTTCCCTGTCTATAATTTGACTTAAGTGATTTTATATTGACAAAATTTAGTGATGGCTCTGATTTTAATTGGAATACATTGAAAAGCAGTTATAACCCAAGAGGATCAATTGAAAATTATTAGAACTAATAGACTAGTAATACAGTTCACCAAGGTAATTAATTATAATTAACTATTATACTAAATGGATTTTCTGTATACCAAAAAGAAACACAGAGCATAATGTGAAAAAGATATCATTCACAATGGCAATGAAAATATTAAACACATAAGAGTAAGCTTAAGAAGTATGAGATGATAAAATTATGCTATATTGAGGGATATAAAATATTTTAATAAATGGAGAATAATTTCTGGATTGGAAAATTCAATTGATAAAGATGCTGGTTCTCCTCAAATAAAGTAATAACTTTGATGCTCCCACACCTGGAACCCTCCTGCGTACACACCCTCCTCACCTCACAGCCAAGCTGGCTTGGGCACCACATGCTGGACTACACCTCACAACGATGCTGTCCTCTTGTGGCTTGGCCTCTGACACGCTCCTATGGGTATATTCTCCTCACCTCCTGTCATAGTCTGCTTTGTGCTGCTGTAATGGAACACTTGGGACTGAGTAATATATAAAGAACAGAGATTTATTTCTTGCAGTTCTGGAGGCTAGTACAAGGTTGAGGGGCTCACATCTGTCAAGGGTCTTTTTGCTGCATCATCCCATGGCAGAAGGCATAAGGCAGAAAGGCAAGGGGCCGGGGAGAGCATGCGTGCAAGAGGACAGGGGCTGAACTCATCCTTTGATCAGAAACCCAATTCCGCCATAACTGACTTACTCCTGTGTTAACAGTATTAATCCATTCATGAGAGCAGACCCCTCATGGCTTAATCACTTCTTCCAGGTCCCACCACTGTTGCAGTGGGAATTAAGTTTCCAACACAATAACTTGGGGGGACACTTCAAACCATAGCAGCTCTCTTGGGCTCCAGTTGTCTAGATCAGGAGGCTATCTGTGGGGATGACCTCTTCACCCTGCTTGGCCTCACACTCTCTATCCTGGGTCATTCCTTTGCACGAATACACTCCTCACCTGTAACACCCTGAGCCCAGGCTGTCCCTAGATGCCCTCCTCACGCCTCTCGAGTTCTGATACTCCACTCCAGGCAGCCCTCCCATACAGACCTCCCACAGCTTTTGGGGCCCTAACACTCCCCACGGCTCCTTTTCTCACCTTACCCAACACTAACATTTACTTTTCACTGCTTCTCCTAAAGGTGTTTAGGACTGACTGATTTGGGAAGCAAAGGAAGGGATATAGGAAGAGGAAGAGGCCACAATATGTATTGTGTTAAAAATAAAGAAGGATGCATAAGAGAACCTAATTTTTACTTTACAAAGATGCACATAGCAAAATATCCAGAAGTATATAAATAAAATATTAAAATTAGTTACCTCTGAGTGGTGGGATGATAGGTGAATCTGGTTCTCTTATTCATGCTTTTATGTAATTTCTGAGTTTTTAGTAATATATAATTTTCAAGTTATAATAAAACAACAGTAAAAGTGTTTTCATTTGGACTGAATCAGTTAGGAAATATATTAACAATTAAAAGATAAAATCCAAAGGAAAAGCCAAGAAATAAGCAAAGAAATAAGATGGTGTTAATCTTTGCATAGGAATACATTGCCTTAGCTGCCAAGGATATGTCGTATTCTACATTTTCTCCTCTTCTTCCTTTTTCCTCCTTCCTTCTCCTCCCTCCTCCTTTCCCTATGTTCCCTTTCCCTCCTCCTCACCCTCCCTCAGTTTTTAGCAAATGCAATGGGAGGAAATACCTGTTAGCCCTACACAGAACATAGGGGGCATGCTGTCTATAATACTTAAAAATTGAGAGATGAAGAAGTTTGAGCTACAAGTGAGATTCCGTGTTGTGCTTGCTACCTGAATTCTGACTTCAGTGGTGTGCATCATGTAGTCAAATCAGTTCTTGCATAGCAGGATAGCAGAGCTTTGGGATTTAAAATAGTCACTGAAACTATATTAGCCTAAATATATCTTTTATTTCTCAGTTATAAGATTTCATTTCCTGCCATTTCCTATACTGGCCAGAATCTTATGATTTAACAGGATATTTTAGTTTCTTTTTGTATGCTTTAAAGACATGAGTGATAGGAAAGAAGTCAAAAAAACAATTATAGCTAAATCTTTAATCAAGATAGGTGAAAAGTGATGTTTCTGTGTAACATCTCAGTACTGTCTTTGTGGGAAGACATGTTTCCTTCGTCTGCCTTGTTGGTCCCTCCATCTGAGCAGTTACTGAGCTCTGGAAGCTCAATCCCACCCTCCCTCTGCCTTGCTCCCTACCGTCCCCCACCCACCCATCGCAGCCTTGTTTAACCCTTCATTACTTTCTTCTTGGACCACTGCAGAAAATCAATGTTTCCTCCTTCTGTCTTTCCTCACTTAAATAAGTCTGCTAGCAGAATAACCTTCCTGAAGTGCAATTCTCTCTATTGTTTAAAAACATCATTGCCAAAATCACCAACCTTCGATACTGTGTCCTTTTGTCTCACAAACTAAGGCTGGGTTCCTCACTGTGACATGTGTGGCCTGCAGGACACAGCCCTTCCCTTTCTGTTCTTGTCACACACTGGTTCCCACACACTCCCTATATGACAGCAACCTGAACTGTGCCGCATGCACTGCACACACTGTGACTTTCTCTCCTTCCTACAGTTTCCCCCCTTGCCACCTCTCAGCATCTTGTCCCTTACTCAAAGTTTTTTGGGTCAAATTCCCCTATCAAAGCCATTCTTCCTCCCTGAAAATCCAGGTCTGAATTCGCCCCCGTTTGCCCACTTAAACCTTTCCTCATGGTCTTCCTCTAATCCTAACTTACAGCATCACAGGTACTATTCTTATTGCCCCTATTAGATTTTGAGGGAAGACAGAATGAGGTAGCTGTCAAAAAGAAATTAATATAAAGCTATTACTTAGGACGAAGGTGAAAAGCACGTTCTGCGCTCTGTTGATTAGACTGCATGCTTTGTTGGTTGTTGGTGAATGGGTCATGGAAAAACACAGAACCAAAGGGAAACACATTCACAAGTGAACACTCATGATAATAAAGGGATCTAAAACCGCCTCACTTGAGTAATGATTGAAAACGTGAAATCTTTAGACAAAGAAACATTCCTCTGAGGAGGAACATAATAATTACCTTCAAACACTTGAAGGTGAGCCATGGGCTTCTTTCACAGGGATATGATTATAACTATAATAATATATGGCAGCTGCAGGAGGCAGATTTCTGTCCTACTTTAAAAAATAACTATTTTACAAAGAGTACTCTTTTAAAACCTTAAGGGTCACAATTGATTCTTCCTTTTCATTCACTCCCATTAAACACAACAGCAGATTCTCTTGGTCTCACTTCCAAAATACATCTTTTTCTCTTTCTCTTGTGTGTCTCCCTTGTCCAAATCCACCATCATTGGACCAGATTACAGAAGAGTCTCTTACTGAATTCCCCACTGCAATCCATTCCCTGCACAGCAGTTAGAGCGATCTTAAAATGTAAATTGGAGCATATCACTCACCCACTTAAAACTATCCATTGCACTTAAAGTTTGTACTCCTTTCCGTGGCTTACAAAGATTTTAATCATCTGAGCTTCATCTAGTCCTACCTTTTCTCCATCACCTCCTCAGCTCTGCTCCACCCACACCGGCCTCTTTCTGTGTCTCCTCAACTGCATCAGGCCTTTTTCTCACCTTAGGGCATTTGCATGTGCTGCTCCCTCTATTTGGACCCTCTTACCCTAGATTGTCACTTGCTGGTTTCCTCCTGTCAATCAGATCTCAGTTTGAAATGTAAGCAAGTGCTCAATGACATGTTCCAGAATACTCCATATACAGTGTCAGAGTTTCTTCTTGCCCCTTATCATATTATACAATCTTATTTTCCTCTTAGCACTTACCATCATTTGAAAGCATCTTGTTAATTTGTTTGCTCATTGCTTCTTTTTTGTCTACTTCCCCTTTTAGAATGTAAACTATGAAAACAGGGACTTTGCTTTTTTCACCTCTGGAGCCTGAAAGTGTGTGGGGCTGACAAAGCAGGTTAATAAATGTTTGTTGACTGACAATAATCCATAGGCTGGGTATTTTGAAGATAGTGGAATTTAGGCTTAGAAAGTTTAGATAACTTGCCCAATTAATATGTAGTTGAGTTGGGTTTGAAATTCTAGTTTCTCTGAGTATGAAGTTTAAGTTTTGTCATGTTTTCTCAGAAGTTTACCTAAGAAGCCCTAACATGTAAACTAGAACTATGGCAATTTGGCTTGCTGGTGTCAAAGGACAAAATTACAACAAAGTTACTTTAAAAATGTAATTGGCTTTTATTTGCGATTCTAGAATCCAGCAGCACCTCGATTGTTTTATAGACAAAAGGGCTGAAGAAAGCAGAAAGAGGGAACAAGAATTGGGCTGGTCTTTTCAAAGTTACTTTGCTTATAGGGTTAAAACAGAGGGGACTTCCTTATCCTGCCAAACTGGGCCCCTTTGATTGGTTGCTGTGAATCTCCTATTTTCACTTTAGAGTTCAGTTTGATTTCCTGGCCAGAACCTGGCATGAATGACTCCATTCCGATTTGGTCTGGTTTTCTGGCTCTTAGTGCAGGAGGCTAGTCCAAAGCAACGGCCTTCCATAAACCTCGTTTAACACTGGGTAGGGATCTGTCTGAAGTTTTACAACTCAGGTGCAAAATTATTTCTGTTTCAGCAACTCTTTAAAAATACATAGAGGCACTAAAATTTAACACAATTCAAATATGTAAGGATTTATAATATTAAAGAGAACAAAGGGTATACATATTTAAAATATAACAGAGTCAAGAGTGTACTTTGTTTATAAAGCAAATTCTCAGTGCATTTACAAATTGGTAAACACATTGCTGTCAATGCAAATATCAATTATAGTTACATTTACATAACACTTCGTGATTTGTAAAGTGCTCTCAAGCACATTAGATCAACTCATCTATCATTATCAAAAATACTTCATTCTCTTCCTTATTTGTACATCGAATACAAAAGGTAGTAAAAATCAGCCAAAGCACTGACTAAGTCAGCGCTCACCTTGCTGAGAGCAGCAAGCGTTTATTGAGTGTTGGGCAGTTGGGGAGCTGTATTATATGGACATAATTCTTGGTCCTGTTTGATAGATAGGGAAATGAGGTTATCAAGGTTAGGCAGCTTGCTCAAGGTCACACAGGTAGGCAGAGAGCCTGCCAGGATCTGAACCCCTTCTGCACTGTGACATGCTAGCAGGCATTTGTGACTACTATCACAAAGCAGTGTAGACAAACATGTTAAGTGTTTTACACCTTTAAAATACAAAATATGGATCAAGATGGTAATTTAAGCTGTACATGAAACAAAAACATAGGATTTTCACATAACTTAAAAAGAAGTTGAGGAGCTAGTGAATTAAATTATGAAGGGTTTTGGGGATATCAATAGAAAAAGAGTACTTCTTATATTTTCTCTCTTTTTCCCTTGAAGTTTTTCCCAGAAGTTTGCTACAATTTTTCTTATTACCACTAATGTTTTGAGGCTATCAGCTGTTGCGAATTTACTATGTCATGTTAAGTTTTTCTGATAAAACTTCATAAGCTTTTAAAATTGAAGCCATGATCAATTGTGAATTTACCATATATATATCAGGTTAGATTTTTCTGATAAAATTTCTTAAGCTTTTAAAGGCCGAGACACTTTTGAATGACTTGTATCTGTAGAAATTACTGACATTTGCCACCATTTCTACATTTTCTCCTAAGTTATATAGAATTTGAAATCGATAAGAAGATACAAGTTCTTAAAAGATAACAAATGCAAATTCCCAGGCAAAGCCATTACATGCGAGGGGCCTAACTGGCATGTAAAGTACAGATATCTCTATCATTCTCTGCCCTCAGTGAGATAAATTAAGGCTGGTGGTGGGAGCAAGTAAGGATGGAGACCTGTGCAATAATTGCATGCCATGGCGTTCGTTGAGATTTGAGAAATGTTAAGGCGATTAAAGCCATGTAAGTTTTTAAATGTGCTTGGCCTATTGCTGTTCCTCAGTTTACTCATTCATATAAAATACAATTGCACATGGTAGAAAGCATAGAATTTGGAGAAAAAACATCTAAGAATTACTTCCATATTATTTCAGTTAAAAAAGAATTTTGTTCCATGTGTTTCATAATCTTCAAACTATTTGGGGGAATTAATGTTGGGTACTTTGTTGGCAATACAATCTATTTTCCAAATGGAAATTCTGTAAAATATCTTTTACAAATGGTCTAAATAATGAACATTAATCTTCAAGCCAATTGTTCCCAAAAAATTTGAACATGTAGAAAATATTAACCCATTGAGAAAAGAAATTCAGTCTCTGTTAAATAAACATATTATATCCATTTTAATCCATCTAGGATATTGTAGTTAATCATATAAAGAGTTTGACATAGCTCTGTGATTATGGTTTTTAGAAACTCCATTATTTAAAAAAAATTATTATAAATCTTAATCAGTTATAAGAGAACAGTATCAAATAAATTTTTTACTTTATTCAACTTTATTTATTCATTCATTCATTTGTTCATTTATTCAAATGATTTATAATGATTCCTCATTATCTGAAATGCATTACTCTAATTTTTAGGGAAATGCAGTGTGTCAAACCATATTTCCTGACTTCAATGAGTTTCCAGTAATTGGGGATAGATTAACATATACAGAAATGACAAAGCAGAAAACTAAGTCCTTTATCTGTTATAAATTTCTGGAGCCTGACACAGTGCCTAGAGCACAGTAGGTACTCAGTGTATATTTATTCCATGAATAAAACAAATTAATGAATACAAATGAATGAATATCCCACTCTTATCACTGGCTATATAATATCCCATTGCATGGCTACAATTGACTTAACCCCATTGTTGGACATTTATGTTGTTTTCAGTCATTTTGCACATGAGACAGAATATCTAGGAATAGAATTTCTGGGTTATTTTGATTTTGATAGATATTGCCTTCCATAGAGATTGTTCAGTTTACACCCCACCAGCAGTTTACACCCCACACTAGTGCCTCTCCCAGCAATGTAGAAGAGTATCTTTCTCATTGATAATATAGTGTGTCGGATTTTTGCCAATCTTGTAAGTAAAAATATTATTATAGTTTTAGTGTGTGTTTCTTTTTTTATGAATGAGGAAAAAACCTTTACATATGATTGGTATTTCCTTTTCTATGAACTGTCACTTCTTGTGCTTTGCTTATTTTTTCTAATATTTTTTTCTTAATAATTTGTATAACCATTTAGATATGAACAAAAGGAGGTCTTTCCCTATAAGTAACAATATTATTTTCTTGTCTTTTGTCATTTGAATTTTTGTTTTTATTTTTTAGCATGCAGAATTTTTAAATTTTCTTTGAGGCTTTTTAGGTTTTCTTGTATCTTCAGAATAGCCTTCATCAGTCTGCGATGTTTTTTGAATTCCCATGGAGAAATATCCTTGTTTTGGTTTGTTTGTGTTTGTGTTTTTGGTGTTGCTGTTAACATTAAAATTGTGAGCTATCTGGAATATATTTAACTATAGAGTATAAGGTACAGAATCAACTTTATTTTGTTCCAGGTGATTAGTCAGGTGTGCCAATACTAGTTGTTCAATAACCCATAAAACTTATATGCTTTATTCAATTTAAGGATGAATTAAGGACCCATCCAGTGCCAAACAGGAAAGATGCATTTAATATCTTTAATGTTTTCCTGTTTAAAAACACTAGTGCCTCTGTACAGATTTATCCTGTATACTTTGAGATGATACAGAAAAGATACCACTCTGCCTACAACATTACACCTTTCAGTGCTCCAGCTGTTCTCGTGCTCGTGGACCTGTACAGTGGTGCTTGACAACCAACCAGGTTTTCTAATTAATGCTTACACTTTCTATTGCCTTTTCCCCCTACCTGTCAGTTTATCTATCTAAGCATTTTTCTCCATGGCACCTATCACTGTATTATATGTGTTCTCAGAGATTGCGGTCTGGCAGGTATCATCAGTAATTCCATCTAATTAAAAAATTTCACATAATATGCAATATTTAATGAATAATAATTAGAAATAGATTTTGATTACATCTTAAAATCATGGCCAAGTCTTGTCATATTCAGAGAATTTTCAAGATTTATAAGGCTAATTAGAAGGTTAGTCTAACAGTAAAAATACCTATGAATAAAGATAGCTCATTTTAGAAAACTAGTTATCTCTAGGAAGAGCTCTACAAAAGATACATGCATTGATAGCAACCCATCCTCTCTCCTATTAGTTTTTTAAGGACTCCAAATATTTACTCTCTGAAAACATATCCTTAACAAAGTAGTAACTCAATTGTACTCTGACTTGGAAGTGAAATAGGAACAATTCTTTTTAAAAATTTTTTTTGCCAGTATAGCAATTTTAATAACAGAGTATACTTTAAGACAATTATTAGAGAAAAACAACATTTGTGAATATTTTTAATTTTTTTGTTTTAATTGTTTATTTTGAAAATTTTCAAACATATCTAAAAGCGGAGAAGCTAATATGATGAATCAGATGTATCCATTAAAACATTTTAAACTTTAACGTGACCCTTTCTATTAAAGTACACGGTAGGAGTTAATGCTACAGGCCAGAAGAATGGCTGGGTGTAGTTAATTCATTAGCTCTTTCTTACTGAGAGGTGGAAGGTGTGGGGAATGACTGACAGTTAATCCCAAGAATATGTCCTAGTTCAAATTTTGACATCCTATATATACCAGAATTTTTAAATCTTAACAAAAGTAATCTAAGTTTGGATTTATTTTTGTTGCATTTGAAAAATACTGTTCTAGTTATTAATGTTCTAGTAAGTGAAATAATAAACTCTTTTCTTTCTTTAGTCACAGTTTTCTTTTCTGCTTTGTTTTCCTGCTGTAATTTTTAAATAAAAGAAAGCTAAATCATCATTGTCAATTTTGGTTTCAGATTATATTTATACTATTTGGACAGCATGGAGAATCTATTTCAGACCATGTCTTTAGAGATATTCAAGTTTTTACAATTGCTTGAAAAAACTTTATTATTGTTTACACAGTTGACTAATTTTAACTCAAATTCTCTTTTCCTCAATTGCATAGTTAATTTTCTTTTATTGCTTAGAAATTGTGATTTAGCGTTTGGGTAGAGTTTACCTTTAGTCATGGGAAAGTGGTATATTTTACCCTGCTAATTTAGATTGTGCAATTTATGCTAAGAAAGGAGACTGGATAATATGAATCAAAGCTTGGCAAAAACAAAAAACTTTTCAACAGAATTTGGGATAGTGGAGTCTTTTCAGTCTGGTTGGTTTGTCCATGGTGCTGGCTGTGGAGAAATATGTCATGGCAACTGCTTACAGAAGAATCTGGGGTGGGTGAGATTTTCCTGAACTCACTAATAAAAGGCCTGCTTTCTTAATAACAGAGGTGCTGCCATTGAACTACATTTCCACTGGTGTCATTAGAAAAATATTCATTGAGCATTTCTTTGTGTAAGTCATGTTCATAGCAACAACACCTATTTGATGGTCAGTTCCATCAATGTACCTGATTCCTAAAGGGGAGATAAATCTCATTCCGCTCCCCCATTTGTTTAAACAACAGTGGAAACTTGTTTGTAATATGTTTTGAGCAACAGTAAGGTTTATAATTTTTGTTATTTTTGTTGCTTAGAAAATCACATAGAAGCGTTATTGTCTTCTGTTTGATTTTTAAATGTTTAGAGCAACCCCAGGTTATGTGTGAAGCAGCCAGAAAAGGATGAAAGTCTCGCCAGGATTTGATCGTGGTGCAGGATTAACTATTTATAAAACTATGGGCTGCTTGGCATTGTTGAGGCCGGCTGTCCTTTGGATGGGACAGAAGTGCAGTTTGCACTGCTGTGTGTGAAGGACATAAGCAGACATTGCATGATTTGGAAAAGGGAAACTTACCATGAATATTAGGAAAACATTCACTAGGCCAATCTGGACAATGCTAAAATTGATTGTTTAAGGTTGCTTATAGCAGCTGTTATAATTCCTATAAAACTTCAGCTTGAGTTCTTGTTTAAATTGATACCTATTTTTTTGTGGGTAGCAAAACATGTCTATTTTCTTTCTTTCTTTCTCTTTTTCTCTCCCTCTCCCTCTCCCTCTCTCTCTTTCCTCTCCCTCTCCCTCTCTCTCTTTCTTTCTCTCTCTCTCAAATGATCCTCCTGTCTCAGCCACCCAAGTAGCAGGGACTACAGGTGTGTGCCACCATGCCCAGCTAATTTTTCTGTGTTCTGTGCTGATGGAAGTTTCACTATGTTGTTCAGGCTGGTCTCGAACTCCTGGCCTCAAGCAGTCCTCTTGGGTAGCTAAGACTTCACAGGTGTGTTGTACCCAGCTAATTGTCTATTTTCAAAGCAGTTTTTAAGTACCTTTTAGCTTTAGAGAATTTTTATCAGCAGAAATAGTACTGTCTATTGTTGCTTTCTTTTCATTATGTGAAGCCAGATTACCCATCTGTCTATCCAATTTCTTTTTTCCTTTCTATTTTAATTCATTTAAAATAGTCTTCTGGTGACTATCATTTTAACTTTAAGTATGATCCTTATATCTCTGTTTCTTAATTTAACAGGTCTAAATGATGTCTATAAGCTCCACCCTGTGAAAAATAAGAAATTAACATATTTCTTGCATTTTTACCTTTTTTTCCCACTCTATATTCTAATTTTATTGGTTTTCCATTGTTACAATTTGTGATATTTGTATTCTATTTTGAAATATAATTTAAATATTCTCATATAGGTTGATAAACATTAAAAATCAATTATCAGAGTTTACAGATTGTCATGTATAAATATTTTCTGCTGTGTAACTGTTTGAGATAAAAATGTAGTGTTATGACAATAAAACTTTCCAACTAGAGGAGAATTTCCCAACCATTAATATCTAATGCATCTCCTTGCATTTGCTTCCAGCTTTATTTTTTTCTTCAGGTGCACACTCAGTTGCCATAGTTTCTTATATTCCTGTTGACGTGTTTTTGGATTCTTGTCTCATTTTTTTGGAGTAATTCTTTCATAGGGGGTTCAGAGAAAAATTTCTGAGCCTTTACATATTCTAGAATGTTTCTATTTGGAAATCTCATTTGATTTTTAGTTTAGATGGACATAAACTCCTACTTTCAAAACTTTTTATCTATCTAATCTTTGTTTTCCATTTTTAAAAAATTTCAAAGTATTATGGGGGTACAAATGTTTTTGGTTACAGGATCATTTTTGTAATGCTTGAGTCAAGGTTGTTAAGTATGCCATTGCCCAAGTCTATCTAATCTTTATAGATATTATTCTGCTGTCTTCTGGCATTCAGTGCTAATGATGAGAAGTCTGATGTTAGGTTCTTTTTAGGAATCCTCTTTTCTCTTTGGAAGTCCTTGAGGTTTTCTCTATATAATTGCCATTTGCGTTAGTTTCTATGGCTGGCCATAACAAATTACCACTGAGTGGCTTAAAACAACAGAAATTTACTGTCTCACAGTCTGGGGGCTAAAAGTCTGAAATCAAGGTGTCAGCAACACCATGTTCTCTTTGAAGGCTCCAGGGAGGAATCTGTTCCATGCCTTTCTTTTAACTTTTGGAGTTTGCCAAGTATCCTTGGCATTCCTTGGCTTGCAGCTGCCTAAGTCCAGCCTCTGCTTCCATCTTCACATGGTGTTCTTCCCTCTGGTGTTTCTCTGTCTTTCCCTTTCTTACAAGGACACCAGTGGAATTGGATTAGGGCCACCCTAGTCCAGTATGACCCCAGCTTAACTTGATTACATCTGCAAAGACCCTATTTCAAAAGAAGGTCACATTCACAGGTATTGATTAGAACCTCAACATATAATTTTGGGAGATACAGTTCAACCCATAACAGCATCCTAACGTTTTATCAGAATATGGCCAATATGCTCATTTAATTCTCTTTAACACACAGTGGGCCCTTTGAGTTTTGAAACTCTTATGCTCAAGGAAATTATCTTCTACCATTTTCTTAATAACTTTTTCCCTTCCTTTATGTCTGTTGTTTCTTTCTGGAACTTGTGTTTGTTAGATATTTAATTTGTTAGATAAATAAAGAGGGCCAATCTTTATTTATTTAATTTGTTAGATAAATAAAGAGGGCCCTCTTTATTTAATAATCTCTCTGTTTTATTCTCTCTTTTGATCTTTTATGCTGTATGTTCTAGAGGATTCCTTGATTTCCTTTTCCAGAGTACCAACTTTGTTCTTGTCCTTTCTTTTTCAGCCAGTTTTTGAAATGTTTGTTTATGCAATCACATTTTAATTTCTAAGATGTCTTTCTATTTTTCTGATTTTATAATTTTTTGGATGCAGTATATACTCAAATTTCCTAGGACAATAATTAAAGTTATTTAAATATTTTTTGTTTTCCCTTGAATTAGGGTTGGTTATTCTTAATGCTATTGGTTTGGTTTCTCTGGGTCGGTTATTCTTAATGCTGTTGGTTTTCCTTGTGATCCTTGGGGGTGTGTTCATAATTATGAAGGTCCGTTATAACTGGCACAGGGGGCTGGCAGGGGTTTCCACTGCAGTCTTGAGGATCTATTTCTCTTCCTGAATTCTTGTATAAATGGCATGGCTGACCTGGGATTCTCTGTGAGGGGCTGAACAAATGATAGGCAGACTTGCCTTTAGGGTGTGTGTATGTGCATGTGTAGGGCAGAAGACAGGCTGGGAATACCAGCAAGTGTTAAAATAATGGGGGCTTTGTTTGGGGGTTGGAGTTTTGAATATATTTTCTCTCGCTGCTGGAGCTGCCTCTTCTGTCTCCCCCCATTCTACCCGTATTTGATGATCTTTGGAGTTACTTCAAGCTCTATTATGCTTCTCTGTCAAGTCCTAACACCTTCATTTGGCATTTTCTTCAGTCAGGTATTCTGCTTTCTTGAGAGAACATTTCTACATTTCTTTGACTTTATCCTCTGGGTATAAACTGCTGCTGCCAGCTGCTCTGTCTGTGTTAGTCAGAGGGAGGAGGGCCTTAACTTCCCAGCTGTTCAGATGTTATTCTTTAGTGAGTTGCCCAGACCATTCCCCCAGACCCTGTGCCACACTTTGCTTTGGTTGACTATGCGCTTGAGAAGACCTGTTCTAACTCTAATCTCTTGTGGGACAGTTTCTTCTCTTTCTCTGAGGGACTAATTCTATCTTCATTCTGTCTTACAAAAATGGCTCAATATTTCTATTTTCCTTGTAACAAGCATTCTAATTTTTCAATATTATTGTGATATAGCCTATTACAATATAAATTTCTCTGGATCTTGGGAAGAAGGATATGCACTAAGATGTGCCATCTTCCAATCCAGACTTTTTACACTCTTCTACTTTTTATTTCTACCCTCAGATGTTTTATTGCTTACAATTTTGTGTGTGCATGTGCGCGCCCACGAACACTAATTAAATTAATGAATGGATTGACAGAATTTTATCATATGTTTTCTGTCTGCTTTCTTATTTTCTTTGGCATCTGGGAAAGCACAAATTTGCATGGTTGTTATACAGTGTTTTTCTGTATTGATGCTGTATGAAGTGCATTTCAAACATTAATCATTAAGAAATCAAATAAGTTCTTGAATGTTTAATGGACTCACTTTACTAATTGGTCTCAAGAATTGAAATACTTTCAGGTTAAAAGCTTTTACGGTTATATAAAACAGTTTAATGGCAGAGTTTACATATTTGATATATTTTTCTTTTTTATTTTATGTTTGTAAGACCGGATAATATATAAGAAGCTTTAGTCAAATTAAGAGGGAAATATTTTAAATCTTTCTTTTTCAGCAAAAAATCGTGGAATTGCCATTCCGGTGGATCTGGACAGCCAAGTTAATACTCTTTTCATGAAGAGCCATTCAAATATGGTACAGAGAGCAGCCATGGGTTGGAGATTATCAGCTCGCTCTGGACCACGCTTTAAGGAAGCACTTGGAGGCCCTGCTTGGGATTATAGAAACATTATTGAAAAGCTACAGGTACGATGAGAGCATGAAGTAGTATTAATATTTTCTGAATTGCAATTTTTAAAATACGTGGTCACACAAATAAAATATGATTGAAAATATGAAGTTCTAGTTGGGGAATAGGTCTTACTTTACAACTGTCCACCACCACACCCTTGTAAATACATAGCTTTTAGGTAAAAGTTGTTGTGAATTATTTTTTAATGAGTGTATATTACTTAATGTGTTTTGATAGTATGATAGTGAATGGTGGGCCTTAATATCAAAATAATAACCATAATACCAGTAATAACATTGGTAACATAATTTACCATAAAGTTTTATGTAATAAATTAAATATTCTTAATCTTGCTTTACTTTATCTTTCAGTATTCTCTTATAATCCTTTAGGCAGAATGGTCCAAGCACCTTTGCTCTCAAATTACTTGCAGAGTATCTCACTCATGCTTTTGGCTGGGCATTGTATTAGTTTGCCAATTAGACATGGTATTAGTTTGCTAGGGCTACCATAACAGAATACCACAGACTGGGTGGCTTAAACAACAGAAATTTATTTTCTCACAGTTTCGGAGGGCAAAAGTCCAAGATCAAGGTGTCAGCAAGTTTGATTTATTTTGAGACCTCTCTGCTTGGCTTGCAGATGGCCAACTTCTGGCCGTGTCCTCACATAGTCTTTCCCATGTGCATGCACGTGTCTGTGCCCTAATCACCTCTTCTTATGAGGACACCAGTCATATTCGATTGGGGCCCACTCATATGAACTCCTTTAAACTTAATTACCTTTTTAAAGGCCCTATTTCCAAATATAGTCGCATTCTGAGGTACTGTGAGTTAAGATATATTTAGATCAATAAGATATATAACATATGAAATCTGGGGGGAATACAGTTCAGCTCGTAACAGACATCTTCCCATCCACATAATTAGTGGAAAATTTCATGGAGTTGAGTTGTGTTATGGTTTGAAGAAATTTTTTTTGGTTTGGAGAATGATTAAGACTTGAATGGAAATAAATGAGAGCTCACATAAGTGCTATATGGGATTAAAAAAACAAGTTAGATTCAGAGAGTATGAGAAACTTGAAGGGTATGAGTCATTAAAAATGTGGGGAGAAATATCATTATGGGTGACTAAGCAGTTAATAGTTTGCAGGATTGGATTATCAGGAAGAGACCAGAGGAAGGCAGATGAGTTTGGTGTTACTTAAGATCTCAGCCAGGTGGTGGTATGAATAAAATAAAGGAACAGGTGTTGCAGATAATCATGAGGGTAGGAAGGATTAGCAGTCCTTGGATGGAGGTAGAAGGAGGGCATGAGGGGAGCTTAGGAGGCCCTGACAAATGGAGACAAGGTGACACTATCAAGACTCTTTGTTATAAGAAGAAAGTGGAAAAGACACAGTAGGGGCAATGGCTATGGCCATTGAAAATAACACTGAATTAGGTTAACAGGCTATTGGATGTATTAGAAGTTCAGTCTATATTTGTAAATAATAGCTGGAGCAAGGATAGTGGTTGATATTGCTAAAAGTGAGAATATAGTGATGGGGGGGAAAAAAGAACACCTGTGAGAGGCTAAGAGTGGCAGAATGGCCAAATTAAGAGAGAAGAAAAGGCAGGGCCAGATAGGAGGAGGGTGAGGGTCATGAGAAGAGTCCAGGGGAGTAGAACATCTCAGAGGAGAGGTAGGTAGGAGTGTTAGCCAGCATAGAGAGGGTGTGCCTGGCACTTCTTTTAGTACAGTGATTGGCATCCATCAAGTAAATATTTATTTAGTGTAAACTCTACACTAGCTATGTGGTAAGTGCTGGAGATAGAGCCATGGGGCCTGTGCTCTCATGGGACGTACATTCTAACTCACTAAACAAATGATAAAATGTTAGACAACTGCTATGAATAAAATAAAGCAAGCAAACAACATGGTGGAGAATTACTGGGAGAGTTATCCTGTGAGTAGGGAGTTCCTCTCTAGCAAGGTGACATTTGAGTTGAAGAGGAGATTTTAGGACAGAGAATTTTATGGGGAGGGAACAGTAAATGCTAAGATGCATAGGCAGGAATGAGGCTTATGGGTTTGAGGAACCGAGAGAAACCCCCTTGAGCAAGAATTTAGTGACTAAAAGAGGAAAATATTATGAGATAAGGGGCTAAATCATGTAGAGACTTCCATGATGCTATGATCTGAATGTTTGTGTCCCTCTCTCCTCCATTCATATGTTGAAATTCTACCCCCACAGGTGATGCTGTTAGGAGGTGGGGCCTTTGGGAATTTCTTAGGTCATGAGGGCAGATTCCTCACGACTGGGATTAGTGTCCCTGTAAAACAGGCCTATGGGAGCCCATGCAGTCCTTCTACCCTGTGAGGACATAGCAAACAGGCACCTTCTAACGAACCAGGAAATAGGTCCTCACCAGACACTGAATCTGCCAGTGCCTGATGTTGGAATTTCCAGCCTCCAGAACGATAAGAAATAATTTCTGTTGTTTATAAGCCACCCAGTTTATGGTATTTTGTTATAGCAGCCCAAACAGACCAAGACACATGGAAAAACATTTGTATTTTATTCTAAGCATGATAGCAAATCATTGGAGATTTTCAGCAGAGGATAGGCTGACTTGGTTTATCTTTAAAAAGATCCCTGTGGATTTTGAGTATATTCTAGTTAGGGAAGCAATGAATCTAGTTAGGTAGCTTTGCTTTAAATTCAGGCAAATGGTGATGGTGGCTTGGCTTAAGGAGGTAACAATTGTAATGAAGAGGAGTAGATGAATTTTGGATGTATTTGGTTGTAGAACCACAGGACTTGTTGGATGGATGGATGCATTGTGGGGTGATGGGGCAAGAAATCAAGGATATCTCTGGGTTTGATGTCATTGTATCATTTGCTAAGATAGGAAACAATAGGAGAAAAAGGTTCGGGGAGAGTTGGAAGGAGGAGTTCTATTTGGGGAATTTTCAGTTTGAGATGCTTGTTTGTATACTGAGATGGGTATGTCAACTAGGCAATTGGATATATGAGTCTGGAGTGGTGTGGAAAGATGTCCATGCTGGAAACTTAAATGTGGGAAGTTCCAACATATATATGAGATGAAAACCATAGAATTGGATGAGATCTCTCAGAAGAAAGCATAGATGTAGAAGAGAAAAGGACCAGGAGCTATCCGAAATTAGCAAAGGAATGGTAAGGACATAGGTGGAAACAAAGTGTGGTGTCACAGAAGCCAAGGGCAGAAAGTATTTCAAAGAGTAGAAACAAATGTGTAAAATATTAGCAGTGATTAAGATGAGGATGAGAAGTAACCACAGAATTTGACAACAGGGTGGTGATTACAGCAAACTGGTGCTCAGTAATAATGATTACTAATATTTATAAGAAATGAGTGGCCAGTATGTGTTAGAGGCTGTTCTATGCACTTACCTTTAATCTTCACAGCAAGATGCTGTGATTGCTAATATCATTACCCCAAGCTTACACGTGGGCAGACAATGACGTAGAGGTTGCATAGTTGACCCATGATCAAAGTGAGAAATAATGATAGAATTCACATCATAGCCTGAGCACCATTTGTTTAGTAAATGAAGAAATAAAGAGGTAATCTAAACAAGAGGAACCTTTTAGTGACATTTTATTAAATATGGTCATATTTGATAAGCATACTGTCTTCTCACCTGCATATAATATCTAATTTTCCCCTTTATGTTATTTCCTTTCCAGTAGTCTCTTTTAACTGTTACCAGAAATTTCTCAGAAAGCTTATTTAGAATAGTTACAGTAGAAATGATCCCTTTTGCTAAAAGGGAGAGAGTTCAACATGAGTTAACTCCTGAAATCTAGGCATGAGAAATCAGGAGGATGATATCCCCATCTGTGCTCCTGTAACTAAGAGTAACAATAAAGCAATTGGCAGTTTTCTGCTTAACAAAATATGCCTTGGTTATGGGTGAGTAAATTGTTGCTTTATGTGAGAAGTTGGTTTGTTTTATTTTTTGTCTTCTAACATAGTTTAAAAACAAAAGGGGGATGCTTTAACTATTAAAGATTGTTCAGGAAATTATCATTGTTTATAGTTCATTTTAGAAACACGTCAGTTAGGATGCTTTCAGCTTTAACACACACATTATTCAACTAAAAGTGGCTTAACACATTGACTGTCACGCTAGAACAAAAGTTTTTTCCTTGGGGCTATAGTATTTTATTAAAACAAAACAATCCTTTCTAATTTGTTATTTTTTGTTGTTCTCTGTCCGTGAGTTATATGCAACACAATCCATGTTTTTAGAATTAAATTGTCAATATTAATTGTGACGATAAGAACATCAACAAGTAAGATTTTCACGAACCAACTACAGGGTTTTGCTTCATGAGGCCCCAGGGTCAAAACTAGCCTGAGTTAAATGCAACTGACATGGCAGTCGATGTGTTAAACAATAAAGACTGTATCATTTCATAGAGCAAGAACCGTGGAGTTGCGGCTTTCCCTGAGTTTGGTTAATTCAGCAGCTTGAATTTTGGGTCATGGCCCTTAAAGCCAAAGGTCTGTTGGCTTTCAGCTTAAGGCTGGTCTCCCAGGGTCATGTGAAGGCTGCCTTAGATTTTGGATTCACACCCTCAGGCTGCCTTGAGGGCAGTGGGGCGCTCAGCACATACCCCACTCACTCAGCAGACTTCTCCCAACTCTCATTGATGGGGAGGGACTGTGTCACATAGTCATGCCTAGACCTGTTGCTAGAGGGGAAACGGAATAACTAAGACTGGCTTAAACTATGCAACCTTGACCCCAAGCTGAGGAGGCTCATCTCCCCAAGAAAGTTGCTGCCTGATTCAGAAACATAAGAATTCTGTTAGCAAGGAAGAGGGGAAGAAAGGATGTTGTGGAGGTGACCAATAGGGTTTATCAAAAAATATAATTTGAAATTCTATTGAACATCACTGAACCCCTCGCTGTAAAGTACTAGTACTGCTTCAAATAATGTATCAGTGCATTTCCCCATCAGAAGAAATGATCGGTTTTGGATGAGCAGTGAATATGCCCCAATTTTTTCCAATTTGATGAATACAGTGTCCATTACAACCCTGGACACTGCAGGGCCCATACAGTGGCTTTCATGACTTTTCCTCTTATATGTATATCCTTAGAAATCCTATAGCTACCCACCCCTCCCATATCTTATAAATGAAAACAGCAGAGACCCAGGCAGCATTCGTACATGAAACCAGACTATGCTTAACAGCACAGACACTGGTGCCATGGGAAGACGGGTACATCTTCTCTGCAATTCCCATGTCTCATTGCTGGCAAGTATTCTTCTTAGGTTTGTTATATCTTCAAAAGACAAAATCTGACTTAGGTCTTCACGAGAGTTCTCTTGTGCTTTCTTCCTTAGGATGTAGTGGCCTCCTTGGAGCAACAGTTCAGCCCGATGATGCAGGCTGAGTTCTCAGTGTTGGTTGATGTCTTGTATAGTCCAGAGCTGCTGTTCCCTGAGGGAAGTGATGCAAGAATAAGATGTGGCGCTTTCATGTCGAAGTAAGTGGCTATGCTCTGAGATTCTGTTAGCGTCACCAGACCGAGATGGCCTCCAACATTTCTGCATTTTACTCTGCTGATATATAATGACAGTCCACAAAGTATGTGAAAGGTCTAAAATCCATCTTAAAATATATACTGCCAAAATAATTAAATTGAGTCATTTGAAATTTTATTTTGGTGAAGGTCAAGTTATCATATTTTACTAAAATTTACTGAAAATGAAGCATGTCATTATTGGGCACAAAAGTATCATGCCAAATAATATTTTGATTCTAATTCCTTTGTATAATTATATGATATGACCTTTTACAAGATTGTTGTTTAAAGTCACTGATTTTCATTGAGACGGGGAGAAAGGAAAGGGAGCCAGCTGTTGTGGTGCGTGCTTACCTACTATTTTGTCTAATATGCATCCTCACCCTGAGGGACTGAGCGGTTGCCTCACTGCAGAGGTGAGGATGCTGCGGCGCAGGTGTGCGTCGGGGCTTGCCGGAGCTCTTAGTCCCAGACCCAGCACGTGGCCGTGCTGCCTTGAAGGACCTCATCTGCAGCTCTGCCACTTACTTTCTCAGCATTTTTGTGGTAGTGTCAGATCTATGTGTCATCCATCCCGCTGCTTCTCGTGTGGCTGAGGATGTCGCTGGAAGAGGTCTGGAAACCTCTGTTGACTATGGTTTACTGAGGCAGAAATTGGAGGACTAGGGACACGAGGAGTGTGTTCCTTTCTTTCACCAGTTAAGCTGGGACTTTGGGAGTGAACACAAGGTATAGGATGGGAAGAACTGACTATAGATCATGTTGAAGAATAGGTGGAGTTTCTATATATTATGGCCAGAATCAGGGATTTTTGGCCCTAGACCCACCATATCTTAGGAGGACTGGGAAGAATGTGTTTGTCCGGGCACTTATCTTCTAATAAGGATTTTAAAGTGAAGAGGCCCTAAGTGTACGTGCAACTGATGACTGCTGAGAACATTAAAAAGAAAAGTTTAAGTAGAGGTATTGCCTAGTAATTCAGTGTAAAAAATAGGGTCTTTGAAAAACACCCTTCACCTCCCATGAATATATAACAATGCATAGAATATGGGTTAAAAAATAGGTAATAAACCTGGGAATTTTAAGTTCAGTAAATTAGTATGATACCATAGATATATCCCAGAGACTTGATAGCCTGGAACAGGGGTTGGCAAACTCTGGCCCTCAGGCTAAATTGGTCCTGTTGCTCATTTTGGTAAATAAAGTTTTATTGAAACACAGCTACACTCATTCATTTATGTAATGTCTGTGGCTGCTTCCATCCTACTGTGGCAGAGTCTGCTAGTTGCCACGGAGACTGTATGGCCCACAAAGCATAAAATATTTGCTCTCCAATCCTTTAGAGAAAATGTTTGCTGACTCCTCATTAAAAACTAGGGTGCCAGTATGATGGCTACTAGCCACACATGGATGTGTAGAGTAAAATTAAAATTAAATAAAAATTCACTTCCTCTGTCACATTTGCTACATGTCAAGTGCTCAATAGCCACATGTGGCCAATGGTTCTCAAATTTGACAGCGCAAATATAGAACATTTCTGTTATTGCAGAGAGTTCTGTTAGACAGCAGTGGTTTAGAACTTGAAGACATAGGTCTGTAAGAAATTGATATAAAGCATCTCAGGATATCAAGTAAATATTGGACTCTGCTGAAGGTGGAGGCAAGCCCATGGCATTGCTAAGTAACTAAAAGGAGAGAAGCAGAAGTGATATGATAATGGGAATATATTTCAGATCTACGCCCAGATAAAGGAATGGTTGAGAAGAGATTTTTGTGCTATTACCATTTGTATTATGGCCAGAGTCCCAGGAATGCCTGCTTTCTGTTCCAGTGCTTATCCTACCCCTTCCCCAACGCTGTGAAAAACCATGGGTTTCATCTGCAAGAATATCTAACAAAATTAGAATCCAAATTTATTGACAGCTATGCAAGGGGCCTTGTGTTGCTGTGCATACTGCCCTGCTAAAGCTTGGTTGGAGAATGTAAGTTTAGGGCAAAGACCTAAGTGGGATTTCTTGCTTCCTCAAATGAATCTAATTCTTGGAACCTGTGGACTCAGATGGGTCTGCAGGAGGATGTGAAGGACAGATCCCAGGAGAGGACTTGAATTCACATGTCTCCTTAGTCGCATAAAAGAAGGAGAAGAAAATAGGTCAATGAGACTGACAGCCTTTAAAGCGGTGGGTGGGGGTCCTTCCCAGTCAGCACCTCCTCTCCCCTATGAAGAGGAATCTCAGTGTTCTTCATACTGTGGGATATGATCCATTTGTGGATTTTTAAATTGACTTAGGTAGAGGCAAACAGCTAATTTAAAAAATGAATTAGAAAAGATAAAATACCAGAGTGCATCTCATATAGGAAGGATGACTTTTTTTTTTTTTTTTTTGTGAGACAGAGTCTCGCTTTGTTGCCCGGGCTAGAGTGAGTGCCGTGGCGTCAGCCTAGCTCACAGCAACCTCAAACTCCTGGGCTTAAACAATTCTACTGCCTCAGCCTCCCGAGTAGCTGGGACTACAGGCATGTGCCACTATGCCTGGCTAATCTTTTCTGTATATATATTTTAGTTGGCCAGATAATTTCTTTCTATTTTTTTTTTTTTTTAGTAGAGACAGGGTCTTGCTGTTGCTCAGGCTGGTCTCGAACTCCTGAGCTCAAACAATCCACCCGCCTCGACCTCCCAGAGTGCTAGGATTACAGGCGTGAGCCACCACGCCCGGCCTAGGAAGGATGACTTTTGTGTCAGTTCATACACTCCCATACATGTACTTACATACTGGGTTGTTTTGTGAAATGTATCTTACAGTGATCATAGAAAAAAAAAAATATTTGAAAGTCACTGAGCTAACCCAACCAAACATTATATGATCTACAAATACCTTCTATAAATCCATAGCAAGTAGTCATTCAACTTTATGGTTGATATTTTCAGTATGGTTAGTGAATTCATTATTTTATCTAAGGAAGAGCTAAAGAAAATGTAAATATGTAGCCTGAGAGAGAAAAAAATCGAGAGAAATCTACCATATCCACCAAAACTATTTTCACATATTCAAAGACTATTGTGTGAAAGAAAGGACCTACTAAATAGTAGAAGTTTTAAAGAGGCAGGCTTCACTTTTCTTGCAAGGAGAACTTTTGAAGTTATTCTGTCCACTGGACCTGACCACATGTATACATATAATAACACCTTGTCCAGACTCAACGTGTCTAGAAGGAAATCGCTGTTACCTTCATTGTGTGCTACTCTAGCATGAAGCAAGTATCATTTAAAAGTATCACTGTTGGCAGGGCACGGTGGCTCATGCCTATAATCTCAGCACTTTGAGAGGCCAAGGCAGGAGGATTGCTTGAGGCCAGGAATTCAAGACCAGCCTGGAAAACATAGCTAGACTAGTCTCTGCGAAAAACAGAAAAATTAGCTGGACATTGTGGTGTGTGCCTATCCTAGCTACTTGGAGGCTGAGACAGGAGGATGGCTTGAGCCCAGGAATTTGAGGCTGCAGTGAGCTATGGTTGTGCCAATGGACTCCAGCTTGGATGACAGAGAGAGACCCTGTCTCAAGAAGATAAACAAAATAAAAGTATCACTGTCCACATATTAACCCAGTCTGTACATTATAGGGGTCTCTGATCTGTCCTTCCTCCTTTTCTTCCACTTCCCATGTGTCATTATTTACCAGTCTTGGCAATGACAGGACTTCTCTTGAGTCCTGCAGCCTCACCCCGCCCCATGGCTGTCCATCTCCTGCTTGCTCTCACACCTCTGCTGCTTGTTTCCTGCTGCCATCGGTGGTATCTTTAGCACGTGTAGGAAGGGTCATTCAGGTCCCTATTTTCTCTAGAATAACACTCCAGGCTCTTTAAGAGTCCTAAATATTCTAGTCTCTTCTTCCCAAATCACATCTTTTAAGCTTTCCTCTTCTAGATCATTGAGTGTCAGCCAGCAGTTGGCATACATCTCATGTCCTGGGCATGACGGTCGGCTTTCTGCCTCTGCCCTTTGTTCACACTGTTCCCTTTGCCGGATGCCTTCTCTCCCCACCTTCCCTGCCAGGCGAAATTGCCACAATTACATGTTATCTCTTCACTGAAACCTTCTCTGACCCACCCTAGGTAACTCCCCCAACAGAGTGAAGTGGTTTCTTTGTCTGGTTTATGGCATTTGCTGACACCTCTGTTGTAGCACTAACATGTCAGGTGGCTGGGTACAACCTGGTGTGTGTGGGGACTTCGCGCCGGAACCCTGAGATTCAGGAGTTCAGTAAACTGCATCCAGTCACCACAGAGTGATGCTTAAGAATTTTGGCTCAGGAGTCAGATAGACCTGAATCTGTTTCCAGGTCCCACCACTTAACAATTATGTAACCAGAGGCAGGTTGCTTTCTTTTTCTGGGCCTGTGTTTTCTCATGAGCAAAATTAGCCTGACCCTGTCTCATTGGCTCATGAGGATGAATTGAGAGAATCCCTGAGAGGTCCTTATATTTTACCCTGATACCTGGTAAGCACTTATGAGCCATTAACTAGGGAGAGCTCACTTTTTCTCAGGGTTATGTCCCACAGTACTCATGTTACTGAAATCAGGTCATTTACTGTTACTCTACACCATTTTGTTACTATAGGAAGACATATCTCACAGGGTCATTTTGAAGACCAGCTTTTTAACAACACTAGCTATATCTGCTAAGTTATTAATTATGATTATGGACATTTTACTTGATTTTGAGTTCTTGGGGATATAGTATATAACCAGGATCCTGAAACATTTCTCCTAACAGAACATCACTGCATGGTTCACCACTATAAAATTGATTAGAGTTTTTGCCCAATTATAGCAAAAATAGTAAGTGGATAGACTGTCTTAATATTACTTTTTTTTTCCTTCTAATAACAGAAACTGTCTGTTTCTACCAAGCCCTAACAATGAAAAATAACACACTCTTATTAATGGAAACTGGAAGGCAGCCTGTTATGCTAAGGTTGCAATGTTGTACACTGCCACTGTCATTAATTAATGTAACAGTACATAAAAATGATATAGTATAACATAACATAAGGTAATATACTACAAATATTTATATTTTTCTGCTAATAAAGTTGTCTTAGTTCATATGATGGGATTGAGAATATCAGTGTCTTTTCAAAGAGTATTGTGTCCCACTAAAAGAATGCTACCTAAGTTTGGGAAGCACCGAGATACATTACCTGTAAAACAACAAGGATGTTTTATAATACAGAATTTATAAGCTGAAGTGTAATTTTAAAACTTTTGAAAACATGTATCTGGTTTACTTCATATTCTCAAATAATAGTGTGATTTTTTTTTTCTCTATAGCCCTTGATGTTTATATGTAGCTTGAAGAGAAATCATTGTCCTTTTTAAGGTTTAATGTTTTGCTTTAAGGTTGATTAATCATACAAAGAAACTAATGGAGAAAGAAGAAAAACTGTGCATTAAAATTCTTCAGACATTACGAGAAATGCTGGAGAAGAAAGACAGCTTCGTGGAAGAGGTATTTTTTTAAGACTTTTAATATTTGGAAATAAAGTAAGATTTCCAGAATACTGTAGCCTATGAATTATAATAGGCTATTATGTGATTACTTGCATTATATATTAATGGTATATGTTCTTAGATGAATTAGATAATTTTGGTTTTTATGGTATTAATCTCTCATGTCTTGTTTTGAATTGAGAAGTAACTAAGATTAGAGTTGCTTAAATATTTGGTTCATTTGTTTTATTATAGTTTGTCTTGGATATGTATGTTTTCCTTTTATGGCTTCAATGGACCACATGACCTTTTTAAGCAATGAGTGATTGAGACACATTGTTTAGATTTTGTATAAAGTTTTGCTGGCATATTGAGAATGCCTATGCATTTTGGCATATGTTGATTTTTTATTTTAAATATATATTTATGTTATTTTTGATACTATCATGTCAAATATTATAAAATAATACTATTTTTAATAAATGGAATAGTCAGTTTCTATTCTTAACTATATTAACTTGAGATTGCAGAAATGATTTCCAGGGAAATATCAATTTATAGATATTAACTGTCAGTCTGTTATTAAAAATGACAGCTCTGGTGCTCATTAAGAGATAGCTAGAAGCATGTTTAATACCCAACGTGCTACACTTAAATATAAAATATATATCTAGAGAAGTTTTTTTTTTAAAGCTAGCTAGCTTTTATGTTAGGTATCAAACAAAATTTGTGTTATGCTCCTTAATAGCTTTTTGGTCTGTTTTGGTAAATACTAATCATCAGATATTTTAAAACTGGAAAGATTTTATTTATTAATTTCTGTCTATGCTGTCTAATTCTGAATAGACTATAGTGATTGGGTTTGATTTTTTTAAAAATACATTTCTGTAGAAAATAGATGCAGTGAAATCTGGATATTAATAGAAGAGGCATTGCTTCAAAATACTCCATTTGAATCAGATATTTGTTTCAGTAATAAAAATGCCTTATTTTTTACATTAGTTCTCTTCATCATTTAAACTATATTCGGAAACAAATGATCAAAATAAAGGTGGTCAATGCAATTTTACCAAATGTTTCTCTCATGTGGGACTCAGGAAGGTGGTTCTAAGTTTGAGTGTATGGTATGCTTTTTAAAAATGGTGAATGGAGTTTCTTAGGACTTTTTGCTGTCTTTGTCTGATTTCTTAAAACATTGCTATAGATTGTTTGATTTTGACAGAGATACTAGATCCTAAAGTAGAAACATGAGGTCAATATACATTTTAACAGAAGGTGAAGTTTACGATAATAGAGACTTGTGTTTAATTGGAGATATAGGACAAGCCTTGCATTTTTATGTAACAAATTATTATTGAGTTACTCTAAAGGAAAATAGGAAAGAAATCAGGTAAGATTTTACTTTGACTAGTCAAGGGTATTTTTGTGTATCTCCCAAATCTCTCTAAAATAAATCACCTGTTTTTCCTTTCCATTCCCACTGCTATCATTAGTTCAGGCTTTCATTATCTCTTGTCTAGAAAACCAGTAGTTCAGTTCCCTAAGACTGCACTGCTCCCTGGAGGGGAGGCAGGGCTGCTGTGTTCACAGCTCCAAGGGGCCTCATTCATATGAGATATGGTGTGAGTGGCGCCCCCAGGACACAGTCCTCAGGGAAAAGTTGAGAGGAGAAAGGCTAGTTGTGGGTCATTCATTCAGTCACTCAACACATAGGTTGTGAGCAACTATTAAATGCCAGTGATTGTGCCTGGGCACTGGGAATATGGAGATGAATGACGCAGCGTGCCAAGAGCAACCAAAGGGTACAATTCATATGCTAGTGGACCCCTGTAATAGTCTAGGCAAGACATCATGAGAGCCCTTCAGATACCTCCAGGGGCTCTGCAGGGCCTTGATGTTCCAGGCCCTCCATTTGTCTTCTCTGCTTTTTTCTCCCCTATCCTTCCTTACCCATTAGCCTCCAGAAATGTGTGTTACTCAGTATGCCTGTGAGGTACCTCAGGCTCTTCCTGCCTTGAAACTTGCTGTGTCTGGAATCCTAGATTGCTGAAATCCAAACAAGCCTCAGTGTCCCCAGTGTTAACCTTTGTGGAGGAGCTAAGGGATTGTCCTTATCAACTGTTCCAGCAAGTGGTGATTACATTCTCAGCAGAATTTCCAAAAGACTTCATGCCTCTCTTTTATGACACCTTAGACTGCAGCTGATATTTAGTTCAAGCTCCTCATTTTAAGTTGTCATTGAGTCCCAGAGAGGCTACGTGATTTGCCCAAGATGACACAGCAACAGCCAGAACCAGGGCTTTAATTGGCACTCCTTCCTCTCTGCCTAATCTTATTTCTTAGTCACAGCCAACTTTTACAAATTTTGTATTTTGCTGTTAATAAAGATTAGTATACTTTGTCTAGCAGGTTCATGGATCCAAATTTTAAGACACAGGTGGACAGAGTATAAGACAGAATATAGCATCCACAACAGGTAAAGGTTTAGATAAACCTCTAAGAAAATATTAAAGATGGGAGAAATATTAAAGATGTAGTCATTTAACTAAGGAAAGAAAAACCTGAAAAAAGACTTATAAGTGTCTAATTTCTTAATTTCCACATCCTCTAAGGAGAGAATAAGAAAAAAATTGTAGCTGAAAAACTTTTAGCTCTTAGACAACTTCTTAATTATAAGTATTTTGGAATGAGAAGCATTTCTACCAGTGGAAGCAGGAGACTCCCCCTCCTTAAGGAAATTTAAAGAAAAACAGATGGAGAATGGTTCAAATACCTACACTGGGAAAGAGACAGGGCCAGTTGATCTCTACACATTGTCAGCTGGCCCTTCTTCAACAGTTGGTGCTAGTTATCCATGCCAGTGGAGGGAGCGCTAAATGATTCACCAGGCTGGGTGGAATAGCATTGGGTAACAGATTTAGAAACTGCTCAGAGATACTATTGTACAACTCAGCATGGGCTCTAAGGAAAAACCCTGATCTCAGTAGTGGGATGATATATGGCTATGTTTTCATGACTGTATTAGTTTCGTATTTACAAACCACTTAGTGGCTTAGGACCACATAAATTTATTATCTTACAGTTTTGGAGGTCAAAAGCTTAAAATAAAGGTGTCAGTGGGGTTGTGTTCCTTCTGGAGACTGTAGGAGAGAATTCATTGCCTTGCCCCTTCTAACTGCTAGAAGGCCTTGGCTAGTGGCCCCACCATCCTCCGTCTTCAAAGCCAGCAGCGTAGCATCCTCTTCTCTTCCTCCCATTCTCTTCCTCTCCTCCCACTCCCGTCGGTCCCCTCTCCCCCAGTTGTCACATCTCCTTCTGCTACTTTGATGCTCCTGCCTCCCCTTATAGAACAGTTGGAACCACCTGGATGATCCAGTATAATATCCCCATCTCAAGATCCTTAACTCAGTCACGTCTGCAGATTTCCCTTTACCATATAAAATAACATGTCTACAGGTTCCAGTAACTAGGCAAGAGATCATGAGGATGTGGGCATCTTTGGAGACTGTCATTATCCAACCTACCACAATGATCCTTTTATTGACAGTAAGAAATAACATCTATCATGTAAATGCAAAATTTAGTTGTGGCTGATTACTATGTAGGGCAGATTATATGGGTATGAATATAGCAAAAATACCTGGAATTTATAGCACTTTGCTGTTTTCAAAATATTTCTAAATATTTTGCTACCTTTTATCAATTCTAGGAAGTACATAGAGTAGGCAGTGTTACCTCCACATTGCAGATGTAGAAAGAGAGACTCAGAGAATTGTATTGAGTTACATAGCTTACCTAGTACCTGGTCCTCTAATACCTAATCAACTAGATTTCTGCTATCTGTTTATTGAAGCATTCCTGAGAGATTTATCAGAATTAAATAAAATCAGGAAACTCACACCAGGGTTCTTCACACTAGCTATTTGAGACTCCACATATTTAAATTTAAAATGTCAGCTTAAAAGAAGATCTCCATTTTCATATCCTTGGTCCCTGACACCAGAAGCTCTGTGTGTGTCTGTGTGTTTTAAGCTGGTAAAAATTTAAAAATAAAGGCAATGAAGCATAAATTTGCTTCATGGTGGAACCAAATGTCCTTTAAGGAAATATATTAAGGATGTGTGGTGTGACTACGTATCTGGTAGTCAATTATTTTTTAAGAGTTTACAATATCCTTGAGTACAATTTTTAAATTAATTATACTTAGGAATACTCTTCCTTGCTTTATGTTCCTTAGTTTGTACCTAAAAGGCTGAGAGATAAGATGTGGGTAGGCAACATCTCAAAGATTCTTGAAAGAATAATATTAACAAAGGAAAATTTAATTTTTTTTATGTGTTTCTATACATGAAATCATCTAGGGATCATATAGTGACTTAAGCTATAGTACTTTTTTTTTTTTTTTTTGAGACAGAGTCTCACTCTGTTGCCCAGGCTAGAGTGAGTGCCGTGGCGTCAGCCTAGCTCACAGCAACCTCAAACTCCTGAGCTCAAGCGATCCTCCTGTCTCAGCCTCCCGAGTAGCTGGGACTACAGGCATGCACCACCATGCCCGGCTAATTTTTTCTATATATATTTTTAGCTGTCCATATAATTTCTTTCTATTTTTAGTAGAGATGGGGTCTCGCTCTTGCTCAGGCTGGTCTCAAACTCCTGAGCTCAAACGATCCGCCCACCTCGGCCTCCCAGAGTGCTAGGATTACAGGCGTGAGCCACCGCGCCCGGCCTATAGTACTTATTTTTATTGAAGGATAAAACATGAAAATTGCGTATAGAAAGTCCTTAAGGGGAAAATTACCTAAGTGAGTTTAAGAAAAACTCGATTAAAGTATTATTTGTTTAGGTGATTGTGATAGAAAAACAAAAGTTTACGAAGGCTATAACTAAAAACTCTAACAACTCTGAAAGCTCAAGTTTCCTTTGGAGTTGGTCATATTTAAATGGCTTTTTAAAGGTAACAACAGCAGGTATATTTGTACTTTCAAAAAAATATGTACGTGGAAAAATTTGGGGAGAGAAAAAGAGGAGGAGGAAAGTTTCAAAATGGCTTGAGGGCAGTATGGTTTCTAATATTCTCTATCCTTAAAGCCCTTTTGTTCTCTTCTCTCATTTCCATGCCCTCTCCAGCATCTTCCCCACCCCATCCGTGATAGCTGTTGAACAGAATAGCTTGGTTATAGCACCACAACTTTGTTCCGTGTATTTAAAGACATTGTTGGTCCCAATCTGTGTCCAAGTGAGGTGGTGATGGAGACAGGAAGAGCTTATGTGGATTGGATAGAGGTCAGCTGATGAGACCGGAGCAGGAATGAAGGATGGTCAGAGGATTGGTTTGGTTTTAAGAATTTTTATGGTCAATTTCCTTCATCTTTTAGTCTTTAGTATACATTTTCATTAAGATTTATAGAGCATTACAAGTTATTTCCATTATAATAAGGGAGAAACACAGAAATCATGAAAAGGAAAGATGTGTATCAACTCCAATCCTAAATATATAAAATTCGCAGCTTCTGTGCTTTAGAATTGGAAAAGATACTGAGTACTGAAAATATTCACGGATAGCCTGTGGAACCAGCAATTTAAAGTCACTCTCTTTATGCTGTAGTCAAAGAAGTTGACCTATTTAGAATGCCAGTCAAAATTTCCCCTTTGAACATATTCCTATCTACTAATGTTATACTGACATAATCTACAGGGCAACAAAGATGTTCAGTAAAGTCCAATATTCTTTTTTTTTTTTTTTTTTTTTGGTATTTATGGGAGCTTTATTATAAAGTTATTTGTTTTTAATTTTATTTTTAATTGGCAAATAGTAATTGTACATATTCGTAAGGTACATAGTGTTGCTTTGATACATACAATGTATAGTGATCAGATCAGGGTAATTAGCCTACCTCTCATCCCAGACATTTATCATTTCTTTGTATTGGGAACCTTCAATAAGTAGTTTATAGCTAAATAACTATTATGTAGTGACTTTATTGCTTTACAATTAATAATTTTGTTTTTAAAATATTTATTTTGACTGTTTTCCTTCATAAATTTATAAGGAATTTTTTTTAGTTTTTTTATGATCTTTTTCTAAAATTACCACTACATTACTGAAAGTGCAAGGCAAAATTTTCTACTAGAATTGTGCAAATATTTTCTTTCTTTGTACACTTAAACCAAAAATTGATTTCTTACGGCTTTGAGCATAGTTCTTTCTCTAAATTGAAAACATGCACATTGGATTTGCATATTGCTTCCTTGAAACAGCTTGATTTTTTTTTTCTTTTTAAAAATCTTTTTTTTTTTTTTTATTTAATTTTACAGAATCAAAGAGTCTAACAGTATATCTTGTTAGATACAGTATATCCTCATAATGTATACATTATTTCTTGTACAATGATATGAAATAATATGGGAAATATTCATGATAAATTATTAAGTGAACAGTGCAAGTTAAAAACAATAGTTTCATATTTTTTTCCCCAACCCCCCTTTCCCGAGTCAGCACCATCAAGTGTTACCACTCCCCAAACGGTGCGCAATGCACTCATTGTGTAGGCATACCCCCATCCCCTCCCCCACCCCCCACCTCAGTCTGATGTCCAATTGGTGTCGTTTCCAGATTTGTATTTAGGTGATGATCAAGGAAACCAATTTTCTGGTGAGTACATGTGATGCTTGTTTTTCCATTCTTGGGATACTTCACTTAATATAATGGGTTCCAGCTCTCTCCAGGAGAACCATAGAGATGTTGTATCTTCATCATTCCTTATAGCTGAGTAGTATTCCATGGTATACATATACCACAGTTTACTAATCCAATCATGTATTGATGGGCATTTGGGTTGTTTCCACATCTTTGCTATTGTGAATTGTGCTGCTATAAACATTTGGGTACACGTGCCTTTGTTACAGAATGACCTTTTTTCCTTTGGGTATATGCCCAGTAATGGGATTGCCAGTCCAATATTCTTAAAACGTTCAGATTTAGAGTACCATATTCTATCCTTGTTGCAAAGAGATCTAGAAACTGCCTCTTCAATAGTTGTTTGTATAGTTTTAAGCACTGGTTTTAAAAAATAATGATAACTAGCATTTATTAAGAGCTTGCCATTATCACTGTTCCTAATCCTTCATATATGTTATTTAATCTTCAACCGTGGGTCATAGATAGTATTATTATCTCCCTTTTACTGATGAAGAAACTAAAACATAAAGAGTTTGAGGTCACACACTTAGTAAGTAGAAATGATCTTGGATTTCAGCCTAAACATTTGGGCTCCTGAGCTAACACTGTCTTAACCAGCATGTTAGATCCAAACAGGTTATAGGACTTATAATCACAACTCATCTATTTTCTCAGATATACAACTAAATAAAATGAAAAGTTTTTTAAATTTTATTCTTGATAAAATTTGCCTAAGTGTGTACTGGAAAACATAAGACATTTATTCATTGAGCTGCTAAGGAAAAGCTTGAAGATTTTAGGCCAAGTTGATTGGGAACAATATGATGCAATAGCTGTGGGGATTTTTAAGGAGTTTCCTTGTCAAACGCTTCAATTCACTAAAAGAAGACAAATAATGATGAATCTTTTGAAAGGTACGTATAAATTTGTGTTTTAGAGCCAGGTATTTCAACTTCGCCTTATAGCTACCAATAGGCAAAGAAGCAGGTTTTCCTAACAACTGTGTTAGTTCATATTGTTAAGATTTATTTTTTCAGACCTACAGATCAAGATCAGAGCCCCTCAGTACCCTGCCTGTGATGGTGGTCTGAGCTGTTATTAAGCAGAATATTAGATATAAAAGTTTTAAACAATGTTTTATAAGATGACTGTTGTAGGTAGCCCCTTGTGGAAATGTGGCATTCGACAGACAGCATGGCATCTAATTGAGAGCTGTGATCTTTACAAATGCCCAGGTGGGGTAGATGATATTTACACACTGAACAGTGATAGCGGACAGTGGGTTCTTGATTTGAAAGTTGGTATCTGGAGTGATAAGGAATAAAGATCTTTAAGAAATGATGCCTTGAGTTATAAATAAGATGTCCTCCCTCTTTTTTTTTAAACTCTGAAATTCACGGTCCCCTGAGTTAACAAGAGTTTATTCTTTTCCTCAGCAAGAAAAAAAAAAAAACCCCATTGTAACTAATCTTTTAATTTTGAGGAGTAGCAAAAAGAATAATAAGTTATAATTGCACTAAGCGACTTAACTCCTACATCAAACATGCATAACTGTCAGTCCCAGTAGTAATCGCATTGTTGTGAATTTGTCAATTGTGTCAAGCTCCTTGTATTGTAAGAATCTGTGCAGAATCATTCACCTTCTATGGAAATACTCATTTCTTGTTCTAGCAGGCAAATACACGAATTTAAGTAGAAATGCTTCATAGAGTGTATTGTAACTTAACTTGGTAATAACTGTTTTGCTAAGAGAAATAAATTTTAGTTTTAATATCAGCTGCATTTTGTAGTATTTCTTATTAAATATGCTTTAGAGGTGAGTGCATTTTTTTTTTTTACCATATAAGTGCTCTCCTGTTTTAAATCAGAAACAATAAGTGATGTTGCAAACGTGTACCATCTTAGTCATTCCTGTGCATATTGTGTGTGTGTGCATCTGCGTGAGTTATGTTTTAACTAGGTAACGAAATGGTTGGAAATATGAAAATGTGTTGTCTGCTTATAATAAGAGCTCTGTTTTAGTATATATAATTCCACTTCAGAATTTTTATTGTATATTTGCATCTAGGTAAAGAAGACTTTGAGCATTAAAGTGGGCATAAAAGCAAGACTTGCTTTTAGAAATTTATTCTTTTCTAAAAGGCCAGTTGTTGGCTGACTTGGTCACTTGTTAGGCTGTAAAAGTGATAAGTTTAACAGATTTGTGGTAGTCATTATAACCTCATCGTTACAAAAATTTACAAAGTTCTTAACTGTGCCTTAACATTTACTTTATCATTTCAAAATCTCACGTAATAATACTCAGTGCTTCAGTGGTTTTTGAGATATGCTGTGACTCTTGAGAGATCTATGACTAAAAGATCATAATGAAAATATTACTTGTACTCAGAAAGTAACCATCATTCATTGCCCCTAGTATGGGGAAGACCTTTGGTAGCTAATGATTATAGGTGAAAAATGGTTTTGTGATTAAAAACAAACTTGGGTAACATTAAAAAGCAAAAAAAAAAAAAAAAAAAAAAAAAAACCACCAGGAAAAAAAACCCAGAATAAAGAACAAAAAGAAAAACTCTAAAATTAATATATTATTAAATTTTCATGTTAATCATTTCCATCTGAATCTAACCTAAACCATTTTCCAAGAATCATTCCCCAATTAGTTTAACTCCACATCATTCTATTTTCTAATTGTCTTAGCACTTATAAAATTATATTTGTTGTATTCATATAGACCTTTTTATACTGTGCTCTGGTGTGTCTTAATGTTATTTTAAATAAGTTAGAAACTCGTTGAGGATATGTCTGATGCATAACATAAGGTGAAGAAATGCCCAAAAGGCCTTTCAATGCTGAGATTCTGTGAGGGTTCAGTTCTGGATTTCTCTCCAGTCTCAGTCCACACTCCAAAAAATGCTGTACTGTTTGAGGGCAGAGCCTGTTGATCTTATTCCCTGAAGTATTCCGGGTGTCTAGCATCGTACCCTGCATTAGTCAGTGCTCAGAACTGTTTGTGGACTGACTGACGTACACACGGTAGCTGTAGTGTTACCCACTGCCTGCAAGTACAGCACATTGGCCTTCACTACTCCTATCCAGGAAGTAGATTCTGGAAGTATCACTTCAAGTTCCACTTTGCATATTTTTGTAACCCAGGAAACAGCAGGTTTCTTTGTATTTGATACACCTGCAGAGTTGGACCAGCAGCAGAAAGCCACAGTGCAGAGGGCTGAGGACAGAGACTGCCTTGCAGAAAGCATCGTATCCAGTAGGCTGCTGTAGTCTTCACTCGCTGTGTGGCTTAGAAAGCAAAAGGAGAAGAAGGCGGGGGATAGGGGAGCAGATACTGTGCACAGCAATGTTGGGAGCTCAGCCAAAGCAGGTTGGAGCAAAGGATGACCGGACCTGAAGGCCAGCCAGTGGGAGGAGGACTCCAGCCATTGGGCTTCAGGTCCAGGATGGGCTCCCTTCCCTGAGAAGGGACCTGGTGAGAACAAGCAAAAGAAGCAGAAATGCCATGTAGACTGTGAGCCAGGAAAAAGCCTACTGGGAAACCAGGAGAACATGGGAGCCATGGGGGCTCTGGGGAGAGGCTGATCCTGGTCATCTGAACTGGAACACTGAGTTAGTCAGACTAGTTAGAGTAACTAGTGCAGGGTCCACTAACTATTGATCTCAGGCAACATCAGTAGCTCCTGCCACAGAGGAGGAGAAGGAATAGAAAAGCTGAGGTGCAGATTGAGCCTGATACATTTCACTTTTTCTACCAGATACACTAATTTATGGATACCAAACAGGTCCTCCCAGAGTTGTACAACTTAGTATATGAGGCACTAAAACCACATTATTATTATTGTTATTAATTAGTGTTGATTGTTGCAAGGTAACAATGTATCTATGTCTGCTTGCATTCCCTCCATAACTCAGAGATAAGAAAGTATTATTTTAATCTCAATTTTATAGATAAGAAAAATGGCACAGAAGATAAAATGACCTAGTAGGGGTCATACACTTAGTAAATGACGGAGCAGGAATATGAATCAGGGTTTTCTAATTCTACTCTCTGATGCTTCTCCATATGGTAGAGAATTAAACAATACTGGTGAAAATAAACAATTATTTGAATTTGATTTCGGTTTTTCAAGCCGCCTCTTTCAGATGTATTCCTCCTTTTTCTACCTCTGGAAACCTGAAGGTCAAACAAATCTTTAAAAAAAAAAGACAATATATTTTCCTCTAACTTTTAGGTACATACACTGAAGGATAGTAACAGCTAAGATTTTTATGGTGTTTACTATGTTATATTGTTAATTCATTTACCCCTCATGACAACATATTGAGGAACTGTAGCACAGAAAGGTTAAGAAACTTGCTCAAAGTCACACAGCAAAAAATGGTAGATCCAGGATGAAAAACCAGGCTGTCTGGCTCCAGAATCCATGTTTCCAGTCACTATATGATACTGTCTTTAATGCTATTGTGGTAACAACTCTATTGTGGTAACAACTTACAGAGCTGTAGGAATTTCACACGTGGCTGCCAGAGGAAAACTATTTTCCTATATAAATAGTTTTCTTCTTAACCACTGTAAGTTATTTTAAACTACCTAAACCACCTTAAGATATTTTTTTCATATGTATAATGATTTTGAAGGTCTACCATTTACTGATTTCTTCAGAGTAGGCTTGGTTTCTGCATATTCCATCTGGTGCTTGAAAATCTTAAGCATTTTTGGATCAATCTTAGTTACTTAAAACAAAACAACACAGAACATTTTGAATATTTGCAGATTGCTCAGTGAAGGTGTTAGGTTGATGTTATCTCAGTTGTTCCTTGCTTTTGGTTGAGTTTTTAACTAAAACTCGATTACAGACTATACTACTTATATAGTCATGAATAGGGCAAATGAATGTGCTGTGTTAATGAACACAACATGGCAGCTTGGCATAATGAGACTGTGGCACAAAATGATCTAAACGAAGACACGTGGACAATTAAAATCAGGTCAAATGCTTATAATTAATATCAGATCAATGGAATGATGTTAAAAATACTAACTCAGAGACATGTACTTATTGTATAATTTCCATGCAAGAGTATAGTAATCAGGGAAGTGTTCCCCGGAAGGCGAGTGGTAACCAACCAGTAGTGTCACACTTGGGCATGTCTTTAAGGATGCTTTCTTTAGGCTTCTTGCCGCTATGGCACATGCAACCATTTGTTCCATCAACAGATAGGCTGCAGCATATGTAGAGTTGGCTAAGGGTCCCCCTTCCCCTTGGTAGAGCTAAACAAGCCCTCTGGCTACCAGGCCGATTGTCCAGTCTCTTGAAAGAAATTGTTGATATTGATTCACCCCTGCTTTTACTGGTCAGTGCACAGAAAATAAATTCCAGACGCTTCCTATCATGCCTGTGACATTCCACGTCTCCTTGCCGTTTCTCTCTTTCTTAGTCTCCCAAACTCTTCCTCTCCCGGATGGAGTTCACACTCAGCAAACTCTCCTCTATCCTGTCCTCTCTCTAGGTGGCCCCTCCACCTTCTTGCTTTGCATGAAGATTCGCTCTCCCCTAAGGTCTCCCACTTTCTCAGCAGCTCTGCCACGCGCTGTCTCTTTTCTCATGCATTCTCCATGTGAAGAGGCTTTGTGTCCTTGTGGCTTGCCATTGTTACTTTAAGACTGATTCCTCTGCCTTCTTTTAAAATCCTTAGCTCCTTTGAGGTTAAGGCCCTCTGACTAACTCACCCTGGCACCAGCCAACATACCAGTCAATCTGTCTCATCCCTCTAAGACTTTGGAACCTGGACCACGTTCTGTCTCAGCCCTCAGCCCCACTGACCTCAGTCCATGTAGGCTGTGTATCCAACACTCTGGCCTCTTGGACCCTTGACCTCTTTATCTGCACTGACCTTCTCCCCTCCACTGTCCACCGCCCACTTCTTTGATGACACTTTGGAAGTTTTTATCACCGAGAATGGCTGCTTCTCCACATCTGCTAGTTCAGGCATCCCAATTCACTGACCTTGACTCTTTTGCATTCAGTTTACTTGTTTGCTTACACCGTTAAGGACTGTCCTTCAACCTAATCAGAACCACTGACCACTCTATTTTCCCAATACTTTAGCTTGCTCCCTTCCGCTGCTTATTAACCTCATCAGATTTCATCAACTGTTGAGCAGCTGTGCAAGGCAGGGCACCCACAGATAATCCTACCAAAACAGCATAGAGAAGGGAAGCGGTTGTTTTTCCTAGGAAAATTAGAGTATTGTTGCCAAAAGATGGGGGAAGTGATGCCAGATGGGCCAAAATAGCCAATGACCACCCCTATTTCTTTTGCAAAATCTTGACAGATTGAGTTATTTAGATTATTTAAGTTATTTCTCTGGTTTTCTATTAATGTTCCACTGAAATGTACATGCCATCTCTTTCCAAATGAAGCCAGAAATCTTGGCTCAGAGTTCTCATACAGAAAAAAGCTTCTACTTCACTATATACACAGGCACTCTGTGTTCTCCCAAATTGGAATGACTGAGGATATCTTTTCTTAAGGCTGAGAAAACATATGGGCTAAAGTATGTTACTTCTCATCGTCTGTAGCCTCTTGACAAGACATCTGCTACAACATTTTTTGTTCTTGGATCATGGACTGTTGTTTGCCAATTGTTTTCATAAATATTAATCGTTGAAATCTTGACTGACATGCAAGTTGTTCTTTTGGGATTCTTTTCTTCTTTTTTTTTATTTATATGCATCATCTTTAAATGCTTATGCCACAGGACAACAAAAAAGGATTTTCTTAGGAAAAATTCCTATTTTAAAAGTGGGAGCCATATAATGTCTAGTTCTAAAACTTGTGATTTTTTTTTTTTACGTTTGTATTCTCCTTTCTTTTGCTTAACTAAATGTATTGCCATTGGAGTAATGCTTCTGCATTAATTCTGTAAAAAAGAAATCTTTTATTTCACCTTTTAAAAGTACCTCAGGAAAACATCTAAACTCAACTTCCTCAAGTTGATTTAGTTCCAAGGTAAATAGCTATTTCTTCTTAGTCTGAAACTAAGAACTAAACTTTAGAACTGAATCATGATTTTAAACTGGGCTATAGATAGTTAAGTTCTCCAATGGCATTTGATGCATGTTAATCTCTAAGCATACCTTTGCATCAGAAGATGATTGAAAAATCTGCAATGGAAAATACAATTAGCACATCTTCCACCAAAGGGTATTATTGAACAATTGTTGATAAAGTTTTGCTGGACTTCTGTGGCCTCTACCATGCTCTAAGCAGCACATACGAAGCATTCTAAGTGCTATATGTAACATTTTTATTATGTATGGTACCTCCTGATTTGTTTTACTGTTACCTCTAGGGATCAGTAATTCAGCACATTTTAAATTATTGCAATCATTGCTCAATTAATGCAACAATCTTTTATTGACACATAATTGTACATATTCATGGAAGACAGTATGATGTTTCAATACATGTGTACACTGTGTAATGATCAGATCGGGGTTTTTGGCATATCTGTCACCTCATACATTTATCATTTCTTTATGGTGGGAGCATTCAAAATCCTCTCTTCCAGGTATTGTGATATATACAATATTGTTAACCATATTCACCCTACTGGGCAATAGAACACCTGAACTTACTCCTCCTAATAAAATAATTTTTAAGAATTGTTAAGAATGAGAGGTGCTTCACACAGATACCTGATCTTAAGGCCTGTTACCAAAGAGTCAGTTCATGTGAAGTCAATGATGTAAAACATAGCAAATGAGTAATTTGAAGGAAGACTTTTGATCACAATGCTATAGTATCTTTTCTTCCTTAGTAAACTACCTGTCCAGCATTTAAAGGGAGAATTCCTTACATATTCAAGATTTAACAGTCCTTAAATGTTCAGCATTCCTTAAATGTTCAATATTTAAGGAGGATAACAAGTAGTTTTCTTCCTTAGTAAACTACCTGTTCAATATCTTTTTTTTTAATTTTATGTTTTATTTTTTAGTTAATGAAATGACCACAAGTTTTTGTTTTTGTTTTTAAATCACATTCCCTCTTGAGAGGGAAGCTCCATTCTCTGGTTTTCATAAGAGGTTTGGGTTTTCTTTTCCTTCTTTTTTGTCCTTTTTTTTTTTTTAAGCCAGAAAACTCTATCGTTAAAGGAGAGTTAATAAATTGGAAAATACAGTTACTCATTCTTATATGATGAAATTGTTATTTCTTCAGCTCTATCTAGAATCATGTAAAATTTATTTTTAGAGTAGGAGAGACTTTTATGTCTTGCTCTCTTTAAAGGCTATGTCAGGGATTAGGAATTTATCTCATAGTTTAGATCAAACACACTTTCCTCCTAGATCTATTGGCAAGGGGCATCTCTCTCCTACATCTGCCGTTTTCTGAGAGTAAAATGAGATTCACATGTTTGCATACCATCTTGCTGATTCTTGCCAAGGATACTTCCTGGAAAGAGCATACGAATATTTCTGTATTGCCTCTATTTTAGGGAGAAAAGGGGATTTCATAAAAATTTGGAACTATTCTGTGATTGGGCCAGAAAGCTGAGGAGCAGGTGAAGGATGCACTCCAGGAAAGCCACTGCCATGATGGCCAGTGGCTCCACATGCTTAGGAAAATGGACATATTGAGCCCTGTCCTTCCAGGCCAGGGATTAGGCACCAGGGAGAGGATCATTTGGAAAAAAGCCTGGTCTCATTTATATGGTTTTAGTCGGATAACCAGTACCTATTGAGAACCTGCCATGCATTGTACCATACTCTGGGAAGACAGAAAGGAATGAAATGATGCCATCTGTATTAGTTTGTAGGATTGCCATAACAAAGTCCCACAGACTGGACAGCTTAAACAACAGGAATTTATTTTCTCACAGTTCTGGGGTCTGGAAGTTGGAGATCACGGTGTCAGCAGCGTTGGTCCCTTTTGACGGCCAGGAGGGAAGGATCTGTTCCAGGCCTCTCTCCTTGGCTTGTAGATGGCCATCTTCTCCCTGTGTCTTCACAAGGTCAACTGTGCGTGTCTGGCCAAATTTCCTCTTCTTATAAGGATACCCATTAGTCATACTGAATTAGGGCCCACCTTAATGACCTCATTTTAATTTAATTATCTCTTTAAAGACTACTTTTGAATATGGTTATATTCTGAGATACTGGGACTTAGGACTTCAACATATGAATTTTTGGATGGACTCAATTCAGCCCATACCATCACCTCAGGCTTTAATCCATTTATGGACAAGACGTGCAAATGTTTTCTGCGTGTGCTTCTCTTGTGCTCATTTTGTTGAGGGCAGCCAAAATGTAATGAACAGATTGGTGTCATCTACAAACAGATTTAGGAAGTTATTTCTAAACATTGTCATTTAAATGAGTCTAAACCAACCGAAGAAACATAGAAAAGGGATTTTGCTCTCCTCTTGTTTCCCCTTTAGATTAATGTTCAAAGAAAACAGTTGATTGGCATCATAACTCTTGTCACAATGAGAACTACATATGTAGATATTTGAGCATAAAGTTGAAAAACCTGAGTGGTTCCAAATGAAGAAAATGGGAAAATTTAAAAATTTGATAGAATCATGTTTGTGATAGCTGAGCCTTGCACTGACTTAGTCCAGTTTTTTTTATGAAGCATTTTTTGACTGTTTCAGCACGATCATGAAGAACTGCCTTTCAGATATGATCTTTGGAGTTTTCTATTTGCTAAAAATTAAAGAATTAATCTGGAATATCATTTTATCAATTTATCATTCTGGTCCTCTCATAGCAAAATATAGACTCAGAATTTTTCATTGAAAAATGCCCCTTTTCTAGGGGAGTGTTTCATACTAGTTACAGATTTTTTTAAACCACACATACACGATTTTACTAGTTTTTTTTTTTTTGGCAACTGGCCAGTTTTTAAAATGCTGGTGTTTGTTTCTAATATCCATATAAAGTGAATTTTAAAAAATGTAAAAGAAACCAGAATGGTACGTTTAGCCCATGATACAGCCAAGCCTAAATGACTTGCACCTGTATGTGGGAGATAACAATGAAGTCATAAATTCTCATTATTTTAAGAAAGAAAATGACTCTTGTCATGGTATTACTTTTGCAAATATCCTGGTTTATAGAATATTTTTCTGATTTTAAGGCAGCATTATTTTATTTTCTTAGATGTAAAGTTTTTCTATTTCTAGTGTGTTTTAAACCAGTTCTCTCATGCCAATAAGAGGAGAATAAGCAGTATCAGAAAAATAAACTGGCCGGGCGCGGTGGCTCACGCCTGTAATCCTAGCACTCTGGGAGGCCGAGGCGGGTGGATCGCTCGAGGTCAGGAGTTCGAGACCAGCCTGAGCAAGAGTGAGACCCCGTCTCTACTAAAAATAGAAAGAAATTATATGGACAACTAAAATATATATATATACAAAAAATTAGCCGGGCATGGTGGCGCATGCCTGTAGTCCCAGCTACTCGGGAGGCTGAGGCAGTAGGATTGCTTAAGCCCAGGAGTTTGAGGTTGCTGTGAGCTAGACTGACGCCACGGCACTCACTCTAGCCCGGGCAACAGAGTGAGACTCTGTCTCAAAAAAAAAAAAAAAAAAAAAAAGAAAAATAAACTTGAAGATACATTTACAAAGTAATTCCTTCTGTCCTCAAACAAGTGTCTATTACATAGCTAAATTAGGATTATTGCTCACTTTTGTTTTGATGCTGGTGTAATCTTTCCCATGAGGTTCTAAGGGATGGGTTACATCACTAAGTGCGTAGGAAAAGGGAGTTTTCTTGGATCGTTCAGATATACATTTATACACGTGTGTAAATGCAGTAAATGTGAAGCATAGAACATGGTAGCAGAAAATAAAATGTATGCATGAGAAAATACCACCTGTTAAAAATGAGACTGAAATACACTATTCTGGAAATGGAGAGGCAGTCTCACCTGCACAAGAACGTCAGAGCATTGCTGTTGATGTGCCACAAAGCTAAGAAGAGTGAAAACATCTAGAAGCATTTTTCAAAACCAATATTTATGCCTGTATACCACTGAATTTCTCTAAATTTAGTTTTTACTGAAGTTTATTACACATTACCAATATGAGTGATAAATAAATTGTTAAAAAGGGTTACAGAGTTTAACATGAAAATCTTTTGTCTGATTTTATTGTTCACTGATGTTATTTTCAGACATTTATTGAAACGTCTTACATGCTGAATGCTATAGTGTATTACACTTGTTTGTTCTTCACATTGGCTTGGATATTTCAGTGGGCAGAATGTGATGAGGTGCATTAGGAAAGTCCAATGAATATTTGTGATAATCCAAAGGAATCCAACACAAAAGTGGACTTGCTCAGTTCTCAGACATCTATCTTTTATCGTACTCTTAAGAGTATTTAAGATAAAAACAATTTGCTGTAATTGATTTATTTTACCAAGCACACTTAGCATTCAGTGGCTATATCCAAACCTAAAATTATTGATAGTTCAACACTAGAAGTGGGCTTAAATTTAATTATGAAAGAGTTTAACCCTAAAAAGATTTATTTTTCACTTTTATCTCTCCTCCACTCTCCTTTGCTGAATGTAATTTTTTGTGACTTAATATTTATAAATTAGACAGCACACATTAAGAGAACCCAAAATGAGAAAAGAAAATGGCTCTGGAAAGAAGAATTTCTTTCTTCTCTGAATGTATTGCTAGAATCCCATATAGATATACTAGTGTCTGACACAGCCATGCAAACATGGGCTTTCTACCCAAAACCATATTCATATCATTTAAGAACCTGATAGGGGAGAACTTAGGTCCGAGGCTGACCTCAGAGAATCCTACACTAGGCACAGTTCCTAAAGTTGGAAGTGGAAAGGAGGAGACAATTTGTGTGGGGATTATGACTGTGTTGATTCTGGTAGTTCATAGCCCCTATTGGTGGGTCAAGGAACAACAGAGTCTTCCTCCTACATTATTCCTGATCCATCCAGAAAGTCAGAATCTCCAGGGTTAACGCAGAAAACGACCCTCAGTGAATGATATTGTTGGAAGATTATTACTGTTGGCAACACAAACAATGAGTTTCCAGAATACAAACATGAATACAAGAGAATAACTCAAGAGAATGACTCAAATAATTTAAAGTATTCTGTGGCCTCTGGGTCTGTCTTTGAAGACTTCAGATGTATATTTAATGAAATCCCAGAATAAATGGTTGAGAAGTTAACTGGTTTTCTGACCCCATATGAATGAGAAAATAGAATATCATCTATAGTTTCTTGACTATATACAACCATTAAAAATGAACTTAGTCAATGTGACTATGTGCACAGACTAAATATGGCATTGAAAGTAACCTTGGCCAGTATCAAGAGTGCTGGTCTGGGACATTGGGGCTCTCGCTACATCCCATATTAGCTGTGGAATCGTAGGCCCCTTGTCTCTCACCTGTGTCATCTGTCAAGTTAAATTACAAGCCAAAGTGAGCCAGGTGAGCTTTTGAGATATCTTCTACCATGCTTGCCTGATTCTCCTTCCATCTTCTGTATTTAGATTCTTTTTTTTTTCCTTTTTTTTTTAAATTTCAGCTTATTATGGGGGTACAAAAGTTCAGGTTATATATATTGCCCATGCCCCCTTAATGTGATTACAAAGCACATAAATTCCTTTTCAGAAATACTGGAGGGTAGACTTAAGCTGCCCCACAAGATTATAAGGCAAAAAAAAAAAAAAATAAAATAAATAAATCAGTTGAATGACTAACATGTGCCAGGAACTGCTGAAGATATAGTAGTGAACAAAAACTAAATAAAATGAAAGGACAAGGTCTGTTCTTGTATGGAGCTTACATTCTGGTGGGCGAGCAGATGATAAACAAATAAGTATTAAATAAACAAATACAGGTCAGGAAGGGGGAAATGCTGCAGTGAAAAACTATAATAGCCAACATGTATTGAATGTTGATAGGTCCTAGAAATCATTTTTAAGGACGTTAGATATGCATCATATGGATATTTAATCCTATAGTCACTGTGAGGTGGGTATAATTTCAAGCTCCATTTTACAGAAGACAAGACAGAAGTATTGAGAGGTTGGGTTATTTGTCCCATGTTCTACAGACAGAACCAGCTGGTAACCCAGCTGGCGTCAGAACCCAGGCAGTGTGGTTTCTAGAATCTTTACTCTTTGACACTAAATTACTCTGTTGCCTGTCTCAGGGTACAAACAGGGCAGGAAGCGGGGAGAGTGACAGAGTTCTGTGTTTTGCAAGGGGTGTGAAGATAATGCCTCACTGACAAAGTTGTACGTGACAGAGACCAAGGAAGGTGAGGGAACAGGATGTGCAGACGTTCTGGGCAGAGGAGACAGCGTGTGCGAAAGACCCGAGTTAGGAGCTGGCTTCCTGTGTGGGAGAAACAGCAAGGAAGCCAGTGCGGCTGGAGAGGGGGTAGTGACAGGTAGCACTAGGCCTTGAGACCAGAGAGGTGGGGGGGGGACCGGATTGTGCAGGGCCTTTGCAGGACGTGGTAAGGACGCTGGTTTTTTCCCCAGGGTTAGTTAGACAGGCAGCCATTGGAAGGTTTTGAGTATGGAAATAGGTTAAATCTGGTCTATGGTTTACAGGAACCACCATGCCTGCTGCTAGAAAGCACGCTTGCAAGGGAGAGAGTGAAGCAGGGGGAATTTTTAAGAAGGGATTGCAGGCATCTAGGTGAGACATGAAGGTGACTTAGACCAGGATGGTAGTAGTGGCAGCAAGACGCCGTAGGATGCTGGACATACAGGGAAGTTTGAGTGGACGGGTTTTGCTGGTGGATTGAACGTGAGATATGAGCGAAAGAGGAGTCAGAAATGACGCTAAGGATTGTGGCTGCAGTAACTGGAAGAAAGGAGGTGCCGTTTATTGTGAAGGGGAAGATGACAGAAGGGATCTTACCCACCTGTGTGTCCCCAGGGCTCAGCACAGCAGATAGGTTTAGTGCACAGCTGAACTAGTTAGGCACAGCATTATTGCAGCGCCTGCCAGTTTTTCTCAAACAAATACAGAAAGCTAAGGCTATGAACTTTAGCCAAGAAATCGCATCTCCTTTGCATAATATTTTGAGTGTCCAAAGGGCAGCAATATAAAAACGAAAAATGTAGTTTTAATGTGAAGGAAGATTGAATCTCACGAGTGATTAACCTACACATAAGAAAGATAGAATTTAAAGTTTCATTCTCCTGTAATGTGTAGAGTAATTTCAAGCAGGTTTTTGGTGACCAGGGAAGAAATGTTATTTCAGTATAGCTTCCTTCTTGAGGTTTTCATACTGATAGGCGTTGTTATAATAAATGACTAAGGAAGACTATGGAAGAAGATGTGATATGACAGACGCTATTTTTCTGAGATAGATGCAGTGTTCCTAGAACATACAAGTGTGCTGGATCTTATGTTACGTTCTATAGCCCAAAACAAAAATTCAACACCCTAGGTGGTTCCATTTGAAGCTATTTGTTAGTGGTAGGGCTTGACGAGGCCCCTTAAATAGCATCCCTCTGCCAGGATTTGGAACAGGTGGGAGTCATAGGAGTCCTTCGGGTCAAGATCAAAACGTCAGCTTAATAACTGGAATATCCAACTGGAAAACATGGCTTTAGATCTGTGGATGTGTTTGTTATTTTCTCCCAATCTAATAACAATCCCAGACTCCCCAAAGCCTCATAGAGTATGGCAGAAAGCAGTCCAGAATTTACCTGCTCTTGTGGTCGGGCAGAACCCAGGGGAGACTTTGCTGGGCATCTCCTATTCCTTCTTTCCAAATCACCAGTTACATAAGATACTTCCCCTTTTCTGGGGAGGAGTGAGTGAGGGGGTAGAGAGAGGTCAAAGTGTCACTAATGGAAATACCTCCCCCTGGGACACATGAGGTGTGGAGAGAGGCACTTCCCCACTGACCTTTCTTTCTCCATTGAGAGCTTTCTCTTGTTACCTAAGAAATTTTCATTGCCTTTTATCCATGCTAAGTTCACTTTTCTATGAGGAATACTACATATGTGTACTCCTTGCTTTGTAGTGTAGGAGCGGTAGGTCCTAACTTGTTTTTCTGCAGAAACATATCTGATTAATAACAAGCCGTCAGTGTTGGTATCTCACTATAGTTTAGCCACTGCTAAACCATGCATTACTCCCAGTTTCACTGGTGCTAAATCCTTTCTTTCCTCTGTGAGACTGACAACCAAGAGCATAGGTGTGTTTCAGTCAAGACCGACTAAAGAAAATTTCTGTAAAATGAATATTTGAAATTGATTATCCCAATAAATCTATCAGTATACCTGCATTGAAAGGGATTCATTCAATTTATAGTCTGAAAAATGCCAAATGTTCAACAATACCAGAATGCTATTGTTTGGTGGTATAAAGTTTAATACAATTTTCAGAATTTGATGACACTTTTAGACATTCTGTTCATCATGATTAACAAACATTTATAACAGGCCTTCTTGAAAGTACAATACCAAGTTCTGAGGCACCAAGAATCATCAGTTATCTGTCCATAAGATTTGTATTCCAATGTAGAATGCATGCCATATGAATACATGTGAAAAGTAAATAATATAAGTCTGTACTACCTGCTAAGTAAATTATACAGGTGTTAGAAACAGAATGTTAAGTCATGCGCCAAAGACATTTTTGACAGGTTTGGGATGGCTACAAGCCATTTCCTAGGAATTATTCATAAAGCTTGAGACACTAGAAGTGAGTGTTACCATAACTTTCCAGGAATGGATCATTATGGGCTGCTTGGTACTAGGAAATTTCATGAAGGGGGCTGCTTGGTACTAGGAAATTTCATGAAGGAGGCAGAATTTGAGCTGGGCCTCAAATATCCCATGGACTGGGTGTTGGTGCTTCCCTCCCCTCCCCCTGCATTCCTCTTATTAGTTAATAGCATCTCCATCCACCAAGCTGCTCCACCAAAACCGTAGGTGCATTCTCGATTCCCCCTTACCTCCTCCCATATGGCAAATGCATCAGCTAGTCCTTTGATTTTACCTATAAAGGTATCTTGAATTCACCCAGCTGCCTGTCTGCCCTGCCACCCTGCCCTTGTCTAAACCCTTTACCCCACTATCGTCTTCTGCTTGGACCTGCACAGGACCTTCTAACTCTTCTAACTGCTTCCATTGTTTGTAACCTCCAATCCCTTCTTTCCATACAATAGTAGCTGTAAATCATAAATCAGGACATGTCATTCTCCTGTTAAAACCTTTGATGTTTTTCTGTTGCTTTTTAAAAGAAAATTCACATTTCTTACCAGAATCAATAGGGCCCTGCATGATATAGCTTGTGCCACCTTTTCTACCTCTTTCCCTTATTTTACTACAGTGCAGAACAATGGTGTCCTTTCTGTTCCTCAAACAGGATCATCTCTTTTCATTTAAAGGTTTTTCATTTGCTGTTCCTTCTGCCTGTAATGCTGTTCCGCTATTTGTGTGCCTGTCTCCTCTTATTTGTCAGGTCTCAGTTCCAATGTCACATTCTCAGCTCAATTGCCTTTCCTGAAAACCTGATCTGAAATAACTTCCCCCAGTTCTTCGCTATTATAACATCCTATTCATTTTTTTCATTGCAAGTTTCAGGAAAAGCACACTCCAAGTTTTCTTTTTGCTGTTTACTTGTTGTCTCCCACAATAGGTCTGTAACTTCCATAAGAATAAGAATCTTATTTATTATTCTATCTGCAGTGCATATCACAGTGTCTTGGATTACCCAATAAACATTTGTAAAATGAATGAAGAATGCAGCTTATACAAGGGCTGTCCGGACAGTATCCAGCCATGTAACCGTTCTCATTATATTAACAATGGCTGAATACTTTCCAGATAGCCCCTGTGCAAGCAGAGGGGCAATGAAAGGGAGCTGGGTGAGAGCGTGTGCAAAGAGCTGGAAATGGAGTGTGTACAGCATTGTAGGGGGCAAAACCTGAGTTTTTCTCAAGGAACTGGGGAAGCCTAGCAGCAATGTTGGCAGTGGTGACCTGGGTTGGAGGTTGGGGCCTGGGGCTGAGTTATAGTGGCTAAAAGTATGATAGTCTAAGTGGTAGGTACAAATTGTATTTAAAGAAGGAAACAGGTGATTAACAGAAGTGCCATATTAAGCAGTAGGTCTGATAGGGTGAGGCCAAGGTTGTAGAGAGAAAATACCAGACAACATCTGGAAGAGTATATAGTGTGGACTCTAAGGGGTACACGAAAAATATTCTGTTCAGGATGTGGTTTGTGAACAAATCCAGAGCTCTGTTCTTGTTGGTAGTAATCCTGTTTATATGGTGCAAAGTGTTGTTTCAGTAGTACTGGGATATAAATTTGGAGAGTACAAACTAACTTATAGAGGGTCTCAAAGTCAAAGCTGTGGGAATAGAATTCACCTTGCAGTTAGTCAACTTGGAGTTACTGAAGGAATATTTTTTATTAGGGAGTGACTGAGGTTAATCCCGCTGTGATATTATTGGTGGGAAATGCTGCAGGTAGAGAGGTCAGTAGGAGAGGACAGTAGCTGTCCAGGTGGGAGATTCTGAAATGTATTTCTAAGGCTGTTTTACTTAAAATGGATGGACTTTATATGCCTATCATAAATCCCAAACTAAAAAGTATGCAGAGCAAGTTGTTGTAGAATGAAGGACATGAAGACCTGGATTTGGGGAAGCTTTAGGAATAGAAAGGTCGACAGGGCCATGAGAATATCTCTCCTTTGCTATTTCCTGTCTTCCATGCCCACACTTTCCTCTTGGAAGTGATATTCATATTTTACATTGAAATCTTTGGAAATTTCTTTTTCCTCCCTCTTCCCTGAGATGGTAAATGGACAGAGCCTGTAGAGCTGGGCTGTAAGATTACAACTCATCAGTAGGTGTCACCATCTCACAATTGGTTTATCCTACTCTGTGCATTGATGAGTGTGATGAGCACTGTCTAGGGAATGGACACGCTTGAAGCTCAGACTCGGGGGGATGGAGGGGCATGGGCAATATATATAACCTGAACTTTTGTACCCCCATGATGAGCTGAAATAAAAAAAAAGATTTAAATTATATGAAGTAAAGGTTTTATTTTGTCCTATCCATATTTTGAGTTCTCCCTTCATAATTATAAATAATTATCCAAGTCACATGAGATCAAAACAAATTTTTTCTAAGTCCAGATACAGTAACATAGTCACGTTTTATTTAGAATTCTGTTCATTAGTGATACTTTAATACAATTGATAGCCTTCTTAATTTTAGCTACTGTAGCATTGTTATTTATTTTGATACTATTTTAATATTTTGTGGAGATTTAAAAACATCTCAGAATCAGAAAATATATGGTTTGTGTACCTTGTTTTTATTTTTTTGTTGTTTTCTTTGTCTTAATTTTTCCTCTATATGTGGCATTTCTGTCGTTACAGAAAGTTCTATTAAACAGCCCTGGTATGGTTTAAACTGATATCTTTTGGTTTTGAAAAAATTTGCAGACATTGTCATGAACCTGAGTTCAGGATCTTGTACATAGATATGTTTTTTAAAATTTTAAAACAAAAGATGGATAAGAATTTATTTAACTTGTATTTCATTATCCATTTTAGAGATAGTTTTACATTAGGGCAAAACATTAGCAGCAAAAAGGAAAGAAGGCAAAGGTGAATGTTTTGGTATATATAAAATGGCTCAATATTTACAAATCTAATAACATTACTTAAAAACTAGGCATTCTTAGTATGTAATAATTGTACATATTCTGATTGATCCCTGCAAATGAAATGATGACTGTATGAGGCTCAGAATTTATAGCACTCCTTGTAACTCATGTTCAGGAATAGCTAGCTCATGTTTTGACAATTGTTTATATTCTATGTAATGTCTTCAATATATTATTACCACACTTTTCCAATTTGAAAATTCATTTGAAATGGCAGGGATAATATTTTAATGTATATCCTTAATCATTTAAAAAACGGAATATTTGATGTTTGCTTTCTCTGTTGCTTGCTTAGAAACCTCAGTGTTATATGTGTCTTGTATCCTGATATAATCATGTGTGTGTGCTGTATGACTGGTTTTAATGAACTGTTTCTACCGGTAGGGAAATGGTCCCTGTTTTATTTGCTGCTATGAAAGTCCCAAAACATGTGACTCTACATGTGAACACGTTGTGCAGATTAAAGCTGCAGGGCATGATTGGAGGAGACATGGACTGCCAAGCCACTGAGGCGGCTCTGCCAACAACAGCATGTGATTATGTAACGCCTGCAGTGTCTGGCACTGTGCTCCACTGGAGACACGTCACGTGTTGTGCAATGCTCTTGGCCCTGAAATTCAATTAGATTGCTTTGAACGATCCGTGAGTCTGCATGAGATAAGCTTTTACTGCTCTACACTAGAAAGCAAATGGGTTGATTAGCTGCACATAAATTGATAAATTGCCATTGTAATTCCAGCAAGGATATTTGCATTATGTATACATTGTCATGCCCCTGAAGAGCAGAGTTTAAGCATTATGTAACCTGGATAAATGATGTGGGAGAAAAAAAAACTCCAGCCCTCACGACTAGAGAAAAATATTTGCTTACAGACAAGTAGCTGATTAAAAAAAAAAAAAAGAAACAAAGAAAGGTTTTGCCATTGTTTTTGAGAATCTGTTTGAAAGGCTGCCACTATTTTTTTTCCAATGCCATGATCTATGAATGAGAATACAGAAATTGATACAGTGATAATTTGGTAGGGAGAAGGAAGATGAGTGAGAAAGAATTTTAAATTGTGAGTTCAGATGGCCTTTTAATATTGAGCAAATTTATTTTCTTTGTGAGATTGTAGCTGATCAATTTAAGAAATTGAGAATCATCAGAAATTAACCCATTTTGTTTGGCTAAGACTTCCTGATATCTTTTCACAAAAGTAGATCTGGGATAGAGGAAGGAAGGTAATAGATGTTGAGAAATTGGGGCCTGGAAAAGAAGAAGAGGATTATTATTATCCTAGAGGCTTAAAGAGCTACTGGGAAACAACCAAAATCAATGATGTGAGCTTGGCTTTCCCAGCTGCCTCTACCCCCATTTTCCTCCAAATAGGATTTAAGTTTTCAACCAAATGAAGTTGATGTTCATTGGAATTGTTCGGACACTGAATCGAAACCAATGGCACTGAAATGTTATGCAGAGTCCTTCCATTTTGTTATATCAACAGGGATTAGGTGTGCAGTTCTTTTGTGATTTTAGGTAAAGTAGTCTTGAACTGTAGCAAAACTCGTGTTGTCATGGTTTTTTAACCTGTTGAAAAAAGGCTCTTATTTTTCTCATATCCTTTGAAAACTTCTTAGGACAAGAATTTGCTTAATGTAACCGTATAACCTAATTTTTAATGTGAGTGGATATTCATGTGTGGGATTATTTTCTGACATATATTAAAACCAAGATTTTAACAAATTTTCATTCTAATAGATTATCTAAATTATGTGTGAGATTTACATTGCACATGTACTTTCCCATTCATTTAATTGTTATATGTATCTTCTGTAGTTGTTATTATTCCATTTAACCAAAGGGAAAACTGATGCTTAGGGAGGGATTGTGAGCTGCTCAGGGTCCCACTGCTTGGAGGTGACGGGATGTGGGTTCCAAAACAGATCTTAAGTGTCTTCGCCCCACTGTGCTAATGGTCCCCAAATGCTGTTCCACAGACGGAGCCAAGTTGGCCCCTATTTCAATGAAATTGTGATTTATTATGCCTACAGTGAAGGTCTGGGAATGTTTAGTTTCACAATAACTTCCCAGGTGATTCTGATGTAAGAGCAGGATTGGTAGCTACTTCATGTCCGATATTCTGAACTATAGAGGTAGCATTTGAACGTCTCATTTATGCTGTACTCTTGTGTGTGCATGTGTGTGTGTGTGTGTGTGTGTGTGTGTATAGAGAGAGAGAGTATGTGTTCATCTTGCATATTCAAATCAAACTGTAAAAACATAGTTCATTCTTTTTTGTTTCTTGGTAAAACTTTAATAGAAAATATATCTTCCTGGAATAGACATAAAATATTCTGTGTCTAACATTGTAGTATTTCATAGTAGTCAAAAGAATATAGTGGGAAGTGTAATTCATTGTATGACATCTGCTATAAAAAGGCTAGCCTCCAGGTCTTAAATTAATGCTAGCTGGTGTAACTTTGTTAATGAGTGAATTCAGAGTTGGTTTAATGAGTTGGTGAGGGAGGGATAGCTCGTTATCATCATGAATGTAACTTGCTGCTGCATCTTTACAAAATAATATAAAGGAACTAGCTAATCCCCTACCCTACCATAATTGAATCTGTTTTTTGTGGTGGTGTTTCCTTTTTTGTCTGCATCTTTAAAAGATGGTACATGATCCATCACTGTTGGGGATGGGGCTCCCTGAGCATTTTTCCTTTTTTCATCTCATCCCTCCACCTGTTTTGCAAAGATCATCTTGTTTTGTACCACAAGTATTTATTTTAAAGGAGAATGTTTGAAAAGGCCAAATTAAGACTGTGAACCTTCATGCTTCATGACCAAAGAAAGCATCATGGCTCAGGCTTTGGGAAGACTCCAGAGGGGTCTGAATGCATATAATGAATTTGAAAAGTTTTGACAGTAAATAGCAGGGTACATGCAACTTTGCAGAACAAGTACTTTCTAGAAACACATTTTTAATGGCTCAACTGTCATAGTGCATTACCAAATACATGGTATATATTAAGGTATTTTCCGTTAAATTTTAGTATTTATATTACATAATAGAAATTACTTTTTCATGAGTTGCACATACAAAAATAAAAAATAGTAAGGTGTTTTATGGTTTTCTGGACTTCAGTCATGAGTGAGTAAACTTTTTATTACAAATGAACTGAATATTAACATAAGGTTTGCATAACTATTGAAAATGCACCACCTCCCAAAACATGTCTTCAGATAATAAAACCGTTGGTTAGGTGGAATTTTTTTTTTTTGAGCATTTATACCATAAAAAGGAAACTACTCAAGAGCAGAATCTGGGTCTTTAATGTACTTTTATAGTGACTCATATTGCTGCATTAATGTCATGATGTTCAGTCCAGGAAATAATTTATCCAGGTACTATAAAAAGGAACATGTTTATATTCCTTACATAAACTAATTCTACCTAATTCCTGACTTATTCTGCTATAATTTTTGAAAATTATGTCAGCCTATAGAAGATCCACACCCTGTGAATATCTAATCAATCAAATTCATGTGTAGTATGTACTTTTTTAAAAAATAAAGAGAAATATTTGCTTGGTCTATCAGTCAGGTTTGAATTAGGAGACAGAAAAACACAAGTTACTTTAAAAAAAGTTTTAATATAAAGAATTGATAGCTAGGAATGAAGAAAGGAAAGGCTGAAAGAAAACACTGAAGTGTCACATAGATGGCAGCTCCAGGAAGCAGCTGTCACCTCCACAGTGGAAGCAAAGGAAAAAGATTGGAATTATTAAAATTTAAAAACCTAGCGAAGGGGTCACATGTGCCTGGGACACACACCTCAGGGACCACCAGTAAAGGGCAGGAACAGATGTTTCTGAGGGAAAGGGATGTTGGAAAAACTACATATTGGGTTAGTTGTGGCTTTGGGCAGGAACCACTCTTGCTGGAATAAAGTGTGACAGGAATTATTAATACACTCACAGGAACAGGAAGCAAAAACAGGAAGTCGACAGGAAGCCCACAGGTAGCAGAAAGGGGAAGCAGTCTCTTCTTCCTCTTGCCTTGCAATCTCACCCTTGTACCGTCTGTTGGCAAAGCCTATCCTGGATCTAGCCAGCAAAGCAGAAATGTGATCTATAAAATTCCAGCCCCTGCATCACCAGGGCCAGTTTGGAGCTGAGAGGCAATATCTTAAGTAACTGGCATGTTTCTTGGAGGACCTTAAGGAAACTCTCTCAATTAAAAATTATTTTAAATTTAATTTTTGAATAGGTAATATTCCACATGGTATAAAAATGTAACACAAATAATTTCTCCTCTACCTTCATGGCTCTTGCACCCTGTTGCCACTCTCCTACCTACTCCAACCTAGATAATCACGTTATTGGTTTCTTATGTACCCTTTTAGAGTTGCTTTATGCAGACACAAGCAAATACAAATATATATTTCTATCTCTGTCATATCGCTATTTTACACTTTGCTCTTTTTATTTACTATATCTTGTTGACTTTGCCATATTAGTACATAGAGAACCTGTTTATGTTTTAAATCCCATTATTTTAAGGAATCTTCTTACTTTTCTCAGTAGTTCTTCATTTTATTGTTTTTGGTGTTCACAGGATAAAATGACATCATCAGCAAATACTGATAGTTTGCAAATATTTTATCTCTAAATCATTTCTCTCTGCTAATTGTCTTGGCATGTACATCCAGCATGTGTTAAATATTAATGGTAATGAACATCTTTGTCTCTTTCCAGCCTTATTGAGAATGCCTCTAATATTTCCCAGTAAGCATGATGCTAGCTTTGGGGCTAAGATATTAATAAATATATTTTATTTTGTTAAAGAAGCATCCATTTATTATACGTATTTTTTAAAATCAGAAAGGTTAAATTTGTCAAATGGTTCTTCAGCACCTATATAGCATGACCATGTGACTTTTTTATATTTAATATATATTTCCTTAAAATTCCTATTTTGTTAATAGACTTTCCAATACTTGTAATATTGAGCCATCTTTGCATTCCTGGAACAAACTCCACTGGGTCATGGAATTCACCAACATACACATACATATGTCTGTGTGTGCACAATGATATTTGTTAAAAGATTATATGTATTTTTTTATTGATCACAATTTGTGCACATTTTTATGTCAATTTTACTTCTTTCGTAAGAAGAATCTGGAAGTTTATCTTGTCTTCCTCTGCTCGTTAAGTGGTGCTGGAATGATCTCTTCTTTAAAGTTTGGTAGAATTTCCCTGTGAAACTACCTGGGCTTGGTGCCTTTGGGTTATCTTCTCTTCAACAGTTTCCCTTATTTCTTCTATGAAAATGGTCCCTTTAGGTTTTCTTTCTCACTTGGGTTCAATGTTGATAAATAGTATTTTCCTATAAAATTATTCATTTCATTCAAACTTTCAAAAAAATTTATATACAGTTGAAAAATTATGTTGATTATAGAAAATCTTATGATCATTTAAATTTTTTTTTTCTGTTTCTGTAGTTATTTCCCTTTTGCAATGTTCTACTTAGTGTTTTAGCCCTTTCTTCTTTTTCTTTCTTTACTGGGTCGTCTGATGGTTAATCTCTCTCAAATTTTAAAAAATGTATTTATTCGTGCTTTTTATTTTTATTTTCCAACTCATTATACCATGCTTCTATATTCAATTATTTATTTGGCTTAAATTTTTGCTATTTTTTATTTTTGGATATGACATTTGTTTTTGTTGCTGTGAAAGTTTAAGGTGTGGATTTTTCTCTTAGCACTACATTCACTGAATCCCGTAGCCTCACCCTATATGTAGTATTTTAATTTTTATTGTTTTCTAGAAATCCTGCAATTTAGTTTGAATTTTCTCTCTGGCCCAAAAGCTGTTTAAGGAGAGTTCATTTAGCAGATGCAAGGGATCTTTTGTATTCAAGTTTTGAAAGCTAGTTTCTGATTGTCTTGTTTGTTATCAATGTTATACTCTTCAAATCTTCTTGCATTTAGGAGGGAATTTTATTACATTGTGACTTTTTAAACTACTTGTTTGCTTCCATTTTGTTGGTTTTCTTCCTCAGATATTCAATTACGTCTATTTTGAGTCTTCCATTCACTATTTTCTTTCTCTCTTATGTTCTCTAACCTTTGAAGAAATTTTTTAATATGCATTTTGTTTTGTTTTTCTCATATCCGTCCTCTGCATCCCTCTGTTTCCTGTGCTTATTTGTGTCCCTTTCAATTATTTATTCATTTCTGAAGAAATATTTTCTTATTTTCATTCCTACTGTTTTTTTCACAGTCTCTTCCTGAATGCTTATCTTTTTGCTGTACAATATTCCTTTCTGGGGTGATTTCATCATAACTTAAAAATGTATGTCAAAGATTTTTGGTAATGATTTCAATTTGTATGTATAATTCATGAGTGCCATTTATTGATATGCCTTACTGTTGCATCCTTCCTTACCGCTCCCCTTCCTATCTCTTTTACATAGTCTTTCTTTTGATTCAACCAATAATTTACAGGAGGTCTTTGAAGGTCCAAAAGTTCTTTCCTTCTTTGCCATCACAAAGACAGAGCACATCCTGCATATATGGCTACCCTGATGGTCCATTTCATAACCATAGTTCCTCTGCATCTCTGACACAGACTTTTCTCACAATAATTCTGACTTCTCTTGATATAAACATGAAATGTAGCTTTGGTATTGCTTGGTGGGCTCTTTCACATCAGGAGGTCTATTTTTGCCTTTACTTTTTGGTGCTGCTGGGCCACCTTGCCAGTCTCAGTGCTTCTCTGCACTTTCTCCTGCTTGGCTTCTGCCCAATAGCTGCTGGTACGGGCAGCCCGTATATGTCTTTTGCAGTCTGCATATTGTATCTGTCTCTTCTTTCTGCCGAAAATGGGGTTTTCATGGTTTTGTTTTATTCTCTTTGTTGTTTTTGTTGATTTTCACAAGAGAAGTGTAATGCTAAATTAATTAATCACACACATACTGGAAGTCAGTATGTGTTTTAAGGAATAGCATTTTAAGATCAGGGCTTTGGTAATTTACACAGGCAATACAATAATTACAGCAGGTACTATTCAAACATGGAAGTAAAATAATGTTCAGACTTCCCCAGTCACTGTAGAAAATGAAAGACATTCTTCTTTCTTGCTTTTAATTTTCCTTTAAAAAAAGTTTTAGTATTAAAATTTGGTGCCAGTATTTGAGTATTCCAGGAAAATTATTTTCTTTAAGAGATGATATAAAGCTTCTGTTCCCCCCCCCCCCCGCCCCCCGAGAGCTGCCTATTTTAATCTATAGATGTTCCCCGCCCCCCGTCTTGTTCTCTTGCTGTTACTGGAGCAAACTGGTTCAATCTGAGTAAGATCTTGTGGACCCTGTTTTTCACTGCTCTTAGGTGTCTCATTACTTTTGATAGTGCAAAATGTGTTAGTGAGCAATGAAGAAGATATTACTTTGTGTATTTGTTAAGTAGCCCAGAGTTTAGGAGAATTTTCCACCATCTTACTTTTAGTTGAAGAGAAAATAAACAGATTTTATTCTGTTTGAAGGCTAATTTCTTGGTCTTTTGTTATAAATGCAGACAGTAGAAGATAATTATGTTTTTCCTGAAGAATTAATAATAGTTTTAATGAACGTTTTAATTGATAAATTAAAGTAAGAAATACTTTAAGGTCAACTATTCATTAAATCTTATTTCTTTTTGATGATTGTTAGCAACCAAATTGAAAATGGCTTGAATTAAGATTAAGGGTGAAGATTTATAATTAATTTTCCATTTAAAGTACAGTTCTCAGCAGCAGGCAGAAAATAAATGCAATAAAATCAGTGTTCCAATAGTATAACTGTATGAACAGTGGCAAGTTACTGGAGCTGACAGTTTTTAAATGATAGTAGCTGGTTATATAAGTCACCCAAGATGGCTTGATGTACTATTATTTCCAGACAGAGTTGGAAATAGCACGTGCCAAGGCAACAGGCAGTCAGACGAAAACATAACAACTTACTTTCCAATAATTATCATCACTTCTAGCCAGGCTGGAACTTGATTGATCTAGTACAGAAGAATATCTTTTTGTATGGATTTCTTTCAAGTCTAGAAACATCATGACTGCAGTAAATATTCCCCTAAGTCATTTTCATTAGAGGAAGCAGCAATACTGTAATGACTTTGTTCTTTGTATATCAAACTAAATCGATATAAACCCCAGCTAATTCCATCCATCAATTCATTTACTCTTTCTTCTTTTCCTGCCCTCTTTCTTTTTACTTTTTTTATTTTTAAAAATTGCTGTTAATTGGAAGCTTTTTACATGAGAACTGATTTCACTAAGGAATTTAAGTCATACGTCTTCCATAGCTGGTAAAATAATAAAAAATAAAAACAAAATCATGTATCATATTATTCGTAGGTATCACATTGCTCTTGAGATACATATTTAATTGAGGGATTTCTAAATACTTCAGAGGCTTATTAATCCTTAAGCCATCATTGTGAGAGGGAAAGATTTTCAGAAGTTCAAAGATGGGAGAAATGAAAATGGACAAATGGGCCAGGCGCAGTGGCTCACGCCTGTAATCCTAACACTCTGGGAGGCCCTGGCGGGAGGATTGCTCGAGGTCAGAAGTTCAAGACTAGCCTGAGCAAGAATGAGACCCCATCTCTACTAAAAATAGAAAGAAATTAACTGGACAACTAAAAAATATATAGAAAAAATTAACCGGGTGTGATGGTGAATGGCTTTAGTCCCAGCTACTTGGGAGGCTGAGGCAGGAGGATTGCTTGAGCCCAGGAGTTTGAGGTTGCTGTGAGCTAGGCTGATGCCACGCACTCTAGCCCGGGCAACAGAGCAAGACTCTGTCTCAAAAAAAAAAAAAAAAAAAAGAACAAATGAAAGATTGGTGGAAACACAGTAGAATGCTAGGGAACATTTGAGAACAGTTGATGACATGCTTATGGCCTGAGTCGGTTAATTTTCCTTTTAGGTAGCTTTTACAAGATTCAGGGACTGCCACAGAGGAAAGAAAAAGTAGGGGTGTGTGTGTGTGTGTGTGTGTGTGTGTGATAATTGTAGTAATGGGAATTTGGAGACAATGGAACAGTTGGATAGGAGAGAGAGGGCAAAGCTGCTAGGAAGAGGGGATGCTGGGACAAGGTAAGGGAAGCCTGGAAAACTCTGGTGTAGGTGAAATTATATCCCCAGATAACTTTTCCTGGAAGCTTCCTGATTAACTTGTACTCAGGATCAGAGTTTCTGCAGACAAAGATGAGTCTGGACAACCCTAGGAAGAGTCACAGCTGGAGCTGTTCGGGATTGGACCAGTAACTTCCCATTCACATGGACCCAAACTGGCCTATGTTATTTAAGGTAAAACTAACTCATGAAACAACTAAACCTGAAAATCTCTGTGGTTTAATATAATAAAATTTTAATTATGTCAGATAGTAAAGGTTAAAATTCCAACGTGAGCGTTCCTAGTAGGCCCGCTCTCCTAGCAGCTAGCTTCCCTAGCAGTTCAGGGCCCTGGGGTCCTTCCATCTTGGGCACCCGATCTCCTAGGCATTTTTGCCTGTCTGATCAAGCCACATCAGAGGAAGGAACACAAGATTCCCACATGGGCCATATCCATGGCACTTCTGCTTACCTTTAGTTTGCTCTGACTCAGCCACATGGCCCCACCTGGCTGGACAGGGGGCCAGGAAATGGAGTCTCGTGGTGTGCCCAGGGGATGAGGGAGAGGACTTGGTGAGCAGCTGGCCAGCCTTTGGCATGCAGCCTCTCCTAGCAGTAAACTAGTGAGTTTGTCATTCACTCTCTTGTGTTGGTACTTACAGACTTACAGGGCAAAGATATCTGATGGTGTCTTTGGCTGCGGATCTTTAGAAAACTTTTTATGTTTTCCAGAAGGAAGAATTATATTAACATTCTTTTTTCAAGGGGTTAAAATGTTAGTACCATGGCAATAGCATAATGAATCTTGATTCTGACTTAAGCAGAGGCTTTTGAAATGCAGGCTGGCAATGGCTTTCCTAACCCTGGGAATCCCCTGGTGATACATGCAGCACCCTGTGCTCTGTGGCGATAACTGCGAAGTGTCTTACTCCAAAGCATCTGCTCAAAGGCTTTAGGGTTAAAAATCCTTTCCCTTCTCTGTCCATGGAGAGGTAAAGCAAGGGCAAAGGGATGTTTTCAGCTAAGGAATGAAATGAGATGAAGAGTAGATAAGGCAGAAAGGTACAGGGAGGTTATTCCCAGATGACAGAAGCTGCAGAGCACAAAATTTTAGTGGTAGGATTGTGTAGAAAGGCATCAGGGAGGTCAGAATGGAGGATACCGATGCAGCCTGAGGGTGGAAGTAGAAGGCAGAGATGGCTTAGATTTCAAGACTTGATTTGTAGCTGGAGGGGACATGGGGTAATTCCCCTTGCCTGGCCATCCTCCACTTGTTTATGTGTTGGTCCCACACATGTCCCACACATGATCCCACACATATTTACATGTTGCGCCCACATATGCTGAGGGTGGTTATTTTCTATTTATCAGAGGTCAAAATAGGATGAAGACTATTTATTTCATAGTATGATTTTTTTAGGTGATTTTGAAAAACAATCTGAATTCTATGAAAAATATTTTTATTAGAAAATCATGAAAAAGACAAAACGCAGAGGTATTTGGAAATAGGAAAAAATGTATGAGACAGTGTACTTACAAAAAAATTGTTGAATATCTGCTTAGCCCTGGAAATGCATTGATAGACAATTTATTAAACCCTCATAGGGCTTAGAGTTTAGTGGGAAAGATACCAATCAAATAGTTGGACAGGGATTAATTAATTTCTTTTTAAAAATTACTCTGGCAGAAAAGTCCAGAGTGCTGTATGAGTGTGTAACCAGAGAACGAAAGCTGGGATAAGGGAGGTGTGTCCAGAAAACAGCTTTTCTAAGAAAGTGGCCTGAAAGCTGAGACCAAAAGAATGCGGAGAAGTTTCTGGTGAAGGCCTAGGAGCAGTGGAATGTACCCACGTGCCAGGGCCACTCCCGCACCACTGACAGGGTGATACTGGTAGAGATCTCTCCTACCTTTAAAAGACTAGACACCCAGAAGCAAAGGGGACAGCAGGGAAGTGATTGATTATAGTTCAAGTGAAAAAAGACTAAGAAAATAGGAAGAATTTGGGAGAATCAAGATAATAGTGAATAAAAAATAGGAGAGGAAAGTTGGAAAACTTAGAGCAGAGTTCTATTTAACGTAGCTATTCTTCTAGGTAGAGTTCTTTTTGTGATCTTTTACTACCAACTCTTGCACCCTACACTTCTAGTGAACATTTTCTAATTTTTCAAAAAGCGATCTTTATTTTATATCACATTGAAACAAATGCACACTCTTCAAAAATATTTGGGAGGTGCATAATGCAGTTGACTCTTGCTGCCAAGCTTGGTGTTAGTTTGCTGTGAGCATCAAATGAGACATTTGTGAAATTGTCCTGACACATAATCAAATATTAGTTTAATTTGATTAAAATTTAGTGATTCATTTGTTTCCATTATTAAAACAATTTGTGTTCTTTCCCTTACTCATGCTGGTCCTCCCTAATGACTGGATTAGGTGGTCCAAAGAATACAACTGCATTTCTGTGCCGGCTGATGATCTTTGGAGTTCTGGGACTTGATTGCTTAATAGTGGAAGAGATTTGGGGACATGAAAAAAGCTGATGTTATGACTTTCTCATTCTTCCTTCTCTAACCTGCTATAAAGGGATAAATAAACAGGTGTGTGGTCAAGTCTTCTCAGCAAAGTGGTATGGAAAATATCTGCTTTTCTTATAGAAGCTACGTGTGTTCTTCTCATGCTTTATTTTGTTTAATTCTGAAATGGTTGGCAAATGACGCTGTGGCTTTTCTGCTACATCTGGAAGATGTGTAGTCTTATTTCATGGGAAGGAGCAAAAGGATGGTGGGTGGAGTAGCCTGGTTGTAATTACAGTGTACATTTATTTGGAAAGACTAGTATATTAGTATGCAGTGGCTAGATTAATTAAACTCAGCTGGCATAATTCAATACAGTAGGTTCCCATAAAAGCTAAGTGTCTTTAAACTCTTGAGGTTTGCAGTAAAGCTTATGATGAAACATTTTGAATGTCTTTCCGTCTAATATGAATCACAAAGGAACTTAAAAACTGTCCTTTTAAAAATTCGTTCACTACCCCCCCCAAAAAAACCCTTTATCCACTTATCAACAAAATAAAGTCCAGCATCTTTCTTAAGGAAGATGAGTGCTTTCTTTTTGCTGATATATTTTGTGAAGCATAATTTTTATGAAGTTGTTTATAATTTCGAGTTTCTACACCTCAAGTAGTGTGAGGTATCCATGGAAACTGTCTAGCCTATATTCAGCGCACTGGACCGCCTTCCCACACAGGTCAGGACTCAAGCAGTCCCAGACACTGGCTCGATTTATTGTGCCTTGAATGTTAGGCAGTTTTAACAAGAAATTGGCTCCTAATTGACACATATAATTTCATATTTAATTAGCAATTTGAGCCTCTCTACATTTTACTAACAGATGTAACATTCAAAACATGTGCCATTACAACACATCTGTTGCACACATGCATTTAAATGCAAGAACTTTGTGGCAAATCGCAGCTCAGCTGCTTAGCAAAAATTTGGACAGAACTGACATTATTTTCCTTAAGAGATGTACTTTAAAATCATTTAAGGAGTGATTTTTCTTAAGCCATCTAATGGATTTATTTTATATTTTTATACAGCTTTATGGGGATATTCACATACTATAAAATTTACCCTGCTAAAGTGTACAATTCGGTGGTTTTTGGTATATTCACAGATTTGCAACCAACACCACTGTCTAATTTTTGAACATTTTTATGGACCCCCAAAGAAACCCCATACCCACTGACAGTCACCCCCGCTTCTTGCCACCCCCAGCCCCTGGTAACCACTAATCGACTTTCTGTCTCTATGAATTTGCCTCTTCTGGAAATTTCATACAAATGGAATCAAATAGTATGTGGTCTTTTGTGACTGCTTCCTTTCACTTGGCATAATGTTTTCAAGGCTCATCTATATTATTAGCATATATTAATTCTTCGTTCCCCTTTTATTGCCAAATAATATTCCATCATATGAATATACCACATTTTGTTTACCCATTCATCATTTGATGGACATTTGGATTGTCCCCTTATGATGAATTATGCTGCTATGAACATTCGTGTACAAGTTTTTGTGTGGACATATGCTTTCATTTCTCTGGAGTATATATTTAGGAGTGGAATTGGTGGGTCATGTGGTGACTCTGTGTTTAATTTTTTGGAACTGCCAAACAGTTTTCCAAAGTGGCTGTACCATTTTATATTCCCATCAGCAATATATACGGGTCTCAATGTCTCCACATCCTCACCAACACGTGTTACTGTTCGTCTTTTTTATTTTATCTGTCCTAGTGGGTATGAAGTGATATCAAGGGGCGATTATTTTAAGAGAGAGAAATTTAATATTACTCATTCTTCATAAATTAATTAAACGTAGCTCTCTTGTTGCTTTTCCATTACTCTTGTTTATAAGATAAATATAGCTCTCATGTCTATCAATATTGCCATTTTCCTTACTAATTTTAAATGCAAGCCCAACTCAGGGCATATGACATCAAAACTTAAGAGGGTGGTGAATTGGGGTATTATATAGAACATGTAGCAAGAAAAAAGGAAAACACTAAACAGAAACTGATTGCAAAGGTTAAATCCCCACATTTCTAATATGCTTTCATCTTTATATTAACTAAAACAGAGATGTAATAGTGATGCCACATACTGTGGAGCTTAGTTTGTATTACAATGACAGATAAAAAGACATACTTATTTTTTCATTCAATATAATATATTTTTTCAATTCTAATATAACATCAATTGCAAGGCATGCCGTACTTTTATGTGTCACTAGAAAGAAAAAAAATGCTGCCAATTAAACTACAACACACCATTGATTTTAAAATGACCTGCAATTCACAGATGTTAAAGTGGGGGTGAGAAGAAGGTGTGTGTTAGAGTCAATGACATATAACAGAAGGAGATGTGCTTGTTCACTTGCTTTATGGAAGCAACTCAGTCTCAGGGAAGAAAGCAAGAATTTTAATACCACAAGACTTAATACAAATATGCATCAATATCCAGGAATACAGAAATATTTATGTGTATATATACACACATATACGTGCACAAACATACATACATAGAAAAGAGGAGATATTCATTGACTTATTTTTTTCCCAGTTTGGGAGTATTAGACCAGCATCACAGTCTGGAGTTCACTGAAATGATTCTTTTTCTTCTTCTCTTCAATTTACTAACTCAGAATAGCTAGTTTACCTCAAATCAAGTTTCTTGAAGATCTTAAGCTTTCTTTTCAGCCTAAGGATGGTTTGTCTCATTTCTTTCAGAAGCTAATTTCAACAGGTGACTTCACACACCTGTGAAAACCCCCATTCATAATGCAAACGCCAGCACCACAGTCCTACCCAGGGGCTGTGCTTCCTTAACTGCAAAAGTGTTTTGCATGTTATTAAAAATGAAGTTTACTTTCTTAGTAACCTGGATTCCAGTGATAGTTCTAGATACATGAAAGTAGTACAATTTCTGTCATGGCATGTGCCATGGGGAATCGAAATGATTTTCAAAATAGTGTTCAAAAGATTGCAATAAGCCTAGTCAAAGCCTTTCTGCAAAAGGCCCTTCCTAAGGTAAGCATCTGGCACTTGATCCCTTTAATTAGCTCAGGCATGTTTAGGTTTGTTTGAACTGAGACCTCATTTTCTTTGGAGAAGAATTGTTTGGATGCTTTGAAATGTTGATGAAAATATAAGAAATTCCTATTTTTTCAAGAGTTTTAAATCATTGCCTCATAATTTTTTGCTGTGAAATTCTTTGAAAATTATGGCTTACATATAGAACTTATATTAAAGTAGTTCAAATATATGGTCTCAAGGACCAATTGACGAGAAATGATCAAAATTAGATTTATTCAATTTTTAATATAATAGTAAACATGAGGGAAATGAAATGATTTTTATTTCATGAGGAAAAATGAGATAAAAGAGAATTATCTTTAATTTTTTTATTATGATAAATTATGACACACCCAAACATATTTTAAAAAGAGAATAGTGACTTTGTATCTATTTAAACTAATATATTTGCCTAGTACTAGGAATTATGTTGCTGAAACAGATCTTGCATGATGTGAAACATCAAGGTAATGTCTGTGTTTTTCAGTAAAACAGGAAAATCCTATTTCAATAGATACATTGTAGGAGGAGAAGATCTTGGACTGAACTTTTGGTATATCAGTGTATTCTTTTGCATTAGGATACATCTCCAATTATTATTATAACTAATATTTTATCTTGCAATCTTTCAGACTGAATGTTGGAATTGTCATCTTTACTTTTAAGTATTCTTATGTTTTTCTTCTTGGATTCCAACACAACTTCCTTCTTTTAGCCTTAGAACCATAAGTAATGCATTTATGTACTAAATATACTTAATATGCAAATCACATTGAATATATCTCAAATAGATGGGGAAACTGAGTCTGAGGGCAATTAAGTAAAATTCTTCTTCTTCTTCTTTTTCTTTATTTCAGGTTATTATGAGGGTACAAACATTTTGGTTACATTATATGTCTTTGCCTCACCTAAGTGAGGACTAGAGGCATGCCCTTCCCCTAAGTAAACTTCTTGACATTACAAAGCCAATATGTGGCAAAACCCAAATCTGAACCAGTCACACTGGTCTCCAAAACATCATTTCCACTAAAGTGCATTATCATTTCCAATGCATAATGCATTCATCAATTGAACTTCTTGTGTATTAAACTGTGTATAGATATTATTAATCTCATTTCATTCTCAAGACTTCCCTTTGAAGTTGTGCTGTGTAGAATTCCTCTTCATCCCAGACTACATAAATATTTCCCTCCTATCTGAGGAATTTCTAAATTTATTTCAAATTTATTAAAATTTAGATTCATACTTCTTTTGTCAAATATTTGCATTTATTAATAAGTAATACAGCTGCTAGTTTTCTTTCTTCCCTTTAAGGACAATTTCTTTCTAGAGTTTTTTTGGGAAAAGGATAAGGTCTCTTTTTCTCTCTCGCTCATTCTGTGTGTGCTTGTGTGTATGTGTGTGTGTGTGCGCGTTGGGGGAGCATCTCCTACCACGTATTTCCCTTACCACCTTTGCTGAGCCGTGTGTTCCCTCACCTCCCTGGGAGCCACACTCTCTTGGTTGTAGATCTGATCACACAGCAGGAGCTCAAAGACTGCACCTGATGAGAATGCAGGAAGTGCCGTACAAACAGGAAGGTCAGCGTAGGGCAGCACAGTGCTGGTCTTACCTCCCTTTATGCATCATTTCCCACCTCCTGTCACCCCACCTTCCAAAGTGGTACCTTTGCATCAATCTCCATGTGATGACTGTGGAACTCTAACACTGTGGACCCCAAAGCCGGGCTGCAGACTGGTACTGGGGTCGTGCCTGTTAGGAACCAGGCCACACAGCAAGAGGTGAGTGACAGCAAGCCAGTAAAGCTTTCTCTGTATTTACAGCTGCTCCCCATCACTCACATCACCACATAAACTCCACCTCCTGTCAGATCTGCATTGGCATTAGATTCTCATAGAGGCACGAACCCTACTATAAACTGCACATATGAGGGATCTAGGTTGCTCGCTCCTTATGAGAATCTAATGCCTGATGATCTGAGGTGGAGCTGAGGTGGTGATGCTAGTGCTGGGGAGTGGCTGCGAATACAGATTATCATTAGCAGAGAGGTTTGACTTTGCAATAAATGAAATGCGCTTGAATTATCCCGAAACCATCCCCCCACCCACCATCCATGGAAACATTATCTTCCCTGAAACCAGCCCCTGGTACCAAAAAGGTTGGGACCACTGCTGCCCTAATAGGAATCACAGCATCTGAGGATAGTACTTTAAAACAGCAAGCTAAATATGACTTTTCCCAGTGTCCAGGAAGAAGACCCCTCTCCCATTGTAGTTCATATTGCTAATTCAGATCAAGTAAGTTCCGTCATTTATTCCCATTTCCTCCCCACTCCTGCTTTTTGTTCTCTGGGACCTGCCATAAGCTGAGTCCATTATTGAGCCATGTCCCACCTCTCGGTGACAGTCTTTGCTAAAGTCTTACAATTACCTCTAGAAGTTCCATTTTTCCCAGTCTTTGGTGTACGTGCACATGCTTACATTGGCAGCATTGATTGCATTTTTTAAGTAACAAATTGTGCACTAGTAGTTTTTTATACTGTATACAAAGAGATTATGAGCGTCACTTTAGTGTTTGTGTGCCACTGCCGTTTGAGTGTAAGTTTATGAGGTAGTAATTTACGATGTGTGAGTCCAGTAGTTTTTCTTCAATAAGCAGATGATATCTGAAGCTTGTCTGCTCATTTCTTGCTTACTTACTCTCCTCTCAACTTTTTGCTTTTGTGTTCTGAAAATCAGATGAAGACTGCTTACTCAGGAAACTAAACAATTACAAGCAGTAAAATTCATTCTCAAGTCCTATTGGTGAGGGGTTGTGTAAGTTCTCAAACTCTGAATTTAAGCAGATCCTGGATTTAAAATGGTTGAGGTGGAAGAGTCTTTTGAGTTTGATGCTTCCTGGAATTTAAATGCTGAGAGATTTTATTATACCCCAAAGAACACAAATACAGTTTCCTTTATTCCTCACTATTTATGGGGCCCAGAATCATTCTCTAACAAAGACTTCTGAGCAGCTCCGTTTGTCTTGTGGCCAGGACACTTGAAAAACCTGGAGTGATCACTAAAGTCACTCCTATATCCAGCGGCATCACCAAATGTGTAAACATCATCATCTACTCCTTAAACATTTAAATTTCACAAATGGAATCAAATGGTCTGGTGAGGATTATTTATATTGAAAAACAGTGCCAAGGCTGAGCCCAGTGGCTCACGCCTGTAATCCTAGCACTCTGGGAGGTCAAGGCGGGACGATCACTTGACGCTAGGAATTCGAGACCAGCCTGAGCAAGAGTGAGATCCTTTCTCTACAAAAAATAGAAAACTAGCCAGGTGTGGTGTTGCACCTGTAGTCCCACCTACTTGGGAGGCTGAGGCAGGATTGCTTGAGCCCAGGAGTTTGAGATTGCTGTGAGCTATCATGACACTGCCTTCATGCCCAGGCAACAAAGCAGACTTTATTTCAAAAAAAAAAAAAAAAAGAAAGAAAGAAAGAGAGAGAGAGAGAAAGAAATAAAAGAAAGAAAGAAAAAATAGTACCATATATCTCAACTCTACATATTTGAAAATTCTTTTAGCATATGCTGCAGAATTACTTTTTCCACCCCCTTTCCTAGTTCCTAACACCTGGTAGAAATGTAATAAATGCCTTTACAATTAATAAAAACAAGGAAGGAATTTGGAAATAGATTGCCATTGTAGTATATGAATATTTGGTTATAAAATATTTTCTAGTATTTTTTTTCATGAGGCTCTTTTACTAGAATTGTTGAGACATCCATATGTTTTTCAAGATACAATGATTGCACCATTGTCTTAATGAAGAGGATTTTGTGAATGTATATAACATCTACTCTTATTTAAATTTATGTTTCTTATCTTAAGAAGGCTGGGCAAAGCAACAGGCGAAGAAATTGACATATTCGAACCATTAGTCAGCTAGATTGTAGGAGATTGGCCATATTTTCCCACAGGAGTTCCCTGCGGTTGATTGTAGTGATGGGCTTTAAATAATTCCAAAAAGATACAGTTGTTACAATAATTTATTTGAAATGAGAAATGTACCTTTTTACCCCTGGAATTCAAATGAGAAAGAATACCCTGATCAGATAAATTGTCATTAAACCAAATATTTAGGGAAACACTGATTATGCTAATACCAAGTTCAGTGTTAAAATTAGACTATGTGGAGACTACAGGTACATATTTTGTCCAGGCTGATTAGTAGCTAATCATGAATCTTTGGGGGGAAAATCTTAAATCGAGCATCTTTAGTTTGCAATTTTCATTACCTTTTGAACTTCTAGGTGAGGACTTAACTTTCTAGGATGCTGGGTGTGATGTCATTTTTTCATGATGTCTTCATTGTATTGTTCATAATGGAAAAATAGCATTACTTTAGTGTGTCATTTTTCCAAGGGGATAGGAATGAATGTGCGAATCAGTACCTCCATCATCACATCCTCTTCAGTTCCAAGGGTACTAACCCCTATTGAGGCAAACAATATTGAGCTTTCTTAAAAATGAAATAAAATTTAAGTCCTTTCTAGGATTAGTAAATTATTATTGTCTTTTCTGTTCATTAAAGGGAATAATTTCTGAGCTTCTGAATTTTTGATACATTGGATTTGGTATACCAGGGAGTGGCCAGGAAAAAACCAATCCTCCCAGATAGTCACACACTGTCAGCATGCCTTCTCTGGCCACAAAAGATGTCTTTTTATGGAGATATTTTGTTGTAATTTCAGAAGGTGGTTGTTAGTTATCTTGGCTACATTACATTTAGCACATCTGGGATGTGTTCACATGAAGACATTGGCTAAAAGTAGTGTCTTGTGGCCTGGAATGGACTCCAATGTTGAAAAGACTGTAAAGGACATTCCTTGCTAGTTGGTCTAGCCCAGCAAAGATACCTACCATGGGAAGCCTGGTCAGGAATTCATTTTGGATTTGAAGAACCAGTACAGAAGTCAAACTTCTCAATTGCGGTGGAATTCTTTTCAAAATGGCTTAATGTGCTTTTAGTTCTTCTACAAATTTCTGCCATGGCAATTATAGCTCTGAGACAATCATTTGCAAACCTGGCACCAGAATTTCTGACAGTGGTTCTACAATTTCTTTATTTGAGTTCAAGTAATTTGGGGGAAATGATCTAAGCTACCACCACTGTAACCCATCATAGAGAATACAGGCCACCAAGAAGGCTGCAAGGCAAATTGGGACACAGTACTTGCCTCTCATCCCTCAAGTCAGAGCTTGATATTTGACAACAGGTCAGTTCTGCTGAACTTGTGACATACCAATATCTGAAGTTTTCCATTCTTAAATGAGGATCATTAAGACACCGGAGAATCCTGTTCCATCTGTAACTGTTCTTCATTCATTTTTAACATCAAAGTTTGTCTTAGCTAAAAACTATGGAGTTTGAACCAAGATAGAATTTTTTCCACTTTAGTTGAAGTTGTAAGTATATACTTTATATAGTGAAGTATATGCATGCTTTGTGGTGGCTTTGCCATGTTAGCATATAATTCTAAAAACTGATTAATAGTTGAAAATCTAGTATATTAGATAGTTATCATTTATTAAGTTTTTTCATTTTCTCAATATATTAGAAATTTCTTTCACTTTTGTGAGAAGGTTTGGTATAAAGTGAGAATGTGTGTACAGAAGCACTTGGTAAGTTGTGAACTGTTCCATGGTCCGGATACTATTTGTACTGGCAGGGGGAGCATCACCATACACAACTTGCACAGCACTTACTATGTGCTGGGGATTGTTCTAAGTACTTCATGTACATTTTAACTATTTAATTATCATACAAACCCCATGAAGGTAGATACTAACTATTTCATTTGACAGTTGAGGGACTGAGGCCCAGAGTGGTGACGTAATTTGCTTAAGATCCTCCAGTTAGAATATGGCATAGAAGGGATTTGAACCCAGGAAGTACGGTTCCAGGATAAAGAACAGAGAAATGTGGAACCCTCTCCACTTTCTATGGTATGCTGAATATCACATAGTTAGAAAATAGATGCTTCTAATGAGACTGCGATTGCATAAAAAAAGTGTTGCTCATTGGATTTTGATGTTTATGAATCTGATCGGCACCTGTGTGATTTTATCTGTCTAAAGGGAATTTAAACATAATCACAAATATGATTCTAATTTTAATTTGGTGTCACACAATTCTAAACTATGATTGTTTCAGTTTTATTCTCCTAGAAATATAAAGGGCATTTTTTTTTAAACAAAAGGTCAAAAACAGTTTTCTATTTCTTTGAAATGGACAAATTCTTAGAATTACACAGCCTCCCTTGGCTCAGGAAGAAATAGAATTCCTGAATAGACCAATATCAAGTACCAAAATAGAAGCAACAATAAAAACCCTTCCTAAAAAGAAAAGTCCCAGGCCAGATGGTTTTACACCTGAATTTTACAAGACCTACAAAGAAGAACTGGTGCCTATCCTGCAGAAATTATTTCAAAACATTGAGAAGGAAGGAATCCTCCCCAACACATTTTATGAAGCCAACATTGCCCTGATACCAAAACCAGGAAAGGACACAACAAAAAAGGAAAACTATAGATCAATATCCCTTATGAATATAGATGCAAAAATTCTCAAAAAAATTCTAGCAGACTAAATTCAGGTGCTTATCAAAAAAATAATCCATCACGACCAAGTGGGCTTAATCCCAGAGATCCCAGAGATACAGGGATGGTTCAACATATGCAAAGCTATAAATGTAATTCACCACATAAATAGAAGCAAAAACAAAGACCGTGTGATCCTCTCAATAGACACAGAAAAAGCATTCAACAAAATTCAGCAGCCTTTTATGATAAGAACGCTTAACAGAATAGGCATAGATAGGACTTACCTCAAAATGATAAAAGCCACGTATGACAAAGCCACAGCCAACATCATAGTGAATGGGGAAAAATTGAAAGCATTCCCACTTAGAACTGGAACCAGACAAGGTTGCTCTCTGTCACCACTTCTATTCAACATAGTGCTGAAAGTCCTAGCCAGAGCAATCAGACAAGAGAAGGAAGTCAAGGGCATCCAAATAGGGACAGAAGAGGTCAAACTATCGCTCTTTGATGACAATATGATCTTATATCTAGAAAACCCCGAAGATTTTGCCATGAGACTACTGGAATTGATAAACAAATTCAGCAAAGTCTCAGGTTACAAAATCGATGTACAGAAATCAGTAGCATTCCTATATGCCAACAACAATCAAACTGAGAACCAAATCAAAGATTCAATAACCTTCATAATAGCAACAAAGAAAATGAAATACCCAGGAATATATTTAACTAAGGAGGTGAAAGATCTCTACAGGGAGAACTATGAAACATTAAGGAAGGAAATAGCAGGGGACGTAAACAGGTGGAAAACCACACCATGCTCATGGGTCGGCAGAATCAACATTGTTAAAATGTCTATACTGCCCAAAGTGATCTACAGATCCAATGCAATCCCTATTAAAATACCAACGTCATTTTTCACAGATCTAGAAAAAATAACTCTAAGCTTCGTATGGAACCAGAGAAGACCCTGTATAGCAAAAGCAATCTTAAGCAAAAAGAACAAATTTGGAGGCATCAATTTACCGGACTTTAAGCTATACAACAAGGCTAGAGTAACTAAAACAGCATGGTACTGGCACAAGAATAGAGACTTGGACCAATGGAACAAAACTGAGAACCCAGATATAAAACCATAGTCATATAGCCATCTAATCTTTGACAAAGCAGACAAAAACATACACTGGGGAAAAAATTCTTATTCAATAAATGGTGCTGGGAAAACTGGATAGCCACATGTAGAAGACTGAAACAGGATCTGCACCCCTCTCCTCTCACAAAAATCAACTCACAGTGGATAACAGACTTAAATCTAAAGCATGAAATAATAAGAATTCTAGAAGAAAATGTTGGAAAAACACTTGTAGGCATTGGCCTAGGCAAAGAATTTATGAAGAAGACCCCAAAGGCAATCACATCAACAACAAAAATAAATAAATGGGACCTGATCAAATTAAAAAGCTTCTGCAAAGCCAAGGAAACTCTCACAAAGGGAAACAGACAACCTACAGAATGGGAGAAAATATTCGCATGCTACTACCCGATAAAGAGCTGATAACTAGAATCTATATATGATTCAGGAAAATCAGCAAGAAAAAATCAAATGATCCCATTAAAAAGTAGGCAAAGGACATGAACAAAAACTTTTCAAAAGAAGACAGATGTATGGCCAACAAACATATGAAAAAATGCTCAACATCTCTAATCATTAGGGAAATGCAAATCAAAACCACAATGAGATATCACTTAACTCCAGTGAGAATGGCTTTTATCAAGAAGTCCCAAAACAATAAATGTTGGTGCGGATGTGGATAGATAGGAACACTTAAAAACTGCTGGTGGGACTGCAAACTAGTACAACTTCTATGGAAAGTAATATAGAGATACCTCAAAGAGCTAAAAGTAGAACTACTATTTGATCCAGCAATCCCGTTACCGGGCATCTACTCAAAGGCAAAAAAGACATCCTGTGACAAAGACACCTGCACTTAAATGTTTATAGCAGCACAATTCACAATTGCAAAGATGTGGAAACAACTCAAGTGCCCATCAATACATGAGTAGATTAATAAAATGTGGTGTATATATACCATGGATTTCTACTCAGACACAAAAAACAATGGTGATCTAGCATCTCTTGTATTATCCTGGATAGACCTGGAGCCCATTCTACTGAGTGAAGTATCACAAGAATGGAAAAACAAGCCCCGCATGTACTCACTATCAAATTGGCATTAACTGATCAACACTTATGTGCACATATAGTAGTAACATTCATCTGGTATCTGGCAGGTGGGAGGGGGGAGGTGGGGATGGGTATATACACACCTAATGGGTGTGGTGAGCACCATTTGGGAGATGGACATGCTTGAAACTCTGACTCGGGTGGGACAAAGGCAATATATATAACCTAAACATTTGTACCCCTGTAATATGTTAAAATAAAAAAAATAAAAAATAAAAAAATAAACTATTATTTGTTTATATCTTAGTTGGATTCTTAGAATAGTGTGAATAAAAGACTGCTACAGAGAGTAAAAAGGATCCAGGCCTCTAGTCACAATGGGTTCTTTTCCAGAAACTGACTTGTGCCATTTCAAGGAAAAAGGCCTGAATTTTCACATTTGTCAGTGTTATTCATTAGAAGTGGACCAAATGTCTTTACAGGATTAGAGTGAGTGGTCTTTAGAAGTAAGGATCGTAATTAGTACAGCAAACTGAGCTGCCCTTGCAAAAAATTTAGTGCTTCAGTTAATGTGACCTCACATTTTTCTCTCCAGCCTATAGCTTCAACCCCATAGTTATGGGTCTAAAAGTTCTTTCATAGTATCTCCTTCTACTGTAATGAGATATACAGTAAAAGCCCAAAGACTTTAACTCTAAAGAGATGTTTTATTTTGTTTTTCCTCCCTTTTGGAATTATCATTCTTTGGCCAGATGGAATTAATTCAACTCAAAGGACCTTCTCTTAAGAAAAGAAAAAAGCAAAGATTATTTTCATTTCTTATATCTCCTCTAGGTGCCCTACTTAGGTTTTATAAGGGATAGTAGAGTTGTGTTCACTGGTAGAATAAGCTCTTACATCTCACTATTTCTTCCAAGACTAGTCATCACCTTTAGTCTTAAGGGAAGAAAACATGAAAAAGGAAGCAATAATAAATGTCTGTGTTTTAGGAACTTAAATATCAATAAATAAAAGTTACTATAAAGATAAACAACTGCAGACACTCCCAATGTCTGTTAGAATTCTTGGCATCATGTCTTTAGGACATATTTGCTGTGCTTTGTGCAAAAGACTGTTCTATTCTGATGATCGTATGGGTTGGTACCGGGGATATGCCATGGAGAGCCTCCTCGGAGTAGACTGCTTCCTCTCATGCTTTCATAGGACCTAGGAGATGTCTCCGTTATTGAGTTTACCTCACTGTAAACTCTAAGGGGAGGGTTATATCTTATCACTTAAGATGGTGCCTAAAAGAATAGGTACCTAATGAATATTCATAGAATAAAGAGGGAAGACAAGACCTGTCTATACATAAGATGGACAAAGACCATTTCAGCCAGAGAATATGTTGTGAGCAAAGAGACAGACTTAGAAAACTTTGGTTGAGAAATGATCACTTGGTTCAATTTGGTAAAATATCATGTATGAAGCTACTATTGGAAGCTACAGTTGGAAAGGTAGAATAAGTAGGATTTCACAAATCATTGTCAAGTTGGGGGGGGGGGTGGTAATGATTCCTTCAGTTTGGAGCCTAAATGACCAGTGATCTCCTTAAAATAAATTGAAACTGAGTGGAAAACATATTTGAAAGAGAAGGAATATTCTGTTCTGAAAAATTGAGTTTGAGGTGCCAGTAGAGCCTCAAGACATAGGTAAGGAAATAGAAGTGGAAACAGAATGAGAAGCTTAGGGGAGCAAGGTCAAAGCTGGAGGAAACGTATTTGGCAGTCAGACCTGCAGAAGTGATTGTGCAACCAAGAATCAGATGAAAGTGCCGACTGGCAAAGGGAAAGATGGGGAGAGGAGCACAACAAAAGAACTGAGGACACAACCCGAAGACCTTAAGAAAGAAAGATAACATGTCCCCACATAAGGTGGAGGGTGCAGCATGGCTTGAAGAAATGGCTGGATTTTGTAGTCAAGAGTTGCGTTCAGGTCTTGCTCGTGTACCTGTTAGCTGCATCATCTGTAGGCAGTTACCTAAGCTCTTGGGCCACTGTTTCCTTCCTGCAAGATGGAAATAACATCTCAGTTGTTGTTTTGTTAATTTAAATAGTTCGAACATGATCCTTTAATACTTTTAAATCATTCTTTTTTATTAAAATAATAATCACCAATAAAAAGAAAAATTTGGAGTTATCTAAGTTCCTTATGTACATGCAATTGTTATATATTACAAAATGTATTATTTAAAAAGCATCCTATAATCAGTACAGAATTGAAGACTTAAGAATTTTTGAATTACGTATTTTATAAAGGAATACCCTGTCTTTTGCCCACTGTCTTCTGAATAAAGCAACTTGGAGTTTAAATATAATTCACTCTATTTCATGATGGTTAATTTTTTTGAGCACCTGCTGTATACTCAGCTCTCTACTGGCTCTTTTTGACTAAGCTCCTATACCTAAACCTTTTGCTTTCTTAAGGTGCTTATTATGCTGTGTCTTATTTAGGCACCACTGATATTCAACCAACACGGGGAACTTCAGGTTTTTAAGTAATCTTAAATTTACAGCATTTGTGATTTTTCTAGTACCTTCTATTGACAACACTATCTTTTATTTTTTATTTATTTTAACTTTTAGTTATTAAAGTAAAATTATTTTAAACCACTTTATTGACATATGATTGACATACAAAAAGCTGTATATGTTGAATATATACAACTTGATGACTTTGGAGGTAAGTATACTCTGTGAAACCATCACCACAATCTATGCCATAAACCTATTCATCACCTCCAAAAGGATCCTCCCACCCTCTTTGTTTATTATGAGAAGTAAAATTATTATTTTACTGAGGCACATTGTAAATTTTTGCCTCAGAAAATATTATTTGGTATAAAATTAATTTTTCCATGTCTCAACATCATTCACAAAATGCATTTTAAGTGACATTTTTTATGTTTATTAGAAAAGGAAACAATGACGCTTTTCTTATCTTTCTCATTAGGGTAGCACGTTAAGAAAAATACTCCTGAATCGATATTTTAAAGGTGATTATGGAGTTGGTATGAATGGACACCTGTCAGGAACCTACTCCAAAACTGCCCAAGTGGGAGGTAATGCTTGTCATTTTTTTTCTCATTTTAGGATTCTCATGACATATCTTCATGTCACTGTTACTTTAGTATTTTACTTAAATGGCACAACTATAAAAAATTCATTTAAAAAGCACTATTAAAAACTTTTGTACAATTTGGGGTTCATGAAATAACAGCTTTGAACATTAGGATTGGTTTTGCCTTTTGACTTTGGGAAAATAGTTGCAATAAGTTATAATTTCTTAGTATATAAATTAAAGACAATAAAAATATAGCTAGTTTTCTTTTTCTAAAGTATTTTTCTTAAAAAAATTTAATTACATGTGTCAGACATTTAATTAACAGTTCTATTTTTATAAACAATATTTTTAACTCAAGCTTCTATTATATTTAACTTTGTAGGGGAAAAAGTCTCAGTGACAAATATTCTTTTCATTTAAGAATTTGAAAAGTTTATATGCTAATAATGCCTGTAATTGCTATTTATTTACTTATTTTTTCTAATCACAGGAAGTTTTTCTGGACAAGATTCAGATAAGATGGGGATATCGATGTCAGATATTCAGTGTCTGCTGGACAAAGAAGGTGCATCAGAACTTGTCATCGATGTCATAGTGAACACCAAAAATGACAGAATTTTTTCAGAAGGCATTTTTCTTGGCATTGCTTTGCTTGAAGGAGGAAACACACAAACGCAGGTACCTGTTTATCAATCATGGACATTACATCTATTATTTGTATTTCTTATTTACTTATCATAGAAACTGAGAAAAATAATGTTTTTCTTTTAGTTTCTCATTGCTGTCTCAGAACACACGTATCACATTGTCCTTATATATTTACTTGATTTGCTATAGAAACCACAGGGCTTCACAATTTATTCAGTAAAGCAGAACACTCCTTGGACGCATCCTTCTGACATTATTCCAGGAATTCCACCACAGGGAGCAATATTCTCACCTGCACACAGGAGATTAGACCACTATTTCCAGAAGCCACGCCGTTTCCCCCCGAAACTTCTGCCAGGTCGCCCCTGGGTTCAGCCACACCCGAAGGCAAAACCTGCCGCGTGAGCCTGAGAGCTAGGGGATGTTCCCAGAGAACACACATTGTCCTTCAGTCTATTTTCTTTTTTTGCTTGTATTATTATTTTTAATGGCCACATAATAATTGTACATATTCGTGGGGTCCAGTGTGATATGTTAATATTGTATATACAATGTGCAATGATCAAATCATGGTAATTAGCATATCCATCACCTCAAACATTTGTCATTTCTTTATGTTAGGAACATTCCAGATCTTGTCTTCTAGCTATTTGAAACCATGCAGTAAGTTGTTGTTGACTATAGTCACCATACAGAGCTGTAGAGCACTAGAGTCTATTCCTCCTATCTAGCTGTCAGCCTTGCTGCTCGGAAGCCAGCTCTCTCTGGGTCTGCCTTGGTCAGTGAAGGAAACGGTATGCTTATAACTAGTTAGAAATTTCAAAATCCGTTTTCCCTATTCACAGAGATCGGAAGCCACATCTAATTTGAAGCTGGGATATTTTGCTTTAATTAGCCATCCAATACATTGAACAACAGGAACTTTAATATATGACACATCCAGTAACAGTGGCTTCAGGAATAAAGGCCTCATGAACACCAAATGGCATAGTGACAAAAACAACCCCAAAACATTATTTCTTAGTTGGGAAAAGAAAGTGTTGAAAATTCTCACAGTACTGAAGCTGCAGGACAAATTTCCCTCTGGGGGAAGTTGAGGAAGAGGGTGATGGAGGAATTTGAGTGGGTTTTCTTGGAAATTGTCTCTTCTTCTACAACCAAGTATTCAACTGGGACTTTCTTTGTTTTCATTTCATTTAATTTTTATTTTTAATTGACAAATAATAATTGTATATATTTATGGGCTACAGTGTGATGTTTTAATATATTTATACATTGTGGAATGACCAAATCAGGGTAATTAACACATCCATTACCTCAAATATTTATCATTTCTTTGCAGTGGGAACGTTTAAAATTCTCTCTTTTTAGCTATTTTGAAATATACCATACATTATTATTAACTGTAGTCTCCTTGCTGTGCAATAGAATACCAGAAACTTATTCCTCCTATCACTGAAACTTGTATCCTTTGAACAATGTTCTCCTCTCTGCTTGTGTGAGTTTGACTTTTTTAGATTCCACATATAAGTGAGTCCATATGGAATTTGTCCCTCTGTGCCTGGCTTATTTCACATATCAATGGATGAATGGATTAAAATATGTGGTACATATATAAAATAGAGTATTATTCAGCCTTTAAAAACAAGGAAATTCTATCAGTTGGGACTTTCTAAAGAAATTATCTCGGCAACTACATAACATCAGAGGTAGATTTATTCAGAGGATAGGAGTGAGAGATTTTTTTTGGCATCTCTAGAAGCAATCCTTAGGATTACAGTACTTTCTAGATTCCTGTTTCTGGGCCACTGAGGGTCATCGGATGGGATCATCCTTCATTCTCCATACTTATTTGTGCTTACTTAAGTTCTCATATTTCTGGGGAATAAGTCAGCTCCCATCAGAAACTGCATGTTCCACTTTTAAATTCCTGGCAAGTTGTTCCTTTGATCCCTTCATGACCAAAAACATCTTTCAGTCCTTACTTACATGATGTTTTTGTGGCATTTGCCACTGATGACTTTTTCTCTCTTCTTGAAACCTTTTCTACCGAGGACATCACCCTCTCCAGTTTGTCTTCCTACCTCCTCCCATTTCTTCTTAGCCTTCTGTGAAGGTTCCTCTTCCTCTACTTAGCTCTTGAATCCTGACATCTCCCCTGTTTCTTTGGACTCTCCTCTGTTATTCTAGTTGTTCCCCAGCCTAATCTCATCCATTTCCACATCGTTAACTTCCACTCTGTGTGGATGATTCTCAGCTCATTCACTGGAGTTCTAGATCCAACATCCAGATTCTTCCAGAAGTCTTTGGTGGGAAGTCCACAAGTACCTTAAACTCAACGTGTCCCAAAAAGAATCCACTATTGTTCTAGAGAACAGTACACCCACTCCTCCTTTTGCATTGTTTCTCTGTGACTGGCACTCCATCTACCCAGTTGTCTGACCCACAACTGAAAGTCAGCCTTGACCTTAACTTGTTCACCCTCACTCCCTTCCTGAACATCTCACTGATGACCAACTTCTGTGACTCTGCCCTCTGCACATCTCTCATATCCACACTCTTACTTTCAATCCCTGCTCCCCATCCCTCGTTATATTAATAGAGCCTTGCTATCTTTTCCTGGTCTGTAACAAGTACTTTCCCAAGAGTTAGCCTTGCTTCCAGTTGTGTCCCTCTCCAAATCATTCCCATGTTTGCCTCCAAAGATATCTCTCCAAAAACATATTATTCTCCTGCTTAAAATGTGTCACCTGCCCTATAAAGGCAAAATCCCTACTATAGTCCAAGATCCTTCATTCTTTAATATCTTCAAATTTTCCTTTCTTCTTTCACCTCTTTGCCTCCTCCATCCTTTCTCTTGTGCACCGGCTACACTAAGCTCTTTGCAGTTCCTTAAATGTGTTGTGTTGTTTCTCATGCTGCTTTCTCCTCTTTCAAGATTCAACTCAATGTGCTTCCCATGGAAGTCTTTTCTGACCCCATGTCCCATTGGGCAGAATTGACTGCTGCTTACTATACACCCCTGCTATCGCTGGCAGACGTCTTCAGTAGCATCTCTGCCACTTTATTGGGCCTCTTCATGTGTGAATCAGGCTCTGTCCAGCTAATTATAAATCCTTATAAAGGTTGAGAACACATGTGGTACATCTTGGTACTCCTTGTGTCTGGCACCATGTGTGGCCAAATCTTGAGGTTCAAGAAATGTTTCAGGAGTGACTGGATCTATGAATGACTGATCCTAATCAAACTGCATCTCTTTCACAAAGTCTTCCCTATCTGTCTGGGGTGTTTGGTGACCATTCTCTTATCTGAGATCCAATGCCACTTGTTTAATGCTCATTTGGCACTTTGAGTGTGCTACTTTGTTTTATTATTTGTACTACACCCTGCCTCTGCATTTAAATATCAACTTCCTTAATGTATGCGATCATGTCCTATTCTTTATATCTATAGTGCTTTATGGCCATTCAACAAATATTTTTTGATGAAACAGCATTAAATTACTTTTATATATGAAAACTTTTCTTTTTGATGGGTGAAGACAATCTCATTCGCCAGCCTTCCCGTATTCAGTTCCCTAACTTATGTACATCATTGTATAACCCAAGTGTCAGCTATGTGCTCCTGGCTCCAAAATGTCTAATTGAGGTCAGCTTGAATCCTATTCCTTGCTCTGTAGTAGTCTAAAGCTCAGCCCTCCCCAAGACTCCCGCCAGTCACCTGGGGGATTTACATTCTCACTGTCTCCTTACCTCAAATGTCCTGCTTTCTCAGTCTATGGATTGTCTTGAAAGCCCTGCTGTCATACTGAGGTATGAATTGCAGCCACTTCCTTAATTTCTACCTTTCTAACTGCACAAATCAATGTAATTTATTAAAGATCAGTTGAGGCCAGGCATGGTGTCTCACACGTGTAATCCTAGCACTTTGGGAAGCTGAGGTGAAAGGATTGCTTGAAGTCAGGAATAAGAGGACCAGCCTGGACAACATGGCGAGACCCCATCTTTACAAAAAATAAGAAAAATTAACCAGGCATGATGGTGTGCACCTATAGTCCCAGCAACTTGGGCTGAGATGAGAGGATTGCTTGAGCCCAGGAGTTTGAGGCTGCAGTGAGCTGTGATTGCATTGCTGCACTCCAGCCTGGGCAACAGAGCAAGACCCAGTCTCAAAAAAAAATCAGTTGAGGAGGAGGATAGAGAAGGTACTTACATTACAATTTCAAATTGGACACTAATTATGACAAGAGAAATAGTATCTACTAAATACTAGGCACTATTCTTAGTGATTCATATTTATTAACTTGACTAGTCCTCAAACAGCCTAGGAGGTAACACATATATTATCCTATCTTACTGAAGAAGAAACTGAGATAGACCACAGCTCACATAGACAGTTAGAGATAGAGCCAGGTTGTTTCAAACCCATGGAGTCTGCTCTTAGCCACAGTTAAAATCTCCTTTCTAGAAATAACCTTCCCCATCCTCACCCCTGGAAAATTTCATGGAGAAATTCACCCTGCTTCATGCTCTCTTCTTTCTCCATCCTCACTTCACATTCCTTTTTTGCCTCTCCCACTTTTTGTCACACAGACTTGTTTATCCATCACCCTTAGCTCCTAAAAAAAAAAAGAAAACAAAAACAAAACCTTAAAATTTCCCCTTACACTCTTTACAACTTATGAAGGAAGTTTCCCAAGCAAAAACCGTATCTTTAGTAAGAGAAAACCCTAATGCTACCTGTTGAGATTATATAAATATATGTGAAACATACTTTTAATCTTCGTTAAAATCATGCTGTTCAGCATTGTAGAGTTCTGGCTTATAAAAGTTGCCCTCTATTTAAATAATCTATTGTTTTGAGCTTAGGAAGTTACTTTATAAATTTAGTGGTTCAGAGTCAGAAAAGTTAGATTTAAATCCTAGCTCAACCACTTACAAGTTATGTAATGTTGGGCCAGTCACTTACCTTTACTTAACCTCATTTTATTAATTATAAAATGGAAATAGGAGCACTTTGTTCATCACACTGTTGGACTGAAAGTATCCATGAGGTGATGTAGGAAAAAGAACTATATAAATTATAAAACTTTGTTGTAATAGAGCCACAATGTTTCCATAACTCCTCATTAATATATTGGAACTTCCTTCCACCTTCTAACCCCATTATATTGAAGATATTAGGGCTTAAGCATCAGCTTAATTCGGGGACCCTAGAGGTCTGTGAATGCTGCATCAATCCTTTGAATTAACAGAACCAGCGTGACTATTTTACTATAGTTGCTATGGTTACTGTGACTTTTTGGCCTGCTTCCTTGAGGGCTTGCTAGCCGTCTGCTTAGGAGCTTCCCTTTGGAGGTGTGAAGCTGACATCTAAGGCTTCATAAAACACTCTGTGTGTGTGTGTGTGTGTGTATATATATATATATATATATAGCCCATATAGAAAATTGCAAGACAGGAAACCATTTCAAGACCTGATGTCATTAAGTATAACTTACAAATCCCAAGACCTGTGCATCACAGTTGCAGACATTCCCTTAGGAAAGCATCTCTGCAGAAGGCAAACTCCTCAAATTGGCTGTTTAAATTTTCTTATATTGGATTCTGGTCAGCTCTGCTTGATCTGGAAATTATTATTTTTTTCTTATGTTTTCTTCATACTGTCTCTCATCAAGCTTATATAGCTCCCTTGGATTACTATCTTTATTAATTTTTACTATGTTTCTTTTGTGTGTCTTATATCTATCTCATAATTTTGGTATGAATAATTTATAATTTCGCCACCCACTTCAAATGCTTCTCTGGAGTGTATGATCTTGTCTGTCTCCTCCCTCTTCTCCTGAATACTTCCAGAAAACACTGAGCAGATGATAATTGGGGCATATATTCCCAAGACCCAATATATGCTTATCCTACTAAGACATATTTTATCATACCCTCTCTACATCATTATTTACTATCAAGCAGAATTTATTTTAGGGTGGGTTTGTCCTAGACTCCATGTGAAGCACTGTAGCTAGTGAAGTACCAAAAGAACTTCATACCTATTCATCAGTGGGTTCCCGTGAGTGAGGCTACCATAGTAACATGTTCTAAACTAATATACTTTAAGTTAGATAAAGGGAAAAATAACTCCTTGTAACTTTCCATAAGCTCATATTTATACAGGATGACCATTTGTGTGGCTGTTTTCTACTTCAGATTACAAACTCTTTACACTTTAGATTACAAACTCATGAGGACAGGGATTGTGGTTGCTTTTCCTTTTTGTTCTATTCCTTAGTGTTAGCATCGGGGCTGGCACACAGTAGGCACTCAAGAAATATGTGTGGAATCAATGCATGACTTAATAATATAATACTTAAAGAACTCTTTCCATACAACTTCTTACAGTGTCCTTATACATTTTTTAAAAAATATATAATCAGTAAGGACAAATTAAATAGCATATAGAAATGTGTTAGAGTTTAGTGGAAAGTGCTAAGTAAATACTAGCCATTATTAGTACACATTAAATAGTATAAGACACTGGCAAAGGCTGTCAATTTATGAAATATGGGTAGCACATTAAATGTGTGCTTTTATCTATAATGCTTATGTTTATTTCAAGCATAAAAACACCATTTGTCTCCCCTTGGGTATTGATATCTTAAAATATGTTTTCTTGCAGTATTCTTTCTACCAGCAGTTGCATGAACAAAAAAAGTCAGAAAAATTCTTCAAAGTTCTCTATGATCGAATGAAGGCTGCTCAGAAAGAGATAAGATCAACAGTGACAGTTAATACCATAGATTTAGGTAGCAAAAAAAGGGACGATGACAGTGAATTGATGACATCTGGTCCACGAATGAGAGGTAAAGAGTATTTGAGTATTTGGGAGAATAGAGTGAGAGAAAAGAGGGTAACAACGTTTAAATCTCACTTATCTTTGTTATCTCACTTCTCTTGGTTTAATTACCCCCACTGTGGCTCTGATCATCCATAAAGAATTTTGGTCATGGGTTTGACCCTAAAACATCTCTGCAGGATCAAACTTAAATGAGACATAATCAGTGCGAGGCAGCCAGAGACATGAAAAATGTTTGATTTCATTGTGACATGCGTGGTAAAGAATAACTGCCCCAAACCTTTTAAGTGACCATGAAAATTAAACTCTAAAAAACAGAAATTTTAGCACCCAGTGCCAAGAAAAAGATTCTTGGTATTTGAAATGACAAAATCATCAGTGTACTAAATATAAATCATAAAGATATTAACATTTTGAAGTTTGTCACATCATTTTTCCTACCTTCTCACATATGTGAAATATATATATGTATATTTCTGAGATATATATATGTATCAGAAAGATATGAATCCTTCTAATTTCTCATTGGGAATTTGACTGTTTGTTGCTACATCAAATCCTTTTTTTGAAATTATTGCACCTCTTGTCAGATGATTTTTAATTCAGTTGTTAGAGAGTGTGGATACCTGGTTGTCTTTTTTTTTTTTAATTAGCAAAAGGAAATTGGTTCAGGTATATAAGAGTACTGCTTTATTTTCAGTAAGAGATTCATCATTACATTTAAAAGAGGGAATGAAAGGGCAACTAACAGAAGCTTCTTCGGCAACCTCCAAAGCATATTGTGTCTACAGAAGAGAAATGGATCCAGAAATAGACATTATGTGCACAGGACCAGAAGCGGGAAGTGCTGAGGAAAAGTCTGCGGAGGAAGTGACAATGAGTCCTGCAATTGCCATCATGCAGCCAATACTGAGATTCCTTCAGCTGCTGTGTGAGAATCACAACCGCGAACTGCAGGTATTTGTCCTGTTTGTGTGAAAGCTGAGAACACGGCGTATGGTTATAAGTAATTAAATTCAAATAAAACTGACATGTCGTTTTGGAGAGTGTTTTGGAAAGATAATCAATAAAAGCAATAGTGTGCTCCTGAAATGGGAAGAAACTTTTGTATCAGTGAAGAAAAATTAAAGGAAAATTCCTTTATGCAAGAAAAAAAATGAGGCTTATACAGTATCATTCTGTGTATCCTCAACGCAAACTTTTTAGCCTCAATGGGCATCGTTTATTCTTAGTATTCTGGTATTTGTTGAGTAAGGCCACATTTGTCTCATCTGTATCTTTCATGGTTTCATATACTTAAAGGACTTTCCTTATTTCCAACCCAATTCGTATTTCTTGAGTGAGGATGCCGAGTATATTTGTATGTCTTAATTAGAAACAGAGTTAGATAGAAGAGGATTTTTTACAAGATTGAAGGCTGATACCTTTGCAATTGAATGTAGTTGTCTTTCATCTTCTTTGCTACATTTCCCTTTGTCACTCTTAGGGGTGCCTATGAATTTTGGCCTCTTTTTTGCATTTGTATGGGGAACCTGTGCCCTTCTGATTTCAAGATTGTTCTTTTTTAAGCACCAAAAGAGGCAAGAAAAGCTTCATCGTTCTCTAATGCATCCCTTTTAATAAAAGGATTTGTTCTGTAAAATTTGGATTTAGTAAATAGGCCGCATTTAAGGATCTAGAAGGCCACATGTGGCCTTGAGGCCTCAGGTTCCCCACTCTTGAGAGATTATGTAGTATCCGATCAAATATTTGACAGAAGTGTGGGATCAAACAATGTGGAAAATGTTACTTTTAAAATAGTTTTGTTTTAAGAAGAATAAATGGTAGAAATAAATTCAAATAAATAAATAACAAATGAAATTAATAAAAACAAAAACTAAATTAAAATAAAAAATGAAAGTTCCTCTCCCTGCTTACTATTTCTCCAGGTTTATTCCCTGGAGAAAAACACTGTTAACTGATTGTTTTTTCTTCCAGAAATTTTTATGTATATATAAGCATATTGATTTGTGCAGGTAAATTTTTTTTTTTTAATTTTAAAAGGTGTTCCTAAACTTACATGTCTCATTTAGTAATATACCTTATTAGTCAATTACTAATTGCTAGGTTATGTTTATCAGTACATATTGAAATACCTCCTTTTTATAGTTTTATAATGTTTTACTGTTTGCATGCAACTATTATCTCTTAAGCCAGTGACATTACGCCAGGTAGGATACAGTTTCTGGTTTTTGCTGTAACAAGCAGTCTGCTTTTACAAAACCTCTTTGTGTACTTGTGTCCGTATGTCTAGAACAACTTCTTGGAAGTGGAGCTGTATGTTAACTGAAATCATGATAGATGCTTCCAAGTTGCCCTCCATAATGGTTGTATCATTCAAAATCAAGGAATAGTGAAGCTGAACTATTTATAAGGGATCATTTATACTTGAAAATCTAGTTTCCCTTTTCTTTCTCTTTTTCCTACTTCTTTTTAGTTTCACCTTCTCTATATAGTTTTGAGATAATGACATTGAGAATTGTTTCTTATGAATGATGCTGATAAATATATATGCTTGAAGAAAATCCTAAGGGCCTTTCTCCCCCTCCCCAAACCAAGGAGAAGTTTAATTAATGTGGAGACTTTTCTTACAAAAAGAAATTCCATTCCACACTGCCATGGGGATCTTTTTGAATTAGAAAGACACACATGTAGAGAGAACTGAAAACAATTAGCACCATGATTTTTTTTTTTAACCCCTCAAGTGTCTTTTTCTTTTGCCTTCAGAACTTCTTGAGGAATCAAAACAACAAAACAAATTACAACCTCGTCTGTGAGACCCTTCAGTTTTTGGACTGCATTTGTGGAAGTACCACTGGCGGCTTGGGCCTGCTGGGTCTCTACATCAATGAGAAGAATGTGGCTCTGGTCAACCAAACCCTGGAGAGCTTGACCGAGTATTGCCAGGGCCCGTGCCATGAAAATCAGGTAACCGCGAAAGCAGTTCTTCACGCAGAGGTGTTCATGACTAATTAGCAAAGCGACCAAGTTGGAGAAGGAGCCAACCTTTGTGTACATTTAAAAGATCTCTTTTCTTTCTTTGCCAGACATTTTTGCTTCCCTAAAAAAACCTACAAAGGCTGAATTATAGACTAGCAGATACTCTGCCATATTTTTATTTAATTTTATAGTAAAAAAAATTTCCCATGAAAATGTTCAAGATAAAAATCAAACTTACTAAAAAGAGTGAAATATGTTTCTTGACCATTACTCAGTTTTCATCTTTAGTGACTCTTTTCGGGGTTTGTGGAATGAACTTTCTTTGACTCCTTTGGCTCCACTGCAATGGGTAGTGTATATTATCTCTTTTATACTCACAGTAAACATATGAAGTAGGTGTTATTGCTCCTATTTGGCTGATGAATAGGTTCTGACTCAAAGATTAAGTTTCCAGAGTCTCAGAGTGACAGAATCAGTAAGCGGTAGAGCCATTTTTACAACTCGGGATGTTTGATTCTGAGTCTAAATAGAGTGCTCTTTTCAGTATACTAGATTTGGCAGGCAGTTTCAACTCTATTTTCCAGAATATTTGTCTCTGATTCCATTTTCTTGGATATCAAGGACACACTGTGGGAGTAGAAGGCAGAACACTTGGGTCAGTAAAGGGCAACGGAGTGAGTGGCCCTGAGGTTGACGAGCTGACCGTCCAGCCTCTGCTCAGGTCCTCACGGAGCTACCGTCCGAGGCATGGATCCATCCTGGAAGAAGTTTTCAAGTCACAGATATTTCTGGATATAAATTTCAAAGAAGCCATTGAGATCAAACATCAATGGTTGACATAGAAAAGAAATGTGAAAAATAAATTTGCGTTTTCTTAATTGCAATTTATATGCTGCTTATACACATGCATAGGATATCTACGCATGCACACATATATGTATGAACATATATATACACACATACGTACATAGATGTATAAAATAAAAAAATGACAATTATTGGCATAAATAATTTGATAATTCATGATGGGGATATTCTTCCCCTTCCGTAATATACGTATGACATACTAAAAGAATTTGAGGATTTTGCCTTGTATTTTTCTGGATTATATTTCATTCTCCTAGGGCAATGATACAAGAAAACCTAACTGTTGATTCAAAGTTAAGGAAAAATACACAAATTCAGGGATTTGGTTTTGTTGTTGATAAAATTTTATACATCTATAATAGAAAATGTGTATATCATATATCTCTTTTACTATTTCATGGAAAGCCTGTGAGAATGTTCCCCAGTTTTAGTCTTATAAGAGAATGCAATTGAGTTTTGAAAGTAATTTCCTAAAATCAAATAAGCTGTAAAAGTAAAAGCTAATTATGGAATAACATGAACCCCACATGTAATTCTCCATGCTCTGAAAATGTGTGGAAGCAAAGAAGGTTGCTAGGAAATTCTAGAGATGATTCGCAAATACATTCCCTTTAAGTTTGGCAAACATTTTAATGAGCAGAACCTTAAGAAATGTAGAAAATGGGTGGAAAACACCTTTCTTCTGTGTCAAGGGAGGTGAAATTTCCTTGTATGAAGGAAAAAATGGGGCCCGTACTGAAAAAGCAGTTATTTCGAAGTCGCCTTGAATTTACTTTCTCATTTAACTGTCCCTTTGTGAGGTGAGTTAATTTAATTTTCATACCCTTTGACAAGGTGCTACATTGTAACACACAGTCCCACAAATCCACCTTATGAGTTCCTGATTTTAAGTTCTATAAAATTCAGGTTAGAACCCTAACCCAGTCGCTCTTAGCCTTCAAAAATATATTTATCTCTCAGGATGTTCTATAAACTTTCCCCAATCCTGATCCCTCTATAAATCACCTAAGTTTAAGAAATCTATGCGACTTTTCTCTCAACCATCATTATTGACAGTGTGTCCCCCAAAACATCAGGAGACTCTCACATCACTTGTCTCTGCTGCCGCCCGGCACGCAAAACAGCGTGTCTTGCCACCAATTTAGCATTAGGTAGCAGTTAAATTAAACACTACATCAGAACTATAAAATGCTACATCAGTACTATGAAATTTACTTACAAATCATGGGTTTGAGGGACACACCTCCTTCATAAATAAGAATATTCTTTTAGGGTAGATCAAATCTTAAAATTCTAAGTTTAAGGAACTCCTCTGTCAATGGGTAGGTTAAAATTTATTGACTCACAGAGTATTTAACTTAACCAGTGGTCTTCAAAATTCTATAAAAATGGTTCATTTTAAAAGATACGTGCTTCACACAGTGTCTCTCTCAGTGTTCTGCATACAAAGCCACTTAATCAATACTCATCAATTAATAGACCCTACACAAAAGAATAAGTCAAATGCTCAAAGTTAAATCTTAATTATGTTTTAAAGATCAAAAACTAAGGTGATTCTGTTATTTTATGTCTTATGATGTCTAATGCTATGCTGTGAATAAAATGTTATTTTACAAATATTTTGTTTTCTAGACCTGTATTGCTACTCATGAATCTAATGGGATTGATATCATCATTGCTTTGATTCTAAATGACATAAACCCTCTTGGTAAATACCGAATGGACCTGGTGCTCCAACTAAAGGTAGAGTAAATTCACCATTCAGGCAGGGAAAGTTACGTTTTCTATGGCATAAAACTACCTTTCAGAGTTGATTCTTGTAAAAAGGAAGATATTATCATATTTTCAGCTAATCAAGACAGAAAGGGATAGTGAAAGCACAATGTTCACTAAATTCCTGATAAAATGCAAATTAACTTTGATGTCATGTTGAATGGCAGGGTCCTTTACTAGAAGTTCTTCAAGCACCCACTTTCTTTCACTACTTCCCCTCTGTTTTTATTTTATATTTTTCATTATATAGAGAAGCAAAAGGAGCTCAACATTTACTATACCATGTATTTTTAATTCACCTTGACTACAGAATTACATTTAGCAAGTCACAATTAGACAGTCAAAGGAGTGCTGCATTTTAGTTTTATGACTCTCTTCTTTCTAAAAGTTGTTCTCTTTTACATTAAAATTTTATTTTTTCCCCAAAATACTTTGTGATGGTCACACTCCTTTTAAGAGATTCCTTTAATTTAAGCCCTGGACACACTTCTTAGCAGCTCCATTTATCAGAGCTCAGGAGCACAGTAACATTTTTAAAAAAAATTATCTTAGTTCAAATGGAAATAGACAAATTAATCTACAAGAAACTTTTTAAAGCCCAAATGCTGAGGCATGATATGCAATTGAGATGAATTATGAATTATTAAAGACCACATTATTGTGTTTAGTATTAAGCAGATAAAAAAATCATTGGTTAAATACAATTTGTCTGTAAAGCCAGGTGTATCCAATATCATAGTGAATATATAATTAAGTTTAACTTTGTATAGGTAAATTTATGGCCAAGAAGAATAGGAATGATATTTTTGTAATTCTCTATCTAAACATAGCTTTAGATATATGATGGTATATCTTACGTGAAGATTGTGCTAAAGGCTCTTAGTAAGCAAGTGCTTCCTTTAATAGAAGAGATGAGTTTTTAATTTTTTACTGTTTTCATTTGCAATATGTATATTCTTTGGATCTTTCTATTCATAGATTAGAATGAAGGTGATCCTTACATAGACTGTACTTGTGCCATTTGCTCGTTAGTATCATGCTTCAGTTAGTAAACCAGTCCAGGCATATAGGACAGTCAGCTTAATTTGAGTTATTAGAAACATTTTTGTTATTTTATATTAAATTCATCTTTAACCATAATTTATAAAGAAACAATACAGAGAGGACTTGATCTTTGGCTTTTTAAACGCTTCATTAAAGACTATACCTTTAAATCTCATTTTTAATTAATATAACTTAATGGGAGCAAATACTGAATGACTCACCAATTTAAAGTATAGGCATATAGATTATTTACAAATCAAAACCTATGTAAAAAAATTAAATGATGGGGTATGACTTAATAGCACAAAGATATTCTTAGTTACTTAAATATAAATGCTTTTGAAAAAAGTATTTAAATTTTTATTTATTTCAAGAAGTAAAATTTATTTACACCTTTTAAAATATGATAGTTGGATAAATCAAGGTATGTCTACAATACCAAATATTGTATGGACTTGACTTGAAATATTTAAAGTATAGTTTTTTACTTAATACAATGAGTATACCTTTCTAAACCATCTGTGGGGTTTTGTACATATTGCTAACATGAGAACAATGTTTGTAAGACTGAATGACATATATACTGGCAAATTTGAGGGGCTTTAATGAACAGGATGCTTTAAGTAATAAATTCTCTGTAACATAGAAATACTGTATTAAAAATATTAAGGTTTTATGAATTGGATTGCTAAATCATCCATAATTTTGAGTATACTTTGTATACTCATTTAATGTAAGATTCTATGAATTTTTTGTGTATATATCTTGTCCTTACTTTTTATTTTCATTTGCATAAGTAAGCTGTGAATATGACATGCTTAACTTGTAAATAGGTAGGGTTTTTTTTTTTAAGACTCTGATTTCTTTTGGAAGAAAATCCCCTATAAACACTGACACTTCCATTTGATTTTTCACTATGTATAGACTCTTGTACTTTCAAATTGATTCATATGTCATAGATCATTTACAAGATTTCTATTCTTCTGACATAGTATGAAAAAGAAGATTAGTTAGAAAAAAATGCCACATTGCCAATAGCATTCTGAAATTGGATATATTTTTAAGGTATCATGTATTGGGTCTACTGAGCATGGCTCATTAGAGAGCGCTGTTAGTGATGCCAAGGTTTTAGCTTGGAAATCCATGGAGGTCTGTTCAGATCACTCTAAGGATTTCAGCTCTCCACTAATCATGGAACCTTATTTTTTTGATATGCTGTTTATGTGGAGTACTAGATTATAGAAGTGGATTTTGGGATTGGTACAAATCTGCAAAATATGAAAATAGAACAGAAAAAGATAATACTTCCTCCCATCCCAAAGTACTAAAATCTTTTCATGATGGGTTAGTGACATTGGTGTCATAATCATTGTCTTCATCATCATTATTGCTAATATTAGTTGCTTAATATGATATTTAGGCTGTACTTTTGAGAGAAAAAATAGTTGAGTAGAATTTGGTATTAAAACTATGCAGTAGAATTAATTTGCATAACCTTAACAAAATTTGTGTGGTGAATGTCTACCTAGATTGAACACTGATTCAATTTAAGTTTTTATTCTATAAGATGTTAACTTTGAGTCACTAGAAGTATCTTAAAGGCATTTGCCTTAACTTCTTTTGTACTCCTGTCAAAGATTATATGTGAAGGTTAAGATTTTTATCTAAATGAATATTATAAAAACACTGTAGAAATATCTTCTGGATATATTTTATTATTTGCAACTTGAGAAATTTCTATGACATTGCTATTAAAAGCACAGTGTAAAGAAACATTTTTCAAAATGTTTGGGGTATTGTACTTTCTGTGACAAGACTTTTTGTGACTCTGAGGTACCTGTTTTGGATTATAAATTGTATCAGAAACATTTTTGGTATCTATAGGTGAAAATGTTTGAGACAACATATTTATACACCGAATTAGAACACATCAAAGACAACATAAGCCATTTTCATCCTCTAGTAAACAAAAATAGAAAATATTATTCTTCTACAACCCAGATGGAAAACATGTTGCATATATACTGCAAATTTATATTTCTGACTCATGAATTTAGATTAATTCTAATTATTGCTCAGATTTATTTGAAGTTTTAATTTTCCAATATATATTAAGATTTCATCTTAAAAACAATGTTGCTAAATTCTTTAAATTATATACTATTTCTGTAAAATATGTCATTGATCCTTGTTCACCTTATTTTCTTGTTAAAATGTCATCATAGAAATGCCTATTTAGGAAATAGTGAAGAAAAATATGATCATACTTTACTGTAGTATATAGTAAGTCAACGTTGCATTTAAAGCACCTTTTCACCAATATTTAAAATATCCCTTATAACATGTCTCTCATGATTCATTAATTTTACTTTGTGTTGACAATGAAGTAAAACATTCTGTTTTAAAATCTTAAAAGACAAAAGAAATTAGCAGTTTTAAATTCTGTTTGATTAAAAAAAAAATAGCCCCAGTAATCTCAATTAAAACAAATGCAGAGGATCGTTAATCCATGAAATAGACTTTGCATGCGCATTAACTCAATCTGTGTCTCCAGAACAACGCCTCCAAGCTTTTGCTGGCCATTATGGAGAGCAGACATGACAGCGAGAATGCAGAAAGAATTCTCTTTAACATGAGACCCAGGGAACTGGTAAGAAAACTTTTAAAAGCTGTGTTAATAATGTGTAGCCTAAAAGGGACAATTTTACAGTATGCATGTCAGAAAAAAAGTCTAGCGACTCTCACTGCTCTACCGAGGTGTAATGGAACATCATGACCTAGCATCACGAATACTTCAGAAGGCCCTGTGATGGCAAAGGCACCTTAGGGCTTCAGTAATTATATCCACTCCAAGCACTTTTCTTAACCAAATTGTCAGTGTACTAAACTATATGCAAATGTGTTTTGTCAGAAAAAAAAGTTGGCTTTAGTTTAATATTAATAGTTTATTGGCATATATGAGGAAAGTATGTAAAAAAAATGTTTGTACTCCTCAAAAATTTTATTTATACATCTTTCTGAAAAATAAAAATAAAACCCATATCATTTGTAATTATTCTTTTGGAGGAATGTTGTACAATGCTTGGCCTAGAGGAAACTGTGCAGAGCCTTGATGGAGATTCCACAGAGATCATTAGTGGATCTTCCTATTGTAGAAGTTATATTTTCTTTCTCACTCATAACATGCAAATTTCGAGGGACTGTAGGCATGTTTTAAAAGCATTGGATTTCAAAAGCATTGAGAACATACTCAAACCGTATAGCTCAGTGCCCCAATGATTAATTCCCATTCTCATTGGCACCATTGTTGGTGCTATGGGGAAATCCCATGGAAGGCTGGCACCACACGCTCTTGCTCTCACTTTACTGGTAAAGAATGCACTCAGGAGGGCACATAAGGTGAGAGAGAAGATGCAGTTTGATTTAACATATGTTTAATGAGAGTCTAGATCTGCAGGTAGTGGGTTAAGAGCAGCAATAGATGTCCCAGCCTATGGTTAAATGGGGCAATGAATTGTGCATCTATTCAACAACAGCATTGCACAATCGCCTTTTGAACATGCTGTTTGCTCTTCAGACAACACACTATCTCATCGTCCACTTCCTCCTTGTGGCCCACCCTCAGCCTCTTTCCTGAGTTAGGTGCAGCTGTTCTGGGCTCCCTGGGAGCCTCACACTTAGCCCTGCTGCAAGACTGGCGACCTCTGTTGTGTTTGCCTCTTTACCTATCGACTCACCCACTGGACAGGAAGTTCCTTGAAGGTGGATACTGTGTTCTGTCCACTGCCGGACCTTCAGCACCCAGTACAATATCCAGCATCATGTCTCCCCGTTACCTGGTGGGCGCTTAATAAATAATGGATGCTTAGCAGGGTTCCAGATTCTCCTAATTCATGGGAACTTTGGCATTATCAACATTCAAAAATCAAAGCAAAATTTCCCAAGGGAAAGGGGAATATTGTAGGAAACTTCTAACGTCTTCATTTAAATAAAGATGGTTTCCAAGGCCATTTTCATTTAGAATCCTCTTATATTTTGGAGTCTCATGAAGCCTCCCAGTTTTTAATTATATTTCATCAACAAGTTAGAATGGATGTTGTTTGTGGCATTTCAAGCCTTTTTTTTTTTTTTTTGTCGCTAGGTGGATGTGATGAAAAATGCCTACAACCAAGGATTGGAATGTGATCATGGGGATGACGAGGGTGGAGATGATGGTGTTTCTCCAAAAGATGTTGGACACAATATCTATATTCTGGCCCATCAGGTGTCACATTTTATATCTTTATTTTATTTTGCTTATCCTGTCAATCATGTTTTATGTCAGTGGCTTGTTGTGGTACTTTCAAGTTCTGGTTCCTTCATTTATTCAGCACTTGCTGTCCTAGGTTTGGACTAAAGAGAAAAGCAAGCTCCCAGGATGCCTGACTGTGCACCCCAGGGAATGCTAGGGGGACAAGTCACAAGGAAACAATACTCAGCACCCAAAACTGTCAGGCCAAGAGGGAGGAGGCAGGCACGTGTCAGAGCCTGAGCAGGAGGCAAACCACGCAACAAAGAGAAGTCCCAAAGGAGAGAGGCGGAGAGGCTTATTGGGAAGGGAGCGTGAAGGAAGGGGTACCTAGGGTCGCACTAGGACAGAGCTGGCAGGCAGCCTCTGGCCTCCTTGATGAATTATAGATTGGCATGCTTTCTGCAGAAGCCTCAAAGTGGCAGCCTCTAATTGATTTCCACTGGACTTCTAACAAAGATGAGGCTACATTTTAAATTTTCTTGGAGGAATTGTTTCCATTTTATAAGTTATAAAAACAGGTGCCTGATGAGTGTTATTCAGGAGGTTTAATTCCATTAACATTAACATGAAGAGCAACTTTAAATCTGCATCTTCTAATACAGATTTGTTTACAGGTAAAATGTAAAAGTACATTTGCCAGTTTGCTTTTGTCTATCATAGCTCCCTCACTTTTACAGAATAAAGTTCAAACTTTGTAGATGTTCACAATCTTTCTTTATCACTATTTTCTCCCACTGACATTCTCTCCCTTCTCTTGCTTCCCTAGTTGATTGAATAAACATTGATAATTATAAGGTCAGATTCTGAGTAGATTTCTTTTTAAAGAATGCTCTTTGGAACTTTCCTGTGCTCTTCTCTACTTTTATATCACCATCTAATGTATGTGAACTTGGGTATGACTTTTCCAAAAGCTCCTGGGAAGGAGTTAGCTTCTAAAAGATATTAACAAAAGCTGCTGTTGTTTTATGATATAGTTAGCTCATTGAGAAGATTTAGAGGTTTCTTATAGTCTATCAAAGTGCGTGTATTTAATATATAACAGAAAGAAGTAAGGGAAGATGAGCTATAGCTTGAAAGACAAAAGGACATTTTAGGGGTTGAGAAACTGAAAGCCAAGATAAAGGACACGTTGGAGGAAGCAGAAAAATGGAGAATTGGAATGTGGAAAAGGTGTCATTTTAGAGAGAAAGAGAAATCACATGATAAGAATTGAGTCAAGCTAGCAGAGAAATGACTAGGGATTGAATGTGAGTGGAAAGAAAAAAACGCCAGGCTGAGAATTAAAATCCTATTGGGCTACTAGAACGAACACAGAAACGTGGTGACACAGTTGTGTGTACAGAGTCAAAGAGATGCTTTGGGAGCTGGAGCTTTGCGGAGGGGAAAAGGCAAGGAAGATTAGGGCAGAATGAGCCCTAATAGGTTCTAAATAGGTTTTAGAAGAAGGAATTAGGGAAATAGAGTCACTTCTGTTTTCTTTAGTGAAAGCTAGTCTTGCTCTGTCTGGGGAGGTCGTCCCCCTGTGCGCGTGAACGGCTCCATGAACGAGGCCTGACCAGGAAGCTGTTAAGTGGGAAATGAGCAGACCGGCTGAGCTTGCCCTGTAACCAGCAGAGTGGCAGATGTTTGGGTGCAATCACCCCACATCCGTGGAGACGTTTAAAAAAGCAATCTCAGATCACCAGTATATGAGGAGTAACAATTGAAAAGTCAAGGTCAAGAAAAGACTTATGTGAGGTCAGTTCTGTTTTAACCAGACTAAGTATAAGAGTAGAAGATACAAATTTTTAAAAAGGCTAAGTTGCATATTGATAAGAAAGGAGAAAGAGGATAAAGAATGTAAGAATTGGTCATAGATGGAAAGATGATACAAGAAAATATAATAAAGTAGCCTGTGTATGAAGGAAGTTAAAAATGAAGACAGCATTTTGATTGATTTGAGTTTGTAAACGTGCTTGAAGAGGAGAACAGATATATTTAAAGATGAGGGTGGAATTATCCAGGGAGCAGAAATTCAGAAGTATTAAAAAGGTAACAAGGGGTTAAAAACAACTTATTGAAAGGAACAGAGAAGACAATGAATGTGAAAATGACTTGAGTGGATATATAGAGGCTTTTGTAACTTCCCCAAACCAAAATATTGGAAAAGCAGTAGTTTGCAGAGCAGCGAAGATACAGTATAGAGGTACATAAACAAAACCAGCCTTCAAGGAGAGAGAGAACAAAGATCAGGCTGAGTAAAGGGAAGAAGGAAATTCTGAATTGCCAAATACTTTAAGCGTTGTGATTAAATTGTAAGAGTTTATGTGAAACGAGCATCCATATGGGTCCCTCTCAGAACTCAAAGAGGGTATAGGAATGGAAAAATATGTGGACCAGTTGTATGTAACTGACAGCATAGAGTTAAGCAATTGTCTGTTTATTTTATTATAGTGACACAAGAATTGTTACCTTGCCGCCTTATAAGATGTGTTCTTTTATGGGGTGACTCCCTCCTACCAATTTTTCATGAAAAATTATCAGCTCTCCCAGTAAAGAGTTCACTGTGTTCTGTTGATTCTTCTACAAGTGACTCTTTCGGCTTTCTCTGGGCTGGGATATTATATTTGGTTTCTTGGGAGGCCAACCATGGTTACCAAGTTTCTTGTGAACTGTTATCTAAATAGCTCCCACACCAAGGCACAAATGCAAATGAGCAGTGGTCGTAAGCTTTGCTTTAGAAGTGGCCATGTAGTTGTGCCATAGGGGTTTGACCAAGTCGAGGTTTCACTATTTTTATTGTGGATATGGAATCATTTGGCTCCTAAACGCAAATGACCGTGCAGATTGGTTTCTGCCTTTGCAGGGTTCAGTAATTCCAAAACCAAGATGCAACTTCCTCCTTGTTTTACTATAATCATCTTTTGCACAGACAGTTTATTCTGGTGCTCTCAGACTTTCAATTTTTGTTGTTATTCTTTTCATGTCAGTGGAGTAGTTCTGCTTTTTCTGCCATGACATCCCTTTTGGCCCTTCCTGTGGTTGGTGTTACAAGAAGCAAATAATGCTTCTTGTAAGTGTCTTGTCTGATCTACATAAAACTATAAATACATCAAAAAGGGAATTTCTTAATTTCTAATACTATGGTGTCAGGCTGAGAATTTCCTTAAAATTCAGCTATGTGTCCTTTTTTGACTCTCTGTCTTCTGCATGCTATCCTGTTCCTCTCTGCCCCATCTCTCTGCTCTAGTCTTGTTGTTTTATATTCTGGGTTCTTCCTATTCCTTCTCCTCTTTATTCTTGTTATCTGTAGAAACAATCACTGCCCACAGTCTGAAGCACTGTTCGTTACTTTGTATATGTTTAATATATGTTAAGCCATATTGGTTCTATGGTCCCACGTACCAATTTCTGTCTTTCTGTATAAGACCCTTCATTTAATGCCCACCTAGAGTAAGAAATATATGGAGAAACATTATATGCTTTGTAAGATGAGGAGAAGTATTAGATAGCAAGCTGTGGAAAAGAAAAATAACTCCTAGATCGTAAGGCCAGAAAGAATGGATCACTTTAATTGGTTATATAAAATTCTTTTCAAAATACAGGCTTGAAAATTTTTTATGAGCACTTTCTCATATCACTAAATGGTCTTTGAAAATGTAATTTTAATGTCTACATAATTGTTCATCATTTGAATGTACCATAATTTATTTAATCACTTCTTATTGTTAGACATTTAGGTTTCTAACATGCTTGATATTATAAATTATGGTATGATTAACATCCTCATACATTAATCTTTGTCTGCCACACTGATTCTTTCCCTAGGATAAATTCCAAGAAGTTTAATTACTGGGTCACAGAGTAGTAACTATTTTATGGTTCTTGATGCATATTGTTAAATTGTTTTCCACAGTTTATGATGGTACTTACCTTACTGAATGCTAAAATTATTACCATTTAAAAAAATCTTTGCCAAACTGATAGCGTTTGGAACATAGTGATCACTCCACAAATCTTTGTTGAATGAATTAATGCATGACAAATGAAAGGGAAATCATGTTTTGATTAACATCTTTTGGATTACTAGTAAAATGGACTATCTTTTTGGTCATTTGTATTTCTCCTGTGAATTACTTGAAAATGTATTTATCCCTTCTTCTATTGAGGTTCATTTTTTTCTTACTGAATTTTAAAGTAATTAAGGATAATAACTCTTTGTCCATCATGTTAGATATATCTACTTCTTCCTGATTCATTGGCTTTTAATGTTTTTTTGTTTGTTTGTTTGTTTGTTTTTTTGAGACAGAGTCTCACTCTTTTGCCCTGGCTAGAGTGCCATAGCGTCAGCCTAGCTCACAGCAACCTCAGACTCCTGGGCTTAAGCAATCCTTCTGCCTTAGCCTCCCAAGTAGCTGGGACTACAGGCATGTGCCACCATGCCTGGCTAATTTTTTCTATATATTTTTAGTTGTCCCGATAATTTCTTTCTATTTTTTTTTTTTTTTTTTAGTAGAGATGGGGTCTTGCTCTTGCTCAGGCTGGTCTCGAACTCCTGACCTCAAGCAATCCTCCCGCCTCGGCCTCCCAGAGTGCTAGGATTACAGGCGTGAGCCATCGCGCCCGGCCGGCTTTTAATGTTTTGATGATTTAATAATTTTCTTTTACACTTTGAGATCAGTTAAATATTCCCCTAGATTTTCTTCTAGTGCATAATGAATTCAGTTTTTGTATATAATTATATAATCTTTCCATATTATAATGCAGAAATAATAAGAAAATAAGTTCTGATGCTAATTCATCTCTAAAGACATATTGCAAGATTTAGTGTAACAGCAAATTCCTGCAAACCCATTAGGGCAGGGTTTATAGGAATTACATGAGGGTGGTGTAAAGCATGTGCCACAGAGAAAGCTTTAGTAGCGGAGATGGGGCCAAAATCCAAACCCCCTTCTGGCCCAGACAGGGCATGTGAATGAGTGGTCTGGGTGCAGGTAGGGCTGGGACAGTCTGATGCCCCTCTTCCAAAGCAGGGGGCCATTACTCACTTCTGCTGACATCCCAATTGGGATCGCAGGGCCTGGATTTCCACTTCTCCCGATATTTCTAAAGAAACTTGAATTTTGAAATTTTTTAAAAATGTGGAATCTTCTAACTCTTAAAAGTTGGCAACTTATTCAAGATATTTACAACTGCTGAGCAGGCCAAACAAACCTGACTGGCATGCCGAATGCAGCCCTTGAGCCTTTAGTTTACCACTTGTGGAGTAAAGGAGTTAAATTCATTGCTCATTCATTCATTCAATTGCATAGATGCGTTGAGTGCTTGCTAGATGCCAGGCACTGTGCCAGATACTAGCAATGCAGCAGCAGAGGAGATCAGCAACAGATCAGCTTTCAGGAAATTCACGTTCTGGCTGGGAGCACGAAGAGTAGGCAGACAAATCAGAAAGACAGCAGATACCTATATAAGCTACTTAATGAATGAGAATAGGGGGTGGTGAAAAACCATAACTGGAGGCTCCTAGAAATTGGTTGATCTAGAGAGTTTTCTTTGAGGGGCTGAAATTGAAGCCAGATCTAAGTGAAAACACAAAAGCCAGCAATATGAAATGGGTGGGGGGACGGCTTTCAGGGGAGCATCCCCGTGGCTTAAAAGTGGCAATGAGCTTGGCATGTTTAAAGGAGCAAAAGAAGACCTGGGTAGCTTGACCTCTACTCGCCAAACCAGCTATTAGTACTTGAATATTAAAGTAAATCACATACAATTCACCTCAGGCTCATTTTTCAAAGACAGTCATTCCAGAGCGTTTATTGACATTTATGTCAGGCATTACGCTAGTTGCTAAGATGAAAAGATGAATAAAGGTACAATCAAGAAGCTTACAATGAGGTGTATATAAGGGGGAGAGGGAGACAGAAAAATCATTGTAATTTAATGTAGTTGTATTACAGTGGAGGCATACACAAAATGCACTTCCCCTAGAAATCAGGAGAGGCTGCATGGAAGAGATGACCCCTGAACTGAATCATGAAGGCTAGAAGGATGGGGGAAGACATTCCAGGCAGAGGGAACAGCTTCTGCAAAAATGCACCATAGATATTTTGGAGAGGAACTTCTTTTGGTAATATTGATAGGAATTCTACGTGGTATTGACTTACATCTTTGTTTGTTTGTTTGTTTGTTTTCAGTGTTATCACTATTTTTTAATTTTTTATTATTTTTTTTTCAAGTTGAACTCTTGCTATTCTATTGTTTTTAATTTCAAAATATTAAGAGGGCACAAACGATTTTGTTACATCAATACACTGCATAATGCTGAAGTCAGGGCTTTCGGTGTGCCCATCAACAGGCCAGTGTCCATTGTATCCAATAGGTAAGTTTTTATTCTTCACCCCTCTTCCAACCTCCCCGCTTCTTAGTTTCTGATGTTCTTTAGGTCTCTTTGTCCCCTTGTGTACCCATTGTTTAGTTCCCACTTACTAACGAGAACACTTGGTGTTTGTTTTTCCATTCCTGAGATACTTCACTTAGGATAATGGTCTCCAGTTCCACCCAAGTTGCTGCGAAAGCATTTCTTTCCTTTTTATGTCTGAGTATTACTCCATGGCATATGTACACCACATTTCCTTTATCCACTCATGAATTGATAGGCACTTAGGTTGATTCTGTATCTTTTCATTTGTGAATTGGTGCTGTGGTAAACATTTGAGTGCAGGTTTTTTGATATAATGATTTTTTTTCCCTTTGGGTAGATACCGAGTAGTGGGATTGCTGGATCAAAAGGTAGGTCTACTTTTAGCTCCTTGAGGACTTTCCATGCTGTTTTCCACGGGGGTTATATTATCAGTTTACAGTCTCACCAATAGTGTATTAGGGTTCCTTTCTCTCTGCATCCAGCCAGCATCTGTTGTTTTTTGACTTTTTAATAAGGGCCATTCTGACAGGGGTGAAATGGTGTATCTAGACATCATGAGCCTAGGCAAAAAAATGTATGACTAAGGCCCCAATGGCAAATGCAGCAACAACAAAAATAAGTCAGCGGGGCCTAATTAAATTAAAAAGCCTCTGCACAGCAAAGGAAACAATCAAGAGTAAACAGACAACTTACAGAATGGAGAAAATATTCACAAACTATACACCCAAAAAAGGACTAATATCCAGAATTTACAAAGAATTCAAACAAATAACAACAAAAAAGTGAACAACCTAATCAAAAAGTGGGAAAAAGACATGAGCAGAATTTTTTCAAATGAAATAGAAAAGTGGCCAACACATGAAAAATGTTCCACATCACTAATCATCAGGGAAATGCAAATTATATTTTTATTATTTTTAATTTTAGACATTTACATAGGTGTGTAGTGATATTGCATTGTGGTTTGCATTTTTCATAATGGCTGAAGGATGTTGCTTATATTTTCAAATGTTTTTTGCTCCCAGTATATCTTCTTTGGTGAAATGTCTTTGAATGAAATGAAAATGAACTACAATAATCTGAATTGAGTAAGCATCTTTGGTAACTGTAATGACTCTGATTGTAGGCATTTAACAAATGTTGCACAAATGAGTGAATAAATGAAGAATGACTAGGACATGATATATTCTAAAGCTTTGATATTATATAGTTTAAGATTTATAATTTAAAAACAGTATAAAGATATTTTCCTGTTATCATTATCACCATGATCTAAGTTAATGATAATTTCTGCCACTGCAGTATAAATTCCTTGTGTCCAGATACATCTTTTATTTTGTTCTGTTCCCATGCCAAGTACAGTGCCTAGAATATAGTAGATGCCCAGGAAGAGTTTGGGGGAATAACTTCTTGCAAAAATGCATGCATGCTGATAATATTTTATGTAATATAGGCACTATATAAGATTAATAGAATCCTACAAAGGTGATATTATTAAATAGCATTCTGGCAGTCAAGGATCTTACTTAACTGCTATTGACTTTCTTTTTAGTTTTATAGATCACTCTTGTCAGTAAACTCTACATAGACAGGACCCTGTAATATCTTCCCTCTTGCAAGGCACTTTTCTTACTTTTGTTCATGATGCCATCTTTCTTCTGAACTAATAGAATATCTCCTCCTATTGTTAAGACTCATTTTAGTATTACCTTAGTTCCTTTAAAATCCAAATTGAGACCTACCTGCCCCATTTCCTAGATAAATTCCAACCAACAATGATCTTTTCTTTGTTTTGAATTCTTACATTTGGCATGTTCACCCAAAACCACACACATAATTTTACACTAGCTTATGCTGTATATTATCCTACAATTGTTCTTTAATTGTTTCATATGTGTAGGTCTTGGCTACTTAATTAGTAGTAGATTCACAAAATCTGGGCAACCACAAGACCACATTTTCGAAAAGGAAACTTTCCAAAGAAAAAAATATAGTGAGAAAAATGCCTAGATTATTATATAATAGATTTAACACATTGACTGCCACACTAAAAAAAATTTTTTTCCCTTAGGGTCATGGTCCTTTATTATGAAAATAGAATAAAAACTTTGAAAACAAAATGATCCTTTCTAATTGAATGAACATTTTATTTTTTATTGTTTTCTGTGCGTGAGTTATATGCAATTAAATTGTCAATATTAGTTGTAACAATAAGAACATCAACAAGTAAGATTGTCACGAACCAACTGCAGGGTTTTGCCCAGGGGGCCACCCATCACGTAACATGTGTGCTACAGCATGGCAGCGTTGCCTACACACCACGTGGCTCCCGAGGTAAAGAGATATGTGAGTTACATATGCTTCACGAGGCCCCGGGCTCAAAACTAGCATGAGTTAAGTACAACTCACATGGCAGTTAATGTGTTAAATCTTCTAATAGGTACTTACATATTTTTCACTTTCATATTTTTCTTAGTTAAGAATCCTTGGGTTACAGCCATGTAAATGACCTCTCAAATTCATGGTTAATGGGAGCAATAAAACATGCAATCTAGGAAATGGATTGAATTTGGACTCCCTAATTGTTAGTTTGGTGTAAGAATCATGAAGACAGGTTCAGTGGAAGCAATTATTTTTTTGTTTAACATCCCATATTTGTTAGATACGTATTTATTTCTGAATGACATAATTCTAGAACATCAGTCTGGATTCTAGCAACGTAGAAGGCTGTTGCTGTGGCTCTGACTCCTTCTGTCTGCTCTGACTTCAACTATATCCAATGAATTCAAAGTTTATCGGGAGAGCTAGAGATATCAGGCAGGGCTTTTATGATTTTTCCCCCCAAAAAAGGAAAATACATAACATTTTCTAGCATATTTCAGACCACTGGACTGTTATCCTGTCCCTAACCAAAGCCAATATTTCTTTCTTAACTTTCTGGAGAGAGAGCGAGAAAGAGAGAGAAGGGACAACAGGAATGGCCATGGTGTTTTAAGGATTGTGTGAATTAAATACAACTAATATTTAAGTATTTAACTTATGTCATGCTGAGGAAATTTTCTAGATGTCCTGATAGTCTTAATCCATTTTTTTTTCCAAAATTCTATTTCTGCTGGATGTGTTGACTCATGTCTATAATCCTGGCACTTTGGGAGGCCAAGGCTGGAGGATTATTTGAGGCCAGGAGTTTGAGACCAGCCTGGGCAACATAGTAAGGCCCTGTCTCTACAAAATATTTAAACATTAGCCAGGCCTGGTGGCATGCACCTGTAGTCCCACCTACTCAGGAGACTGAGGCAGGAGGATTGTTTGAGCCCAAGATTTTAAGGCTGCAGTGAGCTATGATTGTGCCACTGTACTCCAGCCTGGGCAACAAAGTGAAACCAAGTCTAAAAAAAAAAAAAAAAATCTATTTCATAACTACAATTGCTTGAACTACATTCATTTTAAGAGCTATGCCTGTAAATTACTCTAGCTAAATTTTAATTTATACTGAAATCATGTGAAATGTATATATCACTCAGACTACTTAAAAATGTTTTCCTTAGAGACTTTTTCTGTTCACCTCTTTGCAGCTTCTATTTTCTTATGCTAATATGTAGTAATCAGCATTGCTTCATTTACTTTATTTGTAGAAGCAGAAGGGTGGGTTTGTAATGGATACATAACTTCCATCTCTAATATCTTTGAAGGGTTTTAACTAACTTATGATTACTTCATCTTTATTGTTGCTTGTAGCACAGAAAGTAGAAAACACAGCTGGATTTTTTAACTCACAGATGCACTTGTAGCTCAGTAATATGTTAGCTAGAATATTATACCAAGGATATTGTGCAAACAGCTTAGCTATTATTCATCCATGCACCCTATATTTTCTGTACGAGTTATTTATGTCACTCAACTTCTCTGACTTCAGCTTTCTCATCTATAAAAATATTAGCTATGTTTGCAAAGTAAACTTTCAGAGACCTATGTGAACACCAGAGAATAGTGAGACATGATGGCTCTTTTACTAGATTAGATTAGATTTTAAATAATATAATGGAATAACTAACCAGCTACCAGATATTTGTGTATTTATTTATACCTTGTCTACTTATAAAGGAAATTTAAGGCTGAACAAGAAATGCACATGTATAATTAGACTGTTAGAATATATGATCAAAAGCCTTGAGAAGGAAGGGGGCTTGAAGTATGCTAAGGGTCTTGGCTAATATTCTTACTGTTCATCAGTCAGTGGTAGCTCTGAGCTTCTTGGGAACCAAGAATATGATTAATACCTGTACTATTTGTTAATGACCAACTTTTTACTGGTATTTAATTCTAAAAGGAATTTATACAAGGGCATAGTACAACATAGTAGACAATGTTTTCTAAAATAGTTCTGCAGAATACACTAGATAAAATAATGCACATAGCTGTTTTTCAGTCCTCATGCATAATGATCAATACTTCTGCGTTGTAATCAAGAATGAATATAATTAATTTTGAAGTGTGTTTAATCCAATAGTCATTGTAAAAATAGATATTAAGTGCACTTATAGACAAACTTTGATAATGCAGGACCTTTCCAGGATGTGAACTTGGTTGAAGAAAACTTTTAGATATCAAGAGATTATTATATTAAATTGCAGAAAATAGACTTATCTTAATTGCCCTGGTGTGTGAAAAACTGCTGTTCTCGGTGCTGGGGGTAAAAGAGTAGGCAGACAGGCCCAAATCCCTCCCTTCAATGAGCTTACACGCTAGTCAGGATGTCTCCCTCCTAGAGACCATATTTTTTGTTCCTCTTGGGGCGTATGTCCTACAGACATCAATTGTGTGGTGAGGAGGGAATGCATGGGGTATGGAAATGAGACATAGTCTCTACCCTCATGGGGTAGAGACTTTTATTAAATAAATTAAATACCTTTTATTAAAGGAGGGAGACATGAAGACAATCCCACTGCAGCAAGTGCTATGGAGAATGTGTATCTGGGGCACTCTGGCATGTCAGGTCAGGAGTGTGCTTTGGTAAGTGAGTGTGGCAGAGCCAGAGAGAGAGAGTGCGAGTGCCAGAGGGAGACAGAGGAACAGAGAACATTGTCCCTCTATCCCAAGTCATTTGATCATTCACTCAGCATTTAAGCATGCAAATCTGCTTCTTTAAAAAACCTCCAGTCCAATGGCCCATAACTCTGCTCCCTTTTATACTAAAACTGCTCAAAAGATGGTATATAATTGCTATCTCCAATTCCTCTCTTCCTGTCTCTCTCTGTAACCTGTTTTTGCCAGGGTCTCATCCTTACCATGCCTCCAGAACAGCTCTTGGTGAGGGCACCAGTCACTACCACCTTGATAAATCTCATAGTTGTCCTCATTCTGCATCTTATTTGACTGTCACTAACATTTGACCAGTTGGCCCGTCTCTTCTCCTTGAAATACTATCTTCACACAGCACAAGCTCCAGGTCTTTCTGTTTCCTTCACTGGTTCCTATTTCTCTCCCTCGCTTCTGTTAGAGGTGTTTTAGTCGGAGTGTTACAGAATTCATCCCATGGATCTCTTGTCTTCTTAATCAACACTCACTCCCTGGATAGTCTCATTTGGTCACATGACTGTAAACACCAGCTGTACCAGGAAAAATTCCAAATTTATATCTTCAGCGTGGGCCTCTCTTCTGGACACCAGCCTGGTACCTCCACCTGTTTGCTCAAGATCCACATTTGGATATCTTTAAAGGCACCTCACACTTAACATATCCGTAGTGGAACTCTCAATTTTCCCACCATCTGTACAACTTAGATACAAACAGGCACTCAGACTCCAGAGCCTCAACTCCTTAAGGTTACTGTAACCCAGGTCTGAGTTGATGCCTCTCCCATGTGTGCCCATCTCACGCTGTGTTTACTGTGATCGTAGAACATATACACTAAATTTTTGTGATCTACTCACTTGTTTGTTTCCTCTGCTAGACTCCAAACTCCATTTTATTCATGAATGTCACCCAGTACATATACTGTGTTTGGTACAATCAGTACTTTTGGTTGATTGATTGAGTAAATGAGTGACTGTTATAGTCACCAAATGCTGTAGATGATTAGAAAGGAAATGGGGTTATATTGGCTGGATTTACTGTATAAGGCTTTGTGGAGGGGCTTACATTTCAGATGAATCTTACACATTGATAAGATTGAGATAAGTAGGCCAGACATGGTGGTGCATACCAGCAATCCTAGCACTTTGGGAGGCCGAGGCAGGGAGGATCACTTGAGGCTGGGTGTTTGGGACTAGCCTAGGCAATGTAGCAAGACCCTGTCCATACAAAAAAATAAAAAAATTAGCCAGGCATGGTGGCATGCACCTGTAGTCCCAGCTATTGTGGGAGGCTGAGGTGGGAGGATCGCTTGAGCCCAGGAGTTTGAAGTTGCTGTGAGCTATGATGATGCCACTACACTCTAGCCTGGGCCACAGAGCAAGACCCTGTCTCTTAAAAAAAAAAAAAAAAAAAAAAAATTGAGATAAGCAGAGAAAGGAGAGGAAGTGGAAGGCTTAGGGAAAATGGGCTCAGAGGCAGGGCAATATTCACCATGCTGTGTGTAAGTCAGGTTCTCTGGGTCCTTACAGCAAGGAAAGAGAATGCAGTGTGGTGCACCTGTGAGAGGTAGCTACAGAGGAACAAGTCTTATCAAACTGCGAAGGACTCCAAGGACCCAGAAATAGTCCCATAGAAATATGTATTGAAATGTAACATAGCATATATTTCTGCTAACTCATTCCTGACAGTACTTAGTTCTTACTTATGTTGCCATAAAATGAATGAGACATTAATGATTTTGTAAAATGCTGAACACAATAATGCAAGGACAAATGGCACCCAAGTCTGCTATAGAAAACATCCACCAACCGAAAACGTTATTACAAGTCTTAGAAGGATTGTTTAATGATTGTACTTTTATTCATTTACTAATTTATTCCCTGACATTATTAAGCAAGTATTTATAGATAAATCAATTGTAAATGAGCCCATGAGAAGACAAAATTAGCAAACACGTAAGCCAATATAAAAACACTTATGTCAAAGCACTATGTAATGTTCTGGATATATGTGTTTATGTATGTGTTTGCATGTATCTGCCTGTAACATTTACTGATTAACTTGTTTTTCCAGCTTGAACATAAATGAAGAAAGCTTAACTATAACTGACATTGTATCCTGAAGATACTTTGAGGAAGTATAAGATGGTTTGGAATGCCAGCATAGACGGGTCCAACTAATACTGTTTTAATCAATAGATCCAGTACTAGGATATTAAAGTGATATATAAAACTGGTTTCTCCCAATGTAATGACCATGAGACTCATGTAGGTATGTGAGTTTTACTATTAGTAGTTATGGAGCAAGATTGCTCAGGCTTTGTGTTTTGTGGCTGTTGATGCATTTTGAGTTTCAGAATTACTTACAGAGGCACAGCAAAGTGGCAGACCATTGTGACAAGATAATGCTGGAAGGTCAACTGTTGAGCTAAAAAAAAATCAGTCATCTGAAAGGGAAATAGTTATCCTCATCTAGACCAAAAAAGTTCCTTTTATGTCACAACCAAGTGATTATCTGAAATTATACAGTAGGGGAAAATTCTGGAAAGTCCCTCGTCAGGATTTATGTTATCGATGAAATGAGGTCAATTTTAGCAATATAAAATTGGTTATTTCAAAAATTACCTTCTAGAAATGTATCTTTATACTATTTGCAAGTTTGTGTAACGTTATCAGGGGTTTGCAAAGTGTCACGTAGTAAATATTTCAGGCTTTTCAGATCATACTGTCTCTGTTGCAAATACTCGACTCTGCCCAAAACAGCCATAGATACATGTAAACAAAAGAGCCTGGCTGTGTTCAAATAAAATTTTATTTTAAAAAACAGGTGTCAGACCAGATTTCACCCAGGAGCTGTAGGTAGTTTGCCAAACTCTTGTGTAGATGATTTTTTATATTTGTCACAGTCAGAAAGTTTCCTGTGTCCCCTATTTGAAATGTCTGTGTAAGAACTGATGGGTCATTTATTTTTAAATATTTTTCATGTTTATATGTATAATGTTTAATCCACTTTGTATATGAGTGTAACATACCGCATACACACAGAGAGACATACACATGGAGTTTCTAACTGGATAAAAAAGAACATGCTGGACCCTAACCCTAACCCTAACGGAAGTTCTTTCTTCCATTGCAGTGGTTCTGCGAGTTAAGCATTCTATAGACAGTGGAAGCCTTATCATAAATGAGAATTGACTAGCCAATTGATGGAGCAGCCTTGTGTTCATTCATTAGATTGAGAATATGAATGAATCAAGTATGAATCAGAAGTGTGGATGAATCAAGTCGAAGAGAAGCAGAAGAGGGGAAATGAAGGCAGAAGTAATTGGAATGAGACAGATCCAGGGGACTAGGTCAGAGGCCAAACTAAAGAACCTTAGCTGGGGGCAAGGGTAGTTTTCCACTTACATCTGATGTACAACTTGGGAAACACTAGGTATTAAAGTTGAGGTCTAAAGCAGTGGCTCTCAAATTGTAGTGTGCATCAAACTCCAGGACCACATCCCCAGAGACCCTGAATAAGTCCAGGGTCGGGCCCCAAACCACTTAGTACCGTACATCCTGCGTGTTCTTATTCAAGTTGTCTGCAGACCACAGTTTCAAAAAAAGCTCCTCCAGACTTTTGCCCTTCTCAGCTTCCTTCCCTAATTGTCTGATAGCCGGATCACCTGACCCAGAGACAGCCTCTTCTCGTTTCCTGCCCTTCCTTCTCCTTTTTTGCTTTCTACCTTGCTGGTACCAACCTAAACTGATTATTACTTATTTCATTTTTGTTAACCCCCTTCTCAGAAATTAAAGAAATGAACCTCTACTGTTTATCAACAGTAAAACAGCTTGTGCCAAAACAAACAAATCATAACCCTTTCCTCCCTGGGCATGTACTCCTTGGTCCCGTAAGGCAGTGTGAGGATCCGGAGCCTTTCGCTGCTTTATATCCACAGTCTCTAATACCCAAACAAGAAGAGGTGGCCAGAACAGCTGGGGCACAGAAAAGGACAGGGCCAGAGATGAGCTGAGGAAGTAGGTGGGGACAGATCAGGACATGCACGTCTTGCTGAGGGTTTTGGACTTTATTCCAGGAGCAATGAGAAGCCATCACCACCGCCCTTTCCTAAGTTCAAGCACTACTTCATCTCTAGCTGATTTAATGACTGGGGATGGCTTAAGGAGAGTGAAAGTGATGTGAGAGTCTTAGATAGCTCCTAGGTACAGAGGTAGTTGGTGGGCAGATGGTGGTGCATTTCACAAGACTGGAGATGGAGGAGGTTTGGAGGTGGGATGGAGAGAGAGGCAGCTTGGTGCTAGAGCTTTGTATCTAAGGAGCTTGTGAGACGCTGGGTTGGAGGAGTACAACAGGCAGTTGACTGCACATGTTTGATTATCAGGAAGGAGAGGTAGGCTTGGAACATAGATGTACAGAGACATGGGTGTATTGATGCTAGTTGAAATTGTGGGTGCAGACGAGCTTTCCCAAGAATGAGAAGAGTAAAAGATCAAGAATGGAACCTTGAATAATATCCAACTTTAAAGGAAAGAAGAAAGATGAGAAACCCACAGAAATGGGTTGAAAAGGAGAGGTCTGAGGAAATGGGATATAAAAGCAAGGGAGAGAGACTCCCGAAAGAGGGTGAGACCAGTGGCCCTAAACTCAATAAACAAGGTGCAGCTGCAAACCCAGCCCCTGGCTTTGGCACTCGGCAGGTCACCAGCCGTCCACGTTGAGTGTGGGGCCCCAAACTGGACAGCAGTGAACAGAAGAGGCCGTGGAATTTACTACCTGAAAAGCAGGAGCACTCCAAATGCATGTTAGAGTCAGGGAAGCAATGATTCAAAGCCGCTGAGCCGGAGCGTCCTCTCCTGATCCCTATTATCATAAGCAGAATGAAAATGAAATATCAGTTCTGCAACCTGGAGGGGAGGGGAGAATGAGATAAACACGGGTGGTATTACAACACAAACTGTCTTGCTGTCACTCTGAGCAACTTTATTTATACCCTAAATATACTGCAGTTGCTCTTCAGAAGAAATGTCGAGTGTGTGTGTGTGTGTGTGTGTGTGTGTGTTGTTTAAAATGTCCACCCGCCAAGATTTCCTGAGGCTCCTCCCCTTAGCAGGGCAGCATTGCCTCCAAGCAGAACCCATAAAGGGCTAATAGGAAATACTCACAAGGTCCAGCTTGCAGAAGCAGATCCTTATCTGCCAGACTAGGGATTTGTTTTAGCTTGTCTTGTGCCCACCCTGCGCAGCGCTTTCTGGTTCTCATCTGGTAAGGCAGGCTATGGGATCACAGCGAGTGTGCTAATTAAATGTCAGTGGGTTTGGGAGCTGCGGGGAGGCCTTCACTCCCTTCATGCTCAGATTGCCCAGAGGATGGGGAAGAAGAGGCACATCAACCTTCCTGAAGCTCATTAGGGTAGGGAAGCGCTCGAACCGAGACAGCTTCAGTGTTCAGATCCTAAATGGATGCTGCAAGAGGGCTCACAAATGAGCTCCAAAAGGAATAAATAAACTCATGTCTCTGTAGTTTTAACAGAATACAATTTCTCTGGGCAAGTTCGCCTGAAAATGCCCCCCTCCATTAGCCCCGATTTTACTGACTATATCATTGATTCTAGAGGTGTTTCGTATTTGGCTTTTTTTATAGTTGATCGCTCCTACATGTTTAACATGAACACAAACGAAGGGAGAAGTCTTCCATGGTAATAATTTAAACACACATGTCAAGAAGATATCAATGTTTTGGGTGCAGGTGGTGACAGGCAGCCAGGCCTTTCCTGGCTTCTCCAGAGGACCTGGTGCTGTGTGCATTGCCAGCTGAGTGTGCTGTTGGGCAGGATTGTCACCCACCTCTCCCTGGAATCACTCAGAGCTCCCTTTCTCCATAAGTGGCAGGATTCTCTAACCAGTTTTCCCCTAGCCGCCCCCAGGCAGCCTGTGCCTTCGGTTCCACCCTCAGGATGCCCCTCGGAGCTGCCCACCCCTCTCCACTCTGGGCGCTGGTTTTCTCCTCCCGCCATCCTCTTCTCTGGCCTGGAGGACTGCAGCAGCCTGCTGTCTCTTTGTTTCCAGTTAAGTCCCTTTTCAATCCCCTCTCCACGGGGAAGTGAAAGTGATTATTCTAAAATGCCAGCTGATCCTGTCTACCTCCTCACTAAACACCGCGGGAGCTTCCGGTAAACAGCATGCCCTGGCTCACGTGGCTGAGGAGACCCTTTATGAGCACGCTCCTGGTGACACTTAATTTTTCTGTTATTTTGGTTCATATTTATCAAGTGTATATGCACTTTGTATCAAGAGTCTCATTTGAACATCGTAATAACTCTGAGGTAAATATTAATAAAGTACTCTTAGGAACCTCACTTTCAGAAGAAGAAAGTGACACTTAAAGAAACTAAATAATTTGCCTGGGGTTGCCCAGTTAACAGGTAGGGTGGAAGGGATTTGTCCGGAGCCAGTGATGCTGAGCCCAGCACAGTCCTGCTCTTCAGCCATCTCCGTGACCACCCCTCCTCTTGCACTGTATGTTCCAGAATCTGCCCACATCCTTCACTACCACCTGGTCCAAACTACCACCATCTCTCACCTGGATTGTCGCAAGAGGTTCTGACTGTTCTCTCTACCTCCATTCACCCGTGTGTTCCTTAGTGTTCTCTCTAATGCAGGTAGCCACAGTGAACCCTTAACACACTGACTGCCACACAAAGAAATACCAGAAACTTTTCCTTGGGGCCACAGTGTGGTTATTATGAACATAGAATAAAAACTTTGAGTGTAATTTGAAGATGAACATAAATAGAAAAACAAAACTTATTGACTTGATTTAATCCACATTTTTAGAGTTAAATTGTCAATATTAATTGTAACAATAAGAGCAAGAAGTAAGGTTTTATTATATGCTTCCTGCGGCCCCCAGGGTAAAAACTAGAGTGAGTTAAATACAACTCTCATGGCAGTTAATGTGTTAAAAATGTAACCCAGATGATGTCACCCCTCCGCTCAACACCTTCTAATACTTCCAGTTCCTCAGCAAAAGTTACATCTTGCATTGGCTTCAAAGGTCTCCCAATATGACCTGGCCCCTCCACCTCCTCTTCCCACCTCTCTGGCCGCTTCCCTCCTGATTTACTCTGCTCAAGCCACACTGGTCTCATGGCTGTGCTTTGGAGCCAAGAACCGTAGTCCTGCTTTGCGTCTTTAAATTTCTGTTCAAATGGTCTCTGCCCATTTGATTTAAAATGACAACCTCCATCCCAGCTTCCTCCGCTTCAGTTTCTTCTCAGCACTTTCCCATTTTGATAGACTGTGTGTTTGTTTATGTCTCCCCCACCAACAGAAAGCCAGCTCCGTGAGGGCAGGAGCTTCTGCCTGCTTTGTTCACCATTATAACCCGAATACCTAGAGCATTACTTGGCACACATCAGAGGTTCATTAAATATTTTAGAATGAACATACAAGGCATATATTAATAGTTGTATTTAGCTCATGATGGCTTAAATTATAAGGAGAATTTTTTTATATTGGATTGGGAGAAGTGGGTCTTTGTGTTATGTTAATATTACATATAAAGTGCTTTATGGATCTGACAATAATTAATATTGTTCCATTTATGGATAATTCCTGACCTCATTATATATTACCAGAGACACTTAAAAGACAGGCAATAACTTTGTCATAAATCTATATGTTTATATGTATTCAGTACCTATATCCTTAAATGTCTTTTTACCAGTTAGCTATATATTTTCTTGGAATGGAGGATAAGTTTTTCTAAATGAGTTTGTCTCTAAATTTTCTCTTTCCTCCCTTCTTCCTCTCTCTTCTTTGCATGTCCTCCCTTTGTCTTTTCATTTGCAACCTGGGTCATTTACCTTCTGAATGGCTAAGTAACATTTAAAAGGGTTTTCGATGTCACCCAATGAACTAGTAAGGATATACTGTTAATGCTACGTCTGTTCAAAATTCTTTGTCTCTTTTCAGTGTAATTCAACTGATCTGAATCCTTACTTAGAGTGGAAATTCACCTTGCCACCTCATTTCCTCTGTTATTACGTTTGCCTTTAAAATGCAGAAGTTCATTTGAGCAGTAATTCTCTCACTTTTAAGAACTACTCTATCTAACAAAAGCTGACCTTTTTTTTAGCAGCTGTTGAGTAGACAGTTAAACATAGAGACAGCCATGGCATGATATTTCTCAGTCTGATGTAACTCAGAAATAGAAAGCTGAAGAAACCTGAAGTTGAAATGCTTTCAAGCAATTGAGCTTAAAGTTCCTGAAAATTATCTCGGGGAGAGCTTCTTCTCACCTCCCCATATTCCACCCCCGATTTTACAGCTGGCTAATTTGTGCACTTCAGATTGGATTTCTGAGCACACTGGCAGTGTGAGAACTGTTGTGGAACTCATCATTATAATTTCAAGCCTTTAATTAACCCACTTTGAAGTGGCTTTGTCAAGACTATGAGCAATACGAAAGCAATTGACTCAGATTAGGTATATCATAGAGAAGAGTAGAATAGTAATACTGTGCTCTTCACTAAGCCTCATCTGTTCAGGAACTTAAGGAGCATTCGAAGCACAGATCCTACAGTAATTCTTTTTGATACATTATTGTAGATATTACTGTTATTTCACAGCAAGGTAAATTAAACATGAAAAGGTCAAGTGACTTGAAGGTGTTGCCATGAAAGGTCAGTGGCAGAGCCAGAAATAGCCCCTCAGTACAGGAAATAAGCCCACTCACTCCAGCGATTACTTTGAGAGCAACAGCTCTCTGAGTTTTCACACTTGACCACAAGAACTATTTAATATGGTCCAAGGGCTCAAAAAGATGGCTTTCTTCACTTCTTGGTGCTTGCCTTGAATAAAAAAAAAAAAAGAATCACTAAAAACAGTGAAATAATCAGAATGCTTTTAAGAGAGAAGCAATGCTATCATTCCCATTTTCTTTATTGTTATAAGTAAATGACAAGTTTATTCCAGAAATAGGAATTAAAACATTTTTTCACATTTACAGACAAGGGCTCTCCGGAAAGTATCCAGCCATGTAAACTGTTCTCGTCTTATTAACAATGGCTGGATACTTTCTGGACAGCCCTCGCATTGTGAGGTAATTCATCATTTTCTAAAAATCATCTCTTTTGGAAAATTAAAAATTACCATTAAAAATTGAACTAACAAATAAGCAAGCCAAAAAATATTCTTTGCAATCCATCCATCCATTCATCCATCCAATAAATATTTCTTAAGCAGCTGTTCTGTGCCAGGCATTGTTCTAGATGCAGGGGTACAGCAGTGAACAAAAAATCCCTGTCCTTCTGAGACTTGTGTTCTAGGTAAGGGACACACTAAAATCAAATGAAGACTATTTTGCACTCAAGTATCATCTGAATCATGATGGAGAAAGATTTCCTTGTGTTCTGCTAGTATTTCCCAGAACATATTTGAAAACTCATGTTGGAGGCGCCATGAATGGATATATCCAACAATTTCTTCCTGAATGCTTGAAGAAGCAACTCAAGTAATATTATCCTCTCGTCTCTAGATCTGTAGAAAATACATTATTTCCTGTATGAATAGTTTGATCTAGAAATTTCAGACCTGCCTTTAGTTACATCAAAAAGAAATCAGGCCGAAGAGACGTCTCTCTTTCATCAGTCCTACAAAATGAAAGGGAAAACTTCAAGTGTACATCATTTCGGGGTTTCCCAGAAATCACTTGCTACCTTCTCTTTCTTATTAATGTTTATGTGTAGTTTGGGTAACCCCACTTAATATGTAGAATTAGTTTCTTGCTTTCTCACTCAAATATTTTAACTCTTTTGAATAGGACACTGCATTAATGTTTAATTTAGTATATTTTTTGTGAAATACTGTTTTCAGATAAGATGACATACATGCCTAGTATTTATTTTCATGTAGTTGTAATCATTCAGAAAATATCGATGTATATTCTTACATGGATATCAGAAGCAACGAAGCATTATACCTCATTAAATTTTGCATGAAAAATATAAAAGGGCAGTATTTTCCATTGAAGTGATAAATTCTTTGTGAAATCTTAAGTAGCTTCTGAAGTGTTGAAGTAGAAGTAGGAGAAGGTGTAATCTGTTTTAGTTGAGAAATGGAACTAAAGAATAAATTTGTCTTAAATAATTGTGGGGGAAAAGCTTGTTTTAGAAGATAATTTTGTTCATCTCTTTTCATGGTAATAAATTTATAAACTAATTTTGTAAACTAACATATTTATCTCATATATAATTATATAAACCTCCTTATAAATTAACATTTTTGCTTTAATGGGATTAAAGTAATTTTTACCATTTTAGTATTAGTTGTAGTTTGTTCTCTGTTGCTGTAACAGAATACCTGAGACTGGGTAATTTAGAAAAAAAGGAGGTTTATCTGGAGTCTGGAAAGTGCCAGGTTGGCTGGCTGCCTCTGCTTGGCTTCTGGTGAGGGCCTTGGGCTGCGAAGGATGTGGCGTGGAAGGGAAGAGGCAGCAGGCCAGAGCTAGGGGGGCCTTGCTTTGTAACAACCCGCTCTCCACATAACTAATCCAGTCCCTGGAGAGCAAGAACCCGCTCACTGTGTCTGAGCATTAACCCCGTCCCTCTCGAGAGTGGCATGATTGCTCTTGACAACCTAATCACCTCTCAAGGGCCCCACCTCCCAATACGGCCAAATCGGCGACCAGATTTCCAACACGTGAATTCTGGAGACACACTCAAACCTTAGCAGTAGGGAAATCTTTTCAAAGGACAAAGTGCTCAGAAATTAGAAGCTATGAGTGATAAATAACCAGTTTTTGAAAATTAAATGGAGTGTATTTTACATGCCTGATCCCAGTCGTGATTTTTTTTGAAAATGTGTTCAGTAAATTTATTGTTATTAAAGGTATCTAAATGTTTATGTTTTCCTTGTATGTTTTTAAAGGAAAAAACTTCTTTAAATACACTTGATTTTTAAAAAAAATTTTTTTTAGAGGCAGGGTCTCGCTATGTCACCCAGGCTGGCGTGCAGCGGTGCAATCATTACTCACTGCAACCTCAAACTCCTGGGCTCAAGCGATCCTCCTGCTTCAGCCCTCTGAGCAGCTGGAACTACAGGCATGTACCACCACACCAGGCTAATTTTAAAATTTTTTAATAGAGAAAACAATTTTCTTGCTATGTTGCCCAGGCTGGTCTCAAATTCCTGGCCTCAAGCTACCCTCCTGCCTTGGCCTCCCAAAGTGCTGGAATTACAGGTGTGAGCCACCACATCCGGCCCACTTGATTCTTTTATGTTTAATTTTAGTTGAAAAAAAAAACTGGTGAATTTTTGGTCATAAATCCAAATTGTTTGTGGTGATGATATCTACTATCTATTAGAACAGTGGTTCACAAATGTTGGTAGGATTGAAATCACATGGAGGACTTACTCAAACAGATTGCTGGGATCCAACCCCAGAGTTTCTGATTCAGAAGGGCTGAGGTAAGCCTGAGAATTTTCATCTCTAATATGCTCCCAGATGATCTTCGGATAGCTGTTCCAGGGACCCCATTTTGAGAACCATTCTATTAGGATGAGCGTTAGCAATCAGTAGGAAAGCTAGCTTCGTCGTCACAACACTTTGTAATGCCTTATATCAAACCCATAGTACAAAGACAGCTTACTTGCTAAAAACTGCCTTAGATTATTTAAAAGCGCATTGTTTTTTGTGGGCCATTTACTTTGTTTTTTCTCTCTTTCTTTGCCCTGCTTCAAGGGTCAAGCTATCATAAGCCATTTATTTACTATAACCACTAAAGATCTTTTATTGATTTTTATTATAATTTAAGATAGACCCTAGTGAATAGGAGTCTAGCTCATCTGAAAGGCAAGAGTTGTTTGTTTTATTCTTTAAATCTGGCAAATTTCTTGTTAGTTTGCACCTATCTTTATCTTAGTTCAGTCACCATTATCATGGAAATAATTAACTGTTTTCTAAGAACCCTAGTAGATTTATTTTAGATATTAGATGGAGCTCATATTGTTTTTTAAACTCCTGGAGTAAAGATGCTATAGTGAGTAATACTGGCATTCTAGGGTCCCTCCTTCAATCCTGCTGGGGAGAAGGAAGGGACCAGTTCCTTACTTCTCTATGGTTGTGCGTGAGTATGTGTGTGTGTGTGTGTGTGTGTATACACGTGTGCATGTGGACAGAAAGCAGTCTCGAGGTCTCATGTTTTCCTTTTAGTCTGTCGTTCTTTGATCTGGTGGTCCACAAATCCTCCATAGCTGTCTTTCCAAGGTGCTCAGGAGTTCGTACTGTCTCTTTCCCAGGTTTGTCAAACCGTATTCCTTAGAATGATCACCCCTCTGTTCTCTTTTCTGTCCACCACCGCCTTTTCCTCTTGGCCGTGCTTTCTTTGGGGCTTTCTCTGGATTCTCAAGAGCCTAATTTGGAAGTTCAGAAAAATGAACATTGTTTCTTTCTCTTTCCATTGCGGTTATAATCCAAAATCTGCTCAAGACAATATGGACAGCTGTGATTGACTAGGAAACAAGGGTGTCTGGGAAAGAAAAAAAAAAGGACAAGAATTAACTTTTTAAGAAAGAGTGAGATTTGTTACTTTTTCCAAGCTATCCCTTCCATTGTGCTCTTTGGTGGGGAATCAATACTTTCATCTCTTCCCATAGTCCCTCTCTAATACTCTTCCCCATTTTCCTCTCCCAGCTTTTCCCATCCTCCTTCCACTCTCTGATGATATCACCCCTGTCCTTGGGGAAACTACTCTTTTCTGAGTCGTGCTTACTTCCCTGCCCATGTGTCGTGGACTGTTTAGCCTCAGACTTATGCTGGGTGTTACTATGGGTTTCCTGCTGCCCGGATTCTGTTGATGGGGTGGAGAGGAAGAGCTGTCGTCTGCTAGGATTGCCTGAAGTCGATTTCCTTCTAAAGTGCCTAAGTGCAAACACTGCCTGCCACTGTGAATATTTTCTTGCTGAGACCACACAGTTCAGTCTCATGTGAGAAAGCCTTTTCTTCTTTTTAACATGACTTTGACCCTACTCCTAACAGAATAATAATTCAGGCATCAATATTCTGGAAGAGCAGTTATTTCTTCTTTGGGGTCTATTCTTTATGAACAGTCCTGAGAGTAGCTCTGGACAGATGGCACCATTCCCAAATGGATCCTCTCTGATCCCTGAATTCCTTTTCTGATAGAAGGGAAAGGTTCAGTTTATCTTGCCACAGTTAAGAGAAAAATTCCTTTATGGTTTGTATTATATTTACATTAACTTTCTAGGGCTGCTGTAACAAATTTCTACAAACTGGGTAGCTCACAGTAGCAGATATTTATTGTCTCACAGTTCTGGAGGCTGGAGTCCTAAGTGAAGGTGCCATGTGAAGGCTGTGAAGGCTCCGGGGCAGGATCCTTCCTTGCTCTTTTCCTAGTTTCTGATGTTTGCCGGCAATTCTTGGCATCCCTTGATTTATATCACTCCAGTCTCTCCTGTGTCATCACATGGCCTTCTCCTTGTGTGTCTGTGTCCATATTTCCCTCTTTTGATAAGGACACTAGTCCTTGGGTTAGGGCCTACCCTAATCCAGTGTGGCCTCATTTAACTTTGTTATTAACACATCTGCACAGACCCTAATTCTGAGTAAGGTCACATTCACAGGTACCAGGGAGTAGGATTTGAACACAGATATCTCATTGGTTTGGTTTGGACACAGTTCACTCCACAACAGTGTTCTGTATCTGAACTCCTCACAGGCATTGAGTGTGGCTGCAAATTCTCTTCCCAGTCCTGCCTGTCACTTCCTGTCCCTGTGACTTGGCTCCTGCGGATCCTTTTCTCTATGCAGAATTGCATCCTTGTGCCATCCTTTCTTCTTCCTTTCTACCCGGGGGCACATTACCCGTTCTTTAGAACCTTTATCAGATGTATTTCTTACACCATTCCTTCCCTAGTGCCACCAAATCACGTGATTCCTTGTAATTCTGCCCTTTCTGCCCTCAATGTTAATTACATTTCCATCAGTTTTAATTCCTTCAGCTAGAAAGTAGCTTGCTTAAAAGAAGAAGAAAATAAGTCTGCTTATCTCTATAATCACACAGTAGCTAGAACTGTGAGTTGCACATAATAGGATCACAAAATCAAAGGAAAATAGATGTTTTTAAAACAGAGGGTTTCCATATTTTATACATCAGGATAAGTAAAATATTAGTTTATGTCCTCTTCTGATTTCCCCCTGCTTCAGATAGGAACAGTGTTTGGTAAGAAAGCACTGTACAATTATTAACATGAACTTACAACACAATTATTCTGATCTCAGGCTCCAGCTCACTTTGTAATCTTGGGAAAGCCAATTGCTTTGTCATAGTTTTAGCAATTCATAAAAGTAGAACTTATACCAAAAAAAAAAAAAATCCACAGATAAAAAGAACCCAGGAATTGTTAAATATCATTCAAGTGCAATTTCTTGATTTTTTTTACTTTATCTTTACTTGGATCCAAACTGAAAGGAACATTAACATCCTAATGGCAAGAAGACAAATGTGAAGTCATTTACTAAAGGATGCCACTAAAAATGAAAAGCCCATGTCTGTCATCTTTATTTCCCAATCTTGGCTTCAAAAGCTACGTGGTGTTGCTCAAAGACCCTGCTACAAGTTATATGTGTTTAGGTATAATGTTTATACTCATGTGTATATGTGTGTGTACGTATTTTATGAATATATACATATACATGGTTTTATTCCTATTTAGCATTTGCTTCTATATTTAACTAAATCACAGATGTGTCATGATTGATAATGAGGTGCATGATTTTTTTTTCCAACACATCATGAAAGAATCTCTAGGCCTTCTCGATAGTCTTTCCCCGTGGGGAATATACCTTTGTTCTTTCATAAGACTAACTGCCCACCAATTCTATGGATCTCTTCCTCACTAATATATACGCATATACTATATCTGTCCCTGTGTTATATTGCATTTTGTTGTAAAACTTTAATATTATGATGTGTGATAAAGTATCGCAGGCCTAGTTTTCCTATTTGTTATAATGACCTGATGTAAGTGTTCTTTATTGGTAAAATTCTTTTGACACAACATACTAGGTAGATAGGCACCATTTCCACACCGTATATAAAACAATTGCTACTATTTTGGTTCATAACAATTGTTGTGGATTGCAAGTGTTTCTAGGACCCTGAGGTTTCCCACCTATAGCATTGCTCTCTTTTAACATTCAGTGCAGTTGCCCATGTTCAAACTCTCATTATTACTAATATTGATTGTTGGTTGGTTTTCTGGACCATGTTGTTATAGTGACATCAGCTAATTTCCAGTCCTATTGTGAGAGTCTCTGTCAATGGCAAAGTTGGATGTCATGAGATGGCTGTCCTTGAATATCTTCATTAGCTGTTTTTCAGTTTTTAATTAGAATTTAAATTAGATTTCTTACTGTGACAACTCTCCACAGATGTGCCATACTTGTCTAGAAACTTACCAAGTATTTTTATCTTTGGTTTCCAAAGCACATAATAGTTACTGGTGCTATCGCTTCTTTGTGTTTTTGTTTTGTTTTGTTTTGTTTTTTTGTTTTTTAAGATAGCGTCTTGCTCTCTTGCCCAGGCTAGAGTGCAGTGGTATCATTATAGCTCATTGCAACCTCAAATTCCTGTGCTCAAGTGATCCTCCTGCTTCAGCCTCCTAGGTAACTGGGATTACAGGCGTCCACCACCACACCTAGCTAAGTTTTCTATTTTTTGTAGAGATGGAGTTTCACTATGTTGCTCAGGTTGCTATTGCTTCTTTGGATGCTGGCCTTTTTTTTTTTTTTTTTTTTTGATGTCATATAAAAGGGTACCTGGCAGGGTATAGTAGACAAAATGTGGCTAAAGAGCCCATAACTGAGGCAACTGAATGTCTTTGGTTGACAGTGCTGTCATTCCAAAGACTTTTTAATTGAATTGCATACATAGGGGAGTAAATCTTTTAAAAACTATTGAGCATATGTTAATTGCTCTCTGAGACATTGTATTGTGCTTTTAGTGAACTGTTAATTTGTACCAAGAAAGGTCTATATTGATACTAGTCATTTTTGTGCATTTCAGAGTCATTGAGATATCTCTTAATTATTTTATATTTTGTCTATATAATAAGGATACTATCCTTGCTTTATCATATAGGGTTCCATCCAACGTTTGTGAGTACCCAGTCCCTTTCTTACAGTCTATCAGAAGATACCTGATAAACATGTACAGAAATCTGTAAATATTTATGTACATATAAGTATATAAATAACTATGAAACAAGAAAAATACTAGTATGAGTCCATAAATAACTATAAAATGATAACAAATATTAAAATATCTTATTTCTGCAAACACTGGAATTTGTACCATCATCTGATTTATAATTTCTGATTTCTTTGCCCTTCCTCTTTATAGAGGAGGAAACAGAGAGAAAATTCATTGACACTTGAGTCCTTGCCCATTTAAACACATGAATGTGTGTCATTAATTAACCCATTTCTTCATTGAGTCTGTTTTATGTACCAAGTTCTGTTTTGGGCTCTGAGAATACGGAGATGAATAAGACCAGGCCTTTTTCTTAAGGATATCACAGCGCACTGGAGAGAAATAATAGTTACTAAGATACAACATGAGAGATTTCATTACATAGATATGTGCAAGGCACTATCTGAACATGGAACAGGGAAAAGCAAACAAGGCTGCTTGGTGAGGAAAGGTCCTCAGTCACAAAGAATGTAAAAGGTCCCCAGATAGAAAAAATGGTGCAATTAGCTCTATTTTGTTTTTATTACTTGTTAAAACATTATTTCAAATTTTCCAAGAGGTGTATAGATTATTTATGTAATCATGAATGAAAATATTGTTCTAACAGTTTGAACATGTGAAGGGAGGCCTAGGTGTTTAATATTTTTAGTGCCTTTTATAATAGAATGCCTCTTTTTTGCAATAAAACAAGACAAATGCAGAATCATCTCATTAAGACTACAGGGAGGAGAGAAGCCTTAAAATGTTTGTGCAAAGCAAGATGTACTAACTGGAAAGCATTTATATAGGTTTTTTCACTATTAATTCACACACAATAGCATTACTGGTTTCTTAAAATAATTATAGCAATTTTTGACCCTATAAAGTGACCGTAAAGAAGTCAAAGCTTTTTAATAAAAAAAAAAACTGCTGAGAAATTATTCAAATTACTATCTCACCTTGGGAAGCTATCAATTATTTAAGATTTAAAGAATTCTGATGTCTAAATTCAGTTGATTAAACAAATATGTATTGAGCACCTACTATGCGTTCCAAGCCTTAGAAATATAGCAGTGAACAAAACAAATGAAAATCTGTCCTATAAGAATATAAGCTTACTTTCTATAGGGAGAGAGAGTGAATCAACAAGTGAGAAGATGGCTCTGGCGCTAAGTGAGGTGGCAGCCATCGGAGGGTTCCAAGCAGAAGAGGGACATGATCTGACTAAAAGGATCACTCTGGCTTCTGTGTTAAGCTAGACTCTGGGGAACAAGGGGCGCAGGGAGACCAGTTAGAAGGCCATTGCACTGCTCTGGGTGAGAGAAGATGGTGGCTGGGACCAGGGTAGTGGAGGAGATGTGAGAAGCAGTTATATGATAGACACATGGGCACACCTAAAACCTGGTCATCACTGATCACTGCACCTGCACTCTCTCAATTAGCTCCATTTCAAATATCCCACTCTGACCAGCACTTCCTTCTAGCACCCCAGCTCCAACATGTTTTATTTTTAAACTACGTTAGAAGCTATAATTCATTGATCCTACCACCTTTTCATTATCCCTTGTGGCTTCACTTCCTTCTTCATCCAGTTTAGATTCCATGGTCCCATTTAAATTCCTTGCATAAACCCTTAATCTCCACGTGTCTCTTTTTTGTATGTTGTTGACCTCACCCAACAAAACAGCAAGTCTCATTAATTACAATTCTCTGCCTACTCTACGCTTGCATCCAGAGAGTTGAGCATTGCTAGAGAAGAAAACACAAATGTGCTTGCTGGCCTCGCTTTGACCATGACATAAAGGCTTCCTGGAAATCTTACTATATTTGCCTAGTCTATTCACTTGCCCTAGCTGCCTGTTTCATAGCTTCTCTTCATCAAATATCCAACACCTCCTCTCTCATCCTCATTATCAGCTTCCAAGTTCACGAAGAAGAAAACAGGAACTGGAAAAGAACTTCCTTGTGTTCCCAGCATCACAACTACCCAAACTCCTGAATCTGTGCCCATATTCTCTGCTGTCACTGAGGGTGAATTTGTTTCTACCTAAGGCAAACTCTTCTACCAATGTACTGGGTCATTCCACTTTCACCTAGTCAAGATGTGGCTCTAGCTGGCAAATGTTCCCTTTCTCTCAAAATCAAACAAACATGGTGTTGCCTTTCCTATATTTTAGAAAATCACCCTTTTACCCTGCCCTTTTATCTAGATACTGTCCTATTTCTTGGCTCCTTCCTATAGCAGTAGTCCTCAAGAGTTGCCTATGCTCACACTCACTGTTTATGCCTCTCCTCCCATTCTTGTTTAAACTTACTGCAATTGATCTTTGCTATCCAGCATTTCCTAAACATACTGGTACTGCTGTCAAGCTTATCCATGATTTCCAAGTTTCTAAACCAGATGACATCTCCCATCCTCATTTGATTTGACTCATCAGCAGCATTTGATGCAGACTATCACTCTGCATCTTGAATGTCTTTCTTCACTTGGCTGCCATGATGCCTGATTGCACTGCTTTTGTTCCTACCTTGCTTAACCAATGTCCTCAGTCTTCTTTGCTCATGTCTTTCATCTTCCTAACCTCTGCTGGAGTTCTGTGGACCTATTTTTTTCTGTCTACACTCACTTTTAGGTGATCTCATTAAGGATCAAGATTTTAAATATCAGCCATGTACTGATCACTCTCAAATGTACAGCTCCAGCCCCAACCTCTGCCCTGAACTCTTGACAAATGTATCCAGCAGCCTGCTTCTCATCTCCTCTTGGATGATTTTTAAAGCTTCATATGTCCAAAGTCCTGATTTTCTCCCTCTAAGTGTGCTCCTTTTGCATTTTTCCTTAGTAAATGGCATTTCCAAGCTTTTTGGTGCTTGGGTCAAATTTTGGAGTCATCATTATTTTTTCTCTTTCTTTTGTGCCCCAGATCCAATCTGTAAACAAATCATGTCAGTTTTACCTTCAAGAACTGTCTAGTTCTTGCCACTTCTTAAAACATGCTAATGTGCCTGAATGTTACAATAATTTTAATCCTTTGAAACTTGTTTAGATTTTTAGAAACACCTACAAGTCACAAGTTTTATGACTATGGTTTGTAATAAAAATCTGTATAATTTGGCCAGACACAGTGGCACATGCCTATAATCCTAGCACTTTGGGAGGCCAAGGTGGGAGGATTACTTGAGGTCAGAAGTTTGAGATCAAGCTGAACAAGAGCAAGACCCCTATCTCTACAAAAAATAAAAAATTAGCCAGTCATAGTGACGCACGTCTATAGTCCCAGCTACTCGGGAGGCTGAAGCAAGAAGATCTCTTGAGCCCAGGAGTTTGATGTTGCAGTGAGCTATCATGACACTACTGCACTCTAGCCCAGGTGACAGAGGAAGACCCTGTTTCAAAAAAAAAAAAAAAATCTGTGTAATTCACATTTAGTTGAAAATAAAATGCAAATATAAAACAGGAAATGGTTTTCTTGAGTGATTTATAAATGAGACCCTGAAAGCCAATTCTAAAATAATAGTTTCAAAAATGATTTGCTCTACAGCAGAATCAATGGAATGAATATTTAACATACCAGGTTGTCACTTACAAGGATAATGTTAATTTGGTTTTATATGGTCTGGATTATTGTTTAACATTTATCTCCATTCTTTATAATCATAATTTGTATTAAGATCTCATGAATTATAGGAGACAGTTATTGCTCTATAATGTTGATAAAATACTGACTCTGGAGCTATACTGCCTGGATTTAATTCTGGCTCTACTATTTTCTAGCTATGTTATTGCAAACAAGTTCCTTATACTCTCTGTGCCTCAGTTTCCTCATCTGTAAAATAGGGATAAGAAGAGTGCCTACCCCAGGATTTCTTAGTAGGATCAAACAAGATCATGTACTTAGAGTGCTTAAAGTGCCTGGCATGGAGTCGGAGGCAGGCTCTGTGCTAGGAGTAGAAGAATTATTAATACATGGCAGAGCCTTTGTCACTAGAATCCCTCAGGGAACTTGAGGCATTAACAGAATATTTGAAAGGTTAAAGACATTGCAGAGTTTCAGGAATTGTTCTTGACAACCATAAAAGAGACATCTGAAGGCAATATGTATTAATTATCTATAAAGTGAGAGAACTAGCCAACAATTTCCATGGACATTCAAATGAGAAAGATCACTTCTACCACCAGCAGTTTAAGATAATTTATGGTGAAATTTTTATTCTTTAAATGCCCAATTTCAATTCCAATAAAATTGAAATCTATACCCATAAAGCACCAATTTTGACATACCAAGTTGCAGAAACATAGGACTTTAGTGTAAGCTACTAATGTAGAGCTTTGATTAGATGTCATAAGAGGAACTCTTCTGAAATACAGATACCTATTTATGTGCATATAGGAAGCTACTATTTATATTGTTTTCACTACCTACTATCCACTGATCTATTGCACTGTTGATCAAGTTGTCTTATATGTGTATGTAGTTTAAATTTATAATAGGGAATATCAATTATATATCACTGTATTTCTTCCTGGCACAGTCTTATGTTATTGAAGATATAAATTTAATCAACAAATGTTAATAGCTGATCCTTGTGATTTCATTATTTATGCCTTTCAAATAGAGACATACTTTCTTGAAATGTAACGGATTGCCATTAACCCCAGAACTGTAAGACTATGTATACAAGCGGACAAAGTAATTTCAAAGTTCACCCCCAGGAAAAGGGAAGAAAAGACCTAAAACCTTTATCTTTTTCCTTCTCTCTAGTTGGCGCGCCACAACAAACTGTTGCAGCAGATGCTCAAACCAGGATCAGATCCAGACGAAGGAGATGAAGCCTTAAAATATTATGCCAACCACACTGCACAGATTGAGGTAACCATCTATTATCTCTTGAAAGGGACCAACTGTGAAAAGATATGTTCATTTTCTACTTTAGAACAGTTTCATGGTTTTTTTTCTAGAACAGTGAAGCAGAATTGAGTGATTTAAAACTGAAAAGTATATATTAAAAGATAAGCGAGGAGTTATCTATAAGAAATTGAGGTGTACAGTTTTCAAAGTTGTCTTTTTTTTTACCAATACTATATATGTAAATTTTTTGGTAATTAATAGAGTTTTTTTTTTTTTTTTTTTTGGTTTTTTTTCTTTTGGTCATAGAAGTGATTACTGTAGAACAGTGGTGTTTTAGAGAAAGGAGATTATTATGATAGAAGCCATCATTCGAGAAAAGGTTTCTTTTTAAAAATTGCAGAAGGCTTATTAAAGTAGAGCTCTCTAAAGTGTAGACAACATTGGAAGGCATGAATAAAGTTTTCATGTTGCTAGCATAACCTTGGAATGGTTTTAACAGTTTCCATTTCCAGTCTGCAGCAATTACGCCCTGCCCCACCCGTGAGACCTTATTTAATGGCCAGTTGCAGTTCAGGAGTCAAAATGGACTTACCATCATGTGTTCTGAGACCCAGCTGGCTGTCATTTACTAGCTATGGTATCATTTTGACACTGGTTGGCAGAGCTAATCAGGCAGAAGTGAGCAGAGCAGTTGACGCTTGTCACTCCTAATTTACATTCATACATTCATTCATTTTGGCAGACATTTCTTAGTTTTCAGCAGAGTGCATGATGGGCAGCACTGCTGTTTACGCTCAGGATATATCATCCCTATACCTTATTGTTTATTATTGCCAAACATTGGGAATAATGAGCATTATTATCTTGTGTCAGAAAACAGAACCCTTGCTCACATTTATAAACAGGAATAGTACCAGAGCTTTGGTGTCAGATGAACCCAGTGGAACCCATGAGCTGGATCAGCAGCAAAAACATTGCGCTCTGCATCAGGTGCTCAGGAACTGGGAGGCTGGCAGAGTCAGGAAGCTGGAGAAATTGACACAAATAGATCATCAAACCACAAAGGTCCTAAGGAAGGTCCCAGAGGTCAGAGTTCAAAGCTAGGAGATCAGAAGAGATACGGAATAGCAGGTAGAGTGGCAGGCCAGGGAGAGGGATTTGGTTAATACCTGTGAGACAGGGGACTGTTGTTTGAGGTGGCTTTATTGATTTCCAGCAGTGAGAAGAGATTCAGATGGAAATACATATATTCAGTAAATGTTTATTGAGCACTTACTCACTACTAATTCACCCATATAGAAGTGAGTAAGTGTATAAACAAAGGGCCAAGGAAATGTAGAGAAAACAGTAATTAGTTGTGCCTGAGAAATTTCAGGATAGATTTCACAGGGAATGTTGCCATTAAGCATTTATTAAAGACTGAATACAAGATTCTCTTCCAGGCAGGGGATTTCAGATAGAAGAACATAAATGGGCCGGGCGTGGTGGCTCACGCCTGTAATCCTAGCACTCTGGGAGGCCGAGGTGGGCGGATCGTTTGAGCTCAGGAGTTCGAGACCCGCCTGAGCAAGAACGAGACCCCATCTCTACTAAAAATAGAAAGAAATTATATGAACAGCTAAAAATATATATAGAAAAAATTAGCCGGGCATGGTGGCTCATGCCTGTAGTCCCAGCTACTCGGGAGGCTGAGACAGGAGGATCGCTTAAGCCCAGGAGTTTGAGGTTGCTGTGAGCTAGGCTGACGCCACAGCACTCACTCTAGCCTGGGCAACAGAGTGAGACTCTGTCTCAAAAAAAAAAAAAAAAAAAAAAGAACATAAATGAAGGGAAGGTGTGAAAGAACCTAGGAAGAGGATGACTCTTTTCAAAAGATCACTCTGGTTGTTGTTTGGAAAAAGGAATAAAAAAGAGAATCGGGTGGAGAATAAAGGTAGATTAGACGGAGGATATAACAGCAAACGGGAGAGATGGTGGTATTGAGGATGGCTGAACTGGAAAATACATGCATACACATACACAGATAGCACCCATACATATACATATAGAGAGATACATTTTTATATATAGAAATACATATCTAGACATACTGACAGGGCTTGAAGTTGGATTGCACGCGTAAGATTTAAAAAAGATGATGTGGAAAAGGATGTCCTCTGGACTACTGGTTTGAATAAATGGAAAGAAGTTGGTGTCATGGAAATTCTAAGAGAGAGTGAAGTTCGGCAGTTAAGAAGTAGAAGAAGATTATTTGTTCATTCTTGGATAGACAGAATTTGAGAGGACTCTGAGACGTCCGTGAACTTGGATGTAGAAGTCCAGATTTCAAAGGAGTGGTCTGAGCTGATGATCTAAATTCTCCTTGTTAACCAATTCTCATGCTCATCCCAAACCCAGCTCCCATGATCCTCTCAGAGAAGCCTCCCCTCCTTCCTCCAGGCACTCATCAATTGCATCCCACCGGGTGTGCTCGTACGGAAGTTTGGTCCTTCTTTTAGTTCACTATTTATCACATTGGAATACTGTTAGCATCATGTATGTCACTTATCCCCTACTTGAGGCAGGGGCTGGTCCCCATCATCTTTGTATTTCCAAAACTGAACACTGCCTGGAACATAACCACAATAATTAATATTGTTGGGAATAATGGTTTGTAAGTTATAGACTTAAAGACCTTGGGAAATAGGAAGGGCCTTGTGTCTAATCCCCTATCCAAGAAAGAATGGCCCAGTAATGATCTGCTTCTGCTTTAAATTCTTCCTGTGATACAGATCTCACTGCTTCAGGAGGACACTGATCCAATTTTAAACAACTCTAATAATCAGAATTTTTTTTTAAATAAAGAGTTCACATTATCCCACTTTAATGTTCACTCACTGTTCGGAACATTTGTTCCTCTCTCAACATGAGAGTTTGGCTCTGATATTTGAAGAACCATCATGATTACTAAACTGCAAGCTCTTCTAGATTGGGATTCTTGTTTTATCACATTAAATTCCCCAAAGCGCCTCATCTAAGGACTGAATAAACATTTTTTGAATAAACATATTGAAAAATTATTCATATTTGGCTTTTCTCAGCTAGCACATTTCCACTTCCTTCATTAATCCCTCCAGTTTGTCAATGCCCTTTGTAAAGTGTGACAACTAGGATCAAACATGATGTTTCATAAAGGGACTGCGTAGCTTGGCTTATAATCATCAAGATACTATTTCTTTAATGCATGTTGAGATTTTTTAAAAAATATTTGACACTGTTGGATCGAACCTTTTTTTCCCATATGGTTGCCTTTCATATCGAATATGTCCAATTATTTTGTACAATTAATTTTTTTAACCTATGTGCGGGAAGTTTTATTTACCACTACTAAATTTCATCTTATTTGTTTTATGACAGTATTCTGGTATGTAGTTTGAATATATAACAGATCATTTAGGATACATTTAGTTACAAATTTAATAGACTACCTGACTGACAATTGTTTAAATAATAAAAATATTGTATTATCTTATGGGAAGTCAGGAGGTACCAGTAGTTCAATAATTGATTCAGTGACTCAATGATCTCTTCAGACACACAGGCCTGTCCCATCTTTCTGCCAGGTTCCTTACCATGCTGGTGATATGTCATCTCATGGTTCCAAAACAGCTGTCAAAGTTTCAAGCATCACACTTTTATATTACCTTTTGTCCTAAGCAAGAAGAAAGAAGGTACAAGGAAGAAAAAAAAAAAAGTTTGTTTTGTCCACTTCAGTTTTTGTTATTTTGTGTACATCTATGGTTCTGCCTTTACTAGGAAGCAAACTCTTCCCTGGTAGCACCCCCAGGAAATTTCTCTTTATGCCTCATTTTCCAGAACCAGGCTGCATGCCCACCACCACACCAGTCAGTCGCAGACAGAAATAGAATTACTCTTCTGGCTTAGACCAATCCTTATTAATTCCCGAGGGCTAGGCACTGTATATAAATATGAACCTTAAAATTTAGGGTGTATAAACCCTTATTACATAGTGAAGCTGTATGAAAATATTCAGCCTGTTTTTTTGTCTAAAGTTAAATGGTCACATCTAACAAATAAGGGAGGTTCAAAATGATGAATACTTACATATGGGTGTATGTTTAAATGGATATTGTACTTACAAAAATATGTTGTACCATGAATAGGAGACCGTTTTAATGATGTAAAGCAGCAGTCTCCAACCTTTTTTGGCACCAGGGACTGGTTTCATGGAAGACAATTTTTCCATGGACCCAGTGGGGTACGTGGGGATGATTTTGGGATAATTCAGGTACATTACATTTATTAGGCAGTCAGCCCTCTCTGCTAATGATAATCTGTATTTGCAACCTCTTCCCGGCACTAGCATCACCACCTCAGCTCCACCTCAGATCATCAGGCATTAGATTCTCACAAGGAGCTTGCAACCTAGATCCTTCACATACACAGTTTACAGTAGGGTTCATGCTCCTGTGAGACTCTAATGCCGGCTGCTGATCTGGCAGGAGGTGGAGCTTATGTGGTGATGTGAGCAGCGGGGAGCAGCTGTAAATATAGATGAAGCTTCAATCGCTCACCTCTGGCTGTGTGGCCCTCTTCCTAACAGGCCACAGATCTGTACAGAAAGAAAGATTTTAGTTTTTGTTATTTGTAACAAGGTATAGTGTTTATGATGTATCAGTCAATTAATTTATCTTATTGAAAGAGAAAAAAGTCAAGGACTATTTTAGATATTTCAAGCTGGCATATTTTTTATAAATGAGCTCATAAAATATCATCAATAAACTCATGCTAAGAACAAAAAAATACTCTTAAGACCGAGGTGTCCAAAAGGCTAAAAATGAATGTGAATCAATGTTTTCAGATTGTTCGACACGATAGGACTATGGAGCAAATAGTTTTTCCTGTTCCCAATATATGTGAATATCTCACTCGAGAATCCAAGTGCCGTGTGTTCAATACCACTGAAAGGGATGAACAAGGAAGTAAAGTGAATGACTTTTTCCAGCAAACAGAAGATCTCTACAATGAAATGAAGTGGCAGAAGAAAATCAGGAGTAAGTACAATAAACCGAAAGGGTTAATTTTGTATATAACGGCAGATAAATTGGCATTTGGGGGCACATGATGGCAATTCATTTAAGTTTTTTTTTTAATTCCTTGTCAGTCTGCTGTTACTGAAATCACATGTAGGCTTAAGAGCATCAGCTTAGTCTACGACTAGAGCAGAGACACCTGCAGCTTAATGAAAACAGAAAGCCTTGACTAATTAGATCATCTTTTGCTGATGATCCTATTATTTTTAATAAATATTATGAATTGCAGGGTTGCAGCTGTATGTTTCAACTGTTGAACAACTGCAGGTTTGAAGTGCGTGAATGGGTCCTGACTGGCCTTAACTGTCAGTGAATAGAGTGGAGAGACGTCGGCACCAGACTCCCTTTCTCTATCGTCCTATGATTGAGTAGATGGTTTAATGTTTCTCTGAGGGTGATTCTTTTAACATATCTTTACCTCTCCAGACCAAACAAGCTACACATTTTGTAATACTTGTATTTAAATAATGTTATAATTTTACAGTTAAAAATCACCTTAATACAGTTCCCTTTACTTGTGTCTCAGGTCTCAAATCTATTTGGAAACACTGAATTTCAAAATTATAAATTTAAAAAATTTAAATAAAGTTTAGTTTATTTTCCCAGATAAGAGATAGCATGAGTTTTTAAGAAAAATTGATGGGGGAAACTCTTGAGTAGGTCATTTCTGTCTTTTGGAGAAGTTTTCCAGACAAGTAGGTATATGTTCTCAATACCTCTATTCAACAGTGTTTCATCATTCTGGTTTTCTAGGTACTTTAATGGGTATGATGTATGAATTTGAATGGAGCTTGAGAAATACCATCTTGAGGTTAGGATTGTGGTATGCATTTTCAGGCTTTCTTGGCAGAATGTTTGGGAAAAAAATCAAGAAAGAAATCTCTGTTTTACCATGGACAGCCTTATGGAATTCACTAAAAATTTTGGGTATCCAAAATACATATGAAGACTCAATAATTTTTTTATTTGCGGAATTTGAAAAACGTACATTTTTCCTTGACAAAAAAGTAAAGTGAATAATGTACTAATGCTGTGGGGTCTGTGCTTTTTTTTGATAAAATACATTTTGTCACTTATCAAAAAATAAATCTTAAAATAATTTCCAATGTACATTTTACTTGAAAGCTTGGAAGCAGCTTATTATGAGGTTATAGGCAGAATTATTTCATTTGGTTGATTTATAAAGTAAGGATTTGTTATTACAAATATACACATCAACATCTAATTTTGTCTAAATAGTCTGCCTTTAAAAATGAGGACCGCTAATTCAGGAATAATAGAGATGCAGATGTTTACAATTTATGATACATTAGTCAGTTAAAGGACTTGATTAATCATAGCGTAGTCCAGTGTTGGAATGTTCCATTGCAAGAGAAGAAAAACAAAATGTACTGAAGGGAAGTAAGCAGCGGACTAGATTGAAATTCACAGGATATATCTAGAAAGTTTACAATTTCTATTTGAAAATTGATGTGTCTTTCCCCCTTGACTAACTCAAGTATTTTAATCCTGGTATTAAGATATTACAAGTTAGGGAACAGACAAACCTGAAGGGGCCAGGTGGGTGCCCAGGGCAGGCTAATAAATTTGGCTCCCATTCAAACTTATGTGCTCTACGTTATCTGTTCAATTATTTAGCAGAGGTGGAAAGAACTGATTTTCAGTTAATATAAACTGTATTCAGTAGATACATTTACTAATTCATTTGCGATGGCAGACACTGAGTCCTTTTTCTGAAAATATTCAGCAAAGCCTTTCCCACTTATTGGTAGTTCTTATGGTAGCTTTCATTGTCTTCTGCTATTTCAAACCCAACAAGTTTTCAGGAAGCATTAAGGTTTAAACTGTAGATAATATTATAAATCACTAGTTCCCAGTAAGTAGTACTATGCCATGTTATTAGGTGTCAGAGTTCCAGGTAACTGTGACCATGTCATAGAAATTTTATTAGAGATATATCTGTGCTAGGGGGTTGGGTTTTTTATTTGACTTTAAGGCATGGGAGTGGGACCAATGTATCAACATTACCAAACTGCACAGTGATGTCTATCATTCCATTGAAAGGGGCCCCAGGCAGCTGCTAAACTGCCTTCCCCCAATCTGTTCTGGGGATAGATTAGGAAGAATTACTGCAGAATCACCTTTTCTGACCACCATTAGTAATTGCAGAATTACTCACCCTTCCACAATGGTTTAGCTGTAAACTGGCTAAAGGATGAAAGAAGAAATCAAATAGAAACCTCCCTTATGGTACTGATTATTTTTAATAAACTTTCAAAAATAAGTCATATTAATGGTATTTAGGTAAATTTTTATAATAGTTTACAAAAGTGATGCATTTAATAAAACATTATTTTAGTAAGCTTCATGTGTTGAAACCAAAATTTGTTTTTCTTTTCTGTTCTCTTGCTCTTCTCCCTTCCTAGATAACCCTGCCCTGTTCTGGTTCTCGAGGCACATTTCCCTGTGGGGGAGCATCTCCTTCAACCTGGCTGTGTTCATCAATTTAGCTGTTGCTCTTTTCTACCCATTCGGGGATGATGGAGACGAAGGCAAGTGCTTGTTTTTTTCTTAAATGATAAATATTTTAAAGTTCCAACTTAACTATTTCGATCTTCAAGACAAGAATGATTTAATTCCTGTTAAAAAGATTTTTCCATATTTATTGAAAGTAGCGTATGATAGTAGGCAGAAAAGTATGGTCAATAGAAATGTTACTTTTCAAAAAGCTCTTTTATAGAATAGTTACTAGAGCTATATTATATATTAGCAAATGAAGCAATGAAAAAAATTTATTATTTCTACCTGATTATTATGACCAAATGCATTTTATACTATATCATCTCAATTATGTGAAGGAGAGTTTTGTGCCCAAATATTAATTGTGATTGCCTTAAACAGTCACATTTCTATTTTACTTTCTTCTGTTCACTTTCTGTCTTGTCTGAGGTTTCTATAATAAGCATCCATGTAACCTAAGGATAAAATTTTAATTCTATAATACTGTGTCAGGGATAATAAATAGAATTAAATATTAATAGTCTCAGGTTTCAAAAATGTACAGCATAAGACAGAATATAATAATAGAGAATAAAAGGTATTGACTACGAAATTAATATTATTAAACTAAGAATACATGAGATTTTACAACAGCAAAGACAAGAAGAATTATATCATTTTAACTGAAATGGGAAATAGCAAAGAAATATGCTGAAGGGTAGGACTTTAGGAAAAGCTTTACATTTGGCAAAGTGCATGGGAAAATATGTTACAGGTTTGGGACATAATCAGCTAAGTAAATTTGGAAAGGCATGGAAAGAAAAGATGAGAGAAATCAGCAATTAATAACCATGGGATGCTTTTGTATCTCATCTATTCATGGGATTATGATGAGAATTTAATGAGGTGCTATAGGTAAAGCATTGAGGAGAGTACCTGGTAAGCTTTTGATAAAGTTTACTTGTTATTGGTACAAAGTAAATATTTATAGTGCAGAGAAAAGCCTAGTAAAAAGATGACATGATGAGAGCAAGAGGTATTTAAGCCTATTTCAGATGAACTGGAGGAGGGCAGAAAAGGAACTGGGAATCCCAGAGGAATTTTCTCTTTCACAAGTTCATTATGGGTAACAGATATCCAAGTTCTAAACTTTAGCTGTCTTCTCAGTGGTCATGAATAACCACTTTTTTTGGAAGTCATGCCAATGATAAAAGAAGAATATTGGGCAATGGAATGGAAATGTGAGTTAGCAGTGAAAAATGTAGCAAATATCTGGCCATCCATTGTGGAGAAGCAGAAAATACACCAGGAGGTGGAAACAGCTTTCTCTTCACTGTGTTTAGTCTCCTTTAGTGATGAACTGTTGGCACAGAAGAATACAACCTCTTGTGAGGAGAGAAGTCCAGCATGAAATGATAAATTAGTATCATCTGCACATGGAGTGCTGAGAAGATTGTAGAGTCCTGGTTAATAGAAGCATAAAGCCTTAGAGATGAAAGCAATTCTGGAAATCATTTAATATCAAGCCCTCATTTGACAGAGGAAGAGACGGAAGAAAGCCCAGAAAGCCTAAAAAATGGCAGATCTCCGAGTAGAAGACTAACCCTTTTGTGTCCAGTGTAGGACCTTTCTCCATGAATGGTTGGATTGGAAGCGTGTTGATAACAGGTGTCCCTTCATACAGGACCTAAGTGTCCCTGAGTTCCTTTCCACAATATCCCTTTCTTGACCACTGGAGCCAATGTATATAGCCTCTGCTGCCACCTATTGTACATGAAATATAATAGTGGTGGGAAACACCACCCCTCTGGACAGTTGCCCTTTACTCACTCAGAAGAGAGTGGAACACCTGGTATGTTTTCAGTACTTGCCTGACTAATAATAGTTACAACAGTAATACTGATAGTAATAACAGCAACTGATGTTGTTTAGCATGTAGATTGGGTCAGGCAAAATTCTAGGCGCTTCACAAAATTTCACTTAATCTTCCTGACATACCTATAGAGTACTAAATTCTTGTGGATGGAGAAGCAGAGGCTTAATATTTGCCTAATAATTTAGGACTGGAGTCCAGAAATATGTATTTTTTAATACTTTCACAAGGTATTGCTCATGCAGCTGGTCCTTGAACAAGAACCTGAAACCACGTATTTAAGAGAGTTTGGAGTAAGGCTGCAGCCTCAGAAAGAAATAGGACTAACAAACACAAGACTGGAAAACATGGTGGCCCATCATTGGGTGTAGTTGCAGACTTGACCCTTGAAAAACAATTATATAGAAATTAACAGTAGTAACCAAGGTAGAGGCTCAGTCTTAGGGTATCTGAGTAGGTGTGGTGCTTAGAGGAAAGGGAAGGCATGAACTGCTATTTTTGGAATATGGAAGCCCAAGGCTGTGTCTGGGTCATCTGATTAGTTCTGGATGAATTATTTATAATCTATGAATAAGGTTAACATTTTGGTCTGTATGAGCTCAGTCTCTAAACCTCAGTCTCAAAACAATGCATAGCTAGGAAGGCTGAGGAAACAGAGCCAAGACTGATAAGCGCACTTGGCCATCAGAACTGTCCAGAGAAGGAAAATTCTGTGCTGGTGGCAAAAGTTTTCTGATGCTGGATTTTGTTAAACAGGCTGGATGACTTTGCCAGGAACACTTTGAAGTGATATAAAGATTGATTAGATTAAAGGTGGGTTGAAATTCCTCCAAGGAGTGCTCAAAAAATGAGGGGGATATGTAATAGAACACAACATCCAAATTGGAAGGCCTCTCAGTAGTCAAATACAAAAAATTTTGAGAAAAAAATTATTGGCAGTAATATAACACATAGAATAAAATAAAAATCCAGGAGCCCATATTGACAAGTGAGAAGAGAAAGCTCTTCCTTGTAATTGTATTTCAATTAATACAATCTAGACAGAATGATGGAAATGTAATGTCACCATTTGGCAAACATTATAGTAGTGAGAATTATCAACAGGTGCTAAAATTATGGGTGGCTATGTAATAAAAAGTATATAATGAGAAACAGGATATTGACATAGTTTTAGAGTGTCTCCCCACAACATACTTATTAATTACAAATGGCAAAGTAATAACTTTAAGGTGAAAAAAGGGAAATCCCTTTAAGTTACAGATCAGCATTAATGTTACCAGCAATGAGACACAGCAACCTTACATGCCTCCTGATACAGTCCACTAATGAGGACATAGCATCATTTGCCAAAAATGAACAAACTGAGGAAATTTCAGACAAACTCAAAGTGAGGGACATTTTACAAGATAATTGGACAGGACTCTTCAAAGGTGCCAAGCTTGTGAAAGAAAGAAAGATTAAAGAACTGTCCAAATTACAAGAGACTAAAGAAACATGACAACTAAATTTAGGGTTATGATCCTGGTCTAGAAAAAGGACACTAATTGGGCACTTGACCAACATTGAATAGATAGGTTAGATAAAAGTGGTCTATCAATGTTAATTTCCTGATATTGATCATTGTAATGTGGTTATGTAAGGTATTGACATTTGGGGTATCTAGGTGAAGGATATTTGGGAATTTTTACATTATTTTTGCAACTATTACTTGAGTCTGAAAGAGTTTTGAAAAGTTGAAAAAGGCCGGGCATGGTGGCTCATGCCTGTTATCCTAGAACTCTGGGAGGCTGAGGCGGGAGGATCGCTCAAGGTCAGGAGTTCGAGACCAGTCTGAGCAAGAGGGAGACCCCGTCTCTACTAAAAAATAGAAAGAAATGATCTGGACAGCTAAAAATGTATATAGAAAAAAATTAGCCGGGCATGGTGGCTCATGCCTGTAGTCCCAGCTACTTGGGAGACTGAGACAGAAGGATTGCTTAAGCCCAGGAGTTTGAGGTTGCTGTGAGCTGGGCTGATGCCATGGCACTCTAGCCCGGGCAACAGAGTGAGACTCTGTCTCAAAAAAAAAAAAAAAGAAAGAAAAGAAAAGAAAAGTTGAAAAAGAAAAAAAATAATAGATACAAGAATTCTATCCAACCCTGAAGTGCCACGATTCTGGGTATAGAATTTGATCATGAAATCACTTGGTAAATCTTTGGCTAACAAAAGCCCCCTGGTTAAAATGTGCCACACTTTCCAACCCCAGACCCTAATACCTGCTGCTCCAGAATCAGTGAGGCCAGAGTGGCAGCAAGAATAGAGGGACTGGCAGAGGGGATGAGCTGTGTGCACTGTCTCCTAGCATGTTCTCCAGCCTGATAACACCTGAGCTGCTGGCAGTTTCTTGTGCCCAAATATCTGGTTCAAATATCTGGGTTAAATATTAATGGAGAGAGTAGTGTCTCCCTTCAACCAGTGTAGTGGCATAAAATAACTAAACGGAGATATTTAAGGGGAAGATACTTCTCAGAGGACCAGTTTTTGGGACACCCTCAACCCTCTGCTGAGATAGAGAATCTCCTTTCATTGCCAGATTTTGAAGAGTTCAGTTTGAATTTATTCAAGGATCCAGGGTTTATTTTTGTGGTCATAGGTTTTGGTTTTGGTTTCTTTGGTTGATGAGTTTTTGTGGCTATTTGTTTGTTTAACATATGCTTCTCTAATAAAGAAACTTGTACAGATGTTGAAGAGTAAAGCACAGTTGTTGATGCCAGGAAATCTCCTAGATTTCCACTCAGAAGTTGAAAATTGTCATGTCAACAATCCCTGGCCTGGATTTGGTGAAGGCAGACAAGGTAGTGGAGAAAATTGATGCCATGGGAATTTCTTATACCAAGATAGCGTGTAATTTTTTTAAAAATCATATTCAAATTTGGTGTGCAACTCTTTTTTCCATCAAGTTCTTTGTGTTAAAGAAAATAAAGTTCTTCAGGGTGATTTCAATTCATTTAACTTAACTATTGACAGAGTGCTACTATGTGTCAGGCACTGTGCTAGACCCTAGAAATGCAAAGATTAGTAAACCTGTTCTTGTCTTAAGGGCCTCTAGTTAAGGGACCAACAACTGAATAAAGTACAGTACTAAAGACTATGCATGGATTTATGAATGGATGTCTACTGTAGCTGGACTGAAGTAGAGGAAACAGGAAGTCTTTTGAGACTATGTGGGAAGCATAGGAAGAGCAGGAGACAGGGAAGTGAGAAGAAGCATGTTCTATACAGTAAACTATAAAGTCAGCATGACATAGAGAGCGGAGTTCCATTATGTGAATTGAAATTTCCAATTTTGCTGTCTGAATTTTCTTTTATAAAGAATAAACTCCATGCTTTCTAAGAGTTAAGGATGTATAGGGTACATCAAGTGCAGGGACACAGACCAGTGGAACAGAACAGAAAATCCAAATATAAAACCATCCTCATACAGCCATCTAATCTTTGCTAAAGCAGACAAAAACATACTCTGGGGAAAAGAATCCTTGTTCAGTAAATGGTGCTGGGAAAACTGGATAGCCACATGTAGAAGACTGAAACAAGACCCGCACCTTTCACCTCTCACAAAAATCAAATCACGGTGGACTTAAACCTTAGGTATGAAACTATTAGAATTCTAGAAGAAAATGTAGGAAAGACTCTTATAGACATTGGCCTAGGCAAAGAATTTATGAAGAAGACCCCTAAGGCAATCACAGCAACAACAAAAATAAATAAATGGGGCCTGATTAAATTAAAAAGCTTCTGCACAGCCAAAGAAACAGTCATGAGAGTAAACAGACAACCTACAGAATGGGAAAAAATTTTTGCATGCTACACATCAGATAAAGGACTGATAACAAGAATCTATTTAGAACTCAGGAAAATCAATAAGAAAAAATCAAACAACCCTGTCAAAAAGTGGGCAAAGGACATGAATAGAAATTTTTCAAAAGAAGATATAAGAATGGCTAACAAACATACGAAAAAATGCTCAACATCTCTAATCATCAGGGGAATGCAAATCAAAACCACAGTGAGATATCACTTAACTCCAGTGAGAATGGCCTTTATCAAAAAGTCCCAAAACAATAAATGTTGGTGTGGATGTGGAGAGACAGGAACACTCATACACTGCTGGTGGGACTGCAAACTAGTGCAACCCCTGTGGAAAGCAATATGGAGATACCTTAAACAGATGCAAGTAGACTTACCATTCTATCCAGCAATCCCATTATTGGGCATCTACCCAAAAGAACAAAAGTCATTCTGTAAAAAAGACACCTGCACCCGAATGTTTATAGCAGCACAATTCACAATTCCAAAGATGTGGAAACAACCCAAATGCCCATCAATACATGAGTGGATTAGTAAAATGTGGTATATGTATACCATGGAGTATTACTCAGCTATAAGAAATAACGGTGATACAGAATTTCTTTTGTTCTCCTGGAGAGAGTTGGAACCCATTCTATTAAGTGAAGTATCCCAAGAATGGAAAAATAAGCACCACATGTGCTCACCAAAAAATTGGTTTCCCTGATCATCACCTAAGTGCACATATAGGAATAACACCAACTGGGTGTCGGACAGATGTGGGGTGTGGGGGGAGGGGATGGGTGTATACCTACATGATGAGTGCGATGCACACTGTCTGGGGAATGGACACACTTGAAGTTCTGACTCAGGGGGGATGGGGGGGTATGGGCAATATACATAACCTGAACTTTTGTACCCCCATGATGAGCTGAAATAAAAAAATAAAAAAGAAATAAAAATAAAAGATGTATAGGGTAAATTCTAAAAATTTTTTCCATTATAAAAATAATGCATGCTCATTATATAAAATTGACACAAATATGAAGTATTCAGGAGTGAAAACATTCTCCCTTTCCTCTCATTAATGGGTAAAGATTGCATTGAAAATCTGTACTATCTTCTCTAGAGTTTGTCAGAGAGATTTCAATTTTTTTTAGCATTGAATCATCAGGAAAAAAAGCAGTATTATTCTTACAGAAGATAATTACAAACATCATTGTCCATTAATAGACGTTTTAAATAGCTATTAAATATAAATATGTAGAATAGTTTATTCATTCCACGAACACATATTTAGCATTAAACTATGTGCAAGGTACTATGCTAGACACTCTCTGAGTTCTTTTTACAAAGGGATCAAACACCCGATTTTAAGTGCATGGCTATAATTTCTTGTTTAATTGAGGGGAAATCTCAGCAAGCCAGATACTGTCCTAGAAAGAATGGCGAAGATGTGGCTAGCTTATCAGGCATTAATGTCAAAGTACAGTTGACTATCTGTGCTAAATCTGGGACTTCTAGAATAAGAATGTCACACCAAGACATTACTTATAAATTATACTGACAAGTCGAATGACTGGGTGAACGTTTATATGAAGATGTCGGCAGTTTTAGTATACTTAAAAATGAAGCTCCACAATTTGGGGAATTTATAACTAGAGACTTAGTTAATTACTCAAAACAAACTCACAGTGTCTGTTTTTGTGTATTTACTTGATCAACAGATATTTATTTGTTGCTACATAACAGGCACTGTGATAAGCCCAGGTCCTCACCCTTCCGGAGTTTATACTCTGATAAAGTCTCAAGTCCCAGTGAGCAAGAGAGAAGGTTGAAAGCATTATTCTCTCTATGGCTCTTTGAGATCGGTGAAATGAAGACAGTTGAAGGTCAGGCTGTATTTTGGGAGACATAGAGTGCTTCCAAACTGACATCATAATAAATATGAGCAGGGTACCCATTTTGTTAGCATTGCCAGAGGACAGGAATCGAAGGTAACTTTCAAAGCAAGTTTACCCTTTTTCTTTCCCCATCTCCAAATTAATCTTATCAGATCATAAATTCAGTGAGAGGGAAGATCAAATCTTTCTTCCCAACCTTCTTTCGTCATTGTTTGCTTTAAGAGACAATACGATAAGAACATTGCAAAAATAAACATGTGTAAACTAATGATGGTCACTATCTGATTTTTTTTTTTTGTTTTTAACATCAGACAGGATCTTTCTACCTACTTTTGAGATCTGTTAGCACCACTATGAGCTAAAGGCTGGTACAAAACTCATGAAAGGAGGCAGGGTTTTGATGATAGTGTAAAAGCTCTGTACTCCAAAGCCCTTGAGGTGTTTTGGATGGCATGTGGTAGTAAATTTTATAAATAATAAAAAGAGGTATGGCCCAAAGAATAAAAACCATTATGGGATACTTGCCAAAGGAAGTAGTGGAAAATCTCCTTTTTTTGTTTCCCCTATGACTATGTCGGCCTATAGACACGTGTGTGAGGTCCCAGAGCTGATCCAGTTGGCCGGAGAATGTTGCCCCTTAATTTTTTTCTGCCCACGCAGCACCACGTGACCTTCAGAGAGGGAGTCCTGAAATGCATGCCAATGAATTGTACCTCTTTGTAAAGAAAATATATTTTTAATTCTCATTTTAGGGCAGTTCCTAAGACATTTTGTTTGTAATGGAGTTCATTTTAAAACATTTGGGACTTTTGTTTTTTGATGATTAAATGTCTCAATGCTTTTTTAGAACTTGAGGTGCCTTCAGGTACACACGTTCATACATATGCATTTGTACGTGTATGTGTGTTTTAACAGTTAAAGCTTGTGTCTATTTTATAAAGACTGGGTATTCTACATAGTGGATTCTTCATAGGAATTTATAATATGGAAATGACAATAATAGAACAAGACAAGGTGTGAGTTCAATGAATAAAATCCCCGGTTTCACATGATTTAGCTATACATCTAATGGTCATTAATCATAAATTTTGAATTAAGTTTCCCAAATGGGATAGGTCTATCAAAAGTATTTAGCAAATCACTTCCATATGAAAGAAAGATGAATAATTCTCAGACTTGCTTTTTGGAAATATAATAATGAATAATGTGCTCAAAGACATATCCTCGAAGTATAAAGAGTATAGAGTAGGATTGTTTTGAAATTCAGTGCATTATGGCTTGACTTCCTGTAGTATATAAAGTAAAGCAAATATTTTAGCATTTTCTAGTTTTGTTCTCAGTAAAAATAAACTTCTTCCACATTTTACAGGTACACTTTCTCCATTGTTCTCGGTTCTTCTTTGGATAGCAGTTGCGATCTGCACTTCTATGTTGTTTTTCTTCTCCAAGCCTGTGGGTATTCGGCCATTTCTTGTATCAATAATGCTCAGATCAATATATACAATAGGTCTTGGGCCTACATTAATACTTCTTGGTGCAGCTAATGTAAGTACTTTACTTAGCTTTTTACTGTTATAGAATTAGTTAAAAATGTATAAAGTATAAAAATGTAACTATATGCTTATAAATAATTTATACACAGTGAACTCTAATTTATTGTGAATCTAAATTAACCAGAGTATAATTTGCAAATTCTTTATTTAATTTTGAGAGAAAGAAAAAATTACAAGTAAAAAAAATTGATTGATTTAAGAAGGTAACATTTGGGGCATCACCCAGTTCTGCCATCAATTTAATGCAATCCAATTTAATGCCTTCTGCATCGTATACCTACAGCTATTGGCAAAAATGACTCTGAGCCACAGTTAACATCCTGAAGTGACATCCAAATAATTTAAGAAAGATTAAATTATATTCAGTAGAATTTTGGAATTGAATACCTTTTATCCAATGACCTAAGAAAAAGGGTTGCTCTATGAGAAAATATGAAATTGGGCTCTTTTTATGTGAACAAATCCTATAAACTTGTAAAAAGCATAGATGAGATTAATTTTTTTCTACCAAATCTCGAGATATTAGAACAAGGAAGTGCATTTTTAAGCTTGAGTTAGGCAAGTTTAGAATAAGTGAGCCAGAGTACTATTTCAAAAAGCAAGTGATAACATTTATAGAAATAATTTTACTCAAGAAATAAAATTTTAAGGGGACTAGCCACTTTATGCATGACAAAGCCATCAAGAGATATTAAGAAAAGGTAAATCATCAGGTTGATGAAATAACAAATGTCCAGGTAAGCAAATAAATATTGCTGTATGTCTGCTGAATACCTAAAGCACTTGTTATTTTTTCCTGGCTTTCCAACATGATGTCCTGTAGTCTCGTATCTGTACTTAGGGCTTGTCTCTCCTACATTATACCATTCCTAAGCATAATGATTGATCATTCATTGTCTAGAACTTCATAGGGACTCAGTAAATATTTCTTAAATAAATTAACTAATGAGAGAGAATGAAAAAGTGAGTGAATGATTATCTTTGTACATTTAGGACATCTTGCACATAAAATACGTGGCAAATATTTATTGACAATGAATAAATGAAATAGTCAACAAAACTTTTGAGAATTATAAAGCTGAGCTAACATGACCAATTCTATGTTTCAGTGTTTGTGACCTCTATTTTATTATAATTCTCTAAAAATTGGACACGATAGATATGACAGCTCCCAATTAACTAGAACATTCAGACAACCAAATCACCAATTATCCTCAATCATGTCCATAAAGGGAAATGTACTATACATACAAAGAAGTCTATCAGTAAAGAATTTTGTAAAGTACCAAATGTTCTATTCTGTAAGTTTCTTGAGAGCAGTTGTCACATTCATATATATAAACCTACCCTCCTCACTCTCTCCTAACTCTGTGTTCTCCACCTTAATAGCTGACATTTAAACATTCAAAAAGTGTTCACATGAACTGAGCTTGTACTTTCAATGCTTTGGCAATAAACTCATTTTGCAATATTACCAACTAAGCTAATTATAGAATCTTTGTGAATTTATCTAAATTTTTCTAAACCTATGTGTTTGGCTTAAAAAAAAATACATTGAATGCCGAACCATATTACTTGAAGAAGGAAATCATATTCATAAAACTGGTAACTAGCCCTCAGTAAGACATTAATCCAAGTGAAAAAAAATACATGAGAGAAAGTGAAATAATAGCTAGAGTTGGGCCAAAAATAACAAACATTTACTGGGCCTCTGTTATATCATAGGCAGAAAAAGTACCAAGAGGTAGAGGATATGGTTCTTGCTATCCAGAAGCTGCTATGTCAGACTCACCAATTTGCATTTTCTTTGTCTTCAGAACAAGAATATATAAAGAGATAGGGAATAACGTTCTGATGGTTATTGGGGGAAACCAAAAGCATTTGGAGTATTTTTCTTTCCCCCCTCATGGGACAGGATAAAAAGATAACTTCTGCCTGGTTTGGTGAGAATAATTCCACTGTGACAAATGACTGTTCAAAGGAGAGGCAAGTTTTATACTTTCATTTCTTTATGAGAAAGAATATACATGTATATGTGTATATATATATATATATATATATCTTATTAACTACATGAATCTGTGGGTACACTAATGCCCTTCACAGCAGAAAACTGTTTGCACAGCCAGATAATACATTATAGTCTACCAGTCCAGGGCATTTTGACCAAGGAAAATAGTCAACTTTGATTTAGGAATAAATTCAATGGAATAATTGTGATTTTGATATTATAGATATTAGCAGAAAAGTTACATATAATTTTAATATTATGTGGATTAATAAAAATGTTTTAGCAAATATCATCTACCCTAACTTCTAACATGAGAGGTTCATTACAGAACTATCAATGGTTTACCATTACTCAAGAGGCATGAAAAAAATAAATGAAAACATAAATCAGTCATGTTTTATACCTTAGGTTTTAGTATGTATATTAACTTAATTTACATGTAAAGGTTTGCATTGTGTAACAGGTGAAACTGTAAGTGCTAAAATTACAGGTATCAGAAACAGGAAAAGCAAAAGACATCTACCTGACAGTTTTGCTTTAATGAGAATCAGAATTCTAGACTTTAGGCAAATCAACAAGCCTCTGAATTTCATTATTCTCATCAGTGAAAAGAAGATATTAAAGCCTGGTCTATCTTGACCAGGTTGTTGAGAAGATTAGTGTGGAAGATTTATAAGAGAATAACAGTGGTAATGATGCAATGGTAATATTAGCTACCGTTTACCAGGCGTCTAATATGTGAAGCAGCATTCAGTTGTAAAACATTGCTACCGTGTTTGTATGTTGGTTCACAGAGAGTTGTTTATTTCTGCATTCTGTCTTTCACCATGTTCAGCAAATGCAGAAAGTTCCTTTTTGGGAAAAGGAATCAAGTGAGAGGAAAGCCCTCAATCTGTGTTCTGAGCACTTACTAACAGTATTATCAATTTCTGTTTATTATGGTGCTTCATTTTTAGTGTCATTTTCCATTTCTAAAATTTTTTAAGTTTTGTCTAGATTTCAACTAGTTTACCTTGTCATAGGAGTTATATCAATACTGGAGATATTTCAAAAAATTCAAAGGTTTTTTTTTCTCTCTGCTATAAAATACATCTTATTACCCAGAATAGTTTTCTTCCCATCTGCTACACTGCATCATTAGTTATTGGTAATGGAAATTAATATATTATTCTGACAAATATAAGCACACATTTTATAAATTTGGAGTCACTTTATTTTTTTCATACCACTAAAATTATTTGTAAACCTCATTTTAATAACTATAATATTTCCAGTCATATGGATGTTATATAATCTGGTTAACTACTCTGTTAATTTATTATTTGTATTTTTGTAATAAATAATAATGCAGAAAATATCAGGGAAATATATTTTAATATCTTCTAAACACTTCTTATCTGCAGCATTTTTTTTCTTTTCTAGTAATGCCTGGAAATGTGTGATTTATTTAATAACTTTTTCTTACCATTTTGCAGAGAGGAGTTTAGTAGATAGCCAGTCTATTTACAATAAGCCACTGTGGTCAAATGTAATAGGGGCATCATGTCCCTAGCTACTTACCTGTAGATAGTTTTCTGGGAGTTCCATGTTACTGCTAATCCATAAGGTTGAGTCCCACCATATGTTCACTTAACATACTAATTAAATTATATAGTCTGAGTCAAAACTTTCATATTCTCTCTCTCTCTCCTTCTTTCTTTCTCTCTCTCTCTCACACACACACAAACACTTTTTTCATATAATGTGGTCACTGATTGCCCCTAACTGCTTCTGGTATTCAGTTGCAAAAATTAAAAAAAACTGCTCTAGTGCTGGAATAAAACAAAGATGTGCTAAATATAGTGAGAGATGCTACCATTTATATCACCTTTGTTTACTGTACTATTTTTTTTTTGCAATTTAAAAGATTTCCAGGGTGATTTTGACTGCACACAAACTTTGCCCTGCATGTTGACCTTAGAACCTTATCCTGCCTAAGATGTAATACCACTGAAATGGAGATTTTTTTAATCAAATCATATTTTTAGTAAGAAGGTTGATTTACATGGCTGATGAAAATATAGAGTTGAATATCATAAATTCTGTTTTTACCTATCAATAAATATGTAGTCAATCTTTTTTTTTTCCTTTCTACAATTTATTCCTGCAAAATAGGTCATATTTTCCCATAGGAACAATCCTGATCAGGGACAGAGTACCAAATAAGACCAAAAGAATAATACTAAGAAGAGGACATGGCAACTATAAATTTTTGTGATCACAAAATAGTGACATTTAAAGGACATCACATAGAATTCCAGAGTTATCAGGAACCTTAAGGATTATTCACTTCTAGGCATTTCATTTTAAATATGAGGAAGTAGAGTCCTATAGAGAACAGGAGGCTTTATCAAAGCAAGTAGCACCAGAGCCACATGTGGAACCCACGTGGCCCTCCTTCCGTGTCTTTCCACTATACTGGACTGTTAACAGTCCTGCAAAGACATATTAATAGCAATAAACTACAAAAAATGCTACTTAACTGAATAATTTATTAAAATTAATGATTAATAATTGCTTTAGTATAGTATACGTTAACAAACAAACATTAATTTTGCTTTTGTTTTCGGAAGACCTATGGTAAATCATTTAGATGGTGTATCACTTTTTGAAGACTGTCCAGAAAGCTTACATTGATGCTGTTTCTCCGCCATCACGTTTTTTCCCTAGCATCACACAGTTCACCCCATCTGGAACAAAAACTATATGAAGGGCAGCTTTGAAGACCAGATGAAGAAAGAAAACAATATATGGGTTGTCAGTTGTGGTCATTTGTATTGGTATTTGTGTGTTGACTCAAGAGTCTTTTCACTACCAGCTCGAAAGAGCATGGGCTTTTAACCATCTTGCCCAGTTCCCACACCTTTCATTTATTGTTACCCACATGGACCCTTGCTATAGAAAAAAATGATTGCCTACATAATGGTGTTGACAAATGAAGGACTGGTTAGACAGCATCAAAGTTTTCATGACATGAAAAGGGTTTTTGCAACTTGTTTATTCTCGGCATAAATATTCCCAGCTTTCATGGAAAATGCTATATAAACACAATTTGTAAATTTCATGGTGGGGGAGAAATCAGAGTTCAACTTCTTTCCTACACAAATCATTTATTCTTGCACTTATTTCTCCTCAATATGAACACTTTGAAACAAAAGCACAATTTCCCTACTTGTGATCTTGATAGAAGTAGGTGGATGCCACCGCCAGCCCTAACTCCACTCCACGTGGAGACTTAGTGAAGAGAAAGGAAACTACCCATCAAGCTCTAGGTCAAGGTTCAAAAAGAACAAATACAAAAACCCAAAAACAAATAAGACAGATCTTTATTTTTTGTGTGAAAATGGCAGAGACCCTTTTAGGCAGAAATGTGCCCTTATTTTACATTATTGGAGAAGTGAAATGTATTGCTTTTTTTGAGAATTTGAATTCAATTTATTGTATTTCCTTGGTAGGTAGGGTTTACAAATAGGTTTTCTGCATAATTTTTGTGATTCAATTTAGAGAATTAGAGATCAGAAAACAACATATAAACAATTTATCTTAAACATATTTTTCATCCTTCTGAAAACTTCACAATTTTCAATTTTATGTTTTATAGAATTTTTTATTTCCATTTCATGTTTATGTACTATAGTAGGTGAATCAAGGTAAATAGGGCAAATTTAAATAATAGGCACTCAACAATTTAAAGAATAAATTACTGAATATTGCTTTGCCCGGACATTTTTTTTCACTGTTTTCGTGGGTATTTATTGTCAAATACTTTATAGAGATCAGCACCTTTTATTTATTTCCTGGGTTTTTAAATAATGACTTCTTAAAATATTAAACTTGATCTGGGACAGTAAATATAAAGACATCCATTATACTGTAGCTATATTTAATAATAGTGTAAACTGTTGATGATGAAACACTAAATAGTAAAGTAAAACTTTCTGTTTAAAGTTATTGAAATTGTTAACAAGATAATGAATGGAGTGATAACATCGGTTATGGAGAGGATAGTTAATCAGCAGGGGGGAAATTTAAGAAAGGTTTGACCTTTTTAGCTGCTATGTTGTTAATTTGGTTGGCTCTTCACAACATGCAATAATAACTCATTTCTCATTTCTTCTGTATTGATTTTAACTTCAGAAATTTGAAGGAAAAGGTTTTCTAAACTCTAACTTTTATATCTGCCTCAAAGTGTTATGCTCCTTTTTAGGTTGTCCAAAATCACATCATTCCATAAAACACTGTGCAAAGAGCAACCTGTTTTCCCAAAATCTGGTTTGGACATTTAAAGTCACCTATGGTTCCATTACATAACCCAAAGAACTCAGGGAACAAGTAGGAAGCGCAAACTATTATATGAACTCTTGAAATCTGTAATTCTTTCCTTGATGACTAAGAGGTAAAATTGGCTCTTTGGTTTATAAATAATGCAGTGATTCTAGAACCTAATAGATGACACCAAGTTTATGAGAATTTTTTTCTTTGTAAACCATTGCACAGATCATTGTTATTGCCAAAGAATCTCAGTATAAATTTCTATGTTCCAAAATTATACCACAAAAGGCAATATAAAATGTAGTTTGAATATAGTCTACATGGTCAAAGGCATAATAAACACTCCAAACTGTTTATTGAATTAGTACCCACACATAGGGCTTAGAAATATACATGCATTATATTTATTTTAACCCAGGTACATAAGAATATTTATATTTCCTATATAAAATTCATTAAATGCAAAAATAATTTTAATGACTTACTTGTTTAAAATAATACTTAGTAGAGAAAATCCAGGATAAAAAAAAACCAAGGACAACTCTCTGGAAATTTTCTGAAAAGATATTTTTGTTATATTTCCAGCATGATAAGAACATTTTATGTATTACTTTTAATGTAGAAAATACAATAAAAGTAATATTTAAAAAGTCATTGTATTAAGGGCTTCATATGCATTATGTTATTTAATCCTCTGAAGAGTTTGATGAGGTGACAATTCTTTTATTCCAGTTTTTCAGGAGAAACCATCAAGGCCTACAGTTGCTTGAACTAGGTCACACAACAGAAATGGAAGAGCCAGGATTAAAATTCAGGCCTGGGCCAGGCACAGTGGCTCACGCCTGTAATCCTAGCACTCTGGGATGCTGAGGTGGGAGGATCACTTGAGCTCAGGAGTTCGAGACCACCCTAAGCAAGAGTGAGATCCGGTCTCTACTAAAAATAGAAAAATTAGCTGGGCACAGTGACATTCACCTGTAGTCCCAGCTACTTGGGAGGCTAAGGCAGGAGGATCTCTTGAGCCCAGGGGTTTGAGGTTGCTGTGAGCTACCATGATGCCATGGCACTCTAGCCAGGGTGACACACTGAGGCCTTATCTCAAAAAAAGAAAAAAAAAAAAAAAATTCAGGCCTGTCTTGGTTGCATATCTAGGTCTGTCTGTTTATCATTCTTCTCTCCTTTCCTGGAACTGCAAAGGATACAAGCTTTGCATGTGCTATGTTTGCATGCAAGTTTGTAAGCAATGCTGAAAAACTACAAAATGAGAAATCATGATAGAAAATCATAGACTTTAAGAATAATAGTTTTCATCAATGTACTGCTATCTATGTGAATTTCAGGATAAATAAGACAGTAATGTCTAATCTTTTTCTCCCTTTAGCTTTGTAATAAAATAGTATTTCTGGTGAGTTTTGTTGGAAATCGTGGCACGTTCACCCGAGGGTACCGGGCTGTCATCCTGGATGTGGCCTTTCTCTACCACGTAGCGTATGTCCTGGTTTGCATGCTGGGCCTCTTTGTCCATGAATTCTTCTATAGCTTCCTGGTGAGTACATCTCCACGTGGACAGTCACTGCTGAAAAAATACACAATGCTGCTTCTTCTTATGCCTCTTCCTTTGATTTTTTTTTTTTTAAACAAGGCCTGACATTTAGGACAATTTATGTTATTTTTAGAATTTCCTAGGAAAAGCATGAATTATTATCATTTTTAGTCTTTTTCTCTGGGGAACCACATAGGTGGTGGAGTTCTTTATCTCCTCTCTGAGAAGCAACCAACCATCCCACCTCTTGACCCAGGCTTCATATGACAGGCTGCTTTTGGTTTCAGCCAAATAATATTTCCCTTTGCATTTATAGATTCTCCAACAGAGTGTGGGAGACAAAATGGGGATATATTTTCTTGGGTACTGAAATCATTGTGTTTTATTTATAATATCAAAAGCTAATTGTATCTTTAGAATGGCGTATTGGTAGAACGAGGGGAATAAAAAGTCAATCTAGCAAAAAGACAATGAGTTGTTTTAAGTACAGTCTTATAAGTTTTGGGCTTAATACGTCATTGTTGTTAAACTTATCTACATATCTTTAATTCATTAAACGGATTTTTCAGATTATTTCTAGAGGGTTCTTTCCCTGCTGGTTCTCAGTTTTCCTTGTTACATGTATACTGTTTTATAGCCATAAACCAGGAGAGAAGTCAATACAAATATGTGATAATGTTTTGAAACTTAAAAAGCAGGTTAACATCATGATGCTACAAGAATGATTTATTTATATCTCCAGCCCATAGTTGACATACAGTAGAGAGCACTGTCCAATAAGATGATTTCTGAAAATCAGTGGAAGACATAAAAATATTTTGTTGACCCAATTTGCTTGGATCATGAGGGATAAATCCAGGGTCTCCTGCTTCCCCATTATCTAGCACACCTATGGGAAGACTGAAATGAGGCCAATGTTTCATTTACCCTCAAACACTTGAAAGAGCCACAGCGAAGAGTGGATTTGTCTATTATATTTTGATACAAACTTAACTTTTAGGCAGTTAAGTTAGATCATTAAGCAGTAGATTTTTTTTTTTCAGTTCCAGCAATCCAAATGATTTCTCCCTCTGCCCTGTTTCACTAGAAAAATTCCATTTTTCACTTTCCTGTGATATATAAAGTCCTATTATACCCAGCACTTTTACCTATGACATGTAATATTCTATAGTTTTCAAACCACTTTATTGAAGTATGATTAACATACAAAAAGCTATATACCTTTAATGTATACAATTTGATGAGTCTATGTTTTTATGCTTCAGCCTTCTTATTTATACAGTGGATAGGGAGAATATGGGAGACCAGTAATATCAAGGTCCATTAAAACAGATAATACGAAAAATGTGAAATGATGAATGTAAATCTTTATGTTTTCCAAGGAAAGGCATTTAACAAAATAAAGGTATATTCAAATTATTACAAGTTATGAGTAGTAATGTTACTTTTACGTTACTTAACCCTATTTTCTAGTTTTCTTTTCCTCTGGTCTTTTATCGGTCAAGTCTCATGATACTGATGTTAATATTTTTTTATTCAGTTGGTTATGAAAAGTATATAGTCCATTTTGATGTTTAGAGTACTAGAAGGAAATTATAATGTACGTAATACCAAAAATGGTATTTAAACATATTTTTAATTTTTTTCCACTTAAAAAAATATTTCAGTATGAATTCCCTGTTGTGCCCACAAATGTCAGTCCTTTATCCAAAATGATAAAAACCACACTCTAGATTTTCCTTTCAGAAATAAACAGAAAGAACCATCCACTGCCCGATATCAACACCTTTTGCAGCCACAGGATTCTAATTCCATGGGCATAGTATGGGGCCCAGGAACGTACATTTTTAGCAAGCATCTCAGGGGCTTCTGAAAGCTCCAAACTTTCTCTAGAGCTGACCTAGACCACCTTGTCAGATTTTTTTTCTTTAAGCCTCTCTTGAGTTAATTTAAAGAAAAATCTCTAGTATGTCAACTTAATACTTAGATAAATGGAATAACCAGAGTGTTGAGAATTTTGAAGTTGCATTTGCATTCATTAATATGTCTGAACTAAAGAATATCGATTCTATTCTAAAGATGGCTGCTCCTTCCAGAAGATAAACAAATAGCAAAACGGTCAGACTTTTTCTTTTATTTGACTATCGTAAAATATTAGTTTCCTTAGGTGAGCAAACAAGTTAATATCTATATAGCAATTCTTTGCAAGACTACAGTTAAATTGGAAAGCAACAGTATAATCCTCAGTACTCAGAAAAAAAAATGTAACAAGGCCTTGATGTTTCCGAAAGGATGTATGACATATAATTAGTTGTTTCAGCCAGTTCAGAAATTCTAATTACTGCCCACAGATAGCAGAAGGCAAACTTCAATTATTCCAATTTTAAAAATACTGTTCATTTCCAAACAGATATTTATACCTTTTTAAAAGTTAATGTCATTTTATTGCTCTTAACCAGCTCTTTGTAATAAAAGCTAATGTATAATTTCAACTTTATAATGTAGCAATAAATAAAATTTTTCTTAGTGTTGGCTACAGATAGCAAATATATAGGTTCTTGACTAATGCATAGATTTTCTACTACTAAAGACAATATGGATGACAGCTCATTAGAGAAAGTAAATTAGCAAAATTAAATATTATGTTTTTGTATATACTTCTATTTCCAAAAGTATATATTAAAGTAATACGCTTTGTTCTCATTATATCCTTTTAGTAAGGAAAGATGTTTGCATTTATCAAATATTTTTAAATTTCATACATTTTCTGTTGCAACCACCTCATAAAATTGTTCTTAAAATATCACCTCTAATCTCTTAATTAAATAATATATGTAATGAATTTGTCAATTATTCATGACTTAGGAGGACCTAATTCAGCATTCTCACTTTAGCCATTTTATATATTTCAAAAATAACTGCAGTGTATCAGTAAGAGTAAAAACAAAGAATAAGTAGCTAAGCTGGTTAAGTACAATATTATAATTTTTCTAACTTCAAATTTAAAACTATGCTATTTCTATAATGTCTTAGTAAATTGATATTATGTTGGTTATGAAACCAATAAATGTACATTATAGGCTGTGTCAAATTTATCTTTATTGCAAATGGTTATTAATATATTCGATAGAAGAAATAAATATTTTGGTTCTCTTTTTTTTTTTGGTTCATTTTTATGGTGGTTTAGGTTATTTTTTCTTAGGTAAACTATAATGGCCTGCATTTGTATTTGTAATTATGTTTATGTTTATTCACCTTTTGCTCCACTGAATTTTTTGTTGGTTTTTATTTTCTTTATTTTTGTAGCTTTTTGATTTGGTGTACAGAGAGGAGACTCTGGTCAATGTCATCAAAAGCGTCACACGCAATGGCCGCTCTATTATTCTAACTGCAGTCCTGGCTCTCATCCTTGTCTACCTGTTTTCCATTATTGGATTCCTTTTTCTGAAGGATGACTTCACTATGGAAGTGGATAGGCTGAAAAACCGAACTCCTGTCACAGGTATTGCTATTACCACTAAATGAGCTTTCTCTGATGGCCGATACGACTTGTGCATAGCTTGTTAACAAGATTACAGATAAACACTAATGGAGGAAATATTTTCTTTCATTCCTTTGAGAACATGTTCTTATTCACTACTGAGAGTCAGGAATGTGAAATACTCTTAGGCTGTATATTAGCTGTCAGTGTACACAGTGAAATACACAAGAACATCACTTCACCTCAGCTCAGTCTCAGTAAGAATGCTGACTATATTCCAGAAGACAGTCAGCAACTTCAGTGCACAATAACAGCTTTGAAATTCTTTTCCTCCTCTTTTTCCCTGTCTCCCCCCAAAACAACACCTAGATCATTCACAACCATTACTCCATACAAGTTTGATCATAGTACAATATCATATGGTACTTAAATAATTGAAAATGATAAGTGCTCTCATTTAGAAACCATCAGATAATAAGAAATTTGGTACAGAAGACATACATGCTCAAAATACTGTGATTAAAAGACTGGCTCTAACAGTGTGTGACTGTCAGAATTTCTGTACGATCTTTACTCTTGTTGACTGGTTAGACATACTCATTTCTATTCACCGTGGTGTTAGGGCTTACTCTTTCCATGTTATTTTTAGTTCTTTATTTATTATACTTTCTAATGTCTTCTTTTTTCCCCTTTCCTAACTTTTGCTGTCTTGGTAAAATTTCTTTTTTATTCTTTTTATCCTCTCCTACTTTGCTAGATAGAAATCATAGTTCTGCATTTTGCTGATAGTTTTTCTGAGTGATTCCACTGACTATGGGTTGTAGAGAATGGAAGCCACAAAACAACACTTTCTCTCCTCAAACCATTGTATTTTAAACTAGGATTTCATTACTGATGGCTTGTAAATGATATTCTTTCTTGCCTTTAATAAACATTTCTTAATTATTAAGTTGATAACATATGGTAGTATCTTTCTTAGGTTATGGGATAATTAAGTGGCATTTAAGTCTATTAGTAAGTCTAAGTGATCAAAGCACATAATAGAAACAACATATGCACAGATTAAAAGTTATTAAACTTGAGACTCTAGTGAATTTCATACCTAGGTGTTAGTCTTTATTCACAGGAACATGAAATATTTTCTGTTACTGCCTTTCTTATTCTTCCCTAAATGTTACTTTTTCCAGAGTTTTATGTAAGTATTTGGAGGAAGAGCTCACACATGTATTAAACTTTTTGTGAACTATAAACTGTCTATTCTCAAAAATCTCCACGTTTTAATTACTAGATTTGAGGCATGATCATCCTGAGTTTCTTCTTAGTACAGAGTGAATCTAAACCTGAAGCATCATAATTTCTGAATTCAAAATGTGTACAGAAGTTATTGTCTTCATAAATCCTGCTAGTAAATATTTTGTGTTATTTAAAAAGGAAGTTAGTGTCATTATATTGTGAATATAAACATTTTCCTTAGAAAAGATACTTTTTTTTTTACAAAATAGGTAACACTAAACCTAAAATTTCAAGCTCTTTACTAAAAATATTTATGCACATTCATATAGAAAGCTGTTAAATAAAGCTTTTGTACATACTATGAAAATCTAGCATATGGGAACAGTTAACAAAGTCTAATGCTTGAATCTTCATAGAGTGAGAATATATGTGACACGATGCCCTAGAAAAAGCACCCTTGTTTTCATAATTTTTAAATTTCATTTCTAATGCCATATCTTGTCTCTATTGATACATAGCATAAAGTTTATTCTTTCAAGTACTGGACACTGTTTACTTCCAAAGTTGACTATGTGTTTCCCAAGTTGACTATGTGTATTGAGTGAAATTATGGAGGTAACACACACCTAGGTAGCAAGTGAAATTGGGAGTGCAGAAGACGTAGGCAGTTCTTCAGTGAAGGTGAAAGAATGATCAGAAAACCAATAGAGGGGAGCAAAGAGGGGAGGTTGAAGGTTCTAAAGCTGAGTGGCAAAAGCTTCACAGGTGCATGTGAGAGCAGAGGGTGGATAATTCGCAGATGGCATTGGGAATTTAGAGAACACACATCTTGCCCGTGTGACCAGAGGAATCTGTGGCTTGATAAATAGCCACCCCTTGAGCAGTGTTTGGGGGACTCCATGTCTTAGAAAAGCCGAAGGGCTTGGAGGGCAGGTTCTGTTGGGAAGTGGAGGTGACGGTATCTCTCACACATGTCCCTCTTCTCCATTTTCTGTGCCGTCCTCCTATTTCTCACCCTCGGTTCCGCTCACCCGGAATCCTGCAGGAGCCACTCCGTGGCTCCCCCACCTTCAGCCTGTTTTCTGCCCACATCATTCATTCTAACCTCAGCTCTGATTCTCTCTCATTGGTTCCCAAACGTTTGGATCTGCACTGGCCGTGGGATTCCTGGTTTAGAGCAGTTGGCGAGCAGCCCTGGTCACTCTGCTCTGTGCCTTTGTTGGCCTCTGTGCCTTTTGTCAGAAAAATGTTGCACCCTTTGCTCCCCTCCTTACCTTCATGTGTGTAAATCCTGTGACTCTTTTAGAGAGATCCTTCTCCAAAAAGCAGTCTGGGTTTTTCTCCCCTTCTAGAATTCTCTTCTCCCTCCTCTAATGCACTCCATGTTTTCAAATCTGTACTTCACGTTCTCCATCCAACCGTAATTACGTCTATACCTGTGTGCCCTAATTGACTGTTGATTCTCCAAAGCCTCACCTCTGGGACCTCAGAGCCTAAAAAGCAGGTTTAAGAGGAACCTCTTTACTTCATATTTGTTATGAACAACCAATTTTTTGTATATATGTATAAAAGTTTCCGTATACAAATAGAAAGGTAACTATTTTCTGTCCCATTCCGGGCTCGGGAGATAGGTGGTGAGCCAGCAAGCAGATGGATTCCTGGGGGCTGTGGAAGATCCCGAACGGGGATCTGGCAGAAGATTCTTGCTTCCTGAGGCATTTTATGCCCTTGTTCCCGGAAGCCCGTACTTCACTGCCACCACCTGCAGTCTCTGCCTCGGTGGTAGTGCCCAGTGGCTTAGGGCTCAGGGACTGCCAACTTCACGGAGGGGAAAGTGTTCCTGGCATCCCAAATCGGAACCCCGAATGCATGTGGCCATAGAACCATTATTACACATGGTGGTTACAGCCTACAGCATTATTAACACTTTATCTCAGCCACTTAAGAAAGATATAAAAGGCTTTTAGTGGGTTGGCCCATGAACCCATTCTCTATTTATAAAATTACTTCAATAGGCAAAACTGTGTTCAGAGTTCCAAACTAACTTACTAACAGACTTTAGGAACACAGTTAAGTTAGAGTATAAGTAATTTATATGCCTTTATCACTATAAGTTCATTGCTTGTCGTTTGCATGTTTGTCTCTATACCATATTCTACTTTGTGTCTTCTCAGGCAGTCATCAGGTGCCTACCTTAACTACCATTATGGGAACATGCACTAAGGAGAACTGCTCACCCACGATACCGGCTTCAAATACAGGTCTGTAGAAGGGACTCCAGGACAGTATGAACTTGATACCTCTGAAGTTCTATTTGGTAAATGTATTACCTTTGAGAGAGTTGCTCTAGGAATATCATAGTGGGTTGAAATAGAAGAATAGAGGGTAAAAGAACCAAAAGGATTCAAACTGGTGAAAGGATTTCCATATTGGTCATTTTGTACTCCCATCCTGTTCCTTATATTATTTCTATTCATGAGAATTTAGCGAATTTACTTTGTGATATGTGCTGCTAAAAATTCTGTTACCATATTGCAAACCACACTAAGTGAGCCCCTTTTAACTATATAAGCCTTTAACACGGGATCCGGAAGAGCATGGGCTTAGAACACAAAAGATTTGGGTATAATCCTGGACCGGACACCTTCTACCTCTGTGTCTTGGATATGTTATGCACATTTTCTGGACTTTGTTCAAATGGTTTGCTGAGAGAGAGTGGGGGCGGGGACTATGAGAATATGAAACGTTCCCTACCTCCACAGGATCATATAAAAATAATTTTTTAAGCTCTAAATTGTTCTCTTAGCATGTGGCAGGAATCTAGAAACTATGGCATGTGTGATGTTTAATGAAGTATAGAAGAAATTAGTGATCTATTTCCTGAAGCAGCAAAGATTTAGGGAGTATACATCTTTAAATATTTCAAAAGTTGTCTTTTTTTTTTTTTTTTTTTTTTGAGACAGAGTCTCACTTTGTTGCCCAGGCTAGAGTGAGTGCTGTGGCGTCAGCCTAGCTCACAGCAACCTCAAACTCCTGAGCTCAAGGGATCCTCCTGTCTCAGCCTCCCGAGTAGCTGGGACTACAGGCATGCACCACCATGCCCGGCTAATTTTTTTCTATATATATGTATATTTTTAGCTGTCCATATAATTTCTTTCTATTTTTTAGTAGAGATGGGGTCTCGCTCTTGCTCAGGCTGGTCTCGAACTCCTGAGCTCAAACGATCCGCCCACCTCGGCCTCCCAGAGTGCTAGGATTACAGGCGTGAGCCACCGCGCCCGGCCAAAAGTTGTCTTATATTGAAAAGGAGCAGATTTAGTGAGAATTGGTGTGTTCGGTCTACAGAGGGCAAAATTGGACTCAGGGAAGAAAGAGGCAAGCACAGTGTTAAGAATCGAGTTCCCCAGTTTCCATCTGGGGAACACATTGTTTGTCTGGGCATCATGGTAGTGCTTACTTTCCTAAGTTGGCTTTTTCCTTGAGATGTTGCACTATCGCTTGAGGAAAAATGGGTGATCCCTTCTACTGACTAAATATTTCATGCTTTATGACCTAGAGGTCACAAATGCATTGCATCCCAGTGTCCAGTACTAAAGGCACCGTGAGCAGCTGCCACCAGGACTTCTCTTCCCTACCTCCTGCTCCCCCAAGCAAGGCTCACAATGCGAACCCTTAACATTACTGTGCTCTGCAGTTTGTAAAATCCTGTCATAGGCATCTTCCAGTTTAAACACCTCTGATTTCTTCGTACTTCTTTACATATTATAACAGTGACTCTTGTGATACTCCAGGGCAAGCAGTTGAGTGGGGCTGTATTATTCTGGATACTGGAATTTGGACCACATCACACTTGTTACCCATATTTGGCTGACTCTTGGCTAAAGGGCCATTCTTCACCGATTCAGCTGTGAAGCCATAAATGCCCATCCTAGTCTCAAATGATTGGGAGTTTGGGATTTCAAGTAGAAAACCATGAGTTTATTTGTATATATTTCTGCCAGCCCATAATCCCAAGACGTCCCAGTTTGTCCAGTGAATAGATCAAGAGTTCTTTAACAAGGTGATCTCTAGATTTCAGGTCTCTTACAGTTCTAATGTGCCATGAACATCCTGGTGTTTGTATGGATCCTGAGTCTGTCAAGCAATATTTATTGTCCCTCATGGCATCCTCAAATTTGATAAGCACTAGAACAGGGGCTGGCAAACTGTGTCCCATGGGGAAATAAGATTTGACACCTGGTTTTATATAGCCCTTGAGCTAAGAATGATTGTAAATTTTTAAATTTTTTTCAAGAAAAAGATGTAATGGAAACTCTATGTAGCCCACAAAACCTAAGATATGTCAAACTCATTTGTCAGCAGCTCACAGAATGTGTCACAATCTCAAATTCAGGTCTACAGGTATTCCTCTTTTCTTATCATTATCCGTGATTTTTTTTAAAAATCACAGAGAGCTATTTTGAAAACCTGGACATAGTTTAATTAGGTAAAATTAAATAGTTCTTGGAATCTTTTTCAACCACTTTGAACTTGAGTTTCTTGTCACCAGTGTACTTGTTATCTCCTTTTCAATTCAACATTCTTTCTCCTTAACACAGTATGAAAAATATGTTAAGAAGTTTACTTTATTGTTTTTTTTTTTTTGTTTTTTTTTTTGAGACAGAGTCTCACTCTGTTGCCCAGGCTAGAGTGAGTGCCGTGGCGTCAGCCTAGCTCACAGCAACCTCAAACTCCTGAGCTCAAGCGATCCTCCTGTCTCAGCCTCCCGAGTAGCTGGGACTACAGGCATGCACCACCATGCCCGGCTAATTTTTTCTATATATATTTTTAGCTGTCCATATAATTTCTTTCTATTTTTAGTAGAGATGGGGTCTCGCTCTTGCTCAGGCTGGTCTCGAACTCCTGAGCTCAAACGATCCACCCACCTCGGCCTCCCAGAGTGCTAGGATTACAGGCGTGAGCCACCGCGCCCGGCCAAGAAGTTTACTTTATTGTTAACACAAATATTTTAACGACATGGCTCCAAGTATAGTGATGCTATGCCTGAGTTGGTCTTCAGTCTCCAGATGTTACTTTAAAAAATTATTGCCTTTATTTTATTTTATTTATTTATTTATTTATTTTGAGACAGAGTCTCACTTTATTGCCCAGGCTAGAGTGCCGTGGCATCAGCCTAGCTCACAGCAACCTCAAACTTCTGAGCTCAGGCAATCCTCCTGCCTCAGTCTCCCGAGTAGCTGGGACTATAGGCATGTGCCATCATGCCCGGCTAATTTTTTCTATATATTTTTAGTTGTCCAGATAATTTCTTTCTATATATATATATATATATATATTTTTTTTTTTTTTTTTAGTAGAGACGGGGGTCTTGCTCTTGCTCAGGCTGATCTCGAACTCCTGAGCTCAAACGATCCTCCCACCTCGGCCTCCCAGAGTGCTAGGATTGCAGGCGTGAGCCACCGCGCCGGGCCCTATTTCCTTTATTTTAAAGCAAGTATTCTTTGTGGTTTGATTTTAAGAACAAAATAATTCCTTTGCTAGTGAACCAGCAACAAAGCTAGTGCTCCTTCTTCCAGAGTCTACAAAGAGGGCTGACCCAATGGGTCCAGAAAAGCATCTGAGTTAGTGATTCTCACCCACAGCATGGCAGCCAGGAGCTCCTAAGGCACCATGAGATGACTGCCAAGGCCCACTCTCCTGGGACGAGATCTTCCAGGTCACACATAGTGTGAGCATACCCCAGGATGATTGGCAGCAAGACTGTATGCAATTCTATCAATTGTAGGCTTTACACCATCCCCCAGGCATTGTTGTTGATGCTCAACCAGATATTCTATTGTAATTATATCATGAATTGTGACATTTTGATATTAGCATTTTTTAAAAAATGAATATTTTTATAAAACAGGAGACTAGTTAAGTCAATTCAGTTACAAGTCTTTGATGATGATGATGATGATATTAATAATACTAAAAGCCTTGTGTATTCATTCCTTTCTTCACTCGTTCATACAGTGATATTTATAGAGCCCATACTCTGGGCCAGCCACTGTGCTAGGAGTTCAGGACATGATGCTGAGTAAATAAACATGATTCTGGCCCGTACGGAACTTATAAAATAGTAGGAGAAGCATAAAAAGTTATAAAATAAGGCAAGTGTTACACATAGTGCTATGATTGATAATCACAGGACAGCCTGGCTATAGGTAGATTAGATGGAGAGACCTTTCTAAGAGGAGTTCTTTAAGCTGAGACTTGGAGGAGCCAGTCAGGTTAAGAGGAGGGAGAAGTGTATCTGGGCACAGGGAACGTCCCGGAGTGAAAGCCCTGAGACATGTCCAGGGAGCTGGAGAGGGCATCCTGGTTTCAGGCACTCCACTGTGCACACTGTGGGCATTGTGCCACTTCATCATCACCACAGCCTTGTGAGATAGATACTGCAATTATCCTCACACTTTAGGTAACAGCACCGAAGGACAGAGACCTTAAGTAGGTTACCATGATCACATAGCCAGTGAATCAATGTAAATCAATGCAGATTCCAAAGCCTGTGCTCCAACGTTCTGTTTTATTGCCTCCCAGTTAAAAGATTAATGTCTATGAATTATTTCTTCCCTAACCAAGATGTAGAGATTGCTAAAAACTCTGCTTATCATCTTGCCTTTCACTGAGTATGTTTGGGTAGATTTTCTTGAAGGATGTTGTCTATGAAAGGCAATTTTTTTAAATATAAATATGTCTATGACATATTTATCAACTGGAGTTGATTTTGCTGCCACATCTACCCCCAAGGGCCATTTGACAGTGTCTGGAGACATGTTTGGTTGTCACAACTGGCGTAGGGGTGCTACTGGCATCCAGTGGGTAGAGGCCAGGGCTGCTGCTAAACATCCTACATTGCACAGGACAATCCCCACAGCAAAGAATCATCCAGCCCAACATATTAAGTGTTAAGGTTAAGAAACTCTGTTCTGTTTGGATATTGGTTTATAATTCTGAATACAAGCTCTTATCAAAGGCTTTCCATGAAAACCTCTATAACCTGCTATTCACCTAATATAGTACACAAAGAACATAATTTCCCCCTCCTCTGTGGATAAATGGGGAGGATTCTTCCTCTCAGGCATGTTGCCCCATGGCCAAAGTATCCATCTTTTTAGGCTGCAACAGAGCTAGAAGTTAGGGGAAGAGGTGGAGACAATTTTGCTAGGAAAGCTGCCAGAGTAGGGAGGAAAGCAAGGATTCCAGTGGAGAGTGGAGGAGTTTCCGCTCTAGAGGTGTGTCAGAGACACTGTGGGGAGCCAGAGATGGTGGCAGTAGCTTTTTATAATTAGGGATTATTCCTAAATCAGTGTTAAAAATACAGGAGTGCCGGTATTAATCTACTCTTTCTTCTGTACCATTTTTGCATTTCACGTTGTAAGGGATAAAATTCATCTGAAAATTTTGTGTATTTGATCTTCTAGCCTTTGCCACCTTTAAATTTTGGCCACATGTATTTAACTGCAAAAGCAGGGTGAAAGCTAGAACCTGGTGTTTGTTGTGCAGCATGTATCACTTAAATTTAAAAATAACTTCTATGTCTAAGACCAGGATTACATTTTAACTTGCAAACCCTAGTGTGCATTTGTGACAACCTTAGTTTGTTACCTTCTGGACAGCAGGTCCACACTACAGAAGGCCCAGACATACACAGTAGCTTAATAACAACCCTTGCGGTGATTGGGAGGCAGAGCAGCCAGCTCCCTCGGAAGGCTCTTGCGGATGCGGTAAGGTCATTGTCCCGGCAGCAGAAAATTCACACGGTAACTGGCAACCAACTGTGGTTAAAAAAAAACAAAAAAGAAATCGTTGTATTTCATTTGCTACAAACCTCCCTGATTCCTGCACAAAAATATTCACTTAAAAAAAAACAAAAACCTAACTATTCTAGGAAAGCAAGGCCTTTTTGAGACAATTTACAAAATATAATTATGATTATTGTATAAGTAAAAGTCATTTGAATGTACCTAAAAAAGGAGGAAGTTCACAGATGTTTAACATTTATGAATAATTCATGTTTAATATGTTTTGGTATTTTGCTTTAATAGAAAAGATTGATGAATACCAGAAACCAGTCAGCCTTAATGCATTCTGCATTTTGGCTCCCCACTGGGGTGCCTAGTGTTTTTAAAATTTTTTTTTATGGTTAAAATTTTTTAAATAAGCATTTCTGTAATGAATTGATTATAATTAAAGGTTAAGACTAACGAACAAGAGGTTTTCAATTGTACTCAAACTTTCAAATGTATCTCAATGACAATCTATTGCTTTCTAAGAAACCATAAAAAAAAACCACTGAATAATTTAATTATGAAAGCAGGAAAAAATGGCATTATTAAATACTCTTATTCAAGCATGGCCAGTATTTTTTAAAAATTTATAGACTAATACCTCAGATTCGGGGGAACTATTTCAGAGCCAATAAAAATGTTTTTACTCCTTTCCTTATACGAAACATTTTATTTGTATTATAAATTCAGAAAAAATATTTTACTAGTCATCTGAAAATAAGGATAATTTAACCTCATATTGTTCAAGTCTAGAATTTGTTGATTATTTTAAAACTATAACTTTCTATGAGATTTAACAGCCTATATGCCAATAAATTGGAAAACCTAGAAGAAATGGATAAATTCCTAGACACATTGCAACCTACCAAGATTGAACCAGGAAGAAATCCAAAACCTGAATAAACCAATACAAGTAATGAGATAGAAGCAGCAATAAAAAGTCTCCCATCAAAGAAAAGCCCAGGACCCAGAGGCTTCACTGCTGAATTCTACCAAGCATTGAAAGAAGAACTAATACTAATCCTACTTCAAGTATTCCAAACAATTGAGGAGTAGGGAACACTCCCAAACTCATTCTATGAGGCCTATATCATGATGATACCAAAACCAGACAAAGACACAACACAAAAAGAAAACTATAGGTCTATATCTTTGATGAATATAGATGCAAAAATCCTTAACAAAATACTAGTAAACTGAATTCAACAACATATTCAAAAGATTATTCATCATGGTCAAGTGGGATTCATCCCAAACTTGCAAGGATGGTTCAATATACACAATTCAATCAGTGTGATACATCATATCAACAGAATGAAGGACAAAAACTGTGCGATCATTTCAATTGATGCTGAAAAAGCATTCAATAAAATTCAACATCCCTTCATGATAAAAACTGTCAAAAAGCTAGGTATAGAAAAAACTTACCTCAACACAATAAAAGCCTTACATGACAGACCCATAGCTAGCATCATACTGAATGGGGAAAAATTGAAAGGCTTTCCTCTAAGATCTGAAACAAGACCAGGATGCCCGCTTTCATCACTGTTATTCAACATAGTAGTGCAGGTTATAGCTAGAGCAATCAGACAAGAGAAAGAAATAAAGGGCATCCAAATTGGAAAGGAAAAAGTCAAATTATCCTTGTTTGTAGACAATATGATCTTATATCAAGAGAAACCTAGAGATACCACAAAAAAACTATTAGAACTGATAAGCAAATTCTGTAAAGTTGCAGGATACAAAATCAACATACAAATATCAGTAACATTGCTATATGCCCACAGTAAACAATCTGAAAAAGAAACCAAGAAAGTAATCTCATTTACAGTAGCTACAAATAAAATAAAATACTTAGGAAGAAACTTAACCAAAGAAGTGAAAGATCTTTATAATGAAAACTATAAAACATTGATGAAAGAAATTGAAAAGGACACAAAAAAGGAATGATACTGTATGTTCATGGATTGGAAGAATCAATACTGTTAAAATGTCCATACTGCCCAAAACAATCTACAGATTCAATGCAATGCCCATCAAAATACCAATGACATTTTTCACATAAATAGAAAAAATAATCCTAAAATTTATATGGAACCACAAAAGACCCACAATCGCCAAAGCCATCCTGAGCAAAAAGAATAAAACTGAAGGAATCACATTACCTGACTTCAAATTATATTACAGAGCCATAGTAACCAAAACAGCATGGTTTTGGCATAAAAATAGACACACAGACCAATGGAACAGAATAGAGAACCCAAAAATAAATCCACACATTTATAGTGAATTTAACTTCAACAAAGTTGCCAAGAACATACAGTGGGGAAAGGACAGTCTCTTCAATAAATGGTGGTGGTAAAACTGGATATCTTTATACAGAATAGTGAAACTAAACCCTTATCCCTCATCTTATACAAAAATCAAATCAAATGGATTAAAGACGTAAATCTAAGACCTGAAACTATGAAATTACTAAAAGAAAACATTGGGGAAACGCTTCAGGACATTGGTCTAGGCAAGGACTTCTTGAGTAATTGGACAAATGGGATGACATCAAGCTAAAAACCTTCTTCACGGGAAAGGAATCAGTCAACAAAGTGAAGAGACAACCCACAGGATGGGAGAAAATATTTGCAAACTACCCATCTGACCAGGGATCAATAATTAGAATATATTAATATAAATAGCTCCAGTTACTCAATAGGAAAAAAAATCAAATAATACAATTTAAAAATGGGCAAAGGATCTGAATAGACATTTCTCAAAGGAAGAGATACAAATGGTCAACAGGCATATGGAAAAATGCTCAACATCGTTAGTTATCAGAACAGTGCAAATCAAAACTACAATAAGATACCATCTCACCCCAGTTAAAATAGCTTCTATCAAAAAGACAGGCAATAATGAACGCTGGTGAGGATGTGGATAAAGGAGAACCCTCGTGCACTGTTGGTGGGAATGTAAATTAGTTCAACCATTATGGAGAACAGTATGGAGGCTCCTCAAAAAACTAAAAATGGAGCTACCATATGACCCAGCAATCTCACTGCTGGGTATATACCCAAAGGAAGGGAATTCAGTATATCAAAAAGATATCTACACTCCTATGTTTATTGCAGCACTATTCACAATAGCCAAGATTTGGAATCAACCTAAGTGTCCATCAGCAGATGAATGGATAAAGAAATTGTGGTACATACACACAGTGGAATGTTATATTACCTCAAAAATGAATGAAATCCTGCCATTTGCAACAACAAGAATCAAACTCAAGAACATTATGTTAAGTGAAATAAGCTAAGCACAGAAAGACAAATCTTTCATGTTCTCACTCATATGTGGGAGCTAAATATTAAAAACAATTGATCTCATGGAGACACAGAGTAGTAGAATGATGGTTATCAAAGGGTGGGAAGAGTAGCAGGGAGAGAGGGATAAAGGGGTTAAATGGGTGCACAAATATAGTTAGATAGATAGAATGAACAATGTTTGATAGCACAACAAAGTGACTGTAGTCAACAGTAGGCTATACTTTAAAATAACTAGAAGAGTGGAATTGGAATGTTCCTAACACAAAGAAATGATAAATGCCTGAGGTGATGGATACCCTAGTCACCCTGATTTGATTAATTTACATTGTATGCCTGATCAAAACATCAAATGTACCTATAAAGATATACAACTATTATGTGTCCATAATAATTTTTTTAAAAAATGAAGCCTTTTTTAAAAAAAGAACCAACATAAAAAAAAGATATAACAGCCATCTCTCAGTAATAATGATAGTTACGGTAGCTAGAATTTATTGGGTTCTATGTGCCAGGCACTGTTCAAAGTTCTTCATATGTACATATTTAGTTCTTTTAAATGTCTCCACATTAAAAGCCCATTTTCACTAATTCTTTCCTTCTGTTTGTAAACAGCATGCTCTCTCGCTTCTTTTATAACTACCTCTGTTTTTATCATTACCCCCTAACCACCATCAATTGGATCATTGTTCTTACATCTGAAATCTTTTCCTTGCTGTGGTCTGTTCTCTCTCTTCCTACACATACTCTCAAGGTCCTAATTCAACCTTCCTCTGGGTGCTGTTTTCCCCTGAAACTCATATCCTATCAGTCATCTTCCTTTCAGTACCAAATTTTCCTACAAAACAATAGACCTACACTCTCTCCTTCAATTTCTGCATCAACTATCTTTTCCTTTACTATTTGCCTTTTTCCTCTTATTTCTTGATGACCTGGTTGTTTAATCCAGTGACCTTTTCTTGCTTCTTGTTGCCTTTGACTAATCTGTAAGTCTGACAGTTTTGACACTGTTTCCATCCTTAAATGATCGTCTTCCTTAGTTTAGATCACGGTATTCTCCCAGCTCTCCTGTCTTCTCTGACTTTTTAAAAAGTGTTTTTTTGTCGTCTCATCTTATAAACATACAGATCATCTGAGATGCTTTCCTTGTCTTTATCAAAACACCCTACATCCAGTTCCTCCTTATAAATTGCCTATTTCTATGGTCTAATGGGACCATCCTTTTCCCAAGTCACCCCTAGCTGGAAAGGCTCAGAGCGGTATTAATGCCGCCCTCCCCCCGCCTAAAGCCCGTCAGCTCCCTTTCATTCATCCTTTGCCTTCTCACTGCCATTACCCTGGTCGAGGCTCACAGCACATCATGCCTGAATTATTGCAACTGCCTCCTAAATGGTCTTTCAACCTCCAGCCATTCTCTCCTCTTCAGTTCATCCAGTATATCACCACTAGACTACTTGTCAGAAATCACTGCTTTGAATATTTCCTCCCTACCCCCAAGTCGGGCTTTCCATGACGCTCCATTACCTGCCCAATAAAACCCAAACTCCCTACAGCTTCACAAAGAGCTCCCAGTTTATTGCTCCAGCTTCTTCTTCCACTCCTCTCATTTATACTCACTGGTTTATTTGCCATTCATCGTACAAGCATATATTTTTCTACCTCTGGTGCTTTCTGCCCATGTCGTGTGAAATGCCTTTCTGCTCAAGTCTTAGTCCAGAAAGCAGTTAAGGCCAACTCAGAGTCTACCTTAAATAGAGGGCTCCCCTCTAATTATCCATGTCTTTACATGGCGCTCTCTATTCCAATCTCTTGCACCACTTCTGTGGGGTTTTTTTTTTCCCCCTAAGATGGGGTCTCACCTAGGCTGGCCTTGAATTCCTGGCCTCAAATTATCCTCCTGCCTCAGCCTCCTGAATAGCTAGGACTACATGCACACACCACTGTGCCCGACTTCCACTTCTATGTCTTTTATCCCATGCTAATTTGTCTTGTACATGTTTTATCTCATACTGTTTCACCACCTTGCCCCTGTTGAAAGTTTCTCAGTGGTTCCTCATAATTTCAGGATAAAGTTTAATGAAACCCTTCAGCTTGATGTATGAGTCTCTTCATGATCTAGTCCCCTCTTGCTTCTCTTCTCACATATCCCAAATCCTCTGCACGTACCAAAGCCCAGGCATTCCCATCTTCCTAGCGTCCCCCCCCCCCCAATCCCCCTGTGCTTTCAAGCCTGTTTGCCTTTGCTCCTCCCATCTTATCGGCCTGGAATGTCTTCCCTCACTGATGATACTGGCCATGCTTACCCCACTTTCAAGGGTCAATTCAGGTGCCACCTCCTTCAGGATGCCTGACGCCCCAGTCTGTGAGGTGTGCATCCATGTGCCTCTGCAGCATGCTGTGACACTGCTCTGCCCTTGTCCATCCGCTGACCCCCGTTTCCTAGGGACCGTAAGTTTTCTGTACACTGGGACACTTTCATCTTTCCCCGCTGTATTCCCAGCACCCAGCCCAGGGGTTACTGGTGTAGTGAAACAAGGCAGGTGTGGCATGGGGAAGGCCAGCCAGTTACACAGGTAACCACATGGTGGCATTTACCTAGGTGAATTTACCATGACTCAGGGCCTGACTTTGAGGCCGAATGCTTGGGAACTCGGCTTAACATACTGAGAGTGGATGCATCTCACAAAGGTAGAACCTTACTAACTAAGCTCATTGGGGCTCCTATATGAAGCCAGCAGGCCTATGTACTGAGCGTTGTTGAGCAGGATGGTTGGGCTGTTGCTGGCATTGCCCTGACCAGGGTGTTCTCCCCAATTTATACACCACATGGAAAGCCATTCTCTCATCACTTACTTGCAGCCAGTCGTGTTGTGCTCACCTGTCTCTGACATCAGCCCTCCTCTCGAGGTATATCCCAGCTTGGTTTAAAAAGGAACAGCTCTAAGTAAAGTAAAAATATCTGGATCCCTCATCCATAGGATGTTACAATAAAGTCAGCTCAGAAGAGGAAAATCAGCCTTTTCATAACAAAGTATCAAACATGCTGCTGTTCATAGAGTTGGACTGATTTTTTTTTTTTTTTTTTTTGGTGGTGGTTTGTATCTTCATGTCTTGACATACATCCTGTGACTACACAGTCCCAAAATTCAATGCCCCTGTGGTCCTTTAACCTTGCAATGAGAAAAATGCATTTGTGTTCATTTGCCAGTATTAGCAATTCCTGATTCTAATATCCAACTTAGTATAAATTTTTCACTATTTTAAGTGACTAAGAAATTGTGTTTCAGGTTTGATAACTATACCCTGAAGCAAAATATGACTAGGCATTTTTCTGTCACATTATATCTTTTTCTCTCTTCCTGCTTCTTTCTAGATAGAATTTTTCACGTAAATATATTGGTCTTATTAATAGCTCCAAGCTGGTCCTTAACAAAGCTTGGACACTTAACCACAATAATGAAATAATATCTGCACCAGTTTTTAAGCACCTACTGTGTATATGCCACTCTCTGCCAAGTGTTTTACGTACCTTAAATGGTAGTCCTTAGCCCTCTGAAGGGTTTAATCCTGAAACAGCCCTCGCCGTTTTACAGGTGAGGATACTGGCCCTAGTCCTGATACTGGAACAGAGCGGAATGTGGAGCCAGGCCCGCCAAGCTTCCTTGCTGAGCCTCTTTCCCCTGCAGTTCTTCCCCCTTCTGGGCCCCGGGGCTGTGTTTGCAGGAGGTGTTTTACCACAGTCTCATCCCACCACACAAGCACAATGAATATTATTCTTCTTATATTTTGCCCTTTTCATTCTGTCATTTTCCACCTGTAGAAGAAAAAAAAATATTTTAGGACATGCTATGTGTGGCCTTATCAATATGTATCAGTCAGATGCTGCCACATATGAGACAGATACCGTGTGACTTCAAAACATTGTGTCACGGCACCATTAGAAATAGATCTTGGGAAGTAGGTTAAGAGTGTATTTTTTTAATGTAGGTTTGGTGCACTGTTTAATTGCTGTGTCTTTGCAGCTGAGGAAGAGTATGAAGATGGAATTGAAAGGACGTGTGACACTCTGCTCATGTGCATCGTCACTGTGCTGAACCAGGGGCTGAGGAACGGCGGCGGTGTCGGGGATGTGCTGAGAAGGCCATCGAAGGATGTAAGCTGAAGGACAAGTATTTTTTTGAGAAGCACATAATTTTTGTAACCTTTCTTAACGGCATTTACAATGTGGTTTTGGTTTTCAGGGTAATCTATCGTGTCATTTGCTTTAAAAGTATAACGGTGGCCATTAAAACAAATTAATTGTATGCTAGGATTACATAGAAATAGCTAATGTGCTAAAAATCTATGTATGTTATAGTAGCATTATGAAATGTTTCCAGCTTCTTCTGTGTATTGTATTACAGCACTGAAATCACGGCTGTGAACTTTATATAGGAGTTGATTGTTACATAAATAACAGAAACTAGGCTGCTCCTTGTCTATCAGTTTTCTCAGGCATGAAGATTTCCTCTTTGCTTCTGCATAGGAACAGCCTCCATTGTTTATCCATGATTAATATAAAATTTGAACAAATGCTAACAGTATTTCACGTATTAAAAAGGCAAGGTAGGGAAATTTCTCACCAGTTGCAACGTCTCACGTGCCAGGGTGGGAGCTTGAAAAAATCTGGTTTCTACTCAGGCCAGTTGTATCGTGTTGTCAGATCATCTGACCTCTTAACCCTCAAGTCCCTCATCTATTCAATGACTACATTACATGCTCTCTAATGTGTATGTTAATGCTGGTCATCAGGCAGAAATAAGCGTGGACTGTATATACTTGGTCCTGTAAGGCCAACAACAAAACCTACTCCAGAAATTGACAAATCATTAGTTCCTCCTCAGCTTCCTAATTGCTGACCTTTGGGATGGGTGTTTAACTACCTTTTGTGTAGTGTCTGGGATAGAAGGACACTGTAACAAAATGCTTTAGCAAAGTGATGTAATAAAGTGTTTTCTAAAGAAGGCTAAGTCTCACCGTATGTCAATCCTAGAGAAATGGACATGGTTCTGGGAATAGGCCAGTAAGTTTTTTTTATAACACTTTAAAGAAACTAAAGGTAGAAAGTGGGTGTTAGTTTTCCAACTTGGGATACTACTTATTCATTTAGCAAACATTTATTGAACATATTCTCTATGCTAGACAATGTACTCAATCAACATGCCATAAACGTATGTACGTATTAATATGTTGTTTTTAAATGTTTTTTTCAGGAGCCCTTGTTTGCTGCCAGAGTGGTTTATGATCTTCTTTTTTATTTCATTGTTATCATTATCGTTCTTAACTTGATTTTTGGTGTTATCATTGATACCTTTGCTGACCTCAGAAGTGAAAAGCAGAAAAAAGAAGAAATTCTAAAGACAACCTGTTTCATCTGTGGTAAGTATTTTCTAGATGCTAAAACAATAGATGAACAAACTATTTGCAGGAAAGAGGGGGTAGAGTGGTTTTTATTTGTCATGCTTTTGGAAAAATTGTGTCAAAATGAAGGCTGGATAAAATTCAGATTATGTAACTGAGCATTAGGCTGGAATTCTCTGCTTCCATAAATAGATAGAAGAATTATATCCCAAAGCTATCCTGTCATTATTTCTCCAATTTATATGATTCTCTGACTATAGAATGTGATGCAAAATGCCACAGTTCACCAACTGGCAAACAGGTTTTTAATCACAATAACATTTATTACAGAACAGAATGACATTTATTTTATTTTGTTAGAATATGAATCCAGGGATGATTTTTTTTTTAGCAGCATGAACTGCTACTCACTGGCATCACTATGTTTTAGATTCTGAACTGTATCTTCTCTTAGTTTTTAAACTCTGTCTGTCTCTCTCTCTCTCTGTGTCGCTCTGTGTCTCTCACACACACACACCCTGCTCCCTGCCCCCCTCGCCATCTTCTCCTTCGGGCCCACCCAGCCCTCCCCTTACCCCCATCCTTCCCATTGGCCCCGCCCTCACCTCTGTATCCATCAGCCCTTCTGGCTTCAGTTGTCTCTGTAGCTGGTCCCTTGTCACCCTAGAGTCCATCCTCCTCTTTGGATGATCACCAACTCTAGGTCACATACCCCCCCCCTCCATTTTTCCATCTTGGGCTGAAGAATCTTTTGTTAAATGTCACAAAACAAGCCTAACGGCTTCACCATAACATTACTCTGTATAACTTCAATTGAGCCCTCAGTAAATTCCATTCCATTCTCTCCTTCGTTCTTCTTTTGTCAACTATCTCATTCCACTCAATGGCTCTCTCAAACCCTCCAACATTCCTATAACAATATGCTATATTCCAGGGAAACAATTATAAATTAGTTATGCCTTGTTCCAGGGTGTTCACCATCTATTGTGAGATACAAACACAATGAATGGTATTGCTACGTCCTGTATTCAGAATGATAGAGAAATTCACAGGGAGGTGCAGGTACCTGGAGGAGGGGTACCTCTTCAGGTTGGCGTAGGGAGCAAGGAGGAAGAGTCAGGAAAGCTTCTCAGAAGAGATGGTGACTGAGCTGATGGTGAAAGATGACAGGGAGTTCACCAGATCAAGGTGGGTAGGAGCAGAGTGGCCAGGATAAGCACAGTGATGGAGGGGAAGGACAGTACAATGAGTGTCTGCACTTACCCTGAACAGCCCAGTGTTGCTGAGCACACAGTTCAGAGCAAGGCATACCGGCAGAGGAGGTTAGCCACATCATGCATGGTCTTTTATGTTAGGCAGCTTGGACTTTGTTCTATAGACTCGTAGAGGCTGGCAAACCATTAAAGAATTTTAAGTAGAAGAGTACAGGGTCTAATTTTGTTTTAGAGCACTGGCAGCTTTGGGAGGTCGCTATCAGGGAACAGTACTGGAAGCAGAGTCACTAGGTAGGAGGTTATTGCCACAGTCCAGGTGAAAGGTAACGAAGGCTTGCTCCAGGGAAGTTAGTGTGGCCGGATTAAGGGTAGAAGGCAGAGTCAAGAGATATTACGGAGACAGAATTTTTAAATCTTGATGGTTAGTAATGGATATGCAAGATAGCTTAGGTGCCTGGGTGGATGGTAATACCAATGATTGAGCTTGACAATAGGTGAAGAAAAAACCAACTTTGGTGGCTTAACTGAGTTTAACTTTGAGAATACAATTCAGGTGTGTTCCGAACATCCCGGTGGGATGCGCCCAGCACAGGTCAATACATGAGTCTAAGCCTCAGAGAAAGAGTCTTCACTAGAGACAGTAACTAGGGTATCCTTAGCCTATATGTGGCGGTAAAATCTGGAGTCTGGAGGAAGGCATCCGAGTGAGAGGAGAAGCAGAGTACAAGTGGAAAGCACCAGCTTTGAAGAGTTAGGAGAGAAAGAGGAACGCACACCAAAAACTAAGAGCACTAAGTCAGAATGGGGTGAGCAGAACCAGGAAGGTGTGGCATGTCAGAATGAGGGGAGAAAACCGCAGTGGGAAGGAAGGCATTAACATCAACCCTGTCAACCAGGGAAGACCAATGACATGAACTGAAAGAGCCTGTGGGTTTCTCATTTAGGGGGCTTTAGGTAGAGCAGATGGCACAGTGCCAAGTAGGGATTTGCTGGACAAAAACTGAGACAGAAAGAGGGGGCCTCTCTTTTTATGTCTAGATTTGGTGGGGGAAGCAAGATTGAGATGTAGCCAAGGAAGATGTCGTACAACAATCCAGGGGTTTGGGAAAGAGAGAAATGTGCCCAGAGGCTGAGCGGATACTCCTTCAACCTTAAAAGATAAATAGACTCCCACCTTGTTGAAAAGTTGATGCACACCGTATTTTTTCTGATTTTTCTCTTCTCTACGTGAAAGCCGTCACCACTTCCATTTCTGCACAATGAGTTTGTGTGTGTGTCTCCTTCCCTTCTCTCCCCTCTCAGCACACGCTCAGCCTTTCAGAGGATGAGGCTTCTCTTCGCTGTGTCATCTGGAATCATGTCCTCTCTCTTAGCAGCAGCATCAACATCATCATGAAAAATATAGGCCGGGCGTGGTGGCTCACGCCTGTAATCCTAGCACTCTGGGAGGCTGAGGCGGGTGGATCGCTCAAGGTCAGGAGTTCGAGACCAGCCTGAGCAAGAGCGAGACCCCGTCTCTACTAAAAATAGAAAGAAATTATCTGGCCAACTAAAATATATATAGAAAAAATTAGCCGGGCATGGTGGCACATGCCTGTAGTCCCAGCTACTCGGGAGGCTGAGGCAGTAGGATCGCTTGAGCCCAGGAGTTTGAGGTTGCTGTGAGCTAGGCTGACGCCACGGCACTCACTCTAGCCAGGGCAACAAAGCGAGACTCGGTCTCAAAAAAAAAAAAAAAGAAAAATATAACATGACCATTCATTGAATCCTTACTACATGTCTGGCTTTTTACTTAGGTATTTTCTTTTAATTTTATTCTGAAAAATGAGTAATATGTATTCTGTATATTACCCCCTTTTTACAAATATGGAATTAGAGACTCAGGTCCCATCAACATCCAGTTAGCAAGCAGTAGAGCCAGGATTTGAACCCAGGACTACCTAACTTGAAAGTCCAGTACACTATGCTAGTCTCCTAAAATGACAGAGTCATAGTCAGACTCTAACTCCATGACAGCCAGGCCTGGGGACAGATCGGGTTGAAGGGTATAGTGTTATGGGACAGAGCCATCGTATGGAAGTGTATGGAAGTGTGAGTCCCACAGAGGAAAACAGCACTGGCCTTGGAAACCTCTCTGTGTGTCTCATGGTCTTTCTTTTACACAGCTTCCTCTCAGCCCTTTTCTTCATGATCATTAGTGACCACCATGCTGGGTGCGCTACCTCTGAAAAAGGCGCTCTTTGGAAACACAGACCAGAGGGATGGGAGCCTCATTCTAAGACATGGTCTTGTCTCCCATATTCTAACAACAAAAAACATGAACAAAATAATCCTATCATTTAGGCTGGTTAATAATTCATGCCCCTCTAAGCTTTCCCTTCACTGTCAAAATTCTCTGTGCCTTTTCATAGTTATTAAAAAGCCTGTGACCTATAAATTCCTTAAAATGTCCCAATAACCCTCATCAACACATTGAAACGTTCCTCTCAAATCTCACTGCTAATTTTCCTGCTGACCGTTTCTTTTGCTTCTGCCTGCTCATTCTCTGGTCCCACCACAGGGTCCTTTTCTTCTCCCCAAATCCCTAAATAGAAGGTGTTGATTTTGTCACTGACCCCTTGTCTCTCCTCTCCATCCTTCCCTTTGACAGCCCTTTCATGCAGATTATTGCCAAATTTGCGGCCTCAGTGCCAGCCTCTCCCCAGACTTTTCTCCTCTGTTTTCAGTTGTTTACTGGACAATTAGACCAGCCTGTCTTCCTGGCAGCCACATATACCATGTCCAAAACCAGTGCATCATCCCATCCCATCCCTTTCCTCTAACCCTGCTCCTCATCCTGATGTCTGTGTTATAATATATGATATCCCACTGTGCCTCAGTAATCTGGGCTGGGAACCGCACCACCATTTTTAGCATCGTCTTTTTCCTCTGCAGGTGCCCTGGCTGCCCTGTGCTCGTGAATCTGCCTTCACAGTCTCACTCACATCCTTCCACGAGTTCCCACTGCCACACCTTGGTTTTTCAGGCTCACCCTGGTTCACACCTGCAGATGGCTTGCTCTGTGCTGCCAGACTAATTTTTCCACTTTGAATTAATATTTTCCTACTCAAAAAGCCATCAATAACACTGCTCAGTCTATAACTCTAAAACTTTAATTTTCCTGACAAGTGAGGCACCCCACAATCTGGCCCCCCGCCTACCATTTTCCCCACTGTTCTCCCATTTATAGCTCAGGTTCCAGTCCAACCGCATTTCTCACCTTGAACTTCCCGGACTCTCTCTGTGTTCCCAGTTGTGGGAGAACATTCCATTTGGAATGCCCCAACTCCTAAGCTGTTCAACTCCTGCCCTCTCTGGGGCCCTGCTCTGATGCCATTATTCAAGAAGCAGAAGCTCTCTCTGATCTCACCAACCAGAAGCAAACACATTTGCTCTTAAAGTCCTCAAATCACACTTAGCTATATGGTACTGCGCTATCGTTGTTTTCTCATCACCTCTGCCGGATGCTGTGCACTCTCATGTTACAGGAAGCACATGAACTTTACACTCAAATAGACCTGGGTACTACACTAGATCCGTGATCTTAGCCAAGTTTCTTTTTTTAATCATCCTGAGCTGTTACTCCCTTATCTGGAAAGTGAGGAATGTAATGCCATGTTTCAGGGTTATGGTGAGTATAAGTGAAATCACGTGTATCAAAATCCCTAGCATAATGCTTAGCTGAGAGTCAGTTCTCAGTCCATCTTAATTTCCCTTCTTATGAGATCCAGATTCATGCCTTACCCATTTTTATGCACCCTTAGTGCATACTGGGGATCATTCATAAATGTTTGCTTAATGAGTGACTATTCAGTAAGTCAGCTCCAAATTAACATTGTCTCTATGCTTATGCGGCTTCTAACCTACAAAAGGAAGAGAAAGCAAGTAAGTACCAGGTTGACATGACTGCAGACAAGAAAGCCGGGTGCACTGATTCCAGGTTGTTCTGAATTTTGTCCAGTGCAGGGTCTTGTTTCTGTGGAGTACACGTGCCCACGGGGGTGCAGGGTGATAATCAGGAGGCACAAGGGAATGTCAGATCAACGTGGTCTATTTTGTGGAAGCTTCACACTTATTCAAAAATCTGAGGGCCCATTTAGGTAATTTAACCTAACAGTAAATTTACATAGTAGTTTTATATTAGAACAAGTAGAATATTATAAAGCAGAGCAAATTTAATGTGAACATTTAAAATAAAATAGAAACACTTTTAAAAATTAAAGATTTGTCCCAGATACTTTGAGCTACTGTGACCTCAGTAGCATAAAGACGTACATTCTCTGCCCTCTTCCCTTAAAGGCTCTTCAGCAGAAACGTGTGAGAACATGATGGTGGATATATCTAGATATGAATTCATCCCTGGCATCTCTCACCACATGGAAGATATAATACATGTCATATATGTTTTGAGAACTAAATTATAAGAATAGTTTAAACAGTTGGGATATTTGGGGGGTGTACTAGTAGGCTATTAAATAATGATTAATCTGAGAATGGTTTTGGAAGAGTTGGATGTTAAGTTGTGATCCAAAGAGGGATATATCATAGCACCAAATAACAAAGGAGAGAATCTCCACAGTAGCAGAGGTTTGGCTCCAGGTGTGTAACCAGGGACACCCACAGTAAGACAAGAGAAGGTGGATTCTGTGACAGGCAGTAGGAGCAGTTGGGACTTTGCCATCCTTGAAGGCAATGACCAGATGTTTGAGAGTCGAACGTGACTCAGAAAACAATTGCTAGTGATCTAGAAGGCAGTCATGATAGGGTGAGGATTAACAGATCAGAGTTGAAGCAGTAAGTACAGAAACATACTTGCCATCGTATCCCTATTAATTATTAATTTGGAATTAATAAAGGCTGGAAATCCAGTGAGAAGTAGATGTTGATAAAACAGGTGTTACAGAACAACACGTGGAGAAAGGATTTGATGATAGGTCAGAATTCCTATTCTGAAGATAAGATATCATGCTGTAGTGATAGTACCATAAACCCAGTCCTTCAAGTCAGAGAAGTCAGGGTCATTCTTGATTTCTCCTTCTCCCTAAATCTATCCCTCTCAAGTTTTCATTCCAAAATGCCTCTTCAATCTCTCTTATTCATGTGTTCAATTGTCCTGTCAACTTCAGTCGAATGCCTGCTGTTTTCCGGACATTATACCAGGTGCTACTAATACAGAAATTACCGAGACAGTAAAGTGGGAGAGGCTAAGACAGAAAGAAACAAATTTTCATAGTGAAGTATTGTAGGCACAGATTAACCCACTGGTTGTGTCTGTGGGAGTCAGTGGTGGCCATGGTTGAGCTGGGTCTTGGAGAGGGAATACTTGGACGGCACAAGATAGAGTAGATGGAGGCACAGAGTTTTCAAAAGACTTGGTATTTGGAAAATGGTGAGAAAGAGTGACTACGAGGAATGTGCTCAGAGTGGCTTATCAGTGCATGAGTCTAAGGATGACTTCAAGTTCCCTTGTCGACAGGGACTTCCTTTACAAAGGCAAAGAAGAAGGGCTAAAGAAAACAATTTTTGATGAGTTAAGTTTGACATGCCCACAAGCTATCCAGGCGAATTTACCCAGTAGGCAGCTGGAAATAGAAACTGGAGTTGAGAAGAAAGGTCAGTACTATGGATAAAGATCAAGAAATCGTCAGCACAGTGATGGTTAGAACCATGAGAATGAATGAGAAAGCTTAGACAGCAGGAACTTAGGAAGATGAAAGACAAGCAGTTCCCCCCTTTCACGTTTCCCCTCCACTGCCCTGGTCCCCTGGTCTTCCAGCCTCAGTCTCTTCTCCTTCAGTTGTCTTCTCAATCAATGCTGCTCCAGGAACGAGTTGGAGTATAGCTCTGAACACGCTCGTCTCCACTCAGAAGCCTTCAGAAGAAAGTGCAGGCACCCTAGCTGTGAGTTGGAAGCTCTTCATGGTTTGTGTCAAATGGACCATTTCATCTTCATTTCCAAATATTCCCTTTCAGCCACACTAGAGGAACTGATGTTCCCCCAATCAGGTCATCCACTTTCATCTCCAGCCTTGTCACAACATTTCCTTTGCCCAGGTGACAAAGGGACATGGGCTTTGGAGTCAGAAATGTTTTTATTTAAATACGGACTGACTCTTCCACTAACTAGAGGTGTTAACGTAGGCACTTTATTGAATCATTCTGAATCTATTTCCTCACGTGCAAAATGGTCATATTGGATTATTGTAATTATAATAGCACATTTAGACATCTTTATAGTTGGCAGCATAAATAGGTGAGCAATAAAAATTAAGTACCTTTTATTACCATTCGCCTCTTCTCCACTTGCCATAATTGTGTTCTGAGACCAGATTTTTAAAGCTTTACACTTCTTTGAAACCTTTTAAAACACACCTACTCAAAATTCATTTTGCCCTCCTTTTATGTCATTCCAGAATGTAACACAAGTTGTCTATTTCCTCTACCATATTACAGATTAATCAATAGCAGGAATGTTATTTTAATAGCCCTATTACCTTGCAACCAGTAGATGTTTGAACTGAATTCTGGGAAATTTACTTTAACATTTTCTTTCTTTTCTTTTTGTTAACACCTTTATTGAGATATAATTCACATACCTGACAATTCACTCCCTTAGTGTGTACAAAATTCAGTGGTTTTCAGTATATTCAGAGTTGTACATCCATCACTATAATCAATTTTAGAACATTTTAATTGTCCCCAAAAGAAACTCCATACCCTTTTGCCATCACCCTGTCCCCAACCTTCCATCCTCTTCAGCCTTAGGCATCCACTGATCTGCTTTCTGCCTCTATAGATTTGTCTATTTTGGACATTTCATACAAATGGAATCATAATATGTGACCTTTTGTGACTGGATTCTTTCACTTAGTATGATGTTTTCAAAGTTCACCTAGTAACATATATCAGTACTTCACTCCTTTTTATTGCAGAAAATTATTCCATTGTATGGTTGTAACACATGTTGCTTATCTTTTCATTAGTTGGTAGACATTTGGGTTGTTTCCAGTTTTGGCTGTTATGAATAATGCTACTGTGAACATTCATGTATAAGTTTCTGTGTGAACATATATTTTCATTTCCCTTGAGTATATTCCTAGGAGTGGAATATGCTGAATTACATAGTAACTCTATGTGTAACCTTTGGAGCAACTGTCACACTGTTTTCTGAAGTGCCTGCAATATTTTACATTTCTATTAGCAGTGTAGGAGGGTTCCTATTTTCCACAGGCTCACTAACATATTATGTCTTTTTTTAATTAATATTTTATTTCAAAGTATTCAGGAGGTATGAATGTTTTAGGTCACACGGGTCACTTTTGTAATGCTTGAGTTACGGCTATAAGTGTGCCCATCACCCAAATAGTGTTCATTGTACCCATTAGGTAGGTTTTTGGCTCTCCCCTCCTCCCTTGTCCCCCCTGCTTGACTTCCACTGAGTTTTACATTCCTCTGTGCAAATGTGTGCTCATCAGTTCCAATTTAATAGCAAGTATGTGTGGTGTTTGTTTTTCAATTCTTGGGATACTTCACTTAGGATAATGGTCTCCAGTTCCATCCAAATCGTTGCAAAAGTTATTAATTAATCCTTCCTTATGGCTGAGTAGTACTCCATGGCATACATATACCACATTTTGTTAATCCACTTATGAATTGGTGAGCACTTGGGTTGATTCCACATCTTTGCTGTTGTGAATTGTGCTGTAATAAGCATTTGAGTGCAGGTGTCTTTTTTTATAAAATGACTTCTTTTCCTTTGAGTAGATATCCAATAGTGCGATTGCTGAATGGAATGGTAGGTCAGCTTATGGTTCTCTGAGAAATCTTCATATTGTTTTCCATAAAGGTTGTACTAATTTGCAGTCCAAACAACAATGTATAAGTGTTCCTTTCTCTGCATCCACACCAGCATCTGTTGCTTTTTTGGACTTTTTAATAAAAGCCATTCTAACAAGGGTAAGGTGATTATTATCTGTTTTTGATTATAGCCATCCTAGCAGAACAATGTTTTACTAGTGAAATATTCATAATTCACTCAATCAGTATTTTGTTGAGTGTTTACTATGTGTCAGACATGATTCTAAGCTACTGGGACCAACTGTATCTGCCCAGGTGTCTCTTATATTCCAGTGGGAGGAGAGACATACAATAAATAATAAACATAATGAACTTTTATCCAAATTTCTGGATGAAATAACATTGCTTCTGGGCTGATCAGTAGGCAGGCGTTTTCTTGCACAATCATTTTTACCTCTTTACCTTAGCGTTGTGATCTAGTTTAATTTAACAACTTGGTTATGGCTATATTCAGTCTGTTAGTAGGTGATAACCACCATAGAAAAAAGAGGAGAAAAGGGAACAGGTGATCAAGAGTGTCAACAAACAGAAAGGGACCCACAGTAGTGTGAAATAGGGTAATCAAGCTAAGCCACATTGAGAAGGTGAGATTTTAGCAAAAACTTGGAGGTGAATGAGTTATTCAAAGAGATATCAAAAAGAAGAGTTTTGTGACCAGAGGAAACAACCAGTCCTAAAGCCCCAAAGCGGGAATCTGTGTTCCAGGAATGGCAAAGAGGCCAGTGTGGTTGATGGCAGTTAGTGAATGGAGCAGTAGGAGTTAAATTTGATGTGGCTAGGAGGCCAAATCACATAGACTTTAGCAAATAAATATTGCATGGGACACACCTGTTTATCTGAAATCCAAACTTAACTGGGCATCCTGTATTTTATCTACCAACCCTACTTGAAGGAGGTAGTAGGGACTTTTATCCTGAGGAGGTGAGAAAACACTGCAGGATTTGCGACAGAGGAGAGACTCTCTCCCACCTAGGCGTTCAAAGGATCCTGCTGGCTGCTGTGTTGAGAAAGGGCTCTGGAGAGTACAGGTGCAGACCGGGAGGCCTGGGAGGCTGTTGCAGTAACCCAGAGAGGGACGGCAACGGCTCAGCCCAGAGGGCAGCAGAGGAGATGGAGAAAAGTGGTCAGATTCTGTATTTATTTTGAAGGTAGAGCCAAAAGCATTTCAATGTGGATTGGATGCAGCATGTGAGAGACAGAGAGGATTCAGGGATGGCACCGTGCTCTTGAGGGCTGGAGCAGCATGACAGTCCTAGCTGTCCTCAGGGTGCAGATGGCTGTCTGCGTTCCCGTGCCCTTCACTGATTACACGTGGTTTCGGAGGATGACTCTCTCATTTGCCTTCCCTCTTTTAATCAAAGTTCCTGGATAAAATGACATTTGTTTTCCTGTCCTGATTAGAAAGCATGCCTTTTCTTGCATGATCATTTTTACCTCTTTTTCTTAGACTTGTGGTCCAGTTTAATGTGACAGTTTTGATATGCCTATATTTTAAGTTATCTTCAAGTTTTACATCTATAATAGGACTGTGCATTTCCAAGGATCCATGGGGAAAAAATAAATGTTAGTTGGGAAGAAATCTATAAACTGTAGCCTCTTTTCTGGAGGTCTTGTGTACTGTGTTGTTTTTAATCATAGCATTTTAAATTGGCACACCCTTACAGAAAGCATTTTTTCCACGATAATTATCATGTTTTGTTTTTATGCTAAGAAGTAAATGCTGGTTAAATAACAAATTACATATATTGTGTTTCCTGTGTTTTGCAGGACTTGAGAGGGACAAGTTTGATAATAAAACTGTTTCCTTTGAGGAGCACATTAAGTCGGAACACAATATGTGGCATTATTTGTACTTCATAGTCCTGGTGAAAGTTAAGGACCCAACAGAATACACTGGACCTGAGAGTTATGTGGCTCAAATGATCGTGGTGAGTGATCAGGGGGTTTTAATCTGTGACTGTGTCACGTTTTGTATACTTTCACCTTCCCTACCCTACCCTCCTCTCAAGATATAAAGGTTCTAGCAAATCATTTTTTGTTAACTTTTAAATGGACCTGTCCATCGTCAAAGAACTTCTATACTGGCTAAATCATTGGTTTGCAATAGACATCTTGGTTATTGAAACCAAATCTAAGTCTCAAGTGCACAGTTGATGTCTACTGGAGGACTCTCTGTGCAGTGAATAGCACCATCTCAGTGATATCTGTCACATCTGACCTCAGGCCTTCCATCATTGCTCATGTCCCACTTCCCAAAATCTAGAACTTCCCCATTGTTAAATATGAGCAGAAGATTCATATTTTAAGAAATTCCTTGACTTTCAAAAATCAAGAGTTTAAGAAATTAAATTGTGTTGGGGAGAGTATGATGGTCAGCGCACACTCTGGATTAATTTGTTATTGTTGCTGACGGATTTGCAATGATCCTGCCACATCCAGTCGCCGATAACTCCTCGTTAAGATCAGCACTCAAAGTGTGGTTGTCCATGATTTGAAGTTTCTTCTGTCTCATAGAAAATTAAAACTAACTGGCCTAAAGGAAGTCAAAGTTACAACTTTAGTGTATCCAGATACACGTTTAGTGAGCATGTGTATGATACATATTTTTGCATTCTTGTAATAAACATAGCTATATATTGGATATCTTTTCTCAAAAATCATCCTACAAAATTGTGTTCACTATTGGAGAAAGAGGCCTTAGAAGATATGTCATGATCCTCCTTACTACTTGGTTTTGAGGACAAAATGTAGTAAGCACCAGTGCAGAAGTGTCAGCAGAGCTAGGTAACAGTGGCTCTATATCCTTCCCTTGCCAGCTTGTCACCCACTGAGAAAAACATAGACTACAGCATAGGGAACAAACAAAGAACATTTTTGGAGGATAGCATATTAATAAGTACAGGTTAATATATAATAATAGTTTACCTTACCTGTCAATATTTATATGCCACAGAAGAGCTACATGTAAATTGAATTTTTTACAGCTCAGCATTTTTCATGCTTTGTTATTAGTGACTTGCATCCTACTTTAAGTTTTTGTATCTGTGTTCTTCATGTAGCAGTGAGCAGAACCTAATATTGTTTCTCTTTCTCTACTCTTGCCTTTCTGCCCTCTCTGCCTTCTAAATCAGGAAAAAAAGGTAATCATTTAAAGGATGTGCATTCATAGTCATCCTTTACACATTCTTGATCTCATTTACAAGAAATATTTCATTTCTGTTTGCTGGGGGAAAAGGCGTGTAAAGCATTACATTTAAAATGTGACCTCACATTGCTACATTTTATCAAAGTTTGAATAAGTTTAATCAGTATGTATTGGGGGGGAGGGCTCCTGTTATGACCCTTGGACTATAAAATGCTGGGGACTATACTGAAGAGTTGGATTCATTCCCCCTCTGCTGAAGAACTCAGAGCTTAGTAGGAAGAAGGGAGGAATAACAAACCCAAAGTAGAATGTGCCAAGTTCCCCAAGGGTAGTACAAATTGAAAACCTGTGAAGGCTTAAAGATGCAGTGTGACATCCAACTGGGAGAAGATGGAGGGGAATTGATGTGTGGGCGTGGGGGTGGAGTACACCAGACAGAGCAGGGTTTGTGCAGATGGGGAGTAGATGGGGAGTATCTGCGCGTATGACGGAGCAGTCTGAACAAAGGCTTAAAAGCGGTACACATAGACACAGGTGACCGTGACTTACCCAGTTTCCCTGGCACGTGGTCCACTTGTAAGGAAGCTCTGAGAGATAGGATAGAAAATGTAGATTGGACTTTTGAATACTAAAGGTAGGCATTTGGATGTCGTTTCAGCAGCAATGGAAGGAAGCCTCTGAAGGTTGTAACTACGGGAATAATGTGGCCTAGGACAAGAGTCAGGCAGTGGTGTGTGGGTTGGTTGGAGAGGAGGAAGACAAAGTCAGAGACGGTGTCCGGCAATGGATGAGATTAGGGGTGGGAGACGTGGAGCAGCAGGAGAGGTGAAGGGAGCAAGATGAGCCTGAGACAGTGGACATTGTGAGCCTGGGTGTTGGGAGAGACATGGTGGGTCAATTTCAGAAAGTGTCTTTGTTAGGAAGAGAAGCTGGTCAGAGATGACTTTCTGATCTTGAAGTGAGACTGGAGGCCAAGAGTCATGGGTTAGGAGGAACAGTGCAGGGGCCACGGTGTGAGCCTTGGAGCCAGACAGATCAGACCTTGGCTCTATCACATATTTGCCAGGGAATCTTGGATATCACGGGCAAGTCTTGGAGCCTGCCTGAGCCTCTGCCTCCTCGTCTAAAACGGAGGAGCTGCTGCACTGCCCACAGGCATGTTGTGAACTCAGCGAGATGACATGTAAAAAGTGCGGGGTCAAGTGTAGAGACTCAGTACATGACCATTCTCACTGCGACTGCGCAGAGAATTACCATGGAAGCCATCGGATTAGAGGATGGTGGGAGAAGGGAGGAGGTATGAAGACAGGAAGCCCAAGACAGAACCCAGGGGAGATCCCTATTTAGGAAAAAGAAGAAAGACAAATAAAATAAGTAGAAGACAATAAAGAAGACAGAAGAATTAGGAAGTGAAATGTGTCAAAGCCAAAAATTAAGGATTTCAGTGTCAGTTAACAGTGTCAATTGCTGCAAAGAGGCCATAAAGAAGAGACAGGTCGAAGCTTTTGGATTTGGTAATACAGAAATCACCAGGTGACTTTTGACCATGAGAGAAGACTGCTGTGAAAATGTTGGCCCATCTTTAGCCTTAACATTAAAAGCAGCATTTTACCTGGCACCTGTACTTGAATTTTTAGGTATCCAAATACTTATTCATGTTTCTGCCCAGCCTCTTCTGTCTCAGAGGTCTCTCCAGAACCTTGACAAGGGAGTAAGAGCTTGCAAGCTTACTCTAACACGAAACGTCTTCTCACCCAACCAGTGCACATCCAAGAGAACAGGCTTTGTTCCTGAATGTTAATGGCCAAGAGAAGGGAGAGCAATATTAGCTTAGGTCTGATGGAAACAAAAAGTTGTTCGCATGGAAGACTGTTTATTTATGGAAATAGCCTCTTGAGGAAACTTCTAAATATCTGTAGCTATCAAACCCAATTCAGAAAATCCGTTACTCCACACTCTGTGGAGATGGTGACCTTGTGATTCTAATCCTCCTTGTGAGAGATAAGATTTTAGAGCCCATAGAGAGTTGAAGCATGTCTACAATACTTTTTTTTTTGTCTCTTCACTCCAGAGGTAACAGCAGTTTGGTAGGAAACCTTCCAGGCATTTTCCTGCCACTCTTTCTTTTTGTTCCTTAACAATAGGTTCATTTATCAAGTTGGTTTAGGTGCTTATCGATAGGGCTTTGGGAGAAGTTTAAGATTCTTCATAATTGATGTAGCTTTTACTCTCAAGAATTTATGCAAAGGAAAATGAGGAACGTTCTCATATTTGTTCACAAAATAACTCATCTGAATCCTGCTACGCTGTTTATGAAAGTCTTATTTGTACCCTGGGACCCTTAGAAAATGTCTCCTACCTTTGGTTGCAATGGGAAAAACAAGAATAGAGTAAGTTGGGGGGATGTTTCTCCCTCTGTGTATTTTTTAACTTCCAATGCAACTTTATTACCATGCCAGTAAGGAATATTTATGCCAACATCCATTAAAACATACATTGTAAATAAAGTAATATATTAATTCTAGGGGTTAGAATCTTGGGAAACATTTGGGTGTCTGGATCTAACCAAAGATAGGATCAGGAGTCTGAAATAGTAATTGGAATTTACAACCTCCTTACCCCTGCCTTCAAACTCTAAACCAAGCTGTTTAAATAGCCATTGTCTGAATATTTGAATTAACAGAAAGCATCTTCTGAGATATTGTTAGGGGAGATGTGAGCAGATCAAGGTATCTCGGGAATGTATTTTCTTCTGGCAAGCAAACCCTCATTTTTGATAAGAGAATTGAGACTTTGAGCTACTATTTATTGGGAACAGAAAATGAGACAGGAAAAGGAGGGACCATACAGGAAAGTAAAGTAATGAAAGAGAATCAAATAAACTAGAGGCAAGGGTATGAAGGGGTAAATCCTCCCTCCATAGTAGTAATGGCCTTCGAGCATCACTAAGCCCCTTTGCTTCTCCCATTACCCACAGGATGATGACTGAGGAGGAACAAACAAAATAGAGATCATTAGAAAAAATGCCCAAGGCTTTTAGGTGTTTCTCTAACATTTTGGGGACATTTTCAGATTGTCAGTGTTCATTTGCTGAGATATGTTAGGAGATGTTTACTACTTAATCTGACCAACAGCAGGACCCAAACCAGAGGTGCGTGTAAGAGCAGGCACCATGCCTGCTCAGAGCTACTGGCTCCCCAGGTGTTCCGATGGCACTCGGCTGCTACTGAGACCTGGCTGGCCACCCTCCCCTGCCATGACCGTGAGATTTGGGGGACCACTTCCTCCTTTTACGGCATCGTGCTTTTAAACACTTCAGCTTATTTGACTCTTGACTAACAACTGCTTCCTAACATTGTGGCAGTGTCAACTAAGGCAATTTAACTCATATTTTTGTTAACATAGTAATGGTCTAACTTAACCAAAAAATAATCATAAGTTTCTTGAAGGCCATTACCAGGTACAGAGTAGCTCTTTGTTCTGCACAATACCAGAGCAGGTAATATCTAGAATATGTATTAAAAGCAATTTAGTAAAAGCTTTCAATGTCTCCACCATGTTAGCAACTGTGCTCAAGATTTGATGTATAAGGATACATAGAAAATCATCTCTTCTCCTAGGAAACTCTAAACATTTATTGAATGAATAACTAAAATAACAAATGAATTAATAAATGAGTGGTTTCTTCTTAGCCCTCTGGTAGTTGGACATAATTTACAGAAAGATATACCAAAATAGCTGCAAGAGATTGCAACATGAATTTCTTATTAGTCAAATACTGTATCTTTCCCCTCTTTTAAAATAGAAAGATAAAGATGCAGTGGGAATGGTTATGTTCCCTGAAGCAAATCAGGTGGCTGATTTAAAAGACAAGGCACTTTAATCCCTCTGTGGTCTCTCTCCTAGCATCTCTCCAGCACCGAGTAGGCCTTCAGCCACTCCCTAGCAGAGGGGCAGGGATGCGAACTGGTGGGTTTTTCAGCGTAACTCACCCTTAAGAGTGAATTCTTCCTTGCAATAATCTGTCAAGACCTTAGAAAGAGGGGGATCATTCTTTCAATGAGATAGAAAAGAAATCTTTTCAGCCATAAGAAAGAATGAAATCATGTCTTTGGCAGCAACATGGATGGAACTGGAGGTCATTGTCTTAAGTGAAACAAGCCAGGCACAGAAAGTCAAATATTGCATGTTCTCACTCATACGTGGGTGCTTAAAAATGTGTTCACATGGAGTGGAGTGGTAGACAGTGAGGTCTCGGAAGGGTGAAGGGTGACAGAGGAGTGGATGATGAGAAACTACTTACTGGGTACAACATATGGCATTTGGGTGATGGATACCCTAAAAGCCCTGACTCAACCACCACCCAATCTATGCATTTAACGAAATTGCACATGTACCCTACATATTTGTACAAATAAAAAAAAAAAAGAAATCTAACCATCTAGTCACCCATTACTTTAGACACATAAGAAGGGAAACAAAATAACAATTTTCCAGATGTTGTTTTCTGCCTCTGGAACTCAAAATCAATCTTGTATTTTTGAGCAGTAACTATTGGGAGGCGGAGATGTCTGGGCTCTTGAAATACATCGGGACTTCTAAGATTTATATGCACCCCTCCTGCCTTAGCACCATTTGCCAACTTAATTTCTGCATTATTGTTATGTGTCATAATTATGAAATTATATGTTCTGTTCTATTATTTCTAATTAACACTAATTGTGTAATTGGATCTAATTAAGCCAATTATGTAACTGCTCAATTTTTAACTAAGCCCTATTTTAAAGACTTCAGAACTTAATAAAGCACTTTTTAAAATGTTTACATTTCAAGCCAAGCCAAGGGGGTCTTTGCAGCTCAGAATGCACAATTAAGAAGTACATGTATGCATTCAAGGAGATCCCGCCTTCACTTCCTACATTTGAAGCCCGGCCGTGTCTTTAATTTAAGAGGGCTCTTTTTTAATCCTCATCTTATTATCCTTATGGGATCTATCTTCTATGCTATTCTCATTTTCTGTTTCGTATTCATATGTAAGATCCATGTAAGATCCACTGCATTTTGCACACATGTTAACATCTTTTGAATCCTCTTTTTAGTTTGTCAAATAGAGGCATCAGTGGTAAGTGCTTCCCAGAGTGGCTGTATGCAGCCTTCGTCTCACAGACTCTTCCAGTGCGTGGTCAGCAGACACTGTTGCTGGAAGTAGGGGCAAAAGGATTTGGGCTGAGTGGCATTTAAATGATTTTCACGGGTGGAAGTGTGATGGGACTAAGGACAAGGGCAGCAGGTGAGGCACAGACCCCAAGATGTCCTAAGTTACCTCCTGAATTGATCAGAAACTGTGGATCTCCTGGTGTCCCAGTGATGGTCCACAGAGTTCAAGGAGACAAAAGTGGCTTTTGTTAGTTTTTCTACCCAGTGTTTAATTAAGAAGCTCGGTGTGAAGGAATAAACCTGGGCATTAGAATCTCAAGTTTGATTTCTTAGGATTTCCATGTACAAGATTGGTGACTTTACTTATCCCCTCTGCACCGCAATTTACCCATTGATACAAATGTATAATCGGCCAGTTGGCTCTCAGACTCGAAGTCAGCTGAGCTGAGGTGGGACCCTGGGGCCTTTTGCTGTGCAGGCATTAATCCTTCAGTTGCGGGATCACGGGGAGAGGACATGGCAGGGATCCCAAGGGCAGACCAAGGCAGATAAGACTGCAGGGGAAGGGGAAGCAGGAGTATTGGAGGGCTTGGACCAGTGGCTAATTTGACAATCAGCAGACACTGCAGTATTTTAGCAGTCAGTGCTGCCATATCTTTGCATACCAGCTAAATATCGGTCCTGGATATAGCAACACTTTCCTTGCAGAGTTGCTCTAAGGATTCAGTCAAATCAAGCACACTAACAGCACTAACAGCGCTACTGCTAACATAGCAGACACTGGGTAAGTGCTGACAAGGTGCCAGGTGCTGTGCTAAGTGCTTTACATGCACGATCACTTTCAAAGGCTCATGACTCCCATAGGAGGCAGATGCTGTTATTATTATCCCCATTCTACACCTGAAGAAACTGAAGATCAGAGAGGATTGGTGACTTGCCCAAAGTGGCACAGCTTGCCCAAAGGGACGCTATGTCCATAATGTGCCAGACACATGCAAGTGGTCAATAAATGTCTATTAGTATTCTATCTATAAAACATATAAAGCTAGAAGCTATGGTTCCTTTGAGAGCAGCGAAGGCCAGCTGTACCCAGCCCTCTTGACAGGGCACATGGTGCTTTACAGAAGAAGGACTATAAAAATTCAGTCCACAGGGCAGGGAGTAGACCTGGCTGAGAGACAGGAAGTCAGATGACAACCCTACAATGGCAGGAAGGCCTGAGAGGAATTCAAATAGGAAAAAAAGAACTCGTTCAGAGCTGGTTGGCAACTGCATGCTCCCTACAAAGGTTAGAAGTATTACAATTAAATTATTACAATTGCAGGCGAGAAAGAAAGAGGCTGCAGGATGTTTCAATTAATTCAATGAGTATTTACTGGGCAGCACCATGCATGAGACCCTGATAAGAACTAGAATAAAACATCATCACTGCCCTCCCAGCACCACAACATGATGGGAAGGACAGCTGTATTCACCAGAAACTACAGTGCAGATCAGAACTCTGCTGAGACGTAGAGCAGAAGTACACTCAGCAGCCAGAGAAATCTTGAAACAAATCACACCACTGCAACCCTGCTTAAAACCCTCCCATTGGCACAGAGATTAAGATCCAGACTCTTTCATGGACTCCTTATTCAGTCTGGCCCCAGCCTACATCACACCTTCCTTAGCCAACTATAATTCAGCCACATCAGCCCTTTTCTTTTTCTCAAAAATGCCACCCTTTCTCCCTGGTCGGAGCCTTTGTGTGTGCCTTCTGCTTGCTGTCACGGTCTTTGCACGCCTGTGCCTTCCCTGGCAACCACATTCCAGTTACTTTCTATTCCACCACCCTTTATTTCCTGTAGCATTTATATTAATCTGACCTGTTGTCTTTACACTTATTGGTGTTTTTATTCCTACTATTACAACACACACTTCATTAGGGCTTTTACACGTTTGTTTTGCTCCCTGCCATATTCCCAGCACCTACATTAATGCCCAGCACATAGTTGGCACTCAGCATAAATGTGTTGAACAAAATAAATAAGACAGAGAGCCACCAGATCACAGAGGACAGGGCAGTTATTTGCGGCTGGGGTTTCACTGAGGTTACGGGGAGAGTTGGGCCTAAAAATGAGGAGGATTTTGACAGAAGGGCTAGAGGGGAGTATGTTCCAGGCAAAGTGTGTATCTTGAAAGTATGATGCAAAGAAACTATTAATAATTAAATGCATAATATGTATTAGCAGCTTTGCATGTTATCTTATTTAATTACACTCATTTTATGTGAATTGAGGCTCAGAGGAATATGTTACTCATCCAAGGTACTCAGTAAGTAAGTACGTGAACCAGCAACTGAACACAGATTTTTCTGGGGCCAATGTTTATGATTCCACCTTGAGCTATACCTTCTCCTAAGGAAGAGTTAGGTAAACTTGACTAAGATGAAATATGGGTAAATCAAGTACTGTAGAAGAAAATCAATAGGAAAAATCTCAAAACCAAAAAGCAAAAGACATCCTTTGGAAGGAAGAGAGCTCTTTCTTGTTCTCCAGTATTTTTAGGAATTAGAATTCTTAGTCTCTAAGCTAAAATAGTGGAGGTACAATCTAAAATGCCTTGAAAATGCAGAGCAATAAAATCATTTTCCATTTTTTAAAGATGTATTCATTCAGCAAACACAGGTGGAGTGTTACTGTGCTCGAGACACTGTGCTAGACTTAGGAATTCAAAATTGAGGCAGATTTTCAAATGTCCCTTGGGAGGTTTGGGTGAAATAAAGGAGACCAAGAGATCAAACAAAGAAGTGGCGATGGTGCAGTTCAGTGATGGAGTCTGCTGGGTGCAGAAGCCTAGGGAGGGAGGCTTCCTGGAAGTCATAACTGGGTACTGGAGGTGAGTGTGGAAAATGAGGACGATCCAGGTAGAGGGAGCAGGTAGGTATGTCTGGAGGAAGAGTGAGTACCTCTGGGAAGGCAGAAAGCTAAGGTGATAACCAGGAGCCTTGTGTGATTGGAGATGTTTATTTTTTTTATTTCAGAATATTATAGGGGTACAAATGCTTTGGTTACATATATTGCCTTTGCACTGCCCAAGTCAGGGCTACAAGCATGCCCATCCTCCAGATAGCACGCACCGCACCTGTTAGGTGTGAATTTACCCATCCTCTCCTCTCCCCTCCCACCTGCCTGACACCCAGTGAATGTTGCTATCATATATGCACATAAGTGTTGATCAATTAGTACCAATTTAATGGTGAGTACATGTAGTGCTTGTTTTTCCATTCTTGTGTTACTTTACTTCAAAGAATGGACTCCAGCTCCACCCAGAATAACACAAGAGATATTAGTTCATCATTTTTTATGGGTGAGTAGTATTCCATGGTATACATATACCATATTTTATTAATCCACTTATGGATTGATGGGCACTTGGGTTGTTTCCACATCTTTGCAATTGTGAATTGTGCTGCTATGAACATTTGAGTGCAAACGTCTGTTTTATAGAATGTCTTTTTTTCCTTTGGTTAAATACCCAGTAGTGGGATTGCTGGATCAAATGGTATTTCTACTTTTAGTTCTTTGAGGTATCTCTACATTACTTTACAGAGAGGTTGTACTAATTTGCAGTCCCACCAGCAGTGTATGAGTGTTCGTATGTCTCTGCATCCCTGGCAACATTTGTTGTTTTGGGACTTTTTGATAAAAGCCATTCTCACTATAGTTAAGTGATATTTCATTGTGGTTTTGATTTGCATTTTCCTGATGATTAGAGATAATGAGCATTTTTTCATATGTTTGTTGGCCATTCGTCTGTCTTCTTTTAAAAATTTTCTGTTCATGTCCTCTCCCCACTTTTTAATGGGGTTGTTTGATTTTTTTTCTTGCTAATTTTCCTGAGTTTTATATAGATTCTAGTTATCAGCCCATTATCAGATGTGTAACATGCAAATATTTTCTCCCATTCTGTAGGTTGTTTGTTCACTCTGACAATAGTTTCCTTGGCTGTGCAGAAGCTTTTTAATTTGATCAGGTCCCATTTATTTATTTTTGTTGTTGCTGTGATTGCTTTTGGGGTCTTCATAAATTATTTGCCTAGGCTGATGTCTATAAGAGTTTTTCCAACATTTTCTTCTAGAATTCTTATGGTTGCATGCCTTAGGTTTAAGTCTGTTATCCATCATGAATTGATTTTTGTGAGAGGTGAGAGGTACAGATTCTGTTTCAGTCTTCTACGTGTGGCTATCCAATTTTCCCAGCACCATTTATTCAATAAGGATTCTTTTCCCCAGTGTATGTTTTTGTCTGCTTCGTCAAAGATCAGATGGCAATAAAATCTTAGCAAACCAAATTCAACTGCACATCAAAAAAATAATTCATCATGACCAGGTGAGCTTCATCCCAGAGATACAAGGATTGTTCAACATATGCAAATCTATAAATGTAATTCACCATATAAATAAAAGCAGAAACAAAGACCAGTCTGTGTCTCAGTAGATGCAGAAAAGGCATTTGACAAAATTCAATGCCCTTTTATGATAAAAACTCTTAACAAAATAGGCATAGACAGGATATAACTCAAAATTATTAAAGCCATATATGATAAACCCACAGCCAACATCATACTGAATGGGAAAAAATTGAAAGCATTCCCACTTAGTACTGGAACCAGACAAAGTTACCCAGTGTCACCACTTCTATTCAACATAGTGCTGGAAGTCCTGGCCAGAGTAATCAGACAAGAGAAGGAAATCAAGGGTAGCCAAATGGGGAAAGAAGAGGTCAAACTATTGCTCTTTGTTGATGACATGATCTTATATCTAGAAAACCCCAAAGTTTCAACCAAGAGATTCCTGGAATTGATAAATGAATTTAGCGAAGTCTCAGGCTACAAAATCAATGCACACAAATCAGTAGCTTTCATATATACCAATGACAGTCAAGCTAAGAATCAAATCAAAGACACAATACCTTTCACAATAGCATCAAAGAAAATAAAATACTTATGAATATACTTAACTAAGGAGGTGAGAGACCTATCTATATAGGGAGAACTATGAAACACTAAGGAAAGAAATTGCAGAGGATGTAGACAGATGGAAAACCATACCATGCCCATGGATCAGCAGAATCAATATTGTTAAAATGTCTATACTACCCAAAGTGATCTACAGATTCAGTGCAATCTCTATTAAAATACCAACATCATTTTTCACAGATCTAGAAAAAATAATTCTACACTTTGTATGAAACCAGGGAAGACCCCATATAGCCAAAGAAACCTTAAGCAAAAAGAACAAATTGGGAGGCATCAATCTACCAGACTTCAAGCTATACTATAACACAAAGGTATAATAACCAAAACATCATGGTACTGACACAAGAACAGAGACATTGACCAATAGAACAGGACTGAGAACCTAGAGATGTTTAGTTTTTCCTGAAAGCTAAGGGAAGCCCTGCAAAGACATTAAACCAAAGAGAGAGTTCAGATTTGCATTTTAGAAAGCAGGTTCTATGACAGCTTAGGAAATCAATTCAAGGAGGCCATCCTGAAACAGGATGAAAGATTTCATTGTGAGAACTGATTCTGAGGAAATGCCACTGGAAATTGAAAAGAAATGACAGAGATGAAAAAATTAAGATAAAGTCATTAATGAAGCTAAGAAGAAAATGGTTTAGGTCCCTGGCCTCAGATGGGGTAGGGGCTAAGGGTTCCACAGGAGTAAGTTGAGGAGATGTGATATCTCAGTTTGGTTTATAGTGTCCAAGTGCTATGTCTAGTAAGAAACTGAATACATGGATCTGGAATTCAGATGAGAAATCTAGTGGACAATCCACTAGAAAAGATAAACTACCACCAGGATAAGATTTTAGTTTCTTTTATTCCAGGAGCATAGAACAGTGTATAGTAGATACACATATGACAGTATATAGTAGATACTCAATAAAGATTTGTTAAACAATCACAAAGATTTATGTCACTGGAATATACATGATAGTTGAAATCACAGATTTGGATAAGGCTATACAAGGGAGACTAATCAACAAAAAAGCACACTCTTAACAGACTATAACTGTTATTTAGTAATAATGATGATAATAATAATGTCAAGAGTCTATTACCCAGATTTTTCTTATCAAAAAGTAGAACTAGAATGGAGAAAAGCAATTTTCATAGGAGGGCTCTGAAAGAGATTTTAACTTCTCATTAGCCAGGGAAGCTAGAAGTGGTTTGGTCAGTTCGTGAATATCATGGGACCCAACATTGATTAAGTTTAGTATGGAATTATACCACAAATCCAAGTGTTTACAGAGAAATGACTTGAATGTGTTCAGTATGTAATAGGAGACTTTTTGAAATGGTGACCCATCCTAAGTCATTTATTTTAAACTTATAAAGGGATGTTCACATCTCTGATTCTCATAACATTAATAAAAAGATTTCTTCCTGCTGTGCCGAAGAAAATTCTTGTTTCCCAGTTCTAGTCATTACCGTAAGATCTTGTTCAATTCTCAGTTGGCTTTCTGGAATAATAATGTCCACATTGTTAGGACTGATACATTTTACTCAGAAACTCTGGCTTTCTTCCAGAGAGTAGCAGATGCCGTCAAAATGTAAGTTGTGGGAACGAGAACTATATACCGTAAAGCCACACGACTTCTACCTAATGGTTTTTAATAGACTAGCATAGCCTGTGCCATATTATGAGTAATTAGTTAAGATGGCAATTAAGCTGAAGTACTACTCTTGTGTTAGATAAGGTTATCAGGCAACCTGATTTCCGTAGGATTTTGGACTAATTTTTATCTAAGGGAATTCCTGAAAAATAATTGCCGAATTTTACAAAAATGAGTCTGCACTTGTATTTTAGAAATTAGTCATTTACTATCATGTTAGTGGAGTCTGGATTTTGATGGGATTTAGAGATCAAGATGTTTTGAAATAATAGCATCTGAGGTAAGTTATCTCAGCCCTCTCAGTCTGTTTCCTCATCTGTAAGTGGAGATAATGGTCCTCATTGCTAGGGTTCCTGTATGGATTAAACAAAATTACATCTATCCTAGTGCCTAACATGGTGTCTGCCTCATGGTTATTGCTCAACAAATATTGGATCATTTCACATCTACTTAAAATATTTGGCTAATTAGAATAATATGGTTCAACTCAAATACTACTTTGCAGTATTTAAGTGTAGCATTCTTAAGCCATCAAATGTTCAAACACTTTACTGATTCTGCATAGTGTTCCTTTTCTAGGTCAGGCAACTGGTCACCTTTCATTTGTTCAATACATACTTACTGCCTTCGTGTCCCGGGCACTGTAATGGCCCCTGGAGAGCGAGGCAAAGGAGATCAAGACAGGTATGGCCTGTCACAAAGTTTCCTGTGTAGAGCAGAAGGCAGATCCTTAACATGTCACCACAGTTTTTACATAAATAGTGAGTACTACCATGGAGGTGAGGTCAGGGGTGAGTGTCCTTCAGCTGTATGGTTGACCCAAACTCAATCCGTTTGGCATTTGTTCCTTCATTAAACCAAAAGTCTGTAGCTCATTTAAATATTTGAATTGCTAGAACCATTGAACTCATTTGAGTTTAATAAGTGATTTGAGGACAGATCTCACCATGAAGAGGTGTGGTGCAGTACCATCTGGAGTGTCCCAGAGAGGACGTGGGGACAGACGTACCGTGAAAGGGAGTGGTGGGAGCTAATTCTGAGTGAGAACCCAAATTATGTAAGAAGGAATTTTATCTAGTTTACTTGTATCTTCACGATGGGAAGTAATGGGCAAGCTTTGCCTTCTTCTAGGCTATGTGATGGAAGCAAAAAAGGATGTTTAGTTCATTTTCCAGAGAATACATTTTAGGCTTCTTCAGGTGAAGAACTTGCAGCATTTTTCAGTCATATAATCACCTTTTTCATTTTTTCAGCATTTGAAAAAGTTCCAGCATAAAGCACACATTTTTGCTTTAGAAATAATATTGTGGCTCTCTAAAGTTCCTTCTGCACTGGCGTTCTGCTGTCGTTACTAACTCTAAAGAAAGGTTTCAAAGTGTTTGCGTTGTTCTGTGAGGTTATTGACGAGCATTCCCAACAAAACTGACATAAAAAAATATCAGTTTACCAGAATCTGAAATTCAAAAACAGCCAGATTCAGAAGCGGTTTATTTGCAAAGATAAGTGTAACTTTTCCAAAAGATAGTATTACCCGGGGTTTTCCTTTGTCTGTCTTGGTGCCAAGTTGTGATATAAAGGCCCTGGGTCATGTTCTAGTCGGTAGGACTGTGACTATGAGAAGAGACTGGACTTCCATGGACATGGCTTTCTCATGCACAGAGAGAATCCAGGTGATTTCCAGAGTCAGCCCTGTCCTAGTTCTAAAATTCTGATAACTGTAATATTTTAAATATTTCTTGACATCCAATTTTGGTTATGTAAGTGTTTGGTTATGTAAGTTTGTTTTACAAACCGGAAGCAATTGGAGCAGGAGTTTTGGAGTGGTTGAAATTGGACTGTTTCCATTTTATTCCCTGGGAGATCATTTGTGGATTGGCTCCCCATGGCTGGAGTCTGGCTGTTAAATCCTGAAGGTCTAGAGTCCCTGAGATTACACCTCTGTGCTGCAACCTTTTCAGGAGGACAACACTGATTAGGGACAGACAATGAATTTTCCTCTAAAACTTGGAGCCAAACCCTCTAAGAGAAAATTAAACTGTGATTTTGGCAGGGGTGGGGTGGGAAATTTCCACTGTGTGGGCTGCACCTGTGCTGCAGGGACTGGGAGAATTTCTGTTTCCCAAGCTGAGGGCCTCGTACCATTTGGAAGCACCAAATCCAGTCTGAAAGTGTCATTTTAGAAGGCAAAGACATAGTGCCAACAGGTATACAGTAAGATCACTCATTTTATTGGGGTGATAACATTTATTCTTATTTGAGAGTATCACGATTGCCTACGTTATTTTCTAACATATAACTCACTTGTGCCCCAGAACCAAGAATGAAATAAGAATCTGGGCAATTGAAAGGGAGTCAGTAGAAGGGGTGCAGTGTGTGTGAGAAAGACGTGTGGCATAGTGTTTAGACACAGACCGTATACTGTTCAGGTGACGGGTACTCGAGAAGCCCTGATCTCACCACTATACAAGTCATTTATGTAACAAAAACCACTTGTACCCCCTAAATCTATTGAAATTTTAAAACTAAACAAACAAATAAATAAATTGCATTTTCCTCCAAAAAAGAAAATAAATATAAGAGAGTTTGGCCAAGTTACTTAACCTCCCCTTGCTTCCTTTTATGAAAAACCAAGGGTGTTGAATTAAATCTATCAAAAGACCCTTCAATCTCTGATATTCTGCCGTTTTGTAATGAAAACCACATGTCCGGACAGAATTGGAAGCCGGAGATTGACAGGGGAATCATATACCAAGCTTGAAGAAAAGCAGTGGGCTCTCTTCCTTATTATGAGGTTCTGCTCATTCATATGGCCACCGAATAGTCCTGCAGTGTCAACTAAACTACTCTGCAGGACATGGTCCCTGAAAGGCATGGTTCACTTGGTTATGATTAGGTTGCCAGCTCTGGTCTGCATGAGGAAATGGCAAAGAAAATGGAGTAGAAGCTGGCATCAAATTTAGGTCAACAACCTATGTCAGCAATCTCTTTTCTCTCTTACTCTTTCTCCAGTAAAGTGCTACCTAAGAAGGAATAGAAATTTGTTTATATCATTAGTGAAAGATAGGGCACTGTCTTGGAGAACTAGATATAAACAGTGATGGAAACATAGGCTAGCATTTGTGAATACAATTTCTCCATCTGGCAGCATGCAAAGTATTTAATCTGTTCAAACCATAGTGACACAGTAAGTCTTCTCAGAATATCTAATTTGCTCCTACTGCTTATTCTTATTTTTTCCAAGTTTGTGTCTTCATTTGGCTCTATTGCCAGATTTCTTCTCTTCATATAACTTCATTGTTCCATTTACTTTCCCAATTATGAGTTCTTCTTAGATTTTTATACTTGGTTGCAAACGTGCTTTGTGAAATTTTATCCTTTCCTACCTCCGTCTTTGCATCTCTCTCTTCTCAGTAGTCTGGTAGAGGCGAATGTGATAGAAGATGAGATTATATCATCTTTAATACAGGAGAAAATATGGCGTATGTGGAATGCAGGTGAGCGACAGAGAAAGAAATCAATCAGGTTGGCAAATTGTGTCTGTGGGACAGAGCACAAAATGTTTGTGTCATGCAGTATTTATTGAACAAGTGTGTTGAGAATATGGTTAAAATGTATATGGAAAAGTAAGGAACCATTTGGTTCAATTTAAATGACATTGATGTATTTTTTACATCATGAAATCTTTCAATATTTCCAACAATCTTTGATGTAGTATTTCATACAATTTTCTCAAATGGCCTTTAGAGATAAAAGTATATATCTAAAGTTGTAGATTGGGCATATCTAATCTATATATAGTAGAAGCCACTACAGTCACGCCACAGAATTCAACAGATCAGGAATTACATTATAGTTGAGAATTTATGAGAAGTTGAGGTTTTAAATAACCCTCAAAGCCCACAGTTAACTGTCATTGTTTTTAATTGATCCAACTTCAAATGGCAGTTAGGTGATTTTTCTGATGGACCAAAAGGATGCTCTCCTCTGTTCACTATGGAAAAGAAATCATAATGCCATTTTTTGTAGGACCAAGAAAATTTATTCTTCCAAAATTAGCAGAAAGGGCAAAATGACTTTTTTTCTTTATGATTTTGAAACTACCAATATAGTTATCCTTTCTAGAAGTGACTGCTCCACAGGTTGTTTTTATTGTGGTTTCTCAAAAGGGAACACTCACGCATTCAAGCATTCACCCTCCCAGATCAAGTGGGTGCTTCCCTCCTGTGATGCATATAAATAGATGTTTACAGGAGGAGGAATATCTCTTAAACACTTGCATTCCTTTAGTCTTCCTATCCTAAAAGCAATCACAAAACAACAGTGGAGAAGAACATGATAGATTGTATTTGAGTTATTCCAACAATGACAAAAAAATGTATTTTATTTTGAAGATAGAGCAGATACAGAACCGTAGTTGGGTGATTCCTGATAAAGACATCCCTGAAAAATATAAACATAATCTGAAGCCACTTTCTGCAAGATAACTATAAGCATCAAAATATAAAACTAAAATTAGCAAAAAGAATTGTTGACAAAGGCTTTGTTAAAGAACTGTTGCACAGGGCATGAAATTGTAGTTAAAGTTCACATAGCCCTTCATTACTTATATGCAATTTAACTGGATTTTCTTATTTCTCCCTCCTGTTGCTGTAATTAGCCATTAAGCTAGCAGAAACTACATTTTCTACATCACATGGGCAATGCCTTTAAAGTTTGCAAAGAGAACAAGGCAAGCAGGCTACACTGTTTCATGAAGAGACCAACTGATGTAGGAAAATAAGAACATTTGTTTCATAATCACTGAAAACCTGTCAGCAAGCACAAGAGGATGTTTAACTGGTAATTACTTTAAAATAGATTTTTCTTCTGGTGTATTTTCAAAGAAATCCTCTGTATTGTTTTTATTTTCTAGTTTAAAATAATTTATAGTTTGCATGGTAAATTTGACAATATGCAAGAATAATACTATAATACTTCAATAATTATTCAAATCAGAAATGGTTTCTAAGCAGGCACCAGCTGTGAGACCAGTGTTGGTGTCAGCTTTTCCCCTGGTGCACTTATTGGCTCTTCTGTCTGAACACCTTAGCTGCCCTCATCATTGGCATTGTCTTAATCAGACAGAATTGTTTTTAACAAGCATCCTATTTAAACCCTTTAAGTGATAGATTTGCCTTTTAATTAAAACATTTTATTCCTTTACATAGTATGCAAATCTCATCCACAGTTTGTTTTTCATAGAAAACATCTTCTTTTCTACTTCTATAATGTGCAGATGAGCAAATTTATTTAGGATCTAAAACTGTAAACTCACATATATAGTGGTAAACAAGCATGAACAATTTAACATTTCTAGTATGCCATGTGTACTTAATGAAAATTCTGATCTATTACTTCAGAACCCCTATGTCATACATCTGAGGATACGGTATTTCAAGGGAAAAAAATTACAGTTTCAGAAGAAAATGATTCATGTAATTAAAGTTGCAGAAGCCATTTCTTGAATCCTGGCATGTTTGGGAAATGTACAATGCCTCCTCTTATGTCATATTAAAAATATTGTTAGATACCCAGGCTTCAGGAATCACTAAGCTTCAAATTAAATTTTCATTCTTTGTCATGACATTGTTCATTTTCCTTTCCTCAAGTCCTTTGTGTTCAGGCATGAAAATTGTCTGACTTGCCTAGAGTTTCCAGTTTAACCTTGCTGGTAAACTCTGAAATAAAACTGTGCCTGGCTTTTTGTACTCGAGGTAAGCCAGTGTGATACCAATGAGCTTTGTTTCACAATTCATGTTCATCGCTGCCTTTCCCAAATTATATCAGATAACTGTAGTCAGAATACTGCTTTGCTAAAAATAGAATGAGTGAGACTGATTTGCCACACAGGGAGGCTGACCTGCAGATCACCAGATGGTCTCTTGGGGACAGTGCCCCAGACAGGCTCTCTCTTAGGTGACAAAGGTCCAGGTTCAGTGCTAAGCTCTGCAGGCTCAGATCCTGGGTGCCATCAAGGTGCACAGAATGAATTGGGGGTAGAAGAACACACCAACCGGGGTCAAGAGACAGAGATGTGGATGAATCAGAATGCCTATGCATTGATTTAACAAGATAAATTATGATTTCCAAACAGAACAGACACATAAGATAACCGGTCAGTGTACTTTTCCTGAGAAGCCAGATTATAATCAGAAGGTTGCTTACTGAGCAGAGGTTGGGAGCCAAGGGAGTTAGTTGGTCGCATGATTTGAAGATTTGAATGTTTAGTGGACCAGACTGAGATACACTGATACGACCTCATCGCCGTGCGCAGCTAGAGACTGGAGTTTAGACAAGCGCTTGAATTCCTGCGTGTGAGGCCTGGCTTTACCATTTACTAGCTCTGTGACCTTGGAAAACACTGAATCGTACCCACCTTAGTATTACTGTGAAAGTTTATTCATTTATTCATTCGCTACCAACCATCTATTATATTAAGCACTTACTCTGTGCCAGGCATTATTTTAGGCACGTGTCCCAGAACAGCAGTAAACAAAACAGACAAAAATCCCCACCCTCATGATGTTTACATTCTAATATGCAGGCAATCCATAAAATTAATACATAATATAGTCTGCTAGGTGGCGTTGGGTGCTACAGAGAAGAGTAACACAGAAATGGGAAGATAACCAAGGTGGTAGAGTCACTCAAAGTGAAATAGTAAATGTAAAGATGACAGTGCTTGACCCATCATATTTTTTATCCTAATTTATTATTATTACTACTCTCATTTTATCTTCCGGGAGGAACGTGCAGACCCTAACCAAATATCCCCAGGAGAGTGCTGGGCACACAAGCCAGTTCTGCCTCACCCCGCCCCATCTGTTCCCGCTCACTGCCTCCTCCTGATTGGCACAGCTGCCTTGAGATGTGCTCATCCCACTGATTCATTAACAGTTGGGTCTTTCTTTGATCTGGAAGACATTTTGTCCTTAAGGTGTCACGATACACACTTCATTTCGTTTATCATTGGTTGAGTTTTTAAGTCTAACATCAAGCACTTTGGAGGTATCTGTGTACTTAGAGCAATTAGTGGGACTCCTTTCTAAGATAAGATCATAAAAAGGATGCTAATGTATCATGAGCTCGAGAGAAAGTTTGGGACCTGGAAATCAAAAACCTCTTGACTTTTTCATTGTCTGGGTGATACCAGTTAAGCCGTGACAGCCCTATACCTTAGTTTTCCTTCCTGTGTCTTGGAGGCAATTGGGGCTGCCCTTCACAAGGTTCATGAGAGAATAAAATGAGATAGTAAATATGAAAGAGGAATTGAACTTTTGAAGCATTATGTGATTGAAAAGGTACTGATTTTAATAATGTTATTAGTGATTTCTCCTTCAAAAAGCTCAAAGCAGTGGCTGGAACAGTGGCTCACTCTGGTAATCCCATTGTTCTGGGAGGCCGAGGGAGGAGGACAGCTTGAGCCCAGGAGTTCGAGACCAGCCTGAGCAACATAGCAAGACCTTGTCTTTACAAAAAATAGAAAAATTAGCCACGTGTGGTGGTGCTTGCCTGTAGTCCTAGCTACTCGGGAGGCTGAGCCAGGAGGATTGCTTGAGCCTAGAAGTTCGAGGTTGCAGTGAGCTTTGATCATGCCATTGCCCTCCAACCTGGGCAACAGAGACCTTGTCTCACAAAAAAAAAAAAAAAAAGAGAGAGAGAGAGAAACTCAAAGAGCAGAGCATGTTTTCTGTCATACATATTTCAATTAGTCTTATGCCCATGAACCCAAGTAGGGGTTGAGATGATAAAGTATGGGCTTAGGGACTCTTAGGGCTGCCAAGAGCTGGGCAAGTTTCTCAACCCAGCTCAGGAATCCCTCCCCAAAGGAGAATCAGGGAACAAAAGGGACTTGCCCAAGATCACCCGCCAGTAGATTCCCCATCTCTTGTCCCCCAGTTCATTAAGCATTCTTTCAACTACACTACAAAGAGGCAATGAGGGAGAGTGAAGGTGCTGACCAGAAGAGAAGAGAAGACCCCTGTAAATAGGTTGGGTAGCTAGATAATAGTTGGGCTCTCATGTTATCCCAAGAGACTAAACGTTTATATTTGATAGGTTAGGCAATGGTGGTGATTGATCAGAAGAGCAGTTTGTGATGGTGATGTTCAAGGAGTCCTAGCAGCACTGTATTAGAGAAAAAGGATCTGATATGAGAACCATAAGAAAAATATGGTTGCAGATAATCAGTGACTAAGTGAAATAGCAAGTAGGAGAGAGATGATAGGAAAAGTCAGTCCACATTCTTGCATATATACATCCCCCCTCCACACATATGAATGCTTGCTGGGCTTGTGTGCTAGGCACTAAGAGAAAAATCCAAGTGGTCAGATTTTAGATGCATGTGACATAGGGAAAGGTTGAATAAATATTCTAAAATATTCTGTTGTCATTTAGGCCCTAGAAGAGATACGTAAATCTGTTTTATTTTGCAACCTTGCCAGCTCTGGGTGTGATCTTAAGCTCAGCCTGGAGATGAATTGCCCATGGCCAGCTCTGAGGGAGAACCTGTCCAGTGCGCTAGGTGAAGCAGAACAGGTGGCACTCTGCTGCTCTGTGGGCCATCTGGGGATGCGAGGCTGCAGGTGATAACATCCTGCGTAATGGAGCTTTAGCAGTTTGACCCCCAGCTTGAAGCATCGGGAACACAGTGCCCTCCAGCCCCTGGGCCCCAAGCCACTTGGAAGTTGGGCAAATCAAAAATGCCTCAATACTTTGATCCAGCCATCATAAGTGTATTTATTACAGTGGGGTTCCACACAATAAGGCGGTGTTATTGTGAATCACAGAATAACAGGAGACTTCGGTATTCAAAGTAGGATTTGGCAGGTGGAAAGTTTACGCTGCATATGGCATCAACTACTTCATCCTATAAAATTTGACTTTGCAATAAAATGGTAGTCAGTATAAATAAGATTTTTCTAAATGTGCTGCTTAACCTGATAGTGCATATCCAAATAATTTCTGCCTCACTTTCTATACTAGGCAAGTTATTGAAATGTTGCATATAAATGCATTTTGTGTTCAAAATTGAATCATATTTTCAGTGTACCTGGGGAAATTGTTACTTAAAGAAACCTGGTGATTATTTCTTTAGGAAATAATCCTTTGGCAATGAATAGTAAATAATCTTTTCTTTTTTTTTTTTGGTAAATCTTGTTTTTATATATCACATTAGCCTAAAGTCACCTGTATCTTAGGTTAAAATAATTAGGTTATCTTTATTCCTCAAGTAGTTGGTATTTGTGCACAATCTAAACCAATATGAGCTGCATTGTATAATTGTATTGCCAAATTTATTCCCACATTTTTCAGCAAATCAAAAAAGAGTTTGATGCAATGGGATGGGGCTGGGGGATGAATGAAGATTAGTCTTAAAAACAGAAATGAATGAGGGGCATTATGATAAATGTTTTATGATATATAAACCATGACCAGGCATTAAATCATAACCTGATTCCTTAAATTATGCTGTATAGACGTTGTTATGATTCCAATAGATGACATAATTCAAAACCCAACTTTCAACACAATTAAATGTGAAACTTTTGATAACATTGCTTTAAATTCTAAATAAGTACCCCAAATCCAAAAAAATTATGAAACTTTGGGGTGACAAATACAATGTATTTCTAAAATATTTATAGCAGTCACACAAAGATGTAGTCAAATTGCACTAAAATCTTAGTAGTAGAAAGAAAAAAAGAATATACTCATATCTGCCTGGTGAAATCTACAGGATGTAACAGAACATCTATTGAAAAGCTGAGGAAAAATTTGAGTTCAACAGGACCTTGGAAGTCTTGGCTACTAACACTGGCAAGACCATCAATTTTCCATTCCTGGTGATAAATTTTAAATCCAAATAAATCCTGTTTGTTAGGGCACTAAAAAGCCTTGTCAGCTCTGGAGTTAAGTAGGCATGCATTTGCTGGCAGTGTGTAGAAGCCACAAACCGGGCCAAACTGTAGGCATCTCCAATAATCTAATTTTCAAGCACAAAGTTATGGCAAATCCAAGTTATGGCTCTTAGGGCAAGGCTTCCTTGGCACAATTCGTAGCATGACCATGGGCTTTGGCACCAGGCAAAGCCAAAGGTCATCGTGACTTCTCCAAAACAGCAAGCTTTGTAGAGAGGAACCAAGGAGGCCAGAGTGGGAGAAGAAAAAGATGAACTTCCCTCTAGAAGTGGTTCTCTGAGCCCCTCTGCTATGATAAATAATGAAGGAGGAAGTAAAAGAGGATTAATAGTGTGTTTAGTAAAACATGGAAGGGCTACAAATACGCTGGACACAGCCTCAGAGCTTTCTTTCCAAGTAGCAGTCCAGATGCACAAATGGGTCAGCCCTGACTGTGTGGGCACCACCCTTATGAGCCTGACCACAGGCTGCCCTTGCAGAGAAACCGAGACAAAAATAGAGTCCTTCCATTCTGTGGTGGCCTTCTTCTCTCTGTGTGTCGGTGATTTTCAAACAGTAGATCTTGAAAGCCGTGGCAACTTGAGTTGTTTACATTTTTTAAAGTGGGCGGGGGCCTGTAGAGGCCAAAGTCATACTGGGGGGTATGGAAGAGATGAACAGGCTCCTCCTTCCCACAGATTACCAAGAAGTGGGGTGGGGCAGAGTGGATGGAAACCCCCAAATTACAATCGGCGTAGGAAGACTTAAAAAACTCATGTCAGGGTGACTCCTTGTGCTTGTCCCTGAAAATGTGTTAACTTCAGAGATGTCATAATCCCATGTGGCCAGTCACAGGTCGTTCCTCCCACTCTCCTTGTGCTTTGGCCGAAACCATGTGTTCCCACATGATCCACCTACGCTGCCCTGCCCTAACCCTCTGTCCTTCTCCTCCCACCAAAAGCCTATTATAAATATGAGCTTTTGGTGCCCACCAGGGAAAGGCATGGCACTAGTTCCTCTACATCATTTGATTAAATCCTGACAAAAATCCTAAAAGGTAGGGATTATTATCCCCATTTTCAGAAGAAGAAACCTAAATAATAATCTTCTCTGATCACACACTTAATGAGAGGGGAAGCTGGGATGCAGGCTGAGATTGGGCTGCCTCCAAAACCCCTGCCTTTTACATCCCAGCCCGCTTCCTTGGTTCCCTGCATAGTTGAGCCTCCTCTCATCTGGGGGGCTGTCGAGGGTGGTTTCACCTTGGTTAGTGTTAACGTGGTACACAGGCCTTCCCAGCTCTGGACAGGTCACTTTACCTTGTGCCTGAGTATTCCTCACTTCCAGACCCATGAAAAAAATGAAGTAGCAGTGGCAGGGCACTTTCGCCCATTTTGACCTCTGTATTCATTCATTTATTGAGCTAGCATTTGTTGAAAACCTACTACGTGCCAAACATTGTCCTAGGCTCTAGGAACAAGAGAAACAAAGCCCTGCCCTCCTAGAACTTGCTTGCCGCTATTGGAGATAAATAACCGTATGTTGTGGGCAATGCAAAGTAATGAGGGAAAACCAAGCAAGCTAAAGGAGCAGAGAGGGATGGGGTGTGTTGGAAGGGCATGTCAGGGGCGGCCTCTCAGAGGTGGTAATGTTGGAACACAGACCTCGGTGGAGTAAGTGAGCAAGCCGTAGAAAGATCCAAGGACCAGCAAAAGCCAAGCCCTGATGGCAATGGATTGGCCTGGGAGAGGACCAGCGGGATGGCTCACGTGGCCTGGGCTAGTGAGGGTGACAGGTGGTGGCCAAAGATGCCAGGAGGAGAGGGACAGGCCCTAGGATAGGAAAGGAGTTGAGAATTTATTCCAGCAAGATTCATTCTTAAAAATATATCAGTGCCTTTTCTTTTGATTCTGAGATGTGCCAACATCATCAATTATTTGTAATACACAAAATTCACTCCTGACAAGGAAATGGGTAGAACATATGAGAATAAATGGTTTAATCCACAGAGCACTCCCAAACTGTTCCTAACTCCTCGTCCAGAATGGATAAGGGGAAAAGAACTTATGAGCTGAAGAGCAGAATGTGAATTCTGCAGCTGTTGGATGAAACATTCTATAAATATCTATTAGGTCCATTTGGTCTATAGTGTAGATTAAGTCTAATGTTTCATTGTTGATTTTCTGTTGGATGATCTGTCCAACGCTGAAAGTAGAGTGTTGAGGTCTCCAGTGATTATCCTATTGGTATCTATCTCTCTCTTTAGCTCTGATATTATTTGCTTTGCATTAATATATCTGGGTGCTCTAGTGTTGGGTGCATATATATTTAGAATTGTTATATTCTCTTGCTGAATTGACCCCTTTAGTGTTATATAATGACCTTCTTTGTCTCTTTTTACAGTATTTAACTTGAAATCTACTTTACCTGATGGAAGTATAGCTACTCCTACTCATTTTTCACTTTCATTTGCATGGAATACCTTTTTTCATCCCTTTATCTTCAGTCTATATGTGTCTTTATAGGTGAAGTGTGTTTCTTGCAGACAACATACAGTTGGCTCTTGTTACTGTTTTTTAATCCGTTCAGCAACTCTATGTCTCTTGATTGGAGGGTTTAGTTCATTAACATTCAATGTTATTGACAGGTGAGGACTTACTACTGCCCTGTTGTTATTTGATTTCTGGTTGTTTTTTGGTCCTCTCTTCCTTCCTTCCTTCCTGTCTTCCTTTGTTAAAAGTGATTTTCTCTGGTAGTATGTTTTAATTTCTTGATTTTTATCTTTTACGTATCTATTGTAGGATTTTTGATTTGAGGTTACCATGAGGCTTACAAAAACATTTTATAACCAATTATTTTAAACATATGACAACTCTGCTTACCAGAAAACAAATAAACAAGGAAAGAGAAATCTAACAGAAATCCTACCCTTATCTCCATCAAAAAGTTGTTGTTGTTATTTTTGACAGGTTTGTCTTTTAGTCTTCCTACTCAAGATATAATTGGTTTATGCACTGCAATTACAGCAATAGTGTATCTGTATTTGTGTTCTTACTGTTACCAGTGAGTTGTACCTTCAGAAGAGTTCTTATTGTTCATTAATGTCCTTTTCTTCCAGATCGAAGAACTCCTTTTAGCATTTCTTGTAGGACAGGTCTGGTCTTGATGAAATCCCTCAGCTTTTGTTTGTCTGGGAAAGTCTTTATTTCTCCTTCATGTTTGGAAGATATTTTTGAAAGATACAATAGTCTAGGGTTAAGGTTTTTTTCCTTCAGAACTTTGAATATGTCATGGCACTATCTCCTGGCCTGTAAGGTTTCCAATGAGAAGTCTTGCTGCCAGATGTATCAAAGCTCCTTTATATGTGTTTTTTTTTTTTTCCTTGCTTTGCCTAGGACCTTTTCTTTATCCATGACTTTTGGTAGCTTGATTATGAAATGCCTTGAGGTAGCCTTGTTTCGGTTAAATCTGCTTGGTGTTCTATGACCTTCTTATACCTGAATATTGATCTTTTTCTCTAGGTTTGGAAAGTTCTCTGTTATTATTTCTTTGAATAAACTTTCTACCCCAGTCTCTCTCTCTACCTCCTCTTTAAGGCCGATAACTCTTAGATTTGCTTTTTTGAGGCTATTTTCTAGGTCTCGTAGGCATGCTTCATTCTTACTCTTTTTTCTTTTTTCTCTTCTGACTGTGCATTTTCAAATAGCCTGTATTCAAGCTCACTGATTTTTTTCTTCTGCTTGGTCAATTCAGCTGTTAAGAGATTCTGAGGCATTTGAATTCTTAAACTCTAGAATTTCTGCTTTTTTTATTATTATTTCAATCTCTTTGTTAAATTTCTCTGAATTCCTTCTTTGTGTTGTCTTGAAGTTCATTGAGCTTCTTTAAGACAGCTATTTTGAATTCTTTGTCTGAAAAGTCACCTATCTCCATTACTCTGAGATTGGTAACTGGTACCTTATTTAGTTCATTTGGTGAGGTCATGTCTTCCTGGATATTCCTGATGCTTATGGATGTTTGTTGATGTCTGAGGATTGAAGAGTCAGGTATTTGTTTTAATCTTCACTGTCTGGGCGAATTTGAACTCGTCCTTCTTAAGAAGGCTTCCCAGATACTCAAAAGGAATTGAGTAATGTGGTCTAAGTCTTTGGTCACTGCAGCCGTATCTATACTGGGGGTGCCCCAAGCCCAGTAATGTTGTGACTGTTGCAGACTCCAGGTGGTAACCCTTTGGTGAGCTTGGGTAAGATACCAGAGAATTCCCTGGATTACCAGGCAAACTCTTCTCTCTCACTCTCTGTGCTGGGCTGTTAGAGTTGGGGGAGGGGTGATGAGGTTGCTCCTTCATAGCCACCAGCACCAGGTTACACTTGAAGCCAGCCCAGTCTCACTCAAAACCTGTGGTGACTGTTTGTTGCCTGGCGACTTCTGATGTTTATTCAAAGCCCAAGGGCTCTTTAGTCAGCAGGTGGTAAATCCTGCCAAACTGGGTCCTTCCCTTCAAGGCAGCATGTTTCCTTCTGACCCAGGGTGGGTCCAGAAAAGCCGTCCAGGGACTAAGGCATGAACTCAGGCTGGAGTCTACTTGGTACTTTATTTTACTGTGGCTGAGCTGGTACCCAAGTTGCAAAACAAAGTCCTCTGACCTCTTCCTTTTCCTTTCCCCAAGTGAAAGAAGACTCTCCCTGAGCTGCACTGCCTGTAGTTGGGGGAGGGGTGACACAGGCACTGGCTTGGCTGCAGCTGCTGGTGTCTCACTGGGTCACATGCACCCCAAGTCCACTGGCTCTGAGCCAGCAGAGCCACAGGAATTGCCCAAGGACTGCAGCCTTTGTGGCCCGACTGCCTTACCTACGAATTTTATTCCAGACCTCAAGCTGCTCTTTGTCTGCTGGTGATGGGGCTAGCAGGAACTCAGGCTTCAGGGCAGAGCATTTTCCTCTGGCTGAGTGGGTCAGAATGCTCCCTCCATGGGCACTGGCAGAATTCTGCCCTGTGCTGTGTTCCCCTATGCCAGGGTAGCCCTGAGTTTCAATTCAAAGCCACACAATCACTTTACTCTCCTTCCTCCTCCGGCACCCAGATCCTCTCTCCACCTGGTGCGCTCGCTGGCAGAGCGCTGCTGGGGCATGGGGAGGGGTGGCGTACTCAGTGCGAGACTGTCTTTTCTGCCCTCTTCAGTGCCTCTTTCCTTGGTATAATGTTAAAACCAGGCTGCTCACCTCATTTTTGGTTCTTCTGAAGGTGCTTGCTTGCATTCATGGATACTTGTTGAATTAGATGTCTGTGCAGAGGGACGATTGCTGGAGGGTTCTATTCAGCCATCTTGCCTCACTGACTCCACAAGGGGTGATGCTTTGTGATGATAACCCTGTAGTGGACTCTTCTTTGAGTTACTGTATGTAATTTTAACATTTGGTGACCATCTGCTAAATAGTTCGCTCTCAAGGGAGAAAAGAACATTCCTTGTTTTTTCAAAGGAGAAATTTAAGCAGCCTTTTAGCAGATTTATTTATTTCTTTGTGCGAGACAAACCTAAAAATATGCTATCAAAGAGTAACAGATGCATTTAGCAAAACAGATTTTAATTCCATTTTTGTTGTTGAATTTAGCTCTGATGTTAAAAGATTTCTGGGGATGTTTTTTCTCTAGGTTCTTAGGTATAGTATTTTCTGTATAGACATTGTGTATATAATCTAATTTTCCTGAATCCTGCATATAAATGTATTGTTCTTTTTTTTTTCTTTTTTTGAGACAGTCTCACTCTGTTGCCCCTCCTAGAGCACAGTGGCGCTGTCATAGCTCACAGCAACTTCAAACTCCTGGGCTCAAGCGATCCTCCTGCCTCAGCCTCCTGAGTAGCTGGGACTACAGGCATGCACCACCATGCCCGGCTAATTTTTCTATATTTTGTAGAGATGGGGTCTCGCTCTTGCTCAGGCTGGTCTTGAACTCCTGACCTCAAGTGATTCTCCTACCTCGGCCTCCAAAGTGCTATGATTACAGTAAGCCACCGCACCCGGCCTAAATGTATTATTCTTAATTCGCTTCCTAATAAATCACATATAATACAATGGAGATAAATATAGTGATCATATTTGAGGAATTTCAATGAAATCCTGTCAAAGTATTAAACAGGACTTGCAGAAAAGCAGTTTTGATTTACATTTTAGAGGGAAACTTAATCAAGTTGTGGATTAACTGAAACAATTACTGAGCCAAATTATTATGGGTTTTTTGTTTTGACATTATGGTATATTTCCTTCTTTTTTTTTTTTTATTTCAGCATATTGTGGGGGCACAAAAGTTTAGGTTACGTATATTGCCCTTGCCTCCTGCCCCGAATCAGAGCTTCAAGCGTGTCCATCCCCTAGACGGTGCGCATCGCGCTCATTATGTATATATACAACCATCCCCTCCCCCCCACATCTGCCCGACACCCAAATAATGTTATTCCTAAATGTGCTCTTAGGTGATGATCAGTGAAACCAATTTGATGGTGAGTATGTGTGGTGTTTATTTTTCCATTCTTGGGATACTTCACTTAGTAGAATGGGTTCCAGCTCTATCCAGGAAAATACAAGAGGTGCTATATCACCATTATTTCTTATAGCTGAGTACTACTCCATGGTATATATATACCACATTTTATTAATCCACTCATGAATTGATGGGCATTTGGGTTGTTTCCACATCTTTGCAATTGTGCTGCTATAAACATTGGGGTGCAGATGTCTTTTTTATAGAATGTCTTTTGTTCTTTTGGGTAGATGCCCAAGAATGGGATTGCTGGATCAAATGGTAGGTCTACCTGTATCTGTTTAAGGTATCTCCATATTGCTTTCCACAGAGGTTGCACTAGTTTGCAGTCCCACCAGCAGTGTATGAGTGTTCCTGTCTCTCCACGTCCACACCAACATTTATTGTTTTGGGACTTTTTGATAAAGGCCATTCTCACTGGAGTTAAATGATATCTCATTGTGGTTTTGATTTGCATTTCCCTGATGATTAGAGATGTTGAGCATTTTTTCATACGTTTGTTGGCCATTCTTCTGTCTTCTTTTGAAAAATTTCTATTCATGTCCTTTGCCCACTTTTTGATAGTGTTGTTTGATTTTTTCTTGCTGATTTTCCTGAGTTCTAAATAGATTCTAGTTATCAGTCCTTTATCAGATGTGTAGCCGGCGAAAATTTTTTCCCATTCTGTAGATTGTCTGTTTGCTCTCATGACAGTTTCTCTGTGCAGAAGCTTTTTAATTTAATCAGGTCCCATTTATTTATTTTTGTTGTTGCTGTGATTGCCTTTGGGGTCGTCTTCATAAATTCTTTGCCTAGGCCAATGTCTATAAAGAGTTTTTCCCACATTTTCTTCTAGAATTCTAATAGTTTCGCATATGGTTTATCATTAAAGAACAAAATGGTTGTGTCATTTGAACTTCACCATGGTTTGAAAATCCAAAATTATGTCTTCAATTTGCTTTAAGAAGATGAGCACATGAGATATTCAGAGAGATTCTCATGTAAAGTTTGGGAAGTGCCCTCTGTGAGAGTCCAGCCAAAAGACTCAGATCTCCTCTTTCTGTAGGCCATCCTGCATCACTGACTACTCAGCAGTTTCTAAATAGTATTTGAAAGGTAGATTGCCCTTTTTGGTTTTCATTGTTGACTTTTTTTAGATTTTAAAGAGCAAGATGATCTTGCTATAACAGGCTTTTCATTAGCATAATTAAGAACTATCATGTCCAAAATTTACATGTAAATACAAAGTAACTGAAAGACTCAGAAAGAAATATTATTAAACCATGGATCCGGTAAACTAAAAATTCAGAGGGTAACATGTTCAAAGGTCCAAGAGACTTTTAAGATTGGGTTGTCTTTGTTGTCATAGGAGATCATCCTTGTCCTGGTTCTGTCATGATCTTCTGATATGTGACTTGGGTCAATGATTTAATTTTACCACTTTTGTGGCCTCTTCCCTCTCTATTAGTAAGGGGCATTGTCCAGTGGTATGCTAGTTAATGTTTGACAACAATTTCAGATGGTGTCCAGTAAGCCCTGATGATAGCATCTGCCTATTTTCATGGTGTAAATACTTCCCCCATGGCTGATTTCAAGCTACCAACATGATGTCACTGAATGCAAAGTTGGGAAGACATGTGCACAATTGGCTCTCACAAATGGCATGACCCAGTTCTCTTCTCAGGGACAACAGCTGTGGGGTTCTGGCCCAATAATCCATTTTAGGGGCTGAATTATCCAGTCTGTCTATTCACATCATCATGCTAACCAAGTGTTTTGAGCTCTGTAAATGCAATTGTATCATCTAGGAAAAGTGGTTGTCTGTCAAGTATACACTTTCAAACACTCATTTACTGACTTCAAAGCCCCCTTGGCTGACATTATCATGGTAGCACTTCCCTGTGTCCCACTCCTGCCACCCTTGCTGAAGCCACCATCAGTGCCCACACAGACCCCTGCAGTAGTCTCCAAATGAGAGTCTCTACCGTTGTCTGTTCTCCATACAGCAGGCAAAGTGTTCTGTTTTATTTTATTTGTATGGATGGGTGTGTGTATGTGTGTGTGTATTTTTGCTATAAGCCAGAAGATGCCATTCCCCTCTTTAAAATCCTCCTGTGGCTCCTCTTGTCTACAGGACCCTCCATAACTGGTCTTCATCCACTTGGGGTTCCTCATCTCTTACCACTCCCTCTTTCTCACCTGGCACCACATTCCGGTTATACCAGCCTTCTTTCTGTTCCTCAAATATGCCAGCATTGTTTTCAGCCTTGAGGCCTTTGCATTACTGTGCTTACTGTTCCTTCTGGCTGACACTGTTCCCTCAAATCTGTGCAGAGCTATCTCCTTCTTATCATTCAAACATCATTTCCCCAGAGCAGCCTTCGTGGCTTACCCAATCTAGAATAGCCCCATCTTCTCCCAAGATAATCATTCAAACCACCATTTTCGTCACTGTGCTTATCTTTATCTGAAATTATTTCATGTTTTTTCATTTCATGTTTGTCTCTGCACCCAAACGCCCCCTTTATTCTCCCTGCCATTAGAAAGTAAGCTCTGTGAGAACAAAAGCTCTCTCTGAACCGCCCACTGCTTCACTGGAAACTGGAGTATCTATCACATACATAGTAGGTGCTCATTAAATATATGTTGGAGGAAGGGAGGGAGGAGAGCTTTTTGCTTTGGATTGGTACAAAACAAAAAGGAGAATTGTTATATACTATTAATTCTTACAGAAAAATACAATTTACCCTGCCTACCTATATTCATTTGTACCACATGCCACAATACCTCATGTTTCATCTGTTTTAACAACAGATAAGTATTTAGTGCCCATGATGCACAAGGTTCTATCAAAGATAGGATGCAGGAATAAATCAGAAACAGATACTGCCCTCAAAAGAGCTTATAAACTAAACAGTTCACAATTTTCTCATCTGTGTAATTGGTGACCCTTATAATTAGTTCATAATATGATAATTAGCCAGTAATTATATATTATTAAATGTAATTATTATATAAGACTGAATTAGCTATATGACTTGGATAAGTCCCTTAGCCATTCTCCTTTAAAGTTTTATTATCTTTATTCTGCACAAAAGGGGCCAGTGTTAAATTAGCACTTGGCCCTATTAATCCCTTGGCACTTGTACCAGTCAGGGTTCTTTATTGTACACAATAGCAGCTGACTCTCATTATCTTAGAGAGAGGAGGAATTTATGAAAGGGATGTACACAATCAGGAGGAAGGCAGGAACTAGGCTTAATATGGACAGAAACCAAGAGAAATGAGCTGGCCAGAGGTCCCGCCTGGGGACAGCGTGTTCAAGGAAGAGTGCGCTGTCCGTGCTGGAAGTAGGCCCTAGCCCGGAGGGCATCACCACAGTCAGAGCCCCCACCACGCCCATCGGAATGGAAGGAATTCCATACCATCCTCGCTTCTTGGTGTCACTTGTTCCACATCAAAATCTCAAGTCCATCTGGTCATGTGACTGAGCTCCGCCCTCCAGTATCAGCCTTTTCAGCATCTGTCGTTGAAGGCCGGACCCAACCTTCCACCAAGACCCCACGGTGATGGTTTCTGCAGACACAGGAGGGGCCTCTGAGTCTGGGCAGCCACAAGTTGAACAAATGCCCACTTGAGTATTCAATGCTCCATTCAAAATGCTCTGCCCCAATCTCACCATGAACAGATCTCCAGGTTTTTTCTACCCCAACAAGACTTGCAAATGCCCCTACTTCAAATTATTTGCAAGAAGAAAATAAATATTTATATCCTTTTTCAAGAGGCAGTAACTTAGATGAAAATATAGAAATTAATAAAGAATAAAATTAAGAGAGGGTTAAAGCCCCAAGAGAAAAATAGATCCAGAGGAGTTCGGAATTGGCAGGAAAACAAAAACTCAAATGAGTGACTTGCTCTGATGAAGTCGTGGGCAGGACCTTGGGGTCGCTGGTGTCCATGGCAGTTTCCTCTGATGCCAAAGCTTTACTTACTTATTTTTCCACTGTGATCAGTTTCTCACTCAACACTCTGTAGGACGAACAGCAACAGGCATCCAGGAGAGTGCCAGGCAGCCCCTTGGTTCCTCGAGCAGACGGGCCACCATCACTGCATCATGGAACACATCTCCAGACTCCGAGAGACCCTGACTGGTTGGGTCCCAGCCGCTGCGTCTGTCCTGCTGACTCCTGCAGCTTCTGGGAATCAGCCTGCCGATGGCTCAAAGCAGCTCTGGGTGCTGGGCTCCACTCCCTGCTCTCTGTGTGTTCCTCGCTCTGTGGATACTCAAGACTGGGTCCAGTGCCTGTCCCCAGAGCCTACCAGCAGCCACAGCAGGGCTGCTCGCTCGGCCCAGAGTCCTGCCCTCCCAAGCTCCCGCTCACTGCCCCAGTGGTGCCGCTGAAGTTATTGACAAGAGGCCTGTAGCTTCCAGCTGCTCTAAGCTGCCATAGGATCTGGGCCCTCTTAGACCGCCCCAGCCCTGGACCTCTCCCTCCTCCCTGCTGGCTGGGGACAGACAGGACCCCGCCGTGACCAGATGTAGCTGGTGCATTCCTTGACAACTAAGGGCTGTGACTAGCTGGTCAGGTGTGAGAAGTCTGGGACCAAAAGAGAAGACATAGACAACTTTGCTTGGACGACAGAAAGTTCCTAGGAGGGGAAGTTGGGAAGGAGGAGGAAAGGACAAGGGAGGCAAGGTGGGTGCTCCAGGACTGCAGTCCCTGCTCACAGTCCGAGCTGTTGTCCGGGGGCAAGACCAGCCGCTCACCACCATGGGCACAAAGCTAAGCTCCAGCGTCCTCATCACACTTGGTATCAACACCTGTTTTCCCAGGTCACCGCCCTGCTTTCCAACCTGGTGCTCTTTCAGGTTACCTGGGAGAGGTAGGCCTTGAAGATTGCAGTTCTCTCAACCGCCTAATAACTGAGACCCGCCTTCTGGCTGCAGCCCAGCCTTGGGGGATGACTTGCAGGTGAGGGGCTAGTGCCTCTCCCCCTCGGCGATGCCTTTTGCAGAAAGCTGCAGTCCTCATTGTCATCTGTCTTTGTCAGTACAAACTCCCCCACCACCCCGGGAACATTCTAAGAACAGGAAGTTTGACCCATGAGTCTTTGAAACACTCTTCCTGACATCCCATAGCTTTTTTAAAAAATGTTCGTAGAACTGTTTTGATCCTCCTTTCCCCTGAGGGGGTCCACACTCACCTACTTCACTCTGCCTCCCTAAGTTCAGGAAGCCAGCAGGGAGAGGGGCTTTCACGCTGTCACCTCTGCAGAGGCTGAGAGCCTGCGGGCCGTCCAGAACTTGGCGGTGGGCAGTCCTGTCCTCCTGCAGGCCCTGCGCAAGGAGGGGGTCGCGCCCCCTCCCACCACGGCTCTGCTGCTTCTAAAGCAAGGTTTATAGCATCAGGCCAGCTCCCGGTCCCTTCCTGCTGTACCTTTTTTATTCTAAACCTGGGCCCTGCTGAGATCAATAGTTCTCTGTTAAGTGATTTTCAGCCCAGAACTTTCCTCCTTCAGTGGCACTTTCACTGGACCTACTTTTCCCTCTGCCTTTGGGAGCAGTGACTAGGTTAAATAGGCCTGTCCCTCCAAGGGTCCCAGGCCAGCAGCCCCTTCCCTCCTTCACACTGAGGAGGGCCCGTGGAGAAGGAGGACAGCAGGGACACCAGCCTTTGTTAGGTGCCACCTGCTTTAAGGTGAGGGCTCCAGCCACTCTGCATGTGGCCTCGGCTGTGCAAGGATGCTTGGCGTTTGTGTGGTGCTTTATCATGTTCAAAGCACTTTCGCATACATGATTTAAACTTGACACGAGAGTTGGAACCCATTCTATTAAGTGAAGTATCCCAAGAATGGAAAAACAAGCACCACATGTACTCACCAGCAAATTGGCTTCCGTGATCATCACCTAAGTGCACATTTGGGAATAACACCAATTGGGTATCAGACTGAGGTAGGGAGTGAGGGGAGGGGATGGGTGTATACCTACATGATGAGTGCGAAGTGCACTGTCTGGGGAATGGACACGCTTGAAGCTCTGACTTGGGGGAATGGGCGGGACATGGGGCAATATATATAACCTGAACTTTTGTACCCCCATAATAAGCTGAAATAAAAAAAAAAAAACTTGACACGAGCATCTAGAATTTAAAAATGCTTCAAGGTATGATGATGCCACTCTAAAGGGATTTGTTGCTTTGCAAAAATCTTTCAATACAGATTTGCTTCGGATAATGCATTTAAAATGTGTCCATCCACGCAAATGTGGTACTCCACCCCTCCGCCACGTTTGCAGGAACCCACCAGTTCAGAACAAAGATGCCATTAATAAGGGCTTGAACATGACTCTTTGAGTGCTCTAACATGTTGTTTTTCTAACAGAGCAAAATTTACTCTTCTTTCCTCCCTCTTTTTAGAGTCAGTTGCCAAGGTTTTCCTTTATTTGTCAGTCCAGGAATAGCATTTTAATTTCAGAGATCACAGCCGGATCCTCTCTCCCTCACCTGCTGTCCCCTATGTGTGTGTCAAACAAGAGTATGTTTTTCCAGCCCATCCTTCCTCCCTCATGAACCCAGAGCCTGCCCCTGAGCCCCTGTGAGAACCAGCCTTTTCGCTGCCCGCCTTGAGCGGTACTTGTCGTGTTCACTAGGAACTAGGCTAGGAACCCCGATGCCAGTGCTGCGGATATCCCCTGATGTTTTGAGATAACGCCTACCCCGTCCTCACGGCCACCGTGTTGGTGCAAAGGTTTGAGAAACCCACCATGCCCCTGCTGAAATTGAGCAGGGACAGGGCTGAGGTGCTGAGGTTCTCCCCCATAACCAAAATGATTGCTTTAGAAAGAATCCTTGTTTCAGGTTATTTTCCTAGGCCTAAAGTTCCAGGAAAGCAGGAGTGATGTCTTTCCCTGGGGGAGCTTCCAGTAAGTAGGTAGCAGTTGCATTGCTTGCACGCCTTTCAGGAGCTGTTTCTGCTGATGTCTTCAGACCAAAAGTGCAAAGAGAGAAATGCAGTAGGTCATGCTGAAGCTTTGGGGAAATGCTTATACGCTTCAGCCTAGGAGGTTGTGCAAATATATTTTAGAATGGAAAATGCAGTATAAACGTAAGTCTCAGAAGAGCATGGTAACCAAGAAAAACCTCAGAAAATGGTCTTGTGACAGCACCTTCTAAGCATAGCCATAAAGTCTGGGTGCATAGGTGAAGGTCCATGTTCAATGGTTTACTGATGCTCCATTACACTACGTAGTCAATCAATGCGTTGCCTTTCATTAGCAGTACTTCAGAGCATTCTGCAAAACTGTAGTGAATGTCAAGCATTGATGCATTTCCAGCAGTACCTGCACGTGCATCTGTGGTACAACGGCTAGAGGGTTTGTGTTTCTGATTTTTAGTAAATAAACCTTTAGCATACCCCAGAAGAACTAATCAAGGGGGCTCAATATAGTCGTCTCTGGAGAATCACTGTAGTTTTCTTTGGCCAGTTCAGAAGCTAAGCATAGACATCTCCACTAAACATGGAGAGTAGTCCAGGGCAGGGGAGAAGCACAAGATTCCCACTTGCAGGGTGGAGACCATAGTCTGGCTTAGCCACTTACACCACCTGTATTACCTTGGGCAAGTAATGAATCCTTTTCTTGCCTCAGTGTTGTCTTCTATAACTTGAGATGGCAACAGTCCCTACCTTATGGAATTGTTGTGTTGGTCAGAGCATGACTACAGTGCCTGACACTTGGTAGGCAGCCAACAAATGGGATCTGTTACCATGATGTAGAGCTACGGTGCTTGCTTTCTCTTTAGCCTTCCTGCAGTCAACTTTTAATACATACCTATAACTAGTAGAGCTCAAAAGACATAAGACAACGTCTCCAATGTTTGCCTCACAGAAATCAAATCTCATTAATATTATACATTTTTGTGGGAGAAAGAGTCTTACTCTGTCGCCCTGGGTAGAGTGCAGTGGCGTCATCATAGCTCATTGCAGCCTCAAACTCCTGGGCTTAGACGATCCTCCTGCCGCAGCCTCCTAAGTAGCTGGGACTACAAGCATGTGCCACCATGCCCAGCTAATTTTTCTATTTTTTATAGAGATGAGGTCTTGCTCTTATTCAGGCTGGTCTTGAACTCCTGGCCTCAAGCAATCCTCCCACCTTGGCCTCCCAGAATGTGGCTAGGATTACAGGCGTGAGCCACTGTACCTGGCCTTGTTACTTCTTAATCTCCTTCTGATGTGGAGAAAAATTATTACGACCTTTATATTTTCTTGAGCCTGTGGTCAATTAGATATTAACAGGGGTAGATTATATAAGAGCTCTTCCACTACAAAATGTGGAAGAATTTGTCCAGAAGTGGAAGTCAAGTGTAGGGACATCTGCTGTGATCATGTTATGAGACCTCAGGGAAACGTAAACTTTCTAGGTTTGGGGCTGGGCCTTCACAATATGCTGGGCGTGGGCTGTGTGGTTTCAAGGTTACTTCTAGCCTAGGTGCCATGTTTCTGTTTGCTCACTTGGCAAGCTCCATCTTCTCTCAACAATTTGGTTTTTAAAGCTTTCCTTGCATTCATAGCTCACACAACGATGAACTGCAAGAGACATAGACACCATCTAGGGTAACATTCTGGTTTTACAAATCAGGAAACTAGGACTTAGAGAATAAGATTGTTTTTCCCCTTTATATCATATAGCTAGTTTTTGGCTATGCTAAAACCAGAACGCAGGTGTCTTGACTCCTAGATTGCTGCTCTTTCCTTTCTACTGTGTTGTTTCTTTCCCACAAATGAGTTTTCACATTTAAGAACCAAATATGAAAATATAGCAGAGCTAATTTTTGACTGACACTAACAACCTAGTCATTTCATTGAATAACTAAGAAAATTAAATAAGTCAAATGGATCTGACTGTTGAAAGGACTATTTGAAAGGTTTTTACACGTCCACCTATTGATCTTCTAGTCATCTAGAAAGATACATTATTATTAGACTTGAGGGATAGCAAGAGGGTTATGAATGGCATGCTCGATGTGTCCTAAAGGGACTTCTCAGGGACATGACTGGTTTATCTCTGAGCTTTGCATTTTAGAAACCTCAGGAAGCTCTGGACTTCCACTTACCGGCTTCCTAGGATCATGCACTGCAGCCTTGGAGTCTAACAGTTAATCCGCAGCTTCCCTGACTTTGTGCTACCCTGTGGTCAGATATTTTCATTCCTGGTGAAATAAGGAAATGATTTCATGTTGACTAACCAAAGTCAACATAGGAATCTAATAATCACGTGCTTGATCACAAGATGTACAGAGCATGTATGTGTAAACCGAGAAATAATAAATCAAACCAAACGGCTTTATTAGGTGATGGACACATTACAAGTCGACATGGTGAGGAGGTGGTGTCCTGTTAACTAGTAACTGCTCTGTGTGTCCATCGTGTGGCTCTGACTTAGGCCACAGCTGGGGTCCACCCTCCCCTTCCCCTGCTCAGGATGAGTCTGTGGAAGCCATTGGAACAGAGAGAGGAACTTCTGCATGTTTAATTGGCAGCACTTTTGATGAAAAAGCTTATACAACACTTGAGAATGCGGCTGTATCTGAGTTAATTTTGGTGGAAAGAATGTACATTAGTCCCTCTTTTATCCTTCCATGGTTTCAGTTACCTGTGGTCAACCACGGTCCAAAAATATTAAGATATTTTGAGAGAGAGGGGGAGAGACCATTTTTATTACAGTATGTTGTTATAATTTTTCTATTGTATTATTAGCTGTCATTGTTAATCTCTTACTGTGCCTAATTTATAAATTAAACTTTATTATAGGTATGTACGTATAGGAAAAAGCATAGTATATATAGGGTTCAATACTGTCTGTGGTTTCAGGCCTCTACTGGGGGTCTTGGAACATATTCCCTTCAGATAAGGGGGAACTATTTTCTGCACTAATTTTGAAGGAAAATCATTTGTGAAACTTATTTTTAAAAGACTGCTTTATTTTAAAAAAAAAGGACAAAAACAATCAAGTTGGTTATTTCCACTCTACTGAGAGATGTTCAGCATTCAACTCAAGTCCCTTAAAAATTAAGAAAAGGAACCATAAAATGTTATTCCACATTGAAAAGAAATTTTAATTACACATCATATTGTTGTTTCAGATTATGGTCAGTTGATATACAAGGAAAGGGAAGAATGGAGAAACAACAAACAAAAACACAGAAAGATACAAGAAGTGAATGAAAGAAAGATTAGAAAAACAGAAAAAGAGTTGGAAGAGAGAATAAGTTTTGGAGACTAAGAAAAAGGAAAACAGGACCGTGTAGCTTTCCTACCTGGCACTTAAGCCCAGCTTCTTATCACTTTGTTGTCCTTTGGCTGAATTCTCACGAGAATGAATTATACGTTTCACAAGTGTAAGAATTGTGCTGGGTTTTGCTCACTGTTTTCCCAATGCCTAGCACAGACCTAGTAAATGCAAGTAAGAATTATTAAATGAATGAATGAACAAAGGAACAAATGAAGAAAGAGAGTGTAGGGAGAGAGAGTTCCGTGGCCCAAACAGCTTCGGCTGTGTTCACAGAGAGCGGCCGTTGTTTCCTCAAAAGCCAGAGGCCTTGGCCGTGACTGAGCCCGGCCCCTGGGACCTGCAATAGCACATCTTTGGAAGCAGTTTCACAAACTCTCACCCATGTTCTGTTTGACAGAGTTACAATCCACTAAGCATTAGGACATCTTTTTGCATCTGTTTCTTTTGGAAACCTTCTGAAGGTCAACTGACCGTTTTCACCATCCCTCACCTTGGGTATCACCATGTCACCTGGTACCTTCTCACCCCCAGCCTAGTCTCTGATGTTCCCAAATTCTTCTGCCCCAACAGTCCCTCTGGAATCCCTTTCCTGTTATATATAAACATCTCTTTTCTCCCACAATGCACTTTCTTGGCTCTGCCAAGAGGATCCCTATGCATTCTGTGCTGCTGTAACAGAATACCTGAGACTGGGTAATTTATGATAGGCAGACATTTATTGGCTCACAGTTCTGGAGGCTGGAAAGTCTAACAGCAAGGTGCTGCATCTGGCGAGGGCCTTCTTGCTGCGTCATCATGTGGCAGAAGGCGAGAAGGTGAGAGGGAACAAGAGGGGACTGAATTCACCCTTATATAACGACACCAATCCTACCCAGGAGGGTGGAGCCCTCATGGCCTGATCACCTCTTAAAGGTGCCACCTCTTAATACTGTTGCGATGACAATTGCAAGGTGACAAGCATTCAAACCATAGCAAGCCCCTTTTCTTTTAGTCCTCTGGTAGCAGCTGCCTATTTCCCCAACCCCTCTGTGTTAAAGGCCCTGGAAAAGGGTCAGCACACTCTGGGCTCCCTGTCACCAAGAAATCACGACACCTTCAACCTCCCACAAAAAAATGTCTTGCTCTAGTCCTTCCCATCTCTGTCCTCTGATGCCTATGGGTCACTCTTGTATATTTATCACAGATTTTGGCCCCTGGTCACCCTCAGCCTCCGCCTCCACCCCAACTGCTGACCTCCTTCATGATGACTTCAGGAGCTTTGTGCACAATTCATCCAAAAGTTTAGTCTCAGCAAATTCCATGACTTTTAAAATTGTGGTAAAATATGTATAACATAAAATTTACCATTTTAACCATTAAAGTGTACAGTTTTGTGACATGAAGTACATTCACATGATTCTGCAACCATCACCACCAGTCTAACTCCAGAAATTTTTCATCTTCCCCAGCTAAAACTCTGTACAAGTTCAGCCATATTTACTTTTACCAGATTTAAAGCATTCTCGCCCCAGAATTTTCATTTCCCAAAGTTGTTCTACCTTCAGAATTTTAAATTTCATTATTCCACTTTCTGGCCACAGACTTCCTGTCTAGATCTGAGTGGGGATCCTGGCTAATCCACCTGCTGGCCTCGTGTCTTGGTCCATTGTGTGTTGCTATAAAGGAACACCTGACACTGGGTGATTTATAAAGAAAAGAGGTTTATTTAGCTCACAGTTCTGCAGGCTGTACAGGAAGCATGGCGCTGGCACCTGCTCAGCTTCTAGTGAGGGCTTTTGTGCTGGGTCAAAAATGGTGGAGAAGGTCAAAGGGCATGAAATGGCATGTGCAGAAAGAGACCAAACCTGAAGAGCATCCCGGCTTTATAACAACCCACTCTCGCGAGAACTAATCCATTCCTCCAAGAACCGATACAGTCTTGCAAGAGCAAGAACTCACTCGCTACCTGGAGAGTGGCACCAGGCTATTCGTGCAGAATCCACTCCCATGACCCAAACACCTCCAACATGGGGATCACACGTCAACATCAGGTTTGGAGGGGACAAACAACCCATATCCAAACCATAGCACCTCAGTTTCTTCATTTGTAAAATGCAGATAATAGATACTATTGTACATAATATAGATACTAGAACCTAAGTTCCTGGGATCATTGAAAGGATTACATGCTTATAGAGTATTTAGCACAGGTCTTTTCTTCTCTATCCTTCCTACCAGTCCACACATTAATGTTCACCAGTCCAACCACGGCTCTGCTGACATCCTTGGCTTCCTACACCTTTATCTTTCTCATGCCCATCCTAGGGAGACGCAGCATCCTGTGTCAGTCCAGCTCTCTGCCTCATCTGCATGTCCACCTGGGCTGTGGTGAACAGCGGTCTTTGCTGCAGTCATCGCGAGGCGTGGTCTCCCACTCGGGCCATCTGTATATTGCACAAGCATTTAATGGGTCCCTATTTGGTTCCCTCTGCCCTTTCCTCACATCAGCTATTTCAGATCTTTCCCCTCTGTTCCATCCCCCTAGCCTGCCACTGCCCCAGCGGTCATCATTTATTTTCTCTCTCCATAGACCAGAGTCCCTACACTTTAGGGACATCCCCTGAGGTTCTGATTGGGTAAGAGGTAGTGGGGTTGGAATCTCAATTTTAACAAGCTACCCCAGGGGATATTGACAGACCCAGTGTGCAGTCCTGTCTTTGTGGAGGGCGGTCCTGAGCCACTAGCTCCGTGAGAGCAGACACACATCTCATCTGCCTTTCACTCCTAAATACATAACAATAGATGTTAGGGGGCTGATTGAATGAATGAATCTGTCTGTCGCTTTGCACTTCAGAGTAAGTTACTGTCCTCCTTTGAAATGCTAATTTGCTACAGCTATTTAAATGCAGTTTAAAACTCTTCAGGAGGTTTTATCTTTAATTCTTTGTCAGCCCTTTTCATGGCCATTGGGAGTAGGGAACTATAAAGAACTTGTTATTCCCTGACTAGCACCAACAACAAAAAGCCAACCTGAGGGCCAGGTGAGGTTGAGACTGCAGTCCAGAGATACCCAGATCGGGCCTTTCCTCTGTAACTTAGGGAAGGGAGGAGTGCACCAGATGTCTCTCACTCTAGGGCTCCCCCAGGAAGAGGTTCTTGTAGCCACTTCAGTGGACTTTTGTGGAATGAAAGAACGTTAAGCAGGAAGCTCACTACCAGGGATGTTGGGAGAAGGTGACTTAGAGACCTTGGTAGACAGAGACAAAGACTGACACACCTAATGGTGGAGAAGCCTTCAAATCCCAGCTCTACCATTTACGAGCTTGTGACATGGGCAATTAAACTGTTGAAGCCTCTTATTTTCTTATCTGTAAAATGGGGACAATGTGATTTATCTTTCAGAGCTTTTTTGAAGATTGAAAAATGTAATATAAGTAACATAATGATTCTGTGATGTTAGGCAATTGGACAGAATTTTCACGAGAGCATCTGTCTGTCTCTACCATGATGGAGGGGAAACACACACACGCGTGCGCATGGCACCTACACCCAATCTGCCTAGAAAAACGGAAGTGGTACCAGCTATTGCCCTCTGAGGAAGTCTAACTCTGAAACCTCACCCCACTGTAATAAAATGTTTCCAAAGGGAGCAGACAGAGTAACCCAGGGCCATGCCCTCCCACTTCCCTCTTCCCTGCGTGGGGCTCAGAGGCCTGCAGAGCTGGTGGGAGCTTCCCCTGGGGAAGTGGGAGGCAAACTAGCATGGGTGGCTGGGGCTGGGACATTTCTTTTACCACCTTCCTATTCCGCCGCCCCTCTCCTCTGTGCCAGGGTGAAAGAGAAGCAGCTGATGCCTGTGCTATTCCTGTCCTGCATACCTGGCTCTGCTCTCCCAGCCTCCAGAGCCTCCCTCATCTTTCAGCATTCCCTGATTGCCCGCAGGCTTCATGGTGCTGTTCTAGCTGCTTCATCCGGGACCTCCCTGGGAACCCATAGGAAGCTTGCTCCAATATTGGAGCTCTTCCTCCAGCCCACGAAGGCTGATGCCTAAAGCCCCACTTTATTCCCGTCCTCAGCCCCTCTCCACCCCTGGCCAGCAGGTGCCTTTTGGTTTGAGTGCTAAAAGTCTTTGGTTTAAACGTTAATAATAATGAACACCTACATGCATTCTTTATAGGACTTTAGGCTCCCTTCCATACTTACTCCCTTGTTCCTGCACGTCTGTTTGCTTTTAGGAGAAGAATTTGGACTGGTTTCCTCGGATGAGAGCCATGTCCCTTGTTAGCAATGAAGGTGACAGTGAGCAAAATGAAATTCGGAACCTTCAGGAGAAGTTGGAATCGACCATGAGTCTGGTCAAACAGCTGTCGGGGCAGCTGGCGGAGCTCAAGGAGCAGGTCAGTGGGCCCTGGGGTGGGGAGTGGGTGCTGGTGGGATGGAGTCCTTCACCACCCTGAGGGAGGGGAGACCCAGGAACTCCTGGGAGCCAGACGCTGTCCACAGAGGATTATAAACTCCAGCAAGGACGCCTCATGCTGCGCTGTGGAACACATCTCAGCAAGCAGGGACGTCCGCTTATCCCACCTCCCCCGACTGTGTGTGACACTTTTCCTTCTATGGAAGGGGGAAAGAAGAAGGAAATGCCAAAATGCAAGGACCTCTTTGTACTTTTTGATGGAAATTCATATTTTCTGACAGCAATGACTAAACTCATCAGAAAGGCAGATCATCGTTACTGTCTGCCATTTCAATGCTATAAGCAACTCCTTTATCATATGAAATTGTTAGGGAAAATACCAGCAGTAACCATGGTAGCTATTAAAATGACCATGGTGATGGTGACAATTATGTGACAAGCAAGATCTGTTTTAAAAGAACCACGGAGAGGAGTGTGTTCTTTTTCTCTGTTTATGCAAATTCACTTTAAAAAAAAATTTCTCTCTCTCTCTTTTTTTTTTTTTGATACGTATATTCTATATGATGCCGGATTGTAGGTGCTTGGGAAATATCAGCTCCGAACTGCTGTGGCCCCCAGCACTGCCAGCCCTGGGTGGGAGCAGGAGAATCAGCTGAACTCACCCTCTCTCTTTCCCCCCAGATGACAGAACAAAGGAAGAATAAGCAGAGACTGGGCTTCCTCGGATCAAACACACCCCATGTGAATCATCACATGCCACCGCACTGATACCATGGGGGAAGCCGTGACTAGCCTTTCATCAGTGTCCTGCCTGAGCCCTGAATACAGAGCTGAGAGGGAGGGGAGTGAACAGTGCCTATTGTTGAGAAGTTAAAAACAACCCCGTGCCAAGATGTGGAGTGGGTTAGCTCCAAGGACAATTTATAACTGTTTTCGTGGTTGAGAAGACCCAACCTAAAGTGCAGCTACTGGAAAGCGCGCATCACACTCAATGCAACGGGAAGGACTTTGCTCACAGGGCTGGAGAAGGCAGGGAGGAGCGGGGTGGAAGGGGACACGGGGCAGAGAGAAATCGACAGGACTCAGTGTTGTCTTCACTGCTGACTACAACCCCTGTCGTGGTTGGCTGGAATTTCTTTCTTTTAATTGTGGCTTATAGGTCCGTGATAGAGAAAGACATACTTTGGTGGCTAAGTTTTCCTAAGGAAAATAACTGAAAAGATTAAAAAAAGAGTTGAAAAGAAAAACGTTAATGCTTCCAAACCGTAGCTGTCACAGGGCAATTTTCTTATTTATAACATGAAACACAAAGGATTTACAGCTCTAGGAACTTAGTGCTTTGGAGCTTAGGCCTCTCACGCTGACAACATAACTGGAACGTGACTGCTTTCTCCGGGATTTGGACGGCTCTGACAACGTGGAGCACAAAAGGACATTTTCATATAACGTGTTAAAAACGTGTTTTAAGTCATGAATAGGCTAAGATTTTAAAAGATTTGGGGAATAAAAAGCCAACAGTAAGTCCCAGGAAAGAATTTTTTGTCAACATATGTATGCTCTTAAAATACATTGAGATTTATACATGAAAATGTTTAAAGGTGACAGGAAATACTGAGAAACTTATGATGGTGGCATTGTCTTTTATAAACATGGAGCAAAAACTAATTGATTCATGTTTGCTGTACTTAAAGAACTGCTTAAGGAACCAAGTGTTTTTATTTATCCTATTCCTGCAGTTAGGGCAAAAAAAAAAAAAAATCCAAGAAATGTATTGAATACTCAAGAAAATACAGCATTTCAATTGCATATTTAAAACTGTACTTGTAAGGGCTTTTCAAAATGTAAAAAGACAATAACTTCTGACCCAAATTGTTTGTATGTTAAATCATGCACTCAGAATTTGTCAAGGGAGGAAATAACCTGGGGTGGCATGGTCGGATTATTCTCAGAGGCTGTACATTTGGAGTAGCACAGCAAAGTGCGGATCACGAAAGCGTCAGGAGAAGGGCTGTGTGACAAGGGAGGAAAGACACATGACACTAGACTCTGGGAGATGTTTTGCAAGTTGACCTTCTGGACTTTGCCCGCCAGGAACAAAAGATTGCCTCCAGAGTCTTCAAACTCTCAGTTACTGCCAACAAGGTTTAAAGGTCCAGACAGGGTTTGCTATGACAATTTTTAAAGCTTTTGTATTGTTCTAATATAGCTTAAGCTATTGATTCCTTAAAATCTCAAATCATGATCTGTGTAGAATATATTAATAAAGAGTTCATGCTAGCCCACTTGAATGTTTACCCGCTGCTCAGAACATTTGCGGAAAAGAACCTGAACCAGTCCTTCTACCACACACTATTAAAATGCAGACTGGAAACAAAGCTGTTGGAACCTGCAGCAATGAATTTTTTAACTAGATTGACGGGTACCCCACAGCATCACCTCAAACTAAGAATTCCTCGCTCTTGACATGATAGTATTTTTCCTGACCAGTAGCTGAAGGACCCTGACATCCCTGATCCAAAGATACTAAGAAGTTGTGATATATTTGCATCAGCACAGAACTTTGAACTTAGTAGTCAATAAATACATGAGAAATTCAGGTGTCATTCAATTACCCTTAATTCTTTATGAAAACTTTAAACTATATCACTATGTTTTTTTTTAATGGCTTCACGAAAATCAAAGTAGATGAAAGCAGCCATTTTTAAAATCCAAGATTATGATTGCTATTAACAAACAGTATTAGGTGAAAAGTACACTTTAAAATATTTTAATCAGACAGAGTTGTATACATAGGGAAGAGAATGGAAAGGTGGCCAATATTGAGCATATTCCAATATAGAAACCTATCTCTATTTCAGCACAAAATAAAATATTTCTGATGTCTAAACTAAAGGTCAAGAGAATAAATTAATTTGTACAGATGTGAGCAACCTGTCTTTAGATGATGAATTATCTAGTCTTTTCTGACACCATGAGAGTTTTGTTTTCTAGAGAATAAGCCATTGACTAGGTACCTGCTATCTAGAAATGACCTAACGTCCCCAACCATCGTGTAGTGGCAGCTCACTGTTTCACAGCATGTTTTCTCCTGTGGGAAGTATTCAAAAGAGATTACAATGAACAAGATTCTTATTCCATCAAAATTTAAACATTTTTCAGTTGTGTTTTTAAATGCCTCTTTCTTTCCTGCCTAAATGCTTAGAGATTATAAAGCGAAACAAAACAAGAAAAAAACACAAGCAGACAAAAAAGGCACTTTCCAGGGCATTAAATTCATGATGGAGAAGATAATGGGAAATTTGACATTTGATATAAATTTATATTTGTCATGTATACGTTTCTTAACGCAACTGGAATATTTGACCTAGGTAAGTATCAGTTAACATCCATATATGTATATAGTGATATTAAATACAATCATCTTTGACTTTGATGTTAAGGGAGATTTTAAAAAAATATTTAATTATTAAAATCCATATTGGTTTAAAAGTATCAGTTTCTGCTGAATACAATTTTTAGTTTCAAAAGGGCTTTGTTTCCCTCTGTGCTCCATTCTGAGGCTCAAGAGTTTAATGCAAGTATATTTTCTGAGTTAAAATAACATTTTTAGATGAGAAAATGCTTATATCATACAGGACTATAATATTAATAAATACATTGTAGATGTGCAAAGACTTATATTTTCTACCTCTTGAAAAGTTAACTTAGAAAAGCACTTATTTTCTTGCATAGTGACATTTTTCTGTTGGCAAAGAGGATGCCGTTTCTAGTAGATTGTTGGTAATGTCAGGGAGATATTTCACTCAAGTCAAAACTAATTGTGTGCTTCTCCCATATTCTCAGCTCACAACTCAATGTTTCGGCTGCTCTCTTTCTTTGATAGCTGTTTTATTACCAGCAGTACTGCAGTATGGCCCTCCCTCAGCCCCCACCCCCAGGACGGACAATGAGTGGGGAGGCTGGGGAGGTGGCAAGGGAAGGTGGGGATGGGGACTTCTGCTTCCCAGCCCACTGTCACTTTAACTACTGGGAAGAAAGGGCTTATTCTCCAGGAACCCAGTAGATTGGACATAAGCAAGTCAATATTGCACAGGCATCATGACATAACAGATCACAGACTCAAGAGGTAGCCCCTAAACATGCAAAGAACAATGCTTTGTGGAAGAGCAACTGCTCTAGGATGGTGTATTCCCTACAGCTGTTCTGAAAGCTATACGGATAACAAGCCGGCACATTCAGACCCACAGACCCATCCCAATGTGATATATGACATGCACGACAAAGGAGGCAGACATCTTAAACACAAACACAGATGCTACAGGAGCTAGGCAGGTAACTAAAAAGCACGGGATTGTGAGGTGTGCACCATAGGTAGGCAGTGGGGAGGCCATGGTAAGCTCTCTATTTTCAGATTTTGACAACTAATTTCAGGTTTTAGAAAACACCTGAGGCCAGTTGAGGGTTGCTCTTTCTAAAATAATTATTGAGAAAGCTATCCCATTCAGTAGAAGCAAACACACAATATCAAAACCAGAGATCTAAAATGCATGTGCAAATTGAGAAATCTGAAAAGTCCAGGTACCCATCTCTGAACTGGAATGTTTCCACAGACCTGAAGAATTTATGAAATTATCATGCCAGAACTTCTCATATCACCAAGCGAGACGTATTTTTCTCCTGCAAGAGATTACTCTATTTGCCTCAAAAAGAATGATTTTAATGTAACATGTCAAGGGCAGATAATTTATGTTAACATTAATAAAACTGGATTTGTAAAACTTTTTTGTGTGTGATACTTAAAGTGTTTTTTTTCATTTCTTGCCATGTTTCTAAATAATATCCCCCTTGGTATAAAAAGGCATTATTATTGCTATTTCACACAGCAAGATGAGAGGTACTGAAAACTGGGCAACTTGAACCACACTGATGAGCTAATCCAGATGGACCAAAGTGCCCAGGCTTATTGGGAGTTGGCAAATCCCCAACTTACCAACACCTACCAGTATACGTACACTGCGTCTGGTGCCCAGCGTGAGCTCAGTGGGCACAGGCCATTTGGTCGTCTAGGATTTTTCTGGTCTTAACACCTACTGCTTCAAATGATAGTTCCCTTAAGAAGAGAACTAAGCATGCAAATAGCTGAAATCAACCTGGGTGGCGCGAATCACATGCGATCTATAAATAGAATTCTTTGCTCATGTGAGTATTTCCCAGTGTGCCACAGTTCTTTGAAGTAGTGTGGCAACAATTGTTTTGTTTTGCTGGGAATGAGAACAAAAGTTGGGGGAGGGGACCTGGGACGGGGAGTTCCTCTTCCAGGGAGAGTAAGTGGCACGAAGGGCAGCAGTGTGCATGCCGAGCGCAGTGCGACGGAAGTCTGCGACTCACCCTGCCCCGGCCTGGCCAACAGGGTGCTTTGAGGAAGTCTCAGGAAGACCAGTCTTTAGAGAACCACCCCAGCGCAGAAGTCTGTGTACGTCAGCCTCACCTGTGTCCCTCCCCCACAGCAGAGGTGCTGGCACCTCACATAGAGTCACATGGCAAGCAAACACAGACAGCAAATTTTCTGCAGGTAGAAAATGCATAGAAACAGATAAGTTACTAAACTCAGCGTGACTCAGTTTAACAAAAAATTCTGGTTTTTACTATTTTAATACGGATTTCCCCCCCACATCAGCCTGTTCCCTTTTAACTCTGGTCCTTGGGGCAGAATCCGCTCCAGGTGGAGCTGCCCTGCTCCCAGCCGTGGGCGCGGGGAGGCAGGTGCGAATTTCCTCTGCAACCCGCTGCAGCACAGCCTTCCCAGGCTCGCCTCCCCCAAATCTATTCGCGGAGGGAAAGCTGCTTCCGAGGCCTCTCACTGCTCTAACAGCTGTGCTTTCTGTTTTGTTGTTTTTGTAATTATCTTCATTTTGGACAATTGTATCCTCCACTTTGTATACCATAACCTGTTCCCTCCTCTCTTTCAACGTGGGTCAGAAGTGTCCCTATGATCCTGGTCATCTCAGCAGTGTACGCAAATAAAAATTTTGTGATCACAATACCTTAAAATTAGGCCCTGCTTTGTTAAAAAAAATTAGTGTTATTTCATGACTTTCAATTAGGGTTTCTCAGGAAACAAAATCACTATCAGTAACATGGACTGAAATTTTTATTTTAGGGATTAGACCTCATATAGATATGATGAAAAATCGGTGAAGAACTCAATGGAAGGTGCTGCTTCTGCATCTGGCAGTGGGTCTGAAGTGACCGTTATTCAGAGGAGCTGGCAGTCAGGAGAAAAAATGGGGTATGGAGTGGCAGAGAGCAAGGACAAGCTGGAACCCATGAAGACAAACTGAAATCTGCACCCAGCTCTCACCACCTCCAAACTCCATAGTGCACATGACCTAAAAAAGCAGCTGACACCCCTCACCATGGAAATGCATGTGCATCTGACCCGGGACTCTGAGATGATGCAGGAGGAGATCTGATGCCCCAGACCAACAAGATAAGCCAGGAGATCGGGGGCAGCCACCTGTCACGTGCTCCTTTTAACCTTAGTGGCTACTGCTTCTCTTCCACCTTCCAAATCTCATGACCTGGTCAAACCTAACATGTAACCCTATGAGTAAGGGAATTCTAGGAAATTCTGTAGTTCTAGCTCAGCTATTCTGACATAGTGCAAAACCACTCCACTAGAGTAGACCTGAATGCTCACCAACGGTGAAGCTCCTTCTCATAGGGGGCGCACAGAAGCCACACTGCCCTGAAGCCATTGCAACTGAGCTGAAACACACGGCTACTTCCGACTGATGGACTGTGAATACAATTGACAATCTGAGGCAATAAAGAGCCCCTATACAACCTCCAGTTCTTTCCCGGCCACGTCAATCACAGAGGCCAAGATGGAACCAGCCTAAATCCCAGAGTCACCTCTTTGAAGGGAGCTACCTGGAGAGCCTTGAGACCTACAGAAGAGTTGATAGGAGTGAGAAATAAACTTTCATACGTTATGCCATCGAAATTTAAGGGTTTATTTTTTTTTTCTTTCTAGTGGTTGTTAAATAAATGAGATTGGGATGTATGTGATAATTTCTTACTGCAGCATAACCCAGCCTACCTAATATATTAGGCACCAAAAAATTGACCAAAATATACAACTTCTGGGCTTTATCCAAGAAAAATATAAAATAAGAGGAAAATTTATACAGTTGTATTTTGTTATTCATGGAGAATTGGTTCCAGAACCCCACCCCAAAGGATATCAAAATCCACGGATGCTCAAATCCCTTATACAAGATGATACAATATAGTATTTGTATATGGCCTATACATACCCTTCCATGTGCTTTGAATCATCTCCAGGTTACATATAATACCTAATAAAATGTAAGTGCTATATAAATAGTCATTATACTGTTTTGTTTATGGAATAATAACAAGAAAAAAGTCTGTACCTGGTAACCATCCATTTTTTCCCCAAAAAATGGGGAATCCATGGATGCAGGACCCACAGATATGGAGAGCCGAATATATACACATCATATGTTCATCATATCATTATTCATAATTCAAAAGTTGAACACAGTCCAAATGTCCAGCAAGTTGGGTGTGTTTAACAATTTGTAAGTGAGACATAGAATGGAATGTTATGAATATATGAGAAATGTGTATAATAAACTGAGGCAATTTTGAAAAAAGGCAGGATAAATTTTTTAATGGGTACAAAATTGTATATACACCATTATCTTAACTATATAAAAGCATGTATCTCAAAAAAACTTGAGCAGAATCCACTATAATGATATCCATGGTAAAATAGCTAGAGGATATACATTATTTTCCTTTTTATTTATTTGCTAAACTTTTTGTAGTTTTCAAAATTGCTTTTGTAGTTTAAAAATAACATTTTTAAAAGAAATGAACATTGTAATGACTAAAATTCAGCAGTGTTTACTAAGAACAAATTTGGAAAAACTTGTTCTTACATTACATTTACATTTTTATAGGATCACTAGAATTGTAGATTAAGTGAATACCACAGCCACAGTTTATATGGATTTCAACAAGGCATTTAAGAAAAGTTTCCATGATATTCCTGTTGACAAGATAGAGAAATTTGTCCTGGATCAGAGTGGGGATCTACAAATTTGCATGCAAGTGAACAATTTCACTTAATGTGAGACTAGAGTAAAATATCCTTGGCCTGTTGTTAGATCTCTGTCCTTGGCTTTCCAAACCAATGTTTATTTCAATGTCTGGAATAAAGAAATAGACAGCAAAATTATAAAATGTGGAGCTGACATAAAGTTGGGAAGTGGAGTTAACATGATTGATGACAGAGTAACGATAATATCAGAAAACTGGAACGATGAACAAAGCTGTTCTGATGGACTTTGAGAAATGCAAAGTTTAGCTCCAAAAAGCTCAGTTGCCTAAATACAGGATAGAGCAGATAGTTAACCACATGAAAATCAAACAAACCTTGAAATGTAAATAACCTCCACCTCCATCCCTATATATTTATTTATTTCAACAAATATTTATTTAGTACCTTTTAAATTTAAGGAATTTTGCAGAAGTGCAGGCAATATATGATGACTGTTCTTTCTTAAGGAATAGGCTCTAGGAATGGAAAGGAGGGTAGGTTACAAGAAGTATTCAAGAAGGAGCATCTACAGCACTTGGTGCTCAATTTGGTGAGGACTAAGATGGAGGGAGCCATCCAGAATGATGCCTGGGCTTTGGTTTGCTGAATGGGAAAACAGAGACAGGAAACACTGGAGGAGGAGGCAGCTGTAGGGAGGAGTAGAAGGTGAGTTTATTCTTCGATATTATGAGTTTTAGTTGTTTTAGAGACATCCAGGAAGAAATAGTTTTTTGACAGTTGGATATATAGATGTAGATCTGAGAAAAGTAAGGGCTAGAAATAATAGATTTAAGAGACAGAGCTCCAAAGAAATCTAGTAAGAAAATATTAAGAAAGAAAAACCAGAGAGCTAATGAGAGAACAAAGAGAAACGATGTTTCAGATGTCAAGAGAGGAGTTTTGAAAAGGTGCAGAACTTCCTGTCAAGTGTTCTAGTAGACCAGAGGTCCCCAAACCCCTGGCTGGGGACCCAGACCGGAAGGGGCCTGTTAGGAACCCAGATACTCATCACTGCCTGAGCTCTATCCCCTCCCACCCCTATCCCATGGAAAAATTATCTTCCGTGAAACCAGTCCCTGATACCAAAAAGGTTGGGGAACGCTGTTAGACTATCAGAGCCTGATGAATCTCTTCCTAATTTTTTAGTCACAAACTTATAAAAGCTAGAGGGTAAACCATGCCCAATAATATCACATAAAAACAAAATATCATAATCATACACAAACATAATAACTTCATATCATTACTAAAGCTAAGAAAGGTCTATTAAGGAACTTTTCTAAACTTTTCTTGGATGACACTTAGACATTCCATTCCCAGAATTAGTTCATGAACAGCTGAAAGAAACTAGGAGAAAACTTTGAATCACCCCAATAATTTGTCACTAATTCCAAGACATGGGCCACACTCATCTGGACAATAGGTGGCCATCCCTATGTTCTGTTTCCCTCAGTTCCAGTGTCAATCCACTCCCATCAGATCTCATTCTACTTCTAGCAATAAACTTCCTGTAAAGGACACTACAGGAAGTAGAACGGGGGAGAGAGAAGCAAGGTGCATGTTGCCATGTTTTATGAGCCTGGAAAGGAAGATTTCTGGGAATAATACTTACTGGGCATTGCGGGTCTCCATATACATTGAATAATAACGCACTGCATCTGACTCTAATAGAATCTAGAATCAGTGTGGAAGGATGCACTTTTGCTCTATAAGAATTGCTTATTGGGCATTGCAATTTGGGGTGCCAGCCATGCATATCAACCTGCCTCAAGCGAGAAGAGCAAAGAGGAAGTGGGGAAAATGATCTACCAAAAGGAGCTCCGTATTCTCCTTCCTCCAGCACTGCTGATTGAGGGCAACTGCAAAGGTGGCACAGGATGGCCGCACTGTCGCACGAAATGCCCTAAAGAACCAGGTCCCAGCCAAACTTTCAAGCCAGCCTTTGCATGGTAAGGATGCCACTGAATGTTGAACTAAAGGAGGAGGTGGCAGAAGAGCTTTCTTTGCATCTGAACATTTTAATAACCCTCTAAATTTCAATACAGGAAAAACTACTGATAGTGTGAGCTCAGGAGATTTTAGGTGAGAAGCTTCTGTGCAAACGTGCCTCTAATAGGCTCCAATTTTCTGGCTTCAAGATGCACAGCACATGGCAATCTGCCTGTGTCGCTCAACCATTGAGCATTGTTCTCTTCATTCAACACATACATTGTAGTGTGTCCCTTCTCTTGGTTTAAAATAATACAGCAGCACTGTGTGTGGACACGCACACAGATAAACACAAGTATTGACAATAAATGCCTTACGTTACAAAGTGTTAAGACTGATTTTGTTTGCACCCTGCACAGCCTTACAACTCTTTGAACACCTCGGGCTGGCGCAGGGAGTGAGCCGTGTGCTGGTCTGTGCTGGGAAGGCCGTGCCCCTCTCGGACGGGCCAGGCTCCGCTGTCTCCTGTCTGATCTGAACTGTCCATTATCCATTAGTCACTTTTTAAAATTAAAAGCAACTGTGCTGGATATGAAGAATGGCAGAGAAGGGGACAACTGACTTCAGAATATACCCTGTAAAAAAAAGCACTGTTGGGAGGCGAACAGTGACCATAATATTCTGTCATTTTCCCATTAGCTCATTGGCTAATGGCCGATGATGTACCTGTAAGTGAGTAATGCACTGAGTGCTGACTTTGTGCTTGAGTCTATACCTTAGGTCACGAGTGACAGGCAGGGGATGAATCAAAATAAAAAAACATGACATGTCTTGATGGCTACTGAGAGGTACAGCTACGTGGACAATGACGAAGCAAGTGGTCAGATAAGACAGGGAGATTACAGAGCCCAGAGGAAGGAGCTCGAAAGAGAGGGGAGAGAAGTTCACAGAAGGAAGATTCACATTTGGGCAAAACTGGTAACAGCGAACATCTGTGTGTGCTCTCAGGGTTGGCTCTTCTTCTGAATACTGCCCATGTCTTAACTCATTGAATCTTCACACAACCCCACGAAGTAAATATATAATTACCTCTGCTTTAAAGATGAAGAAACCGAGGCACAGGCAGGTTAAGCAATTTGCCAAAAGTCCCACAGCGGGTAAGTGGGGATCGGAATGGAGGCAGTCTGATTCTAGAATGCACGCTCTTATCTCACATTCTGTGCATTGACAGACGAATAGAAGATACAGGATGAATGATGTCTGAGGAGGAATGGGACTATATCTGCTATGGCTAAATATGTGTGTCCCCACATAAAATTTTTATGTTGAAATCCTAATGCTCAATGGGATGGAATGAGGAGGTGAGGCCTTTGGGAGGTGATTAGGTGGAATCTTCAGGAGTAGAATGAATTTATAAAAGAGACCCCAGAGAGCTCTCCACTCTCTTTCTGTCCTGTGAGGATACAGTAAGTTGTGAGTCTACAACCCAGACGAGGACCCTCACCAGGAATTGTGTCAGGATGGCACCTTGATCTTGGATGAGGAACTGTGAGAAGTAAATTTCTGTTGTTTAAGCCACCAGTCTCTGGTATTCTGTGATAGCAGCCCGAGCTAAGACCACAGCGGTGTTGTTCACTGTGTAAGGTAGGGTAGAAGCAGAAGGAAAGCTAGACAGATCTTAGGACACAGACATCAGGATAAACGCCTGACAGAAGGGAGGTAACGAAGACAAGCTCTGCCTCTTCCTACTTTTATGATCAAACATCCATCAGGTTCAGACGCTATTCTGGGCACTGAGCTAGGCACTGGAGATACCAAGATAAATGAAACAACCACTGTTCTTCAGGGGCTCGCATTTCAAGGATGAGAAAAGCCAAAAATTTTAAGACAATGAGGTAAATACTACAATTTAAGAACAGAAGGTGCCGTGGGAACTCAAAAGAAGAAGTGCTGTGTCCAAGGCGCTGAGAGAGGTTGCCCAGGGGAGGTGACATCTGAGCAATTGAATGGGAATTCAGAAGTAGCCAGGGAAAGGATTCAGGAAGGGGGACATGGAAGTCTCAGGAAGAGTGAAAGCAGAGAGTCAGAAGACAGCAAAAAACATTCTTCATGGAATGGCCAAGGTCAAACATGGCTGGTGTGTCATGGAGAAGTAGCTGAGAAATTGTTCTAGATGATTATCCTAAGGAGTAATGGGTGGAGCCAGCAGAGCACGATCATAGGGAGTTTTAGGGACATAATTGGAGGCAGAGTGAAGTCTGGAGTGGAGAGGAAGAATCAATGGACAGGAAGGTCGGCTCAAATGAAAGTTGTCGCAAAGACACACCCAAGAGAAGAGAAGGCCTGCCCCAGAGCCATAGTGGGCTGATGAATAAATGTGAACAGACTTGAGAGACACAAATGACATAGAGGTCCAGGATTTTAGACCAGTAATAGGTCAGGGAGGGAGAGTTTTTGAGAATTATCTGAAGGCTCTCATTTGGGAGAGAGGGTAGATGTCCATCAGCAGGGAGAGAAGATTCTTAAGAGTGGGTATGTTTGTGACCTGTTGAACTTGAGGAATCTGCAAGGCTGGCAGATGAATATTATTGTAGACTTTGTAATTGCCGAGGCAAAATAACACCATCATTGTGATGTCCTGACACCTTATTCTGAATGCCAGATAGTTGCACTGCAAAGACATCAGCAATGGATAGTAGACACCAGGCAATTGGATCCATTTCCTGAACAGTATAGATGGAGAAGCAACAGTTGCAGTATATTTTGAGTTTGGTTAAGAAGAGACAAGATTTGTATTGAGTTTTTTGTCATATGTTGCTACTTTTAATCCCGCCGGCAACCTAAAAGGCAGGTCATCTTTAAGATCCTTCTGTTTTTACAGATGAGAAAATCTGAGTCTAAATGAGTAGTCTCGGTTACCACATAGTTAATTAGTAGCAGAGCTAGGGCATGACCACCTGCTTCTACCTTTGCCCATAGAGATCATTCTCATGACACTGCACAGCCCTTGAGGTCAGAGCTGAGATCTCGTGATCCGAATGCCTTGCACAACGCCCAGGATACAATAGCACTGAATCACTGCTTGTGGAATGAATAAATGGACGCCACACATCTACCATTCCAGAAGTGTCCCCGTTGTTAAATAACTATATTCCTGGGTAAATATTTTCATGGAAATGAAAAACTAAAGACACTAGCCAGGCAGGTGCTACTTTATGTGAAATAGCTTAGGGGAGTGAGTAGATTCCATTAGTAAAAATAACAAGCATGGAGAATTAATGTTTTAAAAAGGAATATATAAAAAGAGATATTTCCATGTAATATAATTAATTTCCCAAACTGCTGGCAGGAAGGCCGTTTCCTGGATCCCACCTGAACAAGCATTTTCATTGCTTACTTTCCAAGGGTGTGTCTATACACCAACTCTCATCACCTTCTCTGTCTGTCTCTCTCTATTTTACTGCATGACATTTTCATTGAGCCATTGAAATTGGATGTGTCAGACACATTAAAGGCAATGGCAGTTGTGGCAAGTTAGTTGATATATTTTAAAATAAACCATGAGGGCCATGTAGATGTCAGGGGAATAAATTGCTCTGTTTAGCAACAAGTGATTTATTTAACCACCATAGACAGGGGCCAGGGGAATGCCAAGCTGCATACATTTTGGTTGGGAAAAGCTGAGCTATTTTCTCAGAAATCTCTCATGTGGGATTAAAATAAGAGGAGGAGAAGTTTATGGGAAGATTAATTAAATTCTTGATTTGGGAATGACCCTATGGAATGAATTTTATTTCCCATATGCTGCAAAGTTGACCTTATAGTGTTTCTGGAGGTGAGAGACATTCTAGAAGCATCAGGTATAGCAATGACCCTGACTTCATGGGCTGCACTCAAACTGCAGCCTCAGCATTTCTCCCTGGCTTGCTTCTGAGGGCAAAGAGTGGTGTTTCCAAGCCTGTGATAAGAGAAGGCAGAAGTCTGAATTTTACTCTTTCTTCCTCTCCCCATTCAACCTTGCTTAGTGACTGCTAGATACAGGGTAATCGATACATGCGAATTGATTAGAATCCGCAGTTGCAGAAGTACAACGCAGCAGTCAAAACACAGGCCCTGGAAAGAGAAGGCCCAGATTTGCATCCTGGTTCTGCCACTTAATTACTGCCTGACCGTGAACCAGTTTCTGACCTTTCTTTTTCGTATTTTTCTCATCCCTAGAGGAAGCTAGCAATACTACTTGCGGCAGATAGTTGACGTGAAGTTAAATAAGTTACTACGATCACATAAGGGTACCATCTGCAATTGTCTCTTATCTGCTGCATCAGTAGTTCCCTCTCTGGGTAGAGACCCTTTCACTTGGCATAGAAGCCTTGAGCCTACATCCTCCTTCCGTTGTGACTTTATTCCTTTTCTCTCATTTATGTCAAAATCCCTGGAATGAATTGTATGTTTGCTCTTTGATCCACTCAGTCAGACTTTTATCTCTACCATTCAAATGAAACTGTTCGTTAAAATCTCCCACAAGCCCCATCTTGCCTAACCTAAAGGTCGATTCTGATCTCTCAGGAGACTCAACCTTTCAGTGGCAGTTGACCCGGTCCCGACTCCCTCATTCTTAATCCACTATTCACTTTCTCGGTTTCCTCTGCAGGCACCGCCCTACTGTAGCGCCCCAGGGTCCAGTCTCAGGAACTCATCTCCCCTTTTTCTACGCTCCCAAGATGATTTCATCCAGTCTCATGCTAGTTATAGATAGAAATTTAGATACCTGGCCGTGACTCCCAAATCAATACCTCCAGCTCCAACTCTTCCCCTGAATCCCCTGGACTCCACCTCGTTTTTCATATCTCCACTTAGAAGAATGACAGGCCTCCCAATAGTCAGCCCTCATTATTCAGAAATTCCACATTTGCAGATTTGCCTAATCACTAAAGTTTATTTGTGATCCCCAGATCAGTACTCATGTTGCTTTCAGAGTCATTTGCAGGCATGGACAGGGCAGTGTAAAATTTGAGTCACCCTACGTGTTTGTTCCAGCTGAGATTAGACAGGGTGGAGTTCCACCTTCTTGCTGCAACTCTCGTAATGTAAATAAGCATCCTTTTCATGATCTATTTAGTGCTATATTTTTCACGTTTATGCTTTTTTTGGTAATTTTGCTGTTTAAAACGACATCCAACTATTGCGCTAAAGTGCTGTCCAGTGTTCCTAAGTGTAAGAAGGCTGTGATGTGCCTTTTGGAAAAAACACATGTGCTTGATAAGCTTCATTCAGGCATGAGTTCAGTCCTATCGGGTGTGAGTTCAATATTAATGAATCAACAATATATATTATATACAGTGTCTTTAAATAGAAACACACATAAAACTATCACTTTTTGCTGACAATAGGATCTTATGTGTAAGAAGCCCCAAAGACTCCATCAAGAGACTCCTGGAATGGATAAATAAATTCATCAAAGTCTCAGTTTACAAAATCAGTGTACAAAAATCAATAGCATTCCTATACACCAATAACAGTCAAACTGAGAGTCAAATCAAAGACTCAATGCTATTCACAATAGCTATAAAGAAAACAAAATACCTAGGAATATACTTAACCAAGGAGGTGAACGATCTCTACAAAGAGAACCATGAAACACTGAGGAAAGAAATTGCAGATGACACAAACAAATGGAAAAACATATAATGCTCATGGATCAGGAGGAGTTCAACATTGTTAAAATGTCCATCCTACCCAAAGTGATTTACAGATTCAATGCAATCCCCATCAAAATACCAACATCGTATTTCACAGATAAACAAAAAATAAAGAAAAAAATGGAGATAGTATCACTCCTATTTCACACTGTGACTGACCTGTAGCGATGCTAAAATATACTTCAAACTGCCTTACCTGCCCCTTTGGCATGCTCCTGGGCCATCCTCAGCAAGTCTGTTCAGTGAAGGCAGGTGTAACTATTAACTTATGCAAGGCAATGACACATCACACCCCAAAGCAGACATCAGGAATGCTGAGATCAACTGCCCCTGCGCCTCAGCTTTAATAAGGGGAATTAAGACTGACCATGTTGTTTTAGAAAATATGATCTTGAAAGCTCTATAGATGTGCTGATTTGCTTTAAATTGCCTTATAAAATACCCATTTCCTTCCCATTATAGATTATGGAGTAGACCGCTTTCTTCTTAAAGGAAGACATACAATTTTAAAACTTTTCTTCCCATGCAGGATACACTACAGTGAGATCACCATCCAGCCAACTGTGTTATTATAACTCAGGACATTCATGTAGGTTTAATGCTTGAAAAGTGAATTGCATGATTCCCAGATGTTAGGGCCCCTTACAAGAATGTTTGCTTAACATTGGAAGAAAGGTTTCCCTGGGAACATACTTCTTGTGAACAGGATCAGGCGCTGCTTAATAGATATTGAGTAGATGCAGAGTAAATCATGGGCTGACATAGGGGAATTGGCTGCTGTTTAGGCAAACTCACTCTTCAGCCTTGGCCAGCAACCCAGAATTTTAGAGTCAAGGCTGGAAGCCACAGGCATGGAAGATCTAAGAAACCACCCACAAAATCATCCTTCCTCCAGGCTCAGCCTCCTCAAACAAAAATCCCACTCTGTTCCCAGGCCTGAGAGCCTCCAGGGTAGGAATTGCTCAAGCCTTGGTTCACAGATGTGTCACTGTATTCATTTGCTCCATAGGTATGCATGCAGGCTGGCCCCATATATGATAGATGGTCCAAGTTAACAAAAGACTCAGGGAATTTAAAAATTGATTTTCACATTTTATTAATAGTAAAAATTTAATAGTGAGTTTATGTGGTGTTTGCTTTTCCATTCTTTAGATGCTTCATTTAGGATAATGGTCTCCAGTTCCATCCAAATTGTTGCAAAAGGCTTTAATTCATCCTTATTCATGGCTGAGTAGTATTCCATAGTATACATATGCCATATTTTGTTAATCCACTCATGAATCGATGGGCACTTGGGTTGATTCCACATCTATGCAATTGTGAATTGTACTGCAATAAACATTTGAGTGCAGATGTTTTTTGATAAAATGACTTCTTTTCCTTTGTGTAAATACCCAGTAGTGGGATTGCTGGATTGAATGGTAGGTCTACTTTTAGTTCTTTGAGGAATCTCCATACTGTTTTCCATAGAGGTTGTGCTAGTTTGCAGTGTAAAAGCATTCCTCTCTCTCTCTCTCTCTGCATATATGCCAGCATCTATTGTTTTTGAACTTTTTAATAAAGCCATTTTATCTGGGGTAAGGTGATATCTCATTGTGGTTTTAATTTGGATTTCCCTGATAATAATCAGTGATGTTCAGCATTTTTTCATATATTTGTTAGCCATTTGTCTATCTTATTTAGAAAAGCTTCTGTTCATGTCTTTTGTCCACTCTCTAATGGGGTTGTTTGTTTTTTTCCTTGCTGGTTTGCTTTAGTTTGTTTTATATTCTGGTTATTAGCCCTTTATCCAATGTATAGCTTGTGATTATTTTCTCCCTTTCTGTAGGTTGTTTATTTGCTCTGTTGGTTATTTCCTTAGCTGTGCAGAAACTTTTCAATTTAATCAAGTCCCATTTATTTATTTTTGTGTTGCTGTGATTGCCACTGGGGTCATCTTCATAAATTCTTTGCCTAGGCCAATAGCTAGAAGAGTTTTTCCAACATTTTCTTCTAGAATTCTTATGGTTGCATGCCTTACATTTAAGTCTTTTACCCCTATTGAATTGATTTTTGTGAGTGGTGAGAGATATGGATCCTGTTTCATTCTTCTACATGTGGCTATCCAATTTTCCCAGCACCCTTTATTGAATAGAGCTTCCCTTCCCCAGTGTACATTGTTGTCTGCTTTGTCAAAGATCAGTTGGCTATATTTGGGTGGTTTTATATCTGGTTCTCTGTTCAGTTCCATTGGTCTATGTCTCTATTTTTGTGCCAATACCATGGTGTTAAGACCAAAGATGGGGCCCCTTCTTGCTTGTAAGGTCTCATTTGAGAAGTCTGCAGTTAGCTTGATGGGTTTTCCTTTATAAGCTACTTGATGTTTTCACCTCATGGCTCACAGTAGTTCCTCCTTTGTATTGACTTTGGCTAGTCTAACGACTATGTGTCTTAGTGATTGCCTCTTTGCAAGGAATCTCCCAGGTGCTCGCTGAGCTTCTTGTACTTGGATGTCTAAATCTCTAGCAGAACCAGAGAAGTTTTCCTCAATTATTCCTAAAATAGTTTTTCCAGCTCTTATGCACTTTCTCAGGGATGCCTATGAATCTTATATTTGGCTCTGTTACACAATCTCATATTTCTTGTTTGTTTTGTTCATTCCTCTTAATTCTGTATTCTTTATTTTTGAGTGACTGAGTTAATTTGATAGAGTTGTCTTCAAGCTCTGAGATTCTTTCTTCTGCCTGGTCTAGTCTATTCTTAAAAACTTTCCACCATATTTTGTAATTCTTTAAATGAATTTTGCATTTCTAGAAGTTCTATTTGTTTTTTTTTTAATATGTCAATCTCTTTAGTGAATTTTTCATTCATTTCCTGAATTGTTTTTCTGAGTGAATTTCCACTTTCTCTTGGATTTCATTGAGCTTCCTTACAGTCCATATTTGGAATTCTTTATCTGTCATTTCAAGATTTTCATTTTGTTTGGTATTCATTACTAGAGAGCTGGTATTCCTTTTCGGGGGGTGTCATTTCACTCTGATTTTTCATACTTCCAGAGTTCGTTCACTGATTCCTTCTCATATGGGGCAGTTGTCACTTATTATTTTGGGATTTTCTTTTGTTTAGATGGAGCTTTTTTTTCCATCCCCCCCTCATTCAAAAGGGAGTGTCTGTTGCATATGTTGGGTAAGAATCTTTGGCTTTGTTTGTGGGTGCTTTGATGGGGGTCTAGATCCTGGATGGATTCCCTGGTTATAGATACTTGTAGCATGGTAGTTTTCTCAGTTGCTAGTTGTTTATAGGCTACTCAGTGGTGAGCTATTTGTGTGGGCAAATTCCCTGTCTCTGTTTGATGAGGAAAGATGGAGGTCTTCGAGATCCTTTCTCTTCCCCAAGCCCTGTGGTCTTCTTAACAATGTGAATTGTAATGACACACCCAGTTTAATCTCTGAGACAGTAGGTGGGCTTGTGGGTAAGAATCATCCACACCCTGTGTCACTAAGTCAGCAAATGCTGTAAAGGGCTGTACAAATTGACCTCCCTGTCAGTAGGTGGTGCTTGCCAGAAGGAACAAGCTGCAGTGTTGTTTTGGGGACCTGTGATTGGCTCTAGCCCCTCAGGAGAAGCACTCAAATGCCTCAGGTGGTGGGTGGGGCCCTAGAACTCCCAAATAAGTCCTTATTCTCCACCACAGCAGAGACAAGTGGGGGAATGGAGCTGGGCATGGCTGGGTTGGGTGAGCCTGCCCTCAGGCTCCATAAAAGCTGGTAAGATAGCTGTTTTGGCATGGGTCAAAAGTCCACTCTCAGGCTGATAGGGAAAGCCACTAGGCAGAGGCTGAAACCCTGTGGGGAGGACAAAGGCGCATGGTGGGTAGAGAAGCGATATGGCACCTGCTGTCTCTCTCAGGTCTGTGGTAATGGAAAGCACCCCCAGGGGGCAGGGAGCCTGATGCTTTGTCCTTAAGGAGCTCCCAGTTCACTGGCAGCAGCAAATTTGGGGCTCATGAGGGTAGAAAGGCTCTCCAGCAGCTCAGGAGCCTGCTGACTGCCAGAGATGTGAGGGAGGGAGAAACAAACTGATCCATCTACCTTTTCACTGGACTCCAAGCTTCTCTGGGGCTGACCTCTGCTGATATCTTGTTCTTTCTTGTTCTGCTCCACAACTTCTTCCTGTGGAATGTCTTGTGGGTTCTGGCACTATTCCCTCAGAGTTACACCTGATCTATGATTGTTTGTTTGTTTTTTTCTTTTTCATCTAAAACTTTTCCTTCTTTCTGAGATAATCTGGCAGCTGGTGTCTCTGGTCAGCCATCTTCTCTGTCTGTGCTATATATAGTTTAAAATAAATTGGATTGCTCTAACAATGTTGTTTTATAGTCCTTTTCTACATACTATTCTGTGCTGGACATTTGCCCAGGTCATTAGTTATTCTGCTCTCGTGGTTTTTTTAATAGCCACACATTCCAACATATAAATGTTCCATAGTATACTGAATAATGCTTTAGAGTTTAAGGTTTAGATAATTTTCAGTTTTTCATTATTAAAGATAACACTGTGATGAGCGTGATTGAACATAAATATTTGTGTGCATCTCTGATTATTTTCTAAGAATAAATCTATTCAAGTGAAATTATACAATCAAAACATATGAATATTTTTAAGGCTTGAAAAAGGTTTTGCAACCTTATACTCCTACCCATGAAGCATGAAAGGGACCCTTTTCCAAAGGTGGCTTTTAGGTAGGGCTACTCTGGTGGCCCAACTTAGGGCCCTTCTGCCCCTGACAGAGCTAACCTGTGCCCCACAAGCCGCTGCTGGGCAGCTGTGTGCAGAGGCTGCTTTTGCCCCTCAGGGCCTTCCAGCCACATTTACTCATCTCTACAGCCGGGCCAGCTAAAGCATGTGGAGGTCAGGTGATGTGTGTGGGGTCATGCAACCAGCAGTGACTCAGCCAGACCCACTCCAGCTCCTGAACCTTGCTCAGATCACAAGGCTGAGAGCACTCACTTCCCTGAGGCCCATTGTTCCCAAATAATTAGAAGAGGCTACTTGCACTTGAATTTGTGGATATTAAGTTTTTGGAACAAGTGGTTAAGCCCCATGACTTTGTTAATTGGTGACACTAAGTGCTGTATAATCCTGCCTTTCTTTTCCTTTTTGGAAACAGACAGAGAATGATTTGTGGAGCTTCTCTGCACTGTACAATTTGCAGCGAAGCTTTGTGATGATGTATATCCAGGTGCCCATGTGAGACTCAGACTCAAAGACACAACTGTTGAACTGGATCAAAACAGCAATTCTGGTACATCTGATTCATTGTGACTCATACACAAAACCCAAGCTTCCTGGTAAGGTACTGGAACACTTTCACCAACATAAGAAAACCCCTGATGACAAAGGTTGGCCAACTCTTGGGGATTCTTGGCTACTTCAGTAAGCCAAATTACATTCAGGTGACCCATAGTCAAGTCAACATAACAAGACCAAGTCTCCTCAGGTGGTGCAGCGAGCATGGGAGATAACCGCAGCTATTCTGCAGTGGGTCTGCGCTGCCAGTGAGGCACTACTCCGGATTACTCCCTGGTATGGTGACTATGAGTTCAAGGTCCCTCACGGACATTGTGCTTTGTTCCAACACTGACCCAGAGACAGCGGCAGTTGAAGCCCAGATGTCCTCTTAGGGCCCGGCACCATTTGAAAGTGGAAGGACATGGACATGCCCTTAAGCTGGAAGATGACTCCTGACTCTTTCCCTAGGAGGGTACATCAGTTACATCCTCTAGGAAGGCATTAACAGACGAACCTAATGTATAAAAATTAAACAACATAAACACCCTGAAGAGACACACGCTTATTATTTATCTACATACATACATACACAAACGCACAACCTAGATGATCCCAAACTGTGATTCAGGTAAGTGTTTACAGAACCAGGGGCTAGGAACTCCTCTTGGTACCTATTTGCATGAGGTTGCCTTCCAGGAAGGCTTTTGGTTTTTAGCTGAAAAAACAATGATTGAATTAGATGAGGAGTCCCTGGGACAGAGAGCAAAACAGGAATGAGGGAAGAGGATAGTGGAGAGATGGCACGGCATTTGGTTCCTATAAGGACTTTGAGGGTGTTCTGAGCTCAGAGGAATAAAGGATGACAACAGCTGGCCGTGGGCCTCATGCTGCTCTGACGCTCTGAGGGTCAGCAGGAGAGCCTTGCATGTCCGCTGTCAGCACAGACGCTGGCGCCGCTCGTGATGGGGCCTGCCAGCACGACAGGACTAAGGCTCCTCCAAAGGATGTTGTGAGCAGAAGACTCGGAGGAGAGAGAGAGAAAGAAAAAGAAAGAATATGGCAAACGCCACGTGGGATTGTATCCAACAGCCTGACTCAAGATTTCCTGTGGGAGAACTTTGGGGAAGCCCAGAAATACTTGGGTGGGGAGATTTTACAAGGTGATGCAGGGGACGTTCAGGCCGGGGCAGGAAACCCAGTTGTAAATGCCAATTATCCATCACACCAAAGTCCCTTGTTTTACTGCATCAATCCTTTATTGCTTGGCATTTAGGTGGTTTCCAGTTTTTCATTACTAAAAATAACAGTGAGAAATATCCTTGAACATCAATTTTTATGTGTCTCTCTGATTAAATTCATATATATATATATCAACACATTTAATATGGTGCCTATCTACTTAAAAATCAAACATTGAATTATAAGTTATATATACCAGTATTCACATATGTAAGCATACAATTTGATGACTATTTTTTATTATCTTAACCTTTATTATCATTCAAGGTGATAAAATCATTCCAAAACATGTAGGTTGGCAAAGCCCATGTTATTTTTAATGATAATTATTCAAAGCACCAACTTCATAATAAAGCAATATAATAATTAATTCATTAAATCAGTACCAAACATATCTCCAATAATTTTTTAAGAATAAAAAGGCCACTTTTGTTAAGTACACATGGTTTATTGTAGTCAAGAGGACCAGAGGAAAAGTAGAAAATGAGACAGGGCAGGGAAGGAAACCAATAAATGGTGAATTATCAGGGAGATTATCCCTGTGGGCAGCAAAAGTTCAATACCATTTGAGAACTCTGGGAGACAGCATAGAACACACTTCAGAATTCCCCCACCTGATAGCTGAGGAAGCTGAGGTACTTATTCACCTACTGCCCATCTATCATTGTTCTTTAAAATTATTTTATTGTGATTAGAACACTTAGCATGAGATCTACCCTTTTAATAGATTTTTAAGTGTAAAATACAGTAATGTTATCTGTAAGCACAAAGTTGTACAGCAAATCTCTAGAACTTGTTTATCTTGTATAATTGAAATTTTGTGCCATTGATTACCAACTCCCCATTCCAACCCTTACCCCACTCCCCTGGCAATCACCATTCTACTCTCTGCTTCTGTGAGTTTGACTATTTTAGATACTTCATATGAGGGGAATCATGTAGTATTTCTCTTTCTATGAGTGGCTTATTTCGCTTAGCATAATATCCTCAAGGTTGCATATGGCAGGTTTCCTTCTTTTGTAAGGCTAACGTGTGTTCTACGGTATGTATATACTACAGTTTTTACATCTATTCATCCATCAGTGGATATTTAGGTTGTTTTCACATCTTGGCTGCTGTGAATAATGCTGCAATGAACATGGGAGTGGTGGCATCTCTTTGAGATCCTGATTTCAATTCTTTTGGATAAAACCCAGACCTAGGATTGCTGGATCATATAGTAGTTCTATTTTTAATTTTTTGAGAAACCTCCATGCGGTTTTCCATAGTGAGTGCACCATTTTGCATTCCCTACAACAGTTTACAAGTGTTCCAGTTTCTCTACATTCTCATCAGACTTGTGTAGGGGCTGAGCCTGAAAAGAAAGGATGGACGGATGGAAAGAACGTGAGCAGGGTGAATGAAGGGTCAAGCGAAAATGCCTGCCAGAAGTTGCTTGTTTGCTGTGTGCACAGTTCAGCTGAAAACAGCTGACCTGTATGGAAGTTGTTAAAGAAATTAGTAAAAGGCCCTGACCCTTGCACGTGCCCTGGGAAATAAATATGGGGAGGAATTTAGCTGAGGGGGCCATTTTCTCCTTCAGACTTTGGCCTCTTCCCTTCTCTTTCGAATAATTATTCATTCCTTTGCTACTGACCTCAGGAGCAGAAAGCAGCCGCAACACACTTGTCTTTTTTTTAATATATAGTAGTCATCCTAACAAGTGTGAGGTGATACCTCATTGTGGTTTTCATTCGCATTTCCCTAATGATTAGTGACATTGAGCATATTTTAATATACCTGCTGGCCATTTGAATGTCTGCTTAGGAGGAATGTCTATTCAAGTCTTCAGCCCAACTTTTAAAGCAGGTTATTAGTTGTTTGCTATTGAGTTCCTTATATATTTTAGAAATTAAACGCTTATCAGATAGGTAGTTTGCAAAAATTTTCTCCCATTCTATAGGTTACCTTTTCACTCTGTTGATTATTTCCTTTGCTGGTGGAAGCTTTTTAGTTTGCTGCAGTCCCACTTGTCTATTTTTGCTTTGCTGCCTATGCTTTTGGTGTCCTATCCATGAAATCATCGTTAAGATCAATGTTATGAAGCAATGTAATAGGAGGTTTCATGAAAGGGTCACAGGTACTAAGTAACCATTCTCCAAAGCAGAAGATGGCACAATAGTATCCATGTGTTGTACACATGTTGTTTTGCATTTACAGTCTTGAGAAGGACTCTCTGAAAGGTTTAGCATTTTTTTTTTCTCCACTTATTAGTTCCCTCATAGGAGGGGATTTAAAACCCATGCTGCTCCAGGGGTCTGTTCCCATGTGATTGAGGCCGTAGGATAGCAACGTAACTACAGGTTAAGAAAATCATGTTGTTGATATTTATTTGAAAATACAGTTAAATGGCAGTTTTGAAAATAATGTAGAAACATGTTGAAAAGCGGCCTTCTAACTCTTTTATGTTGGACAAAAGCGTGGTGCTCATCTAGGCCTCGACAATGCATAGATAGATCAAGGACAGACAGCATAAGGGATGCCGTAAGCTCTGCTGGTCAGAAACAACATCAATCTGTACCCTTGGCGTTAGAGGGCCTGGGTTTGAATTCAGCTCTCTTTGACTTTCAGCAAACAAGTGACCCTTTCTGAGTCTCTATTTTTTCCTTTATAAAGTAGGGATGCTACCTTTCATGGTTGCTGTAATTGTTAAATAATATAACATGTGTGGAAACAGCTAATACAGGACCTTGTGCTATCTACACAGGGTAGACACTCAACCTACACGTTGAATCCGAATGCGTTGGATATTTAAGGTTGCTATTTAAACCAAAGTATTGTATTAAGCCACCACAAGCCATTAGCTCCTTATGTCAAGGTAGCTTTTCAGACTTCTCTGTTATCTAGCAAGGACCCTGTGAGAATGCACCACTTGATAGTCACTTTTGAGCAGAGGGGGAAAGTCCTATAAAAGAAAGAAGAAGAAACATCAAAGACATAAGGCATTTCCCAAAGTGTTTTTCATCTGTTGGGTGGTGTTTCATCTCTTGAGTAAGTTTCACACTAGGTTTCACACTTGGGCAGCCAGAGTGGATTACGTTGGCTGGGTGAACTTGGAGGGAGAGGAGAACGTCATAAGGGAAACATCAATGAGAAAGAAGTAGAATGCAAGGTCACAAAGTCAATGTTTTCTTATTTTACATTTAGCCCTTATCTTAAATCATTTATTGTTTCAACAGATTTTTCCATCACACCAGCCAGGCCTAGCATTCTTCTGGATACTACAGACAGTTCAGAAACCAGTGCCCATACTCTCCAATGAGTAAGCTATATAGACGTAAAATAGTAATTCAAAATGGTTGGTACAGCCCATGAGCATTTTAGGAGTTCAAAAAGAAGAGATACTAAGAGTCGAGCTGCCGGGAAAGGCCTTCAAAACAGGTGTTGGCCTATTATTTTTTAAGTTCTCCTTTCCCCACAGCCCTGGTATAAGTAACTGGGCTTGGGGGCCTGGTGGTAAGATAGAAGGGGTAAATAGGTATGGTGTGATTTCAGCAACAGACTTTGCTGAACTGAAAATTGCCGCCCTCCTGTGACACTGACCCTGTGCTTTTAGATAAAGTTTATAAGCTTATCTTCCAAGACTGATTTATTTTCCAAGAGGCTCTCCCATCTCTCAAACCAACTGATTCCTGAGAGTTACTTTATCATCAGTGCTCTAAACACATAGGATTTTCAAATTGGACTCAGCTTAGACTAATAGCCTAATACCCTACATCACAGGAATCCCTAATAACCAGTAAGGGACACCTGGTCATCAGCTCCTTAAATAACCATCTCATGGGGTCAATCTAGGGGTTATAATGGAGCCACACTGTAGGGACATAGCAGGGGTGGGGGATGAGAACATAAGGTGCATCATCTAAAATGATTAAGCTCAAGAGAGGAATGGAGGAAACAGGTGAGTGTGAATGGGAAGGGTAGTTCACTAACGATAAAGACAAAAAGAGCATTTTCAAGATGAGAGAATGAAATTTCCTTGTTGGAAAAATCCATTCCTCAGAGACTAACTCTTTCAATTTGCCCGCTTACGGGTGGCATTTGGTTGACTTGCCCCTGGTCTACGAGAATCTTTCTTGCTGCTGGTACAAATCACTACGCTGGGCATATTGTCCTGTGTTAGTTTCCACCAGCATTGTAGAACCTGGACAGCATTGAAACAGAGAACAGCTGCATGGGAATGGTGTAGAGTTGAGATTAACCATGGTTTTGGCTGAGGGATCAGCTTTATCAATGGACAGATTTACGGGGAGAAACAATGGAAGTTTCATTCATTAAGCTGATATTTGCAAAACACCCACCCTGTGGCAGTACTCCACGGAAGGGCAGGTAATGAGAGGAAAAGACTGAAGACACTGAAAAGTCAAAAAGGATAGACTAGACCTAAAAAGCAAACACATTTCCCTCTGGAACTTGTCGGGAAGATGAAAGTATGGTTTTTAAGGAATAAATAATCCCAGGCAAATACTGGAATGTCATTTGTGAAAACTTGTACTGAACATTCACTACCAGTCAGGCAGCTTTGTATGAGTTGTAGTGGGGCTGTGGGATGAAGGAGAGAGGAGAGAGAGACTACAACGAGTAAGATGTAAACCTAGCACTCAAGAAGTTCTCAGTCTATGGGAAAATCAGATAAATAAATAAGTAATCCAAAGTATAATGTTGCAAATGCCATACTAGAAATACAAATCCACCCAGAAGTCCTCCTCCCAGGTGTCAGGGTCCCAGATTCCCCCAACCAGGGTCCTGACCTTGGCGTAAGAAACCTGCATTGGCTGAGAGTTTAACCATTTCTGAAGTTTAGCCCTCAGATTATCAGGTCCTGGGCATGTCTCTACTTGCAGCTGCAGGAGATGAGGAGTTCTGCATGCAAATAAGGAGACCTCTGGCTTTTACCCATGGCATTCAAATGTCTGTTACTCAGCTGTTTGTTATGTTTCTGCAAAGCATCAGTGGCCTTTAGCAATAGCTATTGAGGAATATTGTTATCCTTGTAGCTATGATTTCCTCCACATGCCTCAAAATAAATGACACCTCAGATAAATCACACCCTTAGTGCATTCTTTTCTGCCAGTATGCCTTCCCAACTCACCACTGATAAAAGTTTAACCATTCAATCAACACCTTGTGCCAGGGGCTCTCTGTGATCCACCTTCTACCAGTAATGGTATCTAGTAACCTCACTGCCAGCTAGCAATGAAACCATAACTTACTGTCTATTTTCTGGGCCACCCTTAAGTTTGGTTCTCTGGAAGGAGACACTATGACAAATTTTAAGGACAAGCTATTTATTATGAGTGAACACCCATTAAGGAAGGATGAAGAAACAGGATTAGACAAAGAAAGTTGGAGACGATAGAGAGTTTAAGGGCTAGGATTACTCACCAGTAACCTTGCAGTGGGCTGAAACAGCCAGGACTTTATACCCACTTTCCTCGGCCATGATGTGGACCCTTTCTATAAAAATGCAAGGTCAGGCAGCTGAGGCAGACCCTAAAGGAGCCGACAGCTGGAGGCTGTCAGCTGATCACACTGTCCACAACTGGGTGACAAGTCGTTCCTTTGAGGGGCATCTGGACAGCCAACCACAAGGCCTGAACTAAAATCCACTAAGGAGATGACAGATGATAGGTATATAGGTAGATGTGTAGATAGATGTGTATAGATATGTATGCACATATATACACACATATGTATACAGAGAGAGAGAAGGAGGAAAAGAAGGAAAAGAAAGAGAAATTATGGAATACCATTAGTATTTTCTGTAAATCAAGAAGACATTAATTTGCAAAGATCAAGGATGATGTGGCCAGAGATTTAAAGAAGAAATTTGGAAATATTGGCCAGGATGAATGTTTTAAGTGTTTTGACAGAATTTTTAAATGGCTCTACTGTTGCAGATCAGTTGAAGTTTATAGTATAAATTTGCAGAAGGCCAATCCCGTAAGGTTTTGAGTCTTTATCTCACAGTCTCATATTGTCAAGGGCAGGTCCAGAGAACATAGTAGGTGCATATCAGGGTTGGGTTTCACATGATGGACGTGGCTACATGCCAAATGGATGGAGGCAATGTTGTAAGAGCTGGCCACGAACCACAAGCTGAATGGAGCATTGAGTGGAGTTAGAAGGGCTCCCATCGACCGACAGCAATGATAAGGGATTCAAGCTACCAGAAGGGTAGAATGGGATTTTTAGTTCTTATGAGTGAGTGGAAGAGAGACTAGAGGGAAAGGTTGCAACAGAAGGATGAAAGGACCAGATCTTGGTTGGGAAATCTCCCATGAAGAGAGCCAGGATATAGCTGTGCAGATGGAAAGTTGGTATGGACTAGAGACGAAGGCTGGTATAATCAAACAAGGCAAGAGAATGTGAGAAATGACTTGCTGTCATCATTGTCATGAAGAAGCTTTTAATAAAGCCTGGAATAATCGGATTTGAATTATAGGTCCTGCACAGAGCAAGGTAATAGATGCTATGTGTGGCCACTGGGAATTTATAATCTGCAACTTCTGGGAGGAGATGAAAACCAGTCTCCCCACTTCAGAAAAAAAAAAAAAAAAAAAAAAAAAAAAGACCTCACTTGCTTTTTGCAAACTAAGAGGAACCAAGAAAATGTTTTGGTGACAAGTAGTAGGCCTGAAATGCTAAAATTCGTTGAAATCTACTTTGGTGGACTGAGGGTCAGAACATATTTTTAAAAACAGACATCGAATGGCTTCTTCCTCTTTCACTTTCTGCCACAGTGTCTGCTTGGCAAGGAAAATGACTCATTAATAAATTTAGCGCCAGAGGCCTGACTCATTCAGAAACCTCTTAACAACCACCTCACCCAATCTTACTATACTTTAGCTAATGATATTCTCCAGCTTAGGCTGTCAGAATTATGCCTTACACATGGGTAATGGGTTTTACAGCTTGTACTAGAAGTACGCTACTAATGTGAATTCCCATTTTAGTGATGCTAAAGCTGAGCGAAGTGAATCACCTTGGGCTAAACATTAAATAGGGGATGAAATTGTACTTTGTACCTCCAGAATCAGCAAGTGGCCACAGCAAAACACTTGGTTCTAGAGCAGACACTCCAACGGGTAGGTTGAGGTCTAACCCCAGTGACCTCACAGAAATAACTACTACCAAATTTGAAGAAGTGACAGCAGGTCTGTGAATGATTCGAGGGCAGGAATAATTTCTTGTCTAACTTTGCATTTTCTGTGCCTAGCACAGAGCTTGGTAATATCTATCCAAAAAAGATGTTTGTTGAATGAATGAATGAAATATCTTAAATATCAATTTTTGTGATCACTGTCATTCCTGAGAGGAAAATAATAAAATGCACACCTTTTAGCTATGACAAACTGTGTAGTTCTCAGCAGCGAAGTTCACTCCAATCTAAGCATCGAGGATAATGCAATCTATTGCATTGAAGAATCTTCAGTCTCCTTGATCTTATTCTTTTGATCAGTGTTTGATGCTAATGGCCACGTAGTTTCTGGGGCAGAGGTAGGGGAGGGACTGAACATGATTCCAAACAGAAATCCAGGTTTCTGGGCCTGGGCTCCTCAAAGGGTCACCTTTTTACGTTTGTCATCTGACCCTCAGAAGCTTTGATGGCATCCCCTGTGGTGCTAGTCAAGGTAGCAATGTATGTGTCAAATCAAGAGAACAATGTTAAGTTGTTGAGTAACCATTTGGGGCTGGCACCCCAAATTGCAGTGCCCACTAAGCAATTCTTACAGAGCACAAGTACGTCCTTCTACACTGATTCTAGATTCTGTTAGACTCAGATGCAGCTTTAGCTGCCTTTGACAGCCATCTCATGACCACGAAGACGCCAGACATTGGGTGTCAGAGTGGAGAAAACATGGATCTCCAATGACTTTTTAAAGTTTCTGAATCAACCTTGGAGCCTGTTCTAACTCAGCTTCCTGCTACGTGAGAGGATAAATTTTCCTATTGCTCAAGCTGGCTTAGTGGGGGATTTGTTTCCGGTGGAATCTCAAGGAGACAATGACCAATTGCCAAATGTGTGGGCACATAATAATTACTGTGAGAGTTCAGAATGAGGAAAGTTCACATCAGGCTAGTGTGGTCAGGACAGCATTCAGAGAAACAGCCTTGAAGAATGAATAGCATTTATACAGAAAAGGAAGGAGAAAAGCATTCCAGGCAAAAGCCAGAAGATGAACAGAGTTTGAGGAGCATTAAAGGAGGAGCGAGTGCAAAGCTAGGAGGAAAAGTCAGAGAAGATTTTCTAAGACCTTGAATTATTCCCACATTAAAGTACCTGGGACTTTGCTATTCAAGCAGTAAGGCTTCAATAAAGAGCACTGAGGCCGGGTGTGGTGGTTCACACCTATAATCCCAGCACTTCGGGAGGATTGCTTGAGACCAGGGGTTTGAAACCAGCCTGGGCAACACAGCAAGGCCCCACGTCTACAAAGAAATAAAAACATTAGCTGGGCATGGTGGCACCTGTAGTCCCAGCTACTCAGGAGGCTGAGGCAGGAGGATCGCTTGAGCCCAGGAGTTTGAGGTTGCTGTGAGCTATGATGATGTCATGGCACTCCAGCCTGGGTGACAACATCCAGACCCTGTCTCAAAAAAAAAAAAAATAGAGTTTTGAAAGAGCAGATTATCTGTCCTTGCATTTGAAGCTGAGTCCACTCACCACATTATACTCCTGCTGGCCTATAAAAACAAGTTTTGAACATTAATGAGCATTTTAAGCAAATGGCCCCACAACTGCTCCTTCACCTTGATGTGCCTCCACTTTTGTGTCCCCTCTCTGGTTCCACACTCCTGGCTCTGGGATCCTGACTTTGACCCCACGTCTTGGGCTCCTTCTGCAGATTAGTCTCTCTTCCTACTTGCCCTGTGTCTTAGTCCTCCCTGCTTCCCTCTCAAGAGCTCTGAGTTCACGTGTCCTCCGCAGTGGACCCCCTGATTTTCTCGTTAAATGTTTTACTTCCTGACAGGCCAGTCCCCATCTCCTCCTGAGAACTCAGGAGAGAAAAAGGGGGAGAGATTCAGGCAGGGATGCCGGGGCAGGAGTGATCCCAACGTGGCTATCTTAGTCCCTTAGTACCTGAGGCTGGGTAATTTCTTTTAAAAAGAGATTTATTTGGCTCACAGTTCAAAGTGCTTTACACATACAGTCATGTCTTGTTTTATTGCACTTCATTTTATTGCACTTTGCAAATATTGCATTTTTCACAAATTGAAGGTTTGTGGCAACCCTGCCTCGAGCAAGTCTATTGGCACCATTGTTCCAACAGCATGTGCTCACTTTGTGTCTCTGTGTTACATATTAGTAATTCTTGAAATATCTTAAACTTTTTCATTATTATATCTGTTATAGTGATCAGTGATTTTTGATGTTACTATTGTAATTGTTTGGGGGCATCACCAACTGTGCACAGGTAAGATGGAGAACTTAATAAATGTTATGTGTGCTCTGACTGCTCTACCAACCAGCTGTTCTCCCATGTTTCTCCCTCTCCTCAGGCCTCCCTATTTCCTAAGGCACAACAATATTGATATTAGGCCAATGGCTTCTAAGTGTTCAAGTGAAAGAGAGTGTCGCACATCTCTCACTGGACATCTAAAGCTAGAAATGGCTCAGGTTAGTGAGGAAGGCAAGTCAAAAACAAGATAGGCTGAAAGCTGGGCCTCTTGCACCAAACAGCCAAATTGTGAATGCAAAGGAAAAGTTCTTGAAGGAAACTAAAAGTGCTACTCCAGTGAACACACAGATGACAAGAAAATAAAACAGCTTTACTGCTGATGTGGAGAAAGTTTTAGTGGTCTGGATAGAAGATAAAATCGGCCACAACATTCCCTTAAGCCAAAGCCTCATCCAGAGCAAGTTTCTAACTCTCTTCGATTCAACGAAGGCTGAGATCGGTGAGGAAGCTGCAGAAGAAAAGTTGGAAGCTAGCAGAGGTTGGTTTATGAAGTTGAAGGAAAGAAGCCATCTCCATAACATAACATAACAGTGCCAGGTGAAGCAGAAAATACTGATGGAGAAGCTACACCAAGCTATCGAGATGATCTGGCTAAGATAGTTGATGAAGGTGGCTACAGTAACAACAGATTTTCAGTGTAGGCAAAATAGCCTTATATTGGAAGAAGATACCATCTAGGACATTCACAGCTAAAGAGGAAAAATCAATGTCTGGCTTTATAGCATGGACTGACTCTCTTGTTAGGGACTAATGCGGCTGACTTTAAGTTAAAGCCAGTACTGATTTACCATTCTGAAAATGCTATGGCCCTTAAGAATAATGCTAAATCTACTCTTCCTGTGCTCTGCGAATGGAACAACAGAGACTGAATGACAACACATCTGTTTACTGCATGGTTTACTGAATATTTTAGGCCCACTGCTGAGACCTACTTCTCAGAAAAAAAGATTTTTTTTCAAAATAATACTACTCATTGACAATGCGCCCAGGAGCTCCAATGGAGATATACGAGAGGTGAATGTTGTTTTCATGCCTGTTAATATAGTATCCATTTTGCAGCCCATGGATCAAGGAGAAATTTTGCCTTTGAAGTCTTATTATTTAAAAAATACATTTTGTAAGGCTATAGCTGCTGTAGATAATGATTCCTCTGATGGATCTGGGCAAAGTAAACTGAAAACCTTTTGGAAGGGATTCACCACTCTAGATGCCAATAAGAACATTCGTGATTGATGAAAGGAGGTCAAAATATCAACATTAATGGGAGTTTGGAAGAAGTTGATTCCAACCCTTATGGATGACTTTGAGGGGTTCAAGACTTCAGTGGAGGAAGTAACTGCAGATGAGGTAGAAATAGCAAGAGAAGTAGAATTAGAAATGAAGTCTGAAGACGTGACTGAATTGCTACAATCTCATGATCAAACTTGAATGGATGAAGAGTTGCTTTGTATAGATGAGCAAAAAAAAAATTGATTTCTTGAGATGGAATCTACTCCTGGTGAAGATGCTGTGAACATGACCAGGTCTGTCTATATCCTTTTCAAGCATGGTGCTCACACTGGACACAATACTATTGTCTGAGACAAGATTTGACCCTATTTTGATGCAAACTAAGATCATGTTAGATTTTTTTGATGACCAAATTATACCATTGGTTCTAAATGAGCTTACTGTCAACTTAAAGCTATCCTTTTAAACTTACTGTCTTTTTTTACTTTTCACTGGAAAGCTCCCTCTCATGTACTTTATTTACATCGAGTTGTTTTTCATATGTGAGTAACATTGCAAAACGGATTTTGGAGAGAGACTACCTGGGTTTGAATCTCGACTCTATCATATCCTATGTGACTTTGGGAAAGTTCATTACTTTGTTTAACCTCAGTTCTTTGAACTGTAAGCTTAAGTACAGGGACACCAACTTATAGAGTTGCTTTAAGGATTAGAAATAAGGTGTATAAATGCTAATCCATACAGGTAAACAATTTTTAAAAAGCTATTTTTGGACCAATTTATTGCTATAGGTAGATTTAGCTCACTGTATCAATACTCTGAGGCCATTTGGGATTGAGATTATAGCTTCTTGATGTTAATGCTTCACCCCTGCTTCCTGTCCAACCGCCGCCAGAAACCGCTTCTGGTTGAATCTGCCTCCATTAGGTAAGGTCAGGAACCATTCATTTTTTCATTTGATTACCCTTTTATATAGTACCTTTGGTACTTTGCAGATTCTATCTTCTTTCTTACAGTCAGAATCTTTACCTATTTCCATTATTTTATGTTTTCACAATTCCATAAAACCTACCAATAATGGACTTTGGTGATCCCATGAACCAGGAGAATTGGGCTCATTTATAGCAGTTAAGAGAATCAGACAATTTTCTCTGCAAATTCCCATCAATCTCAATTTCACCAAGACATTCTTCTTTGTTAAGGAAGAAACCCCCCCGTCTGTCCCTCCACTTTACTGACCGATGATTCTGTCAGTAGAGTAAGATGAGAATTTGTCAGATGCTCTACTTCCAGCCAGATGAGACTCCCTGCAGACACCCTCCTGGTTTGAGGAGGCTTCTAGGCTATTTGAGATCTGGGTCAGGAAAGTATCCTCTCTGCCATCTGCCCCAAGTGTGTTCTCCTTCTTGAAACTACCTCTATATCTGTCTGGTGTGCTCATCCTCGAGTGTCGACATTTCTGCACAGGTGTACAGCCTCTTGACAGGTAGCTAAACTGCATCACCTCCTATGGGATTTGTTCTTTTTTTAATCTATTGGAACTAGAATTTTTCACTAGTCATCATCTTCCTTCATGTCTGCACTTCCCTCCTTAGGCGGCTTGAATTCCATCATTAGAACAACTCACAAGCATCTCAAATCTCTTGATTATCTTTCTCTTCATCATGTTCACCTGGCTAAACCCTGGTCCTGATTACACCCTACACTGTGTCTACATCCCTAAGTCTTAACATTACTGGGAAAAAAAAAATCACAGAACCATGCTGAGTAGAAAAGCATATATATATATATGATTTTCACTTTCATAATTGCCATGTGCATATTCTTAATTCCTTCTGGATGCTCCATCACATCAGCATCCATACAGTCTACCCTACTGAGTTTGGATACCTGCCTCAGAAGCCCTCCATCCTGCTGTTCCAAACTGTATGAGTTGCTGTTGATGTAGGTTGTGTAGTTATCATCCTACAACTACTTTCTTCCTTCCCCTAAGTTGAATCCACCCCTTTCCAGATAAAAGATTTTTCCCTTCCTTGGTTTATGCCTTCTTGATGCTGAAGAAGGAATAAACATTCTCTAGGAACTAGGATCTCTAGACTCACAGAGCCCAGAGCTGTAGGGACAAGAAGCACAAATTTCCCAAGGGAGCCACTGGAAGTGATGGTAAGCAAGGTCACTCTTCCTTCCACCCCATGTTTCCCAGACTCATGTATTCTACCTATTGCAGCCACAGTACAATATAATGGTCACTGATTTACGGCAGCTGTTCTCAACAAGTATTCTCTAAGATGATTAAGCCCTAATGCCCTAAGGCATCCATTGTACATAATGAATTAACTTTCCTCCTAAGAGTCTAGCATAGTATTCACTATGGACCATCCTTGAGAGAATGGAGAAAATAGCTATTCAAATCATTTTCAGTATGGTTTAAATCTCTCATGGAATTCTGATTTAGAAAGGTAGAGGGTATAGCCTATATCCTAGAAGATAGCATCCCAACTACACAAGATAATATTTCTAGGCAGGAATCATGTTTCCAAAAGACCTTTCATCACTCTATCAGGCTGGTAGCTTCTTGATGTGCAGTGTGTGATAAGGCCAATAGACATTATGGTCATACGCCCATTGCCACATCTCCTTTGCTATAAGGCAGTGATTCTCTAACAATAATGTACATTAGAATTACCTGAAGGGCTTGTTAAAAATACAAATTTCTGGGCTTTACCTCAGAGTCTCATTCAGTAAGTCTGGGGAGGGACCCAATAATTTGCATTTCTCTTATGTCCCCAAGTGATGCTGATGCTACTGGTCCAGGGACCCCACCTTGAGAACCACTGCTGGAGTTCCTTGGTCCAGTGCATTGTTCCCAAGATCCTAAGTTGATGGATCAAACACTCTATAAGCCTTTGGATAGTAGTGCAGACTGAGGACCTGCAGGCAGGAAAGACAAACCCATACTCAGAATATGTGTCACTGTCCTTTCCAGGTGGAAGGGGTCCCATGTAATCAACTTGCCACCAAGTGGCTTGTTGATCTCCTTGAAGGATGGGGTCATATCAGAGGCTTAGCATTGGTTTCTGTTGATGGCAGATTGGACATTTGTCAATGAAAGTATCTAGATCAGCTTTGGTGAGTGGGAGCCCAGGCTGTTGAACCCATAAATGGCTTTCAACCATGCTGCTATAGTACTTCACTCATATACCTATTGTGCCAGCACTGGTGTAACCAATGACAGGGGGTGCCAGCACTGGTGTGACCAGTGACAGAGGCTTTCTGATGTCAACTGGCTAAGTCTTCTGTCTACTTGATATTTTATTGCTTTGCGGTTGATGCTCTCTGGTAGGTGGGTGATATGAATATGAAGATTTTCACATTGTGTTCACTCCCATGAGTCCATTCACATGCCTCTTTCCCAGACTTCATTGTCCAATCTTTCAGTCTTTCTCTTTGCAGGCCCTTGACCACTCAGTCAAGCCATTTACTACTGCCCATGAGCCCACATATACTCTTGCTGCAGGCCACTTTCCTTTCCACACGAAGTGGCAGACCAGGTATTCCACCTGAGGCCCCTCCTGTTGGGAGGATTTCCATTCATGGCTGCCTCTCAAGGTGATCTCCGAGCAACATTCATTTTCGGCTTGCACCCACATATTGAGCTGGCCCATTCTTGGATCAAGCTCAGCCCTTTTTTTGTCTCCATCACTTGGTCATGAGGCACTGTCATGCAGCCATAGGTGTGAGCTAAGAGAGAAGGCATGGTCAGACAATGGGGGGTGACATAGGAGTCTGAGTCACCTGCTTGTGTGGCTTACGTGTCCCTCCTGGCCTTGCTTGTGCCCTACTTCCATCTTACACTGGGTCCACCTGACTTTATGCCTCAGTGAGTCTTCCAGGATGCAGATCACGATGAGCAATTCTGGCCACATGTTCACCTGCTGTGTCATTGTCAGGCATTTCATCTCTGCCACAGTCAAGTAGCATTCAAGTTGCTATTTTTTAAATGGTGTATAATTCTCTGCTGTATATGGTATGGGTTTGCTCTATAACCCTTGGGTCTACATTGTGATTCTCCTATTAGTCTTGCCTTAAACACCATGTTATCTTTTCTCACCACAAATGTCTCTAATACTATGGAGTCTGTGGGTCATGTTGTCCAAACAGCAGGGTAGCCTGCACCACCGTCTGGACCTGCTGCAGAGCCCTTCCTTGCTCTGGGTCTGCCTCAGAGCTGGAAGCCTTTAGTGACACCCACCACATGGGTTGTGTCAGCATTCTCCAGTGTGAAAGATGCTTCCTTCAGAAACCAGTTGTACTTTCTCAAATGGGCCCCCAATCCAAGTCCGGTTTGTTAACACTATCTGCACAGGCAGCTATTGATCTCCCAGCCCTTTCTCTTTCATCTCAGATCCAGAATCACAGTAGTATTAAGTGATAAATACAAAAGCAATACCTGTGCCCCGAGTAATTTGGTTTTTTTATTCAACAGTTTGTAGTCTCTAAAGGTATTTTCCCGAGTGCCTCTAATTGTTTCTGTTTTCAGATCCAGATACTGCTTCTCCATTTTCCTTTTGCAACAGCCAGGTTTCCTGTGGACAGGCCAAGGCTTTGGGGGTCTCTTTACAATCAGTTCTGATGTAGGTCAGTATCTTTTGTCCCCCTATTTCCATATACCTCAGAGATCTTTCCATCAGACATGCTGAAAGTATTTGTGCCTTAAAATGTAGTTTCTTACAGAGATGAAATCCCAGCATCAAGAGATCTCATGCCCCATATGAAGAAGAATGAGTAGGCGAAAACAAAAAGGAGATAATAGAAAAAAAATGAACCCAGTTCCTAGGCAAGAATCATGATGCACGTGGCTACTTGAAAACTTCTAAAACCTGCAAATGCCAAGAGAGGAGTCACTGTTCTTGCCTCATGTTGTACTTTTTTGCCTTTTATCACAGGCCATAAATTTTGTGGAATAATCTGCCTCTGAATCAAAACTTTTGTTGGAATATCTCCTGTATTTAAGTTATAGATCCAATAATAAACAATAATAACTACTGGGAAATGAGAACATCAAGCTCTTTTCCAAATTGATTAGTCAATTTATTTGCTTAATTATGAGTACATCTACTGCTTCAAACTGCAAAGCCATAGCATGAAGTGCTTGAAGAAGCAAGTAGTCCAAAACAGCTACCACCAAGAGAATAGAACCCTACAGCGCCCTTGGGTTTAGAATCAGACCTAGGTTCAAATGTCAGCTCTGTTGGTCATGAGCTCTATAACATTTAATCTCTCTGGATGCTACTATACTCTTACATAAAAATGGGAGTGAAGACCCCCTTCCAGTTTGTTATGCAGACTTAATAACATAATATATAGGACAGCACCAGCACAATGCTTGGCACCTGAATACTCAAGAAGTGTTAGTTTCCTCTTCTTCCTGCCAAACTCTGAGATTGTAGATTCCATACAAATATTAAGACATTCCTTGCTATGTCCCTTTGAAAAGTAAGAGGAAATAGCTTTGTTTAACCATCTTAAAAAGGCCACTGGTCAGAACAACATTCTTCTGTACCTACTCAATGGTGATTAGAAAGGAAAACCCCCAGCTATGCTACCAGGGGGTTTAGTGTTGGAATATAGAGAATGTCATGATATCTGTGTTTCAGCCGATGGGAATTTCAGTTCAGACTTTAAACCAGAAAAATCTTAATTCCATTAAGACAGTAAGCACATGAAAGAGGAGCAATAGAAGTAGATGAATCAAAACTCGATGAGAACCGAATAATCAGGTACACTGAGGGAGGGTGTTCGTTTGTTTTGTGATGATAGCCTGGACTTCCATACCCTTAACATGCTGTAGACAATTTTGTTGTCTAAATTAATGTAGAGTAAAATGTAAAACTATGGTTCTTATTTCAAATTATGGGCTTAGTCATTCCCAACAAAACATTTCATTGTCTTCACGAAGTAAAGAAATGTACAAGTTAAGCAAACCTCAGGAAAAACAAAACCCGGGGCGTGGCCAGTGTGCCTTAACCCTCCCCTTCCTGTCCCTGTGGCAGACATCACACCATGGCGCTCATTTCCACTGACCTTGGATGTGGTTAGTGGAAATAAGTGGATGTGGTCTCAGGTGACCTTGGATGTGGTCTCAGCATTGCAGTCAAGATTGGGGGTGTGGGGAGAACAAATAAAGGCAGGTGAGCAGCTCTGGTTACATGTTTCCCTCTGTCTAGGTGTCCTGTGTGCCATATTCGCTGGGGGCAGAGCTCCCTTCATAAGGAGGAGGAGGAACATGCTTTATCAGACGATGCCAATATTATTTACTATTGATTGGCTCCAAAGAAATTCCTTCTCTGTTTCTACTCATTTGACTTGGACTTTTGACCTCAACTTCTTGGCTATCACTGGCTTTGTTCCTGCTCGTCTGAATATCGGGCACACCTCTACGGAGCACACAGCTCTGCTTCCTCGCTGGTACCCACTTAGATGCAGACCTCACTTCAGGTGCTCACTGGCATAGTTCGCTGAACACAGGTCTCCAGGTCTTCCCTAGCAACCAACTGTTTTTTGCTACTCCTGTTGGGCAGAGCCTCCTGTGGCCTTAGCAGACAGCCACTCTCGGCTGTCCTCACCTGGTCTCATTAACCTAGTTCTAGGAAGATGCCCTGTGGGGTCCAGCTTTGCCTGCTCTGGCCTTGTCTGGTCTTGGCACTGTGGGGGTCTTCACAATCCACAGCTTTCCTCAAGGGACAGCTTGTACCTGTGTCAGCCCAAGCCAAAAGGGTGGCCTCCTTTTCCTTTTCTGGATCTGTGGTTTTCTAGTTATTCCTCAACCCTACCACAGTTGCCTTGGCAGCAACACACCCTGGAGCCTGCTGGGAAAATTCCACACTCTGATTTGGCACCTGTTCCTGGTCACAGACGGGCCTGAGCTGCCGGGGAAGAACACAGGCATGATGGGCTGAATGGATTGGGCCAGCAGTGCGGTCCCTGTCCATAAAAGTGGCCTGCAAAGCAGAGTTAAGGACATGACTTCTTTTCTTTCCTCTGTTAGCAATAAATCCCTGCACCCCAGGACGGTCTCAGCTTGGCAGGTTGATACTCAGATGATTTCTGATGGCCTACGTGCCAACCGCAAGGCAAGCGTGAGCTCTGCCAACTCAGCCTCCACAGAGAATCCCTTCTCTGGGGACAAGAGGTACCGTTCCAAACCCCAGCGAGCTGGAATGTGTCCATTCCCACCCCTTGCATGTAGCTACAGTGCACGGTGGTCAGCTGCATCAGGAGAGCAGAGGGACGGCCTGTCTGTACGGGAAATGCTAGTCCATTCTCTGAAATCTGAGACTCGAAGAGAAATTTGGCCACAGAGGAGCTGTGGTTCCAAAACTGATAAAAATGTTCCAAAATCTTGCTCTGTCATATGCTTGATTACACCGATCCTCAGAATGGCAAATGAGCTTCCATCTTAATTATAACTTGGGAAGGATGCATAGACAGTTCTTTGACTTCTGTTTTATTCTGTCCATTCCAAATGGCTGCTTCCAAAAGGGGGAAGAAGAAAAGAAGAGACATAAATAACACTCCATGGACTGTCTCATTTCCCTGGAAAATCTCCTAAAAGGTTAATGTTGCTCCTTATGCTTCTGGGCACGTGTGGGTCACATGCAGGGAGCTGGGAAGCAGCTAGACTCCTGCTGCTGCAATGCCCAACCAGGCGGCACAGACATAAACTTTGGTAAACCATTGTTGACTTCAGGGTTATGTCCCTAACTAGACATCACATGAGGAAAGAAATCTCAGTTTCCTTCCCTGAGAAAAGAATGAAAAGGAAAGAGTGGTTATCATGCTTTCAACGTGTCCAGAAAGGAAGAAACCCCTTGCACAGTGAGAAGATCAAAGCTACTGTCCATCCCAGATGGTGCTGGAAGCATCAGGATCCCCAAGGAGAAGGAGCCCCCTCAGTTCCTGGTTGGCACAGGATGAATTTCCAGTGCCAAGTAGCCTGACCAAGCCGTTTTGATAAACGAGAGGAGGAAATGGGTCAAACCCCACTGTAGACTGTCTTTTGGGAAAAAGTCAAATAGTTGAGTCATTCTACTTTTGTTCAGTCTGAGAGTCTCAAGCTATCAAGCAGGGAGTCCCTGCCTCACACAACTGTCTAGGCAGTAAGGAGCCAGATGTGGCCACATTGTTGCTCTGCTGTAGGGGAGAAACTTCCACGGGTCCTACTGGAAGATGTAGGACTCCTTTTGGTGCGGGTGTCGGTGGAGAAAGTGGAGAAGTCACATCAAGGAGGCAGAGGCACAGGATGCCTGTGAAAGTGAGACAGGTGATGAGCTGGTGCGATCTGAAGGCAAATGTGGCTCTAAACACAGCTTCCCTGAGCAGGCTGATGGAGAAATGGACCAAAGGATGCAGAGGGCAAAGGAGACAAGATGTGGTGAGTTTGGCACCCAGAGGCCCTGGGCTGTGAGAGCTTATAGCCACCTCCCAGCCTCACGTGGTTCTCCTGCGCGGAGCAGAGGCTGGCGGATGGATGCGGAATCTGACCCCACTGGGGTTGGGGGTGGGCCGCACGCCCGGATGCCCTCTGCATCCCCTGCAGCAGGAGGAGCTCATCGCTCTCCCATCTGCTGTCCCTGCTCTCAGCCTCCAAATGGAGGGGGCAGCTGGGAAGGGGCCAAGGAACCTCGGCCTTCCCCCTTTTCCCGTCCCGCCTGCTGGAAGTGAGTCAGCCTTGGATCAATCATCTTGGGGCTCCTTGGCTGTCCAGGGGTGAGACTATGGTAGCTATGGGGGCCCAACCGCCAGCCTGCTAACGACCCCTGTATTAGTCTGCTTGGGCTGCCGTAACAAAATACTACAGACTGAGCGGCTCAAACAACATAAATGTATTTCCTCATAGTTCTCACAGTTCTAGAGGCTGGAAGTCCAAGATCAAGGTGTCAGTAGGGCTCTTTTCTGATGAGACCTCTCTTCCTGGCTTCTCGCAGATGGCCACCTTCTCGCTGTGTCATCACAGAGCCTTTTCTCTTGTGCATGGTACTCCTGGTGTCTCTCTTCTTGTAAGGACACCAGTCATATTGGATTAGGGACTCTTATGACTTTAATCTTAATTACCTCTTTAAAGGCCCTGTCTCCAAATACAGTCACATTCAGGGTTAGGGCTTCAATGTATGAATTGGGGCAGGGTACACAATTCAGCCCACATCAAACACCCAGCAAATGCAACTGCTTGTTGTGAGCGGCCCTGGAATGGGTCCCCTGGAACCTGGATTAAACAGTCTGTCTGGGGACTCTGGAACCAGCCTTCTGCCCTGTCAGCACATCAGGCAGGTGATGCGCCTCATCTGTTTCTGTGATCTGGCTGGGGGTGGGGCATAGGCATGGCCATCTGAAGGAGCCTTTTTTGTCGGTTTGTTTATTTTTGCCATTTGGGAGGGGAAGGCAAAGCCTGTTGTGCTTTTGCTTCTATTAATATTCTTCAACCTCACCACATTTATTTACGGAATCACATAACCTTCAAGGTATCAGGGACGTCGAGGGGTCTTCTGGAATGGTCTTTTGTTTCCAGGGAGCTCTGTGCCACAAAACCGTTCAAGACAGAAGAGGAATGATGCTAGCGGCAAAGATTCTCCTCCTCCCACCTCCAGCATCTGCCAGGTGCTGTGAAAATATCACAGATGAAAAAGAAATCACCCCATTAACAATAATATGTACTCAAACGAAATAAAATTTATAGAGGAGGCTAGGATTGATTTATTTAAAAAAAAATTATTGATTGCTTAGTATGTATCAGTCACCAGTGAAACGGAGGCTTAGTGAGATTTATTAACTATCCCATAGACATAGCTAATATGTAGGATTTGGGTTGGCACACATCTTCTCAACTCTTAATTTGATGCTCTTACTGTAAGCCCATAAAGAAGGGAAGGAAATAAGAAATCTGATTTAAAAATAAAAAACTTTAATTATGGAATTTCTTTTAAATAATAAAATTTCAAGAAAATGTATTTCTGGCCAGGTGCCATGGCTCATGCCTATAATCCCAGCACATTGGGAGGCTGAGGCGAGAGGATCACTTGAGGCCAGCAGTATGAGACCAGCCTGGGCAACATAGCCAGACCCCCATCTCCACAAAAAACTTTTTTAAAAAAGAAAAAAAATTGCTGACTCGGGAAAGGGGGGGGGTGGGGAAAAAAATATGAAACTATTGTTTTTAACTTGCACTGTTTACTTAATAATTTATCATGAATATTTCCCATATTAAAAAAAAATAATAAAAAAAATAAAATCTGTGACAAAATAAAAAAAAAATAAATTTAAAAATGATAAAAAAAAAAAAAAAGAAAAAAATGTATTTCTGACTTTGGCAAAAAATATCTTTGCAGGTAAAATTTAAAGGAGACTTAAATTCTGTATAATCATGTGATTCTAAAACTTATGAAAGCAAGGTTTTCACAAGCAGGGTCAGCACGGCCCTGATCACTTGGTTTTATGACACCATGCTCAGCAAAACCCTCTTGCTTGGCCCCTTCCATCTTAATGAGTATGAAGCCGAATCGGTGGGATTCCAAGAAAGGAGCCTGGTAGGAAAACAGGGTCGTGACTGTCCCAAGGAGGTGGGCTTGCTATACGGCCATTGGATCCACTGGCAAACTCTCTTTAAGATCCAGATAGCACTTATAATTTCCCCTGTTGCAACTTCTGTCAGATGAGACCGAAGGCTCTTTTCCAGTTGGCCCTTCTCAGCACACCTGCTACCTCAGGGATGGCAAACTTTGGGAAGGCGTGCTGGGAGTCTCCCATCCCTCTCGCTAACCCAGCACAGCCTCTTTCCTCTGACCTTTGATGTGATTCAGGGTCCCTCTTAACGCAGCACTCGAGACAGCAGCCGTCAACAGGTGACATGCAAGCTGACATCCAATTGCCAGCTCAGTTTGACATGCTCCTTTTGACTCAGAGGGGTGCTGGAAGCTCCCACCCTTCTCTCCAGTTTGCTCTTTATTTTCATTCAACTGTGGTAGGGTCACAAATTTACTTAGGACACCTTAAGACGTGCAGATGAAGTGTAGTTTTGTATGGCTCCGTAGCCACGCTGGTTGGCCTTACTGGACAATGGGGAGGGGAAGGAAAGGTTCTGTCCTTTAGAGCAGCACTTCTCAAGCTCGAGCGTGCGTATGAACCACTGCGGCATCTGTTAACGTGCAGGTGCTGATTCCTTAGGTCTGGAGAGGGCACTGAGAGTCTGTGTTTCTAATGAGCTCCCAGCTGAAGCTGTGGGTCCGGGGCCCATACTTTGAGTAGTGAGGCTTTTAGACACTACGATAAGCTCAGTCTGGTATTATAAATAGTCTCCTTATGAAACTCTTTCATCTGTCTTACATTAAACACTTCGTGGTTCAGAGTTCTGTTCCCTCCCTTTGCTTCTCTCGGGGTCAGTGTCTGGGTGTGTGAGGAAGGGGTGTGTCTTCCGTACCCTCAGGAAGGAGTGGGAAGATGGAATCCACACGGGCACGTGGAGTCTCCAGGATCATCCCAGCCCCTGGTGTGATGCGGCTGGTCTGGGCTGCTCCGTGGTCTGGTGACCACTAAGGTGAAACTGGGCTCCACTCTGGGCCTGTGTCTGGACTGTCAGAAATTACTTTGATAGAGTGATTTTGTGGCCCTATTAATGAATGACGTGACTTCCTTGTCAACATAGAGAATCTACAAGCATCTAGAGAACGTTAAGCGTGGTGGCAGCCTGATGTTTGCTGACAGAGGATTTCCAGTGACTCTCAAATCACAGGGGACCACCTAGTCCATCTAGGGATAGAGCTGAGCTAAAATGTTCACTGTCTCCAAGTCGCACCCCACAGGAGGCTTTTCGCCCTGCACAGACAGTACTTTTTCCTGTACCCCCTACAGCTGCAGTGAAACATAGTGAGTCTACTTTTGGTTTCACTTCAACCCAAACACACCCTGAACCCCGTTGAGGTAAAAGAGGATGGAAGCTAATATCAAGTATGCCTGAGGGTCCTCACCTCCAGATCTTGAGAATTTCGGAGCTGGGGCTAACCTTGGCAATCGGTGACTCACTATGATTTAATCCCCCCTTTATCTGCCTATCTAGCCATCAATATTTGCTAAGCATTTAAATGTGTCACAGAGCAACGTGCTAGGCACTGGTCAATCATTTGAGGCAAATGAACATATAAAGTTCAAGGCCATACCTCAAAACACAAATTTCCTGTTGCTTTAATTTTCAACACGAGTGGAGCATAATTTCATTCCCACGTAAAATTTGCTTCAAAGTGGTGTTGACTTGAGTCCTGTTGAAAAAGCCCCTTTAAGTAACACTGTAAAGAGCCCCTGGCATTTTCTCTGGATGGTACAAACCGGAGGCTTTCAGAATGCTCTACAGATTGTCCGGAGAGCTCCCATTTACTTGCAAATCCACTTGACTATCAAAAGTGAAGTGAGGAGCCCAGCCAAAGTCTTGAAAGAGGTCATTATTGCCCTGATGGAAACAAGTTGCTCAAACCTTCCCTCCAAACTAATGAATTCTCCCAGCTCCTTTTCAGTGTGTTTCACATTTTGGAAAGAAGAGTGGACAGATTGGGTGATTTGCCCAAGGCCACAAAATCTGCCACCACCAAGGTTTGGAATGAGACATATGGTTCCCGGCTCTCAGGACCTTTCCCTGACAGTCCTACCTCTCTTTGGCCATAGAAATACCAGGGTTGCTAGGAAGACAAAAAGGAAAGGGTTAGAAAGTGTCATGTGGCTGTATCATTCTTATAGCTCTATTGTAGGAGGCATCTGCCTGTTGTGAATTTGCTCTGCTCATGAAGAAAATTAAGGATTTCATCATTCAGACAGCAAATAAAGTCTGGTCACCAGTCCTGGAATTCACGGGAGGGCTGCCAGCCCTGGAGTCTTTGCAAAGGGAATGCTGATGGCCTTTGCCTGCAGCCTTGCCTCGGCCTGAGCCAACCGTGCCAAAGGCGGGCAACTCAGCCCTGTGCTAGGGAGCAAGAACTTAACTCAAGGTCAGTAGTCCCAATAACAGAGGTGTGGGCAACACACTGTGAATGCTCAAGCGTATCTCATTCTCAGTCCTCCTAACTGTCCCAAAATGTTGACCCAGTTCACAAAATGAATGAGAGTTGTCTTGCCTAGTACCCTTGTAATTCACTAAGATGGGAAGACAGCTCTAAGCTTCAAATTCCTTCAGAAATCCTAGCTCTTGGGGTCAGAGGGCACTGGATAGACCCTGATCTCCAGCTGGTCAGCACCTGGCCAGATGTAAGCCTTGAAGAGACAGGTCAACTGAAGCCACGCTGCCCTCCCCCTCCCTGCTCACCTCTCGTGTCTGGAGTTCCCATTGTGAGCACAGCCTGCAGGATGGCCTCTCCCTGGCTCCTGTGGGAACCACGCCTGATGTTCAAATGCCCATTGGATCCCGTGCGTCAGACCTCCTGACTAACTTGGCTGAGGGAGCCTCTGCAACTGGGGTTTTTCGCTTTCATCTAAGCCTGCATCTTAGCTTTCGCCTTCTTCCCACCAATATAAGTTTTGGCACGTTTAGCAAAGGTGCTGCTCCCATTATGACAAAGTCAGTGTGGCGTTAGGTGTAGGACAACTTAGCACAAACTGCAGGGGTGCCAAGGGACTGGCAGGGTGAGTTATACAGACTCCCTTCCCCCCAAAATATTGTGGTCCCATCTCCACTTTTCACCATCTTAGTAAATGATGTCACCACTCACCAGTGACTCAAGCTAAAGGATAATAGGAGCATCGTTATTGGATCCCTAACTTTATTCCCACACCTCTAATCAATCCATCGGCAGACTCTCTTGGTTCTAACTCACATCTCTTGCCTGGACACCTGAGATAACCTCCTCAATCGTTTCTCTGCTCCCCCTATTGACCTGCTACAATCCTTCCACCCACCGTGGCAAAAGTGCTCTCTCTTCATGTGAGTTGGGTCACACCTCTCCCCCGTGTGAGCCTCTCACAGCCTTCTGGGTGTGGCCCCTGCCTGCCTCTCTCTCCTCATCCTGAGCATTTCTCCCCCTCCTGCACTGCCTGGTCAGGCCGGCCCTTCACTCCCTCCAGCATTCCAGGCCTTTCCACACCTTGCACGGCCACCAGCATCTCATCATGGGGTCTCTGCTGAAACGCCACCTCCACGGAGAGCCTTCCTTGAGCCATCTAGCTGAAGCCCATCCTGGTCCCCGCCCCCTGCATTCATTCTCCTCAGCCTCTAATTTTTCCCTGCATAGCACTTATTGGATTTGAAATTATTATTTTAAATGACGTGTGTTTTAAATTGCCGAACCTACTAGAACACAAGCTCCTTAAAGGGAAGGGCCACGTCTGTCTTGCTCACAGTTCTATGCCCCGTGCCCAGGGCAGTGCAAGGCACGTTGTTGGCACCGGATAGACATTTGTTGCATGTGTAAGGGAAGGACTGGCGGGTGTGGCAGACGGATAAGAATGACATCTTCTACATCATCTTCTACATTCCTCGGGGACTCAGGCCCAGTCATTTTTCCACACGCCGAAGTCACCTGCTGATATTTAAATTTTCCCATAGATCTTCCGTATGTGCCCTCAGAGGGTCCCTGCTAGTCTGTTTCCATAGGAAGAATTTAAGACCCCGGCTAAAGCGTAAGCTAAGAGATTCCACCGGGCTTCAGCTACTGAGAGAAGCAGATTCCCGCCGGAGAGTGCCAGGTTACGGCTCTGCTCACAGGGACAGACCCGTCCTCAGAGAGCCCTGTGGGGCTGCTGAGGCATAGAATTTACAGAGAGCCTCTCTGTTTGGGGTGGGTTTTCTCCGCTTTGTTTTCTTGTGTGCTCAGTGGCTTGTTCCTAACTCGCGGCCAATCACCACACTGCCAGATGGTGCGAAAGATTTACCGGAATTTCGTTTTCAAATAAACCACAAGCTTGGATGAGTTCATGTTGTTCCACATAAAAAAGCCACAAAACTGGACAAATTAACGTTGTTTCAAGAAAAGAAACTTGTCCAAGCCATCAGGTCTGCCCTTCTCAAAGGGATGTGATAGCTGCGCCAGGACGCTCGGGGCAGGGGCCATTCTCGCGGGCAGCCACCGCACCAAGGGATGGGCGGGGAGGGGGCATCTCCTCCCCCTTGACGCCACAGAATGACTTGGGTAATTTCATCCTCCTGTGGAACTGGATTGTTTCTGTCCGGTTCATCTGAGTTATACAAGAGCCCAAGGGCGGCAATGGCTCCTTCCTGTCAGTAACCCCCGTGGTCCCTCCCTGCACACAGACTGCCCGCGAGCACTCCCAGGATGGGGCACTGACCCAGCAGGTCACCTCAGGGCTGCCCAGCAGGGACATGGAGGCAGATGATTCACAAACCACAACTGCAGGGGGTGTTCCAGGTGGGCCCCTCCCTCAACAGCAGTGGCAACACAGCCCAGCGGACAATGCGTCCACGACTAGAATGACGGAGTCCAACTCTAGCTGCACCACCTCACAGTGGTGGGACCAGGCACCGATTGCAGGCCTCTGAAGTGCACAGTTGTCTCATCCTTAAGATGGTGACAATAATATTAAGCCAATAGAGTTGTTGTAAGGATAAGACTGAGCTAATGCATAATGTCCTTTAGCGCCGTGCCCAACACACAGCAGGTGCTCCCTGCATGTGGACACTATGTGGCACGATGATGATGATGATGATGACGATGGTGGTGGTGGTGGTGTTAGTTGTGTGGCTGCCCTCGTCATACAACACTCATCACATCCGCCCGGTGCGAAAGAGCCAGTCTCAGAAGAGGCGTGCCATCTGTTTCCTGTGGTCAGCTGAGTTGACCAAAATACCATGAAGTGAATCAAGCCAGGAAATCAATCAACAGAACTCAAGCCAAAAGAGCCATTATTCGAGAATCTACAGAATTGCCTCATCTTGTGCCTTTCCTTTTCTCAACCAAACACCAAAATAGATACCTTAAGAACTTTGTACATGAAATTAGAATTGTATGAATTTTCTTCCCTTCTGAAGTTTTATAACACACATATGTGTAGAAATACTCTAAAGGGACGTCTGTGATCTGGGGTTGGCACTTCATTTTGCTACATGGGATAAAGAAATCTGGAACCTACTTGATTCAGATCTTTAGACTTGATCATTAGAACCAAAATAGCTACCCCTCATTAAGCACTATCTAAGCTAAACAACTTTATATACTTTATTTTGTTGAATGTTTACTATAAATGTATGATATTCTTCCTGTTTTGCAAATGAAAATACTACAGAAAAATGTTACTAGTTGTGAGAAGTCCATATCTGCTTGATCATAAGGCCCATTTATGCTACATATATGCCTTGCTGACATATTTTTGGATAGAAGTCACTAGAGATGAACATTAGGCTAACATTAAATGAGATGATGATAATGACAGGTAAAAAAAAAATGCTTTACAAATTTTACTTCCATTTTCACAGCCACTCTGTGAGGTAGAGGCTCTCATCACCCCATCCTACAGATGCGGGAACCAGGTAGAGAAGCTAATCGTGTGCCAGAGTCCCGCAGCTGGTAGTACATAGCAGAGCTGGGATGCAAACCCAGGCAACTTGACCTTGACTTTTGTGTGTGTTATGCTACTTTCAGGAGGCAGGGCCCAGCACCCTGAATCCTTGCCCATGGAAAGAGGAAGTCCCTACCTTGTTCATCAGGCAGGTGGCCCTGATCTTGCAGCAGCCACCACAACATAAAGTGGACCCACCAACTCCACAAGAGACCCCACGTACCCACCCAGATTTGGGTTGTGATCTGCTGAAGAGGGACAAGGAAGGCTGTGACTTCTTGCTGGGCATGTTGGAAAGCATGGCGGGGAGGGGCTGGGGATCCCAGTCAACTGTTTGCTGATGTGGAAATCTATAAAGTTTGACTAGATTTCTTAGAAACATGAAGAGGGACAAATAACTTCTGCTGCATTTTCTTACACCAGGGCTTAATTTTTCTCAGGGTTTTGTTTGTTTGACCTCATAATGAATGTGAGCTTTTTTTTTTTTTTTTTAATTTCCTTTCTGGCTGAAACCAAACCTTCTGACTTCTCAATTGGTATAAATATGCCCCTGGTCCCGCCCCTCAGACCTGTTTCATTTCTTAGGGTTAGAATGAGGTTTGGGGAAAGCTGTGTTCATGTCGAAGCCTTGGTCTGCATCCCGACACTCCTGGATCCCGGCTGGGGCCGGGAAGGGGATAGGAAAGCCCTGGGCAGGTTAGTCACAGGCCTAGATAAACAGTGAACTTTCTTACAAAATGCCCAGCTGGGCCTCAAATGCCCCCCAGAGTCCCCTTCAGCTTGACACGTGGGCCCTCTGGGGCCTGCATGGCAGAGCATTCTGTGGTGATTTCCCTTCCGAGGGCAGCCCTCCCACCCGCCCCTGGGCACTGACTCAGGCTTATCATTCTTTACTAGAAGTTCCGGATGAAGCAATGCAGTGGAGAGATTCACTGTTTCTGCTCCCTAACTCTGCCCATGACTCATTATTCAGCAAACACCAAATGGTTCCACATCCTCCTCCCGAGGAGGCGGCAGAGCCTGTTACATAAGCAGCAGCCTACAGCTGCTCCCGGCTAATTGAAAGTGAAGCTCTCTGACCGGAGGCCCTGCTGGGAGTGGCATGACTCTCTCCTCACCCCATGATACCAATCTTTATGAGGAGAGAAACCCTCTCCGGGGAGAGGGCCCCCAAAGCCGGTGTGCTGCAGGGGTTTGTTTTTTGCACAGTAGGCCTGATGTCTGGAATAGGTTGTATTTTCTGCCTTGTTAAGACAGGGCCCTTCCATAGCATCTCTGATCTTATCTCCCGATGAGCCGGAGCTGAGCTGTGTGAGACGGAATCTGCCCAGCATGCTGAGCAGACGAGCAAACGTGGCCTGGGGTTTCTGTGCCCAGGGACCCACCCAAGAAGGACCACCCAGGAGCCGTCGTCTCAGGCAGAGGATTCGCAAGAGCTGCTTTGGTGGAATAAACTCAGCACTGTGATCAGAGAAAACAGAGTTGAATTGCAAAGCCCAGGGTAAAGGAGACAGTTGCTGATCTGGTTCAGGGAGAGAAGTGACTTTAAATTCCTCTTTGAAAAAAAACAGAGGGGTTAGAAGAGATCACCTGTGGGCTCCGTAATCCTGTCTTCTTTCCCAGCCTGCATTACCAGGGAATTACTTTTCAAGAGTGGTGGGAAGCAAAACAAATTCTGAGCATCCATTTCTGGAACCCGTTTCACACAGAGGAGGCCTGCTTGTCAACAGAACAGGAAGTACATGCTGATGAGGAGGAGGCTGTCTTTTTGAATGCCACCCCCCATGGGACTGAGATGTGTGCTATCCCTGGCTCCCGGGGCAAGAGCTCAGCCTCCTTAACTGGGCCTCATTATCTGCACTGGCTGAGTTGGGAACTGCCAGCAGGGGACGGGTCACGGGTGAGGGAGCATGCTGGCCTCTGGCTTGGCAATGCCGCAGTCCCCAGGGGGAGTGTTCCAGGAAATGTCCCCTGTACCACAGAGAACTGACATCCTGGAGAAGACCAGCCTAAGGAGCTCAGAAAAAACAGTAAAACTAGGGCATTTTGGCAAGAAAAGGAGACGGAATGGCATTATTGGGTTATCCACTCGTGGTGTGCCGCCATGGCTGGGCGGATGGTCTTGAGGTTCTCAGCCATCCTGAAGGTCACAGACATGGTGTCATGGGCTTAATTGTGCCCTCCACCCCCAAAGTCATATGTTGAAGTCCTAACCCCGAGTACCACAGAACGTGACTGCATTTGGAGACAGCGCCTTTAAAAAGGTGACTGAGCTAAAATGAGGTCATAAGGTCGGCTCTACTCCAACATGACTGGTGTCCTTATTCGATGAAAAGACACACACAGAAGGAAGACCATGCAAAGACAAAGGGAAGAGATGGTGACCATCTGCAAGCCAAAAGAAACCAACCCGGTCGGCACCTTGATCTTGGACTTCTTGTCTCCAGAACTGTTAATATTAGAAAATAAATTTCTGTTGTTTAATAAGCCCTCCGTCTATGGTATTTTGTTATGTCAGCCTGAGCTGACTAACACACAAGGTGACCCTAGAAGTCCCCTAGATTTGGAGTGCTTGGCTTTTCTTCCTAGCTCAAAGCGTTTTTGTGGGTAGTTCTCAGAAGACACGGGACAGTACATTCAAAGAAAGGGCTTCTTCCCCCATCGTTATCCCTGAGGATGGATGCACATGGGAAGACTGTGATCCTGAATTTTTGGGGAAAAATACACAGGATCGTAAGCCCTGGTGAGGAGGAAGTAAGAGATCCCCGAAGCCCTGGTAAGAAAACACAGTTACTCGGGCCTTCTACTCCAGGACATTTTAACCAGCGCTGCGTGAACAGTGTGCTCAACCCATGGGGCATTTTTCCCCCGGATTCATTTTAGAGCCTGGAGCCTGGCTAGGCCTCCATCAGCCCCTGCTCAGTTAAGAAACTGCCAAAGGAGCAGTTTATCCTATGCCTGGAGTCTATCAAGGGAAATGAACCTTGTGCTCTGGCTGGGAGGGTCTCAGTGGACACGTCAGGAAGGAACCCTGATCCACAGCGTCAGATAGTTGGCCGTTAGCTTCGGGGGAGCTTGGCTTTGTGTTCTCTCTTCTGTGAGGCGGGTCCTGAACAGCAGGACAAACAGGACAGACCCCCAGGGATTCACGACCGGACACCTCCCGCCCCTCCACCTCCAACCAGATAAATCGTTCCAGCTTTGCTCTCTTTTAACTCTCCAGAAATCTGGTATTTTAACTAGGTAGTTTGTTTTTGACTCCTTTCTGAAAAGCCTGTTTGAATCCAGTGTTCTTTAGCTCCCGGCTGAGCTAACCCCGACTGTTGATGTCCCCGGCGTGGGCAGGCGAGGTCAAGTTCAAGCTGCCTTTCAAAGCTCCCTTCTGCAAAGCCTCGGTGAAGGCGAGACCATGGGGCGGCGTGGGCCAGCTTCTCGGCGGTTCCTCAGAGCCACTTCCCCTGGCTGCTCTTCCCTCGGGGCTGGCAGGTGAGGGTGGGGCCTGAGAAAAAACCTTCTTGCTTCACGGTTTCCTTGGAGACCAAACTTAGAGGAGCATCAGGAAGAAAACAGAGCGCCACCAGCGTCTTAGCACGTGCAGCCGTTCGGGGACGAGGTGTAGTTCAGAGGAACAACGGAACCCTAAACCATAGGCACCGGCTAAATGCCGCCAGAAGTGCCTCATCAACTCGGAACTTCCAGCACAGCCCCGAGAACGCCGCGCTCTCCCCGCGCTGACGGCAGGCCTGGCCCCGCGCCAGGGCGATCGGTTGCGACGCTGGAAACTCCCTGCCTGAAAACAATGTCTGGGTGTTTTCTGCCTCGCAGGAGCCCAGAAGGAGGGTAACAGGTTTAATACATTTGTTGTCTAATTTGACGTCTCTCCCTCTGCGCACCTGTGTGTGTCATCCGCTTTCACCCTCACGCCTGTGGTCAATGTGCCGGCGATGAAAGGCAGGGACACGCGCAGACTCAGCGATGGCCTCATGTTTATTGTCCTCCGTGTAATAAATAGTGTGCTTGGGTGCTGCGTGAGACAACGCCTGCCCCCCCCCCAAATAAAATCGGACCTCGCCCTGCTTTCTAGCTTATAAACCAAGGTTTATAAACCGGATGGAAGACTAATATCCCCCTCCGGGTATGCGTTTCTAAAACCCATTTTCTTATTCTTCACCCTCTTCTTCCTCTTCCTCCTCCTCCTTCCTCCCCTCCTCACCCTCCTCCTCCTCCTGCTCCTCCTTTCCTGGGCCAGAGGCAGGAGCGCACAGCTGATCCTTCACACTCTCAGGGTCAAGGGAAGGGACTTGGAGTTGTTTTTGAAGTAATCTTCCCTTCCCAGCCTTACTTTGCTGAAGTTGGCAGTTAGGAGGAAGAGACTATGAGCTATGAAGGAAACAGAAGTAGTCATGGGAACACCTCTTCCAAAAGTGTTTTCTAGCAGGGAAGAGTACAGGTGAAGACAAAAATGGTAAATCACAGAATCCCAGAATGGGAAGAATTACTTTGGGTGCTGTAAACTTATCCCCCTCACTTTATAGATAAGAAAAATGAGACCCAAGAAGGCTGGTGACTTATGCAAGGAGAGAGACACACGTCAAAGGATCTAGACTCAGCCCCTCTTGTTTCTAAGTCAGTGCTCCTAAGCGATGCCCCCAGATGCCAAACACACATGTGACTGGGAAGGTCATCCATGGGCCTAATCCTACCCCACTACAAGTTCTTACCCCCTTTTCCCATTGCACTAAAGGAAACGGCCCACAGATGTTACTGTAAGCTGCTGTCAGCTATGTCTCTGTGTACATGAGTCAATTCATATGGGAATAGTGGGACTAAGGGAGCACTGAGTTAGGAGTCATGGGTCCTGACCCGCCTCCACTGATCCGCAGCCTTTGAACGGCGTTCAGCAGAATAATCTAGATCAGTGCTGCCCAGCAGGATTATAACTCAGCCAGCCACAAATGTGAGCCTCTTGTGTAATTTTGACTTTTCTGGTAGACACATTTTTAAAAGTAAAACAAAACAGGTGGTATTAAATTTAATAATATATTTTATTGAACCCAATCTATCCAAACTATTATTGTTTCAACATGTCCTCGATTAAAAAGAATGTATTAGTGAGATAGTTTACATTCCTTTTTTTGGTGCCAAGTCTTTGAAATTCTGTGTGTGTTTTACACTTACAGCACATCTCAGTTCAGACCAGCCATTTCAAATGCTGAGTGGCCACATGGGACTGGTGGCTATTGGACAGGGAAGATCTAGATCTGCCTTCTCATATATAAAATGAGAAGAGAAGACTATTGGGGTTTTCAAACTGCCGCTGCTTAGCGTCCTAGGAATTCTTTAGAGGGGCCTCATCAAGTGTCTGTGTCTGTGTGCGTGTGTGTGATATTTGAGTGGGGTAGAGATGATCAGCTCTGGATCTACTTCCACTTCATGCCAATACATCCAGAATTAGCTGCATTTAAATGTTGGACTTTGGCGAGAGATTTTGTTGGGAGAAGAGGTTCTATGGCTAAATAAAGAAACTAAAAACCCTTGCACAGCATAACCTGCAATCTGCACTGATAGCTCTGGCCCAGATTCTGCAGGGCCAGAAAGGAATAAACAGTCACCTGCCAGGAAAGAAAAGGGTCAGGTGACAAGCATGGGAGCGGCCCTACACTCCAGCTGGCTGTAAAAGACATATGGCCCCACAGCTGTGGCCCGCAAGCTGGTGTGTCAGGCACAAACTGACTCCCTCCTGCAGGTTAATGGATAACAGTTCAGGTTGTCGGCCAGGCCTTTGTCCGGTGGGCCCTAACCTTTTCCATAAGCCTGTGAACTAAAATAAATCTTAAGCCCGCCCCCCCCCCCCAGCTGACTGAATAGACCCCCTTTTGGCCAAGGGGACTCCAGAAATACACTAAAGCTGAGTTGCTGGCCATGAGAAGGGAGGGCAGACATGTCTCATCATGCCCCCCTCCCTTCTTGGAGATATCCTTTGTAAATAATTAACAGGCCTAAGGCTATACAAGACAAAATATAAATCACACCTGCAGGTCATCAGTTTACTTAACAGATCACCTGAGCCTGGGTATATGTCCGGTATGTGTCCAGTGGCTTGTCTCTGATTAACAGACTTCCTTATCTTAACTTAAAACATTCTAACCTTTTAGATAAAGCTTCATTTCTTTAACCAATCACAAATCAAAGACTCTGTAAAGCCACCTATAAACTGTAATCCCCTGCTTCGAAATGTCCTGCCTTTTTGGGCCAAACCAATGCACACTTTCCATGTATTGGTTTATGACTTTACATGTAATTCCTGTCTCCCTGAAATATATAAAACCAAACTGTAACCCAACCACGGGGAGACCACTTGCTCAAGGCTTCTCGTGCATGGCTCTCTGGGCCAGGGTTGCACATATTCGGCTCAGAACAAACCTCTTTAAATCATTTTACAGAGGTTGGGTTCTTTTCCATTGGCAGGCCGAAGTGTCTAGAATCTGGGCTGACTGATACACAGAGGTCACAAAGGGGTGGGCTATCTGCAGAACACAGAGCACTGGCTCTCTTGCTCCCCAGGGGTCCTAGCCCGAGGACACTCTGCCCATGGGGGCTCTGTATGTGGCTCCAGGAATTTTCCATGCTGTCTTCATTTTCAGCTGTGACATATAAGAAAGTACACACGACAGCAAAACAGCTGCAAGATTCAGACAGCTATATCATCAAAGGGTGCCGTTGTGGGAGGGTATCATTAAATCCAGCTTCAAGCACAGCCGCCAGCACACCCACTCCCTTCCCCGCGCCAAGCCAGTGTGAGACGGCCCTAGCGGCTGCAGCCCTGTGGAACCGACTGCTGAGGAAAGACACACATTGTTGTTGGATTATTATCCTCCACTTAATGAGTTATTAAGCAGCCCCACTGCTTCAGTTAGACATATGGTCCCCACCCTTCTGGGACTTTAAAAATACTGTGGTGATATTACCGAAAGCTCAGCACTTGTCCCCGAGGCTGTGTCAAAAGAATGAGGACAAGTGTTTTGAAGAGAAGGAAAAAGTTTATTAGTTTGCTGGGAAATGAGGAGGTTGGCAGACTCCTGTCTCAAAGTACTAACGTCCCATCTGTGAGCAGAAGTACAGAGTTTCTAAAGGTTCTGATTAATCCCATAATCCCAACTTGGGCTATGACAATCTCAGGACCTCCTCCAGGATAATGCCCCCGGCCATCTCTTGTGGCACAAAGAACAAAAGACACTTTCCTGTCCCTCCCAACCACTGGCCTGAGGCAGGGATGTGGGTTTTAGTTCAAAAAGGGTGAGGGGGTTTTGAAGAGACAGAAAACATTTTTACCCTTTTTCAGGCCATTCTCTCTGTTACAGTACGATAAAGACGTCTTCCTCATCAGCTGGCTAAGGACTCCCAGAGTGTTAGGCAAGCCAGAGACGAGCAAAATACATAGCAGTCCCTGACACCTTTACACTGCCAAGGAGGTGATTAAAAACATACCCTGTGCATTCCCCACTTTCCAGCTTTTGTTTTATTTCCCTGTTTTAGTGGTATGTGAGTCTTTGGCTTGTGTATTGTGATATTATGATATATAAGGATTATATATTTCGGTCTTCATCCCTGGTTCCTGGCCAGAGCTCCTGAAATCTTTGGAATTTCCTAAGTGATAAGAGCAATAAAGGTCTTTTGTTATTCATAATGAGCCCCTAGCAACCACACCTGAGTTTATGTTAATGAGGTGACTTTTGGAAAGCCCCTAAGGCTGAGAGGCCGGTGGCCCTGAGATCCAACCCTGTGATTAGAGGATTGAAACTTTCAACCCCACCTCCCAACCTCTGGGAGGGAAGAGGGGCTGGAGGTTGAGTCAATCACTGATGGCCAGTGATTTAATCAATCATGCCTACTTAATGAGGCCTCCAGGAAAACACAGAGGGAGGGGGTTTGCAGAATTTCCAGGTTGCTGAGCACCCGGAGGTGCCGGGAGGGTGGTGCACCCAGAGAGGGGAGCATGGGAGCTCCACGTCCACACCTTGCCCTGTTTAGCTCTTTATCTGGCTGTCCAGTCATATCTTTAATATTCCCTTTGTAACAAACGAGTAATCTGGTAAGTAAACTGTTTTCTTGGGTTCTGTGAGCTGGTCTAGCAAATTATCAGACCCTAGAAGGGGGTCATGAGAACCTCCATTTGTAACCAGAAATTGTGGGTAACCTGGGGACCTGCTGCCTGTGATTGGCATCAGAAGTGGGGGGCAGACTTGTGGGACTGTGGCCTTTAACCTGTGGGGTCTGCCCTAACTGGGGTTAGTGTCGGGATTGTATTGATCTGTGGGACACCCAATTGGCACCCACAGAGAATTGGAGAATTGCTAAGTGTGGGGAAAAACTCCACACATTTTGGTGTCCAGAAATGAAGTATTGAGATTATAAGTGACAGCACAGTGAAAAATAGTTCATGCTCTTGATACAAGTTTAAACAGAAATCTTCAGAGGGAGCGCTAGATGTTTCTGCAAGTATAAGGAAAGACACCGCCTAAGTGTCTTGCAACATACAATTAATAATGATAGCCTTTTCCATGTGCCAGACACAGACCTGCACACCTGTTGCTTCATTTAATTTCACAACACCTTTCATCGGCGGCCCATGATTTATAGAGGAAGAAATTGTCTCAGTGAGGATAGGACACTTTCCCAACGTCTCAAACTCAATGTGGTACAACTGGGATTCTATTAATAACTCAAGTTTAAGGGATATGCCAGAGCCCATGCGCCTTGTGTAGAGCATTCTCTTGCCATCCTAGAAGTGGCCTAATCTGTGTATTTTTTAAAAAGAAAATTCTACAGAAATTCTTTGGCCCTAATAGTAGAAGAGAGGACAAGTTAGTATTTTCCTGCTCAGTATTTATTGATTTGGGAGGGGTTATTAATTCACCGATGCATGCTTAGGTTTGGTAGGCATAGAGAAAGCCCTGTCATTGTAAAGTAAGCATTACCGCTCCAATAGGAGGCCCCTGTCCTCCTTTCTAAGAGCAAGTGTTCCCAATACCACTTTCTTGATTCCTACCAAAGGTCTAGTCTTATGTCTTATTTCTATAGCAAAAAAAAAAAAGGGACAAGTGGTTTGAGGAATTATTTTTCTGATTTGTGGATTAATTATATTAAATCTTACAAAGCTTTTCAAATTAATTACATTGAGTTTTACATTTAATAAATTACTTTTTTTTTTTTAAGAAAAAAAAAGAAAGGAAGTGAAATTTAGATTTCCCAGGAAAAAACTGAGTAAAAGCTTCAGGACCTGAGGGACCTTATTCTCAGCTGTCTCACAACTCAGACATCCTCTGCTATACAAATGTGTTAATCAAGCAAACCAGCGGGAAAGCACTTGGGTTTCTAACATTTGCATTTTAATAGAGGCCCCTTGAAAACCCACCTTTTCTAGACCCAAGAACTGAGACTGAAGTGATAGAATGACCTTCGGTTGGTCTGATGTTTGGATGAGAGTTCCCCATTTTCCTAGATGTTCATTTCACACCTTCTCTCTTCCCAAAACTCCAACACTTCTTCTGATCGTTTCTCTCAGCCTGTGCCTTTTTTCCTATTTCACTGAGAAATAGAAGCAATCAGAAAGAAACTCCCACAGCATCCAGCACACCTCCCCATGCAACTGCACGAATCCTGCCTTCTCTCTACTTACGGGGGATGAGGGTCTCTGCCTTTAAGTATTTTATCATCCCCTCTGCACTGCTCATTGACATCACGTAATCTCCTCTCTCCTGAATCAATATTTTTTCCTTTCCTACTAGGCCATTTCCATCAGTGTGCAAATATTCTCTCATTTTTAAAACAAAACAAAACCTTCTCCTGTCCCTATATCCTTCTCTGGCTGCTGCCATATTTCTCTATTCTTTTTTATTAATATAAAAAATGTCTCAAAAGAGTTATCTGTACTCACCATCTTCTATTCTCCTCCTCCCATTTCTTGAACCCACTGCCTTCAGACGTTTGTCTGTACCATTCAGCTCTTTTGAAGGGAACCAATAAAGACATTCTCCATCCTCTTTCCCTCTGCCCATCTGCGGCATTTAACACAGTTAGTTGCTCACTTCCTCCTCCTTCAAAGTTTCTTCACTTGGCTTCTAGGATGCCAAGCTCTATTCCTCTTTCTTTTTTGAGAGTTTGTCTTCATGTCCTCATATTTAAATACAGCATGACCACAAGCTTGGTCCTTGGTCTTCTTCTCTTCTATATCTGTACTACCTTGGAGATAGAGATCTCAATGAGTTTCATGGCTTCAAATACCATCTTTTTACCACTGACTGTATGTCTCTAGCCCAGACCACTCTCCTTAACTCCAGACTTTAACCACCTGCCTGCCTGACGTCTCCACACAGTTCTTTCAGTCATTTCACCTGTAACATCCACCTAACACATCAACTCAAACCTCCTCCTTACACTGCTTTCCCTTGCTAAGTAAATGAAAACTCTATTCTCCTAGCTTCTCAGAGCCAAAACCTTGAAGGCAGGAAAGGACAAAAATAGTACCTCTCACAGGACTGTTGCAGAGATTAAATGAGTCAATATTTGTCAAGAACTTGGAACAGTGCCTGGGATATAATTAGTACTACATAAACTTTTGCTAAATGATTAAAATAAATAATCATTTTTGGCTCTTCTCTTTCTCTCACACCCTGTGTCTAATTGTCAGCTAATCTACTTAGCTCTTCCTTAAAAATATACACAAAATATGGTCATTTCTCCTCTCCTCCATTGCTAATGCCGCCATCACCTCTTGCCTGGATTACTGCAATAGCGTCTTAATTGGTCTCCTTCCTTCCACCTCTGCCCTGCTATAGCTAACCTCAACCCAGCAACCAGAGTGATCCCTTTAAAACAGAAGTCAGATCATGTCCCTTTTTTGCTCAAAATCCTTCAGTAGCTCCCATCCAAAGGCCCTTCATGCTCTGCAAGCCATATCACCTCTACCTCTCTGAACCTACCTCTGCCATGTACCCCTGACACTCTGTGCTGAAGCTACACTCTTCCTCTTTTCTCTTGCTTGAATGTACCCAGAATGCTCCCACCTATAGTACTTTGTATTTTCTATTCTCTCTGCCTGGCTTGCTTTTGCCCAAGTTTGCTGCGCGATTTCCTCCCTCATTTCCTTCAGACACTCTCAAATGTCATCTCGTTAAAAAAGCCTTGGCCATCCATCCACTCCCCATACGATGGTAACTGTCACCTCCACCATTTCCATTTTCTCCTTTTCTGCTTTTCAGGGTTTTCTGATGCTCTCACAGACTAAATATCAGTATTTATTTGTTTGTTATTTATTTCTCCCCCAACTATAATGTAAGCCCTAGAAGGGCACTGCTATATCTCCAATACCCAGAACAGTGCTTCGCACAGAGCACACACTGAATAAATAATATCTGAAGAATTAACAAATGAAGCCCCATTACCTGTGCAGCTGCCCACCTGCTCCCTCATAAGATTGGCTTTTGTGGACATACAGCCTAAGGAACCCACATTTCAGAAAAATTCTGAACCACGAGATACTTCATATCCAACTTTTGCTGAGGAAGAGAAAAAAATAGATTTATTCTATGAATGTGAGTTAAAGTTGTCTAATTAATTAATTTGATAAAGACCCTCATCAGCTGTGACTGCCCTGCTGACAGATGACCTTTTTACATTTTGTGTCTCCCTTTCCCAAACTACCCTGAAGTCATTCTTTACAGCAACCAAGCTACACATGTCAAAAGTACCACCTAGAGGTTGAAGGGTATACAGTGTGAGCAAAGGCACATAGATGAGAAAGTGGGTACAAAAAGCTGCTTTTAGAAAAGCAGAGCAATTAAAAGATAATTTGTGCCAAGGACATGTAACAACTTGAATGCCAGGCTATAGGCTATATAGTCCATAGACCGTGATTAGTTTTTCAAAGATCAAGTAATTTCAAAGCTTGAGTAATTTACTAAAAATTGATTGAGCAATCCTAATAAGCTATGTGCCAAAGAGAACATAATAAAGATACACTTCTTGCCCATAGCAGCTTCTACCGATGAGAATGAAGCATCTTAGCCATTTTCATTTTTATAATAGCTATACTAAGGTATAATTTACATACAATAAAACTTACCTATTTTAAGTATACAGTTAAATGATTGTAGTAAATTTATAGAATTGTACAAATACCACCAAATCCACAGGTTGAAGAAGTTCCCTTCTATTCTTAGTTTGCTGAGAGTTTTTAATCATAAATGGATGTTAGATTTTGTCAAATGCTTTTTCTGTATCCATTGAGATGATCATGTGGTTGGTATTTGTCCTTTATATCTTAGGTTGATTTTCAGATCTTAAACCAACGTTGCATTCCTGGGATAATTCCTACTTTGTCTTGATGTATAATTCATTTAATATGTTGCTGGATTTAATTTGCTAATACTGTGATAGTCATTATTGTGTTTGTGCTCATAAAGATTTTGTGTCTGTGCTCATGAAACTATAGTTTCCTTTTCTGGTGCGGTCTTTGTTTGCCTTTGTTATTGGGGTAACACTGGCCTCATAGAATGAAATGAGAAGTGTTCCCCCTTCTACTTTCTGAGAGAATTTGTGACAGACTTGTATTATTTCTTTTAATATTGAATAGAATTAACCAGTGACATTTTCTGGGTCTGGGCTTGTCTTTGTGGAAAGATTTTTAATTATTAATTTAATTAATTAATTTGTTATAGGTCTACTCACATTTTCTATTTCTTCCCAAGTCAAATTTGGTAAGTTGTGACTTTTTGGAAATTTGTTTATTTCATATAAGTTGCCTAAGTTATTGGTATAAAGTTATTCATAACATTCCCTTATAATCCTTTCAGTTTTTGTAGAGTTGTAGTGATGTTCACTATTTCATTTCTGATTTTCATAATTTGCATCTTCTCTTTTTTCTTGGTCAGTCTAGCTAAAAGTTTGTCAATTTTCTTGATCATTCAAAGAAAATTGCTTTTCTTTTTCTAGTGTCTTAAAGAGAAAGCTTAGGTTATCAATTTGAAGCTTTTTTCTTTCCTGATATGGACACTTGACACTATAAATTTCCCTCTAAGCACTGCATTAGTTGCATCCCTTAAATTTTGGTATGGTATGTTTTGGTTTCATTTGGTTAAAATGTTTTCTAATTTTCCTTGTGATTTCTTTTTTGAACTATGGGTTATTTAAAAGTGTGTTTTTAAATTTCCCAATATTTGGGAATTTCTCAGATTTCTTTATGTTATTGATTTCTAATTCTGTTGTAATTGGGGAGCATACTTTCTATGATCTTAATCCTTTTAAATTTACTAAGACTTGTTTTAGGGCCCAGTATATGGCCTATCATGGTCTAACCATGTATGTGCTTGAAAAGAATGTGCATTGTGAAGTTGCTGGGTGGAATGGCTCTATAGGTTACTTAGGCTGAGTTGGTTGATAGTGTTATCAAGTGTTCTATATTCCTGCTAACTTTTTGTCTAGCATTTCTGTCAATTATTGAGATGATATTGAAATCTCCAACTGTAATTGTTGAGTTGTCTAGCTCTCTTTCAATTCTGTTAGATTTTTTTTCATGCATTTTGGGACTCTATTGTTAGGTGCATTTACATTTGTAATTATTATATCTTTCTGAGATAATGACACAGCAGTCTCACTATTTTTCAAGATTATATTATACCAACTTACTAGCCATTGCCTCAACTTCCTCACAAGTCAAATAGGGTTAATAATATTGGTGGGGTTCAGGACACACCACCCTAAAATATGACTGTAGGAGACCAGAATATGCCACCCCAAAATAAACTTTTTAAGCAAATTGATTATATTGAGCTGGTTATTTGGAGAAACTGAAGACATGGGAGTAGCCTCTTTCTTCAAGATCCACTCTAGAGATTTACTCATTTCTCTGTGTTTCTCCTACGTATGCATGAGGTATACATGTTAGTAAACTTGTGTTTGTTTTTCCCTTGTTAATCTATCTTTTGTTATAGGGAATTCCAGTTAAGAATTATTAAGGTTAGGGAGAAACTTAATTTCTTCTTCATTACAATATCCACTATGTAAATAAATGTAAAGCCTCTTCCCATGTCCCCTTCTCTTCATGTCATGGGATGTGAGTACAAAGTTGGCTTTGAAAACAAGTCTAAAAAGAACAATTTCCAGTATTACTTTTGCTTCTTGTAAATATTGTTATCCATAGGAAAATGGCATGAAGGGCGTCAGGCAAGCTACGAGCCAGGGGCATGGCTTTATTTTTCATCACTATAAGCTGCTGGAGAGCAAACAGTCTATCACTTTATTAGTTTCTGTATAGTTTTTGCACACTGTGTCACTCAATAAATATGAAATCAATACACCCAACTTTCTTGGGCAACTCATAAGCTATCTAAGTCTTGCTAGAGGTATTTCCCTTTAGGTAACAAAGCTGAAAAGAAAGTGAGGAAGTTTTTACCATATAAGTTAAGAAAATTAAAAATGACAATTAAATAGCAGCTACCCTTAAGGTGCAAGGAAGTGTTTCTGGTGGGGAAGAAGTACAGGGGTGGGGGGCCATGAGGGCTTCTGGATGCTGGCGATGCATTTTTTAAAACCTGTGTTTTGGTTACCTGTGTACTCATTTGATAACGCTGTTATTGGTTAAACAGAACATTTGTATTTAATATGCTTTTTCTTTGTGTTTTATATCCAGTTTAAAATAAATAATTCTCTTTGAATGGGTTAATTAATGATGAAAGAGTGATTAGCTGCAGTCCTTCACTAATAACGATGAAAGCTCCATTTTAGTAAGAGTTTACCATGTACCAGGTACTCTGCACAAAGCTTTACACTGTCTCATTTAATTTGCCATGTACAGAATTATCAACCACGTACCATTATCATCATTTTACAGATGAGGACACCGAGGCTCTGGAAAGTTCATTATTCGCCTAAGCTCTCACAGTGAGGAAATGATGAAGGTAGGATTAGAATTCAGGCGTGTTTGGCTTCAAAGCCAGTCCTCTTCCTCATGGACTACACCCATCTGTGATTATCATACCCACAGAATTTCCAGGGAAATGTACTTTATACAGCTACTTTGGTTTATTTTTACTGATAAATAGAAAAAAACTGTTCAAATATTTACCAGAAAGTCCCAGGTTGACTGCCATTTCACAGCTTCGGGAACTAGCCCAGATTGGAGCTGAGGGATATCTCTGGAGAGAATGTAGATTCTTGCAATTTTTGAACTATTAAAATACTAGATAATTTTTAAGTATTATGAAAGAATCAGTTTTTTGTTAGGAAGAGAAAATTAAAAATCTGTACACAAAAGACATTGCCCAATCCAAAATAAACTAAAACATGGCAAATTTTTGAGAATTGATAGGTATAAGAAAAAATAGTATCCATTTGACCTTGATGCTAGAAACATTCTCCTTCAAATAGCCCAGAAGTCAGGACACTGGACCTGCAGATAAGGATACTTAATACTAAGACACTATTTGGCACTGTTGTAAAAAGATATTTACTTGGTCTTATTTAAGTAAATGCAATTTATTGCTTTTCAAGTTTTAGAATAAACTTGATAGTCAAATCATGAACATAAACATAACAATCTTATTGAATAATTATTATGTGCTAGTCACACTTCTAACCACTTTACATGCACTGACATTTATTTCTCACAATACTATGAAGCAGGACTGATTTTTCTCTCTCCATAACACAGATGAAGATACCGAGTGACAGATAGATTATATTGTTCGCCCAAATTTCATTAGCTAATGTTGAATAGAACCAAGTTCCAATAAAGCCTGTCTGCTACAGACCCTGTTCATATAACCACAGCACTATCATATTATAGAACAGAATGTAAACGTTATTAACTTTGCAAACATGAATATAAACATGTGGATAGAAACTAGGATTCGGGAAACAGAGAAGTAGTGTAAGAAACCAGTAAGGGTCACTCTGTCCTCGTCTTGCTTGGTTAGTTTTCTCTTGCTGCATAACAAATTACCACAAACTCGGCAGCCTAAAACAACACCCATTTATTATCTCACAGTTTTTGTAGGTCAGAAGTCTTGGCATGAACCAGCCGGGTTTTCTACTCAGAACCTCACCACGCCGAAACCAAGGAGACAGCAGGCGCTGTGATCTAGTCTCAGGCTGGGGTCCTCTTCCCAGCCCACTGGTTGCAGCAGACTTCATTCAGTTCCTTGCAGTTGTAGGATTGCTGTTCCCCCACAGAATATTCCACAAGCAGCTCACAACATGGCAACATGGCTGTCTGCTTTCTTCCAGGCCGGTGGGAGAGCAGCATCTTCTTTTAAATGACTCAACAGATTAGGTCAGGCCCACCCAGGATGTATCCTCTTGATGAACTCAGACTTAACCGATGAATGACAGGTCCCGCCCACACTTAAAGGAAGGGGGTTATAACAGGACGCACGCCAGGGGATAGAAACTGGGCGGGCCATTGCAGAATTCTGCCTGCTAGTTAGGAAGCAGAAAAATAGCATCCAAAGTTGACAGATGAAGAACAGATATTTAGCCATATTATTTAAAATAAATATTAAATAAATAAAATTAAGACTCATTATAACACCAATTGTAAGATGGCAAAAAAAGAAAGAAAATATGTAATATAACTAGCGGATATTGGGAGGGAGGAGAGAAAAAAATGTCGGGAGCTGAAAGTGAGCTAAATTAGTAGTTCTTAGCCCTAATTTCACAGCAGAATCATCTGAATATCTTGAAAATGACCAATGCTTAGGATCCACCCAAGAAAAATTAAGTCAGAATCTATAGGGAACAGTTGTGGATATGTTTTAAAAGCTCTTTAGGTGATTTTAATCGGTAGCCAGGTAGAAAACCACTGAGTTAAATCTTCATCTTTCTTAATAGGGAGTTTGTAGGTTTTTGTTTTCATTTGGTTTTTGTTTTTCCTTAAAGTTGATAAAATAATAGAGGTGTCATCCTGTCATTTAGAGACGTGGACATAATTATGAGAAAGGGTTAATGTGGCTGCCTCGGAGGGGAAGTGGGGCTGGTAGAAGGATTTGCCAATTAACACTCAGTCTAAACCTGCCTGTACCATTTGATTTTTTTCCTTCTACCATCTGCACTTATTATGTTGACTTATAAAAAATGTTTCCAAGTTTATAGTCCCTTCAACAAGTCAAGAGTCAGTGCTTCCTATGTGGTTAGTACTAAAACTTTACCAGCTGATATGACCTGAATATTACCTGCTTTTCTTTGAAGAAGTCATAGGCACTAAAGTGAATAAAATAAGGACTGTGGTTTACTCCTTCAATGTAGAAATGCAGATAATTTTCAACGCCGTCTCATTAAAAAAAAAAATTCCACCCCCTCACAGCCATTTTTACTTCCTTTGTCAGTCAGTACTAGTTCAGGATAGCTTTTGTATTTGTTTCCCGGGGCTGCTGCAACAAATTAGCACTAACTGGGTGGCTGAAAACAACCCAGATTTATTCTCTAACAGTTTGGGAGTCCAGACGTCTGAAATCAATTTCACCATCCCAAAAGCAAGGTGTGGGTTGGCAGGGCCACGGTCCTTCCAAAGGCTCTAGGGAGAATTGACTGCTTACCTCTTCCAGCTCCTGGTGGCTGTCGGCATTCCTTGGCTTGTGGCCACATCACGCCAATCTGTGGTCACATTGCCTTCTCCTCATCCGTGTCAAACCTCTCTCTGTGTCTCTCTTATAAGAATACATGTGATTGCATTTAGGGTCCCCCTGGATAATCCAGGATAACCTCCCCCACTCAAGAGCCTTAACTTAATCCCATCTGCAAAGTCTCCTTTTGCCATGTACGGTAACACTTACAAGATCCAGGGATTAGAACATGAATGTTCTTGCAGGACCAATAGTTAATCTACCATACTTTTATTCTCTAGATTTTTAATCATTAAGCTAGTTTCCAATGTCTGTCCAAATGATGGAAATATCTCTGAGGTGAAAATGAAATTTTAAAATCTAATTTATTTGGGACTCTGGAAATACTGCAAAAGTAAAATATATGATGCTAAGAAGTGTCCACACTTTTCAGAGTTAAAGATTTTATTTTGCTTGTTTGTCATATCTCTTACTATTTTATGTATACTCTCCTGATTTTATTTATTAATATTTGTCTTCCGTTTTTTTTTTTCCTCTTAAAGTATTTTGTGTTTCATTCTCTAAGTTGGTAAAGGGTAAATATGATGAACTGAATAAAAATATGCCTACAAGTAATTCATGTTTTCATGTATTCTTTGTTAATAACTCTTCTGTTCAAGTCATGATAATTTTTTTCAACATTAACTTTGTTTTTTTAAAAAAGGTTTTTGCCATTTGTACATATTTGCTTTAAACAACAAGAAAACTCTGTGGATATGAAGTCTCTGTTTACTTGTAGTCTGAGAGAATGCCTCTAATCCCTAGGTGTTTAAAACTCCTTCCTTTTACAAGAATAATATTATGAAATGTTAGCCATATTAGACATACTCAGAGCTCATAATAAAAATCGTCCTCCTTTTTCTCTCAGGTTCTTCTCTCCTTCTTTTGAAGTTCTTGAAGAAAAGAGAAGAAAAGAAGGAAGGAAGGAAGGAAGTCACACAGGAAAAAAGTATCAGAAGGAGTTTCATAGTTCAACACCCAGAGCATGTACTTGCTCCAGTGCTTCCATTCACTGGGTCCTCAGGGTGGTGCGGTGACCTGGGACAAAGCGAGGCCACTGTGGTTAAACAAGGGGGGAAAACGGAGGGTTCTTGTCTGGATCTCAGAGGGAGGCCTGGTGCCCTGTGCAAATATGGATAAACCACGCTACTTGTAAATTTCTGGGTTTTGGTTCTTTAAACCAAGCTGTGCCTCCTCCGGGGGCTTAGTGGGAAAGCCATCTAACATTTTCTTCCCTGTGGTGACCGTGTTCCGATCGTGATAAAATGTCTTAAAGGTTGGCTTTGAAAAATCAATGTCCAGCATGACTTCTGTGTGGATGGTGCTGCTCCAGTTCAGGTATTAATTTTAGAAAAGGGCTTTAAAGAAACACTTGCCTAATTTTCCAATCGAGCCCTTCCTTTTGTATTTCTGAGAAATTGTTCATCCTTCTAAATATCAAATTTGGAGGCGTAGTCAATTATAAAAACATGAAGTATTTTCATAGCCCAAACTTTCTTCCCAACCGCACATCTTCCCTGTGTTTGTGTGTGGGTATATATGCATGTGTGTCACGCGTGTGGGAAGCAGAGGGGACGAGCTCCATGTCACGCCACTGCTTACAAATACCCCGGTGGCTCCCCAACTCCTTGCTGCGGCCACAAGCTCCTCTGTGACCGCAAATTTCCACTTCATTCCCATCTGGGGGCAGCCTGCCCTCAGACACTGATCAAGATGCCCGCGTCTTCTTTCTGTGGCTCTGATTTCCCAGCCTCCTTCCTGGGCTTTGGCATTTCCTGTTCCTTCTACCTGCAAAGCTTCCTCCCAGACTATTGCCTGGTTCTCTCCGATCGTTCGGGCTCCAGATCAAACAGCATGCCCTTCCCTCACCATCCTCCCTTTCACTCTCTCTCCTGAGACTGGTGCTCTTCATAACACTTGCCCGCTGTCTAACATGATCTATTCTTTGCTTATCTTTTCGTCTGTCTCTCCCACTTGTATGTAAGCTTGTCTGTGCCATCGATCTCTAGACATCCAGCTCCTAGAACCGTGACTAGCACAAATTGGGTCTATTGAAGCTTTTACATTTCCTTTCCCTCTTGTCCTCGGTTTTTTATCCTGTGACCAAGTTATAATAAGAAGTACTTGATGGCAGAAGATCAGGGAAGGACTTGGAGGTCCAGGATCTTGAGGAAGGCTTGGGCATCGGGGGATGAGGGCTAATGCCACCCTCCACCCACCCCAACCTCAGGCGGCCCAGCACAGCTGAGAAACATCTTGTTACCTCTTCCCGCAACGTACACCTGGACTCTGGAGCATGTCGATAAGTTAATGATCCAGGAGCCATCGGCTGTTTCTAATACACGTGCTTCAGGCACGGCATGATTAAGCACGCTGGAAAGACGGCACACATTCCCACACCCATGGTGCACACGCTCTGCCCTTGCTCATGCCCGGGAAGGGGCTGATTTGGTGAGTCACTGCAGGTGAGGGGGAAGCCAGGCCCAGAGGAGACTGCAGCGGAGCCCATGGTTTTTTTGCCGCCGAGGAGAGCTGAAATGGAATCTCCTCGCTACACAGAAGTGGGAGGCGGGGAGCAGTGATAGCGGTGGTCCTGTCTCTGCCCAGGCTGAATAACTTTCATCATTGCTCAATTTCAGTTGAGTTAAAAGCAGACAGATTGTTGTTGTTGTTGTTTTTAGTCTTTTTTCTCCTTTCAGTAGGTATCCAAAAGTCTAGAAATTGATATAATTTAAAGTTAATGAAAAGAAAGTTCAGCAGCTGCATCGTGTTTCATGCCATTCTTTCCTTCTTCTTGGGTGGGGCCTCTCCCCAGCCCTCTAGCTTTCTGTTGTGTTGCCAGAACGCTGCTCAGAACGGAGCAGGCGGTTCTGAGGTCATGGCAGGCTTTCCCGGCCTGATTTCACATTAGTCACTTACCAAGATAAGCTGGAGCCGGGTCCTTTTTTCAAGTTGAGCAGGTGAAGAATGATTCTCACGGTTCTGGCGGCATGACCAATGGTGGTGCTCATTTCTCTCTACCTACTGATGCCCAAGTCCAGTGGGTTTTAGCTTTATGTTGTATAGTTGGTCCCTCTCTCACATGCAGTGGGGAGGAGTAAGACCTGAGTGTTTTGGAAGGAGTTTACGTAATTAACCAAGTTATCCATTCTTTCTGGGTGTTGTGTGTTTGCATTGGTTGGTTGTATGAAAGACATAGATAAAAATTCAGTGGAAGCTTTTCCTGCGGTGTGATTTCATGAGCATGACCGGGGACTCCCTGATCACTGTTTTTCTTGCCAGCATAAAATGACCTTCAGAATGTATCAGTGTCAGGCCGATTAATTGCCACTGGAAATTTTCTTTAGAGTCCCTCTCTACTTTCTTCTTTTTCCTTGTGTGCCAGTAATTATAAGATACCTCCTGAGAGGTCCACTTGCAACCCCACTAAAGGCAAAAGGACTGACACAGGACTGGACGGCTTGAGGATGTGATGGAGAAGAGAAATGGTTTTCTTTACTTTCCCACCAAACCTTTCCATGCAGCCTGGAAGGGCTGGCTCTGAACTCTCAGGACTCTTTAAAAGTACCAGCACGTATCTCCCCAGAGGACCAGTCCAGCTTTGACAGGGACATCACCAAAGGCATAGGAAGGTGATGGGGAAGGAATATCTAATGCTGATTGGCTATAGTGGCATTTGGAGTAGAGCCAGGAAGCCAATCTCACTTCTGAAGACTTGGAGTTGGTGGGACTGTCATTCCCTGTTACAGATCTGATGCCTCAGTGAGAAAGCCCAACACATACTAGTTTCAGAGAGGGCTTGTGGTATTAGCCAGAAACCAGACTTCAATTTAAAAGTCTGAAGTCTACCAGAGATTTTTCTAAGAAAGCACACTCTGGAAATCTCTATTTCAAGTGTTAACTGTGAATGTGTATCCTTTAATGACTAAAGCTGGGTTTAGTTGTAGGAAAAAGGATCCCTCCTTGCAGCAAGTCGTAACTGCGCTGTTTTCCTGAACACCTGGTCAAACATAATAAAATAATCCCTCTCTTCTTCCATCTCTGGCCCATGTTTTCAGATGCAAAAATGAGCTGGGAAACAGGACTGATAACAGGTAATGGTAATGATAAGCATAAATTGAGCCCTTAGAATGTTCCGGGCACTCTTCCCAGCACATTACAGATATTAACTCATGTAAGCCTCACAAATGACCCTAGGAGGTAGGTGTTCTTTTTTACCCCCATTTTATGGATGAGGGAACTTAGGGACAGAGTAGTTAAGGAGTCTGTCTGAGTGTATATAGAGCTGGTAAATGGTAGCAAAATGGTAGCAAAACCTAGACTTGGACCCCGGGAAGCTGACTGGTCTTGAGTCTGTTTTTAACCACTGAACCACACTGAGGCAGACGGGAAGTTCCCTTGGGGACTGCAGTGGCCAATGTTATATAATCAGCATCAAGGGCACATTCTCAAAGAAAGAGGCTATTTGGTCTGCCCCTTAGTGTTTCCTAGTCACACTTACAGCTATGCCTCTTCAAGTGAGCTCTTGGGTCCCCTCAAATCACCTTTTCTCTTCCTTCACTCGAGAGTCATTGAGGTTGGGAGAAGATGCATAACTTTTATTTTACTTTCTTTCATTCTAAAAGAAAAAAATAGACAAACCTCCTAGGATATATTAGCAAAATTAATGTAGAGGTTTTGCCCTGTCCTAGAAAAAAAATCAAGTACGTGCCTAGCCTCCTTGACAATATTCAGCAGGGATTTCAAACCTGTTGGAATTAGAGTTTGTGTGATTGCAGATCCCAATCAAACAGTAAAAGTTTCAAAATCATAAGGTAAAGAGTAAAAAGAAAGGGGAGATAAAGCAAAACCGTGTCAGTTTTAAGCCAAAAATTTATGTTAAAAAAGAAATCCAGAGAAAGAGTTGAGCTGAGTGACCTGGAGCAAGTCATTTAACCTCATCTGACCTCAGTTTTCTCATCTGTAAAATGAGCAACCTGGGCTGGAGGCATTCCTTCTAACTCTAGCACAATGATTTTAAGATAAGAAGTAACCCTGAAAGAGGTGAGAGTAACTATTTTTTTTTCACTTTTTATATTTTTTTCACTTTTTATATTTTCCTTATTACCATAAAACAAGTAAAATAGAAACAACTTTTGACTACAAGAGTCAAACTTTAAAACTTAAGAGCTGAAAAAGATTTCTCCCCTTTGCTTTGTGTCAAGGGCCATAACTGCACTTGGAGAACAATGCCCAGATGTAGAGTGTGGATGGAAGTGTAATCTGGGGGCAGAAGAAGAGAAATACTATCTCTAAAAAACATACTAAAATCCAGTAATTTCAAAAAACCCCCGCCTGAAGCCTGATTCCCCTTAAGAAAGAATTCATGCACCTTTGGTAAATCCTAGATTTCTAGAGAACACAGTGTGAAAACCTTAGTGCTTATCTTTAAGTAGCTCACATGTTCATTCACTCTGACCTTCAACTCTTTTTCATCCAGAAACTGCTTTGTGTTACAAGAGTAATGAATATAAAACTCTGCAGGCAGATACCCAAGAGTTTTCATGCTCATGTCTTCTTGGTCCCTTTCCCTGGTTTTGGTTTTTCCTCCTCTGCGTGAAAAAAAAAGCAGAGGAAGAGAGGAAACTAGGGGAAGGAGGGAGAGGTGGTTTGGGATCCAGTGTGATGTTGGCTGTGTCCCTCTTTTGACCTCATAGAACCACTACTGTTGGTGCCATGGATGTGGCTTGGAGTGTCTGCTCATGGTCAGATCAGATCCCATGACATTTCCCCCAAAGACAAGGAAGGCATCTCTCCTCCAGCAAGACAGTTTGCTCATGTCTGTACTTCATGCCTATTTTTAATTACTGACATGCTGTGAGTCTAACTCTCATCTATCTTAGCTCTTCAGAGGACCCAAGATGTCAATTTATAGAACTCTACATTTAGTCTTGAGCAGAGCAGGCTTGCGTTTTAAGCCTACTTCTGGCACCACCCCATGGGGCCTCTGGGGCAGACACTGTGGCCTGGTAAGAACAACTTTGGAAAAGGCCTCCAAAATTTTTATCTGGTGGATTCCAGGCCTGACCTTGACTATCAGGACATGGATCTGTAAAATTTACAGATACCAGCTTGCTACGAGCCATCTTATTGTCACATAAAGGTCCTTACCAGGGCTTTGCCAAGGTCCTGCCCCTACATGGAACCTGAGTTACTAGTGCTGAGCAGGGCTCAGGGACAGAGCTAATGGATGGGTAGGAAGAAAATAACTCTACCAGCTGGGTTTAAAGAAAGAAGTCGTATGTGTCTGTGTAAACACTGAATTCATAAACCCACCGGAGTCTCCAAAGCAAAGATGGCAGGACTGTTCTTCCCAGTATACACTGCTCGTTACTACAAGCTTGTGTTACCTTTTCACTCTTTTCAAAGCTATGTGAGGTATTTATTATTATAATCTGAAGCCACCTGCATCTATAGGGGTAGGGAGTGGCCCATGGGCTGGCTCTGGGCTCTGAAAGTCTTATTCTGGCCCTGGCATAATTTATCCTCTGGACTCCCAGACACCAGGCTTTGGAAGCTCTGATCCAGTTTGCTCACTGAGCAGAAATCATGGCTGGGGAGTAAACACAAGAAAATTGTTTGTATTGCACTTTCCAGTGTTTTCAAGGGGCAGATGGACTGCTGGTTTTTGTACTTAGGCTCCAAAAGATAGAAGCTATTAACTTGTGTTTCTGCAGAGTGCTTTGCTGTAGAAATTTTGAGTGCTACCACTATTTTCCTGATTTCCTGATGTGCCCCATGAATATTTGTGGACAGTTTATCATCATCATGATCATCATCGTCATCAAACACTTACTTAGCACTGACTATAGGCACTGTATTAAATCTATTACATAAAATACTAGCTCATACATCTATTACATAAAATACTAGCTCATTCATTCTTCACAAAATCCCCATTTATTTTCCTTCAGATAAGGAGACTGAGGCAAGGAGGCACAAAGAGATGAGATGGCTTGTCCAAGGCCACACTGGAAGTCAAAGCCAGGTAGCCTGGTTCCAGGACTGTACTCTTGAGGACCATGATATGTGTTCTCTCAAATACATGTAGTTGCGGAATTCAAGGGCTCCTCAAAATATTGTTCTGGGATTACCCAAGTCTCGTTAAAGAGGACTGTGTTTTTGCATATTATTTTCATGTACTTAAAATATGTAGACTAGGCCGGGTGCGGTGGCTCACGCCTGTAATCCCAGCACTCTGGGAGGCCGAGGTGGGCGGATCATTTGAGCTCAGGAGTTCGAGACCAGCCTGAGCAAGAGCGAGACCCCATCTCTACTAAAAATAGAAAGAAATTATATGGACAGCTAAAAATATATATAGAAAAAATTAGCCGGGCATGGTGGTGCATGCCTGTAGTCCCAGCTACTCGGGAGGCTGAGATAGGAGGATCCCTTGAGCTCAGGAGTTTGAGGTTGCTGTGAGCTAGGCTAACGCCACGGCACTCACTCTAGCCTGGGCAACAGAGTGAGACTCTGTCTCAAAAAAATAAATAAATAAATAAATAAAAATAAAATAAAATATGTAGACTATTCTTAAGGAATTTTTTTACTTTAAATTTTGTTTTTATTGTGACCTTAAAGTGATAATTTATTGATATTTTTAATTCTACTCCTTTCTCCAGTCTCTTAACTTCTCTACTTTTGACCCTGTCTCCAAAATTCCCTAAACCAGAAGTATTTTTAGAACTAGAAGAGGCCAGGGAACAAAACAAGAAGGGACAGTGACACCATTAGAAATCTCTGCTAGTTTGGTAAATTTCCATGATTTCCAGTTGGAAGAATTTTTTTTTCTTATAGTTTTTGGGCAGTATCTGAATGAAGCCATTCTATAGAGAGTTAGATAGGATTTTATTAATAATCTTCAGAGAAGATGATTTCATATACTACAGAAATAGGGATTCTACAAGATTCCTTGGTAATTTCTTTCATTTCTTACACATTCATAGTTAGGAACTTCTTCCTAATGTCTATTCTAAATCCTTCCTACATAGCCAGTTGGCGCTGAAAAAGAAAATGGGTTTGTAATGACACTTCCATGAGCTATGCTGAGCACTGCCTTTTCATTCTTGTCCTTGCAGTTTAAATAGTCCCCACCCATATTTGGATGCAGGTTGTATACAAATAAAATGGAAGCAATCCAGATTTCTCATTTGAGGTGAACTTGAACTTCACCTTGTCTCCTGGCAATAAGAAATCAAAAGAAGTAGGGTTTTTTTTTTTTTTCCCCCTCACATTACTTTAAAGTTGGTGGGTTTTCCAAATTATGTGTCCTATAATGGAGGCAAGTATGTCCTTCAAGAAGCTTGGACCCAAAGACTAAAAGGGTCTTCAGTGATTAGGGGAAATTCCTCTTTTAAAGCCACAATGGAAAGCTCCTTCTACTGCCAACTTTTTGAAACTCGGTGAGCTGAATACGATGAGAACTGAGCCACATCTGCACACAAAACTCAGCACAACGCAGTTTTTTGCACTCTCAGTTTGGCAGCTGCTGTCCAAAGATCCGTGCATTGAACTTGGTGGACTGGCACCTGAGGGGAGGCATCCAGGGAAATGGGAGGGAAAACCATCGCAAGGGGAGACGGCCCCTCACCTCTTGTCTTCATGCTGCCCAGGGAGGCTTCACAAGGCGGTTGGAGATGGCTGCACCTCACCAAGTTCAGGGACCCTTTCTGAAAGCTTTGCTGAGGACTCTCATGTCACTGAGCAGGCAAAGAAATGTGCCTCCACCTGAAACTGGTCACGTAGCTAGTCCCAGATGAGAAATGTCTGCTGCAGAAAGAAATAAGCAAAGGCCTTGTGGGATCCTTGAAAGACTCTGAGGTCCATGGGGAGGAGTGAGCAGGCTGGAGCAGGCTGTCCCCTCTCTCTCTCTCCAGCGTCTCTCCCCAGGGCTGCTCTGGCAGCAGAAGCAGATGGAAATGCCACCTAACACAGAGTGTTTTATTCGTCCTGGTCTATACCCCTGCCTTAAACAGTGAAAGCTCCTTGGCAACTCCATGCAGAGGTTCTTTTCATTTTTAATTGAATCCTAAGAGGCATACTTTTTTTCCTAAAGGTGCCAGCTTAAAATAATTACTAGAATTCCCAACAGAGCTAATCAGAGATTCATAGACAATAAAAATGGAGGAGAAGACCTTACCCAATGGGTTTCTGTCATTCTGCTCAGAAGGCTCCTGCAGTCCAGGGCAGTGATCACAGTCCTTGGCATTGTGGGCTATTAATAGGAACCTTGAAATAAATCCCTGCCCTGTGAGATAAGAGAAACTGATTTCATTGCCCGGGTATCTCTCCTCCGATGACCAGACACCTTCCATTTTCATCAGCTGTTTATCAAAATCAGATTACTAAAAAGAATAATCAGATCAGAATTATTTATGCCTGTCTCAATCTTGAATTACAAATGACTTTCATGTGCTGCTTGAGCAAAGTACTGTGACCTATAGATGAACTGGCCTTTGTATTTCCTCTACCTGGTACTGAACTTGTAATTCCCCAAAGACCATAGTCATTCAGTCTCATTGTTGATTATTGATCTAAGTAAGATAGGTGAGGCAAGCTCCATGGGGGCTGTGGGTATGTGGGTAATAGATTCTTTGTGATAAGTCCTAAGTCACTAATGGGTTATTTCGAGTTCTCCCAAGTAGAAGACAATGGAGCATTTAGTAGGTTGTGGAGTTACGTAAGACATCTCTTTCCAAACAAAGAGGAGGCAGGACACCCAGCCAAAGGGTTGAGCACAGGAGGCTGTGTGGTCTGGTGGTTCCAGGGAGAGACGTGGGGCCAGGGCTTCCTGGGTTCAGCTACCAGCCGAGACTCTGACTCAGGGGGGACAGAGCCAAGTCTCTTGGCTTGAGGCAGACAGACTGTAAAACCAGGAGAGAGAAAACCACAGGTCTGTGCTCAAGGACTCTGGGGGAAAAACACATTTTGGGGGAAAAAAAAAAAAGATCTCCCTGGTAAGTTACAATTTGGGACTTTTTCAACAAGAAATGAGCATTTTTTCCTGCTTATTGGCTGACATGTCCTCCTCTGGGCAGCAACGTGAAGCCAAGCCAGTGTCTGAGGGTGTTCTGTGTGGGATGAATAGAGAAGCCCAGGGGTCTGAGCAAAGTTAGTCAACCTTGGTGAGTTGTCACAAGCAATGCTCTGGGAGCCAGGCACTGGGGACAAAGAGGTTCTGCATGAATTCTTCCCTTTTACTCATCCTGCCTTCCACAATAAAATGCTCTCTGAAATCGTGGGAGGAAAATCCCTTCCCTGACTCCTAGATACCTCCCTTCAACCAGTCTGAGCAGAGATTTGCTGAGATGTCAGCAGCAGCTGCTGACCCACACAGCTTCCCAAGCCGCAGTCGGAGCTGGGGCTGACGGACAGTGTTCTCCAAGGCCCACCGGCTCCGAAGCTCTGATTATGCTGGTCAGACAGAGTAGGCGGTTGCCCACACGGTTGGGTGGGAAGGACTACTGGGCAGTGCTCCACTCTGGCATCATGCCTCATTTCTCTGGATCTGAAAGGTGTTCTGATCTTTAGAAATACTGTTAAAATGAAAACAACATTTATGGGGATCTCTGTGTTTACCAATAGCTCAAGTTCACGACACCTTGGTAGAGTCTCATAGCCATGGGACAGGGGAGGAAGGAAGGGGCAGATTTTGCTGTGAAATGAGGTTAGTGGGGGTGGGGGTGGGGATGTCTCTTCTCTGGCAGAATAGAGATAGCCCAGGAGAGGAAAGAGAGAGAAATCCAGAAGCGAAGAGGGCCTTCTTGGTCATTTTCTCCAGAGCTGCCTGCAGTGGCTTTAAAATCTGGTGGGGCTGGGGGTTGTACCAGACGGTTGCTGCTACTCTAACCCAAGCCAGGCCAAGTAGAATCTAGGTTTGCACTGGTGGTCACCTCGTTCAGCCTCCAAATACACTGGTGGTGTTGCTCCTCCCCCCATTTGCCCCAGTGCACGTCCCCAGCCATTGGTGAAATAGCCAAGCTCAATGTCTGGAGCACTAAGCATTCCTATATTAAAATGAAGTAAGCTCGCTCTTTCTCTTTGTGATTTTATAACCATCCTTTTGTCACCTCGAGGCAACCTAGAAAAAAAAATTAATAAAAAATTAAATCTACTCTTATCAGTGAAGGTATCTAAGGGAACATTAAATATTTGATAAGACTCCTATCCTGAGTGAAAGAGAATTAAAAATAAGCCATTGAGGTTAGTGACAGCTATAATCACAAAATTTTGAGACTCTGGTTCCTCTGTTTTTGACAGTCCACTATGGCTGGCACACTACTCTCAGGCCTTCCTGTGACCAAAGGTCTAATAAGTGTGTGTCTGGGAAGATGTAGGGAGACCGACTGAGGGTGGATTTCACAAGATTACAGTCATTTTCTCTGGTCACTCTGCCACTGTTCCCTGTGATCCTTGAAAGTCATCCTCTTACTCTCTACGATCACACCTGGTCATGCAAAGACAATATAGTAAGAATTTCTGGGGAGAAGGGCATGGGTAGGAAATCAAACAGGGAACGGGGCACCCTGCCCAGAGAGAGCTGCAGCCAAAGTCTCCAGGTTCGGGGGCTCCAAAGCGCTCGCTGACTTCTCGTTGTGTGGTCCCCTTGTCAGGTATCACCTAAGTCTCCCCCACGACTCCTGGCAGCATCACATGGGCCTCGGTCCCATTCAGGGGCCCCTGCCGTCCTCTCCAGCAGGCGTCCGCGTGGGACAGGAAGGACCAGCCCACGTCCCATGAAAGAAACTCCAGGCCTCCTCATCCCCCGTCAAGAGGGTCTTGCTAAACAGAAGGCTTCACATTCAGATGAAATCTTTGTATTTGGATCACTGCTATAGTATCCACTTTTTCCCAGGCATAACAGATGAATACATGTCCACACTCCTTTGATTAAAGGATCTTTCTAATGACCTTCCCAAACAAGAAAGACTTCCTCTAAGCACCTACCCATGCTCTGGAAAGGATCAATAAACATAAATTAACATTTGTTGGAAAGAAAGGAAAGAATGAATTGTCTCTGCACTGACATCCCCATATATTAGTTTTATTTGCAGGTCCTTATAATCTGAATTTAAAAAAATATAATATCTAATATTAGTCCCATACTTTATAAACACTAACTTATAAAAGATATGAATAATAATTTATCATAACCTGTTAGATAGGCTCTATCAAGGGAAAATACAGATTACTGGCTGTATAATTTCAATAATTAAATTTGCCTCAAATTTAAAGATTCATGTTAGTGTTTTCATATCCAGCTTGGAGAATGAAGCTCCATGTGCTGTTTTCTGACTACACTCAAAAGTAAACCTTTATAATTCTTGAACGAGAATCAGTGACCCACAGAGTCAAGCATACCAAAGGTGCTTAATAGTTAGTTTTTAAATAAATGAGGGACTGTACATTACAACCTAATATACAGTGGACTGATGATGTACAAAAGCTCAATAAAGATTTGTTTTAAAAAGTTGAGGTTAAATATGCAGTTAGAAGTAATACGAAACATTAAGTTAGAAGTAATACGAAAAACAGGACAAATGTCTCAAGTTCTACTTCTGCCTGGCAGAAGAACTGAGATAAGATGGGCACATTCAAGAAGCATCCACACGTGCAAACCAACAAATAGGGATCCGACCTGCGCATATTTCCATGTGCCGTATGTCTATCAATAAACACTGGTGCTATCTTATTTTAAAAGCAAAATTTCTCTTTGAGGCCCATTTGATAATGTTTCTGGTTTATGAAAAGGGAATCACAGAAGGGAACAGCAAAGCAGAACTACTTTTCTAGTTTGATGTGGGGCAGGAGCTTGCATCAAGCAGAAGTGTCACAGGCTATGCACCACCTGGCTAAGGAAGGAAGAACCCAAGTGCATATTAAGCACCCTCTATGAGCCAGCCACGTTGCTAAGTGCTGTTTCACCGAACTGCCATGAGACAGTTATACTTTGCTTTGCATATAAGGAAACTAAAGACTGAATGGCTTTTCCAAAGTCACCAGAGCCAGTAAGTACAGCCAGACTTCCAACGCTAGGACCTACTGCCTTAACACTAAGCATAGGAAACCCAGCTCAGAGTATGTGTCCTAAATTGTTGCATTCTAAAGATTTTCTAACTCCATGAAACAAAAAGAATAGTCATATTTTTTGATATAATCAACTATTTAAATGCCTTGGAGTTGGTAAGAGGAGGTCCTTGAGTTCAGATCTGATATGGAAAAGGCTGTCAGTTTTTCTATATAATGAAATGTAGAATATGATTGCATATGTGGCACTCAACATGCATCTCATTCTTCAGGCCAAGCTTTATTTGACATTAGTAGCTATACAATTGAAAATCAGCATTTCAGGTACCTTTTGCAAGATTTTTTCCAACTCAGACTCTTTTTGCCTTAGGAGCAATTGCAACCTTGACTTCTATGATGGATGCAGAGTGCCAAAACAGAGACAGTGACTGGAACAAAGGAGTCCAAATGAATATTAGTTTTTGTCTATTCCAAAATCAGATTTTTGAAATAAGCACTACCCTGAGAGATTTTATGTGTACCAATTCATGTGTAATGAACAGTCATTTTAATGCACATCCAAACACAGTGTTTTCTAGTATTATGAAAATTTTATTAATAAAGAAATCTGCATTATACACATCCCCTTTAAAAACAACCACCTCAAACATGTAGAAACACTTTGTTTTCTATTTGCTACTTGATTAATACCAGAAGAATGAAACCACAACACCAAAGTACAGACCAGTATTTTTGAAGGGGATAATAATCATTTGAGATAATAAAGTACTAGAAAAATCAGAAGAAACAAATCAAGGTATTCATTTCAAAGGCTAAACCACTAATTCTTCATCCAAATGAATGTTTCCACTGTGAGTCAATATATTTGGCCATCAGTTCTTTTTAACGCTATCCTGAATGTACAATGTACATCTAAACGCACGATAGAACTCTTTGAGTATAGTAAGAACTGACAGACAACATGATTTACAGAAATTTATGGCCACATAGCAATAGTTCAGAGACAATCACTAGAAAATATAAAGGTGTGCTTCATGATAGGAAATGATTGGTTTTGCCGGGCAACTTTTAGGTTTGTTTCTGATGATCTTTAAATAACCACTCCACCATGGTCCTTTATCCCACCCTTCAGTAAAATGTTATAAACATATTCCACATATGCTGCATGCAAGAAAGGAAGTACAAGAATATTAAAAGACTCTGATGCCCTGGACATGAATAGAAAAATACGTATATAATGGGTTCTCGCTGTCAGAACAACACGCTGATGTCTGCAGCTGGAAACCCCTCAGCAAAGAGCATATACACTTTTAAGCCAAAGAGGGAAAAAAGTTAGGCCTGTTACTTGACTACAGTTTCTAGGGCTCTGGTGTAGCTATATTTTTAGGCATGGCTCCAAGGAGCAGCCTACACGAATCTGGATGGAGTGAGGAAGGCACAGATGGTGGTCACGTGAAGGCACAGACTGACTGAGTGGGCTCACTTACAAAGTCTGTACATTTAGGCTGCTGTATTCCTCCTATTTCAAGTACTGCCAAGACCCGGCTGTTCCCCTTCTTTCCAAAGTCTTGATTCATTTAATTCTCCTGAAGGAGGTGGAAGAGGAGGAAGATTGCGCAAATCTTACTGTTTTATGGTTTCGAAGAGACAGTCACCATCTTGGCTCCTTGTCAGATTTTAAATGTAACATTTTGCTAAGTGTAAAGCTGTGTATCTGTTCCTTTTCTGTTGCCGTTATTGTAACTTCAATATTTGCAAAACACAACATCAAAATACTTCAAATCCAGCCCAAAGCTGTTATTCATGCAACACAATTCTTACACGTATCAATATACAGTGAGCTCACAGCAAAGGAATCTTTTTTTGTTTCATTCTTTCTTTTTTGTTCCTTCTATTCACTTATGAATTTTTTTTCTCTCTTTGGGGATTTAAGAATGATTTGATCACACAATACTAAAATCCCCATTTTGTGTGTGTGTGTGTATGTGTGTGTGTGTATATTTGACTATTATGCTATTATAAAGCTTATTACCACATCAACTCTTATTGGTTGCATTATTTTTTAAAAAAGGAAGCACGTAAGCTAGTCTAACATTTGAAATATCCTATGAATCACTTATAAAGTATAGAGCACCTTAATGATGTGGAGAACCTTATTTTTTTAATATAAAAACCTGTAGTGTAGGCTATAAAAAATTGTTAAAGATATTCAGGATGTTCTTCTAGTGGTGCCTGATTCAGGGTAACTATCATTAAAGCGTTACTTTCTTACTCTTTAAAGGACAGCTTACAAATTCCAGATTCTTAGTAATTTTCCTCTTTCTGTAGGAAACCCTATCAAAAATCAAATGGATTCAGTTATTAGGATATTTTTAACAGGGCACAAACTATTTTTCAGGTCATCATCAGGATGCTTGGTATCCTGTCGACGTAATTTTTGTGTGTGATCAATTTTGCTCCAGAGACTTGTCACTGGCCTCTCCCATGTGCCTTGTTGGCCTGAGCTAAAATGGGTAGGAAAGCCATTTTTAAAGCAGGTCAAAACATAAAACGGTGTTTTATCTGGAGGACATAAAAGATATTTACAATCCTTGAGCTTACTGACTTAACGTTTTCCTTTTTACCTGGATATTTGTATTATGTGGAAATTGACACCATTATCACAGTCAATGGAATTATTCATCTTTCTTCTACAGCAAACAAGAAAATGTTTTTCTTTTAGGGTAGAATTTCATGATTAGTGAGGTATATCAATAGGCAACGTAGAGAGGCAAATTGAGCTCAATTTTTATCTTGAATTTGTGCTTTCAACAGAGAGCATGCAAATAGAGAAAGTTCTTGATAACATTTATGTTGCATGAATTTCCATTTTGAGCTCCTTCCTTAATACACTGAGAGAGCTCAGAATGTAATAATAACAGAAGTTCCCCCCCACAGGGGACTTGTGCTTTAAGTTACAGTCACTTAAAACAAAACTAAAACTACGGTCCAAGTCAATGGACATACTGCTCGAATAAGAACTTCAAAACATTATGTACAGGTTCTGTGCATACAAACCAGTAGTAGGATTATCAAAAGCAATAATACAGTTTCGTGAATGGAGCACATCAGCATTACTCAATCCTCCTCAAACATGCTTGGTTGTGATACTTCTCAACATATCACAAATGTGCTTTTTGTATCAACATTTCCTATTACAAATGCTCCTGTTTTTGTTTACATGAGTGTTTTTAACCTGAGCTATTAATGTAAAAAAATTTTTTTTCCTTGTGGTGCTTGGCTGTCAGAAGAAAAAAAAAAAATCTTTATGCCTCTTCTCTTGTGAGAGTAATTTCTCTTAACACCGACAGTGCTGCATAAGTAGAGTCAGAGCTCATTAAATAGACTTCTGAGCATAATTATAATTAACAATTAGCTAGAAATTAGTTTTAATGATTTGTTTTAGACGATAGAATAGAAGCATAACGTAATTATTTTTAAACCTTCTACATCATTAAGAACACAACTACTACCACCTTTCAATTATTGAGAAGCAGACAGTCATCCAAAGCAGTTAGCAAGTGATCTACTCACACAGCCCAACTAAGGGAGCCAAAGAAGAGGCCGCCGCCCCAACCCAGGTGTTTATAATTACTCAGCCTTTTGCAAAATCTCTCCCTTTTCTACCCTGCTCCTTTACGCTATTTCATGCCTTGAAGACATCTCTGCTAGGGAAAATAAAGAGATCCAACCTGGATAGTCAGCTCTTCCCCCACCTCCTGCCTTGCTCCAAGACACAGAGAGGACCAGGGTGGGAGGTGGCATCAGAGGCGGACCCCACAAAATTTAACAAGTGGGCCTGAAATTCACAAGTCCCATCATCAAACTAGACTAACAGGAAAGAAGATTATGTAAAGTAATGGATAAAATGAGTAATAGGAATAAACTCCAGACTGTAAAGATAGATCTATGCCATTCTTTCCCTGTTCAGTGTTCTTTTAACTTTTAATATCCCAAAATCAATTTGGGTCTTGTTTTTTTCATAAGACTGTTCAAAAATACAATAGAAACGTAAAGAAATAATCTTTTGGTTCCTGAAAAATATAAAAATATTCATTTTGAACAGTGATTATTTACTGTCAAAAGGTTTTTATTCCTTTCTTTGTTTTAAAAAAAAAAAAATTTGTTTTTTAACCTCAGCGAATGAGCGTGCTGTTTTCTCTCCCAACTTTGAGCAAGAAGGTTAGGCCTTCTGCTGCTGACTTTCGGAAGTTGTTAGGGAGCGCATCCTGACACCCACATAAAACACCTGGTACCTATGTTTCCACATCACAAAGCAGGCCAGCAAGCACACAAGGCCACAGACCAAGTTAAGAATCATCTGGATGAGTAAGAACAGTTTGAAAGTGCCAGTGACGCTGGTACAGTCAGTCACATCCCGGTACACAAAGGTCCTGCTGAGCGGCTCCGAGGAGGAGGCCAGTTTGCACTGGCAGGAGTCGAGCGCGGTCTCACAGGTAAACTGTGTGAGCTGCGAATAGTGGTGGGCGGCAAAGGCCACGGCCAGCACACAGACCGTCAGGCCCAGGGCACTCAGCAGGAAGTACGACAGCTGCAAGAAAGCACAAGAAAACCTTTCTGGTTACAAAGAACACTGGATGACTATTTGCAAAGCTAATGAATCAAAACTGTTCTTTTTCTTCTCTTCCAGAAATTCCCTGGTAGAGGGGCTGTCTCTCCTAAGAAACACAGCGCCCAACACATGCAAATAGCTCCCTGTTTATTTATCAGTGAGCAATCCTTAAGCCCTGCTCACATTTTCATTTGCCATCCAGATGCTGAGCCCTTTTCGTGAATTGTGACAGCCATATTAGCCTGACTGTGGGATGTTTATGTCTAAATGTGGCGATCCCAAGCGAGCTAGCTATTCCTGGGTGGCACATTGTGCTTATTTTGACCTTAAGAACTGCTGATATTAAGACTGAAACAAGACTAGGAAGTAAAGAACAGATTTCTGTAATGTCAACATCACATTGGCCAAAATTAGCAATGATTGGTAAACTAAAAACACAGGTTAATAATAATTTTTAAAAAGACTATGTTCAATATAGTGTTTGCCAAACTGTGTCCATGAATGCCAGAGTCCCAACCAAGAGGTGGCTGAGAGAAAAAAAATTATGGCTCCAGAAGGCAAGAGACATGATGTCAGCTTCATCACCTATGAATCTTATCCCGAGTCCAACTATAACTATGTAGTTCCTGAGCGTCAAAATAAGCTCCAAATGGTTCCTCGGCCACCAAAGTTTTGAATCCTGTTGACTTCCATGTTAGCCTCGGTACTGGAAAGGTCTGGTTAAAGCTCTCACTCTGCTGCTAAAGAACTATGGAATCTCTGAACAATTGAGTCATTTCACTTACATCTGAAATATTCAGTGGTATGGCCACAATACAATTTGTTTTACAGAACAAGAAATGTTTTCGTGATCGGACACCTATTGGAAACATTTCTCTTAATGACCTACCTGTTGAGGTTCTAGGTAAGGATCAGAGTCCTCAGCTTTTGGGACTGGTGTATGTTGTTCTTAGTACAAGATTTACAGCACCACAGTCAAAAGTTGCTCTTTACAGGGAACAATTCTGATGAATGAGAACTTCCCAAAGTAAGATTCCAGTCATTTCCAGGTTCAAATTAGAGTATCTCTGAAAAGATTATGTTCTCCTCCCACCTCTAATTATATATAATTCAAAATAAAAACATAGGCAAAACTATAAAATATCTGTAGGAAAGTCCTCCAAATAAGTGATCTTCCACACAATGATTTTGCACACGGTGACAATTTCAAATGTTTTCAAGTCTTAAATATGGAATATCGTACTTAAAATTTTATTTTTTCTCTTTCTTGAATGGGGGGTGTGTGTGTACATGTGCACACCTGTGTGCATAGTGGTTGCTGGTTCCCCAAGCATATATGTGGTTTGCCTGTAAGGGAATCCATCAGAGACCATATAATGCTTGACCGTATATCTGAGGTCATTGGAAGAAAATGGAACTGGTTGAAGCCATTTTTGTCTGAATACATCTTAATATGTCTTAACCAAGGAGTGCATGAATTTTTTAGCTCTTCTCACCAAAGATATCTTAAACACATACACTATTTTTCATTTTCAAATCATTTGAAGAGTTGTCAGATATAACCCAAGTATCTTCATCCATGAAACTTTATAGAAACATCTCATATCTCAGGGACATAACAAGGGGTATACTCATCATGTTTAGTGTTCCTTGGAGGAAGGGAACCAGATAAATACAAAGTGGCACCATTATACAATTTTAAATGGAAATATTTAATTTGTAATATAGAAAGTACCACCTTCATCCTGTCCCCAATGTTTTCAATGACTATATTTTATGCAAAAAATGGGAGTGCTTAGGCTAAAAAATATGGTTTTATTTTGTGGGGCTAATGGGGCAAAATTTTTGAACTATTCTGGGTTGTTCTGAAATATTCAGGCTTGATGATTGACTTCAATTCTTGGTGCCAAGAGCTGTACTGTGTGTATACGCCTCTTGTATCTGCATTTCCTGTGCAGCCGGCAGAGAACTGGAAACTATTTGCTCTGGGAACACTGGTATATCTTCTAGCCAGCAGTGAAGGCCCAAGTTAAAATGATCATTTCCTAACTGGTAGTCATCTACTTAGCAGAATGGCCCCAATAGGAGTTTTCTCTACATGTTTTACTGCCATCAATGGATGGAGGTGTAGGTGGGAGGGTGGAGTCTTGTATTAACCCTCATAACTCCAACACACATGCATCCTTAGATAGCAGATCTCTGTAACATTCACTGGGGCAATATCTTAAAGCAATGACAATAATCTCTCATTCTCATTCTGCAAATAATCTAAATAGTTGCAAAATATTTTATTCTCTCATGATAATCATAAAAATCCATTTGCTGAAAATGGAAATTTTGCCTATTTTTAAAAGATGACTTTTTGGCTCAGAGATAAAAGATTTGCCCAAGATCATTTAACAAGTGCACAGCAGTACTGGGTGGTGATTAAGAGCATAAACCAGGGAGCCAGATTGCCTGGGCTGGAATCTTGGTTCTGTCCTCACTAGCTGTAGTCCCTGGGGAAATTAATCAATGCCTGTGCACCTGTATTTCTTCATCTGTAAATTTGACGTGATGATCATAACAGCACCTACTTCATAGGATTATTATAAGGATCCAAAGACGTGATATCTGTAAAGAGCTTAGAACAGTGTCTGGTACGCATAGTAGCACTATTTAAGTATTTGTGAAATAAATAAATTAGTAGAGATGGGAAGAGGTGCCAGGTCTCGGGACTCAGGATATCAACTCTATTAGCTTTGTCTTCTTTTCTGTTATGTGGGAGTAATAATGCATAGCTGGCTTGTAGGAAGGATGTAAACATTTACACAAACACAGTGGTTGCTCAATTTTAATTGAGCGCTTAAATATGCTAGAAGCCGGCAAGAGCTTGGCTTCTTTTACTATGAATACATTTACATCCGTGCATATCTTGCACACACAATGACTGGGCTTCTTCCATTCGGAGAAAACATCAGGCCAAGGAAACCAGAGGGAGCCACGGAATCAAGTCTCTTATCCATTTTAAGACATAAATATATCCTTAATCCCCCAAAGCCTGTGGGCTGCCTCTGCAGCGCTGTAGCATTTTTCCTCCACGGCTTTTAACTCATCTGACAGCAACAAGCTTCTGGGTTAGAATATGTAATTTAAAATCAAGTGGCTTGCTTTACCTACACAGCACGAATAAACTATCAGCGAGAGTGTTTACGATGACCTTGGGAATCCGAACAAATATATCTCGATAAACGCCGGGCGCGGGAGGCATCTGTCGTGCGGGTGCCAGCCCGTTAGTCTGGCGCTCTGCCGCGGGCGGGGGCGCGGTGGCCCCGGGCGCTTATGTAACCGCAGTGCCCAGGCGCGTCCCCGCCCGCCCGCTCCCTGCCTCTAATTGGTACCCGGCTGCAGCTCTCACGTTCGGTGGCTTCGGGAGGAGGGTGGCTGTGCTTCGATTTAATTACCTTCCCCGGTGGCCTGGATGGTAAGGGCCCCTGTGCAGCACGCCGCTCGGGAGGAGGCTTGCCGCAGCTGCCCCGGGGGGCCTCCTGCATGTGGGCGGGAGGGAATGTGCCCGGAATGTTCCCGCAAGCACATGACCCCGACACGTTTCTGAGCCTCCAGGTGAGCGCTGAGAAAGCCAGGCCACGAGGAAAGGCAGGAGGCGCGCCCCGCGGCCGAGCCGGGGAGACAGAAGGGACGCGCCCGTGGCCTCGGGGGCCTGTCAAGGGGCCTGTGTTGGGGACTGTTCCAGCTAGCATGAAAGGAGGAGAGCCTGTGGCTGTTGTCTCTAAGAAGGGAGTGTGTGCGCGAGCAGATCACAGTGAGACTGTCATTAAGGCCTGATTGCTTGCCCTGGTATCTGGTCATTCAACAGGAGGAAGTAAATCCTCCATTCAAAGCTTAGGCCAGGGTGCCAATATGGGGCACTAAAATGCAGCTATGCAGAGGAGAAGCCCCTTATGAAGGTGCATTTCATGTCCCCTCCCCCAAATGGGGTGAGAAGTATGAGGGAAGTCAGCTGTACCCTGTTGTGTCACTGGAAAACCTGGAGATTGGCTTTAAGCTCGCTTTCCACCTGGTGATAATCTAGAGTGCAACCTTAAAGAGCTGGCAGCCAGCATCACTAAAGGTCAGAGAAAAGTGCCTCAGTATTTGTCAATGTCTGTCAATGGTGGGGGAAAAAAAAGGTAGCTAATGAGATCTTCCTAGTGGGGAATTCTCAACCTGGCTGACATTGGAAGCGACTTGTTTTTTCTTTCTTCTTTCTTTTTGTTTTCTCTTGCTCCTTATTTTAACTAAGGTGCAGATTTTGAGGTGTGGCTTTGGGGGCCTCTGTGAAACTAACATTTTTGCCTCTGCTGTTTTCTGGGATCATGGGTAGGAGTGATGAGGGCATTTGACATAAATTGATGAAAACCTGGTTTAGGTTCTTTTTCACCTACTGGATGAAGTTCATATAATTTAACAGGCCATTTCTTACTAGGCTTTCTGGCTCCCCCCCGCCCCCAATCACCAGGCCTTGCTGTTTAGTCAGACATCTACCAAAAAAGTAAACATGAACTGATGTCTACCTATCTGACCTTTTAAGGAAAATCCTCACATAGAAAAAGTACAATTCCCACATGGAGGCATATCCACCAAAATTCTAACTTTATCAATTTTTAAAAATAGCATCTATTGATTTTTCAATTAAAGTTATGTCTAACTATTGGAGAACATTTCTAAATTATAGAAAAACCACAAAATGCCCATAGAATCCCACCATTCACAGATAACTTTTCTGAACACATTAAAATTTTTTTTTCTTCTGTAGGATCACATCATACATTTTGTGTAACCATCTTTTTTTTCATTAATTAATATAATGTAAATTTTTTATTCCACTAATTACTTTTTATAGCATGATTTTTAAAATATCAGCACATTGCTTTTTTATGTCAACAGCGTCAGAGCTTCAGTTGACATTCCAACACATCTTATTTTTTAATCTTAGTAATTTCCAAATAATATCATTAATTTACACTGATGCTTTACTTTTTCTTGTTGTAGTGAACAAAAGAATATCTAGTTTTTATACGTTTTCTTGTAGAAGAAAAGTAAACAATGTGGACCAAAAAAAAAAAAAAAAAAAAAACTTTTTATTCTCTGTTATAATAGAGAGAAAATGCGGGAATTTGATTTCTACTAGCTCTGATTGCTGAGTTCAGTGTTTATGTCCTTAAACTCTGAAAGGGTGGGTCTATGTTTCCCTTTGGAGTAGATTCTATTGTGCAGTGAAAATATTGTGTGCTTGAATTGGCTCCAACCAAATGCACTGTCCCTAATAGAGAAAAAAACACATGCAAATAAAAGACACACACACTTGCCAAACCATGCATATACCACCCTCCTCTTTGCCCTGAGACTCTTGGCACAGATCATTTGGATGCACCCAATGTACTTTTTCTGTCTCAGTGATCCCACCTACAAGAGGAAATACACTTAGATTGCTTCATTATTAAAATATTCCAAATAACCCCCAAGATATGGAAGTGGGTGCTGAAAGAGACACCTTTTCCCTGGCCAAATGTTTTCTTGAACTGATGAATGTTCAATATTCCTTTTAAGGACATTGAAGGGCAGACTTCATGTCCTCCATGCCAACCTAGTTCATAGAAATTAAGACTTTAAAAAAATCAGCATTACCTTTGGGGTCTGGATCAATGCCCTCTTAAAACATTTTTGGCCTGCCTAAAAATGCAATTTCTTGACTGATCAGATATGCAGCCCTTTAAAAAGGCACTCCTTTCTTTTGTACTTGGATTTCTTTCTATGCAATATAAAAGAGAAAGAAAAATCACAACTTACTTTCATACAAAACTGGATACATGTCCGCTCGTCAACTTGATATGAGACACAAAGCATAAACAAGCCAAGATAGGCCACTAAGCAGACCTGCAATGGAGAAAAGGGAAGAAAGGATGTTATCTCAGCAAGTTGTGCATGCGAATCACATCAATATTAGTGTCTTTCACCAGTGACATCCACGTGATCAAGCTGTCCATTTTATTTACTTTACGTGCTGTGGTTTTTCTTTCTCAGTTTGTGGAATACTGTTTTTACAATAGTTGAATCAATTTATTTCAATATAGCCACTACTTATTAAGTCCTTTTGATGTACCAGTTGCTATACAAGCTCCTTAAGAGTATATGATGATAAATAAAGTTTACTCAAGCTTAATCAGTTTATAGTCCAGCACAGGCCAAAATAAATGCACACACTATTCTAAGGCAGGGTATTATGTGTCAAATGCTCTTCAGAGAAGAACAAAAAGAGGAAGAAATTACATTGAGTTGGACAAGAGAAAAGGCTTTACCCAAGAGATGGATTTGAAATGGTCCTGAAAAGGGATATTAATGATCATTAACATCAGCTAAATACTTGCATATGCTGGGACTCTTCTAAGTGCTTTATGTGTATTTCCTCCTGTAACAGTCACAGAACTCTGTAAGGTAGGTGCTATTATGATCCTCGCATCGTAAATGAGAAAGTGGAGGCACAAAGCTAGTGTTAATAAAATAATGGAACCAGGATTCAAACCAGGTAGCCTGGATGAAAAGCGTCAGCATGAATAAAAGTGCGGAGGTAGGACTGCACAAAGAATTTGTGGAAATGATAGCAAATGTGCACCCATAGTTAAAATAACAAAATACAGAGCAAAAAAGGGAGGATGGAAATCTGAGGATGTGGGATTGATTTGGTAAGTAGTGGCACTCCCTTGAAAATGCTGGAGTGGGGGAATGACCTGATTAGAGACAGGTTTCAGGAAAATGAGCAGTGGTGTTGGGTGGGTCGGCAGGGAGAATGTCAGGATGTTACTTTTACTAATCTGAGCAAGATTAATATATCAGGTGGGCCAGAGCCCAGTTGGTGGCAGGCAAATTCAGAGAAAGAGCTGGGGGGACAGGCATAGTCAAAGCAGAATCTGTACGCATTGGTTAAAGCATGACTGATGGGGGAACCTGCAGAGGGAGAAATAGAAAGCGACCTCCAGGTTTCTGAGAGTCAGTGATGGAAAGAGGGTGGATGTGAAAGAAGGCTGCCTGGAGGAGCAGCGACTTTGAGAGAAGACATACTTGATTTGTTAGTCAAACTGGATTCTCTTTTTCATAAAATGGAGTTTCAAAACGATGATTTAGAGTTTCTAATCAAAGCATATCTATTCACATTCAATTCTGGAAGGCTTAAAATGCTGATAAAGTTCTATACTTTTCGATAGAAAACATAAGCAACAGAATTTCATTTTCTGATAAGCACAGTTTTCCTAAAGACAGATGTTGGAAAGGTTGATGAAGAGTAACCCAGCAGGTCATTAAACAACTGGTTTGGTAATATTCATAATTCCTACCCCAGGGCCAGCTTGAAACCATAGGCAATCCTGTTAGGGTGGTAGAGCTGTTTGCAAAGCCAACATAGCACTTTAAGGTAATATTTCTATCCAGTTCTTCCCTTGGTTACACAATCAATAGGCTGCCCGTGCCCTCATCGGTTCCCAAGTTGAGAGTTGTTCACATTTCTACTGCACCATGAAGCCAAAAGCCAAGCCTTCTTTTAGTACAGGCTGTTTCCAGGGTTTTCCATCATTAGGACTGGCGGCATGGTTTAATAGCAGCGGATAACATGTGCAGTGGAGGGACACAGCATTAAAACATTGAGCACGGCATGGACTGGAGAGGTCTGGAGAGAAAACAAAGCCGACAGGACCTAGGGCGGCAGCTTCTTAGCAGAGGGCTGGCAGATGACACACTAATGAGCCTAAAGTTATTTGTGTAGCTCCTAATGTGGGCGACATTCCCAAGTCAGGGATGAAGTTTTTTTTTTAAAGCTCACTTTTAAAAAATACTAAATTGGGGTATAAGTTTGATGAGGCCTCTAGGGGTTTACTATGTATTTTCACATTCAGAACTTACAGCACTTGAAACAATAGAAGAAAGACCTCCTTTTTGTTTATTGGCGACAAACCAAATTGAGGCTTCTAAACCTGCTTCTATGGGGATTATTATATCCCTAAGCACATGCCTGTGAGTTTCTGTCTGCAGGTGCACGGGGTCAGGCTGTCTCCCACAGAACTATCTTTGTCCCTAGAGACTGCTGTGCTGAAGTTGGCAATTGCCAAGACTTTCCTTTTTGTCTTTACAGGAGAGACATTCCAATAATAAGGCCTAACTGACCAGCATCTTAAAAATCTGATTTCGGTGCCTCTCCTTGAGCAAAATTTCCCAGGTCAGCAATAGCTACTTCTTTAAAGCCTTCATTTAGCCTGGTTGCCAGCAAGAAGTTGCATAGGAACACAGGATCTCATTCTAGAGCATTTCACTTATTCAGTGGACAGAGGTTTATTAAGGACACACCATGGCCAGACCGTGTGCTATTGTGTGACCCTGGGAGATGAGAAGTGAAAAACATAGTCCCTCATCCCAAGAACTATCCAGCCTCCAAGGATTCTCAGTCCTGCGGGAAAAGAAAGGAGAGTAAAGCTACAATATCGTGTAAGGCGAGAACCACGTCTGCTGTAGAAATACACAGAAGGGGTAAGGTACCTGACGGAGATGTGGGGAAACTTCCTGGAAAGATGGGTTTTGAAGGATAAACAGAAATGAGTTAGAAGGAGGGTGTGAGGAAAGGTATTATGGGCAGAGAAAGTAAAAGTAGGGGCTACGGTAAGGAGAAATGTAGAAAATATTCAAGAATTCTTGTAGGGCCAGTGCAGAGAAAGACAGGAACTGCAAAAGGTGTGTTTGCAGAGATGAACGAAAGACTTTTATTTCAACTAGGACATTTTAAGCAAGGGAAGGGTGTCATCAACTTTGCCTTTTAGAATGGTCCTTCCATCTGTGAAGAATGGATTGAGTGGGGGACTATTTGGGGTGGGAGCACCAGCTAGGAGACTGTTCTCCTGTGGAGAACTGATGAGCACCTGCGCTCAGGTAGAAGTGGGGAAGGAGAGTCCGTGTGTTTGAGTGACAGGAAGGAAGCCGAATCCAGAGGCTCTAAAGACCGGTTAGATGTAAGGGCTGAAGAAGAGAGAGGGGTCCGGGAGGTGCTCAGCTGCCTACCTGACTTGAGTTGCCAGGTGGGTGGTGTAGACATTTAAGGAGAAACAGGATACAAGAGGAGGGGCAGAATGGGAGTGGAGATGATGATCCCACACGGACCCAGAGCTCAGCCACAGGGGCCTAGAGTCAGGAACCAGGTCTGGGCTGGAGACAGGGATGTGTCAGTCATCAGCGTATGTCATGGAAACACTGGCCCATCCAGAGAGAGGTTAGTGAAAGCAGAAAAGGGCCAAAGAAGTCGCACAGTTAGGAAGAACCTTTGAATCTTTTGAACAGAAAGCATCTCCCATATATTTCTTATAATTTTGGTTGTACATCAGTCATACCTAAAAATTATGAAACTGTCCTTTTGGATTTTTGAAAGCTTCACGTCTAGGTCTTTTTGTAAGGTATTTGCTATAAAGCTTCGATTAATTCAACATATTTTAATTTCTTGGCCTTCTGATAGGGCTCAGTAGGTTCTGGGAGGGGGGGTTGCTTTCATTTTCTTACCTATAGCTTTGCACCTTCTAATAAGATTTCTTTGTCAGAGAGTTATTGGTGTTGAGTGTAAGCACGTTTTAGAAGGGTAGTAGTTGTTGAATACTTAAAACTGAAGGCTTTATGGCCATGGCAAGGAAAACAGTTTTCTCATGCCAGACCAAGGGTCTTGTTTCCTGAGCTGGCAGGACGTGCCAGGAAGACACGGTGTTCTGGCTTCCCAGGTGAGGAAGGGGGGCTCATGTTAATGAGCAGCGAGACCGGCCAGGCTACCTGGAACAACGTTCCTGGAGTCCAGGCCAGAGCTCCCATGAGCTATGGTGAGGTGAGGCCTCCGGGACAGGCAACAGGCAGTTAAGGTTTTCAAGAGAGACGGCTCTCCTTGGACCAGGCACCCAGTCCTGAGGCAGACGGGGGTTGTCAGAGCACACAGCCAAGTGGGAAGCGGGTCGCACTGGGAAAACTAGTCCTGAGAGGGCAACAGAGCAGCCAGCATCTTATAACAAGATTTAGTCCATGCATCGGTGGATAATTACGTTGATAAGAAGAGCTTAAAGTGACGTCTTTCACAGAAAAACAGAAAAAGACAATAATCATCATTTTAACCTATCTTTCGATTTGTATTTCTACGATTTGGGTAGTGTAGAGAGAAAACCTAAGTCCTAAATTTCACATTCTGTCTGAAGATATGTTTTGTCTGTACAGAGTGAAGTCAGCACTCTCTCTTGTGAGTTAGAAAGTTGAGCAGGGTTGAAATGTTCTCTGAATGTTAAATGCTTTTCTGTGGCTGTATGAGTGCTGCGTCTTGTCAAACATTGCCTTTGTTTTTGTGATCTGGCCTATTGTCCCTGCAGTGGTGCCTTTGGAGGGTTGGTGAGAATAAAAGGCAGAAGGTGGCCCAGTGTCTTGGAGATTTATCTACATATTAATTTTTTTTCCTTCTCGTTTTGTCACAGCTAGAAGGTATCACCCTAAAACATTTTGTGAGAATGAGAATTATTGGTATTTACTGTCTCCATGTCATACGTATTTATATTCTGGTCTTGTGACATTCACACAACCTCCAATTTATTTGTTTTCTTCTTTTTGTTGTTGACAGAGCTGCTTGACAGGGTTGTCTGGGGAATACAGCCTTCCCCTGTCAAATGCCTTTCAATGTTTCTCTTCTCCTTCCATCCCCCCCTTTCATTTGTGTACGTGAAATTCAACTCTATTTCTGTAAGTTAATCAACTTTCACCTGCGTATTTAAAGTGCTTTAATTCAATCAATACAGTACCAAGATGAGCTCTCTTCTCATGTTTGCACAATCAATTGATCAACAAGAGAAGTAGCAGAACTATAAATGTTTCTCTGGATATTTCTTAAGAGAGCTTCTATGGATTGTCATCTATTTAATATAATCTAAGGAAAAATATTAGAAGGCATTTTCAACAAGTGATAAATATATTGCAGTCTGTCAACTGAGTGTAGTCTCACTCAGGAGGATTGTTAACACATAATGTATGAGAAAATTAAATAACATGAAACAGAACATTTCTTAAGGATCTATTAAAGGTTGCTTATTGGATCAAGATTTCAGAGGGATTAGAGAGAATGTTTTATCATGACTTAAACATTTTTACTGGATTCTCATTGCCATTGCCTTATGGTAAGAAAAAGTCTGACAGTGTGGTTCAGCATCACTTGAAGGGCTTGGTAAAAGCCGGTCCCATCCTCAGAATTTCTGATCTAATAGGTCAGGGTGGGAACTGAGAATCTGCATTTCTAGCAAATTCCCATGTAATGCTGTGGTCCTAGGGCCACACTTTTGAGAACCACCAGTCTAAGCTATAAACATAGTCTTCCAAATGCTGATGCCTGGTGTGGGGTTTACCGAAACGGGTCCAGCACGGTACACTAACTAGTGGAATTTCCTATAGAGAATTGTTTATTATGAGCAATTAATAATACTAATATCTACTATTTATGGGCATTTACAAAGTTTTAAGCCCAGAGCTAAATACTTTACATACATTCCTGCATATAAGTGTCTCAAAAATGCATTTTACAAGGGAAAGAAAACTGAGGCTTCTGAAATGTAAAAGGCTAGGTATACATTCATTGCACCTGATTTTTTTTTTATTACTATTGGGTAATAAAGGTATTGGCTCCAATTATTTTTCCACGAAGAAATTTAGTCTTTGCTATTGTAGGAGTCCTTAAAATGGGGCAGGGGGAGCCTTATGTCTTCATTACACTTAAATATGACATCATTGCAGAGCCTGTAGCTACAATGCATGTGGTCAGAGGTTGGGGAGCATCTCTAACTCATCAAGTACTGGGATGTGGCATTCTGCTACTGTTGACAGGCATCAGCCACTCCAATCCAAAGCAAAGCAATCACTTCCAAAATTGTACCGTCTCTACAGTGGCATGATGGTAAATGTTAAACAACCAGTTGGGGAAGCGCTATTTGTAGCCTTTGCTAATTTCCATGGTGTAAATACTTCTACTGTGGCTGATTTCAAGGTACGAGTAGGAAGTCATTGAGCAGAACTGGGAAGAGATGCATGCAGTCAGCTTTCACAAGCCCAGTGGAAACACTGGAGCACCTCTACCACATTGTCTGCCTCCTCTGTGTCCCTTCTTTGACAGAAGCATTTGGTTACCAAGTGGGATTGGTTCGTAGCTAAGTTTGGCACATTACTCTTTATTAATTGTTGGGAATCTCTACAATCAGCTTACAGAATCAGTATAAAGGTGCAGAAGGGAGAGCGAAGGAGAAATTGCAGTTCTTATTTTCTGATTTGTGGAAATAGAGTAAGAGTGGTCACAACATGATCTTTGAGATCTTGCTATCAATGGCCACCCCAATCTAGGTATCCCGCCCCAACTGATTTTAGCTCGACAGCCTTTATTGTGGTAGGGACCGGGAGTATGAAGAAGCAGCAGCAGATATGGTCTTTGCTCTTTAGAAGTTTACAGTTTAATCCCCGCTTTGCCGAAGGTCAGGAAAATCGACTGCCATGGGTGATGTCATTTGATCAGCGAGGCCAGGCGTGCAAGTGAGCAGAGAATAGCACCTCCCGCCTAACTGATCACGTACCAAAATCCTGAGTCCTTTTTACATGTAATAGACATTGAATCAGCTGGTTTTGTTTTTTACAATGCATTATGTTTTAAAGGCAAAATTTTTGATGTTAATCAAATGGGACTTAAATATGATAGAATTATGAAGGATATCCCCTTCCTGTATTTATTATTATTTTTAATTATATTTTAGGTAAAAGCAAGATAAAAGAACTCAGAAATGTACTCTTTATCCTAATTAGATAAAGTGAGAAAGGTGAAAATAACTCTCAGAATCATGAAACATTAAGTAACAGTTCATTCAACAAGTGATAACTGCTTATATGGTTCCTTTCAAATTAAATATAGAACTATAAGTATAATTAAGGAGACAGTGCTGCATAGTGGAAAATTTGTGAGCTTTTAAGTTTGAATCTTGACTCTATTATTCTACTAGCTAAATGATCTGGATAGAGTTATTTATTTTTAGCCTTAGTTTCCCTATCTACAAAACGGAGACAATAATGCTTCCTTTTGATAGTTAATCCAAGGATTAATGTAAAGAAGGTGTCTAATGCCTACCATATAGCTACAGAATAACTAGTAATGATGACTATCATCATTGTCATTGCAACTAGACTCACTTTTTATTAATGTATTGAGTATTAATTTATTAGAATAGACCAAAATTAGAGTATATGTAAGGGCTACTACATGTATTATCAACATAGCCATGTTTAGAATTGATGACACATGTAGCGTCTTGGTTACATATACCATGCAGTCTACTTTGCATTTGCACATACAAGGCAGTCAATAAATATTTGTTGCATAAATAAGTAAATCCATTTATTTAGTAACTACTTTTGAGCTACTTTTGCTTTCATAGCAAAGACCCACTTTTCAAAAATCTTTCTAATAATATTGACATAAATAGTTTGCAAATACCTAAGAATTATTATAAATCTTTTTCTGCTTCTTTTTATTTCTGCCACAACCTATTTATTATCTACTACCCAGGAAATGCCAATCTTAGTAACCATGTTGAGCTCTATATGTTTCTCTGATTACACTATTGTGGTTTTACAAAGACAACCATTTAATTTCTGAAAAAAAATGCTGTTAAATTAAAAATAGTTTCTGGACATAACATATCCAAAATTAATATTACTTAAAAAAAACACAAGTGTTTCAGCCAAACTTAGTGCACAGATATTCATAGCAAATTTCAGAAGTAATAAGGGTGTACATATTAAGATTGAAAATCAACCATAGGGTTTATGGTAGAATTTACCATCAAGATGAGGGGAACACTGAATATTAGTGGACCAGTATTAATACTCAGAGCACTGATCATTATCTTGGAAAAATGTTTTTTCTTGGTTTTATCAAACAAAGCTCAAAATAGTAGCTTCTTTTCCACTACGAGCAAAACTATAGCTAGGAACAACTTTTTACATCTAGGAAGTTTTGCAAAGGACTGTTTTATTTGGCCTATGATCTATCCAGAAGGCATTCAATGCCTTTTCATTTGTCTTAGGGATCTACAACCCCAGAGTGTCACTGATTTTACTCTTTTTTTTTTTCATTACAGTAAAAGTTGCCGATGGAAAGCTCTAGTGCAGAAATCCTCTGTTTATGGAAGAACTAAGTTCTGCCTGCCCCTGAGGGGTTTGGGTTTCGACACACACAGAGCCTCATCTGTGCATTTCCACATCTTTCTGGGGAGTTGGGGAAAACAATTTGTAATATTGATTTTGCAAAGATGACCTGCGAGATTATTTTTTAAAAGAAGCTGGTGGAGTTCTAAGTCAAAATTTCTCAGTGAAAAGTCAATGGTAGGTGATAAATTCTATCACAGAAAAGTATTTCCTTTCATGATCTAAAGAGAAAAGACACTTGTTCAACTACATCTAAATTTAGCCCATTTATTACATCCACTCAATCTTTTTCTCCCCCTTTATAATTGTCCTTTTGCCTGAGGAGTTGATATCTGGAAGGTCTATGTCTGAATTACTATAAATGTAAGTATTTTTCATACATGAGTATTTAAAGCAAACCAAAGTAAATGATTTATGTGCTAATTAATTAACTTATATTAATAATACAAAAGTAGGCCTGTCCTCACCTACAACTTTGCTAAATCTAAGTCTCTTTGGAAAAGACATTGTAAAAATAAAATTTTTAAGAATCCATGCAGTAATTGTTAAGGAAATTATGGCTTATGCAATTGCCAGAAATGACAGTGGCTTCACCTGCTCTGTTGTGATGAGAGCTCTGATTGGTTGGCAAGGAAGTATGGAGCATTAAGGAGCACTCACATACCAGGCCGAAGTCCTTAGTATGGCTAGACACATCCTTTCTAATTTAAAGTGGTAGGTTTTATCATAATTTTAAATTATCTGATTACCAGAATTTTATATATTTTTTCTTGAATTTTTTCCCACCAATGTTGCATTGTAACTTGCATTGCTATGTAGTTTAGCCAGATCTGTTGTACAAACACAGAAAGAGTGGGAAGAAAAATGTGCTTGGTCAAGTGACTGCCCTATTTCTCAATACACATTGTGCTTTGCAGATGTTCACTCATATCTCATATGTTGCTTTGTAAGATATTAGAAAACTACCCTGATGCAACTGGTAAAAAATGAGTTAGAACTTGTGACCAGCAGCTGGATGAGGGGAGTGTGAATCCCCCAAATCCTATGGATATAGTGTGCTCTCCTTGATGTTCCTGCCAAAGTGTGGCTGGAAAGCTGGGAAGATCTACAAGAGGTGTGCCAGCACAAAGTTGCTACAATTGATAATTTCCAAAACTCTTGCTTGAAAACGATTGCAAATAACTCATCATTTAAAACCAATGAATCCCACAGCTAAGTGTTTCATCAATTCACAGAAAACTGAGAAGGGAAATTCAACAACTATCCCAGTATATGACTTATCGTGGAGACCTTCAGGTAGAATACCTTTTGTTTGGGTTTCATTTTCGTATTACAACACAGATTTATTTGTGTATCTAGGTGAAGATTCATATTTTATAGGAACTGCTGGGAATTTTTGCAATTACATCCTCAAAAGACTGAATAAGCACAAACAACAGAATTGTGAAGTAAAGTTGGTTATAGATGAAAACAGTCCTAAGACACAAATTATACCCTTGACCTAAAATGTCTTTTTCCTTCCTTACCTACCCAGGATAGTACTCCTCCTTCAATCATTATATTCATTCTTCAAACCCTGCTCACGAATCTCCTCTACTGAGAAAGGGTATCTTTTATATGTTACTTACTTTGTATACATAAGCTCGTTTATTCCCCCAAACAATGCAATAAAGAAATAATATTACCCTATCTTATAGAAAACTGGCTCAGAGAGGTTAAGAAACTTTCAAGTTGATCCAAGAAGAGTTTTAGAAAGCATCAAGAGATTTTATTTCTGCGTAATATTAAGGACTAAATTATATGAAAGTTCTCTCACTATACAACACTTTAAAAGGCTGGATAAAATGTAGCAAATGTCCTTTATACTAATATCAGAGTTAGCAAGAAAAATATTATCCAAGAAATTGACAAGGGTGAAAATCAAACCAAGGAGGGAGAAGAGTACAGGAAGAAAGCTGCCCAGTCTTGGCATCAGAAAGTTCTTGGTTATAACAGCCACACAGGCCAAGAGCGCCGTAAAGAGATGGAACTAAGACTATGGCATATAGGCAGGCCCCTTAAGTGGCTACACCTTTATAGGATTAGAAAATAATTATCCTGCTAGCGCTGGAAGTTATCAAAAAAATTTTTCTGTCTCAGCTGATGGGGGTGGAGGATTTGAGTTTTTTCTGCTACTTGCATGATTCTGGGACCTATTAAGATGAGAAAGTACCATGAAAGTGACCCTGGGGAGAAAAAGCTTGTTTATTTCAACAAACAAATTGTAAGGAGGATAGGGAGACAGTGAGAGAGAATAGAAAGGAGAAAAGGGCAATCTTTGAGTAAAGGAGGCACAAGAAATATACAAACCAGTTGCAGTGTATATATCTTATCGGGATCCTGATTTTGACAAACCATGAAGATTCATGAGTTAATCATGGATATTTGAACACTGGCTTGATTGTAGTAAGAAATTAACTTATTAAGTGTAATATTGATATTTCGATTATTTTTAGTCTTCATGTTTTGACTTACATAGCAAAATATTTATGCATGAAATGATATAAAGTCTGGGATTTACTTCAAAACAATCTAGTATGTGGTGTATGGGTATGGAGGAAGTATAGGAGCATACAGATGAAACAAGATTGAGCAGAAGTTGATAACTATTGAAGCTAGGTGAAGAGAAGGTAGAGGTACTTTATACAACGCGGGTATGCTTGAAATTTTTCATAATAAGTAGGTTAAGAAAAAAAAGTGGCTCTAGGCCTGTGATACCATTGGGACATATGGCAAGACAAAACCATCTGGAAAGGTTACACCCTCAAGTAGGCCACACAAAATTATCACACAGAGAGGGAAGATGAACTCAACAAAACAAAATTGTCAAATGCATGAAGAATTAATTTATTAGTGAAGGCCATCACTTGCATGCATGTATGTATACACACACACGCACACACACACACACACACACTCACTCTAAGAATTAAAGCCAGAGAATTACAGATAATGAAGCTAATAGGCAGAGCCCATAAAAAAGTACATTCAAGATAATTAAAGACATGCAGGAAGGAATTAAAAACATGAATAAAGAACAGGGTACTTTTAAAAACACCAGGAATATATGAAAAAAATCAATCACATCGAGATGTTCTAGAAATAAAAAATAGAATTGCTGGAATTAAAAACTCAGCTGACAGGTAAAGGGCAGATCAAACCCAACTGAAGAGGGGAATAGTGAAGTAAAAGATCTCAGAAAACAACCGAAAATACAGCACAGAGAGGAAAAGAGAGATGAAACATAATGGAGAGTTTAATAAATAGGGAAGATAGAATAAGAGTGTTCTAAATGTACCATGATAGCAGTTCCAGACGAAAGGACTAAAGAGAAGAAAGAAAATATTTGACAAAAAAAAAAAAAAAAAAACCTGAAATCTTTTCGTAATTGATGAAAAACACAAAAATCTTATTAATAGATTCAGGAAGCATAACCAGTCCTTGTAGGATAAACAAAATAAGACTCCACATTTAGACACATTATAGCTAAACTGTAGAACACCGAGAACAGAGAGAAAATCTGAAAGCAATCAAGAGAAGAGGCATGTTACCTATAAAGGAACAACAATTAGACATTTAGTAGACTTTTTAGCAAAAATTACAGTCCAAAAATAATGGAATAATATTTTCAAAAAACTGAGAAAAAACAGCTGTCAACCCAGGACTAGAGGAATGTTTTATAATCATTAACTTGTATGTAGCTATTAGAAAGACTAAAAATATTAAATGAAAATGGGCAGACTCATAAGGAAAAATAAACAAATCCACATAACTTTGGGAAATTTAGTACGTATCTCTCAGTGACCTTTAGATTAAGCAGAAAAAAAAGTCAGTAAGGATGTGGAAGATTAAACATGATTAACAAGCTTAATTTTAAAATACAGAAACTAAAGCCCAAAATTAGAGAATTCACATTTTTCCAAGTATTCATGGAATGTTTATAAAAATTTGCCACAAAGAATTGATATTATGATAAACATATGAACTGGGCACAAAGCAATTAAATTAAAATCAATAATCAAAAGACCCCCCCAAAAAGACCCAAATAAATAGAGAGATCTTGTTTGCTCATGGATGAAAATACAAAAAGTATTTTTCTTAGAACTTGAAAAGCCAATTATGTATGGAAGAGAAAATGGCTAGGACTCACCAAGACAATTTTGAAGAAGAATACGATGAAGGAGGAACAGGTTGGGGATGGGTTGCTGTCCTATCTTCCTTATATCAAGATACATTATAGTGTTATTTTGATTTGGACAATGTGGCATTGGCACAGTCATAGCCAAATAAAACAATGGAACCGAAGAAAGTCACAGATCAAATGTAATATGGAAACTTGATAGATGATAAATGGGCATAAGAGATTAGTGTGGAGAGGTCTGATTGTTTATTAAATGGAGCTAAAACAATTAGCAATTTATATGAGAAAAAAATATAGACCCTACTTCAAATCACATGCAAAAAGTTAGACCACTTAAAGATATAAATACAAACAGCAAACTTTTAACATTTTTAGAAAACAGTATATAAAAAAATATCTTTATGACCTTGGGGTAGGGAGACATTTCTTTAAACTATATCAAAGCACATACCATAAAAAGGATTGATAAATATAAATACATTAAAATTAAATATTTTTCATTACAAAAGTACCATAAACAAAAGACATGATACCAACTAGAAAAAGATATTTGCAGTACCAAACCCACAAAGATTCAGTAGCAAAAGTAACGAATCCTATTAATATAAATAAGCAAACAACCCAAAGAAAATATTAATATTTTTGAATAAATAAATGATAGAAAACAAAATAAAATGGCCAACCAACATAAAATATGTTAAACTCCAGTAGTGATCAAAAAATGCAAATTAAAATAAGATACCATTGCATACAAATAAGGTAGGTAAAAAAAAACAACCCTGATTTACCATAGGTGGGAATGTAAATTAGTCCAATTTGATTTGGCAATATCTAATAAGTTGAAGATGCCTGTATCTTATGACCTAACAATTCAACTTCTAGGAATGTGCCTTAATGAAACTTTGAATATGTGAACAAGAAGCCATGGGATCAAGAATGTCCACTGTAATATTGTAACTGCAAAAAAAAAAAAAAAATCAATTTGAAAACAACCTAAATTTTCATCAATAGGAGAATACATAAATTACCTATCATCTATTCCTACACTGAAATACAGCATAGCAAACATGAATGAATGGATTCATGTATTATTATGAATAAATCTCAAAAACAATGTTGAGCAAAAATGATATTATGACCCCCTTTATATAAAATTTAAAACATAAAATAATTATTAGTTATGCATATATACATACTTTGTAAGTATGAAAATAGGCATAGGCATGATTAATATCAAACTCAGGATAGTAGATACCTCTAGGGAGGAAAGGAGGAGTGGAAGAATGTGATTAAAAAATAAAACACGGGGGACTTCAAAGCACTGTAATGTTTTCTTTCAAAAAAAACCCAAAGCAATTCTAACAAAATATTAAAATTTGAAAAAGCTAGGGATGAATAAGTGGTTGTTTTATTACTTTCTATATGTTAGTATAGAATTGAAAATTTTTATAATTTAAAAAAATCATAGAATTGCACAGCATTGCCCATACTTGTTCAAACTCACACAAAAATGAGAATTCATAATCATTATCAAACATTTTTTTGCAAATGGTTATAAATTAGTAGAGCCGAGATTCTACCCACACTTGTCTTACAGCAAAGCTAGGACCCCTCCTACAATTTCAGGCCCCCTTTCCTTTCCTTTCCTGATCCTTCCCTGCAGGGTTAATCATGCCCTCCTCTGTGCTACCACTGTTAGCACTTGATTATTTAAACTCTATTGTAGTTGGTTGTTCATGTGTCTCCTCTCCCAGACTAAGCTCCTGGGGGGACCATCCCTGGCGTATGGAAATACAGAGCAAGAGTGGCTAAGATGTGAGACATTCCTGTTGCCCTAGAAAGTTCTCCTCTCTCTTTTACAGGCTTCCGTGCTGTGGCTTATCGGCCACCCAACTCACTCTTGTGATGACTTACCAGAAACTAATCACCAACAAGTTCTGTAAACACTTATTTTTGCAGAATAATCTATTTCCAAAGAATGTACAAGAACCAAAGCTTGTGTCCCAACATTTCTTATGAATTAACAGGAGGGGGAGAATTGTTACATATGGTATTTGTAACAAGGAAAAAATAAACAACCTATAGTTTATTTATTTCATTTTGGGATTTTTCAAGCCCTCAGGAGAGGGAAAGGAATGCTGTTCCTGTGGATTTAGCCTGTTCCAGTGGTGTAGTCATAGGTTCGATGTCATTATCCAGGCATAATTAAGTAGGCTCTCAAATGAGGTCCCAATCTAGAAGTGACTGCAGAGATAATTCTACATCGAACCCCTGGGTTCCTTAGGTGAAACAGTACAACAAATAGAAATATATTAAAGAGCATGGTATATAGAAATTGTACAGTAAATCAATATAAATTCAATTATATAACATTGCAACAGGAGGATAAGTGGGAGAACCATTTTGTTTAACTTTAAGAAAATATTATCGAGTGGTTTTTCTAATTGAGAGCACTTTCAAAAATAAACAGGGTATAAGGGAACGTAAAGTAATATATAGTAATATTACTTCTCATTAGAAAAGTGTTTGGTCCTTTTCAGTGCGAGGAGGTCAGTGTCCCCAAGCAGCCTGCCGCCTCTCCCGCCTTTCTTCCCTGGCCTCCCATGGCAACACGGGTTAGCCAGACACTGAGCTTTTTGTGATGCGTGTGAGGACGGGGAGAAGGGGAGCGAGGCTTCAGGGAGGTCTCGAGGTGGAAAAATTTGTGACGCACTGGATTTGGTGGCTGAATGAGAATTATTTATCGAGGGTTCCATCACACAATAGTTATGGTCACCCTACGTTCCCTTTTAAAATTCTAGTTGGTCTCCAAGCCCTTCATGCACACCGAAACCCTTTAAAAGGCAACTCAAACTACTTGTTCATGAAAAGATTATGAGACCGAGCCAGCCCGTGTGGGTTTGGTCCTTCTGTTTCAGAATCTGATTAACAGAAAGCTTGAGAGAAGCACAGAGACTTATTGGGCATATAACTCGTAAACTAAAATATCCCAGTTCTGTACTTCATCTGCATGCAGTCATGAAGAAATTCCTTTTCATTTATTACAATTTGTTCACCGGAGGGAGTCTGAGTTTGCCCACTGCCTTGGGAGCTCTACCCTCTCCCTGTGGGAGGCACAGTCCTCCTGCAAATTCCTTTCTGAGAGGAGAGCACCTCTGCCCTCCAACAGAAATGATGAGGACTGAAATGCTATTGCTTTTATCCTGGAAAAATGCCTCCTTCATAGCTTTCTTGGCACAGCTCAACAGGAAGATGAGGCTGAGCCTGTGCCTAATGGCCCGGTGTGCACGCCACACTTGATACTTTAGAAGGAAACCTGGTAAGTGTTATTTCCCCCCTCGTAATAAAGCTAAAATTCTCTCCCTCGTCAGAGAGTAGTTAACACATTAGCGGTCCCCCTCTTTTCTGGTCTCCTGTCATTATCTTCCATAGAAGAGAGAGGCCTTGATAATAACTTATCTTAAAGGGGTTTTTAGTGGCTCGTTACAAAGAATGCCGAATCAAACACTTTAGAAATGACCACTGAGCAGGATGCCACTTAAAAGACATCCTCAGGCTCCCTCACCACCTCTCCCAGCCAGGGGAGAGTTGCTCGTTTCTGCACCGACAGAGGCAGGCCCAACAGAGCCTCTTCGGCTGAGTCTGAGAATGCTCATTTGTGAACAGTTTGCTTTCCCATGTCCAGTCTCTTACTGGCCTTCTGCCAGCCCTGTGCTGACACACTCACATTCATGACGTTCATGGTTAGGAAGGGGCTGTGGCTCTAGCAGTGTTGGGTCAGAGAGCATCAACTTGAAACGTGCTCAAAAATCAAATGAGATATTACAGGATCCCTCTGGAATGTTAATAGCGGCCATGCCTTTTGTGGGTTACTCATTTGGGACTGAGATGGGACCAATTGTTATGAAAGGCGGAGTGTTTGACAGTTTTCATCCGTCTTCCCTTGTCTTTCCCTCTCTGGTGACTTGGGTTTGTGCACCACTGTACTCGGTAAGGGAAAAGCGGAGCCCAGCTATTTCTAAGCTGGACAAACAGAATCAAACCTATGAGAAGCTCTTGAATACGTGGGCTCCAAGTGGGGATCTAGCAAAGAGTTGTAGGCTCCTCCTAGGGGCTTTTAGATAATATTAATAAAGCCCCTGGTGGGGTCACCCCCAGGGTTTTATTCTGATACCTTCCACAGAACAAGGATCGTTCATCTCATTTTCAGTATCATCATCAAAAAGGAAAACGATGGCTGCACATTCTAAAAAGAGCTGAGAGGTGGCTTCCCTTGAGTTCTAGAAAGACTAAGTGTGAGATCACTGCCCTCCACAGGACAGCAGGCTCATCCAATGGCTGAAAATATGAGCATCCCCCAACGGTACCACTCAGCCAACCACCTTTGGCGCAGAGCTCAAGGTGTCATTAAGCTACATCTTGACATCAGGTTACTCCCTAGAGCATTAAGGCAGGCAGGACATTTACGACATGGTGGTTCCTAAGGCTTAAAGAGCTAATGCCACAACTGAAATGCCTAAGCTACCCTTAGAATCGTATTCACTTGCTGGAGCTACTTGATTTTATTTTTACAGAAATTGGACAAAAGAAACAATCTGCACACACAATGAAAACATCTTCCATATGTTTCACTACTGGCAGGAGCACAGAGCCACGCCACGCGGTTGTACCGCCAGGTGTCAGTTTGCTGGCTCAGAAATTTCATCGGAAACATTCAGACTTCTAGCTGTTCCAAGAAAGCCGTAGGGCTTTCATTAATAAGCTGCAAAATGAGCTTAAGAATCACTGAGGTGGTTGTACAAACGTATAACCCTCAACGAAAGTACGATGGCCTGAATTGTGTCCTCCAAAATTCCTATGTTGAAGTGCTAGCGCCCTAGGTGACTATATTTGGACATAGAGCTTTTAGGAGGTAATTAAGATTAAATGAGACCTTAAGGGTGGGGTCCTAATCTGGTAGGATTGGTGGCTTTGTAAGAAGAGGAGAGAGGGAGGGAGATCTTTCCCTTTCTTCACGTGCATGAACCAAGAAAGGACCATGTGAGCACACAGCAAGCAGGCAGCCATCTGCAAGCCTGGAAGAGAATTCCCACCAGACTCAGATCATACTGACACCCCTGATCTTGGACTTCTAGCCTCCAGAACCGTGAGAAAATGAATGTCTGTTGTTTAAGCCATCCAGTCTATTGTATTGTATTTTGTTATGGGAGCCTGAGCCTACAAAGACAGAAAGAAAAATATATTTTAGTTAATGCCATATGTGTAGGTGTACACACATGAATTTTAAAATTAACCGGGGTGATCGAGTGAGCTGCCTCACTCAGGCATCTGACAGTTACTCCTGCCAAGTTTTATCTCAATACACAGATATCTGAGGCTGCATCCAAACCATCTGAAAGAGGGTGTGCCTCTGAAGTAGGTTTTTATATAGTTTATGCTATAAAGCTTGTTCCTAGTATCTATTTTTTTTTAAAAGAAGTTCACTGTCAGCTTATGAACTCATTGTAACAAACCTAGCCTTGAACATTCACAGCAAGTAATAACTGGAAGGCTAAAATATGACATCATGAGGTCCCGTCCAGCTCTAGATTTTGATGGGGTTTTTGTGACCCGTACTTCTCTAGTTTGCCAGGATCTAGGCCCTAAAAATGAACTGCATTTTGCAATGAAATGATACCTACTTAAGGTTTAATGACCAGATTCCATTCTTGTCCTACAGTAACGTAGAAACATGCATACTGAACTCTTCAACATACCCTTGTGTGTATGCTTTTAATGTTGACGCTAAGCCTTCAGGACACACAACGAGCAAGTAGATCCAGTTAAAAAACACCCTTCATAGAAATGTCACAGACAAGGCTAAAGGCAAGAAAAGGCCTAGAAAACATTCACTTCCTCAGACCAAATTGAAAGTGGACATCATACTGGCAATCTATTCCATTATTAGATCAAATATTAAGGAATCCTATGCCACTGATTTCTTCATAGAAGGTAGGATTGGGATTAATAATATCAACATCCAGCATTCAGCCACATCAATATTAAAATGTCTTAATTTTTTCTAGTTAGGAGAATGTAAAATAACTCAAATGACCTCTTCTTCCTTTTTTTAGTCCTACCATTTTATAACATAAAATAAAATATCTAGGTAATGCTAAGTTAATGTGTTTTGAATACTTCTGCAACCCAGAAGCCAAAATAGAGTAATAATACATTCTTTATTATTACTTCACAGTTCTCTTAAATGTTATAAACTTAAATTTGTCTGTATTTGAATAGACAACTACAGTCAGTCCTCTGTATCTGTGGGTTCCATGTCCATGGAGTCAATCAACCAGGGATTGAAAATAGTTGGAGAAAAAAAGAATAGTTGTGTCTGTATTGAACATGTGTAGACTTTTTTTCTTGTCATCATTCCCTGAACAATACAGTCTGGGAAACAACTATTTATATAGCATTTACATTATGTTGGGTATTATAAATGATCTAGAGGTGATTTAAAATATATGGGAGGATGTATTAGACTATATGCAAATACTATGCCATTTTATATCAGGGACTTGAGCATCTGTGAATTTTGGTATCTGTAGGGGGGCCTGGAACTAATCTCCCACAGATACCAACGGACTACTGTATATAGTTTAAAAGCAGGCATTTGAAAATTCAAACAGAAGCTCTGATAAATGGCAAGTACGGAATAAGCAGACTTCAATTCAACACTTACTGACTATCCATTATGTGTCAGGGGATACATGGTAGTCCCGTGAATATATAGTATACTTAAAGTAAGAGAATAAATTATTTTATTTTTCATTTGATTATCCCAAAATTCTATGCACTAGTATTTTTATCGTAAAAAATTAAAACCAAAATGATCACTGACATTTCAAGAGTTTCCAGAGATTAACCTTCTGAGTTGAATATATCCACGAAGCAGGATTGACCTGCCACTTATTTTTTAAAAAAGAAAGAGGATTTAGGGACAACTTCCTCATTATAAAAGCACTCCCTTGACCTTAGCATATCTGGCTTCAAATGCAGCTGTAAGTAGAGGTGAAAACACATTTCTCCTGATGATTCTAAGCAGCTAATGATTTTGTTCAATCTTAACCTCCCTTATTCATATTCTATTCCTGAAATTCTTCAGCAAACATTTCACCAAATTCTTGAATATTCCATTTTATTTTCCTATACTTATTAAAATTAATTTATTTTGCCACACTAATTCAATTACATTCCATTTTTGTACTTACTACGAGAACTTCATGTGCCTATGAGATGATTTTCCTGTCATTATTTATTATACATATTCAATGGAGATTGAGTTGGGCCATGTAATTATCACTCCTCAGTTCCTAACAATCCTATGACATTTGCTATAATAAAAATTATTTCCCAGTGGTACCAGAGATGCTACATTAGGTTTTGGAAGCATATTAAAGTCCCAATATGAGGAATAATGTATTATTATGCAGTGTATTCCTAAAAATATAATTCCAGATTAGAATTTTCAAATGTCAATACTCCTTATTTAGAAAACTGACACCACTTTTAGCTTCCTGGCTTGTTGAAGGGTCTATCCAAAACCCCATGCCAAACCTTTCTCTCTTTCGTTTTTTTCTTTTCATAACAATGATCAAACCATTTAGCTAAATCATTATGTCTTGCTTTCCCTACTTATAAATTATGGATAATAACTGTATCTGTTCCTTACTTGCTATCTGTCATATGTCTACTTGTGAATTTCACAGTAGATTCTGTTTTAAAATAAATAACCACCCAATTTTCCCTTCCATTAAGTCAAGACTTAAAATAGATTTTAAAAATCTGAATACACTTGCAATTTGAATTCCTTAGAGAAAGTTAACATATGAAAACTGTTATCAAAATTCTTGACAGGACTTGTAATCATTACAGATTTATATGACGAGTTTTATGAATGACATAAAATAACAGAAATGTTCTTCTTTTCTTTTAAGCCTTGCCTTAAACTTTCTAACGTGCTTAATGTGATATGTAACTCGGGGTATTTTTTTCCCAGGGGGTGGGGTATGGAAGCAATGGAGGGAGAGTGGGGGAAGCTAAAAAGTACAATAAGGCAAAGAAATTTTCACTCTCCATAGAACTATTCCCTACAAGGGCCAAGAGACTAACAAACACTAAACATCCCCACCAGAGAGGAGAAGCAAGAGTTTGCTCTTAAATTGACTTCAGAGTAGAGATGCCAAAGCAAATAAATCACTGCAAATGAAATACTCTGCAAGGTAAATGGGCTTTAAAAATATTTGTGTAGGTTAAATTTTCTAATCGGAAGTATTCATTACTGTCAGATATGATAAGGGCACTTGTCCATCAGGATCTGGAGATCTCCTCCAGGTATATTATTCAGTGTTTTTAGACCAATGCCTGGCGTGACAGACACCCTCCACCAATGTTACTGAATGAAGAAGAATAAGCTAAAGTTCAAATATGTAATGCTTCACCTAAGCCACAACTGTATTCATTTGAGTAAGAAGGAAAGTCCCCAAAGTTCTTAGATTCTTTCAAACCATACACATTTTTCATCAGTATGCATTCCCCAGTGATGAGCAAATGTGAATACTATTCTATCTGACTTAGCTACTCAAGCCATTGATAGAATAAAATGCAGAACAAACTTCTCTTTCCTAGGGTCCTGTGCCCTTAGCCAACTGCATCCTAAAGATGCCATGTCACTTTGTTTTGTCATTGTGGCGTGACTTACAACCCTCAAACCATCTATAAAGAGTTTTAAGAGATGAACAGCACTTTTACAGGTTTCATAGTATCCATAGTTGCTCCATTCTATTTTTCTTTTCCTTTACAGGAATCTTTTGTAGCTATAGTAAAACGGCTTCAGTCATCTCTCTGATTGGGGGTGAGTGGAGTCACATTTATGGATAAATGTTAACCTATTTGTGGCCTGCCACAACGTAATCCCAGCATTTTGAGAGACCGAGGCAGGAAGATCGCTTAAGGCTAGGAGTTTGAGATCAGCCTGGGCAACATATCAAGACCCCCATCTCTACAAAAGAAAAAAATTAGCTGGATGTGGTGGCGTGCACCTGTACATCTAGCAACGTGGAGCCCAAGGCAGGAGGATCGCTTGAGCCCAGGAGTTCGAGGCTGCAGTGAGCTATGATTGCGTTACTGCACTCCAGCCTGGGCGACAGAGTGAGACCCTGTCTCTAAAAAAAAAACAAAAAAGAAAAGAAAAAAAGGAAATAAACTATTTGTTTTCCTAAACTCCCACTGGACATAAATCTCTGATCATAGATCACCAAAGGCCTCTTCATTCTATAACCAGAAGTTCACTGAATATTCATCAAGTCACTCAGACACTGGCCAAGGAGGAGTCACCTAAGTGGATTTATCCACATACCCAGGTTCTATTATGAGAATGGCAATCCCCAGATCCCAAGTTAAAGGGATGGTAGCCCTTGTAAAATGAAGCAACTCCCATATGATAAGAGGCAACCAGAATAAAAGGAAATAGAAGAGCGAAGCATGTAAAGTTGTAGGTGAGCTGGGTGCATCAGTCATCTGGGATTCAGCCTACATCCTGGAAGCTGGTGTGGCTCTGCCTAGCCCCATGGATTGGCCTGGACTGCTTTGGTCTGCTGGGTCTCCAGAACGGGGCAAACTTTTCAGTATTCCCTGCAGGATATACCAGACCAGAATCACTCTGTATCCCAAAAAGAAAATAGCCCTAAGGAGGCCACTCTCCTCCAAGTTCATTTTTATAAACCTCCAGGGAGATTCAGAAAGTACTAGACTAATCTAGTATCACTGAGATTGCTAAATAGTCATTGGGCTGAGAACAGAGACAGGTGAAATGGCCAAATTGATACTCCTTCAGAGCTCAAACTGGTCTGGGAAAGGTATCGAGTCAAAAACGACTGTTCTGCAAGAATAGAGATGAAACGGAAGCACTTAGCCTCTGAGGAGTGCCACTACCAGTGACTGCGTCCCTAGCAGCTAATAAACAGAGCTAACTCATTGAATCTTAACCACTCAACGGCACTGTTCTAAGTGCTTCACATGCATTCGTTTATTTAATCCTCAAGGCAACCCTAAGAGGTAGGAATTATTATTACCGTTGTGATTTAATCAGTAAAGAAATGGAAACCTAGAGAGGTAAGTAACGTGTCCAGAGTTATTCAGCAACTAATGGCGAGCTAGGGCTCAGCACCAGGTGCAGTGTTTACACATCTGCACCTCGCCATCTGCCTCCCTATCATTTCCCTTCCCTGAAAGCTTGGAAGAGTGCCCTGTGACCAACCACAGACAGCTTGGTGAAGACAAGCATGGTGTCTGTGTGACACAGTGACACGTTGCCCACAGCTCTGGCCCTGCAGGGGTGAGGGTAGTTCCAGGCCCAGCTTCTCAGAGACCCTCCTCACTAGTCTCAGGACATCCCTACCAGCTGCTCTGCTCTGCATAGATTCTCTGTTGAACGAAAGTTTAAGATTGCAGATGTCATCAGGGCTGCCTACTGAGAGCAAACTTCAAATGAATCCTAGATTATAAAAAAGAAAACCAGAAAGAACAGAGACCTGGCTGTATAGAAGACCCTTTGTGCCACACCCAGGAAGCTTCCAGGGCAATTAGGAACATCATATCCCAAAGGAGCTTTATTTCATGAAATTTCAGAGTTGTATGTTCATGCCTTAAACATTAAAACAAGTTTTTTTTCCCCCATATAGTTTGTTTCTTTGGTGCTGGGCTTTTTGAAGTTGCAATAAAGAAAGGACAGGAAACACAGTCGCAAACGATATTCAAAAATGCTGAACGAAAGAGCTTCATTCCCGTTTCCTTTTAATTCACCTAGGCTTAAAGGACAGACATTTTTCCCCCCTGAGTATGTTGACAATCATTGAGGTGACTAAAATACCTAGTATATCTTAGTGAAAAGCTATTTTTAAAATCACTTGATTTCAAAAACTCCAATCATGATAATTTCATGGGAATTCTTAGTACAAAAATTAAAAGTTTTAAATTACTCTGCAAACATTTGTGAATTCAAATACTCTTAATTAGAAAATACCTGCATTGATGCATATGTATCAGGTGTCTTGAATGTCTGTCCCTGATGCAAAATGATTTTGAGGGTTGTTTTATGAGTTATAGTTCCTGTGGCCAGTAATAGCAGCAATGATGCAATATGAGACTAGGAATCAGAAGTGTCATTTCTAGTCTCTCCCAACTCTGCCACATTTAATCTCTGGGCTTGAGAATGTCATTTAACTTCTCTTAGCCTGTTTCCTCATGTCCAAAGAGGAATAACAATTCCCACCTGCAAGCATTGTTTCATAGGTCAAATGAAATAATGTGTGAGAGAGTTTAATAAGCATCAAGGCACTGTAATATAGCATAATATTAAAATTACAAACCAAATGTGGGTGGCAGTGTGGCTCAGTGAGGAAAATGCAGATAGAGTCTGGTGTAAAAAGGAATCAACCTTGCTGAATGCTTTGCCAACCCATGACCCTGGGTGTGTCTGTCTGGCCTGAGTTCTCTCATTTAAGACCTGAGAATGATAATAACTATCTCATAAGTATGATGTGGGGATTAGAAACTCTCTCTCTCTCTCTCTCTCTCTCTATATGGCCTTTAGCTGGGCAGGCACACAGTAGGTGTTCAATAAATGGCACCCGTTTTACATTAAAGAATTCATTTAATCAAGCCAAGTATGCTACATGTTTCAACACCCACCAACAGCTGAGCAGTGCTCTGCTTAGAACAGTACATCCAAATAGCGGGACTCCCAAATATACTTCTGCCACGGCCAGCGCCCTGGGTTTATCCCACTTTAGTCTCCAGTGGCTTAAGGCTGTGTTTGCTGTATTTGCATTTCCTGCCTTAGCGCATTACGTAGTAAAACTTACTAATGGAACTTCAATTTAGAGAATAAAATTAACACTACCCAGTGTGGCAACTCCAAGTACAGGCTTTTTCCTCACCTGCTTTTACTAGAAACGAACTTACTTCACTTTTTGCTACTTATTTAGGGCCAGGGGTGGGGTCCGGGGAACAAGATAAGGAAAAGCCCAAGGGAATCTTCTGTTATCGAGTCTGTTCAATCTGACCCAAATAAGCAGCCTTTGAGATTCCCTCCCCGGCTGCAGAGCGTTAGAGTCAGGCCCGTGGAGGCGTTCGGAGCAACAAGCAGGAGCGGGCGCGAGTCCCACCGCGTCCAGCCAAAGCCAAGTGCGCCGGGCATCGGTCACCGAGCGGAGCGCGAGTTAGAGGAGTGGACCTGGGCAAGGGCACATGCAGTTGGGTTAGTCTTAACTCGACCTCATGCGGCTTTGCATTCCTGTTTGGCAAACGCGCTTAGGCAAAACAGACTTGATGCTTACAATGATCCCAGCCCAAAATGGAGTGTCTCTGACTAGCAGGGAGGAGCTGATGCTCGCCATGAGGAAGCCCACCACGGTCACGGCGATGCCCAGGGCCAGCTGCAGCAGGGCGAGCAGCAGCGGGAACCGGCAGCCGCAGCACGTCCGGGCCTCCTCCTCCCCGCACTCCTTGGGGGCCCCTGTGCCCTTCTTCTTCGGCCCCATGTCGTCGGGCCCGGCGGCGTCCGCGGCCGGCGGCCCCCCCTGCCTCTGCTGGCCGCGGGGCTGCTTGTCCTTGCCCATGGCGGCTGCGGGGGCGGGTGGGCGGCTGCGGGAGCGGCGCCCTGGGCCCGGGAGCGCGGCGCGCGGCGGGCCGAGCCTGCCCTGGTATTCGAATTACGGAGGCTGAACAAATATGGAAAACATTTGGAGCCTACTCGCCGAGCCTCCAAAGGCCACGGGGCGCCTGCAGCGGAGGGGGATTCGAGGGGGGTCGCCAACTGCCAACGCGCCGGGACGCAGCACCTCCGCTGGGCCCCGGGCAGGCTCTGCCCATCGTGGGTGCCTTGGGGTGGGTGGGGGTGTATTTATGTGTTTTCTCCTTACTCAAAACTTCAGAACTCTTTTGGTTGTTCGTGTTTCCTGTGAGGTGCAATGCAAGGTGATGAATGTTTAAATCATTTGAGTTTAATTAATAGACAGTTTAATCCAAAGTAGGCATTCCTGGGCTCCAGGCTGTGTAGTCATTTCCAGAAGTTTAAGTTGTTCTTATTTTCCAACAGAGGCATGGGCTCTTCTCTTTCTAAATTCTGTAGTCCAGCTGATAAGGGCATTTTTCCCATTGAGGTGTTTGCTTTTGAAATAACTGTTTATAGAGATGTTGGAGTAATTGTGAACTCTCTCACATGAATTTGTTTTTAAAAGCTCTTTTAATATCATAGTTTATATGGAGTCCCCAGCTAGCCTTCACTCATCTCCACAACACTGCCTACGGGGACTGTCCACCTTTGAGATGGATAATTTTGTTCACTCAGTCAACATTTAAGAGTTATTTTAAAAGCGCCTACAATGTGCTAAGATATAAGGATATTCAAGGTAGACCTGGTCCTGGCCCAGAGTCACAGAAGAAATCAATAAAACTGATTATTCTTAGTCACACATTACTCAGTAGTACTTAGAGCAAATTTCAGTGAAACCACTAAGAAATGATCCCATCACTTTGGGAGTATTTGTATCTCCTTTGGTATGATCATTGTAACATTCAGACAGCTGTATTCAACGATAAATGATAGCTTGGTGGGGTGGTGGCTTGTGCCTGTAATCCCAGCACATTGGGAGGCTGAGGTAGGAGGATCACTTGAGACCAGGAGTTTGAGACCAGCTGGGCAACATAGTGAGACCCTGTCTCTCCAAAAATAAAGCAATTAGCCTGTGTGGTGGTGTGTGCCTGTTGTCCCAGCTACTCTAGAGGCTGAGGCAGGGGGATTGCTTGAGCCTGGGAGTTCAAGGTTGCAGTTAACTAAGATTGTGCCACTGCACTACAGCCTGGGCAATAGATAGAGACCCCGTCTCTTAAAAAATAAAATAATACATAAATAAGTATAGGATGTTGCCAGGATGTTAGACTGCTGGTTATTTGCTATCACCTAATTTAAAGAAAGTCTAACTCCCTGCTCTGTTTGCTTAGAATTCTAAACTGATCATCATCAGCTCTCATTGTAAACTGCCAAGACCCCACAAGGTACTTTTGAAGGTATAAGAGATATTCACCCTTACTTATTTTGTGGATGTCAGTGTTTGCCTTGAACCCTCCTTCTGGACCAGTGAGACAAATATGATCCATGGAACAAATGCAATAGCTTCGAAAGTAGAATCTAAACCATACATCCCAGTTCCACGCAGAGGCAGTAGAAACAGCGCTCACTCTCACCAGAGAAACTGACTGAGGCAAGGTCATTGTCAGCTTTGGGGCCCTCACACCACTAGGATTTCTATTGTGAACAGACAAAAGCTGGCATTACACCAAGATATCCTCCTGACTTGGGCCTGGCTGAAGACAACTCAAACGACAAAACAGAAAAATGCTTGGTTTTCCTATTTCAATATAGTAATCATTTATAAAAAGCCAACTGACTACCTGGAAATCAATTATTTGTTATTAATAATATGCCTACCAATTATTATCTATTCTGTAACAAGTACATGTCAGATGCTTTACGTACTTTACTGTTATTCTTTACAACAACCTTGTAATTGTAGTTTCCAATTTTAAAGATGAAAAAAGTTGAATATCAGAATCATTAAGTTACCAAATTATTAAGCCATTAACCTAGTTAGGAATGAGGGTAAGAGGAACCAGATGTGAATTTTAAAGTCATTGGTCTTGTGGGTTACCTGTTTTATTAATTACTTCTTTGATGTATATTGCCTACAGGCAAACAACTGAATAGCCTATTTAAATAGTTTGTGATTTTAAACAATTTAATTATCACGGATAGGATTGTATCTGTCATAGCATAGTTATTGACTTGAAAGTAAGACTATCTCAGTGCTTTACAAAAATATCTTGATTCACCACCGTAATATATACAGTGGTTGCTGGAGACGGTTATTTGTATTATTACTAATTTATAACTAGATATAGGCTCTATTTGCTGATCATACTATACTGCTGGGCTGTCATTTAGTTAGGAACAAAATATTCCTAGCCTTTTCCTCAAAACCTTAAATTAGATGTATGCTAGAATACAAACAAGATAATAGGATATTGCTGTAGGTTTGTCTTCTAGGTTTTGGAACTAGTGGGTTACAACTGTAAAACGGTTGTACATATATTCTTATAATAAAGGCTTACTTTTAATTGCCTAGCTGAGACAAGTTACAAATGAAACCAGTGTTGATGAACAACATCCCAGATAAATTGTAATCCTTTTAGTCTGATTACAACTGCCAACTTCAATTTTCAGCTTCCAGCGAAGAAGGCAGTGGTTTAGGGAAACTCACACTGGCTCAGATTTCCAATAGCGTGGTTGAGTCCGGGTTTGAGGGGGCCTGGTCTTTGGCAATACCATGAGATAATAGTGATGAGGATGGTATTTCCACTAATTGGGACAGGAAAGTAGAAACAGAGAAGAGGGTGAGTTCTTATCAAATGGTTAGTGATAGAGAGTAATCAAGGCTAAAATGAGATCAGACCATCGTTACGGACACAAGGAAAACTTTTCCTTTAACATGTTCTTTCCACTGAGAAAAAGCATCATTTCTAGTTCGTCATATAGTTTAATAGAAATGAACGGGGTCTTTTTAGTATTCATAAATTACGATGTCACTGTTTATAGCTTAAGCAATAACCTCTTCAGATATTTATATTACCAAGAAAAAAAGTACAGCAGAAACAAAGTATTTTCAGATATTCTTTACTGCTCCCATAACTCAAAACCAACAGAGATTGTACATTAGAAATTGCAGGAGAGTACTTAATATATGGTTTGGATTATTTTGATCCTTTGGGGAAAAAACCAAAATCAAGCTTAGTATCTTTATCTTTGCAGTGTATCTCAGACTTAACATTATTTTGAAGTATTTATCCTTCAGAAGTTCAGAGTAGAGAAGATGATAACTCTTTAAAACTAGTGTCATTAACAAAATGTCCTTAGGAAATCCAACTAGAAATAATCTCTAAACCAACACATTTATGAACACATGATGTTAGATTATACAAGAACAGAAAAGGATTTCGTAGAAAAATTATTACAGTTCCAAGGTCTGTATCAAGTCTTTTAAATGTGTAATTATATATAAAATGTTAGATTAGATTTTATTTAAAGAAGTATCAAATAATCTGCAGAAAACAATTGGAAATTAATTTGTGATATGTGGTATTATTGGTCCCATATGTCTCACTGGCCTCCATACCTAAAGTGGCTCTAGGGATATTACTGGTGTCTGTGTATGTGTGTGTTTGTGTGTGTGTGTAGATATTTATATTACCAAGGAAAGAAAGCTTTTTTTCTTTTTATTTATTTCTATGTCATTAATAATAAATGTGTCTTTGGCTCATTTTTTTTTTCTCAGAAGAATTGGCACATTTATACTTTTTACATGGCAGTTTGTATTTTCAACTTAAATATCATATGGGCAAAGGTACTCTTTATAGTCAAGAGAAGGCTTGTAACTTTCTCATTCTATAGAGATAATAACTCTTAATCATTTCATCATGCATTTCACCTATTTATAAGATGCTATTTATAATATCAAATTTTTCTGCATGTAATTTTGATGTTTCCACTGCACATGATGAAGTATAAATAACTAAATTTATCTTAATTGAGAAATACAGGGAGAAGAGTGGATAAACAAATGGTGATATATATCCATACAGTGGAATACTACTTGCCAATAAGAAAAGAAATGAACTATTGATAAAGGCAATGACTTGGACGTGCTGAGTGAAAGAAACCAGACACAAAGTAATACATGCTGCATAATTCCATTTATATTAAAATAAGAAAAAAGGCCAAACTAATCTATGGTACTAGAATTTAAAAAGTAATTGCGAAGTTGGGATGAGAGAGTTGACTAGAAAGGAGCAGAAGGTGACCTCAGCAATGGAAGCAAGTCTATATCTTGGGTGGTTGTCATATGTGTGTAAACAGTTGTCAAAACTCATTGAACAACTGTGTATATTATTGTATGTAATGACACCTCAATTTTTAAAAATACAATAAAAAGAGAAATGCAGGGAGTCACTGGATAGCCATCAGTAATTAACAATAGAACAAGTAGGGGGGTTTGCAAATTTAAGTTATTTTTCCAAATTCTCCTCATTTCTCTCCTGCCTTTCTGGATCCTCTGTATTAATTATCTATTGCTGCATAATAAATCACCTGAAAACTTAGTGGTTTGAAACAATAATAATTATTTATTATTTCATGGTTTCTGTGGGTCAAATATTCAAACATCACACAGCAGGGATGGTTTGTTTCTTCCTGTTATCTGGGGTCTCAGCTGAAAGATTTAGGCTGGAGGCCTGGAATCATTTGAAGTCTTAACTGAGGCAGGAGGATCTGCTTCAGGGTGGCTAACTCATCTTGCGGGCAAGTTGTTTCCTTTCCGTGTGACCTCTCCACCTGGCTGCTTGAGTATCCTCACAACATGGTGGCTTGTTTCAACCAGAAGGTGAGAAAGCAGGGTAAAAGCTACTCTTTTCATTACACAGCCTCAGAAGTCACTCAGCAACACCTGAGCCACACTCAGTTCTTTAAAATCAAGTCAGAAAGTCCAGCCCACATTCAAGGTGAGAAGAATTAATGTCCATCTATTGAAAGGAAGCATATCAAAGAATCCAAGGCATATTTTAAAATCACTACACCCTCCTCCTCAAGTCTCTCCATGGATTGTTCTTGCTTGGCTGTCCTCCTAAATGTTGGCATTCCTCAGGGTTCCCTTCTGTGTCCTCTTCCTTCTTACACTACATATTTCATGGCTTCCCTGGAAACTCCCAAGTCTATTTTAGGAGTCCAGACTTCTCTCCCTAGCTCTAGATCTGCAAATGCAAATACCTATTCACCTCTCCATTGAAAAATTCCAAATAGCCAGGCATGGTGGCTCATGCCTAGAATCCTAGCACTCTGGGAGACCTAGGTGGGAGGATCACTTCAGCTCAGGAGTTTGGGACCAGACTGAGCAAGAGCAAGACCCCGTCTCTTACTTTTCTTTTTTTTTAAAAAGGTCTGAATGTACCTCAAACTCACTCTGCCTGTGAACTCCTCTGAGAAATCAATTAAAATCAATGTAAGGTGTCCATAGACTTTAGTGACAAGGTGGTCATTGGTTACAGTTACCAAAACAATTCCACATAACAGTTTCAAGATTTTAGTAAGTTTAAGAATGAGTAGGAGGTGAAAAAAGGGGGTACACTCAGCTGTGAGGGGAAGGAAGGAGATAAAGCCATGGCTAAAGGGATAAGACAAAGTCAAGGAAAACTTTGCCTTTTTTGTTTTTTTTTTTTTAAATAGAAAACACTTGAATGTGCTTGTGTGCTGAGGTAGAAGATGATAAAGATGCCTGATGGAGAGGACAATTGATCAGACAAGTTCCTTGAGCAGGGAGAATTAGTCTTAGAGGAAAGTCCCTTCCCAGGCTGAGGTGGGAGGAAGGAACCTGCAACTCCAGCGAACGCAGTTAAGTTCTCAGCACAGGAGGGAGGCAGCCGAGAGAGTGCTAGGACATGCATGCAGTGAAGGTAGGGTCAATACTTTTCTTCTAGAGACTGCAAATTTTAGATATAGAGCCATTCTACTTCCGCATCCTGTCCCACAGCACATTTTATTGCTACATCTTTTAAGCATAGATGAGTTTTAATAAAACATCATTTTCTGAAAATTTTCTCTGAAACAGGCAAAAACATAATTTTGTATAAATTACAATAACAATAATGACTCTGGATGTTTATGTATTTTTATAGGCTACAAAGTCCTCTTACATAGTATCTCTTTAAGTCTGAGCAAAACCCTGTGAAATCAGAATTTCTTCAGAGTGGCTAAATGACTTGTTCCAGGTTTCATTTTTTTTTAAACCTAGGTCTCCCTGCACTAAATTCAGTGTTCTTTCCACTTATACTTTAACTGAATGACTTGGATTTTTATTGTACAGAAAAATTGCATTGGTATGATACCTTGCACATACAGGCAATCACATTCGTTAAGGGAACACGGTGCTTGCTGTGTACATAGATATCCCTGCCACGTGCTGGGGCAGTGAGAACAGGGACTGTCTACAGTCCTGCCCGTAGGTCCACGGGGGCAGGAACTAGGCTTTCTTAATGACCATTGGTCCCACAGTACCCAGCACAGTGCAAAGGACATTATGTGGTTTTAATAAATATTTATGAATCCTAAATAGGCATGGAGTCATCTGGATTCAGATATTTCTGATATTTCGTAAAGAAACAACATTTCTTTAAGATCCTTGAGCTGCATATTTTGTTTGCCCATTTTTATTTTTTGTTTTAAGAGTCATTTTTAGGAATAACCAGGATACTTGGGATGAATTATAATTAGGTTTTCTAAATAATAACAGTAAAACCCTCACAAAGTCATTTTAAATACCCTGTGTGTTATACGTGCAAACTGTAAGATTTTTGTTTTGACCACAAATCCCCCTCCTTAGTTGGAATAGCTGAGTCATTGACTCTAAGCCAGATTGACATCTTTGATCATTTTTATAATATGCATGTTTCCATGGACTTACTCCTTGTATTTAGTTCCTTATCTAGTCATCAACACCTTTAAAGACATCGTGGCCCTAAGTCTATGTAGGCTGTGTTCTTTTACTCCTGCGATTCTTCTAAGCATTCTCTCACTTTTATGTGGTTATGAGCACAAACACTGGATGTGGACTGCCTGAGTCCTAATCTTGTCTCTAATTCTTAATGGCTGTGTGATTGTGGACAAGTTCCTTAACCTCTCTGAGCCTCGGCTTCCTCCCAGTAAAACGTGAATATTGAAAATACTTACCTCAGGCAGTTGCTATGACATCTAAATACAATAATTGATGAAAACATGAAGCACATTTCCCGGTATGGGTAAGTAATCAGTAATGGCTGGCCAACATCCTGGCCTGCCTTCTTTTCTTATTCGCTTTTCCCTTCCCATGCATTATCTTTCTCTGCAGCCTGTCTTTGGCAATCTTGTTCTCATTATTTCTCCTCCTACACTCTCCACGAAAAGGATCATCCTCCCTGTCCTTCCCTTATACTCACTGCCTGAGATCGCTGGTTTTGACTACTGAATTAGTGCTTTGCTTCACAGTACCATTTTATTTCTCCTCACCACCACCCTCTGCACTCTCACCCAACTCTGTAATTGAGACTTTTCCAGAATGGCCCCTAGAGGAAGATGACTCACCCCCTTTTCTTCTATAGTGTACTCTATGTCTTTAGAGCCCCGGATCCTCTCTCTGAATCCACCCACAGGTGGAGGGAAGTGACCGTACTCAGATGTTGTCTGTCACCCACCCCAGCCAATCATGAAAGGCCTGCCATTTTATTTCTAATCTTTTGCTGTGCACCTTATAAAGGTTCCATTAAAATAAGTAGGAAATTCACACTTGATTTCCCCAATTGATTTCAAATTATGTCCTAGAACGTACTGAACTGCAGGCATTTCAAGGACAATGTTTTGGTAATCTAATATTAAACTAGAATTAGCCAAATCTTGGCCAGAAAAAGCTCACATTTCTCAAACATTTTACTCCCTAAAACATCACACATCATTTTTGAGGTGAGGCCTAAAATCCCCTTTATATTGAGGAAGGATCCCTCGCCCACCCCAACATGGCCGGTGGGACTGTTGCTCACCCATGGCCACAGGAGTGGGCCCTTGGCCCTGGCCAGGCCAGCATGGCATCCCTGCCCTGCATTGAGTCTAAGGGTTGGGTGCCTGGAGGGCAAAGCCAGAGCAGGATGAATCAGAACCTTTCCATTAGGTGTGAGATAAGGATGCTAGGGTGGAGGGTGCGGCCCTTTCTTCTTTTGGGAAGAGGGGCTGCCAGTGGAAGGCTTTCTCTCCCACAACTTGAAGGGAGTCTTTCTATGACAGGAGAGAATAAAGGCAATGTGCAAAGAGAAATAGAAGCTAAAAGAACCAAAAAGATGGGGAAGGAGGGGAGAGGAAGAAAGAGGGAGAGAGACAGAGAGAGAGAGTGGGGGAGAGAGAGAGAGAGGGAGAGAAAGAGAGGGGGGTGGGGAGAGATAGGTGGGTTTGATGACCTTATTTGAGTCCTGGAAAGCAACTATGGCTGAACAAGCTCAGCCAGGAGCATCCTGAGGAAGGAGGCTGTCCTGCTCACCACCGCATCACCATAGCTGGTGTACACTTGCTCAATCCTTGCTTGTTGAATGGTTAAATAAATAAAGAAGCCAATAAATATTCCTTTTATTTAAGAAAGTTATTTCTGTTTCTTGAAGGTGCCCTGACTAAGGCACCCACTGTGCTGACTCTCAGCAAGACCCGTGAGCGTCCTCATCTCTGCAGTCACAGAGCTGCAGGAGCAATAAAGAAAATGTGTGGCAGTGACAAGTGAGTTCATTCCCCAAACGATGGGAATATTAATATAACAGAATGTTTTTGTCAAATTGTGAGGGAAGATACGAGGCCATTCTGGGGCAGGGTAGATATTGTATAAGGTGTCTATTTTGCTTTTGCAATTTGGCATGTGTGGAAATGCCAGGTACTATTTCATAATCTGTACCACTTTTAGCTTAGGTGTATTTGTACCCATAAAGCATCATGGTCGACTAATTATACTTGGAACTTTATTTCTCTTTTATTAGCCTAAATCATAAAATGAAGTGGTTTGTTAACAGATACTTGTATGCACCAGTTTTTAGCCAGGGATGCAGGTCAGAAGCATCTGTAGAGCATTTAAAAAGTGTTTTTTTCACGTGCCTGATTCAGTTACGCTGCAGGGGTGGTCCGGACATAGGTAGGATGTACTCTCCTGATTAAGTCCTACTCTAAAAACCTGCCCAGGACACACCCCAACCAAGCTCAACACTCTTTCCATCCCTAAGGCAAAAGGAAGCGTTTGTTTTGTTCGGACTGTTACCTTTTCATTTTATTTCTTATCAGTAGTGGGCTGCCTGGGCAGTGTTCTTTCTTTAGTTCATTCAGTGAACACTTAATGGGTGGCTAATATTGCCAAGCCAGCCGGTGGCCGTCAGTGATGAAAACGCAGGTTCCTGACCCCAAGGAGCTCACGTTCAACCGAACAGAGGTAGACACGTAACCAGAGAAGTGTCCTGAAGCAGGACATGCGCCAGAACAGAATCGTGTGTAAGGTGCAGAAGGGCACACGGGGCCAAGTCACTCCACGGCCACGTGTCAGTTTCAGGCACACAGTCCGTCATTGGGAAATGTTCGGGGACCCGATCACTCACGGACTTGGCACAGCAGGGTGGTTACTCGCGCCTTGTGGTTATTTGTCCCTGGGAGATGACTCTGGAAGTGTCAGGGCAGACCTGGTGCCGCCAGGACATTACCTCAGACTGACCTCGTGTTCACCCAGCCTATGGCTTCTTCCCTATCCCTAGTCTGTGGAGTCAATTCTTCTCAGCCTCACTTCTTTCCTCCTCTGCCCAGGGCAGTGCGGGTGTCATCGGGTCAGGACCCGGTGCTGCGTGGATGGAGGAGGGGCTGACTCGCTCTAAATACCCAACTCTTTGGTCAACCCCTGGGGTGAAGGGCTCCCAGCAGCCCTGAATGCTGAAGAAGCAAGGTCTGGCCAGAGGTCAGCAGCCTCGCGACTGTCGATCAGTTACACTCTTCCTCAACACCTATTTTTCACTTAACGTTTTTTGTCCACAGCAAGCCACAATAAACATTTACTATATCACGTACATTTTGGGAAGGAGTATTTTTTCCAGTATCATACATTATTTTAAGTTCTCTTCCTAAAAGCCTAAACAATCCATATTTTAAATCAAAATAACTTAATCTTCTTGTACATTCTGTTTAGAGAAAGCAGGGGAAGCAACATAAGAGAAGGAAAGGCAGGATATGCGCAATGTTTCTTGAATCAAGTTGCTTTTGAGGTTTAATAAAAATGAAACCAGCACCCAGGAAAAAACTCATTGAGATATTAAAAATGGCTGCTTGGGGGCAGTGGGACCTGGGTGATATTTTCCTTTTCTTCCTCTTTTTCTGTTTTCCTCTAATGAGCACATTACATTAGACGTGGAAAGAAAGAAAAAAAAAAAGAAAACACTTTGTTTTCAAAAGAAACTCCCTTCCGTAGTTGTACAGGTTGTATTTTTACTGCATTCTGCTCTATGGGAGAAAATGTTTCCATTTTATTTATTGTTTTCTATAGTAGTCTTTCCTTCACAGATGCTCATTTGGAAGAGAGCTTAATTATGCCACTAAATGGTCTATATTGACCAAGAATGGCCTTTGCACAGATTTCCACTTTATGTTGACTTTCAAAGCATTAGCTGTTTTGTCACTCTCTTTCCAGCACCCAAAGAATCCACAGCCCTGGTCACAGGTCAGATGTCCTCTGCATAAATATAAAGCTTAGCCTGTGTAAGGCTTATCCCAAGCCTACCTTCTCCATCAAGATTTTCCTAATTATCCAGGCCATTGAACTATTTCTTGAACTTAGCATTATATGTGTGACACAAGTTATTATTTATATAGTATTGTATTCTATAATTGTTTTAGATAATAATAGTCTTCATTCATTTATAAAGCATTATGGTCACCTACTGTGTGATAGGAACTGTGTTAGCAGTAAGGAAAATAAGCAGCGTGGATTGTAGGCAACACTTAGAATATAATGTAGTAAATAACTGCAATTGATAAATATACCTAGTGCTTTGCAAATCCACAAAGGGAGTACCTTACTCATTGCCCATTCAGATTGTCATCTGTGGGTTTTGGTGACTTAATCTTCCCATGCTCCACCCCATACCTTGACAGCCACCCCTCAGAAGCTACCGTGGGCTTGCTGGACTCTGTGCATAGTGGTCGGAAGCTGGGCAAGCCTGCCTGCTGCTTCTCTCCCCAACTTTCCACCCAGAAGCAAAGGTAGCAGGCTGAGTCAGGGCTGCTTCCTTAGAAGGCTTATGGCCCCCTGATGTTCTTATTGGCTGGCAGTTCTTTTTTTCCAGTTTCTTCCTTTCATGTTGCCACCTAAGGTGCAGCATGATGTGGGGAGGTGACCAGGAGTTGTGATAGGGCTCGGCATGGGTGTCTAGCCCAGCCTTCCTAGCCCGGCCTTTGTGACCCAGCTCAGAACCACACTGCAATCTGCAGAGGTGTCTGGGCGCAAAGTCCAGCCAGCAACTTGCAGCACTCCCTACCCGTTTGTATCCTCGGGAAATCCACGAGGGAGGCCATGGCTTGCGGCAGATCTGAGTATTCTGTATGCCCATTTCATAATTCTATCAGTATCTTCCCTAATTTCTAACATTGGCCATTTTCAGTAAAGGTTGAATCTTAAATTCCTTTTATAGTCACCTAAACAACAAACACAGAATGAGGTACAACGGATGATCAATTAAAAAGATATTGCAACTTGATAGACGGAGAAATTCTCTCTAGATCAGATCGTGTTTTAACTGAAGATGTGCAAAGGTGATGTATTTTTATTTATTTATTTATTTTTATTTCAGCATATTGTGGGGGTACAAAAGTTTAGGTTATGTATATTGTCCTTGCCGCCCTCCTATCCCCCGCAAATCAGAGCTTCAAGCGTGTCCGTCCCCTAGACGATGCACATTGCACTCATTATGTATGTGTACACCCATCCCCTCTCCCCTACACATCTGCCCGGCACCCGATTAATGTTATTCCTAAATGTACTCTTAGGTGATGATCAGTGAAACCAATTTGATGGTGAGTACATGTGGTGCCTATTTTTCCATTCTTGGGATACTTCCCTTAGTAGAATGGGTTCCAGCTCTATCCAGGAAAATACAAGAGGTGCTATATCCCATCATTTTTTATAGCTGAGTAGTATTCCATGGTATACATATACCACATTTTATTAATCCACTCATGTATTGATGGGCACTTGGGTTGTTTCCACATCTTTGAAATTGTGAATTGTGCTACTATAAACATTCGAGTGCAGATGTCTTTTTTATAGAATGTCTTTTGTTCTTTTGGTTAGATGCCCAATAATGGGATTGCTGGATCAAATGGTAGGTCTACTTGTATCTGTTTAAGGTATCTCCATATTGCTTTCCACAGAGGTTACACTAGTTTGCAGTCCCACCAGCAGTGTATGAGTGTTCCTGTCTCTCCGCATCCACGCCAACATTTATTGTTTTGGGACTTTTTGATAAAGTCCATTGTCACTGGAGATAAGTGATATCTCATTGTGGTTTTCATTTGCATTTCCCTATTGATTAGAGATGTTGAGCATTTTTTCATATGTTTTTTTGGCCATTCTTCTGTCTTCTTTTGAAAAATTTCTATTCATGTCCTTTGCCCACTTTTTGATAGTGTTGTTTGATCTTTTCTTGCTGATTTTCCTGAGTTCTAAATAGATTCTAGTTATCAGTCTTTTATCAGATGTGTAGTCTGAGAAAAATTTTTCACATTCTGTAGGTTGTCTGTTTGCTCTTGTGACAGTTTCCCTGGCTGTGCAAAAGCTCTTTAATTTAATCGGGTCCCATTTATTTATTTTTGTTGATGCTGTGATTGCCTTTGGGATCTTCTTCATAAATTCCTTGCCTAGGCCAATGTCTATAAGGGTTTTTCCCACATTTTCTTCTAGAATTCTAATAGTTTCGCACCTTAAGTATAAGTCTGTTATCCACCGTGATTTGATTTTTGTGAGCGGTGAAAGATGTGGGTCCTGTTTCAGTCTTCTACAGGTGGCTATCCAGTTTTCTCAACAAAAGGTGATATTTTTTAAAAGAAAGTTTTGTGAGAAGAGATAGGTATAATACACTAATATAAAGATACAAATTTCTAAAAGTACAAGGAGTTATAATCTAATATAAGCCAGTGGTTCTTATCCCTGTGTGTCCAAATCACCCATGATGCTCTTTTTAAATGCCTGTGACCTAGACCTTCCTCTAGAGATTCTAATTCAGGAAGGGGGTTGGCATACAGCATCTGTGCTTTTCAAAGTACAGATTTTTCAGTACTTTTCAAAGTCTCCGTAGATGATTTTGATGCATGGCTAGGATTGCAAGCCATTGTCCCAAATTTAAAAGAAAAAGAAAGAAGGGGTGAGAGGGGGAAGGGGGGGGAAGGAAGAAAGAAAGAGGAAGGAAGGAAGAGAGATCCAGGTACTAAACTAATGCACCTGAAATGAGCTTGGTCTTCACCTTTGTCAATTAAAAAAAAAGTTAAACGTTTACTTAGTAAAAGTTTGCTCAAAATATTTGGAGATTTTTTGGGGGGGAACATTTCATCAAAGATGATTTAAGAGCCATCCAAGATAATCATCCTTATTATGCAATGCTAGTGTAAACCTAGGTAGGCTGTTATTTTTGTTTATTCTTTTAAAGATGGACCACCAACCTAGGACAGAAATTTTGAGTCAGAGGTAATGACTTCATCCCTCATCTTCTGTTATCCCTGCCCCACAGCGAATGCTCTGTAAACTTCTACATGACTGAATGAATGAGTGAATGAATGATTCTGCTTGGGATGAGGCTCACGCTGGTTGTTGGGCTCACCCACGTTCTCACTACTAGTAGATGGCAGTGCGGGACTCAAACCCAGATCAGCCCATCTGCGATGCTCAAGTCCTCTCACCCTGCCGCATGCTTCGCTCACCTCCAAACGACTGTCCATTGTTCCAAAAGCTAAAGCCATCCTTCGAGAATACTACTGGCTCCCACAGAGTATTAAAAATAATGTGTCACACAGAATTCAGAAGCAATCCTCAAAAAATAATTAATGGAAATACTTTGAGCAGCAGCAACACTGCATGAGTGGAAAGCCCTTCAAAGCAACGACTTTGAGCAAGATAACCTTTATTTCCACATATAAGTTCTGGTTTCTTAAAAGGTAGTCTTTGATTTTCTGTCTCTGAGTTGCACAGTGTTACCCTCCACTTAGAGATGTCCCAGTGAACAGCATCCCTGTGCCAGGATTAGTTCACTGGTTTCTGTCGGGCAATTATCTTACTGCACAACTTTGGCTCAGATCATCCTACGAAGCAAAAAAAAAAAAAGGTAGCTAAACTTTGATCCATAATTGGTGTCTCTGTTTTCACAATCATGCATTTTCAGATAAGATAACATTGCCTACCTAATTGCCTTTTGTAAACTGACCTGTATCGCCAGGAGGAACGGTGGTTTTAGAATACATCCTCACCATACACCTCTTTTTAAGCTACCATTGAGAAAACAACTATAATATTACGTGTTCTTAAAAACAAGGCAGTGGAAGAGGGCTACCATTGTTGATCAATCTCACTTCAACAATCAGACAGTTAACCAACTTCAGTCTTCAATAATCATTTTGTTTTACAACAGTATTTTTGCTGTTCAAATGGAAGGTACTTCAGAATTCTGGTAAACAAAGAAGGGGATCAAATAAAAGTTTTTCCAATGATATTGAGTAACTTTATTCAGAACAACAGCTTTAGATAAAAGGAAAAAATGAGTACTAAACTTTAAAAAGGGGAAAAGATTTTCACAGAGATCATGGTTTCTGTACTGATAATGACCCAAGCGGGAAAGAAAACAGATCTCCTTGAAACAGACAGCACAAAAGTAAGGCTTGTTTGAGAGTCTGCAGAGTTGAATCATCCTACGATCCCTCAAGCCTTCTTGTCCTCTAGCAACGTCTTCCTTGGAGCCCAGAGGAGCTGTGCAGAATTATGGTGGGTAAGCCAGTGCCTCCTTCTGAAAGGACAAGCAGACAGAAAGGGTTGTTTCCCCGTTGGAAATTTTTATTTCTTCCCTTTCAGAACTATAAACTCTGCTGAATATCCTCCCACTTTTTTGCTTACCCTCAGTACACTGTATTCGTGCCAACAACATTTGACAGATATTTTAGACAGGAGCACTTCTTCAACATTCAAGTACCTTTCACATTTTTGTGTACCTTAATATTTCTCTTTTTTTGAGACCGAATCTCACTCTGTTGCCCAGGCTAGAGTGTCGTGGCGTCAGCCTAGCTCACAGCAACCTCAAACTCCTGGGCTCAAGTGATCCTCCTGCCTCAGCCTCCCGAGTAGCTGGGACTACAGGCATGGGACTACAGGCATGCGCCACCATGCCCGGCTAATTTTTTCTATATATATTTTTAGCTGTCCATATAATTTCTTTCTATTTTTAGTAGGGACGGGGTCTCGCTCTTGCTCAGGCTGGTCTTGAACTCCTGAGCTCAAATGACCCACCCACCTCGGCCTCCCAGAGTGCTGTACCTTAATATTTCTTATACCCCAGAATGTATCTCTTGACTAAAATCTCTTAGTTACTAAACAGTGAACTTTGAAGCTAAATTTTAGATGGAAGGAAAAATATGCTCTGTATTCACAAAGCACAGGGGCCACTTAAGGGGGAGAAATCACATAGCTTAAATGTAGCAGTTGGTTTATAATTTGTAGCATGAGACTGTGTCTGTCGTTTTGCACCAAGGCAAGGCTTTTAGGGGGCGGCGTGGGAGGTGCAATACAAGTCCCTTCCCTCGTTGCCTCTGACTAGGTTCTGCAAGCACCCTAATGTCTAAAGGTGTCAGGACACTCTGTTCGTTGTGTCAAGAAAAGAAATCTCGCCGCTCCATGCACAATCGTGCGAATGAATATTCAGCACCTCCGACTTGGATTCATGGCCAAGATCCAGACGCTGAATTTTCAAGGGCCAAGTGTGCAGCCTCCTTCTCTCGTGCTGCCTTCCTCCTTCGCAGTTTCGGGATTTGTTCGCACCTCCAGGAGAAAATGTGAAGAAGGAAGATGAAACATAAATTCATCAACTTTGTTTCAAATCCATCCTTAGTCCTGCCGGTTCTCGGGTTCCGAGACGGGTTGTGGGAAAACAGGGCAGGCCCAGGGGAACAGGTTTCTGCAGTGCCATTGGCAAACACAGCGCAGGCCACATCCTCGGCTCAGGACAAACTGTATCCTGTTCACACAAAAAGACGGCAGCCCGAGTAAATAATTGACTGTGGCACTGCAAAAAAGAACAATGCCGGCTAAAATAAGAATCCCGTCGTCTGAGGGTTTCGATTTCCTAAGTGATGAACATCCTCGGAGATCCTGCAACCCGTCTGTGTATGGGTGAGGGCTGCAGAGAAACCACTGAATTGGGTCTGTGGCCTCCTTCAACAGGTAGTTTGACACCAAGAGGCATGAAATTCTGTTTGTTTTTAACGACTTTCATATAGTCCACTGGCATCATTCTGCAGGCTTTTTAAGAGGCATTTACTGCATCAGGAGAAAAACAGTAAAAAGAGTATTTCTGATGCTGTATGGGGAACAGTCGTGAGAAACTGCAAACACACCCACACAAAGCTTTCTTTTGCTTACTGGTGATGGTTTAAGGAATTCGGGGCCCCTGGCAAAACAGTGAAGTATTAATAGATAAGGTTGCTCTTGACACAGACCCACCTTGCTCTTGAATCTTCCTCTGCCCTGATGGTACCGTGGTCCCTACACCCCTTTGGAGCACCTGCCAGGCTCCTGTCCCCAGCAGAACAGGAGAGGGCAGCCCGTCAGCGTGAATGAGCTCCAGTCCACAGGTGACGAGCTTAGTCTCATCCACCGCTTCCCACCACCCTGAGTAGAAAAGTGCCAACCTCTCGGCGTGGCCCCCAGCTGGCCCCTCCACCCTCACCTTCTCTCCAGCCACACTCAGGTCCTTTCATTCATCAAGCACTGCTCTCTTCCTTGCTGCCAGGCCTTTGAACATCTGGTTCTCCACATCTGGGACACCCTCCTCCCCTCTTCCCTTAGCAAGCTCAACCTTGATGGTTTCCCCCAGGAAGGCTGCCTTGACCGGCAGGTCAGCTCTGCTCTCCAGCCCTCTCCCTGGGGCTTCTCCTTTGCAAGTCTTCCTGTCACTGTCAGTCCTTCCTGGGACCTGTAGTCTGTAAGCTGTGAGTTCTGGCTCTAACAACAGACGTCTTTATCGCTGCATACCCGGCACAGAGCCTGGCCTGCAGTGAATGCCAAATGAATTTTTGATTGAGTGAATGATTTAATGAATTGATCCAGTCCAGATATCTGCATATATTGTTGTTGTTGGTATTGGAATTGTTATCTTTAGAGAATATAAGATAACAATTATAACAAGAATATAAGATAAATATCTCAGGAGGCTTTCAGGTTTTCACCCCAGATCAGCTGCTCTTACAGAGAGAACAGACTAGGGGTGGGAATTGCTGAAGACCCATGTGGAAAATGCGGTGGCCACAAGGATCCTCGTGCCTGTGCTACTGAGGCATGTGCCTGCACCTGAGCTCTCCTATGTCCCTAACCCCTTCCATATTTCTGTCCCCAATATTTCAACTGAGGAATTCTGAATCCATTCTTAGTGTGCTCATTAATTTGCTTTTGTCCCCCACCCATCTCTACTTAAGCTGGGTTTCACCCTATATCTGGGTAGTTACCATACAACCAGTCATCCATAGCTCTTTGTAGTTTACCCAATTCTGTGTTTCATATTTCCATCCTTATAATGATAGCTAGCACTTATATAACTTTTAAGAAGCATGCAGGTGCTTACACACACACACACACACACACACACACACACACATTTAGTCCTTGCAACAATACTATGGGACAGGTACTATCATTATTTGCACTTGACAGGTGAGGAAACTGAAGCACACAAAGAAGTTAAGTAATTTGCCCAACGTTACCAGATAGAGTCAAGATTTAAACCCAAGTGGGCTGAATCCAGAGTCTATGCTCTTAAGTAATACACCCTATTGCTTCTCATGTATTAGGGATGCCACTTATTGTTGCCCTAATCACATTGCTTTCTGGAAGCATCCTTGCTCTTAGTACCTACTAAGTGAGCATCAAAGCATGTGACCTTGTATTTTATGGCCTCAAGTAATTAGGCAACTAACTGATGGGTACCTAACTCAAGAGACCTGATCCATAGGCCAGTCAGTGAGCTAAGACTTGGGGTCTTGCTCAAATGACAATTTGGACCAATCATACTGGAAAATCTGGAATTGGGAAACAAGCAACTAGACCTGTAATTAGTGCACGTGGGAGATGACCAGTCATGATATGCATGAGAGAGAGAGAGAGAGAGAGAGAGAGAACTGGCGGGCAGCCATGGTGGGACCACGTAGCAACTATGACCTGAAGAGACAAGCTCCAGTGGCTGTTTTTCTAGCTCCCAATTTCTAGGATTTCTGTCCCTTGCAACCCAAGAATTCGTGATTAGATGCCATTGCCTCAAGTCTTCTGGTCTTCAAGGGCCCTGTTCATCCCTTCCAGATGAGTCCAAGAAGAAGAGGAGAAAACAGGGAGCTCCTTGAAGGGAGGGGAAGCCACAGGGGTTGCTGAGGGGGTCTGTATCCCACGTGAGGCCTGAGGAGCTTCCGTCACCTTCCTCGTTGCTCCCTAGGGTGACCCTGACTGGCCAACCAGGCAGCATGGCTGTTCAAGGTCGCACCTCTAAGTGTTGAGGGTGCAGATAAAGGTGCCCAGGGCTCCCGCATTTATCTGAGTGTCTAGAGCCAGGAAGCAACCAACCCCTATCCCAGGGTTTCACGAGCCTAGGCTGGTATATCAGCCACTTAGAAGTGAAATTCTGGCATTCAGTTATTCTCAGAGATTCACTGACAGACAGGTGGAAATAATAATAATAATTGATAATAGCATTAAAATAATGTTTCATGTCTCACAAAGCTCTTTTATTTAAATTGTCTCATTGGATCCTCTCCATAACCCTATATCCATCCAGTCACTGAGCTTTGCTAATTTTACATTCTTAACTCTTTTGAGTTCTATTTCCCTTTCTTCTTGTATTCTTCTTATAAAGTCCCACTAAAAAAATTAGGACTTTATTCTTAAGGTAACACAAAGCTATTGCAAATATCTGTGCAGGAAAGTAATGCGTTTGGATTTATATTTTGAAAATGTCACCTGGCTAAAGTGTGAATAATGGACCGATGGAGGAAAAAATTAGAGGCAGAGACGTTGTTAGGGAGGCTGGTATGGCAGCCCAGCAGAGACGTGACGGTGGCTTGGACAGTGCAGGAGCATTGGGAATGAGAGAGGAAATTAAATAGTGCCCAAGTATCTGACTTCAGCAACAGGGGAATGGCGTTTCCATGATAGAAGTTAAAATAGATACTTCCAAAAATTATCTAGAACATGCAACCTCAACTGTTTTTGGAAGAATAACTATTTTAATTGGCACAAGCCTTTGAGAATACAAGAATAGGGGAAATAAGGGAGAAGATTTTTGATAATGAAGTCACTGAGTTGTGCAGTGACGCTCAGCTTCCCGCTGCATGCAGAAAGGGGCACAGCCAAGTCCAGGGTGCTGGCTTTAACTATACTGCTTGATCATCTTTATCTAGAGTTTGTCTGAATTCCAGGATTAAATTTAGCAGAACTTTGATACCACTGTAAGAACTTAGAGAGCCTTGTAAAAGGGTTAGGGTCATCTCTCGCAGTCTTCTCTTTCATTTATTACCAAATGTGAGTCACATAATCAAATATTCTATGACAATCTAATGATTATGAATCTTCTATCTACAGAAGGTTGAAAGATAGACTGAATAAATTATTTCATTAGAATAATTCAGGTTAAGATATCTAAAAGAAAAGAGGGAGAGAGAGAGAGAGACAGAGCTAAAAGAATTACATTTGAAATATTTTTTTCAATTTAAGAAACTCAAAATAAATTGTATGCTCAGAATATAATTCGCTTTTCAAAACCCATTAAAATTATAGTTTTTGTAATTTTTTAATTTTAAGAAGCAAGCTCTGTGAATTACATAGAATTTTATTTCCCATTATAGAGTCATATCTAACAGATCAAGTGAATTGCCTTTCTAAATTAAAGTGTAGGTTTATGAAGGTAAAATTTTGGCATCATCTCAACTTTTTTATATAGCTCTCTAAGACAATTGAATTCCTGGATGTGCTACTTATAAATATGATCATCATCATTGATTAAAAAAATAAAAATTCCCATAAAAACCACACACCAAAAAATTAGCTAGATGATAAGAGAATGAAAAGACAAGCCACAGACTGGGAGAAAATATTTGCAAGTCACATATTGATAAAGGACATGTACCCAGAATATATAAAGAACTCTCAAACTCAATAATAAGGAAACAAATAACCCAATTTAAAAAATGAACAAAAGATTTGGACACTTCACAAAAGAAGATATATGGCAAGTAAGCACTGGGGAAGATGTGAAATATCATTAGTCATTAGAAAAGTGCAAATTAAAGCCACGATGAGTTATCACTACACATGTATTAAAATAGCTAAAATTAAAAAGACTGAGCATTCCAAGTGTTGGTGAGGATGTGGAGGAACTGGAATTCTCACATACTGCTGGTGGGCATGCAAGATGACAACCACTTTGGAAAAGAGTTTGGTAGTTTCTTAAAAAGTTAAAACAGATACCTATCACATGACCCAGTCCAAGAGAAATGAAAGCCAACGTCTGCACACAAAGACTTTTAGGCAAAAGTTCATAGCAACTTTGTTTGTAATAGCCCTGATGTGGAAACAAACACACGGCTGAATTGCAAAATAATTATTCTGAGAGAAAAAAGCCAGAGCAAAAAAAGTACATCCATCATTTCCATTCCTATAAAATCCTAGAAAATGCAAACTAATCTATAGATGCAAAAAGTGGATCAATGGTTTGCCAGAGATGGGAGGGGAGGCAGGAAGAGAGATGGAGGGAAAGATTTCCAAGGGACATGAGAAAATTTTGGAGGGTGATGGATATCAAAACTTATCAAATGGTACACTTTAAATATGTGCAGTTTATTATATGTCAATCATACCTCAATAAAGCTGTTCATGGAAAAACCAGGTAGATGTGGTCAGTATTTGTAGTTGAAGTGGAGCCTGAAGCACAATCAATATCTAACCAAAGTGGTATTTAGCTATCAGGTGTGTATAATAAGTTAGTGATGATTCCCTGAAAATGTGAGTTCGACCTTCAAATAACGCCCAACATTTTTCACGGCTACCTCAAAGAAGTTTCTCGATTTATTTTTATTTCATCTTTACTAGGTCATAAGCAAGGCATATTTATTTTCTTGGCGACCAGTGAAACGCTGGCCATTTCCTCCCTAGGATGCTTTTCACCATGGGAGCTCTGCTTTTATGTCCTAGTATGTTCCGCTAAAAAAAAAAATCTGTAAACGTAATACCAAAATCTCATGTAACGCTTATTTCATGTGAGTTTTTGCAACAGCTGCCAAAACATTTTTCCTTGTATACCGGTTTTATGACATCATTTAAATAAATCTTCATCCATCCTTGAAGTCACCATTTAAGTGTAATCGCCCACAATAAATGAGCCACAGTCAACATAATGAAACAAAAAGAAATAAGAAAAATGGTAAGGGTAATATATTTTAATGTACTGGGATTTTATTTCCAAATTTCTTGAAATATAAAATTTAAAGATACAATGGCTGGTCCATTAATACTTAAAACAGCTTTTTAAGAGAAATACCGTGGGCTTCTGACATAAGATAATGATTGAGCATATGTATTTGCCCACCTTCCTTCCTAAGACCCTGTGGAAATGGCCATAAAAAAGTAAATAAGGAAGAAAAAACATCTGTGAGAGTAAAGATAAAAGGAAGATGTCATCAGCATATGAAACAGATCAACAAATATCTGGACAGTAGAAACAGAGAGGGAGCAAGTCCACAGGAGAAGTAGCACTGGATACCCCAAAAAGAAGGTTCCGGAGTAGGTCTGAGCCAGGATTCCAAAGAAAGCCTGAATCTGCACTTAGAGAGGGCAAAGTACAGAGGTGGACCTGAAACCTGAGCGCTTCAGTATAGATCTGTTCAGAGGACGGGTGCACGCATCGCCCCTACCTCCATTCTTAAATGGGAGCCACCACCCTCACACGCCACCCTGATAGTCATCCCCACGCTCTTTTCTAAGGAAAGGAAACAAACTGAAACTTCTAGAATGGCAGTTCGGATCCGAGAGTAAACTTTCCCCAATTGTGGAAGTTGGAGATCACTCAGAAGCCTGCCAGTCATTATTTCCTGTCCCTTTGCCTAAGTACGAACAGGCACCGAGGGATCACAGAATGTATAAGTAAAATTGACAGCACAAAACAGAAGGATCAAAATGAACAACCCTGGAGGGAATAGGAAGAATTCAGGAAACAGAAGAGAACTAGTTAAATTTTTTAATTTCTATCCTTAGGGCTATCAATGAAGACATTATATCCATAAGATAAAACTTGGAAGCTGTTAAAACAGAAGATTGGAACAAGAGGTCAGATGATTCAGGGAAGGAAGGCGGGAGGGAGTCACATACGTGATACGTGGTGGAGGTGTAACCTCAGCTGGAGTCTTCTGACACCAACGCCAGAATTCTTTCTTCTGTGTCAGTGGTCTTCAGAAGCTTGGTTTCAGGCTTTCTTTAAACTCTTAAAAATTATTAAGAAGCCCAAAGACATTTTTATGTGGATTATGTCTATAGGTACTTACCATATTAAAAGTTAAAACTGAGATCTTTTAAATATTTATTTACTAATTCACTTAAAAACAAAATTATAAACCCATTACAGTAATGTAAATATTTTCTTTTCTTTCTTTCTTTCTTTTTTTTTTTTTTTAGAGATGGGGTCTTGCTATGTTGCCCAGGCTAGTCTTGAACTCCTGGGCTCAAGTGATCCTCCCACCTCAGCTTCCCAAGTAGCTGGGACTATAGGCACATGCCACCATGCCTAGCTGGTAACATAAATATTTTAATGAAAAATAACTATAGTTACAAACAAAAAAAAATTGAGAAAACGGGCATTGTTTCAAATATTTTTAAATCTCTGGATTGATAGAAGATAGATTCTCATAACTGCTTCAGCAGTCATTTTGTTTGATAGAACATATCAAATAGCCTCTGGAAAAAAATCCACTGCACAATCCTTAAAAAACACAAATAATATCTTAGTATTATTAAGAATACAGTTTTGACTTTGTAAACTTTCTAAAGGCATCTCAGGGACCTCCAGGGATCTCTAGACCATACATTGAGAACAGATGTTCGACAGCACAGTGGCCTAATGAGGTTTGATGTAACTAAAAATTTAACAAACTGAAACTATTAGAAAAGTATCCGGAGCTTTATGGCTATTCCAATAGCAAATTCAAAAATGTATTAATATATATTTACATCCATATTCATTCATCTACTGAGTGACCCACCTCTGCATCTGATTTGACCATACTTCCTAAGCCTAAGCTTAGACTAAAAGTGACCTCTATACTCTAAAGGAAATGAGGGGGAGCCCACAACATGACACGAAAATAGCAAAGGAAGGTAGAGATCCATCTTAAAGGGAAGAAACACCCTCCCAAGGCATTTGCTCTAGGAAACAACATACAAACCTGATGATTGATGTTTCAACCAGCAACTGCATGGATTTCAGGCATCACCCACTACCCATTGTCACTGCAGCTTCCCTAGGTAGGGCCTTCATCACTCTCAGCAGAGCTACAGCAAACCACCCCCAGTGGGCTCCCCAGTCCATCCTTCCCATCATGGCAGCACTACCAGCAAAACAGACTTCCATGCTCACACATCTTTCTTTGTTTCCTTTGTGCCCCTCCTGTGGTCCCTTCTCTGACTCTGAAAATTATTTTTATCATTCAAAGCCCAGCTTGAATTCTACTCCTTCAAGAATCTTTCCACAATCTCCCCAAAGACAATCCAGTCATCTTCAATGTCAGTCCCACTGTTCATTTCTTAAACATTAGGTTAGTCTTAATTTTATTATTTGTATAATAGTTGTTGACGAATCCATCTTTACTAATCTATAAACTTATCTGTGTTCTAGTCTGCACCTGTTGCCTAATACAGTGGCAGACACCTAGGAACACTCAATGAATACGGAATAAATAAATGAATAAAGCCCAGACACCGACCACAGCATCTAAGGAACAACAGTACGATCCACAGTGCTCTGACAGAGAAGTAGGGCAACCAAAACTAGAATACAGTGACACTGTGAAGAGAAGGCGCTCGTAAGTTAAAATGAAAAGGTCACTTACGAGCTGTGTGATTTTCAACCAAGTTACTTAATCTACGTCTCAGTCTCTTCATCTGTAAAATAAGGATAAAAACACCTACTTGTAGAGTTAGTGTGGTGGTGAAATGTGATAATTTACATACAGTAATTATAATTACATACATTTCTTGACAAATGATGAGTACTTACATTTATTATTACTTCTATTATTGAGTGGGAAATGCTGCTGCTCTCTCAGTCTCCCCCGTTAGACTACCAAGCAGGGCTACGGACGGGGGAAAAATACCTAAGTCGGAAGAGGAACTTGCTCAATAAGTATATATTCGATGGAATACACAAAATACCAGATTCTGAATTGGAGCAAATTTCCTCTAGCTTACTTGGAATTAGTAAATCACGGGCCACAGGGAAAAATTAGAGTAACAATAGATGATTAAAGAACAAGAGGTAAAGCACACAATTCAAGGATGTTTGTAAAGATTTTTTTATAGTGCTTTGTTACTTTGAAAGAATTTCAATGGTGGTAATCAATCCACTTGTTCAGATCTCAGTAAATACATGAAGACTCTTAAAATAGCACTGTGTTCTGAAGTCGGCTTTAATGTCATTGGAGGAAGATGGTCTATTAATGGCTTAGGGCAATTCTTATTTAGAGCAGTTGTAATTAATGCCATACATTTGAAGATAAATTTCCCAGTTCAGCTTTACCCTAGATCTATAGTTACACTGAGAAACTGAGAATAATTTATTGTAGCCAATCCTCATTTAACTCCTAATTTTAACTTTGTATAGTACTGGTGAATATTCACTCACATGGTATATATACCCTTAAATGTACAAAAAGATGCAACTTTATTATTTCACATTTCCTCATGAGTCCTCACGCCGTGGAGCACTGGGAGAGTGCGGGTGGCCAGTGGGTGCATATTTTGTGTCATCTGCAGAGGTTGGCCCTGCCCGATCACGTGTACTGTCTCTTCAGGTGACTCAGCTTTCGCACAAATGTTCAGGCATCCAGAAGTCACCTCTGTCTACAAGCTTTCTTTATACCCCTGGAAGTCCTCAGTGGGGAATTTGGAGAGTTCTGGTCCTCTTTAAAGTCAAACGTGTGGTCGGAGGAACCAGTTGCTCAAAGGCTGGGGCTTTTTCTAGGGGCCACGGCTCCTTCCCCTCAGAAAATAAGGTGTGAGGCTGAGTGTCCTTCAGTGGACACATAACTATCTGAGTCTGTCTAAAACTTCACTTGCTGAGCGTTCAACCTCGCATGGGAGAGAGGGATGAGAACATGTGTGTGTGTGTGTGTGTGTGTGTGTAACTGCCTCAGACTCCTTGTCTTCCTTCCCTTGAGTCAGTAGGGGCTTCAGAATTTCTACTTCCTCTATGTCATATTCTGGTCTCTCCTTCATGAGCCACCCTCATGGCCTGGCTGTCTTAAGAGGAAGGGCTATCCTCTCTGCACTATGAAAGAAAATCTATGATTGGAATTCTCCTAGCTTAGTCTTGATAGGTTAATGGTAAAGAAATTTAGAAAACTCTTTCTTTCTGGACAAAATCTGGCTTACATGACTATTGCCTGTTTGAAAATCCTATTTGATATCGGAGGCCTAAGCCTTCCTAACCCTTTGTATTCTTTCTAGAATGTTCCTAAATCCTCCCAAGGCAAATGAGTGCTTCCGGAAAAATAAGAAACATATGACAGAGAAAATCTCATTAATATATTTCAAAAATATCCCCCCATTATGAGTGTTGTCATTATTCCAAATTCAGGCAATTTTAATGGCAACATTAATTTGCATATTACCGAGAACCTTCCAACTGCTTTTGAAAGGGTGAATCAAAAAAAAAAAAAAAAGTTAGTAGAAAGCAGAATCAATTCTTTGGGCATTGCAAAACTAAAGAAATGCTTGCTGAATATGGGAATGCCTTTTAAGCATTTCCCCAGAATTCCAGTCGGCTGACTAGATAATTGATGTTGGATGACTCAGCACTACATTATTTTTTATTTTTTTCAAAACTAGATCCATAATGTCTCCTTAAAAACAAAAACAAAAAAACCCCCTAGATTTCTTTCTTTTAATCTTGTTAATTTCTCCCAGCGTGACAATCATCTTCAACTCAATTTCATTCAAACGACTTTGGCTGTATGCACGGTAGATACCGTGTTAGCCACTGTGGCATGTCCCGGGCACACACTCTGCCCTCAGGAACATTTCTGTATGACGTCCTCTATCTAACCAATCACTAAGTCATACAGACTTTGTCTAACGTTTTCCTCCTGCTCCTTTGTTCTACTGTCACTGTCTCCTCATGTCTGAATCACAGCCATGGTAGCACAATGTCCCACCCCCACCTCACACAACCCTCTTAGTGCCACCCCAAACATGACGTCTTCTGTCATTTCTTGACCCCAATATTGTTGGTACTCAGTAAATACTTATTAAAGTTCTCCAGTCCCCACACAGATGTCTCTGAACAGCCTAAGAACTATATCCGGAAGTAAAGACAGAGGACAGTCCATAAAGTCAATGTTATTTCATCCATGTGGAGCGAATATCAATGCTGGCCTCCTGCCCTGCCGGGTCATCCCTGCCGACAGCCTCAGAACACTGGCCTGGGTGGATCGCCCAGTGGATCATTCCGGCATATTTTTAACTTCTTTTCTTCCTCTTTCTGTGGGTGCTTTGTGTGCATAATAATGTCTTAGTGCCCTTCCTTCTAGTGTCTGTGTCAGTCACACATGTAATTTTACAAATAATTGCCCTTTGTTATTAATTTCATCCTCATATGTCTTGAAATATTCAGAAAACAATGTTAATGAGTGGTCATGCTTTTAGTTTGAAGACCGCAATGCAACGTAATAGGTGGCATTTTCCTGCCTGGGGAGTGGGGAGGAACAGGGTGTTCAGGACCTAGGCTCTAGAACCAGTTCTACTTCAGAAAAACTCCCACTTCAATCTTGCTCAGGTGAGAGTTCCTAAGTCACCATAAAGGACACAAAATACGAGAGTTGCAGTTGGCTCAGATGCACGACTGTCGGCAAATAAGCGTGTTTATTTATTCAATGGAGGGAAAGTCTTTCATGCTTGCTGGTTCCCTGAGTTGGTGGGGGAAGAAAGCAGGCAAGACTTTAAAGGGAAGGCTGCTCTTCTCTTTTTAAAGAGAAATGTGGTAAAGGAGGAGACAAAGACAGAAATCGCTGGAGCAGAACAAGCTGCCGCCCCCAGTGTCGCGAACCCTCTGCAAGTCCCGCCAGGCTGTTTCAGCCTTTCAGAGAGCTGCTCATTGTCCTTTTAGACACTCTGATGCTTTTTCCAATCTTTTCTGATAAGGTCTTTAATATGTAAGTAACATAAACATCATAGAGAGGAAAACATTGAAATAGAGATGAGAAAAAAAAATCAACAAAATCTATCACTTTTATCTAATCACTATAAACACTTTCTCGGTTTTTTTTTTTTTTCCTCTCTCATGTATAGGGCATATGCCCCAATAATGTTCTGGTTCCCAATGAATGTTTGTTGGAAAACTGACTTAAATTGACTAACTAAAGGCAATAATCATACAGGTACACGGTTTGTGCTCTGATTTTTTCCACTTCAATTAGCATAATCATTTTATTTTCCCATATGGGTAGAAGTCGTTGTTTTCACTATTTGAGGTTTTGAAAAGTTCCGTTAAGTGACTATTCCACAATTTATTTAACAATACCTATATACTTGGAAAATATTTAAATTTTTTCTAACTTTTCTGCTATAGATAACACGGTGAAGATAAGCTTTCTTCAAGTAGCTTATTCCACAGTTCAGGGGCCACTTTTTTTGGATAAATGATAATACACAGGTCAGGGGTCAGCAAACTTTTCCTTTAGAGGGCCCAAAAGGAAATATTTTTGCCTTTGCAGGCCGTATGGTCCCTGTCTCAGTTACTCAGCTCTACTGATATATTATGAAAGCAGCCACAAATAATGCATAAATGAATAGGCACGTCTATGTTCCAATAAAACCTGATATATGTGCAATGAAATTTGAATTTATTTAGTTTCTGATGTGTCACGAAAAGCGACTCTTTTTAATTTTGTTTCAACCCTTTAAAAATGTAAAAACCACTCTTGGCTCACAGCCGTACAAAAATAGGCAGCAGGGCAGAGGCCTGTAGTTTGCTGACCCTGCTTTCCGGTCTAGGGATTACTGGGTCAAAGGTTATGAGCGGTCTGTGGCTTTTGATACAGTCAGTCAGTTCCTTGCTGGTAATTTGGATGGTTATCTTCAACCATAGTTCTTGGTCATTAAGTTTCAGAGTTCAGGCATTTATATAGTGTTTTGATCACTAGATCACATAATTATCAAGGGAGTGTACAAAAGAACTACCCTTGCAGTTCATTACCTCCGGCCAGTCACCGTATTCTTGCCACTGACTTCGAGTGACAGTGCGATGCGAGAGGTCATCTGAAGCCAGAAAAGCCCTAGTTAAAAGCTGTCCAGAAGGGGCTCTCCAGGATTTCATCATCTAACCTTCACCTTTCCCAGCCAAACACATTTCATTCTAATTCTTCACGTAAGCCCGCGAACACCTGGCCAGCTGCCACCTTCAAACACAAAGACAATTATTAAGTTCATTCTGCCACATTTCTTTCTCTGTCCCAGGTTGATAATGATGAACAAGAACGACTTACTTTTGTGAACTGTGAAACTAAAGTATAAAAGTGCCTTTTCTCTGATTGGATGGTGACTCAGAGAAAGGGAAAACTAACTCCAAATTTCATGTTCCCTGCCTCTAGGGCTAACTGTCACCATCATAAATTAATATTTGTCAAGCATCTGCTGGTTGCATGCCAGTGTGTGAAGCACGACAGCAATTAGTCCCACTCATTACTGTATATTTTTAATATTTTTTTCCAATTTATTAAATTGTATCCTGGATGATTAAATTGCTTCAGGCCATAAGTAAAATATTGAAAACATTCAATTAGGACATATAGAACAAAGCAGTGGCAGTTAAAACACAGTGCATTAAAACAACAGCTTTATAGTTACTATTCCCAAAATCTGGAAAGAGCAGATTTACCAGAAGTTCTGAAGGCCAGAGGACTTGGTCAGACCAGGAAGAGCAATGAACTCCCTACAAAGAAGAAAACCCTTTCTCCAGCTGCCTATAGATGGAACTTGAGACCCAAGGTTCCCAGATGGCTTATGTCACCTGCCAGAGTTCTCAATTATTTCTTAATTCTAAGGTCTGAAAAACGTACACCTCCTGTTCTTACTCCAACTAGAAGTTCAGAATTTTTCGAATAAAAATATTATTTTAAAAGGGCTTCTTTCTATCCCGCCCGTCTCCCACAATGCTCTCAGCATTTTTAATGGGACGTTTGCATAAACCAGGCAATAAACTATGTACCAAGAAAACAGTTGTTTCTCTTGATGGGAATGTCCTAGAAGCTAAGGCCAATGTTATTCCTGGCTGAGAGTCATTAATGGTGGTATTCCACAGAGATCAGTCTGGGGAGGAGGGCTGGGAGATTTGCTTGTCTTTATCTTTACAAATGAAAGAAGAAGAAATCAAAGTGGGCTTAGTAATTGTGTGACTGGTTCTAATCATATGGGGCTGTTAAGACTACAGAGAAACGAGGTAAATTCAAAATAGTTTTGACCCTGGTTTTTACTGGTCTTATAAAAACAGGATGAAATTTAATAGGTACAAATGTAAAATGATATAACTAGAAGGAAAAAAAAAGTCAACCAAGAATTCAAATGCAAGATAGGAAAGGACCAGCTAGGCCTCAATACAATAAATAGAAAAGGATTTGAGCTCATATTTGACAATGAACTGAATAAATCAATAACAGAGGGTCACTGGAATATAACCCAACGTAAATTTAGGATATGGTGATGTTTGATGTCATGTCATAGGTTTAGATGTGCAAAAGTCATTCTGTGTTAGACCCAAATAGCATGGTACCAAAACAGTACCTAAGAATCACCTGGTGAGATTCTTTAAATAAAAGAAGACTCTAGCACCCAACACTGCAAATATGATATGGTAACTTCTTGGGAAGGATCCCAGGAATCTGCATTTTAAACAAGCTTGTACCATGATTCATTTGCAAGTTGGTCTCTGAACCACATTTCGAGAAACACTGCTCTCAAGGGTGATCAATGCTTTTTAGTCATCTGTCTGCACTTGGTAACTACCACTGGCCTGTGATGCTGCCGTGACTTCTATTAATAATTGAGTGAACTGCTAACTCGGCTTTGTAGAGACCTGAAAATTAAGATTAACTACACTAATGTGCAGGCCATTCACTTCTTTTTTTTATTTCTTTAAAAATATAACTCTTTATTAAAAAAAAAACATTCAGATGATATACAATATGATTGAAACGTTTCTCTGTCCTTTAAGCTTCTCGAGAGCAGGGACAGCCTATGTTCACCCTGGTAGCCTTAGTCCTCAGCACAGTGGAGTTCAACAATATTTTTTATTGTTGGATATTAGACACAATGTCATTGCTTTATTAGTGTAAAATATATGAAATATAACGTGTCAATATTTAAAAATATATAAACCTCTGGATAACAGAGGTTCCCACTTATATTCAAGCTTCATCACTATGAATGGTGCTATGGTTTGAACGTTATTGTCCCCTCCAAAATTCATGTTCAAATGTAATCCCCTCCAAAATTCAGATGTTGCCAATGTGAGAGCATTAAGAGGTGGGGTCTCAGAGGTAATTAGGCCATGAGGGCTGTTCCCTCATTAACGGTATTAGAACCTTTTAAAAGAGGCTTCTGGAAACATTTGATTAGCTTGCTAGCTTGTTCTTCCATTCTGACTTGCCCTGCTGCCTTCTGCCAGGTAAGGGTGCAGCAGGAAGGTCCTTACCAGATGCTGGCACCTTGATCTTGGGCTTCCCAGCCTCTAGAACTGTGAGAAATAAATTTCTGTTCTTTATAAATTACCCAGTCTCAGGTATTCTTTTATAGCAGCACAGATGGACTAAGACAAATGGAAAACGTTTCCTCACTTATTCTTGTGCTAGACATTCACCCAATTCTACCTGTTCTGATTGTGAGGGCTTCAGAGATGTTTCAGATTACCTCAACAATTGGTTACAATTTATCACAGGAAGGTATTAATTGCCTTCTTAGGAACAACCCTGTGTCTTACTCTCCATGCTACATTTAACTCTGAGTACATTCAGATCTAAACCTTCTTTCTCTCAAGAAAAGACTGATTTCAATTGCTTCATGCTGTGATGCTGTGGCCCCATTTGCATGCAAAGTTTGAGGTTCCAAGCCTCGCACTTTCTTGTTCTCTTGGTTAGCAGACACATGTGTACATGTGTGCATGCACACACACACACACACACACACACACATCCTGAAGCATGCAGTGTTTGATTCTGCCTAATCCTCTTCTTCTAATCTCTCTTGTCAACTCTAGTTGAAGATCTTCCTACCAATTTATCAACTTCATTTGGGTGTTACTCTGTATACATATATATATATATATATATATTTTTTTTTTTTTTTCAGGCAACGTATTAACTTACCATCCCCAGCCTTCAGATCATTTTTAAGCTGTAGCTTAATGGGATTTCTCCTTCTGTCATGAACATTTTACTATTTTAACCAAACAAAACTCTCTAATTCAACTTATACTGTAGTTTCCTCATAAAGGCAATCCTTGCTCAACAATTTAAATTTGAGCTTTAGTGAATTATCTCATTCACTAAGTTGTTGTGGCACCCATTTGTGTGCCACCTGTTGAGAATTATTTGCTAAAGTAACATGCTTTGAAATAAAAACTATGTCCCCTGGAGAAAGAAAGAATGATGTTGGGGCAGTTTCCTCTATAGACCAGAATGCTGGGGTTACTTTTACTTTCTTCAGCTACATTAAGGGCTTTTGGGGAAGAGATCTGTGGTTACTAGTTATTCATGTCTAGAGAGAATAAAGAAGAAATTCAGGGCTTAAGTTAAAGCAAAATAGCCACGAATTTAACAGCAGGTGGAACTTGTGCTGCAACAGTCTACAAAGGATGAGAATAGCAAACATGCTAGAAAGTGTGGACTTTCACTGGCCTAAAAGCAAGACCTGGCTGAAGGACTCTCTTGAAGCTCTACTGAGCTGGATGAATTATAAAAAGAAAAAAGCATACTGCATAGGTGAATATAGTAATGATTTTTCTCAAGTTAAAACAAAAAAAGGAGCTTTGGTTTATTTGCATACAAGATGATCAAATGAGATAGCAACAGGTATCCAAAGAACAAATGAAGAGGTGACCAAATGGACCGGCCAGTGATATGTTACACAGATGACTAATAGAGGTTCAGATATTAGAATATGCACTAAAAACATTCATCTCTTCACTCATTCACTCAACAACATGGACTGGGTGTCCACGACATGCCACATACTGTTCTAGGCACTTGAACAAAACAGAGACCCCTGTCTTTGTGTAGTTTATACTTAATTAGAAGGATGCTAACAAATAAATAATACATGTAATAAATAAGTAAATGATAAAGTCTGTTAAGAAATGATAAGTGATGAGAAAGAAAGAGAAAAGTAGAGCCAATTAAGGGGGATCAGGAGTGTAGGGGTGGGTGCTAAGTGGCAGAATGAGAGTGGTCAGGGCAGGCCTCACTGAGGACAAAGATTTGAGCAAAGACTTGAAGCAGAGATGGAGTGAGCCCGGAGTATGCCAGCGGGAAGACTGCTCCAGGCAGAGAGCAGAGCTAACGCAAAACCCCAGGGCACAAGGCACCTGGTGAGTTCAAGGAAGAGCAAGGAGCCACATAGCTGGAATGGAATGAGCAGAGACAAACAGAGAAGGAGGTTGGAGGTAGAGGGGTGGAAACGGATCATGAAGGGCTGCGTAGACCTCAGTCAATAATTCGAATTTTACTGTCAGTGAAATGGGAGCCATATGAGCTTTCGGCAGAGGAGTGACAGGATATGACTTTGATTTTACACTGCTCACTCACACGCTGTGTTAGGAATAAGCTGAGAAGAGGAAGAAGCCTTCATAAGTCTCTTGCAATAAGACGAGAGATGATAGTGGCTCTGACTACATGGTAGCAGCAGAGGTAATGAATAAAGGGGACTAAGGTGGTAGCAGGTCATGAATAAGGAAGAAAAATGGTTCAGGAACTACCATAGACAAGTTGTATATAAAAAGGAAAAAATTGCACATTCCTTTTTTCATCAAGGAAACAAAATAAACCATTGTATGTCAATATCGTTCACATGGCATATTGCTGCTTGCATAATTTCTCAACGTGACTGGCAGCATTTGATGTAAAGATGAGTTTGCTCTTGCACTTGTAAAATAGTGATTTCTCTTGCAACCTAACACACTGATGTTATTTGTGTGGCGGTGATTACTTGGGCTTATAAAAATGCAAATTGACTTTAAGAATAAATTGGAAGCTAATTTAAAAGTAAAAGACCCTTGGGGAGGGCAGGGGTAAATGAGGAATACAAAATAAGTGTCCATTTGTACGCAAGGGTATTTTTCTGTTTTCTTCATCTTGATCAGATACCGAATATCATAGACTGTTTGGGACACGCCGTGCTATTGGGTTCTCTCTTTCAGAATGGAATCCTACCTATCTGCTGTAGCCTGGACCAAACACTTCAGTGCCTGCTCCCTCCCAGGGTGGAGCTAGTTCCAGGTTCCTACCCCTTCTGGAACCCCCAGGCCTCTGTGCTGAGATTTCTCAGTCTTGCCCTCAGTGGCTGATAACGCTGTGGGTAAGAGGTTCACCCAGATCTGCAGAATCATCTACCAATGCTCATTAGGGGACAGATGTCACAGCTGATCCCCTTCATGGCCCAGACCCTTCCAGAGGAGATCCCTTCTCTAACAAGGGATGCTGAGCAAGGGCCAGTCATTCATTTACCCAGTCGATGAACAGCTGCTGTGTCCCATGCAGGGAGCACTTGTTGCAGCTGAAAGGCTAGAAATGGGTTTTTGCTTTCAGCCAACATCTGCCTCTTTGTAGGTCCTGATTCCATTTGGGACTCTGTCCTCTGAAGAGGAATACTTGAGGACCATGTCATTCCTGCATCCACATATCAATGCTTTCTGTGTTTGAAAGATAACCATCCTCATGAATGGGTGCAGAATGGATCCTACTTCTTGAAATGTGAGCCACCCTGAACCAGCTTTTGTAATCATCCAGAAAGACAGAGCCAGTGATGGCTCAGGTGGGCATAGCCCCTGCTCTGCTCTACCTGCCCTATGGGATCCCGACCTTAGTGCACACAACCCATCTTTCCAGCCCCCTGGGACAGTAGGGGCTTCCCTGCTGGTCCTCTGGTGGCCAGACTAGCCTGGCCATGTTGCCTGGCTTCTGCCCTGCCTATCCCAGGTTACTCATTTTCACCACCCACTCTTTCGAGGGCATTAACAAAACTCCTGCCCGAAGGACTAAATTAATTCATCAGATGGAGAGTTAGCCTTGGGGCCTCTCTGCTGCTGAGAAGTCCCCTTCCCCAGCCCAGGGCACGTCCCAGTAGGGACAGACCTCTCAGCACCATCACCTTTTATGGATCTGTCTGTCCTGGCCGGTGGCTGGTTCTGCACTCCAGCCAGCTTCTCCTCCCTTCCCCATCTAGTCTGACTAAGGCCAAGTGGAGCCAGGCTCTAGCCCTGGGGCACAGGTGCCTTTCCTGCCCCTGGAGCTGGTCACATGGCTGCTGGGCCCATGAGGAGTCTTAATTAAAGGCAATAGAACAAAGAGAATGTGGCCCAACCTAGCTCCCAACTGGCTGTCTTTGCTCCTGTCAGTTGAAATGGATGGTATTTCGACCCCAGAGATCTTCCCCTGTGCCCAGAGGTTGACCACACAATGGACTATGTTGGCAAGACCAGGTGGTCAATGTCACACCCCTGGTATGAGGCCAACCTTGCAAGAGCATTCAACTGAAACTCACAACACCTGGCTTTAAAGGAGCCACTGTGCGCAGTGGAAAACCAGAGAACCCTAGACATAAAAGCTGAAAGGGGTCCTGGGGTTCCTGTCCCTGTGAGAGCAGCCCTGTCTCTGGGGTGCCTCAGCACTGTGTGTGCTGCAACCCTCCAGCCAGCCTGCCCCAGCCAGGACCTCATCTGCCTCTTCTGATTATGAAAAGAAATGCTGCAGATGTTCAGAGTCAACCTGCTTCCTCAGAGAGACTTCCTGCAGACCCTGTGACGCAGCCTGAAAGCCCCTGTCACTCAGAGGCCAAAGGCGCCATGACCAAGCAGCTAAACCTTCTGGATCTTGACCAGGTGTCAGATGTGTCCATGAAGGGTACAAGTCTGTCTACAGAACCTGGGAAGGGTAGGCTCCTAAATAGACACATCACTGTGGAGAGAAGGCCCATAGTGAGCAAGGATTTACAAATACAGAGGAAGTAAAAAAGAAAGGAGGGGAAGGAAAGGAGGAAGGGAGGAAGAAAGAAAGGAGAGAGAGAAAAGGAAGGAAGGAAGGATAGAGAGGTGGAGAAGAGCTGAATGATGCATAAGGGTTAACTTTTAAGATTCTAGAGACCTTCTCTCACGTCAAGCTTACTAATTAATATCCTACTTGTGTCTCTTGTAATATTAAAATGAATGTGTTTTCTGCTTTCTAAAATAAAACCCTACATTATGAGGACATACTGTATCTAACAAGATATACTGTTAGACTCTTTGATTCTGTAAAATAAAAAAAAAAAAAAAGGAAAAAAAAAAAAAAAATAAAACCCATTCTCCATTTCTAGTTGCCTTGGATTTGGGATTGTTTGCAAAGAAGAAACACAAAGTAACTGCTCCCTTAAGATGACTTTAGCACAGATAAGAAGATAGATAATAGGTTTTGTAGGGTTTTTCTTATAAAAATACTTTGAATCCTGAATCAGATATGTTAAAAGGAGACATGAGCACACCACCCATCTGGATTCAAGAAATAGCTGATTTTTTCATAAAGAGCCCAGACAGTGGTCAAGGCATTGATTTTTGTCCCATGGTCTGGGGTTGCCATGCTGCCACTGAACCACTTAAATCTTATCACTAATCAGTAAATACTTATTTTTTCCCAGTGGAATGAAGCAAGGGTATAGAATGTAGCCATGAAGTGTCCAGAGACGTTCAACAGTGATTTCAAAATCACCTTGACCATGATTTCTAGTGTCTTCCTTCTATTCCTCCTAGTACAGAAATCTGGATGTGTGTGGGCATTCTCCAAGATTTCCTTAAAAGAAGCCAAATTAGCCAGCCTGAGCAAGAGCGAGACCCCATCTCTACTAAAAATAGAAAGAAATTATATGGACAGCTAAAGATATATATAGAAAAAATTAGCCGGGCATGGTGGCGCATGCCTGTAGTCCCAGCTACTCGGGAGGCTGAGACAGGAGGATCGCTTGAGCTCAGGAGTTTGAGGTTGCTGTGAGCTAGGCTGACGCCACGGCACTCACTCTAGCCTGGGCAACAGAGTGAGACTCTGTCTCAAAAAAAAAAAAAAAAAAAAAGAAGCCAAATTAGGCATCTGAATGGCTTGGGAGTGTCAGCGTGGCATTGATAATTGTGGGCAGAGTATATCCAAAGTGAATTTTTGTGGGCCCAAAGATGAATGGATCCTATTCTGAATGGGCCAAAGTTAATTCACTCCATTTTACCCAGAAATGCTTACATATGAAACAAAAACTCCAGAGTCTGGGAGTGAGAATGTATTTCCCAGCAGTCAGTTTACTTTATGAAGTATAGTTTTGGCCATCAAAGACTTGCCTTCCACCTGATCATTGTATACCGGGGCAGTCGCAAACAAAAGAACTTGCAGTAAAACCTGCAATCACTTTGTGAAGTCAGCAGCCACCTGTGTTAATTATTAGCCAATACAAGGTTAAGGTTCTATACGAATCTGCAACCAGAAAACACCAGGACAGCCAAACCCAGCACTGACAGGACGGAGCTGAATGCCATTCACCTGGAGAGTAGAGTCGTTTTATTAAAAGTGAAAAAAAATGTCTTGAAAAAGTTATCTGTATAGGACAAGGTAAAGAGCCCTGCTCAGAAATAGTTTCCCCCTTGTCTGACACCCCAAATTTACCATTATAAAGATATTTATTTAAGTGAAAATGGGATGGTATTAAGCGTACTAGATTTAGAGTCGGACACCTGGATGCTAAAACACAGGGACCACAGGCAAGTCCTCAAACTCCACGGGCCAGTTTGCTCGTATGCAAAGTGGTGATGATAAAACTTACCCTGCAGGCTTCTCGGGGTTGTTTTTCATCCCCAGCTATGTCTCTCTGCATCCTGCATACTAACCGTACTTCCTGCCAACCACCTTTAGAGAGTGTGTCTTCCTGAGCGCCTCTCCGTGTTTGTTTCTTTGTAAAATGATTGTTTTCTATGAAACCTGCGTTACAGCCAGCAGCGTGCCAACTGCCTGGAATCTTCCTTGTCACAGCTTGGGGGTTGCTCCCAACCACACATTTCCTCAGCACTGAACATTCCATGTGACGATCAATGGAAGAGTCTCTGTTGGTCTTTCTGAGCCACCCGGCTGCTTTGTTTTTGACTCAGAGCCTCGGTGAGGGACCTCTTTGGCCAAAAGGAAAAACAGGTGGTGTGAGCCTAATTATCACTCTGTGGTCCTCCCTTTCTCATTTCCCTTTTTTGTCTTTCTAGTCATGCTTTATTTGCATGTTTTACCCCACCATTCGAAGGAGATGCCATTTCTGCTCTGTCACACCCCGTCTTAGCACTTCCTTTCCCAAGGCAGCTGTTCGAATGGAAATACTGTGGGCTTTCTAATGCTGCAGGCAGCGGTTCTAATCCTGGCTCTGGTATTTATGAGCTATGTGATTAACGGTGACTTCTCTGAACTTATATCTCCTCATCTGGGTAAACGGAAATCATATCTACTTCATAGGCTTCTTGTATGATTAAAGGAGATTATATATGTGCGTCTGAATCACACAAGGTGACCAACAAATATTCATTTCCTTACTCCTTTATTTTATTTTATTTTTGAGACAGAGTCTCACTCTGTTGCCCGGGCTAGAGTGCTGTGGCGTCAGCCTAGCTCACAGCAACCTCAAACTCCTGGGCTCAAGCAATCCTCCTGCCTCAGCCTTCCAAGTAGGGGGACTACAGGCATGCACCACCATGCCTGGCTAATTTTTCTATATATATTTTTAGCTGTCCATATAATTTCTTTCTATTTTTAGTAGAGTCAGGGTCTTGCTCTTGCTCAGGCTGGTCTCGAACTCCTGAGCTCAAACAATCCACCCTATTTGGCCTCCCAGAGTGCTTGGATTACAGGAGTGAGCCACTGCGCCCGGCCTCCTTACTCCTTTAGAGATGCTTTCTTTTATTTTTTTCTATGTCATACTTTCACTCTAAGATTCTTTAACATCAGAGTTCTTTGCACCTTTTCTTCCCCGTCTTCTCCCTATCTTCATCATAGTCTCTCGGTCCTTTGGGCACCTTCACTGAATAGTTGAGCACAGGAGCTTTTGTCTGAGAGAGCCTAAGTGCAGAACTCAGACTTTCCACCTCCCAGCTCTATTGCCACAATCAAGCCACTGACCCGCCCTGTTAAATGGGGCTAATAATAGGTAGGGCTCAGCTCACAGGGTCCTGCAATAAGCAATGCAATGGTATATGTAAAAAGCCTGGCACAGAGGGCTTCATGTGCAGGAAGTGGTCACGAATGTTAGCCCTAGTTCTCGTCCCCTTGATTCATTATTAAATCTTGCTCTTCCTCCACATTCATCATGAATGATTTGCCTTCATGTTCTTCTAACTTCAAATTTCCTCTTTCAGATGAACTCTTCCTCTTTCTGCCAAATTACTCTCTCGCCTACACACACATTACAAAACCATTCAAGGGTCATCAGTCTATTACTGAAGTGCCAGAGGACACTTTCTTAAATGTTAATTGTTTATTCCTTTTGAAGTCTTAAGGTTCTGTGCTGTAGCCAGTTAAGGATAAAGCTAGGGTCATTTCTATGTTGTTGGAGGTTTAATGCTCTCTCATTTTTTCCCTCTGCCCGTGACACAATACTATCCCCTTCTGTTTTCAGACACATACTCCCAGGCCTGAGATCTGTGGCCCTCCCTTCTGTGTTGGTAATTGTTTCTTCTTTAATTTTCACCCCCTCATCTACTAATTCATTCACCTTTCCTTGATCAGTCTGGTCCACTACCTTTAACTTATGATTCACTAATACTTGATCTACCCAATATAAGAAGAAACAGATATTGCCCACTGGCCTTGCTGTATACCACAAACACACTATTCATAAGTTTAAAATCAGCCAACTATCAAGTATGATGCTCAAAGAACAGAGTTCTGATTATTCTTTTCTGTACAAAGTAGATATTCAGTGAAGAATAGAGATTCCCCAGTAGTTTGGTAGAGATCTAGATATCACTTCCAATACATTTTACCCTCTATAAAAATGATCTCTTCCTGTGTTCCATAGATTGTTTTTTCTGTTATTACACAGTTACGTGCAACTTCCTCACTACACACGACCATCACTGTGCCCCAACCTCTGGGTCCAAACCCCACTTCTTCCTAACACAGTTCTGGCCCAGGATCGGCTGTGGCCCTGTGTTATTGCACCCAATCCTACTCTGCTCTAGACATATCCTACCCCGTGATCTGCTTGCTGAGCTCATGCAAACAGAAAACACTCCACAGGATGCATAGCACCAGCTCCCAGTAATTGAATGCATAGTAGGTACTGTGTTCTCGGCTAAAATGTTTTCATGCTTTATCTCAGTTAATTCTCCTAGGTACCATTTTGATTCCCATTTTACAAATTAGACAACTCAGAGAGGTTAAGTAACTTCCTCAAGGTCATCTAACCAGCCATTCCCCAAGGTCTCTTAACTAGTGCCAGGAGCTGAAGCCACATGGATCTGATTCCAAAGCCCGCCTTCTCTCTACTCTGTGTCTCCTCAGGAGGAGCCGTGAAGGAGGTAGGGAGGCTCCCCTGGGACTCCGCAGAGCTTCGCCACGGCCCTGCTTTCTCAGGTGCCACACTCCCATTCAATAGTGTTCTGAACACAGAAATCCCGTCTTTCATCTGTAGGTTATTATTCAGGGTGAGGCCCTGTGCTAGGTACTCAATATGCAGTGGAGACACACACACGGTCTGTCTCAAAATGCTCGTGGCAGAGCAAAGACACTTGGTGTGACAGCTCATAGGAAGGTGAGTCACAGAGAATCTTCATGAAATCCATCCTCTCTTGACATATCAGGGATCTAAATGAAACATGAAAAATATGGAAATGGGCCTTTTCACCTCACCTTCTTGAGTAACTGCTCAGGTCCAAAATATTAATAGGTGAGCTCCAGATAAGGTTTTTGCCATAGTTTTTTGTCTGCATCGGCTTTAAGCATAAGCACCAGAAAAGCAAAGACTGGAAGCCCTCCCGAGGCTTCCCCCTGTTCTTCCACAGAAGGTACCTATTACTGAGCCCCTTCGCTGAGGACAGCAAAGGTGTTCTGAGACACTGGACTCGTCTGCATCAGGCTGCTTGAGAAATCCAAGCTCATAGGTCTTCTACCTCTGGGCTCACTCGTCTCAAGGGACATAAGCTTACTAAGCTACTGGTTCTCGCAACTTAGACTTCACTATTGGAGCAGTAGCCACAGTATTCCTGACGATTGAGACCACTGGGGCATCAACTACTAGGTACTCAAGACTGACTGGTATCTGGAATTTATGGAAGCCCTTGTTACATGTGGCAGGAGTCCAGAAGTTCTACTGCCTACATATAAGGCCGTGCCTTTACAATCATACTGATCGCAAGCCTCTTTAATAACATTTTCTAATAAACCAAAGCTCATCAGGTGTCACCACTAGTTCTCATGTTTATTCATTTATGCACACATTCATTCAAAAAATACCGAAGTACTTAGTTTATAGCACTACTCTAGGTGCTAGAACACAGCAATGCATGAGTTATTCAAGGTCACTGCTCTTGTGGAGCTCAAACAAACAAGCAAACAAACAGATAAAATGCTTTTAGACAGTAATAAGTATTTTGAAGACTTCAATAATAATGATGATAGTAATACTTCAATAATTATGATGAGGCTAATATTAGCAGCTAAACTTACATAGTGCTTAATATGATCCAGGCAGGGCATAGGAACTTGTTTGATCCTCACTGCCCTATGAGGAAGGGGCTACAGCTACTTCCATTTAAGAAGTGAGAAAACTTGGTGGCGCCCATCCCGTATCAGCTGGGGACAAAGCAACCCTTCGTTTAACCCAGCTTGGCTTTTTGGTCTGTGCCCATGCCTGGTTCATGCCTTGGACATGTGGGGGAAAAAAAGAAAAGACATGAGAAAACTTAGGCATAATGGGGCTCAGTAATGTGCCTGAGTTTGTGGGAATAAGGGCAAGTGACAGAGTGGCGCTATGGGGAGTGGGGGGTACTTTAGATAAAACAGGGAAAACTTCTCTCAGGAGCTTAGAAGGAGCCAGCCATGGAACGGTGTGGGGAAAGCACATTCCTGGCAGAGGGAACAAGTGCCGAGGCCCTGCGGTAGCCACACAGTAGGTGTGTTTTGGGAAAAGAAAGGCGGCCCGCAGGGCTGGGGTGTAGCATCGAGCAGGCCACGGGCAAGATGAAGTCGCGAGGGAGGCCGCAGCCAGATGACGAAGGTCCTTATCGGGCATGGCAAGAGCTCGGGTTTGCTTCTAAGGACAATAGGAAGACGTCGAAGGGTTGAAGGTGGGAAGTGATATGATACGATACACATTTTAAAAATATGATTCTGGGCCGGGCACAGTGGCTCACGCCTATAAACCCAGCACTTTGGGAGGCCACAGCGGGGACGGTTATAAGGGAATGGCTGTTATATAATCTATCCCTGTTAGTACCTAATTGACCACAGGCTCGAGAAAATATAAAGAGCGTAAGCGTATTATTACGCTCTTTATATTGTCTCCACATCAGAAGATTAAGAAGTAATGAGGCCAGGCGCTGTGGCTCACACCTGTAATCCCAGCCATGTTCTAGGAGGCAGAGGCGGGAGGATCCTTGAGCCCAGGAGTTTGAGGTTGCAGTGAGTTATGATGACGCCACAGCACTCTAGCCTGGGGGACAGAGGGAGACTCTACCTGAAAAAAAAAAAAAGATTCTTGCTACTGTGTGGAGAATGGACTAAGGAACACATTAGGAATGAAGGCAGGGGAGCAGTTAGGAGGCTATTGCAAGGGCAAAGGTGAGGGTGATGGGAACCAAGATTGTAGCAGGGAAGTGATCGATTCAAGATATGTTTTGAAGGTAGAGTCAGTGAGATTTGCTGCTGGGTTGAAGGAGAGTGATAAGGGAAATAGAGAGATCGCATATGATTACTATAGCTTTGCCCTGACATAGCGACTTGTGAGAACCAATTGTTAAATTTTCAGTCATTTTGCAAGCTGGTTGTTAAACACAGCCATTACTAAAAACTAAATTATCTAAATTTACAATGGAATTATATGAAAAGCAAAGATAATACATAGTCAAAATTTATCATTTTCTAATTATTTTACTTTTACTACATTTTTACTGTTATCTGTGATCTTGAGGTTATTTAGGGCAACACATCTGTTTGGTGGTAATATTACACAATTGAGCTGTTGCGTATCTTTTCTACGTTAAGTGACCCCACGTTGGTGGCTTGAAGTCAGCCGTGGTGGGAATATTTACACCATGGAATTAGGCAGATGCTACAGATCAGGGCTTGACTTACCGTTTTGTTGATTTAGGTTTTATTTAGGTCTAGAGTTCAGAAAATGATGGAGGAAGTGTCAATAATGCAGATTAGACTTAAAAGTGTATTTAAAATTACTGAATTATGAATAGCACAAAATATTGAGAAAGTGTCCTTCCAGTATTCAAAAGTATCATCTGATGTGGGACCTCTTCTCTTTCTCTCTCTCTTTCCATCTAGAGACTAAGCATTACCCAAGAAGCAACGGTTAAACTATTGCACAGGATGAGAAAAAATCTAGTTGCTTTGTTTTGTTTTCATTTTCTACCATGCGGGGGTACATGAGGAAGATTAGATCAGTTACAGACAAAATTTAAAAAGACATTTATTATTTCACATCTAGTGTAGTGTGTTAGTCAATTTTGTAGCCCTGTTAAAAGAAATTTGTGCTAGACCTCCTTGGACCACAGGGACCCTTTAAGCACACTGAGAACTGGGTCTTGTCGCCCCCGGTAAGTTAGAGCCCCTGTGTGGGCTAAAATGCAAGCTCCACGGGGCAGGAGTTTGTCTGTTCACTGATGTATCCTGAGAACCTTGAACAGTGCCCGACACACACTAAGTATTTAGTGTTGAATGAATAAATGGGGTTTTTTCATTGCAATAATGAAAACTTTATATGAAACGGTACCTTGGAAAAGGAGCTTGGAAACCCAACTGAGGATTTCAAGAGTGCTGAGTAACAGCCAGAGAAAAATAAACACAGTGTATGTAACTACTTTTTTTTCATGGTTGAGAAGAGATCTAAATAGGAAATAATGCCAGTCCTAATCTAAATATCCTGGGATGGACTATATGTGCCTTCACTGTCTCCTCCTGCTCTCTCTAGCAGGAAGGGTTTAGTAATGTTTGATGATTTTGCTTGGGTATTTTAACAAAAGCTGATCTCATGCTGGCATTATAGCATGATTGCTTTTCCAAAAAACCTGTTCAAAAGACCAACAGAGCTCTTAAGAATTCTCTGAGAGAAAGAACAGTCACGGAGATTTTTAAAAGATATACGTCCCCCTTTTTCCCTAAGACCCTCCTGAAAACCCCCACCAAGATTTGCCATTCCAGTGCCTGAAAAGCAATGCAGAAGAATTTCTCTTTCTTAAAAAATTGTGGAAAGAATTGTTACACCAAGTCATTTCCCAACCACTGCTCACACTGGCCACTGAATAGCATTCTCGAGTTGTCCAGTGAGCAGAGCCAAACAAGTGACTTCAGACTTCAAAATCCCAGGAGTGATTCTGGCCTGGCTCTGACTTTCCCAGAGGCAAAATTATCCTCATGCAGAATGTATCACAAATCCCAGTGACAACCGTCCCTTTTCGGGTTTAAAAAGGGTCTAAAAAATCAAAAGCTTTCTGCCTCCTTCCAAAATCCACTAGCACTCATAGCATTTGGCCTTATGCTGGTTTATTGTGAAGTATTCTTGGTTGTAGGGTCTCCCTTAACACATTTTTTAATAAGCAAATAGATTACGATGATGCAGATGACTCCCCAAATTAAAAATGTACAAGGATTTACACAAAAAATTTAAAAATGTGGCTTTTCATTTGATTTCCTTTTTAAAGGCACGCTTTGTAAACAAGTTCTTTTGGAAGGATATTTATATTGTGTATGTAGGACAAAGAAACACTGTAGTCATTCCTGAGAAAATAAAATCATTAGCTTAAATGAAAAAAATAATTAAACCAGTTTTATAGCATCAGTATGTAAAACTACAACTCAGTAAGAGACTAAAATGTGAGGGTGCCGTATCTGGGAGGGCGTCACACAGACCCTGGCAAAAGCTTTTACTGAAATATCCTGCTCAGTGTCAAAATATTCATCTGTGTGACGTGGCTACCGGCTTTGCCCTAAGTGTGCTGAGTGTGAGCTGGGTAGGCAAAACAAAGCACCTCGAGCTGCCCCCGAGTCAAATCCATTTCTGCTCTCTCCGAAGCGCTTCCTCTCCTACGGCTAAAGAGAGCGTGGCCTTGAGCCCTCCCTGACACCATCAAGAAAGAGCTATAAACCATGGGTGCCCGAGGTTAGCATGGTGTTCGGTCGGCCAGAATTGTCTTCAAGTTGGAGACAGTCCTCCATATAGCATAGTTATGTGCCCATGTTTCTTCCTACATTTCAGAAGACGTGCAGAAGTATTGACCTTGAGAATATATATATACAGGTACAGAAGGATTTACATTCTAGAACCTTTTCTTAAAAAGTTCAGGTGCAGTATGTATGGACGTATGTGCACGCATGTGTGCTAATCTACATATATTAACTAGGTAATAAAGGGTAAAGCAATTGAAAAAGGGGTTGTCCCCTTATTTGGCTAATAAAGAGCACAACATATGCTCCACATAGAATAATATTTCCAAAGCAGTAGTATTGTCATTGCTGCTGACAAGCAACATGTATTCAGTGCAAATTATGTGGCCAGACACGTGCATTTACTGACTTTGCTCAATTCTCATGAAAAACTTAGCAGCTAGATATGATTATTGATAAGAGAAAGATCAGGAAAAGGAGGCTCAGAGGGGTAAAGTAACTTGCCCAAAGGCACAGCTAGAAAAAGGGGAAGGTAGATTTCAAGTCTGGTGTTTGGCTGCTCTGAAGCCTATCGTTGACACAAAAATAAAATAAGTTAAATATTGAAATCATTAGGGACAAAATTTGATCTTTCTTTGATCATTTTTAAATTTTTAAAATCTATTTTTTTTATTTTTGAGACAGAGTCTTGCTCTGTTGCCTGGCCTAGAGCGCAGTGGCATCATCACAGCTCACTGCAACCTCCAACTCTTGAGCTTCAGAGATCCTCCTGCCTCAGTCCCCGAGTAGCTGGGACTACAGGCATGTGCTAGCACACCTGGCTAATTTTTAAATTTTTTGTAAAGACGAGGTCTTGCTATGTTGCTCAGGCTGCTTGATAATTTTTAAAATAATTCTTGCTCTTGCAGTATCACTGAATCACTTTTTATGGTCACCTGGTAGATGCATAAAAATACAAGGTATTAAGATTTGTAATCATGAGAATTAAAAATAAGTAAACTTTTACTGAATGTTTACAAATGCAACAACACAAGCAAGTAGACGTAGTACTTTTGAGGTGGAATGTATGAACTGCATTACATTTATAGCCAATTTAAAAATAGTTTTACACACCAAGTAGAGGGGGCAAGCCCTGAATTTGTCAATTTATAGTAAGTGCTTCTCCACATCAAATAAATGTTCCAGAAGAAAAATCTACCATTACTTTAAAATCCAAGGTGGCTTGAAGTTTTTCAAATTGAAAACCTTAAACAGGAGTAATGTGTGATGGGGAACAAAGAGAATTTTGGATTCAAAAAAAAAAAAAAAATGCAGGCATTTGCGTGGAGCAGCTAGCAAGTCTGTGTGATAACACAGATGAGAAGGGTAATTGCACTAGATTTGCCAGTAATGATCGGGTAGACGTAGCATTTGGTCTGCTGTGATTCCTGCAAAGTCTTCAATTATTTTCAAGACTTTTCTGAATGGAAATGTCCAGTCTTTTGAGTTCATGTTTTCACTGGATACAGACACAGTGTTGGAAGATTATGCTTCCAACAAGGTGAAACTGAGCAGAATATTATACAATGCAAGATGCCAAAAATCACAAAATCTTAGAGGAATTACATCCTGCTGCAACCCCTGAATTTTTCACTTACATCCACTCTATAAGGCAGTACATCACCTGGGCCCATTCACTATCTTCTCCCAAGCCTGCCTTGTTCATCTTTATCTCAAAAAGTCAGTTCTAAGGCGTTCAGTAGGATTATTCACTGTCTAGGTTTTATTCAAATCGATTTAGGGTCTCCATCCCATCAGTGCTCAGAACAAAAATACAAACTAGGTAGCGTCTTACTTTATTTGCTCCACAGTAGCATAACCCTAGGCCAGACTGCCTAATTAGAATCTGGGGAAGAAGCTGCTCATTCTGAAATAGCCTCCAGGAAAGGCTGAGATACATACAGCCGCAGAGATAGCCTGGCACTTGGCCAGTGATAAGAGAAGTGGCGGGAGCAGAGGACAGCGCCAGACCTGAACAGAGAGGCTTTAAGAAGGGCACCGTGTTCACTCAGGGGCTGTTACCCCACCATGGGTGAGATCTTTGAGTCCCTCCCTTGACAGAAATTCACATAATAGAATTCCAAACTATAGAACAAATTTACCAATTGCCTTAAAATCCCTTGGCCATGTCTATTTCATGAAATATGAAGATTTCACTTCATTAAATAAATATCCAGATGCATTCTAGAAATCCAAAAAGTTGCCTTAAATACAATGTTTCTAAAAAAATCATTGTATTCGTGCAAAGACAGAGGTATGAACATATACCTGTCCCCGCCCGATATGTTTTGAGAGCCTTGTGGTAGCTCCTAAACTACACCAACCTCACCACCTACCCACAGGGCCTATGGCTCTGTGAAAATTCATCTGTCAACAGAAAGAGACAGATCATTGAAAAGCAACACTTGCTCCCTTAAAAGTCTTCCATTGTCAGGCTTGCAGAGGAAGAGTAGGGAACAAAAAGAAGTCCTGCCTCTTTTATAGTTGTTGTATAGTTCTCACACAGAAACGTATAATGTTGCATTAAGTAGGACCTGAATCGTCCCTCTATGCCCTTTTGCCATGTGTAAAATTATTGTGCTTTTATTTTTCCAGATCCTAGCTTCATTGCATACGGCTTCATTGTGTATGTTACAGGATGTCTTGACTGAGCTAAGGCTCAGATGTGGATATTTCCAGAAAGTGGAATCAAGCAAGACTCCTTCTTCCACCTACCCACTTGCATGTGCTCATTTCCTTACATGTTAAAAAGCATCCTGGGAAGTAGAGTCGAACCCTACCAGCCCAACATCTTTGCTCAGGTACCTGAATCCTTGCTTTTGGTCATGTTTTAAAACCTGTGGGGTAAACTTACATGATACATTGAAGTTTTATTCTTATATATTACTTAAATCTGAATGTTTGTGAATTAAAAATATGCATTGTAAATACATACCTTTTAGGTTGAACCAAGGAAGTCTTAAAAGTTTAAAGCTTATTGACCTTATTGTTGGTAAATTAAAGAGAAATCATGACTTCACATACCTCACTTTGACACGTATCATGCCTTCTCTTAAAACACCCCATCTGATGTGGAGAGATTGGAACCGTCATCCACTTGGGGTGGGAATGCAGGAGTGCGCAGACACTCTGGAAACAGACTGGCAGGTCAGCTACCATGCGACCTGGCAAACCCACTCCCAGGTACCCAAGGGAACTGGATACACACGTCTACACAAAAGCTTGTACATGAACGTTCACAGAAGCATTATTCACAACATTCAAGAGTGGAAATAACCCAAATGTCCATCAATTGATGAATGGATAAATAAAACGTGGTATATGCATACAGTGGGATATTATTTAGCAATAAAAAGAAATAAAATACTGCACAGATACATGTCACAGCAGGAATGAACTTTGAAAATATTCTGCTAAATGAAAGAAGCTAGTCACAAAGGACAGCATATTATATGATTCCATTTATACGAAATGTTCAGAATAGACAATTCCGCAGAGACAGGAAGTAAATGGGTGGTTGCCTGGGGCAAGAGAGAGGGGAGGATGGGGGAAGGGGAATGACTGCTCATGGCTACAGGATTTCGTTTTCAGGTGATTAAGATATTCTACAATTGATTGTGGTGAAGTTGCACAACTCTAATATACTAAAAACTAATACTATACTTTAAGTAGGAGAATTTTATCATAGGTGAATTATATCTCAATAAAACTGTTATTTAAAAGACTTGCAAAGAGTAAGTTCACCTTAACTCACCCTGAACAGTTTACAAAGTCTATAGTTGTGTGTGGAGAGTGTGTGGTTCCTATTAGTACTAAAGTTTAGGTGAATCTGCTTTTCGAGGAATTATGCTGATGACTAAGCCAACTGATACCAAAGAGTCACTCCTGGGTGGTACAATTTAACAACATAAATGTCCCTCGCACCTCTTAAATTAAAACGGCCCCAGCAGAAGTCAGAGTGAGGGTGAGACTGCGGGTGCTCCAAGAACTCATGCTAAGAGCAAAGGAATCTAGCATAGGCACACACCTGCACGCCACCCGGAAAGTGATGCAGACCCCCTCCCACCCCAGTCCATCCACCTGGGTAGGTTGTGCCCTCTGGAGAAGAGATTATAGCCTGACTTGGAAAAGCTGAACCACTAACGCCTGCCCCGCTCGGTTAGGTAAGTGGAAAGGCACTACCCCTTCTCACTTCTCACGTGGGGGATGGGAAGTGCCCGTCTGGATTTAGGGTACAGAACCACCATTCAGGCAACGTCGGGAGAGGCTGACTTCCCGCTCCACGCGCAGCAAAATGCCGAGGTCTGCAAAGGTGAGAGCGCAGCAGCAGGCACAGGACAGAAACAGGGTTTCAGCCTCCGAGAGGCAAACGGGTGAACACGGGTGCGGACTGGGCCGGCTGCAGCATCAAGGCAAGGAGCTAGGCCATGAGTTCACGGGGCACAGGGAATGCGGTGTGCACACCCTGTCCCCACTCCTGATTAAGCATGAGTCAGAAGGAACTCGCTCACGGCAAGCATGAGGAGTGGTCTGCCAGAGGGGGACGGGGCGGCATTCCAGGTTTGTCCTCGTGGAGTGGGTGTTCACCTCCACTGGTCCGTAACCCGAGGCCACGGTGGTGGCGTCATTCCTGTCTCATGAGAGGGACTGCACGAATGTGTCCAAGACTGTGGGAGCCACGGTAGAGAGTGAAAACCAGGACCGAGTCTTGGGTACTGGCAGGCAGCTTGAAGATTCCCAGAAGTACGAGTGGACAGAAGCTCTGGATGAGACAGAATTTCCTGCCATCTACTATGGGTACGAATGCAGTCCTGGGCGTAGTGGATGCCACCGTGTTCGCCTGCCCTGCGCTCTTGCCCACTCCTTCCTCACACCTTCCCCCCAGCCCCAAACACGGGGCAGCCTGCTCCTGAGGCGGGAATCAGAGCCCTCCCAGGACACGGTGACTGATCGAGTGCCCCAAGAGGGGCCACACAGAGTCCTTTCCCAGCCTTTCTTGAACTGCAACTGGAAGGATCAACAAAGGGGTGAAGATGCGCCTTCAAGGGGCAGCCCCCACCTCCCACCCCAGTTTTAGCCTTGAGGAAGAAATTGGCTTGAGAGGATAAAGCTCATTTGCAGAGAGCTGGAGATGAGAGGTGGAGAGGAGAGCTAATGATGTTCGCCTCCGTAGTTAGCGTCACCTTGCACTCCCGTCGGTTGGTTACACAGACCAATAATCTCTCTCACTGCTTCAGCTAATTTGAGTTTGGTTTCTGCCACTTGCCAGGGGGTGAATTAATAATACAACGGTGCTATCCGGTCAGTGAAGTCTGAGATATTCCAATTACACAAATGTAGATGTGACAAGAGTTTGACAGATGTGACAATTCTAGTTTTTCCTAATAAACTAGAAAGTAGACTATATACAATTTATGGAATGTGGTTTGAGTGGGTGGTGTCTTACATGGGAGTTCTCTTTTCTCCAATAATATAATAAGATAGCAATTATTCAATTTACTCCATTATTAAATTAATTGAAAGAATAGTTGAAAACACACTATATGGTGCTGTAGACATGATTGCCTATTAGCAAATCTGTCACTATGTTGAATGATCTGGAAAAGCACACTTAAAAACAAACAGTTATACAGCATTGGCAGAGAAAGAAAGTGACCAACTCATAAGTTTTAGTAGGAACTTAGGCTATAAGTAATATAATCACAGACCCTAGAAGTTGAAAGATTTAGTAGATAATCCATTCCACCTGTCAGACCATTGCACCCTACCATAAGACCATCTATTCTTTCAACAAGCATGTACCGAGCTCAGGATCCGTCTTGGAGAATCAGTGGTACACAAAAAAGGCAAAGTCCCTACTGTCCTGGAGCTTATATCTGCCTTATATCACAATAATTGCTGCAGGTTGTATCCTATTCATTGCCTGTCTTTGTTTTGTATTTGACGCAGAAAAATGGAAAAACTTAGCTCACGGTCTAAGAGAGACAGAATTTAAATGTTACATGTTACAATATTAACAGGCCAGTGGGAATGAAGACCATTCCCCCACTTTGTTGCTAAACAGGAAAGAACCAGAAAAGATGATCATTACCACGAAGGCTGCAGTAACAATGTCTCTTAAAGCTCTCCTAGTCTGGGCACCAAAAGCTTTTTTAGGTCTTTATGCCATTAGATTCACTTGCTCCTGCCTTAGAGCCTGGTGGCCAGTATTGGATTTTTGTGTGGTAGTAAACCATGGCAAAGTTCTGCATTCTAAATCACTTGCTGAATAAATTGATCTTACTCAATTACTTGTTTAAATCAGCAAGTCTTTAACGTACATCACAAAAATGCAGCTATTTGCTTCATATGCCAATATATCAACTATTTCTTTCTAACTGTTCAAAATGCATACCTGATTATGGGCAATTACATTGGCAAAATTCTTTTGCAGGTCCCTGAAATGCCCCTTCTGCGCCCTGCTTGCCTCAACCCAGGATTTCCCATGATGTCACCTACAAAGCCCTAGAGAGGCACTTACAACACCAGCTGTACAGGCAAACTGCCTGGCTTTAAATCTTAACTCTTTACTGACTGTGTGATCTTGAGCAAGTTATTTAACCTCTCTGAGATTCCTATCTTCTATCTGTGAAAGGAGAATAATGAAGCCAAACCCACAAGTTCTTGTGAAGATGAAATGGAATCATGTGTATAAAGCACTCAACAGAATGTCTGGAACATAACAAGCATTCAATAAATATTTCTCCATTATGATTATGTAGGAACTTCTTGATCAAGTAAGTGCATTGAGATGACACGCTAGTGTCATCTTAAAGAAATATTTTGCTTAACTGTTTGGCACCACCTATACTAATTCAAATGATTACTGTTGTCATTAAAATATGAATAAATGATAGAATACATGATACTTTCCAAAATATCTGCCACATTCAGTGGTCATTTTCATTTGTCATAAAGGTAGTAAATATGTACATGATATTCTACTGAGAACTACAATAAAAACTAAGTCATAGTCCCTGCTTTCAAGAAGTTTACTATCTAGGAGTGGGACAATTAGATTAGAGTAAAAGAAAATATGTATACACACAACACGTGAAAACAACCATAATACAGATACAATAAGGAGCAGTAGTGATTCAGCGAAAAGCAATCGAATCCATTTGAGAGGACCTGGAAGAGGTAACATTTGAAATGGCTGCTATATTGCAGGAGCAATAAAGGAGCCAGGCATTTCTGTGGGTTACAGCACACTCCTGATTCCTTTCCTTCTTCTCTGACTATTCCTTCATAGTCTCATTCTCAGACATACTTCTTCCATCCAGTGCGCAAAAATCTGTGTTCACCAGGATCCCACCCTCAACCCAATTCTCTTCTGATCTCCATGTCTTGCACTAGCTCAACCACTCCTAACAAATAGACCATTGACTCTGAAATCTGAATCTCTAGGTTTGATCTTTCCCAAGCTTCAGACTCAATTATCCAAGTGCCTCTGAGATATATCTACCACCAAAGGCATCTCAAACTTGTTATAGTGAGATTTGTCTCATACCCTCCTCCCATATTCCGTATTCTCATATTGGTGGTGCTACTTTCTGCCCAGTCACCCAAGCCAAACCCTGAGGGTCAGTCCTGGTCCTGCTTCTCCCTCACTCCACACAATAAATTGGTCCCAATCCCATAGAACCCACCTCTAAGATATTTCCCAGATCTCCCTCTTTCTCTATCTTCATTGTTATTGCTCTGGGGTCTTTGATCTTGACAATGGCCGATCTTCCCAACTGGTGTCCTGCCTCCAGCCTCACTCCCCTTCAATCTATTTTCAATAGTGTCATCAGAACACATTTTCTACAGTGCAAAACTGACACTGCTTAAAACCCTTCAATGACCCCTCCTTGCCACCTAGACAAATTAAAAATCTTGGCCGGGCGCTGTGGTTCTTGCCTGTAATCCTAGCACTCTGGGAGGCTGAGGCAGGAGGATTGTTTGAGCTCAGGAGTTTGAGACCAGCCTGAGCAAGAGCGAGACCCCGTCTCTACTAAAAATAGAAAGAAATGATCTGGACAGCTAAAAAAATATATATAGGAAAAAAATAGCCGGGCATGGTGACACATGCCTGTAGTTCCAGCCACTTAGGAGGCTGAGGCAGAAGGATTGCTTAAGCCCAGGAGTTTAAGGTTGCTGTGAGCTAGGCTGATGCCACAGCACTCTAGCCCAGGCAACAGAGTGAAACTCTGTCTCAAAAACAAAATAAAACAAAAAATAAAAATATCTTGGTAAGTCATACAAAGTCCCTGTGATGAGGCACCTTCATACCTTTCCTTTTAGGCTCTGGGCTAACCAAACCCCCGGTCCCCTAATACCTTTATATTCTGTTTCTCACCCTTGTTCCCTTGCTCCTCCACCATCCTCTGCCTGAAAATCCACCTGCTCCTTTCCACCTTGCTTTTGCTTTTCCACTTTTCTTTCAAGATTGTCCCCAGTAGTCATTCCTCTGGAGAGCCTGCCAAGGTGCTTTTCCTAGGGGTGCCTGTAATGCCCTACATGAATCACACTGTTCTGTAACTATTGCTTTATTCATGTTCTCTCCCATAGACTCTGCATATCCTGAGACAAGGCATCATGTTTTCATTCTTTTTTTAAACAAATATTCACTGAGTGTTTACTGGGTGAACATGACACACTAGGTCCCTGACTTCGCGAAGTTCATATCGATGGTGTGTGACTGGTAGGAGGGTATGAAGACAATAAACAAACTACTAAGACAGTTTCAGATCCTGAAAGAAGCTATTCAGAAAATAAAACACACTAAACGGTGACTAGGCGGTGGAGGTGCCTTTTTGAGGAGACCTTGGAAATCCAAATGATGGGTAGCCAGTTATGTAAAGATCTGGGGCAGAAATTTGTAGGCAAAGGGCTTTTTTAGCTAGTACATCCTAGTAGCATCCTCTTGTTAACCAGCCAAAACAAAACCTTAGAGGGATAGAACACAGTGAACAAGGGGAGAAAATAACAGGAAATGAAATTATAGACACTGACAAAAAGCAGATCTTATGGGCTATCGTATTAGTTTTCTATTGCTGCGCTAACAAATTACAATAAATTTAGCAGCTTAAACAACACAAATGTATTATCTTATAGTTCTATAAGTTAGAAGTCTTACATGGGTCACATTGGGCTAAAATCAAGGTGTTAGTGGAACACATTCCTGTCTGAAGGTTCCAGAGAAGAATCCATTTCCTTACCTCTTCCAGTTTCTGGGGGCACCCACAGTCTTGGGTTGTGCCTTCTTCCTCTGTCTTTAAACACAGCAGTGTGCATCTTCCTGATCATCCCATAGCTACATCTCCCTCTGGCTCTCTTCCACCTCCTTCTTCCACTTATAAGCACCCTTGCGATTATGTCGTGCCCACCTGGATAATCCTGAATACTCTCTCCTTCCCAAGGTCCCCAAGTTAGTCACATATGCAAAGTCCTTTTGCCATATAAGGTACTATATTCACAGGCTCTGGGGATCAGAACATGGACACCTTTGGAGGTCCCATTATTCTGCCTACTACAGATTGGACTTTATTCTAATTGTAATAAATAATTAGTGGAAAGATTTTAAGCAAAAGAGTGGCATGAGCTCCTTTATAATTTTAAGAGTTCCTTCTTCATCCTGTGGGAAAGATCTGTACGAGGGAAAAGTGGAGGCAGGAAGATCAAATAGGAGTGTCCCAGTAGTTCCAATGAGGATAGTGGCTTTGATGCAGATGATAGCAGTGAAGATGGTGAGGCCTGTCCAGATTCAGGAAGTATTTTGGAATAGAAGAACCAGGACTCGGTGATGGACTGCATGTAGAAAATTAACAAAAGGGAAGGACCAAGGGTGATTCCTGAAACTGGAGCTCAATCAAAACTGGTGCCTGGTTGTGTCACTGACTAAGAATGGTGAAAACTGGAGTAAGAGTGGATGGATTTGGGGCAGAAGGTGGATATTAACATGTGTCAGGCTGGAATGGCCATGTCAAGTTTAAGATAACTACATCATAACTCCAAGGGGAGTTGTCAAGTAGGAAGTTGGATTTACAAGTCTGGTGCTTGCAGTAGAAATACAAATATGAAAAGCTAAATTTGGGAGTCATCGGCATAAAGAGAGCATTAAAGCCATGAGCCTAGATGAGATCATCCAGGGAGAAAGGTGTATACAGAAGAGGGCAGGAGCATATCCTAGGAGGCTCCAATATTGACAGGCCTTGTTCATATTTACAGCCCTAGCACCCAGTCCTGGCAAAGACTGGCCCCTCCGTAAATTGTTGATGAACACAGGACCAATTCTGGGACTACTCATTATTTGAAATTAAGTTATATAAACTTACAACTAGTAAGTTGTAACAAAGGTAATAAGTACACAAAGTCCATCACTTCCTAGTTATTTTACCACATCTTACTGTTAACTCTGCTATTGAGGTTAGTTATATCCATAGTATATAGTGGATATATATGGTCCAAAGTCCCAACTCCCTTTTCAGTGATGTCACATTAGTGGTGGTGGGAGTATTTACACCATGCAAGTTGGCAACGGCTACAAATTAGGGATTGATTTATTATGTTGTGGATTGTAAACTCAAGAAAGTGATAGAGAAAATGTTAATCATGCAGATAAGACTTAAAGTGTGTCACATCTGTAGTCATCACACTGTGAATGGCACAAAAAATTTGGAAAATATTTTTCCAGTGTGTGAAAATTATTATCTGATTTAGTGAAGAAGTTGCTCATATCACTGATGAATGAGAGAGGATCTAACAAATGTCTTCATTGTTTGATTTTCACCTTAATCATTAACATAAAGAAAAGTATCAGTTGACATTCATGTCAGAATTATGCTTGTGAATTAATTGCAATTGTAAGTTGGCAAGGGATAAAAGAGTTTAGCAAAACTGAATAAAAGCATTCAGTGAGAATCAATTGGCTATATGGAATTTACAGGAATAATGTACATTTTATTATTATGTGTAAATGTATGCTTTGCTACACATGCTTTATAATGGCAAAGTATACAATAAACTATATACACCCACATGGACACACACATATATTTTTCACAAAGGACCAGTTAAACATTTACCAGCATGCCACTGTTTACATCTAAACCTAACTGATGTACATATGGTATTATATGTAGCATTAAAATTATTTTATTACTATTTGTTTATGGGAAGTAACTAAAATATTCATATGCAATTCACGATCAGTATTTTAAAATGTTGATAAGTTATGTCATTTGGGTTCCAGTAAAATTAAAATGGATCTTTCAGATATCATAAAACCTAGAGAAGCTGATGGCTATAGTTTCTCTTTATTGGCCTGAATTTATGCTTAATAATTGATATTTTTTTCTTCCTACACAGATGCTGAGCACCAGTTAGAAAAAGAACAGGCTAAGAAACTGTCTTGGCTTTTTTAAAAGAATTACCTACCAATCAATCAGGATGTGGATCTGATTAAAGCATCTAGACCAGGGGTGAGGAATCTCCAGACTTAAGGCCATGTGAGGCCTTTTAGGTCCTTCAGTGCAGCCTTTTGACTGAAACCAAATTTTACAGAACAAACCCTTTTATTTTTTATTTATTTATTTTTTGAGACAGTCTCACTCTGTTGCCCAGGCTAGAGTGCCGTGGTGCCAGCCTGGCTCACAGCAACCTCAAACTCCTGGGCTCAAGCAATCCTCCTACCTCGGCCTCCCAAGTAGCTGGGACTACAGGCATACGCCACCATGCCTGGCTAATTTTTTTCTATATATATTTTTAGTTGTCCATGTCATTTCTTTCTATTTATAGTAGAAACGGGGTCTCGATCTTGCTCAGGCTGGTCTCGAACTCCTGAGCTCAAACAATCCACCCTGTTTGGCTTCCCAGAGTGCTAGGCTTACAGGCGTGAGCCACGTGCCCAGCCCAAATCCTTTTATTTTTATTAATACATTTTTGTTCATCTTTTATATTTTTATTTTTAAAATACCAAAGAATAGAATAAGTTTCAATGAAATAACCCTCCCAGATTGACCGGCACAATTAGAACATTAGTAAGCCATAAGAACTAAATTGATGGCTGCTATGCTCATGATTTAGTTCTAACTTCCCTCACCTGACTGGTGCCACTACTACAGGAGGCTGGTTGGCAAGAGTTTATGGGGGTCAAGTACACCAATCTGTTATCAACTTTTGAGAATGATGCACTGTGTTTCTGTTTGAAGTGGAATTTGTGAATAGTTGCACAGCTTGACAGTATTTTTTAATTCTGTCTGTTTAACAGCCAGTCATGTCAAAGAAGACCACGAGAACACTGAAGGAAGAAAACACATTTTAAAATAAGGATTAGGAATTGCAATATTATCTTGTTTCTGATAAAAATAAGATGATTTGCTTATTGTGATACTGCAACATCAACATTAAAGAAATTCAATGCTCATCAGCATTATAACACTCATAAGGACCACAAATAGTTTGAATTAGAGGGAGAGGTGCGAAAGGTTGTATCACAGAAATTAAAAGATGGAAAGGAAAAGCAAAGACAATTCTTTTGAGCAGCAATAAGACCTGGAAATAATGCCACTGAAGCAACCTATAAAGTAGCTTGTATACTCGGGAAAAAAGGGAAGCCATTCAGTGATGTAGAAATTGTGAAAGAATGCATTGTTGAAGCTGTAGGATGCTTAGATAACGTTTCAGAGTACAAATAACTGCCTCTTTCAAGGAGAACTATAACTGATCAGCAACATGAATTATCCTTCAACTTAACAGAACAACTTCATGCAATACTTCAAAAGGAAAACATATTATTCAGTCACTTTGTATGAATCAACTGATACTACTGACTTGGTGCAGGTTTCATACTTCATTCGGATCATAACAGCAGATTTTCTTTGCTACAAAAAATTACTTGTTTTGGGCACTTTTGTCAACAGAATGTGGAGGATAAATATCTTCAACAACTTTCAAGATAATTGTTGTGAAGTTAGGCTGAATTTGGTAAATTTAGTGAGTGTATGTACAGGTGGTGCACCTTCCATGACAGGAAAACATGAAGAGTTTAGTGCACAGATAAAAATTATTAACAGATCCAGATGCTCTCATTTCTTTTCATTGTATCTTGCATTAGCAAGTGTTACTAAGTATTATAAGTATTATTAACTATAGTCAAGCAAATATGACACATCATCCTCAGTTTCATAACATGCTAAAGTTGAACAATGAGCTATTCAGTGTGGATTTGCCCTATCATTCTAAAGTGCATTGACTATCACAGGGACAGGTGTTAGCCAAAATTTTATCTCTGCAAGAACAGATAGTTAAATTTTATTTATTTTCACACTTTCAGCAACATGCCTGAAAAATGCTTTCTTGCTTTTCAATCACTTATTGCTTCGAATGTACATTCTGTCACCTAACCCAAATCAAGACAACATTAAAGTCACAAATAACTGATACCCATTTAGAGGATCAACTGAAAATGCGGACCTCCACTGAAATGCTTTCCAACAAAAAGCAGACACAGCAAAGTCATTAGTTAACTTTAAAATTAACAAATAGTTTTTATTTTTTGAAATTATTAAGTACATAGTAGTTAGATTTTTATAAAATAATGTACATTTTAAAGTATATCTAATTAAAGTTTCTTGGATGTGGCTTTATTTGATTGCACCTAAAGTATTACGGCCTTCCAACATGAAAAATTCCCCACCCCTGATCTAGACTTACATTGTGCAATACAATAGCCATTAACCACATGTGGCTATTTAAAATCAAACTTAAATTAGTCAAAATTAAATTTAAAATTCAGTACCTTAGTTAAACTAAGCACATTTCAAGTGTTGGATAACCACATGGAGCTAGCGACTACCATATCAGACAGGCCGGATAATAGAATATTTCCATTATCACAAAAAGTTTTGTTGGACAAGACTGATCTAGAAAATGCCATGCACATAGAAGATGTTGTACAATTGTTAACTCAGTGATCAAATTTGATCCTATATTTTTAAGCTCAAACGTTTAATGAAATCAAGAATTTCTTTTTCAGGAGAAAATAAACCACCAAAATAATTGCATATTTGGATATCTTTACATACAGTTGGCCTGCTGTAACTGTGAGTTCTACAACTGAAAATTCATCCAACCACAGGTGGAAAATACTTGAAACAAACAAAAAAATGACAATACAACAATAAAAATAACACAAATTAATAACAGTACAGTATAACAACTATTTACATGGCATTTACATTAGTTATTATAAGTAAGCTAGAGATGATTTTAGGTGTACAGGAGGATGTACGTAGGTTACATGCAAATACTACACCGTTTTATATCAGGAACTTCAGCACCTGTAGATTTTGATATGGGGGTGGGGGTGGCCTGGAACCAATTCTCCCAAGATATCAAGGGACGACTGTATTTAGTATTCAAGGTTGTGACTAATATTTATTGGGCATCTCCTATGTGTCAGAAATAATACTAGTCACCTCACAACAGACATATAATATCCTCATTTTATAAGTGAGGACATCGAGGGTGGAGAAGTTCAATACCTTGCCCCTCATGGTCAAGCAAACAGGTAATGCCAAAGCTTAACCTTGTGCTCAGAGTTTCAGACTCCAAAGCCATGTTCCTTCTGGCACCATGGCTCTCTCATCCTGAAACAAAAATCATGGATTTTTAAATAGAAATGTTCAACTTTTGTCTGAATATTTGAGAGGTCACTGGGCATAGAGGCAGTTGAGATTATGGGTACTGGCTCTGCAGTCTCACTGCCTGCTTCCAATCCTGGCTCTGCCATTTACTAGCCACACGACAGGGACAAATTACTTAACCTATGCCTCAGTTTCCTCATTTTCTGAATGACATTATCACAGTACCTATCTCAAAGGGTGGTTGAGCAGTTAAATGAGTTAATACTTGTAAAACATTAAAAGAGAGCATGGTGCAGAGTAACTACTATAAAATGTAAATATTATTATTAGAAGTCAAAATATCCTCCATGGCTAACAAAGTTTGAAATTTAATTCAGCTATGTCCTTCTTTTAAGACCTGAACAAGGCTTTAACTTAGGACAAAACATGGACTAACAGGATTGCCCCCCATTTGTGCCCAAACATGAAACTGTGTGACTTCTCAGAAGAGCTGTCGAAAGGGCGTGATTTAAAAGCAGAAGGTTATGACCGGTACTGCCTGTTTCCAACTAGCACACGAAATACGTCGACTTTTAACTAGATCTCATTAACGGGAAATCACGTTGACAAGTGTGGCCTTCTGTTTTATTATTATTCACCTATTAGTAAAGGAAAGGATAATTGAAAGCAATAGGTTTACCTTTTGAACTTAAAATGTTACTTAATTCGTCAATTATTTTCAAACACCTATATTTTCTATGACACCCATAATTCTAACTAGGCAGCTCAAATGGGGAAGATAATAGCTGCCTTTCATTGCTCCCCTACTATGTGGTGGGTGTTCTCTGTGCATTGTGGCAGAGACACAGAGCAAGCAGCCAGGGGAAGGCACTGCTTTCTCTGTGTTACATTTGAGAAAACAGACTCGTTAATAATTTGCCCAAAGTCACACAGCTCCTCAGAGGAAAACAGCATTGGAACCAGGCCCTCTTGATCTTAAAGCCCGAGTCCATATAACCACCATAGGCAGCAATACAAAATATAGTCATTCCTCGGTATCCTTGGGGGATTGGTTCTGGGACTCCTGCTGATACCAAATCCTCAGATGCTCAAGTCCCTTATATAAAATGCTGTAGTATTTGCATATAACTTAATACATCCTCCCATATACTTTAAATCATCTCTAGATTACTCATAATATCTAACACAATGTAAATGCTATGTAAATAGTTGTTATACTATATTGTTTAGGGAATAATGACAAAACACAAAAAGTCTGTATGCGTTCAGTACAGGCACAATATTTTTTTCAAATATTTTAGATTCGAGGTTGGCTGAATCCACAGATGTGGAACCCACAGATATGGAGGGCCAACCGTAATGTGAAACAAGGACAGAAACACATGACGTGTCTATTTCATTCCCTTCAGTATGTCTGAAGCAGAATTTCGACAACAGAATAAAAAGCTTAGGATCCAGAAAAATTATTAGTATCATCATCCAATAACAAAATAGACGGAGAATTGTATCGGCTGGGTCAACAGTGATGCAGGACTGTAGAGCAGGTGTGAGCTCAGCCCGGGTCTGCGGATGGCTCGTCATCACCCGGGCTGTGCTTGGCCAGCGGAGTCAGATTTTGCAACCCTTTGATCAGGAAAATCAAGGCTGTCTTTCTGAATACATAATTAGGAAAATGAGAACTCTGTGTTTTTGCAAGTGCCAGTGCCAGGAGCAAATGCAAAGTTGGTTTGGGGATGAGAGTGGAAGGGGTCCTGACCCTATTTCCAGCCTAGCAGGAGCATGATTGACCCACCCCAAGCAGAATCCATCCACATCCACGCATCACCCAGACCTGGCCCTGCCTCCTGCATCTCGCTCCGAATCTCTTTTGTCTGTACAGACCCCTCACTCCCTGCCTCCTCCGTGCCTCCCGGCGTGGCATTCTGACACATTGGCTTCGCTGGCTCTCAACCCTCCCACTTTGTTCCGGAGTCTGAGGCTTGACTCCTACAATCTGGCACGGAGCTTGTTTCTTTCTGCACTCCTGGTAACCAAACTCTTTGGCTTCGCCCCAGGACCCCCTCCTGTGATCCACTCAGCCCCGCAGACCTGTAAACACAGCTTGCCATGCCAAACTCCGCACCCCCTCCCCACTCTGGCCTCTGTGAGCCATGCCTGGGATGTTACCTCACGGATCCGCAGTCTCTGGAGCACCTGCGGAATTCAGCTGGACCTGCTCCAGCCCCTCAGGTCTCTCTGCCTCGCTAATGCACACTGTGGAGGGAAGTCAAAGTTCTGTGAGTGAGAAACACCAACTTATCAGGACTGTTAGGGGACAAAGCTTGCTGCCTTCTGGGCACAGAACATGTCCAGCCTGGCACAGGCTGTTCCCCCCAACGGAACTTCCCACCACTGCACTGAAGACCCTGCCAGGCCACTGGGTTTCCTGCTTTAGCAGGAGCATTTTAGGTCCTTAACGCTATCTCCTTCCTAATCTTCACATGCCCCATGAGGCCAAGAAATATGCAGTGCCCCAAGTAGAGTGCAGCTGTCCCTGCTCATAAGAGCCACATCAATATATGAAGTCTTGGTCGGGGGTGAGAGGGTGGGGGTCAGCATTACATTTCCCACCTCCAACAGGCATGAGGGCGCTTCAAACGTTATGTGGCTTGGTTATGACTTGTCATTCAGCGTTTTCCTGGAACAAAACCACCTTCCGTTCATCAATGATTTGGTGGAGCACCTCCAGGAGTCATTCAAAAAACAGCTGTGTGTCTATTCTGTGTTTGCCATTGTCCTAGGCCTTGTGCATTTAGCAGTAAATAATTCAGGTGTCTCTCTTCACGGAGCTTACGAACTAGTGGAAAGGACAGACATCGAAAAGCCTTGTGTGTCTTTCAAACAGTGGAAGTGCGATGGAAGAGAATTACAGGTCCAAAGGGAGCTTATAGGAGACAAAACCGATCCAGGCACTCGAAGAAGGCTTCTTAGAGACAGTGATGTTTCAGATGACACTTGGTGGATGAGCACGAGGAAGAGAGTTGAAGGACGCTGGGGAAGTGGGGACAAAGCGCTCCAATCAGTTGGAACAGTATGAGTGCAGGACCTAGACAGCAAGAGCAGGGTGCATTAAAAAAGTGTGACAGAAAGCTGGTATGCTGGAGCGTGGAAAGAGAGGAAGAGAAATGAGCAATGAAACTGAAGATGTAGGCAAGAGCTGCATTGTATTCAGGCCACCGAAGAGTGTTAAGTTTTATTTTAACTTAATGGAAATAGGAAGCTATTAAAGAGTTTTGATCAAGCAAATGGCATGGACAGAAAAGTTGCTCTGGCTATAATATGGTAACTGAATTGAGTGTGGTGGAGGGGAAGGTAGGTGTACGCAGCGGATATTGGGTGTGAGATGTCTGTTGTCAACACCAGCTCCACTGCCTTCCACACTCGGTCCTCATCACAGGGGAGAGGCTTGGAACCACATTTCTAGAATCCCTTGCCCACAGGGTTCTAGCTTAGATTCTGCCACTGAGAGGCCCTCGTGCATGATGTGGGAAGTGAAAGATGCACACCATGTTTCTCCAGTGGCGGCTGCCTGCAGATGTGAGATTTACAGCGGCTTCTGGGCAAACTCCGGCAAGTCAACCTCTTCAGCATGCATGGCAAGCAGCTGAGCTCAAAGCGTTCGGGTTTCCCCAAACCTACTGACTGTCAAGATTTCCTGGAAGTCAGCAGCAATTTTCCCCATCTTTGATTACCCCAGCCTTTCCAAAGGTTATATGTGCCTTAAAATGCCTCTGTTAAATTCCTCCTACTTGAAATATCTAAGCTGCTTTCTGTTTTCCTTACTAAACCCCAGCTGTTAAAAGCAGTGAAGAAGCTCTTACAACATTTGGGGTGAGAGATTATGGGGGCTCGGTTTGAAGTGTAGACAGTGAAGATAAAAAGAGGAGGACAGCCTTAATACATAATTTAAGAGGTGGAATCAACGGGTCATCGTTATTAATCAGATGGGAGGAGTGAGGGAAATGAACGGATTAAGAATGACCACCAAATTTTTGGTTTAAAGGTTAGTCTTGCTAAGTTTGCCACCCAGTCCATGAAGCTGGAAGGGGTGTGGACGTGAGGCTGCCCAAAGTTGCCAGCCCTGCCAAGCCCCTTTCCAGTTTGAGCCGCTGAAGTCAAAGAACTATGAAGGTGAAGAAGTCGTGCTCTTTGCAGGATGTGAAAATCAATGCTCTGGTGGTTATGAGCCATTATAATGAATACTCTTCTTTGTGGAAACCATTCCAGCCTGCTCTGGAGCAGAGGAAATTAGCTAAGCTCAACCCTGTCCAAATCTCCCCTAAAAGGAACCTGCTAGGGTAATGGCCAAGCACTTGTCAGGGCGAGGGCTGAGGGGCTGGAGATGAGCAGGAGAGTCCTCCCAGAGACTACAAAGGCCGTGGAGGCAAAGCAAGTCATAATCCACGTTGCAAAGTTAAGTCCAAACACTAAGCCATGAGAAGAGAAGATCGTAATACTTGTCACAGGAAGTGGCAGGATCAGAGATAGAGCAGATCAGGAGCATATGAAATGGAGTTGTGTGTGCTTGGAGGGACTTTTCCACCACCAGGGAGTTAGGGCAAATTGGGGAGGTGGGTGTAACAAAGGTCTAGATAGCTCAGGGGAGCAGGGCAGACAGCATCTTCCTTGCCAGTGGTTCTTACAGGAGGACAAGGCTTACCCGCTAACTGAGGCCACTGATCACACTTCCTGGAATGACTTCTAACATGCATTACTAGAGAGGCATAAGTCTAAGTGTATCTCAAATGCACCAAAGAGGCGGCTTTTTAGGAACATAAAATGGATTTAGAATAACTATTGCCCTTTCTTAGGGATCTCTTCTCTTTGAGAAACTTAATCTATTAGATTGTAAGCTCATTGAGAACAAGGTTCAATATTGAATCCCCAATATCCATCATGGTGCACGGCATGTATAAACACACTAAATATTTGTTCAATGGATGAGGACTGAATAGCAGATTCCGACACTGGACAATGGACAACTTTATCCAGTAGGCTCACCGCAACCTTTATCCATGTGTCTGTCTGTGGGAAACACACCCAGAATCCCAGCTCAAACATCAGGAGCACCACTCCATAACTAGAATGCAGCCCCCTCCCCCACCGTCTTCCGCATCTCTCAAAAACTCCTCTAAACACCAAGCCTCTGGCAGGGACTTCCATGACCTGAAGTAGAGGCTTCACCAAGGGAGGTGAAAGCCCTGGACAGGGGATCTTCTCAGGGGCTGAGGAGAGAAGGTAACTGTTAAAACTCTAGACTCTTGCCAGGGACGGCCCACCATGGCTGGCAGGTTCCCTGTTGCCTGGCTTTGCCATTTACTACACGATGAGAGACAAGTTACCTGAAGTCTCTGAGTCTGAGTTTGTCCATCTATAAGGTAGAGTTATCAATGCTTACTTCAAAGAACTGAATAATGTTTGTAAGACACCTGCCTTAATACCTGTTCCTAATTAAGTGTTCCAAAGATGCACTCTCTTCCAGCACGCCCCTCCCGACCTGGCCTTAGAGATTGGCTCCTCCACTCTCATTCTACTGCACACACCTACTTCTTCTTTCCTTCCTCATCTACTCCAGAACCTGGCTCAATCATGAAGCTTTCCCTCCAGTCTTCTGACCCTAAAGCAATTGCATCCTACATAAATATGCCCAGAAGTGGATGAAGAGCAAATTCCTTCCTGCTGAAAGTCACTCTCTTCAACTCAGCTGCCAGGGGCAGAAGGCAGAGCTGCAGAGACAGAACAACCAGAGGTCAGGTCCACTATATACAAAAAAAAGACAATCATTTCCCAGAAAACATGCAGCTGCAATTTGCATTCTACAGGAAGAAGAGCAAATTCTGTTAAATTTCCTCCCTAAGCAGATTTCTGCAATTATTAGAATTTAAAAACACAGATGTTAAGGACCATGTGCTTAAGGAGTTAGTTAAGTTTGTGCAATTGCAGATAGAAAGACTGAAGCTTTTCTGAATTTGGAATTAAATACCATAATACCATAAAGAGACACTGCCAACTCATATAGCATAACAGAGGAAAAAAGACCCCACGGATGAAAAAAAGGACATGAACAAGCCATTTCCTTTAGTCACACCACCACAGAGATGGCTGGTGCCAACCCAATATCTGTTCCACACTTCCTCTTTACTAAAAGAACCCCTATACTGTTGGAGAGCTTCAGCTAGAAAACTATATTTTTAACTCCTTGCAATAGGATTGGACAATAAGATGTAAGCAAAGTCACTGGGTGGGGCTTATAAGAAAAGCTCCTTACAGGGAGCTTGGTGGTAGACACCCTTTTATCCTTTCCTGCAGGAGTTTCAGCAGCCACCTTATGACAGTGAGGCAACCTTGAGGATGGAAGCTGGTAAAGAGTGGAAAAGCAGTCTGGGACACTGATGGCCCTTTTACTACTTCACGTTACCTCTGGACTGCCTACCTTCAGACTTCTTTTACGTGGCCAAAAAAGAACTTCCTAATTTGTTTAAGCTGATGTTATTCTGTCTTGGATGAAGCTCTTAACTGATGCATATAGCCCAGATTTCCATCAGTTTCCTAATTAATGGGGCTTATAAATTAATATCAGAACCATATTCATTTTTTTTGGTAATTCTTATATATGGTTTCTTGCTTTAACTGTTGAATATAATTTTTATACCAATGGTTCTAATTCTAAATGTCAGTTAAATCCTCCTTAACTAGCTTTTTTGTTGCCTTTATGAAGTAGAAGTATCTCTATAAAGATAGCAGAACCATCTATCTGTTATAGATAGCTCTGTGTCCTGGGTGGACACCATCTGACAATTGAGTTAAAGACCTTCAAAAGCCCATAATGAGTGGGTGAGACAAGTGGCTGTTTAGTACATCTTATTCTTATGTGAGTGTGCTTCACATTTCATAAATAAGTTTCCCTTTGAAGACTTTCCAGGAATTTTCATCGGCAGTAACAAGGGAAACACAGAGGTTAAAAGGCCCCCTCTTCATGTAGCCTTTCTGGGTTCTGCTAGCTAGCTAGTAGAGGAGAATCTAAGGAAGGGTAGGAATCACTTTGTGAAAATACTTATGGATTTGTCATCTTCTCAGTCTACTTTTCCAGTCTCATACTGATTGGATCAGCCTCCATCAGCATAAGAGCACATGGGTACCAGGAGGAACCAGGCAAACCCTTAGGGACAGCAGGGCCAGGGGATCCTTTTAGAGTGGTTTTAGGCTTGGTTCTTGCCTGGTTGCCTTTTGTACGTTAAGAACTCCAGGAACGTTGAGCATCCATGAAATTCGGGACAGTCTGCATGAGTGTGTGATAATCCCATAAGTACAAAAATACAAACGATTTCAGCAAGAATAAAATTTATGTCCTATGCTTAATATTACTTGCTCCTTGAAGCTATACAAAAACGAATAAGTGTTATCAACTTCTTGGGCAGTATTACATAAATATAAAACATGATTCATGTGTATGTTTACAACCATAAAAACACATTAATTGGTAGTCAGCATAAAGACTTATGTTCTTTTACAAATTTAAAGGGGACACTTGTGCTGCTTCTGCTAATTTGCTGAGTATGCAACTGGAAGAACTAATCTTCTATGCTGGGATTTTATATCTGGTACCTTCAGCAAATAACATCATCAATATTTTAAAGTCATATTTGGCTTCTGGTGAGTAGCAGTGGGGTTGCCATCCCTCCTAAGATCCTTCTCTGAAGTACTCTTCTTTCTGCAGGGTGCCTGACAATGTTAACCCTTATCTCCTGAGAGCAGGTATGCATGCCAAGAGAAGGATTTCCCAAGGAAGCTCTTGCCTATCCTCATCCAACCCTGCCCGCCAGGTCTTGATTTTTGCATCAATCCAAAACTTCTTTGATTTTTATGGATGCTGCCTAATTTTCATGTAGAATGGCTGTTAATTCTTGTCTACTGTCCAAAACAAAGGTGATTAAGAAAGGTTTCCGCCCACCTGATGGGCCATTTTCACAGCATCACAGGCAGAAGACTCCACACTCCTGGGCAGCTCTGGGGACTTTAAGGCCACCAGAGATGCACAGTTAATTTGGATCAAACCTGGGGTCCCAAAACATCCTAGAGTCACCGCTCCAGAAGAGCAGTAGAGCTTGCAGAACCCTACAGGGGAAGAAACCCCTCTATTCCTCATGGAAACTTTAATCTCTCAGGAGAGTTCTCTTTCTGTTGGAAATCCAAGACTTTGCAAGCAAACAGGATAAGACCTTCTAAAGTCACTGGGTGAATATAATGAGTGTAGGGCTTAGAATACTTAAGCAGGGGGAAAAATTGGGCTAAGTATTTCCTTTCATTAGAGTCTCTATAGGTAGTCATTTCCCTACTTAGCCAAAGAAAAGCAATGGAAGCAGCTTCCCCCTCACCTATTAAAAGGAGAAAGATAGACATCTTTAATTGAAAGCAAGGCATCACAAAATTCTTTAATTATAAAGCTCAAAGGGGCTTTGAGCTCATCTTGTATCTTCTTGGCTTTCAGCAGGATGGCATTAAGCCTTCCTAAAAAGATAAGACACAACCTATTTTTAAACATATCCAAAGAGGGCATTCCGGTTTCTGTTCCTTTGTTAGACAGGGGAATTTTTTTCCCTTTCTAACCTCACCACAGGTGAACTTTTCCTATTACTAACCTAAAGGCTTTGCATTAGAGTTTGGCTTGGTTTGCTCAGTGGAGAGGGTGAACAGCCAGTCACCGTTGGCCTTTTCTAAACTGTACTTCCATCTGTCCATCTGTATGAAATTGTAACAATTAATTAGGATATTTGGATTTAAATCAATAAATTTGGAGCTAGATGCCAACTGAATGACTCACTGACAACACAAAAGACTGTCTCCCTTCTTTTTGTCATAGCTTTTCTTTTCTCTGCCATCAGCTCCGATGCAACACTTCTCCCTTCCCCATCACTCTTGCAAAATTCCCCGCACATGTTCACGTGCACACACACACAAGAACAAATAGAAATCACTCCTGAAGCATCTAGCTCAGCAGTCCCCAACCTGTTGGTACCAGGGACCAGTTTCATGGAAGACAATTTTTTCATGGACCAGGGTGGGGAGGGTGGTTTCAGGATGATTCGAGCGCATTACATTTATTGTGCAGTCAAACCTCTCTGCTAATGATAATCTGTATTTGCAGCCGCTCCCCATCACTAGCATCACCCCCTCAGCTCCACCTCAGATCAAGTATTAGATTCTCATAAGGATTGCACAACCTAGATCCCCAGCACGCATGGTTTATTTACAGTGGGGTTCACACTCCTACCAGACTCTAAGGTGGCAGCTAATCTGACAGGAGGCGGAGCTTATGCCGTGTTGCCAGCAATGGGGAATGGCTGTAAATACAGATAAAGCTTTGTTTGCTTGCCCAGCGCTCACCACCTGCTGTGCGGCTCATTCCTAACAGGTCTGGACCTGACATGTATTGGTCAGTGGCTGGGGGTGGGGAACCACAGATCTAGTTAACACTTAGACCTGACCCCTCACTATTCACATCAAGGAGTAATAGTTAAGGGCACTGATTCTGGAGCCCACTCTCTGGGCTTAAATCCTGGCTCTAGGATGTTGGGCATATTTTGTAATTTCACTAAGCATTTTCTAATCTGTGGAATGGAGACAATAATAGTACCTACCTTATAGGGTTGTGGAAAGAATTATGAGTTAATACATAAAAAGCCCTTAGAATGCGGTCTGGTACTCTCATCCTAAATTCTGTATAGTTGTTAGTTATATTCTCCTTGCAGCAAACGGATATTCAGAGGCATCACACTATGCCCAATATTCCAAAAAGCAAGTCTGAGAAAGAAAAGGAGTAGGATTCAAGTTCAAGGGAAGTGAATTAGCAAGAAGAGTCACCAGGGTAAAAGATTAAAGAAAGAAAGCAGAAAGCAAAAAGGAGATAGGATAAAAACTATAGCTAGCAAAAGTGCAAAACCAGACATTTAACAGGGAAAAGTAGACAGAGGAGAAAATAAGAGAAAAGAAGATTAAGAAGAAAAGAAAAAGGGAAACAAGAGTAAAAAGGTGGCATGAAAAGAAAAGACAGAAAAGGAAAGGAAAAGAAGAACCAAAAATGTTAAGGGAGATCAAAAGTTGTAAAAGACCCCATTTACAGCTTGAGCTGGATATGGAAAGGAGTGGAAGAGAAAACAAAAATATTGGATATAGAAGTAGGGAAGCATGGACCTGAAGGGATGGGGGAGAGGAGGAGCTCAAAGTGATAGAAAGGGCTTCCTTTGTCATTTTCAGCCACAGCCCTCTATCTCTTTAAATTACGGGGAGTTTGCACGCTCACTTAACACACCCTGGTCCTCGAGGCTCACTGTCCCTGTTCCTCCTATTTTAACTTGCTTTAGTGTCTGCCCCGACTTAGTCCCTAAGGTTTGCCCTGGTGGGATGTCATTCCTGTGTTTTTCCTCTACTGACAAGGCCAGGATGCAGTGATCCAGTCTTTATTTTCACTAAATAGTCAACATTTTCAAGTGAAATTTATTTATATACCCTTCCTATTCCAAACATTCAGAAACCTGTAAGGGGAGCTGTCATTTTAATTTTTTTTAATCATTTACATAATGGCATCCCCTCTCCCCTTTTTGGTTAATTAAGAAGAAAAAATTGTACAATATTGCAGGATATGTCGATTGTAGGGTTCCAACTTGCTCTTCCCATCAAAGGGAATTAATTACCTAACCACTTGCAAACTGGAGAGAGATTGGATCGAGGTTTAAAATAAAATTAGCATTAAAAATACTTTTAAAGTGTTATCTGATTAAATTGCCTGTTAGGTGCAAAATACGTTCTTCTATTTGAGGAAGTCAAGAGAGCCTAAAGGGCCCTCTAAACAGACGGATTGAACGGACGGCAGCGTCTCCTCACGCCGGGGTGATCCTGGGCCGCCGCCGCCGCCGCCGCCGCCGCCCGAGTCACGAAGCCAGACGCGGTGCGCGTCTCCGCTCAGGACTCAGGAGACTGCAGCAGCGCGAGCGGCGGCCGCGGCCCGGGTTGCTCCTGGAGGCGGGGAGGAGACGCGACTCCCGCAGACACGTGACCTCCTCCCAGCCGCCGCTTCCCGCGACCCAGATCCGTCCCCGGAACCCGTGCCTGGCGGGGCGGGCCGGGGGACACGTAGCGAGCGCCCCAGTCCCTGCTGCGCCCTGATGCGTGTATATTCGGCTTCCTTCTCCCCTTGGCTCACGTGCCACTGGCAATAATCAATGTTTCGGAGATCACACGGGGAGAATACAAATATTACTCTCGGGGCAGGAAAAACCTTGGTTTTATAGCTGCATGGATGTCAAAATTAATAGATATTCCCTCCATCCCACCCCCGGCAGACTCGAGTAGCGGCAACATCGGGCCGGAGACCTGGGAGTCCGTCGCGACATGCTTTCCCCTGGCCTCCAAGGCCCCGTGCCGCCCGCTGAGCAGGGCGGCGTGGGTAGCGCGCATCTCCGGGCACCTCCCGGTAACTCTCACTAGCAGTGAGTCATGCTCCGGGGTGGCTCTGGAGAAAGGTAGCCCGGCTCGTGCTGGTCTGTGCTTCCCCGCGCTGAGCGCCGCGGTTGCAGGGCGAGCGCGCGCGCGCACGGGTTCCCCGCGCAGTGATGTGGCAGCAGCGGCAGGTCGGATCACGTTGCTGGCCCTGTGCTGGTACCCGTTTGAGACAGGATTAAGGAGGGAGGCTTTGGAGGTGCCAGCGGTAGTAAACGTGGGCTCTGCACACTCCGGGCGTCTTATCACACGGGGGGCAGGGGGAGGGGGGACCGGGAAAGCACGTAGCGTCACTGGAGGCGCAGAGGGGCGGCGGAGTTTAGCTGGCGGGTGATAAATGCTGCATTGCTTTTCTGCGGTAGCCCCTCTCGTGCCATCCCCTTCTGCCTCCCACCCTCCTCCCCACACACACCCGGCTCGCTCCCGGCCGCGTTCCTTTGGGAGCACACGAGGCCCCAAACGTCGTCATATGCTGCTGTGATTAGTGGCACCGCAATTCCGGCTGCTGCGGGGAAGTTTAGGTGGCCCAGGGACACCGCGTCGCTGAAAGACACTTGGATTGCGACATTCTAACCCAGTGACTATATTTTCATTTATTTGAAATCCTTCAAGGAGCGGATTTAAAGTTGCTCCTTTTGGGGGCAACCTCCAACCAGCGCCAAAAGGTCCCCCCCGGCCACTGAGCGGCGAGCAAACAAATCTCCAAAATTTCCTTTGGGACTGAAGTTTGCCCACCGCGAATTCTCTTTCTCTTTCCTTTCTCTGGCCCAAACCAACAGCACAATCGGTGGAAAAGCAAAAAGCCACGTTCACATTCCTGCACCGTAATGACGGACGAACGGAGGGAGTCGCATTTCCGAGCCAAGGAAGCCCAGGCTGCCCCGCACCCCCAACCCCCAACCCCCTCCCACTGCTGACTGTATCGCCTTTGGGAAGATGAATAGCTTGGCCGAAGTTGTTTTTCCTTTCCGGTGGCCCTGATCAGGTGTCCCCGCCCCCTCGCGCCGGTCGCCTTTCCTCGCCGCCTTCTCCAGACGCCCCCTCCCGGCCCGTCCCTCCTCCCCCGCCCCCCTCCGGGCTGGACCGCGGATGGTACGTTCCGCACGTGAGCTGGGTGCTGGTCTGGCCGGCGACGCGCGTGCCCTGTGGCCAAACACTGCCTGGAGTGAGAGCAAACTACCAGCGCAGTGGGGCCGGCGCGAGTGTGCGTGTGTGTGCGCGCGTGTGTGTGTGCGAGAGAGCGAGCGAGCGCGGTGGAGCAGGGGGGGGGGGACCAACTGCTTCACACTTTCAACACTGCACTGAAGAGGGAGAGCAAGAGAGAGAGAGAGACTGGAGACGCACAGATCCCCCCAAGATCTCCCAAGCCTGCCGTCCCACAGATTATAGAACAGAGCCCCAAAAATCGAAACAGAGGAGACGGACAGCGGTTGAACATGGACGAAGGAATTCCTCATTTGCAAGAGAGACAGTTACTGGAACATAGAGATTTTATAGGGTAAGGTGCACGCACCGTTGCGAATTTCTGTCTAGGCTTCGGTTTGATTTTTTTCTTCTCCAGAAAGTGGTGCGGAGCGGGCGAGGGCAGAGACTCTCCCCCCTCCCCGAATGGGTGCCTGATACTGATTTCTGTTTTGCAGACTGGACTATTCCTCTTTGTATATGTGTAAACCCAAAAGGAGCATGAAGCGAGACGACAGCAAGGTAAGTGTAAGTTTCCGATGTTCCTCATAACCTGCCTGGATAGTTAATTAGGGCCATTGATTTCACAGTGAAGCTCTGCTGGCAAATATATTCCAACCTCTGAGCTTCCCCAACTGTGAATTTTAAGTGGCTTGCAGGATATTCTCAGGGGGATATTAAACATCATACCTGAATTTAAATTGCATTGCAGAGCAGTCCAGAGGAAAGAGGTTTCTTGGGTGTAGTTTATTCACACAGTATGTTTTATTTGGGGGAGGGGGTTATAACCAGTAAGTGAATGTTTAGCTTATTGTTTTCTCTCTGTCACATATATTAAGGATACCTACAAATTACCGCACAGATTAATAGAAAAGAAAAGAAGAGACCGAATTAATGAATGCATTGCTCAGCTGAAAGATTTACTGCCTGAACATCTGAAATTGACAGTAAGATGCATATTTTCATTCTTTGCTGCTCTCCAAGGGCGCGTTAATAGCCTGGTACGACTCCCAGAAATATAGGAATAAATGTAAATATTAGATGCCTGACTTATAACTTGTGCTGTAGTATACAGAGTTTCCCACAAACTCAGAGTAGGTGCTCCCAACTAAAGGCAAGAAATCATTTATAACCTGTCTTGTGAGAAGCTCAAGAAGTGTAAGAATAGTACTTCTTTCAAAGTGTTTGCTTAAGTTGCTGTGTTGCATGGAGAGCCAATCAAGCCAAATGTGTGTTTTTAAGTAACCAAGTGCCCCCCCCCCCCTCTGTTTTGCACCACTGCAGACTCTGGGGCATCTGGAGAAAGCTGTTGTCTTGGAATTAACTTTGAAACACTTAAAAGCTTTAACCGCCTTAACCGAGCAGCAGCATCAGAAGATAATTGCTTTACAGAATGGTAAGTCAGTTCTGGGAGGCCAACCTACCCTGACGAAGCGGGGCCGCCCACAGAGGAGCAGTGTTAGGACTCCCTCACCCCCACCCCCACCTCCTTCCGTGGGCGCACGGGCTCCCTCTCATTTGTTAAATTGCTCGTACTTTCCCTTCATTGGTAAGTGCCCATTTCCCGAAGCATCCTAGAGGCTTTGAGCAGAACTCGGGGGAATCAGATTTTTAAAGTGGTGGTTGCACCCTCTCCACTTGGGTTTTCAGCTGGGAGGAGAGCGCCCCCCCCCCGCACCCGCTATGCACCCCCGCCACCCCCCTTCTCTCGGCAACCGGTGGATTATATCACTTGAATACTGAGGAAAAACCTAGATCACTTTAGTCAGTGCATGGCCCACGTGATAAGCAGATGTTTAACGTCGGCATTTCTCTTCTTGCCTCCACTCCTCTGTCCCCCACCCCCACCCCTTCCTCATCCTAGGGGAGCGATCTCTGAAATCGCCCATTCAGTCCGACTTGGATGCGTTCCACTCGGGATTTCAAACATGCGCCAAAGAAGTCTTGCAATACCTCTCCCGGTTTGAGAGCTGGACACCCAGGGAGCCGCGGTGTGTCCAGCTGATCAACCACTTGCACGCCGTGGCCACCCAGTTCTTGCCCACCCCGCAGCTGTTGACTCAACAGGTCCCTCTGAGCAAAGGCACCGGCGCTCCCTCGGCCGCCGTCCCCGCCGGGTCGGCAGCCACCCCCTGCCTGGAGCGCGCAGGGCAGAAGCTGGAGCCCCTCGCCCACTGCGTGCCAGTCATCCAGCGGACTCAGCCCAGCACCGAGCTCGCCGCCGAGAACGACACGGACACCGACAGCGGCTACGGCGGCGAGGCCGAGGCCCGGCCGGACCGCGAGAAGAGCAAAGGCGCGGGGGCAAGCCGCGTCACCATCAAGCAGGAGCCACCCGGGGAGGACTCGCCGGCGCCCAAGAGGATGAAGCTGGATTCCCGCGGCGGCGGCCCGGGGGGCGGCGCGGCAGCGGCGGCGGCCGCGCTCCTGGGGCCAGACCCGGCCGCCGCCGCCGCGCTGCTGAGACCCGACGCCGCCCTGCTCAGCTCGCTGGTCGCGTTCGGCGGAGGCGGGGGCGCGCCCTTTGCGCAGCCCGCAGCCGCCGCGGCCCCCTTCTGCCTGCCCTTCTACTTCCTCTCGCCTTCGGCAGCCGCCGCCTACGTGCAGCCCTTCCTGGACAAGAGCGGCCTGGAGAAGTATCTATACCCGGCGGCGGCCGCCGCCCCGTTCCCGCTGCTGTACCCCGGCATCCCCGCCCCGGCCGCTGCCGCTGCTGCTGCCGCCGCTGCTGCCGCCGCCGCCGCCTTCCCCTGCTTGTCCTCGGTGTTGTCGCCCCCTCCCGAGAAAGCGGGAGCCGCTGCCGCGACCCTCCTGCCGCACGAGGTGGCGCCCCCTGGGGCGCTGCACCCCCCGCACCCGCACGGCCGCACCCACCTGCCCTTCGCCGGCCCCCGCGAGCCGGGGAACCCGGAGAGCTCTGCTCAGGAAGATCCCTCGCAGCCAGGAAAGGAAGCCCCCTGAGTCCTCGCGCCCCTTTCTTAGAAAGGATGGAGGTTCCAGCTGAATAACGAATGAAAACACCCTTAACGTTTTTAAGGGAGGAAGTGTAATAGATGCACGACAGGCATAAAAAAAAAAAAAAAAACAGGTGTTTTGTGTACATTTAGAGTTCCTGTTTTTGCTCATCCCTCACCGCCCCACCCTGCACACACTAACGTTCCTTTCTTTCCCCTACCAGCTGTAAAAGATCCTCTGCGATAGATATTGGTTCTTTATTCTTTAAAGAATCCTCAGAATAAGTTTTGCCTCCTTTTAGGCCATGTTACCTTTTAAAATGTGGGACCTAATTCTAGAGAAGGTAAGAAAGGTCTGCTCTGTGGGTGAGCAATGGAACCAGGGTAGGGAGAAAGGGGGCAACACCTTGGACATCTTTGCCTGGAGTCGACATGGGACAGCAGGTAGTTGTTACGTAGAGCTGCTTCTCAAAGCTGCCCTGCCTGTTTTAGGAACTAACCACAGACAGATTGAGGATCTTTTAGAAGTAAATTTACTCTTCAGTATTTTATAAGGTTCAGCTTTTTGAAAGGCATATATTTTTCAGAGAAGTGAGGATGCAGTTGCTCACGTTGCAATCTATTCTGAAGTGGTTTAAATGGTATCTCGTAGTAACTTGCACTTGTCTAAAGAGACATGGAGTTGGGCCATCGTCAGAACTAAGTCAGGGAAGGAGATGGATGAGGAAGGCCAGACTCATTGTTAGTACATTTGCTAGCACTTTACTGAGAAATTGACCATGAATCAATTGACTCATCTTAATTTCTTCTTAGTCCATATATGTGTGTACATATATATATACACATATATATCTCAAGTGCATCTTATTCCCACTTTCATTAATCCATCACGTTCCTAAATTTTTGTAATCTTACTGTTTAAAAAAAAGTGCACTGAACTTAAAATAAGTCCAAACTGATTTATCCTGTATTCTGTTAAATGACAAAAGTGGATGAAAGCAGTAAACTGGTCAGTTTTGATTGGAAATGCTGTATAGATATGGATGAAGCTCTGTAAGGCCTTCCTATCTCCAAGTCTATGTATTTTCTGGAGACCAAACCAGATACCAGATAATCACAAAGAAAGCTTTTTTAATAAGGCTTAAACCAAGACCTTGTCTAGATATTTTTAGTTTGTTGCCAAGGTAGCACTGTGAGAAATCTCACTTGAATGTTATGTAAGGGGTGAGACACAACAGTCTGACTATGAGTGAGGAAAATATCTGGGTCTTTTAGTCAGTTTGGTGCATTTGCTGCTGCTGTTGCTACTGTTTGCCTCAAACGCTGTGTTTAAACAACGTTAAACTCTTAGCCTACAAGGTGGCTCTTATGTACATAGTTGTTAATACATCCAATTAATGATGTCTGACATGCTATTTTTGTAGGGAGAAAATATGTGCTAATGATATTTTGAGTTAAAATACCTTTTGGGGAGGATTTGCTGAAAAGTTGCACTTTTGTTACAATGCTTATGCTTGGTACAAGCTTATGCTGTCTTAAATTATTAAAAATAAATAAATACTGTCTGCAAGAAACCAGCTGGTTTAGAAAAGTTTAGTATGTGAAGACAAACTAGAAATTATCTTTATATTCTAGTATTTTCAGCACTCCATAAATTCTATTACCTAAATATTGCCACACTATTTTGTGATTTAAAAATTCTTACTAAGGAATAAAAACTTTAATATTTGATATGAAATTGTCTAGTAATTAAAAAGACATAATGAATGCTCAGTTGGTTTTAAGATATCGATGACTATAGGGATGAAAGTCACTAAGGCTCTCAGATATACAGCTTTTTTTGTCATTGGCTTGATATGACATGTTTCCAATCTCTTGCAAGCCTCCAGGCTCTGGCTATGTCTACCTGCTTGTTCCCAATGTATCTTAATGAAAAGTGCAAAAGAAAAGCCTACCAATCACTTGCGTGGTTTGTTTATGTTAGACTCAGTTTGCCAGTGTCTTTTATGATTGATGAGTTCTTCATTTTTCGTCTATGACATCAGATAGCTTCTCTTGTATGATCTGGTGTTTCTCCTTCACTAGGTCCTGTATAAATATACTACCACCTTAGGGATGCTTAATTTCTGAGAGTATTTTGGCTACTTAATTTTTATAAAATAACTCTGTTATGGGACTTTATCATGGAATTCAAGGATCAGAAATAATTTCTATAGACTTCTATCAAATTTATAATCTGATCTGTGATTTCTTACAAACTGAGTGACGACAGATTGTCAAGTTTTAGTGTCAGTAATGGTCTTCACAAACCCCTTCATTTTTGGAAGGTGTTTAAATGATATTCAAAATGTATAAGATGTAGAAAAAGTGCTCCCTCTGCTGACTTTATGACAACTGAACTGCAAGTCATAGAATGTGGAACCAGAAAGAACCTTAAGCTCATCCAGTCCCCTGCATTCTGTAATAGGAGGAAAATGAAGCCCAGAGATAGTAAGTATCTTTCCAAGGTCACACAGCTACCTAGAGCCAGCACTAACTCTAGTGGCCAGGCCTAGTGTATCCCACGGTCAGTGAACTACTTCCCACTGCAGCATCTTGGACCACGTAAGCTGACACATAAGCTGAATTTGAATAGGCAGCATTCAAGCTTCATAAATAAACCCATAGGAACAAAGAAAATAAACATTAGAAAACTATGTAGGATTTTTGAGCGTTGTTAATTTAATGCACTTTAGAAAAATATTCTGTCCATCTAAATCAGATGGACGGGAAAAATAGCATTTTAAATATTTCAAGCTACATTTTAATACCATTATTACATTAGTATTAGTTTCATAACCAAAAGAATATTGAAAGTAATTCAGAGGATAAAATGTTTTCATATTTGTTTAATTTTGATATAATACAATAAAAAATTTTAGCATTGGGCCAGATTTTATAGGTCATTTAGTCCAGATGTCTATATAGTAACATGATAATAAGATAAAGTTAGAATAGAAATGCAAATTGCATCTGCAAAATGTTATCTTGGTCATTGATTTATTTTAATGAATTAAAAGATTGGAGTCATTATAATTCACTAAGGAGGCTTCTATACCTGCAGTGGTGAAATTTCAGCTAAAATGCTTTGAGTATATGTGATTTTCCAACTTAAATACAAATTTTGAGTCAATAATGCTTTTGTGAGTATAGTATTATACTGATTAATTTTACATACATATATTTCTCAGCAAACTTTATATTGAATTGATAAGTGGTCTTTTACCCTTAAAGAACTAAACTGAAGCACATTTTCAAGGCACTAGAAACTATAATAGCTATATAAAATTTGACTTGAGTTTTTTAGTTCCTATTATTATGAAACTACTTTTCATTTAGTTCTCTGTCACTGGCCATATAGGCTATGATTTTGGTTATTGCCTGTTACCCGAGATTTGTTCATATGTTATGTAAGAGGAGCCTCAGCCTATTTCTATCTATGTCACAGGTCAATTCTTAACCTCTCCATGGGAGGTGATGGCCAGTGGGGACCCTGGGAAGACATAGCTGGGCAAATGGACTAAGGCCTTTTACTTCACTAAAACAGCTGTAATGAATGACTTAAGACCATTATAATGCCAAAAGCTGGCTGTACTATTGTTATAATGGTATTTTACTTCAGATAGCAACCTGATATTTTTAATAAAACAAAATGTCTTAACCTATTGGACCCTCAGGTCAATATATTTAGGCCTACCTATGCTCTCACTGTGTTATTTTAGATTAGTTCAAAGTGGATTTACAGTGCATGCTAAAATCCAATATAAGTTCCAGTTTTTCATAGAAGAATTTAAGTAGGGGATTGACATGGAAAATTATCACATATTTTCTGTGATTAACATGGGATTTATACTAAAAAACATGTGCAGCATATACTTTAAAAATATGCTATTCTATGAGTTGATCATTGTCTTAAAATTCAGTTTCTTGTACTTTTGAGCTATTCTATATTGGAAATTCCAAACAAATATACAACAGTTACACCTTTTTAAAAAGTGATATTTTAAAATTCTAAATTCATTGATGCCTAGTTTGGCATCAGGGAATATATGCCCTGAAACAATGATTCAGAAAACCAAAGCTTCTATGTTCAAGTGCCAACACTTTTTTAACAATTTTAGTGGAAAGCATACTAAAATGTATTATACATATCCCTAAAATGTCTTTTACATATATTAGAAGAAAAATCCTGTACATATTTAACCTTTCTCTATAATTCAGGGTCATCATGATAAACATCACTTTTGCACTATGCATGTCATCTGGGAGTATTTGCACCTGCACCAAATTCTTTTTGAGTTCTTCTATCTGCTTTTTATAGGGTTTTCAGTCTCTTTACTCACAGCCAGGCTGTCAGCTGTCACTTCTTGATGTGTCTTTAGTGCTTCCTCCAACTCTTACCTAATTTGCTACCTCTGACTTACTGTGGGCTGGGAAACCATTTAAACAAAACCACACCCATTTGAAATGTGTCTAAAATTAGAGTAAATAGGCTCTGACAGAGGACCTGAGCGGCTCTTTTATAAGTAAATTGTGTGAATTTGTAGACTCTGACTTGTTTTTCCCTCCAAGCTTTTTTCCTTTGCTTCTTTTAACTTCCAGATTCTCAGGGATGTTCCTTATCAGATTACTTATGCAAAAGCCTTCAAATACTTTATATATTTCTCCACCATTTCATTTCATAAAAATAAAAGCAACTTGCTAATGGTTTCATTCCACAGCTAACCACAAAATAAACAAATCCGCATGTCAGAAATAAATTATTCGATTGGATGAACATTTCTCTTAGGTTGCTAAGAATAGGGGACCAAGGGCCACTTGTAAAAACTGATTCAGCATTTTGATCTAAGGATGACCCTGGCCCCTGTTTCTGGTGTGTAACCTCCTCTGCCTCTGGGTTATGGACGTCTTGGGTGGCAGGTCCAGCAAAAGCATTCTGAGGAACTGGTAGGGCGGGTGTGTAGCCCGGATGCTGCCTCTGAATTTAGACACACCCATGGGAGAACATACAGTGAGAGGTTTCAGACTTCTCATTGATTGCAGCACACTCCTTTTTGTGCCTACAGATTCAATAAATAGTGGGCATGGGGATTTAGACATTTGATCTGCTCCTGCTGTCTATGAAGTGCTGTGGGAAGTGCTAGAGAATCAAAGATTAATCTCTGAAGATCTCAAAGTCTAGTGGAGGTGACAGACCCATACTAAAATAAATTGCACTGCATCATAGTAAATGCTATGCAGCAATGGATAGAATCCTGCGGTGGAGGTGGGGATTGCTAACTTCATCTAGGTAAGAAGGCCTTGAGAAGTAGCTGGGTTTTACAGTGAAGAAGATAGTGAATGCATGTGGACATATCCAAGGAGAAGGCTCTGGCACAGCCTGGTCCTATGCTAAGCTGCAGGACAGTTTAATTGGTTATATTTGACTTGAGGTCTGAACAAGGATTTCCTAACTTCACAGTCTCTTTAGAACTTGACTGCTATGGTCTTACCAGCATCTCCTCCTGAGGGTTTGAACCATGGGCTGGAACTGGGGAGTCATGATATTTCCTGCTGTAAAAGGTGGTATGAGCATTCACAACGTGATAATATCTTACGCAGTAGGGGAAAAAATAGCACTACCTCACGAGCAGCTCTGTCAAACCTCCTTCCTCTATCTGTTTTACTAATAAAACTAATGGTGACTTTTTCCCCCTAAAGTAAGGGGAAGAGAGAGAGAGAGAGAAAAAGAAATATATATAGAGAGAGAGAGGCCCTAGAGGGAAACATGGCATCCTAAGGCCTGATTTTCAAAAACCTCTGGGAGGATGCTGAGGCAAGGAACTAGTCCAAGGTCACATAGCACAGTCACAGAACCAGGATTAGAATAAGATTTTTTGGTTCTTAATCTACCTCTCTTCATCCTATTACAACATAGTTTTAGCAATGAGATGGGGACGGGCTGACAATTTCTCATGGACTGGAGTACAGCTAGTCCATGTGAGATCCTAAGAGGCAGAGTATAGTTAGTTGGTGGTGGAGAAGCAAAGTGACCACGGTAACAGACTTTAGAAATTATGGCATAGAGCATGCAATAATTATGAGAGAGATGAAATTCTGAAGAAAGAATTTTCAAAGTCTGCTACAAAGAACCATACTATTCTGCAGTCTACTGACTTTGGAGACATCCAGAAATGTGACTTTTCTGCTTTGGAAGTCTTCACATTATCTCCTGAGTTTTCTACCCATGCCCCCACCCTTCTGTACCTGTGTGCTCTAGAGGTTTTCCAGGAAAGAAGGGATTTAGGACCAAAACAACCTTTGAAACTGGCCAGAGGCAACTTCTAGAACTGAGGAAGCAGCAAAGAGGGCCATGTGCTACAGTTTTTATACAGGGTATTTTTAGGGCTCTGTGAACTTTAGCTAAAGTTTCAATTTTGGAGCCTTTTCCATATGGTTCCAAAGAGTGTTATGTGCTGCACAACACAGGTATTGAGTATTTACCAGATGGGTCTGTAATAAATTTTGCTTCCATGCGCCGGCTTTGCAGCTTCCTCGCTGTGATTCAAAAATTAGCTTTAACAGGGGCCTTCAGCCTGGACCCAACTCTTGGAGTCCTCAGTTACTTAAAGCAACCAGAAAAAACCCTGTAATATGACATTATAAAGACACTGAATTCTTTCTGATACCTTAAGCAGAACTTACATATATATATATATTCTCTTGAACAAGGCTTATCTGCCTAGCTATAGCGTGGCTGTATAAACCGCATGTGACCAAACAGAAAAAGAAACCTGACGATATACATATGCCCGCACTCCTGCAGTTCTCTGCAAGACACAGTGGGTGCGATAATGGATCGATTTCTGAGCTGTGTTTGTAACGTACTCATTTTAACCAACCCTAGCTCCTTAAGTCGCCGTTGGAGCGCTGCATGGTGGGGGAACGAAAAGAGGGGGGAATAATGTCATCAGCCTTGAGATCTGCAAGGAGCTCTAGGATTGGAAAGCGAGAAGCATTCTTAGGTTGCCTAGCGATAAAGCTGCCGATGATATCATCCCCCGGAGCCCGGCCTCCCCCCACCCTCCGCCCTTCCCCGCCCGGCTTCCCTTCCTCCCTTCCCCGCTCCCGTCTCCCACGCCCGGGTTCAAAGTACAGCCGCGCGGGGTGAGGGAGCCAGAGCCGGACGCGGCGCTGTCACGTGCGCCCGCACATGTCGGGGCGCACGCTGAGCGGCACGTGAGAGGGGGCGGAGCGGCGCCTGCTCCTGGCCCTCCGCGCGTGCGCACTGCCCCTGTGCGCCCGCTGCTCTCCAGACGCCGGCTCCCGGGAGCGGGCGACGGGGCGGGGCGGCCGGGCCGCAGGACCCGCCCCCCCGACAGCTGCGGCACACCCTTCCCGGCTGCGTCTCGGCGGGCCTGCCCTGGGTAGTCATCCCTCCCGAATTAAAGTTGGCTCCTGACTCGGGACTCCTCGAACCGTTCTGACACAGCAGTTTCCGAGCGGCCCTTTTGGGCGCGGGTGACGGGAAGGTCGACAGCCGCCTCGGAAGGGCCTTGGGGCGGGAACTTCAAGCCTGGGCTGGCCGCGGCCGGGCGGGACCCCGGCGGGCCCTGTGCCCGGGCCGAGACTTGCGGGGGAAGCCCCGGGCGGTGGGTGGGGGTGGGGAGACAGTGCTGGAGCGGAGCTCTTGGCGTAGGAGCTGTCGCAGTACCGGCTGATGGAGGCGTTGCGTCTTTTCATTGGTCTCACGTGGAGTTTTGCAAATTGAATTTCCACTAGTTAAGCACTAGGGGATTTGTTTAATTGTGATAAAATATATTGGGACTTTCCGTTCAAGGTGTGAAATAAAAGAAGCGATTTTATGGCACCTAATGGATTTTGCGTGGTGCAGTGAAATGAAGGGAACTGACGTAGCCAGAGGCTGAGGGATGGATTTTTCTAAAGCTACATTTAAAAAAGTTATTTACAAACCCTTTCTGTTAGGAAAAATGATCCAGTCTCACAGTTTCGCTTTTTAAAGTGACCACGTTGATTGTGTAACGCTTCCCAAAACATGCATATTTATAAATGGTCTAAAATGAATAGTTTGGAGGAATTCGGAGTTCATAATGCCCTTTAGCTAATCGGGTATACCCGGAGGTGTTGCAAAAGTAGGGACGCATCACTACCCCTTGCAAATATGGTTTTGGTCACGTGATGGAAAGGGATCTCAGGCGTTGACAGTAATATTTGGACAGGTCAGGTGCCAGTATTTGCTAAGACATCACAGAATGGCTGTAAATTTTCCAGTCTAAAGGGCATAGTGAGTGCCACCCTGGGGACAGACTACTTTCTATAAGCTAACAGACATTAACAAAGCACAAGGCTTCCTTTGTTTGTTGTTTGCCTATCAGTGATGTGTATGCATATTGTCCTATAGGTTGAGTTTGAATAGCACTCCCTGCCACTCCCCACCCCGCCTTTTCAGGTCTCTGTTCACCTGCGGCTGCTTCAGAGAGGCCTTCCCTGAGCAGCCCATAAGCTGAAATACAAAATACTTCCCGTCACCAACATTCTTTATTGTTTTTTTTTTTTTCCGTAGCAGCTATCACCCCTGATGTGGTGTGTGTATAACACTGTGCTGTATATGTATACACACACACACACACACACAAATCTTTTGTTGCTTGTCTCCCTAAGATAAGCAGGGACTTTGTTTTGTTCATCGCTCTTTGTTCAATGCAAGAGTGGTACCTGGCAATAAAGAAGTAAACAAATATTTGCCTTTTATAAATATGTATTGATCCTCAATATATATTTTCTGGAAGAATGAATGTCCATCTCTGGCAACCACTTCAGTTTGATCGCCTCCACAGACAACAGCACACAACTTCTCAAAGCATCGCATTCCATGTTAAGAATCCATTTTCTCAACTTTCACTGAGCACCTGCTGTGTTCCAGGCACTGTGATTCAAAGAAAAAACGACATAGAAAAGTCAACAAGTGGTAAGGAGGCCAAAGCAGTTAACATCCCATGCCTGCAAATGGGAAAAGATTCAGCATGATTTGGAAGCTGATTGAATTTTATTGTTTCATAACATTTTGGATACAATATTGAAGCATCAAGAGAGTAGTTCCCTTAACAATAGAGTTTATTCAATTTCACCTTAGCCTAAATGATTAAGACTAACAACTTATGTTTAAAAAAAAAAGTTCCTTTAATGATGTTCCTTCTGTGAAATTTAAAATTAAGGAAGATTCTGATCATTTCTCTGTCCTCTTGGTGAGCAAGAGTGGCTGCAATTGCCCTGTAGAAGAAGAAGGAAGCTTCAAAACTCACAAAGTGAGTTGTATCTCACCTCTCAGATGGCCCCAACCCCTGTGTAGGACTGAGCGGGACTCTCTGAATGCAACCTGTGACAGAATGCACAACACATGTGACTAAAGCTTCACAATCCCAGCTGCTTCAGCTCTTGGCAGGCTCTGCCAGGTGTGGTAACGTTTGTCCTTTAGTGAACTTCAAGGCAAGGCTCAGTATCTATTTATTAGTGTATTCTCAGCACCTATTACAATGCCTGGCACACAACAAGCACTCAATAAATGTTGAAATCCAAATCCTTTCCATTCCCACAATTATTGTCGTAGCTCAGACCTTTATCATCTCTCACCTGGACTGTTGCAAGAACCTATCTAGTGGCCTTTGTCCAATCTTCCTTTCCCCAAGCATTGACCAAACAGCCAGCACAATTAACTTTCGAAACACAAAAAGTATACTAAAGAACAGCCAGAGACTTCTTCGTGCAGTCATGAAGAACGCATGAAGGCTTTTACCTTCCCTTCTGGTTTCACCCTCTTCTATTCCCACCCTTTTCCTATTTCCCCCAACCAGATGATGGGTGACTAATTCCTAGGTGCACCAAATTACCGTGAGTTCCTAAATATGCTGTGCACTCTCAAATGTTTGTCTTTAGGTAGATTAACCTCCATTGGGATACCTCCTACTCATCCTTCAAAACTCAGTTAAAACTGCACCTCCTCTGTGAAAACTTCCATAACTATCTTAGTCAAAACTCAACCTCGCCCACTCCTTTGCTCTTAGCCCTTTCTTTAAATCTCCATTTTGGTATTTAACATCTTATTCCACAAATGTGCATGTGCAAGAAGTGATACCTATTCTTATTCTCTCTCAAGACTGACTTCATACCACCTCCCCAAGTGCTGATGGAAACTAATCCCGGTCACTGTGGTCTTTCCTGCCCCACCCCCACCCAGCCTCCTTTAGAATCTTCACAAGGACGGACCTGGGATTTCAGGAGGGCAGCGGTAGGACCCCTTCATTCTCAGAATCTAATTGTCAGTGTCCAAGCCTGCTGCTTGGTGTCCTTGCCATCTCTGCTACTTTCTGGGTAAGAGTCTTTGCTGATGAGGAAGCTCCAGGCCCTAGGGCACCGTGTCCCCATTTCCTTCTGGGGCTTTGCACACCTGTGACCCCACTGCCTTATTGCTTCTGCCTCTAATCCTTGCACTTAACTCTCTCCCTCCTTCTCCAACTTTAGAGAGGCTTCCAGGGACCAGGCAGCTAACCTAAATGAGTGATGTGGGCATAGAGAATGGTAGGGACCCAGGTGAGCTGGAGGTTGTGCCCCCTTTAAAAGGGACAGACATTACTCAACTCCAACCAATAGTAGCCTGGTGAAAATGTAGGCCCAGTATTGGGAGATCATCTAAGTTTTCCAGGAAAAGCTGAAATCTAGATTTTATGTGAACTCTACTTTCAAAAGGTTGGCAACTATTTTTAAAAACTTCAAAACACTATTCATTGTAAATGAAATATATCTATAAAGGTAATATTCTGCCTGGAGAAGGCCACTTTGAGACCACTGCTTTAAAGGAGGAAAAAAAAAAGGCAGGGGTGCTGGCAGGAGGTTTCCATCAAAACTCCCCTGATGCAAGTAGCCCCAGAGCCATTCTCGAATATAGGTGGAGGGGAAACTGCAATGAGAACAGACACAGGTTAATGTCTCAATAAACTATCCTGTCACATTGAAACTCTTCGAATTGTATTGTAATTAACTGGGTACGGCTCTGGACGTCCTAACGCTGCTGTCCCGAAGACTGGCACCAGCCTGTGCTTGGCCCTTGCTGCTGCCTGTCAGACTGTTTACTTGTTTTTAGCTCCTTCTCACATTTCCTTTATGACCCTCCCAGACCTCTCTCCCCCACTTACCCCAAGACTTCTGCTTATCTCCAGACTCCTCACTCTCAGAAAAACCCCTACTCTGCCCCATGGGGCATAATCTCCCTAACTCTCAACCCTTCCTACCTCCCTCCTCCCACACCCTCACTTCCCTGCCTACAGCTGCAGAGAGAAAGGTGGCCCTCCTCCTGCTCCAAGCCAACGCTGCCATTTGTGGCATTGCTAATGTATGAAAATTATCTGTTAAAGCTTCGATGCCCTCTTCATGCGGTCAGTCTGGATCTCTGTTAAGGGAGATCCGCTGTTCATTCATCATTGCATTCCTGGAGTCTAGTACACTGCCTGGGACAGAGAAGAGGATCAGTAAACATTTATTGAGTAAATGCCTTTTTTTAATATCTAGGGGCATGCCAGTGCCTAAAAAATTTTCTAGAGACATGAGACAACTGTTGAAACCCGAGGCTTCATAGGCTATTGATCTAGAGAGAGTGGTTTCCCCTGACTCTGTGTGGGCTAAATTTGGAGGAGATAATCCAGGAGGGAATGTAGCTGGCAGGCCAGGGAGTTTCTCCTGGGTCAAGTTGGTGGCATCCAGCTGTGAGTTTGCTGTATGAATACCTCCTATCTGTCCTCTCTGGTTACTGCTGCGGGGGCTGGCCTTCTGGTACTTGCTGAAGGGAGCAAGGGGGAACCTCCATGGCCATGTCACATTGCTCTCTGTCCCCTTAGGTTTGTTTCTACCATAAAGATACCATTAGGAGATTGTCTTTTGGAGAAACAGATAAGTACCAAGCCCTGTTACTCCTTGTGTTATTTCAAGACATTTTTTTCTCTAACTTTTAAACTTAAAAAAAAAATGTTTTGATGCCATTTTAAAATCTATGTAAATCAGTTTATATTTATCTTTTATTCTACTCTCATGTTTTAAACAAATATCTTCTATCCTATTTTATTTCTTACCTTATTACCCTGTTGACTTATTTAGAATATCTGTTTTAAATTATTTCATAGCTAACTCCACTTCATTTTAATTTTAACCTTAGTTATTTTAAACTTCCAGTTTTCTCTTTAAATGTGTCTTCTAATAATGATCTAACATTTATTTTTTAATCTTTATTCGGCTTATCTTAGAGCCCATATTGTACTTCTGTTTATGAGTTTTTTTAAAAAATAATTCTCCCGGTTTAAAACACTGCCTTACTATTCCTTTAAGATTTTTAAGTTCTTATTTCTTAATGTACAGCTTTAACCTAGCATCATTTAGTATCACGTTTTAATCTTTTGTTCTCTCTTCCTTTTGGCACCATTACTTTTCTTTTCTATCTTCTCTCTTATTTGTGAATCTGTCAATCACAAATGTTCTCTGCCCCTGCCCTTCTTTCTGCCAGCCCCAACTATAACTACATTTTTTCTTGCATTAATGTTGGTTTTTGACACAGCATTCTATAAATCTTTATTTTCATATTGTATGGTTTGAAATCCATAGTCTGTAATTGTTTTAACTAGCTTCTTTTGGTTGCAAGGAACAAACTCATTCTAATAATCTCAGGTGATGGGCATTTTATTGTAACAAATGTGCAAATAAGGAAACCAGCATCCCAGCCACTGGGCCGGCCATCCTGCAGTCCTATGGGACGTCCTCAGGAAGAGCCGGAGCTCTGGTGGAGTTGAGCCTCGCAGGCCCTAGAACTGAAAAAATAAAATAAAATAAGCATTCAGAAGCAAATATAATATCAACGTGCAAATCTTTATTCTATACCTTGTTACTACATGTCGCCTAACTATATATGAATTTCAAAGATAAGAGAATCACATGAACATCCAGGAATAAGAAGCAAGCCCCCCACAAGGGAAACACCAGCATGTTCAGGGAGCCCCAGATTCCTGCATAGCAATTTTCACCTCAGAAAACAGAGGAGCAAGGCTGATGCTGTTGCTACTCGCAGGTGTGGTCCCTGAACCGGCAGCATGGGCTTGCGTGGGAGCTTGTCACAAATGCAGACTGTCCGTTGCCACTCCAGATGCGTTGAATCAGAATCTTCATTTTGACCAGATGTACAGATGATTCCTATGCACGTTAAGGTTTGAAAAGCACCAATCTATATAGTCCTGAGGGAAAGAAAACTGTGATGCAATTTTTAAAAACCCATCCAAGGAGTTTCTCTGGTATAAAGGCAACAAATTAACATTCTCAAATCTGAAAGAACTAAAGCAGTGGTTCTCAACCCAACCTGCTTCTTTAAATTTTGCTCGCAGCTTTCTTTGGTCTTTTTATTTTTTCCTAAGAGAACTTGTTCATGTAATTTCCTTGAGATTGGAGACATTAATTTGCATGTTAAACCCCCTTGAGGAATCACATAACTGTTAGATGGATTTTGCCCTCAGAGAACGTGATTGAATTGGTCTGGGATGACAACCAAAAGCAATAGTTTTTCAGAAGCTCCCACGTTCATCACAATATGCGGCCAAGGTTGAGAATCCTGGAACCGAGAGAAACCAAATCCACAAACCTTTCTTGAAAAAGTTACTGAAAGATGGACACACCAGACAACAAAGAAATGAGTCAAACTAAAGAACTCAGAAATGAAGAAACTGTGGTAAGAGGTAACAAATGAATCCATTTAAAAGCAGACTACCTCTAAGTAACTGGGAATTTTGATTAAAAAATATGATGGGGGCTTTACTCCTAAAGCGATCCAACAGCAAATACGTTGTTGTCTACCTCCTAGATTTCTATTTCTGTTTGGTGCACACCCTCGCCAGGTCTGTTATTTTCTGGATTTTACATCATCGGTTCTCTGGGTTTCAAACTACTGATTCTTGCTCCATGCTCCTTCTTTTACCCACCTCACCCCTGGCAAGCTTTCCCTCAACTGGGAGACTTGACAAGGGAGATTGTGACTTACCTTGGCAATCTGCTCTCAAACTGGGTTTCTAAAAGACAGCCAGAAACAGGGACTAGGGAAAGACTAGTGCTATTGGATTAGAATTAGAGGGATCGGTATGGAGGGACTCGGGATTTCATTGATATGACCTGCACAGCTCCCATCTCTCCGGGGCCCTGCCTTGCAGATTCCAGCCCTTCAGTGCCCAACCTCTGATCTCTGCCTCCTCTGCTCAGAGGGACTGCCATGCTCTGCTTGGATTCCGGTCGCTGCACTGCAGTCAGGAAAATTTCCCCAGGCAGAGAGCCAAGATTATCATGAGGTTTACCTCTTATATTTCTCTGCCTTCGGGGATCGATTGCAGTCTTGCGTCGCCTACTCTGCCTTGTGTTACTTGTTCTCCAGCATCTGAAAACACTTGCCTTTGAGATCTTGTCCATTTTACAGTTAAGGCAAGAGGGCTCGTACCAGCTACTCCACCATAGACAAAAATGGAAGTCGTGGGCTATATATTGGATAACAGTATTATATTAATGTTAAATTTCCTGAAATTGGTCATTGTCCTGTGGTTATGAAACAACTGCTTGTTATTAGGATATACATGATGAAGTATTTAGGATAAAGGAATTATGATGTCTGCAACTCAGTATCAAATGGTTCAGTCCAAAAAATAATGTGAATAGCAACAATATGGATATGTATATTTCTAAAGGGAGCAAGAGAGAGATTGATAAAGCATATATGGAAAATGCTGTCAGTGGTGAATCTAGATGAAGCATATATGGGAATTCATTGTAGGATTTTTGTAACTTTTCTATAAGTTTGAATTTTTTTCAAAATAAACAGTAAAACAAAGCATCCCCTTGAGTGTAGACTGGGCTTAGTGACTCACTTCCAAAGGTTAGAGTGGAACGAGCTGGCAGATACCACCTTAGCCGAGTGATATGGTTACCGTCACTTGTGATACATCATGTGGCTATCATGTACCCATGGGTATTATGTGATGAGAAGGGCACTTCACCTCTGTGGTTTTCTCACTCAAACTTTGTAACCCAAATTAAGAACAAATGGGTGTCCTTAATATACCTTTCCTTAAATGCGCTTTCAAATTGGGTAAGTGTTAGCCATTTCATTTCTTCCTACACAAGTAGCATCTATCTCTAGAGAAATGAGGATGATGTGTGTTTGTCAATTTTATTCTAATTTTATAATCCAGAGAAATTTATGACATTTTTCTAAGACAGTGGTTTTTGTTTTTATGTGTAGTCCTGTTTTGATAAAAATGCCAGTGTTACTAATGAATGTCATTCATAACATTTGAAGAAGGAAGCAGGAGGAGGAAAGCCTTGAAGCATGAGAGGGATTCAACCTGCCTAGCTTTGAAGATGGAGGAATGGGGCCAGTGCTGAGGAATGCAGGAAGCCTCTGGAAGCTGGCAGCAGCTTTCAGCTGACAGCAAGGAAGCAGGGACCTCAGTCCTCAAAAAGGCCTCCCTTAGAGCCTTCAGGAAGTAATGCAGACTGCTGTCACCTCGATTCTAGTTTCATGTGAGCCACACTGATTCTCTGACCTGCAGAATTATAAGGTAATGAGTCCGTATTGTTTTATGCCACATGAAGTGGATATGGGAATTCATCCTATATGTACTAAGCCATTAAGTTTGTGGTTATTTGCAAGGGCTGCAATAAAAACGTAGTACAGCAGGCCTCACTGAGATAGTAAAATTTCAGCCAAAACTTGAAGGGGGTGAGAGAGGAAGCCCGGAGGAGATCAGGGAAGAGCATTCCAGGCATAGAGAACAGAAGTGCAGAGGTCTTGTGCTAGGAGCATGCGAGGCATGTCTGAAGAACAGTAGGGAGCCAGTATGCCTGCTATAGAGTGAGCAAGGAATAGATTTGTAGGTGGCAACACCAGAACAGGAAGGTTTGCCTTCCCTATTGTGAAATCGGACTGGCTAAACCTCCCACCCAAGCTTGGAGGAAGTAGGTGCTCTGCCCAGTGCCCCCCCAGTGCCTAACTCCATTCACCTGATGGTGGTTTGGGAGCACGCTCATTGTTTGGCTGCTTTACCAGTAAGGCCCACTGTCATACGCTTGCCCTGCCTGGCCATCCCCAGGCTGCCAAGCCTCCAGGAGCCGCTTATCAGACATGATGAGGTGACTTCCCATGGCTCTGGCCCCTTTGATGGTCGGCATGGCTATATCCTTCATAACCAGTAATCTTTCAGATACCTGCGTTTCGGAGAACAGCCTTTCAGAGATTAGGATTGCTCTCCTGGAAAGTTGGTTGCGGCAAGAACCCTGATGTGCTGGGTTTTCTAGTAGGATTCAGCATCAGCCTGGAAGACATCTGGAATTTTTAATGCTCAACTCCTTGCATGCATGGTTTAGTCATTTTATCTTTCTGGCTGTTGGGGAACATATATTTTGTCAGATGTAAAGGTGGCTGGCCATCTCTACATCTGTCAGGCTCCAAAGCACCGTTACCACGCATCTGAGGCCGCATTTCAGGAAATGTTTTCCTACAATTCTGTCTGGGTCTACGATAAAGTGGATCTGATTTGTCTTAACATTGACAGTTTCTACCCAAGGCACGTGTGGTTGGTTTGGAGTGAATCAGCCCCCGGCCTTTTTCCTCATGGGGGAGAGTATGTGCTCTCCAGCTTGCACAGAACAAAGTAATCGAACTAGTATAGGACAGAAAGAATGCCTCTTAATTTCTATTTTTGAAGTGTCCCTAAAAGTTCTCACTTGTAATACTTCCGATGTGCTTATATTTATTGTTCCTGTTCTTAAAGTTGATGTTGAGCGTGGGTTATGGGTCCTGATTAATTATTACTTTGAGTAGCCCCAGTACCTAGCCTGGCATTCAGTAAGTATTTAAAAATTCACTCACTCAACCATCCTCTCACAAAGTAAATGGCCCTTTGCCAATTTTTATGTCTCTAAATAGGAAGTAGGTAAAATTTGGTGGTGCTCACCATTTCTGATGCACTTTAGAGCAGCATTGCATCACCTTTTACTTCATGGGTTGAAAAGATTTTCGAGGCAGTTTTATCTCATGAGAATAATACATTCTATGTCTATTAAAAATTGATAGTAAATTAACTACAGAAACTTAAACAAGTTTTAAAAGTGAGCCTAAAGGGAGAAACTGATGAGATATTTTATGTTTTAAAACTGAAAAAAAAAAACCAGTCTTCTAGATGGATACATTCAGTACTCTGTATGATTGCAGATATCAACCGAGCTTCCTTGTGAAACCTGCCAGTGTTATGAGACCAGGCAACACAGTGTCTCAGGACCAACTCAGGGGAATAAACTTTGACAGACATCTACACAGTTATTCCCTTTCTTACACTGCACAATTTCGTTTAGAGATTCTGCTCCCCTCCTATCATCAGACCTTCTGAAATCCATAATAAGCAACAGGTTAGTAGATAAAATTAGTGGAATAAGTCTGAAAATGACATTTTCCCCCAGATGTAGAGATGTTTGTCCTCCGCGAGTGTCTCAGTCAGCTCAGGATGCTGTAACAAAGTACCATAAACTCAGTGGCTTAAACAACAAACATTTATTTCTCACATTTCTGGAGGTTGGAGGTCCAAAACGGGAGGCAGCAGGGTTGGGCTCTTCGTGAGGGATCTCTTTCGGTTGTAGACTGCTGACTTCTCGTTGTATCCTCACATGGTAGAAGGAGGGTGAGCCAGCTCTCTGGGGCGTCTTCTTATAAGGGCACTAATTCCATTCATGAGGGCCTCACTCTCATGACCTAATTATCTCCCAAAGGCCTCATGTCCAAATACCGTCACATTGTACTTCAACATATGAATTTTGGGGAGACACAAACATTCAGCCCATAACAAGGAGGATAAAAGATTCTTATCTTTTGATCTTCTGGGCCTTGGCATCTTGGACAGATGGTGTTTGCTTATTAAACCTGGGGGGATCTCCATGCAGAGCTGAGTATTCTTGACATATGACTTTAAGGACATTGCTTAAATCCAGATGAGCTCTCTCCAACGTTCATCTTCAACAGAGAAGACAGATCCAGATTATACAAATCCTACATGTCTTCTAGATTCTAAACAAAGGTAATATATCCAGACTGTGCAAATGCAGTAATTACAGTGCAAATTATCATCAAATAATTGTATTCATGTAAAAGCATGTCAGGAAAGACAAAGCAAAGGCAAAATAGGCTAAGGTCCTGACCACAGGACTCTGTCCCCTTAAGCTCTGTGCTCAGCATAGCTCACTCCATCCTGTTTGAGTATTCCTATTGTAAATTCCACTTACAGTCCAAAGACCTAGGGTTCCAATCCTGGCTCCACCACCCAGTTGCATAGACTTGGGAAAACCACTTATACATCTTTTTGTCTGTTTCCTTATCTGTATAATGGGGATGGTGATGAAATAAGGTCCACCTCAGAGTGTGTGGGGCTCAGAGCTTTGTGAGTGTTAAAGCCCTAAACAAATACCCATTATAATTGGTTTCTAGGAGGCAATCCAACAAAGAGATCCAGAACGTGGAATCAGAAATGGGACAGCCTGGTTTGAGCCTCCCTCATCAGCTTTGTGACCTTAACCAAGTTACTTCTCTAAAATTTATGTTTTCTTGTCTGTAAAGAGGATGATTTTAATGAGAGTAGCATCCCTGTAGGATAGAGACAAGGATTAAATGACATCATCTAAAACCTCTTGTATGTCTTTTTGGGTGAGTTCAGTGGTCATACAATACTGTGGAAAGACTAGAAGGGAGAAAGACAAGTGTAGCATCCCTTTGGCATCATGGTTCGTCATGCCACAGTGGCACCAGGCTCTTTCTCAGGCTGCAGGGCTGCGTTCCCAGGCTGTGCTGTATCTCTGTGAGATACAGTGGCCCCAATCTTCCTGCTCTCCCAGACAATGGCACCAACCTTTAGCCATCACTCATTCACTTACCTGATAGGTTGTAAAACTAGTTTTCTTGGTATCTTGCCACCTAATCAGTTCTTATCTGCATTTTTTTCTGGGTCAGAGGATCATGAGCCTTGGGTTCACTGTGGTCAGAGTCAATAGCTATGTATCAGGAAGTTGCTTTGCTAATGAGATAATTCAAAATTTCTTCAGGAACTTCAATCTGTTGCTGGGTAACAAACCCCAGTGCCTGTATCTAAAATCTACCCTGCTCTTCAATTTTTTCAACTAGAGCAATTGAGGAATGTCTATTCAGGTCCTTTGCCCATTTTTAATGAGTTTTTTGTTTTCTTGCTGTTAAGTTGTTTTCCCCAAATTAAATGGAAGTAGTGCCTCTAATTACGGAGACCACCAAAAACACCTTGGCAAATTTTCAAATGCCCCCTAGTGGATGGAACTGCCTCAGTTGAGAATCACCATCCTGAAGGTTTGTGGAAAGCTGAGATAAGAGGAACCTCTTTATTAAGTCTTGCCAGAGAGTCTGGCATTTACAGCAGTGGTTTCTTAGCATATTCTTTCATGGAACTTTCAATCTACCTTTTATGAAATTTTTATTTGGAAAATTGTGTTGTAAAAAATGAATACAATATTACAAGCTATGTTTGAGCCAACACATCTGTAGGGCAGGCTATTTATCTTTGCACTAACGGAACAAATTTCCATACCTTTGCAAAAATAGCCATCTTCACAAATTACTACTTGTAAAGTCTAGACTTCTGGATTCTTGTTCATATTTAGGACATTCTGATTCTTCAATAACTCAAGCCAAGTTGAGTGACTGAGTGTGGATTCTGTGATGGTTTATTAATCCCTGGATTTGGCAGTTTCCCTCTAAAATCTGCACTCTTCCTTCTCCACTCCCACGGCTTCACTTGACCAGCCTTTAAATAAATAAATAAATAAAATCTGCACTCTTCGTGAATTACAAAAGTGTTATCTCAGTGAAATGAGTTCTTTCTTTTGATCAAATTCATAGTAGATAAAAATGACCAATTACTACTAGACTGCACAGAGAAACTATATTTAACAAGATCTTTCAGACTATGTTACTTTGTCACTTCAGAAATGAGCCACGGAGTGTGAGCAGATAAAACATGTTCACTGCTGGTTTTTTTTTTTTTTTTTTTGGCAAAGAAACAACTTACTTAATTCTTTGGAGTAAGTGGCCCGTCCTCTTTCAAAAACAATGCAGGAAAGTAAATTAATTTAAGACATAAAGCGCACTTTTTAGACAATGAATAGCTCTTCAATTTCTCGGGGTCTCTTCAAGTAATTCACCCTAACGCTGCGGCTTTGGAGCCCCGGAAGGTTGATGGACGGTAGCTGCTGCCCCCTAGTGTAAGATCCCTTGTTACTGCAGACATAGGGTTCTTGAGACAACCAGCCCTCCTCCCCCTGCACTGCCAAAGGAATGGGAAACAAATTAAGGTGCTTTGTTTACATGATACAGATAATTGAGAAAGTTATAGTATATTATTATTTCAGAATGAATAGTTAGAACACTTCTTTTGTAATTTCCTTCAAAAATAGTCATTTGCTGTTTTTCTGTCTTTGCTTCAAGTTTAACTTTCTCATTATCATTTTCTGCTTTTCCCACTAAGGGGCTGGCTACGTAATTTGTAGGACCCAGCACTAAATGAAAATGTGATACCCTTCGTTCAAAAACCAGGGGGAAATGCCATTAAAGGTACTAAAGTACCTTTTCCTTTTCCTTCGTAGTCTCTCTCTCTCTCTCTCTCTCTCGTTATGGTGTTTTTTACTGTGCTATTTAATGTCAATCTAAAGGAAAACTTTGAATTTTAATCATCAGTATAAATTTTGCCATTCATCTTCATGTTGTGTAATGCCAGTAAGTACAACTATAAGAGCAACTATAACTTGTATTAAGTACAAATATAAATTGTGCTTTGGAATTACCAAAATTATAAAATTTGTATTATTTTATCACTCACGCATGCATATATATTTCATTCTTACCAGAACAGTGGAAATGCTGCACAAAACTATTTCAGCTGATTTTATTTCACTTATTTTATTTATTTATTTTTTTTGAGACAAGATCTCACTTTTCTTGCCCGGGCATGAGGGCAGTGGTGTCTCACTTCTTGATTTGTGTGCATTCAACCAACACTCTCTACCTTTGGCTTGCTGATGAGTAAGGCAGGACTGCAAGGAAAAGGGACCATGGGGTACCCTATCTTTCTCTTTCTTTGTATGTCAAAATTTTCAGCACAAGTGGTTGCCTGAGTAAGAAGGGAGGTGACAGATTTCTTAGAACACCATTGTCTTCTGTGTTAGAAGCAAGTTGTGGTTTGAAAGGAAAGAGTGGCCTCTTGGGTTCCGGGTGCTCCCTCTTGCTCAGTTGTAGATGTAACACGCTCACTTCGTATGTGCTTTGAGTCTCACTGGACTCCCTTGCACTGTGGGCCCCCTGCAATTCTGTGCTCATGACACAGTGCGAATGCTGTAATATATGCAGACAGAGGGTAAGGCATGCAGACATGCGTATCTCATAGGTGCATCTCTTCTCCTCACACAGGTGATCCACTGTCCTAGCAGACTTCACTTATAAACACAAATTCAAAAATGAAATTATTAAGGATTTCTTGATGGTGACAGCAGAGTATTCAATCAGGCACGAGGGCCCTTCTGAGTTCAGGGCCCTGTGTAACTGCGCAGAGTACATGCAATTCCACAAAAGTACAACTCAAATCTGTTTTTGCTTGTTTAGGCTTCCATCAATTCCAAATAGGAATTTAATTCAGGCTCTTCGGAAAAATATGCAGCACTTTTCTTAGTGTACAGCCACTGGTCAGCACTTACTCAGAGGCAGGGCCAGCTGAGATGCGATTCTGTTGCGAGAGCCACGTGTTGTGCCTTGGCCTCCAGAGCGCCCTGACTTGCAGTCTGGTTTGGGTTCAGAGCCATCGTTTTGAGGTGGGGATAAAGACTGTCAACGTAGAAATCACGTGAAAATGTTTATTACATCTAATGGGGTGTGTACATTTTAAAGGACTGGAAAACTGAAGGGTATTTGCTGTGAAGAAACCAGAAAGGTTTTCTGACTCCTCAGCAGAAACATAAAGACAAGAGGCAAAATTAAGTTCACTTCTAAAACTTGGTAGTACTTAAGAGTAGACGAGTACTAGGGTTTCTTCAGCTTAACTTTCCAAAAAAGGTGTCTATGGCTGCTAGGAGGACTGATTTTTAATTGAAATTTATAAATTAATCTACCAAAGATTCAGCGAAACTGCATTTGCTCTGTGAGTGCTGAGTGAACAGGGGAGGGGGGAGTCTAGAGGGAGAAGGCAAAGTTCCTGCCTCCGGGACCCACCTGGTTTGGATGATCAGGACAATATCCGTGAAATAATAAGAAAACAGTAGAAGATCCAATTTAATATTTTTACTGGTCTAATAATACATTTCTATTTTATTCAATTTAGACCAAAAAAATTTGGGGGGGGGGTTTAAACCACTTTATTGAGAGGAATTGGGGACAGGAACAAAGAAGGGCGTAGGATGATGAGATCCAACGTCTTTGGCCAGGCCAGGACCTCCCAGGCTTCGCAGACACGGAAAAGCTAGACAAAAAATGTTTGAAGCCATATCTCAGTTCCCTTTGTCTTCTCGAAGGGAATCCTGAACCTCGTTTGAGCTTTTCTTGGTGACCAGCGCTAATTGGCATTAGCCTGTTAGACTTTTAAAATGACTTCTTTTCTCCTCCCCTCTTTGTCCTCCTCCCGTGTCAGCTTGACTTTTCGGGTGTGTCTGTGAGGGTGTTTCTGGATGAGATTAGCATCTGAAGACTCATTAGCATTTGGTAGACTGAGCGAGGCAGAACATGCCCTCCCCAGTGTGGGTGGACATCAGCCACCCTGTCAACGACCTGGATAGAACAAAAAGGCGAAGGAAGAGAGAATTTGTGATCTCCGCGTGACTGCTTGAGCTGAGACATTGATCCTCCCCTGTGCTCAGCCTGGGCCTTAACACCATCAGTACTCCTGGTTCTCACGCCTTTGGACTCAGATTGGAATATGCGCCCAGCTTTCCCGGGGCTCCAGCTTGCAGACGGCAGATTGTGAGACTTCTCAGTATTCATAGTCATGTGAGCCAATTCATTGTAGTAGATCTCTCTCTAGAGATATAGATACAGATACATATAGTTATGTCTGTCTGACTGTCTGTCTTTCTATCTGTCCATCCATCCATCCATCCTATTGATCATGTTATATTTCTCTGGAGAACCCTCACTAATACATCCTCCAATAAATTTTCTCTTTCCTGTTGTCTTCCCTGGGTGCAGGGTAAGCAGCTGTCCTTCTCTGAATACTCAGCGTATCTATTTCTCCCAGACCTCTACTCTCCATTTCTTCATTTGTTGCCCCAGCTCTGTTAATAACATCTGCAAATGAAATTTGTGTCTATGTAGTTACCACTTCTGGAGCTTTGTATGCCTTTGTGTAGATCCATATTTCCAAGTGATATCATTTTTTTTTTTTCTGCTTGGAGAACTTTCTTTAACATTTCTTGTAGTTCAGGTCTCTGGTGAATGAATTCTTTCAGCTTTGTTTATTTCACCAACGTTTTTAAAAGATAACGGTGATCTTCACCATCAGCCAGATGTGAGATTCATTTTTGAATGCGTGTGTCCCTGCTTTAATGGAGTGGGTTTTTATTCCACTGAGCCCTTGGCCTTGACCCGTCAGTCGGTCAGTCTGCCACTGTGGATGCAAAGTAGACGCGGCTGGACGTGCACTTGGTTTTCCTAGCATGAAATCCTCAGTGGATTTTGCTTCATGCCTAGTGGTCTTTATGAAGAAATAAAGTCCTGCCTCTCAACAATTACTGAAAGCACTATGGAATTGAACTGTAAGTCCAAAGCACAGACCTTGTAAGAGTTAGAAAGCATACTAGAGTTGTGCAGCCCTGCCCCGGCCTTACCCCCACACCTACAGCTTTCTTATCGTGCAGACGAGGAGGCTGAGGCAGTCATGGAAGAACTATGCTCATTTGCCACATGTACCTAACAGAAGCCATATTTTGTGTACAAAGATTACGTCCCTTTGCCTTAGGTTATTTGTCCATGGCAGGGAATGTGGATTCAGTAAGTTTGGAATAAAGCAGGAATAAAGAGGAGCTAGCAGCACATTACCTTCTGAACATATAGGAACGTTTCGGCTTAGCCTTGGTTTACAAGGTCCAGGGTTTGTCTGTCTTTGCATTCATAGCAACTAGCAGAATGCCTGACACATAGTAAGTGCTTGATAAATGCTTTTTATTGTTAGGTGATAAATATCATTAACTGTTGTTCCTGGTTAAGAGATCAATGCTGAATATAAAAAAATCTACAAAGTGAAAAAACATCTAAGTTATAAATAATGTGGGAAGGGGACAGTGAAAGAAAATATTTTTTTTGAAATTTAAAAACGTGACCTTAATGACTATGTCATTGTCTTTCACGAAAGATCTACATGTAAAAGTGCAGGTCTCTGTTTAAGAGAATATAGCAAATACAACAGAGCCATAACTATGACCACCAAAAAGCACAAAAGACAAGGTAGGAAGTAAAACTAATGCATAAGACTTTAAAAAAAAAACAAAAGCATTTAATATTAACAGAGAACAGTGACAGTAAGCATAAGGTGCTCCTTTTCAAAGAGGGGAGAAATTTTAGGTACCATCATGGCCAGCCCTTTATTTTACAGGCAGTAATGCTGCAGCCAGAGGAGTGAAATGGCTTTTCAAGGCCACAGGTTAAATAGCAGAAAACTGGTCCTATAAGCTGGTTTATCTCCATCACAGCTCTGTCCACACTTTAGCTGCTTCAGATGTTTCCTCTTCTATGTGGGAGGCCAAATAAAAATACAGACTTGGACTAAAGATCCAGAACAAAGGGACAGCAAGAAGGTAATTGGTTGTATGTACTCAGGGTTTTTCTTTAAGGTACATTAAAAATCTGAATATTAATATCCATCTCAGACCTTTCCCCCCAAATTTGAAAGTCTTCCAAGCAACCAGAGTTTCTCAGTATAGATAGACATTTTTTAGTGAAATTCAATAGCATGAAAACAAATCCTAAACTTTAAACAGATGGCAATTTGTGGGCTGATTACAGGTAATATTCACAGTGTCACAAGAGCAATCTCTGGATCTGTAGACTGAAGGAGCTTTAACTCGGGGAGCTCTCGATACAACAGAGCCGAAACAGAGTCCTCCTGCAGAGGGCATAGGATGACCAGGTGGGAGAGCGCTGCTGTGGTGCAGCGTGTCACCCTGGAAGGGGAGACCCTTTTTAATCCTACTCTGTTGGAGGACCGGAGAATGCTGCTGCAGTTTGAGAAGAAGGAAAGGTGTTCTCCATGCAGACAAACTTCCCAGCTCTTTCGACGCACATTCTCTGTGCTGCAGACCCGTTTGAAGAATGTTATGCTTTTTCTAAATCAAATAAATGGTCAATAGAGGTTGAGCAAATTCTATTGGGAATGCATTTTCTCTGAGTGATGATAATAGAACAAATAAGTAAAAGAATCATTACAAAGTACTTTGAGCCATTCCATCTTTAAGAATTCACTTTGGTGACATTGCAAGGTGAAGAAAGCTAAACTCATTTCCATTTGGGCAAAAATGTGTTTATTCTGCTTCAATTAGAGATACTAAGCCTAACGGATTTCAGAAGCCATAATTAAATAAGAGGGAGCCGTGGGCATGGGAGGGAGAGGGAGGTAAGCAGACACAGCAGATGGCGTGTGCACGCTGAGGAACGTAGCTCCAGGCGGGAGAAAGGAAATGGAGGCCAGGGACACCTGGGCTTTGGAAACCGACCCGGAGCTTGGCATGGGTGCATCAAAGGCTGACCTCGGGTTACATAACCCAAGTATCTGGGACAGAGATGGAGCGGCTGCATTGGGAATGAGAGGTGATTCTGAATGAACCGAGTCCACTGGAGAAATACAAATACTGCGTGTCTCCAACTTGAGTGTTTGTGAGCTAGAGTCCATGACATCCACGAAGGTGGAGGAGAGGTGAGGGGTCACGGTTTTGAATGCTTCAGTACCTGGTTCTCCGCCTTATAGGGCTAAGGCCATGGGGCCATATGTCAAGACCTTCTGCAAACAGGCAGACTTCTTCCAGGTGGTGCCAGTGCTTATCCATGAAGTATGTATTGAGCATTGGCAAACGGGCAGAGGAGGGCAAGATAGAAGGGACCAGGTCATAACAATATGTCACTGTCCCTGTGCCTGCTTCTCCCTCACCACCTCCTCTAGCACCAGTGCTATTGCCAGGAGGCTGAAGTGTCGGAGAGAGCAGAGGAGGCTGCCGGGAGTGGAGGACAGGGAGGCTGTGGAGCCAGTGAGAGCAGGTTCCCGTTTCTGTTTTATCACTTGTTAGTGATTTGACTTGGGCAAGGAGTCTTCATCTTCTGATATGGAAGACAGGATTCGTTCATTCATCTTTTCATCCCATTTCTATTTATCGAGGGCGTATTATATAGCCTGTGACAGATACTGGGACCAGAGGGGTGAACAGAACACCCTTGTGGTGCTTCCAGTATAGTGAAGATAGAAATTAAACGATCAGACAGATCACTGTATTATTATGATAACTTTGTGATAGAAAGCGAAGGATGTTATCCTGTGAAGGGGGAACGGAAGGCTGCATGGCAGGTAAAGTTGTTTTTAGCTAAAAGCAGTGGGGCAGGTGTGAGGACTGGAGGCACGTGGTCTGTCCACGCAGGAGCAGCCTTCAGTCTCTCAGAACAGGGGGCAGCCTGGGGGCAAGGACGCCTTGCTGTGCCGTGAGGGAGCACTAGGCCGGAGGGAGGAGTCTGCCCGGCCACGCCTGGTGGGGAGCCTGGATCCCCATCCTAGGCAGATGCGTTAGGAGCTATCGACCTTTCTTTGGTCTAACTACCTCTTAATTGTTTTCTGCTTCCCTGGCCGCCCATGCTGTGGACAGCGTTTAGTGACAAATTTTAAAGAGATTGAATTGGCTGACACATTTAGGTGTGTCCATATTTGTGATTTCTGTTCTCCATTTTCGTGATTTTCCAACTTTCCTTCACTTATCGTCTTTGTTATGTATCATAGAATTGTTGGGTGCTAGAGCTGGAAAGACTTAGAAATCGGCTCATCTTAGTTCTTCATTTTATGAAAATTGAAACTGAAGCCCAGGGAGAGTCAATGCCTTTTTGCCCAGTGCTGTCTGCCTACTGTGAAACAGGTGATGTTAGCGCGTCTGTGTCTCCAGACTCCTTTATACTTTCCACTCTTCTCGACAGAGTCAGGAAATGGGGAATTTAAACAAATGTAAAGTTAACCCATTGGAAACCATTTCAGATAAACATCTATCAGAAATGAAGCTACTCTGGCAACAGAGGGTAAGCCAACAGCTAAACGAAACAGGCATAAATTTCTCCACAGCACCCAACCCAAAGTTAAATAAATATCATTTTTGTTCTTTTTCTTAATTAAATATCATATCAGTTCATTTTTGGCACTTTCCCTCCCCTCCCCCTTTCCCCATGTTGGATTGCAGAGGAACCTGGGGGCTTACATAATTCAGGGGAAAAGAAGAGGGGCCTGCTTCTCAGCCCCTGTGGAGGGAGATGCATTCAAAGGTAGCAGGCTGAGCCAGATCTATACCCCACCTATACACACACACATACACACTCTCCAGCCAAGCTCAGCATGAGCATGAGAAGCTGCTATCTCAGAAGCACTGTGCCGATGGCTCTGCAACCCTCGTCCCCTCTCAGTCTTGGGCATCCCCGTCTCCAAGTGATGTCTTACTTCCTTACTCAGCCTTCACTCCCACACCCAATCCAGCTCATGCATGTTGTTGGCGTTTTATCTTCTAAACATAAAGATTGTCTGCAGGGCAGTCTACTTCTGTTTCAAAATTCTCTTCACTTTCTCTAAATCACCCACATACAAAAAGCACTTTACTACCCTAAGAGGTAAGAAGAACCTGGATGTTTGACTTCTCATTGATCCCCTCTCCTTTCTGGGTGCGGGAGCTGGAGAGCAGGGAAAGGTAAAGTCAAAATTCTCTAGAAAATCTGGAGTTGCTAAAAACATAAGAAACTAAAAATTTAAAAAGATATTGGTTAAAATTGTCCTCATATCACCCTCTTATCTAAATGCAATTCTGTTTTAGACAAGCGTCCCATCCATCTGTTGTTGGACAGTGACTGCTATGATCTGAAGGTTGGTGTCACCCCAAAATTCGTATGTTCAAATGCTAACCTCCAAGGTGGCGCCTTTTGGGAGGTGATTAGGTTATGGGGGTAGCCCAAGGGAGCTTGTTTGCACCTTCCACCACATGAGTTCATGGCAAGAAGTGCCCTCTATGAGGAACGGGCCCCTCACCAGACACTGATTCTGCTGGTGCCTTGATCTTAAACTTCCCAGCCTCCAGAACTGTGAAAAAAAAATGTCTGTTGTTTACAACCCACCCAGATTATGGTATTTTTTTTATAGCAGCCTGAATAGACTAAGACACTGACTTTTCTCCCAATGCATTTAGTGTCTAATTCCTCGTGGTCTCCCTCTCTGGCCTCTTCTGTCCACGGGCCTCCTAGCTGCAGATGTCCCTCCTGCTCCTGTCCTTGGCCCTCTCCTAGGCCTGCACCAGCACTTCTCCAACTTGAATGTGCATGTGAATGACATGGGGATCTCACTAAAATACAAATTCCAACTCATGAAGTGAGGCCTGAGGTTCTACCTTTCTAACCAGTCCCCAGGTGACACAGAGGCTGCTGGTCCTCTGACTGTACTAAGTAACAAATGTTTGCATTTCTCCCTGACAAATGTTACCTCTTCCTCATTTTCAAATATATTTGTATGTATATGGCAGCTAGGGGTGGGAGTTCTCCTGCATTTTTAACTATCAGCTCTGTGCAGACAGTTTCTATATGGACATCTTTGCTTCCTTGTCAAGCTTCAGATGTGCATAGTCAGATACTTTCTGGATCTCTCCATGCAGATGCTACCAGCATCTCAACAGGACAAGTGCAAAACTTTTCTCACCATCTTCTAAATATCTCCTTTCCTGGTGGATCCCATGTCCATCAAAGATATCATGAAGCGGTAGAATTTCAGAGCTGGCGAGGACAGAGATTGTCTCGAATGGCACCTTCCATTTACAGATAAGGAAGCGGAAAATGAGAGCAGTTAAGCAGCTTTTCCCAGCTGACATAATGAGTAAGTGGCAGAGCTAGCACCAGAACCAGGCTTTGCCAGAGCTTTCCCCAGCAGATCAAAGCTTTCTAACTACCTTGCTTCTAACTCTTGGAATAAACCTTCACCACTCTCTTTTTACCCCCCCGTTTTATGACAGACATAAAACTCTGTCAGTATGATCCCTGAAAGTGTCTCTTGAGTGCACTCAGCAATTTCCATTTCTCTGCCCTCTTAGTTCATCCCTACCCACTCGTGAGTTACTATAGAATAATCTTTCAGCCAGTCTCTTCTTGTCCCCGCCTTCCTTCTCGAGCCTGCGCAGAACTCTTTGTGCTTCTCATCAAAAACAGAGACTGCTTTGGTTTACTAACGTTCTCCATCCTCCTCTCCCACCACACTCACGCACTCATCTTAAAATTTTAGGCACACCAGCTTGCTAAAAGTTCATCACACTTTTCCTTCTGAGTGTCTTTGCCGCTGCTTTTTGCAATTTCCATGATTGATGAAATACTTTTCACTTTTATGACCTAGCTCAAAGGCTTCCATTCAGGCCTTCAACTGATTGGACGAGGCTGACCTACATTACAGAGGACAGTGTGTTTCCTTCTGTCTACTGACTTGTTACTCTCTGGGTTATTTCACTTAGCACAATGTCCTCTAGGATCATCCATATTGTTGCAAATGGCAGGATCTCCTTTTTAAAGGCTGAGCAATATTCCATTGTATATATGTACACACACCATGATTTTTTTTATCCATTCATCTGTCAACAGATACTTTGTTTCCACATCTTGGCTGTTGTGAATGAAGATGGGAGTGCAGATATCTCTTTGAGGTGCTGATTTTATTTCCTTTGGGTACATACCCAGCAGAGGAATTGCTGCATCATATGGTAGCTTTATTTGTAATTTTCTGAGGCCCCTTCATTCCTGTTTTCCATATAGCTGTCCCAATTTAAATTCCCACCAACAGTGTACAGGGTTTCCTTTCTTCCACACCCTCGTCAACACTTATCTCTTGTCTTTTGATAATAGCAGGCGTAACCTATCAGGTGTGAGGTGATATCTCATTGTGGTTTTGATGTGCACTTTCCTGATGATTAGTGATGTTGAGCCCTTTTTCGTGTACCTGTTGGCCATTTTTACATATTCTTTGGAAAAATATCTATTCAGGTCTTTTGCCCATTTTTAATCATAATTGGGTCATTTGTTTTCTTCTATTCAATTCTGTGAGTTCCTTATGCATTTTGGATATTAACCCCTTGTTAGAGATATAGTTGGCAAATATTTTCTCCCAATCCATAGTCTGCCTTTTCATTTTGATGCTTGTTCCCTTGGTTGTGCAGAAGCTTTTTAGTTTGAGGCAGTCCTACTTGTTTATTTTTGTTTTTGCTGCCTGAGCTTTTGGTGTGATACCCAATCTTTATGCTCCTGCTTAACAGATGCAGGTCTGATGATCCCTAGATAATTTTCCTAGATAAAATAGAGGAAACATACAACAACAGAAAGAGTGAAGAGGTTGGTGAATTCGTTTTTCTACATATGATCATGACCTCAATTACCATCTATAGTTTGGACCTCTGTCCTTTTTGGTTAGAACCAATTTTTTAGGGCCTCTGTGAAATATTCATTTAACTCTACAAAACAGTACTTGAATGGCTTTAGTTTAAGATCTTGAATTAAAAAATACACATCTACAGGTTATAAAGCTGCATTAAATTTGGGGGGGATATCTAGCAAAATAAAGCATCTTTAGATCTCAAGTTTATTCCTTTAGCTATTATTTTGGGAAACAGAGTAGACTAAATTTATGTCTATTCATAGAAGGACATATTACCTATGAACTTAATTTTAATTTGAGAAGGATTAAGGATAATTCAATTCAGATTTTAAACATTTGTTTAGTATCTTTAAAATGCCTTCTGCCTGCTCGCTATTAGATTTGAGAAGACTGATGAAATGGGCAATTGGTAGAAGGGGTTGCTGAATCACAGCCAGGAAAAGGCCTGTATATTCTGTGTCAGTTGCCTAGAAACAGTAAGCTGGACTTCGCAGGCTTCCCGGGCATCTCGAACCTCTTACTGAAGCCTGACGTGGGTTACGTAGCCCGGATAACTTCTTCATCTCTGCACCGCCTGCCCACACTTCCTGTAAGCCTTAACTCTGATGTCATCTTTTCAGGGAGGCCTTCTAAGGCATCTACGTAAAATCGCAATCTTTCCCCCCAACTTCGGCACCTCCTATCCCTCGTTGCTGCTTTATTTTTTTCTCCTCAGTTCTTACCACAATCGAAGATATATATTTTGCTTCTTTGTTCATCATCTGTCTTCCTCCTTAGAATATAAACTCCACGGAGGCAGGGACTTTTTTTTTTTTCATGCTTCACAAATATTTATTGAACATTCAAATCTAAGTGTCTAAATCCTGATCTCCAACTCTGGTGACAATCGAGATATTTACCCTCAGTTCCTCAGAGTTCTAAGGATGAATGGCTCGGTGCGATTCTGATTTCATCGGCTGCATTACAAATGATCTATGCAGAGTGCGCCCGGCACACAGGAGGGGCCTGAGAGGGGACGCACGGAAAGCAGTCCCGCGTGGGGTGCATCTCACAGACACGTTTATTGATGCCAGGAAGGAAACAGCACTTATACAAGTGTCCAGGAATGACCCATGTTCCCATCTAACACGGCTTGCTTAGGCCCACAGGCAGGCTGACGTTCCAGCTCTTGCACACTCCAGGTGAGGCTGCTTAGTGATCACGAGCAGGCACAGGAGCTTTCAGAGGTTTCCTTCTTTTATCAGCTCTCCTGATTTTATAAACGATGAGGCTCATCAAAGCCCACTCTGACCCAGATCTCCTGGTAAACTTGGGGATAGTAGAATTTCAAGGGGACCCACACATTTTTAATGATGTTTTGAAGCATCTCAGTGCCAGACCAACGGCTCAATTGTGGCAGAGACCCACGGCCAACGACTCGGAAAAGGAGGGCAAGGATTTTGGTTTGTTGGTTCGCTGCTGTATCTCCAGTGTCTACCACATAGTAGGCATTCAATAAATTTGGCTGAGTGAAAGCCTGTTTACTCTTCAAAGCCTAATCCCCTCCTCAATGAAGCCCTTCCTAATTTGCTGTTACATATTATGTGCTTCTATAGAACAAAATTAACCTTATTTTTGACCTGACATTAAAGCCCACATTGTCCTTCTTTATTACTTTCAAAGTTTTTAGATACGGGGATCTTGATAAAGTATGCTTCTGCATATGCATTCTGAAACTCAATTATATACATACAAGTTAGGGAACATTTCACTGACAGCAGAAAATGTGAAAAATACAGGATTTTAATGAACTTCAGTTCAATCATTCACTAAGATGAGGCTCCGCAAAAACTAATCAGCCAACCACCCAACAACCAAGCCAGTTTAGTTTTAGCCTGATTCATAACAGTGAATCAGGTTGGTCCATGCTGACCTGATCAAACCACAGAGTGTTGTGATCAGTTCTGGCTGCTACATTCAGGACTGATCTAGAGCATGTTCAGGAGAGAAGAGACTAGAAACTGTATACTCTTAGAAAGAATTTGGAGTGCTTATCCTGGGAAAGAGAAGGCGAGGGGGCATCGCAGATGTCTTCAAATACATGAAGTGCTGTGAAACTGGTGAGGAATTGTTTCTTCTGCGTGGGCTTAAACAAAGTAGAGATTACAAGAAATAAAAGGAAGACCTTTTTAGCTTGCGGAGGTGGGCCAGGAAGGTGTGGTCCTGGAGGGCTCCGATGTAGGCTGGTGTTGGTGGGGTGATGCAGGAGTGGCTCATGGCTGTGTGTGATGACTGTCACCATGGCCTGTCTGGTGAGCCCTCCCCCTTAGCCGAGTGACGTGTTCCTGGTGTATACTGTGCACTCCTCCCTGCCCTCCTCAGCCTTTGTGTGGTGTTTGCTGCTCATTGTGTCCTTTGTTTAAAGTATCTATGATTTGCTTTATGCTTAAAAAAATTTTTTGTTGCCAACTATTCCAATTCATTTATTTTTCACGCTACCAGCAGTTGCAGGAAACTTGTAAATACTGACTTTGCATAGACAGAGATTGTATTGTCCCCCTTCTTCACTCCCTGTCATTCTGGACCATGTCAGATCCTTCTGTCACCTTGGATACCGACACGTGACAGAGGAGTGAAAGTGGTGGATGTGGAACACACTGCCAAGGGTGACGCTGGGAAAACAGTATTCCAACATACCGGATGAAGAGCTCTGGATGGTTAAATCCGGTATGAAGAGCATTTCCCCAAATCCATGCAGTTCTCACAGAGCATCACAGTGGGTGGAAGTCAACCAGGGGGAAGGAAGCCCATTTGAAGGCCCACCTTGTGAATACACATTCCACGCTCCATGTTTTTATTCTTCCTTCTCCCTTCCTCCTGTACCAATCCCTGCCCACCAACATAAAAAACAGAGTACATGTGAATACTCACCATTGAGAGACCCACAGCACCATTTCCACCAGCCATTTAAGGTTGTGGATAGCTGGTAAGCATCTGCAGTTCGATCTTTTATCCTGCACCTCCACTTAAACACTATCGTTTTGCTACTGTCTACTTAGGTGTCTGCAACCTGTTTGGTTCTCTGAATTTCCTGGCTCAAAGTAGGTGCTCAATAAAAATTTGTTATATGCATAAACCTAACAGCTGCTTTCTTCGTTCAGGTTACCTTCTCCTCTGGCCTGGACTCGCACACGCCTCTTCAGCTGTCTCTCTGGCCTCTCGTCTTAACCCCCTTACAGTCAGTTCTCCACATTGTCAGCGAGAAGGGATTTCCTAATATGCTAACCATTTCATTTTATGCTTCAAACTCGTGGCTCTCAGGATGAGGTCCAAATTTTTTTCCATTGCAACCAAGGCCCTTGGTGATCTGATGGCTCCCTCCCTCCTTTCTTGGCCCTCCCTGGCCCTCCACTATCTGGCTACAGCTCCACACGCTCTTCGTCTCCCCATCTTCAGCCTGTGCCAGATAGCCCCTCCTGGTTTCTACCACTTTCTCCAGGGGCTTCCGACACCTTGGGCTGGGGTAACCCCCTCCTAATGTGTTTCCATGGCTCTCGATCCTTGTCCCTTTAATGCTGCCTAACATGTTCTATTGAGATTTTCATCTTGCTCACTGGACTGTAATCTTCTTGAGGTGGAGAACAGATATTAATTTCAATCTAGTGTTGGGCCAACAATGGGGCGGGGGGGTCACAAAATGTCTATAGGAAGCACGAATGGGTCCAGCATATTTATGCCCATTTTATAGGACTCCTTTGGCCTCCTAAGAGACACAGCACAAATGTGAAATGGGCAGCAGGTGAAGAGTCCAGTGAACAGAAGTTCCTATTTCTTGCTCTGCCGTTAACAAAACATACGACTTCAGAGGAGGACAGCACGGATAATTAAAATTCTAAAAGTCCCCCAAACTAGGACATAGAATAATTGGTATTTTGAATTATTTTAAGTTTCTCATTTTATCTTTGCTTTTATAACACACTACTATTCATATGTATAATTTCTCCATCAAGATTTAACTTCTACTTACAAAAATATTCCTATAAAAATGACAATTTATATACTGCCACATTAAAAAGTGGTTAAAATGCAAATACTGGGCATCATAAAGCTTACGCAGCTGTACCACGGACTACAGGAAAGTGGTTTGGGGTCTGAAAGGTCTAAATTCAAACTGTGTGTCAGCTACCTCCCAGGTGTGTGATTTGGGAGTTCTCCGGGTGGTTGTGAATGTTACAGTGTGACAAGTATCCTTTATTGCACCTGGCATGCAGCAGGGACTGAAATGTTAGTAGTTCTCTTCTCACCTCGAGTTTTAAAGGAGATCGGGGACTACAGAGATTCATTAAGAATCATTTCTTCTTTCGCTTTTGAAATAAAAGGAAGGCCTATTATTAATAGTTTCTTAATTCAGTTTTTACTTTGATGAAGTAGCTATCTTTTGAGCCATAGATAACTCTTTAGGTATTTATAATAATTAACATTAGAGTCAGAAGTATGTAATTTGTGTCACCGTTATGTGCACTTACTTTCTTTGGCATCTTTTAAAGGAAATAAAATTGTATTTTAAAATATTAAGGACATAAGAAACAAATCAACAATTGTAATGCCCCAAATGAATCCTGAAAATTTATTATTTGGGAGAATATCTGATATTGATCCTTTGTTTTACAGCTCATGATAATAATCAGAAAATACAATACATTTTGAAATGAAAGGCAAAGAAAAGAGTAATTACATATAATACATATTACATATTTTTATTTGTACATAAGCAAAGCAGTACTAAAAGCATATTATTTGTCCACAATTAGTGAATGTGGCAATTTTCTGTTTAAAGCTGCAGCAACTCAAATCCTCCTAGGGTCAATAAAGAAAAACATACCGAGAAATAGATTTAGGGCAATCACCATGTCTGGCTGTAAACCTATTTTTTAATCTTTCCCCTCCCCCCATATATATGTATATACTTTATTGCCTTTATATTTCTGCTGGTTTAATATAATTAGTATACTAAATAGTTTTCTGCATTTATTTGGTTTCTAAAAATATATAAAATGCATTGGAAAGAGCTCCTGCAGCTTTCAAGCAGTCACTGTCCTGGCATAGAAAGCTTATTCTGGAAATGTAAAGCAGCAATACTGAATAAATAGTGATTGTTTTGTCTTCTTGATACAGCTGATGGCCTTCACCCAAAACTTAAAAATACTGTAGCAAAGAGTATAAACATGCAACTTTAGAAAATGGACATAATATAAAAGTAATACTTATGAGCTAATTTTTAATACAATATAGGTCACTAAAGACAACTTTAGGTACAAGAGGGATGTGAACACAGCGTTGTTATTTACATACAAATTAAGGCCCAATTTTTCAAAGGCAATGCACGATGGGAACTGCCCATCCACTTAAGCTCTTTGCATGCCTGAAATCAAGAGATTTTGCCTTTTCCATATTATTTCCTTAATCCATTACAGTTTTAACTTGAAAACATGTTCACAGCAGTTTTCTTTTTTAAAGACTGTTTTGCTCTCATTCACAAAGAAAATTATCTTTTAATGCAGGTGTAAATTTTATTTATGCTATGGAAGCAAGTGCTTTTATGTTCTTCTCATACACTGCTATAGTTCACATTTCACACTATAAATTCTATTTTTTTACTGTATCTCATATATCTATATATATTTTACTCTATCAGTCTTGTTTTAGCTCTTGCTTATGTCTAATTTGAACTACATGAATTCATGATTGGCTCATTGATTACTAGGGGAATTAAACAACAGGTAATTCCTATTAATACCAACTGAAGTCTCACATATAAAAAATGCCTTATGCATCAAGACAAAAAACCAAATGCTAACAAACCAAAATATCTCATAAGGACAACAAAAGAACTGAGGTCAACCACTAGAGATCATTCTTGGAGGATGACAGATACTCAAGAGGTCAAATATAACAACAGTATTAAAACTATTCCCTGGTAAGAAAAAAATCTTTAAATGTATTTAATACTTGTAGAAAATTACAATAAAACAATTTTCAGTATGATTTTTAAAAAAACACAAAAACTTGTCATCTAATTTAGTATTTAGAACCTGAATATTCCCCCAGATGCAAAATTTTATATTTGGTATTTTTATATACTATTGCCTGCTCCCCCCTCAGAAATGTATCCAAAGATGTAGCACTTTAGTGTAACTCATTTGTATTCACAATAGATAAAAATAATCACAAATAGACTAAAATATTTTAAGATGTTCCTATGGAAATGAGTTATTTCCCTCTAAGTCTTAGAAAATATTTCTTAGCTTTGAGCTTCCAGAAGTAATATAATTGATTAAAAACTACAGCTGCTCAATGTATTCATCATATTCACATTTATATTTTCCCATCTAGGAAATATATATGTATATTTTTTCTATCTGTAATTAGGTCCATGAAGATTGTTTGGCAGCTTGGAAATTCTGATGAAGTCAGGGAGGTTAACTGTGGACCTGTGCTGGAGAACCCAGGACTGCTGTAAGTTGCAATCATGCTGCCTCTCTTTAAAGTTATTAGGTTAATTCTGATAATAATTTACAATAATTAATTTGGATACCGGCTTTGTGTTTTTCATGGTATGCCAAAGCATTTGTGTAGTTTCCAATTGAAAAGTTTAATATTACCTATAGTTTAACATTTTGATTTAAACAGAATGCAATTGATATAAAAAATCTTTTTCTTTGTGAATAAGGTCTCAATTTCTCTGAACAATGACAAAATGACTCTTAGTATAGGACAGGACTCTTTAAAAATAAGGCATATATTGGGCATACATAAATCAATGTTGTCACAAAAGCTACAAATTATTTTGATTTTTAATTACCCTAATTTTAAATGTATGTTGAAATGAAATAACTATTTTAAACTGAGAGCAAATGTGTACAGAATGTGGTTATTTAGGTAAAAATCATTTACTTCTTCAGTTATTTGCAAAGTAATATAATGGCAAGATCAACTCGATAACTCCAAGAACCCCCAAAAATATTATCTTCAGGTGAGGTCCGCCACTTAGCTGTACTAGAAAAGGCAACTCTACATTATTACTTTCAGTTCTCTAGAAGCTTCTATATATTTTCTTAGCCATTCTTAAAATTTTTTATAGGAAACCTAAGTAAAGCAGCATTCTCAGCATTCATTGAACCAAAAATAAGTCAAATATGTTAAAACATCCAAAGTTGCCTTCATGCATAAGACATATCTTTTTATTGTTACCATGGCATTACTATATCAACCCACTTTTATTTTGTTGCATGTAAATAACACAGAGAATTTATTTTCTTCAGAATTAAAAACTACTTTAAATTTCAGATTAAAGTCTTCATTATTCTGTACCAAATTTGACCAGAGGGAATGTAAAAATGGCTAAGTGGTGTCTGACGGCATCTGTCTAAATATTCCTATAAATCTTAGTTAAGTCACTACTCATGGGAAAGGCATTGACTCATTTTTGGTTTTATAAGTAAAACAACATGTACAAATGCAGATTAATGTCTTATAAAAGTCAAGCTTAAAAGTAAAAACACATACTGAATTTGATTTTATTTCCTTGGTAAAAAGTACCTAACTCCAATCTACTTTCCCTCTAAGTGACTAGAGAAATCCCAATGGTAAATTATGTGCAAGCAATAACTTACGCGCGGGTATGTATACCAATAGACCATACACAGGCAGTGGGTATTTTAAAATACAGCACTTAAAGCAACATTCCGGAAGTAGAGCAATCTGGTCCTCTATAACTTACATATTATGTCAATTCTAAGGACCTGTGAGAGGAAAGGATAAGGCAGGGCAGAAACGAAACATATAATGTATCAGGAAACCCCATGCCCGTTTGGATAGATATCAACAATTACATTTTTGTTCAACAGTATCTGAAACACTGCAAACCTTTTACACATACAATTGGCCTCATGAAAAATATCTGTTATGTTATGTGCTCACTCATATATTTGGGAATATTGTAAAGGAAAGACTAAATTCTAGATTTAAAAAAAAAAAAAACCCAAATTATTTCTCCTAATTAAGCAATGGCTAATGGACAGTTTCAGAAAATAAACGCAAGCGGGCTCTTCTGGAGTTGGTTTCGATGGTGGAACACCCTAGGACGCTTGTGTAGTTGTAAATCAGCAATGCATGGATGGAGTCTGGCAACAAGCACACAAAGTCATAATCACACAATATGTAATGTAATTAAGTCACAGGATAAGTATTAATAAAAAATATTAAAACATCAACATTCACACATTAATTGATTACATGAAATAAATTAAACCAAAGCCAGTCACAAATGTTTCTTCACTCTTAAGTCAAGGTTTACTTATGTATACACACAATATGACACTTTGCTAATGCTCTCAAAATGCTACAAATAAAAATGAAGGCTTTGCATTACAGCTGCTAGACAAAAATATCAACACTGTTGATGTGTGAAAACACAGTTTCTTTGTTCTTTAGCATCAGTGCACAGGGTATGGCTCCAAGTGGTATGCGATTTAGGAGAGAAAAAAGACACGGCGGCTTGTGAAATACACCCTCTGTTCATCATTGGCACAAATCAAAGAGAGAATTCTACTGTCCTTGGTACCTTTATTGGGTCTCCCCCCCTAAAGACAGACAATGTTATACATATATGCCTTCAGGGTTAAAACCAGAAGAGATAGGATTCTGTAGAATGCGAAGATTACTGGGGAGCTGCCGAGATGAACCAGGTCGCTTCAGGGACCCCGACTGGAATGGCACCTCTAAACAGGAAACAGAGAAAGTCATTCAATGTACTCATCAACTGAGAGGACTCAGCAATATGAAAAATTAGAACCTGAAAGAAAGAACTGTCTGGAGCAACAACTGCAAGCCCCCGTGGCCCTGGCCTGGGAGGAGAAGGCTAAAACCCTCTCAGACGGAAGCCTATTTGATAAACCGGATATCAGTGATTTGAACAGTGAATGATCTTTAGAAAAGGTGAGCATTTTGCTTTTCTTTCTTAGATGTTCACACCATATGTATACATAGATTTGGAATTGTCTTTTAAATATCAGCTCAAATTGATAAAAATTTTTAGAAGGGGAAGAAGGGAAGAAGGGGCATTTGGAACAGAGAGAAGCTAAAATTCAAATTAACAGACTATGACTCATATATATTTCAAGAAAAATTTTTATAATGAAGCAGTTTAAAACCAATGATATGAGATTTGGTGATTAGATGCTCACCTAAGTAAATAAATAATTTGAATTATTACTGATTTTCCCCAGAAACAGGATGTAAAAAAGATTTTTTTTAAGTGGCCCACTTAAAAGGATAATACTTTAACTGAACGCACGCAGTTTATTCGAAGTTAAGCAATGAGAATAAGGGAGAAAAAGCATATTGATCAATGTCTTACCCCTTTCTATGTCCGCATGTGAGGCCTCTATTTCAATGGGCTCTGCTGGCAAAACGGTAACTTTTGTCCCTGTTTGCTGGATGAATTGCTGGAGATTGACTTGCCGCAGCTCTTTAGTCAGCTGCTCCAGTTCTTGCTCTTTGTCCTAAATGGAAATTTATTATTATTTTTTTAAATTTGAGGATGCACTACTGGTCAGTTCAAGACATCCTAGTGACAAGTCCATCTGCTGCAGGGGTTAAATGTGGGATACCTGCCTTCACGAGATCACATTTATATCGATACAATGGGCATTTTCACTCCGGGGCATGGGCCAAAAAACAAGCAAAGCAAAGACAATAGCTTCTTCAGTTTGTCCTCTTAAATGTGATGCTTTCCTCAGGAACACCATTATGCACCCTTATGAAATAAATGTACATCTATAAACTTTCATTAAAAAAATACGGGTTTCTATCCATCCCAGTGGTATAGCAATCTTGCTAGTAAGCTGGTCACAAATTTCCCTGTTATCCACTTCATAAATGACTGCAAAATTAATTGTAATTTGGTCCTTGAGATTTAGAGTTCTTGTTTTCTGTTAACTGTTTAAGTTTTCATGGGATCTATTGTTAAGATTTATCTTATAGCATGAATAATGCAAGATTCCCATAAGATTCTCACTATGAGGTTCTTAAATTCCTGACAAAGACAGATCTGAGAACTACAGAGCCCTAAAGCAGGATAGCAAGTTTGGACAGCTGGAATGCTCCAAAAGCAAGGTATCATTTAAACAGCTTTTCATCTCATTCTCTCCTCTACTGTACTATAAGGGGCATGCCCCAGCCCCCAACCCAGGCTGGGTGTGTCCAAAGGGTTTGGTAAGAGACAGTAGAGTTCAGTGGTTGTTTTCCCCAGTTAACTCTGAGTGCAGGGGGTACTTGGTGATATGTTAGTAATTTACTATTAGACACTTTTCAGTGGGTGGCAGGATCTACTACTTATGATTGTCATAAGTTGGTGTTTGCTGTTAAGTAGTACCAAACGCAACACGACTTCCCCTGGTACCTTTTTAAGTGTCAAAATGAATCCAAATAGTAAAATATTGACAAATCAGAGGCTAACAACCTTCTACTGCATGAGAAATTCCTGATTTTCAAAATTCTGATAGTTTCTCTCTCACTACAGTTAGTGACAGAGAAAGGAAATCACACTGGTTTTTCCTAAAACCTCAGCTTTCTCTGATTTTGAAACTTCTCAAACTTCAATGTACACAGGTGCTACTTAGGGATCTTGTGACAATGTAGATTCTGAATTTCGAACAACTGTGCCCCAAAGCTGCCTGGCATGGACTATGCTTTGAATCGCAGGCTCCTAACCCAGCACAGTCCAGCAGAACTTCCTCCAGTGATGGAAATGTTCTGTATCTGTGCTGTCCAATACCGTAGCCATATGTGCTACTGTGGCTAAAAACAGAATTTTAAACTAGTGTGACTAAAAACAGAATTTTAAAATTACTTAACAATTTACAGCCTTATTATTATTTAATTTTAATTGATTTAAATTTCAATAGCCGTATTATAATCAGTTGTGTTTATTTCTCATCTCATCTGTTAGAGACTGACGCTTCTTTGCAACTCCCACAAGACAATCACAGTGTCTTTTCAAGAATGCGCACCCAAGAAATATAGTAAGAGTTGAGTGACCAGTGTCTAAGGGGGGAATATAAACGTTCTGACATATGCACTAGAGAGGGCAAAAATCGGAGGGGAATCTTTGTGCCTCTTTTAGGAAAGCAAAGAGTACTCTGGAGAGTGGAGGGAGATGGGGACTATTTACAATTCGGGAAAGAAGCTGGGGCTGGCTGGCAACGATGCACACGTGACAGAGAAGCAGTCCACTAGCCACACCAATCCTTGGTCAACCAATCTACGTTAGCCTCTTTGGGCTTCAGTTCCCCTGTCTCCAAAAGGAGCAGATCAGCTTCACCATCTGGTCGTTAGAGTCCATTCAGCTCTGACATCCTATTCTCTCATATCCAATGATCTAATGCTGCAACTGCCACAGTAAGAAAAGCCTCTTCCATGGTGCAAGGATTAGTGGCTTTAGGTCTTCTCTTTATTCTGGTCTCATATCTAAGCTTCGTCATAAGTTTTAAGAATTACACAAAACTTTTAAGCAGGCTAGGTCTCTAATTCTTTAAATATCAGGGAAGATGGACAATCATGAAAGAAGATTATAAGAATATACTAATTCTTTTGAATAGATGAAACATTCTATTTACATAAAGATTCCTACCTGTAATCGTTTGGTGGCTTGTCCAAGAGATCTCTCCACAGCTTTAATGCCATTTTCCAACCTCAGACTCTGCTGACCTTGGATGTCAATTTCCCCTTTGACCTTACCGATCTTTCCTTTAACCTCTTCTTCATTGACTTGTGCCTCCTGAACCTCCCGCTGCAATTTTTCTGCTTCAAGACCACTTTCCATGGTCTGGATCTGTGCCAAATAGTCCTTTAATTTGCTTTCACATTCTGTTATTTTCTGTCTTATTTCTTGAAGTTGATCCTTCAGCTGCTTTTCATTTTCCTGCTCAATCTGTAATTCATTTTCCCAAAATTCCTCCTCCTCAATTTCTACATCATTTCTTTTGATCTTTTGCTCCAGGCGAACAATTTCCTCTTCAAGGTTGGAATTATATTTTTGCTCCCAAAATCGTATTTCTATTTCATTAGATTCCAGCTGTTTCTCGATGGATTGAAGCTTCTCTGTCTGCAAACGGATCAGCTTCTTCAATTCATCTGCTGTCGTTTTGCAATTGTTCAGCACCTTTTGCTTAAACTCGGTTTCTTTACCTTTTCCGAAAATGTCCATTAATCCTTTGGCACCTCCTGTAAATGTTAGCGATTTCCTTTTGGGTTCTCTCCTTTTGATTGATTTGTCAATCTGAGGCCTCAGTTTAGCTAAGGGGGGCAGACTCTGCCTGTACAAAGTTCTTTCGGGAATCCGAGCCACACTGTCTGAGGTGGGCCGCTCGCCGAGGGACGGCCCTGTCCGGCGCAGGATTAGCTGTACGTCGCTGGCATACTGCCCCCACTTGTTTAAGGATATGATAGGATTTTCATGGGGTGCTAAGTGTCTTTCAGTATCTCTCCATTTTTCTATAAGGGTGTACCTTCCAGTTCGACCTAGGAAAAATAGATAAGAATAAATTGTCAAAATGGGGCACGTAATAGCTAAATAATGCAACGGAGGACACCATTTGATAACTGTCTATCTTGATTAGCATCAGAGCGTCAAGTTTTAGAGTCCAGTCCGTGTTGCCTCTAAAATCTTCATGTGAAGATACCAATCCCTCAGGATGTGTAACAGTATAAAATTATAGGGTGTATACTGCATATACTCTTCAGACTTGCTTAGAGAAATTCAATCTGCATGAAACTCTTGTCAAATGTCTGATTGCCTAGAATAACTTATTTGGGGCAACACTGAACAAAGTTTTGTTTTCCAGCTGAAACAGTGAAGGACACTAGAATCCCTATTCGAAGTCATGAGGGGCTGGTCCCAGGGACCAAGTAGAACTTCAAAATTTGAGTCAACATCCACTGTGCAAATCCCTCTGCTTCCTCTGCACATCAGGACTAGGGAAGGTTGGAGGCGCCACTTCTCCGGAAGGGAGACTCGGAGCCGATGGAGAACCTGCTACTCGGCTAACGGGCAGCTGCCCAGGTGTGCTCTCAGTCTCCCTGTGAGTGCTCAGCCAGCCCACAGCCAACTCACACGGCGGTATCTTCCTGCACACTGGTAGCAAATAAAAAAATCACCTCAATGAAAACAGCTCTTCGAAATAATTTCATATAAAAAGAGGGGCCTGAAAATGAGTCCCCTAAACTATCAGTTTTGATAGTAATAGTTTTGAAGATTCTTCTAAAAAAACCACAAAATCCTGCAGTAAAATATTATTTATAAAAACAGAAAATAACATTTAAATTAAAAAAAAATACTGAACCTATCTAATAATTATGGAAGATAAAATTTCAGAAGACAATGTAATGTCATAAGTTTGAACAAACTTCCTAAATATTCTCATTTAAGGTGGGTAGTTCACATGGATTATCTTAATTTTGTGAAAAGTGTACATTAGTAGTTAATGTTATTACAAAGGAAAAAAGACTGACCCTGCCATCTGGCAATTATTGGCATATCCATATATTAATTTACCTTTCCTGCCCTCTTTTTTAAAATTTCATGAGCTTCTGTACCAAAAGTAGTATTTTCACAATTACTGTGTCAATAAATGGAAATCTGGATGTGTAAATATGAAAAGCCACGTATGCACTTCAGAAGTAGCACAAACAATGATTTTGCTGTAAGCATACGGGTATCTTCTCCTTTAAGGAAACCTGAATTTTGGGTGCAGCTGAAAGTCAGGGCTTTGCAGGCAAACAGACTGCAGTTTTAATCCTGGATGAATTCCTTACTAGAGAAATGGCGTGACTTCACTCCTACAACGTTTCGCGGATTCTGAGGGTCAGGTGTAATAAGCACCTACCACGTTGCCTGGCCCATAGCAGGCTTTCAATACGTGGTAGCCATTATTAATGTAAGACATTGTTGTTTGCATAACAAAAAGGCTGACCAGAGACTTCCTTTAAATAGCGATTTGTCCTGACAATAATCTGACTTTAAAGAAGCAACTTTCAACTATATAAAGCTGGACAGAGTAGAAGGAACAAGGGCTCTGGGGAAGAAAGGCTTGTGCTTAAATCAGGCTCTAGCACCTATGGTACTTGTATGATTTGTACAAATTATTAAGTTTCCTTTAGCCTCAGGCTCCTCATCTAGGGAGAGAATAGTCTTTCCTTACCTGACAAGGTTGTTCTGAGAGTCAAGAGAAAAATATAAAAATGTTTTGTAAAATTGAAAAGTGCTATACAAATATTAGTTACTATTATAAAAATACCCAGGCAAACAAGGGGAATGAAAAAGAAAGCCTTAGCACATTGGATTGGCTTTTTGGAATAAAAAACTCTTTTCGTGATTTTCAGGTTAAAAATTACTATAACTATCCAAGAAAAACCACATGACACATCCGCAAGGTTAAAACTGTCCTGTGCATACAAACTGCTGCAAAGATCACAGCGCTTTGTGTTCCCGGCTCTGCTGCCTATCAGCTGCTTTTAGGCTTCTCATTCCTTCTCGCTGAACCCCTGTATCCTCTTCAGTAACGTGAGGGGTTAGACTAGACTGGCAGAGTCCCCTCCAACTCTATCAGGCCAAGGGAACATATTTAAAATGAAAACTGAATCATTATATTACATGAGCTAAATTAAAAAATTAAAGAACCCTAATTTAATCATGATTAAATATAAAGCTGATTTTCCAATGTTAATGGTACTGCTGCCCTCTGAGAATGTTTTGATAGAAGGTGATTTAGAAATGCTTTTACTGCCAGTGTTTCCTTTTTGTTAAATAATGCATATTTAGTACTATTAGGCGCACACACACACACAAAATCAATCCAGCAATATAAAATAGCTTTTTAACAGAAAGGAAAATGAATGAATACATTTGATTTGATTGTAAAAATTGGTTTTTAAATATTTTATGTAAGAATTAAATCCCATAATCATTGTTTTTAATGCCCATACTTGGCAAGGCCCTATAGATACTATTTCATTTAGACAGATTCAGATTCCTCCTGCAAAATTCCTTTCAGGGCATTTTATTCCTTTCAGGGCATTAAGTGGATACATTTAGTTCTACCTTGCATATTAACTTGATATAGCCTTAAAACTAATAAAAGGAATATCTATCTATCTATGGCATTTGGGTTTAAGCTGTTTTGGCTATATAGGACTGCGTGTCACTGTCACGTAGCTGTCATCCAATTTAGTAATAGTAAATTCATAATTATACTTTTAAGTGGTTGAAGCAATTGAGACTAAGCCCCAAAATCATTAACTTCATATACTGAGGAAAATTACATACAGATTTTAATGCATTAATGGAATATTATTGGATGGCTGACATAAATGAAAAGAAAAGAGGATAACACCTTACTTTCACCTAACTTACAGTGGAATGTATGATTATGAAGCAACAGGAAATTTTTGAAAATTCACACCAAAACTCAACTATTCAAATATGGGTCATCCAGAAATTTTATGCCTTTATTTCAACTATTTTAAAAAAATTTCAACCATCTTTGTAATGTTAGGAAATTTCTCCTTAGAGTCATAAAACAAAATCGTGGTTTAAAAGTCACATCTTATTATTTAGTCAACAAATATATTGATATATTGAACACCAAATATATGTCAGAAATAGTGCCAGACCCTGGGGACACTTTGGTCATCAACCTCTTTGTAACTTCAAATTTTAACCATTTGATTTTTTCTTCAGTATGAAATCTTCCCCACCTCAAAGATGAATACTAAACATTATTCAAAAAGAACATGACAGAGAAGTGGCACTAATTTCTTGTGAATTTAATGCTAACATGTCTTCAGGTTTCTGGACAAATTAGAAATAATGTTAGGAACACCTGACTTATTCTTTATCTACGGTGAATAAGCTACCGAACAGCACTGAATTTTCCTAAGAATGGATGCTTCACTCCTTGAGCTATAAACATTTTGACAAAAATTTTATAAAATATATTACTTTCATATATAATATACATTATATGATTTTATATAATTCCAGGATTCTCATTCTAGTGAACATAACTAATCCTTTCCATAATGACTCAGAATTCTTACAGTATATGATCTCTGTAACGGAGCTTACATTGTATCATTTTATAGTCTGTAAAGTGCTTTTGATGCTTTTACGTGTATCATTTTAACTGGTTCTGTGAATTATGCAGTACAGATATTATGATCCTCATCTTAGTGAAGAAATCAAAACCTAGAGAATTTTAAGCAATTTCTTGATGACATATAGCTAATTCTGCAAATTTATCAATGAATTTTCTACTATTCAAGTTCTGAATGAAACTACTAAGATAACTCTGACCATGCAGTATTTAATATTTATCTTATGACAGTGCTATCATAAAAGATTATCTCTGAATATAGCTGTCAGCCAGTTGTACATTCAACCCTTAAATTGTGCTCAGTATATCTTCCCTGTGTGCTGATGAGAACTATCATGCAATTACAGAATTACTGTCTACTTTAGGATTATATGCTAACCTTACTACTTTTAAAAATAATAAAAACAGTTACTGAGTACCTATGATCTGCTGGGCATTTTGCTGGTTACTTTACAGAATAATATTACCAAAATAGTAGGGAACAATTATCACTGCAAATCAGTAAGATCTGGGAAATTTATACTAATAGTATAGCTAAATGTTTACTTTGCTAAGCCATGGAAATTCTGAAAGTGTGTTTCAGAACAGCAATTTTCCCTAATTAATAAACCCTCACAACAGAATCAAGGATCCACAGCTCTTGGCTATTTGACAGTTAAGTTAGCTCTTAGGTGAATTCTGAATTCAAAGAAATATTTATGATACAGAAAAAAGAGATGTTTAGCCAAGTTTGGAGGAATATCATAAAACATCTGTATTCAAGTTGTCAACTTTTCAAAAAGGCCTTGGACTGAGTAATTGAGAAAGCAAAAATCGGAAGGTAGATTAATTTAAAACTTCTTTTTCATTTGTTCACAAATAAGCATATTCTTTAGTCCAAATGAATAAACATATACCGGGTACATCTGGACATTTTTCCCCTTGAAATTCTGTGTAGAAGTGTTGTTACCATATGCACAGAGGCAGCTTATAGCACTACTCAACTACTCTGACTTTGTAAAAAACTACTGTTTTTGTTTTTTAGCACTGCCTGTGGCTTAATTCCCAAATATAACAAAGAAAGCTCGGTTTGAAAAATGATAATCCTAGTCTTCACTCAGGAAAATAAAGCTGTTCATTTAAATTCAAATAAATTGTGAGGCCCTTAGGGGCAATTACAAATAAGTTGGTAGAAAGAACATGAAATAAAATTAAATACCTTGATCTTCCCCTCTTTAATCATTAAACTTAAGTCTACAAATATAATATTAGTACCAAATGCAAGAAAATTTCATTGGATGTGAAAGCCTAGGATTTTCTGCACTGCTGTAATATTTTAGTGAGCTATAGTGTGTAAGGAAAAAAAAGATGTCAATATTAAAAGAAAGCCTCTGTCTCTGTATAGGGCATTATCAACTTCCAACAGTGCCTCTGTCACAACATAGGTGGCACCATTATCTCTACCAAATGCTAAGGTGCCTTGGCAACATTATAACTCTTCCAATATAAACTAGTAAGACATAAAATAAATTTTTGATGAGAAACTCAAAGACAAAGGCACTGAGCACCTAGCATGGTGCTGGCCCAACAATTTCCTCTTAGTACATGTTTGCCAAATGACAGATTTAAGATCAAATACAGGCCGGGCGCGGTGGCTCACGCCTGTAATCCTAGCACTCTGGGAGGCCGAGATGGGTGGATCGTTTGCACTCAGGAGTCCGAGACCAGCCTTAGCAAGAGCCAGACTCCGTCTCTACTAAAACAGAAAGAAATTATCTGGACAACTAAAAATATGTATAGAAAAAATTAGCCGGGCATGGTGGCGCATGCCTGTAGTCCCAGCTACTCGGGAGGCTGAGGCAGAAGGATCGCTTGAGCCCAGGAGTTTGAGGTTGCTGTGAGCTAGGCTGACACCACAGCACTCTAGCCTGGGCAACAGAATGAGACTCTGTCTCAAAAAAAAAAAAAAAAAAAAGATCAAATACAAACTTTAATACACATTACTGGTTTTACTGATACAGGTGTTTATGCACTTCATCCTGTTCCAAAGAGATTTAAAGAACTAATAAACATGAATAAATTATGATAAATATCAGTTTAAAACAAATTAGAAGAAAAGGTAAAACAGGGTAGGAGAGTAAGGTGAAGCCAGGAGCTGTGCTTCATGAACTTTACGGTATAGTAAGATTTAAAAAGTAAACATTATCTTCCTAATGTTATTTAATAATGTTATTTACTTTGCTGTGTTTTCTAAAAGTATTCAGAAATAAACAATAAGTAGGATTTTTCCTAATGAGGGATTCTAGGAACTAGAAATCTAAGTTTTGGCTCAAGAAAACATCTTTAGTTCCTCCAGGAATCATTGTTTAAGCTAAACAACAGGAGAGGAGAAGGCAGTGCAGATGCTAGACTCAAGGTTAATAAAACCTGGGGGGAGTCAGAGAACAAGCATCAGTGCAGATTTACCTAAATATGGGCAAACAGTAATAAGTAAAAATGTGTCTACGTGACTTATTATGGAACCAAATGAACAACATCCACTAGAGACCTATATTTCATACAAACAAACACATATGCCCAACAAAAGGAAGCATAATGTACTTTCATCTCAGACACCCACAGGGTACACTTACCTATCGCTTGAGCTAAGGCTATTACGACCTCCTGGCAAGTTGTGACTTCAGTGACCCCACAAACAATCCTCTGAACTCCATCCACCCATACTTTAAGTTCCATGGTGCACCGGCCAGTCACACAAGGGCCCTGAGAGTGGTCATCAGGGTGTCAGGTCATGTCTCAGGCTATAGGAACACAGACGGAGAAGGCAGAGTCTGTGTAGTCAGCTTAAAAAAGGAGAAAAATTCTTTTTAATAAAATAAATCTTAACACTTCTTATGGTAAGTGCATAAATATTACACAAAACAAATTTTAATATGTCATAATCCTACTATGGTTAAAGTCCACGTGCTTATTTTACAGAAATGAATTCAGCAGCACAAATGCAACTATCATGACATTGTTTCATGTTACTACTATTTTTATAATAATCGTAATCATTAAGTCACGCTCCATTGGGTTAAAAATTCTTATTTGACATATTGCTCAATACACAAGCTGTTTTTCTGTCCTTGTTTTCCTTTTTGAATTCTTTCATTACGATAATTTCTGAGGTCAAAAAAAAAAAAGGAAAAAATTTCTGTCATTTTGGGAATCATAAATAATGTGCTGCACCAATTTCCATCACTTCACCAGTATTGTTAACAATTTTTAAAAACAGTTGTCAAGGTATCTTACTAACTCAATTTGCACTCCTCTGTTTAATGTGTCCCTTGCCTCCCTCTCTTCCCCAGAGGAGTGAGAGCATCTTCATCACCACGGAAACCCAGCACCAAGCACAGCATGAGGACAGGTGTGCAGAAAATCTTACCTGAAGGAAATGAATTACTCTGATGGCTGACAGTTTTCCCCGTGTATGAACTGCTTGCCCTTTTCTCATTTAAATAGGCGTGACTGTTTTCTTAAATTTTAAGAGTTATGCAAATAATACAAACTTTAGCCTTTTGTCATACTTGCTGTATTTACCCAGTGTTTGACTTTTTTATTTGGTTGTATTATATATGCCAAGCAAAAAATTTTACATTCTCATATAGTCAAACCAAATGCTTTGATTTCTTCTGTTGATTAGAATGGTATTAACCTGCTAAAAATCAATTACACACAATTTTTTTTCCCTGTGGGTTTTAAAAATCTCAACTCTTCCCGTGTTAAATCTCTAATCAATCTATCGTTTACTTTCTCCATTGTTTTGTGGCCTTCCTATTTCTTTGTTATTTTTACAAAAGAATGTTAACATTTATGAGATGTAATAAACATTGATTTAATTAAGAGAACATTTGGATTTGTTTAAAGGTTTACAATGGCACTGGTGTTTCAGGATTAATGACTTACTAAAAAAGTTATTTAAAAAACACTACAACTTTTTCTTATAAAATATTTACTATAAGCAGTAGCTTGGTCCCTTGTACATTCTCTTAAAGGACCGAAGACAATTCTGGGCCATCTGGTCACCTGGGTAGATGAGTCAGAACACATCCAAGGTGAAGGAGAAAAAACCTAATTACTTTATCCAGAGAAGGTACAAAATTCCTTTTTGTCATCCTGAAAACAAGAAAGGCTTCAGCTCTCTCTGCCTACGACACAGTGCAAGGTTTCATAATCCTACTGTATAAACAAAGAAAAGGACATCTTGCCAATGACAAGCTGATTCCCATAACTGTGTTCCTCAGTTAAGAGGGCCCGTAAGGTCTTAAAGTTCCTGGGGAAAAATGGATTCCAAAGTCAAAGAAACGTAAGAAATTCAGTAAATAAGGTTAAACAAGTTCCTTTACAGTCTGACTTCCCTTACATTTTAATAGGCTGGTGTACACTCTATGAGTTTTATATGCTGCCGTTCAATCTAGAGAACATTTAAGGAAAAGAAACAGAAGAGTTCTGACTTAAAAGACTTGTTTCCTTTTCTACTAAGCACCCTATTTACTAAAATTAGAGCATGTTTTATTCTTTATTCAAAAAATGGCCAAACATTAATATATTACTTTATTAAATTTTTTTAAAAGCTGAATTAAAGTCCATTTAATATCTAGTCCCTTGTTTTTCACCAAAAGATCTTAAACTTGGGAAATGTACCAAGAAAGGTCAAATCTCATTAAAAACCTCCCTCTCCCCAAAGAAACTTGTCATTTAAAAGAATCCTATGAGACTCATTTTTTTCTTAATTGTGAAAGAATACTTAGCACAAGATCTATCCTTGTAACACATTAGTTTAGTTTTTGAGACAGGGTTGCCGCTGGCAACTTCCATTCTATTCTTTATTTCTACGAATTTGATTGTTTTAGATGCCTCATACTAAGTTCTATATTCCTTTTTTGGCTTTAGTATACTACCACATATTTTCTTATCCGAATTACCACTGTTTCACTTGGAACTTTTATTAAATGAATAGAAATGAACATAAGACATGTAAATCTTTAAATCTTACAGAGTATAGTAATCTTACAGGAAACCATTGAGCATAAATAATACTGCTTAGTAATATAAACTTGCAGAGTATTCATCTTCTTGATCAGAGACTTCCTACCATGGCTCACCACACACAGAAGACCAGTGTCTGCATTTTTGTTTCAATACCACTAATAATATCTTTCAGACTAGAAACCATCAGGAGAGCAGGCCTCTGTGATCCACGGCCTTTTAGAAACCCGGGCTGCACAGCCCTAGGAGGCGAGCGCTCCCCATCCCTTGCATCACCCCCTGACCTCTGCCCTCTGTGAGACCAATGGCAGCATCAGATTCTGCATTATGGTGACTTATATAATTATTTCATTATATATTACAATGTAATAATAGAAATAAAGTGCACAATAAATATAATGCACTTGAATCATCCTGAAACCATCTCCCCCACCCCAGTCCGTGGAAAAATTATCTTCCATGAAACCGGTACCTGGTGCCAAAAAGGCTGGGGATCACTGCCTTAATAGATCAGATCAATGGACCAGGCTGCCTCAAATTTTATCTCTAGGAGGGCCACTGTTTTCAGGAAAACATGGGTTCCATCAGGTTTTGGGATATACTGACAATCATCTCTAGCACCCCTAAAAATCACAGCATTACTCATGAGAGTCATCTGAAGAACCTGTCTCTCCTGTCTTCCCTCTAGGAAGAACCTGCCTTCTAGGAGCTGTAACCTTGACCTTTCCTTCATACCCTCCAGAGTCCAACTTGCAACAGCTCTAGGCCCAACCTCAGAACTAGACTAGAAGGAAAAATGGAAGTCCTACATTGTAGGTGTGTGTGGTGGATCAGTCATCTTTGGAAGTGAAGGCCCAGGAAGCAAAAGGACTCAAGCATTCCAGTTGGAATTTGGAATAAATTTTTCCATGGAAACAGTGATGTAGACAGAAGTAAGGTTCTATTGCAAGAGTATCAATATAGTTCAGTTATTGTTCTCATCATGAGGTTTCTATATGCAAGTCACTATTATTTTTATAATTTTTAAAATGAAGAACTAGGTTTATTCAGTAACATTCCAGCAGGGAACAAGTGTTCTTTAGCTACATACCATTACTGTCATAAAAGCTTACTGGAATTCAATGTCTGCATTTGTAGAAACATTCCCTCCAGATCAATGCTTTAATAAAGCAATTATAGTCAATCCTCATTATTTGCAGATTCCACATTTGTGAATTGGTCCACTTGCTAAAAATTTATTTGTAATCCCAAAAGTCAATGCTTGTGGTGCTTTCACAGTGATTTGCGAATACGCAGGAGTAGTGGAAAATTTGAGCCTCCTGACACACATGTTCCCAGCTGAGATCAAACAAGGTGACAGTCTGCCTTTTTGTTTCAGCTCTCACACCGTCAAGTGTTCTTTTCTTAGTCTCTTTAGTGCCATGTATTTTTTGCGCTTTTTGTTGGTGATTTCACTGTTCAAAACGGCCCCCAAAGCACAGTGTTGAAGTGCTGTCTAGTGTTTCTAAGGCAGAGAGGCCATGATGTGACTTATGGGAGGAAAGTATGTGTTAGGTAAGCTTTGTTTAGGCATGAATTATAGTGCTGTTGGCCCTAAGTTCAATGTTAATGAATCAACAATGTATATTAAATAAGGTGTCTCTAAACAGAAATAAAAAAAACAAACAAACCATAAAACAAGGTTATGTATTGCTCGGTGAACAAACATGTTGTTACCAGAGGCTGGAAGAAAACCAACCCTGTGTCTCCTCAAGAACGATGGTTCAGTATTTTCTAATTCAGTGTTCACATAGACCTTCCTGGGGCAGGTCCGCGGCCCACCAGGAACCGGGTGCACAGCAGGAGGCGAGAGAGCGAGCCAAGCCCCACTTGCACCCACAGCCTCTCCCACCCCGCCATCACCGCGGAGCCCCGCCTCCCACTTAAGGTCAGCGGGCATCAGACTTCAGACCCTCAGAGGAGCGCGAGTGCCGCTGCATCCTGCTGCCTACTGCGCATGCGAGGGATCCAGGTTGCGCACCTCCCCCCCCCACCCCGCCCCGTGAGAATCCAACGCCTGTTGAGGGGAGCCGAGGAGGCGAGGCTCCCCACCCCATCACCGTCTGTGGAAAAACTGTCTTCCACCAAACGGCCCCTGGCGTCAAAAGGGTTGGGAAGCTGCCTTATAGGACACAAATATCATGAACAACAACAACTGTATATTTTTCGAGGGTATAACTTCCTTGTGATGGCAACCATCAAGCTGTTAGGCAAATTCTACTACTCCCTGGACATTAGAAGCAAGCATATAGGTGTGGCTTACCGCCAATTTTAACACTTCCTTCATTGCTAATTTTGTTTACGATCTGACGTTATAGCATATCAGAGCACTCTTTTAAAAAATAGTATACAAATATGTTGGGTTATATAATAAAATCTTCATCAGGGTAGCAACTTTAATTAAATCGAGTACTGATGCCACTAGCTCTTTTGGCGTCATAGAGAAAGAGATTCAGCACAATGAACACAGTATATACTGAATAGTACTTACTAGAGCTATTAAATCATCAGACACTATAATTTTCCTTTGTATAGAAAATTGGTCAAAAAAAAAAAAAAACTAAAGGGAGTTTAGTTTACCTCATTCTAAAACTAATTTGAGGTGGGAACGAAATGAAGTTATGTAGAACATCTGAAGTGTTAACTTTTTTTAATATTCAAAGTATCACTGAAGTAAAGGAAAAAATATTCATGGGTGCCTGGTGCCTGTGGAGATGGGAGAGGAACTGAAGATGAAAATACAACCTGGAGAAGAACATAATAGGATGAAGCACAATGTGAGAGAATGAGGAGAAGAGAGAGGGAAATCATAAGGGAAAAAATAATTAGGAAGGCAGGCAGGGAGTAGGAAAACAATATGGTAGATACAGGGAATGGTTTTTGGCAAATGGCCTCAGATGCCAGTCATGCATTACCTGCCCCTGAGCTGTAATATTCAGGTGATGCATGTTTATGACACTCTGGTTTTGTATTTTGGAAACCCAGTTGCACAGATTGCTTTTAGCAAACCCATTATTTTGCTATTACACAGTTCTGCAAATGGTGTCACAGAGAATGGGTTGTTATTTAAAAGGTGCAATGCTAAGACTGGGTGCTAAGGAAGAGGACCATGGCAATATAAATGGGCGCTTCCCAAAATGAGTTCTTAAGAACAGCAGTCCTGAGAGGTGCACCGTGGGGAAATAAGGTTCCACAGTCTAAGAACTTTGGGAAACATTTCAAAACACATTGTCTCTGGGAGATAAACAGAGTAAGGTAAGCCTAGTAAGGTAAAGGTTCCACCCCACAGTGGAGAAACTGGTTAAACTTTATCTTACTCGGTGATTTAGCATGGGAGAGGGTTGTGTGGAAAAGGGACACAAAGCATAGAAAATATCCCCTGGAACCAAGGGATACAAATTATCAACTTTTGAAAAATAAGCCTATATACAAAATGAGAAACATCTGCCAGCCTTTTAATGCATGTTGTGGCACCCAGAAGTGGTGATGGGTATATTATTTAAAGTTGTACCTGTAGGGACAATATAGAACAAATGAGAAAATTTTACAGAGCCTAGTTTTTCTTTCTCTTACGTGAAAAGTCTTCATTGTCACCATTAATCTATCTCTTCTAAAGATGAGTTTTACATTTTTCATTTTATAGATTTGTCTAAATGATTTCTTTGATCACGTTTTTAAAAGTTAACAATTCTAAGCAATCTGTGCATATTCATTATTAAATCAGATAAACCATGCTCTTACCACTATAATTCACCATTCTCAGGTGACAGCATTCAAATACACCCATTGAGTTAACATTTCACAAACATTGCATGCTCAAGTGACTATTCTGCAATTACAGCAACAAATGGCACGAGTTTACTATAAGCTAGGCACTGTGTACCATGACTCATTTATTCCTCACAACATAATTCACTGAGATAGATATCATTAGCCTTCTTTTAAACACGAGAAAAGTGAGTCTCAGCTTCAATAACTAACTTTTCCAAAGTTACAAACCTAGCAATTTACAGACACGTTCAAAATTTGAAATTAAAGAATAAAAGCGTTCACTGTACCCAAATAAATGTTTTTAAAATGCCCTAAATTACCCTAAGAAAAATCATATATAATCACCTGAAAACCTGTTAATAAACTACGATCAGACAATATGTACAAACTTGCCATTCCAAAAGAAAGAAAAGAGGCAAACCTATTAAATCATGCTAAGAAACTGCAGTTTTAATTCAGAGAATCTATGATAAACACACATGCCAGCAAAATTAGTGTCTGAGGGTCAGGTTCGTTTTCCAGCATGAATTAATTATTCCTCCAAGTTTCAGAAAATCACATTCAACTTTATTTCTACAGAGTCATAAATAAAATATATTTGAACATAAGTATTAATTTTAACTCTTGTCTTAAATATAAACCAAAGCTTGTTAGAGATTTCCTGTATTTGCTTTAAGTTCACACCATTAAAAAATACTTTCTGGAATAAGCCATTTTCTTTTAAAAGGCGATGTTGATTAGTGGAAACAGCATGCACTCTGGTTCAAATCCTGAGTCTATTACTTACTGTGTGATTTAAATCAAGATGCATCACTTTCCAAGCAGCATTTGTGAGAAATGGAATGAGATAATGTCTTCTTTTAAAATGTACCTAGTGCAGGGCTTGGCATGCAGCATGAATTCAAAAGTTAGGTCTTGGTATGGAAATGAAAATTATAACTTTTAAAAATTATAAACTACTTTTTTATGAAAAGAAAAATCAATAGCAAAGCAAATTTTCAGAAACACATAAGAGCATTTGAAAATAAAGGCATTTTAGATTATTATAACATGTACCTAAGAGCAGCTAACACCCTTCAAAGTTCTAAATGGACATTAGAAATGATAATCCCTATTAAAGAATTTCAATCACATAGAAATACTGATCTTTTTATTAAGAATTATTTTTTTATGTGCTTAGTAAATGATAGCTTAAAAAGTACTTTTTTTCTTAGAATAAACTTTTTAAATGACTATAACTAGTAATATTTTTTTTTTATTTAGCATCAAATTTAGTGCTACCAGGGCCACTACCTTCCACTGAGTTTCTTATTCAAAGCCGATCTGGAGAAAGCTTATTGACAATTATGTTAAACCCATATCTATGACTTTGAAATAAAATCGCCCATACCCAGAGGTGTTAACCAGTAGTTTATAAAATAGTATCAAAAATCTTTTGGGGCCGGCTGCGGTGGCTCACGCCTGTAATCCTAGCACTTGGGAGGCCAAGGCAGGCGGATCATTTGAGCTCAGGAGTTCGAGACCAGCCTGAGCAAGAGCGAGACCCCCCATCTCTACTAAAAATAGAAAGAAATGATTTGGACAGCTAAAAATATATAGAGAAAAAAAAACAAAAAACCTAGCTGGGCATGGTGGCGAATGCCCGTAGTCCCAGCTACGCAGGAGGATCACTTGAGCCCAGGAGTTTGAGGTTGCTGTGAGCTAGCCTGATGCCTCGGCACTCTAGCCTGAGCAACAGAGCTTGAAACTCTGTCTCAAAAGAAAAAAAAAAAAAAAATCTTTCGGGAGTACTTTATTTTTCAGAATAACTAAAGGATGACACTTATTTTTGAATTAATAATTTGGGTAAAATTTTAGCCTGTCAATTGAAGCTCACAATAGATATGTAGGATTTCTGTGTAATAACTATAATTCAAGAAAAAGCAAAATTTTTACAATTACCCATTTTAGAAAACAGAGATATACGTATGTTTTCAGTAACTAAGGCTAGTCTCAAAAATTAGCTCTGCTTCAAAACAACTCCTCTTACCAGTCTACTATACTAATGGACTAATTCGACCCAGTAATCCCATTATTGGGCATCTACCCAAAAGAACAAAAGTCATTCTATAAAAAAGACACCTGGATCGAATGGTAGGTCTACTTGAATCTGTTTAAGGTATCTCCACATTGCTTTCCACGGGGGTTGCACTAGTTTGCAGTCCCACCAACAGTGTATGAGTGTTCCTGTCTCTCTGCATCCACACCAACATGTATTGTTGTGGGACTTTTTGATAAAGGCCATTCTCACTGGAGTTAAGTGATATCTCATTGTGGTTTTGATTTGCATTTCCCTGATGATTAGAGATGTTGAGCATTTTTTCATATGTTTGTTAGCCATTCTTATATCTTCTTTTTTTTTTTTCTAACAGTATATCTTGTTAGATACAGTATGTCCTCATAATGTATACATTATTTCTTGTACAATGATATGAAATAATATGGGAAATATTCATGATAAATTATTAAGTGAACAGTGCAAGTTAAAAACAACAGTTTCATATTTTTTTCCCCACCCCCCCCCGTCTTATATCTTCTTTTGAAAAGTTTCTATTCATGTCCTTTGCCCACTTTTTGATAGGGTTGTTCGAAAATTTTTTCCCATTCTGTAGGTTGTTTGTTTACTCTCGTGACTGTTTCTTTGGCTGTGCAGAAGCTTTTTAATTTAATCAGGTCCCATTTATTTTTGTTGTTGCTGTGATTGCCTTAGGGGTCTTCATCATAAATTCTTTGCCTAGGCCAATGTAAGAACAAAAGTCATTCTATAAAAAAGACACCTGCACCCAAATGTTTATAGCAGCACAATTCACAATCGCAAAGATGTGGAAATAACCCAAATGCCCATCAATTCATGAATGGATTAGCAAAATGTGGTATATGTATACCATGGAGTATTACTCAGCTATAAGAAATAACGGTGATATGGCATCTCTTTGGTTCTCCTGGAGAGAATTGGAACCCATTCTATTAAGTGAAGTATCCCAAGAATGGAAAAACAAGCACCACATGTACTCACCAGCAAATAGGTTTCCCTGATCATCACCTAAGTGCACATTTGGGAATAACACCAATTGGGTATCGGACAGAGGTGGAGGCTGGGGGGGGGGGATCAGTGTATACCTACTTGATGAGTGTGATGAGCACTGTCTGGGGAATGGACACGCTTGAAGCTCTGACTTGGGGGGATGAGGGGGGCATGGGCAATATATATGACCTGAACTTTTGTACCCCCATAATAAGCTGAAATAAAAAAAAAAAAGGGAAAAAAAAGTGATGGAAATGAACGGAGACCAATACACAGAAATGTACAATTCAGCATAGGTCAAGGCCTCCTCCAACGGCCCTGTAGCCCTCACTGCAAACCAATTCCTGATGGGCCCAAACTCTCTAGCGGTAGTACCCTTGGTGAAATGCCACCATTCCACACAAATGCCATTATTCTCCACACATGCATCTTTCTTCTCCTTTTTTCCCCTCCTCTCTACCAGTCCAGCTTTGCTATACTATTCTTTCCGAGTCACAAGCCTACCAACACCACCTGGTGAAGGCTCTAAGGAAGCTGTGGACTCCTCACACCTAGTGACATCAGAGAGGGATGGGCACGTGATGGTACTTTCTCCAGGCCATGTAAAGGTCATTATTTCAGGGAGTTCACGGAAACCAAATGGATAAGCGTAGTGAGTGCTTATAATTTTATGTTGCCTTGGCATCCACTTTTAAATTTAAGTTTAACTTCCTCACACCAGGAGCAGGGCTTGGTTGCCCCTGCCGCAGTTTCTAGCACTATACCCAGCCCAAATGGCTCAAGCCGGTGACCAGAGATAAGGACTTAGAAGTACCTCTCCCACCTAGCCAACTGGACTCCCTGCTTTCCAGTTGCTTCCTTTAAATGCACCATTCAGGCATCTCCATGCAATCTTACAGTGACTCACATCCTGTTCTCCAATACATACTGCTAGTTGCCAGCTCCCTTTCTCTTTCTACCCCCTTGCTCTCTCTGACCTTCCTGTGCGTGGCCTCCAAGCCTGGCCTGCTGTGCACCCCCCAGGGTCTGTAAGTACTAAAACCTAAAACTTTCACATTGTGGTTGTGTCTTTGAAGTTATGCCTGCAATCTGACCCCTGACAGCAATGCTGCCCTGAAGGGACTCATGCAGGTGGACCCCCTGCTGGTGCACTTTTGTCCAGGCCTCTCAGCTGTTGGAGACAGTAGTAGCCAGCTAAATTGATAAGAGTTTCATTCAAAACATTAAGATATATCGCCTTTCCTAGCTAGTGACTCACTGGCCATGAACTAGTACAATCATTTCATTGAACACAGAAGGCTGGGGCCTGGCCAGATTATACCACTGGATCAAGGTCACAAGCACAGGTGTTAGCAGAGCTGATCTTTGGAATAATACTCATTTAGAATACTCAGAGAACTGAAGTCAAATGATTACGCTTTACATATATTGAAATAAATTAAGTGCCCAGTATAGAAGATGTTGAGGAGGCTGCTCCTGTCAAGAACTCTAGTCAAACAGACCTTAAGATGAGTGATTATTGATAAAAGAACATTTTGCATAAAAAAAAACTATGTGCGGTATGTTCTTGCTAGTCTTCTTAACTGTTTATGGAAGGCAGAACAATATGGAACCTTACAATTTGACTTTACTGGCACAAAATCTCATAAATAAGAAATATGAAAATAATATACCATTGGGTTCTATTTCTTGCTGCAGTATTATTATTTAAAAAAAAAAAAAGAAGAAGAAGAAGAACATAGAAAGCCATCTGTTTTGCAATTATACTTTCTGTTAAGGTCCCAATCTACTTTGTGACCCTCCAGAGATAGTGTGAGGCATGTGTGTAATGCCAAGTTCTATGATGGTTTAACTCCTGTTAGAGCTCTCAGAACTGGGATTAGAGGCCACACTCTCGAAGTCTTAATGTGAAAAACCCTGAACTCTGGCATCAATTAAATCATACTTTCTACTACATGTGCTATTTCATGGCTGTCTTTCACTAATCACTAAAAAACCGGCAGTGAGTATAATATACTGCTACTGAAAAAAAATTACTGAAAACTTGGTGATGTTTTAAAAGGTAGATTTAAGTACAAATAGATTTGTGATATTTCTCCTTGAGCAAGTACACTTTGGTACCTTCATTGTAAACCAACCCATCAAATGATAACATGTCCTTCCTTTTACTGAATCTAGCAACAACACAAGAATAATAAGTACCTAACACTTATGGAACTCTTACTGTGTGACAGATGCAATGTTAACTGCTTTATATAAACTATTTTATTTAATCCTTTCAATACTCATCTGTAGCTCTGCGTCACATGAATTATTATTATTAAACAAATGAGGAAACTGAGGCATAAAGAAATCAATAACTGGCTGGCACGGTGGCTCACGCCTATAATCCCAGCACTCTGGGAGGCCGAGGCAGGCGGATTGTTTGAGCTCAGGAGTTTGAGACCAGCGTGAGCAAGAGCGAGACCCTGTCTTTATTTTAAAAATAAAAATTAAAAAAAAAATGATAACAATAAAGAAATCAGTAACTCACCCAGGGTCACCCAGCTAATAACTGGCAGATCAAATCTGACAATGCTCATAACCACTAAATGGTTACTTAAATTTATGAAATGAAGTTATTAGTAAGGACATTATTGCAAGGACATTTGTAATCATTAATCCTGGCTCAGGAGGAAAGTAATCAAGTATATGTGACCATAGGAGCTATAAATTCCAACACTACTAAGCCGAATGCTATACTTAGTCCAATTATTGCCACAGGACTGAGGAGAAGCAATGAGCTGATGTTGGATAATCAAATCAGACTTAGTAAGGAACACATGACCCCTGAGGTTCCTGGTGAAAACTGCTCCTCCCAGTCTCCCTCAGCTCAGTAAAGCAGGAATAGAGCTATGGTCTGAATCCAAATGTTATCTGACCCACCCCCCAAAATCTATGTCCACTAGAACTGTTGGCCAAAGGCAGAATCATTTTTCTTCTACACACCTGAATAGATGTAGGCCATTTCATTAGTGATTTTTACCCATTTGTGTGATGGCAAATTATGTTCATTACCTTATACTCACCATATAGGTATAATGAATCTAATTTCTGAATTGAATATTGAAGTTAAATTATTTAAAATTTGATATTTAACATTCTGTGATGAAGTCTATCATTTTACTTAAGAAGGGATAAAAAGACATTTATATATTTTTCATCCATGAAGCCAAGATGACTATGGTCATTGATGGTATCATAAATATTGAGCCTATAAATTCTGACAAACAAGGCCATTTTTATGATTATAATAAAGTAAATGTGATGACTTTTCAGCAAAACATTGTTTATTCTTAAGACTTAAGTCTTGAAGATTTTTGTCTTCAAATAGCCAAACTTCATGTCAAAACATGTATGTTCCTTTGCAGGTGTATATTTCTAAGATAAATTAATATGTACATATTTCAAAATAAAATAATTTTGTAAGGAAATAGTAATAAAACAAATATACAAGATTAAGGAAAATTTGAGCCTCTGACTCTTGGGTCAAAGTGGTTGCCAGACTATAAAACTTCTACTAGACTTCAATTTTAAGATTTAATTAACACAGTATACAAAGCATAAAAGTTTAAATGTTTCTTAAAATTTCATTACTTTACGTCCTTAGTTGATACAATACTGAATGCTATAGTTTAAGGAATGGAAGCCAGAAATTTTATTTGTCCAAACCATGCATGAATCTTATGAATCTTTGTTAAATTAGAACAATTTTGGTTCATAGAAAATGGAAAAAGTGTCCATTTAAGCAGTTTAAAAAGGCAGTTAGTTTGCCCTTAATCTGTATGAGTCAAGAATAATTTGCTTATTCTGTTTTTCTAAAGAAAATGTAAGTCAATTAAATAATTAAATCCCTAGATGACACGCAAAAATAGGTGCATCCTTTGGTGATATTTTAAAGTAACAGGTATCATCCACTGTAGCAAAATTTTAATAGGGAGGCTAGTTATTCAGTGCAATGAAACAAATAATGCTATTGTTCCAAAAAGCCACACTTTAGTTGCCATTCCCTTTACAGAGATACTGTGTGCTGCTCTGCAATTAGTTGGGAAAGTTTTGGGCTTCAAATAATCTAGGAAGTGTTATACTGTTTAAAGATCATTTAATATTATTAAAGAAGACAGATGCTAAGTTTGAGATGTGCACTGTGAAATTCAGAGCAAAAGACCTGATGTTTATTGTAAATGTAATCAGTGATAATGACTAAAGTGGCACTCTATTTTTCAATATTCTATTTATAGAACTGAGCTTAGGCCTAGTTCCTGCCCCTTACTGAAACTGCATCACCAGGTGATGATGAAATGTGACTTGTCAATTAGCAGTCAGACTGAATGAGGAAACCTACACACCTAACCTAAAGCACATGAATAATATACATGGCTCAATTGTAGAGGACGGCTACTGAATAAGTTAACTATTTAAAATCCCAAAACACTATCCAAAATACACTGCTTGCTTAAAAGGGGGGGGGGAAACCCTAGTTTTTGCTATGCTTAAATAAATATATTTGCATTTCATCAGTATATCTGATTTCCACTATGTGTTTATACTTCACTGAGTCCTTCATTTTCCAAGTAAAGAGCAAACTCCAAGCACTGCTACAGCAGTTATTCTGGCAAAGGTTGCTTACAGAAGAAGCATCATCCATGGAATAAAATGGGTTCAGCAAAACAGCCAAGGATCACTGCAGCAGTCACAAAAATCTCCAGCCTGCCTCAATCAATCACAAAGTGGGAGGAAGCAGCAACATGGGAATAAGTGACTACTTAGATAGAAGCAGGCAGGGAATAGTACTGGAATAGTGTTCATGCCCAACAGTCGAGTAAAAGGATTTTTAAAGAAACATCTTAATTGAAGTATAACATACACAGAAAAATTCAGAAATCCTACGTGGGATAAATTTTCACAAAGTGAACACACCCATCTAATCACCTCCAAGATCAAGAACCTCTCCGCTAGTCCCAGTGCTCTCCTCCAAAGGCAACCGTTATTATGATCCCTATCATCACAGACCAGTTTTGCCTGTTTTTGAACTCTGTAAAAATGGACTATATCGTATGTAATGGTGTCTGGTTTCTTTGGCATACTATGTTTGCTGAGCTTCATCCATGTTGCTCTGCATAGCAATACATCATTCTTTCTTGCAGCAGTAGAGATTTCCATGATATAAATGAACCACAATTTATTCATCTATTCTACTGTTGATGAACAAGTGGGTTTCCAGTTTTTGGCTATTACAAAATAATGCTGCTTTGATCACTTGTACCCAGGAGTGAAACTGCTACATTTTGCAATTGCCTGCTAACTGACCTCCCTGCCTTCCCATCCTGCCTCTCTCCTTGCACAACCACTTTGCACATTATTGCTAGAGAAAAATGTTTTTCAAATACAAATATGATTCCATGCTCCTGCTCAGAATCCTCCAATGGCTCTCCTCTGCTTTCGGGATAAAATCCAAAATCCTCACAGGTCACTGATGAACCACCCCTTGATCATCTTGCACCTCTCCTAGTTGCCCTCCACCCTTATGCCAAGACATTTCAGTTCTTTGAATATATCACTCTCTCAAGCATCTCTGAGCTGCATATGCTGCTTTCCTTCCTTGGAAAAGGGTTCTGATTCTTCACTTGCTAATTCTTGCACATCCTTCAAATACGCAGCCTTCCCTAATTTTGTGGTCCCTCTTCTGATCTGGAGGTGGCCACTCTCCCTGTGCTTTCAAAGCACTAGGGGGTTTTGTTTCATCGTGGTAACCATTGAAGTGCCTACCTGCCTAACTCATCTGATTCCCGTATTACCCCTAGAACCCCTCTGCACAGTGACTGACACAGAGTGGGTGTACCGTATGTGTTTGGTGAATAACACAGGTACTAGCTGTACAGGATAGAAACTGACAGAGTTCATGCTTAACTGGGGTAAAAAAAGCATAATATTAATGAGAATTCAGGTGATATAATTGGCATTCAAGTATTTTAAGCCCAGTAAAGTCCTTTGCTATTGATTTAAACTCCTAGAATAAATGTTAAATCTTACTATTAATTGATGCTACTGTGAATAAGATACCACATTGTAAAATTCGTAAAAATATATCCCAAGGCTATATCTAAAGAAGGAATATTATTGTTCTAATCTATAATACAATTTGTGGTTCCATATGATCTTAAATAAAGCAGTTAATTGAAATAATTTATGAATATTTTAAAATACTCAGTGAAAGGAAATGCTCAAGTAAATCATACTTATAAGAGCAGGCAGAAAAATAATGACAAAAATATCTAATGTAGCTTAGAAATGGAAAAAAAAAATCAGTATAGTATAAAATTCTCCTGACATAGCTGTTTCTTTCTTAACACTTTCTCTGATTCCCGTATTCCTGCAAAGCATTTTCCTCCCTAAAAAGAAATAAATCAAAATGGACCAAATGTCATCAGCTGATAAGAAATACATGGTTCACCCTATTAACTCAGAAGGTTTTGATAAAAAGAATGTAAGGAATCTAATGAAATCAAAACAAAAGAATTGATAAAGTAAACACCACAGACTTTTCAAGCCATTTTCAGATTCTGGTTTATAAATTATCTATCTGAATAACTCACCTGAGATTATGAAGACAAACAGACCCATAGATGGGCCTGTGATTAACATTCTCTCCCATTCCTAAGCTTGGGAATACATAAAGTGAACACAAAACAGCAGGTGCTCTTTTTCCAATTCTTTCTTAAAATACATTGTTTTCTCAGTTGATGAGTTTTTAAATTGCTGTTTTTCCTTTGAGCTGGAGAAAATATAAACTAATCTTTTTTTGATTTGTAACTATATTATTTCAGAAAAGAATTACATTAAACAAATACCTTATTTCATTTTTAAAATCAGACTAAAAATTTCAAAACATTTACAATAACTAGCAGTTCATTCTTTCAGTGTGATTCTGCCATAAATAAAAAGTTGTTAATTAAGTTTTGGATATCTTGAATTTGCAAGGGCAATACCTATTTCTGTAGAGCTATCCAGCAAAATTATAAATTTGCATCTAGAACTGAGAAGATCGTACAACACATCAAATTATCACAGAGGTGACATAAAGTTATAAAACTCATTTAAGTATATGCCACACCTTAAAAAGCAACTCATTAGTATTATTATACAAATTCATATCAGTTTGTTCTGTGCTTCCATTTTAAGACTGATCTAGGCTTGGAATTTAGTATTTTAATGTGTGTGTACATATGCATGTATGTAGATATATATGTATATGTGTACACAAATTCTGCTTCTTTATCATTTAAAGTAGACATCAGGGTTTCCCCTTTCTCCATAACCCTCAGTCTTGGAAACATAATGTATACTCATTACATTAACTGTATCACCCTACAGGGTAAACTGTTCAAGTTACACAATCACCCGCTGTCAAAGCCAGGAGGTCTATGCATTTCCAATTAACTAGGTTTTCACCTAAGTAATAATAATAATTCACAATATAACAATAAATTCATAGTATTAATCCAACTGAGCTCCCAAAGACACAACATAGTGTAGACCTCTAAGAAACAAACTAAACAATGAAAAACTCTAAAAGCAGTATATATGAAAACTAATGTAAGAAATCCTCAGAAACTCATGGCTTTTGTTTCAACATGATAGATAACATATTCAGAAGAAAAGATGGATTAGATTATTAAATTTTAGACTATCAAAAAATCACACAGAATAAAACTATGCAAATCATGGTCTAACAAAATGAACTCAAATAATTATTCATCTTAATTCTATATAAATATATTCAGTGCTCAGAAAACAGTAAAAAGTCACAGTCCAATAAAGAGTCAGCAGTTATCTTACTAATAAAATGGGAATCAAGGATTCAAGGCCTACATAAAGTACTGCGGGAGAGGTGTGGGGAGAGGGGCCTTAGGGGAGCATTGTAGTAGGGACAGATGTTTTCAGAGTCAAGAGGGATTTCTCTGAAGCTATCAGTGGAAGCACTAGTAGAAGCTACAGGTGCTACTGACCTGAAGTCTGTGGCACAGTTAATCAGAAAAAACATTTCCCATCCTTTCCTGACCCTTACAAACTTCAGTCCATCATACTTGTCCTCCTCCAGGTAAGATGTCACTTCACCACTTCCCTTGGCCATCCCCACCCAATAACTTTCTGCCACATGTCCCACCTCACTGACATTAAGCCATTCTGGAAATTCTTTCTACTGTTCAAAATTTACTTAATGACAGCAGAATGGCTAAGAGAATCAAGTTGCTAATTTTTTTTTGGTCCAAATCCAAGGAACCAATTATTTGTGTTTAGCTACGGAACCAAAAATCTTATGCTAAGAAATTCTAATTTCTTTTTCTAAAATCAAGAATACTAATATATTTAAAGTTATGATTCAACAACTAAAAAAAGGTAAAAACAGGGATTACTAAAAATAAAACAAAAAAGTCAACGTTTAAGTGAATCTAATACTCATGTGTTGAAAGAATGATCAAAATCAAAAAAAATGAAATTATAATTTAATTTTAAATACATGATGTGATTCACATGCTCTATTATAGTACTACTAGGGCCAGACGTTCAGTAACATGGTTATTTAGAAAAAACACAAATGACAAATATTCCTTTTCTTTTTAGTTATTTATTAAATATAGGCAAATCCATTGATTTCTCTAAATCAAGCCATTAGTTATACCTTTTATTTAAATAAATCCACTCAAGAAGTAAATAACAAGTAAAAGCAAAAATCTTCCCCTGTCATAGGGTGATTCCCTCAAAAGTAATATGGTAAGAACAAGGAATAAAAATTCATACTATTAGAAAAATCAATGGAAGATGACATGAAAATCATCAACTACTAGTATTCTTAACATACTGTTAAGTTTTACACAATGGTAAATAGGTTAAAATGTGAGAATAATTACAGCTCTGAGATAACTCTTATTTTTTTCCTCTGAAAAATTCAAAGTGTTGACTAGTCTTAGATAATTTACAAAGTTAGGCAAAGCAGTTATCACTATTATTTTGTAACATCTACCCCCTCCCCAAACACCAAACAGATGAGATTAACTGATTTACTCAACAGTTAAGGTGCAAGAACTTAGGTCTCTTAGACAAAGAACTCAGGTCTCTGATCCTTGTCCTCTGAGGCCCAACCTCACCAGGAGTCGACCACAGAAATCAGAACTCTGCCCACATGCACTGCCTAGACTCACTGCTAAGGAACAGAGAAGTCACGTTCCACCTGCTGAGGAAAAACCGAGGAATGAGGATTATCCTATCTACTTAGCAAAGCTAATTCTTCTGGGAATGCTGTGAGTCACCTTAAGAACTCACCTTCTGGGCCTGACCTGAGCAGTACACCAATTTCATGGGAATAGGATCCCCACTCACAGCTGTGGACCACGTCCCCAACCCCAATCACAGAAACATCCATGATGCCCCCTCCAGTTCTGCGATGCTAATGTTTCACACTGTGAATACCAATAAAACAGTTAACAACAACAAAAAAAAAGATAATTCAAAACCAAACTTCAAGAATATAAACATTTTCTAGAATAATAATGGAAAAAGTCCTACATATGTAGGAAGAATAAACAGCTGTGAATGTTCCACAAAGCTCTAAGTAGAAAAGACTGACACAGACCTGAGTGATAGCAAGGATTTGTCCTTGAAAACAAAAGAGTAATTTATCAGGGCAATAAAATTCATTGTGAAGACACTAAAGTCAAATTAAATAAAACCAACAAGAGACAAAACAATGTCCTAGTTTTGTGCACTGGGAGCTGAGGCTTCACTGAGCACTAATTATAACTGGTTGGAGACCAAGAAAATTAAACATGTTCCCTTTTAAACGTACGTGTGGTGTGTGTATGTGTGTGTGTTTTACCAAGAGCATTTCAAAGAACAAAGCATTTTGAATTATTTTCCCAAATTAATATTGCAAATTAAAGAGTTTATATAAGATTTTTTTTTTAAATGTGCCTTGGGTTAACAAGTGATGAAGAGGTACACTGAAGATATATTTAAAAGCCAAATACCTAGTTCTATAGTTTTGGGCTTTTCAACATGACTCAGAAGCTGGAGTTCTAAATGCAAATTATAAAAGCACGTAAGTAATTTTGCAGGATCTGGGGTGTTCATAACTGAAAATATAAAATGCTTTCAAGGAAGTTGTCAAAACCACACATTTTTATTGTATTTATTTTTTGTAGTCTTCATTTGCAATTTTTACTTCTAGCCAGTTTTATTTCCAGAAGGACTGAGGATGTTTTTCTGAGATTTCAATATTGAAACAAAGCTTCACTCTAAGAATAAAGGTACCAAAAGCATAGGCAAGACCCTGTTCAGAGAGCAAACTATTTTATTAGAGTGGCAATAGGTCCCCCAAAGCGCAGATATCACATGCAACCCGTGTGCCAACGCCAGTTTACAATCACAACTCAGTGTAACTGTGATGGTGGGGGTGCGTACAGGACAGAAAGACAATACACCAAAGAGGAAGTGACAGTGTAGGTACACATGGCACCGGCACTCAGCTCAGTCCCCGAATTGCGTGGAGCTTGATTTAATACATATCTGATTCTCTCTCTGTCCTCCTTTAAATCGTTTCACACTCACGCTGGTTGGGACATTATTTCCCTTTAGTCTCTGACTTGGGAAGGTGTGTTGTGACCATTTAGTGGCAGCTCTTGGTTTCAGGACACAGCCACTCCTGTGAAGCTCTTTCCCCTGCAACCCATTCCAGTGTCTCCAGCACAAACCCCCTCCACCCCTACACAAAAGCTAGAGGGGCTCGAGGAAGTACTCAGGGAGGTTCACTGTCCATGCTATGAAATATATTTGCTTGTGAAAATAATTACCTGAATTAACTGCGCTAGGCTTGTTATTTCAATGCTAATCAGATTGCTGGTTATAAATGTCTAATAAGAAAACCCAAGAATATTATTAATTAAATGCAATTTGGCAATAAAATGTTTAAAAATGGGATGAAGATTTTGACGAAAGATGTAACAAAATGGGATCTTGCTAGTAAAAACATTATAAACTCTACCCTCTTTCTAAAAATACCAAAATAAAGTGTGCAAAATACAAAAACTATGTGAAATAATTTGTATGAAATTTTAAATTTATTTGTATAGCATTTACTTTTTCAAGAGCGTTCCAAAGGGAGTGAGGGGTGGAGCTGGCTGTGGCAAAGATCCACCCAGGTGACAAAGAGCATTTTATTACTGATAATGCCTAGAATTTCTGAACATGGTGATAAGAAAAGAAGGTCAGCTTTTAGGACTCTAGGTCAGTTTTGCTGTTTGCAAATTGTCTCCAGACAATACTCCTCTCATTGCCTACACCAGGAGACACTGCCTGCTCCCTTGCCCTTGATACACCACTGTTAAGGTGTTATCCAAATTCAGTCTATGGCTTTTATATTCATTGCGCAGACTTTTTTCATACAATAAAAGAAGATTTAAAAAAATTATCAGGCAACCAGCCAATGCTATTAGTAGAAAAAGTAAACTCTGATATAAATGGGGGGAAAAAATCCATCAACTTCCTTCCTATCACTTAGATAGTACTTAATCATACACATAGTGTAATACACACTTTTTTAAAAAAATTCAAGCTACCAATCTTCTGGGCTAAATTAAATATTAGTTTCACAGTCATCTTGACTCTTTTAAAATAAAAATAAAAATAAAGATGCCTTACATTGAAATTTTAAAAAATGGAGCTGCTCCAAATAGCCTATATATGAAAATAACTTTCTACAAAAAGTAATAAATATTAAAATAAACATCAAATTTCCAACAATAACTGAACCTAAATTTTTGTTAAATCATTTTCTATTTATTTCTCAGCAAGAATTTTTCAGTTCAGGGAAGAGAAGCCATTTTGCCAGAGGGTTTAAGACAGATCTATAAACTGAGTCACAGATATCCCCCCGACCTGCCCTGCAATTACAGAAAAATGATTCACAAAGAATATTCAGGCTGTTTCTACCATTGTTGATCTAAAAATGTATTATGTCAGTCGTTTCTAACTCCTGTCATAATGTGGGTCCAGAAGCAAGAAGAACACCACAGAAACTCCAGAAGCCTTTTAAGGAAGATACCAGACATTACCTGAGTTAAATGAAGCCATGTAAGTCAGTACCAACTTTCTGCACATTCCACTCATTTATTCTACATTAAAATGAGAGGATGAAGTGGTTTCTCACCTTTGTTTCCTTCCTACTTTTCTTTGCTGCCTATTGAAAGAAGGTAATTTAAACCAAGGAAAACAATGCTACCCGCACGACACAGCTTCGTCTGCGTCGGTGTGCTGTACTCCAGAGCTGTACCCACACTCACTGCAACAGAGATGGCGCATCACCAGGCTGTTTATCCCATTTTTGTCTTAAGAAATTCTCCCACCTGGTTCACTTTAGTAGTTCTTTAGCAGCAGTTATATGCATTTGAAAGACTACAGACCTGCAGCGCTTGAACGGATCTAGAAATCATCTAGGCCAGGGGTTCTCCATCTGCTCTCCAACTCCAGCACCAGAAGGTTCCTGAGCACCCTGACCAACTAACGGCTGGGATCGGGGGCTGTGGGGGTAGGAGTGAGGGGAGATTTGTCAATACCCCTAAGTCCTCGGGGGCAGAATGAAACAGTCCCATGTTCTGCCTAGGATTTTTATCATTCTTACTATTTACAAAATTAAAACTCATTCTTTTCAGTGGGAATTGATCAAGCAAATAATCTTAGGAAATAATTCTTCACTATTCTTTTCGGTCAGGCTAAGTATCTCCTATTCCTTTTCTGCCTGCATTTACTTTCCATATTTCCAAATTAAAGGACAGCCTGCTTTCTACATCCTTACCACAATGCATGAATGAAGGGAGGGGAACTCAAGCAGGGGTGGGACAAGATCCAAACACAGCAAAATTATTTATTACATCTTTTCCATGTAATGTGCCCACTATAATGCATGATATTAGATGAAGATTTTTTTTTTAAAAAACCCATCTAACACCATAAGCAGATTCACTGACAAGCTGAGATTCATTGTAGACTGCTTTTACCTTTCTAGATACTTTCTGTCACATTTTGGTTTTAACTTCTATGTGCATTAGTCACTGTAAATTATACCTTATTTTTGAGATTTATAATGATTACTCTGGTGTTTCCCTATAAACTTCAATGGACATTTTTCCACTTGTCCAATACCACTGATAAAAATCATTAGCCCCTAGAGGTAAGGCTAGTTAATGAGCTTCTTTTCTAGGCTGCACCAAGGCTCTGACCCCTTATCTGTGGAAATGACTTTCGGGCCAGTTTTACTCTTGTATAGTAAATTGTAGGGTCTGGTGATAGTCCCTATTTCCACAGTTGGCTTAGAAGAATGCCACTTGGGCTAGAAACAGAAGAACTTATTTACACAGTTAACATTTCTTTTTTTAAAAAAAGTATTCATTTTGGGGGAAGCAAAACGCCAGAAAATACTGAAAAGATGAAAAGATAAAGCCATCCATGACTTCACTCCTCCAACCACAAGGACTCAGACTCAGTCTAAAGATCAGATACTGTGACAATTTCTTCATTTTAGATTCTTCCCTCAGCCCAAACCCATCCAAGAACAACCTAATTCATTCCCACTGATTCTCTCGCTCACTTACTTGACATTAATATGCACCTGGGCCTCTCTTGCTTGCATCCATGAATGTTCCTCACTAACTCTGGGATGACGTCCATTCCTACTGTTTCCTGCCTTGCTCCAGCCCCCTCTTCCACTGCTTCCCCCTCTGCGAGGGGCCCCATCTCCCACCCCACCGTGAGCTGCTCTCTCCCCTGGAAGGCATTCCTCCTCCCACACTCCCTAGCTGCCTCCCAGCCCCCTCACTGGGGTCTGGCCCACGAGGTGGAGGCGGAGGGCAAGGCAGCAGCAGACGCCAAGTCCTTCCTCCCTGCCCCGCACATCTAACGACTCAAAGTCACCCAATGAAGTAAGCTGTTCTTCTCATCCCCAGCTCACAAGTGAGGACCTGGAGGCTTTGAAAGCTGAACTAACTTGGTACAATACGGCTAGTGTGAGATGGAGCGAGGATCTGAAGGGAGTCTCACTCCAGAGCCCTTGGAGAGTGGCGAGCCTGACAGGGACCAGGCAGGTTTGCACACGGAATGCAAAGCAACAGTTTTCACCTCCACAGAGAAATATGTTTTTAAAAATTTAATACATAGCCCTTTAAGTTTATTTCTATGAGGATAGATAATATTCATGTTCAGCTTATGTCTATCATAAAAAAAAACAAACAGCCCTTTGTGGAATTCATTCTTTTTCCCTCTAAAATAACAATCTGGACATTTATATTAATGTCATTTTTCTAGAGAACCCACTTACATTCTAGAAAATGTTAACGTGTTTTGGCATGAGAGAATAAATACTTTACTAGGCTTGAACAAGGAATATAGTAGAAAAACATAAGAAGATATGGAAGATCTCACTATATTTGTAATTTTATGTTGTGAAAACAAAAAATGCTATTAATATAAACAATCTGTGGTTTTTCTGTTATGACCTGAAAGATCATCATTTTTACCTAGTGTTTTAATACTTACATGAACAAATATCAAACTCTTTTGATCAAAGAGCGCCACCGTAGTCTGCAATGGCCTGAGAACAGAGCCACACAGTTTTGGAGATTACGTGGTCTCCAACTGATGCCACTCAGTCTCATTACAGAGTATTTACGGTTCAGCTGAACTCTGTAGCAACATTTTAAAAACCGGCCTTTTTTTTTTTTTTTTTTTTTTGAGACAGAGTCTCACTCTGTTGCCCAGGCTAGAGTGAGTGCCGTGGCGTCAGCCTAGCTCACAGCAACCTCAACTCCTGAGCTCAAGCGATCCTCCTGTCTCAGCCTCCCGAGTAGCTGGGACTACAGGCATGCACCACCATGCCCGGCTAATTTTTTCTATATATATTTTTAGCTGTCCATATAATTTCTTTCTATTTTTAGTAGAGACGGGGTCTCGCTCTTGCTCAGGCTGGTCTCGAACTCCTGAGCTCAAATGATCCGCCTACCTCGGCCTCCCACAGTGCTAGGATTACAGGCGTGAGCCACCGCGCCCGGCCAAAAAACCGGCCTTAATATTTACCTTAGAGGAAAAGTCACATTTCAAGGATGACTGAAGTATCTACTTAGTTACTCCTTTAAAGCAGACAGGTCTGCTTGGAAACAACAAGATCAGATGTACAAATGGCTTTCTGCAGTACCTTTGTGGGTAAGAAGCACTTTCTTTTAACTGATTATGTAATATTTTAGCTTTGGTAATAAAAGATTCCAGATGTTTACTCTAACAGCTTTTGTAGACACACTGAGATTAATGTTACACACGTAATCACTGGTTTTGGCGCAGGGCCAGCCTGTGTGCATATGCTGTTTAATTATGTTGGCACTCCAGGCATTTCAAACATCAACAGAATTTCTCAGCTGATATTCCCATCACGAATCCTGCTTTGAATAATTACAGAAGGGTAAGGAAACTGGGCATTGTATATGCTAATGAAATCTATTTAGCTCTTTTGACAAATAAATTTGGAGGTTTTATAGATTAAAAATCTCTTAGGCTATAAATAGTAGTAGGTAAATATAATACAAAAACTGCCAGGAAACACTTTCCTCAGAATTCTTTGCTGCGTGCCAGTGTAAAAATTTCCAAATTCTTTTCTGTTATTTTTCTTTTTTCTAAAAATTCATATGTCCCAAGGGAACCTTTGACTAAGTCATGAAAACTTCCCAAGAGTCCTAGAACTTGACTTTGGTTTATAGTTCTCTACACAAACAGTGCTAGAAGTTTGTTTTGTACAAACATTCCTAAGTTCCTTACCTAGATGATTTTGAACAACCTGTTATGCATACAAAAAACATACGGACACAGAATTTTGATTTATATTAACGACTCCAATTCCTCCCACTTCCTTTTTGGGAAAATGAAGCAGCAACATATACAATATTCCCACAAACTTTCTAAAAGACACTTAGAAGTTTTGTATGTGAAAATGCAAAATGAGTAAATCATCACAAGAAAGGGTGAACTGGGCTGATGAAGTGTTACAAACTATCTTGGACCTTTTCGGTAAAACTAAGCTCAATGGAAAAAATCCCTAATCAGAAAATTTTCCAGATATAAAGTTTCCAAGCATCCCAAGACCATACCTCTCTTAAGTCAGTCGCTACTTCTCCTGGCATATGGAAAGTTTCCTTCATGACATAATGCACGTAAATTTAAACTAGACACACAGAAACATACATTTCAGTAAAGTATGTGATAATGGGAAACTTAAGGTATTTTGGTAAATTTATTTGGAACATATTTATAAGTAAAACATATTCGTTGGATCAAGCAATTTGAAGCATCTCCTCAGATTTTTCAGATTTCTCTGAATGAGGAATATTTTCAGTAATGATGAGAGTATTTGTAGTTTTACATTGGTGGCTGCTATTGAAATTTCCATTCAACACTTTTTTTCCTCTCAGGTTCTCCCATTCTCACTCAAATCCCTGAGATTCCACTTAACAAGTGCCTTTAGAAGCAGGTAGCCATTTCCTAGTCCTTTACTTTAAAATCTCTCAGACCATCAACTGTTTGACATTCTTACTACCAACAGCAATGGTTAAAAACCCTTAATATCTCAGATCCTCATAATTTTAGAGCCACTTACGCCTTTCGTCAATCAACCTGGCACACTGCCCTCAAATCCTACTCTTCCCTCAGCCCAGCTCAAAATCTGTTTATACCTCTCTCATGAACGCATCACAAGTTTAACAAAGGGTAGCTGACCCAGTTCAAGAACTCTCTTCTGACTTCACACCATCATGAGGAGGAAAGATGGAAACACAGTGTAACACAGAGCCAAAATATACTCTAAGGATCCAAGAAAGTGATGGTGTTAAAACAAACAAACAAACAAAAAAATCTAAACAATCTAGCATCTTTGGGTATTGAAATTTTAAAGGTTTGGCAATTGGCAAAATCAAAGTAATCCAGAAATCTAGCACAATGTAACCCCACAAAGTTGACATCCAAGGCAGAGAAACTGTAATGTTGGCAAACTCAAAATATAGAAAATAGCTTGGCATTTTAAAACACTTCATTAGTAGACTGGCAGAGTACCATAAACCATATATGCCGGGAAAAAAATGAAGGGGAAAAAAGTCTACGAGTTAATTTGGCACCAAGCTACTAGTTGTAAAGGAAAGGTTTCTGGACTGTTGACTCAGGCACTAGATCACTGTAAAGACTCTTCATTTATACTGAAAGCAGCAATAGTCAAGCTGGTCAGAAATCAGACATATTTAAGAGGTACTCCTGTATCTCCTTCTGTTGCAACTCACTATTTCTACGATCGTCTTGAAGGGGTCTGCAAGTGATGGGCTGCCACCTGTTTTTGTAAATAAAGTTTTAAGGGAAATAGTCAGGCTCATTCATTTATATACTGTCTATGGCCACTTACGTGCTATAGCGAGGGAGCTGAGCAGTTACAACTAACCTCAAAAACCAACCACTTGTCTGTACTGTTACATGTGAGGAAATACTTTTTGAGTCCTAATTCTGTTCCAGATGTTAATCTGGGGCTGCTTATCTACTAAAATGTAATTTTGGGCAAAAAAGGTAAGTTTGGAGATGTATATTTGGTTTATAAAAGAAAGAAGTTAAATATTACTCGGTTAAAATAACATGCTTTTTCTACTTCATTCAGGATAACGTGGGAATTTTCGTTTCATACCAAACCCCTCAGCACTTTGTCTATGGCATTAGTAATAGCACTGCAGAACATCACCGGCTATAAAAACAACTCTGTGTGTGACAGACAAAAACTCAATACTAGATCACAAAGGAACAGAATCCATCTTCTCTGGACAAGTGGTTTTAAAAAGTCACCCTACTGAACCCTACGGAACTTTCTTTGAAAACAAGTACAATTATGTGGAATGGATTAATTGCTACTTCTTACAGTTCCTCTACTTAGGATTATAAACCATGAGAAACAATGTAGATTTCCACTGTCACAGAAAAAATTTGAAAACCATGGCTCTTGAATAACAACAGGTTTTTCTTTTCTCTTGAACAAAACGTTCTTTTGATCATGGGAAAAACTGCTAAGAATTATTTCATCATTAAGTGATTATAATTAATCACTATAACATTTATCAATTACATATTAGGAAACAAATGAATTAAAATAAACTTTGAGACAATTTAGACATATTATAGCATAATCTACAACCCAAGAAAAAGACACTTTATCCTTTTGCCTAATTTTTAAAATTTATTTTTACCCTTTTCTTTAAAAAAAAAAAAAAAATGGTATGCCTCTTTGTAAGTTGCCCTAATTCTTTTTAAACAGAGTGAGACACAAATAACCAAACTAGCAAGGGCTGACATAAAAATAAAATTGACAATCTGGCTGCCATTTATTGACTGATAAAATGAGTTAAGGCTAAATATCTCTGAGGAAGCAATCCAATTAAATATTGGTTAGATGCTTGATTGAAAGACAAATAGTAGCCAGGACCATAAGTCAGACAGCATACTTGGAGACTGATTTTTTATTTAACCAGTAGGTAAATTTTTCTAATTATAATGGTTAAAATTTAAACCAACAGAGAAGTTTTAAGTTTTAGTAACATAAAGGAGTGCCAAGGAGATGGTTTTGTTCGTTAGAACAAGACATAATCGGTTAAGAAAATATTTTAGATCTTGAATCAAGGCCAATCACGAATACAGAGCACGGCTGGCAAGTAACAAAAGATGCAGCCTTTAAACACGGTGGCAAAAGGCATCTATTTACTTGGAATGAGTACATGGTACATCATAAAAAGTGACAAAACATGAACATATGAACACAACTTAAGCAGGGATGAAATAACCTTTCTGTCTCTTGAATTGGGGCTATGGTTTTAGCCACCAGAGGTCGCCCTTCCCCAGAGATATAAAAAGCAGGGCTTCGGAAGCACTTGTCACTCACAGTGTATTTGTTAAAGGGATACAATAAAAAAATACATGTGTTGGCAACATTCTTCTCTTTCCTCACCTAAAACACATTGAGGATGGACCCCCTCCCACTTTTGCTGATATACCAGTAATGGGGAACAGCCTGAGGGGCTGAAGTGATCTCCATGACAGAGTTGAGTCAAATCACTGAGGGGCTGGAGAGAGGAGGCAGCTCCCAGGAGAAGAGAGATTTCTGGACCGGTGCCATGGTAATGAGGGGCAAAGGACAGACCTGGGAGAGGTTTCCAGAATTTTTACTGTATTATAAATATAACCATTTCTGAACATTCTTCAGCTACATAGTGCAATAAAATTTTATATTGTTTTTTTCAATTAGTTTTGTATGTCAAACCTAAGTTTTGTCTACCAGATTTGGGTTTGGGGAAAAAAGCAAATTAGCCAGGGCTCCTTCAGTGTTCAACATATATCTTTACAATCAAATTGGAGAGAAAGACATCCTTAATCCATCATAGTGCCTTGCACAACATATACTCAATGAACACTCTTTCCTACTCATCCCACCTTACAAGGAGCTGACAACCAAAAGTTTCAACATCGTTAGTGTCAACCCTGTTAGTTAAGGGAGAGCACAATTCTATTTAGTGTCACTTACTTGCAGCTACAAGTCAGGGTAAAATTCAAGGGTTAGAGTGGTCAATAATAATTTCATGTACGTGGCCAAGGGACAATTCAGCATAGACACTTACGATTCCCAAGAGATTAAAACCTTCCAAAACAGAGTATTTCTTATTCCATGAAGCACCAAAGGAAATCCAAAGAAAAGGGTATTTAGTATCCCAGTAAAAGCCCCTAGCAGCTTGTGAAATACTTATCAGAATACAATGTTTTGTATTCCAACATATTACCAAATAAGGTGGTTGCACATCATTCTATCTTTTGGATAACTAACAACTTTCCCAACTACAAAGGCAAAATAAGTCCATTACAGAATATCCAAAAAATGGAAAATGCTTTGAGAAAATAGAATCACCTATAATCCCACAGAATATGGGAAAGAGAATGAAGTTCTGAAATATCTGAAAAACACATAAAAAATTAAATTTACACATGGTTTCAAATACCTTTAATTATAATTCATCTACATTCATCCCCAAATCAACCATAATGTGTCCCCTTTTTCAGCACGGGTGGGCCATGTCTCTTACTATTTACACCCTCCCTGCACCTCTGTGCTGTCCCTGGAGCATCCGTACTGCTGACCACTCCTTATACATGTTCTTTTGTCCTGACTTCTATGTCCTACTTTCCCCGGCTTCTTCTGCCCATGGAGACACTCCCCTCCAGTGTCCTGGGCTGTTATTTTTCAGGCTAGCATTAACTACTGGATTTCTGGCTCCATCCTTTATGGTTCTCATTCTACCCTTTCCCTAGGTGACCAAAGTCGCTCTCATGGTATCAACTACTAGCTACAGGTTGATGCGCCTAACATATAATAGGTGCTTAAAAACTGTTTAGTTTTATTAATGGCTTAATGATGAATGACTTTGAAATCTAGTCTCCAGGAAGTTCTCAGCTCCGTGGCCAGAGCCACACGGCATTAGCCTTATTCACCACAGTTGAGACTCGTAACTGGCTGGTTACTCACAGAAGCAGGTCAAGGCAGTGAATCATAAAAACATAACAAATACATATTTTATATGTTAAATTTTAACAAAATAAATTCCCATTTATCTGCCAATATTTTTAGAATCAAAGCCTTCTCTTTAAGGGCCTGCTGACCCTTCAGTATTTTTCTTGCCTAAATCACACTTACAGGGAATTATCTGTGCTATCTAGCTTCTGTCTGCTTGTTTAACAGGTTTATTGAGATACCACTAACATGTCACACAATTCACCTATTTAAGGTCTACAACTTGATAGTTTTTCATATAGTCACAAATTGTGCAAACATCACCACAGCCACTTTTGGAACATTCTCATTACCCAGTAAGAAACTTCACACCCATTCACACTCTCTCCCCATGTCCCACCAAAGCCCCAGCCACAGGCAACCATTAATCTCCGTCTGTCTCCGTGGATGTGCCTACTCTGGACGTTTCATATAAATGAAATCATACAACATGTGGCCAAGGTTCATCTGCGTTATAGCAAATATCAGTACTTCATTCCTTTTTATTGCCAAATAATATTTCATTATTAATGAAATTAATAATTTCACATGAAATATCCACATTATTAAATGTGGATACACCACATGTCATTTATCTATTCAGGACATTTGGGTTGTTTCTACCTTTTGGCTAGTATGAATAATGCTATGAACATTCATGTACAACTTCTTTCATGGATATATATTTTAACTTCACTTGTGTATACACTTAGGAGAATTATATGATAACTCTATGTTTAACATTTTGAGGAACTGCCAGACAGTTCTCAAAGTGGCTGTATGATTTTACATTCCCACCAACAGCGTATGAGGGTTCCCATTTCTTTATAATGTCACTAACACTTGTTATTATCTGCCAACTTAGTGGGTATAAAGCGGTATCTCATTTTTGTTTTGAATTGCATTTCGCTGAGTACTAACAATGTCAAGCATCTTTTCATTCACTTATTGGGCATTTGTATATCTTCTTTGGAGAAATGTCTATTCAGACCCTTTGCCTGTTTTCTAATGGGCTGTTTGTCTTTATTACTACTTAGCTGTAAGAGTTCTCACAGACTGTAAGCCCTTTATCAAATAAATTATTTGCCAATATTTTCTCCCATTACACAAAAGTTGTCTTTTCACTGTCTGATGGTATCATTTGAAACACAAGTTTTTAATTTTGATGATCTCTAGTTTACCTGATGTTTTATTTTATTGCTTGTGTTTCTGGTGTCCTATCTAAGGAACCACTTCTAACTCAGGGTCAAAAGGATTTACACCTAAGCTTAATTCTAAGAGTTTTATAGTTTTACTTCTTACATTTAAGTCTTTGACCTATTTAGGTTAATTTTTATATATGGTGTGAGAGAAAGAGTCAACTTCATTCTTTTGCATGTAGACATCCACTGGATCCATGACTATGTTTTTTCCTTTATTTCAGCCTTTTTTAATTTCTTTCAACAATGTTCTATAGTTTTCAGTGTATAACCTTTGTGATTCTTTTGTGAAATTTATTCCTAAGTATTTTATTTTTTGATAGTACTATAAATGGAAATATTTTCTTAACTTCATTTTTCATTGTTCACTGCTGGTGCATAGAAATACCAGTTGATTTTTGTATTCTGATCTTGTATCCAAGCAACCTGTCTTTCCAATCTGGATGCCTCTTATCTCATTTTCTTGCCTAATTGTCCTGGCTAGAACCTCCAGCACAATCAATAGAAGTAACAAGGGTGGAAATCCTTGTCTTCTTTCTGATCTTAAAGGGAAAGCAAAGCATTCAGTCTTTTACCACTAAGTAAGATGTTAGCTGTGTGTTTTTCTCAGATGCCATTTATCAGGTTGACAAGTTCCCTTCTATTCCTAGTTTGTGGAGTGTTTTTATCACAAAGGCTGTTGAATTTTGTCAAATGTCTTTTCTGCATCTATTGAAATGGGCATGTAGTTTTTGTCCTTCATTCTACTGATATGGTGTATCAGACTGACTTCTTTGGTATGTTGAACCAATCTTGAGTTCCTAGGATACATCCTACTTGACAGTAGTGTACAATCATTTTTACAGGCCACTGGATTTTGGTGTGCAAGTGTTTTGCAGAGGATTTTTGCATCTGTATTCAGAAAAACCATTGCTGGGTAGCTTTCTTGTAATGTCTCTGTCTGGTTTTGGTATCAGGGTAAATTCTGGCCACACAGAATGAGCTAGGAAGTGTGTTCTCCTCTTCTATTTTTCGAAGAGTTTTTATGTGAAGAATTGGTATTAATTCTTCTAAAATGTTTGATAGAACTTACCAGTGAATTCATCTTGACAGGAGCTCTTTTATTGAGTATTTACTCCAATGACATATAGTAATGTTACTCCAGTAAAAGTCTATTTCCCCTTCCCAGTTTTTGTGTCTTTATTATTATATATATTATATAAAGTAATATCTACATATTTTACAAACCCAATAATACAGTTATAATTAAATACTTTATAGAATTTTATGACTATGAAATGAGCTAAGTAAAAATAGCAAGTACATAGAAAGAATCTGGTATATTAATCTTATTTACCATTTCTGGTTCTCTTCATTTTTTCCTGTGGCTTTATCAGCTGGTGTAATTTCCTTATTCTGATACAACTTTGCATCCACCAATCTCCTTTGTGTTGGTAGTATGAAATATATTATATTTCTATCTTTGTAAGCCACAAAATAAAATTATATACATACTATTTTATGCAGTTTCTTTTTAAAACAGTTACTAGGAAAAAAAAACCCAAATGTGCATCTATCCTACCTTTCATGCTTACATAGTTACCTTTACCAGTGTTCCTTATTTTTTAATGGAAATTCAAATTACTGTCTGGGGTCACTTACTTCTAGCCTGAAGAACTTCCTTTACTATTTCTTATAATACTGGATCTGTTAGCAACAAATTCTGTCAAGTTTAGTTGATCCGGAAATGTCTTTCTTTCACATAAAATTCTTATTTGAAAATTCCTTCTTGGCTTTTTGAATATGTCATTCCACTGACTTCTGACCTTCACTGTTTCTGATGAGAAGTCGGCTGTTAATCTTATTGGGGTTTCCTTGTAAGTAACAAGTTTTTTTGCTACTGCTGCTTTTTAAGATTTTTCTCTTTGTCTTTCAGCATTTTTAGTCTGACATGTCTGGGTCTCTTTGTGTTTATTATACTTCAAATTTGTTGAGCTTTGTGGATTTCTGGATTAACATTTTCCATCAAATTTGCAAAGTTTCCAGCTGTTATTTCTTAACTGTTGGCTGACTGCTCTATTGTTTTTAACAATGCTCTGGGACATAACTTGCTCCACAGTCTCATCCAATTAAATTGGGGGGAGTGTAGGGGCAGGAGGAGGCAGTATAATTTGGCCAGTCTTTGAGGTTCGTTCTGACCTCAGGAGGGCTCTCCTTAGCTGCTCCTCTGATTCTTTTTTGTAAACTAGCTGGCCTATGGTTTAGCTTGTTGCTCTTAAAAGGAGCTAGCAGTCACCTCTTATTTGCTTACTACCAAAGTCTCCATTGTTTTTGAAAGCATCCTTAGGCTTGAATTTCCCTACACTGTGTTTCAAATAAAGTCAGTTCTTTTGGGGAGCATTTTGGAGCTCTCTGTTCTTACGGAATGCCTCTCTCATTGGCCACAATCTCTGTGCCACTGCTTTGGAGGCTTGGTAGAGGTAGTAGCCTCTGGTATTCTTGGCTTTTCCCAGTGTCAAACTTCTGCCTTAGAAGCAAGGTGGGGTGAGGACAGTTGGACCCCAGTATTCTAGACTTGCCATATCTAGGGTAAAGCCTCTGCGCTTATGAGTAGGGGCCAGGTGGAGGAAGGGACTCCATGACCTCTTTGCCACTCACAAAGAATTTAGGCTCTGTAATGAAGCTGCAGGGGATGAGAAATGCCAGTAGTGACAAACAGTATTTCCGAGTGACATACAGTATCCCTTTGTGGGATCTAAAAGGAGAGGAAGCCTGTCTTCTTAGCCACATCTCTTGGGAGTAAAACTTGTGTCATGCTGAGCTGGGAAGAGTGGTGGAGGGAGGGAGCATGTCTTAGTGCATTTTGTGTTGCTAAACCAGAATACCTGAGACTGGGTGATTTACAACAAACAGAAATTTATTGGCTCACCGTTATGGAGGCTGACAAGTCCAAGATCAAGGCACTAGCATCTGGGAAGGGCCCTATTGCTGGGTCATCACATGGCAGAAGGCAAAAGGGCAGGGGGGCAAATTAATCTCACACTTCATAAAGGTCCCACCTCTTAATACCATTACAATGGCAATTAAATTTCAACGTGAGTTTGGGAGGGAACAAACATTCAAACCATGGCAGAGTAAGCCATAGCTCAAGTGTAGGACTTGCTATTCTTACCAAGTTTTAGATTTTGTTAAATATATGCTTTTCCTTTGTTGTATGCCCATAGGACAATTTCACATCGCTTTAATTCCTTTAAAAAAATCATTTTCGGCCGGGCGCAGTGGCTCACGCCTGTAATCCTAGCACTCTGGGAGGCCGAGGTGGGCGGATCGTTTGAGCTCAGGAGTTCGAGACCAGCCTGAGCAAGAGCGAGACCCCGTCTCTACTAAAAATAGAAAGAAATTATATGGACAGCTAAAAAATATATATAGAAAAAATTAGCCAGGCATGGTGGTGCATGCCTGTAGTCCCAGCTACTCGGGAGGCTGAGACAGGAGGATCACTTGAGCTCAGGAATTTGAGGTTGCTGTGAGCTAGGCTGACGCCACGGCACTCACTCTAGCCTGGGCAACAGAGTGAGACTCTGTCTCAAAAAAAAAAAAAAAAAAAAAAAATCATTTTCACCAATTATGGCTATTTTGCTGTGGAGGAGGTCTATTCTGTGGAGCTTCTCATGTTGCCATTCTCAAAGTGGAGACCCAGTTTCTATATTTTAAGTGCAGAAAGAAGGAATAGCTTTTTGAAGTAATCAGAGTGAAGAACTGGCCTAGATATTCGAATTTTATTCCAATATTTATTATAAAAATGAATTATACTCTACATTTAGAATGTTCTAGGCACTGTCTTGAGTGCTTAGAAAATATTAATATATTTAGTCCTCCATAAGGTAGGTAGATTGTTTTATTACCCTCATTTTGTAGATGACGACAGATCCTCAGAAAGCTTTAGAAATCTGCCCAGATCACACAGCTAAGTGGAAAAGCAAAAGGTTTAAATAAAGGCAAACCAGCTCCACGGGCTGTGTTTTTTTTTTTTTTTTCCACTTTTTTTCCCCCTAGAAATAGATACTTAAAATTTGGTTCATAATATAAGTATATTTTTAATCCTGTTTTTACTTAGTATTATATGGTAGTCATTTTTTTAACCTTAAACTGTATTTAAAAATAGTTTCTAATGGTTACATAATTTTGTTCCATATTTCCAACTTACTTCACGTCCACAGCAGACTTCACATCTTACTGTCTCCTCACCATCACTGAAAATAAGATTCTCTTTTTTAAAAAAAAATGTTGTCAATCTCTTATGGTTGGTTTATTTTATATTTATTAATACATTCTATTTTTACACTTGTTTCATTGCTAAGTGAATTAGTTTCCTAGAGCTGCTATAACAAATTTTCACAAAATAAGGTGCATAAAACAACAAAAATTTTCCTTTCACAGCTTTGAGGGCCATAAGTCCAAGATCAGTTGCACTGAGCTGAAATTAAAGTGTTAGCAGGACCATGCTCCCTCCAACAGTTCTAGGAGAGAATCCCTTCCTGGCTTCTTCAAGCTTTTGGTGACTTCAAGTGTTCCTTAGCTTGTGACTGTGTCATTCCAGTCCATGCCTCTCCCATGGTCCAACTGCCTCATCATCTTCTGTCTCAAAATCTCCCTCTGCCTCTCTAAGCATAGACACCACGGCATTAGGGCACACCAAGATAACACAGGACAAGTTCCTCATCTCAAAATCTTTAACCAATTTATTTTGCTGCATAAGGTAATATTCACTCTTTTGCCCTATAAGGTGGTAAGAATATACTTGAGATGTACACCAAATGTGATCCTCACATTCATTTTCTTCCTTTTACATCTCAGACAAATGCCATTAAGCTGCAAATTCTAAGCTGCAGCCCTGAGGCACCTCCATAGACACAGTTTAAAAACCATTATCAATCAACGGATATCCAGAAAAATAAATTCCCCTTTATAAGTGAATTGTCTAAGTCACAGTTAAAAATGTGGTGTTAAAATCTAAGTAGTACATTTGTACCTAATCCAAACATTCCTTTAAAAAAAAAATAATACAGTGTCCTTCTGCAAAATGATAAAATCTCTTTCCACAACTAGGAATCCTTTTAAAATTCAAGATTTCTTTTTAAACTCAACTTACAAATGCACACACACTTTCAAACTTCCACACAAGCCTGTGCATGAAGAATATTTATGTCATTTAGTCTGTTTTGGGAGGCATAAGGAAGTTTAGGTTTGGTTGCACCAAAGCCATTTCTAAGACTTATGGCTATAATGTAATGAGATCACATTTTTCTTTAACATATAATTTCACACTTTTGCATGCAGATAGGTGCTGTACCTTTTAAGGCAGGCAATTTGGTTAAATATGTACTTACTAATTTTTTGCTACTTCCCAAAATATATTTGAGCTCCTCTTTTAGCAATTTCTTCTATTATCAGTTTATTACACCCACTGAAAAGTCCTATTGTTAATGGTCATACTTTCTTTAAAAATAGCTTTCCTAAACTCACTCATAAGCATTGAACTCAATACAGTCACCTTTTTTTTTTTTAATAAAACGCAAGCTTACCCTATGATCTGTTTTTGTTATTCCTAAGATTATTTTGAAAGAAGATACCACAATGGAATACATGCTGCCCAATTCCAGTGAGCAAGCCATCACCGATGCTGGCACGCTGTCTACAACCAATTGTGTCAAGCAGATCTACTGGTCATACTGGAGACAGTCTCCAAGGGACAGTTATGATCACCCCATAATAACCTGAGCAGATGAATTATCCAGTTGCCTTTGCATAATCTGCCCCATGCCACCAATGACCTAGAAGACTTCCTCTAAATGCCTACTTGATTAAAGGACAGCATGCCACTTCACCACTATGGCCAAGCCAAAACAGGTGGAAGTCAACAGTCTCACTTAGCCACAAGGACCAGACTCACCAGAGTTTTGTCCAGCTTTTGAGAAGAGAAAGGCTTATTAGGCAAATTTGGATATATCGACTCAAGCCACTCAAGCAGTAGTTACTCTAAATACCTTAACTGATTGCCAAGAGGCCAAGTCTAGAGCCAGATCGAATTTGCCAATGTAATCAAAGACTGTTCTGGTGGGCATGTCACTGTCTCTGGTTTGGCCCAGTACTCATTCAATGCCCTCTTTCCTCTGAGAGTGACATGGTACAAGAACAACGTAGGATCACCTTACATTGTTATGTAGGGAACGTTTTTCTTCTGATTCTCCCAACTATGTAATTTGTGGTCATTTTTAAGTTTTAAATTTCTAAGTTTTAAGTGTTCAGTTTTCTTACAACTTTATCAGTCTCTAAGAAATAAAAAACACATTCTCTGTTTGACTACTAGTGCTGGGATCCACCTTTGGTTTTATGAAATGTTCTTGTTTTTAGATTTTTTTTTTTTGCACATGAATTTTATTTCTGTTTGTCATTAAGAAATATTAAAGTGACATGTTATAAAATTTCAGTACAGTTATGTAATGGCAAGAATTTTTAAATTTAAAAAGTGGGTTTGTTAAAAAAATAAGTAACAAGGTTCTAGAGCTATTTCCAAATTATTTTAAGAATAAAGTCTTCACAGGCAGCTGCTCAAGCACCTGTGTAGCATTAATGTTTATATTCAAATGGATATGGCTAAGAAATATAATGAAATGAAGCAATCCTTTTTAAAAAATGTAAACAAAAACTGGCTTTTATAGTGACATGGTAATTCTCAATTACTTAAGACTTCATGTTCTCGGCCGGGCACGGTGGCTCACGCCTGTAATCCTAGCACTCTGGGAGGCCGAGGCGGATGGATCGCTCGAGGTCAGGAGTTCAAGACCAGCCTGAGCAAGAGCGAGACCCCGTCTCTACTAAAAATAGAAAGAAATTATCTGGCCAACTAAAAAATATATATAGAAAAAAATTAGCCGGGCATGGTGGTGCATGCCTGTAGTCCCGGTTACTGGGGAGGCTGAGGCAGGAGGATTGCTTAAGCCCAGGAGTTTGAGGTTGCTGTGAGCTAGGCTGACGCCACGGCACTCACTCTAGCCAGGGCAACAAAGCAACACTCTGTCTCCAAAAAAAAAAAAGACTTCATGTTCTCAAGACTACAGATATGCTCCAATTAAAAAGTATTAATAAATTTTATTGGAAGTCAAATAAATTCACATACCTCTTACAAACATTTCGGTAGAAGTGGAGTCAAGCTATCTCACTATCATAGCCCATGGAAAAGGGAAAGTTTTTTCATCATGAAAGATCTTTTAGGTTGTTTTGGCCATTAATGATTGCCTCTGGGGTCCAACTTCATTCTTTTTGCCAGTTCTATAAAAATGGAACTGGGCCCTTGAATATTTTTTCTTGGATAGTCATACCATGTGACATTTTGTCAAGACAAGGCACTGGGGAGATACTAGAGAGAGCAAGAGGACAGAGTTTTGCTTTCTGGTGTGCTTGTTCTGCACTCCTGTGGCATGGGTGGCTTCCCCAGGGTGCAGGTCCTGCAGCAAATGCTGTTTCTCTGGCGCCCAGCTCCCATGGTGTAGAAAAGCCAGCAGTAACCAATCAACAGGCTCCCTCAGTATCCATCTTGGGTGGATTTTTAGTGGAGTGCCTCTGGAAAGACACCTCTCCAGTAAGGCGGACTGCTGGTAACTTCCATCAACAAGGCACCACAGTGACTTCCTGATATCCAGCGAGCCATAGCTAGGCCCTCGCCAACATGATATGGATCTCAGTCCCAGGGGGCCCCTTCTTTGGGCATTCTGTCTCAGCCTTAGTAGTAGCGACTATTAAGATCATATTGTATAATATTGTATCTGCTAGCCCTATATTCTTTAGAGTTCTCTTTACCTCTTATCTATCAATCTCTAACTTCCAACCCCCTCTTATATTTATAGTCCTTTATATTTTCCCTGTTGAAATTATGACGTGGTTTCTCTCTCCTGACTGAAACTAAATTGATATATTAATACAAGTCTAGCAAAGGAATATGCAACAGGTAGTGCCATTTTCTGACTTTTCCTTGTGTACTTTAGGGTAAATATCCCTACTAACAATTAATAATACTAATATAAAGACAAAGACAACCAAAAAAATTTTAAAAACATCTTAGTTAGTATTACTATATAGATTTTTATTCCTATGTGAAAAACCAAAGAAAAATAAATAAGAATGTTTCCTCATTTAATATTCATCCATAGGAAAAAATTCCAGTTGAAAATATTAAAAACATTAAGCAAATACATTCATGGAAAAAAAAATACTTGCCTAGCTTGTGCACAGCAGAGAAGTAAAAAAAAAATTAGGTCACTTTTACAAACCACTAGAAATGAAAAAAAGGAAATTCTCAACTAATGAATGATCTTCAGAGAATATTTTCATCATCCTGTCTTGTTAATGTAAGTAAAAAATTACGTAAATGAACATCTATACAACAGGATACAAATCAGATAACATTATACACGAAAAAAGGGAAGAAGAAAATATTCTCACACCTTATTAAATGGACTGACCTGGACAACTGCCAGCAATACACTTTTCAAACAACTTAAAACTCTGAAAGAAGTCTTTGTTAATTTTTAGAAATTTTATATTTTATATTTATAATTACCTAAAAATAATTTGCTCATTCAGTATAAAACCTGCACAGAACTTTGCAATTGATAAAGCTCTTTCTCATAGATTCTTACATGTAGATAACAATATCAACAAAGACCCCTCCCCCTCCCAACTGCAGATTCCAAATTGCTACTTTCCAGAATAGATAGCAAAGATATGCGGATTAATTAAGGTAACAGAAAAAAAAAATCTGGACATGGGGACTACAGTCGAAGATTATTGGAAGATCTTAAAATCTCAGGCCAGGGAGAAGCTACTTTATGGACTACTATACTTATGGACTACTATAAACAAAGTAAAAAAAGCAAAGCAAAGCACTGGTTTTAGAACCATGGAGATTCACTAGATAATCCAAAACCAAAATGAAACAAAAACTAATCCAACAAATAAAAAACAAACAAACAAAAAACGCAACCCCAAAACATCCCTTAATAACTTCCTGGTTTTTAAAAATTTAAAACAAATAAAAATGAATGCATTTCCCAAGCGTTTCAAAGGAAGATAAGTTCTTCCTGCCTCCAGTTAAACAAACTCTTTAGCTGAAGGTTCTGACTCTCCAATTTTAGAGAATATGACTGCTTGACAGGCAAAATACAGGTTGAAAATAAAGATAAGTAGTGATTTGGCAACAAATTATAAACTCCAACTGGCCACAAGCACTTGAAAGTAACCGTTAGTCAGAGTTAGTGGGGTCTGTGATCACGGAGTTACAGAAAAGAATTGTCTTCTGTTTTTAGAGTATGCATAGCCAGGACCTTATCAATAAAGAAAAAAGAGAAACAGTATTTCTGAGAACAGGCAGAGTAAAATGGTAGAAACACAACTATTAAGTTATTATCCTTAATTTCATTTATTTTTCCAAAGCACATCCAAATCAGCATTTTTAACAACCCAATTATAGATCATCTAACTTTACGTATTATATATTTTCTTCCTCTTACAACATCACTACAAAAATAAGTAGAGATAATTTCCATTTCTTTGCAAACTGAGATAAGCAATTTACAGAATAATCTTACTTAACTTTAAAGATACACACAAAAAAGATAATTGGTTTTCCATGGCCTCATACATTAATCTGCATTAAACTTCAATCTCTTTGCTGGTCAGGTGGTCTATCAGTGGAAATATATTTTGATATAAATTATTTTCTATTTCTCAGTCTGTGTCTCAGATTTCAGAGGATAAAACTAAAGAGTATTTTCTAGAAATATAAACACTAAGCAGCAGGCAGGAATGGCAATTTATTATTGTCGGCATTACTGGTCTTTGGCTCCAACCCTGAGCCCTGTGTCAAGGTGCTCTTCCATAATCCTGCAGTGGGTGTAGCCCCTTACATCAAGGGATCAGATGAGAGACTGAAACATCTGCTTGACCATATATGGAAATTTTTTTAAATGCTGTTTTCAACTTAAGTACTGGTAAGGTCTCAAAGGAAAATGGACTAAAAAAAACCCAAAAACTGTAATTCTAATCCTAACAAGTTTTTACTTCCACAATAACAGCTATAATACAGAGTTTTAAATTCAATTCTTAAAGGATTAGTATTTTGATCTATAATTAGAATTTAATGAAGACTTCACAGCCAATTTCTGCTGATTGTATAAAAAAGATAATAAGCTCATCATAACAAACTCTGAGTATTGTCAAAATTTATTTCAAATACCCGTTTGAAAGAATTTTCATATAAATACATATTATACATCAGTAATCAACTTGCCTTAAAAAATTTTTTTACATGCAGATGACTTTTAATGCTATTATTAATAAAAATGGAAATGACCTGTATTAAATTCAATTGTTCTACACCAATCAAGCCTTATGTAGAAAAATGCTGTATGTTTGTTCTTCCTATGAAACAAAGCAATAATTTATATTATTTCCCCAAAAACATACTGGCCCAAATTCAACACACCACTGGAATTTGGGACAAAGTTAATACAGACACGTAGAGCCAAGGATAGCACGTATGTTTTTATCTTGCCTGCCAAGCCTGATGGTCTGAAAGGACTATCAGGCTCAGCACAAATACCATGATCAATCAATTATGTCTGCCATGGGTGTAGGTAACATACACATGACATATTTTACTACACCAGTATGGAAGTTGTTGGTTGAGCATACATACTAGTGGTCTGACAGCCCTAGGTTCAAATCCTGGCCCTACCACTTGTTAGCCATATGACTCCAGACAAATTACTAGTTTCCTTGGCTCTAAAATAGGAGTAATAATCCTTATATTTGTCAGGGCTTAATAACAATGAACATGAACACTTAAAACAGAACCTGCATGTAGTACTTACTTAATAAATAATAGCTGCTCTTAGTACTATTATAGCAGCTTGAGTTTCTCAGAATTACTGACTGATCACTGAATATGACGTTGAAACAGGCGGGTCCATGCTGAAATCAGCTGCTGGAGCAAGAGAGCTCCTGCTCAGCAAGTCACTGCACATACAGCGCCAGCCAGCTGTGGCTGCATCTGCTGACCAGAGGCACAAGAACACAACTTCACAAAGCAGGAAAGGTCCACACTCTCATATTCCTCAAATCAATGCTACAGGCCTGAGTTCGGCCACCAAATACAGAAATGTGCCATTTACTCTGATGGGGTTTAGAAAAATACTGGTTGCAAAAATAGAACTATTTTATTCTTCTCAGGGCTACTCACCTACCTACTAAGTATAGGATAAAAACTGGCAATTACACTTTTCTAAGAATTTCAGGAAGAGTCTTAATGTAGGCCTATTCAACATCAGCCACAGGAAAAGAAAAAGGACTTTTATCAACACGAAACTTACTTTAATGATAAAGTATACATATACTGGAAAAACATCTTTAAAAACTTAAACCTGGCCGGGCGTGGTGGCTCACGCCTGTAATCCTAGCACTCTGGGAGGCCGAGGCGGGTGGATTGCTCAAGGTCAGGAGTTCGAGACCAGCCTGAGCAAGAGCGAGACCCCGTCTCTACTAAAAATAGAAAGAAATTATATGGACAACTAAAAATATATATAGAAAAAATGAGCCGGGCATGGTGGCACATGCCTGTAGTCCCAGCTACTTGGGAGGCTGAGGCAGAAGGATTGCTTGAGCCCAGGAGTTTGAGGTTGCTGTGAGCTAGGCTGACGCCATGGCACTCAATCTAGCCCGGGCAACAGAGCAAGACTCTGTCTCAAAAAAAAAAAAAAATAAAAAAAAAAAAAATAAAAACTTAAACCTAGTTAGGAAATGCTTATGATATGTAACAATAAGAACAAACAATATAGGTAAAGGGAAACAAGTCCTTTTATTATAAAAAGTAAAGTTTTCAACAGTTAACAAGTATCAAATCTTAAGACATTATTTGAAACTGTAACTCCAGGATTATGATTTCTAATGAACAGGCCTGGCTACTGCTTCTACGGCTATTACTATGATTTTACTGAGCCTGAGTGAATTTGATGGAAAAGCAGTAAAATTGGAAGGACATAGGATTTAAAGAGTCAGCAGACTTGGGTTCACTGATTACTTTGACCGCGTAACCCTGAACTCCCTTGATAGGAATATTTTTCTCAGTGGTTTGCTGTGAGCATCAAACTGGAGTCACCTGTTTAAAAGTGTCTTATAAACTCTAAAGTGTTGTCCCACCGGGTGGCTCTCAGTAGAGAAGCCACATATTCCCGTGGGTTTATAAAATAGACTTGGATTACGAGAAACGAGAGAAAAGCTGGCAGGGCGGCCCTGTGGGCACACCACACAGCAAGAACTCTGCCTTTCTATTGCTCAGAGCTGCCAACCTCCCAGGGGACAGAGCCCATGATGACAGAGAAGCCTGCGGAAAACATGCTGCTGACTACATGGAAACCTGGTCAGTTTTTGACTCCGGGAGATATACTTTCCTTTACTTTGATTCTATAAATTTGAGTGTAGGAACAGAGCAAGAAGATGGAATACACTATACAGCTCATAAAACTCACATGGAAAAAAAACATCATGGCTACGAATGTTAAGAAAAAACAAATCTGGATACTAATCATTAGTTTCCACAAATTTTAGAAAATTCAACTCACATAATTAGCAATGATATAAGTAATACATGAGCACAGTTATGTTTGGGGTCAAAAGTGATACACTGATAACGCGGCTAGATGGGAAGACCATGTTTATTCCTCCTTTGGAAACACAGGCAGCCGTTGACAGCCACTGAAAAAGGCTAAATTATGACAGTTCACACAACCAACACTAAAATATTCATTGCCAGTTACAATGGTATTTGAGAAAAAACCGGAGATTTGGTTTTTTCACTTTTTAAATATTAAATGCCTGACAGCTTTTGTTATAGTCATTTGTTAAATGCTTACCTTATGCCAGGCACTGTTCTCAGTGGTTGGAATGTATCAATTTATTTAATTCTCATAATAATCCTACGAGGTTGTTGTTCCTAGTTTTCAGAAGAGAAAATGATGACACAGAGCAGTTACAAAATTTGTCCAAGATCACATAGCTCATTCATTATAGAAAAAGCCAAGACTTCAATCCAGGGATTTTGGAACCAGAGCCTTAACTACTATACTCTACTACCTAATAAAATAAATAACTAAGCAGAATACACACTGTACCTAATTGTTTCATAAATCATTTACTAAAGGCCTACTATGTGCTATGCACATGATACGCACATGATAACAAAAGCTTTAAAGACACTAGATTTGAACTGAAGTTCATGGGGTCAGTGTCTTGGTCTATTTGAGCTGGTATAATAAAACACCATAAACTGGGTAGCTTATAAACAACAGAAATTTATTTCTCGCTGTTCTGGAGGCTGGTAAGTCCATGATTAAGGCACCGTCAGATTCCGTGTCTGGTGAGCGCCCACTTTCTGGGTAGCAGATGGCAATAGCGCCTTCTAGCTCTGTCCTCACAGGGAGGAAGGGCAGGGCAGCTCTGGGGGGTCTCCTTTAAGAGGGCACTAATCCCACCCTGAGTGCTCAACTGCCTGACTCCTCATAACTTAATCACCTCCCAAAGGCCCACCTTCTAATATCACCACATTGGTGATTAGGTTTCAACACATGAATTTTGAGGGGACACAAACATTCAGACTAGAGCAGTCAGTCTCAACTGATTAACAATGTCCAGTCATCATTTTTACTTGACTCAGGTGTTTGTGGGACTGGAGGCAGAGAGGAGGAAGGCCTAGAAGAGTATTCTGCCATTATTAAAAATAACATTGCTCACTGGGAAGAGGAAAGCTCTTCTGGGAGACATTTGGCTCATGTTTTTGGAAAGTAAGTTCTGAGGAAATGCTCAAAGGGGGCTGATTATGCAACACTGGCTTGAGTAAGGACCTACTATTTTGGATGGGGATTTCTTTCCATGGACACATGGCTGACTCAGTTCTTAGACATAGCTGGGGCCAACACAAACCAAAACAGCATCAGGCCTCATCCCAAAGAAACTGCAATACAAACTTCTGTCTGAGGAATTCTTTTCTGGATTTTGTAGACGTTACTGTGAGGGTTCCTTTGGTTTCTAAGTTATGAAGATGGACGATTCCTCAGAGGGCCTCAGGAGATCTTTCTTAGAGCTGCCCTGGGCAGGGCCTGAGGACTCACGAGGTGAGTGACACCTATCACATTTGGGTTCCAAGAAAGGAAAGACAAAATGGTACTAGAACCTGTACAACACTTAAAAATGACAAATAAATTTGGTTGGGGAGGGGCTGTTTCTATTCTAGTCTTCGTGACCAGGTTTGATCCTAACTAGTCTTCCTTGTACCCTCCAGGTCCCTGTATCCTGCACTTTAGGTATCTAAAAGTCTCTCAGGGTGCCCTTTGGTCGTGCAAAGGCCCAGAACCAATCATTTCCTGCTCCCTCTCATCACTAACAAGAGAACTGCCGGCTGGGTGTGGTGGCTCACACCTGTAATCCCAATATTTTGGGAGGCTGAGGTGGGAGGATCGCTTGAGCCCAGGAGTTTGAGACCAGGCTGGGCAATATATTAAGACCCCATCTCTATAAAGAATAGAAACAAAGTAGCTGGGTGCGGTGGCACCCACACACACAATCGAATTGTTCAGCCCAGAAGCACTTCTCTTCCTCTTCACCGAGTCCTCCTCCTATTCCTTAAGAGTGGCTGAAGTCAACTAGATATTAAAGGAGAGGGGACTATCAGATTAAACTAGTAAGTATCAGATTAAAGCACATTAAAGTAATCTCCAATTGGTACTGTGAGAAGAGACAATCAGGGAAAGAGCTTTCCTACTGTCCCTTAAACAAACCACGTGTCCATTCCCAGGGCTAGGGGAATAAGGGTGTGGCACGTTAGGTACCTGGGGTACAAAATGTAAGGAGGCATCACTCTAGGTGCCAGCACTGTACTTGCACGATCCTAAGGGCAACGCCTCCTAATGTTCTGCACCCTCCTAGGTGCCTCACTTGCCTTGTTCTAAAGGACCTGTGCCATCTTGGTAAACGTGGTCCCAGTGGACAAGAAGGAAAAACTTTAGCCGCTCTCAAGTCATTGCCTATGGAGAAGCAGCAATTGGTTCTACTTCCCCTTCTAATTTCTCACCCATTTCTAATGTAATTTCTGACCTAAGCCCCAAACCCTTCGCTGATGCCTGACCAACTCTCCTACATGAAAGAGGAACATGAAGGGTGAGGAAGCCTTCCGGCCTCAGGGCCTTGGGATCTCACAGGCATCAGTTAGCTGCCCCAGGGCCAGGGCACGCAGGAAGCCTGGAACCCGGCACTGCTGCACAGGAGCCCTGCAGGTCCCCAGGACACCACTGCTCACACTCACTCCAGGACCACCACTCTGCATGGGTTTTTCTATTGGATCAAAGAATAAGTAAGTGGCTGTTTTACTCACCTTAAACAAGGCAAAACAGCTTTCTTCTGATCCCACTTTCCCCACTGGCTACCTGCCATTTCTTGTTTCCCTTTGCAGCACAAAGCTCCTTTAAAGAATTGTGTATACTGCCCATCTTCATCTTCTCACCCTCCATTCTCTATCGAGCTCATTCCTGCCAGGCTTTTGCCCTCACCATCTACCAAAACAACTCTTATTAAGGTCGCCACTCACCTCCACGTTGCTAAATGTAAGACTCAATTTATCACTCCTTCCTCCTGATACACTTCCTTCACCTCTCTTCCAGGACACTCCTGTTTTCCTCCTTCTTCACTAGTGTTCCTTCTCAGTCTCCTCTGCTCTATGGGTTTTTGGCGTTTGTGTATCCCAGCTCTCAGTCGCTGGCCTTCTCCTCCTCTCTATATACACTCCCTTGGTGGTCTCATCCAGTCTCATAACTTGAAACACCATATTTGACAATTCCCATCTCTACCTTTCTAGCCAGACCCTTGCCTGACTCCAGCCCCACACCCAGATGTCTACTGCTACTCCGATGTCCACTAGACATCTCAAACTAAACGTGTCTGAAGAAGAACTCCTTCTTTTTTGAGACAGGGTCTTACTCTGTTGCCCAGGCTGGAGTACGGTGGCAAGATCACAGCTCACTGCAGGCTTGAACTCTGAAGAACTCTTGATCTTGCCCTTCAAACCTGTCACACCCACATCCTTTCATCTCAGTTCAAAGCAACTAGAACGCAACCTTTTCCTTGCTCAGGCCAAACTGCCTGCAGTCATCCTTGCCTCCTCTCTCTCACAACCCATGTCCAATCTATCAGGAAACGCGGCTGGCTCTGCCTCTATCCACTTACCATCATCTCTCACTGAGTTTCTTCAATTGCCTCCTCACAAATCTTCCTGACCTACTCTTGGGCTGCCCCCGCTCCCAAATAGCCTATTCTCAACACAGAAGCAGAAGAGAAATAAAAGAAAAATATACTACATCAGGCACTGCTGTCTGTGATGTGGTTTTCTAAGTTGGGGAACAATTCTTATTCAATTTCTGAATCAAACACAATTTTTACTTAATTTATATAATAATTACTGGAAAATTCATTATGGTTAAAACTATATAAAAACACTTGGTATATACATGGAAAAAGTTATGCTCAGTTGTGGGTTTTTCATTAGGAAAGTAGGGTGGGTCATTTGAAAGTCATTACATGGGACTGTCCTGTGCACTACAGCTGCAGTCCCCAACCCCCTGGCTGAGGACCAGTACCAGTCTGTGGCCTGTTAGGAACTGGGCCACACAGCAGGAGGTGAGCAGTGGGTGAGCCAGCAAAGCTTCATCTGTATTTACGGCCACTCCCCACTGCTCGCATCACTGCCTAAGATCCACCTCCTGTCAAATCAGTGGCAGCATCAGATTCTCACAGGAGCGTGAACCCTACTGTAAACTGTGCATGCCAGGGATCTAGGTTGAGCAATCCTTATGAGAATCTAATGCCTGATGACCAGAGGTAGAGCTGAGGCGGTGATGCTAGCGCTGGGGAGCAGCTGCAAATACAGATTATAATTAGCAGAGAGGTTTGACTGCATGATAAATATAATGTGCTTGAATCATCCTGAAACCATCCCCGCCTCCCCACCCCCTGTTGTGTGGAAAAAATTTCTTCCATGAAACCAGTCCCTGGTGCCAAACAGGTTGGGGACCGCTGCACTGCAGGATGCCTGGCATCTCTGTCACCACCCACTAAATGTCAGTAGAATCCCTTCAATCACGGTGACAACCAAAAATGCCCTCACAAATTTCTCAAACACCACTGATGGCAGAATCATTCCTGCTTAGAAACACTACTCTAGAATACATTCTATGCTCCTACAGGTATCTCTTGATTCTGTAGTTTGCTGAAAAGAAGTGTGAAGAATATATTGAAAAGCACAAAGTTCCAACTTGAATATGGAATTTAAATTTATTAGAATATTCTCGTATATCCATTGGTTCTCAGCCCAGATAGCTTTGTCCTAACATGCTTGTCAGCTTGTTTTTCTTGTGAGAAACGGGTAGTGCTATGGCAGCTCAGTGTTACAGAAAACTTGAACCCTTGGGAATGCTGCTACAGAAACCCATTGTGCAGTAGGAAAAAAGATGGGCAACTAACGGCATACAGGAGAGAACATGGAACAGACTGGAAATCAAAAGGTCTGGGTTGTAATTCAAGTTCTGTGAATAAAGAGATAAATTCACCTATTCAACAGACCTTCGTCTACTGGCCATGTACTAGGACCACCAAGACGGATAAAAAAGTTGTTTAACCTACTAGAGAAGTACAGACGGAGCACATCCGTCTCCAACTGTGTTTTGGTTTCTTCAATCTCAAATCTGAATCTCTGAAGTATTTAAAAAAAAAAAAATTAAGATTCCATGTACATGCTTGCAATATACCCTGGTGGCACAAGGAAAATACAAACAAAAGCAGGTACCGTGGTATTAGAGAGCTAAGGTAAAGCCACCCATATGACATCTTAGTTTTCAAATAAGAATATAAGTATTATTATATGAACTTGCTATTTTATTAACAGTAAAGATCACTATACTTCTATTTCTTGATACAACAAAGATTGAGAGTACACATTCAAATGATCCTTTGGAGCAAAATGGAATTGAAATCACAATTAATATTAGCTTGGTTTTCTGAAAGAATTATTTGTTATACCAAAAAAAAAAAGAAATGTGATCTTTAATCATTTTATCTCTAATTCCCATTCTGACAAGGCAAATTTACAAAGAATTTGCACAGTAATATTGTCTAGTAGCTGCAGAGCTCACAGGAGAACAGGCTCAAAGTAAGTGGAACATTAAGTCAACTGGCTGGAAATAGTATAGCTTTTAATGTTATCTATACCTAATATTTTAAGTGAGAAAATTTTAAAGTAGTAATAGCCTTTTAAAGAATGAGAATATGTTAACATTTAATTTATTGAGATTATAAAGAAATTATCAATAAAAAATGTGAATAATTTTTCTACTTATGGAGATATGTGAGGTTTATTACTCCAAATTGTTAATACTTTTACCTATCCTCCAACTACAACTTTGTTTATTCATATAAATAATTTTGATTCCTTCAATTGCCCTAAGGCCCAGTGCCCCTAAAAGAAGAGGTTGTTTCTATCAAACTAGAATAAGAATGCTGCTTTTACATCAGCCATCTCCTGCCCATCTACACTCATATCTGCACCTAGCTGTGCTTGTTTTTCTCCAAACACACTATTCTCCTGTGCCTTTCTTGGGCTTTGCACATGCTACTTCCAGTGATGAAGGGTCTTCTTATGACTCTCTAAAGACCTACTCACCTTTAAAAACATGGCTTAAATGACATCCGCAAGAAACCTTCCTTAACCTCTACACAGTTACAGTACCTCCCCGTGTGCTCCCTAGCACCTTCACTATTGCAGAATTTACATGACTGTCATCGTTTGCTACCTGTCTGTCCCTCTAGTAGACTCTTTGTAAGCCTAACAACTAGGCAGTACCAAATCTGAACACAGATTTGCTAACGAAGAGAGCAGCTATGGAAGAAAATGGTGAAAAGGCTTTGCTCCTTTTACAAAACACCCAAACTTTGATGTATATTACTTTCTCCAGTCTGGTGTTATTAATAGAAGTTATTTACATAAGAAAAGCATATCTGGTATGTACAGTCCCAATTACTCTATCCATTTTCAAGGTTCAGACAGATTTTCTTCCCAAGGAAGAAACACATCTCTGCAACTGATGTATAAATCAAGTACCTTTGATTCACACACTCTCTTTATTAAATGCATATAAAATTCATACTTGAAATATTTACAAAATAATATTTCACCTATTTAGAAAATTTACCCAAAGAAAGCATACCACAAAAGAACAGTGTGCAGAAAAAGCAGGTGTAACTACCAACACTACAGCTGATGCCTGTCAATAAGTGCTTAATTAAAACAATACTGACCAACCCTGTAGTGTAAGTGAATTGAGCAACCATGTATATAGCTAGTTATGATCACCACCTACAATGTCCAGCTAAATGGACTGTGGAGACACATTAAAGAAGTGTGAGAAGTACATAACACAGCAGAAACATCTATACATGAAACTTATCCATCAGCACAGCTAAGGTAATTTGCAGAGATGGAATGGGGAATTACCAGGCGTCCAATTTTCAGGCACATACTCTGTGCTTTATGAGATCTCAATTTCATCTTTACAGCCACTCTGGAGATGGGTATTTGCTGTGGTTTCGTTATGTGTCCCCTCCAAATCTCATGTTGAAATTTGATTCCCAATGTTGAAGGTGGGGCCTAATGGGAGGTGTTTGGGTCCTGGGGGTGGATCCCTCACGAATAGATTAATGTCCTGGGTGGGTGGTGGTGAGTGAGTTCCAGCTCTAGAGCTGGTTATTTAAAAAAAGCTTGGTACCCCTCTTTCTCTTTTTGTCTGTCTCTTTTCCCCTCTCACCATGTGATCTCTGCACACACCTGCTCCACTTTGCTTTCCGCCATAAGTGGAAGCATCCTGAGGCCCTCACCAGATGCAGGTGCCCAATCTTGAACTTTCCAGCCAACAGAATTGTGAGCCAAATAAGCCCTTTTTCTTTACAAATTATCCAGTCTCAGGTATTCCTTTATAGCAGCACAAAACAGACTAAGACAGTATTGTTTACCTCAATTTAATGAGTAAGAACTAAATATCAGCAAGATAAATGTGAGCTCACTGTGCCCCATGTGCCCACTACCCTACACTGCCCCAGACCAGTGGGCAAGTGCTCTCTGAGCACACACCATGAGTTAGACACTAGGGGTATATCTAGAGTGACCACGAGTCCTGGTGTACCTGGAACAGCTTTTACACTGTTACCCTGGTGAAATTATCAATAGTGCTCTGTTTCACTCTCAGGTGTCTGATTTGAAGAACTGTCTCTAAGCATAAAAGACTAACTATAGGGCCGGGCGTGGTGGCTCACGCCTGTAATCCTAGCACTCTGGGAGGCCGAGGTGGGCGGATCGTTTGAGCTCAGGAGTTCGAGACCAGCCTGAGCAAGAGCGAGACCCCGTCTCTACTAAAAATAGAAAGAAATTATATGGACAGCTAAAAATATATAGAGAAAAAAATAGCCGGGCATGGTGGCTCATGCCTGTAGTCCCAGCTACTCGGGAGGCTGAGGCAGGAGGATCGCTTGAGCTCAGGAGTTTGAGGTTGCTGTGAGCTAGGCTGACGCCACGGTACTCACTCTAGCCTGGGCAACAGAGTGAGACTCTGTCACAAAAAAAAAAAAAAAAAAAAAAGACTAAGTATAAAAACATATGTAGCCTATGTCTGGAGCAAAACTGAAGTATTTGAGAAAAACACTAATAAAAGCTGTATTTTCCCCATCTGATGTGAACCTTCTCAACATGGTGAGACTATGTGTTTCTCAAAGGCAAAAACCATGGACTTCATCCTATTATAATTTTATAACTTTCACGAGGTCATTTTAGATGAAAGAAATAGCCTTTACAAAATTATCTTAGATCTTAAGAACAAAAAAAAAAAAAGATTTCGTTTTATTTTATATTTTCCCTACTGCATTCAGGTACTATCCCAATACCCAGGGACAGAAACTCATCATAGAGAATGACTTGACTAAGATAATAGTCACTGGTACATTCAGGAGTAGAATCAAGTGCAGTCTTATATCTATCAGTTAATTACATACTGACTTCACTTTTATAAACTCGGTCCATTGGAAGAATGCAAACCACTAATAAATGGTCACCGAACTCTCACCAATTCAACCTGCAATTTAATAATCATACCTGCCTTTAAGATTATTCTGGAGATTTAAGGAGTAAACCTGTAAAGAACCTAGTATAAAACACACACGTGCATGCACATACACATGATGCCATCAGCATAAATTTAAAAAGACAAAAATACGTGTTGTATGTACACATTCCTTCTTCTGCCAAGATAACCAAGAAACTGCTAATAATGGTTACTGACGGGTAGACGAAACACATGAGAAAGGAGGTAGTCTTATTTTTCATCTTATACCTTTCTATACACTTTAAACTTACTGTATTACTTTTTTTAATGAACAATTGTTTTAAATATACAATGACTAATGCTTTGCTAAAAACCTCTTGTGCAGGTTTTTAGAATTTAGAATTTCAGAATAGTAGAAGGTATCAGACAGGTTGTGTCAGAAAAGCAATTTTCTTTAGTAATCAATCCTTGCCTTCTAAGGAGGAAATTAAACAAACCTAAAAACTATTTCAATAATGTAAAATCAAATTTTATTTAAACTTAAAAGTGGTTCATTTGCCATAAACTGCAACTCTTTCCAGAGCAGACCAGGATTTCCCTTGTTGCTGGGAATTGTCTGACCATGTTCCCCTCAGTCATCTATGCCCGGTGATGAGACAGGTTCAAGGGCAGCACAGTCGGACCTTTGCAGGGTCTTAACTACTACTGAAAGTAGTACAAAGTCACAAAAGGGTTGTACATGCCCGCAAACCTACAAACACTGCTAGAAAAAAGACCATTGTAAGAGCCGTATTCAGGAAGAACTATGCAAATAAACAAAGTAGTATTTAGACTTCAAAGGCACAGTATCTCACTCTGGGTATTTTTCCTAAAAATTCCTCAAGTTTCTTGTAATTGCTAATCAAAATAGGAAAGTCAAAAGGAGATGAGGTGGACGAGTAAATATTCAATCAAGATGGCTAGGGACCAGCCCAAGCAAGAGCGAGACCCCGTCTCTACTAAAAATAGAAAGAAATTAGCTGGACAACTAAAAATACATATAGAAAAAATCAGCCGGGCATGGTAGTGCATGCCTGTAGTCCCAGCTACTCGGGAGGCTGAGGCAGGAGGATCGCTTGAGCCCAGGAGTTTGAGGTTGCTGTGAGCTAGGCTGATGCCATGGCACTCACTCTAGCCCAGGCAACAGAACGAGACTCTGTCTCAAAAAAAAAAAAAAAAAAAAAAAAAAAGATGGCCATGGAATTAAAATAACTGTCCTAATTATCCTATCTAATCCATAAAGACTTTAGTAAGTTCGACACAGTGTTACTGGCAGTATTTGAACATTTAAACTGCAGAGACACTGATATAAAAGGCATGGTGGAAGGGGCTGAGATTTAAACACTAGGACTGCTGTGGTTTGAATGTCTGTCCCCTCCAAAACTCATGTTGGAGTTTAATTGCCATTCTAACAGTATTAAGAGGTGGGACCTTTAAGAGGTGATTAGGCCATGAAGGCTCTGTCTCTGTGAATGGATTAATGCCGTTATCTTGGGTGTAGGTTTGTAATAAAGGAACAAATCTGACCCCGTTTTCTTTTCCTCTCCCTCTCTCTCCTGTCATGTGATGACACAGCAAGAAGGCCCTCACCAGATACTGGCATTTAACATTGGCTCCAGAACTCTGAGTCAATAAATTTCTGCTCATTATAAATGACCCAGTCTCGTGTATTCTGTTAAAGCAGCACAAAATACAGCTGACCCTCGAACAACACAGGTTTGAACTTCACAGGTTCACTTATATGTGGATTTTCTTCTGCCTCTGCCAACCCGGAGACAGCAAGACCAGACCCACCTCTTCTTCCTTCTCGGCCTACTCAATGAGCAGGCAATGAGGATGAAGACCTTTATGTTGATCCACTTCCGCTTAATAAACAGTAAATATATTTTCTCCTCCTAATGATTTTCTTTTCTCTAACTTACCTTATTGTAAGAATACAGTATATAATACATATAACATACAAAATGTGTGTTAATCAACTGTTTATGTCATTAGCAAGGCTTTTGGTCAACAGTAGGCTATTAGTAAAGTTTCTGAGGAGTCAAAAGCTATATGCAGATTTTCAACCATGCCGAGGGTCGGCGCCCCTAACCCCAGTGTTGTTCAAGGGTCACCTGTAGACACATCGCTCTTTGTATTCCCAAACTCCATGTTTCCAGGAAGCATAATGGATGCACAGGGACACATCACAGTCCAATTATTTATAAATAACATCCCAGGAGTTCAGTCTATTCAGCCTACCCAGAGACTCTGATGACCCCCTTGCTATTAATTTCTGTATATAGTCCATCTCATTAAGTATGTCTTTAAAGTAGATATATTTTTTTCACAAAAGGCATACAATGGAAATCTTAGACATTTCTGATTATTAAAATGATACATATTTATTTTACAGAACCTATATGTTTTAAATGAAAATAGTAATTATTTTCCTGTAGTTCTACCATTTGGAGATAATCATTATTAACTCTTTGGTGTAATGCTTCTCAGGGTTTTCCCTATATAAATAGTTAAAAAAAAAAACAAAAACCCAAGGTTATAATTTATATCATGTCCTGATATTGTTGTATTGTCACTACCATTTTTCTGTTGTATTAATTTAAAAATCTATAGATAGGTAGATAAATTCTTGTATTGTGCCTCATTACAGTCTACCTTCTAGTTGCACTATACGAACATTCTGATCTTACTTCTCCCACTGCCAGCATGAGGAATTACATATGTCTGCATATATTACATTTTACATATAGGTTATTTACATGTGTGTCATATATGTGCTTTTGAATCTTCAATAATATGACATGCCAAATATATTTCTTTGTTAAGTATTAAAACTGAACAAATCTTTAAGTCTACATCAGTATGTATTCTTTTTAAGACTGTCCACTAGGGGCCAAAAATCTTTTAATTGGGTACCGATTTTTTTTTTTACTTGAAATAAATTTTTATACAATATGGGTATTAACTCTATTTTTTATATATTGTAATTATGTAAGTACATATGATAATGTTACATAGTCATGCACCACATAATGATGTTTCAGTCAACAACAGACCACATACACGACGGTGGCTCCCTAAGATTATGATGGAGCTGAAAAATCCCTATCACCTAGTGATGTTGTAGCCATCTTAACACCGTAGGGCAATGCATCACACACGTGTTTGTGGGGATGCTGGTGTAAACAAACCTGCTACACTGCCAGGCATATAAAAGTACAGCACATACAATTATGTACAGTACATAATACTTGATAATGATAATAAATGACTATGTTACTGGTCTATATATTTACTAAACTTTTTATTGTTATTTTAGAGTGTACTTCTTCTACTTATGTTTTTTTAAAAAGTTAACTGTAGAACAGTCTCTGAAAGGTCTCTCAGGAGGTATTCCAGAAGAAGGCATTGTTACCATAGGAGATGACAGCTCCATGCACGTTATTGCCCCTGAAGATCTTCCAGTGGGACAAGGTGTGGAGGTGGAAGACAGTGATACTGAAGACCCGAGATCAAGATATTCATATACATTCTCTTCTAGTATACTTATTACTACATTTTTATATTCATTATTTACAACGGCATTTTTAGCAATACAACATTCTTCTGAACTTTCTATTCTGCTCTAAGGATTTGCCTATTTTATCAACATACCATATTTTAATTAATAGCTAGGATCACAACTTTCTCTTTATCCTTCTTTACTGTATAAACTTTTCTTGACTCTTATTTATCCCACAAAAATGTAATTCAAATCACTGATCTGTGAAAAATTCCTGCTAAGATTTTGTTTACAATTATATCAAACTTATAAACCAATATAAAAAGATTAAAATAATTAAAGAATTGTCTTCCTGGCCCGAAACATTGAGTTTCCTTGGCTCAGATTAAAGTTTAGTAGTTTTCTTCCTAGGCCATTCCCTTTTCCTAAAAGTCTACTCCTTAGCATGCTTTCTGTTGCTACTATGAATAGGCTCCTTTTTCCTCTTATTTTTGAACTGGTTATTATTACTACACAAAAAAGATCACAGTATTTATATTATTTATAATGGAACCCTACTAAACCTTATTAGTTTTAGATGACTGCCTTGGAAATTTTTTATTTATCTGCAAATAATTTTATCCTCCTTTACAACAGTTCTCTCTCTCACCTTTTTCTTAATACACTGGCTAGATATTTCAGTGCTATTTTAGATAGCAGTGATAATAGCAGGTATGCTGCTAATTCTAATAGGAGATAAAATTCTAGTGTTTCACCAGTATTAGTATTTTGGCTACTGACAGCCTGATCTCAGTTTGTTTATAAAATTATAGAAAGTTTCCATAAAATATTAACAATGATATCTCTAAGCACTGAATTAATGGGTGATTTTATTTTCCTTTACATTTTCCAGGAAATGGATTTTTGCATTATTTTTTATTAGACTGGCCATGAATTTTTCCAATTTCTTTTCCAAGTTTCCTTAAACAAATGAACACATACACATCCCCCCCCAACACTGTTATCTCCTTATTTCTCCTAACATTCTTTAAAGTTTCTAACTCTAAATAATCTTGGTTAGCAATCAATATCTTGCAGAAGGTAAGAGAGAAGCAAACCCCTAGAAAAGCTTTCTCTTTAGAAACAACATCCTACTATCCTCTGTGAAAAATAGGGTATCTAAAAATAAAGTCTGGATACAAATTTCTCAAAGTAACTTATTCCATTAATAAAAATGATACCTCATCCTTTTTACTAAAATACATCTGTGCCTAATTAAGACTGCAGTACAGGACGCCAGGAAATAAAATTATTAACTAGTAGATATTAGAAAAGTCATAACACTCCCAAATCAGAGCACCATGAAAACCAGATTCTAATACTCTTAATATTAGACTTACATGTTAACAAATGGATATATAAAGTGCTTCACTACGTATCAAATCCTGTTTCTTTCATATTTCATTAAGTAACCATCATTCTGACCCCATTTCAAAATCTTAAATAACTAGGTTTGTGGTATATTATCAGAAAACGTCAATCTTAAATACAAACAGCTTAATTTTTCATTTTTAGTCTACCGGGAAAGTTCCAAAGTGCTAAAACATGCAAACTGCTACCCATCTTCTAAAAATAGAAATAAAATAATTAGGTCACAATGGATGGCTCCTTACTTGGCCAAAAAAAAAAAAAAAGGATGATGAATGCAATTGGAATGTTTATTGTCACTGAAATTCTTCAGGCCTGGATTCCAAGTCCGCCTCTTGATGCAGGTTACTATGACAACTTAAATTACAGAAAATGCCCCCCCCACCTTCTCCTACCAAGTAGTTTTCTCTGCAAGATCAAGCCTTCTAAACTCTGCGTGCAGAAAATTATCTGTAATAACAATAAATACGTCTTTATAAGTTTTATTCAGAAATGCCCCCATCTAAACCCTTAAAACCTTAAGCATATGAAATCCAAATTCCATTAGATCCACATGGGACAGAAAACCTAACCTGAAAACACACACGCACACACTTAAAACATAAAATACTGAGAGTATTCTGAAACTACTTCCTATTACCAGAGGCACAGTGTATTACCACCATATGTTTCATTCCATAAACTATGGAAAATTACTTATAAAGCAGTTTTTGGAATAAGATTATAGAGCTAAGTCCTGTTTATCATTATTTTCCCCTCACTAATGCTTTTTACGGGAAAGTACCAGAAAATAAGGACGGGGGAAGACTGCAGTCCTATTTTGAACAGAAAAAGAAGCAAATCAATAATCTGTAAAATTTATTCTGTCTTTTAACCTATTCTGTCTTTTTACACAAAATACGAGCTTTAAGGTTTGTTCTCACACAGTTTCAAATTTATAAACCTAACAGAAGTGTTTTGTGATAAAGTGTGAATTATTCCCTATCATCACATTCTCTAAGATAAAAATGGCTCAAGAGAAATTGCAAAATTGCATCCAATGTGATTTAGTAGAAAGATATTCTGATTGCAAGATATTAAAAATGTAAAGTTGCTCCACGGGGAAAAATATTAGAAAGTTTCACAGTGTAGCAATACTGAGACTTCAAAGCTAATTTTTTTTGCCCATCCAAGTTAACATGACTAAAATCAGACGCTACATTCGGAAAGGATGAGGGAACTCACTCTCCTATAAGCTGGTTACTTCAGTAGCCAGCATAGGCAAAACAGTCTTCTAAGTTTCGTGTACAGCTACATCTGAACAAAAAATGAAAAATCTTCAGCAGCGAGCTCTAGACCACTCATACCATCCCCACTTGTATTAGTGGATAACTAACAGCGATCCAGAAAAAAATATATAATTGAAATGTTCAAACCCAAATACACATAATCCCTAAACACTAAGCTTGAACTACAAGTCTTCTTAGTATAATTTAACATAAATCCTCCTAAATAGAAAATAATTAATGCATAAGAGACAGCTTTACAGCACAGCTTCATCAGTAACGGAAGCTAAAACTAAAATTTAAGTAGCTACCCAATTACGGAGAGAACATTAGTCCGTTGAGCTACACGGTACATTTTTTTCTCTTATGCTTTTCTTTTTCAGACCATATTACAAATGGCAGGCATTAAAAATAGGGTCTGAATGGGTCTTTTTGGCTCTCCCACGGATATGACAAAATTGCCTCATCAGACTCCCTTTTACTCTCCACATTTGTGGCCTTCCAGTCACGGCTTTCGCTAATGCCACAAGCAATGTAGCAGGGTCTGCAGAACAGCAGTGTAACCAATGAGGATACGGACCTGCGGTTTTAGGAGTCCAGTCCCTCCACGTAATCTAGCAATTACTAGAAGGCTCTAAAGTTACAGCCTTTTATTTCAGGGGGAAATTAGTTTACATGGGACCTTCGAGATCCATCATGTATTTAAAAATGCAGGCACATAACTTTTGTAAATGAGGGACCAAGGAATTTATGAGACAGCACACCGGCGGGTGCCTTTAAAAAAGTTTATTCACCTGTAAACTGTGAACAATTTATTCATAAGTTATTCACTTACTAAACAAGGTCGTATTATTTTCCCTTCTGGGACCAATAAGTCACGTAAATGTTCAAGAGACAAGAGATGACACACACAGCAAAATACTAAATACAAGTGAAACATAATATTCTGTATATTTTCACCTGAGAGATTGTATGACCCCCCCCCCTTACTTAGTGAAGCCAATTATAGACATTATTTAAGAAACAGAAGCTCAAACTACAGAATATTCCACTCTTACCAAGGTTATTCTGGAGAAGAGTCAGAAAAACCAGTTAGTCATCAAGACTTTCTAACCTTTCACTATGAGAAATACTTCTTGGCTTTAAAAGAGGCTGCCAATTTAAAGCATTAGTAGAAGAGTGCTCAGAAAGCCCAGCAGTGGTGATACATGACTTTGAAACATTTTGCGGCAGACTCCATATTTGAAACCTAAAGCGTGTTTTATGATGCTTTTAGTGTTAACCCAAATTTGGACCTGGTAACTATATGACAGTGGCCACAGATACCATCACTGACTACACTTTGCATGCTCTAAATAAAGGCTTACAAATGATGATTCTGAAGAGTTCACCAGTGAACTGAAAGTGTCCCAAAACTTTGAAAAGTGTTTTGAAAAATCACTGAAAGTGACACTCTTCTAGGATGCAAGTAAGGAGCACAAATCTTCTGACTCACCTTACCACGCTGGAGTCTCCAAGCCAGAGCCGAGCATGAGGTAGACTGGACGGACAGAGCACCGCACCGTATTCTAGCAGGATCTACACAGGCACCTGAAAAGGTACACAGTGTTCTTACAGGCCTGGCTAATTTTTTATCTTAAAAATGCTAAATCACACCATCTTAACTTAGGCAAAGACCAAAACACACACTGCTTGTACTTCAAATAGTTTTCCCAAGAAGAATTTTTCCTCCACTCTCCCTGCTCCCCCTTATTCATTTGAATTGCAGTACTTGTGGGGTGGGTTTGTTTTCTGTTTGGTTTCAATTAGCATTTTTGTGCCTTTGAAAGAGGAATTTCAGTTGTTTCTAAAAAAGGTCATTTGATGGGCCCATGGTGTTCTAGGAAAGACTTTGTGCCGTCTTTCTCTACTGACCAAAACTCCCTGTAGGACCACAATAATTTCTTGAAAGCAGTTAGCAGTTAGACAGTTGGAAAATTGCCTGAAGCCAGGGCTAAAAATGAAGTTGAAGGAGAGATTGCAGGTTTTAGGTCCTAAAAAATAAAAACAAAAACATGCCGCACTTTTCCTTGGTGAGTACAAATTACCACCACCGGCCAACCTAGGGAAGAGGGTAACTTGGAAGCATTTCTTTTGACCATTTTATTGCCTCATGCTGTGAGAATGTGAAACTCTGCCACCACATCGGCTACAAAGAAAGCCTAAGGAAGAAATCTTGGCCACAAGATGGGAATTGACGCAATTCATATGTCTGCCACATTCAGACGATGCCCTTCACAGATGTTTCTGAATTTATTTATAGAAAGGTTTACTTTAGCAACAAGACCAGCTTCGATCACCCACTTTTTAAATATACCCAGACGTCGAACTACTTTTATTATGAATAGAAAATACCACCCAAAAAGGATACCGTCCTTATATTCTTAGTCATGAGATAATACAAAAATATCCAATTAGAACATAAGGAGAAAGAACTGACGGACTCCAAATAGGACGCAAAATGTGAGAAAACATAAATTTCAAACACAATTGAGGAAGGGTGAAGTTACTCCAAAGTTTCCCTTTCCCAGTTGGGTTCTCCCTGCACAGCTGCTATACCCCTGAATGGAGACACTGTCTCCAAACCTGGTTTCTAGCCTCACACTTCATATAACTTAATAGTGGTTATAAAAATGCCATTGGCTTCCTGATTATTTTTTACATAGTGTTACAGTTGCAGTGCAAAGGTGCATTAGTGCACGCTTCCAACTAAGAAAAAGAAAAGTAGAAGTCACATTAAAAATTTTTTTTTTCTAATAAAAATAAATAGGTTTAGGCCAGCTAGATATTACAGAATTTGTTTCATCCTCTTATACCAGATGTTAGGTTAGGGTCTCTGGCTTCAACTAGACCTACCTACCTGCTGAAGAAGCGAGAAGAAACAGACACATCAGAGGCTGACATGATTTGGTAAAAGAGCCTGTTCATGCAGAGTGTCATCCAAGAGTAAGGAAGGGTCGATCCTGCTGGGAAAGAGGACTGGGTGGCAAATTCAGAACCAAGTAAGAAGAGGCTAAAGGAACTAACAACCACCCTAATTCTCGTCCTTGGGCCTGGAAGCTACCTGGAATCCAGGCTGGTAGGCGAAAGTATTCCTATTTACCTAAACCCAAATCTCTTCCTACCCAGCTTATCTTCTTTAAAGGCTTGCCTCTCTTTTAGTTTTGTTTTCAAGAAAACTTTCTGGAGTGGGAAGTGGGCAGCTGAGAATGAGTTTCTAAAATTGACATAATCATTATCTTCTTTTGTCCATAAAATAAGGTTATCACTAGAGCCAGACATTTAAAGGCCAAGAAGATTATGGTGCTCATTCCCTCACATGTAATTCAAAATGACACTAACATATATACTGAGATTAAAACATCTCCTTTTTAGATTTTCATAACTGCACAATTCTGAGATGGGATGGGGGTGCCCTGTTCTGCTGTGCTTGGGATACCTGTGGAAATGCCAGACCAGACAGGGAAAGTGAGAGGCTTGGGCTCCTGCTCACCTGTCCCCCTCCCAGGCCTCTTTCCACAACCATCCTAACTACTCAACCCACGGTTCACTCTTCAGCCAGACTCCTTTACAAAAACAAACCAACCAAAAAAGATCAAATCCTATCATTCTACTGCTTTAAAAGTTTCCACAAAAAAAAGTTCAACCTTTTTTTGTTTGTCACATAACTGTGGTAACAAAATTTTCCTAACCACAAATATAAACATAGGATCTGGCAACTGTGAGAGTACTTCTGAAGACAACAAGAAATAAGAGATTTAAGCGGGGATGATCTCAGAGAACTTATGATATACCAGGCACTCTACAGGAGTCCCTTCACATCCCTTCAGGCCACTGTCCAGGCTCATCTGCGGTCCCTTTCCTTAAGCCCCCACGTGGCATGCCAAGCCTCACCCCACTGTTCAGCCTCCCTGCCTCTGGCTCCACTTTACGCTGGCATCCCATGCCCAGGCCCTACCAACTTTTTGTGCTGGCCAAACTCCAATCATTCTCCAAGACTCAGCTCAAATGTTATCTCACCACCCCCTGGAAACCTTCCCTCATCCAAATTAGTCACTCTAAGTATTCCCAAATGGCTGACACTTAGTATTCACTGGTGCTGTTCACTGAGTCCTCCCAACAGCCCTGTGAGGTGGGTACTAAAGAATACAAAGGTTAAGACTGGCCCAAGGTCATGGAGCTAACAAATAGTAGAGCCAGGAATTGAACTCAAACTGACTTCAGAGCCCATGATCTTCAAAAACTGTACCTCTATTATAATACTTAGCATAAATTATAATTGTTTGCCTCTTCTTGAGGGCAAAGACATTTTGCACTGATATTTGCATTCCCAATGCCTAGCACATAACAGATACTCAATAAATGTCTGCTGAAGGTGTGATGGATTCAGATTTTACAAAATGGCAGCGGGTTATTCTGTGGTGCTGAGCTTAGCTTCACCCTGCCTACTTAAATGGTTCCTTTCACCCAGATAAAATTCTCCTATAACCACATGTCTGAAAAAACAGGTAGCTATTAATATACAAATGCTTGAAGTGGACCAATAATCAATGTATATCAATGTGTGCGATTTGGGGGGGGAAAGGTAAAAATTGGAAACCTTTATACTCCAATAATTACTTTATTTTTGGTAAAATTTCATAACTGTCCACTAATTGGACACTTATAATAAGTGCCAAGGATCAGACATTCTCTTATTTGGTAGCCAGGCTCCAAGATAGCCCCCAAAGATCTTCTCCTGGTATTCATAACCTTGCATGTTCTCCTCTCACAATGAGCAGAGTTAAGCTGTACAGCCAATAGGATATGGTGAAATGATGTCATAAAAAACACAGCAGCTTCCATCTTTCTCTCTTTGATCACTTGGCCTGGTGTAAGCTAGCCACCATGTCGTACAGACATTCAAGCAATTCTGTGAAGAGGTCCATAAAGTGAAGAACTGAGGCCCCCAGCCAACAACCAGCCTGAATTTGCCAGTCAAATGAGTAAACCACCTTGGAAGTGGATCTTCCTCCCCTAAACCTTCATACAGACTACATATGACATGGACCGACATCTGGACCACAACCTTACGAAAGATCCTGAGCAAGAACCATCCACCCAGGCCATTCATGGATTCTGGATCCAAAGAAACCAGGTGAGATTTTTTTTAAAAGTTACTGTTTTAAGTCTTTAGGTTTTGGGCAACTTGTTATACAGCCGTAAATAATTAATACCTATTGTCACCACACAGACTTAAATTAAATAGTTTATAAGAATGCAAATAGAAGTTACTTATGTCAATTAACACAATATCAGGTTATTGCAATTCTGAAACACTGGACATAAGGAAAACAGAATGTTCAAGAACAACTCAGGAGCAAAATAAATTCCAGTTTCCAAGAGGCTCTGCTTTTTTTTGTTTTTTGTTTTTTTTTTTTTACAAAAGAAGGCGGCAAGCCCATCATTTGCTTATAGATCTCTCTTAATGACCGCTGATTAATTGTTGGGTATGTTCCGTTCTTCTAAACTGGGCCCACCAGGAGGAATAACCAATGGACAACAATGGCATTTCTATTACTGTAGAAATGAGAAGAAAGTTTATTGCTCTGGTTATTTATATTAAGTACTACAGGTCACATAAGAAAAAGTCTAAAAGTTTTGGAGGAAACCAGCTTTCTCTATTCTGTGACCCCAAAACGTCCAGAATGTTGAGGGGAAAAAAAGCATATTTCTTTTTACTTAAAAGAAAAACCCATCTGAAATTCTAAATATTCAACAGTAAATAAAATATGGTAGTACATTTTCATAAGTATATCCCTTTGTGTTCTCAAAATAAATTTAAACCATAAATATTATACAAATCTGAAATACTCCTAAATTTTTGTTTCTCTAATAAAGGAAAAGTTGATGTCAACTGCAGAATCACTAAAGCCAGAGAGGAGAGCTTTATTTCCAATAAAGGGTTGCAGCCTAGAAGTTGGCCATCCTGCAGGCTGGGAAGTGTAGCACTTTGAGAGAGGGAAGGGTGAGACCTAGGAATTTATGCTGAATGGGTTGGCTAAGTATACATATTCAGTAGGTTACAGAAGGAGCTATGAATATTCACAAAGGGGGGTGCACATATATAGTAAGTAAATATGCATGTTGTGTAAGTCCCATGTTCACTTTGGGGTGGAGACTTAACATTTAAATCCATTAAAATCAGGCTCTACGTGTCATAAAGCGAAATGGAGGACACAGAGACACTGGTGGGCAGCCTCTGTGAACAGCCCAGAACCAGTCCATGGTCCCAGTCCAGGGTCTGGTCTCAGTCTCTTTTCAAGAAGGAATGCTGGTCAGTTGTGCAAATGAGCAGTGCAGCAAGTCTTTCAAAAGGACTGATTTCTGTTTAACCCTTAGGAAAGAAAATCTAATGGCAGTTAGCAGGGAGGGGGTATAAGGAGGCATGTCCAACCTCCCCCATCCAGTCATGGCCGGAAGCCTAGTTTTTAAGGTTTCTCTAAGGTCCCCTTGGCCAAAAGGGGGTCCTTTCAGTCGGCTGGGGTGCTTAGGATTTTATTTTTATTTCTCAGTGGTATCATTCAATGTGTTTTTCCCTCCTTTGAAATCAAAACTCATAAACGAACATCTCCAAATATAATTCAGTTCTGCTAAAAGCAATACCCAACATTAGTAAGGAAGGTATCTTTCATATTCTTTCATATCTTCCATATTCTTTCATATCTTCCATATTCTTTCATATCTTTCATATCTTTCATATTCCATATGAAATGTTAAAACAAAATGATTATAGGAACAATATGATAGTCTATGGAAATAACTCCATCATGATGCTATCAGCTATACCAGTTTGCGATGCAGAGGGCAATGGTAATAACAAAAATTAATTTATTTATGTAATAAACATTTACCAAGCCCTTATCATATTTAAAATAGGATAGGGATTATAAAGATGAAGATATAGGTTATGAGACATAACATCTAGTAACAACATCAAATAAATGTTTGGTGAGCACCAAAGAGACTTGGAAAAAAGTCACACATGAGAGAAATCATTTATGGCTGGCGGATATTTAGGAAGCCTTCATAAAATAAGCCCCTCATACCTGTATATGACAGTAAATTTTTTAGCTTTTTTATATGGATATATTAACAGTGTCAATCTAAAAGGAAGATGCTGAAACACAAAATATGATTTAATGAGTTTATTGAGCCAAAGTAAGGACAGCTGCAGGAAGATTCAGACCCAAGTAACCTTGGAGAGCTCCATCTGGCCTTTGTTACAAGCAAGTTTTTAAAGGCAAAAAAGGGGGACCAGGAGAGGGCTAAAAAAAAAAGTTGTCTGTGAAGAATTCTCATTGGTTTACAGAAATAACATTGATTAGTGATTGGTTACACATTGTTAAGCTATTGGATGTGGGCTACAGCATCTGGTGTGGCATTATTAGCTTAATTTAAAACCACATGTGGCAACAGCAAGCAGTTTCAAGAGACGAATACACAGCTCAAGGGGGGCGGGGGGGCAGGACGTAATTCCTGTCTCATTTTAAAGTCTCTCTGGCCTGATAATTTAAAAGGACTTGCATTCCTCAGAAAGAAGTTCTTTTCTTTTCTCAACAGTCCCATCATACAGATGACAAAGTAACAATAGGCACTCAGTAAATAAGTGCCAGGCACTGCTCTATGCCCAATTCAGACACTGTCCATGACCCCGTGAAGGTAAATCCTACAGTCCCTGTCATTTGCAGACGAGGAAACTGAGATTTCAGAAAGATTTAGTACCTTTCCAGGTTCACACAGCTAGTAAATGGTGGAGCCCTGATTTGAACTCAGGTGTATTTGATTTTAAAGCTCCAGCCAGACTCCCATCCAGGTTAACGTGCCTATCCCAAGCAAGTGTTCACACTCTTTACAGCACCTTCCCCCTCCAGGCTAATCAACTGACCCATAAACCACAAGGAATTGAAATGCATCCTTGTTAGTCTTATGATTTGTTATTAAATGTCATGTAAGAAATCAGAAAAGCAGCAGAGGAAAAGGGTAAGACAAAAAAGAGGTATGATCAATTGTTTTTTAAACAGCTGAACAATCATTTTTGTTTAAAACTGTTTGAAAGACAAACTTCATAAACTTCAGTAGACAAGTTATGGGATGATTAGTAGGATAGGGTCTCCTTCTCCTAGCTAACACTTCAATATCCCACACACCAGAAAGCTGTTTTCAGAAGACCAACTTCAGGGTTTTGGTAAGTATTCATCAAAGTACCTAGATGTCTTTTATTGAAGATCTATTAAAGATGTGTGAATCAGCTAAGAAAGAGAAAGAAAGATGGGGGAGCAGGGAGGAGGACAAACACACACGCTGTTAAATGCATATAGATTGAAAGGCAAATACAATTACATTAATGAAAACTGTGATTCCCTGTAGGTCACGCATCAGACAAACGTGGTATCAGGACCCGTTAAAGGCTTGCTTACATCAAGCAAGCCCTGAGAAAAGAACGGTATGGCCCTGGGTGTGGTCTGGTGATTTTAAGAAAACACATGGCTGGGCCACAGTTTTAAAAGAAAACATTCAAACTGAAGGAGATGTTAGGAGGGAAAGAAACCTGAAGAATATATAAGGAAGTAGAATCATTTTGCAAAGGAGACATTGTAAAGCTGTCCTCGCTATAGATCAGAAAGCAGAAGGCTCTTTTGGAGGAGGCACAGTGAGTCTGCAGAGGAATTGCAGGAGCTGCTTTCTGAGACCAGAAAAAAATTAAATAAGTTAACTGGTTTTTAATTTAAATAAGGCAAACTAGAAAGGTTATTAAACAAATGAAGTTGTGAACTATCCTCCAGGAGATGGTTTCTCTGAACGTATTAGAATGATTCTTTGGAGGTTCCTACCCTGTTTTGTGCTATCTGTTTAGACCCATTCCCCTGCAGTACCACGGAATCCTGTCTCTTTTCTTTATGGTCCCAGCACCAAGCACAGAATCTGGCACACTCAATAAACAAGGACCAGGGGAAGGCCAGGAGGAGGGCCCTGATAAAGCAGGAATCTGACATGCTATTTCCTGGAGTGGCGGTGCAGGCAGCTGGCTGATACAAATCTCTCTCTTCCCTCTCCCCCTACAAGGAAGGACTGTTTGGGGGTGGAAGGACTATTTTTCAAAAGAAAGAAAAAAATTCTAATTCAAACTAATGCTATAAGTTGCATTTCTGTATTAACACAAATGAAATCTCAAATACTGACTGCAGCCACCACTCCCCAGTTACCCTGGAAATTTCTGTAAATACTACAGCTTGCTATAGTTAACCTCGCTCATCAGATTTGATTATCCAGCTCATTGTGTGAATTAACCATCTGTTCAATAATACTGCTATCAGACAACAAGAAAAATCCCAAGACTGCTTTTAAAGACCTGACAGTTCTGACTGAAGGGTTGTCTGCATGGATATTTTAAAGTCTCTCCCATTTTTTTCCCTAATGATCTCGGAAAACTAACTTTTAAAAGAGCCCACCACAAAGAGTAAACTCAAACGTTAGGAAGAGATTCATTTTTTAAAATAACATTAATTTCAGGTGACAATCATTTTCATTCTTTTAAAATAAGAGCTGACAGAAAATCTTTAGCATACATTTAAACAGGCAAACAAATATAGAGAGAGCAAAGAATATTCTACCATTGAATAGAAAATTACTACAACATGTTGGTATATGTTGGTATATTCAAGTATGTTTTAAACTATCTAATTTCCTAAATTGAGCTGGTGCATAATGTGTGCTAATCTTGCATAATGTCCTCATTTCAGTTCAAAGAAAAGCATAAGCCATAAAGCTACTTTGAGTTGAACAAAAAAGTATCTTTAGATTTAAATACCATTTAAGCCAGGTACTTGTGCAAATTATACTGACCTGTTTCTGAAACCTTTTCATTTCCTGCCTTAGTGCCTTAATGAAGCGAAGTCCTTAGATAGTTTCTGGAATTCTAGCATCCCACAGTTTTTGGCTCAATATTGGTAAACTCTTTCTCCTTGATGAAAGCATACAACATTGACTGTGATGCTGTGTTAATAATGTTCAGTTTGGCTCCAGGCTAGTCAAGAGACTGGTGAGAGGCAAGACTGCACAGTTCACAGATGTACTGTGGATTTTGGTCAGTTCATATCGGGAATGCTCACTGCCTAGCAATAGCTCTAACAGTCAAGAGTCAATCCTGCCTCAAGTTGCAAGAAAATGATAGACATACACAAGGGCTAACGTGTAAGAATACCTGAGAGGGAGAAGGGAATAAAGAAAGGAGGGAATGCAGTAAGCAACTAGGAACCTTGTCAGGATTGTGAGAAGCCAATGACCACTGGAAACAACAGGTCAGACTAGAGCAAACACAGATGAGTTAATAGATGTCTAATTCCTACACAATTTAGAAACTGGGTTAAGAGGAGCAGCCAACAGAGGTGCTCAAAGCAGCAGCCAGCTGCCCTTGGCTCAAGAGCTGGGGGCAGCCTACACATGGCAAGTCCTAAAAGGGCACGTGAAACCCACGTGTCTTGATGGTGCAGCGGACGCAAGAAACATGAGGTCAGCCACGTTATATGAAATCAAGGCTCCAAAGAGAAAACTGGTCTTGTCCTCTGTACATTCTGCAGGTGACACAGACAACAACAAACACCCTCATCTCAGCTCTGCTGTGATGTGAATTTGGAACAGTCATAACCTTCCTGAGCCTCAGTTTCCTCATCCACAGAGCAAGCTCTTGGGAATAAGTACTCCTGGTGGTGTCTTCTAAAAACTGCCATTGGCACAACTCTATAGCCCTGGGGGATACAGGATCCCGGAGGAGGAAGATCTGATGGAATGCAAAGCAAGCCCATGCCTACCTTCTGGGTGGGCAGAACCTAACTTGGGACATTAGGAAACTAGACTGGGTAGAAGAACCTCACCCCTTTAAGACCAAGGACAGGCTTTGCTGCAGAGTCACAGAGATCAAAAAGAATCACTTGCTACCAGCCAAGGTAGGAGAAATTTCCCCAACCATTTTACTTTTACAGCCCTTTCCATGTGCCAAGCCACTTTCAGAAGTACTTTCTGGATATTAACTCATTTAATTCTCCTAACAATTTCATGAAATAGAGATTTTCCCCATTTTCTGTTGAGGCAAGAGGCACAGGGTAGTTAACCTAAGCCCCAGGTCTCCCAGAGAGTAAATGCAGTATGCATATGAGTCCAACCCTGGCCGCTGCAGTCTGTGCCCCTGACCATTATGCTACACTGCCTCCAGCCAGCCTCCACAGCCCTTGCGCTGCCCTGCTGAAAGCTTGCTCTCCTGCCCTTCCCCCCCCCAGTATTGATTTCAGCTACCCCTCCCTAAATTCCACATCTGTAACACAGGGATAGGACTACTTCCTTTCCCCCAAAATGGAATACTTTCATGTGAAAATGCCTAACACTTGGTACACTGAAGATCCTCCATAATTGCGAATTCACGCCTTCACCTCAAGTAATTATTACCCAGACAAATGCCGCCATCTGCCTGACTCTCCTTGTTTATGTAGAGTCGAGGCATGGCTGGGCAAAGCGGCTCCCTGCACAGCTCCAGACAGAGCAACCACAGGATCAAGCCTGCCTTTCCCCTGAAAGGCACCAAACTAAACGATCCTGGTGTGTGTCCCACTGGTAGACACAATCTGAATCTGGAGATGCCTTCAAGAGCTACGGACGGCAGAGGGCTTGTCTGAGTGCAGCAATGAAAGATGCCCTGTTTCTGAGCTATTATTTGGTATGTTATAGCAACATGCCTGCATAGGGCCTACAGTTACAACATTAGACAACCACCCCACCCCCAAAAGAAAAACCTTTAGCAAACTACCATACCACAGAACAGTTGTGGGAACTTTTTAGAACTCCATTCTGACTAGTATGACAAAAAGTGCATTACCCTGGGAGTTAACAGGACTTGCACTTCCCACTAGCAGGTAGACTTGGGGAAGTTAAAACTTTGCCAGTACTCAGAATCCACATGAATCTGAAAAACAAAAGGCTTAAAACTAGGTTGGTGGTTTAATATCACCACCTGGGATGTTTTCCTCTGGACACATTCCAGTTTGTTAATGTCCATACAATTTGGCACCCAAAATTAAAAATGACTTTCCAAAAATGGTCTGATGAGCATAAAAGATTGATTACCTGTGTTAATCCTGTCTTGGTTTTTTTAATTAAATGACTTTTACTGAACGTTGAACAGACAAAAGAATACTCATAAAATGAATAAAGTATAAAGAATTAAAAGGAAACAAACATTCATGTACCCACAATCAATTTTAAGAAGAAAAACTAAATTACTCTTACCTCTGAAGCTTCCTGTGTGACCCTTCCTAACCCACCCTTTGTCCCCCGACTAAGAGGTGACAACTCTCCTAAATTCTGTGTGTACTCTTGCCTTTTAAAAAATAGTTTACATACATGCTTGTATCCCTAAACAATATACTATTTAGTTCTGCCCAAATTTCTGAACTTCATATAAATGGAATCATACTACAGAAAATCTTTTGGAACTTGCCTTTTCTGTTTAGTATTAAGTTGATGCAAGAACTGGAAGTTCATTCATTTTCAAAGCTGTAGAAAAGGCTGCTGGTTGGCTGGTATGCACAGGTGTGGGTGAGGCTCCCTGTTTATGCACATCATCCACTCTGGGTGGTGTCCACACCACACTGGTTGTTCCTTATTCTCAGTATCACCCCAGTCCTACAACAATCCACCCTACAGATAAACCACGCCCTATGTTTTCTACAACAGACATTTTATTTTCCTTCCTATTTTATTTTTTGGGCACATAAAGTGTTAGGAACTATCGTGGACATGTGCTGGGTGGTAAGACATACACATTTTCAATTTTATTAAAATCAGTTTTCTTCAAAATTGTGGCTCATGACCCACTACACCTCATAAAATTTTCTGGGTTGGTACCAACACTTTTAATGAAAAAGAATAAATTAGGGAAAAAAATAGCAGAGACTATTGCCCTTAGTAGAATAAAATCAGTTTCTAGAAACTTTGGCTTAGATCATATTCATATATCATATACACATATGTACCAGTAAATGAATTTCTTACTGTGGGTCACAATCAAAAGGCTCAGAACTGTATTCCAGCTGATTAATTCTCTCTTCGGCTAGGTCTAATGTGCCATTAAACCTGTTTGATTTTTAAATTCCAATTATATGTTTAAATTTTCAACACTCTACTTAGCTTTTTTAGACCTCTTTTTGTCATTTTTTAAAAATATATGCTGCTATTTACTCACATTTTTAACCTTCCCATTTTCTTTAAAACAAAGTTATTTCTACATTCTGTTTGACAACTATAATATCTGAGATTGTTACAGGTCTAATTCTATTACTATTTTGGCTGGTTCTCTTCATGATGTATTGCTCACTTATCTGTTTCGTGATTTTTGACTGTAAGTAAAATTTCTGAGAACTTTACTTTTTGAGCTCTTTGAGGCCTGCAGGAAGAGTTTGTACCTGCTTCTGCCTTGTGCTACGATTCTGGAATCACTTTACAACTATATAGTTGTCTTTTTTTGGACCACCCAGGTAGGTCTAAATTCGAACTGCAAACCTGCATGGATGCTGATTATTGGCTATGAAATATTAGATAGCAGTTTTCTTGAGAATTGCTGGGGGTTGGGAGGTGGCCAAGGGAAAAGCTGTATTTCTAGTTGAAAACTATACTATGGAAGTAGTCTTCAGGGGGTCCCAGCTTGTTGTGAAGACATTGTCTATTAAATTTTTCTTCCCTAAGGCAGGCTCCAGGCTTTGTCTTTTGTCTCCAGAGCAACAGGGGACCAAGAAAATCAAAGCTCAAATTAGACAGACTCAGCAAGTGCTCTCAGATTGGGTAGTCACCTTACTTCTCTAATTTCTCAATTTTACTTTCAGGCCAACTTTGGGTCTTTCTTTCTTACTTTACTTTCTTACCATTTAAAGATACATTTTATATAATTTATCCAGCATTTTTTATTTTTATTCATTTTTAGTGGAAGAGTTCAGAATATCTAGTCTCACATAAGACCAGAAATGAAAGTACATCAACTTTTCAACAGCCATTATTTCCTATTTGCTTACGTTGCGCTTGTGCTCAACTAAAACCATTAAATCTTTTTCATCTGAATCATTGTGAGGTATATTTCCTCATTCCCGTACATAACTACTCTTTTAATCTCAATGCAGAAATTCACATTCTGATCTACTAAATTTAGTCTGTTTCAGCTGTTGTTTTAAGCTATCAAAGAATTCTCAATCTCTCATTGTAAAATATTACCAACACCTTCAAACTTTCTCATTCACAAACTTGATTAATATGCCATCTATATTTTTATTCCAAGTTGAAAATAATGTGGAACATCATCTCATTCAACACGTAAGTCATTTTAAAAGGTTTTCTGAAAAAAAAAACTGATACATCTGGAAAGTAGCACCTCGCACCTGCAATCTCATACAATAAAAGATGTTTGCCTGAAAATGTGCTTTTCAAAAACTCGTGTTATATTATCTTTACCTAAGTGCCATTTAAGGATGATTGTGAAGAATGTTTAGCATATATCCTTGAAGTGGGGACTGCTATGCCTCCCTCGCTCACCACAAACTGAATCTGATACGGGCCTAGGAAAAGGTCAGAGTTAACAAGGAGGATGGCTTTGAAAGCCGTAATACAGAAATGATCAATCATGCTTTCAATGGTGCTGACAAGTTAAAACCCTGACAGCAACAGCAAAGATCCTTCAGGGAAGGCTGAGAGAGTCATTCTGAGGTTAGCCTTTGCTTCGGTGACTGGTTTTTACAAGCAGCAGCAAGGTCATTCAGCATACCAGCCTCACTCCACCTCCGTGAGAAAGGGACCAGCAACTAAAAGTCATATGAACATTATGTAGGGTGACCATACAATTCATCACCCAGGACGAAAGGTCCCATTATTACCAGAACAACAGGAGTGATCCAATAAACCAGGACATACTTCACCCTAACAATATACTTCCTCCTCCTTTTACCAAAGCAGCTGCCTCAGTATCTCCTTATATTGCCCATAAAAAGTACCCATCCACTGCTTATTTTCTAATGGACAGTATGTTTTTAGGATAACACGCTAATACTGTCCCTCAACTCCCCCAAAATATTGTGTTTGGTATACTGTTTGTTAAAGCAAATGGTATGACATACTTCATTCTTAAAGGGCAAATTTTTAAGGAATTTAAGTTATCTAGAAAAAGTCACAGAATTTTCTCATTCCATGAATTTTTTTAAAAATTAGAGCATCCAGAATAAGCAAATCCATGGGGGAAAAAAATAAATAAATAAATAAAAAATAAAAATAAAAATAAAAATTAGAGCGATTATAAATTATTCTTGCAATGAGACTATCTCAATATCTCTTCTGATAGCTACAACCCCTGTGATACAAGAATTTAAGTTAGGGCATTAATATCTACTGTCTTTGTCTTGGCTTCACCTGCTTAGCACTGGCTGAGGCCACTCAAGAAAGCAAGAAATCCTTCCCACAGGCCTCAGAACTCAGCACTGCCCCACCTCCCTCCCACCGGCTAACAGGAAGATACCCACACAATTGTAAAGCACAAATCCATTTTCCATTAAGTGTTTTGTTTGGACAATATAGTGTTTTGATGTTTTTAAAGGATGGAAATCACCCAAAAAATCCAAATATATGGCTTCTCTGAAGAAAACACTGTTTTTGGAAAACACCGTTTGGAAGACCGGTGTTTGATGAAGGCACAGAAATGCTTATGGAGGAAGGGTCTTTCCCACTTCATGCAGAAAGCATAATAGTTACTGCATTTACTTTTTAAATTAAGGACATTTTTAAAACCAAAGATAATGACCATTTCATTGTGTATATGTATGTGCTCTTTTCTTAGAACAGGCGATATAAGGAGCCTTTGGTTTTCCTTCTCCAAAGAGAATATGCAATTAAATAATGAGTATTACAGCATAATGGCCCACCTAGCCAAACAACAAGAAATTCTCATTTGTGTGTTAAGTATCTTGTTAAGAAAAACCCACTAGAGACTTTTTTAAAGACAGAGTATATTTGTTTAAATTGTTTTTTTAACTACGGGGGAGGGTACTTAGAAAATCTGATGAAAACAGAAAGACATAGTCCCAAGGTCAGAATCTAGCTTCTCATACTTAAATTTTTTGAACTACCACTCTGAATTTTGCCACTGTGAACCTCCCTTTAAGGGTCACCTTTCCTGACTTCTCCTTCCCTCTCCCAGCAATAGAGAGTGGCCACTGCCCTCCCTACCTGCGACATACTTCCACCACAGCAACTGAGCCACTCGCTATGTTGCTGATCCATCTTCCCTGCTGGAGTAGGATTGTCTCTTTGTCCCCATCACTCACACAACGCAAGAGCACACAGGTACGCAACCCCTCTCCTCTGCAGTGAGGCATGAGCATGGATGGTAGTGAAAACCAATAGTGGTGGTGCTGCCCTTGCATTAGAATTCCAGCTCTGCCCCACCTCTTCCTACCCACGTGAGTTTGCGCAAATCATTCTGTGCCTGTTTTTGCAGAGGTAAAATAGGGGATAAAAAAGCATAGACTTTATGAGGCTGTTGTGAGATTTAAATGAGTGAATACACATAAAGTGCTTAGGGTCTGGCATATCACAAGCACTCGGGTATTATTATAAGTAAAATCATTATTATTTAAATATTAGACTCCAATACTTCACACTTCGTAACTCAGTGCTAACCGCACTGTTCTTGAGAAGAGCATCAATGATTTAACTGTTAACTATCAAATCCTACCTATTCTAACTTCCAAAGAGCTGACAAGAAACATCCTCTCTTCTCTGTTACTATAATGCAATCCTTTCATTAAGGTTTCCACTCTCTCTCCTTTATTACCATGCATACTACCTTCTGGTCATGCCACCAGGGCGCGTGGTGGCCACACCTATAATCCCAGCTACTCCAAGGCTGAGGGCGGGAAGAATTCTTGAACCCAGGAGTTCAAGAGCAGCCTGGACAACACAGTCAGGTTCAGTCTCTACAAAAAAAAATTAAAAATTAGTTGGGCATGGTGGTGCATGCCTGTAGTCCCAGCCACTGAGAGGCTGAGGTGGGAGGATTGCTTACTCCCAGGAGTTCGAGGCTGCAGTGAATTGTGATCACACCACTGTTCTTCAACGTGGGGGACAGGGTGAGACCTGTCTCTAAAAAAAATTTAAAAAAAAAGGCCGGGCGCGGTGGCTCACGCCTGTAATCCTAGCACTCTGGGAGGCCGAGGCGGGTGGATTGCTCAAGGTCAGGAGTTCGAGACCAGCCTGAGCGAGACCCCGTCTCTACTAAAAATAGAAAGACATTATATGGACAGCTAAAAATCTATATAGAAAAAATTAGCCGGGCATAGTGGCGCATGCCTGTAGTCCCAGCTACTTGGGAGGCTGAGGCAGTAGGATCGCTTAAGCCGAGGAGTCTGAGGTTGCTGTGAGCTAAGCAGACGCCACGGCACTCACTCTAGCCTCGGCAACAAAGTGAGACTCTGTCTCAACAAAAAAAAAAAAAAAAGTGCTCGCTTCAGCAGCACATATACTAAAAATAAAAAAATAATAATGCCACCAGAATGAACAGCCTACACAGATCTGATCTCATCATGCCCCTGTTTAAAATTGTTTATTAACCTACATATACACATTTGAATACAATCAATCTGCTAGCATCTAATGAGTGCATTCCAAGCTGAATAAAGCCCTAAGTCCCTAAGAGTTCTAATAAGAAAGAGTTTTTGGGCCGGGCACGGTGGCTCACGCCTGTAATCCTAACACTCTGGGAGGCCGAGGCGGGAGGATCACTCGAGGTCAGGAGTTTGAGACCAGCCTGAGCAAGAGCAAGACCCCGTATCTACTAAAAAATAGAAATAAATTATCTGGACAACTAAAAATATATAGAAAAAATTAGCTGGACATGGTGGCGCATGCCAGTAGTCCCAGCTAGTCAGGAGGCTGAGGCAGTAGGATCGCTTAAGCCCAGCAGTTTGAGGTTGCTGTGAGCTAGGCTGACGCCACAGCACTCTAGCCAGGGCAAAAAAAGAGTGAGACTCTGTCTCCAAAAAAAAATTAAAAAAAGAAAAATAAAAAAAGAAAGAGTTTTTGCCTCTAAGGACCTTGTTTGGCAAAAACTGCATTTTGTTACTTACATGGTGCCACCAATTCTAAGATGCAGTTATTTTGTTTACCAACAAGGAAAAACTGCTAATTAAATAATGGCAAGTTTTCTTATCACTTAGATTTTTAATTGAAAAAAAATCCTCATTGAAAGAGTTTTTTAGACTTTAGATATTTTTATTATATGATAATCTATGATAATGGGCATACCTGTAGCATGTATGAAAAGCTGGTAATTCAAGGCAAATTATGATTATGTGTCAAATGGTAAAGTGGATATTAAATGCTAAATAAATCAAAAGAGGTAAAAGAGATAACCACACACTACACTAACACACAAAAATAATTTATAAGTATATTGAGTATTTTTAAGAGAGTAAATGAGAAGTATTTTCTTAAATAGTATCCTGTTTCACCATAAAATAGCTCAATAACCTTTTTCATAAATACTGCAATTGTAATTCAATCTAGTGTTTTTGAAAATCAGGGCAAATTTATCAACAAATTTATTAACTGAAAAAATACAGTACCATTTAGTGAAGCCACAATTGAGATGCTCCTAGTACTCTTCTTTTTTTCCCCCTCTACATTTTGGTAAAGAATTCCAGAAAGCTCAAAAATGGGCTAAATTTAAGGGGTCAAAATAAAATATAAATTTACTGTAACTGGAAGCTAAAGTCTATCAAGGAAGAAAGAGGTCAGCAAAATAACCAAGAAACATGACAGAAGAGCAATTTCCTTATTTTTTTGATTTAAAACTCTATATGTGAAGATCCCAATAGATACCAATGGATAATATTCTCCCCTGCAAAAGAAAAGGAATACTAACCAGATACTCACAAAAGAAGTAACACAAAGTAACCAAGTTTATAAAAAAGTATCTTAGCTCATAAAAGTTGTCAATTAATTTGAAGCACCCAACAGAGAAAGAAACATGGGAAAGCAGAGTGAAAAATTCAGTATACATATTTTATCTTTTAGGATGGCTATAAATAATAGCTACATTTAGGTTAAATTTAAATTAAAATTTGGAATTGAGATGTGTTTGTGTGTGCCACTGCCTCACATATATTCCAACCTATTTAAAAAATCATCTATATTAAGTTTAACCACCAAACTCCATCTACCACACGTTTGAGTGTGTAAGTATCTGCACATAGCATTCACCAGGATGCAGCTTGTTTACAGTGCTTGTACAGACGGATGGATTGGGAGGGGGTGTCAAAATCTCAGCTTTACCTCAGTAATAGGAATCATTACATCTTTAGCACTCATTTCTTTTTAGAGTAGGTAAACTACACCTGAAATTCACTCAGGCTTTGGGCTTCAGGAGGGCGATACATATGCAAATATGCACTAAACAGATACAAAAGCGCATTTGGCCTATGCACACTGCTGCATTAACATGGACATGAATAACATCACCAAACCTGCTTCCAACATTTTGTTAAGGTATCCCATAAAATTAAATTAACGTGCCTTCTTTATTTTATTAAAGAGAATACACAATAATGTAACCTTCCTAGATAACCCAACAACCAAGGAGATGTATTTCAATATCTGCAATTTACTTTGCAAGCTATTTCAGCATAACCAGCCCATAATATTCTGTGATATTATTTAGGTTAAGCCATAACTCTGCTGGTATTAGGAACATGCTGTCCAGGTTAAGTCTGGTGGGCTCCAATCAGGAAGCCCATACAACAGAGGTGCTTACTACAGATGCTTTGAGGTCATTTTACTCATTAGCCTACTGTGTCAATTTTGTAATTAGCATGATGAACATTAGAAATGGGATCACATTGGTGAAATTAAAGGATTCAATATGTGGGCTTGGCAAAATGTTTTAGAGACACCCCACACTGGAATGGAAGGCAACGAGAAGACCAAGAATCTGGACTCCGTCCTCTACCATGCTATTATGTAAATGTTTATTGAAAAGTATGTCAAGTATCTAAAAACACAGAGATCTGAGCCTCCATGGAACTTACAAACCAGCTGTATAAACTGCTTTGTGCTACTTGCTAGTGAATGTTTATCTAAAAATTTTCTGTATGTGCAGTAGTTTCGTCTGACGCTTGCTTACGTTATAGCCCAGTAGTGACGTTGTGAGAGAGCAGGTAACCCCCACCTGCTTTAAGTTTCTTTGGTGGATAACATAATCTACCCACTCTTTCAAAAGAAGACACCTGGGGGTTGGGCACAACCAAATTGACTGTGGAAGAAGGGTCTGGATATCAATGCACAATCTTTCTGTGACTTCACTCTGCATGGAGAATGTGCGTGATGCTTTGCCTACCATTCTTGCGCGTTTGCTGACAATCGAATTACTGAAAATATGTGAAAACAATATGAAAACTGTAAGGCGCCACAATCACGTGCAGTATTATTACAACCTGAACATATACTGTGAAACAGAAGAGTGCTGGCCTTGCGGCTGTTCTGCCTCTTTCTTGGATGTTAGTTTTATGGGTCCACGTGTCTCCTCTTTAAGGCGTCCGTTCTGCTGCTGCAGAAGCGCCTCCCCACGCACTTGTGCACACACACACGTGTGCTTCTGTCTAAAACCTAAAACACTCTGCACTGGAAATGAGATGAGCAATACTTATTACTACCATAATTAATATCATTATTAACATAATTATATGTAGTACATATATAATTAACATAACATTAAGTAAGAATTAATAAAGGTAGGGAATGTGGAGGTTTGGTGCCCAGCACGGCAAGTGCTCCTCTTAGGTGAAGTCGGCCAGTCTGACTTCCACAATATATAAGGGTGTTATGTCTAAGCCCAATCCTAGTCATTTCGGAGCTTAAAAACAACTGGATTTGACCTTAGAATTAAACAATGTGTTCTGGATCAGCTCTCTATATCAGAGTCTCGGAAGCTTTTGCATATTCAACTAGAATCCATTGCATGTTTTTTTAAAAACAGTGCTAAAAGAGCTCCACCTTTGTTTCCAGGACAGTCCTGAAACTTACTGTCATTACTATAATGACATAACAATACCACTGAAGTGCATTTGTTCAGCCCAGATAAGGCACTAGGCAAAAGGGCCAGGCAGAGTTTAGGCCTGACCCTCCCAGCAACAGGGAGCCACTGAGGATTTTAAGAGGAATGTCACAACTCCTACGCCCCATTTTACCACTAACTATGTGATTTTTCCACTTCTATTCTTCAGTGACTGTTCTCTGAAAGAGAATATGGTGCAATGACCTCCCAAGTGTCTTCCAATGTCAACACCACCAAGTCCCTATGTGAATTCCACAGGCTATTTATTCTGTCAGGGGTCCTTCACACTGACTGCCACACTAGAAAAAAAACTTTTCCCTGGGGCCACACTGTTTTGTTAATACAAAACGATCTTTTCTAATTTGTTATTTTTTATTGTTTTTTGTGCTTGAGTTATATGCAACACAATCCACGTTTTTAGAATTAAATTGTCAGTATTAATTGTAACAATAAGAACATCAACAAGATTTTCAGGAACTAACTGCAGGGTTGTGCATTACAAGGCCCACGGGTCAAAACTAGCCTGAGTTAAATACAACTCACATGGTAGTCAATGTGTTCATTATAAAACCTACAGGGTGTCCCAAAAGTCACCATACATTGGGAAAATGAGAAATTGTAGTTAAATGTACCTTTATTTACAAAATGTTCATTACAAAAGTTTACAAAATTTTTCCTTTGTGCGGAGACTTTTGGGACACCCTATAGTATCTCTGCCCTTCCTCGAGCTGTCTCACAACCTATCAGATGTTCTCCGTGGTTTTTAAAAGGCCAACTTTGTTACTTTTTCTGTCTTACAAATATTTTAATTTGTGTGCTTAAGTTGGCAAGTCATATTTCCTACTAAATTCACCAAACTGATACATATAAAAACTTTGTTAGCTTGTCGACTATCTGAAAGATAGAACACAATTTTCCTGCTAAATGTATGAGGTCAAGAATAAAAACTACCATGATTTATGCTGATTATTTCCAGAAAAAAAATCACAATGATCAGCTGAACGAAAAAGACTTACTAAGAAGGTTGTTTCCCAAACAGAGGAAACGCAGATAACAAGATGGTTACGGGCAAACTCCCATATCAGCCAGCTAGGTTCTCTCTGTGTAATCATCACCAGTGTAGCCCATAATCTCAGCCATTTCAAAATACTTAAGTCACGGCCCAACTGGGATGAATCCACGCAAACCTCTCACCCATGCCATACCAACACGGCTGGCATGCATTCACTGGTAATAAGTCAGAATCACCCAAGTGGAAGGCCATGTTGTAATGACTTAATGGAAGGAACCCTGGACCAAAGAGGGTCATAAAGATGATGTTTCCAATCTCATTTCAAACACTCACTGCTAAATGATCTTGGGCTATTCACTCAGGCTTTCTGAGCTAATTTCTCTAACTATAAATTGTCAGACCTGATTATTTCCAATTATTGTTAAGAATCAAATGAGATAATGGACACCAAGGTGGCTTAAAAACTAAATCGTACTCCATAAAAATCTAAGGTGAGGAGAACCAACCCTGAGGGATAAGCTGTTAACTAGGGAAACATCTTAAAATTCTAGACCCAAATCACAACCTTCTTGGTAATCTGCCCCAAACCAGGAGAGTCCCAGTCACATGGTGTTGGGGACCGGGTGTAACACACTGGGCTTAGTTCTGAACACAGCAGGTGGAAGAGAACTGGAGATGGTGGCAGCCTGGGTGAGGAGGGGAGACCAGAGGACCCGTTTATAAAAGCCTATTGCCTTGGGATAAAGTCCAAATTCCTCAGTGTAGCATGTAAGACCCTCCACACCTGCTCCCAGCCACATCTGCCCCATTTCTCTCTACTCCCAGCAGCGCATCCCGAGCTGACTGACTCTAGACACTGTGCTAGAGTGTCCCAATGCTACTCTACGCATCCACACTCCTGGGCCAGCCTCCACCATGGTCCCCTGGCTGTGGTGGCCTCTCCCCAGCACCCCATCACCTCCCACCGGCCTTTGTACCACTGTCCACCAGGCGTATCATGTCTTCTGGTCCTCGGGCCCTTGATCAGCATGCCCTGCCTTCTAAATAGTTTTCTCTGCTTCCTACGGGTATAAGGAATAAGTCCTTCCTCCTTCCTATTCCATTTATGTTTATTTCTGTAATAGGGCTTTTTAAAAATTCAACTTTTGCTTTGCTAGATTGCAAGCTTCTTAAAAGGCAGAGGCCATTTCTTATCTTTGTAATACCAGACACTACAAGTATCTTTCCTTCAATACAGCATGTGATCTTTATGTTTTTAGAGTGAATGTAAACAAGCTGATCTCAACACATTACACTGGAAGACGCTGAGCAGTACTCTAAGTTAATTCTAAAGCAATCCCAATATTTCCTATTGTAAAATCTGAATAAATAGAAATCTTAATTCAGGACAAACAAAAAAAAAACTCTGCTTCCCATAACCAAGCTTGCTATTAACCAAAAGCTAAGCAAACTTTAGGAGAGCGTGGGGACGGGGTGGGGGCGGGGCGGCGATGACTCCTAACTCCAGCTCCAGCGGCTCCCCCAGCCCACTGAGCACACCCAACTTTAACGATACTGAGACTATTTCTAGGGGTGGGGTAGGGGTGAGAAAAAAATTTAAAAAATAAAAAAGACTATTTCTAGTTCTCCAGCAGACCATTCTCCTTACACCCTGTGCCTTTGTGCCCGTTGCTCTATTTGTATGGAGCGTCCTCCCAGAAAAATGCCTTTCCATCCTTAAGTCTTAGCTCAAGAGCTAACTTTTCCTCTTAAAACGTTCCCTGATTTCCTCAGGCACACTTAGGAAGATCTTTCCAGAGGCACTCACTTCCAACTCCAGCCCAGGAACCCACCTCTCCATTTCATCCATTATCACACTCTAAAAATGATCTGTTTAAAGGCACCTCATACTAACAAAGTGTCTGAAAGATAAGACTAGTTCTTTTGGTTTTGCAAATCCAGCTCACAAGCACTACATAGATACTGTTTGAATGAGTCAATGATGAATAAAGGGCACCGCCCAATCGACCAACACCAATTATCTACAGATAGCTAACTCACCCCTGTGGGCTCAGGGTTGAGTGCTCACCTGTCGCTGTGCTGGGAAGAGGCAGAGCTGGGCAGTCTCTCCTATCTGAGAATTACTCCCATAGAAACAACAGTCGTATAGGCTGGCCCATATCAAAACCCTACTTAATCTGAACGCTCTAAAACAGTTAAAACTGCACTCAGAGAAATTAAGATTTCTATTTATTCAGATTTTATGCTGGGAAATGTTGGGATTGCTTTAGAATTAACATAGGCTTAGAGCGCCGCTCAGTGTCTTCCAGGACAGTGTCATAGTGGAAAATATAACATTAGTAAAAATTCTCTGTTTTGTAGACTTTTGTCGGCTAGACTAAAATCTTACCTCTCCCTTTTAGGGTAAATACCTTTGGAAAAAGATATTCCAAATCACTGTGGACTTCAACAGTGCTCACATTGTACATCAGAGGCTTCCCTTAAACAGAGCGTTCTCTTCGTAGATTAGCCATGGCACTTCTCCCGCCCTTTCCTTCCTGTCTTTACCTCCTCTGCTTGTATGAGCAAGAAAAATTAGGTTAATATTGGCAAACCCACCCATGTAGGCTAACATCAAACAAAACATCATGAGTCTTCTGGGGGCAGAGCTCACACCACCTTTATACCCCTGCCCCAGCCTCACTGGGTTCACATGCTGAGCCCTCCCATGTTCTCCTGGGACCCCCGAGCCCACTGTAAGCTTAGGGGCCACTTGCCCCAAAACTGGTTTGTTTGCTCAAACCCCAACCTCAAGACCATCTTCTTTCACTTCCAGATAACACCCTTCCTCATCCCTTATTTCAAAGGGAAAATTATGGCAAATGGACATGGATCCTGTCCTAGTCCATTCAGGCTGTTATAGCAAAATATCATAACTGCATAGCTTATAAATAACAGAATGTTGTATTTCTCACAGTTCTGGAGGCTGCAAAGTAGTCCATGATCAACGTGCCAGCAAATCAGGTGTCTGGTGAGGGCCCACTTTCTGGTTCATGGAAGGCGCCTTCTTGCCAAGTCCTCACATGGTGGAAGCAACTAGCCAGCTCCCTTTTATAAGGGCATGAATCCCACTCGTGAGGGCTCCGCCCCCATGACCCAATCACCTCCCAGTGGCCCCATCTCCAAGGACCCTCACCTTGGGGGTCAGGATGTCAACATGTAGATTTTGGGGGGACACAAACATTCAGACCATAGCAGGCTCCTCCCTGAGCAGCCATCCTCTCTAACTCTGATATTTCAGTGGAGGACCTCACTGTCTGGCAGACTGTCTCACAAACTCGGTGTCTCAAGTTAATCCTCAGGATCAGTTTATAAGGCAGATACCACCACACCCAGCTGACGGACGATGAGCAAACTGAGGATCAAAGGGATGAAGTGAAGTGTCCAGTCCCATGACTATGAAACGACAAACAGAACCTGGCACTCCTGACCCTGAGCTCACACCGCGCTGCACTACATCTGTCACCAGACACAGCCCCAACTCGTCTTCTCAGGGCCCCTTCACATGTCCCACGGTCTGGCCAAATTGGCCAAACGAACCTGCCCAAGCATTTTAACAAATAAACATGCCTTTGCCTCTCTAAAAAAACAAATGCGATGTTTTTATAATTATAAAATACATGCTCATTATAGAAACTTTTGGAAAACCTAAAAAGATGAAACTGTAAGATTAAAAGTCATCCATAAAAAATAAAAGGAATTAACCATCTACAACTACACGCAACATGGACAGATCACACAACCTTTGGTGTAAGAAATCAAAAATACAAGAATACATGTTGTATGACATCATTTATCTAAGGAACAAAAAACAGTCAATACTATAAGATGCCAGGGGCCTATAAGGATGCTGATAATGTTCTATTTCTTGATCTAGGCACTTGCTGTATAGGTATGTCCAGTGTGTAAAAATTCAATGAACTGTATATTTATGCGTGTGTGTACACATGCACACACACATAACACACCTGAAGTCAAAAACAACGTTAATACTTTGGTGTGTTTTCATTCTGGTGCCTTTTTCCTTTTGGTATTACTTTTTAGAGAATTTTTTAAAAATTTCTATCACATTGTACATATAATTTTGTTTTCTGACATTTTACCTAACAAAAAAGCATAATCATTTATCCAAACTACTGTAAATTCTTCATAAATACTTTTAATGGCTATATAACAGTCCATCTGATGCCTATACCATAATTTACTTAACCAATGCCCTGATATCAACCATTTAGTTGTCTCCAATGTTTATTATCATAAATGCTGCTGTAGTAAATGCCCTTACCCTTTAAGCTTTTCAGCCGCTCTCTCCTCTTACACTGCTTTATATATCTATAATATTATATATTATAGCTTATATAATTATTTATGTACCTCCGTATCCTCACTGCTCGACAATAAGCTTCCCAAAATCACAGACCACATCACTCTTCCTCGTGTTCCCCCACAGAACATTCTGTTAGTCTTCTGAAAACAGTCAAGTACTGACGATTTGTTGATGTGTTTTCAGAAGAAAAGTAAAATCCCCATTCCTATCAATGGACTTCTGTATCACCACAGACACCCATATAGTAATATGAATGTTGTAGTCAGTTTTATTTCAAACTCCTCTTTCAGTCTGCACAGCTAAATGCTTACAAGCAATTTAGTATGGTCCTTAATTCATTCAACAACCAGCTATGCCAGGCCCAAGGATCCAATGGGAACCAGGCAAGTGCCTAACATTGGAGAGCTTGCAGTCAGTGGATAATTAAATATGGATCCTGCTTGTAAGGAGACCGACTCTCTAGCAGGGAAATCCACGCGAAACAAATCTGCACTCTTCACTCTTGAGCTTTCAAATCACAACTGTGCAGATGGGAACGGATATCAGCCCCAGAGCCAGACTCTGAAAACTTGACCTGGGTGGGTTTGTTAGTCTGAGGATGAATGCATCTGCTGTATTTAATATGTTATGAAGTGTTTTTACAAACATTACTGACCCCATCATATCTGATCCTGCAAAAGCACAGTACATTTTTAAAGTGCTAATAAAAAGAGACACATGGTAAAACAGAAACAAAAATGAAAGCTCATAAAAATAGAGAGGGTGGTGACAAATATTTTTTTTTCCTCTTTTTTTTTTTTTTTTGCAATGGAATGACAATTGGGAAGACCCCTGACGGGCAAAGGATGAAATACAAGCAGCAATGATCAACCAGAACACAGCAGAGAGATCTTCAGAAGTTTTCCATTTTGAATGTGTAACAGGATGACCCATGCCAAAGGTGGAAACTTGGCCCAACCTTAGTTCAGGAGGCCAGGAAATTGTTCTAGAACAGAAAGGCTAAGCACAGCCAGGGCTGAGCCCACCAAGGCTCCCGTGATCCAAGAGGTGAGGAGTGAACCTGGACACAAAGGGCTACTGAGGGGGCTCCCCAGGACCCCAAAGAAATCATAAAGGAGCCACCAGCCTCAACAGCTGTTTAATGCAGATGAAGCTACTCCACTTTAGAACAAGATACCACATAGAACATCCAGCAGCAAGGGCACAACCGGTCATAAAGCTTCAAAGAACCAACTTACACTCCTTGAACTGCATCGAGGACTGGAAGCTTAAAGACCTCTTAGTCACTTTGAACTTGTGAACAAATGAGCTTAAGAAGAGCCTCTCAGAAGCTCACCTGTTTGAAGTAGAGGGCTTCTAAAATTACAGCCCAAAGGAATAAGAAAACTATGTATGCACATGGTTGGAAAGACGGTAGGATCAGCTCGTAAGGGAGTGAGCCCCTCCTTCACGAGGAAAGAACAGCCAGGCTGGTTTTAGTGCTTTTGAATATTCCGGCGGGTAAAGGACAGGCTGAACCAATTTTTTGTGTGACCAAATGTTTCAGCATCAAGGCATGAGACAGCTTATTACTTTAGTCCTGCCAGCGCCTGGCGCGTGAGGATGGGCAGGGGGCTCAGATGAGCAGGGAGGCACGACAGCCACCTGGCCAGCCCGGGGTGGGGAGGCCAGAGCCAGAAGTCAGAGGTCCTGTGTGCCCTAAAGGAGGCTGAACACTACCCTGCAGGCACTGGCAGACTTGAGCTTTTACGGAGTGACACAGTCAGAATTGCATATCCAAGAGCTCATCCGGCAACAGGGAGGATGGGGTCTAGGGCCAAGGCGGCAACAGTCTAAATGAGAGATGACGAAAGAGGGTAGTGAATGATGGGAGATGGGGGACATTTCCTGCGCTGTCCAGGAGGTAAAATCAGGACTTGATCAATCAGTCCAGGTGCAGTGGCACAGGAAGGACACAAATGGAGTAGGCTGGACGAGGGTGCCACACACCCAGGAAGAAAAAAAAAAAAAAAAAGGAAGAAGTTAGGGTATGTTGATCCTGAGGAAGTGACACATGGTTGAGTAGGCAGGGACCTGGAACTCAGGGACAGAGCACTGCAGGAACACAGACTTCAATGTTCATCGATCGCCACACAGGACAGAGTAGAAACAAGGAAAGTGGGTGCGATCACTCACAATAGGAATTTTACATTCTTAGGACAGAACACTTTTCAGAACTTCATGAAAATTTGGCAATCTCTCACCATAAAAATAAAAAGAAGAAAAGAAAGGAGCACATAAACAGACATTTTTGAGAAAAAAATATCAGTAACTTCACAGGCCCCCTGCTGCCCACACAGTGGCTGGGGCTCAGAAATCTTGGGCCCAGGGGTGGGGGTGCAGGGGTGGAAAGAAGGTCTAAAGCAGCATTTCTCACCAGGACGCCACAGGCACATTGCGAGGGACAAGTCTTCCCCACGTAGGACACTAGCTCAGCCCCTGGCCACTTAATAAGAGAAATACCCAATCCTCAGCCTCTGTGACAACCAAAAAATGCCCCCAAATATTTCCAAATGGTACTAACCCACGGAGAACCCCTGGTCAAGAGTGAGAGGAGGAAAAAGCAAAGGAGACTCAGGAAGATCAGAGATGGAAAGAAAAGCAGATCCAATCCTCCAGCCATTCCTTCCAAACTACACCCAGGTGGGACCCTTCTCCCACTCCATCTCCACCACCGGCACCTTGTCTAAGCCATCCCCCGCCCGGATCATTGCAATCAACTCCTAATCGGTCTTTCTGCCTCTATCTTTACTTCCCCCTGGCAGGCTACTTTCCATTAGGCAGCAGAGTAACCCTTTTCGATTTTACTCATTTTATTTAACAAACACTTTAATACTTACTATCTGCCATGCTCTGTTCTTTACCAATATCAACTCATCTAATTCTCACAACACCAGTACGAGACAGCTATCAATCATTACTATCCCTATTTTAGGGATGCGGCACAGAGAAGTTACGGAACTAACCCATGGTCACAGAGCCAGTAAGTGTAGGGTTGGGATTTTCACCCAGGCAGAGCTCTGGACTCTGTGTTCTCCCACCACCCCAGGCTGCACTCCAGTCTGTTCATTGCTCGGCTCAGCACCCTGAACTGTCTTCTCAGAGTGAAAACCAAGATCCCTGCCACAGCCAGTAAGGCCCCACTCTAGAGATCCCCACCACCTCCTTGCCTCCCCTCCCGCCCCACCCGCCTGGCCATTGGGGTGGGCGCCCTGTGAGCACCTGCTCCTCGGCACTGTGCCCTCCCTCTGCAGCATTCTTCTCCAGACCTCTGGCTCCTCTGTTCCAGCAGTGTCTCTGCTCCTGTTAGTGAGGACTTCCTGCCCACCCAATATCAAGTAACACCTCCATGCCCACCCCTAGCATTTCCAATTCCCCCACCTTACTATAGTTTTTCCTCCAAAGCATTTGTCATCGCATAAATAATGTGAAATTACTTGTTCACATATCATCCCCCCAGTAGAGTGTGCTCTCCGTGCAAGCATGAGCTCTGTGTGTTTGATTCTCTGCTACATCTCCACCCATGGAAGGGTGTGCAGTTCAGCTGTGGATGAATAAATAAAATAAAAGAATGAACAAAGAAAAAGTGATGCCAAGGAAGAGAAGTTTCAAGAGAGAGGGAAGGTAAACATGCAGCAAAATACTTCAGTTATATTAGGGCTGGAAGGTTTCCATTGATTTGGGCAATTAAGATACGGGTGCCTGCGGCATGAAATGTTTCTAAGAAATGGTCCCTGGCTGGGGAGGGAGCAGGCAGGTGAGGTAAAAGAAGCAATAAGCAGACAACCCCTGTGAGAAGCTGGCTGAGAAAGGAGACAGCTAGTAGGAACAGCAGTGCCGAAAGAGACCTGAGCACACTGTTTCCAGGGCGAGGAGCCAAGGCAGAGCACCCCAGGAGAGAGAAAGGATTACTGACAAAGGTATGGGGACAGCAGGTCCAGAGTGTGGAGGACAAGGAAGATCTTCCATTAACAAGCAAACACTCTTCTCCCACCCTCACGTGACCTAAACTGGCAGTGTCCTAACTCCAGTGCTCCTCAGAACACCAGCCTGGACGGACGGCGGAGGGCTCAGGACCTGTTCTGCCCAGAGAGCACAGAGGCCTTCCCAGGCCCCGGTGCAAACAGAACTATCACACAGAGCACACTGGGGCTGGGTAAGGGGGACAGGCACTAACTCTCCACTGTGGCACTTCATATACCTTCATTTCCATACATGGACACATTTAAACATCTTTTATTTCAAAACTGCCTTGAGTGATAAATTAGTAGCCCCACTTAAAGATCAGCAACTTGCTCAGTAAGCCTCACAACTTCTCCAAGGGTACCGCGGTACAGCCAGGCTTTTAATGTAAGTGGGCACTTGTAGAATACGATAGGGAAGAGACAGATAATCAAGACCAGGAAAATTAAAATGAAAGGGGTGATCCAGGTTGGGGAGTTTTCAAGGAGAGCAAAAAGTGAAATAACTGTCACTAACAGGAAAGATAACAAAAAGTGTATGTGAGATTAGTTAAAAGGGCAAGGTATGTGTGTACCCACCCCCACCAGACTTTGTAACAGATAGCAAATAACAAAAGGAGAAAGGAAGAGAGGGAGAAGGAATGCTGAGTAAGAAAAGCTTTCCATGAAGGCTACAGTAAGAAAACTAGAAATTTTACTACAGTAAACATGACAAAAACACATTATCAAGTACTATACTAGATTTAGTTGCTTTTCATTTAGTTTGTTATCCAGCTGTGAATGTCAATTGATACAATAAAAAGGGATATAACAGACAACTGATTTTTGACAAAGATGCAAAGGCAATTCAGTGGAGAAAGAACAGCCTTTTTAACAGTGTTGGAACAACTGGATTTCCATATGCAGAAAATGAACTTCAATCCATAACTCACACCATATGAAAATTAACATAAAATGGATCATAGACCTAAGTCTTAAACCTAAAACTATAAAACTTCTAGAAGAAAACAGGAAAAACATCTTTGTCAGGTTAGGCCAAGATTTCTTACACACCATACCAAAAGCACAATCTATAAAAGAACAAATTCATAAGCTGAACTTCATCAAAATTAAAGCCTTCTGATCTTCAACAGTCACTGTTAAGAGGATGAAAAGACAAGCCACAAACTGGGAGAAACCCTTTACAAAGCATGTATCTGATAAAGCTCTTGAATCCAAAATACATAAGAACTCTCAAAATTCAACAATTAGAAAACAATCAACCCAATAGAAACACAGGCAAAAGACTTGAACAGACACTTCACCTAAGGTATAAAGATAGCAAAAAAGCACATAAAAAGATGCTCAACATCACTGGTCATTAGGGAAATGCAAATTAAAATCACAATGAAATATCATAAAAGACTAAACTTAAAAAGACTGACTCTACTACCAAGTGTTGGCAAAGATGCGAAGAAACTAGCATGCTTATGCACTGCTGGTAAGGATGTAAAATGGTACAATCACTTTGGAAAACAGTTTGGCAGTTTGTTAAAAATCTAAGCATACACCTACCATATGATTCAGCCATTCCACTCCTAGGTACTTACCCAAGATGAACAGAAAGTATGTGTTCATGAATGAATATGTGTATGCAAGTATTCATAACAGCTTTATTTGTAATAGCCAAAAATCAGAAACTCCACAAATGTCCACCAATAGGTGAATGGATAAATGAACTGTTGCACAGTCATACAATGGAATACCATTCAGCAATGAACAGGAATAAACTACTGCTACACACAGCAATATGAACGAATCTCCAAATTATTATTCTGCATGAAAGAAGCCTCAACAACGAAGAGTACATACTGCATCATTCTATTCATCTAAAATTCTAGAAAATACAAACTACAGTGACAGAAAGCAGAGCAGTGGTTTTGAGGGAGGAGAAATTACAAAGGAGAATGAGAAAATTTGGGGGAGTGATGCATACGTTCATTACCTTGATTGTGGTAATTATTTCACAGTATATACACAGGTCAAATCTTGTAAAATTGTTCCAGGTAAGTATGTGCACTTTATTGCATGTATTGCATGTCAATTGCATCTTAACTGTTTAAAAAAAGGAATACAAGAGAAGGAAGTCACCGTACACTAAAAAAATAAGGAAAATACAGCACAAATAAACTATAACAAGGTTTTCTGACATCTAACATATCAGGTATTAGAACTTCCTGTAGAAATGGCCAAATTTTACAAAACATCCCAATCTATTTCTTAGTGGTATTTCTACAACAGGGTTTCACAGATTATAAATCCATTCAAATATTTTAAGCAAGAGTATCTGCCCAATGTCTAGCCATTAAGAGAACCCTAATTTTTTCAACATAAATACTAATTTCTGGAAGAATAATTTAATCTTAAGTGGTCTTCCAATAATATTATTATAGTTAAGGATAAGCATGATTTAGCACTCAGAAGCACTCAGTTAACAAAAGTGACGAAATAGATCACACACTCGCATAAAACCTGCTGTAACTCTCCCTTTGCTACAACTTATATCTATATATGATTTTTTTAAAAAACAAAGAGTAAAACATATGCTACTGAAGAAGAAAACATTACAACTTGGACAGCCCTACAGTTAATTGTAATGAACTTTGTGATGTATCAGAATGTACAAAAAAATAAAACTCAAGAATAAGTCATCTAAATTCCATAGCAAGGTTGTGAAATAAATGGGTAACAAATATTATTGGTGCTAAAAAGCTCCAGGCAACTTGTTCAAGGTCACCCAAGTAACCAGTGGACATATATACATGAGGGGAAAAAAATAACATGGGCTCCCAACCATAACTTTTCTTTCCTCCAGAGCAGTGGCTACCCTTGACGCAAATGTCCTGGGGGCACAGAGGCCCTGCGCAAAGCAGATCACACGGTATGCCCCCTCGGACCTCACTCCCAACATTTTTATACAGGTAAAATTGGATCTACATCAGCCCTGTGGCTAACAGGGACTTCTCTATCTTCCCATGCCTTTCTGACTGGAAAATCAGGCGTGGGGAAATGAGGGAACAAGAGGAACAGTTTCCCTAAGAGAAGCAAATGTATGGAAAGCTTAAGCTTCCCTTTCCAATTTTGACCAGGTAAACTACTCACTCCTCCTTTGAGAGCACCTAGGGCAGAGCTTGGCACACAACAGGAGCTCAAAAAAGCTGCCTTCATTCTCCCAGCTCTCCCAGCCCCAGAGCACCCAGGCCGACAAGGCCACTCAGGCGTGTCTCAGTCTGGGGAAACCCAGAGGTTGAGTGCAGAGAAGTTAGTTCTGAAGGGACTAGAATCAATTCCAAAGTCCCCTGTATACTTGGTGATCTACAAACTAGAAAAGAATGGGAATTATACTGTAAGGGTGAGAGGGGATAATTTGGAAGGAAAACTGAAGTCCTAAAAATCAAGTCAAGAGAAAAACACAGATGAGTATTAAGAAGCAGAGACTCCAAACATCCATAATAGAGATGTAAATACTTCAGAGTTATAGAACACCAAACTAGTATTTCACAAAGAGCAACCACATGACAGAAATACTCAAACCAAGCTTGAAGCTTTCCTTGGCCTTGGAAGGTCATGAGACTTTTTTGGCTACAACAAGGAATGCTTTTAGTGAGAGAGAAAAAAAGAACTTCCAGACCTCTAGGTGGCTCCCATTTTTAAATAACTACTCCTCTCCCTTAACTACGTGGTCAAATGATGTCTAGTTATTATGCAAGCCACATCAACAGCCGGACAGTACTGAACATCCTTAGAACTCTAACGCCCATTTTTCTACGACAACTTTTCCAACCTTCCTTTGAAGTCTGGCACTGAGCAGTCAACAGCAGGTAACTAATGTGTTATCATGTGACACTGTGTAAAATAGGATGGCAAAGTAAGATTTTTTTTTTCCCCTTTCAGTAATCCTGTGCTGATGAAAAATAGCATAATTATTTTAATGATGTACTTGGAAAAAGGATTATCTACAACAGAAAGTCACTGGGGTAACACTAATTAAAAGGTGCCTCAATTTATTGCTTACTATGAATCTTCCACAGAGCCTAAATGCATTAATTTCACCTGGTATCAGCAAAGGTTGTTTCATATTATACATATAATCAGCAAAGAAGGACGAAAGAGAGTGCCAGTCTGGCTTTTCTGTCATAAAAAATGAATTTAACAGTGACAAAGAAGGCAATCGAGATACAAATACAAAACTGATATTACTATCTCATTCACTGTATCTACAAATATTTATTGTGCACCCATGAATACCAGGCACTGGTGAATAAACCAGGTCCTATTAGCCTCATAAAAACCTCAAGGGCAAGAGAAGGACATTAAATAATAATGTGTAATTATAAATTGTGGTAAATATTAAGAAGGAAAAGATGATGATGCTATGAAGGAGAAAATAAAAGGGCTCTAATTTAAATGATGTTAAGGTGGCCTTGTCAGAGAAGATCTTTATAAGAAAGGATATTTGGGATAGTATCCAAGGATGAGAAGTTGCTCAAGGAGATGGTCCTAAAATAGAGAGAAAAGCAGGAGCAACGGCCCTGAGGCAAGTCTGATGGAGAGTTGGTCAAGGTGCTGGCAAGAGATGTAGATGGGGAGCAGGGACCGAATTATGTGGGACTTTGACGGCATGTTGAGCATTTTGTATCTCATCCTCAAAATAAACGTGTTTCCTAAGGGCCTTGAAACCTTTAAAACAGTGGGTCACTTTTTTTTTTTTTTTTTTTTTTTTCCAGGCTGATGGTGGGAAAACAGACTGGAAGGGATACAGAGTGTGCACAGAAAGCACCTCACCAGGAAAAGAGAACACAGTGTAGTGGCTTGCATTAGGACGGAAGCACAGTGCAGACTGAAAACCAGACAGGCTTGAAAAAGATTCTGCAAGATAAATGGACAGCAGGACTTTGTGATGGACTGGTTTGGTGGGGCTGATAGAAAAGAGAGTAGAATGGCTCTTGGAATGGCACTCGTTGGGTGGCTGAGATGCAAAATAGAGAAGGAACAGTTCAAAAATTTGGGTGGTCAAGAGCTCAGTTCTGGAGAAGTTTGAGATGTTGCCATTTATTGGCTAAGATATGCCAGGCACTTTATTAGATGTTCTATTCACCACAGGGTCGCTTTTAGTAGAAGTATTCTCATTTTCCAGAAAGCAAACTGTAGATCAGAGATTGAAGCAAGCATTGTTACGTTTACTCACCTCTGAAGTAACAAAGTCTGGCTGGCTGCGAGGTAAACATTCTTTCCACTATACAGAATACTTGGAAACTATCTCTATACTTCGAATTTTGAATTCTATTTAGGGTTGCAGTAAGCTAGCATCCAAAGAGAGCAAACAGGCATTACATTATTTTTAAAATCCAAATCCTCAGATTTATGATGCACAGTGTTTTTCTACCCAATTCCCATCCCCAATTTATTTTTACCTGCAAAGAGTTTTGCAATGTTTAGAGCACTAGCAAGATACCTAAGACCTTAATGTTTTACAACAAATGAGCAAAGCCATTACGCCAGGAATTAACCATCATGAAAAGGGCAACAATATCCTGCAGCAAACAATATTTTTACACCCAAGTCGTTACATGTGTCAACATAAGATAGATCAATTAATGAGTAAGAAACCCTGAAGAACTAATCATTTCTCAAAATGCAATGCATTCAAGTCAAAAACTGATGCAAGTCACCAAGTATAAGAGGCTACAAAAACCAACTACTGAAGATTCAGGTTAAAAAGTTGAAAACTAAAAAAAATAATAGAAGGCAAAAAGAAAGGATACCACAGCTGTAAAGAATTTTAAATCTGCAATTCCCAAATATCTCAACCAAACGTCAAATGCAGTAAACCCACACCCTAAAAACAACTTAAACATTCACTCTTCTTTGTAACTGCTTTTCCCTACAGCACACTGACACTTCTGCAAACTGAAATGCCCTTCCTCTCTGCACAGACTCATGATTTGCTCCCTCTCAGGGCTCTCTAATGCACCCCTGGGCTACTGAAGCCCAGAAATAAAGTTTGATCAATGAACCCACAAAGAACTCAATGCATTACTGACAATTGTGTCTATTATGGAAAGTACCACCTGGAGACTCTTAAAAGGAGAAAGAATTGAGGAAGGGGGGAGATTTTTGAAAGGTTTTATCATCTACATTACAAATTATATTTGGTTGTGACTGATCCTGCAATAGAATAATCATTAAATTATGTTCAGTTTTCTTAAAGTGGGATTTGATCATGTATAATTTTGATGGTTTTAGAAGAGTTCCCCATGGGGATAAATAAAAGTACCATTAGTATGTGTGCTAAAAGATAAAATTCACACAAATCACTTCCCCAAATGATAATGCTGTGTCCTGCGTCCTGATTCTTGTGTCCACCTGGCACCTCTCCGGCAGAGGGCTGGCTGGCATTCACTGCTGCCTCACCCAGGCAAAGGACAGGATGTTGAAAACCCATTAAGAACGTTTCCCGTTTTCTGTTCCTTCATAACATGATTGCAACTCCTGGCAACCCCAAGACGAAAGACTTAAAAAAAAATTTTTTTAATTAAAAAAAAAAAAAACTACCTGGGCCCCTCCCCCCACCAGAATGAGTGGTTAACCCAAAGAACAGAAAAGCAGAGATGTATACATATTTAATGATACTTCCTGGGGACAATACAGATCTAATGAATTGCTGAGCCACAATCTGCTGGAAAATCCATGCATGTTCGTCCCTGCTGTCACCAGGCTGGAAGAATTTTTAAAAATGCAATGCTTTGATGTATTGATGGGGCTAACCTGACAGGTTTAAGTCAGCTATGAAACGTGCTTTGCATTTATTTCCCTTCTAAATCCCTAAAGATCAGGAGCAGTATTGACCTGCAATTATGTCCTACGACTGCACTGCTCAAGATGCCATTTGATGCTGGGAAAGTAGTGGTTGAGCAACAGCAGGCGGCTCTGTGATGCTAAAATAACAACGCAACACTCGGTTATGAACCCAGGTACTCGGCTTGTATGACCCAGTGCCGCACAAGGATCCACATTCAAAGCTCGCGTCCCTTAAAGTTGCATCTTATCAGGCTTTCTGCGATTTACCTTCTCAAAGTTTCTAGTCTACAACACAGAATTACTTTGAAAGTCCCCTCTTCTGGACTCCCCTCCCCAAGAGGGATTGGCGGCAAGGGGGAATAGGAACGCAGAATGGTTAACAGTTCAAATAAAATTTAAAAACCTATAAACCAATCATTTTTCCCCCAGAGGAAAAAATAAGCGTGCACCAAACCGCCACCCGGCAAGCGAGCATCCGATTTCCAGCTGGAGAACAAAATATTAAAGAAGCCAGACATGCAATTCCCTTCCCAACAAAAGTGGCCTCTAAACTCCCTTGCCAAGGACACTGGGAGGAAGCTGAAAAGCAACGAACAAGCTCGTACTTTTCAGTCCGCGGCGCGTGTGTGCCGCGGGGAGAAGGCGCACGGGGTGACAGCAGGGAAAAGGTGAACGCGGAGGAAGTGGGGCGCCCGCGCGGGAGCGGGGTGGGGGAGAACGGGCGAAGGAACCCGAGGTGCCGAGAGGGGAGAAGGGGTGCGGAAGGGGGAGCCCCGAGGCTCCAGGAGAGGAGGGAGGGGTCCCAGGCGCTGCCCAGAAATCGCCGCGGCCAAGTAAAGTTAATACTTACTCAGTTTCGCAACTGCGCCGCCCCCGCAGGCCGCCGGCGGGCCGGCGGGGAGCTCTGGACGCGGCGGCGCCCGGAGCCCGGCGGCCGCCCAGCGCCCGTCCCCGCGCCGCGCAGCCCCGCGCCGCCCTCCCCGGCGCTCCCCGGGCCGCGCGCCCCGCACCGGAGGGAGGCCCCGGCGCCCCGGCGCGCCTTCCCCGCGCACCTTCCCGGCCGGCGCTAGGTGAGTGTGGACGCCCCTGGCGGGGTGCGGGGTGCGCGAGCGCTCGGGCAGCTGCAGAGCCGCCGCGGGAGCCGCCCCCAGCGCAGCCGCCGCCGCCACGGGCGGGCGGGCGAGGCTCGGCGAGGCGCGGGGCGGCGGACGCCGAGCGGGGAGCGGCGCGGGGCGCGGGGCGAGCGCGGCGGCGGAGTTGGCGGCCGGCTCGCTCCCGCGGCCGGTGCCTCTGGGCTCGGGGCCGGGCTGGGGGCCGGGCCGGGCCGGGCGGCCGGGGGCTCCGCCCCTTCGCCGGGCCGCGGCGGAGCGCGCGAGAGGAGCGGCGCGGGGGCGCCCCCCTCGGCCGGGCGCTCGGGTTACAGCCGCCGCTCCCCGCTCCCCCGCCCGCGCCGCGCCGCTCGCCGGCGCCGGGGGAGACAGTGTAACGGAACTGGGGCGCGGCGCTGCATTGTGGGAGCCCCCAGCGCGGCCGGGGGGCGCGGCGCGACCCTCGGGCCCACAGGCCAGGCCCGCCCGGGCCCTGGCATGGCCCCGCTGCCGCTCGGCCCGCGACACACCGCGGTCTGGGGACCAGAAAGCCGGACGTGGTGAGAGGACCAGAGCGAGCAAAATCTTCCATAGCCCGGGGCTGAGACTCGTAAAACTGCCCTCTACGGTCACCCCGGAAAGTAGGAGGCTTTTTCCGCAGACGGAAAAAAAATTAAAAAGAGCCTTTCCATCCCCCAAGGACTGGGTTTGAATTGCTTTTCATCTGGAGTGGCTGTGATTCAGCGTCCCTCTTAGCAGCAAGCAATGACAGAGGCGGGCGGGGGGGGGGGGGGGCGGGAAGCAAAAAGAATAGCGAATGAATCAGACGGACGTGAGTAACTAAAGTTTAGAAGGAGCTGGGCTCGGATTCAAAAGAACGTGTCTCCCTCCCCCCACCTCTAAAAATAGCAGATAATCAGGGAAGGAAACCAGTACTTTCATCTGGAAATGCAGATAATGTGTATTGTTTTCACTATTTCACTTTTTCTTTTTTAATGGCATGCAGTTAATCAGGTCACTGGACAAAATTCAGTCTTTGGTCCAGGCTTGTGCTCACACATACCCACAATTCAGCAACAGCTATTAACTTGGAGGGAAATGAGGGTGCAGATAATAGATGAGATACAAGAAAAAATTCCAATTATAAAATGTCCCTCCCCCCTTGAATTCTCTAGACACTTGCTTTTTTTTTTTATAATCATCAAAACAAGGGTATTAAATTTGAAGCACAACTTGTTACAGCTCTTCTGACTCAGAACCGGATTCGTTTTGTTTTGAGTTTTGGATTTTTTGGTTCTTTGTTTCTTCCTCTTGTGTTTTGACCTTTAGTTATTCCACAGCTCATTAATTGCTCTGCCTCGCAGGTGGACTGAGAAGAGAGATGCTAAGATTTTTTTGTCAAATTTGTCAACCCAACGTTTGGAGGATTTGAGAAGAGTTTTCTGTGATCCAAATGTAAAAGCTAAGGGGATATGATTTAAAGATGAATCTGTGGGACATGAGTCCTCCCTTAACCCTACGAGACTCTTTTCAAAGGAGTTGTCAAGACCTAAGGTGAATGTTTCCTAACCTCTCATTCCGTTGTCAACCTTTCGCTCCGCTTAACGACATCAGTCACTGCCTAATTGCCAAATCTAATGGAAAAATTTAATTCTCATCTTGTGCCCTTTGTGGCATTTGCCAATGTTGACCTCTCCTTCCTTCTTAGAACTTTCCGCTTTTCCTTTGCTGTGATAGTCATCCCTGTTTTGTGGAAGTCTTGAAACGGTTAGTGATAGCAGGTGGGGGTGTGGCTTTTGTTGAACCAGGATTGAGAATCTTACTGAGTAGCCGACCCCTAGTCCAGTTTCTGTGGATCACCAGGAGGAGCTGGACCTCAATTTTACCACTTGTCCAGAGGTGAACAAGTTGCTGGACTCATGACAACCAACTGTCATGTGACTGACATTTAAATTTACTGTGATTGAATAACCATGTTCACTATTTAGGAGAAACCCTTCCTAAAATCCAGGCACCTGTTTAGGTATCCTCCCCTCCACACTACGGCTTGCCTTACTGGTGGCTGCGGATATCAGTGTATATGCCTCTATCCAGTGCTGAGTAAACCCAGAAAAATTTCTACCCTGCCTCAGCCTATTTGGTTAATGCATTCTTTTTTCAGAGTATAGTACAATTTGTTTTAACCTTTCTTAGCTATAATCACATCCCTTTTAAGCCTTCCTGAGATCACATCAAATGTCCTTGATGGAATTTGTAAACAACCCTTACTTCTGGTGTCTAATGATATTCCCAGAAAGGTGCCTAACTAGAGTCAGTGAGTATTCATGCACTTCAAACCCTGTGACATAATAAGATTTGATTTTTAAGAAAACAACTAGAAAATGGATTCAGAAAAGAGGCTAATGCAAAGGGAAAAGACTAATGCAGAGAGCAGTGGGAATGAAAGGGAGGGGAGACGTATTAGGAAGTATGCATTAGTTTCCCATTGCTACTGTAACAAATTACCACAAACTCAGTAGCTAAAAACTGTAAGAATTTATTGCCTCATGGTCCCAGAAGTCAGAAATCTAAAATCAAGGTGTGGGCTCTGTTCCTTCTGGAGGCTCAAAAGGAGAATCCATTTCCTTGACTTTCCAGCCTCTAGATGCCCCCTGCGTTCTTGGCTCGAGGCTTCCTTCCTCTACCTTCAAGGCCAACAGCACAGCAGCTTCAGATATCTCTCTCTCACCTCTGCTGCTTGTTGAGGGGGACATCTCTTTCTCTGAGAATAGGAATTGGTTTAGATATGTTTCTAGCCGTATATGTTATGAAATGAACTGAATTACCTGTGGGAATAGATGACAAGTGACTTCATTCCTTGACAAATCACCATTGGGATAACTGACTTTATAAGACTGCTGAAGCAGTGGCTTGTTGCTTCAACTAAATCTGTGTCAATCTGGTAACCCATGTAACTGAAACCAAGGTGTTGGCACATTAAGAAAACCTAGCTTACCTCTGCAGTTCATAGGGGTAAGTCCTTTCCTCTGGAAATCCCTGGCAACTCTTTTATGATATCCAGTGGAGCCATATTGCCAAGTTTGAGAATTATGTGTCTAGACCCAGCATTTCCCAAACTGGCCCACCAGGGAACACCAACCTGGGAGATGGGATGCTGGGAAGACAGTTGTTCCATGCTCTTTATGGCCCATGGAATACGGTTGTGACTACATTCTAGACCAGCCAAGAATGTACCCAGAAAAGGGTTGTCAGTGAGTCAAAATCCATCAAGGGCAAAGTGTTGGGAAATATCTTCATGAGGACATCTGGGGGCCATAGAAATAAGAATTTTAAAACAAATAGGTGTGTGGTACTGGTAGGAATAAGTTGTGGACTTGTGAATATAACATAAAGTCTTTGCTATCTGGCCCCACCTGTCTTTCCTCCTCTCCCCCACTTTTCCCAGTCTGTGTTTCACCCATAGTAAACTGCAGGTTCAGGTCTCTGAACCACTTCTCAGTACTCTCATCACTTTACCCTGAAATTGCTTGTTTACTTGCAAAGGCCTCAGCATCCTTTTCTAACCTCAGCCCTACTCACTTCTGAAAGCCAGGGATGATGTTGCATTCATCTCTGTATCCTTGGTGCCTGACACAGGGCTTGGCTCAGACCAGGATCTCAGTTAATATTAGCTGAAATAACAATTAAATGAATAAATGACAATATAAATTGAAAAAAACTAATGTCACCTACTCCCCTTCCCTGTTACACCTTTCTTTGCTTTTCTTCCTTCTAACATATAACTCACTGAGATTTCCATTCTTATTTTCTCAATTAATAACATAATTTTAAAAAGAAACATAGTAAACTATGGTACTATGCTTGGTTCTGGGATTATGAAAATGAACATGACATAATCTCGACCTTCTGTGAGCTCGACATCTATCTAAGGAAACGTGCTAAAAAAAGAAAATGAGGCAGATAATGCTGGCCGCCTCTCCCACTCCTTTCTCTCCTTCCTCCTTAGTAATAGAAACCTTGTTTTGTGCCCAGCTGAAAAAGTTTATTTCACAACCTTCCTTGCAGATGAGAGTTACTAAGTAGAGGCCAATGGTAAATTGGGACTCCCAGAAAAACTCCTTCTTAGTGTGTTAGCAGTGGGGTATTGACAGAGCTGACTGGGTCCTATTCCTGCTTGGAAGATGGATGTGATAGCTGGAGCGATGGCAACTATCTTGTGGCATCGAGACTACTTCAAAGCCCAAAGTCATATGCTAAGGAAGACAGCAGAAAGATGAAAAAAGCTGTCCCGAGAACCCCAGTCTCCCTACCTTTGAATTTGTTTTATGTGAGAGGAAAATAGGCCCCTTACTGATAGCCAAATACAATTGCCAACTAGTACAATTAATTACAATATGATGGGCTAAGAGGTCTAAAGGAAGCATATGTATAGTTCTTTGTGTGTACATTTAAAGAAAAGGTGAATTTTGCCTGAGGAAAAGGAGATTGGGAAAGACTTCACAGGGGGATGACTTAAAAGAGGTATTCACCAGGCTGGGAAAGATGGAATTTCAGAGGAAATAGTATAATGCTGATAGTCCAGATCATTGTTGTTTGTGGTAAAGATAGATTATGGGCTGGGCACAGTGGCTCACGCCCATAATCCTAGCCCTCTGGCAGGCCGAGACGGGAGGGTCACTTGAGGTCAGGAGTTCAAGACCAGTCTGAGCACGAGTGACACCCTGTCTCTACAAAAATTAGAAAAATTAGCCTGGTGTGGTAGACTGTGCCTATAGTCCCAGCTACTCGGGAGGCTGAGGCAGGAGAATCACTTGAGCCCAGGAATTTGAAGTTGTAGTTTGCTATGATGAGGCCACTGCACTTTAGCTGGGGCAACAGTGCAAGACTCTGTCTTGGGGAAAAAAAAGAAAAAAGATAGATTATGGTCTTAAATTTTTTTTTTTATTAAAGAAGATGATGTGATATTAAGTATAGGAAATCATGGGAACTCTTGAGGTCTATGTCAGGAAGAATTTGAAGAATTACTGATTAAGGGAACTATCATAATAATAATTTAGATGATTTGTCTTCATATAATTTTCTTCCTATTTTTGAGAAGAAAATAACATATTTTTTCCTGTTTAATTCTATTCATTCTAATGTTTAATCACTTTTTCAGTTTGTACAAATGAGGGCATTTCAAGTTCTTCAGCCTGTCTTACCAAGCTTTCATTTAGCCACTGTTAAGTTTGGAAGAAAAAAGAAAAGAAATCATATCTCTTCACCTCTTCAGTGTGTGTATGTGTTAAACAAGTAACTATGGTATTCTTTCCCATTCCTAATGAAAATTTTGTTCACATACTGAAATACTGCAAAGATCTATAAATATTTTAATTGACCAATTTAAAGGGTCTTTTTAGAAACAACCAACAGTTCTCAGATCTATAGGAATTTTTAACTTAACAATAATTTTTTCTTCAAAAGATAAAATGTTTAGTTACCAAATCATAAACCACCCTTTAAAAGACCCTCCAGTAATCTGATGGGGCAGGAAGGTGATGATCAGCATATTTTATTAAACAATAAAATACAATATGGAAAGAAAATAAAGCATAAACTCTAAGATGGAAACTACAGGCCGTTTATACCAAAAAGAATATATCTAAATATCTTCAAAAATAGGATTTAAAATGTGACTGGATCCTTCTTTAGGTGGAAGTTATCTGAGAGGACAATCCCATGAAAATTTGAAAGTCTTAATTATTTTATTGTAGACCAGAAGAATGGATTTAGTCAGCTGAGATTAAGTATGGGGGACTGGACAAGAACCTATGCTAGGATAAGAATATTGGGGGCGGGGAACACCACCGGGTGAGGCACCAGATGTTATGAACTTGCATCTTTGTGAATACATGCAGCAAAATCTGGTCTGTCTGGCTTTCTTTCAGTCTGAATGCTACTCACTACTCTCTTATACTTTGCGATATTGTAACTGAAGTTTATATTTCAACATATAAATTTTGGGGACACATACAAAAAATAATTAAGGGTTATAATGATACCCTGATACGATTTCTGAATCGTAGCAGAAAGATTAAATTATGTTCTGCTTTGCCTTCATGTATTTAATTTATATTTTTATTAGTTGCAAACTAGAAATCTAATCTGTTTTATAACACTGCTAGATTAATAAGAGCCTCCTCATCAGGGGCCCAGCCGTCCTCAATAGCAGAGTTTACCGTTCATGGGGGGAACAAAACCCAAAAACCAAAACATCCAACAACTGATTTTAAAATGTGAGATTTATACTATCATAGCAAGAATAATTATTACAAAATTATTTAAAATCACCTGACCGCATTTTTAAGATTCATAACAGTGTGTTGGTTAATAACAAATGCTGTGTAGCCTATTCTTTTAGAAAGTGTAATTCATATTCTGTAGTGAGAAAAAAATTACCTTAGAATCTGAATAAATACATCTTTATTTCAGTTTTGATAGAATGTGTTCTGTTAGTGTCAGCAGGACAGCAGGCACCAGTTCAGTTGGTTTGAGGGTCCTTTCAAGCTTCTTCTCATCTCACCCTTGGTTTCCCCAGAGATGTATATGATGGCTGTGGTGGCAATAAAGGACTCTAATAGACACTTATCTAAGGAATAAGCATGTGTCTTAGGTCAGATTTCTTGGGCGCAGAGCCTGAGGCAGGGATTCTTGTGCAAGTGACTTACTGAGGGTGTGCTCTCAGGACAAGGGGAGAGAGGGGGGTGCCGTGTGCTCTCAGCCAGAACTGAGCTTTGGCCTGACTGTGTGGGGAACCTAGGGAAGAAATTTCACACAGAGTTGGTCCAACTGAGGCAAGAGGTCTGGCCTTTTGCACCCCCACTGTCAGTCATTGTCAGACAGTCTGGGATGGGACTAGGGGACCCTTGGGTTAAGACGTATGTCTGGGGTGCACTTGCCAATCCCCCCTTTCTTGCCTCCCACGGGCCTAGAAACGTACTTGCCTGCTTATATTTCCTCTGCAATTGCCTTTGCTGCCCACAGGGTCTCTGTCTTCCTGGCCCCCTCTGCAGTCATCTCTCTCTCTCCAGTTTTTCCGTGACTCTTCGTATAACAAACATTCAGCTTCTCTGACATTTTCTAATTAGTGTGACAGCTAAGTATGGTGGCGCAAATGGGGAGGGGGCATAGAGTAAAAACCCTTCCCAGGCTATTCCCCCTCCAGGCTGTGGGCATGGTGGAGGGGGACAGGGAGCTCCGGAGGCACAGGAGCCAGGACAAGGCAGTCGTGGTGCATGTACCTCCAGACGCTTCACCAGCCCCAGACCTTCTACTCGAGACGCCATTTCAGACTAGTGGGAGAATGGGTGGGTAGCAGGCAAGAGTGGCAAGATACTGACTACTGTGGGCTCTGAAGGAAGAGATGAAAGTTATATATGTATCATTTTTTTCCTCTGGGAAATAAGAGAAATTCCCTTTACCCTGAGACTGAAGTAGAAATAAATGACTGCAAGAACTACTGATATGGAAATCATAAATATTGCCCCTTTGGCTGGAATCAGAACATCTCTTGATACCGTATTCAACCAAGAAAGGGGTGGGGGTGGCCCCTAGCAGCGAAGTCTGCCTGGGCCCTGCTTGGCACAGAGGGAGGCAGAGGTGAGCTGGTTAAGACATTAATGGTGTTGTCATCCCATCCCTGCCACCTTCCAAGGGAGACCCCTTCGTCTTGCCCTTCAGCCTCTATGGAGATCCCAGCCTTCCTGACCTATATGGGAGGTGAGCCGACTAATTTTTAAAAAGAACTTTAAAAGAACTCTAAGGCCCTTTTGTGAGAGAGATTGGAAAGATACCAAGACAGAGATTGGTTCAAATCCTGGCTCTGCTTCTTATTACTTTGGTGCCCATGGGCAAGTTGTTTAAGTTCTCTGGCATTAATTTTCTTATCTGCAAAAAAATAGGGGGGTGGAGGGAAGGGGAGGATAACATTAGTAGCACATGGAGAATCATTGTGAAGATCAACTAGAATAATGAGTGTGAAACACAGTGCTTGGTACGTAAGTATTGCTGTTATAATAATAATATCATCATCATAATTGTTATAATTATATTATTATCTGAGGGCTCTTAAGTGAGAAGATACTTTTCGTTTCATCAAAGCAAATAATTATAATTTTCTATTCCAGTATACTCTATGCCAGGCACTGTTCTAAGTGCTCACATATTAACTGTTTTAATCCTCACAACCACCCTGTGAGGTAGGTACTATCATTATACCTATGTTATATTAATAGATTAGGAAGCCAAGGCATAGAGAGGTTAAGTAATTTGCCCAAGATTTCGTCATTAGTGGCAGAGCTAAGATTCAAACCAGATTTTGAAGTCAAAATCTGTGCTCTGCCTCTCCAGAGGTAAAGAGTGAGGCAAAAATCAACAATAACTGATAGAGTTGGCACTGGCTCAAGGTGAAAAGATCAAAACAAAATCGCAAAATTGAGAGTTTGGGTTAGCCAAGTTCCTTTCACCGGGTACCCAAAGTGTGCTGAGGGTGAGGACTGGGCAGGTCCAGCAGCATCAGGGCTTCGTCTTGGACTGTCCACCTAGCAAAATACATTAACCTATTTTATTTCAGAATGCTAAGTTGCCAAGTCAATCTCCAAGCAAATTGGGAAAATATGACTATGACTAAGGTAACTAGATGTATTTTAAAGGACATTCCTAGTCTTTGTTGTGTCTCTTACCAGGTAAGGGACCATCCTAGGAAATGACGCAGTGAGTACTAACTAGTTCCCAAATTAACTTTGTGACCCTGGGCAAGTCACTTTGCCTTGCTGTCCCTCTCTAAGAAGGAAGGATGATCTGACAACAGTTGTGCCTCCCCTTTGAACCCCAGCACTGACAGGCAGACCTGGCTGGCCAAGCGTCCCCTTTCCTCGCCACTGTGCCCTGTGCATCCCCCAAGACTGTGTGTGTGTTCCAAGAGAACTGCATTTCCAGGTGGGGGTGCATTGTTCTTGTATCAAGGGCTTGCTTACAGAATTACTTTGAATGCCATGTGTAGCTCTAATGTTCTGAATCCATGAATCACAAATTAGAATAATTGGTGCCTTTGGAAGAGAAGCAACATGGTAGAATAGGCTTGTTCCAGCTTCTAATAATGACCTATACAGCAGCTCAAAACACAACTAAAAAATTCAGGAAAACAAAAGTTAGATAAGTCTTTAAGATAGATGGATACTAAGAACGTAATGCTCACTGAATATAATTCTATAGTATATTTTATGCTTTATTCTGTGACTTCACTCCTAACATTCAATTTATATGTCAATTTCTGAGCATTGGTTTCCAAAAATGTCATTATCCAGTGAATTCTATTAGTCACTAAAGCTTTATAACAAATAAATGAACCAAGTGTTGATACTCTGAGAAGAAATAGCCTCATGTCACTTGTTGCCCCTTGGCTCTCAAAACTGGGCAGTCCACATACTAATAGGGGTCATGACAGCATATCAAACCAAAGAAAAAATGGAACAATACTCCAGTGATTCCAGGAGGAAGTAGATAATCGATTCAGCCCTGGGTAGTTTCAGAGAATAAACCAAGGAAAGCAAATCTTTTTCTTCTCCTCAGGGCAGAGACGTTTTTTGGTTTTGTTTTTTTGTTGTTGTTTTTTTTTTAATTTTAGCACTTGGTATTCCCTAGGGAAGTGTTGGTTAAAACAAAAACACTATTTATTAGAATCCAAGTATCAGAAATTAATCAAAGATAGAGTAGCATACCAGTCTCCCTTTTCATCTTTCGTAATAGAAGAGCAATAGTGATTGTACTATGCGAGTCTTGGTAGGGAAGGGGTCCCGTTCTGTCTGGCCATGTTATGCAGGAGTGAATGAGGCAGTAAGAAAGAGTTTTTAGGATCCTTTTGTAGTTCATAAGTGTGATCATTGGCTTTTTATGCACATGTGTGAGATGTGCCTCCCTCAAACCTTGTTACAATGTCCACACATCGCCCTTCTGACGTGCATAAAAAAAAAAGTTTTAACTAAAAAAACAAAACAAAACAAAACAAAAAAAGTCAGATAGAATGAAATATGGAAGCTAAAATTTCAGACCTTCACAATCAACACCCCAGCTGATTGCCATGTAGAAAAGGAAGCCAATGGAGACCCAGTGGCAGCAGCAGTCAAGGCAGGTGTTTTAATGACTATATTTCTACTAGGCTGGAGTTGGAAAATGGAACAAGTAGTGATTTGGAAGAAGAACTACTTTGCACATAAATATTTCACTGTGCAAACTCAAGGACATCCTTAGGATATATTTTAGACATAGTATATAATTAACATGAATGGTTAAAATTCACATTTCTAAATTTGAGAGAAAATAGACTGCAGATCATCCCCTAATTTCTTAGTATAGGTAGAAAGTTATATGGGCAGAAAAGGAGAGGTAAGATGGGTTTGGAAGAGGTTTGAAAGGCTGAAAGTACTGGATTATAACCTTCTAGAGCATAGACAACATCTTGTTCTTTTCTTTCAAACCTGCTCTCCAATATCAGTTCAGGACTCACTAGGCATGACAGTGCTTGAGTGAGTCTTTTTGTTAGATAAATGAAAAGCAAATTAATGCACTTTTGAGAGCTTTCTTCAGAGGCCTGAGCCTGAGCAAGATAATTGTCAAAAGGACAGAATATTCGGGAATGAAAAATATGACCATTAGAAGATGCTATTTGTCACTTTTTTTTTAATCCCTTCTTCATCCTCCTGGCTACCCTAACCCTACCCTGGAAGGCAAGAGAGCAGAGCACACTAGATGGCTCCAGGCAAACTGTGAGTGTGTGGCACCAGCATCTGTCTGTATTGGTGATGCTGCTGCTGACTTTGGGCAATTTATTTAATCTGTTTGGGTCCCAGTGTCTGCACGTGTAAAAAGGGATGATGACAATGAGGATTTACCAAATAAGGTAGTTGAAGGATTAACTGCCTCTGACATAGAGAGGCCCCAGTTCATGTTAGCTATTGTCCTTAGTCTGTCTACTGAAAACCAGAAGTTTCGGGTTGGAGGCCTGTTCTTTTAGTGAGGTACTTTCCCTTGTATGGTGTCTTGTGGTGGGACAAGGAGTTGGTGTATGAGACCAGAAACCCAGCCTCTCAGGAGCGGGAAAAGAGAAGACCTCGGGCCAGGTGCAGTGGCTCACGCCTGTAGGCCTAGCACCTCGGGAGACAGAGGCAGGAGGATCCCATGAGGCCAGGAGTTCGAGACCAGCCTGGGCAACACAGCAAGACTCTGTCTCTTAAAAAAAAAAAAAAAAAGCCAGGCATGGTGGCATGTACCTGTAGTCCCAGGTACTCAGGAGGCTGAGGCAGGAGGACCCCTTGAGCTCAGGAATTCAAAGCTGCAGTGAGCTATGATCAATCCACTGCACTCCAGTCTGGGGGACAGGGTGAGATGATGCCCTGGCGATGATTCAGAGGTAACTACCAACACCAGAGGTGGCTGTTAGTCTCCAGGCAGGCGAATATCAGACAGAAATATTTCATTCATGTACTTGTTTGTTTTGTTTTTATTTTTTGCCCATTCTGCTGATAAATATCGTTACTGAGATGTTATTACTGCACATGAAAATACTGGTAAACCAGGCCTCTGATGTGTCATTGTCATCGCTTCTTGGCCTTTTGGCTAAGATCAAGTACGATGTGTCATTGTATAAAAAAAAAAAAAAAAAACCACAAAAACAGTGTTTTATTCAGAATCTGAGCCCAGACTTGGCTTTATTGTTCTGAATGAGAGAGTTCTATGTGGCAGGGCAGTAACATCTGAAGGATTTCTTGGTGTTGACTGTGAATGCCTGTTTGTCACTTTGTAAAGTTGGCTTAGGGTATCCAGATTGTACAAGAAAACCTTCTTAAGAGTCACATGGCAGCTTTTCAAAAACCCTTTAGAGCTGGGTACAGAATCTCACTGGACCTCCCCCCCATCTCGGCAACCTCTAACGGGGACCAGAGCAGCTGTGAGATCCCTGTTGAGGGCAGGATTGCCTAGGCATGAAGCGAGATGCTCCATCCCGAGTCATCAAAGGCTGCCAATAAAGGTCCTTGTCATGGCACAATGTAAGCTGGAAAAACTAGAATGAGAGCTTGTTGAGCTGGAAGGGGTCTTAGAGCTCATGTCAGCCAATCCTTTCATTTTCCAGTTGAGGAATTAAATCTGCAGATGTCTAGTGACCTGCTCAAGATAATGCAGCTAATTAATTAGGTCAGAGGCACAATACAAACAATTTTTCAAAAAAACCTTCTGTACTGGTATTTGTATTTATTAAACTTCATACCACTTCTATCCCTTGTCTCATCAGCTTTTATCTCTACAAAATAATTAATGTTGCAATAAGCTGGAATGCAAGAAATTGGTGAGAGAAATCATGCTGGCGTGTTTGGGGTTGTCTTGATATTCTCTGAAACCACAAAGAGCATTTGATTAAATAGTTTGCAGCAAATGTGAGAAGTTATGTTTATTTTCAAAGGGGGCTGTCATTTTCAGAAGTTAAAGAAATCTTTGTTCCATTCTTCAGGCTTTAAAGTCTGGGCCCTCAAAACCCAGGGCGATGGTTTACTGTTGCTCGTGCCACTGTTCAACCAAGTACTGCTTTAAAAGCAATTTGAGGCCCTTTTAGAGGAGCCCAAATGTCATGTCTCCCTGATTACAGTACATGCAGTTGTCAGGTGGGAGAAGCCAGCATCCCTTGGTGAGTTCTGCAATCCTTGAGCTGTGAGCAGTCAGTCAGGCTCCCAGAGAACAGCCCGCCCCTGTATTTAAGTCACAGGACTCACCCCGGAATCAAGCTGCTCAAAATTGCCTTTTTACTCAAGATCAAGCATCTTCAGAAGTCATGTTGTAAGCAGGAGGGGAACTATTAAGTTGAACTGAAATAGAACAGCTAGAAAGAAGAAAACCAGTGTGTATTTGAAAGACGCCAAGAGGCTGGCCGCATTCCTTGGGGCCCTGTGCAGAGGCAGTATGGTGGTGTTTCCTCTAGACTAGTTTAAGCATCTTCTGCCATGAAGATTTTTTCTAGTTTGCATTTTAAGATGTTTTCCTTTCCTTAATTTTAAACCATGAACTTTCCTTGTGCCAATTAAAGAAAAACGAGATGGAGGTCAGCCTCTCCCTGAATTCCTTTCAGCTCATGAACATTCTTTCTCTACACGTGGACTCCCCAACCGGAGACCTTCCTGTTGCAGGCAGGAATCAAATTCCTGGTGGCCCGGCCAGGGAAAGCACAGTTCCAAGTTGCTCTCCTCCTTCCCACTAATAGATCAAGCACGTGACAGTCTGTGTCCCTGTAACACACCCTCAACTCTGTCCTCCCTCTACCCGTCTTTCTCTCATGCACCTGTGGATGTAGAGACCTGCACTTGTGAGGCTTTAACCCCTTCCTTCTGCTGCCAACTGTTTCCTGTTTTCTTACAGAACCCTCTCCTCCTATGCTTCTGGTCGCTATTTTCTCCCTCCCATTTTGTTTCCCGAATCTACCTGGAACACATGGCTGATAAGCATACACGTTAGCTTTTGATAAACCTCCAAGGAGGAAAAAGCAAAGTCACATTTTGGTTGCTGTGTGTCCAAATCAAGAAGCACTGCCACGTGCTTTTGGAGGTTCACGGTCCATGGAAGCGTTCATTCCCCATGCCCCGCCCCCACCATGCCTTCCTCTATTTACACTGAATTTCCTTATTAAAAATATACTTGCAGGCCAAGCGTGGTGGCTCACGCCCGTAATCCTAGCACTCTGGGAGGCCGAGGCGGGTGGATCGTTTGAGCTCAGGAGTTTGAGACCAGCCTGAGCAAGAGCGAGACCCTGTCTCTACTAAAAATAGAAGGAAATTAGCTGGACAACTAAAAATATATAGAAAAAATAGCCGGGCATGGTGGCGCATGCCTGTAGTCCCAGCTACTCAGGAGGCTGAGGCAGGAGGATCGCTTGAGCCCAGGAGTTTGAGGTTGCTGTGAGCTAGGCTGACGCCATGGCACTCTAGCCCAGGCAACAGAATGAGACTGTCTCAAAAAGAAAAAATATATATATATATATAGACACATATATATATATAAATTATTTCTACTTAACAGCATTTCTATTTTGAGTACTATAGAACAGCATTGTCTTCCACTGCTTTTCATTGCAGCTGTACCACATAAGGTAAATAGGCTCTTTTGAAATAATTTTGGAACCTAGCCATTTCTTGAACATTGTTTCAATGAGAAAATGAATTTCCAGCTTTTAGAACATGATTTATTTTAAGTTGGTTATTTCCTCTGTGTGTTTGGTAACAAAAATCTTTTTGATGTGATGACATAAAATCAGAGAGGCCTGCCTTGTTTTTTTATCTTGTCGAATGTGTTCGTAATAGAAAAAAAATTAACCTGTTTGTTTCTTACATTTTATTTTGTTCGTGTAACATTCTAGAGACCTTGCAATGCATGTTGCTGATTATATAATTTTTTACAATCAAAAGGTATACGGAGGCTGCAGTTTTCTGCTATTTCTGTTCTTCCCTTCTTCCTGGCCACGTGGAGAGACTATAGGTTCCAGTCTCCTTGGTAGCGAGATGTGGCCGTGTGACTGGACATTTGCCGATAGAATAGGAGCCTGGGTGATTTGAGGAACTTCTGCCTCATCTGCATAAGAGACAAACCCTGGCCAAGGATTCCCTGTCTTTCCCCCATTCAGCAGGATGCAATGGCCACGACCAGAACAACCCTGGACACCAACTGTTGATAGCAGAGCCGCTGCCAGCCTGGGTCTCCGGTAACTGACAGGAGCAGAGCTGCCCACCTCGCTGGAACACTCATCTGGGATGTTAGATGTTACCAGGGAGATGAATAAACTTCGTTGTTTTTTGAGCCACTGAATTTTTGGGCTCTCTGTCTTAACAGCAGTTCAGCCTACTCTATAAATACTGCTACAAAAATATAGTTTTACAAGGTGTCCTGTTGTTAAGTATTTTACCTCAATATAGTGAATAACAAAACTACATAAGCAAAAACTATTTTCTCTAGAAAACAAAACTATGGGCATTTTCAACTATTTTACTTTGGTTCTGATAGTGAACATTTCTTAAACATTAAGAAATATATAAGGCTAATGTAATCTTCTATTCAAACATAAAAATCTTTTTACCAAAGCCAGACATATTTTACAAGGAGTTGTTATTTGAAAGGGATAATTTGTTCTGGCCTTCATTATGTCTATTAAAGGAAAATAAGTAATAGAATACTCACCTCAGAAGCTCGTTTCTTGGATCTAATATCCCATGATAATCCCATTTTAATTAGGACCAAATTCTGCTTATGATGAAATGCCCCCTCCAGAAACAAAACTCTTCAAGGGTCACTGGGTAATAAAATTACAAAAGAAGCATGAAGCAAGGTTAACATTATTGAATTTTAAAAAAGAAGTGTAAATTGGAATAAGGGTAGAATCTTACCTGCTCATGATTTGTTTTTTTATGTCCACAATTGGTGTCATACCTAATGGTACTTCTTACAAATTGCTGAATAATTTTGTGTGTTGGTTTGTTTTATTTTTCTCACAAAGTAAAATAAAATTTTAATTTAGGTTTTTTTGTAAAGTTCTTTAATCAAAATATATATTATATATAAAAGTAAAGATGAATTCATTTCTCACAGTCTTAAAATTTAAGAGTTAGGAAAGAGGGTTACAAAAGAATCTAGGACCTTAAAGACCTCATAAAAACTTAAATGAATATTACAATATTCTCAGTGGAACTCAGAATTCTGAATGAGTTCTGAGAAAATACGCCTAAGAGAATAAAATAGGCATTAGCAACAGAAAAATAATGCATTCTCTTTTAACATCTTTGGAACTAACAATAAATGCATCTCACTTTTTTTTTTTTTAAAGTAGTAATGGACTTTAACTCTCTCTTCTTGTACTGGAATTATCATGATAGTAGATCTCCATTGCTCATATGAAGATTTTTACCTCAACCTTAGACTGACATCTGTGGGGCTTTGCTTGTGCCTCAGGAAACATTGGTTCCCTCTTCCACCCACTCCTGGCTGCTCCACTAAGCTAAGCTGAAGCAGCATGACCAGGCGTCAGATTGACAAGAGAACATGCTTATAGCGAGTGGGATACAAGATGATATGGATTGTAGATCTGGAAAGAAGCTTGAAAAGTTTTCTAACTATTTCTCTCTTTCTGTGTTGAAAGATATAAACCACACATTATGGGCAACTGACTGCTGTGTGGCAATCCATCTAGAGTCTTGGTCTGAAAAGTCCAGAAAATTGAGTCCTAATGCTGAATTTAGCACTACTTAACTCCCTGACAAATCCCAGCTGGGCCTCAACTTTCTTATCTGGAAATGGGCATGCTATATTCATACTTGTTTTCCCCAAGTCCATTCTACACAAAATCTGCGCCTGTAGGAATTTACACAAAACATAACTCTTTATTTTAAAATAAAAATAAAGACAGTCCTAAAGAGGAACCAAAATCCTAGTGGGAGGGAGGAATAAATGGGTGAGGAGCACGTGTACCATGAGAATGCCTCTAGAACGGGGTTGGTGAGCCGCATGAGGGCCAAACCCAGCCTCCCACCTGTGTCTTCAAGAGCTAAGAAAGACTTTTACATTTTACAAGATTTTCTTTTTAATCCAGAGAAGATTTTAATTAATTTAAATGTAATTAAATTAGATTTAATTAATTTTGATGTGATACTTGAAAATTATATGAAAATCAAATATGAGTGGCCATAAATAGAGTTCTATTGGGACACAGCCACATTCATTCCTTTACGTGCTGTCTGCGGCTGCTTTCACGCTACCACAGCAGCACTTAGGAGTTGTCACAGAGACCACAGGGCCTGCAGAGTCTAAAATATTTACTATCTGTGTTTATAGAAAAACTTTGCCAATCCTTTCTCTAGAATATCCAAGGTAGAAATGTCTAATAGACAGTTAGAATTTAGATTTTGGAATTATCCATAAGAAGCAATAGTTTAAAATGTCGGAGTGGATGAAGTCAAGGAAGAGATGAGAGAAAAGAGGGCTGGAGGAAGAACCTGGTGGAAGATCAATTCTGACAAATTGCGAGAGGAGGGAACCCCCTGAAAGCCATGGGGAAGACACAGTGAGGGCACGGAGTGTCTCCTGAGAGCCGAGCAAAGAGTGAGCTCAAGATGAGTCGGTGAGTAAGAGCAGACATCTCGGAGAGATCGGGTAAGTTGAATAGTAAAAAATCTCATTGGATTTGGTGGTAGTTAAGGTCATTGGCTGCCTCTGAGAAAGTTTCGATTTCTATGAAACAATGGAGCATCTGCAGCCATTATATCTACAAAAATAAAATAAAATAAAAAAGAAACAACAAAAAACAATGGGACATTAGCCAACTTTCAGGAGGTCCACGAGTGAACAGGTATACCCTGGAAAGGAATCTAAGAAGATGACAATCTGAAGGGATCACAAAACCCAGGGAAGTTGACTTTTGTTTGCTTGTTTGTTTGTTGTTTTTCATAGGAGGGTGCTGCGCGTTTACTGGCCTAGCAAAAGCATTCAAGAGCTAGAGATTGAAAAAGGAGACAGAGCAGAGCAAATTGAGGGAAAGAAATGGAGAAAAGGACGATGAGATGACCACGTTGAACACAGAAGGGAAGTGCTCCCTCTGATGCAATAAGAAAGAAGGAAAAGGGTGAAAGTACAAAGAAAACTTGAGGGGGCACATGGACGAGGGTGTAGTGACAGTAAGTGGCAAGGTCACCTGCACAGAAGGGAGCTGGGATCAGGACGGGCAGGTCAGGAGGGTTACCCAGCAGCCATCGCGCATGGGGCCAGGCAGAGTCCAGGGCGGGTCTGACAGGACTGCCGAGGAGCAGCACTGGAAATGGCTTCGTAACCTTTCCCCAAAATGTGGTCGCCTAGGGGTGGAACCAGAAAAGAAAGCTGAGATGATCGGGGGCTGGAATTAGTGCGGAAGACCCCAGAGAAGTTAAAGGGCAGAATGAGGGTTCAAGAAGACAATCTTAAAATAACTTGTCCTGGAGTCCAGACCCCTTAATGGAGCAAGGGAAACTGAAAGAACCCATTAGCTAAAAAAGGTGGAAGACACGAATGAGGCCAAAGCGGCCCTTCTATCAGATGGAGTAAAAAACCAGAAATCAGTGAAGGTACAATCAGACAGGAGGACCTCTGTCAACACCACCACCAAATTTAAAGTCTTAGAGTGCTGATAATGAGGTCTTATACAAGGCCTTGACATTCTGGTGGGTACCAGGGGGATTTCAGAAGTTCTCTGCAGATGCAGCTCTAGGAGTGCCTGCTTGTCCCCTGGAAGGGCCTGGGTCCTCTGCAAGGTGTCATGGGTGCCTCCCAGGGTCCTGCAGGTGGAAGGTGATCAGAGAACAGACAGGTTATGTCTGAACTGTTGTCAATGGGACTGATCACAAAGAAAAGCCTTCCCCAGGGCATCTTAAATTAGGCCTGAGGGGTTTAGTTGAAACCGAGTAGCCCTTCGGAATGGAGCTGAACAATGACTCAACTCACTGACTTTGGCTCACTGGGCTCCCTTTGCCTCCCTCCCAGGCAAACTGAGATTGAATGAATAACAGCTGTGAAATACTCCCTTGAGAGGAAGACTCCCACACAGTAATGAAAACTAAATGCTTTTCATTACAACTTAAGTGAATGACTTGCTTCCCCAAAAATGCCTCAGAATGAATGGCACAAGAAAGAATGACATTTCCCCCAAATGTTACACATTAATATTGATTTATAGTAGAATCATGAATGTCTACAAATTTCACTGATTGGAAATTAATTTGCATAAACATTTGAGGAATAGCGGGAGGGAAGTTAATAAATACCTAAAGTATTCAATTATTTAAAGTACCTAGGTGTTAGCTGTCATTAATAAAGGATAATGTAAAAGTATATCGAGCACATTGAATAATTAAATAGTGATATTTTGTGAGCATTTGAAATGAAAAACATCTTTTTTTTCTCAGATCTCATTTCACCTCTCCTGCTCACCTTTGCCCCAGCTCCCCCAATCCTTGCTGCCCCTAAATATTTCTTTCAGTGATTCAGCAAAAATAGGAAGGAAAAAATACACATATTCCAGAAAGCAGCTAATTTCCTGGTCTTCATGACATAAGAATACTAGCTCTCCCACAGAGAAACAAATTGGATGACAATTTTAGGATAATTGAATTGCTTGATGCTTTTCAAGTTGTTAGAAAATCAGTGCTGTGAAAACCAATTTTTTTCAGTGCTACCTGTAGTGTCCTGTGATGGTAGATTTTCTATTTACACATTAAAAACAAAACACAGAACAAAGATTTGCCGATTTGTGAGTGGTTTGTGTTATACAATAGCTGTGAAAATGAACACCTGGTAAACTAAAACTAAGTTGCCCAAATTTTCAGTAAGTCAGATATCATAGTGACAAAAATTTAAACAAAAGAGACCTGTAGATCCTAATTTTAAATCCTTTCAAGACCAAATAGTTACCCTTTTTGGCAGCAGATGGGGATGGTAGGGCTTTGAGGGATGAAACAATTGATAATTATATCAAACAAAGTGGTTGGCAATCACAGAAGAGACTAAGACACAAAAAGAAAAGTATCTGGGCAGAGACAAGCCACGGATCTGAACAGAAACTGAGTGATTTAGGTCTTTGATTGTCAGACTTGAATGTGCATCAGAATCACCAGAAGGCTTGTTAAACCACAAACTGCCGGACTCTACCCGGAGTTTCTGATTCAGTGTATCTGGGTGAGGCCTACGAGTTTCCATTTTTAACAAGTTCCCTGAAGATGCTGATGCTGCTGGTTCTGGTACCACCCTTTAAGAACCAGTGATTTAGGGAGCTAGCTAGACACAGAATGGTTTAGTAAAGAAGTCTTTCATCTGTAAAGTGGAAATGCTAAACATATAATGAAAAAAAAAAAAAAGAAAGTCTTGACGACAGTGAGGAGAAATAGAAGAAGATAACTTATTGAAGGGAATTAAAGGAAAGAAGAAACCAAGACAATAGGGTGATCACTTCATTAAAATAATAGAAAGGGAAGGTAAAGTTTAATTGAATGCCAAGCCCTGTACTAGACACTTTACATTCACAATTCTGCCAGGTTGGTAAAATAATGGTAACATCCAGAGAAGGAACCAGAAGATGCACAAAAACTTAACAAATAGAATAGGAAATGACCATAGTAAAATAACTTTCCAAGGTCAACAGGGTTAAAAAGTGGTCCTGAGTTCTAAGCCACTTAAGAGATAGACAAAGAATAGGACAGACAGATGGAGATCAGAACACCATACAGTACTTACTACTGATTAGGGCTGGGAGGGATAATGTGGCTTAGGAGTGCAGCAACTGTGAGCTTCCTGCGACTGCATCTCGGAAATAGTCAGACTTATCCATCAGTCCCGGCCAGATGGACACATGCTTCCTCCTGCTGGGGCCTCCCCCTGTAAAACTCCAGCGTGGAAGAGAAGACATGACATCTGCTTCCCTCTGGCCATTCCTCAAGCAAGGAGAACATGGCAGGGGTTGTGCTCTGCAAGCCCTACTTATTCTCCTCAAATTTACTAACCAAACAACCCACTCCTCATTTCCTGAGGCAGAGTGGTAAAAGATTGAAGAGGCCAGGAGTGTTACACTGAGTTCTCTAGATACAAGGAAACATCAAAAGCTGGTAATAAATATCTTCCCCTTACAGGTGGGAGAAAAGCAGGCTGTTTTCACTCTGAAGCCTGCTCCCTTTCAATGAGTCTGTTCCTTCTAGAAAGAAAACACATTGGAGATTGAGTAAGGAATGATATTTAAAAAGCTAGAATTCTCTACTAGGAAAATGCTGATGAAAGAACCCCATACTGTGTTTCAGTAGCGTGGTCACTTGAATAGCTGGCGCTCTACGAGTGTTCACTGCCTGCGAGATTAAATGTTGGAAATGGGCCTGGCTGGCGGCTGGGTCGATGTGCCAAAGAGAGGCTGATTGATCTAAATTTCATACATAGCTTCTCGGTCTACTTCATCTAACTGTGAACATTTTGTAGTCAGAGGACATATGACTGGTTTTTATTTTCTATATTCTGATGTCCGTTAGTGTCTTATTTAGGAAAATGGCTCCAGTTGACATTTGGACACATTCATAAAGGAAAAAATGAAAACTGTAGAGCAGGATCATTCTGTTCAAACAGAATGTGTGGTCAGGCTCATATTTCCAGTAGTCCAGCCCACCACGAGTCCCAAGCCGTCCCATCATCAAGGGTTTGTGCTCCAGTTCTGGTAGAGGTTGAGAGCCCCTTCAGTCCTCGTTAGGCATGCCGTAAGGGTGCCAGATGGAGCCCCGAGAGTTCCTTACGATGGGATGAAGGGCAGGCTGTATCTCATGGAGAGCCCTCACCACTTGATTAATTTTTAATCTACTTGGGCTCAGTAGAGCACCTCCTTGACACACCAAAATTTCATCAAATTAGACTTTGTTAAAATATCCTTGGAGGCACATTTAAAAACTGATGTTTTAATTACATACCATTAACTACTTGCTTCTGTGTATTTAAATTGAATGCTTTTTATTTAGTTTTAAGGATTTTATCCCAACAGGTGAAGTTTTATACTAATAGCGGACTTTGGTTGTTACAGTTTAAGGAAAAATGTTTGAATTCTCACATTCCTTCCCAGGAACACAGAAAAGGAACCAGAAGATGCCCAGGAACTCAGTGGCTGAAGATGGATGTAGGAGAAACAGGAAAATGGTTTCTGAATGGACTGAAGTGCAAGAAGTCCTAGAACCTTCATACTTTTTAGAAAATTACTCTAAGAATTCCAGGTTTATTTGGCAAGCCAGAGGAGTTTATATTGGTATATTATTTTATAGTTGGGGTGATCAGAAAACTTGAACCTAAACTCAAGCCTGAGCCTGAATCCAAATCTATAGTTTGGTCACAACTTTTAGCTGAGAAGAGAAGAGAAACTAACTCTTTTAATATTTCTTCTTGAAGTTTTAAACATCCATATGAAATTCTTGGCACTTGTTAAAATTTGAAAATTTATAAGTATTACCATAAATATGTCTTCCTGATGTTTTCTTCATATTAGTAGAATGCCTTCAAAATTTTCTTCTCCTAAATATTCACTGTGTTTAGTGTTCAGTCTAGTTTATAAATTCTCATTTAAAAACAAAAATAGAAAGTAAAGAGACAAAGTTTCTAGTCCACATTCTGCTATAAACCAGTGGTATGATCTCATTTGTAAAATACCTGTTGTATATAGCATTCAGAGATTTATTATAAGAGTAAAATGAGATACTGTATATATAACATTGAAAAAAGTTTAAAGTGCCCCATGACGTATGTTATTATCATCAGCATTTTAAATGGATTAATAGCATAAACTGAAGATATCTAGCTTAGGAAAGATAAGGCAGAAGTGGGAAATCGAACATGTCTTATGATATTTGAGGGGTTGCTCAGTTCATCTGCAGGACAGACGTTAAAAACTGGTGAAAATTACAGTCCAGTAGTTTTCAATATAATGTAAAAAAACATAACAAGATAAAACTGTCTGCAACAGTGGAGCAGATGGCCTTGTGAGAGAGTGATCCAACTGTCTGTTATAGTATGCAAACCAAGTTCCTACACTGATTGTCAGAGATACCTTTTATGATAGTAGCTGCAATAATTTATTATTGGACCAGGAGATCTCCTACATCCTTTCCAACTTTCAGAGTCTTTGTTTCTATGTTCATCTAACAAACTAAACAATGAATACTGTGGCAATTGATTCCATTGACTATGTTTATATGACATAATATAATCAAGTGGAAAAATATATTCACTTAGGTGTACCTTGGAGAGTATAACGTGTTTTCCAGAGAACAGTGGTATTCCTAGAGTCCTGGAAGGCTGTATGGTTAATGAACATTCCATAACCCCTGGAACTGCCTTCGCTGAGCAATACTTTAGCATTATGTGCTTGGCCATAGACAATCATACTGACATTAGCAACAAAAATCCAGGTAAGGATAATATATGCTATGTTATGTATTATTCATTTCTCCACAGGAGAAATATCTTTTCAAATTTAAAATCAAGGAAGCCCCTCCTTTTCTGAGGAACTAGAATGTTTTCTTATTCCAATAATAAATCTTTATAATCGTGCATGCCCATTCATTCCGTTGGCTGCTGGGAAGCTCAATGCAGATTTGAAATAATCATTATAACTCTGACAATGCTGAGCTGACATGTTTATATTATCTCCTTTTCCTTGCTCTGCTTTTTTTTTTTTTTTAATAAAATGTTTTAAACTGCTTTAATAAAGGGGGTCACATTTTTTAAAATAGTCACCTATAGTTGTTTTGCTAAAAAGGCTTTCGTGCTGTTCTTCCTTTAATCAAACTTCATGCTACTTTCTACCAAAAAAGGTAATTTTTTTTTCTTTTCAATATATGCAGAGAATAAATAGACCACAGTGAATTATTTGCAGATCTGAAGAGTCTGATAATCAAATAAATCTGATCATGTTTTCCTTAGATATGCTGCCATGTTTAGCAAAAAAATCAAGACAATTTGTTGTTTCTGGGTCTTCTAAGGGTGAAGGAACCTGTGAAATGTATTACTTCACAGTTCTCTTTAAGTATTTTAGTGAAGGCCAAGAGGTTTTGGACAGTAATGGATTTGGGACTCTTTTGATACTGATGACAAATGTTAATTTGAGGTTCAAAGAATCCTAGTGTCTGCCAGTTTTTCTGGCCATTTTACTTATTCAAATTTTATTCCTGCACTCCTACCTGCATTCCTTAGGATTGCACTTAACGCTCTCATAAAGAAGCTTCCACCACCAACCCCCAGATGTTTGGCTTTCAATTCCATGAACATTCTTATGCTTTTTCAGAAAACTCTGAAAAGCAGGCACCTTCCTTTTTACATCCAAATCTGCCATGAATCTAATATGGAAGGTTTTTATATTCCATTTTGAGTATTTCATATGCCCTCTGTCATAAGCAACTTAAATCTTTTGAAAAGAGGTTATCTTATGATAAATTCACTTACAAATTCACTGATCCTCTTATTTTCAATTTTTAAACAGCTTTTGAGATATGACTGAATTTCAGTGTTTTAGGCTAAATATTATCCAATTACTACTTGTTATGTGATTTAAATTGTTATACCTCAAAATGTGTATGCAGGTAATAGCATTATCGTTTTTTAATATAGAAGTTACTGGCTAGGTAATAACTTGGTTTTTTGTCATTTGACTCTATTTAAAAATAAAATATCTAATTTTATAGATATTTCCTATTTTTTGCCCTATCGCCATGAAATTTTTTACCTTTATGATGTATTATGGTTTTAAAAAATCACAGGAAGTATTTTAAGAAGTGCCAGTGCAAGGTTTACAAAAGATTTTTTGTGCACTACTTAAAACATGGCATTTTAAAGTATGACAATAACAATATAACTATGAAAAATGACAGTGTAACTTCCTATATTATTCTTTCTTGCTGTTTCCTGATCAGATTTGCTAATTAGTTTTGCAAATATTTTTAATTGCACCCACAGCTGCCAACTTCCTAGGAAAATAAAGGTTTTCTTCCTCTTACGTTTTATGAAGATTTTGTAAAAAAGAATTCAGATGACTCTAATGGTGATTTATGAACCAAACGTAGATTAGATTAATTTTCCTTCATCAAATTGAGAAGAGGGATTTGAATCCTCTCAGTGATATTTAAAAAACACAAAGGCAGTAAGATTGTATAATAAGTTCTGGGTTGATTTTGATAATTTTTCTAACTGTAAATTTTTAAGAGTGTACATCTAAAGAAATTTTCTCTTTGTAATTAATATATGGGGAGATACTTTGAAACTAGATAAATAATCCTGTTTCTCATCAAACTTTTACCCACTAGTTTTAGTATCCATGACATTCTACCTCCATATTTTTTTCTATATTTAATAGTTGACATTCTACTGTAAGGAAGCACTTTTCCTTCTCATGTATTTATTCATTCATTTATATGACTGACTCATGGATTCTTATTTTATACCATACAATAGGTTTTAAACCATTACTATCATCATCTATTTTGATACTCAAAATATCCTAGATTTGGCCAGTGAGAGTCCCTTAAAGATGGCTCTTTTGTGTCATTTTGATAGACCCCCTCATGGGTTTTGAGTAATTCTTTGCTTTCTTCTAAAGTAGGAAGCTCTGGGTTCATCCTGTACTTTTCCTGATCCAGTCCTGAAATCAGACATTTCTCCAAACAGCTATATTTCCTTTTAATGAAGAAACTTGCCAAGGTCTAGACGCTTGGTGTGCTCATTTCTGCTAGTGTGTCATTGTTTCCAGACCCTTTTAGAGAAAAAAAGATAGAACTATGAGTTCACAAATTGGAATATGATATCCCCAATTCCAAACCAACACCACAAGCTACCCTGCAGTCCAACACTGTCCAATGGACACAAAGATGAGCTACACGTGTAATTATAAACTTTCTGGTTGCCATGTTTAAAAAAAAGAAACAGTTGAAATCAATTTTAATAACATATTTAACTAAATAAATCCACATCTTGCCATTTCAAAGTATAATCAATATAAGAAGTTAATGAGATATTTTACATTTTTTTGTACTAAGCCTTCCTAATCCAATATGTATTTGACACTTAACAGCATATCCTCAGTTTGGTCTGGCCACATTTCAAGTGCTCGGTGGCCACATGTGGCTAGTGGCTACCATATTGGACAGCACAGTTTTGTCTTCCTCCTCCTGTATTTGCTACTCCATTCTCCAGCAGGCACAAACCTGTTATTTTCAAAATATTTATTCATTTGCTCAAGCCTAGAACATAGGAGATAGCCTCAGAATAGCTAACTTACACTACTGGAAAAAAAGCAAACCTACTAGTTTAATATGTTTCTTTTTTTAGATAAAAAACATACAGTGAAAGCCACAAATCTTGAGTGTACAATTCAATGAGTTTTAACCAATGCATAAATACCTGTGCAGTTCATATCTTTAACATTTTCATTACAAAATGATTTTTTTAATCCCAGAAGTTTCTCCTGTGTTCCTTCCTAGTCAGTCTCCTTTCACATCAGAGGCAACAACTTATCTGACCTTTTCCATCGTGGAGTAGATGTTCCTTTTCTAGAACTTTGCATAAATGTAATCCCAGTATTCTTTTCTGTGTGTTTGTCTAACTTTTTTTCTCAGTTTAATGTCTTAAAATTCATCCATGTTGTTGCATGTATTAAAGTTTATTCCTTTTAATCACCAAGAAGTATTACATTGTATAAATATACACAATTTATCTATTTCCCTGTTAGTAAACATTTGCGTTGTTTCCAGTTTGGAATACTATGAATAAAGCACCTAAGAACATCTTTATTGTAGACTCTCCGTGGACATGTGTTTTCATTTGTCTTAGGCAAATACCTAGGAGTGAAATTACTGGTCATGGAGTAGATATAATAATTTTCTTTTATATGGTTCAATGTCGTTAACATTTAAATATTATTCACTATTCTATGCTGAAACCAACAATAATACTTTTATCTACAGTTTGACCTTGAAAGCTAATTAATGGCATTTATATTGTTATGACAAGTTTTTGTGCTGGATCAAGTCACATGCTAGGACAACATTTTCTTCTTTCCAAGTCCATTATCATTTCACCCTTTCCCCCTTCAGCACCGTCTGTCTGCCCCCACCCCTCAGATTGACCATCTCCTTCTCATCCTTCAGGCCTCACCTCAGATTTGCTTCTTCCTAGAAGCCCACCCTAACCTCTCAGTCTCAGAGGGCCAGATGGCCCTCTGTGTGCTCCTTCATTTCCTTCTATGGTGATCTGTGTCACCGAGCATTGTGAACATTGGTGTAAGTGTCCATCTTCTCCTTCTATCATGAGCACCTTGAAAACAAGAATTGTTTTTCATTTTTCTTTGCATGCCTGCTGCCTATGCATCTTTGACGCAGTAGGCCCTTGGCAAATACTGGTCGAATGAATAATGAAAAGTGAGGTAACTTACTCAAGGTCTACAGTGAGTTAAAGGTCCAACAATAATTTGAATTGTTTGGTTTTTAAACTCATTGTTTGCCTCAATTATCTGGTATATGCATTTTACTTACACTAAAACAAAAGTCAAAGAGATTTTTCACACTTGGTTTGGATCAAGGGAGAAAGTAGTAAATCCCCAGAGGTCAGAATGATTATCCCAGAGACAAGCACTTGGGGTCAGTGGTGGTGTCACTGGATCCCTGTGTGCGTGGACAGCAGAACCTACCCATGGGTCCAAAACCTCAAGAGAGTCTGTGAAGCCCGGGCAGGTAATGGTTGAGAGCAGGACCCATGGAGATGGGGATCCCTGGGGACACTGTCCCCTCCTGGGGCTGCTCTTGCTCACGATGCAGTGGCATCAGTTACAGCAACAGATACCAATACAATTTTACCCACAGTCTACGTTTTAGGTCATTTGGCCAGATTTTTCAGTATCCATGGTGATGGGTTGATCTATTTCCATGCCAGGATCATTCTCAAAGGGAAGGAGCTGCAAGATGCACAGCAACATTTATAGACATACGTATGGGGACAATAATATTGTCAGTCACCGTTACACAAAACTCTATTGTTTTTTCTTCCTTAGCCATTGTTCTAAGTGATATTTCAGGCTTCGTTTTAAAAGCTGGGACACTATAGTGATCAATATTCTCCAGTTCCTGTTATGACTGAAATGGAATTATAGCTGTTTGGTTACAGAATGGGGCAAAAAACCAAAGCAAAACAACAAGAACCCAAAATGCTAAACTGACCTCAGAGCTCTTATCAGTTTATACTCTCTCATCACACAGTACATCCAACTTCATCTATCATGTCCTTCTCAGACTGCAGAAGGGCTGACTAAGGCACATTAGTGAAAATGTCCCTAATGGTAAACCCAGTGTTTCTGGGATTAACCCAAGATGTGTTTATTTTTCCTCGGAGCAGCAGCCCAGACTGTGGACAGATGGCCAGCAAGGCAAGATTTTTTTTTTTTTTAATTTGATCTCCTCCATGTCGATAATAAACCGCCACAAGTTTTGAGTATACGACCGGCTTTTATCCTTCCTAAGAGTTAAAACCTCAACCTCCAACCTTCTGCTTATTTTTTTTTTCCTCTGCTGTTTTGACTTTTCCTTTTTCTCGTTCAGCCTAGTTTCCTAAGTCATGTTGATTATAACATGGAGTCAGATTTTATCTCAAGAATATATTTTGTGATAATAAAACATTTTTAATAAGATGTCCAAAAACTTTTAACATAATGTAATCAGTCTTCTTTCAATTAGTGAGATCAGATAGTTTCATAGCATTAATCCAAAAAAGCAAATAATGTATTTAAGTTACTAAAAAGAAAATTATTTTTAATCTCCTATAAAGATGAATAATTTAAAACTATAGTAAAATTGATTGGTCACCTCCTACAGCATCACAAGTTAATTTACTGATTTTATTAATTAAAAATGTATTACCACAAAAGTATTGATGGAAATACCTGGCATCTTTGTAGCACTTTTCATCATATTTTGCGAACACTGACTGTGCTAGTGTAAACCCTATGCATACAGTTAGTGCTATATTTATCTTAATAAATATGCAGTATTTAAAAAGTAATTATTAATTTTGTAAATGTGTAAGAATCTTGTGCTTTCTGAGCTTGAGAGAGACAAAATTCAGCTTAGAATTTACCCTTTTCATTTATACATACAGATACAACTCTTGATTTGTTGGTCAGGTCTGGTCTATATTTCCTTCTTTCAGGCCCTGTTGGGAGGGGAATTATGACTCAACGATGAATTCAGAAGCGCAGAGGGGGCCAAACTAATGTAGGCCCCAAGCTTGGCCTATAACCAGATTGAGTGACATGCTCAAGTTTTAAGTACCTGCTTAAACATATCCTTTGGTTATTGGTGATTTGTTCCAGATGCCATAAAGAGGATATAGTTTATAGGACGTGGCTTCCATGAAGATCAATCATGACTTTCCTCAGATTATGGTAAGTGTTTGTGAACTGGTTTGTTTGTGCATCCTTACATGACTTGCCAGTCTAAAGACTGTATGTAGACTATAGAGACATGAGATCCTATATGTTTAAGCTACTTTTCCACATGTATGGATATATAAACAAATACTGTCATCTGTTCTATTTTTTTTTTTTTTCTTTTTTTGAGACAGAGTCTCACTCTGTTGCCCGGGCTAGAGTATCGTGGTGTCAGGCTAGCTCACGGCAACCTCAAACTCCCGGGCTCAAGCAATCCTCCTGCCTCAGCCTCCCAAGTAGCTGGGACTACAGGCATGCACCACCATGCCCGGCTAATTTTTTCTATATATTTTTAGTTTGTCCAGGTAAATTCTTTCTATTTTTTTAGTAGAGACAGGGTCTCGCTCTTGCTGAGGCTGGTCTCAAACTCCTGAGCTCAAACAATCCGCCCACCTTGGCCTCCCAGAGTGCTAGGATTACAGGCGTGAGCCACAGCGCCCGGCCCTGTCATATGTTCTTCATTTGTGACTACTTAAAAACATTTTCCAGTGCTCGCTTCGGCAGCACATATACTAAAATTGGAACTATACAGAGAAGATTAGCATGGCTCCTGCACAAGGATGACACGCAAATTTGTGAAGCGTTCCATATTTTAAAAAAAAAACAAAACATTTTCCAGTATATTCTCTTTCAATAAAGAAGTAATTAAATTTAGATTTTAATAAAAATATTTTATCTACAGATGTTTCAGTACATATCTCCAAAAAATAAAGGCTCCATAAAAAACTTTTTCTTGGCTGAGTACATGTTCCTGTAGTCCCAGCCACTCAGGAGGCTGAGGCAGGAGGATCACTTGAGCCCAGGAGTTTGAGGTTGCAGTGAGCTATGATGATGCCACTGCACTCTACCCAGGGTGATAGAGCAAGACTCTGTCTCAAAAAACAAAAAAACAAAAAAAACCTTTTTCTTATAATTCTCATACTGAGGACATTAATTACATGAATTTAAGTTGTGAAAAGTTGAGAAACAAATTAGGCTGTATTGATTATAATTATAAATAATAAATTGATATTATCTGGATGCTAGAGGTCTTGCCAATGACAGGTGTGATTGCAATTATTGACGAAAAGTGGGGGTTACCTAATCATAGTTCCTGTTGTGACTCTGGTAGCAAACAGAGTATCTAATTCAGAGGAATCATTTGATACCTGCACTGAGAAGCCAATGGAAAAATTGGGAAGATAATTTTGAAAGAAGTGTTGGGTTATGTGAAAGGAGAGTCTTACTAACAAGTGAGAGTCCATTACACTGTGATCCTGCCAACCCTGTTATTTGTTGAATTTGAGTAAAACCCTGTTATACATTTTTAGTGTCCTAATCCTCAGTTATGTGGTATTTCTGGAGAAATGCATGCTACTGTGTGCATTATTACCATTATTATTATTATTTGAGACAGGGTCTTGCTCTGTTGCCCAGGCTGGAGTGCAGTGACATCATTATAGCTCACTGAGTCTTCCAACTCCTGGGTTCAAGCAATCCTCCTGTCCCAGCCTCCTGAGTAGCTGGGACTATAGGCACAAAGTGCCACCATGCCTGGCTAATCTTTTCTAATTTTTGTAGAGACCAGGTCTTGCCATGTTGCTCAGCCTAGTCTCTAACTCCTGGCCTCAAGTGATCCTCCCACCTCAGCCTCCCAAAGTGCCAGGATTACAGGCTATGAGTCAGTGCACCTGGCCACATTCTAAATAATCTACACATCAAAGAAGAAATCACAAAAAAAATTAGAAAATATTTAAAGCTGAATAAAAATGAGCATACAACATATAAATATGGTGGGATGAAGTCAAAGTGGTGTTTAAAGAGAAATTTTTTTTGACATTGTCAGTTATTTTTTATTTTAGCCTCCTGGTCATTCTGGATTAAATGAGTTAATGCATGTAAAGTGCTTGAAACAGCGCCTGGGCAATAGAATCAATAAAATATGGAAAGCTTCACTAATTTGCATATCAGTCTCTCACAGGCCATGCTAATCGTCTCTGTATCATTCCAATTTTAGTATATGTGCTGCTGAAGTGAGCACTATATGGAAATTTATAACACTAAATGCCTATATTAGAAAAGAAGAAATATCTCAAATCCATTATTTTTAAAAGCTAGAAAAATAAGAGCAAATTTAACCAAAAGTAAGCAGAAGTAAGAAATAAGAAGGAAGGAAATAATGAAGATAAGAGCAGAAATCAATGAAAGAATAAACATAAAAACAATGGAGAAAATCAATGAAATTAAAAACTGGTTCTTTGAGATCAGTAAAATTGGTACAACTTTAGCCACACTGAACAGGGAAAAATGAGAAAACACTGATGGCCAATATTATAAATGAAAAAGGGAATATCTCCAGTGATCTTGCTCTGACAAAAAAAAAAAAAAAGAAAAGAAAAAGGGAATATCACTATACATCCAACAAATTAAATTATGTTTCTTAGGCATTCAATGAGTCTATCCTTAATCTTGGTTTGCATCAACACCAATATTTAAAGGATAATAATAGTACATTATGAACAACTTACATCAAATTAACAAATTTCTAAAGACATAGAAAGTACCAAAGCTCACTCAAGAAGAAATAGAGTGCATGAATTGCCCTATACCTATAAAAGTAACTAAATTTGTATTCACCTAAGTGGGTCCATGCTACGTTTGTCTGACTCCAAAGCCACTACGATAAGGAAGTTAAGACTGTTCAACAAAACTCTCCTATTATTCTACCTATGTACATTAAAATGTCTCTGCAAGCCCATCTATCCAGTTTTCTATCCCTCTTGACTCTGAGAATAAAGTGTTACTGTTCACTCATTCCCCCAGATACTTGGTTTTGTTCATGCAAATAGGATTAGTGAATTCTCAAACAGGAATAGTATGAATCATAGAAAAGTTCACAGTGTAGGTAAAATTTTAGCTGGATATTTAAGGGTAAGGATGAGTGTACTATGGAGAAAAAGGAAGAAAAGGTTTCTTGGTCATAGTGCTATGCCAGAGCATTCTTGGCAGATTTCCAAAATGGCCTCCATTGGTTGGCAAGGTTACAGAGGAGACAATGGAAACTACCGCCTGAGGTGCTTCGTTTCTGTACCTGGAAAGCAAATGGAAGCTGAGATTCAGTAGAGACTCATTGAATGGTCAAGAAACATAATTCATTGGGGGCAGGGGAGTGGTTTCTTTTCCTCTAATAGATAGTAAGCATTTGGTCAGAGCAAATTCTTTGAGGAATATTTTTTAAAAGTTATCAGTACCACGTTCTGTTATGGAGAAAAGACTAGACTGGAATTCTAAAACAAAAGAATAACTAAATATTTTCCAACTAATTTATAAGTGCAAATAGTGGGATTACCTGGAATCAGTACTAGAATTGGACTTATTTAAAATTTTTATAAATGAGTGAAAACTTCAAATTCACAAATGACATGATTTTTTCTAGGCAAAAAGATGCAAAGTCCTTAAGGAAAATCTGAGGCTGTATCTCAGAGGCTAGACCAATGGACAGCAAAGTGGCAGATGGATTTCTTTCTGACAAACATTGGCTCTCTATCATGCATTTTGGGAAAAAATAATTTATATTTATAAAATGGTGAATTTCAACATTCAGTCACACTTTGGAAAAAAAATCCAGGAGTATTGTAGACTATTCCTATTCTCCTGGTTTTTTGTTTTGTTTTGTTTTTGTTTTGTTTTGTTTCGAGACAGAATCTTGCTCTGTTGCCCGGGCTAGAGTGCCGTGGCGTCAGCCTAGCTTATAGCAACCTCAAACTCCTGGGCTCAAGCAATCCTCCTGCCTCAGCCTCCCAAGTAGCTGGGACTACAGGCATGCGCCATCATGCCCGGCTAATTTTTTTTCTATATATATATTTTAGCTGTCCAGGTCATTTCTTTCTATTTTTTAGTAGAGATGGGGGTCTCACTCTTGCTCAGGCTGGTCTCGAACTCCTGAGCTCAAGGGATCCTCCCGCCTCGGCCTCCCAGAGTGCTAGGATTACAGGCGTGAGCCACCTTGCCCGGCCCTTTTCTTCTGTTTTTAAAAGGAAAATGAATTGAATAGAAAAGAAGAGAAAAGGGAGAGAAAGAAAATGTGTGTGTGTGCCTATAAAAATATTTGAATGTTATTGGAAATTTTCCTCAAGTTCCAACTAATGTCACCATCATAAATTGCCTATGAATGCCGTAATGTTACCTTTTACCCACAGTTCCTTCAAATTACAGAAGTAAGGAGTTACCATTTTAAGAAACCCAGCAAAGGGTGTCTCTGAGTAGATGGCAGTGATGAGGTGCAGGTTGTAATTTGTAATTACATCTGTGAGTATCGCCCCATGTTTGCTGCTTCTTGATTTCAGCCAGCATGAAGTAATTATGCGTTCCAGATTGTAGTGCAGTCAAAGTTCTGTTTAAAAACTTCAAGCAGATTTCCCACTTGGCTCTAAGAAAAATCTGCTCCTAATGTGATGCTCCCCTCCGGCGTGCCATAAATGGACACCCTAGAGATCAGAATAGCTAATAAGTGGAACAACTTAAGAATAGCTTCTCACAAATCAAACTGGAACAAATGTGAGAGCCACAGAGCAGTAACCAAATATATGCTTCCCCAAATCATATAACACATTGAAGCTCTGAGCATGTCCTATTAACAAATTCAGGTTGGATTCTCTCTGTGGGTCCTTGTAACGCAAAGTATAGAAAATGAAAATGGCTTTACAGGTTCAAGAAAACCAAGGGGGAAAATTGGTTTCCCTGATCATCACCTAAATTCACATCTGGGAATGATACCAATCGGATATCAGACTGAGGTGGGGGGTGGGGGGAGGGGATGGGTGTATGCCCACATGATGAGTGTGTTGCGCACCCTCTGGGGAATGGTCACGCTTGAAGGTGCTGACTCGGGGGGGGGGGGGGGAAGGAGGGGGAGGTGCGAGGAGGAGATGGGTGTATACCTACATGACAAGTGCAATGCGCACTGTCTGGGGAATGGACACACCTGGAGCTTTGACTTGGGGGGATAGGAGGTACATGGGCAACGTAACCTGAACTTTTGTACCCCCCATAATAAGTTGAAATTAAAAAAAAAAGATGTAATATAAAAGTAGATAAATAAAACCCTACAGTGCTGAATTTAAAAAAAAAAAAAGGAAAGAAAGAAAACCAAGGGGAATATTAAACAAACAAAAAGTCTAACCCATATTTCCCTCATGGATATGATAATTATATACATATTTTTGGGGGGGTGGGGTTAGGCCTCACACACTGCAATGCACATTTAGGTAACCATAGCAATCCTTTCTGGATTGTCTTTGAGCTGTTTTTTCCAGCTGCCTGTACATGTATGAGGTTGTGAAAAGCCACGATTGAAGGTCGCTGTCATGACTGCCTCCTCAGGTAGGTCCATGTGTAGCGCAGGCAGTAAAAGTAGTGAATGTTCAGGGGTAGGGTGGAGCACGAGGAGACTGAATCATCGGAGAAATGACAGCTGATACAATTCTTCTGTTTTCCTACTCATATTTCTAAGCGGATCGCTGTTCAGTTGCCCCTACCCTTTCTTTCAGATCTCTTCACCTTCTCGAACTAAAGGAGAAGTCTGTGTGCCTCTTGGTTCAGGAAAGTTCTTGAGGAACAAGTCTGAGTGATTTTTGTCTCATAGGAAACAAAAGCTGAATTTATTAAGTAATAGAGTACAAAAGTTCTGTAGGTACATACGAAATGCTTTCCACCCTCGTGGCTTAAATTAAGTCATCTCTAAAGAATCTCAGATTCGGTCCTCTGCACACACCCATAAAATATCTTTGATAAGGAGTGAGTGACCTTGTTCTGGGCAGAGAGAAAATCTATGTGCATGAAGTAAGAGGTTTATATTCCAGTTCTGACTTCATTCCTTGCCTACCTTACATACTCGACTGTGATGACAAACACAGCATGGAGCATCAAACCAATGTATTGTTGGTGATAAACATCTTTGAATGGAGAAAGGTGCCCAGATCTTGGAGGTGAGAACTGCATGGTATTTCTTGTCCTGGGTGTGTGACCTGGAGATGTTCTCTTAAACCAAGCTAAGCCTTTTCCTTTGGAGATAGTAGCAGTAATAACAACAGCAACAGGCCTACTCATCTGGTGGTTTTCCATCATGAGCATGGAAAAGGCTGTGTTTGAAAATACTTTGTAATCTGCAAAGCACCCTACTATGTTCATTATTGTAATTGTTCCTTGTATTGGATAACAATGCTAATGCCATTGTTTTTTCCCAAGCCCATTTTCAACTATCCTGTGGATGGATTCTGAATTGTTTGAAGTGGACACTGATTGACATTTTAACCCTTCTGCTTTCTATGCACATATAGTCCAGAAATACACAATGCAAAACCCTTGGCAGGTATCCAATTATTGCTTCAAGATCTGGGGCCAGGGTTCTCTTTAGTATCCTACAGACCAAGGTAGGCTCAGATTCCCCTTGGACTCACTACAGTCTTATCTTAAATTGTATCACTTAAGACAATAATGTATACAAGCAGTTAAGTATTTGGGTACTTATTCATCTGGTTTTTGTTTGATCTTCAGAACTTCATAAAACATTGAAAAATTCTGTATGATCTTGGGCAAGTCACTTAATCTTTCTAAGTCTTGGTTTCCTCATTTATAAAGTGGGGAAGGTTAAACTACATGTCGTCTAAAGTCTTTTCCAACTTTAAATTTTTATATTACTGTAATATATTATTAGATGGTTAAAAAATATCACCAACTAGGGATGCTATGTGTAATAGGGATACTATATTTTTTAAATGGATAAACATTTTTTAGAAACTATAAACTCATGCTCGTCCACCAACTTATTGACTTCAGGATGCTTTATGCAAATTGATATTAAAGAAAGAGATTAAATGTTGATGCCCAGAAGGCATTATCTTCTTTGTTCCAATCCTTTCATGAAGATAACATGTCAGAGTTACTACCTTACAAATAAAAAAAACTTATTAACCCTCACAATTCCAGGCACCAAATAAACAGACTGACAGTTTGTCTCTGTAGTACAGCTTTCGATGAAGACCAAAGTTGTTCAAGCCAAAGCCAAGGGGCCTGTCTTCTAACATATTTCTTTATTTGCTAGAGAGAAGCCTTCTCAAAGGGAAGGATTAGAGCCAGAGGGGAGAACATAGAATGCTGGACAGTTCAATGGAGCAGCGCTCATCCTTCCTAGCTACTCTGTCCAGGGACATTACAATCTCTGCTTCTCTCTCTATGGTATCCTTGCACAAATAGAGATTTAGATAGACAGCTTGACACATACACATGCTCTCCCGACACACAAGTGCATTTACATATACATTAGATGTGTATAAAGGTATGAATGGGTGGATTAGTGTTTTTTAATAATTAAATATGTTATCTTTGCCCTCAAAGAATTAACTATCTTGAACAACTGAGATAAAAACGTGCAAATGATATAAATGCTGTAATAACCTGGGTGTTCCTAAATACAAATACATGGATTATCCAAATGTCTTATGATAGCTACAATTTACTGAGTGTATGCCACCTGCCAAAACTAATCTAAGTGCTTTACACTTACTGCCTCGGTTAATCCTCCCAACAAACTTATGAGGTGGGTCCTATTATTATCCTCAGTTTATAGAGGAGGAAGCTAAATCACACAGTGATTAGGGGATTTGCCTAAGGTCATATAACCAGCAAGTAGCAAAGAGTCAGGAGTCCACACAGGCAGGCAGTTCCAGAGCGCAGGCACTTAGCCCCTCACCTAGGCTGCCTCCATGGTAAGCGTAGGCTTCCCATCAACCTTTGGTGAGCAGGTACTCCCAGCACACCCGTCCCCTCCAGATGCTTCCCGAGCAGCTGTGCACATGATTAGTGGAATGTCTTGAACTTCACCAGCAGCGTGGTCCTACCAGACCCATTTTCATCCAAGGCTACTGCCATAGACTGTCTCCTTGACATAAGCTCTGAGATGAATATTTGCATGCAGGAAGTTAATGGGGGAGAGCTCCCAGGAACATCAATTAAGGAGTGTGAGAAACAGGGAAGAGCCAACATCCACTGAGAGGAGACAGAAGAAGACTGGAACTGTCATGCAGTTGCAATAAAGGCCTCAGCAGATTTCTTTGGGGGGTTCTAGAGCTGGAATGGCCCATTCTGAATTGAGGCCAGGGTGCAGGGCCTTTGTACTCTCATCTCAAGTAGTCACCAGGTGCTGGCTGCCCTAGGAGAGCTCCCTTTGACTGAGGGCAATTCCTGAGAAATGAGCTAGCGGTGAGTCATCAGCAGGCAACGCTCCCAGCAGCAGAGGGAATGAGAAGTTCAGTCCTGCAGCAGGAGACTGGACGGTGCTCCATGGATGCACTACAGACTCAGAGTCATGGTGAAGTGGGAGGCATCAGAGGGAGTATTTTCAGAAAGGGAGTCGCTGCTTTGTTTCTCGGCCTTGGAAAGGCAGATAACGTTACGGAGAAGGAGGGAGAGAATGCAAGCAGGAACAAGGGAGAGAACGTCCTTCCGCTTCCTCCCCTTCACACGTCCCACTTCTTTCCCCTCTACGGCTGCATCACTAAGACTCGTGCAGAAATGCGCAGGGTGGCTCAGCCGGCTGGACTCGGACTGGCCGGCCACTGGATGAGGCTATGACTGATGGGCACTTGCCCCCTCTCCCCTCCCTTGAACAAAAATTCCTTGCCCATTCTCTGGAAATTTAAAGTAATATGTCCCTCTGAATGGAAGCTGATTCCTGATGAATAAAAACCGTAGTGCAGGTAAGTTCTGTATTATACCTAAAAGGGGGAAATGATAAAGTAATAGAAACGTGTTTCTACAGGCCTCCTCTTACTCAACAGTATAGAATTATTGCACCATTCTTTCTCTCTGTCTACCTGTCTCTCTTTTTCTTCCTCTCTCCCCCCACCCCATGTGTGTGTGTGTGTGTGTGTGTGTGTGTGTGTTTTGGGAGAAACATGAAGATTTGTCACATAATATTTATAGCAACATTGATCATATATGAAAAGCCTCCTAGAGGCCAGATACTTTCTGTATATTATTGCTGAACATCCCGACAACCCTGCATAGTAGGTATTATTCACCCTGTTTTACAGATGAGGAAATTGTTGCTCAAAGAGTTTATGTGAATTGCCTGTGATCCATAGCCAGGAAGTGGTAGAACGAGGATCTGAAATTCTCTGTCCACATCCTAAATCCACACAGACTTCCTGTGAAAATATGTGAAAAGAGGTTTGAAGTTCCTTTAGTCTCCTTTGGGGTATCTTGGGGCAGAGGTTAAACCTGAAAGGCAGGAAACCGAGTTCAGGTGTGGATCCGTGGAGCTTCCCTTCTGCCCTGTGCATTCTCCTGCAATCCGCCTCGTGTATCCTGGCTGTGATGGCAGGTGCTAGCTGCTTACACAGTGACACATAAAGTCTTTATTTAACTAGAAAACGTTAATAACTGGTTTTTGCCTTGCCAGAAACAGCCTCTAATCTTCCTGGTAGAAAGTGGTAAATTTTCCTCTTCCAGCTGGCCTGGGCTTCAATTACAATAGAATAGTTAACTTTTCATTTGTCATGGGTCTTGAGTAAGAACGTGAAGTGTACAATTGCATAATATCATAGTCCAAACTCAAGTAAATTTGCCTTTAAATGTTCCCTATAGGATTTTTTCATCACACCTAAAATGGAAGCTGGTAAACTTATCCAAAGACCTAAGACCTTTCATGCTGCTGTTTTTATTTTATATTTTATTTTTCTAGAGATGGGGGTCTCACTATGTTGCCCAGGCTTGTCTCAAACTTCTGGCCTCATGTGATCCTCCTGCCTCAGCCTCCCAAAGCCTCCCACTATGCCTGGCCAATACTGCTGTTTTAATGGAGGCCATCTGAATACAGTGCCATTACCTAATGTTTATTCCTCATGGTGCAAAGGTTTGGCTTTGGTGCCTTTAAATTAGAGAAGGACCTAATCTTTGCCACCAGCTCCTAGGTTAGGGGCAAAAACAAAATGGAGGAAGGTCAAGAAGTCCTCACCTTGAAGCAGAAATGAATAAAGATGTGTTCTCTCCTATCTCCCAAGACCCTCCCCAAAATACTTTCTTCCACAGGTTATGTAACTTTGGTCTCTGATATCCCCAGAATATACAGTCTATGATAGTTTTTTCTTAAACAGTACCAGGTTTAAGAAAATGAAGTCAGTTTGTCAAAATCAAAACAGGCTAAGAGTGTTTGTGCAGGTTAAGGCCTTTACTCAAGGCATTGAGTTACTGAAAGATTAGCCTTACGCTGAAATGCTAAATGGCTGTAGAAGAAATCTGAGAAACACAATTTAATATCATTAAAGACTTGAAAAGACAGGAACTGAGTTGTGGGAAAAGCAATTATAAAGGAGAAGGGTCAGTTAACTGAAGGCTTAGAGACATGTTACGATCTGTACTAGGGAGAAAAAGGGGAAATAGAAATGTATTCATTTTTACTTCAGTCAGTTTTTTTTTCTTTCTTACATCGGTGGTACACAGGTGGTTCCATACTGCCTATGGGTAACTTAGAGGACTGCACAGCTAGTGTAGCTCTCTGAACTGTGTCCATAGGAAGATGGGTGTATTTCAGTTATGACATTGTTTGATAAAATATTACAACAAAACCTTTAGTGACAATGCGACACATCAGCCAACGCAGCACAGCAGGGCAAAAGCATGGTAAGGCATTTTCACGGAGCAAAGGAAGCCATAGGACGTCCCACCATGTCAAGAGGAACCCAAAGAAGTACGTCATGAAGAGGCTTTGGTTCAGAATAAGTGTCATAGGCATTAGCAGACAACTTGGGGTGTGAAGACAAAGGGCTGTGGAACATTTAGCCCAGGAGTGGAGCCCACTCTCTCTCTGCCACTGCAAGGTCCTGTTGCTGTGGTCCCTGTACCTATCACCATGGCTCCCCTTAAATAAAGGCTGCTTTACCACCTTAAAAAAAAAAAAAGGCAAAAAAAAGAAAAGAAAAAATAAATATTTATCCCATATAAAGTTGTTATTCTTATAACATCCTTATGAAGAAAAGTTGATGTTGTATGATAATCAAACTCCAGGGCGATCAACAGTGTTGTAGAGCATTCAGCAGATGATCTCCAAGAGTGCTGTAAATACATGTGGATCTTTTGAAAGTGGAATTTTCCAGAACAGGGAGGCTGACTGTCTTGCCTGAGGACTCACCGCAGAATGAGTCCAGCCAGGCTGTGGTCCTTAGTAACTCCTGAATGTAAGGTTTTTATTTTCCTTTCTGATCCATTGTTCATGATTTTCTTCCCAGAATGAGAAGAAACGGTTTCATTCTCCCCTGATCCTTCTCCTTCCTTTCAGGTTCGGCTCAACCCTCATCACCTTCTTTCTTAATCACAGCAGTCCACCTCTCACCTCTGTTGTCTTTGATAACTCATAATGCTTATTGCCTATACTTTTTAGTGTACTTTAAAAAATATCACAGATTACCATGAAGTCTATCATGATTTTTTAAAATATATTTTTAAATAAAAGACATGGGATTTACTTGTACTGCAAAACTATTCTTATACTTCTTTTGTTTTTACTTAAATTCCTAACACAATGCCAAACTCAGAATAGGCAGTCAGCAAATACTTGATGGTGAATGAGTAACTAAGTAGCATGTCTGTTAGGAATCACCAAATTGTTTGTAACAATTACCAGGTAAGAGAGACTTTAAAAAAATAGGAGTTTATTTTTTTCTCACATGAAAAAAAAGTCTGCAAGCAGGAAGCCCAGGGCTATGTAATAATTATACAGTATTGTCTATACCCCCAGGTTTCTTCTAGGTTTCTGCTCCACTATTCTTAGCATGCAGACACTTTTAATGTTCCCTCGTGGTTGTAAAATTGCTGCTGAAGCTCTAGCCATCACATCTCAGCTAAAGACATGAAGAGAAAAAAAGGAGAAAGGAGAAAAGAGCATAGGTAAGTGAGCTCCCTTTAAAAGCTCTCTGGGAAACCTATCCACATGACCTCTTCATCTATCTCATTGGTCACCTCCGTAAGGGAGTCTGGGAAATGTAATCTTCAGCTATGCACATTGTCACGCTAAAGAAAACTGGATTCAATTAGGGAGGAAAAGGATGAAGGGCATGGAATAGGCAATTGCCAGTTTCTGCCATAAGTAGTAGTCAAGAGTTGTCTCCTAATGGATTAGACTACAAAAGTAGATGTTCTCCCAATATATTGCACCAGTCAGGGGAAACCAATGATTTGGAATTTAGACAAGAAAATACAAAAAGAAGTTATATCCCTTATCCTACATAGGATTGATGGGTCAAGGATCTGGAGATGTCAATGGGAGAAAGAGGGGATTTTAGGAATAAGTGAGACTGTGAAGGAATTGGAGCTCTTGATGGTGCTGAAAAGCAAGTATCGTGGTAAAGGTGTGAAAGTACTAGAAAGATAGGCAGCAATGGTCTGAGGATGGAATATGGGATTTAAGATGCCAGAGGCTTAGCTGTCCCAGGGAGTGACAAGGTTTAGGGCCTGGCTTTCAAAGTGGAGCAGAGCTGAAGATCTGATTAGAACGGAAAAGATTTATAAGCTCCCATAGTATAGAATCATATCTATTGAATGTGCTTTACATTTCCTAGCAGTGCCAAGCACAGATGGATTTTCTTTTTATTATAAAAACAATATGCCTACAGTTTGGAAAATAGAGGGGAGAGTACTCACATTCCCACCACCTACACAACTCATGTTCTCTATTTTTCTTTTTCTTTTTTCTGAGACAGAATCTTGCTCTGTCACCCTGGCTAGAGTGCTGTGCATCATCATAGCTCACTGCAACTTCATACTCCTGGGCTCAAGTGATCCTCCTGCCTCAGCCTCCCAAGTATCTGGGACTATAGGTGCACACCATGACGTCGGCTAATTTTTCTAGTTTTAGTAGAGACAGAATCTCACTCTTGCTCAGGCTGGTCTTGAACTCCTGACCTCAAGAGATTCTCCTGCCTCGGCTTCCCAGAGTGCTAGGATTACGGGCATGAGCCACAGCTTCCAGCCTTCATGTTCTCTATTGGTTGTATTGCCTTCCACATGATATATATAGTTGCAACCATAGCTTATATATGATTATCTTTTTATTTTTATTTCATGTTATAATATAGGCATTTTCATAGGCATTAAACATGGATTTTATAATTAATTCATGGGCTCTTGACAAATGTTTCAAATAACAATTTTGGAATTCTCCAGATCACAGATCAAGATCATGTTTCTAAAGACTCATTAACACGGGGATCACCATTGAAAACACAGGTTCAAGATTCCTCAGTGTGTGTTTTAATTTTTGCAAATTTTGATGCATCTTTAATTTTAACTTAAACAATGAGAATTTTTCTTCGTGTGTTTTTACATTTGTTATGGCCAGAGAAGGCTGCAGAGGTTTGGCAATGGGGTAAAATAAATGATTACTCCATTAAATCAGCCAGTCTTTTAGTAAACTTAACTCTTTTCCAACCCAGGAAAAGACAAGAGATGGTCTGTGACACCAGGTAGAGAAATGAGAATCCAGTGAAATTTTAAAACTTTCTTATCTTGTATCTGGGGAGAGGATACATAGAGTATTTTCTTAGCGCTTTTCTAACAGGAAGCCGTAGGTCTTTGGGGCAGCAGGGAGGAGGAGAGTGGAAGATTGATCCAGTATCATCCTTGCACTTACTACCTACAGACTTTGATTTGTACTCTGAACAACTTTGTAATATCCCTAATATCAAATAGTTGAGGAATGCAGTTGATCAAAAGAGTGACATTTGCAACAGCAAGGTAAGTTGGGAGACCATGAGTTTCTGACAGTAAGACAAAAATGAATCATGACCCTGTTCCTTCCTGATAATTTGGTTGAAGTTTCATAATCCTCTTCTTTCGTTTCACAAAAATGAGGCTCTTCATCTGTGCTCTGGATGGAGTAATTCCAAAATTGTTATTTGAAGCACTTAAGAACGCATCCATTAACTTAAAAAGCTATGTTATAACATGGAAAATGCTTACATTATAATGTTAAATTAAAATAAAAGGATAGATAATCATATGTAAGCCATGGTTGCAACCATGTACATTGTGTGGAAGGTGCTACACCAGTTGGGAGCGTGAGTTGTGTGGGCGGTGGGAGTATGAGCAATCCTCCCCCTCTATTTTCCAAAATGTAGTCATATTGTTTTTACAACAAAAAGAAAATCCATCTGTGCTTGGCACTGCTAGGAAAAATGTAAAGCTCATTCAATAGATATGATTCTGTGCTATGGGAGCTTATAAATCTTTTCCACTCTAATCAGATCTTCAGCTCTGCTCCACTTTGAAAGCCAGGCCCTAAACCTTGTCACTCTCTGGGACAGCTAAGCCTCTGGAATCTTAAATCCCATATTCCATCCTCAGCCTGTAGCTCCCCTATCTGTCTAGTACTTTCATGCCTTTACCACAATACTTCCTTTTCAGCACTATCAAGAGCTCCAGTTCCTTCACAGTCTCATTTATTCCTAGAATACCCCTTCTCTTGCCTTGACATCCTTTCTTATGCGAGCTAAACTCAACTACTTTCTCACCAGCACCAACAAATCTCTTGACACTGCAGCCTCCTGACTTATGCATACAGCAAACTTCCCACTGTTTTTCAATTCATGTGTCCTTCTGGGTCATCTAATATTGCTGTATAAACTCGTGCAATCCTATGGATAGAATCCATACAAAAGTATGTAAATTTTCCATTGTAGGCCAGGCCCAATGCCACTTAATAATCTTTATACTTTTCCCTGGCTATTTCTCTCTGACATTTCCCACATTGGCTGGTCCAAAGACGTTCTACTTCTTCTACACCCCCTAAGTGTGTATTCCCCAGGGTTCTGTCTGCAGTCCCTTCTCCTCTCTCTCTGCTGCTGCTTCTGCGTCAGCTCCCACCAGGTGAGTGTCTATCTCCAAATGCCACCCATCCCCTGCACCCACACATGCATATTGCACTGGGTACTTGGATGCTTTTGTTCTTGGATGTCACACAGGCATCTCAGGACCAAACTCATTATATTTTAATCAAAAAGCTGTCTTGTTCTAGGTTCTACATTTCAATTAATTCTAATGGCACCTATCCAGCTACCAATGTAGAAATCTAGAATGATATTTTACTGCTCTTTCTCATTCACCTCCTCCCACCCATCAGCATAATTGTGTGCTATGAATTTTGCCTTTTAGTTTCCTTTTAAATCGATGTCTCCTCTTCATGCCCATCCTTGCTGCTTTAGTCATTTCCCCATCATGAATGACCTGGCTTAGTATGTGTTCTCCCAACCGGTCTTCTTGACTCCTGAGTTGCTCTCCCCAAGCCACCCTCATCTCTCGGCCCAGCTTATAAAACACAATTGTTCATAGTACTTTGCCTGCTTAAAGCTCTTCAGTGAGCTCTCCCATCACTTAGTAGAAAAAGTTCAAATTCCTCAATGCAGCAAAAAAGCCCCATGTGATTTGTGTTACCTTTCTCGTGTCATCTCTGGCTCCACCAGTTTCCTGCACTCAGCCACACTGGACGGTCATTTTAACAAGTGTGCCCATCTTTTACACACCCCCATGCTGTTCCACAGCTGTTCTGTTTTCTGCTGATCACCTGTTGATCTGCTGGTTCTCCTTCCCTGACCTCTAAGCAAAGTCAGGGGATTTCTCCTCCCTCTCCCCAGGCTCCTTTGGTCACACTGCTGTCACTACTCTCATCAGATTTTACCGTGACTCTTTGTGTTTCTGTCTCTCACAGTGGACTAAGAGTCCCTTGAAGGCAGGGACCGTATCTCAATCATTTTTGTCTCCCTACTGACATCTTGGAAATGTTAAAGAAGAAAAAAACACCATCCTCTGACACTAGGCCCCCTCCAGCTTCTATTTTGCGTTCATTTCCCTTCAATCTTGGACGAATTCTCAACACCTCACAGCTTTACTTCCCATTTCCCTTTCCAACCCAGGGTAATCGGACACCCACCCTCTCCCCTTCCAAGGGCCGGCCAGGGAAAGGTCAGCTCTGACTCACGTATTGCCAAACCCCACACACACTTCCCGGCGCTGGACTTCTCTGACTTACCTTATGCCTTTGACACTGGAGACGTCTCTCTTGGATTTAAAGCTCTCTCTATGACACTGCACTTCCCTGCTCTGTCTCTAACCCTTTTTCCACCTTTGCAAACTCCTCTTCTCTGGTTGGCTCCCCTGCAGCTTGGTCCTCAGTCCGCTACTCTTATTTTCTGTACTCAGTGTAGAATGATGTCATTTATCACAGTCACAGTGTGATTTAGCCCAGTGGCTTTAATTACCACCTACATTCTCATAAATCTCCAAACTATATATAGCCTTCACCTCTCATCTGAACCTCAGATTTGAATATCCACTGTCCAGTGAACATGTCTTTTGTATGTTCTGTAGTTTCCTGAAACACAACAAGTGCAAAACTGAATTAAACATCTGCCCTCTGGCCTTTCCTCACCAGTCTGCCTTGCTCCCCTGCCACTAAAGGCTCCTTCTGAATTTCTTATGTAAGCCCCTACAACCTTGAGTTCCTCAACTGCAAAATAGAAATAGAAATTGATGAGGCTGTTAGAGGATTACGTGAGATGCACAGAACTGGCACATGGTAAAAGCTCAATAACATGGTTATTGCTCTTCTGTACTGTGCCTTATTTGCTCTTTTTTTTTTTTTTTTTTTTTGAGACAGCTCACTCTATTGCTCTGAGTAGAGTGACATGGCATCAGCCTAGCACTCAGCAACCTCAAACTCCTGGGCTCAAGTGATCCTCCTGCCTCAGCCTCCTGAGTAGCTGGAACTACAATCATGCACCACCACACCTGGCCAATTTTTCTATTTTTAGTAGAGATGGGGGTCTTGTTCTTGCTCAGGCTGATCTCAAACTCCTGAGCTCAAGGGAATCCTCCCGCCTCGCCCTCCCAGAGTGCTAGGATTACAGGTGTCAGCCACCGTGCCTAGCCTCTTAATCGGTCTTTTATCACCAGAGCTAAGTAGTGGTTGGCATATTATAGGTACTCAACACATAAGTGTTGATTTGAACCAAATTGAATGAATTTATGAATGAACTGGAGAACATTCATGCATAGTGGCATATTAAGAGAGTACAAATGAGCCAAACTGAACAAGGGTCTCAGATAATTTATTCCAGCAAGTGCCAACATTATATTGCAGAAAGAGGTTGGCGCATTTAGTGTACAGGACACTTCGGAGCTCTGCTCAGACCCAGCCTTTGGGTTGAAAGCATTCACTCCTCCAGCTTCTGCCAGTAGGACGGCTGACACCTTAGAGCTGCGTATCCCTCCTTGGAACTGCCCTGGGCTGAAGAAGCCACCTCACACGAGGTGTTGCCCCTGCCTGCATCTAAAGGCTGGGGGGTGAAGGTTACTAACGTCTGACCTACTCGCCCAACCTGGGACAACTTTGCAGGTTCATCCATGCAGGACAGAACTACGTGGCCGCTCACAGCAGCTTTAATCCCTGGCTGAACTTGTGCCTTGATTGCTGTAAATTGTGCGTCCTTTAAGCTCTGTGCCAACTTCCCTGTATTTTCCATCATGTGTGTCCTGCTGGGAAATACAAACATGGAAAGCGAAGGAAGCTCCCGAGGCTGCTGCCTGTGGCACACTCTTGGGGACACTGGTAAACCCTGTGTTGTGATCATACATCCCCTGGCAGGCAGTGACTAAGTCAAGGACTGGGCTGCATTTTCATTAATAAAAAAGGGGCCGAAACATTAGAGAAAATATATTACCTGCCCCTATCACATTGGAATTTCACTTTAAAATGTTTCGTTCTAGAGAAAAACCTACTAAATAACTAAAAGTAAGAAATTTTAGTTATTAAACTTGCCATACAGTTATAGCTAATCATAAATTGATTCTTAGCATGGATGGCCAGGATAGGTTTGGTGTGTTTTTCTTTTTTTTAATTATAGGGTATATCATAGTTTCTGTTTATAAATTACAAAGCAAACATATATTTAAAAGTAATACATCCACATAAAAAATAAGCAATACAGACTTAGACAAACTAAAGAATGAAAATCCTCCATCATCCCACTCTCCACAAAGTGACTCCTCAGAAACAGTCACCATGAAGCGCTTGGTGTATATCTGGCAGAAGGTGTATCATACGCAGCAGGTCCTCAAATAACGTGGTTTTGTTTATGGTCATTTTGTTGTAACATTGATGAGAAAAAAAAAATTGCTTCCTGGTGGGGCCACTGTCTGCGGAATAACGGGGTTGGAAAATGAATAAATACAAATTATTGCAAAATAAAAATTGGTAAGGTATCCTAGAATCACGTAAATGCATGACAATAAACGATGTTGGAAAAAAGCACTCAGAGAGCCTGCATATTTGTTATTGTTTGTTTCTGAGCTGTGCGGTGGTAGAAGGTGCGCCTTACAATTTTCCCTCTGCAAACATTCATTTCTTGGTTTAACCCACCACCTCTACGACCGCCATCACTCACTGATTCCCCAGACACTGGGTAAATAATTCTCTTTCTTGTTTTTATTAATCTTTCTTAAATATCTGTATAGCTCAAGCATTTTGGGTCTTTAGTTTGAAGTTTGGTGATATTTTTGTGACCAGTGAAGGAAACCAAAATATTTCACAGCAAAACATTCCTCCCTGGTATAACGAGTATTTTCAATTCAAGGCCCTTGAGGATCAACAGACACTGAAAGAGATTGTCCCCCTATCTACATAAGGACCTGATGGACCTGCCCTCCCTGGGGGGAAGGACTCCGCCTTCCCCTCCCCGTTATGTCATTATCTAGTTCAGAAAAGAAGACTGAAGAATGCAGGCACACCTGAACAGACACTGTCACAAGATAATGTCTATCTCTCAGGCTCATGCAGTGTCCAAAGAGAGCCATTTACATGTTAATCTGTGTTCTTTGATCGGTTCACTCTCCCTAGTAATCATTTATTGCCCCTCAACAGAATTACCTATATTCTCCCTCTCCCTTCTGCAAAAAGGCTATATAAGCGTCTGCACCCCATTGGGAGGTTGGGGGACACTCTGTGATTCTCCTTCATGCACGCAGTTCAATGCCATTTCTCCAATTCACCTGACTTTTGTCAACTGATTTTTCTAGCAAACCTGCAGAGGATAAAGAGGCAAGTCCCCCCATCTCCCGCCCCTATACCAGAAATATGCCATAGGAACTTCATTCTTGTTTATGTCAATTAGTCTATGATAACACTGGTTTTGTTATATGTCATTTCACTTCATGTCAAAGTTTCCAAGAACCTATGGAAGACATTGAGAACTTACTGTATATTTACATAAATACAGATGGTAAATTGCATGTGAGATTTCTTAAGCTAACATAGATAGATAGGAAAACCTCTATGTTAGGCTTAAAGAATTCACCCTCCCCGAACTTCCATCCAAACCTCCTATAAAACCCCCTGCTCTCCCCTTCCTAGAGGTGTATTAGGCACGTAGCCTTTGCCAGACCCCTAGGGAGATAAAGGAATGGAATGCAGGAGGGGAACTTACTTTCCTCATCTCTCCTGATAAGGACTGGGCTTATCCCTCCTGGTTGTTTGAAAAGAATTTATTACAGCAGCTGTTCTGGCCCAGTTGCTCACTCCCCCCGGAAAAACCCTCTATAAAACCCAAGGCTCTCCCCTCCCTCAGTGTGGACGCTCTTTTTGGCCTCCACCCATCTTCACCCAGATGCTCAAATAAACAGCATTTTGCTACACGTGAGGCTTTGTGTGTCTCCCTCTCAGCTCCAGACCTAACACTCTACTCTCTCACCCATCCTTCTATTCAGTTGACTTTCCTTTTTCTTCTTTCCCAAAACAACTTCCTATGAGAACTCTATGAGATCATCCATTTCTCTGAAAGTTCACCTTCTTCTGAAAGTGCTAACATGGCATGTATAGCAAGGTAGCTGGAAGGACTTCTGATTTTCCTCTTTTTAAATCTTGAGTTCCCGTATTCACGGCACACATAGATGTGCTGCTTTCATTAGCTCCTCTCACTTCCAATTTAATAACAACAGAGAATTAGAAAATTTCTGCTTCTTAGAACATTGCTGGTATTTTTCTTTTGATCTGTTTGTACCTGTTAGAACTTGTGCTCTCTCCTATCCACATACAGAACTGTGTTTCCTGTATAGGCAACAGGAAAAGGCTGCAACTATTACTGCAGGCATGATTAAGAATAAATAGATTTGGCCAGGCATGGTGGCTCACGCCTGTAATCCTAGCACTCTGGGAGGCCAAGGCGTGTGGATCGTTTGAGCTCAGGGGTTCGAGACCAGCCTGAGCAAGAGTGAGACCCCTCTCTACTAAAAGTAGAAAGAAATTATATGGACAACTAAAATATATATATACAAAATATTAGCCGGGCATGGTGGTGCATGCCTGTAGTCCCAGCTACTCGGGAGGCTGAAGCAGGAGGATTGCTTGAGCCCAGGAGTTTGAGGTTGCTGTGAGTGAGGTTGATGCCATGGCACTCTAGCCTGGGCAACAGAGTGAGACTCTGTCTCAAAAAAAAAAAAAAAAAAAGAGAGAATAAGTAGATTTAAGAAAGAATCCCAGACTTTGAGGCTTGTAAAACCATGAAATTATAACCAGCTCGATGAACCCCTATATGTTTTTTGTAATCCTCTTCCTTAACTAACTACTTGGTCCTTTGTGTCGTTTCCCAGAAATGATGGACTTGAACTCCTGGCTTCAGGTGATCCTCCCACCTCCCAAAGTGCTGGGATTATAGGTGTGAGCCACCATACCTGGTCTGAAATAATGGATTTTCTATAAAACAAAGGAGTTGAAATTCTGAAGGTCCCAGGGCAGCCTTCCTGACAGCAGGACTTGCCATCCCCCTTCACCTGCCCCAGGGCATGTGGTCCTTCCTTAAAAAGCCCCTGATCTCCCTTAGTTGGGAGACAGATTTGACAGATTCTCTAGTTCTCCGGACAAGACATCTGTCCTGTTAAAAATTCCTTTCTTGACCTGGCTCCGTGGCTCCTGCCTGTAATCCTAGCACTCTGGGAGGCCAGGGTGGGAGGATCACCTGATCTCAGGAGTTTGAGACCAGCCTGAGCAAGAGCGAGACCCCATCTCTACTAAAAATAGAAAGAAATGATCTGGACAGCTAAAATATATATATAGAAAAAATTTCTATATATGTAGAAAAAATTAGCCAGGCATGGTGGCGCATGCCTGTAGTCCCAGCTACTCGGGAGGCTGAGGCAGGGGGATCACTTGATCCCAGGAGTGTGAGGCTGCTGTGAGCTAGGCTGATGCCATGGCACTCTACCCCAGGTGACAGAGGGAGACTCTTAGAAAAAAAAAAAAATTCCTCTCTTCCTTGGCAATTCTCACTGTCTCATTAATTGGATCTTTGTGTGACAAGCAACTGGATCTAGACCAAAACCCTCTTGCAGTTTTTGATAACAAAATAAGCTACCGTTGAAAATGATATCTGTTCCCTTGGAGAATCCTAGAACCATAGAAAGTTTGAAAATAGAAGATTAGAAGTCACCCAATCCTATTTTACCTGATGCTGAATTTTTAACAGCACAACAAAATAACATGCAGGCATAAAATATGTCAGAATTATGAGTGGCTTAGACTAAAATGCATTTAGAGACAAGAATCTGGACAGTTAAATTTGGATAGATTCAATTATTTGAAGACAAGACCTGGACTAAGTCTCTTGCTCTAAGAAAGCAAATGTTATTGCTACTTTTTACATTTCCAGTAAATTGGACAGAAACTAGCCAATATAAAATCATACCAGTTATGTAAAGAACTTTTTTAAAAAAGGGTTAACCATAGTTGGAATTTTTTATTTAGGAGTTATAAATTTAGATTTTTTTCAGGTTTAAATCAAAACATATGGTCTTTAATTATAGACAGCCAGTGTTTTTCTTATAAGAAACAAATGGCTAATTTATATTCATGTTTCCTTTGTCATAAAAGGCAGATAGAAATAAACACCAAATTGTTATATCTGCAGCAATGCCTATAAATAAGATATGTCTCTAGTTTCTTAGGGGTAGTTTGCAAGTCTTCAAATCCTTGCTTTGGAATTAGCTTTGTCATTAAAACTCCTCCTTAAAAATGAGTAGGGCCAGGCGAGGTGGCTCACTCTTGTAATCCTACCACTCCGGGAGGATCACTTGAGGTTAGGAGTTCAAGATCAGCCTGAGCAAGAGAGAGACCCCGTCTGTACCAAAAATAAAAAAAATTAGCCAGGCATGGTGGTGCGCACTTGTAGTCCCAGCTACTCGGGAGGTTGAGGCAGGGGGATCCTTTGAGCTCAGGAGTTTGGGGTTGAGGTGAGCTATGATGATGCCACTGCACTCTAGCCCAGGGGCGACCAGTGATACTCTGTCTACGGGGGAGGGAGAATAAGTAGGACAGAACTCGCTCCAAAAAGAACATTTGAAAGAATGACAACACGCATGTGCTTTCTATCTGCACTGAAGAGAACACTGTAATGTCAACCAGCAACTAAAGGATGCAACTACAATATGAATTTCAAAGTGTTAAGTTTAGCCTGTGGCTGCTTCCTTACCTATTTTAAGTTCAATCTTCATATCTCTCACTTCTGTTTTCTGTACATCACTTTCACTTTCCTTTTTGTCTCCCTAAATCTTCTCCAGCTACCCCTAGAGTTGCTCAGAACCTGTTCTGGTTGGGGCAGGTTGTGGGGAGGCTGCCTGATGAGCCAATCATTTTTTGCTCAACTAAATTCTGTTAAATTTAATTTGTCTAAATTTTTCTTTTAACAAAAGTAAAATGAATCTGTACAATAAAACTGAAAAACATCAACATCCTAAAAACTTAATGTACAATATGCTAGAACTCTTCCAGAGAGAAAAATAAAGACCTCGATGAGTCAGAAAATTAGTGATGACATTATGTTGCTATGACAGTAGAACTGATTAACAACCACGAAAACAACCTTTTATATCAGGCATCCTGCAGACCCAGAAATGGTCATTCTTCTTAGAACAAAGAAGATGGTGACTGGGGAGGAGGAATGTATTAATAGTAATCTGCAAAATAAAGATAAACTACAGATTTTTCCATTGCCACCACACTTTTGTAACCAGATACCACTTGAATTTTTTTTAGTTTATTATAATAAGCATACTTGAGCCAGCAAATCACAAACTTTCATACAATAAATGTTTGAATGCAGTAGCTATCATACCTTACCTGTTATTTACTCATACCTAACACGGTTGACCATGCCCCGTTAAATACTAGCATACAAGGAAACCTCACCCTGTTGGGAGAACATTCCCCTTGTCATTATCAGCACAGCGGGTGCCTGGGACAACTCATAACAGATCTGGCTGCAGCTGTCCCAGGGATCCAGGCCTGCATAATTGGTGACTTTACATTGATATTCTGCTGAAATTTCCTGGTACCTAAGAGGTTAAAATCTCAGAACATCTTAAAAAAAGAAAGTAAGTACTTCTAAACAATGCTGGAAAGGGGCTAATACATTCTTCTGGATTAACACCAAAGTATGATGCAAATGAATTTAATCCCCTTGATATTCAGGGAGAAATTAAAGCTAATGAATTAAATGTGCAAGTCTTCTTTTGTAGCAATTCTCTTTTGCAAATATTGCAATAATCTTGCATTGTCAACATTATTGGAAAGCTGCTTTCTAGCTATCTTGAACATTATTTCCCTACTGAGCATCTATGTGCTTAGAATTTTGATGATGAGTGCATTGATTAGTTTTCAAGATCCTGAACATTTTTTTTTTCGTAAAATTTTTATCTTGGGGAATAGACAAAGATGTGTTGTATGTATGTGTGTGTCATTACCAATACCCTTTGAAATAGTTCATAAACTCTTTATTTTTGCCATAAGCTTATTGAAAGCTTTTTCCTGCTGTCTTAAAAAGATATGCTAACTATAAGATTTTTATAAGAAAGCTTAAGAGATTAGGAATTTTTAGACTTGTATTCAATACTGAAGTATTCATAAGACAATGAGAAATATGGTCTCCTGGTAGATATTTTCTGGTCTTACAAAAATAGTCAGATGTTTCAATAGTGTATTTTAAATTCTGGAATCATTCCCACTCATGAAGTCTAAATATGTATTTCTATAGTCATTAATTCATTAGCACATTGATGGATTATAATTATGTAGTTTGACGTATTACACTTTCCATTGATAGTAAGTGAAAATTTCAGAAAAAAGATGAATTTGTTTTTGTGAACTGTTTGTCTTGGTGCAAGGTGGATTTGTATTTCGTCTAGGGCTCAGCATTTGAACTAGGGAGGAGGAACATTTTTGATTTTGTAATGTATCTTGAAGTAAAGGCAGAACATGTCTCTTTTCTACTACCATATGTGTTTTTTAAAAAATTAGTATCTTTTTGACAGCAGTGCTAGGATTGGTTGAATTGACAATTTAAGTTTCTTTTTTTTTTTTTTTTTTTTTTTTTTTGAGATAGCGTCTTGCTCTGTTGCCCAGGGTAGAGTGGCATGGTGCCAGCCTCACTCACAGCAACCTCAAATTCCTGGGCTCAAGCGATCCTCCTGCCTCAGCCTCCCGAGTAGCTGGGACTACAGGCATGCACCACCATGCCCGGCTAATTTTTTCTATATATATTTTTAGCTGTCCATATAATTTCTTTCTGTTTTTAGTAGAGACGGGGTCTCGCTCTTGCTCAGGCTGGTCTCGAAGTCCTGAAATCAAACAATCTGCCTGCCTCGGCCTCCCAGAGTGCTAGGATTATAGGCGTGAGCCACTGCGCCCAGCCGACAATTTAAATTTCTTAATCCAAGTTCACAGGGACCAGAGAGTGTCATCTGGAAGTCAATGGAATATGATAAAACAAGATTTTTCACCAGGGTGTGTATAAATACTATACCCAATAAAATACTCACTATGGGGATATTTTTGGCAAGTTTTATTAGACATTACATTCCTTGCTTGGAATGCACGGCACGAATGTCATTCTACCCGCTGCACTGTCGATGGGTTCATTTGAGCTGGCAGGGACAATCTAAGAACCTCCATTTACCAATGCTAGCCTCTAGATAGGAGACTGCACTGCCTGAAATGACTTTATGTGCATGAGTGAGACTGTATATGCATGAGCTGTTAAGAACCTAGCAGCTGGGTGAGGTGGCTCATGCCTGTAACTCCAGCACTTTCAGAGGCTGAGGTGGGTGGATCACTTGAGGCCAGGAGTTCGACACCAGCCTGGGCAACACAGCAAGTCCCTCCCCCCCCCCACAACCATCTCAACAAAAATTTAAAAATTAGCTAGGTGTGGTGGCATGTGTCTGCAGTCCCAGCTACTTGGGAGGCTGAGGCAGGAGGATTGCTTGAACCCAGGAAATTGATGTTATAGTGAGCTATAACTGGGCCACAGTACTCCAGCCTGGGCAACAGAGCAAGACCCTATCTCTAAATAAAAAAAAAAAGAACCTAGGATGTCAAACATTTGTCTTCTCCTCTGACTTTTTTTTTTCTTTTTCTTTCTTCTTCATTTTGTTTTAAAGCATAAATTCTTCCCTAGAGCAACCAGGGGAATGTAAAATGCAAACAGCCCCTACTATTTCTTAATTCCTTAGCTGCTACCAACAATGGATGTGGGATGTTGTAAAAGGCATCAGGGCAGAGTCTCTATGTGCTTTCCAAGGATGAATTTCTCACCACACAGCTCACATAAAACGGTCCTGAAAAATCTGATGATGGCGTTCTCCCCCACCTCCTGGTGGGGGAGGGGACATCTGGTCCTACCAAATTAAAAGACTAGAAAAAATTCTTTCTAGAGCTGACAGGACACTGTCCTGACTGGGGAGTGTCCCCAGGAGTCAGAGGACTCAGGCCATTTCAAGTTTGTCCACAAAGCCTGTATTCTCAGTACATTTCTCAAGTGCTTGGTTTAAAGAATTGAACTGTTTTCTTTTCAGTTACTGATAGCAGGAATCATTTGACAAACCCAATATGGTTTGGAGTATATAACTAGATTTGGAAAACTATCAGACCTTTATAGTACATTATATTAAATTCTTACCTTCTCTGGAAGGTCTTGAGTCTTAATGAATCATATTTTAAAAGGAAAAATAGTGTTTCAAAAGAAAGCAGGAAAGCAATTTTCCCAGTTTAAGAATATAAGTGAAAAAGATTCCCCCCACCCACATTTCTTCAAAGTGAGAATTAAAGGCATTAGGGCTAATGTATCATTTAGTTTATTTCAGTTCAGATGGGTTAAACATCTACTGAGCATCCACAGGTGCTGGCGTCAAATGTCGTGCTGGGGGCACCAAGATGAAGAAAATACTGTTTCTGCATTCAAGAAACTCAATGCCTGGTGGAAGAGAGAGAGGCACACACATGGACACTTTCAAAAACATGGCAAGGACTATGACTGAATTGTTCTCAGGGTGCTCTAGGAACCTAGAGGCAGAGCACTGAGGTTAGCCATGGATGGATGCTCTTAGATGGAGATAATGCCTGAACTGGGTTTGAAGTATAAAAAGGAGGTTACAGGCCAAGGAAGACTAGGGTGAGGAAGAGGAAAAGGAGGAGTGTGGTTGGGGAGATTAGAAAGCTGGCTGGTGCCTGTAATTCCAGCACTTTGGGAGGCTGAAGCAGGAGGATGGCTCGAGGCTGAGAATTCGAGACCAGCCTGAGTAACATAAGGAGACCCCATCTCTACAAAAAATAGAAAAATTAGCCAAGTGTGGTGGTGCATGATTGTAGTCCTAGCTACTCAGGAGGCTGAGGCAGGAGGGTCCCTTGAGCCCAGGAGTTCAAGGCTATACAGTGGGCTGTGATTGTGCCACTGCACTTGAGCCTGGACAACAGAGCATGACCCCATCAAAAATAAACAAACAAAAAACCAATCCAGGTGGGAAGATACAGAATAGGATGTGCTAATCAGGGAGCTATAAACAGCTATGAATGGGGAGCGAACATGGTGAGGAGGGAAGGAAAGAGGATGTAACTAGAGGAACTGGCATACTCCAGGTCACTAAGGGTCTTATATCCCAGGCTAAACAGCACAGACTTCAGTCTACAGGTGATGGGAGAGAAATAAGAATGGGATGAACATCAACAACTGTGAAAAGTCTGAGATTTTAATCCGCTTGTAAGCTAACAAGTTAGGTTACTGTAGTTTCATGGCTGCTTATAGAAGACACAAGACTCCTGGGTCAGAGACAAAAGACTTTGTTACTCATGGTACAACAGGCAGCATGAGCATCAAGTTCATGTTGGTTCACCTTGTTCTATAAGTTCCATGGAGGCCACAGGAAGGTGGGCTCGGGTGGACGCTGCACACAATGGGCTTGCATTACAGCCAAGAAACCCCGAGTTTAGGATTTGCCAGTATTTTATAAGAGAGATCCGTGAAACTCTGGTCAACCTTTGCCCTGGAAGGAGATATTATCTTTATTATACTAGACAGAAAACAAATCTGCTTTTTGTCTTCAAGAGAAATGCTGTAGCTTCCAAGGCTGTTTACAATGTAGATATTCTTGAAAAGACAGTCCAGAACAAAAGCTGTCAGTATTTCTGTTCACAAGATGTACAGAAATGTTAGAGAAACATGAGGCATTATCTCCCAACAACAATTGAATGTGCTTTAGGTGTATCACTCCGGGGGTAGTTGAGGGATGGGGTTAAATGTTTGTTACAAAAATCCAAGGGAGAGAGATGAGGTTGAATTTGAGAGATAGCTACATGGGAAAAATAGGCAACTCTTGCCATCTGAGAGAGAGGGAATGGTCTAAAACAGGGACCAGCAACCTTTGTTTTGGTCAAGGGCCAGAGAGTAAATATTTTTGGGCTTTGTGGACCATTTAGCCTCTGTTGCACTCAATTCTGCTGTTGTGGTGTGAGAACAGCCACAGACAAAACAAATGTGTGCTGCTGTGTTCCAGTGAAACTTCACTTATGTAAACACATGCATGGAACGTAGTTTTCCAATCCCAGGCTTGGAACAAACCACGGGTTTTTGTCTTGTATGACTAGATAGATGGATATCTTAATAATAATTGACAGAAGAGGTTTAGCCAGTTTTTCGTTTTTTTATTTTGTTTTTGGTGTGAGAGAGTGGGGAGATGAGGTTTTGAAACTTTTGAATTCAGGAAAGTAAGGGCTATCCAGGAAGAGATGTTCTCTAGGCAGCTGACTATATAAATTTGAAGCTCAAGACAAGGTAGGTGTTAGGGATAATGATTCAGAAGTTCTAAGTATATAGATGGAAGCTAAAACCGGAAGTGAGTATCATCACTCAAGGAGAACAGCAAGACTAGGGGAAAAGGTGGCCAAAGACAAAGCCCTAGGCAAGCACCAACATGCACAGGCCAGGCTTAACCCAGGAGGTACCCGAAACTTCTTCAGATGTAACATCTGATTTGTGTGTGTGTGTATGTGTGTGTGTGTCTATAAAAAAGAGATTGGAGAATGTACTTTAATGTTAAAACAAAGCAACCCTCCCCCAAACCTTCAACTCTGAAAACCCCCCAAACTCTGTAAGTCATTCATTCTTCACCAGAATAGTAAAAGACTTCTAAGAAATTTCAGAGGCACACCCATATTCTCGTCTTTTTTTAATACGTGATTTTGAGAGTAAAGTTAATTGAGAAGGATCTTGGTTAGTTATGCTGAAAGTCAAACTACTTCCATTAGAATCTAGTTTTTTATTTTATCCGAGAAAGGCATGCAGTGGGGCTTGTTCCATTCTCTTCTGAATACAACTATGGCTGCAGTCATTAGTTATTCAGTTATTTGGTCAGCAAACATTTAGTGAGGGCCTGTAATACGCACAGCTAGGCGCTGCGGACGGTAGAAGGATGAACGTGGCACAACCTGTCTGTGTTTAAACAAAATAATAGTGACACCAAGCAGAATGTGATCAATGTCCTAAGCGACGGTCACTAAAACCATAGCAATGTTATTGGTGCACGTTCTCTGCTGCCCTTTGTAATTATGCCCAGAAACCTCCAGAAAAAAACCTGAATCCATGCTTTTAAATCATAGTGATCTGTGTCTCCAAGAAGGGGAAACAGGAAATAAAACTGCACCATTACACATGCTCTGTCAAAAGGATCTGGAGCAGAAGGGATGAAGTTCAACCAACACTACGGCCATCTACGTGAGTTGTAGAGACACCTCTCTTTGGTGGTTTGTTGCAAGAGTAGAAGATACCTGATTTTAAGAAAGAAATATAAAATCATGTGGCAAAGATAATGATTGCATTTACACACACACACAGAAGTTTAACTTTAGGTCAAACAACTATTTTTTATCTACATGACCACAAGAAATTTTAAATCTTAAAAAAATTTTTTAAATGAAAAATTTCAAACTAATTTAGAGTTGTGTAAAAAGCAAAGACACTAAAAAACCAGCATTTGTTCTTGCTTGCTTTATCTCCGAAATGGAAGAATCTAATATTTAGGGGGTAGGCTATGCTATATTGGCACAGGGTCTTTTATTTTGTTAGTGCAAAACAAGCCAAACCCATAGTGAATTTTCACCATGTTACAAGTATATATCTATATTTGAGTGAAAAACAAGTCCATATATTTTTTCTTGAGTTATTACTTTTCAGATAAGATATAATGTTTTACCTTATTCATACAAACTAATAAAAATTGAATATATTCTTTGGTAGTTTACTGTAAACCCTGCAGAGAAAGAAACTATAGCTTTTACTCCTCAATTTTGATTTTAATTAAAATAATTAAAGACGCCCCTAGATCATTAAAAGCTATTGCATGTTCTATTGGAGGGTCTATTGATTCATCCTTTTGAACACTCATTATGGAAATAGGTAGTGTTAGAGCACAGCTGAGCTTAAGTACTGTATTTCACATAGCATTTGCATCTGTAAATAATGGTAATTGTGAAAAATGCCTGTTTGTGTTCATCAAAGTGAATTTCCTTGATTGATTAATCAGATTACAGATCTGACAATGCCTTTGGAGGCAAGTCTTCTCATGGTTTAAACAGATGTAGTCTTGATGAGCCACTCACCCCGCTCTATTACTTTGAAAGCCTACTTGCAGGCCTGTTGAAAGGCTATTGTAGGCAGACTTGCTAACAGCAGCAACCTAGCACCACATGATCAGAATTTCCTATTCCCTGTCTTCCCACCCTGTCTTCCTTAAAGAAGAGGGTGAATTTGTCCAGCCGTAGGTGGATCAGAATAAAAGAGGATGGTAAATGAATAAAGTTGTACTTGGAAGGCCCTACTTCTCCCCGTCGGTTTGGGTACAAAGCTTAATGACCAATGTTACCTATACTCAGCCTCTAATGCCACCTCCTGAGTGCTTTATGCCTGATGGCTCCTGCCCTTCTTCAGATCCTCTGCAGAAAGTGTCTGAGTAGGTGCAAGTGCATCTTCAATGCGACTCGACTCTACGTTTATTGCTGAAGTTAAGTTCACCTCCTTCAGACTGTGCGTTTCTCTGGGGAGCAGCTGCTGTCTGCTGTTTCCGTTACAACTCCCCTTATAGCAAGACATGGGCTGTGACCACTGCTGCTTGTTTGCCATCCAAACCTTAAGGTTTACTGCCATATATTCTTCAGAAGGAGCCAAGAATGGAAAAATAAGGTTGTTTGGTAGCATGGATTAAAGCGAAATCATGTAGGGTGTTAGCTGCCAGGCTGATCTGGACTTTGTGAGTTCTTGTGAGCAGGGGGAGTGGAGGGTAAGTGGAAGGAGTTGGGGGATGGGCCGGGCAGTAAGCAATTGCTGAAATGTGAACAAGAAGCAAAGGCCATAAAGACAGACTGCAGACATCACAGCGAAGGCAAGGACTAATCAATGCAGTCTGAAGGAGCAGGTGAGATTTGAAGAATGGGGAGAAAAGAATTGAGCAAAAAGGGAAAGAGAGAACATTCTAGTTGGCTAGAACATTAATGAGATTAATGGAATTTCAGCATCTGAAATATTTTTGACAAAGAATTCATTTTTTTCTCACCAGGCTTAATATTAATAGTTTCCACTCTTTTGGATATTATGACTATTGCTGTTAGCGCATCTGTGTACAAGTTTTTGTGGGGATGTACGTTGTCATTTATCTTGCATATCTATCTAAGAGTGGGATTACTTATGTCATGTGATAATTCTATGTTTAACATTGTGAGGAACTACCCGTTTTTCTAATTGGCTGCACCATTTTGTGTTCTTTCCAACAATATATGAGGGTTCTTATTTGCACCATCCTTGCCAATACTTGGTATTTTCCATTTATAAAAAATTGATTTTCTATTACCAAATAGCATCTATTATATACCATCTGAATAAGATGGCTATTACTATGGCCATCCTAATGTAGTGGTTTTGATTTGCATTTCCCTAATGACTAATTATATTGAGCATCTTTGCATGTAAATATTGGCCATTTGTATCTTCTTTGGAAAAATGTCTATTTAGGTCCTTGGCCTTTTATTTTATTTGAGATAGAGTCTTGCTCTGTTGCTCTGGGTAGAGTACAGTGGCATCATTGTAGCTCACTGAAAACTCAAACTCCTGGGCTCAAGAGATCCTCTTGCCTCAGCCTCCTGAGTAGCTGGGACTACAGGCACGGGTGACGATGCTGGCTAATTTATCTACTTTTAGTAGAGACGGAGTCTCGCTCTTGTTCAGACTGGTCTTGAACTCCTGAGATAAAGCAATCCTCCCACCTCGGCCTCCCAGAGTGCTAAGATTACAGGCATGAGCCAGTCTTGGCTTATTTTTTTAATTGGCTTATTTATCTTTTTATTATTAAGTTTAAAGGATGTGTGTATATATGTATGCACATACACACATGTATATATGTAAATATGTGTGTGCATTCTGAATACAAGTGCTTTACCAGATATATGATTTGATAATATTTTCACCAATTCTGTGGATTGTCTTTTCATTTTCTTGATGGTATCATTTGTAGCATAAAAGTTTTAAATTTTATGAGTTCCAATTTATTTATTTATTTTATCACATGTGTTTTTGGTGTCATACCTAAAAGCCCTTTCCCAATCCAAGGTTATGAATATTAATTCCTTTGTTTTCTTCTGAGAGTCTTACAGTTGTAGCTCTTACATTTAGGTCTATGATCTGTTTGGGGTTAAGTTCTGTGTATGGTATAAGAAAGGGGTCCAAATTCCTCCTTTTTTTTTTTTTTTTTTTTTGAGATAGAGTCTCACTCTGTTGCCCAGGCTAGAGTGCTGTGGCATCAGCCTAGCTCACAGCAACCTCAAACTCCTGGGCTCAAGCAATCCTCCTGCCTCAGCCTCCCGAGTAGCTGGGACTACAGGAATGTGCCACCATGCCAGGCTAATTTTTTCTATATATACTTTTAGTTGGCCAGATAATTTCTTTCTATTTTTAGCAGAGATGGGGTCTTGCTCTTGCTCAGGCTGGTCTTGAACTCCTGACCTCGAGCGATCCTCCCGCCTCAGCCTCCCAGTGTGCTAGGATTACAGGCGTGAGCTACCGCACCTGGCCCCAAATTCCTTCTTTTCATTGTAGATATCTGGTTGTTTAGAACCATTCATTGAAAGGACTGTTCTTTCCCCATTGAATTGTCCTGACTACCTTGCCAAAAAGTAATTGGCTATACATTTATTCTGGACTCAATTCTTTTCCATTAAGCGATATGTCTATCTTTATGTCAGTACCACACAGTCTTGAGTAATTTAGCTGTGTAGTAAGTTTCAAAATCAGGAAGCTTGAGTCCTCCAATTTTGTTTTTCTTTTCCAAGACTGTTTTGGCAATTCTGGGTCCCTTGCCTTTCCATATGAATTGTAGGATCAGTTTGTTAATTTCTGCAAAGAAAAAGATCCAGCTGGGGTTTTAATGGGAATTGCATTGAATTTGTAGATCTGCAGATAGTTTTATTTCTTTCTCTTCAATATGCATTTCTTTAATTCCTTTTCTTGACTAAATTCCTTGTCAAGAATTTCCAGTACATATTGAATAGAAATGGAGAGCGTGGACGTGCTTGTCGTGTTCCCAATCTTAGGAGAAAAGCATGGTCTTTCACCATTAAGTAATATACTGGCTGTGAGTTTTTCTCAGATCAATTTGAGGAAATCCCCTTCTATTCCTAGTTTGTTGAATGTTTTTCATCACAAAAGAGTGTTAGATATTGTCAAATGCTTTTTATGCATCTATTGAGATGATAATGTGGTTTTTGAGCTTTATTTTGTTAATATGGAGTATTACATGAATTGTTTTTCATATGTTAGGCTGACCTTGCATTCCTGGTTGGTCATAGTGTATAATCCTTTTTATGTTACTATGTTGCTATATTTGGTTTTCTAGTTTTTTTTTTTTTTTTTTTGAGACAGAGTCTCACTCTGTTGCCTAGGCTAGAGTGTAGTGGCATCAGCTTCGCTCACTGCAACCTCCAACTCCCGGGCTCAAGCAATCCTCCTGCCTCAGCCTCCCAAGTAGCTGGGACTACAGGCATGCCCCACCATGCCTGGCTAATTTTTTCTATATATTTTTAGCTGTCCAGATCATTTCTTTCTATTTTTAGTAGAGACGGGGTCTCGCTCTTGCTCAGGCTGGTCTCGAACTCCTGACCTCGAGTGATCCACCCACCCTGGCCTCACGGAGTGCTAGGATTACAGGCATGAGCCACCGCACCCAGCCGGTTTGCTAGTATTTTGCTCAGGGTTTTGTTTCTATATTTATCAGGGATATTAGTTTCTAGTTTTCTTTTCTTGTAATGTCTTTGTTGAGTTTTGGTATCAAGGTAATATTGGCCTCATAGGTTTTGCCTATACTTTTACATAGATACATTCTCCATATATATTTTTACAAACCAAACAATATTATCATGTTGCTTCAATAATCAAACACAAGTTAGAAAAATGAAGAAGAAAAATCTATTGCATTTAACCATATTTTTACTCTTTCCATTGTTCTTCCTGATGTTACGAGATTCCTTCTTTTATTATTTACTTTTTCTTTCCGGAACATCCTTTATCTATTCTTTTAGGGCAAGTCTGCTGGTAACAAATTCTCTTTGTTTTCCTTCATCTCATCATGTCTTAATTTCATCTTCATTATGGAAGAGTATTTTTGCTGGACATGGAATTCTAGGTTGACTGTTATTTACTTTTAGCACTTGAAAATTGTTTTGCTGCTTCCTTCCAGCCTTCATAGTTTCTCATGAGAAATTCTCTGTCATTAGAATTGTTGTTCCCTTAAAGGCAATGCGTCATTTGTCTCATGTTGTTCTTAAGATTTTTTTCTTCATCTTTAGTTTTCACAAGTTTGACTATGATATGTCTGGATGTGGAATTGTTTGAGTTTCTTTTTGGAGTTTGCTCTGCTTCTTGAATATTTTATGTATTTTGCCAAGTTTGGGAAATGTTCAACCATTTTCTAAAAATGGTTTTTCAGCCCTAACCTCTTTTTCCTATCCTTCTGGAACTCTGATGACATAAATTTAATTCTTTTGTTATAGTCTCACAATTCTCTGTGTCTCTGTTAATTTTTTTTTTTCAGTCTATTACTTCTCTCTGTTGTTCAGATTGGGTTACCTGTAGTCTATCTTCAAGTTTACTGATTCTTTTCTCTTTTCTCTTCATTCTTTTATTGAGCTTATCTATGGGTTTTTCTTTTCTTTTTTGGTTATTACATTTTTCAGTTCTAAAATTTCTATTTGTTTCTTATTTATAACATTCATTTTTTTCTGAGACTTGCTATTTTTTCACTTGTTTCAAGCAGGTTCATACTTGTTGAAGCATTTTTATGATGACTGCTGTAAAATCCTTGTCAGATAATTCCAACATCTGTGTCTTCTCAGTATTGCCTCTGTTGATTGTTTTTTCTCACTCAGTTGGAGATTTTCCTGCTTCTTGGTATGGCAAGTGATTTTTGCTTATAGCCTAGACATTTAGAGTATGATGCATGAGACTCTGAATCTTATTGATTAATAAATCTTCTAGTTTAGGAGACTTTATCTGACACTGTTCCAGCAGAAGTGGGTGGGAAACCACTTCCTTCGTGATACGCAGTCCTGCAAGTCTAGATTCCCCATGTGGCCTCTGTTAGCACCCTGGTGGGAGGTCTCTCATAACTGATGGGTGGGAATAGGAGTCAGGCGCCCCACTATGCCACCATGACGTCACTCTGGCCTGAGGGAGAGGGTGACATTACTGCTCAGACATTACTGCTCTCCACTCGGTCTCCACAAGGACCACTGTGGGGGAGGACTGCCTTGTTTCCCCTAAGTGGGAGTCAAAGTTCACCTGGCCTCCCCAAACTCAGTGAGGAGGAAAAGGTATGCTCATTACTTCCAGATGGGGATGAAAGTCCAGACTCCCCCGTAATCTTTACTGCCACTGTGAGAGAAGAGGTTTGCTACTGTCAGGCAGGGATGAAAGTCCTGGCTGTACTGGTGGAGGTGAGTGTGCCTTGTCACAGCTGGGCAAAACCTGTAATTCCCACCAATTCCCACCCAGCCTTTGCTGACAGGGTTGACGGTGGGGTTGCATATTTTTCTGTGGAGTTTGGCCGAGAGTAGAGGAGGGTATTATATAATCGTTTTCTGTCTTGCTAGGCTACCCTTTTCTTAGTCCTTTGGTTAGAGAGAACTGGCACTTCTCGGAGCTTTTTATTTTTTGGTCTGTCCCAACTGGCACTTACAAACTATTGCCTCTCCAGCAAAAAGAAAACCGAGGATGCTCACCGCCATGCTTTTCCTCAGGCTGCAAGCCAGTCTGCCTTCTTCTTTCCCCCTTTCAAAGTCTTTTTATGTTTATTTTACATATAATATCTGGAGTTTTCATTGTACTTCTGTTGCGCCTATTTGTGATTCATAGTTCACAGCTAGTGAATTTATTTTTAGTTATTTATTTATTTTATTTCAGCATAATATTGGGATACAAAATTTTAGGTTATGTATATTGCCCATGCCCCCCCACCCCTGAGTCAGAGCTTCAAGCGTGTCCATTCCCCAGACAGTGCGCACCGCACTCATTATGTAGGTATACACCCCTCTCCTCCCCTCCCCCACATCTGCCCAACACTCAATTAGTGTTATTCCCAAATGTGCACTTAGGTGATGATCAAGGAAACCAATTTGCTGGTGAGTACATGTGGTGCTTATTTTTCCATTCTTAGGAGATTTCACTTAGTAGAATGGGTTCCAACTCTATCCAGGAGAACATAAGAGATTCTCTATCACCGTTATTTCTTATAGCTTAGTAATATCCATGGTATACATATACCTCATTTTACTAATCCACTCATGTATTTTTGGGCATTTGGGTTGTTTCCACATATTTGAGATTGTGAATTGTATAGCTAGTGAATTTATAAGTTGATTCTGTGTTTTTGTGTTATACATAATTAATCAACAAATATCTTTATGACTAAAACAGTAGGATAGAGTACTAGGAAAGGAAATACTAACCTAAAGTATGTGAACATATTTAAGACTTTGACATATTTTGCCAAATTGCTTTTCATAAGGAATATACCCACATGTACTTTCTCCAGTAATATGTAAATGTACTCATTGCAAAAGATATTCTAGCCCATTGAACTTTAAATTTTTTCCTAATTTTATAAATTGGCATGAGAGTTAAATTTCTACCATGGTTTTGAAATAGATGAAGGACTGCCATGATTTATTTACTTATTTATTTTTCAGAGACAGTGTCTCACCCTGTTGCCTGGGCTAGAGTGTAGTGGTGTGATCATAGCTCACTGCAACCTCAAACTTCCGGGCTTAAGCGATCCTCCTGGCTCAGACTCCTGAGTATCTAGGACTACAGGCATGCACCACCACATCTGGCTAATTTTTAAATTTTTCATTGTTTGCAGAGATAGGGTCTGGTGATGTTGCCCAGCCTGGTCTTGAACTCCTGACCTCAAATGATTCTCCCTCCTCAGCCACCCAAAGTGCTGGGATTACAGACATGAGCCATTGTACCTAGCTCATCATTTATTATAAAATAACCCAAAGAAAAGACATAACAATAATAACATCATTTTTTTTTTTAATGCTTAAAAAGTACCAGGCATTCTGCTGAACACTTAACATTTTATTCTCATAAAAACTTATAGGGCAGGCTGGGCGCAGTGGCTCACGCCTGTAATCCTAGCACTCTGGGAGGCCAAGGCTGGTGGATCATTTGAGCTCAGGAGTTCAAGACCAGCCTGAGCAAGAGTGAGATCCCCGTCTCTACTAAAAATAGAAAGAAATTATATGGACAACTAAAAATATATATAGAAAAAATTAGCCAGGCATGGTGGTGCATGCTTGTAGTCCCAGCTACTCGGGAGGCTGAGGCAGGAGGATTGCTTGAGCCCAGGAGTTTGAGGTTGCTGTGAGCTAGGCTGATGCCATGGCACTCTAGCCCAGGCAACAGAGTGAGACTCTGTCTCAAAAAAAAAAAAAAAAAAAAAACTTATGAGGCAAGTATTATTATCTCCATTTTTATGAGACTTGGAGAATGGAGAGGCAATTTGCCTAGGTCACATAATTAATAAGTGGTAGAATTAAAATTTAATTAAATCAATTTTCTCCAGTTCCAGAGCTTGCCAGGATTCACTGTTGCCAGCCATGGTGAGCTGATTTGCCTAAATGATTAATAGGCTCATCCATTGTCATAAAGGAAGGGCAGAATTAGAACATTGCCTTTCTCAGTACCAGCAAATAGCATATAGGAAAAACCAGTCCATCTGTTGGTTCTAATTTCAATATTCAGCTATTAATAAATGGTAATGGAGAAAACCAATTAAGGAAGCCAAATTTTTGCCTTAATTGTAGACTATTAAAAACCCTCAAGTCAATATCTAATTTAAAAACCTATAAATATATATATATATTTTTTACAAGAACTGCATTCTAGAAATAATGATCAAATCTAGCAGAAAACAAACTGAGTTCTATCATCAGGGTTCGAGTGGGGTTCAATGTGACTAATGCTTTATTACTACTCTAAGGGATTAAAAAAAGTCTTTTGCTTTTTAAAAATTTTTATTCAAGTCCTTTAGAGATGGACCATGATAACCATTCAAACCTTCTGCTATGATGACAATGCTCTGAAATACTCAGAGGAATGAGCCAGACAGATATTGTCTTTCTAATCTCATTTAATATAATAATTACAACTTGAATCTGAGCTGAGGGAATTATAACAATTGCACAGAGTCAAATGGCAGCAAAACCGGGTTTTATTTCTCACACCTAGACTGTCGTTAGCCAACTCCCCGTGGAGAGTGTTGGGAGTATGAAGGATGTCATAAATTAGTGCAGGTGATCTTTATGCAAAGTGGACAGAGGTGTGGGAGAGTGTGGAATAGGTTTGGTAAAAAGAATATTCATCTAATGCTTTGGAAGTCTTGTTTGAGAATTTGTCTGTACATGTACAAAGATAAATTAGACAGGCCTGAAAGTTTTAATTCAGCTAATTTACTACAGCTTATTAGAATGACCCCAACTAGGGAGAGATCAATTATTTCCAGTTGCTTTTCCATGGTATCATTTGAACAGCCCATATTGGCCTTTGCGTCACCTGCTAAAAGGGGTGGTGTGTGGAAATTATGAGGTCTTGTTAGACATAACTTAGCTCATAATGAAAATACCAAAATTCAACTTTAATGTGTGTTGTTACTTCCAACAAGATTTTGATAAAACACAAAGCCTATCATACCTAAAAGATGAAGGCTATCTCCTTAACCAGACTTCCCACTGCTGTTAATGTTTATTTTTAATTTTTGTAAATTAATAAGCAGTGTATTTATTCAGAGAAAAGGCAATAACTCATCAAGTAGTTTTCTCATAAAGCTAAAAAAGAAAAATTATTTGACAACCACTTGTTGCAATTAACATAGGGGGAAAATCTTTTTGCCTACAGAATGTTGAACAAAATGTTTTTTTAATTGCTGTGCTCTGTCCCTCTGGAAATCATTAAACATTTTCTCCAGATGAGAAAGCTTGTTATCTCCATTTCTTCATGAATTATTGAAAAAATGAGGTGAGTAGCACTGCAGGTGTCAGTACATAGTAGGATGACATACGTGCAATTCGCTGCTACCTCTAGGTAAAGGTTAACCCAACACTGAAGAGATTTGTTGGAGATAAAATTAGAAAATGTAGTCAAGGCATGAAAAATGCAAAAGAATCTGATTAAATTTTGCTTCCTCTGAAGAGGTGAGATTTTATGTGTAGGAGCTAGGATGATTTATAGGCAATAAGTATTTGTTTGTTGTCCTCAAAATTGTAAATAAAACATTTATTTTTGAAAACAATTTTAAAAATTCATATAAAAATTTTGAGAAATGGCATATAGAAATAAAATGACTCACAACATATTCAGTGGCAGACTATATCTGTCTATTGATTATAATACTTGTGTATGGTTGGAGATATATATATATAAAACTTTCAAAGATATGAAAATTTGACATTATGCTTTGAGTTATATGTATTTTAACTATTTTTGAAGAATATCAAAATTGGTGGGTATAGCTGTGAAATTGGTACATTTGTTTTCCATGCTATTGGGAAATATTTACAACCTCACATATTACATTTAATATGAGAATACTTATAAAGTTGTCAGAAAAAACAAGTGCATTGAAAAGTGGGCAAAATATGTTAAATGATATGAACATGTTCATCCTCAATTGTAGTCAGTGAAATATAAATTCAAGCAAGATGAAATATGATATTTTTCCCATTGAATTGGCCAAAAAATTATATAATATCCAGAGTTATTTGTGAAGGTATGGGAATATAGGTGCTATTGATGGAAACATAAAATGATATAGCTTTTTAGAGAACAATTTAAATGTGTAAATCCTTTAACCTCACAACTAGACTTACGGAATCTATCCTATAAATATATTCACACACAGGCACAAAGACATTTGTAAATGGATGTTCATGGCAGACTTGTTCATGATTTCAAAAAAGGTTACATCTAAATGTTCATTTTAAAGGTAATGATTATGGTTTTATAGACTGCTATGAATTCATTACTCAGATAGCTTTACATTAGGGGACCATATAATTTACTGTCAGAGTAGACTACTTTTAATAGTAAAAGACAGCACACTTAATAATTAATCCAGGAAAATAGGGTAAACCTAAAGGTATGATCACTCAACTTATTATATACTGATGTGGAAAAATGTTCAAAACACATTGTTAGGGAAGAGAGCGCCTTATTAAAAATATACACATGTATATTTTATATATATGCGCACACGTATATATATTTTTTAATATATGCATATATATTATTTTTTAATCCTCCAATATTAAAACCATGGGTGTGCCTCTTTGTGTAAATGGATAGAAAGAGGTATAGGAAGATACACGGCCAATTGCTAACTTTTGTTACTCTGGGGAGGAGAGTGGAACTGGGGAGAAGGGTGAAGGTAAACTCGCATTTTTAAACTCTATCTACATCTGTATTAATTGATTTTTTTATAATGAGAACTCATTTATGTATTACAAAACTGAATAGCAATAAAAACCTTCTAAAAATTAAGACCATTGAAAAGAGTCTTTGGATGCATTACTTGATCATTTTGTTTTGTTAATTGTGATGATTGCTTTGGCTGATGTGGTCACCTTCCCGTGAGGCCGCTAAGGTGTCTAACTGTAAAGCCGAAGGCAATGGAATCACTTTCAACAAAAACCTTTCTCACCAGTAACGAACAATGAACATTTTGTTGCTACGGGAGAGAATAGAAAGTTACAGTTTTGAATAAGCGCAGATTCTATATTATGCTGAAGAATTTAACGGCTTGATAGTCATTATGGGTCAGGTGAAGATCAGCTTTAAATTAATTATTCTTTTAACCCGAGCTCTAATTATAGTGCTTTATATAAAATTCTGTGTTGATGGAAACAATTGAGACTACATTTGACTTTGCCAGCGGCTTCCTGGGGAAAAGACAATAACTAACTGCAGGGATCTTTCCATGGTAATGATTTTGCGGGTCAATCAGTTAGGTCTTCGGAACACCACGATCCATGACTGACAGTCACACTGAAACAGCAGTTTGTTCACTCAGTAAACAGTCTCTACCATGTGCGTGGTGCTGTTCTGGGCAATAGAGATATCGCAAAACATTACAAATCCCTGCCGTTGTGAAACTTACTTCCTAGTTGTGGCAGGCAGAAAATGAACAAGATAAGACAAATATAAAGTTTGTTAGATTGCGATGAGTATTATGGAAAATTGTACATTGGGAAGAGAGTCCTGGGCAGGAGGGCTGTTTTATTTTTAAGTGAAGTGGTAAGGGAAGGAAAAGACCTGAAGAAGATGAGGGAGCAAGCCGGGGCAGCACCTGGGGAAAACAGGAAGGGCAGGGCTCGAAGCCTGAGCAACGTGGAGTCTTTGAGGCACAGGAGACCAGAGAGTCTGCCCCAAAATGAGTGAGGGAAACAGTAATAGGAATAGAAGAATTGGGGTCAGAGAGTTGGGAGTATGCTCTGGGGCTTGTGGATCATTGTAAAGACTAACTTTCATTGGGGGGGAAAGATGGGAAGAATGGAAGGATTTTGAGCAGGAGTGAGATGATTTAACTTATATTATTTTAACAACATCATTCTTCAAGCTCTTTCCTCTACCAACTGCTTTCACACATTTAAGAAGTTGACTCACTAAGATTCAGACTGATCATTTTATATATATATATATATATATTTTTTTTTTTTTTTTTTTTTTTGAGACAGAGTCTCATGCCATCAGCCTGGGTAGAGTGCAGTGGCATCATTGTAGCTCACTGCAGCCTCAAACTCCTGGGCTCAAGCAATCCTCCTGCCTCAGCCTCCCAAGTAGCTGGGACTACAGGCACATGCCACGACACCTGGCAATTTTTTTTTTTTTTTCTATTTTTAATGGAGACCAGTCTCACTCTTGCTCAGGCTGGTCTCCAATTCCTGAGCTCAAGCAATCCTTCCCTTCTCAGCCTCCCGGAGTGCTAGGATTATAGCCATCGCTCCCGGCCTGATCATTATATTCTCTTAAAGCATGTACTTCCAGTTAGCAGGTGATAAAAGGCATGTTTAAAAATTTACTTATATAGAGAGCTTAGTCTCAAATAACCCTAAATGAAAGTAACATCAGAGGCAATATTCACCCCGTCAATGGAACCAGAAAGCTAACAAGCTTTACTTATATATCTTAGATTCTAAGGAGAGATTTAAAACAATGGACATATTGTGTAGCAGTTGAAAAGATTAAATCTCTGAAATCCATCTCCTTGGTTCAGGACAACATCATTTCTTCCCTGGAGGATTGTGGTAATCTCCTCCTAACTACTTAGGATGCTTTAAACAAAACTTCACCTCTGCCAATACCATAATTAAGGTATTGTTTCTTTTCTAAAGCACTACAACAGCTTCCCCTAACCTGTCTTTCTGCTTGCTTTCTTCCTCTGCCTTCAGGATATTTTCAATTGTGTTATCAGAGAACTTTCTCTATTGTGGAAATAACAGGTTCAAGTTAAAGTCGAACTCCTTAAGGATGGCACAAAGGTGTGCCAAAGGTTCACTGAAAGATCAGCTCACAATTAAGGCAGATTAATAAAAGAAAGAGGTTTATTTACCATGTGAGCAGTGAGAATCAGGGAGAGATTACTCAATATCCCAGTGGGGTCCAGAAATTTTTATACCCTCCTTTTAGAGGGGAGCGGGAGATGAGGAATATAGGTAATTTTGTTTAGGGGCAATAGATGGTTGCTAGGGAGGAAGAATGGATGGGGGAAAGAGATTGACTTGGAAATGATTCTCTTTGCAAATTAAATTAACCTGAGAGACAGGTATTATATTTACAATGATTTGGGCCAGGTCTGGTTGCATTCACGATCTTCTTTCCTGCAATATAGTGAGCTAACAGGGAAGGGAAGGGAAGGGAAGTCCATTGTTCTTTTTGATGGATCTTTCTGGTGTATACAGATAGAGGTAAAAGCTTATTGATCTCTAAGGGCATTTAATTCAAAATATTCTTTATACCAAGAAGTCATATTTTAGGGTAAATTTCCGGAGCTCCTTCAGATCTTAACTAGTTCTGCTTACCTGTATCTAGTCGGCTGATCTCATCTCACAACATGTACGTCCGTCGCTAAAGAACTACTAATAGCTTTTTTAAACCTGCCATAATTTCCCTTGCTTTCATGCCGTTGCACATGCTGCTTCCTCGGTTCACTTTCACTTGTCATTCAAGACTCAGTCCACCTGCTAGCTCTTTTGGGAAATCAGAGTTACCTGCCTTTCCTATATGCAACCACAGCACGTTTTGCAATTATTATACCTGTTGATTTACTCCATTGGTTTATAAGCTATTTGAAGTGAGAGTCTAAATAGTATTCACTTTTGTATTTCCAAGACCTAACATATGGTAGATGATAAATAAATGATCCCTGAAGGAGACAAAGAAAGTAACATAGAGAAAAAAGTAAGGAGGGAAGATCGGCCTGTAATATAAACATGACCTCTGTCCTGGATTTTAAAGAGAAATGGAATAGAGATGCCAACAATTGACTGAAGTTGTGTGAAGCAAAAGAAACTGGGTCAGCACTCTCCCTTGTCCAGAATTTATCAGCTGCTTAAAAAAAAAAAAAAATCAGTCTATTGAAGCAGAACTTGCAAGCTATGGCTCTTTTACTATCATTGCAACTGGTGTTTCAAATGAGGATTTCTATAACATACACATCTGTTAGATCTGCATTTTTATGTGATATTCCCCCCTTATAATTCCAAAACTTTTGAAGGTATCACAGTAGCCTACTGATAGGTTAAACTACAGTAAGAATTGCTCATCTAATTACTAACCATTGCTGCATTGATTGAAAGTCTTCCAGTTGTCTTGGGATTCCAGCGTAGGCTCGGAAGGGAGACATGAAAAGCTGCTTCTTCTTGTGATGGTTAAAATCTGTGACAGTTATGTGGAGTTGGACATAGGTAACAAAATGGGTTCATTGAGTTTAACAAATATTTGACCCACTACAGCGGGCCAGGTGCTGATCTAGGTACTGGCCACACAGTTTTAATTAAATTAAACAAACTCACTACCCTTAGATAGTTTGTATTAGAATGTCTTCACTTGCCATTCTATAAGTGAACATGGTGTTAGAAATGGTATGATCAAAAGATTCAACAGGTCTGACTTGCTCTTGGAAATGGCAGAGAAGTGGAATAAATACAAAAACTTAGTATTCTGTCACACCCCTGGCAATTACCCTGTACACCGTGAACTGAAACAAAGAAAACTTCATTCAGACCAGTTCCTCCCCTGAGGGTGTGCTTCCCTCAGGGGACAGAGACCTGTTTACTTTGAACAAAACATTTTGCAATTCTGCTTTGCCTGAATGCTTTCTCCCATGTATAGGTTTTGGAGTTGTGTTGGTTTTCCAGACACTCTTGGTTTTTAAACATTTTTTATCCTCATGCATTAGGCCACTTTATAGTTGTTTTAAAAAATTTGAAAAGAGGCTGGGCGTGGTGGCTCACGCCCGTAATCCTAGCACTCTGGGAGGCTGAGGCAGGTGGATCATTTGAGCTCAGGAGTTTGAGACCAGCCTGAGCAAGAGCGAGACCCCATCTCTACTAAATATAGAAAGAAATTATATGGACAACTAAAAATATATATAGAAAAAATTAGCTGGGCATGGTGGCACATGCCTGTAGTCTCCAGCTACTCAGGAGGCTGAGGCAGGAGGATTCCTTGAGCCCAGGAGTTGGAGGTTGTTGTGAGCGAGGCTGACGCCACGGCACTCTAGCCCCTGGGCAATAGAGTGAGACTGTCTCAAAAAAAAAAAAAAAAAAAAAAGTAAAGATAAAAAATTTGAAAAGACAGTGATACTACTTCCTGCTGATAGAGTGACAGATTGAGGGCATAGTGAACTTCCTTAGTTTATACTTGATACAATGAGAAACTCAAAATGCTAAATAATAAATAACTTTTGCACACAATTTGTAGGGTAAATTGAAAAGACTCTTAGTAGTAATAAGGAATCATATGTCACATTTTGCCCATTACTCCTTTGGCATTCATAAATATCTAATGTAGGTAGCCAAATAAAGTAGCCAGTTGCTGGCTCATCACCATAGCAGTAACTGAAAATTACAGACCAGGTGTTAGATTAGTTAATGAGTACAGCAATTCCGTCAATTTAGTTGGAGGTGTCTGAAGTGTCATATTGATTTTAGCCTTTGTCTAATTTCTAGGATCTGGTTGGTGGGATATTGCCAAAAAAAGGTTGAAAATAACAAGGATCATGAACAGCAAGTCCTGGAACTGGTGTTCTTGACCTAAAGGATAACCTTACATTGCACTGCAATAATTTTTTTCCATTACTGTTTTCTGTTAGTTTTAAAATTATTTTTTTTCTATTAATATTGCATTATTATTCTGTTTTTATTACTGGTGTTTTTTAAATTACCATTACCATATATTTTCCCATTACTAGCCTGTTAAGACAGATCAATGGATGAAAAAAAATTGTTTACACTTTCATCTCTTATTTGGAGGAATGTTTAAGACAAGACGCCCCACTTAGTCACCTCTCATGAATTTCTCAATCCACAGCAAATCCCATGACCTGAACAATTGCCCAAACTGATTTTGTTTAGCCCTTTCCCCAGGGCTCAGACCAATACTTCTCACAGAGTATAGGGCACCTCTGTTGGAATAGCCTACAGCTACTTCAAAATCTATATGCACAAAATCGACTTCATTATTGTCAGTCCAACACCCAAACTTGTTTCATCTCCTGAATTCCTTATTTCAGGCTTTACCATCCATAATTCTATCCATAACCAAAACCTCAGAGTTATTCTTAAATCCTACTTTTCTCTTATTTCCTATATCCTAATGGTCAATGAATCCTATAAACTCAAACTCTCTCTCTCAAACACCTCTCTATTCACCTCTTAATTGGTACTGATGTTGCCTTAGTTTAGACTTTACATGTGCATTCATACCGCCATGCTTTTGCACAAAATCCTTTGTACACATTTTTCTCCCTTGTCCCCTTGTCTGCCTGGCAGATTCTTATTTATTTCTAAAATTGCAGATTTTGTCTTCTGTACAGTCTTCTTACTTGTTTCCACTACTTTACTACCCACCAGAAGTTATTTCCTTCTTCCTCATTGCCTGCATAACTTTTGTAACATACTTTTATATGATACTTATCAATTTAAATTATAGACAGGTTAGCCAGATAGTAACAAATTACTATAAAATTTAATTAGTAAATTAATTTTTAACCATCCAGCTCCTGAGTACTAAATAAATGTTTGTTGGCTAAATCAATGAATTGATTAACAAAGCTGGCAAATTACAAATTGTTCGTTCTTAAACAGAAAAAAGATACTGACAAAAGATTGGAGAACGATCGTTAGGGACTGTGCATTTTAGGCAGGAAACTAATAGTGTATAGGTCATGTTTCCATGGTTTCTTTTCCATTGGAGTAGGATATCTGAAAGATAAAGAAACTCCTGGGAAGGGGACTCTTGACAATGCAGTTAGTGTTGATGAAATGGGCTTGGATACCTGAACCATGACTTCATATCCTGGAATGACAGGCTCTTGGTTGGGGTCACATGCGTGTTGCAAAGATCAGGAAGAACAAATGTGTTTTCCCAGAGGTTAGCTGGCTTGTTCAAGAGGGCTCTCCCCTGAAAATGCAGAGAAAGCAAAATGACCCCCCAGATAAAGCCATGATACTGATGTCTTTGGAGGAGAACAGATAGGGCATGGAAAGAAAAATAAGACTGAAGGAGCTTCCCAGTGATTCACATGGGAAAATAATTAGAGGAGACTGAATTACTTAGAAATTGAAATGTCAGTACAAAATGTAAAGCACATGGGTTGTAAATAAAAGGAATTTACATTGCAATGTACATATACATGTATCATCTAACGGGAAATACCAAGACTTTGTGGACACATTGTCATGAAGTAGTTTATCCCATGCACCAAATAAATAAAAATAATTAAAAATTTGATAGGAAGAGAGTAGATAGATATACTACTACGTCAAGAAGATATACTCTTAAGGAAATCCACAAAATATATACTAATCTGCTTACAAATGAATAAGAGAGACAGATGTTGAACTGGTCTCAGAGAGGAAACAGATGATGTGTTCTTGATATATATTACAAAACTGGCTCAGAATCAACATATAGTAGTAACAGGGACGTAACCTGGCGATCTGCTGGAGACTTAGTCAGCTAAACCCAGAGCCTCTGACAAGTTTTGACCTGCTTGATGAAAATTCTATCCCAGAGGGTGAAAGAAGATGTCAGAACTCATCCTAGAAGTGGCAGAAACTAGTATGTTAACATTTTGCGTGTTTTTTTTTTGACAGAGTCTCACTCTGTTGCCCGGGCTAGAGTGCCGTGGTGTCAGCCTAGCTCACAGCAACCTCAAACTCCTGGGCTCAAGCGATCCTCCTGCCTCATCCTCCCGAGTAGCTGGGACTACAAGCATGCGCCACCATGCCCGGCTAATTTTTCTATATATTTTTGGTTGTCCAGCTAATTTCTTTCTATTTTTCTAGTAGAGATGGGATCTCATTCTTGCTGAGGCTGGTCTAGAACTCCTGAGCTCAAACGATCCTCCCTCGTCAGCCTCTCAGAGTGCTAGGATTACAGGCATGAGCCACCGCGCCCTGCCAACATTTTGTGTTTTTATAAACAGAAAACAATGTATTTGATATGCTTTTATAGTCATTTAAAAAATCTGCGTAAGGCATCTCCCCACAGAGGACCTGGTTACACCGGTTGCCTCTGGCATAGGGAGCTGGAAGGCTGGGGGCAGGGAAGGTAAGAGATACTTATCACTGTTTGTTTTACTCTAGAAATTTTGAACTATGCAATGTTGCCTATTCCCAAAAATAAATTAAAATAATCAAAGACAAAAAAAAAAATCAGAAAAAATTCCAAAACAATACTCATGCTGGGTAAGAGGGGAGGATCTTTTTAAGGTATACCATAAAACTTTGTACCTTTATTAAACTGTTTATATTGTATTGCGATAATATACTATGAGTAGATCTCTTAAGTAACCTGTCAGATTAACCGGTGATACCCAAGGCACACTGAGTGCCCCCGGGTGGGAGAGCGCCTTCTCCTGTGCCCCTGCCCTCGGCTCCTTCCACGTGGACTGTGTGTTCACCCAGAGTGGGTTGGGTTTGTGCTCCAGCCTGATCATGTCGGTCGTACTCGATCTTTTAAAACATGTAACTGAATTAAATATTATTAAACTGATGAAACATTAAGTGTGAAGTGAAAGAGAGTTGCTGTTTCTTGAAAACTTATTCGAATACTTTGGAAACACTATAAAAATGAAATGCTAAAACAAGTGCTGTCAGAATAGGCATGAGCAAGACCACTGAAAACTCACCAAAATCTAAATGGTTTCAGTATTGAGCTACTTCCACAATGTTATTACATTCTTACTCTCTTTTAAATAAACTAAAACTAGAAATTATAGATGGTGCATTACGGTTATGCAAGAAAGATCATGCAAAGTTCAGTTACCAATCAAAGAAAAGGCCTTGAGTATGTCTAAAGTTTGGCAAGTGAATATACCTTTAAAGGTTTAAAGTTAAAATTAAACATTTCAGCTATTTATGTGTTATGACTGTCCACTTTTTTTTGAGACAAATTCTTGCTCTGTGGTCCGGGCTAGAGTCCCGTGACATCACCCTAGCTTGCAGCAACTTCAAACTGTGCTGAAGCCATCCTTCTGCCTCAGCCTCCAGAGTAGCTCGGACTACCGGTGTGCATCTCCACACTAAGCTAATTTTTTCTATTTTTAGTAGAGATGGGGTCTCACTCTTGCTCAGGCTGGTCTTGAACTCCTGACCTCAAGTGATCCTCCCGCCTTGGCCTCCCAGAGTGCTAGGATTACAGGCGTGAGCCACTGCACTCGACAAATTGTCTACCTTTAATAGAGTTTTTGTTTAACCAACAGACCACAGACATTAGACTATAAGCTTCTTTTCTTTAGAGGAGGGCACCATATTTTTCTAACCCTTGCACATTATATGGTTCATAGAACACAATAGATGTTCAAGAAATGTTTGTTGAAAAATTGTTACATCAACAGAGTTGGAAGTAGTTTTTTGTTGTTGTTGGGTCCTGATACGGGGGAGTCACCAGATCTGTCACCAAAACATCAGAAAGGCAGGCCATTTTGTCACCAAAAATGGCACAGGGCAAACTGAATCCAGGAGCTGACTTAAGAGAAAGAATATCCAAGGTAATGGAAAAAGCTGGAAAATCTCATCTTTGGTCAATGTAAGAACTAGACTATGAAGAAAATTTAGAGTCAAAGCCCACAGGAAGTGATCAAGAAGCAAGAGGAGAAAACATTAGGAATTCCAAGCAAAAATAAGTTCATTTGAAATTTTACGGCCACACCCCATTCAACATTTCTCTACTGACTTAAAGAGGGAATAGTCTGAGTGAGCTTTTAACAGATGAAACTGCTAAGCTAGATCTAATTTTACAGGAGTTTTTTAGTAAGAGGGAAATGAAAGGTTTCTTGGGGGAAAATTATTAAGTAATTTTAGAGTTTGTGATAAATAGGGAGTTTGTGATAAACTTTTCTGAGATGCATATAATAGACCAGAACTTCCCAAAGTGTATTCTGTGACATACATGATTGCAATGTTACATTCTCTGTACTACCTGATATTTACTTCCTTGTTTATCTATTTGTTGTTTATTCTCTGTCTCTTCTGCTGAAGTGCAATCTCCATGGGAGAACTGGCTCCTCTTGCCTGCCTTGCTCACTGCCACAGGTCCAGAGTCTTAAACAGTGCCTGGCACACATTAAGTTGCTCATGAATGTTTATTAAATGAAATTTCAGTGTATTCATGGAGAGGCAGGAACCTGGACAGCCCCAGAAACAGCAGGGACAAAGGTTCACAGAGAGGATCACAGATAAAAGTCACTCTGAAGCAGAGATGGGGCATTAATTATTCAACCCTCCCCCCACCAAATGGGCTATTTTTATTTACAAATTAAAATGAGCTCATTTTTTGCCCACTACAAGGCACTGTGGTAGAGATGGGAAGATTAAGGCCTGGATACCTGGGAGACTGGTGGCTTTATTAGAAACAGAGGAGGCCCCCCTCAATCGAAGCTGAACAATGCTCATTAATGACTTTCGTAGGAATTCTTGTCTTCTTGGTTTATAGCCAAAAAAAAAAAAAAAAGTTCATTAGCTGGAGAACACAATTCCAATAATTTTAAAATACAATTTATGAGACCATTTCACAGTAAATGTAGGAGTTACTATTTCATTGCTCTCTAAATCACTCAACTGAAAGGACAGAGAATCATTAGGCAATCATTTAAGTATTCTTAACTAAAAAGATCATGTTCGTATCATAATCTTTCTTAAAATGACTACAAAGTGAAACTAGAGGACAAAAGAAAGAGAAAAGAATGTTTCATGCCTTTGCATATATGCAGAGAGCACTGGCTCTCAAATCTGCTAGAGTCACCCAGGAACTTTAAATACCAAACCGAAGACAAGCCACGCCCCAGGCCAATTAACGCAGAGTCTCTGCGGGTGGAGCCCTAGCGTCACAATTGTTTACATGCTCCCAGGATGATTCTAAAGTGTATTTGTGCTAAGGACAATGAAACCAAGAGATGCTATGGAGGGAACAGTAGGAAACTCTCCTCACTACCCCCTTTTATGAGAGTCAATCTGAACTGCAGTGAGAAGGTTGGAAGTCACATTTGTGACCGTGGTCTCAAATCTGAATATTCTACCTATGACATTTTATATGGAACTCTAACTTCTCATAATATTATACATTTTTCTCATTAAGGAATCAATTTACTGATCCAGAAATTGATTAAGGAAACAATCCCTTCAGAAGGAATAAGAACCATTAGAGACAGAATATCAGTATGCATTAGAAATGGTGGCAGGGGTGAGGCGGGGAACAAGGGCAATATATGTAACCTAAACTTTTGTACCCCCCACGATATGCTGAAATAAGAATAAGAAAAAAATGGTGGCGGTATACCCAATCAGATTTTTTTTTTAAATCTTTTTGAGGCAAAGATGATGAGCTGCTGAAATAGTTTGTCAAGTGAAGTAAAAATTATTTCTCAATAATACTTGAAATTAAAGTCATATTATATCTTTTAAGATGTTTAAATTGAATCCTGCCTGGTTAAAGGGAGACAGCAGATAATTTAGGGAAATTATTTTCAAACTAGCTGTTTGACTTTATTTTATATTTCAATCTATAATTAAACTTTGCTGGAGGGCTCCTGGAGTGGGTTCAGTAGTGTCTCACAAGGCAGCCCCATGTTCCCCATTGAGAAAGATGGCTCAGTGACTAATGGGCGGTCCAGTGTGAGTGTGGGCAGATGCCCATACCCCACTGTGTGGCAGAGTGGCCGACCTCAGTACAGGGACCCTCGTCTCTTTATTTCACTCCTCCCCTCCCTCGTATCAGCTTTCCTACCACCATCCTCAGTCCTCTGGGCCACTGTTTTCCCTTTACTCTGTATTGGTAATGTACTTAATTATGTCCCAGGAACTCACAATACCCCTGCAAGATTGGTACTATCTATCTTATGACCTCCACTTTATAGATGAGAAAAGGGGGGTGTGGAAATATAAGACAACTTTCCCCAGCCCCCCCAGCTAGCGATTGGTAAAGCCACTCTTGGATCTTAGGTCTGTCTGACCCAGCATCCAATCTCTTAAGCACTCTATTGGCTCTTTCATCTATGAAAATAAGTAATTCAAATCTAAGCTGTTGGAACTTTAAAATATTTTGAGCTTTAAAGGAATGTGATTATGAGACTTGGGTCACCTAAACAGGCAGCCATAACCTAGGCAGCTGTGACTTTTGTTTCTCTGGTTATAAATTCGCCTTTTCCTTACCTACATTGTTTTGTAAAATGTTGTAAATGACTAAAGGGCTCCAGGGAAGATCCCTTCCCTTTTAACTGTTGATCTTCATTATTGATTAACTTCCCTCTTTCCTTTCTCACACAAAGACTTCATGACCGTCACATTGTCTAAGATGGAATGTTAAATACACTCTTTCAAATTGAAAAGGAAAAGAAAACAAGCTATACAGAAAAGAAAACAAACTTGATTAGATTGTTGTAACTCATAAACCAGCCTTGTATAAAAAAATGTTATAATCCTACTGAATTTCTTTGTTTTCTATCTTTATAAGCAAGATCTTAACTTTTAACTTCAAAGCACTGCCCCCACATCTCTGGAGTCTGTGTTTCCTGGATGCTATTCCCCACTTTTTTTTTTTTTTTTTAATAAATGCCTTAAAACTGGATTCTGGTCCTTTCAGTTATTTCAGTTGGCACACACTTCCACTACAGACAGATTCCCAGGCCTGCCCCCTGCAGTCAGATCCTGCCTACCCCCTCTGTAAAATGGAACATTTCTGCCCCCCCCCCCCCACTACACGGATCACTCCCCTTGACCATGGACACCACACCCAGGATATGTTGCTTCTAGGGAAATCCCTCTAGAGGGGAGACCCATGACAGGTGGGAAGGGAAAGCATACCCTGCTGCCCACAGCCTTTGATTTTGCTCTGGGGGCCATTCCCACAGTATGTTCATCTGTCTTAGCAACAATCTCTTCTTATCACCCCTGGAAGGGGGTTTAGAGTTAGGGTCACCTTCTGGTTATTCCCATTAGACGCCCCCTCATGCAGAACAGCTGAATACTTATGCCCCAAATTCTCCTGTTAGAGGGCTCCAAGAACCTTCTCCATATTCAGTAGATCAGATTACCCCACATTTCTTATAATCAAATATTAAATATATGTTTTTATATGTATACATGTATACATACATACACATATACACACTATTTAAAGGTGAGTGATGGATGTTATCATTACTTCCTTAAAAGTGTTACAATTCCATGAAAAGGAGGTGACTGGCTTTTATCTAGCACTGCAAATATTTCAAATTATAACCATTGACTTATTGCATAAATTTACATAATTTACAGTGAGAAGCAAAAAGTCAACCACTTAGAACCTGGTTAACTGCCAGTAGAAATAAATGCCATGTTCTTTAAAAGAAAAAGAAAGAAAGGAAAAAAGATTATTCTATTTGTTCTTTATGATGACTAACCTGGTAAATTGGTTCCCTAAGGGCCTAAAGGTGTCAAACGGTGCTTAATTACAACATATGAATACTTGGAGGCTCAGAATATCTGGCTCCTTGAGTCACATGAGACTCCAATCTATTCTCATTTGCATTTGAAGTAATACTATTTACCTCCAGTGCAGTAGACCTTGTCTGAGGAGATTCACTTATGTGAAGGGCTCTCTAAAGAACTTATTAACTTAGCAAAAATATTTTGGATAAATCATGAAGATGACTAATTATATACAATTAAAATGCCGAGGAACGTACAATTATGGTTCTGAACAAAGGTACTAAATGTGTTTTGTTATTGACAATTTCAAATATTATTTAAAGAAACTTACGTAACAGGTCTAGTTGTCCGAAATTAATTTTTTAAAAAGTGATAAGCTGGCCGGGCGCGGTGGCTCATGCCTGTAATCCCAGCACTCTGGGAGGCCGAGGTGGGCGGATCGTTTGAGCTCAGGAGTTCGAGACCAGCCTGAGCAGGAGCGAGACCCCATCTCTACTAAAGATATGGACAGCTAAAAATATATATAGAAAAAAAAACATTAGCCGGGCATGATGGCGCATGCCTGTAGTCCCAGCTACTCGGGAGGCTGAGACAGAGGATCGCTTGAGCTCAGGAGTTTGAGGTTGCTGTGAGCTAGGCTGACGCCACGGCACTCACTCCAGCCTGGGCAACAGAGTGAGACTCTGTCTCAAAAAAAAAAAAAAAAAAAAAAAGTGATAAGCACCTTAGAATCTAGCTGCTGACTTATGTATATCTCTCTTGGACCTTATACAGCCTCTTCAGTTGATAATAACGTCAGGATTTTATTATAAATAGGTAGATGCTATAAATGAATTCCATGAAGAGGATCCTTGAAGAGACTATGGTGGCAAGTGTAATGAACACTGCTTTTATTCTTTGCTGTGAAGAGCTTAGTAATAAAAGAATTTGAGGATGAGTAGAAAATTTGCTGAACCTCAATTCTTATAACCTTGAAAGGTGAACAAGCGAATAGTGTTTACTGATCTATGCATGATCATATTAAATTCTAACCTATATAATACAGATGTAGAAAAGTTGAAAACAAGGTGTAACATTTTAATAAAAGAAATTTGTATAATAGATGGTATTCTAATACTTGTTTTAAAAAATGTTTCCTCATTGCATATAAAGTTCCATACTATGGGAAATATTAAGTCAATGCCATAAAACAAATATTTTGGACTTAACTACATTAACAACAGCTACACAAACAAATTGAATGCTAGCATATCTGTTTAGGGACTGAAGTTGATGGGAAGATATCAGGAGTTAGCACAGTGGATGTCTGGTGATTTTGAGTGCTCAAAGTTCCTTCTTAAAAACAATATACTTATGCCTTTTTTGGGGAACACCTCTCCACTCTGCGTCCAGATGGTTTCAGTCAGGGTGACTACGGTGGACCGTAATAGTTCATGCCAGGGACGAGGTACGTGATCCAGGCCTGGCCAATGAGAATATGATTTTTCTTAGCCACTGGGGTTAGTTCAGATTTGGTTACATGACCTGAGTCAGGCCTATTTGAATCCATCCCAGACTTTCTGGAACTGTCAGGAAAGACATGCACTTTTTTCAACAATGAGATTGCTGAGTTCATAGGCTGTAAGATGAATGACGCTAATGGTATTTTTAATGCTACACATAGGAAATTGTGGGGGCTGAGGGAGAAACTTCCCCATTCCCTGCAAGTTCACTGAAAGATTAACTCATAATTGAGGCAGATTAATATGAGAAAGAGATTTATTTATCATGCACACAGGGAGAATCATAGATTCTCTGATTACATGATTACATAATGATTACATACATCTCATGATTACATAATATCCCAAAGGGAGTCCAGAAATTTGTATACCCTCCTTTTAGAGGAGACGAGGAATATAGGTAATTCTGTTTAGGGACAATAGTTACTAGAAAGGATGCATAGATACTTGGGAGGATGAATGGATGAGGGAAACAGATTGACTTGTAAATAATTCTGATTACAAATTAAGTTAACCTGAAAGACAGGTATTATATTTACAATGATTTGGGCCAGATTTGGTTGCATTCATGATCTTCTTTCCTGCAATACTGAGCTAACAGGAAAGGGAAGGGAAGGGAAGTCCATTGTTCTTTTTGACGGATCTTTCTGGTTTGTGCAGATAGAGGGAAAGCTCCTTCCAAGGTCTGTTGATCTCTAAGGGCCTTTAATTCAAAATACTCTTTATACCAAGGAGTCATATTTTGGGGTGAAATTTCTTGAGCTCCTTCAAAATACACCCAGAAATGAATCCAACACAAAGGAAGGAAGGGCTTAGAGATGGAGAGAGACAAATACCTAAGACATTTGAACACTTGGATCATGCTCTACCCAGAGCTATTAACCCCTTGAATCTCTAGGTATGTGAGTCATAATTTTTGTCTTTGCTTAAACTAACGTGGTATTGTGTTTCTGTCCCTTCAAATAAGATACCTCATTCATATACCTAATTCAAATAGTGGTAGTAACAAGTAAGTAATTTGTAATACTGGCAGAGAAATGTGGTAATTAGGTAGAAATTTTAAAAGAAAAAAATTTATGTACATCAAATAATAAAAGAAGCCAAAAATTTTTTTATTAGATCATTTCAAAATTTAAATAAGATTATAGAACTTTAGGCCTATAGAGATTATTTATTTCAACCTTCTGATTTCAATTTTATAGGTAAGTAAATTGAGATCCAGAAAGAAACATCTAAAATATTTGATAAAGAATATTGATAAATGTGCCCATGTGATTATTATAATGGAAATGAGCAATGACCTGCTGAAGGATTTTAAAGGATTTAAATTTCTCAAGGCCCACAGTGAATATTAGGAAACTAAACCCATGTTATTATTCATGCAATTTAATCCAGACAAAAAGAACCACAGGAATGAAATGGAATGAGTCTGCTAATTTAAATATAGTTAATTTCTTTTCCTTAAAAGTGACTTCACTCTTCCTTCAACCAAGAAATGCAGGTAAAATTTAAAAACATGTATACATCTTAAAACGTGACCCAGTTTATTTAATATTAAAATATTAATATAGTTTGTTTATTCTCAAAGGAAATAATAAACATCAGATTAAAACGGAACTTTGGTTAAAATTATAGACTGATACCATCTTTTTTATTTCTGAGTATTATGGGGATACAAACATTTTGGTTACATGAATTGCTTTTGTACAGTTTGAGTCAAAGTTATAAGTGTGCCCATCACTTAGAAAGTGTGCATTGTACTCATTAGCTGTATATTTACCCATCCCCTCTTCCCTCCTCCCACCTGCTTGATTTCCATTGAGTTTTACTTCCATATGTGTACATGAGTGTTAATCAATTAGTTCCAATTTACCAGTGAGTACATGTGGTGTTTGATTTTCCATTCTTGTGATATTTCACTTAAAAGAATGGCCTCCATTACATCCAGGTTTTCACAAAAGGTATAGTTCACCATTTCTTTATGGCTGAGTAGTACTCCATGGTGTACATATAACACATTTTATTAATCTACTCATGTATTGATGGGAACTTGGTTTTGCGATTGTGAATTATGCTGCAATAAACATTCAAGTGCAAGTGTCTTTTTGATAAAATGACTTTATTTATTTTTTTTTTTTTGAGATAGAGTCTCACTCTGTTGCCCGGGCTAGAGTGCTATGGCATTAGCCTAGCTCACAGCAACGTCAAACTCCTTGGCTCAAGCAATCCTTCTGCCTCAGCCTCCCGAGTAGCTGGGACTACAGGCATGCGCCACCATGCCTGGCTAATTTTTTCTATATATTTTTAGTTGTTTGGCTAATTTCTGTCTATTTTTAGTAGGGACGGGGTCTCGCTCTTGCTCAGAGCTGGTATCAAACTCCTGACCTCAAGCAATCCACCTGCCTCGACCTCCCAGAGTGCTAGGATTACAAGCGTGAGCCAATGCACCTGGCCCAAAATGACTTTTTTTCTTTGGGTAAATACCCAAAAATGGGATTTCTGGATCAAATGATAGTTCTACTTTTAGTTCTCTCAGATATCTCCATACTAATTTCCATAGAAGTTTTACTAGTTTGCAGTCCCATCAACAGTGTATAAGTGTTCCTTTCTCGCTGCATCTACGCCAGCATTTGTTCTATTGGGAATTTTTGAAAAAAGTCATTCTCACTGGTGTTTGGTGATATCTCATTGTAGTTTCTATTTGCATTTCCCTGATGATTAGAGAAGTTGAGTATTTTTCATATGTTTATTGGCCATTAGTCTATCTTCTTTTGAAAAGTTTCTGTTCATGTCTTTTTTCCACTTTTTAATGGAGTTGTTTGATTTTTTTCTTGTTGATTTGCTTGAATTCTTTGTAGATTCTGTTTGTTAGCCCTTTATTGGATGTATAGCATGGAAATATTTTCTTCCATTCTGTAGTTTGTCTATTTGCTCTATTGATTGTTTCCTTGGCTTTACAAAAGCCTTTTAATTTAATCAGGCCCTATTTTTAAATTTTTGTTGTTGCTGTGATTGCCTTTGGAGTCTTCTTCACAAATTCTTACCCTAGGCTCATGTCTATAAGAATTTTCCCAACATTTTCTAATTGGAATTCTTAATGTATCATGCCTTATGTTTAAGTCTGTTATCCATTGTGAATTAATTTTTGTGAGTGGTGAGAGGTATGCATCCTTTCTCAGTCTTCTACATGTAGCTATCCAATTTTCCCAGCACCATTTATTGAATATGGATTCTTTTTCCTAGTGTATGTTATTGTCTGCTTTGTTAAAGATCAGATGGCAATATGAGGATGGTTTTACATCTGGGATCTCTCTTCTGATCCATTGGCCTAAGTCTCTGTTCTTGTGTCAGTACCATGCTGTTTCAGTTACTATAGCCTTGTATTATATACCTTGAACTCTGATAAAGTGATGTCTCCCAATTTATTCTTTTTGTTTAAGGTTGCTTTTGCTATACGGAGTCTTCTCTGGTTCCATACGAAGTGTAGAATTATTTTTTCTAATCTGCGAAAAACGATGTTGGTATTTTAATGGGATTGCATTGAATCTGTGAATAACTTTGACTAGTACAGACATTTTAACAATGTTGATTCTGCTAATCCATGAGCATGATATGTTTTTCCATTTGTTTACATCCTCTGCGATTTCCTTCCTCAATGTTTCATAGTTCTCCCTGTAGAAGTCTTTCACCTCCTTGGTTAAATATATTCCTAAGTATTTTATTTTATTTTTGTTGCTATTGTGAAAGGTATTGAGTCTTTGATTTGATTCTCCACTTGACTGTGGTTGGTGTAAAGGAATGCTACTGATTTGTGCACATTGATTTTGTAACCTGAGGCTTTGCTGAATTTATTTATCAATTCCAGGAGTTTCTTGTCAGAATATTTGGGGTTTTCTAAATATAAGGTCATACCATCAGCAAAGAGCAATAGTTTGACCTCTTCTTTCCCCATTTGGATACCCTTGATTTCCTTTTCTGGCCTGATTGCTTTGGCTAGGACTTCCAGCACTATATTGAATAGGAGTTGTGACCGTGGACAACCTTGTCTGATTCCAGTTCTAAGTGGGAATACTTTCAATTTTTCCCTGTTCAGTATGAGGCTGGCTCTGGGTTTGTCATATATGGTTTTTATAATTTTGAGGTATGTTCCATCTATGCCTATTGTTTTAAAAGTTCTTATCATAAAAGGGTGCTGAATTTTGTCAAATGCTTTTTCTGCGTCTATCGAGAGGATCATGTTGGTCTTTGTTTTTGCTTTTATTGGTGTGGTGAATCACATTTATAGATGTGCATATGTTGAAACATCCTTGCATTTCTGGGATGAAGCCCACATGGTCATGGCGGATTAGTTTTTAAGATGTTCAGCTGAATTCAGTTTGCTAGGATTTTTTAAAGAATTTTTGCAGCTATATTCATAAGGGATATTGGTCTGTAGTTTTCTTTTTTTGTTGTTGTTGTGTCCTTTCCTGGTTTGCATAACAAGATGGTATTGGCATCATAGAATGAGTTGGGGAGGATTCCTTCCTTCTCAATGTTATGGAATAATTATTGCAGTAAAAGAACCAGTTCTTTGTAGGTCTGGTAAAATTCTGCTGTGAAACCATCTGGTCTGGGACTTTTTTTGGTTGGGAAATTTTTCATTGCTGCTTCAATTTTGTTGCTTGATATTGGTCTGTTCAGGGGTTCTATTTCTTTCTGACTGAACCTGCAATAATCTGTCCATTTCCTCACTGTTTTCCAGCTTATGTGCATAGAGATTTTTATAGTATTCAGAGATGATATTTTGTATTTCTGTGCTATCAGTTGTAATATCTCCTTTTTCATTTCTGATTGAGCTTATCAGGGTCCTTTCTTTTCTGTTTCTGGTTAAGTTAGTGAAAGCCCTGTCAATTTGGCTTATCTTTTCCAAGAACCAACTTTTTGTTTTATTACCCTTCTGTATAATTCTTTTGTTACAGATTTCCTTTAGTTCTTCTCTGACCCTAGTTGTTTCTTTTCTTCTGCTGGGTTTGGGATTGGTTTTCTCTTCCTTTTGCAATTCCTTGAGATGATTCATTAGATTCTTGATTTGTGACCTTTCTGTCTTTTGGATGTAGGCATTTAAGGCAATGAATTTTCCTCCTAGGACTACTTGTGCCAAACCCCACAGATTTTGATATCTTGTGTCCCCTTTGTCATTTAGTTTGAAGAATCTTTTGATTTCTATCTTAATTTCCTCCTTGACCCAATAACCATTCGGCAGTAGGTTGTTTAATTTCCATGACTTTGTGTAGGGTTGAGTGTTTCTGCTGGAATTGACTTCTAATTTTATTCCACTGTGGTCTGAGAAGATAATGATATAATTTCTATTTTTTTGAATTTGTTAAGACATGTTTTATGCCCTAGGATGTGATCTATCTTAGAGAATGTTCCATGAGCTGATGAAAAGAATGTATATTCAGTATTTTGGGGGGTAGAATGTTCTATCCAAAGGTTTGATGACCCTGTTGGGTTACCTCTGACCTGCTGGCTTCACCTCTTCCTAACAGTGTGTAGTGAGTTAGGTCCCCCAGCTTAATCTTCGAGAGGGTTGATGGTACTTGTGAGGATGAATCAGCTGCTCTCTGTTTGCTTGGGTTGAAAGGTGCTATGCTTAGCAAGGGAGCTGTTCCTCCTGTCATTGATTGACGTTTGCATGGAAGAGCCAGCTGCTGAGATGGTCTTTTGTGCCTGTGGTAAGCTCTAGTTCCCCAGGTGGGGCACACAAATGTCCCAAGCCTTAGGAGGGACCCAGTAGCTCCCAGAGGTTGCTTGATCGCTACTCTCCCCGAAGTGCAGGGAGCAGCAAGACAAATTATGGCTGGATTGCAAGCACCTGAGAGGCTTTGCAAAGCCTCAGCGGGGCTCAGAGGTTGTTTATCCAGCTGCCAGGGGGAGCTGCTGATATGAAGTTCAGGGCTGTTCCCGAGGGAGGGGCCTAATTGCTTGAGTGGTAAGGCCCCAACCAGGGTCTTTCCACCCTTGTCCACTAGCACAGTTTCTCTGTGAGGTGGAGTAGCACCCTCCATATTTGCTCCCTGAAACTCCATAGCACTCTCCAATCTGAACAGTCTGCATAGGTTTTCTCACTGCCCATGACCAACCACAGAAGTACCTCTCAATCCGTTTGTCTGACCCACTAGTGAGCATTTCCACAGGGTGCTGGTGGGTAGGGGGTTCCTGAATTGTGCACACCTGTTCCAATACAAGACCCCAAGTGGATAGAGGTAGGCCTCTCTGTCCACAGGGGCCTCTGCCACGGGTATGCTCCCACTGGGGAGAAGCAGCCACTTGTGAGTTTCTTGTCCCAAGCTGCACTCCCTGTTGTAATGAGCGGGGTGAGGGGCCCCTGCTCCGATTCAGCTGGCATGCCCAGGGCATTTGGTTGTCATGGGAACCAGCGGCTATGCTAATTTACTCCGAATGCCGCTCCCTCATGCAATATGGCGGTTGTCCAGTGGGGGCGGAGGATGGGCGCGCTCACAGATCCCTATTCCTCAGTGCCTCTCCACACTCTCCCTTTGGATATGTCCACGAGGGCTTCCTGGCCACCCGAGTCCGGTACCGAGATCTCTCCCCTGCGTATCCCCGCACTGCTCTCACGTCTGGGGGGCACCAGGCCTGGCCCGCCTAAGCTGCCAGCGTGCAATCCTGTGAAAAGCAGGTGGGCAGAAAGCTCACAAATTGTGGCAGCCCCTCAGTGGCAGGCTCAGCCGGGACGCGCACCTGCCACAGAGAAGCAGCTGTTCACGTGCTTTTCAGTTCAGGGTATTCTCGCAGTAGCAATGAGGGGAGATGGGACGCGGCTACCAGCTGGCCTGAGGTAAAACTACTTTCTTTGATACCATGATTGAAGGAGGTGCAGAGGAGGAAGTGTCTAGGTGTAAGAAAGCCAGCAACCCAGTCCCTCATGGACTCTTGCATGGAATATCCCTTTTTAACACCCGAACTCTGAGGTTCTCTGCTATTCCCATTTAGCTGCCGTGCTTGGGCTTGTGGAGGATAGAAGCACCTCCAGTATGTTTTGTGTCCTGCCTTTTACTGCAGGTACATAGGTGGCGGAGGGGAAGCCCCCCTTGCCCTTTGTGCTCCAAGCCTCTCTGGGTTTGGTCTGCGCTGCCGTCTTCTCTCTGTGTTCTTCTTTCTCAGCTTTGCCATTTTTCTTGGTTGGGTCCCCAGACGTCTGTGTTGTCTTGTAATGCGCACGTGGGCTGCAATTGCTCTCGGCTCTCCTTAGTCCAATTTACCTCCTTCCAGCCAGGACGATCTGCCAAACAATGTCTCCAGTCAGCCATCTTGGCTGCTCTGACATTCTTTTTTTATCAGATTGATATCATCTTAACTTTAATTTCCACACAACTATCAGTATTTTCATGTTACCAAAGTTGATCAAGTCATTAGGAAAAATGACCAAATCCACTGTTTGGCATCACGGGGACCAAGCAGGTGGCTGACTGAGGCAAAGGTTTCGCTCTTCTGTAAACTGACTGTTGTGATGTGCTGGAGTCACAGCAGAGGATTTGGTGACACTACATTTGTCTTTAAAAATTACACTTGGGAAAGAAAAATGAGATAATATGCATTTTTAAATATGTGTTTTAATTTATGTCAATCATTTATTAATTTATAACTGTGAATCTGGATTGTGGAATTATGGGTTGGATATTTTATGGGCAGCTTTGAAAAGTTTTAAAATAGGAAGGGAAACTATTAGCCCTATTTTTGAAAAACAACAAAACACAATGGAAATATTTCACACCACATGGAGATAATACATAAATAGTAAGAGGACTGTGTTAGTTTATTATTAGTATAAAACAGAGGACACATTTCCTACTCTTTATCTAAAGTTACAGACTTCTTATATGGAAAGTATACAAACTAAAATACAGCTAAGCTGATTTTTAGCTTTAATTACTAAAGATAACAGGATACAGCAGACATAGTCTCCTGAAAAAATAAGGTTATTAAGTCTCATTTGAAATAATCATGTAAAGCTCAAAAATTGAAAAAAAAAAAAAAAACACAACAACAAAGACCTGAATATTGATCAAAAGAGACAAAGAGACTTTGAATGAAAAAGACTGAAGTCACTCATGTTCATGTTGGAAATTCCATGATTAGCAGCAGTGTCTGTACATAGACCACTGAGCTGAGCTACTGTAAATATTTGGCAAATAATTGACGACTTTCTGTGTTTTCAAAGAGTTATTAAATTTTGCTCTGTTAATTGCATGATAATTATACAGAAACTGTGACCTGAAAGAGCTATTACTAATAATCACTGAGACTATAATGTGAAAAAGTACAAATAAGGCCAGGTGCTATGGCTCATGCCTGTTATCCTAGTACTTTGGGAGGCCAAGGCAGGGGTGGGGGGTATTGCTTGAGGCCAGGAGTTCAATACCCACCTGAGAAAGAGTGAGACCCCATCTCTACAAAAAGAAAAAAAAAAAGAAAGAAAAGAAACAAACAAAAAAAAATTAGCTGGGAGTGTTAACACAAGCCTATAGTACCAGCTATTTGGGAGGATAAGCTTGAGCCCAGGAGTTTGAGGTTGCAGTGGGCTATGATGATACCACAGCACTCTAGCCTGCGTGACAGAGAAAGACCCTGTCTCAAAAAAATAAAATCCCCCCCCCAAACAAACAAATAACAAAAAAAAACCAAAAACAAATAGGAGGTAGGATGATTATTTATAACAGTGCTGGTAGTATTTCCTCTGTTCAAAGAGTCAGAGAATGAATAGAATAAATGAAAATCCTTAGAAATGCTATGGAACTGAACATACTAAAGCCAGCTCAGATATTAACATTTGTTCACTAGAAGGGATCCCCAGGCTTAAGCAGGTCTTTCATTGCTGCTGTGGTCTCTATTGGTCCCTTGGGTAGAGGCCTCATTCAATGACTTGCTTCAGGTCACATCCTTTTTTTTTTTTTTTTTTTGAGGCAGAGGGTTAAAGTGCCGTGGCGTCAGCCTAGCTCACAGAAACCTCAAATTCCTGGGCTCAAACAATCCTCCTGCTCAGCCTTCTGAGTAGCTGGGACTATAGGCCTGCGCCACCACCCCTGGCTAATTTTTTTTTTTCCTATTTTTAGTTGCCCAGCTAATTTCTTTCTATTTTTAGTAGAGATGGGGTCTTGCTCTTGCTGAGGCTGGTCTCGAACTCCTGACCTCAAGGGATCCTCCCTCCTCGGCCTCCTAGAGTGCTAGGATTACAGGTGTGAGCCACCATGCCCTGCCAGGTCACATCCTACCTTAAAAAACAAATTAAATGACATAGAGGTGAATAGAGTCAAAATTAAAATACTCCTTTACTCATGTGCTGTTCTTCTCAAACATTTTTCTATGTTCATGCATGCAAACATATCAGAGCCAGCAGTAGGGTACAATGAGTGAGGAATCTACGGTGTAAAATTTAAGGAGGCACTGAAAGTGAGTGCCTTATGTTTTATGCCCCAGGCACCTCACTCACTTTCCCTGGTCCCAGTCCTGATACATATGCAAATATACATATACATATTTATACAAATAATATGAAATATATTTAGAGTCAAAAATGGGATCATACTGTACATGTGATACATAACTTGCTTGAATCACTTAACAATATATGCAAGCATTCTTATGAGCATATATAGATCTATGTCACTCTTTGCCCCCCCCAACTCAATCTTGTTATTTTTTTTTTTTTTTTTTTTTTTGAGACAGAGTCTCACTCTGTTGCCCGGGCTAGAGTGAGTGCCGTGGCGTCAGTCTAGCTCACAGCAACCTCAAACTCCTGGGCTTAAGCAATCCTCCTGCCTCAGCCTCCCAAGTAGCTGGGACTACAGGCATGCGCCACCATGCCCGGCTAATTTTTTTTTTTGTATATATATTTTAGTTGTCCATATAATTACTTTCTATTTTTAGTAGAGATGGGGTCTCACTCTTGCTCAGGCTGGTCTCGAACTCCTGACCTCGAGCGATCCACCCGCCTCGGCCTCCCAGAGTGCTAGGATTACAGGCGTGAGCCACCGCGCCCGGCCCCAATCTTGTTATTTTAGTTTTGGTCATATGAAACCATAGCTTAGCATATGTTTTTAAATTTTGTCATTGATGTCAAGATAAAAGAGATGCATAGGGCAAGGTATGGGAGAAGGGGCTCAGAGCTTACATGCCCTTTCTAGGCGTGCCACTATGCAGGACCCTCCACACACTCAGCTGTCCAGAAGCTCCCCATTCTTTTAAATAGTCACATGATATGTTATCTTTTATTAAATTCTCCCTCTGTAGATGGACAAATATCAGTTTTTGAGTACTGCTGACCATGCTGCCGTTTTGCAAGTATATTTTTGTACACTTGTATATTTCAGTAGCACAGATTATTATGCATTCAACAAACGTTCACATTTTAAAGGTTGATAGATACTGATAACTTTCACTCCAAACTGCAGCACTGTCAAATCAAACTTTTGGAGATGATGGAAACATTCTCTATCTGTTGTTCAATATGGTAGCCACTAGCCACATGTGGGGGTTGAGTATTTCAAATGTTGCTAGTGAGACTGAGGAACTGGATTTTAATTTTGGTTAGCTTCTTTTTTTTTCTTTCTTTTTAAAAAATATCAGTAGATAAGGTTGTTGTTTGATACATGGTTGAATTTCATAGTGATGAAGTCCAGGCTTTTAGTGTACCCATCACCCAAGTAGTATACATTGTACCCGATAGGTAATTTAAATTTCAAATCTAAAATTTGCAGTTGATTTTCTTGGCTTATGGCCATTGTTTAGGACTTCCATAAAAATATTGAATCACAACTGTGAATGAGCAGACTTTGCTTGTTCTAAGCTTTAATTAGAATACTTTGAGCGTCTCACCATATGTGTGACATTTGCTATTGGTTTCTGATAGGATCTCTTTGTCAAAGTAACAGATACTGCCAGTGGGTTCACTCAACAGCTATTCTGTGGGCTCCCACTGCAGATGCTGGAAAACCAGCTACCTACTTCCTCTGTTAAAGGGAGAGATAATGTGAGTCCTCTTGAGGGACAGGTATCAGTGAACATGTGAGTGGAGACCTCACAAACACTCTCCTTTCTCCACTTCCATTCTTGATGCCTAGAGCTGTGGCAACACTCCTGATTCTAAGCAGCCAGCATGAGAGTCAAGAGCAGACAGCTAAGCACAGTCAGAATGCAAAGCTAGCATGAACTTGAGTCCTGGGTTATATTTTTGGCTCCCTGACCCAGTTCTGAGACTGTCTGATTCCAAAATTCTTGTAAAATTAACACAAAATGTTTTTATAGCTTAAACCACCATTCACAGGGGTTTCTGTTACTTTCCACCAGAGGTATTCTTAACTGGTACTTATTAAGAACGATTTTTTTCTATTCCGAGCTTTATGAGTATTTTTAAAGCCAGAAATGAGGATTATAATTAATCAAATATCTTTTCAAAAATGCCTTTTAAATAACACTAACAAGCACATAAATAGTGCCTAATATATATTAATAGAAGGTACTGTTCTAAATGTTTTCCACTTATTAACTAATGTAATCTTTACAACAACCTTATGGGGTAGATACTATTATTATCCATATTTTATAGATAAGGAAACTGAGACACAGAAAGGTTAGGTAAATTGCCTAAAGTCATACAGTTAATAAGTGACAGAGCCAAGATTTGAACCCAAACAGATTGACTCCAGAATCCTGGATCTTACTCAATCTGTAGTATTTCCTCTATTATTAAAAATGATGCATGGACCACCGTATGTATTTCTCACTTCTGTAATAATTTTATTATTAGTTGTCTTTATCCTAAGGATGGCCAACAGGGTTATTGGACCAAATTAATGGCAAGTGATTAAAAATTAAGTAATTTTTACTGTAAAAAGAGAGCACCAGTAAAATTCAATTGATCAAGCTTCAAAGCAAATCTTAACTATTCTTACTCAGGTAATTTTCTTAAATTGTTTGACTTTACAAACTCATTTCTTAGACTTCTTTTTTCTTTGTGGGACTTAAGAGAACAATATCCCTTTTTTATTCTTCCTAAAGCTAGAATTGTTACAGATGAATTAAGGCAATTTTTCCTGTTTCTTTGACAAGTCCTGACTTTGGCCACATTTTCTGCTTTTTCCTCCTCTCCATCTTTGATCAAGGACAGGGATGCTTTTGTTCTCTGTCATCTAAGAAAGCAGCACAGAAACAAACAAAAAAGAAAACTGGTCCTTAATACTCCCACCCACTCCTGGGTTTTTATGTCTCATCTTGTTTGTCCTTTCCAGATTGTGCATGACTCAACAGATATGGACAATGTCTTAAAATCCTGTTGGCATTCCATAAACAATAAATGGTAATAACAGGGCAACCTGACAAAAGCAGTTATATAAGTAAATGTAAACCTAGATTATCTACAATTCAAGGTGTAATGGGAATTACTTTTCAACTTTCCAGAAGTTGGCAATAGAAAAATATGTTGATACTTGATAATCTCTCAAGGCACTTGTTCTATTTTTCTTCTTTGGCATTCTTTATGTATTGATTGGCATCTGGCCATGCCTTTGGAAATACAATGAATTCTAAATCACTAAGTAGGAGTTTGTGCAAAAACCAATATTAGTGGCCTGACTATAATCTAACCATCATTGTAGGCTTGTTCTATTAACTACCAGTTGGGAAAACATTGGTTTTTGTGTATGTACACAGTTATAGTGATATTTAGTTCATAGATTTATCATAACCATCATCATCATCATTATCTTTATTATTATCAAAGTGATAACAATAATATCACAAATTATCATAATCATAATGATCATTATTACATGACGCTTTTGTATATTTGCCATTTATTTATAATTCATTTTCTAGTGATTTTTTTTTTAAAAAAATGACTGCTTGGTATGTGATTAAATGTCAGTGAATCTATATAATTAATCTGCATTCTATAATAAACACTATAATATCAACCTCAAATCAATCCATGAATTAAGAAATACATCTTTGCATGTCTTTGGAAAAAATATATGAAAGATATTGTATAGATGTTTTCTATCATGTAAATATGTATTTTATTTTAGCTATGCCAGTCAGAAGGGCAGAAAAATAAAAATGATAGAGGCAGAAGGATTTATAACATTCAAAGGGGCAGGGACAGGGTTATTTATAATGTTCACAACCACAGAAGAAAATAGAGGTAGGATGGACCATAAAAATGAAAACATCAGAATAGAGTGAGAAGAAATTCAATAAAGGCAACGAGATTTAGAGACTTGAAAGAGAGGCTCAGAATTATTGCTTTGATACAGAATGCAGTGGGACCAAATGAATAAAATAATAACAAGGAGATCATAGAAGGAGATATTCTAGGGAATTTAGATAAGGAATTTGGGTTTGTTGGGGATGGGGGTGTTTGGAAATGTGCATACCTCTCTCCTTTCAATTTCATGCTTGCAGAAGCACAGATGGAAAACTAAAAAGAAAATTAAAAGGTGAGACCTTTACTGGGGGGTTCTAAGGGTGTTGCCTCATGACTATTGTTCCTGAAAGGGTCCCACTTCCCATGCTCTTTGTTTTTATTTCACTCCATAATGGAATTTAGATAAATTGCCTATGTAACACCCTCATAGACACAGGTTTTGGAAAAAACCACTATTTCCCCCTTCATCATGTCATAGCTTCATGGTGGATCATTGTCACGAGCAGCTTCCTGTGTGAGGAAGTTTTAAATTAACTCCTAAGTGGGAAGACCTGTGCTCACATCCTGCCTCTGCGTGCTACTGACAGTGTCACTTGTAAGTTCCATAAGCTTCAGTTTCCTTATCTTTAAAACTGGGAAAACATCTCTAACGCAGAGGTTGTTGTGAGATACGGAATAAGCATAATGCCTGGAACATGGTGAATGTTCAACAGCCGATTGATATTATTTCTTTGATATGAACCATCACTTACTCTTTACCTACCTGTTGCTTTGCTTAGTGGCTTAGTATTGTACTACTGGAAAGCTCGCTCTGCTTAAGAAAAGGTTATCTTTACTCTGGGTATGATGCAGGTATTTATCCGGTTCTGTTGGTTTAGAGATTTAAATAATTTTAGTATACATTTGTGATAATGTGAAATTACTATGAATCAGGGAAAACTATGTATTAAAGGGAACCTATTGTTTGGAATCACATAGAAACCCATCAGTGTGACCTCGTGACTTTGGGGAGATGAGGATTGAGGTGTCACATGGCCATGAGCATGGAGGGTGCAATGAGGCAGGGCAGGCAGGGGTGGTGAGCATGATCTCTGGGACTCTTCTTAGCCTAACTTGATTCCGCTCTAATATTTGAAAAGAGGAGCACAGTCAAGAAAATGGCTCTTGGCTGGGCACGATGGCTCACGCCTGTAATCCTAGCACTCTGGGAGGCTGAGGCGGGAGGATCACTCAAGGTCAGGAGTTCGATACGAGCCTGAGCAAGAGCGAGACCCCGTCTCTACTAAAAATAGAAAGAAATGATCTGGACAGCTAAAAATGTATACATATAAAAAAAACTAGCTGGACATGGTGGCGCATGCCTGTAGTCCCAGCTACTCAGGAGGCTGAGGCAGAAGGATTGCTTAAGCCCAGGAGTCTGAGGTTGCTGTGAGCTAGGCTGACGCTACTGCATTCACTCTAGCTCGGGCAACAGAGCGAGACTTTGTCTCCAAAAAAACCCAAAAATGGCTCTTCTGTTTTTGTAAAAGATAGTAACATTGAATATTTATATATTGGTATAAATAAACATATAATTATGTATTTTTATAAAATATTAAGTATATATAAAATATTAAATGTATAGTACAGTTTGATTAATTATTATAATAGAGAAACCCCTGAAACTACCATTTGGATAAAGAAACAGAACAGAGCCAGGCATGACGGTTCACGCCTGTAATCCCAGCAGTTCAGGGGTCCAAGGCGGGCAATCGCTTGAGGCCAGGAGTTTGAGATAAGCCTAGGCAACATAGTAAGACCCTATCTCTACAAAAATTTTAGAAATTAACCAGGCAGTGGTGGCATGCACCTGTAATCCCAGCTACTTGGGAGACTGAGTCAAGAGGATCAACTGGGACCAAGAGGTCAAAGTTACAGGGAGCTGTGATCTGGCCACTGCACTCCAGCCTGGAAAAAAAAAAAGAAGAAAGAATGAAAGAGCACAGAACAGTGTTAGTACCCCAGAAAGTGCTCATGTGTCCTCCTCAACCACGAGTTCATTCTTCTGCCCTAAAGACTATCCTGAAATCTATAGTATTCCTTTCTTTGATAGTTTTTCATGAAGAAAGTTATATGATATTTGTTAATTCTATTTTTTTTATTTCAGGATATTACTGGGGTACAAACACTTTGGTTACATATATTGCCTTTGTACCGCCCGAGTCAGAGCTACAAGCGTGCCCATCCCCCAGAAAGTGCGCACCGCACCCATTAGGTGTGAATTTACCCATCCCTGCCTCTCCCTCCCACCTGCCCGACACTCGATGAATGTTACTTCCATGTGTGCATGTAAGTGTTGATCAGTTAGTACGTAAACTTTTAAAAGATTATTGTTACATAGTTTGGTCCTGAGGTGTGCAGAGTGGAAAATGTGCTCTAAATTGTGGGTGTCAATTTTAATTTGTGATTGGGTGTCTTTACCTACCCGGGCTTTGCTTAATGCTTACTATAGAATTTTTTCTATACTGAGACCAGATTTGTTTAGATTAATTTTGTTTAACCATGATTTGGGGCCATTTGTGATCTCTCACTCTTCCTTTATTCCCAATAAGTGGAAGTTGATTTTATGACTGACAGGTGGTTTCTGGGTACTCACCAAGTACCATGTCATATTTTAGCATTCTGACCAAAATTTATTTTTGCATGGTATAGTATTTTAAATTTTCTTACTTTCCACTTTTCTATATCTTGTACATGTTGAAAACAGAATATTGCTGTTTTTAAATATTCCTCTTGATAATTTTTCTATTTTAATTAGAAGATTTTGTACTTCTGTGTTAAGGTAATTACTTATATCTTTGGATTTAAATCTACCATTTTAGTATTTATTTTCTCCTTGTCCCACCTTGTCTATGTTCTTTCTCTTCTTCTTTTGTGTCTTTATCATCTATTTGCTGTTAGCATGATGGCTATACATTCTTTTACTATTCTTTTACTTGGTGATTGATCTAGAAATTAAAACATGTAGCTTTGATTCATTTTGACTCTACTTAAAGAACATCTTTTAGTATTCATTATTTAGTGCAGTCTGCTTATGGTGATTTTTCTCAGTTTTGGTTTGTCTGAAAATGTATTTTTTTCCATTTTTTAAAGCATATGCCCCTGGATATAGGTTGACAGTTATTTTCCTTCAGTCTTTGAAAGATATTCTATTGCCTTGTGGGTTCCCTTGTTGCAGGTGCTGTTGTGAAGGCAGTCTATCTTTTTATTCATCTGGCTCTTGTAACATTTTCTCTTTGTCTTTGGATTTCAGTAGTTTTATTATTAAGTACCTCTGTGGTTTATTTTTTATTTATCCTTCTTGGAATTTGTAGAGTTTCTTCAATCTTTATGTCTTGGTCAGTTTTGGAAATTCTTAATCTTTTTGTCTTTAAACACTGCTTCTGCTCCATTTTCTCTCTCCTCCCCAGAAGGTCAATAACAAGAATTAGAGCTTCTCATGGTATCTTCCATGTCTCGGATTATTTCCTCTATTTTCAATCCTTTTATGTGTCTTTCATCTGGATATTTCCTCCTGACTTATATTCTAGTTTTCTAATTTTCTCATCAGCTGGCCGATCTCCATTGAGGTGATGCTCTGGTTAAGGTAGTTTTCAGTTCCAGAATTTACTTTTGTAGTTTCCTGTTCTCTGCCAAAGTCCCCAAATTTCTTTCTTATTTCCTTGAACAGTGTTCTGGTTCTCCTCAACTCTGTTTCTATTGTTTCTCAGGATTTGTGGTCATGTCATCTTGGCTCCTCATAGTCTGGTTATTTATGAGTACATGCTAGCCAATAATTTGAAAATTGTAAAAATAATTTGAAGCCTAAGATGCTATCTCCTCTCAGAGAGGATTGACTTTGGCTACTGGCAGGCAGCCAGAAGCACTAAAGATAGAGAATCGTATTAATCCCATTTTAGTGACTGAGATGATTAGAAGTTAGGGTTTTGTTTCTGCAAAGAATGGTCTATTTCTCATTTACTCTTTCTTTTGGCTAGAGCCTTTGGGATGAAATGGAGATGGTGATACCAGCAATTTCATAGAGCAGTAAATGTTCATGTAAAGCACTCAGTGCTTATATTACAGTCTCTGCTTAAAATTGTTAGTCATTATTGTTACAAGTCTGTAGACAATGGTTAGGATTATGATTGTACCATGAACTTAATTATTCTGGGGGAGTAGTTGAACTTCTCTGAGCCTCAGTTGCTTCATTTGTAAAACGAGCAAGTTAGATAAAATGACTTCTAGGGTCCCTTCCAGCTCCAAAGTTTTATGACCATGGAAGTCTTTAATGGAATTTCAGACTCATTTCTGTCCTCTTCCCCATCAAATTCCCCAAGAACATTTGTTAAGAGAATAATATATTATGGGGGAAAACATAGAAACTTTCCTGGTAATTTATAGGTCTGCATGCAAAGCAGTTGGGGCTGATACCTTACTGGGGTTATCATCTTTTCATTGTTCTTCAGATCGTTAAGTTATTAAAACAACTACAGACTGGTAAGGCTGCTGTGGTTGCTACCATTTGATTTGAAAGATATTCATTGACAATTGTTTTGGGATAGAGAGAGCAAGAGATAGTTGTTAAAAGTTAAAGCCCATTTCTCCTCAATATTGATTGTGTATCATTGTCTTTCACAACTGCCATACTTTTTAGTCATAATAATGGAAATCTTACTTTAAAAAGATAATTTATTAAATATTTAGATTATTTTTGCTTTTAAAGCCAAAGTGATGCATAAGTTATAAGGGAATTTCAAAATTATTTTAAAATCCTATCATATCTTCCTTATCTACAGATTCATAATCTACATATTTTTCATTTGTCATCTCTACTAGTTCAGAATCAAGATATGTCAATTCCATTGTACTACTTAGAGCATTACATGGCAGAGACATCAAATTAATGTTTATATTACTTTCTTCACTTTGATTATATTTAAAGTGTCAATAAGATTTTCTTTCTTCATCTTAGCTGTATTAAGTAAAACTATAACCAAACAAAGGAGGTTACCAAATCCCTAATGCCTACCTACGGTTTGTGTTTTATTTTTTAGTAGAAAAATTCACAATGAAATATGAGTCAGAACATAGACGTTACCCCAAAATCTCTCAGTAGTATCTACAGCTTTTCAAGCTACATATCCAAGTAAAAAGTCTTGGATTCTTTTAAATATACAATCCAAGAATCCAAACAATTTCCTTATTTTAAACAATTTGAATAAATGTGATTTGGTGAGTGTTTTGGTTGGGATCTTCTCAGTGGCCTCATGGACAATCTCATTTTCTCATTTATCTTCTTATAATAAAATGACAGGCATTTCAAGAGACAAGAGGTAGGCTGCTGCCATACCATCCACCCAGCAGGAAGAGCTTCCAAATTGAGGATCATAGAGATTACATATGTGCAACAATATGCAAAAGAAGCTAGCCCTACAGAAGAGATCTGGATCTGGGAAGAAGGAAAGATGCCTACAATCAAAAAGTAAGTCTGTCACTTATAACATGTAGTCTTGCTTATCTTCTTTGCAGAATTTTAAATGGTATTGGAATTCATGCAAGTGCTTTCTTCTTCCAAGGTTGAATCATCACTTATGTTAACTAAAGAAAGTATGTTCTATTCTTTGGTCTTAAGAAAGATTGCTAACTTTTTTCTCAGTCTCAAAGAAAAAAATGATTATCAGAGTGGAGGGACTAGATGGTTTAAATTATTTTTTGGAAATTAAGTTTTATCTTGGGGTCTTGCACTTCAGTCCATTGGCTATTTGATCTCAGTCAATTTTTTAATCTCTCTCTACTAGTTGCCTAATCTATAAAATAGAAATAATAATAGTACCTGTAAGCAGTCGATAATTGCTAGAGATTAGTATGATTATTGTTTTAAATGAGTTTATGCTGGAGTAGCATTTCTACCTTTCTACCTGCTGACTTTCTGGTACAAAATGACTGTCTAGTAGGTAAAGGAAAATGACAACACCATTGGACATTGCCTTTGGGCCTAGATTGAGCCAGGCGTTTTGAGAACTGAAAACATGGTCCTGATCTTAGACATCTTAAAATTTACTTAAGTACATAAAAAATATACAGTATCAAAGTTGTGTTCAGTTGTGAAAATGCATTGAGCTATACACTTAAGATATGTGTAATTTTTGTGCATATTATTAATCAAGAAAAAGTTAGAACAGAAAAACTGACAATTGTTATTGCAATCCTATAATGTAGGATATAAAAACGTAAAGACATTTATAGCCTAGTTGAAAACAGTATTTTGAATTAACAGCTTCCCTTTTTTGGAACCACGACACTGATAATAAAATAGAAATTATCACAAAGCACCACTTAACCTGGTTACCTTTCTAAAATTAGAATTGGTTCCTAAAGTGGATGAAAACCTAGGCCTATTTATAGGATAATTAAAATGATTCTCTTTCTCTGTGTCTCCACGCTAGATATTTCCTAGAAAGTTCCAAGGAAATAAGCCTTACAGAGGAGTTGGCTATATTAATCTGCAACCCACCAGAAGCAAGCGAGAATTTTTCCTCTAACTCTAGCAGAAACCACCTGGGACAGAGTGCCTGGTGCTTCTCTTATCATAAGCTCATCTCTGAATCTTTGACTCAATGATTGAGCTTTTGGGGAGGGGCTCCCTCACTGCCTGGCTTGTAATATCATGGGAGTGAGGGTACTGTGACTGACAGTCCCCAAGACAGCATGTTTTGGGGGAGGTTGGTTCTTTGAAGGGAGTGAATCTAGGCAGACAATGCACAACTGTTTGCCTAGTGTGTAAAAATGTCTGAATGTCTGGATATTCTTCTGTGTAGTTACTTGATCAAAATTTCGAAGTGGAGACAAAGGGGCTGATTTAAAGATTATTGTTGCAATTTAGTTAGGACCAAGCAGGTCAATAGCTATGGAGAAGAAGAGAAGTGATAAGGAGAGATCAGATATTAGGATGTAGCATCTATAGAAATGATTTACTCATTGTCTGCAGAAGGCCTAAGGAGAGGAAGGAATCCAGGGAGGCTGGTGGTGATATTCCTCTTGAAAGGGAGATGGGAAGAGAAATAGGTTGAAGAGTAAGAGAAGATAATGAGTACATTTTTGGACATGTTGAGTTGTAGAAAATAATGAGTTGGAAAAACATAAGTAAAACCATATTGGAAAAATTTTTAAAGACAAGATTCTTTCAACAAATCCAGGATTTACATAATTGAAAACGTCTACAGAAGGAAAAGAAAGAAAGAAAAAAAGAGTCCAGTAACTGAATTTTTTTCCTGGCAAAATAAGCTCATTGTGCACTTTATTTGGGTAACTGAAGGAGCTTTGGCCTATTTAGATTAACATTAACTCTGTTCCATTGCATTTTATGATTACTGAAAATATCTGCTTAAAGAATATCATTTTTTCCCATTTAAAGATACTTCATACTTGTTAGAGACAATTTGAAAAAGATGAAATAAAACAATACATCATATACAATAATAAATATATATGGCAAAGTATATTCCCTTCTCCCTAAAATGTTTTTAGTTATTATAAATCACATTTGTTATTATAAGAAAGAGTATAACAATACAGAAGAGTTAGTATCACTTAAATCTCACTACCTTGACATAGCCACTGCTAGCATTTTGACTATGTTTTCATGAATCACTTTATATATATATGTGTGTATATATATAAAATACATACACATATACATATAGATACAAATTTATTTGAATGGGGTCATATCACACATTCTTTTTTTATCATGGACACTCCTGTAAGGTTTTTTTTTTTTTACTTTCTTTGTGTTTTTTTTTTTTTCTTACCATTGTGTTACAATTGCAACGGTGTAATCATAGCTCACTGCTGCCTTAAGCTTCTGGTCTCAAGCGATCCTCCCTCCTCAGCCTCTGCAGTAGCTGGGACTATAGTCCTACCCCACCATGCCTGGCTAATTTTTTAAAAAAAATTTTTTGTAGAGGTAAGGTCTCACTGTGTTGCTCAGGCTGGTCTTGAACGCTTAGCCTCCAATGATCCCTCCCACCTCAACCTCCCAAAGTGCTAGGATTACAGCTGGCTCTTGCATCTTAAGATTCGATTCTTTTTGCTTCCAGTTAGCAATTGCCTAAAGTTTTTAAACTATCATTTACTTCTGCTTTTTCCTTGATATTCTCCTTTTCTTTATTCCCTTATTCTCTGTTCAAAACAACCTATATTAACTATACATGTATTTAGTAAATTATATATTATACATATATTTTTATATGTGTATGTATAATGTGCACATTTAAAAAATATGGGGGACTTGGTCATTGTTTTAAAGTTGTTTTTAAAAACTAGGATCATATGATAATACACTTTTCTGTTTTTGGTTTTTCCGCCTTAACAATACGTTGTGAAAATCTCCCAAGTCAGTTGCTTTACGTGTCATCTAAGAGTATCTCATTTACTTGAATGTAACTTTCCTAAGAGCAGGGACAATGGCATATTTGTCTTTTGTAGCACCCAATGTTCCACCACATATAGCAGGCACATTAGAATGAATATGCTGATATTATCAATAATCTGAAGCCATGCTATTGAGAATGAAAATATTTGGGCTGAGCAATTTGTAAGAGTTCATTTACACAAAGCATTAAATGACAGAATCTCATGAGGTTGATAACAATATTACTATTATTATTCCCATTTCACACATGGAGAAAAAAATGAGGTGTATAGATGTTAAATAACTTTCTCAAGAGCACAAAACCTGTGCACTGCAAGATACTGCATTCAAGTCTCACAAATTCCAACCAAATGTGTTATCCCTTGTGTTTTGTGAAGTAAATGGCAATCACAATAAAATCAACATGTCCAACACGTATGAGAGAGTAATTTGACCTTAGGACTCACACCTTGGTCTCTGCCTGGAGCTTTGCGTGCTTCTCTCATGGTCACGTTTCTCCTCTTTAGAGTCTTCTGTGGTGTGTAGTGGATGTGACTTTTCACATTCCATTTACAGAGGAGAAGGGGGAACAATGAGGTTATTTTATCAAATGTAGTCAGTAAAAGAAAGAGACAGAGAAACCAGTTCTTTCAATCCCCAGGCTAGAATTCTGCCTCCAACAAAACCTGAATTCTGGAAAACCCCCTTGAGCTTAGGTTTAGTTACAAAAGTGAATGTCAGCACTTGGTTAATTTATGGTTTTAGGGAGATGAAAAGGAGGCAGTGCAGTGCTTTGTTTGGAGCCGGTGCATAGCTGGGAACGCAGAGCCAAGCTGCGGCTCTCCTGAGCTGGGTTTGCACAGATGGCCGGCTTCGGCGTCTCCAGGAGGGCCTCGGGAAGAGGCCGAGCCTGGGTCCACCCACTGTGTCAGAGTCTGGGCCGTGGGGCATGGAATTTGGGAAATGGACTCTCTGGGGCACACTTTTTATAACAATAAGCATACCAGATAACTTTAACTAACGCACGCTCACATCGGAGAATAACTGTCATGTCCTTCAAAGGACACTCTTGGGTATCTTGGCTTAACCAAGATGGGGATAATAGAACCTATAAACATGAAGGGCTGTTATAACAATTAAAAGTAATATATGTAAAGATTCTGGCACCCAATGATTAACCATAAATGGTATGAAGCCCGAATTACTCATAAGAGAGGAAGTTTATGAGGATATTTCAGAAAATATGAATCTGATTGTCTTTGTGTGGCTTTTAGTTTGGAAAGCATCTTGAAGAAAAAAGTTAGGAATCCAGTGATATGTGGTGACTAAACCCAAATACAGATCAAGACTGTAACACACTACAGGAAACACTGTCACTCCCTCCCGCCATTCCCTGGGAGCAGGCGGATGGGTAACACAACGGGAAACGGACCCAGGCAAAGGCGTGGAGCAGAGACGTGCAGTTGTGAAACGCACTCGGATGGGGTGGGACTGTGTACAGAGCGGTGGGAAAACTGTGTGGAGTCAGGTGCCAAATGGTGAGGCAGTGATGCCAAGACAAACAGACAGACTGGAAAACAGCAGCACAAACACCGACCTCTAGGGAAAAGATGAGGATATGCCAAGTTAGAAGAAAACAGGATCTTCCTAAATTATACCTTTATAAATGCACGTGAGGGAAAAATTCATACCTGTTCTCGAAAAGGGAAGCAGACAAAAACTGAAATGTGGAGCCAATTTTAATGCTCAACATGAGAAATTTTATCAGGGAGGCTTCTTAGATGTGACTCGGGATAAGTCATAATCTCTCTTAGCTTTAGAGACCTCAACTGTGAAAAGAACAATTAATTGTCATAAGGCCTGTTTCAGTGGGAAAATAACCTGATTCTATAATAACACAATGTAATGCTGGCTTTAGTCTAATTTAGTCTAAGTCCCATCTGAATCAGGAATTGTAACAAAAAGCATTTCCATTAGTGGGTTTTCTGTGTTGTGTATCTTGTTTTATGTCACAGTATGCATTGTTCTTTCATACAAAACCAAGTTAATAGTAAGAAGAAAATAACAGTAACATTTATTGAGTGTTTAGTTAAGGCTGGGCATTCAGCTGAATTCTTTCCATATGTTATTTAGACCCCATAAGAATCCTAGAAAACAAGTATATTATGATGCCCATTTCCCTTAAGAGAAAATCGAGGACAGGTTAAAAATCCCCAAGCTGATCAGGCTGAGAGGAGGGACTGACCCCATGCCTTAGTCTATGCACAAATTGCCATATTGAGAAGGAAGAGAGGCTACTCCCTGTTGCTCCACGAACTTGGAAGGGAACTTCTTTATTCCACTGATGACTAAAGGATCCCTGCTTGCGTTAGATTCTTCTACGCATCCACTCCTGTATGTGCTCCACTTTCTATTCTTGGAATCATCCCCTTAGAGACCCAGAGGCTGACATTACAGCAATGAAATAAGCCATCTGTCAGTGAATATTTTGGCTACAAAGCTTTATTTTGAATCCAGAAGGAGGGAAAAAGTCCTGACAGGGATTTTGCAGGGTGAAGTCCAGGGCAAAGGTCTGAATGACACCATGAATGAGTGAAAGTCCCTCCTTCCCACCCGGGAGGGCTTCCAAATGCCTATTCCCTGAGTTGATTATGATCATCCTGGAAATGTTATCAGAAAATAATTCCCTCACTGTCATACCGCTTCATTTTTGTTCTCTGGATTTGAAGATAACTTACCTAATGACATAGAAGAAGAAAGGAAACATTTCAAATGATGTTAAAGACAGTTTTCAGTGGGTGGCCAAGACTACAGTACTTAGAAATGTTCTTTATTTTTAAAAATTGGTAAAATTATGCTTATGTTTGCATTTCCAAAATTTATTTTTGAATCAAAGTTTTCTGCTTTGATTAAAGTTCCTCACTTGAGAAAAAGAAGTGTGGAAATTCACAAGGCTTCCATTTCAGTTTAAGTAGCCAGGATAGATCAACACTTTTTTTAAAAAACAATTGAATGCAATGAGTAGGGAAGAAGACTTTCTTTTACTTGCACAAATATATCAATTAATAATCAAAATAAAAAATACAGGTTCACTTACCAGAAAAAATAGCTTCCTGACATTGGCCTCTGAGATGGGCTTGGTTCTACGGGATCCCCGGACTGTACCTGCCAGGAAATTAGCTGGGAACAACTTTTGTTCCAGTCTTAAGGAAAAAGGTACCTTGAAATTCTTATTTCCATCTTCTCAACTTTCAACAATATGGCTGGCAATTTACCACATATAAACCTGGGCTTATTTTAACCTTGTAAGTTTTGGCATGTGGTTATATAGAGGCATTAAATTGGGGATATCTATCCAGAACCTCTCAATGTCATGACCATCATCATCCCTGGCAAATACTTCACAAAGCATTTTAACACTTGCCGACACCCTGTTACCCACCTGTGAAGGTGCATAATCTAAGAGAGAGAATATTGCCCCAAACATAATGGATACACTTGTGATTTTAAACAAGCCATTGAGTAAAAGAATAGTAAATGATATATTTTTCCATGTGTAATTGGAAGAACAAAGTGCACAAAAACAGGAGGGCTGGCAAGGGGAATTCCTAAGAGTTACAATTTGCCAGGAAAGAACCAGTTGTCCCTGGAGCACAGGGCAGGTTTCCTGGACAGGCGGCATGATACTGAGAGAGGGATCTGTCACCCAGGGCCCCAGTGACTGGACCTCCTGGCACGTTGTTTAGAGTGGCCAGAGCAGGGCAGATCTGGTTAGGGAAGAGCCACTGCAGTTAATCTTGCAGAGGCCAGATGGGTGGGAGAAGGTGGAGCAGAGCTAAGGGCTCAGTAACCGGGGAGAACAGGTCAGGAGAGGGAGTGTAAGCTGGGTCAAGGCTAATTTCAAGACCTTGCCTGTGAAAGAAGGAGAGGACATCCAGGGGCTGTCGAATTAAAGGTGTAGGGTCAGCAGCATAGTGATGGCCTCTTGTCTTTTGTAGAACAAGGTGGGATATTTTAACATATTTTCTGAAATTATGTATTAAGAAAAATTAGTTGCTAAACAATTGTTGCTACCTTCTTCCAAGGATGCCGACTGGTTTCTTTAAGATGGTTCTTGGGTGTGTGCATGGTATACCATCTCACGTAACCCTCAAACTTTGAAACTTCCATGTATAAAGATTTACACATGATTTTCAATATGATTTCTAACTGCTTCTGCCTGCACTTTCAATACTTTTATCTTTTGAGGCTATGGCAAGTCTAACAGTATTTTTATTAATTCTACTTGTGAGGTGTGATAGGCAGAATTCTAAATGGTCCCCCAAGATTCCGTGTCCTCTAATCCCCATAACCTGTACATGTGCTGTGTTATGTGGCACAGTTAACCTTTTAAGAGGGAGATTATCCAGGCAGGCCTAATCTAATCACACGAGCCCTTCAAAGCAGAGAGCTTTTTCCTGCTGGTGGCCCAAGAGGAAGGCAGAGAGATTGGGAGGATTCCACGCACTGCTGTTGGCTTGGAGATGGAGGAGAGCACGTGATGAGGAGTGCGGGTGGTCTCTGGGAACTGACAATGGCCTTTGGCTGACAGCCAGCAAGGAGATGGAAACCTCAGTCCTACGGTAACAAGGAACTGGATTCCGCCAATGGTCTGAATGTACTTGGTTGCAGTTCCTCCCTCCATCTCCAGATAGGAGCTCAGGCCAGCTGACTCTTTGACCTTGGCTTTTGGGACGCTAAGCAGGGAACCCAGCCAAGACCACCAGACTTCTGACCTGTAGAACCGTGAGATAATAAACTGATGCTGTTGTTAGCCGCTAAGTTTGTGGCAATTTGTCACACAACAATAGATAAATATGTTAACTGTTATGTCTAGGCAAATGGAACTGTTGGCTGAGATATAGAATAAATAAACCTCATCTAAGCTTTTAGTCTAAACTTCCATGATCCTGTGGCTTCATCTTTTATCCCATTTGTTCATTCACATACATTCTAGTTTGCTGGGCGCAGGAATATGATGTGGCTTTGATGTGCTTCTCTCTGACGGCCTGGAATGATCCTGCACTTAACTGTGGATTAGCGGGTGCAGGATTTAGCTCCACGAACGCCGAAGGGACATTCACCTGCTGCCCTGTGCAGTGAAATCACTCCAGAAAAGTTAAGATTCGTCTCAACTATCACTCACTCCTTGGAATTCTTTTCATTTACTTTGAGAAAAGGTATAAATAAAAATGCATTGCAGGTTGTTAACAGATGGAAGAAAAAGCCCCTTCACTCTAACATCAGGGACATTTTCAAAAGGTTACTGGGGAAGGCAACATTAGCTGCTAACACACTTAGACAAATGTTAGGGAGAGTGTGAGCTGCTTGCCTGTTCACGAGGGAGCTGCCATTTGGGTAAGGCTCTGCGTTCAGGACAGGCAGAGCAGACTAAATCTGGAAGGTGCTCCAGCCTCCCGTTAGAACTGGGACCGTGACGCATCTCCCGATCAAACCTCTTTAAAACTTGCTCTGGAATGGAAAAACTACATACTTTATTTTTTCTCTTCTTTCTGTGCTGGTCATAGGTGTGAAAAGAAGTGACAGCCTGATAAACTAATAGGTCAATGTTTTCCTTAAATGAGCTTGGAAGGGCAGAACCTCCAGCTACTGGGTATAACCAAGTTGGAGCAAGCGTAAATTCCAATCCCTACTTCTTTCTTATTAGAAAATAAGAAAGCCCTCATTTCTAAAATGAGGGGAATATACTTTCCTCTCAGGGTCATTATGAGAATTAAATGGAAAATGTATGAAAAGCCTTTAGCACTGTGCCTGGCAGTTGTTAAGGGCTCCATGAAGCTGCTGATTAATGTTATGTTTATTTTCTGCTTCTCTGGAGAAGGCAGAGTTTTGTGCCTGGAGCACACTGGTTAATTGCTGATATGGCTCTTGCATTTTTTTTTTTTTTTTGAGATGGGATCTCCTTCTGTCTGTCACCCAGGCTAGAGTGCAGCGGTACAATCACAGTTCACTGTAACCTTGAACTCCTGGGCTCAAGCTATCCTTCTGCCTCAGTATCCTGAGTAGCTGGGACTATAGGTGCCTGCTACCACTGCCTGGCTTGCTTGCTTGTTTGTTTGTTTATTTATTTATTTATTTATTTTTGTAGAGATGGAGTCTTGCCAGGTTGCCCAGCCTGGTTTTGAACTCCTGGCCTCAAGTGATCTTCCCACCTTGGCCTCCCAAAGTTCTGGGATTACAGAGGTGAGCCACCACATCCAGCCAGCTCTTGCATCTTAAGATTCAATTATTTTTGCCTCCAGTTGGCAACAGCTAAGCAACACAAGAGTTACAGGACCCTGTGAATTGGAGCATTGTTAACATGGTTAAAAATGTGCCTGACGCTTTCAAATACAGCAGCACTTTAAGGACAGTGTTAAGAAACGATACTAATCAATTTGTGACAATCTGTGTATACAATCATATATTATGTAGTCAATAGTCATTCTTAAGTTTGTTTTACCCTCTGTGTCTCCTACTCCCAGGATATTGAATCAATTATAATACAGTGAGATATGGAGAACTACACAGCCCTAGGGCAAGGATGTTGTGGATAACTAGTATCTATATCGGATATAAATATCTGGTTTATAATTGCTTCCATGGCAATTATTAGAATGGTCCTTTTAGGTTATAATACATCATCATTATTATCTTCCTTTATGACATTAAGATTCAGAAAGGCAAAGTGCGTTTCCCAAAAGTTCTTTAAGTTCCTAGGGAGTAAGATTTTTATTTTCTCTCTAAATATTCTTATGAAGGGCAACTTACTTTCACGAAATTATTGATACATTCAATCAAGAAAAGACAGGTTAGTTATTTTATGCCACCAGGAGATGGAGATTATCACTATATAATACAATGTTTTATAGCAAGCAGAATTTGTTATCAAGACAGGTAAATTAAGAAATCAAAGCTATAAACCTTCAGTGTGTTTTTAAGGTAAGAATATAATTGAGAAATGGAGTGATGTTATATTTGCGATATTTAGAAAGAAGGTGGAACCATGCAATAGCTTTTCTAGGAAGCTCTCTTTTTCCCTTATTCATGACATGAATCTTTAGAGAAAAGAGAGACACATTTTAAAGTTTACTTTTATTTCTGACTGTGTATCTGTGACCATGGAAAAACTTCTTGCTTATAACATCAAAGAGTTGAAAAAAATTCTGGAGTCATATTCACTGAGAAGCGCATTTATAACGTCTCCATAATTTCAGAGTTTTGAAGTTACTTCCAAACAAATTTATCTCTTCATCCATTTTCCTTCCTCTATCCATGTTGGAAACAGATGGAATCTTGGCAGTAAAACCACTGAGGACAATGTTATAATCATTGCGGGGGTGGGAGCTGGAAGAAGTTACAGACTGACTCCCTGGAGAGTGTGTCTTAGGGAAGGGACAATCTTACCTCTTTGCCTTGGAGATACTGTTAAAAATTACAGATTGGTTATGTGTCCAAGATTTTCATGACGTTTCTCCACCACTAACCAGAGTTATTGCTTTTCCTCCGATAGATAATCCTTTAAGTTGCCACAGGGATCAGTGCTCTCTGTGATTCCCAAAGCAGGGGGCTTTGGGCAGTTGTCTGTGATTTGTCATCGGTTGGCCTGGCATTAACACACACGTTTTGATTTCTGTAATAATGATAGTTCTACACATTTAACTCTGGTGCACTTCACAATGATGCGGCTAAAACTTTGCTAGCATATTTTCTTTCTGCCTTGAGATGTTGAGATTTGGATAATCTGACACAGTCAATAAAATTGAAAGGAATCTGTCATCTTGGGAAAAGCACAGGTCTTTGAGATAAGCATGGAAATGACCATAAACCAGGGGAACCAATTGCTTCCTTCCATCACGACTGGGGAGAGGTAGGGAATAATTCCAGAGTGTTCCGATGGGTAGTGTAGTGAATGGGTGCACAGAGGCGGCTGTAGATGGGGATGAGCTGGGAGACATGCAAAGGCCCTTGGGAATGTGGCAAGAGGCGCTGAGCTGTCAGTAGACTCTCTGCCCTGTGGTCTCTCATCCTCGCTTAGTTTGCGGTATATTCTTGTTATTAGAGCATCTGAGTTAATAAGAAGTTTTGGTACTTGTCTTGTGACTATAAGAGGAAATGTACCATGTACAAGCTACTATTCTGGGACTGATGAGGACCAAGGAGCTGCTCCATGAGTGCCAAATACCAGTCGGGAGGACTGACATCCAGCGAGGCAGGAGTCTCACCAGCAGACCGAAGGCCAGGGAGCTGCCTCAGTGCCTTATCCACATCGGTCCCAGCGCAGCAGGATGCCAAGTGGGACTTTCCCTGTTGTGCTAATGGGGGATTAAAGGCACCAAGTGCCTCACATTCCACATTTAGAGTGACACCAGCAGTGAGCCAGCCACCTCCCCCAGGTGTAGTGAGAGGTTCAGTGCTGAGAAACAGCCCTATAACCAACCACCTAGCCTGCAGCCCTCCCCTCCCCTGCCAGGGCCCCCAAGTTGATGTGGGCAGGGTGGGGAGCATTGGGATATTAAAAAGCTGCCTTAGGCCGGGCACGGTGGCTCACGCTTGTAATCCTAGCACTCTGGGAGGCCGGCCAAGGTGGGCGGATTGTTTGAGCTCAGGAGTTCGAGACCAGCCTGAGCAAGAGCGAGACCCAGTCTCCATTTAAAATAAATAAATAAATAAATAAATAAAAAGCTGCCTTTAAGGAAGTGCAAGACTTGAGGAGAGAAATATTCTTTCCACCTGCATCCGCTGTCATCTCCCACGGCAAGGAAGGGAGAGCCCATGATAACTGCCAAGAAAGTCTAGTAGGGAGGCTGGGTAGAGTCAGATCTAAGGGTCTCTTCCTCCTTGGGAGCTGAGACTCATTGACCCTGCTGTGCTTATTGCTGCTGGGACATGGAGGCAGGGCAGGTGGGGGAGCAGGTGGCCCAGACACACGGGGCCCCCACCCTTTAGGGTGGCAAGGGTGTGAGAGTGGAATAGACACCGTGGGATGGGGCTGAGCTATCTTCTGAAAGAAGAGTTTCCTGCAACAAGAGGCTGTGGGGCTGATGGCTGGTGGTGGCAGCTAAGAGCGAGTGAGTGATCCGGCCAGACCCGGCTGCCCGAATCTGGAAACCTTGCCGTGCGAAGGCCGGTTCTGCAAAACCCCCGTGTTCTCCGGGAGACCAGGGTGCGAGCCCCTGACACACAAACGCAACGAAGCCAGGTCTCTAGGTCAGAGTAACAGCAACGACAGAGAGAACCACACCTTGCCCAGCCAGGGAAGAAGGCACTGTGGCTTCATCTCTTCTTTTCTTCTCACTGCCCCAACACGGAGGAGCCGGCACCTGGGAGAGGAAAGGGAGGAGCCCTGTGAGGGCAGATCAGCTCCGTCCCCTGTCCCCCCAACACACACATTCCCATACAGTGAGCTTGCCTGTGCCGAGGAGAGAAAAGGAAAACTACTGGAATCCAGCAGCATTGAAATTTTTTAAACAAATTGTTCTATATTTTAAACATGTATTTGTTTTAATAATTAAAAATGGCTCAAAATATCTTTAAGAAGCTGACCAGCAAGGGGCAAAGGAGAAGATCAACAGAAATATTTGGAAGTTATTCATTGGAAAAAATAAGATGTTTTCTATTTACACACAGAATGAATTAAGGCTCCTCGACAAACGAGGGCAAATAGAAGCCAGCAGACTGAGGGGTGGAATGAATACTGTACGGCAGGCAAAGGGAGCGTGACCAAGAAGGGAGGGCGCAAAGTAAGAAAAGATAGGAAATAGATAAGGAGGGGAGGAAGGACAGCCCTTGTCTATTTCCACAGAGGGCTGCTGAATCTGTGGCGATGGGAGCTGCCCTTGACCATGCCCGTGTCGGGAGGGCATTCTTAAGTCTGCTCACACATTTGCAAAAGAATTTTTTGCAAACAAATTTCCCTAGGCACACACATAGGTGAACCGTGGGGATGGATTATTCCTCTGGTTTCTAGAAAATAGAATAGGAATAGATTCTTTCCACCAAAAGAGAGTTTATTTCTTGCCATTCTTTACACTGTTTATGCCAAAAAAAAGTCAGGGAGTGTCTGCAGTTATTTGGACAAAGTGCTGCCACTGAAATGGCCTGGTTTTTGATAAAAAAAGCCACACATTTTCTCTTTTCTTGATCAAGGAATTTCTAATCTTCCTCCACCACTTCCAACCTGGCTGAGTGTGATCATCAAGTTGCCAAAACAAGATACCTTTAAATTGAGAATTTTATTGGAACAGTCCGCACGGATGGCTGCTGCCACTACAGTTTGAAGTTCCACAGATACATCATCTTTAATGCTGGGAGGAACTTTCTGGAAGAAGATAAATTTTACTCCCGCGTGATTTTGATTTTATAGTAGACCATAACTCCTGGAATTCCTAATAAAGAGGAAGAAGTGGACTGTTTTTAGTAGATGCTTTTAGAAGAAACAATTCAACGTACTCTGCCAACATGAACTCTTAAAAGATTGCAGGTGCCTCGTAAATACCCAGGTTTAGCCTATGTCAGGAACGCATTTATTGCTTTGATACTATTAATAATACAGACATTTACTATCTGGTATGACTCCATAATAGAGGTTACATCAGGCACACTTAGATCATAGGATCTAAGAAAAGCTAACTTTCGAGTACACTTGGAAAAACAAAGCAATGAGATACATTCTTGGTAGTAGATTAGTGACTATTTATAAAAACCAGAGGGGTTTTTTTTTTTTTTTCCTGGTTAACAGTCTTCTTCAATGAAATGACAAAGGTCAATATTCAGATATGTATATTTGAATATCATGATGCACTATAAGTATTGTCTTCTAGATTTTTTTTTCACAAACTTTTCCTATCCTGCCCCCAACCCATCACTTAAGGCTGCTAAATAACAATGATAATTAAATGTTTGTAGTGAGTGGCTAAATTCTTCAAAATTATTTTTTTTCTTTTCTTTTGCTTTTGGGTATTATGAAAGAGTGTTTGTTTACCCTTGTCCAATCCGCCTCTGGAGAGGCCAAACTGCCAGGTAGGGGCTGGGAGAGCAGCTTAATCTCAGTGCCAGACTTCTTTGTCCATGGGCACACTAATATTTTTTTAAAAGCTCTGAACCTTTTCAGTAATTTTTAAGTTGACATCTAAATTTGTTTTAATCACAAGTTTAAATCCATTTATTTATTTTGTGTTCCTAGGTAGTAGAAAACACTGAGCATCTCATAAAATGAAATAAGATGAAGATTGACTGTAATTGGATAAATATTTCATGATATGATTTGATTAAGTACATTCTAAATACCTTATGAAATAGAGCACACTAAGGAAGAAGGCATGTAAAATTTCTAGCCATGGGTTTTTTTCTAAAGCATCTTAACATTTTTGGTAGTCCTATAAAGCACTCCGTTTACAATTAAAAGAATCACTGCCACTAATCTATGTTTCCTCAGTTGTTCTGAATTCAGAAAAATTACAAAATGGGCTAAAATTCACTCCTTTTTAATGCTAAGCTTTGCCTTTGTAGACACAGGTAGAAAACAGGGGAAGATAGGAGGCCCTGTGTGTTTAAGATGCCTTCATTAATCATGAAAGGAGTCTTCTCCCAAACCAGTCTTTCCCTGTATGCCTTTGTTTGGGGCCTTTGAGACTTTACACCCAGGGAAATGCCAGTAGCAAGATTTGACGTGTGTGAGAAGGTGAGCCTTTATTCTGTAACACAGGAAGGGTTGTGGACTGGTAGCCTCACTCTCAGGTGAGGCTCGCAATTCAGTTTTAGAAAGAACATAAATGGAAGTTGAAGATCTGGAAATTGAATCCCTTCAAACCTTTTGTGTATGCAAACCCCTGAGCATTTAGAAAGTCCAATGAAAGACCACCTTTCTAAGCAATATTTTTCTTGTTCTCTTACAATCCTAGGATAATTTTATAAGGCACCAGGGAAGTGAGTCTTGACTTACTTCCAGTCCTTGGTCGGCTTGTTGCAGTAAAGTTGACTAATTAATAGAACAGGTGAGTAATGGCAATTTCATGATTCAGTGGCGTGCTGGTCAGTGTTCAACACCTGACTTTTAGGAGGAGGAGGAAGCTCTGATTTATAGTGTTTGCCCATTTCTGTGGTGTAAATACTCCCACCATGGCCTATTTTAAGCTATGACTAAAGTGATTTGGCTTGCAAAATTCCTGAAATGAACAATTGGCCTTCAGGCTCTCACAAGCTGATATGAGCCAGCTCCAGCACATCTCTGGACCATGATTTATTAATTACATGGCTCTGATCAGAGTCAGCTGGAGAAGGGATGCATGTTTACATTTATATACTTATAAAAATCCAGCACCTCTCTTCAGGTTCCCTCCTGACACCTCCATCAGTCCATCTATCCCATTCTGTGGCCTTATTCCTAGAATGACGACTGACTTGTCCTTCCTTGGTGACAGTCCTGTGGTTTTCCTCCAAGTGCGTGCAAACCATGCTATGCTTCTGGGATCAAAATCATTCAATTGAACAAATGTCTGTTTTCCAAAATATCTTGTAAAACGTAGTCGTTAAATTGGCCCATCTGTTTTATTCATTATCTTTGCATTTTGGCTTTATTTATTGAGAAGCATATTTATAAAATACTATTTGAACTTGAAGATACTATATTATATTTAATGGGTCATGTCCTCTTGATTTGGGCCTCTTCAGTAGACCCTAAGATAAGGAGTTTCAAGCCAGATATTTATTTGGGAAAGGCAGCAAATGCCCATGGGGGAGCAGGAAGATGATACAGGGAAAGGAAGGCAGCCAATAAAAGGTGCATTATGAAGCCAGCTGCCACAGTGAACCACTGGAGCTTTCTCCTACGGGGCAACTCCAGGAAACAGTGCAAACACAGGCGTCAGAATTACACTGCCTTAGAGGCAAGTGAGCTGGGACATTTAAATGCTCTGAGAGTCACTGGTTGAAGGTTGCCCATTCCCTGGTGCTTCCATTTCCATTTTGCAAGGTACATGGTGAGATTGGGCCTCAGTTCTGGAAAAAGTCCTCAGGCCAGAGATGCAAATATTGGCCATTGGAAGAGGCCCAAGCACATTGAAGAGCCAGGGAGTAGGGGTGGGCACTGCCATGTGTGCTGTCTTAAAACTTGCAACAAACGTGGGCGTACTTTATTACTATTATAATTTCGTCTAGACACTCTAGTTCCTGGTACATGCAAATGGCACCTAAAGAGCCCAAACTCAAATTAATTGTATCCTGTCCTGACAAGGGTTTCTTACATGAGGTGGGTGTCAGAATCTTATAGGAAAATAATTCCAAATCCGGAATCTAGAGACCCCATTTACTGTTAAATGCATCAAGATTTGAGTCATTGCTTTAGAAGGTGATTCTCACATGCTGATTCAACCAGGGATAAGGGAGAAGTTCATTATGATACAATCACCTGGTATTTTTGTATTAAAAATAGATCCAGGGATGCCCTCCAGACGTCTATGCTCTGCAGGTGTGGCTTCAGGTATATTTATCTGTTGAAAGCTGTCCAAGGGGTAATAATGCACAGTCTGGCTTGGGAACAAGAAGTAAGTGGAGTCGGAAGCAGAGGTGTGCCTGTTCACCAAATCTGCTTAAGCATCTTGAAGAGGAAATCTTTTCCCTTTTTCAGTGACACAGTTGATGAATGCTTTGCCTCCTCTCCACTCCCATCTTCCAACATGCCCTGCCAGATTCTCTGCATAAACACCATTTTCAAACATTTCTTTTATACAGACGATTTCCCTACAGACTAAATTAAAAATTTTATCATATGATCATATAACTAAAAAATGATAGCAACTCTTCCAGGAAGTCTTCCCTGACTTTTCATTCCTTTGGCCTTCACAGCCCTATAGAGAGACCTTTCTTGTGCCACTTGCCACTTGGACTGAAATGAGGTGTTATGTGTTGGTGGCTCCCGAAAGGTAGTGGCCCTCACGACATATGGACCTGGTTTTATTCATCCTCATGTCCCCATCCTTGAATGTAGTGCCTGGTAGATAATGGGTATTAATAAATACCTAGTAAATAAAACCACGTTGTTCTTTAGGTATATACGATGGAAAATCAGGAAGATAAACATTCCTTGTGAAATAAAAACATTTATGAGTCCTTTTGAAAAGTGAGTGTTTATCTAACAAGCTATAAAATACATAGACTTTCATAAACCCGCACTTGTACTTAATTTCAAAAAGGATTGATAAAGTTGGTATTCCTGTGGCAAAAATATTACAGCTATCTGTGACTTTGGACTAAGCACTTATGTGTGTCTGTGTTATTAATATCACTATTTGCTACATCAGAGGATGAATATGGGCCTTTTATAGGAAATCGTAGACAGCAATGTTGTCTATGATGATCAAAATTTACCAAAAAGATGGTTTGACAATAAATTTCTTAACTCAAAGAATTTTTTGGTAAAGATCACATCATTTGTTAAAATGCACTAAAGGAAAGAGAGTAAGAAAATAAGATAGAAGTTAAATAAAAGACAGTGAACTCATTAAAAATTTCATTTTAACAACTTGTATAAAATTATGTGAAAAGTAAGACATTAATCTGTTAACCTAAGAAATTCCCTTTGTAAAACATAACTATGAAATGAGAGATTTTCAGGAATGGTTTCTAGAAATATGTCTCATTATTGTACAGACACACCTTGTATTGTCAAAGCTGCAGAAGAAGTTATTGGGAGATGTTATGAACTTTCCTTCCTTAGGAGAATCCTAAAACTAGGTTTGAAACCCCTCTACCTAATAGATTCTAGAAGTGGTCTGGTTTAGACTAGAGGACCCCTTAAGTTTTCCTTCAGTGCTAAGAATTTGTGATAATGGCTGTATATTTCAAGTTGGATTAGAATACATTTATTTCAAGAATAAATTCGTCTTAATGACAGAGATAAAAATGTTGCAGTTCTGTAAGATGATACATTTATTTGGGGCCCTTGGGCTTCAAATTGAAATGGAATTGAGTCATATGGAAATGATAGCATACAAATGAAATAGTTAAGATGCTGGATCTTGTTCTCATGATATTAAAATTAATCCTATCAGAGGATGGTGAATGGCAAGTCAGAACACAATAATATGCTCAAGTGAATATTTGATTTCATGTTAGAACAACAAAAACCATCATTTGGTATCATTTGATTTTGACTGGGAATGTTTTATGGTAAAACAAGATTTTCTCTTCCCCTCCTCTCATCTTTCATTTTTGCCCTGAAGTTTACCTTGTTAGCTCCTAATTCGGAAATATTTTTATGCTTTCCCTGGTAGGTGCTCATAAAAAAATCATGAAATTGCTGAGTCAGTCATAGTGTAAAAAGTACAGTTATCTTACCTTGTGTTAAGGAAAAAAGAAAGAAGAAAGATGGTATGAAAACATCAGCCTTTTAAAAATGGAAAATGCTTAAAGTGCCCTTAAAAGCGGTCAGATTTATAGTCTTAAAAGACATAAAAGACTGAAGGCCGTATTTATCCACGGCAGAGGTACAAAGTCACTATCTCTGCTCTCTCGTGACTCATGCAGCTGAGCTGGAAGGATCGTCCACAGATGAGAGGGTAATTTAGTATCTAGGATTGTTCAATCTTCTTGTTCAGTTTACTCACAAAGGTACTAATTAAGAGAAGTTGTTATGGTGTTATTTTTTGCAGTAACATCTGTTCCCTATGAACTGGACACAGAGAAGTCAGTCACTTCATAGAAGCATCCGGGGAAGTTGGAGAGCAGAATTCTGAGTCATTGTCTTGATAAGTTAGAGTGTAAGCCAGTGTCCTGTGTATGACAGGATCAGAGCCCTTTTAAAGCCATGAACTTTCCATGTCCAGGTAAATATCCTGTCCATGTTAAGAGTAGAAACCATAGCAGCCGATGCTTTAAAAAGCAATAACCTTTTTTTTATACAAAAGAGTTAGAATTCAGGAAATAACATTTTTACCTTTTTCTTGAAAACACGGGTAATATTTGTACCCAACACTGTTCTAAGTGCTTTACATGCATTAACTCATTGAATCCCCACAGCAATCTCAGATATAGGGTAGATGTTATTATTATTCCCATTTTATAGAGGTTAAACACGTGTGTGTAGGCAAAGAAACTGAGGCATGGATGGCTATTTAACAAGTAAGTGGTGCTAACTCAAGCACTGTTACAACTAAAAATAAAATAAAATAGAATGTCTATATGTTTATATCTCTATATAGGGAGAAACAATCAGAACACATTGTATAATAGAAACTTGACAGTCTTTTAATGAAGGGTTTACTTGAAACTAACCCAAGTACATCCATCATTAAAGTTTTGCCCAGCAAGACAACATATTTAGAACTTAGAATTAAAAGCTTCCAGAATGCAGTACTGTGATCCTTTGGTACTTGCAAGAGTCTCATCTACTCTACCTGTATTCCCTTCGACTTCCCACTCCATGTTTTATAACATTTGAAGTATAAACACTGATTTGAATGTCCAAACCAGGATCTAGGGGACAAGCTACCGTAAAAGATTAAAACAAACCGCTCCTGCGGTCTGGGCCAGAGTTGGAAAATGTCTGTGTGGAAATGAGTGAGATGAAACCTGAGGAGTTGAAGCCCTCTGGGGAGGACAAAGGTGCATGGTGGGTAGAGAAGCAATATGGCGCCTGCTGTCTAGGCTCCGGTCTGTGGGTGGGAAGCACCCCAGCGGGGCAGGGGAGCCTGGTGCTCTGTCCAACTCACTGGTGGGAGCAGCCTCTGGGCTCATGTGGGCAGAAGGTCTCTGCAGCAGCTCGGAACCCAGTCCATAGGAGATGCGAGGTGGGGAAGAAACAAACCGCTCTGCAGCAGCTCGGAACTCAGTCCATAGGAGATGCGAGGTGGGAAAGAAACAAACCGCTCTGCCTAGCGTTGTCACTGGACTCTAAGCCTCTGGGGGAGGGGGGTTGGTCTCTGCCAATACCTTTCTCCTTCCTGTTCTGCTCTGCAAATTCTTCCTGTGGAGTCTCTCAGGCAATTAATCTGCACCAAGAAAGCTGAAGTTATGATCAGATATTGCAAGCAATCCAGGAGTAAGTAAATTTCAATTTAATTTCAACTTAACCTCTATCTTCAACCTAAGCAGACAACTTTTCAACACTTGAGAAATGTTCTTCCTTTTGACTGACTGGAAGATAGTTTAGATGCTATGAATTTCCTATAATATACACCATCACATTTACATCATGGTTCATTCCTGCTTTTGCCATATGTGGTTACAGTAGAGATGGTCAAATCTTCAAGCCTAAATTTTATATGAGACATACAGAATTCTTTTCGGTGTACAACTTCATTGTTTTACATGTGGCTACCCAGTTTTCCTAACACCATTTGTTGAAGAGACTATTCTTTCCCCACTGAATTGTCTTGACAGCCCTGTTGAAAATAAGTTGGCTGTAGATGTATGGGTTTATTTCTGGACTGTCAATTCTATTCCATTGGTCTATATATCTGTTCTTGTGCCAGGACTTAAACTCTCACTTGTTGAAGTGGCCGATGAATAAGGGCAGAGAGAGGCTCATACCAAAAATATACAAAGATAAAAAGCACAGCTGCCTTGAGGAGCTCACAGTGTAAATCAGGGATGCAAAACTCTTTGAAATTTTACAAAATATTTTCATGCATGTACAGATTACGTTTCTCTAGATTTCCTCAGACTCCTAAAAGTGTGAATAACACTGCTATGGAGAGGATAGTGTCCCCCCAAATCCATATGTTGAATCCCTAACCCCCCAATGTAACTATATTTGGAGACAGGACCTTTAGGGAAGTAAATAAGGTTAAATGAATTCATAAAAGTGGGGTCCTGATCCTATTGAGTTAGTGTCCATATAAGAGACATTCCCCGCCACCTCTCTCTCTCTCTCTCTCTCTCCCTCTCCCCACTTCCACGAGTGAGGACACAGTGAGAAGGCAGCCATCTACACGCCAAGAAGAGAGTCTTCACCAGAAACTGAAACTGAATTGGCCAGAACCTTGATCTTGGACTTCGCAAGTCCAGAAAAATGAGTAACAAATTTCTGTTGTCTAAACTGCTCAGTCTATGGTATTTGTTATGGCACCCCAAATAGACTTGGACAAAGTGATTAAGAATTAACTAAGAAAACCATTGAGAGAGCTGTGAGCCTCGCAGTAGGTTCTCACTTAATGTTGTTGATAGGTACTTGGAAACTACAACTTAACGGTAAACAATATATATCAGGTCCTTGCATAATGTTGTTTCATTCAATGTCATTTCATTATAACATTGATAGGAAAAAAAAAAGTTCTTGTTACATGTCATTTCACTTAGAGTCACAGTTTCCAAGAACTTATTGATGACCTTAAGTGAGGACTTACTGTATATTAGAATCTCCTGGGAAGCTTTTAAAAACTACTGATTCTTGAGACTCGTACCCAGAGGTTCTGATTCAATTGGATGGGAGCTGGGCCCAGGTATTTGCATTTTAAAAAGCTCCCAGGGGCTGGCACGGTGGCTCATGCTTGTAATCCTAGCACTCTGGGAGGCCGAGGCGGGTGGATCGATCAAGGTCAGGAGTTTGAGACCAGCCTGAGCAAGAGCGAGACCCTGTCTCTACTAAAAAAATAGAAAGAAATTATCTGGCCAACTAAAATATATATAGAAAAAATTAGCCGGGCATGGTGGCACATACCTGTAGTCCCAGCTACTTGGGAAGCTGAGGCAGTAGGATCGCTTAAGCCCAGGAGTTTGAGGTTGCTGTGAGCTAGGCTGATGCCACGGCACTCACTCTAGCCTGGGCAACAAATCGAGACTCTGTCTCAAAAAAAAAAAAAAAGCTCCCAGGGGATTCTAACATGTGTCCAGTGTTGAGGATCCTGGTCTAAAGGGAGAGTCATAGTTATCATTATAATAATATGGTTTATTACATATTATAAAAATAATTGTAATATATTGTGAAAAATGCCAAATGCAGAAATTTACAGTAGCTGTTTTCTTTTCTTCTAAAATCTCAGAAATTATAATTGGGAAATTGCTTGTATAATATAAAAGCTGAGATAAAATTTAACCCAAAGCTCTGTATCTTCTCCTGGGACAACTGGATATCCACATACAAAAGAATGAAATTTTACCTCTGCTTCATGCCATCTATAAATATTAATGCAAAATGGGACAGCAGCCTAATATATAAGAGCTAGAACTCTAAAACTCTTAGAAGAAAACAGATCTAAATCTTTGTGACTTTGGATTTGGCCAGGGATTCTCATATATGACATCAAAAGTTAAACATGTTTAACTCAAACAGTTAAACATGGAATCACCATATGACTCAACAATTCCATTCCTAGGAACATACCCAAAAGAATTGAAAAACAGGTACTCAAATGCTTGTACATAAATGTTCACAGAAGCACTACTCATGGTAGGCAAAAGGTGGAAACAATCCATGGACAATGGATTGAAAGTGTAGCATATGCATATAATGGAATCTGGTTTAGCCATAAAAAGGAATGGAGCATTGGTACATGCTACGTTGTTGATGACCCTCAGATACATTATTCTATTTGAAAGAAGCCAGACACAAAAGGTCTGTATAATTCCATTTATGTGAAACACCCGGAATAGGTAATTTCATAGAGACAGGAAAGCAGACTGATGGTTGCCAGTGGCTGGGGAAGGTGGAAATTGGGAGTTGCTGGTTAATGGGGTAGGGAATTTCTTTTGGGGTGATGAAAATGTTTTGGAACTAGATAGAGGTTGTGATTTCACAATATTGTGAATGTACTAAATGCCACTGAATTATCCATTTTAAAATGGTTAATTTTATGTTATGCAAATTTCATCTCAATTTTAAAAAAAGCAAGGCAGACTCCGGCAACTGGGGACAAGTTGGTCATCTTCTCCCTTGCCTGGGAGAAAATTTGTGTGCAAAATATCTGGCTCTGAGTTATTTCTTGAAACTACTTCACATGTGATACCTTTAAAACACTTAACGGAACATACTAAGTGCCCAATAAATATTAGCTGCTAGTAAAAGAAAAATAGAAGTGGGAGTTTGAGGCAGTTTGTAAAAACACCATGCACTATTAATTCCATATTTTTGGCCCCTGGCATAGTTTCTGGCACATGATACACATTCTCTTAATGTTCGAATTGATCTGGTGGGAAATATCATTCTCTAGAGATATTCATGAACAAACTTGATATATCATCACTCAAATCTCTGAAGATTAGTTGAGATGCATCCAGGGTACCATGTTTGGGCCATGGATTCTTATATACCTGTTGCTCCGTACACTATTTCATGTAAAACATTGAAATATCACTGCAATGAAATAGCTGATACTGATGGAGAGCCACGTTTAGCTTTCTATAAGTAAACTTATATGCCCCTGAGACAGTGATACAATTAATAATCTGTCTTCTAGACAAGAACTTGAACTAAGTAAATCCACATGTAACCTCCAGGAATCTCACCAACTCCAATAGCATAGAGATCCAAGGAAAATGGGGAGAATCTCATCCCTAAATATGATGGATTTTTATCCCAAACAAGACAATAATCACTTCCCAGGTCATAAGATTTGTCAGATTACTTGTTTTGATGCCCATAGATGCTTAAAATAGGTCAGGATTCATGAACAGGAGCAATCACCACTTGTAAATCTGTTAGGAAAAGCATTTCATAGGAAGGAAGCTGTGCTACTATTTTTAGACTTCTGCTTTTATTTTTAGTACTATTGCATTCAACAACACATTCATGGATACTAAATTAATGAGTCTTCCACACATATTCAATACTATCCTTTAAGAACCTCACAAGGTGCTGTGCTTTAAGTAAAACTCATTATAGTTCTCATGTGATGACTGTTATGCTAGGGTTAGAAGAATAATGACCATATTCAGTTTTGTAATCTTTTCATTTTATAAAGCAGATATTTCATGGATCAAACAGGATCAGCAATAAGGTTATTTGTAGGTGAATTTCTGCTTATTGACATTTCTGACAGAGTAAAATGCCCAGAGTCGATCCATAAAAAGAGCAATAAATAGAATTCTTGATTTTGATGATCCCATCCTTCCCGAACCTGTTTCTCAGTCTCTGGTCTCAACCATCTCATACATTTCACTGCTGGCCACCCAAATGCTCAGGGTTGGAACCTGGGAGTCATTGCTGACTCTTCCTTTTTCTTGCATCCCTACACCCACTCCATCAGCAAGCCACACCTGGTCACTCCTTTGCACATTCTCTGCCCCATCCTGGTCCCGCTGCCCACTTTTCTCGGCAAGCGCTTTGCTTAACTTCCTCCAGCTGTTCTCTGTAAGTTAATCAGCACAGGTTTTGCAGAAGGGAACGGTCGCTGTGTGTCTCTGCTCAAAATCCTTCATCACCCCGCACACTCTTTCCACGTCAGGACTGATTGTGCTGGTTATTCCTCCCAGGAAATGTCTCCCTACGTCTTCTATGTCCAGTTCCTCATTCTGCCTTGAGGAGTGTTAGCTCTAAAGCAGGTCTCCAACCCCAGGACAGACAGCAGTCACTATTATCCTTTGGTCCTCACTTATTTCTTTCATAACATTCCTAATTTTATAATTATTTTATTATTATCTATTTGTTAGCTTTTCTACCTTTAGAATAAAAGTTCTGTGGTGACAGGGACTGGGCTTTATTGGTTGTCATGTCTCCAGCTCCATCAATGAGACTGGTCACTGCTTAGAGAATGAATTTGTCCCCTCTTCTGGGTCCTTCCCACTTCCTCTGCCTCTTCTCTCACTGTCCCCCCCCAACCTCTGAAGACCCAGTCGGAGCAGGAAAAATGAGACAGAGGTTAGAACACTCTTTATTTGTGGCAAAGAAGATTTTCTTATATTGCATTTCTTTAGCTCTTCTTTCCACCTAAGCATGTGTGTGTATAGGAAAGTTGGGCATGGAGAAGAAGAGGGGAGATGAATTCATGTATTTCCTTTCCATATTGGTGAGATGTAGAAATGAGAAGGGGAAAATGTTTGCAGACAATATGAAACAAATTTTTTGGAGGCAGGTTCAACTTTTGGAAGCAAAATATCTTCTTTCAATAATCAATTTCATTGATCGTCATGGAATAATTTCATGTAAAGTGGGCCTAGAAAAAAAGACATATTGCTGTTAAGAATTTGGAAAGAAAGATACAAGTAAAGACCCTTCATGGTCTTTCATAAAGACAAGAAAACCTCTTGTCTTCTGAATAAATATATAACTTAGCTGTGCTAGCTTAGAATTATCCTTATTTTTTAATGTCAAAAGCAATCAGGTATATATTTGGTGTGGACTCTTCCTGCTGGTGTAATTGTTGTGACATTTTTCCTGCCGTTTGGAAAACAAAGTTGGCCTTCATGTTCCACTTAGAGGCTAATTGTACTTGGGTGATGTGATCCATCTGTGTATTCACTAACCACTTAATATATAAATGCGCCAGACACTGGTGAAGTAAGATAAATCATTACAGGCTGATTTACCCACTGTCTTCTGCCATTTTATGCATCTCAACTCCCTAGGAAGGGTGGCTTCTACTTTGTATTTAATATGCCAACTTAGACCACGACATTTAAACCTAGATTAGCTTAATAAGTATTGTCTCTCTCTTGACATACTTTCAACCTTTTCATACTTTTTTATTCTTTCACCAGATGTGGTTCATCTCTTCACACTGTAGCATGCCTCACATGATTTAGCCAGTTTCTTAAACACCTCTTGTCCCATCGAAAAGAGATCATGTCTCTAGAAAGCTTTTGGATACAGCACACCTGGTTTGATTCAGGGCAGAAACTCCCAGAAACGGCAGGATCATTTCTAGGTGGGTTCATTGGAGGAGAGCCCCAAAGAGAAGCTCTCCAGACCAGTGACATTGACAATCTCCCTTTGTTGGTCAACCCTCCAGCTTGCAGTGATGTTTATGATATTTAGAAAGGTCAAAGGACCTTCAGACATCACTGAGTGCTTCATGATCTCTACGCTCTGGTTCATTAGTCATTTCCTCAAAGACACCTTGTGCTCTGTTTACTTTTCATGTTGTTAGTCACAAATCATCTCTGTGTCACCTTCTTTGTGTCATGTGCTTACTTTAATTAAAACCTGAAGAAGCAGAACCAGCAGAGGCTATTACCGTTATTATTCGTGGTGCTGTGTTGCTAAGGCTTTCATAGTAAATGTGCAACACAAAATTATGCACTGTGAATACTTATGGAATCATCCTGTAAAGATATTGAGATGTAAAAAATTGAAACAAATAATACTTCTTGAGGAAAAATCCAGTTTTATTAAAGAGAACTGTAACAGATCATCTGTTGTAATTGTTAAATGAATCAACTTGTTAAAAATGAATTGGCTATAAAATGTCATAAAATGTAGCAGATTGAACCACTTTTTTGAAGTCTTGCCAGGTCTTTTTTTCTTTTTTTAATTTAATGAGTTAATACATTGCTTTTAACAAAGACCTCCTGAAGGCAGTAAAGAAATTAGAAGTGACTTGAAAATTCCCATCATGCTTCATTCTCTGGTGGAATTTTGCAGACCTTGATGGAGTTTGTTACATAATCAGCTTTGGACATTCAATGGCTTCTTTTATTATAAAACAGAATTCTTGCCTAACACAACCCCCTCCCCCCTTTTTTCTGCCCTCAGTTTTTGGAGTTACTAATGCATTTAAACAATGATCAAGTCATGCTGCAACAGGCACAGGGAGCAAATGAACAACTGCAGCAAGAAATTGCTAAGCTTGGGTCTGAAATCCCAGCACTGAAGAAGAAGACGAGATCAATAATGCTTGAAAATATGAGTGGCTGGAAAATTTGAAATGAGTCCATTGTGGGTTTCATACCTGCTGTTTTATCCTTGCTCTTCACAGAAAACACTGACAGTTGGTATTACGGAAAGCATTATAAAACAATTACTTGCCATTTCTAATTATGTAATATTTGGAAAGTGTCCAGATGCAAATGTCATACTTTTTTTTTTTTTTTTTTACTTTGGGCTGTAAAATAATTAGAAACAGAGAAGAAATCTAATTAATGTAATAAAACAACTATCTGACTTAAAATGAATTTTCCATTTGACCCAACAGGTTGTAGATAGAACTCCTTGTATTCTAAGTGGCATTGAACCTTCAGGTGCCATTGAAAATATGTTGCTGCTTTTTAATGACTTTGGGGGATCAAACAACTTAACCTTCCCCCAAATATTATACTAATTTCCCTCAAACTAACTCCATATGCTTTTCTCAGCAACAAAAAAACAGTCTCTCACTACAAAAAATCACCATAATTGCAGACTTTTTCTTATATTGTTAGCTGGCTAAAATTCAGCGAATACACGATGATTATAATTATCACTAAAGGCCGGGCACGGTGGCTCACCCTGTAATCCTAGCACTCTGGGAGGCCGAGGCAGGTGGATTGTTTGAGCTCAGGAGTTCGAGACCAGCCTGAGCAAGAGCGAGACCCCCATCTCTACTAAAGGTAGAAAGAAATTATATGCGCAGCTAAAAATATATATAGAAAAATTAGCTGGGCATGGTGGCACATGCCTGTAGTCCCAGCTACTCGGGAGGCTGAAGCAGAAGGATTGCTTGAGCCCAGGAGTTTGAGGTTGCTGTGAGCGAGGCTGATGCCACAGCACTCTAGCCCGGGCAAGAGTGAGACTCTGTCTCAAAAACAAACAAAATAATAATGATAATAATTATCACTAAAAATTGCTATAAATTCTTTTAATAAAATGTTAATGTTGCACAACAATGTGAATGTGCTCAATGCCACTGAACAGTACACGTAAAATGATTAAGATGATAAATTTTATGTGATGTACATTATATACAATAAAAAAAACACTAAAAAGAATAATTATGCAATGATCACCTGGGTACCCACTACCACGTTTAAGAAAAAGAGCACTATATTTAATTTTGACATCTTATGGAAGCCCTCGAGATCTCAACCCTCCCTGACCCTGCACAGCCCCTCCCTGTCCTGACGTGAATTTTGCATTATCGGCTCCTTGCTACTTTGTTCAGTCTTGCACGTCAAGGGGCTTTCTAAATGGAATCTATGTGTTTTTCTGCAACAGCTTTTTTGTTCAATCTTTCATTCCAGATCCATTCATATTGTTACATGCAGCTAAATAATTCACTTATTTTCACTGCTAAATAATATTCCATCACATGGATCTACCACAACCTATTGACTATTGATTTATTGATTGATATTTGGTTTGCATTTGGGTTGCTTCTCTTTTTATCCCCCCCCCCCTCTTTTGTTTTGGTTAATACTCATAGTGTTGCTATGAACTATTTGTCTCCTTGTACACACGGACAAAATTGTCACTATGGCGTATACCTAGAAGTAAAACAACTTTTCTAGATAATGCCAAGTTGTTGTCTAGATAATGCTAAATCACTTTCCAAATTTACCTGTTTACTTTCCCACCAGCCTTGTATAAGTGCTTGGCTTACTCCGTATTCTCACTAGGGTTATACTGTTTTGCCTACCTGGTTTATGCAACACAGTGGCTAGTGGTGGTTTTGGTTTTCATGTCTCTGATTTCTAATGAGGCTGTGTATCTTTTTCCTTTTGCTGGGCCATTTGTGACTTCCCTTCTGTGACAAGCCTCTTCAAGTCTTTTGTTCGTTTCTCTATTGAATCCTTTGTCTTTTTCTAATAAGTTTTCAGGGGTTCTTTTTGTGAGCGATGTGTATTGCAAGTCTTTTCTCCCAGTTTCTGACTTCTCTTTTCCCTCTTTTTGATGTCTTCATTGACAATTCTTTTAATTTCTATTATGGATGAAATCATGAGGGAAGGAATAAATGATTTAGTTTTAGGAATCTAGTCTATCTCTTGTTGTCTTATAAATCATGCAGGGTCTATCATCTTAGAAGGCTGAGTTTGTGTTTCTGTTAATTGACGGTAGCAACTACATCCCAGCACTCAACTACATGTCAGTCATCATTAAGCGATGTATATGGTAGTATTTTAGCTGTGCCTGGAACAAATAGAATACTCCATCAATTTCCCTATCCCACCGTACATCATATATTCAGTGAGAAACCTGAATAAATCAAACATGTAGATATCTATTTTCCAAGATGAGAATAAGTTGCTGACATCCAAGACTCCCACATTAGGAGCGCAGATGTAAACAGACCCAGTTTCAAATACCTCCTGCTTCATTTTCCAGATGTATGAGGTTAGATAAGATCTCTAGGCTCAATTTCCTTATCTCTATCTTGGAACTGTTAATAGCTATCTCAGGGGATTTTTGAGTAGATTTAATTAGATAATCTACTTAGAGTAATTGTCATTTAATACATGCTCAGCAAATGGTAATTACTAGTGGTATTATAATTGCAAAGCAAATGGCTTTACCAAGAATCACTGTACATAGATAACTTCCATGTTATTAAAACGAAGGAGTAGAAATTTAAGCTCAAGGGAAGGTAAAACTGACCCCAATCAGATCTCAGACCTGATCTCAGAGCAGCAGGATAAAAGTCGTTGCCATAGCACCAGGGCCAACATCCATAAGGTGGGACAGGGTACAAAATGTCCTCACCTTCTCCAACTGACCTTCTAATCCCTATTATAATTCTAGTTTCATCCAGCTGTGCCACTGTAAGGAACAGGATAACTATAAATTTGGTAGCACAAGAGCACATTTTTACTCCCTTATTACATGTGGAGAAATTCTTTAGAGGCCAGACTGAAATTTTTTCCCACCTCTCTGCTCATGTTGAGCTCGTGGATAGCACATGGATCTTGTGATTTAGCCCGAAATCATGAATGAAGAGACATTATTGTTGCCCTTGAAGAGTTTAAAATATACTTGGGAAGATAACAATTCCTATAAAACAACTGGAGAGTAATAGAGAAAAAGCAATTATCCAACTGTCAGTTTTATTTTAATAGCTACATCCTATAAAAGTTAATTGATATAGTAAAATCGTTAATTAAAATTAGTTATGTTTTCATGATTTGCCACTTACTAAAAAAAAAAAGCAACTGTGCTTTTTTTTTTTTTCTTCCTCCAGTATTTTGTTTCCTATCCAAATGTCATCAGCGGTGGTCTAACCTGATATCATATCAGCTTCAAGTTAATTTGCTGGATTTTCTTTGTCTATGTTCATCATTGTTTTTAAAAAGTGTTTGTGTTCACTTGATTGGCAGGAAAGGTGGATCGATTCTTTGAAACTTTAAGTGAACTGACCCTACTGAGGTTACCCAGCCACAGGGAGTCATCTTTGCAGACAGGACTGAAGTGTTTAGACTTGTAGTTCTGTTCTTCTTCATCTCACTGCCTTCCCAGCTCAAGTGAAGATCTATTTTTGTCTGGGTAGTTTAAGTAAGGCGTGATGTTAGCGAGGGATGAATGGCTCTCACTGGGAACAGGAACTCCGGCTTCTCGGTGACAGCCCGTGCCTGCCTCTCCCTCCAGGACGCTCTCGACTTATCAAGGGAACGGGGACAAGTGAGCAGAGGCCCCGCTGTGCTGCAGCGCCTTTGAAAATACCTGTGAAATGTGAATCAGGGTTTCCGTTTCTGAAGCAATTGCAACAACTCCTTAGCCCGGAGGATGAGTAGAGTTTAAGAAGATGAAGGGGAAAGACACTTTCAAGAGTCGTTTTACATTAAGATACCCAGAAAGCAGAACTGAAATGACTGGGGGAAAAAACCAAAACACCAAAACCCTAAACATCTCTTACTCCATTGTGACATTTAGGATATATCTGTACTTCCACAACTTGTTCTGAAATAAAGCTAGTATGCTCCCCAGGTGGCAAATGTAGATATAAACACCCAGCTAGCAAAATCTGCCTCTCTTGACTTAATAGATTGCTTGTTTCTAAGGATAATGGTTTAGGGAAGGCGTCAGCTGTCATAGTACAGCCATCACTCACTCGGCAGTTGAAAAGATGGGCTGAGTGCTTCTCCCAGCTGAGGGCAGGATGCTTATTGTCTAGCCAGGAAATGAGGCTTCTGATATTCTATTCAACTGTTAAATTAAAAAAATAAAGCCCTTAAATACGTGTGATAGCTCACCGTTGAGTAAACATCATCATGCCTGGTCCACGTTTGACCATTTTTCCTGGGGTCATTACAGGATGTGTACTACCTCTGAGCACAATTAAAAGCAATTAGGTACAGCTAGCCTGTCTCCGCTGCCTAAAATGGGTGACTGCTTTTATAAAAAAGGAATATTCTAATAAAAATAGACACTTATAAAATGAGATAGACCTGAGTATCTGTTTCCACTATGATTCTTGTATTTTTTTCTTCCAAGTAAATAATTCTAAAAGAACTTAAGGTACCTCTAAGGCTTTCATATATTTAAGTGTTTCTCTTATTTGTTTCCTTCTAAAACAAAATTAATTTGTGGATCTGAATTTGGTTTATCTGAGAGAAAGTGGAGAGGAAATCACTCCATATTGATAGGCCCACCAGAAAAAACAAAACAAAACAAATCTCAGGAGAAAGATTTGTCAGGATTTTCCTAAAGGACCTACCTTGAGAATTTCTGTTGGGGCATGTGCGGGACAGGTCTAGTTCTGAGCAGAGCCATTAGGCTCCTGGTCCTATTTTTGTTCTGTCATCTCAGCAGATGATGTCACCTTGTTATTGCTCCTAGATAAAGAAATGTTTCCGTAGGCTATGCCTCTTCTCTGTGGATGGGTATAAGTCAGTTGTCAGTTATTAGCGTCAAAATGTCAGAGAGCTATTGTGTTAAAAGATGAGAGACTACAAATGGCCAGTGGCCAGTGGCATCTTCCCTCCCCACTCATCACTGGATTCTAAGTTCTCCCTCAATATTCTGAAGTGTGTGTGTGGGGGAGGGGGGAGACAGGGGAGGGTTATGGTGGGGGCGGGGACCAGGAGCATCCAGGACACACGGAGGCTTGTTAGATATGAGAAAGCACAGCCCCCACCATTGGCCTACTGAGTCAGAATATGCATGTAACAAGATCTCCATCTGACTTACATGCACATTAAAGTTTGAAAAGTGCTGCTTTATCAAAGGATCAGTCCATTTGGTCCTTCCTCACTGCTGCTTTTGCGCTATTACTTTAAGCCTTTCCAAAAATTCTTCACTGTTCAGTTTAATTACATAATAGATAGAACTTACATGTTAGATTCAGCCTTTTCTACTAGAACATAAAGTCAGGATTGAGGAAAGACATGAAGTAAGTCTTGACATTTGGATTTCTTTATGTTAAATATGTATTCATAATGGGGATTGGTCTAGTAAAAAATTATTGGCTAAATATAATACTTATTAAATAGTAATAAAAATAATGTTCTTGAGAGAAAAAGTAGAATGAGGCATTATTTTGACCTCTGAATTTCTATAGCTTGTGCTTTGGTTGGTATTATAATGACTATCATATTGGGAAAGAGGCATACTGATTTAAACTTGATAAAGATAGATGAATAGTTGCCAAAGTCTTACGGAAGGTTCTTGAAGCCAATGCCCTCAGCATGTGAAACATTCGACAAAAAAATGTTCCTTCTTTTCTGTCATTGAAGCTGAGTATCATGGGTAATTTTTGCATCGTGTGTGTCTGTGGCAAAAAAGGCCTGGGTTTTGGGAGCAACGTCACAAGCTACATTCAAAACCCTGGAACAATCTCTTCATTTGACCACTGTAGGATAACAGCAGTAATAGTGGGAACAGCTCAAATCTCTGCAGGCACATTGTATTAGATGTGCTCAAAGTTTTAGGAAAAGAGCTATTCAATAACAAATAGGCAAACTACAGTATTCTAATACCCCACAGTAAAAAAAATGATTCCTATATGCTAATCACTATTAATTACTCCATAATTATCTCCAATTCTGTGACATAGGAACCATTATTCTTATTTTAGAGCTAAAGAAACTAAGGCCCAGGGAAATTAAAAAAGTTTCTAAGATTATGAAAATAGTAAATGATGGAGCTCACATTCAAACAGAGGTCTGCACTTTGCACGAACAGGCTCTTAACTAAACTATGTAGCTCTTAACCACTTGACATCTAACAAGAAATTGCCATTTAGGGCAATGGGAGAGGCAGCTGCTTACAGGAGATGCCTGCAGTACCCCTTAGCCCTGAACTACAGATCTGCAGAAGTCCTTGGTTCTGCTGGCTCATATAAAGAGTAAAAGTTTGAATGAAGTCCTACCTAGAGCAGAGTATCCTAGGTCCCCAGAGGCCCTGTTTGCATTGCCCACAAGGAGTTTGTGTTCATTTGGCAATTTGTTTTTATAGCTACCATCACTTTTTATCAGATTCCATTTCCTTCAGGACTTTTCTCTATTATTGGTCCCTCTCATTTTTTATTCTTCCCCTCCATCAGTCCCCTTTTGCTCTTTTTATGGGCATATTCAAATCTCCCCATCCTAAAAAAGCAATCAGCCACCAGCAACAAAAATGTTTCCTTCACTCTTATTCTCTTTCTCACTGTTTCTCTGTTCTTCCTTATCTCTTTACCTCGGCTACTTCTTGAAAGAGTAGCTGCCTCGCTTACTGCCTACAAATCATTATTTTTCATTCCCTTCCGAGCCCATTGCCATCTGGTTTTCTATTCCTCCACTCACTGAATCTAATTTAACCTTTCTCACCAAGTTTCATGATGCTGAGATCCAATAGCCTTCTTATTGGAGGAAGATGAGAATATAAATGACATTTTATATTGGAGGAAAAGAGAATATAAATGACATTTATGGAAGACTTACTGTGACCCATATTTCTGCAGTGATCTTTGTCTATATTTTCTCACCTAACCCTCATAGTAACCCTGTGATATTTTAAATCATCAATATTATTATTGAAAACTCAGGAAACAGATTTAGAGCATTCAATTAAAATAAGGTAGAGACCTGACTCAAACCTAGTTTTGTCTGACTCAAAATCCCATGCTCTTTCATTACACAAGGAAAAAAGGTAGTAGGGGGATGAGATACAGAGAGAGAGAAGGACAGAGAGAGAGAGAGAGAGAGAGAGAGAAAGAAAATGGAAAGAAAAAGAGGAGAAAGGAACTGGCGGGAACTAGGGGAGGAAAGACTTGGATCCTGTCGGGTTTTTCCACAAGAAAGAAATTCAAATTGACCATTAGATTAATCTCATTGCTACTATTATCTTTTAATTTTATTGTTCAGGAATACTTTATTTCAGGACTAAAAGTGGAACATAGAAATAGGAGAAAAATAATACTAGTAACAAAAACTTACTTATGTTCTAAAAATAGTATACTTAATGGAAAGAACTCTGATCCTCTCTTAAATTATCTTTTTCACAAAAATGAAGGCGATAGCTTGGGTATCTACTTGCTAATACTGCCACCTTGCACACCTTTCTGAGGGTTTTGTTAATGCACAAGAAACTAGGATGCAGGGCGGACAGCAAATGAACTTACTCATTTGTGTGTGCTATTTAAATTCTCTTGAAATTATTCAAATTCCTCTGGCCTAGAAATCAGGACATCATCTCCAGACAGATGGCTTGGTAATGAGTTTTTCACCTCTTTTGGCTGCCAAGCAATTTGGAAACTGCACTAGGCCAGGCCCCTGTCAACGTGCAGTTCGGTATTTCAACTTGAAGACTAGTCTGACACCAGGAAGTTGTCATCATCAGCAGGTAATGCTTAGCAAATGTGGCACACCAGGTATCAGGAAAATGGAAAGAAAAAAATGTTCTGTTCTGATTACTGTAACTCCCTAACAAGTCGGGGATGCAACTGCATTTCTATGCTGAGCTAGTTAACCTTAAATTTCCACTCCAGACTACTTTCTTGGCTTGGACTCATTTATCTGATTATCTATTGGACATTTGTACTTGGATATCATGCAGGCACCACAAAGTACACGTGCTCAAAATCAAATTCTTGATCTTCCTGGAGAAAAACTCTCTGTTCCAGTGCTTCCTGCTTCAATGAATACTAACATCATGCAACCAGCCATTGACCCAAACCTGGAACCCTCTCTGACTATTCCCCTGTCCCCTCCCCACCACATCTAATCACCAAGGCCTGGCGATGCCACTTCCTTAATGTCTCCCAAATCTGTCCCCTTCTCTCCCTCCCTGTCACCGTCATGATCTTTAGACCCTCATCAACTTTGACCCAAGCTTGGGGATAGTTCCCTGGCTGGAGGCCATCAGCCTAGCCGTTCTCTGCCCAGTCCTTTGTCTCTGCTGAAACCAGCCTGTGCTTTCCATGGGCTGAAGGATGAAGCCTGAACTCCTCTGGGTGACTTAGAAGGCTGTTATCCCCCTCCCAGCACCACTGCTTAGTCAGTCATTCAGTCAGCAGATGTTTATCGAGTGCCTGTTGTGGGCCAGACCTTGCTTTAGGCTCTGGAGATACAGCAGTGAACAAAACAGTTACTGTCCTTAAGACGCTTCCATGCTAGCGGGAGCACACAGACAGTAAACACGGAAACCAACAAATGAGTAAATTCGGGTACTGAGAAATATCCAGAAGGGAGATGCCTCCTATAATCTTTTCCCTATCCCGCTAAACTAAGTGAGATGCTTCAGACATGTGCTCTCCCATACGCACTCTGTCACGACATTTTAGGACCTTTGTTTTTTCTTTGGGTTTTTTTTTTTTTTTTTTTTTGAGACAGAGTCTCACTCTGTTGCCCAGGCTAGAGTGCCGTGGTGTCAGTCAGCCTAGCTCACAGCAACCTCAAACTCCTGAGCTCAAGCAATCCTACTGCCTCAGCCTCCCGAGTAGCTGGGACTACAGGCACACACAACCATGCCCGGCTAATGTTTTCTATTTTTACTTGCCCTGCTAATTTCTTTCTATTTTTTTAGTAGAGACAGGGTCTTGCTCTTGTTCACGCTGGTCTTGAACTCCTGACCTCAAGCGATCCTCCTGCCTCGGTCTCCCAGAATGCTACGATTACAGGCATGAGCCATCATGCCCTGCCTATGTTATTTCTTGTTTAACTGTCTACCTTCTACGCTGGATCACTATAGATTTGGTGTGGCAACCATTCATTCTAGATACCATGATCATATCCTAATGCCTAGCTATTGCCTGGCATATGTCAGAAGCTTAATAAATATTTGTGAAATAAATGTTACTTCCCAAGCATGAATTAATCAGTAGGCTCTTAGCTGATTGGATAAAAATAAAATATATATACAGTGAATAAAAAAATTGGGAGAAAATAAAAAACACGGATCCTCTGAAGTTATAGTTATTCAGATACTTGCAGATTTATATGCACAATATTGAACTTTGAACCTTCAAACACACAAGTAGATTAAACTTATTTACTCCAAATCCCCAAATTCTTATAGATCATGCAATTTTGTATATTACTGATTTCTTAGTTTTTCTTCTCATTTGCTAAGAAAGTCCAATTGAGAAGGAACTTTGTTTGAAACATTATGAGATAGAAAAATATGCTCTGAAATGAAAACACTGCAAGGAAAAACACAGATGGTTTTTGTGTCAGTTGAAGAATCAAAAAAGTGGGTAGAATAGGCAAAATCATTTTAGGTAAAACTATGTTAATATCTTCTGTTTGTTTAATACATTTACCTTTGCAAAGTTTTTACCTATTAATTTGTTATATCCAATGCTAAGGCCTTGCAAGTATTGATAAAATGATGAAAGGCAACTTTCTAAAGGGAAATGGAAAACCCACACTATCTTCCATCTTCAGGCTCTGCAGAGAAGAACATTTTGTCCACCTGTTCGCACCATAAAGCCAAGGAAATCACAACAAATAATATCAGCTTGAGTGAAGTTTGAATTGGCTTTTTATATGCTTTAAAAAATAGTTTGTCCCACCCTTAAAACAAATACTTGGTTACATAATTTTGACTACTTTGTCCTGTTATGGATGAAAGAAACTTCTGGGGAGACTTTGAGGTCCAAGCCCTTTATTATTTCCTTCTTAAATACAAAATCCTATGCTTTTACTGTAGTTGTTTGGAGTGTGTGCCGAAGTTTCTTTAAGAAACATTAGCTTCTAAAAAAAAATCTTGTCACAAAGAATCTACAAAAATATTAATAGTTGTCTTAATTTCTCTCAAATATGACTAGTTTTTTTTTCTTTAACTTGCTTACAAGTACTCCAAGATATATCCCCATAATTTGAAATCAGTTGCTTGGTTCCCAAATGGAAATAGTTGCAGAAAGAATGCAGCACAGCGTTGTGGGAAAACTGTGAGCTTTGGAGTTCAAAGCCACGAGACCAAGATAGTTCTCTCAGTGGTACAACGCATCCCCTTCCTGTTTATCCATATTTTCATCTCTCTTCAACTTCTAATTTAGAATTTACCTCTCGAAACCCTCAGTTCCAAACCAACCCAGAACTTCGTATTGGTTTCTTTGCTATTGCTAGTTTAACCAGCTTATTGTTTGCAGAAACTCTTACACATGTACAAACTTAAATATAAAAATGCTTACTGCAAATAGAAATCTTTATACGTACTTGTCAACTTTTTCAACAGTTACAATGCACCCAGACTTGTTTGAGTTTTAATATTATGCAGCCCACACCCCATTCCACAGCTTAAAAACATGAGTGGAAGAACAACTGGTCAGAACTACACGGCCTGGAAAAATGTCTGGATAATGAATTCTGCAAACTGATGTGGCAATTGGGCTTCACAGACTCTGAAGTCCCAATTGTTTAAAAAAAGGAAAAAAAAAAAAAAAAAGCACCCAAATCACAATTATCTGTAGCAACATGGAAAAACCCATAGGGCATGCCACAGCAAAACTCAGAGACAGTTTCCCAAATGTGGAAACACATAAAACAAAACATTCTTTCTTTATGGCAACTATTTGAATTTCTAATTTTCTGGGCCTTACACTTTTATTATGAAAACCAAATTCAGTTCCCCTAGGGGTGACAAAGAACCACTTCCTATTGCATAAAGTTTTAGAATTATAATAGCAAATTTTTAAAGCCCTATAATTTGTTCCTTGGGTAGCATTATATTGTCCTCTTCTGGGTTACGTAATTCTGCCTTGGCCTTTCAAACACAGAAACATTTTACCCTTGACACGATTTGGAATTTGGAACTGCCTGTGAAAACATGAATAACTTCATTTTTCCATTTAAAAAGTCCCTAAACGTGAATTGATAAATTCTCAAAGAACTTTAGTGCAGATTTTGCAGGCTAGTATTTCAACTGCCAAGACCTATATTCAAAGTGTTTAAATTGCCAGAGAAAACACAGCTGTTGGTCTATATCTCAGGCAATCTGTACACCATCTTTTAGGCTTCGGAGATTGCAAAATGGGCTGAGGGGTAGACGCAAGTCTTAGAAAAATCAAATGCAGTACTGGAAGGACATCTGCCCAAAGTCAAAAATATTAAGTTCCAAATATTGACACTAACTCGGGATATCAGAAGTTTTAAATTACTGCTATTTTGAGAGGCTCCCTTCCTTCTCCTGCCAAGAAAAGTCACAGGATCGACCATCCAAAAGTTTTCTCCCGACCTTCAATTCTACTCTTGATAAATGTTCTTATGTCTTGTTGTAGCTGTTATTTAAAGGATTGTGGTGGCCTAGAAATTGGCCAACTGGGGTGATTTCATGGAGTCGTTGATGGAGAGGGTCTCGTGAGGTCAGGGTGGCTATGACAGAGCCAGTCTCTGACATTTTCATAAACTAAATTGAATTCTTGGCACAATCTGAGCTTGGGCAGCATGCGTTCCCAGCTTTGCTACCACGTAGCTGTATCAATTCTGCTTTAATTTCTGCCCTGATAATTTGATAGAATAACGTGGGCCGTATTTTAGCTGTGAGCTATAGCAAACTGCACAAATAATGAAGGATTTTGTTTCCAAAAATGTGAAAGGCATCTTTGGATTTTCCCAGTCTCTTATTATTAGGTTATGTGTTCGTATGTCTAACACTTCCATGGGGTAGCTGAGATTATGATGGGCTGGCTGTAGTCGTGCAGTGTAGTTTCCTACAGATTCCTTACAGACTCTCACTGTAGCCTTTTCTTACCACTGGTGCAACCCCCTACTGTGTTAGGCTATTCTTGTGAGAAATCCTGTCCTAGATTTTCTGGAATCTTCTAAACAAAACCAATTAGTCACTCACATTCTTTCATTTAATCAACAATTTGCTGAGTATACCTACCTTATGTCAGCCTTTTGCATGTAATGTTTTGATTACTCCTCACAATCCCTATGTTGCAGGTGAAAAAATTTATCCAGAGAGTTTAAGTAACTTGTCCAAGACCATGCAACTAATAAATGGCACGCCAAGCTGTGAATTCATGTTCTCTGCAACTCTATAACTAGGTACCTGTGACCACTTTGAGATGCTTTAAGCAGACACAATAATGGATGCATATCACAGTGGAGCCAGGTGTCTACTGAGCAAATGGGACCAGCAATACAGTATGGCCCAGTGAGTGCTCTTGAGGACCTGCTCTGCACTTTCTCCCTGACAGGGGACTCTGTGAGTGCTGATGATGTAAAAATTTGATCAATACTTTGCTAACGTGAGCTTTGCATTTCAGAAAATGTATCCAACTTTCAATCAATATTAATGGTATCAAATATCAACGGTCTGTTTTTCCATAGCTCTCAAGAGAATTATAACCAGCACCTAAACACATACATTTCCTGATTTAGATTTAATGATCTTCCTCCTAGCTTCTTGTTAGCAGATACTTTGTTAGGCATAATGAATGGCTTCTCTTAGGAGGATTCTTTTTTCAGGATGCGTGTAACATTAAGACTCTCTCTTCTAGCAGTTGCAGCTGTGATTTTAATTGGATTCATGCCACTGCGATCCAAACCTCAGGGTCTCCTAATGAAAATCACGGAACTGTTTAAGTAGAAAGAGACCTCAGAAATTAACTAGTCCCAAAGTCTCAAACTGACAGCTCCCAGCCCGAAGCTGGTCCCAATTGTATGTTGTTTGTTCTCCACAGTAATGACTCAAGATGAGTTATTATAATTTTTTGAATTGACTGCCAAGATTTTTAAGTGGTGGTATTTCAGATAAAGTGTCTATCTGTTGGGCTTATCTTGAAAATTTGGAATATTAGCCTGCATAGCAACTACCAGCCATGGTGAGCAGCAGGTGCTCCTTGTAGATGCTCCTTGTAGATGGGGCCGAGCTTTCTAGCACGATGACTTCTGGCATTCCCTTGTGGCTTGGCAACATTGTGGTCAATGGTCTGTTGATATTGATTATTGTGCTTGTATTATTATTTTCTTCTGGTAGAGTTAGGAATGAAGAAAAATATTTCTGAGTATGTCAGAAATAGGAAAACAAAATATAATTTGAGAGGGCTTCCTGTTTAAAATAAAGTAGCAGACAGTAAATTTCTTGTGGAAGTGACTAATGTGCCTTTTTGTTTCATAATGCAAATCAAATGTCTCAGCTTCAAGTCCATTTATGTTATTTGCTTGGTCCTATAAGCATTTGAGACCCATGAACTAGTCTTGGTTTGGAGATCTGAATACAGATATCAAAAGAGGCTAAATGGCTTCCTTGGGATTATATTTTTAGGCCATAACTAAAATGAAGATTTCTTCATCTTTTAGTACAGTGCTGGGCATGTAGGACATATCAAAAACTTGTTGAATGAATCTGTGGGCTGAAATCTGAAACATTAACAATCTATGTTAATGTTATGAAATGTTTTAAGAAAAAGAAGACAAATTAAGACATGGTATTAAATAAATTTATATAAATTAAAATGGGCTCAAGTATTAGAAGCTGCAAGCATTGTTCTATCTGGACTTCAGAGTCAGCTAAACCTTTCCTCTTAGAAAGTACTTAACTATGAGGACGTTTTAACATCTTCCATGTCTGTAAGGTGCACATTTTATCCAAATTACTACAGAATTGTGCTAGAATATATTTCTGCCCCCCGTCCCTCTTCCCCAGAATATATTTCAATTAAAATATTAAACTAGGAAAAAAAGTTTTGAGAAAAGGCTCTCTCTTCTCTCTCACACACGTACACACACACACGCTCAGCAAAATGGACTACAAAATTTGATTTTAATCCATATTTTTCAAGGTTACATCTTTTTTGTCTCCTTTTATAAAACAAATATTTGATTATATATTAATATTTGATTATAAAACAAATATTTCCTAAATTAAATTAAATGTTTCTCTCCTACATATAAACACTCATAGAGCAGGATAAATTAAAAAATAAAAACATAGCAAAGAGAGGCCTTTGTTGTTGTATTCTTTTTTTTTTTTTTTCAGTCCGAATTAATTATAGAGGCCAGCCATTCAAGGCACAACTATCTTGAGAGGTTATGGAGCCATTCCTTACCTTCAGAGAACACCCAAGACATCAATCCAGACACTTTTCCAAGTCCTCGGGACACAGTTGTTCTATTTAATACATCTGTAAGGGAGCTAAGGGAGCCTCCACAGAAGAAGCTTCTAGAATGTAGTGTAAGTTCTCAATATTTTGTTATCCCCCAAATATTTTATTGGCTTCTGTGATTATTATAATTTTCCTTCAGAGGAAAAGATTCCACAATAACAACTGTGCTTAAAAACTCACTGACAGTCTTTCTCCGTTGTCAGGAAGTTATTTCTCATTTTTAGCCTGGATACAGCATGAGTACATTTACAGTCATTTCCTCTGTTTATTCAGGTTAAACGGAAAACAACTGATCACCATCCTCAATAGCAAATGATTTTTCCCTTCAAATACTTTCACCTCCATATTCTTTCCCATAGTTAATAATCTTGGATTTTTAAAAGATGTTCCAGAGATAAGGCCTGTGTAAAGTCATAGTGATCCCAAAGGAGGACACAAATGGTGACAGAGGATCTCAGTGGTGCATTATCCTGGGCTTATCTAGGAGTCCTAGATTCTGTTGTGTTCTCCTGAGCGAATGCCACAGATCTGGTCCACTCCTGCTTCCCTGCCATGGAAAGGGCCAAAGGTACTGATAACCCCAAACGAGAGACACTGAATGGCAGAGGTGGGGAGTGCGGTATTCCTGTGTGCATTCGCTCCTGGGGCCGCACATAATGGCAAGAGCACAGGGGCGGATCATCTGCTCTTGCACTGCTAGTTTAAATTTGATCAAATTACGTAACTTCTCTAAGCCTCTCTCTCCTCATCTGTATCATGGAAATAATAATACTAGTAACACCTGCTGTCTTAGGTTGGTTCCCTGGGAAATAGACTCGGAGAAGGGCATCTGCACGTAGGGGATTGTGGATTCCCCGGTATCCACATCTGTGGAAGAGTAAAGGTAGCAGGATTGGGTGAGAAGAGAGGATTGAACTACAATGCAGTCCCCACAAAGGCCTCAGCCGATGCCACATGGGTCCCTGGAGCTAAGAGGGTCCTTCAGAGTCACTCACCTGAGGCAAGTGGGCTGTGCCTTTAAACCTTTGCATCAGCCAATCAGGGAAGGAAGCATGAGCTGGGGTGACAGCTGAGGGCAATTCCTGAAGAGTAGGGCAGCCGACAGCACTGCAGGGAGCTGGGGCACGAGATCCTCCCTGCTCTAGAGGAGGTCTGAACAGTGTGCTACGCACCCACTGCAACTGCCCATGAGGATTAAATGAGGTGATCTAGGTGATCTGTAACGATCATTTTACACAGTGCCTGGCACACAGTTTGCTATAAATATTATCTAATAGATACTTTACTAAGCATTCGCTATTTGAAGAAGCTAGAAGAGGCACTGAGGACTCTTAGGAAAGTGTGAAAATCAATAATGAATGGACCTGTGCTGGAGAGATCATGCAAACTACCAGCTACAGTCAGTCTAACCTTCCTGGGCATTGCATATACCTGTGGTCCCCAAGCCCGGGGCCAAGGACCGGTACCAGTCCATGGCCTGTTAGGAATCGGGCTGCACAGCAGGAGGTGAGCAGCAGGTGAGCAACGTTTCATCTGTATTTACAGTCGCTCTCCATCGCTTGGGCCCATCACCGCATAAGCTCTGCCTCCTGTCAGATCAACATCAGCTTTAGATTCTCATAGGAGCATGAACCCTCCTGTACACTGCACATGTGAGGTTGAGTGTTCCTTATGAGAATCTAATGCAGGTCAGGAGCTATGGCTATTAGACTTAGCTAAGATTAAATTAAAAATTCTGGTCTTTAGTTGCAAATAGCCACATCTCAAATGCTCAGTAGCTACATGTGGCTAGTGGCTGCTGTATCAGGCAGCTCAGATAGAGAACATTTTGCCCATCGTAGAACATTTTGACATTGCAGTGCTGTCTTCATAATAGCACTGTTCTCCAGTCAAATTGAGTGGATTCAAGTTATATCTTTAACACCGTCTGACTTTGAGCAAGTCATTTGTCTTTCTGTGCCTTGGTTTTATCATCTATGAAATGAGGATGTAAGTACCAACTTACTGGGGTCACTTATGAGAATTAGATGAGTTAATATATGAAATATATTTAGATCAATCTCTGGCACATGGTATTTTCTCAATAACTGTTAGCAATTACTGCTTCTCAAAATCTTGATAAAGCAATACCTACTTCAGAAAGAAAATAGAATATATATACAGGGAGAGTGGCCAAAAGTAGCTGCCCATTTTCTGTGCTCTGGAAGTCTGCATACATATTGCCATGGAGCTCATTGTATGATACTGTAATTGTCTGTCTGTTTTTTTTTTTTTTTTCCAACTCCACACTTTGGGAATTCAGAGACTGGCACCTCTTTCCTCCTGATACTACTAGCATCTACCATGGTTAGCACTCAGTAAGTACTTATTTTTCTAGCATAGTTGAACTAACTCCAGTACTTAAGAACTGACAGTTTCTTATTTATTGATATTTTAGTGAGAATAGTAGGATTGGAATTCTGCTAATTTTACTATATGTTTAAACCATACAGAGACATAGACTTAGGATTAAGTTTAAGGATAATGGGGAAAAGTATTTCAAATCAGGAATGGATGGGAAGAGCCAAAATTGGATAATCACTTCACATGTTGTGAAGAAAGAGGGAGGAGGGAGAGGGAGGAGAGAGGAGGAAAAACCAAGTTGGCAGATCCTGTGGGAGAAAGCTAAAGACAAATTTTCCTTGCTTCGCTGTTTTACCATAGGCAGGCCCTGAAGCCCTGGATGCAATTATCTTGGCTGCAACTCCCGGACTGGGGTAAACAGAAATCTGAGTGTGTCAACAAATTATTTAATTAAACAGAGTAGGTGGCGATGTGAAAGCAAAATTATAATATGCAATAGGATAATGTGATTGAAAGCTTCAGCTGTGATGGAATGGGAAAGAGCAAGACAGGAGAGAAAAATCGTATAGTTCTGGGGACCAGGCTATGGGCTTGGGTAGCCAATGTGAACAATAAAATAAGAAATAAGATAAAGGAAAGGGAATTGTATTATTCAAGAAAATATACCTGTTTAGATCAATCCCTTGAATTTAAACATAAATTTAAAAGCGATTGAGATTAAGCCATCATTTTAGATGAGCCAAGTGTCAGGAGGAGGACAAAAAGTGGCATTAAAAGAGTCTCAGGATTTGTGCCATCAGCATAAAAGTGGCAGTTATGATTAAAAGCAGGAGTGAAATGACTAAGACATATAAAAGCAAGAAGTGAACAGATGGCCAGGGCATTCAGCTTGCTAGGGTGCTAAAACCGGATATATTTTATATTTCATTCCAAGATAACAAATATTAGGACATTAAAATGCACAAAACACAGTGTGTATCCCATCTTGTCATGTTTATGTTACTAAGTCAGAAAAAACTTGGACTGCATGGAATGTATGCAAATGCATCAGTCTAAGCAAATGCTGAGTCAGGACAGATCAGGAAGGTCAGTTGGATCTCTATTTTCTTTCTTTTAATATATAGTGTTTATTTTTAATTATTGTGGGTACATAATAGTTATATATCTTTATAGGGTGCATGTGATGTTTTGATGCAGGCATACAATGTGAATTAATCAAATCAGGATAAGGATCTCTATTTTCTAAAGAGGAGCCTGGTCAATTGCATCCCAAGCATTCTGTGTCCGGATAGTCCTACATGGCCACCCACTTCCAAAAAGACTATGGATACTGTTAGATTGCTGGGTGACACTTTCTCTAAAGGTGGCAGTAGCTTTCAATGGTGCTTACTCTGTACATGGAAGATGTTTTTATTGGGCTTTAGTACAATCAATCATTAGTACAAGGTAAGCTCATGACGATCAGTGATCAGTAGAGTATTGATAATACTGACTGTCATTATGAGATCTGTTTTTCATATATTTTCTGTTGAGTCTGGAGCTTTCTGCATAACGTGACTGAGGCCACATGGTGAGCACAAGGTTTTCATTTGTTCACAAACTTGTTAAAGAATACGAGTGTGTTCAGAATCAGTGACCTCTCCTGAACTTCTTTGTTTGATCTCAGCCCACGTCTAGGCTTCTACAACTAGATTCCTTAATGGAAAATATGTCAAGTTCCTTTTTTCATGATTATCAAGTTCTAGGCTAAGAGATTCTCTTCTGTCTTCCAAATACATAGCAATGCGTCCCTGGAAATAAAGAGAAATTGCTTCATCTCCACTTTTCACTCTTAACCTGAGCCAGAATTGTACTATATTTATTTATTCAATCAGTCACTTAGGAGTGCCTACTATGTGCTAGGTACTGAGCCAGGAACTAGGGATAAAATGGTCTCTGCCCTGTGTTTAAAAAGAGATCAACTTTCTCACAGCCTGTGTTCATTAACCCTGACTCCTTTTGACATAATCTAAATGCAGTGGAGAAAAACATTCAAACCTAACATCTTTGAAGGCTGCAGCTGTCCATATATAAGAAATACCCAAGAGAGTGTGTGGCATTCCCCTGTTTCTATCTCATCCTCTGCTCTAAGTTACCTTCTGGAAAATACTACACAAAAAAAAGGAGTGGCCAGGCGCGGTGGCTCACGACTGTAATCCTAGCACTCTGGGAGGCTGAGGCAGGTGGATCCTTTGAGCTCAGGAGTTCGAGACCAGCCTGAGCAAGAGTGAGACCCCCATCTCTACTAAAATACAGAAAGAAATGATTTGGACAGCTAAAAATATATATAGAAAAAAATAGCTAGTCATGGTGGCACATGCCTGTGGTCCCAGCTACTCGGGAGGCTGAGGCAGAAGGATCACTTGAGCCCAGGAGTTTGACGTTGCTGTGAGCTAGGCTGACGCCACGGCACTGTAGCCAGGGCAACAGAGTGAGACTCTGTCTCAACAACAACAACAAAAAAGGAGTGTGTGTGAACATTATTTTGCTTTCAGGTGGTGGGGTCATTGAGAGAAGAGCATTTAGCTTCCTCTAGTACCATATTAACATCTGCAATCTTTGACCAAAGAGAAGTAAACAAAATTGTGTGTTTATTGTATGATTATGTTATTTTATATGGACATACCTAGAGATATATGTGAATGTGAGGGCCATCTGGCTGGGACATCTGTCACCCATTGATCACCAGGGTTGATTTGGCTGATCTGACTGGCTAGGCAGATGTCCTCTTCCTCCCTCACTGTTCCACATGAGTCCCTCCCACAGATGCACGCTCAAAGAGGACGACCTTCCCTGATAGAGGAGGACCATTCCTCAGTCAAGGATATAGGAGTACATGTGCTCCCCTGCTAGAATCTCCAAACCAGGTATATGTATATGTAAATTAACATATTTTATTTACATATAATATACATATGTACTAACACAATGGAAAATAACATATACATTTTTAAATATGGTTAAGGCATCCCTCACAGTAGCTATGGACTTGAGGAAGTATAGTTGTGTGTGTGTGTGCTGGGGTAAGGATGGGTGCTGGGGAGGATGGAGAAACCATGAGAAGGAATGCAGAGCACAGAAACACAGAACTCCTTAGTGTCTGCTGTTGTAATTATTGAAAGACTATGGGGCCCGGCGTGGTGGCTCACACCTGTAATCCTAGCACTCTGGGAAGCCGAGGTGGGTGGATCATTTGAACTCAGGCGTTCGAGACCAGCCTGAGCAAGAGCGAGACCCTGTCTCTACTAAAAATAGAAAGAAATTAGCTGGACAACTAAAAATATATAGAAGAAATTAGCCGGGCATGGTGGCACATGCCTGCAGTCCCAGCTACTCGGGAGGCTGAGGCAGTAGGATTGCTTGAGCCCAGGAGTTTGAGGTTGCTGTGAGCTAGGCTGACACCATGGCATTCTAGCCTGGGCAACAGAGTAAGACTCTGTCTCAAAAGAACAAAAAAGAAAGACTATGGATGGTACAATAATCATGACTAGTAGTGATGGTGGCAGAAGGGAGAGGATGGAAAGAGATGAGGATTAGAAGATGGATCAGAGGAAGACGGTACCTTGAATATATTAATACCATATTCTACTGCTAATTTAATATATAATACTATGTATGTATAATATATTGATTAAACATATGCTCATGTATGCATAGATAATATATACAAAAATTATGTACCAATGGTAAATAGAAATGTTCTCCACATTTCCAAAGTTTAGGAATTGACAATAAGTTCTCTTTATATGGTAGCAAAGTTAAGCCACCTTTATTTATAAACTATATATCAAAAGTAATTTAAAAAGCTATCTATTTGAAAATTTGCTATAAAGAATGAGTACATTTTAATACTGATGAAATACGGATGCCATCTGCATTCATACCCTGCTGTTGATTACATGATTTTTTTAAAGCCAATAATTATTTCAATATTCATCTAAACTATTCTGATTGAATGAAGAGATAAACAAATCTGCTATTAGAAGATGAAAGGAATACGTACATGTAAAATCATCAAAGAGTGTACTTTAGAGAATTACACAAATGCTTGAGGAGAAATTATGTAAATGCCATTTTTTAGAAACTTAAATGCAAAAGTTCCAGAAGTGGCATACTATTATATCATAAATATGTATCATTCTAAAAGTAATGCCGAAGGCATTAAGCATTTCTCTTTAGGATAAACAGTAATGAAAATAGAAAACATTTTTAAGGTGCCTTGATTGCTAAGCGTTCACATCAGCTACAACTGTTTAAGTAAAAAATAAACATATAGGCCGGGCGCGGTGGCTCACGCCTGTAATCCTAGCACGCTGGGAGGCCGAGGAGGGTGGATTGCTCAAGGTCAGGAGTTCGAGACCAGCCTGAGCGAGACCCCGTCTCTACTAAAAATAGAAAGACATTATATGGACACCTAAAAATCTATATAGAAAAAATTAGCCGGGCATAGTGGCGCATGCCTGTAGTCCCAGCTACTCGGGAGGCTGAGGCAGTAGGATCGCTTGAGCCCAGGAGTTTGAGGTTGCTGTGAGCTAAGCTGACGCCACGGCACTCACTCTAGCCTGGGCAACAAAGTGAGACTCTGTCTCAACAAAAAAAAAAAAAAAAAAAAAAAAAATAAACATAGATATTTAGGTAGAGAAGGTAACTGAAATATGCTTTTTCTTCAGAATACATGGCCCAAGGATTAGATATTTTGAATATAGAAATAAGACCTACAAAGTGGAACAATAGAATCTATTTTCCAGGACATTTTATAAATGTAAATTCTTTCACTAGCTCTGCAGTTGCTCTTGTTCTCATAATTGTGGTCTCATGGCGTTAGCTAGAACACAGAGAACAAAGACACCATAGGAGCTTAGACTTTGGGGCATTGCACACCTACTAACGCTAGGAACTTGAGAAAATTTTTATCAAAAATAAATAGCTAATATTGAATGCTTACTATATGCAAAATAAATAGCTAATATGGAGTGATTATTGTATGCCGAGAATTGTGAAATATGGTTTTCATTCATTTTAAAAATTCAATCTTCCTAAAACACTGTAACTATGAGAAATTGTAATTATTATCCCCATGTTGCAGATGAAGAAACTGAGACTTAGGGTGATGTAAGTTAACTTGCTCAAGATTGGGCAACTAGAAAATGGGAAAGCAGGACTGGAGTTTAGGAAGCTATGCCTGTAACCACTGCTCCGTATAGCCAACCATTTTTAACACAACCATAACTCTATATGATTAATTTTATCTCAGGAAGTCAGAGAACTGTAAAATTACCTGCCCAAGGTTATTTCGCAGATTAAGTGTCAGAACAGGATTTAAACCCGAGTCTGACTTCAAAGCCGTCCTCCACCGTGCCTTGCTGCCTTTCGTCTGAGATGTTGCCAAATACTTGAGCCACATACTGGCACCTGCAGTTTATTAGGCTGTTGACATCTAGTCAAGGACCCTCATGGAGTGCTAATGCAGTGGTCAGGGCCCAGAGAAAGACCCCAGCCTAAAAGTCCATGCAAGCCTGTCCAGCTCCAAGTCAGAATCTGTTAACTTTGTACCATGGTGACCCCTCATGGGGCACACATCTTATACCACACAGAGCTGATCGCAATGTCTCAAAATGAGTTAAAATGAGCAAATAATCAGAAACATGGGTAACAGATTAAAGAAAAAAAGTAAATTAGATATATTAATAAAATTAGAATAATAAGGATATATACAAATACTGGAAGTTCTAAGAATTAAATGAACATTAAGAAATGCATCTGAATGCATATAATCTATTGTACAACTAAAACTTTGACTGTTGTTTAGAATCAGATTTTTAAATCAATGTAGCCTTATAAGGATAGTCATAATAGTATCCATAATTATGGGGAGTAATCAAAATAAACATTATTCTTTGGAAGGACATACTATGAATAAGGTTGTTGCACTATATTATTGAGAAGGTATTCTTCTGCTTCGATGCCAATTATATTAATACATACCTGCTGAAGAATTTCTTCAAAATGACCTTTGAGGATCTGGATACGTAAAATGTATGTGCATGTTTCACTATTCCTTAAAAGTGGGTGTGCGGACAATGGAAATTAAAACTTTGGAATTACCAGAAATGAACTCCCCCACATGGATCCTTTTTAGTGAGTACAGAGGCCTTTTGAACTTTGCCAAAACAGGTGCTTCATGCAGAGAAGGCTGCTGAGACCCAATGCTAGAATTATTAAGTAACAATTAGAGAAATTCTAGATAGAAAGCGTGCTATGAAAGGACAGAATTTGATGAAACACATGACCTTTCAGTGTTACTAAGGAGTTCCCATGGTGAATCAATGGCCAATAAATCATAAAGCAATAAAGCAATAAATTAGAACATGCCAGCCACTAGGAAATCATTTCTCCTGCTGAGAGGAAGCATAATAGGAAGCAGAAGTCAGACAGTGGAGTTGAGAGCATTCTGCTCCCTCGGGGCCCATTCTTCAGTGGGGAGCTTTCCCAAGAGCCCTGAGCCTGATAAACTGGTCAGCCCTGCAGTCCTGCCACAGCTGGCTGATATTAAGTGACCGGACACAGAGCAGGCCTATCCCACCGCATCAGCAAGGCTCACCCTCCCTTCCCAGACTGAAAGGGACTCCAGGGCTGTAAATGCAGATCCAGTGTGACATGGGGACTTACGGCATACACTTCTCTTTTCCCTCCATCCATTGATTTCTTTAAGCCTGGAGAACTGGGAGATATCCCTGAAGAAACAGACCTAACTTATTTCATGCCAGGAGATACTGTAATTCAAGAAAGATTGTTTTTTCTTCACTAAGGACTGGCTATTACTTAGATGATTTTAGGGCTGTCTTTATTCTGGCAAAAATAATTCCAAGAAAATACTTGCCACATTAGGTGGCAAAAATAAATAAATAAATTTATGAACAAAATAAGTAAAGCCTGTCTAAAGGGTACATTAAACCAATGTTCTCATCATGATCAACTTACCATTTTCTGTAAGTTACTGCACTATTAAAATTGCTGCCAAGTGAACTGTTACTAAGGATATAGTTATAGCTCGAGTCTGGGTTCCAGATGAAGTGTTTTGTTTTTCTCCTTCTCCCTATAACTTCATTGCTCTGTCTTTCAAGAAAATTCGATTTGGTTAATGCTGTTGAGTAGCTTCTTTAAGAAATTTCATGATGCTAAAACATTAAGGAGTATGTCCTATAAGTTATTTAGTTAACCTTGTAAAAGTTCTCTAGATAATAGAAGAAAAGGCTGGTGAACGTCAAGTTCTTTAATTTGCTATTAAAGCCACTACTCTATTCATTATCCACATGAGGTTATCAGGCAAATCTCCCTTTCAAAGTACACAGTGTGATCGTGTAATTTTGTTTAGTTATTGACAGAAATAAGATCTCTGTTTGCTAGGGGAAAAAGTAGTATAGCCAAAGCCCCAGAAAGGAATGGTATAAAATAGTGTGTTTTCAGGAAAAACAGAAACCAAAAACCAACCAACCAACCAACTAACCAAAATCCCATCCAAACCCTGTCTCCAATGAGGCTGATTCTTCCATCCATTGGGAGGGGGTCCCCAGGTGAACAGGGGTGAAATTGATTTGGTTTTGAAAAACTGAAAGGTCTACTCTGGAGAGAAGCAACTTCAGGCACTGAGCTAGGAGCTGGGAAACCTGGCTTTAATCCTGAACTCGCCAGTAACTTGTGTCACATTAGGCATGTTATTACACCCCTCGGGGTTTCAGTTCCCTTCTTTATTAAATGAGAAGGGAAGGACTTATTAGCAGATCTCCATGGAAATTGCCAGCCTAAAATCCCATGGTCTCAGATTGCACTTGAATTATCATGAATATCTAAGTCAGAAGTACTGTTTAATATTAATTAGAAATACCTTTCGCTTCCTCATGTAAGCATATTTGGGATGATACTGTGTGTATATATGTGTTTGTTTTTTTCTCTGCTTCTTTCTAAATAATAATGAATTAGAATGTCAGTACATTTTTAGTTCTAAGAAGGAGAACATAGGTATAAGATAGTTTGGGGCAGGTTCTGTATTTAAGGCACAAAGTCACTTTTACTAAATTCCTAGTTAAAAATCTTAAATGGTACCTCTTGAGCCATTGTGGAGAAAAAAAAAAGAGAGAGAGAGAGGGAAGATCTTAAACGGAATATTATATTTCCAAGGCACTAATAGTCATGCAAGATGTTATAGAATATTCCTGAATTTTATCCAAGAAGAGGTGAAATTGGTGAGAGTCTATTTCTTCATTACTTTTCTGTTTTTTTTTCTGTTGAATCAAGCAATTGGAATAATCTAATTCATCTATTCCTTTCATTTTTTTCTGCACACCTACTAAGAGCAGATCACTGAGTTGGTAATTGTGGGGATTACAGAAATAAGTTAGACAGTCCCTGAGGGGGAGGGGCAAGATGGCGGAACAGAAACCTCCCGCGATAGCTCGTCCCTCAGCATGAACACCAAATTCAACAACTATCCACACAAGCAAGCACCTTCAGAAGCACCAAAAATCAGGTGAGTGATCACCCTACCTTGTTTTAATGTTATATACGGGAAAGAGGCACCGAAGAGGGCAGAAAAGACAGTCTTACATTGCCTACTGTAAGGTTTTTTGGATTGGCCGGCTCCAGAGAAAGACGAGCAGAGTTGAAAGGGATAAGTAAAGAGGCTTTATTGGGGCGCTCCTGGGTGGGGGTAACGGGTCCGAGAGAGGGACCCGGGCGAGCTTCACGGGTCCTACTGAGTGGTACCAGAGAAGTCGCCCCACCCAGAAGTCTGAGTGGGGTTATATATGTTTTTAGGGCTGGGGGATGGGAGTTTCTCCGGCGGGAAGATTTCGGAGCGAAGAGTGAGGAATTTCTTTGTTGCAGTTTTAGGGCGGGTATTGAGGAATAGGAGGGACTTCTTTTTTCATTAGGGAAGGGAGGGGTGCCTGCGACCAGCCTTACACCTAGGCACTGAGAATCTGTGTGCCCACGGTAGGGACAGTGAAGTGATTGTGGGGCTTCGCATTGAAACCCAGGGCCACCCTGGCACAGGGAACACAGCACGGGGCAGAATTCTGCTGGTGCCCATGGAGGGGGTATTTAGACCAGCCGGGCAAGAGGGAAATCCTCCACCCCAAAACCTGAGTTCCCGCTAGCCCCACCACTGACCCGGCAAAAAGTAGCCTGGAGCCTGGACTAAATTCATAAGGCAGTCAGGCCACGAAGGCTGCAGTCCTTGGGCAATTCCTATGGCTGTGCTGGGTTGGAGCCAGTGGACTTGGGCTGCACGTGACCCAGTGAGACACCACCACCAGTGCTGGCGGCCAAGCCAATGCCTACGTCACCACCCCCGTCCCCTCAACTACGGGCAGTACAGCTCAGGGAATCTTCTTCCACTTAGAGAAAGGAAAGGGCAAAGTTCAGAGGACTTTGTTTTGCAACTTTAGTACCAGCTCAACCATAGCAAAATAAAGTACCAAGCAGACTCCTGAAGCCCCTGAATCCAGGCCTTGGTTCCTGGAAGGCATTTCTGGACCCATCCAGGGCCAGAAGGAAACATGCTGCCTTGAAGGGAAGGGCCTAGGCTTGGCAGAATTCACCACCTGCTGACCAAAGAGCCCTTGGGCTGGGGAGGCTGGAGCTCCGGAGCCCAGTCCCTAATAAGCCACGGACCAGTCAGTGGGGCTTGGGGACTGCAGCTCTACAGTACTAAATGCTAATACAGAGGAGGCTATGCTTTAATGCAGAGCAGAAAAAGCCTAGATCGTTGTGTATTTACTGTTTAAAGTCAAATGAAATGAATGTTAAAAATAGAATGTTTGAGTAATTTTTAAAAATAAAGCCAGGTGTAAGTTTTAATGCTTTCAGATTGACTTGACTTCTACTTTTTTCAAATTATGGAACAAAAAAATAAATTGATATCTTTGGGCAAAGTTTAGTAATGGCATACTATTAATAGTTAATTAATAGTTTTTAGAGAACTGGGTACTGGCCCTGGATCTACAACTAATAAGCACTTAATGATTAGGCATGACCTGATGTTTCTCAGTCTTGGCATCCTCACTTGCAAGTAGTGGGTTGGGACTAAGGGTTTTGGGTTTGGTTTGGTTTTGTTTCGAGACAGAGCCTCCCTCTGTCTCCCAGGCTAGAGAGCAGTGGGATCATCATAGCTCACTGCAACCTCAAGCTCCTGGGTTCAAGACATCCTCCTGAGTAGCCGGGACTATAGGCGTGCCCAGCTAATTTTTCTATTTTTTGTAGAGATGGGGTCTTGCTCTTGCTCAGGATGCTCTTGATCTCCTGGCCTCAAGCAATCCTCTGGCCTTGGCCTCCCAGTGTGCTAGGATTACGAGTGTGAGCCACAGTGCCCAGCCTTGGTCTTTTTTATCTCTGATTTTCCATCATTCTAAATTCTTTTCCAAAGCCTTTCAGCTAGTGATAGAACCATGTGTGGTGCACAAGGAAATTCTTCATTAGATTGTGGCACTCTCTTCATACCATGCTAAAATTGTAAATTCTGTACATGTAAAATAACATTCTGTGAAACAGAGATCTAGAAACAGATACCTAGAAAGGTTAAATATCAATAGTGCAAACTTTGATTTTATAATACAGACAAGCAAATTAAGATCCAGAAAAGGTAAGTGATTTTTCCTGATTCAGAACATGTGTTTCCTTCTTTTTATGCTTATTTTATTTTTGTAGAGATGGGGGTCTTGCTATATTGCCCAGGCTGGTCTCAAACTCCTGACCTCAAGTGATCCTCCCATTCTGCCTCCCAAGGTGCTGGAATTACAGGCATGAGCCACTGCGCCCAGCCATTTAAGCTTATTTTAAATGTTTAAACATCTTCACTATATGTATGTGAATGTGCAAACACTGTCTATGGATTTATCTTGTAGTTGATCTTTATCGTTGTAAGGAAATTTAACTTCTTATTGTTTTTTCATTGATCCCTTAATGTTATATATGTTACTGAAAAATATTTTCAAATAATGAATTACAGCATATCAAACACTTGTATTGCACTAAATTTACAATGTACTCTTTCCATACACTATCTCACTTAATCTAATTATAGCAAAGCTGAGTTAGGAGCACATGTAGAGCATCATTATTATCTTCTACCTCTGCTAAGACTGAACAAATGCTATTCATGATCTTTCAGTATTGCTGGTAAACAGAAGCTATAAAATTAATGTTATTTGACCTCAGGGAACTATGTCTCAGATACATAGAGGGAAGAAAGTAATTTACGGTCCATTAAAAGAAATAGGCCTTCAAAATGTCCAGGATGATTTCAATGTAAAAGAAAAAGCTCGTGACACTTGAGTCATAAATGTGCTGAATCAATTAAGATTTTTCTGAAAAAAGATATGACCAATATGCACATCAATTAGATAGCATTATTTGGATGCCATCTGTTCAATATCTTAACTTTGACACTGGACTATTTTTAAGCTTTTTATTGAAGTATAACATATACATAGAGAAGTACACAAATAAGTGTACAGCTGGATGAGTTTTCACAGAGTGAACAGCTTATGCACTCAGCACCTAAATCAAAAAGCAGAACATCTGTGGCATCCCAGAACTGCCCTCTGTGCCCTCTTCTAGCTATTAGCCCACCAAAAGCAATCACTATCCAGGCTTCATTTGGCCTGTTTTTGAATTTTATGTAAACAGAATCATCCAGAAAGTCCTTCTTTTGCTCAACATTATGTTTCTGAGCTTCGTCTATATTGCTGTGTGTAGTAACAGTTTGTGTAGTTTCATTGCTGTGTAGTATTTAACTGCCGTGTAGTTTCAATCTACTTATCCATTCTAATACTGATAGGCATTTGAATAATTTCCAGTTTCTGATTATTATGAGTAGTGCTTTTATGAACATTTGTATATATGTTTTTAGTGAATATAAATATATGCCTTTATTATCCTTGCTGCATTATTGGTACACATATATTCAGCGTTAGTAGAGGATGAAAAATGGTTTTCTGAAATGGCATTCCCACCAGCAGTGTATGGAAGTTCCAGTTAGTTCACATCCTCACCAGCACCTGGTATTAATATTATTATAACACTTAATGACATTATTTTTATTGTACACCTGTAGTTTTTAAAAAAGCAAGTGATTTTGAAACAGTGAGCTTTTATAAAACAAAGAAAAAATCAAATAATCTGATTAATTTTTGCAGTAAAGCTAGATATGTTAAATCTGTCCTGACTCAAAATTCTGAGGAAGATACAAAACATATGGGTTCACGCTAAGTATGTTGTTTGAATGAGAAAGCGCCGAATGACATAATTGTTTTAATGTGTGAGTCAGAACCAATCCATAATTTTTAACTGAAGAATTCTGATACTAGTTTGCAAGAGATGTGCGTTCACTGACGTGAGGAAATTAGGATATTTTGAAGGGGGTGGACACTAATTTCCCCACACTGGGTGTATGAAACTCAGGAAGAATTCATTTTTGAGATGTTTAAAGTTAGGATTTCTATACAGTTTGTAGTGTGAAAATACATGGGCAATATTAGTCTAATAAGTTGCCAAATGTTGATGGTTTGTGACCCCAAATGCCACAATTCTTTCCTACTTTCCTAACAGAAATCCAAACTGTGTAATTCATAAGGGAGATCAATAGAACCAAAGGTACATTCACAACTCAAGTTACATGTTAGTTTACAGAAAAATTATAATAATTAGGAATCATTTATCTTTGTTTTTTAAACTTAGGAATGATGAAAAGTTGTAGTTGACATAAAAAATATTTCACCCTCAAATGAAGTGGAAAGCCCAGAGCTGTGAAAATCCAAAGAGCTATTTGGCAGCAATGGTATTATAGTAGGAAAACTCATCCTGGCAAACCCTTTTGAACTAACTAGCATCACCAATTTTCTACTCTTCCTTGCTATCAGCTGATCTCTTATCACCTTTTTTCTGAATTATCAACATCAACTTTTCCCTTTCCTAGCTATTGCTGGTAAAGTTTTCTTACAAAGATATGCCCATATATTTTGCCATCTGTTAATAGAAAACACCAAACTTCATTTAGTCATCAATCCCTTTATTCAAAAAATAATTGTGGATCCCTATGTAGAAGAACCTGCAAAAAGAATGCAAGGATAACAGTATTTTACAATCATTAATGATTCTGCTGAATAAAATATTTTAGAGCCCTAGTATAAAATTTACATGAAGTTTATAAAATAGCCCTTCCTACGTATCTGTAATTATAGACCATGTTTCTATCTGATGGGAAAAGTTGTGGTATACATGACTTTTGAATTTCTTGATAGTATGAAGATTCAGTGAGCTCATTAAGAAAATCATTATTCTCCCTTGTGTTTAGAGAAATGACTCATGTCTGTATTACACTTAGAGAAGATTATAAACTCCTAGTGGAAATGAAGCCTTCTTTGTACTAATAATCTCATAGTAGCCAAAAAAATGACATATATTAAGTTATATAATGATAATCATCTGGTTATTTGTTAAGAAATAAACTTAAAAAGATATGCTAGCTAATTTTTATTGAATACATTCATTACATCAAGTGCAATGTATTTTCACAATTACCTTTAACAATAGGCCAGAATCATTATCCTCTATTACAGATGAGAGAGCTGAAGATCAGATAAGGCAATTGCCCAAGGCCACTTGCACCCAGGTCTGTCTGTGCCCTTAATCACCATGCTTTCTCAAAAGAAAGTGCCCTTGGCAAAAAACAGAAAAAAGTGCTATCTATCACAAGAGCTGACTAGTCATCAACAAAAGGCATTTTTCAATTTGCACTTCAACCACTGACCACTGAAAAATCCCTCAGTAAATTAAACATCCAGTTTGAGGCATTCTCCTGACCACATTACCATGATAACAGATTTTTTTTCTTTTAAGTCTCCCAACATTTCAGGAAGAAACGATGTTCTGCAAAGAAAAGCATTGTGGAAAAGATGTACAGCACTAGATTTTCTGAATTAGAATTTTGCACCTATAAGGACTAAAGCCAAAAATGGCACTAATAGCCTAAGTTCTGAGGCTGAACCTGAGGTTGCAGATCATGCATTGGCAGGAAGGACCATTTTTTGCATTCAGGACAACAAATATTTAAAATGCAAAATACAGATAATAAATGCCATGGATGTAGGGGCATGAGGCATTACATATACAATCCACTACAATCTTAAAATGTTAGTCCCATAACTGGGGTTCAAATAAAATTTTATGGAAGTTCAAAGAAGGAAGGGAATACCCTTCCCTATCCACTGTTTGAGTGGGTATTCTTCAACCTTCCGGCACCCTGCTTAGGAGGACTCCTTTATAATACTGTGCCCCTCAGCTCCAGGTCTACCTGGGAGGAGTGATTAAAGACAAGTTCTTCCCTGAAATTAGGAATTGGAGATCACAGCAGCTGAGGCCTTCTGTCCTGTGAGCAAAGACTGGGCAGTAAAGCCTCCACTGTTTCACCAAATCACACAATCAGAGTTGTTATTTTATTCATTAATGACATTGTTTCCTATTTCCATCAAAGACAGTCATAGGGAAGTGGATTTAAACTGCAAAAGGAATGCTTAGGTGCCCAGTTGAAAAAAAATTCCTGATACCAATATCTGGTAGAAATAGTCACCATTTATTGACATTTGCTGATGGCTAGGCATTGTGTTAGGGACTTTACAAGGATTATATTAATACTGATGAGACCCTGCATGGGTAAGCAGGTCCCCTTTTCAGATGAGGACATGGAAAGTTGAATCAGGAAGAATCTTGTTATGAATGCAACAGGAGACTGATATCCAGAATTTAAAAGTAATTCAAATAATTCAACAAAAACAACAACAAAAACCAACTCCATTAAAAAAGTGGGCAAACTACTTTCACCACTGTTATTCAACATAATACTGGAAGTTCTAGCTAGAGCAAGCAGACAAGAGAAAGAAATAAGAGGCATCCAAATTGGAAGAGAAGAAATCAAATTATCCTTGTTTGTATATGATATGATCTTATATCTAGAGAAACCTAAAAACTCCACAAAAAAACTATTAGAACCGATAAACAAATTCAGTAAAGTTGCAGAATCCAGAATCAACATACAAAAATCGGTAGCATTTCTATATGTCAAGAGTAAACAATCTGAAAAAGAAACCAAAAAAGTAATCCCATTTACAATAGCTATAAATAAAATAAAATACATAGGAAGAAATTCAACCAAAGAGGTGAAAGATCTGTATAATAAAAACTATAAAACATTGATGAAAGAAATTGAAAAGGACACACAAAAAAATGGAAAGATATTCTATGTTCATGGATTAGAAGAATCAATATTGTTAAAATGTCCACATTACGCAAAGCAATCTACAGATTCAATGCAATCCCTGTCAAAATATCAAGGATATTCTTCACAGAAATAGAAAAAATAATCCTACAATTTTTATGGATCTACAAAAGACCCAAAATAGCCAAAGTCATCATGAACAAAAAGAACAAAAGTGGAAGAATATCACATTATCTGACTTCAAATTATACTACAGAGTTATAGTAACCAAAACAGCATGGTACTGGCATAAAAACAGATGCATAGACCAATGGAATAGAGAACCCAGAAATAAACCCAAATATCTACAGTGAAGTTATCTTCAACAAAGCTGACAAGAACATATAGTGGGGAAGGAACAGTCTTTTCAGTAAATGGTGCTGGGAAAACTGGATATCCATATGCAGAAGAGTGAAACTAGACCCTTATCTCTCACCATATATAAAAGTCAAATCAAAATGCATTAAAGACTTAAATCTAAGACTTTAAACTATGAAACTACTAAAAGAAACCATTGGGGAAATGCTTCAGAACATTAGTCTGGGCAAGGACTTCTTGAGAAATACCCCCAAAGCATAGACAACCAAAGCAAAATTGGACAAATGGGATCACATCAAACTGAAAAGCTTCTTCACAGGAAAGGAAACAATCAACAAAGTGAAGAGACAACTCAGAATGGGAGAAAATATTTACAAACTAATAACTAGAATAACTAGATTAATAACTAGAATAGACAAGGAGCTACAACAACTCAATAGGAAAAAAAATCAAATAATCCAATTATAAAATGGGCAAAGGATCTGAAGACATTTCTCAAAAGAAGACATACAAATGGCCAGCAGGTATATGAAAAAATGCCCAACATCATTAGTCATCAGAGAAATGCAAACCAAAACTACAATAAGGTATCATCTCATCCCAGTGAAAATGGCTTTTATCAAAAAGACAGACAATAACAAATGCTGGCAAGGATGTAGAGAAAGGGGAACTTTAGTACACTGTTGGTGGACATGTAAATTAGTGCAACCACTATGGAGATTGGTATGAAGATTCTTCAAAAAACTAAAAATAGAACTACTGTATGACGCAGCAATCCTACTACTGAGTATATATCCAAAGGAGGGGAAATCAGTGTATCAAAAAGATATCTGCACTCCCATGTTTATTGCAGAACTATCCACCATATCCAAGATTTGGAATCAACCTAAGTGTCCATCAACAGGTGAATGGATAAAGAAATTACAGTGTGTATACACAATGGGATATTATATAGCCACACACACACACAAAATGAAATCCTGCCATTTGCAACAACATGGATGGAACTGTAGAACATTACGTTAAGTGAAATAAGCCAAGCGCAGAAAGACAAATATCACATGTTCTCATTCACATGTGCGAAACTACATCTGTATTTACAGCCTTTCAGCCACTCGCTCCTGGCCTGAGCTCCGCCTACCCTCCCACCCCACCCCCAGCCCGTGGAGAAACTGTCTTCCATGAAACCGGTACCTGGTGCCCAAAAGGTTGGGGGCCGCTGCTATAGAGTTGCATACTCACACAGATACAAATATATGCACATATATATTTGTTGAGGAGTAGCTCATTACATTTCTTGTAGTTGGGACTTCCTGTAATTTTTAACTATGGTCCATTCTAGCATTGAAGCTCAGTGCAGAGTTGAGGATTGTGGAAGGACAAATATTGCAGGAAAAAAATATACATTTTCTTTCAGATCTCAAACTTTCTTATTTATATAAGGTCATTTTTCTTAAAAATTGAAAGGCTAGTCCTAATCTGTTTCATTGCACAGGATGGTCAATTTTTTTACTACTTTGAAGTTGTAAGAAGCTTGGTTGCCAACCAAACCTAGAAAGGAAAATCATAACTTCTCTTTCTGGTATAGGAAATGACATAATATGAGAATGGTTCAAAATTAACATTCTCATCTGGGCCCTTATTATGTAGTTTTTATCTACTATATGCATGATTTTATGATGTCTCAATAACTTGAAGTCTCAGAAATAGTGAAAAGAATGAGAATTGGGTTTTTTAGGCAGATCATTTGGTCACTTCTTTACAGGTTTCTTGTGACTGTTAAGTGAGATTATATCTGTGAAAGTTCTTGGAAAATATATAACACTACACAATTTTAGGATGTTAGTTTTATTATTAACTCAATACATGTGCCTGCCAAAAGGTTGGCACCTTTTCACATTGCAATAAAATACTCCTCTATTGTGAAACTTCTTTCTTTACTTCCACATTTTCTTAAAGATTTTTTGCAAGAACATTGTCCTGGCTGGCCCAACTTTACTACTGAGTAGGAGGAAAGAATGGATCCTTAATATACTACACAGAAAAATAGTCAAAATGGGGAAATCATTGCAAAGTTTTAAGAGATCTTATCAAAACCCCCTTGAGTGAGAAGAAAATCTAATCCCTGAGTCACAGATCCACCCACAGATATACTGTAATGCTGTCATCAAAATACCATCTATTCTGTCACTGATAGTTGCATGAGTCAAAGAACATGGAGAAAGTCCCTTGTGAAATTTATTATGGCTATTGATTGCTAAGTTTAAGGAAAGATGTAGACTAGTTTAAAAGGAATATTTGTATTATATAATGGAACATATAATAGCATACTTTGTACTTAAGGAACTAAGTATATAAGGAATCGTCAATAATCTAATCACACCTGTTCTAAAGATGACTAGTTCAAAGAAGCTCTATTAATATCACAATGAATTCTACTACTGATAGATGTCTAAGATGCCGTATTTATAAGTCATTCATGCATTTATTCAAGTAAGACTAAGGGAATTTGCAAGGTATTGCACAAGATGCTAAAGCTTTGCGTAGGTGATGAAACATGTATTATTCATTCTACAGCATTCCTTCATATCCTTCCTACCTCTGTTTTCTCTATCTTATCCCTGACTTTCTTATTTGTTTGATTTAATTAGAAATTTGTCTACTTTCTGGGCAGAAATCATGTTCTAAAGTTCAAAAATTCAAATGATGGGAGAAAAAAAGAACATATTGGAAAAGATCTTAGTAGAGAGACAGAATGAATCTAGGATAATAAAAACTACAAGAAGGAAGTTATGGTACTTACTTTTATTAATTTACTAAAAGATCCTTAAGACTTAAGGTTATCAAGATGTCAGGTCTTCCCATGTTGATCTTTATTCAATCCCAATCAAAACCCTAGAAAATTATTTTGTGGATATTGACAAACTCATTCTAATATTTATATAAAAAGACAAAAGACCTAGAATAGCTAACAGAATATTGAAGGAGAAAAACAAAATTGGAGGACTGACCCTAGAACTTCAAGATTTACTATAAAGCTACAGTAATCAAGGCAGTGTGGTATTAGTGAAAGAATAGACAAAGAAATCAATGGAACAGAATAGAGAGCCCAGAAATAGGCAAATATAGTCAATTGACATTCAACAAAGAAGCAAAGGCAATTCAATGGAAAAAGCACAGTGTTTTCAACAAATGGTGCTGGAATAACTGGAGAACTACAAGGGAAAAAAGTGAATCTAGACACAGAGCTTACACTCTTACAAAAGTTTAAGTCAAAATGGATCATTAGACCTAAATGTAAAGTGCAAAACTATAAAACTCCTTGAAGATAACATAGGAGTCAATCTAGCTGACCTTGGATTTGGTAATGACTTTCCAGATACCACACAAAAAACATGGTCCATGAAGAAACAACTGATGTTGAACTTAATTCAAATTAAAAATTTCTGCTCTGCAAAAGACACTGTTAAAAGAATGAAAAGACAAGGTAAGACTGGGAAAAGACATTTATAAAACATGTCTGATAAAGGACTAATATCCAAAATATACAAAGAACTCTTAAAACTCAACAATAAGAAAACACCCCCTTTTAAAAATGGGCAAAAGACATGAAGAGATGCCTTAAAACAAGATATACAAATGACAAAAAGCCTTATGAACAGATACTTAACATTATGTCATTAGGGAATTACAAATTCAAACAACAAGAAGGTACCAGTATATGACTACTAAAATGACCAAAAAACAGGGCCAGGCACGGTGGCTCACATCTGTAATACCAGCACTTTGGGAGGCTGAGGTAGGAGGATCACTTGTGGCCAGGAGTTCAAGACCAGCCTGAGCAGCATAGCGAATCCCCATCTCTACAAAAAATAAAAGTTAGCCTGGTGTGGTGGCACATGCCTGTAGTCTCAGCTGCTTGGGAGGCTGAGGCAGGAGGATAGCTTGAGCCTGGGAGTTTGAGGTTGCCGTGAGCTATGATAACACCACTGCACTCCAGCCTGGGAGACAGTAAGACTGTACCTCAAAAGAAAAAAAAAAAAAGACTAAAATCCAGAACACTGACAACACCAAATGCTAGTGAGGATGTGGAGCAACAATTCTTATTCATTGCTGGTGGAAATGCAAAATAGTACAGCCACTTTGGAAGATAGTTTGTCAGTTTCTTACAAAACTAAATGTACTTTTATCATATGATCTAGCAATTGCACTCCTTGGTATTTAACCAAGTTAAAAACTTATGTTCATACAAAAACCTACACACAAATGTTTACAGCTGTTTATTCATAATTACCAAAACTTGGAAGCCACCAAGATATCCTTCAATAGATGAATGGATAAACAAACTGGTACATCCATATGTTACAATATTATTGAGCAATAAAAAGAAACAAGCTAATCATAAATTTTAATAGTTTGTGAGAAGAGAGTCCATCCAAAGTTCTTACTACAGCAACTGTATATACTGTTAATTCATCACAGTGTCTTTATCCCAGCATTTTCCAAATTAAAAACTCAGGGAATGTTTATTTTGTTGAGGATTTTTGTGACTATGTTCATGAGGCATATTGGTCTGTAGTTTTCTTTTTCTTTTCTTTTCTTTTCTTTTTTTAAATTTTTTAACAAGGGCACCAGGACCAACCATCACCAGCAGCTCAAATACCAAAAAATTATGCTTCCGAAATCTCTTACTGTAGATTCTGCATGAAGAGCAGTCGAGTTGCCCTATGTGTGCCACTCATGACAGAAGCCCTTTTTTGTAGTTTTGTTTTTTTTGTTTTGTCCTTTCCTGGCTTTTGTGTAGGCTATACTGCCTTCATAGAATGAGTAAGGGAGGATTCCCTCCTTCTTGATGTTATGGAATAATTTACGTAGGATAGGTACCTGTTCTTCTTTGTAAATCTGGTAGAATTTGGCTTTGAATCTGTCCAGTCTGGGCCTTTTTTGGGGGAGGTTTTTTTTATTACTGCTTCAATCTCATTGCTCATTATTGGTCTGTTGAGGAGTTTTATTTCTGCCTGATTCAGGCTTGGGAGGTTGTGTGTTTCCAAGAATTTCTTCCTTTCTTGTACGTTTTCTAGTTTGTGTCCATAGAAGTTTGATAGTATTCACAGATGATATATTTTGTATTTCTGTGGTATCAATTGTAATGTCTCCTTCTTCATTTCTGATTGAGTTTATTTGAATACTTTTTCTTCTGTTTCTGGTTAATCTGGCTTGTGATCTATCAATTTTGTTTATCTTCTCCAAGAACCAACTTTTTGTTTCATTGATCCTTTGCATTTTTTTTTTTTTGGTTTATTTCTTTATGGTTTCCATTCCATTTAGTTCTGCTCTAGGTTTATTTCTTTTCTTCTGCTGCCTTTGGGCTTGGTTTGTTCTTCTTTTTCTAGTTCTTTGAGATGTGACATTAGGTTTTTAATTGGTGATCTTTCTGTCTTTTTGATGTAGGAATTTAAGGCTATGAACTTTCCCCTTAGGATTGCTTTTCCTGTATCCCATGGATTTTGAGAGCTTGTGTCCCCTTTGTCATTCAGTTTGAGGAATCTTATGATTTCTATCTTAATTTTGTCATTGACCCAAGGATTATTAAGCAGCAGGTTGTTTAATTTCCATGACTTTGTGTAAATTTGAGGGCTTCTTTTAGAGTTGATTTCTAGTTTTATTCCATTGTGGTCTGAGAAGATACATGGTACGATTTTGACTTTTCTGAATTTGCTGAGCCTTATTTTGTGGCCTAAGATATGATCAATCTTGGAAAATGTCCCATGGGCTGATGAGAAGAATGTATATGCAATAGTTTTTGGGCAGAATGTTCTGTAAATGTCTGTTAGATCTATTTTTTTGTAGAATCTCATTTAAGTTTAGTGTTTCTTTATTCATTTTCTGCTTCAATGATCTGTCCAGTTCTGTCACTGGGATGTTGAAGTCCCTGACAATTAAGATGCTACTGTTTATTTCTTTGCTTAGGTCTAGTGGATTCTGCTTTATGAATCTGAGAGCACTTGTGTTGGGTACATATATATTTAGGATTGTTATGTCTTCTTGTTGAATTGTTGCCTTTACTATCATATAATGACTATCTTTGTCTTTTTTTACCATTGTAGATTTAAAGTCTATTTTATCTGATAAAATAGACTTTATCATTCACTTTTGGTTTTCATTTCCATGGTATAGTTTTTTCCATCCCTTTACCTTGAGTCTGTGTGAGTCCTTGCAGGTTTTATGTGTTTCTTGGAGATAGCAAATAATCAGGTTGTATTTTTTCATCCATTCAGTCAGTCTGTGTCTTTTAAGTGAGGCATTCTGACCATTCACATTCAATGTTAATATTGATCTTTGGGATGCTGTTCTGTTCATCATGTTGGATGATACTTTGTTGTTTTGTTTTACCTGTTGTGCTATTGTTGTACAAAAACAATGAGCTTTAACTTTCAGGTGTTTTATACTGGTAGGTACCTATTGTGCAGTTCCATATATAATGCACTTTTGAGCCTTTCCTGTAAGGCAGGTATAGTAGTGACAAATTCTGTTGGTGTTTGCTTCATTGGAAAAGTCTTTAGTTCTCCATCACTTATGAAACTTAATTTTGCAGGATACAGAATTCTTGGATGGCAGTTGTTCTGTTTAAGAAGAGTAAAAATGTGGCCCTAATCCCTTCTGTCTTGTAAGGTCTCCCCTGAGTCTGCTGTTAGCCTGATGGGTTTTCCTTTGTAGTATAGTTGTTGCTTTCATCTTGCAGGTTGTAGAATTTTCTCCTTCATTTTGACTTTGGCCTGGTCAATGACTATGTGCCTTGGAGATTATTTGTAATGAATCTTTCCAGTGTTCAATGACCATCTTTTATCTGATATCTGAATCTCTGGTGATACCAGAGAAGTTCTCCTCAATAATTCCCTCAAATAGGTTTTCCATGCATTTTGCTTTTTTTTTTCTTCCCCCTCAGGGATACTTATAATTTATGTAAGTAGTGTTTCACATAGTCTTATATTTCTCTGAGTGATTGTTTATTCTTCTTTAGTCTTTTTTCTGCATCATTGACTGACTGGGTTAGTTTGAAAGCCTTGTCTTCAATTTCTGAGATTCTTTCTTCTACTTGGTCTAGCCTGTAGGTGAAGAGTTCTGTTGTATTTTGAAATTCCCTAAATGACTCTTTCATTTTTTGAAGTTCTCTTATATCCTTTCTTAAGTTGTCCATCTCTTTAGCAAGTTTTGCATATTTTTCATTCATGTCCTGAAATATTTTTTTAGCTTCTTTGTGTTGGTTTTCAACTTTCTCTTCAATCCCATTCATCTTATCTGCCACTCATATTCTGAATTCTGTTTCTGACATTTCAACAAATCCCTTTTGGTTGGGGTCCATTGCTGTGGCTCTATTGTGATTTTTTGGGGGTGTCAAACTAGCTTGTTTTTTTTTATGTTGCCAGAATTCTTTTGCTATTTTCTTCTCATGTGAAACCTCTTCTTTCAGCTTAGGGCAGATAGGTTTGTGGCACACCTGTATTCCTTTGCTGGAGACTCTCCTACTTAGAATAAGGAGAGATCCCTGATAGTGCTTTTGTGTCCTACTCTGGATTATTGACCACTCAGTGCAAGAGGCGTGGATGCACTGAGAGCCTGTGACACAGCTGTTCTCTTATGATGTCCCATGCCCCCTGTGGTTGTCACAGTCCAAGGTGGTGTTGGGTGATATTTGTATGGACTAGTGGGTTTGTCCTCAACCACTGTTGGAAGCTCAGGCAGGGAGCTGAGTAGGTCCTCCATGGAGGCAGGTGGCATGGGAGTTTGTTCTGTTTAGGTGTCCCCATAGCAGTGGCAGTGCCAGCTGGGTGAGGCTTTTTAGGTGGTGGCCCCAGATATCAGGGCCATGGTGTGTGCCTTCTTTGCTTGGATTCCTGGGAGGTAGCTGGTGTGGGGATTTGGAGGGGGGAATGCACAGCAACCTAGATGAAATGCCTATGAGAGTGCCTACCCCCCCTCACTCCCTCCCTGGCCTGGCAGGGGTAATTGGGAGGCAGCTGCAGTGGAGCCAACCTCTCTGTAGACCAAGTGCTCAGGAGCTGAGAGTGCAGAATGGTGTCTGTTGCAGAGACCTGGGATCAGAAGCTGATGGGAACCACTGTGCCTGCTCTCCGGCGTAATGCTGCTGCACAGTCTCCAAGCAGCTCTCTGCTTAGTTTGGAGGCCTGTTGTGGTAGGGGAGCCCCTCGCAGCTCAGGTTGCAGTGTCCACTGGGGGAGTTTGGAGCCCAGGGATCTCTCCCCGGACCCTTCCCCACATATAGACGCTTCCTCCAGGCACCTTCTGATCTTGCCAGTGGATCACCCCACCTCTCCTTCTCCTTCACTTTGGGTATCTCCAGTTGCTTCTCTGGTGATTCACAATGCTCTCTCTGAGATGGCTGATCTGCAGGTGAACCTCTCCTCACAACCTTGGATTTTCCCGTTGAGAGCCCTGAGTGCAGGCTGCTTCTAGTCTACCATCTTGGCCCCCTCTCCTGATTAACTTTTATGGGAAATTAAGTAATAAGAAAATCATTCTTTGTATTTACCAGGGTAGCCACCATTTCTGGTGTTCTTTATTCTTTTTGTAGGTCCAAGTTTTTCTCAGATATCACTTCATTCTGTTTGAAGGATTTTCTTTTACGTATTTTGTAGTTATGTTATCTGGTTATTAATTCTTCTTTTATATGTCTGAAAAAGTTTTTATTTCATCTTTGTTCCTAAAAAGTATTTTCACTGGGTAAAAAATTCTAGTTTGACAATTTTTTTTTCTTTTAGTACTTTAAAAATGTGCTCGAGTACCTTCTAGCTTACATTTAGAGTTTCAATAAGAAATCTACTGTAATTTTGTGTTTATTCTTCTTTACATAATATTCTTCTTCCCCAAGTGGCTTTTAAGATTTTTCTCTTTATATTTGGCTTTAAGAAATTTTATTATGATGTATCTTGGTATAGTTTTCTTTTCATTAATTATGCTAGGAGTTTGTGGAGGTTCTTACATTTATGTGCTTATAAGTTTTATCAAATTTGGAAAACTTTTGGTCATTATTTTTTCAAATATTTCCCCGTACTTTACTGGGGACTCTAATCACATATATATTTGGCTACATAAAATTGTCTCATAGTTCACTGATGGTTTTCTTTCTCTCTCTGTTTCCTTTTGGATAGTTTCTACACCTATGTCTTCAAGTTCACTAATTTTTTTTTCTGAAATGTCTAATCTGCTCTTAATTTCATCCAGTGTATTTTTAACTCAAAGTTATAGATTTTATCTATAAAAGTTCATTTTTTTGCCTTTTGTATATCTTTCTATTTCTATTAAATATGTTCAGTCTTTCTGCTAGCTTTTTGAACATATGGGATATAATTATAATAACTGATTTAATGCTTGTATCTACTGTTTCTATCACCTGTGTCATTTCTGAGTCAGTTTTGATTGATTCTTCTTCTCATTATGCATTTTATTTTTCTTCTCTGTTGTATACCTTGTGATTTTTTTTTTTTCTGAATGCTAGACATTGTGTAATTTGCCTTATTGGGTGCTGAGAATTTTTGTAGTCCTATAAGTATTCTTGAGCTTTGTTCTGGGACACGGTTAAGTTACTTGGAAACAGCTGATGCTTTTGGATCATGCCTTTAAACTTTGTTAGCAGGAACCAGAGCAATGTTTAATCTAGGGCTAATTATTTTCCCTATTGTTGAGGCAAACCCTTTGTTAGTATTCTAACTGATGCCTTATGAATTATGAAGTTTTCCATCTTGGCTGTTGGGATTAGGCACTGTTCCTGCCCCTTTGTGAGCTTTAGACACTGTTCTAATAATTTCTACTGGATCCTTACACAGCCTTGGATAGTTTGCTCACACATGTGGCTAATCATGACTCAAGTGAATACTTGAGGGAGACGTGCAGTTCTCCAGAGTTCTATTTCTGTGCAGCTCTCTCCTGTACGATGCTCTTAGAACCTCCAGCTTCACTCCCCCAGACTCCCAGCTCTGTCTCCTCACCTCAGGGAGACTGCCAGCCTCTGCCTGGATTCCCCTTCCCTGCCCTGTGCTCTCCAAGCAGTAGGCTATGACAATCACAGAGCTTGCCTCACTTGTTTCTTTTCTCTTAAGGGTAATTTGTCCTGTGTTGCTTGATGTTGTTTCATGTTTTTTTCCATTTTCAAAGCTGTTTTAAGTAGGACAGTAAACCCATATCATTCTACTTCATCTAGGCTGGCCACAAAAGTCGGAATTAACTATATTTAGAAATGCTATAACAAGTAGATCTTCAAAGGAGAGTGGAAACTAACACTTATTGAGGGTTTCTAAGTCTTGGTCAGTTACTATTGTATTAGCTTAACTACCAAGTGATTAACATCAGGAACTTACTTTGTAGTTAAAACAAAGCTTAGGATAGTTTATACAAAGTCATACAGCTAGTAAATAGTCAGCTAAATCTCAATCTGTTGGCAAAGTCCAGTCTGTTTCTTTTTAAAGACATCCTCCTACTAGACATTCCATACAGACTTCTGCTAATGAACTTTCCTCCTTAAAATTGTAGTTAACAAGCCACCACCAAACAAAATTCTACTGGAGCCTATGAGAGGAGCATAGCTCAGAGAAGCATATAAAATATACGATTTTCCTAATTAAGCTCAATATCTCACATTGATCTCACAGAAAAGGATGAGCAAGAAACCACAATGCATCTCAACCTGACCAAATAAAAATAAGTCAAAACCCATTTCCTACTGATGGTTATTTACTAACATCATATATATATTCAAAAGTTTACATATATCATTTTTATATAGAGCTTGCAGCTAAGACTCTCATATTGGTATGCTAGAGAATTTTTACACTACAGCCAATATGCACATTTTTTTGCTAGAATTCAAGAAGTGACATGATAGATGTTTTAGGTACAATTTAAGGGACGAAGATAGCAGAATTATGACTGTTCCACAATAATCTCTACATTCATTGCTTCTGGATTTATGATCACCTAAGAACGTATTTTATAACTGAATCTCCCTTATCCTGGTAGCCTTATATTCTCACAGGACAGACACAGGGTTTGACCTTCTAGAATAATCCATGAGTGAGAATGAGCCACTAACTAACCATGTACTATCAGAGTTCTCACTACTTAATTTTAGCCTTTCTCATGGTATCTTTTCCTCACCAGAAACTGATTCTTCCCTATCACCATTCTGTGAAACATCACCTGTGTCTCCTCTGTCCTCTCATATACCATTTCTCAAATGAAACAAAGCCTGGAAATCATTTCCTCTCACTGTCTGTTGGAATGAGACATTCCTTAAATTTAAATGTTGTCCTTATCTGCTTATCATCTGAAAGTGAGAAATATTCAGATGAGGTGTTAATAACTCAGGTGCCTGTCAAATAAGTCCTGTCAAATTCTTCCTAGATGAACAAAGTCTTTCTTGAATATTTGAAAAAATGAACAAAGATATCCTCGTGCTAGTCACTTATACACTGACTCGTATACATTCCCTTACAGCTGAATGCATCTACATCTGGCACTTGAAAACATGCCACTTGCGGGGGAAAGCTGTTGAACATAGAATTTAGGTCAAGCATAATGTGGAAACAGCCAACATTAAAGAAGAGAGCTGGGAGTTATTTTGTTCAGGGCCAATTGTCTCTCAACAACATTCCAGATTTATAAATGCAATTGTTTACGTAATTCAAAGAATACTTGTGCATTCCATTTGCACTATAAAACCCATGGCATGAGTGAGCTCTTTGAAAGGACAGTAGCAGCAGCCAGAGGTGCAGTGGGATCAAAAGTTTCATTCATTAAAATTGCAAACCCTCCAAATGTCTGTGCGAGGGTCCAAAGGGAATGTTTCTGCTTATTATGACCAGAGATCTTTAATTGGATCTTTTTTTACCTTTGAGGGTAGAGCAAAGTCACATCTTACCTAAGAGGATAAAATCTAAAGTCAGCCAGCCAGCAAGGCAATAATTAATTATAATCAAAATTGCCCTGGAGAAATTCCTTAAATCACCCTCAAAGTACAATACAAATGGTTTTGCAAATAGAACCTTATATGGTAATTATTAAATACAACAAATTGTGAAAATCATTGCGGAAGAAAGCAAAGTTTTCATCATTTAAACACTGTCGCTTTAAGGAAAAATACGAAATGGAATGGAGAATGGGTGCACAAAATTCTAAAACAGAGTTAACTCTATTTTAGAATTGAAATAGTAAGCCTCTGTGTCCTTAAGACATTTCAGTAGATTTGCATGTTCCTCTGAGGGATAAATGGGAACATTTATGTGAAAGCACCTAGTATAGGGTGTTATATAGAGAAAGTATGAAATGTTTTCTAGATTTGAATCAAGTACAGCTTAATCATACTCAGGAATATGTTGTTTTTCAGAAAAGTTATAAAGAGCTTCACTAGGTGGGAGGGCAAGGGCAATATATGTAACCTAAACTTTTGTACCCTTACAATATGCTAAAATAATAATAAAAAAAAAAAAAAGAAAGAAAAAAAAAAAGCTTCACTGCTTGCCTACTAGCCGTCCAAGTGATGGCCCCAGTGAACAATTGTTACTCCCATGCCTTAGGGCATTATACTTCTGACCCTTAGGGCAAAATTGTGTCAAAACTCAGTACAAAAGTTAAGTGCCTGGTCAGTGGCAGCCAGTAAATGTTGTCCAATACTTGAATTATCCACATGATTACATATAAGACTTAAAACTTCTCTAGTACCTCATCAGAACAGCTTGAAACAGTTCAAGTTTCAGTAGAAACTTCAAACTCCTTTTTAATTGTATACAATGGCGCAGAAGCTCCCGAAGATGTAAGGAATGAGAAATAGTCTCTCTCCATTCACCTTTTAGGAAGTTACCAACAAGCAGAGAAGGAAGTGCATTCATTAGTTGATATCAAATCCAATGAAATGTGGTTACATGTATTACTAAGTCAGTGGCCAAGTCTGACTCATGAAAAAATGACTATGCACACGATAATCCCTGGGTATTCCTGGGAGGGAGATTTTGGACTTTCTGCACTCAACTAAGTAGGGGTTGGAAGCATTGGGATTAGGAAATTAAAATTATTAATTGATTATGTTAGATTGTTATTCCACATCTGCACTGTCACTACTTCAATTTTTTCAGGACTCTCTGCCTAAATGCCCTCTTAGTACAGGGGTCTATCTTTCTTGTTCACTCCTATCTCTATCTCTATCTCGCTCCTGATTCTGTTAGTCTTCATTTTCTTTCTCCTTGCTCTGTTCTATTTTTTTTATGATCACGTATACCACCTAATATGATATATATTTATATTGATGCATTTATTCCACAAGAGTAAGGACTTTGGTTCATCCATTTCCATATCTCTAGCAGTTAGAAGCACATAGTAGGTGCTCTCTCAATTGACCAATCAATATTAATAAATATAATTGAAAGTATGAATGAATTATTATGTATATAGTACCAGCTCTGAAGTAGGGATTAGGTAGACAGTATAAAACCAGAAGTGCTAGTTCTTGTTGTTTTCTTGGAGTTTATCATCTTGTAGGATGATCAACTGTGAGTATCAGATGAGCCGTAAGATGCTCAGTTTTCTTAATAACTTCTCCCTTTATTCTCCCCCTTTCAAAACTCAGCACTACTGCCGAGGAAATAGCACCCTGCCAGAGGTTCATAGATCCTCAGGCTGACTTTATGACTTCTTTTGAACTTCAAAGCTGCCTTTGATGTTCATTTTGGTGTCTGGAGAAAGCTGGCACACGATGAGCTTTGCCCCACACCTGATTGGTTGACCTTGTTGTTCTGCATGTATTCTCTAAGGCCAAAGAGTAATAAAAACAACTGTAATTAAGGTGTAGGACATTTTCCTGACCCTGTTCTCTCCCAGAACACCCCATCCTGGCTCACCTAAGTGCTTTGGGTCTGGAGTTAAGCTATCCCCATGACATGGTCTGGAAAATTTCTAAGCAGTTTCTCAGAGGCAGAGTCACTTCTCCCCAACATCACTGTTCCTTCCCAAGAAAATGCAGAGCACAAGTTATTCCGCATGGAAATAGGAAAACCATAAACCAACCAGAGCAGAATCAAAATGTTGGGTGTTCAAGCAGCTTGGTGTTGCACGGTGGGGAAGAGCTTGACAGAAAGGCTAGAACGACAAGTATGCTGTGTGACCTTGGGGATTGAATCTCCCCGAGCTTCAGATTCTCCTGCTGAATAAATGCTACATAAATAAATGCTGTGAACCTGTTTCTGCACCTGTAGAAGGATATTAGCAGCACTTATCTCCTATGAAAGTTGTGAGGGTTAAGTAGGAGAATGCTCTCAAGTGCACTTAATATGTGGTACCCAGTCTCATCTGAAACTTTCACTATTGAACATTAGAATAACAGCTCAAACTTCTTAATATTAGACATTTAAAGTAAAGCATAATTCAGATACTAGATTCTAGACTAACTCAAGCAGCAGCATCTTCATTTAGATTTAGATTGCAGTGTTACCAATGGGAGATTTGTGTTGCATTTTCCACTGCTGTATGTCACTATATCTGTAGCTATACTTTGTATGTGAGTATTTGCACATTTGTGTATCTGCCTATATATTGAACTGATCAGTTGACCAACAGAGGTTAATATTCTGACACCCCCAACCAACTAGAAAATTCCCATGAGTTTTCTGCATTTCCCATCTTGTACATCTCCCCAGCTCAGACCCTACAAGATGCCCTTCCCGCTTCCTAGAGTTCCTTGAGTTCCTCCACATTTATATAAATTAAGTAAAAATAAAAGCAAACCACAGATTAAAATCTCCTATATGTTAAGGTTTATCATTTTCTGACTCAAAGTGACCAGTGTCACTTTCTTATCGTTTACTGACTTGAAGTTACCAGTGTCCCAGAGGGAAGAAAATATAATTCCCATTTTTGTACCTCAATTCCAGGATGGAGTATTGACTTTTTTTTTTACATGAATTATTTTATATAAAAAATAGATTCTCAAAAAGAGTCACAGCAGTCACAACCTTTGCAACATCTCGCTGTTTAAGTGGAACCAAAATAGCATTTCAGGGTAGAGAGTGTTAAAGTGCGTTCTGTATTCTCGACTCTCTGGTCATCAGAGATCAAGAGTTTCTTAAGGCTGACAGGACAAAGTACTGGAAGCCACATAGGATAAAGTAAATAAGCTAAAGGTTGAGGTGGACATGAAGAAATATGTAGAAATTTTCTTTCCCTGCTGAGCAGAGTCAATTTAGATGATAAGGGCACGGATCTGGCTTTTGGAAAGTACATTCAGCTGCAAGGTCTCTCCATGACCTTGAGCAATTCATTTAACCTTCCTTCCCAAGCTTCTCATTCTAAGAAACAAGACATGTGAGCTAGGAATCTGGGAATTAGGAAAATTTGTCAGCACTTATGAAGCTATTAGAATGTAAAATGATTCTTGGTAAATGTTACTTTGGTTATTTATATTAGAGGAAAGAAAACTAAAAAGATGAATATTTTAATCACATAACTTTAGTGGTTCTGTTATATATTGGAGGTTAATTTACATATGAAATCCTAAATTATGCCCCAGTTATTCTAGGCATTATCATTGGGAAGATGACCATGTTCTTGATTGGTAAATCACTGAATTTGGAAGTCAAAGGACTTGGATTTAAGTTCTTGAATACCAAGACCATGAGAAAATCATTTAAACCTTCCTAACCTTAAAAATGAAGATATCAATGCCTTCCTGAGAGAGTTATTGAGAAAATGAAATGAGATAATTTGTGAACATTTGGTAGCATTTGGTAGAACAGGAAGAACCCATACTCTGGAATCAGAGAGACATTGTTCCAAATTCTTACCCTGCTTCTACTCAGCCAGAAGATGCTGGGGCCATAATTTATACATTGTGAACCTGTTTCTGCACCTGTAGAAGGTGGTAAAGTATCTACCTTAAAAGTAGAGTAGGAGGAATAACATCGAAAAACTCTGGGTATATATTTGGCCTCAGAAAATTCATTCCTCCTAACAATAAAATAAGTTATAATGGTACAAGGAAGCTCAAGGAGGCAGCTCCTTCTCTTTAACTTTTTTTGAGACAGAGTCTCGCTCTCACCTGGGCTACAGTGCCGTGGCATCAGCCTAGTTCACAGCAACCTCAAACTCCTGGGCTCAAGCAATCCTCCTGCCTCAGCCTCCCAAGTAGCTGGGATTATAGGCACATGCCACCACGCCGAGCTAATTTTTCTATTTTTAGTAGAGGGGGGGTCTTGCTCTTGCTCAGGCTTGTCTCAAACTCCTGACCTCAAGCAGTCCTCCTGCCTCAGCCTCCCAGATTGCTAGGATTACAGGCATGAGCTACCATGCCTAACCTCTTTTTTTAAAATTTAAAAAGTAGGTATTTAGTAATGAGAAAATAATATTCCACATTTGTTTAAAATATTAAGAATTACAATAAAATTGATATCTGTGTACCAGCCATGAATTTAAGAAATACAAATTACATTACAAATATCTATACCCAATCCCACCTTAATCCTTTCCCATAAGGTAACTGCAATCCTGAATTTAGGGTTTCTCTTTTTACTACATATCCAAGTAAGTATTCTCAAACAATATATTTTAGTTTTAAAAACTTTTATATTACTGGATTTTTACTACATGAATATTTCCTTGACTTATCTGACTCAACATTATATTTATCAGACTTATTCATGTCATTTACCTACAAATTGAGCATTTTAACTACTTTATGTCATTTCGTCATATAATTATGTCACCATTTATTTACCCATTCTTCCTCTGATGAGCATTTGGCTTGTTTCCATTATTTTGGAAATGCAAACAATGCTGCTATGTATATTCTTATATAATCTTGTGATTTTTCTTTAGGGTATATACCCAGGAGTGCAACTGATGGTTTATAGTTTATGTACTTTCACCATTACTAAAAATATCAAATTGTTTTCAAAAGTTGTACCAGTTTATACTTTCACAAATAGTATATAAAGAGTTTTCACTGATCTACAATCTTGCTAAGGTTGGCATTGTCAGACTCACAATTTTTGCTAATCTGTTGGATGAGTAATAGTGTCTCCTTTTTATATTAAGGTGCATTTCCCTGATTACTCATGCAGTTGAGCATATTTTCATGTTTGTTGCCCATCCATGCTTTAGCTATTGATATTTTAAGACTCGCCTTTGTACATACATAGCATGACTGAATCAGTGTGCAGGTTATTCACCCTGAATCTGTTAGAGATCCTTAGGAGATGGAGTCGTCTTAGGGTATTCCAATAGGCTTTTCATGAAGAAGTTCACAACATGTTGCCTTTGAGCCCTCTTATATTACTTTCAAAATGTTGTAGACTCATCATCTAGCAGTTTCAGAGCAGTCACAGTATATGATATGTTAGTAAGAAGCTATCAGTCAGGTCAAGGTTCTTGGATGCAAATATGTATGTGAATTTCCCTGGGAGAAAGGACTCATATTTTTTCATCAAATCCTAAATAAATTTATGACTCTAAAAATGTCAAGGACCACTGACATTATGAATGATGGTTTTGCCTTCTGAGTGGTTTTATGGGTTCTCTTCACAGGAGAAGTTAAAAGGTACAATGGGAATTTTTACCTATACGATTAGAAATGAGAGAATAAAATCAACTTCTCTTACTCTCTTATACTAATTATTCTAGTTTAGGATGCAATATCTTAGAACTACTAATTATTTTTCAGTAAACAAACCCACAAATAAATTCTTTTTATTGCATGGTTTGACACAAATGTTTAAGGACTCTACATTCATCTTCTTCCTCTTCCTGAACGATTTAGTCCAAATTCCATTAAATTGGGCTGAGCAAGGTAGGCTTCAGGTACTGGGGTGTGCAAGTGGTGCTAGAATGGCTGTAGCACGATGCTGTTGTACAAACAGGATGAGGAGGGAATCTGCATGGAGACAGCCATGTTTGGCATTTTGATTGCAGAGAACATGTGTGACAGCAGAGAGGAGGGGCAGAAGTGATAATGAGAAATTGATTACATATGGAGAATTGATCAAGGAAGTAAACATATGAAAGATAATGGGAGCCATGTTCCTTACTGTCAAGGAAAGGAGGGACAGAGGGGGAAGATAGAAAACTAGAGGAAATCTATGGTATTGGATTAGAAATTAAATTGTCTGTTTGGAATCATTGTTTTCTATTTAGATAGATACAGAAATAAATATGTGTATATGTATTTATAAGAAGCACACCTAGCACAAAGATCTCTGTTTCTGTTTTCTCCACTGAAGAAAAAAAAAAAACCCAGGGCTTCTTGGAAAAATGTCCAATCCCTGGTTTAAAGCAGGAAAAGCATAAGATGATTCTGGAACACATTTCTGTCCTAGAAACAAGGATGTGTTCAAAGAATGATGGAGACATGTCAAAAAGAATTAGAGACCAGATTGAAGGGATTCCCACTGACCACATCTGTGACAATTTGAGCATCAAAATAAATAATTATAGTAATGGATTAAAACTGATGAATCAAATATGAATCCGTGAATCTATACTAATATAAATAAATAAATGAAGTTGATAGTTTGATGAAGAATTAGATATTTACATAGTGTCAAAGTATCTTATCACAAAATACTTATTAATTTCAAAAGGGAAAAGAGTAAACTTCACAGTGGTGATTCCTGGCAGACACCTTAATCGAGTGATTTAACACCACCAGTAAGAGGACAAATGAGAACTTCTGTGATGTTTCCACCACAGAATCTGAATGTAACCATGAGGAAACAGTGAATAAGCCCAAACTGAGAAGCTTTCTACAAAATATCTGACCATTTTTGATCTTTGAAAGTGTCAAAACTATGAAAGTCCAGAAAAGACCGAGAAAGGTTCTAGATGACATGACAACTAAGTGCAACACATAATTCTGGACTTGATCATTCTATAAAACACATTATTGAGACCATCTTCAAAATTCCAATGGGGTTTTAGGATTAGTTGTTAGCAACGTATAAATGTGAGTTTACTGATTTTGATGATTTATTGTGGTTATATACAGGAGAATATCTTTACTTAGAGAAATACACAATAAAGTATTTTGGGGTGATCAGACATTATGTCAGCAACTAATTCTCAACTTGGTTCAGGAAAAGAAAAGTTTTTGCAATTTTTCTCTAAGTTTCAGATGGTTTCAAAAGTAATTAATAAAAAAAAAGGATATATACCAAAGAGGCAACATGAATAAAATCAAGATAAATTATTTTAATTAAACTTCTTCATAGTATTCAAAGCCCAATGCTCAGAGAGTACATGCATTTTAACCCAATTAATTAAATCACATCTGAGACTAGTAGGAGCAGAGAGAACAGAGAGTAACATGTGCTTATTGAGCAGTAGATCCAGGAAAAGGTATAGACTGGGCAGCCAGACAGTTTGGGTTCATTCCCAGCCCCTCAGTTACTAGCTATGTAACCGTGGGGAATAAACTAGTCTTTCTGAACCTCAGTTGCCTCATTTGTAAAAAGGGAATGATAATAATGTCCCTTTCCCAAAGTTTTGTGAAGGTTAAAGACAATAGTGTTAAGCAATTAGCGTAATGTCTAGTGCATTGCAAATGCTTAAAAATGATATTTACTTTTTCTTTTCTTTTTTTTTTTTTTTTTTGAGATAGGGTATTGCTCTGTCACCTTGGCTAAAATGCAGTGGTGTCATCATCCCTCACTGCAATGTCAAAATCCTGGGCTCAAGTGATCCTCCTGTCTCAGCCTTCCGAGTAGCTGGGACTACGGGGAGCACACCACCATGCCTGGATAATTTTTCCATTTTTTGTAGAGACAGGGTCTAGCTCTTGCTCAGGCTGGTCTTGAACTTCTGGCCTCAAGCAATCCTCCTGCCTCAGCTTCCCAAAGTGCTAGGATTACAGGCATGAGCCACTGCACCCAGCCGATATTTACAATTAATGTTATTGTTAAATTTACTTTTGCATTCCTACTTTTTCTGTTAGGAAAAATTACCTGTGCTTGCATTGTTCTCTTTCCCTTGCCCACTTCTGACTTTTTGGGCAGAAAAGATTTATAGATCCTTTCCAAATGTTTTGAACACGGAAGGTGGTATAAAGATAGACGTAATTGTATTAATAACAATAAAAAAATCAACATGTAGCATGGATCCTTTCCTTTAATTATTTCACCTGTAAGGCTAAAAATACTCCTTTTTACATGGGAAAACAAATGTGTAATATTCAGTAGTTTTATGACCATTATATATATGCTATGTAACAACCAAGGATATATCCTTTGACTCAAAGTTGTTTTCCTTTTTTTCAAATGAAAGTATACTTGCCTCTAAAAACTGTGCCCTTTTGTTCCTAAAGATTTCTGATAGTGGTAACAGAATAAAGCCTGATATTCAATGGGAGCTCCTAAAATATTTATCGTGTTGAATATTTATTTGATTTAAAGTGTTAATAATCTATGTTACATAGCATCATGTCAATGACTTTATCAGATCTGTTGTTGAGATAGATTTGATAGGGAAGGGGAAAAAATAACAAGTATTCCTGCCTCACAGAATGAAAATATATGATTACCAATTTGGTAAAGAAGCACAAAAAGCCAAGGAATAGAAACATACCTTTCATTTAACAATTTTCTATAGGGCCAGTTCTCCTGCTACCTTTCTTCCTGACACATCTAACCTGACTCAGCCTCTGGCCAAAACATTTTGAAACAATTTGTATACAATTATTTTTTATGACTATTTACTTATATCTATTCTCAATACAGAGAGATAGAGAGAGAGAGAATTGTTAATCATCTTCCTTTTTATAACTACACTTCATGTGCTTGGGAACCATGTGTGAACAAATCCTTTCTTTTCTAAGCTAAACAAGAGCAGTTGCTTTCCCCATCTGATCCATTTCTCAATAAGTGAATGTGTTTATCATTTTCCTTTGGGATTGCTTCCAAACCTCCCTCTTCTTTGAATGTGAGGCTTTAGACTGTCTCCGTTTTTCTAATAGGAGCCTCACTCAATTCCAGATATAGGGCTTAGAGGGATAGTCCGGTTTTACTCCTGTATACATCTCATTACAACGTGAGCAATGTGTGTGTGTGTATTTTTATATATATATATATATAGATATAGTTATTTATCTTCAGATAAGTTTATTAAGCATCTGTGGGTGTAATGTTATCATGCTGGAGCAATATATAACAAATTAAGTGCATAAAAGCGCTTTCTAAGAAGCAAAATAAATAATAGGGTGTGATTTAAGAGATCCATAAAAAATGAGAAGTTCTAAATGGTATATGAGATAGAAGGTTACAGAGTAGCAACCCCCCAAATCAATAAATTATTGAAATTAAGTATAATATATAATTAGATTTTTCTCTTTTACCTGTAACAAACAACTTTCCCACTTTATATGGGGATAGTTTATATTAATAAGATTGAATGAGATTTGGAATACTGTCAAGCCATTGGAAAGTAAGAAAATTAGAGCAATATTCATGAAATTGGTTTATCATAGTCTTCTATTTCTTTCCTAATTTATTTCACAAGGAAAACACTTCTTCAACATCTAAGAAAGGTTTAAACTGAAATAATTATAAATTATAATGACAACGTCCTAAATAGTAAAAACATTAACATATTTTAGATAGGAATTTCTCTCTTTTGGAGGTGTTAACAGATTAGGAGTAATAAAAAATCTTTTTTTTCTTTGCTCGAAGAAATACTTTATTTATATTGTCACATGGAAGAAAGAAGTCTAATTCACAGTCATTCAATATTCACATGTCACTTAAATGAGAGTAAAAGTGCAAGAAAGAGAAGCTGCGTTGTTGTAAATGATGACTTTGTTGGGATGACTTGTTCCTGTTTTTGAAGATCAAGATACAGAAAGACCCCTTGTCCACAGCAAGGATATTACACTTGCACAAGGCAAACCAGGCCTGCGCCCTTCACTACATTGAAGCGGAGGGTACAGATGCTAGACAGTTAATTCTGGATTAATAAAACCTAATTATGGAAATAATGAGCAATATAGTGATCATAATAAGGGCTAAGAAAATAATCCCTCTTTTTTCTTCTTTTGAAAACTGGCACAAGTGGCCTGTGGACCTTCTCCATGGGAGGAGGCATATTTAATCCTGATGTTCATTTGTGAAGCATTTAGCTTAAAAGGTAAAGAAAAATTATGCCTGGGTAATTGTTCCTTGGAGCAGATTTATTGTGAATAGAACATTTGTGCGTGCGCGTGTGTGTGTTTGGGAGTGTTGTTTTCCAGGCTCATACAGAAGACAGATTGTTGACAGTCAATGTTTAGTCAAGGGTGAGAACACTTTTGTTTTAGTTACAGATCTTTTCTACCAGCCAGATGATATTTTCTCCTTTTAATCAGTGCCACAGAAGCTTTTGTGCACTATGAGAGTGTTGCTAAATATGATAGATCAGCCCCATCTTTTAATTTAGTCCCAGTAGGAGAATAAGCTATTCTTCTTTCTCTAGGCGACAGAAGGGGACTTTTTATGTTACCCAAAGCTCAGCTGTGCAAAGCCTTTGAGAGATGGTGCTATCACGCTGAACTTTCTTGAATCATTTACCAGAGGCAAATGGCTGTCTCCATTTCCCACAAAGCATTGCTTTTGAATTGGAATGCTCTTTGGAAATCAGCCTGTGCAGGCATCATGTACACATTGGAGGACATTGTTTGACTGGCATTATACTTAATAGGTGTGATGGGACAACATAATTAACATATGAGGAAGTTTCTGGCTTGGCCAACTCAGACCTTACCCTTTCTTCCTGCACACAGAGGAATGCGCCACCATTTCCGGGCAATTCTTTGGACTTTTATGATGCAAAGTTGGTGGAATGAGGACAAGATAGTAAAATCAAAAGCAAAGCAGATGGATTTTTTACAGAAAAGCTGAGAGTACAGAAGAGAACTATAGTGCCCAGAGGTCTGTAGGCGAGGCAGATCCTTTGCTGGGAGGCTCTGGGAAGAACGATGAACTTTATGAAGAGAGAAATCTGGGCAATGAAATGACGTGAAAGCATAAGCAATTCTTCTGGGTGAGAAAGTGAGAGGCTTCCGGGCGCTTGGGGCACTATATAGGGAAGGAGAAAGGATTTTAATGTTTTATTGTCTACACACTTGCATCCTCTTTAAGGATGTTGAAATATGCATATAAATATCTGACTTCCTGCCTAGATTGTACTTCTCTGAATGTTAACAGCTCTCTGGGACTGAGCCCCGTGACCAGGGCTTCCTTGGGATTATATGCGCATGATAGTTATAAGCTGTTATAATGGGCACTTTCTGCTGGTACTTCCCACTCAGACACATTTTGATACATTGGAAAATTTCCAATAATGAAAGGTTTCTGTGAGTACATGAATATCTTTGAACCGATAGACTTATTTATCCACAAGGCCATTTTGGATGCTCATGAAGTATTCTCTGTGTCACCCGAGCAGTATATCTGCTGACAATGTTATATCGTAAAATAAGATTTGTGATATTGTTAGAGATACAAGATGGTGACTGATGATGACAGGGTACAGCATCTTAAGAGCCTGAAGGTGAACTGGAAAAAAATTAAAATCAAGTTTCAAGAGATTTATTTGGCAATGTTAAGTCTAGAAAAAAGTTGGCAGGGTATGTAGAAACAAGTAAACATGCAAGTGAGCTACCAAGTAGCTTAAACTTCAGAATGTTTCTATTGGGTAGAACTCTTATCACTTGCTGAATGTTCTCTTGAATCTCTGAAGTTTTTCTGGGACTTTGATTTCACAGAAATAATAAAGGGTTTTCAAAGTAAAACCCAAGCATCTCTCAAGAATGCTTTCCGTTTCTAAACATGCATCTCTGATTCTGTATAATATAATCAATTTTCCAACTTTTAAAGTCTCCTCTCCCACTTACTTGCTGTAGGATGTACGGGATACTACTCATGAGTCTAAATCTGCCCAAAAGAAAGACACTGGGTTGTAATAAACCTATTATTTAAATCTTCAGCAAGGCTGTGTAGTCATGTTGGGAAGACCCAGCCACAGAAATCTTACCTGACTGCAGACTAAAGTCATGGGAACTCCGGGAACAATAAGAGAGGCCTTTGGTGCACAGCTGAATGTGTCCCCCAAATCTCTATGTTGAAACTTGATGGCCAATGTGCTAATGTTAAGAGATGGGGCCTTTAGGAGATGATTAAGTCATGGGGGTGGATCCCTCATGAATGGGATTAGCAACCTCAGGAAAGGGCTGGAGGGAACTAGCGAGGCCCCTTTGCTTTACTGTTCCTTCTACCAGTGAGGACACAGCATTCCTCACTTCTGGAGGATGCGAAGTTCAAGGTGCCATCTCGGAAACAGAGACGAGGCCCTCACCAGACACTGAACCCTCCAGGGCCTTCATCTTAGACTTACCAGCCTCTGGAACTGTGAGAAATAAATTACCCAGTCTCAGGTCTTTTGTTATAACAGCACAAATGGACCAAGACAACAGCCTTTTGTAGTCTCCTAGGTCACAGTTGCTTACCTCCTTATTGTTCTGCTTGTTTTTATATCATCTGTTTATACCCATTTTTGTGTACCAGTAGGCTGTGTCATCAATCAGAATAAGATGCCTTACATGGAGAACCACGATTTCAGATGAGTTCTACATTATTCTCTAGTTGTAACAAAGAATTTGGAAAGGGAGAATCATGGTGATACATTTTATTTTATGTTCTGAGAGCATGTTTACACAGATATTTGATAAATACTTTAATGCAAAGTATCACTATGAGGTAGGTATTTGTACTAGTCGGGACAAATAATTCAAGCTGATCTAATAAACAACCCCCAGCTCGTACTGATTTAACACAATGAATGTTTATTTCTGGTTTACACAGTCCAAAGTGGATGATCCTGCTTGGCAGGAGGCTTTCTACATAGTTATTCAGAGATTCAGACTCCTTCTACTTTGGGGCTCTCCTTTCTGCTGGGGCCTTGAAGTCCTCTGCTGGATGCTTAGTATTCATCCAGCAGAGAAGAGAGAGTGTGGAGTGTCAATTGGAAGGTTTGTATGCGCCAGATCTGAAGGCAGTATCCATCACTTCAGCCTTATCCTAATAGCCAGGGCCATCTGGCCACACTAAACTGCAAGAGAAGCTGAGAAGTGTCATTTATCTTTGTGGCCGGAAGGAAAGGGAATTGGGTTTGGTGAAAAACTAGCCAGTCTCTGGCATAGTAGTATTATGCCCACATCACTGATGGGGAAACTGAGGCATAAAGAAGTTAAGTAATATACCAAAATCCCCCAACTAGCAGGTGGTAAGCTAGAATCCCAACCCAGCAATCTGACTCTGGAACAGCATTTTTAACCATGGTACAAGGTTTCTTCTCGTATAAGTAATTCACGGTGCTTGTGCATGACTTCAAATGAATGAAATGAGGCAGAGGAAGATTCTTCCTCCGAGTGTGCAAAATGCAGCAGACACAGGATTAATGTTCACTTACTCCATGGAATTGCAACCCCACTTAGGATGAATGTAAAATGCTTTGATTTCAGTGCCTCTCTTCCTGAACATCTTTGGGGCGAGAGGTGTGTGCACTAATCTTGGTGAGTATTCTAGTTTGAGCCAACCCACACTCTATTTCCTGTTTCCACTCTATTCCCCTATTCCTTCTAGCATGGCTTTATGAAGGCAAATGATTAGAACTGGGGATGATGTAGACTGAGATCACTGAGTCGAAGTAACAGACAGGCACCGTGGCATTGGGTTAAGAGGTGGACTCTGGAATCAAACTCTTGAATCGATAAGATCCACTCCTGGCTCAGCTGCTTGCTGGCTGTGTGACTTCGGTTACTTAATCTCTCTGTGCTGTAGCTTACTCATGTGTAAAATGTTGATAAGGATAATACTACCTACCTCACAGGGCTGTTATGAGGGTTAAGTGAATACACGTAGGGTACTTAGAGTAGTATCTGATGCATCATAAACAATCAAAAGAGGTTCATTTTTACTGTTGTTGTTATTGTTTTTACTTGCACCTGAGCAAGCTAAAGGCATGGCACACATTTTTGCTGACACATAAAGAAAACTGTCATCTCAGTAAATAGCAACTTCATTTGCTCAATAGCTCATGCTATTGGACTCCAGCCTCCCTCATTCCCAGACTCCAATCCATCGGTAAGTCCTGCCAGCTCTACCTCCAATGTATTTACCATATTTATTCTTTGCCATCTTCCTTGCTCCTCCCTAGTGCAAGCCTCTTTCATCTCTTGCTTAGATGACAGCAAAAACCTTTTAAAAGTTTCCTTTCTTCTCCTTTTGCCCCCCACAAGCCAATTTTCACATAGAAGTAAGAGGGGTCTTTTCTTTTTCCATCTTTGTTGAAGTATAATTGACAGAAAAAGGTATATATTTAAGGCTTACAATGTGATGATTTACTGTACATATACATTGGGAAATGATTACCATAATCAAATTAATTAGCACTGTAGTCAGCATACATACTTACCATTGTGTGTATGTGTGTGTGTGTGTGTGTGTGTTGAGGATACTTAATATCTAGTTTCTTAGCAAATTTCAAGTAAACAACACAGTATAACTAACTATAGTCACCACTTAGATCCTCAGAAGTTACTTATCTTATGACTGAACGTTTGGAACCTTTGACCATCTCCCCATTTCCTTCACCCCCCAACCCCTGGAAACCACCATTCTATTCTCTGCTTCTGTAAGTTCCACTTTTTCTGGATTTATTAATACATATAACTAAGGTCATACCATATTTGTCTTTCTATGTCTGTCTTATTTCGTTTAGCATAATGTCCTCCAGGTTCATTCATCTTGTTGCATAAGGCAGGATTTCCTTCTCTTAAATGGCTGAATAATATTTCATTGCGTATGTATACACACACACACACACACACACACACACGCTACATTTTCTTTATCCATTCATTCATCAAAGGACATGTAGGTTGTTTCCATATCTAGGCTACTGTGAATTATACTGTAATGAACATGACAGTGCAGATATCTCTTTGAGATACTGATTTCATTTCCTTTGGATACACACCCAGAAGGGGAATTGCTGGATTGTATGGTAGTTCTAGTTTTAATTTTTTTTGTGGAAACTCCATGCTGATTTCTGTAATGGTTGTACCAATTTATATTCTTTCTAAAATACAAATCAGATCATGTAACTCCCCTAATTAAACTCACCAATGGCTTCCCACCTTGTTTAAGTACAGTCTCAAGTCCTTCCCTTAATAAGGGGTTGATAATCCCTTACTGGGTCCTGGTTTGTCCAGGACAATCTTCGCTTACACTGCTATTCTAAGATTATTATTAATGGCACACTCGGAAGGGTCCCGACAGATGATGAATTATGGATTGTCCTACTTAAGCAACCTGGAGCATCCCCACCCTAAGTAAATACTACAAATACTATTTGGTAATAAAACTTTTAAAGGAACAGGGGCACCTCCTAATTTAATTAAAGTTTGTAAGCTCTAAGTACAAAGAGTGAAGCAAGTTGATTATAAAACAGAAGCTTGGATTTACTTTGATTAGCTAGTAGCTGCATTTAAAAATAATTGGTGAGTTACTTGTCTCCCTGGCCCCAAGTCCTGCCTTCTTCTTAGAGGGCATCTCTCCAACACGGCCCACTCTGCAGGCCACCCTGCCACTGTTACACATACCCCCACTGGGGGACGGTGGACCCTCCTTCCATCAGACAGGGAAAGATCTAGAGTCCCCAAGAACTTTCAGCAGTCCTAGCAATTCTCTCCCCTCTGCTTGTACCCCACCTGGAGTGGTGAGAAGTTTTACCCTCTGACCCCCTTTTTTGGCTGAGGAATATCTCTTTCTCCCTTTACTGGGGGAGGAAAACAGTATTTGACCTGGCTTGTAGAGTACCTCCCCACGACTTAGGAGGTTTTGCTCTCTTTGTAAGGTCCAGCCACTGAAACAAGAACCTATTTCCAGTCCTTAATCAGAATTTTATGATCCAGCCTCTGTCTACCTCATCGACTTCATTACCTTTCACTCTCTCCCTTGACTAGCCACACTGCCTCCCTTTTCTTTCTAGAATACCCCAGCATGATCCTGCCTTAAGGTCTTTGCATTGGCAGTTCCTTCTGCCTGGAATGCTGTTCCTCTGATCTGCTTGACTTAGTAGCTTAAATGTGACCTCTGTGGGAGGCCTTCCCTGAGGACCCAGCCTACAGCAACTTTCCCAGTCCCTCTGTCTTTTATAATACTAATTCTTCACAGTACCTACCATCTTTAAAATTATCTTACTGAATTAATGGCAGATTTTCTTTCTTTCAAATGCCATAATAATAGTTACTAGACTTACTATATGAACTCAACATTCTTCTAAGTGCCCTTTGTGTATTAATTTGTTTAATCTTTACAGTCATCTTATGAGATAAGTACTATTACTATTCCCATTTAATAGACAAAGGACCTGAAGTCTTGAGAGATGAAGTAACCTGCCGGTGGGTAGAGAGCTGGCGCGAGGGCTGCAGCCCAGGCAATGTGGCTCTCGTTTCAGTCTTTAACCGCTGCCGTGCAAAGCCACTTTCCATCAGAGCCCTCCCCAGAGGAGGGAGCTTGCCTGTCCTATGTGCTGCTGTATTTATCCCCAAAACCTCATATAGGACTTGGCTCGATTAATGTTTGTTAAACTTTGAGTGAATGAATGTTGTTATATAACAACACAACCTTGTTTTATTTTCTTTAAACAGAGAAGCAAACCTCTCAGTTATCCATTTAATAGAAATGACAGAGCCCAGTCTCTTGTTTCAAGAGTCACTGGAGGCAGGGGCCCAGCCAGGGTTGTCCCTGAAATGTGGATGGGGGGAAAGGGATCTGTAGCCCCACAGCGGGTCCTGCATGAAGTCTTGGGAAATTTCTTAGGGCAGCGTTCTCTGGGGGTTTTGAGTTAATCATACAATAGATAATTCAGCACCAGTTTACCAGCTCTAAAGGGAACAAAACACAGACACAGAGCAAAAGCTTAGAGTGAACTAACGAATCCCCTCATACCTTCCCCCCAATCAGGGGTGGACACAGAAAATTAAGCTGTCTTCGATTATATTTCCACCGCTTGCAGCTGAGTATCAAGGAACTTCCTTCCCCCATAGCCTGCATCTCTGTTCCCCCTCCTCCGGGCTCCCACAGACTTCTGCACCAACCTGTATCTCTTCACTTACAGAATTTAACTAGTCATCTGTCTCCTTTCCCCTCTAAGTGGTAAAGTCCTTTAACAACACCGTGTCTCTTTTATCACCTGCATACCGTAGCACAGTTCATAACATACTCTTGATACGTGCCCGCTGAGGCAGTCTGACCTGCCTTAGTTACTTCTCTGAGCATGAAGGAGAGACTTATACCAGGTGATCTAGATGTGCTGGGTTGGTCAGGGGAGGGCTGTGCACTGATCTTATTTTGGAATTGGGCTCTGCTACCAAAAGATATTTCTTTGTCTATATGCACTGTATATAGTCTGGTTGTGTTCCAGCTAGTTTTTTAGCTGGATGAATATGCCCTTTCAATGCCGTGTTCTTATTTTCCTATCTCTCCCCTGCACTGCTGCTTATTTATATATTTAATATGCAAATACAGATGCACCAGCTCACACATCAGAGTCCTTCCCCGGGCATCCATGGGGCCTATTAGCAGCAGATCTGTGGATCTTGATTACAGCGAGTCCCTGTGAAGCCATCCATTCATCTGGTCTGGCGGTGTTTATAATCTGGGGCTTCTCTTTTTTCTCCCTATATATATCACTGATGTTTGTGTAACTGTTCTTCAGTTCTCCTTTTCTGTACATCATCTGGACATCTGTTATGTAGCCAATCATAAAAAGAAAAACAAAACTAAACATGTCAACAACATCCTCTGCCCCCAACTCCCAGGAATTCATATTTATACAGAAGACACCGTGATTTGTGTCATTTATATTATTCTAAAATCAACTGTTAATGTGTTGGGAGCCCTAAATAAGTTCTATAATTTTTAAAAACATCAGCTCTTTTATTATTTAAAAACAAACAAGAGATACTGAACCACCATGTTCTTTATAAGATTAATCCTAATATTTATTAACTAAGCAAAAGGCATTTAGTTCCATGAGCCTCGGAGGCATCAAATCTTTGTTTCTTCTCTTTGCATATTTATTCATTCAGTAAATATATATTGTGTGCCCTGTAAGTCAGGGAATAATACAAAAAAGCCTTGTTTTTGAATATTGAGTCCATTTATTCAACATGTCTTCCAACATATGCACCATTATCTAAGTGTCTTTGAATACATTCTGTGCCATTGAGACAATCTTTAGTCTCTTACTTCTTTATTTAAATGTGAGATCCAAACAGTATTCTTCTATGCCCAGCACAGAGTACATAGAAAAAGGTCTTAATGATACTCCTTTCTGGAGAAGTTGTGTAACAGAATACTCATTTTCTGGCACATAGCAGATGATCAATAAGAAATTTTTGAATGAAAATGAATGGATGCATTTAAACTTAAATAAGATAAAATGTCAAATGATGCTGCACCGGATGCCTCCCTTTCTCTTTTGTTACCATCCCTTCTTTCCTTCTGCTATCACCAGAACCATGAGCATCTCTGCAAGCTGAGAACCTTTCTGTCCCGTTTCTCTCCTTGTGCCCTTACACCATTGACCTTTGTGGTTCTCCAGGAACAATGCTCTGAAGGTTCTAAAAATAGAGAAGGTCCGTGATTGTTGTGTTAAATTTGTGCTCATTTTTATAAGACTGCCATTGAAGAGGAGTGGAAGTTATGAGAAGCTTAAGAAGAGAGGAAAGAATAATTTCATTCAGCAAATATTTATTGAATATTTTATACATACATATCTCTGTTCTAGATACTAAAGATAAAGAGGTAAACAAGATGAACAGTGTTCTTTTTTTTTTTTGAGACAGAGTCTCACTCTGTTGCCCGGGCTAGAGTGCCGTGGTGTCAGCTTAGCTCACAGCAACCTCAAACTCCTGGGCTTAAGCAATCCTCCTGCCTCAGCCTCCCAAGTTTCTGGGACTATAGGCATGCGCCACCATGCCCGGCTAATTTTTTTTTCTCTATATATTTTCAGCTGTCCAGGTCATCTCTTTCTATTTTTAGTAGAGACAGGGTCTTGCTCTTGCTCAGGTTGGTCTTGAACTCCTGACCTCGAGCCATCCTCCCGCTTCGGCCTCCCAGAGTGCTAGAATTACAGGTGTGAGCCATCGCGCCCGGCCAACAGTGTTCTTCTTATAACAGGAGAAGAGAGTAAACAAACTACTATACATAGAAATATATCAGAGAAAAACTATTTTCGGAGAATTAAAATAAAATGTGATAGAGAGTGAATGCTAATGATTTCAGTTTGGGAGATCAGAGAAAGCCTCTTTGAGGAGGTGACGCTGAAGCTGAGATCTCAATGACAGGAAGGAACAGCCACATGAACATCAGGGTGAGCACATTCTAAGTGACAACACAGAGCCCCTAAGTTTGGTAAGATCAAGGACCATATAGGTGTGTGCGCCTGAAGTAAAAGCTTCCCTCTCACCTCCTGCTTCTTTTTTTTTTTCTTCACCTTACAGACAACTATTGAACTCATATTCCATAGACTCCCAAAAGCAAATACCTCTGTAGAAGTCAGATATCCCACTATCCCTTTTATACAAGTCAACACTTGTATAAGTGGAGAAGTGGTATGAAGAACTGAAAGTCTCATTAAAGCAATTCACACTGAGGCATGAAAGAACTGCTACCTAATGCATTTTCATTCAGAGGGGAAACTTATTAACAGAAATAAGTTTCTTGATCAGCCCATTCCATAGTTTCTGTATCTTGTCATCATTCAAATACACAACACACCCTTATCAAATACGTCTGTCATTACACTCGGGTTCTAGGGAGGTGGAGTGAAGAGCTAGGTGTTGTCAGGAAAAGAGACAGTCACAGAGCACTTTATCAAAACGACTATTATCCTAGAATAACTGCAAGCCTTAGAGAAATGCAGGACGTTGTTAAACGCACAAGTACCAGTAATGAGAGTACCAGCAGGAGAGGAGAGAGAGAAAGGAGAGGAAAAAATACTTTTTAAAAAATGGCTGGAAATTGATGAAATTTCTTTTAAAACATTGATTTATAATCCAGGCAGCTCCATAAGCATCAAATAGGGTAAACACAAAGAGATCCACAAAGATACATCATAGTAAAAATGCTGAAAGCCAAAGACAAGGAGAAAATCTTTAAAGCAGTAAGAGAAAAATGACTTGTTACTTATGTGGAAACTCAGTAAGGTCAACGACTGACTGAAACAGCTATCAGAAACAATGGAGGGCCGGGCGCGGTGGCTCACGCCTGTAATCCTAGCACTCTGGGAGGCCGAGGTGGGCGGATCGTTTGAGCTCAGGAGTTCGAGACCAGCCTGAGCAAGAGCGAGACCCCACCTCTACTAAAAATAGAAAGAAATTATATGGACAGCTAAATATATATATAGAAAAAATTAGCCGGGCATGGTGGTGCATGCCTGTAGTCCCAGCTACTCGGGAGGCTGAGACAGGAGGATCGCTTGAGCTCAGGAGTTTGAGGTTGCTGTGAGCTAGGCTGACGCCCCGGCACTCACTCTAGCCTGGGCAACAGAGTGAGACTCTGTCTCAAAAAAAAAAAAAAAAAAAAAGAAACAATGGAGGCTAGAAGGCAGTCAGATAATATGCTTGAAGTGTTCAATGAAAAACAGTCATTCAAGAATACTGTAACCAGCAAAGTTATTTTTAAAAAATGAAAGTGGAAATAAAAACATTCCCAGAGAAACATAATCCCAGTGAATTTGCCGCTAGCAGAATTGCCTTACAAGAAATATTAAAGGGAGTGCTTCAGTCTCAAAGCAAGTGAAATTAGATGGTAATTCAAAGCCACATTAAACAAAAAAAAAGAGGACTGATAAAGGTAATTATGTAATTATAAAGAACAGTATAAATGCATGTTTCTTCTTGTAACTGATTTAAAAACTGCATAAAACAATACATATATGATGTATTTTGGGGCCTATAACATATAGAAATGTAATATATTTGCCAATAATAGCACAAAGAAGGTGAGAGGGAAGGAGCAAAGTTGTATTGAACTAAGGAAATGACTCCTGTAACTGAAATTTACAGGAATAAATAAAAAGAACTGATGATGATAAATTAGAAAGTTAATATAAGAAAAGCTATATGTATATACTTACTATCATTTTTTCTTTCAGCTTCCTTAAAGAAAAAATTATATAAAATATTTAATAACAATGTAATTTTGGATTTGTGACATTTATAGATGTAGTATGCATAACTGTAATACCACAAAAATGGGGGAAAGGGAATAGAGATATATAATCTCTATTCTATAATTCACTGGAATTTAGTTAATATAAATTTAAATATAAATTTGAAGCTATTTCTGATAAGGTAAACCCTAGAGCAACCACTAAATTAATAATTTTTTGAAATATGGTAGAAATTTATTAAAGAAATTAAACTGCTACATTAGGAAATATTGACTGAATGCAAAAGAGAGCAGTAAAGGAAGAATCAAATATCAGAAAAGACATGAGATATATAGAAAACAAAAAGTAAAATGGCAGATGTAGATCCAACTATATCAATAATTACATTAAATGAGAATGGATTAAAGAATCCTATCAAAAAGCAGAGACTGATTTTTTCAAGATGGCTGACTAGAGACATTAGTCTCCAGTTCTTTTCAGAAAGAAGGAGCAAAATTACAGGTAAGCATGGCCCAAGTGCAATACTGAGGGCAGAGTGTCAGAATTTACCAGAGAACCCATGGGAAGAAGCTAGGATGCCAAGTAAGAAGGAAACAAGATTTGGCAGTGATCAATCCCCAAGGAACTTAGAGTCCCCTGGAAAGAGTAGGTGGGGGTGTTTCATTTTGCTCCCCAACCCTTGCAGCAGACTGCTGGCTTCTGAACTGTTGGAGAGCCCCTCTATCCTTGCAAGCCTAAGCACTGTTGTGAACAGCAATTTGGGAATTTCTTAAAGGCAGGGCACTGGGCTGCCAGCCTGCACTGGGTTGTATGCCCTCCACCAAGACCTGAACTGAGGCTGTGGGCGCCATACTGGTTGTGTAGCCACTGGGGGCCTCTGTCCTGCCCAGGGAGTCTCAGGCCTTCTATCTCTGGGTTGCTGGATCCCCTGGAAACATTCCCCAGCTCCCACTCAGTCTGCAGCAGCCACAGGGGGCTGGCAGGTACCAGGAGAACAGCTTATTGAGCTACCTGGGTTTATAAATCAAAGTTTTGAAATAAATTTCATCAATTTTTAGCCATCTTTTAATAAGTATCTTTTCCTGTCTTCTCTCTCTCCTCTCCTCCTGGTATGCTCAGTTGTACATTTAACATGCCTGCCCTCCCCCCCATAGTTTTGCTGCAAAGACGTAATTTAATTCTTTTTATGGCTTAGTAGTATTCCATGGCACATATGTGTGTGTGTGTGTGTGTGTGTGTGCGCGCGCGCGCGCGTGCAGCAAAAGACATTATTTAATTCTGGAGGTCATTATTCTAAGTTAATTAACCCAGGAACAAAGAACCAAATACCACATGTTCTCATTTATAAGTGAGAGCTAAACTATGAGTATGTTTATAGAGTGGAATAATAGACATTGGAGACTCCAAAAATGGAAGGGTAGGAGGGGGGGTGAGGGACAAAAAATTATCTATTGGATATAATGTACACTATTTGGGTGATAGGTACACTAAAAGCCCAGACCTCACCACTATATAACACATCAATGTAACAAAACTTTTCCTTTTACCCTCTAAATATAATGAAATTTAAAAAGCAGAGATTGTCAGACTGAACAAAACAAACAAGATCCAACTATATGATATCTACCAGAGACCCACTTTATATTCAAAGATAAAAATAGATTGAAGGTAAAAGGATGGAAAAAGATATATCAGCCAAATAGCAACCACAAGAAATCTGAGGTGTCAGATAAAATAGATTTCAAAACAAAAAATGTTACCAGAAATAAAGAGGGATTTTGTAACTATAAGAGAGTCAGTCTATCATCAGGAAGTTAAAACAATTATAAACATATGCTTAACACAGTACCAAAACATGAAGCAAAAATTGAAATAGAATCCAAAAATAATAGTTGGAAACTTCAACAGCCATTTTCAATAATGGATAGAGCAACTAGATTGAAGAAAATAGGCTAAAGGAAATAATCAACAAAGAAATAGAAAATCTGAACAACACTATAATACCTAACAGGCATAAATATTTTACCCAACAATAGCAGAATATACATTCTTCTCAAGCATACATGGAACATTCTACCGGATAGATTATATACTAGCTACAAAATAAACCTCAATAAATTTAAAAGGGTAGAAATAATAAAAGAATACAAAATATGTTTTCTGGTCACAGTGGAATAAAATTAGAAATCAATAACAAAAAAATTTTGGAAACTCACAAATATGTGGAAATTAAGCAACGCACACCAAAGAACACTTGTGGGTCAAAAAAGAATCAAAAGAGAACTTAGAATATACTTTTGAAATGAATGAAAATTAAGACACAGCATATCAAAGCTGTGCTTAGCAGGAAATTTATAGCTATGAATGCCTATGTTAGAAAAGAAGAAATCTCAAATCAAAAAACCTAACCTTCCACTGAGGTTAAGTGCCTTAAGAGGCACTGGGAAAAGAAGATCAAACTAAACCTAAAGCAAGTAGAAGAAAGGAAATAATAGATTAGAGAGGGAATTAATGAGATAAAGATAAAAAAAAAAACAATGAAAACAAAAGCTAGTTCTTTGAAAAAACTAACGAAATGGACAAAACTTTACCTAGATTGATCAAGGGAAAAAAAAGAGAGAAGGCTGAAATTTCTAGAATCAGAAATGAAAGAGGGAGCATTACCACCAACCTTAAAGAAAGAAAAGGGATTATAAACACCATGAACAATTGTATATCAATGAATTAAACAACTTAGATAAAATGGATAAATTCCTAGAAAGACATAAAGGCTTACTCTGGCCACTGTGTTTAAAATTGCATGCAGAGGCACAAAAGTGGAAGCAGGAGACCTGTCAGCTATGAATGGCAAGAGAGGATGGCAGTGCAGTGACAATGGCAGCACTGCAGGTGGTGAGCAGTGGTCAGAGGGTGGATATATTTGGAAGGTAGAGCCAATGAGATCTGATAAAACGGATGTGAGAGGGAGTCAAAGATGACTCCTTGTTTTTGCCTGGAACAATAAAAACAGGATGACTTTTTCATTAACAAGTAGGGGAAAGACCATAGGTGGAGTTGTTTTGGAGTGGGCAGGATATCTTTTATTCGCCCTTCTAAATGTACTCTCTGTCCTTCTTCCTTCTGTTCTGTGCCCCAGGAGGCTGTCCTCTATGGAGGACATTACTGATCTCTTGCTTTCTGTGCACGTTCAAGCCAATGAGGAGCACTGGTATGAGATTCAAAGGAAGGAGGAATTGTTTATGCTGGTTACTCCTCCACTGAGGGTCACAGCTCCCATCAATTGACCTTCATGCCTCTCTTTCTCTCTCTCTCCTAGTAACAACTGTTTCCTCCCTTCGCTCCTTTAACCTTCAGAGTTGGTGAGCCAATAGCCACCTTTATTAGCACTGGGGTACTGCGCTATCCTTTGTGGTTTCTCTACACCCTGTAAATAATCTCTTTATTAAATTGTCCTCAAATTACCTAATTAAAGTGTGCCATCTGTTTCTTGCCAGAACAGTGACTGATATGAAAGGAAGATCAGAAATTTGATTTTGCACCTACTGAATCTGAGATAACACAGGAGAGATGAGCATAGGCAATGGGATATCTGAGTCTGGAATTCCGAGTGATAGGAATTTGGGAGTCATTAGCAGAAAGAAGATATTTAGAACCAGCAGACTTGATGATATTACTGAGGGAATGAGAGAAGGTAGAGGGAAGAAGAGGATTGAGACCTGAGCTCTAGACAACCTAATCCAATGCTAAGAGGCTGGATAGGGGAGGAGGAACTGGCAAAGGAAACTGAGGAAAGCAGCAAGGGAGGTAAGAGAAAAACCCACGGAGTATGTCCTGGAAGCCAACCGAGGCAAGTACATTAAGGAGGGAGAGGAGTGATTCATGGTGTCAAATGCTGCTGAAAGACCAGGTACAAGCACGACTGAGAATCGACCATTGAGTTTAGGAAAGTGGAGGTCATTGTTGACAGTGGCAAGAGCATTTTCAATGGGGAGGGGTCACAAAAGCCTGTTTAGAGAGTCTTTTAAAGATAATTAGAACTGGAAAGAGGGAGGATAAACAAGTCTTGAATTTTGCTACAAAGGGAACAGCATATGGGCAATAGCTGGGGGAGAAAAGAGAAATTTTGCTTTGTGTTTATTTTGTTTTGTTTATTAAGATCGGGGAAATAACAGCATATTTGTATGCTAATAAACGTGATTCAGTAGAAAGGGACAAATAATAATGCAGGCAAGAAATGGGAGAACTGCTGGAGGATGCCCTTGAAGAGGAGATGGTGGGGTCCAGGGCACAAGGACAGGGACTGTCTCAGATAGGAGCACAGAGAACAGACGGTTCAGCTACAGGAACGCACAGGAAGGCAGAGTGTGAGGATCCCTAATTTCTCTTCTGATTGTATTTTCTCAGTAAATTAGGAAGCAAAAAGCTCAGCTGAAAGAGGAGATGGGACAGAGGGATTAGAAGTTAAAGGAGAAGTTGTGAATGGTCACCTATGAGTGAAAACTTTGGGGACCTAGGAAATTGTAGTCTGAATGCTGGCAGCGTCAAAGGATCACATGAAATTCACTATTATGAACTTAAAGTGGTACCCTGTTCAACTGTAAGGATGCAGTTGTGGAGTGAGGAGACAGTTGGATTCAAAGAGGAGCAGGGGTTTTACTTAAGTGAAAACTGTGTGGCCTCGGACAAGTTATTTAACCTCTCTGAACGTTAGTTTCCTCTTGTGTAAAATGAGGATAATAATACTATGAGGATTGCTATATGCATTAAATAACACAAGTAAATACTTATCACAGGGTCTGGTATGTAGTAAGTGCACAGCAAACTTCTGCTACATTTATTGTTATTGGCATATCTATTTGGACTATGAAGATTTCCAAAGTGCAAATATTTGTCTTCTTAGCAGGTGGGGACCTGGAGACTATATCTATGTTGCCTCTGACTCACATCGTTTCACTTCAGCTGGAGGTAAACCTGTAAAAAAGTGCTTGGAGAATCATTTACCTATCTCTGCAATGTTTCAATTCCATTGTGGAACAACATTTGGAAAACTCAGCCCTTTAGTTTGTTAGAGAGACTTCTGACATTTGATCTTTTTGCTAAATTCTTGGCAACAGCCTTAAGGCAAGTAAGAATTGAGTTGCTTAGATTAGTATGACTTTGAAGTTATTCTTCTGTTTTTAACATTAGTACTCTAAAAATAGAAATTCCATGCAGGCAGTTAGCTTATATGTCTTGCTCTACCTTTTGATCGTTATTTTTTTCTTCTGGACATTGATTATACTTGATTAATTTTTCTATATCCCATTACTTTGGCTCTATTTACTGTTATTGCATTTACTTCAAAGACTTTGCTTGGAAGAGATCCAAATTATCCACTGGTACATTCCTGAAGAGAACTGACATTATCTTTACTGAGATTTTCTTCTTTCATTTGTTTCAAGAGAATTTGATGCATTTTCATTATGGCTGCTTTAAATCTTTGTCACATAATTCCAACATCTGATTCACATTGAGCTGGTGTCTGTCGACTGTCTTTACTCATTCAAGTTGTGATTTTCTTGGTTCGTGTGTGACAGATTTTCAATTGTATCCTGAGCATTTTGTCTATTGTGTTAGAACACTCTAGATCCTATTTAAATCTTTTATTTTAGCAGGCAATCACCCTGTTTAGGTATAGCATGCGGATCTTGGCCTGCCTTTATGTGTTGTGCTTCCAATGGTGGTTTAATTTTCACAGCCTTCGCACCATTATTTTGTCTGCTTGGTTTATCTGGTGTCAGTGGGGTTCTCAGTGGTCCCCACTGGTGCTACCTGAGAGGGCAAAGAGGTGTCCCCAGGCCAGGACCCTGGGTGTCTCTTGGCCTGGTGGGGGCATAGTGGGATTTCCCCAATTGGTGCTCTAAAGATGCCCTGGTATCTCTGGACATGGCAGGAGAGTCTTGAGCTCATGGGGACAAAGAGTCTTCCCAGGTCAGGCCACTTGCTGTAGCTGGGTCTCTCTGCCCAGCATCAACCTCCCACCTCCATCCTCTCTGGGCTATAAATACAGTTTTAAAATGTAAATTATTCTCCCTTCGCATTCTTTAACAGTCCACCAAGCTAAGAATATTCTCCCTTTTCTACACAATAAAATTTAGAATTAATATTAAGAAGCCTGACAGTATCACTAAATAAATAAACGTGTAGAAAGCACTTTAATATTTCTATTTTAAAAGCTTTCAAATTTGCAGAAAAGTCAAATGAACCACACTGAACACTCATATACTCCTATCCTGGATTCAACTACTGTAGAGTTGCCAGATAAGATATAAGATTCCCAGTTAAATTAGAATTTTAGATAAATAACAAAAATTTTTTAGGATGAGTATGCATGCAATATTTGGTACATATTTATATTGGAAAAGTAGTTGTTGTCTATCTGAAATTCAAATTAGACTGAGCATCCTGTGTTTTTATTTGGTAAATCTGACAGCCCTAACTTAACTATTAACATCTGGCCTCACTTGTTCCAATCTTTTCTCTACGTATACTTTTCCTTTGCCAAACCATCTGGGAAACATTTTAAAAATAAAATCACAAGTAGGTTTCATATGTGTATATGAAGCAGAATCATCTGCTTTGGTTTTTTTGGTTAGTGTTTGAAATTTCATTTTCCATTGGTTACTATATAGCACTATTTCACCACTCTCGCCTGGACTCTAGGCTAGTTCTGAGTGCACATTCATCATGTAGTTACAAAAACACTTCAATTCACATGTCAAAAAGCTAGATACTGTCACCAATGAAACAATAATCAAGTGGACTCTGAGCACCATCCTTCTAGAATTGATACTAAAACCATTGCAAGCTAAGGGCAAGCATTCTACAAAAACTCTTGCATTGACTAAGCAACCATTGCTTGGTTCTTGTAGATTTTCTAGCTTTTATCAATTTCTTTATTTTTTTTTCATTTTTTTCAAAAATTCAACAGCAGGGGGATTCTCAGTTTCTTTAGTACAAGAAATCTCACCCCAATTCTACTTTATTTAAATATATCCATATTTTTAGATAACATAATAGTTAAGAGCACACAAGCTCAGGAGTCAGACAGTTGTGGGTTAAAATCCTATCTCCTGTAGTTATGGCTAGTTCAAGGAAGTTATTTAATTTCTATGTAACTCATTTTTCTCATCTGTAAAATGGAGTAAAATATCTACCTCAGGCATCTGTTGCAAGGCTTTGGAGAGCTTTGTGCTTGGCACATAGTAAACTAGCAATTATCGTGTTGCTTTCCACCATAATTTATGATTTTCGCTGAAGCCAATTTTATGTTACATGTTCCATTATCTTTCCCTGGAAATAATTTCCACAGTGGTTTGAAGACTTCTAAACCATAGCTACTGCCCACAACCATCTTATTACAACATATCCGAATACTGTCGTCCTATATGAAAGCAGAATGGAGGTTAACAGGGAAGAGGTCTTGATGTATTCTTAGATCCCATCCACACAGATAGGGGTCAGGGAACACAGGCTAGATAGAAGTATAGTAGAAAACAACTTTGGCTCCATCAGCGACCACCTGGTTATGCATGTGTTTGTGCACAAGGAATGAGAAATGATGCCAACATATGTAAAAGTCTATGTATCATGTATGGAAAATGATCCTTTCTTCATACTTCATATAGTCAGATGTGTATCAGATCAAAGCGTCCAGTTTGGGTCATCAGACCTTTTAAAGAGTGTGGAGAAACTGGAATAGATTCAGAAAAAGAGAATCAGGAATATGCAAATATTACATGAAAAAGAGTCAAAAGAATTGACGCTGTTTAGCTTTAAGAACATCCAGGATGACTTGGTTTGTTTTTAAGAACAGGAACAGCTTTCTATGAAGATTCTGATCAGCTATTCCTGTGTTCAGAGAACCAAACAAAGGAAAAGGATCACATTAAAGTAGTGTACATTTTTATTTTGTATGAAGAAGAGCTTCTATCAAATTTGGTGGTAAAATAGAAGACTAGACTGCTGAGTAAAGTTATGGGGTCTGTCATAGGGAAGTTTTACCTTAAAGCTTTGTAGATAATCGCCAGTCCTGGCTATTTTCAAATTGGCATCTACCTGAACCAAGCAAGGGGCTGCAGCTGATGAATGCTGGAGGTTCTTTCTAGCTTTGAAATATAACTAGCAAATAGCAATGGGCTGCATATGGAAGATATGTTGCACAATTGAAAATCTGTTAAACAATTATTGCAGCAATGGGTCAGCCACAATGCAGGGACGAGCATTTTGGCATGCTCTGGCTGCTGCACAGAGCACAACATGAGACCCATCAATCAGCTTTTAACAGACAATTCCAGGTCAGCCAGACTGACTGGATTTTTAGTGTTGATTGCACTGAATTTGCATTTGCTATTACGAAAGAAGACAACCACCAATTTCTTAGAACATCAATCAGCGTGCATGCCTTGACCCATGACTGAGGAAACAAATAAAATTTTAAAAAGTTCTCATTGAATTAACAATTCTCAGCATGGATGGGAATATTTTCCTTATTAAATTCAGAGTGGATTCATACTAGAAACAATTTTGGTGTAGTGGCTCTCATTTATTATAGATTACCGACTTTCAGTGCTTGGCTGCCAAAATACTTTGGCTCCTTCTCAAGCCCCAGCAATTGCATAAATTTTTCCTCTCTTCATGCTCCAGAGCCATCAACAATATCTCTAGATGTCTTTTCTTCTCATTTTACCTACTACTTTTGTCTCCAGTCCCCTAAACATTTCCGTATACTATTTATACTGTCATGTATTAATGATGGTTCATAGGCATGTACTGATTCTTGTGATCCTCTCAAAACTGTGTGCCTTTGTCTCTCTACTCAGTTTCTATGTTTTCTTAATCTGTCCACAACTTCAGATATCCATCTTCTGCAGGTCCATATTTCTCTGCTTACCCATACATAGACTGGCACGGACACTTGTAAATGAAATATGTATCGTTCAGCCAATGTTGTTGTCTCTGACCAGATCTAAAGGGCTTGGTTGACTGCATGAACAAAACAAAACAACAAAAATAATGAGACAAGTAAAAACAAAAACCTGTGATTAAAATAAGCTGAAAGTTTATCTCCCACATGAAAGAGAGCTGGAAGTGGAAAGTTCGGGGTGGGTAAGGCAGCTCTGGAGTTATACAGGCCTTGGATTCCTTCTGCCCAGCTACTCTGCCCTCCGTAGCACACAGCCTTGTGGTCTGGTGGGTTGTCCCAGCTTCAGGCATCACATCTGCATCTCAGGAGGCCGGGTCGAGGAGGAGAAGGGAAAAGGGCAGACTCACTTCCTTCAAGAAGATTTGCGAGAAGTCCCACGCAGTATTTCTAGTTGAGTCTCATTGGTTAGGACGTAGGTCCATGGCCCTTCCTAGCAGCAAGGGAGGTTGAGAAGTGTAGTCTTTTATTCCAGGTGGCAATGTGGCCTGCCAGAAACCAGCATTCTATTATTATGCAGAAAGGAATCAATAGATAATGGACCAGACCACCAACAGTCTCTAGCACAGAGCCCAAATGTTGCTTTGGCAAAAAGAACTTCAACCCAGATTTAGTTATTTGCAATGTTGGTGTGATGTGGATATTTCCCTTTGGTGACTGTGCACCAGGTGCTGTGTGAAGTGCTTCCTCACAAAATCCTCATGAAAACCTGTGAAGAAGGTGCTACTATTATGTCTCAAGGCTAAATAGTTCCATTTCATAGATGACAAACTGCAGTACATAGAGGAGAAATAATATACCCAAGCCACATAGTTAGTTCATAGTAACTTTAAAGCACTATGGTCTTTAAAGTACATAGTTCATAGTAAAGTTGGTAATTGAACCCAAGAAGTCAGATCCCTGGACATGTACTATTAACCATACTGCTTTGTTACCAGTAAAGTAGCATAGGAGTGTTGTCTTTCTAAGAGTTTGTCAGCATAAACCATGGCAGAACTCTCAGGGATTCTCTGATACTGCCTTTATTATGATCATACGCACATGTGTGCACACACACGCACACACATACACATACAGAGTCCCTGTATGTGAAAAAAAAAATTGATATCTCTGCCTTCATTCGGACATGGTAGACAATTTTCAGGAGTTGCTAGGAAGCCTTATAATTAGTTGATGGTGACATCTTTCTTCTACCTCCTCTTTCATTTCTTAAGCGTTGTCTTTATTTTTCTGCTTCCTAGAAATGTGCAACTGTATAAAGTTTGTTTTGATTAAGTTCAGTTGCTGCAGTGTATTCATTCTTTTGAAGAACTTTTGTTCTTATAGTTACCTAGGACAGTAGAGAAAAAGCCACAATTCAAGATGGTGCTGCCCATCCATTTGGTTGGGAAAATGCCATGCCACTGTGAAGCCTTGTCAGCTTAGGCACAGGACTGATGACAGGCTCATTGTAGAAAACAAGATTAAAAGGATTTGGGGGATTGATTTTGGTCTAAAGAAACATATTTTATTGCTTTGATTGTACAGGGGAAAAAAATCACAAAATTTTAGTCACTATACAGGGACAGGTATTTGGCAGATTGGAAAATGTACCTTAGTCCTACTGAGTGTCAAATTAATGGAATGTTACCTTAAAGGAAAACTAATTTCAAAACAATCTGTGGTTTTTTTTTTTTAAAAAATCCATGTTTTTTTTCTTAAGTCAAATATTATATTTCCTTCATATGAAATCAAAACCTTCTAGTCAAGGGTCCATTATATAAATATTTCATGTCAGTGGATGTGAGAAATAGTCTTCTTTTGAAATAACTGATGAAGAGTAGGCGAGATTTAATGCCTTGGGAATTCATTATTATTTCAAACTGTTCTGAAGAGGGATTTTGATAGTTCTTTGTTTCCATAAGTCATCTTAGAGTTTTCCAGAAAGGACTGAAGGAAAATGGAATAAAGATAGAGACAGCTTTTTAAAATGTTTGGTGTAGAACTTGTCAAACATATGAAGAGTAGAGATAATGCCATTGTGATCTTCCACATAACCATCATTCAGCTTTGACAGTTTCCAACACATGGCTAGTGTTGTTTCATCCGCAGCCCCCATCCCCTTCCCTTCTATCCACTGGGTTATTTTGGAGTAAATCACAGAGTCTCACTTATCTGTAAATACCTCCTTATGCAACTGTCCAAACTGCATAATTTTTGCTCTTTTTATTTTTTTTTTTTTTTTTTTTTTTTTTTTTTTGTTGAGACAGAGTCTCACTTTGTTGCCCAGGCTAGAGTGAGTGCCGTGGCGTCAGCTTAGCTCACAGCAACCTCAAACTCCTGGGCTCAAGCGATTCTACTGCCTCAGCCTCCCGAGTAGCTGGGACTACAGGCATGCGCCACTATGCCCGGCTAATTTTTTCTATATAGATTTTTAGGTGTCCATATAATGTCTTTCTATATTTTTAGTAGAGACGGGGTCTCGCTCAGGCTGGTCTCGAACTCCTGACCTTGAGCAATCCACCCGCCTCGGCCTCCCAGAGTGCTAGGATTACAGGCGTGAGCCACCGCGCCCGGCCAATTTTTGCTCTTTTTAAACAACAGTTTCCCAAACATATTCTCACTCTGAAAAAAGTAATAATAACATTAAGAATGTGATATGTTTATTCTCTCTCCTTTTTTACTTTTTTTTTTTTTTTTGAGACAGAGTCTCACTCTGTTGCCCAGGCTAGAGTGCCATGGTATCAGCCTAGCTCACAGCAACTTTGAACCTCTGGGCTTAAGCGATTCTCCTGCCTCAGCCTCCTGAGTAGTTGGGTCTATAGTCATGAGCCCCCCACGCCCGGCTAATTTTTTTATTTTTAGTAGAGACGGGGGGTCTTGCTCTTGCTCAGGCTGGTCTCGAACTCCTGACCTCAAGAGGTCCTCCTGCCTCGGCCTCTCAGAGTGCTAGGATTACAGGCGTGAGCCACCGCACCCGGCCTTCTTCTTTTTTAAAAGTTAGTGTGCTTAAATCAGGATCCCAGCAGGTTCACATATTACATTTGGTTGTTATATCTCTAATGTTCTTTTAATATATGTACATTTTTCTTCTGTTTATTTTTCTTGCAATTTATTTATTGAAAAAATTTTCTTATGGAGTATCTCATTTTGTGGATTTTTGCTGATTTGTATTCCTGTGACGTCATTTATTATATTCTCAGTCCCTTGTATTCCTATAAATTGATCAGATTCAGGTTTGATTTCTTTTCTTTTTGCAAGAATATTTCTTGCAAATATTGGCATTGTGTACTTCCTATTCCTATTGAATTACAAGATTGTGTCACAAGATTGTATCACATCAGAAGGAACATAATTCTTCCTATTGTATCACACTGGGAGGAACACAATGGTAAGTTGTCTCCCTTTTTGTGATGTTAAGATTGATCAATTTTTGTTAGGTAATGTCAGCCAAATCCTTCCCTTAAAAAGTTCCTCATCAGCTTTTCACCTAACAGTTTTAGTAGCTGTTCATGATCACCACCTAAACTGATTGTTCCATTAGAAATTGCAAAATTGAGGTAATTGAATTCTATAATTTCTTCTTCATTAACTAGCTGGAATACTTTTATAAAAGAATGTCTTTCCTACATCAACTATTTGGTTACCTTGAAGTAATCTTGGTGTAGGAAAGGCATAGAAATGCTTGATTCTTTCCTTTGCCAATTTTCAGAATAATGAGCTTATTATTCCTGAACACCTGACAAAGTTGACAAATGAGCTTTTAAATTATTATTATAGGCAAATTATTTTAAACATGTTCAGTATGCTAATTTTCAAGTCTACTACTATTATTATTCCTTTCTATGCTCAAATTGTCCTGACTTTAGATAGTGAGAACATCTTCAAACTGGCTCCTTTCACGACTTTCTGGTGCAGCACAATGCTCCATGTTTATCTGTTACATTTCTTGCCCTAGATCTGGCATCAAGCCTTTCTCCAAGGTTCCTTTTAACGGAGAATGGTATTTAATCCCTGGTCTAGTTGCTGGGTTGGGCATTGTTTCTAGACCTTTTCAGTGGCCAAAGCTAGAGAAATAGCTCAGGAGTTCACACTAATACTTCTAATACAAATTTGGGTTATAGGATTTTTACTTATTTGATTTATATTTGTATCTTTTTCCTCTTTCACTGAAAACCTTGATTTCTAAATGAAATAATATAATTATTTATTTGCTTGATATTTTAACACTATCAGAATGACAATATATTAAAACTAACATTCTGATTACCAAGAAGAGTTTTGATTACTGAGAAAACTTTTTTACATTTCTTTTGTTGTTAGAATATGTTGCACTAGGAATACACAGCAAAATTACTATTTTAAAGTCACTTTGGAATAACTCTTCTTTGGGTGGTTATATCACCAACTCAAAAAATAGTTAAGTTTATTATTTTCTTTTAGCTTTCTTATTTTCAGAATTGATTTTTAAGTTTTGATTTTTTATGATGATGTACATATGTTTCCAGAGTAAAATCTACAAAATGTTTTAAAATCTAACTTTCAAATTCATCCCTTCTCCCAGTTTCCATTATGATGTAAAGATAGCCATTGTTTTCAGTTTGGGGTTTATCTTGGAATTTTTAAAATAAGCAAGTGTTTGTGTGTGTGTATTTGTAGAGTCCCTCTTTCTTAGCTATAAGATGGCATAGTGTACACATACTATGAAAACTGCTTTTTTCATTTAACAGTTTATCTTTGTGATCAAGCTGCATAGTGCTCATTTTGTTGGTGTGACCTTAGTTTATTCACATTGCCTACAGTCGGAGGGCATGTGGATTCTTCTTAATTTTTTACTATTATAGGACTATAGCAATAAACAGCCTTCTTCACCAATTACAATTTATTTGAGTAATTTTTTGATAAAGACATTTGGGTTATTTCATATCTTTCCTTCTATAAACCAAAGTGTGATAAACATCTTTGCACATGAAACTTACTAGATTGAAAGCTTCCTGAGAGTAAAGCATTTTGTTTCTGTTATATGCATAACACAAAGCTCATCAATTTGAAGGCATTCTGGACCTATTAATTAATTAAGCTAAATGAGTCTTGAAAGAGACATTAGGAAAACACATTCATATTTTTGGAAAACATGTACACATACATGTATTACTAATCTTTTAAGACCAAGAAAGTAAAGATGCTTTTCTACCAAATAGATTTATATCCATAGTTTGTTTATAGGAATGTTTCTTTAAACAAGTTATTCTCAAATAAATACTGAACAAAGTTAAAGGAAGGGAATAAGAAAAGTAGTAGTATTATTTATTGGGAAGCTGCCACACTCAAATTAGTCAAATAGACCACCAAGATTAATTGAATGTCTCCTATGTGGCAAGCTGCTGATGCAGTGGCTGAAAATAGTGTTAAATAAAACACGCAGCATCCTTGGCTCATGGAGCTCACTCTGTGGTGGGCAGGCATGAGTGGGAAGGCACAGATAATGGACACACAGTGAAACATGTATTTTAGCAAACTGATAATGGTTGGAGATAAATCATTGGAAACGGGACTGGGGTGGGATTCAGAGTCCACATGGTATACAAGATCTGTCCGGAAAGTGTCCAGCCATGTAATAGGAAAAATAGAGACATTTATTGAAGATGATACAAGATACAAGAAACATTGTACATAGGACAACGATGCCTCTGTCCCCTTCAAAGTAGGCACCTTGGGACCTCACACAATTCTCCCAGAATCTTTTAACCTAACCTGTACATGTTTAACATTCTCAGGTGCTCTGCTTGTCGCAGGCCTTCCAGAACGTCGATCACTTTCAACAGATTCTTGACCATCCTTGAAGCATTTGTACCACACTTTTATTTGTGCTGCACTCATTGCGTTGTCTCTGAAAGCCTTCTCAATCATCCGAATAGTTTCCGCAGAGGAATGTTCAAGCTTAATGCAAAATTTGATGCAGATTCATTGCTCTCCTCACTCAGTCATTTTGAATGTGATGGCCACATAGTATACATGCTCACTCAACGGCATCTAGCACTCCCTGACTAGTACAGTGAAGTTGTCATTGTTCACACATGCACATCCCAGTCCATTCTCCTTGGCTGCCCGGTTATATCCATGTCATGCTAACCATTCTCGTTAATAATTAACAATGGCTGGATACTTTCTGGACAGACCTCATATACAGCCTTAGATAGGAATGTGGTTTGGTGAATTTGAGGATGGGAGAATAAAGTGGTTCCTTTAAGATTGCATATGCTTTCCCTGGGAAGACTGCAGTGAGAATGGGTGATGAGAGGCTACCGTAAGGTGTGAAGTAATTGATCTCAAGAATGGAAAAGCAAAGTTATTAGGGGAATGTAGTTGATACCCTTCTTGGCACTTTACTTATGAGAGGTTATTTAACAAAATCGGTCCTTCTAGCACCCTCTGCTAAAAGAAATGTTACTGCCTAAGTTCTGGCCAAGGGAGTAAAGAACATTTTTTTCCACCCCCACCAAGCTGATTATAACAAGAATTAGCACTGCACTCAAAAGGCAAGCCACAAATTGCAATGTCTAGAGTGTGGCATTATCACCTCTGAAATGGACATAAATGAACTTAAGCAATCAGCTTTCTGGTCTTAGGAATTTGGAATTAGGAAACAGAGAGAACAAGGCAATTAGACAACAATGCAGAAACTGAAAGAGTGTAACGAGAGAGCCATTAGATAGAGTTGGGTCCATGCCACGCTGCACTAGGAGAAAGCAAAAACTATGCTGAAGGTGAAAGAATGTTCCAGGAACAACAGAAAGGATATGGAGAAAGAGTCAGAGAAGGAAGAGTGGTGGAGAAGGGTCCTTATGGCTACCTCATTTCCTGAGACCATTTCAGGCCCAGTTCCGATCAGGATGTTTCCTTAGAAGAAATCTACTTTTACTTGAACAAGGCTGACTGTGTATAATGAATGGACAGCTGCCATTTCCGTGGGACCAACATCTATTTTCTCTCTTTTGGCTAATGGCACACTGGTTTTTCTGCAGGAAAACTATTCTTCCTCACTGATAAGGTCCATGAAATGTGGATGTGACTGACTCATTTTTCATTCCATCTGTGGGCACATGACCTCTGTTTGGTCAATTGTCACGCTCTTAACATAATGATGGATTCAAGGAAGGCCACAGTGTGTACTAAAAGCCAGTGAAGTTCAATTTGGGGGCGTTTGTTAGAACATTTGAGAAAGAGAACTTTTGCTGTGGTTGCTGAGAAGACAGGATAGTGGCTATTTTGCTACCCATGTGAAGAAATCTAAGAACTGAGTTGAAAAGAAAACAGCAGAGGCAAGAGAAGGAGACAGCAAGACTAATGAAGAGACTGTCGTATGAATCTCTGAATCTGTCCAGTCCTGAAGCTGAAGAACACAATTAGGTAAAATACGGAGAGCGTAGGTCCTATATCACACTCCTAAGCCACACAGATCTTTTGGTTAGAAAAGCAATATATAAATGACAACGATAGAGATCTAGATTCAGAGTCCAAAGGAGAAAATCGATATAAAACCTGAAAGAGCTCAGGAAATTTCACCCCAAAATATGACTCCTTGGTATAAAGAATATTTTAAATGAAAGGCCATTGAGATCAAAAAGCATTGGGATGGGCTTTCCCCCCAACCACGTATACCAGACTGACCTGATCACAAGATCAAAGGGGACAATTGACTTCCCTTCCTCTCCCTGTTATCTCAATATATTGCAGACTGCAACCAGACCTAGCCCAAATTATTTTAAACACCAAACCTGTCTCTCAGGTTAATTTACAAGTCAATCTGTTTCCCCCATCCATTCCTCCTCCTTTCTTCCTCTCTAGCAACTGTTTATTGCCCCTAAACAGAATTACCCATACTCCTCATTTTCCCCCTCCTCTCTAAAAGGCACATATGAAAATATCTGGATCCCAGTGGGATATTGGGTAATCACTCTGTGATTCTCACCACGCACATGGTAAATAAACCTTTCTCTTATTAATCTACCTTAATTGTGAGTTGATCGTTCAGCGAACTTTCAGAGAAAAGGACAAGGTTCCCCTCACTCCTTCAAACCAATTGGGACCTTATCTTTTAACCTCTTCTTTCTATAGATTTTCTAGCATTTTGATTTTTTACATCCTCTAATTGCCTTCAAAACGTTTCTGATTATTCCTTGCTCCTGAGTTCCTTGTTTTCCTCTTTGTTGGAGAGGATATAGAGAGGACCGGAGTTGTTTCGTAGGTTCTAAAGCTTACCATCCCTATAACTGCACATGTTTTATACTCTGCCTCCTAACCTGAGTGTCATAAGATCTGAGTTCCAGGTGTGATCACGCCTGTGATCAGCCCTGTGAACTTGGGTAGCTGATCTGTCTTCTTTACCTTCCTGCAACTTTCTTATTTGCAAAAGAGGAGTCAGTCACCATAGCTGACCTCTAAGGCAGGAAGGGAAAAATTCTGGTACCCACGCTCCCATCTCCCTGACACGCCCACTCCAGCCTGGCCTGCGAATCACTGTGCCTATCTGTAGTCTTAGGTAATTCTCATGAGAGATAAATCCTGTTTGTCTTATCTGCATTGCAATTTCTTGAAGCCCTGAATTCTGGGATACTTCTGAAGAAGAATGTGATAAAATTTAATATTTCAATATTTTTACCTTTTATGTCTTAGAAATTGACTTCTTCTCTTAGATAACTGGCAGCAAGCATAGAAGAAATTTAATTTTAGGATTTTTCAGTTTTGTGTAAAAGCTTAATATCAGGGTATAGGCTGTATAAATAAATTCTGACAGAGTCTACCATCAAGTATTGCTAAAATAAGCCAATGATGCCATTATAGTGAATAATTTTCCAAATATTATTTTCTTAGGAGCCTGAAGATTTGAAACATTGGCTTGAGTGACTCCATCACCCAGGCTTAAAATATGCAGTCATCTGCTCTTAGCATTGACTCAATCACCAAGGCCTTTGGCTATATCTGTTCTCTCAAACTATTGTTGCCATCATCAGCCTAGTCTAGGCCCTTATTATTTTGTGCCTAGAGCATTGCAAAATGGTTATAATTTGTCTCTCTGACTAATTTTTTTTCACTTGCTTCGTCATGTCAAACATGTTCACATTAGTATTGCTAAGACAATAGTTTGTTGCAGCATCTCATCAATCAAAACCCAAACTTCGTGTCTCTGCCTCAAGAACCTCCATGGCTTGGTCAATACCTGCCTTTCATCCCTCTACATAAGTTTTCTGCTTAGTTTATTTAGCTCATGCAGTCAGCAAGTGTTTATGGGGTAGTTACCCTGTAGCAGGATGTATACTATATAGCTGGATATGCTACTATGAAAAAGACACCACACCTATCATTCCAGAGCTGATGTTTCTACTGGAACAGCCAGACAAGTGAACAGATAAGATACACTGGGGTGAGCTGGACCATGGGGGAGGATGTGGAGAGTTAGAGGAACCCAAAGCACACGCAATTCATCCAGTCTTGGAAGCCCCAACAAGGCTTCCTTGAGAAGATAGTATCTCACCTGAGCCCTGTGAGACAAGTAGACTGCTCTAGTCATTGGCTCTGTGTGTGAGAAACAACCTTCAAGGCCCAGCTCAAACCTCAGGCTGTGAAGTGCTCCCTTAACACCTGGTTAGTACCCACTGGTCCTCTCCCTGCTTTGAGCTGCTGTCGCATTCATTCATTCATTCATTTATCAAATAGTTATTCTGTCCTATTATGGACCAGGAACTGAGACATAGCAGTGAATAATTAAAACCCTGTTCTCTGGAACTTACATTCAAATGGAGTGACTCAGAGAATACCAAACAAATAAAAAATATATAATGTGTCAGGTGGTGGTAGCTCTATGAAGGAAAATAAAACAGGGTAAGAATAGAGTGGAAGATGCTGCTTTAGATAGAGGGCAGTCTCCCCTGCCAAGGTGACATTTGAGCAGAGACGTGCACACAGTGTGGAGAACTGAGGGAAGAAGCTTCCGGACTGAGTGAATGTTGAGTACTGTGGTCATGAGACCAGGAAGAGTGTTTGGAGTTGTAGGAATAGCACTAAGTATTATTCATTTGACTTTTCATTAGATATTGCCTTGATTCATAGCAGACCTTTCATAAGGGTCTGAGCTGCTCCTCCCAAAAAGCTCCTCAATAAACATTTTTTGGTTTATTGAGGTCAAGAACTGTAACTTCAGCCTCTTCATAGTGTTGTTGCGGTTCTCCTCACCCCCAATTCCCGTATGCTAAATCCAGCGTCGTTATGAGGCTATCAAGGGGCGTTCATTGATTGAATGTGAAGTGGGATGTGTTCATGCTCTTGATGAATTACATATGCTATAAGACACTAGTACTTTCCTTACCTGCCTGATATTAAAAGAGAACACTCCACAACCACCAAAAGAAAAGTGTGTGGTGGAGAGGGAGGGTGCAGAAACAGAACATACAGGCAGGGAACTAATTTCAGGGGCCTCTTGCCCTAGTCTGCTGCTAGGGCAAGAACTGGAAGACTTCTGGCGGTGTTTCTGCAGGTTTTAATGTAGTAGGGTTGGACTGGGAACAGGACTGGATAGATGACTCCAGAGAAAGTGATTTAGTGAATTGTAGTCTGTGGGTTGATTAAGTATTGATCAGTGACCCAGCCCAGGTCTGAAACAGCCTCAGAACTACCTCGTGAATAAGCCATAAAGCAAAAGAATTGCTCACTGATTTAACTGGCAATCTCATTTGGGGATGCTGTGAAATCCTTAGGAATAAGAAGTTTAGAAAGTTTGAAAATTCACTTAAATGTTTAACTCTTTAAATATTAGTGCTCCAAATATCACTAAGGCAAATAAGATATTAATTGCTGAACTGTTGGCTGTGAAAGCAACGAATTCATTCTTATTTGAGATTCAGGAAGTGCCTGAATCAGATTTCATTAGGTCCTTAAGACAAGTTTGGCATGTAAATTCTTTAGGTGCCAAGTTTGAACAGGATCACATTGTAGATCAGCAGTGTGGACTGTGGACCCCTCGGCATCCTGTAATATCAAAACTATCGTCATAATGATGCTGAGACATATACTATTTACTGTGTTGACATCTGCATTGATGCTACAAAGCAATGGTGGGTAAATCTGCTGGTGTTTTAGTAGGAATCAAGGAGGTAGCGCTAGATACTGTCTTCATTATCATACATTCAGTGTTAAAAAAAGATGCAAATCTTAATAATGTCCTTGATAAAACAGTGAAAAATTAATAAATCTTGACCCATGAATACCCATCTTTTTAATAATCTGTATCCATTAAGCACTTCTGCACATGAAAGTATAATGTTTGTCTATAGGAAAAGCCATTGTTTGAGATGAAGATGAACATTTTAACTTAAAAGAATGGCTTCAAACTCTCATTTTATAAAAAAACGAAGTGAGCCTGTCACTTCGAGAAAAATAATATTTGTTCTCAATGATAAAAATTCAAGCTTTCAAACGGAAATTTGAATTTTGAAAAATTTGTATCTTCCACTGTCAGCTTAAAGCTTCCCAAAACTTAAAAAGACTTTTATTATGAAATCTTTGTTTATTATGTGGATATTAACAAATGTAGTATTTTGATATTGTTTAATAAAATGGGTCAACATTCAGCAGATCTGCATAATTCAATGGACCAATATTTTTCAAATGACTGGTGTGCATGATGTTACAAAATCATACATAGGTAAAAGATCCATTCAGGATAAAACATAGACCAGTGGATTTTAATGTAATAAATATAAACAATTTGTTAAAGCAGTTTCACATTCCACATTACGATAACCATTAAAAAACTAGCACTTGTTGAGTTTTGGTACAGTATCAAGGAAGAATATCTATAATTTTCCATAAAGGCATTAAAATATTCTCTGTTTTTCCAACTAAGTATCTGTGTGAGGACAGATGGTCTTCATATACTTCAACCAAAGCAACACATTGCAGCACATGGAATGTAGAAGCAGATATGTGAATTCACTGTCTTCAATTAATCTAAACATTAAAGAGATTTGCAAAAATGTAAAAAGCTTAGATTTTTTTTTCTGAAATTATGTTTGTCTTTCTTCTGAAATTTTTGCTTAGGAAAATATGGCTATTTTTATTAAAATAGGTTATAAATTTATGTTAACATGTAATGGGTTTGTCACTATTATTTTTAAATGAATAAATATTTATTCTTAGGCTTAATTTCTAATATGGTAAATATCAATAGACAGAAAATGATATAAACATATCCCTTCAGGGTATAAATTCTTCAGGTTAACATAAACAAAAACTCTTTGGGGTCCTCAATAATTTTTGGAGTGCAAAGTGTCCTGGGTCCAAAATGTGTGAGAATTGCTGCTACAGAGGGTTAATAATCATTATATAATGAAACAATCCAATGACTGTCAGTATGTTAGTCTGGGTTCTTCAGACAAATAAAACCAATAGGTTTTATTGATATATATTATTTATATATACATATTATATTATATATGTTTATATAATAAACATATAACAATAGTACATAATATGCAATAAATATATAATATGTTAATATTATATATAAATATTTGTATATATGTTGGGTCACAGTCTGAATTGTCAGATCTTTGTGTGCTTATGGCCAAAGAATGACCAACCACACCAAAGTTAGGCAAGCATGAAAATGAGATTTATTGAGGAGACAAAGACAGGATTATAGAGCAAGAGTAAGATGTAGGTTTACAGGGTGAGAGCAAGATACATAGGTCACAGATGATGATCAGACCCATTATTGTAGCAAAAGAGAGAGAGAGAGCTGGGTTGTGGTCTGGGTCTTGTTTTATAGTGTCCAGATAAGGACCTCACTTGTGGCTCAGATGTCACCACAGAACCACTTTGATTAGACAGTTGGGAGTTATATGACCTGAGTTTTACTGCTCATGCGGATCTCCCATGTGCCTCTCTGAAAGCCCATTTGGGGGGGGGGGTCCCTAGAAGATCCAGAATCCCTCACTATCTACCTAACATATATATAAAATAAAGAATTGGTTCATTCAGTTACGGAGGTGTTGAGAAGCCGGCAAGCTGGAGATCCAGGAGAGCTGATGGTATAGTTCTGGTCCCGTCTGGAAACACAAGAACCAGACGAGCCGATGGTGTAAGTTTCAGTTTGAGTCCAAGGCCAAAGGCAGGAGAGGATCAATGTCCCAGCTAGATCCAGTTAGGCAGAGAGAATTCTCCATAGTTCAGCCTTTTCTTGCATTCAGGCCTTCAGTGGATTGGATGAGACTCACCCACATTGCTGGAGAGCAGTCTGCTTTACTCAGTCTACTCATTCAAATGCTAAATTGCATCTAGAGACACTCTCACAGGCACACCCAGAATAAGGTTTGGCCAAATGTCTGGGCACTCCATGGCCTGGTCACATTGACACATAAAATTAACCATCACAATCAGCAACATGGAAAACAATTTCATCGTTCCCTTGTTTACATAAATGAACACATAGATGAGAGGAATCTGTTTATCCATGGCTAAATGGTTAGGTGGGTAGCCTACCCCGCTTCAGACCCTTGTATTAGGTTAAGCGAATCAGAAGCTTCTGTCCATGATCAAAGATGCCCGTAAGACTCTTCTTCTGTTTTATTTATTCCTTCTTTATCCCCATTCTTCTTTCCCATTCCTCTACTCACATAAGCAGCTCTTCTAATGCTTCTAAAGTATTTTCTGTGTATGATTTTTTTCTGATATATGTACTCGTAAAACACATATTATGATTTTATGTTGCATACATTTTAAATTTACTTAAATGATATTGTGGTATATATTTTCTTTCCTATTTTTTTATCTTAGCACTATGTTTTAAAGATCTATCCTTATTGCCTCATGCTAGTAAGAAAAGCCATACGGACAGATCATCTGACTTACATACATTTTTCTCATCACACATTATGTACCTAGAGATTTGATGGCTGCATTAAAAAATTTCACCTTTTAATATGACAAACATGAAAAATCATCTCTAAACTATAAAATGTATACAGCCTAATCCAAAATTATTATACCATTTGTTTTCAAAGCTCTTATTGTCAAACAGCTTTTATTGATGGTCTGTGTATGCTACATATTTGTTTGCATCGTGAGGGTTTCTAAGAAACCTGAGCCGGACCACAGGGTTTTGAAATCTTGGCCTCACAACAGTGTGATCTTGGGCAAGTTACTTAACCTCTCTGTGTTTTAGTTTCTTTAGCTGCAAAGTGGGGTTAAAAAGAGTACCTATGGTGTTGACACTAGGCTTTAAATGAATTAACATTTGTAAAGTGCCTGGCACACAGGAAGCATCATATAGGTGTTTGTGAAATGAAGTGAAATGAAAGAAAAGAACATGCCGTCTGAGAACATGACTTGTTCTATGAATCAGAATCTGCTTTTTCCTTTAGAGCATTTCTCCCCTTTATCTTCCTGGGGAAAATGTTTTGGTAATGAAGAGTCACTACGTGATTACAGATAGAGGTAGTAGTATTACTCTATTATTTTATGATCTTATGTATAATCTTAACAGTTAGAATATTTAAAAACTTTATATTAAACATTCTAAGTAGCTATTAGAATTATCAGAACAAGAAATAAGAATAGAGATTCATAGGTCAAAGAAGTTCATGGGCAATTAGATTAAGAAAATAAAAGGACTGTGCATTTCACATCCAATAGAGTAAGTTATCAAGCTCTTTAGGGCCCACAAAGCCATCCACTTTCCTTTCCCATCAGCACAGTTATGACTTCACTGTTCTCTCCTGGCCACAGAAAACAGAAATTCCCAGTGCCAGGACTGTGAAGTCAGAGCAACTAAAATAACCTTCAGGTGCCTTCTTTGTATGACCAAGTAATTCCTGGCTCAAGGTTTTACATTTTTCTCTGCTTTTATCCTTACCGCTGATAAAAATATCATTCTAGGAGCACCAATGAAATGTCAGAAAAAGATGAGCATTTTCAATGGGGTTTGAAGAAATCTTTCAAATGGAAGACCAATCATGGGATGTATTTCTTAATTTAAAATTCAAGCTAAATTTAATTGACCCAGACTGTTTTTCATTATAGACTGTTGCTAACTTCCTTTCTAAGAGGGTTTACAATGCCTTACTTTTCAGATTGGGTTCCCTAAGATAATGCTAGATTAACTCTGAGCTGTGAATTTTCCAAATGCTCTTGTTTAACATATAATCGATTTAAACAGAGCCATTCTACACAATGCAAACATGGTAATTGGTGCAATTTTATTTTTTTGCGGGAAACAGCATACAAGAATATGCTGGCTTTGACTTTCTGGATCTCTGCACAGTCAGAAGTCTGGCAGAATAATCACTGAAGTTCAAATTAGAGCCCCAGATGGAAACACAAACAGGGGCCACCACTGTGCCTTTTTCATGCTTGGAAGTGCAGTTCTGGACAGAAATGTGTTTCCAGTTAAAATGTAATCATTTCCAATTCCTTCTGATCGCTGGATCATATCTGAAACAGCCTGAGGACTACAATTGCTTTTAATTACTACTGAATGTTGATTGAAATGATCATTTCCTTCTTATACGTTTGTATTTTTATGGAACAAACAAGAATAAAATAAAGATATAACTTCTTTATATTTTGAGTATTATTTTGGGAAAGATCTATGTTGGGCATTACCCTCTTTGGGTCAGAGTTTCTTTGTGAAGATTGGATTTTCCCAACTTTCCTCACTATGGATCACAGAAAGAGTAAGGTCAACTTCATATCTTTGACTGCTCAAGTTTTGAAATTTACGTGGTGTTTTTTGTTCAGTAAGGCTCAGGAGAGTTCATACACTTCTCCGATTAAAGAATTTAAAACTGTAAGACATCTTGGACAAGGCTTATTCTAACTGTACCACACTCCTACCTCCTGTACCATTTAAAAAATGAATGCACTGAGATTGTTGAGAGGAACAAGTAAAAAACCAAAACTACTCTCTACTGCACACTAAAACTTCATGGAATATCAATATTTGAAATTTTATGAGTTTTGATCTTTATATATTATCAAATTGCTATAAATATTAATAACAATTATCCCTCTCCCTAGCTGGGACCTGGGGCAAATAGCCTAAAATCCAGCAGTGAAGAGTGGTACCTAAGCCCCACTCAAAATAGGAACGAATGGAAAACACGAAGTTGTCACACGACCTTGCATGATTTAGTCTCTTGTGTCTCCCTTCTGCACAACCCATCAAATAATGTATTTTTTGGTGCTTTTCTGACTATGTCAAGATTCCTATCACAAACTAGAGAAAAATGATTGAGGAAAGTGATTCTATTGTGGAAATACATGAACCGCTAAAATGAATCCTGTATTTGGGTTTCCCCAGGAGCCTTTGGCAATAATGAAATTTGTATATGTGTCTGGTAAGATCGCATAAAACAATATGTTTAATCAGTCCACAAAATGTTAATTAATAGCATAAGCTGTAGAGGCAGATATACCTCAGTGGTTCAAATCCACCTTACTAACTTCTCTAACTAAACTGCTCTGTGCTTAAATTTTCTCACCTGGTAAGTCGCTAATTATAGACCCTCTCTCAAGAGTTCTGGGGAGAATTAAACAATATAGAATGAAGTGTTTGACACAGTACCAGAAGCACAGCTAGTCTTGAATAACAGTGACTGTTATTATGCTTAGCTATATGGTAATATACACACAAGAAATAAACTGTTGGCTTTGCCTTCAGTAATGTTATCCTCTCACTGAGGTTTTGACATACCTACATGAAAAGTTAAATACATTGCAAATCAGAATATGAGTGAGTGAGTCCAGTAAAAGCTTTAGACTCTAGGGAAGAAGAAATTTCTATGTAATGCAGTGGTCTCATATGGCTTTAAGGTGGAGAGAGGATTTGAGCTAGAGCATAAATGAAATGTAGGATTCAGATATTGAGAAAGGAGGTATGGTTCATTCCAAATATGAGTACTAGAGGGAAAATGGTCATGTACATAGGACTTTGGGGGTTATTGCTAAACCAATAACTATATATACACAATATATGTGTATACATTTGGCTAGAACAGAAGGTCATTTTTGTAAGGGAGTGTGTGAGATGTGGAAAGGTAGGTTATGGACAGCTTTAGTGTTCCTGGGTGTTTTTGAGTAAAGGAATAAGATGATTAAACAACAGTTAAGGAAGATTTATTTGGTTGTGTATTGTTGGATGGACTGAAGGATCAGATGGAGGAAGGGGTATGAGATGAGAAGTAATTTATGTGTGGACCAGGATGGCGGTTGTGAGGTTGGAAAAAGAAGATAATGATAATACCAAATTAGATAATGCAGTTTATAACCATCACCTGGTATAATCCCCCCAACAAACCTAAAGAATAGATACCATTATTTTACTTATCTTATTGATCAGAAAGTTTAAGTAATTAGTCGATATAACACAGCTGGAAAGTAAAAATGGTGGGATTTGAAGTCTGGCTTTTTGATTGAGAATTCACGTCCTTAACCATTGTGTCATACTGCCTGCCACATATGAGACAAATGGTTCCTGGAAATAAGATGCATTGTTTCCCTCACCAAGTACAATTTCTTTTTAGATCAAATGCTAGCTTAATTAATACTATGGAAATAAATAAAGGCCAACTAAATGAGAAACGCCAAAGCTATTTATTCTGAGCTTGCTGTAGTAAAGGAGTCAGCTATCCTCCCTTGCATTTTGGCAGAAACGCAAAGGCGGGCGAAGGCGTGGGAAAGCTTTATAGTAGAAAGTGGGAAGGCTTCAGGTATGCCCCGTTGGAGGCTGTTGGCCTGCGGAAGCAGTGAGCAGCCTAGCTGCAGGTGGGGCACCCTGTCCGATTGGTTATGGGTGCATATTTGACTTTCTCTGGTTGGTCATAAGTTGGAAACGGGCAAAAATTTGGGAAACTATCAGTTATTAATCATGTCCTGACCATTTTGGGCTGATTATTACAGAAGTTATTGTTTAGCTTCCTGGACTGTCACTAGACCCTTGCCTCCTGGGTTGTTAATGTCCCTGAGGGGGCTGGTGTCCTGGGCAGGTTGCTGCAGGTTGTAGGTCGGAGTTCTACTTTTGTGTACGTTCTGGCCATCGTCTGTTTGTATATTCAGTCTGTCAATACTTTTTGAGGGCTCAATTGCCTTCAAACTCTTTAATTTACTTTCTGATTCCAGCAAAAGAAACAATAACATCATTTAAGATATAAATGTTAGAAATGTAATTGAAAATTTATTAGGGAGTAAAAAGTTGAAACTGAGTATTTGAGGTTTACAGCCGTAAGGTATTTTATCCCAGAATCAAAAATATGCCTAATATACATGCGCTTGGGTATATATTTCAACTTGGCCTTGTGCCCACTCTTTCCATACTATCCCTTGCCCTGCAAGGGGGAAGCTTGTGAACTACACTTCCCAAAATCCCTACCCAGCAAGTTGTAGGTTAGATTCTCTGATGAGAGGGTCTTCCTTGAAGTATAGAAAGAGGAAAAGCCATTACTCTGCAAAGGCAGCTGTGGGCAGACAGGTGGGGATTGGCGGATAGTTCCTGTGGGCTCTTGCCTGTAGGTTCCAAGCATCCTTCTGAGAACTGTTCGTTTGGTGTTTCAAGCAGTTAAAGCCAATGGAGGCAGCTTTACTGACATTCTCTCACTTCCAGATTTCTGGGAAGTTTGCAGGGGCTTCCCTCACCTTTGCTCTCCTAGTTCTTCAAATCATTTGATAAGTCTTAACTCCCAGTGCCAAACCCTGTTTTGTTTATAATACCTAGAGCGATTTCTGTTCTTCTGACTGAACCCTGACTGAATGATTAGAAACTCTGCAAAAAATAGGAATATATGTATCCTCTGAGAATGTTCTGGATGAAAATAGAATACACTCTATTGTTAGACAGCCAAGACAATTGAGAGGAAAAAAAGTAAATATTTTAGGTCTCATATAGACCTAGCTTCTTTAGTGGCAGTATCCTTTCTTATTTTTTTCTTTACCTTCTCAGTGTTTAGCACAAAACCTAGCACAAATTAGGCATTCAATAATGTTTGTAAAATCAGGTTGTATTAAATGAACAGATGAGCAGGTAAAGAAACAGGAATTTTGAAGCAGATCAAAGCAGAAAAGCAGTTGGTCAAAAATATAAGAAGATATAAAAAAGAAAATAAAAGCACAAGTGACAGTAAAATACACACACACACACATCCTGCCAAGGCCCTTCCACAAGGAGAAAATGTAGTAGCAAAGTGTTAATGAGGAACAGTCTTAGAATTACTTTATAGTTTATTTCTGGTTGTATTTTACCTTTTAATGTTTTTCCTCACATTCCATCATTTCCATGGCTGTTAACTTTCTTCAAACCATTCTCAAATCCATTTGCTTTTTGCCATTTCTATTGTTGCAATCTTAATCCAAGCAGCCCTTATCTTTCACAGGAACTTCTGAAGTGACCTCTGAACTGGACCCCCTCCAATTCATTCTCTAGCGCTGCTCTGTCTATAGCGTGGCCACTGGCCACATGTGGCTCCCGAGCACTGAAATGCCTCTAGTCTGAACTGAGGTGTGCTGTAAGTTCAGCATACACACTGGATTTCAAAGACTTGATATGAAAAAAAGAATGTAAGATGCCTCAATAATAAAATTTTACATTGATTACATATTGATATGATCATACTTTGGATATGTTGGGGCAAATAAAATACATTATCAAAATTAATATGGTATATTTCTTTTTCCTTTTTAAGATGTGACGAATAGAAATTGAAAATTTTTGTTACGGCTTCCAATATATTTCTATGGGACAGCCATTGCTCTGGACAAAAATCTGTGATCTTTTCAAAACAAACAGTAGCTGCTATCGTTACCTTGCTTTAACCCTTGCACTTAGGATAAGACCAAAATTTGTGACGTTACTACATGCAGAGGCATTTTTTGACTCCCCAATCTATGTTAGATCTCCTTATTACTCTGTCTTATAGCAATGTATTTTGTTCAGTGTAACACATCACAATTTTTAAGTATTTATTGGTTTGATAAAAATAGCATAGTGGAAACACATATCACCAGACTTACTGCTCAGTAAATGCTCATGTTAGCATTTTTATGGGGCTCATGTAATTTCAGAGCCAGAAGGAACATTAGATATCACCTAGACAAATCCCCTTATTTTAGATAGGAGGAAATTGATATAGTTTTACTTTTACTACAAAAGGGGGAAATTCTCTTTTCTATGATTTATGTATTATTGAGTCAGTAACCTTTAGACTGAGAAACTGTAAAGTTTGATGTGTGAGACGAGATGATCCTTCCACAGTTCTATGAGGACTGCACGAGTTTGCTACTTACCCTGATATTATTTAATACGAGCCCACTCTGGAGCTCTGCCTGTGAGGAAAAGTGGGCCAGGGTGAGGCCTTCGTTGCAGAGAAGCCTGGGCCATTCTCTGCTAGTTCCAAATAATGCAAGTATTTCATTTTTTTCTAAATAATTTAAATTCTATCAAAGCAGTGAAGTCAATTGCAGTTGTCTGTTATTTCTCAGCTTTGTTTGTCTGAAAAAGCTTTTAGCCTTGATTTTTGAAAGATATTTTCACTGTGTATGGGATTCTAGGTTGACAGTACTTGAAAGATGTTGTCAATTGTCTGCTTTCTTATCTTTGTTTCTCTGTATGTTGTGTGTCTGTTTTTCCTGTTTTTCTCTGGCTCCTTCTTTTTTGTTTGTTTGTTTTTTAGAGTCAGGATCTGGCTCTGTCACCCAGAGTGAAGTGTAGTGGCTTGATCATAGCTCACTATAATCTCCAACTCACAAGCTTGAATGATTTTCCTGACTCAGCTTCCTGAGGAGCAGTGACTACAGGCATGTGCCACCACATTCAGCTAATTTTTTTTTCTCTTGTATTAATGTAATAATTTTGCTATTGCCCAGACTGGTCTTGAACTCCTGGCCTCAAGTGATCCTTCCGCCTCAGCCTCCCAAAGTGCCGGGATTATAGGTGTGAGCCACTGTGCTTGGCTCTTTGGCTGCTTTTGAGATTGTCTCTTCATTTCTGGTTGTCAGAAATTTGATTATGATGATGATGTGACTGTCATGATGTTCTTTATATAATATTTATTCAGCTTTGGGTTTATTGAGCTTCTTGGATCTGTGGATGAATAGTTTTCAGCAAATCTGGAAAATGTTTAGCCATTCTTTCTTCAAACATTTTTTCTATCCCCCTCTCTCTTATCTCCTCTAGGTCTCCAATTACACATATATTAGACTAGTTTATACTGTCCTGCAGGTTATTTTCAGCCTTTTAAAAAAATCTTTATGATTAATTTTGAATAGTTTTTGTTGCTATGTCTTGAAGTTGTTGATTGATTTTTTTTTTCTTTAGCAGGGTCTAATCTGCTGTAAAAACCATACAATGAGGCTTTTCATTTCAGATAATGCCTTTTTTTTTTATCTGTAGAAGTTCTATATGGATCTATTTTATATCTTCCGCTTCTCTTCTCATCATGCTTATGTTTTATTCTATGATTTTAAACATATGGATCACATTTACACTAGCCCTTTTAATATTCTTGGATACAGAGATCAGAGTTCAAGGTGACTGGAATTTATGGGGCAGAGTAGCAGAGAAAACAGAGCTGCACAGAGGAAGAAGGGGTGGAGTGCTCCAGAAATCTGCAGAGGGTTTCCTTTGAGGCTTTGGGCTCTGTTCTAATCAGTACATCCATGTAGGAACTACCCAAGGCTAGAGAAAGAAAAAGCTACCAGGAAGGCCTAGGCATAACAATGTCTACAGCTCACACAAGGCTGGGAATAGTTTGTGTTCCCACCAGCCTAGGGAAAAAGATTGTTATACACATGCAGCATTGGGAAGAATTTTTAGAAGGCCTTAGTGGTGGGGCAAAATTAACCCTAGACCAAAGCCATTCTAAGTATCTGGTAAGTGATACTCATAGATGAACAAAAACACACAAAAATATGACTTTATGCTACACAGGAAGATATTTTACTCCAGCCATGTAAATAACAGCCATACCACAATTGTTAGAATTGATCGATGATGACATTCAGGTAGAGTAATAATGTTCTGAGCATTGTTACCAGTTAAATTGTCTTTGGAAGGTGCTAACAATTATCTGTATAACAAAATGGTTCTCCTAAGTGGTTTAAAGATGAAAAAAAAATCACAATTTAGCTCTGTTGGCTGCTAGTTTCCATTTCTATCCAGTGTGTGGACTGCACGATTCCTTTTCCTTTTCAGGAACCATTTAACTAATTGGACAACTCCAGGCTCTCATTTCATTCTTGCTACTGTTCCCTTTACAGAGGCCCGTATGATATTTTACTAATGCTTATCTGCCTGCTCTCTCCTTGAAAGTAAGTTCAGTTTGGTTTAAAATGTACCTGAATCTAAAATCCCTTTTCCACTCATCCTCCCTGTTCATTACCCTCCTTCTAACCAGATGGTACTCTCTTTAATGCCAATATTTAGAGTAGTACTCTAAAGTGGATACTTGAAATTTCAGGCTCTTGTCAAATGCTAGTACTGAAAGAGGACTTAGCCTTGGGAAGGCCCTCCTCTTTCTTCTTTATCATAGAAAATGCCACAGTGCAAAATGAATTTCTATTGCAATCCCATAAAAACTTTACCAGTAGTGTGTGTTTTCCATAATTAAAAATGTATATACCAAGTAGTTTAAGATAAATTCCAGTAGGCTTTATAATTATTCCACCATCCCTGCCCTTTCCTTTCCAATAGGCACATGTTTTATAGTTATTATCATGGTATAATTAAAAAGAAAGAAAGTTAAAACTAATGGGGAAATTATCTATACCTCCATGGCTTTTCCTATTTTTTCAGCCCCCTACCCCTTTACAAAGACTGCAATTACTCGGACAATGGACAGACTTCGGAAGAAATTCGGTTAAATTGTATATTAACCCATTGTTGTATTTTATAAGAATAGCTATTTTTAACATAAAAATTCAAACAATTTCTATCCACCAACAACATCTAGATTCATGTATTTTAGTGATGAGGAGACTCTGTCTTGAACACCATGTACAGCTGATCTTGTTCAGTACCAGTGACTCACCTCTTATCAGCTAAACAACGTCTCTTTTTAGATCAAAAAATAAACTTGGTAAAAGAAGACGTGTAGTGTCCCAGATTGTCTAGACTACATAGGGTCAAATTTACAGATTATGCTGTAACACAGAGTAGCATCTAGGGTGCCTGAGAGATGGCCATTGTGTGTGATAACTCGCAGGTCCTAAGCACTGTCTTGTATTGTGAACATGTACTTTGTAGACTGCTTATTGCATGTATATGTTAAAAATCAGAACTGCAAGTAGACCTATCACCCTGAAATTTTCAAAAACTTCAGGTTAAATTTTAGCATGGGAGATTGCCCCTCTGTCACAACTTAAAACATCTCCAGGGCTTGAAACATGGGGATTAAACTGCTGTCACTAGAAATGGGATAAAAGAAAAAAGTGGCCCCTATCTGTGGATCTGAAGCAGTGAGGAAGACTAAAACTAACCTGCATTATATCTTCTTCAAGTTGGGTATCATGGTTAAGTAAGCTATCTTTTCAGTAGGAGATTTCAGGCTAACTATTTTATCATGTCATTTCTTTGCCAGGGTTTTTTTCCCCCTTTCAATATAGTCGTGGTTTTCCCATGCACTTTTTTAGGTGAATTGTCAGCAAGATCCAGTCTCAATTACTTCACACCTGAGCACTGTTATTACTCTATTTCACTTTACTCCATCTCATCACAAAAGCCTGTAATAGCTACTGAAGTCTATTTTCATCATTTGTCATTCTATCACGGTCTTTTGATGGCTCAAGGGTCTAATTGTACTACACTGATGTAGTGCCGAGGGTGCTGGCTCTGCTGTGGAACCTGTAGCAATACATTCCACGAAGCAGATACAGCCCCAAGTTTAAATGGTACCAGAACAAAGGTGTGTACTCTGCTCTCCTTTTAAATATACAACCAAACAACTTGGTACAACCTCTATACAAATTATGCCTTCAAATAAGAAAAGAAAATAAAGGTGTTCTGATTATTTTAGGGGTCAGAAAGTTATAATATTGTTAATCCAGGTCCTCCGATGTGTAGATGCCAAGATAGGTTTAAAGAGTTAACAAGATGGAATTAGAGAAATGCCTGAGAGAGATAAGGGGAAGGGAGCCAGAGAAGGCTGAGCCTTCTGACCGCAACCCAAGAACAGCAAATGAGAAGAGGGAGGGAAGGGTGGATGGAAGTGTCTTAGACTAACGTGACATCTAAGGAAGGTTCAGGAAGGCTGACAGGGAGTCCTCAAGCCAACGTTGGCTGTCAAAGAGGCGTCCTCGCAGGAATGGGCCTATCTTAGCATCCCTGCTGTGCTTGGTCCTCTGCTGAGAGCAGCCCGTGTGAAGAATGGCCTTGGCGCAAACACAGGAATGGATTTCAGAGCACGGCAGCTGAGGCCCTCATCATGTTCTCTGCAGTTAGAGGTCTGTGAGGCACATCCTTGAAACTATCACAGTTACTTTCTTACAATAGTAAATAGAGTTCAGGATGCAGAAATTAGTTTCATATAAAACTGCAGTTGGTCCCCAACCCTCAGGTTGCAGATTGGTACCAGTCCATGGCCTGTTAGGAACCGGGCCGCACAGCAGGAGGTGAGTGTCAGGGCGAATGAGCAAAGCTGCATCTGTATTTACAGCCACTCCCCATCCCTAGCATCACCGCATAAGATCCGCCTCCTGTCAGATTAACCGCGCCATTAGGTTCTCGTAAGAACATAAACTCTACTGTAAACGGCACGTGGGAGGGATCTAGGTTGCGTGCTCCTTATGAGAATCTAATGCCTGATGATCTGAGGTGGAGCTGAGGTGGTGGTGTTAGCACTGGGGAGTGGCTGCAAATACAGATTATCAGTAGCAGAGAGGTTTGACTGCACAATAATTGTAATGCTCTTGAATCATCCTGAAACCACCCCCACCCCTAGCCCATGGAAAAACTGTCTTCCATGAGACCAGTCCCTGGTGCCAAAAGGATTGAGGACTGCTGATATAAAATATCAAAATCCCCCTAATTACAAGTTCTATCACAATAGGACTTTTATATTGTTACTTAAAACAAGATTTGACAAAATATAAAGTACGACTACTAGGTCTCAAAGCAATGTACAGTACTTCATATGTCCAGAGCAGAGGAATTTTGTTGCCAAGTTCCCAGTCATGATCTGCTTTCATTTAGACCTTGAATCTGATTATGCTTAGCAGCTTAGGCAAAAAAAAAAAAAAAAGAAAGAAAATATATTTCTTTTTATGACAAAGGAAATTTAACATAAGAGGCCTTTTTTCTGGATGTAAACTCAAGCAGGAATTTATTCCTTGCCTCTGTACAAAGAACATTCACTAACATAATGGGTCATATCTCCAATTATGGGTTTACAGAAGGTTCAAAAACACAGTTCAAGGAGATGATTCTTGCATTGACCTTCCCTAATTGTAGAGGACGCAACATTAAACTGTAACTCACTCAAAGCATTTCTATGTCTGGCTTTGATAATATGACTCAAAACCGATACTTTTGAACATTCTAAAGTAATACTGGGTTACAAGTCAAAGAATTTAGAAGAGAAGATAATAAGCTTGCTTATTAGACTGGGCTAGACTTTTCCCATTATCTAATATCGTAGGGAAATCTGGCCAATCCTTGAGGATGGTGAATTCATAGCAGACTTTGTAAACAGTGTTTCCTCAAGTGTGGTATGTATATAGCTCACAGCCTGGGAGGTATTGAAAGATAAACAAAACTTCTTCATTTTCATAGTTAAAATGTTACTTTAATATGTTTTAGAAAAGAATATAACTAGCCCATTGAAACCATGAGTTCACAGATAAGGTTAAGTAAAAATTAAGGCAAATATTAAATAAATAATAGGATATTGGTAAGCAGATAAGGATGACGTGGGAGGCTAGATAATGGTCCCCAAAGTGTCCACATACTAATCCTTATACGGTGAAAGGGACATCGCAGATGTGATTAAGTCAAGGCTATTAAGATGGGGAGATTTTCCTGAATTACCTGGGTGGGCCCAGTGATGTAATCACAGATCCTTATAAGAGAAATGCAGGAGGGTCAGAGACAGAGGAGTAGGAGATGTGATGAGGGAAGCAAGAAGGGCAGAGTGATGCGAGAAAGGTGGCCACAAGCCAAGGAGTGCACATCTCCTCTAGGAGGCGAGAAGGACAAAGAACAAATTCTCCCATAAAGGCCCCAGAGGGAACCAACCCTGCCAATACCTTGATTTTAGTCCCATAAGACCCATTTCATATTTCTGAACTGTAGAAGAATAAATTTATCTTGATTTAAGCCACTAAATTTATGGTAATTTGTTACAGCACAAAGAGCAAACTAATGTTAGATATGGTGGAGAATAAACAGGTGGCAAGGAAGTGGCTAAGGGCGGAGAGCAGAACTGAATTGTAGCTAGGAACCAAATTGTGGCTAGGAACTGTTCCCTGGTGGGAACATACATGGTAAAAAGTTCCTAGTAACCTTTAACTGACCTAGAGCTCATTACCATCTAATTAGCATAACATAGGTGGAGCCTCCTGAAGGATTCTGGGAAAAACGCATGTGCAGAAAGGGAAACTGTTACATAACCACCCTGTTATGTAACTTGTTATAGAATCACAACCTGTCAATCACCCCAAAAGGCGGGAAACAACAGCCAATCCTGCCAGGAGAAAGGCGGGACAAACTAGTAAGCTTATAAAAGGCAGCGTGTGCCCAGACTTTAGCATCTTTCTCCACTTGTGGAGACTGACCTGTTCCACTCTCTCTGGAATGTATTTTCACTTTGTGTAGCTTCCTTCTTTCCTTTCATTCTTTCTTTTATATGATAAGCTATTTGTATAAAATTGCTCTGTGTTTGTGATCACTCTGTCATTGGCTCAACTTGATACCAGGACTCATTCTTGGCACTGGGAACCAGGGACCAGGGAACATCGGCACAGACAGACCTAAGACTAAGACAGTAATCAAATGACAGACATTTGTGAAGCATTATTTTGGCAAGTGTCTGAGCGCGGGTGTTTTATGTTATTGATCAAGACAATAGTGGTAAGCCGCGGATGCCAGAGTTCAGTGTCATTTGTGTATTTATCACTCAACAAATATTTCTTAAAAGTTCTTCGTTACCCTTGAATATCATTTCATCTGAATCTGGAGATTTGAAATCATTTATATAATTTAGTGATAATAATGATAATAATTAATAGCACTTACTGAGCACTAAACAGACCAGGCATTGGTCTAACAACTTTATACATATTTAATATTATCACCTTATGGGATAGGTTCTGTTATAATCCGCATTGTTAATATGCCCTTGCTGAAGAATAGGAAGGTAAAATAACTTACTGAAGATCACATGATGACGGAGCTGGCTTTGAATCTGTAGGTCTGTCTCTGTTTGCCACTTGTTTTTTTTTTTTTTTCTTTAATAGTTGAATTGATTGATTGATTGATTGTAGAAATGGAATCTTGGTATGTTTCCTGGGCTGGTCTTGAATTCCTGGCCTCAAATGATCCTCCTGCCTCAGTCCACCTGAGTAGCTGGGACTACAGGTGTGCACTACCACACCTGGCTTGGCTTCTGGGTTTTAACTGCATTTAGGGGTCCTAGATGTTCTCTTCTCATTCCTTGTCAGACTTTGGCTTCAGTTCCCTGTTGTCAATGTTTGCTATACACTCTTCATGAAGTGATCATTCCCCTGGCTGTAGAAGCTGATGTAAAATAAGATTGGAAAAATTCTGCCTTCCTTCTGCCATCTGATTACATTAAAGCATCTTCCCACTCACCATGCTGTTTAATACTCTTCCATCCACATTTACTAATACTACGTTTGCTAGTAATTTTCTCAATAAGAAGCTAGCTACTTCAAATATGAAATAATATCACGTAAAATATAGTTTTGAGCAACACTAAACAACAGTTATGGAGAAGTAATAAAAATGTAAGACACAGTTAAAATGCTGCTTAATTATTTGCAGGAATTTAGGCTAGTCTGTGCTTTCGCTTTTGCCCTTGCTTTTTGGAAAAGTGATGCAAACTTTCTCCCTCACTGTGGAATCTTGGATAAAGCACTTGGACACTTTATGCTTTGGGTCCAAAATTGGAGTTGGATTGGAAGAGCTCTAAGGCTTCTTTCAGTTCTTAAATTCAGCAACTCCAAAATACATATTTATTTCTTTGGGTGAAAAATAAGTCAACAGAATCCTGCCTATTGATATGACATGGAACTCTGATTTACCAGTAAATACCCCAGCCGTCTCTACAAACATGCTTTTGATGCCAGACTTAGGGTAACGTGAAGAGGTCATTCTATCACTAACCTTGCAGGCTTCTTATGAAATGTGCTCCCTTCCAGTGGGTGGGACCATTTCATTGTGGTTGGTTCCATAATCTGCCTTTCTCCTGTGAACTTTCTACCACTTGATGAAAATCAGAAACCAAGTTGCCATGTATTGTTCTAGCTTAATTTTATGCTACATCTCTCCAAATACTACCTGCTTGAGCTACATCAGTTAATATATAACATCACTTAGCTAGCTGGCTCATAAATGTCTAAAATCAAGAATGATGAGAAGGAATGTCTGCATTAGGTGTATGGTTGGACCAACTATCCCAATATTCCAGGGACTTTCCCAATTTTAGCACTAAGAGTCCTATAACCCAGGAACCCCTTAGTCCTGGGAAAGCCAGGATGGTTGGTTGCACTTCCTAAGGACCTTCTAAATCCTAAGCTCTAGATCAGTGATGTCCAGTACAACTTACTTTCTGCAATTATGGAAACATTCTATATCTGTACCGTCTAATACAATAGTCCTATGTGGCTGTTGAGCACTTGAAATGTGGACAGTGAAAATGAGGAATTGAATTTCCAACTTAATTAACTAAAATTTAAGTAGCCACATGTGACAAGTGACTATGGGACAGCACAGCTCTAGATGATGCCGCGAAAATGATCATGAGTGAGTTGCTGTGTGCAGCAGGCTTAAGGGAAGCACACTGGAAAGAAGTATGATTGCAAACTTGTACGACACTCAGCCCACCAGCTTTATGTCTTGTATCACCTATCATCCACTTGTATCCACGGACAAAGCAGTGTAATGAGGTTATCCAAGAATATTGATGTGACCCATCTTTGTCACACTCAGGAGGTCAAAGGATAGAATCCATGATGACTCTTAGAGAAACGTGATTTAAATTGTTTTAAGTGTGAGTTTCAGTAGGCAGGTAATCACATCCAAATGGAAACCCTCTACTTGTGGTTTTGCTAACAAGATATAAGCAGCTATGGATTTTAAGTATATGAAGAATGAGCCCATTTTGATTTAGCGCATAGTGGTTTAGTGAAGTTAGGGATATTAAACCAAATTAAATTCTAACTTGGAATGAGAACTGATTTAAAATTTTCCCCTTTAAGAGAAGCCCAGGGAACTGAAGTTTGCTTTATGATATCAAAGTGAGCAGTCAGCAGAGAGAAAAACATATTACATCCTAAAGAAGAAAGAATTTTCTTGAATTGCAGAATGTTGACACCCTACATCTGTCCGACATCAAAGCTGTTGGTTATAAATCTTGCAGATAACTGATCATCCCAAATCCATAAAGGCAAAAGTTGAAAGAGAACTTGGAACATCAGAAAAAGCACAAAAAACTCTACATCCCCTGAAGGAGTTGAAGCCAGTTACAGTGTGACATATATCACGAGGTTTCTGTAAGACTTGGCTGTCCATTTAAATGCTAATGTGCAATCCTGGCATATCCTAGGAGTGAAAGTGCTGAAGTAGGCAGCAGCACTGGAAATTTCAGACTGTTGTTGAATATTCAGTATCCATGTGCTAAAGAGCTCAGGTAGACTTTTAAATGTCAGAGAACAAACCACGGCTCTCACTTCTGTATGCTCTGCTATGAATTCTTTGGCAACGTGGCGCTTTTTAAAGAAAGGATCAGTGAAGTTTTGCACGTCCAAGTGATTTTTTATTAAGTTGATCAGGCAAGCAAAACAAGAGGTCATCAACTGCACTTCATACATAAAGTATTTATTAAAAGGCAAACTCAAAAGTTCTTCCTGTTTATTTTCTCATCTCAACCATCTTGAGCTGTGAGAACTGAAAATTGTCAAGCATTTAAGGCAAATTTCAACATTTTGCCTCATTTTCTTACTCTGTATTCATCTAGCACAAGCTATATTAATATAACATCACTGAGCCAGCAATAAGCAGGCACATGGAGAGGTAGTAATAACTGTTAATGAAATTGGTGCTTTGAGAAAAGGAAGAAGCTGTTCAAAGGCTGAATGAGTTTCCAGACAGTCAGTTATGTCGGAAACTTTAATTGCTATGTGGATAATTACTACAATCTCCAGAAAGAGGTTCTTGGTTTTCGTTCAACACATATATAAAGATCATCTCCAGGTGTCAGGCATTAAGCTAGGTTATGGGGATGTAATAATAATAATAATAATGATGATAGTGAACACTCATATACTGATTGCCCTGTCTGTCCCTAGCACGATGTAAATGCTTTACATATACCGTAGTCTTCCCTTATTTGCTGGAAATACGTTTCAAGACCCCCGGTGGATTCCTGAAACAGTGCATAGTACCGAACCTTAAATATACTATGCACAAATTTCTTTTTCCTTCTTCAGAGGCAGAAGATTCGTTTTACCATAGATCTTAGCAACTTCAGCACATGGGAACTTTTACCTTTTCATTTAATGGAAGCACTTCACGGCTTCTCTTTGGAAATATCCCAAATGCCAGCATCACTACTCTTGCGCTTTGGGACCATTTTTAAGTAAAATAGGGTTCTTTGAATACAAGCACCGTGATATCATGACAGTCAATCTGATAACTAAGACAATGTCCAAGTGACTAAGGGGTGGGGAGTGTCTACAGCATGGAAGACTCTGGACAAAGGGAGGATTCACGTCCCAGGCAGGATGAGGTGGAACGGCTAGAGATTTCATCATGCTACTCAGAATGATGTGCAGTTTAAAACTAATGAATTGTTTACTTCTGGAAATTTCCATTTAATATTTTTGGACTGTGGTTGACTGCAAGTAACTGAAAGTGCAGAAAGTGAAACCATGGATAAGGAGGGACTACTATATTAACTCATTTAATCCTACAACAGTATACTCCTGTAAGTCTATAAACACTCGTATAAGTATTTATGCAGGGGGAAACTGAGGCACAGAGATTTTGTAGCTCAACAAAATACAGATGGTAAGTGATGGAAATGGGATGCAGACTCACAAGAGTCTGATCCCCAAAACTGCACTCCTCAAACCACTATATATAGTGCCTTTGTCCCACCCCACGTTCCAGTGACGTTGTGAGCAACTCTCTATTTCAGATTCCTTTAGGTATTTTTTACAACAAAAGCCTGCCTCTCATTAGATTGTAAACACCTTGAGGTTTGCCCCATAGTGTGGTGACTTGCCTATATTCAATGTTCCACAAATGTTTACGGTATAGGCAGTGTAGGAGCAAAGGTTTTGAGGCCAGAGGAAGCTGAATTGGAGACTCAGCTGCCTGCTTCCTTGAGGCACGAGCTCAGTTTCTTTATCTACACAATGGGAATAATGGCGTTATTGTAAGGATTAAACTCTAGAGCTGAGGGAAGTGAGGTCCAGTCACACTGGAACTCTGCCCATCTAAAGTCCGTTCAGATGTCTTTATACAAGAGATCCTCTCTCCCTCCATCCTTTCCCTCTATTACTTTATTCAGTCATTCAATATGCTTTTTATTAACTATCTACTTTGTCCCAGGCTCTGAGATAATAATGAGACAAGTGGCAGGGTTACAATCCTGACTTCCAGAGCAGCAGTTCTTGGAGTGTGGACCCTCAACGAGCCGCAACAGCGTCCCGTGGTGTGATGGTTCACAGGGTGCTCACACGTTTGGCCAAACCTTATTCTGGGTGTGTCTGCAAGGTGTTTCTGGATGAGATTAACATTGGAATTGGCAGACTGAGGAAAGGCAATCGACCTTCCTAATGTGGGTGGGCTTCATCCCAATCAACGGAAGACCTGAATAGAACAAAAGGGCTAAGAGAGAACTTCTGCCTGACTGCTGAAGCTAGAACATCATAAGTTTTTTTCTGCCTTCAGACTGGAACTGAAAACTTGGCTCTTCTTAAGTTTTGAGCCCACCAGCCTTCAGGTTGGAACTGACAGCATTGGCTTTCCTGGTTCTCCGGACTTTGGACATAGACTGGAACTACACTATTGGTTCTCCTAGGTCTCCAGTTTGCTGACTGCAGATCTTGGGACCTCTCAGCTTCCATAATTGTGCAAGCCAATTCCTGACAACACATCTCTCTGACAACTATGTGTATCTCCTATGAGTTCCGTTTCTTTGGAAAACTCTGACTAATATACTCAGGCACTCAGCTCAGGCTCTATCCTGAGAGTGAGGCCCAGCCATCTGTGTCTTAACATGCCCTCCAGGTGACTCCGATTCTCACTATAGCTTGAGAATCACTGGACTTGAGAAAGATATTCCTGTTTGACCTCACCAGTGAGAAGGGCAGCATTTAACATCAGTAGAGTTAAACTCCCGAGACATGACTTATTTTCAGATATCACAAATGAATGCTATTTCCCTAAACTAGTTCATTTTGACAGTATCCCTTCCCTGCAATAACAACTAGCAGGCCCAGGTTGCCCAATCTCTTAATGAGCTTAGCGTTTATAAATACAAATATAAATATGATGGATATTTGTTATTGTTGCTTAATATATTTAATCATTGAGAAGGCTCTCCTCAAACTATCCAAGGACTCTAATTACTTTACTTTTCATGGAGATGGACCTTATCTAAGGAAAGCAAGCTTCAGGGATAATAACACTACATTGTGTTGGGCAGAGCCTGCAGGATTACAGGGCTCCCTTCCCAGGCACCTCATCTGCATTATTCCCTCCCTGTGATTAAACATGCAGGTCTGCTTTCCAGCTCTTCCAGGACACTCAGGAATTTGCATTCTGCTGTTCCACTGTGAAAACACACTGTCCTCAGGGCTGTTCACAATTCCTGTGCACCACTAGTGGTGAATGCTTGCCATTTTTATCGAAAGTAAGATCAGTAATGAAAGTCACAGGCTGCTTCTTCTTTTTTTTTTTTTTGCTTCAAGGAAGATGATCCAGAAAGAGTTTCATTCTTTCCCATCTGTAGGGGCACTTGAACAGATAATAGGCCTTTTGTTCCAAATGCGTTGTACCAGTACTTGGTCCATGCATGGTGTACCCACAGAGGTGAGACAGACCTTCAGTCAAACAGCATGCTCTGGAACTCTTTGCAGACAGAGCAGCAGTCTATTTATCAGTAAATACAGACAACAAATGGATTATAACAGGTGATGAGCTATTAATCAAATAATTCAAATGTACATATATCACCCAGAAATATTCACTGAGTGCTACTATGTTCAAGTCAGTGTCTAAGGACATGGTACATGGACACATACACAAACCTTAGATTATAATCACTACTAAGTGTATACTGAGTGCCTACTGTGTACAAGCCATGCCCTAGCCAATTGTGCACGGACACACAAGAAATAAAAAGCCATTCACTGAGTGCCTTTAATAAGGCACTTTATGTATACCTTATTCATTACATCCTCTCAACATCACTTTGAGACAGACATTATTGTCACCATTTTATAGATGTGAAAGTGATGTGCAGAGATGTTAAATAATTTTCTCAAAATCACTTATTTTGCGAAATGGAAGAATCAGATCTTAAATCTATTTCTTTCTGAATCCAAGCACTATTACCTTTTTTCTCTGTGCTTCCAATTTTTCTCTAGGTGGGAAGTCAGAACACATGCATTTAAAAACCTTAATAATAATACAAATCTGCAAACGCCAAGTGCCGGGGGAGGGATATGAAGAGTAAGTGCTAAAGAAACAGCGCCTGATATGGGCACTGTTCCACCAAGATCCTGCTGGGTCAAACAGAAACTACACCAGGTGCTTTAACGAAGAGATTGACTAAAATGGGTATCCAAGGATTGAAAATACAAAGGGAGCTCATAGGTAACCGCAGGAAGTAGCCACTTCTCCTAGACCGTGGGAACAAAGACAGGGGGTTGGAGTTATTGGAACATAAAAGCTCAGAGCAGGGTCCCTGCTGCGGTGGGAGCCAGTCTTCCGCAGGGGGTTGATGACTGTCTGGTGCTGGCAATTCTGGGATGGTGTGTTGGAGCTTGTCCCGCGAAGGCCAGGAAGGAAAATCTGAAAACTGCAACGTCTGGAATAACTGCCGCCAGTGAAAAAACGTTGCTGGTGAGACGCTCCAAGGAATAAGAAGTAACCAGAATCTAAGAGGAAGCACACGGAGGTACAAGTCCCTTTCTCCTTCCACCTTCCAGACTGCCTCTCATGCCCGCTATTGGCTCCAGCTGGCAGAGCAGCAATGCCTGCTCCTGCAACCCGAATTGCTCCTGGCTAAGTCTACTCCTAAGGGGAGGGGTAGACCACGTGCTGCCCCACCTCTGCACTGATTAGTTCATGAACTTGAGGAGAGGCCCCATGTTTGCAGAGTTCAATCTCACTTACACCTTCTGCTCCGTTTAGTGGGACTCCACGCATGATCTACACTCATTTTGCTCTTGTGGACTCAAAAGGTAGCATTTGCCAGGCTGTCTACCTGGTAGGTGGACATTTGTCAGGTTTTCCACCATGACTTAGCCTCCAGTACATGAGTCCACTGACTTGATCCTTTTTAATTTTACTAGTTGCTCCAGACACATTTCCCTCTCTGATAGAGTAGACTTCACTCCCACTCAGTACATCTTTTTGATTTATCATCTCTCTTTACAAAAACAAGCCCATCACTTTTTCTTTTTTCTGTATTATCTTTTGATCAGAACTGCTTATCATTTTTTTATCCCAAGTTGTAGATGAAATTCCTGAAAACCAGGCCTTCAAAGGGAAGGATAATTATAGCAAAAAGAATCCTCAAGTAAAATAAGTCAGTGGTTCTTCAGATTTCAGATCAGTGCTGGTCCAAGATGAAGTTTTCTCTAGTGAAAAATAAAGGCAATGTCGAGAACTATGAGAGGTAACAAGGTATCACGGTTAAGGACGAGGGCTGTGGATTCTTTGAATCCTCGCTCTGTGATCTTCCGGAAGCTGCTTAACCTGTCTGGACCCCAGTTTTCTTATCTACAAAATGTTGTGATAGTAATACCTATTCCACAGCGAATTTTGAGGATTTAATTAGTTATTGGTAAGCACTTAGGACAGTAAACCCTCAGTAAATACTGGATAATATTATCTGGGGACAGTTTAAGGGTGCTAACTGTCCTTTCATGGGAAAGATTGTTGTATATTCAGAGATGATATCATTCCTACTTTTTTTTTATTTAAAAATGCTTTCTCGTATGAAACAGCATTGACAGTAGATGCTGTGAAACACTCTTAAACTATATAAAGAAATGAACAAAAGCCAAACAAGTATTGTCTCCGGGCTTTTGAGTTTATAAAGTATTAATTTACTCATTCAGCAAAGATATTTTGGGTGCTTCCACATGCCAGACCCCGAGACAATGCTGGGAATACCGTGGTGAGCAAGGCAGACGTGGTTCCTGATCTCAGAGAGGTGATACCTGTTAGGGCTTTTCAATAACTTATTTCATTTTATCCTCATCATCACCCTGGCAAAGGGTATTGTTATGATTATTACCCCAGTTTCCAAGAGAACTGAAGTCTCATGAAAGGAAATGACATTCTTTGCATCACATGGCACACAAAAATTTGGGTTCTTTTTGCTATAACATGATGATACACTATCAATACATGTAGGCCTGGTTCTTCTCCCCGGGTATGAGCCTCTACTCTCATGATGGAAGCCTGTGGGAAAATGTGTTTAATAGACATGTATAAAGGTTCACTTTTCTGGAACACATCTAGTTTGTGAGACATGACTGGGTATAGAAGTGGAAGTTTTTTTTCCAAATGGAACACTTGGCTCAGGAATTTAACAGTTGGATCTCTGACTCTCTCACCACTTCTCATTTGCTGAGTGAGTAGAGGTTGTAAAAAGAATCTTTAATGCCTCTGGCCTGTTCTTTCCACCCTCTTTGTGACCTTTTTATCCACCCATTCTCCAAGGGGAGACTTTGCTATGCTAATATACTCGTGGGGCTCCAAGAAGGGGAGCAAAGGAGACAGTTCTCTTCTTTCTAGCCACTTATTTTTTCTCCCATTATCTTTGAAGCAGTGTCTGTTAGGGGATCATTTGATAACTGTTTTATTTATTTATTTATTTATTTTGAGACCGAGTCTCTCTCTGTTGCCCAGGCTAGAGTGCCGTTGCGTCAAGCTCACAGCAACCTCAAACTCCTAGGCTTAAGCAATCCTTCTGCCTCAGCCTCCTGAGTAGCTGGGACTATAGGCATGTGCCACCATGCCTGGCTAATTTTTTTCTCTATATATTTTTAGCTATCCAGATCATTTCTTTCTATTTTTTTAGTAGAGACGGTGTCTCGCTCTTGCTCAGGCTGGTCTCGAACTCCTGATCTCGAGCGATCCTCCTGCCTCGGCCTCCCAGAGTGCTAGGATTACAGGCATGAGCCACCGTGCCCGGCCTGATAACTGTTTAAGATGACAAAAATGTTAAGTCTCAAAGGAAAGTGACTGTGAAATGATAGGCAGAGGGTCAATGACTTTATGTATGCACCCGCCTCAAATCATAGCCACATTGGCTTCCTGCTTTTAGTGTTAGCCTCATTCCATTAATCTGGAGTGAGATTTGCACCATGAATGTTTGAGGCAATATGGCAGGTGCCTTTCATACATGAGGTTATAAATCCTTACAACCTAACTGATGGTACTTGCTATACAAAAGACGACATAGAAATTGCCTACAAGTTACCTTTAAATCTCTATTCTCCCCTACCTTCTTTTTTAAAAAACAACAACATGTGAACCTAATTAAAGATTTACAGATAGGTCAAATAAATTATCCAAGTCACCCAGCTAAAAAGCACTGGTGCTCAGATTTGACTCCAGAGCTCTCTGGCACCAAAGTCTGTGCTTTTCTGTTTGCTAGCACTTCCCAGACTTGATACAGCCAGACCTGAATTCCACCTAGTATTAATAACATTATCCCTCCAAAGGTATCGGTGATCAAGGATGTTTGGGAAATAGTGAATGTACTTGATTTTTAGGGGGATTCACAGTGTGTATTTAGCAAATTAAGACTCCAAGCAGTCCTGATGAATAGGAAAAAGCCTGTTTGTTTGGCTTAACCTAATATTTGAGTTTCTTTCCTTTCCTGGTTTAAACACTTCAAACACTTGTTGTAGGAGAGAGAAAATGGGGCACTGCAGTGCATCAGTCAGAGCCATGAGAAAACCAGGACAACGGCTGGGCTCGGATAAAAGACATCCCTTTGGAGCCAGGGTTGCTGTCTGGGACAGAATGATCTCCTTAAATCTAGAAGGCAGTGTTAATAACAGTCTTGGGAACGGAAAATGTCATGTAGGGAATAGAAAACATTCTTTAAAAGGGAGAGAGGTCTAAGGGGAAAAGATCCCATTTAGCTGGAAGTATTGTGCAGTTAACAGTGTGCAAAATGGGCAGGAAGGGACTCAGTTAAGAGAATCATCAGGTTATAATTTTATATATAGTAATAGTTGAGTCCTTTCTCATTTCACAGATCAATACCAATGAGAGAGATTGACTCATATTCCTAGGGTGTCCAACCATCTCAGTTGTTAGGACTTTCAGTGCTAAAATTGGAAGAATTTGGGGCAAACCTAGACACTTAGTCACCCTACATTTTCTAAAAATTGATTATTTACATAAGTTGTTACTAATACTCAGGTACCACATCCATGTGATCTTAACACATTTTGAAAGTTCATTCGATCACACAGATAATTGATAGTATAGTTTGGATGTACAGGAAAGCATTCTTGTGCATTAGATATTAGTGGTATGGTTTGGGATTTATCAATGACACATCAAATATTTATTCTTAACAAGTCAGAACAGAGAGCAGTGTAATTAATCTGATATTAGCCCCCTTAGTAATGTAGGCATGGCCAAAGAGATCTGTCTCTGACTGATAACACAGATTCACTTGGAGACAGAAACCACCAAGATTTAGGTTGTAGCTACCTCCAGCAAGTGGGCAGCCGCGGAAGTCCAAGTTGCAAGTTCAGAGAGATTGACATCCTACATCCAGGTGGCCTGTGTAAAGGTAGAAGGGACTTTGGCTCTGAATTAGAATGCAGGGCAAATTTCAGTTCTCAGGTAGTAAAACTAGCAAGAACAAAGAAGGGCCAGTTCTCGAAGGCAAGGCAAGTGCAAGCGGCCCGTCGTCAGAATGGAGACATCACAGAGGAGTGAGAGGCACTGTGTGGCAGCACACCGGGGCCTCGCTCCCTGATGTGGGGCAGGCAGCAAGGTGCTTGTAGTACAAGCCGATGAACCACTTCCCAATGGTGGACGTTTAATATTAATTTTTTTCTGAGTTCAAAGAGATCAAGGGCCCTGGGCCCTTTAAATACTTCCTGTCTGGGAGGGGTAGGACTGAACATATAGGTGGCAAGATCATTAGAACCAGCCAGGGGAAGACAAGAAAAGAGGAAATGGGAGCCACTATTTGCCAGGTGCAGCTGCTGCTCCTTCAGTTCCTGAGGGCCTGGGAGCTGTGAGAGCAGCTAAGCAGAGAGGCCAACCCTGAAGTCACAGGAGTCTTCTGCCCTGTCAGTATGTGAGTTATGAATACAGAGTACCTGTATATGTTACATGGACACACATCATCCTCTTCAGCTCCCCGTCTAAGCTCTGCTAGAGACTAGGTGCTGGCGTGGGTAGGATTCCCCATGGGATAAGGGTTTGGAGATGGTGGGGACTTGGGCACAGAGCTTCAAGTCATCTGATAAGGGCAAATGTCAAGTGGGGGGGGGTTTATCCCTAAAGGAAGAGGAAGAGGGACTTGGCAAAGCTGTCATCCTTATTCCTTATCAAGTAGGATCTCTTTTAAAATGAGGACAGCAGTCTGTTTATTTTCCAGTTAACATAAAAAAGGAAGTTCTACTTTATGAAATTTCAGTGTTGAGGTTCATGGTCTGCATATCTTCTGAACCTACATAAAAACATCTGATTTGAAGTAGGTTGGTGTTGAATTATGATGCTACGAACCATGCCACCATCCTTTAAAACCTTGCAAATAAACGTGCTTGTAAAGTCTCTGTTAAAATAAAAGTCTCATGTTAAAAGGGCATGTTATAGAACATTTCAAATGACTAGAGGGGAATTAGAGTGATTAATCACTTTATAAGCACCAATTAATGTGACTCTGTGTTTTTGGTGTCTTATTGGACAATCAATTTTTTAAAAGAAATAAAAATTTCTAAGACTTACATTGCTATGCTTCAGCTAGTGACTGTTTATTATTCCTTAGCTTAACTGCTTGCTGATTTATATCCTTAACGCAAAGTCGTTACAATTGTTTCCTTTGTTTGAAAATCCATTTTCAGATTTAATAGTCTACAGTCAGTTCTCTGAGAGGGAAGATCTAGAAACAAAGAAATGATATAATTTTCTAGAACTGACCCTGCAGACTAAGCTCTAAGTGTGAATTCTTTGGGCATCACCTTCTTCCAGGTCTTCTTTCACCTGCTAGGCTTACCCTGTGCTGACGTTACTTTTTGCTACTCTTTTAAGGTGGATAATCCCAAGGCTTTACTGTCTTTTTTGTCCTCTTCATATACTTTCTTCAGACCATCTTCTCAACAGCCATGTCTTCAGCTAACATCTTTAAACTGATGACACTGCAGACTCTCTCTAAAGCTCTCAACTGCCTTCTTGGCACCTTCCCTGAGAAGTTTCCTAGACACCCCAAACTTGACACGTCCAAAACTGAACTGGTCATCATCTGTTTCTCTTTTATTCTCTATTTCAGGAAATGGCATCACCACTTATTGATGACCAGGCCAAAAATTTGTGATTTGTCTTAGACTTTACTCTTCCTGCATAAAAACAGTCCACAGTGAGGATCTCACAAGAGGTCCTGTCAAATCCCTCCCTGGCAAGTACAGTCCCTGACCCTCCCTTTCACATGGGGTGATGTCACCAAAGACCTGGTGTTTCTACTGTGCTAAAGCATCCTCTGGGTCATGGTGTCTTGGTCGGGGGCAAAAAAGCCCCCCCCCCCCATTTCTTTCTCTCATCCAGCTACGAGTTCATGAGTCTGGCTTCTGAGGACGGCTACCAAACTGCACTCGTAATCATTCTATTTGCTAACTGCAAGTATGTTTTTTGATCAAGCTGATCATTCTGAGTTCTCCAAAAGATGCTTCAGGCTGTCACTTTCTCATACACATCCAGAATGTCTGAATCGAGTTTGGGCTCAGGCTGAGATGTCAATCATGTATGTAGATAAATGGCATGTATACCTTGAAGCTCTGGACAACTCCCGAATGTCTTTGCTTACCAGGTATGGGGCGATGGTTTCAGGTGCTGGCTGGAAACCACTGTTCATCTGTCAAATAACAGCAGTTCACGTAGAGGCCCTCATAACAAACGCTTTGGCATTCCCATAGAGAAGTCAGAAAGAGGCTCTCTTCCTTTGATCCCCAAATGTAAGGCTCTTTGCTAAGCATTCAAACATACCGTTTAAGATGTGGCTGTTTAGTAACCTCTGCCCACTAGAAAACAGGATTATAAACACTTAATTTGCATGATGTGGTCTTGAGGCAGCAGTAACTTCTCCCTAAGGCTCTGATGAACAGCTGCTATGTCACCCACCAAATGGGAAAGTGTAAAAATGTCTATTGTGCATACTATTTGGTGATTTCACTTGGACTTATTGCTGATATTTTGTTCTCAATGACCTCCCTAAACATTACACTACTATCATGAAACAAGGTCTGAGAATCTTTTCTGGCACTTTTGTGTGAAAGTCAAATAAAGCTTTGCGGAAATTTGTAGCCTTTTGTGTTAACTAGTTTGTATCACGTTCAATGCCGCAGCCATTCACAACTGTATAGAGAAATATTTGACTCAGGAATTTTCCAATTAAATGAATGAAAAACTAAGGAGACAACCAACTAAAATTTGGCTTTCTCACTTGAATCACAACACTTTCAAACAGAGGTCATTCTGTTTTTCTTCCCGACTCTTGTATAAAGTTTAGGAAGCAGTGTCAACATTTTTTTCTTAGATTCTACTACTTCCTTCTCTTTATCTCCATAATATCTCTTCCTTTTGAAGTCTGTGACATCTGATCATATGACACAGCCCTGCACCCTATCTCTGCCTCTGTTGGTCCTTTACCGTCTGCATGTTTTGGGGGAACAAGGAGAAGGCTTTGTGTCCAGGGAAAGAAAACCATGCCGGTGAGCCTGGAGATGTTGCAGAGCCAGATCATGAGGACCTGGAGGGCTGTGTCGAGAACTTAGATCTTTATCCCAAAAGCAATCAGAAGCCTTTTAAGGGTCTTAAACTGGTGAAATGATATCTGGTGTTATTTTTCGAAAAGACCACTCTAAGTGCAGGGTGAAGAATGAAATAGGGTGGGGCAGGGATGGCTGTCGGGGCAGTCAGAGGCCACGGCAGTAGTCAGGGCAAGAGGGTGACTGTGGCTTCCACCAAGGTGGCAAAGTGAAGGAGGGCGAAGTGTCAGGAGAAAAAAGGGGGACAAAGATAAAGATTATTCAAATGGGGTTCATAAAAGAGAGAGAGGAATCAGGGTGATTCCAAGGGGTCTGCAAGGAGCAACAGAGGGGTGTGGTGGTGTCGTTGCCTGAGATGGACAGCAGGGGAGAGGGGCAGGTTTTGTAGGGGGGAGGGAGGGGGGGAAGGGAGGGCTACCTGAGATTTCTTCCCTCCCCACCCCCACCTTCTCTCCCCCCTGGACCCACCCCCCCACCCCTGTCAACTTCATTTTACCAATTCAAATTAAATCCTATTCTATTTCTTATATTGGGTTTTAAAAATGTTTTCACTCTTCCCATACTTCCAGTCCTATTGTTTCTCCTCAGTTTTAGACAACTGCCATGCTTCTTAATTTACTGAAAAAGCATAGAAGCCAAATAATGTGATTTTTCTCAATTCTCTTACCTCCACTTTAAAATTTCTCAGAATCTTCAATCATTCTCTCTCTCTCTCTTTTTTTTTTTCCTGGTTCAATGAGACAAATGTCCCTAGCCCCTTCCAACTATCTTCTCCACCTGTATTCCTGATATCTTTCTATTTCACTTTTTCTGGAACATTGTTTCATATCTACTATTGAAGAAAATAGGGTTTTTTTCCAGAGTCCAGTATTCATATGCTCAATGTAGAAAATTTGGAAGGTACAGAAAGGAACAAAGATGAAAACAAAAATCACCTACATCTGATATTACAGAAAAAAAACTTATAATTTCTAATTTTTAAAAAATTTCTCTTTCCACTGGTTCCTATCCTTCAGCCTGAAAACATGTTTAAGTCTTCTCTACTCTAAAGAAGGCGACCCTCAGTTTTGCTTTCCTTTCAAACTGCTAGGAGAGCTCTTCCATAGCCCCTACTCTTCTAGCCCTATTTGGAGAGGTTGAAGAGGCTTCTGGGCCGAGCGCAGTGGCTCACACCTGTAATCCTGGCACTCTGGGAGGCCGAGGTGGGAGGATCGCTTAAGGTCAGGAATTCGAGACCAGCCTGACCAAGAGCGAGACCCCGTCTCTGCTAAAAATAGAAAAAAAATTAGCTGGCTGCAGTGGCGCATGCCTGTAGTCCCAGCTACTCAGGAGGCTGAGGCAGGAGGATTGCTTGAGCCCAGGAGTTTGGGGTTGCTGTGAGCTTGGCTGATGCCACGGCACTCTAGCCCAGGTGACAGAGTGAGACTCTGTCTCAAAAAAGAAAAAAAAATGAAAAGATGCTTCTGGAATGAAAAAATCTACCTCAGGCTTTGGAGTTTGAGCCAAGACAATGAGCAAAACCTATTAATAGATAACACTCATCTAACCACCTAAGCCTGTTTCTGTATCTCTCGGACATGCCCCTTTGCTTCCCTCCTCCAGCCGGTTTCTCCTGGATCTTGGACTTTGCCCAAAACAACCTTTCCAACTGCCTTCTGGACAACTGAACCTGATGTTTCCCTCTAAGAAACTCAACACATTCAAAACTAACTTTATTGTATTTTCATCCAAACCTGTTTCTCCTCTTGTATTTCCTATTTTGGTTAGTGGTATTATCTTTTTTTCTCCTAAATTAGAAAATATGGAGTCATATTTGACTCTTTCCTCAATTCAACATTAAATGCTACTTACTTAATATTATACTGATTACTTACTTATGTCAGGCACACTGCCAAGTATACATAAGGTACATCTTCTCAAACAATCTTTCCACTACACAGTGCATTATTCTTATTTTACAGATAAGAAAACAGAAACTTTGAGGTTCACAGCTAAGTGATAAAGTCAGCATTTGAATCAAGTCTGTTTATTTCCAAAGCTAGTGTCTTCATGTGTCTTTTCGAGTGTCCTCTTCTCTCTTTTTCCATTGCTCTTGCCCTAGCTCAGATCACTGCAGCGGAAGCTGTGCTAGCAATGTCCAGTTAGTCACTGGAGACTAGTAGAGTTTATCTGGCAAGTTGAGCTTTCCTGGTTCCATCAGTTTAGTTGTACGTTTACTGAGAAACACTCGCATTTTGTTTATAACCAGTCGATGCATTTGTACTTTTTATTATGTTACAATATTTAGTTAAATATTATATAACCTAATGAATATGAACATGAAAGAGCTGTTCCTATGAAAATTAAGTTGAAGATTTTGGAAAGACTTGATGAGAGTGAGAGGCTGAAAGTGCTGTAATTGGAGTGAGTTTTAGGGTTTTTTGGGGTGATTTTACACCGGTGGGTATCTGTTGTGCTGATTCCTGTGTAATGCTGTTCTGAGTATTTCCTGCAGGGCAGGTCTGGTCATGACAAATTCCCTCTGTGTTTGTTGTCTGGGAAAGTCTTAATTTCTCCATCAATTGTGAAACGTAGTTTTGCAGGATACAAAATTCTAGGCTGGCAGTTGTTCTGTTTACAAAGATTGAAGATCAGGCCCCAGTCCTTTCTGGCTTGTAAGGTTTCCACTGGGAAGTCTGCAGTTAGCCTGACAGGTTTTTCTTTGTACGTCATTTGTTGCTTTCATTTTGCTTCTTACAGAATTTTCTCCTTCATTTTGACTTTGGTCAGGTTGACTACTATGTATCTTGGAAATGCCTATTTGCTACGAATATTCCCAGAGTTTGACGACCAATTTGTATTTGTGCGTCTGACTCTCTGACAATATCAGGGAAGTTTTCCTCAGTAATTCCCTAAATAGGTTGTCCATGCTTTTAGCTCTTCTTCTTCAGGGATCACTATGATTCAAATGTTAGTTCACTTCACATAGTTCCTATATCTCTTAGTGATTGCTCAGACTTTTTTATACTCTTCTCTGCCTCTTTGAATGAATGGGTTATCTCAGGAGCCTTGTCTTCAAGCTCTGAGATTCTTTCTTCTTGGTTTAATCTATTGTTGAAGCTTTCTGCTGTGTTTTGAAATTACCTTAATGACTTTCCCGTTTCTTTAAGTTCCATTATATTCTATCTTATGTTGTCTAGCTCTTTAGCAACTTTTCCATTGATTTCCTGAAATATTTTGGGGGGTGGGTTCTTTTTGTTGGTTTCAGCTTTCTCTTCAATTCCATTCATCTTATTTGCCACACATTCTGAATTCCATTTCTGTCATTTCAGCAATTTCCTTGTGGGTGGAGTCCACTAGTATAGCTCCATTTTATTCCCATGGGGGTGTCAAACTACTTTGTTTTTTCATGTTGCCAGGGCACTTTTGCTGGTTTCTTCTCATCTGGCTCTTCTCCTCTCAGTGCTGGGTTAATAGGATTGCAGGGCATCTGATCTCCTGTGCTGGGAACTCTCCTGTTTAATTAGGGGAAGGAGATGACCATAGATGGAGCTTTTGTGTCTTGCTCTGGAATGTTGACTTGTCAGGGGAGGGATGACTGCACCGAGAGCCTTTAGAACAGCTGTTCTCTTTTAACCCATTCCCCTGTGATCGCTTCAGTTCGAACCAGTGCTGGATGATCTTTGTGTGGGGTGAAGGGACATTCCCCAACTCGTTGTTGAAAATTCAAGTTGGGGGCTGGTTATGACCCTTTTCACAGAGGCTGTTGTTGTGTGGGATTGCTCTGGCTGGGGTCACTCAGTAGAGGTGACAGTGGCAGTTGAGTGAGTCTGTTTAGGCAGTGGTCTTGGATGACTGGGCTGTGGACATTTGCACGAACTAATTCCACGAGTAATGGCTGATCATAGCTGGCCATTCCTGAGGGAAGTGTTGGACCTTGGGGAGGTTCTGCTAGTCCAGCGGCAGTGGTGGGGACTAGCCCAGGCACAACTCTGAAATCTCAGGGGTGGTGTTGCAGTCCCGGCGGGGGCCCTGGAATCACAGGGGCAGAGCCTTGGGCTCGGATGCGGTGAGATCTTCAGAGATGGTTCTGGGTATTACGGGGGCACAGCTGCACATATGAAGGGCTGTTCTGCCAGCATGGAGATTGCTGATGTCCAGTTGCACAGGCAGGGGTTTATCTCAGCAGCTCATGGACTGTAGGGGGTCACAGCTGCTGGATGGCCAAGGTTCTCCCCTGACACCTATGATCCAATGAGGCAGTCTCCCAAGTCTTCCCAAGTGGTGCCTGTGGCATCTGAGGCTCCTTCTCTGCTCAGATCCCATGCAGGGGAGGAGGCCTACTTGGTCCCCAGTCACAGAGCACAACATGGGGGAGTGTCTCTTCTGTCTGTTTCATCTCTGGCCTGGTGGGTGTGATGCGATGCCTACTGCTGAAAGACTGAGTCCTGAGCAGACCTGGCTTCACGCACCAGATCTATCAGGATGGTATCGGTTGTAGAAACCCGGGATTGGCAGCCAGCAGCTCTCTCCTGCACCTGCTCTTCAGTGCAGTGTCTTCGTACAGACTCTGAGTAGCTCTCCGGTCAGCCCAGAGGTCTGCAGTAGAGGAAGGAGACCCCTCACGGCTCAAGCTGCCTGTGACTTTTATTATTCTCCTAGAAAGCAGTGCCCCCTCAGGCTGCTTCTATTCTGCTGTCTTCCCCTCTTCCCAGCAATGTGAATTGCATTGGGACCCCCAGCTTAAACTCTGAGATGGTGGGTGGTACTTGTAAGATTCAGCCATGCCCTGTTTGATTGAGTCAGTAGATGCTGTAATGAGCTATACTGTTGTTCTTTCTGCCAGTGGTTGATGCTTGCAGGAAAGAGCCGACTGTAGAGATGCTGTTTTGTGACTTTAATAGGCTCTAGGCCCTCAGGAGAAGCACTTGAATGCCCTAGGCAGTGGGAATGGCCCTGCAGGTCCCTAAGGATTGTTTGTTCTCCAACACAGCGGAGGTGAGTGGAGGAGTGAGGCTGGGCCATGTTAGGTTGGAAGAGCCTGGAAGACTCTGTAAAGTGTCAACAGGCTCAAAGGTTATTTCCCAGGCTGCTAGGGAAAGCCTCTGGGAGAGGGGCTGAGGCAGCCTCTCCAAAGCAGGAATTCTGCTCATGGGGGAGGGCCCACATGTAATTCACCAACTGTCTATAGGGAGTTAGCTCTGCCCCTCTCGCTCTGCTCCTGCCCCAAGAGTGCCTGCAGTGCCTGACTGCAAATGGGTGCCTGGACACACCGCGCTCAGCAATGGTGCTACAGTCTGGGGACTTCCCCACTGGGGGACCCACTCTAGTCTGACAATGCAGCTTTCCTGTGAGGGATGGGTGCTCCACCAGATCACCACGGCTTGGACCACACTGTACTCTCCCATCAGTTCTGTCCATGTGGGCTCCCTCATCTCCTGAGACTGCTCTCAAATTTCCCCTTTGTGCCCCTAGCAACCTGCTTGAGTCCCGGGGGTACTGGATCCGACCTGCGTGTCTGTCGCGCTGGCATGTGTCTTCAGGGAGTGCCAGTGGGCAGGGAACTCCCAGGCCAAGCACCCCTGGGTCCACCGCGGGTCCTCAAGGGGAAAGGTGTGGGCCCCACTCTCTGTGGAAGCCTCAGACTGGACGGCACACCAGCAGAGCAGAGGCAGCTGCTCTCGAAAGTCTTGGCTCAGTCTGCCCTCCTGGCCGCAGTAGGCACAGGAGGATGGGGGAGGGGCCTGGCTCCTCAGGCCCCTCTGTCTGGAAGAAACTCTGCACAGAACGTCCAAGCTCTGGGATCACGCAAGTTCTCCACACAGTTCAGTGGTTGCAGCAGTGCTTGGGCTTGTGAGGGTGGAAACGCTTCCAAGTAACTCAGCAGCCCGCTGATTACTGAAGGTGTGTGGGAAGGAGAAATGAAACCCCCGTCCTCCACTCTGAGCTTCGCTGGGGTTGATCTTTGCTGATGCCTCTTCCCCCCTCCCTCTTCCTGTTCTGCTTCGCAGTTTCTTTCCGGGAAGTCCCTGGAAGACTCTGGCATTTTTCCCTCTGAACCACACTTGAGCTGTGCCCATTCCCCCTCTCCTTTATCTGAAACCCTTCTTCCCGCCCCTGATCTGATAAGCGATGTCTCTAGTCAGCCATCTTGCCTGTCTAGAATTACCTTCTTAAAACTCAGATCTCCGCCTGTCATTCCCCTATTCACAAAAACCAAATGGCTACCCATTGTCTACAGTGAAGCTAAATGTACTCAGAATATTAGAGACCTGCAATGATCCATCTGACTTCCACTCACCTTTTTCGCCTCACCTGGTAACAGAGCACTCCACATCCTCTGAGCGTCGGTCAGTCACACTCTGGCTGTTGCCCAGACATGCCATGCCTCTCAGCATTCATTCAGAGAACACCTGGGGCGAACTCCGTATTTGCATCTCTCGTACTTTTGCTCATTATCGAAAAGAGTAGTTTATGGTGAGAAATATATTGCTCATCAAAATGATACCTTACAGAAAATGCTGAAAGCACCTGAATAAATGTAACTGAATAAATTTCCAATTGTAATGTCAAGAGTATTGCACAATATATAGTCTAGGGTGGGGATGAGGAAGTACTAACTTGTCTTCAATACTCAGAAGTTTAGCTTTTCTTTATGCTCAGGATAATTTAGTAAAAGTACAAAAGCCTGTATAGAAACATTTTTTAATTTTTTTCTTCATTTTTTTATTTTATTTCTTTATTTTATTTATTTATTTTTTTTGAGACAGAGTCTCACTCTGTTGCCCAACCTAGAGTGCCGTGGCATCAGCCTAGCTCACAGCAACCTCAAATGCCTGGGCTCAAGCGATCCTCCTGCCTCAGCCTCCCCAGTAGCTGGGACTACAGGCATGTGCCACCATGCCCGGCTAATTTTTTCTATATATTTTTAGTTTTCCAGCTAATTTCTTTCTGTTTTTCTTTTAGTAGAGATGGGGTCTTGCTCTTGCTCAGGCTGGTCTCGAACTCCTGAGTTAAAATGATCCACCCGCCCCAGCCTCCCAGAGTGCTAGGATTACAGGTGTGAGCCACCACGCCCGGCCCAGAACTGTTAACTAGACTGCCTTATATAGCTGTCCATTCAGGAAAAGTGCCTGGTTCCTGGGTGACAAATGTCAATGGACTGCTGTCCCTTTGTCCTTATAAGTCTTTTGCTGCTCTCATTCAGGTTCTTTCCCTAGTGGGGGGAGCTTACACCTGCTTCTGATCAGAGAACTCTTTAAATATCACCTCAGCCAGACCACCTCCATTAGCTCTATCCTTCTCTTTCCAGTTGCTTTTGTATATTTTCACTTGACCAAACATCATCCAACATTCCAGAGTTTAAAACTGAACTTCTCCAGCAAATATACCTTCTTCTGTCTTCTGTCTATGGGGCCAGCATCTCCAAGGCATTGGAATTATCCACGGCAATTGGGGGTCTGTTTTGTTCTTTGCTCTTCCTTCACTCACAACTAGTTGCCAGTTATTTCTTCCCATACAGATCCAATGTTCAAGGGCTTTGAAAACTGTAAGAGGGCTTGCTCCTTTATGGTCAAACTTCTTGAAATATTTATCTGCATTTACTGTGTTCATTTGACCTCCTGTTCACTTCTCAACCCAGCTTAATATGGCGTCTGTCCTCGATGAATTCTCCCCTCAGCTTCTGTGATGCCTCATGACCTCTCAGGCTGCTTCATCAACTCTTCTTTTAGTTTCCTTTTCCTCTGCCCTTTTAAAATATGTGTCTGTTCTTCGGAGTTCTGAGTCTTCTTGCCTTCTTTCTTTACATTATCTAAGCAATCCCATCAATTTCCCTGGCTTTAATTACCGCCTCTATGCCAGTGACCGCTGGCTCTGTGTATCCAGCCCCGTTACTCACCCGAGCTGTCAAGATGCAAATATCTAACTGCCTCTGGACATCCCCTCTTGGATATCGCATAAGTCTGAGGACTTCAACTTGTCTGAAACTGAATTTACAAAGGTGCAAAAATGCTCCTCCTCTTACCTTCCCTATCTTAGTGAATGGCACCATCGAGTGTTCCTTTGTTCAAGCATAAGACATAGACATCAGTCTTGACTCTTCCTCTTCCTCATCTTTCTTTCAAACAACATCATAGCTCTGTCATTACTTGTGAAAAATTTCTTAAATGCATCCACTCTCTCCATCCCTTCTGCGGGATTATGGTTCGACCCACGCTGTCTCCCACAGCCCTCTGCAGCAGTCTTCCAAATGGGCTCCCGGCCTCCATGCTGGCCTCTCTCCAAACTGTTTTGCAGGCTGCAGCAAAACTCCTCTTTCTAAACCCACAAATTTAATCACGTCACTTCCCAACTTTTCTGTTAGCGTCATCGTACTTTCCTCGGGATCGATTCTGACCTCTTTCACGTGGTTTGAGGAGCCCCTTGTGATCCCTCACACCCTGTGACCCCTCACACTCTGTGACACGTCTTTAAGTTCCCAGGCTGCTCTCATTCTCCACCTGTGGACTTTGGCCATCTCCACAGCTCTGCTCCTCTCTCATCAGGCCCTCTTCCCTGCTTGTGAGCGCTACACCCTCCCCCTGCAATCTTGTCATTCAACAAACTTTCTAAACACTGATTATGCACCAGACACTGTTCCAGGTTCTGAGGCCACAGCAGGGTGCAAGGTGGGCCCCTCACTGGACTCACGAGGCTCGGTGTCAACTGGACAGACAGACAAGCAGTCCCAGGTCATTGTAGACCTTTAGGATGAGGAGTGACATGGGGAGCGGTAGGAGCCCAGATAAGATCACCTCACCCAGGCTGGGAGCGGAAGGCTTCCTAAGGGCAGTGTTATTTAGAGTGTTAGGCTTGAGACGAAGAAAGACAAGAAGCCAGTGAGTTTAAGAAGGACCTTAAAATGTAAATTATTAGTATTATGACTTCCATTTTTTATTTCCCTTCTCACTCTTCTTAACCCCCCTCCTTCACATCCCACTACCTCCATTCATGAAATAAACCCTTTGGTTGGTCCTCAGTGTCCCCCTGGGAAGTTCACTGTGTTTTCGTCACCGGTGGCAGCCGTTTTCATACGAGCAGTCCAGGCCTGCAGGAAACCCACCGACTCCCCTTCAGATCTGCCCTCAAGGTGAAAACAGGGAGACTTCATCCTGTGTAACAGCGTCACCGTCATCCATCTCTGGGGAATGCCGTCGGCTAACTTGTAGCTAACTAGGGTCATGCCCAAATACCCCTTTCTCCTGTACACATGGTCCAATCATCCACAATGTCCAATTGTCCAAATCACCTATGTAAGAGGTAGATAACCCCTGATATCATCCAGAATAATGCAGTACAGATCAAGTCTAAGAAGCCTTTCTTCATAGCCTTGACGTTCCTGCCAGACCTGCTGCTCACCAGAGCAGCATAATACTGAGATTTCTAGACTTTTTTTGATCTTTATTCTAGGCCATACCAGTACCTCTTATATATGGTAAAAATTCATAATCAACTGTCCTCACTGCTCAAATCACTCCCCTTTCTACTTTTAAAGAGACAGAGCATGTTAAAAATATTTAGTTTCCATAGGAGTTAGTTTACACAGCCCTCCCAGTCAAGATACGGTCCCCATTTTAAAAGATTTTAATAAGATGAAAAATATTCTAGGATAAATTTGTAGTCGCTCCACCTCTCATTCTCCCCGTGGTAAAGAAGGTGGCTTTACCTATGATTGGTCAGGGGCTGCAGTTGATTCTGCCTTGCTCAGGGAAGATCATTATTTTCCTTAATCACCACGGCCTGATGAGGGTGCTTGTATACAGAAGGAAGCTAATTGCTTTATTTCATTCTTTTCTTGGACCATTTTCCTACTCGCTTGCAAATAATCTTCCCTTTTCTTTAACAGCTCCTCTCTGAAGAGACCAACAATAGCACATTCATCAAAAGAGCTGCAGTGGGAGCCTGGAGACAAGGGGAGGCTGGGACCAGGGGAGCCAGGCTGGAGGTCAGTGTCCGCGACTGCTGGGTAATTGGCTTCCCGGCTCTCCAAAGGGAGCTCTTAGCGGAGGCAGAGGGAGACTTCCATTTAATTCCTTGTATGTAAAAAAAAAAATAATAATAATATGTAATTGTTTCGCCCATAAAAGCTGTCATGTTTCTATAACAATGGCTGAATTCAGGGCATTTGAGAGTCATCATTGCTAGTTCTTTTGAAGACTTTATGAGCAATCATTTCCTTGGTCTGAAGCAAAAGAAGAAGAATCAGAACATAAGACTGCCTTTGCAATATTTGTTTCAGAGGGAAAAAAAAGCACCTGAGTTTTTTAGTCACGGGCACCTTTGTGATAACACTGGACACAAGGGCGCAATATGCATCTGTGACCTGGAAAGTCCGTAGCAATTTGGCCTGTTTTGACAGCCTTTCCCACCCAACTTAATCAGTCAAAAAAGGCAAATCTTGGAAAGGGCAGTTAATATTAAGAGAAACAAGATGTAGATACTTTTAAATATCATCTGGCAGCTTTTAATAATACAAAATGGCTGGAAATTTCAAAAAAGACTTATCCATTTTGAGAGAGGTTCTATGCTTATTTTTCTTTAACCTTTCCAGTATTCATTTGGAAGTTCAAGAGCAGAGCTGCCAAGGATGGCATCTGATCAGAGGAGTGAGTTGGGGGGCAGTACAGGCAACGTCTGGCTGGGGCCTGGGACACCAAGCCCTATGACCTGGTTTCCCCTAATTCTTATAGATGGACTAGTAAAACCTCTCTGTTTAAGGGGCTGAATAATAGAAAATGTCAGCTAATCTAAATTTCCAGTAATAAGGTACTGATTGAAAAATACATAGAATCATTAAATGTAAACATAGAATCACTAAATATAAACATTAATCATATATATGTATATAACTAAACACAAAAGCATGTTATGAAATAGAATCTAGTGTATAACCCCATTTGTAAAAGAAGTATATGTAAATACACAGACATACAAACATATCTGTGTGTATGTATATACACACATTCCGTCCTCTCTCTCTCTCTCTCTCTCTCTCTCTCTCTCCCCCTCTTTTCATGGAAAAAATTAGAAGAATATACACCAAAGTGTTGAATACAGTTATCTCTGTTTGATTAGTTTTAGAGTGACTTGACTTTTTTCTTCTTCTCAAGTGTACTGACTTCACTTTGTGTGTGTGTGCATGTGTGTATGAGATATAGTTATGTTTTACATAATAAGAAAAATGTTAAAACCCTGAATAGTGGATTGAGGATTAAAAAATAACAACTAATACTTGTTATTTTAAGAGAGATAGATACTGTGAACTAAAAACCTGAAATAGGTTTTAAAATCATCTGGGCAAGTTTATAAAGAAAGTCTAAATAAACCAAGGACAAAGTATTATTCACTGTTTGATTTGGCCAGTTTTCCAACTGTAATAATTATGGCTTTATGACAACATTTTCACGAGCCAAGAGTAGGTGTTAAAGTGAATCATCAATTTAGAAAGGTAATTATAAAGTAATTCCACTTCTGATATTGATTGCATTTAACGATCCCATTCAGAAGGGTAACATTATATTCCCTTTACTCTAAGTGATTTGTAACTACAGTGTTCAAAGAGATATAGTATATAAGGCATTAGGCATTTGGGACTTTGCCTTAGTTTTATTACGAAAATTAGGGAAAGGAGGTGTGTTTAGATGTGGCTTGTGTTTCCTGACTTCTCCCTTTGGGAGAATTATATTCTGAGGAATCCTTGACAAAGAGGCCAAGTCTAATATTAATATTTACCAAGCACATATTATAGCATCTATCAGGCATCGTACTGGTATATTTAACATTCACACCAATCCTGTAAGGCCTGTATTTACCATTTAAGAGATTGAGGCTCAGAGAGATTTCCTAACAGCTCTATGGTCACAAAACAGTAAGGTGGTGTCACCAAGATTCAAACTCAAGTCTTCTTTTTTTTTTTTTTTTTTTTATTACTTCACCCCCGTTCAGCGGGAAAAACTCAAGTCTTTCAGACTTCAAAGATTCTGCTCTTTCCAATTAAGTCAAAATGATAACATTCTATGGTGGTAGATTGTATTATTTTTCAGAATGATTCAATCTCTCTTTTCCTGTAAGATCACACATCCTGCCTGGCTCTGGGCATGGCCGTGCCACCCGCTTTGACCACTGGAGTATTAGTAGACATGAACACCATGTCCTCCATGCATCATGGGGTTTTTGTCAGCTCACTTGCTCTTTCCCCTCTGCCATGTGAATGTTCCCAATAGGGCAGCTCCTTCAGCGTGGGCTCCGGAATATGAAGTCACGTGGAGCAGAGCTGAGCAGGGTGACAGCAGCTGCCAACCCAAAGCTGCCGGCACATGAACGAGTATGCATTAGTTTTCTATTGCCGAATAACAAATCACCACAAACTTAGCAGCTTAAAACAATTACAAATTTATTATCTTGCAGTCTCGATAGGCCAGATCTGGGCATGGAGACATTGGATACGCTGCTAAGGGTCTCACTGGGCTGAAATCAAGGTTTCAGCTACTGTTTTCATCTGGGGCTCAGAGTTCTCTTCTGAGCTCACTAGTTTTTGGCAGAATTTACTTCCTTGGTGTCGTAGGACTGAAGTCCCCATTTTCTTGCCTACTATTGGCCAAGTGTCACTCTCAGTTTCTTGGGGCTGTTCTCAGGTCTTTTCAGCGTGATCACCTCTGCCTTCAAGTCATCAATGGTGCATTGAGCCCCTCCTTGCAAATCTCTGACCATCAGGTGGAGAAAACTTTTTGCTTTTAAAGAGCTCATGTTATTAGATTAGGTCCACCCAGATAATCTCTCATCTTAACATCGACTGTTGAGTGAACTTAATTATATCTGCAAACTGTCTTTGCCATGTAATATAACATAATCAAGGGAGTCACATCGCACCAGGGAATGGAGACCGTGGGCGTCATGTTAGAATTCTGCTTACCACAATGAGATGAATGTTTGTGTTGTAAACTACAGAGGTTTGGAAGATTGGTTTTTACTGTAGCAAAACTGATCACCACAACTGGTTACCCGAAACTGTGTGCCTGTGTGCTAATGTGCATACAGAAAAGGGCACGAATCACAAGGGGCAGCTCAATGAAGTGTCACAAAATAAACATACCTGGGTAGCCATCACCTATAGTAAACAAATGAAGAAAAACAATTAGACAAAACCCAGAACATGCAATGCCCTTTTCCAGTCATTTCGTGGCCCCCAAAATAGCCATTATCCTGTCTTCTAACACCAGGGATTATTTGAAATCTTATAAGTGGAATCTGTTTTCTTCCTCTTTTTTTTTTTTTTTTTTTTTTTTTGAGACAGAGTCTCACTCTGTTGCCCAGGTTAGAGTGAGTGCCGTGGCGTCAGCCTAGCTCACAGCAACCTCAAACTCCTGAGCTCAAGCGATCCTCCTGTCTCAGCCTCCCGAGTAGCTGGGACTACAGGCATGCGCCACCATGCCCGGCTAATTTTTTCTATATATATTTTTAGCTGTCCATATAATTTCTTTCTATTTTTAGTAGAGGTGGGGTCTCGCTCTTGCTCAGGCTGGTCTCGAACTCCTGAGCTCAAACGATCTGCCCACCTCGGCCTCCCAGAGTGCTAGGATTACAGGCGTGAGCCACCGCGCCCGGCCTGTTTTCTTCCTCTTAATACTATGTCTATGAGTTTAATTCCTTTTGTTGCTTGCAGTTTTAGTTCACTTGTTTTATAATATTCCATCATTTGGATATTTCACAGTTTGTTTCTCTATTCTGTTGCTAATTTGGTTACTTTCTAGTTTTTAGCTATCACAAATAATGCTGCCCAAACTGTTTTTGCAAAGCCTCTCTCTCTCTCTCTCACTCTCTCTCTCTCTTTTTCTCTCTTTCTTTAGGACACAGCTTCATATTTTAGACCTAATCTTCCCTCCCTCTAAAAAGAAGGGAGCTCAAGTTGGTTATTGTCAATAACTTTCAAAATGAATCTTTAAGAAACCCTCTCTGCAAGATGATTTGGAAACCACAGTAAAATGGGTTCAGAGCAAGTAAGCAGGGAACTAAAAGAGGAGGAACAACAAGATAGGATTTTATAATCCTTGGTTTATCTCAGGGGAGAAACTCTGCTTAGGTGAGACCAAGTTTATTTCAGCCATCATTCTGGGCATCATTTGCGGGTCTGGATCTGGTTCCTTTACTTTTTCTGGCTGGAAGCCTTGGCAAGTCTACCTCTCTGAGCTTCTCTGCCCCATAGAGGCAGTGATAACTTCCCATCGAGATGTTCAGTTCCCTCTTCACACTTTTACTCTATATGCAGGAAAAAAAAAAAAATCCAATGGCACATCTTGCCCCAGATTGTCTTTGGGAATTGTAAACCCAGCAATTAAAAGAAATTGAGGGTCATTACCGAGAGTTATTAACTGAAACATCAAATTCTTTGGCTTGTCCATGAATCCATGTTCTCTGTCTAGAGTTAAAGAAATAGGCTGAAATACTAAAGTCTTTTCCCCCAGCTCATCAAGCCAGTTATTCCTGAGCTAAGATATTTTACATTTCAGTAATTTATTCATCTATCAAACATTTACAGGTCAGGCACTCTGAGGGGCATCAGGTAAGCTAAGATAAATAAGATGGTTCTAGGTCTCTCAGGTCAATGGTCGAGAAAGGATTACAAGCATGTTGACAAATATCACAGCTATGCGATAAGGCCTAACAACTATATATGGTCAAAATACTTTTGAAGCACAGAAAAAGATGCTATTAATTCTACTTAGAGGTCTCCAATAAGAAAAGAAGGGGAAAGTTGACATGAGTTAAATATTAAAGAATAAGTAGAAATTCATGAAGTGAGCACACAGGGAAGGCCATTCCAGATGAAGGAACTAGAATGCCTGTGAGATGCAGTGGTAAAATCAAACATCTTGCCCAAGGAAAGGCCAGTAGTTTGTACAGCACTAGTATAAAGCATGCAGTAGGAGACAGGGACAAATGGGTGGGCTGGGGCCACATCACAAAAAGCTTCCTATGTCTTGAGCAAAGTTTGGACTTTATCATTTTGGGTTGTGATGTTGGATTTCTAAATGTCATTGAATTTTAAAAAAATAATACAGATTGCTGGTGCCTCCGCTCTACCCTAGCTGTCTGTGATTTTGGCTAGTATGGAGAGGTTTCTAGGAATCTGTATTTGTAAAAATTTCTTCAGATGATGCTGGTAGGCGATTAAGTTTGAGGATCATCTTGTTTCGAAACTGCAGTGTCAGTAAAGAATTTTTAGCAAGGGAGTTGTCAATCAACTGCCAGCTTCCCCCAAAAAACCGCAATAATCTATTGATCAAGCAAAGCTTAGTTTATTAACTTGCAGAGGCAAGGAAAGTGCTAAATTAACAGAGCTGTCATAGTGTCTCAGAAGAGGGAGGTCAGAGCACATATTTCTAGGGTTGGAGGGGGCTTGCGTGGCTCAAGATCCTTTCAATGAAGGTCTCTGATGGAGATTAGGTAAAGCTCACGACAAATAGTTTAGGATTGGCAGAAGCTGAGAAGAAAGTTCTTAAAGTGAGTCTTGATAAGTAAATAATATTTGAGCCATTTGCCTGTTTGAGCAACCTAAATTCCTGAGAAGAGTCTGTTTGCCCAAATGAGCAATCAGTTATTCAAATAAATTGTTCTTCATGAAGTTCCTGAATCAAACAGTGGAGTTATTTATCATTGGTTTATTACGGTCTGATCTTCTTGAGCAAGAATTTTCTTTAAAAAGTAACGTCGTATTGACATATGTGGCCTCAGTTCTTAGTCCTGACAGAGAAGCTATGTGGATGCAGATGGTCTCGGTTCTCAAAGTGATGTTATCAGGTTAGATTTTGGAAAGATCAATTTGATGGTTTTGGGGAGGAAGAATTGGAGAAACCAAGATAAGGAGGCTGGTTAGGATGCTGTTAACTAGAGTACAAGCAAAAATGATAAAACCCTGAACTAAAGCTACAATAGTGACCATGAAGAGGAAGGAAGTAGATGAGAAAGATATTAAGGAAGTAGAAATAGAAGAATTTAGTTCTTAATTGGTACATAGGGCTTGCAGGCGAGGGCGGAGTCCTTTCTATAAACTCTCACTGAAGCACCCACTATGTGTCAGGCACAAAATGTTGGGAATACAAAGACTGTGGCCCCTGTCCAAAAGAAATAGATTAATTTGGGAGATAGATACAGAAAGATATAATTTCAAGTAAAATGCTAAGATAGAAATATATAGGTGGCTTTGGTCCTAAGGATGAGGCTCCCTTGACCCAGTCTTAAGGTTCAAGGATGGCATCCTGGTGATGACATCAGAAGTCTGGCTGGGCTGTCAACTGGCCTAAGTTGGGAAGCACATTCTATGAAGCTCCAGTGAAGCATGAATTGGCTTTGAGAATACTGCTTCCATTGTGCTCCCTGTGTCTCCTGTGTTTAATGATAATCATAACATATCATTTATTGAGTGCACAACACATGCAAGAGATTGTGTTAAACACTGCTTGTACATTATCTCATTTAATTCTCATAAAAGCTTCCCTATTTACAGATGAGAAAACTAAGGCTTAAAAAGAGTTGGTAGCTTATCCAAAGTGGACCAATTAGTCAGTGGCAAAGCTGAATCTTATATACATATCTAACTGATCAGAAAGTCCAGATGATGAAATATGAGGCCATATGCCTTTTTCATTCCCATCTGATATATTATATTATATAATGCTTCTTTTTGTATCTGCAACTAACACTCCAGAGAAAATGCAAACCCTCAAAAGCCATAAGGAATCAATATAACCCTTACGTAATATTTACAAACTGACAAATTTAAAAGAATTTAGTTATATACAATGCAATTCTGTGGAGTTCTTTAAAAAAAAAACATTTAAAAAAATGTTCTAACTGTCATCTAACTTTTACATTGGGGCATTAAAATTGTGGCTCCTTAATCTGGGGCACAAAACAAATTCCAAAATCTCTTTGAGTGATGATACAGTTTTTCTCATGCACTGTAGCCCAGGCAACGGAATAAGACCCTGTCTTAAAATAAATAAAATAAAATAAAATAATACAATAAAATATTACCTTCTTCAGCAAACTAAAGATGTTTTTTTCATAGCTCATAAGGAATGATGCAATTATTTCATTAAAGGATGTTAAAATTTTTGCTTTCAAAATAAAGCATACAAATAAACCACAACCACCAATAACAAAAAAAAGCACAACATAAAATGACTCCTGAAAACTAATACAGTGAAGGAAAGGCCACAGTGATATGAGCCAGAGCCACCCTATTGGTGTTGCGGGTGGTGATTCTGACTGGGACTCTGACCTGGGATAGGTTGAAAAGAAGGGCTCAAGGAAGCTTGGAGACACTGTTGTATTCAGGGATGCAGTAGGTAGCTGCATGTGTAAATTGCTGCAAAGAAATGAGGGGGTGAGAAGAGCTACTCTATGCCATTTCCTTAAGCAGGAGCCCCCTTGACAAAAGGACCAGCCACAACTGAAGTAGAAAGCACAGGGCAACAGAACCCTAGAAAGGTTCACCAAGACCTGAAGCTCATCCTCTTTTTGTACTTAAGAGCAGAGCTTCCAGAAATTCTGTTTATTGCATCAGAGTTTAGTAATAGCTGAGTGGTTTTAAAACACATTTTAGAAAGAACATTGCACATATTTGTGATTAAATTTTAATTTAAAATATATGATGTTCTATTTTCCTTCCTTGTTTTTATATTGCGCCTGCTGTATGAAAATGGAAAATGATTAACTTTTGTTAAATGAAAGAAGATGGATGCAAAGCAATATGGTATTTGTGGTTTTGATTTTTTTTTTTAAAAAAGCATATTTTATATGCACTGAGAAAAAAGAAATAAATTAAACTTACTAAATCTTATTAGTATAAGTTATTTCTGGGTGGTAAAAGAATAATTTTTATTTTATTTTTTATTATTATTTTTCTAAAATAAATGTGCATTATTTTTAGAGTAGAAATAATAAGTTATCAATTTAATGATATATCATTATCCATAATAATATATCAAACATTCTTTTTCAAAGAAAATAAAACACCATGATTACTTTCAATATCTATTAGAGAAAGTGATCAATTAATAAGCATTTCTTGACTATCAGGTACAAATAAAGAAGATGTCATGGCCCATATGCTCAAAAGTGTAAAATATATCAGGAAAGGTAGACTAAACCTTAAAAAAAAATCATAAATATTTATGAAGATAAAGACCAGTGTTATTAATTTTGTGATTATAAAGGCCATTTTTATTCATTTTTTCATTAAAACATTAATTTTAATATTCTTTTGTGCCACAAACTACTTCATACATATATTAAAAAAATCACTGATTATTAGAATCTGCCTGAATCTTAGAATATGAAATATGTTTTAGAACCCCCTTATAAAAAAAAAAGTTTCATGTATAGTTTTCCAAAATAGCATTTAGTTAAAAAGAATCCAGTTTGCCCAAATATTTATGAATGTTCACCCTCTCTTCAATCACTTCCACCCTGTTCATTTGTTACTCATCTCGCTAATAGGCATCTGTGCTGAGTCTCCCTGATTTTTGGAGTCAATGCAAAGTCAAACCAAATGGAAAGATAAAAGGATTACGTATGTAGAGCTTTAAAAATCACTTTGGATTATAACTGAATCCACTTTGATTACAATTCTGATCATTTGAGTTGTCATTTTCATTTTGGTTTGAGATAGATCAACCATAATGTAAGACTTGCCTATGCCCATCTGTAAAATGGGAATTAAACTGATTACGTCTCTTTTTTAAGGAGCTATAAAAAAAAAAGATGGTGCTATCTTCCACTTGCTGATGAAAAGTGTCTTCTCTAAAATAAGACTTTGTGGGAAAATTAAACACCAAGGCAATTATAATGATTGGCTGCTAAGCATTTTAAGGGTTAGACAGTCTTTTTTTTCCTGCATGAGAAAATACAGATATGATAAACAAGAGGCCATTTCCCTCAGTAGATTAACTGAAAAAACTGGTTTCTTGTCTTCCCTCAGACATCTAGCTTGCTGTTGTTACCATGGCAACAGATTGTCAGTATGAACACTGGAGTTTCTCTGGCCTGGCTGGGCTGATTACTGAACAGAAGGCAAAAAAAGAACAATTTATTTATTTTTTTATTAAAATTTTTTTTAAAGAATCTATGTCGTTAAGCTCTCCAATGGTTGGGAATACAGGGGCAGTAATGAGAACAACATTGCCAGAGGAGAATAGGCCAGAGGACACTAAGAAAATGAGTTAGACCTTGGGGCTCAGAGTTTGCCAACTGTGACCTGCTAGTGGCTGGGCAGAGACCTCTTGGTTGGCCTCACCGGACTCTGATGTCCTTCAGTTGGCCTTGTTGCCCTCTCTCTGGTGTTTATTTCTCAAATGGGAGATGCTAGGATGGTGAATAATATGTGGATGAAAATTCATTCACACACTATTTAACAAGTGTTTATTGAGTACATGCTATATACCAGGCCTGGCTCAGGCACCAGGAGGCACAGTGTTTGAACTGAAAAAATTAATGCCTTCACTAACTCACATTTTTGTGAGGAAGACAGGCCAAAATTAAACAGATAAACCCATACATAATGTCAGACAGTAATAGCTGCTATGAAAAAAAGTAAAGCCTATTAAGATTGTCATAGAAAAATTTTTGAAAGAACCAGGAAATACTGAAAAATTTAAATCTTCAATTATAACATTTTAACTTACCCATAATCTATGTCTAGGCATGATAGACATAGATTTCATGTGAATATACTAAATAATTCATTTTTTAAAAAAAATATGGACAAGATGGGAACCTTCCACTTGCCAGATACTGGGATTAATACTGGGAAAAGGGAAACATTGGTCCAGTTCCAGAGCTTAAAATATCAGAAGCCCTTAATCAGGCTAACGGAAGCCTCCAATTTGGGACCTTCAATTTTTTTCAGAACTTAACTATTTTGTACCTGTCTTGAGTACATTTCCTAAAGTTTTCCAAATATGCTTTATTACTCTAAAAATGCCTTTGGAATATTTTAATGGAATATTTCTTACAGAGAAAAGGCAGTTTAAAAACTTCACTCTCTGGCTTATAATTTCTCACAGCAAGTTCCTACTCAGGAGGTAGTAATGAAAGGAAATAGAAATGGATTTGAGAAGAATCCATTTATGTATTTGTGAACGGCAGAGCCATTCCAACAGCTAAGAGAAGCTTGAAGGTTTGCAGTGTGTATTCTGCTAAGGACCCTCCAAAACAGAGGTCCTGCCATGGGATTAAGAGAATTGGGAAGGGCCCTGCAGTTAGGAAGGATGACCAGTCCTCCCCTCCCTGCCGTGGCTGTGCTGGCAAAAGTGGCTGAGTTGCTTGAACCCTGGGCCACCCAGTGTGGCAATTCTTGTGTTCTTCTCAGCTGCATTTATTCTTTATTGCCTCGTAAAAAGCCTGGCGCTGACTTGGCAACTGTGCTGGACATGTTGGCTTTCTATTTTCATGTTGCCAGAAGCAACTTCAGTTATTGCGGTAGAGCACGCTTGCTGCTTTTTGATTATCAACATTCAGCGTGGATTCAAATTGAACTGTTGGCTTTCTTTACTTGCACAGAAGATCACATTCTGCAAATGATTGTAAGGTGCTTTATAAATGCTGTATGGAGCATCGTTGCAATGTTGATTTTGACAACAATAGCCAGGGGTGAGTACAGCGGGGCAGGTGTTCACACAGATGTCTTGGGAAATAGACTCTAGACCACATATAATTGATATCTTTTTAAAGGTTGCAAGCTGCTCCGTCCCTCCTCTAAAAGTTCTTGTTGTTGTTTTGGTTTTTCTTTTAGTTTTGTTTTAAGCACTTGTTAATCTTCAGACTGTTCAGGTTATACCCTTTTGCCCCTGGGCTAATCTACCCCAGTTGGAACTCAACTCTGTTGTGCCAAGCGCCCTTGAGAACCTCATCAAGCTGAACAGTTGACAAAGCGAGACCTGTGGAAGTTCTGACAAAACACTAGAAAAAAAACTATTCAGCCATGACCTTGTCAGGCTCTAGCACTATGCTCAGATCTCTCTTCCACGCCAATCCTTCACATACCTGCATTAATTCTCTTTACACTGTAGCATTTTTGGTCCCTTCCAATTTAGAGAATACCGGCAATGGGCACACCATAGTATCAGCATGAGTCCTTGGTGGTGGAACACCTTGTTTCAGTTGCTGTCTCCTGACAGGACGCCTGTACCGAGGCAGGCAGCAGCAGCCCTTTGGAAGATCCCATTAGTCCGTTAATTAGTGGCAGAGCTCAGATGTGCTCAAGGGATTTTATGACACGTCCCCTCTGAAGGGCTTTTTCTATTCACATTCCAAGTCCAGAAAAATTGAAGTCAAAATGTTAATAAGCTAACAAGCCTGAATATAATTTTTTTCAGATTTGGAAACAGATTTTTTTTTTAAATTGCAGAGCTAACATATTCTTCCTTCTTTCTTTATACATTAATTAATTTACTTTAAAATGTACAGACTATTTTTAAAAGGACACAGAGGGTCTTTGCAGTTCTAACTGCACTATGGGGAATGTATAAGTTATAATCCATCTCAGCATTGCCCAGTGCTTACTATGGGTTTACGGCGTTGATCTGCCTCTTGTAAATTCTCTTTGTTTTCCTTGATTTCCAGCCTAACCTAGATAGGGGCTCATTTGCCTTTCTTTTTGATTTATTAACCTTCCACAATCCAGACCAAGGCTCAGCTATTGATTTCCCTTGGCTGCCTCTCAATCTTCAGAAGACCAAGGTTCTCCCTTCCTTTTTGAAATGCTTGTCTGTCTTCAATACTTCACCCGTTTGTGTTACTGTGGTTGGGTCATCTTGACATACCGCATCATTTCTTAAGTTGTTTTCTTACATCCTTGCCTGTGATTCTATTTGACTAGATATAAATCATTTTGGCCTCACATTTGAACAAAACCTGTGTGTGTGTGTGTGTGTGTGTGTGTGTGTGTTTGTGTGGTGCAGGCTAATGTTGGCTGCAGGGGTAGATGAGGGCCCTTGGGATCGAAACCTTCATATACCTGTGGTATTAGCAGCTTCTCCCAACACAGGGAGGGATTTGAAATCCTCCACAAACACCCTGGCCCTCCCACCCCTGAGGGACTCCGTAAAGGAATTGGGCAATTTCCCTTGGAGATTTCCCAGCACACAGGGAGGTTCTCTGGGAAACTGCTGTACAGGCCAGCCTGGGTTTCCTTCCAAATCCAGAGAGTCTTGGGGCTGCATGGCAAATAAAAGCAAAGAGATTTCTGGAAATAGGTATTTGCTTTGGTAAAACCCATCCAGACATTTTTTAGTTGTCATACTGGCAAAAATGGTTAATGCAAAAATTCTCCCAGGAGCCTATTCTGTATTGGGAGGAGGTTTATAGTTTTGCAAGTGTTATTGACTGAAATGTATGGGAGTGAGCGGGTCAAGACCTTTTCATTGAGAGCACACTGAGGATGAATGAGCTGCACGCAGTTCTATAATTCTGCAGGCACTCAGAAAGTGTTTAATGTAAAAGCATGTTTATTGCTTAACAAAAAAGCTCTTGGTGTGGATAAAACATATGCATTTGGAAGTAGCTTCCAGAGCTCCATCAGCAACAATCAGACAGAGAGAGATGCTAGCCAGTGTTCAGCAAGCCCTCAGAAAGGGCTGGAATGAGAACACAGGATGATCCTGTCGAGCATGTTCTTCAGGGGTCACACCTGGCTGGTGACCTAGGATCTCCAGTGTTCCCCTCTTAATTTGGTTCTGTGACCCCAGGCTTTGTAGGGTCAGCATGAAAAGTGATCTCAGCCCCAGGTGCCATGGCCACTGACCTGCATGACCATTCTCACTCCTGCTTAGGCCCCTGAGCACTCCCCGCCCCAGCAACCTTCTGAGTGCCCCAATCCTGGTCAGGATTTGCCTGCAGGCTGTCGCCCTTGCTGAGCCACACCTCCCAGGGAGCAGGAAGCTGGGCAGAAGCTGTTTGCCCTCTGTCCACTCCCAGATTCCTCAGCCCCCTCCTTTGTACTCATGGAAGCATTTCCCCTTAAGGTTCAGTCTGGCCTGTGCCAATCAAACCAGGACAGAGAGAAGCTGAGCAGCCTTCCCCTCTCCTACATTCCCCACCCCAACCTCAGCAGGTGAAGTTTGGAATTAGTCTTGCAGATCCAGACGAGAGATCCAGAAATCTGGGAATAATCCCTATCCTGTGTTGTGCTATACTGGCTGGACCCTTCTATATAATTGTGCTTATGCCTTGGACTTGTGTTGGACACATCAGTTCCCTGAAGTCCTTCCTGTGTTAGGGACTGAATCTCGGCCCTCCCCCTAACAACAATTCACATGTTGAGACCCTAACCCCCACTGTGAGTGTATTTGGAGACAGGGCCTTAAAGAGGTAATTAAGATTAAATGAGACCATAAGGATGGGCCCCTAATCCTATAGGACTACTGTCCCTATAAGGAGAGGAGGACATACCAGGACTGTGCACACACAGAGGAAAGGCCCTGTGAGGACACAGAGAGAAGGTGACATCTGCAAACCAGGAAGAGAGGCCTCATAAGAAACCAGCCCTGCTGGCACACCCATCTTGGACTTCAGCTTCTAGAACTGTGAGAAAATACATTTTGTTTAAGCCACTCAGTTCTGTGGCATTGTTATAGCAGCACAAGCAGACTAATAGAATTATATCTCAGCTCAACTGGCTACCCAGGCCCTGCTGCCCTCCATGGCTCTTTTTCTTAGCCCTGTGTCTCTTGCTGAGCCCTGTTGCTTTGTCTACAATCTTAACATGGACTGATGCCTTGCAACAGGACACCGCTGTGCACTTGACCTCAAGAGCCCGCACTGCCTGGAGTCCTGCTGCTCACTGCTTTGGTGTGCGTGCTCTCAGGTATCTATGGAGGTTACACTCAAACTGGATTTGGCCACACCCACTTTTGACTGTGCATTTAGGTGATTTATTGGCTACTTTCTTTCTGGGAGGCCAGAGCCAGAGCCAGGTCAGTTTTCATAGCCAGAGTTCTCATTTCCTCTTCTTGCCTGCTGGCATTTACTGCTGAGGTCCCGGCACGCCTTCACTGCATCTGTGTGTAGGGTAAGAGGACGATTCCTTCTTTTCTGCTTGCTGGTGCTGCTACCTTGACCCATTGCCCAGAGCCCAAGCTAACTCTTGCTTGGTGTAGTCCTTGGCAGACAGACCTCTCCCTCCTGGCTGGCCCCGGGTACTGGCTTTCTCAGCTGAACCTTTCCGATGTCTAGTTATGTACAATCCAGTGTCTGATGCACTCCATCATCTTTACATAACCAAGTGAATCTGGCCAAGCTGCAACAAGGGTGTCAGTGTTCAATAAATGTTCGTTGCCAATGATTTGATTTGATTTGCCAAATTGTAGAGTGGCTTGTTACAAGTTGGTCTCTCTACGATAACCCAATGAAAATGAACTGAACTAAGACAAGCGAATTGCATGAGAGTTAATGGCTTTAACATGGAATTTTTTATGAAAAACTATCAGCTGTGTTTCTTCATATAGAAGCTTTCGTGTGCATTTCTTAACTACTGACAGAGAGATGGAGGGACAAGAGCAATGGTGTTAAGAACATTACTAATTGAAAATTATGCAGACATAAAGACAAAGCATATTTAAGCCAGCAGAGTTTGAGTTCTAAAGTTTTATTCAGCCACATCTATTGAGTAAAAGCCAGATTAAAGTAAAACAGCATCAGAGACTAATTTGCGTATCACAGTTGAAAATTTCTGTTCTTAAGCCTTCAGCTCCACGTCCTCTTCATGCCGGAATAAAAGGAGGCCACTGTCAACCTCATCTCCCATTTCTTTTTCTATCCCTACAGTATCCGTACAGCAACTCCTCAGCCTTTTATCTGGGAGGCAGTATAGTGAAATGGGGTGAAACATGGGCCTGGGACCCAAAAGACTGTATCTGTCACATATCAGCAGAGTGGTATATTAATAGACAAATTGTTTATCTAGGCATAAAATAAATAAATCATTTAAAGGCATCTGTAAAATGAGGACTACTGTCTATCTCGGGATGCTTATAATGACTAAGTCATAAAATTTATGTAAAGTACTTTGCCAAGTCAACAGATACCAGTTTCCTATTCCTTATTTCTCCCCTTTTCCTTCTCTCTGGAAGGCAGGGGAGCCCATCTCCTCTTTGCTCTTGGCTTTCCCAAACTGGATTCCTCACACCTACATCTGCCCTCTCATTAGATGGGCAGTCTCTCTCTCTCTCTCTCTCTCTCTCCCCACGTCCCTTCTATTCTGCCTTTGATGGGAATCTATACACCCTATTTGGGAGAATAACTTCTCCCATTGTTTCTTAAGTTCTAATGATCTTCTTTTCAAAACCAATGTATTAAAATGAATGGTATGTTTTCACCACTAATTTTCTCACTGCATGTCATCTCCTTAAATCTTAATAGCTTGCAGAGACTTTTAAGTCTCTCTAGAAGGAAATTCTCAGAGTCTGGAATGCTGTCCCTCTGGCTTGGTGGGATAAGCAGTAACATAAGTATCCTCCATGCCCATCAGATGATAGGAGAGCTTTCACATGTACAAGGAGTTAAATAGGTTAGCACTATTGCACTGAAAAGCCTGCCCTATGGGAAGATAAAAGAAATTCAGGCCAGAGAATTTTAAAATTATATAATCTTATATTTCCATTGGCACTAAAAAATTGTATTTTTGAAGCAAGATATAATCTCTAAATTGCCCAAAATAACACCCTATAGGAAAGCGAACCTTAGATGTAGATAGAGAAAGAATATTGAATTGTGTGTCTCTTTAAGAAACATCTGTTATTATTTTGACCTGTTTTGCATAGACTGAAACCCTTGTGGAGGCCTCATACATTATACATTTGGTAAATTACAGCACTTTCACCTAATTGCTCCTTTAGGATCTAATGACCCCCTTTGCTGCTTTGTCTGAGACACCTGATGCAATCAGCATGGAAAGGGTGTGCTCAGTCTCAGACGTTGCCTTGTAAATTCACATTTAGTTCAAAATTAAGTGCAATTTCAAGGTGTTTATTTTAATTCTAATCAATCTAGTATACTGTAAGCATTGCTTAAACTTACACATTTGCTAAAATTTGTGAAGGTGACTTTGATGAATGAATTTTTGTCTTTAAATAGATTCAGCTTGCTGTATATGCAGAATGACTTGTGCAGAATCAACCATGGAAATTCACTGAATATGCCCTTTGCTCTCATAATATTGAAAATCACAGCATAACTTGAAGGACCTCATTTAGTTAAGAAATCAGTGTGTGATTTACAAAGGCACCATGTAGAACCTCATCAGGGGGCCATGACTGGCATATGTCTCTGCTACAATTATATGCAGAGGGATGTTTGTGGATTGGATTTTCTTTTATTTGTGAATACAGACTTGATTTTTTTGGCCAATTAAAAATGTGTAAACTTTTCAAAAATAATTTTCTGTAAAAAGATGCATAATGTACTTTAAATCTACTTCTGTATTCATAGAACCTGAGAATGAAGAAAGAGCTGGAAGGCACCTAAAAAATAATATATTCCATTTCCCTTATTAGACAGGGAACAAAGAAAGGCCCAAGAGAGATCAAGTGACTTGCTGAGGTTTGTTTTTCCCTGTAAATTGATAACCAAACTAGGACAAGAACCTAGTTTATGAGAGACTTGATTATATGGAAAAGAGGAGACACAGATACATTTTTGAACAGATTTGTAAAGAGTTAAAAAGTTATTTTATCCAGTTCATAGCAATATAATACAGAAGAAAACAGATATAACTTGGAAAAGCATTATTCTAATTAATTGATTTTCTGTATTTATAAATCCATAGAGCATTTCTTTCTAAACGAATTTGGTATTTGTTGTCATATTTCTTTTAAATGAAAATGAGTAACTCAATAATTCTCTTCATTTGAAATTTTACAAATTAAAGATTTAATTAGTTCCACTGGTAGAAAAGAAATTTGTGAAGCAAGTGTGATATATGAAATTTATGATAACAAACGTCACCTACTTAATCTAATCATTTGCAAGTGTTCTCTATTTTTATGTAAATATAGCCACAGCCACAGATGTAGAAATCCAGCAGTACTAAGGAGGATTGTGAGTTTTGCTATTTATAATACAAACTGCACTTACCTATTCATTTTAAGACATTTTTTACTGTACTTGTTTAACCTCACTTTTGTGGATGCTTATGACTGAAAACAACAAAACTGGTGGGATTGAATATAGACTAATCTTTGATTCTAACTTTGCACTCATATCAGTCTGTATTATAGTATACAGTGTTTTATAGCATAAAAATCATGAGTAAGTAGAGTACTTAATGGTGATTTCTGTCTCTGAAAAGTCATGTTTTCTTGCTATATATTTTCAGGCTACTGTTTCTTCCTGTAATAATCAAAGCCAGAGAGTATTGAAAAACCAGGGACTTTGGTTTAATACGCATGAATAAAAGACATCACCCCTCCAAACCCAGTCCTTGTCAAAGGGATTTTGAGAAAATCACAAGAGAAAAAAAAAACGTCCTGGGACTAGGTCATTTAAAAGGGAGATGAGATGCTATAAACCAAGGTAAATCTGGGAAGACAGAACAATGAAATGACAAATCAGGGGCAGGAGAGAGACCAGAGTACCTGGAGAGAGCCAGGAGAGATCAGAGGGAGCCGAGAGGCGGGTAAAGACCAGGACGGTGTCAGACCCCACTTAGAAACAGGGAACTTTAATCACTATATGCTGCTTTTGATGGGCAGGGGGTAGGTCTGCCACCCTACACCATCTTGAACAGTGCCATCTCTCCAAGCTTTTGGGTCATCATTTATTTAAAAAACATCAATAAATAGCTATTATGTACATGCAAGATATTGAGACTCCAAAGAAGAATAAGTCATTGCTCTTAAGAAGTTTAATCTAGTGGAGGGCAAAGGAGACTCACAGGTATTGAAAACCCACCATGTGCCAGACATGGTGAAAGGTATTTTATATATACCATCTGTTTTTGGTTGAATTGTGTCTCCCCAAAAAGTTATGTTGAAGTCGTAACCCCCAGAACCTGAGAATGTGAACTTATTTGGAAATAAAGCTGTTATAGATATAATTAGTTGAGATGAGGTCATACCAGAATTGGGGGGGGGGGTGGTTAATACAAGATGACTTGGGTCCTTACAAGAAGAGAGGAAACACAGAGGCACAAGGAGAACACAGTGTGAAGACAGAGGTAGAAATTGGAGGGACGCATCTATAAACCCCAAACACCAAGGATTGCCAGCTTCTGGTAAGAAGCCAGGAGAGAGAGAGCACAGAGCAGATTCTCCCTGGAAGCCCTCAAAAGGAACCAGCCCTACTGACACATTGATTTTAGACATCTACCTTCCCAACTGTGAGCTGTTGTGTTCAGCTACCCAGTTTGTGGTGCTTTGCTACAGCAGCCCTAGTGAACTAATATGCCATCTAATTTAGTGCTCATAAGAATTTATGTGGTAAGTAGTGTTAGGCCCATTTTAAAACTTTCTTTGTTTATACTTTACCTTATTCTAAAAATTAAAAAAAAGAAAAAGAAAAATAGCTTTGGGATTAGGTAGAACTGAATTCACATTCTGGTCTGCCACTAACTGGCTAGAACAACTTGAAAAAATTGTTTAAACTTTTCTAACCGTACATCTGTCCTTACGTAAAATAGAGATCATTCTATTGGGATTCATACTCCCTGATTTACGCTGGTTTCTAGGAAACTAATGACCAAATTTGTAGCCCAAGTATACAGGGTTGAAGACGTGCTTTCTTTTTATGTTTAAAATCTTTGGACGTTGTATAAAGTTTTGTAAGCTGAAGTAAATTTTTTGGAGGGTAAATTATGTTAAAATAAACATAATTTTAGATAAAGCTGATCCCAATAGAAGACCATCTATGCATGACAGGACAGGATTGACAACATTGCACTGTAGTCTAAATGAGTGGTCTCCCAAGCAGAGTTTTATATACCATTAGGTGATCCATTGAGATGAGGGAAGATGTTAGAACTAGTATTTATATTTTTATTTATCAAAAAGAAAGAAAGAAAATAAAATTTCCTTATATTTACTATGTGTGCTGACAATGAAACCCTCATTTGGGCCATGTTAGGATAGTTAAGTGGGAGACAGCTGAAGGGAAGAGTAGGAGTTCATGGTTGACATATGAACCCTCTGATTCCTTGAGGAAGGCCTATTGTTAATTATTGCTCCTGATGTATGCTCATGTAATTGGACTTACAAATCAGATTATCTAGTATTAACTAAGCTTACCCCCTGGAAATGGACAAGTGGCTTAAAAACAAGCCTGCAAAGAAATGGTGGATAGAATATAATTTGCAAACACAAGAGGAACAAGAAAATTGCGGAACAGACACTTCTAGAGAAAAGCTCTTTTTCAGTTACATTGTGAAATTAAAACAATGATGACTTAATTAGATATGACAAGTAGTTGGCCCTTAAGATTCGAAATTATCAAGGAGATTATTTGAAATGTGGGTTTATATCAATTATCATTAATGAGTCCTAAGTATATGCTGTGCTTTGCAATATTAGCTGACAGCACATATTCATTATTTTTTAAATGCAAATGCTTATATTGGCGGTGATCAGTCAAAAATGTTTTCTATAATGTTGCACAACTATAAAAAGTTTGGGGACCTTTGGAGACCTGCCTAAACAATGAGCATGTAGTAGTCTTTACTCTCTTCCTGAAGCTTATCTCCTTAAGCTTCCTTACAGAATTTTCGTATAATTATAAAACCACCCCAAGGGAGAGTCATCAAAATGTTTTTAAGGACACATCCAATTTTACAGATTCAGAAACATAATTTATTAGCAGGCTTGATATTCTCTTAGTGTCTCCACGAGCACTGTCTAGTGGAACTTTATGCAATGATAGAAATGTTCTATATTTGTGCTGTCTAATGTAGTAGCCACTGGTTACATGAGGTTATCAAGCAGTTGGCACGTGCCTGGTGTGACTGAGAAAGTAAAGTTTTAATTTTATTTAATTTTAATTAATTTACAAAATTAAATAGTCACATGTGGCTAATGGCTATAGTATATTGGGCAACTGCATTCTTGAGAGAGATTACTGAGCCTCTTCTAAGATTCCCCAGCACTTAACACAGTGCCTCATATATGTTTGTCAAATGAAATAAGAAATCAGTAAATGTAGCATATACTGCAGAAAGACAAAGAATAACTCTCATAGCACACACACACATAAGATCACAATGACCATTGCATTCATTAACCTAATATGGAATGTAAAAAGAGTTCACTTAGGAAAATAATCATCAAAAGTCTTTTGCTTGTAGGCTAATTCATATAAAGTAAAACTGGAAAAATAAAATAACTTTTCTCTATAATTACAACTGAATTGCCAAGCAGATGAAATTCTTCAAAACCCATAAAAGCTTGTTAGATCTCTGTCAGGCATGAGATCAGGAAGTTCATGGACAGACTTCCTTTTAAGGTGACTGCCCCTCTGAGTGAGGAAGGAGCACATTCCTGCCTCCTGTTGTGTGTTTCAAACGCTCTGGCTGAGTCAGTTTCAGGCACTTCCGGGCAGTGTCCAGTCCTGTCGCTAACATGTAGCTAAGGAAACCTGGCTGACTGCGTTGTTACTATGGCTCTGTGTGCCAAATTTTCAGGTCTGCTTGTAACAGAAGACGACTAGGAAACAACATGCAACAGCTCGCAATAGCAGGAAGCATTGGCGTTTCCAGAGTCCAGACCCAGCACACTAAGTAAGAAATGAATACTGGATTTTCCTCAGCGGGCAATTAACTGCCTTACTTTGTTTCCTTTCTAGACTAACACCTAGCACTTTGGAAAAGGGTCAGATTTGTCTTCACCATTGATACATATGAACAGTATTTTTTCATAAATGTAGAAATGAAATTTCTGATGTAATGAAAATGGCATGAATGGAGATGCTATTTCTGAGCAAAATATTGCACAGCTTATTGTGAAGTGAAAAAAGAATGTTTAGGTGGTATATGTAGCATGATCCCATGATTGTAGAAATGAACATGCATGTATAGAATAGACATGAAAGATACACAAAAGTGTAAATTGAAATGGAGTTTCAGGTGATTTTTATTGTTTCTTTTGGCTTGTGTTTTCCAAATTTCCTTGAATAAATATGCATTACTTTTATAATGAAAAAAACTTTATATTTTTAAAAACTACATTCTCTATCTTGAATAAATAATCCTCTGGAAATAATAATAGTAATATAGCAGGAAGGAAGAAAGAAAAGAAAGAAAGAAAGAGAAAACATTTTTTAAATAATTTATTCTAAAGTCTCTACTTTTATCAACTTTCAAAATTATCTGACATTTTCTATGAAATTGACTATTTTTACCAAACTCTTAAAAGTCAAGAGGAACCATTTTGGTCAACTAGAAACAGTTTTTACCCATTTTCAAGGCTTTAAATAGAAATAAATTCATTTTAAAATAATAAATGCTTTTTATATATGATTCTGAGAACTTGGATGATTAGTTAATTAATTGATATATTTATTCATTCATTCAACTGGTTAGTGCTAGAAACTAGGCAACATGCTAGAAATGAAAGAGTGAATAAAATGGATACAATTCTGTGTCACAGATTTAACTATGCTTTTTTTTTTACTTGTAACTACTTTTAAAACTAGTTTGTTCTAGATTATAGAAATTTTGTGAGAAAATATTTATTATTGTAGATAACAACATTATGAAATAGTCAAATGATCTATTACATATAAAGGCATCAAAAACCTATTGAAACATTTTTGAAAATGACACTGGAAAGATTTGAGAAGTTACAGGAAGAAAATCCAAATTATTCTCATTCCAGAATACTAGGAAAGTCATTTTAAAAATATGTCACTTTAATTCTGCTTTTCTTAGTTAATGAGTCTTACACAAGGTATATCAACCACCTCTCATATTTAATAGATCCATGTCATAGAGAAATTTTCATATTATTTGAATTATAAAGTTGAAAGATTAAAATGTAAATGCTCTGAAAGCAACACTGCTGGAAAAAAGCTAGTTTTCATTTAACCTTTCTGAGCTCCAATAGATCCTTGCCTACCTTTTAGGGATTTTCCAAGGCTAACAAGACATTATAATTGAAAACATTTGCAACTTACTATACTGGAATTTTGTTTTGATCACCTATTCAATTACTGATGCCCTCTTTCTGAAATGTGGTTGGTTAATGCTTCTTCTCTGCTTATTTTAAGGCTACTTTTCCTTCTGTAATAATCAAACCCAGGGAGTATTGAAAGCCAGGGATTTGGGGTGAATACACATGAATGGCAGACATCACTCCTCCGGACTTAGCTGTCCCTTTAAGGGGCTTTGAGAAAATCACAAGATAAAAAAGGATCCTGGAGTGAGACTGGGTACTAGCAGTCCATCTGCAGGAAGCCAGAAGGCCATTTAAAAGGAAGAGTAGATGCTATCAACCAAGGTAAATCTGGGAAGACAGAACAATGAAATGACAAATCAGGGGCAGGAGAGAGGCCAGAGTATCTGGAAAGGGCCAGGAGAGATCAGAGGAAGCTGCGTGGGAGGTAAAGACCAGGATGGTTTTGGACCCCACTTAGAAACACTGAACTCTAACTGCCATATGTTGTCTATGAACAACCAGACTATTCTTGCTAGGCAGGGGGTGGGTCTGCCACCCTACCCCATCTTGAACACTGCCATTTCTCCTAGTTTGGGGCTCACCATTAATTAAAAAATATTAATCCAAGAATTGTGAGTTTATTCTTGACCTCTAAAATGTCATTTGCCTACAATCAGACCTTCAAACCTATCGTCAGAATTATTAGATATAATGCAATAACCAACCCAGGATTCACCCTCACCCATGAGGGCTCTATAAAGAGAATTTTTTCTTTGCCCTTCTCCCTTCAACACCCCCACTACAAGCTTCCCAGAGTGACTCCAAAACTGCCAGAAGGGTCATAGCTCCTTTTTTTTTTCCCACAGTGATTAATATTAACTGAGAACCTATTACTTAAGGCACTTTCCATATATTATCTTTCTTAATGTGCATAACAACCCTGGGAGGGAGGAACCATATCCTAGTTTAAAAGGCTAATCCAGGTTGCAGAGTGGTTGAGAAATAGTCCAAATACATAGAGCTGCTATGCGTCACAGCCAGGGATTGAAGCAGGTTGCTCTGACTCCAAGCCCAAGCCCTTTTCCTTCTGCTGTGATCTTGCCCTATTGTTAAGATCTAATGCTCTGTGGCCCATTTTACCACATCACTGTTGAGTTAGCACTTTACCTATTCCCTAATCACACGGCTGCTTCTTAGGCACACATAATTGTGCTCTCTATTAGCAATCTGGGCTCAGCAGTTACTTTGATCTCTTTGAAACAACTGCAGGAAATGCAAGGTAATAATGTATGAGCAGCCTAACCCTTAAAAGTGGGAGTTTGTTCTAATGATCACGACCACCTATCCTTGCAGCTCCCTTATGCTAGCACCTCCATTGCAATCATTCCTTAATTTTATTGAAACCCCCAGTCCATGGATGCTGTCGCTCTTTCACAATTTTCACTACTCTTCTAACTTTGCTTCTCTTTTCACCCAGCTTACAATTCATGACCTATTATTAAAATTACTTAATTGGAAACATACTCAGTTGTCTGGCCCCACCCTCCCTGTGCCTACCTGGCTAGACTCCAGCTCTTCATGAGCCCAGCTAGCCATCTTCTCTATTCCTGCATGTATTGGAGATTAGATCACAACTGCTAGCCTGGTTGAACTTTAAATTTGTGATCTCAAGCCTCAAATATGCCCTCAGTACTGCCAAAGGGTCCTACTACCTTTCCCCAATAAAGTTCCCTTTTGAGTCTTTGTTTGAAATGTCTATTTCATATTTCTTCTCGCCCCAAACCTCCCACACTCTCTCCCTTTCCGTTCTTAGCTGATGACTTAGGCTCACACTTCATTAAAAAAAAATCTAAACCATCAGACAGGAACACCTTGATCTCATTAAGTCTACACCCCTCTCAGTCTCTGTGCCCATGTTCTCTCTGCATTCCCTTTTTTTGAAATGAAATAAACGTGTCTGCTCCTAGCAGAGGTGACTCTTTCCTCTCACTCTCAGATCCTACCCACCCTCGCCTTTCCGAGGATTTTTGTTCTCATAGTTAAACCCCCTCTGTTCTACGGAATCAGTGGTTTTCTATACATTGGGTCATTCCAGGTGACATACAAACAAATTCAACAACAAATACAAATACAAACATACAACAAACATTCAAACAAATACAACATACAGACAGAATAGCCCAGGTGTCAAAAACCAAAACACTTCCCTTGACTATCACAATGCCTTCCACTATATTTCTGTTTTCTTTCACTGCAAACCTGGAAATACTTCCTCAGCTTTTATTCACTCTTTTGGTGACTCTGTTAGGCTTCTGCTTAATTTTACTGGATCTGCTCTGTCAGGGCCACTGCAATCTCATGATTGATAGATCCTACGGCACTTCTCCTGTTTCCATGGTACTCACCTTCCTCTCAGTGACATCTGACCCAATTGTCCAATACCTTCTTGGAAATCTTTTCTCTCTTGGCTTTTAAGATAAACACTCTCCTACACCTCGGTCTGGCCAATCTTTTCTTTATTTCTCCTCCTTTATCTAATCTCAAAATACTGGGATATGCCAGATCATAATACTGAACTGTCTTCTAAATCTGTTTGCAGTCTTTCCAGGTAATCTTGTCCAGTCTATGACCTTAAATGTCACCCGTGTGCAAAAGACTTCATTTGCCATCCATCCAACACGCTTTCCCTGAATTCCACGCTGGTGTAATCGACTGAGTACCTGCTACCTCCACTTGGATAACAAACATTGATTTTCTGTGGTACTTTCCATATCGAAAAGCATATCCAAAAGCCACTCCTTCTTTCTTCTTTGCCATTAGAACCTCAATTTTGTGCAGTTACCATGGAGCTTTGGTCTTCAGGGATAATTGGTCATCCAAGTGACACTTGATTAGTCATGGCCCCATCAGGGTAGATCAAGTCCTATTGTCAGTGATTGGTTCAAAAATTGAAATGTGCCTTAGGTTTAAGTCTGTTATGCATTGTGAGTTGATTTTATGAGAGGTGAGAGGTGGGGATCCAGTTTCAGTGTTCTGCATGTGGATATCCAGTTTTCCCAGCACCATTTTATTGAATAGAGATTCTTTATCCCAATGTATATTTTTGCCTGCTTTTTCAAAGATTAGATGACAATATGAGGATGGTTTTATATCTGGGTTCTCAGTCCTGTTCCAAAGGTCTGTATCTCTGTTCTTGTGCCAGTACCATGTGACACGATTCTGGCCACTGAACTGAATGGGACATCTGCTGTAGAGCTTCCAGGGACATTTTCCTTGTATTAAAAAAGAATATGTAGTCAGATCCTATTTCTTCCCTATCTATCCCATGTTCTATTGTCTATAAAGACCTTTTTCATCTCATGCCCTTCTTTTCTTTGCTTACTCACCACACTGGCCTCCTCTCTATTTTTCAAACACACCAAGGTGTCAGTGTCTTTGGTCTTGCTGGTCCCTTTGCTGAAAATGCCTTTCCTCCAGTTCTTTGCGTGGTGTGCGCCTTCTTGTCATGTAGGACTCAAGCCAACTGTCATCTGTTATAATGGAATGAGCTTCCCCTGCTCATTCCATTATAATTATAAATAATAATGTAAATTATAATGTTTATATTTCTGTCATGACTTCTTGTATAACTCTTCACAATCTAAAATTTCCATTTTTATATGTTTATTTTCTGTATCACCCACTGTAATGCAAGAATGTTGAGAAACTTATTCTTGAAGGAATATTCATTCATATCTTGTGCTCTATTTCCAATGTCTAGAACGGTGCTTGGCACATTGCATTTACCAAATCATTGAATGTGTCCTGACCTCTAATATTGACCTGGGGGAGAGACAGCATCCCATTTCTCTAGCAGTGACACCATGGTCTATGAGCAGGGCACCTGTTGGGAGTGGTAGCCTCTGGTCTTTTTGGATCGCTTGTTTCTTGTTATGGAACTTCCACCCTAACAGCAACTTGGAGTGAGGCTGATTAGGACCCAGTGGTCTTGACTTGTCATGCCTGAGATAAAACTCCCACCTTACCAGTCGGGGGTTTGGTGAAGGAAGGGAGCCCCAGACCTCTTTTTTTTTTTTTTTGAGACAGAGTCTCACTCTGTTGCCCGGGCTAGAGTGAGTGCCGTGGCGTCAGCCTAGCTCACAGCAACCTCAAACTCCTGGGCTTAAGTGATCCTACTGCCTCAGCCTCCCGAGTAGCTGGGACTACAGGCATGCGCCACCATGCCCGGCTAATTTTTTTTGTATATATATATTTTAGTTGTCCATATAATTTCTTTCTATTTTTAGTAGAGACGGGATCTCGCTCTTGCTCAGGCTGGTCTCGAACTCCTGACCTCCAGCGATCCACCCGCCTCGGCCTCCCAGAGTGCTAGGATTACAGGCATGAGCCACCGTGCCCGGCCCAGACCTCTTGATTATGCTTGCTTAGAGTAGAGATTTTGGAATGAGGAGGTGAGAGAGGATAAGAAATATTGGTAAACCTGCTCTACCCTGGGGGAAACCATAACCCTCCTATGGGCTAGAAAAAAGAAAGAATTGCACATTCTTGGACACACTCACTCAGATTAGAGCTTCTATCATACCGAAGTGGGAGGTGGACAGCAGGTTATGGCATGCCAGAGTCGCTGTCTTTAATAAAAGTTAGTAGATTTTCTTAAATAAATATTTTTCCATCTTCTTCATGTTCTTAGGATAATTTCCAGAGACTTTAAGTTGTGGTTGTTTTTATAAATTTCATTACGTGTAGTTGTTTCACCAGAAAGAGGCTCCATAGAGCTCCTCATATCACCATTGGGAAGGCTTCTCCTAATATGGTGAATTAGTTTTCTATGGCTGCTATAACAAGTTACCACAAATCCGATGGCTTAAACCAATCCACATTTATTCTCCTCCAGTTCTGGAGTCCAGGTGTCTGGAATTTGTTTCACTAGGCTAAAGTCAAGGTATTGGCAGGACTGGTTCCTTCTGGAGACTTGAGGGGAAACCCATCTGTTGCTTCTTCCAGCTTCCAGAGGCTGCTGGCATACCTTAGCTTGGGGCCACAGAACTCAAAGCTTTGCTCCTGTTGTCACGTGGCCTTCTCTCTGACTCCCACTCCTCCTGTGTCCCTCTTGTAAGGACCCTTGTGATTATATCGGGCCCACCTGGATAATCTCCTCATTTCACGATTTTTAACTTGATCACATCTGCAATTTACTCCTTGCCAGGTTTCAGGGATTAGTATGTAAATATCTTGGGGGGAGTGATCATTAGAATCCACAATTTTAATGTTTGCAAGGAGCTTCAGTCTTTGTAGATGAAGAAATTCATTTGGATTGGTCACAAGCATACCAAAGATCATATAGCTAGAGAGAGCTAGAATAAGGGCTCTGAACTCCTGTTTTGGAACATAAAGTTTGAATGGTCAAACAAGGATAAAGAGGATATTATGTATGGATTCTAAGCCATAGACATAGATTTTAAAATGGTGAATTATGAAAGTACAAAATTGGTTTTTATCAAAACTATGTGAAGTCAACTTAAAGTAATATATGCAACTCAATCATTGTATTCAAATTTTACCTTTTATAACATCCCTTGCTTTTTAAAGAAAAGGACTGGCTACAAGCAAGATGTTTTCCTCAAAGTTAATTTAATTCATGTTCATGAATATATGCAAGAAAATGTAGTTATTACCATATGTACTGTGGAATAAACATATGCACATTTAGATGATTTATGGATAATGTGTCTCTTAGTGATACAAATGAGAGAAATCACCAACAATTTCAGAAGGAACCTGGAAAATTTAGTTGAATGTACTGTGTGTGATGTGTGAGGGTCTCTTTTTACTGATTCAAGTTTGTAAAGTGTAATTCTCTCCAGTGCTTTTCTCTCGGGTTGTTTATCCCCCCTCTCCCCTAGCTCCTGGAGAACTCTTAGGGCATGTTAACATTTCTCTTGTGACATAAAATGACCCATGAAAAGAACTGATTAATGATTGCATACAGTACTTTGGGGGAAAAAAGTCCTCATGAGAGTTGGAACTGTTCCTTTTAACAATGTTTGTGCTTACATTTTTTCAAAGCTGGAAAGGAAGGAAGGAAGGAAGGGAGGGAGGAAGGGAGAGGAGAGAGAGAAAAAAGAAAGAAAAGAACAAACCTCTCTCCATGGATGCCTTTCACAGGTGCATCATTATCACTAATGAGAAGTTGAACAAAAAGCGATTATTAGCTAGAAGCAGTAGTTACAGGGAAAGAATCTGGCCCTTGAAAGGGATAGGTTATACCACCAAATAAATTTGATCTGACCCCCTTGTTAGAGTGTAAAATTCCCTTTGTAGTATCAGCTCAGAGAGAGGAAAAAAAGGTAGCATAGAGATGTTTTCTGGGCACAGAACTGGGTTCTGTGGAATAGAGCCTTTTTATTATAGAATGTCCTTTGCTAGACTTATTGATTTACTATTCTATAAAAACAGTGCAAGAATACATCAAACATTTTCTCAAATGACTGGATTTAAAGGCACCCTTTAAAAGAATCATAAAGCAAATCTCCTTAATCAAGAAACACTGTTGTTTGATGTATTCTTGAGTCATGTTCAAGCTCATTGAGAATATGTTTTTGAGGTTTCCGGTTCAGTGGGAATGATCTTTTATGCTTTTTCTCCTAAAAATTCTATCAGTTACATAGAACTCCCCAGCTCAGAAATAAATCTTGAAAAGTAGTAGAGTGTAACATATGCTAAAAAAAATTATAGAACAAAGTTTTCAATCTCCATTGTATCCTATTCTTTAAATATTATATGTATTGCCTTTTCAGGAAAGGACAAAACTTTCAGAGTTCACTTAGTGCTGTTAGGAAATTCAGCCTGCAGAATCACTAGGTATATTAGTCATATTGTATGTAATACATTTCACAAAGTTGTCATAACAATTCCCACTCCTATGGAAATGAAAATTTATACCTATTGTTTACATAAGGGAAAAATATCATTGATAGGCAGCATTTTCAAATCATGGTCTGTTCACTTAACTTTTAAGAAAATATTTATTGAAGTATAATATACACAAAAAAGTAGACATGCCATGAATATTTAGGTCTATTAATTTTTATCAACCTAACATACCTGTGTAACCAGCACCTAGCTCTAGAGACAGTGTGTCAGGAGCCCCCTTCATTTAATCTGTTAAAAAGAGATTTGATATTGCTTGCTTAGAAATTTGAAAGGCTAATTGAATAACCATTTTTCTGGCACAATTTTTTTTTTTTTTTTTTTTTTTTTTTGCAGTTTAGAGAGACTCAAAAGTATCCATCATGTACTTTCAGATGAAAAAGTACCCTAAGTAGGAAGAGGAGATAAATATAATCCCACTTTCTTTGCCATTCAGTAAAGGAGGGCAAATTTATAGAAAACCATAAGAGAAATAGCCCATTTGTGAAGAGGCCTGAATCATTAATTTTAAGACTTCTTAAAACTGTGACTTTAGGGAACAAGAGCTGTGCACAGCCCAGGCTGCTGGAGGCCACCACTAGAGGGAGGCAGAGGTGCTACCCCAGGCTCTGTGCTGTCTCTCTGGCCATGATGAGGCTGAGGCACAGCCAGGCAGGCAGGGCTATGACAGCCCCCAGGTTAGAGAAGGCTTTTGGACAAAGGAAGTCAGAAAGGTAAGTAGTAAACAGGGGAGTCTGAAAAGAACAGGCTTAATAGGCTAAGCAGGACCTGAAGGCAATCAAGCTGGAGGCTCAATTGGATGAGGCATGGAAGGTTCTAGAACCCTCCAGAGATGGCAGACCAGATTGCAAAAGCGTAAGACCCATTTCACAGGGATTGTTCAATGACTCCTCTGACATTATAGGTACTGAAACAGAGGCCTGGAGGCGTCCCCAGCTGCAGGGGTACACACGGTGTCTCTCGAACCAGAATTCCAGCTGCTGGCTTTCACAGCTCATTCTGTTCTTTGTTGTTACTTAAGTCAGATCATTTTACCACTCTGTGCTAGTGAGTTGTGGTGGAAAGACGTTATAGTTCAGGAGCCTGAAAAATAAAGTTGAAACTTAGGACCAGGCAGTTTTGAAAGCTGTTGGTTGAGAGAGCTTTGAAGAATTGCTGTGGAATCAGAGTCATATTATTACTCAAACAGAGCTCATCATACTACCTTCACCTCAGTTGATGGGAAAAAATGGGGAGTAAGTGAATGAAAAGGACCTAGCTCCAGAGGTATGCTCATTAACACTCTGCTGTGGATGTGTGTGTTTGGTATATGTGTTTATGTGTGTGTAGATGTGTGTGTCCAATACTCTTAGATCTATTGTGATTATTGTAATTTTATTACTCACTTTTGGTGCATACTCAGTTTTTCCATATAGCAACTGAGAATAATAGAATCTCCATTGCAGGGATAATTTGTGGACACCACTATGCTTGCCATATTTGACCTTGGATAGAAGATACGGTAACTTGTTTGGAGAAGTGATTTTGTGGTCTGGATGTATTTTAACACCCAGGTCATATGGCTAAATGTAATGAATTTTAAGCTAAAGAATACAAAACTAAATAATACAAATAAAGGTAGCTCAATATCACTTTACTTTGTACAAAAATTAACATTAGAAACTTGTAAAACTTACCAAAGCCTTATATGCTATTTAAATATGCCTACTTTAGTGATTTTACTTATTCAAATAATAGGAAATAATTCCTGAAAGTCCTCTAACTGAGAAGGGATACCTTCTTTTCTCTAAAAGAAGTGGGCGGGTTTGGACTATTCATTTAGCTCCACACTGTCAGGCTCTCTAGCTGTGGCTGGTGAGCTCTTTTTCTACTTTAAACAGCCAGGATCTTTGGTTTAATCCTTACATTAACCCTTTAGCTTTGATCTGTATCACGGCTTTGGACTGAGTACCTCTTGCTAGTTATCTGTTTCATAAATGAATGTTTCTGCAAATAAGGGAGACTAATGAACATCAGGAGAATTTGGTAGCTTTGTAGACAGTATTCAGATTCAGATTGATGGCAAACTTTAAGGATACTTTCAAGCCTCAGATTTATGATTCTGAGTTCACCACTTGTGAAAAGAAAACTACTTGGGAACAACTCATATTGCATCCCTATTGACAGTGTGATGCTTGTGTCCTTTTCATATGTGAAAGGTGTTTTCAGTGCATGCTGAGTATCAGAATAGTCCTGAGGAGCTCTGGTGGGTCCGGTCCAGTCCAGATCCAAGCCAAGTTTGGGCCAAAGCTGGGTTGGGCTGTGAGGTGCGCAAGCCCCGGGGGAAAGGGTGGGTACCTGGTGTGCACACATGCAGCACCACCCCGGAAGCACCAAGTCAGACCCAGGGAAGCTGAATTCTGCAATCAAGTGCAACATGTGAGCACAGGCAGCAAAGGGTGGGCCACAGCAGTTGGGTCAGAAGCTGGCTAGACCTTGGAATGCAGATGGGAGGGAGGAAGGGGGCGAGTGATGTGAGAAGGTCTGCGGAAGTTTCTGCAAACCGGAAGACATGTCTCAGGGTGTGTTTTTACCATCTGTTGGCCATGGATGTGGCACACAGGCTAGAGGACAGGATTGGAGAATATTATTGGAGAATGAGGCATTTCACTTTGGTGGATTGTCCAAATACCTGCACAAAATTCTTTTCAATGCACACATTCATTATTTTCAGGGAACTCTTTTGAATGGATTATATGTTTTCCCTCCTTTTTAAGTTCTTTATGAGTTTAATGTAAACCTTACTAGACAAGCAGCCCTGATTGTATTGTGCTTTAAAATAGTGAGGCTTTCAGGTTTATTGAGGCTTCTTGCCCATACAGGTAGTCATGAAGTCTCCTCACATTGCCACATTTAGAAATGATTCTTGTGTTTACTTCTGCATGTGTGTAATTTTTCCCCTTCCAGCAGTGAGAAGGCATTTCTTGGTACATCTCACCCTTCCCAATGTGCCCGCCTCTATTAGAGCTCTTCCCCTGCCCTCTCTTCTGCCAATTTATTTTTATTTGTTGGGGATAGAAAAACAAGTGTTCAGGTTTGTTTAAATTATGTATAAAATAAGAGAGGGGCTTCTGAAAAAAATTTTCCTGTGAATTCAGCACGTAAATTTTAGTGCATGGTCCTCAAACTTCAAACATCTATTTTAACTTGTCAGAATCCTTTTGGTGCCTTTGTGTTTTGTTTTGTTTGTTTTCATAGTTGAGATTCAGAGGAGTCATATACGAATATGTGAAGGATTAATGTAACACTATACATTTGCTGTCAAGTCTTCTGTAGAGCTGTGACTGGTACAGAGTAAAGGCTTAATAAATATTTGTTGTACAAATAATACAATGATGAATAAGGCAGGGCATGCAGTTTCTGCCCTAGAAAATTCAGCTACATTCCCAGGTTAGCAGAAGGCAGAATGCGTGTGTAAGTATTAACTAAGGATAATGTGGATGGAAGCCAACGATTCTGATATGATTTTGCAGGGGCCACAAACTCAAGGTCAAGCGCAACACTGGCCAGCACAACTTTTCACTTTATGCCAGTGCCTGGGCGTCATGCATAAACCCTGCAATTCATGACCCCACCACTGCTTTTTGGTTTTACACTTGGCTAAGTCATAAGTTAGGTTACCTGCTTATGTGCCCTGATGGTGTTTGGATTTTCAGGCCCCTGAGTTGCTGTCTTACAGAATCATTATTGAGTGTTTTCACCATACGAGGCAGTACTAGGTGGTGAGGAGATATTCAAAACCCAAACTCTTGACCCCCTTCCAGTCCCAAGCCCACTCCTCTGCAGCCTTCCCCAGGAGTGACCCCTGCTAATGTCCCAAACCTTAGGGCTCTTCTTCTCTTTTGTATCCCATGGTGACTCCATCAGCAAATCATACTACCTTTATAAGATATTTAGAATTTAAGTGTTGCTCATCATCCCCAGTGCTGCTGCCTTGGTCCAACCCACCATCACTTTTGGCCCAGATAATTGTGATAACCCTGACTGGTCTATCTGCTTCCATGTGTCCCCTCCCATAGCAGCGAGGGGATCCTCTCACTGTGGAAGGAAATCATATCAGTCCTCTGCCCAGAAGCCTCTGCTAGCTTCCCATCTCACTCGGCATGAAAGCTAAAGTCTTCTCCATGGCCCACCCTCCTTCCCCCACTTTGCTGACCATAGTTACTAGTCTGTCTCCTCCCTCAAGAATGGAACCTTCTCAAGGGGAGGGACTTTGTTTTGTTCATAATTGTATCTTGAGTGTGTAGCATAAGGCCTGGTTTTAGGGGCTCAATAAACATTGGTTTATTGAACAAACAAATAAATAAGTGAAAGAAAAAATAGGCAAAAAGAAGTATTCATTCAACAAACAATGGGGAGATGTTGGTGGAAGGATACAAACTTTCAGATATAAGATGAATCATTTCTGGGAATCTGAAGTACAGCGTGGGTGGTGATGGATGTGTTCATTAATTTGTGGTGGTTATTACACAGCGTATACATATATCAAATCATCAGTCTGTGCGCCTTGAATATATACAATCCTTACTTGTCAAATAGTTTAAAGTAAAAAAATTAAAAGTTTTAACCCCCCCAAAACGTACTAGTATGTTAATACGTGTAGTTAACATATGTTAACTACATGCCAGGCACTGTTCTAGGCCCTTGGAATACTCCAGTGAGCAAACCAGAAAAAAGCTGTTCTTGGGAAGGTCAACTGGCAGTGAACAGAGACGAAAGGAGCAGACGAGGGAGGCAGCACAGGACAGTAGTCAGGAGGCCAGTGTCTGACGTCAGCTCACCTGGGCTTGAATCTCCTTTCCGCCACTTAACCGACCATCTTGAACGAGTTACTTGAGCCTTTGCTGCTTCGGTTTCTCTCCATCCGTAAAGCTGGGGTAACATACCTGCTGCATAGTGTTGGTGAGAGTTGTGATATGGTGACGATATAGCTCACATAAAAGCACTTGACATGTGGCAAGAATTCATAAATATTGACCATTACTAGAGCAAATCAGGACATAGAAGCCAAACAGTGGTGGCTATAGAATTGAACACAATCCACGTGAGGTTTTAGGAGAGAACTGAGTTGAGCCAGTACCTGAAGCTGCAGTGCTGAGTTTAGTATTTTTAAGTTCAATATAAGCAAAGGAAATCAGTCCAGAGAAAAGTGAAACTGAATGCCTTGCTCTCTGAGAAACTAGTGTGTACCAGGAGCACAGACAAATGGAAGAGTCACATAATAATGGCAACAGAGTTTTTGTTTTGCTATAGCAGAAAAAGCTAGCAAATTTGCTCCTATCTTGTTGAAGAAAGAAAAGCATTTATTTACAGTGAAAAGGCACATTTAACCACTTTTCCTGTCCTTTGGAGAAACAACAAAAAAGAAAACAAATTTGTTTTATAATTTTAAAATTATATATTTAAAATAATTGTAATTTTAAAAGCATATTTTGTACTTTTACAAATGATAAAATTTATTTTGCTAGCTGTAAAAATTAGAAGTGAGAACATAGAATTAAATGGAATTAGGCTGAGAAAATGTTGATGTTTCATTAACATATAAACAAGGTGATTTTTGTTGAAATGCCCTGTGCATGGGGTGTTGCTATTCCATCTAAACTAAGTCACCTGTGGGAAAATATAGTCTGGAAGAGCAGCTATGTTGTAACTTAAAGGGAACTATGGCAGTAATTAAGCTTTTTTTTTCTTCTCTCAGCATATTACACCTGAATTTAAAGCAGAGTTAAAAGAAAGCCTAAATCATAAAATACACACGGTCACATATGTATACATTGCACATCTCCTGAATATTTATACAGTGAGGGCTTTTGGAGATGTAGAGTTCAAAGGATTCCCTAAGAAGGGGTAGGCACTTCTATTCTGAGTTATTTGATTAAAGCCAGAATTTATATGTAGGACAAAAACATTACAACCAATGTCTCAGAAAAGGAGGAACTGGCAAATCTATCTCTGATTAGTCTTGGTGAGAATTCTTTTGCATTAGTTATGCCCAGGGCAGCCTGACCATCCACTTTGCAAAAACTAGTCCATCCCTGGGAGAGAGTGGGAAAGAGAGAGGCAGCGGTGCCCGGGAGGGGCTCCAGGTGCCCCGCCCACCACCCCGCCCACCACGGGCAGGGAATTGGCTTTGGGAGAATGGCAGAACCAGCACCTGCAGCCTTAGCTCATTCTTTCCTGGATCGCAGCCTGCCTCCCACCAGCCAGGCTGCCCCGACGAACCATCTGGAGATGGGAATATTCTCTTAAACAATTTCACAAGGCAAATGCAGACAAGAAAAGGGGGCCCAGGTCTCTCAGCCATCTTGTGAACTGGCTGCAAAAGGCAAACTTAGAACTTTGAGTTTGTTTAGTGTATATTTTACGTGCCTTGGAAAGAAGTGAAAAGGGCTACAATGTGTTTTAGTTTTGTTTGTTGTATCTTTTGTCATATAGAAGAACTTTTACACTTTTAAGTCAAATTGATAATCTTTTCCTTTGGTTTTACTTTTTGCATTTTACTTGGAGTATAAAGTTGGAAAGCTAGTTTGCAATATATGCATATATAGAAAATATATATGTGGTTGAAGAGCACATATCCCTGATGCAGGAATTCTACTTTTATGAATATATTCTAGAGAAACTCCTATAAAGGTGTCCTTCACAGCATTATTTTTAATAGCAAAGAAATTGGAAACAATCTAAATGTCAATGAATGGGGGAATGGGTAAATAAAGCAAATTACAGAATGCTCTTACAATGGTATCCCAAAGACCAATCACCAAACTTGTTTCCTATTCTGGGGCAAATCATTTCACATTGATGAAGTTGGTTGATGAATTTCACTCATTCAATGAAATTCAATGAATGACTACTAGATTTTAAATACTATGCTAGGTACTATGGATATGGCAAGATAGAATCCTGCCCTCCTGAAGCTTATAGCCTAGTCATTTTTGTCCTTTACTGGACAAATTATGATCTTGGAATTTATTTAGGCTTATCATTAGATCATTTTAGCAATTGGATTGGTCCTAGAGTCAATTAATAAATTACATTGATAAATAAATTGATGTCAAATTATTTTACCAAGTATGGAGCAAATTCTTGGCTTTCTGTTCTATCTTGGCTTCTCTGATTCCTATTTTACCTTTCCCTTGGAGGCCTAGGTATGCTAATTCTGGCCCCTTCCAAAGGTCTCATCACCAGGAGAAAGGAGAATTGATAAAATCACTCCTACTAAGATCTTTGTAGAGACTTAACCTGTTGCTCCAACCCAAAGAGCAATTTACATTTTAAGGGAGAAAATTCTTAACCCAAAGCATTGCAAATATCACCAATGGTATTGAAAGTATCGAATTCTTTTATCTGTCCCTGAGAACTCTTCTATTTCACCCAAGTGGTTCTCACCACAGCTGCACAGTAGAATCACCTGGGGAATGATTCTAAAAACACTGCTGCCTGAGCTCCAATCAAGACCAATTAAATCAGAATCCCTGAGGGGACAGCCTGGGACTTGGAATTTTCTAAAAGCTCCCCTGGTGACTCTCGTTCGTGGGCTTGGTTGAGATCAATCAAAATGTCCATCTAAACTAAAATCCTGCAGTTATTTGACACATAAACAACCACAGAGAGATAAATAGGAAGTTATTAAGGCAGTTTTAAAATTGTGTTAATAGTCTGAAAAAGTAAAGATTGGGGAAGTAATTGAGAGAGCAGGCTCTGGGGGCAGACAAGGTAAGTTTGTCAGTGCTGCACACCTCGCTGTGTGAGCTTGTACATCAGTCTCTTACCTGTACAATAGGGACAACAATGACACCTACCTCTCCTAGGACTGTCTGGAAGATTAAATACATAGAACAGTGCCTGTCCATTACCATTGTATCTTTCAAGCACTGCTTCAAATTTCACCTGCTCTGTAAAACCTTTGCCTCCCTCAGGAAGAATAAACCACTCCCTTCTCTGGCCTCACACACCCTCAGTGGAGAATAATATTGTTTACCTATTTATCACTTGGCATTGCAGTTGACATACTTTCTTGTCTATCTTCTCATGGTAGTTTTCTGTTAAGCATGATGCAGTTTTGTAATAAAGAAGATTATTGTATCGTGTTCAGGAAGTTTTAATTTTAATGACCTCTTCCCCGTTTTCACTCGGTAGAAGCCGTCAGATGAGATCTGCAAACTCCCATCGCCTGCGTCTGTGTCAGTATACCTTCCTTCCCTCTGTTACCATGGATAAGCTGTCCATTCTAATAAAGCCCAGCCCCTCCACTTGTCCAAGAAATCACATTCCCTTCTTGTCTACTCAGTAGACGCCTGCCTTGTGGGCTTGACTGATGTCAATGAAGTGTCCGGTTTTAGTGGCACCTCAGAACCAAGAGACAGGTGGTACTCAAGACTGCACAGGGACACTGAAGTTCTGTGACATTCACCAATTGCCTGGGCACTACCCATTAAAAATGAATAAATAAAAATTCTGTGCCCATCTGGGTCTCAATTTTAATATTAACATTAAATATGATAATTAATGTAATTAAGTTTAATAATTTAAGTAATTAAGTAAATATTAACAGCAGCTAGGGGAAAAGCAAGACTCAGGCAGAGCTGCGCATCTTACTAGCCATGCAAGTTATTGAGGAAGTTATTTAACCTCTCTGAACCTCAGTTTCCTCCTTTGTAAAATAAATCAGTATTTAATTTTAAAACAGCTATATTGAGGTATAATTTATATATGATATAATTTATACTTTTTAGTGTACAATTCTGAGTTCTGATAATCACCTAGTCATGTAACTACCACAATACTCAAAATATAGAACATTTCTGTCACTCCAAAATATTTCCTTGTGCCCCTTTATAGCCACTACAGGTCAACCCTACCCCAGCTCCTGGAAGACAGAGATCTGTTTTTTGTCCTTATAGTTTTGCCTTTTCCAGAATGTTATGTAAATGAAATCATAACATATGTGGCCTTTTTATTTTGAAATAATTATAAATTCATATGCAGTTGGTAAGAAATAATTCAGAGAGATCTCCTTGACCAGTGGTCCTGAAACTTTTTGGCACCAGGAACCGGTTTCATGGAAGACAATTTTTCCATGGACTGGGGCCGGGGGTGGGGGAGGGTGGTTTCAGAATGATGCAAGTGCATTACATTCATTGTGCAGTCAAACCTCTCTGCTAATGATAATTTGTATTTGCAGCTGCTCCCCAATGGTAGCATCACCACCTCAGCTCCACCTCAGATCTTGAGGCACTATATTCTCATAAGGAGCGCTCAACCTAGATCCCTGGCATGTGCAGTTTATAACAGGGTTCATGCTCCTATGAGAATCTAATGCTGCCACTGATCTGCCAGGAGGCGGAGCTCAGGTGGTGATGCGAGTGATGGGGAGCGGCTGTAAATATAGGTGGAACTTCATTTGCCCACCTGCCACTCACCTCCTGCTGTGTGGCCAGGTTCCTAACCAGCCATGGACTGGTACTGATCTGTGGCCCAGGGGTTGGGCACCGCAGCCCGAGACCCTTTACTGAGTTTCCCCCAATGGTAACATCTTACAAAATTACAGTACAAGAGTACACTAGTGCAACGGGCATATTGACGTTGATACGGTGGAGACACAGAACGTTTCCATCAGCACCAGGATCCCTCAAGTTGTGTGTATAACCATGTCCACTTCTTTCCAGCCTGCGCCCTCCTCAACCTCTGGCAAACACAAATCTTGTCTCCATTTCTATCACTCTGTCCTTTCAGGAATGTTATGTAAGTGGAATAATCTAGTATGTAACCTTTAGGGACTGGCTTTTTTTCACTCAGCATAATTCTCTGGAGACTCACCCAGGTTGTTACATGTATCAACAGTTAATTTCTTGTCATTGTTGAGTAGTTGTAAAATAAATTATTGTAAGGATTAAAGACACAGAGCTTAGCACAATGCCTGGCTAAAGAAATATTGACTATTATTATTGATTCATCCAAGTCTTTGTTTAAATATTTCTTTTTTAGAGACCCATCCCTGACCACCCTGTATAAAATAGTGTCAGTCATGTTTACTCTCTTTCTCTTATCCTGCTTTATTTACTTACTTCATAGACCTTATATTATCTCAGTGTGTGTGTGTGGGTGTGTGGGTAGGTGTGCATGCACGTATAGTCTCTGTACCCTGCTAGAAGTAAACTCCCCTACTAGAAGAGGACAGGAACTTTATTCGTTCGCTGCTGGGTCTAGAATGGTGCCTGGTACATGGTAGGTATTTAATAAATATTTCTTGAATAAATGATTATATTCTGCATGCTCATAAAACTTTAGGCAGAATCATGCTAAAATCACCTGAAATAAAAAATAATTTATCTTATTTTTAAAATCCACCTCAGTAAACTCCAGTTTTTAATAACATACATTATTAAGAAATACTTTCTTAGGAAAACTAAATTACTAGCATTAAGAAAAACAAATATGACAAATCTAAATTTCTTTCCTTTCACTCTGTAATTTTTGGATTGGTCATTCTCTTCTAAGTAACATTTTGTGAGCCAAAGAGCATGGATAAATCCTCAGCCTCCTCATTCCTGGGCAGAGAAATCTCAGAATCTTTACTTCCTAATTGTTAAAAGTATATGGTTCTATTTAATATATGGTTCTCTTCTGAATCTTGTCCAAGATCTTCACACCCCTTTTTGGCTTGGAGTTCAAAATTGGAAGTGGTGCTTCCAGTTACTACAGAGAGTAACTGCTGAATTACTTCACTTCCAAATTGTGCTTGTGTGTCTTACTGTGGCACATTGCTGGCTTGTGGTCAGTATGTGACACGCAGTGACCTCTGCCCAACTTTTGTGTACCCATCTCTCATCTGGTGAGCAAGGAGTTTGTTTTGCTGCCTAAGTTTCTCCCTTTGAACTAAGCCTCACTCTGACTTTGGCCACTATTATGGGCTGAATTGTGTTCCCTGAAATTCATATGTTGAAGTCCTATCCCCCAATTCCTCAGAATGTGACAGCATTGGGAGACACGGTCTGTATAGCAGCGATTAATTTAAAATGAAGTCATTAGGGTGGGCCCTAATCCAATATGGTGGATGTTCTTATAAGAAGAGGAGATTCGGACCCAGACACCAACAGAGGGAAGACAACATGAAAACAGGGAGAAGATAGCCATGCATGGGACAAGGAGAGAGGCCTCAGAGGAAACAAACCAACCCTGCCAACACTTTGGTCTTGGACTTCTAGCCTCCAGATCTGTGAGAAAATAACTTTCTGTTGTTTAAGCTATCTAGTCTGTGATACTTTGTTTTAGCAGCCCTAGCAAACTAACACAGCCACTTTTCCTATTACCAAGCATACTTTCCAGTCTGATTCTGTTTCCCATGGTGCTTGATTCTGCAATTGCTACTCTGCACTTAACCTCTGGTACCCTATTCTCTTCTAGGTTTCTGAAAATTACCTTTGGAAGGAAAACATCCTAAAGGGAAGGGGCACCAAGTTTACTGGACATGATAGTATCATTAAAGGTAGATTCACCTCTAGTCTTGGCTCCAGTTCCTGGTTGCCTAATCTGCAGGATATCTGGAAAAGTATATCTTTTCCAGATGTGCTGGGCTGGAGGTCAACATTAAAGATGTCACCCAGGCCAGGCGTGGTGGCTCACGCCTATAATCCTAGCACTCTGGGAGGCCGAGGCAGGAGGATTGCTTAAGCTCAGGAGTTCAAGACCCCATCTCTACTAAAAATAGAAAAATTAGCTGAGCATGGTGGCACATGCCTGTAGTCCCAGCTACTGGGGAGGCTAAGGCAGGAGGATTGCTTGAGCCCAGATGTTGGAGGCTGCAGTGAGCTACAATAATGCCATTGCACTCTAGCCTGGACAACAGAGTGAGACTCTGTCTCACAAAAAATTAAATTAAATTAAATTAAAAAATAAAGGTATCACCCAGAGACCTGATAGTTGAGGATTTGGAATGAAGTAATTTATCAAGGAAATATATGTGTGTACAGCATAGGGACAGTCTGTGCTCAGTAACACAGACTGAGCTGGAGAATTCATCACGGCTGGTAGCAGCAAGAGCAAGAGAAGTCAGAAATTGAGCCAGAAAAGGCAGCTTCTGAGGCCAGAAGAGAACTAGGAAATGCTCAGGCTGCTTAACAATGAATGGACAGAAAAGAAGTGCACGATTCTTACAATCCCCCACTTCAACCTTGGTAATGACTTACCTCCATAAACCCAATCGACACTTTTCTTAGACACTACCTCTTTTTTCACCCACTGACAGCACATGACATTGATAATCATTCCTTCCTACCTTTTTTTTTTTTTTTTTTTTTTTTTGAGACAGAGTCTCACTCTGTTGCCCGGGCTAGAGTGAGTGCCGTGGCGTCAGTCTAGCTCACAGCAACCTCAAACTCCTGGGCTTAAGCGATCCTACTGCCTCAGCCTCCCGAGTAGCTGGGACTACAGGCATGCGCCACCATGCCCGGCTAATTTTTTGTATATATATATTTTAGTTGTCCATATAATTTCTTTCTATTTTTAGTAGAGACGGGGGTCTCACTCTTGCTCAGGCTGGTCTCGAACTCCTGACCTCGAGCGATCCACCCGCCTCGGCCTCCCAGAGTGCTAGGATTACAGGCGTGAGCCACCGCGCCCGGCCCCTTCCTACCTTTTGGTAACTCTCTCTTCCTTTGTCCATGATTCTCCTCTCTGTTTTTTCTCCTGTCCCTCTGGTTGCTCTTTCTGCTTCTCCTTTAGTCGCTCCTCAGAAGTCAACTCCATTTAGGAATCTGCTGTGGTCCCATTTCTCACTCCACACACCCCTCGTACATCCTCCACTATGGCACCCCCATCATAGGAGGTACCTGTGCCCTCGACTTTTCCAAGTGTGTGTCGCTTCTCCAGATTTCCTTTTCAGGTGACCCATTACCAGCAGGATTCTACTGATAATGAATATTTTTTTCTATACGTTAATTTCATTCATTCGTGCTTTCATTCATTTGCTTATTCCCTTAACAAATATGCACGAGGTTTTATGGGCCAGGAGCTATTGGGAACACTGAACTACAAAGTTAATTATCAAATGAGGCTCATATACGTTTTGCCAGATGCCTTCAATTTTCAGGTCCAAAGGAGTAAGTAGTGATCATAATAGTTCACATTTCTGATACCATTTACATAATGCTTTTGTGTGTTTTCTGCCATATGATTGCTCATAACAACTCCTAGATGTAGATTGGGCAGGAATTATTTTAACCTCAGGAAAGTCAGGCCCAGTGGTTCTGACTAAACTGTGTGGCTAAAACATGGAAGAGCGAAAACTGACACAGTTCTTTTGGCTCCTAAGCTAATCCTGATTTCATTTCTACCCCAATCATGATGTCAGAAGCAGTTGTAAGAGTGCTTTGAAGTCTAGAAGGAGAAACGTCCATGGTGTATTGGCTTCGTATGCTGCTGTAACAAGTTACCACCAGCTTGGTGGCTTAAAACAACTCTCATTCATTCTCGGAGGTCAGGAGTCCAAAACAAGTCTCACTAGGATGAAATCAAGGTGTCTTCAGGGCCGCATTTCCTCTGGAGCCTCCAGGAGAGAATCCATTTCCCTGCCTTTTATTTGCTTCTGGAGGCTGTTCTCATTCCTGGGCTCACAGCCCCTCATTACAGCGCGCCTTCCCCGACCGCTTCCATCACCCCCTTGCCTTCCTCCTCTTCTGCAAATCTCCCTCTGCCTCCTTCACTGGGCCCTGTGACTCCATCACTGGGCCCTCCCAGGTAATCTGGGATAATCACCTTATCTCAAGATATTTACTTCCATCACATCTGTAAAGTCACTTTTGCCATATTAGGTAACATTCAAAGGTCCCAGAAATTAGCACCGAGATATCTTTGGGGCCATTTTCAGCCTACCCCATATGGTATTCTTTAAATTACACATGTAGGAGACTACATTTTTTCCAATATAAAAATTCATTCCAGCCCTAGGCTTCCTTTTTTATTTTTCTGCACCTAGACAGGTTTATCAGAGCTTCACTTATTGAGCCAAAAAACATATGGCGGTCCTATGTGTGGCAGACACCATGCAAGGCACTGGGCATACAACAAGTAGATAATGATAGCAAAGAAATATATATGGTATGATTAGTTTATTTTACCTGAGTGACTCAGCAAATGTTTCCCAGGCACAGAATTGCTTGAGGCACAGAATAGCTACTGAGTAGCAGTAGGAGTTTGTCAGGCAGATACTGAGAAGAAAGAATTATGGGAAAAGGAACAGAGACTGTCCAAAGCCCTGAAATGTGAAATCCACAGTGTATTCCAAGCTATGAAGAATTGTTCGGTGCTGCTGACAAAGTGTGTGTGTGTGTATGTGTGTGTGTTAGGGACCTCAGAGACTCAAACAGCTGGTTAATTGTAGGAAATGATGTACTTTTTTCAGGCTGTTTATTCATTTTGTTTTAACAAGAAGCATTTGAGTTACTGTGAAAAATTCTGATTTTACTATCTTTCCATCTCATGCCACAGTATTTTTCTTATTTCTGCAGTTGGCAGTGGAAAGAAAAGCTCTACCTCACTGAATATACTCTAAAACCTTTGAATAGGTACAATTATGTTAATGCCTAAGATGGTAAAACAAGCTTAATAAGCACTCTTTATCCCTGGATTACAATTTTGCTGTTTCAGGGAGAAAATACTCCTACTAATAGAAGTTTACCCTTAAGTTCCACCACATATTATAACGAGAAAGCAACTAAAGAGGAAATGTTAGGAATCAGAAACGGTGAGCAAAGGAAATCCAAATGTATAAAGAACCATTTAAATCAGATTGGCATAAAATAAGGCCCATTCTAATCTAACTTTTGAATGCAAGTTCTTGCTCCCCAAGGAAGTGGGATCAGGCTCATTTTTCAAGACCACTTGCTTGGAAAAATAAAATCAAAGAAATTTCAGCAGTACTCATGGCTCTGTGTGTGTGTGTGTGTGTGTGTGTGTGTTGTGTGTGTGTGTGTGTGTGTGTGTGTGAAAGACAGAAAGAGGGAGAGACAGAGAGAGAGAGAGAGAGAAAGGGAGGGTCTATTTCTCAATCATATTTTGGGAGTATTTTCATTAAGTTTTTTCCTTTAAGATAAGATACTGTAAATATTCTAAAATGGAAGTTCATAGTCAAGGGCTGCAGTATGAACATGTTTCCTTCATCCTAGTCCCTCCTCTTCACTGTGCTCCTTGCAGCCTTTGCCTAGGTCTCCCCATCTTAAAGAAAACAACATAAGCCCTTCCACAACCATCAAAACATACAACAACTTCCTTTGTGCCCTGTTAATCCTTTCCTTGCCTTGACTGGCAATGAGTTTTTAAATTCATCTGTCTTCATGGTCTCCCTTTTCTTATGACCTCATCATACCCTAACGCCTAGGTGTATGATTTCTGTCCCTGATACTACACTAAAATTGCCCTTTAATGCTATGTCTTTTTAACCACCCAACACAATAGCTCTGCCTCGGTGTTTGTTCTCCTTCCCTGGCATTTAATGATAAAACTGTGTCCCTCCCTTGAATCCCTGCTCTGCCTTAAACTGGGTCTCTCCACTCTCCTTCTCTGCTTCTTCTGACTCCTGCAAGCCTCTAAAAGCAGGTGCTACCCAGGGGTCTCTTCTCTACTTGAAGACATTACTTTGAACATCTCACACCCCCACCTTTGCAACTGGGAAAGGCAAGTGTCTTCCCAATTTTCCTTCAGGCTGTGCCTCTGCTGTCACCTCAAACTTTTTTTGTCCAAACCCGATCCAAAATCTTCCCCTGAAGACAGTTGTGCCTGGAGACCTCCTCATATCTGAACAGTGAGACCACCATTTTCCCAGTCCAAACTGATACCCTTGGAAGTTTCTGTGGCTTCTTCTCCTCCATCTAGTGAGACACCAAACCCTATCATGTCTCCTTCTCTGCCCCTCGCGTCCCCTTCCCTTCCATTTGTACCATCACCACTTTAGTTCAGCCTCTCGTTGCCTTTATCCTGGACCATGATCCTAGTTTCCCAATAACCTCCTCACCTGCATTCTTCTCTTCTTCAGTCCATCCTTAATCCACTGCCAGCTGAAAGGCTTTGCTCAAAAACCTTCAGTGGCCCTGCATTGCCCACTATACCAAATCCAGATGAAGGTGGCCTTAAACTTTATCAGTTATACTCTGATGTCTAGAATAGAACACTGCTCCATTGTGCATTAATGTCATCAGAATTGTGTCCAGTGGGAGTGTTTCACCTAAAGCGGGATTTAGGAAACACTCAGTGCAATCGGAGTACGGTGATGAGAATGGGGAAAGATCCATGGCCATGTCATACACCGAGTGCTTAAAGAAAAAGAGATAGTGGTCATAGGAATAATGATTTTAAAAGATTTTAAAAACCAACTTCATTATTTGAAAAACTGTTTGGTAGAGGAATTCTTTTGTTCCATGTGGCCATAAAAGTTAGAATTTAAACAAAGAGGGGAAAGCTATAATATAAACAATTTTAGATCAATATAAGGAAAAAAATAAACTAAACAAAGTTGGGACAGGCACGCCCAAGAGGCAGCAGATTCTGTTACCAGAGGTGGTCATTTAAATGAGATGGCTTTTGGGGAATGTTATAGGGTGAATTCAAGAATATAGTTCTTTTTGGTCACGCAGTCCTTGTCATTTGCTTGCTTGTTTGTGTAGCTCTTTCTTAGCCTGGCACACAAGGCCAACCCATTGTTCCAGCTTTGCCTCTCAATTTTCATACATGTCCATGCTATTCCTGACATCTGCAATTTCTTTGACATGCAGTTTCTCCTGTCAAAATTTTATCTCATTTTTCAATGGCCAAATCATATGTCACTTTGTGAGGAAAATTTCTCTCCTTCTCATCCCAGACACCACCACAAATAGCTGGATTGTTCTTCTAATCCAAAACCTCAGGACTTCATTTATCTATTTTAAGTCACTTATTTTTCTGCCTCTGGTTGGTTATTTGTGTATATTTCTTCTCTTACCTACTAGAATGTCATCTTCATAAAGGCAGGAATTACCTTTGCATTATTAGATCTCCTATCAGACCTCGTGTTAACAAGCCAAACTGGGTCCGCTCACCTGGTGCAGCAAAGCGAGACACTGAAGCCGAGTGTTGAAGAGACATTTGATTGCATGGCGCCATGCAAGGAGAATGAGCAGCTTAAGACCCACACTCCCTGATGGCTTACAGGCCGGGGTTTTTAAAGGCGGGGGTACATTTCAGGCAGGCAAAATTGTAAATCGGTACATGGAGGTTATACATTGGCCTGGCCAAAAAGGTGAAGGGGGTGATGGCTATGGGTCATAGCTGGATTCAGAGATTCTTGGATTAGCGGAAAGTTAAGATGGGTGTTACTCTCTCCAGGCCCTTCAGGGGGAAATTTAGGACAAAGAATGGCAGTCAGAGTTCTGTTCTTCATTTCTCCCATATCTGCATTTTCTATCCATGAAAGGTTTCTAAAAAGCAACTCAAGAACATATGTTAAGGTGCCATCTTTTAATTTCCACTGGTGGGCCACTGTTCTCATCAGTTACCCATTCACTTTTCAAGGCTAGCCAGGTGCCCAGGACTTCCCTTCAAGGGACGCAAGGTTTTCCCTTATTGTCATGCTTGGGAGGCCCAGCAGACCCCTCAGAGGGGTCCCGCTCTGTTTCACTAGGATAATGACATTCCTTTCTTTATTCATTCAACAATTTTTTTTCATTTAAAATGAAAAGACTACACTAATTACCTCTAAGGAGCCTTCCAACTTAAAAAAGATTTATTAATCTGGTTCTAGAACTTATTTAATAATTAATATGCAATAGACCTCCTTTTCCCTGTACAGACTATGAGTACAAAGAGTAAGATATGCCAATGTCAAACTGGTTTTGTGAGAAAGTGTTTAAAATTTGATTTTAAAAGGTTAGATAATTTTATTTTTCAAACACTTTTGCAACATTCCTATTGAGACATTCAGCACACATGTTCCTGATAGAATTTTGAATATTAAAAGAATTGTACATCTGGTTATATTTTTATGAAATTAACTGACACTAAATCAGTGCTACACAAAGTTAAAGACCGGTAATTAAGAACATCAAAAAGGTAAACAAGGAACTCTGGCAAGACTTAAGAGGGGGCACATCTTACTGCGATGTATCAGAAAGTTTTACCACTCACTCACCTCTACCATTTCTTTCTGCGCTTTATAGTACTACAGAACATTTCCACTGGCACATGTTTCTGTTTGGCAGATTGCTGCCAAGAGCCCAGATGTTTCTCGGTGTGAATTTATGGAAACTTGCATTGTCCCAAATTCAGAGGAAGGGCTGTTAGAATGGGTCAGATAAAATAAGAAAAAAACCAGAGCAACTCACATTGAAACATAAGTCTGTATTCTTTGTTTCAACTGATTTTTTTCTTCTCTTCTTCCCATCTGCATTCAGTTCTCGAGTGACTGTAATTAGCAGTGACTAAAAGCCATATCGTGAACTGAAATGCATGACTGTATCTATCCTCCAGAAAACCGTGAATGTATAGAAGCCTAAGAGGCAGTTTGATCAAGTCGGAAGTAAGAGTCTTTTGCTCTTGGTACTTCTTAGGAAATAATCTGCTCGATCTTTTGACTGTCAGCAATTAAAAACCCTTTAGAAAAAACCCTAGAGAAAGCTCTTTCATGCACGTCTAAGGCAATTGTAGAGTAGCCAAGAAGAGGCAGTCCTGTGACTCCCTGAACACATAGTCAACTTGGGAATTAAGAAAAATTAATGATTTCCCTCTGGGCACATCTTGGGCTTTCTGCTACCATGCTCTTTTTTTTTTTTTTTTTTTTTATGAGACAGAGTCTCGCTCTGTTGCCTGGGCTAGAGTCCCATGGCGTCAAGCTCACAGCACTCTCAAACTCCTGGGCTCAAGCGATGCTTCTGCCTCAGCCTCCCAAGTAGCTGGGACTATAGGCATGCGCCACCATGTCCAGCTAATTTTTTTTCTATATATATTTTTAGCTGTCCAGATCATTTCTTTCTATTTTTAGTAGAGACGGGGTCTTGCTCTTGCTCAGGCTGGTCTCGAACTCCTGACCTCAAGCAATCCTCCCTCCTTGGCCTCCCAGAGTGCTAGGATTACAGGCGTGAGCCACCGCGCCCGGCCTACCATGCCCTTCTTTTCTAAAATGTCCCTTGCCTTCTCCACCTAAACAGAAAAAAATCAGTATGATGTCAAGAACAGTCAGCAGGAAGGTTGAGGATATTTTTTTTCTTTTCTAGTTGGATGCATGCCCTAAAGAAAGAAAAATTTAGGATTAACAAATTACAACCAGAGTCATGCTGCCCAGTTGCAGGTTTGATTTTATACTTTTCTGATAGATTTATGAAAAAGCTAAATGATAATAAATTATGGCCCAATTGGTACCCCTTTTTCTGGTATCATTAATTAATTAAGATACATTTTTAGATATAAAAGGAGCATGTTTAGAAATAACCAAATTTTCTGACATTATTACCTAAAATATACTTTCTAGCATTATAGAGTGGGCATTAAGATGTTAATAGACCATTTAGAAAAGTTACAGTTGGAGCCGGGGATAGTGGCTCATGCCTGTAGTCCCAATGACTTGGAAGGCTGAGGCAGGAGGATCACTTGAGCCCAGGAGTTTGAGGCCATAGAGAGTTATGGTGAAGTCACCACATTCTAGCCTGGGCAACAGCGTTAGACCCCGTCTTTAAAAATAAAATAAAATAAAGCCAAAAAAGTTATAGTTAACAATAATATATTGCATATTTCAAAATAGCTAGAATGGAAGATTTATAATGTTCCCAACACAAAGAAATGATAAATGTTTATTTGAGATGATAGATATCTCAGTTACCCTGATGTGATCATTACACATTGTATACAGGTATCAAAATATTACATATGCCCCCAAAATATGTATAACTATTATATACCAATAAAAAAGTAAGTAAATAAAATTTTTAAAAAGAAGAGATTTAACTTGATTTTCAGCAAGTGTGGAGTACGAAGACTGATGATTAAGTATTGATTTTTTTTTTTTTATAAACTTATATCTTGTGTTCCAAAGGCATTTGCTCTGTTTTACAGTAGACTTGAAACTTCTCTGGGATTTTAATCCCCACAGATGTACCAACTCTTTGTAGTAATGTGGGTGAATTTTGTGTTTATTGGCTTCTTGTTTGTCTTTGAAATTTTATAATTTATGTATAAATATGTGCATATGTGCATAACATGTACATAAATATATGTGAGCATAATTTCGTAAGTTTTTACTTTTATGCAAAAGACATCCTATATTTTTTTCAATGACTTGTCTTCCTTAACATGTTTATGAGATTCATTCACGTCGATGTGTGTAGCTCTGGTTAATTTATTTCTAACTGTTGTATATGAAAGTTTTATTCTTTCTCCTATTGATGAACATTTAGGTTGTTGCCAGAACTTTGCCATAATGAATGATGTTGCCATGAACATCACTGCACACATACATTGGACAGTAATTGCTGGGTGATAGTGTACACATGTCTTCAGCTCTGCTAGATAATCCCTAGTTGTTTTCTAATTTGGTTTTTAGCAGCATAAAAGAGTTTCTGTTCCTCCACAGCCTCGTTAAGACTAGAAATTGTTATACTTTTTAAGCACATTTGGTGGCTTTTAAATAGTATCTCATTATAGGTTTTTTTAATCCTTATTATGATTATTTTTTTTTATCTGCATCAAGTTTTGCGTTAATCATTGTGGTTTTAATTTGTATTTCCCTGGTTGGTAATAATGTTGAGCATATTTTTTATATTTAATCACCATTCAGTTCTGATTTTTTTCCCATTTTCTTATTGGAGTGTTTGACTTTTACTTATTAATATATAGGCCTTTCTCCCTTTTTAATTGTGCAATAATAATATACAAACAAAAATCCATAAAATATCTATGTACAATTTAATCAATAATTTTAAGGAAGTATCTGTGTAAGTACAGCTCACGTCAAGAAACAAACATTCCCAGGACCCCAGAGACCCTATGTCTCTATTTCAACCCTAGCTTTGCTCCAGAGGGAACCATTACTTTCACCTTTTTGGCAGTTATTTCCTTGCTTCCTTTGATAGTTTTACCATCTATCTATGCATCCGTAAACAATATAGTTTAATGTGGTCTACTTTGAGCTTTAGTCTATGTGTATGCTTTTGGTTTTTACTATTTTAGATCAACATCATACTTGTGAGACTCAGCATGATCTCCTATCTCATCTTGAAATGTCCAGAATTTGTGATCCATCTTATTTTAGCTTTACACTTGGCTTATAACTCAAATTTACATTGGATTACCTGATTTAAAATTTAAATAAACTTAAAACAATATAATACTCATCTAAATACACTTATGTTTCCTATTTTACCCCAATTTACAAATCTCTCTATGTTAATTCCAGATGAGTCAGGAGATTTGATTAAATTGCTGGTTGCTATGGTAGCAAATTTATTTTTGTTTTATTGCTACCTTATTCCTGAACATTTTATGTTTAGTATAGTCATTAATTAACTTTTATACACCCACACATCACATCTACTACCTCTGAGGCATGGCTAGTTCTTTTATTTTATTTTCTCCTTAATACCAGTATAAATATGAACCTTAGAAGAACTTCTAGTCTTCTGGCTTCATGGAAACATAGTATGAAATAGCCAGATAAGTTACTATATATAGATAAACTAATTTTTAAAAATTTACTAGTATTCACCTAGTTTTCTTATTCTCTGGACCTCTTTCCTAAACACCCTTTGAGTTCAATTCACTTTCGTTCAATTCAACAAATAATTATTGAGGGCCTAGGCAATATTCCTTCCCCCAACTATAAAAAAAGAAGGAAAAAGAAAAAAAATAAGTGATTTCTTCTTCAATGGATTCATAGTCGAGGAAAGAAGACATACATACAGACAATTAACACAGATATAGGGCAATAATAGGGAAACATGAATAGAGATGAGGCCACAGAGAAAGTCTGAGGTCAGATCGTGAAGAGTGCACTGTATAAGGAGTTTGAACTTTACTCTATAAGCAATAGGGAGCCATTTAAGCATGGGGACATGACCAAATCTGCATTTTAGGAATATAACCTTCAGTATGTTGTGGAATTTAGGTTGTCATGTGTATGATAAATATTAGGTTTGGTTTGATTGACAGTAATCCAAAATAACACTACTTTATAAGGCTGGTCCAGAGCAGAGACTCCCTGGTGTCACTCAGTTTCTTCCTATATTGTCACTGTCATGTGCAGCCCCAATCTAATGTCTAGGATGGCAGTATCCACGTTCCAGACAGCAAGGTTAAGTAGAGACAAAGTAAAAGAGGGTAAAGTGTGCCCACCAACTGTCTTTCTAAGAAGATCCCCAGAAACTGCCACATGACTCTTCTACCTACCCTCCCATTGGCCAGCACTTAGTCACATGGTCACGCCCAGCTGCAAGGTAAGCTGGGAAGTGAAAAAATGAAAATGGAGGACAACTGGCAGCTTTTGCCACCGAGAAATAAGACACTGGAAACAAGGGAGATCCATAGAAAGACTACCACAGTGTTGGAGTGCATTAAGGCAGTGTCAGTGAGGATGGAGAGTGAAGGCAAGATTTGAGAGCTGTTTGAGAAGAAGGAGTGGATAAGAGTTGATGGTCTAGTGGATGGGGTGATAGCTTTTGGTTTTTGGCTTGAGTGGCTAAGCAGATAGAGGTATCACCATGGGGAACTTTTACCATCATAATACAGATGGAAGGATAAAAAATAAAAAAAAATTAGTACTTTTACTATATAAAGTCTGCTTGCCTTTGACATTGCTCTTTCCCTGGCACTTCCCCCAAATGTTTGGATCTTACTTACAAGCAGAAGGGGAAATACAAATATCTATATGACATAGTGTGCTGAGCCTTTTTCTTCTATTCAAGACTGTGAGATGGAAAAATTGAATTCTAGAATTAACTGTCACCAACTGGACAAATGACCGAGGGCAAGTAAGTTTGTTCTCTAGGACTTTGTTTCTTCATCTGGAAAATAAGAAAGTTGAACTAATGTTTAAAGTCTCATCCAGCTATAGAATTATTTGATTTTCAAATCAGACCAATCACTCATTCTAATCAACAGCATGAAAATGAATAACCTTGTGTCACCCAGCCAGACATACATTGCCAATGAAAAAAAATAATTGATGCACCATCTTAAAATGCAAGTAAACACAATTTCCTGTCTAATTGTTTCACATCTCTTTTCTCTTAGCTGTTGGAAACCTAGTTTAGTGTGGTCTGGTGGTGTTAAACTTTAGTGAATTTATAAAGTATCATATTAAAATAAAAGGGGTTTTGCCAATTGCATTTCAAAATTACTTTAAAAGGTTTTACTTGGGAGGACAAGGATTACTTTTCCTATTATGTACATAAGCCTGCATGTGGTAACTGAAAATATCTCCCTTGAGTTAAGAAGTATTTTCCCTTTTGGTTGGTCAAGTGCACACCATTCCACCTACTACAAAGGATTAAAATGACCTGTTTCATCACAAAGTAAAGTAATGGTGGCAGCATGTGATTTTTGGCAGAAAGAACACTTTGTAATTGCTAATTTCCTACATCCAAATTCAGCTGAAGGTTGCAGCCCAGATTCATAGTATTCTGCAAGTCCTAACAAGCGGGACCCAAGGATGCTGCCAGGTTTTGTAAAATGCCAATGAATCTGGAAGAGCAAGGAGTTTGCCAAGGGTTAGCCATTTGGAAGGAATGTTTGCATCCAAGACCCTGAATGCCTTACAGAGACATGAAGGGGTCCACTCCACAGGACACACTCATGAGACTCAGGTGTTTATTTTGGCCCAAGTCCTCTTCACATCTCCGTTGTGCTCTATGCCAGCTGGCAGCTGTCCTCAAGGTCAGACTCTTTTTTAAAAATCAGCAACTTAAATGAGAACCAGTAATGTTTTTAGCAGGTATAATCTATTGTACTTGGAAAGTGCTTCAACTAGTATTTCTTTTGATACAAAAAATTTTGGAAATTTAATATAAGTGTAATATTTTAGAACTCATATCTAGCACCAAATTTGCATTTTGGGCCAAAGAAAAATATTCTTACTGAATAAGTATTAGATCCTAGTCTACAATGAAAATATACATTTTCCAGGTGGCAAAAAAAATGCAAATAATACTATGATGATATAATCAACCTTAAAGCCAGAATTTTATGTTCCTTAAATCTCCAAATAATCTTCAACCCTTTTGGTCATGTTTTTTAATTAATTTTTCTTCACAGATGACAACCAGAAGTTAAAATGTAAGTTTCTTTATGCCAAAAGTATTACATTCAGTCACATTTCCAAGACGTGGGACATGGAGTTCTGGACTCAAGTTGACACTGCAAACACTGCATACCTGATTAGGTGTATAGAATGTCCTCGAGTAGGTAAAATCTATGAATTAGAAGTGAATACTCAAATGTTAAAGCATCATATAGGATTTTTGCTGACCCCAAACTTGAGATGTGTGTGGGAGCCAATGTGCTACAGGTTAAAGAGGACAGGTTCAGTGATTACACTGAGTAAATCTCAAGGGCTAGCTTGTCCCTTCCTGGCAAGGTAACCTTGAGTAAGCAGTTAGCCTCTCTCACAGTTAATGTCTGATAGTTTCAATTGCACTCTTAAAAGGGATAAATAATGACTATGTTGCATACATCATATGTATTCATATACATTCATCATATACATCACATATATTTAGATATATATAAAATATTCAGTAAGAAAAAATATATATTAATATATATAAATGGGCAGCGCAATTCCTATAGTTGCTCAGGCCTAAATCCCTGGAGTCACTTTGTGTACTCTTTTCCTCTTACACCTTGTATCTAATCTCCCAGCAAATTCTGCCGGCTTTGCTCTAGACTATTTCCAGAATCTGACCATGTCTCATTGCCTCCATGGCCACCCCTCTCTGGCGCGCAGTACCACAGGCTCTCCCTGGATGATGGCAGTATTCTCCTCTCTGATCTCACTGTTTCTTGTTTTCCTCCAGTCTATTTTCAATACAGAAGTCAAAGTGGTCCTCTTAAAACAGAAGTCAGATCCCAGCACTCTTTGACTAAGGGCTCCTTGGCTCAAGACTTTCCTTCTCTCTCAGAGAAAAAGCCAATGTCCTTCCTGCTGACCAGTAAGACCCTAAGGATCATTTGCCCGAGAATGGAATGGAAATGCCAATAGATCTTCCTGAATTAGATCAGTTTAATTTAGTTTTATGATTTGAGTCAATTTATAGACTAAATATCATATTTTATAAATATCAAAATGTATTCAAAAATTGAATTTGGCTTATTTGTATTTCACTGGGCTGATAAGGCCAAGGTTAGATTTTGATTGCTTTATAGGTGAGTTTGATTTGAAGATATCCCTGATTACAGGTCTTTGAAGACTGTTTTCATTATTTTGCTTTAGTGAATTCCAAGATTGCATGCTGTTATATAGTAACAGACTGCACATAAAACTCCAGTGCTGACTTGGCAAATGGCAATTGGGGAATTGCCAGGTATTGGTTTGTAGTCTGAATCTGCCCTAGTCTACACTAGTGGTAATGAATCTTCATATCAATGAGCAGTATAGTATTAAACAGCTCCCTCATTTACATGGTTTGGCATTAAACTGATTCACAAACATATGTAATATAGTATGTGATCAGTATTTCAAGTCACATTGAAAGCATATTTTATTTTTATTTTGTTACCTGCCCCCACCAGGATCCCTAGGCAAAAAGCTGTAATGTTGGGTAATTTATTTTTGCACAGTCTCACCTCCCGGTGCCACTGTTTTCCCAGCCTTCCGGAACCTGCAGCCCCCACACTAGCTCTGCTCGCCCAAAGACCACCACTGCAGTATTTCATCAAACCTGCCCTTTCCATCTGCCCAGCTCACCTTTCCTCCTCCTCTCTGGTGTCACTTAAACTCCTGTTTAGGGCAACATCACATTTTAGGGATTTTGTTTTATTCACAATAATATAAAAATGATTGGCCAATCTTCCCAAAGCGTGTGTGTGTGTGTGTGTGTGTGAATGTGTGTGCGCATGTGCACATGCATGCACACGTGTGCCCCATTAGATGAATGAGCTGCTTCCTGTCGTGCTCTGTGAGATGGGAGAAAGGAAGACAGCTAAGCATGTGGACAACCAGGCAGGTGAACACAGCAAGAAGCCCCTCTGCAGGTGAAGTCAAGACGCTGGCAGGTAGAAGGAGTCAGTCCAGTAGGATTAGATAAATTGGTTCTCACCACCACCTCCAAGCCCACATCCTCTCCTTCCACAAGCTTGATAGGACAGGACAATGGAACCAGCACAGACCCTGAACTGCCCCACCCACTCAGAATCTCTTTTCTGGACTCAAAAAATAAGGTTAGGCTTATCACCTAAACAATCACTGGGAGAGAGGCAATTGGCCTGGTCAAAATGTCAAAGAAGGAGAGGTTTATTTTTATTTTCTATCTTCCCCATTGAGTTATTTGCAGACCTTCTCTGTCCTTAATGGAAACAACATATAGCATTAATTCTAAGATGACATTTTCCTGCAATGTAACGCCTCTGAAATTGGAATGCATTGTACAATTAATGGTATCTTCAGGCATTGCTGTTGTTCTGGGTTGAATTTCCTATAGAAGCATTTATTTCCAACAGTTAACTAGGGCCACTACCAACCTGAGACGGCTTCAAATGAAATTCTCTTCCTGAGGTTTTTGATCACGTTGGTAGCATGTATTCAGACCTCATGCCTATGTGAGTAATGGCTTGTGGTTCAAAATCTCAGGGGAGATTTTTCTTTTCTCCCTCCTCCCAGTGCAAAGGTTGAGAAATACAAGTTGTCCCTTGGGGGTCCCAGCTCTATGCCAGAATCCTTATTTGGGGATTTTTTTCTTGGTAATTGATAAAATAGTGACGCTTTTTGCAGCCCAAAAAAGGGAAGAAATTTGATATTGGAATTGAAAAGTTTCCCCAGGGACAAAATTCTTCCAGGTTTCTTACTTCCGAGCAGCAGCACCGCCTTCTTCAGGTCTTTGCCTGTCATTTAGAGCCTGCCAACACCGCTCCTAGAGCCAGGTAATCACTCTCCAGACGAATGATTCACTATGTAATTTGTAGGTATAATGGGATTTGTTAATTTGTAATTTCAACAAGGTGCAATTTGTGAGTAAAGCTGTAATAAAACTATAATTACCACTGTGGTGATTTTGTTCCTTCCTATTGCAAATACTTATAAGGTATCTATTCTGTGCACTGCAGAGGGAACAAAGATGCTCAAGGAATGGTCCCTGACCTCAGGGAGCTTATCTGATATAATTAGATAAGGTATTTGCGAAAGTGTTAAATAACTGTCATGTAGTATAGAAAGTGATGATGCCGGGGGAAGGAATGGAAAGTGTGCCCCATGGATATTCAGGAGGGAAAGGGATCATTTCTAGTTTGGGGAGAACCAGAAAACACTTTATGAAAGGAAATCAGTGCTAGTGATATTAATATTAACAATAAAAATAATAGTATAACTACCATTTAAAATGCCTTAGTTAGATTTATTTAATTCTCTATGAAATAGGTACTAATTCCATTTTACAGATGAGAAAACTGGCTTTGAGAAATGAGTAGATCTTTAGAGTCAGAAGCAGTGTGGGGAAGAATGTTGCTCCTCAGTGGGAATAGTCAGAACAAAGGCATGAATGTGGGCAAGCAGGGGGCACATACAAAGACACTGCCTAGATTATTTTGTTTAGAGTATTGCAGGGGTCAAGGCAAATCACAAGATAATAAAACTGAATACATTGTTTGAGCTAGGTAGTGGAGGAACAGATGGGAGTTATGGAGGTAGAATAAAATAACCCAGCAAATGGTTTATTTTAAAGTAACAAAGGAAAAAGATTTGTCAAAGATGAAGAAGTGATTTAGGTATTGGGTGGCTGGGAGAAAGTGATAACAGGAGAAGAAAAAGTAAACACAAGGGAATATGGAACATAGAGTTCTCTCCTAAAGAGCTTAATTATAAATGCCCTGATGTTACTGGAAGCTTTGCACTTGTCCCCAAGTCTGCATCAGAAGAATGAGGACAAGTGGTTTGAGGAGAAGGAAAGAGAGATTTATTTATTTTCCAGCAAATGAGGAAAATGGCCGACTCTCATCTTAACGTACCAATTTTCCGAATTACAAGTAGAAATACAGAGCTTTTAAAGGGTGGGTTCTCAGCTTTAGGCTATATTCTGATCCCTTCCATCTCTGGCAAAGACAATTTCAGCAAAGACAATCTCAGTGAAGACAATCTCGTGACCTCCACCCACCTGGGAGGCCCACCCAGACCTCCTGGACCTCTGCCCCCATGGACAGTTCCCCTGAGCCATCGCCTATAGCATGAAGAATAAAAGACGTTCCCCCACCCCTCCCAACCACTGGCCTAAGACAGAGACGCAGGTTGTAGTTTTCAAAAACAGTGGGTGAGGTTAAAGAGACAGAAAACACTTTTGCCATTTTTTTCAGGCCATTCTCTCTGTTACGTATTCCCCACTGTCAATTTTACCCTCCATATCTATGGGAGGTGGGCCGACTACTCTGTTACACTGACACTGGCTGTGCCAGTTGAGAAAGGGCTTAGGGAAGAGCCAAGCAGGGTCTGAGCTGTAATCAATAGTAGTAGGTTTAAAAAAGTTGTGAACATCAAGGATAGAGTCTCCCTAGAGGGATAAAGAGTCTTAGATCATGTCTGGACCAGGGTGGGGCAAACTCATGTCCAGTTCAGTCAGGTGCCATGGTGTACCAAAGGGAATCGTCACAGCACAGAACACAGAGACTCATGTGGAAGGGGAAAACTATCATCAGGGAAGACCTTTCAGGGCCTGATAGTAGAAGTAAAAAGCAAAATCAAGCCACAAGGAAAAGGATTGATTTAGGCTAAGAAGCCAGTTCTGTGCCATTACGAATTGCCCATTTCCTAGGGAACAAAGTTGACATTTAACAAGGATACTTTCCATTCCACCCCCAGTGAACTGGCAGAAAAAAATGGGCATCACAGTCCCAGGCAGAAGGACCAGCCAAACAGCCTTCTGGGTGGGACTTTGCAGTTTTTTCAGTCTTTCACTGACATGTTATGCTATCGGCCAATTTAGAGCTCTGTTCATTTCGAAGCACTCGGACCTCAGGCATGGGGAAGTCAAAAGATTACATTATTTCTAGACCTTCTTTTTTCACAAGCTAATATCTCCTATCAGCCTGAATTCTTATTAATTCTAGGACCGGGCTGGGCTCTATTCCTTTGGGGAGGCCCCTAATAGTTAGAGACGGCTGAGAAGCATTGGAAACATTGGGGACATACAGTAGGCAATTGGAATTGCTAGACTAGACTTTAGGAGGAAAATATAAGCTAGAGATTTTAGAGCCAAAAAGATGTAATGGTTTAAGATATTAAAAAGAGTGAGATTGATGAAGTTAATTGGAAAAGCAAAAACCAACACACACAAGAAAGGTCAGGACTGATACAAGGGGATCCTCTGAACTTGCAGATAAAAAGGAGGAAGGGGGGTTGGAAGAGAATTTGGAAGGGAAGGACAAGAGAGAGTGATAACACACAGAAACAGGAGAGCGTGCAGATAGAAGAGTGATCAATCATGTCAGTGCTCAGGAAAGGAGACTGAGGATTAAAGCCATTAGATGGATCTACTGGGAGGTCAGTCATTGTGACCCCTGAGAGCAGGTGTGATCTATCCATGAGGCAAGAAAACATATCACAGCGGTAAATGTGAGTAAGCAGTACAGAAATGAATATAGCACAGCCCTTTTTCCCCCTAAAGAGAGAGAGAGGGAGGGAGGGAGGAAGGAAGGAAAGAAGAAGGAAATATGCTAGCACAGTAGCCCAGAGTGAGAGGTTTTCTTTTTTGATTTTCACATCTTTGTTGCAAGTTTTCAACCTCTAATTTTCTGCTGTCTTACTGCTTCTATTAATATTTCATGCCACATGATATTTTTGTTAGTACTCTCAACTCTTTCCCTTTTTCATTCCTTCTCTCCAATGTAACCGTGCATGATTCAACGTCGCAAGTTTGGATTGTTTGCTAATTGGGATCATCTATGTTCGTACTTCATTAGACTAGTGATACTATGAAAGTCAGGGATTTGTGTACACATCTAAGTACCCGAACAGGATTTTAATTTATATTTTGGAAAGAATGTAAAAATCATTTTTGTATTTCATCAAATCTTTATACAGACTCATAATTAAATGCCATGTTGCCATTTGCACTAAATAAAATTAAGTCCCAATACTCTGAATATATAAGAGAAGGGAAGAAATTTTTTTAGCATTAAGGTCAATAAAATAGATGATATGAATAATACACACAGGTTTTTGAGTCCCTAGGTATATAGTTTATGTCAAATTCTTATAACAATACTCTAGTTTTCTCCATTTTACAGAAGAGGAAATTGAAACCTAGGCAAGTTATTTTACGTAATCTCCTATAGCAGATCAACGGAGGAGCCCCGGTTTGCACTTAAGTGTCTGGCTCCAAAGCCTAAGGGGGCCCTGGGCTCAATCATGCCATCACCACCTTTCTTACCTTTCTAGAAATTCCCTTGGTGACTGGAGCTAAAAGTCATTTCACATAAATACGACATTATAAATCTTTCAAATCTTTTGTTTTTAGCAGTGTCACCTTAATTTCCTAAATAACTAAATTTATTTTTCATTTCCATTTGCTGAGATAATTTGTCTCCTATCCTAATGGGACAATTTGAAAACTGGTCTGCTCAGAACTAGTTATATCATTTGTGGGGCACCTTGTTAAAAAATTATTAAGAATTTTAAGACAGCACCAGCAGACCATTAAGTCAAGCATGGAGCCCTACTGTGCACAGGCCCCCACGTGGTTGCACAGGTCACAGGCCCGTAAAGTTCGCCCTGGGCATACTTTTAAACATGATTTGGTAATGTTGCTCAGTATTTAATTCTATCGATTCCTAATAACAACAGCAGAATGAATTTTACTCTAACTGAAGTAATAGAGGACGTTCCTCATAGTGTGCAAGTTATTGCTTGTACTATTAATATGCTGGTAACCAGAGAATCTTTTAAAGAGGTTACTTCTAGAGCCACCCACAGGAGAACGGACTAGGATAGCAACAGTTTCTTTCAGTATCCTGTAATTTATCTAAATTATTAATCCATTAGGAACAAATAAATGGTTACATCATGCACACTGGGAACGCATTCAACTCCTGAGCCCATCCATGTTCACGGCTCTCCGTAGTCTGTCTGGTCTTACCTGTCTCTCTGGCTATGCTTCGCACTGCCCACCCACATCCTCTTGCTGCCTCGGCCAATTACTACGCCTATGCCATCTCTACTTGAACTTCCTGCCCCTGCATTTTGATGCATCCCAGGAAAGTACCCATAACCCTGCCTAGCCACTGCAGACACTTAATACGTGTATTTGTCAAGTGAATGTATGCATGAAGGCATAAGTTGTTAAACGCCTTCCTTCCTGTTCTCTGCCTTTTGAAATCCTAACTTTTGAGTTCCACCCATAAGTCACTTTTTCCATGAAGTCTTTCCTAACCGCACAGCCAAAGTAACTGCTTCCCTGAGTTATTCCAGCTATTGCCAAATTATTCCTTTGATTCTTATCACATTCTGTCATGCATTATATTTATTTATTTTTTTATATTCATGGATACTTTCATTTCTTCTAAAGGATAAATTCTAGAAGAGCAAGGAACATGTCTGACATGTTTATGTGTTATAGAGTATCTGTCCAATTGCCTTGTAAATGGTGGTGTTCATATTTTGCAGGGAATGGGATAATGTAATGGTTGAGAATACAGCCGCTGATGTCAGACAGACCTGAACTCCAGTGTGACCCTGGGCAATTACCTGACTGCTATAGGCATCAATTTCCTCATTTGTGAATGATGGATAATAATACATCATTATAAGGATGAAATGAGATAATATATGTAGAGTACTTAACACAAATAGGAAACATGATAAATGATAGCCGTAGTAGTATAATAATATTTATTCCCTATCAAGCATGGCTGACTCTGAATTGTAAACGCATTTACTCAGAAAAGTGAACACGGAACAGTAACAACAAAACTAAGAATAATAGACCAGCTAAAGAAAATTTCTAGCAAATAAAAATGTCTAGCTTGTCTTTCTTCTGCAGCAGACTAATCTTATCCAGCCAAAGGTCTTTTAGAGAGTTCAGTTTCCTAACACTGCATGAATTTTCTCATTCCATCTCAGATGCCTGGTTTTTACCTTTTTCTTATATGCGAGGTTTAAAAGCAACAACACAATGTCATTTCAGACACTATATTATCCACCCCAGTGGTCTCTTTCCTATTCCTTTGTGAAGGTTAGAGGGGTCCTTCTCTTACAAAAGACAGAAATCAAACCTCAGTATCTTTAGTATCCCTAGAATCATCCCAAATTTTTCTATTCTCTCGTTTGCACATGGAGGGAAACATTTCTATTTGCCAACTTAAATTTGTTTACACTTCAAATTGCCAGGAGAATAATTAAAACGACTTCATTCAGCACATAGTTTCATGGAATTTCTCAAGAACAAGTAATCCACCTTTGCCACTATTGCTATTATCAATAATGAATAATACTGACAGTAGCTACCCACTGATCAAATTTGTTATATGCACAGTTACCAGGGAGGAAGAGAAGGCAGGGCTGAGGCCCCTGCCTGCCTGGGTATGTTTCCACACTGGGCTTGGCTGGGCTCCATACAGTTTTGTGTTTGTGCCTGAAGCATTGGTAGAGCTCATGCTCAGGCTTCTATTACTAATAACTCCTTCTTATTCCTTTAATCCAGAGCTTCTCACATAGGTTAAAATTTTTATATATTTTAACCAGTGCGCCTATGGGGCGCTAGTGTTCCCTGAGCTATAGAGAGTCTACTACACAGAGCTGTTATATGGAATAATGACTTTATCCAGAGGGGAAAAAAGTTAATGGATAGAATTTTTTCAATTCAAGTTGTTCTCCAATAATTTTTCACAAGTCTTTGGCTCCAGACAACTTTTCTGCTAGAGGTTGCCAGTGTATAACATAAGAAAATGAAATTGCAAATTCATATCAATAGGAAAACTGAAAATCAACCATATGCTCTTTGGTTCAACAGTTTGTTGGGTGTTTTATTTTATTTTAAGACATGTGGACTGGTGGTTATGAGTTCATATGGCATACAAATAATATAAGGTAGATTTCTTTTTGCTAGTAAAAATATATATAATAGTGTATAGGTGAAATAAAAATTTATTGATTTGTATTTTTTTTAAATATCCTACAGAGAACATTGTATTCTCCAAATGAAATCAAATGCTATGAATCTCTGTTCCCTGAACAAGTCTGAGATATCCTGACTTAGAAAATCCTGACTATGTTCCTCTAAGGAGTGTGAATAGAAGAGATTCATGGATAAAGGCAAAGCCTAAAATACACATAACCTAAGTGTCAAGTAACTATGCCGTTATTTATGAATTATTGCTGAAATTGATATGTCTGAGGGATTCAAACCAGTGTTTGGCACTGTGCATAATGAATGCAGATCTAAGATCTTATTGTTCTTTTGCAACAGAATTTTGTGATTTGGAAGGCCTATGAAGATTACTTTGACTGAATTATCTGAAACTTGAATCTCCCAACATATGGTCCTTTAGCTGCTCTTAGAACACCTCCAGTAAGACCTGCATGTGACCCTGACTTCAAGGTAAAATAATAGCATCTGGGTTTGAGGCTGTGTTATTTACATGTGGATTTGTGTGAAGGAAATGAATTGCCCTGGTACATTTTTAGACTAGCAGGATGTTTTATAATATAAATTTATACTAGTTTTATGCGGGTACAAATCTGAAATTGTAGTGCTACACTTGTATTCCAAACTCTTTGAATCTTGAATAATAGAGCATGTCATAATGTTTTAAGCTGTAATCCTAAACTGAATATCACTTAACTGCATATTACCCATGGCCTGAGAGCGGAGGAAAATTCTCTTTATATATACAGCCTTCATTCACACAAGACATTTTATTTGTATTACAAATTTAATAAAATCCCTTGCTGTGCAAATGTTCCCCATATGTGGAGACAGAGGACTAGAATGTATAAAGCCAGTTCTTTGTATTCTTCAGATTTTTAAAAATTGTGTCTATGTAATATTTTGCCTGTTTTTTAAATTGCAGACTATGGAACTTTGTCACTTTTACTGTTTTCTTAACCAAAGTAGAAAGCTCACAACATGAAACTGAGTTTTCATCGCCCTATTGTGATATATCAGTTTTTATGGGGTTTCAATTCCCCATGCAAAATTCTGGTATTTTCCCCCCAGTGGGTAAGGCCAATGAGAAATGACAGAGGTCCAGGAGGCCAAGGGGAGAGTGATTTGAGACTAGAGAAGAGAATGAACAGGATAAAGTTAGTTCAGGAGTGGATGAGTGTTTGGCAATGACCACAGAAGGAGTTAGGAAGATATTGGACAGGAATTAAACAGAAACAATGAGTATAGTGAAGTTGTCTTTGTAACAGATGGATGAGACTAAGTCCTGGTTCAGCCATTTACTGGCCCTATAACCTAGAGAGAGGTATTTCATCTCTCTGAACTTCCACTTCCTCATTTGGAAAATGGGGAAACTCCCATCTTCTAGAGCTGCGGGGAAAGACCCTATGTAAAGAAGGCCGCACCTCCCAAGCAGGGTGTCTGCTGCTCCCCTTCAACTCTTCCCTGACTCTGTCCTTCCTGGGCTGGAGACAGCCTCGTGATAATGATGCAGTCACTGTATGAAGTCCATGCATCCCAAATGGATCCTTCTGTTTTAGTCTTTTCACTATGGAGAATTTCAAACATTTATGGCAAAAAATAGTCATAATGTATAATGACTCTCCTTGTATTTCTCACCAGCTTCAATAATTACAAATCATGGCCCATCTTTTTCATCTATTCATACATCCTCATCTGCTCCCTACCCTCTGTATTAATTTGAAGCAAATTCAGATGACATACTATTTTATCTATAAATGTTTTAGTACTTATCTCTATAAGATAAGGACTCTTAAAAAAATACAATCATAATACCATATCACCCCTAAAAAGTGTCTTTTAAATCTCTTAATCTATTAGCTAAAGTGCTCTTCTGTCCTATTACATGCAAGGTAGAGAATTTGTCAGATTCAGGTTGATTTTGCTGCTGTTGGTATTATTGCTACTTTTATTACCTATATCAGGTAAGTTATATAAACCACATGAATACTACTAAGTAGTATTGCCATTGATGATGTGATCTTCTTCCAAATGATAACTCTCAGAAAAGGTCTGAACAAATCAATATACAATCTTCCCTCAATTTAAACAACAGTTACCTCCTGGAAAATTTGGTATTTATTAAAACTCCAAAAATATTTTGTAGTCATATGAAACATGGAGCTAGGCTTTAGGCTCAGATTATTATAATCTATATTCCACCTGCAGAAATGTCTGAAAAGTCACGTGATATGTGGGGAAATTCTTTGTCAAGTAGGATTGGATTATCTGCCACATTGCAGAAAGTCTAGCACCTCTGATCCTGTTTGCTAAATGACATTAGCATCCCCCCCCAAATCATTATCAATGTCCTCTCATGCTTACAAAATGTCCCCTGTGGTTCACTTTGTCCCCTGTTGTAAATCGCTAAATTTGAGCAGCAGCAAAAGAGGAAATTGGTTTTCATTGCATATATGCAATAATTTGGGGAAAGGAAATAAGAAAAATATCCTGTATGGGCAATGAATATTGAAACATTCACAAATTTAAAGCCTTCAAAAATTTTTCTCAGATGACAGAATTTTATTTCTCTAAACTATTTTGGAAAATATGAATAGGCTCTCTGCTAAAACAAATGAGGTCATAATGACTTCATACTAATATATGCAGTTCAAGTTGAGAAATTTTTAACAGCTGGGAAACCATCCAGACTGGTACAGGTAGAGACACTGGGATAGTGGCATGGAATGATAAATTCATTTTTAATTCTTTTCTAAACATAAGTATATATTTGTAAATCTCCTGATGGTATATTTTCATAATTGGCCCATAAGGCTGATAAGGAATTGTGCTTTATACTCGCCTTATTGGGTGATACACTTCTTGTCTTTTTCTTTGGATGTATTAAAAGTTACTTTATTAATTGTCTTTTGTATTTAAATACTGTTCATCACTTGAAACAATTTTCAAATCTAGATAAGAAGGTATTTTATTATTATTGCTTAAAGCAGAAATTGTTTATTTGTAGTACCTAGCCAGTTCCTGGTACACAGTAGATGCTCCTTAAATATTTGTTGAATAAACTCATCCAGTAGTCATCAACATTAATATATCTTATTACTCTTGTAGAATCATGTACTCTCAGATTTGATAATTTTGTTCTCATACCATCATTATCATGAAACATTAAGTGTGGGTCTTTTATACAGAGTAGAAACTGAATTAAGTGATTTTTTTCTAAATTATGCTGCTGGCATAACTAGGAGAAGAATTTAAGTTTCCTGGCTTTGATTTTACTATTTCTACTGATAGGATTCTTTATGCATTAAAATTTTATGGGTCTATTCCTGCTGCCTAACTGTTTCCATGTTTTCAAAGCATTTGTCAAAAGAAGGAAGGAAAGCAGGAAGGATCGATCTGCGATTAATTCCCCTTATATTTACCTACTGGCTTTGACGTTTAGAAATTCAGAATAAGATATCAAACATTTTGGTGGCAAAGTCTGTCTGGTAGGAGATGTGGCTCTCCTAAAAGCAGGTTATATGATTTAACGTCCGCAAACCGCAAAGCAGGTGCAATATTGACATGGTAATTGTTCAGAGACTGGAACTTCGTAACTATGGAGACATTACCTCATAGTTCTAAGGGGCAATGTTGGCCAGATGTGAAAGCTGTAGTCACAAAGGTCTCTTTGCCAGGTTGGGTTACTGTCCTGTCTCTTGAGCTGCTTCCAGTGACTGCTACACACCTTCACTGTGCTTTGTCTAATATCCTTAGTCAGTATCAGTATTGGCTATGTTGTTACTTACATATTTACAAGAGAATTCTGGTTCTGGCAGCAGCTTGGTAAAGAAATCATTAAAGCTGGCAAGTGCTTGAAGGTAGTTGGATTAATAGTTGAGGTCACTTTAAAAAGAAAATCTACCTTGAATGTCAGCTGTATTCACTGCCTGATGTCATGGTCTGTTTCCTAGGAAAGAAAAGAGACTTCTCTTGTAGCCAAGATGAAAGACACACAAGACATTCGGGAAGCTTCAAAGGCCCGGCAGAATGAAGTCCACAAACAGGAAGATGAAGTGGAGAAAAAAGAGCAGTAAGAACACACAATAGGAGGAGATGAGGATGTGGGTCTGAGTTTTAGAGGGATAACGATGGAGTGCTTGACCTCTTTTGTTTCAAACCATCTTATGAAATAGAACTAGAAATAGTTTCCACAAATTTAATAAAAATAACGAACTATAGCATACAATTATTTCCCTAAACACTATTTTATAAGATTCTAGTTTTTACATAATATAAAAGTTCATCTAGACAGATCTCCATCACGTAAGACCTAGTTAAGAGTCCAAAGTTCCCATTTAACATGGTTAGGAAATTTGTAGATAAATTCTTCAGAACTACTTTGCTGACCTAAGGACAAAAAATTACCAGAATTTTGGTTTTGGAAATGTCTGTGGGGATGGGGATGTTTTATAAAATTACAACTCCCTATTTTTACTACTACTGCTACTACGTCATTCTATCAAAGCATTAGCATTGGTTTTCCAATGTTTTTTAAAAAGTAGATATTTATAGCATTGAGTATACATAATTTAAAGCTATTGTTACTTTGGACCTAGTTTACTATTCATTCCAAATCCATCTTTTAAATATTTGTCCTTAAAGGTCCTCTGAGAAATGATTGTCATTGGTATTACCGGTGAAGTACCTCCCAAAGTAACACTGGAATGCTGGAACTGAGCTTTGGTAACTGCCCCTGGTTTAGTGCTAATCAATTACAAAGGGAGCAAAATACCAAAATTCCTTATGCTAAAGGGAAAACTAAGTGTCAAGAGAAATCTCTCCAAAAGGAGTTGAATAGGTAGGCAAATGGAGAGTTCAGAGGGTGGGCTATATCACGAGTTTGTTCCTGAAATGTTTCAGCTCTTTCAAAGACATGTACAGTCATCAGAAATTCCTTACTCAGCTACAAAAATAAGAACATCCTGTGGCCCTGGGCCAGATTTCTCTGACTGCAACATTTGCAAAGTCTTATTGGGAATCTTTTGTGGAATTAAATTTAGTTGGAAATGCTATTGTCTTACTGGAGGAAAAAAATTGGGAGCTTATAAAATGAACATGCTGAAAAGATGTGGCCAGTCTATAATGAAACCCAGATGTAAGGAACGCGAAAAGAGAAAAGTACTGTCCTTGCTTGTTGTAGTTTGTGTCAGGGAGACAGCGTGTCATATAATCCTGTCTCAGATTGAACAGAGATGAAATATTTGTAGTTTGATGATTTATTAATACCTCTATGGTCTCCTTCCCACTACCTCCACAGTTAGACTCAAGGGCGTATCTTCATGGGTTAGAGCTTTTCTGACATTAAGTGCTTGGGTGTCAGCAGAATGGCAAGTGTGCAAGCTAACTGAGCACTGGGCCAGCGATAATGCCATTTTCCAGTAACAACATTTTCAAAGCCAATGCCATTCAATTATTTTAAAAATTTGCCTGAGATGTCTGTGCCTTCTGAGACATACATTTAGAGCAGATGGGTTTGGATTACAAATCTCTCCAGATATAATATTTCTAACAAGGGAACTTTCAAATTGTAGAACAAAATGATTGGTAATACCTCTTGATAAACAAAGACATCGAAGGTCACGTCAGCAAGATGGTGGACTAGGAAGCTCCAGACCTTCATTCTTCCATGGAGACTTAAAAACAACAACAACAACAACCAAAACTAGAGACTGGATAAAATGACTTTATAAGAGCTCTGGAAAACAGATCAAAATGGAGATAATCCATGCAACCAAAATACTTAGCTCCTGCTTATGGTGGATAGATATGTGGCCCCCAGAAAGGGGATGGTTGAACTGGCTATTTGTCCAGTGTTTCAGAGAGATAAAGGGTTTTGGTCTCCAGTACTTTGTTCACAATTTAAGCATTAAACACACACACACAGACACTCCCCCACGCACATGCACATGCACACATGCACACACACAGGCGCACACACACAGGCGCACACACACAAGATTTGCTTTGAGGTCACTGGGAAGAGTCTCAATGTGACTCATAAAATGCAGTGTCATAAGCCTTCTTATGATCCATATCACGAGAGTATTGTTTAACTTGTAAAATAATTGTACTGTAGTATAGGGACCTTATTCAAATGATTGTGCACTAAATGCTTTTATATTTATAAAAAAGAATGGAAAATCTTTGTTCACAGTAAGATTCACTTATAACAATAGCACCAGAAAATTGTCTTTCTTCTCCCTCTTTCCTGCCATTCCCTCCAACACACAAATACACACACACACAGAGTTTATATGAAGGCAAACATTAACTATAGAATATTTATTAATATAGAAAAATTAGTTAAGCAGCAATAGGAATTAAAGGAAAAAGGTATAGGAAACAATGACATATTAAACAGGTTATTAAGTATGAAATATCCAATTTCCTTAAGTACTAAGTTTGACAATTGATATCTCTGACATTTTACTTTCACACTTTTTGTTTTATGTTTATCGTGAAGGTACATCCTCATTCTTTCAAATGCGTGGTTTGGCTTGTGATTATCTGTCATATTTTTTTAGAGCAATTTTTGTGAAACCATGGATAAGTCAAAAATTCGTGTTATTTTTGAATGTGAGTTCTGCCATGGAACCAATGCAGCACAGACAGCTCAAAATACCAGCGAAGTACTGTTTGGGAAGGATGTGGTTAATGAAAGCACAGTATATCGATGGTTTGAGAAGTTCCATTCTGGTGATTTTTAATCTTGAAAATGAGCCACGTGGGTGACCTGAGACCAAAGTGGATAATGATGAGCTGACAGCTGTAGTGGAAGTGAATCCATCTCAACCTACACATGATTAGCAACAACGTTTGACATTACTATTCCAATAATATTGGACTATTGGAAACAAATGGGCAAGGTAAAGGAGCTGGATACATGGGCACTGCATGAATTAAACAAGCGACAGAAGAGAAATTGTCTCGAAAGTCTTGAAGCTTGCCTTTCTTTGCTGTCATGACATGAAGACAAACCATTTCTATACCATATTGTTATGTGTGATGAAAAATGAATTCTTTTTGACAATTGAAAGTGTTCTGCACAATGGTTGGATTAAAGATGAAGTGCCAAAACACAGTCCAATACTGAATATTCACCAAAAAAAGCTAATGGTTTCTGTTTGGTGGTCCATCACTGGTATTATCCGCTACAGCTTCGTGAAACCTGGTCAGTCGATTACAGCAGATATCTACTGCAACCAACTGGATGAAATGATGAGGATGCTTGTGATTAAGCAGCTGAGATTGGTCACTAGAGACAGGCTAATCCTCTTGCAAGACAACGCGTGACCACATGTCTCACAAACAATGCTGCTCAAACTACAGCAGCTGAACTTGGAAACTCTCTGTCATTCACTGTATTCACTAGACCTTGCACCGACTACCACTTCTTCCAGGCTTTGGACCACTTCTTGCAAGGAAAAGCTGTGGAAAACACCTTTCACGATTTCATCACCCTCACTCTTCAGGCTTCTTTGCTGCTGGCATAAGCATGCTACTGTTGAGATGGCAAAACTGTGTCGATCGTTCAGGCACATACTTTGATTAATTGTACTGCTGCTTGTTTGAGATATAATAACTGTACTTTTGATTTGAAATCAGGCATTTCGTATTTAATGACCTAATATAGTAATGTTTTTTATGTTAATGGAAATGGGAAATATGATATAATAAGTAATAAAAATGAGGTATAAATTGTTTATAAAATCTCAACTTTGAGTGAAAAATACATTGAAAAACCTGGAAGGAGATGGCGAAGTCTCTGGTTCATGACATTATAATGATTATTTTCTTTTTTTTACTTTTACACATTTTCAAAAATCATCTGCAATGAAAATTTATTAATTTTTAAATAGAAAAAAAGAGAAAACATGTAGTAAATTGACACTATGGCATTTTATTTATATTATTAGAATGAGAAATATATTATTGTGTTTGTGTCAGATGCATAGTACCTATGAAAAGCAGAACTCTAGGTAATAATGATAGCCCAGGTTTTTTGTATTCATAGCTGTTTTGACTTTCTTACTTCATTTTTGTACACAGAAGTGGAGACAAACCTGGAGCTCCCCTAGTGATACAACGATCTTCAGTGCATTTCTTTCCAAAGACAAGTTCAGACTCTACGACTCTGACAGTTTCACAGTCATCATCCAATGAAAGGCCTCTCAATTACTGTCCATCTCAGATTAGTGGAGTAACGGTATCAACAACTGGACCATTGACTTCTAAAGGTACCACAGTGAGCGGTAGCAGCTTGGGTAAGCAAAATATGTATCAAATATTCTTAGACTATTTTTAAAGCATATATTTCAATAGATTCCTTATATGCCCCTCAGCCAGAATGCTGTTTTATTATTTGTCCCCAATAATGCTAATTTCTTAATGTCATATAGAGTAACTTAACTGTGGTCATCAATTTTAGAACTAGAGTCAAAGTCAGGCAACATAAATGCATGTGCCCAAATATATCACCCCCATAATTAAGATGTCTTGAGTTATCCTGATGGTTGGTAGGTAGACTGCTAACATGCTCTAGAATTGCTAGAGAATTAAAAATTCCAATGTATAGCATTAACTGCCCTTCCTCTGAATGCTATCGGAAAGATTAAGCAACATCTTGTGTATTTTGTGCCTTTAGGAGACTTATGGCTCAAGTAAAGCATAGACAGATAAGAGAAAGAGGAAATACAAAGTAGATAATAAAACAATAGAGAAAAAAGGGAAAAACAATAAAGAGAACTTGAAGGAGAGGAAAATGAAAACAATATTATGGTAGGAAGAAGTAAAGTTTTGACTGTTCTTAACAATGTACTCAGCAGTACTTACACTGTAGGGGGTTTGTTTCTTGCCATGTTTAGAAATCTTTGAGGGTATGTTTTCTTGGTTTACTGAAAACACTACTGTCTTTATAAATACATGACCTACTGTTTTTCTATCCTTTTACAATGTGAGGCATGGAGTAACATATTTATTATCTCTGGGTCTCATTTTCCACCACTGCAAAATGGGGATTAAAATATCAACTTCATAGGACTATCCTAATGATTAAATGAGATGTTTATGAAAATCACCTTGATAAATACTCAATGAAAATTAATTGTGTATGTATGTAATCACCTTCTTTTAGAATAGGCTAGATTTGGGGGTCTTTATTTGAATTACCAGTCAACCAACAAGTTTCAAAACTGGTAGCACAAACACTTCCATGACTATGTGATGTCTCCATATTCCTCTACCATTTTGTGGATATTTACAGCCTGGCTTTCTCTTGTCTACATTTCATTTTGTTTCTGGTATTTTCCTAAGGCTTTGGTACAGTGTTATATGGGGTTTTGTTCTATTGCCATGATAGTTATATTTCCTATGTTTCTTGTTTATATGACTAAGATAAAATTTACAAAGAAGTCTCCAAAGTTTACACTGACCTTTAGCAATGATCAAAACCCATATACTTAAAAACGCAAATACACATTTTAGATCTAGGGAGGGAAGATTTTCCATCATTTGGCATTAAATCATCATGGCATATGTTCTGTACTTGGGTTAAACTACAAAAGCTCCTAGTAATGGGGAAAAAACCCAAAATATAGTGGCTTCCCTTTGCAAGATGGGAACTGAATTGGGATGTAGTCTTCTCCCTCAGTTACCGTAGATTCTGCTTCTGTAGATAGATGTCTAGGTCCACTGAAACTTGTTACACTGCCATCTGTTGTCCTAAAGGAAATAACAATTGGGACCAAAATTAACATACCTTCTTTCCTTTTGGAAGAAAGGGCTTTTATTCTTCAGGATGAGCTGTTGAGAAGAATGCTGTATATTATTCTTCCCCAAAGGAATTTAAGGATTAAGTGAATATTCAGCTTAACTAGGAATGAACTAATTTAATTCCAAATATTTCTTCTCAACAAAATACTTTAAGGAATCTTCTTGAAGAACTATGATTTTATTCCTTTATGTCTTTCACCTTGTTTTGGTTTTGTGGAAGATATAAGAATCTAAAGCAAACTCTAGATTGTCTTAATCCTTTGAGGATTTCGGACCCAGGATCACATTAATCAGAACTCTTGTACTGTAGTAATAGCTATCATTTATTGAGTACTAGCTAAATGGTGAACATTATGCTGGACGCTTACCCACATTATCTTCAATCCTCTTATCTTCTTATACAAAGGAGTAGTATTGTTCTTATTTTATTTTCAGGAAAATTAAAACTTGGAAAGATTAGATCACTTGTCTTAGTGAATGGCAGAGCTGGAATACAATTGCAGGTCTGTCTAAATCCAAGACACTTTGCTCTTTCCACTTTGCCCCATGTTGCCTCTTTTTAGTGTAACTCTTTCTCTGTAGACACATTATTAGATTCATCCAGAATGGCTCTTTCTGTGAAAAATAATGAAAACTGTGTTGTATTTGAATCCTAGTAGTGAGAATTTCAAAAGAAAAAAACTTCTAAGAGGAGACTAGAATCTGATTAAGCATTACTTTATCTTTCTAATAAAGTATTTTAGTTGATTAGAGGAAGTTTTAAGTCTTCACCTGGCAATAGTACTAACTATTGGTAAGAAAGGACTCATTTGAGACTTTATGGATTGTAATTTGGGGAGTATAGAGAATGTGAAATAGAATAAGGCTATATTTATGTATAACATATTCAAATTTGACAGACTCAAATGTTTTACCTACTCAAAAACTGATGATGCTTCTAGTACAACTAAACAATCATTTAAATAGTCATTATGTTGATGATATAATTGATAGTTTAAGATAACTGAAATAATCTCTAGGAATTGAGATGTCACTAAAAATATCCACTTACTGGTTATTTGATAGACATTTGTTTAAAGTTTCTAACTATTCTCATGGTGTTTGACAGTGACAGTAAAATGTATAAAGAATATATATAGTTTTGTAGAAGCAGGGATTAAAGATAATGGCTTGACATTCTTTTAATGTTCTTTTATTTACTATTCTCTTGGTTGCTTTCCTCTTTAGTTTCTTTGAAAGAAGTCAGCTGCTCATTGGGTTCAAAGAAACATACTCTGTTGAGCTCTGGTCCTGAGTCACCTGTAATTGGGGAAGGAGAGGATTATTTCCTTTCTTTGTTTGGTAATCCAAAGAAACTTACTGCACACTCAAGCTACACTGAGAAAACTTACAAACACTTTTCTATGATTCTTGAAGAAGTTGGCCATTCTACATCCAGGTACATAGTCTATTTGAACTATTTAATATCTTCTGTTTGGTAGGACCAACATATCAGTAAAAAATAAAGTTCTAATCTGTTGTTATATATATGATTTTATCTAAAACCCTAAGCAATTCATTGAAAAATAACTATTTCATCTTCTGAGTAATTAAAAGCAATTGATAAAACTACCTGGGGAACCAAACACAGAATGCTAATTTTTCAAAGGTGCCAGAGGAAACAGTGCTACGTAATCCCTACAAATACGGTCAACACAATTATTCAGGGACCTTTTTTGTTGGTGGTGAATTATTCAGATGGATTTAATATATTTTTTTCCTACTAGTAGGTTCTTGAGTTCAAGACAGAAGGAGAGACGTAAATTTTTACTTCATTGATCCATTTTTATGGGTATTAGTATCTGTGGTAAAATGAATTGATCAGAAAGAAAGTTGATATTAGGACTGAAATAAAAAAGCTAACTCATCTATTCGTTTACATAACCCTGCTTTACTTATTGCATAAACAACACATGGAATTGTGAAATGTTAGTAATAAGCACATGTTGATAGAGGGTGTTAGAAGGCTAAAAGAAGTTATTAACAAGAGTTAAGGGTCATATATAAAGGAAACTATTTTACCCTTATGCCATGTTTCCTAAAATCAATTACTTTTGTCCTATTACCATTTAACTGTGGAAAGTACCTAAGTATTTGCTCAACTGTCTAAAAACACCTCATCAAATCATTCAGTACCTATTGTGTTAAAATGATGAGCTATTTTGAGCAAAAATTCAACAAAACCTTTCATTTAAATGCAATCAGAAAAAATCGTGTCATAGAAGCAAGCTGGCTTCACCTCATCTCCCCACCCCCAGAGAACAAAAACAAATATACAGTGCCAAGATTATCATCACAAATATCCCAGAAATCAAATGAGGATGAGACAGTTCCTGAGGCCACAGAGAAGTAAAAAAAAAACCTCTCATAATATCAAACTCTCAAAGATCAAGTCTTCAAAAAGCAGCAATAGAAAAGAAGCAAATAACATATAAAGGAGCTTCAATTCATCTGACATCAGACTTCTCAGTGCAAACCATACAGGCCAGGAGGGAGTGGGACAACATTTTTAAAGTACGGGAAGAAAAAAAAATAGCATCCAAGAATACTATAGCTAACAAAGCTATCCTTCAACTATGAAGGAGAGATAAAGTCTTTCCTAGACAAACAAAAGCTGAGAGAATTCACCACCACCAGACCTGACTTACAAGAAATGCTAGAAAAAGAAGAACACACTAATGGGCAAAAATAAAACATTTGAAGGTACAAAACCCACTGGTAAGATTAAAATATCCTAATACTGTAATTGTGCAGTGCAATCCATTCATAACTCCAGTATGAAGCCCAAAAGACAAATCTATCAAAAACAATAATATCTACAGCAACCTATTAATAAATAGACAATATAAAATATGTATGTACATTGAGAAAACCAAACATCAAAATGTGGAGCAGATGAAGTTAAAGTGTAGAGATTTTTTTCATTTTTCCTTTGTTGGTTTTTAGTCTTTGTGATCTAAGATAAGTTGTCATCTCTTTAAAATAACTTGTTATATTTATAAGATGTTTTTTGTAAGCCTCATGTTACCACAATGCAAAATTCTGTAATAGAGTCACTAAAAATAAAAAAAAAAATTAAAGCATACTTCTAGAGAAAAATCACTTAATCACAAAGGGAGACAGCAAGAAAAGAGAAAGAAAGAGAGGAGTTTCAAAATAACAAGAAACAAAATGACAATAGAAAGTCCTTACTTATCAATAATAACACTAAATATAAATGGACTAAATTCTCCAGCTATTAAATAAAAGGCATAGAGTGGTAAAAGGATAAAGAAACAATATCCAACTAATATGCTTCCTACAAGAAACCTACTTCACCTATAAAGACACACATAGACTGAAAGTGAAGGGGTAGAAAAACATATTCCATGCAACTGGAAACCAAAAAGGAGCAGAAGTAGCTGCATTTATATCAGATAAAATAGACTACAAATCAAAGACTATAAAAAGAGACAAGGTCACTATATATGCTAAAGGGATCAATTCAGCAAGAAGATACAACAAGTATCTATGCACTCAACACTGGAGCTCCTGAGTATGTAAAGCAAACGTTAATAGAGCTAAGAGGAGAGACAGACTGCAATACGATAACAGTAGGGGATTTCAACACCTCACTTTCAGTAATGAACAGATCATCCAGACAGGAAATCAACAAAGAAATATCAGAGTTAAACTACACACTTGACCAAATAGGAATAGCTGACATTTACAGAACATGTCACCCAACTACTGCAAAATACACATTCTTTTCATCAGTCCATGGAGTAGTCTCCTGAATAGACCATATCTTAGTTCATAAAACAAAAAACAAGTCTCAACAAAATAAAAAAGTAGAAATCATATCAAGTATCTTTTCTGAACATGATGAAATAAAACTAGAAATCAATAGCAAGAGAAACCTCAGAAAAAAACACATGGAAATTAACTAACGTGCTCCTGCATGTCCAATGGGTCAATGAAAAAATTAAGAAGAAAATTTAAAAATTTTTTCAAACAAATCAAAATGGAAATATAACCTACCAAAATCTATGGGATACATGAAAAGCAATACTTTATATCAATAAATGCCTATGTCAACAAAAAAACCCAGAAAGACTTCAAATAAACAACCTAATTGTGCACTCAAGGAACTAGAAAAGCAAGAAAAAACCAAACTCAAAACTAGTAGAAGGAAATAGATAATAAAGATCAGAGCATAAATAAATGAAATTGAAACTAAAAAAAATACAGTAGATCAATGAAAAAAAAGTTGGGTTTTTTGAAAAGATCAACAAAACCTTTAGCAGGACTAGTGAAGAAGAATCATTAATATTATCAACAAATTGGAAAACCTAGAATAAATGTATCAATTCCCAGACACATATAACCTACCAAGATTTAATCATGAAGAAAGAGAAAACCTCAGCTAACCAGTAATGAGTAATGAAATTGAAGCTGTAATAAAGGGCTCCCAACAGAGAAAAGCCCAAGACTGGATGGCTTCACTGCTGAATTCTACCAAACATTTAAGGAAGAACTATTATCAATTCTTCTCAAGCTCTTCAAAAAGATTGAAGAGGAAGGAATACTTGCAAACTCATTCTAAGGGCGAGAATTACCCTGATACTAAAACCAAACAAAGACAAAACACAAAAAAAAAAAACTACATGCCAACATCACTGATGAACATAGATGCAGAAATCTTCAACACAATACTAACAAACCAATGTCAACAACACATTAAATTCAGCAGTGAAGCTATCAGGTCTTGCGCTTTTCTTTAATTGGAAACTTTTTGTTATGGCTTCAATCTTGTTACTCATTATTGGTTTGTTGAGGTTTTCTATTTCTTTATGATTCAATCTTGTAGATTGTATGTGTCCACAAATTTATCCATTTCTCTAGGCTTTCCAGTCATTCTCACTTGACCATGATGAAGGAAGATGCAAGCCAGGGATGCAATGATCGTTCAACACAACAAATCAATAAACATGATAATGTCACATTAATAGAACCAAGAACAAAAACTATATGATCATTTCAATAGATGCTGAAATAGCATTTGATAAAATTCAACATTTCTTTATGATAAAAACCTTCAACAAACTGAGTAGGAACATACCTCAAAATAACAAAGTCCATATAAAACAAACCCTTAGCCAACATTATACTGAATGGGGATAAACTGAAAGCCTTTCTTCTAAGATCTGCAACAAAACAAGGATGCCCGTTTTCATCACTTTTACTCAACATAGTACTGGGAGTCCTGGTGAGAGCAATTAGGCAAGAGAAAGAAATAAAGGACATCCAAATTGGAAAGGAAATTTTCCAGTGAGTCTTGTTCACAGAAAACATGATCTTATACTTAGAAAAACCTAAAGATTCTACAAAAAAAACTATTAGAACTGATAAACAAATTCAATAAAGTTGCAGGATACAAAATCAACTACAAAAATCAGTAGCATGTATATATGCCAACAGGGAACAATCTGAAAGAAAAATCAAGAAAGCAAACACATTTATAATAGCTACAAAGAATATAAAATACCCAGGAATCAATTTAACTAAAAATGTATAAGACCTATACAAGAAAAACTATAAAACACTGATGAAAGAAATTGAAGAGAACAAAAAAAAAAAAAAAAATGGAAAGATGTTCCAAGCCTATGGCCTGGAAAATTAATATTGTCAAAATGACAATTCTATACAAAGCAATTTACAAATTCAGTGCAATCCCTATCAAAATACTCATTACATTCTTCACAGAAATAGAAAAAAAAAATCCTAAAATTCATATGGGACCTCAAGACCTCAAATAGCCAAAGCAATCCTGAGCAAAAAGAACAAAGCTGAGGCATCACACCACCTGACTTCAAAATATACTACAAAGCCACAGTAATCAAATCAGCATAGTACTGGCACAAAAACAGACACATAGACCAATGGAGCAAAAATAGAGAACAAAGTAGAAGATATAAGTGCACACATTTATAGCCAACTCATTTTTAACAAAGGTGCCAAGAACATACAATGAGGAAAGGACAGTGTCTTCAATAAGTGTTGCTTAGAAAACTGGATAATCACATGCAGAAGAATGATGCCAGACTCCCATCTCTCACCATATACAAAAATCAAATGAAAATAGATTAAACACTTAAATCTAAGACCTGAAACTATGAAAGTACTACAAGAAAACACTGGGGAAATGATTCAGGATATTGGTCTGGGCAAAGATATTTTGTGTCAGACCTCAAAAGCACAGGCAACCAAAGCAAAAATGAACAAATGTGATTACATCAAGATGAAAAGCTTCTCCACAGCAAAGGAAACAATCAACAAAGTGAAGAGACAGCCTACAAAAGGGAAGAAAATATTTGCAAACTATCAATCTGACAAGGGATTAATAACCAGAATATATAATGAGTTCCAACAACTCAGTAGCAATAATAATAATACAATTAAAAATAGGCAAAAGATCAGACAGTTCTCAAAAGAAGACATACAAATGGCCAACAGGTATATGTAAAAACGTTCAATATCACTAATCTGCAGAGAAATGCAAATCAAAACCACAATGCAGTATCATCTCACCCCAGTTAAAATGGCTTGTGTCAAAAGACAGGCAGTAACAGATGCTGACAAGGATATGGAGAAAGGGGAACCCTCGTGTACTATTGGTGGGAATGTAAATTATTAGTAGTACAGTAGCAATGGAAAATTGTTAATATATGGAGGTTCCTCAAAAAACTAAAAATGGATACTGCAAGTATATCCAAAAGAAAGGAAATTGATATGTCTTAGAGATATTTTCATCCTCATGTTCGTTGCAGCACTATTTACAGTAGCCAAAATATGGAATCAACCTAAGTACCCATCAACAGATGAATGAATAAAGAAAATGTAGTATATATACACAATAGAATATTATTCAGCCATAAAAAATAATGAAATCCTGTCATTTGCAGCAACATGGAAGGAACTGGAAGTCACTATGTTATACGAAAAAAGCAAAACAGAGAAAACATACAGCATGTTCTCACTCATGTGGGAGCTAAAAACATGGATCTCATGAAGACAGAGAGTACACTGGTGGTTACAAGAGGCCACATAGGATAGTGGAAAGTGGGGAATGAAAGGAGATTAATTAATGGGTACTATATACATTTTGAGAGAATAAATTAAACCTAATTTTTGATAGATCAGTAGGGTGACTATAGTTCACAGTAACCTATTGTATATTTCAAAATAGCTAGAAGAGAATAATTCAAATGTTTCTAGTATAAAGAAAAGATAAATATTTAAGGCGATGGATATCTCAATTATACTGATTTGATCTTTACAAATTATATAAAAGTATTAAATTATGACATGTACCTCCACAATATGTGTATCTATTATGTAATAATAAAAACAGCATTAAAATTTTAAAAATAAAAAAGACTTATGAATATGATTTTAAGAACTTACACTCAGGTAAGGGAATACCTACGGGTGAGGATGAAGAGAGAGGCAAATAAGATACCAAGGCACTTGGAGGAGAGAGCTTGCTTCCAGCGGGGGATGATCTGAGAAGATTTTGTAAAGGAGCTATCATTTTAACTAGGCTTTGAAGGATAGGTAAGTATTGGAGATGCAAATTTGAAGTCTGTACGAACATTCTAGATCATTGGTTTTCAACTCTACCTACCCAATTGGATCACCTGGAGAGCTGTTAATGTCCCGACCTCACCTCAGACTGAGTCAGAATCCCTAGTGGTAGAATTGGGCATCTATATGTTGTTTCTTTAAAAATCCCATGATGATTTTGGGATTCTTTGTTTATGCTCTAGAGCAAAGGAGCGGCATAAATGAAGCAAAGGAGGAAGAAAAGCTAAGATCAAGTACAGAGCATCATACAGTGTGGCTACATTGAGCAGTGCATGAAGAGGAGTAACAGGGTTGTAGGAGACCAGGTGGGGGACAGATCACAGTGAGCTCTGAACATCAGGTTGAAGAATTTGGACTTCACTTTGGGCAATGCGAATCAATGGGAAAGTTTCAAGCAATGGAGGGACAGAATTGAGATTCAGAACGTTTAATCTGCAGTAATGCATATTATGCATGGATGTTGGATTTTGTCAAATGCTCTTTAATGCATCTATTGAGATGATCATTTTTTTTCTTTTTTAATGTTAAAGCAACCCTGCACTCTTAGAATAAACCTCATTTGGGCATAATGTTTATCCTTTTAATATATCATTGAATTCAATTTGTTAAAATTTTGTTTCAAACTTTTGCATCTGTTTGTAAAGGACATCTGTCTGTAGTTTTCTCTTCCTGTAATATCTTTGCTTTAGTATCAGGGCAATGCTCACCTCATGGAATAAAATGCAGTATATTCTCTCCTCTTTCATTTTCTAAAAGAGTGGAAGTAATAATATTTTTTTCTTATATGTTTTATAGCATTTATGAGTGAAGCCATCTGGGCCTGGAGTTTCATTGTGGGAAAGATTTTGAACTACAAATTCTACTTTTAAATAGATACCAGGCTAGTCCCGTTATCTGTTTCTTCTTGTGTATACTTTGGTAGTTTGTGTCTTTCAAGTAATTTGTCCATTTTATCCAAGTTACCAAATTTACTGGCATAATGTTATTCATAATATTGGCTTATTATCCTTTTGGTATCTGTAGAATCTTTACTGATGTCAACTTTCTCATTCCTGATGTGGTCATTTGTATCTTCTCTCTTCTTTTTTTCCTGATAGTAGTTTTATTGAGCTTCTCAGAGAACTAGTGTTTGGTTTTATTGATTTCCCCTATTTTTTGGTTATTTTCTGACTTCCATTCTGGTTCATATTCCTTTTCTTATGTCTATTTTGGTTTCATTTGTTTATCTTTTTTTAAGTTCTTAAGGTAGAAGTTGAGATCATTTATTTGACATCTTTTTCTCTTCTAACACAGTTGTTTAGTGTTATAAATTTTCCCCTGAGTACACCTTAGTGGCATCCTGCAAATGTTATGTTGTATTTTCATTTTTGTTCCATTCAAAATATCTTCCACTTTCCATTTGCATTTTCTTTTTGATCCTTGGGTAATTGGGAAGTATGTCATCTAGTTTCCAAGTGTTTTGCACATTTTTCAGTTCCAATGATTTTCCAGATATCTTCTTGTTATTGATTTTTAATTAAATTCCATTGTGGTCAAAAAACATACTTCGTATGACTTGAATCCTTTTAAATGTACTGATACTTGTTTCGTAGCTAGGATATTGATTATCCCAGTAAATGTTCTGAGTACGCTAGAAAAAAATGCGTATTCTGCTGTTGTTGAATGCAGTGTTTCATAGATGTCAACCAAGTCATATTGGTTGATAGTGTTACGTTTACTGTCATTTTGCTGATTTTTTGTCTACTTGTCATAGCAATTATTGAGAGAGGGGCATTAAAATCTACTACAATTGTCGGTTTGTTGATTTCTGCCTTTCAGATCAATCAGTTTTGTTTCATGTATTTTGAAGCTTTGTTATTTTTTAGATGCAGAAATGCTTAGGAATGTTATAGACTTCTGATGAATTGACCCTTATATCACTAGGAAATGACTTTCTTTATCCTTGATAATATTCTTTGCTCTGAAATCTATTTTGTGTGATATTAATACAGCCACTGCAGCTTTACTTTACTGGTGCTAGTGTGGTACATCTTTTTCCATTCTTTTACTTTTAAACCATTTGTGTCCTTATATTCAGAGTGCATGTTTTGTAGGTAGCATACAGTTGGGACTTGCTCTTTTAGCCAATCTAACAATATGTGTCTTTTCATTGGGGTATTTAAACCATTTACATTTAAAGTGATTATTAATATGATTAGGTTAAGTCTACTATTTTGTTATTTGTTTTCTATTTGTCCTTGTTATTCTTGTTTCTTCAGTAAAGATCTTGCTCCACTATTTTCTTGTCTACATTGTTTTTAATAAACTTGCTGTCATTATTAAATTTGCTCCTCTAGACAAGTATGTCTCTTGTTTTCCCCTTCATGCAGCTTTTAAGATGTTCTCATTATCATTTCTTTTGAGATATTTGATTATGATGTGCCTTGATATAACTTTCTTCAGATTTACTATGCTTAGGGTTGTTGAGCTTCTTTGATTTGCAGATTTATAGATTGAACTTTAAAAAAAATTGGGAACATTTTGGCCATTATTTCTTGAAATATTTTTTTGTTCTCCCCTTTTTGCTCTTTTCAAGGGACTCCAATGAAGTTATACCACATTTCACTAATGCTCTGTTATTTTTTTCTTTTTTAGTTTTTTTCTTTTTGTGTTTCTTTTTGGATAGTAGCTATTATTATGTCTTCAAGTTCACTGATCATCTGTAATGACTACTCTTCTGTTAATCCCATCCCATGTCTTTTTAATTTCAGCCACGTAGCTTTTAATTTTAAAATCTCAGCCATGTATATTTTCTATCTCAGCCGTGTCTCTATATAACATGTTCAATTTTTTCTCTAGCATTTTGAACATACAAATACATTCACAAGAATTTTTTTCCTTTTCTATTTCTAACATCTATATCAATTCAATGACAGTTTTGCTTTATTGGTTGTCTCCTTATTAGGGGTTGTATTTTCCAACTTATTTGCATGCCTGGTAACTTTGTTTAGATGCCACTAATTTTGAATTTTACCTTGTTTGGGAGCCGGAATATTTTTGTGTTCCTATAAATATTCTTGAGTTTTGTTCTGGGACATGCTTAAGTTACTTGGAAATACTCGGAGCCTTTGGGGACTTGCTTTTAAAATGTGTTAGGTGGGAGCAGGGCAATATCTAGTCTAGGGCTAATTATTCATGACTGAGGCAAGAATCTCCTGAGTACTCTATGCAGTGCCCCATGAATTATGAGGCTTTTCAGTCTGGTTGTTGGAAACAGACATTCTTCCTTACCCTGTGGGAGCTCTAAGTGCTGTTCCTTCTAATCCTTTCAAATGGTCTTTTTCTGCGGTCTTGTGGAGTTTACTAAAACAAACACACTGATCACTCTTCTGCCAAATACTCAAAGGAGACCCTCTAAAAATCTCCAGAGCTCTCTCTTTGTGCAGCAGTCTCCTGTCTGGTATTCTACTTGCAACTTCCAGCCACCTTGGTCTTTCTAGGCTCTCAGCTATATTTCGTCAAGTCAGAGAGGATGCAGACTCCGTGATACAGCCTGGAAATTCTTTCAAGAAATAATCTGGGGAAATGTGAAGGTTCACTGCGTTTGTTCCCTGCCTCAGGGATCACTATTCTTCACTGACCTATATCCAATATCTTCAAAAACATTGTTTTATATATTTTCCCGAAATTTTAGTTGTTTCAGGTGGGATGGTAAATCCATTTTCTGTTACTCCACCTTGACTGGAAACAGAAGCTAATTCTCAATTTGGTTGTTTTCAATCAAAACTGTTGTTTCGACTGGGCTCAGTGGCTCACACCTGTAATCCTAGCAGTTTGGGAGGCCGAGGCGGGAGGCTTGCTTGAGCCCAGGAGTTCAAGACCAGCCTCAGCAAGGGTGACACCTCATCGTTGCCCCCACTTCCCCAAAAAAGAAAAGAAAAATTAGCTGGGTGTGGTGGTGCCAATCTGTAGTCCCAGCTACTCGAGAGGCTGAGGCAGGAGGATTGCTTGAGCCCAGGAGTTTGAGTGAGCAAGGATGATGCCACTGCACTCTAGCCTAGGCAACAGAGCAAGACCCTGTCTCAAGAAAAAAAAAAAAAAAGCTGTTGTTTCTTTCCTACTACCACCTACCATCTCTAGAGATCAGTTTAATATCTGCCAGCAGAAGGAAAAAAGGGTTTGTAGGCAAACAAGAAACAAAGTAGATACATTATTAAAATTTTCACTAGTTTTTCATGATCTCTCTCCCTGTATCCAAGACCTTATCTTGGCTTCAAGTTTAGTTCTAGATGCCTTTGGAGTGACCAAACTATATTAAGAAGGTTACCTTCCTATCCATCTATCATCTCTACCTCCAGGCAATTCAGCATTCCTGAAGTCTAGAGTCAGAATGATATCAATAGTAAACTCTGGACTCAGATGGCCTCACCAAGATAATAATAACCACATGAATAGTTCTGGTTCAAAGTAATTTATGAAGTTGCAAATCTATTCATATTCCCAAATGACTGTGATTCAGACTACGCCCCATTTATTCTTCCCTTGTATGATTTAGAACCTAGTGGTAATGATGTACAAATTCACCTCTCCATTACATTAATGATCTGTCATCAACACTTTTAGGTGTGAGGGCTCTTCTCTTATAGTTCCAATAAAATTAAACAAGTTCCCTGAGCCCTTCCAAGTTTTTCCTTTAAAAAATTAAAGAGTCCTAAATGCTACACCCCCTCACCAGCCCATACCTCCCACGACTGTTAACACAGATGCCAACCTGTATAGAGAAAGTTTGGTAGATAACAGGTTGGCAGAACTGAAACTCTAAAGATAATTTTAGCAAATTACAGAGTAGCAGAAACCTAAAAGCAGATAAATACAATGAAGCTATTAAGGAGAACCCAACAACTAGATAAATCAGTGCTTAAATAATGGAAAGTAATTCTTTTTAAAGAAGTGACATAGCCATGTGTCCCTTCAATCTCTTTACAAATCGAGTCTGTGCAAAGGCTACTGACAGGACGATTGGGACATCACTTTCCACTCTCAGCCACTCAAAAATTATAAGCAGAAGTCTCAAGTTACTTTCCTACTAAAGATAAATGGGAAACCTTGCAGGGAAGAGAAGAAGATAACTGCCAAAGGCTGTGTGATGGCAGATTAACAGCCTGGGTCTGTGAATTTCCATGTATTGTGTAACTTATTTTTCTGTAGCTTTGGGTCTTACACAAAAATAAGGCAAATAAAGTTCCCTGATAGGGACAATGGATTTTGTTTCCTTTCAGACAAGGAAATTTATTCTACTTATGTGCATAAAATAAAAATTTAAGAAGAATGAATAAACAGTTCACTTGAATAGTAAAAGATTTTTAGAAAGCAACTGTAAATATTCAATTATCTGTGTGATAACAAAGGGGATAGCTGAGCTATTCCAGGGTTTTTACCTATTTAAAAGCAAAAATCAAATTAGTGCTCATCTCCCTGGGCAGAAAAAGCAAGTCTGAAAAACAAAAGGGTATTCTGTCAAAAAATAAAAACATCCCACAGAGAATTTAGTTAACAGTAAGATGAGGATGACATAAAGAAATTCCAGGGATGTCAAACAGGAGTAAAATGTTACATCCACAGTTTAATAAGAACTGTGATGATAACACAGACAAAGTAGAGAAGAAATTGTTAGGTAAAAGCGAACTTCTATAAAACGAGCATTCTCGTATAATGCAGTGGGAGTATGAAGTGATGCTGCTGTTTTGAAGGGAATTTGGTAGTGTATATCAGGAGATTTCATAGATGCTTACACCCTTTATTCTCATAATTCCTCTTCTTGGAGAGGAAACCCAGAATGACAGCCTGACATTTGGAGCCACTTTCATCCTCAAAACAGCTGCCAATTTGAAAGCATCAGCTAAGAGGCTGATGAGTTAACCAGAGATTTGGCAGGATAATAGGATGGGGTGAATAAAAATTGGCATGCCAGGTCCATCACAAAGAAGGGACACTGATGAGTACCCCAGGCTTTCAACTGGACCTTCGAAGGGTACACCCAAGAGTAAGGCTGTATTCAAAACAGACCAGTCTAGCGTCAAATTATGTTCACATCCTGATTTAATTAAAGTGATTTGTTCTCAACATAGATGCTTGTCAGTGGCAAAAGTAAATTCTCTATGGAGTGAGAAAAGATTATGCAGAACTTTAAATTATCCCTGTAATTTTTAATCTATAATAGTAGGCACTAAGTCAAAAACAACAAGGTGTACAAAAGATAAAAGTTGACCAAAAATCAAGATTGAAAATGGATACCAGAAAAAGGCCTAGGAGATCCAGATACTGTGGTTATCTACAGGGATTTATTTTAAATGGGGACGATGACTAAAATATTCAAAGAATTAAATGACAAGATAAAAATTTCAGCATAGACCTAATTAAAAGTAAAAGACTCAAAAGCAAGTTCTAGAAATAAAAAATCCAATAACAGAAATTACTATCTCAGTAGGTGGGTTTAACAGTACCTCTGATCTAGCAGAAGAGAGAATTACTGAACTGGAATATTCTCAGAAGAAAACACCAAGACTGAATTACAGAAAGCAAGGACATTACAAACGAGCATAAGGGACAAATATGGCAAGATTTTTGTAAAAATCTATTTGTGATTAAAGTCACTGAAAGAGAGGAAAGATTGAGGTAGAACAGTATGGGTAGAAATACAGCAGAGAATTTTCCCAAACTAATGACAGAGATCAAGCCAAAATTTCAAGAAGCACTACCAACTCCCATCAGGACAAAAGACAACAAACAAACCAACAAACGTAGGTACACTGCAGAAAAACTTCTAAAACAGAAGATGAAGAAAATCTTCAAGTCAACCAGAGAAAAAGGGCACTTACCTTCAAAGAAACAAAGAAGAAATTGGCTGGCAGTTGGGTTATCAACAGAAAAATAGAAAACAGAAACACTGGACTAAATCTCCAGCTAAGACATTGGTACTAAAACTGCAGGCCAACTGGGCAACATTTCTGACAAACTGATTCTCAAATCATAAGAAGTATTAGTTTTCTGTTGCTGCCATAACAAATTACCACCAACCTGGTGACTTAAAATAATGTTAATAGCATGCATTTGTTAACACACAGTTCTGTAGGTCATTAAGTCTGGCTTGGCTCAGCTAACTTTTAGAGTCTCACAATGTCAAAATCAAGGTGTTAGACATCTGGGTTCTTCTCTGGAGGCTCCGGGGGAAATCTACTTCCAGGCTCTTTGAGGTTGTTGAGGAAATTCAGTTCCTTGTGGTTGTAGGACTGAGGGCCCCATTTCCTCAGTGACTGTCAGCATGGAGTCACCCCTAGCTTTGAAAACCCTCTCCGCAGTCTTTGCACATGGGCTCCCACATCTCAGAGCCAGCAACAGTGCATCAAATCCTTCTCATGCTTGGACCCTGACTTCCCTTCTGCTGCAGCTCTCTTCTGCTTCCAGCTGGAGTAAATTCGCCAATTTTAAGGGCTTGTTTGATTAGATTGAGCCCACTTGAATAAATAGTCTCCCTATCTTAAGATCCATAACTTTAATTATACCTGCAAAGTCCTTTTTGCCATGGAATATAACATAGTCACAGATCCAGGGATTAGGGATGGATATCTTTGGGCAGCTATTCTGCCTACCATGAAGGGTCAAAGTCCAAAACAGTTAACACAATATTGAGAAAGGAAATGACAGAGGACTTGTCCAACCAAAATCAAGACTTAATATAAATCAATATAAATTAAAACCATTTGGTATAGACATAGGATGGAAAGCCAGATCAATAGGACAGAAAGCCTTATAATAGTCAGAAACTTGCTCCATGACAGAGGTGACATTACAAATCAGCAGAAAGATGAGGGACAATTTAATAAAGGTAGCTAGGAAAATTAGTTCCTTATGAAATACACGCACACGTATATACCATATATGTACAACACACATATATCATATATGTACAAATTAAAGCTATAAAAAGCAAATTCTTGAAATATTTAGAAGAAAATGTGACATAAGAGTAGAGAAAGAGTTCCTGTGTAGGACATATGAAGCAAACCTGGAAAGAAAAATATTAATATATTTATCACAGTAAAAATTTTAGAAGTTTAAACTGTACCATAAGAGACTGAAATTTTTTTTAACAAAAGCCTCTTCTTGCAGAAAATATGTGCATATATTTAAATACTATACTATAAATACCATAAATCAACTATAAAAATACAAAACAAGCGTATAGAAAAATGAGCAAATTGATATGAACAGCCAATTCATTGAAGAGGAAAACAGTGGCCAATAAATAGTTTGTTCTACTGCACTATAATCAGGGACAAACAAATTAAAATAGCAATGAGATTCCATTTTGTACCCACAACAGTGAAAAAAAATCAAGAAGTCTGAAAATGTGAAGTATTAGTAAGGATACAGGTAAGAAGAAGAGGGAATAGCAGGTGTGTAGGCAGTGGGTGAAGCATGCAGCAGCATCAGTTATGCTCTTGCAAGGAATTCTTTCTGGTGGCGGTTTAAGAATGGGAAGTAGGGAAAAGGAGATTAAAGAGGCTGGCAGATTACATAGAGCCTGATGAAGTTTGTGTTTTCTCTGGAAGGAAATGGTAAGACATTGAAAGATTTCCAGCAGGGAAGTGGCAACATCAGGTTTTGATTGTACAAAGATTGCTCTGGAAGCAAAATGGAGAATGTTGACAAGGGGATAAGACTGGAGAAACTGGTTAGCATGCTGTTACAGTGTCACCCAGAGATGATGGGAATTAATCTCTCTAAACCTCAGTTTCCCTATCAATATAAAATGGTACTTAAAATAGTACTCGTCTCACTAGGTTGGTGTGAGAATTTTAAAGGAGATAATATAGCGTTCCTCACATTTTTTTTTGACGGTGACCTTCAATAAGAAATACGTAGAAATATTTCAATGAAAAATATGTACGTCATTGTGAGGATTAAATGAGTTACTACAAGTTGACGTCACCAAAATCTTTGGTGACTCATATACTTTCAAATTCAGAATTTGGTGAATTTTAGGAAAGTAACATGGCATGGCATCTAGAACGCATATTATATAACACCCCATCAGAACTTAGAGAATGGGAGCTGTCTCCCGTCCCTCTGGACCGTTGTCAGGAAACGCCTGCAGGTCCTGTGTTCTGTCTGCATGGGGTCCTCACCTGTTCATCCATACAGGTAACTCCAGTGAGCGTTTTTTTTTTACATGAAGTAATAGAAGTACAAAAGACTTCTTTTTTCAAAATTTAATATGTTCTGTGAAATCTGTTGGCAACCCTCTTCCTTCCCCCCATCTAAATTCTTAGGTTTTTACTTGTTTTTTGGAATTTTTTTTTTTTGGTCCTGTATTTCAAGGACTAAAAAATTAGCACACATTTTGGTGTTAAGTGAAATAGTAAGTCACAATAGGTGGTAGTCTTCATCATCTTCTCTGTTAGTAAGTTTTTAAAGAATGTATGAAGATAGTCGTGAATGTACTGAGTGTTGGAATCCTGCTTCAGTTCACCTTGGCTGTGTCTACGTGACAACAATCCATTTGACAGGGAATAAAATTGTGTCTAGTGTCATTAGCACTCATGTGCTCCTCCCCCTTTGGTGTTGGCCCCAAACCTTCCTTTCCTTTTAAGTTTGGGGGGAGGAGTAGCACATCAGCTGCAATCAACCAACCTATGGGATCTACTTAGTGGTGAATGGATGGATGGCTGTTGGAAAGGTGAGGGTCGCTGGCCTGACTACACCACAGCATGGCCACCTGGGTTCCTCTAGAGGTGGCCTCAGTTTCCACCGTTTCTCCCACCCAGTGTTTGCTTCTTGCCCAGTTGAGAGGAGTTCTCGAGACTCCTGATGGGAGGCCGTTGCGCTTGCACCCTGCCCGGCTGTGTAGGTAACACTGAAGTACTGCTGTTTGGAAATACTTGCCTCTCGTAGATCCAGCCTTAATGTTTTTCTGACATCCTAGTAATAGCAGACCCTGCACAAAGTGGATATCAGAGTTAATACTGTGAGGAGACAAAATAATGAGAATAGTTTTACCAAAGATAATGAAATATCACGTCTGCATTTTACCATTGATCTGAGTGCATCCTTAGAAAACTGAATGTAACAAAAACCCAGGACATTTTTGGAAATTGTATGCTCTCTAGCAACTTTGTGTGAATTTTTATACAAGCACTGTTTTATGAGTTATATAAAATGTTATAAAAATAGAAAAAGAAAGACTTAGAGAAGTATCAAAAATCAAACATTAATTTTTCTGTAGGAAAACATACAAATACAAACCACTAAGGAAGATTATAAATCTCACTTCGGTTTGGAGCCAGGTTTTACTTCAAATATGTTTTTAAACTGTTTTCTGGTTTTTCAGAGCTTTTTAGATTTTGGAACTGTGGATAAGAAATTGTGGAGGGATTTATAAAGATATATATAAAAATAGAGAGAGAAAGAGGTGTAGATATGTACTGTTTTTTAAGTGCCTGGCACATGAGTAGTATTAGTTATTATTATTGGTAGAGATATATTTTACTTTTAAGATGCTGGTCCTAACCCACCAAAGTGATTTCATGATCTACTAATAGGTTATGACTTAATACTCTGAAAAATGCTGATATATAAATGATGAGCTTGATCTCTGGAACATTCCAAGCTCTCAACACAATTCCAAAAGTAAAAAAAATACCATCTTATGTGTATATAATAATGTTTTCACTTTTCAAAATTCTTTTAATCACATAGTTGCTATTCATCTTCTCAGCCATATTTTCAGAAATGTTTTAACTTATCTCTTGATCTACATTTGAGAGTTTCATGTCGCAATGATTTTATGTTGAACAGTAGGAAATTTAAATAGTTATAATCACACCTTCCTATGGTATTTATACCTTGACACCTAAAGTGCTTTTTAGGTTTTCTTTAATTATTTTATGTGAAATAGGTAGTTTCATTGCACAGATCAAGAAACAGAACTAAGAGATCAAGCCATTTATCTTAGGTTACAAAATACGCTATTTCTGTGTAGAACTTGTCCAATAGAAAATACAGTTTAGGAGCAGCTTCCAAAGCATATTTATTATTGCGTTCTCAGAGTGAGCCAAAGACAATCCTATCAGAAGACACCTTATAATCTTTGTGTTTTGTTTTCCAGTTCTCTTGGAGACATTAAAATAGCTGAAGTGAATATCAAGGGTTTGTTCGTGAAGCTCGTTAACTCTTCCCTTGACAAAGAACTCACCATTGGAGATCATTTTCTCCAGCAAAATGTGAATGGACAGAGAGTTTCTTTGTACCGATTCCTTCCAAATATCGTAATGCAGGCCAACTCCACAGTAACAGTGAGTATAAGATTTAAATAACAGAAACTAGAATCGTGGAGGAAAAATCCATTTACACCATCAGCCTGTGGCTCAGCACTGGTCTTACCATCACTCAGACTGTACATAAGATGTGATTTTTTGTTGTTGTTGGCTAATTGTGTCACTTTGTCCATCATTTGGATGTAAATTAATACCCATAGTTAAATTTCCACAGCTTTCTTCAATGTTGTATACAGTCCCTTTTTTAAATGATTTGACTGTTCAAATGAAATTCCTAAATTCCTAAAACTAAGCAAACATAATCCTTGAAAGATGAAGAGATTTGCTTAGAGAACAGATGATTGAGGCTGGCAGGCTCCCGCTCTTTCTCGTGCTTTCCTTTAAACCTGTACAGGTGCTGTTTGGTGTCATACAGCTTGGCATTATATGGTATACAGTCATGGTATTGTAAAACCTTATCTGTTCAGAAAGATTATGTTGCAATAATCCTGTGACGTTTGCAAAACTGTGTTGAACTCCAATGGCATTTGTCATGAACAAACTATTTTCTTTCAGGTGTGGGCAGCAGCCTCTGAAGCAAAGCACCAGCCACCATCAGATTTTCTTTGGAAGGAACAAAACAAGTTTATAACAAGTCCAGATTGTACAACGATCCTGTGCAAACCTAACGGTCAAGTTAGTGTCTGATTCTTAACAATAGTTTTCAATGAAATGGAGAGCCCTCATCCTCTTGGCTCACTCAGTTATTTTCCATCCCTAAAAGCCTGGATGGAATCATCACTAAATGCTGTGCCACAGCAGGTGCAAATCAATAACACCCTCTTCCCAGTGTCAAAGTGCCCAAGAGCTACTTACAATTTGGCAAAAATAATTTTTGATATCCCATATTTCTAAGAGGCTACTTCAAATTTCAGAGTCAAGGGTGGATTTTAGGTGTGATATTTTGCCTGAAGAGTGGGATAAAGACGGTACTACATACAGACCTCTTCTGTTCATTTATTCATTTCTCAAATATTTATTGAGATTTTTCTCTATTCTTACAGCTGTACCTAGTACTGGGAATATAACAGATTAAGATGCAGTATCTGCTCTCAAGGGACCAATATTTTAATGGAAGAGCTTACAAGTCTTAATTTGAAATGACTATACCTTATTCACTATAAAATTAAGTGTATTAGTAATAGCTTTGTGTAATTCATTCACAATATTTGGCAATTTTATATATTTGCTCTACCTTTTCTTCAGTATAATATTAGCATAAATATATGCCCATGGACACACCAGTAAGGTTTAAAGGGATCTCTTTTTATAACAAATAAAAAGTTTTTCCTTTTTAAAAACTATTCTTTAGGTCTTTATAAAATACCTGTCTTTTTTCTTTAGTCTAATTTACCACGTCATATAACTACTGGCCCACAAAGTAAGTTGACCAGAATCTATGTTTGAGTTTCTTTCTTGCTACATCATACCTGATGCTTAGATTGACTTTCCCTTTAGAATTCTGTGAGAACAGTTGTCATTAGATGGAGAGAACACTCAGATATAACTAAGCAGCCTTCACTCACTCAGCTTCAGAGTCCGTTGTGGACTCAAACTGAATTTTATAATACTTCTGATAATTTTCACTGATGGGGAAAATACAGTTATGCAATCTAAGTTATTCACTCATAAGAAAATTATTAGCAAAATGCACATTAGGATTAAGGCATTCTCATCTCAGAACTTTCACCATAGTTATCCACTCTGTAAATGGGTTTGTGGTTTGGACTTTGTATGTATGCGACTCCAGGCACAGAGAGTTAGACCAGACATACCAGGTCTCTGAGCTCCTGGAATGTACATTTTAGTAAATTATCATTCCCTGCACCTGAATTAGGCTTTGTACTTAAACTATTCCTTTTACCCAGTGGTTTGAACTACTTTGCGTATACAGGATCAGACCATTTATGTGGGGTGATGTAAGCACAAATAATTGTGTTTGCTAATGAAAGACCAAACTTGATTGATTGATTCATCTGGAAAATATTTACATATATTTAGTATCTGTCAGGCATGGTACTAGGTGCTGGAGGAAAGAACGTAAGTATTGCATAGTTCCTGTCCTCAGAAAACTCAGAGCCTTCTAGTAGAAACTGATATATAATAATAAATAATTGCAATACAGTGAAGCAATAATAGAAATATGTGCACAGAGCATGGCAGCCCAGGTCAGAAATATCAACTCTGTAAAAGAGAGTGTCAGGAAAAGCGTTGAGAGGAAGAAATACTTGTTTTGAGTCTGTAGGTGAGAGGGAGTTTACCCAGGTGACCTGAACCACGGTGATCTTGCCCCTTTCCACCTCCCTAACTCACCTCTCCCGATTGTTCTCTGTGCTCTCTGCTCTAACCACATCGGCCTTCTTTTACTACTTTTGCTTTCCAGTACTTGACTGTTCCTTTAAGCCACAGGGCCTTTGCACATGCTCTTGTCTCTCCATAGAATCTCTTTCCTCCTTTTTTACCTATTAAATCCTATCTGCTCTTCAGACCTCAGCTCAAGTTTTTTTTTTTCTAGTCATATCCCATTGGAGTAGAGATATTCCACCCTTGGTAAAGCATAAGCATTATTTAATTCAACTAGAAAATATTTCCATTAAATAGGCTGAAATATGACTTTAAGTCAACTTGAAACTCTAATGTAGGGACAGAGGTTTTTTTTTAACAAATTAATTTCCATTCTCACTTCCATGATACTGGACCTCACTATCTTCAATTGCCAGGTAGATTTTTCTTAAAACTACAGGGTTTTACATTCCCATAGACATGCTGAAACATAGACAGACCAAGCTTTCATCATGACCCTGGAATTGCTTTCTATTTATATAATTTATATATAGAAAATAATTCATATCTTGTGGAAAAAGTCACAGAGCCTGCAACTTTTTCCCTAAAATGCCAGCCAGTTATACAGATCAGAATAGATCCTGTTTCGGGACTTGAATACTTTTTTTTCTCTCTTTTTTTTTTTTTTTTTTTGAGACGGAGTCTCACTCTGTTGCCCGGGCTAGAGTGCCATGGTGTCAGCCTAGCTCACAGCAACCTCAAACTCCTGGGCTCAAGCAATCCTCCCGCCTCAGCCTCCCGAGTAGCTGGGACTATAGGCATGCGCCACCATGCCCGGCTAATTTTTTCTATATATTTTTAGTTGTCCAGATAATTTCTTTCTATTTTTAGTACAGACAGGGTTTCGCTCTTGCTCAGGCTGGTCTCGAACTCCTGAGCTCAAACGACCCACCCGCCTCAGCCTCCCAGAGTGCTAGGATTACAGGCATGAGCCACCGCACCCGGCCATACTATTTTTTAAGATAGGGCAAAGCGAAGTTATATTACAGGTCATTATTAAAAAGAAACCTAAAATGAAGTATGACTTAGGCTACTTTTTTGAGTCATCTTGTTATGAACATGGCAACAGGTAATATTCAGTACAGCTACAAATCTTAAAGTGTACTATAAAGGTGGATCTTAGTTTTACTTTGCCACAAGTTAACTATGTAATTGTTTTTCTACTTTCTCATCTGTAAAGAGATTGTCCAGTATAATCACTGAGATTCTATGAGTCTATGGATTTCTAAAACAGGACTAGGTTTTTTTCACCAGTCACATTACTGTCCTTATAGGATTTGTAGCCTCTATATTACATGTTAAAAAACTAATAAACATCTTATATTTATTCAATGTCTGGCACTTTCCCAGTACATTGCTTTGCATTAGAGATCCAGGTATGGAACAGACCAATTCCATGCAATAGGAGCTCATTGAAGGGATGTTTATATATGTATTATCTCATTTGCTTCTCAGTAATGTTTAAGTATTTTACAATGGAGGAAAATGGGGCTTGGAAAGTTAAATGACTCACTCAGAGTCACATGATCAGTAAAATGCCAGAACTAAAATAAAACCACATCTTCTAACTCCAAGAATTTTTCTATTGTACTAAAAATAGTTTACAAAGTTCCTCTGGCCAACATCCTAGAGCTGAGGTTAAATTGTAGCCCATTATCACCATCATCATCTAATATTTTTAAGTTCCTATAATACAGGGAAAAATAAAATATTGCTCTTATCTAGGAAAGGCATATTATCTCATTAAAAATAATCACATTGAAAAAAAGATCACGACATATTTTCAATATAAATGACTGTGTCTGAGCTACTGAAAAAGGAGGATCCTTAACTGATGATCTGCAGTAAAAGTGGGACTTTCTTGCTGTCATCCATGAAAATGAACTTTAAAAAAATATTTCATCTTTCTCTTTTTCTGTTGTGGGTTTAGCCTGGCTGAACTTGCCTTATGTTGTCTTTGTGTCTGTTTAATTTGTCAAGCCAAGTAGAAGGTTTTTCAATGGTTACAGCATTAAGTCCAAATCTCTAATTTTATAAACTAAAAACATAATATAAGAACAAGTAGAATGTTAGGACACACTTTGGTGCTTAATTTTCTCATATTGAATGAAAATATAACTGTTAGTCCTGATGCAGAATTTTCCTAAATAATTTTTGTACATACATGTTGTGTACTTGCCACATTCAGGAAATCGAACTCCAGCTTTAGTGCTCATGGGTCTCTTTAATACTCCCACCTAGGGGTCTAGCCTAGAGAACATGTTTTCTTCTCCATCTCTCTAGTTCTACTGCCCATTTCCCCATCCCAAATAAGATACTGATATATATGAATACAAGTATAGTGTCTTAAATGTTTAAAATTTTAACTTATTAATATTACAACTACTTTTTGCACAGTTCTTTATAGTTATGAAAGTCAATAGCTCAACTGAATTTTACAACACCCTTGTAAGAGCAATTCCTCACTACCACCCTCCCCATTTTACATATGAGAACACAGTCCAATGTAGTAAGTGACTAACCTGTCTGAGGTTATATAGCTTATGGTATTTAGAACTAGAAGCGAGGGCCAGGATGTCTTACTATATCGTTATCATGTTGTTCACTACTCCACAGACAGTAGATAAGTGACATTATACAGTTTATTTTTAAATTCTTTTGTATCTTATCTTATACCATACACAAAAATCAACTCAAAATGGATAAAAGGGCACATAAAACTCCTAGGAGAGAACATAGGAGAAAAGTACATTGACATTGACCATGGCAATGATTTTTTGGCTATCACATCCAAAGCTGCAGCTACAAAAGCAAAAATACATAAAGGAGACTACATCAAATTTGAAAGTTTCTGCACAGCAAAGGAAATAATTAACAAAATGAAACGGCAGCCTGCAGACTTGGAAAAAATATTTGCAAACCACATATCTGGTCAGGGGTTAATATCCAAAATTTATAAAGAACCCTTACAACTCAATAGCAGAAAAAGAATCTGGTTAAAAATGAGCAAAGGACCTGAACAGACATTTCTCCAAAGAATACATAAAAATGGCCAAAAAATATTTGAAAAGGTGTTCAACGTCACTAAGTACAAAAAAAAAAAAAATGCAAATTAATACCACTATGAGATATCACCTCATACCTAGTAGGATGGCTATTATCAAAAAGACAAGAGATTACAAATGTTGACAAAGTTATGGAGAAAGGGAAACCCTAGTACACTGTTGGTGGTAATATAGATTGGTATAGCCATTATGGAAAGCTGGAGGTTCCTTAAGAAATTAAAAGTAGAACTACCATACGACCCAGAAATCCCTCTTTTGGGTATATACCCAAAGGAGATTAAATCACTACCTTGTAAAGATTCTGCACTCCCATGTTCATTGCAGCATTATTCACAACAGCCAAGATATGAAAATAATCTAATTGTCCATCAACAGATGAATGGATAAAAATGTGAGATATATATATATTATACACACAGTGGAATATTTTTCAGCCTTAAAAAGAAGGAGATCCTGCCATTTACCACAACATGGATGGATCTGGAGGACATTATGCTAAGTGAAATAGGCAAGACACAGAAAGAATATATTACATGATCTCTTAAACCTAAGACATGAAACCTTAAGAATTCTAGAAGAAAATGTTGGGAAAACTCTTACAGACATCAGCCTAAGCAAAGAATTTATGAAGAAGACCCCCAAAACAGCGGGGACCTGATCAAATTAAAAAGCTTCTGCACAGCCAAGGAAACTATCATTAGAGCGAATAGACAACCTACAGAATGAGAGAAAATATTTGTATGTTACACATCCGATAAAGGGCTGATAACAAGAATCTATATAGAACTTAAGAAAATTAACAAGAAAAAAATCAAACAACCCCATTAAAAAGTGGGCAAAGGCCATGAACAGAAACTTTGCAAAAGAAAACAGAATAATGGCCAGGAAACATATAAAAAAGTGCTCAACATCTCTAATCATCAGGGAAATGCAAATCAAAACCACAATGAGGTATCACTTAACTCCAGTGAGAATGGCTTTCATCAAAAAGTCCTAAAACAACAAATGCTGGTGTGGTTGTGGAGAGATAGGAACACTCTTACACTGCTGGTGAGACTGCAAATTAGTACAACCTCTGTGGAAAGTAATTTGGAGATATCTCAAAGAACTAAAAATAGAAATACCATTTGATCCCGCAATCCCACTACTAGGCATCTACCCAAAGGAAAAAAAGACATTTTATAATAAAGACATCTGCACTCACATGTTTATGGCAGCACAATTGGTAATTACAAAGATGTGGAAACAACCCAAGTGTCCATCAATCCACGAGTGGATTAATAAAATGTGGTATATGTATACTATGGAATACTACTCAACCATAAAAAAAAAAAATGGTGAACTGGCACCTCTTATATTATCCTGAGTGGAGCTACAACACATTCTTTGAAGTCAAGTATCACAAGAATGAAAAAACAAGCACCACATGTACTCACCACCAAATTGGTATTAACTGCTCAACACTCAGATGCTCACATGGAAGTAATATTCACTGGGTGCTGGGCAGGTGGGAGGGGGGTGGAGGAGATAGGTAAGTTCATAACTCATGGGTTTGGAGTGCACTGTCTGGGGGATGGGCACACTTGTAGCTCTGGCTTGGGTGATGCAAAGGCAATATATGTAACCAAAATGTTTGTACCCCCATAATATTTTGAAGTTTAAAAAAAGAAAATAAATAAATAAATTGGAAAAAAAAGAAAATTTACATGATCTCACTTCTAAGTGGAATCTTAAAAAAAAGTCAATATACAAAGATAGAGAATAAAACTGCTATTATAGGGAACAGGGGAGAAAACAGGGAGATATAGGTCAAAAGATATAAAATAGCAGATACATAAGATGAATAAATCTAGAGATCTAATGTACAACATGAGGACTAATAAAATTGTATTGCACTTAGAATTTTTGTTAAATAAGTAGCTCTTAGCTGCTCTTGTCACAAAAAAGTGATTATGTGAGATGATAGCTCTCTGAATTTGCTGCACTATAGTTACCATTTTACTGTCTATATGTATCCCATAACATTATGTTGTAAACCTCAAATGTACACAATTAACATTAATGAATTATTTTCATTAGGCTGTTTCCTGGTACACTCTTATTCACTGGAAGCAAGCATGGGAGAAATTAGAGACTGACATTGAGTTTGACAGATCTTCAATAGTAAGTCCAAAATTCCGAAGGCACATGTTTCAGTGGGCAGCATCTACAACTACAGTAACTACAGAAACAGAAGATCAGCCTAAGAAAGATACCTCAAAACGTCAGCTGCAATCAGATCAACTTTTTATTAAGAGGTAAAGGTTGTTTTGTTTGTTTGGTTTTTTACTGAGTCCTTCTCATAATTAGTAACTGAGCACGTGGGAATGACCGGATGACAAATAAATATGTGATGAATAAATAAATCAGTGATTTTTAGAAACTACTATTTGGAATAGGACCCATATGAAAAGCATAAACACATAGAGTGAGCAGGCATATACTCATGGGACAATGAAGGCTGCCGATTGTGACTAGGTAATATTGAGACCTCTGTGGCCATTTCACTTTTCACTGGCACTGCTATTGGAGGCAAGGCTTCTGCAGGGGGGTGAAGAGGTGAAGTTATCACCAAGTTTGTAGCAGTGCTAAGGTGGAGGGAGGGGTGTATCACCTAGACATCTCATCTTGGATCAAGAGCTGGCTGTCTACAGAGGTGCAGAAGATGTTATTCATTTGTAGGCAAATGCTTCTGAAGTTATAATAAAAGTTCTGCCTGCAAGGTCTAGAAAAGCTATATTCTCTTGTTCCTGAAACATGCTTTCACTTTAATTGTGCCTTCAGCACTAATGCCACCACATAAAATGTCTTTTGAGTTCAACTTGATCCTTTTTTTTCTTTTACAGAGAAAAGGAAATTCCACCAACCCTTTTCCTCAGTCGCAGCCCTTGGTGCCAGAGTCCCTTCGCCCCTGCACATCCCTACAGTCCTCTGATTGAACCGTACAATACAGGCACTGCAGGAAGCAGGTTGAGTAGCCAGCCCGGGTCTCAGTCAACCAGACTGGATCCAGCCCCAGGCAGGTCAAAAGGATACTTATCCCAGTGGAGAGTAAGGAGTGTGAGTGTGAGAGTGTGTGTGTGTGAGTGTGTGTGTAACAACTAGTGAAAAGGGATTGGTTAACTGATAAAATTTGCTAAGTATTAAAAAAAAATTCATATTCTCAAGAATAGATGGCTCCTTAAGCAAGTATTATAAACAATTCACTTACATTTGCTCTAGCACAGTATCTTCCACAGTTAGTTCTTAATAACTATCTGTTGAATGAATCAAAAGAACAGTGTGGCCAGCAGGAGTATATATGATTCTTGAAGTTGATTTGAAAAGTACATTTTGTTTTTTCATCAGGCAGGAAAAATTGATCTTACTAGTCATACTGTGCTAGAAAATATCCATCTTTTCCAAACACACTTTTACAGTTATCCCAAATTCTTATTTCTTCCCTCCTTGTCTGTGATCTTTAAGACACCCCTGCAGAATCACAGGATTCTCCGTAAAACAGCATGAAAACCGCTGTGTTGGTAGGCTAACATATTCTGGGGAAATAGTGCTCCAAAAATAGTGTCTTTTAGAAGTAGAATGATGGAAATTTTATAAATTACTGAATATATTACATTTTCATAAAACTACATACCACGTATATCTATGCCTGAGTTTCTTCATCTGGAAAGTAAGATTTGGGTCTGGAATTTCAAGGGCTCTTTCAGCAATAAATTCTGTGAGAAATAGATGTAGATATAGATGTAGATGTATGGGTGTATATATATACTTTGATCTTTAGTATTTTATGATAAATTTGAGGTTCTCAAGAAGTATATTAATTTATGCTTTTCTCCAATTAATGATAACCTTCACTATTTTATTCATCCTGAACAACTTATTTTCCTAAGATATTTGGTTTCAAATATTTTTAAGGCACATTTCTATAGTGGTGGCTACTCACCTTGGTTATTCAATAACATTTGCTATTCAGCACAAAACATGTCACTTTATGTGCATGTTTTGTAATAGCAATCAGAAAAATTGTTGCTTGGATACCTTTAGGGCCTCTGCTCATCATTATATAACTTTTTAATTCTCTATTCATTAAATTTTCAGCATGAAGAGATATATGCCAGAATTGTAAGAACCATTCTTTAATTTCTATTGCAAAATATGGCCACAAAGAGACAGATTTTATGAGTGCTTGGTTGATGATTGATTGGATAAAACAATTGTGAATCACCAGTTCATTTCCTTGAAAGAATATGTAACATGATTCTTCAAGGAAAGTTACATGGTTTGTTAATTATCTAATATCTTTTTAATTTGCCTACTACTGGACTATTTCCTATCGTTAACACACACTCAATAGCTGGCAAAGAAAAACAGATAAAACAATAATTCATTAATTTTACTTGTAGGTCTTTCAATCCTGCCCCTTTTACCCTACAACATTAAATAGGCTAGTTTGCTGAGTTACAGAAGAAAGAATCTTAGATAGAAAGAAATCTATCTTCTGTCCGGAAATAGTTGCCTTGTTTTTAACTGTATTTCTCAAATGTGCTATAATGGAGTTTAGAGACTAACTAATAAGATAATTTTAAAGAAACATCTACACACCATAAGCCTAATTTATACAAGCACAGTTTGTCTTAAAAAGCACATTAAAATACAGAAAATATAATGTAAAAAGCATCCATAAACTAATCATTCTGAATTAATTCATGTTAATATTTTGTCATAGTGCTTTGCATTACAAAAAAAATTCATAAATTTGAAGTTCTCTGTGATTGTCTTTTCAGTCCTGATTTGATATTGGAATAAATCATTCTGGTCCTCATTTGTATACTTTAATTACATATCTATGGATCCATAAAATATATATAGTATAATTTATATAATTTTAATTATATAAATGGCCTTATGCTAAAGATGACTTCTCTTTTTTTATTTATTTGGAATTCCTTATTTGTCATTTCAATATTCTGATTTTGTTTGGTATCCATTGCTAGAGAGCTGGTGTTCCCTTTTGCGGGTGACCTTTTGCTCTGATTCTTCATACTTCCAGAGTTCTTACGCTGATTCCTTCTCAACAGGAGCAGCTGTTGCTTCTTATTTTTGGATTTTCTTTTGTTTAGATAGAGCTTATTCTCCTCCCCTCACTCATACAGGTGTGTTTGTAGCATATGTTGGGTAAGAACCTTTGGCTTTGCTTGTAGGTGCTTTGATGGCGATCTAGGTTCTGGATGGATGCCTTGTTTATAGATATCCTTGGTATGGTGGTTTTCTCAGTGGCTAGTTGTTTGTAGGCTATAGCTATGGTGAGCTATGTGAGTGGGCAGATTCCCTGTCTCTCTTTGATGAGGGAGGATGGAGGTCTTTGAAATCCTTTCTCTTTCCCTATCCCTGTGGTCTTCTTAACAGTCGGAATTGTATTGACATGCCCAGTTTAATCTCTGAGACAGTAGCTGGTGCTTGTGGGTGAGAGTCAACCACCTCTTGTATGATTGAGTCAGAAAATGCTGTAATGGGAGTGTGAAAAGTATTTTCTATCATAGACAATTTATTCAACAATGACTGAGTACCTACAATGAATCACAGGACTAGACACCAGAGACACAAAATTAACTAAGGCACTTTTCTTCTAGGGTGAGAGACAAAATAGTTAAGCAACCAAAAGTAGTAGGAATGGTGGCTTTCAAATATTTTTTACCAAAACCACAGGAAGAATTATGTTTTATATCATTATTTGATGTACATGTATATGTTTTTATGTAACTGAAGCAAAAATTTTAAAAGACATTATTTATTTTTCTAAGTTCAGTACATTCTGATATTTCTTACTATAGTCTCTTCTATTTTAAATACTTGTCATGACCCTCAAGACAAGAATTCTCTATATAATGACTTCTATTCAACACTATGAAATATGCACAAAGCTCATTACCCCATAACTCAGCAATTCCATTCCCAGGAACTATATATGCCTAACAAATATATACGTATGTATACCAAAAGACATGTACAATAATGGTCACAGCAACTGTTCTTGCAATAGCCAAAAACTAGAAGCAATCCAATTGTTTATCAATAATACAATGACTACATAAATTATGATATGTTCATATAATCCCATAAGCAATGAAAATGAAGGAACTACTGCCACATGCAATAATATCAGTGAATCTCATATTGAGCAAAAACTTTCAGACAAAAAGGATTGTATATTGGATGATTCCCTGTACATAACATTCCAAAACATACAAAATTGAACCATGGTGTCCAAGATGATAATAGTACTATAGCTACCTCTGGGAGAAGAAAGTGGCAATACTTGTAGAGTATACAAAAAGTGCTTCCAGAATACTGGCAGTGTTCCATTTCTTGATCTGAGTGGTGTTTACAAGTATGTGTTACTGTTTTCATTATGCTATGCAATCATGATTTGTGAACTTTTCTATATGTATGTTATACTTAAAAGCTTATTTTTAAAAAGCTTTTTTTTTTTTTTTTTTTTTGAGACAGAGTCTCACTTTGTTGCCCAGGCTAGAGTGAGTGCCATGGCGTCAGCCTAGCTCACAGCAACCTCAAACTCCTGAGCTCAAGGGATCCTCCTGTCTCAGCCTCCTGAGTAGTTGGGACTACAGGCATGCACCACCATGCCCGGCTAATTTTTTCTATATATATTTTTAGCTGTCCATATAATTTCTTTCTATTTTTAGTAGAGATGGGGTCTCGCTCTTGCTCAGGCTGGTCTCGAACTCCTGAGCTCAAATGATCCGCCCACCTCGGCCTCCCAGAGAGCTAGGATTACAGGCGTGAGCCACTGCGCCCGGCCTTTAAAAAGCTTAATGAAAAATTAGAAAGGGAAGAAAGCATGGTTACAGTAAAGAGCACTGACAGTTTCTACTCTGCCAAGGAAAGAGAAAGAAAATCTAAAAAAATGCAAAATGAATATTAATAACATGAAGCTTATTTAGTATAGGAAAAAATAGTCTTACCATAAATAAGCCTATCATTATATTACAATGTGTTAGGAATTAATTTTAATATGGTATGTCATAACTCAGTCATTTCTAGGAATACCTCGTGGCAGAGATGGCTAATTGCAGCCCCTAAACCATTGTTCCTTTAGGCACAAGATTCACAGGTCTGGGGAAATCTAAACACATGGATGCCAAGAATAAAGCCTGTTTTTTCCAGCCTTTTCTACAACCAGTGGGATTATGTGTCAACATTCTGTACAATGGCATGTGAGCAAAAATCATTTATGCAACATCTGGATTATGCTCTTGGAGTCTGTGCTCCCTGTGTCTTCTCTGTGGCATGGTAGCAGGGGCTGGAGCTGCCATATTTCAACTCTGAGATAAAGCCGTGTTTTGACGATGGAAGAGCCACCCTAAGTGCTCTGTATTGGCACATCTCCAGACTGTTAAGTGAAATAGACATAATCTTGTTTAAGCCATTGTTAAGTTGGATCATTGTGTCTGAGCCAGATGGCCCACACAGCATTGCTACCACTTAAGATTTAGTTTCACTTAATAGGCTACTGGTTAAAAAGAAAACAAAAAATCACAGCTAGAACGCACATTTTTAAGACAGGCAAATTTGAATACAGAATGAATATTAGATGTTGAGTCATTGGTCTTTTCTTAGGTGTGTTAATTGTGTTGTAGTTATATTGGTGGTTCTTAGGAGATTCATACTGAAATCTTTACTTACTTTCTGGTGGTTGGTTTGGTGATGTAAGCATATATGACAGATATAGATAATGTAAATATGGCAAAATAATGAATGAATCTGGGTGATAAATATACAGGTTTGGTTGTATTATTCATTGATATTTTCTGTATGTTTGAAATTTTTCACAAGAAAAATTTGGAAAAAATAAAATAAAACAGACCTTTTTGATAGAATGTAATATGCATCAGGAGCCATTAGAGCACAAATGCAAGGCCTTGGGTCTCAGTCCATAAAGGAGTCCCTCCACAAAGGACAGAGGCCTCTTAACAAAGCAGATAGGTTTGCATTGTGTTGCCATTATTCATCCTGGATCTAGAGAGAATATGTTTCCTTCTTGCTGAGATTAGTTTACAGATTGTGGACAATTTTGTCAGTCTTCTGTAACTCAGGTTAAATGACAGAAACTAGTCTGAAGATAGCATTTTGCAAACACTGTCTTAAACTAGTATTGTGGATATATGTTCACTGTTTAATGCACTTTATTTGCACCCTGTTTTATGTGCTTTGCCTATCATCTGTGATCTACCTTGTACACTGCAGTGGGGTTCATTTTAATTGTGGTCTCCATACCTGCTACTGTCTTCCATGCAGATATTATTATGGTAATAATAAAGTCTCCTTGTTTCTGAGGGTTACAGACCACACTATGAAAACCAAATTGTTAGAAAATAAATGAAACTAGAACATAGATAACCTTATGCAGAAATGAAACATTTAAAATCTCATTAATGTGAGCTCTATATTAAGATCACATTCATGAAATTTTACTTAAGCTGGACTATGGGCAATTACTCATTACAGTTAAATAGATCTGCCTTATCTGTCTTGGGATCAAAGTATTTCCTTCCCATAAGAAATTGCTTCCAGGCCAGGCGCAGTGACTCACTCCTGTAATCTAACACTTTGGGAGGGCAAGGCAGGAGGATCACTTGAGCCCAGGAGTTTGAGGTGGCAGTGAGCTATGATGACACCACTGCACTCTAGCGCAGGCAACAGTGCGAGACCCTGTCTCAAAAAATAAATAAATAAATAAATAAAATTAAAAATTAAAATAAAAATGTAAAGAAAGAAAGAAATTGCTTCCAATACAGATAAATTTTCTTTATGTATTCTTCAGATTAGTATCTGTTCTGTTTATTGATGTTTGACTGTATTACATGGTTTAAATTTATAAGATTAAGAATTTGGAATGCCTAACATCACATTTCTCTGACTGGGTAGGGTATTAGTCAATATTATATATATGTATATAAATATATTAGTTAATAACTCAAAATTTTATGAATCAATATACAGAAATTTTTAAATAAAAAAAAAGATCTGGCCGGGCGCGGTGGCTCACGCCTGTAATCCTAGCACTCTGGGAGGCCGAGGTGGGCGGATCATTTGAGCTCAGGAGTTCGAGACCAGCCTGAGCAAGAGCGAGACCCCATCTCTACTAAAAATAGAAAGAAATTATATGGACAGCTAAAAATATATATAGAAAAAAAAATTAGCCGGGCATGGTGGTGCATGCCTGTAGTCCCAGCTACTCGGGAGGCTGAGACAGGAGGATCGCTTGAGCTCAGGAGTTTGAGGTTGCTGTGAGCTAGGCTGATGCCACGGCACTCACTCTAGCCTGGGCAACAGAGTGAGACTCTGTCTCAAAAAAAAAAAAAAAAAAAAAAAAAGATCTGACTATCCTGTGGAATAGAAAAGGCTAATTGCTGTACTTGGACCACTTAACAATCAGACTGAGTAAAAAATAATAACTTGAAGGAACACTGAAAAATGCCAAGAGGTACTATGCACATTGTTTTATCAAATTATAGTATCAAAAAATAGGAAGTTTTGTATAAAGAAAAATTACATTACATCCTGTATTCAAAGATAATTATATTCCTCTTCTGTTGCTTACTTTCAGAAAATTTATATTGTAGTATTACCATATATCTGCAGGACTTTTTTTTTTTAAAGAATAGGCAAGTGAGAACAATTTACATCTCTCTTATTACAGCTGACATAGAAGTTTTTTTAAATCGCCAAATAATGAATTAATTGCAAGGTGTTAGTCCTCATAACAGAATAATTAGGTAACATTATGCCTAGCTCTTTCATTTCAAAACATTTCAACATTGCAAAACTAGTGTTTTAAATTGCCCTTTAGTTATGAAAGATTATAACCTCAATTATGTAAATATATGTCCATTTCTTCACATAAGCAAAAAATATGCTTTTAGGAAGTCAGAGTATTCAGATTAAAGTTAGTAGGTGCTAAATGTTCCAGGCTCAAATAACCCAAAAAATTGCCATCACCCAGTGAAACTGAAACAGATACTACTAGTGATAGTCCTGTCATTAAATTTCAAGAACTTATAGATGGGAATTTTCTATAAATGTTTTTAGCTCTAAAATACAGTATTTTTTTTCTTGAGAAACAAGCTTTCAGGGTGCAATTCAAAACCATTAGGAACATACATAAAATATTTACAAGATCTGTTTCATGCCAACAAACTGCTCCAGAAGATGAGAAGTGACGAGCTAGAGTCTTCCCATATCTAAGCCACTGCCTTTGCTAAGGAAAATATCTTAGGAGCGTATCCAGGTCCATAATTTACTGTTCAGAAAGTTTATACAGTGATTATTGATTCTCTAGATTCAGAAAGCAATCAGTGGCTAAGAAAATCACTATTGTTAACCAAAAACATCCTGCATTTTTGTTAATCTTCCTTGCAGATCACATTTTCACATCCAGCATCTAGATATTGTTTCTTTCTAATCAAATACTAGCAATTTAACTTGATAATTCTTCTGAGCCTGCATAGACAAAGAAAGGGTTAGGTTAGGGTATTAGTCAATATTATGCTCCGACTTAGGAGCTTTTCTTGGTTTTTGTTTTTGTTTTTTTTCCCAGAGGAGTTCATTGTTATCTGTGCCTAGAATATTATTTTATTTTTTTGTCTCTTATTTTATAGGAATCAAAACAACATCTTATCTCTGGTCTAGAAGTCCTTTGCACTTGAGATCACTCAATTCAGCACTATTTCAGTTTGATACACTAATTTCGTATGTGGAAATTATATTATATTTAAACAAAGTGACTTTCAATCCCTACTTAACAATATGAGAGTGAGGAAGGCCACTATGTCTGTCACCTCATTCGTCACCAGTGTGGCGTGGACTAACACGGCAGGCATCCCCTTCTGCCCACATACTCCCTCGTGCACCTCCTGATGCAGCCGGAGCCCGTACCCTGCTCCCCGGGCTACTTTGCTTTACGGCAATTGCCGTAAAGTGTAGAAAGCATTCGAGGAATTTTACAGGCAGGTACAATTACTCTAGAGACTTCTATTTTTAAAAAATATATCTTCCAGATGGATTTTTTCCTCTCGAAATTTTGATTAATTATGTCTTGAAATATATGCTTCCTTTTACAATGACTCATTGAAAACTTGGACTTAATCAAATAATACCTTTCAGGTGGTTTTTAAACCACTTGGTTCAAGTCTCCATTAAATACCATCCTTAAGCCATAGATTTCTTCTTCAAACAAAAGAAAATCCTTTTCTTGTTAGCTTAATCCAGGATCTCTTGTAATGTGAAAAATCAATGCTTGGAATATTTATTGGACTGTACTCTTGTCCTTCCCTACCCACACCCCCCAATTTTTTTTTTTTTTTAATTTTCAGGGACCAAGAAAAAGAAGACATCTGAGTTACAAAAGCAAGATGCAGTCATTCAACCTCTAAAGGTAGGTAATAATACCGCAAATTTGCTTTCTCTGCAGAAAAATAATAAGACTAAAATAATTTGCAGAAATGTCTTTAAGAGCCACCAGAACATGGATTATTATATATCCTGTAGCCATGCGTTTTTGTCTTTCTGTTGAATGATGAACTCTCTAAGAATGGGAAATTAGCCAATGTCACGTCTTTACTTTTTGACCCATATCCTCACCCTGCCCTTGTTGTTGGATAAGTAATGAGCCATTGAACTCCAGGGTTACTTCAAATACTCAAAAAACATCTCTGCGACTACACCAGTACATTTCCATTCCTATGAGCAACAGATTATTAATTGTATTAGACAAATTATTCTGGCTGAAGAGGCTGCAGATGCTCTGTAGTTGTGTGTTTTTTAAATGACCCTAAAAGGAAGAAGAGAAACTGCTCTACTGTTCATTTGCTAAATGACCTTGTATCATTTAACCAGTTACTTCCTACTTTGCCTCATCTTTCTCTTGATGATATCAACATCTAAGTAATTGAAGAATATCTCAACAAGGAGGTTTTCTGTTTTTTAAGTGGTTGAGCTTGAACTCTTCCCTAAAAAGCTGATGACGAGGTGACTTTTCGGTCATGGATTCCTCTTAGTCCAGGTCCTTCCCTGGTTCGCATCCTTTGCTGCCCTAGTCCATGATGATCTAGTTATATGTTTTCTTGCCCTTTTTTCTGACTAGGCTTTCTGTTGATTCCTTGGTTTAAATTAAAATTAAAGCCACCCCAGTGCTAACTTAGTATTCTGGACTCTGCAGGCAGAAATGACTTGTTAATAATCCGACTACTCCACACAGCCGGCTGGCCTCTCAGGGTCCCTCTCACGTGTGCACCACCTTTCAGGTTTCTCTGATTGCTCAGCTGTCCAATTTCTTTCAGCTTGTCTCTCCCTAGATTTTCCCTAATCACCTTCTATTTTTCTGCAAGTCATCTGCTCTTTGACAAGCTCGCGTTCACCATTGCTATAGCCTCCCATCCTGTACTTCCAACTTCCTAAAAATGTGATAGCCACAATCTCCCTATTTGAAGCTTCTCAGACACTGCTTACAGGACATTGGGACTGTAAAGGGACTTATTTCCAACCATTTCACTTGAGAGCAAAAGAAACTGAAGTCTGGGCCGGGTGCGGTGGCTCACGCCTGTAATCCTAGCACTCTGGGAGGCCGAGGTGGGTGGATCGTTTGAGCTCAGGAGTTCGAGACCAGCCTGAGCAAGAGTGAGACCCCACCTCTACTAAAAATAGAAAGAAATTATATGGACAGCTAAAAATATATATAGAAAAAATTAGCCGAGCATGGTGGCGCATGCCTGTAGTCCCAGCTACTCGGGAGGCTGAGACAGGAGGATCGCTTGAGCTCAGGAGTTTGAGGTTGCTGTGAGCTAGGCTGACGCCACGGCACTCACTCTAGCCTGGGCAACAGAGTGAGACTCTGTCTCAAAAAAAAAAAAAAAAAAGAAAAGAAACTGAAGTCTGGGCCGGGCGTGGTGGCTCACGCCTGTAATCCTAGCACTCTGGGAGGCCGAGGTGGGCGGATCGTTTGAGCTCAGGAGTTCGAGACCAGCCTGAGCAAGAGCGAGACCCCATCTCTACTAAAAATAGAAAGAAATTATATGGACAGCTAAAAATATATATAGAAAAAATTAGCCGGGCATGGTGGCACATGCCTGTAGTCCCAGCTACTCGGGAGGCTGAGGCAGGAGGATTGCTTGAGCCCAGGAGTTTGAGGTTGCTGTGAGCTAGGCTGACGCCACGGCACTCACTCTAGCCTGGGCAACAGAGTGAGACTCTGTCTCAAAAAAAAAAAAAAAAAAAGAAACTGAAGTCTGAAGAGGTGAGTTACCAAAATTAACCAGTAAATAACCATAAAGCCAGAACTAAGTCCAAGGTGCTTTAAGCGCAAAGAGCTGGAGAATCCAGCCTTGGCTCCCACGGATACAGTCCTTGCTCCCAGAGATCTGAGTTCTGTCTACATGGGGATCGATTTCCTCCAGTTGCTATAACCTCTAGTAGTTGCAGTTGAAATGCAAAGAATGAGATTTGCAATCTGCACAGGCATTAGCAGCCAGCACTTCTACAATTCAATCACCCTTCGCTATCTGTAGCCAGAAGAACATTCTACTGAATCTGCGTATGAGTTGGAAAGGGGACATTGTATTATATATAAAAACAAGAATTTTTTTGTTTGTTTTGGTTGGAAAAAAAATGTGCTGAATTATCTCATTGAATATTGAATAACATAATTTTGGCAGCAGTTTTTAGCTTTTGTCAGACTTGCTCATTTATTAGTTTGCTTAACTAGAGTGTCAAAGATTTGTTCATGGATCCTCTCTATAGAATACTCTGTGGTAGCTTTGATTTTTTTTTTTTTTTAACTCACCCTGTTGTGAACAGTTCTAGGCCTTCTAAGAGGTCTTACTTCTGTCTTCCCAGAGCCTCCACCACCATCTGGTGGTGTCTTTAAGACTGACCATCTATGTGCCCAGGATATTTCTGAAGCCTTCACTGGGAGCAAAATTTTACTTATTCATTTTAACTATCTGTCAGTGAATGACTTGTCTGTGGCTCCTGAGTCTGGCTTGTCAGTTCCTGGAAAATTTTTTAGAGAAGAAGCCACTGTTGGTTCGGTTCTTACTGCTATTCACGGCTAGTCCTTGGTGACTTGTATAGCATTTTACAGCTTTCAAGTTATCTCGTTTGAGCCTATGAGGTGAGCAGGGCTGATACTGTCTCTAGTTTATGACTGAAGAAACTTTCGCTCAGAGAGATTAAGTGACTTACCCAAAGTTGTTTAGGTAGTAAGTGGCTAAGACTAGAATCTCAGCCCAACGCCAATGCTATCTTCCACACCACTCTGCCAACTAAGCTTTAAGATTGTCTTTGTCTTTTTATTATCACACCTCCAAATTGTCTGAAAGAAGTAAACACCACACGTTTAGAAGTAGGACTGGAAGAAACATTTTCATTCAAGACAAGAGGCAACCATGAGAACCTTACGGCTGCTCCATACTGCAAAACAAGTTTCAGGTCCTACTTCCAAAATTGCTAATTTAACAGAATGGCAATTATTGAGATACACATAAATCAAAGCTCAATCTCAGGGGTCTTTGACTGCTAGTCCATTTCTGTGCAACAACTGATTAAAAGCATGCTGTATACTCAGAGTCAGGCTCTCAAATGCTCTCCTTAGTACTTTGCAAAGAAAGTGTGGGAGTTCTGTTGTGTGACTAACGGAAAGTATATGTGGGCAGTGCCACAGAATGCCACAAAAACAGAACTTTCCCCAAGTTAGAGAACTCTGAAAAGACCAGGTAATTTTCCTAATGTGTCTGCCACCTGCCATCTGAACTCTTAGACTTGCTGGGAGACACTGAGGATTCTAGGACAGAGAATCAAAAGGGAAGAAGGAGCAGGGGAAGAATAGGTCTTGTTACATGTCACCAGTGCTGTCCTCAAGAGTTTACAATTGCCTAGGACCTACAGAAAGCACCAAAATTGCAAATGCAGGATATTAAATTCATGACCAGGAAAGTTCTTATACAGAGGAGGCACTCCCATATATTGTGTTGGGCACTCCTAATAAAGTACAGGTGATGGAATCTTTCCATGAACCGAGCTATGTTCTCATGTCTCTTACTGTTCTGCGTGGTACAGACTGGACAGTCTAAACATGGGATGTCCTTCTAGCTCTCCAAGGATCCTTCCATAGGCCCCTGACACAAAGTTTTCATAACAGTTTCTCCTGGGGCCAGTTCTTGGTGAGTGAGGAGTTAATCTTTAACAGCCCAGAAAGAAGGACTACTTTTTAATACTCTTTAGCCTTGCTTGAAGGAGTTTTGAAAGTCTAGTAGTTACAATTTCTGATGCCAGTATTTTCTAGCTATACTTTATGGTGTATTCCTTTAATCTTTGTATTAATAATGTCTCCTCTCAACCCTCAAAGTGATCTATCAACTTCCAAAATTCTTCAAAATTTCATAAATATTTGTTTTCTATAACCTGCTTCCTTCAAAATTTGTTAGCTACCATGTTCTCGTCTTCTCAGCTTCACTTTCACAATGTCGTGGTTCAGTTGCATTGAAGAATAAAAGGACCTCCCATCTAGGCTCCTCACCGTGCTGGTCAAAGACATTCCATAATTTAACACACTAGAAAAAAAAATTTTTTTTTCCTTGGGGCCACAGTGTTTTATTACAAAAATAGAATAAAAACTTCAAAAAACAAAATGATCCTTTCTAATTTAATGAAAAAATTGTTATTTTTTATTGTTTTCTGTGAGTGAGTTATATGCAACTTGAAAAATAGTTCTCATGGCTCCCAAGGTGAAGAGACATGTGAGTTACACATGCTTCACAAGGCCCCAGGCTCAAAACGAGCATGAGTTAAATACAACTCATATGGCAGTTAATGTGTTAAAGAAAATCAAATGCCTGAGCTAAGGTAGCCAGTTCCACTTCCATAGAACACAAATATCTCAGGCTGTGAGGCCTCCTGCTAAGGCTTCTACAGAAGACTCAAGCCAGTTGCATAGAGGAAAAGGAAGCTTGCTTTTTTTCTATTACATTTTAAGTATGGTACCTGGTTTCCTTTAAGTCTGGGGACCATCTTAGATAATTAAAGGAAATGATGACTAGGTATTACTCAAGTACCACTAAGAAGGAAATGAAGGGCGTGAACATTTAGAAATGGGTCAGTAAACTAGTTTCCTCAGAACCATTTTGATCCTCAGATTCAAGGCCAGAAGTATCCATGACTAGCTAATGAGATAGCTAGGTTGCTTAAGAGTCAAAGAGCCCGGCACATCATACGTCACCATGAAAACGGTAACCTAAACAAGTGCACATGTTACAGAGTTGAGTTAGCAGGAAAAAAAAATGAATAATTCTTTCACCTTGGCAAAAGTTGAGGGATAATTTTCTCCCTGCTATTGCTGTCCTGCATCCATGAGTATGATCAAGACCTGCTAATTCCAGGTTTTAATTCAAGATTAACATGAGTGGAAAGACTCTGAACATCTCTACTTTATATTGCTATAACAATTACAGCATATTTCCAGTCGAAATTACATTTCACCATGCATTGCCATTTATTTTTTTTTTGTTCAGGACAATAATATCCAAGTCTAGAGAACACAAAGATGCCCAGCATGTCACAGCCAGCCTTCATCAGACAGGAGAGGAAGCCATCAGCAAGCAAGGAAATGGTTGCTTTTAGAAAAGATAATTCTTTGGGACTTTACTGTAACCATTTCTTGAAGAAGGAGAGCTAGTAGACAAGTTTAAAGTATTTGTTTTCTAAGCAGTTAAGAAGAAAAATATTGGTTAAAAGCAAAACCAGCATAGTCTTTATTTTGGTCACATGAAGTGTCCATGTTATTTCAGTCTATTATACCCTGCCCAGCTATGAGGTCTACAACTTCTGCTCTTTCAGCAGATGCATCTTCCAAACACATACGTTTCAGGAATTATAAACCTTGGGGTCTGATTCTCTAGAGTTGGAATCTGTCTCCTTGAAGTGCAGATTAATTCAGCTTCCTAAGGAAATATTGGGTGAAATTTCTACAGACTAACTAGTTAGGAGTTTTTAAACCTGCCTATACTTATCTCAAATTCAGCCAAAATAGTTTCACCTTCCAGCTTATGATACTATGTACAAAATTCCATGGACAAGAAATGCCAAAGGAACAAAAATGTTTTCATTAAATAATGTGATGGAGCTACCTTTTTAAACTATTACTCTTTATTCTATAGCTATTTTATCTACACCTATCAGCAGCATAGAAGTTGAAAAAATGGAATATTCTCATTATTAATGTTGACCATATTTGTAGTAAGTATGATTGCTTCAGATTCTGAGAAGATATCCTGCCTATACCTTGTAGCCCTACTTAATTTAATTTAAATATATATATATATATATCATATACAGGAAGATGGAGTGCATAGTGTCTTGGGATGTGAGAATTTTTCCCTAATAGCTGCTTTAAAAAAATAAAGAGTAAAACAACCCAAAAATGTATTGGTGGTGACCATGAATAGAAGCTCATTGAATTTTGTTGATTTATTATATCCAAACACCAAGAGCTAGGCCGGGCGCGGTGGCTCACGCCTGTAATCCTAGCACTCTGGGAGGCCGAGGCGGATGGATCTCTCGAGGTCAGGAGTTCAAGACCAGCCTGAGCAAGAGTGAAACCCTGTCTCTACTAAAAATAGAAAGAAATTATCTGGCCAAAAAATATATATATATATACAAAAAATTAGCCAGGCATGGTGACGCATGCCTGTAGTCCCAGCTACTCGAGAGGCTGAGGCAGTAGGATTGCTTAAGTCCAGGAGTTTGAGGTTGCTGTGAGCTAGGCTGACACCACGGCACTCACTCTAGCCCGGGCAACAAAGCGAGACTCTGTCTCAAAAAAAAAAAAAAAAAAAAACACCAAGAGCTAAAAATACCTAATTTAAAAAAAAATATGCCAAGGGATTAAAACATATGCTTGTCCACCAGTGTTCAATACAGCATTATTCACAATAGCCAAAGGATGGAAACAGCCCAAGTGTCCATCAACACATGAATCAATTTTTAAAAATGTGGTATATGATGCAATGAAATATAAGGCCGGGCGCGGTGGCTCACGCCTGTAATCCTAGCACTCTGGGAGGCCGAGGTGGGCGGATCGTTTGAGCTCAGGAGTTCGAGACCAGTCTGAGCAAGAGCGAGACCCCATCTCTACTAAAAATAGAAAGAAATTATATGGACAGCTAAAAATATATAGAGAAAAAAAAAATTTAGCCGGGCATGGTGGTGCATGCCTGTAGTCCCAGCTACTCGGGAGGCTGAGACAGGAGGATCGCTTGAGCTCAGGAGTTTGAGGTTGCTGTGAGCTAGGCTGACGCCACGGCACTCACTCTAGCCTGGGCAACAGAGTGAGACTCTGTCTCAAAAAAAAAAAAAATGCAATGAAATATTATTCAGCCAAAAAGAATGAGGTTCTGATACATGCTACAAGATGGGTAAACCTGGAAAACATTTTGCTAAATGAAATAAACCAGACACAAAAGGACAAATATTTATTATGTGATTTCACTGATCTCAATAGGAAAATTCACAGAGATGGGAAGTATAATAGAGTTTGCCAGGGGCTGGGCTGCGGAGGGGAGAATGGGAAATTATTTTATGTGTACAGAGTCTCTATTTAGGATGATGAAAAAAGTTCTGGAAATGGATGATGGTAATGGTTGCAGAACATTGTGAATGTACTTAATGCCACTGAATTGTACGCTTTAAAATCATCTAAATGGTTTAAGAAATACCTCTATTAAAATCTGACTGGTATTTCCAGGTGGAAAAAAAGATCGTATTGCAGTCTAAAGCATCTGAGAAGACATCCATTGCTTGACAAAATAATTACTCAAGTATTTTTGGTTATGATGCAACATAAATGCTTTCTAATTGCTATACCACACGGGATCACATTATTTCCTCATTCTTCGGACACTCAGGATTAGACTTGTATATTTTCAGAAAACTGTCCTTAACACTTCATGCCACTTTGCACCATTAAGTATTACCGTGTGTTAGCTAAACTGTGGAGGCCATTCTGTCTTTGTCGTGGTTACTGTAGAAACTATACAGTCATGATGTTTGGAGGCGACTAGTAAGGAATTTGAGTGTACAATAAAAGTTAACTTATTTCATGCTTTAAAATTGCTTCCATCTGTCACTATTTGTGATGATTGTCATGTTCACCTTGGGAGTATAAACATGCAACCAAAGGGCTCTTGACTATGGCCAACAAGCAATCTCACCCCTAACAGACTTCCCTCCCAATCTCTTCCCCTCAAAGTTTTGTAATAGAAACACACGAAACAAGTGGTATGTAAGGTTCAGGTGTTTTCAATTATTTCTCTCATATGAGCAGAGGTTTCCTAGATCTAAAACAGGTTTCAACTCAAAGAGTTTTCCTTATATTTGAAGATGGTGTAGTTTCAGGAAAATTTCTTATACATATATCTCTGATTCATTGATGCTTCATCAATAAAATATCTTCTCTGAGCCCTTCTACACAATTATTTCCTGCATGGGTGGTCAAAAACATGGTACATTTAAGTATTGCTTACTTTTGTGAAGCATGCTCTTAGAAAGTGTATAACCTTTTGCCCTGACAAGAAAGAGAGAAATTAATGCTCAGTGCTGGGATTTGTAGAAGATTCCTTGTCAGTCACATCACCATGGAATGTTCCAGCACAATGTCTCATCTTCCTGCTCAAGGACTGTCAGTCTCTCTCTACTGTGGTATCGGTGGGGGAAGATAGACTCATCCCTGCTCGTATGAATCATCAACTGCCTAAATGCTGATGCTCAGGCAGGACTATTCAGGGATGATCAAGAAAGATAGAGTGTTTGCAGCATTTTATTTTCCTAAGTTTCTATGAATGCAAGTTAGAAGATTGACTTTTTAGGTCTCAGCAGCCTTATAGCAGTGGGCTTTATCTTATGGTGCCAGAAATTTGCCACTTCATTATTGCCCTCTGAAGGTATTGGCAGCACCATTTTTAAATACCTTACAGGAATTGTGAGGCTTGTTTCAGTTACATTTGAAGGGACATTGTTAAATAATGTTCACTTTAGGGATGAATTACAATGAAAAGGTAATCCAAAACTTTGCCAAATACTCCCCAGATAGGTAAACATTTTAACAGCCTCCGCATACGCACACACACACATGCACACACACACACTTTATGATTTCGGCAGGAAATAGTAAAAGAAATTATGAAAGGATAAACACTGTTCTGATGATAGTGTTTTTGATTAATTGCCTATGAGCTTTGAAGAGAAATCCAAATTTTCAGATCACTATCAGGGCTGAGAGTTCATGCAGGGGGTAAACTCCTGCTGTTCTTGGCTTTTTCTCCCAAGTCTAAGTAGACGAGACATTAGCGTTTAACCATCTCAGTAAGTTTTAAATTTGCAGCAACAATACAACTTTACAGGAGATGGTAAAAGGGTATAAAGTTTTCACTTAAACAGGATGAATAAGTTCGGGAGATCTATTGTACAGCATGGTGACAGTTTGTACAGTCAGTATTGTATACTTGAAAATTGCTAAGAGAGTAGATCTTGTATGTTCTCACTTCAAAAAAACGGTAAGTATGTGAGAAAATGAATATGTTAATTAGCTTGATTTCATCATTTTAACAATGTAATCATATCTCAAAATATGTTGTACGCTGTAAGTACACATGATTTTTATTTGTCAATTCTACCTTAATAAAGCTGGGGTGAGCCAATATGACTTTGTGCTTAGATAATATAAATGGTTACCACTCAATTATCTATGTTTATGAAAGTACTGACTTAAAATATATCTATATAGATATATTCATATTCCTATTTGGAATATTTTATAAATATAACTAGATACAAGTAGAAATTTAGTTTTATTTTTGAAGTGTCTTCTAATATTTTACTTTTCTTAGGTTAAAGATAGTTTCTGTATGTTGAATGCCATGAGATTACTAGCCTGTTGTTTAAATTTTATGACAGCATGAAAAAATGTATGACTTTTGGAATTGTTTGAGAACAGTATTAACTGTTCTAAGTAGGTTATGTTACGTATGTGTCTATATTGTGGTCCTGAAAAAGAGGGGAAAAGGTTTTTCTAAAGAAGAGGTCAATATGATTACCAGGTGGCCAAATTTTGCCTTAATATCAACAGATTGCAAAGATCAGTAATAAACCTTTTGTCTACCTTCTATCTGCATAGCACATTGTATGTTTACATTAGTCGATGAATAATTTGAGTTCAGATAGGAGGAAAATAGTAACTATGAGCATAACTACTCACAGGAAATGTTTTTGAAGTTCGTGTCTTATGCTTCCCCCTATGCTGAAGGCAGTTGTAGGGACCACAAGGGGCGCAGGGATAGGTCGGGGTGGCGAAGGAATCCCTCTGCATGATGGCTCTTGTTCACATGGCAGGCAAACCAGTCCTAATCGAATGTTCATGCCCACACTGTCCTCTCGTAAGGCAGCCTGGGCTTCCTCATACCTCGTGCCAAGGTTCTGAGAGTGAGTGTCCGAAGAAACAGGAAGTGGAAGCTGCCACTTCTTAGGGTCTGGATGTGGAAACTGACCGTGTCACTCTGCCATGTTCTATTAGTCAAGAAGTTACAGAGCCTAGCTTTAAGGAGAGAGAACATAGACCTCACCTCTGAATAGAAAGCTTGTCAAAAAATGTGCCATTTTAAAACCACCACCATGTGTAAATCACCAAGCAGATACGCACTACTTTTCACCTTGGTCCAGTCTTTTTAAACTCAACTGGGAATGTCTTTTCAATCTTGAAAAATAAAACATATCCCCAAGTTCAGCTGATGTACCCACTGAATCCTGATATTTCAAGAATCACAACAAAACAGACAAGAAAATATGACCTCTTTATCTTTATTTCGGTTATATTATAAGTTTAATTGAAACAAGGAAAACATGTTTAAAATATTTCTCTGTAGCAGCATTTAGCTCTAGAGATCACAAATTAACTCTTAATTTCTTTCACCACCTTTCCAGGACCCCTCACCATCTTTTCCTCTTCCTTGAATCACAAAATCCATCTGGATTAGTGGAGATATATGGTGAAGGGCTTATAGTTGTTCGTTCAGTTTTTATTTTGCAAGCTTATTTTTCCCTGTTATGCATTTTAATCATCAGATATTTTTTGAGCATCTATTATATACTAAGCACTGGAATGAAATACATGGCTCATGCCTTTATGGAAGTCATAGACCAACGGGAAACATACTTATATCCAAATATTTAAAGAATCATAGAAGTACTATAATAAAGCTAAATATAATACAAAATCCTTCAGAGAATAAGAGTTGCAGATAGGTGCCAAGGAGCTGATTTTAAGAGAGAGATAAGATGCTTCGGGCAGATAGAGAAAAGGAAGGCTGATCAGGATCTACAGCAAATACATGGAATGTACTGGGCGGTTTTGAGAAATGGTCATTTATATTGGTACACTGAGAATATGGGAAAAAAGAAGCAACAAGGAGATGAGAGTGAAAAGGTAGATTGAGTCAAATCATGAGTTTTGTGTTCTGGGGCCAAGTGTTCCCGTAAGTTACAGAACTTGCTCCCGTAAGTTATAGAAGAGAAATAGTCATTCCAGATTCTCCTTTGGAGTCTGGCAGTACATAGGATAGTGACAGATGAAGATAGAATTTGTCCCACTACAACATGGTGGGTTTTTTCCTAAGAAACCTCAACTTTTCTAATCTTGCTTTTTATGACTTGCTTTAATTTAAAAAAAAAAAAAACTTTTTAGTAAAAAAATATGGACTAGGGCATTTCTGCACATGTATAGTTATAAAGTCTAAAAATCATTGATCAAATACAGTGATTACATCTAGCTTTGGCCTCAGAGTAAATGTCTGTTGTTGCTATCAGCATAGGCATCTTAAAATTCTTCTCACCTTTATCATCTACTATTAGAATGAACAAAGCATAAAATACTCAAGGCAGCCATGGTTTGTAGACAGGTTCTTTTTTCTCCCAGAAATTCAGTGTTAAGTCAACATCAATCTGCACAATGTAACTCATGTTCCCTAATTAGTAAATGACATATCGTCCAATCCCCATATGAAAATATGCTATAGGGAAATTTGCCATGTGCAAGGAGCTGTCTCAGGAAGTGAGGAGGGTAACCTGTGAAGGGGAGAGATTAGAGATAAGAACCTAAATTGAAAAGTTGGCTTGAATTATTATACTAAGCCTATGCTATAAAATTTTCAGGTAGAAACTTGATGGAGGATGGGGAGATATTCTAATCTTAAAACTTTTAAGAAATGTGTTAATAAGATTGACTGATAAGCTTTTCTAAACTTGTCCTATCAGTTTTGCCAAAATGCAAATCTGCCCCACTTAGCTCATGTTACCATTCAAGATCCCACAGTAACTCTTACTCACCTATAGTTTGAAATCTAAAGTTAACTTTAAAGTATGTTAAGTCTTGATTTCTGGTCACATTTCTCCTTTCTGTATCTATTTCCATAATTACTACCTCAATTAGCACCTTATTTTTATATACATTATCAACTCCTTAAATGTTCCCAAGGACTCCAGCTTGCTTGAGTTACCTTATTCTTTTAAAATGCTAACAAAAAATTGGCTTGTAACCTCCCCCAACCCAGCACCCCACCCCCTACAATGGGAAATTTGTTATCCTCTCCCAATAGCTCTTGAGATTGTTGACGGTTTGGGGGATAAGCCACCCTGGTCACTAATGACCTCCTGCTGATTCCCCATGGCCCATTCTTGTGTTGCCTTCTGTCCATGCTGTTCTTTCCCCACAGCACGTCCCTGTCAGGCTGGCACCACCCTTCAACCTCTCTGTTTGGAGTCGTTTGGCCATCACCATCTCTAGAAACTTCTCAAAGACTTTCTCCCCCTAGAGGCATGTTGTTCCATCAACCTTCCTTCTTAGTCTCATTTCCTTAGCTTCATAGTCCCATCCCAGCTCCACTCACTCCCCCCCCACCACTGGAGACTTTCCTGTTACTTCTCTTGTGGAAAGTTTATCTTTCTAGCTTTTTTGGTTAAAGGAAGTCTTCTTCTAAAAAGACAGAGATTTCGGATATAAAGCAGTCTTCTGCACATTGCATTATACCCATTGCCCCGTTCTCTAAACAGTATTTGATTTTATCAATATAAAATGCTTAAATGTTATTTGGTCATGTTCCCTAATAGTTTCATAGAAAGAAGAGGAAAAAAACAATGATTGAGCATGTAATGAGTCCCTGAACTAGATACTTTTAACTAGTTCTCATTTTATCTTCAGGCATCACTGCGCCCCCAACTCTAGCAGTTGGCTGGGGTGCATCTGCGGCTGCTCCATTGAGATTCACCTCGGTCAATTGCCTAGTCTATTTCACTTTCATAAAGGCATGCCACTTTGCCTTTGGTACCCTGGAGTAATGCTAGTCAAAGATTAGTCCCTGTAGCAGTTGCATTGCATTAGCTGGGAGCTCGATAGAAATCTATTATCTTAGAAAACCCTCCACCAGACCTACTGAATTAGAGCCCACATTTTAATTCTGCGGGGTGTGCACGTCAAATTTAGAGAAGCACTAAAGTAGAATTACTGTGTTCACAGAACCTACACAAATGCTTGTTGATTAAGGTCTTTGTTCAACTAGGACTGTTGGCTCAGTGTCAGGAGATGTTGCTAACCCTGTATCCCCAGCAGAAAGACCAAATAGTTTTGTGGTGCAAAAGTAAAGAGAAGAAAAGGCTTTAGTTCTCAAACTATTTGCAAAAACTTAAAATGTGATTTTCATGTTTCTAGTTCCCTTCCACACTTCCATAAAATAAGGTTTCCTTTTTTCATACCTTAAATGTAAGTGCTTCACATCTAACTTTTTTGAATTGATCCATTCCACCTAGATAATAGATTTGTTACTTTTGGTCATTGGCAATTTAAGAATATATGTTTTGTTCAGATTAGCAATTGCCAAGGATTTCAGAAATGATATCCTTGAAGGAGGTATTATTTAAACATCACTTAACATTCGGAAAATTTTATTAACTAAACCCTCTTTGAACTTGCCAAGTGGAGTTTTTTGCTAGTTCTTTTGCAACTAGCAAAAAGCCCGCTATGGATATCTGTCATTATCCAGTGTTTCTTTGCCAGCCGTAGGTTTGTTTACTTGCTTCTTTCTAACTTCTTAAAAAGGAGGGATTAGAGAAAAGTAAGGGATAGTGTTAGAGAAGAATACGTTACACATTATAGGCTTATCCAAAATCTTCAAATGCTGAACAAATTGAGGGGTGAGAGAGCAGGAAGCTCAAAAGGATACTTGCTAAACCGGTTTTTATTGAAACCCAGATTAAAAAGAAACTGAACTTTCTGGTTTCCTTTGTGATTTTATCATTTAAGTTTTCACAGTCTTTCTTTGGCATCAAAATAAATCTTTCTAATGTATTACCTTAATTAAACCAATAAATTTATAGCCACATCATAAAGATTTTGGAAGCTATACACACAAACATACTTGAAGTCAGTACATACAATCCTTATATCCTGAATCCTTATTCTCCTTTTTGTTTTTCAATATTATTGGGTTTTCTTTTGTTATTTCATCATAGGCATAGAATAACTATGTAAAATGGCCATTGGGTAGAATCTCTCATAAGTTGTTTTTTTTTTTTCTCATAAGTTATTTACCCATTCGTCTATGGGATATTTAAATTATTTCCCAAATGTTTCTTATTGTAAACAATGCTTCAAGAAACATACTCATGCAAATTATTTTTCTACATGAACATTTTTATTTTAAAACTAAAGTATAATTTAGAAAGAATTTAACTCCAATTGAGAACTCTAATTAGACAAAGTATGAATATTTTTTAAGTATGTCTCGCCCATTCTCAACTTCCCCAATTTTTTTTTTAATTTCCAGAAGAGAAACCCAAAAGTAACTAAGAAACTTAAACACACTTACTTTGTTTCTCATTTATCTGGCAAGTTGGAGGTTAATCGATTTTTGGCTGAACTTTGCCTATGTAGACACAACCATAAGGACTAGTCAGCAAGTCAAAGCTCTTGATCCTCTAAGTCATATTTAGCTCTGCAGATTATTTATATCAGCAAAGAAGTGTTTTAACCCAGGAGTGAAATGGTTAGAATTCTCATCCATAAATTTTCTGCAGTTACTGCCCAAGGAACTTCATTGAGCTTTATTCATTAACTATTCAGTCGTAAAGGCCCACACAGATGTTTCTTGTACCCATTTTATTCTCTGCTGCCTGTCCTTCCGTTTTAAGTGGTATGTCAAAATCCAAGGGGAAAACAAATTCTCAAAGAAATGATGAGCACATAAATACCCCAGAGCTAGAGTCCCCAAGCCCCCACCCGCCCCACCCCCAAACTCACAGCAGGAGGCGAGTAGTGAAGCTTCATCTGTATTCACAGCTGCCCCCCAGCTCCACCTCCTGGCAGATCAGCAGCAGCATCCGATTCTCACAGGAGCGTGAACCCTACTGTAAACTGCGCATGTGAGGGATCTAGGTTGCACACTCCTTATGAGACTCTAATGCCTGTTGATCTGAGGTGGAGCTGAGGCAGTGATGCTAGCACTGGGGAGAGGCTGCAAATACAGATTATCAATAGCAGAGAGGTTTGACTGCACAATAAACATAATGCGCTTGACTCATCCTGAGACCATGCCTCCCCCTCCCCCAATCCATGGAAAAATTGTCTTCCATGAAACCCGTCCCTGGTGCCAAAAAACTTGGGGACCACTGCCCTAGAGTTAGGAGGAAAGGAGTAGTGAATTGTGTGGCTGTAGTTTTGCAGAGATCTTGTCACTGCTTTGAAAACCTTAACTTAAAGATGCTTTGCCAAACTAGATGGGTGATGTAGGGAACACACATTCTGAAGAGACTTTACCAGACTAGATGTGTGATGTAGGGAACACACATTCTGAAGTGCGCTGTGGCCGGGCAGCATTCTTTTCTGTGAACACAGAATCTCTGGGCCTCAGAATTCTGTTGACAAATGATAATTAATTTAATTGTGAACAGCTGTTTCCTCAGCCTGTGATTCATTGAGGGGGCAGGACACAAACACAGGCAGCCAGCCAGGCACTGGGAAGACGACAGGAGTCTGGGAGCATCCTGTGCTCACTCTGGAGACACGAGAGAGGCTTCTCTGGAAAAATTCACAATGTGGTAGGTACCACTTTATTTCCTCTTTCTTCGTGTTAGTGAGAGCCGCTTCTCTCTCATCCTGGAATTTTATTACTCGGGAACATTAGCAAAGGATCCATCCAGACTTTAACTAATTTTGTTCAAAAGGAGAAAAGACACTCCCAAATCATTGTCAAAAAGCATAACGGGTCAACAGATAGGTATTAACACTCCCTCATTGTGGCAGTTAGATTTGTGTTCAATCCCAGGCTTTCTTTTTTTTTCCTCATGAAAGTAGACTGACTACCTTAGAACTTTAAGATTATCTCTGCCAGCTATAAAAAACATAATTACTGGGAAATGTAAAATTAAAGCTGATGGAGACTGAGGAAGCTAACGTGGTCCTGGGGTCAGCAGGCAGTGTTACATTATTTGGTCTCAATGTGTTACCTGTTACTGATTCTAATCAAACTCAGCCAATTAATCACTTTACCTCGTAACTGTCAAATATGTACATTCTGAGGGCAATAATTTTATAGCCTGAAGTTTAAAATGGAGTATGAGGAATCACTTCTTTGGTTTTTGCCTCCATTCTACTCTCATATTTATTGTGAACTATCTTCCAGTTTATTTCATTTGTATCTAATCATGTACAATCAGCTATTTTCCATTACCACAAGGCAAAGTACTGCTGAAGAGACTTGGGTTTCATAAACACTACTGCTTTGCTCAGGGTGTTTAAATAGAAACCCAGAAAATTTTATTTTCAATCTTCTTTCATATACACATATATATATGAATGAAGAAACAAGATGTTACTATATGTTGGTCGCCTAAAGATGTACCCAGTGACCTAACTTATTAAGTAAACTGGGCAGTTAAATTTTGATTTGAAAGAAGCCTTGAAAAATCCGACTGCTCTGCAATCTCTCTACTGTCACAGCTATCACACGGGATACCCCCTTTAGGGATTTGAAGAATTTCTGTTGGGATTTAGCTTATTGTCTATCCAGGCACAATTTAGTAGGGATAAGTTCGAGATTTTTCGGAGCCAACCTCATTTCAAATCCCTGTTCTATTGTCTTTGAATCATCGAAAGTTCTCCAAATAATTGCAGCATTAGTATCCAACCTCTACATCCAGGCTGCACAGAAATCTGGAAGGGACTTAAAAATGTCAGACCATATGTATCAAATTTTGGTTTAGAAATACTTTGGTCATTGAACACATGATCTATAATAGAAGAGTAATATATGAAGCTATTGCAAACAATACATGCAATACAGAATGACACACCTGCTGTGTCACAGGGACCGTTCTCGATGCTGGGGAGATCTTCAATACAGGCCAGAAGCAGGAAACAGATAAAAATCCTTGCCTTCAAGAAGCTTGTATTTCAGTGATGGGAGACTGACAAAAACGAAATAAGCACACTAATACAGCATGCTCAAAGGTGGGGAAATGCTGGAAAGTACAATGGAAGGATGACAAGGGACTGCTGGAGGGGGGTTATTGAGATTTAAACAGGATGGACAGGGAAGGTGTCACTGAGAAGGTGACACGCCAGCCAATCCTGAAGAAAGTGAGGGAACTAGCTTGTGGAACATGCAGGGAAGAGGGCAGCAGTAGGAGTGGCAAGCACGGAGACCCAGTGGTGGGAGGAGCAGGAAGGAGGAATGGCTGGAACCAGTGAGTATGGGGAAAGAGGAGAAGAATATCTCATCAGAGAGGTGAGCTGTCGAGCAGGTCTTGTGGAGCCTCATGGAATAAATTACTTTGATCCTAAGGATTCTTGAACATCACAAACACCAGATCTCAGGGCAGCAAGTAGACAGGCCTCCATGTGAGATAGGGGTTTCTTAGCTCATGGTTGACCCCCAATAGCTCCTCAGTTGGCTTGACTAACTCTGCTGTTACCTGTGAATTTCAAATCATTTAGAGACTACACAGACACATGCATCTGAAAATACAGTAACACAAGTTAGTGTCTGGTGACAGGCAGACAAGGTGCTGACAGACTTCAGCAGAGAAAAAAAATCAGGCATTGAATTCAGGGAAGTATTTGAAGATGAAGGGAGAATGAAGCTAGATTTTCAAGGATCCTTGCTGTTTGGAAAGGGCAGCACAAAGTAGAACAATTCTGCATTAGCTATGGCAGAAAAGCACAGGTCCGTTCAGCAGACAGAGGACTAAATTTTTTGACAGCAGCATAGGATTGGAAAGCCTCTTCACATCCTACCACCCCTCTGCACCTAGGGCGGCTGCTAGACCATACAACACCTTTCTGCAAATTCAAGAAAGGTTCCCCCTCTTCAAGATACTTTCCTTTCATCTGTTGGAAAGTTGTAGCATACTGACTTTGTGAGGGCAAGATACTTTACTGCCATCTGCCAGAAAATCATGGTAAAATACAAATGCACTGCATCTACAATAGAAGTACCCACCCTCAAGTTGAGCACTGCACAAACCATACCACCATGCATGGCAGCCATGCATGTAGGAGGAGGTGTGAATAAGTCTAGACAGGAGCTATCTTTTCTAATCTGAGGCTGCTCAGAATGATCAGGAAAAATCTCATGGCTATGTTCAGCCGTTTCATGACAAATCTGTGTTCTTCCATCCCAGCCGGGCCTCTGTGCTGGTCACATCCCTCAACTTTCCTGAACCTCATCTACTTTTCCAAACTCTAATCTCATCCCTGAACTCTTACTTTTAACCAGTAACTTCTATCTCAACTTTTCTTCCTTCCAACTTGTTATCCTCTGTCTTCCCCATCCCCCCCTCTTCTCTCAGGGGAAAGAGTTGCCCCTGCTACTTTCCACCACCAATGTTATCCCTACCGATCTTCACTAGAACAATGCCCTACTCATTCTTTTCCTCTGATTTCTTAAGTTTTTCCCTCTGTTGCCTCCTGTCCCTGAGGTCAAAGATGCTCCCAGCTCCTTCATATGTTGAAATAAACTTTCTGTCAGCCTCACTTTTCCTTCAGGATATCTTTACCATCTCACTTTCTCTTTGCTGATAAGCTTCTAGGAAAAAAAAATAATGTAATGTTTCTTCATATGAAAGCTATGGGTTTCCCTTCAGAAAAATATTCATATCAGCAACATTCAGATTTTTCCTCTGATTTCAAGAAGTTGATGGAGCCTCTGAAGCCCATCCACTGGCTCTGCAAGGGTCCAGGAGGGGTGACAGAAGGACTTGGTGTGATGATGATGGCCCTGGGGGTATCTGGCCATGGAAATAGCTGCACTTCAGCTTATTAGGGTAGCCCTGGAAATCTGGGAGATTTTTTTAAAAAATCATTTCTCTGAACCAGTCCAACAATGTGAACGTTACTCATGGTTTTAATATCCACGTAAATAAAGTATAGAATCTAAGGAAGTCAGAACTGGGGAAAACCTTAGAAATCATTTAGTCTAGAGACCTCGGTTTTACCAGTTCAACCCAAGCATCCATGCAAACCTGGGTCGGTTTTCAACCTCTTTATTCTTTGATTTCCTTATCTGTAAAATGGAGACAGTAAACACGCCTACCTCATAGAGCTATGGAATGGATTAAATTAATTGAGACGAGAATGTAAAGAATTCAGCATATTGTCTAACACACGGAGCTCAATAATAGATCAGTCTCATTTTGTTATAATTATTATTAATCTAGTTACTAGAAAAGCAAGAAGAGAAGTCAAGTCCCCAAGGCTTGCTCCACAAGGATCCAAACATTTGTGTTGCTGTATAAAACTGGTACATTGTAGATGCTTGATAACATAAAGATTTCTGCTACTCTTGCCTTCCAAACTCCTGTGAAAAACAAGTGAATGGTTAGTTTTGTTTTTTTTTTTTTTTTTTTTTTGAGACAGAGTCTCACTCTGTTGCTTGGGCTAGAGTGCCGTGGTGTCAGCCTCACTCACAGCAACCTCAAACTCCTGGGCTCAAGCGATCCTCCTGCCTCAGCCTCCCGAGTAGCCGGGACTACAGGCATGTGCTACCATGCCAGGCTTACTTTTTCTATATAAATTTTTAGTTGTCCATATAATTTCTTTCTATTTTTAGTAGAGATGGGGTCTCACTCTTGCTCAGGCTGGTCTCGAACTCCTGAGCTCAAACAATCCACCCGCTTCGGCCTCCCAGAGTGCTAGGATTACAGGCGTGAGCCACCACGCCCAGCTGGATGGTTAGTATTAAATGGATAAAATTGTTTGCCTTAGATTTTTCTTTTTAGTAAACAAAGTTATTTTGGGTATAGACATCACAAAAGAAGAGCATGTGCAATTATTTAACCATTTACATTGACTGGTAAATCTCTTTCCTCATAACTGTGGTTTTCATTGAATATTCAGTGAAGACTTTGATTCCAGGATGAGATCCATGGTTAACCACAAAGCTGGAGTAATATTGTTCCCTGATTGTTCAGATTGTTGTTGGCCTACATGCCCATATTATTTAAATGAGAATATTAAACTAAAATAACTTTATCATTATTCATTATTTTTGTTGTTTCTGTAATTATTATTATAAATACACCAAATTATTAAAGGAACGAATAGTTATAGAATCCCCCAGTCATTTTAAAGAGAATATTCAGAAATTGTTTTCTGGATGTACATACAATGAGAACTATATTTCAAATAAATTTAGATGTTTTGAAACTTTTTAGAAGTTTTTAAAATGTGAGAACACTTTATAATGCCAATAGTCAAAGAATAGTCATTTGATAAATATTTTCAAAATCCAGTAAAAGCTATTTAAACTTAGATTTATTTTCTGCTACTAGTTTTAAAAATCCATTAAAATGTAATCTCATTCATTCTCCTCCCTTGAGGAAGGACCACATTTAACACCAACTTAGCCAGATACATATATTTTTTTTAATAAATGAAAAGTCTCCAGAGGAGGTTCTATTGTCTGTCTTTGCCTCACTGGCAAAAACACAACCAACTTACAAACAAAAACACATTGTGTCTTCATGGTCTTGACAAAAGTAAATGATTTATTTCCCTTCACTTATCTTGCATTTTGAAAAAGCATGCTACTGTGTACAGTGCTCCTGCGGGAGTGATCTGGAGTTCCTTCAGCCAAGTCAGGCCTGGCTAACACCTGGCATTTCTCAGACATAATTTCATCTCCACAGTCCTCGGTGCCCTTCTCTGGTATCTAAGACATTGCTACATAGCATTGGCCTGCCACCCCTGAGCAAAATTATCTAGGAACTTGAAAAGTGTGGCAAACACTTTTAATGCCTACCTGCTATGGTTTGGATATTTGTCCCCTCCAGATCTCATGTTGAAACTTGATCGTCAGTGTTGGAGGTGGGGTCTGATGGAAGACGTTTGGGTCATGGTGGGGAAGGTCCCTCATGAATAAATTAATGCCCTCCCTGGGGGTGAGTGAGTTCTGCCTCTGTTAGTTCCAGAGACAGCTCGTTGTTAAAAAGAGCCCGGCAACTCTCCCCACCTTGCTTGCTCTCTCACCATGTGATCTCTGCACACGCCAGCTCCCCTTCACCTTCCACCATGAGTGGAAGCAGCCTGAGGCTCTCACCAGAAGCAGATGCTGGTGCCATGCTTCTCATACAGCTTACAGAACCACAAGCCAAGTAAATCTCTTTTCTTTATTAATTATCCAGCCTCAGTTATTCTTTTATAACAAAACAAAACAGACTAGGACACTACCCCTACCCCAGCATCTTTTTCCCTCTCCTCCTTAATATAGCCCCAGTTTGCATGGGATGGCCATGTTTCTCAGTGAAATTCTGGCCAGTGAGATATAAATGGAAGTACATGTGGCTTTCGGGAAATCTTTCTAGACCAAGGTGGCGTGCGTTTTTCTTCCTCTCCTCCTGCTTCTGGCCTGTAACATGAACATACTATCGGTTGGATCACTAGCAATCATATTGAATCAGAGAGTGATTATAGAAATGGAAGCCATGTGTTTAGGATGACAGATAAGAAAGACAAAAGCCTGTATCTCTGATATTATCTTAAAGACATCATATTAGAGTCTTAGACTGCTTACGAGACATATACTTCTATCTTGTTTAAACCACTGTTATTTTGTTTTGTTTCACATTGTCATTTGTAATGTGGAGCTGAACTTGATCTTAACTGATACAAAGAGATAACTTGCAAGTTAGAATATGGGGAGAAAGGAGCAGTGAGTTAATAGTCATTCATGCTGTTACAGTATAAAGTTATGTTAAACCATGTTAGTATAAACACCAGGATTAGAACACATTCGTGGGGAAACAACAGTTTTGAATGAATCTTAAAGATAGGGTTATAATTTATGAATTGTTTTAAGGATTTCCTATCATGAAAAAAAATCACTCAGATTATAGACTTTAATGAAATGCAGAAAACTACATTATAAATTTGTCATCTCAACTGAAGGCGACCCATCCATAAATATAATTTTTTGATGCTTAATACTTTCTCAATCCTCTAATCATGTGTTTGTGGGTTTCTCCAACTATTCAAAATGTAAAAAAGAAGACTGTGATGGGGACCATTGATAATACATATGCCAATAATATTTTATTGTTATAGAAAAGAAAAATGGTAAAACACCACTCTATTCTGATTTTCCTGTCCTTGCTTCCTGAATCCAGTTGAGTGGTTAGAATATTCCCCATCTGCTATCGTCTAAATGTGTCCCCCAGAATTCATGTGTTGGAAACTTAATCTCCAATGCAACAGGGGTGGGAAGTAGGGCCTAATGGGAAGTGTTTAGTCATGAGGGCTCTGCTCTTACGAACAGATTAGTGCCATTATAAAAAGGGCTTTGGGGAGTGGGTTCACTCTCTTGCACTCTCACCCTCTCGCACTCCTGCCTTCTACCATGTGATGATACAGCAAGAAGGCCCTCGCCAGATGCTGGAGCCTTGATCTTGGACTTTCCACCCTCCAGAACTATGAGACAATAAATTTCTTTTCAATATAAATTACCCAGTCTCAGGTATCCTGTGATAGCAGCACAAAACAGACTAAGACACCATCTTACCCTGGAGCCAGTACAGGACTTTGAGTGACAGAATGATAACCTCTTCTCTATCCTTTGTTTCTCTTGGACAGTCCCATATTTTGAGTGAACATCACCTAGTCCCTGCAAGTTTCTTTTATATCCTCTCTAACTTCTTCAGTATTAGACTTAGAGGATTGCTTCAGGGGTCTCAAATTCTGGGTTTTACTCCATCCTATTTCTTCTTTTTCCATTTTTTCCCATTTGCTCCCATCAGCGTACATGGAGCCTTGACTTTCGTCCTTGCCAGCAGCGAGAAGACATGCCCAGACACTAGTGGAGACAGGTGCTGGCTTTAGCAGCACATATTCTAAATGTGACTGATCAATGGCTTATACATTATTCTAATGAGTTATTACACTTGGAGCTCTCACTTTAGATTAACTCCTCTAGAGGGGTTAAAAAAAATTAGTCTATTATAACTGTGGCTTTTAAAGGCTTTTTAAAATTGTAAATATTCTCTGCACCCTGGATATGCTTTGAATAATTGAGAACAGAGCTCTAAAAGCCTCCCATAGCCAGGCTATGGGGAACTTCTCATCAAAAGGACATAATCTAATCCATGACAGCATCTCTCAGGAGCCGCAGGAGGCCTGCAGATGCTGCCACGGTGCTAGAAAGAACAGACCCACAGTCTCACAGCTGCACCACTCCCTTCTTTGGGGAACAAAGAGAGAACTTTAGCGTGCAAAGGTCTTCTCTGGGCTTCCCTTATACTCACATAAATTCCTCTGCTGATAAAATAAATGACAGAGCAAAAGGTGTAGTTGCGAGTGGTTGATATTGTGCCATAGAGAGTGGTTCACACACTTTTTTGACCTTGAAATCCTTTATGCAAGTAAAATTAGATAGAAGGGGTTGGTCTGGTTGAATGAGAGGCAGGCAGGAGCCTTACCATCTGAGCTTCTCCCCTCCCATGAGGAGCTTCTAACTGGGCTCTGCTGGGTCACCTGGACAGCACTGCACTGAAGCTTTGTCCCCATAGAATGATGCAGTTGATAGGCCACAGGAAGAGCAATTCCCACATCTAACCTTCTGGGAGATGCCAGAATGGATGCATGATAATCACTGGGAGAGTTGGTCAACATTCAAATTACCGGGCCTGATTAAGTCCAGTAGTGGGTCCTGGCAATCTGGACATTTAATAAGATCTTCAGGTAATTCTGAGACACAGACAAGTTTGAGAACCATGATCATGGCATGGACAAAAATCTACACCCATGTTTCTGAGAGTGAGGACCCAGGACCACCTGCAACAGAATCACCCGCATGTCTGAGCTGTGCACATGAGGACATGGACAGCTACGCTGAGAAACGGAACATGCAGGTTACCCTGGCCGAGCTGAACCAGGTTTTGGCCTGCACTGTATCGAAAGCAGGAAGCTACTGAGTCTGGAAATATTCCCACGTGGATCACAATTCAAATCCACAGTTTCTCTTACAGAGTTTCTGGATGTCGGGCAGGACCAACGCCCCTTCCAGGAGACTCACCGGCGACTGAGCGCCATGTGCTCACTTTCTCTCCCCTCTTCCCCCATCCGAGAATCCTCTACTGAGGCTTAGATTTAGAAAAATCGGCTCAAACCGATTCATGTTCTTCCAAATCTCTTGTCTTATTCTTGGATCTCTGTCAAAAAGTGAAGCTCTTTTTCTCTACATCTGCTGGGACCTCCTTTTCCCAAAGCATGAAAATGGAAAATCTTAGATGCTTGAGGTTAAGAAAGGGCCTCAAGGTACAAGTACATTCAGAACAGATACACACTGGTGCTGATAATGTTTTGTTTTTTGAGGTGAGTGTTAGGCACACAGGTGTGTTCAACTTATAAAAACACATTTAGTGTGCTTGTGATTGGTGCACTTTTCTGTCTGTATATACTTCCATAAATTTACGATAAAAATTGGTTAATATCTCAAAATATTATTGTGGCCATAATCAATTGGTTGATCATGAGAAACAAAGACGAAGATACGGAAAAATTCTGAACACCAATTGTTAGTGGAAATTATCCCAGTATTGTAATTACAAGTGATTTTCATATTTATTTATCCATATCCTTCTAATTTTATCAAGAAAATTTTAAAATCAAGAAAAACACTTCTTAAAGTTTCTGTTCTAAATGAGGACAATCATATACAGCAAAAGAAATTTCCCAAGCATGTTACCTGGTGATGATCCTCCCGGGGCCGCTCCAGCAGTGAATTCTGAGCATTATCTTTCATCCTAACGTTGTGCTGGCGAAGCTAATTCGCACAGGAACAATTTCCATCTCTGGACATATCTGTACACAGTTGATGGAGCCAAAAGAAAACTTCAAAGAACTTCTAAGGAATAGAATGCTTTTCAGAGACCCTTGCTAAGTCAGAATTCTGCAAGTATTTATATAAGAAGCCACTTAACGTCCACTTGACTGATGGGTACTTCAATTGCAATAGGGCAGCTGCCGAACAGAAAGCAAAGCGTGTTCACTCCCGTATGCGCTCTCCCAAGGGTCAGCATTATACAACGTGCATGCCAAAGAGTCACATGAGGTCTCCCTGCATGGCAACTCCAAGGCCTGCTGGAGAGAAACTGCAAGCAGGCAGGATTGTCTTTGGTGCGCAGCCAATTTCCCTCTCAGACCCCCGACCGGTCCCATCGCCACCCCTCTCCCGCCCCACCCTCCCCCGACCACATACCCCATTCGGCTTCCTGTTCTTTTTCCCTTTCTCACCCTCAGCTGGATAACATTAAATTTGATCTTTTCAACAAATACACATAAAGCAGCTACTCTGCAGGATCAGCTGGTAATAGTGTTACCTGAAGACAGTTTAATATGGTCCCTAAATCCTTTTTTGTAACGAGGAATTCTGAAAATAGAGGGGTTTTCAGACAGGCGGTAGCATGGATATTTCTGGACAGAAACGAGCCATCTCTGACCCATCTCGTGTTGTACTGAGAGGCATGCTACTTCAGAAAGCTTTCTCCAACCCTCTCTCCTTGCTTTTATAAGTTCACCCTAATGCCAAGGACCCAAGGTTTGGGAAAAACCTTCTTCTGGGATCTCCTTTGCTAATAGGCTCAGTAAGGTGGCCTCTTGGGGCAGCGCTTCACGGTGAAAGGACAAGGAATGTCCCCTGCAGGCTCTCACCACGCCCACACATCTGGACCCCTCTGATAACAAGTAAGTGAATTTTCAAAGGCTCAGCGTGCTCCTCCCGGCTTCCGGACCAGGCTGCTGCCTCCTGGTCTGCAGCCCAGCGCTGAGCATGTGAACGCTGTGGTTCAATGAGCTCCATACCCCAAGCCACGTTCCTCTGGCCCTTCGATGTAATGAGACCTGCCTACTGCTTGGAGCAATGGGTGCTTAACCTCTCTGCACCTTGGTTTCCTTACCTGTAAAATGGGAAGAACAACAGTGCCTATCATACAGCATTATTATTAAGATCAAATAAATTAAAACAGGTAAAGTGCTTAGCAGAATACCGTGCAAACAGTACTCAATACATATCATTTATGATAGCTGTTTCAGCACCCAAACCCATTCTTATCAGAGTTTTCCACGTGACAGGGGTGAAACTCCTGGTCTCACACCTTAATTAGTATTTTGTATTAGGATCCACTCAAATGCTGTTCATCGAGGTGTCATAGCTCCCATTTATAAGTGCTCACCACATGCAAGGCACACTTTACATGCCCTGTCTCCTGTCATCCTTGTAACCATCTTCTGAGGTAGGTGCTCTTGCCCTCCCCATTTTACAGGTGAGGAAACTAAGGCACAGGGAGGTTCTTTGAATGCCTGAGGTTACACAGTTACTAAATGGCAGGACTGGGATTAGAACACAGGCAGTCTGGCTCCACACTCCACATTTTAGCTACTGCCCCCCCCCCCCGTGTGCCTTGGGTCAGAAGACACAAACACACCTGTGTGATCTGAGAGGTGTTCCAGCTGTGACAGGTACTGATCCAAGCTTGCACTCAACTGATGGCCCAATGATGGAATGTTTAATGTTTAAAGTGCTTTTAAAATTTCAAATATTTTTAACATCTATAATTTGTACACATTTCCCATAAATAGGAACAAACTAATAGTATAACTTTTTAATGGTTAATATTTTTAGCAATTAATGTATACTAAGAATTGGGCTAAGTGCTTTACATCCATACTGTCACTTCATTTTCACAAGACCCTTGATGAGCTAGGTATTGTGACTCTATCCATTTTCTAGATGGGGTTCAGAGAGATTAAGTAGCTTGCCAGAAGTCACATAACCAGTGATAGCACCTGCCTTGTAGGGCTGTTATAGGACTCAAATGGGATCATGCATGTAAGCAAGTGCTTAGCTTAGCATAGAGCCTGGTGTATTATTTGTGTTGTTCCCAAACTGTTCAATGGAATATTAGTAGAATTCTCTGTCTCACTCTCTTAGGAAAGACCATTCTACTCAGTCAACGTAAAAAGAGATCTTTACTGGCTAAAACAACTATACTTGTTACTAGCTAACAGGAAGATTGTAAATTCAGCTGCCTATGAAAAATTCCCAGATTCATCTAAAAGTCTCCTTTTAACTAAAATTAACTTATTCAATTAAATGTGTCCAAAACTAGGAATTTTCTGGGGGAATAAGCTATAGATAGAAACCACATCATATATTTCTTTTTTTAAATTTAATTACATTATTATTATTTAAATGTCTGGTAGAAATTATGTCCCTAAATATCAGTTCTAACAGGACAGATGCTTTCCTAATAACTTCTTTCTTTTCTCTCTCTCTTTTCACCCAAAGACTCTGGCTCCATCCTTTCCACCCACCACCTCTCCAAGCCAATCAGACTATTGCTCCTGGTTTTATTTTGGGATCTGACAGTAGATTCCAACATTCTTAGTAGGATCATTGACCAAAGAGGTTATTAGATAAGCAAACTTTCCTCCTCCTAATACTGACCACCACTCACAGCATAATGTGGTTGAATAATGGGGTTTAAAGACTCCCCCATGAGGGGTGAGGTTGAAGGGAAGGAGAGAATGAAGAGGATGAACATCCTGTCTGCCACACTTCGTGTTACCCTCTCCCAATGTGTGGAGAACCAGAGCAGGAGAATCTGGGCTTCACTTCTTACCCCCCTCCCAATTTCTTATGGGAACCTGTCTTCAAACTCCCAGAGTTTTCAAAGGATTAGTAAGCACTCTTTTAAGTGCCCTCTTTCTCCCTACCCTTTCCTCTCCCTCACACCCTTTAACCTAAACTTCCCTTTCATTGGAGTGAATGCCTTGACATTTCCCTACTAGAGCTGAAAGGTGAGGAGAGGCGGTGCAAGTGGGAGATACAGATGGGTTTGAATGGCCTCCTGCACAACCTGTGGGTGAGGGAGAGCTTCCCCCCTAGGGTGAGGAAGGTGGCCAACTTTGGACCAACAGCAGCTTATCAGTCACATATACCCACAGCCTAGGGGAGGAGGACACAGCACCATTCAGGGCCACACAGGGGTCACACTTGGGAAGAGAGTGAACGATCTGGGCTGTGGGGGGCAGGCTTTGTGGTATCAAGAGGGTGGGGGTGCCCCTGTTCCCACAGAAGGATGCAATGGGCTTGTTTGAATAATTTCTTGGGCTGGCAGGGAACTGAAATCTGCTACTCAGGGATAAGCAGGAACTGCACCTGGCCCCCTCAGTGAGAAAGGTTGTTTGGCTGGGGGGACTTTACCCACTAAGGCAGAGTGGGGAGGAGAATTTGCAGTTAGGCCACTCCAGGCCGTCCCAGTTTACCAGATGTCAAGGCAGCACATAATATTAATTTTAGGCCTTACACCACAAAAGGTGGGTACAAAGGGGAGTGTGTGAAAAACAACTCTTGGCATATGCACCCAGATGAGAAGGAACACGCAAAAAAACTTGAGAGTCGAGTCTATCATGCAAGCCCAGATGTTCCTCTTCAAAGCCAGAAATAGAGTGTGGCTTTCAAGAGCCCTCCACGCAAGCAAAGCTCTGCTCTCATGTCTCCAAATACTCAAATATTAGCCTGGTTTTTCTTCTTCCAGAATATTCCATGGACTTTTATTTGCTTTATGATAAGCCTGAATAATTATTTGAGGGAAAATGTATTGCTAGGATTATATAAGAAAGTATAATACATGAATTGTAAAAACCCCATATCAACCCAATGGTCACTATTTCAGCACACCAAGAACAACAGCAAGAGCTCCCATTTCACTGAGGATTTACTGTGTGCTCTATATACACCATCTCTCATTTAATTCTCATGCCTGCCTTACGAGGTACGTGTTATCCTCAGAAGGAAAAAGGTGGTAGAGTCAGACAGTTGCTAAGTGACAGGGCAGGAATTTTAATCCAAGCCTGCACAGAACTAATACAATATTTTTTTAAGCTTTAATGATAAGTATCTAGTCTGGCAAATGAAAAATACTATTGTGTCTTTAACTTTATAGTAACCAGCTATTAATTTATTTAGTTATTCAGCAGATGTCAACATTGTCAACAATATTTGTTGACAATAGACTATCTGCTATGTGCCAGGCATTGATCCCAGCAATGAGAAGTCAAGGCCCTTAATGATTCAGAGAATAGTGTGGAAGTGTGGACATCCCCTTGTGACCATGATGAAGCAGCAGGACTGTGTTTACCCTCTCACCTTAAACAACTAAAAAGAAATGAACAAAATGCATAAAACGGTAGCTTTCAGACATTGGGCAACAGGCAGTGGAGCACAGGAAGTGGAGGATTCCCTTAGAGAAGGGAAGCGGATGAGGTCAGCCCCGTGGGTGACCCTGCTCACTGCCTCATTTCCAGATCTGCACACAGAGGAGAACGTGAACAAAGCCTGGCAGTCTCCCTGATTGGCGGAGACGGAGTTGAGAATCTGGGGAGGTCAAAGCAGCTAGAAGTTGCAGGGCAGAGCACCAGAGAGTGGAGAGCTGTATGGAGAGGGAGGAGCGGCACAGAAAGAAGTTTCTGGAGATTTCCCGAGTTCCTCTTGAGTCTTAATGCCCAAAGCCAAAGAAAGGACCACCTGAGAGAAACAGGCAGGATAATCCCTGGGACTCACACAGGGCTGGGAGTAATTTGTGTTCCCAGCAGCCAGAGTGGAAAAACTTCGTAATGCACAGGGCATTAAGTAGAGGACACAGAAGAGGACCCACTCCGTACTGCGCCCAAAGGCTGCCCTGGTTGTGCCTAACCAGGTTTCAAAGCAAGCCTCAAGAGGATCAAACTATTTCCAAGAAACTTAACTGCAAACCAGAAAAAAGAACTCAAGAATATTTAAAGGAATATTAAAATCTCCAATACGCAACAAGGTAAAACTCACCATGTCTGGCACCCAATCAAAAATTACTAAGTATGCCAATAGGCAGGAAAATACGACCTCTAATGAGGAGTAAAATAAATTATTCCAGAGAAACAGTAACAGAAATGACACACAGAATAGCATTAGTAGACATGGATGTTAAAACAATTATAATAAATATATTCCATATGCTCAAGAAAGTAGAGAAAAGATTATGCTTGTTAAGAGAAGACATGGATGATATAAAAAAAAAAAGAGAGAGAGCCAAATTAAATCCCTGGATATTGCAAGTATGATGGGTGGTGTTTTGGATATCTCATGACCACCCACAAATGCAGAACTCACTAGAAAAGCCCACAGGGCTCAGAGGCAGGGTAATCACAGCTATGTTTTATCAAAGCAGAAGGATACACAACAGGCCCAGCAAAGGGAAAAGACACATCAGGTGCAGTCTGGAAGAATTTAGGCACAGGCTTCCAAAGTTCTCCCTCTGGGGCTGGAGACAGGTGGGGTGGCCACACAGAACATACTCCTTCCTTCAAAAAATGCAATGTTTCTTCCCAGATGAGCCTGCTTAAGACTCAAAGTCCAGGATTTTCATTGAGGGCAGATCATTTTGGTACTCTCTGCCTGAGTGACAAACCACAACTATCAAAATTCCAGACTCTGAAGAATAAAGCAGGTATTCACCATAAATTACATCATTTGCACAGATAATCTAGGTAAGCTGGTGCATCAGGGTTCAGTGTCTTAGGTGGGCAAATCATCCTTATCAATATAGGGAACATTCCAAATCCAAGTTCCCAGAGGGCAGTCAAGGGCCAGCCCCCACAAATAGGTCCTTTTAAAGGTAGTGACATCAAGCCTCCTATATTAACTCTTTCCTTGCATGGATGAAATTAAGAGCAGATTAGATACTGCCAAAGAAAAGATTAGTGAACATGAAGACATGGTAATAGAAGTTATCTAAAATGAAAGTAAATTTATATGATGACCCCTAAGTTTTTGCCTGGAACAGCTTGAAAAATGGTGCTATTATGAACATAATGGAGAGTTACTTTCTGGTAAAACTGAATAGACTTTCTGGTAGAAAAGAATTATTTTTCTCATTTTACTGATGAGAAAGGTCAAGTAACTACTTCTCAAGAACACATAGTTGATTTGATAGAGCCAAAAATGCAAGCACATATGTCCATGTCTCCAAATCCTTTGTGTTTTGCATTGTTCTTTGCCTTTACATCTATTTAGAACAGAATTAAACAAGCTCTTTTATTTAACAGTTATGAAAATAGAGGTTCTGGAATGCATATGGAGTCATTTGCACTGATAGAGGTAGCACGGTGGAAGGTCGTAGACCAGCGGTCCCCAACCTTTTTGGCACAAGGGACCAGTTTCGTGGAAGACAATTTTTCCACAGATGGGGGTAGGGGTGGGAGTGGGGGATTGGGGGGGGAGGGAGGAAGCAGAGCTTAGACAGTGATATGAGGGATGGGGAGTGGCTGTAAATACAGATGAAGCTTTGCTCACTTGCCCTCCACTCACCTGGCCCCCTGGTTCCTAAGTTTCATGGAAGATAATTTTCCTCCTGGGGCAGGGGAGTGGGGGTAGGGAGAGCAGTGAAGCTCTGCTGCCCAGTCCCTAACAGGCCACGGAACCGGTCTGTGGCCCCGGAGTTGGGGACTGTAGTCATAGACCAAAAGTGTGATTTCAAAGGTTGAAATAGCCTAAACCTCTGCCCCTTCATCTCCCTCCTGCAAAAATAATAAATAAATAAACCCTATTCTGCCTACAGAATTTTTTAGTGATTTTTTTAACTGAAATAGTTTTAGGATAACTAAAACTATAAGGTAAAGATGGGAAATATGCAATCACTTTTCTCTTTCAAACAAGGAAAACATTGTTCATATATCATCGCCCTTTCCCACTCTAAGCTCTCAGATACAGTCTCAGAATCCTTCTGAACACATTGCTCCAGGCAGCCATTCTCAAAGACTGGAATTAGAACTCAGAATGAAACCTCCTTGCCATCTTTACCTTGAGAGTCATCCATTATAGCATAGTGGCTAGAATTCAGATTCTAGAACTTCATTGCCTACCTAGCCTCAAATCCTAGCTCCACCACTTACTGTGTGAATTTGAATAATTAACTTAATCTTTCTGTGCTTTTACCTTTAATTTGAGGATAGTAAATGTATCAACTTAAGAAGGTTTTGTAAGAATTAAATGAGTTAAAATATATGCAATACTTAGACTAGAGCCTGGTACATGGTAAGCATTATATGCTTTAGCTAGCATTATTATTATTGCTATTATTCAAGCTATATGATAAAGTTTTGAGAATCATTTTTGGCAAGAAGCAGGGAGAGAAGGGGCTGAAGGTATTGGGCACCTGAACAAGAAGAAGAACAAAAGAAAATGGAATGAAATGAATCCTTTATACAGTTCTACTTGTCTCAGTCCTGCTTGCAGGGATGATAAAAAGATAGAATACAGGGGAGTAAACTAGACCATCTCTCAAAGATTATTTTGTCCCTCTAAATTCTACAACATTTTGAAAAGAAAAAGGGAAATTTGTACAAAAATTCTTAACAAAAACACTCTAAATATCCAATAACATAGTATTTGATTAAGTACAAACTCTGACCTGCCCGTACAATGCAATACTGAATGTCCCCATTAAGATGCATGTTTTAGGCCGGGCGCGGTGGCTCACGCCTGTAATCCTAGCACTCTGAGAGGCCGAGGCGGGTGGATCGCTCAAGGTCAGGAGTTCGAGACCAGCATGAGCAAGAGCGAGACCCTGTCTCTACTAAAACTAGAAAGAAATTATCTGGCCAACTAAAATATATATAGAAAAAATTAGCCGGGCATGGTGGCGCATGCCTGTAGTCCCAGCTACTCGGGAGGCTGAGGCAGTAGGATTGCTTAAGCCCAGGAGTCTGAGGTTGCTGTGAGCTAGGCTGACGCCACGGCACTCACTCTAGCCCGGGCAACAAAGTGACACTCTGTCTCAAAAAAAAAAAAAAAAAAAAAAAAAAGATGCATGTTTTAGAACACTTGATAGTTTAGGAAAGATCTCATAACACATTAAGTTAAACAATGAAACTATAAATCATATATAAAATATGTTCAGGTATTTACAAAATACATACAAATATTAATATAGTGCATGTAAAAAATATTCTACAGGTATACATGGTATACATATAACCATATGTGAAATATGTATATTCTATCCATAGAAAACATAGATGAACATATACCAGAATGTTAACATGGTTATATTTGAATAATTATATATAATTTAATTATAATTTAATGTTTACACATTCCTATATTTATCAAATTTCCAAATAAGCATATATTACTTTTATTTGGATTTTTTTAAATTATACATTTAGCCTTGGTCAAAATACTAAATATCTGTTGGATAAAGCCAGCATTTTTTACTTGGTCATAATCGAGTGTTAATTGAAAAGACATAACCCTAATAGTGAAGACACACAATAAAATAAAAGAATCAAGGTATTTAAACAAATTGTCATTCACATAATTCTGTTCCACAAAAATCATGCTAATTCTTCTCTATATAATTTAGAGAAAACTTATTTTCCTAGATAATTATGTGTAGCCTACCTTTTCTTATAGCAAACAAAAAATATATATTTTTATCCCTTCCCAAAGCCCACCAGTGATGTGCTTGACTTCAAACAATGCTTCCCAATTTTCAGTAGAGAAGACTATTTATAATATCAGGTATCAATATTTCTACTCAAGAGGCTGAGGCAAGAAGATCGCTTGAGCCCAAGAGCTGGAGGCTGCAGTGAGCTATCATTAGGCCCCTGCAGTCCAGCCTGGGCAACAGAGCGAGGCCCCATCTCTTAGAACAAAAAGCGGGGGGCAGGAGTGGGGGAGGCTTCATTTGTCTGCCTGCATTGGCATTCTTTCCTGTAGATGACACTCTAGGAGCTTTCAATGAATTAAAGGCGCTTTTGCCGTGAGAAGCCAACAAAGCTAGGCGTGGTGGCTCCAGGTGTTAATATTTCTAAAACCCGGATAGTGCACCATGTCTTCACCCCGGTGCCCTGGAAAACTGAGCCTAATGTAGTTACCTGCTGCCACTCTTGCTCCCAGGACAGCAAGACCGGGAGCAAACGGGGAGGGGCGCGGTGCAGGAGAGAAGGTGAGGGCGAGGCGGAGCGTACGCAGCCGCCCCAGCTCCACGGGAAGACCAAGTCTGGGTCGCACAGGCATCGCCAAAAATGCCATAAGGAACCAGCGAGCCTCCGAAGAGCTGATCCAGGGGAGGGTGAGAGAGGGGGTGACGCTCTGACTCTTTTCTATTTCCTGCCAACGATGCAGCACTGAGCCGCAATCCTCCCCCTGGACTTCCAGGCTGAGCCTGTGTCTGGCAGCTGCTGGGGGAGCCAGGTCCCCTGTCCCGCAGTATGAACTTCCTCTGAACCCAGAAATGGAGGCAGGAGCCAGAGCCTTTGTGAGACAGGTGGCCAGGTCTGGGTGCCTGAGGACGTCCTCGCCCAGGAAAGGGTGAGAGGGCAGGTGGTAGCAGCGGCCAAGACTGCTCTTGAGCAGGTAACCAGGGCCTGAGGGGCGAGTGGGGTGAAGTGAGTCCGGGGAGATGCATATATGAGCACGGAACACACCACTGGGCCTGGTCCACCAGCCTCAGGGTGCAATGTCCTCGTTCCCTACGGGTCTCCAGGTTAAGAATGAAACTACCGCTGCTGATAGGAGGGTGCCATGGAAACTGCTTTGAATTAAGTCGACTTTGCCTACTTGCTCCTGGTGTGACTTGGCAAGTTACCTTCTCTGGGATTTCTCCAATTTCAGTTTTTTAATCTTCAAAAATTTGTCTTTATTATGTTCCTTTTCGAATATTTCAAAAAGTGACATATTGCCATTGAAACCAATGAAATAATGCAAAGAACAAAAATAATGCCTCTCACTTTCGTCCCCTTCTGTGCATAACCAACATTTACAGCCTAGCCAACAGGTACATGTTTTGTAAGCAGGGAGAAAGATGTGAAAGGAAGTGGGCCAGGCTGTATAAGCCTTCTATAATTTTCTTCTTTTTCACAGACACACAAAAATCACACTGCACAATTACTCTGCAATTTGGTTTCTTAACTGTTATACATCATAGACTTCTCTCCAGGCAAAAAGGTATAGCTCTACCTCATTCAGGTATAGCTTTCAAGTTAATCCTGAGACACTCTCTTTTAGGGACTGCGATTTTTATTTTTCTATGTAAAATTATTTATCTTGTCTCATTAAAATCGTCTTTAGATTTTCTTCCTAAGAAAAAAATAGAAGCCATCTAGCACAGTGCTTAAGCATGCAGCCTCTGATGTCAGACTGCTTGAGCATAATTCCTAACTCCACTGCTGAGTAGCTGTGTGACTTAGGACAAGTTACTTAACCTCTCTGTGCTTCAGTTTCCTCGTCTGGAAAAAAGAGTACAGTACTCACCTCCTGGATGGTGTTGGGAGAGTTAATATACTTAAAGCACGTCAGACAGTGCCTGGTACAAAGGGAGTACCCAGTAAGTGTTAACTATTACCGTTGCTATAATTATTATCATCCCGTAGTGCCTACATAAATAGAAACACATCCATTTAACAAAGAAATAAAAATGAATTAGGCCAGGGGCGGTGGCTCACCCCTGTAATCCTAGCACTCTGGGAGGCCGAAGTGGGGGGATCGTTTGAGCTCAGGAGTTCAAGACCAGCCTGAGCAAGAGTGAGACCCCATCTCTACTAAAAATAGAAAGAAATTATATGGACAACTAAAAACACATATAGAAAAAATTAGCCAGCCATGGTGGTGCATGCCTGTAGTCCCAGCTACTCGGGAGGCTGAGGCAGGAGGATCGCTTGAGCCCAGGAGTCTGAGATTGCTATGAGCTAGGCTGACGCCGTGGCATTCTAGCCCAGGCAACAGAGTGAGACTCTGTCTCAAAAAAAAAAAAAAAAAAAAATGAATTGAGCCCTACCCTGTATCATGTGCTAAGTACATAAGGATGACAAAGACAGGGTCTCTGCCACAGAGATTGGGGGAGAAGATACATACAGGAACAGGTAAATTGCAGTATCACATGATAGATGGTTTAATAACAGGAGAAACCCGGAGCCAAGGGCCTCAGTGATGGGAGTAAGCAATTGTGCCTCAGGAAATGCTTCAAGTCTGAGATGGGTCTTGAGTAATAAGAATTTGCCAATCAGAGGTGGTGGCATTAGAGTGGGTGTTCTGCGTCTAGGGAGCAGTATGTGCAAAAATGAAAATATTCCTCTAGGCAGCTGACAAACATCTTCCATGAGGAGATAGTCAGATATGACGATTTTCTTCCCATTTTCTAAAATGTCGTATCTCGGTAGTTCAAGCCAGAGCATTTGGTCATCTGCCAAGCACTTTGCAAAATGTTTTGGTTCCTGTGACTCATCACCACCATAAACTCATCAACTACTATGACTCATTTTCAGCCCTATTGAAATTATATCTCTACAAAAGCTTATCTTTCTCCATGAAACATGCCATCAAGTGAACCACCAAATACTCTTGTTAAGGACTACCCCAAACAGTCACTAAGGATAATTGTCATACTTGCTACATACTATGCCCCAACATGGACTTCTGTACTGCCAGGGAGTTTGTCAGGGAACGAGAAATTAACATTGAGCACAAGCAAAAAATGTGGAATGATCATCAGGAGACACAATGAAGCAGTTGAAGTAAAACTAGATCTACATATATTAACATGGATCAAAAATGTGACGTTGAAGGGAAAATGCAAGATGGAGAATATGTGCTCGTGATTCTATTTTTAAGATACATAAAATATTGCTGTATATTCATATGTAAAATATGGATTCGAAGAATATAAACAAACTCAATATAGTGGTTACTCTGGGGAGGAGAGACAGGAATGAGAGATGGTATAGGGGGGTGGGAAAGGGTAAAGTAGACTTAGCTATATCTTTAACGTTACAAAAAGACAAAGCAAAATGTTGACAGTTATGACTTAGCTGTACTTTTTTCATTTTTAAGTAAAAATGTGATTCCTTTTTCTGTTCTATAACTTACTTTGTATCTTCCTATTTTCTTTACCTTCAGAGATACAAACTAGTCCTACCATTTCAACTTAAGACATAGACACTATTTACAACTTTTTTAATCAATCAGAGTTCAATCAGAGAAGTAGAAACTGCTCTACGTATAATATTTCAAACAGAAAAGAGTTAGTACATAGAATTAGATGCTTTCAAAACCATTAAAAGTGTTGGGAGCAAAAATCACACGGGGTGGAGGGCCACTAGCTTTCAGTGGTTAGCTGTAGATTTGGTCCAGAGAATCAGGAAGTTCCTGCTGCTGCCCAGCAGTCAGGAAATCTGGGGCTGGCACGAAAGGGGTGGAATTATCTGCAACACCCTTATTTTGTAAAGGTCAGATATGCAGTTCTTTTTCTTCAGTTAACATTTTCTCTTAGCTGGGGTTAAAAAACAAATTAGGTGCTCCACTGGCTTTTCATCCTGTGTAACTGAATCCAGCAAGGAATAATCCAAGGACCCCCCACCGGAATAGAAACTTTCTTCTTACTAGAGGGTGCAGACCACCTCTACTCTATGAAGCAAAGCCAGTTGCTAATTAAATAAGCTTCCCCCTCTCTGAAATAGGCAAATCCTGTATCATTCCTGATTGCCAGGTCAATGAGGTTATTGTGTCTGCTGGCCCAATGCTAAAGGGCACACAAAAGCAGGATGGCTTCAGGATTCAATGGGAAGAACAACAAATCCATGGGGGTACAAACATTTTAGTTACATAAATTGCTTTAGTACCATTTGAGTCAAAGTTGTAAGTGTGCCCATCACCTGCAAACAGAAGACTGTGCCTTCTTCCACACAGAACCTTCCACACTATACTGAACTGTACATGTAAATAAAGTTTCTCTATTTTCTGGAATTTCAAATCCTAACTGCTTTCATTGTTTGAGGGTTCAAGGAATAATAGGAAACAGGTTTTAGATAGTGATAGCCCTTCCTCTGTGAAGATATCTTGATCCTTTTAACTTGCAAAGACTTTTCTGAACTCTTCATTTCCTGTATAATATCGCTTTCTGGTTTAAAAAACAAAACAAGAGTGTTTGTTATAGTTCTCTGAACCATTACTCATTTCCCCCACTCTAGTCTATGAAAACATTTGTCACGGCATCCACATCTTATGGTACACATTTATTTAGATGAATGTTAGCATCTCTGGCCCCGTGCTCCCCTTCCACTGTCTGGGAAACACTCCCAGAGGAAACATCATGGTTCACTCATCTCTTTCCTCCCTGTGCCTAGACCAGAGCCTTGCACACAGGAAAAACTCAGTGAAGGTTTATTGGATGAATGAATAAATAATGAACAAATTATTTCTCTCAGGCTGCAGCAGATGCTTTCTTTTCAGTGATTACTGTCCCAACTTTCAATTCACTTCCACCCCTGTTTGGGGCCTGGAGGCCTATTCAGAGAACACAGACTACTTCCATGCCTTCTCAGAGAGAATCAGGAGACGTGATTTTTCCAATCTCTCTATGCTTTTTCTGGTTGCTGTTTGTCTGTGTTACTTTGTTACTTTTTCTTTAAAATTGAGAAATATAACACATAGAGAAAAAGTCATGAAATATAAATAGCAATTTAAGAACTATTATAAAATGGACACCCAGGTAATGGCCACCTGAACACAGAAGCGACACGTTGCCGGCATGCCAGCAGCTCATCAGGTGCCCCGTCCCAGACACGATGCCCTCTCTTCCTCTAAAAGTAACTGCTATCCTGACTCTACGGTAATCGCTCTTCACTTTCTTTTAAAGAATATTTCCTCCTAAGCATTCATTTCTGCATACTATAAATTACTGTTTTCTGTTTTGGGAACTTGGTATAAACAGAATCACAGAGTATGTTTCCTTTTGAATAATAAATTATGTTATTGTCACTTGGAATCAAGATTTTGAGCATAAGAAATACAAGATAAAAGCCGCTCGGTAAAAAGCACATGATACTAAATTCAAATTGGAAATATCAGTGTAAACTCATGATGTATTTTTTCTTTTAAAATATACATTTTGTAGTTCTAGCACTGAAAAGACCTAAAAATAATGATCAACTTAGAAGTAACAAGCCATCCTAGAACCCAGATTGTAGTTTCTAAATACTATACCCTACTAAAAGGAACAGGGATCCTTGAAAAGTGGCTCATTCCAGGTCTGAGGCAGGAATGGTGCAAGATAAGCTTAGAACCAGACAGCAAGGAAGCTATCAAAGACTGCTGGGTTCAAGTCAAAAAGACATACCCAATTGAAGTCTCCCATGGATCAAAAAAAGGAAAATTTGGTAATCAAAATTAATAAGAATAATAGCAATATTTTGAAACATTATAAAATTATGTGGGAAATCATAAGCTCATAATGATACTAAAAAATACCAAAAAACTAATTGGTCACCTGTAAGGGTTACAATACCTGTAAGGTTATTGTGCTGAAAATTAAAAAATAAAGAGAAAGAATTGGGCATTCCTGAACAAACTGTATTTAAGGAAACCAAATAGTTCAATAGGTGAAGTTCTTTATTAAAGAATTTCAGGTCATAGATGCATAAAAATGACAAAATTAGAATATTACCATTTTCTAAGCCCTAATGAACTAATGGGTCTAATCACTAATCATCAATGATTGCTAAAATGGTTAAGTAAAAGGCTGATGGTGAGCTCTATAATATTAATAAATAACCAAACTGACAATCTTAAATTATTGATCAGTCTTATCAGAAAAAAAGAAATAAGTAGACACTATTTGCTTCTTAATGTAATGTCACAGATACACAATACTGTCTGTGAAATATCATAGCCCTGCCCCTCTCCCACCAAATCTGCTCAGGCTTCCAGATCTAAATACAAGATTACAAGAAATACAGATAATAGGAATACTAGATGTAGAAAATGAGAAAAAGAAGATGTTAAGTATTAGCAAATCCTAGAATGTGAAAAATTTTGTATGGCCAATCATTTCTTCAAAATATAAATGGTAAGATAAAAATGAGAGCAGAAAACCTATAGGTTAAAAGAAACATAAAGAGTTATATTAGCCAAATTCAGTAGGTGAGACTTGTTTATATTGTGACTCAAGGTAACAATAAAACATTTATAAGATAATAGAAGAAAATTTTAACACTGACTAGTTGATGATATTAAGGAATTAATGTTAATTTGAGGAGATGAAATGGTATTATGGATTGTTTTTATTTTATTATTATAGTTTTTTTGTAATTTGGGATTTTACAAAGCCATAGAGGGGTGGGAGAATAAGATACTAACCTAAGTAACTTTGGAAACTAGTGGATTCTAAGACTAAAGGCAAAAGGAATTGTACATAGCACTATATTTTGGTTGCTAAAGCTGTTTTCCATGGGGATATGTGTTAACAACTGGGAAATCACTATATATACAAAATGGCATCAAACAGCTGTGTAAATGGATATCAAACGGTGGAAGCCAGGATTCTGACTGTTGGAAGGGAAGGTTACAGAAAAGCAAGGGGAAAAATCTAGAACGATTTATGTGTTAATAAATTAGAGTTGGAGACATCAGTATGAACTCATTTTTATATATAGCTGCATATGAAATATTTATAGATATGTAAATACATGCATATATTTCCTTGTTCTGTCTCAAGAGGGCTTTGAAGCAGTGACCCCCAGTAGCAGTGAGCCCACGTGGAGCCCAGGTCCTAATTTCTAGTACCATTTTCCAATAAAAGGATCCACGAATGATTGGTTCTTAGACTGGGCAAGGCATATACAAGATGAGCCTGAAGCATAGTTAGGAAAAGACTCAAAAACAAACAAACAAAAAGGTGCAAAAACTCCCCATGATAGCAATTTGTCAAAGGGACACAGGAAACAACTGAAAGAGCTCCCAATGGCCAAAGAGGAAACAATTTAAACAACAAAGTAAGTCAGTATTTATATCTCAAGATGTAAGATAACTACCCATGGATACATACTGATGTAAATGATTGGTTGAATAAATAAATAAATAAATGAGGGAGAATAGACAAATCTGGCAGGAGAATTTCCAATAATTGATGTAGATACTTTGCCTTCAAGAAGTTGGAGTCTAATTCCCCACTCTTTAAGTGTGGACTGCACATAATGATTTCCTTCCAAAGAGTACAGTATAGAAATGGGGAGAGAGAGTAACTTTGCAGTGAAGAAACCTGACAAGTGATCAAGGTTAATATCAACAGTGATAAGTCACGCTGACAGTATATACCATTGATATGATGTGGTGTGATGAGAGTGGCACTTTGCCTCTGTCGTCTTCCTTCCCAAACCCCAAAACCCCAGCCTAAACATAAGAAAAACATCAGAAAATTTCCATTTAAGGGATATTCTGCAAAAATACCTGACCGGTATTCCTCAAAACTATCAAGATCATCAAAAACAGGGAAAGTGTGAGAAACACACAGCCAAGAGGAGGCTAAGGATACAAGACAACTAAAAATAATGTGGTATTCTGGATAAAATCCCAGGACAGAAAATGGACATTAGGTAAAAACAAAACAAAACAAAAAACTAAGGAAATCTGAATAAACTATAGACTTTAGTTAATAATAATGTATCAATATTGATTCATTTAATTGTGGCAAATGTATCATACTAGTATAAAATGTTAGTAACAGGAGAAAGTAAAAATGGGATATATGGGAACTCTCTGTACTATCTTTGTAATTTTTCTGTAAACCCAAAATGCTTCCAAAATTAAAGGTTTATAAAAATTTTTTTTAAAATGTGTAGGTAAAAAAAAAATCCTTAGAGAATCAAGAATCATCCTGAATCTAGTTGGGGATGACAGGAAGTGGAAGGAGGTTTAGATGAATGAGGATTGGCCAAGAGTTGATAATTGATTAAACTGAGATTATGGATGTGTGAGGGGTCACTATATTTTTCTGAGGTAGAAGTTGTGTTTTTGTATTTCCTATAACAGGCACCACTGATCAGCATTTATTTATGTAACATTGGAAAGATAAATGTTGTGAGGCTTCCTTGGTCAAGTGTAGGCACATGTTCCTCAGTGAACATTTGGTATTCGAGATTAGGGAGCACGTCCTCATATTCTGGGTCATGGCAACTGCTTGATACATCTGCATTCAATACACTGAGCTTACCACTCAGTAGATCATAGTCACGATGCCACACCAAAAACTCCTTCTGTCTCAAAGAAGAGCATAGATATTCATTTACTCTAGAATTTTGTAAAAATTCCAGAAGATCCAGTGGAGGCCAATTTGATTCTTTTTTTTTTTTTTTTTTTTTTTTTTTTTTTTTACTATCAATTAATTTTATTAGACTGAAGAAACTATGTGAAATATGGCCAAAAATAATCATCATGCATTTACAAAACAATTGGTATAGTATGAAATACTTGCTATTCAGAGTCAACTAATATTTATTGAGCACCTCCTATTTTCCAGGGCCAGAAAGATGTTTGTTACCTTACAGAATTCTAAAAATCATCCTTTTAAATAGAAAATAGTATTTTCCATTTCACAGATGATAAAACTAAGAATCAGACCGACAAGACCTCGCTCACCACCACAGGCAGTAATGTATTTAAAGATACTGCCAATTTTAAGAAAATATATCTATTTTTCAAATTTGTATTAACACAATGTCTTCACGTTTACATTTTTCTTAAATTCCTGTAGACATAATCAGTATTTTTATTTGTATCACCATCACTTCTCTTTCCTAAGAGAAAACCTTTATCTCTCTAGGGTCACCACCATTTATAATTTCTTGCTTATAAATTTTAATAAAATATATATGTGTACATATGGTTTTGACACTTATTTTGATGCATGTAGATTTTAACTATTGTATGATATTTCATTGTTTTGGATTATAGGGATGTTTTAGTCAGCACAGGCTGCCATTATAAAATAACATGGACTGGGTAGCTTAAACAACAGAAACTTATTTTCTCACAGTTCTGGAATAATACAGTATTCCTCTATTATTCTGAAATTTAAAAATGACACAAGCACACACTTCAAAAGCTACACCTGTTAAGAAATAAACTATGATTTCTAAAATATACTTACATATATTTAAAATTAACCTCACTAAAATTTTTGGTTTATAAATATAACTGTATAAATACAGGATGTTAAGAAGCTGAAATGACCATGTATTATGATAGTTAGCCACATATAAGGTACTGAAATACATACTTTTTCAAGTTTGAAGTACCCCTCCTAAGAACTGGGCTAATGGGTGACTCCTTATTTTAGTTTAACTAGAACAAAAAGTGTATTTTACTTTATATTACAGATATATAACCATAGCCAAAAAATCAAACACCACAGAATCCAATAAATATTGAGGATAACTCAATTAATATTATCAAATTCTAGCCAACTTCCAGTATTATGTATGTATATATTATCTTATAGCAAACTGGTTCTAATAAAATATCTTAATAGAAAATCGAACTATAAAGAAACAGACTATTACAGATCTAGTAAATTCTCTTATTTTACAGATTAGGGACTGAGGCTCAATCTTGATAAGTAACTTGCTCAGGTCATATACACCAGTGGGAAAACCAGGACTGATTCCTGAACTTGACTTCTATTCCAGGCTCTTTTGACCGTATCTTTGTTCTCTCATGTTATGACTATCATTTTTTTGCCATACTTTAATTTGGAAAATTATCAAGTAATAAAACTTTTTCTCTTCAGTCCAACAATTGTCTGGTTTTTCTAAAAAATGAGCATTACAAGAACAGGATGCAGTTCATAACATTAAACAACTCTCATAGGTTCATTAAGATGCAATCTTTATACAGGAAAAAGTTCACTTTACATATAATTTGGTTTGGCTGGGAAAAGCTTAACAGTCACAGCTTTAAAACTTCTTTACCCTATATCATAGTGACTTCATATGTTGTAAAATGATTTTCTATAATCTTGACATTTTCTTCAGATAGCCAGTTTTCCTGCTTTAGCTGCCTTACAAGAGCTTCCAAAGACTTCAATCTTCCTAGAGTTTGCTGCTCTTGTAGCTCAAGAAGAGTTATCTTTGAATGTAGCTTAGAGACTTTCTGCCAAAGATGTTCCTTATTTACATCTTGTCTGCAGTAAGAATGTTCAATTTGTAAAACTTCTGTCCCATAGTCTACATCCTTATATAAAGAGTCTTCAATGTCTGTGTCCTCCATTTCCATGGTTTCTTTTTGGGCAGATATAAAAGAATTAACTGCAGGTTTAGAATTTTCTGCAGGTACAAAAATGGCAATAATAGATTCTTTATTTGTGTTTAATTCTTCAACTGTTTGATTAATTGTGCTGAATAAGAATGGCTTTTCTTGTGCTGACTTAATTTCCACGGAATTATTGGTTAAGCTTGGATTAGCAAGATGATTGGTAGTTATTTCAAGCACTTCCTGGGTTTCCAAAGACTGATGAACACCTTCTGAATTTGAAGTTGTCAAAGTAATAGTTGTAGAATTTAGATTCTCAAAAGATGTGTGAAAACCACCTATACCTATATCTTGGTTAACTGATGTTTTCAAGGTAGATTCTGGTTTTCCCGTATCTTGTTTAACTAGATTAAGAGTTAACATGTTATTTTGTATAATTCCTGTTTTTGGAGCTTGTGGCTTCAACAAAGCAGATGAATCAAGTAATTCTGCATGTTCAGGGGGCGTATCTGTGTTAACTACATTTTTATTTGCCTCATTTAATGCAAATGATTCTTCTGACTTGACTTTTAGGCATACTTCTTTCTCATTTTCCAATTTTTTCTTCTGGGGTTTTTTTTTGGAAGGATCTTTTCCCTGATTGTCTTCAGGCAAAGAAAATATTGTTGGAATTGCAGTTTGTTTTAAATACCGAATACCCCATCTGATGTCAAGATAGTCAGGAGTAAAATGGTCACTACACAGGAACTGGTATTTACTGGGAACCCATGAATCTCGTTTCATATTCTTTAACCACTTTTCAAGTCTTTCTTTGTCATGCAGAGGAAATGGGTAAAAACTCGGCTTCTGGTCTCTATTGTTTCGTCCCCGGCGGTTCTTACAGCAAATCGCTGCGCAATAACGGGGCATTGCTCGGGTGAGGCCCCAGGAGACCGGGGCCAGCAAGGGGCACAGGCCAGCCCTCCTCGCTGAGGCGGAGCCCCAGGTCCCAATTTGATTCTTAGTTCATAAGAACTGCATGTCATGAGTCTTAACCAAATGAACACACTGTAACCCATTTCCTGCAAAATATATATTTTACGGGTTTGATTTTAACCTTGGCAGTCAAATCCAGGTAAAAACATCAATGCAAGTGATATGTGAGAGCCAGTGTTTCTACCCTATGAAGAAAATACTTCTGTTTTTATGACCTTTGTATGGACAGTTATAAATTTCTCAGTTGGTGAACTTCCTTGTTATTTTGATATAAATTACTTCTAAAATTGCATCTTGTATGCTACAAAAATGATTCATTACTGATATGGATAGAGCAACTCATTTCATAATTTAGATAGGAGAAAATATTTAAAATAAAAATGTACTTTATTATGCTAATAGTTTAGTCTCTCTTACATCTGCCATTTTCTTCTTTTAAGAAAGGCATGGCTTAAAGTAGATTTATTTTAAATGTTCAGTTAAATGTGTGTTTCTTCTGTAGGAAATGGTAAAATTAATAAAATTTAGCACTGTAGTTTTTGTCAAATGCTTTGTTGAATTATTATTAAATAATGCAGAAATGACCTTTTAGGGTGACATAACCAGCAGCATCTGGGAGACAGAATAATGTAGCACTGTTTTGCACAAAATTTACTCCGCATAACTCTAGTTCTGCAGAGTGTTAATAGATTTTATTTGCTGAGGTGGGGGAAAGTCCTGAGGTCAAATAAGTTTAGAAAACGTTTTATTAAACAAGTTACTTACTGTAGGACTTTAACAAACTGGTGGATATTATGAACCTTAAATAGGGGGATATAGCCTACAGAGTTTCTTAGATGGATTTGACCAAAAAACATTTTTTTTTTTCCAGAATCACCTTGCAGCACCACATGTATAATGGCAAGAGTCAAGGTGGCAGGTTGGGAAAGGAAGGTAAGTACACATTCAGGAGACATGGAGAGTTCACAGTGATCTTCTGGGGGTGGGGGGAGCTCGAGGGGACTGGCAGGAGATGCAGCCACGTCTGCCACCCTAGGGGGTTCTTGGCCCAGAAGGCGCCATGTCCTTCTTGGTGGGGCCGTGGCAGGAGGCAGCCTGGGTTCCGGGTGCATGTCAGTCCTCGCGCTCACCCCCTGGCTTCTCTAGTGAGACTGCAAATGGGTACAACCTCTATGGAAAACTGTACGGAGATTCCTCAAAGAAACAAATGTAGACTTAACATTTGGTCCAGCAATCCCACTACTGGGCATCTACCCAGAGGAAAAGAAGTCATTTTATAAAAAAGACACCTGCACTAAAATGTTTATTGTAGCACAATTCACAATTGCAAAGATGTGGAATCAACCTAAGTGCCCATCAATTCATGAGTGGATAAAGAAATTGTGGTGTGTATATACCATGGAGTACTTTTGCAGCAACTTGGATGGAACTGGAGAACATTATCTTAAGTGAAGTATCTGAGGAATGGAAAAACAAACACCACATGTTCTCACTTATAAGTGGGAGCTAAACGATGGGTGCACATGGGCACAAAGAGAGATAAAGGACATCAGAAACAAAGAAGGGGGAGGGTGGCAGGGTGAGGGATAAAAACTTACCTCCTGGGTTCAATGAACACTATTCTGGTGACAGACACACTAAAAGCCCTGACTTAAGCATTATACAAGGTAGACTTCACAGATAGAATAATTGTCACATTGGAGGGTTATTGCTCTGTGGAGCAAGAGCTATCAGAGTAGGGAATATAAAATGGAAACCTCTGAAAGTGCCCTTCTTATCCCTGTCTAAAATAGGAAATCAAGAACAATATTGTGTCCCCGGAGGAATGACAGAGATTAGGCTACTGTTAAAGACCTAAAGGATGCAGGATGATCTCTCCCTCATCTCCACTAACCAGAAGCCTGACAGATCCTTGAGAATGACCATAGACTACTGCAGATTTAACTGAGTAGTACCTGAATTGCAGCTGCAGTGCTAGAAGAAGTATCATTGCTAGAGCAAATTAATAAAGCTTCAGGTACATGGTACGTGCTCATTGACTTGGCAAATGCATTCTTTCCCCTCCCTAATAGAAAGGAGAATAAGGAATCACATTCACATGGGTATGTTTTGCCTTTAGGTTATGCGAATCTCCTGTCTTTGGTCACAAAACAGTAGCCCCACCTTATCTGCGGTTTTTGCTATCTATTTCGCTTTCTGCAGTTTCAGTTATTCTAGGTCAACCACGCTCTGAAAATATTAAATAGAAAATTCCAGAAATAAGCAATTCCTAAGATTTAAATTGTGCATCATTCTGAGTAGCGTGATAAAATTCCACTCCATCCATCTCTGGCTCACCTGGGACATGAACACTTCCTTTGTCCCAGTATCCATGCTGTCTACACTCCCTGCCCATTAGTCACTTAGTAGCCGTCTGGGTTATCAGATCAACTACTGCAGTGGTATCACAGTGCTTGTGTTCAAGCAACCTTTTTATTTTACTTAATAGTGGCCCCAAAGCATAAGAGTAAAGACGTTGGCAATTCCAATATGCCAAAGAGAAGTCGTAAAGTGCTTCCTTTAAGTGAAAATGTGAAAGTTTTCCTATGCTAGGGTTGCTAAGATCTATGGTAAGAATGAATGTTCTATCTGTGAAATAGTGAAGAAGGAAAAAGAAACTCATGCATAGTATACATAGGGTTTGGAACTATCCACAGTTTCAGGCATCCATTGGGGGTCTTAGAATGTACCCTCCTCAAATGAAGAGAAACTATTATATAGTCCAAAAAGATCTGGACAACCTGGACATCCACGGAATGTCTGATCCATTACATCGTGATATCATGCTTATCTGACAGGATAAGTAGGAGATAGCTAGTATGCTGGCGGCCTTGGTAAGACACTCTGTTCTGTTTTGCTCACAGCATTCTGACACCAAATGTGTAGGGTTTCTTCCTTACATGAGAAAAATTCTCCAACTCTCCAACACCAGTTGGGTGTGCAAAAATTCAATTCAATTCTGGCACAAACTACTTGGAGTCAGCATCAGGCTTCACAGGTTTAGGGACTCGATCCCACAAGGCTGCCCTTAGTTCAGACTCCAGTCATAAGTATTGGGTCCCCAGGTTACCCATATTTCTGTCTGATTTGGCTACAGTTTGGGGTTCCCACAGCCCCCACTTCAGGTTTGATAATTTGCTACAACAGCTCACAGAACTTAGGAAAACATTCTACTTACTCTTGGTGCTTTACTATAAAGGATACAGGCCGGGCGCGGTGGCTCACGCCTGTAATCCTAGCACTCTGGGAGGCCGAGGTGGGCGGATCACTGGAGCTCAGGAGTTCGAGACCAGCCTGAGCAAGAGCGAGACCCCATCTCTACTAAAAATAGAAAGAAATTATATGGACAGCTAAAAATATATATATAGAAAAAATTAGCCGGGCATGGTGGTGCATGCCTGTAGTCCCAACTACTCGGGAGGCTGAGACAGGAGGATCCCTTAAGCCCAGGAGTTTGAGGTTGCTGTGAGCTAGGCTGACGCCACGGCACTCACTCTAGCCTAGGCAACAAAGTGAGACTCTGTCTCAAAAAAAAAATAAAAATAAAAATAAAGGATACAATTAAGGAACAGCCAGGTGGAAGAGATGCAAAGGGCAAGGTTTGGGAGGAGAGCTGTAGAGCTTCCATGCCCTTGCTGGGGGTGCCACCCTCCCAGCACCTTGATGTGTTCACCAACACATAAGTTCTCTGAACTCCATCATTTCAGGGTTTTAGGGAGGCTCCATTACATAGTTCTGATTGATTAAATCATTGGTCACAGGTGATTAGACTCAATCTCTACCTTCTCTCTCCTCCCTGGAGGTTGGCAGTGGAACTGAAACCTCTCATTACATGGTTAGTTCCTCTGGCAACCAGCCCCCATCCTGAAGCTGTCTAGGAGCCCACCAAGAGTCACCTTATTGTGTAAACTCAGATATAGTTGAAAGGTATTTATTATGAATAACAAAAGATGCTTCCATTACCCCTATCACTCAGAGAATTCCAAGTGTTTTAGAAGCTCTGTGTCAGGAACCAGGAACAAAACCAAATATATATTTTGTATTATCACAGACATGCATTCCAAGAGGTGGGAGAGAAAACTTATGCAGATTCATGACTAGCTACTTCAGTACAATTTAGGGGGGGGTCCAGTAGGTCAGAAGTGTGTAGGGTTATCTCCTCCAAAGTAGGAGACAAATTGCTGTATTTTGCATCTCCATGTCCTACCATAAAGAAGGAAGAGAAACCCCTTGTCATCTTCTTTAAGCTCTCTCTCGAGGTAATGTATTTCATGCCTAGTAATATTTCTACAGCCCATTTATCAGGTAACATGGAAAGCTTCCAGCTCTGAGTGGGGCCCTGAGTAGGAAAACGTGTCAAAGCAGGACCTGACCACAGTGCAATCAGCCCTGTCACTTGGGCCATATGATCCAACAGACACCCATGGTGTTTCAGGGGGCATATGGTGGGGAAAGATGCAGTAAGGAGCTTTGGGCAAGCTCTAGTGAAAGAATCACAACTCAGGCTTCTAAGATTCCAGAGCAAAGCCATGCCACTAGCAGCAGAGAATTATATGCCCTTTGAAAAACAGCTCTTATTTTTGGTGTGTTAGGATCCTAGAAGAGATGGAATAATTAATCAAAGGACACTAAGTGACCATCTGGAAATATCTATTATGCACTGGGTTCTGTGGGATCCATTAAGCCAAAAAGCCAGATGGACCCAGTAGTAGCCCATTGTAAGACAGTGATGATATCTGGGACTGAACCTGAGCAGGAACAGAAGGCATGAATAAGCTTCATGAGTAGGGAACCAGGATCACATTTCCCCAAGCATGGTTGTACCAGTGCCCCCCACCCTTGCACCTATGGACATTTTGGGGTAGGATATAGGGGAATGGGCAGGCAGGGGTCTTATATGACCAGATGAAAGAAAAGGAAAAAGTCTAAGCTTGGTTTATGGATAGATTGGCTCAGTACATGGATGCAAGTCAAAAAAAAATAGACAGTGGCTTCATTACAACCACATTCAGGGAAAAACAGTGGAAAGGAAACCTTTCCAGTGGTAGAGCTGGGAACAGTACAACTGGTCATCCACTTTGGGTAGGAGAAATGACCCACGATGAGAATATATATAAATTCCTAGGAAGTGGCCAATAGCCTGGTCAGGGAGCTGAAATCAAAAGGACTGGAAGATCAGAGGTAAGGAGTCCAAGGAAAAGATACGTGGATAGACAAATGAGTGAATATATGAAGACATGTGTATTACATGTGAATAACCATAAGAAACCATCTACCATAAAATAAGCACTGAACAACCAAGTAGACAAAATGACCCAGCCCCTTGACATTAGCCAGTCTCTGTCATGAGTCACCCAGAGAAAGCATGATGAACACATGAACAGAGTGGACATGATGGCAGAAATGGAGGCTATGTGTGACCCCAATAGCATGGAACCCACTTACCAAGACCAACCTAGCTACTGTTGCCTATGAACATCCAACAGATACCACCATTTAACTGCCAATATGGCCTTGTTCCCCCAGGAAATCAACCAGCCACTTAGTAGCAAGGTGACAACCTGGAAACTTTCCATCCTGGAAAGGCCAGCCAGCCATTCATCCTCACAGGGACAGATACCTATTCCAGGTTTGTGTTTGTGTTTCCTGCCTGCACAGCCTTGGATAGCACCGCTGTCAGGGACTTATGTCATCTACAGGCCTGGAAACCCATACAGCAAAGCATCCAAACAGGAGACCTACTTCACTGTACAGGCAATAGAGGAGTGGGCCCCTGACCATGGGAGCCAACAGTCATACCACAGACTGCACCATTCAAAGGCTGACAGCTTCACGGAAGGCTGGCACAGCCCACTCTAGCTAGGTAACAAAAGGCCTTTGTCATTTTGAGTCATTCAAACGGCACATTGTGCCATGGGGATGCAAGAAGCAGAAAATACTGATGCACAGAGAGGAATGAATGAAGTATTTACATAGACAGAAGCAGATGCAAGAGACAGAGACCGAATCCTGGCAGATCTCTGCTTTCCAGTTAGCCACAGCCCATGAGACATCTTTGTTTCCTAACAATCCTCCCTCCCCCCAATTTTTTTTTTTTCATAAGCAAGCCTGATTTGGTTTCTGTTATTTGCAACAAAAATATCTTGTCTAATACAACAGATTTCCAAAGAGGCAAACTTTTCCCTTCACATGAAGAACTTCCCAAGAAATAATGTAGTTGTTCCAAAATGGAAAGAGCTTCTCTTACCATTTTTAAGTTTAGATGGTTTTTCATCAGTGGGTAGAAGAGATTCGACCTATTAGAAATAGTTGAACTAGATAAACTGAAGGTCCCTTGCCATTTTGAGATCCTTTGACAAATATCAGGAAAGGTCTGATTTGAAAAATAGGATTGTTTCACTATGCGGGAAATAAAAAATAATGAGTCCCCAGGTGCTCAATAACATTCCGAAAGAGGATGTGCAAAATTATATAACATTGCAGGAAAAAAAATGGACAGATTCTAGATTTAACCCAAATTTTATAATGATTTATCTTTTATTAAATTAATACACTGAAAAAAGTCTAGAAGTTAAGTATTTGGGATGAATAAAATATAAGAACAAAACAGTAAATAAAGTAGCTTTTAAATGTACATTTTTATTTGCTGGCTGAAATGAAAACTGAAAAAGATCTCAAAAAACTTTTTGGCAACATGCTTTATTTTGCTTTCTCTTGAAGTCACTGCCAACAATGCCCTCTAGTGGTAGACTAAGAAGGCACTGAAGAATGGAAAAAAATGAAACAATTAAGCAAGCCTGTTAAACCCATTGGCAAGATTTTCACAAAAATATGAACTTTTACACTTCCAGTTGGTAACTAAATGTTGTTTTAGGCAATATAATGAGTCTTTACAAGGTATTTCCCCATATATCTTAAAGTACAAGAATTTCAAAGCCATTTTTCCCCTGTAGTTTTCCTGAACATACGCCAAACAGCACATGAAAATAGCCATCTGTAAGGTCTTATTGGGTCATAACTTCTACTGGTACCTTAAAAGAAAGTAAAATTTGCTTTTATGGAGGATGAAATCATTCTCCAAAACTCTTCTGCTTTTAAACCCATCTGCCTATAAGAATTATACCTTCAGACAACAATAATGACTCAGATACCACTTTCAAAATTGTATTTGAATTCTGAACTCATCAACCAGATAAAGTTCCCTTGCTTGAGAATTCTTCAAACTGCAGCTCTCCACTGCTGGGGTGAGCCAGTCAAAACAACAGTTACAGTTACAGGAATAAAATTTCCCTAACCCTGGCTCAGCAAAGAGCTTCCCAGAGGAACTGCAGCTGCAGTAAAAGGCAACTGACATAGCTCACACCCCTCTGATTCAAACCAGCCAATTGCTGGCTCTAATCTCTGGCTTGAAGATTTCTTTGTCTTTGTAAATTGCTCTCCTTTCTCTCCCCTCCAAACCTCCTTCCTTCGTACTTTTTAACCATTTTGAGAGGCACTTAGATCCTCTTATGACAACACATTTGTATGAGAATATTTGATCCGAGTGACTTTGAGTAAGGTATTAACCAACTACTGTGTTCCAGGAATTTTTCTATTTAAATAGAAAGAAACACATCCTCATATAGCTATGCTGTGAGTTGAAAGGATCATTAATATTAATTCCTTTAGAAAGACCGAGATGACCACATTCTGTGAATGCTAAACATTTTCTGGTTTTGCATTGGTAAAAGGCATCCATATGCTAAGTAATATGTCTTTGAAGAACTCTTACCTTTGTCAATCTTAGACAAAAATATCATGAGGCATCCGAACTTCAATAACATTTTCTCCATCATCATTTCTGGTGTTCCAGAAATATATCAGCTTTTGGAGTCAGGTGGCCAGCCTGGGTGTAAATCCCACCGTTGCCAGACTTGGCTCTGCTTTTCAGTAAGTCATTTACACAAATTAATCAAGGAGCTGTTTGGGGACTCACAGAGCAATTGACTGACAATATCACCTACGCTGGACTAGACCAAATGAAAAACAAAGACGTGTAGATCCCAATATGGCAGCATATAGTACTGTGTTTCTAAATATATGCTGTATAGAATGATCCCTAACTTATTTGATCCTGAATCCCTTTTGTTCTCAGAACATTTCAGGAAATCAGTGTATGAAAACACTCTTTAGGAAATGCTAGTATTGGGTGCTCTCTGGATGTTTTCAAATTCAAATTGTACTCCTTAAATTTCCTTAGCCACACTAGCCTTATTTCACATGTTAAATAGCACATGTGGCAATGGCTACCATATTGGACCGTGCAGAATTGAACACCTCTCATTCCATCATCACAGAGAGTTCTATGGACAACACTAGAGTTTTCCTCATAACATTGCAATCATATTCAAACTCCAGCCCTTAAGAAACTCACAAAAATAGTAACTCTATAGTAGAGAAAACTGTTAAGCAACACTTTAACCAAGTGATCAAAGATAAAATCCCCAGTAATGGGACAAACAGACATCATGCACCTCCTGTTGTACTACCCTAAGAAGAACACATCTCATGTGTGGTATTTCTGCCCAAAATACATGAACTGAATCTAATTATTAGGAAACATCAGACAAACACAAATCAAAGGATATTCTACAAAATAACTAGCCTGTACTCTTTAAAATGCCAAGGTCATGAAAGACAAAGACAGGCTAAGTACCAAATTAAAGGAGACTAAAGAGACATGACAACTAAATGCAATTCATGATCCTTGATTAGATCATGACCATGGAAAAGAATACCTATAAAGGAAATTATTAGGACAATTGATCAAATGGACTATGGGTTATATAATATTATTATTAAAATGTTAAGTTTCCTGATTTTGATCGCTGTGATGTGGTCATGTAAGAGAAAGTCCTTCATGTTAGAAAGTAAACATTGAAGTGTTTAAGAGCAAAGGAGCATTCTCTGTGTTTCAATTAAGATGGAGAAAGCATCTCCTACCCTGTCTCTCCCACTGAATGCAGCTATTAAAAACCTTGGAGAGAATGTATAGAGCAACTATCTGAGGACTTTGAAAAAAAATGGTAGAAGTAGGTTAGGGGAGGCACACAGATCTCTGAGAACCACTGAAATGGGAGTGGTTTCCCCTTTTTAAATCTGGTTTCTCCCTAGCCTAGACTCAAAGGCAACCTGAAGCCAAGAAATACATTCCAGGTACAGACAGAAAATGTTTCCAGAGAAGCCCTCTCTCTCTTGTCTGAGGAGCAGGAAAAGGATCTCCTACGAGTCAGAGGTAGTAAGGGAAATCCTCTCTTGTCCCAGCCCCCAGGCAATCCCACAGTGGCACAGAAGCAGCAATAGCTGGGCAAATGCTTAAAACTCCAAGGGAGGGAAATCTGTCTCTCTAATCAGAAGAACCAAGGATCCAAGAGTGTGAATGAAATCTTGTTGCTCTCTCTTTCGTCTGACTACTTGGTCCCTGTAGCAAACATAGTTGTGGAAAGTGCTTCGGAGACCAGGGAAACTAAAGTAGTGGCTATCTAGTCGGAGTATCAGGAAGAGGGTGCCTGGGAGGAGGAAAGATCCCTCTGGTGGCATCATGGAAAGAAGGAAGTTTAAGAAAGTAATCCCGTAAAACCATGTATGTACTAGTGGGCTCATCTTTGCACTGTGCATGTATGGATCTGTCCCTAAAACAGCATACAAAAGGTATTGAAAACTGATCTACAAAGTGGATCACTGCCCAAGTCTCCAGTTGGCCACTGGGTGTCACATACACAGGACAGATCCAAGTAGCACTACAAAGGCTTTGAAAACTGAACTGGAATCACAGCCAACAGAAAGCAGATTAGGAACTTGCAACTGAATCCTAAACTTGTCAATGTCCTGCTAAAACAAATAAAAATTCCCCATAGGGTTTAAGAAGACCCAGAGTCCCACAACACAATATTCAAAATGTCCAGCATCAAATCTATAATTATTCAAAATATAAAGAACCAGAAAAATACTTTCTCTCAAGAAATAAGCAATCAACAGCCATGAATACAGACGTTGAAATTAGACAGACTTTACAGCTATTAAAACTATTCTCCAGCCAGGCATGGTGGCTCATGCCTATAATCCTAGCACTCTGGGAGGCCAAGGCTGGAGGATTGTTTAAGGCCAGGAGTTCAAGACCAGCCTGAGAAAGAGTGAGATGCCGTTTCTACTAAAAATAGAAAAATTAGCCAGGTTTGGTGGCATGTGCCTGTAGTCCCAGCTACTTGGGAGGCTGAGGTGGGAGGTTTGCTTGAACCCAGGAGTTTGAGGTTGCAGTGAGCTATGATGATGCCAGTGCACTCTAGTCCAGGAGACAGAGGGAGACCCTGCCTCAAAAAAAAAAAAAATGTGTATACACACACACACACACACACATCCTCTAATAAGTAAGCGTGAAAACACTTGAAACAACTAAAAAAAAAGAAAATTTCAGAAAAGAAATAGAAGATATAAAAAAAAGAAGCAAAAAATTTTAGAAATGAAAAAATACAATAAATGAAATTAAAAATTTATTGTATGGGATCACTAAATGAACGTGAAGATAGACCAGTAAAATTTATCCAATCTGAACAATAGAGATTAAAAAAAGACTTTTTTGAAAATGAGCAAAGCTGAAAACACACACGGGACAATACCAAAAGGTCTAAATTTGTGTCACTGGAGTTCCAAAAGCAGACGAGAAAGAGAGTTATGCAGAAAGATACTTGAAGATATACATGGGTAAAAAATCCCCAAATTTGGCAAAAGACATAAACTCACAGATTCCAAAGGCTCAGTAAACCCCCAAAAGAATAAATTCAAAGAACTCTACACCCATACAATATCATAATCAAACAACTGGAAACTAAAGACAAAATCCGAAAGCAACCAGAGAAAAATGATACATTATATATAAGGGAATGATGATTCGCATAGCTTTATATTTCCCATCAGAAACCATGAGAGCCAGTAGGCAGTAAAACATTTTTAAAATGATGAAATAAAATAGCTTTCAATCCAGAATTTTATATCCAGTTAAAATATTCTTCAGGAATGTAGGCAAAATAAAGACATTCTCAGTTGAAGAAAGATGGAGAATACATGATCCACACACCTGCTCTTAAAAAGTGCCAAATAAAGTTTTTCAGGCAGAAGAAAAATGATAAGAGTGGAAAACCTTATGAATAAGTCAAAGAAGACTTAAATAAATGGAGAGACAAATAATGTTCATGGATTGGAAGATTCAGTATAATTATCATGTCATTTCTCCTCAAATTTATCTATAGATTTAATGCAGTTCCAATTAAAATTTTTTTGTAAATATAGATAGGCTGATTCTAAAATTTATGCGAAAAAGTAAAGCCTAGCTAGGATAGCCAGAACAATTTTTTAAAAGAAGAATAAAATTGGACAATTCAAAGTAAAAAATTTTAACAATTATTATAAAGCTACTATATTCAAGACAGTGTGATATTGGTGAAGTGATAGACACATAGATCAATGGGAGAGAATTTTTAAATCCAAAAATATATCCACACAAATATGACCAATTGATTTGAAACAAAAGTGGAAAAGTAATTCAATGGACAAAAGGTAGTCTTTTCAATAAGCAGTTTTAAAACAATTGAACAGTCAGATACAAAAGGGAAAAAAAACAACTTAAACTTTACACTTTACACAAAAATCAATTCAAAATGGATCATAGGTCTAAAATTAAACCCTAAAATTATAAAACATTTAAAAGAAAACAAGATAGAATTTTAATAAACTTGCATTAGTCAAAGCATTCTTAAATACAATACCAAAAGCACAAGCCATAAAAGAAAAAAAATCAATAAACTAGGCTTCATCAAAATCAATAATTTAAGGTAAGATAAAACATATGCAAATCACATATTCAACAAAGGACTTGAATACTGAACAAAACTCTTTATAATCAACAATGAGAAAATGAATAACCCAATTTAAAAATGAGTTAAAGATTTGAATTAATGCTTTTTCAAATGATATGCAGATGACAAATAAACACATGAAAAGACACTTTAACGTCACTACCCTTTAGGAAAATACAAATTCAAACCACAATGTGATACCACTATACATTTATTAGAAATGGCTAAAATTTTTTGACACTATCAGGTGCTGACAAGAATGCAGAACAACTGGAGCTCTCATATATTACTGGTGATAATGCAAAAGACTATAAAGCTGCTTTGGAAAATAGTTTAGTAGGTTCTTATAAATTTAAATATACATTTACATATGACCCAGTAACCCCACTTGTATGTATTTACACTAAGGAAATGCAGACTTATGTTCACATAAAAACCTGTACATGAGTGTTTATAGAAACTATATTCATAATTGCCAAAAACTGAAATGGTAATTTTAATGTTTATCAATGAATGAATAAACAAACTGTGATATGTTCCTATAATGCAATACTACTCAGCTACATAAAGCAATCAATGATTTATATACACCACATGAATAAATCTCAGAAGGATGATGCTGAGTGATAGAAGCCAATCTCAAAAGTTTACATTCCACGTGATTGTATTTCTGTGATATTCTACACAGGACAAAACTGTAAAGAAGGATGAAAATCAGTGATTAACAGAGTTCAAGGGTGGGGATAAGGGGCAACACGAGGGAATTTTTTTGTGGTAATGGAAGGGTTTGCTATCCTGACTGTGGTGATGGTTATGTGACTCTGTATGTATGCTAAAACACACCCCAAAAAAGGAGTCCATTTCACTATAGGTAGATTTCTAGATTTTAATAACACTAATGCTTTTAATAAAAGAGTAAAGGAGCATGATGACTACAACTTTCTCTCGAATGGTTCAGAAAACTACGTAGGTAGGTAGGTAGAACAACAGACAAATAGGTGTAATGGATAGAATGATATAGCAGATGGAGAAAAATATATACAATTGGTGAATCCAGGTAAACAATGTAAAGGAATTCTTTGTACCATTGTCACACCCTTTCTGAAAGTCTGGAATTATATCAAAATAAAAAGTTACCACAGAAGTATATTTTTAAACTGTATTTAAAGTGTTTTTAAAAATACTTTCAAGGCTATCATAACACAAACATTATGTCAAACTTTTTGTTATTCCTCACACCCAATGATCTCTCTCCTACATCTGAGCTTGAGAAGTTAGTCCCACACAATAAATTTGGAATGGCAGTTTTCAACTTGTGTGTTTATTCTAATCTATTTTGTGGCCAGGAACACTGAGTTGAGGATTTCCAGGCCAAGTTCAGGCTTACTAAGGAAGAGTTCTGTTATTGATTAGTGATGCCTGCCATAGATGCAGGCTAGGTACCTGATAGGATGCACGCCAAGAATATCCTAATGCAGCTTATATCATCCTCTAACTTTTACCATTTTCTTCTTCAAATCACTGCTCAAAGCCCTAATACTCAAAGAAAATTTTATTTATTCACATAAATTTTCTTTAACCCATCAACATAGTCCTAAATAGCTCTTTTAAAAATAGCTTACATTGCTGCTTTTAGGTAAAATTTTATATTACTTACTAATTATTTATATTTATTTCTTTAATGTCTTCCCACCTTTCTTTTTTCTTTTCTTTCTTTCTTTCTTTTTTTTTTTTTTTTTTTTTTTTTTTTTTGAGACAGAATCTTGCTCTGTCACCCTGGCTAGAGTGTAGGGGTGTCATCATAACTCACAGCAACCTCAAAGTCCTGGGCTCGAGCTATCCTCCCACCTCAGCCTCCCAAGTAGCTGGGACTACAGGTGCACACCACCATGCCTGGCGAATTTTTCCTGGTTTGTTTTTTGTTTTTTGTTTTTTGTTTTTGTAGAGATGAGGTCTTACTCTTGCTCAGGCTGGTCTCAAACTTCTGAGCTCAAGCATCTATTCCTTGCCTAGGCCTCCCAGAGGGCTAGGATTACAGGCATGAGCCACCATGCCTGGTTCTTGTTTAAGTTTCTTTATCCAAATATAAGTCCTTGTTTTGCCTAAATAATTAAAATAGTCTCTGCTCTTTCTTCACTTCTCCTTTCTACACTTTCATCCTACATGCGGTGACTTCCTAAAGCACAGATTAGATCAGCTTTAGTGAGTGCCAGCTTTGAACCAAAGTCTATGCTAAGCATGGGAGACAGGTGCTATGAGGATCCAGTCCCTACCCTCACAAATTCACGTCCAGAGGAAAAGACCAACATGTAAACAGATGATGATAATACAATGAAAAATTCCTACCACAGGTTTCTTATCTATGAAATTAAAGCAATAACAGTCCATACTTCCCAGAGTATGCCGAGTTACAGCTAGTAAAGTGCTTAGCATATGGTCTGGCACATGTAATCATGCATAAATATGAGCCATCGGTATAATTACATCCAAGTGCCAAGTACAGTGTTATGAACGATCATTTTTCTCGTTTACAAGGAGAGTGGATTTAAACCACTTTTTTCAAGCCACCCAATGAGTTGGGGAATCTTGAACAGAGCCAAAATTCTGAAGTCTGTTAACCCAGATCTCCCACAAGGGAATACAATTTTCCAAATAAAATAAACTGTGTCCTTTTAATTTCATCATCTGTTTCCAATACGTTTTTGAAAATGTTTCCATGATGAATTTCAGCAGAAGACGATCCCCATTTTCTTCTCAATCATGAGGTTTATACAGAGGTCAATGACATTCTCTCCACATTCTATTTTCCTGAAATGCCCCCTATAATTCTTGCCAGCACTCACAGCTCAGATACGTTCCTCCCAACAGTCATACATATTTATTGACATTAAATGAAATCTCTTCTTCAACAAAATGAATTATGAATATTATATATCAAAAAATAATAGCTACAGTGAAAGGACAGACTGGGAAATAAGACCCACAACTTCTAATACCCTGAGGATTTGAAAAATAAAATGACATTATGCTTTCCTGGATCCCAAAGATAATCTCTCAGAGTGTCCCTAAGAAAGCCTGGAGGATAAGGATGAGAATCAAAAGCTATGTCTATTTCCAAACATGTCCAGAAAAAATATGTTCTCCCTAAGCTGCCAGGATAAATGCAAAACAGAGCTTTTATTTTTTTTTCTTATCTCATAGTATGTCTTTTTAGATGTGTCTCTGAATATTTTTAAAAATAGAAGTGCTGCTCTTATAAGCAGGGAGTGTACAAGATTCTTGCAGTGCAGTGGTGTGGAAATAACAGAATGGAAAGATCTGTGTTCTGAACTGAGCCCCACCACGTAACTACCTGCAGGATTCTGTGCAAGGAATTTAGTCATTTTGGACTTTGGTTTCTGAAGCTATAAAATTTAGAGATAAGATCTATTCTTGTCAATCTCAATAAGTTGTTATTGAGAACAATAACTAGCATTAGTATAGCAATGTAAAAACTACCTTTTTCCTCACAAACATTATTTTATTTAGTTCCTATCACAACCCTGTGAACTATTATCATCATTATTATTATTACTCTTATATTCTTTTGACAAATGAGGAAGCTAAAGCTCAAAGAATTTTTAACCAACCTGCCTAAGGTCAGAGAAAACAGTAAAGTAGGACTCAACCTCCATCTCCTAAATATACCTTTGCTTGTCCCACTGAATTGTAAGTTTTTTGAATGCAGGGACTTCTGTTTAACATCATATTCTCAAGGCTAAGCATCATCCCTGGCACACGGTGGGCCTTCAGTAACTGCTTGATGAAATGGGGGAACCATAACACCATAGTGGGGGTCTAGTTCACCAAGAGCCAACTAGGAGAGACACTAAGTTCTACAGGATATGAGGAAAGGCTCTGGATAGAACATATGTATGTTACTTAAATTTAAAATAAAAAATCATACCAAAGGGAGAATTATCCTCTTCAATGTGTTTAGGCTTTCTATTTTAGGGCACATTGGTTGGTTGAAAGGGACAAAAACCTATTCCATGGGGGAAAGAGACAAATCTTTACTACAGAGGAATTCTAAATACTATCTATGGATACTCCCTTCTCAGGAGTAGAACTGAATCCCCTCTACCTTGAGGGTGGGTGTGATGGTTAATTTTATGTAGTGACTGGCTCACAGGGTTAAAACATTATTTTGGATGTTTCTGTGAGGGTATTTTTGGACAAGATGAACATTTAAATCAGTAGATTCACTAAAGTAGATTGTTCTCCCTAATGTGAGTGGGCCTTATTGAATCAGCTGAAGGCCTGAATAGAACAAGAAGGCTGACCCTCCGTTGAGTAAGAAAGAATTCCTCCTGCCAGACTGCCTTTGAACTAAGACTTCAGTTTTTTCCTGCCCTCAGGCTTGAAATGAAATGTTGGCTTTTCCTGGGTCTTGAGCCTGCCAACCTTTGGACTGGAACTACACCATAGGCTCTGCTGGGTCTCCTGCTTGCTGACTGACCCTACAGATCTGGGATTTACCAGCCTCCATAATCATGTGAGCCAATTACTTATAATAAATCTCTTTAAATATGTGTGTGTGTGTGTGTGTGTGTGTGTGAATTATATGCATTTACATGTGTATACCATGTGTACGTGTGTGTATGTGTGCGTGCACATATATACATACACATATATATATATCCTATTGGTTCTGTTTCTTTGTTTCTCGAAACCAATTTGAACCCTGAATAATACATTGAACTAGACTTGGTAACTCACTTCTAAAGAACAAAGCAAGAAAAGAGAAAAGTAGTAACTTTTCAGTGGAGAAATCTGGCAAACACCCCCTTTATCCAAGGGATGAAGGTTAACATCACCAATGATGTCACACGGATATCAGGGACCCGTGATGTGATGTGATGTGATGTGATGTGATGAGGAGGGCATGTCACTTCTGTGATATTCATCCCCAAAACCCATAGCCCCAGTCTAATCATGAGAGAAATAGCAGACAAACCTAGAATGGAGGATATTCTACAAAATACTGTCAAGTTCATAAAAAACAAGAAAAGTCTGAGAGACTGTCACAGACTGAAAGAAACTAGGGAGGCATGGCAACTAAATGCAGCATTGGGATTGGATCCGAGATTGGATGCTGAAACAGAAAGAAGACATTAATGGAAAAACTGGCGAAATCCAAATAAAGTTTTAAGTTTTATTAATAGCAATATAACAACATTGGCTTCTTAGTTTTGACAAAAGTCCCATGGAAATGCAGCATGCTAACAATGGGAAAAATGGGATGAGGGATATATAGGAATTCTCTGTATTATTTTTGCAACTTTTCTGTAAATCTAAAACTATTTCAAAATAAAAAGACTATTTTTTTCAAAACCTAATCAAATGTAAGTCTCGAGTTTATTGAATAATGCATATATCCATGGAAAGGCATTAATTTCAGCCTTCATATGAGACTTGGAGCTGGAGAAACAAGCTCTGAAGCTGGTCCTTTGTCCCCCTTGCTGGACTCCCATTGACTCTCAGCTCTGCTCCCATCTTCACCACTGCCGTAATTGCCTCTCTGAACACTGGCTCCTTCGCCAAGCTCTTTAGTCACATTTGCCCACAATAGAAGCCTACAAATGGCTCCGCCTTGTCTTGAGTCAGTTCTAATTCCAGATCTACATGACCTTTCATTTCCACTTTCCTATACCACCTAACTACACTTTTGTGCCTTTCAGTGCAAATTCTTGAGAAAGGGAATTGAGTTTGTTTAGCCCCATCAGTGGACAGTTCTCTTTGAGTTTCATGACCATCCCTGTTTTAGTCAAAGGGAGTCTCTTGGTACAAATATGACTCCATGGTGCCACCATCATCCCTGATTTCTGCAGGCTGTGGATAAGGGATAATTCCAAAGAAATGGTCACCCCAAAGTGTGCCTGTTATATTCTCTCTGCTCAACAGCATCTAAAACAACGCTGTACACTGAACTTATTTTTAAAGGCTTTGTTGATAATGATAATCAATACTTGGACCTGAATGGAAGAGAGAAAAAAAATCTCATCTTTTTTCATATGGTCTCTGTCAGAAGGATTGGGGAAAAAAATTCCTCTTATTGAGATAAATGATTGCTTGGAAGAGAAAAGTTTGTATTATTTGTGTTACACCTAAGATGACAGGGTTACATGGGATTTTTTTCATTAATTTACTAAATAATTGATGTATTTTGGTCCTTGACTCTGGGTTGTTTTTGTTGTCAAGAGGACATATTTTGCAAGAATATAATGAGGTATTATGGTCCTGTAAAGCTCTAAAGAGCATAAAATCTTGAGCCTACTTTCCCATCAGTGCAAGAATACTTCCCATTGCATTACTTACAAAGGAGTCAACCCATCCTCTGCTGAAATATCCTCAGTCTTAGGAAGCTCACTACCTCATCTAGGAGTCTACTTCAGTCAGAATCAATTTGCATCATTATAATTTTCCTCCTTATATTAAGACACAGTCTGTTTTCCTAATACAGACACTGACTGGTGCTAGTTATTCACTCCGGATTTATACAGAGAAGGCATATATGACCATCTTAGCTTCTCAGATACCTATGACATATACACAAGAATGTATATTGCAACATTATTTGCAATAAGACTGAAAACAGACTAGATATTCATCAACTAATTGTTTAAATAGATTTGGTGTCATCTATAAAATAGAGTTTGTATTAGAGACCATTAGGGATCCCTAAATATTCCACGTCTTCTCCCACATCCAAAATCCAATATCCTTTCATGGAAAAAGAAAGAAAGAAAGAAAGAAGGAAGGAAGGAAGGAAGGAAGGAAGGAAGGAAGGAAGGAAGGAAGGAAAAAAAAGAAAAAAAAACAAACAAACACTCAACAAACCAGTACTAGTTTGGGGGAATTTCCTTAACATTATAAAGGGAATCAGTGGAAAACCCACAGCTAATATCACATGTAAGGTGAAAGGTGGGATTTGTGTTCTTGCCACTTTTATTCAACACTGTACTTGAGATTCTAACCAGGACAATTAGTCAAGAAAAAATAAGTAAAACACATTCAGATTGGAAAGGAAAAAGTAAAACTATTTCTATTTGCAGATGATATGATCTATATACAGAAAATCCTAAGTAATACATTAAAATACCATGAGATCTAATAAACGAATTCAAGAAAGTTACAGGCTACAAGATCAATATACAAAGACCAATTGAATTTCTATATTCTATGAACAAACAATCATAATGAAATTAAGAAAACAATTCCATTTATAATTGTGTAAAAATATTTAGTAATAAATTTAACAAAAGACCCTTGCAAATGTAGTATGGCCAAAAATATTCAACAAAAGTAAGACTTTATACTGAAAACTACAAAACATGGCTGAGAGAAATTAAAGAAGATCTAAATAAATGCAAAGACATCTATGTTCATACATTTGAAGAACCTAATATTGTTAACATAACAATAGTCCCCAAATTGATCTACAAATTCAACACAATCCCTATCAAAATCTCAGCAGGTTTTTTGTAGAATTTAACAAGCTGATCTTAAAATTCATATGGAAATGCAAGGGACTTTGAAAAGCCTAACAGCCCTGAAAAAGAAGAGCAAAGTTGAAGTACTCATACTTCTTGTTTTTAAAATTTACTACAGCCGGGCGCGGTGGCTCACGCCTGTAATCCCAGCACTCTGGGAGGCCGAGGCGGGTGAATCGCTCGAGGTCAGGAGTTCGAGACCAGCCTGAGCAGGAGTGAGACCCCGTCTCTACTAAAAATAGAAAGAAATTATATGGACAACTAAAAATCTATATAGAAAAATTAGCCAGGCATAGTGGCGCATGCCTGTAGTCTCAGCTACTCGGGAGGCTGAGGCAGTAGGATCGCTTAAGCCGAGGAGTCTGAGGTTGCTGTGAGCTAAGCTGACGTCACAGCACTCACTCTAGCCTGGGCAACAAAGCTAAACTCTGTCTCAAAAAAAATGATAATAAATAATAAAATAAAAATAAAATAAAATTTACTACAAAGCTACAGTAATCAAGACTGTTTGGTACTGGTATAAGAATAGAGATATGGATCAATGAAATAAAATTTTACCAGAAGTATATATCCATACATTTGTGGCCAATTAATTTTTGACACGAAGGCCAAGACAATTCAATGGGAAAAAGATACTCTCAACAAATGATCTGAGACAACTGGATATCCACATTCAAAAGAATGAAGGACCCATACTTTGCACTATATTCAAAAATTCACTGAAAATGGATCAAAGACCTAAATGTAAGAGCTAAAACTATAAGACTCTCAGAAGAAAACATAGGTTTATATCTTTGTGACCTTGGATTAGGTAATGGCTTCTTAGATATGAAACCTAAGCCACAAGCAACCAAAGAAAAAATAGATAATTTGAACTTCATCAAAATTAAAAACTTTTGTGTTGCAAATGATACTATCAAGAAAATAAAAAAAAAATCCAAAGAATTGAAGAAAATATTTTCAAATTATATATTTCATAAGGAAGTTCATTCAGAATATATTTTTAAAACTCTTATAAATCAATAACAAAAAGACAATGCACTACTCCTGGGCATTTAGCCAAAAGAAATAAAATCCTATGTTTGTTCACACAACAACCTGTACATAAATGTTCGTAGCAGTTTATACATAGCCAAAAGCTAGAAACAGTGCAAATGTCCTTCAGTGGGTGAATGTGAAAACTGTGGTACATCCATCATACTATAGAATACCACCCAGCAATAAAAACTATTCATAGACACAGCTTGAGTGAATCTCAAGGGAATTATGCTGAGTAAAAAAGCCAATCTCCAAAGCTTTCATGCTATATGATTCTATTTATATAATATTCTAAAATTGACAAAACTATAGAGATAGAGAATAGATTAGTGGTTGCCAGGGAACAGGGACAAAGGATAGGGTGGGATGTAGGAATACAAAACACATGGAGTTCTTTTTGATAATAGAACAACTCTGTCTTGATTGTAGTTGTGGTTATACAAATCTATGTATGAGATAAAATTATGCAGAATTAAACACATATTCACACCACCACATACCAAAAAAAATTGAATGCAGATTTTATCAAAGGTGAAAACTGAATAAAATCTGTTAATAATAACACCAATGTTAATTTCCTGGTTTTGATACTATACTGGAGTTCTGTGTCACCACTGAGAAGCCAGGCAAAGGGTACATGGGACTCTTTGTTTTACCATTACTATTTTTGTAACTTACTGTGAGCCTATAATTATTTCAAAATTAAAAAGGGTTATAAAAAATGAATAGAGGTTTAAATAGGCACTTCTCCAATTAATGTATACAAATAAGCACTTCACAAAACTTTAGCTATCAGGAAAATAAAAATTAAACCACAATAAGATACCACTATGTATTCACTAGAATGGCTAAAATTAAGAAGAATAACAATACCAAGTGTTGACAAGGATGTGGAAACAACTGGATCTCTCATACATTGCTGGAGGTACAGCCACTTTGGAAAATAATTTGACAGTTTCTTATAAAGTTAAACAAACATACTCTTACCATATGATTCAGCAATCCAACTCCTAGAAATTTACTCATGAAAAATAAAAACATATGTCTACACAAAGACTTGAATGTGACAAGTTCATCACAGCTTTATTCCTAAAAGCCAAAATGGAAAACAATTCGAATATTAATTAACAGGAGAGTAAATTAACAAATCACAGTATGCTCATACACTAGAATGATTCAGCAATAAAATGAATGAATATCAAAAACATCACACTGAACAAAAGACTGTAGACACTAAAAAGTACATTTTGTATAGTTCCATCTATATGAAAGACTAGGAAAGCAAATTAATCTACAGTGATAAAAAGAATAATTGGTGTTTGCCTGGGACCAGGGGTTGAAGGAGCAGGGGATGGATTGGAAAGAAACACAAAGGAACTTCTTGAGTGACAGAAATGTTCTATAACTTGATTGTGTATAGAATTACATGAATATGTGCATATTCATGGTCAACTCATGTATATATGCATTTTAAATTTATAAATTATGCTTCATGGCCAGCCGTGGTGATGTGTAGTTTCAGCTACTTGGGAGGCTGAGGCAGGAGAATTGCTTGAGCCCAGGAGTTTGAGGTTGCAGTGAGCTATGATGATGCCACTGCACTCTAGCCCAGACAACAGAGCAAGACTCTATCTCAAAAAAAAAAGAAAAAAAATTTTGCTTCAATAAAGTTCAATATGCTTTAAAGTTCAAAGTTCAATTATGCTTCAATAAAGTTGATTTTTTTTTATAAATATAGGCCATAAGGTCTTCCTGAATTTGCAAGAATAATAGTAAGAGGTAAGTTAAGGAAGAGAGTGGTTTTAAAGCTAAATAATCAGTAGTATGATACTGCTGTTAACAGACATGCCTTTCAGGAATCCCAAACTCAATATGACCAAAATTAAACCAAAGCTCTCTTTTCACCACCAACCACAAAACTATTCTTCCTTGGGTGTTCCCTTTCTCATTGAATGGCATCCATAGATACACAGGCCGGAAAACTAGTGAATGTTTTTGATGACTCCCATTCTCTTTCACTCCAAACTCTAATCAGTTACCCAGCCATGCCAACTGTATGTCCTAAATAGATTTCAAATGTGTTGACTTCTCTCTATCTCCATCATAATCACACTAGTCCAAGCCACCATCATCTCTCACCTGTGCCACTGTAATGGCCTATCAAAGTGATCCTCCCACATCTACTCTTATCCCAGTGTTCATCTGGACTCTTTGACGACAAATGACAGAAATTTGATCCAAACTAGATTAATTTTTTTTTAAATAAGGAAATATATTCATATATCCAAGAAGAAGCGAACAAGTCATGACTAAATCCATGGATTTGCCTAATTTGTTCAGGCATCCATTTTTCTCTCCCTTTCTTAGTTTCACTTTCCTCTGTGTTGGTTTTCTTGTCAGATGGCTCTCCCCAGATGGTGGAAAAGACTGTTGATCTTTTCCTTACTTATCTGACCTGGTCTTTACAGCTAGCAATTCCAGAGGGACTGGGATTACCTCTTCCCTGAGAGTTGAAGCAGAAGCCCTAGAGAAAGCACTGATTAGTCTAACTTGAGTCATGTGCCCGACCCTGAACCAAACAGTAAGGCCAAGAGAATAGGGAACTCTGGTTGGTTAGAACTGGGTTCTGTTCCCATCCCTGTGATGGCTGATAAGGGAGCGTGAGCTCCACCCTAATCATATGGGAGGGGTTCTGCTACCAACATTTGGGAGCAGGGGAGGGAAGGGAAAGTGTGCTAGATGAACAAAATTCTAACTATCAGAGTCTGCTTCCATTCTCCTCATAGAGGCCGGAATTATTTTATTTTATTCTCTTTAAATTAAATCTGATAGTATCTCATTCTCCTGCTTCAAATCTTTCAGTGGCTTTCTATTGCTTGTAGAATAAAATTCAAAATCTCTCAGATGGCTCAGAGGCCTTCGTGCTCTAAGCCTTGCCTACCTCACCAAACTAAATTTTGCATCATTCTCTCATTCTCTCCTCCAGCCATCCCAGCTCTTTTGAGGTTCTTTCACATGTCATGTTTCCTCACAACTCACGTCCTTTCCACAGGCTGTTCCCCCGGACACACCCTAGAGGACTCCCCTCAGGGGGGCTAATCATTTTAGAGCTCAGCTTAGATACTCAGATATCAATGAAATTTTCCTGTCTCTCCAGATTAGGTCAGATCCCCACCCCCTCCCACTTAAACTCATCCATAGCACCTGTATATCTCCTTGATGGCATTTATATTAATTAAGGTAATTATTGTTTAACAGCTAACCCCACCTGTTAGAACATATGCTCCATTAGGGCTGGGATGACATCTACCTCCTGCACCTCTAGTCACAGCACCTATGTCAGTGCCTGGCACCAAGAAAGCGCTCAATTTTCCCCCAATAAATGAATGAATTTGGTGAGGGACCAGAGTGAGAAAACTGATAGATTTGGTTTTAGACAGGTTGAATCTGAAATAACGACAAGTAATGAGTTAGAGTATTTATAATAGTTAGAAATATGGGATTATCAAGGTGAATAAGTCTAATGGTCCATGGGACTGATATCTTTCCCAAAAAAGACCAAATATCAAAAACAGATTTTGCTTCCCCAATGGAAGATTGATTTTCCCCAAATGAAGATTGATTTCCACGTAGGTGTTGTGAGTTAATGAACCTGGGAGTATAAAAGCCCAGGCCCAGTCAGGAAGTCCTTCCTGTCTGCACGCCTGGTGTTTCACTGACAAGCTTGACCCAACTGGAGTGCCAACCACGGGCAAAAAAAAGGAGGAAAATACATCTCATGACAGAAACCTGAGGTAATTTTAGTTTTATTTACACAGGTTGTTCACCTTAGAAACTGAAGTCAAATTTAGAGATTCAAACAACCCATATAACGGGTACATTTTCTACCATCCTTTCCCTTGGTAAACAGCTTTCAGAGACACTAAAAACATAGAATTTCTTTCTAAGAAGAGCCCAATGTTCTGTGTCTTTTTCAATATTCTCTTCTCCTCCACACCCACTCTCGGCTAAACATAAAGGTTTTGCTTGTTTAAGGTTATTATGAGCTTAAGGAGTACTTCTCAGGAGAGTAGTCTAAAGGGTGTTTTTGTATTTTCCTTCCTGAGGTGTGTGCAAGGAGAAGGGGGAAAAAATACCACAGCTACCCTCCCATTCAAAACATTCCAACAATCATTTTTCTTATGTATTTTTCTTCATAATAGTTAACAGCACGGTGGCTAGAGTCCTAGAACCTTCGGGTCTGTCAGTTCTTTAAGACAAATCAGAATCCTGTTTTCAAAAACCAGTTTTGGTTGTAAAATATAGATATTTGGCTAATATTTAAAAATACCACATGTCCAAATTTAAAGGAAAACATGATGGGGAGGAGGAAAAAGCACAAGAGAAAGGAAACAGCTGTGCAGTTCAGCTTCATTCCAAAGTTCAACGAAACCCTGACTAAATCGGTAGTTTACGTCTCAGCAGCAAAAGAAAAAACCTCAGGGCAAGGAGAGAAAAGCAGGGGAGAAGGAGAGGAGTTGAGCTGGGAGGAAAAGAAAGAAAAGATGTGAGGCCCTCTCTGAAGCTCAGTTGAGACTTGGACATTTCTTCATAGCTTGTTCTCTAAGAATGATTTCCATGCACAAGCTACACGTGTTGCCTGCTGCATTTTCAAAGGGCAGTAGGAGAATAAGGACTTAACCGAGTGAGAAGCAGATCATTTGCTCAGTCACTTGTCAACTCACTCGCCTCCTTCCTTCCACTTTCCTGACATCTTTGCTGGGCAAAGAAAGCGGAGAGTTCACAGGTGCCTGAAGCTTGGGCAGTCCCCTAGGCATGTCATGTGTGTGCACAGCCTAACGGCTCGGGAAGAGACGGAAGGTAGGAAATACCATGTAGACCAGGCCCACTGAGACAAGGGGCCCTCCGCAGTCTGATTTTTAAGTGCACCAGGATTGGTCATTTTTCCAAACACTCCCCTCGTCTGCTCATTAATGCCTAAAATTCCAGGCTTAAAAAGCAAATTTGGGGAAAGAAAACACATATTTGGTTAAGTTGTGTCAATGATTGTTAAACTATAATCGCTTTCAGAAAATAAGTTTGGCAAGTTATGAGGATAGGGAAGAAAAGGAGTGAGGAGGGGAGGTTTGTGAAGGGCCAGGAGAAAGGGCACAGAAAGGTCAGGCTAGAGTAGAGAAGACCAACCTTTGATTGAAACCAGGCCTAAGACTGGCCTCCGACCAGCTCTGAAATCTTGCGTAGTTCTCTAGTTTTTGTCTCGTTATTGAATGGGTAGTACAAAAGTATGGCTATTCTCTAAGATGTCAATGTTAACTGGCAAGCAATAATACCCCGTTCACACATAACTGAGATTAAAATGTCTAGGCAGTACAATAACTGCTATATGGGGAAGTAACTTTCTATGGAACCTGCAATTCTGGCCCTAATCTCCATAAAAGGTAAAATTTCTCCTGGTTTCACACATTAAAATAATGCCCACAAGGATAATTTGGAAGTGTGTCATGTATCATATACATACTAACATGTAGCATACATATACTATGATTCATAAATTGCACCCGTCCTACAGAAATAATGAGTGTGTAAACCTATGTGTGTAAGAATGTTCACTGTAGCAGTTTGTAATAGGAAAAATTTGGAACATCATTGTATTCCTTTACTAGAGCTGCTGGAATGTACCACAAACTGGTTGGCTTAAAACAACAAACATGTATGGTCTCATCAGTTCTGGAAGCTGGATGTTCAAAATCGAGGTGTCCACAGGGCCATGCTCCCTCTGAGACTTGTAGGGGAATCCTTCCTTGCCTCTTCCTAGTGTCTGGTGGTCGCCAGCAGTATTTGGTGTTCCTTGTAGAGGATCCCTCCAATCTCCTGTCTTCACATCATCTTCCTTCTGTGCACATCTGTCTCTCTGTCCAAATTTCCTCCTTTTTATAGGTCACTAGTCATATTGGATTAGGGCCCACCCTAATGACCTCATTTTAACTTGATCACCTATAAAAAGACCATATTTCCAAGTAAGGTCACATTCTGAGGTACTGGAGATATATGACTTCAACATAGCTTTTTGCAAAGGATGCAGTTCAACCCATAGCAAACATGAAAGTCCATCAATAGGGAAATGGAATTCTACATCCCTACAATAGAGCACTCTGTAGTCATAAAACGATAGGAGGACAGTGACCCGGAACGTGATCTGAGACATATTATTAAGTGAAAAAAGTGAACGTTTCAGACAAACATGTATCGCATGGTCTAAAAAAGGCCATGAAATCTTATCTAAAATCTGGATTTTGTCCTGACATACCATTTAGAACAAAGCTTAACAAAAAGTTTAATGGTAGTTAAACTGGGGAGAGGGTGAAACTGGAGGATGAAGAAGGTACTTCCACTTTCTTTTAAAATAACAGTTTTTATTTGGAGATAATTGTGGATTCACATTGTAAAAAATAATACAAAGACAGGATATTGCCATTGATACAGTCAGGATACAGAATGTCTTTATGGCCACAAGGGTTCCTCGTGTTGCCTTTTCACAGCCACACTGACTTCTCTCCCATCCCCATCTCCTGACAATTACTAACCTTTTCTCTGTCTCTATATAGCTGATCCTTGAATAATGCAAGGGATAGGAAGGAGTAGAAAATCCATATTTGACTTTTGAATCCCCCGAAACTTAACTACTAATAGCTTACTGTTGACAGGAAGCTTTACCGATAGCATAAACAGTCAATTAACATATAAATAATCTACATATATTTTTTGCATTCATGGCATACCTAACTTTTTAATTTTTTTCTAAATTTCTACACTACACAGTTCTTCTGTGAGTTTTTTCAAATTGTCACAAATCTCCAAAAAATTTTCCAATATATTTGAAAGAAATTCACATAGAAGTGGACCATGTTGTTCAAGGGTCAACTGTAATTCTGTCATTTCAAGAATGTTAATACAAGTGGAACCATTCAGTATGTAACTTTCTGAAACTGCCGTTTTTCACTCACATAATTCTGCAGAGATTTATCCAGGTTGTTGCATGTATCAAGAGTTCATTCCTTTTTTATTGCTGGATAGTATTTCATGGTATGGATGTATCACAGTTTGGTTAACTGATCACCTGTGGAAGGGCAACCTGCGAGTTTCCAGTTTTTGCCTATTACAAACAAAACTGTCGACATTCAAGTGTAGATTTTTGTGTGAACATAAGTCTTGTTCATAAAAAATGGGTGAATATGAGCAATCACTGGGTCATATGGTAGTTGCATGTTTATTTTTTAAGAAACTCCTATGCAGTTGTCCAGAGTAACTATACCATTTTTACCTTCCCACCAGAAACATATGAGTAATCCAGTTACTCTTCATTTTCTCTGGCATTTATGTTGCCTATTTTTATTTTAGCCATTCTGGTAATTATGTACTGATATCACATTGTGCTTTTAATTTTCATTTCTCTAATGGCAAATGAGTTGAACAATTTTTCATGTGCTTATTTACCATTTGTGTATACTCTTAGGTGAAATGTTTCTTCATGTCTTTTGCCCATTTTCTAATTGTTTATTTACTTTTGTTTTTAAGTATTACTATATATTCTAGACACTGGTCCTTTTTTGAATATATCTTTTGCCAATATTTCTCACACTCTGCAACTTGCTGTTTCCTTCTCTTAATAGGGTCTTTTGCAAAGAAAAAGTTTTTAATTTTGATGTGATCTAATTGACCAATTTTTCCTTTTATGGATCATGCTTTTGGTGTCAAATCTAAGAATTCTTTGCCTAGCTCTAGATCCCAAAGATTTTCTCCTACAATTTTTTTCTAAAAGCGTTATAGCTTTACAGTTTACATTTAACTCTATGTTCCATTTTGAGTTAATTTTCATATAAGGCATCAGACTTAGGTCAAAGGTTTTCTTTTATTTTTTGCCTATGGATGTCCAATTGTTCTAGTACCTTTTGTTGAAAAGACTGTTCTTCCTTTATTGGATTGATATTGTGCCTTTATCGAAAGTCAATTGGGCATATTTGTGTGGGGCCATTTCTGAGTTCTCCATTCTCTTCCTTAGGTCCGCCTATCTCTGCCTTCACTAAACACATGATTACTGTAGTTATAAAATAAGTCTTAAAATTAGGTAGATTATTTCCTCCCACTTTATTCTTTTTCAAAATTATTTTAGCTATTCTTATTTCTTTGCCTTTTCATAAGAATTTTGGAGTAATCTTATACATATCTACAAAACAATCTTCCAGGAATTTTTACAGAAATTGTGTTAAACTTGCATATCAATTTGTAGAGAACTGATATATTTTCTATGTTGAATCTTCCAGTCCATGATCATGGTATGTCTCTTCATGTGTTTCTATCTTCTTCGACTGCTTTCATCAGCACTGTGTAGTCTTTAGCATATGAGTTTTGTTAGATTTACACCTCAGTATTTCACTTTTTAGCCATTGAAAATGGTACTGTATTTTGAATTTTAGTGTCCATGAATTTATTGCTAGTATATAGAAATACAATTGACATTTATATGTTTATCTGGCATCCTACCACATTTCTGAACTCATTTATTAGTTCTAGAAGATTTTTTTGTAGATTCCTTGGGATTTGATATACAGAAAATCATGTCATCTGCAAATAGGGACAATTTCTTTCTTTATTTCTTTTTAATCTACCTTTTACTTTCTTTTCATATCATATTGCACTGTGTTGAATAAGAGTGGTGGGGCTGGACATATTTGTCTTTTTCTTTATTCTAAGAGGAATGTGTTTAGTCTTTTACCCATTAAGTATAATGATAGCTATAGAGTTTGTGTACATGCTCCATATAAAGTTGATGAAGTTTATCGCTATTTCTATTTTTCTGAGTTTTTATCATGAATAGATGTTGAATTTTGTCAAATGCTTTTACTACATCAATTGATATAATGATGTGACTTCTCTTTTTTAGCCTGTTAATATGATAGATTATACTGATTGATTTTTAAAATATTGAACCAGCCAAACATCCCTGGAATAAACATAGCTTATGTGTATAATTATTTTTATGTATTGCTGAATTCTATTAGCTAATATTTTGTCAAGGATTTTTGCATCTGTATTCATGAGGGATATTAGTCTGTGGTTTGCCTTTTTGTGTATTGTCTTTGTCTGGTTTTAGTATCAGGGTAATATTATTATAGTTTCATAAAATGAATTAGGAAGCATCCTCTCAAATTTCTACTTTTTGGGAGAGATTATGTAGAATTGGTGTTAGTTCTTCTTTAAACATTTCATAGAATTCGCCACTAAAACCATCTGGGCCTGGACATTTCTTTGTTGGGAGTTTTAAAATTATGAGTCTAATTTTCTTAAAAGTGTTAGAGATTTCAAATTATCTGTGTTATTTAGGGTGAGTTGTGGTAGTTTCCGTTTTTTGAGGAATTGGTCCATTTCTTCTAAGTTGTCAAATTTATGTGTGTGGATTTGTTCATAGTATTCCCTTATCTTTTTGATGTCTGCAGGGTTTGTAGTGATATCCCCTCATTTTATTTCTGATATTGGTAATTTGTGTCTTCTTTTTTTCTTTGTTAGTCTTGCTAGAGGTTTGTCAAATTTATTTACCTTTTCAAAGAACCAGCTCTTTGTTTTATTGATTTTCTCTATTGTCTGTTTTCAATTTCACGGATTTCTGCTCTTTATTATTTCCTTCCTTCTGCTCACTTTGGGTTTATTTTGCTCTTCTTTTTCAAGGTTCTTGAGGTGGGAACTTAGATTATTGATTTGTTCCTTTTTCTCTTTTCTAATGTATGCATTTGGTGCTATAAATGTCTCCTCCAGCACTGCTTTAGCTATGTTCTACAAATTTTGGTATATTTTCAAGAGCAGGGATCTGCTTGTTACCGCTGGGCAGGGTTGAGAGCTCTGGGCGTCCATGGTGGGGGGGTGATCTCATTACTGCTGGGTGATGGCGAAAGTCCTAACTCTCTAATAGGCTTTCTTTGACATCAACTCAGTGGGAAGGGGTAGGTAGCCTCTTTACTGCCTGGTGGGGACTGAAGTTCAGGCTCCGCACATGGGTGTGCCTTGTTACCAGCCTGCAGGGATAAAAGTGAAAGGCTCTTGAGGCTGGAAAGCGAAGCTCCCCCACTTGGTCTTTGCTGGCATAGGTAATGGTGAGGCCACAATTTTTTCTGTGGTGTTTGGCTATGGTAGAGGGAATACTGTCTAAAAGTTTTCTTTCTTTGTAGACTGCCTCTTTACTCGTCCTTTTTGGCTGGAGACAGCAGGCTTTTGTGGGGTTTTTTTTGTTTTTGTTTGTTTGCTTTGTTTCTGGATGCCAGTGTTTCTGGATCATTGTATTTTTAAGCTCCAAATCTAAGGTATATGAGTCAAAAAGAAAACCCAGGGAACTCACCAGCAAGTTGTTCCTTAGGTTCCAAGGTTACTAGCCAGTCTGCTTTCTTTTCTCCACTCTTCAAAGTCATCTTATGTTTGTTTTACATATAATATTCAGGGGGGTTAGTTGTTCTTAATGGGAAGGACAGGGAAAGTACATCTCCATCTTTCTGGATGTGGGAATTGTACTTTCGCTTTTTATTTTATATAATAATTTTTCTTTTAAAATGGTGGGAGTGTAGGTGATAACTTTTAACTTTTCTCTTTTGTGGTTTCTACTGCCACCATAGCTAAGCGTTGAATCCATATGGCACAGCTATGCAGTCTTTCAGCTGTAAGATGCATATCTATGTGAAAAACCTTGGATAATAGGTAGCAAAGATTCTTGTCCAAATTTATTTAATTTCATGCACCTGAAAAGATTTCTTATAGTCTCTCATAATCCACATTTAAAATATTACATATAGCTTTATAATAGTTAAAGATAGAGTAAATACAGTTTTTTTTAACTGTATTCCCTCCCTAAGTCATACTCAAATGACAGTAAAGGGTTCAAAAAGTAAAACACTACAAGGAAACAATTGAAATGGAGACAGGAGCACAGAAGTTTTTGGACTAGAGAAGGCGAACGAATACATGGTAACTGACTTAGCAAACCAGAGAACAACGAATAAGCCTCTGGGACCCTGGAAGAGTTCAGGAATTGAAGGTACAGGGTGACTCTGCAAAGGGAGGTGAGGGTGTGCCCAAAAATAGAATTGCTTGAATGTAGGAAGGAAGCCCTGTGATCCCCAGACCCTGTCTTGCACCCCAGACAGCCAAATGATTACCTTTCTCTCATACTTGTATGATGAGAAACTTACTCTCTGGCGCAGAGAAACCAGAGACAACCTAACTTGTGGCTTCCACTTTCAGCTGATGGACGGTATGGGTGTCCACACACTGAATGGTGAAATCTCACAGCCATTTTCCTTCACTGGGCTCTCAAAACATGGGCAGCCTGGCTTTCTAACTCCCAGAGAAGTCCTTTTTTTGGGAAACTGACCAGTCCAAGGAAAATGACCTACAGGTACTGATAGATGTATGACTAATAGTAGTCTCAGAAAGAGAAAATTAAAAGATTAAAAAAAATAAGTAATTAAAGAAAACTCCCTAAGTACTGAGGAAAAATGATTTTCAACCTCGAATTCAATATCTAGCCAAACTATCAAGTAAATCCAATGGTATATTAAGAAATTTTCAAACTTGTGAGGTTAAAAAAGATTAAATTTTCATTTGCTTTTTCCAAGAAGATACTGGAGGAAGTGTTTTAGCAAACACAAATAAACCAATAAACAATTGGAATCTCAGTATGAAAGTGAAGGGAAATCCCAGGATGAGAACTGTACAACAGGCTGAAAAGGCGACCAGTCCAGACTGGAGTCGGAGGGAACACCAGGAGTGTTATCTTAAGAAAGAAAAAAATAAAGAGAGAGGGAGAGAGAAAGGAAGAGAAAGAGAGGGAAAGGAGGAGGAAAGAGACAAAAGGGAAGGGAAGTGGAAGGAAAAAAGAAAGCAATTGTTATATCACCATATGTGTGTGACACTTTTTAGCAGAGTTTTAATATTAATGACAGAAAACTAAACAAACAACAAAGACAATTATGAGCTCCAAGGAAAACAAAAAGTTGCTCAAAGAAGGAGATAGAATCATAATCCCCTACCTGGCTTAATTGCAAGTAATCCTTTACATACTCCTAATATTATAAACACTGAATATCATCTTACCAAAAATTGTAGTAAAATCATAGTAATGTGATAGGGAAGGGGAAATATGGGGAGGGGATGTGCCTATAAATTAGCTAAGTTCTCACCTTCTATAGTAGGAAGTCAATAGGTAATATTAAACACCTTTTTTAAAAATCAAAAAATAGCACAAGGGTTATTTAGATGCGTGGAAGTAAATACTATAAGAACTAAAAAGAGGTGAAAATGTTTGCTTCTGGGGACTTGAAATCAGATGTGGGGAGGATGGGGAATTAAAATCTCTTTTAAAAGAACATCACTTATGGCCAGGTGAGGTGGCTCACTTCTGTAATCCCAGCACTTTGGGAGGCTGAGGCTGGAGGATCACTTGAGGCCAGGAGTTCAAGACCAACTTGGGCAACATAACAAGACCCTGTCACTACAAAAATTTTTTAAAAATTAGACATGCCCATAGTCCCAGCTACTCTGGAGGCTGATGCTGGAGGAATACTTGACCCCAGGAATTCAAAGCTGCAGAGAGCTATGATCTAGCTTCTGCACTCCAGCCTGGATAACAGAGTGAGGCCCTGTCTCTAAGAAAGAAACAAACAAACAAACAAAAATCACTTATTAAATCTTTAGGTTTAGTTTTAATTCTTATTTTTATTATAGGACATGACAATTCAAAGACTTAGGTTAACTTATTTTAAAATCTCTTTTCATTGGAGGTAATTATTAAGTACTCACACGTCTAATGTTTGATTCTCTTTAGCCTTCTGATCCCTAGTCATTCTGGGCAATGTTACAAACTTATCTATGCCAATAAAAATATAATTTAGATAATGTGCCATTTTCCACATTCACTCAAATTTAACATCTATTCAGAAGGTATTCACAATGATTTAATTGACAAATTCTTATCCTAAATAGCTCAAAAATTGCTGCCATCATTATAGTCATTCATTTTATCAATGTTTATCTGTAGTAAGTGATCTTTGGATTGGTCCCCAAAATCATGACACGTTTTCAAAGGATGTTCCCCCATCATTGTTGCCTGAACCACAGCACGCCTATTAAAAAACACTCAGATAATCTGATTGAAGTTTTAATTAACCACTTGGTTTCTTATGTGAGTTTTGGAGCTGTGCCATGGTTTTAAATTAGTACTTCAGAGTGAGCTATCACTTGCTTTTAAAGACTGTATAAATTCTAGCACATTGCAGGCACTCAAACTAATGAAACAATCGATGTTCTAATATTAAACATATCTTAATTTTGGATTCCTTTGTCACAAATCATATGATTATATTTGCAAGTCCCTCTGAAAATCCAACAGTTCTTCAAAATGACTAAACACAGGCTTAGCTCTATAACCTTGGCCAAATCACATAAACTTGAAAAAAAAAAAAAAAGGACATAGTTTCCTCTTCTTTAAAATAGGAATAATAACCTGACATTATTCTGCCTCATAGAGTACACTGTAAGTATTAAAGTACATAGAATATTGCATGGCAGGAATACCTCTGTTTTAAGGCATCATTAAACAATCAAGAATTGGGGAATGATTTCCCTCAAAATATTTATCTACACAGGGAAAAATAGTAATATTATTTTGAAGAGACCCAGGACACACACCTTAACCAAGTGATCAAGAGTAAAGTCACCAGTAATGAGACATATCAATATCATGTGTCCCTTGAAATATACACAGAAAAACATTACTTCTGGGGCATTCTCGCTAAAAATTCAGAAGCTCAATCTAATCTTGAGAAAACAACGGACAAATCCAAATTGGAGCCTTTCTATATAATTACTGATTCATCAGAGGTACCAAGGTCATTAAAGACAATGAAAGAATGAAGAACTTTCACAGATTGGAGGAGACTAAAAAAACAACTAAATTCAGTGTGGGATATTGGAACCAAAACAAAAAGGACTTTGGGGGAAAACTGACGAAATGAATAAGTTTGGTTAGTGGTGTTGCAACAATGGTAGTTTCCTGGTTCTGATCATTGTATTGTGGTCATATAAGTTACCAACATTAGGGGAGGCCAGGTGAGGGGTATACATGAACTGTCTTATTTTTGCAACTTTTCAATAAATTTAAAATTATTTCCAAATAAAAAGTTTAAAAAGAAGATCAAAGAACAAATTCTTAATTATCTCTTTTATAAAAAGAGAAGGAGGGAATGAGATCCCAATCAACCTATAAATTGGTGATTTATATACTAAAATGCCTTTCATGGCAGTTCAAAACTAAAATAACGTGCTATGTATCTCAGTTGTTTCCTAAGGTATTGCCATTTATTGAATGTAGTTTTGTGCCTATTAAGTAATGAAGACTTATTTGGCTCTAAATTACCACCCCTATATCTGGCCTTGATAGATAATAGGCTGTTTTTTTTCAATTTTCCCCCAGATTCATTCTCCACCCTGCTCTGTGCCTTAGGAGGGTGACCCCTGCGGTAGGAAGTGCCTCACTGGCAATCCCATCCCTTGTCCTCTGGCTTCTAGTAGGAGTGTTGAGTTCTCCCATTTATGCCCCCTGCCCAGCCTTCTGTTCTGACGGTGGCTGGGTCCTTTGACAGCTATAGCTCTCACAGGAGGCCTCTTCCAAGGTCACCACTTTTACCAGCTCCCGTAAGAGCATGTCCTCTCCTGCCCTTCAGATCCATGAAACTAATGGCTTACCCTGTGACTAATTCCTGAATGACTCAATATCCTTTGTTGGCTCTCTTAATTCCTTAATCTACCCACAACTCTGTAAATAATCCTTTTAATAAACACATCTTTAAAAAGATCCCAGCTAAGTGCTATTCCTTTCCTAGCAGGATTCTGACTGATACAGATATGTTACTTACAAAATCATAGGGGATTTTTTATAGGCTTTTTTTTTTTTTTGTAAAGAGTCACAAGTATCCTTAACACTTCCAGATTCAAACCACACACATAAAGCAACATCCTTAATTATACTCACTATACTATAAAGCAGCATCATTTATTGTTATCACTATGTAATGGTTTTCAAATGATCTTTTATGGGAATTTGAAGCTTCTCTTATCCTGAAGACATTTCCCTAAAGCCCTGTAGAAATAAATATCCAGTTCTGGTGGCAATCAGCCCCAAAACACAGCAAAAATGAAATATCACCTACATAAAGAGGCTGTATAGCCTAATGGTTCATCAGCACAGGCCCCGGAATGTGTCGGACTTGGCTTCATATCCCAGTTCCAGGACTTAATAGCTGCGTGATCTCGGGCTACTTATTCTCTTTGTGTCTCAGTTTCAACTGTAAACTAGTTTAAAATAGAACCAATCTCAAAGAGGTGTTAGGAGGATTAAATGAGACATTCTAAGTTTAGCTCTTAGCAGTGTCTTACACAGAGTAAGTGCCCATTTCTGTTGTTATTTTTATTAAATAGGCCTGTTTTTATCTATAGTTGATAAGGTACGACCCAAGAGGAGGCACTATTCAGCTAAAGTATTGTTGAATTATTTGCCCAAAGATTTAGTGGAGTTCATCGGCATAATGCATGAGTGAGTCAATTACTTGGAAAATGGGAAACAGAGAGAACCCTGTTTTTTCCTTATAACTCTTCTATGTACTTTCTTAATATAGGTAAATATGGATATGACATGGGAAATCTTACAGGCTATTGCTCTGCAGAGAGAAGGGAGCCACTACTCACTGAGTAAGTTAAGAGAAACTTACTCAGTTAAGAGAAAATCTAACCCCAACTCGTGTTTGAGTGGGGAGATGAAAGTGACAGAACAATCTAAAAAAAGATACTGATTTCTTTCCTTTTCTGAAATTGTCCTAGCCCAGGAATGAAAGGGAAGTAGTTCAGAATATCCATTTTAATTTTTCAATGGCCTGATTTTTAGATATTTATGATAAAGATACATGCTTTGTTTCCCCTTCACAAGTAAATACTACTAAAAATAAATTCAAAAATAGTGAAGTGTGTAATGTAAAAAATAACAGTTGCCCTTGCAAATATATACCTTTAAACTCAGAAATATCTCTTCTGCTTACAGCGTTATCCTTGTAAGTATATTGAAAGAAAAATGTAAACAAAGGAAATTGGAATGTATTACTTTAAGCTTAAATTAACTTAAAGGGTTAATTAGGTTAAAAGTTTTTGAAAAGAACTGTCTAAGTGAAAATTCAACATCAATTCCTTCAGAAAAGAGGTGTTTCCATCACATTCTTGGCCTAAGTGAAAGCTGGCTTCTCCTAAAGACACATTTCCCCAGATACCTTCTCACTTCCTTTCACCTTTTACCTGAACTTAAACTGCCATTTCCAAACCACTACTCTTTCCACCCTCAAAAACTCCAGCTTCTATAAAGTTATCCTATCCAACTCTATAAGCTCCTACCCCTCCTCGTGCTGTCATCTACGATCTCTCAAATTGCTTCGAAGATTGCAGCACAGAGCTCACCATCACCATTTTCAAAAACTGCAACGTCCATATGCTTTCCATCAACATCACACCGTCCTAGTTTCTTGACCTCCTTTCTAGTACTTTATCTTCCTCCATTTATCTTCTTACTCCTAAAGTCATAATTTCACCTTATTACCAATAATTACATCACCTTCTAAAATGTTATTTCAAACGTTTCCCCTCCTACCCGTGCATTTACTCTTGTGCCACATTTCAGAAATGCTTTTGGCCGCCCCCACCTTGTAGTCCAGAAGTTAAAGTTCAGTGCTTTCACCACCTCAGCCTGGGTTTAATTCTTGTTCAAAAATGTTTTGGCCTCATTAAGAACTCCAATCTATTGACCCTACGACTTTTTCAAATATCTATTATCCATTTCAAAGCCTTATTTCTCCTCTTCCCTTTTTATACTCTACCCTCCATCTCTACCCAGTGAAATGTAAGCTTCATAAAGACAAAAAGTCTACTTTTTCACTCTCATCTCTAGTGCCTGGAACAGAATCATGCCTGGAACAAAGAATGAATTCAATAAACATTAAATAAATGCATGAATGCCTACTGTAGCCAGCCATTTGGCAAGGATAAAGAGACAAAAATAAGGTCTCTCCCCTCAAGAAATTTAATCTATTTCTGCATATGTATTAGCGCATGCAAACAAATTTGAACTGTTTTTCCTTGAACCAACTGCTTGTTCTTAGCTCATTTAAAAAATAATCTTATATTTTATTATTCCGATGTCTTTATACTATATTTGGGAAGTCCCTTATTAGCAAGAAAATCTTTTAACTTTCCAAACATATCTTTTAGGTTTATAAATAATCATTCAAGGCATTCAAAAAACACCTACAAATAATTGTCTATTTTTTATACCTACCTGGTACAAACAACTATCAACTCAAAAACACTAAAAAGTGATAGCATTTGGCAAATGCATGAAACAGGACAGTATTCAATTGTGTTAGATATTTCATACTCTTCCCATCTCTAACCTCAGTGATAGCCCAAATGGCACCATTGTGCAAAACAGAAAATTCCCCTACTCAAGATACTTTTTTGCCATCTCCTGGAAAATTGTTGTAATAACTATATAAATCTGCAACGACTACAGTAGGAATGGCTCCCACTGGTGTTATGCAGTTCTATAGTTAAAAATTTTTGGTTTAACCCACTTTTTCCAAAATGTATTTGATCATGGAACTTTTATTGTTTCTTCATGCCACTTACACATATCATATGGAACTAATATTTTCTGATATATAATTTGGGAAGTAATGCTCTAGGGTAACATATAAAGTGGTTAGTTTTAGGCCTATGGATTTTTTTTCTGATTTTATATGTTTGTAATATTATTTATTTTCTGAGAGTTGGACTTGGAGTCATATGGACTTCTATTTGAAATCCAGCTTTGCTACTAACTTTGAGCAAGTTATATAACCTCTCTAAGGATCAGTTACTTCATTTGTAAACTGCAGATAGAAATACTTCTTATAAGATTACTGTAAGGATTGCAAGAGATCTTGGTATGGTCCCTGATGGTGTGCTAAAATCTCATTAATAACTCTTCTACCTATAATGTTCTTCAGGCTATCTGACCTATAGAACAGAATTACTTAAAGAAAGGTGTATTCACATGAGGAAGCATAATTTTGAAGGAGTAATTTTTAAAAATAAAAGTCAATTGGATTTTGTTGTAAATTTATTTTTATAAAAACAAAAATAGTTTTGAATTTTAACGAGAATTTGAGCTCCTCAATAGACAACATATACAAAAATTGAGTCATATGTCAATATAGAAAGAAGACCCAAGTTTAGCAAGTTTGAACTTCATGCTTTTGCCAAAAGTGAACATACATGTTCGTGTCCTGTGGCTAATATAATCTCCCTATCAGAAAGAAAAGCAAGCTCATTGGTAACTGAGGCTATCCCTCACTCAGTGCACCTGAGAAGCCAGCATTGCAGTCTGTTCCAGATTAATTTACTCATCACTCCAGGACCTCAGGTATGTGCAGACCTAACTGCAGTGAAGCTGGGCCAATTCATAAGCCTTTTGTCATATAGCTCATCTGTCCTTAAGCCTTAAAATTTTTACCTGCTGCGCATGCACAGTAAATATGTGAACGTCTATAGATAGAACAATTTGTAATTACTAGTAAGTAAATGAAAAACAGGCAAACACATTTCCAGGCATATTCTGATGGCATCAACAGCCAGTATCCATTTTTCACCTTTAGAGCTGGCTTGAGGTATGGTGACCTTATGACCACACGTATGAAAAAGATGTGGTTCCTAGAACATTCACTAGGAAAGGGGGGCCTGTATTAGTTGGCCAGAGCTGCTATAGCAAAGTACCACAGACTTGGTGACTTACACAACAGAAATTGATTTTTTTCATAGTTCTAGAGGCTGCAAGTCCAAGATCAGGTGTGAGCAGGCTTAGTTTCTCCTGAAGCCTCTTGCAAACAGCTGCCTTCTCTTTGTATCTTCATGTGGTCTTTCCTCTGTGCAAGCACATGTCTCTGTCCTGGGCTCTTTTTATAAGGACACAGGCCATATTGGATTAGGGCCTATCCCAATGACCTCATTTAACCTTAATTAGCTCTTTAAAGGCCTTATCCCCAAATACAGTGGTATTCTGAGGTAGTAGGGGGTTGGCACTTCAACATATGAATTGGGAGGAGGACACAATTTAGCCCTTAACAGGCCCAATTCACAGAGCAGCAGGAGTACTTAGCACTTCTTTAAGAGTGTTGGCCTGTTGACCTCAGGCTAACGCAGGAACGGAGTCTCCCCCCAGCCCTGAGAGTACTGGAGCTTTTTCTAAATACACTTTCCTGCATAATAACCAACTCTTATTTTCATTTCTGCCTCTGTAACAGAGAGAGAATGGAGAACCACAGAATAATTGGTGATCCTTATCTGCATGTTTCTATAAAGCATGGTAAAGTGCTTATTGTGAAAAATGCAGCTGAAATGCCCACAGTAGCATTTACAGTGGAAATACACCTCCTTTATCTCTTCGTTTGTGGTTTACCAGTTATCCTCTTACCTCCTAGTGACTCAGAGCTGTACCGGCAGGCAACCTCTGAACATAGCTCTTTTCTCCTCAAGATGAACAGATCTGAAAACCAATGGAAATGCCAGCCCAGATGTGCAGTTTTCAACTTACACTGTTGCTTAGGACTTTTTAAAAATATTTTTTAAAAGAAATAGTAAAGGACAACAAAAAATTAATAAGGACAACAAAGAAATTAATTAGCAAAAGGAATGTACCATCTAAAAAACTTAAGGGAAACGAAAAATAAGAGGATTACCTAGAAGGCATGGTTTTAAGTGCATTTATTCTTGGCCTGGGAAATTAGAAACACTGATTAAAGCAGAGGGAAACAAACTGAAAAGGTAGAGGCTGGTACAAGACCACTATAAGTAGGCCGGGCGCGGTGGCTCACGCCTGTAATCCTAGCACTCTGGGAGGCCGAGGCGGGTGGATCGCTCAAGGTCAGGAGTTCGAGACCAGCCTAAGCAAGAGCGAGACCCCGTCTCTACTAAAAATAGAAAGAAATTATATGGACAACTAAAATATATATACAAAAAATTAGCCGGGCATGGTGGCGCATGCCTGTTGTCTCAGCTACTCCGGAGGCTGAGGCAGTAGGATCGCTTAAGCCCAGGAGTTTGAGGTTGCTGTGAGCTAGACTGACGCCACGGCACTCACTCTAGCCCGGGCAACAGAGCGAGACTCTGTCTCAAAAAAAAAAACAAAAAACCATAAGACCACTATAAGTAGCCTGCATTCAAATCAGTCCATTTTGATGATTCAGCCATACAATGCTAAAGTTATTGGGATAGTATTTTTATGGTTAAAATATTTTTCTTACCCTGGCATCTATTAATGTAAGGAATAATGACTAAAACAAATCCATCTTTTGCTTTAATAAAATCAAGGTTGATTTTAAAATATAAACTGGTTTGTATTGTTATAAATGAGAAAATACTTAAGGTGGGATCCCCAACTGAATGATCATACTTGCTTGTCAGTAATGATTAAAATGGATACAATTACAAAGTGACTGAGATGTTCTCAGTGAAGAATCTTAAAGTTCACGTTTCCAGCTTTGCAGTGGGCCCATCAGGTGTTTTAATCGTTTCAGGCCCGTTGCCCACAAACCATTTGACAGCAGGGGGAGCTCTTCTGTTAAAATCCGAAGTTCTTTTTAAAAAGCTTTTAGGACAGCATATTGGTTAGCCTCCAACTTTTAACAGTAGTTAAAGCATTGTCTTTACATAACAAGAGTCCGTTTGAGCATTGAGTTTTATTTGGGGCGAAGAGAAAGGATATCAAAATAGAACATTTTTGAAATGTAATTTAATAAGAACTTTGTGTTAGCACATGCTCAGTCTCTTCTGAATAACTGTGTATGTCCGATTCACTCCACTAACAACTGCTGAGGACCGACTGTGTAAGAAGACACCAACATACAGACTTGTAGCAGTCATCCTGGATATCGCTAGGGGAAGGCTTGGAGCCTTAGAATGTAACATGCACGCTTTAAGGGCAGGACGTTTTAAAACAAAGTGGAGGTATTAAAAGTCACGATACTTATCCCACTTAAAAGCAAACAGTTCAACATAGTAAATGTTTGGCGCAAATAGCGAAAACAGTCTGTATTCTCAGTTTACATACTGAAGAGACAAATTATTTTGTAACAACCGAACACTAATATATAACAATATCTGCATATTTCCACCGCGCGATCAATGGCACCCCTTGCTACAGAATCCTCAGTGTCTCTAACCTCCACAACGTGGGGCTGCTTCCCTAATTCCAAAGCTTGCTCTCTCCTCTCTCTCTCTGATCTTCGCCGCCACCATCCCCTCCCCAGAGTGAAACACCCGGGTCAGGGACAAGGATCTGAACATTTTCGATTGCTACAAGAGATTGTAACCTAACAACTGCAATGGGGAAAGTTTCCGCGTCGCCGCTTCATGTTGGCTAATTGGTGCATTTTTAAAAACTTCGTCTTAAGCCAGGAGGCATCACACATCTTTCATTTTCCGAACCCTCCTTGTTTCGTTTTCAAGCTAACGAGGTCTTACTAGAGATCATGCAAAAAAGCCTTTTTTGAACACCCCAAGTCGCAAGCCATTGGACAGGACTCTAGCCGTGTCCAAGTCTCACGTGGTTTAAATTCAGCCTCTGCGAGCCCTCGGAGCCTTAGTTCGGGTGTCACCCTTAAAACTTTCGTTCCTTTTCGCAAAGAGCAAAAAGACCCAGGTTAAACCTGACAGCCCTGAGCTGGCCAAAACCGATCCTTCTGAGAGGCAGCTGGCGTCCCGGAGGACCACCGCCCGGCTAGAGATTTAAAAGGTTTTTTAGTTCCAGCGACTCGGGACGCCGCGACCGCCACCCAAGATCCCCACCCGCGGCCGAGCGCGCCCGCGAAGGAGGAGGGGCTGCGGGGCGGGAGCGCAGGCGGAGGTCACCGCCCGGTTGTGCAATCGAATATGCAAATAAGCCAGGTTATGCCGGCCAATCGGAAGCCGGATATGCCGTGACGCGCGCTTCAAGCGCCCGTAGTATTTATAGATCGTATTTAAAGAGCCCTTGGGAGTCTCCCCGGGCTCGGCTGGGCGGCGGCGGCGGTGGTGATGATGCGGGGCTGCAGTTTGCGCAGCGCACGTGAGGTGGCGGGGCGACCGCAGTGCACCCCGGCCCTGTGGGGTGTTGGGCGTGGGGCAGCGTCCATACACGTTTCGTGGTGGCTTTTACCCACTTCCTCGCTCGGTTTCTGGAAAGGGGGAGGAAACGCTGCAGCTCCGACGATACTTTTGCTTAAGACAAAGCCAGAGATTTGGATCTCTCAAAAAAGCTGGGGGCAGAAGGTTTGAAGCGACCCCACCCCAGCCCTTCATTTGAGCCACAAGCCGACGCCGTTTCCTGGTGCTGGCTGTGCGTAGAGGCGGCCTTCCTGGGGGGAAGGGAGAACAATGCCTCCTAAAAAGCCAAAAGTCGTGGAATTTGGGGGCGGGGTTATCGGTCCGGTTAAACAGTATTCCTGGAAAATAAATTGCAAGATAATGGCAGTGATTATCTTAGCGTTGGGTCGATTGATCTTCTGACTTCCCAGCCAGAGAACTGCGCACTGCGGTGTGAAAGCAGGAAACTGGCATTACGTCAGAAGAGAGAAGAGACCCAAATTGCAACGGTTGCATTTGCAGGGCTGGCTGGCTTCCTTTCTTAAACCTCCTCCCTCCTTTTTTTTTTTTTTTTTTCCCTTCATTTTCCATGGAGAGGCTTTGCTGGGCCGCGGGCTTGGGCACTGGGTGCTGCCCGGCGAGGTGTTGCAGGATTTCAGGCAAAGGGGTGGGCGCTGACGTGGCTCGGGGAACTGTTGGCCTGCGTGCCTTGGGCCTCAGTCCGAGGTCGCCGTACGCCCTCCCGGAGAACCTCTTTAGGAGCCACAACTAATTCGTTTTAAAGGTATCCCCGTGCTTAGATGGATTTCCAAAATTCCAGGAGGGGGTAGGGAACCGCACCAAGTGCTCAGCTGCTGTCCTTAGTTTGGCGCGAGCTCATGTCAACCCCAGGAAAACAGGTGGTGAATGGGAGAAATCCCAGCAGTATGCAGGGCTGGACGGTTTCTCAGCACCTTGTCAGGGATGTCGTTTCTCAGTATTTAGGGCCATGATTACAAGAAGCTTGTTCCCTGCTAGGGATCCGTCTCCTGAGGTCTTTTTACTCCTTAGAAATCTCTTAAGGACAAACGCGAAGCAGGAGAATATTGCGAATTGGTACATTTTACGTCTTGGAAAATTTCACTTCCTGAAAAATGTTTGACACTAGCCTTACCTGCTCCACTGCTCCCTCAGTCCTCGCTTCAGGGTCATTACAAGGTAACCTTAGGAACCAGTTCTCTTAGGGTCCTGCCCCATTCCATTCGTGGGCAAAGCTTAACACACACAACAAGGTGATGATAATAGGTAATGATTGTGGGCAAAGCTTAACACACACAACAAGGTGGTGATAATAGGTAATGATCATTGACTCTTCTGTGCTGGGCGTTGCCAGTCATTATCTCATTTAATTCTCACAATATCTGGCTGAGATGAGTACTGTTAGCTCCATTTTATGGATAAGGAAACATTTTGAGAATCAGTGTGTCCACCAGCTGGGAGAGTGTGAACCCAGGCAATCTGGCTCCAGAGCCTCTTAACCTCTCTTGGTGTACTGTCTCTGCGGGGAAGGGCGATGACTGGTCTGGGGACCTTAAGGCTCACCTCATATACTACACCAGGAAGGCAAAGACCTTCATTCATCCCTGCTGTGTGTCAATTTCAATAAACCTAGTCCTGGTTAAACATGACAGGTGTCAGGTGGCATGTTTTTTAGTGTTCTCATGTAAGAGGGACTCTTTAAGAAAACCTGAGTTACTTAAGCTAATTTTTGCTTTGCCTCACCTTTGCAACTTTATCTTATGAATTTGTTTAATGATTAAACTTTATATAGCACATCACTCCTAGTTCAGGCCATTGCGTAATGGCCGCTCCTTTTCTCCTCATGAAACATACAGGGAACCTAAAGAACTGAGTGGTTTACCATGTAAATCAAGGGTGAGGTGGTGTTCAGAATTAGCTGATAACCAAATTCAAAGTCAGATCAGCCTGTCTTTGCTTTCCCCTTTGCTTGTCTTATCACTCCGATCATCAGCATCTAGACAAGAGAGAGCGCCAAGGAAGAGAAACTTTCTGTAGTTCGGGAAGATTGTCTGTGATTAGTATCTGGGAAGGGAAATTCAAATGAGGAATTGTTTAGGGGGAGGAAGTTGTACATGTTTGTACGACCACAATTGTGTATATTCAAAACATGATTTGGAAGCTAGACACCTGACTGGTTGAATCCCAGCTCTGCCTCATCCCAGCTGGATGGCCTTAGACAAGCTGTGGAGGCCGAGACTCAGTTTCCTCATCTGTAGAATGGAGGTTGACCTGCCACCCCTCTGCTGCCTCTTCCTTTCTGGTCCTTTAAATGCTGATGTCTCCTAAAGAGTTCCTTCCTGAGCCCAGCCTCTTATCACTCAGCACACTCTCCCTGGGTGATTGTACCCACCGGCAGCTTCCTGCTCCCGTTGGTATCTCTTTCCTGAGCTCTAGACCTGTGTGTCTGCTGGAAACAGAACATCCTCACTTGGCCACCTCAAGCTTAAATGTTCCACGCTGAACTGCTCATTGTCTGTCTCCCAGCTATCTCTGATGAAAGGGCTGCTCCGCCTCTTTATATCTCCACCCAGTTGTTCTAGTCAAAGCCTGGCTATCATTCCTCTTTCCCTTACCTAACCCATCAAATTAACGGCAGACTCCTAAACGTGGCTTGGGCCATCAACTGCCTTCCGTCTCTAGCTCCTAAAACCTCCACCATGCAGCAGTGTCTCCATCATTCCCCTTAAGCATCTCTTGTTGCCCTCGGAATGAAGCATGGCATGGGGTACAAAGCCCTTCGAGATGGGGCCCCCCTCTGGGTCTCCAGCTGCTCCCCTTGCTTGCACTCCACCCTTCAGCCTCTCTCAAATTTTTTCACTTCCTCTAATGATGCCAAATTCTCCTGTTGTTTCTCTGAACTTTAGCATAGGCTCTTCCTAGAATGCTGTCATAGCAACTCATCCTTTCCCCATGCCCCTTCTCTGACTAAACAGCTCCTACTGCTCTTTCAGTTCTCATTGTATGTCACTTCCTCCAGAAAGCTGTCCCTGACCTCCACCCAACTCCATGGAGATGATGGAGGTGCTCCTCCAGCTGGCTCCAAACACTGTGCTTCCCCATCACAGCACCTGTGCACTATATACTAAGAGTCTTTTAACTTTTCTGAATCTATGTCTTCATTCATGTGGAAGAGGGAAACATCACAATCATTCGCAGTACTTTGTCAAACTGCACCCAAAACCTTATCCACCCCTCACCACTCCCAGTCTGCCATGGGCGTATCCTGAGCTGCACGTCACTGCACAATGAGCCCCTGCTACTGACACTGTGCTGTACCCCTCAAGTGTGTTAAGGTGGAAGAAAGGTTGAGAGCCAGTGTACCAGATGGGCAGCTCCAGCAGGAAAGAGATTCCTGTCCTTTCTACCACTATTTCCCTGGTGCCTTGCACAACGTGAGGCCCATAGTAGAAGGCACCCAGGAAGTACCTGCATGATTGGTTGGGGCTGTGCAGATTAGACAAAATATGCATATGGAATCTGCAGGCACAATAGGCATTGGGGTAAATTTAGATTGTCTTTCCATCCACATGCTAAAATGGAGCTTGGGAGTTATCATTTGATGCTTTGTGCCTGTCATCCTTGTCACCTTCTTCCTCTAAGTGAGTGAAAGGGTGAGATATTTAGAGTAGATTCCTGGTCCTGCTGCATCACAACAGCTGTGTTTTTATTTAAAAAGGAAAAAAAAAAAAACACCATACGAAACCTGGGCCTGATTGGCACTCTGTTGTTAGTAAGCAAACTGCCCCACCGTTATTGTTTCTCTTTTGGTCTGCTTATTGTTTTGTTTTGTTTTTTTAAGGAGAAATATGCCCCCAAAATTCTTTTTGAGAGGAGTTATCTGCAGAAAAGGAGCTTTATTCATAATGTCTTTGAAGAAGTGGGACTGAAACTCAGAGTGAAGGCTAGAGACACAAAGGTGTAAATTGGGACCTAATGAAAGCCTGACACTCCTCTGAGCCTGGGCAGGAACCACTGCCAAATGGATGACTGCGGGGCACTAGTGGCCTGGGCTAGTCCTGCCTAAGAGAAAACAAGATACAATGAGATCTAGAGTCAGGCCTGGATTTGAGTTCAGCTCTGTGGCCTTGATCAATAGCACAGGCTCTCTGGGTCCTTCCTTGACTTCCTCTTTGGCAAACTGAGATTCCATTTGTCCTCCTTACCTACAATATACTCCATGGATTGTCAGAATACAAGTATTTTGCAAGATGTAAAGTACAATATAAATATAGGGTATTAGTAAACAAGATAGTTATAAGGTATCAAGTTATGGATTGAGAGTCAACATACATTTATTGACTATCATGTGGTTAATAGGTGATAGGACACAAAGGTGAATGAAGAAGAAAAGGAATTTATATTTATTGATCCTGTCAATTTCTGTTCCAAGCACTTGGTAGTTTATCTTTTTAATAGTGCCAAGACTCTGCCCTCAAGAGGCTCATATGCAGAAGAAGGATGACACAGGCACCTATTAAAATTCATATAAAGCAACTATGATAAATGCTAAAATTGTCAAATGGGAACACAGATGAGGGAGCAGTTAATCTGCTAGTCTCTCGGAGATGGGGGGGAGGTAGAGAAGATATAAAGAAATAACAACCCTGATCCTATTAAAGCAGGATTAATAGACCTGTAGGACGGGAAGGGCATGCCAAACAGAGGGACAGGGAAAGGGTGGAGATGGGAGAGTCACCATGAGGGGAAAGGAAAGGGGACATGATGGCGTGGACAGAGCAATGCCAGTGGGTGGCGGTAAGGGGCGAAAGTTAAACTGGGGCTGATTCTGGAGGACCTTAGATGTCAGGCTAAGAAATGCAGATTTTATTTTACAGATAGTAATGAGTCAGGATCCCAGGACATATTTTTTTTAATGGGAGGAAAGCAACATGGTTAGATCTGTCATCATTTAGAAAGGTAGCTGTACAGAACAGACTGGCAACAAGGAGACAAGTTGGGAAGTAACTGTAATAATTCAGGCAAGTGATCACAAGAGCCTAGAACAATGGTTTTCAAACTGTGGGTCACAACCCATTAGTGAATCTTAAAATGATTTTGGCAAGTCAACCAAAAATGTTGTTTCATAGATCTCCCACTTTATATACTTATATATTATGCACAAACTTTCTGGGCAGTTTGAATTTTTAATAAATTCACTTCTAGAACAGATTTAAATAATATTCATAATAAACAAAGTGGATTAACATAAAATTTGACATGTTTAATTTCAGAAACATTAGCTTTCAACATAGGTACCATTATTTTGGATACAAAATATGACAGGCTTGAAGCCATGAAGTATAATGTAGGGTTTATTACCTGGAAAATAAATGAGAAAAAAAAATGGATTGTTAATCATTGGACTTAAATCTTGAGTAAATTCCCTCTTGGTTGCATTTTGCAAATTGTTTGCATCTTATATAAAAGTGACTTTATTAAAAATTGGAACTGCATAATGCATTTCTTTTATCACAGTGCAAAAATGTATTTCTTCCCATGGGTCATAGTCAAAGAAAGTTTAAAAACACTGACTTCAAAGATTAGGGCAGTGACCACAGGGTGAGAGAGAGGGGTGAAGATACCCGAGAAATTTCTGAGGCAAAATAGGACTTGTTGACCAATTGGATGTCGAGGAAAAAGAGAAGGAAATTAAGGCTGACTCACTGGTTCCTGGTTTGTGCTACCAGGACACAGAGGGATATAGTTCTGTTCACGTCCACCAGTGTCACTTGATGGAAAGTACAGAAACATAGACCAGTGAGGAAGGCAATTGTGGGGGCTTTTGAGACACTCTATGTAGATGGAAGGGACTCAAAAACAGGGAATGTTAATGAAACATAGTAACTGCAGTCATGGAAGTGTATACCAGCGGCTACGCCATCCCAGAGGAAGCCTAGCATGAGTGGGTTTTCAGCCAGGCTTTCCAGAGGACACGTTCCTGAGCTGAGTTTTGAAGGAGGGTTAGTCAGCCAGAAGTAGATAGGTAAGAAGGAAACAGTATGGCAAAGATCAGACAGTAGAACAGCAGGATGTTTGTGTGAGTGGGTGTGTGAGCGAATGTTAGAAACAGTTTGGTGTTACTAGAACACGGAGAAGCCAGAGATGAAGCTGGCAGGTTATAAAAAACTTTGTCATGCTAAGGAGTTTAGCTCTTGTATAGGATAAAGAGTCACTGAAGGGGTTTTTAAGTGGGTAAGTGGCAAGGTCATAATAAGGTGACTGTGTTTTAGAAAACTTGCTCTGGCAGCAATATGGAATAGGCTTTTAAGGGGCACTAGATGGATGATCAAGAGACTAAAATTGGGGTATTAGATTAGTCCAGGTAAAAGTTGCTGGCCTGCACAAAAGCACTGAGAAAGGGGTAAAGAGGAATATAGAGCTAAATATTTATGAGGTTTGGTCACTGATGGAATATAGAGAACTCTTGTCAGTCAGTGTCTGATCAGGAAAACAGAACTCATGCCAGCAAATTTAGTAGAAAAAATTTAACTATGGGAAACTTTTCTTAAAAGATGTTAGAAAAACCAAGACAAATAAGAAACAGGAAACCCTGGAATAAGAGAGAGCAGGGCTACTACCCCAAAGGCTGGCGGGACCAAAGGAACAGGTGATGTTGCCAGAGACCAGGAGCCCTGGCTGTCTAGAGAGAGCTGGACCATATGACAGATGCAGTCACTAAGGGAGAAGTGACGGGAAGAACTACCCTCGATTTCCTCCTGCCCCGTCCTGTTATCTCCAATTGACCGGACCTAACTAGAAGCTGGTTGGCAGAGGAGGCTGGGAAGTGTAGCTTTTTGCAAGAAGAGCAAAGCAGAAGGCGGTGAGAAAATAGATCTAAGCATAAACAGGCAAATGAGTAAGGAATGAGGATGAAGAAGAAATGGATTAATTTTTCTCTGAAATCTTGCTTGAATCAGGGTTGGATGGTAGTATCAGAACCTGAGATTAGGAAATCAGAAAGGGGGTGGGAAGACAGATAAGAAAAAAATATCTGAATTACCGACTTTTTAAAGTCTCCCTCATTGTTATGTATATACTTAAGACTGTAGGCAGAATTTATCATAAAGGAACAGTTTTAATATACGTTTAGAACTGTTTTTTAACTAGAAGTATCTGTTAACATGGGGGAAAAACTGAATGTTTTAAAATGCAGTTTTTCCCCCAGAAATTTAACCTTCCCCCAGGTCTTGTTTATAACATTTATGTTTGCAATCTATAGAAAAACACGAGGAATGTGTTGAGTCCTTAATAAGTACACCTACTGTATAGTTACATAGAGTTTGTAACAACTAATTATACACACTCTCTCATTTAACCCTTACAATAGTTTTGTGAGGCAGGAACTATTCTTGTTCCTATTTTACAGATGAGAAAACTGATGCCTTAGTGAGGTTTAGCGTCCCTCTTCCCCCTTTCCACCTAAGCCTCACAGCCATTAGGTGTTGGCTAGAGCTGGAGCATTGGACTGACTCGAAGCCCATGCCCTCCTTCCCTGCACTGTAAAAACCTCGCACCAACTCCAAAGTGATTAAATTCAAATAAACAAAACAATAATAGTATAATTGTGTTCACATACATCCAGTTTCTTACAGACAAGAGATTTAGCAAGTATTCTCACTTCTTATTCACTATAGATTTTTAACAATCGTGCTTTTGTTTTCCAATGTGCAAAATGGGATTTAATAGTCAGAACTCTTTTGGTGGCAAATAACAGAAATCTAAGTCAACATAGTTTACACCAAATAGAAGAAGCTTATTGGCTCACTTCAGTAGAAATTCCAAGCATTGGCTTATCTTTCACCATTGCTGGATAGGACTCAAATGTTGCTGTCAGGATTCTTTGTCACTCTACATCTCTTGCCTGTGTTCTGCATTGGTCTCATTCTCTTATGGGCTTTCTCCCAGTGGTATAAAATGTGGCCTTCCACCATACCAGGTTTACATGGCCTTGCTGGCTGGTGGTCCCAGAAAGAGAGATGCCCTCTATTTCCCAAAAGCAATGTCAACTTCCAAGGTCCAGCATGGACCCATAGCCACCCTGGACTAACCGCTGTGCCCAGGGAATGCGATTCTCTGATGCTCAGGCCTGTCTGATTGATGGTCCTATTAGAGTCCCAGGGAACTGGGGAAGGAAGCAGCTGCCCAGAGCAAGGTCTAAAGGGCAGCAAAAAAGTTACACAGATTTCCACTACAGGGAACATATGAAACTCGCATCTCACTTGCTTATCCAAACAGAATCCTGGAAGTATTTCAAGATCATTGGTAATTGTGCATTCTTTCCTTCATTTGGACCGAGAAGACATTTCCTCACATTTCTTTTTTTAATAATGCTTTTTCCTGAAATTCTAAGCCTCTCTAGGAGGCAGAAGTAAAGCATCAGGTAATATATAATTCCAGAAAACACCCAGCCAGAGCCTCTCTAGCCATATTTCTACTCCCCGCCATCTTCCCTCAAGAAATCTGAATCATGTTTGGGTAGAAAACCGCTAGGTCCGTCTTTTGATATTAGTGGTCAGCAGGGTGGTCCAGGGTGTAAGGCATTGTTCTGGCAATCAGTCGTCCTATTTTTTTTTTAATTGGCAACTGAGGACCCTCATTTAATTATCAAAATATTTCAGGAGGTTTTCAAAAGAAGTGATGAGTGGCATTTGATAACTGCCTTCTGCTGTTTTGTCCTCTTTCATCCTATCCTAGCCTGGTTTATTTTAGAAGCCAGCTCGATGACAAAGATTATTCTTACTACACCGAGACTGTAGCAAGGCAGAGGCCTCCCAGAAAGTGGACAGGGATTCAGCAAGAGCCTAGAGTTTGTTTGTCTGTTTCCTGTTGGCATGCAGCCTACCGTTAAAGAGTGTTACTACTGGAGATTGAAATCTGTCAGGACATGTTAAGTATGTCCTATACAATTATTCCTAAAACTTGCTTCAACTTGCCAATACAGCTAGCTGGATGCCTGTGTGAATGAGTTATTCTACTTCTGAAAATGTCTGCGACTGGTATATGAATGGTTGTCCATGTTATAAATAATAATAATTATTTAATGGTTTTCTGTGTTATAAATAATAGTGCTTATTAATGGTTTCTACATTATAAATAATAATAATAATAGATATTTCTTCCTCTACTGAAATATTTAAGTATTAGTTCAGCAGTCCATAAATACCACAGGCGTTCTATCATTCGGCCAGAGTCCCATTTTCCTGGTTTTTTTACATTGTGGAGATTGTCTCAGCTGATCTGGCTGGCTATTTTGGAATCCAAAGATAGAACCAATTCTCACTTAAGTGATCTTCCGAACTTTACATACCTATTTATTTAATTCTATGTTGTTACTGTCTGGGTGGTTAGGACTTCTAGGTGTAATTTGTCTATTTTATTTTTATAGCCAAGAACGCTGTTACATATTAAGACCATTTAGCCTTCTTAGGGCTAAATAAAACCAGTTCTCTTGCCATTTTTATGCCCTATTTTCTAGGTCTTTAATCATTCTTTGTGCCCTGCTCTGTACCCTTTCTAGTTTCTCCACATTCTTTTAAAAATATGAAACCTCAGACTGGATGTGAGTTTCTAACATGGGTTTGACCAACCCTACATATATTGGGAAAATTACTTCATGGTTTTTGCGTGTCATATTTCAGTTAATATACTGGAGGATCATGTCAGCTCTTTTAAAATAGTTGTACGTTGCTGACACATCCACGATGACTTAAGCTAGGCACCTAGATGGTACTGTAAGGCTTCCTTTTAACTATTTTAGGTTAAAGTATTACAAAAGTTGTTGTGGAGGTTATAACTACCATTCAAGGAAAATCTCCTTAAAAATAGATCATTGTCCTCATATTTTACATTTTGGCTGTTTTTTTCTTTTAGAAGTTCAAAATCCTTAGCAATAAGTTGTCTAGCATCAATTAATTATATAGTCTCAAAGTGAAATTTTACACATATCCTGTGTGTAACTTCAGACTTCCAAGCCAAACTTTTCCTGGAGGGATCCCTTTTAATTCAGTATTCTCAGTACTTTCCCCACTTGTTTTGGGGATCCCCCTTTTTAGAGAGTTTTCAAGTACCAAAGTCTTTGCTTAAGCCTTCTCACAACTAAATAAAATCAGTAGTTTTCATATAATTAGCATAGCTTAGAAAAGTTTCCATTTAAAAATATTCATTTTCTTGTAATTCAATCACTTAGTGCCCTTTCACTTCTATTTAATCATATCTTATATCACTTTTAAATAATAGTGCTAAATTTATGAAAATGTCATAAGTTTATAGGTCCTGATCAATACTTTCTTGTTTCAGGCTATGTTCTATTTGCATGCAATATTTGACTTTCTCTTTGGAGTTCATTAGATTACAAATAGAATGTCCATCTAAAGTTACAGTGTGAATCCATTCCCTTTAGTGAGGCTCATGAGTCATTTTGATTATTATATTGATTGACAGTATTGTGCCTCCATCCATTTAATTTTTGTTTATGGATGAGTATATTCCATTTTATTTCTGCATTGGCCAGAGTTCATTTGCAGAGAATAAAATCTGCTCAAGCTAGTTTAAGCAGGAAAGGATTTATTATGAGGTATTAAATGGCATAAGAACCATTGAAATGGCTGAAGAAACAGACTTGAGGTCAAGCTGTAAGGACAACTCACAAAGCCATGCCACAAAATTGGACAACCAACGTCGCTATTGCCTTTTCTCCGGGCAAGAGGCTGCAGACTCTAGAACTACATTACCACCGCCATGATCAGGAAGCTACTGCCACAGCTGCTGGCTTCAGAACCACCTCATACTCATTACAATCCATACCAGCAAATCCGATGGCCCACCTCCTCCTGCCTTTGACACCCGTGAAGCTAGTGACTAGACAGAGAGCGTGCTCTACCAGTCCTGTCACAGAAAAGCCCAACACTTCCACCACCACCGTGTGCTTGCCAGCAGAGGCAATAGAAGTAGGGTTTACTCTCACACAAATGCCTCTCCTTGGCTGATTCTAGATAAATTCTGAGACCCAGCGGCAAGGAGTCTAAGAGAGTTTCCAGTCTCTGCAGAACAGGCAGGCACAGCGGAAGGAGGATGGAAAGGATGTTGAACAGCAGTATACAAAAGTCATCACAACCACAATCAAATACCATCTTAAATTCACTGGAATTTAAATGAATTATGCCTCCAAGCCTGGCAGCGATAAGTGGAAATACTTCTGCATTTGTCATTTTTTTAAAAAAAGAATAAAATGACCATCACTTTCAAGGATAACTCTTAATGTAAATATGCCTCCAAAGATATTGTGATATAGGATTGAATGTTACAATAGCATATAACTCTCTAAGATGAGTATCAGCTCATCCATTCTGTTCTCGTGCATCTGCTATGTGTGTTGTATCAAAGGCACAGTAGAGATTATCCAAAAAAAATAATAATCTTAGACATATCACATTGTCCCTTCCCTCAAGAAACTTATACTATAATGGGAAATAGAAATAGTCTCTCCAATTAAAAATAACTGGGTTCATTCAGGTCATTTTATTTATCAGATGTGTAACATTGCCATATAAATATATATATGCCAGATATACACATATCAATATAGATACATAGAATAGTTAGAACTTGACAGGCCTTGAATAAACTATAGCTATTAAGTAGTTGTAATAATAAAAGCAATAGAGAAATTATAAGAGGATATAGTAGATAATTAATAAGTGAGTGATGAAGGTAAGCACCCTGTGAAGCATTTGATCATCTGCATTACAGGAACTAATTTTAGCCTAAAGAATTAAGATTTTTATCCAGACTGTCCCATATAGTAAACCTCCTCTGGCAGAGGTGAACTCTGATAGGGCCATCGCAGTTTTGCCTCAACCCTCACCCTCTCTCCCTCTGCCAGTGGCATATTTTCCCTGCCTTGCAGTCCAGGTCCTCTCTCATCAAATTCCCCCATCAAATGGACAGCCCAGTGAAGGACAGATGGGGTTGTGCAAGGACAGGCTGTTGGGCCAGCATAGTGCAAGAAGGGGACGTCTTTGGCAACAGCAGATGTCATAAATCGCTTTGCCTGCCTTTAAGGCAGAGACTACTTTATGTCTTCTCTGGATAGCTATGCAATATGACAATGCAAACAAAGCCACCCTTGCCAATGTGAGTTTCCTCACCTTGCCATTGTCCCCAAGGCATACATGATTTTTAAAAGGTATTCAAGTCAGATTCCTTGATGTAAATGCTTCTTTACTGTTTGTAGAGGCAGCAGACCACCCACCTTATAATGTAATTTCTCATGATCTAAAAGACTAATAATAGCTAACGTTTATCCAATGCTTACTATGTGCCAGTCACTTTTACACACTTTATCTCATCTCATTTTAATAACAATCCAATAAAGTAAATGAATCCTGTCTTTTATGCATGAAGAAATAGACCATGAAAAAGCCCATCCTGGACAAATATTCAATGAAATGAGTTAATTCATACAAATGTAAGTATATCTGTTTTATGTGCATGTGTGAAAAAAGAATCTTTGCAAAAATACACAAGAATCATACACATGGTTGTCATAGAAAAAAACAAAGATGCACTAGAAGACAGCCCAAAAGTGTTTCCTCTGGGTGATGGGATTCTTGTTTTAGAAAATTTTTTCTCATCAAATTTTCTACAATGAAGATTAAAAATAAATGCTTTTGGTAATCTTAAAATTTCAATAAATATAAATAGTTTTTGTCTGATGGCACAGTGTGCTTTTAGCATCATATAGTTAACTCTAATAGTGCACTCTTTGAGTTGTTAAATCTAATAATTACGATATATTTATATGTTTATATTTATATCAGATTTTGAAGTGTAATTTACTTACATTAAAATTATTCCCCTTCTCATGTACTGTTCAATGAGTTCCGATAAATGTGCAAAGTCATAATGACAACCACAATCAAGATAACAGAACATCTCCATCACCCTGAAAGTTCCGTCATGCACCTTTCTAATCAGTGCCTGTAGCCCCTGGCAAGCACTGATCTGTTTTCTGTCCCTATAGTTTTGCTTTTTCCAGAACATGATATAAATAGAATCATGCAGTACTAGTCTTTTGTTTCTGGCTTCATTCATTATAAATGTTGTATTTGATTACCTTTCATTACAATTTGAGTCTGAAATGTTTAATAACAATTTGTTTTATTAATTTGGAGTTGTAGTTAGGGTGCCTTTAATTACCTTTGGCCTTTTACTTAAGAACTAACCTTTCTCCCCTCTCAAAAAATTTTTATATATTATAGGCAGTCAACAAATTCTAGTTAACAGATTTTTTTTTTTACTAGATTGCCAGAAGTAAAATACTGAATTAAACAACAAGATGAACTTGTATATTTTATAGCAAATGTTGTATACTTAAGGTAATCTGCAGGAAAACAATTTCCTTATAATCCTTTGAAAGAATTAAAATGCAAAATGTCTTATGTACTTTTTTTTGTGGTTGCAGAAATGTCTATGAAAAGCATATCTTTTCCACTTGTAAGAGTTTCAGTTTTGCATTCTAGATTTGCCCTGATAGTAACTGCAAATGACAGTAGCTATTACCTCTTCAGTTCTGGCAGCAAGTTCAAAGTCTATCAAATTTATTGTCTGAGCACATGGTGAAGCAAACTTCAAGCTTAAAAAAGCCTCTTAGTTATATGTCTTGTTAGACGGTTTTTTAAATGTACAATGGGGGGGGGTCCTAAAATTTGATTTCAACTTTAGCTGTGTACGTATAATGCTTAGAAGAGGGAAGAAAACAACATTTGAAACAGAACTGTTTTTTTGGTGACTTTTTTTTTTCCTGAATATTGCTAATCCTTTAGCTGAGTATTTTCAGGGTCATCGATTATAATTTTTGAAAACAGCTGTATTGAGATATAATTTAATTACCACAAATTTCAGTCATTTAAATTGTACAGTTCAACAGTTTTTTAGTGTATTTACAGAACTGTGCAACCATCATCATAACCAATTTTATAACATTTTCCTCACCCCAAAAAGAAACCTCAGACCCCTTAGCTGTCGCTTCCCATCCCTCCCACCCCCAGCCCCGGGCAACCACTAATCTACTTTCTAAACAACAATGATTTTAACTTGGTAGGATTTTTTTAACTTTGTGGCTAAAAGGGGCCATATTTTCATATTGACGTCATGTTAAATTATTTTATTTTAGACATTGACTTAGGACAAATTCATTGTTACCCTTATGAGAATGCCTTGGTCAATTTAAATTTTTCTAAAAATAGTTCTTTTTTAAAAATAGATCTTTCCCTTTCTTTCTTCATTATGATTTTTAAAGCTCTTTCTTTGAATCCTTTGAACATGTAGCTAAGGGACAGTTGGTACTCAGGAAAGCAAATATTAGCATGAGTGGTTCCAAAAACCCCTTCCTTTAGCAATTAACAGGGTGTTTACATAACTAAAAATGTTTCAGTAGCACGCATCTTCTCAACAAATTACTTAGTAAAAGTAAACAACAAAAGTTTTAAAATACATGAACAGCAGCACTTTTGTGAGCTGTGTTTGTTAAGGTTTAGGTCTGTTTAGCGTCTAAAGGAAAACCCATTGCCTCACTGCTACTTTGTATTCTTTCACTAGTGACCTCAGCTCTTGCCTGAATTTTTTTACTACTGGTAAAGAAAACAGTGTTTCTAGTTTTCTCTGCAACAGAGATCTCATCGGCTGAAGACAAAAGTCTAGTTATTAGAAAAAGGCTGCCTTAGAGATACGCACTTCTCAGAATAGTACACTCAACAGGAAGAAGGAGCCAAAAATATTTTTTCATTTGTGGTAACGTGGTCTAACTTGGCATCTTAAAGTTGACTTAGTATTTCAGAAGAAAAGGTTGCTGTGACGTTTATCAGATATATTTGTTAGATTTATTTTCCTTGTTACCTTATATATTAGTTATGCATTGCTGTATAACAAATAATCCCAAAATGCAGTGGCTTAAAATAACAACATTTATTATTTCTCACCGTAACCACGGGCCAGGAATTAGGGGAGTGGCTTGAATGGGCAGTTCAGGCTTGGTCTTCTCATGAGATCCACTCAGATGTCTCCTGAGGTTGACATCCTGTAAAGGCTTCACTGGGCCAACGGTGGCCCACTCATGTGTTTGGCAAGTTGGAGAAGGGCATAGGCAGGCCCCTGGCTTCTCTCCATGTGTGCCTCTCCAGAGAGTTGCTTGCATATCCATAACATGGCATCTGACTTCCCCCAGAGTGAAAAATACAAGCGGACAAGGCACAGCTACAAAGTCACCTAGCTTCAGAAACCATCTATCTTCCTTTACTGGTCCCCCACAGCAGCCCTGGTTCAATGCGGGAAAAGACTTTGCAAGGACACAAACACAAAGGAGCTGAGAATCCCTGGCGGCCCTCTCAGAGCCCGGCAACCGTAGCTTATACTATAAAGCCCTACAGATAATTTTTAAACATTAACAAAATGCAAAGGCATTAATTTCTTTTCAAATATAAAAATTCTTTTAGAGCCATATTTACATTTTTATTTTTAAAATATAAGAATTCCCAATGAACAGCAAAAAACTGATGAAAATACATATCTATTTCAGACTCCAAGGTTATTAATCATCTGTTCTTTGAGAATATGCTATATCTGCAGAACTGTGCCGGGAATATATCTTAAAGGGTGTGACAGTCATCTCAGAATTTTATCTGGAGGATATCTTTGCAACATCTTTTCCGAATCATGTCCTCTGTCAAAAGTTAGGCATGGCACTTGACCCCAATCCCCAGGGCTGGGCCTGTACCTCCAGCTTTCTTTGGGAAATTCTGGTTCTCCCATGGTCCTAAAAGGAAGCAGAAACACCACCTATTAGAAACAGAGAAACCTAGATTCTAGCTATGCTTTGTTTCAAATACTGGAATGCATACAGGGTAAGCAGGTTCATTGGGATTTCCTAATATTTTTAAGTTTGTTCACAACAGAAAAAATCCCAGAAAGATACATACTAAACTGTTAACAGAGGGAATTGTAAACATTTATTGGTTATTTGTTTCAAACCCTTCTTGTGAACAGCAACCCTCTCTCTCTGATAAATGACCCCACTTCCTATTTCTGTCAATTGATCCAAATGGGGGCCATCATCTGTCTTTCAGTTCTGTTTCTCTGGCTGCAGGAAGTGGCCACTTGTGCCACCCAAGATCTCCTGGTCACAGTGGTTAGTTCAGAGATTATCCTATGACTCAAGCCAGACTAATCAAAGTGCTTTCTGAGGGTTTTGCTAACTGGTTTCTTCTAAGAGGCGGCAAGAGGTAGACCCTTCCCTCTATAGTCACAAAGATGGTTCTTGAGCTGCTGGTGGCCAAGTTCATTCCCACTGGAAGAGACCCAGTATCATGCAGAGACAAGTAGAGATGAGACAGAGCTAGTCATGAATCCCTGGTTCCCAGAGTTCTCAGAACCAGATCCTGCACTTGTCTTTCTGAAGCCTTGGTTATATGAGCAAATAAATCTCCCTGTTTGTTTAAGATGGATCTAACTAGGCTCCTGTTACTTATATCCATAAGCCCTGACTAGTACCTTCTGAGAAGGGGTTAGGGAAATTTTACTTGCAATTTTATATATTAATTGTACTAATCAGATTTTTTTCCTTTGGCTATAAATGGTAGAAACTCTATTTGAACTAGCATAAACAAAGAGGAAATTTATTAGATTCTGTATCCAAATGTAAGAGAAACATGGGTGAAGGTGACCTAAGGAATATCTAGAATCAAGGGTCTAAATGTCATCAAAACTCTGCTATTTTTCTTTCTGGGTTTCAGCTTTATGCCTAAACTGTGGGCTTGCTTTTTCTCACCCAGTGGGGACATGGCCACTTCTGGCAGGTTCTGGGTTCGTATCTTCTCACATCTTCACAGTACCTGGGAAGAAAATTCTTTTTCGCCATCTTAAATTAGCAAAAATCTCGGGAAAGAATCTAATTGGCCTGGCTTGGGTCACATGCCCATTCCTGCACCAATTACAGTGGCCAAGAATGTACGGACAGTCACTGTCCAAATTGATTCACGTACCTGCTTGACCCTTCCCTATGGTCAGAGATGTGGAGTCATGTACAAACAGGGCAGTTCCTTTCTAAAAGCAATGTCTAGAGGGAAAGAAATTGTCCTTCAAGAAAGGGAGAGACAGACTGGCTCTGACATGGTCACTGAGAAAATCATTATAAATAGGGCATCTGACCTAATTTTTGTGTTTACTACATTGTATTTTTGTTCATATATTTTATAACAAATAGCACCTTGATAAAATATTAAAACCAAATAAATCTATAACATTTTAATATATAATAATATTAAATGCTTTTCTCCTGGAGTAATATCAAATTTATCGGAAGTCATGTGGTTTGACTACTACTAATGTAAAATGCCCTCTCATGTTGTCCTGGATCAGGAATCTGAATGTCTTCATATCCTCCGTGATGATGTGAAGAATGAGTGAAAATACATTTCTCAGGGAAATAAGGACTTGGGACGTAAATGCAGAGTCAACTAAACCGGGAGCTATTAATTGCTCTGTAGTCCCTGTACTACCTTGGAAAAGTCACTGTCTCTCTGATTTCCTTTTCTTATTAAAAAATGAGAGTAACAATAGTAATACTCTTCATGTTTTAAATATGCCACTGGATAGGAGGTGGGGGAAGGGAGACTGCAGTATCTTATCAACACAATCTACAAGTAGCAGTTGTAATCATTTTCTTTGTACTATTATAAAAATGAATTCCCTTCAGTTCAAGTATAAAATTAGCCTGAAATGCTGAATGGCAACTTAAGTTCAGTTGGTATATTATTTAGTATTTATTGAACACCAGCTTGTTCCAGAACCTTTGTAGGGTACAAATCATGGTCTGTGTTCTCCTGGACTTTTGAGTTCTTCAGCAAGAATTCTGTTTGCTGTTCTGGAACACTGCAGTCTTTTGTCGGTGAAGCGCTTTCCCCTGAAGCAAACTGAAATTTCAAAAGTGCGAATGGTATTTAGAACTGTGAAGGTTTGAAAGGAGATAGATTGATTATATCTGTTGTAAGTGTTTAGAATGACAGGACATTAAGCATAAAAGCGCTAAAAAGGTGAAAATCAATATAAATGTAAAAATTAAAGGGAGTAACTTATGCAAAATTGTGTTTTCCTGCTTGGTAAGGCAAAATGATAATGATAATAATAATAATACTAAATGCCAGTCTCTGTAAGGGATTCATTCCTGCAATTCCAGAGAAACTTTTACACACCTAAGGCAAGCTTCTCAGAATGGCCTGGGTTAGGGGAAAATGGCCACTAGTTAGCTAGGAATTTATACCCAAGTGTGCTCTTCTAATGCAATATGGTGGGAAAGAACAGAGAAGATTCACATTTCAATCCTGTTCTTCTACCCACAGGCTGTGTGACTTTTGACCTGTGTTAACCTTCCTAGACCTCAGTTTCCTCATCTAAATTTAAATACGTATTCATGTGTATTAAATATTATATATATTTCCTTACAACAGTGACTAACCCATCCGCAGACTCATGTGAATTACCTGAGATGACTGAGTGAAGTATAGTGCCAGGCACTAGTGAGCCTTCCGTGGATACTCGTTGAATGGTGTTTATAGTATTCTGCCATGAGGTAACCTTGCCCCTTGAAGGGGAATATGGTTTAAAGAGCAAACTGTGGGATTGTAAGGATAGTGAGATTGGGAAAATTAACAGTTGGTAGAGCATTCCTGGAGTAAGGGTTTCGGGCAGTTGTGGTCGCTGTTCCTCCCCTTGGGTGGGGCAAGGTGAGAGTTTAGATTCTCTTCACTCTGTTTGCCTTGTTCATTTCTGTGCTGCTTGATGGTCTTCTGAACACTTCTAAGGTCCTTTGGCCTAAGCCTGGAAAACCAGTGCTTAATCCGAATAAAGCCTGTCCTCCATCCCCACTCCTCACCCCAGGCCCTTAAGTATGTGTCTAGCTTTAGGCCTATCCAGCCAGCTTTGAGAAGACAGAGGGCAGGGGCACCAGGAGATGCCACTTAGCATGTTGTTGAGGTAATGCTTTAGTTGCTGCAGGTTTGTATTTTGAAATGACATTAAATCATTAGGATGTGGAACTTGGGTTGTAAAATTAATTATGGTTAATTAGCAAAATGATACATTCTGCAAGAAAATTTTGAAAATGCATTTTAATGACTTGGTATTATATTCTTTCACCACTTGTGACTATATAAGGAGAAAGATTTTAAAATTCAATTTATCAATAATCACCATCACATAAAATTAAGTGTCTTAAAACTGTAGATTCTGTGACCTTAGTATAAAAAGGACTTGGATTCCAGGGAGAGCTCTTGGGCCTTCAGCTGAAATTACCCCATTACCAAAACTGCTATTTTTTTTTTAAAAAAAGAACTTTATCAAAACTAGGACTTTTTAAATATTAGAGTAGCAAGTAAGAAAGAAACAAACTCTTCCTTCACAAACTGTGATAAACTTTAGAGGAAGCAATGTGTGTCATATACTAAAGTAAGCCAAAGTCTAGTAATATCAATTATTACATTAAAATGTAATAAATATGCATTCCACTGCTGCTTACTTATGCCTTAGCTTCCAATCTCATTTTTTATGCCAATACATAATTTTGACCAATTACTTAATATCTTAATTTATAAAATTAGAAAGATAATAAAATCCCACAGATCTCTCCCAGATCTAACAACATTGCATGACCTTTACCCCAGATCACTCAGTGTCTCTCTCTCTACTTCACAGCTAGATATCCAGTTGCTTAAGTTCAGAGAATGTTTAAGGAATACATGATACTATGTAAACACAAAAAGTAGCTGTTCGACAGGTAAGAAATAGAACGCTAATAGTAAGTGGGCATAATTAATGACAACCATTGTGATTCCTATGATGGAATCATGATGACAAAACCAACAGCTTAAACCTGTACTGTAACTATACCTGTGTCCTAGTTTGGAAAGACTATGGAACCACATTCTCTTTCTTGAAACCTAGTCTATGTGAATCAATTCTATCAAGTATTGAGTAGTAAACTCGGTGGCTCTTTGAAACACCTTTACTTTTTCAAAAAAATATTGTAACTACCTTTTTTTTTTTTAAGAGATAGGGTTTCACTCTGTCACTCAGGCTGGGGTGCAGTGGTGTCATCATAACTCACTATAAATTGGAGCTCTTGGGCTCAAGCAATCCTCCTGCCTCAGCCTCCCAAGTAGCTGGACTACAGACCTGAGCCACCATACCCAGCTATTTTTTTAATATGTATATATATAGATGGGGTGTCCCTGTGTTACTCAGGCTGGTCTCAAACTCATGGCCTCAAGTTATCCTCCTGCCTCGGCCTCCCAAAGGGATGAGATTATAGGCATGAGCCACTGTGCCCGGCCTGTATCTATACTTTTTATCATTTTTAAAATTTAAACTTTGATTTTGAAATAATTTCAAATTTACAGAAATGTTGCAAGAATATTGCGGAGGACTCCCATATACGCTTTGTACAGATTCACCAATTTTTAAAAATTTGCTTCTCATTTTTGAACCATTTGAGAGTAGGTAGCATACATCTTGCCCTTTATCCCTTTACTTTTCAATGTGTGTTTCCTAAGAACAGGGGTATTCTCCATGTAATCACAGTACAGTTAAAAAAAATTAAGGATATTCAATATTGCTAGAATATTTTAATCTACTCTAGAGTCCATGTTCTAATTTTATTAGTTTATTCAACAATAAACTTTATAGTATTTTCCTTCTTTAGTACAGGGTTCAGTCTAGGCTCATGCATTGCATTGAGTTACCGTTTCTCTTCATTCTTCTTTAATCTGAAACAATTTCTCTGTCTTTGTTTCTCATGATGTTGAGTTGGGTTTTTTTGTTTGGTTGGTTGGCTTTCTTTGTACAGATAGTTGTTTCATGGAATATTCTTCCCACTTGGGCTTGCTGATATTTCTTCATGATTAAATTCAGGTTATGCATCACTATATAAATGATGTCATGTCCTTCTCAAGGTATTCCTTTTATAGGCACGTGATATTTATCTTCCCTCACTGACAATTTAATTCTGGTCACCTGGCTAAGGAGTGGTCTTGTTTCTCCCCTGTAAAGTCACTATTTTCCCCTTTGTGACTAATATATAGTCTATGGGGTCATGTCTACTTTTCAGACCAGTGTTTGCACCAAATTTATAAAATTAGAAGTCTTATAAAAATGCCAGGTCATCATAGAATTTAAAAAAATTTCTAAGTATATAATGATTCCTGCCATGTTTGTGCAAAGAAAAAAAAAAAAAAACACATCCAGAGAAGCAGTAGAATATAGTGATTAAGACTGTAGACTCTAGAGTCAGATGCCTTAGGTTTGAATTCCAGTTCCACCACTTTCTTACTAGAAAGCGTAGTAAGTTACCTTACCTCCCTTTCCTTCAATTTCATCATCTATAAAAATGTGGAAGATAAAAATACTACTCTAGTTCATGGCATTATTGCAGGATTAAAGGAGTTAATAATATATGTCAGGCCGGGCGCTCACGCCTGTAATCCTAGCACTCTGGGAGGCCGAGGTGGGCAGATCGTTTGAGCTCAGGAGTTCGAGACCAGCCTGAGCAAGAGTGAGACCCCATCTCTACTAAAAATAGAAAGAAATTATATAGACAGCTAAATATATATATAGAAAAAATTAGCCGGGCATGGTGGTGCATGCCTGTAGTCCCAGCTACTCGGGAGGCTGAGACAGGAGGATCGCTTGAGCTCAGGAGTTTGAAGTTGCTGTGAGCTAGGCTGACGCCACGGCACTCACGCTAGCCTGGGCAACAGAGTGAGACTCTGTCTCAAAAAAAAAAAAATAATAATAATAATATATGTCTGTCATAATGAGCACACAATAAATCTTGGCTTTTCTTTGTAATATATTTTATATTTTACACACAATATATATTCAGGGCACTCTTTTAAAAAATATAGGATAGTAACTAAAAATCCAAATAATGAGGTAATTTTTTAGATGCAGTTTTTCTTCTACCAGATCCAAAGCATATATTTTGACAGGTATATTTTTTAAAAATTCCTAATGCCAGTGTTTTGACTTTCTTTTTTCTTTTCTTTTCTTTTCTTTTTTTTTTAATCCCACAACAGATTTCTGACTCATTCATTTCTTAAACAAATTCATGACAAGCTCCTATAATGTTCCAGGCACAGATGTAGGCACTAGGTATACAGTGGTGAACCAGATGGTTCTCATGGAGATTATATTCTACTGGAAAATATAGTTAAGGAACAAGTAAATATATAAATTAAGATAATTTCAGGTAGTACCAAGTGTTCTGAATAAAACAAAACAGGGCAATGTGATAGAGCCTGGGTGGTAATATTAGATGACTCAGTCAGGGAAAGCATTTTGGTGACATACATATTTAATGTCTTTTCATTGCTTATCTAACAAAATTTTTTATAGAATTCTGACTTGAATTGAAACAACAAGGAACAAATCCTTCCTAGTACATTACGGTCTATAAATAAGATATTATGACAGTTGTATAATGTGTTTTTACTATTGCAGAATATGTCTCAGTTAAGCTGATCTTGAATAGTGCTGCTCTTAATTATAAATGTGCCCCCTTTATCATCATTTCTTCTTAATTAAGCTGCTGATGTCATTGATTACAGTTTTATTTAGAAACTCGTTGCATAAACACTTCTTCCTTCCCTCTGCTATATTTTCTATCCTAGCTGTTGTGGATGCAAGTTGTCCTTTCAAACATGTTTCAGTGTCCAAAAGTTAAAAAAAATATATTTTGAAATTTGCTTTATAGTATCATCATTCCTTCATTTCTCCATAGTCTCACTCGCCCACTCCAGGGATACATTGACCTCAGAGAGGCTGTAACATGGGAGAATTTTTTTCTTGTGCCTTGTGAGATCTTGCTGAGAGTGTCTCACGTAACCACCTTGGACAGGAGGCATTTGAGACTTGAATGTCAAACAGACTAGCCGTGTGACTTTGGGCAGGTTGTTTAACCTCTCTGAGTCTCATCTCTAAAATGGAAGGTAATTGTGAGGCTTGGATAAAAATAAGTGAGATTATATACATGAAAGCTTATTCTAGTCTCTTGCCTAGGGCTTCAGCTGCTCATCAAATATGACGTCCTCTTCCTCCATTCATACCCCGAGTGACCTTTTTGGAGCTAATGAAGCTGTCCAAGGAGTCCCTGAAACTGGCCAACTCCCTTCAGGGTAGAGTTTCTTATCCTGAGAGGACAGCAAATACCTGGACGATGAGGTAGGCTCCAAAACTACCTCAACAGGCTAGTCCAGGATTTCTTAACCTGGGAACCATAGACCCTAAAGCACAGGAACCTGGGGTGTACCTAGAGGCAGCTGGGAGATGTGAAGGCATGAAAAGCAAGCTTTGCCCACTCTGATTTGTGTGACATGTCCCAGGTGGCAGCAGCAGACATTCTTGCTCTTTCTGGTTCTGTTCCTAGTTTTTGATCAAGTATTTAAATAGCATTGCCATTTAGTTCCTAATAAATTAGAACTTACCAGTTTCTCATAGTTCAGAACAGCATTTCTGCAGTGTGATCTGCTTCAGAATCTCCCAGTTGCTTGTCAACTATGCAACTTCATGAACCCTCTTCAAAAGTACTAAATCCAAATCCCTGAGGGTAGGCCCCAGAATCTACATTTAATAAACTTCACAAGTGACCCTTAAGGCACAATAAAGTTACATACCTGGACTCTGACCATGTATTTCACATGGATCTTGCTCTTCAACTACTAAATTTTTTTCACCCAAATATAGAAAAGCAAGTAAGATTCTGTTTTGTAAAATGGTTTGCAAGTTTCTGTAAAATAATTTGCAAATTTCTAGTGAATTCATGCTTTGCATGGATAATAATTTTTCTGCAACAGGGTAAGTACAAAAAGTAAGAAAAACATCAATCCACTAGGAAATTAAGTGTCAATTGACATAAATTTGCAACCGATCCCTGCCCCCATTTATTTGAGGAAGCAGTGGTCTTAACCGCCTAGAGAGATGCTCACTGAGATTGTTTGCCTTAGCTCTTTTGTTTGCCTTTAGTTCCCAAAAGCAAGATGTAAGGCTAATATGCACATGCGCACTCCTCATATTTGGGAGCTGGAGTAGACAGCTGGTGTTCCACCCCTACACCAGGTGTATGGATTTTACAACCCCAGGTCCAGTGTGGATTTTGGGTTCTGTGACTTTGAAAAGGGGATTGGTGACCAGGTGGAGATTCTGCAAGTACTTGGTGGCCAGGCTTATACCTTTGTCTCTGTGGATTTAGAGGACACCGTGTATTTAATACAAGTATGATCAGGACCCATGTGACCCCAGGCATGGTCTGCTGAGTCTGATTGATTTTTTGTTATTATTTTTCTTTCCCCCAGAGCTGTATAAAGGTAGGAACTTAAAAAATCGGCTTTGGGGTCAGATATCCCTGACTTCAAATTCTGACCCCACCATTTCAAACCATGTGACCTTAGGTCTCAGTTTTCTCATATGCAAAATGAACATAAAATCTATCTGTCAGGGGAGTGAGGATTCAACGTGATAATGTATATAAAGTGCATGGCACATAGTAGTCTTGATGACGGCTGTTCTAATTATTATCCTTTCTTTTAAACACCTATTCAAATGAAAACCCAAGAAGGGAGGAAGGATGGAATGTACCTACCACTGACAAGGTGGTTTTTCTTTTGGAAGGAGAAGGGAAGTCAGCCTGAAGGTGCTTGTCTCTTGGTTAGGACTGGGTGGCCACACCCAGGCTCTGCACCAGCTAGGGAATGACTTCCCAGTACTTCCCAGATTTTGCCAAAGGATGCCTAATGGCAGAAGAGATGGAGGGAAAGGAAATCTCCAAGAGTTTAGGGCAAAGCCCTAAGCAATTGTATCAAACTTAAAACGTTACTCTCGATGACATATACAATTTATTTTTATATAGAAATGAAGTTTTGCACACTGCCCCCCCATCAATTCCACGGTAAATTGGTCCTCTAGGAAGCTGCACTATGTTTATCCTAAAGCCTCAAATGCCTCTGAGCGAGTACATCCACAGCAGTTTGAGAAGCAGGCATCTAAAGTCTAAAGCATAAGCCCACGTTCCTTGGTAGGGCCTTTCACAATCCAGGTGCTATTTACCTACTCTTCTCTGTCCCTTCTAAATGCCTCCCCACTTCCCAAACATAGAAGGCCCCTTTGCTGCCTCATGCCTTTATTTCGGTGGTTCCACCCTGCCTAAAATGAAGGCCTTCCTTCCAACTCTTTCTTATTGTCTTAGTTCAGGCTGCTGTAACAAAATGCCACGGACTGGGTAGCTTGTAAACAACCACCATTTATTTCTTGCAGTTCTGGAGGCTGGGAAGTCTAAGAACAAGGTGCTAGCAGATTCAGTGCCTGGTAAGGGCTGCTTTCCTGGTCTCTGGTGGTGCCTTCCTGCTGTGTCCTTATCCTGTGGAAGGGGCAAGACAGCTCCCTTAGGCCTCTTTTATAAGGGCAAGAATCCCATTCATGAGGGTTCCACCCTCATGACCTAATCAGTTCCCCAAAGCCCCACCTCTTAATACCATCACTTTAGGGGTTAGAATTTCAACATAGGAATTTGGTGGTAGGGGAGCACAGACATTCAGACCATAGTACTCCTTTTCCCTACTTTCCCCCACAAACCAATTCCACTTCCCAGATCCAGCTAAAAACACACTTCTACGAAGCCTCCCCAGCTTCTCCAGGCAGGTGACATGGCTTTCCCCAGGGTCCTTCTGATACATGTCGCAGTAACTCCTCTCTTGCTTACTAAAAACAGCCTAGTATTCATCTTTGTATCCCCTAGTGCAGGGGATACTTAGTAAGCACCCGATACGTTGTTACAGACTTTAATCGATTAACAAAAAGAAGACAGCTGGAAAAGGAGCTGTTTGAACAATATTTTCTCCTTCTACACCCAGAATGGTCCTTTGGGCATAGAGGATAGAATGAGTGCAACATGTTACAGAGAGACATTCTGAATGATGTTAGCCCATATGCATTAATGTGGACCCTGGAAGCCTGGTAAATGCGAAAAGGCTTTCTTTGTATGACTTCATTACACTTCCTCTTCATAGTATATATTTTTTAGGGAAAGACGTCTTTTAAGTTAAAATTTAAAAATTTTGCAGATGGATTTAGTATTTGGAGAGTGAGGTAAGAGATGGTTTACCAAAACTGGTTCATTTTTGATTTCATATTTTTAGTTTGCCAGAGCAGGCTAAATTCAGTCTTCCTGTGATTTTCCTCAGAAGTTTTCCCCTTTAAATAGATAAGTAATGATGTAAAAAAGCATACACGCTCTCTCTCTCTCTTTTTCTCTCCCTCTCTCTCATGCATACACAGACACGCAGCTGTTGAGAGGAAAGAAATTAAGCCATTACAGGAATTCAGTATTCTGGGAATCTTGCTATATTTGGCTTTAAACAGACAATAAGCACTGAAAATTGTTAGATGTGGCAGTTCAGTTTATTTAATTGCAGATACTAGAAATAACAACAACCGAGAAAAAACAGCCAAAAAAATCGACTCTCAGATCAGTTTGCTTATAAAACATGTTACTGCCCTGGAGGTCTGTATCAACTTCTACTTGTATCAATGTCTTAAAGAAATATAGGACCAGGGGTATCAGTTTATTTTTAATCTTCATTCCTACTCTCACTTGTCCATACTATAATTGCTGTTACAGACTGTTTGATAGTCCACTCAAGAATTATTCATTGAGCATCCACTGTCAGGTCTATGCACACTTAATGATTTGACCATAAAGATGAGTATGACATGGTCCCTGGTCTCTAGAAACTCAGTCAATCAGAGAGAGATGTAAGGAAATACGTACAATACCGCTCATTTGTTGAGTTCAGGGACCTCTAGGACCTTCCTTAATTGACCTAATTAGCATGTGCTTTATTGTTATCAATAAAATTGTGAGCATGCATTCTTTTCTACAAATCTCCAAGTCACTTGAAAATGCCTATCGGTATAAGTACTCACAAGCACCTACACACCAGCATGCCTGCTGAAGACACTGATCTACAAAGATGCAACAAGAAGATGTGAATTTGAATGTTAAAGTGATATTTTCCAAGGGGAAGCATAAACAATGAATTATTATTTACACTATAAGCTTAGCTTGAAAATAAAGGCTACTTTATTATAGGCAAATATGGGAAGAATTCTTTTCCATTAAAATGGAAGTTATATTTCTAACTTAACAAAATAATTTTTTAAAAACACAAATATCTTCCTCTAAAATTTTGCGCCTAATTCAACCTTATTGAATTAATTAATGTTTTCAAAACTCTAAACTGTCAGCCTTTTCAAGGATGTTTTCTGAGGTTACTTATTCGTGAATAACCAAGGAATTTTGAAGATAATTGCTTTCCACCAAGTATTGATAATTTCTGTGGTTCAGTGTATTGCTGAATTTTAATTATAGGTTTTCCTTCGACTTAAGGAGCAGCAGTTGGTAAACTTACTTGAACAAAGATCACAGGGACTTCTGTGGTTGAAAATGGATCAAAGAGAATTCACAGCATCCAGGAGGAAAGGAGTGAGGCTGCAAGGTGAACATTATCAAATTCCGCCTCCCTGAGAATCCACATATGTAAGCACTCAATAAGTGTTAAGGGAAGCTGGTGATTTACCTTGAAACTGAAGAGGAAAATAACTACTATGAAATGGTTTAAAAGGTTATCACACACAGGAAGTATGTCCGGTTGGAGATTTCGCTTCCAGGAGCCACTAAATATAAATATACCAGGAAAAAATCAAAATGCTTCTATAAGGCCTGGTGCAGTGGCTCACATTCCTAGCACTCTAGGAGGCTGAGGCGGGAGGATTGCTTGAGGCCAAGAGTTCAAGACCAACCTGAGCAAGAGCGAGACCCCATCTCTACAAAAAATAGAAAAATTAGCCAGGCATGGTAGCATGCTTTGGTAGTCCCAGCTACTCGCAAGGCTGAGGCAGGAGGATCACTTGAGCCCAGGAGTTTGAGGTTGCAGTGAGCTATGATGACACCACTGCACTCTAGCCCTGGCAACAGAGCGAGACCCTGTCTCCAAAAAGAAATAAACAACAAACAAAAAAATGCTTTTATGAGATTTGATTTCCCTGCAGGAAGATAGGGTTGGTGTTCTTTAGCCAAAACATTTATATTCTCACACCTTTACAAAAAGATCTGTAGAGAGATAATTTACTCATTGAAACTGTGATTCAGGTTTGACTTACAAAATGACTGTCATACCTGTTCTTATTGTGGCTGGCCACGCTTTGATTAGGATCAGGTATTCATATTCACACTTCTGGTTGTAGAAAGGAAAAAGGAAGCTTTACAGATGCTAATGAAGGGTTCAATTTCAAAGCTATGTTTGAAATGATCTGCTACACCTAAAGTGGAATTATAACAACAGAATTAGACCCCCAATAAATTAAATCTCCAATAAGTTATGGTGGATTTTAGGGTTTTTGAGGGCACAGATGGTATATTATTCGGCAATGGATGTCCAGTGGCTAATACACTAACCAGTACAGATTAAGTCCTTAAAAAATAATTGTTAAGGAAGCACATAGACGTCCATTAAGACACCTAGATTTTTATTACCTATCTGCAAAATTAACATAAATAGCTAATAGTATTACTGATACAATTTAAGCTATCTATAAGACCTGTTGCAATGATATGAAGCGGTACAATAGTTCCATATACATTACAAAGAAGGAGGATATTTTGCATTTAAATCTTGTTATATGATTCCAAGATAATCTTGGAATATCTTTGAACATTCTTTTATAATTACAGATACCACTGGGTGATTTTCTGGAATATACCATTATACTCTGGTCTAATAGATTTTTTTAAAAAGTCTTCAAGACTATATTTAGAAAAATAAAATCTGTACTATAAAGATGATTATTAAAAAAATAAAAAGAAATTTAAAATGAACACTTATGAATTTTTATACTATACCCCTATGTGCTATACTAAATACTTTATTTCATTTGAATTTGATCATCACAATAATCTTATGAAGTAGCTATTAAACACTCATAAAATGAGGTAAGGAAATCAGTACCATTATTTGTAACCTGTCAAGGAATGGAAAATATGTGGATTAGAAGGCATCTAGAGGAAAACTGTGCTCCATTCTGAGATATGTCAGTACTAGAAGATATCTAGAGAAGATGAAATAGATCAAAACACAACTCCCCAAAGAATAACCACATGTCACAACACGCACTGTAATAAACACATAGTATTATTAACTGTATTCCCACAGGGCCTTTTAAATTATTATAATTGGGATGGATCGAGGAGAATTTAAGCCTTGTGGGTACAGTTGCTAGTGGAGAATTGTAAGTCAGTCATCTTTGAGGCTAAATTGGCCTGTGTGGGTCACAATAAAATGCTGACTTCTCTCCAAGGCTCAGTCCTTAGAATTCTTTATATACATCCCAGGTTTATGCATAATTTGGCTGTATAAATATCCTAAATTTATATCTCCAACTTGGACTTCTCTTGAGTTTCAGACTCAGATAAATTGACTCCTCAACGTCTCCAAAACCTGTCCTCTGCTGGGTTCTTGATATTTTGGCAAATCAGCTAAAAAGCCCACCACAACCTGGCCCTTTGTTACTTACCTCTCTGACTTCATCTTCCTGCTCTCCTCTTGCTCACTCTGCTTCAGTCACATGGCCTTCCTTGCTGCTCTTTAAGCACACCTGGCAATCTCCTGCCTCAGGACCTTTGTACCTGCAGTTTTCTTCCTGGAATGCTTTCCCCCTACATATCCACATGGCTTCCTCCTTCACCACCCTCAGGGCTGTGAACAGATGTCAGCTTCTCAAGGAGGCCTTCCCACCTAAAACTGCAACTTCCTTCTTACCCTCCAAACCACCAGCACTTTCTATTCCCCTCCCCTTCTTGCTTTACTTTTCTATTTTGCACTTACCATTATCTAACCATGTACTTATTTTTCTTATTATCTATAAGAAACAACTCATCAAATCTAAGATACAACATTATTTTTGTATCACAAGAAAAGGAAAACAGCTACCAATTACAAATGTAAGATGGTACTAAATCACATTACAATTTCAAATATGTTGTAATTGAAAAATTGTGCACCTTAGACTTGATGACATAAGGTATTTTCTTTATTGTATCTCTCTCCCACTAAAATGCAAACTTCCATATGGTTGTGGAGTTTTATCTGTTTGGCTCACTGATGTATATTATCTGGCACATAGTAAATGTTTAATAAATATTTGTTGAATAAATGTTAAATAACGAACGAAAAAAATGAATAAATGATAGATCCCTCTATGAGCAGAGTATATCTGTCCTAATTGCTTTAGAAGCCTAAAATCCAAGAAGAAAGAGATCTTGGAGGATGTCAAAGTTTGGTCTGAATTTCCTAGAGTTTTCTGGAACCTCTAGAGAAGAAGAGAGGCCAATAAGAATTCCATAAAGACTACTGGTATTCTTTGGTTGAGTGTATGCAGAGATCCATTATTTAAAGATTTGCCTAGAACACTATCCACCCCCAAATCTTTACCTAGCAAGCTCCTTATTACTCAGGTTCTCAGCTCAAGTGTCACCTCCTCAGAGAGGAGTTCCAAGACTGCCCAATCCAGAAAAAGTAGCCACCACCACCCCACCCAGCTTTGCCCAGTCATCTCTATCTCATCACCCTGTTGTCATTTCTTTGTAGTACTTACCACTGTATGAAATTTTAGTGAGTCCCCAAAGCCCATGAGAGTGCAATCTCATTAGAAAGGGGCATGGCCCATCTTGTTCCTCTGTTGTCATCCTGCCTAGAACAGGGTCTTTAACACAGAAAGTGCTTCATAATTACATGGTGAATAAATGAATATACATGGAGTGTTTGGACCCCTCAAAAATCTGCTCTCTCCACCCTGACCTAAAAAAGTTCTAGAGAGTTCTACCATTAAAGTCATTTCTTTGAGTAAAGTTATCAATATGCAGGAAACCTGATTATAAAGCAAATGTGATATTTGGGCAAAGATAACATTAGCCAAGGGGTACCCATTAACACCTTAATAAGTACTACTTAGTCCAGTGAGCAATTTTTATCCAATCAAAAACAAAACCCTGAGGAATGGGGAGAAATTGGTTAGATAGCTTGGAGTTGGACCAGTGGGGTTCAGAGCAGGGACTATGAAAGTGAGAATCCTGAGAGGTGAGTTTCCTGGGATCTGAATGTGAGAAGGGGAAGTAGGAAGAATTATAACAAATGGCTGAGTTTGACCTCCTTAACCTTCTGCTAGCATTTGACTAAGCCCAAACCCTTCCCTTCCCTCCGCCTTCACCCTGTGATTTTCTCAGCACTTTTTACATTCCTTTCTACTGACCAGAAAAGAATGTTTTCTATACATTTTAGTTTCTTTTTCCAGAAAGAAAAGATAATACAGTATATTATTCATACAATGTAATCTTAGATCTAAAATTTTTCTCTAATGTCTACCTATAATTTTCTTTTTGTAATTTAATTGTGTCCTTGTACTATCTCTAACAGGAAGAAAATATTTGTTTAGCATATAATTCATAGAATATCTCTTCCTGTATTCAGAAACCCTTAAATTCTGCACTTAATCAGCCAGCTAAAGAATTTAAAAAATTAGCTTTATTTGCTTTAAAGTGTGTGTGTGGTGGAGGGAAGGGTTATTGTTACAGGCCAACTTTAGTCAACCCACTTTGTTTAGACACTTCACCTTGGTTTTCTCCAGTTTAAATATCCCAGATCTTTAAGCCTTCTCCTATGGGGCCTATTTCAGAAAACTTTAATTAGTTTTGTGGTTCTTTCATAAAGTCATCTCAATTCTTTTTTTTCCCCTAATAATATGAAAACTTTCCAACCAGTAAATTTCTTTTGAATCCCTGAGCATTAGAATCATGCATTTACATCTTCACTGAAAAAAATTATACAGCCATCTGTTTTCATCTATGTATCTTTAAGTAATTTGCTTTTTCACCTATAACTCTATTATGCCAATCAGCTTATAAATACTGTCATACCGAGTACCCTAGACCTAGATTATTCAAAATTCAGTAAAATAAAGAGAAAGAGAAAGAGATTAGAAAGATTTAAAATGTATTGTTGGGATAACTGTTCGTGGTTAGTCAGGGATGGATAATTCAAAATTTCAAACATAAACAACTCAGTAGTTACCAAAATCCTAGAACTGTGCATTTCTATTAATCCTTTGTTAAAAGTGAATTTTTGGGGGTGTCTATGAAAGAGGATTTTGTGTGTAGAAAAAATTATTCAGAGCTTTTAAATTCAAGTTACAAGTTCTAAATAATTCTTCTATAAAGTGTTAAATTCAGCTTACTAATATTCAAAGTCCAGTAAATATTAGCAATCATATTTAAGGGTCATCAATTAATGTTTGACCTCATTTATAGATAAATGGACGCCTTTGAACATCTTAAACTGTATTTACAAATTTATTTATTTAGTTAGGTATCATTTATTTTTTGAGACAGTGTCTCATTCTGTCACCCAGGGTGGAGTGTAGTGGTGCGAACATAGCTCAGTGTAGCCTCAAACTCCTGGGCTCAGGCGATCCTCCTGCCTCAGCCTCCTAAAGTGCTATGTAGGCGTGAGCCACCACACCCAGCCTATTTAAAAATTTAAAACACTAATTTTCTTTTCAACGCTATAAGTGTCTGATCTAACAAGGCTTCCTGGTACCAAATAAACCATACATCTAATAAAATGAACTTTTAAGTATAATGAACTTTAAGATCTCTTAACTGTTTTAATATGTATATCAACTCAATAAGATTTCAACATAAATCACAAATATAAATCCACTAAGCATTACATACATCTTTTCAACTGTATTTGTTAACTGATCTGTTAACTATAATATACCAAATTATAAACATCTAAAGTACCAAAAATTCTGAGCATGCATAGATTTCCTAACACAAAATGTGTTAATACCATGAAAAACTTACTAAATCTTCATAGATGTGGAAGATGCTTAGTCATCAAGGAAGTGATTATGTCTCCTTCACAGTTTGGAGGATTACCTCTCCATGTAATTTTTGGATTGTTTTCAGCTTGCTAAACCTATATCACCAGGTGATACAGGCTGGGACAACACTGGATCCTTGTTTATGACACTAAAGAAGCATACTGCCATACTGAGCCCTACTTTTTGCCTCCAAGAGATATTTCATCATTTGAAACAAAAAGTGGTCACTTAGTCAAAGACCTCAGATTTCAGTCATTTTATTACCTAATTTTCAAATCATAGTAGGATTTGTAACACCCACTCTTGAAGGTACCTCATTTGATTGCATTTTATATTTCTTTGGCTTTTGAGATACTTAAATGTTTTTTTAGTTAAACTCCTGCATTCCTTCAACATACTATTAAGTTTTAGACTCACCCAACTCTTAATGGACAATAAATTAAAAGCCCATTAAATTCTGGCTATATCTCATGATTTGTCTGATTATTTCATCACAAGTTCTAAGATCATCAAGCTGACACCTTGCAAATCTCCTTGTAAAAATGTGTCCTAAGAAAATATTCAGAGATGTGCAAAAGAATTCAACCACAGGGATTTCATCACAGGATTATTTTTAGTAGAAGATGACCTAAATGTCAAACAAAGTCTTCTTTTGTTATTTAAAAATTCCATAAAGTCAGGAACCACAGTTCATTTTTCCCTTTTCATCTGGGATCTACCTTGTGATACTGCACGTAGAAGGTGCTCAATAAATGCTTGTTAACTGAGTAGGTAATTGAATAGTCTCATGGACACCCAGAGCAGCAGCTGCTCCGCAGCAACTGTGGCGATAGGAGTGAGGCTTGGGACGACTTTCTATTTCAAAACATCTCTGTGAACCATTCTTCAGAATGAATAATTGATGTTTTCCAGGTCTTATGTCAAATGTTATACAAACTCATAGCCTTAATTCTCTTTTTGTAATAGCACATGGCCCCTAAGCCTTCCTATGTAGATCTGCCACTCCTCTGTAAGGTACAGTTTTGAAAGGAGGAAAAGGAAAAAAAAACTTCTTGATACTCTTTGTCACTTTTGTCCTTTCATGGGGGGCAAAAAATGTGAGAAGGAGAGTGGCCCCCAAACCAGCTAAGACATAGATACCTCTGCTTTTTTATCAATTAGTCATGTCCAAATGCTTACATTTTCCAAAGTTTGTGCAATAAACATGTATTCCTTTTGTAATAAAGTAACATAGGCTTTAAGAATTATGCTTAATTCTATAATCTGATTTCAATCAAATTTTTGGTGGGGGGCAATGATCTAAAAGCTTTTGTTGGTCAATGGACAGCTTACTGCAGTTGCACACCACAGTCTTGGGGGGCTGGGACTTTCCTGGGAGCAGTGCTGAAGTTCATTGTCATCGAAATTCACTAAGAGTGAACCTGGTAACCTGGAGCAAAAGGGGGAGTCCAGGAAACTTCCAAAGCTTCAGTGACAGGGCTGGTCTGGCTCTCGCCAGCTCTGCTCCCCTCTTTGGAGTAGGTACACTCACAGGTTTGCAAACTCAAGGGCTTTCTGAAGGCTTCAAGTAAATATTAATAGGAAGGTCTGATTTCTAAGGTGAGGCAGACAGATAAGCAGATAATACTCTGGGGACTATAAAGCAGGTATAGAAAATGTTATTGTCAACATTGAGTAAAAGGAAGAGGTTTACTATGAATAAGAAGAATGGCCAGTAGACCTGAAGAGTGACAGTTGAGAGGGAGTCACAGGTTACCACCGTCTACACTGGGTGGGGTTGCTGGGAGTCATTACATCCTTGGCCGCACTCCCGGAAGGCTTGCTAGAGAAGATGGGTTTAGGCAGCTGCTTGTCTCAAGCACACATATCACAGAAATTTGTATGACAACAAATTATGCCCTCCGCCAAACTGTAATGTCTAGCAGGTAAAAGAGCAAACAGGAAATGGGTGTTTCTGGGGTCTCACTGGGAACCCCAAGGTTGGCGAATTAATACCCCCTGGACAATCGTCTCAGGGTGTGGTTGCCTGAGGGTCTGTGGTCTCCTCCCTACCCAGTCCCCATTTCGATCCCATGGTTTATAGGCCATATACACTCCCACCTCCGCCACAGGAGCACCTCCATCCCTCCTGTCCCCGCTCCTTGAGTTGCCCATTTTACATTTAAGAACATCTGTAGAAAATCACTGTGATATGTGATATGATGGGATGTGTAACATGGTGTGGTTAAAGGCAAATAAAACCCAGGTTCTAACCCTGGCTCTGCTAGGCTCTCTCAGCCTGTTTCATCACATGTACGATGAGGATAGTATGCACGCTTCCCAGCATTGCTGTCAGGGTGAGATGAGGTAATGTCTGTGAACGCACCAAGCCTGGTGTGCAACTTACTATGTGATTAGAGAGTAAACCAGTGTCTTTTTCAAAAAACATAAAACTATGACCAATAACAGATGAGTTTGGGTGCAGTCTGATTATTTGCCTTCTTTAGTCTTTCAACAGGTCTCCCCTCAGCTCTTTCTCATAGCAAGACAAAAGACATTTTAGTCATAATAACCATATCTTAACACAAACAAACTTTGTGCTAAGAACCGTATGCTACACTAGTAAGCATGAAAATGCAGGTTTTGGATTTACGATCCTCCCATGTGGCTTAGCACCCAGGGGCTTCGGGTCCTAAGTAACATCAAAGAAAGGCTCCTTTCTAAACCAGGCTTTGGTTCATACAACTACTCTTCACTTCTGCTCTCGATCGTCTATAATCTACTCTCACTCAGGTCGTACCTCTGCAAGGACAAGGCCTTTTTTGGCTACTCTGGGTGACCCAACTATTTTCTTGTTGAGTGCCACTGTTAGCACTTACTGGCTGTGAAACACCGGTGGAGCTTTGGCCATGACAATAATTTTCATTATATAGTCCCCATTTATAGAGCATGTTGTATTTGTTTAATTCTTATAACAACCCTGCAAAGTAGCTACAATTATTCCTATTTTGCAAATGAAAGCATTAAGGCTAAAAAAGGTTAGGTAATAATTGTAGAGCTTGGATTCAAAGCATGAGGTTTCCACTACAACAAGTTATTATTTATTCATTTTGGTTTTTTAAGTGTGTGGGTTAATTTATTGGTATTCCCCTTCATAAGCTATTAATGAGGATACCTCTGAATAAAAGACATTACGATGATGTTTACTTTTGTTTGTTTCATCTTTATTTCTAAGTTACGATCACCTGTTAGACAAAGATAATGCCCTCCAATTCTTAGATGCTGTGTACTTTCAAGACAAAGCTAGGGGCCGGGCAGGGTGGCTCATGCCTGGAATCCTAACACTCTGGGAGGCCGGGGTGGGAGGATTGTTTGAGCTCAGGAGTTCAAGGCCAGCCTGAGCAAGAACGAGACCCTATCTCTTAAAAAAAAAAAAAAATGAAGAAATATAATACAAAGCTAAGAATGCTAAGCACTCTCTATACATGCTTAATAAACTAACTGAATTAATGAGAAAGAGAGACCATAACAAGAATCCCAAATCACTGCTATTCATCAAAGTGTGAGCCCAAGAACCTAAGTCAATATGTATTGACCTACGTCAGTACTGCCAAGGCAATGGAAATGCCTTATACCCAAAGAGGTCAGATCCTCAAAAAGTCTAGCTCAGTGTCACCAATTTTCCAAATGAAGGATTTGAGTTATTTGTTTTTCATCATGAGGTGAGCCAATGCAGGGCCAACCCAAAACCTTGCTTCTCAAATGTTTTTTAAAAAATAAATTTGAAAGTTGATATTTAGTTATAGTCAAACACATTCAAACAGTGGCAATTACAACCAATGTTTTTTGTCACCCAATTTTTAAAAATAGCTTACCTATGTGTTACTCTTTTAGACATTCAGATATTACTAAATATATTCTCTTACTAAAATGTCAACTGCCAAGATTCAACCCACAGGCATATTTTTATAGGCAAGTTACATATCCCTGAAAAATTATAGAAATACACAATAACGCCTACATCCCCAGGGCCAAAATCCACAACCAGCTTCTACAGACCTTGTGCCACAGGAGGTAGCAGTTTTTCCCAACTGAAAAGAACTCATAAAAATCTCAAAGGAGAGGAAAACACCATTTTAAAACATGAAGCATCAAACCGTCCAGTCCCGTAAGAAGGAAAAGAAAACACGAGCTAAAAATATATCCCATGTTCTTTTCAATCCTGTTTATTGTATTTATAAATAAAAATGTCCTACCATATATTTCATTCATGCATTTACCATAAATATTTGTCCATTTTTATTCAACAGCAACAGCCCTAGAGGTTCCAGACAATACTATGGCTTTGTCATTTGTGTTCATGTGCTTCAGCCCCTATGGACTTGATCATCATCAACAAAAATCACACCTGTGAATTACAATTGGGGTTTAGAAAAATTGCATCATGGGTCTAACATCAAACAGTGAGTGCTTACAACATGTAAGATACTGTGTGAGGCACAGTGGCCATATTCAAAATAAAAGAATTCCTCTCTTTAAAAGTACAATTAAATTGAATACAGATAGTATTACTATGTACTTAATATCGTATAAACAGACAACTGATTTCTATAGGCCTTTGAAGATTGAGCCATGGAAAGAAGCAAAAAGAAATTTTAGAAAGTCTGAGCTAAAAATAATTTGCCAGTCAATATTTTGAGATGGTTAGTCTTTGAAATTATGTGGTTCTCTCTAGATGTATTGATTCTAGTACCTTGTGTATTGTTGTTTAGATTGGCATTTGCCAAAATGCATTCTAGTTTAAACCGAGCAAAACAAAGTTAACTGGAATTTCTTAGAGCTTTTAATATGGTAATGAGTTCCTCAAACATTCAACAATAGAAGTTTTAAAAAAATTGTTTTTAACAGCACATCTGCTATAATAATGTCTAACTGAACCTATGTTTGTGTCCATGTTTGTCCTCTCAGGAGTCTGGCAGTTCAAACAGAATTTTTAAAAAATTCTGTACATATTTGTTGTTGTTAATCTAAAAACAATTAAAATAAGCATGTTGTGAATCATCAGAATCACTATCTTATAGCTGAGTAGTGGCATGTGATTTTAGTGTCCTCATTTGCATTTCTGTTTATGATTGATTGGGTTAATAGCAAGCCAAATGACATCTTGTATTGTTACACAAGCAAAGGTTTCCCAGCAATTTGAACAGAAAAAAGCAATAGGAAAATTGAATCATTACATTGATCATGGTTTACAGACTTGTTGAACTCACGAGAAAGTGTGCTGTAGTTGACAACTCATTATTCTAGAGCAGGAATCTGTAGTGTATATATGTCTTTATACATTCTGACTTATGAAAGTTCATTAACACTAGCATAGTTACAGTGTTAAAACTTTAAAAAATTATTTTCATGACTGTACTTTGCAGGATACTTAAAATTATTAGCAGAACAAAATAATAAATGATAGTCAAACATTACAAAGAAAAACTAACTGCAATGACAATAGCAGTGAGTGAAAGGATTCATCATGTGGGAAAGCAAAGAAACCGTGTAGGCGAGTAGAATAAAACCCACAAACACATCCTTCTACTATTTAATTCGACAATTTAGTTTCAGCAAAACAACATCAACCATCACATTAATGTCATGGATGTATTTTGTAATTTGGTTTTGATTATTGTTAATTTTCTTTGGTTTTATTGTCATATGACAGCCACAATAATTAGGAGTTTTCCCTCATCTAATATTTGCATGTAGTTTTAAATAATATTATAACAAAAATAATTTAAGTCAACACTTGGGGTCTTGAAGATTCTCCCTCCCCCTTTCCTCAATTTTGAAAAACATTGATATGGTGAAAAGAACCTTGAAAATGAAGTAAAAAAAAAAAAAAAGAATTGGGTTTAAACTCAGCATTCAAATTTCCATGAGTTTCAATTTTCTCATTTGTGAAATTAGTAGAAACTAAAACTACCTTTTTTCACAGAGCTATTTTTAAAGATACCTAGCTCAATGTGTGACACACAATAGGAGTTCAATAAATAGTAGTTAATTTTTTTATCAATAACAATCTGTAACTATACAGTTTTTGTAATCCAAATCTGAAAATTATATTTTCTACTGGACTATTTAAGACAATTGTATTGGACAGCAAAGATAATTAACCTAATAACAAAAAAAAAAATGGTTTAGCCAGTATGCACATAATGATTGTTTATAAAATAATAATAAATTTATATAAATTGCCATCTATATAGCACCAATATACATTTTGACCAAGTGGCCATGTGTTAAAATCAATATTCAGCAAAGCTGTATCTTCTTATCATCATTATAGAATCAACTTCTAGGGTACAAAAATAAATGTGAAGAGTTATTTCTAAAAGCTTTATTATGATTACAATTATGTGAAAAATTAGATAAATTTTCAAAGTTTAATATTCTAGCACAGGGACAATAATTTCTTAGCACAGTCAGCTGTTAAGATTGTTTTGGAGCCTATATTTGTGTTATTGGAGAGACGCCCCCTTTCAAGTGGCACATATAATGACACCACTCACCTTTTTTGTGCAAAGCAGAAAATATTTTTCAGTAACATGTTTTCTGGAAGAAATTTTGTACCTCGGACTCATACCTTGGGTAAGTCTCAAAAATCCTTTATTTTTACATGATTAGCAATCTATAACAATCATTTTAACAATATTTTTTGAATCCATAGACTCAAAACCCTAAGAAAGTCTCCTAAAGCATTCTTGTAAAGTATAAAGTCTATTATTTTGAAGTTTGAGTAGTAAGTACAGGGTATGTTTTGAATAATGTATCTTTTTCTAAGATAATCTTCTTTCCATCATGTTTTATTTTAACCATGAATATTATTGTACATAATTTTGGGGCTCTTTATCCTTGCAAAATTTATAGATGGTAACACAATTATTTTAATTCATCCTTACAAGGTATAAAGTAATCCTAAATAAGGACTTTTTCCTGGAAAATGACCTAACTGGAATTAAATAAGTAAAAATTAAATTGTATTCTAAAAGGTTATTTTTGCTTAATGTTATGAATTCCAATTCACAAAACAACTCTATTAAGATTAGTGTTATAATAAAATTTTAACACTATCTCTATTTTATGTCCTATATTACTTTTATGTTTATGAATATTTAGTTATAAAAAATTTGTTATTCTTCCTAAGGTTATCTAGTGAATGCCTCCCTTAAAATATGTCCACAATTCTTTTTTTTTTTTTTTGGAGACAGAGTCTCGCTCTTTTGCCCTGGCTAGAGTGCCATGGCGTCAGTCAAGATCACAGCAACCTCAAACTCCTGGGCTCAAGCAATCCTGCCTCAACCTCCCAAGTAACTGGGACTACAGGCATGCACCACCGTGCCCGGCTAATTTTTTCTATATATTTTTAGTTGTCCAGATGATTTCTTTCTATTTTTTAGTAGAGACGGGGGGTCTCGCTCTTGCTCAGGCTGGTCTCGAACTCCTGACCTTGAGCGATCCTCCCGCCTCAGCCTCCCAGAGTGCTAGGATTGCAGGCGTGAGCCACTGTGCCCGGGCCACAATTCTTTATCTGCAATTTAAAAATCCAAAAGCTCTGAGAAATGAAAGTATTTTCATAACTCATTTGACCACAAAATCTGTCTGATCTGGTATGACGCTTAGTGGAAATATTCACACATTTTACTATTATACATAATAATGTGCTTTATTATTTTATTTCCTAACCTGCCCACTCCTGAAAGTGTTGATAAATATAGTACATACAATCTATTATCTTCCTAAAATCTGAATATTTCTGAATTTCAAAAGTCCCAAGAAATTCAGATTATGAACATGTTTTCAAAGTAACTGTCAACGTATTTGCCCTACTTAACTATTAACATTTAAAGTTCTTGGCCGGGCGCGGTGGCTCACACCTGTAATCCTAGCACTCTGGGAGGCCGAGGCGGGTGGATCGCTCAAGGTCAGGAGTTCAAGACCAGCCTGAGCGAGACCCCGTCTCTACTAAAAATAGAAAGACATTATATGGAAAACTAAAAATCTATATAAAAAAATTAGCCGGGCATAGTGGCGCATGCCTGTAGTCTCAGCTACTCGGGAGGCTGAGGCAGTAGGATCGCTTAAGCCGAGGAGTCTGAGGTTGCTGTGAGCTAAGCTGACGCCACGGCACTCACTCTAGCCTGGGCAACAAAGTGAGACTCTGTCTCAACAAAAAAAAAAAAAAAAAACATTTAAAGTTCTTAAAAATGGAAGCACATTTTTGGCACATAAAATTACCAAGATTCCAATCATTATTAATAATTGTAGTATTTTACTCTCAGAATAGTAAAAATGCAGTTATACTTCAACTGACAAAATGTGAACAAAGTATACAAGTGAATTTTTACTCAAAAGACTATCTAGAATGCTTATAAGCATTAAAATATGAATACTATATATTCATTAAAATATGAATATCAGATATTCATATTTTATATAAATATATGTAAATATTAGAATTGTTTATTTTTAAAAGTGAATATTGTGTTACTAATATTACATTATGGAGTAATATTACATTCCGCCTTTCAAAAACCAAGATTATGTCTGAAGCTGAAACCAAATAGTAAATTTTGTCTGAATACTGAAGCCAGACTTCAATGTATCTTAAATTACATATGTATGTGTATTTTCCGATTTCACTTCAAAGATCATTATTACATTTTAAAAAATAGTTTAGATTCTCCTAAAAATTTAACACAGAGTGAACATTTGTAACGTTGGTACTTACCTTTTGGAAATCAAATTATGGAGCCCTCTTCTATAATATGTTGCCCAGACTGGTCTCCAACTCTTGGGCTCAAGTGATCCTCCCGTCTCAGCCTCCCTCCTGAGTAGCTGGGATTATAGGCAGGCGCCACCAAACCTTGGTTCATCCGTACTTCTGAAGTCAAAATTTACGTAAAGCTAGGTTTTTGTTTTTTTTTTTTAATCAAAAGAAAGGATAAGACTGTCTGTGGGTGGAGAGCAGCAGTATACGTGTGGGTGTGGGGTAAAAGTGTCCATGGATAAGTAGCTCCCTTTGGTGGAAAGAGCATGGGCTTTGCATCCACATGATCTGTATTCAAATTTCAGTGTCACTGGTTTCTAGCTGAATGGTCTTGGGGAACTGGCGTGTATTCTAGACAGTTGGCATCTGCATTTTATAAAATCGAGGCAATAAAAACTACTTGTGGAGTTGTTGATAATATTAAACACGTTAATTTATGGAACTGTCTCACATACAGTTATACTCTGTAAAACCTACAGTTTACTATCATCTAGTAAACAGTAAACAAAACAAAACAAAAAAATGCGTGGCCCTTCCTTAGGGGAAAAAGTTTTAAAGAGGTAAAACGTAAGATGCCATTAAACCTCTGCTTTTACTAAGCAAACTGAATGACTGAGTGCCTCTTCTGTCGTTTGCTTTAATCTTGCGCTTGTTCCTACACCCTTCCACATAATGCAATTATCTGTAGGCCAACAATGTCTGCGTTCCTTAGATGAAAAGTGTTGTCACAGAGAAAAGTGTTATTCTAATCGGTTCTTTCAGCCACATCAAAAATGCGCCACACATGAAGGTTTCATCTCACCATCCCCCTCTCACTTTTGCTCCTGCGCTTTCAGCAAAGTCGGCTGCCGCATTGAGCTCTTTTCTGTGTTCCTCCGAGAGCTGTGAGAACCAGAGCAGCTACATACCAACCATTTCTCCATGACCAGGAAAACCCCCGAGAAAGCCCACGACACTAATCATATCTCTAGAAAAATAGAAGAGGAGAAGAGTACTTTGCAGGGGGTGGGCTGGAATTCATCCCATGCTGCATAAATTTCAGTATCTTCCCTTTCCAGTTCAGTTCCTGACCTCCAGTCTGGGAGAACTGGGACTGTTTCTACTATTAATACTATCATCAACAGTGATTTTATTGTTACTTACAGCATACAAAGATATTTCTTCCTATCTTGAGACAGGGCAAATGAAGAGTGAGGAACAATTCCTAAAAGTAAAAAATAACGTCTCTCATTTTTCTAGCGTCATGCTTAGAAAATGTGATGGCCCTCTAAGACAAAGCTTAGTGGAGTGATTTCACTAGAATTTTCAGGAATTCACACACAAAAAAATCTCCTTTGTGTTTTGTTCTTTTAGTATTTTTATGCTGAGTTGTCACTCTATCTTATTTAATTATTTAATTAATTTATTTATTATTTTGCAACAATTGTATCCTCTTTTGGTATTTTCACTTATTTCAAGAAATAGTAAATGTGTTTCTCAAGTGCCAGGAGAAAACGAGGCCACTTTAAAGAGTGGGAAGCATACTGTATCTCACACATGATGCCAGTAAAAACAACCGACAAGCCAATAAAGGCATGACAAAGGAAATACAATGTCTGCAATGAGTCATTTAACAATATAGTAGTAAAGGGTGAAAGAAGAGGGCTGGATTGTCTAGGCTCCTCTCCTGCCCCTCCGATGCCCCGCTGAAGCCCTTCAAAGTCAGCAGGTCATTTTGGCATCTACTTTATTGAGGAAACAGATCAGGCAACATGGGTTTCCTTCACCACCTCCACCATGAATTTCCTCGGATCTTGAAAGAGAAAGAGACTTACTTCCTCCCCAGGGAATGCTCCTCGCCGAGGCCCTGACCTCCTCCTATCCACTCTTCTCTATGGCCTTGTTCTCCATCACGCATCCTTCCGTGAAGTTTCGATCCCTCTTGCTGGCTTGACTTCTCCTTGACTTAGAAACATGTTCTATTTTCCCTGTCACCGTTCTAAAGCCCCATCTGTCTTTCCACCTTCACTACCAAACTGTCACTTTTAAATCTAAGTCTTCACTCTACCTAAATGATTCTCCAAAAGGGCCCCAAAGGCTTCCCTGAACACAAATCCATGGCCTTTGCTCTGCTCTTACCCTCTCAGATCTCAGCAGCATTTGACACTGTTGACTGACACCTACTCTCTGCTGAAATTCTCTTTCTTAAAGTCTTAGACTCTCCTCTCTGACCTTTGACCTCACGACCCTTCCAGACGGTTCTTTCTTTTTTAGCCATTAAATGAGATACTACTAAGAGCCTTTCTTGACATCCTTTTTTTCTCTCTCATTGTGCTCTATTTGGAGAGCTTATCCAAATTTTTTAACTTTCTGCAAATGACTCCAAAATATGTGTTTCCAGTTCTGACTTCCCTTCTAATTTGGCACCTGAATTTCCAATTGTCTGCTAAACACTGCCACATCCCTAAAACAATTTAAAATGTTAAGTCTCAATGCAAAATGCAGCATTCCCATCTTGGAAATGTTCTCATCTAGACTAATGCATTTCCAGCTTCCAAGAGCATGTGGGAGCACATTCGGTTCCTTCCTTTCTCATTCCCTGAATGAATTCAATCAGTGAAAAAAAGATGAGACTTTGAAACCAGACTGACTTGGGTTGAAACCCTGTTGTGTCACTTTCTAGAACTGTGACTTCAGGTTAATTGCTTAATATCTCTGAATTTCTTCATCTGAATGAATCAGGTACCCATATTTACCCAGCCCAGATGTTGTACCAGTTAAATGAGATAATGTTTACAGAGCACCTTTGATGTGCTTGACATATCGTAGACATGCCAGTACTTTTTCTGCATTTTGCATTTTTAGTTTTGCTTCCAAACAATCTCTTTCATCTTAGCATTTTCTCTCTTGATGTTACTGACATTGTTACCACTTTAGTTTCGTGTCTCATTACCATTTGCCTAGATGATTGCAACTTTTCCAAAAATATTTCCTTGCCTACACTGTCTCCCAGCCTCTTGTCCATCCTCCTTACTTCTACCAGAATTCTTTCTAGAGCACAACTATTATCCTGTGATGACACATGGCGTAAAGAGTGGATGACAACCTCCCCAAATGGGTATTCAAGTTCCTCTACAACCTGGTTCTTTTCAACCTTTTAAAATCACTGCTATATACACAGTCCCGTGAGCCTAGTGCTTTAGCTAGACTGTACTCTTTTTTTTTTTTTTTTGAGACAGAGTCTCACTCTGTTGCCCAGGCTAGAGTGAGTGCCGTGGCGTCAGCCTAGCTCACAGCAACCTCAAACTCCTGAGCTCAAGCGATCCTCCTGTCTCAGCCTCCCGCGTAGCTGGGACTACAGGCATGCACCACCATGCCCGGCTAATTTTTTCTATATATATTTTTAGCTGTCCAGATAATTTCTTTCTATTTTTTGTAGAGATGGGGTCTCGCTCTTGCTCAGGCAGGTCTCGAACTCCTGAGCTCAAACGATCCACCCACCTCGGCCTCCCAGAGTGCTAGGATTACAGGCGTGAGCCATCGCGCCCGGCCTAGACTGTACTCTTAATTAGACATTCTTTATTTTCCTGCCCCCTTACCTCTGTTCACTTATATTCTTTGCTGACTAGTGGTCTTAGGACCTGGTTAGTCCGAGTGGCTCTGGGGCCTTTTGCCTGCATTTGTTGAAATGATGCTGAGAGAAAACCATAGGAGGAGACCATGTTCCTTATTTAACATGGACACTATATGCTGGGACTGTTTCAAAGTGCTTCAGAAAGATTATTATAACTCAGTTAATCTTTATAACAACCCTATGAGTTCAGTACTATTAATATTGTGATCCTAATTCAAAAGCTTAGGAAACTGAGGCACACACAAAAAAGTTATGCCGGGTGCCTAAGGTCATAATAAATAGCAGAGCCAGGCTTCAAATACAGAGCCCAGATAGTTTAGTGTGCTCTTCACTCACCACCATGCTGTCTCTCCTAACAGCTTGCCGGGGCAGCACCAAGGTAAGCAGTTCTAACTAAAGTTACCAGTCCGCGTGAAGCCACACACCAGCAGTCAGGCCCAAACGGGTCAGGAATGCGATATTACATTGATGTGTGAGGAGGTTCCACGTTGACAATTACAAGATGAGCAGACGGGAATTATCTGAGCAAAATTCAGGGGCCCATGACCACTTTTAACACGGTATCGGTGACCTCTGTCGTGGCCAAGTTGGGAGAGCTAGGGGACCTGACGTGGGCAAGTCTGTCTTGGTAACCGTCGTCCGTGTGTCCCTGACCCCCATGAGATCTGAGCTTCCGCAGAGGAGGTATCACATGTCCCTAACCTTTGTCTCCGCTATGGTATTCAACATAGCGCCTTTATCTAATCAACACATATCAAGTGTGTATACGTGTCAGGAACAGTGTAGGGATTGGGGCATTTCATGGTTTCTTCCCTCAGAGTTGCTTTGGTACTTTTCCCCTGATTTGATCTATAAATTGTATTTATTCAAGACACGTGATTTCCAAGCGTTTTCTCCACAGTCTTTGCAAAAGCTGTATAAATCACCTTAAAACCACAGGACTGTCTGGAAATGAATTAGGGTTGAGACTTAAGGGATTGACTCTGGGGAGTTTTAATTAGAACTGCAAATTCATCACACAGATTCTTTGCCATTTGGTGACTCAAACTTATCCTAATAAAAGTGCTGTGCTTGGCTCAATTACAAGTGTCGTGCCTTCTCCCTGTCTGTCTTCCCTCTGGTATCTTGCACAGTCTCTAAATATATTAATAGTAGGTTTGCTATACATGCTGGATGAATGCATGTTTGATGATAAGAAACCCTTGTGAAAATTTCACATCTGAGTACTTTCTCTTTTTGTCTCTGAAGTTTTTGAGTTGTTTTACTCAGGGGGGACATTGTCTTTTATAATATAGAAGAGTCTGAGTTATTGTCACAAGTCTCCAACTCTAGACTTTAACAAACAAACAAAAAGTTTGAGATAAATGTCTCTGTTTTAAAAGCTTACAGAAAGTAAAGTTCATTCTGTACACTATTGACCGTCAACCTAGACATTCAATGTTTCCTTCTACTCAGGATAAAAAAGAGGTTTTCACTGCTGTTTCCCCTAAATCATATAATTATAGGGGTTTTAAAATTACTGGATCTACTCTCTGATCTTCAGGCAGGACTATGTTTAAAAAGTGCCCTGAGCAGATGAGAATTTGTCTTGTTTTTGGATACTTTTAGAGATTGCACAACTACTACCAGAAACCTGTTGTAGTGTTTAATAGTTTCAGCCTTATTTCTAATATAATACTTTCTCTGACATTTCTTTCTCTTCTTTTCTTCAGTGGAGCTCAAGAATGACTGGGTACCTTTGTGTAATTACTTCACAAAGTTGTTTCTCTTTCTCAAGAAAAGACATTAAAAAATTTAGGAAATGGAGTTACTGAATTATACCCCTGCATTGGTGGGGCCTTTCTGTACATCAAAGATGCTTATATTAATATAGAAATAAATACCATGGATATACGTTGTAACTGAACTTGGAGTACAAATATTTGAGACTGAGTCCTAGTTCTAACTCTTACTATGTGGCTTTAAAGGAATGAAATACAATCTCTATACGATTATATTTCTTTATGTGTAAAATGGGACCATAAAAACCGACAGATTTTTCATGCACCATGAAATAATGAAATCATGTGCATATATAAAGCATGATTGTTGGCCAACCACATATAAACCTCCAAATCCTTTTCCACTTCTATTGTAGCTTTACAGAAGAGATTAAAACCAAAATTCTTTACCTTATATAGAAAGGTCTAAAACCATGCCACTTTTGGGATGGGGGCATGTTAATTTAGCAATAATCCAATACTACTCAATTATCACAGGAGAATAGGAAATTATACTTGTATGCCTACTTTCTTTGGGAGGCTGTAAGTTCTTCAGGGCAGGGATTCTGTCTTATTAATCTTGATAGCCTCCACTGCCTGTGAAATGTACAAGGTAGGTATTTAACAAATATTTATGGGATTCAAAAATTGTCTGATTGAATTATTTATAATATTTTACATGTTAGCTGGTTACTGAAGGGAGACTTGATGTACCATTAATTACCAGTAACTCCTTCTCATCTTCAAGTATATCGAAAGCTGTTTTCCTTCCTATTCCTCATATATATAATCACAAAGATTTTTTTATTTCTTGTTTGTTTTTGTTGAGACAGAGTCTTACTCTGCTGCCCTGGGTAGAGTGCAATGGCGTCATTGTAGTCCACTGCAACCTCCAGCTCCTGGGCTCTAAGCGATGCTTCTACCTCAGCCTCCTGGGTAGCTGGGACTACAGGCACATGCCAAAACGCCCAGCTTTCCCCCCACCTCTTTCTTTTTGGTAGAGACAAGGTCTCACTCTTGCTCAGGCTATTCTCGAACTCCTGAGCTCAAGCAATCCTCCCACCTTGGCCTTCCAGAGTGCTAGGATTACAGGCGTGAGCCACTATGGCTGGCCAAGATTTTTAGTTTAGCAACAAATTAGACCCAAACTGAGTAATATAATATGTCCTAAATCCTGGAAACACTTCTTTGCTATGAAACTATATGTTTCTCCCAAAAGAGGAAAAAAAAAATTGGCGATCACACAGAGCAGTAAGATTATTAGACAAAGAAACAAGTGGACATTTGAAAACAGACACCACTGAAGGAAGCGACAAACATTTAAATGGCAAATATTTTACTCCAGGGACTTGGCTAAAGCATTTGAAAGTCTTGGGGCCAATTATGTGAACTCTGGAGACCGTTGGGAGGGTAGTCACAGCTATGTGGGTGCTGGAAAAGAATATGTCTTTTCTTTACACAGGCTTCCAGAACTAGTTCTCATGAATGCCTAAAATATTTGGTGTGGTGTTTTATAAAGTCATGTCAGGAGGTTTTTTTCTCCCTCCCCCCCCACATTAAGAGAAACTATTGTCCTCTCGAGCTTCTTTTCAAACAATTCGCTTCATGTTAGTGTATGTTTTTGGATATTTGTAGCAACTTCATGAATTCTTTTACGTTTTCCAGTTTAGCCATGTGATTTAAAACTTTTCCATTTAAAATGCAAATTTACCAAAAGAGGTATAAATAAGAAAATTTTAGTTTTTCCTGTTCCTTTTGGTTGACCTTGTCAAAAAGTTTCCCCTCCAAGGCCTGGGCTAGGGAATAAATAAACTTTCTCTTACAAAGATCCTTGGGATTGGGCATCTTGCACCTTTGGCCTACATGGGCTGATGGTCAAAGACCCCAGGGCGGTACCAGAACCCACCAACTAGACAATGTTTTTAGAGTGGACACAGCTTATTCATGACACTTGGGCTACATAAGGCCATCCAGAATCAACTGCAGTAATTTCTGGTCAAACATAGTCTTATGATGAATGCAACCTAATCTTTCCTCACAGTATAGTACTTCAGGCCCTTGACAGAAAAGCCTTTTGCCACCTCAGTTGCAAAGAAGACAGACAGAGTTAAACTATGTGAACTACAGATTCAAATTGCAGTATTGTGCAAAAGAAAGATACATTCTGAGAGGTCCTTTTCACAGCAGGGGGTGGGGGCGGATCTCCATGATTAGAGCTTGTCCTCTATAACCTTCAACTCCTATTGAAAGTTCTAGGTGCCATTTCTGTACGTAGTGCAAACCAGGGAAATAAAGCCAGAGTTAAACCATAAGACTGGAAATTAACTTGGAATCTACACCTCACTTTTGAAAGGGTATTGTATTAAATTTAATGCCTATTTTAGTAAGAGACACTAAATAAAACCTGTCAAAGCATTTGTTGTAGCCATTTTCTGATTAACTCTGGGAATTATCCTCTCAGTATGGATTGGATTGACCTGAAATAACATCAAAAATTAAAATATTGGGCATTTACTCAAAGCAAAAAAAGGCATTTTATAAAAAAGACACTTGCACTAGAATGCTTATTGCAGCACAATTCACAATTGCAACGATGTGGAATCAACCCAAATGCCCATCAATACTTGAGTGGATTAATCAAATGTGGTGTATGTATACCATGGAGTACTATGCAGCCATAAAAATGGGGAACTCTAATACCGTTTGTAACAACCTGGGTGGAACTGGAGACCATTTTTCTAAGTGAAGTATTGCAAGAATGGAAAAACAAACACCACATTTACTCATTATTAATGAGTAATTGTGGAACTAATCGATCAACACATGCACATATGGAAGTAAAACACAACAGAAATCAAATCAAGTGGGGGAGGGGTTACATAAATTCACACCTAATGGTACAATGCACACTATCTGGATGACGGGCACACTTATAACATTGACTCAAACTGTACAAAAGCAATACATGAAACCAAAATGTTTGTACCCCATGATATTCTGAAATAAAAAAATTAAAATAATTGCACATGGTAGTAGTTTAGGAAAACAACTTCCAGTTTCTGCATCCCTTATGTGGATATTGGGTTACTATGCTTGTTGAATAATGGTTATCAGGTTAAGGCTGACAAAGGCAGAGCCTCTGTGCTTTGAGTTTGGAAGCAGTGTTTCCCCTGAAGGGCAGGAGCTATCTTTCCTGGTATATTCACGAGAAGAGGCAATTTCAAAAGCAGAAAAAACTGTAGTGACATCTGGGTAGTTAAAGAAAAAAAGCTCTGTCTCCATGCTTGGTAAACTATAACGGATCTAGGTATCTGGTAAGGTGGGCCAGTAAGCTGGGGTTAACAATGGCATTTTCCAGGTGGATGCAGGGAGGTAGCTAGGAAGGGTGGACCAGCCCTTCAGCATGGAGTACAAGAGACAAGTCTCTAAACTACCTTGTTAGGTAGATTTTCTAAATTTTTTTACACTCTGTTAATTTTGTTTGTCATTGTTTAGCCTTTCAGTGAAGCCTTGTTGGACAGTTCCAGATTCGCCAGCCCTGTTACAGACTATAAAGAGAAGGGATGGGTGAGAGTGTTGCAGATGGTGTCACAAAGCTTTGCCACCACAGTGGTGTTTAGCCCCAGTCAAGTATTCAGAGACTGCAGACCGGCTGATATTATGACTGCAGCCTCCTGCAAGACACAGCCAGACCATCCAGCTAGATCAATTCAGATTCCTGACTCCCAGAAACTGCAGGGGAATAAATGTTTGTTGTCTGAAGCTGCTAAATTTTGGAATAATTTGTTACATAATGATAGATGATGAAGGTATAGCAGTGTAGAGTAAGAAGTCCAGGAGGAATGTTAACTAGAAGAGAGAGACTGAGATCTTAACAATCAATATCCCAGCTCTTTCCCTCATCTACTTATCCTGCGGGCTTTTGGTTATACACTAGCTGAGGAAAGAGATGGTGGATTAGTTTGTCCTCGTCAGATCTTCCACCAAAGGAGGGAAGAAAATGCCTACTCTAGACAGTAGAAACACAACCGGAAAGGACCAATTGAAGCCAGGTTCTAAGCTGAGAGAAGTTTTTGGGAATCTGTTCAAAAGTAGAAGGAAGAAACTGCCAACATGAACGAGGAGTAGGTTAGTGAGAAACTTGCTTTCCATAAGTCTTTCACTTCAAAGGGGAGAGGAGAATGATCATTCAAGGCAAGAGGAGGCTCAACTTGTTTTTCACCAGTAGAGTCAGAGATCACTTGGGGAGGGAGGGTGGCCTGAGAGCCAAGAGTCTGGAGTGATCCTCTCCAAACAATCTTTCTGCCTTCTGGAGAAAAGGGAAAAGAAGTCCTCTCTGTGCTGAATAGCTTCTCATAGGAACAGCCCCTTCTCAGGGGATAGCATATGCAAGGGAGGGGGCTTTAAAATTTGAATAGGAACTAAGGATTAGATAATAGTGCTATAGCTATATTAAATGTCCTGATTTTGATTATGGGAAATACACAGTGAAGTTTTTAATGAAAAAGAAGCATGCGGTTTCCAACTCACTCATATGTCTCAGGGAAATAATACACCCATAAGTAGATAGAATGGTAAAGCAAATACAGCAATATGTAAAAAATTGGTGAATCTGGGTAAAGGATACATGGGAGACCCATGTACTAATGCAACTTTTTCAAGTTTAAAATTCTGTCAAAATAATAAGTTATAAAAAATAATGTTAAGGGCCTGGTGCGGTGGCTCACGCCTGTAATCCTAGCACTCTAGGAGGCTGAGGTGGGTGGATCGTTTGAGCTCAGGAGTTTCGAGACCAGCCTGAGCAAAAGCGAGACCCCGTCTCCACTAAAAATATAAAAAAATGATCTGGACAGCTAAAAATATATAGCAAAAATTAGCCGGGCATGGTGGCACATGCCTGTAGTCCCAGCTACTTGGGAGGCTGAGGCAGGAGGATTGCTTGAGCCCAGGAGTTTGAGGTTGCTGTGAGCTAGGCTGACACCACAGCACTCTAGCCCGGGCAACAGAGTGAGACTCTGTCTCAAAAAAAAAAAAAAAAAAAAAAGAAAGAAAGAAAAAAAAAGAAAAGGAAAGGGAAAAAAATAATGTTAGGGATGTGCTGGAGTTGTTTTGTACCAGTCATTTGTTCTCAGTGAGCTGGCAGAGATGCAATTGGAATGTTTTTAGAAGTGTTTAGGGAGAGTTACCAGAATATTTACAGGCACACTGGATGCTTCTCAAATCTGGTGGAATCCTTAGTCGGCAAAGCTGATATCATATGTAGGTGTATGTCCCTATGGAAACATGCTGGATTACTGCCTTATTTACATATCCTTCTCCATAACTTTCCACAGCCTTTGCTATATTGGAACAAAAGCAAAACCTTAAAAAGGTGGTTTATTGGTTAGTATATATACTCTCTATGAATTTAAGCCCCATGTTATACTATATTTTGCCTGGTGTCAAGGGTGTAAGATAGAAATGAAGCCAGAGGAGATGTGGGGATATTAATCAGCTAAGAAAAGGCTATGAGCATCTGAATTGGAAATATTTGCAAAATATCCTTCCACATCTGGCTGAGGGCATGAGGGACAAGTGGGAGCTTTGTGGACTTTTCTCATCCCTAAGTACCACAACCTGTTCCTCCATATTCTTAAACCTTTGTATCCTATTAAGTGATGAGAAAAGATCAGTGACCAAAATAATTTTGCATAAAAATTTGACATTAGCATGGTGTCAAAATTCTGGTGTCAAAATATCTGGATTCAAGTTTAGCAAACCACTCCATCTCTCTCTGTCTTCATTTTATCATCAATAAAATCACATAGCTTCATGTCTTTGGAAGTAAACAGTTCTTTTACAACAAACAAGACAAACAAAAAACACTAACCATGAAGGAAAAGATTAATAAATTGGACTACATTAAAATTAAGATCTGTTCAAAGAGGGCACCATGAAGACAGTGAAAAAGCAAACTATAGGCTACAAAAAAAAAAAAAACCTGTAATATAATTAATGACAAATGACTCATGTCCAATATACATAGAAGTCCTATAGATCAATAAAGAAAAAGACAGATAACACAATAGAAAAATGGGCAAGGGGTTTCACATATACTTTAGAAAAAAAGATATCCCAGTGTCCAATAAACGCATGAAAAAAGGCTGGATCCCACTGGCAATAATCAAAGAAATGTAAATTAAAATTACAGTGCAATAGTAGTACGTACCCATCAGAAAGGATAAAATTAAAGACCAACAATAGCAACATGCTAGGGAGTAGCCAGAACAACGAGAGCTCTCATATGCTGTTGATAGGGGTGTAAATAGGTACAACCACTGGAAAATAATTTGGCATTACCTATTAAGTGCATAACCTGTGACTCAATGATCCCAGTACCAGGTATATCTACCCTGACTTGTGCACATGTGCATCCCAGGACACAGGTACAAGAAAATTCATAAAAGCATTATTTGTATTGCTCTTATGCAATACAAAAAATAGGATGGAAATGATGCAATAGAAAGGATGGAAATTTGAATTGTCTCAGGATGATCCAAATTCCCATAAACAGTAAATGGATAAATGGCATATTCATTCAATGCAAATACTTTATAGCAATGGGAACAAATGACTTACAGCTGGAAACAACATCAATAAATATCAAAAAATATTATCTTGAGACAGAAGACAGGCACAAAAGATTATACATAGTACAATTCTGTTTAAATCAAGTTAAACAAACAAACATATTTTCGTTTGGGGATGAAAATATGGGTGGCAAAACTGTAAAGAACGGCAAGAAAGTGATGGCCACGTCAGGACATAACACAAAAATAGTTACTTGAGGTGTAGAGGTTGTGATAATAGTTGAAAAGGGGGATGAAGGGTGCTTTTGGGATCTGGCAATGGTCCTTGACCTAGAAGTGGTTACACAGGTGATTATTTTAATTTCTTGAGCTATACACATTTTGTGCACTTTATTGTATGAATGTTATATTTCATAATGAAGCAGTTAATTTTTATTTTAAAATACCTAATTCTATCTGCCCTATCTGCATCAAATGTCTGTTGTGAGTCAAATAAGAAATGTAAAGCCATTTTAAAAACTATAATGTACGGTATGTTTACACTGTTATTTCTATTAATAACAGTAGAAAAATACCTATAAAGGACCAAAGAGGCATTTTAACAATGAAAATACTAGAGTAGCATATCCTAAATTGAAATATCACATTTCTAAGGGCATAATAGCTACCAGCCAAAAGCTCTGTTAAAATGAATGCATCCGTCTAGACCAACTCAGCATCAAAAGTGAAAACAGATGACTTAGCTATTTCCTTTTCTTTTTAAGTTTGGCTAGTAATGCTTATTGATATGACTTTGGGGCTAAATATGTGAGGATTAGGTAAGACTTGAAAAGCAAGGAGAAAAATTCCAAATGAAGACTTAGAAGCCCAACTTCAATTATCACATTTCTTCTGGATTCTTGTGTATAGCTGACGTTTATTTTAAACAATCACTATATATTATTGATAACATCTATAATAAAATTAATAACATATAGTAATTATATATGTTGAATTTCAGAGAATGTGTTTTATTTAAAATAATTCACTTGGTGAGCTTAGAGGGATCTTTTTCTTCAATTCTATATACCCCACCATGTCTAGAATTCTGTTGTCCATTCTTGTTACTAAATTAGTAATTTATTAATAAATTAATGTCATAATGCTATTCTCTCTTCAGTGATTTAGTGACATATATAAAGACAGGAGTTTTTATAGAAGAAATCTATCTTATTGGACTTTTATCCTACCTTTGTAAACCTGGGAATAATCTTCAACTTTCCCCTTTCTTCCTCCACAACCAATCAATCACTTGGTCCTCCTGATTGTACTTTTGTTTTACTTTTAAATATCTCCAGATTCTGTATTTACCTCCTTCCCCTTGGAAATGGTTTTAGTTCAGAAAGTCACCATTCCCTCCTAGGAACCATTATAATGACCTCCTAACTGGCTCTTCTGCTTCTAATCTCTCCCTCCAGTAATTCATTCTTCATGTGATACACTTTCCCAAACACACATGTCAATCACGTCAGTCCCTCTCTTTGAAATCCTGATGGCTTATTCCAGCTTCTAGTTTCACCTCTTGCCACCAATCCCTCCTCCCCACTCCACACCTCTATCCCCATGGGTTCCAGAAATACCTTATACTACAATTACACTGAACCTTTGGGAATTCTCCCAACTCAGCCTCCCTATGCCTGTGTAAGCTTCCCACTTCTCCCCTGCCAGTCAGATGCCTACCGCTGGCACATTAGTGGGCACTCAATAAATATTCATTGACTGCAAGGCTGTTACACCTTAATGGAGTTGCACCTGGCTCTTTCAGACAATTAATTGCTTTCTGTTTTGGGATTCCCGTAGTGATCTGTTCCTACCTTGATTATTGTTTCATAACTTTTTATTCTTCAAGAATAGCAGCCCTGTTTTATTTATCTTCATATCTGAATAGTACCTAGCATAAAGTCAGTGCTCAATAAAATGTAACTCTTGCTCCTTATTATTTTTCTAATCTTTATAAACCATAAAAACAACAGGAGCAAATGAGTAAGGAAACTCTTCTGGGGGACCTGGCAATGGCTGCTGCTAAAGGGAAATTGACGCTTTCATTTCAGCCTTTCAGTTGCACGGATATTCAATAAATAATGACTGAGCACTTCCTCTGTGCCATTTACCACACCAGGTACTGGGCACAATGAATCATAATTGCTTTTTCATGGTGTTCTATACCTGGTAGAATAATAGAACTACCACGATTGTGTCTGAGGAAAGTATTTTTCCATTTGCCTTCACTCATAGGAAATGCCTAGAATATCCCATGCAGAAAGGATCAGCTTTTCTTTTTTTATCTTAGCCTTCAAAACAGCCCCTTTCATCATAAATGCTCATAAAAGCATTTCTCAGCTTCTCTGTCACTTGACCTGAGGTTTTCAAAGTATCCCCCAAAGAATCTGATCTGAAGAAAGAAACCTTTAGTTGTGAGGATGTGAAATTGATCCTCAGTCACATGTTCTCGTTACTCAGACAGCAATATTAACCACCGTCCTATTAAGTGGCGCCAATTATGTTTGAGAGCCCATCATGTGACTACGGTGCTGGTTAGCCCCCATTTGAATGAAATCCTTTAGAGTTACAAGCCTTGTAGAAAATAAATAATCACAGACTGTCCAGCAAGCTTTAGTGTTAACAATTAGTTCTTAGTAGGCTGTACAAAACATGATACTAAGGTTATCCTTTTGTTTAAGAAAGTAAGTTTCCTTCCTTTCTAATATAATCAAAGTTCATATATTTTTAGCCCCAATAAAAAGACTTTAGGGAAAGGTTTTATGTTAATTATTTAACACACATAAATTAAATTCTCATCTTCCAGACCAGGTTGAAAATGAAAATCAAACTTTCTGGTTAATTACGTTCCTATATCTACCATTCATAGATGATCAGCTTTCTAAGATTTAGAGTTGTTTAAATCCACTTCACTTTATAAATATGCTTTTAGCAGCAAGTAACAGAAAACTTCAGTTAAAATGGGTTTACAAAGAGATAAGGCAGGCTACAAATACATAGAGTTCAGGTCCACTTCTCTGTAATCTCTTTTGCCTTTCTCTGCATGTTGGCTTTATCTTCAGCATTGCAGCAAGGAGACTCTAACAATTCCAGGTGCCAACTTCAGATACTACACAACAATATCTAGAAGGAGATGGCACTGTCTCTTCCTGTGTGTCACTTAGGATGGCTAAACCCTTCCCTGGAGCCCTCAGGCAAACTTCTCCCTTATGAGCATCATGTCACAAATAGGTACCTAAACCAGTCTCTGGGAATGAGAATGCCATGATTGCCTCAGACCAATCAGAATTTAGCCCCTGGAGCTAAACTGGTGGGACCAGTGTCCCTTGAACCCCCTAGCCCTGTGGAGGAGGATGGATACCTAAACAAAACCGGAGCTCTATCAGGACAGAGAAAGCAAGGAAATTGGTTGTTGATTAGACAACTAGTGTCTACAAGGGCTGAAGGATACATCATTCTGTGAAGTGGAAAAGATCTCACAAGACACAAACAGCCCTGAACACAAAACCTGTGGGATTCAAATTTTTGCCTGGTATCCAACTTTGGTTTTAAACTCGTCTTTAGTTACTATCCATTATCCTTGTACATCAGTCACAGAAACACCTGTCAATAGAGGTTTTCTATTTACCAAATACTTGTTAATAGAAAAAGTCTATTAATAGAATTATTGAGTATATAGTACTAAGTGGGGCATCATGCTTCCTTTTCCCCATCAAAGCTAATATAAAACAACTAGATTTTGTGATAATTATTTCACAAAATACAACATGCATCCTGTAATTTACTAAAAAGTTGATTTGATAACATGCAGGGGTGTCTAATGTTTTATGATTTAGTGCTAAGAGGGGATAGATATTGTTTAAATGTAATACTTAGTGTATAAGTTGTGTAGTCTAGTATTCTAGTATTCTGGCTGTTGTTTATTCATTAATTTATCTATTCAGATAATATTTATTATCTTATATTTTATGCCAGGCACTAGGCAAAACTCTGGGAATATAAAATTTTTGGCAAAAATAGACTAGATTCTCATGGACAGATATATTTAAAGTATGGATATCTCTTGAGGGATACCCATATTTTAAAAATCATTTAAATGAAAATAGATTCTGTAGGAAGAAAAAGAAAGAAAGAAAAGAATAAGCCAAATTTTCTTCAGAGGGAGAAATGGTCTGGAAAATACTATCATTATGTTTTAAGAATTATTTTCTTAAAAGCTTCTTGTGGAGGTGAGTTTGCAGTTTAGAGGGAGCTGTTGGGAAACATGAGGCTTGCTCGGTCCCCTGTTGCTTTATCTCCATAGATGGTAAACACTTAATGTGCCCAAACCTATGATATCATCTACCATTACACCTTTGCAAATAGCTATCTCATTATCAAATGGGAATGGAAAAATGCGAGTGGGGGGAAACCCACAGAATCTCACGAATATGTGTCTTTCCAGCTAACAAAACCTAAATTCAAAGATTATATTTGTGTTTCATAAAATGTAGGCATTTTGACTGTCAAAACCTTGGAGGCAGGGGTTATTGTTTATCATTAGATAATTTATGCAACTCCTTATTGTTTACTACAGTATTTTATATTTCATATTTGCCTGAATCTTATACTGAGAAACAGAAAGTGAATTCATTTCTCATTGTCCATTTGTAAAACTTACATATGACATCTGCTCCTCGATTATTTGGGGAAAAATTCAAAGTATGGACCCGAGGGCTAAAAACAGAGATAACAATTTTGAAGCTCCTTGCCATGGGAAATGCATTCAAACAGCAATTTCTATTTATATGTAAAAATCTCAAAGTTGCCTGACACTAAAGTGGGAAAAACTATGTGAATTCACAGGAAATATAAGTACATCCTTCATATCTGATTCAGTTCCATCCAATTTGATTAAATAAACACGTTGCAAAAGCCCAGCTGAAGGTTAATGAGGGCATGACTCACGACAGTAGCAATGAGAGTAGAAAGAGTATTGAGCAATGTTGCTGCACAGGATAAACGACAAACTCCTAAGCATGACACGAAAGGCCTGTCACAATCAGACCCCTGATCGTCTTCCCTGCTTCATCTTTGGCCAAACTACTTCATGTTTCAGCCGTTGAACATCGTCTGGGATTCCCCACCTCCTTCACACCTCTGTGTCTCTTTCCCAACATTTTATTAATATTTTTGAATATTTTCAAACTTAATGTTTTAAAGAACTTTTCAGTGAGCACCCATGTGTCCACTACTGAGATTTTATTTTTATTTTACTGTACCTATTTTGTCATGTATCTACCCATCTATTTATTCTTCTCTCTATCAAAGAAAATTCTAGTTACCGGTAGTCTTCCCCTAAAAACACAGCAGCATGCATATTCATTATCAGGAAATCAGTATTTGTTTATGGCCTTTTATTTTCCTTTTGAGGTATAAGAATTTACATAGAGTAAAATGTACAAATCTTAATTATACTATTCACTGAATTTTGACAAATGCTTACAGCTGTGTAATCCAAACCCCTGTTGAGATAGAGAACTTTGCCATCCTTCCAGGAATTTTCTTTATGCCCTTTCCAGTCAATCCCAGCCACCTTCTTCCAGGGGGAACCATTGCTCAAATTTGTTTTCCACCAGGGAGGAAATTAGTCTTGCCTGTCATAGAATTTCATGTAAAAGAAATCATAGAGTATATACTCTTCTCTCAGCTAGCACACTGTTTCCGAATATAGTTGAGCGTATCAGTTCATCCTTTTTTTATTGCTGAGTAGTATTCCTTTGCATGAATATATAGTTTGCGTATCCATTCTCCTGTTGACAGACATCTATTTCCAGTGTTTGGCTCTTACAAATAAAGCTGCTATGAACTCATCTTTTTGTACATTTTTGTATACATTCTTGCACACATATTATTTTTTGATATCTGTTTTTATTTCTCTTGGGTAAATACTAATCAAATTGCGGGGTCATATGGTAAGTATATGTTTACATTTATAGGTAATGATCAAATCTCTTCCTAAAGTAGTTGTACTATTTTACAATTCTCCACCAATGTATGAGAGTTCCAGTTGTTCCATATACCCATCAATATTTGATGTTGTTAGTCTTTTTAATTTTAGCCATTCTGATAGGTATATAGTGGCATCTTGTTGTGGTTTAATTTGCATTTCCCTGGTGACAGATGATGTTGCACTCTTTTTTGTGTGCTTATTGTGTATTTGTATACTACCTTCTGCGATGGGTCTGTTCAATCTTTGCCGTTTTATCATTGAGTTGTAGAAGTTCCTTATAATCATGGTTACCAGTCCTCTGTCAAATATAAGCTTTTTAAATGTTTTTCTCATAATGACAGTGTTATTGGCTTTCAAAAAGAAAAACACACAAAAAAATGTTTTCTCCATTCTGTTCGTTTCCTATTTATTTTCTTAATAGTGTTTTTTGATAATCAGAGGGTTTTAATTTCACGAAGTCTAGTTTATCTAATTTTTCTTTTCTGGTTACTGCTTTCCATATCCTGTCTAAGAAACCTTTGCCAGATCCCAAGTCACAGAGATATTCTCTTATATTTTCCCTTAGAGCATTATGGTTTTAGCTTTCAAGTTTGGACTGTATTCTAATTGCAAAAGAAAATTATTAAAGTTAGAAGACGATAGTGTATGCTTTATAAAGACTACTATGGGTCCTGTGTGGCAAAGAGACATAGGTGAGTGGGTGAGGCAAGGGAGGAAGCCCTGAGACCGGTTGGGAGACTGTTGCAGTGGACTGGGTGAGAGATAAAGGAGACTGGAAGAGTGTTCCTCAGTGGAATGGGTGAGCAGTGGGCTCCCTGGGGTGTATTGGAGGTGGTGTAGAAAGTTCTTATCTATGGATTGAATAAGAGACATGAGAAGAACAAGATCAAAGATGGTTTCCGCTTTATCTGGCTTGGGTGTATGATGGGGACATTTACTGAGATGAGGAAGAGAAGCACATTTGGGCTGAGGGAGTGGGAAAAGGGAGAGGCCAGGAATCAGGAGTTCCATTTTGGAAATGTTAAATTTAAGATGCCTGTTAAATATCCAAGAAAAGATGTTGAGCAGATAATTGGATATGTGAATCTGGAACTCAGGAGAAAGGTCAGAACTGGATATACTTGGGAGTCATAAGCATATGGTGGGTATCCAAAACCATGGGCCTGGATGGATCAATAAAGAAGAAAAGAGGACTGAGGAATAAAGGAGATTGGAAAGGAGGAACTATTGTGACAAGATAAAGCCAGGAGCCTGTGGTGTCAAGGAAGCCTAGAGAAGAAAATATTTCAACAAAGAAAGGGTAGGTAAGAGATCAAATCAAATGATGGATGGAAACTTGACCTGTAGGAATTTTGCAAGGTGGAATCACTAACCGGTGGCCTGAATACAAGCCATTTTAGTAGAGCGATATTCACAAAAGTCCAATCCCAGTAGATAGAGGAAAGATTAAGAGGTGCGAAAGGAGACAGGTAACTTTGATAACTTCAAAATTTTGTCCTGAAGGTGCAGAGAAATCTACAGTAGATAGAGAGGGATTGAAGTCAAGGGGTTTCTTTTATTCATTAATTTTCAATTTTTATTTAGAGAGAGTACAAAGATACAGTACAGCTTAGTGATTGAGAATATGGACTCTGAAGCAAAATTGCCCAGATTTGAAGAGTACCTTCATCATGTACAAATTGGGTGACCTTGAAAGTGAGCCTTTTTAAAAACCTCAGTTTCCTCTTCTGTAAAATGAGAATAACACATAAAGCTAGATATGCATACACAAATGAGTGTGTGTATAAGTGGTGAAATTGGAATAAGCTCTATGGATTGTACCAATATCAATTTCTTTGTTTTGATATTGTGCTATAGTTGTGTAAGATGTTAACATTGGGCAGAGGAGGAGTATTCATGGCACTTTGCTGTACATTTCTATGCAGTTTCCCATGTATCTATAATTATTCAAAATAAAAAGTGAGAAAAATGTGAATAATAACAATACCTACCTCATAAGGTTTCAGGAGGATTAAATGATTTGATACGCATATGTAAAGTTCTTAGAATAGTGCCTGGTATATACATTAAGCATTATATAAAAGCCATCATTTAAAAGTAATTTCTATTATATCTGCTCTGATTCATTTTTATAGTTTAACTCCCTGAGGGCAACCATATATCTTTTATTTAATATTACTTGGGTGAACTATGAGTATTATGAGTATTATTTATGCCACATACATATATATACTATATTTATATTTATAAATGAGTATAGCATCAGGCGTCCAGTCGGCTTTCTACAAATGTTCATTTAATATTCCCCTAATGTTAACATCTTACATAACCATGGTACATTTGTCAAAACTGTTAACTCAAGTACAGACTTTATTCAATTTTACCAGTTTTTCCACTAATGTTCTTTCTCTGTTCCAGGACGCAGTCCAGGTTCCCACATGACATTTAATCATCATGTCGTCTTAGTCTCCTCTTATCTGCCTCAGTCTTTCCATGTCTTTCATGACCTTGATAGTTTTGAAGAGTACTGGTCAGGTATTTTGTAGAATGTCCCTCCATTCAGGTTTGTCTGACGTTTTTTTGCATAATTAGTTTAGGAGTATGGATTTGGGCAAGAATTCCACAGAGGTGAAGTGCCATCCTCATTGCACCGTATCAGAGTATACATAATATCAACAAGACTTAACACTGATGGTATTAACCTTGATTCCTTGGTTCCGGTGGTGTCTGCCAGGTTTCTCCACTGTAAAGTTGCTATTTTTTTCTTTTCATATCTCTTTTCCTTTCCATACTTTGCAAGCAAGTCACTAAGTCCAGCCCATACTGAAGGGGAGGGGAATAGATCTCCATCTCCTAGAGCAGGAGTATCTGTATATTTTATCTGTGGTTTAAGAAAGATGTGTCTCTTATCTTTATTTATCCAATTATTTATTTATTTATATCAGCATGGACTCGTAGGTATTTATTTTATTCTTTGAATTATGATCCAATACCATTGTTTATTTTGTTGCTCACATTGTTCCAGCTTTGGTCATTGGAAGCTCTTCTGGGTCAACTCCTGTGTCTTTTTGACATACTCCCATCGTTTTTTATTTGTAACTACTCATTTAAAACATAATAAATGACGACACACACAAACATATGTTGTATACAAATTAAACACATGGGCATTCTCTAGAACTTTAATTTATATTGGCAGGTGCCTTTAATTATGGCATTCTGGCAATAAATGTTTTTGGATATCACCACATATATTTGAACTTTTGTTTTAAAATGTGGACTTTCTTGAAATTTTTCATGTATTGTTCCACTACAAAAAAAGAACTTGAAAACAACTGATAGAACATGGCGTATTCCTTGTGCTTTTTCACTCCCTGTTTCTTTACTCTTCTGAAAAGTGAGAAATTTGTGAAAAGAATCCTTTCATGTTTTTTTTCCTGTTAAAAAAATAATAGTATAGTAAATAGATCTTCTTGGTTGAAACGTGTGGCACAGTGAGAAAGGGCCTCATGGTCTTGGTATCTTGTTGCTTTAGAAATTCTAGAATAGCACTGCCAAGTGCTCTCATAATGCCTTTCTAAATATTTATCTGAGGTGTTCTGAGCCATCAGGCATTCATGAACATGACTACACTGGCAGTCAGGCAACTTTCTGGGGAGAGATGCAAACGTGATGAAGGTATTTGTATTATCTGCAAGTAGTTCGAAAACAAACCAGAAAGCTGAGCTGGAAGAGGAACAAACAAGTTTATTTAGAAATATACAGTGTTTAGTAGATTTGTCATTTTAACATACTTTAAAAAAAGTTCTAACAATATAAAGTGCCTACTTTGTACTAGGCATTAGAACAGTCGCCATATCTAGCTGCAAGTTAGGCTGAAAAGTATAGTAGTTCTTTTTCTAAGTGGCTTTGTGCCCAGCTAAGTTTTCCATGACTACAGAAGGGGAGGACAGACATTAGGGACAACTAAAAGTCTCTGCAGTAGTCGTGAGTACTAAAGATGGATTTGAACTCAGAAATGGAGAAAGGTATAGAAAATGTGTTGAATTATTCCCTTTCCACATTATCAAGTTAACCAAAAGGAAGGAACATGCATGTGACAGGGGATAGCAAGGGGCTGAGGAATCATAAACTGGGCTTTGAGGCTCCCTTTACATGGGGAAGAGCAATTTGGTAAGTCCTCAGGTCCTGCTAGAAAGGAAAAATAATATTTTGAAGGCCACTTATCTGTAACCCTAGGCTAGAAAACTTGAAATGTGGCTAGTTATAATTGAGATGTACTGTAAGCTTAAAACAGATGCTGGATTTCAAAGACTTAGTACAAACAAAAAATTGAATGTATCTCAATAATTTTTATATTGATTATACATGGAGGGTATAATATTTTTTAATATACTAGATTAAGTAAGACATATTATTGAATGAATTTCACCTATTTCTTTTTACTTTTGTTAATATGGCCACTAGATTTAGAATTATATATGTGGCTTGCATTTGTGGACTGCCTTATATTTCTGTTAGAAACTGATTGGTCTGGAAGACGAAAGATTGTCCTAGAGCTGCCCTATCATTGAAAAATTTTCCAAAATACTTACAGGATGTGTGAGAAAGCTCTCTCTGAGGATCTCCTTTAGAAGTAATGGCAAATCTGGCTCAGATAAAGGACCCAGGTTCTTTCTGGGATCCTTCTCCCAGCTTCCATGAAATGTGAGTGATATTGACTATCCCCTGAGTAACTTGTGTGAACTGACTCCAACACTTGGATTGTGCTGGCCTCTCTAGGCCCCACTTCTGAGGCATATGGCCCTTGTTATTACTAGACAGGTGAGGTGATGTATTGCCTTTGTCTTTTGAAAGCACCTCTGGTTTATTCACATACTCATTGGGAAATACTTCTGGGTTAAACTCAATAATAACTGGTCAGCATAACCTACTTGAAAAACCTCATTATTTCTCAAAGCTTACCGAAATTGAGTCCTCAAGCACATTTGCAAGTTATGTAGTATTTTAGTAAGCCTTTGTCTTGGCCAGAGGTATTGCACTGATTAAAGCGATTGGGTGCTCTCTTGTTACTCTCTTATCTGCCTTTGGCTTCAGGCTTGTTTTAGCAGTGATTGATCTACACTTTCCAGTTGAAAGTTCAGTGTTCTCTATGTAGAAAAAGGAAGGAGGATTTGAAGAGTTCTGCCTTTTTTAGTCTATTAATATTTTATCTCATAATTGTCAGCAGTGAGTCTCTCCCTTGTTCTTCTATTCTGAATACATTATGTGTTTATATGTGTACATACACAACACACATGTATATGTATATATGTTAATACTCATGTACAGTATATACTCATGTACAGTATATATTATATACATACAGTATATAGATACATATATGTGTATAAATATATATTTAAATGTATATATATGTTAGTACATAGATATATAATATCTTCTTACTTGGAATATTATATATATTTAGATACATAGAGAACCAACTTTGACGTCCTTAACATTTTCATCAAACCTCATCTCATTTCAGATTTCAAATATTCTGTTTGTTCACTCTACCATTATAATTATCTATTATTAACTTCACATTATTCAGCACCTGCAATGTTCATTTGAACCATTTGCAAATTACACTGATATCAAATTAAAATGCATAATCTATTGCTTTTAAAATTAAGCTTTGAAAAAGGATTAAAAAGGCTTTCTTGTTTAACAAATACTGTGCTTGATGAAGAAAAAAGTGTATTAATGGTAAAATTTAGTAAAAAGAAATAGTGGCAGGTGGCCGGGCGCGGTGGCTCACGCCTGTAATCCTAGCACTCTGGGAGGCCGAGGCGGGTGGATCGCTCGAGGTCAGGAGTTCGAGACCAGCCTGAGCAAGAGCGAGACCCCGTCTCTACTAAAAATAGAAAGACATTATATGGACAACTAAAAATCTATACAGAAAAAATTAGCTGGGCATAGTGGCGCATGCCTATAGTCCCAGCTACTCGGGAGGCTGAGGCAGTAGGATCGCTTAAGCCCAGGAGTTTGAGGTTGCTGTGAGCTAAGCTGACGCCACGGCACTCACTCTAGCCTGGGCAACAAAGTGAGACTCTGTCTCAACAACAACAACAAAAAAAAAAAAAAAAAAGAAAAGAAATAGTGGCAGGTAGGAAAGGCAGTTGTTGCCTACTCATGGCAGAGTAGTAAAAAAAAAAAAGATGTCAAAGTGCTCAGTTTTTAGGTAACATGATATTTAATTTTTGTAGACCACTATTATTTGATTGTCCCTCAATTCCTCCCTTCTAGGAACAGCACTACTTATTTTGGGAAACTTCTCTGCCTTGAACTCCAACTGGGTGGTCCTAGTGGGACAGGGCAACATAGTATACAAACCAATGGCCACCAGAGTGATCACATGAGCAGGTTGGGCCAATAAGACTTTTTCCATAGGGCTTTTCTAATTGAAATTAAGGGAAGAGAGTCCGTTCTTTGCAGGCAAATGTAGCCTCACGATGAGACAGCCACATGGAAGTAGACCAATTCAGAAGCAACTGCCAAGCCACCCTCAAATTCCCTACCCACAGAAACTGTAAGAAATAATAAATATTTATTGTTTTTTCAAGCTACTAGTTTTGAGGTAATATGTTACCTTAAGCAAATCTGTTATCTGTATATAATAAATAACTCATACAGCTTTGTAGAGATACTGAAAAAGAGAAAAAGGAGAGTGAGAAACCTAATACAATAACATGATTCTTTCCCAGAGAGATGGCTGGTGACTAAGTGGGCAGCTATGAATACCTAGTATTCCTATCTTCTATCTGCTTTAAACACTTACCTGCTATACACATCACGTTAACCATCGTGGATGCTCTTGTCTCAATATAGAAGAAAAAGAGCAAATCAATTCATTCAAATTCCACTACATGACACAGACTAATCTGTTAGTTTAAATAAGATTCTATACTGATACTTACTTAAACATATTAAATCTCAGTCACTGTTACTCATAGAAAAATAAATATTAACTTATTGTAGAACTTTAAACACATTTTCCCCGTGGTTGATATAATAAAAGTAAGACTCTCTCAGACAAATGAATAATTGAGGCCTTCTGCTATCATCACTTAAAGAGGACTCTAATTGTTGAATTTTATAATTGACTTTTCTAGAAGAAGATTGGATTTTTAGTTTGATCTAGAATACAGTACAATCTTTTATCTTTCCATGTAGTGTTTTAGGCTTGTTAAATAGCAATAAATGTTTTACCTTTTTTTCTACTTTTATTCCCCAAGTTTTCTAGTTTTGATAATTTTTACATATTTTTTTATTTTAGAGTCCAGCTTAACTTCACATTTGAATAATAACTCAGCAAATGATGCAGGTAACTGTTCCACTGATCTTGAAGTGAGGCAGAGTGCTGAGATCTGTGTTTGTTAAGGCCCCAGCATTAGCTGTGGTGTGACATCATGTACCTTCTTTGGACTTGATTTCCCTCATCTATTCAGTAAGTGCCTTGAACAAGTATATCCTAAAATTCTATAAAATTGGGACAGTCACTGAATTTTGAACCTTCGATTATCCGTCTTATAAATTAGCAAGTCAGAAAAATCACCAATACGTGTTGTATCTGTAAGGCAACAGATTTTTATTCATGTTTGTGTTCTTGATACCTAATGTGTTTTGCACAATGCTTTCATTTTTGGAAAGATTCCAAAAAGAAAACACTATCAATAAAGTAAAATTGGCCGGGCGCGGTGGCTCACGCCTGTAATCCTAGCACTCTGGGAGGCCGAGGCAGGTGGATTGCTCAAGGTCAAGAGTTCGAGACCAGCCTGAGCGAGACCCCGTCTCTACTAAAAATAGAAAGACATTATATGGACACCTAAAAAAAATCTATATAGAAAAAATTAGCCGGGCATAGTGGCGCATGCCTGTAGTCCCAGCTACTCGGGAGGCTGAGGCAGTAGGATCGCTTGAGCCCAGGAGTTTGAGGTTGCTGTGAGCTAAGCTGATGCCACGGCACTCACTCTAGCCTGGGCAACAAAGTGAGACTCTGTCTCAACAAAAAAAAAAAAAAAAAAAAAAAAAAGAATAAAGTAAAATTAATGCCTTAAAATGCTATTAAGAAACAGTACATAGAAACCAGGAGTGAGTCAAAATTATAAAAATAATAATACCTTATATTTGAAAAACAATGTTTTTCAAGGAATTATAATTTAAATTACATTTTAGAAAATATGTGTTAATAATCCAATCAGGTGATGTCTCTTTCCTATGTTCTTCCTAATTCCCTGATTGTACAATGAAAAAATTTCAGAACACTGAATTTTCACAACAAAAGTATACTTCAATATCTATAATATAAACACTTCTATAGCAAACACTGTATGTAAATCTCAGTTAACATTTTACTTATGAAGCTGCTGAAAAGTCTTTCTCTAAACCAGAGATGAAAGGTTAAGTCATGACCAGTAAAGTTTTCTGTCGAGTATTTGATGTAGGCAGGAGCTAACATTTACCTAGTGACAGGGATCCCTGAGCATTGAGCATTGTTTGCTCTGTTTCTTCAGATCCACACATCAAACCTATGAAAGAGCTACCATGACCCCCATTTCTAAAACAAAGAAAGACTGGCAAAAGAAAGTAATTAATGTAGACATTTTGACACAGCAAGAAAGAGGAGGAACTGGGATTTAAACACATACCTCTAACAATAGTTTTCAAACTTTTCATTAAGCTATGGAATCCTTTCCAACAGCAAAAAGGTCTGTGCACGTGAAAAATATAAAACAGATAAACTCCTGGATGCTCTGGTTGAACAGCTGATTCTGCTGCTTTGCTTCGCTTCCTGCCTCTGCCTCCCAATGCCCTATAAGGCACCCCCCCATTTGAAAACTACTGCCTGATGCCTTCATGCCTTCTTAGTCTAGTTTTTATAGAATCAACGATTCTCATCTAGTGTAGCAAACCATTCTCGACCAACAAGAATATCTGACAAGCCACAGTGACATATTTTTGTAAGATAATATTTGTAGATATTATTATACAAAGTCACGACGATGACTATGATGATCATAGAATATAAACACGGTGCATTAGTTTAGTTTAATTTCACAGTTAAATGACAAAAGGCTCCTAGCCAGTTTCACTGCTCTCTTCTGAAAAGCATCAGAGTGGTATTTGTGAGAGGTTCCCTTTAGGTGTGTCACCATGTTGTTGTTGTGTGCCATGTAACCCTGCTAATTAGACAGGGATCGACACGACCTAAAGACCGACGGCCTGTGATGAAGCCTGGCACAGGAGGGCTGCCCTTTCTTCTGTCTTGCAGAGTTTGAGTAAGAAATATCCAGGGGGAGTCAGCATTGGGTAAATGCAGAAGTGGAGAGAAGGAAGACAGGAAACAGAAGCCATGAGTAAGCAAAGCCATGAGGCAGAGAGAAAGTGAGTGGAGCACAGTCAGTAGCAATAGTTGGAAAAATAAGCAGGTAGAGAGAAACAGAGACAGAAGAGCTGAGTCATGTGTATGGCCAGGAGCCAGGAGTTTTTGTGAGGTCACCGGAGGGTAGATTATACGACGACGAGACTAGACTCAGTTGTGGCTGAGTGGCTGTAACGTAATTTTAGTTTTCCACGAGCCTGCCAACGAGACCTTTATCTATTTTTTCAACTTCTCCGTATCAGATCCTTTTTAAGAGACCTGTGTTAATTGAGCCAAGTGATCATTTCTCTGCTCTTTGCACCCTGAAAGAATCTAATTAACGCAATACTGAAAGAAGCTTGCACAGTGCCTGGAACACAATAAAAGCTCCATATAGTGTGGCTATCGGTATTTTAAAAGAGCTCCTACAAGCAAAAGCAAAAACTACAGGCTAATTCTTAAACCCAAGAGTCACAGTTGGTTTGGATTTTCAGTTTGGTAGCTTTTTTTCCCTCCTGCTTTAAAGGTTTTTTTAATTCTAGGAAAAGGCCCAAATTGGATAAGTTTAGGTGTGGAAATAAACACATGTTCTAACAATTTGGGAGAGATGGATGAATCTCTTGGGATATGGGGTTTGACAAAATATTTCAAATTATTTTTCAAATATGATGGGCTTGGCCAAAACAAAATGATTTTCTAAAAGAACTTTTCTTCTTAACATTAAAATGGTCTCAAAGGAAACGCAATGTACATATTTCTGACTCATTTTATATAACTTGGTATTGCCTAATAGGAATTTATTGATGTTTAAAAATTCAATAAGTGTTTGAACTAAGAGGTATTTTTGGACAGTGACATTGTCTTCTGAGAAAAAGGTTGAACTACATGTTTTCCTAAAAGGGTCTCAGTGCTTGGCCTCAAACTTTACCAAATATTTTTCTTTCTTTGTACAATAGAAAAAAGCAATCTGTGAATAATCTCCCTTTCTTCCAGTTACCAACAAAAAGACGGTAATTTGAATTCCAGATAATGAGCAACAGGGAAGAAACCAGCCATATACTTAATTTAGGTGTAAAAAGAAAAGAAAGGAACAGAAAAGAAGGGGGTGGGGAGAGAGAGGAGAGGAAGAGGAGAAAGAACTACTGGATGTGAAAGGATTGTAGGTTTGTGAATTAAATGACATCTAATCAACAGCCCAAATTTCTTTTTTTTTTTTTTGAGACAGAGTCTTGCTTTGTTGCCCGGGCTAGAGTGAGTGCCGTGGCGTCAGCCTAGCTCACAGCAACCTCAAACTCCTGGGCTTAAGCGATCCTACTGCCTCAGCCTCCCGAGTAGCTGGGACTACAGGCATGTGCCACCATGCCCGGCTAATTTTTTTTTTCTATATATATTTTTAGCTGTCCATATAATTTCTTTCTATTTTTAGTAGAGATGGGGTCTCGCTCTTGCTCAGGCTGGTCTCGAACTCCTGAGCTCAAACGATCCGCCCACCTCGGCCTCCCAGAGTGCTAGGATTACAGGCGTGAGCCACCGCGCCCAGCCCCAAATTTCTCTATGGCATGCGTTAAGCTTCAGAGTGACCCAAGAGCTCAGCAGGTGTAAAATTATACTTTGTACTCCCTTGATACCCTTCTCTTCTCCCATTATAATTCTCATAAAACTTTATTGACATTACTTCACATTTGTGTGCCTTTCCTCTGCCCTGTGAACCGTGTGAGTGTAGAGTCCATGTCCGTCTTGTTCTCTGTTATCTCCAGAACCAGCGTACTAGCTAGCAGAACTATTTCTGTCTATGACTAGCTCAGATGTATTTGTTAAATAAAACCTCATAATAGTCACGTGCCGGGGTTAAAAGCACAGGCTCTGAATCAAACTCAGAGTCATTTTTGACATCTGTGTAGTGGATTTAGTAATGGTGGCTACTCACTGGGTTGTAGTGGGTATTAGATGAGAAAATACATGTACAGCACTTGGCATGGTGCGCAGCATACTGTCAGTGTTCAAAAAATGTTCGCTATAAAAATAATAATTAGTATTTCCCCATGGCAACAACTCTAAGCATTTTTCTTTCCAAAAAATGTTTTTGTAAAAGTCAAATAAAAATCCATTTTTTTAAAGCACTCTTATTATGATTTAGTCACGCACATTTTAGCAGCACAGCTGGGAGCATTACAGGTGATGTTCTCTTGAAAATCTCTTTTTTTCCCCAATTGGCTGATTGGCCATTTTCACTGTTAGTGAGTCATTTGATCTTACTCATTTCTGGGTGAATTTGGTTGGCTGTGGAGCAGGCATGCTGGAGAATATGAAGAGCTGTAATTCTAGATTCTTCCAGCCTAATAAGAATGTCGGTTGTTTAAAAGAATGACCATGATTTAATGGTTACATAGTCAAGGATTCCTAGAGTAAGATTTTTCTTTTTCCAACATTGGCATGACTCTGACCCTGAACAGAGTGTAATTGGGTCATATTAGAGATGTAGCCACTGCCAAGTGTCCCTTGGAGAGAAGACACAGAGATTGAAAGGCCATAAATGACTGGCCTGTACATCTGGGAATGACAATAGCCTGAACACCTACCAAGTGTGTTTTAGAAATATTATTTCTAATTTTTGCAACAAACCTATGAAAGCAACTCTATATTTCCCATTTCACAGATAAGGAAACTGAGACTCAAATAGATTAAGTCACTTGCTCAAAAGTTCACGTACCTGAAATTACTGGACAGTACCATTTCTATGTAAATCTAAAACTGTTCTAAAATATAGCACTAATTTTAAAAATAAAAATATTTCCTTTGTTAATAGAAATCCTCATAAGAAAAAGTTGGTTAAAAAATAAATTTCTGGCCGGGCGTGGTGGCTCAGGCCTGTAATCCTAGCACTCTAGGAGGCCGAGGCGGGTGGATCGCTTGACGTCAGGAGTTCGAGACCAGCCTGAGCAAGAGTGAGACCCCGTCTCTACTAAAAATAGAAAGAAATTATATGGACAACTAAAATATATATATACAAAAAATTAGCCGGGCATGGTGGTGCATGCCTGTAGTCCCAGCTACTCGGGAGGCTGAGGCAGTAGGATCGCTTAAGCCCAGGAGTTTGAGGTTGCTGTGAGCTAGGCTGACGCCACGGCACTCACTCTAGCCCGGGCAACAGAGTGAGACTCTGTCTCAAAAAAAAAAAAAATAAAAATAAATTTCTAAAATATTGAATCTGAAAAAAAATTCATCAGGCCAAATAATAAACATAGTTTTGTCTTAATTTGAATGCAAAGAGCCTATGCTTTGCTGCCTTCCAAGTGGTTGCATGTGGGATTTATAATAAGAAACCATTGTCCAGACAAAGTCTCTTGTTTTGCTGGTAGGTTGTATGGTTTGAGAACAGTGGTGTTGCCTGCCTTGTTCACTATTCTATCTTTGCCACTAAACCGAATGCCTAGAATAAAATAGTGCACAATAAATATGTATTGAATGAATAAATAAATGCCTCCTTTTCCCTGGAGGTCCCTGGGAAATACAACAGGTAGGTATCATTAAGTAATCAAATATATATTGTCAGACATTGTCTTCATGTAGGTCTTCAATGAGCACACGGTACAGGGGCTTATTGCTCTAGGGGCAGAACTGACCTTGTGATGGGCAAGCCATCTGAGGGATGCTGAGAGGAACCCCAGCACAGCTCTTACACACACACACACACACACACACACACACTTACTTTAAAATTCTCTCCATTCGCTAGCTATATCATCTAATTTTCACCACTTTAAAATTGCTCTTTTAAGTGAGTACGTGCTCATTTAAAGAAAGTAGTAAGAAGAAAGTCTCTTACTGCATAGTTAGGCATGGGGTTGTGGGATGAAGAATTCAAATTAAGGGGATTGTAGCAGCTAAAAGGACAGTCCAGGCAAGGAAAGCCAAGGAGCACCATGCTAGAAGGTAGGGTGATAACTGTGCAACAGTGGATGCCATGAAACCTGGACCACTGTAACTGAGTTCTTCACTCAGTGGCTTCCTGAGCAAAACTGCTGAGTTCACTTCTGCCTGATTCCAAAGTCAGGCCATGTTCTGCTCCATTATGGGTTGGACAGTGGCCAACTGATTGGATAGTTCTGCTCTTAGGCTCCCAACTCGGTAAGAACAGAGACCACATCTGTTCTGTTGACTGGTGTACCCTGAGCATCTAACACAGTACCTGCACCACGTAGGTGCTCAGTAAATACTTGTGGCTTGATTAAGCCATATTTTGCTTTAAGGATTTCATTCCTAATCATCTTAGGAAAAAAATGGATACAGGTAACGAAACCTCTAAAGATTACAGCAGCTATAAAGATTACAGCTATAAAGATTACAGCTATAAAGTTTACAAAGCTCTTACAAGAACAATTTTTATTCCTGATTTTTTTTTTTTGGTTTTTATCTCTATTTTCAGAAACCATGTATTGTTTCATTATTGAAAAGTAACGAACTTATTCTTAACATTTAAAAATAATTAAAAACTTTTCATTTCACCACCCACTATTTTCATCATTAATAGTTCAATGAAGGTCGGGTGCGGTGGCTCACGCCTGTAATCCTAGCACTCTGGGAGGCCGAGGTGGGTGGATCCTTTGAGCTCAGGAGTTCGAGACCAGCCTGAGCAAGAGCGAGACCCTGTCTTTACTAAAAATAAAAAGAAATGACTTGGACAGCTAAAGTTATATATATATAGAAAAAATTAGCCAGGCATGGTGGCGCACGCCTGTAGTCCCAGCTACTTGGGAGGCTGAGGCAGGAGGATCGCTTGAGCCCAGGAGTCTGAGGTTGCTGTGAGCTAGGCTGATGCCACGGCACTCTAGCCCGGGCAACAGAGAGAGACTGTGTCTCAAAAAAAACAAAAAATAGTTCAATGAATAGCCTTCTAAACTTTTTCCATACACATATGTAAATATTTATTTCTTATTACAGAAGCAGGACGATATAATTTTATAATCTACTATTTTCATTTGACAAGATATTGGAAATACTTATAATAAATATACTTTTATATCACCATCCTTAGTGGCCATATGACATTCTTAAATGGCTACACTATATTTTATACTAAAAATCCCTAGTGTCCATTTTTTTGCCAGTAGAAACTATGCTAAATATGTATCTTACTTGTTTTTAAGCACTTAACAAGGCTTTACTGAAAGTTGAGTTTAACAGGAGAGAACAACACTACAGAAAGCTTAAACTGGATACTAGAGCTGGTAACTCTCAGAGTGCACAGCCCCAAGGCCCTACACAAGGGTCCCCCAAGGGGCCTATCCACCATCCCCCATCTTAGTCAGAGCCTGCTGCCCCATTGTAAAGTTCTCTCACCCCATCCATTTTTTTCTTTATCTCTAAGGCTAGACATCTAGTCTTTATCTTCATCATCCATTGTCTATCTCCACCACTTTCTTCCCTTTACCTCCATTCCCAAGATGTAATCCTAGCAAGATAGTAGATTTTCCATCACTTTAAGGAGAAAATTTGCATTTCTTAAGGTGACCTACCCAATAACAACCAGCTCATTGGTTTCCACCAGCTCTTTACAGCTTACACACTTAGGCGATGCTATGGTTTGGATATGGTTGGTTTGTCCCCACCAAAACTCATGCTGAAATTTGATCCCTAGCATGGAGGTGGTGGGAGGTGGGACCTAGTAGAAGTATCTGAATCATGAGGGTGGATCCTTCATGAATGGCTTGGTGCCATTCTTGTGTTAGTGAGCAAGTTCGTGTTCTCTTGAGAGTGGATTGGTTCTGGAGGAATGGATTAGTTCCTGCAAGAGTGGGTTGTTATGAAGCCAGCAACGTCTCCAGTTTGGTTCCACTATCATGTGCCTGCTTCCCCTTTGACCTTTTCTGCCATGTTTTGACCCAATCCAAAAGCCCTCACCAGAAGTTGAGCAGATGCCTGTGCTACGCTTCTTGTACAGCCTGCAGAACTGCGAGCTAAATAAACCTCTTTTCTTTATAAATTGCCCAGCCTCAGGTATTCCTTTATAGCAACACACAACAGACTAAGACAGATGTTGAAAGAGAGTTCCCTTGTACCTCTCAAATTACTCTTTTATGTAACCACCTCCATCTCTGCTTAATCTCTTGAGCCCATCTTGGAGAGGCACAGGCCATGCCACCATGACCCTGTGCCACGCCTTCTGCTCTCCACACCTGAGTCACCACCACAAGTCATTTTCCCTGTCAGGCACCACATGACCTTTGGATGGGCCCCACAACAATGTTATCAGTGTCTCTCCAACTTTAGGAATGTTCCAGGCCACATCACCATTGAACAAGAAAAGCAGTTATTCAAATCAACAAATATTTATTGAACACCAGGCACTAAACACAATTGGAACAGGGTCAGGGGGTGACAACATTGAGAGAATAAGAGACATCAAAGCAAGGAAAACACATGCCAAGTCAGTCTGAGAAAGGAAACACAACGTCAAATCCCTTAGACTATAAGCTATGTGAGGGGAGGGATTTTTGTTCTATTTTTTCACTGTTATATCCCCAGTACCCTGATATAATGACTGGTACATAGTAGATATTCAGTTAATATTTGTTGAAGGAATTAATTAATTAGCAAGATATGACTCTTGTCCTAAAGAAGCATACACTCTAGTAAACCAGAAATAAAGTTTATGTGGTAAGTGTTCCCATAGAGACAAAGTGGGAGGAAAGGGGCCAAATCCAGTCTTGAGGTGGTTCGAGAAGGCTGAAGTTATAGAATTTGGTCTCCCCAGTTTGCCACAGGCTACAGGAAGGCTAGGAGGGTGATAAATATTTCTATCTCCTAGGCAAATGTGTTGAACTGAGTCAAACTTTTTATTCTCAGTCAATTTGCTGCTAGTGTGTATCTATAACTTTAGTTTTTCTTCATGACTGGCCTTTACTGTGTCTATTTCCATTTCACTGCCTATATTTTGAGTCCAAATATACCTTTCTGCAAATAATTTTAATATTACCCTCCCTTTTTACCATTGGTGTAGACATTGTACTTTCTGATCAAACATTATAGTGAGGTGGAGAAGAAGAGAAAAAATAGCAGTGTAGGTCCCTAGGAACAAAAAAACCAGAGATAGGGAGTCTATGGGTTACTGAGTTATTAGGGGGACCTAATTTATAAAAACTACCCTAAATACTTACAGAGTAACATTCCCGTTACAGAAAAAACTAGAAATGAAAAGCAAGGTTGTCAAATTCTAAGTATGTGAGTAAGAAAGTTGACCAGGCTCAATTGCTAGCTGAACTTCTACTTTAGATTGTTATTAAATAATTTGTGTCCTACCTTGAAAATCACTTGGCTTAGGCCTGAAAAAGAAAAATTTCTTCTTTTAGGATTATCTCCTACAATGAAAGCAAATTACACTCTTGAACATTACAAGTCCTTGTTCCCAAGTAATCCCAAAAAAAGATTTTTTAAGAGAAATTTTCAACTACAAGGGTAACTGTGACTCTAAAATGTATTCTTAGCTCTCACAGAATCCTGCAAGAGCAATGCACAGATGGTGTATGATATTGAGTTCCATGAAGGGCTCTCTGTATTTTGATGATATTAGTTGATACACGTGAGTAACATTGCTTAATCTGCAAATAATAGACAACAAGAACATTTAGTGATAAAACAGAATGCCATTTGGGTTAGTAATGTTTTTATTATGGAAAATGCAGAGGAGTATGTAAATTTTTGAGTAAATATGTTTATCTCTGTTAATAGTATGGATACTTTCCAACAAAGATTTGCTGAATAGGAACAGAGGCTAGAGGTGGTCATACATTATGTATAATATTGAAGAGCTATGTCACAGAAGCCTGTCTTTCCCCCTAACAAAACATTTAATATGGAAACTGTGTATAATTTCTCAAGTCAACTAAAGAGGTTAAACTGATGGATCATATACTGAAACAGAGCTGTCTGAAGAATCCATCCTGATTTATTTTTCCAGTAGAAAGGCAAAATATTCATTTATTTAATGTGTTAATGTTTTAGACTATAATTATTCTAATTTAAACATGGGTTAGTGCTGTTTCATATATCCACAAAAATTTTCTTACTGGGCATGTAACATTCATTCCTGTCATTCTTTCAGTTCAAGCTGCAATGTTTCTAATGAAAAAATTTCAAACAAAGTGTCTAACAAAATGATTTTGTGTTTCTCTTTTCACACACTGAGGTAATCATGCAAAAAAAGCAAATAAATCATTTTCTTTTGGGGTGAAAGCATTCATATTTGATAAGTGATTTAAAAGTAAAATGAGGTTTTACATAAACATTTTACATTTTTTATGGATTTGTCTTTATTGGTATTCTTTTCAGGAAAGAATCATTACTAAAAGAAATATGTACATATCAAAAATATGTTTGACAAAGTCTGGTCATGGATAATTTGTGTTAGAGAAATAAAGGAATCTTGCAAAGTATAAACTCAGAACTTAATGAAAGAAGAATATGGGAAAGAGCCTAGTGATAAAAAGGTTCCAGAAGAATAGTAATAAACACAATAAAAACAAAAATGTTTTGTTTTATATGAGCAGAGGACTGCTACCTAGAAATACAATCCAGAGATATAAAACAGAAAGAGAAACAGAAAATTACTCAGAAAGAAAAAAACACACACAAAATGTATTAGTAAATTTCTATTTTTAAAAATGTCATCTATATTTTAATGTGGTCCCTCTGGATGGTTGCCAAACCAGAGTTAGACTAGAAATGTGGTTATGATATCTAGGATATAAACTTTGTTTCACATTCTTGCTCCACCCTGAAATTCTTTTCTACTACATTTAAAACATCACTAGGTAATTACTTCAGCATTTCTTATGTATGTAAGGGCCCTAGGCTCTAGTGAAATCTTACCAAACCCTATAGAACATATTCCACAGTGGAGAAAAAAGCAAACTGAAAAACCACCCCTCCTCCACCCCACCTTTGGCTGTGTCTTTGTACTCTTTTGGCTAGAACTACATATGAAATAATGAAACTCTGTTTTAAAGTAACTTCTGCTGAGAACAGGGGTGATACATAACTATCTTGGAGAATTACCAATGCCAGGTTACAGTTCACAGCATTTTGGGGGGAGGGATAGGATTTATATTCAGGGTGTAATCTGGACACATATTAATATATTTTTATTGAGCATCTACTCTGTGCCAAATACTAAGCTCTCTATGTAGCATGCAAAGATAAATGGAACACAATTATGTCTTTGAAGGGCTTAGAATCAAGTAGGGGATATAAAACAGTACATACAGCTATAATAAAGGTATGTCTGATATGAAGTATTAATTGTCTTACATATTCATAGCCACTTCCCATGGTTTAACTGTGTCCCCCAAAGTTCATGGGCTAGAAACTTAATCTCCAATGCAATAGTGGTGAGAAATGGGAACTTTAAGAGGTGATTAGGTCATGAGATTCTGACATCACTGTAGGAGTAAGTTAGTTACTACAGGAGTGGGTTCCAGATAAAAGTACGCATTTGGCCCCCTTCCTCTCTTGCTCTCTTGACCTCTCTTGCCCTGTCACTTTCTGCCATGGGATGACAGAGCAAGAAGGCCTTGGCAAGATGCCAGAACCTTGATATTGGACTTCCCGGCCTCCAGAACTGTGAGAAAACAATTTCTTTTCGTTATAAATTAACCAGTTTGAAGTATTCTGTAATAGCAGCATAAAATAGACTAAGACAGAAAATTGGTTGTATGAAGTGGGTTTGCTGCTATAACAAATACCTAAAAATGTGGAAGCAGCTTTGGAACTGGGTAATGATTAGAGGTTAGCAGAATTTGGAGGAAATATGGCTAGAAAAAGCCTACATTGCCATAAATGGAGCAAGAAGGGCAACTGGGATGAGGCCGCAAAAGAAGAAGAAAGTTGTACGGAAAGTCTGAAACTTATGAGAGATTACTTGAGTGGCCATAATCAGAATGTTGGTGGAAACACGAACAGTAAAGGCCATTCAGATGAGTTCTTAGATGGAAATCAGGAATATCCTATTAGAAACTTGAATAAGGGCCAGACTTGTTATAAATTGACAAAGAACTTGGCCGAATTGTGTCCATGCCCCAGAGCTTTACGGAAGGTGGAATTTAAATGTAATAAACTAGGATATCTGGTGGAAAAAATTCTAAGCAAATTATTAAAGGAGCTGCCTGGCTACTTTTAACTGCATACAGTAAGATGCAAGAGGAAAGAAAGGACTTGAAAACAGAATTTATAATTAAAAGAGAAGCAGAAAGGAAAGGTTTTGAAAATTTTCAGCCTGGCTAGGTAAAGAATTCAAAAAGTGTATTGAGGAGAGCAAACCAAAGGTGTGGCCAAGTGACTGTTTGCTAAAGAGATTTAGTACAGATAGAAGGAATCATCAAGACAATGGGAGAATGTCCCAAAAGGCATTTCAGAGGTCTTTGAGGCTGCCCCTCCCATCACAGGCCCAGAGCTCCAGGACCAGAATGGTTTGAGAGACCCCAGAGCTGCCTTGGGTCTCTGCTCCCTGCATTCCAGTACAGCACCCCTTGGCCACCCCAGCTGTGGCTCTGGAAGGTACGAGCCGGAAATCTTGGTGGCATCCACATGGTGCCAATTCTGCAGGCATGCAAAATGCAAGAGCTACAGGGGCATGACTTCCTCTACTTAAATTAAAAAACAAGGTAGACTTGTTTCTTTATGTATATATAATGTATCTCAATGCTTTGAAGATGGGATCAGAGATGAACACCTACTCCCAGAGGTGGTCTGGTGCATGAGTTCTGCCCAATTGAAGAATCCAATACTGGCTAGCTTGTTCAAGTTCACCTTCCAGAAATTTGAATGAGACATGCAGGGAGAATAAATTTATTGGTAATGTGGCTGGAGTTGAGAAGTGGAGATGGAAGGTTGGTAAGTCCCTGTGGTAGTAGAAAACTAGAACAAGAAGCAAGTGATGATGTGTTGCTTGAGTTGAGGGAATGAGGACAGCCAGCTGAGCAGATCTCTAGAGCTCCTGAGCCTGGAGGGTCCCAACCACTGCTGTGTTCTGGTAAAGGTTCTTTTCTCAAGTGATTTGGCTATTGTGACACTTTCTTGTTCTGCCTTTTACTTTCCTGCAGAGCTTCATAATATATTCCTATTAATTAGGGGGTAACCTAGTTGTGTCTATTCCTTGCACCCTGAAAACATCTCTCCTAACACAACAACCACATAAGAGCTTAGCAGTGGGATTCATCTTACTGTTGCAGTTTCAGTGCCAGACACAGAGGTCATGCAGATGTTTGAATGAATAAGAGAAATGGATAAAGTAAAATGAGAGTTAAGAGGAGCGGAAATTATTTCTTGCTGAAAGAATCAGAGATGAGCCTTTATTGTAGGAGTGTCATCCAAGAAAGGCCTTAAAGTAAGAGGGTATCTTGGTGAGTAGGAAAGGAAGGGTTGCTCCCTGAAAACATAGTCTCTGAAATGGTACTTGCATAGCATTCTTAAAGTGTTATGTTGGCATGAAAATTTCTAAGGCAATGAGAAAAATACATTAGAAAGGAGATTGTAAACATAGTGGACAAAGGTTGATACCTTTTGAAGGTATTCACTTTCCTATAAACCCAAGGAATAGGTATAAACTCAGGTCTATACCCCTCTCCCCATTAGAACCTGCTTTACTAATGCTTGAAGATCAGGGAGGATTCAGACATGGAAACAAGAATTTCAGGCAGTGGACAAAATTATAGTGGCAGGACAAGTAGAGAAGTAAAGAAGTGAAGCTTCAAGCAAAGCACCTGAAAGGGAATATTCGTGGCAAATGAGGCTGGAAAAGCAGATTCAGGTTTGAACTTTATTCTGTAGGTATTAATGCTGCAGGCATTTATGATTTCTAAACAATGGAGGAATGTCAGCATGAGGATGAGTGCTTCAAAAGAATTCATCTGGAAATAGTACATGAAGTGGATTTGACGAGGGAAAAATCATAGATGAGGGGACCAGTTAGGAACCTAGTGCAAAAGCCTAGGTGAGAGACAAGGGGCATTATCATCATTATAAAATTATATGTACTTTCAGCATTACTATTGAGTATTTGTGTTAGTCTTGCATTTTCACACATCTTCATTATTTATTTATTACAGCTTTTTATGGTAAGTTAGTACCACAGCAATACTACACATCTTTTTTTAATTTATAGCAATGGATTGCATACAAGATGCAAAGTTCCATAACAGCTTGTTTCTTTGACAGCACATAAGGAAAAATAATAACCACTCCACACATTGTTTACTATTTTGTGCAGAGAGATGTTATTGAAACCTAATCAGTCCCAAATTCTCTTACAAAGTCATGCTTTTTCTCTCAGATGCCGTGAGAATTCTTAGATTCAAAAGAAAACCAAAAGCAATCTACCTTTGGATGTTGCATTTCATATATTAATGTCTCAGTGCATAATATTGCACCATTTGGAATTTTATAAACTCACATTTCACCCTGTGAACTTATATGCATCACAGCAGCCTACTTTTAACCATCTGATACCATGCTCACGATGGATGGTTTTCAAGCGTTCCACTCTAGAAATAGTTGAAAAAGATGGCGCAACAGTTTATTGATAATCACATCAAAGCTTTGCTTGCTTTCTTCTTTTCCTTCATTTTGTAGCATTTCTGATTTTCCTTAGAAAAAGAATCAGAACAATAATTCTCAATCTTTTCTCTCTGTGACAAATAAATGATTGAGGATAATCGCATTCATAGTACACTCCCATGGGAACTAACTACAACTCCCACTCAGGAAAGCATGTGATAATTCAAGCCAGCTTGAGAAGTATTGTGCTAGAGGTAACCTTCAGCATGAATTAAAAATTTTAAAGCCAACTCAAGCGTGAAATACTTTTACCATTAGTTACAAATGATTTGTGATATCCTCACAACTAAACACATCTCGACACTTGGCTAAGGTGGGAGCTGCTAGACTGGGCTGCCTTCAGTGTCTGTAAGGTGCACACACACCGTGCTCCTCCACCATCCACACACATGTGCATGTTCCCAGGCTACACTAGACGTAGACTCTGTCTCAGTCCATTGTGTCCTGCTAGAGCAAAATACTTGAAACCGGGGAATTTATAAAAAACAAAAATTTATTGTCTCATGGTTCTGGAGTCTGGAAAGTCCAAACGCAAGGGGCTGGCTTCAGGCAAGTGCCTTCTTGCTGCACCACCCTAAGATGGAAGGACATAGAGAGGGTGAGAGAGAGAGACAAAAGGGGGCCAGACTTGTCATTTTAAAAGAAACCCACTCCCTAGATAACAGCATTAATCCATTCATGAGAGTAGAGCCATTATGGCCTAATCACCTCTTAAAGGTCGCACCTCTTAATATGGTTACTTTGGGGATTAAGTTTCCAACACATAGTTTTGGGGGGGAACACATTCAAACCATAGCAGACTCTTACATTTTTTAATTCTTACCTCTATTTTCTGAACTTTGATTTTTCAAACTCTATAAAAAATTACATACGATTGCTCTTTGGTTTTATAATATTTAAGTACATTTAATCACAAAAAGTTTTCATTTAGAAAATTAGGTTGGTTATTGAGGGTTTCTTTTCTTCTTCTTCTTTTTCTTTTTTTTTTTTTTTGCTAACAATGATTTCAGGCCAATAGCTTTCCGAAACCATAAAGAAAAAGTAAGAAATATAAAAAATAAATTCAAAAGTAGTTAATTTAAGTACCTTCTGTCATATAAAACCATGAGGAGAATTTATACCCTGCTCACAAATTTATCTATATTAACAGAATTCATTTTGGTAGTCCTACCATTAACTTTTAAAAAATAGTACAAGCTATATAACATTCTGAACCCAGGAGAAAAAAGTGAATGGAGTATCCATTTGTCCTTGCTTAGTGATGAAATAGCTTGTTTCAGGATGAGTTTCTGGAAATTCACATTTAGTATACTTTAGAGTGTTTTCTTAGTTGGTTACATTCTTACTCATTCTGACAGATGTCAAGGCACCTTTTAGGCTTTCTTTCTTTTTTTTTTTTTCATTTAACAAATATCTTTTGAATGTCTGTTATGTGTTCTAGTGATGGGAAATCCACAGTGAATAAAACAGGTATAAATCCCAGCTCTTGGATAGCTTAATTTCTAATTGGGGAAGACAGACTGTGAACAAATAAATAAGTGAAACATACTGTGTGACAGATGGTGATACGTTCTATAAAAAAAAAGAAATGCAGATAAAGGGAAGAGAGAGTTCTGGAATGGAAGGTTTTTGTTTTGTTTTGTTTTTTAAAATAAGGTAGTCAGGAAAGAACTCTCTGAGAAGATGGCATTTCAGCAAAGAGCTGAAGGAGGTGAGGAAGTGAATCATGTGGTTATCTGGGGAAATAGCCTTCTAGGTGGGGAGAACAGCAAGTGCAAAGGCCCTGAGGTGGGTGTCTCCCTGGTATACTATCATCTCCCACGGAATAAAAGGAGGCCAGTGTGGCAACAAAAGATCAGTCAAGGGGAAAAAGATTAGGTAAAGGGTCCTTTGTAGGTCGTTTGAGGGTTTTGCCTTTGAATGAGATGGGAAGCTGCTGGAGGTTTCGAAGAGAGGAGTGACAAGATTTTATTGTGACTGCCTTGAACAGCAGTGGATAGGATACATTATGAGTGTGAGGTCACTTAAGTGATAAATTCTAGAGATCCAGCGTTTTATGGAGCTGGGCTAAGATTTAGTGATCAAATTAAGTCTGTAGAGTTTCATAGTTCTGGTATTTTTTCTGAAAAAAATAAAGGAAGGAAGAAATGAAGGAAGGGAGGGAAGAAGGAAGGGAGGATGAAAGGAAGGAAGAGAGGGAGGGACAAAAAAAGGAATGAAAGAAATCAAGTATTATCAAGGCATTGAGAGTAGTAACTTTCATTATAGCAATATAGCCTGTTCTTCTAACAACCCTGGTGAATTAAAACAGTCTAGAGACAAAACAGGGTGTTTATAGCCACAATAAATACATGATAATTCTTTGGTTTTGCTCACAGCTTTCCTTCAAGCCAGGACAAGCCCTGCTATCCTGTTTATCAGTTAAACTGTCTGCAAAGTGCACAAAAATTATATTTGCAAACATTTCATCGGCATCCTGAGAAGTTCAATTAATTAATATTTGTAATGAACTTCAAGAGCATCAAAAACATAAGTTTGACCTAAAAACAAGAGTTTTCAATTATTACATTCAAGTTTTGGGGGCATCTGTTTTACTTTATGTATTAGCAATAATTTCTCCTGAATTGTAATTATCAATAAATGTTGTCTAATAGAGACTAAAGAATCTGTTTTGAGGAGGAAAACAATAACTTTGGGAAAGGTAATTACTGCATTGGTCTTTCTTAAATTTGACCCTGTTTTATTAGAAAAAAATTGTTAATAAAAAGTTGTTTAGAACAACAGTTCTTACAAAAAAAAAAATAGCAGTTCCAAAAGTGTAGTCCAGGTACCCCTGGGGGTTCTAAGACCTTTTCAGGAAGTCTGGAAGGTCAAACCTGTATTCATAATAATACTAAGTTGTTATTTTTCTTTTTCACTTTCATTTCTCTTATGAATATACAGTGAAGTTTTCCAGAAGTTGTATGTGATATCAAAACAGAAAGAATGCAAGAGCAGTGTTGAGAATCTAGCTTCTTCTATCTTTTTTTTTTTTTTTTTGAGACAGAGTCTCACTCTGTTGCCTGGGCTAGAGTGAGTGCCGTGGTGTCAGCCTAGCTCACAGCAACCTCAAACTCCTGGGCTTAAGCAATCCTACTGCCTCAGCCTCCCAAGTAGGTGGGACTACAGGCATGTGCCCCCATGCCCGGCTAATTTTTTCTATATATATTTTTAGCTCTCCGTATAATTTCTTTCTATTTTTAGTAGAGACGGGGTCTCGCTCTTGCTCAGGCTGGTCTCGAACTCCTGAGCTCAAAGGATCCACCTGTCTCGGCCTCCCAGAGTGTTAGGATTATAGGCGTGAGCCACCGCGCCCAGCCTAGCTTCTTCTATTAAACAAGACATTAAAGAAATTTGCAAACATGTTAAAATAATGCTACTGTTCTCACTATACTTTTTAAAAATATAGTTATTTTCATAATAATGTTATTTATGTTAACATGCAATTGGTTTATTTATTAATAATAAATAAATAAATAATTTTTAAATATGTGAAATAATCCTAAAATCAACAAGTCTGAGAACCATTGCTTTAGAATGTGAGTTCCAAGATAGCAGAGATTTTTGTCCATTTTGTACATCAATGCATCTCAAATACCCAAAACAGTGCCTGACACATAGTAAGTGTTCAATAAATACTTAAATGAATGAATGAATAAAATATTATTAACATACTAGATTAATTTATATTGGCTTCTTAAGGGCCTATAACAAATGTTAATGTTTGGGTTTGTTGAGGTTTTAGCATACACATTAGGATAAAATAATTTTATGTAGACATTAGAATTATTCATGAAAAGAATTCAAAGTAAAGTGAAGTAGTCATTTATATTTCCATTTACAACCTCTCCACATTCACAGACCCCCGATACAAGAAATTATTTGACAAGGCAGAACAATCTTCCAGAGAGACTAGAAGAATTTAGTAAAAAAGTGACTTGCTTCATTCAACTAAGGACATATGGATCCTAAATGAGGTGCCTGGTCCCAAAGAGTTAATGCCGTGAGAGTCCACATATGTTAAATTGATATGCACAAATAAAGCTCCATTTGTATACACTTACCATGAATGGAATAGAAGCACCTCACAACATATCCAATAACTGTGATTAGGGAGAAAAGACAGAAGCTAGAATAATTAGGCTTGTAATCTGTAGGTAGGCCAATTAGCAGATCCTTGGGGAATTAGAAGGAAACAATTTTTTAAAATCTTCTGATTTCTAATATGCTTAAAAACAAAAGCACTATATGAAGCACGATTGTAATATGTTGATATTAATAAAAACAAAAGCAAGGGACCTAAATTGACTTGCAGAGACCTCACTTAGAATGGATTATTAATTTTATTATTTTCCTTATAGCAATTTATCAACAAATGTTTATTAAATGACTACTCTTTCTGGGCATTGAGGATTCAGTGATCTCTGGCTTATGAAATTTATATTTCAGGAGAGGAAACAGACAAGCAAACAAATAAGCCACCAAGATAATTTCAGATATGATAGCGCTAAATAAAAGAATAAAACGGCTGCTATGTTAAAGAGAGATTAGTTGAAGGGTAGAAGTTAGGAAACAGGATGAGGAGTACCGATTTACCCCTCATGTTGGGGAATCTCTCACTGAAGTGGTGGTGTGAAGTTGACACCTGGAAGACAGAAAGGCTTGCTGGCAGAAACATGGCCAAAGGAGAAAGCAGCAGGCACAAACCTAAGGAAGGGATGAGCTTTACCAGGAAGAAAAAGGTGGCTAGTGAAGTTGGAGCCTACAGAGGATAAGGGCTGGACATGGTGCAGTCAGAAGTAGGCAAAAGCTAGGTCATGAAATGGCTTGAAGGAGTTTGGATTTTTTCTGAGTGCAATGAGAAACCATTGGAGAACTTGATCTGGTCACATGATCCATTTTGAATTTTTAAAAGAATCAGTCTGGCTGCTGCATAGGGAATGGTTTGTAGAGGAGCACGAGCAGAAGCAAGGAGACCTGTTAGCAGCTGACTGCTCCCCTAGAAGGGGGACCATGGCGGCTTGGTCCTTCCCTCTGTTCACAATGGGAGCAGTGAAGAGAAGTGGACAGATATGAGATAGATTTATTTGTTTAAATATATATAAACATATAAATGTATACAGAGCTTCTTTGGCTCATAGGAGGAGTTTTAGAAATGGTAGCTGTTATTTCATTACTCCTTTCTTAAACACGAAGCTTGCAGAGATTCACAGATTTGTTCCAGCTCACAGGACTAGCAAATTAAGCCAGGGCACCGTTCCCACCTCCACTAGGTACAGTTATGCCATCCACAAAATGCCTTACCTGAGGTCTTTTTTCCTTCCAATCTTTTCTGCATGTAGCCGTCATTCTAATCTTCCTCAAACATTGCTTTCATCATGTTTACCTTGCTGATAAGCACATTATGTGTATTCATGTAGTCATTGAGTAATTGCAGTGAACTAGGCTTGTATGGGTGGGTGGGGTTCACACTCCTGAGATACGGTTCATGCCTCTAGGATTTTAGAATTTAGTTAAGGAGACATGATTAACCCATATGAAATAATAGAGAGGGAGATCAAAAAGAGATGGTATAATTAACAAAGCCTTCACAGAGAAAGTAGGTCTTGTTCTGGATCTTGGATGAGAGAGAATTTAGCAAAGAAAGGCAAAAAGGTGCTGGGTGAGAAAAGGAGCAGAGACATGAAACATCCTATTTCAGTGGCATGGAGAGGGGATTTGCTTGAGGACACAGCATCTGCTTTGAGAAACTGGGAAACAGAGTCACAGGATTAGAGTGGTACCTGACTATGGATGCTCTCAAAAGCTGGGCACCACGGATTTGTCCTGGATTCAGCTGGATATAGCAAGGTATTAAAGATTTGTAAGCAAGATTAGTGAAGGCATAGCTGGGACCAGTGATCATTTCCCCCTATAATTTCTAAGGTACTTATCATCTTCAGGTACTCATTAGTTACTGAGCTTGTAATTTTTTCGACTTTAAAAATATATACCCTATATGCACACAGCTTATATGGAGTAGGTACAGAGTAAATGTTTGATGATGATGAAAGACATGTGTAAGGAGGATTAATTTGGCAAAAGCATATGACCTGAATTAAAAGAAGAAAGCCAGGAGGTAGAAAAGTCAATGAGGAAGCTGTTCCAGAAATGTAGCCGTGAAGGAAGGAATATAGAAGAGGCAGATATGGGAAAATACTTAGGAAGTGTAATTAAAAGGAGCTGTGAGCAATTTGAATGGGGAGTGGGTTAAAAATTAATATAACATTTCAAGTCTAAATGTGTTGAAGGACCATGATGCCACTCAGGTAAGATGGAAGAATTGGGAAAAGGAATTCATTTCAGGGAATAAGATGGGGAATTTGGCTTCGGACAGGCATTTGCAATGATGATAGGATCTTCATTTAGAAATGGTCTGGGAAATCAGTTCGATCAGAATGAAATGACTGTGAAGAGACAGGCCTGAAGTTTCATTATAATTTCATTTACTTCAACAAACATTTTCACGGAGAACTCATATGTGCTAAGAGCTACGAGAATATAGAGTTAAAAGAGGCAGAGGCCTTAGAAATTTACCACCTAGTGGGAAAAACAGATAGGCAAAAAAGGAACACAAAGTATAATAAAATGTGTCCAGTGGAGATAATGCACTGGGTATGTGAATTAAATAGCATCTATTCAGCTGTACAAATTTCCCGCCTGAGTCAAAAGCTTGTGCTGAAGTAGAGTCTATTAAGGCATCCCTAGGTGGCTCCTCCTGCTGAAGTCCCCCTGCTCTGTGTCCTGCTGCTACTCTGGCCACAACTGTCTGGACCCGGGATTGGCACGGAAACAAAGGCAATGGTCTTTCAGCCAGACATAAAGAAGGCCAGCGACCAAACAGGAAAATGTGCCTCATAAAGGCCCTTCTTACTGAATAGTGAATGACAGATACTGTCAGATCCTCTCTCTTGGAATGTTTTGAATGTAAGTCACAGAGAGTCATCACTAGAAGCATAGACAGCAGTAGAAGCTCAGATTGTATATGAAAAAGAAGCAGAGAGATGCTGATTCACGAGAATGACAAAATTACTAGTGTTATGGGCAATGGATGCTTGTTAATGAGGAGATGAGCAGGGCACCAGAGCCTGTTGCTGGATCACAAGAAGTGCAGTTGATTCCTGGACTGAACAGCAGTTCTCTGGCTGATGATAATGGTTTTCTAAAGTGTCCTTATTTCCTTAAAATAAATCCTCAGCATTTGCAGTGCCCTAAGTATGTCCTGGCATTTTATACCTTGTAACAGCTCAACTAACACAAGCCTACTCCTGTTTTAACTTTGATTCTATCTTCAGAAGAGGGTGTCTCATGAAGGAAAGGGCTGCATGGTCTTCATAAAGCAGATCAAAAGGATGTGCGCATGTGCCCGTGTGTATGTGTCTATCTTCCCAGAAGAGTCTAACGGCAGAGGGTAGAAACTTCAGTTATATCTTAGAGCGAACCTGGAATCCCCACCTTTTTGCTTTTTGTTATTCCTTTCCCCTTTTCCCATTGTGATCCCAGTAGGGTCTGTGTGCTTGTCATTGGAGAGAGCAATAAAAGGGAGAGCCAGGGAGATGATTCAATGAGCCACCAGACTTGAGGAAGAGAAACCCTAAAGATGGTAGAAAGTGCACCTGCCAAGAATTTGAGTATCTAGATCAGAGTTTCTCAATGTGCACACAGCAGACTATCAGATAGTTTAGGATCACCTGATTTATTAAAAATGAAGATTTCTGGTTCACCTTAGACCAACTGAATGGAATATCTGGGTGGGGGCCTAGGAACTTGCATTTTTGTAAGCATGGCAGATGAATCAGGAAGCACTTACCCTTGAGCCCCACTGCTGTCAGCTCTGTGTTAAGGAAAGAAAGGGAATGTTGGGGGTTAAGAGGAGGCTGCTGGCTTCTGAGAAAGCACCCAGGACTGAATGGTGGAAAGGCCTGACATGCCGTATGTATAAATTGCCTTGGGAGTGAAAAGGAAGGAGAGAGAAAGTGTGTGAGATGAAGCTGGAGTGTAGAGTGCATGGAACAAAGAGTGAGATGCAGATTCATTTTGGGAATCATGAGCCCAGATGATAACTGAGACCATGTGGATGGATTAGGTTTCTGCTAATGCCAGAATTTTTATAATCAGCATAAAAGTGCTATATAAAGCTTTTCCCTCTTCTATATTACAGTTCTTTTAAGATTTATGGAGCACCAATTACAGGGAGAACATTGTATTGGCAGCTATAAGAGAAAACAAGAGCTTATCATGTATTTGAAGATGCACAAAATAAATCTGTGATTTATGCTCAAAAGTGACCACAAAGCAACATAAAAATAAGTGCAAATTCATTCATTTAACAAAAGTTCATTGTGTCCATTATATACCAAGTACTTTTCTAGATACTATAGAATGTGGCTTATCACTGAGTGAGCTGAAAAGCAGATTTTGTAAGATGGTGAAGAAACAGATTGACAGGAGGCTGAAGGCACCCTGTTTAAGGATTTAGAGTCACAGAATTCAGAAGGGCACATAGATTCATTCATTCAGTGGTCCATATTTAGTGTTTTATTTGTGTCAGAGACTGTCATAGGCACTGGACATTTAGCAGTAAATAAAACAGACAAAAATCGCTGCTTTCATGGAGCTTACATTCTGGTGGGAGAAAGACAAGAGAGACAAGAAAATAAGTAAGTTAGTATATTGGAAGGTGATATGTGCTCTGGAGAAAAATAAAGCAAGAAGAAAGAATTTGGGGAAACAAAGAGAGAGTTGTGATATAAAAGATGATCATTAGAGAAAACCTCATTAAAAAAAGACATTTGAACAAAGATTTAAAGTAGGTGCCAGACGAGGTTTTGTGCATAAATAGTGCCAGACAGAGGGAGCAAGTGCACACTCCCTAAGAAGCCTTCCTGGCATTTTCAAGGAACAGCCAGGAACCAATGCGCATGTATGGAACTGAGGAAGGGAGAATATTAGGATTCGAGTTCAAAAAAATAAGAGGGTAAGGGACATCAAATAATCTAAGGCCATGTAGGATTTTGAGAAGAATTTTGCTTTTCCACTAAGTGGGTTGGGAGCCACTGGAGAACTGGAAGCAGAATGAAAATCATCTGACATGAAGGACACTCCACATTTTAAGTGTGTGAACTTGGGCCCAACTTTTAACCTCTCTACATTTGTTTCTTCACCTGTAAAATAGTGAAAAGTATTCTACCGCATGTGGTTGTTGTGATGATTAAATAAGATGATACATGTGCAAAACATTTAGCAAAACTTGACGTAGAGTTAAGCACATTCTTTCCCCTTCCCCATGTTCCACTCTGCCTGTTCTGCCTCTTCCACCTGGTCTGGGAGAGGGAGGCTGGAACAAGCCTTGCAGATCGTAGGAAGCAAACGGTGACAGTTGATATAAAGCCTTGCTTAACATACATAGCAGCTGGGGTTTAAAATCATGCAGAGACTCAGATGGGCCGTCCCATTAGGTATAGGTGCTAGCCTGCCAGGCCTCAATCCTTAAAATTCTCCCAATGGACCTTTCTAGGTATTTTATCAACGCAGACTCCGGGTATGCTAGCAAGTTCAATTGCCCCATTGTTTAATGTCTTAACTCCAGAATGTTAACTGATTAATCTCAGTTTCCTAATTAATGTTTGAATGACTCTCCTCAGGTCTAAACTATCAAGGGCACTTCTACTTAAAAACAATTTGTCTTCTGTTTGTGCTTTCAGGAGCAATGGGTACATCGAAGGTCCCTGTTTAGAGAGACCTTGTGATAGCTTCAAGATATCCAGAAAAAATGACAAGAAAATATCACGGACCCCCCCCCCCCCCCCAAAAAAAAAAAAAAAAAGGTTAGCGATGAAAGGGTTCATCGCATTTGTTTGGGCCTGGGGCTAAATTCCCAGCCCGCGTGTGGAGGCTGATAATAGTCAGGCCGCGATCAGAAAGCCCCGGGGTGGGGAATCGTCCGCCTGGTCTCTTCCTAAGTCACTGAAGTCGCCTGCCACATTTGGTGACTACATGTTTATTTACATGCAGTAAATGAGTGTGCACAAGTGTAGGCCGACCCCGAGGTGTGGGAGATTGTCGTAGCTTCTCTGTGTAGACCCGACAGCAGTACAGCGGTGTCTGCGTAGCCCTCCGCCGTCTGGTCCCTGTCTGGGTCCGAATATGCGGCTGTGGGGACGGCCCTGCGGCGAGAGCCAGGGGGCGGGCCGCCGCGTGGGCCCGGCAGTCCCTCCTCCCTGCGGAGGCGCCGCCCAGACCCGCTCCTCCGCCGCCGGGCCCGGCCGGCCCCCTCCTCCTCTCCGCGGCGCTCGCAGCCTCCCTCTTCGCTCTTCCCACACCGCCCTCGGCCGCTCCCTCTTGTACGCCCGTCTGAGGGGGAATCGAGCGCGGAACGCATCGATAGCTCTGCCCTCTGCGGCCGCCCGGCCCCGAACTCATCGGTGTGCTCGGAGCTCGATTTCCCTAGGCGGCGGCCGCGGCGGCGGAGGCAGCAGCGGCGGCTGTGGCGGCTGTGGCGGCGGCGGCGGCGGTGGCGGCTGCTCGGCCAGTACTCCCGGCCCCCGCCATTTCGGACTGGGAGCGAGCGCGGCGCAGGCTCTGAAGGCGGCGGCGGGGGCCAGAGGCTCGGCAGCTCCCAGGTGCGGGAGAGAGGTACGGAGCGGACCATCCCTCCTGGGCCCCTGCCCCGGTCCCGACCCTCCTCGCCGGCGCCGGGCGGGGCCGGCGGCGAGTGAATGAATTAGGGGTCCCGGGAGGGGCGGGGAGGGGGCGCGGGCACGGGGCCCGGGAGGGCGTGGTGGGGGTTCTGCAGGGGGAGGCGCGGGGACGCGACGACGCGGGGAGTGAGGAATGGGCGGTGCGGGGCTGGGGAGGGTGAGGCTGGAGGCGGCCGCCGCTTGTGCTGCTTCCTGGACGGGGAACCCCTTCCTTCCTCCTCCCCGAGAGCCGCGGCAGGAGGCGGCGGGGGAGAAACTCGCGGCCCGGCCGGCTGCCCCTCGGGGTGGTAGGGTGCGGTGGAGGTTACTCCCGCTGCGCTCCAGCCTCCCCTCCCCCTCTCCCCGCTCCCGCACCTCTTCCTCCCTTCCCAGCACTCGGCTGCGTCGGCGCTGCCTTCTCTGCTGCATCCAGCATCCCTAGGACGGAGGTATAAACTTCTCCCTCGAGCGCAGGCTGCACGGGTAGTGGTCCTTTCAGGGTGTAAGGGATGTGTGGGTAAGAAGGGAGGTCACGTTTTGGAAGAGCATAGGAAAGTACTTAGAGACCACTGTTTGAGGTTATTGTGTTTGGGAAAAAAATGCATCTGCCTCCGAGTTCCTGACTGCTCCCCTCCCCCATGTATGTGCTATGACATTGCTGTGGCCACAAAGGAGGAGGTGGAGGTAGAGATGGTGGTGGAAGAACAGGTGGCCAACACCCTACACGTAAAGCCTGTGACCTACAGTGAAAAAGGAAAAAGTTAATCCCAGAAGGTCTGTTTTGCTTGGTCAAGTTAAAACACACGAAGAAAACCCGCAGAGCAGAAGCAAGGCTTTTTCTTTGCTAGTTGAGTGTATACAACAGTGGCTAAAATAGTACTTGAAATTTAATTTGCCTCTTCTTGTCCTTTCCCCCATCTCTTCTAAATTACCCTCTTCCTAATAGATTTGATCCCCATCCCAGGAGTTATTACAATGCTACTAAACAGCACTCACATGATTTTTTTAAACTGACTAACAAAAATTAATTGTAGCAGGCCAGCTAACTGCCTGAAATTCTCTTAGGCATGTGCTTTTTATAGCTGAAATCCTAAGCTAGCCTTCTTAAATCAAAACGAAGGGTTAAAAACAGGTATTTTCTAATTGTTATATAATATGTATGTATGTTTCTAATAGAAAATAATTTAGAAGGAAATTATACAGGGAAAAAAGGTCTGTTTGTAATCATCAGCGGAGAATTAACCATATAACTGATGTCACTCTTAAGTGACAAAGGTCCAAAATGCTGACTCCTACATGTGATAGACTATAGACATCCAATATAATTGATATCAATACTATTTACTTTGAGACTATAGGCATCCACAACCATACTTGATTTTAAGAGATTGTAGATGGGAAATTTAGTTTTATGACAAATACATTTTTTTGTTGTTGTTGTTAAAAAAATTGTTGGGTTTTACTCCCAGTTCTACTCCTTGCCAGCTTTTGCAACTTTGGGTCAGAGGGCCCCTTCTGACATGTGCTCTTTTCTTCATTCAATAAAACTCCTTTGGAACACAGTTCTTTCTGGTGGATTTAAATATTGAGTGGTTTTAGAATTCTGATTCAAGGATTTTTTTTTTTTTTTTTCTGGAAACAACCGTTGTATAAACAAGTAGACCAGAAGATGTGTGTCTCTTCAGACATGCATATACAGCTAAACTCTAATCCATTATCTCTCCACAGAATCTCTTAGGCTAGCAAACTTTGTGGTCTTAAAGACTCCTTTACGTTCTTAAAAATTATTGAGGGTCTCAAAAATCTTTGATTTCTGTGGGATCTATCAATATTCACCATATAAAACTGAGGAATTTAACAAACTTCATTTAAAAATAGAAATAATAAGCCTATTACTTCATAACAGGAACAAAATATTTTATGAAAAAGGACTTTTCCAAAATAAAACCAAAAATTAGAAGAGTAATTTTTAGCAAATCTCTTTAATCGTGCAACTTAATAGTGGATTCTCCTATCTACGTCTGCATTCAATCTGTTGTGATCATACATCTGGAAAATTCTACTGTACACTTGTGAAGCAATGAGAGTCAAAAGGGTAAAGAACACCTTACTATCATTATGAAAAGAGTTTTGACCTATTGGACCCCAAAAATGTCTTAGGAACCAGAGAGGTCCTCAGGCCACATTTTGAGAATAGCACTTTTAGGCTATCCAAACTGTTTTGCAGTGTGCGGTAGGCAGGGAGCTAGAGGGTGCATTTTGGAATGAGTCTCCTCATCTATGTCATTTTCTATGGCTTACATTTGGAATAAAACATGGAGGCAAATAGGATAAGACACTTGCTGGTAGTGGCTGTCATCGTGGCCCTCAACAAGCGGTGCAGTAAGGATAGGTGGAGCAGAGGAGGGCAGGGAGCTGGACTGTAACAGTCTGGTACAACAGTTTTCTGGCCTGTGTTCTTTCTTTGTGAGGGGGCTTAGGAATAAGGTTAGTATGTTATCATTTGGAAAACCAAATTATTATGATTGTTTTTAATTTTAGTCTTTAGTAAATAGGATGCCACATGTATTAAGTGTTTATAATATATGCACATTCATTAATCTGGAACTGCTTATCCTATAATAAATGTGCATTTACTGCCATTCTTTCTACATTTCACTCCTTATTTGTAATAATATATTACATGAGGGAAAGATGAAATTAAATATATTCATTTTATTTCAAAAAGTCTGAAGCAGCTGACTAAAAAATATCAGATTTTTTTAATCTTATTTCTGCTTGTTAACTGTGCAAGTTGTCAATGTTTATTGCCCATGTTGGGAGATGATGTACGAGAAACAAAAAGTAAAAGTCACTTGGATTATTGAGTCATATTCACTTACATCTTTTAAAAGTTTGGTTTTTTCCTTTTGTTTGTTTGTTTTTGAGACAGGGTCTCGCTCTGTTACCTGAGCTAGAGTGCAAGTGCAGTGGCATTGTCATATAGCTCACTGCAATCTCAAACTCCTGGGTTCAAGCAATCCTCCTGCCTCAGCCTCCCAAGTAGCTGGGACTACAGGCATGCATCACCATGCCTGGCTAATTTTGCTATTTTTTGTAGAGATGGGTTATCACTTCCTTGCTCAAGCTGGTCTTGAACTCCTGGCCTCAAGGGATCCTCCCACCATTGCCTCCCAAAGTGCTGGGATTACAGGTGTGAGCCACCACATCCGGCCTTTTAAAAGTTTTTTCTTATTAAAGGCAGTATTTATCTCTGTTTTATTCAATTATATTTTTCTTGTGCAAAAGTGCTGTTTTTCAGTACCAAGATAGGATTGTATATTGTGATTGATGATCAAATCTCCTATTAATCCAAAGTTCTCAAAGTGCTCTTAGTTTTTACTTTTATTTTCCCCAGAGATATTTTACAGATTAAAATGTCTTCAAGTATTGTCTTTATCTGCTTCAGTGTCTAAATTTTTATTTCCTCATAATATAGTCCAGCTTTATTTGACACTCATCCTTCTATCCCCCATCCGATGATTGTTGCTCCTTATACAGGAGAACTACCACAATGATGCCTTTATAAAGATTTCTATAGATGTTGACTCCAACAAAAACACTTTTAACATATCTACTTCTAACTATTAGAGGCGGGAGTCAACTAGGAATACTGAACCAGTAGGAGTAGAGATAGCCGTCGAGAAGTTTTGTGTGGGTGTGTCTACAGGGTATAGAGAACTGTGCTAGACACTGGTACTGAGTGAAGTCATGATATAATCCTTTGAGAGCCATTAGCTGCTACAGAACAGCAGTCTGTCTCTTTAGATAGAACAACCTGAATATAAAATAAAAGAACTGTCTATGTAGTCTGTATGTGTTTTTCTCAAATGTTGATGAGGGAGTCTGTAAATGAAGTACAATTCATTACAATACACATCTATAGTCAAATGAAGTTTTATCATTGAATTTTATGAGATATTTTGCAATAATTTTCCACGTAAAGGTGAGTTTGTGTTAAAAGGTATTGATAAGAGTGTTTGATAGAGTATTAATGGCATGTATAACACATATCCTAATTTAGTCACATTTTCATTATTTTTATTATAAGGCCTGCTGAAAATGACTGAATATAAACTTGTGGTAGTTGGAGCTGGTGGCGTAGGCAAGAGTGCCTTGACGATACAGCTAATTCAGAATCACTTTGTGGATGAATATGATCCAACAATAGAGGTAAATCTTGTTTTAATGTTGTACATATTACTTGTGCAGGACCATCTTTGGTACAAATCAAGGTTTCTGTGGTCATTTTTGTGAGTACTTATTACAAGGCAATTATACTGAAAGTTGTCTTAAGTTATCTGAACTGTATTTGTGTTCCAAGGCTTTAACTGAAGTTACACGTAACCATAAATATGGGAGCCTTTCTTCCCTTGGGAGAATATCAAAGTCCGTGGTGTGTGTTCACACTGTGTCAGTATATGTGCATTTTGTTTAAAAGTGTATTTCAAAGTTTTGTGAGAGGGTGGAAAGGTGAATTTGCATCTCATCTATACCTAAAAGTCACTTTTTAATGTAACTTTTATGCTTATGGATTTCCTGGTATTTTGACATTAGATTGAATTGTACTGGTAAAATGTAATCGATGGTTGGGTTTTTCTTTAACTTAATTAGTGGTATTTTCCTCTCTTTCCCTCAACATTAAAGTAGTGGAGAACCGATCGCTACTGGATGCATTTTAAAAAGCTCATTCTTTGCCTAAGGTGTGATATATAAATGTACCACTACCAATCTTAATCTTTGTATTCCTTTCTTAATTTACTCAAGGAAATGTTAGGAATTTTTTTTTTGTTACAATTTGACTAATTAACTTTTGAGGATTATTTTCAGACTTTTTTGGTTTTATGAAAACTTACAAAGTAAAAGCCAGTAGCAAAATGAGAGGTAAAGACCTAGAAGAGACCTTAAGAGGTCAGGTAGTAGTATTTGTATTGCCTCTGGCAGCACTATACTGAAATTATCTCAAGCAGATAGGATTTATTTAATCCAAAGGCCTGCAGGAGGGAATATTCCATAATTGTCCTTGTCAACCCATTTTCAGAACATAATTATTAGCATATTTCATGCATAATCTGAACCTTCATGTTACATTTAATATCAGTGGAGGTAGAAATAATATATTACTTTGTCTTTGAAATAGCCTTATATTAGATTATTTTTTAGGCTTCTTTACCCCAGGTTAAATAATTCTAATCCCTTAGGTTTTATTCTAGATCTAATGTACCAATTTTTTTTAATCAGTTCTGAAAATTTTCCGAGAACTTTCTCCAAATCTCAAGTTGTGGAATCTAGCAGGGCATGCCCTGTTAAGGTACTGTGCTGTGTAATGTCTTAAAGACACACTCTGCACTGAGTTGGATTCTGAGGGCATCAGTGGCCTTAGAACAGTGTTTATGTGATTTAGAACTTTGAGCATTGATTAGATAACTGTTCAGAAGAAAATGTCAAAAAATATTTTTGGTGCTATAACAAAAGGGAGAAATAATACTGATTTACAAAGATTTGATTTAAACATAGAAGCAACTTTTATTTGGCTTCCAAGTTTAAGAATTTGCTTTAGTAAAGAACAGTCTAATTGAAGTGGAGTGCCTATGTAATAATCTCTATATATTTACTTTTGACAAGTCAGTTCAGTGCTATACTATAGTTTAGTTGTGTTCTTTGAGGAGGATTGTGTTGTTCACCCTTTCAATCTATATTTCCAAATCCTGGGTTACTTGGTATACTCTACCATTTAAATCAAATGTAAAAGGAAATTTTAATAAAATTCGGGTTAAGCATGGAAGTTTTTCTGGGATTTTGGAAGGTGATTTTAACAGAAATGCCCTCCATCTTCCTTGAAAATCTGAGAAATCCCATTACACTCTGTTTCCTATCAGAGGTCATGAAAGCATATAGCTTGGTATCATGAGTGTGATAAAATAGGTTAGGAAACCTTTTGCTCAAAATTGTTAAAATGCAATATAAATCTTGAAGAAATAAAGCTAACAGGTAATTCTTTATTTGGGGGGAAGGTTGAAAAAGTTTATAAACTTAAACCCGTAATTCTGATTATGATTTCTGCCAAACCAGAAGACTTGACTCTGGGAAGCATTGATTACCTGTGAACTTTGAAACTGACATTCTGTTGTAGTTTAGCCACCTGGGAAAGGGTATGAGATTATCTCTTACCTCCCAAGTTACAGTGAGTCTCTGAGGGAACTGCCACATTAAGTTCTTGGTGTAGTTCAACTATAAGAAAGGCAAGAGAACTTAGTAGTTTAACTTAATAAATAGTTGATTGAATAAAAACGCTGACTCCACGTTATAAAAAGTTAAAAAGGAGCATGGGAGATTTTATTGCTGCTGTTAGGTTTTGTTTGGTGAATAATGTAGGTCAGAGAGAAAATTAGAAAGGACATAGACTTTGCATGTTTGGAATTCTCACTAGTTTTTCTACATTTTTTTAATGGAAAGAATTTTTAAAAATTTCAATCAAGTAATACTATATTTTTTAATGATTTAGAGTTTGCAAAGATTTACACTAGGAAGTAGATCAAGAGGGTAGTCATTGTTTCTTTCATTTTATAGGCAATTAATAGTCTCTGAGAGGGTCTGACTCACCTAAGGATACTTAGCTAGCAAGTGGTAGGATTTGAGCTTCAATTTTCTGAGACCAAGTTAAGTGGAATTTCCACTGTACCCTCGTATAACTTTTTATTTTTTTTTATTTTTATTTTTTATTTATTTATTTATTTATTTTTTTGAGACAGAGTCTCACTCTGTTGCCCAGGCTAGAGTGAGTGCCGTGGCGTCAGCCTAGCTCACAGCAACCTCAAACTCCTGAGCTCAAGCGATCCTCCTGTCTCAGCCTCCCAAGTAGCTGGGACTACAGGCATGCACCACCATGCCCGGCTAATTTTTTCCATATATATTTTTAGCTGTCCATATAATTTCTTTCTATTTTTAGTAGAGATGGGGTCTCGCTCTTGCTCAGGCAGGTCTCGAACTCCTGAGCTCAAACGATCCGCCCACCTCGGCCTCCCAGAGTGCTAGGATTACAGGCGTGAGCCACCGCGCCCGGCCTCGTATAACTTTTTAAAAGTAAAAAATTACCTGTCTTTCAAGCTAAGAAGATATTTAATAATGGAGACTAATTCGGATTTATCAATATACCCAAATTTGAAATTAGTCTGCTATCTAATGGCAACTTAATGGCAGAGATATGATAGAGAGTTAGGCAGGCATGACACATAGATGGATGTGTTTATATTTGAGGCTACACATGTGAAAATCACCTTTACTTTTATTCTGAAAGATTTTATCTTTTACGAAGTCCACCAAAGAAATAATGAAGTATCTTGTTAGTGTGGCAAGATTATTAAAAACTCAAGCCCCTAAACACAATACTTGGCTAGAAATATTTAATATATGCTTTTATAGTTTTGAGATCACTTTTTATCAAAACATTTTCCCTGAAATTTTTTTTCCAAGGTAAAATTTGGTAGAAGAATAATCTTGTCTTAAAAAAATTTAGGTATTTATAAACATAGAGATCAGAAGAATGAGTTAATCAATTAGTAAATATATATTGAGTATTTATTGCATATAATATCTGGTAAAGATAAATATAGCAAGAAATATTTTCCACAGGCTCTAATTCTTTGACATCTGCATGCTCTTGTTATTGTGCCACTTATAATTCAGTTCAGGTTGTTATGCCCTTCTTTGGTGGAATAGTTTCCTGCTCAGTAACGAAGAGTAGATTAATTAGATTGATTCGTTCCATCTTCTGTGCTCTGAGCTATGTTTATTTTACCAAGGTTTACTAGTTTCTCTATTTTCTTATTTTGCCATGATAATTATTGAATTCATTTTACTTGCAGAAGTATGTAGATATAGAGAGAGAATCTATAATATAATAAAACAGTGTTGAGTGGTGTAAGAAAAGTCTTATGTAATGTTGTAAGCAGTTATTTTTCTGATTTTATACATATATATCAGTGGTTATCAATGAGGGGTGATGACTACTCCAGTGTTCTATTAAAGCATTCTGTTTTTAAAATAGGATATGCACTGCAGTGTATCTCTCTTCAAGAATGGCTGGGTCTTCCCCCCTTTTGTGAGTGCCCTCTACTGGTCAATTTATGTGTCATTATAAATAACAATGAAATCCTAAGTTTGGATGTTTTTCCTATTTAAACTGTGGGTATAATCAATTTATAAATATATCAATTTTATTTAAAAGTTTTATATAATTGGTTTTTTAAAAATTTAAAATATCAGTTTTACTCTGCTAATACTAATATAGAGATTACTGTATAGATAGGCCTAACAAGCAAGTAAGTGAGTGTATTTAAGAAAGGAAATGAGGCACTGTAAGAGAAAATAGGGTCCACTGTTAACACATAATGAGTTTACTTTGAGGAACTAAGAAGCAGCAGTGTGGCTCTCTGAATTTCTTTGCATGCCCTCAGGAGCTACTTTATGGAGACCAAAGCTTGGTGTGGTGTGTTACCGGGGGTGTTACGAAGAGCCTATTCAAAAGTGGCAAATTGTGAAAGTTCACATTTTGTAGATTTTTATAGGACTGTAGAAGAGTTGTGAAGCACCTGATTTTTAGAATAAACTAACACAAAACTCAGGTACTGTATTTAGGTCAATTTAAGGATAAATATTTACTTAAAAGTATTTATTTAGACCTGAATGTTAAACTTTATTGGACATGTTTTATTCTCCCTTGGGTTTTTATAAATACAAAGCTTTAAAAACATACAAATGGAAGTTGGTAATGGAAATAGTGAAAGGGAAAAAATTTTTATGGTTTGTCATCTCCTCAGATTCTGGTTTTAGCAATATAACTAATTCCTTAATCCCCAAAATGATATTCAGTGCCCACTTTGTACCATGCAGTCTGCTTAGGGACTGGAGGTACATTGAGGAGCAAAACGGACCAGTCCCTGCCTTCATGGAGCTTTATTAGTCGTAGGTGTACACTTGTCCCTTGATATCCACCAGAGATTGGTTTTAGGACCTCCTGTGGGTACCAAAATCTGCGAATATGCAAGTTCTTGCTATAAAATGGCATAGTATTTGTATATGAGCTACATATATCTTCCCATATACTTTAAACCATCACCTAATACAATGCCTACACCTGATTTCATTCTCATGGATTCAACATAGTACTTGCATACTGCAAATTCGAGTTTTGCTTTCAGAACTTTTTGGATTTTTTCCCCCCAGATATCTTTTTTCCACAGTTGGTTGAATGCACAGTGCAGATCCCGTAGATAAGAAGGGGCGACTGTGTTTTGAAGAGCGGTATTTGTAGTCAGTGATGCTAATTATGTACGACTTAATATAGAGGCTTTATATTTTAGGAGAGCATTACATTTCTTGCATCTCTTTATTATCTCATAATGCCTAGCTTTTTGGAACAGTTATATTGTTGTGATCTTAATATAACAAAATTAGTAGAAATAGGTAGTAAAAAAGAAAATATTTGAGAGGATTAAGGAGGGACATAGTGAATGCCTTAGATTATTTTTTCAACGTTTTATTTTGAAAAATTTCCAGTCTATAGAAAAGTAATAAAAAATAGTACAATGAATACCTGATACCTGTTACCCTTAAACTGGATTCACTAGTTAAGGTTTTGCCATATTTGCTTTCTCTAGATCTGTACGTGTGTGTATGTTTATGTGTGTGTATGTATATACACACACATACACTTAACATGAATGCATATTCTTTATTTTTGCTGACCTTTGAGATTAAGTTGCACATATTATGATCCTTTACCTTTAAACTTCTACCATCTAATAGGGGTCTGCAAACTATTGCTTGCTTGCTGGCCAAATCCTGCCTGCTGTTTCTTTGTAAAGTTTTATTGGAGCACAGCCATGCCTTTGTTTACATGTTGTCTATGGCTGCTTTCACACTACAATGGCAGAGCTAAGTAGTTGCAACCAAAAAGACCAAAAGCCTAACATATTTATTATCTGGCCGTTTACAGAAAAATTTTGCCAATCTTATTCTAACAATAAGAATATTTTCTTATTTAACAATGATGCAATGATGACATTTAGGAAATTCAACATTGATAATATATATTTATAGTTCATATTCAAATTTTATCAGTTCCAAGAATATCCTTTTAGCAGTTATTTTTGTGTGTGTGTGATCCAGGATCAAAAATTAGTTGTCATATCTCCAGGTCTTTCTAATCTAGAACAGTTTCTTAGGTTTTCTTTGTCTTTTATGACAGTGGCACTTTTTTTTTTTTTTTTTTTTGAGGCAGGGTCTTGCTCTGTCATCCAGGCTGGAGTGCAGTGGTGTCATCACAGCTCACTGCAACCTCAGACTCCTGGGTTCAAGTGATCCTCCTGCCTCAGCTTCCTGGACAGTGTCACTTTGAAGAATTCAGGCCAATTGTTTTATAGCACGTATTTTAGGTTTTTCTGGTTGTTACCTTATGGTCAGATTCAGGTTAAACAGTTTTGGCAGGCATGATACCTAAGTGATGTTCTGTCCTCCTCATTGCATCACAGCAGGAGGCATATGATGATGCTAATTTGTCCTATTACTGATAATGTTGATTTCTTAGGTTAAGTTGATGTCTGTGAGATTTCTCTCTGTAAAATTGGCTTTAATTCCTTTATAATTCATAAGTACTCTGTGAGGAGATACTTTGAGTCTGTAGATACCCTGTTTTCCAATATATTTGCATTTAGTAGGATTTAGCGTCCAACTGATAATTCTCACCTAAATAAATTACTACCATGAGGGATTGCAAAATGATTATCTTCTAACGCTGTCATTACTTCTACATTAATTAATTGGCATCTGCCATAAGTAAGAACTCTTTCTTTTCTCTTCCCTCCTCTTTTATTTATTTGTTGCAGTCTGTTACTGTAATTATTGATCTTGATGCTCAAATTTGTTTTTGATATAGCCAGTGGAATCCCTTTAAAGCTGGCTTTTCTATCCTTTTTACATGTCCTCATTAGTTTCAGAGCTCATCTTTACTTCCTGGCACTGCATGTTCTAGGTTCACCTGGTCTTTTTCCTGTCCCCACCCTGGATTCAGCCATTTGTCCAAGGAGCCCTAGTGCCCTTTAATGGGAGATGGTATTTAGAAATCAAGATCTGGATATCGGGTGTGTTTATTGCTACTGGGGTGTCATTGCTTCTAGACCCTTTTCAATGCATTGAGCTAGAAAATACATGTTATAAAAAATCGTGAGTTCAGCTGGGTACAGTGGCTCATGCCTGTAATCCTAGCCTGGGAAGCTGAAGCAGGAGGATAGCTTGAGGTCAGGAGTTCGAGACCAACCTGAGCAAGAGTGAGACCCCATCTTTACAAAAAAATAGAAAAATTAGCAGGGTATAGTGGTTTGCACCTGTAGTCCCAGCTACTTGGGAGGCTGAGGCAGGAGGATTGCTTGAGCCCAGGAGTTGGAGGTTGCAGCGAGCTATGATGATGCCACTGCATCATTCTAGCCAGGGCTACAGAGTGAGACTTTGTCTCAGTAAGAAAAACAAAAACAAAAAAATGCACAATCATGAGTTCGCTATTCTTTCTCACTTTCCTATTTTCTTTTTACCAAAGTGAGAAAACTGGTTCTACCTTGTTTAAATTTTAATGTGTAACTGTATACAGTTGTGAAATAAAAATGATAATGTCCATCTTAAATTCTGATTCTTGTAGTATTATCTAAGTCTGAGGTCCCCAACCCCTGGGCTGTGGACCATTATCAGTCTGTGGTCTGTTAGGAAGAAGGTGGGCAAGCAAAACTTCATCTGTATTTATAGCAGCTCTCCATCACTAGCATCACACCTGAGCTCTGCCTCCTATCAGATCAGCAGCAGCATTAGATTCTCATAGGAGCTCAAACCCTGCTGTAAACTGCACATGTAAGAGATCTAGGTTGCACACTCCTTATAAGAATCCATCACCTCCCGCCCCCCCCCCCCCCCCCCCCCCGCCCACCATCTGTGGAGAAATTGTCTTCCGTGAAACTGGTTTCTGGTACCAAAATGGTTGGGGACTGCTGATCTAAGTAACATGGATTGAATTAATTAATTTAACGTTAGGTTAGTTTCCTTATTTGTGGAATTAAGATTAAATATTTTTCTCCTTTGCAAAAAGTGGGAATCCTTTTCTCATTATCAGAGTATCCTCGAACCATTAAGGAAAGCATGTAGGAAAAGATTAAGCTATAGGGCTGCATAAAAATTGAGATGTCTTTAATAAAGATGCAAGACAAATGAAAACCTGGGAAAGCCATTTGATTCATATAATAAAAAGCTATCTTATGTATGTATTAGAAAAAACTAAACATCCAAACAAAAAAAATGGGGTAAAGATATAAATAGCCAGCCTGTCTACCACAAAAGAAGTAAAACAAATGACATAAGCATATAAAAAGACACTTTATTAGTACAATGCAAGTTCAAACAAGAAATAACATTTCATACTTTAATATTGACTAAGTTTAGAATGATAACTGTGCTGGGAAGGATATGGAGAATTGTGCTCTCTTTTTTCTGTAGTGGAAGTATGAACTGTAACAAACTTTCTGGAGGTCAATTTGGTAAGAGTTTCAAAATTCAAACTGCATGTCCTTTGTCCAGGTAATTCCACTTCTTAGGATTTATCCCAGGGATTTGATTGGATAAATGTTTAAGCTGTATATATAGGAATGTTTATAGTGCTCTTTATGATTTTTAAAAAACAGAAATAATCTGCATGTCTACCAATAGAGAATTGAAGTAAATTATGATATATCCATACAAATTATAATATACAGTTGTCAAAAGGATTAGGTAGATTTATATGTACTGACATTGAAAAATGTCCATTTTGTAAGTGAAACTGGGTCGTGTAGCACATTGTTATCTAAAAACAAACTTAATTATTCCCTCATCCTCTGTGTGTTTCAGTTTTTAAAAATAAGCATATACTGTTGGGGGTAGGAGAGAAATACTCATTTGGAGAGAGAGAGAGAGAGAGAGAGAGAAAAGGGCACTGAAGTATTAGATACTATTAGATTATTTCATACTTCCCTCTTTTTAAAGCCTCAATAAATTGGATTATGCAGATATACTCTTGGATTAAGGAAATTGGTATCAGGGCTAAATAAATAACTGAGAAGTATATAATATAAAACATGAAAATTATGTTGACATCTGTAATTATAAGATTGGATCCATGATCGTTCCAGTCTGTCATTCTTCCCTTGACTTCAAGTGATAACTTGTGGAAGAATGCCACATGACTTCAACAGGTTACAGATGTATGCTTATAGCATCTTTATTTTCAAAATGTGTTATGTACATTTTCCTTGAGTTTATTCAAATTTTTGAACTAGTTTTCTCTCTTAGGGGTAGTATACATTTAATTCTCTCTAGTCCTAAGCTAATATTCACTGTTCTTACAATGCCAAGTATACAGCATTTGGTAAAGAAGTCTTTGTTTTCTTTATCGTTTCTTTACTTTTAATGAATGTCTTGGGCTTTAATTGAAAATTCTATTATGAGAACAAAGTCTTTAACACCCTTACTCCCTACTCAGAACAGAAATCCTTCATAACCCTCAGTTTTAGCTCTCCTTCCTTGTAACTTGTCCAGTTCCATTATATTTATTTCTAAATATGGTGATCAGTTTTGTAAGTTATTTCAACTGTAGATGTCCAATGATTATATAAGGACAAGATACTGTTTCTGTACAGTTCTTAGTAGCCAGTGGCCTGCTCTCTACTTTTTTGGCATGTATAGTGTAATATATAAAATAATGCAATTAACCTCTTACAGCACTTTTCAGTTTGTAAAGGGATTTTCATAGTCTTTAATTCTAACCTGTATAGACAATCCTGTATGTGATTATTAACCCACTTGTATGATGAAGGAACAATAAGTTAGTGTAGATGAGAGATTAAGTAGTTTGTCCAAGCCCACACCACAAAAGTGGGGCTCTTTGGCTGCCCATAGATTGAAGACTCCCGAGTATATCTCTAGCCTAAACTTCTGCCCTGAGCACCAGACCTCTATATCAAGCTGCCCACAGGTCATACCCACCATGACCTTAGGAAATTCAACATGCCCAAAATTGAACTCATCTTTTCCTTAACCCCTCTCTGTTCCCATACCCATCAATAATCCCTGCTATTTTAAATTATTGAGATATAGCTCACATCACACAAAATTCACCCTTTTAAAGTGTCCAGTGGTTTTTAGTATGTTCACAAGGTTTGTGTAGCCATCACTACTGTCAAATTCTAGAATGTTATCATCACCCCATAAAGAAGTCTCATGCCCGTTAGCAGTCATTCCTCAATCCCTTCTCCCACCAGCCCCTGAAAACCACTAATTTACTTTGTGTCTCTGGATTTCCCTGTTTTATATATTTCATATAAATGAATCCTACAGTACACGGCCTTTTGTGTCTTGCTTCTTTCACATAGAATAATGTTTTCAGAGTTCATCCATGTTGTTGCATGTTGATCAGTCGTTCATCCCTTTTTTACGGATTAATAATACTTTGTTGTATGTATAGATATACCATATATTGTTTATCCTTTCAACAGTTGGTGGGCATTTGGGTTGTTTCCTCTCTTTGGCTATTTTGAATAATGCTGCCGTAAACATTTATGTACAAGTTTTTGTGTGAACGTATAATTTCAATTCTCTTGGGTATATATCTAGAGGTAGAATTGCTGGATCATATGGCAGGTCTAACTTTAACTTTCTGAGGAACTTCCAAGTTGTTTTCCAAAGTGGCTATATCATTTACAGTTCCTACCAGCAATCTCTGAGGGTAGTTCCCGTTAAGTATTTCTCGAATCTATGTACTTCATTCTTACTGCTGTTGCTGCCTTACTTCAAGTTTTGTCATTTCTTTTTTTTTTTTTTTTTAATTTTTTTCATGCCATCGTTGCGCAGGGGCCATGCTAATCTCTGTATCATTCCAATTTTAGCGTATGTGCTGCCAAAGCGAGCACTGTCATTTCTTATAATAATTTCCTAGCTCATCTCCCAGGCTCTGTTCCCCTCACTCCCTCCATCCCCCTCTCTCTCTCTCTTTTTACCAGTTTTTAACAGTTATAGAAGTCAGAAGTCTAGTCTGGAAAACAGAAACCACTCTAGATATTTCAGCGTGGAGAATTAGTTAATTAGTTGTTGGAGGACTGAAAAGCAAGAAGAGAACACTGAGGTAGCACAGTAACACTGTCCCTAGGATTCAGGGAATGCAGGGAAGATGTGTGGGTTTTTAGAACTAAAAGCTCAGAGGAGGGGGCCTGTATTCCTGAGGCTTAGCTCTCTTCAGAGGTGGTATTGCACACTGCTACTGGTGCCTCTGAGTGGGTGTCATGGGCAGTGTCTCAGAGGGCCAAAAAAACCTTGTCCCTTTCCATAATTTGTCATAATAATGTTAACAGTGAATGTGGTAAATCTGATCCTCCCTTATTTAAAAACCTTCCAGTAATTTAGTGTAGGATGAAGTTAAAACTCCTTAAAATAACGTATGTGACCCTCTGTAAGCTGGCTTCTGCTTGAGCGTCCAGTTTCATTTCTTGCTACTTACTTGTAACCCTTGTAAGCTAAAATTATGTTGAGCTCCTTGGTTCCACGTACTCAACATGCTGTTCTGTGTTTTTTGGTGCATTCTCTTTGCTCCTTTTGCTGGAATGGCCCTCCCCTCCCTGTCTTTCTTAATTCATACAAGCAGAGTTGGTCTTTGTGCCACCCTTGTACTTTGTCTTGCATATGGTGTTATATCTGTTTGACTTTATTTTAATTATTTGTTCACATTCATATCTCTTCTACTAGGCCAAGTTCCCTGAGGTCAGAAACTATATAATGCCTGACACAATGTGTGACTCTAGTTTTTCAGTAAGCATTCTGTGATACAAAAGGGAATGAGGTGGGTCGGTGGGAATGAACTCATACACCTGTTTCCATACTCCAAATTCTGTTTCTTCCCTTCTATAATTCTAACAATCTACATCAATCTTTGATGGTTTATAACCAATAATGTGGAATGCATCATTCTATAATGGATTCAAGTAATCTTTTAGAAGAGTAACATAACATAAAGTACTTAAGTATTAAAAGTAAATTTCTCATTTTTTCCTATAGGTGTTATTAAGCAGAACATGAAAAGTACTTGTAATACTTAACACATTAAGAAAACTTATAATTTCAAAAGTAAATTCCCAAATAACACATTAGCTGACATTTTCAGCAGTCCTATTCATGTTGACAAAAGCATCTGATGGATTCAGAGCATGAAAGGGCCCAGTAAATGTTGACTGCTGTAATTACTACTTTAGTAAAAGTTATTAGTTTCTTTAGGTTTTTTGTTTCTATAGTAACAAAATATATATGTATATTTTGTCTTATTTAACACATTTAGTATGCCTTCTCATGTCAGGGTTACTGTCTGAGTTGGAAAACTAAGTTGAATATGTTAAAAGATGAACATACTAAATAATTTGGTTATTATTAATTACAATAGAAAAATGACAAACTGATGTTCTAGTTAATCACTTTATCTTATCTCGAATGATTTAGTCTTAGCTTTCAAATTCCTCATAATAGGTCTACAGATAAATTTCTGTACATCAGAACATTTAAAGACATATAAACTGGGAAACGCTTTTTAAAAAATTGTACAAGTCAGTGTAAAAAAAGATGAAAATTCCAGATGGTCAAATGACACAGGTGATGGCAATAAATATGAAGATAAGAAAAAAGCTATATAACATTATTATTCCTCAAAAATTGATATTAAAACAATAAGAATTTTTAGCCTATCAAACCAACAGAAATCTAAAGAAAAAATATCAAATCTATCATTAGAAGATAGTGATGTATGGGTACACTCTTAATGCTCTATGGAAAAGTAATATTAATATAATGAACATCATGTATACAACCAGCCAGCTTTGTTTTATTCTTAACATTTAGCCACGTTTGGTTTAGCTCTTTTTTCTTTTTCAAGATACAAAACTTAATATAGTTGAAGACCCTGCGTTCTTCTCCACAGTCTTATTCTCTTCCCTCCCATAAATGTTTTTAAATCTCTGTATGTATTGTTTATGATTGTATTTTTACATAGAAGCCTTCATATTATATACAATTTAATTGAAGACATTTATCAAATTAATATATTGTAATTTAAAATTTACAACTTCATGGTCTTAATCAAATTTATGGCATCTTAAACTTGTATTTATTTCATTTCATTTTTTTGAGAGACAGTGTCTTGCTCTGTTGCCCAGACTGGAGTGTGTTGGCATGATCAGAGCTCATTGTAACCTCAGACTCCTGGACTCAAGGGATCCTCCCACCTCAACTTTCAGAGTAGCTGGGATTATAGACATAAACCACCACACCCAGCTAGTTAAAAAAAATTTTTTTTTTTTGTTGCAATGGGTTCTCCCTATGTTGTCTACACTGGTCTCAAACCCCTGGCCTTAAGCGAGCGTCTTGCGTGGGGCTCCCGAAGTGCCAGGATTACAGTTGGTGAGCTACCGTATCTGGCCTTCTACTTATTTTATAAGACTGATTGATAAGAGACCATTGAAAAATATATTTAAAAACAAGTTGTTGAGAGATTGAAAAATCTACCATTGCAAACTATTACATTGAAAATGGGGGAGTTCGTTATATAGATTCATTTCAAATATGCAGTATCTTCAGAATATTTGAGAAGGGCTTATACAGTTAAACAATCTGTTAAATTGTGTTTATGTTAACTGTTTTAATTGTAATCAAAACTTACGTTTATTTTTTACTGCCTGTGTATATTTACTTTGAAAAGATTCATTCATTTATCGAGCAGACAGTACTGATTACCTGTAATGTTCAAGACTGTTAAGCACGGGGTGAGTGAGCAAAACAGGTGCAAGCTCTACTATCATGGAGTTCAAAGCCTAGTGGGGGACGTAGGCTTAAACAATTACACAAATAAATAAATACATAATTACAAATTATAATACATGTTATGGAGGAAACGTACGACGTGCTGGGGAAGGAGGAATGCTTTCGATTTTTATTTTTAAGACTAAAGGGATGTTGTTGGAGAACTTGGAGCAAGCGAATGACATGATCTACATTTAAAAACTATCACATGCTGCTAATGTGGAAAATATATCATAAGACTAACAGCAAGGAAACCTGCTAGGATGCACTTGCAGCAGATTGAGACAAAATAGTCATTATGAACTAGGGGGATGGATAGTGATGGTGGTAGTGGTAGGTGCTTGGATTTAAGGTACGTTTCGAAGAGAGATAATGATGCAAAATTTAGAGTCAGTTGCCTATGTAATTTTTCTTTGTAAGACATTTTAGAATGCCATATTAAGCATCTCTATTGTAACTATCTTTTAAAATAAACTGTATTTCCATATCATCATTTACCATAAGAGGCATTGCTGTGCCAGAGACTGAATATTTGTATGGCTCTAGGTAAATACTGTAATTGCCTTCCAAAAGGATCATGCCTGTTTATTGTATCACCATAAATGTTTGAACTTTATTTACAGTTTGCTTTTGCCAATATAATACATTTGATTTGGAACAGTTTTTACTACAGTAGCTGAAAAAATGGCACTTTAGTTGTGAGGGAAATATAAACATTTAATACTTTATATGATGAGCTAGTTTAAGTGACGGGTTTCCTAAAGATATTAGTAACCTATGTAAACCTGATCTAAAAGTTTACTTTTTAAAAAGGCTAGAAGTAATACTAATTAAAAATTTTAAGTCTTGATCCTTTTCTTTGTTCCATAATTAACTAGTTTCATTGTAGAATCTCTGTGTTTTTAAATTGATTGGGCTTTGATAACCAACCAATACTTTCTCAGAGTGGTGATTTTTTTAATATAAAGGGAATAAATAATATGTGTTGAGAATACTTCAAATTTGTCAAGTTATTTTATTAGCTTACAGCTAACAAAGGGAGTTGACAAACTTTTCTTTTTTTTTTTTTTTTTTTGAGACAGAGTCTCACTCTGTTGCCCAGGCTAGAGTGAGTGCCGTGGCGTCAGCCTAGCTCACAGCAACCTCAAACTCCTGAGCTCAAGGGATCCTCCTGTCTCAGCCTCCCGAGTAGCTGGGACTACAGGCATGTGCCACCATGCCCGGCTAATTTTTTCTATATATATTTTTAGCTGTCCATATAATTTCTTTCTATTTTTAGTAGAGATGGGGTCTCGCTCTTGCTCAGGCTGGTCTCGAACTCCTGAGCTCAAACGATCTGCCCACCTCGGCCTCCCAGAGTGCTAGGATTACAGGCGTGAGCCACCACGCCCGGCCGACAAACTTTTCTATAAAGGGTCACATGGGTCTTTGTGTCTTTGTCACAGTCTTTGCTTTTTATTTTAAACAACCATTTAGAAATTGAAAAATTATTCTTAGCTCATGGGCCATACAAAAATATTGAGTAAGATTTGGCCTGTGGCCAATAGTTTGCTGAACCCTTATTTAGACTCTAATCTTTGGAAAGAGTCTACATTGATGCATAATAATTTTTTTCTGCCGTCACAGTTGCCCCTTGCACAACGTGGGTTTAAACTGCTCAGGTCTGCTTAATATGGGGATTTTTTTTTTCAATCAAATGTAGGCCTCGATATATGAAAAGCCAACTTTTCCTATAGGTGGATTCCCAGGGCCAACTTCAGGGTGTGTTCAAGTGTGAATTTTGGAATGGGGTAGTGGGGGCGTGTCCTGGAACCAATACCCCACGTATACTGAGGGTATTTCTTTTATCATGGTGAATCTCAAGTTGGAACAAAATCTTTATTTGTATGTCGTTTTTGTTGTGCTTGTTTTCTTCTTTCTCTTCATACCCATCAGTTCTTTTTAGATCATATTTCATCATTTAATACTTTTTGTTCTTTAGTTTTTACCGAGTTGCACTGCCTTTTTCTAAAGCTCAGTGACTGCTTCTGAGGATAAGGATTCTAGTTAACTTTGAAAATACTGAATTTTTTAACCTACACCTGTTATTTCTGTTCAGAAATATTGTTTATGAATAGGTTGTGGATTACCTTTTTCAATAACTGAATGTGGCTCAGAACTTTGCTGTCAATGTTTTTAGGATCTGAAAGGGGAAAGATAATGGGAATGAGATTTATCAGTGAATAGGGACTACTCTCCCAGTTTCTTGGTCCCTTTGGTGGAGTACTCATCATGGAAATATGAAATACATGCAAAAACTACTAATAGCCCACATTACAGGTTTAAGTATCCCTAATCCAAAATGCTTGAGACCAGAAGTGTAAGACACTGTACTGTACTGTACTGTATTCCCAATTCCTCCTTTTTCATTCTTCAAAAACACTGGTTTTCAGTTTATAATCTACAAGAGTTCTTTCAAGCAGTTAATTAAGGGAATAGGCTAAAATAATAACCAAATATTCAAATCTTTATTAAAGAGCTTATTTAAGGAATAAACATCCATCGTTTTTTTTCTTCTAACTGGTGAGATAATTTTTCTTATAGATAATGTGGAAAATACAATAATACTTGAAAAGATAAGAGATCATGGTCTAATATGGTAGTTTTTCATACTTTAAAATTGAAAGCCAAAGAAAGAAATACATTTAATATAGCACCTAGTACCAAAAAAAGAGATAAATAAGAGATAAGTATGTCTTCAATTATTGCCATCAAGACAGCCTTTATTAACATTTTGATGTATACACCACCACTTTTTTTTTTTTTTTTTTTTTTTTTTTGAGACAGAGTCTCACTTTGTTGCCCAGGCTAGAGTGAGTGCCGTGGCGTCAGCCTAGCTCACAGCAACTTCAAACTCCTGGGCTCAAGCGATCCTCCTGCCTCAGCCTCCCGAGTAGCTGGGACTATAGGCATGCGCCACCATGCCCGGCTAATTTTTTCCATATATATTTTTAGCTGTCCAGATAATTTCTTTCTATTTTTAGTAGAGACGGGGTCTTGCTCTTGCTCAGGCTGGTCTCGAACTCCTGACCTTGAGCGATCCACCCGCCTCGGCCTCCCAGAGTGCTAGGATTACAGGCGTGAGCCACCGCGCCCGGCCCCACCACCACTTTTTAAATACACATACAGATACATTAATATGAATATGTATACACATTTTATGGGATCATACTACACATTTTTTTATTCTTATATTATAAACATTTGTCAAATATTTTACTGAAAACGTGATTTTTAATGACCATTTTGTCTCTCTAAATGATAGTTTCTGTAAAGGAATTCATGAACTGAGGGCACTTTGGTACTAGAATGTGAAACAATAAGAAATAGTGTCTTGGCCGGGCGCCATGGCTCACGCCTGTAATCCTAGCACTCTGGGAGGCCGAGGCGGGTGGATCGCTCGAGGTCAGGAGTTCGAGACCAGCCTGAGCAAGAGCAAGACCTCCGTCTCTACTAAAAATAGAAAGAAATTAATCTGGCCAACTAAAATATATATATAAAAAAAAAAATTAGCCGGGCATGGCGGCGCATGCCTATAGTCCCAGCTACTCGGGAGGCTGAGGCAGTAGAATTGCTTAAGCCCAGGAGTTTGAGGTTGCTGTGAGCTAGGCTGACACCACAGCACTCACTCTAGCCCGGGCAACAGAGTGAGACTCTGTCTCAAAAAAAAAAAAGAAATAGTGTCTTTATGTTTATACTTTATACCCATTGTCAGCCCTGCCTCTTATTCCATGGCTTCACATTGTACCATACTCTTTCCTTTTTTTTTTTTTTTTTTTTTTTTTTTTGAGACTGAGTCTCGCTCTGTTGCCTGGGCTAGAGTGAGTGCTGTGGCATCAGCCTAGCTCACAGCAACCTCAGACTCCTGGGCTCAAGGGATCCTTCTGCCTCAGCCTCCCGAGTAGCTGGGACTATAGGCATGCGCCACCATGCCTGGCTAATTTTTTCTATATATATATATTTTTAGTTGTCCATATAATTTCTTTCCATTTTTAGTAGAGACAGGGTCTCGCTCTTGCCCAGGCTGGTCTCGAACTCCTGAGCTCAAACAATCGTTCCGCCTTGGCCTCCCAGAGTGCTAGGATTATAGGCATGAGCCACCGCGCCTGGCCTTTCCTTATTTTTTGAGGCCTGTTTTGGCAGAGCGTGTAAAATCTTAGGTATAAGTATTACTCAAAAGTCAGAAGAAAATCAGATTTTCATTTCAAGATTCTGTTGAAGTTACCTATCCCCTTCCTTTACTCAATCTTACAGTTGCATAGCCTCTTTAAGATCTCTTTGTCTCCTTTTTTTTTTTTTTAAAGGCCCCTTAGAATTTGCAAATGAAACAGTTTTGCTCTTTAGAATTATGGTATCCATCTCTCTGTTAGACATTGTTCATGGGTTTTTTCTGTAAGTGGATGAGGATATTAGAATCTTGAGTATTGACCATTTTCTTATGTATTCCTTTGACTATAAATAAAATAGATGCATGACAATTATTTTTAATTTGATTAGGTTTCCTTGTCACCTGGATCATCTTGAATAATAGAGTTGGTAGAGCTGTCTCATTTTTGTAATTATTTTTCTTTATAGTTAATTTTTTGTTACTAATATGTATACTTGCATTATTGAATATCTCTGTATAACACCTTTTAAAAATCTTTTTTGTGATAAAATATACATAAAATTTACCATTATAGTTATTTTTAAATGTACAATTCAGTAGCATTAGTGCATTCATAATGTGCAACCATCATAATTTTATGTAACCATGAGTACTATTTTCAGGACTTTTTTGATCATCTCAAACTGAAACTCCGTACCTATTAAACAATAACTCCCCAGTCCTCCCTCCCCCTGCCCTTGGTAACTTCTCTTCTACTTTTTTTCTCTGTGAATTTGCCTATTCTAGATACCTCATATAACTGAAATCGTGTAATATTTGTCCTTTTGTGTCTGGTTTATTTCATTTAGTACAATGTTTTCAAGGTTCCCCCGTGTTGTATCATGTACAGGTCGAGTATCCCTTATCCAAATGCTTGGGAACAGAAGTGTTTTGGATTTCAAATTTTCGAATATTTACCAATACTTAACTGGCTCAGCACCCCTAATCCAAAAATCTGAAATCAGAAATGCTTCAATGAGCATTTCCCTTGAGCATCACGGTGCTCAAAGAGTTTCAGATTTTGGAGCATTTTGGATTTCAGATTTTCAGAGTAGAGATTTTCAACCTGTATCAGAATTTTATTCCTTTTTTATGGTGAATAATGTTCCATTGTATGTATATAGTACATTTTGTTTATCCATTCATTTGTTAATGGACACTTAGCTGTTTCTACATTTTGGCTGTTGTAAATAGTGCTGCTATGAACATTGGTGTGTAAGTATCTCCTAGAGTCTCTGTTTTCAATTCTTTCGGTTATATACCTAGGAATGGAATTGCTGAATCATATGGTAATTCTATGTTTAACTTTTGAGGAGCTGCCAAACTGTTTTCATAGTGGCAGCGCCATTTTACATACTCATCTGCAATATGCAGGATTCCACTTTCTCCACATCCTCACCAACACTTATTTTCTGTTTTCTGGGGGGAGTGGGAGGGGTTTGTGTTGATTTTTAAGAGTGGCCATCATAATGGGTGTGAGATGATACCTCATGATTTTGATTTTCATTTCCCTAATGACTGACGATATTGAGCATCTTTTTGTGTGCTTATTGGCCATTTTTCCGTCTTTGGAGAAATGTCTGTTCAAGCCCTTTGCCCATTTTTGAATTGGGTTTTCTTTTTGTTCTTGAGTTGCTTGTAACACCTTTTTAAAAGTAAAAGATACACTGTAATAATCCAGACTATGTTTCTCCCTTCTCAGGATTCCTACAGGAAGCAAGTAGTAATTGATGGAGAAACTTGTCTCTTGGATATTCTCGACACAGCAGGTCAAGAGGAGTACAGTGCAATGAGGGACCAGTACATGAGGACTGGGGAGGGCTTTCTTTGTGTATTTGCCATAAATAATACTAAATCATTTGAAGATATTCACCATTATAGGTGGGTTTAAGCTGAGTATAATAAATTGACATTGAGGAGTAATTACAGTTTTCATTTATTGAGTCTTTGCTAACCGCCATGCATATATTATCTAATTTCAATTTTAAAATAATTTTTGTGAGGTAGGTAATATCCATGTTTTAGAAATGAAATTCATGGGGATTAGAGCAGTGGAGTAACTTGTTCCAGATTGCATAGATAGTGGTGGTACTGGAATTGAAACTTAGACCCCGTTTGACTCCAAAACTTTCTGTACTTTTAACCACACTACACTAGAGAAGCAAGACTGTAAACTTTTTAGATACATCATAAAAATGAAAGCTGTAAACAAAAAGATGCAAAGGTAATTTGAGATGGTATCACTTGAATAGTCTTAAGAATAGTCACATATACTTAGTAGAGAATTTCTTGGACTGGATAAACAACTCTGAAGTAAATGAAGAATTAGAACAGTTACAGATTTTTTTTTTTTAATTCTGACAAATCTGCATAAAACTGACTAATCATTATTGTATTAAATATGTTTATATTCTGTTTCTTTAAGGGTTTGCAGTTTTCATAAAACTGCATATTAAACAAATATTCTACTCACTAGCTATGTCATGTAACAGTGAGTTAGCCTAGTTAAGAGGTTTAACATTTTATTTAAGAACATTTATCATAGCATGTTTACTCTATAGTCTAATAATAGAGAAAAAGAAATTTGGGTGAGTGGTAGTGGTAGTATTTTTACTGAGTAGTAAATATGTGAAATTGGTTAACTTATCCATGTTAACCCGTCTAATAAGTAGAGGAACTGGGAATTTGAAGCGATTCTGACTCTGTTGTCTACTCTGCTCATTTTTCCCATGTTACATCTTTGAAACCCACCTAAAATTGTGAAGGAATGTAATTTTGCACCAATTTAGAGTTTATGCACATCTCATTGAAAATTAGCAGCATGTAGAAGGGCTTTTAACAGAACAAACAGTACAGTGACTTCAGTGTTGTCCACCTAGAAATCAAAATCTTTCTCCTTGTCACTCTGTCTCTTGCTTTTTGAGAAAGTACTGTGAAAGTTATGTTAATGCCATAATTCAGGTTTTTGTAAAAATATTTTTTACATATATATTTAACCACACATATAACATACGTTTCTAAGATTATTAATGTAATTTTTAAAATTAGGCATAGCATTTTTGGTCTAGAATTTTTCAGTATTTTCTGTTTTATCATTATGATTTACCTGTGTATGAACCTATAGATTGTAGTTTTACCATATTTGTAGGTGTTTGATCTTTTAAGAAATATATATGGTCTCTGTTTACAGTGGAGAAAAAAAATAACTAAAAGGAGAAGAGAGAAAATTTTGATATGGTGGAAATTAGGAGTTACATTGTCTTTTAGCCAAATTTTATAAAACAAAAGTTGTGAACAGTTTTTGAAAGATATTTATGTTACTCATGTCTCTGCTATAACTTTTTTTTTCTTCCTCAGAGAACAAATTAAAAGAGTCAAAGACTCTGAAGATGTACCTATGGTCCTAGTAGGAAATAAATGTGATTTGCCTTCTAGAACAGTAGACACAAAACAGGCTCAGGACTTAGCAAGAAGTTATGGAATTCCTTTTATTGAAACGTCAGCAAAGACAAGACAGGTAAGTAGAACTACAGAATAAGTAAAAATCTGTTTTCTGCAAAATATATCAAGTGATTTTAATGATTAATCATAATTATATATATTCTAATAATATCATTTAAGCAGTACGAGGGCAAGGACATTAATAAATATACATGCCAGATAACATAAATGTTTTTATGTCACTTAATATGATTTATCAATTTTTCTCTCCATTATGCTAAAATAGGAAATAAAACAATGTTTATTTGGTAAATGTTCTCTTCTCTTGAGAGGGCGGTGCTTCTTGATAATATTTTTGGCTTTTGTTTCTTTCCACATTGAAAATTTCTCTTCAACTCTGAGCACATCTTACATTTAGAATTCAAGAGATGTGGGAATTTTTTCATGTTATATACATAAAGACATAGAAAAGGGGAACAAAATTTGAGTTTCCAATTTTAGAAGTGCTAAAGAGTACTATATCATGTTTCTAGATTGAATTTTGTTGTATTTGAAGAATTTTATTTCGATGGAATTTTTTTGAGGACATTTATTTTTGGAGAAAGTTTTCATTAGAGCAAGAGAATACTTAGGAAATAAATAGAAATTCTCAGTTATTCATTTATTGTGTTGTTCTGACAAAAATTAATGCCAAATGGAACCTGAATGTTATTTCAAAAATAATCTCTGTTTTAAAAATAACTTTTTCTGTAGGTAAAAATAAAATAATTTTGGTTGATATTATTTAACGTGTTTGTATGAAACAAGTTTAAGATGCAGAAAAAAAATCCTAAAAAGGATTATATAAAGATAAGGAGTACAATTTTCATATACAGTCATGCATTGCTTAACAGTGGAGATACATCCTGAGAAATGCATCCTAAGGTAATATTGTCATATGTACTTCACACAAACCTAGATGGTATAGTCTGTTACACACCTAGGCTATATGGTATACCGTCTTGCTCTTAGGCTACAAACCTGTACAGTATGTTATGGTACTAAATACTGTAGGCAGTTGTAACACAATGGTAAGTATTTGTATATCTAAACATATCTAAATGTAGAAAAGGTATGAAAATGTGGTATAAAAGATTTAAAAAATGGTATACCTGTATACTTACTATGAATGGAGCTTACAGGACTGGAAGTTGCTCTGGGTGAGTCAGTGAGTGGAGTGGTGAGTGAATGTGAAAGTTCAGGGCATTACTGTACGCTACTATAGACTATATAAACGCTATATACTAAATTTATAAAAAAATTTTTCTTTAATAATATCCTTAGCTTACTGTAACTTTCTTTATAAACTTTTTGATTTTTCTAATTTTTTGACTCTTGTAATACTTAGATTAAAACACAAACACATTGTATAGCTATACAAAAATATTTTCTTTGTATCCTTATTCTATAAGCTTTTTTCTATTTTTAGAATTTTTATTGTTTTTTTACTTTTTAAACTTTCTTGTGAAAAATTAAGACATGCACATACATTAGCCTAGGCCTACACAGGGTCAGGATCTTCGGTATCACTGTCTTCCACCTTCACATTTTGTCCCACTGGAAGGTCTTCAGGGGCTATAACATGCACGGAGCTGTCATCTATGATAACAACGCCTTTTTCGGAATACCTCCTAAAGGACCTGCCTGAAGCTGTTTAACAGTTAACTTTTTGAAGGAATACATTCTAATGATTAAAAATATAGTATAGGTAATACACAGACCAGTACTATAGTTATTTATTATCAAGTATCATATACTGTACATAACTGTATATGCTGTAGTTTTATACAACTGGCAGCACACATTTGTTTACACCAGCATCAGCACAAACATGTAAATGCGTTGTGCTATGTTGCAATGGCCACAACATTATTAGGCCATAGGAATTTTTCAGCTCCATTATAATCTTATGGGACCATTGTCATATATGCAGTCTTTTGTTTACTGAAATGTTATGTGGCACATGACTGTATTAAGAAATTGATCAATTTATGTTCCATAAATTTGTTAGGGCTTTTGCTGGCTACGTGTACCTGTGAGCCCAGAAAATTGATTTTGTAGAATTTAACTTCTGTAATGCTAGTAGTTAAAAAAAAGATATGATGAACAACTCGTTACATTGTTAAACTTATAAAAATGGGCATTCTGGAAGTTTTATTAAATTTTGTAAAGGTGAAAATTTAAACATAAATTATTCAACTGGTACATATGTCTTATATCCCTACTGGGAGATCCTATGTACCTCTTCCTAGTTATACAGTTTTGGTACATAATAAAGAAACAATGAATTCTATTTTATTAATAAGCCTTTGTTTTGGGATTAAAGATCGAATTTCTGTAGTTTGACCATCATGCAAATATCTCTTCTCTGGCAGTTTTATGAAAACCTGATTTATAGGTTAAAGAAAGACTTGATGTACTTCATTTCACTTTAGAGGAATTAAGATTTCATTTAAATACATTCCCAGGTTTCAAATACTAGGAAGAGGGTTGGTTTTTGTCTCCTTTTTACTAGTCTTTTCTTACCAGTCTCCTTGATTTTTTTTAGGCACTCAGAAAACATGATTCTAGTATTTATAACTTTTTCTTCCAACATTTTCTTATGAAATACTTTCAAATATAAAATTGAAAGAATTTCATTGAAAACATGCAAACCTACTACCTAGATTCTATCATTATCATTTTATTATACTTGCGTTATTTACAACTTTTAAAAGATGCTTTTTAGACTGGGGAACATTTTAGTTTACATTTTACAAAGAAAATACTGAAGATACTTTGCCTAATGTTGTGAAGAGTTGCAGTAGAGAAGTGCTTCTTGTACTTTCATAATGCATACATATCAACTGGGTTTATTAAAATCTAGATTCTAATTCAGATTAGAATTAATTCATTAATTAATTGAGGTTGGGACCTGTGATTCTGTGTTTCTAACAAGTTCCTAGGTGATGCTGGTTTTGGTGCAGGGTCCATCCGCACTTTAAGTAGAAAGGCAGTAAAGAACAGTAAGAGGAGTTGTCCTGTTAATCCCACAGCATTGCTGTCTACATCTTGTTGATAAGTCTAGATGAGCCGTGTCTCCATTTATTGTCGTATGATTATTACCTCAGAAGTACTGATTTATTCTTGCTGTTTGACATTAATGCTTAAATATAACACAGCATTCATATTTGATCAGAAAACTACATGGCATTTCCTTTTAAAGTAGATTTTTAGGTTTTATACTGTTTTGTGACTTTGGGTTTTTTTGTTTTGTTTTGTTTGATTTTTTTGAAGATGTATGATATGTAAGTAGGTTTACTTACATTTGCTTTGTAGACATTTATGTGGACCTTCTAATTAAAATATAGAGGAATATAATACAAAAGATTGCTTGTACATCTTAATCTAGCACTTAGCCTTTCTTATATCCTGTCTTATTGGTGTTTTTATGTAATTTATGTTGCTAAGCTATAACTTAAGTATTTAATTTCTGTTCTTTGATTTCTTTTTATTATTAAGTGGACTTGATTTTCTTAGAAATTAATTTGCCTTTGTAGAGTTTATTCATCTTCCTCTGTTGAAATTAATATTTACCTGCTTTTGGAAGACTTTAAAGAGCTAGTTCAAGTAACTGTAGAGATTATAAAATGAAATACGTAAATTTTAATAAACTTTACATCTCCAGTTTATGAAGCCCTACTTTCTACAGAGTATTTCGTTACTCATCTGTTTGATTTATTTCTTATTTAAGCAAAATTAATCTGTATTCTTATTTTATCAGCAACTTGGTTTTTTTTTTTTTTTTTTGGAGACAGAGTGTTGCTCTTTTTGCCCGGGCTAGAGTGCCGTGGCGTCAGCCTAGCTCACAGCAACCTCAAACTCCTGGGCTCAAGCAATCCTACTGCCTCAGCCTCCTGAGTAGCTGGGACTACAGGCATGCACCACCATGCCCAGCTAATTTTTTCTATATATTTTTAGTTCAGCTAATTTCTTTCTATTTTTTTTTTTTTTTTTTAGTAGAGATGGGGTCTCACTCTTGCTCAGGCTGGTCTCGAACTCCTGAGCTCAAACAATCCAACTGCTTTGGCCTCTCAGAGTGGTAGGATTATAGGCATGAGCCACTGCGCCTGGCCCCAGCAACTTGTTTTGTACCATAATTTTTAATCTTGATCATGAGCCTAAAACACAAACATCAAAAAGAATGTTATTCAAGTTATAGAAACAGAACATTCATTTAGAAGTTCTTGTAGATATAAATCAGGGGTTGGCAGACTTTTTCTTTAAAGGGCCAGATGGTAAATATTTTAGGCATTGAGGGCCGCAAGTGGTATCTGTTGTATATTTCTTTTTTATTATTATAATCTTTTAAAAACGCAAAAACCATTGTTAGCTTGTGCATAGTACGAAAATAGTCTGTGGCTTCATTTGGCCTGTGGGTTGTAGTGTGCTGATTCACTGATTCTCTGGGTAACTTCAGTGTTTGATTAGACACTGGCACTTAGGTCAGACTTTCAACTCAAACTTTAGTAATTATAAAGTAAAGCTTAAGTATTTTGTGAAAGGGAAATAGAAACTTTACCCTAATACTTTTAAAGCTAAGGATTGCAGAATATATATTTTTACTAACTTAATTACTTTGTAATTTAAAAAAAAAACCATTGACTACAATATAATGCATTATGTATTTTTTACAATCAGCTTAGTCCATATCTGAAAGGCAAAAGGAGTTATTTTGTGCTGGTACATTGTTTGTGGTCCCTGTGTTCCCAGGACTGCTATCTAGTTCACATTTATCTGGGCAGTTTAGTAACTGACAGATTTTTCTGGTCCCTTTGGACAGTGCATGGCAGTGATGGCAAAGGCCGATGAAACTGAAAGATTGACACCATTGGAATCAGCTGTATATTTTCTAGTCCGCTAACGTCAAAAGTGGGGAGGGTTCAGTAAAGTGGATGACAGAAACAGAATTTTCAGAGTATGCTCTACTCCTTATTCAACTCTTTTGCTTTCTGGAGGTCTCAATTTGTACATAATATAAAAATTAGTTTTATGAACTTAAAAATGTTGAGTGATTAATTTCCTGGTTTTGTTTTTAATTTCTAGATACTTAATTGTTAGAAGAACTCCATTAACAAAAACTTCTCAGGAAATTATTTTAACAAGGCAAAACAAACAAAAAACTTCCTTATGTGCCATATCTCTCTGTTTAATAATAGTTGTCTGTGTACGTCCGATCAATATTTTGAACTTTAGCCTTTTATGAGTTAAAAATTGACAAAACAAGTACTAAGCACCTGCTGTGCACCATGGTAGCCTCCCAGTAGTGGTTTTGCTATATTTCAGCAGTACCTGAGGTGGGCTATAGTTTGGCAAGGTTTCTTGAGAAAGTCAGGGATACAAAGTTGGTTTTTGGAATATATCTTGTTCTTTCATTTCCTTCCCCCAAGAAAGCCAGTATTCTTGCATCTGTGTATAATTAATATATTTCATGTGTTATTTCCTTGACAGAGTTTTGCAGAAATTTTTACAGATTGAACAGGAACAAATACTTTCTTAAAACAAAATCTCTTAGTGAAAACATAGGTACCAGGATATAAAATACTTTCGGTTAACAATTCTTCCTCAGTATGGAGTGCTCTGTTTCCATTGTCTCGCAGTATGTTTTCAGGTGATAGCTGAGGTGAAAATATTGTCAAATCTCTTGATTTTAAAAAATTTACGTATTTTAATGTGTACACTTCTGTTCCTACATAAGGATTTTCATTTGTTCTTAAGAGTTTTATAAGTGATATTTGGAAAAGAGTGTATGTGGCAACAAGCCGTATTCTCCAGAATAAATCATTGAATGCCAGTTAACAGCTTAGCAACTAGCCACAGTAGGTATTAAATATCTGTTTTGGCTATAGTTCATCTTAAAAAATTATCTACAAATTTTAGAATATGAAACCAGTGTTCTGTTTCATAGGTGTATACTGTATGCAGTTTTCTAAAATAAGAGCTAATGCCAGTGGTTTAAGGTGCACACAAAGATAAATAACAATGTTCTCATTTTCTCTTGATGTCAGTATGACTTTAAAGTACATTATCAAGAAGTATCTAATTTAAGTCTGAAAAAATATGGTAAATAACAGATTCTTTAAAATCAAATTTAAATTTCATATTAGTAAAAATAAGAAATGGAAAAAAATCACTCTGGAATAACTATTTTTCAGTGTCTGAGCCAGTGAGATCTTAACACTGAATTCTTGGTGGTGGGTAGTAATCTCTTCTTTTTAATTATTGGCTTCCAATTCTCTCTGCATTGCTGGAAACAAAAATCATGTATCCTGGTATTGGTGATGGGGATGCTCACAATGAAAAAATAGACATATTCAAATTGATTTTAGAAATAAATTACAATCAAAATTTGTTTCTGCTAAATTAGTAGTGAACCAATGGGTTTTTTTTCCCTCTTGTAGCATGTTTTCGTGCTTCTACATTGACCTTATAACTTTTTTCCAAACATGAAAGTTTACATTCTTAAAAAATTTAAGAAAATATGAGCTTTTACCTGGTTTGTGTATGTAGATATATATATATTTCTTAAATTTCTTGCATTGATTTTCACATTGAAAAAATCATTTATGAAAATATAGTAAATGACAGAGCTCAGGTTTTACATTTTACATGCGTTACGAAAGAGTTCTTTTCATGCCTTAAATTATATTGCTTAATAATAAAAAGTTCTAATATATAATTTTTTCAAGGATAAGTGAGTAAAAATAACCCTTCCCTCTTAAGGATTAATGATAAAATATAAACTATTAAAAACTTTTATATACAAATGGGGATGTAGTTTAAAGTGCCAACATATTTAATGATTTCAAAAAGTAGTTGGAAATTTTTATTCCTATCTGGCTCAGCTAGCTAGTTGATCAAATTGATTCCATTAAAAATAAGATAAATAATTTCTTGAGCTGTAATGATTTTTGTTATTAGTTGAAATATATCACTGGATGGTGTATGTTAATAACATGAGATATGCATTTTAATATGTAATCACATTACACAATGCCTGCTTTTTAACTGAAACTTAATTTTATGAATTTTAAGTTAAAATTTTACTTAAAAGGTAAATTAGTGAACTCTACTGAAGCAGTTCTTAATGTACTCCTAAGACTTGTAAAAATTAATATGTCCTAAAAAATTGAAGTGTCTTTTTCTTAACTATTGTAGGCAATAAATATACACATGACTTTTGCATGCAAAAATTAAGCCATAGCCTAGCCATTGGCTTACTTCGGTTAATACTTAGGGGCTAATTCTCTGTGCCTGATGGAATTTAAAACTACAAGTCATACTTACATATATATTAGCTTTTTAGGTGCTAGGTCCATTTTGTCACATTTGGTTCAATAGAAATATTGATGTTACCAATCCCAGAAAGCTCAAATATACCAGTCCCCAAATTAAGTAATTCACTCTTAAAATTAAAAAGAACAGAATAAGCTTAAAATTAATGTGCAGTAAAATATACCAGCTTTCCTAAGCACTTAAATCTTTCTTTTAGAAGAATGAACACAAATATTACATCTTTTAAATTAATTTGCACTACATGTAGATTAATTTTTGTGTATTTCTTTTTTAGATATAAGTGTCTGCTTTGGTGATATGTTTTTCTGGGCAAAGTAGCAGTACAGTTAACTGAGCACTTTATACCCCTTGGCTTCTGCCTAAGTTTCTGGATTGGAAAAGATTAAAAACTTTTTCTCCATGTGGCCATATGTGATTGTGCTTGTCATAGCTTTCTTATCACAGCCTTCAGCAGGAAAAACCCCTTTGCAAAATTTAAGAATAGAAGGTACAAAGCCAGTATGGATTGTACACTGTTCTGAAAATTATTTTTAAGACTTATAGTAAGGATATAAAATGTTCCTATTTTGCATGTGTATTTTAAACAGATTATAATGTTTTATATTATGGCAAATAGCCATCATTTAACATTTTAATTTAAATAATATATTTATCCATTCACAAAAGTTCCAGTTGAGGCTCCACTCGTGGACACTGAAAATAGACTGAAAAATGTTATAATTGAAAATAAAAGTCAAGATTAAAGTCTGTTCGTTCACCTTTATTTTGAGATGCTTTTTGTGTTTGAGCAAAGGTTTTTACATCACAGTTGTACCATTTTTCTTCCCTTTGGAATCAGTAGTACATAAGTAGTACTGATGGGAGTCAGTAATACATAAATTACCTATTTCCCTAAGTCAAAGAAATAACTTAAACCTAACTTCAGTTTAGGTTTTAATTCCAAGACTAGCAAACTAAAATAATTGCATTAAATTGATAAACAGGTACTAATACATGTATTTGGTTTTTTTTATGATTGTTCTTGATTCGTAATTAAAATTTTTAAAATTCTAATTCCATTAGAAAACAAAACTCACTTTCAAGAACAAACCAGGATTCTAGCCCATATTTTAAAACTGCATCCTCAATTTTCATCAAACAGTCTGATGTCTGTTTTAAAAAAAAATTCTTAAGTAAAGCTCATAATTTCAAATTTCTTGCACATGGCTGTCCCAATAAATTACTCTTACCAATGAAACAGACTTTAAAGAAGTTGTGTTTTACAATGCAGAGAGTGGAGGATGCTTTTTATACATTGGTGAGAGAGATCCGACAATACAGATTGAGAAAAATCAACAAAGAAGAAAAGACTCCTGGCTGTGTGAAAATTAAAAAATGCATTATAATGTAATCTGGTAAGTTCAGCATATTAATTTTGGAAGAAAGCAGATGTCTTCAAAGGTAACAAAGTAGCAATCACCGTGGAACTACTTAGGTGTGGTATTCTAATTTGAAGAATTAAAAGTAAGAAACTTATAGTCTGTTTCCATAATTAATACATTTATTTTTAATCTAAAAGGTATTATAATTGAGACCATTTTGATGGCTATAGTAGACTAATCTACATTCAGCATGAGGTCTGATGATTTAATTACTGTTACGTAAACTAAGCATTTGGGAACCTTTATTTTTAAGGGAAATCACACTCACGTTTTAAGATAATCAGCAGCTTTTGATTTTTCTGAGGGAAACGTAAAAGAAATGGTATAGAGTAATAAGATTGAGTGTTCTAGAAGGTGGGAAAGAGCCACTCTTACAATGTATTTACCTTTGGGACATTTCACAAGCAACCAACTATTCTGCCTGTGTTCTGCTATTCAGTGGCATCAACAGCACTGGGAAGTTTAGGATGACTCCTACTTCCTTTTCATCCCACAAGCTTGTGGGGTGGAAGCAACCCACATATTCTATGATGTTACATTCCATGTCTTTTGTCACATCATTAGTTCAGCCCTCTGTCATTTCTTGCTGGGACTATGTACAACCTCCCATTTGATTTACCTGTTGCCATCAGTCATTGTACAACTAGAGAGATATACTTAAGAGAAATGTCATTCTCTTGTCTTTGAATCTAGTCACTAACTTAACTATAGAATAAAATCTTAAGTTCCATGGCATGTCATACATGGTCCTTACCACCTTCCCACCTCTCCAGCCCTTTTTTGGCCTTTGCCTAAAAACTCCATCATCTTGCTTTGTCCTTATATAAACAAACACCATATCATTTCCTACTTTCCCTTGAGTCTTCGTTCTTGTTTGGAATGCCAGTATTCTTATCCCTAATCTTACTAATTAGCTTATACACTTTCGTGAATCCCCAATCTCCTATTCTCTAAGTCTCTTTCTAAACCGTGAGACTGGGCATAGTCTACTTCCTGTGTATTCCCAATTTACCCTCCTTAACTATTATACACTTCCCATATTATATTGAAATAACCTCTTTTGTGTTTCATTCCTACATTAGGCAGTAGAATCTTAGCCAGAATCATGTATTTTTAATCTTTGCATGTCCATTGCCTCATGAAGTTCCTGACACATAGTAACTGCCCAAAGATTTATTGAGTGGAATCTCTCATTTTCCTTTCTAAACTAACCCACATTCTGTCTTGCTCAGAAAATACTTCTTTCAATAGGTGTCATACAATTCATGCCAAAGCTTAAGTTGTTGATGGCGTAGTTTATAACATACAACGTTTTGTGAGAATGTGAAATAAATTTAGTTTTCAAAAACTACTAGGATGTCACTTATTGTAATTATTAAACTAAAAGTTGGTATTCTTTATTATATGAATTTTAAGTATCTCCTAAAGATATTATGTGGTGTACTAATCTAAACTCAGAAGAAATAAGGCATTAATTCTTACTGAGATTTACAAACTCTTAATATTTTTTGAGTATCATTGGGTAAAGCAATATTTCAGTTTGGAAGTTCTGGTAAAATATAACATTACAATGCAGTTTGAAAAGTTGAACTTTGTAAATAACAGTACCATAACCAGATTTAAGTGGTGGTTTTAATTTTTTATTTTCCTCTCCTATTTTCTATTAGATGACTTTTAAAATAGTACTATTTGGAGTAAAATAAAATAAGTTTTATGCTTTAAATTATATTTAAAACAAAGATGTAAGCATATACTATTCTAAAATTTTTAATTTGTGTAAACTATTTTTTCACAGTGACTATAGTGTGAATGTCAAATAATTGTTTGACATGATGAATCCTTATTTTTTCAGTAGATATGGATAGCATTTATATAAAGAAGAAGTATACTTGGTAATATTTAAAAATTTAAAGTTAAATAAAAATACTTTTTAAAAAATTTGATAATAATAAAAATGAATTTTTCTTAGTCCTGAAAAACGTTAGGTTTAAACAAAATAATAAAAGTTTTATCTATGTGTGTATGAGAATGATTAGTTCCCATATGAGAAAAAGGAATTCACTGCTCTGTGTTAGGTTAATTGTGGTATTTTCCTAATCATTGAAATGATTTAATTTTAATAAGATTATGTAGAGGGGAAGTTCAGTGCAACATGAGCCTAAAGTGTTTGTCAAAATCTTAGAAGAGGGTAATGTTATCAAATTCTTTCTTGTCTCTTAAATACTTGTATATTGTTTTCACCATAGAATCTGTCTTCTCTCTATCCATATCGTGGTTTTTCATTTCTTCTGCTTCACTATTTTAGTATCATTGGCATTTTTCTTCATTATGAAAGTAGTTGAAATGGAGTGTGGACTGTGTAAGGATGTGTGATCAAAGGGAATTCATGAAGGGTAGGGGAGTTAGAGTAGGTCCTCTTTTAAGATTGTCACATTTTAAGGGTTTATGACTCCAAATTGTCAAGTGTTGGCAAGCTGCAGAATAATCTTTATTATATCATTGGAAGTTTTTCCCTTTATATGTGTTAAGAAGGTTAGCATGAATGGATACACACACACACATACACACACACACACATGTGTAATTAAGCTTTGATTGTATTGCTGATAAATTCTCTCTTAGAATTTTTCCTTTCTCCTTTGGGAGAGACACAAGCATATGTTTGTATTCTATCAGTGATGATATCAGAAAGTGGAAAACATTAAGGAGTAGAGTTTGGGGACTTTGTTGGGGACATTTATTCAATAGCATTCAAACCAATAATACTGGTTTTTATCCTACCGTTTGTTTAAGTGCAGGCAAGCCTCTCATTCCCACTCTTTGTTTACTTCTCTTAAAATGTTGGTCATGCTTTTCTGAATTATAGATACATTGTGAAAATTAGTTAAATGTAACTAATTTTGTTTGAAAGAAAATTTTTTTCTTTGAAAGAAAATGCTCTAAATTAATTTTGTTATTTTGAAGTATTGTTGAAGATTTTAGTAATGCAGTAAAGGAGAAATCACAGTGTTACATTTTTAAATTATTTTCAAGATAATATAACTTAGTTAATTTACTCATACATATTATAATATTTATACAATTGATAATATGCAACAGAGGTGATTTTACGAGTAAAAACTCAATTTTCATTGTTATTCAAGTGGGCTTGAGTTATACAACTTAATTTGTTGAGTATTCGTTCCTAAGACTCCCTCTAGTGTCTAGGTTTGGAAGCATTATTTGGTTAACAGGCTTTTTTAAACTTTTATTTTATTTTTTACTTATTTTTTATGTTTTTGATAAAGAGATGGTCCCATTCTGTTGACCAGGCTGAAGTGCAATGGTGCAGTCATAGCTCACTGCAGCCTCCAACTTCTGGGCCAAAGTGATCCTCCTGCCTCAGCCTCCTGAGTCTCTAGAATTACAGGTGTGAGCTACCACACCCAGCCAGATTTTCTTTTTATAGTTACTGTTCAGTTGGATAGATTTTAAAATACAGAGAGGATTATATTTTTTCTTCAATTTTTTTTTGCTTTTACTTATATTTTTCTTAATAGATGACAAGAATTGACTTATGTATTCTTGCCTAATTTAAATATTGCAGGTTTAAAATCTGTTCTACCACTTTCACAGTGCCATTTTTCACATTATGGATTATTAGGTTGAAAATTATTCTGATTTAAAATCACTTTTAGCCATAATGATTTAGTTACCTTGCTTTAATCACAAATAGATGTAGGCCACAATGACTAAATGTTGGACTCTTTGAAGACAGGGCATTTGGCTTTTTATGGCAAGCTTTTGAATACCTAATATATTAAACAGAAACTAAAACAATGATAAATAATCTCCTCCATGTTGGTAAACTATACCACCATTCAGATGACTTAGCTCATTTCTCCACAAATCAGAGATATTACAGTTTTCAAAGTAATATTGTTCTGTGTTGGGGTCACTTTAAACCTCTTTCTTAATGATAAGTATATGAATTGAAACTACCGTCTTAATTTATATTATTTGAAAACTGAAATAATTTGTTTAGATAGTGTTTACTTCATGGTAAACTATCAGAATATGTTCAGATACTGTATATGTCTTGGTAAATTACATAAATGTAGAACCAGAGCTCAAATAAAGTCCAGAAACTCAGGGACATTAAATATACAAACACACACAGGCATTTGGGTTTTGGTGACCAAGGTTTGCCAGTGTGGAAAAATAAGTAGCAAATTATGTTCTCTTGGGAGAAAGTCATTTGTTAAGCTTAAGATTCTGTGGCATTGATTATCATTGCCTATTGTGAAAATCAGTGTTCCTTTATGTAAATAATCACATTTTAATACTTCTTATGTATTTCAGGGTGTTGACGATGCCTTCTATACATTAGTTCGAGAAATTCGAAAACATAAAGAAAAGATGAGCAAAGATGGTAAAAAGAAGAAAAAGAAGTCAAAGACAAAGTGTATAATTATGTAAATACAATTTGTACTTTTTTCTTAAGGCATACTTAAGTAAAAGTGGTAATTTTTGTACATTACACTAAATTATTAGCATTTGTTTTAGCATTACCTAATTTTTTTCTGCTCCATGCAAACTGTTAGCTTTTATCTTAAATGCTTATTTTAAAATGACAGTGGAAACTTTTTTTTCCTCTAAGTGCCAGTATTCCCTGAGTTTTGGTTTTTGAATTAGCAATGCCTGTGAAAAAGAAACTGAATACCTGAGATTTCTGTCTTGGGGTTTTGGTGCATGCAGTTGATTACTTCCTATTTTTCTTACCAATTGTGGACGTTGGTGTGAAACAAATTAATGAAGCTTTTGAATCATCCCTAGTCTGTGTTTTATCTAATCACATAAATGGATTAATTACTAATTTTAACTTCAGTTGAGACTTTATGATTGGTTTTACTGAAACATTGAGGGAACACAAATTTATGGGATCCTGTTGATTCATCCTCTAGGCATCATGTCCTATAGTTTGTCATCCTTAATGAATGTAAAGTTACACTGTTCACAAAGGTTTTTGTCTCTCTTTCCACTGCTATTAGTTATGGTCACTTTCCCAAAAATATATTTTTTCTATAAAAAGAAAAAAATGGAAAAAAAATACAAGGCAATGGAAAAATATAAGGCCATTTCCTTTCCATGTTAGATGAATTACTATAAGACTCCTAATAGCTTTTCCTGTTAAGACAGACCCAGTATGAAATAGGGATTATAGCAACCATTTTGGGGGCTATATTTACATGCTACTAAATTTTTTAATAATGGAAAAAATTTTAACGTGTATAAAAAATTCTCATAGGAATTAAATATAGTCTACCTGTGTCAGATTGCTCTTTCATAGCATAACTTTAAATCTTTTCTTGAACTTCAGTCTTTGAAAATAGTTTTAATTCTGGTAGTGATATTAAAGAATATTTGGGCCAGTTATAGCTTAGTAGGTGTTAAGGAGACGAAGGTTGCAAGGCCAGGCCGTGTGTGAACCTTTGAACTTCATCGAGAGTTTCACAGCATGGACTGCATCGCTGTGGTCATCCAGTGTAGTCATGCATTGGTTGGTCAAAATGGGGGGACTAAGAGAGAGTTTGGGTAGCTCAACAAGATGCATTCTCAGTATATGGTAGTCCTACTGACAAATCAAGAGTATCACTTTTGTTTTTAAAAAAAACTTTTTGTAAAAAATTACTTTTAAATATTAACTTGAAAGTTGAGATTTTAGGGTGTGAAATTGCGAAGACATTAATTTTTTTTTAAAACAGCGAAATGAAAAAGTTTCAGAATCTAGGTTTGGCTAGTTCTCTTAACACTGGTTAAATGTTTCATAAATACTTTTCAAATTTAATCCATATTTAGTATCTAATGCTTAAAAAATTAACATTAATAAAAAGTCCTTTCAATACATTTAAAATGTTACTTAATTTGAAATATTTGAAGTGAGATGAGATGGTGTGGTAAGGTGAAAGTATCACTGGACTAGGAGGAAGGTGACTTAGGTTTTAGATATATGTATTAGAATTCTGATTTTGGGCAAATCACTTATCCATTTCTTCATGAAAAAAGTCATCTCAAAGGCTGTATCTAACTTCATAACTATGTGATTTGATTTACATTCAGTTTACATAAGGGTATACCTGTTTGTCAAGCTCAGCACAATCTGTAACTTTTTACCTGTGTTATCATCTTCAGTACCAGTCTTGGGCAAAATTGTGCAAGAGGTGAAGTTTATATTTGAGTATCCATTCTCCCGTTTTAGGATTCCTCTCCCATATTAGTTTCATCTTGCCTGCCTACCCTTCCGTATGTCTCATGACTTCATGCCATTTTTTTAAATACTTTTAATTCCCCTAACCTCAAGATTTATTGCTGCTATGGATATCTTCATGAAGGTTTCCCATTAAGTTACATCAAAATGCCCTACATCTTATTTCCTCAGAGCTCAAAATAATCTGACAAATATCATAATGGGATTTGACCTGGTAGCTAATTTTCACGTGGTGGCTGTAGTAATTTAATCTTGATCCTTGGAACATCATCTCTTTACTGCTCAGTTCATTAGTGACTAAGTAGGAATTTTCAAACTGGTATGAATACTCAGAACTCTATCTAGCGGAAGGAGAATTTAATAAAGGTAGTGCTGAAAGAATTCCTTAAGTAATCTACAACTAGTAATCTACAGACTAGCCCTGGTAATAGTGATACCTTGCATTGTGTTAATAACTCAAAGTCTTCTTACAATGAATAATATTTAAACATTTAATTCATAAGCAGTTTTGCAGAATTCATTTATTCAACAGATATTGAGTGCCTGCCAGATGCCAACCATTGCACAAGGCACGGAGGATTTGGTGTCCTCAAACAGGAAACGATCCCTGTCCTTAGGTAGTGCTAGAGAGGTCTGTGATATCTTAGTAAGGCCCTAGGTGCATGACCCAGAGATAACACAATGCATATTTTAGTTTTGCATAGAAGGGGTTTGGTCTCTAAAGTTTCTTCTAATTCTAAAACAATTGTTTTGCTATGATTCCAATGCAACCATTTAATCAAGCTATTTTATATAAATCACTTTACTTCACTGTTTTAAAGGAATAAACTTGATTATATTGTTTTTTATTTGGAATAACTGATTCTGTTGTGACAGTTGTAGCACACATTAAGTTGTGTGTCAGATACTAATGTTAAAATTCCCAAATATTCTAGTTTTCTCTTTTAAAATAGACTTTTACAAATTAAATACTGACTTCTAAAACAGTTTTGTTGATCTGGGTACGAATAAACAGGTGCCTGAACTAATTCACAGAAAAGGAAACTTGTGTAAAAATAAGATTTCTGAAACGCTATGGTAAACTACAGATTTATGGAACATTGTCTAGGTAGGGTATCAAGGCTTGTACAGTACCTCCTCTTGTTACTACACAGAGAAAGAAATGGCTGTACTTCAGGAACTGCAGTAAATAACTGAGAGGATGTTTAGGACTTAAGAATTTTTGATGTAGTTGGGCATTTTTTTTAAAGTAGTGCTAATTATCTTTTATTATGTGAATTTTGAATGGTTTAACAAAAGGTTTGTTTTTGTAGAGATTTTAAAAGGGGGGAGAATACTAGAAATAACAAATGTTATCTAATTATTACAGCCTTAAAGATAAAAATCCTTGTTGAAACTTTTTTTTAAGTACTAAATTACATAGTCTTAGGCATTAACATGTTTGTGGAAGAATATAGAAGACATATATAGAATAATTTGAGTGAATACTCCCAATTAGGAATTCTAGGCTCTATTTTAACTGAGTCACACTGCATAGGAACTTAGAACCTAACTTTTATAGGTTATCAAAACCTTTGCCACCATTGCACAATTTTGTCCTAATATATATAAAACATTTGTGAGGCATGTTAAGTTACAGTTTGCACAAGTTCATCTCATTTATATTCTAGTGATTTTTTTTCTTCTAACCATTTTTTTCCCAAACAGTATATACGTACATTTAGGATTTATTTTGTAGGCAGTAAAAACTATCTGAAGTTATTTCCATTTATCAAAAAGTAATAATTTCTTGATAATTATATAGTGATGTTTTTAAAAACCCAGCAGTTATTTTAACTTATATTTAATAACTTGTGTTAATATTGAGTAGCATGAATTCTGCATTGAGAAATTGAATAACATATAACTAGTAGTTATAAATTCTATCAAAACGAAAATTATTTCTTTCTGAAGATATATTTACATTAGTTCTTGAAGAATAGTCATAACTAGATTAAGATTTGTGTTTCAGTTTAATAGTTTAAAGTACCTGTTTGGGATGATGATAGGCAATTTAAATGAACTTAGGAAAAACAAAGTTATTATCAGCAGAAATGTCAATTACAGAGGGTCTACCACCACCGCCCCCTCAGCTAACTGGGTTACAGTAATGCTTTATGAAAAGTTTCCTATTCCACTGTCTTGTGTTTTCATGTTGAAAATACTTTTGCATTTTTCCTTTGAGTGCCAATTTCTTACTAGTACTATTTCTTAATGTAACATGTTTACCTGGAATGTATTTTAACTATTTTTGTATAGTGTAAACTGAAACATGCACATTTTGTACATTGTGCTTTTTTTCGTGGGACATACGCAGTGTGATCCAGTTGTTTTCCATCATTTGGTTGCGCTGACCTAGGAATGTTGGTCATATCAAACATTAAAAATGACCACTCTTTTAATTAAAATTAACTTTTAAATGTTTATAGGAGTATGTGCTGTGAAGTGATCTGAAATTTGTAATATTTTTGTCATGAACTGTACTGCTCCTAATTATTGTAATGTAATAAAAATAGTTATGGTGACTATGATAGTTTGTATTTCTTGATGGAAATTTGAAACATTTGCCTCATTATTGATATGGAATACTTTATTAGCTATAGACACTATAGTATACCAGTGAATCAGTTTTGCAACGTTTGAATTAGAAATATTCTTTATTTATAAAAGGCACTATGAACATTATGTAAAGGTTTAAGTGTTTGCTTAAACTTAAAACCCATATTAGGTTTAGGTTCACTGCATTATCAACTCATTTTTAAGTAGATGTAAGACAGAGCTGCCTTTATGACAAAAGAATATAGATTTATTACTTTTTATCAAAAAAGGTAATGGTGCACAATAGGTGATTTGTTTTTTAAGGCCCAAAAGTAGCCAGCAGCAAAATTAATGGAAATAATTGAATAGTTATGTATATAATACCAGTCACTGGCAGGCTATTTCAAGGTCAAAAGTAATCTGATGACTCTATACATACCATTATTTCTGTAAGTACACTTAAATCATTATCAGGTACTGTTTGTTTTGTAGTGAATTTTGAACATGTGCTATTAATGTACCAAATTGGTCAAAAATAAGGTAACTCCTTCAAAAGTTGAGGAATAAATGTGTAAGAAATTATTTTGCTTATTAAATGTACAGTAAATCACATTCTTTTGTCAGTAAAATGGAGAAATGGGCTAAGAATAATTGGCTAATCCTCTTAAGTTAGAAAATTTGAGTGTATTATATTTTCATCCAAAATTGGGTACTCATTAATTTATAATTGGTAGTATAGCTAAATTGCTTTTAGTATAAAAATTGAGCATAAAGGGTTGCACTGATAAAGCTCTCTATATGAATAGAAGTTGAAACCTATTAATTTTAGTTCAGTAGGGCAGCTCAGGTATTTTTTACACAACATGTATATTTTTCCGTTTTAAATTAGAATTATTTTACAATACTTGGTATACATAAACAGCTGGCACTGATTTTCAGCTTTCTAGTAGTAATGATCAGTTAGTTTTGTTGATATCTGAATAATACCGTTGTTTCATAGCTCTGTATTTCCTAAGGAAGTATAAGGCTTCTAGCTCTTTCATTACAAATTCACCACGTCGAATAAGTTCTTTGATCTTCTCTGGGTCCTTCACATCTTTGTTTTTAAGGAAAACGTTCCTCAAACGCCTTTTAAAATAGTCTGCTCCTTTTGGATATTCTCGTCCAAGATACAGTAGCTGAAAAAAGAAAGATTATATATTTCTAAAGAATGCAAGTGATATAATATGTTTTTAAATTGGCAACATACTTACATTTTTATAAAGATTCAATACTTCTCCTCTTAAAGAATTGGCCATTTTCATTTGTCATGTAAATTATCCACTTTTATATATAACATACCTAAAGAAAAGGAAAATTTTTTGCAAATAACTATTGTTGTCTTAAAGCATCAAAGAGAAAAGATTTTACACATTGGGAAGATGGTAACTTTTTTTACATTCAAAAAATATTTATTGAGCACTTTTATGTCCCAGGTATGGGGCCATAGTTATGAATATGTAGATAAGATAATCTACTGTCATAGAACTTCTCATAAGGGAGACATAATAAGCAAAGAAGATAATTATGAATTGTGAGAAATCCTATGAAGGAATTAGGATGAGAGAGAAAATGAATTGTCACAGATACATAGATGTACCTCCTTTTATGCCACAGTGGAATGAATTAGAACTAGATTTGAATACCAGCTGCATAATGTACAGATTACTTAACCTTGCTGAGCCTGAGTTTTCCTTATCGAAAAGGAGATTATATTTACCCTGCTCTCAAGGCAAGGCCAGATCCATTTGAAGGACATTGAGAAGAGGTCTAATCAAATCTGGAAGAGTGCTTATCCAGAGGGAGGTAAAAAACTAGAAAAAACTGGGTTTGGGCTGGGTGTGGTGGCTCACGCCTGTAATCCTAGCACTCTGGGAGGCCGAGGTAGGAGGATCACTTGAAGTCAGGAGTTCAAGACCAGCCTGTGCAAGAGGGAGACCCTGTCTCTACTAAAAATAGAAAAATTAGCCGGGGGTGGTGGTGTGTACCTGTAATCCCAGATACCCAGGAGGCTGAGGCAGGAGAATTGCTTGAGCCCAGGAGTTTGAGGTTGCTGTGAGCTAGGCTGATGCCATGGTACTCTAGCCCAAGTGGCAGAGTGAGACTGTCTCAAAATAACAACTGGGTGTGTGAGTCAAGCAGATTAGAATCAGTGGGAGATGGGCAATAAGATTGGTGGTGAAGTGGCCAAATGAACAACTTATCATAAGGGTGTTCATGAGCAGGCAACGTCCAGAGGGATGGATAGATCATGCTTCTTTATGTGTAATTTGTTAATGTTACTAAGGAGAGGTGGCTCCTTAAAGGCACTGTGACAGCCTAACTTAGGAAATAATTTCCATTACTTGTTATAGTTGTGGGGATTAAATCATAAATTCCTAATATTGCATCCTATCAGGTAGACATAATTCTAATTTGTTCTAGTATGTTAAATTTGATTACCTGATTAAAGTGGTGTTTGCCAAGATTGTGCACTGTAAGATTATTTCTCCAGGAACCTGGTCCTTTTAATGGAAAAACAGTGTTTACAAACTACAGCCTAGATGGAGTATTTTAGAAACCAGGATCTGGATGCTAGAAATGCTCATTACTATTGCATTGTCACTGTTCCCAGGTCCTCTAAGTGGACAATGCTACAAGTGTATGTATGTATAGATGTAAGTATAGTATGTGTGTATATATACGCATACTATATATATGTATATACTTTTATATTAATCTGTATAATCTGATACCTAACATTCAATTCCAACACTACAGGGTTTATTTTAATTTCTTCTTTCCATAGTTTTAATACTCTTGTCCAATAATGAGGAATTTGGTTCCCATTGTCCTCAATAAATTTACTTTTTGGATTATCACCCTTCGTCCCACTATGTAACCAAATTCCTGTTGCTGTCACCACTTAGCACACACTCTCTACTCTTCTGCTTGAGCTCTGCCACCATCCCACACACATCCTCTTCTCCCCATTCCTGCAGTTCCTGTCACCTACCCCTCTTGGCCTCAGACAACTTATGCTGCACCACACTCCCCTCCTGGAAACATCTCACCCAGTTTGGACACTAACAACCTGTGCCACTACCCCTTTCCCCCTAAGAATGCCTTCCTCATCCCATGCTAGGCTGCTGCTATGCACAACCCCTTCCCCCCCAGAGACCCTCCTCACCCTATCTGGGTTCCAGTACCCTTGCTGGGCTACTGCCTTGCCAACTTCTTGTCTCAATGCCACCCCTTCCCCAGATGCCTACCTTGCTCAGCCCCACATAATGGCTTTGGACTGAATTATTCTGAAGGGCAAGCAGGAAGCAACTTACATTTTTTAAATAGCCTTTTAGATCAGTTTTAAAGATTATTTCATAGTTAACTAGTAGAAAATGTAGATTAAAATTACAGTACCATATTAAATTTTAAAAATTGTATAATTTAAGTCCTATTTTATTTTGGTTCAGCCTTAAACTATAATAGTGCAGATTTTTACTGTGACTTTACCTGCCCCCCACTCCCAACTTTCGGCATTTTGAAAATTTATATCTTTCATAATTTGAAAGGCAGGGTACCAGTGCTTTCATGTATTTCATCTTTTAATTATACATAAAAATATGTGCAAATTAAAGAACGTAAAATATACATCTGAGTACCCATCATTCAAGTTATGAAACAAAATCTTAGAGGGGTGTCAGGCACAGTGGCTCACACCTTTAATCCCAGTGTTTTGGGAGGTCAAAGCAGAATTGCTTGAGCCCAGGAGTTTGAGACCAGCCTGGGCAACACGGTGACACATCCATCCGTACCCCCTACCCCCCAAAAAAGCAAAAATTGGCCATGTGTGGTGGCACATGCCTAGCTACTCAGAGACTGAAGTGGGAGGATCACTTGAGCCCAGGAGTTTGAGGTTACAGTGAGCTATGATCGGGCCACTGCATTCCAGCCTAGGCGACAGAATGAGACCCTGTCTCTAAAAAAAGAAATTAAAAAAATTTTTTAAAAATCTTGTAAGTCCCCATGTCCCCCTCTCATATTGCATCTCCTTGTTCATCTCTACCAAGATAACCTTTAAGGACTTCATAATTCTCCTGTTTCATAGTTTTCCTACCCATGAACATTGCCCTAAATAACCTATTTAGTGTTGATAATCTGAGCAGCAAGCATGACTCTACTAAGAAAAGAGGCAAGAATGCTGCTGTTAAATGAAAACCAACAGTTCTAGTCTGGTTTTACCTTCTTAATTAGCAATGTCATGAGTGAAATACTGGGTCTTCCACAGCTGAAGCATGTGGAAAGATTGGAGTGTAGAACTGATATTTGATTTCTGGCCAACATATAGCAAGAATAGGAGAGGAGGAAGACTGTATTTTCTGCTTTATGCTCAAAGCCCGATCAGCTTCCAGGAATAGGTTGAAACAGAAGGGTCAAAATGAGTGTTCTCACCCAGTCAGCCTGGCACAGAAGAGAGCAGGAATTTCATTACCACATTGTCAAGACAAGGCAAGTACTGATTAAGAATCAGGGCAAGATTCTCAGGCAGCAGGGGGTGATAAAAGCCACAAATGTGAATCATACTGCTTTATTCCAGACTGGCTGCTTTCTATATCAAGGGGTACACAGTTGTGCTTGGATCTTTCTTAACCATCCTTCTAGAAATTCCTTTTCTCTCTCTCTTATGTTGGTTATCCTATTTTTTTATATTCCAGGTGTTCCATTTTCTGGTTTTATTCTTGTTTTGGTGAAGCACATCCTCTATAGCTTCCTGGAAGGTAAATGAGACCTTGGATGTCTAAAAATGGCTGTATTTGTTTGCTAGTTTAGCTGAGTATAATAGAATTCTAAGCCAGAAATAATTTTCTTTCAACATTTTGAAGCAGTTGCTCATCTAATTTTGCTTCCAGCATTGCAATTAAGAAGTTCAAAGCAGTCTGGATAAGTGATCCTTTGTATTTTTTTACTCTCCCCAGAAACTTACAAAATCTTCTCTAGGAATATTTTGAAATTTTACAGTGATGTGTTGATGTGGATTTATTTTCTTCCATTGTGCTATATTCAATTGCCCCTTGCAATCTGGACACCTGTTTCCTTCAGTTTGGGGAAAAAAAATGTAAATTATTTCATTCATGTTTCTTCATAGTGAAGTATAAGAAGACGTATTTCAAAAAAGATAAATTATTTCATTCATAATTTCCCACTCCTTCCCCATTTTCTCTTTTCTTCCTTCCTGGAACTCCTGTTATTTGGATGTTTGAACTTCTAGGCATGTCCTTTTTTCTTCTTCTATTTTTCATTTTTTGTCTCTTTACTCAATTTTATGGGGAATTTTATCTTCATCTTCCAAGTGTTCTGTTGAGTTTTTCATTTCTGCTATAAATTCCAAGAACTCAGTATAATTTTTTTTTCAGTATCCTGTTGTTTTAAGGATGTAACACAGGTGATTTTGCAGTTGCACAATATACGTGTTCCTGGGAAACCTTTCATCTTGCAAAAAACACATTAAAAATAACTGGGCTTATGGTGAAAATAGATTTGGGGCAGACCACTCAAATCTTATGCAGTTGTAATAAGAGCACTAGCAAAAATAAACCAGAGAGTAGTACCTGGACATTTAATTTGGACCACACAAGACTGCTCTCAGCATAGCTGAAGACTACTACAGAGATGTTAAAAACACTAATAGAGTATCCTGGGAACGGAGGGGGGCTTTATTCCAGGAAGGAATCAAAGATGCATAAGGCAACCTTTGGGATGATGGATATGTTTATTATCTTGATTGTGGTGATGGTTTCATGGGTGTATATATGTGAAATATATTGAATTATACTTTAGTTTACTGTATGTCAATTCTACCTCAGAAAAACTGTTAAAAAATAATAGAAATGCTGGCAAAAGTCTAAGAGCAGGGCTAGGAGACACTGAGATACACATGGAAGTAGATAGAGATTTATCTAAACAATAAGGCTGCCAATTAGTGAGTAGGATAGGTGCAATGACTGCATAAAACTTGGGGTATGCCCCTCTGAGGAGGAAGCCCTGGGTATAAGCACTTATTTTAAATTTTTTAAAAAATACCTGAAAGGTACCTTCTGCCAGTATAGCAGCTAACCAAAGATCTTTAATTTTCTTGAAGCTCATAAATGTACTGCTTTTCTGGCTCTTCTTAGAAAAAAAAAAAATCACATAGGAATCAACATTACTTCCATGTTAATAGTTGTAAAATTGCCCTATTTAGTAGTTTATGAGCTAATTCACACAACAAGCATTACATTGTAGGTGAACAAACTTTTTTTTTGAGTTCACTAATATTAGCTTTCTTGAAATTGTTGTTTTACTTCAAATTGCTTTTTTCCTGCTTGCTTTTGTTTCTGTCACTTCTGAGCTCTCTTCCAAAGTCTGGTAATCCTTTTCTGACCACTCTGAGTGAAAGGGTGAAAAGGCTTTTTAGATAGCCATACACGGGTTAACCTTAGTGACTCAAGCTTCACTTAGGGTGCTCTGAGTGGGCACTTTATTAGGGAATCTCTGATAACAATATCTTGTATTGTTTCTATTGAGGTGGTCAATTCCCCAGAGGAGAGTCTTCTAATCTTCTGAGGATTTGCCTATTAAGTATTAAAATGTGAAAGCGGAATGGGGGCCTTGCATTCAGCATTACGTATAAATTCACTTAATTCCTGTTTTTATCGTGCTTCACATGTACTTTAGTATGCCTGAGGATGTCCTTGTCCAGGGACTAGTATTACTTTGTCCAAAAATACACCTTCAGTCTTCTGTGGAACTGAGGGCTGCAGTTACATAGAAGTGTTTCTCAAATAGCTTTTATATAGTCCTCTTACTTCATTCTTCATTCGCAATTCCAGGGCCCCTGTTTCAGTGCCTTTTGAGAATTTTCCAGTATAAAATGGGCTTTTCTCACGTGCTAAGTCACACTCATTCATGTGTTACAGCTTCTAAAGTTTTATTGCTGTCATCTCTCCCGTATTCCCAATTTATTTTATATCCCTTTACTGAAGATTTAGTGGTGTTTTGGAAGGGAGTGCAATTAGTGTATTTAGCCCACTATATTAACAACTACGTCATTTTTAAAACTTTTTTTTTGGGGCAGAGTCATTTCCAGTGTAATTTAATCTTATTCAAGAATGACTCTTAAGAACCATGTGATTTTCAAATAAATCTACATAGATTTAAGTCAAATATCAAATTATAGCCTTTTTAATGCCTGGAAAAGAGCTTCAGTTAATTAAATAGCTGCATTTAATTCACAATTTGTAATCTGTGAAAGCTTTTAGGAACCTGGCTTAAGTTGTCCTTTTTAGTTGGCCTTTTTACAAATTATGCATAATAAAAGATTTGCCTAGCAAAAATGTAGCTAATGTGGCTAAAGTAAATTTGTCCAGTTCTTTATGTTAACTTATAAGCATTAATGCAGTTTATCTTTATTATTATACAGTTGACCTTCAGGCATTTAGGTTTATTTTAACCATTGGGAGAAACAGGGTTCACAATTTAGTGAATGAAACATTTGAGCACAGTGGGGACCTGAAGCTGATCCTGAATCCTGCACAGAGTCATGGAAGTTACTATTGTAAGTAAAGAGCCAAATGAGTTAGGGACTAAGAGAAGTCCCCCATTAGTCTAAGAACTTGGATGTTTGTGGTGGGTGAGTGGGGGATGCAATCTCCACTGACAGCTTTTTTTCCCAGTGTTTCGAGGGTAAGGGGTTTAGACTTAACCAACTCCAGTTCTGGGTTAACGAAGAATTGTCATTTTATTAGGAGTTATGGTGGCCAAGGTTGTTCATTCATCCCAGTCAAGTTCAGATGACAATAAAAGCTGAAGGAAAACTGGCAAAGAAAGGCAGTACAATGTTATTTGCCATTTGGTTCTAGTAGGCTCGACTCAAACAACAGGTGAAGCACATTTCCCCAAACTAGTTAAGCCTAGAAAGTTTCAGACAAAAAGTTATTCCAGCACACTTGCCAGCACCAGAGGGTATATAATCAGAGAGGTAGAGGGCAAAATCCCTTGCTTTTCATACAGTTTGGTCTAGGCCTAGAAACCAGATTATCTAAATAAGCTGAAAGAAGATGGCTATGCTGCATGTTCAGAAAAGGCAAGAACTATGTCTACTTGAAGGTAAAGAAGAAAGAATAGGAAACAGACCTTCTTACCACTTAAGCAGCTTGCACAAGGAGTACTAAAAAAATGAAGGTCATTGGTATGATCCCTTACAACACAGTGACCCCTCCTCCCTATGAGGGAGGTTGATAGAGTGAGAATTTGAGTAAATCCTCTCTTTTAAAGGCCTACTATTTTAAGGTAATTTAAGGTTACCATAACACCTCCTTGCCCCCATCAGGCTTAGTTTGAATTGACTGAGGGTTTTTTAAATCATGAAACATTAGTTTTGTTGAAAAAACTAACTTAAAAGCTATCCTCCATATCCAATAGCTATGGTAAACTCAATTAAAACTCACTAGGAAGCTGACATTAAGATGTTTTTATATTCCTACCAGGATTTGGAGATGAGATGTCATAGCTATCACATAACCTTGATTTCTGTTACAATGGGGATAACACTTGAACCCACACAGACTAGCTCAGTCCTATTTATTTATACATTTAGTCAATGACGTTACAAAGAATGGAGCATTATAAAATTAGAATTCAGAGATGAGAAATGGTGCCACCCAGTAATTTTTAAAGTATTTCAGGTCTTGTCATGCTAAAACAGGGTTTAGGCAGGTCGTAAAATCATAGAGAATTCAGTTGGCCTTTAGGAAGAAGAGCCTCCCTTAATTTCCTCTCGTGTTCCTGCTGGTCTAAGGTGCCAATGTTTCTTCATGTGGGGAGGAGACTGAAATTCAGAAGGTCGTGCTGCTGGTGAGTACAATTAATCTGTGACCTTGGGCAAGTAACTTAATGTGTCTTCTGGACCTCAGCGATCGTCATGCGTACAGAGTATTTTACCCAGAAATGGCTTCGAATCACTTCCAGTTCTTGTTTACGACACTTAGGAAAAAGGGCATACATGTTGCACAGAAAGTAAACAGAAGGAAGAGAGCAGAGTCCGAAGGTCGTTAATCACAAAATAACCAACTCTCTTGGGCCACCTTATTTACCTCTTTAAATTGCCAAATGAGCCTCGTTCCCCTGCTGGCCCTAACCGTGCTGGATCAGGCAGCCCACCCGTGTTGCCAGTCGCTTGTCCCAAACCCATGCCAGCTCCCTTCCTTCTCGAAACCCTCACCCCAACACACTTTAGGAAAATAATGAGGGAGAGAGACTGTCAACGTCAGAAGACGCTCAGAACCCTCTTCCCAACCCCCTGTCGCCCACCACACATTCAAAAAGCACAAACACCAGTCCTCGCCCAGAACATACGTACCACCACCAGACCCCGGCTTAAGGAAAACAAAAAACAAAACGTCCCGGCGGCTGCACTTACTCACTTTCCGGCACGCCGCAGCCGTAAAAGCCTCCGACCGCTTGGATTCCAAGACCAGTCAGCCGCGAAGCTGGGCGGGGCTTGGGCCACCTGTCAGTGCAGGGGGCGGAGCGAAGGCCGGAAGCGCTCCCGCGCGACTGCGCAGCTCCGTACCGGAGCGTCGGCGGTCTTTCCCTAGAGTGCAAGTGGATGGGGCTTGTCGTCTTGACAACAGGAGCGTTTGTCCACACAACTGAGCTCCGACTTTGCTGACTACGGAGGTCGTGCTTGCTTCTCATGGTAAAAGGGGAAATGGGAGAGACGGGCGAGCGTCTATTGTGTTTCGCTGGTGTTAAATGATGTAATAAGAGCCCGTCATATTTTAGAGGGGAGTGAATTGGTTTAGGAAAGAACTCATGCCCCGGGGAGGGTCGGCCCTCTCCTGACCGGTGGCCTTCCTGTTCTGGGTCCCGCGGCAGGTGGATGTCCCAGACCAGTTTCTATCGTAATCTCTCATGGTGCTAAACTTGAAAATTTGTCCCAACCTAGCAACTTTTAATAATGTTAGACGTTCCCACTAAATTGCTCTCTTATTGCAACTTGGCAGACTTTTATACCTCCTAGTCAGTTAAAAGCTGATGCAATTTACTCTGGTTTGAAAAGTTATTTTATGTGGTTTTTGTGAGAATATGAATTGTGAGCCAGGCGTGGGGCGCGCCTGTAGTCCCAGTTACTCGGAAGGCTGAGGCAGGATTGCTTGAGCCCAGGAGTTTGAGGTTGCTGTGAGCTAGGCTGACGCCACGGCACTCTAGCCCTGGTGATAGAGCAAGACTCTGTCTCCCTCTCCCCGCCCCCGGCCAAAAAAGAATATGAATTGTGATTCGAGGTACTCACACTGCTTCTCGTTTTGTTTTTATGCACTCCTCAAATGCCATGTTTTTACCAAGGAGACAAGCCAACTTGTAGCTATAATATTATCTCTGTTCTCATTTTCTGAAATATGATTTCCACCAAGACATCGTCTATGATTAAAACCAAAGGAAGTGAAGAATGTAATTATTCAGTTAATTAATTCATTAGTTACTGGAAAATATTGAGTGCATTCTTTGTATTTGGCACTGGGCTAGAAGCCAAGGATACAAAGATGAATATGACAACCCTGCTAAGGGGGACAGATTTTAAAAATTAATTACCATACAGCTTCATAAATGTAACCATTGAAATATCTAAAATGGGGTAACACAAAGTTGGAAATGATGAAATTGCAGGGGGGAAGACAAGGGAAGGATAGAGTGGTGCTTTTCAACCTGTTTTAATGTATCAGTGAGTCTTCCACAAGTGGTAGGAATAAATAGGGAATGGAGAACATGCCTGGCAGAATGCAAGTGGACCTTAAGCCAATTTGAAACTGCTGATAAATTGGGACAGGGATAAGCACCTGTTTGTTACTTCCCAAGGTGTACTTACTTTTCTTCTTAGTTCCTTCTTATAATGATTCTCAAATCATGGAACATTTACTTCTAACACACCTGGAGTACTTGTTAAAAATGCATATTCCAGGAACCCACTCAATGCCAAATCAACTGTATTAGTTTCCCAGGGCTGTCAAGTAAAGATGTGCCACAAACTGAGTGGCTTAAACAACAGAAATTTATGTCTCATAGTTCTGGACACTAGAAGTCCAAGATCAAAGTGCCAGCAGGGCTATACTGCATCTAAGGCCCTAGGGAGGGTTCTGTTCAGAACTTTCTCTTAGCCACTTACAGTATTACCCAGCAATGGGCTGGCTTCCCCACATGCGTAGAAGCCAATAATACGGCACTGGCTTTTGAGGAAAGAAAAAGCTTTATGGTGAGTCAACTGGCAAAAGGGGGCAATGCTCAAATCTTTCTCCCCAGTCTGGGGGTAGGTCAAGCTTTTATGGCATTTCTAACTAGTCCCAGGTGATGATAATGCAGAGGGTCTGCCAGGCTTGTGGTGTGAACAGGTTAAAGCTTTTCCCATTGCATACGGCCTGAGCTATGTGACTTGCAACTTTGGCTCTGCAGCATCTGTAACAACTTAAGCGATGGTTGATTGGTTTTAGCTGGTCCCAACGTTGCACTAGTTTTTGATTTGTGGCAGCATAACTTCATTCTCCACATGGCGTTCTCCCTCTGTGAGTGTCTGTGTCCAGGTTTCCTCTTTTTATAAGGACACCACCAGTCATTGGATTAGAGGCCTGCCCTGTTTCAGCATGACTTCATCTTCATTTAACAAATTAAATCAGCAATTACCCTATTTCCAGTTAGGTCAAATTCTGAAGTACGAAGGGTTAGGACTTCAATGTATGAATTTTGGAGGGACACAATTCAACTCATAACATCTATTGAATCACAGTGGGAAGGGAATTGAGTGTGCACATTTTTAGTCCAGGAAGATGCATTTCTAACAAGTTTCCTGGATGATTCTTATGCCCTCTGAACTTTGAGAGCTACTTTACTGTATAATGTTTCTTCTGATTTATAGCAGGAATGAGAATATGTACTTACCCCAAACTTGCTTCATATTAAAAGCACTAATGAGAAGTGACAATTTGGCCATCTTTAAAATACGGCTACTTGAGAACAGAGGCAATGCTACTTACATATTCTGCTGTTTAGTATTTATTTCAAGATAGAAGTATGTTAACTATTAATTGATAGCAAATTTGATAAAAATAGAACGCATTTGTGAGAATTATGTGGGAGCAAAATCTCTGCTATTCCTGTTTATATCATCTCCTGTGCCTCAGAGTGCCTTGTGTGTAAATCATTAATATTTGCTCAGTGAATTAGTGAAATATATGCAGTCTTCAATAAGATATAATCTACTGGTATGTGTTAATTTTAACATTCACATTTTGTACAGTGATAATCTTACACTGTGAACCAGTGTTTCCCATGTATTGCTCTTTAAACATGAAGTGTATAATCTTACAGTCACATGATCTCCTACAAATTCCTTACCAGAAATCTGATGGACACATGAGCCTTATCAGGAAATTACAAGTGGTGTTATTGAAAAATATTTGTAATTGTTAATCTTTATTGATATTCTGTGCTCTCCAAAATAATTTCCAAAAAGATCTCCTTTAAAACATATTGCTTCTAGTTTTGTCTGAGTTCTTTTCTTAAAAGCTTTTTATTTGGGGATAATTTTAGATTTGCAGAAAAGTTGCAAATACGGTACAGAGTGTTCCCTTATGTCCTTTACCCAGATTCTTCTAATTTTATTACATAATCATGATACTTTTGTTAAAAGTATCTGAATTCTCCTTGAAATTTATCAATTCTTTTGTTTTCCAACTTTTAGGGTCCCAAAGCAAAAAAGGTATGTAGAAATTTTTCTCAAAATAGTTGTACAAGGATTTACATTATATGAACAAAATGTTTACAGAATTTTAAAATCGTTTTCTGGTTAACTTTGGCTCATAGAGTTTAATAAGCTTATTATTTAGACTGTTTAAATCATGGAATGCTGTTTAAATCATGGAATATTCTTTGCAATAACAGGATACATTTCAAATTTGACATGAAAAGATACTTCTAGTTACACAAAGTCTTAATTTCTGGTTACACAAAGACTTTTAGTAGCCTTTAATTTTTACTTGTATCTAGATTTGTATCTAAATTTGAGATACATATCAAATTTGACATAAAAGATACTTCTAGTTACACAAAGACTTAATTTCTGTTTACACAAAGACTTTTAATAGCATTTAATTTTTACTTGTATCTAGATTTGAGGCTTTTTGTTGCTTCTGCTCTAGAAAATGTTGAATTAGGAACCCCTTTTCTTCGTTACAGATAAACACATAAAAATTTAGTTGTAATACCTACTGTGAATTAAAAATGCACCCTAAGGTAATATGACTTTAAATGGGTTGCATGGTAAGACACACTTGTTTGTTTGGGGGTTTTGTGTGTGTGTTTTTTGGTTTTTTTTTTTTTTGTATTGTGTAGAAATTTGAGTACAATAAGGAATATACTGTTCTATATGTCTAAAATGTCCCTTTCTCTCCTACTTTGAGGCAGAGAATATAATCTCTTGACTGGCAGGCCAGATTTAGCCTACAGACGTATTTTGTTTGACTTGACTTTTTTTTTTTTTTAATCAGTTACCAAACTGTTTTCACCCCAAAATCTGATTTGCATCTATTCTTAAAATGTTGGAAATCTGATAACATTGAGCCTATGTAATCCTATAAGGTAACACTTGAATGGGTTGAATAGCAGCTACTCCTTTTAGGAGTGCATAAAGTCTTCAGTTTGCTATACTCCTGACCATGACCAAATCCTTCATTTTATTTACCTGCCTGGTCCCAACTGGGATTTGGGTCTGTAATGCTTGCTTCACGGCACATCTAAAGGTCACCTCTCTGTAAATTTTCCCATCATTCTCTCTTGAGGAATCAATTGTACTCTGTGTTCTCATAGCACATGCTTCTTGTAACCCTTATTTTATTGTAATTATAACTGTTAGCTCTTCAAGGTCAAGAGTGTGCCATTTTTTTTAATTTCCATAACATTTAACACAGTGCCTGGCACATAGTAGAAATTCAGTTGATATTCATTGAATGGATATGTGAAACCCCATTTAATCTACCACCACTTAAAAACACTGGGGCTCTTGACTGTTGTAAAGAAATGCTTATATAAATGTATATTTGATATTTATACAGGTAAACACTTAGGAAATACTGTTGAATGCCTTCTTTGTTTTCTTCCGTCAGTCAGTTGGATGCACTACCAACCTGATACGCTTTTAGGAACTGTGGATATAACTGAACAAAATGTATGACGGCTCTAGAAACATTCTTATGGGGAAAGCATTCTGAAGGGCCCTATGTGCCTTTGCAGTCATTCATTGGTTTGTGTGGACTTTCATTTTCTGTTTTAGACTGTGAAATCTTAGAGGCATCATTTTAAATCTGAAAATTCATTCTAAATTACTTTGGTGCTTAATCACATATGCATGGGTGCTAAATGAATGCTTTTGGATTATTATGTTTATAGTGCTGTTTCTCTGAGAGAATGGTGAGATTCTTCTTATGAAATTTGAAACCAAACCCAGGGAAGATATCATTTACTTTTTAATTATTCCATGTTGAAAGATTGCAGTTTGGGGATGAGGAGAATCTGTGAAGGGAATTTACAGTATAGTTAGGAAAACATTGAAAGACATATTTTATTCTTTCTGACTTTAGAAGTCTTTTTAAGGAAAAAATAGTAAACACATATGGTACAAAATTAAAATAGCATTAAAAAATGGAAAATTGCCCCCACCCAAGATATCTGATCTGCCTTCCTAGAAGAACCATATATATCTTTTTATAAATTTTCTAAATATTAAAGACTACACACACACCCCTTGTCAACCCACATATGGGAGCATTCTGCATCTTCTATTTTTCACTTAATATTTTATTAATTCTAGGGTACTCATCTTTTTACATTTTAACATTACTGAAATTGAGATATGTCTTATAATAGATAGTTTCTTACAACCATTACAGTCCTGGGTTGACATCCATTTCTTCCACAGAGGATGTTTGTTCCTGTTAGTCACTCAAGCTCATTATTAACTTGATATTACTTTAAATTAAATTCTCTGTCTGAGGATTTTGGACTACACTAATGGTATGAGTCAAACCACAAATCCACCTGAACTGGCTTGTGGTTTAAATTGTTAGGGAAATTTTTTCTTCCTTCTACCCAATGTCAGGGCTTACATATGGAAGATTTTTTGCTGTGCATTTCTCTGTTGTGGTTCATTTGTCTTTACCTATTTCCAGCTTTATACTGGTGTCTCCTTCAGACTCCCTTCTTGGGCATTATTTCTTTTTGGGGTAGTAATAAATTAAAGGTACATCTTACATCTGATTAGATTCAAAGGAATAAGTCTTCCTTGGGGACGTTTTTCTTTTGGCACATTGAGATTACATCACTCCTTTTCACAGCTGCATCATATCCCACTGAAAGTAGATACCATGATTTAAGTCTTGCAAACATGGAAGAATATTTATTTCATTGATTTAGCAGTGATCAAGGCATTAAGCGAACAGCAGTAAGACAAAGTTCCTGCCTTCATGAAGCTTACATTTTATTTGTCAGGTGAGATATGGAGTGGGGAAATAAATAATATAAGATAGCTTTGAATACATGAAAACCAAGTAAGAGATCAGTGAGAAATGTGTAGGGGATAGTGGTGATGCTATTTCATACAGAGTGATTAAGGAAAATAAAATTTGAGAAGAGACCCAGATGAAGCAAGATAATAAGTCAGTAACTACTGGGGGTTGGGGGAACTAATGAGCATTCTAAGCAGGAGAAACAGCTATTGCAAAGATGTATGGTTGGGAGTGACCTTGGAGAGAATGGCAGTGTGTTTAGAATAGAGTGAGTGAAGTAGAAAGTGAAAGATAAAACGTGGAGGGGGAGGGGAGTTGGGAGGAGAGAGTGGTGGTCGGTGGTTAAGCAGGAGCCGGTTTGTACTTCATGGCCAAGCAGGCCATGGTGAAGCGTTTGGATTTTTATTCTGAGTGAGATGGATAGCTGGGAAAATCATAAGCAGAAGAGTGACGTGATCTGATTCACACTGTTAAAGGGTCAGTCTGACTGCCACATGGCAGTTTCACTGTAGGGATGCAAGTATAAAAGTAGGAGGACCCTTTTGGGCAGTTATTGCAGCAGTCTGGGTCAGAAGTCTTCAAACTGAGATAAACCTACTTCTGGAAGTAAAGTGTGCTCTCAGGTACATGAAGATTTTCTAAGAATATAAGGACACAGATAATTTTATGGAAATCTATTTCCAGATCATCAGCTTTTATATTTACCTTTTCATTTTTACCATTGCATCCTCCCCTGTCACAACCACCCTTCTTCTGCTTTATAAAACAAAAGCTTTTCTCTTATCCACTCTAAGTCTTACTGTGGTTCATTGGTCTGGGGTATGAAACCAACAGACAATTCCAAACATTGGTGTTGGCAAAGCTCTCTCCTTAATCAAGGCACTAAAGACTTCTTGTTTTTGTCTGTCATACATGTCTTTCTGTAAGTAGTGAAATGTGTCACTAGAAGTGTTAGATGTTCTGAATTCATATATATTGTAGAGTGGTAGGAGTAGTGATAATTTTTGTGTAATGATGTTGCCCATGAGATTATTATCACACTATGGTACAAAAAAAACCCTTTCACAATGTAATTTATTGATAAAACATCCAGACTACAAAGATAATATCATTAATTTTTTTAATGAAGAAAAATTAGGGTATCAATAAAAATGTAAATGAGTTTAATATTTCTACATGGACCTTAAAGTTGCCTTTTGAAACTTCATGTAACTTAAATTAGTACTATTCATTACAAAAGGTAGGAAACTGTGTACAACTGTAGAAAGGATATAATACCTCGTGCACTGTTAAAAGATCCATCACTGCATTAGTGTTGGATCCACCATACTTCATAAAATATATGAAATAACAGAAAACTTGATTAGATTGTGGGAAGAATTGCCTTACAGATTGATGAATACACAGATGATTCTGTTTATTTTCAGTTAATAATTTTTGATTTTTCTTTCACTGAAGAAAACTTGCATTAGTAATGAAAATTTGATACTCAAATTCTTGCCCAGGAATACCATTATGAAGAGATTTTACAAAACTTTGGATACTTCTATTTGAATTGATTTTATTTGAATTTATTGAAAATGGTGCCAAACTACCTCCAGGCATGGAATTGTAATGGATAGGCCAAAGAGGGATCTTATTGCTCATATCTGTACTTTAAATTCTATTTTCAGTTAGGAACACTGTATTCACAAACAGGCTTTGGTTACCAAAGATTTTGTCCTAGTTTCTCTGGAGCATTCAATGTTGACACTAAAATATAAATGGTATTAAGTTTAGGACATTAAATTCTCATCTTTTTAAAACAATGTATGAGGAAATTAAATCAGCTTACACCTGGCTCATAATCAGAAATGAGATAGATACCATGAGGATGCATATTAACATATTTATTTGTACTGAAAAATGAAGTCAGTCTGTCTTTGTTAAAAAATCAGTCTGATATGGCCAATTGGTTTAAGTTTGAGGACAAGTTTGCCAATTAAGTAAATGATAGACATTTTTATATTTCGAGATAAATCTGTAGCTTTGTTTTGATGAAAGTGATAAGATAAATGTTATTTTTATCTTTACATTTTCATTAATATTGGGCTTAAGATTTTGGGGACCACCCTTTCTGACAAAAACAATAAATAATGCTGACTAAAATATATACATATAGATGCAACTCTCATCTTAAATGCATTTAAGAGCTGATAAGACAGTAAGAAATTGTTAGGGGAAAACTTAAGTGAAAACATGAACCAAAGGAATAATGGAAGCACCAATACTAAAACTGTAAATCATGAGGGCATTTGCAGAACTAGGCAATACTTGAGCTTTGCTCTTAACAGCAACGATGGAAGCCAAAGAAAGTGGAATGATGTCCTCAATATGCTGAAAGAAAATAACTTCCAACTTAGAATTCTGTGCCAAGTAAAATAATTCTCAAAAATAAAGATGAAATAACATTTTCTCTTGAATAAAAACTGAGTTTGCCACCTGCAGAGCATTTAATCAAAAGGGCACCTGCACTTGAATGTTTATTGCAGCACAATTCACAGCTGCAAAGATGTGGAAATGAACCTAAGTGCCCATCAGTTATGAGTGAATTAACAAAATGTGGTATATGTATACTGTGGAGTATTACTCAGCCATAAAAAGAAAGAAAGTAGTGTCTGCAGAAATTTGGGTGGAACTGGAGATCATTATCCTAAATGAAGTATCTAAGGAATGGAAAAACAAATACCACATGTATTCTCTAATAATTTGTAACTAATCAGTGGGCACAGAGAGAATTAAAAGTCATTGGAAATCAAGAAGGGAGGAGCGGGGAGAAGGGGATGGGTTAAAAACCTACCTAACAGGTACAATGAACACTATTCGGGTGTTGGGCACACTAGTAGCCCTGACTTAAGCATTATAAAAGGTATCCATGTAACAAGAACATTTATACCCCCTTAATATTTTTAAATTAAAAGACAAAAGGCAGTTATGGAAATAAGGAGGGTCATTTTGTAATGATAAAGATTTGATTAACCAAGAAAATATAATTTTAAATTTGAATATATCTAATTACAAAGCCTTGAAATATACAATACACAAATTCAGAGAACTACAAGGAGAAATAGACAAGTCCACGATCATAGTGTTAGATTTCCTCTTTCAGTAATTGAAATAACAAGCATAAAAAAATCAGTAAGGATTTAGAAGATCGGAACAGCATGATGAACAAATCTACTGAATTTGACATATTTAGAACACTATATACAACAACCAGAGAATTTTAAGAACCTACACTTTTTTCCATAAATTGATAATATAACTACTATAATATAAAACTGTTCTCAAAGTTTAATGAATGAAAACAATTCAAAGCATATGTTATAAAGAATAAGCTGAAATAAAAAAAGAATAATATATTTAAGCTAAAAATCAAAGAAATCAGTTGTAAACAGGAAGACACAATATGCTTGGAATTTTTAAAACATTCTGAAGTGAGTTAAGAAGGAATGGAAATTAGAAAATATTTTTAACTCAAGGAAAATACTTTAAAATTTGTGGAATGTTTCTGAAGCAATACTTAGAGGGAAATGTGTAGCCCTAAATACTTATATTACAAGAAGAAAAAAGGCTGAAAATTAATCAACTAAGCATTTTTCTCAAGAAGTAGGAAAAAACCTGGTACAGGTACAGAAAACGCCTGTAGTACCACCTACTTGAGAGGATGAGGTGGGAAGATCTCCTGAGCCTGGGAGTTCAAGGCTGCAGTGAGCTATGATTGTGCCACTGCACTCCGGCCTGGGTGACAGAGTGAGATGAGACCCTGTCTTTGAAAAAAAAAAAAAAAATAAAACCCAAAGTAAGGAGAAGGAAGGCAATAGCAAGGACAAATACAGAATTTAAGAGAAAACAAACAGTAGAGAGAATTAATAACCTCAAATCCTTCAAGTCTTCAGTCAAATGTCACCTTCTCCATGACGCCCACCCTACATACTTTGTTTAAAATTGTGATTCATCCCTTCCACAACTACCCCAAACAGTCTGGAGTCTGCCTACTTATCACCCTTTAAAATATTTTATAATTTATTTAAAATTTTTTTTTGTTTGTTTTTGCCTTTCTCTTAACATTTGAATGTAAGCTTTATAAGTGCAAGGATTTTTATGTGTTTACTGATATCTCAAATGACTAGCACATGTTAGACTCTTAATATTTATTAAAACAATTGAATAAATGAACAAGACACTATTTAAAAAAACTGATAAAATTGACAATTATCTGATGAGGTATATCAAAAAGAACAAAAGGCATACATAATATTAGGAATGAAAAGGGAGACATGACTTAAACAATAAATGACATTACTTGAATAACTTTATATGCCAATAAATTAGAAAACTGAGATGAATTGGACAAATAGAAAAAATAAGCTGTTTTCATGAATTAGAAAACCTGAATAGTCTATAATAATTTAAGAAATTAAATCAGTGGTTATACATCTTCCCAGAAAGAAATTTCTAGGCTCGCAAGTCTTTATTAGCTAGTTCTTCATTCAAAGGTAAATAAATAATTTACACAGATTCTTCCAGAACATGAAAAAAGAGGGAACATTCTTTAATTCATTTTGAGTTACCTGGATAACCTGAAGATAGTATGAAAAAGGAAAATTGAAGCCCATTCATGAACATAAATGTAAAAATCTGAAACAAAATGTTAGCAAGCTCAGTCTGGAAGTGTATAAAATAATAATAAATCATGACACATTCATTTTATCCCAGGAAGGCAGAATTGGTTTAATATAAGAAATTAAATGAATGCAATTAGATTGAATTAGAAATTCAATTAGTGTATGTTACAATTTGATAGGTTACAGAGCACTTCCTTGTTTTGATAAAGGTGTCTATATTTTTTTAAAAAAACTTCCAAATAAGCAAAAGTACTGAAATTAACAAATATCGACTTGTGTAATGATCGTGTGAGTATAAATTGGAATACTTTGGAAAGTTCAACTTTAGTAAAACTGAAAATGCGCATACCTATCAGTTTTACTCCTAGGTATGCACTGTTGAAAAACCCTTGCAGATGGACACCAGGATACATGCACGCTAAGGTTTTAGCAGCGTTATTCATGATAGTAACAAGCTAGAAACAATCCAATGTCTATCAATAGAAGAAGGTATGAATAGTTTCTATTCAGTGAAGGTATTTAGCTACAGCTATATCTATGAACATGAATGAATTTTACAAGCCATAATGTACATCTAAAGAAGTGAATGACAAGTAAGGACAAATATTGTATTATTTCACTTACATATTTAGAGTTGCAAACTCATAGAGACAAAGTAGAATGGTGATTGACAGGCTTGGGGCAAGGGGGCAATGGGAAGTTATTGTTTAGTGTGTACAGGGTTTCACTTTGGGATGCTGAAAAAGTTCTGGAGGTGGATGGTGGTGATGGTGGTTGTACAACAAGGGGAATGTACTTAAAGCCACTGAACTGCACACTTGTAAATGGTAAATTTTATGTTGTGTATACTTTTCCACAATAAAAAAAGCAAATCACAACAATATACATAAAGTATAATTAAATTTATATAAAGTTCAAATATAAAACTATATTGTTTAGGGATACATACATAAGAAAACTATAAAGAAAAATAAAATCACAAAAGTCAGTGATTATCTCTAGGGATAATTTTTTCTATGGTAAGTGAGTATGTGATTTTTAGCATATGATATGGAAGGAATTCAAAGAACTGCATGATACTATAACAAACCTCTTCCCGTTGACTTTTTATTATAAACTGGATTTTTCATTTCATATATTTGTAAAAATTAAAAATAGAATTAATTTGAATCTCTGTTTCATTCAGGAATAGCTAACATTTATCCATGGATTATGAGCTACCAGAAAAAAGAAAAAACTCAACCATCTCACCAAGAGATATATATCTAGGAAAAATTTAATTTTTATGTTTAATATTAACTTATCAAAATTTATAATATATATTGCTTTGTTCAGTTGTGTACTGAAAATAATTATAAGATTAACTCAATCTAGAGCAGAATTTTTAATACTTACAGAAAAGAGAAATAAATTTTTCAAATTTAAATTTTCATGCATATTTTTGTAACAAATAAATATGAAAAGAGAACCAACAAAAGTTTTTACAAATCTTACCCTATTACATTAGGATGAGATTCTATGAGGGAAGTGGAGTGGAACTATGAGTTCAAAGAGAAAAAGGACTAACATTTTTATTAATGAAAAGCTTGTTCATACTTTTAAATTGATGACATTGGCCATTAAATCTCTTTGATATGTAGATTCCATTGGATATATTTTAAATAGTGATGAATATACTTAAAAGTGCTGTAAAATAAAACTAAAAACATTTAAAAACAAAAAATGAAAAACCCACAAAAAAGAGTGCTGTAAAAGTTTCACAGATTATATACTAGAAAGGACAGTAAGTTTGTGATGAAAAGTTTTCAATGCCAACTTAAAAATGTATAAAAACAAAATATAGTTTATCCACTGTGGTGGGAAGGAAGGAAACAAAAATATACATAGATTCAAGTGTTTGGTGTGTAAAGGAGATTTTTTTCTCTTCTAAAAGTTTCTATTTTCTCAGTGTTGTAAGATCAACAGCTGAGAATAGGAAGGAAAAGAGAATTAGGGAGGTTTGACATGAGAATGAAATAGTTATGGGAATACTGGACAGTGTGTAGTCTTTTGTGCTCATAAATTTGAGCTCGTGTATTTTTCTCTGGCAAGATTCAGCTGTTCCTGTTGCTAGCACAGAATAAATGGGAAGTTGAGTTTAGCTAGAACTAGGATTTTGCCAACTGAGCTTTTTAAAAGAGGAGAAGAGAAGTGGAGGTATGTAAGATAGTGATTATGGTGATGAACAGGGAAATCTAACCTAGGAAAGGAAGATATGAAGGTGTGGAAAGGGTTGATGAATGGTGAAAAAGTGGTATGGCCAATGGACTAGATATTCCAATGGAGCTAAGGAATTCTATGAGCATCCTGGAGCAGGTAAGCTGAAAAGAGAAGATGGTTATCCAAGAGTCTGTCTATACCAAGGATTAACCACTCTGTGTGGATTCCTCCTGCATTTACTCTCTCTTCTCTTTCCCTTTCCCTTATGAAAATGGAAGAGTCATTATCACAGAAATTGCTCTCAGATCTGGTTCTGTACCCCTGACCTCTTTGCTGAGCCTCAGTTCTATAATTCTAATGCCTGCAAGCATTGCCTACCAGCATTCATACTATTAATAATTCTATGTAAATTCCTTTCAACAATTCTCTCAAATTCACTTGTTCTGGACTGCCATTTTTCCTTTTTCCCTCTCCTTGCCTTCAATTTTAATCATTATTAAATAAGTTAACTTATACAATATTTATCAGATCTTCTTGATTTCCACCGTCAGGACTTTAGTTTATTGAATCTTGTTAATAGCCATCAAAATGGTAGCCCTTTTTAAAAGTTTTTTCTCAAATACCAGGTTAATTTTCAAAATTATGTTTCTAATGGCCACAGCCCTTCTCAAAAAACTTTTAATGGTTTTTCATTTCTCTTCGAATAATGTCTAAACTCTTTAGCATAGGCTCTAGCCTTCTTTCCCATTCTCTTTTCCTTCATCACCTCCTCTTGGAGTCTTTCCAGAGCTCACCGAATTTGTTTGCCCATCCGGTGCACTTTCAGCTCCTTATCTTGCACTTGCATTTCCCTCTTCTTAGAATCTCTTCCCTTGGATATTAAAATCCTTTGGGCACAAATTTAAATACCCGCTGCTCTGTGAACATTTTACCTGATCCCTGTGCTGTTGAAAGTAATCTCTCCTTCCTCCAAACTTGCAAAATAACTCTCTGTATACCTGTTAATCATAAAAATATATTTTCATTTTTATGTGCACTTTTCAAACTGCTTTCACGTATATTTTACTTTATTCCTTATAACAACAAGATGAGATTTTCTTTAGCACCATTTTAAAGATGTGGAAACTGGGAATGAACAAATTATTTAAAGTGCATATACTTGTTACTGTCACCCTTGCCTTTGAATAATTTATATGTTTATTTTTCTTATTCGTTTCCAGACTTTGTCCTTCAAAGCACTGAGTCAAGGCTTTACACTAACAGGCAGTCTTATTTGTTGATTGAATACATGAAAGACTAGTTTCATGAAAGCAAAAATGGTTTTCATAATTACTATTTGAGGAGATGTATTTTTAAGTGACTTTGGTGCATGTTAATAGTCTTTTTTATATTGCGGCTTTTGTTAAGTCTGGCGGTAAGAAAAAGAAAATCACCAAAGCTGAGCGATTAAAGCAGCTACAAGAGGAGGAGGAGAGAAGACTGAAAGAGGAAGGTACAAAATAAACAGTGATACTATTTCATATACAGATAATACTAACAATAAGTTGGTATTTCTGTAATCCATTCAATTTTTTTCAAAAATCTTTAATTTTAAAATTTAATGTTTCGTAATAAATACCTACCATTTAGAGGGTACCCAGAAAGATTTGTTAGTACACATCAGTCACTTTCAGATATATCTTGAAGTAGGTTGCCAGATAAAATGCAGGAGCCCAGTACATTTGAATTTCAGATAATCATTGGCTAATTTGGGATAATTTGCCCTATGAAATATTTGGGACATACTTAAAAAAAAGTTTCATTGTTTATCTGAAATTCAAATTCAACTGAGCATCGTGTGTTTTTATTTGCTAGTTCTTGCAACCCTATCCTAAAGTGTTTATATTTACTGATCAAATTAGAGGCATTGGTGCTGATTGTGCAATAGGAATTCTGAAACTCAGATTCATTAGGTATGGGAAATATTCTGTAGCAAGAAATACAGCAGCCTAAGTTCTTACTGTTTAATAATATTTTATTTGCCAAATTAAAAATGCCAGTTTCATTTGTAAAATACCAAATAAACATTGATAAAAGTGTTGGTTAATTAAAATACCAAAAAGTGATTTTAAAAAAAATCTGAATATTCCAAGTGTTTGTAGCTTTTAGCATTAAGAACATCTGTAGATTCAGAGTCAGGTTTTTAAAAGACCATTCTCAGGTTCCATGTTGATTTTTTATGTGTAATCTTATGAATCCTTTTTAGAGGACTCCTGATAAGAGTATAATATCGGGATATATATCATGGGGAATGTTTTATTATATTGGATAAAACTCATATTCTTTAATATGTATTTTGTTTTTAATAGAGCAAGAGAAGATTAAGATAATCACTTCTGATGATGTAGATGTCACAAAACTATGGAAGTCTTCTGAAGGCTTTACCTCCCTTAATTACCCATCATAGATCTATCGTACTTTATTGGTTAAAATCATCATTGGATAACTATAAACTTTTTGTAGAAGAGAAATATCATTATGGGCCTACTTTTCTGGCCAGAAAATTTGAGTTGTGTTACTTTTTTGAAGAAAGGAAAGCTAATACTTTTCTCATTTCTACCACACAATAATGATTGTGACTTCTATAAAATATTCCACCACCACTACATCTTGAAAATATTTGGAGTAATTTTAAGGACATGAAATATAGTGATCTAATCACTGAAAAAAAATTTTTTTGTTTCTTTAGAGGAAGCCCGTTTGAAATATGAGAAAGAAGAATTGGAAAGACTTGAAATACAGCGAATTGAGCAAGAAAAATGGCGTGAACTTGAAAAAAAGGTAAATAAACATTAATATTGTTCTTAATAAAGACAATCTATGGCTGTTAGATTTGTTGCCATTTAATGTCCTCAGTCCATAGCGACCAGTAATACTTAGGCCTAAATGAACTTAATCCTACCATAAAGTAAGTAATGTTATTACCCACATTTCATAGTAAAGGAAATCGAGAAATTAAGCAGCTGATAAGTGGCAGGGCCAGGACTTAGACCTAAGCAGTCTTGCTTCAGAGCCTATGCTTGTAATCATTAAGCATGCATGAATATGTTTTATATACATTTAACAGAGACCATAAAATATAATTCAAAATATTCAAATTCTACCTCTCCTGTTTTAGTTTTACTTCTCTTTTTCACAGAATCTGTTACATCAGTAATTCTGAAATGTTTTGGGCTGAGTGCAGTGGCTCACGCCTGTAATTCTAGCACTTTTGGGGAGGCTGAGGTGGGTGGATGCTGGAGCTTAGGAGTTCAAGACCAGCCTGAGACAGAGGGAGACCCTGTCTCTACTTAAAAAAAAAAAAAAAAAAAAAACCTAGAAAAAATTAGCTGGGCATGGTGGTGCATGTAGTCCCAGCTACTCGGGAGGCTAAGGCAGGAGGATCACTTGAGCCCAGGAGTTTGAGGTTACTGTGAACTAGGCTGATGCCACAGCACTCACCTGGGCAACAGAATGAGAGACTCTGTCTCAAAAAAAAAAAAAAAGTACCTAGAGCATCTGAGATCAAGATTTAGTGTCCTAAAATTCAGTACAACCAACCATAGGTGAAGAAAGGCAGGTTAAAGTCAGAAACTTGGAGTGAGTACTTTTGGTTTGCCTATAACTATAATGTAGAAAATCCAACTAAATGTCTAAGTTAGCAAAAAAAAAAAGAAATGTTTTGGTCTCAGGACAAAACTTCATTAAATGATTAAAAATTGAAGACCCCAAGGAGCTTTTTTTTATGTGGATTACATCTGTCAATATTTACTATATTAAATCCAGTATTAGTGTCTGTCCTATAAAAAAAAATTAGAAATTCAAACTGATAAATTTAAAAACACTTATTATATTACTAGACATTAAACATTGATAAAATAAACTGTAGTAAACATAATTAAATATACTAACATTTTTAAAGAAAACTTTTTTTAATTGGGGAAATAAATGACATTTATATTTTAAAAATATCTTTAATATCTGACTTAACAAAAGACAGCTGGATTCTCATATCTACTTCAGTATTCCAGCTGTTGAAATGTGTTGTTTTGACTGAGTATATGGAGAAAATCTGGCCTCACACAGATACGCAGTTGGAGAAAGGAGGAATATTTTAATAGCCTTTCAGATAATTGTGGATATTTTTCTTTGATACTATGCCAAAACTCAATAAGTGATAGTTTCTTAATCTGGAATGTGAAGCCATATCAATGAACTTAAAACACATTGCTCTGCTTCCTTGGAAAAATTTGGTTCACTAAATTATTTGCTTTCAAATGTTGATGTATTTTATTATTCAGTATCAAACATCACTTGCATTAGTATCTCCAATCAAAACAGAAGTTTTTAAGGATTGGGAAACAGTGATAGATACAAGTTTTCTAAAATTTGACTTTTTGCTTGAAAGCTTGAATTTATCACTGTCAGCAAATATTTTGAGTTGTATCCTTTAAGTGGCAGGCTCAGTACATTCATCACTGAGAGAAATTCTGCCAAAATATTCAAATAATTGCACAAGTATTTTTTCTCAAGATGATATTGTACTTTGACATACACCAGAAGTGTTTCATGCATACTTCCTGTTTTATCATACTTCCCATTTAATGTTAAGACATGTACTTAGGGTTGAGATTTAATAAAATGAATAATTTTCACCTCTTCATCGGGTCATTCTTATGTAAAACTGGCTCTTTCCCCTCACCTCTCCCTTGGAACTGATATAGTTTGGGTCTACTGCCTTGATTTGTGCTAAGGCACCAGCAGTTTTTTACCATCTCACACCATCAGTGCAAATGCGCACACTGCAAAAAAGACAAATAATGTCTTAGTATCATTATGAAAATAGATTTGACCTCACTCATCCCAAAAGAGTTTTGGGGACCCACCAAGATTCTGTAGATCATACTTAATTATATATTTAACCAAGCAAATTTTAGATGCTACTTGTGAAACAAAGCTAAAATTAAAGAGCAAATCAACGTATCTGTCCCCATTCAACAGGATCTAGAAAGAAGAAATGAAGAACTTGAAGAACTTTATTTATTAGAGGGTTGTTTTCCTGAAGCAGAGAAATTGAAACGAGATACTAGATTGCTTTCTCAGGTAAGACTAATTTCTTGCTTTCTTTTGTTTTTAAGCTAATATACTTTGTCACCACAAAAGAGAATTGTGGTCCAACATCTATTTTGATCCCAAGAAACTATAAATTTATTTATTTAAAAAAAAAAAACCTCTCATCTGACAAATTCATTGCTTATGACAATGTAAATTGATGTAACTTTGTAGAAAGCTATTTGTCAGTAATAATATCCTTGAAATGTTTATATACTTTGATTCATTTGTTGGGAATATATCCTGAGGAAATTATCCCATATTAAGATGTAGCCAGGTGTATGGTGACTCACGCCGGTAATCCCAGAGCTTTGAGAGTTTGAGGCAGGAGGATTGCTTGAAGCCAGGAGTTTGAGACCAGCCTGAGCAATGTAGTGAGAACCCCATCTCTACAAAAAAATTTAAAAGTTCACTGAGTATGGTTGCTTGTTCCTGTAGTCCCATTTGCTTGGGAGGCTGAGGCAGAATTGCTTGAGTCCAGGAATTTGAGGTTACAGTGAGCTGTGATTGCACCACTTCACTCCAACCTGGGTGATAGAGCCCGAGTGACAGAAAAAACAGAACAAAACAAAGAAAAAATGTAAAAGCTTTGTGTTTAAGGCAATCTAGTTTTGCTCAAAGCAGCATAACTTTGGAAACAATATAGATGAATATCAGGAGAAAAATGAAAAATTTGTTACAATGTGGCAAAAGATAATGGTATAATTTTAAGTGAAAAATGTCAAGTACAGTACACTACGATTGCAAATGTAAAATTTGCATGGACTACAAAATGAATTGAAGGACTCAGTATACTAGCTGCTAGTGGCAGCTAGCAATTAGTAATAACTTGGGAAGTAGATATTATACCAAGTGTTGGCTTTTGCAAATAAGAAGCTCTGTGATTAAAGAGGAAAACAAAAGCAAAACAAAACCACCTATAAATAATGTCTTAAAAATAAAAATATGAATGTAAATGTATGTTTGTTTATCTGAATATTGAGTATTAGAAATTATCTGGATGAAGAAGAATTTGATTATTTTAGAGCTATCTCAAGTTACCTGGCTAAAGCCATTATATGTTTTTGTATAAATTAGAAAAACTGGTGTAAAAAGAAAATCACAGCCTCAGGCACCTGTGAAGAACTGGCCCACACATCATTCATTAAGGAGATTTCGTGCTAACCTCCCATAAGCAAGGACATGCAAATTGTACCTTTGTCTGGTACTTAAAACTAAAGACTATCTGATGCCACACTAGTAATGAATTATAAGTCTATCTTACAAGTAACAACTGGAGACAACATAGAATCAGACATTCTTCCACCTACCCAGGGACATTTACATAATTGGTACTTCCTTCACGCCGTTATTTTATGTAAAATGTAGATTTCTTGGGCTTCACAAGAATGTAGCCACTACCTCATCCGGCCCCTCCACCCCACCTTAATCCCTCTTTTTTGTATGCCTTTAAAATGCTGAAAGTTTCAACCTCTCCTTCAGAAAAAACAGCCGCAATTTGTCTGCCATTGGTGTTTTTCCCAGTGCATCCTCAAAATCTTGGCTTAATAAACCTCCATTGATTGAGATTTTTGCCTCAGTCATTTATTTGGGTTGATACTGGGTTATGAGCACTTATACTTCAGAAAAGTAATTTAATCTTTGGTTGAATCTTCATCCATGTGAACCTTCAAACAATTTTATTCCACAGTGGAAACATTACATTCAATGTGATGGGAGTCCTGATCCTTCCATAGCCCAAGAAATGAATACTTTCATTAGCTTATGGAAAGAGGAAACAAATCAGACTTTTGAGGAAGTGATTAAGAAGAGTAAACTAGTACTAAATGTAAGTATTTAAGTATTATCCTTTAAATTGTTTATTACAAATAGTCTGATATTGACTCCAAAAATAAAAATAAATTAATGTATTATGAGCTTCTGAACTCTTGGCTATAGGGAGAGGTATTTGCTAATCTTTTCATTTTGTTTCTTTTTACAACTCCTAAAAATCTCTTGCCACCTTAGATAAAGTCAGTATAACACATAAATGTGAAGTAATCTTTGTCTAATTCAAGCTGAAAAAAAATCAAGTTGCATGCATTTATGTAGATAACTTGTGGGGATGGGGAAAGTGGGTGATTTTATTCTCAGCTGAAATTATCCACTGTTTAGTAATTCGACACCCATGACTTTTAATGTTTACTGGGTGCCAGGCATACACTCTTTTAGGCACGGGGAGTACAAAGATGAGTAAGAATATCCTAACATCTATTGCTGCAAATAGGATGGTTAGGCTAGCCTGAGAAGCTTCCACTTTACAATGCACTTAAGAATACTGGGAAAAAATATTTAATGACTTAAATCTGTTGCCTAGTTCTTGAAAAAGTAAGGGAAAACCTTAGAGGCTATAAAACAATCCAGAAAGTGATAAAGTCTCAAAGCCAGTGGCTTTCCAAAGATTATCTGCTAACTCCTAAGTGGTTTAGCCGTGGTTTAAAGGGCCATAAAGTGGCAGAACCTAGGGTACATACAAGGTGGCAATTTGGATCAGAGACCATGTATGGCTGGGAGCCTCAAAAGGTGTTACAGATAATAGGGGAAAAAATCCACTCTGCAAAAGGAGATAAGAAGAAGATGTGCTTGGCTCATCTTTAGCTTAGTGAAGGGGAAACAAAGATGTCTCCACTGAGAATTCTTAATCATGAGTGAATCAGAAGCTGGATTGGAAGAATTTACCAGAATACAGCACAGAGACAAAGAGTTGGAAAATATGAAAGAATGGTTAACAGACATGTTTGATAGAGCAAGAAGGTCTAAAAATATAGAGAAAAGGAGTATCAGAAGGAGATATAGAAGAATGGAAGAAAGACAATATTCAAAGAGATACTGAGTGATAATTTTCCAGAATTGATGAGGTATGAATCCTCAGATTCAGGAAGCCCAAAAAATTTCAAGTAAAAAGAAAAACTTTTTTTTTGTACTTACACCACTTCTGTTACCAAATGTGTGTGGGGTTTTCCCACACCAATTCTCCAACTCGTCAGACAGCAACTGGGTGTTTTACAATTCAGTGCTGGTATTTAATATTACTACTGGAGTTAGTGCAGATCCCACAGGGTAAGGGCTCAGGACCACAAGACTGCCTGTCCCCTTCCAATCACAAGTCCCAGGTTGTCACCTGTACTTCTGACCAAGCAGCTATAAATCAGGAGTCCCCATTACCCCCTTCTCAGGTTAGGTAAGTTGCTATAATGGCTCACAAATTCAGGGAAACATTTGTTTACATCTACTGGTTTATTACACAGGATACAAATGAACAGCTAGATGAAGAAATACATAAGGTGAGGGTATGTAGGAAGGGGCATGGAGCTTCCATGCCCTCTGTGGGCACACCACCTTCCCAGCATTTCCATGTGTTCACTGGCCCAGAAGCTCTCTGAACCCCGTCATTTAGGGGTTTTCTGGAAACCTCATTACATAGGCATGATTGATAAATCATTGGCCATTGATGATTAGCTCTATCTCTAGTCACTCTCCCCTCCCTGGAGGCTGGGGAGTGGGGCTGAAAGTTCCAACCTCTAATCAAATCGTTGATCCCTCCAGCAATCAAGCTGCTATCTGGAAGCTACCTAGGGGCCCACTAATTAGCAAAGCCACCTAATTAGCAAAAACTCAGGTATGGTTAAAAAAGGCTTATTATGAATAGCAAAATAGGCTCTTATCACTGCTATTCTGAGGGTTTTAGAAGCTCTGTGCCAGGAGTAGGGGGCAGAGACTTGTTTAGATTTCTACACTTAAACACAACTACATAATAATAGAAACTAGAAGGAATTCACTCCTCTTATTCCTGTTATTATCCCTTAATGCATTTTTGCTCCCATTCCTCACAGTATTTTTATGCTTCTTGTCACTGTTGCTGTAGTATACTTCCCCATGTTGCTGTAAGACACAGTAACTCTGGACTCTTAAGTGCATACCATGCATTCCCTGATTTCATCTGGACAATAATGTTATATGATTCATTTTACATTTGAAGAAACAGATTGTGACTTGCCTACAGTCCCCTATGAGACCTTAGTTGGACCTTGCTCTGACTTTCCAAAGGCCCCAAAGAGTCTTCCATACACTCTGAGGTATTTAAATGTCAGCGGATTCATACAATGTTCTTGCCACTGTATATCCTCTCTCCCAGGGAGGATGCCATGACATTGTGAACTAAAAATCCTAAGCCCCCCAGGTGACTGAATTGACCCCTTCTTGGCAATGGAGACCCCAGAAAATCCTTAAAACTGAGTTGCTGGCCATGAGGAGAAGGGAGGTCAGACGTACTTCCTTATGCCCCCTCCCTTTTGGAGTTACTCTTGGTAAAAATGAAATACTAAATCCTTAACAGGACCTAAGGCCATGCAAGACAAAAGTTAACCCACACCTGCAGGCCATCAATTAACAGATTACTTGAGGCTTATCTCTGAGTAACAGACTTCCTTAACTTAAAATATTCCAAGCCTTTAGACAAAGCCTCATTTCTTTAACCAATTACAACAATTACAAATCAAAATATCTTTGAACTCACCTATAACCTGCTAACCACCCCTCCAACCCCAACCCCACCCCACCCCACCCCACCCCAGATGTCCTGCTTTTCAGGCCAAACCAGTGTACACCTTCCATGTATTGATTTATGATTTTACATGTAATTCCTGTTTCCATGAATGTATAAAATCAAACTGTAACCCAGCTGCCTTGGGCACATATTCTCAGGACCTCTGATGCCAGTTTAGGAATCTGGTACTCTACAGTTAGCAGGGAGGCAGTGGGAAGTAGCACTAGAAATTCACCAGTGATGAGTTGAAGGGACATCTTCCTGTTATAAGAACATGGAGTACAGAGTAAAAGTAATAAATAACAGGGAAAATGGGAAAAGGATAAGTAAAACAAGCAGGAGACAGAAGAGGAGAGTAATCCCATTAATAGCAACCTAAAGCAAAAAGCCACAAAAGGGATAGCCAGATTTGCATAGCAGTAACAGAAGGAAATGACCCTATAGTGAACACCAAATTCTGAATTTTCAAACTCTTATATGGCACCCAATCTATGCCAAGCTTTGGAAATATTAACTTGCTGAGTTCTCATAATAACACTGAAATTGGCACCATTAACCCAATTTTTAAAATGAGGAAGTTGAGGCACAGAGATGTTAAGTAACCTGCCCAACTCCACACTGCTAGTAGGAAGTGGCTAGGATGGAAGCCCAGCATTCTTGGTTGAGCCCTATGCTGCTGTGGTTATTCTCTTAACTTAGAAATTTTCTGTGTATTTTCTGTGTCAGTATTCACAATTAAATTTTGCTACTTGTTGTTCCTTGATCATCCTGTGCCTTGGTTTCCTCATCCATAAAATAGGCACAATAACAGTATCTACCTCATAGAGTTATGACAAGGATTAAATGAATTAAAACATATAAAACGTTTGGAATATCTCCTGGTACATAGTAAGCATTCAGTAAATATTAGTAGTTTTTCTCCTCCTCCTTGCTGTTATCACATTGTTGTTGTTATTCCTATTATTCTGTTAAAGGGAAAAAACCCAAACTCTGTAAAATAAAGAGGGGCTAGGCGCAGTGGCTCACACCTGTAATCTCAGCACTTCTGGGGCCAATTCGGAGGATTGCTTGAAGCCAGGAGATCAAGACCAGCCTGGGCAATAGCAAGACCCCATCTCTACAAAAAAAAATCCAAAAATTAGCCAGGTGTGGTGGCTCATACCTGTAGTCCTAGCTACTCAGGAGGCTGAGGTGGGAGGATTGTTTGAGCCCGGGAGTTTGAGGTTGCAGTGAGCTATGATGATGCCACTGCACTTTGGCTCAGGCAACAAAGCGAGACCCTGCCTGAATGAATGAATGGATGGAGGGGTTTATTCTGAACTGAATATGTGTTTCCAAGGCCCGGGGATCCATGCCCAAGAAGTCTTGAGCAAGTGGTCCCAAGGCAGTTGGGTTACAGGTTAGTTTTATACATTTTAAGGAGGTAGGAATCACAGGTAAAATCATAAATCAACACATGGAAAGTGTGAATTGGTTTGGCCTGAAAAGGCTAGACATCTCAAAAGGGAGGGGGCTTACAGATTATAGTTGGGTTTAAAGATTCTTTGATTTATAATTGGTTAAAGAGATGAAGCTTTGTCAAAGGCTTGTTTTAAGTTAACATAGACAGGTCTGTTAATCAGAGACAAGCCATAATATACTTACTCAAGTGTTCTATTAAGCAAATCGGTGGCTTTCAGGTGATTTAACCTTTGCTCTGCATGGCCTTAGGTCCTCCTGTTAATAATTTAGTATCTTGTCACAAAGTGTCTGTTTTGTCAGTCTTATGATCTCTATTTTAACATTAATGCTGGTCGGTTGTATCTAAACTCCAAAAGGGAGGGGGTATAACAAGGCATGTATTAATACAATCTCCTTTCCCTTCATGGCCAAGAACTCAGTTTTAAGGTTTTTTGGGGGTCCAAGAAAAAAAGTTCCATTCACTTGGCTAGTGGGAGGGGAGTAGCTTATGATTTTATTTTAGTTCACAGTTCCACAGTCTTAGGTAATAATAAGTTGTGACTCATCTGTCAGCTTGCTAATGAAACTCTGTTACACATAATTAAAAATACTAAATGAGAGAGTTTTAGGGGGAAATGTTTATTTCTCCATGATCTTAAATTACAGAATGAATATAGGAAGGGATTTCTATATGTTTACTGGAGATAAGATGTGTTCCTGAATTCAGATTTGATAGAATATCCCCTTTTTCACTTTTCCTTTGACTATTTGTCAAAGGATTAATGTAAATAATCTGTTGTTCTGTTACTTTATAGTTAATTGGGAAATTGAAGTTAATTTTATTGGAAACTCCACCATGTGATTTGCAAACTAAAAATATAATACAGTACCAAGAATCAATTCTACAACTGCAAGAACTCCTCCACCTTAAATTTAATGTAGCCACAGAAATACTTCTCAGAGTAAGTGTGATGTTTTGCTTAAACGTTACTATTAACTTTTATAAGAGTTAACATTTTATGCTACATAATACAATAACCCAGTATTGGGGAGGTTTTTTTGAAAAAATCAAGAGATTATGGAAAAGTCAGTAAAATAATTTAAAGCGTGTATATTTATCCATATTTAACTGTTAATATTTTATTTTTAAAGAAATAAAATGTTATCAATATAGCTAAAGTCTAGTTTTTTTACACTTCACAAAGTTTACTAACTTCACTATGAAAATAAATTTATAAAATATTACATATTAGATATTCACTGTAGATAAATCAGTTGGTACAAGATTATAACTATTGATAGTTACTCTATTTTTCTCTAACTTTTTATTTTGAAAATACTATATTCGAACATGAAGTTGGAAGAATAGTACCATGAATCCCCATATGCCCTCTACCTAGATTCGGTAATTTTTTTTGATTTATGGAGGTATAATTGATAGACAAAAATCAATAATTTTAAAATATTTTATAATATTTGCTTTATCTCTGTCTTTACTTTTCCCTGGTACCATTTGAAAATTGTAGCTATTATGGGACTTCATCCCCAAATACCTCAGCACTAAGATCCAAACAACCACAAAGTAAGAAAATTAATAATCTATAGTATCTTTTAATATTCAGTTCATATTCCAAATTTTCCCTGATTTTCCCTGAATGTCTTTTATAGCTGTTTTTATTTTGTTTTGTTTTTTAAATCAGAGAACAATCTACACTCTACATTGTTTTTGGCTGTCTTGTCTTTTGGTTACTTTTGGTGTAAAACACTGTCCTTTGTATATCCTTATAAAAAGATGTAGAATATGTTCTAATTACAAAAAGTATTGCAAAGAAAGCTTAACATCACTAAGTTTATTGTTAGCAGTGAAATTCATATTATAACTTTGCAATTATTTTTTGTATATTTTAGAACGAAGGAAATTAGGAAATGTATTATTAGTAATCAAGATTTTTATTTTAAGAGAAAAGAGATACAATCTATAAAAGGAAATTATAAAAAAAAAAGTACTGTAATGTTAAATTTGAAATGGAAAATCAGTATGAACCAGGGTTCTTTGTATTTCATAAAAAGGAAGCAAGACTAATTAGAGTAAATGATGGTTCCAGGTCTGGGCAGGAAAAGTGAAAGATAAGGTTGGATTATCTTATTGTGCTAGAAAGCAAGTAAATGCTCAGAGACTAATGGATCATATCAACGGAACAGAGACTAGCTTAAAGAGGTGGAGGCCAAATTTGGAATAATTTGAATATCAGAAAGAATAATGATCATAATTAATTATAGCACATTGAATAATTAAAAAGCGTTGAGTCTATAGTGATACTTTTAAAAGGAAGGGGGAAAGTGGGATGAGGAAGAATAGTTCTTTATAGAAGAATGCCATCTAACTAATGTGAAAGGAATAACAAGTTAGAAAATCACCATTTTCAATGCCCAGTGTAATAAATGATTCGGATAAGGATCCTCAGTGGCTACCTAAATGATTAGGGAAAAACTTGTTAAGGAACATGTTCTCAGAGTGCCAAAGTATTTGACCTCATATTACTTACTGGTTGGGGAAAATGTACTTTACCATGGGGAGATGTGGTAGTCAACACTTTAACCAAGTGATCAAGTCTTCATTGTTAATAGTGGACATCATATGCCTCCTGATGAGATGCAGTATGAAGAGCACAGCATAACCTATGGTGCCTTCTTGCTAGAAATGGTTGATCTGAATCTAATTAAACCCCTAGACCTTCCAGTGTACAAAAAATAAAGGAGATAGAGGCGCTAGTTAAATAATACCATGAGGAAACAATATCTAAATTTACAATGTGGAACAGTTCTGTAGGACAACTATTCTGAATACTTCAAAAAGTTAAAGTCACAGAAAACAAAAGTGTGGGGAAATATTCAATGTTTTTAAAAAACTAGCAATCAGTACAATCCCCAGCACTTTCAAGTTTTTACATTATAACACCCAAACACATATTAAATTACTTAAACCCTTTATGAGAGCTGATTTTTGGAGCAGTAGGCATCAAACTATATTAGTCTTTATTTAAAAAATTTCATGAACATCCTTAAATTGTATGTTTCATATTGGATATCAGGTATTGGACTAGCAAAACACATGACTCATCTGGATTCCATAAACAGGATATTTTGCTTTGTAAACTTAATATGTTCATAAATAGGCCAACTTTCTCAGTAGAACAGTCTACATTTTAATAAAATACGGATAAAGAAGCATGTGTATAGTTAAAATGGAAAGTCATGATTCTGATGTTAAGATTGAAAAAGGTAATATTCTGGTAATCCACAGGTGCCACCTGTATTTCTCAAAGCAACAAAACTAGTAAAAAAAAAATTTTTTTAAAGAGAAACTGAGCAAAAAAGGGGAGGCATATTTGATTAGGTAAATACATTTACATCTTTTAGAGGATTTCTAAAAACAATTCTTTCTCATTTTGATCGAACCTTATTTTTACCCAAGTTACTCTTTTAGATATTTAGTAAAGGAAATCCAACACATAAGTGAAGAAATAACTTATCAAAGTTGTGTAATTTCTGAGCCTCTGGCCCTTTATAATGGTTTCTTTTTCTCTTACAGCAAGCTAGTACTTTAGCAGATCTGGACAGTGGAAATATGGAAAAAATCATTCAAGATGAAAATGTTACTCTATATGTATGGGCAAACCTCAAGAAGAATCCAAGGTACCCCTGTGGGTGATACTTCCCTGTAGGTGGAAAGACATTAAAGTCATGAATGCCAGGCAGGTGCCTGCTGCATAATAGCATGATATACTTGGAAAAACCCATGTTAGGAAGTCAGCCAACTGGGGGTTTGAATCACAGACCTACCATTTACTTTAGGCAAGTTACTTAGCCTTGGTTAGCTTCAGTCTGTCATCAGTAAAATGATGATTATATTACTTAATAGGATAGGATTGAGTATTAAACATTAGTGCATGTAAAAATTATAGCATAGTGTCTAGTACAAATATACACGCATGCCAGGCATGGTAGCCCATGCCTGTAATCTCAACACTTTGGGAGGCCAAGGTGGGAGGATTGCTTGCTGCCAGGAGTTTGAGACCAGCATGGGCAAGTAGCAAGACCCCATATCTAAAGAAGAACAAAAACAAAAAGACAAATATATATGCAGTAAATACAAGGTCTTCCCCTTCTCTTCACTCACTTAATCCCACTTCTCCTCAAAAAAGTAGAGTGGTAGGTAGTTTCTACTTAGCAATCTGGAACTTAAAAAAATATATATGTATCTTTCTGAACTGTTAAAAATATATTTTGTTATTTTTTAGACTTTTACATGATGTTTCCCCAATTGTTTTCAACAAAGAAACATCTTTCTGAGGAATGATAATGACAAATTCATGATCACTTGGTTGCTGCTTGATCTTAAACATTTCAAATTAATTGCATTAGTAGGGCAATGAGTTTTAGGGGAAAATTACTAGAATAAAAATTAGAAGGCCTAAGTTCTGGTCCCAGCTCTGAAAAGATTACTCATATGACATTGAATAAAATTGGACTTTATTTTTGAAATTTACTAAAAGGAAGGAACAAAATATTTTTTAAGTTCCTTCCATTTGCTACAAAATACTCTTTGGTTTTATCTAATCAGAGACAATTTTCATTGTAAGATATGTCATGTACAGAAGAGTAAAGGAACTTAATCAGTATAGTTTTCAAAGATAGAAGTAAAATGAATAGCTCTGTACTCTTTACCTAGGTTTAAGAAGAGAATTGGGGTGGTATCTTTTAGTAGGATAAGGAATATTAGAGGCAGAACAAATTTTATTTTGATGGTGATGGTGGGTGGGAGTTGTAAGGATGAGTTTGGTGCTGGATTGTTAAGTTTGAAGTACTTATGAGATATCAAAGTACAACTGGCTGAAGGCTTTGAGGTAGAGTATATTTCAGGGAGTCATCAACAAATAGATCAATGGTTCTTAACTTTGGGGGAGTCATAGATTCTTCTGAACATCAAAAAATTACATATGCTCACACATATGGAAGGGCACTTTTGGACCTCTTATTGTCCATTTGGAGATGCCTCTTCCCCCTATCCAACCCCAGGAAAAATAAAACTCAAGTTAAAAAAAAAACAAAAAACCCTGAAGTATAATAATTGAGTCCACAGAAATAATAATATTTAGAGTGTGTATGTAGAGGGAGAAGAGAAGAGAGCTTAGGATGGAGCGATCAGTAACATCAGCATTTAGGAGATGGTTAGGAAGAAGGCCATACAGAGGATACTGAAGGAGCTACCAGAGATGGAGGAAAAGAGTGGAGTTAGAGATCCCAAGACAGTGTTTTGAAAACATTAGTGTCAGCAACTGAGTCCATATGCTACAAAAAAATGCATATTTATGATTGGGACTCAACACCGGAGTGAAATTAAAGTGGAGACTGCTTAGGTATAAATTTGAAACAGACCTGGAATTTCCTAAGCTCTCATCTTTTTTGTTAAAATTAATTATTAACAGGTACAGAAGTGTCAGATTCTCTGAAACAGAAATTGGATTTGAAATTCCAAGGATATTAGCAACAAGTGACATTGCTCTACGACTCCTACATACTCACTATGATCATGTTTCTCCTTTGCAACCTGTTCCAACACCATCAAAAGAAGAACATGCTGCCACAATACATGAGTTTTTCAAAGATGAACTTAAGAATGTAGAAAAAGCAGTCAGCAAAGAGGACCATAAAGAGTCTGAACCACAAGAAAGTGGGTCTAAGTTAATTTATGAGGAAGAAATAAAAGCTGAGGAACAAGGTGATATTGAAGTACAAATGGTAGGACATATTTAAATGTATAATTTTTTTTCTTCATGCAACATGTGTTATTAGATTCCCTTGAAGTATTCTCAAGATTTTCCCTAAACTAGAAATGGTCTGAAAACCACTAGCCATTTTCTTGCTAGTGCCTCAGTTTTTAATGTGATCTTTTTTTTGCCTTTCATTGGTAGTCACATCATGGTTGAGCCAGTAGCTTCAACATCCTAAAGTTTAGCACAAGAATTACTCATTTTTATATTAGGTACATTCTTGGGAAGCTCTGATGGCCTTTAATTTTTATATATTTATTAATATTATATATTTCAAACTCAAGGGAACTTGCCATTAAATGGAAACTTGCAGTAAATATTTTCATAAACTGAAGGATTATCTGACATCATTTTGTTACTTCCTCAGCTTTTGGTTTTGTAAGAAAGTATTTTATAAAAATCGATTTTCCTAAAATACTGTATTCTTCTCTGAAAATTTGACATCTTTAGATATAACGTATTATTTGAGCAATTTAAGAATCATATTCCTTAGTTGGTTTCTGCTCTTTTTTCTATTGCCAAGATTTTCAAGCTATTAGTATGTCAGAAAAATTGTCTCTTGAGAATTTAGTAATACTTTCGCAGAGCTAAGCAGCTTATTAGTTTAGCTATAGTCCATTTGCATGTTAAGAGGGGCCAGAAATATTGGGTTTTCCTACAAGTGCATAAGACATGAAATGTATAGGTTTATTGATTCATTTCTTTGAACATAAGAAAGGGTTAATGATTAGACCGAATACAAATTTAAAAGCAGAATAGGAATTATTACATATTCTAAGAACATATGTCATTTAAAACTTCCATTTTAAGTATTACACCAGTCTTAAAAATTATAGACTCTATAAGAATATAAATAACAATAGAAAATGATATAATAATGATAGGTACAAAGAATAATATTTAAAGTCTGATTACAACCATGTAAAATTTTAAAAGACACAGAAGAGAAGAACCCAGAAACCTATGCATACTTGGTATTTTAGAGAGGTGAAAAATGAGTGACTTCTTATTCTTTAAAAATTTGTCATTTTTGTTAAAATGTTCTTTGTGCAATAAGATAGTTTTTAAAATCAAAATTTCATTTTAACCCTCAGGTAGCTTAATAGCTTTACTAGAGTTCAATAACATCTCCGGTTCTCCTCCCTTTCCTGGACATATGGAAGGGTTATATTCCACTCCCCCTTGAAGTTAGGTATGACCATGCGACTCACTGTAGCTAATGAGATGTGAGTGGATATGGCAGACTGATTTCGAAAGGGAAAAAAAAAAAGAATGAGTAAACAGGCCCTGGACTTAATGTTATTTCAATATGCAGTAGAAAAGAAAACCAAAATGAAATCCCACTAACTTAAAATTTGTCAGGATTTGTGATTTTAAATTCATGAAAACAAAGAACAAATAAAAAGTTATCAAAATTGTTATGAGCATGAAAAAAGTATCTAAAAATACTTGGTCTTGATCTGATCAAAATATTGGATAATTTTCCCCCCTCCCTGCCAAGTTCTTTGATCATAATTAATATTTTATGGAAACCCACCAATATTTCACATAAGAATTTCACATTAATAATTTAAAAATTTTGAAATAATTAGAAACCATATAATTTGAACCATTACTTAAATTTACATGACTAAAGCAATTCTTTCTTATGCACATATGTCTCAATTAAAGTGGCCTCATGCAGTAACAAGATTTATTATAGTTCTGTTAATTTTGGCAGTAGTTTTACATTAAAATATAAGCATATGAATTCACTACAATACTGAACACAGCAAGATTTGTCACCTAATAGACAGACATTTCCTTCACTCTCAGCCAGTGGGCTTGAAAGTACTAAACTAAGCTTTTCTCGCTTTGAATGGCCCTTACCACTGAATTAAACTACATCAGTTTTTGTTATTATTTAATGTTATACTGAACAATCTCAGCTTATAATGACTAAAGGTATGCAAATGCTAATGCTGAAAATGCCACAAATGTACACCAAGGAAAAACATACTGGATGGTAAAATGCACATTTTATGTATTATTGAGGCCAGCTTCAAATGGTAGGAAACCCAGAGTAAAGACCAGCAGGCAATAAGTGATATGGCAGAAATAATCATACTTTATGAAAAGCAGTATAAACTTCTCCAGAGCCTGGGAAGCTTGGCCAACAACTGTGTGAATGGTAGATGGAGGAACCTGGCGGAGGAACTTCATATCAGGGGATTTCAAAAGAGAAGTGTGATTGCCTAAAAGATGAGAATGACGTTGACTCAATTAGCACATGCCCCCCCCCATTTCCGGGAATGAGTCCTCTCACTGCCACCAACAGGCACATGTATAGATGCTTATGCTTATGGCGTGTGCTCTATCATTCTGCGAGAAACCCCACAGCATTCTGAAAAAGCTAATATGAATGACGCTGAAGTATATGTGATTTCCCCAGAAGCAGAAGAATTCCCATAGTACAGGTGAAGTGTACCAAGACAGGAGGGGAAAGCCGTCTCCTGTGCTGAAGGAAGGTTGGGAAAGGGCAGTAAGTGACTGTCTAGAGTGAAGAATCTCCCAACTCAAAACCACTTGTCGCACTAAGCTGGGTAGAAAAAGAGAGAGCGCGCGCAGACTCAAACAGTTGTCAGCTGGCCCTACGCTTGCCACAGATTCTGAACCGTGTCAGCCACCTTTTTGTAAGTGTGAGTAGACTGCAGGGAGCAAAAGTCACTGGATTCATAAAGACAATCCACAGCTCAGAAGGAGAAGACAAAGATAATTGGATGGAATTTCGGGGGGGAAGATAAGAGAAATTATGGATAAAAATAGGAGGTTCAATATCTACATAAAAGAAGTTGCAGAATCAAGAATGGAAAGGTTGAGTTTGACATAATAATTGATGCTGGGACAGCTGGCTAAGATTTAAAATAAATTTTGATTCTTATTTCACCCTATAGACTAAAAATAAATATCAGCTAGATTAAATGTTTCTATATAAAAACAAACTAATCAAAACTCATAAAAATAAAAGTACTTGAAGAGAGCATAGGAAAGTTATTTTATTATCTTTACTAAGAAGGCCTACCTTATCAGTGTATCAAAGCCAAAACCCTGAATGAAAAAGAGATTAATTGAATTCAAACATTTGTATAGGCCCAATAAACCTCATTATAAACAAAATTGAAGGACAACAGACTGGGAAAAATATTTCAGCATATGTGATAAAGAGTTAATATCCTAATATAAAGAATTTGTATTATACAAGCCCTTTCTTGCGCTCTTCCTTTTGCTCTCTTTCTGCCTGCTGCAACAATGGGTCTGGTTGTCATCTGTGGTGTGTGTATCATGCTATGTAAACCTATATCTTGTTCTTGCTCTATAAGCCTATCTTTCTCTCCTCAATAAACCTCATTTTTGTGCTTTTAAAAAAAAAAGTGTACAAATCAGTAAGACCATTTCCTAATATAAAATTAAGCAAAGGACATGAGCAGGCAGTTGAGAAATACAAGGAGCCAATAAAATATGAAAATATACTCAACCCCATATTATCAGATTGAGCATGGAGGGAGGGACACATTTTCCCATACCGTTAGAAGCGTGAATTTGTACAGTCACTGTTTGGCACTGTGTAAATGTGCTGATGATCAGTGATTTTGCTTTTAGTAATTCATTATTAGGGAATAATAAGGCAAATAAATAAAAATGAATATGCCAAAGTGTTCATTGATGTATTTTTAATAGTAGCAAAAACAGTCCACAGATTAATTGGAAAATATCCAAACAAATATTAGTCACCACTTAAAATGATGATGTAGACTTTATATACTTTTATATGGCGAGATGCCTAGGATGTATTGTTAAGATATTTTTTAAGTTAAAAACTCTATCTGCAATATGATTCTGTTTTTCTGAATGCATAGAAAATATCTGGAAGCCTATTTACAATAGAGTGGTGATCTTTGGTGGTAGGGGAAAAGGCATGGGAAAGGTAGGATGGTGGTATATTATCAGTGATTTTTACTCTCCGTACATTCCTGTATTATTTGAATTTTCAGTAAATAAGTACTGAACACACATTACTTTGCTCATAGGAAATGAAACAATATATTTCCTGTTTTGGTTTGAAAGGGGGAAGAGTTCATGATAAATCTCTCTGCTGCTATACTTACTCTTCTGTGAAATTCCCCTCTTCCTATCACCCTCATCCACTTTTCCTGACTTCTACTTGTCTTTCAAGTACTTACTTTAAATTCTAACTCCACAAAGTTCTACCTGTCTTCTCATATTAAATTAGATGTCCCTCCACTATACTCTTATTATTCTGTTTAATTATTAGAATTCTTGCCTTAAACACTAAATTATGATCTTATTTCGTGATGACTTCATATTCATAGTACATAGCACAGAGCCTGTTAAATGATAAGGGCTCGGTGAATGTTTATTGAATGAATGAAGGAACAAGTGAATGAATGGATGGTTGAGTGATAAAAAGAGGGCCCTGACTTGAATCTGATTGGTTGTGAGCAACCTGCATAAGAACAGCCACCCATCTCAGGGAATTCAACCACTGTTGCTGTCCAAATTACCATGTTTTTAGAGATACTTAAGATCCTTCTCATTACAGTTGGAAGTGCTGGTAATATTAATAATTTCTGCTACCTGTAGGGAATCTGCAAGCTTGTCTGTAGGGATTCTTGGGACCTTCTCCTCAGCAGTTCTGACCCCCCACTTTCACCTCCCCCATGATCTGGCATAAGGCAGGGCAACAGGAAGACTTTGTTTTCATCACCGCAACAGCCTCAGGAGAGGTATGCTCCTCACATTCCAGCTGGAACTCGGAGTGAGTCTGAAGCAATATTTATAGATGGTGGTGAAGTTTGTATTCCTTTGTAATCACAGCCACATGGGAACTATCATAACCCTAAATGTCATTCGTAAGACTATTAGTGGGTGTCTGACAAAATGTATTCTAAATTTTAAAAACTGGCATATAAATTCATGAAATTCACCTTTTGTGTGCATGTGTATAAATTAGAAACTACCTGTAAGATCAGTAGGCAAACTTACATGTTTCAGTTTTTGCAACATTTTTTTTTTTTGGTTTAGCATAAACTGCTTACCTCATTGTTTTGTTTTATTTTAATTCTTTCATTCAGTCTTCTTTTTTTTTTTTTTTTCTGTTGCCCCAGTAGAGTGCAGTGGCGTGATCATAGCTCACTGCAACCTCAAACTCCTGGGCTCGAGGGATCCTCCTGCCTCAGCTTCCCAGTAGATGGGACAACAGGCACACGCCTCCACACCCAGCTAAGTTTTCTATTTTTGGTAGACATGGGGTCTTGCTCTTGCTCAGGCTGGTCTCCAACTCCTGAGCTCAAGCAATCCTCCTGCCTTGGTCTCCCACAGTGCTAGGATTACAGGTGTGAGCCACCACACCCGGCCTTCACTCATTTTAGTTTGGCATATTTTATTATAAATATTATATCTTTATAGTGACTTTAGAGACTGATGCAAGGCAAATATATAATGTAGAAATTTATGACCCACAATATATGTGTTATGTTTGATATGTGAGATAATCACAAAGAACAAGTATTTAGTACTTAATTTAAAAATTAAATCTCAACATTAGAAGTGGTACAAATTGTCTTTCCTTTTTAATGGTTGTATTAAGAACTTTGCCACTAGAGGGCACTTAATACCATATTTTAGTTAACTTAAAATGTGTAAAATAATGATAATATTGTAGGTATTGGGTAATACTGAGTTCCCAATTAATATACAAAACATTTAGAAAAGCCCAACTTTATGAAAAACTAGCACATTTATGAAAAATTTTTTACATGATAATCACTAGAAAGCTTTTAGTGATCTAAGGAAACTGCAAGACAGTATGTGAGTCTGAACTTATTTAAGTTCAAGTTGAAAGTTGTCTCTGTCTTTAAGATACTCTAAATAAACAGATACAAAATTTAACAAATATTATATATATGTGTTATTTATCAATCATTTGCGAAGTACCTACTATAAGGAATTCAACAAGATCTTACTTTTAATGAGCCAACAGTTTTGTAGAGGAGAATAACAGTTACCATACATTCCAATATATACGATGAGAGATATTATGCATGGGGGCTAAGAGATCAAAATTAAAACAAACAAACAAAAAAACCAAGCGAACAGATTGGAATTCCTCTCTGATGAAGTATCATTTGAGCTGAATCTTTTGATATAGGCATGGACTTTATATAATATGTGGCTTTGAGAGGTTATTCTGGTACTATGTAGAGAACAAACTGAGGGGACAGAGTAAAAGCACAGTATCTAGTTAAATAATACTGGCAAGGCATGAGAGGTCATGGTAGCTTGGATGAAGGTGGTAGTAAAAGTTGGATATGTTTGGGATATGTTTTGGAGGTAAAATAAACAAATCTTGCTGAGTTTTTATTTTGATAAACTAGGCAGATGGTGGTGTAATTTACCAAAATGAATAAGAATGGGGTGAACCAGTTGAGAGTGGCTGTGAAACCAGAGTTTTGTTTGGGTCATGGTAAATTTAGGACACACAAATGGAAATGTCAAGTAGGCAAATGTGAATCTGGAGTTCAGAGGAAACTCAGACACAGCCACTATGTACATGTTCATGTGCAGGTTGTGTAGTAAACTCCTCTGGACTCAAGCAGTGCACAATGTGTGTGTCTAAAGAGCATCACTAGCTTATGTTTGGGAACCATCATCCTATAGATGGTATTTAAAGCCACAGGAATGAAACTTCGGCAGACTCAGGATAATCACTCTTAACTTTTATCTAAAATGAAGCAAGTAATGTTATATTTTCAAAACACATCTTCAATTCCTTATCAAGAGCCAGTTCTAATAATTTATTCCGAAGTTATAGTAAAATTATCTTTTGATGAAAAAAATGGATATCAGGCCAATGAACTACTTTTGTATAGATCCGATAATGATTGACAGTAAAATTCAAGACATTCTATCAAATTTGTAGAGTCATTGCCAACATTTTACAGATATGTCAATTTCATGTACTTCATTAATAATTGTTGGTATCAGTTTCCTATATTCTCTTCAGAACAATTTTTATGGCTTTTCATTGATTTAGTTATGTTTTTACATTTAAATCTTTTATCCATCTGGAATTTATTTTAGTGTAAAGTGAGAAGAATGAATCTAAATTTATTTTATTGCAAATTTTAGCCAGCTGTCTCAAAACACTTACCATATAGACCTAGGCGTTTTCTATTGATCTGAAATGCCATATGCTAGATTCCCAAGTGGATCCTAAGATCTATTTTTAGAATCTCTGTTTTCACTGATCCACCTATTCATGATCCAGATTATGTTTTTATAACAAATTGAAATTGCACATATATTAAAAGAATTTTCATGTTATAATATCTGTGCATTTATTAAGTTGCAATGAAAATGCTTTGCTACTTAGCATTCCGTGAAGTTCTTCTGTATTACAAGCCAGGTCCAGCATATATTGGGCCAACATGTCATTGAAAAATTATACTTTAGCTACCTGCTTCTCTGCTTCATATTCTATTAACATTTCCAAGCAAACATCTTTTAGAAAATATTATTTACTATAGATTTATTATAAATCTATAAATCTAGTGCAAGTCAAATAAAATTTCCAATCAGTAATTTTTGAGACTTGAAAAAACACTATGAAAGTTTAGAAGAAAAAAATACCTGGTTGGCTGGGCATGGTGGCTAATGCCTGTAATCCTAGCACTCTGGGAGGCTGAGGAGGGAGGACCGCTTGAGGTCAGGAGTTGGAGACCAGCCTGAGCAAGACTGAGACCCCAACTCTACTAAAAAATAGAAACTATCAGCTGGGTGTGGTGGTGTACACCTGTAGTCCCAGCTGCTTGAGAGGCTCAGGCAGGAGGATTGCTTAAGCCCAGGAGTTTGAGGTTGCTGTTAGGTAGGCTGATGCCATGGCACTCTAGCTTGGGTGACAGAGCAAGATTCTGTCTCAAAAAAATAAAAATAAAATAAGTAAATAAAACTTGCAAAAAAAAATACATGGAAAATAGCCAATTTTGTAACAGAATTGTGATGAAAGAAGACTTTTATTAACAGATATAAAAGATTATGAAAACACAAAGAAGTATTTTGTTGGCTTTATTGCCAACAAACACAAGAAGCTTTATAATGTATAAAACTAGGAAGGATTACATTGTCAACAAATGAGATTTAAAGTTTAAGTTTTGTACAGGAGCATGTTCTGATGACACAGATGCAATGACAGGAGAGCATTCTAGAGTATTTATCAAGATTAAGGAGCTGGCACTGGAATGTAAATTGACATGCTACTTTCTTCATCAAGAAGTCTAACTTCAAAAAAAGAGTCAATTGAGGCCGGATGAGGTGGCTCACGCCTGTAATCCTAGCACTCTGGGAGGCCGAGGCGGGCGGATCGTTTGAGCTCAGGAGTTCGAAACCAGTCTGAGCAAGAGCGAGACCCAGTCTCTACTAAAAAATAAAAAGAAATTAGCTGGACAACTAAAAATATATAGAAAAAATTAGCCGGGCATGGTGGTGCATACCTGTAGTCCCAGCTACTCGGGAGGCTGAGGCAGGAGGATTGCTTGAGTCCAGGAGTTTGAGGTTGCTGTGAGCTAGGCTGACGCCACGGCACTCTAGCCAGGTGACAGAGCAGGACTCTGCCTAAACAAAAGAGTCAATTGAGCTAAAGAGCAAGAAAAACTTTTTTAAAAATTGAATTATGTAAAAGCAATGTGCTAAATGCAAGATTATTCTCTGTAGTATGTGATGACATAGAAGCCTATAAACTCTTTCTTGTTACTGCATGCTTAAGTACCATGGTTATCAATTGAAAAAGTCTGAATTGTTATTGTTCTACAAGGTGAGAAACCAGTTTGGTCTAAACTCTTTGAAGTGTTCTCAACTTTTTGAAGATATGAATTAGTCTGACTTGCTAATGGTCTGATATCTTTGGTATTTTTAACAATCATCATCTTCCCTGTAAGAAATATAACTTGTTTTTTAAAGGTAAATAACATTAAATATCAAAGGCCTCCTGGATGTTCCACAGGTACCTCAAATTCAACATTCCACAATTGAATTCATTACTTTTCCCCAAACCTGTTCTTCTTCCTTCTTTTCTTGTTAATTGTTGCCACTGTCCACCTGATTACCTAAACTTGAAAGTGAGCCTCAGCACCAATCAGCATCCAAGTTATGTTGATTTTACCTCCTCATGGTGGCCCTGCTTGCTTCTACCTTGGATCAGGTCCTGATCCTCTCTACCCTGGACTTCTAACACTTCATTGAATGGGCCGTTCAGCCGCTGGCCACTGGAAAACTCTTTCCAAATGCAAATTTCTTCATGGTAGCTTCCTACTGAAGGCCTTTTGTGAGCTCTTACCAGTGGGAGAAACTGTGAAGTCCTCAGAGTGGCATCCAAAGCTCCCCACAGTCTGGCTCCTGCACCTCTCCAGTCTCAGATCTTTACACCCTCCTAGCATGCCTCACTCTAACCGTACCAGACCATGTGGGGTGCGTGGAGAATGCAGTAGTGTTAAAACTCATCAAGAGGAAGACAGCTAGGGCAATATGGTGATGAGAGTGAGGAAAACAATAGTTCACTGAGGGGCCTTGTCTTTGTATGGTGGTTGAGGATGAGAGTGAGTCATGGTGGGATTAATGGGCTTTAAGTTTCTGACTAGAATTCTGGTATAGGTTATTCTGTTGCTGTGGAAATACAGGTATTATCTGAGGTCAAATGAAGTTTGCTGGATATCGTGCAATTTGCAAATATTAGCACACATATACCAACTTTTTAATTTTTTTATTTCTAATTATTATAAGACATAAGAATTGTATGTCTTTATAGGGTACATGTGATATTTCAATACAGGCATGCATTGTGAATTATTCAAATTAGGGTATCCATCACCTCAGGCATTATCCTGTCTTTGTGTTAGGAACATTCCAATTCCACATGTTTAGTTATTTTAAAGTATTTACTAACTTGCTGATTATAGTCACTTTGTTGTGCTATCAAACTATATTTTTTGCACCCATTAACTATCCCCACTCTATCTGCTGCTCCCCTTCCCAGCCTCTGGTAACCATCATTCTACTCTCTGTCTCCATGAGATCAATTGTTTTTATTAATAATATCTAGATCTCACACATGAATGAAAACATGCATGATTAATCTTTCTGTGCTTGATTTATTTCACTTAACATAATGTTCTCCAGTTCCATCCATGTTGTTGCAAATAGCAGGATTTCATTGTTTTTTATAGCAATATAATATTCCATTGTGTATATGTACCACATTTCTTTATCTATTCACCCACTGATAGCCAAGATCAATTCCAAATCTTGGCTATTATGAATAGTGCTACAGTAAACATAGGAGTGCAGATATCTTTTTGATATACTGAATTGTCCTCCTTTGGATATATTCCCAGCAGTGGGATTGCTGGATCATATGGTAGTTCTATTTTCAGTTTTTTGAGGAACCTCCATACTGTTCTCCATAGTGGTTGCACTAATTTACATTTCCACCAATAGGGTACAGGGGTTCCCCTTTCTCTACATCCTCTCCAGCATTCATTATTGCTTATCTTTTTGATAAAAACCATTTAACTGGGGTGAGATGGTATCTCATTGTAGTTTTGATTTGCATTTCTCTGACGACTAATGATGTTGAGCATTTTTTCATATACCTGTTGAGCATTTGTATGTCGTCTTTTGAGAAATAGGTATTCACATCCTTTGCCCATTTTTAAATCAGATTACTTCATTTTTTTCTATTGAGTTGGGGTATTTTATTTCCAATTTGTATAACGCTACATTTATCTAGTGCTTTACAGTATACAAAGTTATTTTACTTCCATTATTTTATTTGACCCTCAAAACAGTTATGTCCTGAAAGTTCAGTTTCCTTGTCTCCTAGGATTGTTTGTAAGATGTGCTATATGTCTGGTACATAACTAAGTACCAAATATGTTGTTATTGGCATATCAGGAGGCTCATAATAATTAAATGACTTGCTCAAGGTCACAAAAGTTAAGTTAGTGGCAGATTTAGATACAATGTCGAGATCTTATGACCCCCTCTTTGGTATTCTTTTTACTACACCAGAGTATAATGAGATAATATCTACTACATTACTTGATGCGTAGCATCTTTAATTTCCTTGAGTGACTTACCCAAAAGCAAGCTTTGGAATTACTCTACAGAGAGCTGATTATCAAATTTAAGCAAAATCTACCCCTTGCCTAACATTAAAATACAAATATAAATACGAATAAATACTATAAATACTTATTTTTTATAGCTTGCATTGCTTCCCAGTGTCTATATTTTACACTTTAGGGTTTCCAGCAGAGAATCTGGGCAGGCTAGCTCCTACCCTTGTGAAGTTCTATGGGGATGTGCTCTCATTTTAATATCGCTTTTTAAAATACTACTTTTGAGTCCAGTTTTATGCTATAACAAGTATCAGTTTGAGTCCCTCGAATTAAGGTAGCAGGCATCTGAAGTGAGAACTGGAACAGAAAGAATAACTCTGGGCTGAAGCAGACAGTGATAACCACACCCATCTGTTGTTGCGTTTTTTATTAGATTTCTACTGAGGAAGAATCTGAAGCCATAAAAGGTGAACTGGAGATGAAATTATTCAGTGAAACAGTTTCAGCAGGTATTCTAAATTTCATTCTTATATTTCAACTTTATTGAGATTTTCTTCATACTAAAGAAATGCAAAGTCATTATAAAAAAATTCAGATGTTGCAGAAATACATTTAAAGTGAAAAATCTTAATAGTCCCTTTTCTGAGATAACTAGTGTTAACAGATTTTTTATTTGCTTTCTCTCTCTCTCTTTCTTTTTTTTTTTTTTTTTTTTTTTTTTTTGAGACAGAGTCTCACTCTGTTGCCCGGGCTAGAGTGAGTGCCGTGGTGTCAGCCTAGCTCACAGCAACCTCAAACTCCTGGGCTTGAGCGATCCTACTGCTTCAGCCTCCTGAGTAGCTGGGACTACAGGCATGCGTCACCATGCCCGGCTAATTTTTTGTGTATATATATTTTAGTTGTCCATATAATTTCTATTTTTAGTAGAGACGGGGTCTCGCTCTTGCTCAGGCTGGTCTCGAACTCCTGACCTCGAGCGATCCACCCGCCTAGGCCTCCCAGAGTGCTAGGATTACAGGCGTGAGCCACCGCGCCCGGCCTCTCTCTTTCTTGATTTTTAATAAAACCGTAGAATCATATCACACAGGTATTTTTGTTGAAAATTACTTTTTTCCACCTAATAATATGGTATATACATAAACACAATACATGTCTACATAAATGAATAATATTCAACACTAAGTAAGAACACATTGGTAACCTTTTTGTAGAAGCTGTATAATTCCATCCAATAATGGAACATTACTTAAATCCCTATTGATAGACAAGTTACTTCTAATTTTTTATTATTACACACAATAATGTTGTAATGAACTTTTACAAGCACACATACACAACTGAAAGTTTCTCAACACCTGTGAGCATTCACAAGTTTTTGTATTCAATCTTGTTCTGGCAAATAGTAACTGGATATAGTTTAGAAATGTCAAAGTGATAATGATGTCTAATTGTCAGTCTTTTACTTTGAGATTTATATACACCTTTTCTATTAACTTTATCATGTTATTGGGTCATTAAATATGAAATGTCTGATTTCAAATCAAGTTTAGTTTATTATATCTCAAATAAGAAGCAGTACAATTAATCAAAGTATGTGCCTGAACTATCGATAACAATTTTGCCATCTTAACAGTAGCTTGTTTATGCCAGCAGTGAAGAAGCCTGGAGAGCTAGTGGCAATGAAATCACCAAAGGCATTTTCCACAGCTTGTTGAGAATTATTTTTCCTTGCAAGAAGTGGCCCAAAGCCTGGATGAAGTTTTAGTCAGTCAGTGCAAGGTCTGGTGAATACAGTGGATAACAGAGAGTTTCCAAGTCCAGCTTCTGTAGTTTGAGAAGCGTTGTTTTTTGCGACGTGTGGTCTTGCAAGAGGATTGGCCTGTCTCTATTGACCAGTCTTGGTTGCTTAATCATAAGCATCCTCATCATTTCGTCCAAGTGGTTGCAATAGACATCTACTGTAATCAGTTGACTAGGTTTCATGAAGCTGTCGTGGATAATACCAGCACTGGACCACCAAACATATACCATTAACTTTTTTTGATGAATATTCAGTTTTGGACTGTGTTTCGGCACTTTGTCTTTATCCAACCATTGTGCAAAACACTTGCTATTGTCCAAAAGAATTCATTTTTCATCACACCTAACAGTACAGTTTAGAAAGGTTCACCTTTATGTTATGACAGCAAAGAAAGGCAAGCTTCAAGACGATTTCTCTTTTGATACTCATTTGATTCATGTGGAACCGACCTATCCAAACTTTACCTTGCCAATTTGTTTCAAATGGTCCAAAATTGTTGGAATAGTAATGTCAAACCTTGCTGCTAATTCATGCGTAGGTTGAGATGGATTCACTTTCACTACAGATTTCAGCTCATCATTATCCACCTTGGTCTCAGGTCACCCGCTTGGCTCATTTTCAAGATTAAAATCACCAGAATGGAACTTCTCAAACCGGCAATGTACTGTGTGTTCATTAGCCACGTCCTTCCCAAACACTTTGTTGATATTTTGAGCTGTCTGCGCTGCATTAGATCCACCTTGGAACTCATATGCAAAAATAATACAAATTTTTGACTTACCCATGGTTTCACAAAATTTGGTCTAAAAAATTTTTTGAAAGATAATCACAAGCCAAAATGTGTGTTTGAAAGAATGAGGATGTACCTTCACAATAAAAAAAAAAAAAAGAACTATCAAAGTGAAATGTCAGAGATATCAACTTTCAAACTTAGTATTTAAGGAAATCAGACATTCCATACTTAATAACCTATACTTCTTGCAATAACTTCTAAGGAATTTATTTTCTGTATATTTTTTAGCGTATTTTTCTCAACAGGCCTCTTGTCTACTTCTTCGCTTTCTCCCTTTTTTTCCCGTATTTATTTTATTTTATTTTATTTCAAAATATTAAGGGGATACAAATGTTTTTGATACATGGCTTGAGTTAGGGCTATAAATGTGCCCATGACCCGAATAGTGTTCATTGTACCTGTTAGGTGTGTTTTTCCCCTCTCCTCCTCCCGACTTCACTTTTTCTCACACACTTTTGTTTCAGCAGTCACTGAGGTTGATATCTTTGTAATTTTTCTAAGCTCTTACTGAGTAATTTTACTGCTGGAAATACGACACTGGAGTCAGTAAATGAACCTCTGTCAAAAATACCAAACTTTTCTACCTGGTGATCCCCAAATATTATAATATATAACTGTCTAAATTTGGACACATTCATTCTTTGTTTTCAGGTAAATATTAACTAAATGTATTTAAAAGTAAAGACTGCAATTTATTGAAGGTTCACAAGAAAAAAAGGGCAATTGCTTAATTGGAATTGTTTGGTTATTTAGTTTTCAGAGCCTGATCAGCATGAGTTAAATGCAGTGTTATCCCAGTGTACTTGCTTTTATGGGAGAGGAAAGTTGTAATAAGAAATAATCATACTAACAGTTCCTGAGTTTTTACTATGTTTCTGACACTAGTTCTAGGCTTTTTACATGTATTAACTCGCTCCTCTCCCAAATTCTATAAGATAGCTACTACTATTAGATCCATATTGTAGAAGAAACTGAGAATAGAAAAGTTAATTAGCACATCTTGCCCAAGGTCACACAGCTAATAAAGGCTAAAACCAGTAAGTGGCCTGACTTTCCTTTCTTACCCACTACACTACACTGAAAGAATTTTGGTTAAGGATGAGAATGGTCCCTGTGATGTGGGACTTCAGACATTCCTTCTGATTGTGTGCTGAAAAATATGGAATCATACAATTTTCTAACACCAGAGATTATCCCATCCAGTTTCTTCACTTTCAAGCCTCCATTCCTATTTTTCTATGAGCTGAGCCTACTTTTGTTGAAAAAAACATTAGCTTTAATTTCATATATGAACCAAAATTTATTGTTTTACCATACAACTTTTTCTTTTTTTAGATTTTAAGCCTCATAATAATCCAATTGGAAAAAATTAATTTGTCAATTATCAAATTTTTTGTTAAGCCTTTTTTTTTTTGAGACAAGAGTATCGCTCTGTTGCCCCAGCTAAAGTGCAGTGACATCATCACAGCTTACTGCAACCTCAAACTCCTAGGTTCCAGCAATTCTCCGGCCTCAGCCTCCCGAGTAGCTGGGACTACTATGCCTGTCTAATTTTTCTATTTTTTATAGAGACAAGGTCTCATTCTTGCTCAGGCTGGTCTCAAACTCCTGGCCTCAAGCAGTCCTCCTACTCAGCCTCCCAGATTGCTAGGATTAAAGGCGTGAGCCACCGTGCCAAGCCCAAACCATGATTTTATCTTTTATAAAATATATTTTTGTTTTTATTTTAATAGTAACACATGCTTATTGTATGAAAATTTCTAAAATCTTAGTATATAAAATAAAAATGAAGCCCTCCCTTGTGCCCCACCATTACACATGCCTATTCCCACTTCCAAGGTTAGCTCTATGAGTTGTTTTGAGTTAACCACTTTTTAAAAAGCTTTACTAGCTAGTTAAATAAAAAATTCCTTTACCAGTATTAGAATTTTTTTCATTTTCCTCCTAAGAAAATACAAAAATGTTGTGATCTATTTAGAAACTGTACTTGTCTGATTAATTTTAGCACACTTGTTGCTGATAGAGAATGCTCCTGAAAAGCCAGATCTCTTTGAAGACAATGAGGTGGATTTATGCCAATTCACAACTCTGGGTGGAGTGTACCACTTGGATATTTTGGAGCTTCCCCCACAGTGTAAACCAGTGAAGGGCTGGATGATTGTGGAAGTAGGTTGATTCTTGAATCAAAATTTATAAGTAAAATAGTTTCTCACACTTTTACTTTATTTCAAATTATCTAACATCTAATGAGCTTTAACCCTTATTAAACAAGCACAAAGGTAAAAATGTAATTTTAAGTAGTCTTAAGTGTATGAGTATTGAAAATTTGAATCAGGTACTAAAGTAAAAGAATCTAAAATAATATGAATTTTAAAACTAGAATTCATATATAGTAACTTAATTGTAAACCTATATCATTATGTTTTGATAGTGCCAATTTGGCTTTAATAATGATAGTCTAACATTCTACCATATGTACCCAGTTACGGTGTCAGAGCCTACTACCTTCCCCCTTCTACCCTTTCCTTCTTCTGTCCCCTCCTGCACAGCATGGACATTGATTGCCAGGTACTTCTCACCCTCAATCCCATCCATTAAGGACCTTGGTGCATTCTTGTATTAGAGAAATATTTATCAACTTTTTTTTTCCTATTATTGCCTCCGAAGGATCCTTCGTAGGCATTTTTTTCCTTGTTGCCCCTCCCAATAAAATTTTAATATCCTCTTTATCCATAGGTGGGTCCCAGCCTGAGCTGGAGTTTTCAAGGATCTATCTAAAGATCTGCTATTCTTGAATTTTACCAGAATGTCCTGATACCACTCCATGCTCTCCATTTAAACCCAAAGAATCCTCCTTCAAACCTGTTTTTCTCTCCTACAACAAAAAGGTTTTCCTCCTTTTTTCAAGGCTTTGTTCAATAACCTCCCACCTCCTCTAGAATTTTGTCCCATTCAATTTTTTTTCTCTATTTTCTAATATTTTTAATTTTCTCCCTTTCCTAAATCTTTCTCTATTGCATTCAGATAATGCACAAATCTCCCTTATCCCAGAAAAAATTGCTGCGTGCTTAATTCACTTTCATTCATTCATTTCTACACTTCTCAAAAAGTTGTCTTCACTTCTTTCTCTCTTCAGCTACATGCCTTTACCAAGGTATTAGAGCATGTGATTTGGGGTCCCATGGATCTGTTTTTGAGTTCTGGTGCCTCCTTGAAGTCATTTTGTAATCTTTGGCAAAGTACTCTAAGTCTTGTTATTATTGTCTTTGTTAAATATAGGCCTTTAGGATTGCTAGGAGGAATAAAATGATGAATAAGCCCCAGCATAGAAACTGGCCCATAGGAAGTTCTATAATAACCTTCAAATTTAGTGCTTTTTCCCTCTTCAATCATTTTTTTTAGATTTTGTTGTGACATTGTTAGTCAATCTATAGATAAATGGGACCAAACTGCAGTGCTTATTATAATAAAAATAGCTATATAGCTTTCAGTAATATTTACATTTTTAACTGTTACCACTCAACTTCTAACTTTGTGTTGTTTTGATCATTTTTAAAAGATACTCAAAGAAGGATTACAGAAATACAAGTATCCTCCAGAAACTGCAGAGGAGTATGATCCAGAAAATGTTTTCCCACCTATAGAGGTCATGCTTAAGGTTCATGAGAATGTAATCTTCTTTGAGGATCCTATGGTTGTGAGGTGGGATGCTGAAGGTACAGCAACGGCTTAACCAGCTTTTATAACTATGTAATAAAAAGAGGGATAATAATACAGATCCTTAAATTGAAACAGAAAATGCAGTATATAAACTGAGTTTTTATCGTACATATTTCTATGCCAGTTCTAGGGTCTTGTTGTGTTTGCTCTTGATCGGAATAAATAGGAGTTGGAGTTTAAAAATTTATTGGATTTTATAACTGTTAGTTTCTAAACTGTTTATTAATATATCTGCCATAGTCTCTGAACAATTACTTTATGGTTATATCATTATGTTTCAAAATAAGGAAATGAATGAAAATGTCAATGTAATTTAGCAAATCAAAAACAAATGAAAAGCCTACTCCCTCATGAAATAACCAAATAATTCAAATTTGGGTGATTAATATTTGATTATTTTAATGTTAATCATTTATAAATTGCAAACAAGTATTGGGGACAGGGAATGGGCAAAATGGGAAAAATGAGAAAGAGGAAAACTAGCCATGATATGCCTTTTTAAATTTTTGATTCTTGAACCATGGGAAATGATTGTTTATTCTAAATATTAAATAAATATTAATAAAGTTAGAAGTACCAACAGAGATATAAGCTAATGATTTGTTAATCATTAACAAACACTTCCTTTGGGGTAGGCTTGCTGAATTTTGAAAGGTCTTAGTCTTGTGAATTAATGTAAGCACTTTTAAGGATCCTAGGTGTAAGCTGTATAACTTTGTTTTCTTTTTCTTTTTTTAAGCTGTTGTGTGGGTTTTTTTGATGACAGAGTCTTGCTATGTTGCCCCAGATAGAGTGCAGCGGTGTCATCATAGCTCACTGCAACCTCAAACTCCTAGGCTCAAGCCATCCTCCTGCCTCAGCCTCCCAAGTAGCTGGGACTATAGGCCCACACCGCTGCACCTGGCTAATTTTTCTATTTTTTGTAGAGATGATCTTGCTCTTGTTCAGACTGGTCTCCAACTCCTGAGCTCAAGCAATCCTCTGGCCTCAGCCTCCCACAGTGCTAGGATTATAGGTGTGAGCCACCGTGCCCAGCCTGTATCGCTTGGTTTTTAAGGATTGTTTTACATTCATCTATTTGTGAAGGGATTTACATAGTTGGTGATAAGCTGGGAACAGATAAGATCGTGGAGGCACAGAGCTCTTACATATTCTACTTAATTATGAGGAATTTAAGAATTTAGGAACAGAGAATTTTAGGACCTTCTATCAAGAGGAGTAAATATTTTGTAGTTTAAACTTTATGAATGCCCCAATGCTCCACATTTTTGCTTGTGTAGACAGAGCCACAAGATATTAATATTGTTCTAGAAACAGTTTAGGTATTTAAAAACTAAATTCTTAACATATTAAACTATAAAATACATCAAAATGAACAATTATGTAATAATGGTACTCCAAGAATGAGACCCCATCTCTACAAAAAATAGAAAAATTAGCCAGGTGTGGTGGTGCATACCTGTAGTCCCAACTACTCGGGAGGCTGAGGCAGGAGGATTATTGAGCCCAGGAGTCTGAGGTTGCTGTGAGTTATGATGATGCCATTGCACTCTAGCCAGGGTGACAGAGCAAGATCCTGTCTCAAAAAAGAAAACAAAAAGTAATGTTCCTGAATATTTATCACATTAAAAATTATTCACACTAAATTAGAATTAGACAAGGTAAATTATCCCGCACAATTCAGAGAAATATAACTGTGCAAAATTTGACTCTATAACAGCAGTAATCAGACAACAGTAATTCACAACTCTAGTAATTTTTAAATTATAGGGAAACTTTTTGCCAGGAAATACTAGAAATTTGGAGAATTTATTTATAGGCAATAATTTTTACCATTACAAATTAAAATAAATTTTGTTAATATAGAAGCGAAAAGAAGAATTAAAAATAATTTAGTTTGTCAATATAACTATATTTGTTATATTGAATTTAAGAGAAAAAACTAGTTATGGAACCCTCCATGTGAGAAAAGGAAAGAGGAGAGCCAAATAGAAATGGAGAGTGTCTGGGAAGAGAATGGTTCATTCATTTGTCCTGGAAAGATCTAAACAATGAGAAATACAGAGATAAATGCAGTTCCTTCTTCTGGGAGTTTTCAAAGTTGTAGGGGAGTTGGGGGCAGGGCTTGGGGGGAAACATCATACTATAATACAGCATAGCAGGGTGCTAGAATAGATTTAAAGTGCTCTAGAGCCTGGCGCGGGGATAGGGGCCATCTGGAGTCAAGGAAGACTTCTCACAGGGTGGAATACTAAGCAGGGCCTTAGAAATCAAAGAGAACATTTGCATGCAAGTCTTCCTGAAGACATGTTTTCAGTTCCCTTGAGGAGGATATACCTAGGAGTGAAATTGCTGGGTTGAATGATAAATTTATATTTAACTTTTTGAAAAACTGCCAAACTGTTTTTCAAAGTAGGTGTACCATTTTACATGTCTGCCAGCAGTGTATGAGGTTTCCTATTTGTCCACACCCTTGACATTTGTTATCTGTCTTTTTGATTATAGCCCTCCTAGGGGGTGTGAAGTGGTATCTCATTGTGGTTTTAATTTGTATTTCCCTAATGACTAATAATGTTAAACATCTTTCCATGTACTCATTGGCGTTTCATATATCTTCTTTGGTGAAATGTTTATGCATATCATTTACTCACTTTTAAATTGGGTTGTGTTTTTTATTGAGTTGTAAGAGACACAAAAGATTACTTGGTATATGACTGCATTTGTATGAAAAGTCCAAAAAAGACAAATATTTAGAGACTGGAAGTATATTAATGGTTGCCTGGGGCTGGAGGTGTGAATGGGAATTAACTGTTCATGGACATAAGGGATCTTATCAGGGAGATAAAAGTGTTCTAAATCTGGATTGTGGTGATCTTTTTCACAACTGGGTAAATTTACAAAGTTTAATTGTGTACTTAAAACAGGTGAATTTTAAAGTTGTAACCTTTTTAAAATAAAGAGTTTTCTTTATAAGATTAGAGAAGAGTATTCTAGGAAGAAAGATCTGCATGTGCAAAGGCCGAGAGGTGTGTGTCGTTGGGGAAGGGAAAAAGTGGGGCTGAAAACAGGTGTGAGAAGTGGTAAGGGACAGAGCCAGAAAAGTGAATCAGAGTTTCATTCTGACGGTTTTACATCCCATGCTGAGTTTGGACTTGATCTTGTAGGCAGGGGAAGTCTCCCAGCACAGTTGGCCTTTTGGTGAGATTCTATTCTAAACAAAAGGTCAATTCATACACATGGAAATGATTTGGGTAGTTTCATTCATCTTATTTTTTGTAGGAAAAAAATGAAACTAATGTCACTTTGTTCATTTATTATAAAGGTAAACATTGGAGAACTGATGGCATCAGCAATGTATCTTACAACCAAGAGGAAAGGCTTATAAAATTCTGCTTGGAAACCTTTGGCCCTGTTACCTTGATTCAAGATACTCATATTAACATGCCATACCAGTCATGGGAACTAAAACCACTTGATGTAAATAATGTACTTTTGACTGTGACTACAGTATTTACTGAGATTCAGATACAAATTAAGGTGAGTTACTATCACCTCTTTGATGTATATAAGAGTATATCAAAGCAATCAGTCACTGCTGATTTATATATTGAAATGTCTTTTATAACTACATTTAAAGTGTACCTTGAGCTATAATTTCTGAATGAAATATTAATTGGATAATTAAATAGGCAATAACATGTAAGTAGCAAGGCTCAAACCCTAAAGTTACTAGGGATAGATCAACTGATGAACTGATAAGCCTGGTTGCAGTGTGAATTTCAGAGAGTTTTTGATCCACTTTAAAGAGGCTCCCTGATCTTTATCGTTCAGCCATTTCAGATCCCCTTGGAGGCTGGTTTCTCTCTGAATGAGCCTCTATTTCTTTTTAGTCAGCAATTACATAGCCTGAAATTTATGGAGACAGAAGACTGGTGGTTGCCTGGTGCTGGGTGTAGGAATGGGGATTAACTGTAAATGGGCATAAGGGATCTTACTGGGAGGGATGAAAATGTTCTAAAACTGATTTATGGCGATATATGTACTACTCAGTAAAGTTACTAAAAATCACTGGATTGTATACTTGAAATGGATGACTTTTGTTACCAAAAGTTTGGCAACTGTCCCCAAGGCCGCCTCAGAAGAACAAGGACAAGTGGTTTGAAGAGAAGGAAAGAGAAGTTTATTTATCTGCCAGCAAATGAGGAGGTTGGCAGATTCCCATCTTAAAGTACCAACATCCTGCTTCTGAGCAGAAAAACAGGGCTTTTAAAGAGAATGGTTCTGATCAATCCCATCTTCAGCTAAGACAATCTTTTGACCTCCACCTGGACAATTCCCTTGAGCCATTTCCTGTGGTACAAAGAACAAAGGACACTCCCTTCCCCCTCCTGACCACTGGTCTGAGGTGGGGATGTAGGTTTTAGTTCTCAAAAAGATTGAGGAGGTTTTAAAGAGACAGAAAACATTTTTACCCTTAATTGAGGCCATTCTGTTATGATATGTAAAATAAGTCTTAATGTTGTTCTTAAAAAGAGAGATAGCCTGGAATTTCTTATTGAATGTTGCAGAAAGACTAGAATATTGTTAAACATTACTTTTAAAACCAGATGAGATGGGAGATGAGGATCTCAGGGTAATCAATCTACAAGGGCCCTTAAAATGCTTCTGGTCTACCCTTACATCTTACAGAGAGGGAAACTGATGCCCAAAGAGATCAGGAGATTAAGTGACCTTTCTGAAATGTTGTAAGGGCTTATAGTTCTGGGAGCCTCCTCTTAGGGTTCCCCTGTACCATCCCAGCGGCCCTGAAGACCCCTGTGCAAAGACTCTTCCTGTAATTCCATGGAAGGATAAAAACACCTTCACAATGTTTATTAATATGAAGATTGAAACACCAAAGATTACTCAGTGTACATTTTCAGGTCAGATTTTAAAGGTATATCTGTGCTGTCTAATACAGTAGCTACTTGCCACATGTGGCTATTGAGCTTCAGAAATGTGATTAGAGCCGGGCGTGGTGGCTCACGCCTGTAATCCTAGCACTCTGGGAGGCTGAGATGGGTGGATCGTTTGAGCTCAGGAAGTTCGAGACCAGCCTGAGCAAGAGCAAGACCCTGTCTCTACTAAAAAAAAAAAAAAATAGAAAGAAATTAGCTAGACAACTAAAAATATACAGAAAAATTAGCTGGGCATGGTGGCGCATGCCTGTAGTCCCAGCTACATGGGAAGCTGAGGCAGGGTTGCTTGAGCCCAGGAGTTTGAGATTGCTGTGAGCTGACGCCAGGGCACTCTAGCACGGGCAACAGAGTGAGACTCTGTCTCAAAAAAAAAAAAAAAAAGTGACTAGTGCAAATTAATATGTACTGTAACTGTAAAATACATATCAGATTTAGAATACTTGATATAAGAAAAAGAATGTAAACTGTCACATTAATAATTTTATACTGATTACATATTGAATTATTTTAGATATATTGAGTTAAATAAAATATATTAATGTTAAAAAAATTCCAGATGGTAGATGTGAACTCCATACCTTCAAATTGCCACTTTACCAAACTTTATAACTAGATAATAGTTTTACATCATTATGTTAAATTTTACATGTAAAAAATTAAGAATGATACTTGAAATTATCATGATTTTTATCAAATAGCTATTTTAAGTCAGTGTGAACATACACAGATTCTTAGGTGATAACTTATAAAATCAGAGATTTGGGAGATCCTTTAGGCCATTCCCTTGATTGTTCAGAGGAATCTCAAAAAGTATTATTAATAGTAAACTGCTTACAGTAACATGGGGACTTTGGGATGGAGCTCCCAGATCAGGCCTAACACATGCCTACCCTGTACTCTTTTTAGTATAGTGATAAATGATTAAAAATATAAAGAATCTAAAGGCTGGGCCTGAAATGATACTGAAGTAATAATTTCAACTTACATAAAAGGTTTTTTTTTTTTCCTTATTTAACCTAGGAAAACCTCTGCATGTTATCTTCAATCAAACTAAAAAACAAAAAAGAATATTCCTCTATTTTGGAAGGAAAATGGATGACTGCTTTTTCTTTCATTATTGCTTTGAAAGAAGCTGGCCTGAATATCTTCCCTAGTGTACACTCTCATTTTTATGTTGTCATAAATAATAAGGCAAGAAGGAATCTTTGCAAAGTTAATGTAGTGGACATTTAGAATGTTAGAAAGTATTAAATTTTATGTAATATTGTATTCACCATGAGTTTTATATGTTCACTTATACAGGATTATATAGTTTAGAAAGGAAGGAAAGAATAAGTGAGAAGACCAGAAATCCAGAGTTCTCTCAAGTTTAGTCATTTTCCCCAAGAAAGTAAGCCTGTAGTATGATCTTCATATTGACAAATGGAGTGTTTCCACAGCTGGTCAGTTTATTGCAAAGGTAGTCTAAGTGACTTCTCATTTTATATATTTTCTTTCTTTTTCCATAACTGGATATATGTAATGTTTCTTTAAAAGGTAAATAACTCTGTGCTTTCCTTAACTTGGTAAATTAAGCAAAATTAAACATATACAAGGACCACCAATCTACTTACTTCCTTTGGTTTCTTGGCAGAGCCTCCATGTCTGTATACTGCTTCATGTTATTCATAAAGATTTAGTACAAATACCATGATCTTCTGGTTACTATAGCCTTGTAGTATAGTTTGAAGTCTGGTAATGTGATGCCTCCAGATTTGTTCTTTTTGTTTAAGATTGCTTTGGCTATTCATGCCCTTTTCTGGTTCCAAACAAAGCATAGAGTTATTTTTTCTAGATCTGTGAAATATGATATTGCTATTTTGATGGAGATTGCTTTGAATCTTTAAATCACTTTGGGCAGTATAGACATTTTTATGATGTTGATTTTACCAATCCATGAGCATGATAATTTTTTTTATTTGTGTCACTTCGATTTCTTCCATCAGTGTTTCATAGTTCCTCTTGTACAAATCTTTCACCTCCTTGGTTAAGTGTATTCCTAAGTATTTTATTTTTATTTTCTTTTTAGCGATTGTGAATGGTATTGAGTCTTTGCTTTGACTCTCAGCTTGACTGTTACTGGTATATAGAATGCTACTGACATGTGTACATTGATTTTGTAACCTGAGACTTTGCTGACTTTATTAATTCCAGGAGTCTCTTGCTGGAGTCTATGGAGTTTTCTAGATATGAGATCAGATCGTCAGCAAAAAATGATAGTTTGACCTCCTCTTTCTCGATTTGGATATCCTTTATTTCTTTCTCTTGCCCGATTACTCTGGCTAGGACTTCCAGCACTATGTTGAATAGAAGTGGTAACAGTTGACATCCTTGTCTTGTTCCAGTTCTTAGGGGAAATGGTTTCAACTTGTCCCATTGAGTGTGATGTTGGCTATGGATTTGTAATGCATGGCTTTTATAATTTTGAGATATGTTCCTTCTGTGCCTAGTTTATTAAGAGTTGTTATCATGAAAGGGTGCTGGATTTTGTCAAATGCTTTTTCTGCATCTATTGAGATGATCATATGGTCTTTGTTTTCACTTCCATTTACGTAGTAAATCACATTTTTAAAAATTATTTCAAAATATTACAGGGGTACAAATGTTTTTGGTTACAAGGATCGCTTTTGTTATGCTTGAGTCAGGGTAAGTGTGCCTATCACCCAGATAGTGTACATTGTACCTGTTAGGTAGGTTTTTGCTCATTCCCTCCTTCCCCCGCTTGATTTCCACTGAGTTTTACTTCTCTCTGTTCACATGTCTGCTCATCAGTTAGTTCCAATTTAATAGTGAGTATATGTGGTGGTTGTTTTTCCATTCTTTAGGATATGGAAATCACTTCCATAGGATAATGGTCTCCTGTTCCATCCAAATTGTTGCAAAAGGCCTTAATTTATCCTTCTTCATGGCTGAGTAGTATTCTGTAGTATACATATACCACATTTTGTTAATCCACTCATGAATTGATGGGCACTTGGGTTGATTCCACATCTTTGCGATGGTGAATTGTGCTGCAATACACATTCAAAGTGTATGTTTTGTAAAATGTCTTTTTTTCCTTTGGATAAATACCCTTTAGTGGAATTGCTGGATTAAATGGTATGTCTACTTTTAGTTCTTTCAGGTATCTCCAAAGTACACTCATTCTAAGTGTACTTAATGAGTTTTAGTAATGTATATAGTTGTGTAATAACATGACAATCCAGTTTTTGAACACTTTTATCACCTCTAAGAAGTTCCCTTATGCCCCTCTACAGTAAATTTCTGCCTTTATCTAGTCTCAGACACCATTTATTTGCTTTCTGTTTCTGTAGATTTTACTTCTTTATAAGTTTCACATAAACGGAATTATATAACATAACAGCATCTGTTGTTTTTGGACACTTTAATAAAAGCTATTCTAACTGGGGTAAGCTGATATCTCATTGTGGTTTTAATTTGCATTTCCCTGATGATTATGTTGAGCATTTTCATATGTTTATTGGCCATTTGTCCATCTTCTTTTGAAAAGCTTCTGTTCATGTCTTTTTCCCACTTTTTAATGTGTTTTTTTTTTTTTTTTTTTTTTTCCTTCTTGCTGGTTTGCTTGAGTTCTTTGTAGATTCTGGTTATTTGCCCTTTATCAGATGTATAGCTTGTGAATATTTTCTCCCATTCTGAAGGTTGTCTGTTTGGTCTGTTATTTCCTTAGCTGTGCAGAAGCTTTTTAATTTTATCAAGTCCTATTTATTTATTTTTGTTGTTGCTGTGATTGCCGTTGAGGTCTTTCATAAATTCTTTACATAGGCCAATATCTAGAAGAGTTTTTCCAACATTTTCTTCTGGTTTCATGCCTTTCATTGAAGTCTTTTATCTGTCTTGAATTAATTTTTGTGAGTAGTGAGAGATGGATCCCGTTTCATTCTTCTGCATATGGCTATCCAATTCTCCCAGCACCATTTATTGAATAGGGCTTCTTTTTCCCAGTATATGTTGTTGCCTGCTTTATGAAAGGTCAGCTGGCTGTATGTGGATCGTTTTATATCTGGGTTCTCAGTTCTGTTCCATTGGTCTATGTCTCTATTTTTGTACCAATACCGTGCTGTTTTGTTTACTATAACCTTGTAGTATAGTTTGAAGTCTGATAATATGATGCCTCCAGATTTGTTCTTTTTGCTTAAGTTGCTTTGTCTATTCAGGATCTTTTCTGGTTCCAAATGAAGCATAGAATTTTTTTTTTCTAGATCTGTGAAATATGATATTGGTATTTTGATGGGGATTGCATTGAATCTGTAAATCACTTTGAGTAGGCTGGACATTTTAATGGTGTTGATAATACCAATCCAAGAACATGATGTGTTTTTCCATTTTTTTGTGTTATCTGCAATTTCTTTTCTCAGTGTTTTGTAGTTCTCTTTGTAGAGATCTTTCATGTCCTTGATTAAGCATATTCTTAGGTATTTTATTTTCTTTATGGCTACTATGAATGCTACTGGGTCTGTTGACTCTCAGCTTTATTGTTACTGGTATATAGGAATGCTTATTTGTGTATGTTGATTTTGTAACCTGAGAACTTTGCTGATTATCAATTCCAGGAGTCTTTTGGTGGGGTGTGTGGGCTTTTCTGGATATAAGATCAGACCATCAGCAAAAAGCAATAGTTTGATATCTCCTCTCCTGATTTGGATATGATATCTTTCTTTCTCTTGCCTGATTACTCTGGCTAGGACTTCCAGCACTATGTTGAATAGAAGTGGTCATGGGCACCCTGTTCTTGTTCTGGTTCTTAGAATGCTTTCAACATTCTCTCATTCAGCACGATGTTGGCTGTGGATTTGTCATATATGGCTTCTATAATGTTGAGATATGTTCCTTCTATGCCTGATCTGTTGAGGGTTTTTGTCATTAAATGGTGCTGGACTTTGTTGAATGCTTTTTCTGCGTCAAGTGAGAGGATTTTTGCATCTTTATTTATGAGGGATATTAGTCTGTAGTTTTTTTATTGTATCCTTTTCTGGCTTTGGAATCAAGGTGATACTTGCTTTATAGAATGAGTTGGGAGGATTCCCTTATTCTCAGTATTATGGAATAATTTCTGCAGTATGGATATCAGTTCTTCTTTGGTCTGGTAGAATTCAGCTGTGAATCCATCTGGTACGGGCTTTCTTTTGGTTGGAAGATTTTTTATTACTGCTTCCGAGTTCTATTTCTTCCTAATTGATTCTGAGAGATTGTGTGTTTCCAGGAATTTGTCCATTTTCTCTACGTTTTCTAGTTTATAGGCATAGAGATTTTCATAATATTCATGGAAGGTTTTAGTTAAATAAGATCCCTCCAGGTTAAACTGTGAGCTTCTTGAGGATGGGGGCTGTTTCTTAATCAACTTTAATTCTTCTGGCACCTAGCATATTCCTAGAATACAGTAGATTTTTAGGAAACATTTGTGATATGTGAATGAAGACGTCGAGTAGCTTCTACTCAAGAAAAGTGTGTTTGTAGGCAGATGAGTTCTATGCTCAAGAATATGTTTATGAAGGTACTAGAAAATGACAATGTAGGTATATATTTTGTAACATTTAGAAATAATCATATAACTAAGGGTAAGTACATAGAGAAAACCCTTGGTTTTAATAATTCACATTACCTGTTACTCTACAGTGTTGAATTTAATATCCTGTTGATGTTTTCAGAATATTCAACGAAAAGTTTTTTTTCTGAACACAAAATATGCTAGATACTGTTTTGGATGATTAGGATACATCAGTGAATAAAACAAAGGTCCCTGCCCTTGTGGGGCTTACATCATAGTAGAAGGAAAAAAAATAATAAATGATCTAGTATAGTGAAAAGTGCTATGGAAATAAGAAAAGGTAGATCAGGAGTAGTGGGGTTGAGGCAGTGTTCAGTATTAAATAGGGTTGACGGGGGGGGGGGGGGGGGGGGCGCAATGAGATTTGAGCAAAACTTGAAGGTAGGAAATTAAGCCAAGTGCATATCTGGGGAAGCAGCTTCCAGGTAGAGAGAACAGCTAGAGCAAGAGCCCTGAGGGAGTGGCCTGGTCTGTTTGAGGATTGGAGGAACAGCAGGGCGGCCTGGAACAGAGAGCAAAGGGAGAAGACAAGGAGATAAGGCAGAGAAGTAATGGAGTATACGTGGTGGGGGGGGGAGTAGGGACTGAGGTGTCAGATCATGGAGGGCCTTGTAGATCATCATTAACTTTGGATTCTATTCTGAGAGAAAAGGAAAGCCACTACCCAGTTTTGAGAGAGGAGTCATGTGCACTGACTTACAATTTTAAGTGGATCCTTCTGTGTTAAGAATAGACTGAAGGGATGCCAAAGATGGAAGGGAGACTTGTTGGGAAGCTCTAAGATCAATTCTATTTGTTTCTATATTGACAGGTTCCTTTGGTAGAAATGAAAGCTTATCGACAAATGGCCCTACTAAGTTCTGCTTTTGCATTTGGTTGGAGCAAGTGGAACCTACAATGTAAATCTACAAAAGTTGTATTTAAGGTATAGTATGTAAAAATCCATAAAACTACTTTGTCCTCCAAAACAATAAAGTACTAGCTCTTCAAAAGGTAAAAACAAACAACCAAAAACATTCAAAATGGAGTCTTAAAATTTCAAGTTTTTTTTAAAGTTTGTCAAAAATATAAATCTAAACTATGTAAAGGTTAGGCCTTTGTTGTTCATTATGGTATCAAATGCTCTAGACTTCAGGCCAGAGTCCTTATATCTCTTACGTTGACTCAAGAACAAATGGAAGCCTTTAAACATGAACATATCTATGATTCACAAACTCTGCCTTGAGAGGATTAGGCTTCCAACTTACCTTCTCTACCAGGTAATAGTAACTGTGTCAGAAAGTTATCAAATTCTGAAGGCTGACTGATGAATGTTTTAGCATAAACAAGCCACTATATTTATTTTTCTTATTTATTGTGTTTCCCCTACTTAAATGTAAGCTGTTTGAGGGTAGGGTTTTGTTGTTGCAGGCAGTTATTTCTGTGTTTTATTTCACTGTTATATTTCTAGCAGCTAGAACATGATAGGCATTCAATAAATATTTGTTGCATGAATTAATACATGTGGATAAGGTCAGTAATCACCAAGATACAAACAGTTTCATGGTTTAAAAAAATTCAATGGTACATTAAGAATATTTTAGCAATTTGGGGGACTTAGTTGAGCCCTTCAAATAATATTCTTCTACCAAAATACTTAACAGATTTTTTTAATTTCCTTTTTTTTTTTTTTTTTTTAGGTGAAGGAACACCGTACTGAAGAATGTACTGAGAATCCTAATTGGGACCTTATAATGTTTAGTGGTGACAGAGCACAAACACTTAAAATCAATGAAGAGAGTGAAGCATTCTCTGAAGCACTTAAAGAAGAAACAGAGTTTCACTCTTCTTTATACCACATGGTTAAGGATTTTGCTTCTAGAGAAGCAATGGAGAAAACCCGGAGTTCCAACTGTCAGTTTCTTGATGCTGTATGTCAAATGCTACTTTCTACGAGATTGCTCAGTTATTCTTAATCTCCACATAGAAATTTTAATCAGTATGAAGAATCAAGCATGTTGGGAAAAAATCAGGTATTTCAATAAAGTATAATGAGTGAATATATTTTAGATAGGCTATTAAAATTGTCTAAGCATTTTCTACTCAAATTTTCCTTTGAATACTTGGCCTATTGAGAATTTCAACTTTCACTGTATGAAGATTTGAATGATTCTTTATTTCAATAAACTTTAACAAAACAATATAGTATTTCTTCCTCAAATACTCATCAAAAGATCATAGGCTTCTTCCTCCTTGTATTTTAGTTGGAGAGATAATCAGAAAAAGAGAGAATGTAAAATATCTTACAGTCATTCTGAAAACCTCTGGTTTCATGCTATACTTTCCCAGCTAAAAGTTATTAATTTATAAAGTTCAGATACTGAAACTTTAAAAATCAAGATACGTATATTAGCATGTGCTGCTGTCACACTGGTGGTGGCCCGTTGTGTTGGAGTTTGGTAAATGGCCACAAGATATGTTCTAAAGATATCCAGGTGTCCCCTTCCTGTACAGGAGCAGCATCCACAGACTTTTGGAAGAATCGGCCTGTGAGGAAACTCATCAAAGCTGCAAACAGTACAATGAGTGCAAGAGAAAGCCAGAGTGCCTTATTAGCCTTTCTGATGGAAGTCTTGAGATTTGTTGACCAGGAAGCTATTGTGTCATAACTATAAGGAAAACACAAATATAGAATTTGGTAATCAGTAACTTGTTATTAGAGACACTCCTTTTGCTAACAATACCAATCCAGTCAATGATCTGCTCTGCATACCACCAATACTGCCTTCTAATCTACATGTTATGATTTATCGTTTCGATTTTGGGCACAGTGTGCCCCTCCCCAACACCTTATAATTATTAGAATTATAGCCTGAGCAACATAGTGAGGCCCTGTCTCTACAAAAAAATAAAATAATTAGCTGGATGGGTGGGATGTGCTGGTAGTCCTAGCTACTTGGGAGGCTGAGGTTGTCAGATCACCTGAGCCTAGGAGTTTGAGGCTGCAGTGGGCTATGATCCTGCCACTGCCCTCCAGCCTGGGCAACAGAGCAAGACCCTGTCCCAAAGGAAAAAAAAAAAAAATTATGTGCTATAACGAGAATCTGAAAATAATGTGGTTTAGGCATCATTTAACTCCGAACAATACATACAAGTATTTATGTCATTCTTTCAATGAGGTAAGGTAACTTACATTCCTACAGTGGAAACAAAAATATTATCTACTGGGTAGAACAGGACATAGATGTATGTATTAAACCATGTATATATGTGTTTTTCCTATACATACATACCTATGATAAAATTTAATCTATAAATGAGGCACAGTAAGAGATTAACAATAACCAGTAATAAATAAAACAATTATAACAATATGCCATAATAAAAGTTACGTGAATGTGGTCTCTCCCTCTCAAAATATCTTACTGTACCATACTCACCTATTTTTGGATCATGAAAGTGAAACTACAGATAAGGAGGGACTACTGTATAGAAACATGTCACATTTCTCACCACACTCTGTACTTTAGCTGTACTAAAATTTAAACAATTTCTTTTTGAAACACCTGCCAAAAAATGTATTATGGCATCATTTAAGTCTTTGAAAATAGTTAACCCTGGGCTAGACACTGTACTAAGCATTTTATACATGCTAGTTCATTTAATCATGACAACTCTGCAATGACATAGGTACTATTATCATCTTCATCTTATAGATGAAGAAATTGTTACTCAAAAAATGAATGAACTTGCCCAGGTCACATAGCTAGCTAGAGAGCTGGAATTCAAACCTAGGCTGTCTGGTTCTAAGCTCCTATAAACTTTCCTGCTTCCTTTGTTATTCATCTTAAGTATAACAATTGAACATACCTTTTAGTAAAGTAATTTGATTAAGATTAATACTGCCTTACCCTTTCCCATTCCACTATATAAAGGTAGCATTTAGCAAGTTAGACAACTTACACTGAAGAGACATCCCACTTTGATGGATTGCTTCTCTTTTCAGAAAGACTTGGTTTCCTTGTCCTTTCTACTGTTTCTTCTCCAGGTGGTTCTGAGTCATCTTTAGTTCTGTAAATAAATATTGTTTTTAAATATTTGAAGCTAAGGATAATATGCCATAATTATTTATAAAATATTGCTACACTTTGCAATATAACTTACGAGGCTCATGAATATGTTTTAAGAAGATTTGATAAATATCTAACTCTAAAAGTCAGATCACAAATTTATAATTTAAACCTTTTATAGGAATTTAATTTTAAAAAATAACTTCTTCTATTTAGAAAAATGTGTAGAAAGTTGGGTTATTAGCCACAGATGCAAAAAGGGGAAATTTACAAAGAATACATTAATCTCACCACTCATAATTAACCAGTATTTTTGCTGTGATTTGAGTGTGTATATATGCACGTAACAATACTTTAAAAAACAAATGTGGATACCATGTTTCTTACTCTTTGTGTTTTTTCCATTCAACATATAGTAAACATTTTAGAGTTTAAACAAAACACGATTGTTTCATTATCTTGTTCACTGATGAAGTTCCTAGTTGAACTTGAAATCCCAAGCTCATAATGGCCTCACAATTGCTAAAGGGAAATATGTCTCAAAGTTTTTTTTCACTTGAACATCTATAGGGAATATATATATGGTAGACTTTAGTTTTTAAAGAAAACAAGGCCTAAAAAGCCAGAATAAATTACATTCTTGTAAAATTCTCAAGGTCTCGGTATTTTTGTTTACAAAGATTTCTCAGTAGAAATCATACCATACTAACAAAAGGCGAAGAATAGATTATAGTCTTTGGAAGAAAGCTCTGGAATTTTTTTTCTACACAGCTCAAAAAAGATCCGTTATGTTAACTCTAAATCTGAAAAGAGTTTGCAACACATACAATAGGCTCCCAGGACTTAAAAGAAAGAAAAACCAAAAAAAAAAAAAAAAAAAAACTCTTTCAGAGTTGGCACTATGTCCTTGCTCATCTTTATATTCCTTAAGATTGAGCATAGAGTCTATCACATGGTGGGCACTCAATGAAAATGTGTAAAATGAAAAAATGAACATAAAATCATTTCATTACGATCTCTCAATTTAACATATGAGAAAACTGAGACCATGTAAGGTTAAGCAATTTGTCCAACATCACCCAAGGTCTTAAAGTTGACAATACTTCTTGTCCCTCCTTGCCCTTTACTTTTCACTATAGAAGTTATTTTGTTTAATTTGCTAGATATAAACACAGTGATAGAGTTTTATGTTTCCCCTACTCTTAATTTACATATATGGAGGATAGATGTATATACATGTTATGTATGTGCCTATGTCATACAATACATATATGTCACATATATATTTTACATTTTTTAAAATCTAAGTCGATGACCATTTTATTTCTATGGCTCTCTATTAACCTTTCCACCTGATGGCCAGACATATAGACAGGAAAAAAATTATCCTGACAAACTTGGCAACTTCCACAGTCTTTTCTAACTTAAGACCTCAAACCTTGCCATTTTGAGGGGTATAAGAGTGAATGTATTAAAAAATAACATTTACATAGTGCTTTATACAGTCTATAAAGGTCTTTTACAATGAATTATCTTTTTGATCATGCAGCATAACCTCATCTCCCTGGAATAAAAGAGGTTCCCATTGTTTAGGCCCCAGGTTCATGTCAGGTTAATACACACACCAAGCTTCACCTACTTTAGTTCACATTTTTCTTCTTCAGCATCTGCCCAGGAATAGGTGCTAATAAATCGATGTAATGAGGGACGGTGTTCGCTCTGCTTTGACCCCAAAATACGCCTAAATAAAGATGATTATAACCACTTGTCAAATCATATACATCCTTAGCCATTATCAATTTATTTGCTACTGTTTAAATCAATATAAAAATTATATGTTCTAATTAATTTTTTCATGGCAAATTCAGACCTCCTACTTCATAATAAAAAATTCATGATCATATACCAATTTATATAATTATTCATTCTATTTATACTCTGTACAAATCAAATGTTACTATATCACCTATTTCAAATACTCATTTATTTAGCCCAATTATAAAATAGGTTCCCAAAGAGCAACCATAAAATTATACTTACCAACTGCTTGACCTCCTACTGAATTGGTCATTATTTTCCATCCCAGCCACCTTTAGAAGTTCAGATGTTAAAGGAATGATAAAAAATGAATTTAGTGAAGTTTATGTTTTTGCCAGATGAAAATGAATTTACTTTTGACTAAGAAATCTTAGGAATTTTCTTACCATTCCTACATTTCCAATATTTCTGGGTAAAGAGGCAATGGTCACTCTTCGAAGAGAAGATGGCTACCAGAGGAGGAAAATGTACATTTAGAAAATTCTTAATATTTTATTGTTGCAAGCCGCACTGATGAATATCCTTGTACGTGCACGTCCATGCATTTGACCACTACTGAGTTTAACAACAGACATACTTTAAAGGATCTTGTTATGGTCAAACTGACTTCCAGAAATATTTTACCAATTTATAGTCCACCTTCTCTAACACTGGATTATTACTATACAATTTATGCCAATCAAAAATATAAGATTTCTTGTTTGAGTTTGCATTTATATGACTTCTAATGACACTAAACATTGCATTTTTATGTTGAATAACCATGTATATATGCTCTGAAAACCACTTGTTTATAACCTTTGCTTATATTAATTTTCATATTTCTGGCAGAAAGGTTTTTTTTATCGTTGATCCAGGCAAATCTATTCTTGTCTTTCTCTCTTTTGCTACCATTGCTTTTATGCTTAGAAAGATTTCTCCCAACTCGTGAGAATATAGTTACCTACATTTATAAGTTTTTATCCATGGTTTCATTTTTTACATTTAACACATTAAAGATTTTCATGATATTTTCATGAATGGATGTGTTTACATATCAGCCTTGAGATTTGCACAGGAAAGTGTTATGTATTATCATACAGTTCTTAAAGTTTAAATAAGTAAGTACAAGTTTGGGTTATAAAAATACTTATGCTTTAGGCCAGGCGTGGTGGCTCTCGCCTGTAATCCTAGCACTCTGGGAGGCCGCAGCGGGAGGATCGCTCGAGGTCAGGAGTTCGAGACCAGCCTGAGCAAGAGCAAGACCCCGTCTCTACTAAAAATAGAAAGAAATTATCTGGACAGCTAAAAATATATATGGAAAAAATTAGCCGGGCATGGTGGCGCATGCCTATAGTCCCAGCTACTCGGGAGGCTGAGGCAGGAGGATCGCTTGAGCCCAGGAGTTTGAAGTTGCTGTGAGCTAGGCTGATGCCACGGCACTCACTCTAGCCCAGGCAACAGAGCGAGACTCTGTCTCAAAAAAAAAAAAAAAAAAAAAAAAAGCTTCAAATGTAGTAAATTAATTTAAGTGGGGTTCTATGTGAATCTGGTTTTTGAACCATCATCCCTAATTTAATTAGGTTAAATAAGTTAGTTGAGCATCAAGAATATCAAATTGCAGCCCAAGAAACCTGGTTTCTCATCATGGTGCTACCAGCACATGATCATAACTAATCACCTTTGTGCTTCTCTCTTTCCTCATCTGTGGAGAAAAAAAAAGGATTGGTATGGAATGATTTTAAAGTCTCTTACTCAAAAAGTCTGTATATTTATAAAATACTGATTTTCAAACTGTGGCGAAAGCTGCTCATTGACCTTCAATATCCAAATTCTCCTCTTCATATAATATTTAGTAGTAAGCTCCCTGATTTTCAGCTAGGCATACAGTAGTCTCCAGAATAAATCGTATTTTCCAGTCTCATTCGCAACCAAGAACAAAATGGGAAATGTTACATTGGATTTCTAGAAACTGTCTTTACAGGGAGAGGGAACACCTGAATTTGTTTCTTCCTTTTTCTGGACGTAATGACAACAACATGGTGCCTGGATCTGAATAGCCACCTTAGACCAAGGGGTGGCAGGTAGCGAAGCGGCAAAAAAGAAGGGGACTGTGCTTCCTAAGGATTCTGTGAAGCTGCTCTACCACTGTTGGACTGCCTAGTTCCAACTTTGCTTTTACAGGACAGGAGAGAAACTATTGTCACACCGGCTTTCCTTGTGCTGCCAGGCAAACTTAATTGAAATACAAATATAGCAGGAAGTATAAAAGCACATTTACAGAAACAGATACACATATACATACCCATATCTACATGAATTAAAATCACTGTTTTATGATTTACGTTTAAAGCCATGTAGCTTCAAGTAATATTTTAAAACCATCTTACTTAGAAGCATTTGATAGACATTTGTAAAGTGAATTAGTAGTTACCTTGGAGTTTAGAGAAGCTGAACGTTTTTTAATTTGGCAGTCATCTGAAAGGAAAAGCACATTTGTACATATTAAATATTACACATGCAATTTCTGTTCAAGCCATGTCTTAATTGTTTAGAAAGTAAAGCAAAGGTCAGAAAAGATGTCCTTAAGACTCTAGAGACTACTGAGCAATATAAATATGTTTGCCATTTATTTCGTGTTTCATAACAATTGCCATCTTAACCAGTGGAACACAGATGCCTCAGTCTGTGTCACTGAGGATGTCTGCAATACCTACTTAGCACATGGTGACACTAAAGGGAATGTCTGCTAGAGAAAGGAATCCAAAGTACAGTTCAGAAGAGCATCGAATATGGTTACTTTTCTAGAAGAAGCAACAGATGGTTAAAATAAGAATTCTGAGCCTGGGGTGGTGGCTCATGCCTGCAATCCCTGTACTTTGGGAAGCTGAAGTGGGAAGATAGCTTGAGCCCAGGAATTCGAGACCAGCCTAAGTAACATAGTAAGACCTCATCTCTATAAAAAATTTAAAAATTAGCCAGTCATGGTAGTGTATACCTGTAGCCCCGGCTATTCAGGAGGCTGAAGCAGGAGCATCACTTGAGCCCAGCCTGGGCAACATAGTAAGACCCCATCTCAAAAAATGAACTAAAATAAAACTATTATACAATTTATAGAAACCATATGTGAAGATATATTTTATAGCCTCCTGTGTCTGTCTTTCAGTCCCTTAGCTTACTGTGTCAGGGTCATCCCTTCCTTGGGGAATCAAAATCATTTTTGAAGTTATTGCTCCTCACTTTATATATGGAGAAAAAGCCAATTCTAACATATCCTAAATAGGGGAATACTGGGGTCAACTTATTGAGTTGCATTAAATATTTTCTCTCACAGCTATCTAAATTGAGTTAAGGAATTTTTGGTGTCATTACCAAGATTCCTTCATGTCTCCCAACCTGTTTTTTGAATCTTACTTTTGGCTATATAAATAACAGCAATGAATTATTTTTCTAATACAACCTTTACCTAACAGTTTTATACTAAAGATATAGTAAGACTTAGCATAAAAGAGGAGAATGTTAGAAAAACGTAATACTATTATCTTAAACTTTTATTACCTTCATCTTCAAGAGGATTGAAAGATCTTTCATTTTGCAAAAGAACTTGTTTCAGTTCTTCTAATTCAGCATGCTCTTTGGCATACATTCTCTTCAAGTTTTCTACATGCTGAATCATCACTTCAACTGCTTTACTAACCCGGCTTTCCTAGTAGGAGAAGAAAAAAAAGCAAATTTACACTAAAAATACTATTCTGAATACTCAATGAAAGGATGGTGATTAAACACTTGCATTTACCTTCACTCCATTCCTAAACCCCATTAAAATGGCAATAAAGGTTTTTTTTTTTTTTAAAGACATGCATCTCAAGGGCAAATAAAACAGAAGTTATAATAGCAACAAGATTTTGAAAGCTGTATAGAAGAAGGACTGTGGTAAATGACTAAGACCTAGAAAAGATGAACCCTAAAACAGGCAGTAAGAAAAGCCTAGAAGAACCTAGGTTGCCTAGCATGTCTGATGACCAGCAAGGAGACTGGTGTGGTTGTAGAATAGTCCAGGAAGATGGTCACAGGAGATAAAGAGCAAGGCAAGGCCGGGCACAGTGGCTCACACCTGTAATCCTAGCACTCTGGGAAGCCGAGGCGGGAGGATGGCTCGAGGTCAGGAGTTCGAGACCAGCCTGAACAAGCAAGACTCCATCTCTACTAAAAACTAGAAAGAAATGATTTGGACAAGCCGGGCATGGTGGCACATGCCTGTAGTCCCAGCTACTCGGGAGGCTGAGGCAGAAGGATCGCTTAAGCCCAGGAGTTTGAGGTTGCTGTGAGCTGGGCTGACGCCACGGCACTCTAGCCCAGGCAACATAGTGAGACTCAGTCTCAAAAAAAAAAAAAAAAAAAAAAAAAGAGCAAGACGTAAGAGGTCAGGGAAATCACATAGATCCTTTTAAGCCATCGTAAGACATTGGTTTTTACCCTGAGTAAAGTGAGGAGCCACTAGAGGACGTTGAACCAAAAAGTAACATGATCTGGCTTAAGTTTTAAAAGGATTACTACTCTGGCTGCTTTATTAAGAACAGACTATGTTGAGAGGAGGGATTGGGATGAGGTGGGAACAGGGAGATCATTTAGGAAGCTATTGTATTAATCTGGAAGAAATAGAATGGAAGCTTAGATCAAGATGGTATCAATAGAAAGGGAAATAAGTGGTTGAATTCTAAATATACTCTAATGGTAGAGCCATTAGGATTTTCTGTAGAATTGGATGCAAAGTGAAAGAGAAAGGTGTTGAGAATTACCACCCTCCAGCCCCAGTTTTGGCTTGAGCAACTGGAAGGAAACAGTTGCTTTTGACCAAGGTAAGGAGATGATGGGTGGGGGTAGGTTTGGGAGGCACCATGAGCAGTTTAGTTTTGGATATTAAGTTTGAGTTGTTTATCAAACATCCAAGTGGACACGTTGAGTCCGCAGCAGTATATTCCAGCCTGGAACTCGAGAGAGTGGATTAGGCCAAACGTAAGAATCCGGGAGTCATCGGCTGACTACATGGCATCATATGGGGATGGAGTGCAGATGCAGATCAGGTGTACACGAGGGGAGTCCGGGGGCTCTTCAGTACTGAGAGGTCTGGGAGGAGGGAGGCAACCACAAAGGAGCCTGGAAGGAGCAGCCCATGATGTGGAGGGAAAAGCCAGGGGAATGTGGTACCTGGAAGCTAAGTGAGTAGAGCGTTTCCAAGAAGAGGAAGAGCTCAGCCATGCCAGATGAGGACTGAGAAACTGAATTTGGTAATGTGGAAGTCATTGGTAACCTTGGTAAAATCAGCACTGTGGAGGGAAAAGACTGATTAGAGTAGGTTTAAAGAGAGAGGGAAGAGAGAGATTGGACATAGCAAGTACCATTCTGTTGAGATGTGCTATACGTGGGAGCAGAGAAACAGGGCGGTACCCAGGGAAGAAACGGTTAAAGGCTTTTTTGTCTGTGTTATTTTCCCCATCTTACAAACCACATATTTGTGTGCTGATAAAATGGCTCAGTAGAGTGGGAACACTGAAAATGGAGGAAGGTTGGGAGAATTTGAGTCCATGACCCTGAGTAAATGAGAGAGGATGGGATCTCACATGCAGGTGGAAAGGCTGGCCTGAGATAGGATGAGAGACGACTCATCTTTAGTAACAGGAGGAAGGCAGCATATAAGGGGTTCAGGGCTTGGGGCAGTTCCCTCCTGACTGTCTCAATTTTCTCAGCAAGGTAGGAAGCAGAGTCAGTACCTGCATTTGACAGAGACTACAGGGAAGGACATGATCGTGCTTTGAGGAGAGAGACAAGGGTGTGAAACTGATATTTAAAAGAGAGGGAGGGTGAATGACAGGAAGCCCAAGGACTGACTTGAGGTTTGGGATGATGGCCTTAAAGGGAGCTCAGTCAGCACAGGGCTGTGGTGTTTCCCAGATACACAGGCACAAGCAGGTGGAGAAGTGCATTTAAACAGGGGTGTAGATTTGCCAAATGATTCACACAAAACAAGAAAGGGGGAAAGTACTGGGGGCTCATGCCAGGCAGTGAATACTATGTTTGACCATGGAGCTCAAGCTTGGTTCAAGCTTCAAGTTCGAGCTTCCAGAAAGGTGGACAAGAACAGGGTGAAGGACAGTGAAAATGTGTGAAGACGCAGGATGATAAAGAACTAAATATTCATCTTCACAGTGGAAAAGCAACAGACAATACCTAAAACAGAAAATACACCAAGAAATGACAGCATAAGCATGATATTTAGAAATGTAGATGCAAACACAAACAAGTAAGCCAAACGAGTTGAAAGTTGTTGCTCTGGTGCATGAGAAATTGGGCCATATGACCTATGGAGTTACTTGACTTTTTAGAAGAAAACACTATGTGCACACATAACTTTAGTACAAAATAAAACAAAGAATAATATCATTCTCTAGTGAGGGGTCAAAAGGAACTAGGATATAAAGAAATGTATAAGAAATGATCAAACTCAAACTACCACCATAATTAAATGTCTGCTCCTTACAAAAATATATTTTAACAAGTATGTTGATGTATAGATCAAAAAAAATGCAAGTTTCCCCAGATAAGCTCACAAAAAATTTGAAATTCTACTTCTCTAAGAATAAGTGCACAAAGATGCATGTACAAGGATATTTATTGTAGCATTGTTTACAATAGCTAATGATCAAGAACATCCTGAAATGATCAAACATACCAGATTGGTTAAATAATTTATATCTATTCAAGCAATAGAACACCATAAAATGATGATATGTGTGTATATATTTACTTCATATAGAAAGTTATCTATGCTATGTGTTGAATGAAAAAGAAAATTATAACATTGTATGAAGGGAGTATCTAGAAAAATACATCACAACATTTTTATAATTGTCACTGGCTAATGTTATTATTAGAGATTTTTTTTACATTTTTATTTGTATATTCCATTTTTTCTACATTAAACATGTGTGCCTTATGTAACAAAGACGTATTTTTTAAAACTTCTCCCTATAAATTTAATCCATGATCTCAGGGGAAATAAATGCTTTCAGGAATTTCACTGTGACTGGAAAAGCGGAGACAGGTTACCTGATTAATGGCTCCCAGCATCTCAGCCCTGCTGGCCACTCTCACTGTGCACTGGCTAAGAAATGTGATACTCTTCTCCAGCTTCTTAATTATTTCCTGGGCCTGGTTGTCATCTTCACACAGAGGCGTTAAGGACTGCACACAGAGTAGAGCGTTAAAAGATTTCCAACACAAGCATTCAGCAAGCAATTCTAACACTGACCATATGGCAAATGTGGATGACAGTTCAATCTCAATTATCTTGGTGGAGGATGAAAAGCAGCAAAGACCAATCATGAATGGTATCAAAATAGTCATGTCTTTGTTGGCTAACAGGTAGATATATGCAGGTGACCACAAACCTTTTATGTCTATCCTTGATCCCTTCTTTCTTTACTTCCCAAACTTGCCACACTTCCTCATGTGCATTGACATCTTTCAATTACTAGAATAGGCCTTTTACCATCAACTAATATGGTAAAGAGATTAATGCTTATAAATGAATTGGATGTATCACTTGAGGAACATAAATTGGAATTTTGAGAAATGGTAAGGAGATTATGGTAATGGTAAAGAGATTATGCTTATAAATGAATTGAATATATCATTTGAGGAACATAAGTTGGAATTTTGAGAAAAGTAACCAAACATACTGCAATTAGAAATGTCTGTGACTACTACACTTGCTCTTCCATGGATGGTAAGGTATGACTGGGCTGGCTAGGTGAGCAAGCATTCATTGCCTTATGAACATTCCTCCCAATCCAGTGTCCTTTATACAAGATGGTGCCCTTTGTGATGAAGAACCATCCTTCTCACTAGGGTAGAGACAGAAGTAAGAGAACAGAAGATTTGGAAGCAAACAAGACTTTCCACATCAATCATTAGCTCCATGATTGTTAGCAAATTTCTAAGACTCACCCAAATCTAAAACACCATAAATTTTAAGAGGTACCATTACTTTGTATATCATTAAGAAAAAAAAAAGTTTTGCCTATAAAACCATCAGGCACCATTGACTGTAAATTGTATTGTAATTCTAGAAATGTAAAAACATCAACTTTTTGATTTGCTGTTTCCTCATCAGTCAAGTGGAGACAATCACATCTTTCTAGGAACACTGTGATATGAGAGGTAACAGAGGCCAACTGCTTGTCACCAAGTTGGTGCTCAGTGAAGGGCAGCCCCTTGTGAAACAAATGCATATAGGTTGTGGTCAGTGAGGTGCTAACCAATTGGAATGGCAATTGTCAGACATGCAGTTTCTTAGAGTGGGTTAAATAACCACCTCCACTTGGGAAGGGAAGAGCAGATGTCACTTATTAACAAAACAGAATATGGTTAACCGAGCTTGAATCATGAAGGAATAGAAAATATATAACAACTATAAAATCTATTTTAAAACTATAAAATCTATAACTATAACTAGGAAGGAGATTGGATCAAGTAATCAAAAACCTTCCAACAAAGAAAAGCCCATGACTAAATGGCTTCACTGGGGAATGCAACCAAACATTTAAAGAATTAATGCCAATCCTCCTAAAACTCTTCCAAAAATTTGAAGAAGAGGAAACACATCCAAGCTCATTCTGTGAGGCCCACATTACCTTAATACCAAGACCAGATGAAGACATTACAAGAAAAGAAAGCTACAATCCAATATCTCTGATAAATATTGATATAAAAATCCTCAACAAAATGCTAGTAAACTGAATTTGATAGCACATTAAAAGGATTATATATCATGAACAAGTGACATTTATTTCTAGGATGCAAGAATGGTTCAACACATGAAAATCAATCAATGTAATATATCACATTAATAAAAAGGAGGAAAAAAATCATATGATCATTTCAACCCATTCAGAAAAAGCATGAGATAAGATTCAACATCCTTTCATGATTTAAAAAAACACTAAAAGAATTAGGAACAGAAGAAAATTACCTCAACATAACAAAAGTCATATATGAAAAACCTACAGCAAACATTATTATACTCCATAGTGAAAGACTGAAAGCTTTTCATTTCAGACAGCAGCAACGAAAAGATGTCCACTCCCACCACTTCTATTCAATATAGTACTAGAAGTTCTAGCCAGAACAATTAGGCAAGAAAAGGAACAAAAAGGCATCTCAATCAGAAAAGAAGTAAAATTATCCCTATCTGCAGATGACCTGAACTTATATGTAGTAAACACCAAAAAGACCACAAAAAAAGTCTATTAGAATATATACATCCACTTACATGAAGTCTCTAAAGCAGTTTAATTCGTAAAAACAGTAGAATGGTGCTTATCGGGGACTGAGTTGCAAAGGGGGAAGGTTAACAGGTGTAGAGTTTCAGTTTCAGAAGATGAAAAGTTATGGAGTTCTGTTTTGCAACAATGTAAATAAATTTACACTACTGAACTGTGCACTTAAAAATGGTTAAGATAGTAAATTTTGTTATGTATTTTTGTCACAATAAAAGTAACGGAATATAGTTTCTCAATTTTAATTTTCTTCATCCAAAATTAATCTCTTAATTTTCCAACCCACCTCTAAATTTATGATAACCTCATAATATGGAAGGATTAACAGTAATTGTCACACCTCTGTGGACCCTCATTCTTCTCTCATTACCTTACATACAGCAGGCTTGCCTATCACCTTGCCTATTCAAGACTGAATCAGTCACCATTCTCTTTCCTTAGTTAATCATAAATAGAAATAGATGGTGTTTTTTTTTTTTTTTTTGAGACAGAGTCTCACTCTGTGCCCAGGTGAGTGCTGTGGCGTCAGCCTAGCTCACAGCAACCTCAAACTCCTGGGCTCTAGCGATCCTCCTGCCTCAGCCTCCTGAGTAGCTGGGACTACAGGCATGCGCCACCATGCCCGGCTAATTTTTTCTATTTTTAGTAGAGACGGGGTCTCGCTCTTGCTCAGGCTGGTCTCGAAATCCTGACCTCGAGCGATCCTCCCGCCTCGGCCTCTCAGAGTGCTAGGATTACAGGCGTGAGCCACTGTGTCCAGCCTGGAAATAGATTTCTGATTCTTTTCTGGGAGGCTTAAAATTGATATCTCCTATTGCTCAGTTTTCTGAATGATTACTCTTCTGCCTGAAAGCAAATCCAGACAGAAGGCAGATGACTCATACAACCTATTTTAAAGGACATTTTTTATTTTATGGCTGATATTCTCCTATTAGTGAAACTTTTATCTCAGCCCGATCCTGAATTCTTACTTTCTGTTAGTTCACATTTGAGTCAGGCGGGGCTTGGTACCTGGTATTGGTGTGGGTCATACACATAAACTCAGATGTAATTACGAAAACGTTGTTAAAAATATAACCAAATGTTTAGACCCCCTAGATGTTCTGATTCTCACCTCTAATAGCTTTAAACAGTTAGTGATTTCTTTCTTCAAATTGTCTTCTGCCAAGTCACGGGACCTCTCTTCAAGTTTCACTCTTTTCTCCAACGTAAACCAGTCACACTTAAATCCCAAAGATAATCTGAGAAATTCTGCCTGTTGTCAAAATAATGTGAGGGCAAGGAGAGAAAATTAGATGTGGTCAGATATTTCGGCTTAATTCCAGATTATATGGATGCATTTCTTTCTCCTCCCAGCGACATACAACTGACATGCGTAGGCTTCATCTGCACTTAGTCACCACAAAGGCCAACAGACACCAGACATATGAGAGCTTGTGCAAAAGCACAGAGCGACTGCAGCACGTGAGTCTGAAACATCTTTTTCTTTTTAAAAGAAAAAAACAGATGCTTTAAACTCACCTCCACCTCCTTCTCATTAGCAGAAGTGCTGTAGGATAAGACAAAGAACTTATTCAAACGCAATCCAACAGAAAAATCAAACATGTTAACATACTATGTGAAGAAGCACTTACTTGTCACTTTGTCTAAAGTTAACGGATTTCACAGTGGTCACAGGAAGAGGAGAAACAGCAGTGTCTGTTAAAAGACAGTAAAATATTATTTGGTTAAGAAGCCTTAACATTTAAAAGCAATAACAATATTTCATCAAATATTGTTATGTCTTATCTCCACTAAACAAAGGCATTTCATTTAAGTATGTCTGAAAAGACAGCTAAAAATGTGCTTGTTTAACTTAAATTACAAGATAATGTTATGCTAAGCTACCGGGATCACAATGACATTAAAATCATTACAGCTTGTGAATGGTCCTCGAAACCTAAAGATGTCTCAGAATCAAGGGGCAGCCCAATTTGTTCTCTTTGCATTTGAACGTTTATTATACGTGATCCAATGGCTAGATGCATTGGATCTAGCCTTCTTTGGAAGGCTTTAATAGCAGCAGCAGCAGAAGGAATAGTAGTTGTCAACAATAGTACTAGCAATAGTAATAGCAGTAGAAATAATACTGGTAACAATAACAGCAACGGTAAACATGGCAACAAGCACGGGCTTACTATATGCCAGTCCCAGCACAAAGCTCTTTACACATACCATGATTTTCTTTGAGAACTTTATAAAGAACAATATATTAGTTATTATATAAATAATTTTGGATTTAAGGTTGAACAAACTTGGTTTAAATCTGAGCTTTAGCCTTGACTTCAGCATTATACAATGCATCCATGTAACAAGAACACTTATATCCCCTAATATTTTAAAGTAAAAATTATAGATAAATAAATCTGAGCTTTGTTGACTCTTAGAGCTATCTGGTCTTGAACAAGCCACAACTTCATTAAGACATCAACAATATAAGGCCGATATTATTTCTATATAGTAGCTAACTTCTATAAGAACTTCTGTGCCAGGCATTTTTCTAAGTGCCTCATACATAATACTATATTCGATCCTCACTGCAAACCTTCTGTGGTGGATACCGTTATTGTCCACATTTTATAGGCTAAACAACTGAATCACAGTTTGCTTACCTCATGTAGTATTTAGAGGACTAACTAAAACTATGCACATAAAGAATTTAGCCTAGGACTTAGCATATAGTATAATTCCCAATAAAGTGTGCTTTCTAAACTTTCCATTTTGCAGGTAAGAAAACTGAGACTCAAGGTTAAGTAACTTTCCAGGGTCACATAGCTAATCAGAGACTGACCCAGTCTAGAGTCTAGAAGAATCCAAAGTCTGAACTCTATCCACTATTCCCTCTTAACGGAGGTAGGCTGAGGAGGGAAGCACATTGGCACTCATTCTGTAAATGTTGGCCAATTTACTTGTAGATGGAATACTGAAAAAGAACTCAAAGTAGGACTTAGAATTTATCACCAACATTGGCTTGGTTCTTAGTTCACAATAGACACTAGTTATTACAAGTTTTCTGGGAACAAACAGCCAGTGAAATGTAAATGTGACTTTTAAAAAATGATCCGAATGGAATCTAGAATCAGTCCCATTGGCTGATCTTATCCAGAGATGCAGAATTTGTCAGTGTCATATTGTCACTCAAAAATTCCACTCACAAAAATATCAGCAGGGGACAAAAGTCCCCATGGGGGTTGAGAGAGAACATGGCTTACCTCCTGAAGCACATTCTTTTTTATGTTCTTCTATTGTCTCTGGTTCCTTTTTGGCTTCCTGAAATCATAAAGAGATTTTATAGCTGTACAGAGAATAGAAATCCTGCGTAACCAATCATTTCCCAACTTCCTGCCCTCTCCTAACCCTACTCTGTCAAAAATACTTTATGGTATACAAGGAACTGTACTGAGGGTTAAGAAGAAAAGGAGACTGGTTCAGGCCGGGTGTGGTGGCTCACGCCTGTAATGCTAGCACTCTGGGAGGCCGAGGCAGGAGAATCACTTGAGGTCAGGTGTTCAAGACCAGCCCGAGCAAGAGCAAGACCTCTTCTCTACTAAAAATAGAAAAATTAGCCAGGCACGGTAGCACATGCCTGTGGTCCCAGCTACTTGGGAGGCTGAGGCAGGAGGATCGCTTGAGCCCAGGAGTTTGAGGTTGCTGTGAGCGAGGCTGATGCCACGGCACTCTAGCCCAAGCAACAAAGTGAGAATCTGTCTCAAAAAAAAAGAAGAAGAAAAAGAAGAAGAAAATGAGACTGAACGGTTCAAAGGGGGCTTCCAAGCTAGTCAAAGCAAAAAGGACACAAATATATGAAAAGCTGCAAACATGACACAAGTTACAACAATGCAAACTAGGACTAATTACAAAATAAATGAGATACAGATAAATAAGGACTCTAAGAAAAAGAGCACCATGGCTTGAATAGCACGGTGAGTCTCTGCAGACAAGGGACACGCTGGAGTGTGATGGAGAGCTAGGATTGGCTGGATGAAGAGGAAAAGTGGGGGGATGTAGGGACAGCACACGTGGCTTTCTAGATGGGTTTTTAGAGTAGTTGGCAAAGATAACTGCTAAGACTGGGTCATGCCAGCCTTTTACTCCATAGGAATATGTTTTAAGGTCACTGACCCATTGTCCTATAGGCGTATCTGTGTAAAAAGCATCTCCATAACAACAGGGTTGTGCTGTACTGCCTGGGGACACCTAATGGGAAAGCTTTAGGTATATGAGACTTTTTAAGATAATAATTATTCAGCATTCTGAGATTAATGGAGAAATTTAGAAAACCAAAAATATTTTCCATTAAAAACTAAGTCTAAGACGACAAATTTCCTTGGTAGGGCCATTGATACCATGTCATGTGATTTTTAGACAACTGAAACTAAGGTTTCAATAAAATGTAACAAATACAATAGTACAGATATAACACTGAATTGTTGTCATGAACATTTAAATATCCCCTAATTTTTTGAATCCTCCCCCAACCCCCAGACCTCTCCCAGCTGTGGCATTTTCTTCTCCTGCCCTCCCTAGCCACACTTCTGGGAGGAGCCGTCCACAGCTGCTGTTCCCAGTTCATCTCCCATGTGTGATCAATTAACTACTTCACACCTTCATCCAACACTCCAAGGAAAGTGCTCTCACCAGTTATCAGTGAACTCCCTAATTGCCAAGTCCAATTGACAATTTTCCGTCTTTATCATGCTTGACCTCACTGTAGCGTCTAAAACCATCTATAAATCCCTTCCTCCTCCCTATTCCCATGTTATTCTATTCATCCTGTAGGTTAAGCCATAAACCTGGGTGTCTACCTTTCCCACACCCCTGATATGTCACAATCAACTGTGAATTCTCCCTCTTAAATACAACTCAAATGAGTCTCCTTTTCTCCACTGTCACTAAACTCATACTGTCTTCATCGTGTCTGAGTTATCACCATGGAATCCTAACCAGTCCCACCACCCCCATGACTACAGTTTTCTAATCCATTACTTTTTTTTCCCCCCACTCTATCACCCAGGCTGGAGAATCCATTATTTTTTTAAATGTCTTTATGTCTACATTTTTTTGAAATGAGAAGGAACTTTTTTTCAGAAGATTGTATTACGAAAGACTAAAGGATTTTCCTCTGTTCATTTTTCGCAAGCGGCAACCACTTTAAGCACGTGTGCCCGCCCAGCTCGCACTACACTCTCCCTGCACCGTCACCGCTCTGCATCCTCGGGTCTCACATCTGCAGATTCAATCAACCTGGAATCAACAGTGTCTATGATGGTTGTGTCTGTATCGAATACATACAGACTTTTCTCATCATTATTCCTAAGTAGTACAGTATAATAACAATTTATATAGCATTTACACTGTTTTAGGTATTATATATTAGGTATATAAGTAATCTAGAAATGATTTAAGTATACAAGAGGATGTGCATAGGTTATATGCAAATATTACAACATTTTATATCAGAGACTTGAACATCTGTTGATTTTGGTATCCTCAGGGGTCCTGGAACCAAACCCCTATGGAAACCAAGGGTTGACTCTGCTTCATAGTACAGTCAAAGGGTCATCCCAAATGCCATGTCCCATCAGTCTGCTCCCTTCAGACTGAAATGCTGTAAAAACCTTATAGCTCCAAATGTATCCATGCCATAACCACCTCTTAACTTGAGTTAGCTTGCATGGGTCTCTGTTTCTTGCAACCCAATGGGCCTAACTAGAGCAATGCTTATACGTTGAGGGGAAAGCAACAGTAATACACCCACACAAGACTTCACACCTACGATGAAGGGACTGATACATAACACCCTTGAAGAATTGTGGAATTGGATCCGTAGTCTATAAGTTACTCTTCAATAATGAATTTTAATGATGAATAAAAATAGCAAGTGCTCCTTAAGGAAGGAAATGTAGCTCTTTTCTATGAACATTTGCAGCTATACTTTTAATGTTTTTTAAGCTTTGCCATGCAAGTACAGAGCATTCAATATTACTTACATGGTACCTCCTCGATGACACCTTTTCTGGCCTTCACCTCAAGTATTTTTTCTTTCAAATCACTGATCACACTCTAATTATTGAGTAATTATCTGTTTCTTCATCTGATTAGACTGTATTATGATAGCTATAACTGTTTTATTCAACTTTATTTATTTATTCAACTTTATTTAATGCATTCATTTATTTAAGCAGTCCTCTATTAAGAGATATGTAGCTTGTTTCCAATAGAGACCTCTGATGAAAAATAAACGAGTGAGTGAGTGAGTGAATGAGTCAATGAAAAATCAAGGTGAAGCCAGGAGGTCCTAGCTCCGACTCTATTATGTCATCTTGGACAGGTCACAAAAACACTTTGGCCTCAACTTCTTTGTCTATAAAATACTGATGTAAATTAAATTCTATCAACCTCATAATAGTTTGAAATGATAAAATAATATTGATACTTTTAAGAGTACTTTGCAAACTTAAAGGGACAGTTCTACCATTGTAATACATTATTACTTTTAGGGTTAACATGCATGTATGTATTTCCTTACCGTAATTAATACGGTTTTATCTTTATTCGTAGAGTCCTGGCATGCAATATTCTCATGAGCTGGACTTGTGCCTATGAGAAAAAGGAAACATACAAAACAGTTGGGGGAGCAGTAACATGTAAGAGAGGAAGAAATAGTGAGGGTGGCAACATGATCAGATCAGTAAGTGGCGAAGGCACTAGCATGTGAGATGAATTACATACTACAAAAAGCATACACGTGCCCATTGACTCAGGATTGGGATGGAGCAGGTAAGGTCCACAAGGAGGCTAAGCCATAGATTTCTTAAAAGAAATGAACATCGGTGTAAATGACCTTCAAAGAGTAGAATTTTTAAGAAATCTTTTTTAGGCTGCTGCTGCTTTTTTATCAAACACTTCACTGGTATAATAATAGAAAATTGATGAAGGAAGGATGAACAGTTAGTAGCGTCATAGTTTTTTTTATAGCTTGACAAACAGGTTTTCTTTAAAAATTACATAGGCAAGGCTGATAACAAAGTATGACATCCTTCTAAAACCACATGGTATCTTCCTACATAAAATTCATCAGACTAAGAAGAAAAGATGCACTTCTAACTTGTGCCATTCCTTTTTGTCATTGTCCTATCTTTCTGTGTACTTTATTTGTACTGGAATGCACCCGACAATTATTCTCCTGTCCACTCAGCCCATTGTCCTGCATTTAATTCACTGCAGGCACAAAGGTCAGCAGTTACAGAAAGGTTTTATTTCTAAGAAAAAAATATTTAAAGGGTGTATATTTTTAACATTTATATGGTAAAAGAACAAAATGGTAACCGGTTTCTTCAAAGACATGCAATTTTTCCCTATGGAAATTTCATTTTAGTTTTTCTTTAGATTTTAAGACAGCAGATTCACATGGTTCATAAATCAGAAAGTATAAAATACTTTATAGAAAAAATTTCCTCTTCCTTCCATGTCTGCCAGAAATCTAGCTAGTTTCTCTCCCAGTAGACAATGTTACTAATTTTTGTCTAGTCTTCCATTGTTGTATGCATAAAAACTTTTTTGTGGCCGGGCATGGTGGCTCACGCCTGTAATCCTAGCACTCTGGGAGGCCAAGGCCGGTGGATCGCTCGAGGTCAGGAGTTCGAGACCAGCCTGAGCAAGAGCGAGACCCCGTCTCTACTAAAAAAATAGAAAGAAATTATCTGGCCAACTAAAATATATATAGAAAAAGTTAGCCGGGCATGGTGGCGCATGCCTGTAGTCCCAGCTACTCGGGAGGCTGAGGCAGTAGGATCGCTTAAGCCCGAGAGTTTGAGGTTGCTGTGAGCTAGGCTGACGCCACGGCACTCACTCTATCCAGGGTGACAAAGCCACACTCTGTCTCAAAAAAAAAAAAAAAACAAAAAACTTTTTTGTATCCTTTTTTCATAAAATTTTACATGCTGTACATAACATTCTATACTTTTTTTCAAGAAACAATAGTCCTTTGATATGATTCTAAGAAAAAAGTCTCCTTACACGAGTTTGGTTTTGGGGGCGTTTTGTTTTTTTTTCCTAGAGACAGGGTCTCGCTCTGTTACCCAAGCTGGAGTGTAGTGTGTAATCATAGCTCACTATAACGTCCAACTCCTGGGTTTAAGCAATCCTCCTGCCTCAGCCTCCCAAGTAGCTGGGACCACAGATGCACATCACCAAGCCCAGCTAATTTTTTTTTTCTTTTGGTAGAGATGGAGTCTTGCTATGTTGCCCAGGTTGGTCTCAAACTCCTGGCCTCAAGCAATCTTCCTACCTGGGGCCTCCCACAGTGCTGAGATTATAGGTAGCAGCCACCATACCTAGTCTCCTTATATATGTTTTGTGTCTGCATATTAGTATTCAATTACATGGAAATGCCAAAATATAATCTTTCATTGATAGTTGACTTGTTTCCAAGTTATTATAGACAATGCTTCAATAAATAAGCTTACACATGTCATTTTGGATGTGTGTACATTTACCTATAAGATAAATTCTAGGAAAATGAATTATCATAGCAGTGGATATGCACATTTTATATTTTGATAGATATTAGAGAGTTTTCCTCCATATTACAGTAGTCCCTCCCTATCTGAGGTTTCACTTTCCATGGTTTCAATTACCTGTGGTCAACCATGGTCTGAAAATATTATTAATACATAATAAGATATTTTGAGAGAGAGATAAAGAGAGACCACATACATATAACTGATATTACAATATATTGTTTGAATTGTTCTACTTTATTATTATTGTTAATCTCTTAATGTGCCTAATTAATAAATTAAATTTATCATATGTATGTATATATAGGAAAAAACAGTATATGCAGGGTTCGGTACTATCCACAGTTTCAGGAATCCACTGGGTGTCTTGGAATGTAGCCCCTGTAGATGAGGGGGGTCTAGTTACAAAAATTTACATCTTCTACAGTAATTTCCTTTTTCCCTTACAGATTTACCAACAGCGTGTAATCAAGTTTTTGCATCTTTGTCCATATAACAGGTGAAAAATGGTTATCTTGGTGCAGTTTTAATTAAAACATTTCCTTATTAGATATGAGGTGGAGTATAAAGATATTCTTCAATTAACCCATGACACGTATTCCATTTCTGCAATTTTATGGCTATTCTAATTTAGTACCAATATCTCAAATTTAAATCTAGAGTTCAAACAATAGAATGGATTTTCCTTGACTGATCTTTTTGGGTTTTGGTAGGAAGTGGAGCCTATTCTTCCCATAAGTGTCAACTATAATGGTGTCTCACAGGGAATGGTTGAGAATAACTACTTTGTTTTCAGAGTCAGGTAGCAGAAAAGGATGTAACATACCATATGGTTAATTCTCCTGCCTCCCGAGTGGACCATTATTAACTGGTCCATCCTTTTAACCTGGTAGATTCTAATTAGCATTCCAAGAATTTCCTAAGCAGGCGATGTCACATCTGTGCCACACTTGAAACCCAGTTATGTCCAGTCAATCTTGTCCATAGGAAATATTTCAGTTGCATTACAATATACTGTAAGTTTTGTTCTATCTACAAAATTAAAAAAAAAATCGGTAACATCCTCATACATGAGGGCCATGGTTACCTCTTGGACTTCTTTTCTCCACACTATTTTTTCAAATAGAAAATTATATTATAAAAATTTTATAAAATTAATATTAAATAATATTATTGAGCTACTGAGGATAGTTACTCCACTAGCTTACAGGTTTGCCTCATGTTTTAGAGTGGAAACGACACTTACACCCTTCCACAGCTTACCTTGTGTCTCCATCCCGGTAGCCGCAGCCTCCTCTGTCTTACAGAGTGATTTACCATCAAGGTCACCAGAAGCCATATTCAAAATTTCTGATCCAGAATCTGTCAACAGGAAGAAACCAACAGCGTGAACACTATGCAAAAGGAGTATTTGCCTGTGTTCTTCTCATTTGCATACACTCAGCAAGTCACAGATCACCGGGCTTAAATTATAACACTAACGCTCCATTTCTCTCTCTTTTCCAAGGCCACTCACCACTTGAAGTTACAGTACTGTCTGTGGATGAAGTGTGTCTGGGTGATGGTAGTATGGGATGTTCCCTGCCAAAAGGACAGAAGAAATATTTTGGAACGTCAGGTCCAAGAATTCTCTTAAAAGCCAAGTAAATATGCGTACAAATTCACACACGCAGCACAAACAGGCAGACCTGGACTGCGGCGGGCTCTCAGCACGCAAGTGTTCAACACCATTCTCCTACAGGAAAAAGAAAGGAGATATAAGTTCGACAATTTGACATTTTCTATTCCAAAGAGATTGTTTTAAGCAAACATTTTCATACAGTTTTAAATTAACTCATATTTACTTTGCTCTTTTGGAGAGGATATGGGAATGAGGTGATATAGGGCATATTGATATACACACTTCTTCAAATCTGTACTTACAAAAAAAAAAAAAAACCAATACTAAGCATATTTACAAGGCTGATATTTAAAGAAAACCTGATAAATTCTTGGGCAAAACAAATTCTAAACTCAAAGGGCAGATAGAGTTTATTTCATAAATTGAAGTCAAGTTTTCTTCAAACAGAACATTGTACATGGGCATAAAACAACATTTCTATTTATAGGAATATTACTCAACCTAAAACTTTTGACCTGATGGTTTAAAAATTATTCTCAGTATTCTAGCTAGACTAGAATTTTAAACTTAATCCATATCTACCTCAAAAATCTGAGGGATTACATCTAAGTCAGCACCTATTATTTGGTGCTCAAAAGAGCTTAACAGAATTGTAGTCCCAGCCTGCCAGTGCAAGTGTTTGAAAGTCATATAGGAATCTCTTAATTTCTACCAGGAATTCCTAATTTCGGGGGAACTTTAGGTATTTTATTCATTTTTTTCTCTTTCAAAAAATACGGTGGGAATATAGTTTCTTTTCTAATAATAAGCTTTTCCAACATATTATTTTAATTATTATTTGCTTGGCTACAAAAATAAACTAAAAGTTAATAAATTAGAACTAAAATAATTTAGGCATATCAAAAACCTACACAGACAATATAAAAATGAAGACATTTCAATATTCTATAATCAGACATAGAACTTATTAACTGGCATAATCAACAGGTTTCTATGGAGGGACGCTATATGCCATAGACAGTATTTAAAATCTATCCAAGAAAATATCTACCAGAGTCACAGATAGGTAAAGGTTTAACAAGGGTGTGCAGAACTTGTAGTTACCCAGTACAATAATAGCAGCTTACATCTGTTTAGCACATTAAAATCCACAAAATTTTATGTGTCATCTCATTTAATTCTTCCAACAATCTTAGCAGTGAGTTTTAGTGAGAAAAAGATTTACTTATTGGAGGCAAGGAAATTAGGCCAGTGAATAATTTCTGACGAGCATTTAGAATGTTGGAGCCAGCCTTCAAACACAGATGTAACTAAATAGAGTGTTCTCTACACTATAAATGAAACTAACTTGAGCATACCCTAACCCAGGCTATTGGCGAGGAAAAGACTTCCCAATTGTGTCTTAGACTGGTAGATGACTTAAATATAAACTTTTACAATGTTTATCTCAAATGTTTAGAAAAATCCACAATTGAATTTGCAAAGTAAGAATTCATACCTATCCTCCTACAGATCAGTGATGTTGTTCAACCTTCTCTCTTTTATTTCATTTCATCTGTGCTTTAAATGACTTTGGGTCAGACCATATGTGACTGAAGCTCCTCATGACACCAGTTTAACTTAATTCATCAAAAGTCTATTTTGTGCCAGAAACAGTGACAAGGGCTAGAGACATACAAAAATAAAATCTTTGTCCTGGAAGACCGTGTAGGGCAGTCAGGGAGGGAAATGTGTAACACAAATACTACTTTATAACTTATAAGCTGCATTCCACAGAGAAAAGAATACACACAGAACAAAATTAACAGAGTGGGTGCTATCTGAATTAAGTTTTAAAGAGAAATGGTACCTTATAAGCTGTAGGCAGTTAAATGATGATGGCTCTATCTTTAAAATGTTTAAATAAATTATATTAGCAATTTTATACGCTTAGGTAAATATACTCCAATATGTATATAAGAAATGAAGCTTTAAAAATTGGAGAAAATTAAATATCCTTCACTTTTATTGAATATCATACTTCATAAAAAATAAAAAAGAATTGATTTCTTAATAAAAAGCCCACTTAACATCCTATATTTAAAAAACTGTTGCTATATGCAGCCTGAAATAACACTTATTATCGCACTATAACTAAAATCTAATTTTGTCAGAAAAGACTTCACCTATCTGGGTCACGGATACTCATATTTGAGTTTAAGAAATATGAAAGAGAAGGCAGTTCTTATTTCCTATTCTATGAAATCAGTCTCCAAGATAGGGAAAATGGAGCACAGCACTTTCACAAAATTGTTTTTTAAGAAAAGTCTAATTACTATTTAAAGTCAAAATAATAAATACAGCAAAAATACGGCTTGCCTCCCTAACATCACAAATGAGTCTCATTTGCCCTAATGCTCCGTGGGAGGCCTTTTTCCTATACCTTATATGTGAGATATTTTAGTTAGAAGCCTTTAGATAAATATATTTATTGATTAAACAATTCTGTGATTTTGGAGAAATCACGTATATCTAGGAGCCATATATTACTACATTGTTCTGGAACAGTTGCAAGGTAAGCAATTGGATATTTTCCCAAATCATTAATCTTTATAAACCTCAGTGATCAGAAAATAACCCAATATACAACACATCCTAAATTTTCATAAATTTGGTCTAATATTTATCAGAGCAAAGAAGGAGATGGTTTTTTAAAAATTTAGTTTCAAATTTAGGATTACAGTGAATGAAAGTTGGAGATACAGCCCTCAAGGGGTGGAGGGTAACTCAGCAAAAATTTTTCACTCTTGTGCTCTTTCTCTCCAGCTTCAAAAGTTGCCCCTATTTAAATCAGCATCCCAGGCTCACAGAAGAAACTAATCCACACACACCAATTGCAAGATCTGGACAGATCATGAAAAAGATAATCTACTAGATATATTTTAAAACCAAGGAAAATCAAGAAATTAAGAGTGTGAAGAGGAAAGTTCAGATGATAGATTTACTTACATGTATGAGATTGGCTCAAGTCAATGAATCTAGCACCTGCCGATAGCATAGAGCAGGAAGAATGCTCTTCCTGTCCAAGCTATTCAAATATTAACCTGCATAACATTTACATGAAAAATCCAGCCCATTTGCTTTTGACAGTAAGAGTCTAATGTAGGGTGGGGTAGCCAAGGTACTCATGGAACAAGTGAGACAGATTCTCCCATGGGCTGGGTCAGCAAATGCAGGCCACACACACACACAGCAGTATTATTTCAATATCTAGATAGAAAAAATATGAAGAACAATAAGAAACAACTTTTAAGATACTAGTAATGGCAATTAATTGGCCTAGATAATCTCCCAGGATTACTTTATCTTTTCTCTTCTATATAAAATGCTGCTTAATGCATAGATGTTATGATCTGAAATCCTTCTAATAAACATTTATGTGACCAGTGTAATTTTTACTATTGGATCTATTTTAGACAACTAATGCTAATGAAATAAATTAATGTGATTTTTCTGGGAACAAAAGAAATATTGACCAAAGAGTCTGTATAGACTTACTTAAAACTTGACTCAGGGTCCATTAAAATTTCTGAAAAGAGGAAGAATGTTAAGAAGAACTTTCTAAAAGATTAGCACTACTTGAACCTAAACAAAACTACATTTGCTTATAGGTTTTTTTTTTTTTTTTTCAATTTCTAACTAAAAGTACACCACACCCTCAGATCTACGGGACGCACCCACTCCTTTGAGGTTCATTTATAATACAGTTATCAGTCAACTTCTACACGTCCCAGTTTTGCAACTGGCAATGTTATTTATTCTCCAAGGTTATTAATGCTTCTCCCACACACAACTTGGAAGAACAGGACAGACAATGGCCAGAAAATCTTCTGAGATATTTTTAAATTGATCCTGTTCTTGGCCTCAATAAATCACCTCCTCCAAGAGATAGTGTGTCTTAGAGAAAAACATGTAATAACACGAAAGAAAACTCAAAGGCAGGCAAGACACTTAATATTTAGTGTATGTGATTTTTTTTCTTTTGAACAAAGTAAAAATAGAGAAACTCATGTCCAGGTCTCCGTCCTGTCGCAAGGTATCCTCTGACATTCACCCTGTTGATAATTCTGATTCAGGGTGACAGTAACAGCTAATTTTTTTTGAGTGTTTACTATGATCCAGATAGTTCACATGTGTTACAAAATATCTCAGTGGGGTCAGACTGAGATTGAAGTAAAGTAGAAAAGAGGATCAGTTTTGTTGTCATAGAATTTTCATGGAGCTTCTTAATTCTTGGAATATTTGGGGACATGAACAGGTACCTAAGCACGTCTGGTTTTGCAAAGGCCCAGAGAGCCTTTGGTTGCTCTTCAGACTCAGTGGTGGGAACAGTGATTAAGAACAGGAAGACAGAGTAAGGAGGGACAACTAGCGCCTAGAGAGAAACTGCCAAGAGCGCAGAGGAATTGAGGAAGCGGCTCTGGCTGCCGAAGGCAGCAGTAACGCAGGCTTCGGTGGGCAACTGTGCTCCTGACCACTGTGTCCCCCAGCCCTGCTGGATTACCTATATGTCTTGAAAAGCAGACGAGAATTTTAACAACCACATCACAAGCAACCCAGCCAACACCATTGTGGGACCCCTTTCTAAAAGTGCTGGAACAAGAAGGGAGAGTCATCTCTCTACTAAGCAGGAAAGGGAGATCCTCAGAGGCCCAGACACACAGTGAGGAGGTCAGCAGTGTGCAGTGAACAGGACTGCAGGGATGTGAGCAGGGAAACTTCTTTGCCCCACAATTTCTCGAGAGATTAAGTGTCTACCTAGAACTCACTACCTAGTGAGGCCTAAAGAACATGGTGTTATATTAGGTATGCACCTCTGCAGATTCTCGAAAATGTAGGGAAGGGACTCCGTGAAAAAGAAAGGCCTTCTTACTCAACAGCAAGTGGGGAAATGGCATTTGCGAGGCAGCATCTTTCCTTTAAATATGACCTACTTGGTTTGTTTCCATGAACTGGTTAGGCCAGAACTTAGCTGTGCATGCGTGTGCGTGTGTGTGTGTAAACATACATACATATGTACATTTGAATCCGCAAAAGAACCCTGGAAAGTAATATCTCTACTTCACAGGGGACAAATTCAGACAGGTTAGGCCACTTGCCCAAGTTCACATACCTAATAAGTAATAGACCAGTTTTTTTCCTTTTTTTCTTTTGGAGACAGAGTCTTGCTCTATTGCCCAGGCTAGAGTGCCATGGCATCAGCCTAGCTCACAGCAACCTCAAACTCCTGGGCTCAAGCGATCCTCCTACATCAGCCTCCCGAGTAGCTGGGACTACAGGCGTGCACTACAATGCCCAGCTAATTTTCCTATTTTTAGTAGAGATGGGGTCTTGTTCTTGCTCAGGCCTATCTCAAAACTCCTCACCTCAAGCAATCCCTCCTACCTCGACCTCCCAGAGTGCTAGGATTATAAGCATGAGCCACTGCACTTGGCCTAGAGCCAGCCTTAAATCCAGGTCTACTTGATTCCAAAGCCTATACCATGTGGCTAAAAATTCTAAGGAATTACTAGGAAAATTTTCATATAAATACATAAGTAGACAGAACAGTGTATATCCATCACACAGATTCAACAATTCTTAACCTATGACTAATCTTGTTTCAAACTCTCACCCACTAAGCCTACCCCTGCATTGCTTTGCAGCAAATCCCAGGTACTGTAACATTTCATCCATAAATATTTCACTATGAATCTCTAAAAGGTAAAAAAAAAAAAAAAAAAAAACTGGAAATAATTTATTTCCTTCTTTCCAAGCTATACCAAAAGATCCCAAATAAACTAAGTCATTGGGTCAGTAAAGAAGTTTTCTCAAGAATGTCCCAAAATGGGCTCCAAATTATTTTACTATGAGATGTTCTTTTTGAGACATTCCTCTTAGAGTCCCTTTGCTCTTGCAAAAACCCTCTTAAAAATACTGATGTTCATTGTTATCTTACATTGTGCATTCTGATAAAGATGCCAGAATGCAGCTTCCGCTGTGAATGCAGGGAAGGAATAGAAGGTAAATCCTGCACTTAGGTGCACCAGGCCAAAGAAAGGAGTCAGAAAGCAGTAAATTAATTAAGTGCTCGCTGTCAATGTTTTAAATAGACCCTGTAGTGAGTCAAAATAAATAAATAGACATTCAACAAACATCAACGGGCTGCTATTGTCTACAAACCTATACAGGGTGCTAGATGCACATTCATTAATGGACAAATAAAGGCATTCTCTGGTGAGCTGATCTAATACGGGAATAAGGACAAGAAAATGAATAACTATGATGCAACCAGAATATAGGTGACAGAGAAGGGAGGACAAAGAGTTGTTGGGGTCTCAAAGAAAGGGATGAACTTAGTTTTTTCCTGAGTGGGATAGCTGAGACATGAGGAAGCTGAGGCCTCAAACCGTGAGACTTTTCCAGAGTTCACACAAAGGGCCAGCCCTGGGAGACACCTGATCTCCCCGCTTCTGTTCCGATTTCCACCTCAAGAAGGACTGGAGATGCCTGACTGGCAACATTTTGTGCTACCACAAGAAAAGCTTTATTGGTTTTTGAAATGGGCCTTGACAGTCAAATAGAAGTTTGATAAATGGAAACAGGAACAGTGTTCTGGGCGGAGGAAACAGCACCAACAGGTTTGTGCGGCATGTTCTGACGACAAGAGCTACCTGGGTTGCGTGACATTCGGGGACAGCCACAGGCAGTGACAGGAAGCTAAAGCAGAAAGGTAGGTTGCAACCAGGTTAGAGACGGCCTTGAACGCCAGGTCACGTTGTTTGTGATAAGCCTGCAGAGATGGACAAAGTCCATTGTTGAAAACCAAGGAGTTAAGAAAATACTATCAATTTTGGGGTCCACTGGGATGAACATGGATTATGGTTTTTTTAATAATTTGTCTTTTATTTTATTCTAATTCCCTGTACTTTTTACTAAAGAAAATACTTAAAAAAACATTCTCTAAGGAGAGCTTTCTATGTGCTTAAAAGATAGGGAGTGTAAAAGGCTGGTAGGTGGGGAGTTGCTCAAGGAACGAGGGGAGGTGGGGGAGGGGAGTACAGCGACCAGGCTGCCCGGGTTCCTCAGTGGAGCAGAAACCTGGAAGGGGGAAGGTGAGGAATTGATGTTATCCATCACAAAGTACAGCCAACAGATTAATTCCTGGGGACTACAGAAGAAATGGCACAGAAGAGAGCCCGCAAACCTTCAGGGAGCCTATACATTTCCCCAGGAACATTTGACAGGAGTTTCTGCCATGATCCCTGTTAGCTTCTACTTCTTAATGGGTGTCAAGACCTGGACAACACACCTTAATCACATATCCTAATGAGACTCGATGAGGAGGTCCATTTAGATACATAAGGCAGTACATTTCTTAGCCAAAAATCCACTTTCAAGGTAACTATAAGGGATTATTATGATTGAAATGTCTAAATTCAGTGGACTATGGTTGTGGAAAGGGCATATCCTTTGAAGCCAGACAAACTTGAATTGGAATTGACCTTGCCACTTACTAGTTGAGTGATCTTGGGAAAGTTATCTAACTCCCTCACCGTCAGCTGCCTTCTTTGTAAAAAGCAGAGAATACCTACCACTCAAAGCATAGGGAGGATTAATAACACAGCATGGGGAAATGCTTTCCTACAAAGAGCCTGGTACACAACTGATATTTGTTTCTTCCTTCTTCGAGAAGTCAGTGCCAGATAAAAGGGGAATTACTAATAACCAAACATCCTGTAAGCTTCCAAGTTCAACTTCCTTTATTAAAACTTTGCAAGAATTGCTAAGTAATAGCAAAATAGATTCATTTCCTTTTTCTTTCTTTTTCTTAGCTACTCAATAAGACAGGTCCTAATGACCAGAAAAAAATGTCAGATATGCACACTTAAAAGGAAGAATAACAACAACTTGTACATCTCAATAGTAAAAAGAAATATAACCCTATTTTAAAAATGGGCAAAAGATCTGAGTAGACACGTCTCCAAAGAAGATATACAAATAGTTAACGAGCACATGAAAAGATGTTCAACATCATTAATCATTAGAGAAATGCAAATCAAAACCACCATGAGATATCACTTTGTACCCACAAAGATGGCTATAATCAAACAAATAGAAAAGTATTGGTGAGGATGCAGAGAAACTGGAATCTTCATACACTGCTGGTGGAAATGTAAAATGGTGTTACCATTGTGGAAGTCTGTTTTGCAGTTCCCCAAAACATGAAACACAGAGTTCCATATGATACAGTAATTTTACTCCTAGATATATACTCCCCAAAATTAAAAACATGTTTCCACAAAAAGTTATACACTAATGTCCATAATAGCATTACTCACAGTAGCTATAAAGTAGAAACAACTCAAATGCCCATCAACTGATGAATGAGCAAAATGTGGTACATCTATACAATGGAATATAATTTGGCCATGCAAATGAATGAAGTATCGACAACATGCTACAACATGAATGAACCTTGAAAACCTTACATTAAGTGAAAGAAGCCAGACACAAGAGGTCACATATTGTATTATTCTGTTTATATAAGATGTCCAGAAAAGGCAAATCTATAGAGACAGAAAGTGGACTGGTGGTTGCCCAGAGCTAGGGGATAGGGGAGGGGGAAATAGGGAGAGACTGCTAACGGGTATGCAGTTTCTTTTGGGGGTGATTAAAATGTTCTAAAATTGATTGTGGCAATGGTTGCACAACTCTGTGAATATACTGAAAGTCATTTAATAATTGAACAATTTAAATTAATGAATTGTTTGGTGTGTGAATTCTATCTCAATAAAAGTGTTAGAAAAAAAGGAGGAGGATAGATTGTAAGATCCTGAAATATAACCATCTGCTCTGTTTGATTGAGAGGATTACGGGGCTCAGGCTGCAGATGGAGGAAGGCCCTCCAACCACATCTCAAGGATCTAGGGAGCGGACCGTAAGTGACCTTCAAGTCATTTATTGTTATTCTCTTCTTGGGTAGGGAAGTGGTGTTAGTACCTGACACCTCAGGGACGGACAGTCTCCATGGACCTGGCCCTGCTTTGTGGTCTTCAACAAAGGGCCAGCCCCTCAGAGTTTATCTGGCCTTGACACCAATTCTTAAAGAATCAGTGGGATCTGGGACTTCTTACAGTCATTAGTAAATTTAAGTCCCAAGCCAGCCTGCCTCTCAAAAAGTCAGCAAACTTCATCAAAATCTCCTTTTGGTTATATAACCCAGAGTTCATACTATGCAAGGGGCAGAAAGCCCCCCAAATGACTGAGTTTCAATTTCTTGACTCCAAAGGTTGATATTTTTCATGTGTCTGAGTTTTGTGGTATTGGCCTCCTTCCTGCTTGCTATAAGAGTATCCATAATACTTAAAAAGTAAAAAAAAAAAAAAAAAAAAACACACACACACCACAAAAACAAGAAAAGAAAAAGAGAAAAAGAAAGGGAAAAAGAAAAAGAACACCCACAGAAGAGGAACAGGATATGGTAATACTGAAAATGAAATACTCACTTCCATCCTTAGGTCATCATTCATCCTGAAGCAACTTGCAAGATCTGTCTTTGGGCAGGGGCCACCTGTGGGGCCTGGGTACCTGACAGTAGAAAGTAGAATTATTTATTACAGGTAGAAAAACTGCACATTTCAGCAGATACCAAACTATAACACAGTTCCCACTCCTCTTCCCCCAGTCCCAATTTTATCAAACTTCTGATTAAGTTCATGGCTTAAGACATGATGAAAGAAAGCTCCCACCTTCACCAAAGAGAAGTTAAAACAACAGAAAATCCAGCCAAAAATGAAAATGAAGAATTTGCAATTCAAAGTCTTCTTTCCCCACCCTCAGTACAGCAAGGACATTTCACTGGGGTAGCTAGGCCTTCCAAACTCCACTGACATTTCTGAATTTGTCCTAAGGAAGATTGGTCTGAGTACTTAAAAAGGCAGGTGAGAGCAAATGAGCATCAGAGGAGGAAGGGGTGCAGGGACAGGGGTAGGTTCCCAAAGGCTTGTTAACCTTGAGCATAAAAGACACAGAAATATGATCAAAACCTAGGTATATTAACTTGGCAGTACAAAGTTGATATTCCAGTTCCTGAGACAGAGCTCCTAAAATCCTTGTAGATGGGGGCATTGAGAGAATCTTTTGCTCTAATATTTGATCTCTAACCTTGGTTCCTGACACAGAGCTCCTAAAAGACCTTTGTAATTTCCTGAGTGATTGTGTTTGACACAGAGCTCCTAAATCCCTTGAAATTCCTAGGTGACAGGAGCATCTTTTTTTCTAATGGGGTGACTCTTGGTGGAGTCCTGCATAGCTTCAGGGAGGGGGGTGCTGACTGCCAGGGGAACCAATCATGTGATTAGAGCGCTGCAACTTTCAGCCCCAGCCCCCAACCTCCTTTGGCAGGGAGAGGGGCTGAAGGCTGAGTCGATCAACAATGACCAATGATTTAATGGATCATGCCTATGTAACAAAGCCTCCATAAAAATCCTAAAAGGACAGGGCTCAGAGAGCCTCTAGGTTGAAGAACAAGAACACAACCACGTGCCTGGAGGCGGCACACCCTAACTGCAAGGAGTCAGAAGCTCCTGCACTTGGGACCCTTCCAAACCCTGTGCATCTCTTCATCTGGCTGTTCATTTGCACCCTTTAAAATATCCTTTGTAAAAAATGGATAAATATTAGTAAAGTGCTTTTCTGAGTTCTGTGAGCCACTCTAGTAAATTAATTAAACCTGAGGAGGGGGTCATGGGGACACTCAACCTGTAGCCAGTTGGTGAGAAGCACAGGTCACAACCTGGGACTTGTGACTGGCATCTGAAGGGGGGGCAGTCTTGTGGGACTGACCCCGTAACCTGTGGCAGCTGACACTACCTCCAAGTAAATAGCATCAGAATTGAATTGAGTTAGAAGATGTCCCCTGGAGAACTGGTGTCCGCTGGAGAACTGGTTAGTGCGTGGGCAAAATTCCCACACGTGCTGTCAGAAAATACTGGTCTTGAGAATATTGTAGGACAAAGTCTGGTGGCTGTGGGTTTTTTCCCCCCTTTAGATGGGAAGATCAGTCAGTGTTCTTAAAAAGGGAGGGGACGGGGTGAAGGGACAGGAGGTTTCCAAAGGCGTGTTAAGCTCGAGTGTGAAGGGAATAGAAATGTAATCACAACCCACCTTAGTTAATTTAGCAGTATGTGGTATATTCCTAAAAACTGGGAAACAATCTTACATAGTCTAATTTGTCTTTTAAATTTTAGAATGGAAATTATGAAATTCAAAAGAAACAAGAAAACTACAGCACTGTCTTTATTTTAAAATTGTTATATTTTTAGAAAGTTAGAGAATTTTCACAATAAAAATGTTATGATCTCAGAATGTGAAAATGTAATCAATTCAAATGTTAGGCAATGGGACTAGGCCACCCATAAAGAGTAGGATAAGTACGTTGTGTTGTTTTAACTTACTTGTGTCGTCTTGTCACATCCAAAGCACCATCCTTTATTTCTTCATATTTGGGCTTTTCACACGCAGCCTGGATTCGGTTGGCTACACATGAGAAGGGTGTCACTTCCAGCCTTGGAATCGCTGTGAGACTATCCAGAGACAAGGCATCTGCAACAGAACAGAAAAGAATAAAAATAGAGATTGATTTCTGATTCAAACTATATTAAAGCATAAATTCTTCCCCTCTTAAGAGATGGGACCATTTCTGAAAAAGCAAAACTCAACCCAATTCTATTAACATTGTCACATAAACCCCTTTGATGCCTAGTTACATGAGGGTGGAAATGCCAAATATTTTTTTTTTTTAAAGAGGGACTGTGGGGGAGGCCAGAAGACCTTTGTGTAATAGAACAGGAAAGTTGAGTAGTGGCAGCAGAAACTGAAATATTTACTCTCCGGCCCTTTACCGAGCAACTTTGCAGACTCCTGAAGAGAAAAGCATTAGATGCCGTGATCAGAACCTGTCAAAGAGTAACGCAGGAAATAGATTGGGAGGACAAACCGCCCTTTTTGAGAAACCATCTGATTATGTGTGTCTCTCAGTATAGGAAGCAGCAGAGTTTAATGGAAAAAAACATGGGCTTTGGAGCCAATCCCAAATTTTTAGTTCAAATCCTGGCTCTGTCACATACCAGTTGTGTGATCTTGAATTAGTAACTAAGCCACTCTGAGCTTTGGTTACTTAGACATGACATGCGAGATGACCTTGGGCAAATTACTTACTCAATGTTCCTGTTTTCTCATCTTTAAACTGGGAATTACATAAACACCTATCTCATGGGAATGTGAGGATTCAACGAGTTAATAGGTATGTTAAGAGCATAGCACTGTGCCTGATACATAGTGAGCGCTCTTTAAGGGCTGCTAGTGTTGGTGGTGGCTATCATCAAATTATGAATATAATAATTTCTATAAAGTACTAATCTATTGTCTGACACACACGGACATTCCATTAGTAGTGGCCTTCTCAAGTTTAAGTGATCCACAAATCACTCTACTATCTCTTTATTCCTTCTTAAATTTATTTTGATGATCATCCCATTTCTTTTGACATTTCAGAACCAGACATTAACTTTTCCTTTTAACCACATCTAGGTTGTGCTGAGAGATGTCACTACTTTGAGGAATTTCCTAGAATAAAGCTCTTTCTCCTTAGCCTGGCATTGAGTAATAGTCTACAATTTGACCCACAGCTGCTTTTCCTTCTCCAAAATTATATTCTACTGTATCTCAAACTGAATCCTTTTGTTTCCAAAATGACTTGTCCAGCTTTGCCTCTTCTTCAGTACTTAAGCTTTTTTCATTCTTCTTTTATTTTTTGTTTTGTTTGCTCATATCACTCTCACCCAATGGAATATGTCTTTTGACACTTTTTGCTTTTCCAAATCTAACCCATCTTTCAAGGATGATTCAACTCTATTCTCTTCTATGGAGTCTTCCTTGACTTCTCTGAGCCCACATCTTGTCTCCCCACCATCTGTGAGTGACTTTAGGACTTATACTTTATTATGCATAATATAGTGCCTTGCACAGAGTAAGTGCTCCAATATATATTGATTGACTGAATTCAGGGATAAATATCCAATATTCAACAATTCTTCCTATATAAATATAATTGTGATTATTTTCCCTTTCCAATGACTCCCACCCTCAGCCATGTCTGCGCAGGTGTAGGGGAGGGGCTACCCATGCTTACCCAGCAGAGGTGTATACCAGCACGTATGTTTCAAGGTCAGGGGTGTCTGATGTATTCTTGCTTCTTGACCACCATATAGTTTGTGGCAACACTGCTTCTAAACAGAAAACCAAGTATTACTAGCTATCTAAAGGAATGTAACATAACACATTTCATAACTCACTCTCTTCACCTTCCAAGGTAGAAAGACTATCACTAGTCTCAAATGACCCTGTGAGAGAGGTCAGGAAGGAAATAAATAACATCAAGTAAAAAAGCTTTGATGTGTTTGATTAAATATACTGTACAAGTAAATTATAATCCTTATCAAAAAATCATAGTTCAAAAACTTAGCAGAATGCTAACATCATTAATTCCAAATAATTGACACTTTGATATAAACAAAGGCTCTGAGGAAAAAGGTATGAGTGAGGGGCAAGCTTAGTTATATAATTCTTCATGATACTACAATAAAAGATTTTCAAATATTGCTACTTCTTAGGACCACCCAGAATTTTATGTGCGTGTATGTGAGATAAAGAAAAAAATAGGTATCCGTTGCTTTATCTGATAATCTCTTAGCAATATAGTTTAGAATGCTAAGGCCACTAATACACACTGGGCTGAGCTTTCTGTTTTGGCATGGCTGTGGATTCTAAATAATTTCAAGATGCTTATACTAACCAATTTTTCTTTAAGAGGTTGTTGAACTGTATCTGTGCAAGACAGGGGATCATAGTAAGGAAATCTTTCATCTAAACAGCTCTGTCATGAGAAAATGGTGGAGTGCATTCAAAGACAGAATGCAGAAAGTGTCAAAGATACAAAACACATTAGATTTCCAATAGGACACTACCTGAGGTGGGTAAAATTGACCAGTTTTTTTTTTTTTTTTTTTTTTAAATCCTGTATTCTACTTTAAGGGAACACATTTGTAACTGTAAACCTCTCGTTGTGTTTTCCCCATCACTTGTTCTGGGAATAAAATCCAAAGATCACGAATAAGAAACAAAGTTTTTTCACTGACATTTTTAGGCAGAGGCCAAAGAAGCTGGTTGGAGATAGAACTCAGAGTGGTGAAGTGTGTCTGTGAAAAATTTATAGCAATAAAATCGTGGCCTTGATCCAAGAAACAGATATATATCTATCATAGTTATGTTATAATATGAAATGTTGGTGTTCTTGAGATGATTAAAGCATCTTTAGATACGGAGGTTTTTCTAGCTCAACTTATAGCTGAGGGCTTTTTAGGCACTCTGCCTAGCTTGAACTTCCACATGAATAATTTTTTTTCCCTGCTTAAACAGATGTGTCTGCATTATATCCAGGAAACAGATCCATGCAAATATCACCCTTCTTCTTTCCTCCTCCATCCCCTTTCTCTAGCGCCAACCTGGCTGGTCCCTTATGTTCTTCATTTATGAGCAAAAAGGAGATTCACCAAGCATCATAAGGGAGAGAAATACATTCAACTCTACCAGGGATATATGGAGACGTCCAGACAGAAAGGAGTAGAAAGCTTAATTCAAATAGGAGAAAGAAAAAAGCAACAGTAACCAGCAAAGCCTATTCAAAAGTACTCAAAATTTCAACATAAAATTCCAAATTGAAGGATGTACCCTTACCATCAGAAAGGAGGTGTCTAAGACTAAAAAACTGGCTTTTTGCTAATAGATACAGTGGCTGGGCCAAGTAAATTCTAAAGTGCTACCTCTTTGGAAAATGTTAGCAGGAGCCTTAGTAATGTGAGTTCTCCACTCTTGTATTGCTAAATGCTTTCAGTGTGTAAGAGAACAAAGTCCACCAAAGCATCTTCTTCTAAGTTGGTTATTTAACTTAATGATTAAAGTCATTTATACATCATGAACTAGTTTCAAAACCTTACGCGAGTCAGACCTCTTCCCCACACAGTGAGTAAACATATATCACAGAGGTTTTTCTTTGTTGTTGTTTTTTTTTTTTTCTTTTTACCTGAAATAGCAAGCCATGGAGTCCCCCTTCAATTAACTTCTTTCGAAGCGACTCAATTGTTGCTACAAAGAGAATATATAACCAGCTCAATATGACCATTTTTAACTTCCTTTCTCTCAATTCATATCATTGCTTCATAAACTTTTAAGGGCTTTAAATTTGGGGCCCGAAGGAAAGGAGAGGGAGAAGATGACTTCTGAGGATGGCATTCTCAGCTTGTGACTGGGGAAAACAGAAAAGCAAGCTGGAACAGCTAAACCATCATCACCCTTGGGTGTTTAAAATTTACCTTGGTAGCTGCAAGTGAATTGTCTTCTAGAAGTGAATCACACAATTATCCAATCTTAAAATAAGAATACACCTTGAAGTCATTCAGTCCAACCTCCTACTGATACAGAAATCTTCTCACCTATAAACCTCTGCTTGAGCCCTAGAATCATAGCCCTAGAAGCCCAGAATCCTACAAGTAGATGTAAGATCATGAAAACACTGGTGTCCAGAGGATTGAAATGTCAATTGGGCCGGGCGCGGTGGCTCACGCCTGTAATCCTAGCACTCTGGGAGGCCGAGGCGGGTGGATTGCTCAAGGTCAGGAGTTCGAGACCAGCCTGAGCGAGACCCCGTCTCTACTAAAAATAGAAACACATTATATGGACACCTAAAAATCTATATAGAAAAAATTAGCCGGGCATAGTGGCGCATGCCTGTAGTCCCAGCTACTCGGGAGGCTGAGGCAGTAGGATCGCTTGAGCCCAGGAGTTTGAGGTTGCTGTGAGCTAAGCTGACGCCACGGCACTCACTCTAGCCTGGGCAACAAAGTGAGACTCTGTCTCAACAAAAAAAAAAAAAAAAAGAAATGTCAATTGTCAGAGCTGAGCTTGGACTCATGGAACAGTGCTCAATTCAGGGTACTCTTCTATGAACTTAAAAATATTTGCCTTTCTCCTTAACTAAAACCTGCTTGTCAGTAACCTCCCAAGTCTTATCCCTGAAACAATGGAAATGGGGAAAAATACCTAACTCTTTGATTTCCATAATAACATATTATTTGTTGGACACGCCATACTCTTTGAAATATAGCCAAGAATGAGAAAATAAGCCCAAATCTTTGGAACAACCAAAATAGCTACTGATATCCATGCCCTTTATTCCTGTGGCAAATCTCACACTTTGACTCAGGCATTGGGCTCTGAATGTACACATAATTCTCACTAGCTTGACTGATGTCTCAGCCCACAGAAGATAAAAAGTAAAATTTAAACGAGGTTAGAGAACTCTGCTAGATGGAAGCATATTAATAGCTACCACTATTTTTTTTTTTATCACTAACAGCCAGAAAAAAATATTAACAGCAGATATTCTGGTATCCAGAACACATAGAAATCTAGTGCCTCTTATTTGATAGAGCAACAGTTTTATATCTTAATAGCCTGAAGAAATTCTGAGTCATGAACATAATGCTAATATATGTGAAAAGGAGTACATAATCTAATTTTTAATTTTTATTTCAGGATAAAGGGCTTTGAAAATTTCAATTATGCAGAAAATCATCATGTAAAAGTTTTATTTTGTAAAACTTTTTTAGTAAAAATAACTTCTTTTTCAACTAAGCTTGGCACAGTATGACTAGGCCCAGTAAACACTGTTTTTAAAATTATTTCTGACCTGTTAAAGTAATTAAAATTTTCTTATTAATACCTAGAACCTTAGTAAAGATTAGATTTTTGAAAAAAATCTCTGTGTTAACTGAATTAATGCCTTCTCCTGACCTACAGCTAAATAATAGCAACCAAAGCTTTCGGAAGTGGCCATCATGTTTCTGAAGGTCATGTATCTCTAAAATACAAAATATTGTCTTAGAATTACCAAACTAATCTTATGATTTGGAATTATTTCATTAAGAAATAATGAGTTAGTATAAGACTGTCGAAATTACCCATCTGCTTGCCCACCAGGCAATCTTGGGTTTTAGACAGACTCTATCTCAAAGCATTCAAATTGAAAACCAGTTTCAACAGATGTTTTGTGCAATGTGTAGCAACTATTTCCATATTTTCCACATGGCAAAACAAGCTGCCTTATGACCTCAATTTGCATTCACCTTTGCATAATCTTTATGTGTTTGGAGTTGGACCTGCAGATGTCTCTAGAACATTTAGTCTTCATAGAGAAGCAAAACAATGGCCACTGTGTCCCCTGCTGTTGCCACTTGTGATGTAGGATGGGACCAGGTGTCTTGGATGCATTGCCTTTGCAGGAAGCTGAAGTACAGCACTTTCTAAATGACTGTGTAATAAGGCTTTCAGGCAAAGGCCCCACAATTAACTGACTCTTGAAAATGAAAACCATAACATTATTAGAGCTGTCATAATGTTAGCAAGCAATGATGGTTGACATTTATGGAATATAGACTTTAATAACACAAGTTATATATTACTGAAAAAAAACTTCATGTTCTGCAAAATTGTGTATTAAAAATATCAGGGTTCATTAAAAACTACAGACTAAGAGAAACTATTCACTATATATATACATATGCACATATTTATATATATCTGTCAAAGGATTTATATCCAATAATAAAAGGACAAACAACCTATTTTAAAATGGGCAAAACACTTAGAGGCTTCTAAAAGAAGATATACAATGGCCAATCAGCACATGAGAAAGTGTTCAACATCATTAGTCATCTGAAGAATACAAATTAAAATCACAATGAAATACCCAGTAGAGTGGCTAAAATGAAAAAGACTGGCACCATCAAACACTGACGATGCGGAACACCTAGAACTCCCACACACTGCTGGCTGGGAACTTGAAATGCTATAAACACTATGGAAAACTGACAGCTGCTTAAAAGTCAGAACCACAAATACCCTATGACCTAACAATTCTACTCCTAATTATTCTAGGTGAAATAAAAACACACGTCCACACACAAAGACCTGTTACATAGATATTCTAGCAGCTTTATCCATTACAACCCCAAACTGCAAATACTTTACATATCCAAAAAGAGGAAAAATTAAGCAGATTTGGAATGCTCAAACACAAGCAACTCAACAATAAAAATATATTCCTGATAAACACAATGTAGATGAATCTCAAAAATATTATGCTGAGAGAAAGAAGAGAAACACACAAAAAAGTACATACAGTATAACTCAACTCTAGAATAGGCTAAACTAACCTGTCAGGCCAATGGTTGCTCCTTCTGGTGGTGGAGGTGGGGAAGAGTCATTGACTGGGAAGTGGCACAAGGGAAGTCTCTGGGGTGACAGTTCTGTGTTTTGATGTGCATTTATCTAACTGGTTGAACAATACACTCAAGATCTGAACATTTTATGATATGTAAAGTACACATGAATAAAAAGAATGAAAAATTCTAAGAACAGAAACAACATAGGGTTTATGAGATAAACAGGGTTAGGAAGAAACTGCTAAAAAAAGTATATGCAACATTATAACCAGAGTACTAACCCACAATTATTAAATTATTAGTACCTAGAAAGATAACATAGATAACTCAGACTGGATCTTAAAATGCCTTACAGGATACCAGAAATGCACAAAGACAATAGAGTGGAAATGCCGGCGATGCTTTCACTGGAACAGTGCTCGTGGGGTGCAAAGAAAACACAGATGGAAGTGGACCTCAGAGGCAGTGAGGCTGCCAAAGTGAACGCAGAAGGGAGTCTGATCTGCCAGAGATGAGGGTTCTGCAAGGCTGGGGTTGATCATCTCAGGGGAGGGAGGCCCAGGTGCAGACACTTGTTTTTAATTTTCTCAAAATAAAGCTGAGAGGGCTCCTGCTGCCCGTCCAGCAGCCAAGCTAAGAGCTTTTTCCTTTCCTGAAGATGAGAGTTCTATTCCTACCAGTCCAAATCCTATTCCCAAGAAAATCATGAATGAAACAATGTAACTTCCATAGTATACTACCAGGTCATTCCCCATTTACCAATCACAAATGTGGTGATTCATGTCACAGACGCGTGCTCTAGCAGAGCATGTACACCAACTGTGACCAAACACTAACTGCCATTTTGCATTTGTTATGTCATTTATAATTTACAACTGCATTTACCAGAAGAGGATACTGGAAGTCAGAGGCGAAGTGGTTTACCCAACTATACGCAGCTACTCTTTTGTAGACTTAGAGTTAGAATACAGGTTTAACTTCAAATCCCATGCTCTTAATCATTATACTACATTTCCTAGATAATTGCATCCATAACTGCATTTTCGTTTGGGAAAACTTGGGCCCCCAACCCACTGGAGCTATTGAGCAAGCTGTATTTGGCTTTCGTTTTCTCCTTGGCACGCATTCCAACACCTTCTATCTTTAAGTGTCTCAATCACCTGGATCCCCTCTTCCCTGGCTCATTTCCCTCTTGTTTACCGACTACTGAGGACAGTGGCTCTCATTTGCATCCATCCTCAAAGCCCTAAGGCTCTTTGCTCTCCCATACCTCATGCCCTCCATGCTAAGAATAGCAAGCTAGAAGAGACCGTTCAATGAGATCGTCTAAGTGAAAAGTCTTCTCTAAACTATGAAGTTCACGTGCAGATACTATATTCAAGTGAGAAATTATAATATACAGGAGTGTCTCAGGATTTTCCCCGAGGAAATATTTATGGTTCCCAAAGGCAATTCTCTCACTGTCTATTAAATGACTGACTCAATGAAGATTTCATGTTAGATAGGGACAAGAGATGGTGAATAGTAAGGGGTGATAGTTTAGATCAATTAGTCTATGATTTCTGTACATAAGATCATACTAGTATGTTATAGGCATACACTAGATCTAAGAAGCTTTTAAAATTTCCTTTCTAAAGCAAACACTCATTATCATCCAGTATGGCCTATGATAACAAGATGCTTAGACATAAAGAAGCAGAAGAAAAATATATGTAAGTAACCACCCAAGAAATTTAATAGTTCTAATAGCACATTTCATGGAGGCATGCGCACTAATTACCTCATCAATCAGTGCAGTCCCAGTGGTCCTGGAAAACTTGAACAAGATTATTAATTCAACACAAAGTTCAGGATTTCTAACCAAACATCATAAACAAATTCCTAGCTCCAGTCTGTGAATACTGAGCACGTCGATCTGAACATTTGGACAAACCAGCCGCATCCCCACACAATTTGCTGATGAATCTTCTTAGATGGATCAGAAAGCAATTGCCTTAAACACTTCATGAATTTATTAAACCACCCAGAGGGTTTCAGAAAAGCTAAATAGGCTTAAATATTTTTGTTTTCTGACTCAGAATTCAAATATCTGACTCAGAATTCAAACAGCATGGGCGGGAGTGGTCGTGGTGGGATGTGCGTGGATGTGTTTGTGTGATAACTATCCTACCTCATTGACATTTGTTCACAGTCTATCTGGAATATCTGCTGTATAGAACATTTTGAAAATATGTGCTTTGTAGATTTCCTTCTTCTCCCAAAGATTGACTTTTAAGGGCAGGGTTAGAAAGATCTTCATAAGCCAATGGTCTTATGAACAAAATCCTGGTATATATACCTTCTTTGGGCAGCGAAAGACACAAACAAGTCAGGGATTTCATAAATCCAGGCAGGTTCTGAACAGCTCAAGACAAAAAGGAAGTGTCCACCCTACTGTGTCCAGGCAAGAAAAAAATACATGCATTCAACCCAAGACAGATTTCATATTCTGCTTTTAATAATATTTGACTCAATTATCCCCTGAGGACAAACTAGGAAGACAACAATAGCAAGTTCATAATATCAAGAATGTATACTTTGGAATAAGTTAAAAAAGTTGACTCTTCCAAGAAAGTACTATAAGGAAATCATGGGGAGAAAAAAGAGACATAAATTCTTAGTAGTTTATGAAACTGGAGGATAATATTGATTTAATCAATAGGTAAATATAACTGGAGCAAAAGGTTAGTCCTCTGAGCACAGTGTCTAAAGCAGACACACCTTAAGCCAAATCTGGAATGCCTTGAGATTCATGTCTCAACAAGAACGGTTCTAATCACGAAGGAACCTTCTCCAATGCTCTCTGAGCAATAGTAAAACAACATATGGGCTATGTAATTTAAAGCATGCCTTACATTGCCTAACAGAGTGAATCAAACTAAACTAATACTTAGAATTATTGAAAACTTGCAAGTTCATAAGGGTTTAAAAATAACAATAAAATGTTGAATAACCATGGCTATTTTGAAAACTAGACAATTCCTTAAACTCTTAAGTAGCTTTCTCCAATAACAGTAGAAAGGGTACAATAAATCCCAAACACAAGCCTGAAAATTTTCATCTCTAGGTTATCTCAAGCTTATATTTACTTGTTTATTCCTCCAACCAAGTAACTTTCTATAAAGAGAACATTTACACTGATAGAACAAGAAGCTAGCTTAACAAAAGCAGTTGTCTGATAAATGGCTAAGTTTTATTTTTACCACACTATGTTTCTAGAATAAAACTGGTTTACAAATAATGACAGCTGTAATTTGACAATTGTCTTCCCACATAAATCCTTTTTAAATGCTTATGAACTTTTAAGCCATACATAAAAATGACAAATATTCCTATTTTTAAATGCAAAATATATATAAAAATGCATTAAAACTTAAAAAGAATTTTTACACATATTTAATATCTTGATACATATCAAACTTACAATTATTTTGCCCAATCCCCTAAAATTACCACTGACAGGAAAATAGAGGCAGGGCCTTTTCTACCATATGAAGGGTAAAAACTAGTTAATAAAATCAGGGTAGAATATGTAAACAGTTTGCAAGTTCAAATATCTAGTGCATACAAGATTTTTCTTCTTGTTTACTTTTAGAGATATTGAGAAGTTTTATTTCATTTTAAAAGAAAAAGCAGTCACAGACAAATCCAGCTTGTTTTAAACAACCAAAAATGAAAGCTAATGGTTAAATCCATGCACCTAGCCACTAAGCAAACCTCTCTGAAAGCCCCACTGCCTTCTCAAACCATTTCATTGCCGTAAATTCAGTAACAATACCTCAGCTGCGATCTAGAAAAATGGCTATGGTCCTTCGCCCCACCTCAGGGCGAACTGACCCGGGCGTAAGTGAATATTTGCTACTCACTTTTCAGTTTTCTTGTCTTCTGCTCAAGTGTCTGGCAAGCGTTCGGTATCTCAGTATTTATAGTTTGCAGGTTCCATTGTTCTGAAATTGCTTCCTCTAATTTCTGCAGCAGAGACGCAGCTTTTTCCCTGCCAGAGTGGGCTGCCCGATCTCGATCCTTAACCTGGATATGGGGAGTTAATACTGGATTTTAGCAGTATGGCCAGGAAAGCAAGCAACTGAGAGCGCTCACTCTGATTATGCACACAAAGCTGGAAATGTGCTTTTCTTCTCAGGGAAGTGATAAGCCTCTCCTGAACTTCTGCAATTCTGTGTTTGCATGGGCTTGGTGTTGTGCCTGAGCTATTTCCACAGCGGCAAAGTCCTGATATGCCAAGTTGCCTCTTTCTGCAGAGTTGCCTGTTTCATCAGCAGGCTGTTGACACCGCCTCTCTTACACTCCCCCTGTACTTCCTCCGCGCTGCTAGTCGCTAGGGACTGAACCTCACAGTTCCTCTTTGTTTTTCTGTTGTTGTTCCTCCTCCATTTTTATTTCATGGTTTTAAGAACATCTGAGGAGACTTGCCCTGAATCTAGCGTAGTCAAGGGCCACGCTACCTGTTCCTCTGCACCCGCCAGCCGTTGGCTGGCTTCCTGGAGCCTCTTCCTGAGGATGGCTTCCTGGTTGACAGCATCTTCTTGCAGTTGTTTAATGGCTTCTAGTTGTTTCTGACTAGAGTCAAAAAAAAAAAAAAAAAAATGAAAGAAAGCAAAAAGTCCAAACCACAAGCTGTCAGTGACATTTCATCTAAGAGTCACCCTGGGAAATTGTGACAAATTCAAACTTAACGTACTTCTCCTCAGAGATGAGAGGAAAAAGTGAAAGTATTTACGTATATATAAATGCTTCACAAATATAAAATCTTAAAGAAAGCAATCATATGGATCACTTAGCCCGATACCCCTACTTTACAGACAAGGACATTTAGCCTTCCTATTTTACACTGGTATTAAATATATTCAGTTCCCCACAAGCTGCATTCACAGTACTTAGCATTGGTTGCACAGCTGCTGGGAGGATGGCTCTACAATGAGGTCAGGGTGACAGGTGCAATACTTGCACATCATAGTTAGTAGCTTTTGCAGAAAAAGAAAAGATGGTGAGAAAAAAGGGGGAGGGAAAAAAGAGAAAAAAAGAAAAGAGAGCTCTGTCTCGTGACCTTAGCCTTTCTCCTTAAGGGCTGTCAATCATGACATAAGCATGTGCCATGAGCGCAGGAAGGACCACACAGATGAAAGCTGGCTGTTGACATTTCCACTGCGATCCTCTCTTTAAGTCCTTCCCCTCCCCCTCTTCCCCACCACAAATCTCATAGTGCCATCATGTTACTCCTCATTTGTATCCAACACTAATCTCCAAAATAGATAAAAATGCATTTGCTCTCTGTTAGCTGACGAGATTATTTCATCTGTGCCACAAGTCAACATATCAAAGATTAGCTGGAAACAATTTGACTTAAATAAAAGGGGAATGATAAACTTTCAAAGCAGGGAGGAAGATGTAGGCCTTTTGCTTGCTTCTCAAATGTTAACCTGTAATCAGAATCCCATGCACACTGGCATAAATCCAGCCCTGGTTACAAGAAGGACCACAGGAGAGGCAAGAATGGTCTCATAGAATGCTTTACCGTACTAGTAAACAAGCAGACAAAATCCTACACAAAAATAAAACTACCTAAATCACCACACACAATCTACTGAGCATTCTTCAATAGCTTATAGGCAGTTGTTTCTTGTTTTGAGTTTTTTTTTCCCCCCTCTAACTGTGGCAGAACATTTAACAGGAGGTTTAACCTCTTAACAAATTTTTAAGCGTACAATACAGTATTATTAACTGTAGGCATAATGTTGTACAGAAGATCACTAGAACTTATGCCTCTTGTACAACTGAAACTTTATACCCATTAAATAGCAACTCTTCATTTCCCCGTCCCCCCAGCCCCTGGAAACTCCCATTCCGCTCTCTACTCTGAGTTTAACTATTTTAGATACCTCAGGTAAGTGGGATCATGTGGTATTTTTCCTTCTGTGACTGTCTTATTTCACTTGGCATAATGTCCTCCAGGTTTATCCATGTTGTCACATGTGGCAGAATTTCCTTCTTTTTTAAGGCTGAATAATATTCCATTGTATGTATATACCACATTTTTTTAATCTATTCATCTGTGAACATTTGTTTCCAAAACTTGGCTATTGTGAATAATGCATCAATGAATACGTAAATGTAAATATCTCTTCCAGATCCTGATTTCAATTATTTTGGACAAATACCCAGAGGTGGGATTGCTGGGTCATATTGTAGTTCAATTTTTAATATTTTGAGAAAATTCCTCAACGTTTTTGCATAGTCCTACACCATTTCATACTCCCACCAATGACTTTCAAAGGTTCCAACGTCTGCACATCCTCACCAACATTTATTATCCTTTTTTCCTATTTTTTTTAGTAGCCATCCTAACAGGTATGAGACAATATCTAATTGTGGTTTTAAATTTCTCTGATTAGTGATGTTGAGAATCTTTTCATATGCCTGTTGGACATTTATATATCTTTTGGAAAATGTTTATTCAAGTCCTTTACCTGTTTTAAAACCTGGTTATTTGGTTTTTTGTTATTGAGTTGTAAGAGTTCCTTTTTTTTATATATCAGCCACTTATCAAATATATGGTTTACAAATATTTCCTCCCATTTTGTAGGTTGTCTTTTCACTCTGTTAATTATGTCCTTTGCTATGCAGAAGATTTGTCTGTCTTTATGCCAGTAACATACTGATTTAATAACTGTAGCTTCATAATATATTTTCAAATCCAGAAGGGTAATGCCGCCATTTTTGTTCATCTTTCTCAAGATTGTTTTTGTCTATTTAGAGTTCTTTGTGATTCCAAAGGAACTTTAGCATTGTTTTTTTCTATTTCTGTAAAAAATGTTATGGGGATTTTTGATAGGGATTGCATCAAATCTGTGGATTGCTTTGGGTAGTATGGACATTTTAACAATTTTAAGTCTTCAAATCCATGAACACAGAATGTCTTTTCCTTTAGTTGTGTCTTCTTTAATTTCACTCATTAATGTTTTATAGTTTTTAGTATATACCTTTCACCTTTTTAAATTTATTACCAATTTTTTCTTTTTGATGCTATTTTAAATGAGATTGTTAATTTCTTTTTCGGATAATTCATCGTTACCATACAGAAACAAAACTGACTTTTGTATTTTGATTTTGTATCCTGCAACTTTACTGAATTTGTTTGTTCTAGTAGATTTTTTATGGAATCATTAGGGTTTTCTGCATAAAAGATCATGTAATCTGCAAACAGAGATAATTTTGCTTCTTCCTTTTCAATTTGTATGCTTTTTTCCCCTTTCCTACATGCTCTGGCTAGGCCTTCCAGTACTATGTTGGAGAGAAGTGGCAAGAGTAGGCATTCTTACCTTGTCTCTGATCTTAGAACAAAAGCTTTATGTTTTTCACTGTTGAGTAAGATGTTAGCTGTGGGCTGTTCATGTATGACTTTTATTATGTTGAGGTGGTTTTCTCCGATTTCTAGTTTGTTGATAGTTTTCATATAAAAGACTTGAACTTTGTCAATGCTTTTTCTGCCTCTTTACGGATGATCATCCTTCATTTTGTTAATACGGTATATCACATTAATTGATTTGCATATGTTGAATCATTTTTGCATCCCAGGGATAAATTCCACTTGGTCATAGTATATGAGCCTTTTAATGTGCTGTTGAATTTAGTTGGTTTGTAGTTCCTTAAAGATTTTGCATCCATATTCATCAAAAATATTGTCCTGAAATTTTGTTTTCTTGTAGTGTCTTTGCTTGGCTTTGGTATCAGGGTAATGTTGGTCTCATAAAATGAGTTCAAGAACTGTTCTCCCTCTTCACATTTTTTGAAGAGTTTCAGAAGGATTGGCATTAATCTTCTTCAAATTTTTGGTAGAATTCACCAGTAAAGTCACCTCATCCTAGGCTTTTCTTTGTTGGGAGGTGTTCAATTGCTGACTTAACACATAGGCTACCACACTAAAAAAAATTTTTTTTCCTTGGGGCCACAGTGTTTTATTATGAAAATAGAATAAAAACTTCAAAAACAAAATGATTCTTTCTAATTTAATGAAAAATTAAATTGACTTCTATTCATTTAATCCACATTTTTAGAATTCATCCATATTAATTGTAACAATAAGAACACCAACAAGATTTTCACAAACCAACTGGAGAGTTTTGCCCTGGTTTTGCTTCACAAGGACCCAGGCTCAAAACTAGCAAGAATTGAATAGAATTCACACGGCAGTTAATTTGTTAAATGCCTTACTAGTTATAGGTTTGTTTAGATTTTCTTTTCTTTTTTTTTTTTTTTTTTGAGACAGAGTCTCGCTTTGTTGCTCGGGCTAGAGTGCGTGCCGTGGCGTCAGCCTAGCTCACAGCAACCTCAAACTCCTGAGCTCAAGCGATCCTCCTGCCTCAGCCTCCCGAGTAGCTGAGACTACAGGCATGTGCCACCATGCCTGGCTAATTTTTTCTATATATATTTTTTAGTTGGCCGAATAATTTCTTTCTATTTTTAGTAGAGACGGGGGTCTCGCTCTTGCTCAGGCTGGTCTCGAACTCCTGAGCTCAAACAATCCACCCGCCTTGGCCTCCCAGAGTGCTAGGATTACAGGCGTGAGCCACCGTGCTCAGCCCTGTTTAGATTTTCTATTTCTTCATGATCCAGCCTTGGTAGGGTGTTTGTTTCTAAGAATTTATACATTTCTTCTAGGTAATCTATTTTGTTGGCATAAAATTATTTATAGTAGTCTTTTATGGTCCTTCATATAGTATTTTTGCAGCTTTAGTTGTAATATATTCCCTTTCCTTTTTGATTTTGAGTCTTCTTTTTCCTTAGGTTAAAGCTTTGTCCATTTTGTTTATCTTTTCAGAAAACAACTCAGTTTTGTTGCTTTTTCTATTGTTTTTCTATTCCTTTTTAAAATTTTTGCTCTAATCTTTATTATTTTCTCCTCCTAATTTTGGGCTTAAGTTGTTCTTTCTCTAGTTATTTGGGGTGTTACTAGGATATCTGAGTTCTTTTTTAATGTGTTTATCACTATAAAATTCTCTCTTAGTACTGCTTTGGCTGCATCCCATAGGTTTTGGCATGTTTTTGTTTCCATTTGTCTCAAGATATTTTTAATTTTCCTTTTGATTTCTTCATTGATACATTTGTTGTTCAGAAGTATGTTGTTTAATTTCCATATATTTGTGAATTTTCCAGTTTTTCTTCTGGATTTCTAGTTTCATTCCATTGTGGTAGGAAAAAGATAATTAGTATGCCTTCAAGCTTCTTAAATTTGTTAATACTTGTTTTGTGACCTAATGTGATCTAAAGGATGTTCCATGTACATGTGAGAAGGGTATATATTCTGCTGTAGTTGGGTGGAATGTCCTGTATATAACTCATAGGTCCATTTGACCTCTAGCATTATTCAAATTTACTATTTATTGATTTTTCTGTCTAGATGTTCCATCCATTATTGAAACTTAAATACTAAAGTCTCCTACTCTCGTTGTACTGCTGTCTACTTCTTCTCCCTTCAGTTCTGTGTTAGCTTTATATATTTAGGTGCTCTGATGTTGGATGAATAGATATTTATAATTGTTATGCCTTCCTGGTAAATTGAAGCTTTTATCGTTATATAATGTCCTTCTTTGTCTCTTATAGTTTCTGACTTAAAGTCTATTTTGTCTGGTGTAAGTATAGTCACTCCTGCTTTCTTTTGGTTACTATTTGCATGGAATATCCTTTTCCATCTTTTCACTTTCAGCCTATGTATGTACTTAAATCTACAGTGAATCTCTTAGGCCAGGTGTAGTGGTTTATACCTGTAATCCCAGCACCTGGAAGGGCAAGGCAGGAAGATCACTTGAGGCCAGGAGTTCAAAACCAGCCTGGGCAATTTAGCAAGACCCTGTCTCTACAAAAAATTAAAAACTTAGCCAGGCATGGTGACACATGTTTATACTCCCAGGTACTCAGGAGACTGAGGTGAGAGGATTGCTTGAGTCCAGGAGTTTGAGGCTGCAGTGAGCTATGATCACACCACTGCACTCTAGCCCAAGTGACAGAGTAAGACCCCATCTCTAAAAATAAATAAAATCTCTTGAAGACAGCATATAGTTGGACCTTGGGTTTAAAAAAAATATATTTAAATACTTTCAGCCCTCTATGTCTTTGTAAAGTTCAATCCATTTACATTTAAAGTAATTATTGGTAGGGAAGGACTTATTTTGTTATTTATTTCATGTCTTGTAGTTCTTTTGTCTTTCGTTTCCTCTCTTGTTGTGTTCCTTTGAGTTTTGTTGATTTTTTTGGGGGGGGGGGCGGTATTGATACACTCTGATTTTTCTTTTTGTGCCTCTTCTCTAGGTATTTTCTTTGTGGTTACCATGGGGCTTATATACAACTTCTGTGGTTATAACAGTCTATTTTAAGCTGATAACAACTTAGCTTCAATCACATACAAAAATTGTATACTTTTACTCCTCCCCTCCATACACTCTATGTTATTGATATCACAATTTACATCTTTTTATCTCTTATATCAACATATTTTACATAGTTACTTATAATACTTTTATATTAGAATTAAGTGACTTACTAATTACCATTACAGTGTTACAATGTTCTGTATTTGTCTATATATTTATCTTTGTCAGTGGATTTAACACTTTCACATGCTGTTGTATCACTGTTTAGCATCATTTTGTTTCAACTTGAAGAACTGCCTTTAGCATTTCTTGTATGGCAAGTCTAGTAGTGATAAACTCCCTCAGATTTGTCTGTCTGGGAAAGTTTCTCTCTCCCCTTCACTTTTGAGGAGCAATTTTGCCAGGTACAGTATTACTGGACCTTTTGAATATATCATCCCACTCACTTCTGGCCTGCAAGGTTTCTGCTGAGAAATTTGCTGATAGTCTTATGGTTATCCTCTTTTATGTGATGAATCACTTTTACCTTGTGGCTTTTAAAACTCTCTTTGACTTCTGACAAGTCTGATTATAATGTCTTGGTGTGGATTTCTTTAGGTTCATCTTATTTGGGATCTTTTGGGGCTCCTGGATCAGAATGTACATTTCCTTCCCCAGATTTGGAAAAATTTTGCCCTTTTTTCTTTCAGTAACCTTTCTTCCCTTTTCTCACTCTCATCCCCTCTGGAATTTCAATGACACACATATTATTCCACTTGGTGATATATCATAAATCCCTTAAGCTTTGTTAATTTTTTTGTTTGTTTGTTTTTTCCAGTAACCTGTCTCCAAGCTTACTGATCTTTTCTTCTGTTTGATCTAGTCTGATATTGAACCCCTATAGTGAATATTTTAGTCCAATTATTGATTCTTCAGCTGCAAGATATCTGTTTGGTACTTTTTAGTATTTTCTATCTTTTTGTTAAAATTCTCACTTTGTTCATGCATTGTTCTCCAAACTTTGTTGAGTATCTTTATTGGATTTTCTCTCAGGTAAATCATTTATCTGTGTCATTAGGATCAGTTTCCAGAGATTTATTTTGTTCCTTTGAGACATATTAATATTTCCCTGTTTATTTTCCTTGAGTCTTTGTGTTTTCACCTACATGTTAGAAAAAATAGCGAGCTCCTAGTCTTCACAGACTGCTCTCATACAGGAGAAAACCCTGAATCAGTCCAGAATCCAGAGATTCTGGGGGAACTCTCAAACATTCACACTAGTCCAAACAACTGGTTTTCTTCTTAGCAGCCCCCAACCATCTAAAGTATGCCAGGTCCCATCAATATGATGAAACAGGTGAGATAGAAGCCAATTCCCTGGGCAGCTCCAAAAAAGTTGAAATATTAGATGCATGGTCCAACTTTTTCATCCTTCCACCTTGAGGGAGAAGCTGGGGATCTAGGGTTTTTCACCTGCTTGCTTTGCACTGAGCTGGGAGTAGGAGGCTCTGCAAGTGCACGCATGCTAGTCCAAACTGCCTTGTTTTCAGTGGCCTCCAGGCATTTACAGTACGCCAGTTCCCATCAGCACTAGGAGACAGGTGAAACAGAAACAAGAACCTTAGGCAGCCCTCAGAAAAGCTTGACTGTTGGACATGTGGAATAATTCTTTTCTTCCCCAAGGAGAAGCTGGGAGCTGAGGATTTTTTCCTGATCATATAGCACTGTGCTGGGGGTAAGGAACATGGTAAGGGTTCCTCAAATTTTCTTACCAGCCTTCATATGGCTGGTTTCATGCTTGCCCAAGGGGCAGGAACCTCTCAACTAGTTTCTGAATTTCTCACAAAGGGAATTTGCTCATGTATTGTCATTGAATTAGTGTGTCCTTGTGGAGAAGGGTCCAGGGCTTTCTATTCCATTCCAAGTGATCCTTCTGACATCATTTTCTCTGTTGTGTTTTATTTTTGTTGTTGTTGTTGTTTTGTTTTGTTTTTAAGACATCAGTTTTATCTACTTTTCTCTCCTCTGGGAATAGCCTAAGCCTTCAAAAGTGTCCACTATCTTCCAAAAGAAAGTTTTTAAAGGACTTTAAGGAACATCAGACACCCATATTTAGTTATACTAACACTTTCAATCACTTACATGGATTTCCACCTATAGGACAATAACTTTTTTATGAACTTTATTAATCAGTCTTAGAAATAGCTTTCTAAAAAATCAGATAGTACTGTTAAAGATATTCAACAGATGTTGAACCTTTGGAGATTTTCTCCCATAGAAATTTTTCTTATCATGTTAAGACGTATACATATTAGCTTTGAGCATGTGTTTTTAAATTCAACAACTGTCCTTGCTAACATGTTCTAATGCTAAATCTTGATTTCTACTCCAATCCATGCAAAACCTGTCTCTCTTCCAGACTTTGCCATCTAAATATCACACCATCTACCTAGTTTTCAGACCAAAAACCTCTGAGTTAAGGATGACTCCTCTCTTTCCTGCACTTTCCACATCTAATTTACTAGTAGTTGGATCTGGTCCACTCTCAAAAAAAAAAAAAAAAAAAAAAAAAAATGTAGTTTTAATCATTTTTTACCACCTCCATGACTATTGCCCTGGCCAACACTATATCCCTCACCTGGACTATTGCAATATCTCCTAACTCTATAACTTTTTGGACCATGACTCAGTAAATATTTTATATTTCAACCCAGTATGCACACACACAAACACGCACACACACAAACACACACACACACACAGGCACACGTAGCTGAAACAAAAATTGTATTAAGCACTATTAACTCTTTCTACATGCAATGTACTCTTACATTTCCTATTTAAGACATGGGTCAAAAAATTGATATCAGGATCTCTAAATGCTGATCTGTTGTGGAAAAAAACTCTTCTCCCTGGTCTCACTGCTTTCCCGCTCGCCCTCTGTAGATAATTCTCTACCCAGTAGATCTTTCAAAACACAAATCATATCTCTTCTCTGCTCATATCCCTCCAATGGCTTCCCACCACATTCAGAATAAAATCCCAACTCCTAAACGTGGACTGCTAGGCTGTGTGTGACCTGACCCCGGCCTATCCCTCTGGCCCCATCTCCTACCACTGCCCAGGCCTCTGCCCCCCACACCCCCACCAGCCATGCTGGCTTCTTGCTGCTGCTCAAACACATCGAGCTCCCTACCACCTCATGGTCTTTCCACCAGCTACGTCCTCTGCCCAAGATCATCACATAGCTCACCCTCTCCCTTCGTTCAGCTCTCCACTCGATCCTTCACTCCTGAGACAGGACTTCCCTGGCCATTCTTTCTAAAATGAGGTCCTCCTACCCTCTCGTCATTCTCTGTCTTCTTATCCTGCCTTAATTTTCTCCATATCACTTACCACTCCCTGGCATTTTATCATATAATTATATAAATTCTTAGCACTACATCTGACACAGTAACCTCCAGACAAATGACACCTACTATGGTTTAACTGGGCTGCTAGCACGTCTAGTAGGATAATGCAGAAGATTCACTCATTCAGAGATGATCCTAGTACAGTCCCCTCTCCAAATAGTTCTTTGTTGCTAAACAGAAGAATTCCGACTCTCCCTTTGTGGAGATGGTATCTGCGTAAGGAAGCTGCACATTCATTTAACCCACATCTTTTACCATGAAGGGGAAGTGTGGGCTCCCCACTGCTTAAGGAAAGCAGAAGATCATTTTCTTGAGAGTTTTCTGATATTAACCTCTCTCTGGTATCTAGTTTCCTTATATTTGGGGAAATAAAACAGTTTCTTCTAGCTATTTTAAGCCTACCTTAGTCTTTACATTTTTTTTCTACTTTGCTCAAGTTCAGTATACACCCATGTTCATTTGTTCATTCAACAAGAATCTCTTAAGTGAGTGCTAAGTATGGTACTAGCAGCTGTATAAATAGTGGTCAACAAACGATACAATCGCTGCCCTTGTTTTAGTGTGTGGTTTACAGAGTATAGAAATTTCAAGAACTTCCCCATAATCGTAAGAATTGAGGTTAGAGGAAAGATAGTAAAAGTTATTTTACATTTTTTATCCTCTATTCCCTATAACTTCATTCAACTGCAATCTAGTTGACCAGGGCCCAGTGCACAGCGTTGTGTACTGGGATGGATCATGAAGCCCAATGGGGTAGGAGTCAACATACCTGGCTTCAAGTTCTGGATCTTCCCTTAATAACTTTCAGTCCTTGATCAACTTACTTTATCTCCTTATGCCTTAGTCCTCTGTGAAATTATGAGATTCCTAAGAAATCTTTAAGGCCCCTTCTGGTTAAAAGAATTCTATACTGCATACTTCTAAATTCTTTCTCTAGGGAAAAATAACTCATTATACTGGTTTTCACAGAGTTTAAGGTTCATCATTAGCAATTCTGAACATAAGTCAATTTCATACTATTTCATAATTAAGAATTGTCAAACAGAATATCTTCTCTGAAAGAGTGTCATCTGAAATCAGGGTAACTTGTAAAAAGCAAAATGAGTGCCCTGGCACAGTCATAAACATGTCATGTGTATAAAGCATGGGTTTCTTATATATATAAATCACTATTACCTGGAAAGAAATTCTTTTCTGAAATAAAAATATTCCAGCCTCAATCTCTTCAAAATCTCCATTAATTTGGCAAACTCTTTATCAAGAGAGTCTTTGTGGTTTTCCAAGCTGTCCAGCATTAATATGCAAAGGTTTAGCTTCTTTTCCACAGTATGTTTGAATTTCTATAAGAAAATCCACAAAACAAACCCCAGTAGTCCAATGTTACATATTACAAATGAGAGAGGCAGTTTAAAATGCTGTGGACATTCCCATCTCAACAGCCATTCACTGCTGTTGGACACCACAGTTATAATTGGATTGATACCAATTCTCAATTGCCCAGAGACTGATTATCCTATTGGTCATCTGAGTTTAACAAGTGTGAATAAAGCACCTATCATGTGCCTAAAACTGAGTTTTGTTTTCTTTTTCTTAAGTGGGTTTCTGACCATTTCAGCAGTCATCACAATTGCTTTAGAACAGGATGGGATAAGATAATGCAATAAAATCAGTATCTGTTGATTTTCATATTCAAAAGCAACTTTAAAGAAAAAAGAGGTTAGATTGGCAAAGGGGTTGAAATAATATTCCAGAGTTTATGTCTTTCTTTAGCTTAACTTAGGCGGCTGACAGATGCCAGGACTGTCTGTCAGTCAGGAAGTAAAGATAATAGGGGATAGGTGAGATTTCTTCTTATATGCTTTCTTTCTAACAAAGCTTCGAATAGCTACAATGCTCTGTGACTTTCTGGGATGATAAAATTGTCAGGGTCTCAGAAATAAGATTCTTTTACACAGGAATCCTGCTGTCAAAGTTAGGAAATTTTAGTAGGCCAAGGAAAAATTTAAGCTTAAACTAGCCAGTTCTCATAGGGATACAAATAAAACACATTTTTTCATTAAATCGTCTTATTTACTATCTCTCCCATCACATCTCACATATCCTTACGCTCACTGTCATGTTCCTGCCTCGTCCTACATGCACGTTTATGCTAATCCTCACACCCATGCACACACCCAGACACACACTCAATACTCATCATCAGACTAGCACAGCAGAAGACTACAATAAAGTCATAGAAATGGTACCACATACATTAAATATTACCTAACTGAACAAAGTAGAAGAAAAACCAGGAAAATCACAAAATACAGAATACTCACAGTAAGCTGTATCTCCCACTTTTCTTTCATAGTAATTTCTGGGTTAGTTATCCATTGTAGGAATCTATCGATGAGGGTTTCAACTTCAGAAACTTCTTCATGCTGAAAAGAGAGTTTCACATCTTCAACTAGGAATTCAGGGAACAGGCATATGCTATTGTATAATCAGAATTAATTTAGACCAAAATTCCACCCTATGGGTAATTCAAGAAGATACCAGAGTCAGTTCCTTCTCATCCAATGCCTCCCAGTCACTTTCCTTTATCCTGGGATGTTGCCTTATGTACATGCTAAGTCTCGTCAGGTGCTATACAAATACTGAGTATATATAGACAGAATCGTTTTCCATAACAAAACCTATCCTTTTTCTTCTCCTTTTAAAGAGAAAAAAAAAAAAAAACCAAGCATTTTTATCATTCATCAAACTAAATGCTACCTACAATATGCTAGGCACTGTGAAAAGGACAGGAAATACCAACAGGAAGATGTTGTTCTCTGATTTCCCTTAATCATCTGGAGTTTCCAGTGAAAAATCAAAATGGAGAAAGAAATGCTAGCTGTTAGCTAGAAGAAAATTAAGAGAAGGAAACTGTTCAATAGATACCATGTCTTCAAGCCCTTTGATACTACAGATTAGCCCACAGGAAAAATAAGCTCAAGCAATCCACATCTTATGGTCAATCTGTTAGTCTGATTGACCCAGAACTAGAAGACCAACTTCAAGGAGATTTGAGAAAAGTCTACTCTTTTCAAATTAGGAGTAATTTGGGTCTCAAAAGCACTCAGATACATTTGGACTAGGCAACCCCAGCTATAAAGTCAGTTATCTGCAGATATTTCTAACCCAAGTGAAACAGCACAAGCCATGTATATTATGGATACCAGCTTCTGAAGCGTAGCTGTGAATTCCACTCCCCTTTGTTCAGGTTCTCCTAGTAACAGCAGCATTTCCTGGTCCATCATCATGTCCAGAGAAGACAAGCTGATTAAACTGCACTGCCACTCAGTCTCTTTGTTCTGAAACAATTACCAGAATGCCCACAACTCTGTCATCCTAACAAAGAACATTATTTTTGCTTTATAAAAATAATGCTCATGAGTCAATATAATTGTTATCATCAAATAGTTCCAAGTAGTCTTGACCCTCCTACATTCTAAAAAAAAAACAAAACAAAAACCTGTTGACATTTTCTCTCCAGAACAGCTTCAATTGAACAGTTCATTTAACTGAAGTTTTCTATCTTAAGGAAAACTCATTTATCATCAATAAATAACATTTACATGTGGGTGACATAAACTGTTTTGGCTCTAATTTTAATATGAAAATAGGGGAAGGGAATGGAATACTATTCAGCTATTAAAAAGAATGAAATCATGTCTTTTGCAGCAACATGGATGGAACTGGAGGCCATTATCTTAAGTAAGACAAGTCAGACACAGAAAGTCAAATACCACATGTTCTCACTTATAAGTAGGAGCTAAATAATGTGTACATGTGGACATAGAGTGTGGAATGAAACACAGTGGAGACTAGGAAAGATGAGGGACAGGGAGGGGGTGAGGGAAGAGAAAATACTTAATGGGTACAATGTACATTATTCAGAGGATGGATATACTACAAGAACAGACTTCACTACTTCATCTATGCGTGTAACAAAATTACACTCTTACTCCATAAATTTATACTAATTAAATAATAAATACATATTAAAAAGTAAAAATAGGGGAAGGTAAAGAAATTCACAGGGAGGAAAAAGCTGTAGGGGGAGGGGGCTGATCAAATCCATCTCATTGAAAATAGGTTGGTTTCTTTTGTCTCCCTCCCAGTTATAAACGATACTCTCCGACGATGTTTCACACTGTATGTTCCCTGTACTTCCCACAAAGTCTCTGTCTCCTGCTGTACTTGAGATGTAACCACCTTGTTGCTGTCTGTTGAAAACGGTCAGAGGACCCTGATTTCCAGGCCCTAGTGAGAAGGCAAACCCCCTATCTCACCGGTGGGTAAACCTCAGGGCCTGAACCTTGCCAGCTGATAACCACTCCCCTCACCCCCTGTTTAGAAGGATAGAACTTTCTGGACTGGCATCTTGACATCATTATTATCTCAGGGGACTGAGGGTAAAAACACAGTGCCATGGCAGATTTGCCACAGTTTCATTCAGTCTGGCAGTTTGGCTTGGTTTCAAAAACACAGTGAAATGATGAGGATTTGAAGCCGAATGTCAGCAAAGCACAGCCCTCAGCAGGATGCCCAGGGACGCCTGAGACGGCTTCGGATGAAGGCAGCATATGCTGTCCCTGCATCCTTGGCAGGAGCAATGTGACAGCATTTGCCCCAGAGGCATTCTTCCTTTCCTTTCAAGGTCACATCACAGCTGTCAACAGGAGAACATTCTGACAAATCCATCATCCACAGACATGGAGAAACCATCACGTGGTGAGAAGAAAGCAATTTGCTACATAAAATATTTCCTAACATAACAAGCACAAAACTGGAAAACACAAAAGGAGTGAAAATATAGCATGGGGCTGGGGGGTTAAAACATTTTTATCTCCAAGATTTTTTTTTTAGTATTTCCTCCCATGTTATAAAGAATTGGGTCTACCAAATTGAGATTTTTTAAAAAACTAGTAATTCATTTTGCCACTTTAAAATTAACCAAAACACATATAAAAAAAATGCTAGTTTCTGTTCAGCATGTAGTAATTAACGTCCTTAAATATCCTAAAGCAAAGAAACTTGGTGGTATTTCTCACATCTTTATTTTTGGTACATACATTTACTTTGGGAGTTTGGAAAATACTAAAAAATAGCTCACAGGTCTCCACTGCTACCTCTAGGAACCCAGGCTGGGGACCAGTGCAGGTAGTCTATTCTGGAAAAAAAATCAGGAATATAAAGGTTTCTAAAGCCCCAGGTCACTGAAAGTCCACTTCCACAAACCCGCACTTTAACCCTGATGTAGCTTTCGGCTATAACTTGGAAACAGGCCCTTCCTTCAGACTAAGAGACTTTAGACTTGGATTCTAAAAAACTATCAGAAGATTCCCTCAAAATGTCTGGTGGTTTTTGGCAAGCTATGGACTTCTTCTTAAGTGAGCTCCACACTTGAGTAAGCTATCATATGGGGTGGTTATTTTTCAAAGCTTTCCATCATATTATCATTACCTACCTCTGCAGACTGAGCAAGAATGAGTTCATAATGTAAGGATTTTTCTCCAGAGATGATACTATTACGCTCTCCATTAACATTCAACCGGATCCCATTTCTTGAAAAAACAAACATAGTAGTCCAATCTAGTTAGGGTGCCTCCCACATTATGTTGGAAGTCACCAGAATAGGGTTCACTTATCACCAATCAGTTAGCACCCATGTGTGCCAAGGATGTGTAAGGTGCTTAGCAACACAGAAAGAAGAGATAGTCTCTATTCTCCAGAGCTGCATGCACTAGTGACTCCAGGGGGTCACAGACAAGTAGGCCACACTTTAACAATTGGGTATCAGACAGAGGTGGGGGCTGGGGGGCGGGGATGGGTGTATACCTACTTGATGAGTTCGATGCGCACTGCCTGGGGAATGGACACGCTTGAAGTTCTGACTGGGGGGGATGGGGGTGGGGGGAGGGGATGGGTGCATACCTACATGATGAGTGCGATGTGCACTGTCTAGGGAATGGACACAATTGAAGCTCAGACTCGGGGGGATGGGGGGGCATGGGCAACATGTATAACCTGAACTTTTGCACCCCCATAATGAGCTGAAATAAAAAAAAATAATAAAAATAAAGAAAAAAAAAAAAGGAAAAAAAAAAAGAAAAAAAAGAGAAAATAAAAAGAAAAAAAAAAGAATTGGGGATAGCAGTTAAAAATTAGAAAATTTCACTAAAAAAATCTGGATTTCTGGCTTTTCTTCCAAAATAAGAAGATGTAGCCAAACTGGGTCCATATAGTCTTGATGTAATAATGAGCTGGGAGCTAAGCAAGTGGCCCCCTTTACATGGGGAGTTCACTCCTCTTGTCTGCCATTCACAGAGTGCCATACACAGATGGACAGTGTATCACTGTCCATTGGCTTTACTCATTTTTGTTATTTGGGTGGCTCCTGTGGCCCCTGGACTAGCACACCACACACAATCGGAAATAAATGACTGTAATACAGGATGGTGTGTGTTAGGAAAGAGGTGAGAACAATGTGCCATGCTTGTATTCTAAAGGCTCACCTTAATCTCAAGGTAAGGGAAGAGCAAGGGAAAGTCACTGCAATGGACTGAATGTTTGCATCCCTCCCAAATTCATAAGTTGAAATCCTAACCCCAGTGTGAAAATATTTGGAGGTGGAGCCCTGGGAAGGTAAGTAGGTTTGAGGGTGGAGTCGTAACAAATGGAATTAGTGTCTTTACAAGAAGAGGCCAAAGGTTAGCTAGCTCTCTTTCCTCCATGCAGATACAAGGAGAAGTCAGCAGTCTGTAACCTGGGAGAGGGCTCTCAACAACCCTGCTGACACCCTGATCTTGGACGTCCAGCCTCCAGGACTGTGAGAAATAAATGTTTGTTGTTGAAGCCACCCAGTTTACGGTATTTTGTAATAGCAGCCCAAGCTGAGACAATCAGGGAGGGTCATAGAAAACTAATAAAAGAGTTCTCATGGAGAAAAGAAGAGAAAATATCACTTACAATGGTACAGAAGAAAAGAACGTGGCACTTCCGAGAAACTACATATAGCTCTGTTCACCAATAACGTGGCGTACCAGAGAGAAGGCTGGAGGGCGTTGCTCTGTACTTACGTGATGAGTTCCTGCTGCAAGTGCTGTAATTCTTGAACCAGTTTACTTTTATCCCCTCGTAAATTCTGGAATCACACACAACATTAGGCTGTACATGTTACTCCAGTGGGGAATTTTATATTTACATTTAACAAGCCCACCTTGCAAGCTGTGAGATTAATAATAATTAATAATAGGTATACCTCTATAATGCTTCTGCATTCTATGATGGTTGACTTAAGTTCTTCTATACTTAAATCCTTCTGAAAAGTAGAGAGAAATAATAGTAAAAAAGCAATGGGTCCAACATATCATATTGTCAATGTGAACCAGAGAAGAATTATAAATGCCCAGTCATCATGAGAGCTACCAATTTCACTATTTGAAAACTGAACCAGTCAGTGTTTGAGAGTCAAAACACACAAGAAAAATAGGACAAGGCACCTACATCTAATTGGTGTCCTTATGTTCTGTGTTTGTCTAGCCCAATAGAATCAGTGTAAAAAGATTCTTAAGCCCAAATTAAAATTATAACTATTATCACGATGCATTTAAGAAAAAAAAAATCAGTCTCTACTTGCAAATGACCAATGAAATAAGGACACTCAACCTTATCCAGTTCTGAATATCTCCTTAAAATTATTGTTTTGTACTAGAAGACCAGAAGGTACAGGTCGTGAGTGCCTGATCTATAATTTTTTTTTAAAAGCTAAGATCCTTTACTATTATTTTTATTTTCTATAGAGGTAGGGTCTTGCTATGTTGCTCAGCCTGCTCTTGAACTCCTGGCCTCAAGTGATCCTCCTGCCTCGGGCCTCCCAAAGGCCTCACAAAATGCTGAGATTATGGGCGTGAGCCATTGCACCCAGCTCTGATCTATGATTTTTATCCCATGACTAGCACAGTGTCTGGCTCGTGCGGTGCTCAGTCAATAACTAATGGATGCTGGGCAGGAGTGCAGAATGTGGGCAGACCAGAGTTATGGAGGAACTAAGTAGCCACCCCCTCACAATATGATTACACAGACAGACAACACCCACAGTGAAAACAAAGTTAGTGTAGGAAAACATGTAGACTTTCAGAAATAAATAAATAAAATAAAGTTAGTATGACATTCAGTATCCTGGTCAGAGTCTACAAGCTATAACTGGCTCATTTGAAACTTCATAATCAGCCACCATAATCAGCATCTCTGTAGCCAGCATCCTCTGTTACCAGACAGGCTATGATCATAGGATATAAGAATAGAGCATCTGTGTATCTATAAATCAATCAAATTAGGTAGCAAATAATTTGGTTATATATTCTTCTTTCCTAGAATAAATGGCTGCACACTCGTTTGTATTGCTGTCAATTAAAACTACATTACCAGTATATAGCCAGTGACTAGGAGATTGCACACTAATATTTGCTGCGTATGTGGATGAACACCCCCAGAATTTAGAGAGAATATGTTCAGACCTATCCTTCACTCAGAACATTTTGGTGAAGTACTATAAAGGGGAGTTTAATGGCGCAATAATAGAGTCAGATCTTTTAGTAGGGATGAAATTACACAAATGACCATCTCCTTTATGATTTGGAGAGAACTAGCCAATTCTGTAGGCTTTCATGGGAAGGAACAGCACTGACCTTCTGCAAACTTGCATCTTTATTAAGTAAAATATTCTCATATGTGTATAGCTGCATCTGGAAAGAAACACATTTAAGGGAAGCCCGTTGGGAAATTGCTTTGGTAAAAGGACAGTGTCATAAACTCATTTCAGGAAGGGAGACAAGTTTCTGGAGCACCGTTAACATGCATGTTTTTCACTCTACAGAGAACTTTCCCATCCAGCCTCACAACAACCCTAGAGGCGGAGGTCACGGCCCTGATTTCACCAGTGAGGAAACCAAAGCTCAGCATTACTCAGGGACTGACCCTGGGTCACACACAGTCAGAGCTGAGCCTACAGCATGAGTGGACAGCTCCAGCCAAGTGCCCTTCCCACTGCTCCACACTTCATATAATCAGAGAACATACAATCTTCACTTTTCTGGTGAAAAGGAAAATCTAGATAGGACACAAACATAGATTTCCAGGAGGACCCATAGAAGACTCTTCGTCTTTTAAAAACTTCATTTAGAAATGTTCAAGATTTCTTTTAAAGTGAATATTAGGGATATATCAGTTTATTAAAATCAAAAGCAAGCTTGGTAGCCTATGCTTCTACATATAATAGAATCGATAAATGCGTATACTGACTGAATTGAGAACCCATCAGCATGCTCAGAAGCAGAAACATCATCATACTCATATACATTGGATATGATCACATCATCACCTGTGTTTCAATAAGCTTGTGGAGTAGGTAGAAATGTCATACCCATTTAATAGATGGGAAAATTGAGACTTAAAACTTGCTTGAGGTTAGAAACTCTTAAGTAGAGAAGACAGTATCTAAACTCATGTCTTTCGGCTCTTTCCACCAGTTTATCACAGTTGTGTTTTCCAAACACAGCCATTCTTAGCGCAGAACTAATTTTAATGTCTAAGTTATAACTGCTGTTTTATATACACACACACACAAGAGATTTTGGGTTCCACCAGGAAACTGGTAAATTCCACATATAGATAATGAAATTTAATTACATCATTTCAGAAATGTACAACCAAAAAATATTGCTCAACCACACCATTAAAGACGACAATAAGCATGACAAAAATTCACGAATTTACTAGTAAGTCATCTTCTGTTTTCCGATAAGAATGTATGGCAGATAAAACTATGTACTAAACATAAACTTTTTAGATACAATACAGAGAGAAAACATTTTGGTAAGGCATTATTCCTTAATTTAATAAAGGATATTTTTTTTCTCTCTCATTTTTGGTATTAAGAAAGTACAATATATAAAATCTTTCCTCATTTAGGGATTTAAAAAATCAGGTACTATTAAATAAGAAATTGCCACTATAATCAAAAAGATAAATAACAAGTGTTGGCAAAGATGTAGATAAATTTGAATCCTCATCTACTGCTGGTGGAATGTAAAATGGAGCAGCCACTTTTGGAAAACAGTCTGGCAGTTCCTCAAAAGGTTAAACATAGAATTCTCATGTCACCCAGTATACTCCTAGGTTTATACTCAAGAGAAATTAAAGCTTATGTATACATAAAAATTTGTACACAAATGTTCATAGCAGCATTATTCATAATAACCAAAAAGTGGAAACAGCACAAAATGTCCACCAACTGATGAACAAACAAAATGCATATATCCACACAATGGAATATTATCCAGCAATAAAAAGAAACGAAGTACTGATATGTGCTATAACATAGATGAACCTCGAAAGCATCATGCTAAGTGAAAGAAACTGGTCACAACAGACACTATGTGGTCCCATGTATATCCCAGAACAGACATTAATAAATCTATAGAGACAGAAAATAGATTAGTGGTTGCTTAGGGCTGGGGAGGGGATGGTAAGAGGTGTTCCTGTTAAAGGGGTTTCTTTTGGGGGGATGAAAATGTTTTCAACTTGATTTTGGTGATGGTTGCACAACTGTGAATGTATTAAAAAACACTGACTTGTATACTTTAAGAGGGTGAGTTTTAAGGCGTGTGAATTATGTATCAGTAAAGCTGCTACCAAGAAAAAGAAACTGCCTTTTATATAATTCAGACATTTTGAAAAGTACAAATGTCAGAATTTGTAACCAAAGGTTATTTTGTCAATGAGTCATATACATCGTCATAGAATAAAATTGGTTTGACAGAAAAAAAATATTTTACCAGTATTTGGGAAGTGCTTACTTGGTGCTCTGTCTCGGTCTTAGACAATTCCTCAATTGTCTTTTCCAGTCTGTCTATATCCATGATGTTCTTAATGTTCTAATGCAAAAGAAGATAGTATCCTTAGATTTAGCACCAAGAAAAATGCAAGAATATCACAATCAAAATCTCTTTTAGGAAGTAGTATTTTAATTAACATTGTAATTAATCCATTTTAACTAAGGGACAAAACTTTAGACTTTGTGCAGAAATAACACACCCATCCGGGAATACTCTCAGTATTGCCTTCTGAGCTTCCATTCCACCTCAGCCACTCACTCCCCATGGTCACAAGTGCAAACTTGTTATTATCAGTAACTCTGACCCCTCCATTATCTTAATTGCAAGCACCGCACTCTTCAACCACCACCTCTTGTCTTTCCAGATTACTTCCTCTAGCACCAACAAACCTTCAGTCCCCACTGCAGCCTGCAATCCACTGATCCCACCACCTTTTCATTATCCTTCAGCCTTCCCATGAACTCAGTCCTCTCTGACTTCCACAGTCGGTCATTATAATCACTCCCTTCCACAGGCCTCAGTTCCCTTCCCTAACCTCTGCTGTTTCGTGTTTACTTAAATTAGCTTGCCACCCACTCCATGCCAGCACCCTTTCAGATGAGCACGGTTAAAGAAAGAAGGGACAGTTCACATGTAAATTCGTGTCTTTTAACCTCAGCGTTTATTGGTGATCATACCATACAATCCTAGTATATTCACACCACCGTTTTCCTAAATCAGGGGTTGGTGAACTATGCCCACCCCCAAAGGTCAAATTTAGCTGACCCCTTGTTTTTGTAAATAAAGTTTTATTAGGGCACAGCTGTGCCCATTTATTTACATCTATGTCTATGCCTGCTTTCACACTACAAAAGCAAAGGTAAGTAGTTGCAGCAAAGGACTTTGACTAGCAAAGCCTGAAAAATATTTACTGTCAGGTAGGTCCTTTACAAAAGTTTTCCAACACCTAGCCCAGAACATCCCTTCTCTTTCCTCAAATTTCCAATACCTCCTCCACCATCCTCGCCCTCAGCTGACGACATTGCTTTGTGTTTCACTGAGACACTAGAATCAATAAGAGAATTTCCATAGTACCTGAATACATAATAAATATCTTTGGATATATTATAAAGTATTTCCTGATCCAAACACTCTGTCCACCTCCACTGTGACTGTTCAGTCCAAGCCCCCATCAGCTTTTGATTGAATCCACCACAGTGGATTCTAAACTCAGCAGCCTGAGTTATCTTGTTAAAATAGAAATTAGATCATATTACTCCTGTGCTCAAAAACCTTCAATGGCTCCTATCTCACTCCATGTTAAAAAAAAAAAAAAAAAAATCCAGAGTCCTTACAATGCCTATATGAGACCCTGTGTGTCTGGCTCCCTGGCTCATCTCTTGCTACTTGTTCACTCTGCTCCGGACACACTGGCCTTGCTGTCCCTCCAAAATAGCAGGTAGGCTGCAGCCTCACACCCTTGAGCTTGCTGCTTCTTCTGCCTGCAAGGCTCTTTCACAGATAAAACTCCTTTTCCAGTTTATAATCAAAGAATTAGCTTCATAGTGCTGCTTTTCCTAACCACCCTATTTTAAATCGTGCTCCCCTCCTTGTCAATTCTGTTTTCTGCTTTTCTTTTCTCCATAGCACTTATCACTATCTAACTTACTAGTTCCATATGGTCTATTTTGTTTAGGCTCATGTATTCAGCAGGGAGAATGGCGCCCGCACATAGAGGTCTTCCAATGAATACGTGTTGAATGAATTAATGAAAGTCGATCACTACCCAAACCATTATGCTGTTTCTCTTCACAATGCATCAGATTTTTACTTCCTAAAGGAATCTTAGCAACACTTACATGCATTTTCTAATGTAAGTCAATCATTGCAACACCATCTCATAATGAAGGGTTTTAAATCTTCCTTCCATCTCAATTCTAAACTGGTTTGGTGTGGTTGTTTGATGTTTTTCACTCATTTAAATATGAGGAGAAAAATATCTTACATTAAGAGTTTAATCATAAAGCACTAGTTTCACAAAAACCTGGCATTGCAGCTGTAACACATCTGAATCTAATGTAGGCTTCTTTCCAATCTTTAATTGTTCCCTTCCAATCCACTGTGAAATATTTTTAACTTGGCCTGCATTTTGAATAATTCTCCAGACTGCTCAGCACAACTTAATACTTCTGATAGTCTCATATAAAACCAAAATTTAAAACCTGCATAATACTTGATGTTCAAAAGATATCTGTAGAAAATTTTCCCTCCAGTATAGTAACTTACTAACAGCTTTGTGACCTGTTCTTCCAATGCTTTAATTCTGTTGCTTAAAAAAATACATATTGCACACACTTGAAGCTTTGACTCGGGGGGATGGGGGGGGGCATGGGGCAATATACATAACCTAAACTTTTGTACCCCCATAATATGCTGAAATAAAAAAATACATATTGCAAAGAATTATTCTTTTTTTTTTTTTTTTTTTAGAGATTATACTAATGTTTCCTAACATCATAAGGTACACATGGTTTACCAAATGGCTGTACATGAATCATCTTAATCTCCAAAATAACTGTATAAAGTAGGTGTTATTAGTCCAGAAAAGATAAATGGTTTTTCCAAGGTCATGCTTTCCGTGTATTTAAGACATGAATTTTAGACTCAAGACTTTTGCCACCTCATCCAATGAAATAATAATTGAAAAATATTAGATATCATCCATGCTTTCTTTTTTGATTTGAATATTTAGATGGGATAACTTCATTTCATTTTAAATCTGAATTTCTTAAATGCCATTTCTTCCATGGATAATTGCAAAAGTAATAAGGTACCTCTGTCCAGACACGAAAATCCTATCCACTCTTTCTCATTTGTAATTTGACAAATCAACTTGCTCTTTGGCTCTGAATATTTGCATTTTTATTTAACCCACAGTCATAACTCATGATTGTATGATTTCCATGTCTGTCTATACCAGTGTTTAATGATTTCAACATACCTCTTCTTGTAGAATCCGAATCTTAAGAATTAGAGCCCGGTTTTCTTTCTCCTGGTTTATTGTGAGAAAAATAATGAAAAAGTATTTAAGAAGCTTATGAAAATACCACATATTTACCTCCAAAGCTATTGACATTCTTTCCTCTTACCAAATTTAAATGTGACATTCACATGTCACAAACGAGCCTAATCTAAAATATTTTCAATGTAGGGTTAGACCTTGGCTTGAAGTTCCTTGGGGATCTGTGAGAAGTTACTCCTCTCCTGGACTCAATGTGACTATGGTAGCTAGGAGGAAAAGATGAAAACCAAAAGAGGAACAATCTGGCTTCCTTCCCTGCTACTTTACCATTTATTTATCTATTTATAACAGGTAGTTGTAAGCTCAGATTTTTAAATAGCACTTTGAAATCACAGAGTTCTAGCTTTCTATTTGAAGCTGTGGATATTCTCAGATTCAACATCACCACAACATATGAACATCAAAAACTATTTTATAATTAACAGCCTCAAATTCAGAACCATCAGAAGAAAATATATTCCAGGACAGGATATTTGCCAAAATGTTAACAGTAAGGATTTTGTGGAATTTTTTCTTTGTTAATATGCATTTTTTTAATTTTTATAAACAGGTATTACGTTTTTAATATAAAAATCAAAGGGAAAACATCTCAGTCTAGGATTTCATTAATACTAGAAGAACATACACACCCCTATGTACTTAAAATCAGGATACCTGAGTTTGATTCTGGCTCTACCATTTTTAAAAAATTGACAGATAACATTGTGTGTTTCTATCACGTACAACATGATGTTTTGAAGCACATACACAGTGAAATGGCTCATTTATCTCTACCATTTACTAGACAATTGACTGATTAAACCATCTCTGGACTTTATCACTCTATTAACATTTTTTTCAAATATACGAAGATGTAGCAAATTCTGTTCCTACCTCACAGAATTTCTATAATTACCAGTGAGATAAAATAAATAAAAATTCTTTTGAAATTTATAAAATGCTATAAAATATAAATGATTAGTATTGTATATCTGGGACTTTGCACTTTAATCAATAGCAGTTCACATTATTGATGTTAAAAGAAAAGGACATTGAATGCTTTACACCTGTTAGCTCCTTTAGCCCTCCCAGCCCTAGAGTAGGTAGTACTGTCATCTCTATTTTACCTAGGAGGGCATGGAGGCTCAGAGTGGTTCCCTGGCAGGCCTAAAGTCACACAGCCCTCGGAGCCAGGACCTGAATGCAGGCAGTCTGACTCCCAGGTGTGGGCTCTTAGTCAGGTCTCTACATACCCTCAGTGGTCCCTGCTGAGTCTTTCCTGTAATGCACTCATAGGGTTACAAAGGACCTGACGTGCCACGGGTCTGGTCCCCACACTTTACTATTGAGGCAAGGGCTAAGCTAAACGAAGCTGTTTGGTTTTGGGGAGGCCACAAGTGACTGAAACAGGCCTAAAACCAAGTCTCCCAGTGACTTACAGACTGACTCTGAAAACAGCTTTACAAATGATACCTAGAAACAAATCAGTCTGAATGACCTTCGGCTGCCCCTCACCAGAGTGCTACTGCTAGAATTTACCAGAGTTTTGAAGATGACTGCTAATGCTCTAGGTCACAGTTGAACATTCTCAGCCAAAATGATCACCTCTTTCGTGTTTGAGTCAAAGCTTAGTCTAAGTGACTTTTGGCTCTGAAGTTACAAGCCTGCGTTTATTCAGTGTAAGGAATGGTTTATGGAGCTTCTCAGTGACCAGTAAGGACTCAGAGAACTGATTTTTTTTTAACCTGAGAAAAATCTGAAAGTTGGATAGAGAAATTTTTTTTTAATTCAAGTGGTTATTAGTATCAGATACATATGAATTCACCTACCAATTTCAGGAGGCATTCCAGAGATTTTTCTAGATCTTCACAAACCATTGTGAACATGACTGAGAAATTTGTAAAGAATTTTAATCTTGATTGAAAGGGAAAACAGATTTTTCTTTATCCTACCTGCCTTCACTGGTCTAAGGTGTTACCGATTCATTTATCAGCCTGTTTATTGATTTCCGATTTTTGCCCCCAAATAAGCCCTCTTATATTTCAGTTAGGTAAACTATATGCCAATTCCGAAGTACTTGGATGACTTACTAACTGTTTGTTCTGGGCTACCGTCACGGCCTTCTGCTCTTCCGAGGCATTCACACTCAGTTTCAGTTCCTCCAGCTCTTCTTTTAGCAGATTTGTTCTCATAATAGCCTGGTGGGCACTGCGGGGGTGGGGGGAGAAGGCCATGAGCAGAACCTCAAATATAACCGTCAAAGACACTGAGTAAAGCCAAGGACTATTTTTGGACCCCAGTTGAAAGCCACTAAAGGCTTAAACCAGATGCCCACAATAGTAAAAATATACCCATGATCTTTCACAGTCCTTGGAAAAGGAAGGAATTTGGAGGAAGTGGGGGGTGGGGCAGGGAGAATAGAGAAAAAAATCAACAAATATGTTCCTGCAGCTAAAGATTTGGAGGATCCCTTTGAAATCTATCATTGGCTGAATCACATGGTTCTTTCCTCCTACTAAGAAGATGTAATATTAGTTAATATTAGCTAATGCCATTCCACAAATATTTATTGAATGATACCATGTTCCAGGTGCTGCACCGTGTGTGGAGGCTACGATGGTGGACAAAAGAGACATGTTTTTGCCTTTATGGAGCTTACGGACCACTGAGGGAGGTGACAACCAAACAAATAATTACCAACAGTCTCTATATGATATGTTCTATAAAGAAGTTTTTATAGCATTATTTATAATAAAGCATTGGAAACAACCTAAATATCCACCAACAGGAAATCGATTAAATAAATTATGCTAATCCTTATCATAGAATTACCTATTTTTATCTCCCACTAGATTATAAACTGTTCTCTGAGGGCCTCAAAGAAGATACAATTTTTCTCATTACTAAGAAGTTACATTGATCATTCAACAAATATTTATTGAGCTGCAACTCTGTGTCAGGCATTGTATTATATTAGGCATTGAAAAGCAAAAGCAACCCAATAATGAGAACTCTACCTACCCAGAGTTTAGAGTCTAGTAAACAGATAATCATAATCACAATGCAGCATGCTGAGAACCAAAAGAAACAAAGGTTTCTGGCTTGTAGGCACCTGGAAGGAAGGTAGCATTATTCTGCAGTAGATATTCTGCTAAGCACAAGGGGAACCAGGATGAATAAGAAATAATTCCTCCCATCAACAAGGTCACAGTTAACACAGAAGACAAATTGTACTATGATGGGACCACTGCACACTATCAAAAACATGCTGTGAGAGCCGAAAGGAGACAGAGGCTCTTCGTGAAGGATTAGGGGAAGGAGAAAAGAGAATGGCACATGGCTTAATTTTGTAGATAATGATGTTCTGGCTGCCAATCCAGATTCCCCAGCCTTTCTGTCCATTCTGTGATTTACCTAATTCTTTTCTAATACATTTCTTGGTGGCTTAAATTAACCAGAGTCAGCTTCTAGTGCTTGCAAACAAAAATCCTGACCAGCACATTCATCCAAAGCAGTTTTGTTAAAGAAACGTTGAATAAAATTATATTTCAATTAAATACTAAATAAGCTAGTTGTGGAATGGAGAGAACTTAAGCATTTTTTTTTTTTTTATTTTAAAAGATAGTTTTAGAGGCTGGACTAGACAAGGTCAAAAGCTTTGAGGGTGAGAATGCTTTAGTGACATCTAGGTCCGCTCAAAAACTCATGCACAAGTGTTCATAGCAGCATTATTCATCACAGCCAAAAAGTGGAAATAACCCAAATGCCCATCATCTGAAGAATGGATAAACAAAATGTGGTATATCCACACAATGGGATATTATTCAGCCATAAAAAGAAACAAGGTAGTAATACATGCTACGACATGGATGGACCTTAGAAACATGCTAAGTGAAATAAACCAGACACAAAAGGCCACGCATAATTCCATGTTTATGAAATGGCCAGAATAGGCTAATCTACAGAGACAGAAAGTAGACGAGTGGTTGCCCGGGGCTGAGGGACGGGGTAGGAAATGGACAGTGGCTGCTAACAGGGATGGGGTTTCTTTTTGGAATGATGAAAATGTTCTGAAATTGGATGATGCTGATAATTACACAGCCTTAGAATATACTTAAAAACACTGAATTGTATACTTTAAAAGAATGAATGTCATGCTATGTGAATATCTCAATTAAAAAAAGATTTGAAAGAAAAAAGAACCGGAAGCCCCCAGCATGCAGTGCCCCAGCGTGGCTCACCTTTTAATCTGAAGGCGTAATTCAGCGCAGTCCTCTGATAATTGGCTGTTAGTTTCCTCCAAAGTTTCTAATGCCAACTTCAACTTGTTATTTTCCTCTTCCAATTTCTGCTTGTTGAAATGTAGGTCTGCTACATAGGTAACCAAATCAGACACCTCTCTGCAGGTGAAAGGATGAATGAGAGTAATCTACGTCTCTAATCCCTTCCAATCAAAATAAGGCATACGGTTAAGCCCAAACAGGCTTAAATATTCTTGTGAGCGTTTCTACTTTGCCTTCATTTGTCATCATAAACATAATTCATGTATACAATAAATATGTATGCAAACATTACAATAGCATCAAAGATTTTTTCAAGATTACCAGGTATTCATCATTTGACAGTTGTGAAATTAACTTCCGTAGCTTTTGTTTATTCCTTTCCATGTCACGCTCAACATCTGCCTCCTTCTACACTGAAGAAGTCCCTATTTCTGCCTGCAATATGGGAGGATCCTGAAATAAATGAACACAACACTCTTGACAAATTTCAGTAGGCCTTGAGGAAACAACAGTTCCTGGAGTCTCAGGTTTGCAGCCTATGGCTTACGATTTAGTGCTCATCTTTCCTGATATTTTGCATGGCTTGTTAATGATCGCGAGCATCACTCTTGCCCTGACACTAGTTCATGAACCCGTTGAGGGTCTGGACTGTGTGTTTCATGGCATCTCAGGGCTCCTTTTCTATGTTGCTACCTTATCCCAGTGCTTAGCCAAGTTGGGTAAGTGGTACCTACTCTGCCTTTTTGCACGGATAAACTTGAAGTGGCAAAGATAAAACAAGGGAAATGCAGAACCACCTCTCTTTAGTATATAAAACTTACAAATTTAGTGGAAAACAGCTTTTCTTATTTGTGCCTATAAGGTTCTATATTAAAGAAATACTTTAAAATCATCTCCAAAAGAACTTAAGGTCAATATTATAACCCTACTTCAAATGGAATTCATTTTCTATAGAAAACACTATGAAGTCAATGAAGAAGGATTTCACGAGTGAGCAAATGATTTTGGATTACTAGTCCTGTAAGAATTTTTGTTGCTGGGTGCAGTGGCTCTGCCTGTAATCCTAGCACTCTGGGAGGCTGAGGCGGGAGGATTGCTTGAGCTCAGGGGTTCGAGACCAGCCTGAACAAGAGTGAGACCGGTCTCTACCAAAAATAGAAAAAATTAGCCAGGCACCGTGGCTCGTGCCTGTAGTCCCAGCTACTTAGGAGGCTGAGGCAAGAGGATCTCTTGAGCCCAGGAGTTTGAGGTTGCAGTAAGCTATGACGACGCCACTGTACTCTACTCAGAGCGACAGAGAAAGACTGTCTAAAAAAAAACAATTGTGTTCCTAGTGAAACTGGTTCTAATGCAGGTGGCATAGAATAGTCAAGAATTTAAAATTATTAGTTCTACTGCAAAAAAAAAAAAAAAGGCTAAGTGACTTTATCATAACTGAAATATGTAGATTTGTGAAATAAAGAAAAATAAATAAGGAAAGTTGAGACACGTGAGGAAGCATTACAAGAAAGGGCACTTACAAGACTCCTCTAGATGTGTCTCCACCCAAAGCCTCGAAGCTCTCTGATGTAGAATCTGTCCTACCTGTGGTCATCTTAACTGAAACACATACAAGAGCGTTATGTGAAATCACTTTCTCCAAACCACAAGAAAGCAGCAGAACAATCCTGAAGAGACACACGTTTGCTTGCTCTACTTGATTGAAGACTGTCCTGTTGTTCAAAAACAGAATCATCGATGCTGCTGCTCAATCTACTGTTCGCTCCTTCCCTGTAGCCAAAAAACAAAACCAGTGAGCTAGGAATCTTTGCCAGAACAGTTCAGTTCATTTTTCAGATGTTCTCTGTACTTTCCTATTCAGGTATTTCTTTCAGAGTTGTAAAAAAAAAAACAAAAAAAAAAAAAACAAAAAAAACACAACTATAAGGAGCTGAATACTGTGCTAGGTGCTTAGAGCAATAGGAAAGAAACATAAGGCGTTACGTCCACTAGCCATGAACTGCCAACCTAATATGAAAAAGAAAACACACACAGCATATGATTAGGGGATGGGAGGTCTCAATGGATTAGGAAGTAGACAGCGTTTGGAGTGATAAATGGAGATTTGTGGAGTGGTAAGTGCAACCTTAAAGGATTGGGAAGGAAAGGCGTGAACAACTAATCCTTTGAGATACACTGATGGTGCTAGCATCCTCCCTTTCTCATGGAGAACCAGGTAGCATCTGGACTAATTGTACTTGCAGCATTTTGCATTTTACTCCTGAAATTTGGGGAATCCTCTATGCAGGCCTTTTTTTTTTTTTTGAGACAGAGTCTTGCTCTGTTGCCTGGGCTAGAGTGCTGTAGCATCAGCCTAGTTCACAGCAACCTCAAACTCCTGGGCTCAAGTGATCCTCCTGCCTCAGCCTTCAAAGTAACTGGGACTACAGGTGTGCGCTGCTATGCCCAACTAATTTTTTTCTATTTTTAGTAGAGATGGGGGTCTCGCTCTTGCTGAGGCTGGTCTTGAACTCCAGACCTCAAGTGATCCTCCTGCCTTGGCCTCTCAGAGTGCTAGGATTACAGGCGTGAGCCACCATGCCCGGCCTATAATTTGAGTTTTGTTACTTAATCTTTTTAAGGACCAAATCCTTAGCTTCTTTCTGGAGCAGCCACAAAATGCTACAGATTTGTGCTTATACCTCATTGGTTTCCAGTGTGAGACGTCTGTCAGATTGCTGGCTGGGCAGAAACACACTGTGTTCTGATTATTCCTACGGACACACTCATCACCATTTCTGAATTTCTGCTCCTATATTTTGTATTTATACTTCCCATGTTTCTTCCATTATATTTGTTATACAAATAAGAGCTTTTTCTTTTGCTCTCCCTCTGTTTTACAAATGGATTGTTGATATTTTTAACATATAATCAAACTTACATATTTTAGAAATATTAACATTCATAAGAGAACAAAATGTGAAAACCATGATGTGGAGATAATCATTTTGGCATGTATTCTTCCCAACTTTTTCCTTGACAAAAATTAAATTATACTACCTACAGAGACCTATGTATTTGAAATAAATACATATGACCATTTATCTTGTCAAATATTTATCTAATTGTTATTTTGAATGACTATTTAGGATTCCAGGGCATGGAAGTACTATAATTTATTTGTCCAGTTGTCTAGTTTTAAATATTTAGGTTGCTTCTATTTTTCACTGTCAGAAACTACCTTCTGTGTAAATATTAGAGCACATAATTATTTTTCTTGAAGTTACATTGTCGCCCAAAGAGACTGCATATTTTTAAGGATTTGATACTATTCCTAACTTTGTTTTTTAAAAAACTATGCCAACTTGCATTATTACCAATATATAAGAGGACTTATTTTTCCATCCTTTTCCCCACCATGACATAGCACAGAGTCTTTCTTTTAAATCTCTGTTAAACTCCAGGCAAAAAAGGTACATTCTCTTTGTTTGCATTTTTTGATTACTAATAAGATTATGTATTTTTATATATTTATCTTGTCTTCCTTATTCACCTATGTATGGCAAACACCATTTCAGCCATACTTTCTTAAGGCATCTATAAATGCTAACCCTGACAGAAATTAACAAATTTTTCCATCCTTTGGGTTTCATGTTTTCTTTAAGCAAATCCCTAGTATGTATCTGCTGATAGCTGGAGCTTGGTGCTGAGTGGGAGGCAGGAATTAGGTTTCCTGCGAAAGAAGATACATGTCTGCAGTATCAGGGACACGTGGGAACATGGGTGCCATTCTCTTTCTCTACCCTTTTTTCCAATTCCGTTATCCTTTCTTTTTCCCCTTAGCCTCCCTATATTCTAGGCTTCCAAATTACATTCCCTGACTGGCTCCACCGGCCTTAAAAGGGAGTCAGTCTTGAATTTAAATACATTTGCAGATTTGATAGTCAATATCAATAATGCACTTGACTCTGATGCCAGCTCAGTTCTTTGTGAGAACAAAAGAATATGTGCTCCACACTAATCATAAGAAACAAATACTATCAGAATTGACATATTAGAGGAGTGGTTCTCAAAGTGTGTCCACCACTCCCTACTATCAGCGTTACTGGGAAACTTGTGAGAATGCAAATTATCAGGCTTCACCCCAGACCTACTGAATACTGGAGGTAGGGCCCAGCAAGCAGGTTCAGCATCATCCAGTGCTTGTAATGCATGCTAAAGCAGGAGAAGCACCGGATCATAGCATTTTCATCAACAGAAAACAGCGATTAGCATCAATTACAATCCACTGTTAAAACAGAACCTTAAAATGCATCCCACTGGGACTCTGCTTACCATTTGTTTCTACAGTAAGCCATCCATTCTTTCATGAGGGCCTGGAAAGTTTCCAGATCCACATGGGGGTCTCTCTTCTCAGGATCCAGCATGTTGCATAGCTCCTCAAGGCCACTGTCTTCAGAATCTTGGCTATGTGTTTGTCTCAGGTAATCCATTATTTTGGCCACTCTGACTGAGCCTTGGGAAGAAGAAAGGGAAATTAGTTTTCAAAGATGGAGAAAGATACACTTTTAACAAGAGAGGTGCTTAACTCTTATGTCTCCTGGATCCTCGAAACATGCCACACAACCTTCACAGTCCTGTCACGCAGGCATGGAATAGCAGACCACTGGCCCTGGGCTAGAGTCCAATGGACCTAGTGTCAAATCTCGGCTCTGATAATTACTAGCTGTGTGGCTTTGGGGAAAAAAATCTGAGCCTCTCAGCTTCTTTGTGTCCGTAAGATATGAATGATGATATCTATCATATAGAGTTGTTGTGAGGTTTAAATATTGATGATATATGTAATCAAGAATCACTTACGGGAGGTGATCAAAATGGCGCTGTATGTTTTCTCTCATTCTTTCCTTAAAAAGCATTCAGTGAGGGAAGTTTTCCCTTTGCTCTACATAAAATTTCAGTCTCAAGTAAAAAGTTCAACTCTTTCTTTGCAGGAGAAGACTGAGTCCATTCTTCTACACAATCAGTCCTACTATCAGATTCAGAAATTAAAATCACCCAACTATGTTAGTAATTGACACACTAATCTTCTTTAAACATAAGACTTCTCTCTTACTCCCATCTAAAGGCTGCTTTGGGCTGGCTGCTTGCCAGGGAGAGGAAAAAAATAAGTAAAAGGTTGACAGGGTGGATGTGAGAGCGAAGGGTCTTCCCTTGAGGAAATAAGGATAGAACGTGACATAAGAAAAAAAATAAGTCTCGTAATTAGGAAGAGGAGATAGTTGTAAAGGAGACTGAATAACTTCAAAGGGAATATTAATTTAAGGTAACATGTCATTTAAATGTGATAGTAAGTACTGGAAAGAGAAACAAAATGACTAATACAATTATTTAGAGAGATTATTTTATTCTTATTTTTAGTAGAACTGGAAAGAAAGCTAGAAGACCAACAAGAACATATTTATCTCATTTTCCTTCACTAAAACTCTACACCTTCTATCATATACCTCAAAACTAGAAAGGTCTCCTATGATGGTTAATTTATGTGTCAACTTGACTGAGCCACGGGGTGCCAGATATTTGATCCAACATTATTTTGGGTGTTTTTGGATGAGATTAACATTTAAATCTGTAGACAGAGTAAAACAGAGTGTTCTCCCTAATGTGGGTGGGCCTCAGCCAATCAGGTGAAGGCCTGACTAGGATGAAAAAGCTGACCTTCCTCTGAGTGACAGAGAATTCTTCCTTCCGGGCTACCTTCAAACTGGGACATTGGCTTTTTTTTCTGCCTTCAGACTCAACTGAAATGTTGGCTCTTTCCTCATCTCAAGCCTGTAGGCTTTTAGACTGGAACTATATTATCAGCTCACCTGGTTTTCAGGCCTTAGGACTTAGAATAGAACAAATCATTGGCTCTCCAGAATCCCCAGCTTGGGGACTCACCCTGTAGATCTTGGAACTTGCTTGCCTCCATAATCACATGACCCAGTTTGTTACAATAAATCTCTTTAGACAGATACAGAGATATAGATATATCTCCCCACTGGAGAACCCTAGTACACATCCCACTTCCCTTCAGTGAAGCTCTCTTATTTTCTTCAGAAAAATAATTTCTTAAATCCTATCCAAGCAGAGAAGCTTCTGGAAACAAATAAGCCCCACTCATGCTAAAGATATAATTAAGAGTACATGCAAATATTTTGCTACAAAAATGTTCATACCAGTGTTGCTTCTAACAGAAAAAATAATATCCAATTGAGATTGAGTGGTTAAATATGTTACAACCCAAAAAATGTATAGCATATGAAGAAAATTAGTTGATGCACACAAGTACTTGACTTATTAAGTGAGAAAAAGAAGATTATAAAACAAGTCTGGAAACATTTCATGCATACTTAGGGAATATGTCATTATAGTATATCATATATTTAAAAAAAAAAAGTGGCCAAAAAAAAAATCTGAAACCATTTTTAGCAATCATATTGGAGTGGTGAGGTGGATAGACCCTAAGGCATTCCTGTGATCCTACCTCCTGGTGTTCACGTCCTGTGTGCTCCCCTCCTCTGGAGCATGGGAGTGACTTGGGACTTTTGCTTCTAACCTATAGAATATGGCAAAGATGATAGACTGTACATGTGTGGCATTGCATGATTAAGCTACCCAAGACAGTAACACCTGTCTTGCTGGAGTCACTGCCTTGCTGGCTTTCTGGGCTGCCTATATTGAGACACCCAGGTGGCCAGAAACTGAGGGAGGCTTCAAGCTGACAACAGCCAGAAACAAAAGCCCTTTCTTTTTGGCCTATAACCACAAAATGCTAAATTCTGCCAACAAAAGCAGGTTATTCCCCAGTCGAGCCACAGATAAGATGGCTGCCCAAGTCAGCATCTTGATCGCAGCCTTGGAATCCCTTAGCAAAGGGTCCAGCTAAGCTGTGCCTAGACTTGTTATCCACAGATGTTGTGAGTTAATAAAATTGTGTTGTGTCAAGCTGCCAAATTTTGGTAATTCATCAATAGAGAACTAATATAAGTAGTTTGGTATTATTACTCTGAAACTATTGTGTGTGTATGAGTAAAGCAAATGAGTATTTGTACTGGTGACATTGAGAACCAGGATTGTCATTGGGTGAGAAAGTGATTCAGAGATACAAGTAAAAACCCGACGGCTCTGAATTTGCATTGGAAGAAAGACTATGAACTCATAATGCATTTTAGCTTCAAAGAATGTTAGTACTTTCTATATCTAACCACTGCAAATGACTAGAAACAACCACCACTCCTTGTGCCCAGATTGTGCTCTCTATATAACATTTTCCATGAAAAGGTGCCATGGCTCCATGAAGAAATAACTGATTCCAAGACAGGAGCAGGAAATGTAAAAGATAAGCCTAGAGAATTTTATAATACAGGGAAAAACAAGGATGCTATTAAAAGCTATGGGGCACACATCAAAAGTATTAGTACCTGGGACATCAGGCTGCACTGGGAAGTAAGAAAATGCCATCGAAAGAGGGACTATATCAGACAGATACAGGAGCCAGCTTGAAGAATATCCTGATGGCCAATACTGCGACCATTTGGCATCAAAATAAATAATGATAGTAACAACTTATAAACCACCAAATATAAGAGGAATCCAGAAATTCATAGTAATAATAATTAATTAGTAAGAAGGTAAAACCCTTATGGCAGATTGATAGGTAATAAATATAGCAAGAATGAGGGAGAGAGAAAAATTCCCATTTGGCAACTAGTATAGTATCGTCATAATTGATTCAGGCAACAAATATCAATGGATGCTAAAAGGAGTGAGTGAAAGTTTGATGAGGAAGAGGATACTTATATACACTCAATGCATCTTCCTGTAAAATGCTTATCAACCACAAAGGGGAAAATAGTAACTTTACAAGGGAGAAACCACGCTAACCAAGTGATCAAAGTTAAGAATCCTGACATATCCTACTGAGGACACACCATCACTTCTGTAGTATGCCTGCCAAAAACGAATAACCTGAATCTAATCAAGAGGAAATAGCAGACGTTACACAAAGTAACTGGCCTATACTCTTCAAAAAAGTTAAGGTCAAAAAGACAAAGAATCTGAAAAACAGTTCCAGATTAAATTAGACTAAAGAGATGTGACAACTAAATACAAGGTGTAATTTTTGGATTGGATCCTGGACCAGGAAACAAAAAAAGCTATGAAGTATATGTATAGTACTGAGACAATTGACAAAATTTGAATGTGGAATTGTGAATTAGAGAATAGTATTACATCAATATTAAATGTTCTGATATGTGGTCATGTGAGCAAATGCCCCTTTACATAATAAATACACACTGATGTAGTTGGGAGTAAAAGGGCATAATATCTGCAACTTAGTCTTGAATGAGGGAGAGAGAGGGAAGAGGAGGGAGAGGGGAGGGGTAAAGAGGTGGAGAGAGAGGGAGGAAGGAGGGAGAGAGGGGGAGAGAGGGAGAGACCAATGATAAAGCAATTGGGACAAAATGTAAATAACTGGTGTATCTAAGATAAAGGACATATGTAAATTATTTTTACTTTTCTTAAAACTTTATATTTCGATATAATTTCAAACTAATAGAAAAGTTACACCCCCCCAAAATGACTCTGTAGTCAACATGAAAGATTCCTGCTGTTCAATGACAGACATCAATAAGATCAACATCAATAAGACAAATAATTACAATGGACAAAATATATCAAATATGTTAAAATCATGAATTCAAAATAACATACAAAACTTCATTGGACATCTCTGAAGGGACACTACAGGGACCAATTTATTATTTGCAAACTGGCTGATAAAGGGACATAGTCAAGCTTTTATCCTGCATCTCCTTCAGGACATGAGACCCAGAATAGCCAAATAGTTGACAAAGCAGAGTGGAATTTCTCTTTATAGATGCATTACAGCTGGCAAATTAGAAAGGAATGATAGAATATTACCATTTGCAACACCTAGTGAATGAATAGATCTAGGCTTTCATCATCAACCTTTGCCTTCTGATGAAAACACATAACACTATCTACGTAGAATTCTTGTCCCCCCAGAAAAGCAAAAAACAAACAAAAAAACCCCTCAAATTTTTATCTGATTAAACCTCTAAACATAGGAGACAGAGAAACAGGTTAAATGTTTCAATAAACATACAATCATCAAATTTCAGACTATGGGAAACTATAAAAGAACCAGTTTCTTTAACATAAATTAAGATGCAAAAAAGAGAGATGGAAAGGGAACATAGATAGAGCAGGCAACCAATTGCAATGAGCAAACCTTTCTTGGGTATTGATTTGAACATTAAAACTATTTAAGAAAAAAATATATGTATTACACCAATGAAAAATTTTGAACACTGACAAGATATTTGATAATATTAGGAAAGTATGTTACTTTTTCAGCTGTAATAATGGCATTATATTTGCGTTTAAAATCAGTCGTTATCTTAGAAATATGTGCTGAAATATTTACAGATGAAATAAAGTGATGTCTGGGATGTGTCTCAAAATAATCCAGGGTGGAGGAAAATGAGTGGGGTTGAAATGAGACATAACTGGTTACAACACATATATAAGCATTCATCGTACTATCATCTCTACTCCTATATGTATTTGAAATGTTCTATATAAGAAAAATTTAATCCACATAAAACAAAACCATACTGACAGAGGAAATTGTGTAAAGATATAAAACAAATCAGTAACAATGGTTACTCAGGGAAATAAGATTACTGATGATTTTTTCTCTTCTTATTAATGTTATTAATTTTATCACAATGAGCATGAATCATTTACATACTAAAAATTACTTGCAGAAATTTTAAAAAGAACACATCTCCAAAAAATGCAGAAGTGAAATATCTAAAATTAACTAAAAATTTTGAGTTAAACTTGTATATAGTGGTTTTATATATTTAAAATACATAGTTCTTGTGGGGAAACACCCATGACATGTAGATAGTTCCAATCAATGATTACAGCTGGTAGGTCAGCTGCTAAGCTCAATAAAATCATTCAAGTCACTGTTAAAAAATGCAAAATAGGTACAAAGAAATTATAAAGAAATAACCAAGACCTAAATAGCCAATCTTATTCCCAAATTAGGTTGCATCCACCACAAGTGTAGACACAGAGACACCCCTGACCCTCAAACCATGTCCCTTTCTCTCACAATACAAAGTACAGATGACTTGGTTAGTGCCACCAAATGTTAAAGCAGGTAACTTTCGACTTACCTTTGTGTTTTGTGTCACATGCATAAAATATACTTGTGAGCACCTCTTCCTCACAGGCCCTGTTGGTGCTGTCTGTTCCATCTTTGCCATCAGCAGCTCCTTGTTTCCATCCTAGTAGAAGAAAAAGTTTGCAAATCTAGATGCTTTTCTGTGCTACAATGACGACTTTCCATTTTTTTGGTTTAACTTTAACAAGAAAAGCTATTTTAATAAACAGTCACCCACAAGACTGGTAACTTAAATGGACCAACAAAAAAGTAGTCTTGAAAGGTCTCCTATTATTCATTTTTCCTTTTACAAGTTTTTGAGGTTTTTTTTTTTGAGACAGCGTATTGCTCTGTTGCCCTGGATAGAATGCAGTGGCATCGTCACAGCTCACTGCAACCTCAAACTCGTGGCCTCAAGCGAGCCTCCTGCCTCTGTCTCTCAAGTAGCAGGGACTACAAGTGACCACCAGGATGCCTGGCTAATTTTTTTTCTTTCTTTCTTTTTTTTTTTTGGTAGTCTCACTCTTGCTCAGTCTGGTCTTGAACTCCTGGCCTCAAGCAATTCTCCCACCTTGGCCTCTCAAAGTGCTAGGATTATAGGTGTGAGCCCCTGTGCCTGGCCTCACTTTGTAAGTTTTATAAAAGGGAGGGGAAGGAGAGATGGTGAGGGAAATGCATTTTTTTGCCCTTTAATGTGAAAAGTGTCCTAAGAAAAAGCAACTTACTATAACACAAACAGGAATATTTTTTAAGAAAAACAGAAAGCAGAAACTAGCTCTACAGATAATGTGTCATTTTACATTGTTTTGTTTTTCAGTGCCTATTACATATGGGACTCTTGCAATCTTCTAAGTAGAGTTCCCCACATTTCAACTGGCCTGCAAAATTCACATGCTCTCCTGGCCCATGTCCTTGGCTCCTGAAATGGAACCCACACTCCATTACATGTTTGTTTGACTCTAACACAAAGTAATGCCGAAATGGTCATTTCAGCAAGACACCTGGGAACTGTATGAATTTTAACTCCCCTGTATCTATGTATTCCCATCATGACATTCTAATTTGGCCTGGAGAAAGTCTGTTTGCAGGTCAGTAGAGAAATATCACATGATTATGATTATAAATACAATCCAGAATTTCTATCAGCTTTTTAATTGGAAGCATCAAAAATACTTACATTTTACACATAAGATTTTCTTTTAGGGGAGGCGAAGGAAACAAACATGGTTAAAACCGAAAGGAAAAGATGGATGCTTTCATCCAAACTTTAATAATGTGGATTCGTTTTTTTCAGTTCAGGTATTTTAAATGTAGATATGCTTACTGCTCTATTGGAAGAACAAACATTAAAAGATGAATATTTACCATCTTCATTCAGAGGTAATTTCTTCACCACTGAATCCTGAGGATCAAAACATTCAGAGCTTTGACAAAAGTTGGAATCAAAATCAAGTGTCGAGGTACTAAAATTATTTTCCCTACAATAGTTATGGAAACCCTTGTTCCAGAAGAACTCCCCTTTTCTGATCTGTGACATCAAAGATGTATAATTCTTATTGCTCTCCGACCTTGGCTTTGAGATGTTTTCAGAACTTGTGAGAATAACAGAGTATGTCTCAGTCTCAGAGGGGCTGAGGAGAGCAATGGATGGGGTTCCTGGAGATACTATTTGAGGAGATGAAGTGAAGGTGTCAACTTTCTCAGAACTTGACAAATGAGAGTCTGGCATGGGAACGTGACCAGCTGTCAGTTTCCTTAGTACCTCTTCAAAATTTTTCTTGGTGTTGGTCTGTGGACTATCAAAACTGCTAGACTGGTATTTGATTATCTGTTGAATCGGATTTGAAATTGCTTCTCTCCTTTGTATGGCTCTGATTTTTCTACAGATGCTTTCCACTGGGTGATGCCGCTTCTCAGGGACCTTGCTTGCAGAGGCCATTGGTGACTTTCCTCCAATTACACAGACAAAGTGGCTAAAGTATAGGCAAAATAGATACGTATTTAAAAGTTAGCACTGTCCTAACAATAATTTAGCAGCAGGTAATTTATTCCCTGAATCAACTTTGGAGGGCTCAAGACCAGATGCTCAATTGCTTTAAGCAACTTTCCATGCATTTAACTTTGGCAATCAAACTTCTGGAAAAGAACAGCTGACTTATGTAAAGGATTTACCATGTGCCAGGCATAGTGCTAAGCTCTATACCCTTCAACTCATTTCATCTTCAAAACAACTGAGGGCCGAGCACGGTGGTTCACACCTGTAATCTAGCACTCTGGGAGGCTGAGGCAGGAGGATATCTTGAGGTCAGGAGTTCAAGACTAGCTTGAGCAAGACTGAGAGTTTGTCTCTATCAAAAATAGAAAAAATTATCAGGCTGTGGTGATGTGCACTTGTAGTCCCAGCTACTTGGGAGGCTGGGGCAGAAGGATCACCTGAGCCCAGGAGTTTGAGGCTGCAGTGAGCTATGATGATGCCACTGCATGCTACCCAGGGCCACAGAGCAAGACCCTGTCTCAAAAAAAAAGAAAGAAAAGAAAAAATTATCCAGGCACAGTGGCATGAGCCTATAGTCCCAGCTATGAGGGAGGCCACGGCAGGAGGATCACTTGAGCCCAGAAGTTCAAGGTTACAGTGAGCTATGATGACATCATTGCACTCTACCCACAGCAACAGAGCAAGACTCTGTCTCAAAAATTAAATAAATAAATTACTAGTCTAGGCAAAGAGTTACAATCATTTGAATAGTCACAACCAAATAGTTGAATAGTTATCACAGTATTAGTTTTGAAAGTTATGATTTTTAGGACCTTGACAAAAATTTCTATAGATGTTTTTTAAATCCCCTAATAAAGAATGAACAAAAAGTATGGAAATTTTTAAAAACCTATAGTTGAAAGGAGTATCTAGAAAGACAGGGAAGATGATGATACTCAAAATCCTCTCAGTCTGGCTTTATCCTTTTTTTTTTTTTTTTTTTTTGAGACAGAGTCTCGCTTTGTTGCCCGGGCTAGAGTGAGTGCCGTGGCGTCAGCCTAGCTCACAGCAACCTCAAACTCCTGGGCTTAAGCGATCCTACCGCCTCAGCCTCCCGAGTAGCTGGGACTATAGGCATGTGCCACCATGCCCGGCTAATTTTTTCTATATATATTTTAGTTGGCCATATAATTTCTTTCTATTTTTAGTAGAGACGGGGTCTCGCTCTTGCTCAGGCTGGTCTCGAACTCCTGACCTCGAGCGATCCACCCGCCGCGGCCTCCCAGAGTGCTAGGATTACAGGCGTGAGCCACCGCGCCCGGCCAATCTGGCTTTATCTTACTTGAATATGATGACCATCCGCTCCAGCCAATGAAGTTTCCACTATCCTTTACTATTTAGGACCATCTCTGAACCTTTATGGCGTCTCCTGACAATGCCTTCTTTTCCACCTATGCAGGGCTTATCTTTCCATGTGTAGCCTAAAACACATTCCTCTCTTAAAATTCTGGAATCAGTGTATACTCACTGGACTTAACTCTTTCTGATCTCTCCTAGGATTTATTATTGTACTGTATATTTTGTCATTTAATTAAATGGTTTTATTCTTGGATTGTTTCAAATGTGTGTGCATGTTGTCTCCTCAAAAATGCTTTTAATTCTTGTATTCAAATGCCATGATGTGATTCTTTTCTAGATATTCAATTCGTAATTGTTGGCACAACTGCTAATCTGCAATTATATAGGATACCTATAATTACCAGGCTTGTGGCCATGCCCCCCCCAGCTGCTGTGATTTTTGGCTCCCAACTACATTCAGCTATCACTTTTTCTGGAGAATTAACCCCCTTGTCTAAACAAGAGCTGCTCAATTGCTCCAGTGGGAGGGTAGAAGTGAAATAGTAGTAATGACAGAAGAGAATTTGCTTGTGAACACAATGCACTCCAAATCTATAAGTAACTAGGACGTGACTGAGCAGGAACACATCTAACTTCCCCAGGTCAAGCAAAGGGCCTCATTAAAGACTGGTTAAGTATCTATCAGGGTTTTCAATTTGAGTTGACTGTTTCTCCCTTCCAGAGCCAGAGAATTGAGGGACAGGGCAGGTACGAGGCTAATAGATGCCCTGGAGCCGGAACCTCAGACTTCCAAACCCTGTGCACCCATGTCGCTGAACAACAATGGTGTGTTGTTTTAGCCACGAGACGCCTCATTTTGTAGGCATTTGTAACCGACCCAGATTAACGTTCCTGGTGTACAAGGCACACATTTGTACTTGCTTTTCCAAAGCATTTTTCTCCTTCTACCATCTGTCCCCTAAACTTCTACGACTCACCTGAGTCCTGCTTGGTGGTTGATAAGCTAAACCTTATGAAGAGTACACTTAAGGCACTGGCTCTTCATGAGCTAACAAAGCTTCACAAGATTAACTTGTTTTGCTTTTTCTAATGTTAACTAGAAAATCTGTGGGAATGCAATAAATAAGATGGGGTGGTAAAGATTTCGAAATTTGTGCCACCTTCTCCATATACGGCTTGGAAATATCTACCGTCTCTTCTGTCTAAACTTCTTAACCTCTTTTTTAGTTTTAGATCCTGGTAGAAAAGATCAGCTGCAGTCTTCCAGAACACTTAAAAATACAAGTCTAACTTGCTTTGTATTGTACAATAACTGCCTTTGAAAAAGCATTAACTGAAAATTAAAAACAGAGTGAATTGTACTAGGAGAATCAGTTGGAGTCTTTTAAAAGGAATTTCCCCTTATTTATCTGTTTTAGCTGATTGAGTATTTACTGTGTAAAGAGGATACACCTGTAGAAATCCCAATGGCAAGTGCTTCTTTTGCTTTTAGGTTCTACGAACTTTAGTTACATTTTGTGTGCTTTTAATATCCATTCCTTCAAGCAGTCAACCAATATTTATTAAATACCTATTAAGTGCTAAGCCCTATGCAGATACTGGGGATACAATGATGAACAAAACAGAGCATCTGCTCTCCCAAAACCTGCAGTCTGTGGAAGATACAGACATGAACAAGTGAGCCACTAGGGTTGCCAGATTAAATGCAGGATGCCCAATAAAATTTTAATTTCAGATAGACAATGATAATTTTTTAGTATAAGTCTGTCCCAAATGTTGCATGGAACATGCTTATACTAGAACATTATTTGTTATTTATTTGAAATCCAAATTTCAATGGGTGCCTTTTATTTTTATTAGCTAAATCTGGCAATAGTAAAGCCCACAAATAAATAATTACTCACATAGCCAGGAACTATGATAGCCTATAATAGATTATCCCAGTTTGGGAATGAATGCAGGGAAAAATTTAGGGGCATCTATTATGTGTCATGTACTATGCCTAATACTATACAAATTGTTAGCTAAATCCAGGGTTAGAAACAGAACATTTTAAAGTGGAGCTATAAATATGCTACAGGAATTTCCACTTGGATTCACATGAGCTAAATGTAAAGTAAAATAATGTTAGAGATTTCCCGTGCCGCTCTTATTTCACTAATCTTACTGTTTAATCCCTCCTATTGATTGAATATGCTTCACTGTCCTTGATTATGGAATCTTAGTCCCATTTATTATTGCCTGAATTGTCTTGTTGTATATAGTAAAAGCTCCTGAATCAACGCTTTTCAACCATCTGCCTGATCCAAAACTACAATGCAACAATGAAAAGTCTCTGATGATGGCAACAGTACAGGTGGGGAATCCACAGCCTTGGGGCCACAGGTGGCCTTCTGGGTCCTTGAGTGTAGCCTTTTGACCATATCCAAATTTTACAGAACAAATCTGTTTAATAAAGGGATTCATTCTGCGGAGTTTGGATTCAGTCAAGGGGCCACACTGGGGGACCCGGAGGGCCACATGTGGTCTTGAGGTCACAGGTTCCCCACCCCAAAAATTCATTGCAAAGAAAGTCGTAACATTGATCCAGAGGTACAAACGTAGCATCCTTGAAAAAGCTGGCAGATTTCAGGGTGATTCAAAAGGCTCTTTAGAAAGCCTTCTGAATCAAATTCTAACTCACAAAAAGATTGTGTTGACAATGTAATTATCTTTCCTTTACCATTTTTTCCTTTACCACGATTTTTTTTCTCCCTTTACTAATGTTATTTCTTGAACATTGAACTTTCAAACTTTAGGTCAGGCAGGCAGATTTTTTTTAAATTATTCAATACTTGATTATGAAAGCCAGACAAATCTCTCATGACTCACCTGAGCTCCACTTGGTAGTTTAATTAATGTAAAATCCTTAATTAATGAATGTAAAAAATCTAAATATACATGTAGATAGATAACTAGTTATAAACAAGGGGTTCCTTTTGCCAAAACAGCCCTTCACTAATGATTAGATGCCATGAAACTCTTCATCAAAACATGAGAAGAAACATCTGCTCACTAAGACGTTCCCAGGAAACTCATCTTTAGGGAGCTCAGTGGGAGGGCAGACCACGGTTTTCCACTTCACCAGAGAATTTTATATTTGCCAGATTAAACTGTTTTCAGTCTCTTTGTGACTAGTGTTTTATGTGATAAAATAATAACGCTTACTTTTTCCTGCCCTTTCTAGAATAGTTGATAGCAGCTGTTAATCAAGATGATTTGCAAACAAGTCCCAGATTTAGTAAATGCTCAGTGAGTTTGTCATCTGCAACCTTTCTGATTATTAATAAATGCAAGCTGGTATAGACTAGAACCCTCTCCTCCCACCATTCACTTAACCTTGTTATATTAAGCTTCTTGGCTGGGTCACACCAAGCTTGTTATAAACATCTCTTATTGGAACAATTCCTGAAATAGCAGAGTAACACATATGCTTCTGAAAACTGTGTTCTGTTTCACTTATCGTATGAGGTCTGGTTTTCTTCTCAGAGACCAGGAGGAGACCTACAATAAATCTCTCACTCCAAGAACTCAGGTGCTCCCATGTTCTTTAGTCCACAAAACTACCTTACTTCTTTCCACTAATGCACATTCCAGATGGCCAAGCCTGGAAACACCATTAAGGACTTTAAGTATCCGAAAACCCCCTTGAAAACAATTCTGGGATTTGCCCCTGGTAAGAGCCACACTTCTGGGGAACCTAGCTTTACCACTCTCAGCTACCAATCTTTTTCCCCCTATTATTTAAGTGGTTTTCTTTTCTAGATTGGTTTCAAGTTTTCAATGAACTCTGTTGAACCGCTAATACAGCCTGATATTGGAGCTTTGTCTCATTTGCTTCAGGCATGTCGAGGTTGGGGTTGGGGTGAAGGAACAACAGGGCAGCTTAGCTCTGAGATTGCTTTTTTAGTTTACTGTTTAGGGCAGTACTTTCTTGGCCTTAGCTGACTGACTGAGGGCCAGCATCAGCCAAAGTTGAATTATTTACTTGGGGAAAACTCACCACCGTATTTTCACTTCACTTTACCAGCACTCCAAGAACCATCTTCTGCAAACTGGGAAGAGAGAGCAGCGGCCCACAGATCAGATGACGTGGGTGGAGCTAATTTCTACAGGGCAGCTGGGTGAGGGGAAATTTAAAAGCTGGAGAGGAGGGAAGCCGCTGATCAGCTGCACCTGCCTGGGTTCTTTCTAGCTGAGATAATGAGAGCAGCAAAAACGCGTAGGAGGGGAAGGATGACAGCTTTGGGTACGGGCGCCATTTTGGTGCACTCCCCACCACAGTAATAACAAAATAAAGCTCACTCCCAATGCACTACCTCTAATTCTCTCTAGGATGAAAGAAAAGTCATTCTTTAAATTAAATTTCATACGTTGCTATTGAGCCAAATGCTGTATAGTTTTTAAAACATTGATGAAATTGTCCCTGCCTTTTATGGGACCATATCTGGTTTGGGAGACACCGTATATAAATTGTACAAAGTATACTAATGAAACAAAGTACATGAGTGGCACATAAATTAAGCTCCATGGGAGGTCAGGATAGGGTAAGTTCAACGTAGGTTGAAAGGTGTTTCTAAAGGAAGTGGTACATCGCTGGGCTTTAAATAGTAAAACATTTTGGGTAGCTGGGGGCTTGGGCAAAGCTGAGCAGTTGGGAGAGAGAGAGAGAAAGCACAGTGGGGAGACCAAGATTGTTGATTGGCATCACCGGGCAAGCGGTGTGATGGAATGGACCGGGGAGATAGGTGGGCGGATGCGGAGCGGTGGAAAAAGTGTGAGTTTGGAAGGTAGGACGCGGCCACATTCAGACATGAATGACATCTTCTCCAATGCCATTTCCCATCCAAGGAAATACTATTCGGCTGAGACAGTGTTTGATCTTAAAAGCAGAAGAAAATAAAACCTACTGTAAAACAAACAAACAGAAAAGCAAACCAGGATCAGGGCCCTAAACACACAGCCCAATGCCTCCAAACTGGAACATTTTGTCATCAAACTGGCAGTTTCGTGTGATACCTTCCAGGCTTCTCTAGCCGGACCACTTACGGTCCCTGTCCTTATGTCTCACAGACATTAACACAGGTGATTTCCTACTTCTCTGTTTTCTCTCTCCCCTGCTCCACCTAGGGCATTCTGAAAATCTAGTTTTGGAATATCTAAATCTTTATATATGCTCCTCTCATCAGGTGAGAAGAAAGGGGAGGCAAGTAGTTAAGAGTTGGGGCTCTCAGTTCAAATTCCAGCTCTGCAGCTTGCTGGCTTTGTGACCTTAGATAGATTGCTTAACTTTCTGTGGCTCAGTTTCTCAATCTGTAAAACTGCATCAATATCATGCAGTGACGTCCTGGGTGTGGTGCAGGGATTAAATGAGATAATACATGCACAGCCCACAGAACCTCGCAGCACATTCTGAGTACTCAGTAACGTTAGGTATTATCATGCACTGTCTGAAGGTCCTTTAATTTGTTCCGGTATTAGATGTCCTCTTAAAGCAACAAATGGCACCTAGAAAGAAATGACCAGTTAGCCTATTCCTCTCATGAGACTTGCTCTGTTTAATTTCCCATTAAATGCGCTCTCATAACATCCATGATCTGCTTATCAATCCACAGATACCGAAACTAGCAACACCCAGAGAGATTTCCCTCCTAGTCATAAGGGAAGCCAGTAGCGGAGCCAGAAATAATATTCAAATTCTGAACTCACTAGACCATATCGCCTGTCTGACAAATCATACTCTTCCTGCGTCCAAGGAGTGTAACATAACTGATGTTTCTCTGAGCAATAAAGGGAATATCATGAACTGTAAATTCCAATGGATCTGTAATGAATTGCATTAACACGTGATTTCATTATTTATCTAATATTGCCCTCATTATTGTTCTCAGAGAGCACCCACAATGCTGGGCTCTGCTCACTGGGAGCAAACAAGGAAAACAAAGGCTGGTGACTCCTGTACCTGCCCCAAAGCACCCAGAAATATGCAGCCTCTCCTGAAACAGCTTTTCCAGCTCTGAACACTTGTTTAGTTAACACACAAAAGAGTACAAAGGGATCAAATGCAGACTTGACAAAAAGAAAGCCAAGACAGGGGCTCATGTTTTAGACACACTGCAGGTAGAGTTGGTAACATAGTTGTTACTTGCCAAGTAACCTGAAAGCAACTCATTAGATAACCTGTAAAGGATACCAATCCCAGCCTTCAAATGGCATTTCAAGGAAATTAAATCTTATCATGTAAATAGGTCAAAACATCTATTTAAATAACGTGTCCCCTTCTCTCTAATACAATCTTCGATATTGTTAGATTATCAAGCTTTAAATATATGTTGGATCTCCAGGATTAATCTCTGGTTGATCCAAGGAAGTCATTCTGTCTAACCAAATATAAATGGGGGTGGGAGGGTGTTAGAGTTTAGAGTCACTACTAGAAGAAAAGAAGGAAAGAAAGAAAGAAAACCAGATAATGGAACCCTCCTCTAGTGTATGCATGGACAAACATACTTTTTTTTTCTCAAAACACACTCAGTGGGGTCGGGTGCAGTGGCTCACGCCTATAATCCCAGCTATTTGGGAGGCTAAGGTGGAAGGATTGCTTTAGGCCAAGAATTTGAGACCAGCCTGGGCAACACAGCGAGATCCCATTTCTACAAAAAAATAGAAAGATTAGCCAGGTGTGGTGGCATGTGCCTGCAGTTCCAGCTACTAGGAAGGTTGAGGCAGAAGGATCATTTGAACCCAGGATCTGGAGGTTACTGTGAGCTATGATCACACCACTACACTCCAGCCTGGGAGACAGAGCAAGGCTCTGTCTCAAAAAATGATGGAAAAAAAGTGCCATCTATTTCCTAAAGGACTTTGACTGATACACACTCAGAGATTCTTACATTACACAAAGGATGTAACACCTCCCTTAATTTCTAATATTTTGTCTTTATTTTTAAACTCTGTGTAGCCTGTCCCTCTGATTAAGAACTTGCAGCTAATTCAAAGAAAGAGATTCGACGGAAAGAAAAAAAAAACTCTACAAACTTTCATTTTAAAATTTTAATAGCTGTTGCCAAATTGGTTTCCATAGAGGTTGTATCAATTTATAGCCTCTCCAACAATCTGTGAGCCTGCTTGTGTCCCCACACCCTGACAAATACAATGTGTTGGTCTCCGCCAATCTGATAGGTGAAATATGGCATCCAATCATTTTAATTTGCATTTCTCTCACTATGGTTTCGTGTGTTTAAAGCCATTTGTATTTCCATTTCTAGGTTCTATTTGTTCATATTCTTTGGTCATTTTTCAAAAAGGGCTTGATTTTATACATTTCAACAGCTTTTTGTATATTATGAGATTTAGTTCTTTGTAATATGTATGACAGATACATTTTTACCGTGTGTCCTTTATATTTTTTGTTTATGGTGTTTTTTGCCACACAGATTTTTTTTTTAAATATAGTCAAATTGCAATCTTCTTTCATGCAGCTTCTGAGTTTGTGTTAGCCTTAGAAAAAAGCTTCCTGGCTCCAGAATTATAAAAACATTCTCCTAAGTGTTTTCTTAGTGTTTTATGATTCCATACATTTGGAGTTAATTTTAGTGTTTAGAGGAATGGGACTCCCCCTTCATTATTTTTCAGATGGCTACCTGGTTTTCTCTAGGAAATTACCCTTCTGATTTACTTGCACATATTTATGAAGAAAAATGTAAAAATACATTTATTATAGTATCCTTTGGAATAGCAAAATACTTAAAACAACCTTAGCATCTTTCAACAGAGTACTGGTTACATAAATTGCAGTTCATTACACACTGGACTAGAATATAGCTGTTTAAAAGAAAGAGGTTCTAACAGTACTGATATGGTATCCCAAAATTATGTGGTTAAGTCAACCCTACACTGAAGAACAGGGCTTACATTATTTCTGATTAAAACAAAACAACAAAACAAAACAGAAAAAACCATACAATACAAACACAAAACAAAACGCACATACACATAGAAACCTGAGACAATGATAACCCCAGGAGGGAAAACTGGGGAACTAAGGAACAAAGGTAGAAGAGAGATTTAATTATTTCTGCCTATTTTTTTGTTCCACATCCACGTGAAATATCACTTATTTAAATAAATGAATAAAGAAAAAAATAGATTTTTAAAACTCAAATTATTATGTTTTAGTGACTGATTCATTATCTCATAATGTAGATTTGTAAGACATTGTCATTTACAGTATTGAAACCCGCCGTTTCCTTCAGCAAAACGCTTTATCCATGTGTGAAAATGTGGATAAGTAGCACCCTCTGCTGGTAAATAGTTGAAATTCAGTGACCCCCAAAATCAATAAATGTACCTATGAGTTAATCTTAGGTTCAAATTTGTGGTTACTAGTGTGTGTTTGAACGGTATATCGTAAGAATGATAATATTTTGTATTATCGTTTTTAAAACATAAATTAATTTTCTAAAGTTACAAAAGCTACATATTTTGGTAGCAGTCCACAATTCTAGTTAAAAATTTTAACTGTTGTCTGGGTGCAGAACTCTGCTTTTGATTATGTGGGAACAGTGAGGATAAAATAACTATTTTTAACAATAGTTATCACCAATTTGTATAAAAGTAAGCATGATTGTGTATGTTTGTCAGTCTGTTTATTTTCATCATGTTCGTCACCACCATCATTCATTCATTCAACAAACAGAGAGTACGGGGTGTGTCCACTGTATATCCCTAGAACTCATGCTAGGGATACACAGTGAACACAATAGGCAAACTTCTTGCTCTCACCAAGCTTACTTCCTACAGGAGGAGAAAGAAAATTACATAATAGGCAAAAAAAATAGTATGTTATAGACTGATAAATGCTAAAGAAAGAAAAATAGAGAGAACATGAAGAGTGATTTTGGAGGAAGCTTTGCAGTTGTAGACGGGGTAGCCAAGGAAGGGCTCACCAGGAGGTATACTTGAATAAAGACCTGAGGAAGCGAAGGAGGCAGGCAGAGGATACCTGAGGAAATGCATCCTGGCAGAGGGAAGAGCAAGTGCAAAGGGCCTGAGGTGCACATTTGCCCAACATATTCAAGAAACAGCAAGGAGGCCGGTGTGGCTGGAGAGACATAAATTTAGGGAAGAGTAGTTGGAAATGAGGTCAGAGCACTAAGGGGAGGGGAGCAAATTATACAGGATCTTGGTGTTGTAGAAGGACATTGGCTTTTGCTCTCAGGGAGATGGGAAACCACCGAAGGATGTTAAGCAGAGCAGAGATGTGTTTTGAATACATGAATGAAGTGAAGGGAGTCAAGGACAGAAATAGTGAGACTAGTTAGATGTTTACAGCAATAATCTGGGAGGAGAAATGATGACAAGAAGTCACGGATAGTTGGATATAGATAGAGACTGTTAGACAAGGCAGGACATGCTGGCAGACAAAATGTGGTACGAGAAGGAATAAAGAAGAACTTCAAGATCGTGAGCTTATGTGCACTGTCTGGGCTGGACACGCTTGTAGCTCCGACTCGGGCAGTGCAAATGCAATATATGTAAACTAAACATTTGCACCCCTGTAAAATTTTGGAAAAAAAAAAAAGATTGTGACCTGGGCAACTGTAGAAATGTAGCTGCCATTGATTGAGATGGTTTAGAGGGACGGAGGGATACCAGAAACTCAGTCTTAGAATGTTGAGTTTGAGAAGCTATTAAATATTTAATTCACCAAGAATAGTGTTTTAAATTTTTTTTTTGTTTTTTTAATTGGCAAGTAAAAATTGTTTATATTTGTGGTGTACAACACGGTGTTTTGAATATACATACACATTGGGGAATAACTAAATCAAGCTATTTAACATATGCGTGACCTCATATGCTTATCAATTTTTTGTGGGGAGAACACTAAAAATCTACTCTCTCAGCCATTTGCAAGTGTACAATGTATTGCTGTTAGTTGTAGTCACCAAGATGTACAGTAGATCTCTTGAATTCACTGCTCTAACTGAAATATTGTACCCTTTGACTCACATCTCCCCAATCTCCTCACCACCTCAGAATAGTTCTTTGTTGTCCTATTTCCTATATAAACCTTCCACATAAAATGGAATTGTACAAAGTCAAAATAAAAGTGAATCTGAAGTGTCCAATAGGCACTGGGAAATATGGTCTGGATTCAAGGGAGAGGTTCGAGTTGAAGATGAAAATCTGGACATTCTTAGCATGAAGGCGGCACGTCAGGCTGTGGGAGCTCTTGACAGCCCAGGGAGTGAAGGCAGAAAGCACAGAGAAGTCCTAGATCTGAGCCCTACAGCCACCAACATTCACCAGTCTGGGTGAGGAGATGAGGGGGAACCAGAGAATGAGATTGAAAAATTGGTGGAAAATCCGGTGAGTATGGTGTCCTGGAAGCCGAGTGGAGAAAGAGATTTAAGGAGGAGGAGATATTCGGCTGATGATCGGACAAGTACAACGAGGACTGTGACCTGACCTGGGATTAGCAAGGAAGGAGGAGGTCACTGGTGATCTTGATGAGAACAACGTCATTAAAATGTGTTCCAAAGTGAAAGGGTGGAGAAAAATTAGAGACTGTATCTGCTTTGTCAGAGTTTGCTGTGAAAGGAAGGAAAGAAACAGACACTTCAGTGAGAGAAGTGGAGTTAAGGGAATTTTTGTTTGTTTTGGTTGGGAGAATAACCATGTGTTTGCATGTTTATGGTAATGATCCAGTGGGGGGGGGGGGGGATGAATGGTAAAAATGGCAGAACCTGTCCTGGAGTTTGTGTCAGAGGATGACTCTTAGGGCACAGGTGGAGCAGCAAGGACAGGCTGTCCCCCAGGAAAGGGGAAGGACAGAGTGTGGGCACAGATGCAGATTGTGCAGGTTCAGGGGAGGGAGTTTCAGGTGCTTCCTCTAATCACTTCAATGATCTCAGGAAAGCCATAGGCAGGAAGTGTTAGAAGTCTGAGGGAAAAGGGAAAGTATAAAATACTTTAGAAGAAAATACAACAGAGAATGGATTAGGGAAACCCAGCATGATTTCTGGGCAGCATGAAAGATCTCAAGAAAATGCAGGGTCCCAAATTTAACAGGAGACCAGCTAGCATGGTTACGTGTCTTTCAGCTGCATGGGTGCAGGCACAGAGCAGGTGGAGAATTGGAGTTAACTAGGGATCAGTGGGTTGAAGATCCTGGAAAGACTGAAGATCGGTGAAGCTGGGATACTAGAAGGGGTGAGCTGGAAAGTTAGCAGGTGGCAGGCAAAGAGTGGAACACAGTTATGACAGGGCTGCAACATTTGGTAATGACAAGGTCAAGGGTACGGCCATGGAGTGAGTGGCTGAGTGTGCTCTGGTACCTCTGTAAGCCCACAGCTTATGCTCTTTCTCCAAGAGGGGGCCTCATGTGGCACCTAGTGCCTGAGCCATTTGATTTAGATGTACTGTTTATATATCCGTCTTGGGTATATTTTTTGAAAATAATCCCTTGAGTGGTTCATGTGTCCATATCATACACTAGAACACTGAATAGAATGCACACTAGTATTTTTTAAATGGAAGACACATTTCATTCCTCCCAAATATGCAATCATAAATACTTGAGAGCCCTACTTAGCTTGCACGACAAACATGTTTTTACTTTTCCTGCCTGGCAGGTAAGAATTACCGTTACACAAATATTGCATTCACTTCCTTGTTTTTATGATATACAAACTGGAATCACTTATTCACCATGACTTTTCTTGCATAAAACTATTCACGAAGTAAATAGCACACAGAGCTGAGTAACAAATCAAGCATCCTATGTAAGATCTAGGCATTCTCTACATACCAAAATCAACAGCGTTGGCTTTGTAATTGTTAGGAGAGAGAGGAAGTTTCTCGGAGAATTTCTAGTCCTAAATATCTGGATTTGGAAATCAGCAGCCAGGTATGAAGCTGCTATAAGGCTAGGATAATCCTACTACTCACTGTCTGTCAGCACCATGGAGGTTATAAGAGGGAGACATCAGTGCTTATATTTTCATTAAAATTCTTTCCTCCAATTTGCTTATCCATTATCTACAATGTCTTACTGGAACAACCATGCTGGACTTAACTTCCTGACATTCAATAAGGCATTTTTACCAGCACCAGCCAACGGATGCTGGAGATTTATTTTTTTTCCAGCAATCAGGTCGGACAGTGCTCAGAGTAAAGACATTGGACATTTCTTGGTGTCATCTGCAGGAACAAAACTGGGATGCAGTGTATCAGGCTCTGCTGAGACCCCCAGTGCCACCTTCCTTCACACAATTCTAAATGCCAGATACAGGTGCACGAAGGTCACTCACTATGCAAAGGAAGACAAGACCAAATAGCCTGATAATTTTATCTATCATATCTATTGCTTGGGCTTTCTGCGTCCTTTAAAAAATTCCCCTCCCTGCCAAAATAGACAGAATTTTTTCATAGTCTGCTATTTGCTCTTGGTGGGGACAGGGTGCTATGGTTTGAATGTGCCCCCCAACCCCAAATCATGTGTCGGAAACTTAATCCCCAATGCAATGATATTAGGAGGTGGGACCTTTAAGAGGTGATTAGACCATGAGGGCTCTGCCTTCATGAACAGATTAATGTCATTATTACAAGTGTAAGTTGGTTATCACGGGAGTGGGCTCCAATAAGCCCCATCCTCTATTTGTCTGATGTGCTTACTGCTGCCATGGGATGACCCTCATGAGATATTGGCATCATGCTCTTAGACTTCCCAGCCTCCAGAAACATGAGGCAAATAAACCTCTTTTCTTTATAAACTACTCAGTCTGTAATATTGTTATCGCAGCAGAAAGCAAACTAAGACTGAAAATTGGCACCAAGAGTGGGAGTGTTGCTATAACAAATACCTAAAAACATGGAAGCAGCTTTGGCACTAAGTAATGGGTAGAGACTGGAAGAATTTGGAGGAGCAGGCTTAAAAAGAAAGCTGATTGCCATGAATAAGGCATTAAGGGCAATTCTGGTGAGGGCTCAGAAGGTCTCATAACTAGGGAAAGTCTGAATCTTCTTAGAGATTACTAAGTGGTCAGGACCAGAATGTTGGTAGAAATATGAACAGTAAAGGCATGCTAAGGAGGTCTCAGATGGGAATGAAGAAGAAATATTAACAGCTGGAGTAAAGGGCATCCCTGTCATACAGTTGCAAAGACCTTGGATGAATTGTGTTCATGTCCCAGGGATTTGTGGAATGCAGAATTTAAAGAGCAATGAACTTGGCTATCTGGCAGAAGAACTATCTAAGTAGCAAAGCATTCAGACAGCTGCATGGTTACTTTTAACAAATACAGTGAGATATGAGAGCAAAGAAATGACTTAAAGATGGAATTTATAATTAAAAGGGAAGCAGAGTGGAAAGATTTGGAAAACTAGCATCCTGGCCACGTAAAGAGTGAAAAAGCACATTCAGGAGAGAATCCTAAGGGTGTGGTCCAGCAACCACTTGCTAAAGAGATGACCATGGCTAGAAGGGAACCAGGTGCTCTTCATAGAGACAATCGGAGGAAGACACCAAAGGCATTTTAGAAATCTTTGGGGTAGCCTCTCCCATCACAGCCCCAACGCTCTAGGAAGGCAGAATGGCTTCAGGGAACAGGCTGGGTAGGGTCTTCCACAGGCTCACTGCCCAGAGCCACCTAAGGTGCCCCTTGGCTTCCTCAGTGGTGGCTCAAGTGGTCCCAGGTGCAGCTCCACCTACTGCTCTAGAAGTTACAAGGCTTAAGTAAGGCTTGGTTGCATCCATGTGGTGCTAATTCTGCAAACATACAGAATGCAAGAGCTGTGGAGGCATGGCTTCCTCCACCTAGATTTCAAAGGATGCTTCAGACAGCCTGGAAGCCCAGGCAGAAACCTGCTGCAGGGGCAGAACCACTACAGAGAGCCTCCACTAGGCATTGTCACCTCCAAGATCACAGAACTGTAGGGCCACCAGAGTGCAACTCCAGCCTGGGAGAGCTGAAGCATGGGCTGAGCCTAGCAAAGCCACAGGGGTGGGGCTGTCAGAGGCCTTAGGGGCCCAATTCCACCCCCAGTGAGTCAAAAGAAATTATTCTCCAGCTTTAAGACTTTATTTTTTTTAAGAGACAAGGTCTCACTATGTTGCCCAGGCTGGAATGGATTGGCCATTCACAGGAGTGATCATAGCACACAACAGCGTTGAACCCCTGGCCTCAAATAATCCTCCCACCTCAGCCTCCTGAGTAGCTGAGACTAAAGGCACATGCCACAGCACCCAGCTTAGCTTTGAGACCTATTATTGTTTTCTTTGTTGGATTTTGGACTTACTCAGGACCAATTATGCCGTTCTTGCCTATTTCTCCCTTTTGGAATGGCAATGTCTCTCCTATGCCTGTATTAGGAAGTGGATAATTTATATTTTAGAAGTAGGTAAATTGTTTTCTTTTATTTTTCTCATGGCCTGGACTATGGGTGGGGAACGTGCGGCCTTAAGGCCACATGTGGTCTTCTAGGTCCTTAAGTGCAGCCTTTTGACTGAATCCAAATTTTACAGAACAAATCTTTTTATTTTTATCAATACATTTTTGTCCATCTTTTATATTTTATTTTATTTTTTAAATGAACACATTTAAAATACCAAAGAATAAAATAGGTTTCAATGAAATAATCCTCCCAGTACAATTAGAACATTTATTAGTAAGCTGTAAGGGCTAAATTGACGGCTGCTACACTCATGATTTAGTTCTAACTTCCCCGGGCTGACTTACTGGTGCCACTACCACACGAGGCTGGTTGTTGAGAGTTTATGGCAGTCAAGTACAACAGTCTTTTAACAGTGCCTGTGTTTCTGTTTGAAGTGGAATTTGTGAATAGCTGCACAGCTCAACGGTATTTTTTAAATTCTGTCTGCTTAATAGACCATCATGTCAAAGAAGACTAAGAGAACGCTGAAGGAAGAAAACAGGTTTTTTAATGAGGATTGGGAATTGCAATATCATCTTGTTTCTGCTAAAGATAAGATGACTTGCTTGCTTTGTGATACTGCAATATCAACATTAAAAAAATTCAATGCGCATTGTTATAGCCTAAGATGCGAGAAATGACCACCTAAAGACCGAATTGAGCCAAATCAGGAGTTTTTATTAGCTGGCCAGCGACCACCCCCTGTTCTGGGAAAGTCCAGAGACAGAGAATGGTCCTGATCTTAAAGTGGACAGGGGTTATATACCTTTATCACTAACAATACTAACAATACACATACAGCTCAGAACATGTTGATTACAATAATTCGTAAGCAAGCAAACTTACAGAAGCAAATAGCAACCGTTAAATTAAGGAACATTTCCTTGAGGAACATCCAAGGAACATTTTTCCAAGGAACTGCCAAGCGTAGTACAATGTAACTATACACACCTAATGATTTTAAACAATCACTTACAAGTTAATCACTGTATAAATTTTTTTCTGTTATTCATGTATTCTTTTTTTTTTTTTAACTTCACACAACAGTGAGTTCGTACATAAGATGGCTGCACTAGCCTGCATACAAGATGGCTTCACTGTGGCTCACAGAGCTATAGTGATTACTGTGCCTCATCACACTCATCAGCATTATAACACACATAAGGACCACCAACATTTTAGATTAGAGGGAGAGGTGCAAAAGGTTGTATTGCAGAAATTAAAAGATGAAAAGCAAAAGCAAAGACAATTCTTTCAAGCAGCAATAAGACCTGGAAATAATGCCACTGAAGCAACTTATAAAGTAGCTTATATACTCGGGGGAAAAAAAAGGGAAGCCACTCAATGATGTAGAAATTGTGAAAGAATGCACTGTCTCAGTTGTGGGATGCTTAGACCCCAATAACATTTCCAAGTACAAACAACTGTCTGTTTCGAGGAAAACCGTAACCGACTGGCCCCATGAATTAGCCTTCAACTTAACAGTACAACTTGCAATACTTCAAAAGGAAAATACACATTATTCAATCACTTTGGATGAATCAACTGATACTACTGACCTGGCACAGGTTTTATACTCCATTTGGGTCATAACAAAAGATTTTCTTTGCGATGAAGAGTTATTCACTTTGGGCACTCTTGTGAACATAACACAGGGAATAGATAGCTTCAAGAACTTCGAAGATAAATGTCATGAAGTTGGACTGAATTTGGTAAACTTAGTGTATGTACAGACAGTGCATCTTCCATGACAGGAAAACATGAAGGGTTTATTGCACAGATAAAAAGAGTATTAACTGATCTGGATGCTCTCATTTATTTTCATTGTATCTTTTTTTTTTTCTTTTGAGACAGAGTCTCACTCTGTCACCCTAGGTAGAATGCAGTGGTATCGTCATAGCTCACTGCAACTTCCAACTCCTGAGCTCAAGCAATCCTCCTTCCGCAGCCTCCCGAGTAGCTGGGACTACAGGCAAGTGCCATGATGCCCAGTTAATTTTTCTATTTTTAGTAGAGATGGGGTCTCATTCTTGCTCAGGCTGTTCTCCAACTCCTAAGTTCAAGCAATCCTGCCTTGGCCTCCCAGATTGCTAGAATTACAGGCGTGAGCCACCATGCTCAGCCTTTTCATTGTATCTTTCACTGTATCATCAGCAAAATATCTGTGCTAAAGCTACTATTTTAAGTGACACTTTGCAACAATGTATAAGTATTGTTAATTATATTTGTGAAAATGCAACATGGCATTGTCGTTTCATAACATGCTAAAGTTGAATGATGAGGTATTCAGTGTGGATTTGCCCTATCACTCTAAAGTGCATTGGCTATTGCAGAGACAGGTGTTAGCCAGAATTTTATCTCTGCAAGAACAGATGGTTAAATTTTATGAAGAACAGAATTAGCTATATGAATTATTGAAAGATTTCTATAGGAATGCATCATTTCTGTGTGATACTATGTCAAATCCAAATGACTTGAATATTTCTTTGCAAGGTAAAACTAAGTCTGTACATGACATGTGGCAAAAACTCTAAGCATTTTGGAAAAAAAAAAAAGATATCTTTTTTTCAAAACACTTCTTCTCCAAAAGGAAATTTCAGATGAACATTTTCCCCAGTTAACAAAGGTCATTGATGAAGCAGGATGATATATGTGAATCATTTGAAGAATACACAGCTGTTATAGACCTATTAATTGGAGAATACAATGAAAGCTTCACTGACTTTGAGAATCATGACATCACACTCAAATCAGCATTTCAGCCTCACCTAGTTGATACCACCAAGGCACCTAAAGAACTACAGATGGAATTGATTGAGCTCTCAGTAGATGACCATTTAAAGTCATTGTTTGATGCTAAGAAAAATCCAGTTGAAATACGGAAAAATGCAGAATATTCATACTTTTGGCAATATGCCTAAAAAATTCTTTCTTGCTTTTCAACCATTTATTGCTGAGGATCTACACTCTGCTACCTAACCCAAATCAAGACACCTTTATAGTCACAAATGACTGATACCCATCTAGAGAGTCAACCGAAACTTCGGATCTCCATGCTGCAACCAAATATTCAAATGCTTTCCAACAAAAAGCAGACACAATGAAGTCATTAAAAGATTAGTTAACTTTAAAATGAACAAATAGCTTTCATTTTTTTGAAATTATTAACAACATAGTAGATTTTTACAAAATAATGTACATTTTTAAATATATCTAATTGAAGTTTCTTGAATATGGCCTTAATTGAGTACAGCTAAATTAATACAGCCTTCCAAAATGAAAATGTCCCCCACCCCTGGCCTGGACAATAGTTCATGGCAACTTGTTTTGATTTCATAGGTTCACACCTGGAGGAATTTGCCTTGTACCTCAAGTCTCATCTGTATCTTATTTAGATGAGACTTTGGACTTTGAACTTTTGAGTTAGTACTGGAAGGAGTTAAGACTTTGGGGACTATTTTGCATTATGTGAAGGACACAAATTTTGGGGATCAGGGGCAGAATGCCGTGGGTTGAATGTGCCCCTACCAAAGTTTATGCGTCGAAAACTAAATCCCCAATGCAATGATGTTGGGAGGTAGGACCTTTAAGAGGCTATTAGGTCATGTGAGGGCTCCATCCTAATAGAGGGATTAATGCTGTTATCATGAGATTGAGTTAGTTGTCATGGGAGTGGGCTCCTAAGTTCAGCCCCATCCTCTCTTTTTCTAGGGCATTTGCTTCCGCCTTCCCCCCTTGCGCCTTCCCCAGATACCAGCACCATGCTCCTGGGCTTCCCAGCCTCCAGAACCATGAGCCAAATAAACTTATTTTCTTTATAAATTATCCATTTCTGTGGTATTCTGTTTTAGCAGCAGAAAATGGACTAAGACATAAGGAGTGGGTAATTTATGTAGATTATGCTTAATAAATTCAAACTTAGTCTTCAGTGAGATTTTGCAACTTTTTGTGTCCACTCATGCACCCCTCCACCCCTGCCCATAATGGTCTTCTAGCAGAACTTGATTCACTCCTCCTGCCGAAATGTACCGTAAGATGAACAGAATTACAGCAGCTAAGAGCATGGGCTCAAGATTTAGATTTCCTAGGTTCCTCTAAACTCTCCCTTTGGATAAGTGCCTTAACCTCTCTACAGCAGTGTCCTTATGTGTAAAATGGCAATATTAATAGTATCAAAGTGAGAATGAAATGAATTGCTATATGTAAAATACACAGGACGCTGCTTAGCACATACCAGGTTCTCTGAAGTGTTAGCTATATTATTGCCAAAAATATATCAGACACTGAGTAGTTTCTCCCAGCTTTTCTATGTCTTACCCATTTTTGTTAATTATCCATTATTGTGAAGCAAATCACCCTAAGATTTAGAGACCCGGATCAATAAACATTTATAACCTCACAGGTTCTGTAAGTTAGGAATCCAGGACTGCTCAGCTAAGTGGCCCTGCTTCCAAGGTCACTGCTGTGATTACTGGCAGCCAGGTCCCTCTCCATGTGGGCCTTCCTCTATGGTGGCCTCACAGTTTGGCAGTTGGCTTTCCCCAGGGTGAGCAATCCAAGACAAAGAGACGGAAAAGAGAGAAAGTGCACACCAGAATGGCAATAGTCTTTTTAAACCTAATATTGGGCCAGGTACATTGGCTCACACCTGTAATCCTAGCACTCTGGGAGGCTGAGGCAGGAGGACAGCTTGAGCTCAAGAATTCGAGAGCCTCAGCAAGAGTGAGACCCCATCTCTACTAAAGATAGTAAAAATTAGCCAGGTGTGGTGGTACACACCTGTAGTCCCAGCTACTCAGGAGGCTGAGGCAAGAGGATCACTTGAGCCCAGGAGTTTGAGGTTGCTGTGAGCTAGGCTGATGTGAGACTCTGCCTCAAAAAACAAAAAAACAAAACAAAAAACCTCAAAAAAACCCAATATTGGAAGTGACATTCCATCACTCTGCTATATTATATTCATTATAATGAGGTCCCTAAATCCGGCCCAAACTTAGAAGAAGAGATTACATGAAGGCAGGGATTGTCGGGGCAGCCCACCCTCCCATAAACTGTGAACTGATTGAGGGAGTGTCCCTAAATTACTTTGCCTACACACATATAGAGAATATTATTTTCACCAATGAGAGCCAGTTTCTAACATCTACCCTCCTAATACAGACACTAGTTTTGCCAATAAAAACCCATTTTTCACATCCACTGTGCTCATTAACTGAGGCCTAGTTGATGGAGGGGACGGGGTAGCAGAGAGCCCTGCAGGAGGCATCTCGGGAGCTGGCCTTTTCCGCACAGGCCCTGGGCAGAATGACAGCCCCGACACACATGCCTGAGAGCAGGTCAGCGGGCCACCCCTAGAGTTACAGCTCCAACTAACTGGCATGTATGTAATGATACGCCAACAACTGAAGTTTTTTAAAGTAAATTACAGACTTTAAAATACCTTCCTCTAAGACTTTCTGTAAGTCCTATCAATTCTATGAAAACCTCTCATTTTGAAAATATATGGCTATACATAAAAGAATGCATGGAAAATATAACACAAAGAAAATGGTGGAACGTACATATTTTTCTAACTTACATGAGTCTCACAATGGAAAACCCAGACAAGTGGAATGTCTGTGTTGAATCCCGCTGCACAGTAGCTCAAAGCTGAGCAAGTATTTTGTTGACTTAATAAAGCTCTCTCGGGCAGTTCAAAAGGCTGTAGTAGCGTTTCTGCCTCATAGACGTCAGAGGAGTTCATCTTCCATCAATGCTCAAATACAACGGAAAGAAAGGAGGACATCCAAAGCTGATGAAATAGGAATAGTACAAAAATAATCTTTCAAATTGGAGGTTTTAAGTGAATGAGAGCAAATTATATACACTATCATCTCAATACATGGAGACAATGGGGCAGGGGGAAAGCCCAAAAAGTAACATGCAAATGATCAACAATGGAATTTCTGAGTAGTGGAATTGTGGATAATATTTTACTTTTCTTTAAGCTCCAAAATTTTCAAAGTAAAGCCTTTTGTGTGTGTGTGTGTGTGTGTGTGTGTACATGCACATGCTTTAAATAAGGTTCTTCCATACTGAACTTGCAGTGTCAATGCATAAAGTTCATTTTAGGAAGCTAAGAAGTTAGTATTCAGCTATTCTTGAATAACCTAAGACATTAACAATTGTATTAGTCAGCTTGGGGTGCTGTAACAAAATATCTCAGACTAGGTAGCTTAAACAACAGAAATTTAGTTTCTCCCAAACCCAAGTGGTAGCTGATTGGGCTCCTGGTGCAGCCTCTCTTCCCAGCTTGCAGATGGCTGCCTTCTTGCTATGTCCTCACGTGTCCTTTCCTCTGTAGGGAGTGGAGAGACAGCTCTCTGATGTCTCTTCCTCTTCTCATATAGTATTAGGGGCCCACACTTATGACCTCATCGATCCTTAATTACCTCCCTACAGGCCCAGTCTCCAAATACAGTCACATTGATGGCTAGGGTTTCACCATATGAAGTTGGAGGAGGACACAGTTCAGGTCATAGCAACATCAAATCCTATAAACTCCCTTCACAGCATTTTATATGTAGCCTGCTTTATTCTATAACAAACACTGTAGCAATCTAATCTTTCTCAAAACCTACAGCCCAACTAAGATTCCTAAGAATCTATATCTCTTCCAGGTTTAGGATTGGTTGGTTATTCTCCTGTGGACCCATAATGTCTGACATGTGCCTATTTTTAAAAGTATTTCCCAAGTGGCAAAAATGAATGAATTAAATGTGAATTAACTATGATTCCAAATATATCATTCCAGCTTTATATTTCCTCAACTGAAGAAAATTGCTGGGACAGTCACTTCCAGACTGAAAGCAGATCCTGCCTGTCATACACGGGCCCATTTGTGGATTAAGACCTCAACTGACCGGTCTACACCCCACCCATTATCTGAAACCACATTAGAGGTTTTGCAAGAATTTGAACTCATATAACTATGTTGCCTATGTGTGGCTACTTACATTTAAATTTTAATTAATTAAAATAAAATTAAATTAAAAATTCAGAGGAGGCTGAGGCAGGAGGATTGCTTGAGGCCAGGAGCTTGAGACCAGCCTGAGCAAGAGTGAGACCCCATCTAATCGTGGTGCGCACCTGTAGTCCCAGTTACTCAGGAGGCTGAGGCAGGAGGATCACCTGAGCCCAGGAGCTTGACATTACAATGAACTATGGTCTGCACCGCAGCACTCCAGCCTGGGCAACCGAATGAGACCCTGTCTCAAAAAATAAATAAATAATTCGGTTCCTCAGTTCCTCACTCACTCTAGCCACATTTCAAGTGTTCCATAGCCACGTGTGGACAGTGCGAAACATTTCCACCATCACAGAAAGTTTTACTTGACGGGGCTGCATTCTGTTATAAAACGGTTGCCCGACATCAGAAAATGCCAGTTAGTTACTGGGACACAGGTGTGGACACAATATGAGAGTGTTTCCTATCTCCTGGAACTGAGAGTACAAAAATGAACAGGACCCAGGGACTGCCTCCAGGGAGCTCACAGTCTAGAACTGTGGCGTGTATTGCTGGATCTGTTACTTTGTTTTCATCAATGTTCCCAATTTCCTGTAAACGCCCTCAGTGGGGGGTGTGACGTGAGTGAAAAATATTAATGATGTAGGACTTCTGTAGATGTGGACATTCTCCCACCATTTGAAGCAAAAGGAAATACTCCCTTACACAAGATTCTGCTCTTGTAGAAAGACTCAGTTGAAAGACCAACTCTTTCATGCAGAATTCCCTGATTTCGTTTCCTTCTGTGACTTCCTTCCTTGGTGGCAGAGCACAGTGGCTCAAAGTCCTGTCTTTAGAGCTAGAGTACCTGGTTTCAAATCCAAGCTATGCTATTTTCTAGCTGTGTAACCCTGGACAAGTTGCTTAACCTCTCTGTGTTTCATTTTAATCATTAGTGAAACAACAATGATGATACTCCCAATATTAAGAGGTTTTGTGAACATCCCATGACTTAAAACATAAAGTGCTTAAAATGACACCTGCCTGCCATGGAAGCAGTGCTCAATGGATGTCAGCCAAAATTAAGTTATTTGAATTTTTTTAACAAATAAAATATTGAGTGTCTACTGTGGTCTGTCCTGAGCTAAAAGAACACTATCTCTCTTTCCTAAACTTTTAGAACACTTTGCCTTTTTATTAAGCAGGTGTTAAATTCCGACATCTGTTAGAGAGGTCTCTGCACATAACTACCTCCATTCCTCGGTAAACTCTTGGAGAGCAGCTTGTTTTTTCATCCTTGCAGTCCTAGCACCTAGTGCAGTGCCATTCATAAACTGCTAAAGTGTAATACAATTCTCCATCCTTCCCGAATAGCACAAGGATCTTCAAAGCCCTCAGGTCAAAATGATATTTCTATTTGAGAAATTATTTTGCTATGCTAGTTTAATCATCTTTAAAATTTAATCATGCCTGGGTGGCATAAGTTGAAGGTTTCAGGAAGGTTCCTGAAAGACCCCCAGCAACTTCAATTTTGCAATGAGTCTTCTTTACGGGGGAGTTCTCTCCCCAGCTGTTTAATCTGATTATGACACAAGCCTACCTCCAAAGGCACCAATAATACGAACCTGGGAAAAACAGCTCGCTTTATAACATCGTAGTCATAAGTCCACCTTTGCTTTTTTTTTTTTTTTTTTTTTTTTATATAAGCCCCCAAATCTAACTGCTCCTTTGGGGTTTCACTTCTTTTCTCTCTCTCTCTCTCTTTTTTTTTTTTATTTCAGCTCATTATGGGGGTACAAAAGTTCAGGTTATATATATTGCCCATGCCTCCCCATCCCCCCGAGTCTGAGCTTCAAGCGTGTCCATTCCCCAGGCAGTGAGCATCACACTCATCAAGTAGGTATACACCCATCCCCTCCCTCCAGCCCCCACCTCTGTCCAATACCCAATTGGTGTTATTCCCAAATGTGCACTTAAAAATAGCAGATTTAAGCTGTCCCAAAACAAAGAAAAACATGGTATCTTGCAATTCATATAGCTATTTTCATGCACTTTTTAAAATAATTTTATAATGCTTCTGATATTCATTCATTCATTCCATGAAAACATACTGAGCACGTCTGTGTGTTGGGCGCTGTACTAGAGACTCATAATACAAGGGATTTGGAGGATGGATCTTACACTTCCTGCTGTCTTCAGTCTAGTGGAGGGGGCCAGAAAATGTTTTGTTGTGCAGGCTGATACTGTGGACCATGGGATGCCTCTATCTACTGGATGCCAGTGGCAACTCTCCCCCACTCTCCCAGGTGTTATAATAAAAAATGTCTCCAGACATCGCCAAATGTCCCCTGGGGGCTAAAATCGCTCCTAGCTGAGAGTCATTGGTCTATAGCAAGGTGTGCTTCAGGAAAGGCTGCAAAGGGGCCATAGCAATTGAAATGGATCTTGAAGACTGGATATCATTTAAGCAAGTAAAGTTGGAGAAAAAGAAATTCCAGACAGTATTATGCAGAAACAATGACAGAAGATTTCCGGTGTGCTTAGGCACACAGCATGTCCTCACGTCTGGCTGGCTCACGTGAGAGCATCTGACTGCAAGTTACATGGTTTGGAGCAGGGGAAAAACTCTAATCAGAACAGAGATCTAGGAAGATTACTTGCCATCTGTGTGTGGGGCGGATTGGGGTAGGGAGAGATTAAAGGTACGAGTAACAGTAATCGAAGGCGAAGGTACAATGAATGACTCAACTAGGATGGTGGGAGTGGGAGCAGAAGGCGGGGATGACTCTGAAAGGTCTTGTGGAGGTAGAATTGGGAAGCCTTGGTGATAATTGGATGGGGGAGGATCCTATCTTTTCCCTCTGCTTTAAATGCTACCAGTGAAGACATGAACTATATTAAAATTTGGAGCCTGGATGACGGGGAGGATGTTGATGACACAGCAGAGGGAAAGAAGACAGCAGGGCAAGCAGGTTTAAGAGGGAAGAGTATGTGCTTAGATTTGGATTAATTGGGCTTGAAACAATGGTGATGAACCAGGTATCTAGTGAAGTTTTGGAAATTATCAGACTACAGATCAGAGTTGAGACAACAAGGGACAGAGCATAAAAAGAGGAGATCCAAGATCAGATACAGGAGGGATGATTAGCTTGCCTGCATTTAGAAAGCATGAGAAGGAAAATCATAAACAAGGAAAAAGCACCTGCCGAGAGGCTGGAGACGATCCAGAACCACATTGCGGAAGGGAGGGCTTTCAAGGAGAAGGTGGTCAGCTTTGTGCGTCAGAGTGGGAAGTACCCTGAGAGGTTATAGAGACTAACAGAAGGAAGGCTTACATCATTTCAACACAGGTGGGAATTAATTTGTTTTTAAAGAATTCAGAAGAAAGATTTCATGAATTCCCCATGGAATTCTTTTCTTGGTTAATAAGTGATACGTTTTAATATTCTAAAATTTCTTTTGTTGCAACTTCAGTCCATACCCCTCACTCATTCCTAGTGGAAAATGAATAGCTGGTACTTATTCTAAGGTGAGTGGAGTGAGAGGATGCACGGGGACCACAGGTGGGGCATACAGAGTGGCCTCCAGTGCTGGCCCTGTGCATCTATTGCTCATCTGTCCCTTGTGACATACCTCCAAGGTAAGTAGTCCTTTCCTTATCTCCATGATTTTTAAGAAAACATACTGAGTTTCCGAGAGATTAAGTAACTTGTGAACGGTCCTATAAAACAAATTAGTAAAACTGGAAATACAAATTCAGATCTGGCTCTAAAGCCTGTACTTCCTCTTATTCCAAACCGGCCCCTTGTTAGATGATCATTTATTAAACAGCCGTTTGGTCTTCTCTTAGTTTAGGGATTGCTCTAGGATTAGCCTTGAGCCTGTTTGCTCTTTGAGGGAGCTAAGTAAAGAGTCAAACTAAGAAGAAAGTACAAAAGAGATGTAGAAACACAAATCTTTTCCCCCACCTTGTCTCCTATAGTTTATCCAAAGTGTATCGAGTTATTTAGGTAAAGTTGAATGTGGAGGTTACTACCTTCTCCATGTTCAACAGGAAGCCCTTGGGTAATTACCCTTCCCGTCTTTGGATGCTACTCTCCCTGGGAACAAGAGACCATCCAATTCAGTATTCCACCATTTTTGATGTGGTGGCCAAGCTCCCTGATATAGTGAGTCTAATTTTACATGGGGATTAGGTCTAAAGTGTGTACAAAAAGGCTAAAACTAAATCCATTAAGTCTAAATTGTCCTGGAAAATCTCTTAAATTTTCCATAAAGTACCATATAAATGATTTTTGAGTATTGGACATAATATGTGTGTGTGTACACATAAATGTTTTAGGTAATGAATGCAAGCATTATAGGAAATATAAAAAAGATAACATTTTAAAGTATTTTTCATTTGAGAAATAGAGAAAGAGAAGAATTACATTTTTTTCTAAGTTTATGAGTAGAATTTCAGGGTCGACTTTCCTCTACTCTTAATGACAGAGCATCATTGCCTTTCGTTAATTCTCCTACCCAAGAACTGTGAATAAGCTCAAGGCAAAGAAGATTTGTGAATTCCCCCTTCTGAAGAAGATTTAGTAAGATACAAGAGAGAAATACTGTGGGCAGTTGGCATGTATTTTTCATAATGATTACAATAACAGACTTTGTGAGTAACAGTGATGACAAAATGGGCCTGGGCTGTCTAGGGCTCTGAAGTCAATTTCAAAGTTAGCGTCTCTGGGAACTGTTATTAATTCTGTTTCTTCTTCAAGTTCAGTAAAAGACACTTCCCACAGATTATAATATGGTATGCACCAAGTTTGGAGAATTCCATTTCCTTAAATATCTTTAACGACTGTGACTTTCTAGAAGCGGAGTGCCACTGGTAGAGCGACAACCTTGGCTGAAGATGACCCTCATCATCTGGGAAAAGCATGTTTGTTGGCTAATAAGTGATATGTTTTAATATTTGTTATTTGGGAGAGCATCTTTGGGAGGGTGCATGGAGCGACGTGGGACCCTCCTGTCAACACTAGAGGGAAACGGGAGGAGAGACACAGCCAGATTGTTCTCATATTTTACTGTGGCTGTTAATTTCTCAAATTTCTCATTTCCCTTCAAGCTCTTTGTTTTTGTACTACCTTCTCTCTTCCTTTGTTGCTGACATCAAACGAATCCTTATACAGGACGGTCATTGGATCTGGAAGTCATTGCCAGGCTTGCTCTAGCATTTACTCATGGATCACTCACAGCTCTCACCCATCACTGTCTAGCCCCTTCCCATGCTCTATTTCTCCTCATAAAATTTACCACATGCTACTGGCTTTTTAAAAAATAAACATCTTTATCACGATAGAATTCACGGCCGGGCGCGGTGGCTCACGCCTGTAATCCTAGCACTCTGGGAGGCTGAGGCGGGTGGATCGCTCGAGGTCAGGAGTTCGAGACCAGCCTGAGCAAGAGCGAGACCCCGTCTCTACTAAAAAAAAAAAAATAGAAAGACATTATATGGACAACTAAAACTCTATGTAGAAAAAATTAGCCGGGCATAGTGGCGCATGCCTGTAGTCCCAGCTACCCGGGAGGCTGAGGCAGTAGGATGGCTTAAGCCGAGGAGTCTGAGGTTGCTGTGAGCTAGGCTGACGCCACGGCACTCACTCTAGCCTGGGCAACAAAGTGAGACTCTGTCTCAACAAAAAAAAAAAAAAAAAAAAAAAAAGATAGAATTCACATATCATACAATCCACCTGTTTAGAGAGTATAAGTCAATGGTTTTTAGTGTGTTCCCAGAGTTGTGTAACCAGCACCACAACCTGATTTTAGAACATTTTAATTGCCCCCAAAAGAAATCCTGTACCCATTAACATTCACTCCCTACTCCACTCTTTCCCCAGGTTGGCAACCACCATCTATTTTCTAGTGGTTGGCATCTTCCTATTCTGGCATCTTCCTATTCTGGACTTTTTGGTAGATGGAATCATACATATGTAGTTATTTGTGGCTGGCTTTTCTCACTTTGTATGTTTTTAAGGTTCATCCAGGTTGTGGCATATATCAGCATTTCATTTCTCTTATTGCTGAATAATATGCCATTGTATGAATTATGCCACATTTTATTTATCTATTCATCAATTGATGGACATTTTGCTACCTAATTTAAGGTTTATTTTCTGTTTCCCACACTAGAATATAAGCTTCATGGGGGTAAATTTTTTTTTTTTTTTTGCTTTTACCACTCTATTGCTAGCATTTTTTCTTCTTTTTTTCTTTTTTTTGAGACAGAGCCTCGATCTGTTGCCCAGGCTAGAGTGCCGTGGCATCAGCCTAACTCACAGCAACGTCAAACTCCTGAGCTCAAGCAATCCTCCTGCCTGAGCCTCCCCAGTAGCTGGGACTACAGGCTCACACCACACCACCTGGCTAATTTTTTCTATTTTTAGTAGAAGTGGGGTCTCACTCTTGCTCAGACTGGTCTCAAACTCTTGAGCTCAAGGGATCCTCCTGCCTCGGCCTCCCAGAGTGCTAGGATTATAGGCATCAGTCACTGTGCCTGGCCTATTGCTAGCATTTTACACAGTGCTTGGAATATAGAAATAACACAACACGTTTTCAAATGAATAATTGAATCATTCATTCACTTAACCAACAGTTGTTAAGCACTCAGGCGTTTGTATTGACCACTCTTCCAAGGTAGTGTAGCCTCAGGACCAGCCCACACTGGGCCTACTCTATTTTCAAAAACTACAAGTCATGTAGCCTGGGCATGCATGATAGAAAAAGCTTTTACCTGGGAGCTCTTTGAGCCTTTACTGGTGCAGAGTGCTGCCCCCACCCCCAAAAAAGAAAAGAAAAAGCTTTTACCTCTAACAACACCTGGATACAATGATTCCTCCCCTCAGAACCAAGAAGACCAGGAAGGAACTCTTCCAGAAACAAGGGGTCCGTAGGCCCCGATGATCCAAGGCTAAAATCTGCCTCAACATTCCTGATCATAAGGGGTCAAATTTTGTTGTCAAAACCACAAAGGGGTTTCAGTCTAGGTTCAGTAGCTCATCGCACCAAGATCCAATTATTGAGATAACGAGAACTGCCAAGGAAGAAAGGAATTTGTAATACAGGCGTCTTATCAGGAGAACAGGAGAAGCCTGTCTCAAATCCGTCTCTCTGGCTAAGAGATCTCAGGCTTTTCAAGGAGGAGCCACTGCATGGGGACAGGTTGTGGAGGATGGTGTGATAGTCAAGTCTGCCCAGGGGACTTGAGTATCCCATCTTCTTTGTCTTACAGAAAACCCACCATTTCTGGCCAACAACTCAAAAGTTCAAGTAGTTAGTTAAGGGAGAGGATTATACAGGGTCACTGAAATTTGCTCAGTGGGAGGCTGTTTACAATTTGAAGCCTTCCAATCAGATCCTGCCAAGCCAACATTCCTAAATTCTTTCCCTTGCCCTCTGAGCTTGTTATGTAGATAGTGAGAGATTCTGGGTCTCCTAGGGATGGAAGTCGGTGCTACTGCCCCCATCTTGGTCCTGCCATACCCTAGTTATCCATACCTGGGGGAGGAGGGATTACCCTATGAATCTGCCAGTCATAACTTAGTGTGCCAGCTGCAAAAGAATGCAGAGGATTCTCTAGCCCACAGGCCAAGCAGCATAGGTACCATAAAATCTGGAAGGTGACCTGGAACCCACATGTGCAGTGAGACTCAGGTCATGCAGCTCCCAACTGTCCAATCAAAGTGGTTCCATGGTGATATTTAAACCACGGAGAGGTTCCTATCCTGACACCAGTCTTGCTCTTGCCCTATAATCTTATCTTTCTCTCCTCAATAAACCTCATTTGCATGCTTGCCTAACTTTGGCATGTCTGGTCATTCTTCAGCCATGGGCGAGCCAAGAACTGATATTTTCAGACTAAAACCTGACAAGCCCATGAACTTGTCCCAGATCCTAACTCAGGGAGACAGATTTGAGCTCACCTCCTATCTCCTTTCTGACCCATCTTGCAATACAGCTGTCTTTTCTCAAAGCTGGTGTCATGGTATTGGCTTCTGTGAGCACCAGACAGCGAGCCCATTGCTCTGTCAGAGTAGGCCACTGGGTATGGCAGATAAATATGAGAAAGGATCTGTCCTCAAGAATCTCATAGTCCAATGAAGTGACATGTGTGCAAACAAATAATTAAAATCAATTTTAATAAGGGAGATGGACAAAGTGCGGTATGTATCCAAAGGGCACAATTCTGTTTGAAGGAGTCAGTGGCAACTTCACAGCAAAGACTTCAGTTGAGATTTACAAAAATCAGAGTTTGCCAGAGTCAACCAGAAGGGCACTTGAGCAAAGTCATGGGCCCTGACCCAGGAAGGAAGTTGGACTAGGAAAAGTAGCAATCCTGGAGCTTTTGTGTAAAGGTGGGGAGGGGACCAACCCAGCTAGCAGGCAACATCAAATCAGAAAGAATGGTATATACTCAAGTCAAAGGATTAAATGTTTCCCCCCAGGTATGTAAGAAATTGCAAGATTGGTTGTATTTGAGGGTGAGCAAGGGATGAGAGAAAGAGATTGGCAAACTTTGAACAACTAGGCACATGTCCTTTACTATTCAAAAAGTACATTTAAAACGTTCTGCTGAAGCTGATAGGAATCCACTGTATAATTTTGAGCAGGGTTGTGCTGCGGTTCTATCAACATGTAGGAAAGTTACTCCGGCGACCGTGGGGAGTGAGGTGCGCAGGAGGCCGGAGGCGGGTAGACATTGACGAGGGAATGGCAATCCAATCTGATCTATGACCTGTTTCTTACCTCCTCCTCCTCCTTGACGTCCCCACATGAATGACACACGGTGTCCCAGCACTCACAGCACTAATTCGGGGGTAACGTGTGGTCACCTGCTTGCAACCCCCGGCGCTCCCCAGGAGTGAGCGCTGAGTGAGGCCCGGGGCTGGGCGCGGGGTCCGAGTTTCGGTGCTGGGAGAGACTCCACCGTCTGGGGGCGGTCTGGGGGAAGCAGAGCCTCCGAGTCTTCCTGCTGATGCAATCTGCCCGGAGCCCGGCACCTCCGCTATCCCGCGCGCCACGTGCGGCCGCCGCCCCCCGGCCACTTCCTCCTCCGGCCGCCGCGGCCACCGCGCCCTCCCGCCGCCCACCCGCGCCGCGCCCGGGGCTGGCACCCGGGGACTTGCCCTCCGCTGGGCTCGGCGCCAGCTTCCCCCACGGCCAGCAGAACAATGAAGGTAACTGCTTATGCTTTTGTCTCTATTTTGCAAAAATGTGTGTATGACTCGAGCCAACGATTTCTCAGAGGGAAGCACGGTAGGCAGGAAGGGGACAGAAGGAGGGACCACCACGGTTAGTTTCCCGCGATCGTTTGTGGCACCTTCTTTATCCATCACACTCGGTCGGGACCTTCCCTTCGGTTCGCACGGCGGTTGCGCCTCCGCTCGCAGGATGTGCCTCCTCGGGCTCTGTCGCGGCCGCCTTTGGGAGCGGAGATAAAAGGCTGCTCGCAGCTCCCTCCCCTGCGTGTTTTGAGGTTTGGAAAGGAAGAGGAGGCTTTTCTCCATTTCGCAGACGCGCTGGAGGTGGGGGATTCTGAAGGGGCGTCGCCGTCTGGGGGTGTCGCCGGCTGGGCGCGGGGTTCCGGGCAGGGTGTGTGATGCAGGGGGGAGCGGCTGGAATAGCGGACCGGGTGGGGCAGAGGAGAGAAAATTCGCACTTGGCTGGTGAATGCCAAAGGCTCATCTTGCTTTGTTTCTTGTGGAAATTAAAGCTTCTAGGAATTACACATCATATACTCCCAAGGGCATTCATTTCTTAAACCGGAGAGCACCTTAGTGGCTCTCATTCTTACGCTGATCAAGGATAATTAGCCCAGCTGCCTGTTACTCCTGGAGTTTTGGGGTGTAGAGGTGTACACCGTTGTGTTTTGTTTTCCTGGCCTCATACACTGGAAAGCTGCAATGACGTTAAAACGTGAAGAGCAGCTTTTTCCAAGGAACGTGAAGGACGAGCAGGTCCTGCCAGCTAACATCTTGGAACCAAGAGATTCCCATGATGCAACCTGAGCTTTGGGGAGAAACGCAGCCACGCTTCAAAGTTCCGCAGGAGGGAGGTGGAGTGGGCTTCTCAGCTGCCTCGATCCGCAACCCAGCCCAGGCCACCGTTTCGTTTAGAAGAAATATTATGTAAATGGCGTCTTCTTCATAAAATGAAAATTTCCACTGCATGTAAACAGGAACTGAGTGGAAACCATGTGTTTTGTATTAGAGATCATGCAAATGCACCATGGTGAAACCTTTAGCAACCTTTCTTCTATAGTTTGATGTTCTATTTCTGGCTTGCTCATGTCTGTTTAATTTTAGATGAAAAATACAGTTTGGTTGAGTATAGCTTTAGTGAGTAAAAGGAGGAAATTATGAGAAGAAACAGTGTTGCTTTTCCAGCTTTTCCCTGCTGCATGTGAAGTTGTGGTTGCTTATGCATTTTTGTAGGTTCGTGGGTGTTTTAACATGAGTCTAAAAACCCCTGTCCCTTTTTGCAAGGTACTTTTTTTACTATATAACGTGCGGAACTAGAAGATATCTTCAAGTAGTCTTATTTTTGTTTTTTGGTGTTTTCTAAGATGAAGAAAGAAATAATTGTATTCCAGACGTGATCTAAAGCGTATGGGAGGTTCCTTTCTGTTAGTTTTATTATTTAAAAACTCTTCTACTTATCTTTTATATATGGATTGCTGTCATAATTTTTATTTTTTTTAAAAAAACATTGTTTGCACGTGGCATCCTGATTGCCTTTGTCCTCAGCAAATTCTCCAGACTTGAGCCTTGCTTGGGAGCTTATATTTGAAGCTAGACACATACAGAATGGGTAACTGAATAGCATGTATATAAAAATGGTAAGTGCATTTTATGACTTAATGAATTAAGGTGGAGATTTAAAAGAGACACGTATCTAAAAGGCGTGGAGGCACGAGAACTCAAGGTCTGCGGCATATGGTTAGGTGAAGGAAGGGCGGAGGGCTGTCTGTTTGTGTGTGTTAGCGGGGAGATGGGAGGCCGGCCGGGAGAGGGGTTTACATTCCACACACAGGATGTGGCCCCTCAGGCTAGGCTCAGAAATGCAAAGTTAAACTAGCTTAACAAAAGGGTGGCGGTGAGAAAAAAGGAAAAGGAGTGGGGGTGGGGAGGCAGGAATTTAGTTTGGACCAACGTTTCATTTGGCGAGTTTCGATTATGAGTAACTTCATTTGATTTCAGAACTATAGAGAGAAAGGAAAAACAGTTCCATAAATTTTCTATATGTATGCAAGAATGTCTCTTGCCCGTCAGCTCATTAGAACCTGGGAAGGTCTAATTATTGGAAATGGGTTTAAAAGTTTATTATGAAAGGAAGTTGAAAACAATCATTTGATCATAGCAGATTTATAGTAAGAATTAAAACGAAGTTATGGTTTCCTTCAGCAGCTGTGCAACTCCCTAAGAAAAGAAAAATAGGTCAGAGCAGTGTGGGCTATGTGAGGTATACAAAATTTATCAGAAAGACATGAGTATGGGACTTCGGTCTTGTCCCTACACAGAATCCTGGAAGCAGTTATTCAAAGGCATTTCGTTTCTGACCTGCTTCCTCGCCCTTTTTCTTTTTGTTCTTGCACTTTGTGATACAAAGAACAATGTATAGCCAATCAATAGCTTATGTTATTTTAATGTAAATTCTTTATAAAAAAACTTAGGAAATACCTCTTTTTTCCTATGAAACCCCACTTGTTAACTGCTGCTAATCAGAGCAGGGCAACTGGAATCTGAGGGGGCAGTCCTGAAATTTGGCCCAAATAAACTCTCTACTTATAGTAATTTTGCCTCAGTCTTTTCCTTTAGGTTGACATCCCAATTGTATTCATAATTACAGGTTTTATTCTTTGTCTCTCATATCTAGAAATAAAGCAAGGGAAGTGAACAGCTGCAAAGCTGATAATAGTGTTATTAACCTAACTGAGAGGCCAGGCTTATGAGTAAATTATTTTTGTGCACAAATGAAAGATTGTTTCTAAACTGTGGCCATCCCGAGTGGATTTGTGGTATCTTTTGGGGTTTCAGGTTGCTCACTTCTTTGGAATGCCTCCTGATTGGTATAGGAAGTTGGAAAAGAACTTTGTCTGCTGCCTTGTAGGCTTGGTAACCACAATTCCTTTAAATAACAGATGCTGCTCCAGGGGAACCAGTGGAATGTTCAACCTTACGCTCCAGGGGGTTTGGTTACCATATGGGAGAGTGAGAATCTGGGACATCCACGATAGGCATCATTATCGCAGGTATCCTCTACATTCTATGTGATGCTGTCATTCTCTTTGAGCGAAGGAGGAAACTGTGGCTCATCTGCTCATTTTGCAGTCATCGATAATGGCAGCCTTTGTGTTATAACTTTATCCTCTTAACAGCTGTCCAAATGCTCTAAACATTTTACATAACATATGGCAAATGTTCCCACTGATGGCCTTTCCTAAACCTCTATAGCCCATTTAACTACTGGGCCGAAGCCACTGAAATGGGAATTCTGTGTATGTCAGCTGAGACATAAATGTGAGGTGCCACTCAGATTTTTAAAATGTTTCAAAATTAAGCATTTGGGATGCTCTGGTTCATAAGTGTAACTTTGCAAATATTTGTAAACAGTTTCATCATAAGACCTTGTCTGTGATTGACAATGTCAATGCTGAAGGCAAAGCCAAAGCAGGGAGTCAGTGTTTTCTGTGACAGCAGGTTCAAGCACCACTTTCCCCTGTGCTTATAATCAGTCCTCTTAAATCCACAAAGCTAAATTCTATTACCTCTAGAAACTGAATACTCATATCCTTAAGATAGCTTAGAAATTAGATCAATTTGTTAATAAAGCATAACACATCACATAAAGTTTTTTCTGTTGCCATATTGGTCATGCCTTTTTTGTGGGGAAACCGTATTTTGCAAAACATTTCTCATGTGCTCAGTGACTAATGGGAAAAAGAAAATCTCAAAGAGACAGTTGTGCTCCAAAATATAGGAAAACGGTCAAGAAGAATAGAAAAGGGGAAGCCAAGAACGAAATAGAGGAAATTATGTTACAACAAGCAATCATTTGAAGTCATGCTGAAAAACATATGGGTCTTTGTGAATGAAAAATTGTGAAACTTTGTAAGACCCTGCTGGTTCCATTAAAAAATAGTTTTATATTTAATCTAAAAAGAACCAATTCATATATGAGTTCTTTATTGTGATGTGTAGATCTGAATATTTGATCAGTTGCGTCTACAGTCTATTCCTTGTGTGAGAAATGTTTTTACTATTTTGACTGTAGGCGGATATCCACCTTAGGAAGCCTTACAAAGCCTAGAACATGTTCAAATTCTATCAGACTCCATATAAATCTAGACAGAAGGAGCACCTGTTGGGATGTTCTAGACCAAACATTCCACAGCTGTGTCTTACGTGACTGGCCAAGAGACACAGTTGCGATCAGTTTGGGAATATCCTGGCATGAGGTCAATGGTGGATTTGCAAAAGATGATCACTGGGCAATTGTTAGCATTGCAACCCTGCATAAAAGGGAGATTTTGCCAAGTGCATTTCGTTTCATTTTAGCTGATTCAGATACCAAGCTGTATTGTTTTGACTTTAGGACTAGATGTTAGTTTAGGAATTTGAAATCATAATAAATGTTTCTTTGAACTTTGAAGATAAGAGGTAGAGTTAAAAGAGCTACAGCCTGGCACAGTGGCTCATGCCTGTAATTCTAACACTTTGGGAGGCTGAAGCGGGAAGATTGCTTGAGGCCAGGAGTTTGAGACAAGCTTGAGCGAGACCCTGGCTCTACAAAAAATTAGCTAGGTATGGTGGCACGTGCCTGTAGTCTCAGCTATTCAGGAGGTTGAGGCAGGAGGATCGCTTGAGCCCAGGAGTTTGAGGTTGCAGTGAGCTATGATGATGCCATTGTACTCTAGCCTGGGCAAACACAGCAAGACCCTGTCTTAAAAAAAAGAAGAAAGAAAGAAAGAAAAAAAAAAGCTAGAAAGTCTACATGGGGAAGCATAACACATTACTCGGGGATTCCATGGTTTTTGAATTGTTGGTTATTAAAATCAGGAAAATAGAGTCCATATGGCATGGAAGACAGGTAGGAAATACTGAAATGATCTAGTTATTCAGAGCAGCAGAGCGCTATCAGCTCTTGCCTCTACAATCAGCTGTGATATGAAAATATATAAGCAGGAGTTTCACAGTGCCCTTTGAATATTGAAAAGCCCCAATCACCTGCCTTTAGTCCAGAGAGTAAGGCAACAAATAGTTTCTTTGTTTTTTAGCCAGCACATGAATTATCAGTTTCTTCTTTCTGTTTTATCTCATAGAGATCTAACTTGTATAGTTACAGAATAGAACTAGATTCACAGAATCTGCACCCTAATTTCTTTGATCTTAAGCTAGTTTTGAAGTGTGGGGGGGATGTTTTCTTAGGCTTGCCTTGTCATTTCAGAGCTGAGTGTAGTAGTTTGTTGTGCCTAGCCTTCCAGTTCAGTAACTTCCTCTACCTGTGGTGCCTGTCAAAGGGGCAGGTGAGATGGCCATGTTCCAACCAGGTGACACTGCCTCAGCCACAGCTGATGGTAGCAAGGGTGTGTATTTGACCTAAATCCAGCCATCTTTTACTTCTTGTTCTCTTATTCCTCATATTCAGTCAGGTACCACACCCTGTGGATTTTACCGTCTCGAAATCTGCATGTTCTCTCCTTCCCATTGCCTGTGTACCGGTTTATGCTTTTACTACTTCTTGTTCAGATTATTCCAGAAGCCTCCCAACTGGTCTGAAGCTTAATGTTCCTTAAGTGTGATTTTGATGATGTCAGTCCCCTACTCAAAATTTATGACTTACCCACCGTCTCCTGAATTTAGCTTTGTGCATGAGACTTTTTTCTAATATATTCTCCTACAGCTCTTCTATGTATGTGCATTCCTCTTGTCACACTGGAGAATTTGCACCTCCTCAAAATGAGTTCTTGCATTTGTATTTATTGTTTTCCAACTCCCTCTGTGCCCTTTCTGTACTCTGCACCACACTACTCACCCTGCAGCTCCTTCCCCAGGCACTGTTTGAGAGCAGTGACTATGTTTCCACAGTGCAATGGAATGTGGGTGGAAGAGAACAGGGTTACGTTTTGAAGTCAGGAAATAAGGTACTGATTGATGCTGTAATTCCTCTGCACTCACCTTTTCCTCCACTCTGGCATGAACGTTGCACCGTCCTTGGTACTTTACAGATACTTAGTGGAGTTAAGTCAAGTGACTATTTTTAGATTTATAAGATCCAGATTAATTGATTTGATTTTATGCTTATCTGTTTTGAACAGTACATACATCTTTCCACATCTGGATTTCTCTGGAGTCAAAACTTTGACTCCCAAAAGACAGGGGATTATAAAAACACAGAAAACAGAACTTACATGTCTTCATGCCTATTGCCAAACTCATATGGCTGCTATTTTCTGGTTGATTTTTTTATAGAATGTTGGTAGTGAAGCTGTAATACGTTGTAAATAGGTGGTAAGAAAATTCATACAAAAAATGCTACATAGTAATATAAACTGAACACCACAGAAATCATAATGAACAAACCCAGCAATGCCAGTCTGTTCAATCACTCTCATTTTCAGATTTAGGCAGTATCTAAAGGGAAACACCCTGGAATTGACTTAGAATATAGAAGAAAGTCATGAGTCTGGGAATGTTAACCAATTCTGATACAGTTTAACATGTTTTTCTTTGTTGCAAACAATGCAGTTTTTAAGCAAACTAATTAATGCATACACTGACAAACAAATCCAACAAAAGAGACACTTAGAGGCAGTGTTCAACGAATCCTAGAATTTTGAAAGAAAAAATCTATTAGATCATTTGGGGCTTTTACTTCTGCCAAAGAAGGATTGTTCTTTTGAGTTTATTTTTCTAGCTTTCAGTTCGATTCCATTTAACTACATCAAGAAACAGGACTTCTCAAATTCCCTGTAGACAGTTCTGTCACCTACTATTTTCACTTTCAAAAGTCTACTGATAATTAACTTATTTCCCTTTTCTTTTGGTTATACACAGCAACCATTCATGCTTAGCTATGCTGATAGTTTGCTGTGAGTCTTTATGCTTATTTTTTTTAAATATCATATAATATTATATATGCTTTCATTACTTGGTTATAAAGCATGATCTTATACCTAAACTGGCATTTTTAAAATTCAATAACATATGAGCAAATACTTTATTAGTAATGCCTGTAGTTTAGTAAATACGTAGATATGTTAGTTAGTAAATATATATAGGATGTTAGTAAATATATAGATACAGGATGTCAATAAGGTTATGCCCCTTAATAACTGAATGCATGCATCTCTCATTAGTGTTGTATCTGCTGGTTAACTGGCCCCTTCTCTTCTCTTGACCAATGTTCCTAGAACATTATGTACAGAAACACTACCACTTGATGTTAAAGGACAACACTTCAAAGCTTGAAATGCGGGATCATTTATAATCACAGGAAATTAACTACACAGTTTGAGATAGATTTAGTGATTCAACATCATTGTTAATACTTAGTTTAATTAGAAGTGCCTTGTATTTACTTGCACATACGTGAAATGACATATGAATAAGAGTATTTATTGCAGCATTGTTTGTAATAACAAAGGTTGGAAGTCACCCACCTAGGTCATCCGGTGTAAAGAAGAATGAGATTAAAAGAAAAGAATGGGGGAGAGGGGAAGAACCAGTAAGCTCTCTGGATGTAGGTAAGAGGAAAGTCACCATGAGCCTTTTCACCGTATACATTTATATACTGTTTGATTTTTGACACATGTGAGTTTATTATAATCAAACTTGAGATTAAAAAAGAAAGAGGAAATACTTTGTAGTGAAATGAACTTGACCCTAGAGCCATTATCAAAAAAAATCTGAAATACTGGTACCTCAGCAAAGTTTAGTTAAGACCAGAAATATATTTTTGGATGATATTTCCAAACTGTTGTATTTAAATATTAAATATAACTTACTGAAAAGTATCTATTAAGAAAGTAAGTTAAATGTAATGTGTACACCAAACTTCACAGTAATGATTATATTAAGAGTATATAAACTCTTCAAATCTATCATTTATATAGTACAATAATTACCAGCAAACAACTGTTGATTTAAGTTTTATTTAAATGAAGATTTATGTAGCTCCTACTAAGGCTGTCAGCCTTTGCAGTAGGTAATAAGAGAACAGAAATAATTCAAGCTTTATTCTTACTCTTGAGAAACAACTTTATTTAGGGAGAGAGACATATAAAAAGCAAGCACAGTAAAGCATGTATATTAGTGCTATAATAGAAGTGTGCACAAGGCGGAGCGGTGCCTGGAAAAGCCTAGAAAGAGAATTCAGGAAGGGCTTTATTGGGAGGTGACGGTTGAGCAGAGCCATAAAAGACGACCAGATGAACAAGGAAGTGAGAGCACTTTTACCCAACCCCGGACTCCTGGACCCAGACTCACTCGCTCCTTCCCTTCCCGCCCACTGGCAAGTGCAGGGAGGCCTGAGCACCCACCACCCTCCAGGGAGTGAACTGCTGGGACTCACAGCATTGGCAGCCCAGTGCCCGGTTTCCTTCACTGTGTCTCTGTGTCTACACTGCCCCCCTCACCTCCGCTCTCTCGATGCCCTGCATTTTCTCTCCTCTCTCAACCCGCACTACGATCTCCCACCCACATCTGTCCACACACTCCCCGTCCCCTTCCTTACGTGTTTCCTGCTCCCCCTGGCCGTAGGTGAGGTGGCCTCCCTGCCATCCTCTAATGTGGAGGCTGCTCGTTTTCTCTACGCCTCACCAGGGCTGGAGGGGGCCCAGTCTCCTGCACTCTGCCCAGTGCTGTTTCCACCCGAGACCCCTCCTATAACACCCCCTCTCTGCTGCTCACACCGTGAGGCTCTGCTCTCTCTTCCTCTGACCATCACTGGAAGACATCTGGTCCTTCTGCCTCCATTGTCCACTGCAGATTTTAGCGCCTACCTCCTCATTCTCTCTTCCCTCCCAAGGGCTCTTTTCTCATGTTATTGTTATTTTTATTTTTTGAGACAGAGTCTCACTCTGTTGCCCGGGCTAGAGTGCCATGGCGTCAGCCTAGCTCACAGCAACCTCAGATTCTTAAGCTCAAGCAATCCTACTGCCTCAGCCTCCCGAGTAGCTGGGACTACAGGCATGCACCACCATGCCCGGCTAATTTTTTCTATATATTTTTAGTTGTCCGGTTAATTTCTTTCTATTTTTTAGTAGAGATGGGGTCTTGCTCTTGCTCAGGCTGGTCTCGAACTCCTGACCTTGAGCGATCCTCCCACCTCGGCCTCCCAGAGTGCTAGGATTACAGGCGTGAGCCACTGTGCTCGACCTCTCATGTTATTTTAAGGTGCATGTGGATGGCCCATTCCCCTTCCTGACATCTCTGCCCCTTTAATTTCTCATTTCCATTCACTTGCTGCCTTCCTCTTATGCCACCTACACCCATGGCTGTACCCTGGACCTTTGAATCACACACTAAATCCCATGAAGTCATGTGAGTTATTTTGGTCTAAGATATATTTTACATCTGTACGCTTCTCTCTATTTTAACTGCCATGTGCCCAGTTTAAGCCACTGTCTTCTTTTCACTGGGTATATATGTTTCCATTTTTGCTTATCCCCAGCCCTTAGCCCCAATCTGTTTTCCAGAGCAGAGTGATCACATCAGTCACTTGCTTTAAAAACTCCACATCTTCCTGTTATGCTTTGAGTAAAACCCAAAGTCCCTACCATGCTCTAGGAGTCCCTGAGGGATCTGGTCCTTCTCACCTCTGCAGCCTTATCTTGGTGCTGCTGTTTCTGCCTCCCTGATCCCCCAAACTCTTTTCTTCAGGGCTCTGCACTTGCTAATGCCTCTGCCCAGAAGGTCTTCTTCCCACCCACACCCAGCAGCACCCGATCACCGCGCCAGCCTCAGATGGAGGCAGCCTCCTTGGAGACACCTCACCAGCCCTGAGGTCCCCAGTCCTTCAGGGCACTCGTCTCAACTTACAGTTATTTATTGGCATGATGATTTGTGCGATTTGGGGAGTGATGTCTGGCTCTTCCGCTAGACTGTACGTTTCTTGAGGGCAGGGAGCACATCCTGCTTTTTACCGCTGTGCAACCATAGGGGGTCCGATGGCTGGCCCGAAATGGGTGGCAGGTGAGTGTGGCGGGCTGCATAATGGCCCCCAAAGGTGTCCTCAGCCTAATGCCCAGAAACTTCCATAGTAAGGGGGATTTTGCAGATGTGATTAAGTTACAGATCTTGCGATGGGGAGACTATCCTCGATTATCTGGGTGGGCCAATGTGATCACCAGGGTCTTCATGAGAGGGAGGCAGGAGAGTCGGAATCAGAGGAGGAGATGTCACAGGGGGAGCAGAGGGGCACGTGTGTGAGAGTGAAAGAGAGAGAGAGAGAGAGACTGAGACTGAGATTGAGATTGAAAGAGCTGCACTGCTTGCTCTGAAGATGAAGGGGCCGTGAGCCAGGGAAAGCAGGTGGCTTCTAGAAGGTAGAAAAGGCAAGGAAAGAGATTCTCTCACTCTGTAGCTTCCAGAAAGTTGCAGCCCAGCAGACACATTGATTTAGAACTTCTGCCCTCCAGAAAACTGTATGATAATAAATTTGTGTTGTTTCAAGCCATGAAGTCTGTGGTAATTTATTACAAGAGCAACAGGAAACGAATAGAGATTTTGGTAGCTGGAAATGAGGTGCTGCCGTAACAAATACCTAAAAAATGTGGAAGTGGCTTTGGAATTGAGGGTTGGGCAGTGAATGGAAGAGTTTTGAGGAACATGAGAAGAAAAGCCTAGCTTGCCTTAAAAAGGCCGTTGGTAGAAATAGGAGTATTAAAGGCACCGCTGGTGAGAACTCGGAAGGAAGTGAGGAGCGTGGTAGAGAAAACATGCATCGTCTTAGAGAATATCTAAATCATCACAGAGGTTGGGAGGAGTGTGGGTATTCAAAGCACTGGGCTGGTGAGGACTGAGAAGGGAAGGAGGAGCATGTTCAGGGGAACTGGCGGGAGGAGAACCCTTGTTATATGGTGGGATATATAAGTGTGTCTTACAAGTAGATGGAAGGCAGACCTTGTAAGGGATGAACTTGGATATTTCGCTGAGATTTCCAAGTAAAGTATCAAAGCCTGGTTTCCTCTTGCTGTGTACAGTAAAGCGCCAGAGGAAAGAGATCAATTGAGGAAAGAACTGTTAAGCCAAAAGGAGCCAGTACTTGATGATTTGAGAAATTCTCAGACTATCTAGATTGTGAAAGATGCTAAAGTTAGGAAATTCACTGTCAGGGAAGTGTGGTCTGGAGAGGAAACCAAGGGTAAGTTTTTTTGTGGTGTCAGTTAGGAGGCTACTGCTGGCATGCCGAGAAGAGATGGTGGTGACTTGAACTAGCAGTGGTGACAGGAGACATGGAAAAATATAGAGGAATGAGTTGATTTTGATGGGGCTTTGTATCACATCCTTTGATCCTACAAATGGAAGCACATGGTTCCACTCTTACAGAGCTCTCTTTCCTGGCCTCCTGAGCTCTCTGGTCATCTCGGACCCTCTCTGGAATGCTCTGTCTTCTTGTCCACTTGGGAACAAATCATATTGTTCTACATGCTTGCTCCCTGGATTCCCATCTGGATGAAAGAGCCAACGAGGAGGGGTCTTTCCCACAGCACTCTATCAGTGCCTCTTCTGGATGCCCTATAGGCAAGTCACTGCATGCACTTGGTCCATGGATCAATCACTACCACACCCCCTTCACCTTGGGCACAGACCAGGGGTGGAGCCGTCATGTCCTCCAGTCACTGGGCAGCGTGCAAGTGCTAATACAGCAGTAACCTAATTCAAGAGGGAGAAAGAGAGAGACTGGGAGAGACAGGAAGAGAGAAAGAGAGAGAATAATGTTATGGAGCCATCATAAAATGACCCAAAGTCTGTAGAGAAGGCAGAAATATCTTGGTCAAGAGATCCTAAAACTAGAAGAACCAGAGCAGCTGGTGCCAAAAGGTAAATAAGCCTGAGATCTGGCAAGTTGCAGGAGGAATAGCAAAGGAGGAAAAATGCATACCCCCTTCTTTTCTTTGGCCTTGGGATGATTACCTCAGATTATTGTAACAGATTTATTGAACAAATACTAGAAGAGCACCCATCATGTAAGCCTCAGACACTGCTCAAGGTCTTGAGGCTACAAGGGTGAAGAAGAGGCCACGTTGTTGTTGTCATGCAACTTGTAGGGAAAGGCCACATAACCCAGTGCTTAGGAGCACAAACTGGGGCTGGGCTACAGGTGTGTGGACTCCAGCTTTGCTATTGAGTGACCTCCAGCAAGTTATTTAACTGTGCCTCAGTTTTCTTGTTTATGAAACGGTGGTAATTATAGCAGCCACCTCTCATAAATGGAGCGAGGATTAAATAAAATAACAAATGTGAAACATTTATAGCAGTGCCTGGTCCCTAAAAAGTAATACTAGCTAACATTATTACAATTTACTCTCACATAGTAACACATAAAATATTTTCAATCAGTGTGATGCACTATGAAAAAAAATAAAGCGGGATGATGTTATAGTGATAGAGTTGAGGGAAAACTGGTACTAATTTATACTGGCTGGTCAGGGAAAGCTTCACAGGGAAGGTGAGCTTTGAGCTGACACCTGAGTACCAGTGAAAAATCCATGGAGTGATCTGGAGGTAAGAGTGTCCCATGCATAAGGAGCAGGAAATGAGACTCCCTGGAGTATGGTGAGAGAGGGGAACAGTCACAGGACAGGAGCCACTTCATTAAAGGTCCTTAAACCATGGGCAGAGTGTGGGTTTTATTCTAAGTGCAGTGGAATGTGCCTGGAAGGTTTTGAGCAGCAGATGGAATTGCATTTCTAAAAGTTAACTGGTGAGTTCAAATAGTGTACGATGGTTCCTTTTTTTTTCTTACACAATATTTTGCTTTTGCTGTAGTTAATTACTGCATTATTTTCTTTCATTTGCTTACTTTACTATGTATATATTGTGAATTCTTCCCAACTCTCCAATAGTCTCTCAATATAATTTCGCATGGGTCAAACGTATCTGGTTTATCCGTCAGTTCCTTTTTTCCCAGTGGACTCTTTCTGCTACTATCCTTGTTCTCACTTCAGTCTGCGCTGGTTTCTCTCTGGGCCAGCTGCATGGCTGTCTAAAACTTCTCCTTGGCATCTTTTATCCTCTCTCTGAGTTGGGTCCCCAGTTTTCTGAATCTCCTGGCTTCCTCTTTCTTAGTTTACTTCCTCATTTGTGTGGCACACGTCCTCCGTAGTTTTTAGATAAAGAGTGCATGAGAGGTAAATGTTTTGATTTCTTGCATGTGTGAAAATGCTTTTTGTTCTACTATCACTTTAGGTTAATATTTGATTGTGAATAACATTCTAGGTTAGAATTCTAAATTTTTCATCAGAATTTTAAAGAAATTGCTTTACTGTTTTCTAGTTTCCTGTGTCACTAATGAAAGTCCAATGACACTCTTCTTTCAGGTCCTTTTTACATGTAACTTACTCTTTGTTATTTCTCAAAGTATCCAGGATCTCTTTATTGCTACTTTTGGAAACTTATGGTGACATAGGTCTTTAGTCATCATTTATCCTAGGAAATTTTCTGGTCCTATATCTTTGATGATTTCTTCTCCTCTCTGCTTTCCTTCTTTTCTTCTTCTTAAACTCCTGTTAGTTTGATGTTAGATCTCCTTGATTGATCCTCTAATTTTGAAATTTTTTTCTCTCCTAGTGTCCAATGTTTTGAGTGGGAAGAAGCCTTCATCAATGTTTTCTTCCAGCCTAAGTCTTGAATTTAAAAATTTTAGCCCTCATGTTTCTAATTTCTAAGAGCTTTTAAATTTTTCTTATTAATCCTTTTTGTTTACACACACACACACACACACACACACACACACATTTAGAGTTGGGGTCTTGCTGTGTCACCTGGGATAGAGTGCAGTGGCATGATCATAGCTCACAGCAACCTCAAACTCCTGGGCTCAAGTGATCCTCCTGCCTCAGCCTTCCAAGTAGCTGGGACCACAGGTGCCTGCCACAACACCGGGCTAATTTTTATATATTTTTTGTAGAGACAAGGTCTCACTATGTTCTCCAGGCTAATTTCAAACTCCTGGCCCCAAGTGATCCTCCTGCCTCTCCCTCCCAAACTTTTAGGATTACAGGTGTGAGCCGCCAGGCCCAGCCTGACTAATCCTTTTTAAAAACAGCATCATGTTCTTGTTTTGTGGATGAAATATCTTCCTTGCATATCTGTAATAAAAAAAAAAAATTTTTTTTTTTTTTGCTCTCTGTATTGCCTCACAAATACCTTTTTTGCTTCTGTTTTTTTTTGGGGGGGATGTTGGGGGGAGTCTCTGCTTTTCATGTAGGAGACTTTCCTCAAATATTTGAGGATACATCTTGTTACCCGTGCCTATCCATTTATATTTAAGAATGAGGCATTAAGAAACCTATAGGGGCCGGGCGCGGTGGCTCACGCCTGTAATCCTAGCACTCTGGGAGGCCGAGGTGGGCGGATCGTTTGAGCTCAGGAGTTCGAGACCAGCCTGAGCAAGAGCGAGACCCCACCTCTACTAAAAATAGAAAGAAATTATATGGACAGCTAAAAATATATATAGAAAAAATTAGCCGGGCATGGTGGCGCATGCCTGTAGTCCCAGCTACTCGGGAGGCTGAGACAGGAGGATCGCTTGAGCTCAGGAGTTTGAGGTTGCTGTGAGCTAGGCAGACGCCACGGCACTCACTCTAACCTGGGCAACAGAGTGAGACTCTGTCTCAAAAAAAAAAAAAAAAAAAAGAAACCTATAGGAAGCTCTGTGCGCACACTTGGTGCTTTTGCGGGTTGTTTCAGGGGTGGGAACTTGAAGTCTCACTATTTAGTATGTAAATTTTCAGTTAATCCCTCTGAAAACAGTGTTCAGGATTCCTCAAGCCCAGATCTTTTGTACTTCATTTCTCCCGTGAATAAACCTCTCATTTCCCACTGGAATCAGGAAGAAGTAGTCACTGGGTTGTGCTGGGGACGTGTGGAGACCTAGAGGTGTAAGTGAACCTTGTATGAGTGTGACAGGGTGCTAAATGGGACGGTGGGAGGCCCCAGTGCTGAGCACAGAGGGACAGTACCTCCAAATTCCAAACAGACATGTTTGACACATCTAAAGAACTTTTTAAAGAGTGATAAAACTAATTCTGCAACCTTTACCCTACCACTTGTCTCCAATTTATATTTGGGAGAAGGCTGGAGATTGAACAGGAAGGGAAGAAGAGGATTATTTGGAAAAAAAATTTGTTGGCCAAGCAGGGATTACTTGGCATTTCTGGAACCTTCTCTACCATGGAAGAGGGGAGGAAGTGATTCTCCATTCCCCCAATGCAATGCTCACCAAAATCTATGTGAGAAGGTTGCTTTGTCTAGCGGGTCTGGAGCTTGAGAGCACCTGACTTGTGCTCTCTGGTGTACACCTCCCCCCTGGGACAGTCAAGGCTCGTGGGTGCTGCCTGTGATGGGAGCCAAGGGCGTGGGTGCAGTCTGCAATGCCAGAGTTGAGTGGGGCAAAGATGCCATGAACTATGTGGACACTGAGGAAACGATTCTTACTAGCAACATGTCAACAGGACCCTGTCCAGGAAGACTGCTTGCTGGGGCAAGGAGACCCCAGCTGCCAGAGGCCGTGCAGGCTGTAATGCCCGAGCTGGGGCCGAAGGGGTGAGGTAGAGGCGCATCACTGCAGTGAGGGACTACAAGGCAGAGGTCTCCACTGGAGGTGGGGACGAGGGGGAGGGCGGTTGTGAAGAATCCATAAATGCCCATGAAGCAACACAAAGCAAGAACTTGGGCGATTGCCATAGAGGAGGTGCCCCAGGGCCAGATCATAATGATCTCAGAGAAATAAGACCTTTCCCACTTCCTCTCATTCTTGGTGCACACATGACCTCAGGGAACCTTACAGCAGCAGTGGGGAAATGGAGAGGAGAGTGATGTAGGGGGGAGAAAATGTTCTCTCTGCCTTCTGAAGGTTCGATAATTGAGTTTATGAAATAAACTGACATTAGACAGATTAAGAGGAAAAAAGACATGCAAATTAATTATGGGCGTACACATGGGTGTCCCACAAAATATGAGACTCGAAGAAGGGCCAGATGATTGAAGTTCTTACCTGAGCTACAGAAAAGAATTGGGGCCTGGGGCTTCTAGTGGGGAGGTGGTGACGGGTTATGGGAAGGTCAGGGGAGGGAATGTGTGGTGAATGAAGGTTGTGGTGTGATGTATAACGTCTCTCAGGTGATGAAAGCTGTCTCAGAGCAGCCCATCAGAACTGGTAACGGCTCGTGACAAAGTCTATCTGAGCAGGGTGTCGACCTTCAGTCTTGGCTCCTGTGCTAACATCTTCCCTGGTTGATGAGATTCCTATGACAAATGTTTTTCCTTTATAGATGGAAATTTGTTTGCAAGAGGACAGCTTTTCAGAGCTACTCCTGTTATCTGCGGTTTCTCAAAGTAACCAGCTTGAAATATGCCAAAGAAGTCCATCCTGATGTCTCCTACAGTCCTGTTTTGGGGTGGTGTGTTCTGAGCCCCAGCAGTGAAAAGACAGGAGCCCTATTTCTGTTGGATGTTACCAGCCTGAGCTTGTTGAGGGATGGGGGTGGGGGCTGCTCAGAGAGTGAAGCTTTAAATGCAGCGCGAGGTGAAAGTTTTATTTCAGATCATACTAGTCTTTTCAATACTTGAAAACAAGATTTCCCGATACTTAAAAATGACTGGAATCACAATAGCACCAGTCTGATCATCTCCAGAGGGGGAAGGTGGATTTTTAAAGGCAAGTTTGTAGGGCAGTAGTGAGAGAAAAATAAAACTATTCCTGGTTGTACTTTCCCAAGTTCATGTCATTCAATAAATGGTTGTACAGATTTTCATCAAATGTCCCTGTCTTCAGCCTCATCTTTTAAAGTCCCTGGTGCCTTTATTCTGAGCCTTTCTGAGGTTCTGCGAGGTCAGTTGGCTTCTCATTAATATCTTTTACTTTGGGCAATGTGGTTTTAGTGCCTTTTAGCCTACAGAGGTAGTTACTTCTCCCTTGTCAGCTTTCTACCTTCCAAAATATGCCAGCGTCACTCATTGCTATTGTCTTATCTCTGTTGACTGAAGAAAAACATCAAGCTTTTAAAGAATGAAAGCTAGTTTTATCCAGAAGTGTTATTGAGGACTATAGACTGCCTACAGCCTGGGAGCTGCCTTTAGAGAGGTTCTATCAGGCTGCCCTGACAGTGTCTCAGCCCACAGCTTGTACACAGGTGGTGGAGGTTTAGCATGTGCAAAATCACGTGAGACTTGCTCAGAAGTTACATGAAAGCACAATCACATTAAGGTTTGGGTGAAGAGCACATCTGGTTATAGATTATAGAGAACCATAATCACTAACCTGTCAGATGTTATCTTAGGTGTAGGAGAAGGCAAGGAGTTGGGATAATTTATCTTTTAAGGAAAATAGTGACTCAGGCAAGAGACATGGGGGGCCGCGTGCTCTATCCTGTTTTGTCTTCAGAGCATGTTTCTGGAGAGCTGCACGTGGTCACAGAGTCAGGCGCTTTGTGACATTATGGTGGCAAGCAGAGATGAGCAAACTGGCTTCTTACGTTTGTTACTTATGTTTGTTTCACATCTTCCATCCTCCTTTTCCTACGGATTAAACTTTAAAAAATAATGCTGCTTCGGTAAGTTTCTAAAAAGATCGGGAGAGGCACATGTGTTCAGCCCACCGTCTTTCACTGAAGTCACTGTTAGATTTTTAAGGATAAACATTAATAATATCATCCTCAGTCTTCCCAGCATTTCTACATAACCTTGAATTCTCCTTTTTCTCTCTTATTACTAGCTAGATTTTTGGTCATTTTATCATCATCAAAGAGATGACATTTAACTCCAAGAAAATGACTGTTATTTCAGATAAAAATTTTAATTAGAGAGAAAAGATTGTCACTTAGAGTTGAAATGGGGTTTAGAGATTGTACATGGTTTTTGATTATTCTATCCCGTATTTTACAGACAAGTCACAAGTTTTTATAATTTCTGCACAACTTTTTATTTAGCAGTTTTCCTTTTTTTTTTTTTTATTTATTCTTTCTTTATTTTTTTGAGACAGAGTCTTGCTCTGTTGCCCGAGCTAGAGCGCAGTGGCGTCAGCCTAGCTCACAGCAACCTCAAACTCCTGGGCTCAAGCAATCCTCCTGCCTCAGCCTCCCGAGTAGCTGGGATTACAGGCACTCACCACCATGCCTGGCTAATTTTTTGTTTTTACTTTAAGTTGCTTGGCTAATGTTTTTCTATTTTTAGTAGAAAAAAATCTTGAACTCCTGAGCTCAAGTGATCCTCCCTCCTTGGCCTCCCGGAGTGCTAGGATTACAGGTGTGAGCCATCGTGCCCGGCCAGGAATTTCTAAATCTACTGAATTAGGCAGGATTCTCTAAAGAAACAGAATGGACACATATGGAGAGAGAGAGAGAGAGATTTATTTTAAGGACTTGGCTAATGTGATTGTAGGAGCTGGCAAGTCTGAAATGCACAGGACAACTGGACAGGCTGGAAATCCTGGTAAGAGTTGATGTTGTAGTCCTGGGTTTGAAATTTGCAGGGCAGGCCAGGCAGTGTTTTTATGTTGTAGTCTTGAAGCCACATTCCTTCTTCTGGAAGCCTCAGTCTTTTTTTTCTCTTAAGGCCTTCAACTGATTGGATGAGGCCCCCCCACATTATGGAGGTTGATCTGTTTTGCTCAAAGTCTACTGATTTAAATGTCAATCACATCTAAAAAATACTTTCACAGCAACATCTAGATTTGTGTTTGACTAAGCAACTGGGTTCCATACCCTAGCCAAGTTGACACATAAACTTAACCATCACGCCTACTGTAGAGATGAAAGAATATTTTAAAAAACATCTGTAGGTCCTTTATCAAGGTTCATCAGTGGTTAACCTTTCTCTATGCTTTGCCTCTCTCCCAAGTGCTGCATCATATGAAAACAAATTGTGGTCGTGATGATATTTCTCATCTAAGTACTTACTAGAGGACATTCTCCTATATATAGCACACCTAAGACAACTATTAATACTATTAATTAAGTAAGATCACCTCATAGCTAGTCCACATATAAAGTTCCCCAGTTGACCTCAAAATGTCATTTATAGCTTTGTGTTTGGTCTGTTTGTTTACTGATTACGCCTGGTGGTTGTATCTCTTTTAATCTAGGACAGTATCTGTCTCTTTTTGCTGCTGTTGTTTTTCATCACAATGTCTGTTTCCAAGACTTCAGTCTTATGTTCTGGATTTGTCTGGTTTTTCCTCTATGATTAGATTCAGGTGAATCCTCTTGGCAAGAACGCCACCAAGGTGAGCTTGTGGACTCCTCATTGCCTTTCATCAGATGACACATGACCTTCGCGGATACCTCTGTTAGTCATGTTAAATTTGATCACTTGGTGAAGGTGACGGCCACCATCTCTCTCCCTCATAAAGGGACATTTTTCTCCCTTTAAATTCATATGTAATCTGTGGCATGAGATTATATGAATATTTCATTCTCCGACAGCTTTTCATCTGATAACATTAGCATCCCTTAACTGATCTAAATATATAATTTTTGTCGTGGATTAGCTGGCATTGTTGTGGAAGCAAGCAGTGGTTTCCCTTTCTCTTCCTCCCCTCTCATTATAATTTGTGGTTGTTATTTCTTATGAGCTGCTAAGAATTACTCAAAGACAATATTTTTCATTATCAATACATTATTGATAATTTATGGTCTTCTCAGTCTAGAAAAGGGAGGAAATGAGAAAATATGTTATTAACGTAATTTATTGAAATTGTCTATAGTGTTGTAATTATGCTGTCCTGCAGGCTAAGAGGCTATCTGTGCAAAATCGACTTGGGTTTTGTTTTGTTTTGTCTGACTTTAATAAAGTCTTATAGTGTACGAATAAAAATTAAGTTAGTTGATGAGTATCTTCATTGATGGCAGAGCTGGGCATGGACTGAGCAGACCCTGCTTTTCACTCTCATGTTCATTAACTGCCCTGTGTGGTCTGCAGACCTGGGTGCTTTTACCAGTTCTGCCTCTTTGTGGCTCTGTCACTTTGATCAAGGCAGTCAACCTTCCTGGTACTCAGTTTGGTTATCTCTGAAGTAAACATAGTATACTTGAATGCTTCGTGTCTCCTACTGACAATGACAGCCCTGTCCTCCACTTCTCTGCAGTTGACTAAGGCTTCTCAGCCTACTCCTGCACAGAAAAGAATTACCGAAGTAGTCCAGGGACTGCTAGTCTCAGAAAGGCATGCTTGCAGGGTGGCCCCTTGGCTGGTGTCTAGGACCTTGAAATTTAGGAGGGCTCTTACCATTCCCTGATAAGAATGACTCATTATACCTAAAATATCTGTTCAACAATGTAGTTTCTGTAGAATGTCTGCTTCCTTCTGGAAGACTGGGATTTTTACATATATTATAGGTAAGGGTGTCCACAGGACAACCCCCAATAAAAATATTGGACATTGACTGTCTAATGAGATTTCCCTGGTAGACAACATTTCACCTGTGATTTCACAACTTGTTGCTGGAGGAGTTAAGTGCATCTTCTGTGACTCTACTGAGAGAGAATGCTTGGAAGCTTGTGCCTGGTTTTCTTTGTCCCATGCAACTTTTTCCTTTGCTGATTTTACCTGGTATAATTTTTTATCCTGTAGTAAATTGTAGCTGAGAGTATTGAGTCCTATGAGTCATCCCAGCAACTCACCAAATCTCTTTCAATGTTCTCATCTGTAAAACGGGTTGTTATAATAATAATATCTGTCTTATAGTGTTGTTTCAAGTATGAAAAATATGGTGAATGTGTGTGAAACCAAGGGCCTGAGGTAGGATGTGTCCAATAGAGAGTGGTTGTTATTTGGAGTATGTTAACTGTTCATATTAAAAACATCTTGTAGCTGGGTGCAGTGGTGCATGTCCGTAGTCTCAGCCACTTGGGAGGCTGAAGCAGGAGGATTGCATGAGCCTAGGAGCTCGTGGCTGTAGTGCTATGATTGTGCTTATGAATGGCCACTGCAGTCCAGACTGGGCAACATAGCAAGATCCCATTTCTTAAAAGCAAAAAATCTTCTGTTTGTGTGTGTGCTCATGTCTTTGTCAGCATAATAATGACACATCCATGCAGATTAACTCTAAAATTGCTGATGATTCATTTGATTGGGAACTACAGTTCCACATGCTGGCTTATGAGGACCCCTAGTTCCTTCCTTAAAGTGTGTGTGGGTGTGAGATTTTTTTCACCTAACAATGAAATAATTTGGGAGGTTTCATTTTTCTTTACTTTTCTTTTCTCATGCTTTCCTTTGATGTGTACCTGGCCATTTATAGAGGAAGCATACGCTACATATTCTACTGCAGAAAATTACAGACGTAAGAAAGGGGCAGGGGTGGATTTAGAAAGGAATTTTGCAGTCTATCATGTTGTGACTAATGGAAGCTATTAAAACAAAATGTACCAAGGATACATCATAAATCTTCACTCCCTCTACAACTATATTTTTTATAAATGTTATCCTTTGGCTGCCCTGAGGTGGATGGAATGGTGCTCAATGTGTCATTAAATAATGTGAAGATCTCCCGAGATAGGTGATACCTCTTACGATCAAGAGAGCGAACCACTGAGAACGCACACCGACGGGTATGGAACATGCCCCAACACCACAAGCACCACACTGCATGAAAGCTGACTTCCAAGAAACGTATGTCATACTGGTTAAAGGCAGAGTTTTAGGGCAGTCTTGCCTCTTGGCCCTGTGCCTCCAGATTGAGAACAGTCTGTTACTGAAAGAGTCATCCATCCTTGGGAACTGTCCATGCATGGTCCATGAATGCTTCTATACTTAAAACATGGTGGAGCAGAGTGAGGACTTTATAGTGAAAATTGGTCCTCTCCCTCTGGTCTGCCTTCAAGTCAGCGTTCAGCTGTGGGGACTGCAGAATTTCTACCACTCATTACATGCTTCCTTTTTTCAGGGTCAGGCCCCAGAATGCTGGAATATACTCCCAGTAGAGCTCTCTTCTAGTTCCTCCTGCTCAAATCCATTCTGTACATTGTTGGGAGAATGTATCTCATATAACGCTTCAATCAAGTACTTTAAAAAAGGTTTCCCATTGCCCATAGAATAAATTTTTGGCATATGATTTCTTTCATGATCCTCGAACTACCTTCCCAAGTTAACTAACTTCCCATTAGTGTTCTTTGTTATATGCCCCCCAACTTCTTATGTCTAAACCTCACTTAGTTTTTTCTGCTGCTTCCTTTAAAGTGTTGTATGATGATAATGAGTTGGAACTTAGACCTGGTATAGGATATTTTATTTGATCAGAAATAATTTATGACCAAATATCTGGAATCACTGTGGCATAAAACATGTATAAGCATATACACACATACACACATGCTCACACTGTTAAAATTTTTTTTATGGCAGAAGACAGACTGATAGAGAGAAATGCAATTCTTTACAATTGAAATGCAACATTTTTCTCCAATAGATGCATCTATTTTTCTCCAATAGATGATTATATTATCATAAAATCATATTTGCTCATATTTGTAAACTAATCACACTCAAATGAACAAAGCGAATTGCTATTTAAAAGTCATTTCTGGCCGGGTGCAGTGGCTCAGGCCTATCATCCCATAATCCTAACACTTTGGGAGGCCGCGGCAGGAGCATCACTTGAGGCCAGGAGTTTGAGACCAGCCTGGGCAATATCGAGACCCCCATCTTTACAAAAAAAATAGAAAAATTAGCCGGGCGTGGTGGCATGCACCTGTAGTCCCAGCTACTCAGGAGGTTGAGGCAGGAGGATCACATGAGCCCAGGAGTTTGAAGTTGCAGTGAGCCGTGATGAGGCCACTGCACTCTAGCCCCGGCATCAGAGCGAGACTTTGTCTCAAAAATAAATAAATAAAATAAATAAATAAATAAAAGTCATCTGACAAAATCTTTGTCTATTAAAGACTGTATGATATATCTTGTTAATTGAGACTGTCATATATTGGGCTAACACTATTGGGGAAAATATATGCCATCGTTATTAGTGAGGAAGAGTTTCCATACCAATTTTTAAAAGTAGAAAGATAAATTAACCAGAATTTTCAAAGAGGTAAGTTTTAACTCACTGGAGGAGTACACCAAGTCTAAACATTTAAGGAACCCTGGTGGAAATTTTCCCGTGTGCAGCTCCAGTAATCTGGGAAAGGCTAAAACAAAGCCAGTGGGCTCTTAGCACAGCGGTAGAAGCAATGACCTCAGGGAGCGGTCAGTTTGCCAGGAGGATTTATGGAGAATCTAAGGTCAAGTACCACTTTTCAGCCCCACAGCAGGGCTCTAATTAAGCCATGCCAGAAGGTTCAGTTTATAGAGAGGTGAAGGGCCTGTGGATCCTTTCTTCTCTCTAAAATTAGCAAATTAGCAACAATTCAGCTTTCACAGATGCCAAATTATCTCAAAAGACCTACAGACTCAATATGACTCTTCAGAGTAATAATTAGAACTGACATAGTTTCGTTTGAGATCTTACTGGGTGCCAGCACAGATTTTATGTGAATTATCTCATTTAGTCTTCATAAAAACTCCATTATTAATATCATCTCACAGATGGAAGAACTGAGGCACAGGGAGGGGGTAAATAACTAAACCAAGCTTTCGAGGCTACTAAGTGGCATTGCCGGAACAGAATCTGCCACCAGAGTCTGTGCACTTTATCACTGTGTAAAGCTTGATAACCTTATGTTAGAACAAATAAGTAACTGCGACGTATTCTGTTTAGTAGTTTGCAAAATGCTCTGACCTTTTTACCTCCATAGGGGAGATAGCTGAGCTTCGGAGTCATTAAAGTGAGGTTCAGAGACATTAGGTGATTTGCCCAAGGTTTACCTATTAGATAAGGTTTAGCTACTAGATATCTATTATCTAGTAGCTAATAGAGCTAGAACTTGAAACCAACTAGATGATGGAGCTAGAGCTTAAAACAAAATCTTGTGAACTCAGAATTCCTGGCTTAATTTGATTCAGAAAAAGTCCTGGGGCCACTTCGCTGTCTATCCAGAAATGTGTGGAAGATAGGGAAGAAAAGCAAAGTATCTTGTGAATAGATAAAGGCAGCTTAGTAAGTAATTTCAGTAGATCTATGACACGCAGCCTGCACAAATGGTCACATTTACAATCTATTTTTGGTTCTTTTGTGCCTAACACAATTGACTTTATGTAGGTATCTATTTTCTCTCCCTCTCCCTCGCCCTCTCTCTCTCTCTCTCTCTCTCTATTAAAATGTATCAACTCATTTATCAATTTTTAATTTCAACAAAAACATGCTGGATTCATATATTCAATCAATTTATTAAGCAAATATTTACTGAGGCTCACACATGTGCCTGACTGTGTAGTAAGCACTGGAAACCCAAAGAGAATGAAGTCACTGCCCAGACAGGTGGAGGCTGACACATATTAATACAAGCAGGGCAATAATCAAGTGTCATAACTGCTCTATTAAATATAAGGCTAAATTAGTGCCTCCCACCTGCAGAATTCATGTGCCGAGGCTAGGAAGGATACAGAAGACTTTCCAAAGAGCTACCCAGGACAAACAGGTGTTTAGGAAACTAATCAATTTCCAGGTCCTCAACCAATGGTGACCTATGATTCTATTTTGGTCAAATATTTTAAACCTTCTTTGTTTTGATACCAAGTGTTTTAAACCTTTCATGTTTGATATACTTCCCAAAATCAAATTTCACATTCTAAAATTAAGTCTTTTTGACCCAAACTAACTTGAACATAATAAAGAGGATCCCTGCAAGTCCAAAGAAACATTAGGCTTATTTGGTATGTTAAAATTATATGGGAAGTATTGTCAGATAAGAAGTGGTGTTTAACTTTCTTGGAGTTATATTTGTATGGATATATTGTTAATATGTGTTCCAAAATTGTATGAAATTCTTGAAAACCTGATATGCAGTAAATTGCTTTATTCTGATGCTTTTTTCTAAAAGCTTTTTGCAAATCCTAAAGTGTTATGTCATCAAGGAAATTTATGGAAAGGATCCTGACAAATACTCTTAAATACAAGTTTTTGATAACTTTGGAGATCGTACCATTGGACTAGGTAAAAACTTCCAGAACTCTAACAAAAAACTGATGCACTCATGAAGATTGCTAACCCAACATCAAGGTGATCAAGAATTAATTACTAATCCTAGCACTCTGGGAGGCCGAGGCGGGTGGATTGCTCAAGGTCAGGAGTTCGAGACCAGCCTGAGCGAGACCCCGTCTCTACTAAAAATAGAAAGACATTATATGGACAACTAAAAATCTATATAGAAAAAATTAGCCGGGCATAGTGGCGCATGCCTGTAGTCCCAGCTACTCGGGAGGCTGAGGCAGTAGGATGGCTTAAGCCGAGGAGTCTGAGGTTGCTGTGAGCTAAGCTGACGCCACGGCACTCACTCTAGCCTTGGCAACAAAGTGAGACGCTGTCTCAACAAAAAAAAAAAAAGAATTAATTACATGGAGCTGAAATGATTTGTAATGGCTTTTTGTTTGAAACATTGCTGATTCTTTTTGTTTTCCACACTCAAGAAAACTTTTTTTTCTTTTGAGCTATCTATACCTTACAGCAATTAGGTAAAGTATACTTTTGTGAGCAAAATTGAAACATTTACCTTTCTTTCTACCTGAATTCTCCAGAATTTGGAAACTATTCATTGGCATTGTTATTTTATGGCAATATAGTTACTTGTATTAGTTCAGTAAGAATCTGTTTTCCTTTGTACCAGGACCCATAGGAAACACTGCTTATTTTGCCAAGGCTTTGACTGGAATGTCGTATTTCCAAATGTGACCAGGCTGCTTTGAGGGATTGAGGTTGACCTTTAAAGACAATAGACTTGGAAAAAGACTGGCCTGGGACCTTATCTACATGGTTCCCTTACAGGGTTCTTGACCTTGCAGTAAGTGAAGAATGTCACTTTCTGACAGGCCCAGGAACCTCAAGATATTTAGGGGACCTCAAGAAGAGAGGAATTCACTTACTTCATACTGTTACAGGCACAGTCTGATGGCAAATCCTTGGCATGGTTTCCTAGCCTTGACAGGCTTTCAAAAGCCTAATTTGAGATATCTTATGAAAAAGTTCTAGCAAAGCCAACTTAAAAAGAGCCTATATCCCCATTCTTACTGCACTTTATGCAAATAATTAGGCCAAAGACTAAACTTACTTTGCAAACAAGATAGTCTTGCCATGATTATCTTTGGTAAAAATGGGAATGACTATAGAGAGAGAAAAATTTGTTTCAGAAGAAAACTATAGTACACAGATTCTAGCCATGATCATTGTGGGTTTTTTTTTTTTTTTTTTTTTTTTGAGTTTTTATTAGTTGCCTACAATTTGGACTGAATTTTGAATTCTTTCCTGGCTACAAGTCTTTAAACTAACATTTCCAAATTGTTCTTCCATTTTTCTGACTTGGAAAAGAGCCAATTAAAACTGCCTTTTCCTGAAACCCTGCAAGCTGAAGCTAAATAACTTGATAAAAACTTAGGGAGAAATCACAACAGCAACTTAACATATGAACAGCCTTTGTTCCTGTTGATGTATGGACTCCTCAGAAAGTTCACTTGAACAGCTGATCTGAACCATAATCCAGAAAAATCTATCAGATTGCTTCAGAGACTCTAGAAAAACTAGTTTGTAGACAGCTCCAGACATTAACTTTTGTTCTTCTTTTGTTTCCATAGAAATGCTTTTTATTAAGTATCTAATTGCTCAAACTATATAGAGGCATCACCACTGCCTAAAATGAGACGCAACTGTGAACAGTCCTATTCTCAGGACTGAGAAGCTGGTTCAATGGCTTATACAATAATCCACCAACCCAAATTCTGGACTGTGGAACTTCTTGGAGAACCTTCAGATCAGGGAATGTTGGGGGCTCCTGCCCTCCTGTCTCTGGCCCTTCATTCTCCCCTGAGGCTAGCCATAGAAACTAGAATCTTCTTCCCCAAGGTGGGTCATAGGAAACAGAACTCCTTTTCCCCAAAGGCAGCCATAAAACCTAAAAATATTATTCTAACCACCCCCAGTACATACACCTTTCTGTGTAAAAACTGGCCATAAAGAAATTATATGACTTACCTTGACTGTAGGTCATAAGACCCCCATTCCAGAGAGAGTCCTGCCATATACCCAGAAAGAAGAAATGCTGCTCAGAAAGGCCAAGAAGAATCTAGATAAACAGGCCTTGCTGGGTTTCCCTACTTAGTCTATGAACATTAGATCATACTGTTTTTGTCCAATCATGTTTCTACCCTGCTGCCCATACTTTGTTGAACCTAAGCAGAAAAATTGACAATTGTTACTGTATCTTTGGGACTTCATTCTGAAGGCTCCCATGTCACAGTAAAACTATGATCAAACGAATTTGTGTGCCTTTTCTTCTGTTAATCTGCCTTTCGTCAGTGATTTCCACAAACCTTCAGAGGACAATGGAGAAGTTTTCCCTTCACCCCTGCAAGGGACTTATCACAGATAAGTTAGTATTTACATTTTCTTGAACATATGTCATACTTACAAGGAAAACATTTTCAGTAACTTTTTCCAAAAGAGTACTGTATCCCAGTATACCTATTTTTCCTTTGGTGCATATATTTTGTTCATTGCCATTCATCAACCAATTAGCTTCTCATTTTTCACGTTTATCATGAAACGTTTATTTTCACTTACTAGAATTAGTTTATTTTCATGGTTGTATGTTGTAGATTCTACTGTAAATAAGGCACTTGATAATCAAAACTTAAATCATCTCTGCCTTGGTTGTGGTTTTTTCTTTTTGCAATTGATTTCCTCAGAATAGATTAACCTGAACTCTTAAAAGCAGAGCATCTACTTATGTACCTGTGTATAACAGAATGTTCTCCAAAGCAATCCAGGATACAATATCTGGATTTTTAAAAACCAGCCTCATTCAATTAGGATTCATGCCTCCTTCTCAGAAGTTCTGTAATTCTATTTCTGTAAAATGCAAAATTATAAGCTTAATTGTTTCCAAACATTAAATGAAATTCCTAATCTTTTTATCTAGAACCTTTGGGTGTTTTTTCCCTGTCCATCTGTCACTCCTTTTTAAGGTACTCTGATGTGACCTAGAGGCTTGTCATGCTAAGGGTTTCCTCTGTGCAGAGAGGAAACTGGGAAGTGCACATGAGGATGAGGGGTGGGGGGGGAAGGGAGAGACAGGGGACTCAGAAAGTGCAGGTCCCCACAGAGTGAGCTCAGGAGTTTGCACTTGGTCTTCAAGCACAGTGGGGTTCTAAAGTGGAGTGTGTACACCCCAGGATATGCAACAGGGTCCACTGGGGTACCAGAAGAATTTATTAGGTTTAGTTTTCCTCTAAAATATAGAGGGGGAATTAAACTGCACTTATATTTAATGCAGATGGATTGACATGTGCTCAGTCTGTGTCACACTGTCACACTGCCACACTGTCACCAACCTGAGCAGTGTCCTGAGGGAGAAGAAGCCATCACCACTGTCCCCAGGGGTTGCCTTGTGCAGCCTTGGGCATTTGTTCTCTTCCAGCAGGTTGTGATTTGTGGTGGTTTATGTGATCCTGGCTAAGGAGATTTACAGATTATGTCATCTGGTTTAATCGCTAATCCTTGCAAGAGGGACAACTGCCTTTAAAAGATTTCTGAAAAACAAAAGAAACACAAATAAAAATTGAAGAGGGTAAAACCAGAATAAAGACAATATTAGTAATGTAAAAACAAGGAAACTTTCATGTTTGTCATGACAGAGCTAATATTTTTTCAATTCTTATAAGTTCTCCATTTCACAATATTATCAGATAAAAACAATAAGGATTTAATCAGAACTGACAAGCTGTAGGCCACAAAATTTTGATACTGTCAAGAAGACTCTTTAAAAGAGGGATTTATATCCACCATTATTAATGATTACTTGGCCCTTGTGTATATTGGGCCTTTGGTCAAAGAGGGTACAAGAAAACAAGTATAATTAGGAAATATTTAAAATTGCTAATTATTTCATATTTATCTCATCTTTTTTTATTCCTATTTGTGTGCATGATTTATTATGTGTCAGGCTATTTTCATAAATAACAAGTCAACACATATTAGGCCTGCTTGATGTTTTGGTTAACATTGCTATATAACCAACCACCCCCAAACTTTGTGGCTTAAAACAATTTATTTCTATCTCTCATGGTTTCTAGATTGCCTGGGCTCAGCTGGGTCCTTTTTGCCTGGGGTCTCATGTGGTTTCAATCAGTTGCCTGTGTTGCAGTCATTTGAAGGCCCAACTGGGTTGGATGCTTAAGATGGCCCACTCACATGGCTGGTAGTTGATGCTGGGTGTTGGCTGTTTAGTCATCATCTGGGACTCTTGACTAGTGAGCTTGCATATGGCCTCTCCATGTGATTTGGGCTTCTTACAGCTTGATGATTGGGTTCCAAGTAGGGGAGTCCCAAGAGTCTTCCAGGAGGAAGTAAGCAGAAGCTACCAGGCCAGTTAAAATGTGCACCTAGAATTAGAACAACGTGGCTTCTGTACTTTTCCATATTCTATGGGTCAAAGCAGTCACAGGGCCCACCTGGATTCAAGAGGATGGGGAAAATAAGCTCCACCTGGTGCTGGAGTAGAGTAGACGAGCACATGCAATGGATGATAGTGTTGTGGCCATCTTTGGAAAGAACAATCTACCACATATGCTCAAAAAAAAATTTTATTGGAGACAAAGTCTCACTTTGCAGAGGCATCATTACAACTCACTACACCAAGACTAGTCACTTTCTCTATTTATATATGTGTGTATATATATATATATATATATATTTTTTTTTTTTTGAGACAGAGTCTCCCTCTGTTGCCTGGGCTAGAGTGCCGTGGCATCAGCCTAGCTCACAGCAACCTCAAACTCTTGGGCTCAAGCCATCCTTTTGCCTCAGCCTCCAAAGTAGCTGGGACTACAGGCACACACTGCCATGCCCGACTAATTTTTTAATTTTTTGTAGAGATGGGGTCTCACTATGTTGCTCAGGCTTCCAAAGTGGTAGGACTACAGGCTTGAGCCACCACACCTGGCCTCAACATGTTTTGGCTGGTCCGAGTGCAGTGGTGTTTACAACTAATTGATCACAACCAGGTACAGATTCCTTTGTTCCTTCTCCACTCCCACTGCTCCACTTGAGTAGCCTAAAAGAATAAAAAATAAAAAAATAAATAAGTAGAAAAGAACAGATCTAAGCACATTTTCCCACACTGTGTTAAACCAGTCTCCCATTCCTGGGAATGGGTCAGACCAATAGAATGGTTTTGCTTCATTAATCTGATGGAGAACATTTATCTTTTCAGAGGTGTAGACCAGTCTCTACTTGCCCTGAGTGGTTTACATAGAAATACCATTTTTTGCCAGTAATCGAACAAGCTCCTCCCTGTTGGGCTGTCAGGGCATCCAGGGGCCAGCGGTTTTCAAATACAACAGAGGCTAGGCTGTTGACTTCTGTCTGAAGTGCTCCCAGTGCTTGCTTGGTGATATTGAACTCCTGTTCTTCTATCATGGAGAGATTCAAAACTGCCTTTTCAATCTTGTAAGTTCCAAATGCCAGGGAGAGAGTCTTGAGCACCTAAAAGAACTTAGAATTGTGATATACAAGTGGGCTTTTTAAATAATGTTGTGTCTAGTACAATTGTGTGGTACCATTTTATGAACAAAAGAGCCCAAGTTTGTAATTTGTCTGGCATTTAAAATAGAGTACCTGGTAACAGAGGTTATTGGATAATAAAGTCCACAGCATGCTGACCATCTAGGTGGGAACCACCTGTATGCTTTATTGCCACACAAGATAAAAAGATCAGTGTTATTTACAAATAGGGCCAGGTCGGAACGTATGACCTCCCAGCCTGGAGTTTGCTGTGTCTTTTCTTCCTCACTGGCATTTTGACGTGTCCCTGCCAGTCTGTGGGAACAGAACAATTGGCAAAATATTTGATATAAACAGGGCTTTGGTCCAGTTCTGGCAGTTAGAGGGCTTGGTTTTGTCACCTAACCAAGTCAGTCCAGACTTTTGGGCTATCCATACGTAATCTTTACTGTCTGGCAACTTAACAAGGGGATCAAGTGAGGTACCCCAAGTTGCACCGGCCTGGCTTGTGAGCCATCCATGACATCTGGTGATTTGACAAGCGTTGACATCATAAGAGTCAGTGTCAGCATCATCTAAGAGGTGCAAGAATGCCACCTGTGGAATCAAACCATAGGGTTTGGTCACAATATCGCCCTAGTTTGTCACACAGAAAAGATAAAAATATTATTTCTAGTGACTTCACCTGAGCAAAAGACAGTTCTTGAGCTTCCGGAGGTTTTTCTGCATCCAGTTGACTCACCAGCAAGAGAAGCAGCATGATGCTTTTTCTGTGGTTATGGACGCCACACCACATCTTGTGATACATCCGTCTTCTGGACTGCTTCCACTGGGCATGCACGTTGGCAGAAACAAAAATGAGTTCAGGTTCCTCTGCATGATCTAGATGTTGGCATAACCAGCAATTAGATTGATTAGTTAATCTGGCCAGAGTTTGAAAGACTGGGGCAAGGGGATGCTGCGTCTGTGCCTGACCTGCTGGAAAAACAGTAAGGGTTAGCAAGAGCAAGGCACAGTTTGAAAGAAGAGTCATAGTGGAAGATTAAAAGGGAAGATGGGATAGGTTGAGGCCATCTCCACTCAGCTTCCCATGTGCAGTCCTTGAAGGGTGAGTCTTAAAAGAAATGTTTAAAAAGGATCCTTTGGGGGGTGGTTAAAAGAAAAAAGGAGTTTTTAGGTGAAAAATGGGGTCTCTTGATCCATGATGGGGAGCAGAGGAGGGGGAAAGCTATCTTCTTTGTGAAAACGTCTGCTTCAGGGGCCTGGGAACTGGCCCTGGAAATCCTTACTTTCAGGTTACCCGTAGGGGTCGTTTTCCAAGTCTCGGTGTAGTTTGGCGTGGCTCACGTGAATCCAGGAGGATTTTTCTTTTATTTTGATGGTGATATAGGTGGTTAACAGTACTTCATAAGGGCCATAATAGCAAGGTGACAGCATGAGTCTTCTTCTAAGAAAACTTCGATGTACACACTATCTCTTGGTCAAAAAGAATAGCAAGGCTTGTCAGTTGGCGGAGGCCATGCTCCTTTCCACCTGTTGATGACATGCTCCAGGAATATTATTTAGCATCTTTATGTAGCTAGTCATGGTATCAAATTGTTCTCTTAAGTCCCCGTAGTGTTCAGCCAGCCTGGGAACAGAAGGTTTAGAGATGCCAATGGGCATGGGGTGACTTAATGCTATTTCAAAACAGATTAATCCATATCTCCTACTCGGAGTATTCTGGGTTTTTATCAGAGCCAAAGGTAATGCTTCTGGCTATTTAAGTCCAGTGTCTTGACAGAATTTTCCCAAAGTCCTTTTCATGTCCAGATTTTTGTTCCACTTGCCTTGAAGATTGGGGATTATATGAGGTATGAAATTTTGATAAGTACCCCAGAAGCTTTGCAAGCAAGTGCTTTTTATTTCTGCTGTAAAATGAGTCCCTGGATCTGATTCAATCCATAAAGGAATACCCAAACGAGGTATAATCTCAGTTACTAATTTCTTTACCGTTGTAGCGTCAGCATGCCTAGTTGGATAGCGTTTTGTCCATCCACTAAACATGCGAACAATAATGAAATAGTGAGAAAAGCCTAAAGCTGGAGGTTAATTTATAAAATCAATTTGGAGTGCTGCAAGGGGTAGTCTGGGCCTCTGGGGGCTTCCTGCAGAGTGTTGGTTTCCTCCAGAGATTTGGTGAGATTTACAAATAGTGCACTGGGAAACAATTTGCTCAGAGATTTTGTAGATCCTAGGGCAGTACCAACTATATATATATTTTTTTTTTCCTTAATTATCCCCCGTTTGCCCATATGTCCCAACTGATGGGAGATACGTGCAAATCAAAAGCTTAAAAGAAAAGGGGCCACAGGGAGTCCATTTGGCCCAATATATAGACTGTCTGATAATTGTTTAGCATGCTTTTGTATCCACCTATCTTTTTTGGATTATGGGGCATTAGCCTGATGATCAATAATATCAGACAGGGATATGGGCAGGGTAATAAATTTAGTGGAAAAAGGACAGGGAGGGCCATTTTTGGCTGCTTAGTTAGTAGCCCTTCTATTCTATCATTTTCTAGGGATACAGTATCTGTTTCCTTAGCGTGGGCTGGGCAATGAGCGATAGCAATTTTAGAAGGAAGGTGAATAGCTTGTTATCGGGCAGCAATTACAGGCCGATTGGTGATAGGAGTGTCAGCAGGAGTTAAGAAACCATGAGATTTCTAAACTGTACCAACTGCATGGTAGACTCCAAAGGTATATATAGAGTCTGTGTAAACAGTGGCAGCTTTTTCTTTTGCCAATGTGCAAGCTCTAGTGAAGGCTATGAAAAAATTGACTCAAGGCATTTTGTGGTGACATTTTGAGTGCCGTGAGATATTTTATGTCCTAAGTAAGTAACAGCTGTCTATATCCACTGGAGTTCAGACTTAGAGGCTTTATGGCCTCTATCAGCTACAGTCTTTAGAAGAACGAGGGAGTCTAAGAAACCACCCTGTTTACAGAGCAGAAGATCAACATACTGAACAAGTGTGGATCTTTGGGTAAAGGTTATGGAGTTAAATCAGCTTCAAGAATTTGAAAGAATATTGAAGGAGACTCATAGTATCCCTGAGGTATTCAGGTCTATGCTAATTGTCTCCCTCTGAGGGTGAACGTAAAGAGAAATTGTGACTCAGGGTGCAAAAGAATCAAGAAGAAAGTTGAACAGAGGTCAATTACTGTATTATTGAAGTCACAAGAACTGAAAAGCATTTGAGTTAGTTTCTATCTTCTTGATAAAATATTTGATTTAAGTGCTTATATTTTAAGCTAATGAATTAGAGCTCTTTTATGTATTTTGTTAGGGAAATATCATGTACACATGACATATAAAGACACATAGAAATATAGACATGCAGACAGAAGCAGATCTTATAGCTCTTTTGAAGAATTTTTATACACTGGCTATTAAATATTATTATTTTTTTATTCAGACTATCAATCTTTTAATTACCTATTTTATTATTTTAAGCAATTACTAGCTAGGAAATGATTTGCCATTAGTAAGATTTTGCCATTTCTGTAAGCATTTGCTGCTTCCAGGGCCTAATGCTTATGCATGTATAGGTAGGCATCGTGGAGTACTCAGTTCTTCAGAAATTAAGGGTCTTATTTTTACCTTGAATCTTGGCTTTGGCTCTCAGATCTCCCTGATCAACTTAGGCAATGATTTTTTTTTTTTCACCCAAGCACACAAGAAAAAGGAATAAAGACATAGAACATGGAAGTCTCTGAGAATTCCTGAAAGCTGGAGTTCTAACCCTCTGTAGTATTGACATTTACTGCCAGTTTCTGCCTGACCCGGTCAGACATTTAAGGTCTCTAACTGGATCTCAGCTAATTAATCATTGGATCCAATCTGATGCCAGACCTACTTTAGTTTCTGTTGTGACTTCTGAACCCAGTTAGGATCAAAAATTTTACTCAAACAAATTCAAGGAACTCAAAATCTGTAGAGATTTGGAATCTGAGTGAGAACCTATCCACGAGCCTCAGTTGCATCGAGAGAGCAGTGGACACAATGGGTCTGGCGTGTCCCTGGCTTGGACTCTTGGTTCTCCTGAGGGTATCTGGGAGTTCTATTTCAGAACCCACTTCTGACAAATTGAATTTAACAGTTTAATTGAGCAAAGAGCAATTCACACATTGGGCAGCTGAACTAGCACAGGTTCAGAGAGACTCCAATGCTGGAGAAGATTCATGGACAGAAATAAGAAAGTGACATACGGAAAATGGAAGTGAAGCATAGAAACAGCTGGATTGGTTACAGCTCAGCCTTTGTCTCACTGAAACACCATTTGAACAGTTGGCTGCCTTTGATTGGCCAAAACTCCATGACTGGCAAAGAGGAAGGAGTAGGGAGCAGTGAAGATGAATGGAGCAGACTTTAGCTGGGACGAACAGCTGACGTTCTTGTTTTGAACTTTTTAACTAAAGTGCTCTTTTAAGTGAAACCAATAAGCCTTAACCAAGGTTATAACTTAATCAATGAAACAAGAGGTGTCTCCAAAGAGGTAAACAGTTTTTACAAGATCCAGAAAAGCCACAAAAAGAGCTCAAAGAATGGAAAGTCTCGAGAGCCATAAATGAAATGTAACCCACATTTTTTGTCCAGTTTTTCAGCTGACCTTTTGTACATAAATGTCTAAAAGCCCCGTGTGCCCCCACAGAATACAGGAAATCAAAAGCTGTGCATGGAAGGGCCATAGATGGCGAAAGTCATACAAATGTCAAACCAGAACAGTCATTCCCTGCCTGGGAATCAAACCTAGGTGTGGAGGAGAAAGCACAGTACTCTAACCAGTAGGCTACAAAGTGAACTGGCTTTTACTGTTGTTTCTGCTGGGGCAGAATATAGTGATTTTTTTTTTTTTTTTTTTGGCCAAATTTTGCTCTTTAATTTTGTCAAGAGAGTTTTTAGGGCTAGCCACATTATGTGCCTTTCTTTTCCTCTAATTTCTCTATTAATACAAATAAGGTGATTGCTTAAAATAAGACATCTCTAAAACTTATTTTTTGAAAAAAAAACTTAGAAGTCTTTTAATTTAAAGGATCCATCTTTTGGCCATTAATAATTAGAATTCTCGATGGTATATTTATTCCAAAAGCGACTCGATCCTATAAGTCTCTTCATAGAAAGCCCAGGTAGTGATTGTCCAGGTTTAGCGCGTTCATGGAGAGGGCATAGAGGAGGCAGTTCCCATGATTCCCAAAAATTCACTCTCAGAAATAGACAAAGAAGACCTTTTAAGAAAAAGACTCCCCTGGAGCTTGACATGTTCGGTACAAAGAGCGTGCTGCTTAGAACCTATGTATTTCAGACTCCCAATCTTTTTCAGACTGGCTTCCTGGTGTGTTCCTGAGAAAACACACCCCCCCAGATGGCGGAGACTGAGGAGAAAATTCCCGCTCAGCCACAAGACAAGCTCAGGAACATAAAACAGGACAAGAGGGGAACCTCATGTGGAGTTTTTTTTTGTTTTGTTTTGTTTTGTTTTTTCCCCAGGGACCTGCAGCAAAGTTTGTCTTTAATAGGCTCCAGTCTTGCTGGAACTGTGTAACTGGCTAGCCTACAGGACCGGCTCGAACAGCGGGCTCATCCAGGTTCTAGGCCTGTACTCTACCCTATGGTAATCCTCTTTATGACAGAACAACACAGAAAGACAATGACAAAAGAAAGCAACAACGACAAAAAAAGCTGTTTCTGAGAGGAGAGGGATCATACAATATGAATATTCATACCACAAAGTACCAAAAAATGTACCAGAGTCACTACACCAAGACTACTCACTTTCTCTATTAATATATATGTGTACATATATATATATATATATATATTTTTTTTTTTTTTTTGAGACAGAGTCTCCCTCTGTTGCCTGGGCTAGAGTGCCGTGGCATCAGCCTAGCTCACAGCAACCTCAAACTCCTGGGCTCAAGGGATCCTCTTGCCTCAGCCTCCCAAGTAGCTGGGACTATAGGTGCATCACCATGCCCAGCTAATTCTTTCTATTTTTAGTGGCCCAGCTAATTTTTATTTCTATTTTTAGTAGAAAACAGGGAGTAGGGGTGAGGGGAGGGGAGTCCTCACTCTTGCTCAGGCTGGTCTCGAACTCCTGACCTCAAGTAATCCTCCAGCCTTGGCTTCCCAGAGTGCTAGGATTACAGGCGTGAGCACCACGCCCGGCCTTTCTCATTAATCTTAATTTGGAAAGGCAAAAGAGACAATGATCTTTACTATCTGCTCAACCAGAGCCCACAGAAAGACAGGAAAACTGGGAGTCTGACTGGTAAGTTAAGGTATCTTACTGTGTCACAAGCTGGTCAGAGTCCAGATTGTCCTTACTGTGGCTTTCAGAAGAGCAGAGCAGCTTTGAAGATCCCACTGGCTATGCCAAACTGTGGGGGTGAGAGGAAACTTCCCCTTCACCCCAGAAGGCTCACTGGAATATCAACTCACAATAAGGCAGATTAATAAAAGAAAGAGATTTATTTACAGTGCGCATGGGGAGAATCACAGAGTGATCACCCAATATCCCAAGGGGTCTAGAAGTTTATATACCCTCATTTTAGAGTGGCCAGCGAGATGAGGAATATAGGTAATTCTGTGTAGGGGCAATAAATGGTTACATGGGAGGGTGAATAGGTATGTGGGAGAATGAATGAATGGATGGGAAAAAACAGATTGACTTTGCATATTAAATTAACCTGAGAGAGAGGTATTATATTTAACATGATCTGGGCCAGGTCTGGTTGATTTTTGATCTTCTTTCCTATAATCTATTACGATCACAGGGAAGGGAAGGGAAGTGGATTGTTGTTTTTGATGGGTCTGGTTTTTTTATGAAAAAGAGGGAAAACCCCTTTGAAGACCTGTTGATCTCTAAGGGCCTTTAACTCAAAATACTCTTTATACCAAGGAGTCACGTTTGGGGGTGAAATTTCCAGAGCTCCTTCACTTACTCTGAGTTTAAATGTGAGACTCAAAAGAGGTTAGTAACTTGCCAAAGGTCATCGGGCTGGTAAGTGATAGAGCCAGGATACTGACCCTCAGACAAGTGACCTCATGCCCAAGGCTGTGCTAAGACTGTGGCCACATGTGACTATTTACATTGAAATATGAATTAAAATTAAATAAGATTAAAATTTCAGTTTCTCAGTCATCCTAACCGCATTTCAGGGCTGAGTAACCACATGTGGCTTAGTGGCTGCTAGTGTACTTAGAGACTATTTCCATCATCACAGAAAGTTCTATTGGAAAGCACTGGTCTAAGCTCTTTAACAGTCATAACTCATTTAAAGTCCTTATTATGGTTAATTAAGGGAAGAGAAAGAATAGTGGAAGGCAGAGGATAGAGAAAAGGAAGGAGAAAGATTTAGGTGAAAAGAGCAGTTCTGTGGAGAAAGAAGGCTGTATCTAGGAGTAGGGCAGGCTCTGAGAACATTTTGGTCTATTATATTGTAAACTTTGGCAATTAAAATTCTAAAGTATATGGAATACAAACTTTTTTAAAAATTAAAGAGCTGCAACTCAACAGATACCTTAAATCTCTACTGCGTGCCTGGCATTGGGTGAGGCAGGATGGCTAGGTGAACAAAATAGACACAATTTTCCCATCATAAAAACTAGAAGAGGCCGGGCGCAGTGGCTCACGCCTGTAATCCTAGCACTCTGGGAGGCCGAGGCGGGAGGATCGCTCGAGGTCAGGAGTTCAAGACCAGCCTGAGCAAGAGCGAGACCCCGTCTCTACTAAAAATAGAAAGAAATTATATGGACAACTAAAAATATATACAGAAAAAATTAGCCGGGCATGGTGGTGCATACCTGTAGTCCCAGCTACTCGAGAGGCTGAGGCAGGAGGATTGCTTGAGCCCAGGAATTTGAGGTTGCTGTGAGCTAGGCTGACGCCACGGCACTCTAGCCAGGGCATCAGAGCAAGACTCTGTCTCAAAACAACAACAACAACAACAACAACAACAAAAACTAGAAGAGCATTCATCAAATAATGAGAATAAAGTATAGATAGTAGTTATTTTGAAATGGAAAGTACTCTATAGAAATAAAGTGCAGAGGGACCCACTGTAGCCTAGGTAGGGTTTAGAGATGTTTTGCTGAGAAAGTGGCAGATTAACTGAGCCAGGAAGGATATAAGAGCCAGGCAATGGCAGCAGAGTGTCTCAGGGATTTGGGTAGCTGTGGGGCAGCCTGATGTCCAGAAGGACTGAAATAAGTTAAGTGCGTGGCTGGAGAGGGGAAAGAGTAGCAAAAGCTGAGCTGGAGAGTCAGGAGCAGGAGCCAGGTTTGAAATGGGTTGGGAGCTTGCGAAAATGTTCTGTCAAAAGGGTAATGTCAAGCCTTGGAGATTTTTCAACCAAGAAGGGATGTGTTCAGATTTGCCCTTTGAGATAATTTCTCTGGTTGCCATGCTAAGAATGGCTTACAGGGAAACAAGGCTGGAGTCAGAGAAGCTACTGGGAAGCTATTTGGTACTAGGATGGTGGTAATGTGGTTGGAGAAATGGCAACTGTCAGTATTTGGAGCTAGAACATAGAGACTTTGATGATCATCTGGATGTGTTTGAGGGACAACCCTTATGTTTCCAGCTAGAGTAGAGGTCAGCAACTTACAGTCCACAGGCCAAGTCCACTCTGTCCCATTTTTATAAATACAGTTTTATGGGAACATAGCCATGTCCATTCTTTTACCTATTGTCTATGACTGCTTTTGCGATACAGTGGCAGATTTGAGTAGTTGCAGCAAAGATCATATGTCCTGCAAAGTTTAAAATATTTACTATCTAGCCCTTTACAGAAAATATTTGCCAGCTAGGATAGATAGATCATGGCCTACATTTATTGAGGTATTAAGACATATCAGATGTGATTCTAATATACATATGTATGTTATGATCATCTATCCCGATTGGCAAAATGATTGTCCCATTTTACAGATGAGAAAACTGAGTACAGAGATTCTCATTCACACCCATATAACTTCAGTTACCACTGTTAAGGCCAAGGGAAAACTTCCCCTTTTTTTTTTTTTTTTTTTTTTTTTTTTTTTTGAGACAGAGTCTCACTTTGTTGCCCAGGCTAGAGTGAGTGCCGTGGCATCAGCTCACAGCAACCTCAAACTCCTGAGCTCAAGGGATCCTCCTGTCTCAGCCTCCCGAGTAGTTGGGACTACAGGCATGCACCACCATGCCCGGCTAATTTTTTCTATATATATTTTTAGCTGTCCATATAATTTCTTTCTATTTTTAGTAGAGATGGGGTCTCGCTCTTGCTCAGGCTGGTCTCGAACTCCTGAGCTCAAAGGATCCGCCCACCTCGGCCTCCCAGAGTGCTAGGATTACAGGCGTGAGCCACCGCGCCCGGCCTTCAATGAAAATCACTGACAAGAGGTAGATTAATAGGAGAAGAGGCATACAAGTTTATTGGATCATAGTTTTATGTGACAGAGAGCCTTTAAAATAAAGACCTAAAGATATAAGAGAAAGTGTCCATTTTTATAGTTAGGTTGAACAAATTATAGACAGCCATGTAAAAATATAATTAGACAAAAAGGGTAGGATCTAATGTTAGCAGACTGAGTGGGAAAGCCCAAGAAATTTTGTCTACCTAGTTTCTTTTTGGCCTCTCTAAACGTATATTATTTCCTGCTGGGTATGGGACAGGACCCTCTCTAGACTAGGGGTCTTATGACCTACAGTCGGACAAAGTAGATTATTTCTTTATGGCCAGTGTTTTACACCCAAAAGGTGGGGGGAAAGTTAGAGTAATATTTTTAGATTTTATGACTGGCTTTGAGAAAAAGGAGTTCTGGGTTCTATGACCCACTTTGGGAAAGAGAGATTCTAGTTTCTATGGCTACCTTTGGTGGACAATGAGACTGAAAGACAGGAGGTCAGGAAAAAGTCAGAGAGATACTTTGGCTCCTAAGGCTGCTTTGGAGGCCTTCAATTTGGGGTATTGTTTTCTGAGTCCCAACACGACCTGTGTGTCAGTGATTCATCAGGTGTCTACTTCTAATCCAGACCTCTCCTCTGAGCTTCAGAGGGTCTTAGAGACACCTCAAAACTCATATGCTTCAAACTAGACTTCTGCTTGTCTCCTCGAACCACACCATCTTTCAGTGTTCCATTTCTCTTAGTTGTTAACTCAAGAAAATGACAAAGTTCATAAATTTGGAAAGAGCTTTAGTTTCTCATAAAGGGTTGCAGCCTATAGGTGGCCATTCAGACAGGCTAGAAAGCAGAGCCCTGGGCAGAAGCCAGGGACACGTGCTTCCATGCAGGGAGGACAATGGGAACAGGAATTTATGCTGAGTGAGGTGGCCAAATATACAAATTTAACAAGCTATAGGAAGGTCATGAATATTTATGAAAGGAGAAACATGTGCATGCTCAACTGAGCTTTATGCCTCTTTATGGGGTCCATGTTCCAAAAAATGGCAGTCTTTGATGTCAGAAAGGTGAAGCAAGGACAGAAAACCCTCTCTGCACATGCTCCATACACTGGCTAAAACCACTTCATGGTTGATGGTCTTTTGTTAAGAAAGAATGCTGGTTAGTTGTAGCACTGAAACTGCAGATAAGGAGGAATAGATCACAAGATTGGTTTCTGTTTAGCACTTAAGGAAAAAAGCCTGATGGCTGTTAGCAAGGGAGGGGGTATAATGAGGCAGATCTGGGACCAGGCCAGGTGGCTCACGCCTGTAATCCCAGCACTCTGGGAGGCTGAGGCAGGAGGATCCTTTGAGCTCAGGAGTTCGAGACTAGCCTGAGCAAGAGCGAGACCACGTCTCTACTAAAAAAAAGATAGATAGAAAGAAATTAGCCAGACAACTAAAAATATATAGAAAAAGTTAGCCGGGCATGGTGGCACATGCCTGTAGTCCCAGCTACTCAGGAGGCTGAGGCAGAAGGTGTAAGGTTTTTGGATGGTCGGGGCCAGAGAAAGACGAGCACAGTAGGAAGGGGTAAGCAACGAGGCTTTATTTGAGTGCTCCCGGGCAAGGGTAATGGGTCCCGAGAGAGGGGCCCGAGAAGTCACTCGCCCAGAAGTTTTGTGTGGGCTTATACATGTTTTAGAGCTGGGGGATGGGAGGCATATCTGACCTGTCATCCAGTCAGGGCTGGGAACTCAGGCTTTAAGTTTTCTCTGGGCTCCCCTTGGCTGAGAGGGGTTCTGTTCAGTCATGCGGGGGTGACTTAGGATTTTACTTTCGTTCACATAGTGAGTGAGTATCACCAACTAGATAAGCAAGTCAGAATCCAGGGAGCCCTCCTTGGTACTCTTCTCAACCTGTCCCTCCCCATACCCAGTCTATCTAAAGATTGCTGACCTCTGGCTTTTTAACATCTCTTTCACCAACCACCAGCCAAGTTCAGTCTAATAGGATCATCTCATATGTGGGTCAGTAATTGCTTCTGCAAAACTCCACTCCTAGCTGAGCGTGGTGGCCGGAGCCTGTAGTCCTAGATACTCCGGAGGCTGAGGCAGGAAGTTCACTTGAGCCCAGGAGTTAGAGGCTGCAGTGAGCTATGAACATGCCCGTGAATAGCCACTGCACTCTAGCCCAGGCTGCGTAGAGACCCCATCAAAAAAAAAAAAAAAGTCCATTCCTTTTTAGTGGCCAGCCCCTCCTCCAGTCTCCAAACTGCAGCCAATGCCCCTCAATCCTGTCACCACTCCCCATTCCTCACCTCATCCTTAACCTTTCCATGGTTTTTCTTGCCTCTAGGTTGAACTAAATTAAAAACTGTTAAAGACAGAGCTTCTTAATATGACAAGTAAGTAGAGAGACTGCTATGTCTGGTTTATTCCAGTTGTTGCTTATTAATAGCACTTATTTATTTATTTACTTATTTATTTTTTGAGACAGAGCCTCACTCTCTTGCCTGAGCTACAGTGCCGTGGCATCAGCCTAGCTCACAGCAACCTCAAACTCCTGGGCTCCAGCGATCCTCCTGCCTCAGCCTCCCAGGTAGCCGGGACCACAGGCATGCACCACTGTGCCCAGCTAATTTTTCTATATATATTTTTAACTGTCCATATAATTTCTTTCTATTTTTAGTAGAGACGGGGTCTCGCTCTTGCTCAGGCTGGTCTGGAACTCCTGAGCTCAAGCAATCGTCCCTCCTCTGCCTCCCAGAGTGCTAGATAATAGTACTTCTTGAAGGAAGAAATTATATTTTCCCACTGCAGGGAAAATATTATACTTCAGTGGGAAAGAATTCATTGTTTAGAGGAAACCTTTAAGGCTATCTGATTCTCATTCCTTTGGTCTTTTCATTGTGTCTTAGATTGTTCCATTGCATTTGAGTTATTTTACAGATAACTGATAGAAATGCAAAATAATTCTTGGATGTTGATATGCAAATGAATTCTGAGGGTCAGAGTTCACTCAACCTCTCTTCCTCACTTTAGAAGCCAGTTTCATTTGCATATTCATTTCAATATTTCTGACTTATAAATGTGCCTTCTTTGAACGAATTTAAACATGTGTCTGGTAACTTCATTAAATAAGTTAAATAAACTCTATGATTTAGTTCATACCTTTATGACAGGCTTTATGTTCTATTCCTTCCCCTTCTGCTACCCCAGCCCCTCTGGCTCACTTTGGGTCCTTTCTAAGCACCATGTTCCTTCCCTCCTCAGAGATGTTATTTTTACCTGGAACTCACTCTCATCTCAGGTGCTCTTCATCCCTTCTTCCTTTAGTAAATTTCTTTTATTTTAATCCTCCAGATCTCTGCTCAAGGATCACTTGCTGGAAAGCCTTTCCAGGCTTTTCTAAGTGGGTTACCGTCTATTATTAGAGGCTCTTAGAGCACTGGCAGCACTTGTTACAATTTTACATTTTGTTGGTAGGATTAGTTAACACTCTCTGTAAAACAATCAGCACTATTCTATAGGGGGTGGGCAATGCATGATAACAGGATCGCGGTGTGCTCCAAACATCCCAGTCTCTAGCCCAGGGCTTGGCACATGGTAGTGTTGGGAGGGGAAAACTTCCCCTTGGCCCTGTGAACGTTCACTGAAAAATCAACTTATAATAAAGGAGATTAATAAGAGAAAAGCTACATAAATTTTATTGTTACTGTGTGCACAGGGAGAATGACAGAGTGATTGTCTAATATCCCAGTGAGACCCAAATACTTATATATCTTCATGGGGGGTGGTGGTGGGGGAGTTGGGGAATATAGGTCATTCTGTTGAGAGGCAATAAATGGTTACTAGTGAGATGGTAATAGATACTTGAAGAATGAATGGATGAGGGGAAACAGATTGATGCCTGTTGATCTCTAAGGGTCTTTTACTCAAAATGTTCTTTAAACCAAGGAATTATATTTTGGGCTGAAATTTCCTGCACCCCTACACAATTTATATGTTAGACAGATTTTTTTGACTGCAAGTACCTACTGTTCAGGTGAGAGATGGACTGAAAATATATATGTGGGAGTCACCAGCATGGAGGTGCAGCCATGAACATGCACCAGAAGCAAAACCATTGGGTTGAACAAAATGAAGGCTATGAGCTACGTGGTGTAGGTGGAATAACTGGACAGAAGTCAAATGATAGTCACCTGAAGGGGGAGGAAATAAAGCAGTTGATACAGATGGCACTGTCACTAAGTTTTGCACTCAATATGAGGGAAGGGGTAGGTAGCACCATGGTTAATTCTTTAATAACACCATTGTATTACATATGCTTTTTTGACTGACTGAAAAGCAAGGATTTACAAGTAGCATTTAAAATAGCAATAAAATTGGGATTGTGTAGTGTGTACCTTTAAAACAACAGCCCTTGATGGAATGTCTGGTGTAAACCTTTCAGCCAGCCTTTTGAATGCAAATAAGTTGTTTATAACTCCTCCTAAGGCTTTCTTATTCTTCAGCCTTGATCCCAAAAAAGGGTTTACCTTGCCTGAACCCTAGGGTTTACCTAGCCTGTACTAAAAAAAAAAATTTTTTTTTTTTTTTAGATTTGACTTAACATTTCTTTAACAAGAGACTCCTGGTTTCCAGGAACACTTACCACTTTATGGTGGCACATGACCTGCCTGGGCTCTGTGGTCTTTGGAGCTTGGGACCCCACCCCAGCATAAGAGGCTTTTGTATGCTTTGTGTCATGGGAGGGAGGGAGGGAGGAAGTGGTGAAGGTTGTTTTCTGAGTTGTTAAGATTAGAGCTACAGTATGTTGTCTGCATGGCTGTATGAAATCAATTCTAAAACCAGACCGGATTTAACCGCTTTCACCCAGAATAACAGCCCTCCCCCACTTTCCAAGATCAAGTCAGCCCCAGTCACCACTTCCTATTAATTTAAAAACCAGGATGGCTCATAATTTAGGCTGACGTTGCCCAGGGAGAACACAGCACAGGAGACAATAGCTATTCCAAATCTTTCTTTTCCATTCTTAAACCCAGCAGTATTTCCAACGCCACTTTCCCAGTCCTCCTTCTAAACATTGCTATTAGGAGCCTACATCAGAAAACTGTCCAAACAGTATGACGGGGAGCTCTCGATGGTCTGTTTTGCCTGTAAACGATGAATGGCATCGAGATCTTTGGGCAGAAACAGCTCTCTTAGGGGATGTGGAGCCTGGCAGCCCCACAACCGCAGTTCCAAATTAGGTGGCGCAAGGAAATCTAAAAGCCGGATTCAGGTCCTCCCCTTCAGTTTGCACAGGGGGGTCGGTGGCAGACGAGAGCCTACACACAAAGGCCAATCCCCGCCATCAAACTCCCCGGGAAGAAACTGCCTTTTGTCATTTTGATCTCGAGTCGGTGGAAAAGCTGCCCTAACGCGATTTCCCCCAGGTTTCTTTCGCCTGGCTCGAGGGGCGTTTCCGGCCCCTCACCCAGAGAGGATGCTAGCTAAGCGCCCGCACTTGGAAAGGCGCTCGCACGTAGGGCGCGATCTCGGGCCACCGCACGAGACCAGGTGGCGGGGACAACGGCTTTGGTTTTTGCAACTGCAGACCGACCGGGACCAGACTGTCGGAGGCTCCTCCCCCAGGGATGCTGGATGGGCTGCGTGGTTCCCTGCGTCTGGCCCTGGCGCGCTGCCCCGGGTCGTGGCACCCAGTGCCTCGCCGTCTGCTTTCGCGTCCCGCCGCGCACCGCGTGCCGCCGCCGCCCTCCGCAGCCCCGCGCGTCCGCAGCCCGCCCATGGCCAGCCCGCCGCGCGCCGCCGCGGCCCTCGCCCTCCAGGTACGCCGCACCCGGGCGACTGCGGACGGGGAGGGGGGAGGACTGGAACTCGGGGCTCCGGAGCCCGCCGCCGGGCCGGGCGCGTTGCTGCCGTTTCCTGCACCATCCTCCTTCGCCGCCGCCTCGCGCCCGGTCCCGCCTCTACCGAGGCGTCTGCTCTTCCCGCATCCCTGTCGCAGATCTGAAGTCCCAGCCTGCGAACTCCGCCTCGGCGAGGTCCCCGCCGGCCATGGGTCTAACACCCAGATGGGTGACCTGCTCCGGACCGCGGCGAGGACCGCCACGGGGACGTGAGCGGAGCCACGCAAACCGCTGTGGGGGAGGAGGCGGGAGCGGAATCTGTGCTGCCGGAACCCGCAGTCACATCCTGCGTGCCTTGGCCTCCCCAAAACATTTTGACCGCAGTCTTCTGCCTCTGTGGATCCCTTTCTTCTTCCTCCCGTAGTTATTTAGCAGATTAGGCTTTTTTTTTTTTTTTTTTTTTTGGTCTGCACTTTTCCCCAATTGGTCCGGCTTCCCTGTGTCTTTATCTTTTATATTGCCTCCTAATAATAGCAGGAGGTTTTGCCCTTAAGGTGTGGCATCGGAGGACCCTGCCTGGGGAGAAAATGGTTCACGCCGGTCCCCATCCCTTGTGCGGGCTTGCTATTGTGCGCCAGTGATTGACAAGACCACGAGGCTGAGCGCGCCCAGGAGATTTTTCTATAAATGGCTTAAAACCCTAGTCTAGACTATTTTCTGGGATATAAGGGAGACAATTGCCTGCTTGTTCCTTGCTGGTGAACCCTGGCTCTGTAGGGCTGACCTGGAATTTAACCAGCCTTCCCTAAGCCAGCGGAGGACAGAGACAGCCGCGACCTCGGCAGGGTGGGACGTGAGGGGCCGCGCTCTCAGACGCGCTCGCCCGAGGCTCGTGCCGTGCCGGGCCGTTCGCTTGTTTGATCCTCCGTTTTCTGTTTGCGTGGGTACCGGAGCGTCATGGTGAGTGTCATGGTGCGTGATGTTGGTGACCCCAGGCCCCTGTTACCCACCTGCATTTACTTAATGATGGTTGAATTCTTCTTTAAGGACTGCAGTAACGGATGCTCCCCAGGATGTGCCGAAGGAGGAGGATGCAAGGAGGTGGTGGAGACTTTCAAGGTAAGTTGTTTGTCAGAGGTTGTGTCTGGAGCAACATTCAACTGAGTCAATCCATTTCCTGTTGGGATTTGGGGACATTTTCACTGTGTAGGTTATACAGTAGATGGGAGATGCTGTCATGCATTTTAAATTACACTTTCGAGGGGCGGGGTGGGGGGTGGGGAGGAGGCGGGAAGCCATTTAGGGGCGATAGTATATTCATCACGTCACAAATTACATAGTAAGTGAATTGCTTATTTTATTTCATGAGTCCTAATTTTTTTCCTGGAAAATAGTCAATTCGTGAATATTAACCTAGGCGTTTATCTGATTACATAATAAGAATAACCTTTCACTCGTGGCAGAAGTTAAACTGATTATGATTTTTCTCTTTAAGCAGCTCATAATGCTTTGTAGTAGAAGTGTTGCATGTTTTTTCTTTTTCTGTTTGAATTATGGAGTTTATATATTAAATAATCTAATACTTCACAGGGGAATAGTGAGGAGTAAATGAGATAGGAATCTTGTAAAAGTACTTTGAAAAGCATAAAAATGCAAGTGTGAGATGTATTATTACTTTCTCTATAAATCATTATCCACCACCTCCCAACTGTGGAGGTTTCTGCTTCTCTTTACGTAGTTGTGCTTTTCTGCCTGTTTCGGTCACTGTCAATTGTCATCCACAGCACAGAGTGTTCTAATGATCTCACATCCTGGCAGAGTTCAGAGAGGGAGTGAAACTTGACTCATCAGTTTTGTAGGCACTCAGCTCTTACAGTGTGCCAGGGACTGTGCTGGGCATTGGAAATCCAAAGACAAATTCAAGATAAGGTCTCTGCTCACAAAAATTTTTTTAAAGTCAAATTATAATAGATTATAGCAATTTCTTTACTAAAGTGAATTTGTCAATTTTAATTGTATTATTTCTGGTCCTTTAAAGATAATATCCTATATAGCCTCATAGCAGATCTACGGTACTAATCCATGAAGATTAAGCTGTAATACATTTGAAGACTTACATGTTTAGATATAGGTTCTTAAAAGAATGAGGTAAGAACGGCCAGGGGTGGTGGCTCATGCTTGTAATCCTAGCACTGTGGGGAGGCGGAGGTGGGAGGATCACTGGAGGCCAGGAGTTCCAGACCAGCTTGAGCAACATAGCAAGGCTCCATCTCTACAAAAAATAGAGAAATTAGCCAGGTATGGTTGGGCACGCCTGTTGTCCCAGCTACTTGGGAGACTGAGGCAAGAGGATCACTTGAGCCTAGGAGGTGGAGGTTGTAGTGAGCTATGTTGACGCCACTGCACTCTAGCCTGGGTGACAGATCAAGACCCTTTCTCAAAAAAAAAAAAAAAGAAAGAAAGAAAAGAGACACCCACTTGATAATCTCTAAGACTCATTGTATACAGCAAGTAAATTCCTCAAAGGGAATAGATAGATAAAATTTTTCCTGAAAGACCTTATACTTTCGGCCAGGTGCGATGGCTCATGCCTGTAATCCTAGCACTCTGGGAGGCTGAGGCGGAAGGATTGCTCAAGGTCAGGAGTTCGAGACCAGCCTGAGCGAGAGCGAGACCCCTGTTTCTACTAAAAATAGAAAGAAATTATATGGACAGCTATATATATATATAGAAAAATATAGAAAATATATATAGAAAAAATTAGCTGGGTATGATGGCGCATGCCTGTAGTTCCAGCTACTTGGGAGGCTGAGGCAGGAGGATCGCTTGAGCCCAGGAGTTTGAGGTTGCTGTGAGCTAGGCTGACGCTACGGCACTCTAGCCTGGGCAACGGAGTGAGACTCTGTCTCAAAAAAAAAAAATAAAAACCTTATACTTTGAAGTCTTTGCAAAGTAAAAAATTAATTCATAATGTAAATAATCTTTTGATTTCTTTTGATTTAGATTTCTAAATTTAGGTTTTAGTTAAAGGGAGGTTGTCTATTGACACTCCTGTATTTACATATCAAAACATGACTTACAATGGATGTATTCACAGCACACATAGGAGGCAAATGTAAAATAATTTGATAATTTGGAGGAGAAAAATGGTAGGTTTTATATAGCCCATCTTTGTTTTTGATATTGTTATTCTTTAATTGATACATGATATCTGTACATATTTCTGGGGTACATGTAATATATTGTTACAGGCATAAACTGTGTAATGATCAAGCCTGGGTATTTGGGTATTTATCATTTTGTGTTGAGAACATTTCAAGTCTTCTCTTCCAGCTACTTTGAAATACACAATACATTGTTAACTATAGTTATCCTATTCTGCTATTGAACATTAGAACTTATTCCTTCTATCTAACTGTATGTTTGTACCCATTAGTCAGTCTTTCTTCATCCCCCCACTCCCATACACTCTTCCCAGCCTCTGGTGTCTGTCATTCTACTTTCTACCTCCCTGAGATGAACTTTTTTAGCTCCCACATATGAGTGAGAATATGAGATATTTGTCTTTCTCAGCCTGGCTTATTTCACTTAACATAATGACTGCCAGTTCCATCCATGTTGCTGCAAATGACATGATTTCATTCTTTTTTTATGGCTGAATAGTATTCCGTTATGTATATATACTGCATTTTCTTTGTCCCTTTGTCCATTGATGAACACTTAGGTTGATTCCTTATCTTTGCAATTATGAATAGTGCTCAATAAACATGGGGGTGCTGGTATCCCTTTGATACACTGATTTCTTTCCCCTTGGACAAACACCCAGTGTTGGATTGCTGGATCCATGTGATAGTTCTATTTCTAGTTTTTTGAGAAATCTCCATACTGTTTTCCATAGTGGCCATACTAATTTACATTCCCACCAACAGCATGTAAACGTTCCCTTTTCTCTGCATCCTCACCAGCACCTGTTATTTTCTCTCTTTTTAATGATAGCCATTCTAACTGGGGTTGCTTTTGACACATTTTTCTATCTTGTTGGTTAATCTACCCTATTTATAACATTTTGTATTGCCATTTGGGTCTCTGGAGCAATTTTTGTATTGCTTTCCCCTCCCACCTTATGATGCAATCATATTAAAGTGAGGATCCTTTTTACAACAGGACCCAGCAATGAGATGCCTTATTACATATCCTAGAGAATCTTTTTGTGGACCCTGGGGTCCTCTTTGTTGGAAGAGGTCAGCCATCTATTTCTTCCAGTTCCCCCTGCTTCACATATTGCCACAGTATGTGACACTCCAAACCTGTCATTCTCATCATGCCTCTTTCTTTATTAAATTTTAAAAGAGTATATCTAAAAGATAAGGAACATGGCACCTACGGCTTTCCAAGTAGCTAAGAAAAATGCACAGAAGCCCGTCGTAGAACAAAGTTTTAGAATTGCTGATGCAGTTGTAACGCAGACTTGGCATCCGTAAAGGACGGCCGGTGCAGAGAAGGGCAAATGTGCTATAGAGTGGTGAGCAAAAGCTGCTGCCTGAACGCTGACTACCTGGTCCTCAGAGGCTTTCAACCATGTGGCACTTCCCTGCCCTGCCATGGGCTTCCTCATTTCAGAGCAAATGATTACCCAATCACAAACCTTGAATTAGGAAATTGTTATTCTTTATATGCCCTGTTTTTTGTCAGTACTTACTGTCATTTCACAATCAGTCATTGTGGCATTCCAGATTTTTCCACGAGCGTATGGTATGAGACATCAGAGACTGTGGAGTATTAGAAAGAGATTAATTATGCAGGAGACAGTATCATTTTACAAATACTGTTATTTTTATCCACCTTTGGAAAGGAAATTCAGAAAAAGAAAATGATTTTTAAAGAACACTGATAAAAATTTTGTAAACAGTTTTCTTTTTTGTTATGCTGATTTTTTCCCTTAGTACCGCATTTGCTATTTACTCCACCGGTCACAGAACTTCAGTTAATATTTTGTTTACTTTGAGTTTCATTCAACTGTATCACCTAATTAGTTTAATATTCTTAGGTTAAGAGCAGTTATTTTAGTTTTCAGAGTTGCAGAAATTTTTTCAAATACTGGAAATTAGAGTTCTTGATGAGATTCTGAAAGCCATTCGATTGTGCCTTACTTTGAAAAACTGGACATAGAGCATTCCTCAGGTACAAATCAGAAAGGTTACTATTCATGTCATTAGGAAACCACGTGTCTTACAAAAGAGTGTAGTGGTTTACTGAAACAGAACTCATACCTGGTGATTTAATCATTTATATTTAATTTTCAGAGATTTTACTGGTGTTATCAAATTATAATTACAAGAACACTAAAGTTGAGCATAAAAATCACCTTATTCTGTATCTCTGCTTTGCCAGTAACAAATTTAATCTTTCTGGAACAGTGGGTTGTTGTGAGTGGTTCTAGAGAGGGCTCAGAACACTAAAATTTATATATCCTGGACCACAATTATTCTTTTCACCTACTCTCATCTTTCTGTTTTTGTTTTGTGTCTTACTACCCCCTCTTTTTACTAAGAAACTTTCACTAGTAGTCTCAGTACAAGAAAATTTGCATTAAATTTGTCTTACAATATTGATGTGGTTCCAGATTTTTCTTAGCCCAGCATCCTCCCCATCCACTGAAAAAAGCTAACCAAAGCAAAATCACAAGTGCCTCATTGTGCAAGAATACTGTGACACCATTCATGTTATAAAAAGTTTGTGTTAGAATTTCACTCACTTTAAATCCAGGCCATCTTCTATGAAATGAGTCTATCATTCATTACAGGATGTATCTGAAATAAGCCTGACATTTTCAGTATTTAAGAAACCCTTTACTATTCTGTGTGCTGGGCACTGTGCTAGCTTTGCAGATTTAACTGCGAATACTCTAGCCAGAGTTCTTGTCTAAACAGTCTAGGGCAGGGGTTGGCAAACTTTATTAAAGGGCCAGATAATAAATATTTTAGGTTTTAGGGCCATCAGGTTTCTGTCACAGCTAGTGGACTATACTACCATTGAAAGTAAAAGAATGGTGTCACTATGTTCCAAAATTTTTATTTACAAAACATGCCAGCTGGCTTCACCTACAGGTGAAATTTGCCTGACCCCTACCTAGTCTAGATGATAATGGGAGAGAAAGAGGATTCAAAGATCACAACAATGTAGCTGGAATGTATCCCTTTAAATACATTTATTGCACTCAGTAGAGGGTTTTAAGTTAACTTACTTACTTGGATTAAACAGTGGTAGAAGAAGTCAATTTTCTATTGAAACTTGGCATTTTATGGACACTTTACAAAGTAGCATTACTAGACTAGCATGAACATTACCGTAATAATATCTTATCCTTAATGCTCTATGCTTCATTGTGATGTGAGCTTTCTGGCTGCTTTAGAATATGTTTTTCAGCCTGAATATTATTCTAAAAATAAACTGCTTATCATTCATAATATATCAAATGACTAAGGCAGTGAATTCAGTAGAAGTAATAAGATCATTTAAAAAATAATGATAATGGCAGGTGCAGTGGCTTATGCCTATAATCCCAGCACAATGGGAGGCCGAGGCAGGAAGATCACTCGAGCCCAGGAGTTCAAGACCAGCCTGGGCAACATAGAGTGACCCCCAACTCTGTAAAACATAAAAAATAATTAGCCAGGCATGGTGCCATGTGCCTGTAGTCCCAGCTACTCGGGAGGCTGAGACAGGAGTATTGCTTGAGCCCAGGAGTTGAGGTTACAGTAAGCTGTGATCCAGCCTGGGATTCTGTCTAATTAAACAGAAAAAGAAACCCCTGATGATATAAAGTGAAGTTCTGTGTTTAATTTGGGGAAAATGAGTATTTTTGTATATTAAAAGAAGTAGAGTTTAACATTCCTTACAACCTGTTAACAGTTTGAACTGGTCCCTCGTTTTCCAGCTGGTCAAAAAAAGCTCCTTCCTCTGTGTTTTTTGTCAGCATCCTACAGCTATTATAAAATGAACAGTTGTATCGTATGCAACTTATTGCTTCCATATTTGATCATTTGTAATGGGCAAACTGGATATGTGGGGAGTTGTTTCCCATTACTCTTATTTATCTTTCTTTGAATAAGAGGTCTTTTGTTCACTATTTCCTCAACACAGAACAGAGGTTTTGTATCTTAGTGTACATTCTCTACTACTCTGTTTTCAAAGAAGAAAACATTTGCTTCACTCCGTTCATTCCTTCCACACAGGGGTCCCCAATCTATCGTGAGTTGTATAATTATTTCATTATATATTACAATGTAATAATAATAGAAATAAAGTGCACAATAAATGTAATGTGCTTGAATCATCCCGAAGCCATCCCCTTCCCCCTTTAGTCATAGAAAATTTGTCTTCCATGAAAATAGTCCCTGGTGCCAGAAAGGTTGGGGACCGCTGTTAACCAGGGCATCCAGAGGATTTTGAAGACTTGTGCCAAGAATTCTTTGGGGGAGATGGAGCATAGCCGCTGTGAAGTAGAAGTTCATTTCTTAATGACACTAACAAATCACTCTGAGTGTTGCTGTTTTTATTACGGGAGACACCGCTTTCTTCTTTCCCAAGCGCTCCACAAGTCCTATCATGAGAGTGAAGAAGTGACGTGTTCGCTTTTTTGCATCATTTTACCTCACCCGATATTTTGTCTTTGTTTCTGAATATCACTTGAAATTTGGTTCTGGTAATCTATGAGGCAGTGCACGTTGGCCAAATGCTGAATGCAGGCATGATTTGTTTGGCTCACATAGGGCTAAATCTCTGTGCGCGTTGCCAGTGTTGAAAAGTCAAGTGATTTCACTTTTTCCCCTCTGTGTCATCTAGCCAATGGATGTTCAGTTACTATTCTTTAATAATGGTGCTGATCTTTCTTCCCCAGGCTAAAGATCTGATAATCACACCAGCCACCATTTTAAAGGCAAAACCAGACCCAAAGGCTCTGGTTTTCGGAACTGTGTTCACGGATCACATGTTGACAGTGGAGTGGTCCTCAGAGTGTGGATGGGAGAAACCTCATATCAAGCCTTTTCAAAACCTGTCCTTGCACCCCGGCTCATCGACTTTGCACTATGCAGTGGAAGTAAGTCCGTGGGATTTCATGGTGGTGACGTGCTTGTCCTTCACTTTTCGTGCTGAGGGGCTCTCCTGCTAAAATAGCTTTTGGGCAATATGGGCTTTATCCTGTTCACTGTGGGAGGTCAAAAATATCTTTAAAATTTTTCCTGTAGACAGTTGGATTGGGGATAAATCATAGGAACTTATTTTTCAGGTAATCTTAAATTTTCTTTGATGTCAATAAAAAAATCATTTGGAGCAAATAGAAAGGACAATTGGTAGGAAAATTAGCAATCAAAAAGCCAGTATTGTTGGTATTTTACGAAGTCACCTCTGTTCTCAGATCTTCTAATAATTGAGAAGGGGTCATTGAGTACAATGTTATGATTAGATTTTAATGCTAACACCATGTTTTTATGACCAGTAATAATGTGTAGTTATGTATGTTAGGGGACATGTAATTAAATGTCCTCCTTCAGGCATGAGTTGAAATAATTACAAGCATAAAATGTTTTGAGAATTCTCTTCTTGGTCCTCAGCATACACAGTTAACCAGATACACAATATACTCTCCATTCTCTTAATCCCTATTTTATGTCTTTTTAATGCACTGGATGTCTTTCCCAGAATATTGTGGGTACTGGAAATAGTCATCTCCCTAGTAAGGTACTAAAAGATGGTAATAGTAAAATATTAATAGATATAATGATACAGTAACTACTTTTGTTTATTGAATTCCTGCAGTGTGCCCTGTATTATGCTCCTTATATGAATCATCTCATTTAATTATCCTAAGCAGGAAAGGATGTGGTTAAGCATTCAGGTTCTGGAATCAGACTTCCTGGGCTCAAATTCTGTCTCAATTACTCCACAGGGAGCTCTGTGACTTGGGAAATTTAATCATTTGTGCTTTAATTTCTTTATCTATAAAATTGGGGTCGTGATAATGTCTATCTTATAAGTATAAAATACAGTAATTCATTTAAGCCTATAGAGCCATGCTTGATGTATAGTGATAGCCTAGTTAGCTATTGCAGCAGTAGTGTCATCTGTTATAGAAGCAGGCTCAGAAAAGTTGTTTCTTGTCCAAGATTACACAGCCTTAAGGGTAGAACCAAGGTTCCAATGTGGATTCCTATTATACAACCCCTAAACATAAACACTATGGAGGCTTGTCCAATTAACTTGTTCGAAATTAAAAATTCAGATAATTTTGGAAACATATTCACTGCCCGTGTGTATCCATAAAATGTTGAATGTAGCAGCTCAAGTTCCCATTCCCAGCTCTGTCTCTTGACTGTATCGAGTTGAATGAGTTCTTCATTATTTGCATTGCCCTCACCATGTCATAGGGTGTAATAAAGAGCAATGTGAAATAAAGCACTTTTAAATTTGAAAGAACAGATGTGGCCAAGCCTAGGGCACTGGTTCTTAAATTTAGTGTGCATCAGAATCACGTGGCTCTACCTCCAGAGTGTCTGATTTCTAACAGATTTTCAGGTCGTGTTAATTCTGCTGCTCCAGAGACCACATTTGGAGAATTGCTGGCTGATAGGAAGTAAATGAGGAAGGAGTAATGTCATTTTTGAAAGTTAAAAAATTTGGTGGCTATTGGTTTTTGAAAACTTTGGAAGTTTATGTAGATGAGTTGGAATGCTAGTTTGGTTAGTTTTGTTGATTTAGATTTTTGTAATTAGGATACTACAAGTAGAAAAAAATTAGCCAGGCATGGTGGCACATGCCTGTAGTCCCAGCTACTTTGAAGGCTGAGGCAGGAGGATTGCTTGAGTTTGAGGTGAGCTATGATGATGCCACTGTACTTTAGCCCGGCAATACAACAAGACCCTATCTCAACCCCCCCCCAAAAAACCCCAAAAACCAAAATAACCTTTCAGATATTTATTATCCACATATAGTTGCAAATCTAAAAATAAAATGGATTCTGGGATCAACAGGTCTGATGAGCAGAAGAGAAATGTGTTCAAGGATATTACTCCTATTTAATTTTGGATTAAAATATAACTATTATAGAATTTAAAAATCAGGTTGGCATCCAATAATGTGGTGTCCTAAGCAGTAATAAGAAGAAAGTTCATAGCACAAAGTGCCTACATCAAAAAAGTAGAAGAAAAGTTTCAGGCCGGGCGAGGTGGCTCATGCCTGTAATCCTAGCACTCTGGGAGGCTGAGGCGGGTGGATTGCTTGAGCTCAGGAGTTCGAGACCAGCCTGAGCAAGAGCGAGACCCCATCTCTACCAAAAAAATAGAAAGAAATTATCTGGACAACTAAAAATATATAGAAAAAATTAGCCGGGCATGGTGACACGTGCCTGTAGTCCCAGTTACTTGGGAGGCTGAGGCAGAAGGATCACTTGAGCCCAGGAGTTTGAGGTTGCTGTGAGCTAGGCTGACGCCACAGCACTCTAGCCCGGGCAACAGAGTGAGACTCTGTCTCAAAAAAAAAAAAAAAAAAAAAAGTTTCAAAGAAACAACCTAACAATACATCTCAAAGAATTAGAAGAGAAGTCAAGCCTGTGGAAAAGCCCGAAACATAAACGTAAGAGATGTTTCAACCACAATATTCGGGTAAAAAAAACGCTTTGAAATAAAAATATTTGCTTAACTTTTTGGGGGGAGGTTTAAAAAGAAGGATAATTCTTTGAGAACAAAGTCATGACTGCTTTGCTCACTACCCTACCCACGGCACCTGGCACAAACCTGGGCACATAGTAGGCACCCAATATTCACTGAATAAGTGAACAGGGAATGAAATGAATATAAATAGAAGATTCAGGGACCGTGAAGTTCTCTGTACAAGTTTAAAGACTCCTTTCCTATACCTATCTTATGAAGACATCCTATATTGATTTTGTTATTCACAGTTTGGACTTTAATTCTAGAAGTTGATTTCTATATGAAGTAGGAGTCCAATTTGTTTTTGTCCACTTACGTGTACCCAATTTTCCCAGCACCATCTAATGGTCTCTAATGATCCTTGGATTTCTGCAGTATCAGTTGTAACGTCTCCTTTTTCATCTCTGATTTTATTAATATGGGTCTTCTGTCTTTTCTTAGTCTGGTTAAAGGTGTGTCTATTTTCTTTGTTATCTTTTCAAAAAACACATTTTTTGTTTCATTGATCTTTTGGTTTTTGGTTTCAATTTCATTTATTTCTTCGCTGATTTTTATTATTTCATATTCTACTAATTTGGGTTTGGTTTGCTCTTGTTTTTCTAATTCTTTGAGATGCATTGTTAGGTCATTTCTTTGAAACTTTCCTTCTACTTTTTTGATGTAGGAACTTTGTGCTATGAACTTTCCTCTTATTACTTCTTTTGCTGGATCCCATAGGTTTTGATATGTTTTGTTTTCATTTTCATTTGTTTTGAGAAATTTTTACATTTCCTTCTTAATCTCTTCATCAATCCACTGGTCATTCAGGAGCATGTAGTTTAATTTCTATGTGTTTATATATTTTCCAATGTTCCTCTTTTTATTTATTTCTAGTTTTAGTCCATTGAGGTCAGAGAAAATAATTGGTGTGATTTCAATTTTTTTGAATTTTGGGACACTTATGGCTTAACATGGTCTATCCTTGAGAATGATCCATGAGCTGAGGAGAACATGAATTCTGTAGCTGTTGGATGAAACATTCTGTAAATATCTATTAGATCCATTTAGTGTATAGTGCAGATTAAATCTAGCGTTTCATTGTTGGTTTTCTGTCTGGATGATCTGTATGATGCTGAAAGAGGAGCATTTACGTCTCCAGCGTTTATTGTATTGGTGTCTATTTCTCTCTTTAACTCTGATATTATTTGCTTTATGTATCTGGCTGGGTGCTCCAGTGTTGGGTGCATATATATTTAGCATTGTTATATCCTCTTGCTGAATTGACCCTTTTATCATTATATAATGGTATATAATTGTCTCTTTTTACAGTTTTTGTCTTGGAATTTATTTTGTCTGATAGAAGTATAGCTACTCCTGCTCTTTTTAAATTTCTATTTGCATGAAATATCGTTTCCCATCCCTTTATTTTCAGTCTATTTGTGTCTTCTTCTTTTTTTTTTTTTTTTTGAAGATGGGGTCTCACTCTTGCTCAGGCTGGTCTGATCTTGAACTCCTGAGCTCAAGCTATCCTGCTGCTCAGCCTCCCAGAGTGCTAGGATGACAGGTGTGTGCCACCGCACCCAGCCATATTTGTGTTTTTATAGGTGAAATGTGTTTCTTGCATACAACATATAGTTGGCTCTTATTTTTTGGTCCATTTAGCCACTCTGTGTCTTTTGATTGAGAGTTTAGTTCATTCATGTTTGATATTGTTATTGATAGGTAAGGACTTATTACTGCCATGTTGTTATTTGATTTCTGGTTGTTTTGTGGTCCTCTGTTTCTTCTTCCTTCCTGTCTTTTTTTGTTAAAGGTGATTTTCTCTGGTAGTGTGTTTTAATTTCTTGATTTTTATTTTTTGTGTATCTGTTATAGGTTTTTTGATTTGAGGTTACCATGAAGGTTGCAAAAAACATTTTATAAACAATTATTTTAAACACATGATAACTCTGCTTACGAACAAACATAAACAAGCAAAGAGAAATCTAACAGAAATTCTACCCTTTAACTTGCTCCCGCCCACTGCTTTTGAACTTTTTGTTGTCTCCATCCATATCTTTTTATATGGCTTTATATATATCTGTCAGAAAGTTGTGGTTATTTTTGATAGGTTTATCTTTTAGTCTTCCTACTTAAGATATGAGTGGTTTATACACCACAATTAAAAGCAACATAGTATTCTGTATCTGTGTCCTTACTGTTACCAGTGAGTTGCATACCTTCAGAAGATGTCTTATTGTTTATTAATGTCCTTTTCTTTCAGATTGAAGAACTCCTTTTAGTGTTTCCTGTAGGACAGGTCTGGTGTTGATGAAAATCCCTTAGCTTTTGTTTGGCTGGGAAAGTCTTTATTTCTTTTTCATGTTTGAAGGATATTTTTGCAGTATATAATAGTCTAGGGTTAAGGTTTTTTTCCTTTAGCATTTTGAGTATGTTATGCCACTCTCTCCTGGCCTATAAGGTTTCCACTGAGAATTCTGCTGCCAGATGTATTGGAGCTCCTTTATATGTTATTTTTTTCCATTTTCTTACTTATTTTAGGACCTTTTCTTTATCCGTGATCTTTGGGAGCTTGATTATTAAATGTCTTGAGGTAGTCTTGTTTGAGTCAAATCTGCTTAGTGTTCTATGACCTTTTTGTATCTGAATATTGATCTTTTTCTCTAACTTTGGAAAGTTCTCTGTTATTTCTTTGAATAAATTTTCTACCCCAGTCTGTCTCTCTACCTTCTCTTTAAGGCCAGTAACTCTTAGAGTTGCCCTTTTGAGGCTATTTTCTAGATCTTGTAGGTGTGCTTTATTCTTATTTATTCTTTTTTCTTTCTCTTTTGATTGGGTATTTTCAAATAGCCTGTCTTCAAGCTCACTAATTCTTTCTTTTGCTTGGTCAATTCTGATCCATTTCTCAGTTTGTCAATTAAATGCTTATGCTCTAGAATTTCTGCTTGATTATTTTATTATCTAAATCTCTTTGTTAAGTTTCTCTGATAGGCTTCTGAATTCCCTCTCTGTGTTGTCTTGAAGTTCATTGAGCTTCTTCAGGACTGCTATTTTGAATTCTTTATCTCCATCATTTTGGGATTGGTCACTGGTACCTTATTTAGTTTGTTTGATGAGGTTATGTCTTCCTGGATGTTCTTATGCTTGTGCATGGTCGTTGATGTCTGGGCACTAAAGAGTTAGGTATTTATTTTAATCTTCACAGTCTAGGCTTGTTTGAACCTGTCCTTCTTGGGAAGACTTTCCAGATATTCGAAGGGAATTGATTGTTGTGGTCTAAGTCTCTGCTTACTGCAGCCTCCCCCAGCATACAGCAATGGGGGTTTCCCAAGCCCAGTAATGCTATGATTCTTGCAGACTCCTGGTGGTACTGCCTTGGTGAGCTTGGGTAAGATATAAGAGAATTCCCTGGATTACCAGGCAAAGTCTCTTACTCTCTTTCCTCACTCTCTGTGCTGGGCTGCTGGAGCTGGGGGTGAGTGACGTGGGCACGTCGTGGCCACGAGGTCACACCTGACACCTGCCCAGTTTCACCCAAAGCCAGTGGTGACTATTGCCTGGCTACTTCTGATGTTTATTCAAAGCCCAAGGGCTCTTTAGTCAGCAGGTGGTAAATCCTGCCAGGACTGGGTCCTTCCTTTCAGGGCAGCATGTTTCCTTCTGGCCCAGGGTGGGTCCAGAAATGCCACCCAGGAACTAAGGCCTGGACTTGGGCTTCAGGAGTCTGCTTGGTACTTTATTTTACTGTGGCCGAGCTGGTACCCAAGTTGCAAAACAGTCCAGAGCTCTTCCCTTTCCCTTCCTCAAGTGAAAGAAGACTCTCCCTGGGCTGGGCTGCCTGGAGTTGGGGGAGGGGTGACCCAGGCACTGGCTTGGTTGCAGTTGCTGGTGTCTCACTGAGTCATGCGCCCCCCACCTCCACGGCTCTGAGCCAGCACAGCTTCAGGAATTGCCCAAGTACTACCCTTTTGGCTCAACTGCCTTAAGAATTTGGTCCAGGCCCCTGGGTGCTCTTTATCTGCCAGTGGTGGGGCTACCTGGAACTCGGGCCTTCAGGGTGGAGGATTTCCCTCTGGCCAGGCTGATCAAAACGCACTGGCAGAATTCTGCCCTGTGCCAGGGTGACACTGAGTTCCAATGCAAAGTCCCGTAATCACTTCACTCTCCCTCCTCCCCTAGCATACAGATTCTCCTCCTACCTGGCATTGGCAGGGCACTGCTGGGGGATGGGGGAGTTTGGCGTAGGCAAGGCAAGATTGTCTTCTCTGTCCTCTTCAGTGCCTCTTTCCTTGATGTAACGTTAAAACCAGATAGTATGATTGCTCACCTGATTTTTGGTTCTTCTGAAGGTGCTTGCTTGCATGGATAATTGTTAAATTAAGTGTTTGTGCAAAGGGATGGTCTCTGGAGGTTTCTATTAGGTCATCTTGCTCCCTATTTGTCCCCCAGGACCATTTAAAAAGACAGTTCTTCCCTTCTGATATATCATGCCACCTCTATCATGCACACACGAGTCTGCTTCTGGATCTCCACTTTTGTTCCATTGTCTTACTCATCTATCTGCACAAATGCCACATTGTCCTAATCACTCAATCATTGAGTCTTGGTGTCTGCTCAGACAAGTTCTTCTATTTTGTTTTTAAGAGTGCCTTGGATGTTCTAGGTCATTTTTTTCCCATATTACTTTTAGATCCAGTGTATGAAGTCAGTGAACTTACGTCATTCAGTTTGTTGAAAGAAAATAAAATGCCCTAATGTGATTTTCCATTGGGATTACATTGAATATATAAATCAGTTTGGGGAAAGTCAACATCTTTATAATGTTAAGGCTTTTAATCCATGAGCATGACATTGTTTTCCACATTCAGTTCATTAAGATCAGTTTTTAATAACCTGGTAAAGTTTTATCTTTTCCTTATGGGTCTTTCACTTTTCTTGTTAGATTTTTTCCCCCACCTAAGTATTCTATCTTTTGATTCTATTATAAATAGTGTTTTTATTTTCTAACTGTTGTTATCACTTAGGAATATAATTTTGCATCTGGTCACCTTGCCTAAACAAAGAATATCAAAAGATTATCTGTCAGAGTTTTTGGCTCTACTATATATTTTATCATATAATCTATGTTTTATGACCTATGGCTGTTTTTTTTTTCTTCTCCAACCTTTATATGTTTTTATTATTCTTGTCTTATACTGGTTGTATAATATTTAGTGAAAGTAGTTGCAGCAGGCAATTTGTGGTGTTCCCAATTTGAGAAGGAAAGCTTTTACATTTTATTATTAAGTTAAATGTTTGATGCAAGCTTATTGTAGTTATCCTTTGTCACTTAAGCAAGTTCTTTTTTTTTTCTTGGTTATCTAGGAAACTTTTTGAAAAAACATGAATGAATATTCAGTTTTATCAGATGCATTTACTATGCCTAATGAGATGATTGTAAAGTTTTTCACATAAGCTGTTAATATAGTGAGTCACATTAATTGATTTCTTAATGTTAAACCAACCTCCATTCTTAGGATAAATCCAGCTTAGTAACGTTGTGTTATCCTTTTTTCTCTCTATTACTCAATGAGATTATCATAATTTTTACATATATTTGAAACTATGTCATTAAATGCATACAATTTTTATTTAATTTTTTTTATTTTTTTATTTTTTTGAGACAGAGTCTTGCTCTGTTGCCTGGGCTAGAGTGCTGTGGTGTCAGCCTAGCTCACAGCAACCTCTAACTCCTGGGCTCAAGTGATCCTTCTGCCAGCCTCCCGAGTAGGTGGGACTACAGGTGTGCACCACCACAAGTGACTAATTTTTTCTATTTTTAGTAGACACAGGGGCTCACTCTTGCTCAGGCTGGGCTCACTCTTGCTCGAACTCCTGAGCTCAAGCAATCCTCCTGCCTCGGCCTCCCAGAGTGCTAGGATTACACGCGTGAGCCACCATACCTGATCGGCTAAAAATGTTTTATTGACAAATAGTTGTATATATATCTATTGGGCACAGGCTGGTGTTTTGCTACGTGTATTCGTTGTAGAATGATTAAATCAAGATAATTAACATATCCGTCACCTCATATACTTTTAATTTTTTTGTGATGAGAACATTTGAAATATACTCTCTAACCAGTTTTGAAATACACATTACGTTATCCTTAACTGTAGTCACCATGCTGTGCCATAGGTCTCAAAAACTTATTCCTCTTGTCTAATTGAAACTTTGCACCCTTTGATGGACATCTCCTGATTCCCTCACCCCCTGTCTCTGGTAACCACCATTGGACTCTCTACTTCTATGAGTTTGACCTTTTTCTTTTTTCTTACTTTTTTTTTTTTTTCTTTCTTTTTTTATTTTTAGTAGAGACGGGGGTCTCGCCCTTGCTCAGGCTGGTCTCGAACTGCTGAGCTCAAGTGATCCTCCCACCTTGGCCTCCTAAAGTGCTAGGATTACAGGTGTGAGCCACCATGCCTGGCCAACTTTTTTAGATTCCACATACGAGTGAGATCATTCAGCATTTGTCTTTCTGTGCCTGGCTTGTTTCACTTAGCATAACATCTACCAGGTCCTACATGTTGTTGCAAATAACAGGATTTCCTTCTTTTTAAGGCTGAAAAATATTCTATTATTTTTGTATTATTTTGTATTATGTATATATCCTACATTTTCTTTATTCCTCTGTTGATAGACACTTAGGTTGCTTTCGTATCTTGGAATTATGCTGCAGTAAACATGGAGTGCAGATATCTCTTAGACATACTGATTTCAATTCCTTGGAGAGAGAGAGAGAGAGAGAGAGAGACACTCAGAAGTGGGATTGCTAAATCATATGGTAGTTCTATTTTTAGTTTGTTGAGAAACCACAAAAAGTTTTCTGTGAAGGCTTAATTTACATTCCCACCTGCAGCGTACAGGGGTTCCTTTTTCTCCACATCCTCGCCAATACATATCTTGTCTTCTTCATAGTAGCCGTTCTAAGTGTGTGCAATTTTAAAATTGTAAAGTAAATTGAACTGTATGAAGTACCTTTTTTATCTTCAGTAATGGTTCTTGGCTTAAAGTCTATTTTTTTATATTTAGTAATATGACCTCACTAGCTTAATTTTGTTTGGAAAGTATTTAATGTGATATATCTTTTTCTACATCTTTTTGTTTCAGATGTTGTCAGCTGAGTCCAATCTGACAACCTTACCTTTTAACTGAAGCTTTAGTCCTGTTTTATTTAATAAATTAATAATATATTTGCACTTAGTGCTACACCTGATTTTGTACTTTTTAATTGTATTACATGATTTATGTTTCTTTTTTTCTGATGTAAGCTTTTAGGCTATAAATCTTTAAAGTCCCTACTTTTCATTATCGTTCAGTTCAACCTATCTAATTTCCATTCTTTTTCATCTTTGATCCATTGTTTATGTAGTAATGGATTATTTCCAAAATGTGGATATTTTCTAGTTATATTTTTAGTATTGTTTTCTGGCTTATCTTATGGCTGGGAAACATGTGAATTCTGCAGCTGGGACGTGTAGGGTTATGTATGTCAATTAGGTAAGTTTGTTATTCCTGTTGTACAAATCTGACTTATCTTTACTGAGCTTTTGCCTGTTTGTTCTATCAATTACTTAGAGAACCTGTGTTAAGATTTCCCACTAAAATTATTGATTTTTCTGTTTTCCCTTTATCAGTATGTACTGACTTCAGATCCTTTCAAATCTCTAGTCAGTGGTTTGTCTGGGGACCACATATTCTAACATGTGGTCTTGAGCTGCCTGGTATCTATGATATGGGGGACTGAACCAGCTCTGGTCACATCTAGACTAATCACTATTCAACATTTGCATGAGCCAGATTAAATGAAGGGATACAGGGGTACTTTTTGGGGACCAGGGTGCCACGGGGCCTTTGGTTTCCATCTCCTTTGCCTTGGCAGTTAGCCCATGTTGCATGACTGAAGATGTTCTTCCCAACTCCTTTAGGTAACATCTCAATGTTATTTAGCAATGTGGCTCCTACTAACCAAAGGTTAACTCTGAATTCCCACCCAATCCTGGTAATAAAAGGACTTTTTTTCCCTCCAGTTGCTGTAACCAGTCCTGTCAACTGTTGGCCTTTCTAGATTGAGTGATCTCAAGTTGATGTCAATATCAACAGCTTTACACGATAAAAGAGATGAGCACCCACAGGAAAGTCGATCTCTTGCCCACAGGGGATGTTTTCATTTAGTTACCCTTTAAGATGTATTTCTCTTTTATCCTCAGTTATTCGAAGGATTGAAGGCATTTCGAGGGGTAGATAATAAAATTCGACTGTTTCGGCCAAACCTCAACATGGATAGAATGCATCGATCTGCTGTGAGGGTCACTTTGCCGGTATGTAAATTTAGGAGTTTCTTTTAATGTGATGGGTCTCTCTGTTTACCACCAAACAAATCCTTCTGAATAATTAGATCGATAGTCAATACAAATCATATGAACATTGAAGTTATTTCTGATCTATCTTAATTAGTAAGGTAAAAATACAAGGAAATAACCAATACCAATCGGCAAATCCACAAGGTTCCTTTTTTTAATGAGCGTCTACAGTAGGGGGGATTAATGTGTATGTGAGGGACTAAAGGATAAGGATAAAAAATATATCTCCACCTACAATAAAATTTAATGATCACATGAAACTATAATGTTGAAAATGAAAAATATGTGCAGGACATATTTTGGTGATGTTTTGCCTACCTTAGCTACTAGCAAATATATAGTGATTGAATTATTTTAATATTTTTTTTTTTTGTCCCAAGTTTTATTTTGAAATAAAAAAGATAGCAAAAAGGTTTCCATAGCCATTGGATCCTGGCTATTATGTTGTTTGTTATGGAGCAGAATTCATCCTAAGGCGGGTTAGAATTAGACCCTGTGGTTCACATCTAGGCAGGAGGTGACTTAGATCACTTCTATCCCATGAGACATGACTAGGTAGGTTGCCTTTCTGAACTGAAAGAAGTCTTTGCCTTCTTTTATATATTCTGTACATCTAACCTTCAGGAACTTAGCCCAAACTGTGCATTGAATAAGCCTGGGGACAGCTAAATCCAAGTAACTACTCTTTTTTACCTATGTTCTTCTTCCTCTATTTTTGTAACCCAGGCTTCACCCACCTCCTTTAGAGGCCATAATGTAGTAGCAGAATGGAAATTAAGGTAAATTCTTTGGACTAGATTTTAGTTTCACTCTTACACCCATTACAGATAAATCACTGGGAAAAATTTTAACGGGGCCAGAAGGAAAGGGAAGTAATATTTATTAGACATCAACTCTGCTACAGGTTGTGTTATGTGGTTTCACATTCCTTATCTGTTTAATCATAGCAGTAAGCCATATGTCAAGAAGGTATTTATTGCACAATTTAGTAGTGCCTTTGTACAGAGACGAAAGCTCCAGTCCAGAGAGATTAAATGACTTGCCTAAAGTCATACCAGGTGGGAGAGAGCGAGAAATTAGGTCCAGGTTTTTTGATTCCTAGTCGGCTTCTCTGTTCACTGAATTCTCTCCTGGATAGCAGTGCCGGAGATCCAAGCGGGTGATACAGGATTCATCTACATGATTGACAGTCCCAGTTTCTATAACATTACTACACTGTGATTGCTGTTACGGGTTGGTATTTAAATAGACACATCCTGATGCAATGAGCTCTATTTAGATGCTTGTTTTCTGACTTATTTCTACCTTCAGGAATGTAACCCATCACATTTCTTAAAGTATGTTTCTCTGCCTTGCAAGTGAGGAGAAGCTATTTAAATTATTTTTACAAATTATTACTCATCTAGTATATGAAAAGCTTTTTCTCCTCAGAAATAAACTGCTCTTTGCTTTTGCCCATTTTCATCTTGGATTATTTGTCTCTTTTTTATTGATTTTTATGACATCTTAATATATGCTGGCTACAATCCTTTGTTATTTGCTACCAATAACTTCACCCAATTTATTGCTTTTTGCATCTTTTAAAAAAAGAACAGAAATCCTTTAAGTTTTACACAGTCAAATTTTCTCCATTTTTTTCCTTTATGATTTGTTTTACATCTCCTATTTAAGAATCTTTTCCCATCTTAAGGTCACAGAGATATTTTGTATTTTTTCCTAAAAGTCTTAATATTTTGCCTCATTTAGGTATATGATCCAATTGTAATTGATTTGGGAATATGGTAAGAGATAGGGATCTAATTTCTTATCTTTCCTGTGTGGATAGTTAATCATCTCACCACAATTCTGGGGGAACAAAAATCACAGAAAAAAATTTTGTTTGGTTTTATTAATTAAAATAATCTTTAATTGATACATAATAATTATACATATTTATAAGGTACATACGATGTTTTGGTGCATGCATACAATGTATAATGATGAATTTAATTAGCATATCCATCACCTCAAACATTTATCATTTTTTTGTGTTGGGATTATTTTTATTACTTTTTTAACAGTCTAAAAGCTTCAATAAGATTCACTTCTTATTGCTACATTGGGAGAAAATTTCATCATTTATTATGTTTTTTTGTTCTTTCAGGTATTTGACAAGGAAGAGCTTTTAGAGTGTATTCAACAGCTTGTGAAATTGGACCAAGAATGGGTCCCATATTCGACTTCTGCTAGTCTATATATTCGTCCTACATTCATCGGAACCGAGGTGCAAACTGACTCCCTATTTGGGGGTACTTTGGTGGACATGTTATCATTGTTTATTCTTGTTTGAAACTTGTAGTAGCTTGAAATAGCCTCCCAATAGCATCATTAATGACTTCTTTCTCCTGCTTGTCAAGACTAGGAGTAGCAAACATTTTCTGTAAAGGGCTAGATAGTAAGTATTTTAGGCTTTGTGGGCCATATAGTTACTGTCACAATTACACAACTCTGCCATTATAGTACTAAAGCAGCAGCAGACAGTACGTAAATGATAAATGCATGAAAAAAGAACAATGTTGTTTGCCTCCCCCTGATCAAGACTAATCGTTAATTTTCTAAGTTGACAAGTGTAACGCCTCCTATCGTGGCAGAACTTCTCTGAGGCAGAAGTGGTAATGGCTTTGACATTTGGGGGAGGGAGAGGTGGTACTTTTCATTTTCCTGAAGTTTTGAGATTACTTGACAAGGAGTGGGTGGGAGCAAAGGATCCTCTTCCCACGTAGAAACATGCTGAAAAGAAAGTTCACAAGGTGAGTTAGGGAAGGAACTTGGAGAGCTGGGATGGCAGGTCTACACAACATGGTCCAGAGATCTCCTGGTGGGCAGTTTCTGGGTTGAGTGCCCTTGCAAACAAAGGAGTGTGCCCGAAGGGGGCCAAGGCCATTTGAGTGGTGAGTGTGTTATATAAAGCTCCTGTCACTTATCTCCTGTATGTGCTAGGCACCTGTGGCCTTACGGATAGTGGAGAATATTGAGGGATAATTGATGGGAGGAGATTGAATGTGGGTGGCAGATGCGGGGGCTGGGGCATATGGAGATCTTTAGTAACAAAGTGAGTGAGATTGAGCTCTTTTGCTATCGTCTAGCCATTCTGTTCTCTACTAAGTGATGGTGCGGTTACCAGGTTTTCTACTAGGTTGTGTGAATGCAAAAAGTAGGGAAATATATAGGGCCACAGAATAAATAAATACCTAAGTGTTTTCTTGGCATCCTTTGATGCCTTTTGAAAGACTACTAAGTACTAAGGGTCAACTAATTTCATGAATTGCATTTCACAATGACTTTTTAAATTGTCCCGATTCTTTAAAACTTACCTACTTCCTTAAGATTTTTGGCATTTAAATATTATTGAATCTTTTAATATTACTTTTTAATTTTATGATGGGAAGAAGCAATTTTTAAATTAGGTTGAGACATTATCAGTAATCTCAAAGCATTACCTTCCAGTTACTCTGAGGTTCTTTCCCAGTCTAAGATCTGATTCTTCTATTCCTAGTTTGTTGAGAGTTTTTGTGATGAATGGATATTAGATTGTGTTGATTGCTTTTTCTTAATCTCTTGACATGATTATGTGGTTTTTGTCCTTTTCTTCCATTATTAATAAATGAATTATATTAATTCATTTGTGGATGTTAAATCAACCTTACATTCCTGGGCTAGATCCTACTTTGATGATGAATAATCCATTTTTATATCTTACTGCATTCAGTTTGCTAATATTTTGTTAGGGATTTTTGTATCGATGTTCATGAAAGATTGATCTAGTTTGCAAATACAGTCCCTGACTTAGTTACAGTGGTTTTACTTATGATTTGATACAAATTCAGTACCACCCATACTTCTAGTACCTATACTGTCCTGTTTTTCACTTTTAGTACAGTATTCAATAAATTACATGAGATAATCAACACTTCATTATAAAATAAACTTTGTTTTAGATGATTTTGCCTACCTGTAGGCTAATGTAATTATTCTGAGCACATTTAAGGTAGGCTAGGCTAAACTATGATGTTTGGTAGGTTTGGTGTATTAAATGCATTTTTGACTTAATGATATTTTCAACTTATGATGAGTTTTTCAAGACATGGCCCCATCATAAGTCAAGGAGCATTTGTATATCTAATTTGTGATTTAGTAAATCTTTAGACTACCAAAATCCTATAATCCAGAGTTATACAAGATCTTAAATCTGATTTTGTAGTCTATCCTGTAGTTATGCAATAATCCTCTCTGTGAGGGGGTCCTCAATGTCTTCCGTTTGAATCACCCAGGTATTACTTAACATACACGTATAGAACCTAATCCTCAAAGATTCTGATTGAATAGATCTGGATGTATCCAAATTCAAAGACCTTAGCTTAAAAGCCCTGCGAAGTGGTTCTCTTTCACTACACTCTATCAATTTACATATTTGATTACGCTTTGGACCTCAAAATCAATAATTTTTAAAAAATCTACTTCCTAAGTTGTGACGTAAGAAATGAAGGAAATAACTAATGAATGCCATTTCGTGAGTCGACATTATTTATATTCGGCCTATGCATGTATATCTAGTATCATTTTCTAATTAATGTTACAGGCAAAAATATAACCACTTATAATTCAGAAATGAACATGATACAAATAACATCCAATAAAGTGTATGGGTTTAAATAATTCTGTAGCCCACAGACATACAATTCATGTTGGCAATTATCCTGCATTAGCTTTTCAGGCTACATTTGATATGTGTGGGACTGGCTGGAAGACTGGTACCAGTAGCTGCCTGTCCACTGGGATGCCTTCATCAGAGATGATTAGCTTTTGCTTGTCTTTTTATTTACTTGGTTTTATGATGGCTCTGCCCCGTCACTGTCTTCACAGAATAATTACAAGCTCACCTGTGTGTCAGTTATCTGATTTTTTGGGGTCTTATCTTGCTTCTCACTGACTTCCATGTTTTTCTTTCACGGCCTTTTCATGGTTAGATTAACTGGGTGTTATATCCAAAAGGGATTTTGATTTCTTTGAAGAACAAATATATGTTGGGGTAATTTATTAATGATGTAACTACCTAGTTGATCACCTGTGTCCAGTCTCTATTTCCTAGTATGGTACTCACTTGTGCATATAGAACATCGAGCATTCTACAATAGACACATTTGTGCCGGCCCAGACCCAAATAGTCTACATCTGTGGAGCCAGGATCAGAAACTCTGAGTTTAACAAACTTTCCAGAGATTTCTTAACCACTTTCAAGAGAATTGCCCTCCCAAGCCTTGTTAAGGAATCAAATATATGTCTACTAGTTTCTAGTGCTTTATTTTCTCTAGGGATTACAAGCTGGCACCAAGGTGGAAATATTTATATCTTTGAAAGCTGGACTTATTCCTAAAGACAGGGTGCTGAATTCACTTTCATGGGCCACGAGATGACAGTGTACTATTAATTATTGCTTCTCACATTCAGTAAGGTTCAGTAGCTGCCATGTCATTAGGGAGTGGCCCTGCCACCAACTTAATGAGTTTCATTGTATTTGCGAAGGGTGCTCTGCCTCTTTACATGTTTTATAATTAACTGACCCTTCGTTTTAAATTATTTTCATAGATACATACCTGTTGTACCAGCTTTTGTGTAGTTCTTAATAAGATTAATAATTAAATCCATTACTAAAATCCTTTTAGATTTAGGATTATAATTAGCAGAAGAGTATATTATTGGAACATGTTTAATTAACTATTAATGTATAACCAGTGAGTAGGGATTGCCAATTAAAATTACTAGGCTAACAGGGGGTGAAAATTTGAAAAACAAATTCTATAAGGTTTCCATTAATAAACATAATGCTAAACATATAACAAACATAACATAACAAATCTGAAAATCCACTGGACACAGTGGCTCATGTCTGTAATCCCAGCTACTTGGGAGATCAAGGTGGGAGGATCTCTTGAGGCCATGAGTTTGAGGCTGGCTGGGCAACATAGCAAGGCCCTGTCTGTAAGGGGAAAAAAAGCCAAGCGCAGTGGTTCACACCCGTAGTACCAGCTACCTAGAAGTCTGAAGTGGGAGGATCGCTTAAGTCCAGGGCTTCAAGGTTGTAGTAAGCTATGATCACGCCTCTGCATGCCAACTTGGGTGACAGAGCAAGATCCTGTATCCAAAAAAAAAAACCAAAAACCCCAAAATTCAAAATCTGAAACTTATTGAGCTCTGACATGATGCTCAAATGCACATCGAAGCATTTTGGATTTTTGGATTTGGGATGCTCAACCCAACAAGTATAATGTAAATATTCCAAAATTTGAAACATTTCAGTTCCAAGCATTTTGGATATGGGATTCTCAACTTGTAATACATAAATACACAAATTAATACATGGTAATTACCACCATGAATTTTATAACATTTATGTGGTACATATGTATTTAAATCCATGTGCTTTATTGGACACTATTTTACATAAGCCTCTTCTAAAAAGTTTATAGAGGGTAAAATTCACATTACCAAAAGATTTCTCGGCCGGGCTTGGTGGCTCACGCCTGTAATCCTAGCACTCTGGGAGGCCGAGGCGGGTGGATTGTTTGAGCTCAGGAGTTCGAGACCAGCCTGAGCAAGAGCGAGACCCCGTCTCTACTAAAAAAAAAAAAAAAGAAGAAAGAAATTATATGGACAACTAAAAATATATATATATATATATATATATATATATATATATATATATAAAAAAATTAGCCGGGCATGGTGGCGCATGCCTGCAGTCCCAGCTACTTGGGAGGCTGAGGCAGTAGGATCACTTGAGCCCAGGAGTTTGAGGTTGCCGTGAGCTAGGCTGACGTCACGCCACTCACTCTAGCCTGGGCAACAGAGTGAGACTCTGTCTCAAAAAAAAAAAAGATTTCTCATATTTAAAAAAAGGACTGGTATCATTTTAATCAATATCTTCTGAAGTAATTATTTATAAGTTGTTAAAAACTTAGAAACTAAAAGCTAAAGGGCTTCAAAATACTGATTATGTATCAATTGGGCATTAAGATAAAATATGAAATCATAATATTTAAATAAATAACATTTATGTGAGTGATTTCTAAATTTTGACTTTACTAGTCAGGAATCTAAAATTATGTGACTATCAGGTTCAAAACTGATAATTAACAACCCTAGATCCAAAGAAGCAACTTTTGCTGATTTTAAGCCATCTGTTTTATCCAGCCTTGCCCTGTTTAGTGACTCCATGCAGTTACAGTAATATGAATGCACACACTTGAACACACAGACACGGGCCTTTATTTCCTCAGTGATTCTGTTATGTGCAGAGGTGCCCTGACCATGGTCAACATCAGACATATGCACAACCACAAACTCTGAAATTCCATTTGATCATTGCTCTTAGCCTCCCACTTTTCCAGCAGATTTCAGTCCATTTCATCCTACTCTCTCCATTTGAGAGGTGGTGGAGTGTAGAGTAAGACAGTACTAAATTACATCAGGGCTGAGAATAAATGTCATTGAAAAGGGCCAAGTCTAAAGCTAGGGACAGCCCTGCAGACTGTCAGGAGTCAGCCCACCCAGCACCCGTGACCAGATCCCAGGCTGTCCACCTCATATCCACAGGCTACCAGCAGATTTGACTTTTTCAACTGCACTCAAAGACAAGCTGACCTTGGCTAATGCAGAAGTTGATTAATTCCTCGTATTCAGTTAACGTCATACTCCTATGTTTGGATTGTCCCTAAATAAATTTCTGGAGTTGAGCTCAACGAGAGAGAAGCTATCTGTGTTTGGTTAATACCAACCTTGGAGGCACTAAATACAATTTGAATAATGTAGAACAACAGTTTAATCAGCTCACATAAGCAGTTTCCACATTTGCAACTTCCTTTGTAATCTTTCAGTATGAAATTTTCATTAGAGCTTGCATTTTAAAATCCTGCCATTTTGTGAGTGTGCAGGAGAAAGGCTAGAGATCAGATTTGTCAATCCTAACTGGTTCACTCCACAGGGAGCTTGAGGACATGGACATTTTATAGACTTGCCTTTCTTTTCTTTTTATTACCTTGTAAAATCTTAATATTGCACATATGATTTAACCTATAATCATACCAGTTCCCATGAAAAAGATTCCCCTTATTCACTGCCTCTTTCTATGCTTATATATCTTATGATCTTTTTTTTTTTTCTTTTTTGAGACAGAGTCTCGCTCTGCCACCCTTCGGTAGAGTGCAGTGGTGTCATTGTAGCTCGCTGCAACCTTAGACTCCTGGGCTCAAGTGATCCTCTTGCCTCACCCTCCTGAATAGCTGGGACTACAGGTCCGCTCCACCACGCCTGGCTAATTTTTCTGTTTTTAGTAGAGATGGGGTCTCGCTCTTGCTCAGGCTGATCTTGAACTCCTGGCCTCAAGCAATCCTCCTACCTGGGCCTCCCAGAGTGCTAGGATTGCAGGCTTGAGCCACTACGCCCAGCTGACATTATCTTTTCCCCTTATAATCAGTTTCTGTAAACAAAAGATCGGAAAGAACTGAAGACTAGCTAGCATAGTAGCAATTTATAATCATTAACGAGTACTGTCCATATTTTTTCAGTGCATACTTTTGCGGTCCTGTTTGAGATACACATATTCCATTGTTTATAAAGCAATGTTCAATTTTATTTGTATAACTATTAACATATTTCATATTAACAGCCCCTTTTTAGTGTCTTCAAACCTCAAGTTTGTTTATAGAAATACAGCTTGTTTGCATCGACTTCAGCCTGGTGTAAGCAGCTTGCTAGTATCTCACCACTCTTACCAGTGGCACCCTCTTGAGGCTACTCTTGTTCATTTCATCTTGTCACAGAAGACTTTCTTTTACTCTAGAATTTTGGTACATCAGGTTATCAATTATTCTTGTCAGTTCATCACACTTACCATCATGGGGCACATAAGATCTCTCTCTCTTTTCAATTCCCTCCTATCTCTATTCATCACTCTCCTTTCCTCTCCCTCCATTGTAAATCACTCTCATGTATTGAGTGAATAGTCTTTTGGTTTGTATGTGTTTTTAAGAATCTCATCAGTTTGCATGCCTGTAATTTTAATTGATAGAAAGAACTTCGTTCTACAGATCTGTGTTTCTCCACTTTTCTCTCCGCATTGTGTTTTTCATGTCTGTCCGGTTACCCTGTGTGTATCAAATCCATCACTTTGAACTGCTGTGCAGTTCTCCATGCTGGACATCTGCCTTATGGTGTCCCAGTTCCCTTGCTGGGTTCCAATTCCCTGCTGCCTCCTGTAACGCTCTAGTGAACAGCTTGAAATTATTCAACCCAGGGAATTATTGAAACCTTGTTATTCCCCAGCAAGAGGCCAAGGCCCGTCTTATATTTCCAACTCAAGAGAGTACTGCTGCTTTTCAGGGGTGTCCTGGCTCTCCTTGGTGACGATCATTCGGTCTGTTCTCATCACCTGGCATTATGAAGCTACCCTGAGTGTCAGGCACCGTGCTTGGTGCTTTCCATGCACTAACTCTGATAACAACCCCACAAGTAGGTGCTGCTACATTATTTTAGGCACAAGGAAACTGAGGTCCAAAGAGGTAAAATAAGAGCACGTGTGCTCTTAACCTCTTCCTGCAGCATGTCTGTGTGTGTTAGCCCCTGCTCTGGGTCCAGGGATACTGTGCTGAGCAAAAACCATCTATTGGCTTTCACGGAGCTCTGTGTCTGGCAGGAGAGTCAGACTTTCATAATGTAAATCCACGAAGTGAGGGTATAGTGATGGACGTCGCTGCTGTGTAGAAATGGGCCATGGCTCAAGAAGAGTGGTTAGTATGGAAATAATTTTGAGGGGATGACTAAGTTTTTTCCCATCTTGTTCTAATAGGGTTACTTTCATCTCTATTTTTTTCCTTCTCTGAGCTACCGGCTTTCCTGCTCTCAATTATGTTTGACATATTTACTCCAGATTTTATACATTGCATTATATATTTTGTAATATATGTATATGTATCATATAACATACACGCATACATACGCACAATCAATTAAGTCTCACGTTCAATTACAATGCTTCTAAGTTTATGACTATCTATTTTCACATGCACACTTGTGAATATATTTCTGGGATTTTAAGAGGGATTTTTGGAGGGGAAAATATTTGGTTAAAAAATTCTAATAGTACCAAAGGTATATAATAGAAAGAAAGATTCCTTCTCACTCTCATTCCAATCCAGGGTTCCACAGTTTCCCTTCTTCCAAGCAATTCCTATTGCCAGTTTTTCTGATAACCTTCTGGGAATACATATTGATAAACACATGCACACTCGAGTACACACACACAGATAAGTGTCTTTGTACATTAAGTATTATTTCTTTTATAAAAATAGCAGTAAATCATTGCCAAAGTTTTGCCAGCACTCAGGATATTTAAAACAACTACACACCTGTACACATACAGTTAAAAGAATTAAAACGAAAATCTGTGGTCCCAACACCCAGTTAGAATGCGAACGTGGCAGGTGCAATGGAAACCCCTTGTGCACCTTTCTCCTTTCCCTCCCATTAGAGTAATTTATGCTCTACAGCAGTTCATTTTTTGTCCCCTCACTCCTGCACCTGGCGTGCCACTCTCTTCTACAACAGATGAACATTTGGGTGGACAAATGTGCTTGCTTCTCTTTGGTATTTACCTAGGAGTTGAACTGCTGAGTTGCAGGGTATATGTATGTTTTGCTTTAGCAGGTACTACCAAACTGTTTCCCAAGGTGCTTTAGCAATTTACTCTACCAACAGCAATATATGGAAGTCCCATTTGCTTCATACCTTGCCACTACTGGTATTATCTTACTAATTTTACCCATTCTGATATATGTCTTGCCTTATTTGTGGTTTTAATTTAATTTCCCCGAGGACAACTTACATTGTTTCACATGTGTACTGGCTAATGCTTCCCAAAGTGCTAGGATTACAGGCATGAGCCACTGTGCCCAGCCTTGGATGAGGTCTTTAAGGGAAGGAACTGTAGACAGAGATGGAAGAAGGCAAGGACTAAGCCCCGAGCCAGGCCAGCTTTCAGACAAAAGGGAGAAGAGAAATTAGTGAAGGAGTCTGAGAAGTAGCAGCCTGCAAGGTAGAAAGAAAAGCAAGAGAAGCTTGGTATGCTGGCAGCCAAACGAACATGGGGGCAGTGAGCAACTATGGCAAATCCTGCTCCTAGGACCAGAGATTAGGCCTGAGAATTGACTATTGCATTTGGCAACGCAGAGGTCCTCGGTGATCTTGATAAGCATATTTTGTTAGGGTGATGATGGTGGGGTTGACATGTTTGGGATTCAAGAGAGAATGAGAGGAGAGGAAGTTTTGGTGCATTTGTACTCCTCTTGTGAGGAATTCTGTTGCACAGTGGAGCAGAACTGCCTACCCGGCGTAGGACACAGGGTAAGGGAATGTGTGCTTTGCATGGGAGATATTATGGCTTGTTTCTAAGCTGATGGAAATTTCCCAGAAGAAAGGGAAGACTGATTGTTAAAATATTCCAAAGATTTCTCAAACTTCTGAGGGTGACTGTGTAGAGGGACATCTGACACTGCCCTTGCCCTGTCTAGCTTGTGGTTTCACACACACACTTTCATTGACACCACAGTGTCTTTGTGTGCACTCCTCATCACCTGACTTGGTATCCTCCTCTTCACCTTCTCAGCTGGGGCTGGACTTGCCCCTGTTGGGCACATCTTCACTGCAGGTGTTGGTACCCTGCGTGGTCTTATTTGTCTTTCTGTTCCAGGCCCAGCACGATGCTTGGCCCAGTCAGTTGAACCAAACCAGATGGAATCAGAAGGTCAAAGTCAGGAACCAGTGAAGAGGTTTTGAGATCATTCCTGATGCATTGAAAACCATCCTGTGGCATTTTTCTGTCACCTAGAGAAGGCACCGGCAAACTTTTTCTGTAATGGTCCTATAGTAAATATTTTTGGCTTTGCAGGTCATATAGCTACTCCACTCTGTCTTTGTAGTGCAAACTCAGCCATAGACAACTCATAGATGAACTAGCATGTTCCGATAAAACTGAAAAAACAGCAGGCTGAAGTTCACTCACTCCTGATCTGGAGTCATCTCAGAAAAGAAATGAAGCAGGGCTATATTCTAAGGGTGACTCATGCTAGCCCCTCCTAAGTACTTCCCTATCAAGTATGCTCGACCACTTTAATAACCTATGCTAAAATTTCTGTTTAGGATTGATTTCAAATTTACCAAATTTACCTGTATGTCTCAGATCACCAGTATAATAGTCCTTGTTTCTTTCCTCAAATTCTTATTCTCCCCAATCCCAATAATGAGTGTTATGTGTAGTAGTTCAATGGTCATGTTTACAATCATCTTAATGTTCCATGTATTGGTACATATGGAATTTATTTACCACTATTACTATTAGCGATTATTACTATGGTAACAGTAACAATTGCTTTTTGTTAAGTGCTTAAAAAAGATCAGGCTCAGTGCTCTCCACGTATTATCTAATTTAATCCTTACATTAACCCTGTGGGTAGTCATTATCCCTTCTTTTACAGTGAAGAAGTTAAATAAGTGTTCTTTTAGTCTTTTCCACCTTGTCTTTTGTTTTCTCTTAACTTTTCTTTTAAATTTTAAGATCATTTTTATTTAAAAACTAAAAAGTTGCTCAGCAATCTTTTTGTCAAGTGTTGAATTTATATTATCTTTCTCTTTGAACAGGGCTGAGAAACAAGCCCAGATTTATCCCTTATGTATTTTATAGCAAGTTTCAGAAGATTCTGGACTTCAGCTTCCCCCATGGTACATTTTCAATGCCTACATGTTAATTACCTGTTAGTCTAGAGGCCAGCACTAAAAGAAATCAGGCAAGAGATGGACATTTTTCTCTAGGTTGTCAATGCCACACATTAGGATTACCATCAGATTTTTTTAATCAAAATAATTCAAGTACAGTGGAGAGTCATCTGGGTTGTTTTCACAGCCCTTTTCTATAAACAGTATGTTTTAAGATGGACAGTTGATCCACAGATTTAGTAAACGCTTGGTATAAACTACATAGGATGCTGTTTGTGGAGGACAGAGATGGCCTTGCACTTCATGGAGTTTTCAGTGTAGCAAGAGACAGAGAATTAAATAAGTAGATGTAAAAAAAAAAAGTCATAGGTTTAAACTTGAAGTGCATGCAGGATGCTATGATAGCATATAACACAAGCACCCAGCCTGGCCTAAGGAGCTCATTTCCTGAAGTGACATTTAAATGACATTTAAATTGAGATTGAAGGGTTTGCATTACTTAGGAAAAAGGGCGGGGGTGGGGGTGTCTTAGTGGGTTCAGGGGCTTCCATAATAGAACACTGCAGACTGGGTACTTGAACAACAGATGTTTATGTTCTCACTGTTCTGGTGGCCAGAAGTCCAAGATCAAGGTGCCAGCTGGGCTGGTTTCTGGTAAGGCTACTCTTCCTGGCTTATACATAGCCACCTTGCTTGCTGTGTCTTCACTGGGCCTTTCCTCTGGGTAAAGGGAAAGATCTCTGGTGTCTTTTCCTTCTACAAGGACAGAAGTCCTACTGGATTACGGCCCCACCCTCATGACCTCATTTAACCTTAATTACCTCCTTAAAGTGCCTGCCTCCAAATGTAGTCATATTGGGGGTTAGGGCTTCAACATATGAATTTTAGGGGATGCAGTTCAGTCCATAACAGTAGCGGGGGGCGATCAAAAGGAGAGTGTTCCAGGGAGAGGAGGTAGTACAGGAAAGCACATGGAGGTGGGAGGAATTGGAAGGGCTCAGTGTGGTTTTGGGGGTGGTGAGGGGTGCAGGTGAAAGTTGAGGGGAATGAAGGCTGGCACCACTTGGAACTCTCTTCAGGTTAGGAGATCTTGGGTACTTCATTAATCTTCTTTAAAGGTTTCGTATAGTATAAAATAACTCTGGATTAAGAGAAGACTATCTAGAGCTTAATAACTGTGAAACTTTGTGCAAATCATTTGTTTTGAGCCTCAGTTTCTCCAACCTAAAAATAGGAATTATAACTCTTCCTGGATTGTTCTATGAGATAATGATTATGAAATATCTTGGAAGCCAAAAAAGCAGTGTATGATATTGAAGGTTATTTTTTTAATCTTTTACCAAACCAACTGCCATAGTTTTCCCTGTACAGATGCTGTATAAATTTGGTGCTCCTCCCTGTGGGACCCTCACAACATTCAAGGCCCTGGATGGACCACTGGCTCTCTCCCCTCCAGCACTCCTCGTTCCAGTATTCTTCACTGTTTCCCCTTTAACAATTTAATCTTCTTTTTCAAGAACCAGCAGGATTTAAAAAAAAAAAAAAAAAAAAAAATCAGGCTCCTCTTTGGATTAAAAAAAAAATTATGCTGATTTTTGAAAAAATGTTCTTCTGTCATTCTCAATTATCTTATTTCTTCTGTCTCTCACTCGCCTTGCCTAGGCAGAATTATGCTCAAACCCGCACATGCCACTGTGCTTCTCTGCCTTCCAGGCCAAAACATAGACGAATAGTTCTTTTCTCAGCTCACTGAGCTCTTTCCTGCCATCGCTCAAAGAACCTTTGAAATCCTGCCTTTAGATAAAGTAATCTCCAGCTGACCCAGAAAAGTGGTGATTTTTACTGTGAATGTCTCTTTATTTTCCATCACACCCAAGTGTCTGGTCCTTCTGTGCACTATACATGTTTAATACCCTTATATATGTATTAGGCATTTATTTGTGAGCAATAGACTATGAAGTAAGAAGTCTTTTTTTTTTTTTTTGAGACATGGTCAAGCTCTGGAGTGCAGTGGTGTCATCAAGCTCACTGCAACCTGGAACTCCTGGGCTCACGCGATCCTCCTGCTTCAGCCTCCTGAGTAGCTGGGACTATAGGCGTGTGCCACCACACCAGGCTAATTTTTCTGGTTTTTTTGTAGGGATGGGGTTGCTGTGTTGCTCAGGCTGGTCTCGATCTCCTGGCCTCAAGAGAGCCTCCTGCCTCAGTCTAACGCTAGGATTACAAGCATGAGCCACCGAGCCCGGCCCATATTTTCTCTTTGTTTATGTGGCTTTTGTTTAATCAGAAGCCTGACCTTGTCATCATAGAATTTTGTTCAGTCATTTGATTAATATTATGTAATAAAGTACGCTTAACAGCAGCACAGAATTTACACTGCTTTGCAGGATAGAAGGGAGAATGAAAGGAACAAATAATCGTTCCTGAAAATAGAAACAGACCCCTTCCTCAAGCTCCCTTCCTCGCATCTACAGTTACATTTTATTCTCAGTGTGGAAGCCGTGTGTGATCATTTTCAATAAAGCCACAGAGTATTTATTTATTTATTTATTTATTTTTTTTTGAGACAGAGTCTCACTCTGTTGTCCGGGCTAGAGTGCCGTGGCGCCAGCCTAGCTCACAGCAACCTCAAACTCCTGGGCTCAAGGGATCCTCTTGCCTCAGCCTCCCGAGTAGCTGGGACTACAGGCATGCACCACCATGCCCGGCTAATTTTTTCAAGCCACAGAGTATTTTTTCATGAAAGGACAGTTGGTATAAACAATCGTTTAAGGATGAAGATGACTAGGCTGTGATCAACACCAGTATTTGGAGTACCTGTAAAACATGAGTTGACTTTGATTAAATGTCAGAAAATGTTAGTACACGTAGATACATTTTCTCTCAGCATTGAAAAAATTGAAAATTCTAGTCTATAATTTACCTGCTTGCTAAGAATAAGAATATTGCTTAGAGGTTTATTGAGTTTTTTCTAGAAATCGATTTAATGCATGCAGTTACTCCCTGTTTTCCGTCTGTGCTCTGTATACTACCACCTAGTGGAATAAATGCAAGTTTACCTGTCAGTTAAAATCAGGAAAAGGAAATGAACAAGGTGAAATTTAACTGGGGAAAAAATTTCCATGATGAATTTTTGTTATTCCTTTTAGTAAAATGGAAGTTGCATAAAATACGTGAGTTCTGAGTGGAAAAAGTCCCAGGCATTCCTGTGATAGCTGATAAATGCTATTAGCTTGTCCACAAATAAACTGTTCTATTTAGAAACTTAGAAGCTAGGTCAATTATTGAGAGTATGCTGGCATATTATAGCTCTAAGTTATGTTGAGAGAGGCTTCTTTTAATTCCTCATTACTAAGGTTTGTAAAAAAATCTAAAATGTTACGCTTCAAAGCACCCATGAAATAAAGGCATCATTGTACTTTCTTAATGGATAGGTAAGTAAAAATGCAGACATAAACTAGTCAAGTTTTATCAAAGCTGGAAAGAATGGCAGATAAGTACATTATGCTGAGGTTTCCCCTCCTAAACAATGACACCAGAAAAGGCAAAGGAAGCTTTCAGGCTCTTGATCCTTTACTGGTAGGGGAGTCCTCCCTTTAATCTTCAGCCCCCATTAAGAACAGACACAAGCAAGCAAGGAACCAAAACCTGTTGTGGCTTGCCAGTGAATTTCTCTAACGTGGCTGTCCGTGGTCGGTTACTCTGTGGCCAGCCAAGCCCTTGGGTCCTCATGGTCGGTGGAATGCTAACAGAATTTCCTACGGGCAGCGTGCATTTCAGATGGCACCAGTGTGCACATGTGCAAACACTTTTTTTTAATGCTCATGAATATTTTACTTACTACCTGATTTTTGATTATCTTGAGTGTTGAGCAGTGGGTGAGGGACCTTGGTGGAGGGAGGTATGATTGAAGTTCAGATAAAAATATCCCAAAGTGCACTTTCAGGCCGTCTCAACAAACATTACAAAGCCATAAAATCAGCTAGAATTGAGTCTCCTTTTACTCTCATTCTTTGCACGACAGACCCCCACCCCCATCCAGGCAGACCAGGCTGCAGTGAAGATTGGACACAAGTGCTTTATACCCCAAGACTCTTAACCTAATAGTCCTGCCTTGTTTTCTTACTTCCTGAGGTCTTGAATTGCAGAGGATAACCTAGTGACCCTTTCTGCCTTTGTAATACCCGCAAAACTTTGAGTCTCTCAATTTTCTTCCTTGATAAACAGTGGCCCCTAATTCCTTATAACTTGCTTTTGTGCTGGAGGAATTTGTTTGGTTTTGCATTATTGGCTTCTTACTTTCCAGTGTTTGTGGGAAAGCCTGCCTTCTGTCTTTGCTGTTTCTGAGTCATTCGTCCCATGCCCTGTTGATGGCATTTATCCTGTCTGGTTTCTTTCCCTCTAGTGGAGCCACACTCTTGCTACCTGCTGTGGGCAGGTGTGGTAACAGCACACTCCCCTACAGTCCCCACCTGCTGGAGGCCCTGCCATGTCCTGAAGCAGTCACTGGGCTGTGAAAAAGAAGGGCACATTACTGAAACAAAGATATTTTACCCCCAAGGCTAAAACCACGTCCGGGTTTTAAATTCCCAATCCATGCAACCTTGAAAGGTGTCACATAGCTAGTTGTTAAAAATATGTGTCTCCTCCAAGATCGTATTAACACAAAAAAATTGACAAATTTGTTTTTCATCTAGAATCATAGAAAGCAAAGCAAAATGAAAATTAAGGATGCCAGTCTTGGTATTTTCTTCTTAGAACACATCAGGCTTTGTGTAACTCAACTTTAAAAGTAACAGCTCCTGTCATTAGTCAGATCTATTCTGGACTTTGGGGTTGGTGCCTACATTTGAAGTTACAGTCGTGTGCTTCTACTTGATTGCAGCCTTCTCTTGGAGTCAAGAAGCCTAGCAAGGCCCTGCTCTTTGTAATCCTGAGCCCAGTGGGACCTTATTTTTCAAGTGGAACCTTTAATCCAGTGTCCCTGTGGGCCAACCCAAAGTATGTGAGAGCCTGGGAAGGTGGAACTGGAGACTGCAAGATGGGAGGGTAAGTAAATCTGTATCTCTGTCTAAAGGAAAGAGCCCTTCATGACCATTTTGTTACTGCCATTTCACTTCAATGCAAATAAATAATATTCACACTCTAATGCTCATTTTGTTTCATGTTTAGTTGTCACTTTTTTTTTTCTTTTTTTTTTTTGGAGACAGAGCCTGGGGTAGAATGCCGTGGCGTCAGCCTAACTCACAGCAACCTCAAACTCCTGGGCTCAAGCGATCCTTCTGCCTCAGCCTCCCTAGTAGCTGGGACTACAGGCATGTGCCATCATGGCCGGCTAATTTTTTCTATATATATTTTTAGCTGTCCAAAACATTTCTTTCTATTTTTTAGTAGAGACGGGGGTCTCGCTCTTGCTCAGGCTGGTCTCGAACTCCTGACCTCCAGCGATCCTCCCACCTTGGCCTCCCAGAGTGCTAGGATTACAGGCGTGAGCTACTGTGCCCGGCCTAGTTGTCACTTTTAAATGTGTTCATTGTTTAAAGGATATAGCCTGTGGTCCTTCATAAGGGAGAAATATTAGATATGACATATAGTCAAGAACTAAAGTAAGCAACTAAAATAGGAATCAAATCAGTGCCTTTAAATGAACTGTCCCCAGCCACTGGTCCTCTGGACATTGGCTGGTGGTTGGCATTAAAGAGCATCTGGTCCTGGGACCCAGGCTCTCGGTTGGCTCCAGAGAGTCCTGTCTGGGGAAGGTGCCCGCTTCATTGAAGTGCTGTCTTCATTGCCACAGATTGTAGCCACACCTGCTGCCAGCTGGCCGAGGGACAGCCCTGCTTTGGCTCTGTCAGGCTGGTCTCATAGGCCATATGTAGCTGGCAGGAAATAAAAGAGCATTTGAAAAGTGTTGGACAATTTCAAGGGTGGACTTGGCCATGAATTGGGAATGCCCCTATGGGTGAACAAGAATGACTGGATTAAGCAGCATGGGTTCTTCCTTTGTTTGTATCAAGTGGTGCTGTGCATCGCATACCCAGGGCAGCCGCGGTTCTGGGCAGTGGCTCAGTGACAATGTTGTGGGCCCTGGTGTGACATGTAGATTCAAGAATTGGGGGGGATCGAAGGACCTGCTCCCGGGATAGTAAAGAGACAGTGACAGCTGGCTTTGACCAGTCGTCCTATATTTCCTCCCCCTGCCCCTGAAAAGAAATAAAGAATGGTAGCCAGGCTTAGTGGCATATGAGTGTAGTCCCAGCCACTCTGGAGGCTGGGCAGGAGGATCCCTTTGGCCCAGAGTTTGAGTCCAACCTGGGCAATATAGCAACTCCATCTCTTATTTAAAACAAAAGGTTATAAAATTCATCCCTGTAGGCAGCTTTAGGAACTGCATTTTCTCAATGAGTAGAGAAATCCTAATGGGGTCCACTAAATTAGGAAGTCTATTCTCTCCTGGCTTAGAGCACTCCTTCCTTTGTCCTGGGCTAGCCAGGTTGAAAGTTCCTCTTGTTTATTCTCTTGCTTTCTTTTTTTTTACTTGTTCAGACTTCTTCACTGAGCATATGCATATGCACCACTGCATACTATATATACTACTTTGTTAAAACCTCTCTTAGGGTGTACATTACAGTAAATTAACAATCTTGATGAGAAGTAGTAAGGAAACAGTTTCCCCTTTTTAAATCTTGCTTTCTAGCTCCCTCTACCTGTCTAGGGAAAAGATAACATGGGGACACAGAAATTGCAGGGAAATCCTTGTTAACTGCTATTTGGGCAGTTTGTAATTTTTTGTGTAAATGATACGATGCAGTATTGCAGACTACGTGATTACTGTAGTAGAGTTAAAAATTAATGTTTTCTGTACAACACAGATAGACTAAAACTGTAGACTTGTGTGCCACAATAATGCAAGATGATAATAGGAGAAACAGGGAAGGGAGTCAAGAAGGCATATAATATGGGAACTCTCTGTATTTTTTGCTCAATTTTTCTGTGAATCTAAAAGTGCTTTAAAAAATAGAATCATTATAAAAAAGTTAATTCTTCGACTCATTAGGCCCAGGTGGACCATGCATTGGTAGTTGACTGGAAATCTCTCAGGAGAGGAAGAAACGTGGGAAGAGCATAGTGGGGTTCATAAATTAAAGATTGCAAGAGGCAAGGCACTAACCAAAAGGGTGGTCATGCCTATCATTTCCAAGAAGTTCTAAAGCTCTTCCTACTCCTATGCTTCCGACCTGGAGAAGTACAAGGAGAACCAATGATTCTGCATGGAGTATCATCCTATTTAGTTGTCAAACACATTGGGACTTTAGAATTGTGTATTATTATGTCTTCTCTAAACCTAATTCAGTCAACAGTTATCCTTTGATCATTTTTTAGGACCCCTGTAACCAATTGGTCTTAGTAAATAGCTTGATTCTCATAAGCTCCAGAACTTTCTGCTCTTTCAATGAATCTGAGGGAGAGAAGCTTTAAAAAAAAAATTCTAAGATTATTCTACTATTTTCAAGCCAGTGGAGATAGCATTACTGTCTCATTTCTAAATATATGTGAGAAAAGTAATACAATTGTGCACAGCTGAAGGAGAGTTCTAGCACAATGGGCCTCACTTTGGTTACAAACTGAGATCACCTGGGAGCATCACCAAACCCTGATGCCTGGTTCCCAGCTCCAGAGACTCTGGTTTATTTGGTCTGGGATGCATGTCATTATACATTTGTCCCAACTCATACAATGTACAATAGCAGGAGTGAACCCTGTTATAAACTGTGGGCTTCAGGTGATGATGATGATGTGTCAGTGTAGGTTCATCAGTTACAGCAAATGGACCACTCGGTGTCGGGCGTTGGTAATCGGGGAGGCCGTGCATGTGTGGGGGCCAGGGGTGTGTGGGAAATCTCTTGTACCCTCCTCTCAATTTTGCTGTGAACCTAAAACTGCTCTAAAAAAACATTAAAATCTTCAAATCAAACAAACCTAATTACCTTGAGCATGTTACTTAATTGCTCTAAGTATCAGTTTCCTCATTATAAAATCAAAGCAATAATACCTATTTGTGCAGGTTAAGTGCGGTGATATAAAGTGCTTAGGACAGTGTTTGGCCTATGCAAAGCTCTCAGCAAATGCACTGTTATAACCTAGTGGTTAAAAGTTTGAGCTTGGGAGTCAGATATCTGGGAGTCACACATTTGCTATCTGTGTGATTATATACAATTGAATCCTCTCTTCTCCAAGTCCTCAAAAGTATAATAAAGTCTAGGGTTGTTTTAAGATGATTCCATGAAATAATGTGGTTAAGTACTTCCTGGCAGGTACAAGGTAAATATCCCCTATATGAAATGCTTGGGACCAGAAGTGTTTTGGATTTTGGATTTTGGGGGAATATTTCCAGTTGAGCATCCCTAATCTGAAAATTTGACAACTGAAATGCTCCAGTGACTTTGAGCAGCACATTGGCATTCAAAAAGTTTCAGATTTTGGCCGGGCGCGGTGGCTCACGCCTGTAATCCTAGCACTCTGGGAGGCCGAGGCGGGTGGATTGCTCAAGGTCAGGAGTTCGAGACCAGCCTGAGCGAGACCCCGTCTCTACTAAAAATAGAAAGACATTATATGGACAACTAAAAATCTATATAGAAAAAAAATTAGCCGGGCATGGTGGCACATGCCTGTAGTCCCAGCTACTCGGGAGGCTGAGGCAGTAGGATCGCTTAAGCCGAGGAGTCTGAGGTTGCTGTGAGCTAAGCTGACGCCACGGCACTCACTCTAGCCTGGGCAACAAAGTGAGACTCTGTCTCAACAACAAAAAAAAAAAAAAAAAAAAAGTTTCAGATTTTGAAGCATTTCAGATTTCCATTTTCAGATTAGGGATTCTCTACCTGTAGTAACCTCTTAAACAGTAGTTGATATTATGAGGGTTTCTCATTTTCTTATTTCATGTCCTGGACTCTCTTTATCTTAGAAGAAATTTGGATTTTACATAATAGAATTTACTCTTTTGGAGGGAGGTATTTAATATCTCTATTCTCCCAGCTATTTATTCTATTTAAAACCATATTGAAATATTCCTGTGTAGGCAGTTTTCCCATTTTCATTTTCTTTCTTTGCTCCAAGAACATGTGTTTTTCTTCTGAATATTAGCAGCACATGGGAGGGAACTCAGCCATTGACCATGATATCAATTATCCTGTGGACATTAATAATACAGTTTATAACTGTGGGAGAATTTTGAGAAAATTTGTGTGGCAGAATAAAGACCATTTGTAGCATATAATGATATAAATCAATCAATTGAACACCTAACACCTAAAAGCCCTTTTCAATGTACTGAAAGAGTTGAGGTCTTTAATTCTCTTTCCCTGCCCAGGTGTGTCATGATGCTGAGGAACCATGGTTTCAACTCAGGCACACTCTCAAAAGTGTGTATGTGTTTGTTTTTAGAAGCTTCTTGGAAAGGCTAGACATCTACACTGTAAGAATTCACTGTGGTTTTTAATAGTGATAATATACTCCATAATTAGCCCATATAAGTTTAAATAAAAGATAAAAAATTAATAATACTATTGAGCTAAATTGTCATTCCAGGAAGATGTGCTGTGTCCCTTTCGTTGTAAATAACCTGGGATGAAGAGCACAGGCAGAGAAAGATGAAATTTTGAAATACTTTTTGGTGAAAATCAGGATTTTTAACATTTATCCTACCTTTGGGGGGAAATTTAGGCGTTGTGCGTTAGATGCTCCTTGGGTATGTTATAATAGAAGGCATTAGATAAGGGAACATATATGTGGTACTCTTCTACTTAACACATTAACTGCCATGAGAGTTGTATTTAACTCACTCCAGTTTTGACCCCAGGGCCGCGTGAAGCGTATACAAAATCTTGTTGATATTCTTATTGTTACGATCAATATTGACAATTTAATTCTAAAAAGGTGGGTTAAATGAATAGAAGTCAGTCAATTTTGTTTTTCTATTTATGTTTATCTTCAAATTACACTCGAAGTTTTTTTATTCTGTTTTTGTGATTAAACACTGTGGCACCAAGGAAAAGTTTCTGATTCTTTTGTGTGGCAGTCAATGTGTTAAATTGCTATAACTGGATAGCAGTTACTTCTCTAAGCCTCAGTTTCTCATGTGGCCAATGGGAATAATGATAGTATTGATGTGAAGTTTAAATGACATAATTCATGTAAAATTGGTTGGCGTGTGGAAAAATATTCAGTAACTCTTAACTGTTCTCACTAACTTGACTATTCACCTGTGTTCTCCTGTAATCACTTTTCCAGTTGGGATCACAAGGCTCCCCTTTGTTCTCGCTCAGATGAATGCAGTTAAATTGTTTAGGTTCTCTAAGGAGTTTTCCTTCACTGTCATGCAGTTAACTAGAGAGTGTGTGTATCTTAAGAACTTGATAGGTCCATCTGCATGTAGGCTTTAGGCTGTGGGAGTGTAGACGGTGGGGCATGGGGATGATGAAGTATGTTCCTAATCAGGGCGTTTCTTCTTTCTTAAAAGGAATTACGGCGCCTCTCTTTTTGCCCAGTGTGAAGCAATGGACAATGGGTGCCAGCAGGTTCTGTGGCTCTATGGAGAGGATCATCAGCTAACTGAAGTTGGGACTATGAATCTTTTTCTTTATTGGATAAATGAAGATGGAGGTAATCACTCAGAGTTCAGCTCTGTGCTGTTTCTCAATCCGTTTCAACGGTACAGGAAAAATAAGAACTAGAAACTTAGAACAAGGGAGGATTAAGTGGCCCAATTCTGAAGGCTGAAGACTACTGTGCTTTTGCTAAGTAGTCATGAGTTGTAGCTTAAAAAAGCTATGAGGGTTTTGTCTTGTTTGTTGTCTTTGGTTTTTGGCTCTAGATGTACTAATTATTGAGATGTCAAATTAAGGGATTTAAGTCATCACGATTGGAAGATTTGCTGCCTTATCCTTTTAGCAGTTCCCTAACATTTTTCCTGTCTGAACACCTTGCATTGGGAGATAGTTCTCAGATCCATTCAATGGTCATTCACCATAAACTGTGTATAAAATTCTGTAGTAATAAGTGTAGTCTACTGATAAGGAATTTAGTGTACTTCCTTGCTGTAATTCTTTTAGCAATTGTTACCCTTTCTCTATATTTTGATAACATATCAGAAGCCCTCCAGATTGACTCTGGAACTCAATTTTATTAAAGAATACCAGTTTAAAGAAATGACTATATCTTGGGATTGCACCTAGATCCTGTTACATTTGAGACTATTACTGTATGTCCCCTGTAGAAATCAGCACTTCTCTGCTACCACTAATATCCTGAATCCTCATTACCTTTCTTTGCTATTCTTATGTTTACTAGTTTCCAGATGCAGTGAAGTGTTGCAAATGTGTATGTTATTGAATTATATGGCCAGTAGTCGGGGCAAAACAGATATGTATCATTATTTTCCATTAGAATTTTGATAATCATGCCAAATTTAGAAATGTATTTTTAGGTTTGCTTATGCTCTTAGGTTCTTCTTTTTAGAGTACCGAGTATAGAGACTAGAAATATACAATAATGTTTTCCAATACTTGGGAAGTCTCAGTATTTGGTTTCAATTCAGTTTTTTAAAGCAAAAATTTTATTTAAAAGCAGCTATGGTAGCCTCTGTTGTTCTTATGTTATTTGGCTACAAAGAGAGGAAAATGGTGATTCAGATGTGTCTGAATTCAGAGCTATGTACTAATTTTAGTATTAGTTGCAACGACTAACAAGACGAGCCTTATATTCCCGTTAGGGGTAGAATAAACAGAAGGTGTGGTGAGTACACCTTGTCCTGAGTCTGGCCATTGGTAATCCTTGGCGTATGAAAAGCCAGATATAGATCATGCTCATTCTTCCATTCCTGCTGTTTGTACTTAGCACTATTTGAAAACAGAATTTATACTGGAATATTTGTGATTTCTAAATTTGGGTTATTACGTATGACATGTAATAGAAGCCATGCCAGGCAGATGATGATTGATGTTGAACTTTGCACTTAGAAGATAATAGATTGGTTAAACTCTTCTTCCCACCTGCCCACTCCTACCCCCACCCCCAAACTCCCGCCAAAAAGCCCACACAGCCCAGAACGAAAACAATTACATCATCCAGAAGTAGTCCCATCATTATTTTTATGGATGGGAGATGACAGGATTTAAGCATAGTCTGAACCAGAGCTACATGATTTAACCAGAAACACCAGAAACTGTCCTGGTAAAAATTTGTCCCTTATCCAAACAGTAATCATGGAACATTTCCACCATAGTTTTTAAAGGTCAAAATAGAAAGGAATGAATTTGTCTTCTCTGCCTCTTGCAAAATATGCAAGACCTTAAGAGTTACTATTCAGATTACGGTTGCCCCAGATAACTTTAGTTTTAATGTGCTCCTTCAGTTTGGGGGGCGGGGGTGTGCACCTAACAGATCAAGTACAATTTGAAATAAGGAGAAAGGAAATGGAATAAATGTTTGAATAGTGTTATGAGAGAAGTAAACAGAACATGAGGGATAACCGTTATGCTAAAAAAATAAAAATAAAGACCTCAAAGCAACTCTGTAGTCATTTTGATTTCTACCATGTGGCTTTAGGAAAATACAAGGAATAATGAGTTGAAACTCAGCAAAATATTTATTTGTCACAAACTTTACTGATAGGAGCCATAAGCAGAGTTCTTTCAGTAACCACCTGCCATCTTTCCATGGGCACCCATGCACATGGCTCCTGTTGGGCAGGTGGCCGGCGCAGGCAGGTAGATAAAGCAGTAGGTAGTGTGTGTTCAAAGCACAGTGCCGTGCAGTCACTATGTCCAACACTTGGCCTGTAACTCATGGGAATTTTGATTCCAGTATCACACCCATGGCGGTCGATTCTCTTTTTCCCTCTGTTGATGGATCATTCAATACATATGCTTGCTATTCATCATTTGAACAAAGAATTGTATCGTGTTCTGGACACTGGAGATACTCTCAAAAAATAGCACCCAGTCCTTGCATTTATGTTCACAGTCAGTTTGGGAGAAGGACCATGGCAGTGAGTATCAGTGTTGTTCAGTCCACCCAGCCCTGCGAGCCTTCTTGGACACATCAGGCCTTTATACCGACTCCACCTGAAGCACGCTTTGCTCTTCCACATCCTCCAAGTCTTTGCCCACAAGTCCCATCCTCAGTATGGCTCTCCTTGAGCCCTTAGTCAAATGGTAAACTCCCTCCCCTGTTCCTCCCCAGCATTGCCCACCCCTTTTTTTTTTCTCCTCCATAGTCTATCATATTATTTATTTAACACAGTCATTGTCTGCCTCTGCCTATTAGAAAGTAAGCAGGGAGTCATATCAGTTTCATTCACTGCTGTATTTATAGAGCTTAAAACAGTAAACAGCACTCGATATGTATTTTTTTCAATAAGTGAGTAATTGTGCTGGTGGTGTGGAGGGCACTTATGCAGACCTACATTCCTGGTTTCCATTAGTGCTTGACTTTGGGAAGTCACAGATGAATCCTGCTGTTATTGCTTCTACATTCCTCATCTCCTAAAAATGTTTGCTCTGTCAAAAACAAGCTGCATTTGTAGGGTCTGTTTTCCTCGTGTTGGGCAATCTGGAGTTAGTTCTGGCTCTTGTAAGTATGTTTGTGGTTGCAGAGGAAAATGAATATTTCTCACCCAAATGTTGTCATGTCATCATCTCTGTCTGGCAACCAGAGAAGCAGATGTTCTGTTCCTTGACCTCAGGCTAGTGGTTACAGTTCTGGGTGTTAAATATATTTCCCAAAACAGCATTTGCACATGCAGGGCTGCTGTTTTCATTTAACTTTATGTAGTCTTAGAGCTCAGTAAGCTTTAGGATAGGTCCGGTTTTAGGGCACTGGAATTGTATATTTATGTGTATATACACATGCACACACACACACACAACTAGATCCATACATTTATGTATCTAGTTAGCTAGCTATTGCAAAACACATGTTTATTTTGAGATCATCAACACTTCTAAACATGACAAAAAGTAGCCCTAAGAACATTGCCAAGAACAAATTTTCTTTCCAGGAAGCAGTTTTCAGCAGATGATTTTCAGAAACAGAATTCCAAAAAACCCATGCTGCTGTATCCTAGCAAGGAGGATTAATTCATTAATTTTTTATTCAAAGATATTTATTACAAAGCACTCTGGGGCAGGCATGATGCTGCGTTTTGGGGATACAGGGATGAATGTGGAGCTTTGGTCTTCCAGACAGAGCTTGGTTGTTGGGCACATCTAACATGACCGCAGCGAAGCAGGTAAGTCTAGAGCCACTGTGTACTGAGAGAGGGGGTGGTGGCCTCAGTGAAAGGACTCACTAGATTCAGACTCCTGGCTGCCAGAGGTGGGGAGGAAAAGGAGTTGCTGAGTACCAGTGAGTACTATAAGGAGAGCTTGTGCAGTTGGCGGACCACACATGACGCCTATAGACAGATCATCGTGCCAGCCCTCAGGGTGGTTGGGGGTGCCTGCAGTCGAGCTGTATACATGCTTGAGTTTACCGTGAGCCCATTACATTTGAATCTCAGAGGGTGAAGTCAGCATCTCCGTACTTAATGCTGATATTCTACTAGGTTTGCAAATCACTGAAGGGCTGCAAAGAAGCAGTGACCAGCCCGAGCAGTAGTCACGCATGCTTCTTGGGGGATGGGCTCCTCCATAGTTTTCTTAGAACTTTTGATAATGACCCATGTTCCTGAATGAGATCCTGTCTACGTTATTTTAATCACTAACAGCTTTTATCTGCTAACGAAAATTTTCATTTTAGAATATTTCTCTTAAGAGTATTCTATGACTCTTACTGTTGTTGGTGAAAAACTGTCTCATTATTTTACTGGTTAAGAATAAACTGAAGATGATTAAATGAGTAGCTTTCTTTCTGTTTTCTTGTTTTTTAAAGTAAGCATCTACCTGACGTATGAATGGATTTGGGAAATTGGACAATGTAGAATGGTAACATTATGTTTATTACTAGCAAAGTTGTGAGAAATGGTTTTTAAAAAGGCTGTTGACATAAGACATATTCAATATAGTTAAAGTCTGAAAATATTCCAACTTCTAATTGACAGAAGAAGAACTGGCAACTCCTCCGCTAGATGGCATCATTCTTCCAGGAGTGACAAGGCAGTGCATTCTGGACCTGGCGCGCAAGTGGGTGGGTACTCTTGACATGAGCAACTTTTATAAGCCTGAAACAAAAAGTAATCAAAGTAAGCCCAGCCTAGTGCTGAAATAATATCCTGTGGTTCCAGCCAATGTTATCTAATCTTTAAAATCCAAGTTCTAGAAGGACTGTCTTGGCAAAGCTATCAAATAAGTATTGTTTATAGGGAGGGCAGAAAGAAACCAGTTTAGCAAGACATTGTAGGGGAGAAGTATTCTAATACTAGTCTCTATCTACCAGGTATCTCCTACCAACAACTTACCTAGTTCGTACTTTGCTTCTATCCAGGCAGTCCTTAACTTTTCAAGTATACTTGTATTGTTTCCAAATGACAGCGATATGTACTTCTTCCTGTTCTCTATTTATTCCAATGTAACCATGCTTGCCATAGAAATTAAAGAATTTCACTGACATATAAATGTTTACTAACATAATATTATTGATTTGGCTGTCTTCTTTCTCCCTCTATCCTTGCCCCCATCCTCTGAAATTCATGTACATGCTTATTTTAAAATCAGAACACTCAAGCTAATGTAAAGTTGTTTTCAGTAGACTTTTCAAATCCATGTGGTACAGGCAAGCCTATTAAACTATTTGGTATTGGAAATAACATAACACATTCAAGACGAATATTGAATGAGTTGGTTGCCTGGCAAGGGTTCTTGGATGGAACTTTTGACCCATGTGTTCAAATGGTCTCCAAAGAACATGAAAGGGTTTTGAGCATACTGTGGTCAAACAGTACTAATAGGACAAATGTTTAGAAACACACATATCATCTAGAAGAGTACTAGCACAGTTTCTCTGGAAAAGGTTTTGAAAATAGAGGAAATGTGCTATAAATAATTCTACAAAACCCTGAAGTAGACAAGACCCAACTGCCACATGCTGGCTGGCATGTTGGGCATGACATTTACAAACTGTTGGTACAATTTCAAACAGCTTGCCCTGTCCTAAATATGTTTGCAGTTGGAAAGATACATTTTTGAAGCTCAGTAATTTTTGTTTTATTAAGGAAAAAAAATCAACCAAGTACAGAAGGTTTGATGACAGGTTGCAAGTGGAAATGCTTTCCCACACTAATGATTTGCTCGCATGAAAAATAGGTTATTATTGGAGGAAGTTTTTTCTTGACTCCTTAGCTGTAATTTATTTTAAAAGCTATTTTAAAACATGAGACATAAAATGCCAAGAGGCATGTGGGGGGTTACCACTACTTGCCAGGCAGGGGAAATTGTCCAAAGATAAGTAAGGGTGAACAGAGTGAAAACAATTCTGTTTATTTACAAGAGAGGTGTGGGGCCTTTTTGTGTTTCGTTGTTTTTTTCCCTTTTCTGAGACGCAGAACTCAGCTTGTTTTCGATTAACTTGGCTGATTTTCTGGAATTTATTTATTTACCTTTGAACAACATAATTGCAATTGCAGACTGAGAGAAATTGAAACTTGCAAAGAGCCATATTTCTATTGCAGACATATTTTCCTACCCTTCCAAATCTATTTACAGCATGATGCATTCTTCTTCTAATATTCTGAAAATCGTCAAGGGCTTTGATTTCCATTTTTATCTATTGTGGGTTTGTAGATTTAAAAAAATACTCTCAACTTATTATTTTTTTTAAAAACACTCATCTATTATTTGTTGCTTTTAATACAAATAACCACACTTTGACAAGCTTTGAACTTTAATGACTAAAGTAAAAAAAATGAGAATTAAACAAATTAAAGAATGAGTATCAAACAGATAGCTTAAAAGCATGAGAATTTTTTCCATTTCCTATCCTTGAGCAAAGAAGATACTCAGACAATTCACCAGAGGTAAATGAGGTTATATCACTAATTCCCTGGTGAAACTCAACTGAACATGATGCTAAAAGAGAAGGAAGAGAATCATCACTGTAAAGTCAAACTTCAGTGAATTTAGGAAGAAAAATATATATAATGGAATTTCTCAAAGTCCACATATGCATTCTATTTTTTAAAATATTGAACATTTCAGATATTTGGACTCAGTCTATATTTTTTATTCCATAAAAGATATAGTAGAAAGAGGACCAAATTTGGAGCCACTCATATCAACCTGGGCTCAAATCCAGTTTCTGCCATTTACTGGCTATGTGGCCTTGGGGATGCCCCTCATCTTGCACCTTAGTCTCCTCATCTGTAAAATGGGGATGCTAATAACTACTTTTGGAATTATAGAACTTGGCATAATAATGGGTGCTTGATAAACGGTAGCTATAATTATTATTTAATGCAATGTAAGATTCCCCTTTATGATAACATAGGGTTTAAGACACTGTAAATGTGGAGCATGTATCAGGTAGCATTTGGGATGCTTCAGTTTGTGAGACTTTATTCATGACAACGAATAAAAGGCAAAAAAAGCAGGCATAGATGAAAATACACCATGTATCTTGTAGTGATGATTTTATATTCCGCTCATCACATTTATAAAGGCTGAGACCTTGAAGTGGGTTGCGTCATACCTCAGTGTGTTCACCCAATAAAATGGTGTGTTCTTTCTAGCTTTCCCTCAGAGGATGATTGTGACATTATCTGAGTTTAATCTAATATAAAGTAGAAAGATAAGTATTACAGTTGTTTTGCTTGCATTTCCCTTTAAAATACATTTGTTTTTATTTTTTATATTCCATTCAGGGTGAATTTAAGGTGTCTGAGAGATACCTCACCATGGATGACTTGACAACTGCCCTGGAGGAAAACAGGGTGAGGGAGATGTTTGGCTCTGGTACAGCCTGTGTTGTCTGCCCAGTTTCTGATATACTGTACAAGGGTGAGGTAAGACAAGTATTTCTTCACTTCCTGCCATTTCCAACCATTTGCCTATAATTTCACTAATTTTTTTAAGTGTGCAAATGAAATTCCAGTTGGACCCAGGATGAAAGGGTTTTTGTTTTTATAATTTGGCATTACATTATCTAGGATAGTTTGTCCAGATGAACCTGTATTCTCATGTTACTGCCATCTTTCCAGTGATGTCGTGTAAGCTCACACATGGTAGGAAGTCAGTGGTGTCCTTGGACAGGTGTCACATCTGCCTTACCTAAGGGTGGGGATTGGAGTTGTCTGTGGGCTTCCACTCTGATCGTTTTCTAACTATCAGCTCACTAAGGAAGGCTCTGCAGGTAGTTGGATTTCGGTTTCTGGTTTCCAAAAGTACTTCCAAGCTACTGGATTAGGAATGCTAGATAGTTATGGGAAATGCATTTGAATGGTGAGTGCCTTCATTTATTATTATTACTGTTTTTAGTATTAATTAGGAGATCACTTCATAAAAATTTTTCATTTGGCAAACCTGGTGCATTTACTAAAATCTTACAAAAGGAATTCAAGGATTTAGTTGGAAGAAATGTTTTCCTCTTGGTAATTTAGTCTGGTTTTATGTGTGCCATACTTCCATTTTCTTGTCAACTTTTTTTGCTTTTCCCTTTATAACAAAGCTCCAATACTTATGATTAACATCAGCATCTAACTTTATGACTTAAGGGCATGTGGGGGCATGTGGGCATTATAATGTGAATTGGCTTAAATTACTCGTATTATAGTTGATCCCTGAGCAACACAGGGGTTAGGGGAGCCAACTTCCCATGCAGTGGAAAAATCCACATATAACTTTAGACTCCTTTAAATCTTAACTACTCATAGCCTACCACTGACCAGAAGCCTTATCAATAACATAAATAATCAATTAACATGTTTTTGTATGTTATGTGTATTATATACTACAAATATAAAGTAAGCTATTTGGAAAATCATAGAGAAGAGAAAATATATTTACTATTAGTTAAATGAAAGTGGATCATCATAAAGGTCTTCATCTTCATTGTTCTTCGTGTCGAGCAGCCTAAGAGAAGAAGGGGTTGGTCTTGCCGTTTTAGGGTTGTTGGGCGGAAGAAAATCCATGTATATAAGTGGACCAGTGCAGTTCAAACCCGTGTTGTTCAGTGTCAACTGTACATATAGATGCTACTGGTTTTTACGTTTTAGATCACAGTTCTTTTTCCTCAGCTGATCTTACTTTAATAGTGGCAGCTTCATTGGTTGAGGTTTTAAGGGATGGCTTTTAACATAATTCCATCTACAGATTGATTGTTTCATGGGAGAATTATTCAGTTTGATATCACCACTTACACTGATCATAAAGCTACTGTTTAGTATTTTATTATGGTAGTATCAAGGTTATGTTACTGGTCCACTTTATGAACTGAAGTTGTCATTAGGTCCATTTTTTTTAAGTCCAAGTATTATTTTACCTCTAGAAATAAGTTTATAAAGTTTAACATATTTTAAGTGGTCCCATGAAAGAGCATTTAGAGCCAAAAGGTACATCTAATTTTCCATTACACTAGGAAGAGTGTTTGAGAGCACAGACTATCCACTAAAATCAAACTATCAAAAGCCTGCAAGCCAGCAAGTCATGAATAAGCATGATTCAGATACAGATTAGGGGCATGAAATCTCTTTTAGTCATGGATTTTAATCATGCTGTCCAATATTGTGGAATTTGTGGCTCCCAGAGGTTCAGTGTGGACCAGAGATAGGGGTAGAAGCCCATTTTGTGAAGGCATAGACTTGCTTCAGTTTATGCTTCCGAAATGGCTTGCATTAATTTGTGGCATAATAACTTTGAGTTCTCATTCCTTGCCAGAGGGTTAGATGCAGAGGGCAGTCATTTATCCTTATGGAGTCTCAGAGTCTTGGAAGAGGTATAGGGTTCTTTACGTTTAGCCACTATTTTAGGTACCCCTAGCTTTTCCTTGGTTCCTCAGATCAGCCTGAAGACTGGCATATAAACCAGTTGTGCCCTAAAATTAGTTGGTATGCAGTGAACAGCCTATCATTGGCTAGTTTGTTTTTATTCAAATTCAGAATAGAGAAGGAGTCTTTGGCATAAGGAGCCAGCATGCATAATCATTAGGTTATGGTGGTATTCCTTATTTCAGTGGAATTGCCTTAATATAGTAGAGTTGCCAAGTGTCTTACCTGTTATCACTATATACCTGAATATCCTCAAATTATCTCATTTCCCTTTCTTTTATAGCCAATGCACATTCCAACTATGGAGAATGGTCCTAAGCTCGCAAGTCGTATCTTGGGCAAATTGACTGATATCCAGGTAAGAGCTTCTTTCTTTTTAAAATGTCACCTTATTTCACTGGGAGCTTACAATAAAATCATAGTTCAGTGGAGAGAAGTGAGTAAATATTATAATTTGAGATCAGTAAGTTAAATTTAAGGAAGATATTCTTGATAGTATGTGTGGGCCTGAGCAAATCAAACATGGGAAAGAAGGTACCTGTTTAAAAAAAAGAAAGAGAATATTGTCAGGAACTCCAAATTACTTGACATTTAAAATATACAAATTTTGATAACATTTAAAAATATCATTAAAAAGTATTACATACTCTTATTTATAAAAAAAGAAAAACATGAAAGTAGAAGAAACCACAGAAAGAAAATTACATTACCCGTGATTCCAACACAGATATAACTACTCTTAATTTTTGATGTCTTAACCTTCAATAATAATCTATAAGTATTTATATACTTTTAGATATTTTTTTTCTTCTAACAATGGAGTCATAGCATACATAATTTTGTTATCTGCTTTTTTCATTAAATTAACCCTTTGCTTTTTCATATCAATAAATAATTTTCTCAATACCATTTATAAAGTTTAATTGAATTCCATTCTATTGATGTACCATAATTTTTAAAAGAAATTACAGTATTGAACAACTTACTTTTTGTTAATTTTTTTGCTATTTTGAACAGAACATTCTTGATTATTTCCTTAGAATAAAGCTGTGGGTTAGTAACTGTTTACAGCTATTTTTTCTGAGCAGCGACCTACACTAATATCTCCTCGGGCAGTTAAGGAGGCATATCAAGTACCAGGTAACATGGGCCACCTAGAAAAAAGATTGTTCTATAATTTGCAGACATTTCACAAGTTGTTGGGGGATTTTGTTGAGCCCAGATACCGTCATTGCCAGTGAGTGAAAATATTTAAGGCGGGCTGAGACTCATTGAAAAGTAAAATAATTGCTTGGGTGATGTCAGATGGTATTGAGTCATAAAACTAAGCAAAATTTAACCTTGGTCAGGAAAACAGCAGCCCTCTAGAGAGCAGTTGAGGTCCTTGGGTAGTAAGAAAAATGATATTTAAGTTAAAAGACTTTCTCAGCAACTTTCATGCAAAATTTGTAGTATTAAAAGGAAAGCACTTTGTGGTTTTTGAAGCAATGAGCTGCCATATTTGCACTCTTCAACCAAGGTTTTCTGTAAGAATTTTCTGTAAGGCGAGTAAAGGAGTATCTTAATATTGGAAGAAATAAAATTTACTCAGAGTTGTTTTCTACTTTTGTACACAGAAACAATAAAAGTAATTTGAAGTAATAAAAATTTCTGCATGGATGATTCAGGCATTTTTATTTTTTTCAGAGTTGTCTGAATAAATCTGAAGATAGATAATTCTTACAGTTTTGTTCAAGTAAAGAACATAAATAGAACAAAAACTACCGAATTACCTAGATTATGAAATCCTTTACCCAAAATATGAGGTTAGAGATTTTTGAGAGAAGAAGTATGGTCATAGGTATAAGAAAGAAAGATTACTTTGGAAAACGTTTTAAACAAAGTGTACAGAATTTTCTTGAACAAACTGTATACTCTACAGCAGTTAATGCACAAAATGAGATTTCAGAATTACTTCTTAAAGATTATATGAAATAAGAAAAGCTAAGCTGATTTGATTGTGAAGGATTAACAGAGAAGGAAAAAGTAGTCACTAGGCTGAGAGAAAAATCGAGCTCTACTAAACTGGCATTGGAAGGAAGATCTGAGTAGAGGTGTTCGGGAGACATGATCATGAAACATTGGCTATGGGAGGAAACACCAGGAGGCAAAATCAGAAATGTGACTCATCAAAATTGAGAAGATGACAAAATACATGTATTATTATAGAACCTGGAAAGTATGAGTAAGATGTTCTCAGAAAGAACATTTTTAAAAGTAAAAGTATGGAAGCCACAAGAATGTAAGTGACTAAAGTAAATGTTTTTGATTGATTCATTCAACAGATGTTTGTATTGAGTGCAAACAGTACGTGCGGGCTGTTGGTGGTGCTGTTGATTTAACACATTGACTGCCACGCTAGAAAAACATTTTTTTCTTTGGGGCTACATTGTTTTATTACGAAAATAGAATAAAAACTTCGAAAACAAAAACGATCCTTTCTAACTTAATGAAAAGTGTTATTTTTCTATTGTTTTCTGTGCGTGAGTTATACACAACTTGAAAAATAGTTCTCGAGTCTCCCAAGAGGAAGAGTTACATATGCTTCACGAGGTCCCGAGCTCAAAACTGGCATGAGTTAAATACAACTCACATGGCAGTTAATGTGTTAATAGTGAAAACAAGGAACAAAAAAAATTAAAGAAGGTGAAGCACACGGTTATAAAAGGACAAAACAAATATTCAGTGTAAATGTGAGACCATATGAAAAAGTTTAAAAATGAAAGATATATATGAAGCAGAGTATGAGAGAAAAAATACCACTTTCCCCTCTAACTTTATGTATTATCCATATAACTTAGTTCTTGTGGCTAGGAAGAAATTAATAATTTCTCTTTTTATCCCAGGTAGTAAAATATAATGGTAGTTAACACTAAAAAACTAATGATGTATTCAGAGCTCCGTACTGAACAAAGAAACAAAATGATACAATCACAGGACACACAAGAAAATACAGCAATGCTGAACCACAAACCAGAAGCACCAAATCAGCTACAGATTGTTGAGTAACAAAGGACCGTCTATTCAAAATTTTAGGGCACATCTCAATTACTTTATGCCTGTGAACTTGGAACCTGAAGTCTCAAAATTATTCTCTTACAAGATGGCAAATTGGTGTTGTCAGCCAAGCTACTAGGTTGTCTGTTTCTCTCCAAGAAAAATAATTTAAGTAATTATTGAGGAAGAAAAGTATAGAATTGCATCATGTTATACATTTGATTTCTTTTGGTGTTACATGGAACGAAGTGCTCTGGTAAATTGAAGAAGAAAGGAACAACCACCACCAGAAAAACCCTCAAGATTCTTGCCAGTATGGCCCAGGGGGAACATTCCTTCTTAACCACAGCCTTGACTTTCAGTTTAACTTCTTGCATATGAGTAAGAATCTCTGGGGTTACGTAGTCATCCCATTTAGCTAATTATCCACATAGGCCCCTGGCTCTTAGATTGCTCTACAAATACCTCCTAGGAGGGGAACATTTCAAACAAAAGTTTCTTTTTTCCTTTTTCTTTTTTTAAGCAACAAAGAAAAACACGTCTGTGTTTACAGTTTAACCAGACTTGAACTTGGAGAACATTAGCCATGTTGTCTGTGTTTCTTTTCTCTCCTGTTACTCTTTGCTATTCCAGTTACTCACATCATACTCATCTTTCCTTGCACCATTCGAGGTCCTCTCTCTCCTCCTAATGTGCTCTGCTGTCTTTGCCGCACCGTCTACAGTTTGCTCACCTGATAAGGGCTTGGTTATCCTTTATGACTCATCTCCTGTAGGAACCTTTTAAATCTCTCTTGAACAGTATCCCTCTCGTCTAAATACACATTCACATGCTACCTACTTAAATGCTGCTGCTTCCTAGTGACACGGATTATCCCATAAGGCCTTTAAATTACATTATAATTGGTCACACACTAGTCTTCCTTCTGGGACTGTTTGGATGTCAGAATTATTTATTCTCTTTTTATCCCCCCAGTGCTTAGCCCAGGGTCTATGGTACAGAACACACGCTGTCATGTTTCTTGAATAAATGAATAAAGGAACAAGTAAGTAAGTGAAAGACCAAGCAAATACAAAAGAGCAAGTAATGTATTGCTGCTGTATATAACACATTCTCAGAAGAGATGGGAGGGAGGTCTTGAATAATGTCAAATTATTTTTCAGAGAATCTGATTTAAATCTTTTTCCAAATGAGATCCGCATTGAGACTGCTGTCTCCATCAGATAAAAGCTGGAGCCTGGGTCTTCAGTATCAGGGGAGCAGGTGTGAGTAACTAGCCTTACTGCTAGGCAGGTTTCGTGAATTGGGAAGCGGTGATTGCAAAGACCCAGAGGTAGACGTCTTGGGCAGTTTAGGAAAAGAATAGCCTGAGTGGAACAGGAGCAGTATCTGCATTGCTTGTGGGTCACCAGATACGATTAAAAGTCTGTTTTCTCATTAGTGGCTACAGCTTTGTAAACATAAAGTTAGTGATTATTGTATTTTTTTTTGTTTTCAGTGGAACAGCTCGATGACTTTTAGTTGCATAAAAAGTTGACAGCCCTACCTCCTTCCCTACCCATGTCCTGAGCTGTCCTCTGGGTACATATGAACTTTGTCCCTAGATCGCCCTAGTGTGACTCAGTACTTTGATTAGCTTCCCAGCCCCTTTTGTTTCCAGCACACCCTCCCCCACATCTTACAGGATTACAAAGCTTTGCGCAGCTTTTCAATAGGGTTTAGAACAGGAATGACGAATTGCTACCCGGTGGGCAGCACTGACTATGTTTTTATTGGTGTTGTAGAAAGCGAGTGCGTGACACACAGGTTGTCCTTTTGTTTTCCCAGTAATTGTCTGCTGAATGTAAAAGGCATTTAGCAAAGCCACGCGGAATTATTTGCCATATGTACCTTGAATGTGAAGTAATGAACTTGTCATTAGTCATATTTTGGTTTAGTGTTCTAACTGGAATTTGCAAAAGATTAAAATCCTGTACGTCACACTGATAATCTTTCACATGGGCTCCAAATACCATCCCACAGTCTCAACCCGATTTGCCGTGTTGCTTTAGCACCATCTCTGATTTCCAGTGAACAAGGCTAAGGAAGTGTACTTAGGACAGGCCTACCAAATGTTGAAGGTGTAAGCCTGCTGCTGCTGTTTTGTAATGATTCTGGCAATGATACAGTGACATCCTAGCCCATGCAGACATGTTTTGTCTTTCCCTTCCTTCTGTGGACACCTACTCTTAAGGAAAGAATATAATTTCTATCTCTGCTAAAATCTGCCATCTCTACTTAGAATTATTTGCCCTTGAAAAATTAAATTGAATTATCCATCAGCCAAATGAAAAATTTAATTACTAAATGCCTAGGTCTAGACAGTGTGAATTACTTATAATCTCACATTTCTTGGGTACGGCTCAGAATGCTGTCATTTTACATAAAAGCATAAATTGCAGGGTGAGGGGGTAAAACTTAATACATCATATGCAGATTTGTAGAGTGATATGTGGCTATGAGTGTCATTGTAACCAAAATTGATTTTCGATCATTTATCAAACTAAAACAACTAATTGAAACCAAATTTACTTTAACCGATGAAATTCAAGATGAAGTGATAGTAGTCATGAATCACAATTCCGTAGATCTGCTAAAATGTCAATACACTGACACTCAATTGTTATTAATGGCAAAAGTGTCTGATATATTAATGGGAATCCAAGTAAGGGAAATAAAATACATGTTTTGCTCATACCTTAAGTCATGTTGACACCATATATAAAGCAGGTAGAATTTGAAAATGTTTTATCCAGCATTCATCGTGGTCCAACTGAGTCAATAATGAAAGGCTATACTCTTTAGGCAACTCTTTCTGATATGGATTAAGCAAGTTGCTTATGGTCACTTGGTTTCCTTCAATTATCCTTTTCAGGTAAACCACAAGGTGGTAGGTAGTAGACCCATTCTTGGCTCCTAGCATTTTTGCCAGTTGGAGAGATTCTGCTCTCTCAGGTCTTTCAGAGGAGCACAGCACATATACAGTGTGATATATAAGAAATAACATTAAAGAGTAACCTAGAGCCTTAGTATCCTTTTTTTTTTTTTTTTTTTTTTAAGACAGAGTCTCCCTCTGTTGCCCAGGCTAGAATGCCGTGGCATCAGCCTAGCTCACAGCAACCTCTAACTCCTGGGCTTAAGCAATCCTTCTGCCTCAGCCTCCCGAGTAGCTGGGACTACAGGCATGTACCACCCATGCCCGGCTAATATTTTCTGTATATATTTTTAGTTGTCCATACATATAATTTCTTTCTATTTTTAGTAGAGATGGGGTCTCGCTCTTGTTCAGGCTGGTCTCAAACTCCTGAGCTCAAACGATCCACCTTCCTTGGCCTCCCAGAGTGCTAGGATTACAGGCGTTATATGTAAAACGTTATATGTAAAACGAGAAGCTTGCATTAAAATTCGTTGCTCTTTACGCTTGATTTTTTTTAGCAGCAGAACTTTCTTCAAAAGAAATCTTTCCTAGAATCCCAATATACAAAATGGATAAAAGTGGAATTGTTCTGAAGTAAAGAAGTAGAATCCAGAGCCCCATGTATTTGGGTCATCCTCTACATTTTAGATGGTCATTAAAGTTCTTTTTAACTAAGAAATTCTGATGTTTCATATTGATTTAACCTAAAGTTATATCAGGACTAAAAGAGCCAGGTCATATGAAAATGGACACAGTCTGAATGATTCAGGCAAACACAGAGTGACAAATTTAGTGGCCTGATAAACTAGGTTGGGAAGGTGTGTTCCAAGTCAGTCTCCACACATGGCTCTGTGAACATGTGGAGGCAGCCTTGGTCATGGTCAAAAATGTGGAACTTAACGTGAGAGAGACCTGGGCTAGCAACTGGGTTCTTCCATGTGCTAACTGCAACCTTGAGCAGGTTACTCAATTTCCCTAATACTCAGTTTTTCTACCCACTAAATGGGATTGATAATGGCATCTGCCATCTACGCTTACTGTGAGGATTAAGTGAGGTGATAAACCTGTAAACTCTTAGCACAAAGGCTTGAGCATTGTCATTGCTCAAAGGGTGAGAGCTTATTTAAACATGGTGTGTGTTGAAAGATTGACTTGCTGATTGAATGAATAAATATAGAGCTAGCTTTCTATTTCTGATGTATGGAATATCTTTGTTCTTTTAATTTCATTTTAAATATTAAGCTTCAGGTTTGCTTTTAAAGCAAATTATTTGCTAATACAAATAATCGAATTCTGATTATGATACAGTTACATAACCTTTGAAGGAATAAGAAAAATTGGGCTGCTAACCTAGCACAAACAACTTTGATTTAGAGAACAAAGTCTCTGTTAATATCCATGGGGCTTGTCAATTTAATATTTTTGTCCATGAACATAAAACGCTCTTTAGCGCACATCGGTATCACTGGAAGTGCTTTCCAGATTGTAGGTTGCTGGGAACCATCCCCAGAGTTTCTGATTCAGCCTGAAGTGGGGCCTGGGAATTTGCATTTCCAGTTTTGTTGCCAAGTGATGCTGATACTAATGGTCTGGGAATATACTTTGAGCATCACTTGTTTAGAGTAAAAATAACAATAGTTAAATAATTTAACTCGGCTACTTCATTTGGAGAGCAGAAGTGCAATGGAGACATGGTAATGAAAAAGCATGTCCCCAAATACATAAAGGACCTGCACCAGCTATGAATTTGAGTTCAGCGACACTTATAAAATTCATGATTCTTTTCAAGTATTTTTTTTATGTTCATAACAAAAGTGAACCTCTTGTATAACCTCGGTGGTATTATTAAGTTTGTTTATAAGCTATTCCTACACTTAGCTTTTATACTGAAACATGTTTTCTTGCTTTTGTTGTAGTATGGAAGAGAAGAAAGCGACTGGACAATCGTATTATCCTGAATGAAAAATACAGGATTCCAACTGTGTGCTATTTGGGCAGACTGTTGCATTTGAATGGTGGTGGATTTCTTTGACTACCTGTTAGAAGTTGTGCATAATGTAGTTTGTATCATCCGTGTGTTACAAGGGTGATTGTTTCCTCATGCCGGAGAAAATGACTTGCAATCATCAAACGGTGTTCTGTAGACTCACTAGTCTTTTACCTTTCCTAGAAAAATATTAACGTAAGCCATATAACATAGGATTCTCCTCAGTGATTTTAGTGCCTCCCCTAGAGTTCACTCAGATGTTCAAGTGTTTGTTCATTCTTTAGCATAAGCCATGTTCTGCTACTCAACCAAATGTGATTTTTTTGTGTTTGAAAGCTGATTTGAGTAAATTTCACAGGTAACATTTCCTGCGACACAGCTTGATCCTCAGAAAGTGTTTTTTTTTTTTTAATCAAGACTTTGAAAAACTAGATTTCCTCTCGTCACAGTGTTTTGCAGGCCCCCTAGGCCCATCTTAACATGAACATCTCCCTTCTTTCTTCCTGATGTCACACGTCCTGCTCAAGCTCACCTTGTGCTTCAGCAAGACCTGAGCACGTTTCTGCCACTGCCCTTTCCACGTTGTGTTGTCATTGGCTGTTCATCAGGCTACCACAAGACTGGGGTCTTGTGCCTTATGGATCTTTGTACCCCCAATGCCAGGCACGTAGTAGGTACTCAGTAAATGTTTTGCGTAATGAATGACGAACATTTAGCTTCTATAGAAGTGTACTTTCTTTGTTTCTATATTATGAAACCTGTTTATTAGAATTTGTGATTGATTCTGATAATGGTGTATATTTACCTCATACTGTATTTTCCATAGGCTACTAAGTCATTAGAGATATTAGAGGTATAGTTAGTTGGAGGAATCATTTCATATTTGAAGACTGTCTTGGAAAGGACGATATTGCTCTAGAGAGAGGTCATGATATCATCCAACCAAATGGCAATGACAGATATTATATGTTAAGTGTTAAATGCAAAAAAAATCACCTTTTTGGGCAGGGAGGGGTAGGAAGCAAAGAAGATGTATACTCTGATTCTTATACTCTTTTTGTAGGTGCTCTTTTCTTTTGGCTGGGGGATTGGATGAGCATGTGGATAAGGATATAGGGAGAGCAATTATAGTGGATATTTTCCTTATTTAGGAGCTGTGAGTTAAAATTGTATCCTTCTTGGTTTATCTGGGGGAAAGTCAAATCTTGATAGAAAACATTTATCCTTGGAAGGTCAACTCTCAGACATTGTGTTTTGGTTTCCCTCGGTCCTAATAACTTTCATCTTGCTGATCATATTTTATTCTCTTTGCAGAGCAAGGGGAATAAAAACATTCTAAAAGTTTGATGCACTGGAAAATTTCCTTAAGGCACTTAGCAACACATAGCAAATGGGCTTTGATTCTTTTTCAAAACTTTTAGCCATAGGGTCTTTTATAGATAGAAATAATAAAATGAAAATTAGAGAAGTATAAGATGAAAAGGAATGGTAAAAATATCTTTTAGGGTGCTTTTAATTGGTGATCTGAAATCTTGGGAGAGTCTGTTCTTTTCAGGCCGTAGGTGCTTTTGACTGTCATCTGACACGTTCACCAAGTAGTATTCTAAGGGTATGCTTTTGCCTTAGCTAAATCCTTTGACTTCATTCTTAATATGATAGTCTAGAAAAGACTTGCAGGTAATTTTAACTGTCAAGTAGCACATAATAAATAGACTTTGATTCCTATGAAATGGAAATTATTTATTTGCCATGAATATATTTAATACTTTGCATCTCTAAATTTAGTATGGCAAGGCATGCCCATTGTGAAAGTTAGAAAACATATTTGTACAATTTCTTTTATAAAACCTTAAGAGCATTTTAAGCCCTTTCTACCAGGCCCAGTGAAGACTAAGGGTATATATTTTTAAAGACTTGGAGGTCTTCTAATACAGAGAACACAATTTGCCGTCCTTGTTTAAGTAATAAGACAGGAAATTGACCTTGACACTGACTTGTTAAATAGATTTAAAAGGAACATCTGCACATCTTTTTTTCCTTGTGCACTATTTGTTTAATTGCAGTGGATTAATACAGCAAGAGTGCCACATTATAACTAGGCAATTATCCATTCTTCAAGACTTAGTTATCGTCATGCTAATTGATCATTTAAGGCATAAGATAGTGTAGCATTAGGAACATGTGAAGCTAATCTGCTCAAAAAGATCAACAAATTAATATTGTTGCTGATATTTGCATAATTGGCTGCAATTATTTAATGTTTAATTGGGTTGATCAAATGAGATTCAGCAATTCACATGTGCATGAATATAAACAGAACTGGTGGCATTTAAAATGATAATGATTAACTTATTCTGCATGTTCTCTTCCACTTTTTCAGTTTTTACATTTCAGACCAAGTTTGTCAGCTTTTTTCCCAAAACACATTAGTAGAAACCAAGATTTTTAAAATGGAGTGTTAAGATATGGACAACACTGGAGCATTTCGTAAAAGAGATTTGCTATTAGAAATTTTCTTTGTTGTGGTCATTTATTAAGGATTCAACTCATGATACAGCAATAGAAGAGTCAACTTCAGGGATGTGTACCATACTCTCTGGTACAGGAATGAATAAATTTAGAACACATGTTTTAGCCTTTCCTTTCAGAAGCACAAAGGAAAAGTAAACGGGAAAGAGAAAGAAGTGACTGAGAAACCTTGTTAGGGAATCATATATATTTTTTTTTTCCTGGTAAACCTTCTCTATTCTTTTCTCAAAAGATTGCTGTAAGGGAAAAAAATATATATATATCAAGAGGCAGGCAGCCCCCAGAAAGCATAGAATGACATCAGCTATATGGTGACACGTGATGTCAGCAATCCTGAAGACGTGGGAAACATACATTATACACCCTGCGTGAAAATTCCTCACCGTATTAGTTTTGTTGCTCGATAAAATTGTACCTAAACAAGTAGTCTTGTTTGCCCCAAATCCAAGCACCTTGGGCACTTGAAGGTAATGAAATGTGAGTATATCTTAGTCAAAAGAATTTGAGGAACATTTTGTTAAAGCTTCGGTTTCAGTTCTGCTTTTGGGGAATTGTGCTATGAAAGCAGCTGCCAAAATAAACATTTTCCCCAGTCCCACTCAGCGCTCAATCACTGCATTCTGTTTCATTTTTTTCAGATTGTATTTTTGGTCTATCGTTATGATTAGAAAGAATGTATTTTAAGCAAAAAGCAACAATGTTTGTTCACTTTCAATGAGCGATAGTTTCAGAAACATTTAGAGCAATAAATATTCATTGGATGCAATAAGTGTTAGAGAAACCCCTTATTTCATGTCCTGACTCTAAATACGATCAAAGATTACTCTTCCTTGTAATGTGGATTTCTTCTTATGTGGATGTGCAGAAACTTCAGTTAAAAATAGTAATACCATCCTGTAGTTTTAGTGGATATTTCATAACAACTGTCATTTTGTTGTGCCACTAGTAGAATTTGTTCAGCTCTCTGTTTTTCAGGTGTAGGTATCACCTATTGACAAAGACCAGGGAGATTATAGTTAATTTGATAAATGTTGACTGAGCACCCACAAATGTGCATTTTGCCCAACTAGCAATAGGGATTAGGAAGTTAGTTTGAGAAAATAAATGGCATATAGACATTACCCTCATGGTGTTCATATTCTATTTCTTGAACTGATTTTAGCTATAATAGCAATCTTTAATAGTTAGATGATAAGGAGGTGAAAGCCAGCACACATCTCTTACCAAGAAATCACAATGAACATTTCATGTCATTTTTAAAGGAAATTTATCCTTTAATTCTTTTCTCCTAGTGCAAAAGTAAGTAGTAAGGTTGTATTTAGGCTTACTCAGCCAGCGCCTATCTGGTGTGAATTACCACCTCCTTTACTATTTACTACCAACTTAGTACATTTGTTGACTGCATGTCTTTTGAAGCAAAACTAACACCACAGATTACAGCATCCTTGCTGATTTTCTTAAATTCAATGCTGGATTTTATTGAAGTAAACAAAATGATCCCAGAGTGAATTTTTCTAAAAAATATCTATTATGAATCAAGCTGTTTAAACTGTTAACTTGAAGGTGATAGACCCAGCTACCCAGAAAATAGCTTTCATAAATCCATGATTTTTCACAGTTTGAGGTTTTAAATTAGAAAGGCTATTTAAATTATTGCAAAGAGATTAATTTTTGTCATTGCCAAAAAGCCCGTTTAAAAATACAAAGGTAGAAGTGATTTATTTTTCCTCTTCAGAATACATACCATAATAAAAGACTAGTCAGATTTTGGGAGGTAATGAAACATATAAACAGAGTATAGTAGTATTTGCAGGTAAATAATTCCCTGGGGTCAGATATATGTAAACATAATTGCATTTAAGAAATGATAAAGGCATAAAATTCAGTCTTGGAAATTGAGGTGCTCTTTAAAATATGTTGGATACAAGCAATGAAGTTTTAAGTCATCTTATTCTATCTGAAAGTGTATTTTTCATACCACAATAGACCCAATTAACAAGACCTAGAACTTGAGTTCCATAATGTTCAATATATGTAACCTGCTGTTGGGATGGTAAGAATTGTTGTAAACTGTGGTGTATAGGAGTGAATTAAAACATATTAATAGTTTCACTGACAGATTTCTCTACACATTCACTATCACAATGGCTAAGTTCCTTATTGCTCATTATTGAATTATGGAGAAAAATTTAATGAAAGAAAATGTGAGAGGAAGAACAAGTGGAGGTAGAGAAAGAAAGACATGGTAGAGGGGGAAAAACAAACTTTTGTGTTGTCCAAAGGAGATTTTTCCTTATCTGCCAGGCATTGGGATTTTCAGTTTTCAATGAAGGCACCAAATACAAATAGTGCAATTAGAAAGTGACTAAATAAACCAGTTCATTAGATATTAGAATTAGGCCACAGTGTTGAGGTTATCATCTGAGGGTTGTGTTACATGGAAAACATTTTGGATTACTACCAATTTGGAGGGGACTTTATTTTACAACTGCAGAGTCAGTAAGATCTATTGTGTCATTTCTTCAACCATTTTATTCTAAGACTGGGGAAGCTTCTTGAGGCCAAATAAAAGAATAAGTGGCAAGGAGTAGATTGTGACTTTTTTCCTCCCTTAGAAATACTTATCACTATCCCCCTGTCCTGCATGAAGGTTAACTGATTTAGAAATTGGTGAAGTATGAGTTTTTAACCAAAATGTGCAACAACACACTGCAGTTTGCCTAAATTAGTTTCACATGACTATTAAAGTCATCCTCAGGGTTAAGAAAGGAATGCGAATATCTGCCTCAATTTGAACTTCACTGAAAAGTTTTGGAAGAGTACAGGAATTCTCTCAAGAGTATGGCTATCAGTAGGTTTTGAATCGAGTCTTAAAAGTAAGCTCGCTAATCTGTATGCACCTATAAATTCTGCAGATGTTTTCCTGGTGACTTAACAACAATGAATGATCCAACAATACACACCCAGTTAGCTAATATTAATACATGAAGCTGGAGCCTGACTCACTGTTCCGTGTTTCTAAGAATTTGTGTCTACTTGATAATGGTGGCTGAAGAAAAACAGTTTGAAGAAGTCATTTTTAAATTAGAGCTTAAAGGTAGGAACAGAATATCAGCTTAACTATGAAATTTTTGGAACCTGTTCTCTAGTACCTGACTCTGAGTGCAGTTAGTGTTGTAACAATAATCCCGGGCCATTGCAAATCTCGAATGTCTCCAGTTGTGTAGTGACTCTTGAAATTCCCTTTTAAGAAAAATTGAGTAGAAAGAAATAAACACTTTGTAAATGAGGCTTAGCTTTCGTGAAAGATTGTTTAAAGGTTATGTTAAAAAGATTTCAGCTCACTAAAAGTGTCATAATGGAAATGTGGAAAATACAGTAGGCAAAGGAAACTACCTCATTCCGTGAAGGTTTTGTAGAAGCACAATTAAACATTCTAAAATGGCTTTGTTACACAAGAGCCATCTGGTGTGAAGAACTATTATGTTTGTATGTCAAAAGTACCTGGAATAATTGTATTTTGCTGGCAATAGGCACATTCTTTATTGTTTTCAGGTTCCTCACCAAATCTGTAATTATGCACAGTTTCTGTCATCAATAAAACAACTGAAAAGAATCCTGTTTGTGTAGTTTCATGAAATCGGCATTGTTGGATGCTTGAAATAATCCTACTTAATTAGCATTTTTATGACGTCCCAAGGTGTCTGGTCAGGAGATACAAATGCAGTGTAGTATTTCTAAACCAAAATGACATTGAGAAAGGATTGAGCGCACCACAAAGACTATAAACCGTAAACCTGGATAGAGTTTAAATATGGCTTATTTTCAAATATTTTGTTGTGTGTGTTTTGTTTTGTTTTTTTTTTTTGAGACAGAGTCTCACTCTGTTTCCCTGGCTACAGTGCTGTGGCGTCAGCCTAGCTCACAGCAACCTCAAACTCCTGGGCTCAAGCGATCCTTCTGCCTCAGCCTCCCGAGTAGCTGGGACTACAGGCATGTACCACCATGCCCGCTTGATTTTTTCTATATATTTTTAGTTGTCCAGACAATTTCTTTCTATTTTTAGTAGAGACAGGGTCTCGCTCTTGTTCAGGCTGGTCTCAAACTCCTGACCTCAAGCCATCTTCCCGCCTCGGCCTCCCAGAGTGCTAGGATTACAGGCATGAGCCACCTCGCCCAGCCTCAAATATTTGGATAAAGGAATAAAAGGGGCATTTAAAAATTGTCCTTTCCCCTGGTTCTGAATTTATCTTTAGTAAAATTTGGCTTTGTCTTTTGAGTTTTGTGAAGAATGGGAGGAATACATTGCCTCTTCCCATCCACTGTCATAATGGATTGATAAAACCACACACCCTTATGTGGTTCGCTGGCTTTAGAATAAAAGAAACTATAAAGTGAAAGGCATTCAGTCAAAACTTAGAGAACATCAGGCCGGGCGCGGTGGCTCACGCCTGTAATCCTAGCACTCTGGGAGGCCGAGGCGGGTGGATCCCTCAAAGTCAGGAGTTCGAGACCAGCCTGAGCAAGAGGGAGACCCCGTCTCTACTAAAAATAGAAAGAAATTATCTGGCCAACTAAAATATATATAGAAAAAATTAGCCGGGCATGGTGGCGCATGCCTGTAGTCCCAGCTACTTGGGAGGCTGAGGCAGGAGGATCGCTTAAGCCCAGGAATCTGAGGTTGCTGTGAGCTAGGTTGACGCCACGGCACTCACTCTAGCCAGGGCAACAAAGCGAGACTCTGTCTCAAAAAAAAAAAAAAAGAAAAAAAAGAACATCAATGACGTGCCCCCCTTTTAGCCAAACCAGGCATTGTATAAATTTGCCCTTAAAAGCACCAGGAGAGAATAAAGCCAAGTGCAGGTATATCTGAGGGTCATATTTTGTATTCATTTTCTTATAATTTGTCCACGTGGTTGCAAGTACAGGAAAACCTAAAAGTTTTCCAAGGGGCTACTGTACACTGAACTTAAAAGTGCCAGAGTACTCAGTGACCTCTTCTCCAGACCCTGTCGACCTGTGAAAATACTGGCCTTTATCAAGATTTCTCAGAGTTATGTGCAGTTTGGAAGGTGCGGGCGAAGGTTATTACTCAAGTTCTCTTACAGTGTCAATGCTCAACTCCCACAAGCGTGACAAAGAGAGAACTGTCATTCCTGAGGGTGATGACATACATTTACTGGAGCTTATATGATTTATTAGCTGAGACAGCAGTCTCCTTCGGGGTAGAAAGTGTCTTTTCTACATCGATTTAGTAAGATGCAAAAAGAAGAAAAGGGGGAGGATTTCAAATTTTATAATTATTTTCCTACTAAGCTAATTCAATGGGATCTTAAGCATATTTTTCAAATCAAGAATCTGATTCCACATAACATGACATATCATATGCGCCTCACACCATGATAATTTAGTTTTAAGTGAAATGTGCCTGATCTTATGTATAATGGTGACAACTTGCAGGGTTGTATTCCTGTAACCAAACAACCCACAGCCAAGACCCAGACTTTTACGTCCATGTAGAATAATCCCTGGGCTTGTTCTCTGGCTATGTCTATATACGACAGTGACAGTGTTGAGTGAAACCCATGGTCATTCTCTCCAAAGGTCTTTGTCGGTAGGCCAACAGGGATTTTGAAAATTTTATAAGATGAAAAAATAAATTTAAAGATTCATGTTTGTATTCCAAATGCAATATACCAATTTTTTTTAAAGCCAGTCAAATTTAATATACCATTTTTTAAAGCTGATATGATTCAACTTAAAATGCTATTAGGCCGGGCGCGGTGGCTCACGCCTGTAATCCTAGCACTCTGGGAGGCCGAGGCGGGTGGATTGCTCAAGGTCAGGAGTTTGAGACCAGCCTGAGCGAGACCCCGTCTCTACTAAAAATAGAAAGACATTATATGGACAACTAAAAATCTATATAGAAAAAAATTAGCCGGGCATAGTGGCGCATGCCTGTAGTCCCAGCTACTCGGGAGGCTGAGGCAGTAGGATCGCTTAAGCCGAGGAGTCTGAGGTTGCTGTGAGCTAAGCTGACGCCACGGCACTCACTCTAGCCTGGGCAACAAAGTGAGACTCTGTCTCAACAAAAAAAAAAAAAAAAAAAAAAAAAAAAAAAAAAGACTATTAAACTGCATTTGTTTTAAATATAGTTACATAATCTAGTAAGCATTTCTCATCAAAGATTCATTCATAAAAATGATAATCAGATGTCATGCATACTTTAATCTCTGGCTTCTTGGAAGCCATGGTGGGATGTCACAAAACAGCTTTCTTCACATGCAGGTAGTATAATAATTAAGAAAACAGTTAAAAGCCAAAGACAGCTGCACTAGAATGTTTATAGCAGCACAATTCACAATTGCAAAGATGTAGAAACAACCCAAGTGCTCATCAATACATGAGTGGATTAGTAAAATGTGGTATATGTATACCATGGAGTACTACTCAGCCACAAAAAACAATGGTGATATAGCACCTCTTGTATTATCTTGGATAGAGCTGGAGCCCATTTTACTCAGTGAAGTATCACAAGAATGGAAAAACAAGCACCACATGTACTCAGCATCAAATTGGTTTTAACTGATCAACACTTAAGTGCACATATAGTAATAACATTCATTGGGTATCTGGCAGATGGGAAGGGGGAGGTGGGGATGGGTGTATTCACACCTCATGGGTGCAGTGCACACCATCTGGGGGATGGACACGCTTGAAGCTCTGACTTGGGTGGGGCAAAGGCAATATATGTAACCTAAATATTTGTACCCTTGTAATATAAAAAAATTTTTAAATATGAATAAATAAAATACACAAGTTAAAAAAAAAAAAAAGAGCCATGGGCTGACACTGTGATCTTGAATTTCAAGTTTCTTAAATTGGTGAAAAAAAGATCATAATAGTACCAATCTCATTGGTTAGAAGGATTAATGAGAATATTCATAAAGAGCTTACAACAGTTCATGTTTAAAATGTGAGCTGATGGAATTTTATTAAAAATAAATGAATGAACCCAAACGACAGGGAGGGGCTCATACCTCACAAAAGATCTGTGTGAAGAGGCTGTGGTGATTAACCCCTTTCTCGGCACCTGGTGGAGGTGGTGAGCATTCCTCCGCCCAGAGCACAGATACTTGCCACGGGGCATTATCTAGCTTCCCCACACTGCTTAGAGTGAGTCCAAAATGTGTGATCTGCTCAAGCCTGGAGGTAAAAACCAGGGCTAGATTAAGCAATGCTTAATAAAATTATTGAGAGATGTTTTTAGTTTTTAGAAATACAACCTAAGTTCCACATGCCACATGAATACAACTGTGATGGTTAATTTTACGAGTCAACTTGACTAGGCTGTGGTGCCCAGTTGTTTGGTCAAACACCAGCCTAAATGTTGCTGTGAAGTTATCTTTTAGATGTGATTAATATTCAAATCAGTAGACTTCAAGAAAATCACCCTTCATAATGTGGGTGGGCCTCATCCAATCAGTTGAAGATCTTAAGAGCCTAGACAGGTTTTCCAAAGAAGAAATTTGGCCTTAAAACTGCAACATAGAAATTCAGCCTGGATTTCCAGCCTCTCTGGCTTGGCTTGCAGATTTCAGTCTCAAGACTACAACATGAACTCTTACCTGGATTTCCAACCTGTTGGCTTGCCCTACAGATTTTGGACTTGCCAGCATCCACAATCACGTGAGCCATTTGAATTCCTTAGAATAAATTAATATCTCTCTCTCTCTCTCTCTCTCTCTCTCTCTGTGTGTATATATATATATATATATATATATATATATAAAATATATACACATATATATCTATATGTAGATAGATAGATATAAATATAGCTATTTGTTCTCTTTCTCTACAGATCCCTGACTAATACAACAAACAGCATCCCTACTTATGCTTTCCTTTTGCAAGGAAGAAAATCATGTCCTACATTATTCTCTTTTGACTCAGTTTTCTAATATCCTTATATTAGGCATTTTGAACTGCCTAGCAGTTGATGAAATGGCTCATTATATAAGACCCAAGTGATAGTTTAATTGCAAACATAGTACCTAAGAAATAAGAATTCCATTCCAGGACTGGCAACATTGCACAACCCAAATTGACTAAATGAAGGCAAACATCACAAGTGAATTTTCAGGCATCAGTGAGAGAAATGTTTGAATATTAGTCCATTAAATCCCCCTTAAATTTTGTTAGCTTAATATTTTTGGCCTGAATCTATGCCCTGTGAACTCAACATGGCCCAAAGTAGACAGGAAAAAAGAAAACTTTTTTGGTGTAATTGAGGGATGGGATGATTTTGTTAGGTAAGCAGCCATCCTAGTGATAAAGGTCAGTTTCATGGCTTTACTAAATGTGCGGCCACAGCGATCATAATGTGTGTCATTGGCCCCTGCTGACTTCACACAGCATGACAACCACGTTCAACCCCATGCTTACTGGTGCTCCCACTACCAGGCTCGAGTTAGGAAACATCTTTGTATTCATTTGGACTTTTATTTCCCTTTGTTCCACATGTTTTGAAGTTACATTTTGCAAGACAAGTTTTTATAAACTCCTGAATAAAGAGAATAAATTGGTCTGCTTCTGCAATGAGATTTGACAAGGCAATTTAAAAGGCAATAAGAAGCCAAATAAGGTTACATGATGGGGACAGGGATCATCCCAAACAGCGCCTCACCAGTCTGGTTGTTCTCATGGAAGAAAAAGATGATCTCATATTTTCTATGAGGAAAAGGAAGAGAATTTGGGATGGGGAGGGGGCTTGCTTTTATTATAATCACAAGGTTAATGTTTGCATTTCCTGCAAGAGTATTTCTCCCCAGTTTAATGCACTTTCTTTGACAGCAATAATCCTCCTCTTGATACTATTCAATTGTTGTTCTTCTTTCTTATTGCTGATTTGAATGGCTAGGATTCTTAGTCAAGTGTATGAAGGCCATAGATAATTTTGCTTTTATATTTCTCTTCCATTCAGATTCGTTCCATTTCCTCACAGTCATCTAGGTGACTATTAGAACTTGTAGTTATTTATGTCAATGTTTGCCTCTCCCACTAGTTTAGTAATTCTTCAAAGATTATATCTAACACATTTTCCTATCTTCCCAGAACAAAATTCTTTAATCATATATAAGTAGTGTGTATTAAGCACCCAGCACAGTGCCAAGCATCTGATAGGAACAAAATATTTGGCAGCCCCACACCTTTTTTCTCTAAGCACCACTTAGCTCCAAGGATTGGAGACTTCTGGTTTGCAGGCTCAATCTCACTCATGAGTGAATTGGAAATAGGCCTTACACTGCATTAACAGCTGAGGTTCAGGGGCATGAAATTGGCTTTGCCACCCTAATCCCAGCATCTGGCGTCTCGGGTGAGCCTATGGATGTCTCTAAGCTAGAGCTTTCAGCCTAACCCTCAAGCTGCGTGTCCATCCATCCTGATGGGCTGGATTTCTGCCCTGATGTGGTTCTTCTCTGTAATAGGCACCATGCTCAGAGACTCAGCCCACCTGACTAGGGCCCAGCCACCTCCTCAAGCCTGAACTTTATCTCTTCCCATCCAGGTACAGAACAGTCTCAATCTAGATGGACGTCTTTTGAACAAAATCATTACCTCGTGCTCAACTATGGTTATCACCGAACCCCATCAACCAGTCTATAACTCTTAGAGACTGAAAATGGCCTCGATTAGAACTGGGTTTGCCATAACCTGTTGGACGTGGTGATTTGGGCTGAGCCTACCTCCTACAGGCTTGCCTGGCTTCGGTCTACGCTGCTTTGTCTGCCAGCTTGCTCTTGAAGCCTCAACTTGCAAGAGCTCCCTCTTGGCCCAAAGAGACAACCATTTAGCTTTGAAAATCATCCTCGCTTCCTGTTGTCAGGCTTTTATTGCATTAAATTAAATTATTATTATTATTATTTAGAGACTATCTTTTAAAACCTAAAATTGCACCTATTGGACAAGTTTTGAAGTTATCTAAAACCTTGCTACTCAAAGCATTATCGCCAGACCAGCAGCGTTAGCAAACCCTGGGTGCTTTCTAGAAATGCAGAATATCAGGCCCTCCCCAGAACTACTGAATCAAAATCTGCATTGTAACAAGATGATTCATCTGCACGTTTAAATTTTTCTTTTTGAGATGGGGTCTTGCTGTGTTGCCCAGGCTGGAGTGCAGTGGCTACTCACAGACTATAGTGCAATCATGGTGCACTATAACCTTGAACGCCTGGGCTCAAGTGATCCTCCTGCCTCAGCCTCCTCAGTAGCTGGGTCTACAGGCCTGCACATTCAAATTTGAAAGCACTAATCTAAAAAACTCAGCATCACATCAAATGGGGGGTGGGGTGGCTACTGACACTATTCTGAGGTTAGAGACAAGATTCATTTTTGAAAAGAGAATTAATTTTATAAATAAAAGAATTAGTTCTGAAGCTGAAGTGACTTTACGTTGCCATACTCAAGGTAGCCTTGCGTTTGCTCAAAACCCAACATAGGCAGGTTGGATTGTGTAGTGTTCCTCCTAAATTATGTATTCCTTCTGACCTTCCTCCTGGAACTTCCTGTCTCAGTCTCGTGTGGGTAACTTATCATGGTGGTCTGTGAAAATTACCACACAGGAAAGAGCAGGAGACTCTTAATTACTGAATTCCTACACACTAGTTATTCTTATATTTAGAGCCTTTGCAGAGCCCCTGGGTAGATACACACAATTAAAAAGATAAACAAGATTCCCAGCCAAGTTGCAGCTGTTCTTAAGTTCCTCGGAATACTAACCTAGATAAGTGCTTTCGTTCGTATTAAAGTAAGTTCTCTGCCAACGACAGTTGGTCGCTGATAACTTGCGGGACTTGAGCCTGTTCGTGAGGCGCCACAGGTGCAGTGCTGGGCCCAGGTGATCCCAGTGAGTTACCCTTTCCCAGTTATGAGTGTAGGGGGTCTCCCAGAACCGGAAATTAGGGGGCTGAGAGTCAAATCGGTTGGGTTTAGCTCCTACTACAATCATAGTTCCTTGTTCTATTGCAGACAAGAAGTAATTCTTACATCCGACCAGACTGTATCCAAAGCAGCACAGATGTCAGGAATTTTTTGCTTTTTAACTATTACAAGAGCAAGAAATGCAACGGGTTCCTTTAAGAGATTTTTCTAATGTCTAAAGTGTTAAGAAGTTTTTTCTCTTAAGTCTAAATCCTCATTGCTATCCAACAAAAACATTTTCTGATTCCATCTATAAGCTGAAGAAAATCCAACTTTACGTACCTATAGAACTTCCTTCCATCAATACTGCTTGTTTCTCTCGGTGATATTTCAAGATTTCCTCTCTGTGTCTCATTTTTTTCTCTTTTAACTTTTGTGCCTATTCTTTGAAGCCTCTCAAAGCTCTCAGGTTCTCTCCCCTTTCAGACTGTGGACCTGAACAACACCCTTCAGTAACGTTCTGCTCAGTAGGAACGACTGGGTCCTTCCAAGCCACATTCCTTTTACACGTCTGGATGTGATGCTGGTTCTACTACATGGTTTTACTCCTCCTGGACGATCAGTTGCAGTGATTTCTCCAGCATCTGCTTCTTTTCAGCCATGCTGGTTGTCTCTATTGCTCATAATCTTTGTTTAAAATACTTTCTCCAATTTGCCAGTTAATTTCATTTTGAGGTCTACTTCTAACTTTCAGATGTTCCTTTTGTCATGAAAATGAAATTTGGTGTAAGCAGTGACGAAACAAAAAGGAAACTCAAGGCAGTTACATTGTAATGCTGAGTGCCAGACAGGAGTTAGGAAAGAGTTCTGGATTTGAGTCTCTGTCCCCCTCTCTGTCCCCATCAGCTCCACTAACTGGCTACACGACTTTGAACAGATTGACTACTGTAAAAAGAAGGACCCCTAAATTCCTTTCCTATTCTAAGTTTCCTCAACTCTGAGAAATCTGTCATGAATGGACTTGGACTGTCTTTTCCAACCCTTCCTTCCCTCATGGTTTCCCTATTTTAAAAGCTCAACTGCTTACAAATTACTCTTAGGAAAGAATCTGAAGTTAATTATATGCTTTTTAAAAAAAGAAACTATTTAGGCCGGGCGCGGTGGCTCACGCCTGTAATCCTAGCACTCTGGGAGGCCGAGGTGGGCGGATCGTTTGAGCTCAGGAGTTCAAGACCAGCCTGAGCAAAAGCGAGACCCCATCTCTACTAAAAATAGAAAGAAATTATATGGACAGCTAAAAAATATATATAGAAAAAATTAGCCGGGCATGGTGGTGCATGCCTGTAGTCCCAACTACTTAGGAGGCTGAGACAGAAGGATCCCTTGAGCTCAGGAGTTTGAGGTTGCTGTGAGCTAGGCTGACGCCACGGCACTCACTCTAGCCTAGGCAACAAAGTGAGACTCTGTCTCAAAAAAAAAAAAAAAAAAAAAAAAGAAACTATTTAAAAAATATATACAACATCCAAAACACTATAAAGATCAATACCTTCGTCCTCCACGCACCCACCTCACAACTTTAATAAATAAAATGTTACCCCTGAAGTTTAATCTTCTGGATGGTCTCTCATCTGTTGCAATCCACCCACTACTCCTAGGCAATAACTTCTCTCTGGGATATTCATCGAGTCTCTGATGTACACTTAAGTCATAGTGTTACCCTTGCAAGGGACATTGTATTCAAGCCTCATCTCATATAATAAAATAAATAGGTTATATGTACTTTTAGTAGAAGTTTTGGCAGATGGAAAAGACGTGGAGAGCAGAGAGTCCTTCCCAGTGGTAATAGTTGGCTCTGAGAATCATAATATACTTATCTTTTACCCCATGTATGTCAACCAAATGGATTTTCCATTTTGTGGTACTTTACTTACATAGGCAGGGCTCTAACGACAGGCTCTAATTCTGACTTTTTCATTTTGTATCTGCTTAACCTCCTTGTTCATTAGCTTTCTCATTGAAAATTGAATAGGGAAGACTATGGGAACAATAATGATATATACAGCAGAGAGACAAAGACTAACTACTTTAAGTTCCATTAGTTAGATAATGAATTTGATTTAGAACAAACATCAGTAATCATGTTATCCTGACAGTCGCTTGTAACAATACTTGGAGTTACTAGGCTGAATCTCTGCCCACAAGGTTTCCAATTTCCTCTCTTGCCTTTTTCTTGCTAACCACCTACCAGCCACACTGGCCAACTTCCAGACTCTTAAGTATCCTCGAATCCACCTCCCTCCAAGGCCCTTTGCACATGCTGTTCCTTCTGCTTGGAATGATCCCAGCCTTCCCTTCACACCTCTAGTGGCTTCTCCTCCTTCATTTCCCGAGAGTTCTTCATGCCCATCTCTTCTAGAGTGGCCTCCCAGCCCCATTGTTCTCAACTCAGCACTTACTTAATTGTCTTCAAAGCACATAACACAATTCCAGTTGTTTTATTTATTTGCTTATTTACCATCTCCTCCATTCAAATATAATCACTATGTGGGCAGACACCTTTTCTGTCTTACCGATTGCTTATCATAATCCTTAGCAACAGGAGGGGTTTAAAAAGTATTTTTTGAGCAAAAAGGAAGGGAGGAAGGGGAGAAGGAAGGAAGGAAAAGTAAGAGAAAAAGAAAGGGAAAGAAAAGCAAGCAAGCTAGCTAGCTGTCTTTATCAATCTTTTGCCATTTTTTCACTAATCCATAAAAATATAACTTGACCATGGTTCCCAGTTTTTCCCATAATCTCTATTGCATGGTAAATTGGAAATTTCTTCATTAATTATTGGTTTGAAAGAGAATCTTGGCACTTTTCAAATCTTTTAAAGAGAGCTCTTCTAGCACCTTCACCAGCAGTCAACTCTCTTTGGAGGGCTATGGTAGGTTTTTATAAAAACGTTTTATCTTGAGATAATTATAGATTCATATGCAGTTGGATACTATGTATCCTTCACTCAGTTTCCCCAGTGGTACCATCTTCCATTGCTATATAACAATGTCCCAACTATTGTCTTTAATAAAGTGAGGTTTGTTTGTTTTTTGTTTTCCAATTCTGATTCTTTATTTGCTCTTGAATCTCTTTCACAAAAGGGCTCGAGGTCATTTGTAAAAAGGGCAAACATAATACCATTATTTAAAAATGAATTACAAAGGAAAAATCAAGGTGAAAGCAGGTAAAAATGTTAACTCTTGGGGCTAATTCAAAGTTTATAACCTGGTTCTTTGCAAAGCCAAGGGATTCTAATTAATTTACAGGTGGAAATATGCCAACTCTTCAGAAGGAGAAAGAGACTCTTTTACTTCCTAAAACAATAAAGAGCTCTCATAAGGGACAACTAAGTCTGCTTTTTTACTACCTTGCTTGACTTACAATGAATGTGACAAGTAGAGAACCACAATGATAACTCATTAGCTACATATTTACCTCCTCCATGACATTAGACCTTATCATAGACCTTCAGGGCTACTCATGTATAGTTGAAACACTCGATGCTAAATACTGAAACTCCACCAAACTACATTATATTATTAAACTACTATCACAGGGAATAGACAATTATTAGAGCTATTTATAAATATTCTCATTCTCTTCCCTCAGGGCCCCTGTTAAGATTGTGATTTCCTGCCCACTTGAACTTAGGCTTGGCCAGTGACTTGCCTTGAACAATAAAATATGAGTGGAAGTGGCATTTGTCACTTCCGAGTGGAAGCATTTAATTGGTGGTGCTCAGCTGGAAACTTCCTCCTCCCTGCTTTAGTGGTCATAGAATCAGAAGCTACATCAAGGCTTTGTCACCCTGGGTCCCTGAATGACTAAATTAGGCAGAGACCCCTGCTGATCTATATTGGACATGTTGCATAAATGAGAAAAAAAAAAAAAAAAACCTGGCTGAAGTCATTGAGATTTAAGGGTTGCTCATTATCATAGGTTAACATGGCCCACCTTGGTTGGTATATTTAAAAAAATCCCTCAAATTATATTTATTTGATTATTCTATCAAGTCAGGTTCTATTTCTTGAGGCTAGGTGTCCCCATTTCCTCCCCTTAAGGAGTGTGGAAAAGGCCAGTCACAGTAGACATAAATGGATCTCCCCACCAATTTAGCCATAAGCAGGATTTGCTCCTTGTTTGCTCTAAAAAATAATCCACCCAGGACACTCAACATGCAAATCACTCTTGTAACACATTGAAACTTTGGAAACAACTCATGACTATCCCAATAACAACCAGTAAACTAGTTAAAGGAGAATAGCAGATTATTAAAACCCAAACCCAGAGGGTCAAGTTACAAAGTGGCCGGTGCTCAGTGGGGTGGAGGGAAGTTGGCTGTGTTTGCCTTTCATACTCCTGGACTGCTTCTTGCACTTCATCCTTACAGCACTGTGCACTGTTTGGTGATAAAAGGAAGGGGGGAAAGGTACTCATACACAGCATTTTAAATTATCTGTTAATTGGATGAAATGGCAATTAAAGTGCCTAAAGGCCATATGCATATTCATAGATTGTCTTCAAAGGGTACAATTACCAAAGCCAATGAAAAAGATTAGGAGTTAATATTGGATTGAGATTTGGGGCAGAGGAGGGCGAGGCATGTTCAGATATCTTCCCCCAAATAGCTACTAAGATTAATTTGTCTCTGTGGTTTTTATATGACAGTATGTGGTGGTACACTTTGCCTGGAAGCGTAGCATGTTTGTCAAAGTAACAAGTTCCACAGCGGGTAGTCACTGGCGATTTTCCTGATTGCTCTGGGTATACAATACTCCTGAGGTGCAGGATGAATTCTTTACCCAATATAAAAACATAGATAATATTTTCCATGATATTCATGTCTAATATTATTTGCATCAGAAATAATTATTTCTGCTTGTGGTAAAAACTAAATACAATATTCTCTTTGTGAATTTCCATGGGAATGTAAAAACAATTTTTTTTTAAAAGCAGTAGCAAAATTTTTTTTTTCCAGAGCTTCCAGGAAGAGTATGGAAAAGAGATTTGGGTTTGCCATGTTGAAATTCTTTTTCTGCCTTGAAGAATATTTTGACATTTAAGATTTAATGTTCAAGTGACAATGCAGTAAGCATAAGTTCAAATTCCACAGGGCCTGGAAAAATGAGAATTACAGACACTTTACTCTGTCCTGATTCTGCTCATTTGCTGAGGTTGGTGCAAGGAAGATGTGGAAGGAAGAAAAGCCACACACATCCCCAGGGTACCCTCTAAGTGCCTGAATTTTTGTCACTATTTTCCTGCCACTTCAGATAATGCAAGGCAGCTGGCAAAATAAAAATGCTCAGTGACCAAAGTTTGGAGATTTCCAAGATGAAAATATTTTCATCTTGTTAGTTTCACTTTTGTTAGTTAGGTCCATCTGAAAGAGCTATTGATGGTCATTTTTTTTTTTTATTAATAGACTTTTTTTCTTTTTTTTGAGACAGAGTCTCAGGTAGAGTGCAATGGCGTGATCATAGCTTGCTGCAACCTCAAACTCCTGGGTTCAAGCGATCCTCCTGCCTCAGCCTCCCACATAGCTGGGACTTCAGGTGTGCACCACCACACCCAGCTAATTTTTTCAATTTTTGGTAGAGACGGGGTCTTGCTCTTGCTCAGTCTGATCTCAAACTCCTAACCTCAAGCAATCCTCCTACCTCAGCCTCCCAGAATGCTAGGATTACAGGCATGAGCCACTGCACCCGGCCAATAGACTTTGTTTTTTAGAGCTGTTTTAGATTTATAGAAAAATTGAGCAGAAGGTACAGAGAGTCCATATCTACTTTTCTACCTACCCCAGCCACATTCTCCCATTACTAACATATTTCAAAACTGTGCTACATTTGTTGCAATTGATAAACTAATATTGAGGCATTATTATTAACTAAAGTCCAGTAGTGACTTAGTTTACAGTAGGGTTCACTTTTTGTGTTGTACAGTTTTATAGGTTTTGACAAATGCATAATGTCATGTATCCACCATTATAATATGATATAGAATAATCTCACCACTCTAAAAATCTCCTGTAAGGGACATTGACTTTTATAGTTATTTCAAAACTGTGTTCCTAGCCTCATTCTTTTGGGGATACAGTCTAGCTTCACAAGGCTGTGTCACATATTCTGAGGTGCTCTGAAATAATGAGAAATGTGTGGCGTGGCAGTAGCAGTTAAACGAATTGGCCCTGCAGAAGGACTATTCTGCCACTGCCAAGTCATTGAGCCTCTTTCATCTGTAAAGTGGAGATAAAAATATTACTTAATGCAGGAAGTATTAAATGAAATGATACATGCAATGAACCTAGAATAGTGCCAAGTGCATAGCAGGTGTGCAATACTTTTTGGCAGCAATTATTATTATTCAAAATAAATGTATAGATATAGAACTAAACACAGACATATACACAAAGAAGTAGAAGTGAAACTGGGAAAATCTGAATATGGCAGGTTGGTTGCAGCAATGTCAATATTCTGGTTATGAAATGCTATAGTTTTGCAAAAGGTAACCATTGAGGGAAACTGGGGTATCTCTGCATTATTTCTTGCAAGTGCATGTGAATCTATGTTATCTCAATATAAATTTCAATTACAATCAAAGCGGCTGTGTGGGCAAGATGTTGGAAGAACTGCGTGAGATTTACAAGGACCTTAGCGATGAGCAGTGGTAATGTGGAATCTACCATCACACCCGAACCAAGATCGGCTGTCAAGGCCTTTGGGAAAAGTTGAAGAAATTTGAATATGGAATGAAAATTAACTGTTCCTGGGGAACTTTCCTCCTCATTTTTATTGAGAGTAGTCCAACTGTTACAGTTATAAAAGGGGGAAAAATGAATGTAGTGCCGCAGTTCTCCATGCAAGCCCATGACAAGCTGATTATTGGGACATCTGCTTACACAACTCATCACTTTGGAGTTATAACCACTACTATACTCTCTTATCTGCTCCAAATTTCTAGAAGAGAGGCTCAACAACCCAAAGCAGGGATTATTTTGCCCACAATCTAAGTCTTTAGATACAGCAAACGAAATGTCACTCTGTAAGAGGGTCACCAGCCCTACAGGACACATTCTCAATAAGGAATTAATTAATGATGCATTATGTGCAGGCTTTCTCCCAAAATGAACTACCCACATTTAAAATGGAGCAACAGGCTCTACTGAGGATTTGGATTCCTTGAATTAAATGCCACGGATGTATTTCCAGCAAGAAAAAAACATGGGCAATTACTGCTGTGTACAGCGATGGCCTGTACATTTTAGACAGCATCCTTTCACCTCCTTTAGCAGAGGCATTTAATGCTCCTGTTTGTAAAACACTTTTTTTATGTAAACAGCTGTATCTTGGAATTTCCTTACTGTCCAGCTCTCTAGTTCTTGCAAATGATGCGTGCATTTCCAAGTAGGAGGGTTTGGGAGATGCCTTTTCACCTATTGAAGATATTCATATTGCTTAGAAGTCTTATGTAAAGAATTGCTCTATCTTCACTTCAAAGAATTGTAATAACATAGGCGTTTTTTTTTTTTTTTTTTCCTTTTCTCTAAAGTTGCTTTTGTCAACTAGGCTCCTCTCCCCTTGATCGTTTCTGACAGAAATGTTACCAGCATGAACATGCTTGGGGTATTCCCGGAACTGTTATATTAAACCAAATTTTTAAAGGTATTTTGAATTCAAATATTATGAGACTAAGCTCCCGTGGGGAATTTTTACTGAGTATAAATATATGTATTTCTATTCCTATTCTTAAAATTTTATAAAATTTGTTTTCAAACGTATGCTTCACAGATCAGATATTTATGATACATCCATCCACACCTCCCCACAGTAGTAGCTCTGAACGTTTGTGGAGTATTTCTGATAGACTAAATTGAACAGTTAAATCACATAAAAGTAATCAAGGCCATTGAATTTAGTTTTTCTCCTGGTTAGTATTGCTTCTTTCAACTTTACCCATATATTCTAGATTGTTTCCCATTTGTTCTCAATAAAAATATTGTCTCATAACTTAAAGTTGTTTTTTTTCCCCTGAGAAAAGGGAGGTGTTGTTTAGCTAATGATTTAGCCATCACAATTTCCCCACTTGAGGAGAACAAAAAAAAAAAAAAAGGCAAGCTGGGGTGGGTGGTGGGATTTGTTAACAAATAATCTGAGTCACCTTCAGATTTCCTATTGTGTGAATCAACTCATTGTTAGTCCAAAAGAATACCCAGGAGAATAATGGCATCTAATATCTGGTTTTTTAATGATAATTTCTATCTTTTCAACTACTCTTCTCAACTTGAAATGTCCCATTTGGTTTAGCTTGCCCAAGATGTAAATTTTCCCTGGCACAAAATTAAAGCTATTTTGGTAAATGTTAGCTTACTTTTCCTTGAAACCCACTGAAGCTTGGAGGCAGTTATTTTCAGATAAATAAAATTATCATTTTGCCTATGAATAAGCAGTCATGAAATATTATTCTGAGAGACGAAAGAGGTGGAACTTACCACTACATTAAGTCAAAAGAGTTTGTGATAAATTTCCAGACGATAAAATTGGCATTAGTTATGCCAAGAAAAATATGGCTCTTTAAGGTAAGTCTTCTATCTTCAAAAGTTGAAAGCAAGGAGGATAACTCTATCATTTTCTCATAGAACCTCTCATTTAGGGCATTCTATTTGAGTGCCTTCTGTCTCTCTCTTTCTCTCTCTCTCTCCACACACACACGCACACACACACACACACTCACTCCTTCCTTAGTAACTACTTAGAAATAATTACCTGGATTAAAATGCATTTCTAGATAGGTAGGTAGATAGAATCTAGTAGAGTAGCATTTTATAGTTTTAAAAATGTGGACCAGTTTGTCTCTTTGTTGAATATTGACCGTTTATGGCTTTAGTTGAACTACTTGGTCTCATTTAGCCTTTGTTTGTTAGAGCTATATGACAGTCACACATGCACATTATTAGGTGGGATTTTTTTTCCCCATTAAGGGTCACTTTTACTAGATTAATTTAGCTTGATGTTGGATGTAAGCTCCTAAAAGCGGAGGTCCGTGTTTAGTACTACTATAGTTTATCTCACAGCTTGATATTTTGGACTTTTTAAAGGTAAAAGAGTTATTTTGTTCTCTTCAAAGAGCAAAATCTGTCCTCAGACAAAATCAGTCCTGTAGCAGAGAAACCTGCCTTCTTCCATGTGGGGAAGGAGATGAATACTACTTTTATGGAGAATAGTCTCTGTACCTTCCTCCACAAGAGTTTAAATTAATATTTTATTCTGCAGCCTTTCCAAGCAACCCCTGTTATTTTCACTTTTATCTTGTCCTTATTTTAGCTTTTCTAAAATAATCAAATTTTCAGTGCTTGAGTAGCTGGAACATACATTCCCAGATAACGTGTGCTTTCCAAGTCTTACTGGTTTTTACTGAACGCCTAAAAACTTGTCTTGTCTACGGTGGTTAGAGAGGTCCTCATTGCTTTTGGCTGCCAAAATCAATCCAGGTTATTCTTTACATCAGACTTTGCATGACTTTTGTTCTTTGAGGTGGACAAAATTGCTTCTTACCTTCAAAAAGCTGCGTAGGCCTTTCCTTCCTATCCTTAAGTAGCTGAGGTTTGACTTGTTTCTACCCAAGACAAAGAAACATTGTTTCTGCTGTGTTTTCATGCCTTTTAATCAGTGACTTCCCTCAATGTCTTTTTTTTTTTTTTTTTTTTTTGAGACAGAGTCTCTCTCTGTGGCCTTGGGTAGAGTGCAGTGGTGTCATCATAGCTCACTGTAACCTCAAGCTCCTGAGCTCAAGCGATCCTCCTGCCTCAGTCTCCTGGGTAACCAGAACTACAGGTGAGTACCAATGCACCCAGCTAATTTTTCTATTTTTTGTAGAGACAGGAGGGTCTTGCTCTTGCTCAGGCTGGTCTCAAACTCCTGACCTCAAGCTATCCTCCCACCTCGGCCTCCCAGAGTGCTGGGATTACTGGTGTCAGCTGCTGCACCTGGTCCTTTTGTTTATCTTTAAAGTTCTAGTCCTTGACAGCAGGTCTCCGAGAATCCTTTCCATCTACTAAGCAGAAAATGGTGTCCTTTCCTCAAGAAAGTTATGATTTTCTATGGGGAAGAGAGTAGGGGAAAAATCAAATATTGCCTTAGTTTGTTAAGAATGGGTAGGATTAATTTGGAAATGCTTTCCAGATTATGTGGATCTACAGCTGCAGTTTAGGAATATCTGAACAGATAACTTCCCAGAGATTTCTGACTTCCTCAGTAATGTTAGAAAACTTGTTGAGTATATTTCTTATATTTATTAATATTAACTTTACAACCCTAATACACGGCTAGAGATAACTGATGTGATTGTATTTGGGGGATTGAATATGGGTACCTTCTCTTGTAAACGCATATTTTTTTCCCTCCTATGGGAAATGCAGAGAAGTTCAGAAGATCCTCTAGTTTTATTAATGTGATTATGTAAGTTTATGTTAGTTGAAATTAATTCCCTTCATCTATGTTTGAATGAGAAACAATTAAGACAGAAAGGAACTGAACAGGTGACTAACAGGTATTGTTCCACATGAAGTTGTCAGCAGTAAGCCAGGGAGCGCAGGAAGATGCCACATGCAACACACAGAGGGGATGTGGGTGCCAGTGGGGGCAGAGAAAAAATGACAGCACGGGCAATAAAGTGGTGGGTCAAGTGTGTGAAAGAACAAACAGCTCAAAAGGGTGATTGATAGATTTGGAAGTGATGGATTCTTCCTGGTCTTGGCAATATTTAGGTGTTAACCTAATTACTAATTTACTTCCATGCAAAATGAGAGAATAAGTCCTTGCATAGATTGGCGAGTGCCAGTGGCCAAAAGATTTGTAAAGTTTTTTGGATAAATACTTCAAAAAGAAAGTATTTTCTCTAAGAAAGTGTTGGAGATATATGGAAATCTACTTATGGAAATTAAAATATTCTCTCAGCATTCTTCTCTCTGCCTCTTCTGAGGCTCATGTTATTTTCTTGACTTTCTTTTGAGAAGCCCTTGCGTGCCAGGTATTGAACAAGCCCAGGGCTCATAAATACCTGATCTCTGTCCTCAACACAACCTTAATTTTGCTTAATTTTTTAAATGAGTAATTAGATCACAAAGGAGTTTTAGAAATATTTCAACTAAAACTCAGCAGCATTGATTAATTTCTAGCCATGTGAATATTACTGAGGAAAAATTAGTGATTCTTCTTTGTTGACAGCAAGAAGTGTTAATTTTTTTTTCATTGCTATGTAATAGCTATTGCCCCAATTAATGTAGAAACAAATAGGGATTCATTTAAAATTGAAATGTTGGCCTGGCACGGTGGTTCACACCTGTAATTTCAGCACTTTGGAGGCCAAGGCAGAAGGAGCATTTGAGCCCAGGAGTTCAAGACCCCCATCTCTAAAAATAAGAAAAATTAGCCAGGCATGGTGGCACATGCCTATTGCCCCAGCTACTCTGGAAACTGAGATAGGAGGATTACTTAAGCCCAGAAGTTTGAAGCTGTAGTGAGCTGTGATCATGCCACTGCACTCCAGCCTGGGTGACAGAGCAAGGCCCTATCTCAAAAAAATAAATAAAATAAAATTGAAATGTTGTGTCATGTAAATGATTTTACCGACAAGAGTCACTATTTGATTATTTTTGAACTTCCATGACATCACTACATTTGTAGAAAAAGAAGGGAAAAAAAGCAAATTCAAAAAGCATGATTTGATAATGCTTAAGCTTTTGAGATGGAAACAAGGACAACTTGACCAAAGAAAAATGCCATCACCAATCTCCTTTGAAGCAAGCAATGATTAAATGCAAAGATTCAGTAATCCTTGAGTTTGACTGAAGGATGCTTTCTTGTTCTAAGTAGTTAGACATTTAAAAGTGAACGTATACTCTATTGCTCACAAATAAGAATTATATCCTCTGAATCTTTCTCTCAATAGCTGGTTTTCAAGACAGGTGTGTTCTCATTTATTGTTTCATTATGCAGCATTTAAGGCATTTTAGAGTTGCTGTTAAATCTTTTTAATTAGGTATAACAATTTGAAACATCTAGTATAACATTGTAATTTTTGTTAGTAGGTTTAGTGTCTGGGCTCCATGTGTACATTTTTCTAGAAGTGTCTTCTATTTTTGAAATATTTAGTGAGAAAGTTTAGAAAGAAATACATCTTGGAAATTTTTTATTTGTACACTTGGTACACTTAGGTTCATAAGTATATTTGAAATTGTTTTTAATACTGACATGGTTTATTTTACCCTCTATTATGATATCATTATTTATATCTACACTCTAAAATATCTACAAAGAATTTGGCATTTCCTAAGAGGACTTAATTGCCAACTAACTCCCTAAGCAGAAATTTATCTTGTCTTTGTGAATTCCTGGATATATTTCTAAAATGTACTTAGTACTGTGTATAAGCAGTACAGCAGTCTTCTTCCAAAGGGGATGGGTGTCAATGTAATCCTGCCTCATTTGATTTTAGAATATGAACCCAGGGACAGGTAAGGATCTGAACTTGCTTTAAAAACCTTATGGGAGCCTGGTGCAGTGGCATGCTTCTGTGGTTCCAGCTACTCAGGAGGCTGAGGTGGGGACCCCAGGCTGTAGTGTGCTATGATTGAGCCTGTGAATAGTCGCTGCACTCCAGCCTGGGCAACACAGAGAGACCTATCTCTAAAACAAACAAACAAAAACTTACGGAATAACAATATCTCACTTATTTCCCAAAATGACTGTTTCGGTGTGTATTTTTGAAATGGTGGGGTGGGTGGGGCGGAGAGGAATGAGTTAGGTTAGTACCAAATACACGTGGTCAAGGAGCCATACTTCAAGTGGCCCAAGGCAATGTGACTATAACATTTTCTCAAAATGGACTTCGCTTGGCCTGAGAAGAGTAAACTAATGTAGTGTAAGCGAGGTGAGGAAATGACTATTTGCCTATAAGCCCTAAGGTAAATCAGGTCATCTTCATGGAAATCAGGTTAGTATGAAACTTAATACAATATTTCTTGCTTTCCATTTGTATTCTTGCCACACTTTTGTGGCATTCATATTTGTGGGAGACAAAGTGCAAACATTTGACTGTGGCAAAATGATGGACTCTTAATGGCCTAACGAGAACCAGCAGCAGGAGAGGATACGGTAGGTGAGTGGGCAGAGCCAGAAGATGTGGGTGACAGACATTGGTACCCGGGATTGTGTGTTAGCAACTCAACATCACCTCTGTCCCCTCTATATTTACCTCCTTCAGGGGAAAACTCCGGAAATACAATTCTCCAAATCTCTTTCCAGTATGTTTGTGGGTTAGATTCTGCCAGATGATAAACATTTGCATGATGCTTTTAAAGGTGCAGAAAGGGAGAGCCATTGTTCTCCAGTGGCAGCTGAGATCTTCCATGGTGACTTCCTTTGGCTTCTGGGGTCCCCCTGGGAGTTGCCCACTGTGGTGTCTGTTACGGGTGACTGATGATTACTGGTGGACACTTTCCTCTGATCCCTGTCCTTCCTCATGTCCTGAAGGCTGTAGTCCTGACCTGGACTCTCTCAGTCCTTCCAGGGGGATTGCAAGCTTCTAACGGACTCTACCAGCTGGATATCTTTCTGTTTGAAACAATGTGGAGTGGCTTCTATTTTCTTAACTAAATCCTAGCTTACCTCAATAGATAGACTAATTTTTGTATCCTTGTAATGCATTCCTTCCACCATCGTGTAGCTATTTATTCTGCTTAGGTTCAAAGAAGCTGCTGATCCTTACGACCAAATCCATCCCAAGATCATTTATATGAATCAGCGGTTGAAATGGAGGAACGGACCATGCTGCCATCAATTTCACTTTGTGTCCACAGACACAAACTGGGCACCTTCTACCCTGACATTTTACAACCGATTTCAGAGCGCTGATTTATGTGCCAATTGTTTTATCTGCCTTAACAGAGAAAGAAGAAATTATCTGCAAGGCAATCACTTACATTCAAATCTTAAGGAAGGTAAATAATTACGTTGAATTGTTCCTTTTCAGTATTGTAAGTACCCAATTTGATAAATAGCTCCTGTCCTGATTTCTGTCTGTTAATAAAGATGACGACTACAAAATGATGCACATGGGTTTTCCAGAAAGCAGATGCTGAGGAGGAATTAGGAATGTAAATAGTTTATGGAGTATAATGCCTGTGAAAGGGGAAGGGATTAAAATTGGACAGGTGGAGCTTCAAAGTGCTATATAATCTGATCAAGTCGGAGCCATCCCAATGGTGCTGTGGAGCTAAGATTTCTCAGGAGAGGAGTCTTGCATTGGGCAGAAATGGTCAGACCCTAGTACCCCAGCTCTTCTCCGTCGTTTTCTAGGGGTTGTCCAGGAAGAGAATGGCTTAGACTCAAAAGCTGAGGGTGCTCCTGATGGTGCTAGGGCTGGAGGCTGTTGGCTGAGTGTGTTCTTTGTAGCTAAATGGCAGATTCTTGAATGGGGACCCACGTGGCATATCTTTGTGGCTGCCTCCATTCTCAAAAGCATTTTAAGCCTTGAACTAGGCAGCAGCCTTTCCCTTATTCCTGTATTTTGTTTTAATTTACTTACAGGTCCTTAAAGATTTTGGGTGTGAGCCCTTGCTCACTTAGCACCCGCAGCAATCTAGAACTAAATGATAATACTTTCAGCCAGAACATTCCCTGTCATCCAATCATGACCCATGTTCTTTTTAACTGACAACATCAACAGCTGCTCAAATTTAACACAATGAAGACAAATCTCTCCTCAGCTTCTAGAATCATGATACTACTCTTTTCTTATTTCTTAAACAAGAAGCTGCAGAATCATGTTTGGTTTCCCGCTATCTTTCATTCTGCAACATTTAGCAGAAGAGATACCATTTATTGAGTAAGAACTGTCTGCTAGGTACTTTTGGGGGTACTTTTATGTTTACTTTATTGATTTATCCCCATTTACAGAAGAAGAAACTGAAATACGGAAAGACTGAATCTTATCCAAGTTCTTACAGCCTGTAAATAGAGCCACTCAGATCCAAATCCAGACATTCTGACTGTGGCCATGTAGGTATAGTCAGTTGAGAGTTTGTTGAGAGCGTTTTGTGTGCCTAGTAACAATTTAACTCCTGTAATTCTCAAAACAATCTAACAAGGCAATTACTATTATTTACCTCCTTTTACAGAGGAGGGAAGTAGGGCTAAATGATTAAATAACGTAGCCAAGGTCAAACAGCTACATGGAAAGCATGAATTCAAGGTTAGGCATCTAACACAGCAGCCCGTGCTTTTAGCCACTCTTGCAGTGACTGCTGTGTAGTGGAGAGATAAAGCCAGGCTACTCTCTTTGGGTGCACTTATATTTTCTTTTCATTTTTGTCAAATCCTCAGGCCAAGTTCTTCTCATCTATTTTTTTTTTTTTTTTTTTTTTTTTGAGACAGAGTCTCACTCTCTTGCCTGGGCTAGAGTGCCGTGGTGTCAGCCTCGCTCACAGCAACCTCAAACTCCTGGGCTCAAGCGATCCTTCTGCCTCAGCCTCCCAGGTAGCTGGGACTACAGGCATGCACCACCATGCCCAGCTAATTTTTTCTATTTTTAGTTGTTTGGCTAATTTCTTTCTATTTATAGTAGAGATGGGGTCTTGCTCTTGCTCAGGCTGGTCTCGAACTCCTGACCTCAAGCAATCCTCCCACCTTGGCCTCCCAGAGTGCTAGGATTACAGGCATGAGCCACCGTGCCCGGCCTCTGGTCATCTCTTAACTGTACAACTTTAACTCTCTCCATTGCTTCCATGATTCTGTTAAAGCTACACAGGGCAACAAATCCATCCTTTTTGTCAGCCTCATCAACCTAAAACATGGCTGTGCCTTGTTCAATGCCTGAAGAGACACATTATCTGTGGAATTTATTCAACCGCCTTAGCTTAAAGCTTCTTCTGAGTTGATTTATTAGCACTTCCCAAACCTCATCATACATCACAATCTCTAGGACAGAATTTCAGTAATTGTTTATTATTTATTATTCCCACATCTGACATCAGAGCTACTGAATCAGAATCCTTGGGGTTGGGACCCGGATGCCTGCATGTTTGTTAAGCATCCAGGTGAGTATTATGGATTCAGGTAGGCGCCGATCTCCAAACTGTGGTCTGAAGAGACTCAGGTGTCAGGAAAGGGGAGGTTTACTAGAGGTTCTGCATACCCTCCTTCAAGCAGAGCAACTTCAATTTTAGCTTGCATATACATCGGGGTTCCACTAGATTTTATTTGATAAAAGAGTTCCACTGCTTTTTTTTTTTTTACACCACTACCATTCTCCTAATAGTTCCCCTCAACTCTACGTGTTGTCTTGTTTAATCCCTCAGCAGCCTCACAGAGTTGCCAATGCTTTTCTTTTCCAGCTCGCTAGGAGACTTCTTCCCATTGTGAAAATAATCTTTGCATTTCATCTCTTCCTGCTTGTCATAGACAATTGGAATTGAGCTGGAAATACCCCCAATTAGGTATGCCATCCTTTAATTTTCTCCCAGCACTGAAATCAATTGCATGTATATAATTACAAAATGGGAATACTGAAGAAAACTCCTTAGTTTTTCTTTAAATAGATGTCTATATATTTAGATGAACTTGTTTATGTTTGTCATTTTTATTTATTTACATGTTTTGGGGGGAAAAGAGTACTTCATTTGCTTAGTGTAATATTCAAAATCTGAGTCATATATTTGGAAGCAACAATCACTATGCTAAAATAACAGTTTCTAACATTTAATAGAACTATCTGGTATTTTTTTTCTGTGTTTAATGATCACAGACTGTACCCCTAAGACTCCATGTTGTTAGTCTAGGGAATTTACTAGGGACTGTCTAGGGAATGAGAGTGGACAATACTAAACACAAATTTCGAATGATGCCTAAAGGTATAATTCAAAGCACACACCGAATATCACATTCACCTATAAAGTACAGAAGGTTTCAGAATTTTTGCCTGGTGAAAAGGATATGAACATGAAATAAAATACGTATAATTTTAAAAATACACATTGATATATATTTACGTCACTTTCGTATCTGTTAATATGTCACCAAGAAAATTGCAAGTACCCTGACGTGTTTTAACTTCTCAACTGGGGCAAAAATTGCTATTGCTATATTCCCCTTTTCTGTGCACAAAACCCTATGTCTTTTACACACTCTCTGTGAGGCCCTGTGCAAAGTACTTTATGTGTATCGTCTCAAACCATCTTCAATATGACTGTATGATATAGCTATTATATATTATCTCATTGTACAGATAAGGAAGCAGAGGCCTAGAGATGTTAGGAAACTTTCATAAGGCTGTACTACTAGGAAGCAGAGGAAGTTGGATATAAACTCAGCAGTCTAATTTTAGAAGACAAGTCCTATCATGATGCCATTTTCTCCAGTCCTCCATTGAACTGAATTGCAAATGTCAGCTCACCAATGATTAGCCAAATCTCTCTGATCCTCTGGCTTTTCCTATTTCCTTATTTTAATGTTCAAGAGGTGGCACGCTCTGGTAGGGTAAGCACTGCCTCTAACACTTTGGCAGATATATGAACTTGGCAGATACATGAATGATTTCAACTCTCTGAGCTTCAGGTTTTCTGAAAAATGGGCGCATCGACCTTACAGCATTGTTGTGAAGGTTAAATGAAATAATATGTATGGATGTGGTGTATGCAGGTCCTAGTCAATGGGCATTCAGGCAATGTCAGCTTGTCTACCTGCTGTCCTCTTTTTATCTTTCTTACTAGCTCTGCAAAACAAACACACAGAGACACACAAAAACCCTAAGACGCTTTTTATTCTATGTTCATCAGGTGCCCATAATTGAAAGTGTTCAAGGGAAGAATGGGTGACTCTTTGATTGAATGATGTGGCTGGAATTCAAGCCATTTGGGTGACTAGATTGACTCTAATTCATTTTAACTCTTCAATTCTATGATTCCGTGGCAAATCACTGATCAAAATGTGATCTTTTATTTGTAAAGGATTTAATTACAGGTGAATTTCCTTTTTTGTTTTTTCTACCTCTTATGGTGTCAAAAACAGAAACGAGAAGTAGAACGACCCCAATTCAGCCACACAAAGGTTGCAGTGAGTAAGTAATAGTGCATTCATTTAATAGCCTGAGATTAAAGTTGATGATAATAAAGTAGAATGGAAATACAGGTTTTTATCTCTATTTTGATTTGGCTATTACCCAGATTGTGATCAATACTCATCCAAAGAAAATCTATTTTGTGAGAAATTCACTTAAGTTTATTTGACTAATTTATCATTGGACATGTAAATTTTGTAGCCGCTGTACTGGGTAAAGACTAAAATCTCAGTGTCTTAAGCCAGTAAAAATTTCTCTCTTGTTCACACAAAGCATAATGTGTATGTTCCTGATCAAGGGTAGTCTTCCTTGTGGTTATTCCAGGGGTAGACCCAGTTTCCTTTCAACTAGCATTTATGTCATCATCTAGGGATTTGGGTTCGAACTTTACTATGGCCAAGAGAGCATGGAGGAGCACACAGGAGGTATTTATGGACTAGAGCCTGAAGTAGTTTGTGTCACTGTTGCCCACATTCCGTAACCCAGATCACAGCCTCACAGTCATCTCCAATAGAAGAAGAGGCTGGAAAGTGTAGCCCAGTGGTGTGTGTAGGAGGCAGGGGAAACAGTTTGCTGAATACCAGCAGTTTCTGCCATACATTATTTCCAATTTATTGCTATAATAATCAGGTCTGAGCTGAACAGCACTTTATTTCAATCTTTGTTCATGTTCTTAAACTTTACATTAGAATACGTTATTTAAAGTGGAAATTTTGGGATTTTGGGTCAAAGACTTACTTTAAGATATGTTTTAGCATTTTGATATAGTCAAATGCTATGGCATTTTGATATTGCCCTTCTGATAATTTAAATTAGTTTTTTCTCCCACCAACATTATATAATAGTGGTAATTTCTCCATATCTTTATCAAGAAGTATGTTCTTTCAAAATTCTAGTCAATTAGCTATGAGTATTAGTTTCTTCAACTATAAAATAATATCTGTCCCACAAGGTTGGTGTTATTATCAAGTTACGTAGTCGTGGATGTGATTTACAAATTGTAATCTTTATAATTATTATAGTTATTATTTTGAGAAAGAAGTTCAGGTAGACCTTGAATAGCTAACATTCAAGTTCTTTAAAACAGTGGTCCCCAACCTTTTTGGCACTAGGGACCAGTTTCATGGAAGATAATTTTTCCACAGATCGAGGTGGTGGGGGGATTGGTTTTGGGATGATTCAAGAACATTAAATTTATTGCGCACTTTATTTCTATTATTATTACATTGTAATATATAATTAATAGTTATACTACTCATCATAATGCAGAATCTAATGCCACTGCTGATCTGACAGGAGGTGGAGCTCAGGCGGTGATGTGAGCGATGGGGAGCAGCCGTAAATACAGACGAAGCTTTGCTCACACAGCTTCCTGTTCCTAACAGGCCATGGACTGGTATCAGTCCACAGCCTGGAGGTTGAGGACCTCAGCTTTAAACAGTCAGTATCTTTATTTTATTACCAAATTTGAAAAATTATAAAAAGGAGCTGCTATTTTCCAAAATGTCCACTCTTCCCATCCCTCAGTGAGAAACATCGAACATATCCCAGAGTGAATGTGGCCAGGGAAAATGCTTCTTTAGGGATTTCCTCTCCTCCAGAAATTTTAAAATGATGGGCAAAGGTTATAAATCAGTGATGACTCTAGTGATATTGTCAGCCAAAATCTGCTTCTATTTCTAATTGCCACCAGTGTCTCCTGGTCAGAAAAGGGAAAGGGTTTAATGTGAGGCAGGTGTGTGGGACATTTCTCTAGCACCTCTCCTTTTCTCCTTCCTCTAGAGTAGCCATAAAATGCCAGCAGCATCCCAAGAATCCAGCAGCTCATATATCTATATTACTGTTGTAAATGCAATAAAACTGGATGCTGAGAACTAATTGTCAAAATTGTCCATCTCTAACATATAGTGTTACTGTAGACAATAAATAAGAATAACTAATTACAAATGGCATTTTAATGTTCTAAGGAAGATGAGATAGTTATCTATATGATCTAAAAGAGATATTCAAAGCTGGACCCCTCAGTAGAACAGGAATTAAACATTAGAAAATAATGACATTTATTGAATGTGTGAATATATATGGGGGGGGTGTGTGTGTGTTGGCATGCACACTAGCCACCAGGTTGAAGGGTGGGACAAGGCGGGGCTCAAAGGTTGAGTATCAGAAGAAATAAGGGCTGACCCATCCCCTAAGGAATATTGAATTTAGTAGGGAGACTGTTAAGAGATGGAAATTAAGAATACTTACCTGATATACATTAGTGAGAGAAAATTAACAAATTGTAGCCTGAATTCATAAGAACTAAAATGACACAAATGACAAATCTTCCCTGTCCCCAACATAAATGATAATAGACCACTGCCAACATACTGATTCCACCAGAGTCAAGGGATTAAATTTTGAACATTTCGATAAGGTTTTTAATGAAGACTCTAACTCTCATAACCTGTGGTAGGCAGAATAATACCCCTCACCCCCCCAAAAGACATCTGTGTCTTAATCGCTGGAACCTGTGAATATGTTACATTACATGGACAATGGGACTATGCAGATACCATTAAGGTTAAGGACCTTGAGATGGGGAGATTATCCTGGGTAGGTTGTGTGTGTGGGCCCAACCTAATCACATGAGTCCCTAAAAGCAGAGGACCTTTCCCAGCTGAGGTCAGAATAAGAGAGAGATATGACCATGAATTAATAGTCTGAGAGATGCAATATGACTGGCTTTGAAAATGAAGGAAGAGAGCTCTGAGCCAAGGAATGTGGACAGCTTCTAAATGCTGTGTCCTCTGAAGACTAACAAAGGCAAGGAATCAGATTCTCCCCTAGGAACGAATGCTGCCCTGCTGACACCTGGATTTTAGCTCAGTGAGACCCATTGTAGACTTCTCCCTTACAGAACCCAAAGATAATAAATTTGTGTTACGTTTGTGACATTTTGTTACAGCAGCAATAGAAAACTAATACAAACTCTCTTTTTGAACGTCCTACCTTGAGAATGACTTTCCCCTTTATTTACCATACAGTTGTTTTGTTCTTGAACAATAGATGGTGCTAAGCATCCATGTTTCTAGTGTTGTCAGCCAGTTCCTCTAATTTAAAATAATTAAGACCATATGACAGCAGTTGAAACAGTTATTCATGAAAGTCTACAAATCACATTGTTACAGATTCAGAGAACCCGCACCAGAGTCGTGATGAATGGCAAGAAGTTGGAAATTTGGTTGCTATAATTCAAAAGTAACTACTTTTTAAAAAACCAAAGAACATGAAACCTATTTTCTGTTTGCTATATTGAATTGCTTACATCTCTTAAAAATATTAAAATGTGAACTACAACTCCCCTTCAAAAACAGTGAACACCCTGAAGCCATACAGCGTATGAAAGTGAATTGGAGATTAGAAACTACAGGGAAAAGATGTCTGCAAGAGAAGTATTGCTGCTGCTGTTTGTTTTTTCATCTGTGGCATGTGCGACACTTAAGAAAAAGCAGCAAAAGATGGCATTCATGCTTTTTCTTGCAAATTATTCACTGTGTTTTCTTATTAGTGTCAACTGTCAAGAAATGCAATGTTATTTATATTTAGCTCCTAGTGGACGAAGTTGTATCTTTTTGACTATTTTTTTATAGCATAAAGTATTATATATGTAGATTTTTTATATTTGATTGTTATGACTTTTGAGAGCATGATCTGTGCTATGATAATATTATTTTCTTTTTTTTTTTTTTTGAGACAGAGTCTCACTCTGTTGCCCAGGCTAGAGTGAGTGCCGTGGCGTCAGCCTAGCTCACAGCAACCTCAAACTCCTGAGCTCAAGCGATCCTCCTGTCTCAGCCTCCCGAGTAGCTGGGACTACAGGCATGCACCACCATGCCCGGCTAATTTTTTCTATATATATTTTTTAGCTGTCCATATAATTTCTTTCTATTTTTAGTAGAGATGGGGTCTCGCTCTTGCTCAGGCTGGTCTCGAACTCCTGAGCTCAAACGATCCGCCCACCTCGGCCTCCCAGAGTGCTAGGATTATAGGCGTGAGCCACCGCGCCAGGCCACGATAATATTATTTTCGACCACAGTTCTATATTCAATTCTCTGCGTCTAACTTAATAAAATGTGTGGTTGATATCTTGGGTGTGATGACTAGTGTTGTATAATGTAGTATTTTGATATTCAAGCAAACCTATTATAATAAGAAAAAAGGTGGTGCATTTTGGGTGCCCAGGGAGTGATGTGTTTGGAAAGATTTAGGAGCACTCGATGATCTCAATATCAATAACAATCACTACTTTCATTTTCTTTTCTAAATAGTATATTAAATATGCTCATATTGTGAATAAAAGCAAACACAGCCCTGAAGGATGAATACCTTTCAACTGAGACTGAAGGCAGGCAACACATATCCACTCAGAAAAACCACAAACTTATGGGAACTGAACGTTGAAGCCTTTGAAATTCTGAGACCATAGACTAGAAACATAGATAATGATAGAAATGTCAAGGGGACAACACATAATGTCAAGGAGACACCTCATTTCTGTCTAGGTAAATAACTTCTTAATCTCCTCTAAGCACAATTCAAGACTTCATCTGAAAGCCTCCTCTGTCACTCAAGGGCCAGTCCCAGGAAGACCTTGCTCCTACCCAGGTAAAAAGAAAGGACCAAGGGAAGGATGCTACATTTGCACAAAGTCCCCCCACCCCCCAAGTCACCGCTTATCGTGAGTACAACTGTTTTCTACTCTTGGATTAGTAAAATTAAGGAAATATTTAAAGAAGACTAAATCATGTGATTGAAAAGAATTACAAGCCATTGAGGCCCACACAGAGGAAGAAAGATATTCTTTAAAAATTAAAATTAATTTCTAAAATTTACTTAAGGAAAGAAGCAGCCAGAGCTATGATTTCCAAAGGGGAAACCAGGGAACTGGCAATAGTTTTAATTTTCAGCAGTGTCATGAAATGTGAGACCATTTTATTGTAAATCCAATGTCATGAGCAAAATGTTCCCACATCCAAATTTCATGAATTTATAGAAATTATTCACGTTGCGTTTATACACTTCAGAGGAGGAGGGTGAGGAGTTGTGTGTGACGACGGTTAAGACTGGAGTAGGGTGTGTGGGGGGCAGAGATAAGGTGGTGAGGCTGTTGGCTGAGGGGTTATAGGAAATCAGTTTCACTTAAAACTGACTTAAATGACCACCAGAGGGACTCCAAAGTTCACTCGTTGATACTACACCTCAGGCAAGAAGTGTTTCAGAAGATTCATAGGTGGTATATGAGTACACCATGCTAAATAGTTAAAATATAGATAAAATACAGCAGTAGACATTAGCCATCAGTTCAGAGAAAGAAACTCGGTTGTTCAAAATTGAGAACTTTAAGTGATCAACAGTGGGAGTAAAAACGACCCTAATAATGGATATGAGAGATTTGTTAAATAGCTAAATTTAGTCTGTGTTCCCTGCTGATTTAAGGCAGCCGCTGTTTTCTCTAGGTTGTCAGTGTCTGTGTTCTGCCAGAAGGTGTTGCTCTAATATAGCTGGGTTTGTAGGACAAAGTAATGTGGCATGAAATGTGGTCAGACTGGGTAAAAATGTAAACTGTGTAAGTATATAGAATTCAGGCACAAAGATATCCATTATATGGGGAAAGAGGGCTTTACTGTAGTGTGTGTCCCCACTATAAATAGTTCAGCAAAATGTAAACATGAAATATTTCCCCAGTGATATTTGCAGCCATATAAACAGTAGCCCTACTTTTCTTTTCATTAACTCTCATTTCTTAATAAAAGGACTTCTGTAGGGTAAAATTTGGGCAAAATAGAATGATCTGTAACTTTTTTATAACAGGGTGTAGCATACATGGAATAAAAACTGGAATTTAAAATCAGCAGGGTTTTTTTTTTTTTCAAACACAGCTTTGCTTTAATGTATAAGATCCCATATGTTATAGAAAAAAGCACAGTGAGTGCATTAAGAAAGACAAAACTAACAAAGGATTAAAGAAACTGTAATACAGTCCTCTTTTTAAAAAGTTAGAATTTCTTCTGATTTTGGTAAACAAAATTCAAACTGAATAGTTCTTTTAAAAATCTCATATGGTCTTTCAAAATTTTAAGCCCGATTATTAAAAATACTATCTTTGAACTGAGTTAAACTGTAATTTCTCTCAGACTTAATCCAGAACATATTAATTTTATTTTCAAAATTTAGACCAGGGCAACTAATTTTTTTTATGAAGACATTTACACCACAAGAAGGAAAGTAAATTAAGCATTTTTAAAGTTAACTTTGTGCGTTAACTCAGCAAAGGTAAACAAACTAAGAATAAACTAAAACACACAGATAATCTAGTCTCCTTTTAGATACTAGGCCTCAACCTTTCTCCCCTCCAATTTTTTTTTTTTTTAACCAAATTGGTAAAAATGGATCAGCGGAATTTGTGAATGCCCTTTCCACTTAGTTTTGCCTAGCTTACACTTCACTTGCATTGAAAATTTGGCCCCGGCATGATTTTGACCAGAAAGTTTTCTCTGACTCCTAGGAAAAACACCTCATTTGTATTACAGAGTACTCTGTGTCTGTTTCCCCATTTTTTTTTTTTTTTGGAGACAGAGTCTCACTCTGTTGCCCAGGCTAGAGTGAGTGCCGTGGCGTCAGCCTAGCTCATAGCAACCTCAAACTCCTGAGCTCAAGCGATCCTCCTGTCTCAGCCTCCCGAGTAGCTGGGACTACAGGCATGCACCACCATGCCCGGCTAATTTTTTCTATATATATTTTTAGCTGTCCATATAATTTCTTTCTATTTTTAGTAGAGATGGGGTCTCGCTCTTGCTTGGGCTGGTCTCGAACTCCTGAGCTCAAACGATCCGCCCACCTCGGCCTCCCAGAGTGCTAGGATTACAGGCGTGAGCCACCTCGCCCGGCCTGTTTCCCCATTGCACTTATTCTATCATAAGCAAGGCTATGTCTTATTTGTCTAATGCTTGGCACGATGCCTACAAGGTAGATGTTGACTAAATGTTTGTATGACTGAGCTAAAACGAAATTAATTAAGACTAGACAATCCCAAAGTGGGTCAATTAGTTCTTTGGCAATCAGTTTTGGGTTTCCTTCAATCATTATTTGTAACAACCTCTGTAGAGCTTCGTAGAAAATCGAGAATCCTGCTTCTTAAAACGAAACAAAACAAATTCTGTAGGGATAGAGCCGATTAATGAAGCCTGCACCTAGTAGCGTTTGAATATTGTGTTGGAAATCAAATGGCTGCAGAAGAGGTCAGCAGGGTTGTGTCCAGGGTCTGGAATCTCCTTACTGATTTCTTCTTAAAGGGAGAGTGAAAGAGGAGGAAGTGTCAGGACTTATAACCAGATTTCAAAGTTCTGAGAGTTCCATGGGAGAACTTTGGAAAGAGTGTAAAATACATTCTGAGAATAAATTTATTTGATTTTATCTTAGATATGCGAGTGACAGGAGATATGGGGAAATACTTGTATTTTGAATTTGGTTCAAGAATGTTAGGGAAAAAAAACCCATAAAATTGCCCTCACATCTTTTGATTATAGAGTTGAAAAAAGTATTTAGACTTCAATACAATATTTTTTTTTTTCAAATCAATGTCAGAGGTGTAATTTATTGTTTTCAATGTTTTACTTTCTCCATTCTTTCATTTATCTAAGGCTGCAGTCCCCAACCCCTGGGCAGTGGCCTCGTAGGACTGGGGTGGCACAGCAGGAGGTGAGCAGTGGGGGAGCGAGAAGGTTCATCTGCATTTACAGCTGCTCCCCCATCGCTCACATCACTACCTGAGTTCAGCCTCCCCCCGCTGCCCTGACCCGGGGCCCCCAGTCCCTGGGAATGAAACTGGTCCCTGGTGCCAAAAAGTTTGGGGACTGCTAATCTAAGGGACATTATTTTTTTCCTCTGTCATGGTTCTATGTGAGCACCCTTGTTTCTATCACCACCTCTGATGTGTATGGAAAGATTCTTGGTTAATCCAGAGAAAGTTCTGGTCCAATTACTAAGTCGTAAAGTGTTTTATTTTAATATGTATTTATAAATAAATAAGAGATAGGGTTTTGCTCTGTTGCCTGGGCTAGAGTGCAGTGGTGTCATCATAGCTCACAGCAACCTCAAACTCCTGTGCTCAAGCAATCCTCCTGCCCCAGCCTCCTAAATAGCTTGGACTACAGACATGTGCCACCATGACAGGCTAATTTAAAAAATTTTTTTACATATGAGGTCTCACTATGTTGCCCAGGCTGATCTCAAACTCTTGGCCTCAAGTAATCCACACACCTCAGCCTCCCAACATGCTGAGAATACAGGTGTGAGCCACTGTGCCTGGCCACAAAGCATTTTAAAAGGAAATATTTGTGTTTATCTCATAAGTAACTATTTTCTATTTTATATGAAGGAGTTAAAAGTTGCTGTATAATCTCATGACAGCTTTCATTGATCCAAAAAGAAACTCAATAACAGATTTGATTCTGTTTGGGAAGGAGTAAATTGCTTATTTTAAGGTTATTTCCTAACTATTTCTGGGCCCTTAAATTATGGTGAACCAATAATCTGAACAATAAGCAAGCAATATTTCCTCAACATGGAGATTGGATCCTAAATTAAGGTAGCAGCCAATAGAGCTGCTTTTCCACAGATAAGTGATATTAACAAATGGCTTCTATGTAACACATTGTGAAATGGAGTTTTACATTCTGTATCTTTATTTATTTAAGGGAGAACTATTTTTAGTAATTAAGATTGTGATGTGATCTGGTACAATTTTATATGCTAATTAGATTAAGTGAAAAGCAGGCAAATCTGCATCAACTCTGTGTTGGGTAGACATGGTCTATTCATTCGACAAATATATATTGAGTGCCTACTATGACTGTTCCAGGCCCAGTCATCCCTTGTTATCCACAGGAAATTTTTTCCAGGACTTCCCTCTGATACCAAAATCCTTGGATGCTCAAGTCCCTTATATAAAATGATGCAGTATTTGCATATAACCTACACACATCCTCCAGTTTACTTTATCTATCTATCTATCTATTTATTTGAGACAGAGTCTCTCTCCGTCACCCTGGCTAGAGCGCAGTGGCATCAGCCTAGCTCACAGCAACCTCAAACTCCTGTGCTCAAGCAATCCTCCTGCCTCAGCCTCCTGAGTAGCTGGGACTACAGGTGCATATCTCATGCCTGGCTAATTTTTCTGTTTTTTAGAGCTGCGATCCTGCTCTTGCTCAGGCTGATCTTGTACTCCCGATCTCAAATGATCCTCCAGCTTGGGCCTCTCAAAGTGCTAGGATTACAGGTGTGAGGCACTGCACCCAGCCTTCAGTTTACTTGAAATCATCTCTAGATTGCTTATCAAACCTAATACAATATAATGCTATGTAAATAGTTGTTATACTGTGTTGCTTAGGAAATAATGACAAGAAAAAAGTCTGTACATGTTCAGTACAGGTGCATTTTTTCCCCCAAATATTTTCCATCCATGGTTGGTTGAATCCATGGATGTGAACCCATGGATACAGAGGACTGTACCTGGGATACATGGGTGAACTGAATGACAAAGATCCCTGCCTTTGTGGAGCTTGCATTCTAACACAGGGGGAGTGGGATAAACACCACGTAGCTAGAGCTGAGTGTGTGTGGGGTGGGGGAAATAGGAAATAGGTCATTGTAGGACTTTTGATTTAACTCTCTGCATGATGAGGCTCACTTTTGAAAAGGATCCTTCTGGCTGCTGTGTGGAGGGGCATAGACTGTACCAGCAGATAGACCTGTTAGGAGGCTATTTAGTAATCCAGATGAGTGGTGAAGGTAGCTTGGACCAAGGTGGTGGATGTGCTGATGGTAAGAAGTTTTGGATTCTGGATATATTTTAAAGGTAGAGTCAATGGGATTAGATTAGATTAGTTAAGAGCTGTGTGAGAGACAGCTAAGGATAACTCTTAAGGTTTTCAAACTGCTCAGCTGGAAATAGGGACAAAATGGAGAATAGAAGGAAATGAGTTGGTGACAATAAGTATAAATAACTCCTCCAGGAAGAATTCATAGAGAGAAGTGTAAAGAAATGGCACTCTATGGCCGGGCGTGGTGGCTCACGCCTGTAATCCTAGCACTCTGGGAGGCCGAGGTGGGCGGATCGTTTGAGCTCAGGAGTTCGAGACCAGCCTGAGCAAGAGCGAGACCCCATCTCTACTAAAAATAGAAAGAAATTATATGGACAGCTAAAAATATATATAGAAAAAAAAAATTAGCCGGGCATGGTGGCTCATGCCTGTAGTCCCAGCTACTCGGGAGGCTGAGACAGGAGGATCGTTTGAGCTCAGGAGTTTGAGGTTGCTGTGAGCTAGGCTGACGCCACGGCACTCACTCTAGCCTGGGCAACAGAGTGAGACTCTGTCTCAAAAAAAAAAAAAAAAAAAAAAAAAAAAAGAAATGGCACTCTAATCACAGGAGACTTGGGGTCAGGAGATAGTTATTTTATTTTATTTTTATTTTTATTTCAGAATATTACAGGAGTGCAAACATTTTGGTTACATGGATTACTTTTGTACAGTTTGAGTCAAAGTTATAAGAGTGTCGATTACCCAGAAAGCGTGCATTGTACCTATTACATGTGAATTTACCCCCCCCACCTGCTTGATTTATGTTGAATTTTACTACCAGACGTACACATGAGTGTTGATCATTTAGTTCCAATTTAATAGTGAGTACATGTGGTGTTTCTTTTTCCATTCTTGTGATACTTCACTTAGGAGAATAGTCTCCACTTCTATCCAGATTATTACGAACGGTATTAGTTCACCATTTTTTTTTTTTATGGCTAAGTAGCACTCCATGGTATACATATAGCACATTTTATTAATCCACTCATGTATTGATGAGCACTTGGGTTGTTTCTACATCTTTGCGATTGTGAATTATGCTTCTGTAAACATTCGAGTGTGAGCTTCTTTTTTATAAAATGTCTTTTTTTCCTTTGGGTAAATACCCAGTAGTGGAATTGCTGGATCAAATGGCAGAACTACTTTTAGTTCTTTGAGCTATCTCCACACTATTCTCAATAGAGATGGAACTAGTTTGCAGTCCCACCAACAGTGTATGAGTGCTCCTTTCTCTCTATATCCATGCCAGCATCTGTTGTTTTGGGACTTTTTGATAAAAGCCATTCTGACTAGAGTTAGGTGATACCTAATTGTGGTTTGATTTGCATTTCCCTGATGATTAGAGATATTGAACATTTTTTCATATGTTTGTTGGCCATTAGTCTATCTTCTTTTAAAAAGCTTCTGTTCATGTCTTTTGCTCACTTATTAATGGAGTTGTTTGATGTCTTCTTGCTAATGTGCTTGAATTTTTTGTAGATTGTGGTTATTAGCTCTTTATCAGATGTATATCATGCAAATATTTTCTCCCATTCTGTAAGTTGTCTATTCACCCTATTGATTGTTCCCTTGGCTGTACAGAAGGTGTCTAATACAGGTCCCATTTATTTAGTTTTGTTGTTGCTGTGATTGCCTTTGGGGTCGTCTTCATAAATTCTTTGCCTAGGCCAGTATATACTAAAAGAGTTTTTCCAACTTCTTCTTCTAGAATTCTTATAGTTTCATGCCTTAGATTTAAGGTTGTTACCCATCGTGAATTAATTTTTGTGAGTGGTAAGAGGTGTGGATCCTGTTTCAGTCTTCTACTTGTGGCTATCCAATTTTCCCTGCACCAGTTATTGAATAGGGATTCTTTTCCCCATTGTGTGTTTTTGTCTGCTTTGTCAAAGATCAGATGGCAGTATGAGGATGGTTTATTTTAGATGGGACAAATAATGGCATGAAAATAGGCTGATGATGATCCAGTAGAGGGAAAATTTAATGATGCAGCAGAAAGGGGAGAATTTCTTCAGTGAAATCCTTGAGGAGACTAGAGGGGTCCACGTGTCCAAGGTCCAAATGCAGGGTTTGGAGACTGAAACCGGATGATTCATCTCTGATACCTGGCAGGAAGGTAGCATATGTAACTGAGGTGGGACTGGAATTCAATGAAGTCCTGTTGGAGTCAGAGCTGAAGCTTTATCCACTATGCTATGCCAGAAGAAGAAAAAAATGAAGCTAATCATGGCATTAAACCACCCCTTCTGATGATTTGTATGCCTGCCATAATCCGTGAAACATAGAGAAGCATCATGATGCCTTGGAAAGCAGAGGCATCAGAAGACCTCCTCTTACCTCCCTTGGGTGTGTGCTTCACCATTTGTAAAGCGAGACTAGTATTACAATACACACGAAAGTGCTTTAAGCTCTAATGAGCTGTACAGAACATACCCTAAGATTACTCTAATATTCAAGGGCATTAACTGCCCCAAGTCCTTTGTACCCCTCCCCTAGTCCTTTGCACATCTTCCTCCTTTTCTCATTCTTGTTTCAGCTCAGAGAGGTCTTCTTTGACCACACTGAAGCGGTCCCCACTACCCTCACTGACTCAACCATTCTCTAACCCATTACTGTATTTTATTATCTTCTTAGCACTTATGCATATTTGAAATAATCTTACACAGTTATTTGCCTGGCTATACATTGATTGTCGGTCTTCTCCTGCTGAAATGTAGACATACAGGAAGGCAGGGACTTGGTCTCTCTTGTTCACCATTTTCTTCCCGTAGCCTAGAACAGTACCGTGCACATAATGGGTCCTCAATAAATACCTATTGAGTGAGTGACTGAATGTCATTATTATCTTAAGTAGAGATAACATTCCAAAATAAAATATCAATTTAAAGAAAATGATGAGAAATTGTTAGCATTTTAAATTTTATTATTTAACTCTGAACAGCAATAGTGAATGACTTCAATTCCATGTGAGCTTCCAAAACAGTTTGCTAACAATTCTCCTCTTCTGTGATTTCCCTCCAGGAGAAAAATCTTATTTGATGTGTTTAACAACTGTATTAATTCATTACCATGACAAACATGAGAGAGTTGTAGCAAATTGCATATCTTAAGAAACATTCAATAAATATTAAGTGAAGAAAGGAGACTTGTCTCTTATTTTAATAGAGTTAGTGTCTCCCTTCTTAGAGACTATTAATGCTCTTTTTTTCTTTTGCTTGATTATAGCAAAGAAATGTATGATTTAAAAGAATGTCTAAGAAGGGAGATGTACTCAGAGTCTGGACCCAAGACAGTCAGCTGTTCTCCCTTCTGAAAGGACTTTCAAGAGATGGTGTTTGCACCTCCTTAATCCTTACCTTAATCGTGGTTCATGTGATTGTGTATGACTTCTGCCATTTCACGTGAACTGAACTCTCCAAAATGGGAGAATTACATGTGGTGGTCATTTGGCCCTTTCTTCTGAAGATCCAGTTATTTTCCAGTGAGGTTAGCAGGCTTCACACTCCAGAATTTGTCACAGAAAAATTAACGCACAGCTTTTGCTAATGGGTAGATAGGCAGGCAAAAGTGAGAATTGACCCACTATATTTAATAATAGATGACTATAAAGCCATAATATAGATGTATAGAAGGACGGTGGGATAGCTTGTCCCCCCCCCAACATTTCTCTACTTTCTCTGTTAATAGCTGTGTGACTTGTGATTATTTTTTGCAGCAGATAATAAAATTTCTCCTATTCCAAATCCTATAGCTATTTTGCCTTCCTTCCTTCCATCTTTCCTTCCTACCTTCCTTTTTCTCTTCCTTCCTCCCTCCTTTCCTTCTATCCTTTCTCAAATGCTGTCTTTATGCATAATGAGGCCTCACAGGGAGACTAAAGTCAATCTTTCTTAGAACTTGCCAAAAAAGTAGAATAAATCTAAAGTAATAGAAAGTTTATCTTTCCTACATTTCTGTTAGAAAGAGATTTCCATCATCTGTGTGCCTCCTCGTGTGAGCGTTCAGAGTCCTGTGTGCAGCTGCAGAGATAAGAACTGTGAGTTGTGCTGTAGAGTTGACTCTGACCGTGCTGACGGCCCATCAAGCAGCCATGTGAACGAAAATTTATCATTTTCCTTTTCTTCCCTACACTGACGCATCAGAATCTAAAAAGGTAGAAATTCTTATTGCATTCTCTTAATTTACTGAGAAGATATTTCCAAGGAAGGCCACGTGCATTTCAAGCAATGAAAATCAAGTTCATTTGCTTGTGAAACTATAAAACGCAACTGCCTCATCACTTATCATCCATATTTCTAGCCTTTTGTACACCCTACCTCCACCAGCCTTTATCTCTGATTAATTAACTGTTTACCTACCTTCCTCATTAAACTATGAGTTCTCATAGAGCAAATCATCTTAGTTCCTTTGCATTCCCAGGGCTTACACAGCATGGATCACATAATAAGTGAGTAAATATTTTGGCAATGAATGAGTTACATTAGAATATACTTCTTATTACATGGTAATGAATTCTGTGTTAAATTTACACCATACAATCTGTCTCTTTGCCCCAGGACTGTGTACCCTCACTGCTCCCTCAGTGGATTGGCCCTTAAAACTCTGAACTGCCTTTATCAGATGGCAATATGTGAAAGGTACAAACTTCAGACCAGTTTACATCAAGTAGGCTTGCAAGAAACATTAAAGCATGACCACCAACAAGCAGTGAAAAATTCCAGAAACAAAATTACAAGTACATTTACATTACCATTTTCAAACTGCTTTCACTCACAAAGAAAAGTATTTATGTTAGGTTGTCTATCAACATGAATGACATTTTTCTCCATAAACATTGAGATTCTGACCTTTTCTCCTTCATTTTAAAGAAGGAAAATTAAAGTCAAAACTATTTATATAATTCTTTTTATTTATTTATTTTTTTTTAATTTTTTTGAGACAGAGTCTCACTCTGTTGCCCAGGCTAGAGTGAGTGCCGTGGCATCAGCCTAGCTCACAGCAACCTCAAACTCCTGGGCTCAAGTGATCCTCCTGCCTCAGCCTCCCGAGTACCTGGGACTACAAGCATGCACCACCATGCCTGGCTAATTTTTTCTATATATATATTTTAGCTGTCCATATGATTTATTTCTATTTTAAGTAGAGATGGGGTCTCACTCTTGCTCAGGCTGGTCTCGAACTCCTGAGCTCAAGCAATCCTCCCGCCTCCGCCTCCCATAGTGCTAGGATTACAGGCATGAGCCACCGCGGCCGGCCTATTTATATAATTTTTCCTGGACCAGTCAGTGGTAGCTGATACCAAGGACACATAGTTTCTGGTGATGGAGTCAAATTAGGACAGGTGTGATTCAGTAGAGTTCACCATGTCACCATTTCCATCCTCCAGGTTGGAAAAGAATCACTACCTGGACACCTTATGAAATCAGGGCATGCTAGAAGAAACTGATGGTTCAGCAGCAGTAGTTTGGCTGTGCTTTTTCTTGTCATCAAATAGCATTTTGAGGGGTTCAGACCCTTTATCTTGAAAGAGGGAGGGACAAAAACAATCTAGCACTAATTTACACCAAACTCACAGAGCACTTAAAATATGCTCCTAAACTGGCCCATTAGTTTGTTGCCTGACCTCAGCAAAAGGAAGTCAATCTGATTTTACCACTCAGACCTCCACATTCAGAAGATGCACGGTTGGATACATTGCTGGCCATATAAGGAATAAAAGTAATGATGTTAAATTTTTAAAAGAGAATATATTGTAAACTGTTACTTCCCCATTGCTTTTGATAGAGGGCTTTGTTTATTTGTCACCCCTCTCCAAACAAAACAAAATCCAAGCCAGTGAGGATGAGGATGGAAGTCTTGTATAAACAGTACAGCTTTTCTTGAACTTCAGTAGGGTCAAAGCAACCTAGATCTTCATGCCAAAGTCAGTACTTAACGTCTGTCTCATAAAACTTAGAGAAGACCATAATTTATGCAATGTGGATTATAAGATTAATTGAAGAATGATGAATCAGACAATCTGGCATCCTGGGGAATAGCTTAATAGGTATAAATTAAAATTCTATCACACAGTTAAAAGTTTAAAATTACAGTTAGATAGGAAGAAGTTCAAGAGATCTATTGTACAACATGGTAACTTTAGTTAGCAATATATTGTATTGTTGAAAAATGCTAAGAGAGTGGATGTAAAGTGTTCTCACCATGTGAGGTAATGTATATGTTAATTAGCTAGATGTAGTCATTCCACAATTTATATATACTTCAAAGCATCATGTTGAACACCGTAAATACACATAATTTTATCTGTCAATTTTTTTGAACAAAAACTAAAATGCAGCCACTAATTTCCTTTCATTCACCTCCTTTCTTCAGTTTCACCTTGAAATAGCAGCAACAATGTATAAACATTGGGCATAAACCCATCTTTCTCAAGGACAAATGATCAGTAATGGTGTGTCCAAATACATATATTTATCCAACTTGGATGCAATTTGTATTTTTTATCTTTAGGAAGAACCTTGATTGTGATGGTAGTTTTTAAAGCAATGGCTTCTGAAATACTCCAGATTGGAGCAGCAACATACTCATGTATATGTAGATTTATTTTATCAGATTTTTGAGGTCAAAATGATCCTTCGAAAAAAAGTTAATTTTGCATTAATGTGACTCATATAGTCACAGTTATCCAGGTTACTGAACCAGAGTTTCATTTTCTTTTTTCTTTTCTTTTTTTTAAATTTCAAAATATTAAGGGGGTACAAATGTTTGAGATGACGTGGACTGTTCTCGAATGCTTGAGTCCCAGCTATAGGAATGCCTGTCACCCAAATAGTTTTCATATTACCCATTTGGTTGGTTTATTCCCCGCCCTTCCTCTTCCCTCCCCCCTGGTTAATTTCCATTGAGTTTTACTTCCCTCTGTGCACATGTGTGATCTTTGGTTAGCTCCAGCTTAATAGTGAGTATATGTGGTGTTTGTTTTCCATTCTTGAGATACTTTACTTAGGAGAGTGGTCTCCAGTTCCAGGAAGATTGTTGTCAAAGGTATTATTATTACATCTTTTTTATGTTTGAGTAGTATTCTGTGGTATACATATACCACATTTGGTTAATCCACTCATGAAATGGTGGGCACTTGGGTTGATTCCACATCTTTGCAATTATGAATTGTGCTGCAATAAACACTTGGGTACAGATGACTTTTTGATGAAAAGTCTTCTTTTCTTTTGGGTAAATACTCAATACTAGGATCAAATGGTACGTCTACTTTTAGTTCTTTGAAGAATCTCCATACTGTTTTCCACAGAGGTTGTACTAATTTGCAGTCCCACCAATAGTGTATGAGCGTTCCTTTCTCTCTGCACCCATGCCAGCATCTATTGTTCTTAGGCTTTTTAATAAAAGCTATTTTAACTGGGGTAAGGTGATATCTCATTGTGGTTTTAATTTGCATTTCCCTGATAATTAGTGATGTTGAGCATGTTTCCATATGTTTATTGACCATTTGTCTTTCTTTTGAGAAGCTTCCATTTATATTTTTTGCCCACTTTTTAACACAGTTGGTTTTTTTCTTGCTGATTTGCTTGAGTTCTTTATAAATTCTGGTTATTAGCCCTGTATCTGATGTGTAGCTTGTGAATATTTTCTCTCATTCTGTAGGTGTCTATTTGCTCTACTGATTGTTTCCGTAGCTGTGCAGAAGATTTTTAATTTAGTCAAGTCCCATTTATTAATTTTTGCTGTTGCCATGATTGCCATTGGGATCTTTTTTATAAATTTTTTGCCTAGGCTGATATCTAGAAGCATTTTTCCTACATTTTCCTCTAGAATTCTTATGGTTTCATGCCTTAGATGTAAGTCTTTTATCCATCTTGAATTAATTTTTGTGAGTGGTGAGAGGTAGGGATCCTGATTCATTCTTCTGCATGTGGCTATCCAATTTTCCCAGCACTATTTATTGACTAGGGCTTCTTTTCCCCAATGTACACTGTTGTCTGCTTTGTCAAAGATCAGTTGGTTGTAGGTAGATGGATTTATATCTGGGTTCTCTGTTCTATTCCATGTGTCTATTTTTGTACCAATACCTTTCCGTTTTGGTTATTGTAGTATGGTTTGAAGTATGGTAATGTGATGCCTACAGATATATTCTTTTTGCTTAAGATTGCTTTGGCTATTTGGGCTCTTTTCTGGTTCCAAATGAAGCAAAGAATTATTTATTCTATATCTGTGAGGTATGACTTTGGTAATTTGGTGGGAATTGCATTGGATTTGTAAGTCACTTTGGGATTATGGACATTTTAACAATGTTTTGATTCTACCTATCCATGAATATGATATGTTTTTCCATTTGTTTGTATCCTCTGTGATCTCTTTCCTCAGAGTTCATAGTTCTCCTTGCAGAGGCCTTTCACTTCCTTGGTTAAGTATATTCCTAGGTATTTTATTTTCTTTGTAGCTATTGTGAATGGTATTGAGTCTTTGATTTGACTCTCAGCTTGACTATTGTTGGTATAGAGGAATGCTACTGATTTATGTATGTTGATTTCATAACCTGAGACTTTGCTGAATTTATTTATCATTTCCAGGCACTCTTGGTGGAATCTTTGGGGTTTTCTAGATACAGGATCATATCATCAGTGAAGAGCAATAGTTTAACCTCCTCTTTCCAGATTTGGATATCCTTAATTTTCTTCTTTTGCTTGATTTCCCTGACTAGGACTTCCAGCACAATGTTGAATAGAAGTGGTGACAGTGGACATCTTTGTCTTGTTCCAGTTCTTAGAGGGAATGCTTTCAACATTTCCCCATTCAGTATGATGTTGGCTGTGAGTTTGTCATATATGGCTTTTATAATTCTGAGATAAGTTCCTTCTACGCCTAGTTTGTTGAGGGTTTTTAATCATGAAAGGGTGCTGGATTTTGTCAAATGCATTTTCTGCATCTATTAAGATGATCATATGGTCTTTGTTTTTGCTTTTGTTTATGTGGTGAATCACATTTATTGATTTATGTATGTTGAACCATCCTTGCATCCCTGGGATGAAGCTCCTGGTGGATTATTTTTTGTTATGCTAATATTTTATTGAGGATTTTTGTATCTATATTCATAAGGGATATTGGTCTGTCGTTTTCTTTTTTTGTTGTGTCCTTTCCTGGCTTTGGTATCAAGGTGATACTGGCTTTGTAGAATGAGTTGGGGAGGAGTCCCTCCTTCTCACTATTATGGAATAATTTCTACATTATGGGTGCCAGATCTTCTTTGTATGTCTGATAGAATTTGCCTATGAATCCATCTGGTCCAGGGATTTTTTTTTTTACAAGGTTTTTTATTACTGATTTGATCTCACTATTCGTTATTGGTCTGTTCAGGAGTTCTATTTCTTTCTGGTTGAGTCTTGGGAGGTTGTGTGTTTCTAGGAACTTGTCCATTTCCTCTACATTCTCTAGTTTCTATGTGCAGAGATTTACATAGTATTCATGGATAATGTTTTGTCTTTCTGTGGTATCAGTTGTGGTATCACCTTTTTCATTTCTGATTAAGCTTATTTGGGTCCTTTCTCTCCTGTTCTTAGTTAATCTAGCAAGAGGCCTGTCAATTTTGTTTATCTCTTTGAAGAACCAACTTTTTGGTTTGTTAATTCTTTGTATTCATTTTTTTTTTGTTTTACAATTCATTTAGTTCTGCTCTGACCTTCATTATTTCTTTTCTTCTGCTAGTTTTGAGTTTGCTTTGTTCTTCCTTTTCCAGTTCCTTGAGGTGTGACTTTAAGTTGTTTGTGATTTTTCTGTCTTTTGATGTAGGCATTTTAGGCTATGAATTTTCCCCCTGAGGAATGCTTTTACTTTGTCCCAAAGATTTTGATAGCTTGTGTCCCCTTTGTCATTCAGCTCAAATAATTTTTTGATTTCTATCTTAATTTCATTCTTGATCCAATAGTCAGTCAGCAGCAGGTTGTCTAATTTCCTTGACTTCGTGAAAGTTTGTGTATTTTTCTTGTGATTGATTTCTAGTTTTATTCCTCTGTGGTCTGAGAAGGTACACGGTATAATTTTTATTTTTTTGAATTTGTTGAAGCCAATTTTGTGGCCTAAGATATATCAGTCTGGGAGAATGTCCCATGTCCTGCTGAGAAGAATGTGTACTCTATAGTTTTGGGGTAGAATGTTCTGTAAATGTCTGTTAGGTCCATTTGATTTAGAGTTTGGTTTAAATCCATTACTTCTTTATTTATTTTCTGTTTTGATGATTTTTCAAGCTCTCATGGTGGGATGTTTAGCTCCCTGGCAATTATGATGGTGCTGTTTATTTCTTTGCTTAGCTCTACTAAGATTTGCTTTATATATCTGGGAGCTCCTGTGCTGGGTGCATATATGTTTAAGATTGTTATGTCTTCTTATTGGATAGCTCCCTTTACCATTATATAAAGACCTTCTTTGTCTTTCTTAAAGTCAATTTTATCTGATATGAATACGGCTACACCTACTCTCTTTTGATTTCCATTTGTGTGGAATATTTTTTTCAACCCTTTTGTATTGAGTGTACGTGTATTCTTGTGGTTTAGATGTGTCTCCTGGAGACAACAGATACTTGGGTCGTGTTTTTTCATCTATTCAGCCAGATGTGTCTTTTGAGAGGAATATTCAGTCCATCCACATTAATTGATAGCATTGATATATAGGATATTGGTCTGTTTATCCTGTTAAGTCATCCCTTATTGCTTTGTTTTACCTCTTGTTCTATTGTTTTATAGGAGTTGTGAGTTTTGGGGATTTTTTTTTTAGGTGAATTTACACTGGTGGGTACCTGTAAATACCTTGGGCTGATTTGTATACAGTGCTGTTCTGAGTATTTCATGCAGAGCAGGTCTGGTCAGGCAAATTCCCTCAGTGTTTGCTTGTCTGGAAAAGACTTAATTTCTCTGTTAATTGTGAAACTTAGTTTTGCAGGATACAAAATTCTAGGCTGGTAGTTTTCTATTTGTGTTGATTGAAGATGGGGCCCTAATCCGTTCTGGCTTGTAAGGTTTCCACTGGGAAGTCTGCAGTTATCCTGATGGGTTTTCCTTTGTATGTTATTTGATGCTTTCATCTTGCTGCTTGCAGAATTTTCTCCTTCATTTTGACTTTAGCCAAGTTGATTACTATGTGTCTGGGAGATGACCTATTTACTATGAATCTTCCCAGTGTTCCATGTCCATCTTGTATCTGTATGTCTGAATTTCTGGTGATGCCTGGGAAGTTTTCCTCAATAATTTCTTCAAATAGGTATTCCATGCTTTTCATTCTTTCTTCTTCTCCCTCTGGGATACCTATTATTAGAATATTAGTTTGCTTCACACAATCCCATCTCTCTCTGTGATTGCTTAGACTTTTTTATACTCTCCTCTACCTCTTTGAATGACTGGGTTATCTCAAGAACCTTGTCTTCAAGCTCTGAAATTCTTTCTTCTCCTTGGATTAGCCTGTTGTTAAAGCTTTCTACTGCATTTTGAAATTTCCTAAACGACTCTCATTTCTTTAAGTTCTATTATATCCTTTGTTATGTTGTCTCGCTCCCTAGTGACATTTTCATTTTTTTCATTGATTTTCTGAAATACCTTTTTAACTTCTTTTTGTTGGTTTTCAACTTTCTCTTCAATTCCATTCATCTTATTTGCCATATATATTCTGAATTCCATTTCTGTCATTTTGGCAATTTCCTTGTGGATGGAGTCCACTACTGTAGCTCCATTATATTCTCTTAGGGGTGTCAAACTATTTTGTTTTTTCATATTGCCAGGGTTCTTTTGCTGGTTTCTTCTCATTTGGCTCCTCTTCTCTTGGCTCTGGGTTAACAGGTATTCAGGGCACCTGTGCTCCTTAGCTGGGGCTCTCTCAAACCAAGTCCAGAAGTGATGGCTTTTCAGGGCTGGGGGGTCCTGAGTGAAGTGTTGGTCCTCAGAGAGTTTCTGCCAGACCAATGGTAGTGGTGGGGACTCAGTTGTGGGGTCTTTTGGATTGGTCACAACTCTGGAGTCTCAGGGTGGAATTGTAGGCCCAGCAGGGGCCCAGGAGCAGAACCTTGGACGCAGGCACAGCAAGAGCTTCAGAGCTGGCTCTGGGGATTTTGGGGGCAGAGTCGCCCATATGTGGGGCTGTTCTACCAGCAGGGGGACTGTTGATGCCCGGTCACACAGGTGGGGGTTTGTCTCAGCAGCCCAGGGTCTGCATAGGCAGGCTGGAGCTGGTGGTTGGCCAAGGTTCTCTCCCAACTCTTAGAACCCACTGAGGCAGTCACCCCAGGTTTCTCAAGTTGTGTTTGTGGTGCCTGAGGCTCCTCCTGTGTTTGGGTCCCATGCTGGGGAGGAGTCATGTTCGGCCCTCAGTCACAAGGCATGACACTGGGGAGCATCCGTTCCCTCCCCGGCCCGCTTGGGGTGATGCAAATGTTACTACTAGATGGCTAGATCCTGAGTGGACCTGGCTTTGTGTACCAGAGTGATCAGGATGTCATCAGTTGCAGAAGTCTGGGATTGGCAGACATCATATCTCTGCTGCATCAGCTCTCCAGTGGAATGTTTCTGCTCAGGCTCTGAAGCAGCTCCCTGATCAGCCCAGAGGTCTGCAGTGGAAGAGGGAGACCCCTCACAGATTAAGCTACCTATAACTTTTATTCCTCTCCTATAAAAAACAGTGTCCCCTCAGGTTGCCTCTTTCCTGCTGTCTTCACCTCTTCCCAGCAGTGTGAATTGTACTGGGACACCAGCTTAATCTCCAAGACAGTGGGTGATACTTACAAGAATCAATCATGCCCTCTTTGATTGAATTGGTAGATGCCGTTATGAGCTACAGAGTTGTTCTCCCTGTTAGTGGTTGATGCTTGCTGGAGAGAGCCAGCTGCCGAGATGTTCTTTTGTACCTGTGATAAGCTGTAATCTCTCAGGTGGAGTGTTTGAATGACCCAGGCTTTGGGAAGGTACCTGTACTTCCTAGGGGCTTGCTTGGACCCCACCACAGCAGAGGTGGATGGAAAAGCAAGGCCAGGTGTGGTTAGGCTATGTGAGCCTGAAAGATTTTGCAAGGCTCAGAGGTTGTTTTCCTGGCTGCTAGAGGGAGCCACTGGGAGGAGGGTTGAGGCAGGCTCTCCAGACCAGGAAGGCTGCTATTGAGGAAGGGGCCACAATTCCCCGATGGCCCAGATACCTCAATGCACCATACTCAGTTGCTATGGTGCTGCGGGCTGGGATCTTCCCTTCAGGGGACCCTTCCTGGTCCAACAGTGCAACTTTGAGCCTCAGCAGGGCTCCAAGGTTACTTTCCCAGTTGCTAGGGAAAACGGCTGGGAGGAGACTCAAGGAGGTTCTCCAGACCAGGGCTGGTGGGGGCGGGGAGGAGCCACAAATCCCTAAAGGCCTGGGCCATGCTTGGCTGCTATGGTACCATGGGCTGGGATCTTTCCCTCTGGAGGACCTGTCCTAGCCCAACAGCATGGCTTTCCTGCAGAGCGGGATGGGTGGTCTCCCAGATCGCCATGTCGCAGAACCCCCAGTTTTCTCCCATCAGTTCTCTTCATGTGGGCTCTCTCACCTGATTCCAGCTCCCAAACCTCCTCCCTGTGTCCCCCAGTAACCTGTTTGAGTCCGGGGCCCACAGGATCTAGCCTGCATATCTGACCCACTGGCATGCATGTCTGCAAAACACCAGTGGGCAGGGAGTTCCCAGATCGGGCACCCCAGGCCCACTGCAGGTCCTCAAGGGAAAAGGCATGGGCCCCACTCTCTGTGGAACCCTCAGACTGGAGTACATGCTAGCTGGGGAGGGGCAGCTGCTCACCAAATTCCCGGCTCAAACTATTTCTCCTGGTTGCAGTGGGTGGAGGAGGGGTGGGGAAGGATAAGTGTCTGAATGGAAGAAAGCTGGCTCTCCAGACTATCACTTCACTCTTCTTGGAGGGGAACCCCGCACAAAATGGCCAAGCTCTGGGATCACACAAGTTCTCCCCACAATTCCATGGTTGCCTCAGTGCTTGGGCTCGTGGGGGTGGAAAAGCTTTCAAGTCACTTGGTAGCCCGCTGATCACTGAAGGAGTGTAGTGGGGAGAAAGGGATTCCCCCTTCCCCCTTCCCTGGGCTCTGAGCCTATCTGGGTTTGATCCTTCCTGGTATCTTTTTTCCTTTGTCTTTGTCCTTCTCTGCTTTGCAATTTTCCTCCGTGAGGTTTTCCCAGTAGGCTCCAGCACTTCTCTCTATGATCTACACCTGAGTTTTGTCCCCTCTCCCTGCTCCTTTATCTGAACCTACTGCTTCCCTCTGGGACAGTCTGGAAAGCGATGTCTCTAGTCCACCGTCTTGCCCCTTCACACCAACTTTCATTTTCTTTTGCCTAAGAAGTAGGGCAGATTCTCCTTCTAATACGATTCTCTTTGAACCCCCTAGTAAGTGTGATAACTAAGTGAACTATACACTTAAACCTTCTCCAAGGCCCACCTGCTGAAATGCAGTTTGGTAGAACTTGGCAGTGGGATTCAGTAATAGTCAACTCCTGACTGGTCATGTGAGTAGGGAATATTGATTAATAACATAAGAATTAATATTATTTTTTTCACTCAAGAACTTTAATCAGAGCAAAGAATAGCCTGGAGTTTAGAAGCATGGGCCAAAGTAGCTACAACAAGAGAGAACATTTTTGATATCTTTTTATTCTTAATGCATAAGAATTATGCTTTCCAGTCTATCGTGTATCTGTGGGCAGTTCGGTGTCTTTAAATAGACAATTGGATTTCTTTAGTCTCACATAAAGTGCTATGCAAATGCAGTTCTGGTCAGTTCTTCCAACCAAATGGCTCTCCCTACACCCAAAAGCAAAGCCTGAGACCAGGACTTGGGAGGTGAGATGTAACGAGAGTGAGCCGGGAACAAGGGAAATCCAATGAAGAATGCATTACTGAGCTGCTTACTGTGGTGAGCAACTGGGACTCAACTTTCTGAAGAACCATGTATATTGCTTCTCAGGATCATTCCTCTGAAGGACATGGAGCTGAGGCCCTTATGTCTCATGACTTGTGGATTCTCCCCAGGGTCATTAACTTTCCTGCACTTCTGAGTTCACCCTCCACGCATCTGGAGCAAGCCCCTGAGGCTCTGGGAAAGAGCTTGAGCAGGAAAAGTTGAGAGACGTGGTGGGCGCTCAGACTGCGAGTCGGCTTACGTGAGAACTGCCCTTCACTGTGAGATGAGTTGAGGGGAGATAGCGTGGAACATCAAAGACATGGACTTCATCCCCCTATGTAGACTTTTTGGGCCATATCTTAATAAATTATATTTTAATATATTTTCCTTAATGAACATTCTAGTAAAATTGATACTCCAGTAAGCACGTTTATCCTATGGTGTTGAGTGGTCCTGGCATACCCATTTAGAAGCCCAGAAATAAATTTGGATTTGGAAATCATAGTGGGAGATATGCAGCTTGCCTAGGAGTTCCCCAGGGATGTTGGGAACAGGCAGTGCTCCGTGGTGCCAGGAGAAGAGGAGGTAGCTTCAAACTTGTTCTTCACCTGTTCCTCTAAGACTTCCCTTGGCTTCTCCAGATTATATTAATCTCTCTCTTTTAGCTCCTACTGTAGAACCTGGAGGCTTCTTATATTTGCTTTTACTGCTGAGAACTGTCCTCAGTGCTTGAGCTACGATACAACTCATAAGAAGATCAGAAGCCTGACCCAGGCTCCCTAATTCTAAGACCAGTGTATTTTATGCTAACCAGGGTTACTCCAGAGAAACAAAAATTGGCTGAAACATGGTAAACATGTCCAGATGAAGGTCTGCTTTATTAAATAGTGTGTTGCATACATTACAATTTACTCATGGTCTGCAGAGCTATCTTAAGAGTAAACAGCCCAGAGAAGGAGTCTGAAGAAGGCAGTTTTGGTTTGCTCTCTGTCTCTTAAGGGCAGAGGAAAAACATTTGTTGAGTATGTGCTCTAAGGATGGCATTATCCAAAGCCATTTCTATCAAGTTGATTCTCATTTTTCACAGTAGTTATATTTTATAAAGTTACTGTGAACACTGAATTAGCAAATGCTGAACCATTGCTCCTAGGGGAAATGCGAGGTTAAGTTCCCGCAACATTGCTGTTAACTGATCAATACATAACCTAGTTTTATGTGTGTTTCTGTTTAAAGAGATCTTATTTAATATATGTTGTTGATTCGCTGCATTTGAGTGCTTGGCCAACAGCACTCCTCTTATGCCTGAACAAAACTTATCTAACACAAATATTTTTTCTATAAGGCATATCACTGCCTTCTCGTGCTTAACATGAGATAACACTTCAGCACTGTGTTTGTGAAGGTATTATAAATAGTGAAATTACCAACAAAACCCACAAATAATGCAAAAAACGTGGTACTAAGTAGACCATGAAAAATGCACTTGTTTACAGGATGAGAGATGAAACAAGAGGCAGAGTGTCACCCTGTTCAATCTTAGCTGGGAACATGTGTGTCAGGTGACTCAATTTTTTTGCTATTCTGTGCATGTCTGTGAATGACCATAAAACCCTTGCAAGTATTAATTTTGGGATCGTAAATAAATTTTAGCAAGTAGGAGAATTTGCAAATAGGGAATCCACAAATAAAAAGGATCAACTATACATATCTCATTTAATCTTCGCAAAACTTCAAGCAATGTATTGCATTTCCCTCGGTTTATAGGAGGAAAAAGTGCCATTGCTGGCCCAAAGTCACAAAGCTAATGTGAGAGCAACAGGACGTTTATATTTATTGTGGTTTTCTTTTGTTCAGTTTACTGTAAATAATTTGATATATATTAAAGATAATGTCTCTTTTAAAAACATAAACACAATACCATTATTACACCTAAAGTAATTAGCAGTTTCTTAATATAAAAAGTCACTGTTAAGAGTTCTCCAATGTTTTTCCATGTTATTTTTGTATAATTGGTTTGTTTGAGTCAATATCCAAAATGATGCACATGTTGCATTGAGATGGTGTTTCTCTTAATTCTCTTTTAATCCATAAATTTTACTTCTCTCTCCGTCACCCTTGCAATTTGTTCATTGAAGAGCCATCATTTTTCCTGTGTTTCCATTTTTCTCCCCAACAGGCACAAAGTTCTTAAAAAAATTTGAGGCTCAACTTTAGCAACTATGAAAGATCTTCTTAACATTGTTAACATATATACTTGTTCTCCTGTTTACTACCTATTCTCACCTTTCCATTCTATTCCTGTCTCTTCATTAAATTTCTTTCAATTTGTTTGTATTTTTTATATTATTTTATTGTATGTATTACTGTAAACCATCTCAAAAAATTTTCTTTGCATGTGCAAGAATACTCCTACAGATATACACATATAGAAATTTGAGTCTGCTTGGCTCTAAAGCCTAGGTTTTTCTATTCTGCTTGTTGTCTACCTCTGGGCTTTATTTTCCCACCAACCTCATCTGGTAAATGGGTATGCTAATAATATTTACTCTCCTGTTAGAATTGCATTTGGAAGAAAGAAGATGATATATGAGCCTGATGCACATAATTAAATAACAGAGTGAGAGGCTAAATGAATGATTAAATGGGAATGCTTCTTTAGGAAACCATAACAATGCTATATAAATGTTGTTAAAAATTATAAATGATTGGATAAAACAGTCTGAATAGAGAAAAAAGAATTCTCTCTCAGGCTAAGATTTTTGTTGCTCCCTTGTAAAACTGACTTCATTAAGTATTATTTAAGGCTTTAGGTTCTTTACTTTCTGCTTCTTTTTCTCTGGCCATTTTCCTGTCCACTAATACTACTGGGATAAAATGAGTAAAGAGGTAAAAGGTCAGCTTGCCTTGCCTTTGTGTTTGAGGATCTGGAAGATATTTTTTTCAGGGAAAAGGTATAAATGTTTTGAGATTGTTGTTGCTTTCTTTCAATTTCTATTATTTATCTTTTTTTCTGTCCTTCACACTAAAATGTAAACTCTGTCAGGACATGAGTTTTTATCATTTTGTTTACTGCTCTATTTCCTTACCAAAAATAGATTAATAGGTGCTCAACAAACATTTGTTGAATGAATTCCTAGGTATCACTGATAGTCGGTTATCATTAGATCTGTTTCCTGAATGCAATGCACAGACTAGTCACAATGCTGGCCAAGGTCCACCTCCTCTTCTGACAGTTGTTGTTATAGCCACGGTTTTCTCTACTAAGAAAGGTGCCTTGAGCTTTTTCATAAGCACGGGTGGCCATGTTTTATACCCCAAATCTCCTTCCATCTTCCATCTACATAGACCTAGGATAGGAACTGGAACCAAATTAGCCAAATCTGTAGCATTGCCAGTGACACAAGAGATGGGCTGGTGCAAAAACTTTGCCTAACGCTTACTGGTGGGCAAACCATGAAGGACCAAGAGAAAACTAATGCTGCGAGTAAACTAAACTTTATGTGAGTGCAGAAGCTATCAAGACAGAAGCCATGAGATAGTAAAGAAAAGGCATTGGGTCAAAGGTGACACCTTTGATTGGTAATGACAAGAACAGGTGAGCCAAAGTCAGAGAAGAGTTGAAGCTGAGATTGCAATATTTACCCAAAGGGTTGTTGTGAGAACTAAGTGAAATCATGTATAAGTCTCCCATGATAGTGTTCAGCATATAGTAGCCATGGCAAGGCTTTGATAAACTTCTGTGTCTTAGGAGGTATCTCAGGTCAGGTTCTCTAGAAACAGACTGTGAGATGGAGATCTGTGTGCAGGAGGGTTAGTGGGGACAGTTCTCTGGAAAATCAGCTGTAAAGGAGAAAGGGAAGCAGAATTGGGCAGGAGAGACTAAATGATGCAGTGCCTCGTCTGATCAAATGGGAGTTCTCGAGCAGGGATAGCCCATCAAATTTATGCCTAGGGAAGGCAAGGGGTATAATCCTTGCATGTGAGCTGCTTCCTAACAAGGTGCATAACCTAGGGCAAAGATGGCTCAGCTTGGCCTAGGACAATTTCTGGAGAGGATCTCAATTATTAGGCATCGCTCACAATCCAACAGAGGGGTGATGAGAACCTCAGTCCTGAAAGAGAGGTCTGACTGAGCATTGAACTCTGGTGTTTGTAATATGAAGTGACAAAATAACTCAGTTTCTAGCATTGTCTCACATCCTTCTCATTTTAAAACTATGCTTTCATCTCTGTGAAGCTCAGACGCATGGCTATTCTTGGGTCCCCCAAAGATTCCTGTCTCAGTTTTTGTATACATATATGCATATAATAACCACTTCTCCCATTTCTTGAGGTTGCTTGAGTCTTCTACCTAATATGAAAAAAGAATTCATTCTGTCGAGTGCTAAGACGAGCACGGACATTAAAGGACGAATGCTGGCTGGAGGAATACAGTTAATATAATCAGCTTTAATATTAATAGACCTACTAACTTTAAATCAATATTGAACCTTCCTACTTATGAATGAATTCACTGAAATCTATGAATCCTGTACGTACCTAATGGATATTGATTCTTTCTTTATGAGAATTTCAGAGTGTGGACTAGCCATGAGGTCAAGGTTTGGATTAATTTCTATGAGTAAAAGAGATAATTCTAAGAATATCGCCAAGGCCCTGAAGATACACAGGCTGAAGCGATAAAATAATTTTAGGGGAAGTCTGTCTGCATGACCTGTTGTCTTAAGAATGACCTTTGGAGCTAGAAAGGCCCAGATGTGATATCCGCCACTTGTGGCTCTGCCATCGTATCACCTTGGGCAAGTCCCTAGCTCATTCTGAATCTCCATTCTTCATTTCTGAAATTGAGATTGCAATACTTTACCCAAAGGATTATTGTGAGAACTAAATGAAATCATATATAAGTCTCCCATGACAGTGCTCAGCATATAGTAGCCAGTCTACACAGTGGCCATCCTTTTATGTTTGTAACAGCCAGTCCTACTGACTGTCTGGACTCCTCGCTGGTCTCGCAACTGAATGTAATAAATGCTCATGGATGTGGTTCTTCCTTCTCCTTCAGCTGGATTTCATGGGCTCTGGAGCTGCTCCGGGAATATACAGGGTGGAAAAAACCTAGGCCCTAAATAAAATCCTTAACTTGGCCAGAGCCTTCCCAGTAAATTAATAAATTAAATCTCTTGCCTAGAGCAATCTCTTACAAGTGGGTCAGATTGAGGGCCTCTGCCAGTGGCTTAGGTCTACGGGGATTTGGGTAATTTAGCACCACTGATGGCACGTGGTAGGTGTTCAATACGTGTTGGGTCTCCTTTCCTTCATTTGGTCCGGGAGCATCTCCTGACCTCTTCAGAATGCCAGGAAGATTCCTTGAAGTTTTGCTAAACTCACAGGGAGTTTCTCAAAGCACTGTATCAATGATGGATGGGAATTTCATAAATTGTCGGCTTCGACGTCGTCTTTCCTTGCTGGGCCCTTCAGGTGCTACAATGATTACGGTGCCACAGTCAGAGCCGGAGCTCAAGGAGGGAGAACTTCTGTCACAGGTTTGGCTCTGGGGAATACTATTTCTGGTTTTAGGTCAGTCCTGTAACAAAAACCGTAAAACCCCCCGCAGAACGTGGTGGCAAGTGCCGGCACTCTGGGGGCCACTCCAACGGCCTGCATTCGAGTCTGTAGTCTCCAGGTGCAAAAAATAATCCTGAATTAGATGAGTTCTTATAATCTAGGGAAGGCCTTTAAAAAAATGTTGGAACAAATAGTGTCCCAAATTGGTTCCGTAATTAAGGTATGCAGAGCTCGGCTTCAAAGATCCCTTACGTCTGTTTTAAGGGATGCTGTTAGTGAGCGGATAATTGTAGATAGTAGCTGTAGAGCCATTAGAGGAGCTTAATCTACACAGAAAGCTTTGGATGTGAGGTGCTTCTGGGACATCGCTTCCACGGTAATGTCTCATCTGCAGATATTACCCCAAATGTGCACTTTTCCCCATTCTATTTTATTTTTTAAAGCTGGAGAGTTTGCATTTGGGTACAGTTTTGTAACAGGATGAATAGGTACCCAAAAGATACTTTGATAGCTATGAAAGGTAAAAACATAATGAGAAAACTAATAAAGATTTCAAGGAGACAATTCTCATGACCTGTTAAACTTGCGTGTGGGGTACAGAAGGAACGCCAGGACGGCCCCAGGGAGGGAACATTATATTTTGTTTAGAGTCAACCATGTAGCCAGACGCTGTTTTAGGCACTTTTATCTTATCCTGGCCAGGTCAGGAGAGTAGGCAGTTCGTTCAAAATAAGTCTGGGAGCTTTGTTGCCTCCCTAAGGATTTTGGTGGAAAACAGATTTAAACATGGAAACACGACTAGGAGAAAAATATTGAGGACACCTATTCCTTCTGGAAAGTCAGCCTCTAGTCCCTATCAGTTAAAAATCTTTCTCCCTGATTTGTAATGTATCTGCTCTTAATAAGTAATAATTCTCAAACAAATGAAGAGTAAAACCAATCACCCCAAGATGTGCGAGGGTTAATGAGTAAAAGAATCCAAATTCCTTGTTCAGCCACCATATGTGGGTAAAGGGATTATTACTGTTATTATTTTAGTGTCTACTCATGCTCAAGTCCACCCCTCCACCCCCACGCACACACTTTTAACTTTTATAGTCTAATCTCTTGCGCAACGGACCACATACAAAGCCTTGGTTAACAAACCTCCTCCCAGCCTGTTGCAATATTTATAAAGCCTTTGCTTTTTAACACACTGCGAGAAGGGCTTAATAAAACAAAGGGCATCATAATTTATTGTTTTAAGATTATTGATTCAATAAATTAACAATAATTTCCATGAAGGGTAGGAACCCTGGTGCCATAAAAGTTTATTTATTCCGACTTTAACTAGCATTGATTAGAGTATTCAAATCGTCCCAGTACTCTATAATCACTCTTTATAGGTGCAATGGCCTCCGCTGTGCAGGAGACAGTAAAATAAACATTCAACCAGAAGTGACAATGGCTCCTTTAAAAACAAGAAACGCTAGATTTTTTTTTTTTCTTCAAAAGGGAAGGAATAATTCAGATAGGGCTTTTAATACATGCTGCATGCGTATTGGACCCTGTTCCCTGGTATTCGGCAAGGACACAGTTTTAAGAGGTGATTGGGATTGTTAGCAAACAGGTAGGATCTAAATGGCGATATTTATATCCCATAACTCAAACAAAGAGACCTTTTTGCTGTTGTTGTTTGGGTTTAAAGTATCATTATATATTGCATTTAAGAACTAGAGGAATTTTTCTTTTTTTCCCACACATGTATCATTTCAGTGCTTTTGTTCTTCAAGTCGTAACTGAACCTTCAAGGTGAGGTGGCGAGGGCATTGTAAAAACTGTTAATAACTTGAACAAACAGGTACTGTTTTTGATTCCACGGCCACAGGGCAGATTAGTTGGAAGTAACTATCTGAAGAGATAAGAACAATGGATGCTGCAAACTTGTACTTGGGTCGCCAGGATCAATTCTTACTTTATAGCATGCTAATAACATAGGGTCATCTGGCTTTCATGTATTCACCCATGGTTCCCCTCCTCTCTGTAACTTCTGGGTAATGTGTTTTATTTTTGAGCTTTAATGCTGTATTTTCCAACGTGATTTCTTTTTCTTTTCCACCAACGAGAAATCTCCGTGCTGAAATATGATTTAGAACCAGGCATTTGCAGTAATTAATAAAATGAAATGAAATAAAATACAATAAACCTCTTAGTAACCAAAGGCTTATGATTTACATAGGCTTTAAATGATTGTTGGTGTTAAATTGTTTCTCAGAATGCAACTCAGGAATTTGAAGTTGTCAGATTAACTGCTGTATTTACTGGGCTGTTTGATTAGGTGAGCATAGTTTATATTCCCTCTTGGAGACCTAAATAGCAACCATTTCCTACCAAAACAGCGCTGAGAACAAAGGCCCCATTCACAGGGCAGTGGGCATTGCTCTATAGGCCTTTGTATCTGAAACAACACGGTTACTAAGTACCTCTAAAAGGAAAAGGTGCAACTAATTTTTTAAATGTACACATACCAGGCAGAAAAAGAAGCTCATTGCATACCAGACAAATATATTCCATCAAAAATAAAAGGAGTGTTTTTTTTTGTACTGTTGGCCTTCTTTCCAAGGCTGTAATATAAAAATGACGGTGGTCATTTTTGAAGGACAACAGAGAAGCAATATTGGCAGGCATAATCTGGGCTCATCATTTTAACTGTTTAATCCTTGCATACACTCTCAGGATGGATTAACGTTTTTTAGTTAATAACCATCTTTTTGACACCCTGCCCCAGGCCAGGCTCTGTCCTGGGCATTGGGGGCATAGAGGCCAAGAAGCCCTTTCCCTCCTCTGCTCCTTAGTCTTGCAGCTTGGACGAAGTCAGGACACTGATGACTTCAATGACAAAGATGAAATGCAGAGGAGGGACGCTGCTTGGAGAAGATGACCCCTAAGCAGAATCCTAAAGGCAGGCGCTGGGGCAGGAATTTCCAGTTGACGATTACATCAACAAAGATTGAGAAATATTAGGGTCTGTCCAGGAAGCTACCAGGGGCTCTGCTGCTGCATCATGAAGTGGAGGTTAGGACTGCAAGAAGATAAAGAGGAAGGAGATAGCTGGATCCCGGGGGCCCCTCCTGGGCCATGTTAAGTAGTTTGGACTTGATCCTGTAGGAGCCTATGAGCCTTTGAAGGGTTTTGAGGGACAGGGAGGCAGATAAAGCTGGCCAGTTTGCACAATTCAAACTCCAAAGTGATTAGTCGGTCAGATCTGTGTTTAGGGTCCCCAAGCGAATCTCGTCACACTGGTGATATGTACTTTCTTCATCTGCCTTTCCTCACGTCACTGTATACGCTGTTGAATCTGCCAGATTCAACATCTCCCTTTTCTTGGAAAGTTAATGCATCATTCCTTGAAAAAAGTCATTTGTTACCCACGAAGACACATACCCACCATATTACTGAAGGATTTTCCAAAGGATAATATGTGATAACTCCAGATCCTTAATGTCAGGAGAGTGGTAATCTTACATGTTTACAAGAAACTCAAAAGCGTTCCCCAGGGTAATGAGGATAATGAAAAATTATGCAATGTAAGTTTTTAAACTAGTTAAACACACAGGGCATGGCCTCTCTCATCTCAGCAGCCATTTTCCGGCAGCTATTTTCTCTTTAAAATGCACGAAGAGGAGGAGAAGCAAATGCTCTTTCAGTTACATATATTGGAAAAACACATTTTCATTACGTATCTGGTATGTCATTCAGAAGTAAAACATTTAACTTTTGATCCCAAACTGATCACGTCAGCGAGTCTAGTGGGTTGGCCGGACAGTTGTGTACATTTGCCAAGACTCCAAGTTTTTGACCTCTCTAGTGGAATCATCATTCTACAATGGGAGAACTATATAAAGGACAGAATGGGAAATTGGTATATTAATCGAGCCTGGACTCGGTTTCCCTCTCTCCCTTTGTTTTCACCACGTCTTTGAGGATAAGAATCACCGTGGATGCTTGCTAAGTCTGCAGATTACCAGACATGTCCCTTGTAAATTTTGGTTCAGTGGGTCTGTTTTAGGGCCCAGGAATCTGCTTTTGCCAAGCACTCCAGGTGTTCCTGATCTTCAGGTAACTTTGGGAAACATTGCAAAAATGATTAAGTAAATAAGTAAATTGAGTAAAACAGCATTCTTCAACTCACCATATATTATTAAGCTTTAAATGGAACACTATAATGTAGGGCTTACTGAGCATCAAAATAATAAGGAAATAGTTGGGGTTACACATTCTATAATTTTGCAAGCCACTTTAGTAGAAGGAATGACGGCAATATAAAAGCCACTGTGCCAATTTTTTTTTATTGGGTCTCCAGATCATTTTACTAAAGTAAGTACTGCCAATTAGGTTGGGGTAAAAAAATTGTGGATCAGGCTATAATATTTTCCTTTCATTACCAAGTGAAGTAAATTTGTTACTGGTGCTTTTCGGTTAAGAAAAATAAATCCTTTGTTTCTTCCAAAGGCACTTTATCGACTGCTTATGACAAGAAAAGTCACCGTTTAGGTCTGTGGCACTTGCTACGTAATCTTCCTCATCGACACCATCTCTCCATAGAAGCCATTAAGAAATGGAACTCACTTAAGGCACAAAAACATGCTTTCCAACAATGGTTTTCAAACTATTTTTGTAGCAGCTAAACCCTTTTCCCAAAACCTCAATATAGAGCAAGTTAGGAGCAGCTATGTTTTCAGCAGCGGCTAGGAGTTGGGAGAAAGATTGTCCACAACGTCTTCCCAGCTCTGACCAGATCCATCAGCGAAATCAGTGCCTTCCTAATTCACCAGACTCCCTGTGGTGGAAGAGGAGAGTTCAAGGCATTAGGGTTCAAAGGAGTTGATGCTCTATGACAGACAATGTTTTGGTAACTCCTAAAACACCTCCACAGAATGGACAGGACAGAGTTTGAAAATCTTCGCTAGGGTTTTTCCTCAAAGATGGTAGCCTCGGTTCATTCAGTCAAGACAGTGCCCACCACATGCTTGATACTAACAAAAGGTTTATTGTCAATATTTTCGTAGCATACTATTGTAGAATTTTCAGAGTTTCTATTCTTTCACAAAGAATTATTATGATTTTAATAAACCACATAGGATCTGTGGACAGAAATGGAAGAGCATGTTTCTGCTCAACTGATAAAGTGTGCATGCACTTTTAGAATAATGTCCCACCAGTAACAGTGATGTCCTAACTTTGTGTGCGGGCAGCCTCCGGTGTGCAGCGAGATGGGCTGGAATTAGAAGGCACGACTGTTTCTGTTTAACTTGCTTTGCACGGTGCAGTCTGCAGGTGGGCACTCAACAAAAACTGCCAGTCTTACCATCCAGAGATGTGGTTGTGATCAGTCATCATATTATTAAATTATTCATCTCATATTAAGTGACCACAATTTCAACATCGGCTTCTCTTGACAGATGTACAATTCATATAGACAATTGGAACTATATTCGGTGCGTGCTGTGATTTCATTTGCAATGCCACTCATAGTGGAAAAAATATGCCACACTTTTTTAAGCAAACAGGCTTCTTTTCACAGTGGACAGAGAATACTGTTAAATAGAGGAAACACAATATCCCTTTTCATAGCAAGAGATCAAATGTCTGCAGAAGAGTTTAATTTATACTTCTCCATGTGCCAGAGCCTAGTCTGAGACATAGCTTCATTTCAGTACTTTCAATCAGGGCATAGTTTCCACCCTGGATGACTTCATCCCTTTAAAAATAGAATAAATGGAATTCCACATTATGCTATGGGTAGGGATTATAGGAAATTAAAAGACATATAGTGCTCGACACACTAAATAATTGTGACATTGAGCTGGGAAAATAACACTTCTGCAGCAAGTTTTTCTTGGGTGTTATTTGTTAAAAAGATTTTGCTCCAGCTTTCCAAGAGAGTGGAAGAGAAGTATTGCAGTGTGGACCAGGAAGTAAATTTGACACCACCTTTGCTCAAAGTTTTCCCCTTTTGGAAATACATGTAAGCATTGTTAGATCAGAGGTGTGACTTGAGTTCATGGTCACCAGCCCTTCTGTCTGACTCTCCCTGGATTTAATTCTTTGCGTTTGGTGCATTGGTGATGGGGACTATGCCGAAATCCAGCAGCCTGCAGTTTACACCCATGTGAAGTTTGGGCTGGATACAGAGAGGTTGGGAGGGATCCCCGTTCAGCTCAATGATGGCTGAGAAGGTAAAATATGACAGTATACTCTACGAATGCCATAAAATGTAAGCATCTGACATGGACTGAGTTGTTACTATAAAAATTGGAGTTTGTTGGTCGGTTTATGTAGAAATTACCTAGAGGAGACAAAGCTATGATGATCAAAAGTAAAAGGGAGGCAGATTGTTCTCTGGAGGACCTTTTCCTCACATCTTACTTTCTAGCTGACTTTTGCCCTTATTTATATGGTTTAGAATGTGAAGTAATGTGATGTGTGTTTTCTTAACAAATGAATATACACACCAGACTCGCCTGCAACGGGTATATTACACATAAGCCTTCTGTTGATGAATGATGAAAATACAAGATTTTCATTCTGTTGTGCTCTCTTTACAATCGTGTTTGTGGCATTAAATGGTTGTGGTATTGAGATTTGCTCACCTTTTAAGAAGAGCCCAGCGAGCAGGCCTTCCCAATGGGAAGATTACTGCGGGAAAAATGGGGGCTCTGAGAGAGAGTGAGTACAAATCCATTGCAGGTGAGCCAGCACAATTTAATCACATAATATACATTATAATACATCCCTAGGAATTCATGTTTGCTTTGAATCTGCCTATGCACTAGGCCGTAAGGAGATAGAAATGGCTTCCAGTGGCTTCCAGTGCCTAGAGCTGAGTGTATGCTACATTTCTATTCACACATAATCAACAAAGGATGGGACAGCAGCTGCTCAAAAGAGTTCTCTGGAGGGAGATGTACAGGTGGGAGTTTTTAAATCTTGACATCCTGATAAGATTTCAGCGTGGCTTCAAAGCTTGTTCCAAAAAAAAAAAATGACCTACATTGCCAGTATTTGAAAATCCTAATCTGTTGCTAAAACAGAGCAAACCAAGTTCTCTTTTGTGAACTGAGTAAACACATTCTTCATCACCATCAAAGATTGTGGCAAGAAGAGGGAAGGGCTTGCTTTTGTGATTCAAGAGTCCTTGATGAGTATTCTGTGCATATTTGTGGGTACAGTCATATCTTTTAAAGAACAACCCAAACCAAATACTTCTGGTAATCTCCAGGCTTTTCATGTGTGACAAAGCAGGGTAATGGGTTCAGGCATGTTAATCGGAGCCTTTCTGTGAGTGCAGAGGCAGATCAATGGCCACACTTGCTCTTCTGGGGCACCTGCTTATGGAAGGAGTTCAAGATATCGGAGAAACAAGCATTACACAAACAGATGGAGAAACTAAAGCAATGAAAAGCTCTTGACCTGGCCAAAGTCAATAAGACTGGTCAATAGAGGAGTGGGAGCAGAGAACTCGCATTGCTGAGGCCTCTGTTACGATGTCATTTACAGAATCGGATGCCTTTGAGTTGGTGAAAGGGGTGATGAGAGTGGGTCTTGAGGTCACAGAGACTAATGTGCTCCACCACAGGGAACGGAGTCCTTCCATTTACCCCAATTACAGTTATTCCTACTCTTTGTGAATGTATCAAGTGGGAAAAACGAGACTTGGTCTTGTTTGTGGCTTCTATGGTACTCTTAAAAATGGGAAGCAAATTGAAAATTGGTTAGTGATGGAAGCTGTATTAGTCAGAGTTCCCCAGAGAAACAGACCAATAAGATGTGTGTATGTATATATATAAATAAAGAGAGATATTTATTTTAAGAAATTGGCTCACGCTATTGTGGAGCCTTGGCAAATCCAAAATCCGCAGCATAGATCATCAGGCTGCAGACCCAGGGAAGAATTGAAGCAACAGTTAAGTATGAAGGCAGTCTGCTGGCTGAATTCCCTCTTCTTCCTGGGCTGTCAGTCTTTTTCTATTAAGGCCCTCAGCTGATTGGCTGCGGCCCACCCACATTATGGAGGTAATCTGCTTCACTCAAAGCTACCGATTTAGATGTTAATGTCATATAAAAAATACTTTCACAGAAACATCTAGAATAATGTGTGACCTAATACTGGGATACTGTGGTCCAGTCATATTGACATATAAAATTAACCATCACAGGAATCAATCAGGGTAAGTACTGAGAGAGGAGACGCCCTGGGGATGAGGCCTGGCCACAGTCACAACACCCTGGTCTGATTACACAGGACACAGGCAAAATACGTTCCCTGGAGACAACAGATACTTTCCCTTTTCATTTGATTATGGTGAGAAGTTGTCTGAAAGTTATTTAGAGTAACTTTCATACCCAAAAGAAAGTATCATGGGAAAAGAGAATGCTGGCAAATTGTCATCAAAGAATGACCACACACTCTCATACAGCACGCAAACACATGTACAAACCCACAAAGCATTTGTCCAAAATTTGAAGAAAGTAAGCCATTTCCAGATGAAACTACCTGAATGAAAAATTCAAATAAACATTTAAAATATGATCTGCAAAAATCTCTCGACAAATACATAATTGTGCTCCTACTATAATGTAGCACATTATCAGGTCCTGATTAATTATTCCTTTTAATAAGTTTGGCAAGGTTGTAAACACTTTGCAGTGTTACAGATAGAAAGATGAAATTTGGAGATCATCCCTTAAACAAACGCCACATGTAGATAAGTAAGGGTATCTCTGTATGTATGTTATTTCTGTATTATGTTTACAATTCTGCCACAGCCACTATCTCCTTGGGTCTGAGTGGGGATAATTACATGATTTTGTACTTCTCTCTTCTTCCTTTACATGCACACATACATACACACATACAAATGCATGCGGATATGAACTTGACTTCTATTTTGATAATACTGATCAATCAACAGATATTTTTGAGTGCCTATTATGTGCTAGGCCCTGTGCTAATCTCCAGGAATGTAATAATGAACATGATTTATTTTATATACAAATTGGAGCTTATATTCTGGTGAAGGAGACAGATACCAAAAATAAACAGACAAATAAGTAAAGTAGTTATAAGTAGTGTGAATGATTTAAAGTTAAGGGATGGGGGCTTAAGACAGAAAATAAAGAGACCTACTTTAAATAGAAAAGTAGGGAACGAAATCTCCAAAAAGTTGATATTTAGCCTGAAGCCCAGAGGATGAGAGCATTCCAGGCAGTGGAAACAGTCATTTGAAGCATCTGTAGGAAGAAGACTTGGTACATGAAAAAACAAAACAAAACAAAACAAAAAAAACCACACACAAAAAAACTGGGATGCTAAAGTGGTTGGCACAGACTGAGCCAGAGCAGGGGTAGTGTGAGTTGAGCCTGGGGAGGTAAAGAGGACCTCACAGGCCAGGTAAGGGCTCACAGACTGTGGTAAGGGATTTGGGTCTTAGTCCAAGAGCTATAGGAAGACAGAGAAGAAGTGGACTGACACCAGACAAAATCTGTATTTTAATAAGATGTTTTTTTTTTTTTTATTTTTTGTTTGTTTTTCAGCTCGTTATGGGGGTACAAAAGATCAGGCTATATACATTGCCCATGCCTCCCCATCCCCCCGAGTCTGAGCTTCAGTTGTGTCCATTCCCTAGACAGTGCACATCACACTCATCATGTAGGTATGCACCCCTCCCCTCCCCCCCACCCCATCCCCCCCAGTCAGAACTTCAAGCGTGTCCATTCCCCAGGCAGTATGCATCACACTCGACAAGTAGGTATACACCCATCCCTTCCACCCAGCCCCGACCTCTGTCTGATACCCAACTGGTGTTATTCCCAAATGTGCACTCAGGGAAACCAGTTTGCTGGTGAGTACATGTGGTGCTTATTTTTCCATTCTTGGGATACTTCACTTAATATAATGGGTTCCAGCTCTCTCCAGGGGAACCAAAGAGATGCCATATCGCCATTATTTCTAATAGCTGAGTAATATTCCATGGTATACATATACCACATTTTGCTAATCCATTCATGAATTGATGGGCATTTGGGTTGTTTCTACATCTTTGCGATTGTGAATTGTGCTGCTATAAACATTCGGGTGCAGGTGTCTTTTTTATAGAATGACTTTTGTTCTTCTGGGTAGATGCCCAATAATGGGATTGCTGGATCGAATGGTAGGTCTACTTGAATCTGTTTAAGGTATCTCCACATTGCTTTCCACAGGGGCTGCACTAGTTTGCAGTCCCACCAGCAGTGTATGAGTGTTCCTGTCTCTCCACACCCACGCCAACATGTATAGTTTTGGGACTTTTTGATAAAGGCCATTCTCACTGGAGTTAAGTGATATCTCATTGTGGTTTTGATTTGCATTTCCCTGATGATTAGAGATGTTGAACACTTTTTCATATGTTTGTTAGCCATTTTTATATCCTCTTTTGAAAAATTTCTATTCATGTCCTTTGCCCACTTTTTGATAGGGTTGTTCGATTTTTTCTTACTGATTTTCCTGACTTCTAAGTAGATTCTTGTTATCAGTCCTTTATCTGATGTGTAGTATGCAAAAATTTTTCCCATTCTGTAGGTTGTCTGTGTACTCTCGTGACTGTTTCTTTGGCTGTGCAGAAGCTTTTTAATTTGATCAGGTCCCACTTATTTATTTTTGTTGTTGCTGTGATTGCCTTAGGGGTCTTCTTCATAAATTCTTTGCCTAGGCCAATGTCTGTAAGAGTCTTTCGTACGTTTTCTTCTAGAATTCTAATAGTTTCTGACCTAAGGTTTAAGTCTGTTAACCACCGTGATTTGATTTTTGTGAGGGGTGAGAGCTGTGTGTCCTGTTTTAGTCTTCTACATGTGGATATCCAGTTTTCCCAGCACTATTTATTAAATAAGGAATCTTTTCCCCAGAGTATGTTTTTAATAAGATGTTTATTACTGGTGTTTTGAACATGGCTTGGTGAGGGGTAAGAATGGAGGAGGTGAAATAAATTGAACTGAAAATAGTCCATGCAATGAGATGAAGGTGAACTAGACTAAGATGGTGGCAGAAGAAATGTACAAAAACTAACAATTGGATTAAAATATATTTGGAGATAGATTTGACAAGACTTGCTATTATGTATGGATGTGGAGCATGAAGGAGACAAAAATAAATAAATTAAAAAACCAAGATGACACCTGTATTTCTCACTTGAGCAATGGTGTGCTTGGTGGTGCCATTTACTGAGAAAATAGGGCTTATGATGGAGGAACAGGTTAGAGGAGGAAATCAAGGATTCTACTTCAGATTTGTTAAGTTTGAAGTGTCTGTAAGATACCTCATTTAAATAAGCAATGTTGTGTGTAAGTATGGAGCTCAGAAGCGAGTTCTAGATTGGAGAGAAACATTTTGGAGTCATTAGAATTAAAATGGTATTTAAACTCATGGAAATGATGAGATGTCTGAGTCGGTTATTCAGAGAAGATAAGAGACTTCCTATTTCAGCCCTGACTTCTATTTAGGACTAGTCACAGGAGAAGGAACCAGCAAAAGAGAATGGGAAAGAACAGCCAGTAAAGTAAAAGGAAAATCGAAGTGGTATTGCAAACTCTGAGCAAAGAGACAATTTCAAGATGGAGGCAGCATTTACCCATAACAAATACTGCTGCAAGACTGTGTATACTGAAGATAGAGAATCGTCCATTGATTTGGGAACAGTGAAGGTCATTGGTGATGTTTACAAGTAGTCATGCCCCTCCATTAAAACTGCTTGGAACAGAAATCAGATTGCAGAGAATTAAAGTATAAATGGGAGGCGAGGAAGTGGAGAGCAATGTACATAAATCAATCTTTCAAGAGATTTAGGTATGAAGGAGAGCAGAGCAATGGGGTAATTGCAGAAAAGAGATGCGCTTTCATTTTTAATGGTGGATATCAAGCATGCATGTTTTCCCATAACATTGACTCCTGATGCATAAGAAAGTGCACCTGAAGGAACCACGAAGCAACTCTTGAGGTTGAAGAGGAGACAGAATAAGAGCACATGTGGATAAACTGGATGGCAGTTTGCAATATGACTCACATGGAAAAAACCTATAATAGACATTCCAATATCCTTTTCCCGTTCTAACGCAAAGCCCTTCTAAACAGATTGTTCAAGTTTTAAGAGAATACCTCAACCCAGAAAATGACTTGATGTCATTGCAGTATAACCTTCCAGGGAAGGAGAGATCATTATTGAGAAAGTAATTCAAACTATAGTATTTCTTGAAAAAAAAAATGTAAATGTCTGTTTAATGTCCTGATTCTTCCCTTCTAAATCTGGAATGTCCAGTTGATCTGCCTCAAGAGGCACAGATGGCAAAACAAACAAACAAACAAACAAATAAATAAACAAAAAAAACCTTTCTCCATCCTCTGCATCCTCTGTAAAAACCAGCCCACTATAGCTTGTGGCATTCAGGACCTCAGGCTCTCATGATTTCCTGTGCTGATTTTAAAATAATTCTATATGAGATAAAATTTCAGTCTCCAAACTCAGTCTCAATCAATGTAACTTTCTTCATTTGTTTAAAACTGAATTTGAGTCCTCGTTTGAACAAAAGGCAAAAACTTACTGTCCATCAATCCAGGGTGTCCTTTGCTTGCCTTGGGTTAGCTTCTAAGATCTGAAGGGGGTGTGCAGCGCCAAGACGACGCGATGAAAGTGGCGTTTGCTCTGCTGCTTTGCAATTTGTCCCCGTTGGAATTGGCTGACGTGCCCTCATTGTTACCTGGTCTTCAGTTATTGGTCCACACAGATTGCTGCTATGAGCTCTTTGTCCCTTCTAGTTCCTGGGCTTTGTGTGCCGTGTCTGAGCCTCTCTTGGATATCCGGGACACAGTCCCCTGACATCCTACAACTCTGGGCTGCAGCAAACTCAGTGAGGCCGCCTCTCAGACCATGGCCACCTGCAGAGGCCATTTCTGCTTCCATGTGAGTCTCGGGCTACAGGAAAGCAGAAGGCAGATTTCTTTAGGTTCTCACACCCAGCAATTTCTACCCAGCGCCCCCTAAGCGTTGGCCGGTGGTCAGGGAGGTGGGCAAACCAGGGAGCCCTTTTCTCTAGCGCTCTACCATCGCAAGCCCTGGACCTTGCACTCCTCTCTTTCCTGAATCGAAAGAATATTTATTTAGTTTGAGTGCAGGGTAGCTGGATACTTCATCTTCCAAATCTGTGGTTTATGGCCTGACCTAAATTTTGTAACTTTCTAAAAACAACTTTATTGAGATATAATTCTGATATACAGCTCACCCATTTTCAGGGTACAATTCAAAGGTTTTTAGTATATTTGTAGAGTTATACAACCATGACTGCAATTTGTAACCTAAACTTTTGAAACATTCCAAAGCCAAGGTCTTGATTCTTTTTTTTTTTTTTTCCTTTGCATTACCTTTACAGATGCATTGAACAGGTGCCCGAAGGGGGTAGGGGTGGGGGAAGGAAATGTACCTGGAGAAACCTTGACTAGATATTATGAAAATACTAACCTGTTACAATGTGCAGTTCCCAGTGGCCCCCAGCCAACACTTGCGGTGTTCTTCAGTGTGGTTGAAATACCTGTGTAACAGGGACATGAACTGCTGCATAAACCGTGGTTTGGTTTGTTTCCAGAAGATCTTCATCTCTCTCTACTTTTCCTCATTCCATCTTGTTTAAATCTATAGACTTCTCTTTTACATGATTCATCTAAATTCGGAGAATGAAGCTGCCTAGTGAAGCCCCATTAGGTCATTATTCCATCTGCATATTTGTATAATGTTAGTCTCGGTTTCTTCTCATATGGAATTTGTTCCAAATTCAAATTTATTTATTTATTTATTTATTTGGAGACAGGGGCTAGAGTGCCGTGGTGTCATCATAGCTCACGGCAATCTCAAACTCCTGGGCTCAAGCGATCCTCCTGCCTCAGCTTCCTGAGTAGCTGGGACTATAGGCATGTGTCACCATGCCCAGCTAATTTTTCAATTTTTTGTAGAGATGGGGTCTCACTTCAAATTTAAATTTTATCCTGTGTTTCCTTGTATATCCAAGTGTTGCCATTATATTGGAAGAGCAGTTTGGCTTAGGGTGTGTTTCACTTCTGCAGTCAGGATTTGTGGCAGTTGCACTGGGTCATGACACTCCCCACAGGGCTGTGATGACAGTGGCCATTTGTTGAGGGCACTGTCAAGTTCATGGCATGCATTAGCTCACTCCAGTAAGGTTTCAGGAGCCCAACTCACCACATACGTTTGGAAGATATGCCTGAAAATGCAACGTGCTGTTGTTCAACTATACAATTTCATGCTGTGGCTCAATCACGATGTGTCATATCAGGAAATGTTGGCTCTTCCTCTGCAACTTTTTAATTTTCATAGATCTGAGTATGGGTCAATATTATCTAAATTTCTTGATAATATAAAACCAAAGAAGCCAAATCTTGCTTACCTGGCTTCACGTTACTCCCTCCTGCCCATCAATATGTGGCCAAAAAAAAGGAAAAAAGAAAGCGGGGGAGAAACCTCTTTCTTTTAATAGAGTTCTGGCATTTCTATTTCTTATTTTGCTTGAGAAAGAGAAATGGAGAAAGAAGAGAAAGGAAATATTAGAAAACCTGCCAGCTTAGCGATTAGCATTTTCTTGGATCCTAAGGAAACTCCTGGCCATATTCAATGTTTTGTTTTTGTTTGTTTTGCTTTTATCAAAGGTGAAGGCCAGTGTTGCAGGTAAAATATTTTACTCTTTGTTTTGCCAATATTTATTCCTTATGCCTGTTGTGCCTCTCTGTCATATCTCAGGGTAGAAATTCCCTTATGAGCTACATGATTAGAAATGCAATGAGGACTATTAAATATATTTGAATACAGGCAGCAAAACTGCCACGCAACCCATCTCAGGAGACCGTCCAAAAGTATTATGTGTGTGCACGAATGAATCCTGCCGATACGCAGGCCCTCCATTTAGTCCTCGATTTCATTCTTCCTTATACCACCAGCTCCTTTAGTTTAGGCTTAGCCTCTTAGCCCCCGCCCCCCGCAACCTGACTCCTAAACTTACACTAACGTCAGGAAGCAAGCACAGATGTGAAAAAGGAAGGGGGAAGAGGGAAGAGTGGAAGAGACTAAAATTAGGAACAAAATTAGAAACAAAGGGAAAGCTGAGGTTTGCAAGGCTTCTTTCCTGCGGTCTTTTTGGAGACAGGCCTCCTACACACACAACCGTTCCGTCACAGAGGTTCTGTGCCTGAGTGTTCAACTTGCACCAGTGAAAATTATTGGCAGCGTACCTGTGGTTATTTGAAGATTATACATGATGTTTGGCAATCTTCTAATATGGGCGGCCAGGATTCTACTTTTTACAAGCCCCGTGCAATGGAAAAATCCAGATATTAAGTTGAAAATGTCTCGAGAGCAAAAATATAATAGCAATAATAGCTAACGTTTATTGAGTGCCTGCTGTGCCTTGTGCCAGAACATGATGGCCTGCTGACTCCACTGTTATCTCATTGCATCTTTACTAGGATCGTGTGACGGATGCTCTCTATTGCCACCCCCATGTCACAGCTAAGAAGCTAGGCTGCTGGAGACACAGGATCGTGCCTGGGGTTACACGGTCACTTCGAGGTAGAGGCTCTCGTGCCTACACTCTCTACCACTGTTCCTCACTGCTGGGCCTCTTCATAGCTAGCTCTTCTCATTCCGAAGAACACTTTGTTAAAAAAAAGGATAATTCCTCTCCATCAGAAGCCTCACAGAATGATCAGTATAAACTCCTGGAATGGAATGTTTTTAAAAGTTCCCACTTAATTTTCCATTTATCACCCACTGGAGCACCACATGGAAACCCAAGAGAGGGACAAACTGAGGTCTTCTGTCAGGGGAGCCAGGGAGCCTGTTGTCCCCTCCACCTGTCAATCTCTCAGCACCCAGTATGGTCCCCATGGAGCCTGTGGGCGCCACAGGCAGCCTTTTTGAAATCGCAGTACTCTCCCCTGCCTGTACTTGACCGTCTTGTGTGGTGTTAACACAAACACCATGAAGTCCAGAATAGCTTCATTATTTATAATATTAAAAATTTGATTTTCTTTCTTTCTTTCTTTTTTTTTTTTTTACCAAAAAGTCCCAGGCTTTGGTGGCCTCTGGACAGCTGAACAAGTGAATATGTGTCTCTAAAGATATAAAAATATAGGTGGAAGTGTGCACACACACACACTTTGCTTTATGAAGGTAATCTCTTATGAGTGTTAACCGTTCACTGGCCAAGAGAAACAGCAACAAGGAGGTATCTAGGACAGATAAAACCGAGCTGATTACAATGAAAACATTTATATATATTTATTGAAAAACTGCTTAGACAACCTAAAAGTTGTATTTTTTCTTTTTATTAAAGTATGGCACATGTAAAAAAAGTGCATAAATCAGGAATGTACAGCTTGGCAAATTTTTGCGAAGTGAACACATCGTTGAAACTGGTACCCGGATTAAGAAAGAAAACATTACCAGGGCTCCCGAAACCTCTGTTGTTCCCCTCCCTAAGTCACTGCCTAACCCCAAGGTAATCGCTCTCTTGACTTCTAACCCAGAGATTAGTTTTGTCCATTTTTGAACTCTATATAAATAGAACCATACACTCTGTCCTCTTTTGTGTACCGCTTTCTTTGACTCAACATTATGTCTGTGAATTTGCATATAGCAATAGTTGATTCATGCTCGTTTTATAGTAGTTCATTTTGTAAATATACCTCAACTTATTTATGTAGCCTGTTGTTGGTAGACTTTCCATAGTTTCCGATCTGAAGCTGTGAAAAGGGCTTCTATGAACATTCTTGTACATGTTTTTCAGTGAAGATGTGTTTCGATTTGTGTTAGGAAAGCCATAAAAATTAAAAACAGATTTCTTACCTGTTTCACACTGTCTTATGGGTGACATATATCCCATGCATTTCTGGCTCTATTGTTAAAGCAATACAGTTGTATTCTTTTCTCTCTAATCTTGCCTCCTCTGAACTTTGTTTTCCCTCTTCCTGAACTTTCTTTCTTTCTAAAACAAAACTGACCTCAGACACTGGGAAAATCCAAAATGCACAGCTCCAAGCTCATCATCCGAGGATGTAATAAATAATGAATGTGTTGTTGTAAATTACTTTTCATCATTGTCCATGCTGCCTTCAAAGGTCAGGCCTTCATCCCTTGTGTGTGCCGTGGGAGTACGTGGTGCATGTGACCAAAAGTAGAGTCATTTCCAACAAAATTCAATAAAATTTCTTGTCTTCTAACAAAATTTTTTTTTTTTAAGGTAGAAGAATCTACATTTGATTCCCTGATCTAGCTCATTTTAATACGAGCCATTTTTGTATGCAAAGGAGTGCTGACACCAGCAAGTTTTATAGTACGGATTACTATGGAAACATTTATCTATAAATATAAAATCCTTTAAAGCTTAGCCTTTTATCTTTATAGAAAAAGGCCTGTTTATGTCACTTCTAAGATTCCAGCTTTAATGTAGACATGAGCTATTCTAATGCCAAACAAGATAACCTCAGTGTTGGAGCCGTGTGAGCTTTGAAAAGTGGAATTCGTGCTAAAACTATTATTTTTTGATAAAATATTAACAATGAAATAAAAATATTTAAAGAAGCTCACTTAAGCCTAAAGCTCTGGGTTGTTGAATTCCTTTTATTGAATTTAATATTGTGAATATGTCTCACATTTTTTCCCCTTTAATTTATTGTTTCCGTCTATTCCTTGTGCATGGGTGTATGGGTTTGTGTGTGTGTTTATAAGCTGTGTTGATGGTCAAAATCCAAGTGATTCGTTCATTAACACTTTCCTTTTACACGTTTTTGGATTATTCTTCTTTAAAGTTCATGTAAAGTCAGATATGATGACGTAATATCTTTATATTATTACCATTTCTTTTCTTTTTTCTCTTTTACTAAAACATATCACATTATTTTTTAGATTATTTATTTTATTGGTACATATTAGATATAGATATTTTCAGATACATGTGATCATTTGGTACATTCATATAATCAAATCAGGATAATTGGGCTACCCATCACCTTAAATATTTATCTTTTCTTTACACTAGGAACATTCAAATTATTCTTTTCTAGCTGTTTTAAAATGTACAATCGATTAATGTTGATGATAGTCACCCTGCTGGTCTGTCGAATACAGATCTTAAATAACTAGAGGTTTATAAGAGAAAAAATAAGAATAAAGGTTGCCAGTTGGTGGACAGCTGACAGTTGATGCTTTCCTGCTTCTCAGTGGCAATAGGCAAATGAATTTAGATTAAAATGATGGGAATCAGAGAGCCCTGGGTCTCTTTCCTTCCAGACGCATCTTCACCCGAACAAGATAACTTTTGTCTTCACATCTTTTTCATTCAATTGGAAAGTGCAGGAGTTATGTGTGTTGCCCAAAGAGAACATCTCCATCTCCACACAAGCATCAAAATATACCATTATTCTTTTAAAGATGTCTTCATACCTCAAATCTACCTCTAATCCAACAATTTCAAGTTACACCAAACTAATTACAGTCCTCTTGGTTAAAACTGTCTGAGACTCTTCTAAATCTCCACTCCCTACTAGCACCCTTTTCTCAAGAAGTTATAGTACAAAAAAAATATGTAATTGTCAAACTTTGAAACAGTGCCCTGTCAATGCAGCTTTGTAGAACCCTAGAAATGACAGAAGTAAAGACGAAGCGAGGAGGGAGATGCCTCAGTACAGGAGGAAGGCGTGTTCTGCAATCTTGTGTGCATACCAGTTGTCATGGACGAGTTGAAGTGCTACATGACAAACTCCAGAAGAGCTGCTTTCCATCCTTGCTTCAAGGATGGGAAGAAGACGTCAAAACAGTGCGGCTGTCACAATAGACCAAATTAACTTTTTAATTGCCAAATTCCTGCTTATTTATCTTGGTGGGATCTAAATAGGGGTTAAAAAATATCTTTGAGACACCATCAGTTTAGGCATTTTAGATGTTGGCAGGATCCACTTCAGTTGCCAACTAAATCTTCAGTCTAAAGAAAAGTAAGCGCATGTAGACAGAATAGAGTGGAAATTATTATGGAAACACAGAATTGTAGAATCGCAGAATTGGATGAGGGCCAGAAGCTTATCTATTCTGACCACCCATGTCTTAGCCCCAGTTTTATAGACACAGAGGGAAAGAACAGATTTAATAGATATTAAACAATAGGAGCCACAAAGTCAAATCTCTTTTCAGCATACTCCTTTGATCTGCTGTTTTCTCTTTCCTTTGAGCACTAGGAAAAGTGATTCAACTATGGGACACGTGTTTAATGCTGCAGACGGCAGCAACACATATGGCATATGCATTGCTCTTAAGTGGTATAGACAGGGCTGACTCGGAGCGATAATGACATAGGAATGTTTGTTGGCACACTTCTACCTTCTCTGTGTCTCTTTTTACCTTTCTCTCCACACCCCTCACCAACCTCCTTTTCCCTCCCCCGTGCCAAGATGAATCTCACCCCTAGGCTTAATCCAGCCTTGATTTCTTCACCGGTAACACAGAAACAATAACTTTACACACTGCACAGTGTTGGGAAGATTTCATGAAATAATGTCAATAATGTTGTTAGTCCCATGTCCAGCACATATTAAGGCCTCAGTAAGGATAGTGTTAATTATTTCTGCTAAGGTGTAACCTATCTAAGGGTATTTAGAAAATAAAATGGGACTTGAAGATGGGAAGAGCAATTAATGAACGGGATTGATATTCGCAAGCGGAGAGTTATCTATTCTACAGTTATTTTTTGGGCAGCTACTATATATCAAATCCTCTGCTTGGGGGCTGGGAATAGAAGATTTTAAAAAAAGCTAATTTTTCTCAACCTCATGGAATGAACGGTGTCTAGCGATGGAAACCAACCATGAGCAATAACTGCACAAATGTCTGTATAACTACAATTATAATAAGAGCAATACAGTAAAAATGCAAGCAGACATGATCATGTATAATATGGGGGTCTACTTTCAAAAGAAAGGGTCAGGGAAGCATGTCTGAGAAGTGATATTTAAGCTGACTTAGGCAAGAAGAGGTGGGAGATGGCTTTGCCAGGCAGCGGAAATGGGTGTGCCTCTTGGGAGACTGGCCTTGGGTGAAGTGGGAGGAGCTGTAAAGAGAAGAAATTGGCCTACGTGGGAGACTGACTGTCTTTGCTCTTTCCCTACCCAGCAGCTCCCATGGTCTATTGGTTCAACTGCCAGGAACTCAAGTTTCAGGGTGGTAGGGGAAGCCACACTGCAGTGACTTCTCAGGTTGAATTGCAGGGGACTGGGGCACTTCCTTTCCTCCTCGCAGAGCAGATGGCTGCTCCCTCTTTCATTCCTTGCTTAAAAGGCACTGCATGAAAGCCTGTCGTCTCTCACTCAGCATCTGCCTACCCCTGCGAAACTCCCCAGCCTCTGAAGCCAAGACTCAGCCTGAACACACCTTTCAATCCCAAACCATAAGAAGCTGCAAGGTTGCTAAACCTGATATGAACCTGACTTTATGGTTATTTTTAACTCAACTGTGAATCGAACTTAAACTCTTTCAAAGAAAACCTAGGGACCTTGTTTGAGCCAGACCTAAACTCATGTGGTTTTTTTGGTTTGTTTGTTTTTTGTTTTGGTAAAAAATTAATAAATCAGAACGTTGAAATATTTACAACCTGAACCTAAACGATTATTTTAGTTTGAGCATCTGTCCTGAAGAAAAAAAATATCAATTTTTCTTAATATTGAAAAATCTTAAGGGGCAGTTCAAAGATTTTTTTTGTGTTTGGATTCATTGCAAGCAGACATTTGGGAACTTACAGAATTGGTTTTCATTTTTCTGAGGAAATTTTTAGCAAGGAATATGAATTTCTTGTTGTCAGCCTAGGAGTTCCATATTTCCCCCTTGCAATTTTCAATTACCTCTAATCCCTGCAAGAACCAGAAAATTAAGATTTATGTGAAAGTTGAAAAATAAAAATTAAAGGTTTGATTCTTTCTTGGTGCTCCCTCTTGCTTTCCCATCATAACTGCATTTTATTTTAGTTCTGGTGAAGGAAAAAGAAATTTGGGAGTGTTTTACGTCTAGTCAAAAGATGCATTTATATGAGGAGACATGGAAAAACCAGATGAGATGCGGCAGTGTCGTGATATGCAAAAAAATATTTTGACTGAAGACATAGAGTCCCCTTGAGAAAGCCCTTTTGGCTCTAGACACCACAGTGAGTTGTGTCTTCCCCCTTTGACGCCAATAACAGCTAGTTCTACAGAGCCAGTCATTTCCCCTTGATGTTTCAAGGCTTGTGAGGCATTTCACAACTTGACTTTGGGTTCTAGGCTCTGAATCTTGGGTAATCACTCACAATTTTCCCTTCATTTAAGTTCCAGTTAAACTGAGCCATATTGTTTAACAATAACTTCTCAATGAGTAATGCTAACAAAGCTGAGTTGCTAATGACTTGAATTAGTTTTTGACATGAATATAAGCAGAGTTCTATGTGGGATCCTTCACAGATAAATTTGAATTCAATTGCAAACAACACATTCAGTTATGTAAACACAAACCTTCAACCTCCAGCCTACCCCAGCCCATCCTACAGAAAGGTCTATTTTGGAAAGGAAAATAGCATTTTTGAGTCCATTAAGTTCCGAACAATTTTTACATTTTACCATTTAATCCTCATAACAATGTAGTGACATGGGTTTTGTTATGCCAATTTTTCAGATAAGGGAATTGATCCCATTTTGGGTGCAGTGACTCTTTCCATATCACACAGCTAGCAGGGGGCAGAGCCAAGATTTGGTGTGCTTTTCTTACTCTGCAGTTGATATTCCATGAAGCTATCCATATACACAAATAACTCCAGTGCAAAACAAATAGCATAGAAAGTCTTCTTTTCAAAAGCTTGCCACGATCACAATTGGGTCCTGCATCTCTGTGGGATGGGGCAGTTTCACGGCACTTTGCACTGAGTTGGTTGAGAGTGCTGGTGAGGTTGCAATTGGTTTTCCTCTGGCATCTTCTGTGATAGAAACGACCAGAACTGGAAAGGACTAGTTCAAAAAAAGTGTCCTCCTAACCCTTTTACTCTAGTATGAACTCTTGAACCTGTGACAGTGACATGAGAGGTGGATACTTGGATTGGTATACCGCCATCCTGGGGCAAGAAACTCTGTGGCTTCTCTCCCTTTGGTCCCAAGCATCCCAGAAAGATACCGTCTGCTATTGTCTGACCTGACGAATCGTCACTTTGCAGTTTTCCTTTTCTTCATCTTTTAAACGAGGGCCATATTTTCTAGGTTTCCTTATACCTCAGTAATGTGGTGAGCTTTAATTAGCTAATATCTGTAAAGTCTTTGAACGTCTTAGGGGTAACCAAGTGCTAAATAAATCTGACATTTTATACAAATATTAATACTTCTCTAGCAAGTTCACAATTAAATGCAAAACTCTAATAGAGTAATCTCATGGAAATCTTTGCTCACCTATGTTAACCGAATAAAAAATTTGTTTAGACTGTTGGCATGAATTTTGCAAACTCAGAACTAAAAGAAATTTAATATTTGCCTTCCTGGCTTTTGTTGTTTATGTTTGTAAATCCAAAGTTACAGTGATTGGAATGTTGAGTTCTCAGTCTTAGTAATGTTTGAATTCAAACGTTCTTCAGAGACTTTGAAATTACCACCTGCTGCAGATGAGCAAACTGGGAAGACAAGTTTGTGTTTCTGCTATTACAAAGGTGAGACTTTACATTAAACCCTCTTACAAGATTGTCCTGCCTATATTAATATAAAGTGATTATAATAGCTTTCATTTAAATAATTTACATGTAGCTTTAGAACGTAGCTTTAGGGCACCCAGGCGAATGGACCACGCCCACCCACCCACACATATATGTATTAATCCCGCTGGAGCATTGAGGAGGTGGGCTGGGAACCATTAACTCAGTAAAATGTATGTGATGTAACATAAGTAATAGCACTGATTTTCATCTGTTGTGCCTGGCAACACCAAATGAAAGCCAATGCTATTACTTTCACATTCCCATTAGAAACTAGCCAAGAAAGTAGAAAGACTTTAATTTTTAAAAGCCAAATATAATCCTGAACTCTAATTTACACACTCTGTCACCTCCCATTCAACTAACTGCTAAAGTTCAGAGACACATGGTCATGAGACAGGAAAATGCAAAAGATAGTGCCTTGCACACATCACATACTCAGTAAAAGTTTGTTGAGTTCAATTAAATTGAATTAAATAGTGACCAAACTAATCCAGATTAAGACATTCCATCCTTTAGCAGTTTCATTTTTATTGTTGTTGATTTTGGACTCACTTCAGAGACAAAGAACAAAGTATCCTTTTAGGGACTTACTTTTTTAAAGTCCATTTTGGTTTCTTTTAAATCAAACGTGGAGCCTAGGGGAGTCTGACATTATGCTTCTATTGCCTTCAGTTCAACAAGTGACAAATCACCTGATGAGAAATTTATCAAAATACCAAAAAAAAAAAAAAAAAACCACTCCTCTTTTTATCATGCCTTTTCTGTCCACATCTTTCTTTCTCTCTGCAACATGTCATTTCTAGTTTTTCATGGGGAAAAGCTTTTTTCGTTTGAGATAATTTTGGTGGTTTTAGCTCTAATCTTAAATAGGAGAAATAGAACACTTAACATTTTTTAAGGAAATTATCTTACGTAGATGCAAATGTAATAGCCAACATCATTGAAATTGGTGCTGGTGCAGGGTAAGAAATGAGGCCACTAGCCTCAGTTTCCCCATCTGTGAAGGGACAAAGTTACGCTAAGGTCTGTTCAAGCCTTGGGATTCAATGAGGTTCATTCGAGATTGTGAAACTCTACAAAGCTGAAGTTCAAAGGCCTCCCCAGGGAAAAGAATCCAGAGGAAATGCCACTTGGTATCCATGGCCACTGCGCTCTTAGAAGGGAATTTGTTGGGCTATTGTTTATTATTGGAAAGAAGATTGTGGGACTTGAGAAATCTCAGAAATCTTAGGTCATATCTGCACACACAGTTTTTTGTTTTGTGTTTTAAATCGCAGAATGGAGTTTTTTTGTTAGTATAGTTTTTTGTATTGCTATTGGTCTACTGTGTAACAGCAAATCTACGATTTGGCTGAAATGTTCACTTTTGAACTGATTAGGTGACATTGGGTGTACATAACCTTAGACCTGGCTAATTTAGATTTGCTTTATACAAACAACTGAACTTTTTAGTTTATTCTTCCCACTTTGCCATGTAAGAATCTTAGACTGCAGGAGTTGGAATGTACCTTAGAGATTTACACCAATCCCATCATTTTCTGGTTTGGAAACAGTCGAGAAAGAGAAATAGAACTTATTATTTTTTTTCCACATCTGTTTTATACTTTATTTTGTAGGTGATTCTGGTGACATGTCTTAGGTTTATGTGGCTATAATACTGGGAAATTCTTAAATCCTCAAAACTGTTATAGTTAAAAAATAAACATCCTTGCTTTGAAAAAATTAAACTCACCATAGTGGGCTACTGTAGTTGAAACTGACATTTGATTCTAATAATTGACTCTGTCTATCTATCTATGTATCCTTGTGTCTATGTATCTTTTCTATCAACTATCACATTTTGAGGATTAAATTGGAATACACAGCTAAGGTGTCTAGCTGGTAAATTGTAGGCTCTTCACACATATAAGTTCTCTCTTTCCTGAAATTCACTCATGCCCTGTCGTGCACAAATGAGTGTGTTCCTTCCCAATCTTCAATGAAAGACACAAGAGATGTTCTAGTTCTCAGCATCATCGTAAAGACAGCCGAAAATGTTTAGGAAAATGCTTCAATAGTAGCAGGCAGAGAAATACACTTATGAATTGATCATATTTCTCAGGTATCTTGGGCCTTCATTTTGTCTTTTGTTAATGTGCAGTGATTATTTGTGGCTTGCACAAAATTTAGCATATTTTTTTTGATTCATGTGGAGCACAATGGTTAAATGAGGAGTCTAAAATTATTGGGGTATAAATATAAAACAGTTTTATTTTATCAAACCTTGACTTTTACTATACTATAGCAATTCTTCATTTCCCATCCCTAATAGCACCTTGGGCATATTGTATAATTTACCAATCACTAGTAGTTAAAAGTTAGTCAAGACCTGTTCAAAATTTCAAAATCATATACAATTCAAAATTCTTTCCCTTCCTCCTGACAGCCTACATTTATGAATTTAGGAGTTTGAAGTGGAGAAGAAGGCGCAGTGTGGCAGCTGGATACCCTCTCCCTCTCCCTCTTCAGTTCAGCTCCTTCAATTTGTACACAGTAAGGAGGAAGCCAGAAGGAAAGGAAATGACTTCACCACAATGTTCTCACTATGAGGATGACTGTCCACATCCTCCTTTCATCTTCAGTTGTTTTTTATATTGACCAGGGGGGAAGGGTTGTGGTCGTAATTGATGGTAATAGGCCTAGCTCTCTTTTCTGCTACAGATGACTCCAATTATCAGGGGCTCATCAGGGGCTATCTATGGACCGGGCACTTTGCACTTTTACCCAGAGCTTTAAACCATGGCTACAATTCTGGACAATAGGAAAGTCCCTCCCACTCAATATGTATTAGAGTAGCAAAGTAATTCCTGAGACAAATGTATATTTATATATATACCCTGTGTGTGTATGCATTTGTCTGTGTGTTTGTAGTGGTTGTCTGTAGGATAAAACCATGGAACCGTGAACTTTTGATAAGACTTTGTTACTGAGGACCATACTGCATGAGAAGTAAAATATAAGATTTAGACATTCATTATGTTTCCTGAGCAGAGCATTTCTTGTAGTTCTTAACCTTTGATTTTCAATCTCTCTCTCTCTCTCTCTCTCTCTCTCTGTCCCTCATACACACACATGCACACACACGCACACAGTCCTTCTCTATTTTTTCCCTTCTCAGGAAATGGTGCCACTGTGCATTGTGAACAACCACAGCCACAGGTTTTCAGAGATGTAGCAGTAACAAAAAGGTCATAGAGCTAAAAGCAATTCTGGGGACCATATTTGATACCTGCCCACTCTTCCCTCAATTTTGGTTGCTTAAATTAGGTCATTTTACCAAAATGGACAGAAAAAGCCCTAATATATGGAATAATATGTGATACCTCTTATCTCTGAATAAATATTTACATTTTGAATTCAAGAAATAGAATAAAGGTATCAAATCCAGAGCAGTGCTAAGTGATGACAAAATATTACATGTAGGCTCAAAGAGGTCATTGATTGAGGACATTTTATGTTGTTTTATTTTGGTAGAGCAAAACATTAAAAGAAAGTATGTGTTTATGAGATAGTTTGAACATAGAACTCAATCTACTGTATCTTCCTCTCCACCAAATTGAATTCAACTGGAATCAACCATTTACTAAAGCCTACTCTGTACAAGGTATTGTTTTTATCTCTGGGGGAAAAAGTTTATAGGTTTAAAAGATAATTTTGCAGACTGTCTTTTTTGATTATCTGAAAGAAATACACTTTTGTTACTGCTCAGTTACAGAAAAATAATGATATTTGTATGACAGATCTATAAACCTATACTGTCTAGAAATATTTTTCCTGGTCTCAAAGTAATACTATTTTATTTCTCCACCTCTGGAAAAAAAGCTAAGTGACTCATTAATTGTAATAACAGGCTGAATTTCACGAAGTTTGAGCTATCTTAACTTTGTGAAGGCATGGCTTCTTCAGACCAGTCTTTCAAGCAACAAATGTTTAAGTCACTTTTCTTAAAATTAGACCTATGGATTCAATGCTTTAAAAATGGAGTAGGAAAGTGATAAAAGATACTTGAACTGTCCAAATTCACTGCACAACTCTTCTTCAAAACCTGGTCAAGAGTTCGCAGTTGAGATGCAGCAAATGAATCAGTCTTGATGTATCTTCCAGTCACGTTATAACTATGGTCTCTGAATGATCTCTAGACTTTCTCTAGTGGATAGTCTTTGGAGACCACCCGCTACCATTTTTCTTGCGCCTTCTCTGGATATTTCTTTGAGGGGTGTCTTACAGTCATACTGCATTCTGGCTGCCAAAGCCAGGTGGGGTAGTGCAGGCTGTATGTGACCCCAGAGCTACTCTTTTTTCCCCTTTGGTTCTGCCTCTTTTCACTTGTCCCTCTATGAAAACATCAAATTTCTTATTCTTTCTTGGTGATGATTCCAATCAGATGGAGAGAGATGATTGTTTTGATTACTTTGTAGTGTGAATGACCACTAGCTGGCCTAGTGTATTCCATTCGTAGGATCATGCATGTTTACAAGTCAATTTTTTTTTTTAGCATAAAAAGGGGAAGCCAAATGGCGGGCTCTTGGGCAACAGAACAAGAACTTAACTCTGAGAGAAAAGCTATATTGCATTGTCATTTTCCCCTTTGCCATTTTACTTACCTTCACAAAATGTTTCTTTCTATTGCATAGGTATTCTAAACAACAATAATAGAAACACACACATAAAGTATGAATGTGTTTAAATTCTTAAATCCTTACAGTCATAAATTTGTCCTGTGTCAAGAAGTATGAAGGGTCTGTGATTTTGCCCGACTTGCAAGCTAACAAGTTAGCCTGTTGCAGTCTTATGGATGCAGGTAGAAGACACAGGATGCTTGGGTCAAAGACAAAGGACAGTTTATTAACCACAGCAACAACAGTAGCCAGAGCATCACCTCCCTGAGCCATAATTCTCATAGTATAAGAAAAAGAGGTCCAGATGACACCTGAACATGAAATAGGTTGTGTTATTGGACAGGAACCTACACATAGAGAGCCTGAATCATTTGTAGTGAGCAGTCAATATGCATGCCCCCTTGTCCAGAAAGAGACCGTATCTTTTATACTAAGCTTATGGCTCAATCAACCTCCCATATTTTTGCAATACCAAAAGCTCTATATCAAGTGGCAAGAACATCACTACTTCTACTTCAACCTTCTTTCTCAACTTTGGGGACCTTTTGACTTTGCAGCTACAAGCATATTGCTTTCTAGCCAGAGCTGCAGAGTTTGCACTTTCTGGATCATTCAGGTTGGACTTGCACAGCATCAACCTTTTTTGAGGCTTCGAGGGAACCTACTGGTCATTATCAAGAAAATGTCTTAGGTTTTTTCCCCAGGTTCATCCCAAGGGATAGGGGAGTTTTCCAGGGAAATAAGACTGACCATGAGAATTTAGGTAGACTTGTTTGGGTCAGTTTCTCACCCTCCAATGAATTGCCTTCAACAGCATTGTAAATCCAACCAGGAAAATAAGAATCCAAGTATTCATCAACATCTCATCTATGGTTTCTCCTGGGAGTTTATCTTGGAGAAATCTCCATGAAAAGGCCAAAGTTCCCATGTTTCACTCAGGACCTATTAAAAAAACCCTAAGACCTTTCTTGTCACCTCCAAACGGATTTCAGGTTGGTATGATAGGAGAGTGTGAGCTATAGGACCGGCCTTGACTGTTGCCATTCTCCCTTAACAAGTATTATGAAGCCTGCCCTGCATCTCCTAAGCTTATCAGGTCTAGTTTTATTGATGTACCTGGTTCCTACCTATATGGTCAAAAATTTCCTCCTTTTATGCACAATACAGGTTGTGTCTCTGTAACTCTTGTCTGAAAGGGGGTATAACTGGGATTAATCAGTATTTGTTACCATGTGGAGGACCTGGTGCTGACCAAAAGTTTGGAAAGGAAGTCTCCCCAACCTGGGGAAGTTTTAGCACCAACCAGAGCAGCATTTGGGAAGCTTTCTTTGAACCTACATTCTGGCATTTAGCCTTGAACCACCTTCCAAATGCCTCCTCGTCAGTAGACAATAAAGAGGGGAAACATTTAGTGCCTGGTACACCATACAATTTGGCCAAAATACGCACCACTGATATGTGTGGACTTCCCTTAAGTCCTTTTAGTTGGCCTGTGAGGCCCCCATTCTTCCTCATCCCATAAAGCCATGTTTCTGTCAGCATCCCATCCTCATTTGTAAAACCGTCAAACATTGTGAATAGTCAGATTTCACCTTACCAAGTTAGTGTGCTACAGTTTATAGATGCTGGTAGAAGACACAAGACTACTGGGTCAGAGACAAAGAACAATTTATTATCCACAGCAATAGAAATAGTCAGTGTCAACATTTCTGTTCAGTTCAGTTCCTTGAGCTCTTATATGTACACGGTGATATGGAGCAAGCCACGTGCTACCTGCAAACAAGTGGGTTGTGTTACAGGAGAGGAATTCTGAGCTTAGGGAAATAAAATACTTTGCAATGATCAGTAAGCATACTTGCTCTTTGATCCAGAGGGAGACACTCATTCCAGCTTCCAAAACTGTAAGCAAACTTACTTTTTGCTCTGGAGAGAGATACTGTCTCTACATTCAAAGGCTGTTTGTGATACAAACTTCCTTGAGAAGATGGTCTGGAACAAAGGTCAACAATTTTCTTTCAAGATGTGCCGAAATATAATAGACCCATGAAGAATTATTTCCCTATGTGTGCCACTACAGGCAGCCCTTATTTCATGATTACAATGGCCCAACTGAAAACATTAACACAGGAAAACCAGCTTAGAAAATATTAATGAGAGTTTTGGTTTCTTTTTTGATAGTTGGAAAGTGCGTTTCAATGAACAATACATTTAGCAGTTTATCAAAGGTTATATTACGATTACAAGTTAAGAAGGTACACACTGAGATTTCTTCTGCAAGTTCTCATATGACGATTCTCATGAACTGTCACTCTTCCTATTAAGGGAGACAAGATCATAGTATGTTAACAAATGGGCCTGGACTCAACTCATTTCACTGTAATCCTTAGATTGCAAAAAGTCATTGAACTTTACGATGAAAGGGGAATCAGTAGATGTTTTGGTTTAGAACTATTGAATTGGGTCTGCAGGGCAGTGGTGCCAATCTGACAGCTTTGTTTTTCTATTTAGAAACATGATAGGACTTTATCTTACTAATAAAAAGAAACAACACCTTTCTCCTTATCCTGAGATATCAAGCACATACGTGCTTCCATTCAGATGTGTCTTCCCAACACCTAAAATGTTGCATAAGATTTGGATAAAGGCTAAGAGTGGAGCAATGATTTGTTGCCAAATAGGTAGATTTCATGCCCATTCTAGTTACATTGGTTATAGGGAATTTTCCACTGCTGGGGTAAACTGAGTCAGCCTTACTGGCTTTGGGTCTTTGTTATTCTGGCACCCCTAATTACTGTGTAAATTTGGGCAAAGTGTTTAACCCCTGAGTCTTAGTTCTTAACTCTGTAAAAATAGGGGATGGAAAATTCACTTATCAGCAAACTTACAAGGACTAATGGGATAAAATTAAAGTGTCTAAAAAAACCTTATACAACACACAACACACCACTAAGTCTTAATAAAACTGTCTGCTTCTTTCCTATATGGTTCAACTACATATGAATAGAAAGTCCTTATTGTCATGTTTTTCACTGGTGCACAGACTCCTTACTAATGCAGGAGCGGAAATTAATCCTCCCTGGAGGTCCTTGCATTCTTATACCAGAGAAAAAACTTCTCTGCCCACTTATTTGACATTCTTTTTGTTTATCGGGACCCCCAGGATTGCGTCCAGGTTAAATAATGAAGACTCACGACGCAAACACCAGACAAGTCCTGGGATGTGATTCCATGTGAGAGCTCCTGACAGAGGGGAGTGTGTTAAAAAGCTAAAGAACAGATTTGCAAAGCCTAAAATCCTTAGAATCTCAGCTTCAAATCCTGGCAGGATTGAATTAGCTTTTTTTTTTTTTCCTTTGGAGTAGTTAAACTTAGTTTCATGTGTTTTGTCTGAGGACTGCGTGTGGGAGTGGGAATCTATATCATTCAGATGGAAGCTTTCATCTGTTTCAAGCCTGTATGTATATTAAAACAGCCATGAAATTTTATATGTGCTCAAAGCCTAAAAATATCAGCAGAGACCTTAAGAGAATCAGACAGTGGGTTGGAGAAAGATTTAATATTCAGCATTTCTCCTTTCTATTTTTTTTGCATTATTTTTATAAAAAGTTGGGTTGACAGGAGCTTGAAAAATGTACTTTGAAAACTGAGCAATTGTCTAGTTAATGTATTCTATTAAGATGACAATTGCAAATACTTTAAAACAAAACAAAACCACAACCTATTTTTCAACAGCAGGGTTTTAGGGCCCAAGTTGTTCAAATGAGAGTCTTAAATTTCCTTTTTAGTTAGTTTAAAACAAAAAACAAAAACCAGCTCCAGTAGTGTTGCCAACATAATCTTGAGTTCTCTTAGTTTAAGCATACAGGGAACAAGAGTAGAAGTAAGGATGGAAGAAGAGGGACAAATGCCATCAGTGGCTGGTAGTCTATCTTTGGGTCTTACATTGAGCTCATAGTTCTAGTTCTAAGGATTTTGTATCATGGCTTCTTTAAATCATTTATCAAGTTCAGCACACCTTTTTTGCTAAAGAGTGATGTGTCTGTTAACCTTCTAAAGCAATAAAGGTTGCTTTATTAAGTAGAGCTGAATGCATGTCTGCACCAAACAGAGTTCTAGTATGCTGGGGAGCCACTTTTTTCCCCATCCAAGGCATTCTGGAACCATCTGTAGACTAGCCTTGGGCTTCCAGGCCAATGCCTCAGTGGCCAAGGAACTGTAATTATGTCACTGAACTCACCCACACTTTTACTCCATGGCCCTGAGAACAACACACCTTCATTGTGTCTCACCCCAGCGCCTCACATCTTGCCCTCTCCCCACCCCTCCACTCGAAAGTCAGAGCTGGAGCATTTGAGTGCCTATTTTTGGTAAATGCCATGGTTTTTTGCATCACTGAGTAAGCATGAAAATTTCTCTCTAAATATTTGAATCACTTCATTTATAGGCAAAGATACTTTCTCAAAATGAACATTGTAAAGCCAACCAATTTGACTACACATCTGGGTTTGAACCCAAGAGAGTCAGAAACACTATAGTTAATCAAACTAATTTGTATTGCTATTCTTATCTAGTGGGCTCACTTTGAGGAAACCACAAAGATGTCATTTGGGAAGTCTCAGCTTTAGGGGTGGGGCCGAGGTGGGGTGTTGGGTCTTTTGGTGGTCAATGGCTGTATGAAACACAATATAAAGTAGTGAAAAAAGATTTTTAATGAACTTTTCTTCTTAACACATTACTTTTCAGAGCAGTGACTTTGAATCATGACAATTTGGAAAGAATGAATGCAGTGTGACATCATGCAAAGAATAAATCACCGAATTCAGAAATTAGGAAAAACTGAAACCTAGTCCTGCCTATGCTACTATTTAATTTTGTCTTTTTGGGGGCAAGTTACACCTCAAAGTGTTGTCAAATACTTCTTTATAAAATAAGAAATTGGTTTAGATCAGAGTTCCCAAAATTTGTACTTTAGAACTGTGAAATTGCCTGCAAAAGTAAAATTAATTCTGTGATAAAATAAATTGGGAAATGCCACATACTATGCCCTCTAAATGCACATTTGAATATTAAGGTCTGTGAAAGGTTAAAATGTGGTTTAACTTTAGTACAGTATTTTCCAAAAACTTTTTTCTAGTGATGCATCTTAATATCTCTTAAGAATAGAGTATCACAAGTATCTTTTGAAAACCCTAGGTCCAATGATCTCTAAGACCATTTCCAGTTAGCATTCAATTATACTAGTTACTCTGTTTTTGTTATTTGTATATTTGTCAATTTGTTGTTTGTTATTTGTATATTTGTATATTTTGTCAATACGAGAGATTTTCTTTGTTGATTTTTGATAATTTCCTAGATAAAGAATAATAAAAGATGAAATAATTTAGCTGCCTAAGGATTCATTAGAAGGAGTCATTGGTCCCTCTGCCTTATTTAAGGTACTTTATAGTATTAAAGTTTATGATTCTAAGATTCTAATTTGAGACCAGAGATAATATTTCTATAAGAAAAATTAATTGTACTTTTTACCTTCTAGAAAATCTTATGTTGCTTTCTTATGCTCATTAGCCTGCAAAAAATTTAAAATATAAAAAAGTTTGCTTTTTTCCGAAATTCTCATTTTAACACAACCATATGTTTCTCTATTAGCAACAGATATTTTCTAGCCTCATGGCTAGTACTTTTAACATTTTTGAAAAATCATGTTTCTCATCACGTAATATCTTTAACTAAATTTTAAGGTATGGGTTGGTACAAGTTTACACAGGCGTTGAAATTTCTGATTATTCTTTAGGACATTACATCAGAGTATATGTATTGTTGATTTTATTTATCATTAATATGCTTTCTTTTCTTAACAATCTACATCTTTTGTTCAGACGAATGAAAAGGAAAGAGTACATGACCATATCTTTAAACAGATGTTCAAGTTCATTTATAAAGAAGATAATTTTTTATTTAAAACATTACAACCTGCAATCTATTTCTTTCATCAAAGTGGTTCAAAATGTATTATATTTTGATAAAAAAAAATACTTCCAGCAATTCCAACATCAAAAAATAAATATCGTGTGTTTTATTTACTAAAAAAAGTGTTGAATTTTTCCCCAATTACTCTCTAATTGGCCATTCTTTCTCTAGAGTTAGGTATTGAGGATGGTAAAATACTCCCAGTACCCACAAGGTGGCATGGCCTTCTTGTTCAATTCAGTTTCATTTATTATTTCTGCTTTATCTGCTACTATATTTTAGATTCTACTCTTTTATTAAAGTTTTGAATTTCGCTTTATGGTTTTATTTTTCCTCACTGGCAGCCAATGGAGAGGGCTGGAATTTCTCAAGAGAGAGAGATTTTCACAAAGATATTCAAGTAAAACTCTTCAGTCTTTTCCATTGTTTCAGTCCACTTTGGAGCTGAATTTAAATTATTAAATATTTGACTCTGTATGAAGCCTAGGGATTATTACAATGCCCAATTAATACTAGATACTCCATAAATATTTGCTGTGGAATTTCATGAATTATCATATTGAAAAAAAAGTATTCCAATACTCAATATAGTTAAAACAATTTATGGATATTTTATATCATTCTACTTGCTGGTGAAAAAGCTCTGCCTCCACTGTTCAGAAGTACTGCTATTTTATGGTATTTCAAAAATATGTCACGGATTAGGGTGAAATCTCTATCTTATCTCAGTTATAAGAAAGGCATGTTTAATCCAGGTCAGCTCTTTTCTCTTCCACTTAGTAAACATTTGGACCCTTTCTCTGTACCCAGCACTGAGCTAAGTTCTGAGGAAGATGTGAGGATGAGTAGAATATAGATAAGTAAATAAGCATTTAATTACAACAGCTTAAGAGTCATTCACCCATTCATTCATTCCTACAACAAATGTTTATTGAGTGTTTATTGTCTACTGGTGAATAGTGAATAAAATAGCCAAAAATCTTACGCTAGAGTAGACAGATGGTAACCTGCATGAATACATAAGATAAATGAAATATATAGTATGCTCAACAATGATATGTGCTAAGGAGAAAAAGTAAAGCAGAGAAAGAAGACCCTTGGGCCACTAGGGAGGGTTGGGTTGGTTATATTTTTAGTTTGGGTACTGAGAGAAGGCTTCTCTAAGAATGTAGACTTTGCAAAAAGACCTGACAAAGGTACAGAAATGAACCACATGGCTGCCTGCGGGAAGAATACTCCAGGCAGCAGAGACAGAAGTACACAGGCTTCAGGTGGGAGTGGGTCACTATTTGTCTTAATTTTCTCAGGCTGTTATAACACAGTGCCATACAGTGGGTAGGTTATAAATGACAGAACTTTATATCTCACAGCCCTGGGGGGCTGGGAAGTCCAAGAGCAAGGCAGAGTCTATGTCTGGTGAGGGTCCTCTCCCTGGGTCACAGACTGCACCACCTTGCTGTGTCCTCTCATGGTGGAAGAGGTGAGGGTCTCTCTGGAGTCTCTTTTAGAAGGGCATTAATCGCATTCCTGAGGGCTTTGCCCTCATGACCTGAGGACCCCTCAAAGGCTCCACCACCTAATACCAACACTTTAGGGCTTAGAATTTTAACATATGAATGGAGCGGGGGGCACAAACATTCAGACCACAGAGTCTTACATAAAATGAGATGGGAGCAAAGGAGAGTGAGGGGCTCCTGGGGGAAAGGAAAACGGATTTTGCTGAGGAAAAGAAATTTACCTCAGACCAAATGAGGACAAAGATGCTCCTCTTGGAGAGAACAGTAGAAGCAAAGCCATGGAGTCACGAAAGCCGAGGTTGTGTTTGTGTGGGAAGCAAGAAGACAACGAGGCTGCCAATGGGACCAGCAAGCAATAGGCTTGTCTTTCCAGCTCTACTTTATATCCACTTGGGAGGAAAAACAGTCATTTTATCAGACTAATTTTGAGGTGAAAGAAATAACTCAGAGTTTTAATTGAGGCAAATAGTGAAAGGAATTGAATAGACAATATATGTGCAGGGTAATATTAACTTATAGTTTGAATCTGTTTTCTTTCCTCCCCAAACTCTATGTTTCTTCTCATTAGGATTACAAAATTTTGACTTCAAGACGCATAAGAGGAGAGATAGTAAACGTTTTGAGTATCCTGTGTTTTCTAGATACCAGTCCTGCTTTTGAGACAAGGTCCCTGGGATGCAGTGTCTACCTTGGAATGCAGTAAATCTCAGATATCTGAGATTTCTATGGTGGATAGTGTAAGTCTCTTTTATGAGAGGTTTCACCGGAGGGAGAGCTCAAGTGATTATATCTGATGGCTTTTTTTTAAGTTTTAAACCTTCAGTGGGGGTCAGATAAGGGGATGGGAAAATATCCCTTGATTGTTTTGGAGAAGACAGAATCTGACACTTTAAATGTTAACTACTAAGGTTTTAAATGAATGTATATGTCTGCTGCTGCAGTTAAGTTTCTTTTTTTTTTTTTTTTTTTGAGACAGAGTGTCGCTTTGTTGCCCAGGCTAGAGTGAGTGCCGTGGCGTCAGCCTAGCTCACAGCAACCTCAAACACCTGGGCTTAAGCAATCCTACTGCCTCAGCCTCCCGAGTAGCTGGGACTACAGGCATGCGCCACCATGCCCGGCTAATTTTTTTTTTTCTATATATATTTTAGTTGGCCAGATAATTTCTTTCTATTTTTTTAGTAGAGACGGGGTCTCGCTCTTGCTCAGGCTGGTCTCGAACTCCTGACCTTGAGCGACCCACCCGCCTCGGCCTCCCAGAGTGCTAGGATTACAGGCGTGAGCCACCGCGCCCGGCCAACAGTTAAGTTTCTTAGTTTTTTTTTTTTTTTTTTTTTTTAAGGCAATATGGTGGGTTTAAATTTCAGGCTACAACTTCAGGTGTGCAAGCTACCACTTATTTTTCTAAAATTCCACTGAATGTCTATTTTCAGACATCATTCCAGCGGCATAGCAGAAAACCTAATTTCAGGACTTTTAGTGGCACCCTTCCTTCCTGAAAGTTGTGGTGCTTGAGGGTTGTAATTAAGGCCAAGGCATTAGGAGGGGTGGGATCTGCTCCACACTGACTGTCACAGAGAAACTGTCAACCATCCTCAGGCCTGTGGCTCCCCTGCTGGTTCTCTGACACCTTTGGGAGCAGGAACTTGCTGCAGCTTTCCTGGCATGCGGGGGCCATGGGCATCCTTGCAAGGCCGACTTTCACCCCATGCACCTCAATGCTAATTCCCTGCCTGGGTTCATGCTCTTGCTCCTGGGCCCTGCCCTAGACACTCTCAGCCACAATCTTGTCAGGGCCCACTTGTCTCCTTTGTCTCGCCTCCCCACAATCCAGATGAAACTGTTTTGAAGTCCAGACGGGAAATCCTTCTGCCTTTGTGTTTTCTCCATGAGCTGGCCTGTGACTGGAATCATCACTGTTCTCCTAAGAGCTGAGCTCTTGGAAACCAGGTAAATGAAAATCAGAGGATGTTTTCTGGGCCCACGTAGCCTGTTCTGAGCCAGTGGCTGGAGAGTGGATTCTCTGCTCTAATCAGGGAAAGAAGAGAGAAACACCAAAAGGAGGGAAAAAAATTATTATTTTACAAATTTCATCCCACCCTACTCACTCACATAATTTCATATACATATAAGCTATGTTCATATGCATGTGTTCATATGTATGTGCATGTTTTCTGTGGGAAGACAAGGTTACTGATTTCTGCTGGGCAATCTTAGGCAACTCTTTTAGCATCTTTGAGTGTTAGTGTCTTAATATATAAACAGTGGACACTAAGCATGCAATTCCTAACAGAAAGATTGTTATGAGGATTAAATGAGGTAACTGTATGAGCGTGGTTGATCATTACGCATGTATACACATACACACAGCACCAAGAACACATTTTTGTTTTTAGTTCAAACTCTGTGTTTTGCATTTCAAGGGATCTATGTTTTTAAAAGTACTAAATTTAATGACAAAACAAAATTATTAGACTTACTAGAGAGAATATTAGTTCACATCTCCTTTCCTAGGAAGGGTAGGCCATCTCACTACTGTTGTAGAGCCTCCTCTTTGCCTCAAACCGTAAATCTCTTCCATTCTGCCCGTTTCCTTCTTACCACAAGTAGCAGCCTCACAGGGCATTATTTGGTTCATGTTTCTGAGAACGTTGTGGCATATTCAGGGCTGAAAGTACGGGATGATGTATGGAGGTTTCTGTGCCAACTTAGGGGGAGTAGAGAAGGACCCAGGGGGTTGCATCTGCCTTGGGACTTAGCACAGCATTGAGTTCCAAGCCTGCTCCTGGGCTGTTTCTCAAATGACAGGACAGTGGGAGGCAAGGCCCGGGACATCTGCCGGATGATCTCAGCAATAGAGGGCTGGTATGCCAGGCATGTGGCTGCTGCTCCCCTTCCTGGCCTTCCCCGTCTATGCTGCACCCACCCTCCAACAGGTCCACACACACACACACATATCAACTGAGTCCTGCGACCTGGAACAAACAGATGAGTGTTTTCAGATTGTAGGAACCCCCACACTTAGGAACATGGCACATTTCAATTCCAGTCATTTCCTTTTCTTCTGATCCTACTTAGTTATTTTTTTTTTCCTTATCCCATTTCTCTGAGAAAGATAGGGGTCAGGTTTAATTTTTTTTTTTTTTTTTTTTTTTTTTACATAGGAAACTAGTAAGTATCATTTATTGAGCACTTACTATGTGCTCAGCACCATGCTACGTGCTTGCCATTCATTATGTCACTTAATCCCCACAACAAATCTATGTAGTAAGAATTGCTATTTCCTAATGTTACTCACAGAGGAGGAAACTGAAGCTTAGCAAGATTAAGTGGTACGCCCCTAGCTCACATGGTAAGTGGCAAAACTAAGAATCCAGGTCTTCCGACTCCAGAGCTTATGCCTTAAACACTACAGTGCCTGGATAAGGAAACTGAGACACAGACAGATTTCAGGCACTCATTCAAAGTTCCAAAGTGAAGATCTAATCATGAAAAGTATTTTACCCTGGCATTCAATTCAGTGTTTTACCCCATTGTCTTTGGTCAAGTCCAAATGCAAAGTGAACGGAGAAGAATCAGCTTCATTCCAGAGTGTAGTGTCCACAATCCCAGCCCATGAGATGCCCAGCTTTGGTTTCTCGGTGATGAAGCAGAACACACTGCAGTATCTCCCTCATCACGTGCCCCTCCCCTCTTCCACAGAGGTGGATTCCAGCTGCCACGGAACCTAAAACTGAAGTATTTTTGAAATATATAATTATGGATACAAAATTAGATTTATTTACTTAGAGTGAGAAATGAAATCATATCAAATGACAAATGTCAGAAAGCTAACAAGTACCACAAACATTCCAAACGCTGTAGAAATAATATTTTTCTTGATGAACTGCCTGATAACCTCCATCGTACCTTTCTCCCCTGTTGTTTTTTTCCTACGTAATTTTGGATGCCTCTTCCTATAACAACCAAAAAATAAGTCAGCCATTTCCTTAGGATGGTTGATTGATTTGCATTTAATTGATAATGGAGATGCACAAAACATCAGCCACTTTACCCACGGACGTCCTTTTTTGGGTAGGGTTACTACAGGTTTTTGCCCTACAAATGCAGGGATTCTGACAAATTCTATTTCATGAAATTTATGTCAAAAAAGAAAAATATGTAGTGCATTTATAATTCTTTATAAGGCATTATCAAATATTAACATATTCCTGAGAGGAGAGAACTTCTATTAAGACTAAGCATTGAGGATTACTCAATTCTCTACTAATAAATTTAGATATTACAGAAGAATTATTCTCAGACTAGTTTCTGGTTCCATCCATTTTGAACCTTGGCTATCCTCCACTACTCACATACTTTCAGAGCTCCATGTTGTGGCACATGTTCGTGTCACAGTAGAACCTCTGATCCTGTCCCCTCATGGCACATCACCATGAGAGTCAGCACAGGGGGAAGAAACTGAGTGAGACTCAACACTACACTGAGATGTCTAGCAGTATCCCAACTACACATCAATGTGGCTTCAAACCACATCAAAATATTCCATGGAACGAAAAAATGTGTATCCTCACCCCTACATCCCCTTAGCCAGATTCAAGAAACACCCCTGGTCACACCAACATCATCTGAATGGGAGAAAGTGGAACAGAAAGTTGGACTGGAAAGAGATAGCTCACTTAACCAAAATATTTTTGCTTAATATCTTATTTTCTCAAAATTTAAAAAAACTCATGGCCATGTGCACACACTTCTAGAGTCTCTCCCAGAGTTGTGGATAGAAGCTGTGTGAATAAGGGACCCTAAGCTTAAACTTCATGACCCATGTTTGGCAAAAGAAGGCTTTCCATCCATTGGAATGTTGTCTTTTTTGCATAAGAAAAGGACATGAATATACTTCCCTTTTGGCCATATTTAAGGATTATGTGTCTCAAACTTCTTTGTAAGAAAAACTTGACTTTTCAATATGTATTTGCACTTAGTTCATCAAGAACTATAGAGTTATCTTCTGCATCATAGATAGCTTCATGGGAATTAAAGAATCACAAGACCGTTAATATTCTGGATCAATTTCTCTGACCCTAGCTTGTAAAGAAAGCAAGGGCAGAGCTGGAAGTTGGCTAGCATAAGGCCCCCGGTTACAACTGTAATACAGTTAAATTATGACATAAAAATACGAGTCACAGTAGGACACCAACCTAACTGATTAACAGTGAAAAAAATTGTTAGCCAATTGTTTTCTTTCGTACATAAACAACTGGTTTAATTTTTGCATTGGATAAACTCACAAATTTTCTTATACATAAAATGAACATAATCCTGCCTCCTCTTACATTGTAAGTTTACAGGAACAGAAACCATGTTTATGAGATTACTTTTACATCCCCAGTTCCCAGAGTATTAGCAAACGTGGTAGCTAACATGTAAATATCTGATGAATGAAAAATATCAAAAGATATCAATTATTCAACTTGAATTATTTTCTAGTTGCACATACTAATACAAATTTCTAATTCCTGGTATAATAAGTTATCCCCACTTAGTGGCTTAAGCAATATAAATGTATTATCTTACAATCCCAGAAGTTTGAAATGGGTCTTCTGAGGCTAAAAGTGAGGAGTTAGCAGAGTTGTATTACTTTTGGAGGCTTCCAGGGTGAATCCATTTCCTTGACTAGTGCAGCTTCTAGAAGCCTCCTGCTCTCTGTGGCTCATGGCTCCTTCCTGTATCTTCAGAGCACATCATTCCAGGCCCAGATTCCCTTGCCCTATCTTCCTATTTCTGATGGAAGGACCTGCCTTTGGTAAGGACGCTTGTGATTACATTGGGCCCACCCAGATCGTCCAGAATAATCTCCCCATGTTGAAATCCTTAACGTAATCCCATCTGCAAAGGCTCTTTTGCTACATAAAGCAAGATGTTCCCAGGTTCTGGGGATGAGGAGGTAGATATCTCTAGGGGCTATGATTCTGTCTACCGCACAAACTAAGAAATCACTCCTGGGATATTTGTTTTTAAGGACAGTTACAGGAATCCACAGAGTTTAGACCTTCTGACTTCTGGGCTAGTGTTTCTTCCACTGAAACAATACTTGTACTAAAGTAGAAGTTTTAAAAATGCATTTTAATGTCTGGAAAGATTTACTGGACACACAGACCACAATGAGGCCTATATTCATACTGAGAAGTAGTATAGATGTTGGGGAAATTGGCTTTCTTTATTTTAGCAGTTTATAATCTGGAATGAGTGGACGTATCATAGGCCTTTGACGCTCACCCCTCCTCCCCTTTCAGTTCCTTCCTTTCTGCCTGTTCAGTTCTGGGACACACTCCATATGCTCTCTGAGTAAGGACTTACTTTCACTTTTCTCAGTTGCTTCTCTTCGCTGTATGAGTTACACTGAAACTAACTTGGCTCAAGTGACAAGTTTCAGATACTTGTTTAATGATGCTTCTCAGAGAGCTGACAACAACTTAATTATGGAGGGCATGTGATAATAGCTAAAAATATTTCAGGAGAGTATGGGTTGCAGATTGCCTCGATATAAATTAAGAAGCAGCAGAATTCTTGACACATTCTAGGTGCTCAATAAATATTTGTTGAACTAATTACACATTTGTAGATAACGAGTGTGGTATGAGGATTACTTCACTTTCATACAGCAGCCCACTTTAAATATTCTGACTGGGATTTAACAGTGACTCTAGAGGCACAAATTGTACAATTAATTGACAAAAAGAAACAAGAAGCAAGAGGTCCCCAGATCTAATGAGCACCCTGAGGACAATAGGCATGAAAAATCTCTTTTGTAACTGAGTGTGCACCATTGCACATTAAAACATCCCAGTGCCAGTTCCTAGGCCTGACTCAACAAAGTGCCACCCCTGAATCATCTGACCACTTCCTGGGCTTTCCCCCTCGAAGGTTTCACACCCAGGGTCTGCTCGCACCCCACCCTGCTGGGGGATGATCTCAACAGGGCTCATTAACTAAAGCCTTGACAGACCCCGCTTAAGTCATGGTCCCTGTGGAAACCAGAATCCCATCTCTGGAGACGGAGAGAAGAGGGTTTAGACAACAACAATTAGTTGGGAATTTCCTCCTACGCGTCATCTGTGAGAACCATCTGACCTCACAAGCAAGACTCTCTGTGGTGAGAAAGGGTGGTGTGTGCCTTACAGGAAATTCGAAAATGACTTCAGAGCATTACGTACGTGATTAGCAAAAGGGTGAAGTGTAGCTCTGGAATCTTGTGTCTGATTTTTAGAGCAGAAAGAAAACTGGGCTGGAGTGGGGGGAAGAGAGGTCACCGAGGCCAGGTGGACTTGACCCTGCAGTCTAACGGGAAAAAGCTCCCCACGGCCTTCCTCATTCATTCCCAAATATTTACTGAGCACTTGTTATGGGGCAGGCCACTGTTCCAGCCCTTCCTCCTCCTCGTCCCTGTTTTCTCCTCCTGCCAGCTCTCTCTTTTTGTTGTTCCCAGTTTGAATATTTTTCGTACTCAGAGCTGTATAAACTTCTCTTCATCACCAGACTCTTTGATCTACGAACAATAGCAGCTCTTTGAATAGCAGAATAGGAATATCTGTTTCATAATTTCACTTTTTCTAGAGACTTTGAACATAACCATGTCAGGAAAATTTAAAGTTAAAGTGTTCCCATGATTTGACCACGCCCTGACCTCCTTTTGGTTTTCTTATTTCCTTTTCATAGTGTTTTTATTTTTTACCCAATTTGGTCACACTCTTTTGAGGCTAATTATATACTGGCCTTGCAATCTTCACAAGATTTGCACATGACAAGTTCTGATTTGCTTGTTAGTCAGTGAAGGCAATCTTCAAAATGAAGCTTCATAAATAACCAAAAGGAAGATTTTATACTCAACAGTAAAGCTAATTTATACTTACAAGGATTTTTCCATGATGCATTATACAGTGTTAGGCATAATATTTTAATCTCCTACACTTTAACACACATTTCAGCCATCTTGACTTTGATTGACCTATGGCGTCTGGATGCTTCATAATGTATTGTGGAACATACAACGCTACACCATATTATGGGCTGTAATGTGTTATTATGCAATTCCGTAAGACTCTCTCACTTTCTTGCACGCGTACACACACACAGACATGCACATAGACACACGTGCACACACACACTTAGATGCTTATATTCAATGGTCCCCAAACTTAAATGATATTTCTTTCTCTTCTGTTACCTATTAGTTATTTTCTGTTAGCTGAACAAAAGCAACTCTGTTCATTTATGAGAGATTCTAAAGGTGTGTTTATATAGATAGCAGTGCATGCCAACAACCTAAATATAGAATAATTTTTCCTAGGGTTCTCTCAGCACTCGTCATAAAGTACCATCAATGATATGACCAAAAAATAAGCTATCAGGAAAAAAATGTGTTGTGATAAACGAGAGGCAAAGCGATCTAGAAATAGTTCAACTGCTAATTAGCATTGTGACCTTCAGGAAATCATTTCACCTTTCTGAACTTCTTAAACAAATTATTACCTTTCCTACCTACTTTGTAGGTTAGGAAGACAAAATAAGAACAATGTTTGTGAAGGCAGCTTGAACAATTTAGTCTTCTACACAGACAACTTTAAAAGTCAACTACATCTAAGTTCGTAGAGTTGCTTTAGAATGAAAAATATTTCTCTGTGCTTAAGTATATCTGTTTTGAAACTGTTTTTAAAAATGGGGATTGATTAACTTTTCAGACAACTAACCACTTTTATTAAAAGAAACTGTATGAGCCACACTCTGTTAGGTGCTACAAAATCTACCTTCCCAGATTCAAATTCAGGCCCCTTCTGTGACACTCCAACTCTGCACCTCTATACCTTATCAGAGCCAGACACTTTACAAAATACTGACAACTTGTGACAGCTGGAAGTATAGCTATCCTTCAAAAATCCAGGTGGACAGAGACTAAGCTTTTCATATGATTTCTTCCATACACAACCAATTAAGAGATTAAAAGGACATACTAGTTTTAAAATGTGTTATTCCCTGACACTGGCAGTGTGTTGGCACTGTGTTTTGACTGCACTGTCAGGAGCATATTTATGGGGAAGAATTCCACCTAGATTCTTTTGTTCAGCTCATTACAATTGATTTGTTACTGGTATAAACTCAGGGTTATTATAATAATTAGTGCAGTCATTAATGTGATGAAATAGTGTTCCCCAGCTATAGTAATATCCAAATGCAGGCCTGGTTTTCCTCCTCTGTTAAGAGGCATCCTCCCAACACTCTGAGGCTGAGGAGGTTCTTGACGCTCCATATTAAGCTGAGGTTCCTTTACTTGCATTCGTTTTTGGTTTCCCTACTGAATTTTTTCAGGTTGCAATTACACCTACTTTGTATAGCGCAGTGCCAACGGAGTGACAAACACCATCACATAAGTCAAAGGCAGGATTTGAAGAGTGCAGGTGTTTAGAAGATTGCGCACCATGCAACATTTGACTGTGGGATTCATTACGGCTTATGGGAAGACAGCAGCACTTGAAGACCCCCAATGACAGAAACACATTTGCAGCTTGCTGCCAAGCCATACAGATGTGGAGGGAATGTTTAAAATCATCTAGTAGAGACATGTTCAAGACCACCTGAGCCACCTCTGTGGCTCTTGTGCCTGGTTTGTTAGAGCCACAGGCTCATACACCTGCCAAGAAGTGTGAATACCCCTCTAGGTCTTTGTAAAACGCATCTGTGTGTAACTTTTGATAGCTTTTACAAAACATGCAATTACTGTGCAGAGTTAGTTCCCTTCAGCTGCTTTCTAGTCAAGGGAAGCAAGGTGTAAACACTTCTCAGTGGGCTGGAATTCCAAATGCTACTTGGATCCTGCCTGGCCTTTGGGCCTTTTTATATCGTCCACGCATGTGTTTCATGCATGTTTAAGCTGAGAGGTTTAGTGTTCCAGGGGCAGGTAGTCTGGAAAAATCACCGGTTTGTGTTGAAAATTCACCTTCGTAATAACTTTGGGAATGGTGATTTGAAGTAAACAATATTAAAGCATTCAGTTGTGGTGAAGCCAATGTGGCAATATGCTCTGACATTCATATTTAACAATATCAATCGCCTTTTTATGTACAAAAGTCATGAATAAGGAGATTTTGGGGGGAGTTGGAATGATATGTTGAGTTGCAAACTCATTAACACTTGGCTTTTGAAATGGAAGAAAATGGTGTTGAAGGGGTTGCAGCAGCCTTTGGGGTGAGGAGAATGACAAGGCTGAACACAAACTTTCTCCTGTTGCCTGAGGCCCGAGACCCTGTCACGATGTCCAGGACGGCCTCCCGAGAGAACAGCAGGGGGACTCTGAGGTTTCACAGCTCCAGAGACTTTGGAGTTGCAAATCAAATTTTTCACATTCAGTCATCTTCTCCAGAAAAGTTGTGCAGGAACAATGGCAGCTATTTTACATTAATTTGTTTAGGTCTGTGGTTAATTAATTCTCTAGCAGCTTCGCTGAGCACTGGAGGCTTTTAGTACCACGCATCCTGTCTTGCGTTGCATGAACCTTTTTTCTCCTTCCCCCTCTGGGTTCTTCGCCTGTTCTCAGAAGTTCCCTTGTGGGCCTTTCTGTCCTGCAGGAGCTGCTCCATGGTGGCAGACAAATTATATTTGTACTCAGGCCAGAGGGTGTGAAGTTCTTTCTTAAGGTCATGGGCTTCCCCTTTTCCCTTCTCCCCTTCCTTCTGGGAAGTCACGGCTTGCAGCATCCTCTCAGGGCAAGTTTTCACAAACCACACCATGAGCGACGGGAAAGAGCACTCACGGTCCGAGCGTCAGCGCCACGCTCTTGCTGCAGACCCTGCAGGGTCAAGGTCTCTGGCATCGCTTGCTCCCCACACGCCCCCCACAGACTCTTCCCCGAAGCCGGCAAATCACTCGCCTCTGCTTTCCCGACTTCACCTCGCTACGTCCCCTCGGCTTCTGGGCTTTTCTGTCTGGGTCTTTGCCAGAGCCTTAGCAGGACCAACGCCGTTTCTCTAGGTACCTTTTACAGTTACGAGTCACAAAATTGTTTTTAATAGCTGTGTAGAAGCCAAACGCAAGAGAGCTACTACTATACGATTCCATTTGTATGAAATTCCAGATTAGGCAACACTAATCTGCGGTGACAGAGATCAGCTCTCGTCTGAGGGTGAGGAGTGTTTAAAAGGGGGCACTTTCTGGGTGATAGAAACGTTTTCTATGCTGATGGGGCTGTTGGTCACACAGGTAAATACATTTGTCAGAACTTATCTACTGAATACTTAAGGTCTGTGCATTTCACTGTTTGTAAAGTTTACCCCAATAAAAATAAAATCTGTATGATAGGGGGAAAAGAACAATGAAAGTACCAACTACATATAGTAAATGATGACAAAGATAAAAAGTACATAGAGAATCGAGTTCAGGAAATACCTTACTTAGAGAGGTTATTCTTTTCCCTTCCTCCCTCCCTTCCTTTCTTCCTTCCCAAAGGTCTATCATGTTACTTCTATGGGCTGGAATGTCAGAAAAAAGATGGTACATTTAAATGAAGTGGCTTTGCATGGAGTTTAATAAAGGGGCATTTTGCAAAGGTATGGACTGGGGTAAGGAAATTAACAAGGTGCAGTGCACAACCCTGGGGCTTAGTAACAGTGGGGAGCCATTGCCCCTGCTAGGCCTCAGGTGGGGACAGTCGGAAGAGTTCCTCCAACCCAGAAAGGGAAGCCATATGGAAAAGGCCTCCTGAGAGGAGCCATGGCCTCTCTTTAAAGAGTTGCTGGCCAATTCCCAGCAACTTGGCTCATTTCCCTGACCTCAGTCTCTTCTTCCCTCCCAGTCCCCAGCAGGACCCTCCCATAGGCCTGCACAACAAGGCAGCCTGTAACCCAGCCTCCCAAGGCCCAGAGCTAGGAGAGGGGTGAAAAGTGGACATGGAGGACAACTAGGATGTGCGACAGAGGATGGCACAGCTTGTGTAGAGGCCACACAGTGAGACACTAATTACATGTTGGCGAAACTGGACCACACAATGGAGAGGACTCGAGGCTGGAGCTGAAGCTGTGAAAGAAAACAAGGGCTAGACCCTGGGCGGATGTGCTTGGGAGCTGGAACTTTATTCTGTAGACAATAGATATCCACTGAGATCTTCTCAGTAGGCAGGAGACAAGGCCAAACGCCACTTACAAAGATTTCACAGTGAGACAGTACACGTGCTGGGTTGAGCTGAGGTAAGATTGGGACCCAGAGACAAGTTAAGAGCCTAACAGTAAAACAGGACAGTGGCTGGGCATGATGGCTCATGCCTGTAATCCTAGCACTCTGGGAGGCCGAGGCAGGAGGATTGCTTGAGCTCAGGAGTTTGAGACCAGCCTGAGCAAGAGCGAGACCCTGTCTCTACTAAAAATAGAAAAATTAGCTAGGTGTGGTGATACACCCCTGGAGTCCCAGCTACTCGGGAGGCTGAGGCAGGAGGATCACTTGAGGTCAGGAGTTTGAGGTTGCAGTGAGCTATGATGACACCATGGAGCTCTAGCCTGGGTGACAGAGTGAGACCCTGTCTCAAAGAAAAAACAAAACAAAACAAAACAAAACACGAAACATGACAGTGGGTGCAAAGAGAGGAAAGAACAGAGCACTCCTGTTCAAAGGCCCAGGTCCTGGCACACCATCTGGCTGCTTCCTCAGAGCCCACACAGTGTGCAAGTTGCTTCCCATCTAAGCTGCTCCTAGTCCTGACCCATGCTAAGCAGGAACCTGCCTTCCCATCAACAGACTCTCCTGAACTAACTTCTCTTTGAGCTTCCCTCCATGTCTCCTTCTCCGTTAAGGCTGAGCTAAATTCTCCCCTCCAGGCACCCAGAGGACTGAGTCAACACCTACTTTCTAACATCGATTGCATCACAGTGCAATGACCTATTTGTGTCTCCAACTCGCCCTCAGAAAAGTGAGGTTCTTGTGGGCTGGGATCTCATCTGATCCACCTTTGTATTAATATCTGCACATCCTGGCTGACGTTAGGTTTTCAATATGTATTTACTGAATTGAATTGACCTGAGCTTTTGACCTCCTTGCCTAAGCTCCCAGCTTCTGGAAGGATAGAGCTGGAGAGAGAAAGAACATTATCCTGACTGCTCAGATTCACTGAATCAACACTGATGCTCCAGCAGGTGACAGAGCACAATCAGATCACCAGCACATCTGAATTCCCACCCAGATGTCTGGGTTCCCTAAAATTCCCTTTACCCCAGAGTGAATTTTTACCTTCTAAAACTCCAAGAGCAACGTCAAGCAAAATAGTATTTTGGAGGAATTTGTGAACCATGAAGAGACATACAGCATTAACTTCCTGTACACCTAGCTGTATTAATTACCAGTTTAATTTCTTATACACCTAGCTGTAGTCAGTTTATATATGAACACAGGAAACACTAAAAAATATATGCTAATGAGATCAGGCAAAGTCTGCAGTAAAAAGCCTGGAGCATAGGGGTTCAAATCTGCCACATGTGCTCTTCTATCCTAAGAATCCTTAAGAATATATGAAAGAATCCTTAAGAATATATGAAAGAATCCAAATAACAGGGCAATACTGCTGGCCCAGCTATCCCAAGGGACGCAGTGGTGGAAGGATGTATCACAAGGAGACAATTGCTAGGAGGATAAAGCAAAATTACAACAGTTGCAATTTATAGAACATGTATTCTGGGGATCAGGGGCCAGATGGCTTATCTTTAATGCTCATGATAATTGGGCAGGGTAGATGTCATTTTTATCCCCATTTGATAGATAGGTTCCCCGAAGTTCAAATCAGTTCTTTCATTCATCAGGCACTTACTGGGTCCCTACTCAATACCAGGCACTGTACTGTTCATCACTTTTTCCAGAGCCACTCAGCAGAGCTGGATTCTGAGCCCTCATCTATCTGGGCCAAGAGACTCTGATCTTTTCACTACACAGTTTCCCTTTTCCAGCCTACTCGGTTGTAGCGATGGAGCAATGTCTCCTTGAATCCATTGTGTGAGCATAATGGTAACTTTTGGGAACACTCTGTTGCTGCAATATTTTCAGACTTCCAGGATTCAGGTAGCATCTCACCTAAAGCTCCCAGCATCATCACACCAAAAGTGCTGAAGCTGCACGCAGTCTAAGCCAGTCTTGAGCACAGATCTCTGTGTAGGCAAAATTCGTCTATAGGAGCTTTCAGTGGGAGAGATTTAATTCTCAACACTCTTAGTTATGCTGTTACTGGGAATTTAATATGTCCTGAGTTTTGATAGAGTGGTTTATAAAATGCATGTTAGTTATTTCTGTGACAAATAGAGGCTCAACAGATGCCCAAATAGACTTTGCTCTCTTTCATCCTATGCGAAACCCAACTCTTCCCTTCACAGCTCCCTGTTGCCTACTTCAGGGCAGTTAATAAGAAAAATGCCTTCCCTTTTCACACCTTCCAGATATTTTTGCTTGAATGAGACTCCCGTGGCTGGTGGCCACCAGCTTCAGTATTGCTCTATGCTATTTTCAAAGATTGTTGAGGAAAGTGTGTGCACAAGGTGACAATGCCCACCCCTGGATGCTCAGTAGCATATATGGCCAGGCCAGGTGCAAGCCACACTACAAAGAACATTTCAAAAGCAAGCTCCCTGACAGTGAAACACTGGGTGTGATAGCATCGAAGGTAGATGCTTCTCCTTCCTATGGGTCTCCATTCTCCCCTACCTTTCCCACCATCAAGGTATCTCTTTATGGCTGGGCGTGGTGGCTCACGTCTGTAATCCTAGCACTCTGGGAGGCCAAGGCAGGAGGATTGCTTGAGGCCAGGAGTTTGACACCAGCCTGAGCAAGAGCAAGACCCCGTCTCTACTAAAAATGGAAAAATTAGCTGAGCAACATGGCACTCACTTGTAGTCCCAGCTACTTGGGAGGCTGAGGCAGGAGGATTGCTTGAGCCCAGGAGTTAGAGGTTGCTGTGAGCTATGATGATGCCACTGCACTCTAGCCAGGATGACAGAATGAGACTCTGTCTCAAAAAAAAAAAAAAAAAAAAGGGATAAAAGATATCTCTCCTTGAACAAAGTAAAGTCTTTCTTGATGTCATAATTGGAGAATTCAATTAATAATTAATTTGTGTTTCCTAGAAATTGATGGGAGATTAAAGGAAAAAATCTAATTATAAAAATAAAACCTAACATTTATTGAGTTACTGTGGAGTATTTCTGAATACTTACTATGCACCAGACAGCATGCTAAGCAATTTACATACATCATCTCATTTAATCCTCATAACTATTCCTATACCACAACAAAATGAAGCCATTCATTCATTCTATCAATCAGTCATTCAACAAGTATGCCCGAGTGTGTACTATACAGGAAGTACTATTCTAAGCACTAGAAATACACTGTTGAGTAAGAGACAGGTCTGACTGAGCTTAAAGTCTAGCCAAGGAAACAGATAACAAAATAAGAGGTAAAGAAGGTCATTTCAGGTAGTAATAAGTGGCATAAAGAAAACAAAGTAGGACAGTGCAATAAAGATTGACATTAAATAGAGTAATTGGGGAAGACCTCTCTGAGGCTGTGGTAGACCTAAGTGATAGGAAAAAGTCAGACATACAAATATGAAGGAGAAGAACACTCTAAAAAAAGGGACCCATGGGTGTAAAGATGATTCTAGAATTGTAGATAAATTAAGAGAAACAGGAAGAAAGCCAGTGTGGCTGGACCACGGTTAGCAAAGGGGAGAATATTAAATTAGTGGATGAGGTTATGGGGGAGGGCAGCGCCTATAAGGCCTTATAAGTAATGGAAGGGGCTAGATTATATTCTGAGGGTCAGAACAGAAGAATGGCATGATCTGATATACCGTTTTAAAAGATCACCACAGAGAATGAATCGTAGGCATCCAAGATTATAAACAGAGAGACAAGTTAAAGGACTATTGAATAGTCTGGAGAAAGATCATGGTGACTTAGACTCTAGTGGCAGAAGTGAAAATGATTCTGTGTTCAGGACAGATGCAGGAGAAGTTTTGGAGGTGGAGCTGTTGGGTATTAGGAGGAACATGGGCGAGGGTGATGAGAAGAAGATGAAGGATGACTCATGGTTTTTAGTTTGAGCAGTTAGGTTGTCCCATAACTGAGAGGGGAATGAATAGGGAAAGAGTGGGGGTTTTCTTTTGTGTCGTATTTTTAGTGGGGATTGGGTTGAGAAAAATCTAGAGCTTTATTTGACATGCATTTTAGGCATCCAATAAAGATGCCAAGTTGGAAAGATGAGTCTAACACCCAAGATAGCAGTAGTCAGGGCTAGACATATAAATATGGGAGTTATTAGCTTTTTAATTTATAGACAGTATTTAAAGTCTTGAAACTGAATGAGATATCCTAGCAACAATGCAGAAAAAGAAGAAAAGAGAGTTCAGGCCTGAGTTCTAAGTCACTCCAAGATTTAAAGTTTAGGTAGAGAGAGAGGATCTGGCAGAAGAAAGAAGGGAGGGACCAGGAAAGTAGGTAGAAAGTTAAGAGAGAGTGGAGTTGCAAGCCAAGAGATGGAAGTGTTTTGAGAAAGAAAAAGTGATCTCCTCTGTCCGTTGATTCCCATGGGTTGAATAAGATAACAACAGAGAGTGACCACGGAATGGCATGGAAGCCAGAAAAACTAAAGCTTAATTAGACAGAAATAAGAAAGAAGTAAGGAAGTGGAGCTAGACAGAAATCAAGGCTTAGAGAGAGTGAGTAACTTGCTCAGGGTCTGAACCTTATTCAGGATTTGAACCCAGGGAGTCCTAACTTCAAAGCCAGACTCATAAACTTATCTGTGTGTCAGGGAGAAAGATAAGATAATATCTAGCCATCTCTACTCCCTCTTTCATGAGTAACCAACGCTCAGTGGCCACAAAGCCGATGAGCTGTGGATGTTCTCTGATCCAGAGAAGGGCAATGAAACTCTGACCGGATAGGCAGCATGGGGCAGAGTGTGCCAGGAAAGGCAATATGGCGGGAGATATTTTGAGAGAGCATCTTTTAAATTACATAGTTTAATTATTTACATATGTATAGCTCTTTCCATTTCATAAAGCATTGTATTATACATTCTCTCATTTGATTTCCACAGCAACTCAGTAAGTTAGAAATAAATAGTTTTCACATGTCAAGAAGACATATACCTGGATGGCAATTTATGAGGAAGGCAGGGCAAGGATCGCAGTGACAAGTGCATCATTTGAGAGATTAAATCATTTTCGTTTGTTTTTTTAGTCAGCATAGCCAGTTTGACCTCTGTCTTCATACAAATGCCTGAAAACTTTGCAGTATCATACATGCACTGCGCGTATCCATCTACCTATCCATCCACCCACCCATCCATCCATCAGAACTGCACTGCACAACTGGCTTTAGCCTTTCCATAAGGACTTGGTCATTAAGTCTTCATTCTTTCTCTTGAGAGACTTATGTTTGTTGAGATGAAAAAGTCACAAAAGTACACGAGGGCAGCATTTGCTATGATAAACATACAGAAGTGTATTGTGCCTTACAGTGCCAGAGTCCATACATTTTGAACTTTGCTGGTCGGAGGAAGCATTATAGAATCCAAAGAAGGAATTAGTCGGTTTGTTCTGAATGAGGTAAAATGACTTCAAAGAGGCGTTGCCAGATTGAGTTGATAGATTTTATAGTCCAGGGGTGGGAGCAAGGAAGGCGAAGGGTTGCAAGAGATATAGGACTGGTTTTCCAGGCAGAAGGAGTGACATGAGCGAAGGCATGAGGGGTGAAACAATGTTGCTGTGTGCTTGTGCGATTGCAGTTAGTTTAGCCTGGCTGAGCACAGGTTGGTGGTAGAGGGTGGGTAAAATGGTAATACGCAGGGCCAGGTGCGGTAATCCTAATACTCTGGATTTGGGAGGCTGAGATGGGAAGATCGTTTGAGGCCAGGAGTGTGAGTTTGCAGTGAGCTATATGATAACACCACTGCACTCCATGGGCAAGAGATCAAGACCCTGTCTCGAAGAAGAAAAGAAAAAAGATTGCAAAGGTATTAGCGATAGATAATTATTATACATATGAATTATTTCATTGAAACTTCAGACAAGCCCAATGAGATACATACTATTACTACTCTCATTTTACATATGTGGAAACTGAGGTATTGAGGATATAAGTAATTTACTGTAGATCACAAAGCTGTAGGTGGCCCAAATGGGATTTGAACACAGGCAAACTGGCTACAGAGCCTTCTCCACAAACACCACAATGAGGGTCTATTACGCAATTCTAAAAAGTTTGGGCTTTTATCTATAAGAAATGAAGATCTGGTGAAACTTGATTATTATGCTGTCACTTCCATAAAATCTCATGGCCTCTTGGATAGAATTCAGGCAATCTATGAGCTTGGATGGACAAAATTTACATCTCTATACAAACATCTAACTGTACTGTGGCATTTTCTTAAATTATAAATTTAGGTAACAAATGTCAGTAGTATTCACAATACCTGTGACTGAGATATTTTCAGATCACATCAAATTTGTTTCAGGTATCTTGAAATAGCATTTATACTCATTGCTACTCAAAATTGCAATAGTTATTAGACCTGCTGCTAGATCTTATTATTTAATGCATTAATAAAGACATATTTTACATATATTGTTGTATCACAAAGTTTAAAATTTTGATAATTGTCTAATTGATTTCTTTTGTAATTCTCTACATTAGAATCATTCTTAGAAGAGATCCACAGTTTTCCCCAGACTTACAAAACTACCAAGGTACACACATATACGATAGGATAGAAACCCCTCACATTGTTTAAATTGTCATATGATATAAAAATTCCCTTGGTTCTGCTACTCAGAAGCAACCGTGTAGAATTAGTTTAAGGTTCCCATTAACACTGGGGAGTTCACTATCTAATAAATGAATATTTTTTGTTTCTTTAAAGCTCAAAGTTAAAAAAATTCTTTTTTATACTGAAAGTTATAACAGCATAGTTCAACTTTCTCTTTTTCTCTCCTTTTTAGAAATATCCTTCCCCCTTGAGCTGCATTCCTTTTAAAAAATGTGAACAATTTCTGTCTGGTTTCTTTGCAATCTGTTTTCCTGAAGGCCAGGGCATCTTTCTGACTCTTCCCAGAATTCCCACCCCCAAGTCTTACAAATCTCCAAAATATAAGGATAATCATTTCATAAAGCTTCCTGTCCCTGACACATCAGCATCTAGTTCTTCCCTGAAATTTGTAAGTCACAGTTCCCCTTAGTGCTTCCTCAAACATCTGAGAGATGAAACTATTAGTAAAGCAAGTCAAGAATTTACCAGATACATGCTTTTAGCAGAATGAAACTTTCAGCAGCTGTCTAGATAAAGCCCTGGCCTCACCCCCATCACTCCTGGATCCTGTTTCTGTGTCAGTGTTATTGGCTGTACTCAGAAAACGCCATGCATCTCCTCTCGTTGGCCATTTAGTATAAAGCTTACCTTCATGACAATATCAATTCTGTTTCTCTCTCCTTTTATCATCACCCAAATGGTCACCATATTTCCACACTTTGCTTCGTGAATTTTCATACAGGTGCATGCCTTCCTGACAAGTTAGATCTATTTCTTTTGAAAAAGTTTATCTTTCTTCCAGTTGGCAATCATCCCCTTCTTCCCATCAAGCCACAGTGATTTCTGTTTTCCTTGGCTGCCACGGTAAATTTGCTGCAAGGAAAGGATTTACAGTTCCTGGGGACTATCTGTGCTGCATTGGGTGTAACCACAGAGTTAGAAAGGACTGCTACCAACACCCCTCAAAGGAAACTTGGCAACAAAAACCCACTTCCCATCACCTTGCCACAGCTGCGAATGCCATTGTCAGGCAATTTATATTGAATTTTTAAAAAGTGTTTCAAGACAGAAAACTGTAGTGGGAGTTCGTGCAGGCACTGCTGTTTTTATACTTCTCGTTTGTTCTTTGGTGTCTAAGATACGAGTTCACTAAAAAAAAAAAAAAAAAAATGTTAGAAACTAGTGTTACTCCAAATTGCAAAAGAACAGCTCTCTTAGCTGTTATCTGACTACAGAGGACTAGAATATTATATCGAAGGAATTCATAAATACTATTAATACTTCTTTCTTTTCCCCAGATGTTTTGTTTTCATTTCGAAGTCTAGGATCCAACCTTTCAGGAAAAAGTAAGAAAAATGAAGGGTGAGAAAACAAAGTACCCAGTGCTGGAGTCCCTGACCCTGAATATATATACTTTTTTCATAGTATTAATGGTGTTTTTGAAGTTATATTTACAGAGAACAAATCCATTCATAACACAGTTTCTTTGGTTTATGGCTTTTTTTTTTTTTTTTGTAGAGATTTGGATAAAACCAATGCAATTTTTAGAAGTTAGAGGCCCACAACAGCAAGAGGTTTTATGACTGAGAATGTCCAAATGGCTGGGATGTTTGAGCATGAAACATAAGTAAAGTTGCTGCCATGCTTACTGTCACTACTGGATAAAATTTTGTAATAGTCTATTTGAAAGGCAGGAGGAAGTAGAAGCCCAATAATGATCATATAATAGAATGAATGTCGAATAAGCTATTTACTGATTTAGGGACCTTAGACACTTCTTGTGGACAAGAAGCACGAGCATTCGAAGGATGCTGGCAGGCCCCAGAACAAGATGGCATAAATGAGGCAGAGGCACGAGCCTCCTAATGCCAGTCTCCTCCTCAACCCCTTGGCTTGAAGGAAGTGTTGGGTTTGACAGTGTTGATCACTCTCCTCCTCACCTCTAGCTTCCATGACACCACTCCCTGGTTTTCCTCTTGTCATCTGACCACTTCCTCTAAATGTCAAATCATTTGAAGTCACATCGAACCATGTGCTTCTGGTATGTTCGCATACCCAAGTTTGCACTTCGCGGTCTCCTCTCTTTTCAAGTGACATTCTCCTTGGGCAAACCTGTTCACCGCCATTCCTTCAATTCCCAAGGGAGAAGGTAGGAGTGAGCAGCCGTGTTAACTACAGCAGAAAGATTCACTAAGGATGGGAACTACCCATGAAGTTTGGCAGAAAGCGGGTTATTTATGGCCAAGTTTCAATAACATGGTGGGTCAGAAGGTCCAGAGATTAAAGAGATTGGGGGTAGGAACGGGAACACAGATCACTTTTAATTTAGAAAAAGTTGCAAGAGAGAATATGGCAGCCAGTTGAAAGAGATTTTGGGTTTTATTTTTAGGATGGGAGATATTTAAGCATATTGATCAGCTGAGTGTAGGAGTAGATTAAAAGGGAGGCTAAAGATGAGAGGGTGAGAGAACCGATGGCGTGAAATCCCAGAGGAGTTATGGGAAACCAGGATCAAAGGGACAGGTGGAGGGGTAGTCTTGAACAGTAGGGGCACCTCATCCTCTGAGAGTGAAGGAAAGAAGTAAGGATGTGTGAATGTAGGCATTTTAATACCTTGTGGGGAGGACACACAGTTGGGACAATTTATGCCAGATTATTTCCATTTTATAAATAAGTAATGAGGCAAGATCTTCTGTTGAAAGTGAGAGAACTCTCACAAATATCAGCCCCCATATTTGAAATGGAAAGAACTGATTTGAATTGAAGAGACCCTAACTAAGAACATGTCAAGAATTCATACATGGCACTGAGAAACCTGTTGAACAAATACATTTGCAGTGGCTTGAATCTGCATGGTGATTTTTTTTTCCCCATGGTGCTTATTTGACTAGGTATAGCAGAAAAAAATTCAAATTATTAATCTGGAATTTTCCTAAGAAGAATTTGGTGCATGGAAGTGCACTAAAAGAGACAGAAATTTAAATGCTCAATCACACATCCGAGGAGTAAAAACACCAGAGGACTTGGAAAGCATTTACACCCAATGGAATATATCCATTTAAACACTTATTTTATAGTTTGATGAGTTTTACCATGTGTTTACTTTCAAGTAACCTTCATCACAATCAAGGTATAGAATAATTCTGTCACTCCAAAACATTTTTTAATATTTAACCATATGTTTATTACTGATAGCACTCTACATTCCTTTGTATAGATACATTTCCATGTGGTATTATTTTCCTTCCACTTAAAGTACTATCTTTAACATTTCTTGTAGTTCAGGTCTTTAATGACACATTATCTCAAGTTTTGCTTTTCTGAAAAAATGTTTTTATTTTGCCTTCATTTTTGGAAGAATATTTTCGCTGGTCAATCTTATCTTTGTTCATTTATTCAGAATCCCTTTAGGCCAGAAGACATAAGTAAAATGTCTTATTCTTTAGCTGTTTAAAAGATTTTCTCCTTATTTCTGGATTTCAGCAATTTGATTTTGATGGATCTTGGTTTACTTTCTTGTGTACTCATAATGACGGGGGCTTTTAAAACTCTCCAGATCTGTAAGTTTATAGTGTTCACCAAAATGGAAAACTTTTCAACTATACTTTCTTCAAATATTTTTCTGCCCACCATTCCCAGACACACACACACACACACACACACACACACATCCTCTGAGATTCCAACTGCATATATGTTAGATCACATCCTATAAGTAATTGAGGCTCTGGTCATTTTTTCAGCCTTTTTTCTTTTTGTGTTTCATTTTGAATAATTTCTGTAACTATGTCTTCAAGTTTACTGATTTTTTTATTCTGTAGTGTCTAATCTGCTGTTAAGCATCTCCAGTAAACTTTTTATTTCAGATACTGTATTTTTTACCTCTAGAAGTTTTGATTGTTTTGATATCATCCATTTCTATATTTATGGTTTTCTTTAAATACTTTAACTATTAAAATATCCTTGTTTGCTAATTTAATCATGCTGGTCAGTTCTGGAAATGTTACTATAGACTGATGTTTTCCTGGTTATGGATCACATTTTTCTGTTTTTTCATATAGCTAGTAGTTTTTTATTGAATGATAGATATCTTGAATTTTACATTGTTGAGTTTTGAGATTTTGTTTCTTCCATTAAAGAGTGTTGGACTTTGTTCCGTCAGGTGGTTAAATTTCTTACTGATCAGTTTGATTCTTTCAAGGTTTAATCTTTCTCCACATGTTTTTAGAGTTGCCTATTCTCTAGGGCTAGAATACTCCTACTACTAAGTCAGGAGCCTTCTGAAGTCTCTAAAAGTCCTGGGCTCCAACCCTGTTTGAACTCTGAGAATTGTTCAGTTTATAGGCCCTGTTTTTTTTTTTCCCAGTCTCATGGAGTTTCATCTTAAATGTCTGTGACTTATACTCAGCAATAGCCTGAAAGAGAACCCTGAAGATTTCTAGAATTATTTGTCTACATACTCTTTTCTACTGTCTGATTTTCTGCTTCACAAACGTCAGTTACCTCAGCCTTCTCAAACTCCAGTGTCTGCCTTCTCAGCTCAGCAAGACCACCATACTCTGTTTGGGTTTGCCCTCTTCGAGTCCTTGTCCAGAAAATATCTCTAGGCAGAAAGTCAAAGCAATTGCTGGGTTCATCGTGTTTGTTTCCCTGCTTTTGAGGATCATGGTTCTGACCTGACTGCTGTCCAACATCTGAAAACAGTTGTTTTATGGATTTTGTTCATAGTTGTTCATGATGAGACTAGCAAAAGTGACCATAGCTAGCGAAAGAAGACTCACTTCTTGACATTTATTATCATGTAGAAAGAGCTATTTTGACATAGCTCTTTCAACAAGATAAAAAATTAAATCATCAAAATTATAGATTATTGTCATTGAATTAGGAAGAAGAAGAAACATTCTTTCTCCAACCTGGACCTCCTCCTATCATAACCTCTTACCACTGATGAATAGGACGCTAATGGCTTGAAAAATAGGATTGAGATCAGGGACAGTATGAACATCAGAGTTGGATGTAAGCAACATCTGGCTAAGAAATCATGTTTGACCAAAAGTTAGTTTTTTGACAGTTTTGTTCATTTAAGGCAGGGTCATCAGTGTCTAAGCATATTTTCAATTGAGGTATAATTTACATACCATAAAATTCATCTTTTTAGTGTACAATTAAGTAGTTTTTAGTATATTCACAAAGATATGCAGCCACCACCACCACTAATTACAGACAAATTGCGTTACCCCCAAAAGAAACACCAAACTCATTAGTAGTCATTCCTCATTTCTCCTTCCCTTGCTAGTCTTTAGAAAACATCAATCTGCTTTCTGTCTCTATGGATTTCCCTATTCTTGATTTTTCAGATAAATAGCATCATATGATATGTGGCCTTTTGTGTCTGGCCTATTTCATTTAGCATGATGGTTTTAGGGTTCTTCCTTGTTGTAACATGTATCAGTACTTCATTCCTTTTTACAGCTAAAAAATATTCCATTGTACGGATATACCATATTTTGTTTATCCACTCATCAGTTGATGGACGGTTGGGTTGTTTCCATTTTTTAAATTATGAATACTGCTGCTACATACAAGCCAGGAACAATGTGTGCTTGTAGTCCTAGGTACTCAGGAGGCTGAGGTGGGAGGATCCCTTGAGCCCAGGAGTTCAAGACCAGCTTGGTGATATGGCAAGACATCATCTAAAACAGAAAAACAAAACAATGAATAATGCTACTATAAACATTCATTTAAAACTTTCTGTGTGGTCATATTTTCATTTCTCTCAGGTAGGTACTGAGGAGTGAAATTGTTGAGTTATATGGTAACTATGTTTAACTTTTTGAGAGACTGCCAAACTGTTTTTGAAAATGGCTATATCATTTTACATTCCTATCAGCAATGTATGAGAGTTCCAGTTTCTCCACATCCTTGCCAACATTTGTCATTGTTTGTCTTTCTGGTTATAGTCATTCTAGTGGGTATGAATTGATATCTCATTGAGGTTTGATTTGCATTTCACTGATGACTAATGATGTTGAGCACTTTTTCATTGGCCATTTGTATATATTCTTCAGAGAAATGTCCACTGAAATCCTTTGCTCCTTTTTAAATTGGGTAATTTGAGGTTTATTATTATTATTATTGAGTTATAAGAGTACTTTATGTTTCTGGATACTACTTCCTTATAAGATATATGATTTGAAAATATTTTCTCTCATTCTATGAGTCATCTTTTCACTTTCTTGATGGTGTCTTTTAAAGCACAAAAGTTTTTAATTTTAAATTAAAGTCAAATTTATCTTTTTTCTTTTTTTGTCTGTGTTTCTAGTGTTATGTGTAAGAAACCATTGCGTAATCCAAGTTCATAAAGATTTATGCCTATCTTTTCTTCTCAAAATTTTTTACTTTTAGCTTGTAATTACATTTTGATCTTTGATCCATTTTAACTTCATTTTTATATACAGTGTGAGGTATTCTCAAGCCATTTTGATTGATCTACATTGCTGTAAGTATTTCAAATGTTCTTCATCTTAACTAATCTGATTGCTCTCATAAAGTTATGAAGGTCATATTACTTTACTGTCAGTTAACACCTTAGTTTCTCTGTCTAATAATCAAATATTGTTCTCTCTCTTTGAAAATACAGAGGACAGACAACTCTGTATTTTTAAAGCTTTCTCTTTTTTGCATTTTTCTTTTTGAAGTATATGCTAGATAGTAAGTCTGACCTTGATATGTTTTTTGGGCTCAGTTAGGGGAAATGCTCAATTAAATTTTAAACAGCTCTGTTAGTTATAAGACAGATGTGATAATATTTTTAGAACCCAGTCCTAGAAGATTGTTATACATATTTTTATCTGGATATAAAGGTTATTTGTATACTTATAAGAGTCAAATAATTAAAGTGGAAACACCAAACCTCCTTTAATCAGGGTAGATGTTAAGAATGAATAGAGTCATTAGTGTCGGCTTTAGACAGTACTTGAAATTTAAAAAATGAATTATTTTAAATTTAAATTTACTGTTTTACCATAGATACATCAAAATGGCTTTGTGAGAATATCCTCTTTTAGCAATAAGACGTTCTCTAAATGTTTTATATGGAGATCATTTTAAATGACTATTATATTCCATCAAGTAGATGGACATACCATCCTATGTTAATTATTTTCTTTTTGTTTTAAAATTCTTTCCTATAAGTGGGTTCTAAATTTATTTATTGTATCCTGTCTGAGTATGACTAACATTTCAGTTAGTTCTGGCCTGGTTTGACTAGAGCTGTGAAAGTGTATCATTCTCTCCCTCTCTCTCTTGTGGCCAACTTGTAATGTTCTTTGTAACAAGTGACTATTATAAACCCAAGGGATATTCAGTTGTGTTAAAAAAAGCTATTTATAGGCCAGGCGCGGTGGCTCACGCCTGTAATCCTAGCACTCTGGGAGGCCGAGGCGGGTGGATCGCTCAAGGTCAGGAGTTCGAGACCAGCCTGAGCAAGAGTGAGACCCCCGTCTCTACTAAAAATAGAAAGAAATTATATGGACAACTAAAATATATATATACAAAAAATTAGCCGGGCATGGTGGCACATGCCTATAGTCCCAGCTACTCGGGAGGCTGAGGCAGGAGGATCGCTTGAGCCCAGGAGTTTGAGGTTGCTGTGAGCTAGGCTGACGCCACGGCACTCACTCTAGCCCGGGCAACAGAGTGAGACTCTGTCTCAAAAAAAAAAAAAAAAAAAGCTATTTATCAAATTTATTTCTCTAAATGTAAGTTTCTATACGGTTTCATTTAAGTCACTTATATTCTTACTTTTTAAAGTGAATGAACGAAATGAAAAAATTCTATTAGAATGGGCCTTTTAACCTAAAAGAACAAAAAACGATTTGTGTACTTGGCAAATGGACATAGAGATATTGTTTATCTGGACAAGGTAGCAACCAGTGAATTTAAAATAATGATTTTTTGAAAATTGTACCAACGTACCATTCAGTGCTCTCACATACTTTCTGCAGCCTCTCCTGGGGTCCTGACCTTCACACTGGCCTTTGGTCCACATGCAAATCATAGGTGCTGGGACAGATTGCCTTGTGACACTATTCCTATAGAAAGAAAGCAACGCAACTACCTAATACAAGGGAAGGAGAGAGTAAAGAAATACTCAACCTCTCAGCTTAAAATATGCAGGACATTTGCTTATTTGCTTTGTCAATATTAGAGAATTTCTTGTTACAGGATATTAGCTGAGGTTGAGAGGCCTTAAAAGGCCCAAGTAAGATATTAAAAACAGTTAACATTTAAGAATCATCAAGAGTCCTTTTCCCTATTTTTCAAGGCATATGCTAATCATCAGTTGGAATCAGGTATTTCCTCTCATGGAGTACTATTCCATAGTTAAGTAAAAGATAGGGTTTCCTTTGAAGTATATGATCACTGCTTGTTAGGGGGAACTGACAAGGAAGGGCATTCATTATTTTTTTTACCATATAGATACTTGATGTAATGGTTCACAAGGATAACATTTATTTTAACCTATTGTATTGAACATGATATTTCCCTAGGACTGTATTTTCATTCCTTCTTGTTATATTACCCGTTATTTTATTTAATCACTCAACTCATTTAACTCAAATGCTCTCATTCACTCAATAAATTTGATCAGTATGAATTAATTTAGTAACCAGCACCAGGCACTGGGATCCATGTTACTTCCTGAGAGAGAACCCCTTGGGTTATTTTTGGGCTTAATAAGCAATGGGGTATGTGTACAATGGGCCACTGTATTCAAAATACAGAATTGTGTGAGCTTCTTGAGACACAGACTATACTGCCTTTATCTTTTTATCTCCAGTTATATTATAGCACTCATTACATTTTTGCTGAGTTGAATTGAATAGGATCCTAGAGTACCTGACTTAGAAATGTATGTCAGAGATGATCTAGTCCAGTGTCTAGTCCAAGAGGTTCATCGAGGTGTCCAGAGATTACCAAAAAGTAGGGTGGTGAGGCAGATTTCTGGGAGCTCCCAACTTACATTTCAGTTAGTGTAGCCTCCGTTGTATTTATCTGGCTTCTGTATAAGATTTTGCTTTTAAAAAATGTATCTACTGCTAAAAAGAAATTGGAAAACCATTGATAATTGATAATTCAATTGCCTCATTTTACACATTCCTGTCATTTTACAAATGGGGCAAATCTATTTTTCAGCAAACTATATCAGTTACACATTATTTAATCTTTCATACAACAGATAGAGTTCAGATCATGTTCTCTGCCCTTAAATCATTTTTTTTTTCTTTTTTGGTTGTTGTTTAAAAAAGAAAGAGGGAGTGTGACAGCCTGAAAATAATTTTCTCAAGAAATTATGAAGCAATAAAGTACAAAAGCCTTTGAAGATCTCTAGCAAGCTATGTCAGTGTCTGTAATGTGAAACTGCTTGAGGTCTCTTCAATGCCGTGTGCCCTCACACTGTGAATGAATTCATTAAAACAATGCAGAATTCATCTGAGGCAGGGAAATAAGGAAACTAATTTTTAAATGACTAAGGACTGAGGGTAAGATTCTCTCTTAATTTCCTTGGCCTAATGGAGAACACATACATATGCTATCAGCTCATTTCTATCATTAAAAATAAGTTAGAACTAAGAACATGTACAATCATATCAAGGCTTGAATTAAAAAATCAACCCAAGAAAGATTTGGTAGAGATTGCTGAGACTGTCAGCTTCCATCAAACACAAAAGGAGATCCAGAGAGCAAAGCATCAGTAATGTTGAGATCTTTGTGATAAAGCAAAGAAAAGTTGCCCCTGCAGGTAACTCAGTGTTGATATTGGCTGAAGGCACATAATTCCCAATGACCGATCTGATTACATGTCATACCCTTAAACTTGGGTACTTTAGGCTTAAGTCCATAAGACTGATTCAAAAATTTGAGGACCACGAAGTAAATGACAACACTAGTGTCTTGAGACGTGTGTATGTCTCCCTTTCTAAGCAGAAACTTATAGAAAGCACCAAAATAAGCATTTGTTTCCCTACAATTGAGGTTGTGAATTTTTTTTAAACTTCAGAGAATGCAAAGCAACTCTGATGGACTTTTGTCTTCGATTTTAAAAAGTGTTTCATACAGCTGAAAATTTCCAAGACATGATTACGAATAAATGCTATTTACAAGTTCCAGAAGTCTATGAACTTCCTTTTCTTTACGAAATGGTCTTATGAACCTCAACTGCAAAAGTGTCAAGGAAGTAGACAGGCAGCAAACAAAATCACAGCAAGTCGCAGAGGTAGAGCTAGAGAGTGGTTGAGGCAGGATGGGGAGAGATTGGAGGGTGAAGAATGAGTGCATGGCCAAGGACAGACACACAGAATCATGAATAAGGGACCAGAGCATAAAGACACAAAACATTAACTGAGATGGGATTGAGTAATGCAAGTAGCAGGTAACAGGAGCCAGAGATGAGTTGGAGTAGACCCTTTCTTTTCCTTTACTGCATTCCATCACAGTCGAAGGTAAAATGGAGTAATTTGTTTTTACAATGAAAACGAAATGACTGCCAGTGCAAGATATTTGTTTGCTGAGCGTCTGAAATGTGTGCTGTACATGTCTTCCTAACAGAGTATGTCTTGTCCTCATCCTTTAAATACATTATAATTCTAGTCATATTTATAGCATACATTCCCAAAAGGACAATTCATCTTTGGTTGCAGAGACATAATCTTTGAATTTCTTAATTCAGATTTGGCTGAGTTTTATTTTGTAACCTTTTCTTTGATGATCATTTAAAAAAAATAAATTTTTATTTTTTGTCAAAGTGAATACTCGTATACTTTGAAAAGTCACATGGATTTATAAAAGAAGCTTAAAACAAAACCAAGCAAAACAATATCTACTATCCTCTTTCGAACCCTGCATTCTACAAAGGTGATCACTTTCAACAGAGGGTTTATCTCCCTATTGCCAAATACTATGCCTGTGTGACATTGCACTTCTGTCACACACACACACACACACACACTCGCACAAATTTGCCTGGAATGGGAAGGGGCAGTTTTTCCAATATGAACTATAAAATCTCTCTCTGAGTGTCTTCTGCTTAAAACTAGGACACTTTTCTCATTTCTGCAAGAGTTTTTATGGCCCAAGCAAATCCAAAAATCAGTTTTAGCAGAATATAAAGCTCACAAACCTGGACCTAGACTCAGTCTCCAGCTTTTCTGGGAGAAATTTTATATACTGCTTGCTAATTTGGATGGCGTTATTGTTATTCAGAGTTCATCCTTCTAATTTGAGTCACATCTGTGACTGCTTAGCTGAACTGGGAGCCTCAGCATTAAGCTCTATCTTCACTTGCTCAGGGGACACATGGTGTGTGTAGGAGCCATCATGCTTTGTTTTTACAAATCAAACTCTTAATTAATTACTGAACATACTGCAATTCACTAATCAAGCTGTATTTTTTGAGACATTTCTGACTGATAAATATCTAGTCATCTGGCTTCGCAATATATCCTCTTGTCCTTGCTTTAGACAAAAATGGTGGGAGTCATCGGAAATGTTTCTCTTTATATGTGATTTGTTCATTGTCATGCACGAGCTTGGAAGAAAATTTCCCGTTGAACTTTATCTGTATTCCTCTGGCCCACAGTGAGAGGCAAAGTTTTCAAGTCATAGGAGGTACTGAATGCAAAAATCATAAATACTTGAGTTCAAATTCTGGCTTTGCCATTTCCAGCTGATAGAAGTTTAAGTTTCCTATTTGTAAAATTTGTTTTAAAAATTAAATGAAAAAAAAAAAAATACATACAGCATCTACCACTGTGCTTGGCCATCTAGCTAGCAGTGAAGTTTCTGATCATTCATTCATTCCTTCACTCCAACAGATATTTACAGAGCACCAAAAATCTCCTAGGCTTTGCAGCATGAAGAAAACAATGGTGGATGAGATAGATGCAGGCCCTCATCACATGAGATGCTACCCCCTGGGGAAGGGGGACTCATAATAAACCAGATATAAATAAATAAACTAAATAATTGCATGCATATTATAATCTCTGTTTTGCTTTATAGGTAATTTTTTATGTAGATGGAAAGGTTTATGAGGGCAGTCAGTATCTTATACCCTCTTCTGTATCAAGATCACTATTGCACATATTACAAAACATGTATCCGCTGAATAAATAAATGAACAAATGTAAGAAAAATCTCTAGCCTGTCTATATAGTTAGAATGGTTTATTGCTCTATGAGAATATTTTAGCAAGTATATGAATTACAAAATTAGAAAACATTTTTAAGATTCTTAAAGGGACAGTATAGCATATAAGTTAAGAATAAGGAGTGCCCTGTATCCAGACGTCCTGGATTCTGAGCACAGTGAGACCAGTTACTAGCTGTGTGACTTAATCTCTCTGTGCCTCAGTTCCCCCCACAAAGAAAATGGATATAATATAGTTCATATGCAGATTCAGAGTTATTTCATGCAGAACATTAGGAACAATGTCTGGCACAGGGCAAGCAGTTAATAATGTCAATGTTAGCTATTTTTCTTTAACTAGAGAGAAGTTTCCCAAACAGGACTCTGTAACCAAATGGCATATACTCAGGAGTCTTCCATTCTGTATAAGACTTTTAGATTTTATATTTTCATTTTGATGATAAATTTTAAAATATTAAAATTAGCTTATTTTAGCATAGCTGCCAAGCAATTTCGGTGCCCACATTTGCACTTACCCTTAAAGTTGCTTTAGATGATCACCTAATAGAACAAAGTTTTACTTTTAGTTTCTCAACCTGGGATTCCACATATTCTTGGGGGTTTAAAATTTCTCAAGGTTGAAAAATACTGTTTTAGAGCATCAAGCATGTATTTGCCAGAAGTCATAATAGAAACGTTCACGATGCAAACATTTTGTGTCGTTCAACACATATTTATTGTGGTCATCAATAGTGCAGTCTCCCAATTGTTTTGCACTCTCTGACTTCAGGTCATATGGTAGGATTTCACTTCTTGGCCTCGTTTGGGTTTGGGTGGGGGGTGGGGGGTGGCAGGGGCCTATGGCTGTTTCTGGCCAATGAATGGCAAGCAGAATTGACATGTGTTATTTCTGTACCAGAGTGTCTAATTGCTGGTGCAAGACCTTCCAGAACCCATGTTTCCAATTTTAGCTTTTCATTGGATGCAACCCTGAGCCTCCCTGCCAACTTAAGTTGGACATGCAGCATTGGTGAGAAATAGTGCATTTGTTGACTTAAGCTATTAAGATTTACATGTTGTTTTTCACCATTATATCCTAACTAGTATGCACCCTTATTTTACCTACTGTGTCCAAAACATGATGATAGTTGCTGTTTAAATCAGAAGTGAGCCAGTTTCCCATGGCAGCCTTTTCCTCTCAGTTTCCGCCCTGCCAAGTGATATTCCAGGGACTGAGGTAATGTGAGCCTTCTGTGATCTTGACCTTCCACTCAACTTCTAATTCCATCAGGTTCATGTTATTCTCCCTCATCAACGAGAATTATAAAACATCTACAATGTCTCCCCTTCCTACCAGATATAAGTAAACAATAAGGATTTATATTTTTATTCCCCCAAGAGAAATGGAGAGCTGACCCAGGAAAAATAAATATGACTTGGCAAGATGGTCTCAGCCCAATACTCGAAGTGCTTACTCCCAGCCTGGATGTAGAGTTGCCTAGTAGTGGTTCCTCAAGTCAGCTTGAAGCAGATCCAGAGAGCAGTGGTTACTGTTAACAGTGGTTCTTTGATGCTCCTTTCCTGGTCACGATTCTCAACAAAGTCTCAGCAATACTTCAGAAGTCATATTTGCCTGTGTGACTCTCAGTCAGTCACAAGACTCAACTGAGCCCACCGGAGGCAATTTGATGCTCATTACAAGAACATATGTTTTAGACAATTGCCTATAGAGGTGCTCTGGCAGCAAGTTTAGTTCCAATTGAGCTAATGGGAAAAGCAGATGATCTTCTTGCTTTTATTACCATGCAGTCTAATAACATCTCTGCTCTGCCCTAAAATGAAACATGGGCCCAATATCCTACAGGTTCATCCTTGTTCCTGAGCTCATTGTCCAAATCCTTCAGAGATATTCTTCCAGGGGGATTGGAGTTTATATCCCAAAATTTTCTCATGGCAGGACCTGAACTCAAAGAAAGTGAGAGACTTGACCACAAGCAGAAAATCTACTTCATAAACCACCTATCCCACACACTCAGTCTGGATTAGGAACTTGAAAAAATTTCCCCTAAGATATAAAGAGACTTCCCAGCTCATATCTAAAACTCTAAAGCGTGAACATTGAAGTGAGACTTTTTCTCTTTTAGCAAGGTTTAGACCTTACATAATACTAAAGGATACACTCAATAATTTTTTTCTGGAGGCACTGCAATTAGCCATCATATTGCAGAAAAGGGGGGTTAGTAGAAAGAAATGAGGCTGGAAAAGTTTTATGGGGCCATGACCGTGAAGGATTTTTAAGACATGTCAAAAAGTTTGGATTTATCATAAGGATAATAGAAAGTTGTTAAATGATCTGGTAGTGGGTAACATGATAAGATTTTCATTTTAAAAGATTTTCATTTTCATGATCAGTCTGGCTATAGGGCAAGATGACGAGATGGAGACTGAGAGTAAAGACAGAAGGAAGGAAGCTGTCTCAGACGTTCAGACAAGAGAGTGGTGGCTTTGACTTGAAGAGCAAAAGGGAGTTTTGTATGGAGGAACTAACTTGGGAGTCAACATAGAGGTGAGTGTTGAAGCTACGTGAGTGGTTGAGATAGCACAGGGAGTATAAGGAAAGAATAGGCTTAAGGGCAGAACCAAGAGAAACATCCAAGTTTAAGGGCCTGGCAGAAAGAAGAACTGGTGAAGGAAACTAAAAAGTATCAGAAAACAGATATACCAGGACAGTGTGGTCTACCAGAGCCTAGGGAAGAGATTATTTTAAAAAGTAACATCGTTAAGAGCTTACATGTAGTAGGAACCAAAGCCTTTCTTTTGGATTTAATAACCAGGAGATTTCTGTTGCAGTGAGCAGTGTCAATGGGCCACAGTAGGAAAAATTATATCGTGGTAAGTTGATAAGTAAAAGAAAAGTGAAGAAGTGAATAGAATAATTACAAATAGCTCTTTCAAGAAACTAGGCTTTGAAAGAAAGGAGAGAGAGGAGAAAAGCTAGAAGGAGACATAGGCTCAAGGAAAGTTTTTTTGTTTTATTCTTAGTTTTAAGGAGACCATAGAAAGTGGGAAGTAGGAGATCCAGAGAAATCAGAAGGAAGGATTTTCTTCAGGGAACAAGCAGGAATGGAATCCAGGAAGGATTTTCTTCAGGGAACAAGCAGGAATGGAATCCAGGGAATAGGTGGAGAGATTAACTTTAGATATTAGGAAGAACACTTCTTCCATTGTAACTGGAGGAAAGCGGAGAGGACAGTTATGGATACAGCTGAATTTCCAAGTTTGGTAGTGATCAGTTAAGGGAGTGCTCATCTCTTGGCTATTTTCCTTTTGGAGCAGGAGGTGAGGTCATATGCTGAGACTGAGTGGGGTGGTTGAGGTCAGAAGTTTGGAGGAGACTGGAGATTCTTTGAAATGGCTGCTCTACAGTATTGACGAAAGAGCTCGTGAAACTCAGAAGTCTTCCTTTCCAACGTGGGGATGCTTATATCTTGCTCACAATTGGGAATTTAAAAGAGATGATATATTGTAAGTCATACATGGTTGGTACAAAATAATTAAACAAATACTATTATCAAGCCCATTGTTTTCCTTCTCCTTTATTGCACCACAACATTATTCTAACTTTTTAAAATAGTTTCACCTCTTTCCTTCAGTTTGGTCTGTTTGAAGTCTTAGTTTCCTCCCAGGCTCTTGCTTTCATTCTCCTTCTGCCCTTGCTGGCTTTACATAACACCTTAATACTGTTCAGTCTAATATGGCCTGGCCCCAGTGCATCTCCTTCTGATGATTTCCTTATAGGACAGTTCCTCACCTCTCTCCTGAGCTCGTCTTCAAAACCCAAATGATATTGAGTCCAGGAAAATTCATAAGTGTTCTGTGGTTCACCAAAGCTTATTTGCAAGTGAAATCCTAATATAGTCCTGAGTTCCAATAGTATAATTCTATGAAAATAAACAAATGGATTAGAGGATCATATTTAATCATTTATAATGTTAAAAAGCTGAAAGACTTCAACGTTTGTGGTTCTAGCATGCAAAATGAAGTAGCTATTGTGTCTTTTAGATTTGCAATTGCCAACCCACATCTTAGGTCAATCTAGCTTAAAAAAACAAAACCAAACCAAAAAACCCTCCCTTTTGTAATAAAACAAAACTGATCTCCTCCACAATTTGCTTCTTCCACCATATGAGCTGTGGTCAGAGAAACTTCCCATTTGTCTAGTGCCTTTCTCCCCTCCTAGAGCTCTTAGCTTCAGCTCATGACCTTCTCCGCATGCTGCATGACTGGAATCTGGGGTCTTGACTTTGACTGTCTTGGTACAGTTCACAGTCAGGGAACTTGGGGCAGCCACTCTGACTTCCCTCAACCTCTTGTCCTCATTTATTCTCCTGGACAAGTTTTTCCCACCTCCCACCCCCAGGACCCACCCATGTTCTGCTCCTCTCACCTGTCACAATTTCTAGGTGACTCATATGAAACTGAACACTTTGTAAAGTGGGTGACAGAGTAAAATGGCCCACAGTAGATGATAACCGAACACCATGGAGAAACTAAAGCTCCCTCTTCAATAAATGATACGCTCTTTTCATTGGCTGATCCAAAACTATATTTCATGAGGTTGACTATGCGTACATTAAACCCCAAACCTCTTACAACTTGTACCTTGGCTGCATGTTTAGGGGTATCTAGTATATATTTAAATCTGATTATTAAGGCAATGGAGCTTCGTCAGTGCTCACCACATAGGAAATCATGCAAAAGTCTACTATAACTTTAAAAGCACACAAGGGATATGTTTTCGAAGCCTGGCAGAGGGCGCATGTAGACACACGAGAAACATCATCAGCTCTCTATCCTAGTGAAGTTTATTTGAAAAAAGCTGAGGATGCAGGTACAAAATGGCTGAGTGATTTTTTTTTTTTTTTCTGACCAACAGAGCTGCTCGTTAGCAACTTGAAAGGATGCCTAGATCCAAAATAGTATTAAACAAGTGTTTCTTCAATATGAGATCATTATGTTTCTCTTCTAAATCCAAATACTAATTGCAACCTTGCTGTGAGCATACAATATTAAGGCCATCATAGCCATGGCAACAGAATGCAACATGAAGTGGAATCCTATCATCTGCACAGCGTTGTTAGTGGTTTGGGTGCCGAGGAGCACTTTCTTACAACATCGCTAATGTCCAACTCCAAAGAGGGGATTGCACTGCATACCTTTAGGCAAATTTTGCCACACAGGTTCTGTTATCTTTGAACATTCTGTATATCTCTATAATTAATTTCAATACAGGATGGCTTGTTAATCCATAGACAAAAATACAAGCACAAATTAAAATTTCAACAGGCACTTTACAATGGCCATTTACATTTCAAAATTAAACCCATAATAAAAACTTTTGTGTACTTATAATTGGACTGATTTTTAACACCCGATGATAAACATCTATGTAAATAGCCTCCCAAAGATTTTACACTTAAGAAAAAAAAGCACTTTAAATGAGCTGCTTAAAGTCACCTTCTCTGCTTTGCATGATAATTGTAATGCAAAATAATAAACAGCACAGGGCACCAAGTACAACACTTTTAGGATGATAGGGTGCCATTTATATGAAGATAATTAGGCATTTAAAACCTACCAATACCAATTTAAAAACCTACCAATTAAAAAAAACAGTGTGCTTACAGTAAACTCATTGAAATAAATTTCCATTCGTCTTTGCAGTGCTTTCATTGCAAATATGTCCACAGCTTGTGCAGCCCCAAGGACTCTTTTTTTGTGTAGAGGAAGGGAAGTGAGGTGCAGATTAAGAGTTCATAATCCAACCTATCTTTCTATAAAAACAAAAAGTAATTTGTAGAGATTTGCTGTAAACATGTGAACCATATGCCATTGTTAAAAAGAAAAGGAAACAGTTGTGTTGGCAGAAAGACTTGTTACTATTAGGAAGATTGAGGCTTGAAAAGAACTCTATACTCGTTTTCTCCTAGATTATGTGGGGCAGAGCAAAGGAGCGGATGGGCTCCACCATCAACGCTCAGAGGCAAATGCATTGGCCTTTCCTTTCATAGTGAATGAAACAAAATTCACCTTCTCAAGAATTTACCTGAAAATGGATTATGTAATTCATGTGAAAGCAAGCAACAAAGAGGTCATGTAGCTTTCCCAGATACATAAAACGTGACATATCATTTAGACTGCAAGAAAATTTTAATATTTCAGCAATACAGAAATTCCTAGCAGATAAATCAAATTATTTTAGCCATTATTAGAGCTACACTCATTCATTAATTCACTCATTCATATATCAAACATTTATTAGTCACCTACTTGGTGTTAGACATTATACTAGATGCTGGCAATTCAAATATGACTTCAACTCAAAGGGATGAAACATACCTGTAAACAAGTAATTTCAGTAAAACAGGCAAAGTTGTGAATGAGTTCTATACAAAGTGCAATGGAAACAGAAAGAAGAAAATGACTTAATGTGCTATCACAAAGGAAGATTTCAAGATAATAGGTAGTGTCTCAACTAAGTGTTAAGTGATAATCAGGTGTTTGATGGAGAATGAAGAGAGGGAAGTTAGGTAGAGAAGGCTGGAAGGGACTTCAGAACCTGTAGACATCGAAGCATTGGATTTTGGTGCCTGCCAGTATTTATGTCTAGAACACAGGGTGTTTGGAGTATATTCAGTGTTTCCCTAGTTACCATTCCATTACATCTTATTTCTTCAGCCTTTCATACAAGTTTAGGGAAAAAAAATTGTTGACTTAAATAACTGTAAAACCCAGGAGAACTATTTTAGGCATAGCTGAATTTCTGTGCTCAGAAGAATCCATCTCTATCTCTAGAATTTGCTTTCCTCATTGTTGGTTCCATTCTTCAAATTACACTCTAGGAGTCTAGAAAACCCAGTAGAAACTTGGATTTGTACAAGGAATGATTTTTCCCAAAGGAAAACTAGGATATGGCTCCTGACTTGTTCACCACCTTCCTAGAACCATTTATTGAATAATCAAAGTTGTTTTATACTTACACACACACACACACACACACACACACACAAAACCCTGGAATACCCAGTATTCTTGATTATATATTTGGTTGAATTCATGAATTAATTGATTCAATAGATGTCTATTGAATGCTTACTATGTGCCAGGCACTATTTCGGTGATCTGTGTCTATATGTTTGACACATTTTTATTTTTTAAATGTTTGCAATTTATTTTATTGTCTGTTAAGTTAATGTTTTCCAAAATGTGGAACACTTACTTCTGACCCAGAAATAAAAGATATTGAATTAAGCAGTGTGAATGTTATTTCCCTTTCAGGTCTCTTTCAATCTTTCCAATTATGTCAGCAGAAAGTCTGTCTGGTACCTGCATGTCTCTAATCCTTTTTTTAAACACAAGAACAGGACTTTGGTTCAGAGCTTCTGGTAGGCTCCATAGTTAGCCAAAATTTAATGACTCTATTGTTTATTTTGCAAACTTTTTTATTACACAATTTAATATAATTTTAGTGTGATTAAGTTTATTAAAGTTTTTTTTATGTAAAATAGTTTTATTTCGTTTATATAATCATATTCTATTAAAGGCAAAATGCTGATTATTCCAGTTATAGTAAATTTCTTCTTGTGTAAAGTTAAGTAATACCTGGAAACCATTTTAAAGAAAGATCCAAAATAATTTTATTGCTGATATGCGAATAGGGTAAAAATTGTGAGGGCAATATGTAAACAACTAAAATTTGGGATATACCTTAATGGGGTCCAACCCCCTTGCCATTCAAAATTTCTCATGGACTGACTCTTCTTTTACCACTAAGCGTCATTTTAGATATTGGTTTAAGAGCTTTCTTTTCTTTTTTTCTTTCTTTCTTTTTATTTTATTTTAATATATATATATATTTTGTCATTTAGGGAAATATCTTTCCATTTCTAGCTAGCTAGAAGTTACAGAAACACACCTTTCTCCTTTTATGATGCAACTATAATTTCTGGCTTTAATACATGTGCAGTGTTGTGTTTGTACTTAATATTGGTCAGAACCAAGACTCTGATAGAATTTAAATTGGTAGTAGAAACTTTGTTTTCAAAATAGCCAGTTAGATTGCATTTAACCATCTCCCTCTTGATCACCCCACACTAAACTTTACGTGCATCAAAGCCAAAGTTACCTGGCAAATATTCATGAAACAAATTTTTTGTCATATGGCCACTCAGAAAGATTCTATAGCAAGAAAGTAAAAGTTCTTCACTTCTGAAAAAATCAGAATTTTTAAAACTAGACTAGAATTTACATATTATCTAATGCACTTAATATTTTACAGATAACCAGTAGTCCTTTAGAGACTAAAATGATGTGTAACAATTTCATGAGCTCTGACTTATTTTAAAGATTCATTTACATGAATTTTCAATTACTTAGTATGTTTAGTCATATTAGGTAAGCAAGGGCAAAATTCTTATTTTTCATTATTTTTAGATTAACATATATAAGGTTCAGTCAGAATTTATGCTTCCTAATTTTTATTTTCTTTTGCAGTTATTAACAATTGATGGAAGAAAACAAGAAGTTTTGTCTTTGTAAAACTCCCTTAAAGGTATTTTCAGGCTATCGGCTTAGAGATATGAGTTTATCAGAAGCTCATGGACTTGAATAAGAAAAGAATTTGAAGTTTGGAAGAATAAATGTAGGAAACAGCAGAAACAAGAAAAGTTAGTGAGTTCCCTCAAAAGGAGAGGGAGATGGAAAACAGCCTCAAAGTGTCTATCAGCATCAAATAAATGGCTAGAAATTAATTAGGAAAATTTTATAATTTAAAAACATAGGAAGTCATCATAAACAGGAAAGTGGCTATTTATTTCTTTAAGAGCTTTTTTTGGTTTTTTAAATACACAAACATGTAGGCCTTTAACTAACTGAAAAAAAAAAAACACTTTGAAGGTGGGAGAAATTGGCTTTTTCTTTCACTATGCATCTCAGTGCCACGTGCTTTCCTTCTCCCCTTTTGTTATCTCCCAAATTTATGCAGAGTGAGTAACAAATACTATATCAGAAATACAGAGAAATAAATCTTGACATACTAAAAAAACTGAATTATTTCTAGTTTCTCAAATATTTGGATCTTAACAATGCTGTAAATACTAAATTAGCAGAAGTAATAAATTAAATGGATTCTGCCATGATTTGCTTAAATCATTTTTACATATCTTTATAATTATGCTCCAAAAGAGGCAAATAAAGGGCAAATTAGAAGTGGAGTTTTATTACAACGTTAATAATAGTTGATATTTAATTGAGATCGCAGCTTTAATCTTATCTTTCTCCCACCAATGGCTCCTCTTTATTCTTATTATCTTGTTTTCAGTACAGAATTATCACCCACTGGTTTTCAATTACAGAGATGCCTGTATTGATTCTACTCTTGATTTCAGCTCACAACTGAAAAATTACTCATTTAGGCCTACAAAGCTATATTTTGCAGCTAGCTTAAGCTCTTTTAAAAAATTATGTCTATTCAAAATACAGAAAGATAAAACTCATAAACAGTACTGTTCAGTTATATGAAGCTATTGGGAAACAGACTTTAAATTATTTTAACTCAATTCACTATTAAAATGTAAGAAGACAAATAGTAATCAAAAATGTCATCACCATATGGAGAAAAACTTGATGTCAGTCACAGCATTTATAAAGAACAGGTGGCGCTTAAGCAATCAAAAACCCCTTATGGAATTATACAAATGTAACCTAAATTCCATAGATCTGTGGTAAAGTGATGTACATAAATTAGACAAAAGATCTTTTATTAACACATACATTCTAAATTGTTTGACTATAATTTCCAAAGTTTCAGAAGATATGAAAATATTCTCCTGCACGTCACATTGTTTACTTCTGCATTTTCTAAAGAAATCATTGCATTCTTTGTTTCTTGTCAAAGACTGTACATTATTTATTTTAAGAGGGATCTATGTCTCTGAAACCACTATAGGTGTTCTAATATGCGCTGTCTCAAGGAACTGGCAGTAGGAAAGGGGGAGGAATGGATACTGGGGTAAGTAATCTGGTCTTGAACACCATCGGCTAAACCATTAGGGTCTGACTGGTCCAAGTTTCATAAAGGGCCCCACTATTCAGCCAAAGTATCTGCTGTCCAAAGAAGCTGTTCTGAATCCCCTCAGTCTGCGAGCAGTGCCGGTTCTCCATAGTGTACAAATCTTAAACCAAAGTCAAATTTTCTGAACTCTTATTTTACACAATCAGTAGGAAGCCATTTGGGGGATAAAGAAAGCTGTTTGGAGCAAGTGAAAATATTGAAGTGAAACCATACCTTCAAAATGTTTTGAGGAAGAAGAGATTGATATTTTGACCTGTGCTTTTGTAGTACTCTCGTAATAAAATCTCTTTATATTTTGATATTTCTAAATAAGGTTGATGGTTATGCCCATTGATAGCTGGAATAGAACTCTCATTTTGAAAACACATTCTGGGCTTGCAGTTCATTTGAAGCCGTCTATCTGACTTGAGGAGAGCAATTAGTGGCTGCAAATTTCCCACTTGTTAATAGGTGAGCCTCATAATTACCTCTGAAAGGAAGTTCCCCTTTCTGAGTTCTTCCATATTAATCTAATCTCTGGAATTGACTGAGTAGTGTGAAATCCCAGATGGCGGACTAGAGCGTTACTGACTCAGTTTGTTTCACATTTTTATTCAGGATTCACATGAATGTCGACTTTCCACTAATTTTTTTTTTCTTTAACATGAGAAGAAAACTCAAGGTTAAATTCTTGAAGAAAATAAATGGAGTTCCTCTCAACTGCACAGATATACTAAGCAGAACTCAGCCATAAAGATCAGAGCTAAACTGTTTCTATCATTTTATGCATTTTATTGGTTTTATGCCTACTTTCTTTTCAGACTATGTTAAAAATATGCTAGGTGCTTTTGAACTACCTGAATTCTTGATACCCTCTCTGTGCTTAAATTATGTTGTACATAATCACTGATTTACAAGGCAGTTAGTAGCTCTAAAAGTTGAAGATTTAGAGTTACTTTCTACATATAAAATCACCTTAATCTGAAGGCACAATTTAATGAATATTGACACTTTTTTTTTTTTTTTGAGACAGTCTCACTCTGTTGCCCAGGCTACAGTGCCATGGTGTCAGCCTAGCTCACAGCAACCTCAAACTCCTGGGCTCAAGTGGTCCTCCTGCCTCAGCCTCCCGAGTAGCTGGGACTACAGGTGTGCACCACAACGCCCAGCTAATTTTTCTATTTTTTGTAGAGATTGCGTCTCGCTGTTGCTCAGGCTGATCTTGAACTCCTGAGCTCAAGGGATCCTCTCACTTCAGCCTCCCAGAGTGCTAGGATTACAGGTGTGAGCCACCACGCCCAGCCAATATTAACACTTTCATATGCTGATTCTTACAGCACTTACTCTATGCTTCTCTTAGAGTACTTGCCACTTTCTACCTGGCTCAGTACACATACGCATTTCTCCACTAAACTTCTGTAAGTCCTTTGATGAAAAAAAATGGAAACTTGCTTCATGTTTCTATCACCGATCCTGTATGCCACAGAACCTGACATGGTATAAACTCAATAAATATCTGTTGAATGAATAAAAGAAATGATGAACGAATGCATGTTACATTAGCCTCTTGATATTTTCTCTAGGGTATTATTTAAAAAATTTATCAAATGGGATTACAACTATTCCCCCAATAATGAATGGATTTGTCATATAGTTTCTGATTCGGGGATAACATCGGATGTTAGTATTTATGCTAAAAAATCTTATATCAGAAATATTTTCATTCGTATTTCTAGATTTATTTTGGTGGATTCAGTGTTAGTTTATTTTTCTAGCCTGTAAAATGAGTATACTACCTTCTATCTAATATATACATAGTATGTAAAGGAGGTAAGGGGCTGTCTCTAAATTATATCAAGCATCTTAAATACCATTTGGGGTGAAGGGAAGAATTGTTTTCCATTTTCCAGAATATTCTAGAGCACACTGTGAGTTGCTAACGTGGGAATAAATAAATCATATATAAATATAAAATATATAAATATACATATAACAAAACAGGGAAAATAGGAGACAGGAGTATGCATTCTCCTGCTGAAACACATAATAGCAAACACAGTACTAATAACTGTTAATGTGTATTTAGTGCTTACAATTGTTCAGAATGCACTGTGCTAAGTGCTTTATGTGCAATTTCCAATTTAATCCCAGCAATCATCTTATGCTATAGGTACTATTGTTATCCCTTTTTTTCAGATAAAAACACTGAGGTTTACAGAGATTAAATAGCATGTCCAAGGTGATAGGTGATAAGTAGCAGGATAAGGATTCAAATCCAAGTATATCTCACCCAATGCCTTCATTCTTTATTTTGCTATATGATCCCCGTATTTGTGTGTGAAGTCGCTGAAAACACATTAGCATGACCAGTGGGGGTCCCATATCCAATCAAATATACCTATGTTTGTTTCTTGTGTTAAATCTTTTCCTCCTTCTTCACCCATAAACATAGGGCAGTCAATGCCATTCAATTGCCAGTGAAATTTCAAACAATATCTCTTCTCTGGAAATGTGCACTGAGGTTAGAGATTTGAGCGTCACCCCGCTCATCTAGGGTATAGAGCTGGTCCCCTCTTATAAGAAGCAAGAAGAATTTGAATCCATCTGCAAAGTAACCTCTTTCTGGTAATCAGGGATCTTCCCCCACTGGGTTCAAAGGGCTTCCCTCTTCTTTGTTGTGCAATTTCTAAAGCATTGTGCAATACATAAAGAAAAGACCAAGAACATATCATTGCCTTGGAAACTGCTATGGAATTTGACAGACTGTAGGTTGTTCGGAGCAAATGTTCTGTTGCTGCACGGAGTCCATGCAGTAGCAATGACTGGCAAAGTGGCTGAATGCTCATCTGCTAATCTTGATGTCAACTTAACTTGTCATCCCTGCCCTAAGGATAGGACGGGAAGTTTCTCTTGTTTTGCTTTCTTTAAATAAGGACATTTGAATTATTTCATTTCCAACTGTCAATGATGAAATACAAAGATAAGGGCTATAGACAAAACAGCAGCTTTCTGGGGGTGGTTATCCATAGCTGATGGAGATGAGCATTTGCAACCTATATTTTTATTAAATGAATTCTAACAGCATAATCTTAGGAAACTGTACTGCTTCTTTTAAAAATAATTGTGACTCTTATGCTGCATTTATTACAGCAAAAGGTAAGGGGAAAAGCCTTCTGGATGCAGAGCATACCACTCACTGTGGTCCTTTCTAATGAAATGTCTGGGAAAACAAAACTCTGTATAAAATAGGAGGAAAAAAAATTAAGTAAGAAACGAAGGTAGGGAGTCAGTCCTTGAGAGCTGTTTCCCAAGAAGCGAATGTGACTCTGGCTAGTTGTAGCATTTTATTTGTTTGTTTGTTGGTGGAAACACTGAGAATAAAAATAAAAGTGATCCTTTTGTGATCCCGTTTGGCCGTGACAGATTCCTTCAGCATTGCCATAGTAACTGAAAGAAGTGCATTTATGAATAGACTTAGATTTCTAAGGCTTGAGTTTCCTGCCAAGAAGAGAACACAGGGTGGGGAAAACAGGGTAAAGTCAAGGCAAAGGAAAAGAAAACAGATTAAGGTGTTGATTTCCAAGCTCTCTGGTTTGGAGAGTGCAGGAATATGGCAGGTCCGGACAATCACCTTCTTGGGCCACCTAAGATTTCTTAGACATTGAAATTTGTCCTCTTTCAGCAAGTTTAGACAATTTCTTCAATTCATTTCGATGCCAAGAAGGGGAAAACAGCCCTCTGGATTACCAACATTTATGCATAAGAGAAAGGAGAATCCCCTCTGATATGGTTAGATAAGGACGTGGAACAGGGTTAGCGAATGAGAATGTGTGATCCACTGGGTTAGGCCAGTAACAGTCACACTTACTAAGTGAAATGACCCTAAGGAAAGAAAAATCACCCAGCCATCTTGTCCTACTTTTCACTTTGCTGAGTGTCTTAGGAAATATTTCTCTAAATAGTAATAACAAAAACAATGAAAAAGAGGTGATAAATGGTAATCCACATAGTTCTGTCAGGGACGACAGAGAGCGATCGGGACAATGCACCATGGAGGGCGCGTGTCTAAGGGGGGCAACTACCACACAATCCCAGCTGGTTTCTGGCAAGAGACAATATGACCTCAGTGCTGCCTGATCTTGCTGCTTTTCAAGAGAAGCTGAAATCTTTTGATATTTTAATTCTGCTCAAAGATTTTAAAATACCATTAGGCCAAACGCCTAGCAATTATATTCAGCTCATAGATCACCAGTTTGTGACTTTCAGAGTCTAAGTCTATCTCTAGTCACGTCTCTGGAGCCAGAGCTGGCGGTGCCAAGGAAGTAGCCAGTGATGAGAGATTCTGGACACAGAGATGGGCAGTGGGCATGATGTAGTATGAAACCCAGAAGAATTGTGGCCAAATTGAGACACAGACACTACCAGTCTCCAGGACTTGAGGGAGAAAGCAGATGCTTTGGGTTTCATATTTTAATATGCAATAAATATATGTTGAGTGCTTGCTCTATGTCAGAAAATATGCCAAACAAGAAACCTTCCTAGGCCACTTGGTTCTGTAGTTTAATTTTTTGATTTGTGATATAAAAAGCAGATATAGCATTCTATATAGTCACACATATAGGGGTATAGGTAGTATAAACATCAAATTTAAAGAACAGTAATAAACATCCCTCTATCCACTTCCCAGCTTAAGAGATAAACCATTGTGAGGATTTTTGAGCTCTTTGTAGGTTCCCTGCAAATCACATTCTTCTCTCATGCCTAGATATCTAAATGTGTCTCCTCCAAAATTCAAGTGTTGAAACTTAATGGTTAATGTGATGGTATTAAGAGGTAAGGCCTTGGAGAGGTAGCTAGGCCAGGGTTATTTCCCTTTTAGGTCTCTTTCAGTCTTTCCAATTATGTCAGCAGAAAGTCTGTCTGGTACCTGCATGCCTCTAATATCCTTTTTAAAGAAAAGAACAAGTCTTTGGTTTAGAGACAACCGAACCTGCTCCTGCCTTGATTTTGGATTTCTCAGCCTCCAGAATTGTAGAAAATAAATTTCGGTTTTTTATAAATTACTTAGTCTCAGGTGTTCTGTTATAACTCCACAAATTAGACTAAGGCATTAGACATAATCACTATTCTGAATTTTGTATAAATAGCTCCCTTGCTTTTTGAATATTTTTTACAGGTTTTATAGTTTTATCTATTTGTTTATAGATGCCTAATTCTACTATAATTGTGTGTGTATAAATATATAATATATAAACTAGAGTATATACATATATGTTATATATTGTACTAGTATTATAGTTTGCATATCCCTTGACCAGAAATGTTTTGGATTTCAGATTTTTTAAAATTTTGAAATATTTGCATATACATAATGAGATAGCGTGGGGATGGGACCCAAGTCTAAACACAAAATTTATTTATATTTCACATATAGCTATACATATAGCCTGAAGGTAAATTTATATAGTATTTTTGATAATTTTGTGCACCTGTACCATGAGGTCAGGTGTGGAATTTTCTACTTGTGGCACCATGTCATTGCTTAAAAAGTTTCAGATTTTGGAGCATTTTCAATTTCAAATTTTTGGATTAGGGATGCTTATAGCTATATTTAACACATTCTCATTATCATGTATTTATTTATTTTATTGTATTGTATTATGGAATGTGTATATCTGTTCTACTGTTAAGAGTCATTTGGAGTGTTTCTGGTTTTTTCCTGTCATGAACTACGCTGCCATGTGCATTTACATCCACACTTTCTGTATTAGTTGGGTTCTCCAGAGGAACAGAATCCATAGAATATATACACATCGTATATATACTAAGAGGGTGTATGTAAAGAGATTTATTATAAAGACTTGCCTTATGTAATTATGGAGGCTGAGATGTCATAAGATTGTCGTCAGCAAGCTGGAGACCCAGGAGACCCAATGTGTAGTTCCAGTCTGAAAGCAGACTCAAGACCAAAGAAGAGCCACTATTTCAGTTGGAGTCCGAAAGTCACAAAAGACAGATGTCTCAGCTCAAATCAGTCCCGAAGGAATACCCTCCTACTCAAAGGGGTGAAGGATGCGGAGTCATTATTTTTGTTCTGTTTTGTTCTTTAGCTCTGCAGTTCCCAACCCCTAGGCTGTGACCGACTAGGATGTGGCCTGTTAGGGACCAGGCTGCAGAGCTCTGTGGCCCACACCCCCATCACACCCCGACCTCTGCTGTGGAAAATTTGTCTTCCATGAAACCAGTCCCTGTGCCAAAAAGGTTGGGGACCACTGCTTTAACTGATTGGGCGAGGGCCACCCCCATTAGGTAGCATGATCTGTTTTACTCCATCTACCATTTCAGATGTTAATCTCATCCAAAAACCCTCCCACAGACATACCTAGAATAATGTTTGACCAAATATCTGGGCCTAGTCAAGTTGACACATAAAATTAACCACCACACTTCCTGATACATTTGTGCAAGACTTCCTTCAGGAAATATTTTTTATTAAATAAAATATAATTGCAGGATCATACAGCATGTATATATTCAACTTCAATTTGTTTTTCAAAGTGGTTGTACCAACATACATTTCTACTAGCAATCTATGAAAGTTACCATTGATCCACACCCTTGCCAATATTTTTGTCAGCATTTTTGACAATGTGGTTGATATGAAGTACTAATAGAATCTTATTGTGATTCTACTGTGTAAGTCTCTGACTAATAAGGAAGTACAATGTCTTATCACGTGTGTATGGTCCAAGCACATTTACTTTTTTGTGAAATTCTTCAGATCATTGCCAATTTTTCAAAAAGTTTGCATATCTTTTTCTGATGAGTTTATAGGGGTTCTTTATATTCTGGATACTAATCATTTGTCAGTTACATGTGTGGCAAATATTACCTTTTCCTGGTTTGCAGCTTGTCTTTTCACTCTCTTTATGATGTCTTTTAATGAATATAAATTCTTTATTTTAATACTTATATTTATCAGTCTTTACCTTATGATTTTTGGTTTGCATGTCTTATTAAGAAATCCTTCCCAATCCTGAGATATTTTCCCTGATTTTCTTCTAAACATTTGAAAGTTTAAATCTTATATCATATGGATTTGATTTCTAGACATAATGTGAGGTAGGAATCATTTCTTTTTCCTATTTGGATAGCCAGTTCTCACCATACAATTTTTATAGTATTCTTTCCTCATGTGTCAACAATCTAGCTTTGTCATATGTCAGATTTCCATATATGTAAGCCTGTTTTTCTGTTTCTGTTTGGCTAACCTTTTGCTGATAATATGCTTATTTAATGCTATAGATTTAGAATAGATTTTGATTTCTGGTAGAGAAAGTAATTTTAAAAGTGTTTTGACTATTCTTGGCCTTTTGTTCTTACATATACATTTTAGAATCAGTTCATGAAAGTTTACGAACAACTGTTAAAATGATAGAAATAGTATTGAATCCATATAGAAATTAACATCATTAAAATGTTAAATATTCCTACCTGGGAACATCTTGTGTCTGTGCATTTATTTAGATCTTCTTTAATGTCTTTAAATAAAATTTAAATTTTATCTACTTAAAATTCTTGAACATTTTTACTTAGATTTATTCTTTGATGTCTTATAATTTTGTCACTATTTTAAGTAGTTTCTCAGATTGTTGCATTTTTTAGGTACTTTTGTGTGGTTTATGACAAGGTAATTGACTTTTTTTTTCTGAAAAAGTCTCGCTCTGTCTCCCAGGCTAGGGTGCAGTGGCATCATCACAGCTCACTGCAACCTCAAACTCCTGGGCTCAAGTGATCCTCCTGCCTCAGCCTTCTGTGTAGCTGAGGCTACAGGCACATGCCACAGGACTGGCTAGGATTATAGGTGTGATGTAATTGACTTTTATGTGTTAGTTTTAGATTTGGTAAATTTGCTAAGCTCTCTTCTTAATTCTATAATAATAAATTGTCCATGGAGTCTTTTAGGTTTTTTATGTAGACAATCCAATCATATGTGAATAATAGTTATTTTCCTTTACAATGTGAATTATTATATTACAATTTGCTATTCAGGGACTTTAGTAAAATATTGGACAGAAGATATTTTTAAACTTCTTTTTAAAGAATCAATTTTTGTCAGGTTTTCTATTGTATTTTTAAAAATTATTTTTTTAATTTTTGCTCCTATCTTTATTGTTTCCTTTTTGCTTTCTTTGGGCATATTCTGCTTTTGTTTTTCTACTTTCTTAGTAGAATGTTTAGCTTATTCCTTGCAGCTTTGCTATTTTCTGATGCACACATTAAATAGCATATACTTCCCTTGACAACTTTTGCTCCATTTTACATTTGGATAAGTGGGTCTTTATTTGTGTTTTTTTTTTGTTTTGTTTTGTTTTTCATATTTGTTTTAAGTGTGTTTTACCTTTTCCATTATTATACCTTCTTTGACCTATTTGATTGCTTAGAAGTATATAAGTATTTTTTTCAAATTACACTCTGGTCCTTTAATGTTCTGTACCACAAACAACTTCACTTCCAGAGTAACAATTACTATTATGACCAGGGACCTGAAAATAGCAGCAGCAAACTCTATAGCGAAACCAAGTAGGAATAAGAATGCAAGCAGACTCAGTAAAATACAGTTATTCTTAAATGTGTATTTACAAATTTGCTTCTTTAATATACAGATTCTTTGTTGTGTTAAATCTATGAAAAAAGTTTCTAGTCACTCAATATTTTTGCACCTTTTCACTCTTTCTCTCTTCTTATTTTTTCTTACTTGTCCTGAGACCTTGGACTGTCTCTTTAAAGCTAAAATAATTTTAACTATTCTACAAGAGAGAGATTTAGAAGAAATTTCTTTATTTAATGTGTAATATTCTGTTTCACTGAAAAAAAAAAACAGCATAAATCGGAAGATCTTTTATATACTCTCATTACTCCATCTAGCTACCTACCTCCATCATTGCTATCATACTCCATCTTTCCTCCTGTTGTTTCACATTCAATCTAAGGCCAGCCCCTTCATTTGTGCACTAAATCTCATTCTCTCTAGTCTACTTGTGGATATTGCTTCAGCAATTCTCTCCTGCTCCCTTGCTTCATCAATACCTTTCTAGTTCTTAGGCAATTCCCATCAGCCTACAAATGTGTAATAATGTACATAATGGTTAAAAATATAAACCTCTTGTGCCCACCTAGCTTCCAGCTACAGCTCTAGTTCTCTCTCCTTTTCAGAAAATCTCCTTAAAGGAGTTGTTGGTATGCGCTGTCTTCAATCTCTCTGCCTGTTCTCCTCCACATTTTTTATTTTGGAAAATTTGTACACATACACAAAAGGTAAACAGGATAGTTTGCGCTTCCAGTAATGGCCAAGTAGCTCTTATCAGACAAATGTCAACTATAAATTCTGGGCAAAATGTAAAAAATAACTACCTGAAAACGGAAGAGTGAAAAAAGTCACGCAGATATTGAATTAAGGTTGATACTTGGAAGAAAGCAACGACACTGGGTAAGTTTCCTAATTTTCATAGCTCTTAACCTGCAAGTAGGCCCCAGTTGGCACCATGTGGTGTAGCTTAAGCCCAGACAGAAACCCGGCTGTCTTACTGGCACAAAAAATTAAGAATAGAGATCAAGACAACTGGGACGTGAGGCAGGGCATAACAGAAAGGAGAGAGCCACAGACAGGGAGCCTCAAATCTGCATATAAACTCTGCCCAAATCTCTGGCTGAATTACACATGCATGGAGGGCACCAAGCAACCCAACTTGGGCTCAAAGAACTGAGCTGGTATTTCACAGTTGGAAGTTTCTGTTCAGTCAAGTTAACTACCTGCCAAGACAAAACAACACAAAACAAACAAACCAAAAAAACCACTCCTCTTTGGAGGAACATTACAGAATCTAGAATATCTTGATGTATTATTCACAAAGTTCTGAATTAAAAAGAGACAGGAAAATGTGACCTATATCAAGAGAAAAAAATCAATGAAGACTAACCCTGAGATGACTTAAAGGTGGGAAAAAGCTGCTATTATAATAAAGATCAAGGACAAAAATGAAAATATGCTCATAATTAATAAAAGGTAGGAAATCTTAGTAGGGAAGTAGAAACCATTAAGGAGAGATTAATAGAAATTTAAGAATTGAAAAACAGACAGAAAGGTAAAGTAAGCCTCTATTATTGATTACTCAACTTCTACAATTATGAACTTATTGCCAAACAATGTTGTTTCATGTTTACCCCCACCCAATTTCACTTCTACCATCACCATGTTATTTTGGAGCAAAATCCCAAACATCTCATCATTACATATATAAATATTTCAGATATTTTACTAAAAGACAAAGACCCTTTCAAAAAATCAGTGCACAATACCTTTACTAAGCCTAAAAAATTATATCAATAATTTCTTAATATCTAATATCTGGTCAGTGTTCAGATTTCCAGTTGTATTACAGTCATGTGCCATTTAATGATGAAGATACATTTTGAAAAATGTGTCATTAGGCAATTTCATCATTTTGCGAGCATCATAGAGTGTACTTACACAAACCTAGATGGCATAGACTACTACCTGCCTAGGCTATATGGAATAGCCTATTCTCCTAGGCTACAAACCTGTATAGCGTGTTACCGTACTGAATAGTGTAGGCAATGGTAACACAATGGTAAGTATTTTTATATCTATTTTTAAATTATTTTTAAGGCTAGTCAAGTGAAGCAGTGGGAATAGAGAAGGAACAAAGGAATCTAACTGGTTGTGATCAATTAGTTGTAAACACCACGGCACTCGGACAAACCAATATTTGTGTATCTAAACATAGAAAAGGTGGAGTATGGTATAAAAGATAAAATATGGTATAAAAGATTTAAAATAATACACCTGTACAAGGTACGAATGGAGCTGGCAGGACTGGAAGTTGCTCTGAGTGAGTCAGCGAGTGAGTGAATCTCACGGCTTAGGACATTACTATGCACGACTGTGGACTTTATAAACACTGTGCACTTAGGCTACACTAAACTTATAAAAATGTTTGTCTTTCTTTAATAGTAAATGAACCTTAGCTTCTTATAATTTTTTTACTTTCTAAACTTTTTAATTTTTTTAACTTTTTGATATTTTTATAATAATACAACTTAAAACACAACCACATTGTACAGCCTTTCAAAACTATTTGCTTTCTTTATATCCCTATCCTATAAGCTTTTTTCTATTTTTGAGATTTTTTATTTTTTTTTACTTTTTAAATTTTTTTCTTAAAAACTGGGACACAAACACATACATTAGCCTAGGCCGACACAGGGTCAAGACCATCAATGTCACTGTCTTCCACCTCCACATCTTGTCCCACTGGAAGGTCTTCAGGGGCAATCACGTGCACAGAGTTGTCATCTCCTATGACAACATGACAGCAATGCCTTCTTCTGGAATACCTCCCGAAAAACTTTCCTGAGGCCGTTTTATAGTTAACATTTTTGCATAAGTAAAAGGAGTACACTCTAAAATAACTATACAGATTATAGTATACTAAATACATAAACCAGTAACATAGTTGTTTACTATTATTATCAAGTAGTACAAACTATACATATACTGGCAACACTCTAGGTTTGTTTACACCAGCATCACCACAAACACATAAGAAACATGTTGTGCTACGATGTTACGACAGCTACAACATCAGTAGGCAACAGGAATTTTTCAGCTCCATCATAATTTTATGGAGCTACCATTGTAGAAGTGGTCCATTGTTGATGGAAATGTTATGCGGTGCATGATGATATTTATCAATTTGACTATTTGAATCAGGACTATATCCAGTAAGGTCCAGAAATTGCAATTGGTTGATGTGTCTTAAGTTTCTTTTCATCTATAGGTTCCACTTTATCTTTTTTCCCTTCAATTTTTGTCAAAGAAATCAGATAATTTGTCCTACATTTTCCAAGAATCTTTATATTTCTGACTGTAGCCATATGGTGTCTGTTATCATGTTCTTCTTTCTTCCAACTGCCATAAATTGGTATTTGTATTTGGAAGGTTAATCAGATTCAGGTTTGTCCATTTTAACATTTTTGACAAAAGTACTTCATACATGGGGGTATATTCTCCCATTGGCAGGCTCATACTGTCTGATGGCTACCTCTTTGAGACATTAGAAGTCACTGATGCTCAGTGTCCAGATCTTAGTTTATTAGGGTTTGTAAAACAGCAATATTTCTCATTCCTTCATTCCTTCTTCATTTCCAGCTCATGAGTTTCAGAAAACACAAACTTCTCACCATTTACAGTTTGGTACCGTTTGGATGGGAAACAGCAGAAAAATGCTAGAGTCTATTCTTTTATTTACTACTTTTCTATGAGTATGTCCAAAGTAGCGTTTATTCTAGCATTAGATTAGCCCTGTTTGTAAAGTTTGGACATTTGGGTATCTGTACTGAATGGTTAGCATATTCTCCATTCTGGCTGGTCAAAACTTGAATGTCTCCTAGATAATTTAGGCTCTCAACTCTCTAGTACTTGTTCTTTCCTGACCTCTTAGAATTTTGCCTTATGCATCTGCAATTTAGTATTCAGTCACAGACTCAGGCAACCTTGACCATATTTTTGGAGCTCATTGTCTGCTTAGCTCCTCTCTGGTACTCTGGCCATCAAATTCCAGATTTGTCTATCTATATAACTCCAATCTCTGTCTTTTAAACTCAGAGAGCTTCCTTTGGTCTTCTTGGACTGCCGTTTTCTATGCTGTCTCTGGAAAGTGCCTCAAGATAGAAAGCCTGGGACACTCACCTGGTTTGTGTTTTTCCTCTCCAGGAACCAGTCCTATGTGGCCTGATGTCCAATGTCTAAAAATAGAGGTTCAAATATTTTGCCATATTTCTTAGGTATTTATAGCAGGAGGTTTAGTGTGGAACCAGTTAGTTCATCATGGTAAAATTCCTTTTGGCATGACCCTAGAAATCTGAAAGCTTCTTCGCTAGCTGGTATGACAAGATGTCCCAGGTTAATCTTATACATTTTTGGCTGCAGATCTGCCATCCACTTTTTCTCTAAGGATCCATGGTTTCTTTTATGGGAAATAGTATTTGAAGACCACAATCTGGGTGCCAGAACAATTCCTTGCTACTGAGTTAGTTTTTGTTTCTAGATTTTTTTTTTTTCAGTTGCCAGAGCTAGGATTTAGGATCCTTATCTACATTGAAATCTATACCAACATGTAGATATACAAAAACTTTTTACTATTTTTTTCTTGAACCCACTCCATCAGGCTTTCTCTATACCAGAATTTTTATTATCAAGAGCACTGAAATCCTTTTGTTTTCTAAATACCATGGTAAATTCTCAGTCTTTTATGTTCTTTTACCTGTCAGCAGCTTTTGACACAGTTGATCCCTTTCCCTCCTCAGAAATACTTTATTACTTTACCATCCAGGACACATCGTTTTCTACTCAATATCTCCACATGGATAGCTAAAAGACATCTCGTATTTAACGTGTCCAAACCCACATTCTTTTTTTTTTTTTTTTTTTTTGAGACAGAGTCTCACTCTGTTGCCCAGGCTAGAGTGAGTGCCGTGGCGTCAGCCTAGCTCACAGCAACCTCAAACTCCTGAGCTCAAGCGATCCTCCTGTCTCAGCCTCCCGAGTAGCTGGGACTACAGGCATGCACCACCATGCCCGGCTAATTTTTTCTATATATATTTTTTAGCTGTCCATATAATTTCTTTCTATTTTTAGTAGAGATGGGGTCTCGCTCTTGCTCAGGCTGGTCTCGAACTCCTGAGCTCAAACGATCCGCCCACCTCGGCCTCCCAGAGTGCTAGGATTACAGGCGTGAGCCACCGCGCCCGGCCAAACCCACATTCTTGATTTCCCTTCTGAAATTTTCTCCTTACATAGTATTGTTCATTGCAATAAATAGTAACTTCACCCTTCCAGTTTCTCCAGGCAAAATTTTGGAACAAGCCTTGATTCTTCTCTTTCTTCCAGACCCCAGATTCTATGCATTGACTCCAATCTTCTTGGCTCTACCTTCAAAATTTATCTAGGACCTGAACACTTCTCATCACTTCCATCACTACAATCTTGTAATGAGCCACCATTATTTCTTGACTGGATCATTACAATAGTCTCCTAACTTGTCTCCCTATTTCCACACTTACCCATAGAACCTTGGCAAGAATAATCCCATTAAAATATAAGTCATTTAATTTGGTAGCACCTCTCAAAACACTTTAACATCTCCTCTCTTTGAAGAGTAAAAAACAATGTTATTCAAATGGCCCACAAGACCATGTGTGACTTATACCATGACTTCCTGTTACTTTACCTTCGTTTCCTCTCCCCTCTCACTCTGCACCAGCCATGCTGTCCTTGCTATTTCTTGAGCATGTCAAAGATGCACCTACCTTAGGAGTTTGTACTTGCTGTTCCCAACACCTAAATTACTCTCCTTCCCGGTATTTTCATGGCTTACTCCCCTCCTTCTTTAGGTCACCCCCTGCATAGCGTTTACCACTATCTATCATTCCATATATTTAATAATTTATTGGTTTATTATATATCCTTTGTCACTAGACTCTAAGCTCCATGAGGGCAAGGAGAATGTCTAGAACAGAGCAAATATTTAATGTTTTGTTTAAAGAATGAATAAACAAATATTTACTGAGCACTTGCTGTGTGCCAGGGACTGTGCTACTTACTAGTACATGTATATAAAATATAATCCCTATCCTCAGAGGAAGTAGGAGAAACCAATGGGCAATTTCCATATAAAGTTCTTAACGCTAGTCTTGCACTTCCATGCACCCAGTCTATTGTTATGGTCACACAGCCCCTTGACCTTTGAGAGAGCCACACTCTAAAAATAGCCTAGGGGGCCAGGGGCCCAGCTCTGAGAAAGCCAAAGTGGGAAGTGATGCCATCACTCTTTGTTGCTTTGAGAAAATCCAAGAACCTTTCTGCTTCTGTTTCCCCAGCTGTAAAACAGAATTAATAGTTCCTGCTTCACGGGAGTCTTTTGAGGATTCTTTCATTCATGTAGTAATATTTATTGAAAATGGTAAGTGCTAAGTAGTATTATGCCTAATTAATTAGGTCCTCATCTCCCTGGTGTGGGTTATGGTGTCTGGCTGGTCATTAATAAAATATGCTGGAAGCTTTGCAGATTTTCCTTTCAGAGCTCTCCTGATGGCTGCATACTCAGTGCACGAATTGGGCATCCAACCTTGTAGTTAAATACATACAGCTGCTTGAGTTCTACCATGCTTGCATTTATTTAGTTCTCAGACAGTACAAAATTGGAAGGTGCTAAAAACACCAGTTAAGAAAGAGAAATACCACAAAGGATCCTAGGGTGGTTAGTAATGAAGCCAGGAAATAAAACTAAGACTCAATTTGGAATTTGCCAGATAGCACCAATGGGAATCCTAACACCTCCTCTGAAAAATTTAAGTGAGAGTGAAATAATAGTCAAATAATAAGCCATATTATAACTAGGTGCCATGGACAGCATTATAGAGGAAATTATATAAAGGTGTAGGGTAAGACATCAACAATGGATGATAGTTACATTAATGTTATATCACAACACAAGAAAAGACTTTTTTTCCCTGAGAATACATTTATAATAAAACTGTTATAATCTGGGTTCCACAGAAAGCAGAGCCTATTTGCTGTTATTTTACAAGCAAGTGCAATCCTAGAGAGCAGGGGTGAGGCATAAGCAGAGTGAAGCAGAGATGGAGGGTGTCTTAATCCATTTTGTGCTGTGATAACAGAATATTTCAGACTGGATAATTTATAATGAACAGAAAATTTTTGGCTCATGGTTCATGCTGGGAAGCCCAAGATCAAGGAACTGGCATCTGGTGAGAGTATTCTTGCTGCATCATCCCCTGGCAGAAGACAGCACGACAAGAGAGGGAGAGAAGGCAGGGGAGGGAGCAAGAGAGAGAGAGAGAGAGAGAGAACTCACAAGAGTGTCTGGACTCATCCTTTTGTAAGGAATCCATTCTCACAATAATTACATTAACCCATTCATGACAACATTGCCCCCATCATCCAAATGCATTCCATTAGGCCCCCTGTCCCAAAACCTCCAAACTGGAGATCAAGTGTCCAACATATGAACTTTGGGAGACACAGTCAAACCATAGCAGAGGGGAAACCAATACTAGGATGTGGCATAAAGCTCGTGATTGCTACATTTAAGTAATTACTCAATATATGAGAACACACCCTTATGTCCCTTTTCAGAAAACATAGTAAAGCTGTGGAGTCTCAGGATTTTGTAAAAAATAGATTTAGAGGGCACAAGTGGTTTTTTGTTACATGGATGAATTACACGTTGGGGGAGTCTAGGCTGTTATTATACCTGTGGCCCAAATAGTGAACATTGTACACAATAGGTAATTTTTCATCCCATAACCCCCTTCTAACCTCCCCCTTCTGAATCTCCAATGTCCATTAAGTCTGTCTGTATAACTACGCATACCTATTGCTTAGCTCCCACTTATAAGTGAGAACAGGAGTATTTGGCTTTTATTCTTGGGTTACTTCACTAAAAATAATGGCCTCCAGTGCCATCCAAGTTGCTGCAAAAGACATTATTTCATTCTTTTTGATGGCTGAGTAGTATTCTATGGTGTATATATACCACATTTCCTTTATCCACTCATCCATTGATAGGCACTTAAGTTGGTTCCGTATCTTTGGAATTGCGAATTGTGCTGCAATAAACATATGAGTGCAGGTGTCTTTTATATAAAATAACTTCTTTTCCTTTGGGTAAATCTCAAGTAGTGGGATTGCTGGATCAAATTGTAGATCTACTTTTAATTCTTTGAGAAATCTCCGTACTGTTTTTCATAGAAGCTGTACTAATTTACATTCTCACCGTCAGTGTATAAGCATTCCATTTTCACCACATCCATGCCAATATCTATTGTTTTTTGACTTTTTAATAATGGCCATTTTGATAGGGGTAAGGTGGTATCTCATTGTGGTTTTAATTTTCATTTCACTAATGATTAATGATGTTAAGCATTTTTTTTCATGTTTGGTGACCATTTGTATGTCTTCTTTTGAAAACTATCTGCTCATGTCTTTTGCTACTTTTCAATGGAGTTGTTTATTTCATCCTGATTTGTTGGAGTTCCTTGTAGATTCTGGGCATTAGTCCTTTGTCGGATATATGGTTTGTGAATATTTTCTCCTATTGTGTAGGTTGTCTATTTACTCTGTTGATTATTTCTTTTGCTGAGCAGAGACTTTTTAGTTTAATTAAGTCCCATTTATTTATATTTGTTTTTGTCATATTTGCTTTTGAGGTCTTAGTCATAATTTCTTTGCCTAGGCCAATGTCCAGAAGAGTTTTCCCTAAGTTTTCTTCCAAGGTTTTTAAAGTGTCAGTCTTACATTTAAGTCTTTAATTCATCTTGAGTTAATTTTTACGTACAGTGAGAGATAGGGATCCAGTTTCATTCTTCTGCATGTGGTTCTCCAATTTTCTCAGCACCATTTATTGAATAAGGGGTCCTTTCCCCAACATATGTTTTTGTCTGGTTTGTTGAAGATAAGTTTCTTGTAGGTATATAGTTTATTTCTGGTTTCTATATTCTGTTTCATTGGTCTATATGTCTGTTTTTATACCAGTGCCATGTTGTTTTGAATACTATAGCCTTGTAGTATAAGTTGAAGTCAGGTAACATAATGACTCCAGATTTGTTCTTTTTGCTTAGGATTTCTTTGGCTATTCAGGCTCTTTTTTGATTCCAAATGAAATTTAGGATTGTTTTTTCTAATTCTGTGAAAAAATGACTTTGGTATTTTGATGGGAATTGTATTGGTCTGTAAATCACTTTGGACAGTATGGACATTTTAACAATATTGATTCTTCCAATCCATGAGCATGAGATGTTTTTTCATTTGTGTCATCAATGATTTCTTTCATCAGTGCTTTGTTCTTATAGAGATCTTTGACTTCTTTGGTTAAGTGTATTCTTAGGTTTTGGGGAGTTCTTTTGGTTTCTTTTTGTGTGTTTTTGTTTGTTTGTTTGTTAGTTTTGGTTTGGTTTTGGGTTTTTTATTTGTTTGTTTGTTTGTTTTTGCAGCTATTGTAAATGGTATTGAGTTCTTAATTTGATTCTCAGCTTGGATGTTATTAGTATATAGAAATGCTACTGATTTGTGTACATCAGTTTTGTAAACAGAGACTTTACTGATTCTATTTGTTAATTTGAGGAGTCATTTGGAGAGATCTTTGGGAGTCTCTAGATCTAAGATCATGTAATTAGTAAATAGGGATAGTTTGACTTTATCTTTTATGATTTGGATGCCTTTTATCTCTTTCTCTTATCTGATTGCCCTGGCTAGGACTTCCAGTACTATGTTGAAAGTGGGCATCTTTGTCTTGTTCTAGCTCTTGGGGGAAAGCTCTCAGCTTTTCCCCATTCAGTATGATATTGGCTGTGGATTTGTCATATATGGCTTTTATTATTTTGAAGTGTGTTCCTTTTATGCCTAGTTTTTTAAGGGTTTTGATCATGAAGTGGTGCTGGATTTTATCAAATGCTTCTTCTGCATCTATTGAGATAAGCATATGGTTTTGCTTTTAATTCTGTTTATTTGGTGAACATATTTATTTATTATTTTGGAGACAGTCTTGCTCTGTTGCTCAGGCTAGAGTGCTGTGGCATCAGCTTAGCTCACAGCAACCTCAAACTCCTGGGCTTAGACAATCCTTCTGCCTCAACCTCCTGAGTAGCTGGGACTGCAGGGATGCACCAACATGCCTGGCTAATTTTTTCCATATATTTTTGTTGTTCAGCTAATTCCTTTCTATTTTTAGTAGAGAGGGGGTCTCACTCTTGCCCAGGCTGGTCTTGAACTCCTCATCTCGAGCAATCCTCCCACCTCGGCCTCCAAGAGTGCTAGCATTACAGGCATGAGCCACTGTGCCTGGCCAACATGTTTATTGATTTTCATACATTGAACCATCCTTTCATCTCTGGGATGAGACCCACTTAATCATGGTGAATTATTTTTTTTGATGTGCTGTTGGATTTGATTTACTAGTATTTTTTTTTTTTTGAGGATTTTTGCATATATGCTCATAAAGGCTATTGATCTGTAGCTTTCTTTTTTGTGGTGTCCTTTCTTGGCTTTGGTATTGGGGTGATACTAGCTTTGTTGAATGAGTTAGGGAGGATTCTGTCCTTCTCAGTGTGATGGAATAATTTATGTAGGATAGGTACCAATTCTTCTTTGCAGGTCTTGTAGAATTTGGCTATGAATCCATCTGGTCCTAAGCTTTTGTGTGTGGGGAGAGAATTTTATTACAGATCCGATCTCACTACTCATTATCGGTCTGTTCAGGATTTCTGTGTCTTCCTGATTTAAGCTTAAGAGCTTGTATTTCCAAAAATTCATCCATATCCTCTGAATTTTCTAGTTTGTGTGCATAGAGGCATTCTTATTAGTCTTGGATGTTCTTTTGTATTTCTGTGGTATCAATTGTAATGTCTCCTTTTTCGTATCTGATTGAGTTTATTCTAATCCTCTCTTTTCCTCATTAATCTAGCTAGTGGTCTGTTGATTTTGTTTATCTTTAAAAAAAAACAAATTTTCATTTCATTGATCCTTTGTATTGTTTTTTTGGTTTCAATTTCATTTAGTTCTGCTCTGATCTTTGTTATTTCTTGTCTTCTGCTGGCTTTGAGTTTGGTTGTTCTTGTTTTTCTGGTTCCCAGAGGTGTGACATTAGGTTGTTAATTTGTGATCTTTCTGCCTTTTTGGTGTAGGCTTTAGTGCTATGAACTTCCCCCTTAGCACTCCTCACAGTATCCCAGAGATTTGGATAGTTTGTGTCACCATAATCATTTGATTAAAGAAATTTTTTATTTCCCTCTTGATTTCATCATTGACCCAAAGATCATTCAGCAGCAGGTTGTTTAACTTCCACATATTTGTATATTTTTGAGAGTTCCTCTCAGAATTTATTTGTAGTTTTATTCCACTTTGATCTAAGAAGATACATGGTATGATTTTGATTTTCTAAAATTTGCTGAGACTTATTTTGTGGCCTAACATATGGTCTATCTTGGAAAATGTTCCATGTCTGGATGAGAAGAATCTATATTCTGTAGTTTTGGAGTAGAATGTTCTGTAAATGTCTGTTAGGTCCATTTGTTCTGGAGTCCTGTTTAAGTCCAGTGCTTCTTTGTTGATTTTCTACCTCAGTGATCTATCTAGCTCTGTCAGTGGAGTGTTGAATTTCTCCACTATTATTATGTTGCTGTTTATTTCATTTCTTGGGTCTAGTAGTATTTACTTATGAATCTGGGAGCTCTGGTGTTGAGTAAATACATATTTAGGATTGTTACATCTTCTTGTTTAATCAATCACTTCATCATTATTTATTGACCATCTTTGTCCTTTTTCACTGTTGTTGTTTTATCTAATATAAAAATAGCTAGTCCTTCTCACCTTGGTTTCCATTTGAGTGGAATATTTTTTCTACCCCTTAACCTTGAGTCTGTGAGACTCCTTATGAGTTAAATGAGTTTCTTGGAGACATCAGATATTTGGGTTATGTGTTTTTTTTTTTTTAATCCAGTCTATCAATCCATATTTTTTAAGTGGGGCGTTTAGACCATTTACATTCAATGTTAATATTGATAAGTGAGGTACTGTTCTAGTTATCATGTTGATTGTTATCTATTTGCTGTGTATTACCTTTTGTATTACTGTTTTATAGGAGCTATGAGTTTTTACTTTACAGTGTTTTTACACTGGTGAGTGTCTATCATTCTTTTCAGTGTTTAGAACATTTTTGAACATTTTCTGTAGGACAGGTCTAGTGGTAACAAATTCCCCTAGTGTTTGCTTGTCTGGAAAAGATTTTATTTCTCTTTCATTTATGAAGCTCAGTTTTGCAGCATACAAAATTCTTAGCTGACAGTTGTTCTGTTTAACAATACTAAAAATGGAACCCTAATCCCTCCAGTTTGTGAGTTTTCTGCTGAGATGTCTGCCGTTAGTCTGATGAGTTTTCCTTTGTAAGTTACTTGATGCTTTCATCTCAAACTTGTAGCTTTTTCTCCTTCACTTTAGCTTTGGTCAGACTGATTACTTTGTACATATTGGTGATATTCTGTTTGCAATAAGTCTCCCAGGAGTTCGTTGACCTTCTTGGAACTGGATGTCTAAATCTCTAGCAAGACCAGGGCAGTTTTCCTCTTTAATTCCCTAAAATAGGTTTTCTATGATTTTTGCTTTTTCTTCTTCTCCCTCAAACATACCTATGATTCTTATGTTTGGAGTTTTTACATAATTCCATATTTCTTGGAGATGTTTTTCATTTCTCTTGATTCTTTTTTCTTTATTCTCAACTAACTGAGTTAATTCAAAAGCCTTGTTTTCAGCTCTGAAATTCTTTCTTCTGCATAGTGTAGTGTGTTGCTAAAACTTTCCACTGTATTTTGAAATTCCCATTTCCAGGAAGTCTGCTTTGCTTTTTTAAAAACTATCTCTTTAGTGAATTTTTTATTCATGTCCTGAGTTGTGTGTGTGTGTGTGTGTGTGTGTGTGTTTATTTTCAACTTCCTCATCGATCCCATTGAGCTTACTTGTGAACCATATTTTAAATTCCTTATCTGAAATTTCCAAAATTTCCTTTTGGTTGGAGTCCATTGCTGGAGAGCTACTGTGATCCTCTGGGAGCCTGTTTTTTCATATCGTCAGCATTCTTATGCTGGTTGCATCTCATCTGGAATCTCTTCCCTCAGTTCAAAACAGATAGCTTCGCAGTTCCCCAGTTCTCCTCCGCTGGAAACTCTGCTGCTCCAGAAGAATGCTCAGGCAGGAGAAGGGTAGATGCACTCTGAGCCTGTGACAGGAGGGGCAGGATGCTCTTGATGAGATTAGCAGAGCCAGGCAGCTGTGGGACACACAAGTCACTTATACTTCCCCCTCATCTCTGCCCTTTGGGGTCCCAAAAGTGCCAAGATGCCAGCTCCCACCTGGGCCCAGTTGCAGCAGATATGGTGGAGGCAGTTAACCCTTTGTGTGTAGGGCTGCCAGATTGGCTGTGGACTACCATGGCTGAAATGCTCCATCAGGGGAGGGGGGTTGTGCCAGGGACTTGCCTCCAGGGAAGGTGAGCTCCTCCCAGAAGAGATAGGTAGCTCAGGGGCAGGACTGCTAGCCCTGCCCTCCCTCAGATGTGGTAGCTTTTGTCCTTGGAACATTCAAAGGTGTTTGCTGTGGCCTTTTAGAGGGAAAGGAGTGAGTCCTAAACTCCATGGAATCTGGTCCCACAAGCTGCTGCAGTCTGAGTGGGTGCTGGGGAGTGTTGGTTGTGAATCCACTAATGTAGAGACCCAGAGACTGAAATTCCTGGGTTGGGACTGCTGAGCCAAAGGCTTGTGCTTGGGAGCAGAGGTGGCTAAGTTTGCAGCATTGAGTTGTTGAATGAGGGAAGGTCCCCGTCTCCACATCCCTTCCTGGGTTCTGGTGCTGTTTCTGCTCTGGGATGGGGACACTCTTCCACTCTGTAGACTCTTCTCTGCATTCATGTCTCCACCAGGAGGGGTGCAGACAACTTTGGATCACAAGCCAGGTGCTCTCCGGTGCGGGAGAGTGCACTCTCTGCCCTGCTCTGTCCGAAGCAGCATTCCTGGTGCTTCACAGTCCCCTTGGGGCAGCCCACCTTATGGGTCCAAACTGGACCACTGCTGCTCTCTTGTGACTCCCACTCCCCTGCTCAGTCCAAGCAGGTGCTGGGGTATGTTCTTATGGAGGGGCAGGCTGGTCCCCAGGCCATTGCTAAGAGCTCGGGCAGGGGTGGGACAGGCCCCTCTCAGCAGTGACAGCAGAGGTTGAGGGCTGTGGGGTTTTGCTCCTGCCTGGGTCCTGGGCCTCCCTTAGTGGTGGCAGCAGAGGTCGGGGGCTATGGAGGTTTGCAGCAGCAGCAGGGCAGGCCCCTCTGAGCAAATGGCAGCAGAGGTGGGGGGGATTGCTCTACCTGGGTCCTGCAGTAGCAGCAGCAGCAATAGCAGCAGTGCAGTGACACTTTTCCGCAGGGCACACAAGAGTACCCCGCCTCCATGTTCTCTCCCTGGCCTGGCAGTGGCAATGGGGAGGTGCAGCAGTAGTGCTGACCCCCAGGCCGATGCAGTGCTCTGGGGCTAGAATCTCAGAATGGTGCCAGCTACAGCACTCAGGGTTCAGAAGCCTGAGGGACCCTGGTGTGCCCCTCTCTGGAGCAATGTCACTGTCAGTCTCTAGGGAGCTCTCTGTGTTAGTCTAGAGGCCTTTGAGGGGAAGGGGCCCCCCCACAACTAGGATTGCAAAGTCCATGCAGGAGTGTGGAGCCCTTGGGGTCTCTTACCTACCCCTTCCCCACATGCAAGAGCCTCTCCCAGCCACCACCAGTCTGGTCAAGTGGGCCACCCTACTTCCCACTCCTTTGCTTTTGGTGCCTCCTGTCACTTCTCTGTTGAATCTCAGTGCTCTCTCTTAGACCATCTGTTCAAAAGTGAATATCTACTCACCACTTTACATCCTCTCTGTGGGAGCAGCATGTGCCAGCTGCTTCTAGTCTGCCACCTTATCTCTGGTCTCAGGATTGACACCACATGTCCATTCAAATATTCCAACCCTCCTGTACTTTCTTCTGTACTATACCAAGGAAATTCTGGTGTCTTGACCTCATTTGCTCTTTGGCTATCATTTAATCCAAGTTCCAAGGAGCCATTCCAATAAACTCTTAGGGTTGGTTCCAGGAATCCTTGACAAAATATTAAATCCTCTGTTCTCATGTCAAAAAGATCTCCCGTCTAGCCTTATACTGCACCTTCTCTGCTCCCCTCCTGATTCAGAGCATACTGTCTTAGAGTTGGAAGGGTGGTCTGAAAAGATTGTTACTACCATCTCCTACCTAGTGGAAGACTTCTTCCTGAAATACTGTTCAATGGTGGTCATTGTGTCACTGTTTGCATAAATCACTGGCAAAGTGTTCACCATCTTATGAGGAAACCTATTCCATTTTCCCACTGTTCTTATTAAATAATTATTTTTTTAATGTTGAGCAAAAAAATCAGTTCACCTATAATTTCCAGTTATCTCTATCTTTACTGTTACCTTTACCGTTTCCTTATTTGACCTCTCTTCAGCTTTGGATATTCCATCAGAAACTTTTTTCTCAGCTTCTGTGATACCTGATCTTTACTCCTATATCTACATCTATTTTGTATCAAGTCTCCTTTGTCAGTTCCTCCTCCTCAATTGGTCCTTTAAATGACCATATTCCCCAGGCTCCTTTTTTGGTCATCTGGGTTTTTTCTCCATCAATACATATGTCCTGTATATCCTCATATAAGCATCTAACTTCAGCTTCCAACTTCTAATTCTTCATCTCTGACCCAGAGCACTCAGAAAGTTCCAGCTGTGTATTTCAATTCCCTGTGGAACATCTTTATTTGGATGTTCTGTAGACCTCTCAGATTGAATGTGTCCTGAACAGATCTCAGATTCTTTCTGTGCCCAATCTGCTTCTCCTGCTGTTGCTCCATCTTGGTGAATGGGGCTACCAGGCCATCATCTACTGCTATGGTTTGAATATCTCCTCTCCAAAATTCATGTTGAAATTTAATCCCCATTGTGGTGGTATTAAGATTATTAAGACATGGAGCCTTTGGGGGAAGTGATTAAGTCACGAGGGCAGAGCCCTTATGAATAGATTAGTAGTTCCTTATAAAAGGGCTGGAAGAAACTAACTTAGGCTTCTTTCTGCTCTTCAGCCCTTCTGCCATGCAAAGATGCAGCAAGAAGGCCCTCACCAGACACCAAATGCCAGCAACTTGATCTTGGATGTCCTAGCCTCCAGAACTGTGAGAAATAAATTTCTATTGTTTATAAATTACACAGTCTGTAGTATTTTGTTATAGCTACTAAGACATCTACTCAAGCCAAAAATTTAGAACAAAACCTAGATGACTTTCTTCCTTTACCAATCTGCCCTCTGTGTAAACCTCCAGTGGATTCTAAATCCTTAAAAATATTTCTATTCAATTAGGTCAGTGCGCAACCTTCACAGATTTTTAGTAGTAAATTTTTTATGCCTCAAAACTCTGTTTTTTAAGAGTCAATGCCCAAAATGTAGGTACCCTGACATTCTCCTTACCACCTACATATCTCAGAGTTGAGAGGCTCCAACATATTCTTGGTTCTTAGCACTAAACTTTGTACATAGCTGAAACTCAATGAATATTTTTTTTTTTTTTTTTTTTTTTTTTGAGACAGAGTCTCACTTTGTTGCCCGGGCTAGAGTGAGTGCCATGGCGTCAGCCTCGCTCACAGCAACCTCAAACTCCTGGGCTCAAGCGATCCTACTGCCTCAGCCTCCCGAGTAGCTGGGACTACAGGCACGTGCCACCATGCCCGGCTAATTTTTTTTTTTATATATATATTTTAGTTGGCCAGATAATTTCTTTCTATTTTTAGTAGAGACGGGGTCTCACTCTTGCTCAGGCTGGTCTCGAACTCCTGACCTTGAGCGATCCACCCGCCTCGGCCTCCCAGAGTGCTAGGATTACAGGCGTGAGCCACTGCGCCCGGCCTCAATGAATATTTTTAAGGAATGGACTCATCCCCTTCACTCTCTCCCCATTGCTGCTGCCTTAATTCAAGTGTTCATCAGCTATAGCTCAGATTTCTATAAGTACAGTCAGTCCTCATTATTTGGAGATTCCATGCTTGCAAATTTGTTTACTTGCTAAAATTTATTTGTAACCCCCAAAACCAATACTTGTAGTAATTTCACAGTCACTCCTAAACATGAGCATAAAGGTGAAAAATTTGAGTCACCTAATGGGCCCATTTTCAGCTGAAGTTAAACAAGGCCATGCTCTGTCTTCCTGTTTCAGCTCTCATACTGTGAATAAGTGTTCATTTTAAGGTCTATTTGGTGGCATAATTTTTGCATTTTTGTGTCCCCCTTTTTTTCCTTTGGTGATTCCACAGCTTAAAATGCACCTTCCCCCAAGTACAATGCCAAAGTGCTGCCTAATGTTGCTAAGTGCCTAAGTACAAGATGGCTATGAAGTACCTTATGGAGAAAATGCATTTGTCAGATAGCTTTGTTTAGATGTGAATTATAGTGCTGTTGGCCATGATTTTGATAATAACGAATCAACAATATGGTACACCCAGAAAAAGGAAGAGAAAATTTGTCAATTTATACACGAGGCACTTCAGAAAGTGCTAAAGTAATAGCTCTGGTATGTGATGGAGCTATGGAAAAGATGGAAAAGTGGCTAAATTTCAGATTCATGAGATGATGACCAATTTAAAAAGCATAGTGAACAGCATTGTTGTGAAGCTGGAAGCCAACGAAATTTATGGTCATGTTACCCAAGGTCAGGAAAATGTTAAACTCTTTTCAGCTGATGTTTTATTATAAAGAAATACTGCATTTAATTATTCATGAGATAAATGTGTCTATACGTACATACACACATATACTAATACATATGCACACAAGCATGTGTGTGTCTACATATAGTGTCTGTAAACATAAACACACATAAAACGCTGTAACGTATTGATCAATTGATGAAAATGTTGTGATCAGAAGCTTGCCCACAGGAGCCTAACTCTATCCTTCTCCTGGAAGCAATTCAATAACTCAGTGCTCACAGAGACTTTATAGAATGTAACTATTGCAAATAATGAGAATCGACTATATCTCTTAAGCAGTCCTAATGGATCGAGGCTGTCTCTACTGTTGCCTGAGAGAATCCTTCTAAAATTAAGATATAATCATGTCACTGCCCAGTTTTAAATGCTTCAAGGCTCCGCCTAGATTTCAGGATAAACTATAAATTCCTTAGTTTAGAATACAACTCAGCCTCCTTTGCTATGCACGTGTCCTTTGTTTCAATTATCACAACTATAGTCATGTACTGCATAAGGATGTTTCGGTCAAGGACAGACTGCATGTACCACGGTGGTCCCATAAGATCATAATACTATACTTTTACTATACCTTTTCTGTGTTCAGATACACAAATACTTACCACTGTGTTGCAATTGCCTACAATATTCAGTACAGTAGCATGCTGTACACGTTTGTATCCTAGGAGCAAAACACTGTCCCATATGGCCAAGTTGTGTAAGGGCTATACCATCTAGGTTTGGGTAGGTACACTCTATGATGTTTGCACAATGAAGAAATCACCTAACAACACATTTCTGAGAACATATCCCCATCATTACGTGATACATGACTGTACTTGTTTTTTCACCAATTCTTTCTTTGCTCTTTTGAATTTTGTTTACATTCACACATCTGTTCCCTCTTCTTGAAATGTTCTCTCTTCTTCCCTGTTCTTCAGCCAGTTAATGCCCAGTCATTTCCTTAATCTTATCTCAAATGTACTTTTTTTGGGAGACCTTCACTGACCTCAGAGCCTGATCTAGATGCTCTTTCTTTGTGTCTCAGAAAGACCTCTAACATAGCACGTACACTGATGCTTGGTTTTCCTTGTCTGTCTCTCTCACTATACTAAAAGAATCTTTCAGACCAGGAATCATGTCTTTGATTTTTTTTCTTCCTAGTACCAAATACAGTGCCTGGTATGTTTAGAATATAATAAAAGTGAAATATATATTTATTCAATGAATTCAGAATGAATGAATGAATAACCAGTTTGATAAAATCTATTCTTTTCAAATATTTGAGAAGTTTACAGACTAAACACTCTAAGTTCGTACAACTCTTTCTCAATGGACATGTTATCCAGATTTTTCTCTATGTCTTGTCACCAAGACCCATCCTTAGTCACATTCCAATTATTTAAAAGTTAATTTTAATCTATGATACATCTGGAACACTGTTAATCATATATGAGATACAGTATTAAGCGTACAGAGTAAAATATTCTTTTATTTCCTTTAATTAGTATACAATAAATACAAATGAATGAATGAGTGAGTATTAATGCAGCCTTAATAGATTTATTTTTCCCCTCTTCTTTCTTCACTCTGCTGACTCCTATTGAGTTTCTGTTGATTAAAATCCTTATGTCTTTTTTATATACATTGTTAGTGAAATAATATTGTCAATATATATTTAGAAAGATAATAATTTTTTATTCCAAATGCAGGATTTACCATTTAATCTCGACTTAATTTTACCCAGCCAGTTTGGGATCTATTGTCACACCTTGTACATACTTTTAAATATAGATTCTTTTATAGAAAGCACTGGCTATCCTCCTTGCGTTCATGCCATATGTTTTTACCCAAGCCATTGATAATAACATGAAATAGGCCCAAGGACCCTATTCTTGGTTTTACACCTGAAATTTATCAAATTCATTTTAGTACAATTATTTATATACGTAGGAATCCTTCTGACCGTATTATCGACTGGTCCAAACGTACATAGAGAGTTCACGCCACGTCGTGCCATGCAGTACAGTGCAAGAGTGTAGGTTTAGAGCAGGAAGAACTGAATTCACATACCAGCTCCACCTCTTACTTACTGAAAATTATGGCAGATTACTGAACTTTTCTGAGCCTCATATTCCTCATCTGTAATTTGGAGATAGCATACCTTTATGGGGCTTTTGTAAGCATTAGCGATAATGATCACAAAAAGCCTACCACAGTGTGTGACATACAGAAGACTTAGACAAATGATAGTATTTTATAAATGGAAAATATAAGAGATTTATTAAGAATCCTGAAATCTGTCCTCATTCGTATAGTGGTGAGAAAAAAAAAAAAAAAGGGAATTCTGAAATCTAGATAGCTACAGCATCACCCTGAACTTCTGCTGGTAAACACATAAATAAAAACCAAATGAGTTTAGCACTCAACCTATGTAATCTTAATTGAAACTTTCCCCCACCCTCAGCAGCTTTTGCTACTACATGTTGCAAAGATCCCTTTTAGTACAAAAATTGTAGGTTAAGATCATTTGCTGCTCTGATCTGATTGATTGTTATTTATTATCCTCACACATAGTCCCGAGAAACATGTGGACTTTCCCCCACATTATTTACACATGATAATGACCAGGGGTGGTGGGTATGTACTAATCAATTATAGCTTCCTCTGAATTACTGATAAATACTGTTTCCACACTACATTAGCTTTCTTTTGCTTATTTTAGTATTTTCAGCTAGCATTCACCCAGACTCTTTTACCATCTCATCAGTCAAGGTGGCCACTTGCTTGGCAGTTCCTTTTTTCAGATGTTATCCCACCTTTGCCTTTAGTGAACAGATACATACAATCAAGGGGCAAGTACCCATTCGATCTTCCTTTAAAAAAAAAAACAAAAAAAAACTTTCCTTCTTTAAATCATTATAAATCCCACTCTGTACCCTCCTCGTGTTCCTGACAATATACAAGAATTATCTTGGAGAGCTCTGGTCTCAGTAAACCCCGCCGACTCCCAAGATTGCCATGTATCTCTCTACATACTTTCAAAACAGCTTGTTAATAAAATTCTCTAACACTTTTCCAGGGATTGTTGTAGAGGGCAGCATTCTGTTGTTTTTGCGCTAATACCGTTTTCCACTGTAGAAAATCAGGACATTTACTTGTCTCCAATCTTCTGCCATCACATTCTCTTCTCCATAAATACTCCACGGCCGCTGCCACCAGTGTTCCTGATATCACACCTGTGCGCTCCCCCAGTCCCCCGGGAAGAATTTTTCTGAATCTGGGGGCTTGAAGTTATTCAAAACAGCTAGGAGCGCTCTCATCATCTCTTCAACTAAATTGAGCTTTATTTCCCTCTTAACCATGTTTATTCTATTCTTTTCAGTTTGAAGATCATTTTCCTTGATAGAGAAAATAGAAGCCAATTAGGAGATGAGTAGTTCTTCTTTCTTTGTGTAATCTGTTAGCATAATAAGATGAAAATCAAACATTGAACGGTTTTTCCTTGTTCTTTTTTCATTCTAAGATAGCTTTAGAAGTTTTTTCCACCTGGCCTTTGGCCTTTTTACATACCTAAACTTATCCTGAGCTTCATTTTTGATAAAATCCTCTAGCTTTGTTTCTCCTCTTCTGTTTTCATTCTTGGTTATGTATCTCTTTCTCTGTCTTTACATGTGTTCTTTTTATTTTACTTTATTTATCTATTTATTTAAGAGATGGAGTCTTGCTCTGTCGACCAGGCTGGAGTGCAGTGGCAATATCATAGCTCATTGCTGCCTCAAACTCCGGGGCTCAAGCAATTATCGTGCCTCAGCCTCCCAAGTTGCTGGGATTACAGGAGTGAGCCACTGAGTCTGGTTATATGTGCTCTTTTCAAATGTGAACCCAACAAAACTCCCTAAGCAGCCTAACTAGTTTCCATCAATGTCTTCCTCCCTTTTGTCATAGATAATTTAAAATTGAATTTAAGATTTTTATACTTGAGAGTGCCCAAATTCCCACCGACTTGAGCCATGGAAGCAGATTTATCTGTGGTGGGGCCCCCATCCTGAGCCTAAGCTTCCTCTAGAACAAATCTAGCAAGCTGGTGTGGCAGGCCTGCTAGAAGTCTCTTTAGTGAGGGACTGAGGAGTTTTGTGGTGCAGAGTGTAACCTATGAGGAGAAGGGAGTGGGCATGGCAGCTTGGTCCAATGGTGAACAGTGAGTCTGAGTATCTGTAGGATGGTGGCTGTCACTTGAATTGATCCCTGCCTTTTGTCTAGCTCTCAGAGAAACAGAGAAAGAGAGAGAAAGAGAGAGAGAGAGCTTAGCTGAGGCTATCAGATATATAGATAAACTTGTCTCACATTCCCAATTCCATGACAATGAGAACATCCAAATCCAAATCCCTCTTTTGATTTCTGCAAATTCTTAGAATTGGGTCATTTTCTGAATACTCCAAGAAGAGTGTGTGTGTGTGTGTGTGTGTGTGTGTGTTTGTGTGTGTGCACACGCATGAACGTGTATGCACTTGGGGGATGGGGGAGAGTTGCAGACTCTGAAATCTTCTGCAAGCAGCTTGGAGGCCACATCTAGGGAAATATGAGTTATGATCATTAATGTGGCACCTGTGAATTCACAGTATGGTGAATCTGGGGTGGGGGGATCATCTGTTTTTTTCTTTGACTTTTTGAAAAGTCTTTAAGGATAAAGACTCAGTAAAAATATACACAGGGACACCCCTGGTAAATAAGCAAGTACAGCACACAGTAGGTGCTTGATAAATACTTATGAATTAATGAAACCATTCAACCGGAGAACATAAATATAAATATATGCAACTCTGCTTTATTTGGTTGTTATGAATTCTAAATGACACAATTATTTTCTCCTAAATTCCCTGTGATGCTCACCTGACCAAGTAGTTCTCTGTTGTATTCAGAATTAATTTCAGAGATGCAGCTCCCTCTGTCACTACCTCCTGTTTCTGTGAAATGACACTGTCAGCAGGCAAGCCAAGAATTTATCAGACATTCCACTTTTAGCAGAATGATTTTCCTAGCAGTTCCCTTGATAATTGAAGTCTCTCAATACCGCTAATTTGATCTCTTTCCAGTTATGTCATGTGGGTTAGAATTACATTCAGAATCACATAAATGAATATAACATATTAGAGTTAGGAATATTTTTATTTGTTCCTATTTTTCTTTTTAATCCTATAATGTTCAAAACACCTTCATGTCATCATATTTTGTATGCAATCCTGCAAAATACTGGCCATTCCAAAGGAAACATTCAATTCTCTATATATTTCTGCCATGTCCTTAACCAGGGAGAAAAGAAATGCATCATCTTCAAGGTCTTTTATTGGTTGGTTCTTCCTAATTTACCCAAGTCCAAAGAGTCATATAAATGAAATTTGTCCTTCCCCACAATCTATTAGCCCTCCTCACCTGCCTGACAAACTTAAGACCTATCAGAACCTAAGTGACAAGATGTCCTTGGCAAAGTGTCCCTTGTACTCCCTTTGGACCAGTACTGTTCTGGCACATATTTCTATTACAAGACCTTTCACACCATTTCATGGTACCTTTGTGCCAGAAAAAAAAATTAGCATGAAAACAATTCCAGCCTTTTCTCTACTTCTGGCTGCTAAAGAGATTATTGGCCAAGTCAGATCTGTTTCTTCCCTTACTGCTAAGATTTTTCTCAGGCAGCTTCAATGCAGAATCAGGATTTTCTGAAGCAAAAAATTTAGTTGGGGTTATAGATTGGAGGGGAGGAGAGAAAAATGTCCAGGGAATTCAGGAGAAAGGCAGGAGTAGCTGCAGTAAGAGGGAAATGGGTGAGAAAGAGATTTTAAAAAGAAGTGTTATACTTCATTTCTTAGAGCTTGAGATACACAAGTTGACTCACTTCAAAAGTTTGGTTTTGGCTGTCTGACTATGATTCCATAACTGCTTTGAGACTGGACCACATGGGATCATGATTTTCAAAGGGTTACATTTTGTTTAATCATCTATCTGATCTCTCCTGCCCTTAGGGGCAGAAACAATGCTATTAATTTCTACATCCCCAATTCTTTTTTTTTTTTTATTTTTTTATTTCTAAATGTTTTTTTTTTTTTTTTTTTTTTTTGAGACAGAGTCTCACTCTGTTGCCCAGGCTAGAGTGAGTGCCGTGGCGTCAGCCTAGCTCACAGCAACCTCAAACTCCTGGGCTTAAGCGATCCTCCTGTCTCAGCCTCCCGAGTAGCTGGGACTACAGGCATGCACCACCATGCCCGGCTAATTTTTTTTTCTATATATATTTTTAGCTGTCCATATAATTCCTTTCTATTTTTAGTAGAGATGGGGTCTCGCTCTTGCTCAGGCTGGTCTCGAACTCCTGAGCTCAAACGATCCGCCCACCTCGGCCTCCCAGAGTGCTAGGATTACAGGCGTGAGCCACCGCGCCCGGCCTACATCCCCAATTCTTAGCTCATAATAGATGTTTAATAAATATTTGTTGAACTGAAGACTAGAAGTGTTTTATGTAACAAATAGGAAAATCAGGAGTTTCCCCAAATCTGTATAGCTGTCCATTTTACCAAGACTGAAGTGGTTGAACTTTTAATGTCATCAACACTTAATTTTAAACTTCTCCTTGCCTAATGCCATTTAATGCTACCAATTTTAGTAGAAAATAAATCAGTTGATCTTCTAATATGATTTAATGCTATGTATGTCACAATAAACAACAGGGGATTTAGAGAGCGATAGATGAAAGTGTCAAGTCCTAGGGCCAGTTAAATATAATTGTTAAACCAATCTGCTACATGGCATTCTGCTCTCTCGCCAAGAAATAGTTCTGTTATGAGAATGGTCTCTCCAATCAAGTCAGTAGAGGTCCTATGCCCCAAAAATTTTAAGGTGACCATCTCCCCTGAAACATAATTCAAAGATTTTTAAAAGGACTAAATTGAAACACAAAGGGAAAAAAATTCTGCATTTTCCTGCAATGCATATTTGATTTTTTAAAAACTATCAGGTATAAAACTTTTTTCTTATTTTTTGATTCATTTATGTTAGTGCCCTATAAACATGCCATTTTTCAGAATTAAAGATAGCAAAATGTTCATCATAAAACTAACACCTTACCATCCTCTTATTAGTGAAAGAATGGTGAAAGTTTGTAGTGATGAGCATTTGAGTTTGGGGGACTTCAACACTTTTTCAGATGAGGAATTTGAAATTTAAAGAGCCCAAGGCATACTATTGTCAAATACCACCAACTCTGTTGTCAGAAAAATAATCCAGGCTTTTAGACTCCCATTCTAGTATTCTTTCAACCATACTCAATATTTAAATATAATCGTAATTTTTCTAGAGCAAAAATATAATAAAAGCCTTCTATTGCCTTCGTCAATGTTTACTCTTTTATATATTGAGAGGAGAAAATATTAATCTCTCAAGTATCTATTGAGTCTTCACTATGTATTGAGAATTATATGTGGTGCCATGAGAGATTCAAAAAGAGAAAAAAAGAAATATAAAGCGTAGTTTCTGCCAGCTAAGAATTTATGGTGTTGTTACTATTGATTATAGAAAACCTGTAGCTGTTTAAAAACTAGAAATAATAATAATTATGGTAAATAGTCATTAATTATAGTAATCATAATGCAAGTTTTCATTTGCATAGCACTTTAGAGTTTACAAAAACATAATCTCATGAATCCTCATAGCCACAAGTAAACTTCTGTTTCTTCCATTTCGTAGGTGAGAAAACTGAGGTCAGGTTGCCTTGAGATGACACAATCTTTGAGTGATGCAGGGAAAATGACTCATCAATTCTTATTTTTACAGAAGAACCAATATAATGGAAATTGTTTAAAAATGAGAATTCTTGTGCTTGCTTTGGCAGCACGTGTGCTAAAATTGGAACAATACGGGGAAGATTAGCATGGCCCCTGCACAGGGGTGACACACAAATTTGTGAAGCATTCCATATTTTTTGCAGTGATGTGGAATCAACCTAAGTGCCCTTCAATTCACGAATGGATAAAGAAAATGTATTATGTATATACCATGGAGTACTACTCAGCCATGAAATGGAATGATATAATGGCATTTGCAGCAACACAGAGGGATTATCTTTAAGTGAAATATCCTAAGTGAAATATCCCAGGAATGGAAAATGAAACACCATATGTTCTCATGAATAAGTGAGAGCTGTTAGATGGGTACAAAAAAGCCATATAAAGGACATGAGAAACCAAGAAGAGAGGAGGGTGGGAGGGTAGGTGTGGGATAAAAACTTACTTGTTCAGTACGATGAACACTATTCTGGTGATGGGCACACCACAAGCCCTGACTTAAGCATTATACAAGATATCCTTGTAACAAAAACACTTGTACTCCCTTAAATAATATTTTGAAATAAAAAACCCTGATAATTCTTATAATAAGTTAAACATGAAAAATCTTATAGTAATTTATTAATAACATTGAAAAGTTGAATGTCAGCAAATACTGCAATATTAAGATGATAGAGCAGCCATCTCTGAAATTAATTCTGAATACAACAGAGAACCACTTGATCAGGTGGGCATTACAGAGAATTTAGGAGAAAATACTCGTGTCATTTAGAATTCATAACAACCAAATAAAATAGTCTTGCATATATTTATATCTCCAGTTGAATGGCTTCATTAATTCAGAAGTATTTATCAAGCCAAAGAGAGGAAAGGCTCACTTTATTTTTTTAAAAACTTTATCATAGTGATGACATGCAATAATTTGCACATATTTAAGTGTATGATTTGATGAGTTTTGACATATGGGTACAACCATGAAATCATAGATACAATCAAGGTAATGAACATACCCTTATCGCCAAAATTTTCTCCTGCCTCTTTGTAATTTCTCCTGTCTGTTCCTTTCCCCTTGTCCTCCTTTTCTTGGCAACCATTGATCTGTTTTCTGTCACTATAGCTTAGCTTTCATTTTCTATGATTGTATATAGATGCAACCACACACTATGTATTTTTTCCCCTGTGGCTCTTTTCACTCAACATAATTATTTTGAGATTCATCCACGTCACAGCATGTGTCAGTAGTTCATTCATTTTCATGGCTGAGTAGTAGTTCATGGGATGAATGTACCACAGTTTGTTCATCCATTCACCTGTTGATGGATATTTAGGTTCTTTCCAGATTTTGGCTATTACAAATAAAACTGCTGTGACCATTTGTGTGCAAGTCTTTATATAGACATTCGCCTTCAGTCTCTTGGCTAACTATCTAAGAATGAAATGGAATGTCTAGATTCACTTTTTAAGACACTGCCTAACCATTTTCCAAAGGGATTATACCATGTTACATTTCCACCAGCATTATAAGAATTACAATTCCTCAGTATCCTCTCCAACACTTGGTATAGTCAGTCTTTTTAATTTTAGCCATTGTAATAGGTATATAATAGGATCTCACTGTGACTTTAACTTATATTTCTTTAAGAATTAATAATACAAATGTCATTTTTCATGCTTATTTGCCATCTATATATTTTCTTTGGTGACATGTATATTTAAATCTTTTGTCTATCTTTATTTTTGTTGTTATTGTTTTCTTACTATTGATACATTAAGTCTTTATATATTTTAGGTACAAGTCCTTTATCAGATATGTTTTGCAAATATTTTCTTCCAGTCTCTGCCTTGTTTTTTCATTCTGTTAACAGCATCTTTCAATGAACAGAGGTTTTTTTATGTTGATATAGTCCAATTTATCAATTTTTTTGGTTATGGATTGTGCTTTTGGTGTCATATCTAAGAAACGTTTGCCTAATCTAAGGTCACAAAGGTTTTCTCCTAAATTTCCTTTTAGCTATTTTATGGATTCAGATTTTACATTTAGGTCTACAATCCACTTTGAGTTAGTTTTTGTATGTGGTACGAAAACCCTTACTTTAATCTCAGATAAATTTTCTGATTTGACCATGGAACGGTATGCCAAGAAGAGTTTGTGGAAACTGTTTTGCTAGAATCATTTTCAATACAATTGGAAAAAGCATTGAAAAGCTTACTAAGGAAACAGCCCTGCATATGCAGATGTTACCAGCTGAAAGTATCATTTATCTATTTTCTGATTCTTGATATGATTTTCTGAAATGATTTTGATGATACCAAGGAAATTAAGACTCCTAAAACTCACAAGTTGATGAATTTCACATAATGTAAGACTACTGAATAATATTTTTATGCATGATACAATCTCAACTCACCTCATCCGCTTGAAAATACACTCTCCCCAATCTACTAGAAAATTCCATATATCTCCTTTGAGTGGCCTATCCCTTTGTTTTAGGTTTTTTTTTTTTTCCTGTGTGTGCTTGTGTGTGTGTGTGTGTGTGTGTGACACTCTGATGTCTGAGATGATATTTTAGAGTATTCACTGAATTCATTTACTCCATTTTCTGAGGAGAATGTTCTCTTGGGTACTAGCCTTTGTGTTGGGTTTTAGCTAGGTGATAGTATCTTCTCAGAAACGGTTAACTTATTAATAACTGTCATATCCATTGTTCCACATAGATTTCTTCTTTGTAGTTTAATCTTTATAATTAATTGCCTAGCTAGGTGAAAGATAGGCTACCAGAGTTCTATTTAGAATAATGACTAATGTCATCTTATTCAAAATTGAGGTCATGACCCGAGGAAGTCCTAGAGAGGTTTTTGGGAAATACGGAAATTTCCAAAAGTGTCTAAGAAACTCAGGAATTGTAGAGCATTTAGCTAACTTGCATGCAGCCACCAGTGCGATATGCACTTGGGGGAAAGGTGACCCTCCCATCTCTAGGGTATTTCCCTGTGCTCTGTAGTTCTCTGACTTGCACATACCTTAAGATGCAAATACAGATCTTGGAATTGAGACATTCCATCTTATACTGACCAGTGCTGGTACCTGCAAAATGGATTATTTGCTTTTGTGTAGGAAAGATGACATGAAAAGAAATATGGATTACAGGGAATATAGAGGAAAAAACTTTAGAGTTAAGTCTGTATGTATAAAAATTATTTACAAACATCCAGAATTACTAAATTTGCACCAAGTAATAACTTATTCAGCTAAATTAATTTTTCAAGTTAAATTTCATTCAATGCACACCGATCCCCTGTCCTTTACACTCTTACTGTTCTTTACTCCAAAGATAGTTCAAAGAATAAATGAATTTATCTGTTGATTTCTTTACACCTTTCTTCGGGGTGCTTTTGGTAGAGACTGCTAGATGCTACCCCGTGTCTATTCTCCCTTTATTTCCTAGTAACAGAGCTCAAGATTTTCAAGGAGGACAATGTGTCCAGCTACCAGACTACATTTTTCAACCTCTTTGTAGCTAAATGCAGCTATGTGGTTAAATTTTGGCCAATGATTTGTAATTAGAATTGAATCGTTTTGTGGTATTTCTAGGCAAGGGGTTTAGAAATTACCTGCCTTTCTATGTCTTTTATATGAGACAGTAATAAGCCAATTCATTTAAATCACTGCTATTTGGGATTTTCTGTTATGTGCAGCTTAACCCAATCCTAACTGATACAATATGGCATTATGACTATAAGCAAATTCTAAGAGAGGGTGGCATCCCAGCATTTCCTGGGAAATCCTTGACAACCCACTTGGATCGGAAGCTTTTGTCTATTTTAATTTGAGCCTTTTGGTCCCTGCCTAAAGTCAACCAGGAGAAGTATTTTTCTAGGGAGTGTTTGTGCAACTCTTTATTATAGAAACAAAGCTTATCACATATTTTTTATCAATTAGTGCATGCTCATTATAGAAAGTGCAAGAAACTCAGAAATAAATATAGGAAGAAATGGAAGTGGAGAAAACAACCCATATTTCAATTATCTAAAGGTAACTATAGTTAGTATTTTGATATGTTTACCTGGTATCTTTTTCTCTGCTGAGTTTCTATAACACAGAAATGAACATATTTATGTATATATATTGCACATATAATTTTATACTCTGGTTTTTTCCTCTTAAAATATGACCAAAACATATTTTAATGGTTCTACTATATATTATTGAATGGGTGTAGCATTATCTACCTAATCATTCACATACAATCAGATATTTTGATTTTTAACTGATGATATGATTTACTTATAGAAAATATTAGGTCTATAACCCTATTGAAGTTGTGACTCACACATAGCTTAGTCACAGAGCTGTGCACATTTAGACTCTAATTCAGTCGATCTGGGATAAGGCCTGGGAATTTGCATTTCTAACATATGCCCAGTCGATGCTGATGCTTTAAGAATCAGAGTATTAAAGGACATTAAAAAGAATCAATTCATGTCCTTCCTCACACTTTCATATCATTCTCTTCCTCAATTCTCAAACCCTAAATTCTCCAGACTTCCTTTAGCTAATATCCCCCCCAAACTCTCAGGCCCTCCAAATCTCTCCTTTATCTACACGTCCTGCATGTCATGTGGCTTTTGCTCTCAGCCAGTCTCTTTCTCCTCTCCATGTTCCTGCCAAGCCCCAATTCTTGACTTCTCCTGCTGTGCTCAGATTCTGCATAATATTAGCAGTCTGGCCGAAATAGACTCAGCTCAGAGGTTGGGGGCAGGGATTGAACTGTGAACTACAGAACTCTCTTTACAATGAGGGAAAAAAAATCTAAGAACCTTCCGATATTCAGAAATTTTATTCCATCACAAGTACTAAAGCTCATCTTATTAGAATAGAGTCCCAGAAGCAGAATTTCTGAGTCAAGAGATGTTAGCTGCTTAAACCTTGATCTATGTTGAGAGGTTAAGAACACAAATGTTAAAGCCCGATACACGAGTTCAAATCCCACTGTGCCACCTGCTAGTCATGTGACTTTGGGAAAAACAATCAATTCCACTGAGTGTCAGTTTCTTCAGACGTAAAGGATTTAAAAAATTCTAGCATTAACCTATAGGATAGTTTTTAAGGTTGTATGTGAAAATAAAAGTAATGCATGGCAAATTTCCTAGCACTTGGTAAGAGCTCTATTGGTGTTCTTGTTCTTGTTCTTGCTGCAAAATTACTTGTGAAGGATTATTCTAGATTCATATTCCCATCAATAATGTATCAATAGCAAAGTGGTAACTGGGTAGCTCTTAGCATCTAATGGCAACATACAATCTTTGTGTCTAGGTTAGGGGTGAAAATAAGGGGTTATTCCTAATTCACTAAGAAAACCTGGCTACTAGAACTTGAAGGATACAATGAAACAAATGATTCACAATAAAAAAACAAAACTAAACCAACGATTCACAACATAAGAGACTGAGGTTAATCCACACTTTTGGCCTGAATTGGTGCAAAGTGATGCAAAATTGGATGGATAACTTCCTATCATCTAAGTTAAAATGTCTTTTAAATTAATTTTTCCATCCCTCTGGTCAGAAAATTCTTTGTAGTTTCCAGCGATATCTCAGACCTTAGTACAAGTGGATTCTGCATGGTTATCAGCACACACAAAAAAGCATTTTCTCAACCAAATAACACCAATTCTATTACTTCTATCATTATTTTTGTGTCACTTTTCCTTTCCAACTAGTCACTCATTATTGTTGACTGACGTCCTTAAAACTGACTGACAGTTTTATTTTCAAATTTTTGGTAGCTCTTCGTGTGATGTCAGAAAGTCAGTCAAATTTCTAGTGCCTCAGTTTATGTTATTTAAACACGTATGTAATAAAAACGACTTCCTGAGATCGTCTAATTCATGAAAATAAACTAACTCTTGGCGAAATGAATCATAAAGTGCCAAACATAGTCAATATTCTACTTATCATTAGTGAAATCAGAACAGCTTCAAAATCATAAACACTAATTTCTTTCAGAAATAGCAAGTGAGGCTTCTATTGCGTACATTAAACTCTATTATTCAAGAGAAACATAAGGTAAATCTTGTGTGAGCTGAGTCGATTTTTGTCTTACCACACAAAAAAGCAGTTGGATAAAGAAGATGACCTTTGTTAAAAGGGAAAAAATCTTCAATACCCGGTGTTCACTGCCAGTGGGTGTTCTGGTGTTGGCTCTTAAAAGAAGCAGGAATCCTATTGTCATTTCTTCTAGCTTTAATGATGAAATTTACTTTCAAGTTTGTGTTTAGTCTCAGGCTATTAAAGTTCAGTACCTCCCCAGCACTTGATTCTGGGTCATTTCTTTGGGACCCTCAACATACTCTGGGACAAAATGAGTGGCTGCAGATAAAAAAAAAAAAAAAAAAAAAAATCCAAGCTTCAGCACTGAGTGCTGAAACTGGTACAAGAGCAAGGCTGTTAATAGCAACCAAATTGATTTTGAACTTCAGGAGATTTGCCTTCCCCCTGACTCTCAAGGCCCAGCTCTGACTTAGATGAAAACTCTATTTAAATAGACAGAGGTTGTACTACAGGAAAGGGGAAGAGTGAGATATAAACTATGAATTACAAAATCACACATATGGATGCAAAAGCAATCAGGGGCTTTGAGGGAAGAGTATAATTTATAAACCACTCTTAGATATTAAGTCTATATTATTCTTGAGAATTTTAGCAAGAGATTAGGGCGAGATTGACTAAGCTTATTAGTAGTTGAAAGCATTCATGACTACACATGAATGTATTTCAGGAAAAAGGGTGGGTTGTTTAGAATTTACAAAATTTTTCCCACTAAGGACATAAGTGCTCTGGGATCCCCAAAATATACAATCAAAAAAATCTTTCATAAGACTTTATCAATTATGGCTTTGCGTCAGGAAAACATTGGTGAACCCTGTTTGGTGTACTACAACCTCCTGTCTCAGGCCCTCTTTTGATTCTTTGGTAAATCATGGAATCAACATAGTAACAACTGAATCAATTATTTTGTGAGGTTCCAGTATGCATTAGTTCTTTCATTTATTCATTTAAATCAATGAAATCTCATTCATTTAATTAAGCTAATGCTTTATTAAAGTAATACTTAATTGAATGCCTGATGCATTACTAATGGCTGAACATACAAATATCAAACAAAAGCTCTGCCTTCAAGAAGTTTCCAATCCGTTGACTATGCGGCCAAGTTTTCCAACTCATCCACCTCAGAGGTCCTTTAAAAGGTTAGCAATGCTCTTAGTTCATCTTCTAATTATGTAGATCATGAATTGACATTCAGATTGGCTTCTGTAGCATAAGGGACAGTTTTTGCCTAGAAATTCACTGCTTTCATTTTGAAGGCAATCTAGCTGAGAGGCAAGAGACCCTTATCTATCCCCTGGTCACTCTCACTCCAGTGTGCTCCTACCTTTGACAGCTTTAGTTTAGATACTTATTCTAGTTGTCATAAGAGTTTAAAAAACGAAAGATGGCCTCTTTTCAGGAAATGCTGGGAATTTCTCTGCTCTAGATACTACGTATTCTTCTCCCTTACCACTCTTGTTTTAAACCTTGGCAGATGAGCCATATATAAGGAGAGATCGCATCTGTTAAACCTCAAACAGTAGAGACAATTTTAAATCTATTAGGTGAAGACAGATAAAGGAAGCTCATTAACATCTTAACAATAGTAATTTCTATAGAAAGTGAAAAACTTTTTGAATAGAACAATGGAGTAATTCTTAATTGTACCAAAAATGATAATTGGATATTAATAACATAATATAGCATCTTGTCTGAAACTGAAAAATAACATTAGGCATTGTTTCCACTGTGGTTCCAAGATTTGGTGATGGTAACAAAATTAGACTTTTAATGTTCTAGGACTGCAGTCTCCAAGCCCTAGGTCACAGATCAGTACCGGTACATGGCCTATTAGGAACCAGGCTGCACAGCAGAAGGTGAGCGGCAGGTGAGCAAGTGAAGCTTCAACTCTATTTACAGCTGCTCCCCATCGCTCGCCTCATTGCTTGAGCTCTGCCTCCTGTCAGATCAGATGGTATTAGATTCTGCATTATGGTTAGTTGTATAAGTATTTCATTACATATTACAATGTAATAATAATAGAAATAAAGTGCACAATAAATGTAATGAGCTTGAATCATCCCCAAACCATCCTCCCACCCCCAGTCCGTGGAAAAGTTGTCTTTCATGAAATTGGTCCCTGGTGCCAAAAAGGTGGGGGACCACTGCTCTAGGAGTTATATGACTAAACTACAATTTGGAAAATCTTTTTGGTATTTAGTTAAACTTCAGTGTGAGTGTAACTTTTCTAGTATAGATTGGAACATAAGCAGTTGGTAAAACATGACGGTGATAAGACTGTTCATCAGATTTTGGATTTTGGCAACAAATGTATTGTTTCAAATTTAAATAAGTGATGAAAATACATGCATATTGCAAAAAACTACACAGAAGCATTTGGACTAAAAATGAAAGAAATTCATCACTCCTATTCCAAATCACCTCTTTCTAGTCCCACCATTTCTCATTTTCCTTCCCAAGGGGCAACTGCTACTAACACTGGGGTATATCCTTTTTATGGACTTTATGTGCATAAATGAGATTACATTATTCTGCAATTTAATTTTTTTCACTTACTATTATATCTAGGAGATTGCTAAATGTCAGAATATAAATATCTTCCTTCTTTCTAACTGATACATTGTATTTCATGCTATAGATATACCATAATCCACTTCATCATTCCTCTTAATATGAATACTTGCTTGTGTAGTTGGTTGTTTTTCACTGCTATAAGCCATGTTGAAATGAATACCTTTGCACATTCATATCTGAGTACATGTAAACATATTTTTATAAGATAAATTTTAAAGTAGAATACTTAGATTTTTAAAATACCACCAAAAGCTACCCAAAATGCTATGCCGATTTACCTGCACTGTATGTATGTTAGTGTCTATAACTATCTTTATCAATACTAGAAAGCATAATACTTAAAATTTATGACACCCTGATTGAAGAGATGTGTGTATTTGTTTACTTGAATTTCACTAATTAATAATTATTTGGTTTTGTCATTATATAAATACATGATGTTGTCAGTACATACATACATGTGTTGTGACTTGCTTATGTATATTCTTTTCCCTTCTTTCTACAGGACTGTCTCTTTATTATTGATTGTGAATTTTAACCCTTTGTGGGTTATATAGTTCTATGATGTTTGCCTAATCTTTTTTTTGCCTTTTTCCTTGAATTGTGATGTTAGACTATATAAACATTTAACATTTTTATGTAACTAAATCAGTGGTTATTTTTATGTCCTCTGAATTTGACTCTTGCCTTATAAAACCTTCACCCCACCAAGATTATGAAAATCTCTCCTCCACATTCTTCTAATATTTTAATTATTTATTTTATATTCAGTTGTTTAATCCATTTTCATTTATTTTCATTTATTTTATATAGATACCTAACTTCATTTTTAATATAAATTTTTAGTTTCCAAACACTATTTACTGATTACTGCATAATTTCTCCTGATTTCTAATGTAGCTATTTCTAAATGTCTATGAATGTGTGTTTCTATTTCTGATCTCCCTTTTCTATCCTGTAGATATGTGTTTATCTTTGTCCAAACTATACTACTTAAATGCCTATATTTAAAATTTTACACTGGTATATAATAGGGTAAGTTCCAAGGTTTGATTTTTTTTCTTATAAGTTTCTTGGCTATTCTTGGACATTGTCTCTTTTTTTATGAATTTTAGAATCAGTTTGCCAAGTACCATAACAAATCCTATTATATTTTTTGCATTCTTTATTAATCAATGTTTGTAGCGATCACAGAAGTTTTATCCTTTTATAACCAACATTAAAAGTGTTCTTTAAAAGTCATTTATATCTCTCAGGATTAGGAAGTGGAAAGAAAAAAAAGATTAAAAAATTATTTATACCTTAAAAGAACTTACAATGTAGTTGGAAAGAATAATAATTTCCACAAACTCTATATGAACAGTTTCCTCATAAGATCAAGAAAAATATTTGTCACTTGCCTCAAGATCACTTAAAATAGCAAAAACATTTTCAGTAGAAGCAGAAGTGATTCCTGAAAGCATAGCAGAATCATCTTCACACTGTTGCTCCATCTGGGAAGTTTTAAATATCTGAAAAACTGATATCACCAATATAATGTCCCAAATATTTGTGACATATTAAGTCTGTGGGAATATCTAAATGAATTAACCATTTCATAACAAATAGATTGTGTCTTTGATCACTGATCTTTTTCTTAAACTTGTTGAATAGGAAAACTATATAGAAGTCTTCCTACATGAAACTGTGAACAACTATGGTCATAATGCTTCAACATTCTGCCAAAGTTTGGCACATAAAAAGATTTCTTACTCTGTGCTTTAAAAGGCAATGGAAAAGGAGAAAATTCCACGATGACTTGTTCCATCATTTCATATATTTTAAATCCATCATGGACTCAGATAATAACTACAATTATTCTGGTCCCCAAGTGCCCTTACAAAGCCTAATATCTACATACTATATCCCATACCCAACCACACATATGCATACATATTTTTTAAATAGACAAAGATTTACAGATGCACATATACATATATACATATATTAGCACACACATATATATGCTTTGCCACATGCATATGGATACATTGGAAAGAGAAGAGCAAACAAACAATACAAACAAGCAAAAACAAAACAAAAAGATAAAAATGCATGCAGAAAATATTGTGGGGGGAACCATGGGTGCACAATGAAAGAAATCACGGAGAGGAAGCATGGAACAGATATACAGAGAGAAGGTGGGCAGTACAGGCAAGAAAATTATAACAGTGCTACCATTTAACACAAAATGTAGCTACATCAGCAACTATTGTGTATGACCTAGATTTTCCTGACCTCCTCACCTTCCAAAATTAAATGCAGACATAGAATTTGAGAAGGGCCATGTGTTTTTCTAAATTGCATCTGGGACGAGCTTATTAAGATTATGAAACTTCCTCATTTGACCAAGAATGAATTCGCATGTTTGCTCTTAATAGGTACAATATATCTCCTAAATAGTAAACAAAATGGTTTAGAACATTGTTCTGTGCATATATGCTGGTATAAAAAAATATATTTCTTGGGGAGGGAGCATAATGTACAGCATCTAATGTCAGAGAATCATATCTAAATTTCCTTACTTTCGAATGAAAAAAAGAAATGCTTTTATCAAGGTTGCCTGCAGTGCAGAAAAGGGCACTTAGTTGAGAAATATTGATATTACTTGAATAATGGGCTTTTCCACATTTAGCTCACTATTTATCTACATGATAGAACTTCATTTTGGGTACCTGAGAGTAGAGTACATTTCTGAGTTAATGCAGCCAGATCTATAGACAGCCATTCTGGAGGATGCTGAACTTGTGGGATGACACGCTGTGGGAACTGTGCCTCCAGTGCTCTCAGGAAAGGTTAAGTGTCATACAAATGAGAACATCCAAATGAAGGGGCAGCCCCTGGCTAAACGCCAACTTTTGTCTTCCTGAAAATGACTCCTATCAATATGGCAACTTGCATCAGAAGTTAATGAAGTAACGAGTGATCATTATGGTGCCGTTCATGATTCTTTTCGAGCTTTTTCCCTCCCCACAAAAGAGAAGAGACAAGTTGAGTGCATTTGTCACAATTCTGCAAGAATTAACTACTCTATAAACTCCTCGTGGACTTTCTTCCCAATCCCCATTTATTTTTCCTCAGAAATGGGGAGTGACCCAGGCACGCTATTTGCCAATGCACAAGGCATTCAGATTTACCTAAGTACACCTCATTCTCCACTTGGAGGGATGCTAGAATCTTCTCAGACCTTAACACGGAACACAGTCCTTGTGCTCTGCCCCTACTTCGTTTTTTTAAAATATGTAACAGAAATACACAAATATGGCTCTGCTGCACAGGAAGACATCTCCTACTCCTACTGCCTCATAGTATGGTATGAGGAGAAAGCTTATTTTGGGATAGCATGAAGCATTTGTCATCATTTTCCACCAGAAGAATAAAAAGTAACTATAAAACCTGGTGCTTCCAGGACACCACCTGCCTCTGACAACTTCATTTTCCGGAATGCAATGCCATACAGCCCTTCTCCCCTGCTGGGCTGAGCTGCAATACTGGCAGTTGTAGACTTCAAGCAAATGTAAGAAGAGAACTGCTGATGGGAAAGGGAGTGACTGCTTCAGAAATCAGTCCTAAGAGATGGGTGGAGAGCGGTACGGGGGAGGTGGTTGTCTTATTGTCAAGCTCTATTTTATGGTGGGGTTGGGTGAGCAGGGGATTGAGCAAAGTCTCTTCCCACCTTCTGGTTTGGCTCAGCTATTTCAGAGTTCACTGTGGTTAATGGTAATTTTGCATGGAATCTCACTGGTTATTAAAAATTACTTAGTTCAGTACATTAATTTTTGGTCTACTACTAATGCATTAGTCACTAAAAAGTCAATAATCCTGGTGTCCAGAGTTGTCATGATTTTGTGTGGTTTTGTATGCCTTCCTAAATACTTTTATGTGAAGTTAAAAGACGGAGATGAAATAACTTAGTAATTTGCTACCCTGACATAACAGTTCTCCACTTTGGTATTTTAAAAGTCATTTCCCATATTATTTCATTAGGTATTACAAACTGTCTGGTAAAAATGGCTTGAGATAAGACAATAAAACAAGAAAAGAAAAGAAAAGGAATACAGATTGTGAAGGAAGACATAAAATTGTTTGTAGATGACATGATTGTCTATTTAGAAAATTTGAAAAAATAAGCAAAAACAAAAATCCTGGAACTTATAAGTCATTATAGCAAAGTTGCAGCAAGGCTGATATAAGGCCAACATACAAAAGTCAATTTCTTTCCTATATACCAGCAATAAACAAGTGGAATTTGAAATTAAAAACACATTATCATTTATATCAGCATTCTTAAAAATGAAATACTTAAGGGTTGATCTAACAAAATATGTGTAAGATCTATATCAGGAAAACTATAAAATTGTGTTGAATGATGTCAAAGAACTAAATAAATGGAAAGATATTCCATGTTCATGGATTGGAAAACTCAAAATTGTCAAGATGTCAGTTCTTCTCAAATTGATGTATAGATTTAACACAATCCCAATCAAAGTCCCAGGAAGTTATTAATATTTTGTGGATATAAACAAAGTGATTCTAGAGTTTAAATGGAGAGGCAAAAGACCCAGAATAGCCAACACAACATTGAAGGAAAAGAACAAAGTCAGAAGACTGACACTACCTCACTTCAAGACTACTAAAAACCTACAGTAATCAAGACAGTGTTGTATTGGCAAAAGAATAGATGAATAAATCAATGCAATGGAATAGAGAACCAGAAATAGACCCACATAAATATAGTCAACTGATCTTCCACATACAAGCAAAAGCAATACAATGGAGCAAAGATAGTGTTTTCAGCAAATGGTTCTGGATGTCCACAAGTGAAGAAAAGGAAGGAAGAAGAGGAGGAAGAGGAGGAGAACAAGAACAAGAACGAGAAAAGATAAAAAGATTACCTTACATCGTCACAAAAAATTTTAACTCAAAAATGGATCATATGCCTAATTGTAAAATGCAAATATGTAAAACTCCTAGAAGATAATATAGGAGAAAATCTAAGGGACCATTTGTATTGAGTATGGCAATGACTTTTTAAATACACCAAAGAAGAAATTTATGAAAGAAATGATAGTTGGACTTCATTAAAATTAAAAACTTCTGCTTTACAAAAGACATGTCAAGAGAATGAGAAGACAAACCACGAAGTAGAAGAAAATATTTGCAAAAGGCACATTTGATAAAGGACTGTTATCTAAAATATACAAAGAACCTCTAAAATTCAACAAGAAAACTATTAAATAACAAACTAATTTAAAAATAGGCAAAAGACCTGAACAGACACCTCACCAAAGAAGATATACAGATGACAAATAAGCTTATAAAAAGATGTTCAACTCCATACATCACTGGGGACTTGCAAATTAAAACAATAATGAAATACCACTACACACCTATTAGAATAGCCAAAATGCAAACTCTGACAACACCAAATGCTTAGGTGGATATAGAGCAACAGAAACTCTCATTCATTGCTGGTGAGAGTGTAGCCACTTAAGAAGACAGTTTGCCAGTTTCTTACAAAACTAAACATAGTCTTACCATATAATCCAGCAATTGCACTCCTTGGTATTCACCCAAATAAGTTAAAAAGTTATGTCCACATAAAAACCTACACATGGATGTTTATAGCAGCTTTATTCGTAATTGCCAACACTTGCAAGCAACCAAGGTGTCCTTCAGTTGGTGAATGGATAAATAAACTGTGGTACATCCAGACAACAGAATCTTATTCTGTGCTAAAAAAAAAAAAAAAAAAGAGCTATCAAGCCATGAAAAGACATGGAGGAGCCTTACATGCATATTACTAAGTGAGAGAAGCCAGTCTAAAAGGCTACATGGTGTATGGTTCCAACTATATGACATTCTGGAAAAAGTGAACTATGGAGACAGTAAAAAGATCAGTGGTTCTTGGGGAGGGAGGGATAAAGAGGCAGAGCACAGAGGATTTTTAGGGCAGTGAAACTATTCTGCAGGATACTATAATGGCAGGTAAGTGTCATTACACATTTGTGGAAACCCAAAGACTGTACAACAGCAAAAATGAACCCTAATGTAAACTATGGAGTCTGGGTGACAATGATGTGTCAATGTAGGTTCATCAAATATAGCAAATGTCCCACTCTGGTGGGGGATGTAGATACCTGGGCAGGTTGTGCATATATGGAGGCAAAGGGTGTATGGGAACTCTGTACTTTCTGGTCAATTTTGCTGTGACTTTAAAAGTGCTCTAAAAATTAAAGTCACTTTTTTAAAAAAGCAAACTTGAGATAAAAACTTTTTCTAGCAAATTAGCAAACTATAAAAAAAACATGGAATAGCTCATTGATATCATTCATAATGGTATTGTGAAATGAGCATTTTCATAAATCATCCATTGCTGAGATTTTTTTATTTATAATTTTCTGTGTTTTGAAATTTTTCAACAAGCAATGTGAAAAACTCTTAAAGTTTTTGAAAAATGGCTTGAGGTAGAACATTAAGCAATTTGCTGAAGGCCATGTAATTACTCACTATGGAACTCAGATTAGAAACAAGCTACCAAAATGGTTTCCAGAGAACCATTCAAAGCCAGATTTCATCCCAAACTACTTTTATAATTATTTCTTCACATTTATTCTCTATATCCTATGGCAACCAAATTGGATGGACTCCATCCTATTTCTAAACAAATTTTTCCCATTGGTCACTTGCTCATTCTCCCCCTGCTCCCCCTTTGTTATTTTTGCATGTTGAAGTCCCATGTATCCTCTGAATCACTGCTCAGTTCTTAAAGCTCTTTCTGATACAGCCAGTTAGTTGGAAAATCCCTCCTTTGTATTCTTAAATACTTTGTGTACATTTCTGTAAAATAAGCATTTTGATTTATTGTTACCATTTACATACTTCAATGAGATTATAAACTCCTTGAGAGAAGGAATTGTTTTTTTATTTGCCATTCCACTAACGATGGAAAACATACAAAGTAAAGAACTCAATATATATTAGAATTGAAATGAATTAAATCTGACATATTTCTCTGATTTGGCTTCCATTTGCATGTAACTTTTTTTGAGTTCCATGTGTTGTCTTGAGAAACAGTATTTCCATCATACAAATTTGAAAATAAATATAGAATGTGACATTTTTCCTCCTTTCTCTCTTCCAATGATGATATGTATTCAAAGATGTTAATTCTTGTGAGGGTAAAATTTTGATGGTGTTCCTGGAAGCCAAAGTTTTTTGAAAAAATTTTCAAACATGCAATTGTCTTTCACATCTACTATTGGAAGTAGACTTGAGGCTCAGCACAGTATTGTCTCCATGTTTTAAAAGATGATATACTGGAAATAAAATGTTTAAGTTGTAATAGTCTAGTGCAAAAACAATTCCCTTTTCTTTCCCTACAGCCATCATGTACAATTTATTTCTGATACCTTGCAAGTTCTCTGCTTTTGCATTTAAGAAACATGTCTTAATACACATAATCTTTCCCCCTTGGAGCAATAGATTGAATTTGTCTAAGTGTTCTAAGAAAGCGTTTCATGTATTTGGTCTTATTCTGGCATAAGCAGAAAACTACCACTTACAGATGCTGCTATAGTTAATCTTAAAAAAAAAAAAAAAGAAAGAAAGAAAGAAAAAGAAAAGAAAGACATAAAGGAAAGAAAAAACCCTCTGTTTTAAAATTTGCTTGGACTCTGAATGCACAGAATCCATTTCCTGAAGTGTAGAGTGAACATAGACAGCTACATAAATAATGAAAGTTACTGTAAAACCTGTGTCCCGCTAATACTCTCTTGATATTAAACAAGGGCAGTTTTGTCTTTAAAATACTAACCCGTTTATTCTTATAACATTCAATCTCTTCTAGGAATTTCAACTGCTTTTGAACTTACAGATTGTTTCAGATTATTCACAGTAAGTGGCCTGTTTCTCCCGGAGTTTCTTTGAATTGAGAAGCCCCCCGGGGATGCCAGAGGAGAAGGGAAAGGAAACCAACCTGACTTACCATCGTCTAGTTAGTTTACAGTTTAAAGTGAGTAATGGAACTGTGTGACCAGCAGCATGACCTTCCGCTAGTAAGTGCTCCTCGTGGATTTACAGTTAGGAGGCTTTTAATTCATGCTCTAGTCTTGTCCAGTATAGGGCTTGATTAATCCCTCTGTCTTTTTTGCAGCCTAACTTGGAACAATAATACTAAACCACTTCTGGGGATGCTGTATGGATTTAATGCCATAGATCCATGGGCTGCTAAATTTCAACATTTGAATGTATCAGTGTTAACACAACTGATTGATACTGGTTTTGGGGGATGGTGATTATCTTTATATATGTATATACAAATCTGATATTATTGTCTGTATTATTTTCATTATATTAGGAAATTTTCATTCTGACATGATTTCATTCTTTATTTTAGAAGACAAAGTGCTGAAGAGTTTAGAGTAATGTTATTTCCCCTTGGCACATGATAAAACTAACGTGAAAGAAGGGATACAATCTTGCCTTAAATAATTATATTGGCTAAGGGCCAGTTAGATCAAGAATATTAATTCTTAATCACTCAAATGACAAGAATTTCCCCTTCACTCAGCTGGAGACCCTGGAGCTCACTTTCCCTGGAAGGGAAGTTGCATTAATATTAGAATCCTGTTTTCGGAGCATCTATTATTTTTAGATAGAATTGCCTGCATGTAAATAATTCTGATGGAGAGACAGGAAAATAACAATGTATCAATATTGAAGTTTAGGAATAGTTATTCTCCATTTTCTCCAGGTTTGGTAACAATCTATGCTTATGATCTGTATACCTCAAGGGAGATTAGTAATATTTACTGAACACTTTCAAAGTGCTTGGAAGTGACAGTCAGAGGAAAACAAGAGAACATGATCCCTGAATTCAAGTGTCTCTGTTTAAAAGAGACAAGATCTGTTGAGGCTGATCCAGGTAGTTTTACTTAATGTGATAATGTTCTAGAAAAATATATGTAAATTTATAGTTCTGCAAACTGAATCAGGTTTTTCTTATTTGTTTAAATATAATCTGCATACCTGTTTTACTGTAGGACTCTGTCTACACAGATTCCTTAAGGTTTGAGAATCCAGTGATAGAAAAATCATTTCAAAGTATACAGAGCAATTACTTCCATCATGGCTCTCTCAGTTCTGAGAGGTGTGGTGAGCTTGAAAAGAAATCATGAGATTTTCTTAGTTTGCTTCAGAAAACAACGTTGTCCCCAGTAAGCCACCATCTCACGTTTCTCAAAGCCAGCATTTGTTTAGTTTGTTTACATGACGCTCGGCATAGATCCTCTCCACAGGGAATCTGTTGACAAGTTCCTCTGAGGTGGGTGAGCTGCTCCCTGCCATCTTCTGTATGACTGTGTCAATATCTTCTTTTACTGCAGCCCACCATGGCTGTGGTCGTGGCTAGCTTCACCTCCCCGAGAGAAGCTTATTGAGCTGCAGCAACCAACATTGGGATAGGAGTAAAGTTAGAACCATTTTCCCCAAAAGACAGCCATCTGTGGGACACCCACTGTGGGTTCATGAACTCCTCCTTAAGTCACAACACATACTGCAGAACTAAATATCTTACAAGAGCACAACAGTGTGTGCCAGGATGTAGATGCCCTTCCCACTGGCTCAGGGAGGACATTCTCTCTCTCTTTTTGCTTGTGATAAGAAAGCTACAGCTGTATATTGTAAAATCTCTAGGTCTGTATAAGGGGTGCTCCCACTTTTTTCAGTTTGGTCCCTCACTGAAAGACCAAAGATGCTGAACAAAGGGAACAGGCTGCAGGAGACCCCCAAAGACTCAGCTTTCATAAGTTGCATGTAAGTCAGGACATCTAGAGTATTTTCTATTTGAGATAACAGCATTTTCCCTGAATTGAAGAAGGCGACATTTTAAAACACTCTTCGAGCTCCAGTCAACTTAACTAAAATGACCTTCATCCCATAAAGTTTTTTGAAAACTGAGGCCTTACTTAAAGGAATTGGCTGTGGCTACTTCCCAGAATTCTGTAACAAGAAGGTAATAGTAAGGGGAAAAAAATGTGTAAGTGTAAAGAGAACTTCGGAAAAAAGGATAAACTTTTTTTTCCTGCATTTCTTAAAATTTTATTTTGAAAAACCAAAAGCTGTAGAAGAGTTGTTAGAATAGTACATTCATCAAAGGATAACATTTTATCACATTCGCTCTGTATTTCTCAAGTATTTCAGCATAACTTTCAAAAAACAAGGACAAATTATCATATTCGGGAAATGTAACATTGAAAAGTATAATTATTTAATATACAGTCCATTTTCAAATTCCTTCAGTTGTCCGAATAAAATCCTTTTCTCCCTAGATTTATTGAGATATAAGTGACAACGAAAACTTGTGTATATTTAGGATGTACAGTGTGATAATTTGATATACATCCTGAAATGTTTACCATTATGAAGCTAATTAATATATCCATTACCTCACATAGTTACCATTTGTGTGTGTGTGGTGAGGACATTTAAGATCTACTTTCTTAGCAAATTTTGAGTACACAATGCAGTGTTAATAACTATCATCACCATGCTTTACATTAGGTCACCAGAACTTATTCTTCCTACGTAACTGAAACTGAAATTTAGTACCCTTTGACCAACATCTCGACATTTTCTCCACCCTTATGTATAGCAACCACCCATCTACTCTCTGCTTCTATGAGTTCTATGAGTTTTTCAGGTTTCACTAAAGTGAGGTCATGCAGTGTTTGTCTTTCTGTGCCTGTTAATTTCAATTGGTAATATGTCTTCCAGGTTTATCCATGTTGTCACAAATGACAGGATTTCCTTCTTCTTTAAGGCTGAATAGTATTCCATTGTATATATAAACCACATTCTTTTTATCTATTCATCTATCACTGAACACTTAGGTTGATTCCATATCTTGGCTATTGGGAGTAATGCTTCAGTAAATGATATCCTCGTTTCATTTCTTTGGACATAGACCCACAAGTGGGATTGCTAGATTCTATGGTAGTTTTATTTTTAATTTTTTGAAGAAATTCCATACTGTTTTTCTTTTTCTTTTTATTCTTATTTCAGCATATTGTGGGGGTACAAAAGTTTAGGTTATGTATATTGCCCTTGCCCCCTCACCGCCCCCCCCAGTCAGAGCTTCAAACGTGTCCATCCTCTAGACAGTGCGCATCGTTTTTTATAAAGGCTGTACCAATTTACAATCTTACCAACAGTGTACAAGGGTTCCCTTTTCTCTACAGCCTACTCAACACTTACCTTTTGTCTTTCTGATGGTAGCCATCCTAATAGGTAGGAGATGATATGTCATTGTGGTTTTGGTTTGCATTTTCCTAATTATTAGAGATGATGAGCAGTCTTTCCTGTATAGACACTCCATGACTTACAATGGGGGTAAGTCCTAATAAACCTGTCTTAAGTTGGAAATAACATAACTTGAAAATGCTTTTAATACACCTAACCTACTGAACATCTTAGCTTAGCCTAGGCTACCTTAAATGTGCTCAAAACACTTACATTAGGCTATTACAGTTGGGCAAAATCATTTAATGCAAAACCTATTTTATAATAAAGTTATTATAAAGAATTTTGAATCAGAATTCAAAATTCTAAGTATAATTTCTACTGAATGCATATTGCTTTTGCACCATTGTAAAATTGTAAAATCATTAGTCGAAATGTAGCAAGCCAGGGACTATTTGTAACTGTTGGCCATTTGTATGTCTTCTTTTGAGAAATGTCTATCCGTGTCATTGCTCATTTTTTATTATGTTATTTGTTTTCTTGCTGTTCATTTTTTTGGTTTCTTATACAATTTAGATATTCCCTCCTTATAAGATGTATGATTTACAGATATTTTCTCCTATTCTGTAAGTCATCTCTTCATTCTATTAATTGTTTATTTTGTTGTGCAAAAACTTTTTAGTTGGATACAATCCCATTTGTCCATATTTGCCTTTGTTTCCTGTGTTTTGGGGGTCATAGCCAAATAATTGTCACCAAGACCACTGTCATGAGGCTTATTTCTATGTTTTCTTCTAGTAGTTTTACAGTTTCAGATTTTATGTTTAAGTCTTTAATCCATTTGGACTTCATTTTTGTATATGGTGTGAGGTAACAATCTAATTTCATTCTTCTGCATGTGGATATCCAGTTCTTCCAACACCATTTATTGATGAGACTATCAATTCCCTATTGTGTGTCTTTGGGAAATTTATCAAAGATAAATTGACCATAAATGACTGGTCTAAGCTGGGCGCAGTGGCTCATGCCTGTAATCCTAGCACTCTGGGAGGCCAAGGCGGGTGGATGGCTCAAGGTCAGGAGTTTGAGACCAGCCTGAGCAAGACCCAGTCTTTACTAAAAATAGAAAGAAATTATCTGGCCAACTAAAATATATATAGAAAAAATTAGCCGGGCATGGTGGTGCATGCCTGTAGTCCCAGCTACTCAGGAAGCTTAGGCAGTAGGATTGCTTAAGCCCAGGAGTTTGAGGTTGCTGTGAGCTAGGCTGACGCCACGGCACTCACTCTAGCCTGGGCAACAGAGTGAGACTCTGTCTCAAAAAAAAAAATAAATAAATAAATAAATAAATGACTGGTCTTGTTTCTGGAGTCCATATTCTATTTCATTGGTCTATATGCCTGGTTTTGTGCCAATATCATACTATTTTGATTACTATACATTTTCAGTACATTTTGAGATCAGGTAGTGCGACTTCTCCAGTTTTGTTCTGCTTGTTCAAGTCTGCTTTGGGTATTTGGGTTCTTTTATTGTTCTACATGAATTTCAGTATTATTTTTCTATTTCTGTGAAAAAAATGCCATCGGAATTTTGATAGGACTGCATTGACTATGTAGATGATTTTGGGTAGTATGAACCTTTTAACAATATTAATTCTGCCAATACATGAGCATGTGCTATCTTTCCGTTTGCTTGTATCTTCTTCAATTTCTTTCATCAATGTTTAATAGTTTTCAGTGTACAGATCTTTCACCTCTTTGGCTAAATTTATTCCTAAGTATTTTGCTATTGCAAATGGATCTTTTCTTAATTTCTTTTTCAAATAATTTGTTGTTAGTGAATAAAACAAAAATGATTTTTAATATGTTGATTTTATATCCTGTAAATTTACTGAATTTATCAATTTGAAAGGTTTTGAGGTGAAGTCTTTAGAGTTTTCTATATATAAAATCATGTCATGTGTAGACAGAGATCATTTTACTTCTTTCTTTCCAATTTGTATGCCTTTTATTTCTTTATGTTGCCTAATGGCTCTATCTAGGACTAGTACTATGCTAAGTAGAAGTGGAAAGAGTGGGCATCTTTGTCTTGTTCCTGGTTTTAGAGGAAAAGCTTTCAGCTTTCACCATTGAGTATGATGGTAGCTGTGGACTTTTCATATATGGCTTATATGATGTTGAAGTACATTCCTTCTATAACTATTTTTTGAGAGTTTTTATCATGAAAAAATTGTTGAGTTTTATCAGCTAATGCTTCTTCTGCATCTATTAAAATGATCATATCATTTTTTTCCTCATTCTGTTAATGTGGTGCATCATCTTGATTTGGATATGTTGAACCATTTTTGCATCCCATGGATAAATTCCATTTGATCATAGTGTATGATCCTTTCAATGTGCTGCTGCATTTGATTTGTTAGTATTTTCTTGAGGATTTTTGTACCTACGTTAATCAGGAATATTGGCCTGCAATTGCTTTTTGTTGTGTCATTATCTGGCTTTGATATCAGGTTATTGCTGGCCTCATAAAATGATTTTGGAAGTGCTTCCTTTTCTTCAATTTTTTGTAAGAGTTTGAGAAGGACTGACATTATTTCTTCTTTAAATGTTTGCCAGAATTCTTTAGTGCAGTCATCAGGTCCTGGGTTTTTCTTTGTGATGAGGTTTTGGATTACTGATTTAATCTCTACTCATTACTGGTCTGTTCAGATTTTCTATTTCTTCATGATTCATTCTTGGTAGACAGTATGTTTCTAGAAATTTGTCTGTTTCTTCTGGGTAATCCAGTTTGTTGGTGTATAATTGTTCATAGCAGTCTCTTATCCTTTGTATTTCTGTGTATCGGTTGTAATGTCTCTCTCCTCTTTAATTTATAATTTCATTTATTTGAGTCTTCACTCTTTTTTCTTACTCTAGCTAAAGGTTTTTAAACTTTATCATGTCCAAAACCCAATTTTTAGTTTTACTGAGCTTTTCTATTGTTTTTCTAGTCTCCATTTTTTTATTTCTGCTCTGATCTTTATTTTCTTCTGCTTTGGGAAAAATGCTCCCCAAAGCATGCTTTCCTCTAAATTCCACCACAATCAACACAGAAGAGGACTTGTGTGGCCAAACGTGGAGTTTTCTCTCCACACTCCAAGCAGCAGACACCAGCTGGGTGTCCTTTAAATCAATTCCAACACTATCTACCTGGAGACAGTGTCAGATCCCACAGAGTAAGGGCTCAGTCCCCAAGATTCCCTCCCACCCCCAGACAGCAGTCATAAGTCCACGTCTCTGAAGCATCTGATCAGCCGGCTTCAAGTTGGGGTTCCCACAACCTGCTTCCTCTCTAGGTTCGATTAATTTGCTGGAGCAGCTCACAGAACTCAGGAAAACACTTACTTCCATTTACAGATTTATTATAAAGGATATTACAAAGGATACAGATGAAAAGATGTGTATGGCGAGGTATGAGGGAAGGGGTACACCACCCTCCAGGAACCTCCTCACGTTCAGTTATGCGGAAGCTCTCCAAACCTAGTCCTCTTGGGTTTTTATGGAGGCTCATTATATAGGCATGATTGACAACCAGGTAGAAATGTGATTGGACAAAAAAGTGCCTGGTTTAAGACCAGAACGTCTTGTCTGTTCAGATTCCTCCTGGCCTCCCTGTGCAGCATCCATTCCTCTGGGGTCTGGGGCAGGACCCTCTCTAGAATGAGAGTCTTTTGACCCACAATCAGATAGAGTCCTGCCTTGGGCAAGTGAAAAGAGGACAGCAGAAGGTCAGAGAAAGAGATTCTATCTCTTGAGGCCTATATTGCCCCAACATTATAAAAAGGACTATGGGACTTAGGAGCCAGGAACCATGCACTGAAACCCATATATATATCATAACACTGCACCTTCCTTCTGCTAATTTTGGCCTTAGTTTGTTTTCATTTTTCTAATTCCTTGAGGTTTAAAGTTAGGTTATTTATTTGAGATCTTTCTTTTTCTCAATGTAGGTTTTTATCTCTATACATTTCTCTCTTAGAACTGTTTTTGCTGCATCCCGTAAGTTTTGGTATGTTGTGTTTCCATCTTCATTTGTCTCAAGTAATTCTTTGATTTCCATTTGGAGTTTTTGTTTAAACCATTGTCTGTATAGGAATGTGTTGTTTACTTTCTACATATTTGTGAATTTTCAAAATTCCCTTTTGTTATTGGTGTTAATTTTATACTATTGTCCTTGGAAAAGATACTTGATATATTTCAATCTTCTTCAATTTGTTAAGATGTATTTTGTGGCCAAACACATGATCTATCCTAGAGAATGTTTCATATGTGCTCGCAAAGAATATGTATTCTTCTGCTGTTGGATTGAATGTGCTGTACATGTCTGTTAGATTCATTTGACCTATAGTGCTGTTCAATTTCACTGTTTCCTTATTAATTTTTTGTCTGCAATAATCTATCCATTATTGAAATTGGAGTATTGAAGTTCCCTACTTTTATTGTATTGCTGTTTATTTCTTCCTTCAGTTCTATTAATGTTGGGCACCTCATATATTAGGTGCTCTACAATTATTACATCTTCTTGATGAATTAACCCCTTTATCATTATATAATGATCTTCTATGTTTCTTGTGACAGTTTTTGACTTAAAGTCTTTTCCATTCCTTCATTTTCAGCCTTTATTTGTCCTTAAAGCTGAAATGAGTCTCTTGTAGGCAGCATATAGATAGATCTTGTTTTTTTAAATTTATTCAACCACTTTATGCCTTTTGATCTGAGAATTTGATGTTTGCACATAATGTAAGTATTGATAGTAAGAACTTAACTATTACCATTTTGTTAATTGTTTTCTGATTGCTTTATGGTTTATTTGTTCTTTTCTTCCTCTCTTGATATTTTCCTTTGTAATTTGATGATTTTTTTTTTGTAATGGTATACTTTGATTCCTTTCTTTTATCTTTTGTGTATTTACTACACGCTTGTTCATTGTGGTTATTGTGAGGCTTCATAAAACATAGTTATAACAGTATATTTTAAGGTAATAACAAATTAACTTTGACAGCATACAAAAACTCTAAGCTTTAACTTCTTCTTCCCCATATTTTGTTGTTGATATCACAATTTGCATCTTTTTATATTGTGTATCCATTAACCAATTATTGTAGCTGTAGTTATTTGGGATATTTTTGCCTTTAAATTTCTGTTCTAGAGTTAAAAGTGATTTATGCACCACAGTTGCAGTATTAGAGTATTTTGAATTTGACTATATTCTTACCTTTGTAGTGAGTTTTATATTTTCATATATTTTTATGATGTTAGTTAGCATTTTTCATTCAATTTGAAGAACTCCCTTTAGCATTTCTTGTAAGGCTGGTCTATTAGTGATGAACTCCCTCACCTTTGGTTTGCTTGGAAAATTTTTATCTCTCCTTCATTTCTGAAGGACACCTTCATCAGTTATAGTATTCCTGGTTGGCATTTGTTTTTCTTTCAGTACTTTAAATTTATCATCCCATTTTCTTCTGGCTTGCAAAATTTCAGCTGAGAAATACACTTATACTTTTATGTGCGTTCCCTTGTATGTGATCAGTCACTTTTCTTTTGCTGCTTCAAAATTCTGTCTTTGACTTTTGACAATTTGATTAAATGTGTATCAATAAAGATCTCCTTATGTTTAATCTAGTTGGGGTTCTTTAGATCTAGATGTTCATTTCCTTTTCCAGATTTGGAAAGTTTTCTCTCATTATTTCTTCAAATAAACTTTTTTACCATTTTTCTCTCTCTGCTCTTTCTGAAACACCCAAATTGTGTAAATTGGTTTGCTTGACGGTGTTTCGTAAGCCCCATTTGCTTTCTTCTCTCTTTTTCATCCTTTTTTCTTTCTTTTTTTTTTTTAACTCTGACTAATTCGAAATAACTTACCTTTGAGATCACTGATTTTTTTCTTCTGCTTGATTGAGTCTGCTATTTAAGATCTCTATGGAGTTTTTCAGTGCAGTTATTGTATTCTACTGCTCCAGAATTTTTGTTTGATTCATTTTTATGGTTTCTGTCTCATTGTAGAACTTCTCATATTGTTCAGATATTGTTTTCCTGATTTACTTTAGTCATCTGTTTGTGTTACCTCATAGCTCACTGAGCTTCTCTAAATGATTGTTTTAAATTATTTTTCAGGCAGTTTATAGACTTCCATTTCTTTTGAGTTGGTTACCAGTGCTTTATTCTGTTACTTTTGTGGTGTCATGTTTCCCTGATTATTTATATTGGACACCTCTTCCAATCTTTACAAACTGGATTCAGTAGGGAAAGCCCTTCACCAGTTATCTTGTCCTGAGATTCTCAGTGAGCCAGCTGTCACAGTCCACCAGTGGGCTTGCTGCTGGAATTCTTGGCCTTAGTTGCCTGGTGCCTGGGTCAGTGGGCAGGTGGGCCTGGTGCCTGGATCTGCAGAGGCCAACCTGGTACATCAGTTGCAGGGGATCCTGGGGTTTGGGTCTATGAGGGCCAGCCTGGAGACGTGGAGACTGGCCTGGTATTAGAGCAGGCCTGGATCCTGGGTCTGGGGAAGCTGGCCTGGAGCCTGAGGCCACAGGTGCCAGCCTGGTACTAGGGTTTTCTTGGGCATGCCTGGTACTGTGGTTTGTGTAAAAGTTGGATGCTCACTTTACTCTCCTCTCTCAACATGGGGAATATCTCTTTCCATTCTGTGTGAGCTTGGGTTGGGGGAAAACTGATGTGGTAACATAAAACTGCCCTTCCTTCCTCTTCAGTACATCTTTTCCTATTTCTGTGCTTCACCCATATGCTGTCGTTGCTCCTCTGAATTCCTTAGCTCTTGTGAAGGTATTTTCATATATGGATGTGTTGTTCAAATTGATGTTTCTGTGAGAGGGTGAACCCTGGAAACTTCCATTCCACCATCTTGCTGTAGGCACTCTCCCAAATTATGATGAACTTTTTGAAGGGGGAATAATTTGATGACTCATAGAAACCATCTAGAGCAGCCTTTCAGGAATATAGGTATGAAGTATCTGTGTCCTGGGAACGTGCATAATCAGAGAAAAAAGACTGATCTGGGAAGTAGATGGAGCATATGATAGAATCAGTAGAGAGAAGTGCTGTGATGAGAAGAGTGTATTCAAAATACACTCAAAACCACACACAAAGTGGATCACAGACATAAATGTAAAACCTAAAACTACAAAAATTCTAGAAGAAAATATTCGGGAAATTTTTTTGTGACCTTGAGTTAGGCAAAGATATCTTAGTATGCAAAAATCACAAACCTTAAATGAAAATTTGATAAATTAGATTTCACCAAAATTAAAATCTTTTGTTCTCTTTGGAAGACATTGTTATGAAAATGAAAAGTCAAAATACAGACTGGGAGAAATTGTTTAAAAATCATATAGCAGATAAAGAACTGAAATCCAGAATACAGAAAGAATTCTTAAATCTTAATAATGAGAAGGTAAATAGCCCAAGTTTTTACAATGGGCAAATGTTTAGAATAAACATTTCCCCCAAAAAAACACACATAAAAAAATGCACATGAAAAGATGCTCAATATCATTATTCATTGGGGAAATAAAAACACAATGGAATATTGCTACACATCAATTAAAATAAAGATTGATCATACCAAATGTTGGCATGAACATGGAGAAACTGAAACTCTTATACATAGTCCATGGCGGTGTAAAATGGTTCAACCAATTTGAAAGACAATGATGCAATTTCTTATAAAGATAAGCATACACTTAATATATGACCCAGTAATTCCACACTTAAGTTTTTACTAAAGAAAATTGAAAGCATAAAGACTTGTACGTGCAGTCTTTACAGCATCTTTATTTATAATGATTAGAAACTGGAAACAACCAGTTTCATCAGATGTAGAACAGATAAACAAATTATGGTATATTTATCCGAAAGGATATTACTCAATAACAAAAATGAACAAATTACTGATGTATACAATGTGAGTGGAAAAAAAGATAGACATATAAAACTACATGCTGTAAGGTACTGTTTTTTTTTCTAAATCTAGAAAAGGCAAAAAATAATGAGAGAAAGCAGAACAGTGACTACAATGAGTCAGAGTATAGAGAAAGAGGATTGACAGCAAAGGGGCATGAGGGGGGCTTTTTGGAATGACGAAAATGTTGCATTTCAATTATTGTGATTTTTACATAATTGTACACATTGGTCAAAATATACCAAAGTATACGGTTAAAATTTGTTAATTTTACTGCATGAAAATTATACTTAAAATTAACTTCAAAAATTGTCTCAAGTGTCCTGAATTTAAAAACAAAACCAATGAAGGAAGGAATTGTAGAGGCCAGAGTGGACACTGCTATGGTTTAAGTTGAGGGTGATAGTATAGTGGAGCGGAAATACCAGTTTTGAGAGAGAAAACGCTCACTAACTAAATGGGTAATCTTGTTCAAATAACATAACCTTTCTGGCCCTTAGTTTCCCCAGATATGAAACAAAGAGATTGAACAAAATGACCTTTCTTTATAGCTCTGAAACTGACAAAAGGTTAGGTGCTTTCATATCAAAGATAGCTATTTTTGAGGGTTGTTTAATCAACAATTTTAGTTCCATTTTATCAGGCTATATTAATAAAACTGAAAAAGGAAACTCTGATTTATGTAGTTTGACAGTATTTCAAAACAAGTTGAAATGGAAAGGTTGAATAAGCAAATACAGGAAAGAAAGTGGCTCCCTAAATAAAGTTTTCATATAAAAAATTCCTCTGATGTACCTCTATTTGCACAGAATGTTTTAACAGTTCTGAGGATTAGTCACTATCAACACAGACTAGCAGAGTTTAAGGTATCAAAAACACATAGGGTTATATTAAGTGGTAGACTTGAAAATATCCATTGGTGCTTGTCATTAGGAAAAAAAGAAACAATAGATGAAGTGTTAAAATGGTGGAAACCTAACAGAGAAACCTTGTGTTTTAAGTGCCACAATACTGAAATAACTTCAAGGAATTGGCTTACACTCAAACAGGAAATTGACCAAATCAACTTTTGGCTTGAGATAATGAAGTGATAAAAGTAGGGGTGGGGGGAGTACAACTGGGAGTGAGAAGGAGGCAATGGAAGTTCTGTGCTATGCTACCAGGCTGTTTCTGAAAAGTGTTTTTAATTAAACCTCTCCGTCCAGTGTTCATGAAACCTACATACAATACTGAATTAGTGCCTTTGGGAGCAGGTAGTAACAAATTGGACCTGCAAAAGTAGCTCCATCTTTTCCAGACCAAACCCTACATCACTGTTCTTTATTGATGGTCCTATTTCAGGCAGTAACAAGGCAATTAAGAAAACAAACTTACTGTGAAGGCAGATGAAGAAAGGACCAAATTGCCCAAAAACACTGAAAAATGAGCACCGTAGTTCCCCAGTCACAGCCTACCCCAATCTCTCTGGGATTGAGCTAAACTCAGCTTCAGGACCTGGTAATTGGAATGTGAGTTTAGGAGGAAAAGCTTGATAGCAGAACCCAGGCCCAAACCATGTGAAACATCTCACCAGTGGAGTAACACAGCCAGCAGCTAGGATTGAGAAAATAGACAAGGAGCTAGGCCTACTAGCCTCACAGTCCAAAACATAGTTAGTACTTAAGCACAAACAGCCTGGGATTAAACTAACAAGGCCTTTAGAAGTTGTATCCATGCACCTAAAAAAATGTTCTCTCTCTCTCTCTCTGTCCCCTCCAGTTATTTATTTTCTTACCCAAACTTCAGACTGGATTGCCATCAATGAGAGTCACAATAGGACTCAAAACAGCACAGTTTGAAAGTGGCTCTCAAACCACTTTTTGGTTTGGTCCATTTTGTGTAGCTATAAAAGAATATCTGAGACTGGGTAATTTATAAAGAAAAGAGATTTATTTAGCTCATGGTTCTGCAGGCTGAGAAGTTCAAGGGCATGGCCCTGGCTTCTGGCAAGGGTTTTTGTGCTGCCTCACAACGTGGCAGGGGAAGTCAAAGGGGGGACATACATGTGTGAAGAGAGGAAACCCTTGGGGCGTCCCCAACTCACTATTGCAAGAACAACATTAAGCCACTCATAAGGGATTTGCCCCCATAACCATAAATAAAAAGGTATCCAAACACCTTCCACCAGGCCCACCTCCAAACAACACCATGTTGGGGATCAAATTTCAACATGAGTTTTGGTGGGGACAACAAACCATGTCCAAACCATAGCAGTGGCAGAGCAAGGATTAAAATATGAGAATTCTGGCTGCAACTGTTATTAGCAACTACTAGCTGGAGTAGCCTGGGAGGGTTCCTAGATCCAGATCTAGAATGAAAACCACCCTTGGGATGGAACCGATCCCTGGAAGAATAGGCCCTATTGCAGGTGCAGGAAGGAAGTTCTGTCCTGGCGAGTGTGGCAACAGTCAGCAGTTGGTGTTACAGTCTAGCAGTCAACCCCAAAGAGGTCCCACCTGAGGGTGAGGTATTCCAACAGGCAGAGCAAAAGCGCTGAGAGAAAATTAAGATAGGCAGTTTCCAGCAGGGCAAAGGTTTCAGGATGGCCTGCATTCCAGGCGAACTAGAAATGCTAGAAATGACAACAAGATAGAACTCAAGGAAAGAAAAGGGAAATGGGATCTACAGGTGAAGTAGAATCCATCACCAGGTTTGCACCAAGGCCCAGCCTCCCTTGGGCTGCTCCCAGCCGATGACTGAGTGTGGCAAGGATACCAAGGCACCCCCTTTCCTGGGAGATGAGGGACTCCTTTGATGGGCTGTTTTGGTTAGAGGATGCTCCCAAAGCCCTGCCAAACTCTCCTTTGATGGCATGGTGGTCTAGTAAGCATCCAGTCCACACTCCCTCCCGCCCCTCCTTCAGTCAGTATCAATGGTGGCTCACAGTTCTTTCAGCCTCCCCCCTCCTCATTTCCTCTCCCAGACGTTTCCCCTAATAAAATCCTTATACCTTTAATCCCATCTGGGTTTTTGCTTCTCAGAAGACCCAGGCTAATAAAAGCACCTTACATTTGTATAATGCCTTTACAGTTTATAAAGCATTTTTACATATATTTGCTCATATGCCCTTGTAAGGGTTTGTGAGGTAAGCAGGATAGGTACACTGATGCCATTTTACAGGTTGGGAAGTCAATGCTCAGAGAGTTCAAGTGCTGTGTCTCTGGTGGGCAGCCCCTAAGGCGGCCCCTGAAGACCCTGCCACCTGGTAGTCACATCCCTCCCCTTGCGTGTGGGCTGGACTTATTGACTGATTTCTAATGAATGGAATATTACAAAACTCATGACTTATCACTTTAAAGATTAGGTTATAAAAGACTGCAGCTTCCATTCTGAGTGTTTGGTGTTGCTGTGCCATGTTGTAAGGTAACCCCGTGGAGAAATCCGTGTGGCACGAGACCAAGGCCTGCCAACCACCACGTGAATGAGTTTGGAATTAGATCCTCACCCTTCTCCCCGAGTCAGGTTAAAACCACAGATAAGACCACAGCTCTGGCTGCCAGCTTGACTGCAACCTCATGAGAGACCTAGAGCCAGAGACACCCAGCTAAGCCACACTTGGATTCCTGATGCACAGAAACTGTGGCATGATAAATGTTCATTATTTTAAGCTGCTAAGTTCGGGGGTAATTTTTAAATAGCAATGGAAAACTAATATAGTGTCCAATGTTCAGCGTGGATGAGTAGCAGAATCCGCCATTGAAATGTATACCAAAGCTTTATCTGGCTGCATTTTCTTCTCCTCTTTAGCCCAGTTTGTAATGCCAACTTTCTCCATTCTTTTTACAAGCAAACTTGAGTTGCTAGTTCTTTTTATTAAATAGTCATGGTCCATAAATCATTTTTACTGGGGTAACAAACATACCCTAAATCTCAGTGGCTTGCAACATCAAACATTTATTTTTGGCTCGTGGGTGTGTCAGTTGACGATGGGTCTACTGGACCTTGCTTAAGTCTATTCAGTTCTGCTCTATCTACCTTCATATCTGAGACTAAAGGGTCCAGGCTGAAAGAGCTGTCTTTACCTGGAGATCCTGTTCTCGTGGCAGATACAGGAATACAAGAGCCCAAACTGAACCATCCAAATGCATTCGCAGTTTCTGCTCAGAAGTGGCATCCATGATGCCCATTCCCATTTTATCGGCCAAAGCAAATCATTTAGGCAACCCAACAATGTGACAAGACAGCATATTCCACTTAGATAGGCGTGGAAAGTTCCAAGGCAAAGGGCATGGATTTTATTTATTTATTTTTGGCATGGATTTATAATTCATGAGAACCATATTTGGGAAGAATAATATAACTTATCACATGTGCTAATCAGGGGTTATGAATTTAGAACATATCAATGGTTGAAGAATTAATGCTTTGAGATTTTTAGAATTAAGGCATTCATTAAGCATAATAAATCAGTTCCTTTAGCATACATTGTGAAAACACCCCTCCTCACCAAAACTGTTGAGCAGAAGGGTAGAAAATATTAGACTGGCATTTGGAACAGGAACTGGCAGAACAGCCACATCCAAAATGACTGACCATGGGTTAGTCATGGTAACTTTTCGGTTATAATTTTTATAGGTGAGAATTGGTTCCTTTCAATACCATGCCCATTTAAAAGGCACTTCTTTTTACTCTATTTTTAAAATGGGCATGAAATCCCATGGGATAACATGAGATTTCTTTATTCTGTGATCCATGACATAGTAACTGTACCCTATCCAACCCTGACTTGGCCAGGAACATTATTAGAATTTCTGAAAAGTTGTTAACACTATCCCTTGAAGGAAGAAATAAGAAAAAAAGAAGATGCAAATCTTTTTTTTTTTTTTCCACAACCAATGTTCCGGTAATGATTTTCCACTCTTTGCCTATCTTGATGATTGAAATAGAGTCTAAGTTAAAAATATCTGCTATAATAAAATAGGAAACAGGCAGCTAGCAAATTAGGAAGTAGGTAAAGCTAATTAAAATCATTCTGAAGACTATTGAAGGCACAGTCCTACTAGATTTTTTTTTTTTTTTTTAGAAGTGTCAATATTTCAACTTTTTCTAGACAGTATTTTTATAGCTGATTTGGAGATTAACTTCAATGGCACCATCACACATTTAAACAAAAATTTCACGGTATTGATACGTGTTGCTGTCTGCTGGTACTGCCTGTGATCCTGCTAGTTGCTGGCCCTAGTCCTGCGCTTTCTGTCGGCCCCCTACAAAAAGAACAGTAGCCACAGAGGAGAAGACTGAGGGGTTAACAACCCAATGGTGCACCTGGATGTACAACACAAAATCATTGTGCTGCAGAGGGATGGCACTTAGGGCTCGGGCACATAGAAGGTGAACTTTCTCTTTCTTTGCCTTAGACTACCTAACTCTAACAGAAGCCAACATTTTCAGGTTTGCATATGCTTAATTTCCAACTTCCAGGCCAAAGACTGGACCACTTTATTTTTCCCTGGTAAGAGGAGTAGGAAACTTCAGTTCTATAAGCTAGTTGTAGCTCCAGTTCTCTCTGAATGAGTTAACCAGGGTGGAAAAACACATAGATGTAGCTACCTGCTTATGTTCAAGGTTAGAAAATTGCAATGTAGTTTTAAAGTCCTTATAGCAACATCTGAAAATAATACAATGAAAATATTATTTCCTGGAAGGTTGTTAGTGCAGGTTGGTCCCTCCCTCTGTCTCTTTTCTAGGTCACAGGATCTCTAACTTTCCTTATATCTTCATTTCTTCATGCCTATTTTTACTTCATATATATATTTATGTTTCTCACACTTAACCCATGAAACTGAGAAAATTTTTATTATATTTCTTTTATTATTATTTTTATATTTCAGGCCTTTTAAAAATAAACCTGCAGTGCAGATAACTAGATTTTTCTCCTTAAGTATACCTTTTATTCTTTGCTGATATATCTCTTCACTTACTATTGCAAGGGGTTCTGATCAGGAGATTTCAACATAAAGACTCTCTACCTCTGTTCCTGTCACAAAACAACAAAATAGGATGTGAACCTCAGGATGTTGACTTGGAGGACCTCTGATAGAGGTCATTATGAATAGCACCTAAACATTGAAATTTTTAATAGGCAAGTCCCATGTTAAATGAGATTAAATTAGTTCTATTGAGTACTTCATCCCATAAAGAGCTAGGCTGTTTTATAATTTAAAGGAATTCATACTCATAAATAAAATGTTTAAATTATTATTTTTTTTTTTTGAGACAGAGTCTCACTCTGTTGCCCAGGCTAGAGTGAGTGCCATGGCGTCAGCCTAGCTCACAGCAACCTCAAACTCCTGAGCTCAAGGGATCCTCCTGTCTCAGCCTCCCAAGTAGCTGGGACTACAGGCATGCGCCACCATGCCCGGCTAATTTTTTCTCTATATATTTTTAGCTGTCCATATAATTTCTTTCTATTTTTTTTAGTAGAGATGGGGTCTCGCTCTTGCTCAGGCTGGTCTCGAACTCCTGAGCTCAAACGATCCGCCCACCTCGGCCTCCCAGAGTGCTAGGATTACAGGCGTGAGCCACCGCGCCCGGCCTAAATTATTTTTAAATAGATAAGTCCATCTATGGTTTTAGATGCTCTCAATATATACCGATTGAGGTACACAAACTCTAGGCCTAAGTTTCCTCGTAAAACAAGGTGAATGACTTATGCAAACTTCAAGTTCTATTATTTTATTTATATATTTTCTGAAATTCATTAAACCATTCTTGGCAAGTCATAGGAACTTCGGTTACTCCTTCTTTAAGATTTATCTTAGGTCAATAGTAAGGCCTCAGATCTCAAAAATATGTATCAATTAAATAAAACTATACATTTAAAAATGTTATCTAGAATATACAGAGAATGCATGTTCTATTTTCTGGTTGTGATTTCATTAATTACTGGTTTGTTACACTTGAAAATACTTACATAAATACCCTGCTCTGTTAAACACATTTAAAACACAAATAAATATGAATAAACATCATGTTGTACTTATTATCTAAACATGCTGTTCTTTACCATAGCAGTCACATCTTGGAGTCTGATGTATTGACACTTTGTGAGTTAAAAGACTCACATAATATTATAGTTTACCATTCATATTTTTGCACTCCAAATCCAAACTCATACATGTTTGGATACTAATATTACATGCCTAGATTTTTTTTAACACACAAATGCATCATTCTAACCAAGGACATGAGTAATAACAACTAGATAGTCATCCAAGGAATGCTATTAAATCTGGCATAACTAACAAGCAAAATTTCATTCAAATTCTTTGGTGATTCAGAACACTTGATTGATGCTCTTTCCATCTTCTCAACAGCGCTTCCTGTTCTTAGCCCCACGCACAGCCTCAAGAGGAAGCACCAAAACTCTGAAAAAAGCCATTGCTGAAGGAGGGCTCGAAACTAAGTCACTGTCTCCAGACTTCCAGCCACAAATTAAAAATTAGAGGGATTCAGAGACGTGGAAATACTTGGCTCTCCGTTAGAACTGTTCTCAAATATTTATTGTGCATCTATCCATCACTGGTTACGAGAAACACTATTAAAATGTTTGTAGAAAAGCAATAAAAATCAGCAACCATGAACATTATATCATTTATTTCTGCACAGTGCCACTAACAGCACTTGAAATTTGGTTCCATTTTTAGGCAAGGCTCTCTCGTCAATGACTAAGCTAAGCAACAGAAGCCCAGATTAAATCACCATATTGACAGTCCCTGGCTATGTGATTTGGCAACTCTGGCAAGTGGAGCCCCAGCACAAAACTGACGTTCGCATCAGACTACGGGTGCTCCGGCTGCGTACGGTAAAGAGAGCTGTTTACAGAAGAGCCATATTTTAGGCCCACATAGTGATACTAAATTACTGCTACCCATTATACAGGATTTTTCTTTTTATCTAATATAATTTCATTTTACCCACAGTGGCTAAATAGTGAGGGGCATCAACCAAAATGAGCACCACGGTCAACAGGAGGCAATCTTGTGTGGGGATGATTGTTTTGATCTTGTGATTTTAAGTTGTAAATGGAGACGCTTGCTCTCTAAATTCAGTCTCCACAGAATTCTTTGTGAAGTCTGTCAGTAAGAATTCCTTCCGTTAGTGTACATGATGCTTCTCCAGGGAGCTGTGTTCTAATGGAGATAATTTGGGGAGGGATGTGCAAAGTAAATGCCAAAAATCTTAGAGTCAATAAATTTGTCAGATATTTTATTCATTCATTCATTCATTCATTCACTCACCTCATTTGTTCCTGCAACTGAAATTTACAGAGTGCCTTCTACATGCCAGCACACTTCTAGGTGGGGGACGTCTTGAGTAGCCAACCCCCCGCTGGCAACAGAATATTGAGTTGGTGACAGCGCCCAAAGAGGGGAAAGGGGCACAGAAAACGGAAAAGATATTTGCCAAATCCGCCTCTGCTACTTCACAGCTTTGCCTAAAACTGGCCTTGGTGGCACCCACAGGTGTCCAACCTCAACCACAATTGGTGAAGTGTGCAAATGCTGCCTTGAAAAAGGGAAGTTGACTTCGGAAATACAGGATTCCCTAGAGTCATTTCATTGGTTGAGAACAAATTTTCCTTAGCATCTAAAAAATATAATGCACTGAAGGTTTTCAGTGGCAGAATCCAATTAGTCTCCCAAAGAAGCTGCTCAACATGTTAAGATGTACGCTTTCAGCAAATCTAAACTGGAAAATTTCATCTTCCTGATCAAGCCAACTCTCCTATTTTAATAAATGGTACCAGACACAGGACTTGAAACCTCAGAGTCACCTTTGTCTATACATTCCAATCCTCATTCTCACTCCCCATACTGCCTTTTTGGCCATGTTGTTTTGTGTTTTTGTGTCGTTACTTTTTTTCATTCTCCTTTTACAACTCCCTCCTTCTTCTCTGTGTTCCAGCTCATTCTGATATATTAACAACTTATCTCCCTGCCTTCAGTGTTTTCTGCCCTTCCAACCAACCTGAAAACTGCCACTATAACATCATTTTGATCATGTTCATGCCTTTGGTGCAATGTAAAGAACTCCTAAAATTTAGCTTCAGGCTCTTGTTGTACCTCAATTACAATTTATGCAACAGCAGCCCTTTAACCCTGCTGAGTTTCAGATAAAATCCAAACTCCTTAGCTTGGTATTAAATTTGTTCTCAACCTGACCTATCTTTACCATCTTATGTATATCCACTCATTTTAAGGCTTCTGTTTCCAAAACGGTTTACCCATCACCCAATCATTCATTTTTCCACTTCCATATATTTACTCATAATGGTTTATACACACACACACACACACACACACACACACATGCACATACACACTTAGCTACAAGTTTGAGATTTATGTTGGTTCTGACCATTCTTATAACTTCTCTAAGTCTGATTTTCTCTCGTAAAACAGAGTTTTATAATATCTAACCTCTCAACCATATAAGGTCTTCAAGAAGATCAAGGGAACTGGTATTTATTGACTCCTTTTTATATGCCAAACACTTACTTTTAATAACATTTGTTGTCTTATTAAAACCTTCCAACAATTCTGTGATATAAGTAGGTCTTATTTTCATTTTTCAAATAAGGAGACAAAGGCAATAACTTGTTGTAAATACTTGCTAATTGAGAAACAACTATAAAAATGTGTGTGCTTGTGCCTGCTGTTAAATCTATTTTATGTGATCTTAATATTTCCTCCAACTACATTTTAAGTTCTTTTAAGGTATAAATGATTTTGTGAATTTCTTTCTAACATGTCCTCTCATGATAGTTGATGGTATTAATTGCTTTGTACATATTTCTGGATTTATTTTGGTATTCAACTTATGTGATTGATGATTTTACTTTTCCATGAGAGGAGTTTAAAATTTCCCCCCTTCTATTTTCTGCCTAGCAGATGGCAGCTATATACCTGAAAATAAAGAGGCTACAGTAGAAGTTACCAAGAAAATGAGATAAGTCTCACTTATGTGGGCTGCCTCAGGGTGTGCATACATAAGTATAAATACAGATTTGTCCTGTTTGCAAATATTTGAAAATATATTTAAATAGACCAATCAAATCTGACCTAATGAAGGGGAAAATACTAAGGGTAATTCAAAACCATTTGCAGCATATTTTTAAAAAGTCTATTAGGGATGAAGCAACCAAGGACAGCATCACTTCACTGGTGATAAATGCAATAGCCAGGATAATGACAGATGCTCATCAGACACTGGCTTTGAGGATTTAAAATAGAGAAAGTAAAACTAGTTTATGCTTGAGCAGGGATTTGTTTATTCTACTTATCTGAAGTTAAAGCCAGGCACCAGAGTGGGTTGAATGACCTTAAATCTCCATATTTGAGTAGAACTTAATGGACCATTTGCTGATAGATGAATTCCAGAGAATAAGTCAGCTCCCAAATTTGTGTGTGTGTGTAGATGCATATATAAATGTATATGATATGTTATGTTACTCAAGTAAAAAATAAATGTACTTATGTTGTAGAAAGTATGGGTTCTAAACAACTTCGTATATAAATAAAGATGCTGGAGTCAAAACTGGCTCATGCAACTTAATTTAAAAAACGTACCTCAGGTATATCTAATGACGAAAAATTCTTGGTTGAGAAAAAGTGGATAACTTTTTGATTGATTTCTGCCCTTTTTTCTTCCCTAGTTAAAAAGAACATGCTTTTATGGTTCTCTGATCACTAGAAGTAACCACTTCAGGATGGTGTCCTGTAAGTCCCTTCTTTTTGCTATGAAACAGGATGCCTGACAGGAACTACATTTCCTTTATTGCATTGTGTTAAATTCCAAGTACCATTATACATCTTAATATAAGAAATATGTGTGACATAGTACCTTTTCCAGAACAATATGTTTGGAATGAGGTATGATCTAGGGAAATTAATCCATCAACCTCTTAAAAGAGGATGATTGATGGTTTAAGGAAACCCAGTCTGTCTTTTCAACCCATCATGGCCAGGTGTTTTGCCTTTATCCACTAGAGGGGGTAATGTTCTTCTATCCTAAAAGACCATGGAATTATCCAAACAAAATTTAAATGCACACAGTGGCCTTGTGTATTTTGAAACCAGGTTAACTAAATAATATAATACAATGGATGCCAAAATCATCAATAAAAGTTGCTTCAAAAACATCTGTGACACAAAGATCAGAAGTATTGTCCTTGTCTATCCTAAAATTTTGCCAAATCCGTGATTGCAAAGATGGGTAAATTTGTTTTAGTTGTGAGGGGAAAATTTACATATAGTAATGTTTTCTGTGACCATTACAAAAAGTACTATGTAATTTTTTATGCAATTCATTTCAATGTATCAGGGTTGATAATTGGACCGTTGTCCGTTTTTTTCAGCAAAGAGGAAATCATCTCTTTACCTTTTTAGGATATATTTAAGAAATACTGGTGGAATTAAATAAATTTATAGATGTTTATAATAAATACCATAAATACATAAATTAGATGTGATATAATGTGGTTGAATATGGTACAAGGTTTGGGATACTTGAAAATCAATATAAATATATAATTGTCACTATTTATCATGATAACAATTTTTCTTTAATAAATTCCAAGTCAATAAGACAAGAATTTTTTTTCTTTAAACCTACTGAAAAATAGTTTGAATTGCAGAATAGCCAATCATATTTGGTTGTTAAAAGATAATCAAAATAATTGGTTAGAAATAACCAGTTGCCAAATTGATGAGATGTCATAATTATAATTAACTGTGCTATTAGGTCAGTTGTTTAGTTATTTCTATGAATAAGAAAAAGCCTAATCAAAATGCAGAATAATTAGTTCAGTTGAAAAGAAGAGATACAATTTGTGAAAAGCAAGTATATTGCATCAACCATATTTTTCATAACTCCAACAATTTTCTAAAATAAAATATATTTCCAGTTGCTTAAAGATTATTCCCCTTGAATAATAGCTGCAGTGGTACTTTCAAATGATGGGTGAGTAGCAAACTCACTGTATAACTTTTGAAATTATTGATGCCCAGAGGCTCCCTGTAGCAGTGCTGATTTGGCAGGTCTGGGGTAGGTTGCAGCATGGGAATTTTTAAAAATCTCTGTATCAACTGTAATCCGCAGCCCTGGGTAAGCATAACTGCACTGCATTAGGAGTTAATTGTACTGGAGTACATTTTCCTTCTTGCTTTCAATGCCTAGAAAGCATAGTATTAAAAAATCTTTGGAGGCAAAAGAAGAAAATCATGATGAATTATTACAACTTTTTACAGGAAACCTCCTATTGTATGAGAGAGAGTAAAGGCCTCAAAATACCTATGTGTGACAGTGAATTCCATATTATAGTGCAAATAAACATGCTTTTGAAGTCCTGTATTGTTTCTTAGTAATTTGTGCTGCCTGGAGATCTTCCAAATACAGCTAACAAAGGCTTGTAGAAAGGACTTAAAGCATTGTGGAAAAATTTTTGCTATAGACAAGAACAAATATTTACGAACAATAATTCCAAACAGGCCCAAACTCTATAAATAACTATTGTAATATTTCTATACAAATACAGTTATTTAAAAACTGAGCTACCTATTTATGTCCTGTATACATTAAAAGAAATTATAGTGAGGTCAGATCTCAAATGAAGGTTTTATAATAACTGGGAAGTTAAATTATATGTATCCAAAAAGAATTCAGTATATTTGACAGCGAAATATGTGCCATCTATAATTTATTTTACTATAAATAGGATCTTCTATGTATATTACAGATAGTTATTAATTTATAATACACAATTTCCTTTAATCAATATAAAAACAAACATCAAAAAAAAAAAGATCCATTTTTTTTCTCTTACAGAGTTTTTTTCCTCTCCATTTTTCAACACTTACTGAAAAAGCACAATGACTACAAAGAGCAACAAGGCGTAGTTCACCAGCCAGGGGAAGGAATTATATATCCAAATAATTGCAATTTAATAGCACATTCTGCATATAGTAAAGATGTTGGGAGCTATGGCTGCACAGAAGAAAACAAAGTCCAACTCTGCCTGTAAGAATTCTCGTGGTGAAGGTGGTAGTTGTGGTTGTGTTGTGTGTGTGTGTGTGTGTTTACATGCGCACATGCACGCACACTCTAATAATAGGTGTGCATATTAGTAACAGGTGAAAGGGAGGGGGCAGTCATTCGAGATTCAAAAATAGCTCCAGGATCCACTAATTCATTAATTTCAGCAAAGTCTGTGGAGCACTTACTCTGTACAGACATAGCATTTTCCTTCAAAAGCAGATAATCCCTCAGGAGATAGGTCCAAAATTAGCCAGAACAACAATGTAGAATCTGATCAACAGTATGTGGAGGTCGAGAAGGAAAGAAGGGGTTTAAAGAGGAAAGCTCTCCAAGAGGTATGTGGCGTTAAAGTCCAGGTAAGATTGTTTCTGGGGAGGAACAGCATCAGAACGTAGAGGCAGGAAAGTATGGAGGACACCTGGGGACCATTTGTTTCTCCACTTTAGAGCATGAATTTTACACCTTAAACTCAGATCATAACCTCCACTCTGGGAGCAATTCCAGAGATGTTCCTCCCAGATCAATACCTGAACTTATACTAGATTTATAATTGGGACCTGTTAAACATTTAATCATATGCTATTTTGTGTTGTTTTCTGATTCTTTATTACTTTTAAAAAAGTCTTAATCCTTTACATTGTGAATTCTTTGAGAGCAGGCATTGATTTTATACACTTGTGATATCTTTCACATTGTCTACTACGCTATTAATATTTGGTACACAGTGTGGATTCGGTAAGTATTTGTTCATTAACTAAGACTACGACCAAATGTAGTAGTGGTAGGATTGCCAGATAAAATATAGAAAACCCAGTTAAATTTGAATTTCATATAAATAAAATAAACTTTTCGTATAAAGATAATGATGGGACGTACTTATACTAAAAAATATCACTCATTGTTTAAATTAGAAATTGACATTTAAATTGAACTGCATGTGTGAACTGTATGTGTATTTTTGTTTTGTTTTGCTAAATCTGGCAGCCCTAGGTGGTAGTGTATCTTTTATGGATTTGTCAAAGTTTCCAATGTACTAAATATCAATGCCTGAACTTTCATCCAAGAATAAATTCACTTTGTTGTTTTGGGAGCTGGTTCTTCCCTGAACCAGTGAACTGCATAAAATAAGAAGACTGGAAGGAAAAAGCCATCTGTGAACCAAAGAACCAGTGACCAAAGAAGAGCAAATGAACAAAATGCAATGACTGAGCAGGAATGGATGAATGTGAGAGCCCGAAGACTACACAGAAGAAAGGGGATGATACAGATCGGAGGAGAAAGTGGTCTGAGGACATAGATAGGAAGGTGAGCGGGGAAATAAGAAAGTTAAAAACAGGAAGAGACAAGAGTCTAGTTAAAAACAAACAAACAAACAAACAAAAAACAGCAAAAAGGAAATGAAAGAATTAAGAGAAAATAAAAGGGCAAGAATGAAAAAAACTGATGAAAAGTGGAATAGAGAAAACAGAGGATGTAGAAATAGGAAGGCTGAGAAGGTGTGAAGAATGACAGACCCTCCTCCCTCCCCCCACCTGCCACCTGTGCGCTCAAGGGATTGATCTGTGGCTGCTGGTGGTGCTGATGTCACCAGCCACCCTGGGAGCACACAGGCGGTTTCACATGCTCTTTTTCTCAGGACAGGCACCATGGAGAAGCTGGCCAACAATTAGAGGGAAAGAAGCATTAGCTGGAGTGAGGGAATCAGACAGGGCTACAGTGAGGGCAGCAGGAGAGTACACACAAACACACACACACACACATACACACACACACAAACACAAGAGAAAAAAGAACTCTGATTATTGGGAGGATGTGACAAAGATAAGTTCTAGGGAGGGAACATGGGCTAAGAATGAAAGTATTTTAAAAAATAAATTAATATTGTATACCACGACAATTGTAAGGCATAAGGAAATTTTTTTCAAATTTATTACAAATAATTTGTATTTGATTGTACGGTAGCTCTTTCTGAATTGTTCCACACAGCTTTTTCCCTTCCCAGACTGCATAGGCAAGGATGTAGAGCACTAAATGTCATACCATTTGGCTCTATGTGGACTAGGAGACTTCTTTTTCCTTTCTGCAGGAAGAGTTGAGGCATTAGCCATGTAGAAAAAAGGGAAGAGGTAACCGATACTTTTAATTCATCTTCCTCAAAATCCTGTGGCATTTGCCCAGAATCCTGCGTCACTGCTTGATGGGTAGTTTTGTAAGCCAAGAACTGGTTTCCCCAATCTAGTCCTCTACCTAGTTCAGTGGCATATTGCGCACTCATACCACACCAGCAAATGGGATGAAATAAAAAATAAATCTGGAATATACTGAAAATAAACCTTACTTATGACTCTGATTCTTAACACAGATTTTGTACGTGTGGGGGAGAGATGGGGGCAGAGGTTCACTGAAGGATTTTATTGTTTTGTTTCCAAAACTAATGGAGAACAAAGAAAATGTGATCTGATTACCCAAGTTTGTTTTTAATTCAACTTCGAAAAGGGCAAACCTACTTTTCTAGGGAATTGCAAGGGGCTGCCCCACTGTCCTGACTTGAAAACCTAGAAATCAGCTGTCTTGTCAAGAGAGCACTTCCCAGTAGTAAACCACCAGTTCTTCCTCTGTCTCCTGCTTGTCTTTCATGAATGACATTAGATAGAATGAAATATTATGGACTATATGCCCTGGTATTTTTTATAGACTATTAGTTGTATGTACAAAAACTAGGATTAAAGTACTTATGTCAACCTAAGAAGATAGTTTCTAGAGGCAAGCCGAAGGGCTCTATCGTGTCCTGCTTATGATATTTTTGTCAGAGACTTAGATGGAGATACAAAGGGAGGCTTATCAAATTTGCATTTGAGCAGAATTTTGGGAGATGAGAGAATTCCGTGTATGATGGAATTAAGAGCCACAAAATCCAAAAATTCTAACGTCTTCAAAGAAGGGCCAAATCTAACAACATGAAACTTAATACGGGTAAATTTAGAACTCAACACTTGGATCTCTCTCTCTCTCTCTCTCTCTCTCTCACACACACACACACACAATGCATTCCTATAGGCTGGGGGAGCATGGTTTATTGGCACCTGTATAACAAAGATTTATGGATTTTTATTTCAATAAAAACTAGCAGTATGACGTGGCTGCTGAGAAAGCTAATGCACCTTTTGAGTGTGGTAATAGACTTACAATGGTTTGAACAAGGGCTGGAACAACCCTGGTGTGTCGCATTCAGCCCTGGGGATGTGGGAAACAGACAAACTAGACTACATTTAAAAAGGAATAATCACTGGCTGAGAACATTGAAAACAATTTCCCATGAGTTGTACCTGAAATATTAGCCTAGAGAAGAGAAGATTCTTGGCAATGAGAGTTAACTTCAATTTATTCATCCAATATCTGAAAAGCTATTAAATGGAAAAGAAATCAGACATGTTCTCGTGAATGGTAGAGCTAGAGCTAATAAATTGATGTTACAAGGAAATAGACATTGGCTCAATATAAAGAAATACTATGTCTGTCTGAACTTAGAGTGGGTTAGTTTAGAGGAGTTTCCCAATTGGGGAAATTCAAGGATAGGCTGGAAAACCACTGTGTTAAATGTTAAGGAATTCAACATTAGAAAGATCAATGTATAAGATAACATTAAAGGCCAGGGAGACAGTATAATATAGCCAGGAAATTTACGTTCTCTGAAGTCAAACAAGTTGAATCCAATATGTGAATCCAAGTCTATGTGAAATTGGCAAAATATATAACTGCTTTGTTCCTTAGTTTCTTCATCTATAAAATAAAAATAATAGAAATTAACTCAAAATTATTTGCAAGATTAAGTGGGAAAATATACACACTGTGATTAGCACAGAGTAATTATTTAATAAAGGATGTTTTTGCTTCTTTTTAAGATTTAGGCTCCTTTCAACCCTGGTAGTTGGAAATCATTTGTAACAAAAGCTTATGTTTGATCTGGACAATCTTTGCATTGGGTTCTCTTTCAATATTCTCTACTATTACAGAGCTCGACATTTTACTTATTTATTTATTTATTTATTATCACTCAGCATAATATATTAATAGAAGCTATGAAGAAACCTTAGAACTCATTCACACTCTGATGGCTTGGACTATAGTGTATAGTCTATTCAATGCCTAGAAAATTTTTATTTCTCATGTATATTAAAGTTTCCTTGGGAAAATACAGAAGAGAAAGAGTAAATATATAGGTCTTGATTTCAGTCTTAGGACAAACTTCTCACATATAATTTGCACCCCATTAATTAACTTAGAGTGTTTTTTTAATCATTGCTTCTGATGTGGGCTATTAAAAACATAAAGAGAACTACATGGAGGAGCTGGAACTCTCAAAGGATGTGTTACAGGCAATAGGAATAGATGTCCTAGATAAGAAGACAGGGAAGAATGATGCATCCAGGCTTGTGGGGCAAGGAAGGGCTGCAAAGTGCTTGGACCACAGGGCATCTTAGCATTCAAGAATGTAACTAGAGGTGTAGTGTATACATCACCTTCTTTTCTAAAGGTATAATCTTTGTGCTCAAGAAATATACGTACTCCAGAGCCTGCATAGAAGGGGGAAAAAAAGAAATATACTTAGGTATGTATTTGTATATACCTGTGCATACATATGTATGTACATAAGTATATATGTATGTATATGTTTGCATATATGTGTATGTTTGTATATGTACAGGGCAATAGATATACATAACCATGGATATACAACCTGTACAGTTGCATAGGGCTCCACACTTAGAAGGGTCCCACACTTGGCTTAATTCTCTGCTATAACAGTATTAAAATCCTTAATAATTTTTGAACATAGAGTGCATATATTAATTTTGCACTGGGTCCTGCATATACATGGGTACATGTATGTGTGTATATGTGTGTTTGCACATGCACACTTAACCTTAAGAGTGAAATGGACCTTACTGTTTGTCTCATCAAAAGTTTCTTCCCACTTCCGTATCTTCCACTCTTCATGTTTTCAGTAACAGAGATGCCTCATTATGTATTGTTTTTGCTTTCATTTTTTATATTTTGAATAACACCAGTTATGAATACTGATCTATATCCTTCTGGTTATTTTGAAAAAAATCTAAATGAATAAATATATTATTACTTTTTTACATGCATGGGATCATGAAATCTGTATTTCTTCCTGTTTCACTTGATGACATGCATTGGAGATCTTTACACATAGGCACATATAGGTCATCATGATTTCTGAATATTACTAGCAGTACAGTCAGCTCTCCATATCCGTGTGCTCCATAGTGGCAGATTCAACCAACAGATTGAAAATATTCAGAAAAAAAATGGATGATTGCATCTGTACTGAGCATGCACAGACTTTTTTTCTTGTCATTCCCTAAACAATACAGTATGACAACTATTTACATGGCATTATTTTTATTAGGTATTATAAGTACTCCAGAGATGATTTAAAGTATACAGGAGGATATACGTAGGTTATATGCAAATACTAAGCTGTTTTATATAAGGGTGTTGAGCATCCGAGGAGTTTGGTATTCACAGGGGTTCCTGGAATCAGTCCCCCAGAAATATTGTGGGATGACTGTAGTTCAGCATGTCACCCACAAGTTCTTGCAATACCCTGGGATATGATTTATCTGGACTGAAAAATATGGATTATTTCAATGTAGTGGATATTCTGTTGTTATTTCTGCATAGTTTGGACTTCAGCTGTCTATTGGCCGTGTTTACTCCATGCTTTCCAGTTTTTTATGACTAGTCTTCTTAACAGAAAGATAAAAACAATATAGGAATAATACCATTGTCCCCTTGCCCTCTCATCTGTCAGAATCATACGAATTATCTTGAGCAAGAGACATAATTCTTCCTTTTTATTTTTCTACTTAATAGCTAAAAATATTATTTGGCTGGCTTCAAGATTTTTTCCTTTCTCAATAATCTCAGCTTATTCTAGACTTTCAATTTTTCTGATACTGTTTTGAAATATTCATGTCATTCTTTTGTATTCATTCTTATTCTCCTCCTTTGTGATGTGTGCTTACCTTCTTCAAATCTGAGCTCATCAGACAGTTCCCTGGGTTACATTGTATGCCTTCTTTGCTTTGTCTTCATTGGAATAATTAAGGTAATAATAATGAGAGAATTCTCCTCCTCACCACCTATGGGGTTTATTAGTTAGAATCTCTGACAATTGATCAAACTTTATTTTCTTTGATTTGGAAAAAAACTTTCAGTTTTTCACTCACATATCCAAGATAAGCATAAATAATGATGTTTGAGAAGAAATTTATATTCTTTTCAGGTACAAAAGAACTACATGTGCCTAACCCAAAGTAGGTCCAAAGTGGTCTAATATTAGTAATGTATTAGTGGAATGAATGAATGAATATATACATGAATTTAAGACCAGGACCCTCCAATATTTGCTCCTTTAAATAAATATGTAATTTAGCTAAACTTTTTAGTTATCATAGAGTTGCTTTCTTCTAAGGCTCCTTTCTTGCATTTCAACCTTGATCAAGCTATGGAGTAAAAATCCTAAATTAAATGTGAAATTCTTACATTTTTTGAAAGAATGATTCCTTAAAAAATCAGAGTCTCAATAGAATAGTAAGATCTTGTGATTTGTGTCCTAAAGCAAAATGGGATGCAATAATAACAAATGTGACCATTGATCTAAAGTCTTTTAAAACAGTGAAGTTAAATCAGAACTCTAGAATAATAGAACATTCTTTGGGTGTTTGCATTTTCTGAGGAAGAGGGTCCCTAGCTTTTATCGGATTCTGAAAGAGACTATGTACTGCTAAATATTAAAGAACAGACAAGATACAAATTCATGATAATAAAATAGAAGAAATTAAGGTTTTAGCATTTATTTAGTAAACATAATTTTTTAGACCATGTTAGTTTCAAAAGTCAGGTGTAACTCTCTTGAAATTCACTACCTATATTTCATTAAAAGGCCTAAAACTAAATTTATGATTTCAAAATGTGTACAGTATTTTCCACATTATGGTCTTTTTAACTATGGGTTCTGTGGAGTGTATTTCTACGTTAATTGATATGATCATATAATTTTTTTCAGCCTCCTGATGTGACAGATTATATTCATTGAGTTTTGAATGTTGAACTGCCCTTGTATACTTGGAATAAATCCCACAAGGACATGAGATATTCTTTTTTATACATTGTTGGATTTGATTTCCTGATATTTTATTGAAGATTTTTGCGTCTTTAGTCACTCAGTTTCTTTTCTTATAATATATTTATCTGGTTTTAGCATTAGGGGGATGCTGGCCTCAGAATGAGTTAAGAGATGCTCCCTCTCCTTCTATTTTCTGAAGAAGATGGTGGAGAATTGGTGTTATTTCTTTCTTCAGTGTTTGATAGAATTCACCAATGAAGCTATCTGGAGCTGGCACTTTCTTTTTTGGAAGGTTATTATTATTGATTCAATTTCTTTACTAGATATAAGGCTATTCAGGCTATCCATATTTCCTCATATGTGTTTTGCAGTTTGTGTCTTTTATGAAATAGGTTCATTTCATCTAAGTTATCTGACTGATGAGTATATAGTTATTTATAGTTTCCTTTATTATTCCTTTTTCTCTTTTGTCTATGAGATCAGTAGTGATGACCCATCTTTCATTTCTGATATTGGTAATTTGTGTCTTTTTTTTTTTTATTCTTGGTTAGCCAGGTCTTCTTTATGAAGAATCAGCTTTTGGTTTTCTTGGTTTTCTCTATTTTTGTTTTCAATTTCATTGATTCCTTACTAATATTGTTTCCTTGTTTTCTGTTTGCTTTAGGCTTAATTTTTCCTTTCTTTAAATTTCCTAAGGTAAGCTAAAATATTGATTTATAGATATTTTTTCTTTGATAATATATGCATTCAATGCATTAAAATTTCCTTCGAAGCACTTCTTTTACTACATCCTACAAATTGTAGTGAGTGCTAATGTCAGCTTCATTTAGTTAAAAATGTTTGTTAATTTTTCCTGAAACTTCTTTGTCACATGGGTTGTTTAAAAGCATTTTTAATATATATATTTACAAATATTTGGGGATTTTCCAGATATCTTTACTCTTATAGATTGATTTCTACTTTATTTAAATTGTGGTATGAGAATATACTTTGTATAATTTTTATATTTTTTAATTTGTCAAGGGGTGTTTAATGGTCAAAATGTGGTCTATCATGGGAGATGTTGTATATGAGCTTGAGAGGAATGTGTACCCTGCTATTGGAGTATTCTGTAAATGTCAATTAGATCAAGGTGATTGATAGCGCTACTCAGCTCAGCTACATCCTTGCTGATTTCCTGCCCACTGGATCTATCAATTACTGACAGAGGGATGGTGAAGTCTCCAGCAATAACAGTGCATATGTCTAGTTCTCTTTTCAGTTCTATCAGATTTTGCCTCGTGTATTTTAACACTCTTGTTAATTCTTACATGTTTAGGATAGTTGTCATCTTGGAGAATTAATCTCTTTATCACTATGTGGTACTCCTTTTTATTGCTGATAATCTTGCTCATTCTGGCGTTGGTTTTGTCTGAAATTAATATAGATACTCCACCTTTCTTTTGATTAGTTTTAATATGGTATATCTTTTTCCAACCCTTTATTCTTAACTTCAGTCTTTATATTTAAAGTGGGCTACTTATAGACAACATATAGTTGTATCTTGTTTTTTTATATACTCTGACAATAATGCCTTTTAATTTGTGTAGTTAGACCACTCACATTTAAGGAATTATTAATAAACAATTGACCCTTAAACAACATGGGCTTGAACTGCTTGAGTCCACTTATACACGGAATTTCTTCTATCTCTGCCATCCCTGAAACAGCAAGACTAACTCCTCCTCTTCTTCCTCCTCAGCCTACTCAACATGAAGGACAATGAGGATGAAGACCTTTATGATGATCCACTTCTACTTAATGAATAGCAAATATATTTTCTTTTCCTTTTGATTTTCTTAGCAACATTTTCTTGTTTCTAGCTTATTTTATTATAAGAATATAGTATACAACATATAAAACATACAAACTATGTGTTAATCAACTGTTTATGTTATTTAAAAGGCTTCTTGTCAATAGGAGGCTGTGAGTAGTTAAGTTTGTGGGGAGCCAAAAATTATACATGGATTTTTGACTGTGTGAAGGGTCAGTTTCCCTAATTCCTGAGTCATTCAAGGGTTAACTCTAATTGGATTAACATCTACCATATCTATAACTATTTTCTCTTTACTGAATTTGTTCTTTGTTTCTTTTTTTCCCTTTCTTTTCCTGAATTATCTGTTTTAATTGAGCATTTTCTATGATTATATTTTATTTTCTCTTTTAGTGCATCAATTACACTGTTGTTGAAAAATTGTGACCTTTCCTGAGAGTTTAATATGTGCATTAAAATAATCTAAGTGCAACTTTAAATAACGCTATTCCACTTCACCTGTAGTGAAGGTTACCTATAACAGAGTATTCCCAATTCTTTCTTCTTGTCTCTTGTGACATCACTGTCATTCACTTCACTTATCCATTGCATTTATCCATTTGCTTTAATCTCCCAATACATTGTTACTATTACTGCTTTATACGAACAGTTATTTTTTAGATCAATTAAGAATAAGAAAAAGAAAATAATTTATTTTACCTTCATTTCTCCTTCTCCAAGTCTAAGTTTCTGACCTCTATCATTTTCCTTCTGTTTGAAGGCTTTCTTTTAATATTTCTTTCAGGTCAGAGCTGCTGGCAAATACTTCCCTCATTTTTGTTTGTCTTAGAAAGTCTTTATTTCTCCTTCAGTTTTGAAGGAGAAATTTTGCCAGATATAGAATTCTAGGATGGTGGGTTTTTTTTTCCCCTTTCAATGCTTTACATTTTTCACTTCATTTTCCCACTTCCCTGGTGTCTGATAAGGTTATTGTAATTCTTCCCTTTGTTCTTCTGGCTTGTTTTGCCCCATCTGGCTTCTTTTAAGATTTTCTCTTTGACTTTGGTTTCTGCAGTTTGAATATGCTATGCCTAGGTATAGATTTTTAAAAATATTTATTCTGCATGGTTTTATCTGTGCTTCCTGGATTTGTAGTTTGATGTTTGTATTAATTTTTTAGTGCTGTCATAACAAATTACCACAAACTGGGCTGCTGATAACAGAAACTTATCCTCTTTTAGTTCTGGAGGTGAGAAATCTGAAATCAAGGTGTTAGGGCTGTGTCCCCTTAGGTTCTAGGGAAGAACCTGGCTTTTTCCTGGCATATGGTTGCCAGCAAACCTTGGCATTCTTTGCTTGTAGCTGCATCATTCCAGTTTCTGCCTCCATCTTCACATAGCCTCTGAGTATGTCTATGTCATCACATGACCTTCTTGTGAGGACAGCAGTTATTGGATTTAGAGCCCATCTAAATCCAGTGTGACTTCATCTTAACTAATTCTATCCACAAAGAACCTATTTCAAAATAGGGCCACATTGTGGAGTTCTGTGTAGAAATTGATTCTGGGGAAGACACTATTCAACCCAGTACAGTGTCAGTCATTAACTTTGTAAAGTTCTTGGCCAATATTACTTCAAATGTTTCCTCTGCCTGTTTTTCTTTCTTTTCCTTCTAGTATTCCAATTGTGCATATGTCATACCTCTAAAATGATCTCACAGTTCTTGGATGTTTGTTCTGTTTTTTTGTTCTTTTTTTCTCTTTGCATTTCAGTTTGGGAAGTTTCTATTGAGCTATGCTCCAGCTCACCGATTCTTTCCTCAGCCATGTTCAGTCACCGATGAGCTCCTCAAAGACATTCTTCACTTCTGTTACAGTGCATTTGATATTTCCTTTTGATTGTTTTTTTATAGTTTTCACCTTTGTCTTACATTACTTATTTTTTCATGCTATCTACTTTTCCATGAAAGTCTTTAACATATTAATCATAGTTATTTTAATTTCCATATGATAATTCCAATATCTCTAATAGCTCAGTCTCATTCTAATGATTGCTTTTTCTCTTCAGACTGTTTTTCTTTTGCCTTTTGGCATGCCTTGTAATTTTTTGTTGAAAACTAGACAGGTTGTATCAGATATCAAGAACCCAGATAAATAGGGCTTTACTGTGAGGATTTACATTAATATGGCTAGGAGTTGGGCTGGGTTTATGTTTGCTATAGATGTAGGTGGCAGAGGCTTCAAATTCCTCTGCTGTTCTTTTTTTTTTTTTTTTTTTTTTTGAGACAGAGTCTCACTCTGTTGCCCAGGCTAGAGTGAGTGCCGTGGCGTCAGCCTAGCTCACAGCAACCTCAAACTCCTGGGCTCAAGCGATCCTCCTGCCTCAGCCTCCCAAGTAGCTGGGACTACAGGCATGCACCACCATGCCCGGCTAATTTTTTCTATATATATTTTTAGCTGTCCATATAATTTCTTTCTATTTTTAGTAGAGATGGGGTCTCGCTCTTGCTCAGGCTGGTCTCGAACTCCTGAGCTCAAACGATCCGCCCACCTCGGCCTCCCAGAGTGCTAGGATTACAGGCGTGAGCCACCGCGCCCGGCCTCCTCTGCTGTTCTTGTTTTTGTCTCCTCTCCTGACTTTGGGCTTCCGTAAGTTTTCCTTCTCAGCGATTGCAGTTCTCTACCTGCAATCCACTGTTATTATGATGAAGCTCTATTATGGTGGTGATAAAGTGTGGGAAGAGGGGAGAACATTCTACAATCCGATTAAATCTCAGTTTTTTAGTGGGCCTGTGTCTCGGGGCTGAGACCTTCACAAGCATTTCTTCTGTGGTATAGCTTCCCCCTCTCCTGTCCCTACCACCCAGCTCCCTAGTCTCTTCCCCCACTGCAGCATTCCCCATCTATTTCCTTGAAGCCCCGTTGACTATGCTTTTCCCCACTTAGTGAGATAAGTGAGACAAGAAGGCTAGAAGGGCCTGCAGTGGGAGGAATGCACTTCTCCCAGCAGGAATGGGCTCTGGTAAATTCTTTTCCCCTGGAGAAGAGACCTTTGTTATGGAGAAGGCTTTTAGTGTAGTATTTCACAATGATTATTTATCTATTACCTTTGCCAGAGCCAGGAGGATATGGATCTTCATCATGAGAATCTGGTGCGGTTCAAGGATGTAAAGTCCACAAAAGTTGGGAGGGTGCCATTCAAGATAGAAATTTCTCACTCATACTTGTTCACATACAGCTTCCAGCAATTCATCAAAATTACCATTGAAATGTTCCTACAAATCTGTGGCGCCAGCATTTTCTAATTCAGGTAAGTAGATCTTGACTGTGACTCTGGATGTGCCTGTCTCTTCAGATTTTAGAGTGATGGTTTGCCCTGAGACCTCAGTTCTCTGATGGGTCCCAGAAAAGTCCATGAATTTTGGAATGATGACTTCTCAGCTTTATACGTGTCAGAGCTGAAACCAGAAATCCATTTGGAATTATAGTTAATAATTTATTTGTAATCTAAATGTTCTATTTATTTATAGTAGCAAAATTTAAAAACGTAAAATAATAATTTAAAAATCTCCTTACATATTTAGACCCATCTTCTTGAATACCAATGGATACCATTGAGATTTGTTGTTGTTGTTGCATTTCTCAGCATTCCTATGAAGCAGATATGAGCTGTGTGACCTTGAGAAAGTTACTTATCCTTTTTGTGCCTCAGTTTCCTCATTGGTAATATAGATTATTATAGCACTTGTGTTATATTTTAGAATCATGATGGAGATTAAATGAGATAATATATAGAAAGGCTTAGCACAGTAAATATACCTGGCACTAAAAAATGTTCACAAAAAATGTTAACTTCTTATTAACACTTTTATTGTCAATCTCACTCTCCACATAGAGAAAATGGGGTTAAAATTTCTTTTAAAAAATTCACTTCTTACTTCCAGATTCTTCATTTTAGAATTTTCTGCACTTTGACCTGCAGCTGGTGGCTGAGCTGTGGGAGCCGTGGACTTGATCACACTGGAACTTGCCAGACAAAGTGCCATCGTCCTAATTGTGTGCCAGGGCCACAGTTCACTGAATTAGTTCCTCTGAAGTCTCCTTTCTCCTCCCACAAGCCGGCAGCGTAATACAGCATAGACAATTGCTTCAGATCAATTCAACATGAAAGTGGTCCCTGGGGAAAGGCACTAAGTATTCTTCCTTGCCAGTCTTTGCAAAATTTTGAACTTAAAGAAAAAAGAAGCTTTTTAGTTTTCAGTTATGATAGAAATGTTGTATTTTAAAAGATTTCAACGGGTTTATTTTAATTTTATTTTCCTAGGAAGTAATCCCCTCACTTTTTTGGATTTTACTAGGGCTATATTATGTTGAGGTATTGGTGGCGGAAAGAATATGGGGTGAGCAATTTCAAAAAAGGTCTTGCATGATTCAAAACTACATAACCATAAGCTCATTGCTAAAATTCCATTTACAGCAGGGGCCAAGGCTGGAAGTTCTGACAATGGCCTTAGGGAAACATTCTCCCCTGAAAATCGTGGCATTGAATGATGATGAACACCAGTGCAAACCAGGCACATTTAAAGAAATTCAACTTTAAAGGATGCCTGAATCCTAAAAAGTCTTTACATGAACTTTCAATAGGCAAGGTTTCTGCATTTATATGTGGAAGGAAGAAGAAATCCAGTCTCTCTGTCATAATTTTTTACATTTTTGTTATATTCAATTCTTTGAGTCTATTTCATGTTTTGTAATAATATCATTTCCTTTCTATTGAAATTATGATAAATTTTCATGCACATATAAGTGTTTTGGTATGCAGTGCTTTGATATTGTTAGTGGGACACAATGGGACAGCAAAGGTTTGTCTAGTTCAGTTCCCAGTATGTTCCAATCTGATTGTCTATCAAAGACTGAAGGTTTTCTAAGCTTCCCTTTAAAATATCCAAGAATGGAATTCTATGACCACTTTATCATTTCTAGGAGTATATCGCATCTTTAATTTTGACAGATTATTTTTGTAACCCAGTAGCACTTGATGTGATCATCTTTGAAGTTTACAAAATACTTTTGTAGCCATGATATTGTGTGATCTTTATAACAACTAGTGAACAGGGAAACGCAAGTGGCCTTCCTGATTTACCTGAATGCACATGCTCGCCTAGAACTGTGGGGTATCAAGGCAATCTTCCAGGAGTCATTTTTACATGAGAGTCTGATGTCTCCTGGTGAGCTGTACAGAGGAGTTAGCATTCCATCTTTCTAGAATTCTCATTTTAAAGAAGAAGACACAAAGTTTTCTCCTAATTTCTGATATTAGATGTGCATAGTGATTGCTCTGCTTTCCTTCCTCTGTCTCACACCTGCTCATCCACCATCTCCCAGAATTGATGGAATTTCTTTCAAAAAACTTCTTGCTCTCACTGAGTCTGAGTCAGGTACTCCCTCTACGTGTTTTCACATCATTTTCCACCTCCCCCTTATATTGGTTATTATTCTTTTGCATATGGCAGAAACTGAATCTGAATTAACTGAAGCCAAATAAAATTCATAAAATCTGCTGGAAAGATAATTAGAGTGGATCAAAATTAAAGGAAGAACCAAAAAAAAAAAAAACAAAACTATGAACAGTAGAAACTAGGACAGCTCAGATGACATCTCTGGCTGGAGTAATGGACACAAATGCCCTCAGAACCTTTCTCCCTCTCTTTCTGTGTCTCTGACTCATTCTTTCAGCTTGGTTGTTTCCATATACTTGGATGCATGGCTGACAGCAGCTCCTGGGCTTACATCCTCACAGCTTGAGGCCTGAGGGGAAAAAGGGCTATTTTTCCTAGCTACAGATAAAAACAAACAAACAAAAAGGTCAAGGAAGCACTCTGATTGCCCAGTTGATTTTGTGAGTCCACTTCTTCACCAGTCACTTGCCTTGGGGGTAAGCAGCTATAGGATTGAACCAGTTTAAATCCTATGTTCAGCCTCCACCCAATCACTGTCTCCAAGGAGGTGGAACACGAAAGAAAAGGATCATATAACTAAATCAGTAGGAGGATTTATTCACGTAGAAAATGGAGAGCAATTTCCAGGTGAGAAGGGTACTGGACTCAAGGAAAAATGTTTAGTCTATCTATCTGTAAAACTTAGTGACTGAGTCAGTTACACATAATAGAAAACAGCAAAACAGTGAACTCAAAGTAAAGGTTTTATTTGTCTCACATAATGTGAAGTCCAGAGGTAGGCAATCGATGGATCTTGGGAAACTTCCTAATCATTTCTAGAACCCAGATCTCTTCCTTATTTCTTCTGAGCCACTCTTAATGTGCACTTGTCACTCTTGGTCACAAAATGGCTGCTCTAACCTCAACATCATACCTATGTTCCAGGCAAGATGAAGGGGAAGGGCAAAAGCTAAGTCCACCTGCCTTTTAAAGAGCTTTAACAGAAGCTCAACTCTGGGGCTTCCACTCACATCTCATTGGCCAGCACTGTGACATGTGTGGCCACTCCAGTTGCAGGGGAGGCTTGGAAGTGTAGGATTTTAGGTGGACACACTGTTGTCCCAAATAAAATCATGACTCCCTTAATGAAAAAGGTAAAATAGATATTGGGTAAGCAATGAGTAATGCTTCTCTATCTTTTGGGGCCCAGAACAATCAAGGTTGGCTAAAAAGGTTTAAAAAATCACTTCTGGTGCCCCCTAAAAATATCATTCATGGATAGCTTTCACGGAAGGCAATAACAATAGTAAAAAGTGACTACACCTTCTGGGGCTCATAAGGTACCTGGGACCAACAAAACAAGAGATACCTGAGGCAGAAGGTGGGAATCCTAGTAACTGATGCAGTGGCACTGTGCTCTGGCATGGCGCCTTCTCAAGGGACTGAAATTTAATTTTACCCTCCTTACAAGCTGATATGTCAGCCTACTGCAGTTTCACAGATGCTAGCACAGAACACATGAGATTCCTGAGCGGACAAAGTTTATTCCCCATGGCACAGCAAGCAGTATGAGCGTCATGATGGTTACATTCCTTCCTCTTGCTTCCCAAGTTCCCCGGAGGAGACACAGAGGGCATATCCCTCACAGCTGAGAAACACTGAGACTGGAGAATTCACCATTTGTACAGAAAGCAGTAAGAAGTCTGCTTTTTGTCTGGGAGGGAGGCACCACTTATCCCTCAAGGTTGCTTCTTGCAAACAACCTTGAGTAATGGCCTGAGTAAAAAGCCATCAGTGCGTTGCATTTTTGGCATGCCCAACGAGATCTGGAGGAGTGCAAGAGCCTATGGGAGGACTATTTCTCCTGACAATCCATCCCTCAAAACTACACAGTCTTGGCTTCCAGTGATTTTCACAAGAGTATACCATTTTACTGGCTGCTCTGATGAAGTTGACCTATAAAGGTTGGGAACAAATCTGTTCAATTCATTTCTTATAGCATTTAATAAAGGGTTCTATTAACTGGACTTTAAGCAGTATGATGAGGCCAACTCGTATAGACCTCATCCAAGCCTCACAAGGTCCCATTTTAGTCAACTGTGTGTAAATCCCTGGAAGACCAGTATGTCTTATTCAAACAACCAGGATACAGTACGAGTTCAGTCTGTTATCCATTACCACCTGTGCAAGAAGTGTAGATGATCTTTAGTATCACTGCAAATAACTATGGGGAGTTGCCAATAAAATGACCATCATTCATAATGGAGAGACATTCATGCCCACTTACCGCTACATATAAACACAGGTCACCCCGTCAGGGATGTGTTATGAAATTTTGTTTTTTTTTTCCAAAGACAGGATCTCACTCTGTCCCCCAGGCTGGAGTGTACTGCAGCAATCATAGTTCATTGTAACCTCAAAGTCCTGGGCTCAAGTGATCCTCCTGCCACAGCCCTTCTGAGTAGGTGGGACTACAGGTGTGCACCCGAAGAGTTGGCTAATTTTTCTATTTTTTGTACAGATGAGGTTTCACTATGTTGTCTGGACTTGTTGTGAAATTTCACTGGGATCACCAATACCTCATTTTGTTTAAGCCACATGAGTAGTATCACCAAGTAGTTGCAGCTTTGATGTTAGACATGACACAATCCAAGGATGCTGGCTACCAGGAAAAACACATGAATTTGTATCAGTCAGAATGAAGCGAGGTTGTGCCAATTTGTGTGTTTGAACATATTCGAGAAGAGTCCACATTTGAAGCTTGTCTTGATGGCATCAGGCACAGAATAATAGTTTGGGACCAGCCAGGTCCACATGAGTTTTTCTGATTTTATAGCAGAAGATGATGAACCAGCAGTGTCGGATTGCCAGCGATAGCTGCTGCTTGCCTTAGGCAGAACATGTGATTGTTTGCCAGGCTATGGTGTTGTATCTAGAAGACAAGGAGAGAATTAATAGTTTCCCATACATACACGTAGCACTTTTCCAGGTCTGAGGTGTTCCCTCTTTAAGTGCAAGGGTTACTTTTCTCCCACCACAGCCATTAAATTGATGTGTCTGCTCCAGCAGCTATAGCTTCACCTTTCTGTAATCACCACTGACTCAGACCCAGAATTTTTATATAGAAGGGTGAGATATATGTGAGGACAAAGCATTTTTCCAAAACTTACAGAGACCCATTACATTCCCCACTGTGACCAACGTGGACCATGTACGTAGGGGAGCCCAGTGAGCAAGTAAACCAAGTCGTCATCCTCATGGTCTATGATCTTGGAAATCCCAAGAGATATTCCAGGAAGCTAAATCAGAATTAAGTTTGAATCCCCTAGGCCCACTTTTGACAAGGCTGCCACTCAGAGAGTGGACCAACCAGAATGGCCCAGGGTTGCTGTTAGGGAAAGAAATGCTTGGGAAGGGTCAGGGTAAGAAGCTACACATACAGTGGGTTTGCATGGCAGATGAGGAACACTGAGCTTGGAGAGTCCAATGCTTTTACAGCAAATAATAAATAAACCTCTTCTTTGTTTTGGAGAAAGACATTATCTCATCCCTCCAAGTTTGCTTGTCCTAAACATAACCCTAAGAAATGGCCTGGGTAAAGAGTGGTCAAGGCATGGCATTCTTGGCCTACCCAGCATGACTCTTAGAGGAGTGTCTCTCCCAATAGGAATATATGAAACAATCCTAAACACTCCTTTTTTCACTCATAGGAAGTTTGTCATTTTTTTTTTGTCTCTTTTTTTTATTTCAGAATATTCAGTGGTACAAACATTTTGGTTACATGAACTACTTTTGTACAGTTTGAGTCAAAGTTGTAAGTGTGTCCATCACCCAGAAAGTGTGCATTGTACCCCTTCGGTGTGAATTTACCCATCTCCTCCTCCCCCTCCCACCTGCTTGATTTTCGTTGAATTTTACTACCATTGTACACATAAGTGTTGATCATTTAGTTCTAATTTAATAGTGAGTACATGTGGTGTTTGTTTTTCCATTCTTGCGATACTTCACTTAGGAGGATAGTCTCCAGTTCCATCCAGGTTGTTACAAAGGATATTAGTTCACCATTTTTTTTTTATGGCTGAGTAGTACTCCCTGGTATACATATACCACATTTTATTAATCCACTCATGTATTGATGGGCACTGGGTTGATTCCACATCTTTGTGATTGTGAATTGTGCTGCTATAAACATTCAAGCGCAAGTGTCTTTTTTTATAAAATATCTTTTTTTCCTTTGGGTAAATACCCAGTAGTAGAATTGTTGGATCAAATGGTAGTTCTACTTTTAGTTCTTTGAAGTATCTCCATACTACTTTCCATAGAGATTGAATTAGTTGCAGTCCCACCAACGGTGTATAAGTGCTCCTTTCTCTCTGCATCCATGCCAGCATCTGTTGTTTTGGGACTTTTTGATAAAAGCCATTCTCACTGGAGTTAGATGATATCTCATTGTGGTTTTGATTTGCATTTCCCTGATGATTAGAGATGTTGAGGATTTTTTCATATGTTTATTGGCCATTAGTCTATCTTCTTTTGAAATGTTTCTGTTCATGGCTTTTGCCTACTTTTTAATGGGGTTGTTTGATATTTTCTTGCTGATGTGCTTGAGTTCTTTGTAGATTCCGGTTATTAGACCTTTATTGGACGTATAGCATGCAAATATTTTCTCCCACTCTGCAGGTTGTCTATTCACTTTATTGATCGTCTCTTTGGGTGTGCATAAGATTTTTAATTTAATCAGATCCCATTTATCTTTATTGTTGCTGTAATTGCCTTTAGGGTATTCTTCATAAATTCTTTGCCTAGACTGATATCTAGAAGAGTTTTCCCAACCTCTTCTTCTAGAATTCTTATGGTTTCATGCCTTAGGGTTAAGCTTGTTATCCATCATGAATTGATTTTTGTGGGTGGTGAGAGGTGTGGATCCTGATTCAGTCTTCTACATGTGGTTATCCAATTTTCCCAGCACCATTTATTGAGTAGGGCTTCTTTTCCCTAGTGTATGTTTTTGTTTGCTTTGTCAAAGATCAGATTGCAATATGAGGATGGTTTTATGTCTGGATTGTCTGTTCTGATATATTGGTCTATGTCTCTGTTCTTGTGCCAATACCATGCTGTTTTGGTTACTATAGCCTTGTAGTATAGGTTGAAGTCTGGTAAAGTGATGCCTCCCAATTTGTTCTTTTTGCTTAAGGAAGGTTACTTTGGCTTTTTGGGGTCTTTTCTGGTTCCATACAAAGTATAGAATTATTTTTTCTAGATCTGCAAAAACGACTTTGGTATTTAAATGGGGATTGCATGGAATCTGTAAATCATTGTGGGTAGTATAGACATTTTAACAATGTTGATTCTGCCAATCCATGAGCATGATATGTTTTTCCGTTTGTTTACATCCTCTGTGATTTCCTTCCTCAATGTTTTGTTATTCTCCCTGTAGAGGTCTTTCCCTTTCCAGTTAAATATATTCCTAGGTATTTTATCTTTTTTTGTTGCTACTGTGAAAGGTATTGAGTTTTTGATTGACTCTCAGCTTGACTGTTGTTGGTGTATATGAAGTTTGAACACAAGCATATCCTCTTCCCCACATTAAATCAATTACCATCAAAGGCCAATCTCTTGGAATTAATGATGGCTGGGGAAGGCCAGGTTGTAGAGGTAACATCAGGACTATAATAGTATTAAGAGCTCTTAGGTCCTGTAAGAAAACACCACTTATTGTTCTTTTTAGGTGTGATGAATATGGGAGTGTTCCATGGGCTCTGGGAAGGTTCTACGTGTCCCGCTTTAAGTTGGTCCTGGATAAGAGATTTTAAATGTTTTAATTTATCCTGCTTAATGGGCCACTGCTCTATCCAGATGGGTGAATTAGTAGTCCACTGTAAAGGTGTGGGTTGTATTGGATGTACCTGAGCAGTGGCCCCTAATGAAAAGGCTGGGTAGTTAGAAGATTCCATTGTTCTAGCGAATCTCATCCCCATAAAAATTGGCCCTCTCGTAGGCAATGTTGAAAAGCAGATGGTTTGCCAAAGGAGGAATAGAGATCCCCTTTGAGATGGGGAGGACAAAGAGGAGGTAGCTGCTCCTCCTGTTGAACCGCAGAAGGTGATGGTGGAGAGAATGGGTCAGAATTCGGGAATTTTATGGCAGGGGACGCGGGCTCCTCTGGCAGAGCAGAGAATGTGCGTTGGTCCCTTTCCCAAAGCAGCAGGCGGGACTGTCCCTTACCATCATGATTCCCCTTGTAGCCCAGACGATGAAAATGATCACTGGACACGCAGATTCCTGAATCATGTTGGGGTCACCACTCGCAGCGGTGGCCTTTTGCTCCGGTGCTCAGTAGCGAAGGAATAATTACTCGAAACACAGCGTTTAGAGAGAAGGGGAGAGACCAAAGCCTGAAGAAGAAAATGGCCTCCTCAGCTAAGTTCCTTCCCGTATTTATTTCCAAGGACATGTGCAAAAGGTCAGGGCCGTTCACTAATTTCTTTAACAACATCCATACAGGTCAGCTGTTTTCAGCTGACCTTGGCACACAGCAAACAAGCAGCTTCAGGCAGGCGTTTTCGCCTGTCCCTTCATTCACTCTGCTCACATTTTTTCCATCCATCTGTCCTTTCTTCTAGGCCCAGCCCCCACATTTTAAAAATATTTTGATTTCCTTAGTAAATTTTTCATTCATTTCTTGCATTGTTTTTGTGGTTTCTTTGTGCTGGGTTTCTATGTTCTCTTGAATTTCATTGAGCTTCCTTACAATCCATACACAGAATTCTTAATCTTTCATTTCAATCTTTTCATTTTGGTTGGTATCCATTGGTAAGGAGTTATTGTTCTCCTTTGGGGGTGTCCTTTCACTCTAATTTTTCATGTTTTTGGAGTTCTTTAGCTAATTCCTTCTCATCTGGCCTCTCAGTCAAGACCTGGGGTGCTAGGCTTGACCTATGGGCCTGTCTCCAGTCCCTGGAGGTTGATCCCTAAGATCCCTGAGCATGCCAGGGAGAGGAGTGCTAGTCCTGAGTTACCTATGCGGTGTTCTAGCAGGTTTGGTGTACCTCTCTGGTTGCCTCTGACCTGTTGTCTTCACCTCTTCCCAACAGCATGTAGTGAGTTAGGTCCCCCAGCTTACTCTCAGTGATGGTGGGTGGTACTTGTGAGTGTGAATCAGCCACACTCCATTTGCTTGAGTTGGAAGATGCTATGATGAGTTATACCATTGTTCTTCCTATCATTGTTTGATGTTTGTGTGATAGAGTCAGCTGCCAAGATGTTCTTTTGTGTCCGTGGTAGACTCTGGCCCCCAAGTGGAATACTTGAGTGCCCCAAGCTTTAGGAGGGACCCTGTATCTCCCAGGGGGGTTCATGATTTCTACCACCGCTGAGGTGGTGGGAGGAGCAAGGCAGTTCTGGGCTAGGTCGTGGGAGCCTGAAAGGCTTTGCAAAGCCCAAGTGGGGCTCAGAAGTTGCTTTTCCAGCCACTAGGAGGAGCCACTGGTAGGAGGGTCAGGATAAGCTCTCCAAACTGGGAGAGCTGTTCACGAGGGAGGGGGCTAAACGCTTGTAATGCTATGGCTCTGGGCTGGGATCTTTCTAGCCTTATCCAATGGCAGCAGTTTTTATGTGAAGAGGGGTAGGTGCTCCCCTAAAATGGCCACTCCTTGGTCCTCCACACACCATGTAAGATTGAGTCAGTAATTCCCGTAAAAGGTGTGCAAATTGACCTCCCTGTCAGTAGGAGGTGCTTGCCTGAAGGAACAAGCTGCAATGTTGTTTTTGGGTCCTGTGATAGGCTCTAGTCCCTCAGGAGAAGCACTTGTATGACCCAGATGCTGGATGAGGCCCTGGAACTTCCAGGTAAATGCCTATTCTCTGCCTCAGCAGAAGTGTCTGGGGCAGTGTGGCTGGACAGGGATGGGTTGGGTGAGTTGGCCCTTAGGCCCCACGAAAGCTGGCAAGGTAGCTGTTTTGGCAGGGGTCAAAGGTCTGCTCCCAGCTTCTGGGCAAAGCTGCGGAGGAGGGGCTGATGTGGCCCCACACAACCAGAAAGTCTGCTTGTGGAGGCAGGTCCATCTGAGATCCACACACTGGCAGTCTGCAGCGGACCTCGCTCCTCTCCCTGCTCCTCTGCTCCACAGTCTCTCCCCAGCATCTGCTGGCAGGCAGAAGCCCAAGCCAGTCGACCTTCCCACAACTGTGCTGTGGGCTGGGAGGTTCCCTGCCCAGGATCCCAGACTAGGCTGAGAGTGCAGCCCTCCTGTGTGAGAAGGGGTGCCCCTGGAGCATGCTGCAGCTAGGACTCACACTGCACCCTTCCCCCAGATCTGCCCATGCAGACTCCCTCATCTCCCTCACCTCCCAAGAAAATCAATCCCTGACCATGCCAGGGAGAAGCACACTGGTCCCAAGTCACCCACAGGGTGCCTGAGCAGGATCAATGCCCCTCTGCCTTGAGGCGTGCCCTGCTCTGATGAATCTGCTGGGCAAGCAGCACCAGGGAGGGCCGGCAAGCAAGGAGCTCACAGTCTGAGCACTTCTCAGTCTGCTGCAGGACCCCAAGAGGACAGACCTGAGCCCCAATGTCTGTGGAAGCCTCCGTGTGGTGGCTCAACTGTCTCTCTCAGCAGCTGTGGGTAGGGGAGAAGCAGAGGAATGGAGTCTATATGGAGGAAAGCTAGTATTCTAGTCATCTCTGACCGTCTCTCCAGGAGGCAGTCAATCTGCCCAAAATGTCCAGGCTCTGGAGTCACTCAGATCACCTGGGACCCACTGGACCCCTGTGGCTCCTGCAGTCTTGGCTAGACTTGGGAAATGTCTGTGTGGGAATGAGCAGGACAAAACCTGAGGAGTTGAAGCCCCCTGGGGAGGACAAAGGCACACAGTGGACGGAGAAGCAACATGGCGCCTACCATCTCAGCTCAGGTCTGTGGGGGCGGGAAGTGCCCCAGGGGGGTGGAAGCCTGGTGCCCTGTCCACCAGAAGTTCCCAGCTCACTGGCAGTAGCAGCCTCTGGGCTGATGTGGACAGAAAGTCTCTCCAGCAGATCCGACTGTCAGAGATGTGAGGGAGGGAGAAACAGACCATTCCACCTACCCTTCTCACTGGACTCCAAGCCTCTTGGGGGTGGATCTTTGCCGATACCTTGCTCCTTCTCGTTCTGCACTGCAACTTCTTCCCGTGGAGTCTCCTGAAGGCTCTGGCACCCTTCCTTCAGGCCTACATCCAATCTATGTTTGTCTGTCTGTCCATTTTTTTCTCTTTCATCTAAAACTTCTCCTTCTCACTGAGATGCTCTGGCAGCTGGTGTCTCTGGTCAGCCATCTTGCCTGAGAAAAAAATCAGGAAGTTTGTCTTAACAATAATCAGTGTTGTTGAGAAGAAGGCCTTCAGGAAAATGTTCTATTTAGTGTCAATGTCAGGAATAATTGAGCTTCTCCCTAACAACTGAAGCTATTGAAATGCCCACTCTTTCCTCCTTCTTAACTGGACTCTTCTGCTGGAGAGGTGGAAGTCCAATATGTGGCTCAATTCTAGCACAGGCCTTGGCACAAGTAGGCCTTTAATAAATAATATTAACAAAGGACATGGAACTTTAAAATGAGATATACATTTTGTTGTGAACTCATTCCTGGCTCCATTTTATTCCCCTGCTCTTTTATCCTTTTATCTCATTCCTCATACTTATTTTAACACTGTAACAAGGATCCACACCTTTCATTTTTAATAAGCTGGAATTCAAAATCCAGGTCTTTCACCTTCTACTCCAGGGCTCTGTATTATGTCTAGTTCCTTTCTCTTTGAAGTTGGAGAACAGCGGGTCAATATCTTTATCTCGGAAAAATCGTGAAGGAAGTTCTTCAATCACCCTTCATTTGTCTCCTCCTACCACTCCTACCCTGTTGGTTCTATGTCCAATGGTTTAGTTAGTTTGTTGTTTTTGTCTGTTACCCATATTTTCTCATGTTCTCTACATATAACCAGGCAAAATAGCCTTATTTGATGCTAATTTGAGGATTATTTCTCATCTTTGTTCAGGTCAATTCAACATTCTCAGACCCTTTAGCTATGTATATTCTTGGATAACTATCTTAAAGCAATCATTTTTTTTCTACAAACAATACTACATTCATTTATGTCCCTTGCACCTCATCTTGTTTTAGATAAATCATCTATTATTCCTTTCATTTCTTTTTGGATTGAAAAATTTATGAGGCTTTATATGTTGTAATTTCCTGCAAAAGGAAAGCAGGAAAGTACATTGTTGGCCCCAGCTATGTCCAGGTAAACACTCAACGTTCGGAAGCTGCCTTCAGGATTCAAATATTTTGTATTGTACAAGAGCTTGATCATTTACTTGCTTATGCAACAAAAATTAAATGTAGCTGAAAAATTACCAGACCTACTGCACGGTCGAAGAGATAGCTGAGATAATAGAAGCGGTTCATGACCAAATCTGATCACTGTAATGATCCATCCAACTGATTAGTCTGTCCTAGAGCAAACCTACCTGGAAAGCAAACATTTTGAGCATGCAAAACAGTTCAGTTTAGAGTGCAATAATTTAACATATTCTTTTTAAAAAACCAACCTATGAATTAAATTCTAAATTTAAGTTCATCAGCGTCATGAGAAGATGGGGGTTAGAAGCCCCAGGTACCTAGAGACAAAATTTACTTGCTCTCTTCAAATAATTTGCAATCAAGTAAGAGGGACATTTTAAAGTGATGTTTTTAATCAGTCTCTTTGTTTTACGTGCTTTTGTCAAGTTTTCATTTGTCCACCATAATTCACATATTACATAATGCAATTAGTAACACAGTACCAAAAATCTTAAAGAAGTAACAGAAAGAGGAGTTATTATGAGTTCATAGACCCAAATACCTAAATCCTACTGGGACTCAAGCTTAAAATATTGTTCCTTTCCTTGACAATTGGTTCTGTTACCATTTTAAATCAGTGAAGTATACCAGTCATTACCCTTTTCTTTATAGTAAAATCAATATGTCTCATTGCATATAAACTTCCTCTTCTATATATTTATGATAAAAATTCTCTAGCAATAGAAAACACAGAATGTATTGTGAAAGGTAATCCTGAAAAAAACCCACATATTTAAAAAATAAAACCATTTTTACATGTCTAAGCCCCCCTCCCCACATTGTATGCTCATTATTTAAAATTACAGGACAGAAGTAAAATTGAAAAACAGCAAATTAAGAGACAAGATGTAGGGACTACACGTTGTTTCACTTGAACACAACCAATCTTGTTGTTCTCTCTGGTTTTTCTCCCAGGAAGGGAAAAATCTGCCAATTAGAATAATAAACACTCTTCACTAACAAGAGCAATGTGACTGTGGTTTTGGTTGTGTAAAGTATCTAGGTTTTATACATTATTTCCCCTTTTCAAAACTGCGGCTGAAATAAAAAGAAGTTTATTCTAAATACATACCCAAATGGGAAAGTTTTAAAAAGTAGAATTCATTTTTTAATGTATAACGCTGCCTCCCATGTCAGCCAACTTCAGCTACAAAACCAGTGTTGGCAGTTTTACCAACTGTTTTTAGCCAGTTCAGTCGGGCCTGGCTCTCAGTTGTTAATATAGTACTACCGATCCTTAATTCGTAGAACCACAGGGGAATGTTTAAATAAAAGAACACTCGATTTCATAGTAGTTTTTAAATGAAAACATATGTATCTGTAATAGGGCTTTAAAAGTTTTTTTCAGTAATAGCTTAATGTGTGGCATCTGTTAGGTATAGGGTGTCTTTTTCAGTTTTTCCAAAGAGGTACATTAGACCCAGGAAAGTTAATAGTTTAGTTGTCTGTATCTCAGGTGTTACCAGGATTAAGAATGCCCAAGGAAGATTATTGTCAGTTATTCCTTCTTCCTAAAATAATCCCTTATATCAGATTTGGAAGAGAAGGAGAGAAGAAAATCTCAAAATACTTTTCAAAGCTAGCTGATTTGGAGAAGCTAACTTCCAGAATTTGATATGCACATTGTGTTTGGTAAGACAGGTGAAAACAGACATGGGATAAACAAACCATTTATATATCTGGGATTTTCAGGAAATATTTTAAGGTTCCTTTGAGGGGTATCAGTGTTTTGGTCCATAATTGCTAACCTTAAATCAAAATTATTTTTTATTATTATTTCAGCATATTGTGGGGGTACAAAAGTTTAGGTTATGTACATTGCCTTTGCCCCCCCAGTCAGAGCTTCAAACGTGTCCATCCCCTAGACAGTGTGCATCGCACTCATTATGTATGTATACACCGAACCCCCCACATCTGCCCGACACCCAATCAATGTTATTCCTAAATGTGCTCTTAGGTGATGATCAGTGAAACCAATTTGATGGTGAGTACATGTGGTGCTTATTTTTCCATTCTTGGGATACCTCAAAATTTTATATTACTCTTTTGTTAATGGAGTGAGGGTTGACACACTACCCTAATTTAAAAAAATGGATAATTCATAACCATTAAGATGACATATTTGGTTTCTTGCATCACCTAAATTTTCTTCTACCTCTCAAGTCATAGGTTTTCATGCTTATTAGGATCACTGTGTTTCTTCTAGATTCCCAAGTAACTTGTCTCTGCTATTTTTTAATATTTATGACCAAATAAATTCAAAATAAACCTCAGGCAAATAGGCTAAGATTGAATATTGTATACTCCTAATATCCCTGTGCTTCCCTAATATCTCCAAAAATATTGAAGGGATTGAGATGGTCTCAAAAATTTTTAGAGAATCTTGAATACTGAGGGCAAATGGAAGGCCCTCTCCCACCAAATATTTCTAGTTGCCTTAGGAGGCGACCAGGATATAGGGAAATAGCTGATACAGAGCTCAGTTATATGCCTTTATTCTTTCCCATATTTTAAGAGCTGTATATGGTATATATCTATGAATTTATGTATGTATACTGTATATATACCTGGATATATACATTGAAAGGCAGTATAGCAGAGTGGTTAAAGGCATGGGTCTTAAAGCTTAATTACTTGGGTTTGAAGCCAGCCTCTATCACTTGCGATTTGTATAACCTTGGGCAAGTTACATAACCTCTCTGTGCTTCAGTTTCCTTATCTGTAAAATGATATAATACAATTATGTACCTCATGGGGTGGTTGTGAGGATTAAATAAGTTTATACACATAAAGTATCTATAGCAATGCCTATAAAATTATAGGACTTAAAAAAACTAGCTAACAATATATTATATATGTTATTATATACATTATGTGGATATATACATATGTATATATTAATATAATACACAATTGCCTAGCCTACAAGATAAGACAATTTCATATATATTGCTAAACACCTTTTATATTAAATATTTAATATAAAATATATTATGTATACTCTGTATATGGCACATTTAGATTTTCTTGGAAATTTCACAGTTATCTAATGACCAACATGTGTGGGAATACCAACATAGCTCATGTCTGGAATGAACATAGTATAAATTTGGTATATTATATCTATCAATGTAGTGAAATAATATTTCCCACTGAAAACTGGCCCTAATATAAAGTGCACGTGACATCAGAGTGAAGTGGAAGAGCACGGGCTAGAAGCTGAACAAGTCTGTATTTGCATCCTGGTGGAAGCACTTAAAAACTGCACGGTCTCGGGCAAGTCATTTAAGCTTCCTAAGCTTTAGTTTTCTTATCTGCAGAACAGGGATATAACATTTCTGGCGTGTTTGTGGTGAGAAGGAGAGACCAATACATTTAAAACAAACAAAGAAAAAAAGCACATGGCCAAAACTCTAATACATAGTAAGTAAATATTTGATAAATGGAAATGCTGATTTTTAGGAAGTCAGTCCCACTTCGAATGTGGGTATTTTTTTTAAAGCCCAACAACAACAAACATCCCACTGGAAGTTTTTGATCAGTTATGCTGTTGCTGTATAATGATCATGGTTTAGTCTTAATGGCATGTGGTCTCAATAACCATAAGTGGTTGGAAGTTGGGCTGCCTGTAGAAGCAAAAGGAGAGACGAGATTGGTATAACTCAAGTTTCACTAATATCTCACTAGGCAATATCTCATGCCTTTTCTCCCTCTCTTCCCTGCCTCTTCTGCTCAGCCTCCTTTCTCCTTCCAGCAGGAGATCTGCTTGCCCCATAAACTGTTCCACTGAAGAAGCAGGAGAAGCAGAATTCCTGAGGAGGTGACACTGCTCTGCTCAGTGGCCAAGTAGGCACGTTTGTCACCAACTGGCCAGAGACCCAGGGGAAGAGGATTCACTCTGCCTTTTTTTCTTCACTGGGTATGGCCTGAAAGAAAGGGATTAAAATCCAGTGGATGTTCACTGCAAATGATAATCACTTTTCAAATGTTATGTATTTTCTTATCATTAATAGTGAGGGGCAACTTTTTTTTTGTAGTTGGCCCCAATTTGCCTCTTGTACATTATTTAAGGCACTGGGCCTGACACAGTAATAGTTACTTTTAAAAAGCAACGACATGTGTATTATGAGAATAAACCACTCAACATATGCCAAGAACTCTTTAGAATAAAAGTAACACTAGAGTACAATTACTGATGAATTCTTATAGTATATAAGCAAGTGGCTCCAACTTGAAACTTACATGATAGAGGAAACGTAAGGAAAAGAAACTTATAGGAAAGGTGTTTCATGCACACACAGAATCTTTTCACACAGTTGGTGAAGCCACATGGAACCAGTTTGAATATTATCATTATCCATAGTCTCTCTCATTAAACACCTAAGAAAACACTGTAAAATTGTTTAAGGATACACATTACCATATCCAGAGCTATATCCAAGCAGCAAATGATTACAACTGCTTATAAATTCTAGGCAGCTGATAATTTAAAGTCCCCATGAAAGCCCCAAGCTTATTTGATTGTTCTCTTAATTACTGGGCTCTATGCTATCAAATATTTGTGTAAGACGAAGCCTTTCTTTGTGGGAGTGGATAATAACTGTGCTTACACTTTGAAAATTTTGCCTTGAGTTATTAAGATTTGCAATTCTCACTTTTGTTCCAGGGAAAGGTGTTTAGCCATTTTTAGAAAACAGGTATCAAATAATCAATCGTCAAACACCCCAGAAAGTTTCCGCCCTAGACAAGTGCAAAATCTCAGGTATTAGCAATCCACCTCCAGAAACAGATCTCCAAAGGGTGAAAAGGGGGGAGAAAGGATGTGTCACTTTTCTAGGCGAGTATATTGTGATCGGTATGTGTTGCGTGCATTAAGAAACTATATTTGCTTCCTAACTGCCGCTTAGAAATCAGCCTGGAAAAGTCCTGGGAGAGATCGCACAGAGGCAGGCAAGCCTGAGCCTCGCTCCCAAGCTCCTCCAGTGCCCTGCTCTTCCAGGCGCGTGAAGAATAAACAGACTGTGGTCATTGATCTCCTGGTGGTGTTGTTGCACTCTGGGAAATGCTGGGGGTGTCCAGGGACGCCGCGCAGTCAATGGATGCGCGTCTGAAGGGAATTGCAGAGATGGGGAAAGAGGACACGCACATCGGCGTACAGCAGAAAGAGAAGGCTGCAGGGAGGAAAAGAAACGTGTTGCTCGAATTGTTTCTCTGAGTCCCTCTCTCCATCGCCCTCCTCCAAACCCGCGGCCTCCCCCGAGAATCCCTGCCCCCTCTCCCGCCCTCTCCTGGACTCCAGCTCTAGTAGGATCACTGTCAGGCACCCCCGCCCCCGCCCCACCCTGGTTTGAGATTTAATAGGATTTTTTTCCCCCCTGGCAAACCGGCAGCTGTTTTAAGTCAATGAAAGTAAGATTAGAAGAGATAAGCGCCCGAGCAGCCCGGGAGCTGTCAGAGCACACACTTAAATCAGCCCCACAGCTTCTGCTCAGGGCTTTACCTACGGAGTTTCCTCTGATGCTGATGTAACTCTGAGGGTCTCTCTCTGGGCTCCACGCACCGACTTCAGTGTCGCAGCGGCAGGAGCCGAAGCCCAGCACCCAGCCTTATTTTCCCTTCAATATCATTCCCCGGCTCCTGGGCACTGGGTTTTGTTTTGTCTGGGTTTTTGTTGTTTTTTTTTTCCTTTTTGCTTCACTCACACAAAACCAAACCAGTTCAACCACCCGGGAGGCAGGGATGAGAGCGCCTCAAAACTTTTCTTCCCTCCACCCCTAAGGAGTAGGTGGGTGCAAAGTGCCGGCGGCGGCGGCGGGGACCCGCAGCGCCGCGCCGGGCTCCGGGTGGCCGTGGTGGCCGTACCCGCCGAGCCACCGGCGGCTCCGACTCCGCGCAGGGCGGACGGCGCCGGGCCTCCCGGAAGGTGCCGCGGACCCCGCAGCGCCCCGCGCGCGCCCGCCTGCGAGCCTCACTGTTTGCAAAGCGGGGTGGGGGGCACGGAGGGGCCCAGGTGATGGTTGCAGGGCAGCGGGTGAGGCTCGGGCGCGGGGAAGAAGTTGACAAAGGGACTTGACTAAACATGAATGCGTATTTATAGATGCGAGCTCCATCGAGATCTAGAGATATCCCACTCTCCCTGCCTCCCTTCCAAGCCTGCCATTGCATTTTATCGCTCCTTTAAGTGGAGGGCAGATTTTTTTTTTTTTTTTTTTTTTAACATTCCTGCACCGTGTGGGTAATCACCGCGTTATTTACAATCTAGTTACTCTGCAGCAGACGGGGAAGAAAACTCTGGGGCTCGTTCCCTTCGGATGGATAGAGGGCGGCCGGGCGGCGAGCTGCACGAAGGAGGTCAGGGTGGGCTTGCGGGAGCTCGGGGGCGACCTGGAGGGAGCGGGAGTCCCCGGCGCCGCCCCCGCGCCCGCCCCCGCCCCCGCCGCACCCCCCCGGGGCGGGCGCGGGCCGCGGTGACCGCCGGCTGGTGCGCTGCCCTCGCCTCCCCCATTGTTCCTACTGTCTTTTTGCCTTTTGTTATTTGCACTCGCATTGTGTTGTTTGTCTCTGAAGCCGCCTCATGACCAGCAAAGGGATTTCACCTCGTCCTTGAGAGCAACACAGGGAGCGCGAGCGAGCGGGCGAGAGGGACACGCGCGCGCACACACACACCGGCACACACGCGCACACACAGACACACACACACACAGAGTGAAAAAGGCGAGCCACCAAAACCCATCTCCAGTCTCCTCCCGGGGGCCCCCAGCCCGCCACTGTGCCACTTTGCATCCCACGCCGGAGGAGACGTTAACGAGACCGGGTAAGGTGCGTGAATCGCAGCGTTTTAACTTTGTTGTTCGTCCCGATGTTGTTGTGGGCAGACCTCCAAGGCGCAGAGCTCCCCTCTGCCGCTCGCCGGGCCCGCCACTCAGCACTCGTTCCCGGCTCCAGCTGGAGACCGGCGGAGGAGGGAGGGGGCCGCCGCCGGAGTTTCCTCAAGTACAGAGGGAGGGGGACTGGGCTGGGGGTAAGGCAGCGGCGGGAGGCGGCTCGGGACTGGAAGTGGCCCGGTCAGCCTCGGGGGGCGGCCGTCCGGGGGACCCTGGAGTGTGGCCTTGGACCCAGACCAGGAAGCGGGATGATAACTTTATATTTTGGTTGGGAAGCCTGCGTACTGTTGCCGGTATTGTTTTGTAAGTGGTGGCGGTGGAGGTGGTGATGCGAGGTGAGGGCGGGAGTGCGGGTCTGGGCATCTCGGCGAAAGCCTAGGGACAGACCCTAAAAGTTGGACAAAGCCCCTTAGCCCTTCTGGAATACGAACACGGCCCCCAGCCCGCCCCACAACCTTAATAATCCGGCTTTTCGTCTTTTCGTTTCGCTTTCTGCAATCCCTCTCCCTACCACTCCCCCTCCCTCCCGCCCGGAATTTCGGAAACAAGTCTCATCCTCGAGGATTCTAGGGATTTCAGAGACCGGAAGCTTTAATTTTAATTGCACCTACTTTCCACCCCCCCCTCAGTCTGTGTACAAAGTGAAGACCACTCACGTGTCATGTCACTTTAAGCGCGGGTTTGGGAAATCTCGGTGGCACTTTGGGGCTACAGTAATAAGAAGCGATGAAAAAAGGTTATACGAGTTGAAATCAAATTGGATTTGGAAATGTTTGCGTTTGAGAGCAGCAGTTTGCTGAGTATTGATCTGCTGGCATCTGATGCACACGAAGCACTGTTTACATATTTTAATAGTCATTTCCCTTACACTTTGCAAAGCGGATATATTAATAAATAGATTGACCCTGGTGGATATCCGAAGACGATGGTTTCTGTGACTAAATGTGGAGTGTGATGAATGTGAATTCATTTTAATGTCTTCCCTTCTCAGCTAAAGCAGGTCAAAACGAGGAATTCCGTGAATATGCAGAGCCCTACCCTCAGTGCCAGCCAGTCCAGGCACTCTGGGTGACAGTCAACTGTACTTCTTCACAGAAGTTTAGGGATTTGTTCTAACCCAACTGAGATCCTCGCAATATCCAGATATCCAAAGGAGTTTGTCATGAAAGGCATGAGGAGATGTCCCTGGGGACTGCCTTCAGGCTCTGCACAATTCTTTAGTCAAGGGCAAGACCAAGAGAAATCTGTGGGATTTTGGGTAATAAGTGTGGGAATCTGCAAAGGGACTAGACAGAGTGATTTGTTTCCTTGCTTTCCATAAATAATGTCCCCTAGTATCCTTAAAACACACACACACACACACACACACACACGCGCGCGCGCGCGCCAATGAAATAGTCTTGTGGGAGATTTGTAGGCAATGGACATTTCAATCAGAAAAACCAGAGGAAAATTTTTGATCAGGATTACAGGAGTGAGGCTTGATTGCCAAGAGTGATTAGGTTAAGGGCCAGATGGTTTTAAAGTATACGGAAATGTTTTTTAAGTTTGACTTTTATAGCATTTAAAAGGAGGACGATTTCTTAGAGTCTTTACAGAACTGCTAAATTTTGATCTGTCTAATTTTAAAGGAATTCAGCTGTATGAGAATTGCTCTTAGCTCAGATAGGGAAGGAATCTGGTTTCAAATGCAGATACATGGAACAAAGTTTCTAGGGGTGCTTCTTCCTGATTTAAATATAGCTCCCAGGCTGAAGCCTAGATAAATTCAGCCACAATGATTTAAAATCGTAAGTACTTACACTGAAAGTTCTCTTAGGCATTGTGCAAAGTTCTCTTGCAAATTATGCCATCAACTGTTTATTCCTCAGAACTATACAAGATAAAAATCATAAGCATCACTTAAAACTGATGCAATACAGCCTTAAATCCTTAAACTGGTAGGGATTGCTTTTGTTTGCCTAAAAGGTAGATCTTTCATCACATGAGTTGTTTAAAAACATTTAATTGTGGGGGTGGAAAGGGATGTGCATAATTATTTAGTTATTTGTGTTAATTATATAGTAGCATACTCGCTTGAAATTCTTTCTTTTTTTCCCTTTCTTTCTAGTGGTCTTCTAACAACCTTGTACATGAAGAATCAAGAGTTTTTTATTTGCTTGTGGGTTAAAAAAATTTTCTTTTTGTAGCCTTTTTTGAATGGGCAGTATTGATCCAATCTGACACAGACTTGAAAGCGTAAACTCTTAATGCAGGAAAACAAGCTTCAATTCTTAATACAGAAACCCTGTATTAGTTTTGTCGTTCAGCTTAAACAGTTCTGGTTGAATGGCATATTGTATACAGGATTCAAAACTCCCAAACTTCTTTGGTAAATAACCAGGCATCATCTAAATGCACATCCTGTTTAGACTGACACGTGGTTTTGTAGAAGAAAAAAATGAATATACACTTAGAAAGCTGCTATCTATGGAGTATAGTAAATAGTGAATAACACCAGAGTGAAATTTATACTCAGGTATGACAGATTCTTTTTTTTTTTTTTTTTGTCCTTGTGGTAGGTAAGGTATGAGTTATAAGAAGAGTTTAAATTTTCAAATTTTCTTTTTCCAATTAAAGGAATGAATTTGAATGCTTGAAGAATGTTTTTTCTTATAAAGCAATTTAAAAATGTGATACAATGCTCATAAGAATGTACTATCTTCTTGCAAAACCTCTATTCTTTTACCAAGTAAGAAGCAATAATTTCTTTGAAGCTATGTTCAGTTTATATATATATATATATATAACAAGACTTACAGGTCAAAACTTCTGTTTAATAATCTCCCCAAATACATTGCATTTCAGGTAACTAAGAGTTTTAATGCTGATTTAGATTTCCAGCAGATATAATTGTTGGATAAGATTGATTGCCTTAACCTGGGTGATTCACCCAATATCCGATCAACTCCAGTGGTAGAAAATGCTATAATTAGAGTTTTGAGAGTGACCTGGAAACTTATTTGTCTAGGCCTAACGTCAAATGCATTCCCTCACGCACTCATCACAATTTTTTAGTCTGAGAAATGTAGATTTATTTTAAAGGCGAAGAAAGTGCTTGGCTGTTTCAAATAAACTATATCCTGAATTTAGATTTGTAGATAGTTAATAAAATGAAAGTCCAATTTTGTTCCAAACATTGTTTTAAAACACCCATTTGTAAATTGTCTACATTTGGTTTTCATATGTTAATGATTTGGGATCTGAAACTTATTTCAGAAAGGCATTTTGGTTTATCTTAAAAAACACCACAGAAAACTGTCTAAACAACTCTGTAAATAAACTGTTCCAAATGCCTCAATTTGATGAATGAATTAAAGAATTATGGTTCTTAATCCAATTATGATCAGTCTTGTTATTCCATTTCCCATTTGGGGGAGCTTGGGGAGTTGGAATAGTAAATGATTCTCAAATGTGAGTGGGGTCTTTGTTGTTTATTTTTTGTGTGTGATGTAACGTAAATAATCACTCATACCTAACATTTAGGAGGAGGATTTTAGATGTGGGGAAGTTATTTAATGATCTTCAAATAACCAGGAATTCATTTGCATGAGAAGTTGCTGTTCATGGAAGAATAAAATGAAATTTTTAAAAATATTTAGCAAGGATCTAACTTTTTGCTTAAAAATAATGAATTGTGGTATTGAATGGTGGAGAAATGGAGCACTTAAGGAAGGCTCAGCAGTGGGGCAGACACTCAGGCACTTTTAGTCACTTTCAGCTGGGCCATACTGGAACATTTCCTTAGACCAGAAGTCCCCAACCTATGGTGAGTTGTATAATTATTTCATTATGTATTACAGTGTAGTAATAGAAAATAATAGAAATGAAGTGCACGGTAAATGTAATGCACATGAATCATCCTGAAACCATCCTTTCCTGCTCTGATCTGAGGAAAAACTGTCTTCCATGAAAACGGTCGCCGGTGCCAAAAAGGTTGGGGACCACTGCCTTAGACTGCTATTTAATGATAACCTTTACCAAATTGAATTTCCTTGTCTTTAACATTGAGTCAAGGTCAAATGTAGACTAGCTATGAGTTAGACGGATGGTTTTGGGGTTGTTTCCTCCAAACCCTTACCCCTTGAGCATCTACATAGGTGCTTTTGAATGCTCTCCTGATGAGGACCCGGAACTTCAGGATGAGCCCTTGACAATAGTCCATTTTGCTTTGATGGACCTTTCCATATTCCTGCCCCATTTGCCTAATTTAACCTCTGCGTCATAAGCTAATTAATTCAAAGATGTTAATGGTTCATTATGGTTTAATTCTCTAACTAGGTGATATTATTATCATTTTTGCAGTTTATTATGATGATATAATTCCTTAGACTAAAACTTGTAGAGACTACAGGTATCAAGGAAAGCTGCTGGGGGGAAAATATTTATAAGCCTGGGGATTTTTTCAGTAGCACCCAAAACATACCTTATAGGCAACTAGGTAGCTCAAGGCATGTTGTGCTTCCTGCAGCACCAATTAAAGTCTTGGAGGTGAGGAAATTCAGGAAGGAACTAGGAAGTGAAAGAGGCTATCTCATTAGATTATGGACCTCTTCTGTTTAGGTCTATGATTCATTTGGAGTTCTGAACTTCCAGGGCTCATCCCCTTTTCTTAATCTCTAAAACTGAAAATTATAATGCCTATTCTTATAGTGATGTTGTGTGAATTATACTAGACAGTATATGTGCACTTCCTAACATAGTGTCTGTCATGAACTAGGTGCTCAATTAAGTGTTAGCTACATTCTTCTCTCCCTCCCAGTCCAGTCTAGGTTCTGATAATTAATGATGTTTGAAGCTTCATTTTGTACTTACTTTGAACTTATTTGAGTCGAAGGAGAAAAAATGTATCACTTTCTTGAGGCTGAGATCAACACTTTAAAATAGTGATTGAGTTAACATCTATATATGATCTCTGACAACATAGTTTTATTATGATGCTGTATTTGTGCAAGTGTGAATTCTATTTTTTATTCATGTAAGTGCTCCTTCAGTAATTAACATTTTTATCCTACATAATAGGTAGACAAATAAAAACTTTAGAACCTAATTCTGTATATTTCTCCTCTTGTTATCTTTTTTTTCAATTTCCTGTTAGATAAGAACTAGTGAAAGTTGACTGATGTTTAATGCATTGATATTCATCCACCTCTGGGTTATATTAAGTTATAGTATGTGTGGATAAAAAGAAAGTCCATTTGGAAAAACTAATAAATCTGATTTTGCAGTGCTTTGCCCTATAGAGTCAACAATTCCTTCAAAGAGAATCTCATAGGTTGGTTGATTTGTTTAAATTGGGTGCAAGGAGAAAGGCACCATAAATATACCATTGCCTGATTTAAAAAGGGTATGTACAGTAACATGGAGAAATTAGTGGTTGTTTTCTCTTCCTAATGAAATAGAATTTGTCTGTAAGTACGACTGATCAAAGAAAAAGGAAAGGCTTCTTAAAAAGGCAAATAAATGTCTTGGTTGTTGCATTAATTTGGGTTCGTCAAGAAGCAGATGCCAAGATGGGATTAGACCTGTGAGAAGTTTATTGGAGGAGGGAGCAGTTCAAGACCAGAAGGGCCTTTTGACCGTGAATGAGGCAGGTGTTTGACACTTATGCAAGGAGAGGGGAAAGGAAGGATTATTAAGTAGGAGGAAGCTCAGCATTAAGGCAGTCCCTGAAAGGTTTGGCTAGGCAAATGGGAGTCAGCCAATGGAGAAGTCCTCTGTCTTGAAGAAATGGCTGGTATCAGCGTCCCCCAACTATGCTTGGTCACTGGCTAAGAGCAACTCGAGGAAGCAGCTAGGAGCAGCTTGAGGAAGCAGCTAGGAGCAGCTCAAGGAAGCAGGGCCTCTGTGCATAAGTGGTGCCAGAGTCACAGGAGCAGCAGCTGGGCAGTGAGTCAATTACACTCAAAACAGGAGATCTGAGTGGTATTGTTGTGGTTTGGCTGTATTGCCCAGGGGTTGGTAACATTTGCTCTGGTCAGGTGGACCTGCCCCCCCCCCCCCACCCCGCCCCACCCCGCCCCACCCTCCGTCCCCGCAAAACGTCTGGCAATTTCTTGGAGCTCTCCTCTACTCCTCTACTGTAAAATGAGTGTAATGATGGTATCACCTCACTAGTAGGGATTAAATGAGGGTATATGAGATCATCTATAAGCCCATAGTATCATGTGTGACATAAAGTAAATGCTCAATATATATTGCTCTCTTTTTAACGTACTCACAAAATGCAACTGAGAGGTATAGGTGAATTGTATGAAATGATCTTAAATATATCTAAACAATGGATGTTTCATGTACTCAGAAGGCATTGTTTATGCAAGCAGATATCCTTAATGCTTACCTTTTAAAAATAGCCCGATTTATTTCTCATGCTTCAATCCTTATTTGTATCAGGTTATAAGCTGTACACCAGCTATACCGACTGACCTTGACCATGTTCAGGCAATTTGCCCTAAAGCATGAGGTAGACAGAACTCTCTTCATTTTCTTACTTCTCTAAGCTTTCTATTCAGTTGAGTAGCAAGGCACTGTAAGTCTGCATTTTATCTTGAGCCTCAAACACCTTGCAAGTCTTTGCTCCCCTGTGTTACTGTTACTGTTTCTAAACCAACTTGCAGCACCACAAAGCACTGAACTCAAGTGGCCCTCAGCGCGAGCTCCTGCTGTGATGAGTCACAGAGCCACCAGCACTTTGTTGCGTTAGATTTGATCACTGCCATGAGCAGTCCTTCGATTGTCAGCTAAGAGCCCCTTCAGGGAGTTGTCCCTTAATAGAAAGTCTCTTTTCTTCCCTCCCGTTGTAACTTTAAATTAAAAGAAACTGTAGAGGAGCTGGTGGCATTGCAGCAGTTCATTCTTCTACCCACTGGGAGAACAACATCTGAGAAAAGACGTTATTGGACTGAGAATTGAGTTGTTGCTATTTTTTTGGGCCAGAGTGGGGGGGGAGGCGGTTGTGGGGGAGGATGAAGACCACGTCATTTAGACTCAGTCAGACTGATAATCAGGAATGTAATTGAGAGCAATACTTTGTTTATCCCAGGGAGCGTTTTCTGGATGTAAGAAGACACCTACTTAGCCTGTGAGTTTTAATGGGATTCATGGGACCACTGATATTTTGCCCCAGATTTTTAGGTGGTTCTGTGTGTTGTACTGTGGGAAACTGGCACTGAGACAACTGAAAAATCCAAGGAGGATGGGAGGCAGGAAAAGAGAGCTAATTTTTGACACATTCCTCAGACAAGGGACCTCTCTAGGGAATTTGTACCCAGGATAGGGACTGCTTACTGTGACGCTTTTGGCATAATTTCTCCCGAAGAGTGAACACTGGGGTATTTCATTGTCTCTAGTTAAAAAGGTTGATGAACTTACATTCGTGAGAGGAAAAGAAAAAGATGTTCGTACTTTTGACGGCATGTTTCCTAGATATTGCTCACTAAACTTCTGATTTAATTCCCCGCTGTGCCAGGTTTTATACCCTCTGCAGTTGCTGGCCTGTCCCCATTCTGGTTTAGGAACTGCCAAGAAAGCTGATGTGTGCTAAGATGTCCTGGTGGTAGTTCGTGGCTACTGGGAGCCGAAGTTGTTTGATGTGTAATATCAGGAGCAGACTGAGGTTTGCATGTAAGTTCCCGTGATGCTCCGTGTTCCTCTGCACTTTTGGCACTCTTTCTCATGTAGCTGGCAGAATCAGGCTCTTTAATTTACTCTTGCACCGGGAACTGCTTTGAACTATTAGAATTCTGTCTTGAGTTTTTTTACTTCACTCTCTCAGCCTCATCTCCACTGTACCTTCACTACTAGCAGAATAGTAGTATCTTTTTTACATTCAACCAGGAAATAAAGTGGTCATTTTAATGCACGCTAAATAAATGAAGATTCATCTCTATTAGTATGTAAAGAAGCTTAATGGGCCTGCTATTTATTTTTAGGGACTTCCTGGAGCCACCCGGAATGCTCTCCCCTTCCCACCTCCTATTTACCTATTTCTGCTTGTTGGGCTTTTCTTAACCTTTCTCTTACCACAAATTCTTTATTCTTATGGCATTGTTGTCCACTCTGCTCCGTGCTGATCTCACCGGATGAAGTGAAAGGTATGCTAAATACAGCACTGCCAGGTTTGAAAGGGGTAACCCTAGGGTCACCAGAAAAAATTTCCATTAGAAAGTAAGCTCCCTGAGGGCACTAGGGAGCTCCCTGCACAATCACAATGCCCGGAACAGTGCAGGAGCAGAACAAAAGACTGCTGAGTGCTGGTAGTTTGCAGGGGAGTTTCATATTGAGTCAAGGCAGCCCTGCACGGTGGGGAAATGGGAAAACAAGCAGCTGGGGAGCGTTACCATGTTGCAGGCACGGTGCTAGGTGCTTCACACGGATAGTCTCATTTAATCCTCTCAGCCCTCACTATCAGCCGGATATTAGTCCCCTTTCACAAATGAACAAACAGACTCCACTGGTCAAGCGACTTGCCCATTTTCTTCAGCGCCAGTGAGCAGGAGAGTCATTGCCATTTCAGCCTGTTTGGTCACCGCGTTTGCACCTTTCCACTGTGCCAAGATGTTGGGGTGGGATTCCTCTCTGTAAAATGGGAGCACTAACGATACCTGCCTGTCTACCACATGAGACAGGAGGAAGCCATGAGAAGTAATTTCCATATGTTGATGATTATTATTGAGTACCCACTAATCCACATGTTAACCAGAAATATTTATTGAACACACAGATATGTGTTGTTTATACTTAAGGAGAAATATTTTATAATTTAAGCAGAAATTTTGAATACATAAAAACTGACATTAAAGGAAATTACAGAACAGTGTTTCTCATAGGTGATCACCCAATCACCTAGTTGAAAACCACCTGGGATATTTGTTAAAAATAGACCTTTCTGGGTCCCACTCCAGACATACAGAACCTGAATCTCTGTGGTTGTGACCTTTTGATCCCACATTTTTAACTAGTATAACTGATGATTCTTGTGCACATAAAAGTTTGAGAACCAGTGATAAAAAAATATTGATTTAGTTTGGTAGTAAGTTATATATGGCATATGGAATTTAAGTAAGATGCTCAAAGAGTAGTGGTAGTGCCAAGATAAAGCACAGCTGATTGTTGGACTGCCAGGAAGATTTTTTTTTTTTTTTGGATAATGTGTTTTTAAGAGTTTTGAAATAAAATTTTAACAACCATGAGTAATTTTGAGTGCACAGAACGTAAGTGAGCTTAGAGTCAAGAGTGAGAGGACCTGTCGAAAAGTAACTAGGGGCTGAGGTCAGGGGAAAGTGGCAGTTACAGGTATTCTAGCCTGGAAAGAAATTTTTAACAGGCCAAATTGAAGATGAGTAAGTAGACTGAAGACCAGAGGTTGATCTATTTATCCAGCTCTGTATTCCAAATACTTAGCACAATGTCTGGCAATGTAAGAGACATACTAGGTGCATAAAGACATTTGTTTAGTGAATGAGTGAAAACAGAGTTGTATATGGAAAACAGACTGAAGTTTGATTATGATTACTGTGAATAAAGATGTCAAAAAAGAATATGCTGAACAGGAGTCCTAGTGAGATAAGACAAGGACAGGATTTTAATTAGACTAATATGGTCCTCACAGGGAAGTGCCTTTATACAAACAAACAAACAATGAAGAAAACAAACCTGAGGTTTGTATGGGATCAAAACATGAGGCCACTGTGTCTGTTATCTTGGGAGCAGCAATTACTACGGGGGGAGAGGGAACTTGTCTATTTTGTTCTCTGTGTGATCACAGCACTCAACAAATAATGACAGGGCTTCCACATGGACAGGAAAAAAATAGTATTTACACAATATAGTATTTATTACACAAAATAGTATTTATACAAAAATATCTTGCAAAAAGAGAAAATAAGTCATTACACAAGCTAGCCAATAAATTGGTGATCATAAAAATAGCAAGTCCTTATAAAACTGCACGTTCTTACACAATCTATTTAGTGTTGAGTAAGGTCTCCATCTCATTGTCTACCTGTCACCAAGCAGTGCTCTGTGGCTAATTCCACTTTCATTTTACTGTTGTGAAACTCCACCATGGTGCCCAGCACAGTGTCTTACTAATATTAGCTATTTAATAAATATGTGCTGAACGATTCAATCAATGAATGAAGAGTACTGGTTTGGCACTGGGGAGAGGTGGGAAACTGAAAGCAATCTAAGAAGAGAGCTGCCCTCCTTCACTTAGAATTCCCAGGCTGACATGTGATCCAGAGACCTTTAAACAGGCAGATTTCCCCTGTAGCTCAAGGCCTGGTTATTAGAATCTTGAGGGGAAGGATGTTTGCTAAGGTAATGACTGCAAAAGTGGGTTCAGCATTGTTAGAAGAGGCAACCGTGTATTTGATCTGGAAAATGTAGGGGCGGGGTGGGGGGTGGGGAGGTAAAAAGTAATTCTAAACCTAACAAGAGTTTCAGTAGAAAAATGGCTGTAATTCAGGCAGTGTAATGTTAACATCAATGCGTGTCTCATGGCTCAAGCCCCGCACACTGCTTTGGAAATAAAAGGAGATTGTGTAAAGAATTAGCAATACAAGGCATTTTTAAGTGCTTTATTGCAGAGGCCTGTGATACTCTGCGAAATCTATGCAGACTCTTTCTTCCTGCTGTGCTTAATTTCAGAATCTGATGCTATTACCTATCCTTGGAGAAAAAAAAAAATCATTCTCTATTAACTCTTAAAAACCGAGTTTAACTTTGCATTTGTTTTCAACGTAATCTTTCTGACATTTCTTGGAAAGAGAGAAGTGTATTTAGCCATGGATTTTAGTATCTAAGATTGCTTCTAGGGGGCAGCATTAGAGTAAGAGGGCAAGTTGGAAATAATGTCGAAGGCAAAAGTTTAGAAATGTCTCAAGCAGTTTGAAGAATGAGACCCCTCAAAGGCTCAGCAGAGATTGTGTTTGGCACGACTCCAGAGCAGAAGCCAGAAAGGTAAATGGGTAGTTAAAAAGATTAGGCAGAAACCAGGACAAGCGTTAACTATCTAGGTGGCTATCTCCTTGTGACATGAAGACCTACCCACCAGGATAATTTTTTCCCTGGCATGCCATCACTGTGCCCCTTCTCCTGTCTCACATGAAAGAACAGTTGATATTGACTAAGTTACTGTCTCTAGGCAGTGCTGAACAGTTTATTTTTACTGAATCTTCCTAATAACCTTGATGTAGGTACAGATGTTGTCCCGTTATACAGATAAGGAAACTGAGCTTGCCTGAAGTAACATAGCTAGTAAGTCTTGCAACTGGGATTTGAACCCAGAGTGGTCTGATTCCTAAGCCTTTGGCACTTGGCCATTGTAATATAGTAAAAAAAAAAAAAATATATATATATAGAGAGAGAGAGAGAGAGAGAGAGAGAGTCTCGCTCTGTTGCCCAGGCTAGAGTGCCGTGGCGTCAGCCTAGCTCACAGCAACCTCAAACTCCTGGGCTCAAGTGATCCTCCTGCCTCAGCCTCCCAAGTAGCTGGGACTACAGGCATGCGCCACCATGCCCAGTTATTTTTTTTTTCTATATATTTTTAGTTGTCCAGCTAATTTCTTTCTATTTTTAGTAGAGGGGGGGTCTCGCTCTAGCTCAGGCTGGTCTCGAACTCCTGACCTTGAGCGATCCTCCCGCCTCAGCCTCCCAGAGTGCTAGGGTTACAGGCATGAGCCACCACTCCCGGCCTAGTAAATATATTTTAAGTCCTGTTAAGTCATCCCTTTTCTTCTGTACCCACTGCTATCAGTCTGAATTATTGCAAAGCTCTCCAAACTAGTATCTCTCCCTACAGTCTGCTCTATTTATAGCTGTCAGGCCAATCTTCCTGACATGCTATTTAGATCATGTTGCCCCTTTCTCAAAAATTCAAAGTGCTGGAGTACTACAAATGGATGGGACTCAGACTCTTAAGTCTAGTCTTTAAGGGCCTCTATAATCTATTTCCAACTATTCTATCTCTTCAGGCTCATATTTGAAAACTTCCCTTCAAGAATAATTTGTTTGTGATCTGGTTCAAGCTGAACGGTTTCCCAGATGACTCCCAAACTGCCTGCAATGTGTCTGCCCTATTAACTTTTCTCAGGATGCTCATGGCAGAGGCCATGCCATTGCACAAAAGCCACTGCTGACACCTGAGCTCTGTCTCAGGGACTTGTCCAGAATTGCTTTTTTCATCTGCTTCAAACCTCCTCATCGATTGACTTTCCTTGCTTCCCAATCCACTTGGCTCTGTATTTTGGCTTTCTCTTTTTTTGTTTTGCCTCTTCATTCATTCAATAATCAACAAATATTTATTGAGCACCTACTATGAGTCAGATACTATGCTAATTGCTAGAGATTCGGTGGTGTGTAGAACAGGCACACACCTTGCATACAAGGATTTAAAGTCTATTAGGGAAGATAAACTTATTTAATTACCAACACTTATGATTGCAAATTGTGGATCTGTATTTCACAGAAGTATATATAGCATATAAGAGAGGTTTCTGATATGTTTGGGGGAGGAGCAGTCAAAAGAGGCTTCCATGAGGAAGTCTCATTTGAGAGATGGTTAATGAGGTAATGAGGACAGGAGAAAAAAATCGAGGTGGAGGAAATAGCATGTTGCAAAGGTTCCAAAGAGGGAGGGAAAGGGTGTGTTTTTGGGATGAGAAGGGCAGCATGGCAGATGCAGAGTGGGAGGGAAATGAATGGAGATGAGGCCTGAGAGGTAGTTGGGATCAGATCATTAAGCCTTCTGGGCCATATTACGGAGCTGAGTCTTCATAACAAGGGTGATGAGGAACCCACTGAGGTTTCTCAAGGCACTAACAAAATTTGTGCATATATCCTATAGACCAAATTTAAGAGAGGCAGGAATGGATTTCAGCAAGCTAGAAGGGAGGCTATTGCAGTGATTCACATAAGAGAAAGATGGTGCTTGGACTATAGCAGTAGTGTTAGGGGTGGAAGGATTTCAGAAACAAACAGGAAGGGAAAATTGCAGTTTCAGAGGCTTTGTACCTCAGCCCCATCTATCTCCATTTCATTAACTTAGTGAGAGACTCCCCGTCTTTCCCTGTTTTACAACTTTAAAAAAGAGGTGCTTAAGTCCATACTTCTCCCTGTTCTCTCTCTCTGGGTGGAGAGAGATTTGACACAAAACATTTGGTGCCTCCTGTTTACATAAACATATTTGCCCTCACATTTTTATGTCTTCCCATTATATATGTCTTCCCTGCATGTAGATATCTTACAATATTACCCATCCCTTAATTTCCACATTTAATTTTACCCCTTTATGGCATCCTCACAGAATATACTGGCTGAATATCTCTCCCTCTGATCTTATGACACTTGCATCTATAATCACCTTTATGACTTTTAGCATACATTGTAACATATTGTAATCATTTTGTGAACATGTCTATCTCGTGAGAGATATTGTGAGTTTGTGCCTAAGGACATCAATGCTGTAGCTCAATATTGTACTCCTATGTTTTTTTAATTTTTAAAATTATTTTTTGTAGAGACAGGGTCTCACTATGTTGCCCAGGCTTGTCTCGAACTACTGGCCTCAAGCAATCCTCCCACCTTGGCCTACCAAAATGCTGGGATTACAGGCATGAGCCACCGTGCCTGGCCTGTATTCCTATTTTGGACCATCCTTTATGTCTTTCTAGCTGGGTGATTTACTTAAGCTCTCTCAGTCTGTGATTCCTCATCTGCAGAATGGGTATAATTATATTTACTTCATAAAGCAGTTGTGAAGAATTAATGATAGAATGAATGCAAAGTACTTAAAATAATTTCTGATACGTAATGAGTTCTGCTATATGATGACATTATATGGTTATAAACTTTCTTCTTTGAAATCAGAATGCTTTGTCTTATTATTCTTTGTCTACTTGTAGCACAGTGAATATTTGTTGAATTTAAGTTTAATTTTAAGTATCCTTTCTGCCAGGGGATACAAATACTGTGTAAATAAATCTTGCTTCTTATCTGCAAGAACCTCAATTTGATAGAGAAGCTAGTGACAGAAACTGGTTGTTATTTATTAGTGTGATAAGTATAGTGATAGAGAAATAACCCCAGCTAGAATGTTTTGAGAGCACAGAAGAGAGATTGGGAAAGGTTTTCTAAACGAACTGATTCATGAGCTGAGTATTTTATTAATCAGTTAAATACATATTAAAATAATGTGTATATATAGTATAAAATGTAAGGGTATATAATAAAATAGCACCTCTCTTCTACTGGCAGCTATAACCACTCCATTCCTACTACTTTCAATTCTGTATTTCTAAGTGAAATGTTTACTCCTTGATTTTTAAAGAATATTAGCTACCGATTGACTTCCCACTGTTCAGCTCTCTTATATTATATGTCTCCTACCCTACTTCCTAAAATCACGCATATTCCTTTTCTTATTGTCCCAATATAATTTCATTTTTTTATTATCGTTATTTTTTGGTTAAATCATTTCAGTAACATGCTTACTTTGACTATGTCCATGTTGTGTATTGCTGAGAATGTTATACACTGATGACTTTGACTTTTTAATATAACTTTTTTGGTTTCCTGGAGTTAATAATGGCCTGTGTCCAAACCCGCAAGTTTTCCTGGAAGTGCATGGTTTAGCTGGAATTCCTGTTAACACTGGCTCAATGGACATGTGGCATATCCAGGGCGGGCCTTGGGCACAGTCCACCCTAGTCGAAGGACCATTTTATTCCTGGCATCATTCAGAATTGCTGGGGCCAGGTGATAATAAAAAGCTCACCCACTTTTAGTCAGTTATATTTTTTAAATTCTCTGCAAACAGTGCTCCCCCTTATTGCTTGCATTTGGGCATTTGGGCAGTTCCCACCAACTGCCTTTGGAAAGGTTCTCAGTTAAGCTAAGCAAGGGAAGGGGTGGTGCTCTGAGTAAGTAGGAGGGTGTTCCAAGCAGACGGGACAACATGAGTAAACAGGCCTGGTGGTGATAAATAGCATAGTGCGTTTGTGAAATTACAGATCAGTCTGGGTTTGGTAAAGCATAAAGTACAGGACAGGACTAGCTGAGATGAGGCTGTGATGGCTGGCAGTGGCCAGATCTATGTGGTCTTTTCATCGTAGACTCATGTGCACTAGATTCTGTTGTGGAGGCCATGGGGGACCTTATACTTTTGAGTAACATGGTCTGCTTTGCTTGTGAATGAACTAATGACAGGTAGCCAAAAAATGGAAAACTAGCTCCTTAAGTCAGCAGCTAAAATGCTGTCTTTGCATATTTGGTGACGTATTAATATTTTAGGGGTATTCCATCAGGAAAATTTTTAGAGCACACAATCCCCCAGTATACAAACACACACATACATACATTCATAATTTATGTACATGTGTTAATACTTTAGTTAATATTCAGGGCACAATAAACACTTAGAGCAAGGTCCAGTTTGAATGATAGTGGACCTAACGCTCTATTACATCAGAGTTTCCTGGAGACCCACGCCGACCTGCAGATTTTCATGCAGTGAGTTTTAGGGAAGGGGTCTCAGGGACACTACCTGGGAGGGGGCAGGGGAAGCAGGGTGGGCAGAAGTGTGATGCAGCTGAGGTGTCAGCTGGTCTAGGGGGGAGCTCTGGAACTGGATGGCTCCTCAGAGGTGTTCTGAACTGAGGCCAAAGGACAAGAACTTCGTAACTGCACACGGGGGTGGATGTGGGCCATCCCTGGGGAAGAAGCACGACTTTGAGCAAGGGCAATTCTTGGGAAGGGACCAAGCTGGGAGCCTTGAGCAGCCAATACTCCTGGCAGCTGGGAGAGTGAGTGCTGTTGGGCAGCACACCACACCATGCGCTACAAACCACCTTTCTTTTTATTCTGAGACAGTCTCACTCTGTCGCCCAGACTAGAGTGCCGTGGCGTCATCATAGCTCACTGCAACCTCAAACTCCTGGGCTCAAGTGATCCTCCTGCCTCAGCCTCCCGAGTAGCTGGGACTACAGGCATGCGCCACCACACCCGGTTACAAATAACCTTTCTGATAACTTCTCTGTTTTTTCGGAATTCTCAGATGTTTCTTGAAATATGGCTGCCAAAGAGCTAGCAGTCAGCCTAAGAGATAACAATTCTGCCATTTTCCTGTGTTCACTTATGTTTGTGTTCTTAGTATTACTTGAAAGGCTATACTATTTTTTTTTGCAGGAAATATTTTTAAAGCCTTTGTCCATTTTATACGGGCTAATTTAGCTAAAAATTAGGCAATGTAATCCATAATCCACTTCCTCAAGCATATGAAAACTGTCATGTGTTACAAAATGGTGAAACAAAAGAGAGAGAAGAGCACTAACATTGACTCCTTACTATTGTGAAAATGAGGGCACCCGTGGCAATCTATTAGTAATTAGATTAAAAACAATAAAACATTATAGATCATCTTGAATTTCTGGCTTTGGAGAAACTTCCTTATGGAATGAAACCAAGGAAACATTTTAACTGGACGTAGGACACCCGATTGGGCCTAAAGATATGATGATGGTAATGGTGTCTCTTTGTGTACTGTATACTGTGTTGCTCAGTATGTAGACAACAGATAATTAGCCAAAAACTGTAGTCCTAGCTTTTTCAGGTTCCCAGATGGGCATCTAAGTCAATCCTCTCCTAAATTTTTTGACCATGTATATGCACCATCAATTAAAAAATATATTTCTTTACTAATAGTAAACACACAGAAAAGGATGAAATAGAGAGAATAAAGAATATCTACAAAATAAGAAATATAAATAAAAGCTATAATATTTTCCACTAAAGTGCCAATAGATTATTTTTCTTTTTCTTTTTTTTTTTGCACCCACTTTAAAGGCTACTGAACTAGTCCAAGTTATATACTAAATGGGGAGAAAGTGCATTGGAGACAAAATTTGACAATGTAATGGGTTTGACATCTGCAGCTATTTAAATGAGATAGTACGGGCTCTATGTGTTAAAAAGTAAATTGAAGAAAAAAATAAGGTTTTGGAATATAGTTGTGATGCTTTAAAAATTTTTTTAAAATCATGGGGGAAATGCGTGGGTGTGTGTATCTGTGTGTTCACTGTGTGTGTGTGCGCTAGCCAGGGTCATAATGACTTAGCCTTTACTTCTGTTTAGCAATTCCTCATAATTAACTAAAAGGTTGAGGCCACAGTGACATCATTACCCTTCTGTATATCTGGCTCTAATTTATGACCCATATCCTGCCTTATTTCCCAGAATGCTTTTGAATGTTCTCTCATTGCTTATTTTTTCTTAGATTCATCAATTTATAAATCAGTTAGAGGCAATAATTAAAAGATATCTTTATGTATGCCATCTCAGCAATAGAGAATCTGAAAAGACAAAACCTTCCATAATATAATATGTTAGAATTTTAAATGTTTATAAGCATTTTTCTGGTAAAACTCAGCCTGGGTTTATAAGAATTATCCCAGAGTCATCTTGTGCCTGAACTTCAGATAGCTTGGCTTCCTTATTAACATCTTTTATTTTGCTAATAAAAATTCATTTCAGTTATGTTCTCGTTTTTTTATTTAACAGTGCCTGCTCACAAGATATTGTTTGCTTTAAATTTCTTGGAAGGAAGGGGATAAATACATTTCAGGTAGCATTATTATTACTTTTCATTATAGATAAAATTAAAAGGTAGCTGAATTTGGAACTAGTATATAGAAGTCTTAACAAGGACATAGTAATCATGGTTGGGTCCTAAGGAAACCTAATCACATAATCTTAAACATAGTTCATAAGTTAAAAGGCAGAAACTTTGTTATGTTAGAGAGTGCTATTTTGAAAAATAATAAAAATTAAGATTCTTTTTTTATACATGTACAAATTATTTTTGCATTATTGAGTAAAGAGCATATATTGTCTCTCAGAAAAATATTATGCTTTGAAATCCTCAGGTGACTTCATCCATACTTGTTCTTAATGTCTTTGCAAGGATTTGCATATTGATCTTAATAGTAATTTAATATGTCTAATAGTAATTTAAAATAAACAATGTTGTTGAATTTGACTAATCTTGACTAGTGTTCATTCAAAAAAATTTTATTAAGGGTCTATTCTTTGTCTCATGTGAGCTGAGTAATGGAGTTACACTGCTGAGCAAAAGAGATTTGGTCCCTGCCCTTTTGGGGGGCAATCTAGTGAGAAATATGAAGGTTGTTCAGCTAACCATGCCAACAAAGACAGAGACCAGAGAGACATTCTATTTTCCAGTGTCATTTTGATTGGTAGCTGGACTGCTGATTTTTAAAAAAATCATTAAAGCATAGAATCTCAAATGCTGTCTACATTAAATATTTTTTTTTTTTTTTTTTTTTTTTTAGACAGAGTCTCGCTCTGTTGCCCGGGCTAGAGTGAGTGCCGTGGCGTCAGCCTAGCTCACAGCAACCTCAAACTCCTGGGCTTAAGCAATCCTGCTGCCTCAGCCTCCCGAGTAGCTGGGACTACAGGCATGCGCCACCATGCCCGGCTAATTTTTTTTTTTCTATATATATTTTTAGTTGGCCAGATAATTTCTTTCTATTTTTTAGTAGAGACGGGGTCTCACTCTTGCTCAGGCTGGTCTCGAACTCCTGAGCTCCAGTGATCCGCCCGCCTCGGCCTCCCAGAGTGCTAGGATTACAGGCGTGAGCCACCACGCCCGGCCTACATTAAATATTTTATGATTTTTTTTAACATATATCCTTATCAATTCATCAGTGTTGTATTGTTTATGAGTTTTTGTTAGTTTGTCAAGTAATTGATGTATAATCAAGGCTTTTAGGTATGGGTCTCCTAAGTGACAGTCCTTATTCTGTTGGGTAAGCCACACCCATAATACATATTGGAGGGCTTTTATTTTTGATTTGTTAAAAATGGCAGTAGAGCTCAAAGGCATTTGGCAAGCAGTCTAAGTGCAGAATTTGCTAGGTTTTTTTATTCTTTTATTCCAATTTTGTGAAGTTATTTGACACCTAATTTAGTGGTTTTTAAAAACCGTTTGTGTTTATTCTTTCCAAAGCATTCAAATGAGGGTCACCAAAACATCCATTTTTGCCCTCATATTTCATTAGTTATGTAATATTTAATTAATTTACACAATTATAATAACAAATGACATGAATCAGACTTGGGATGAAGCAGACAATTACAGTGGTGAGAGCGGGAATGTGTGGGTTGCTAGAGGAGCCTTATTGCCAGCAGGGTACCACCCACGCCAACAGGGTGTTTCACAGGGCATGGGGGACATCAGTTTCTCTGGTGACTTAGAGAATGTAGGTTGACTAAGAGCGTGGTACTGTACATATGTATAGTGATCAGTGCTATAGAGTGTGTTATGGAGGAAGAGCACAGAGGAGCTGGGAGGAGATACCGGGTAGCCTGATTTACTCTGGAAGTCCCAGAAGGCTTCCATGAGGAAGACACATTTGGGCTGTGGTATGAAGACAACCAAGGGCCAAGTAGTTGAAGAAGGTGTGGGTGACTGGGATGGAGAACAGCATGTTCACATCTTGAAAGGTTAAGGAATTAAGAGAGCAGTGTGGCTGGGGAAAGGTTATGAAGGGTGAGGCTGGAGAGGCAGGAGTCATCTCATGTAGGGTCTTGTAGGTCCTGCTAGAGTTTGGGGGTTTTATCATAAAAGCAATGGCGAGTAATTAAAGGATTCAGATTTTCGATTTTGGAAAATGGGATAGAAGGAACATCTGATAGGTAGTGATGAGAGTATTCTATGTAAGAAGTGTTGTTCTTATCCTGAAAACTATTCATTCTAACACTTTTTGGGGGCTGCATCCTGCTACGTGACTAAATGGGTGTTTGAAATACTTGAGGAAAAGCAGAACCTAAATTTATCATAGTTTAAATCTTTTATCACCCAGAAAGACCTGGAACAGTATTTTCTATACTGTACTCTTGCTTACCATTCTCTCTTTTTCTCTCTTTTTATAGTTGTATTTATGTTCACCGTTTCAGCACATTATGTTCTCAAAACAATAGGAAAAAAAAGGAAAAGTCATTCTTTTAAGCTTGTACCATGCTATTGACTTTCTTTGAAAGGACAAGTGTGTTTATTTTATCACCATGAGTCTAAAAATTAACCATGAAGCATCCTTCTATACTTATAAACTACATGTAACAAAGAAATGCTTTATTGTGATTTCATCAATAATTCAAATGCAACTTAAGGGAAAGTAGGGCAGCAAAAGGAAAAAAGCACATTTGTTCCATAATTGAGTCGATTAAATAGTATTGAGTACCATTGTCATAGTCATATTGATGAAACAACTTTTATAACAATGAAGAATCTAATAAGAAATAAGACCTCAGAATTATGAGGCAGTGTCAGAGACATTTCTTCATTTTTTTTCTATTGTGAAATACAAATAGTGAAAGCAACCTTTTACTAGTGTGCAATAATAAAGGAACAGCTTTTGAAAGGTGCTTTCATCGGGATATTACTAGTTTCAAGGCTGTGCAGTAATAGCCCAGGCTATTTTGGAACTGTGCATACATTAGTTTTCTCGTGCAGCATGATACAATAATGTGTGAAAAAGTGTACGATCGCACCTTGTTTAAATTTGCAGTTTTTGTGCATAATGCCACAGTGAGCTCTTGTCAGGGTTTGACGGTATATAGGAGAAAAAAGTTTATAGAAGCCTACAGATTGGGGTTGGTTGTAAATATCTGACTATAAAAATGAGGTTTTTAAAAAATTGCATGTCACTTTTCTGAAAGATCAAAAGAGTTATGTTAAATTGGTATTATATGTAATATTTTGCAAATCAACTTATGGTTAGCTTCCCACCCAGTGGAAGCTTCAGAATGCACGTATGTAGCCATCTAAATGAAAATGTATATCTGCTCTATTTAATGTTTGCAGGGTATGACTGAAGAGTACAGAGTTTGATTTTTGAAAACAATGATTGCACTGTAATTTATGCCTTCATATTAATGTTGTTTTTCAAAATTGTCACCCAGAGAAGCAAAACTCTTATTCCAATGATGCCCTTGTTTAAAACATTTTGGAAAACTTCCTCTTTCAGAATTGCCCTTTGAATCATTTGCAAGCCTGACTAACACATCCATCTCATTACTTTCTAATCGCATTTTATACCAAGATTCATCATTCTTTTTTTTAATTCACCAGAATTGGCTATAAATGTCTCTCTGAAATGATGAAAATGGCTCAAATTGACTTTCAAATTATGAAATTTGTCACCACTGAGGATATTTAGAAGTGTGTGTGCATGCATGTGTGTGTACAGACTTAGAAAGCAGTTTCAAAAGGAGGTAAAAACATTGTGATTACTGGCTGATCTCTGAGTGAGTGGTGTTCTAAGGTGACCACTAAGAAGAGAAAATACACTTGTACTTAGATGATAGTGTATGTTTGTTTAAAAAACAGTTACGTTATTTTTTAATGACACTGTCCATTAGTTTTTACAACGTATACAAAGAAAAATGCAACTATGTCTTTTGGAACGCAAGGCCAAAATACCTTTACATAATTAGTAGCCCATTTTATTATTAAAACAATTAAAGGATTAAGCAACTACAGTGCCAATCCTATGTTGCAGATTCTTCAGATAAGGTCCTTACAGGGGAATATTTCTATGATTTTATTTAAATACTACCATTTAATGGCTGATCTGTAAATATGTATATTCATTGGCATCTTACATAATTCATACTAGCTTTCATGTCATTCTAAGGTACCAGTTGGTAATGCTAGAAATTTTCATTTTAGTTGACCTCTTCATAAAAATAATTGACCCAGTTTTCACAACTGTTAGTTATTGTTTTCTAACCATCAGTAAAGAACCCAAATAGTTACATGTACTTGAAATGTAAAATAGTTGGAATGAATTCCAAATATTTTCTTAATTTAAGAAATCTGTGATCATTCAATGTTTATGTGTTGAATGATTTATGAATAAATGAAAATGAAGTAGGTCTAAATTAATGCACGCATCCAGAAGTTCACCGTTTCCTCCCACTTTAAACATCTTTATTGTGTTCTTTCTTAAATATGTAGGAAATGAAAGAAATGATTGCCACGTAGACTTAGGTGAGTAGTTTTATTTTCTGAGTATTGAATTGGAATTAGTACTGTCTAATGGAAAGAGAGCAAAACATCAAGGAAGAATTTTGCAGGGATCAGTTTTTGTGACCCTGTACTATCTATGTAATTTCTGACTTCCAGCCTTTGGGTATTACAGTATGGGTCAAATGCCTATATTTAAAGAATGTTGTTGGTAGCTTTTTGAAAATGGATGGATTTCAGTGCAAACCAGTGTTTGAATATGAAGATCTGGAACACACTTTTGTATCACTGCCTTTCAATAAATGTAACTCACCCACTGAAGACAGTAAAGACTTCTTGTTTAACATGGTATGTAATTTGTGCAGACTAATTTGTGTTATACTGATTCTTTTATCCTGGTTAACTACCTGTGTTAGCATTTCTTTTTTTCTGGCTTCATGATACTACATTGGTTTTCTTTTCCTGACTGCATTTATCCTTAACTTTTTAAAAAATTTTTAAGGGCAGAGTTTATGCAGAAATCATTCCAGACTAATAGCTTCTTTTTTAATATCTCAGTTTATATTAATGAAATTGGGCACTGATTTGTATTTTTAAGTTTGTTTTCATAAAGGAGGGGAACAGTTTTGGGGGACTAAATAAAACTGAACAGAAGTAAGTTTATTTTACTTATTAATTGCTGTGACTTTTTGACAACAAATGTCATAGTTGAAATTCTATTAAAGGAAAGTATAACATTGTGATATTGTTCATTTGTGATGTGATAACTGTTCATTGACAATGTCTAAAATCTGTAATAGATTAGAAAATAAGGTCCCAGCAGGTTTTTTTCCTCATTGATAAAAATAGGTTTAGAAAGATTGTATTTTAAATGTGTCATAGTACTACGGCTAACCAAAAGTTAAGAGTTTTAGTCTTATAAGAGTTAGGCTAGTATGTAATGTTTATATAATCCTGATAAACATTTCCCCATGACTGAATTTTGAGTGGAAAACTTTGTTTCCTAAAATGCTGTAAGTGAAAAAAAAAAAAATTAAGTCCTGCTCTCTGATTTTGTGTGTGTGTGTGTGGAGAGCCATCTTAATACCAAGTAATGCCAACATCTGGCAAAGAGATGGCGATCTGGGAATTTGTTGCTTGAAACCCTGGGACAAAGTGTTCTGATCTGACCAGCGAACATAGCTGTGGACTTTAACTGGAATCTTCAGGGGCAGAAACATCTTAAGTGTCTGGAAAATTGGCCTGTTGAGTCACCATGAAGGCACTAAAACAAAACTAATTTTAAGCAGGTCAAAGTTCAGTGATTCCCTCTGGAATTCAAACTTTTTTTAAGAGTCTCATGTTTAAGTGAAAAGGGTCAAAGTTGATGCACTGTTACAATGTTTTGAATGCTTTCCCTTAAGAACAGCCACCCAAGCTGGGATTAGCATGAGGAACTGCAAGGCTGGCACTTCAGTGTCTGGGTTAAAAATATTTTAAAGCAGTAAATGCAGTCAGTACAGAGAGATCCCTGGGAGCCTTTCTATTCAAAAATGTGTGAGCTCAGGGCCGAGACTGCAATGTAATTTAGGGCAGTGTATGCTTCATAGCTTTGGCGAATATTGCTTCCCGTTAATGTTCCATTGGAGGATGGTAGGATAGTAGTAATTTTAGAAGGTGGTATTCCTGTTTGTCTTACATCGAGAACTTCAGAATAAATAAAAGGAAACATCAATTGAACAAGAAATGTAACTATGGAAAAGTACCAATGAATCTAAATTTGAACTGAACAGATACAAAACCAGCATGAGTGTAGGAATATTTTTAAGGAGGAAGCTATGGCAAAAGCAACTCCCCAGGGAATGAACTGCACAGGTATGTACAGTGTGGACAGAGCGCCTGCGGAAACTTTTAAGAAAATGCCTTGTCAACAGTGAGCTGCTTTAACTGTGACTAGATGAAGTGCTGTTGAATACTTGAATTGAGGAATTATTTTAGAAAATGGAAACATAGGAGATTTAATTCAGTAGCTGGCAATCAGATGATTTCTAGATATCCTGAGTCAAGCAACCATTAGTTAGTCAAAATTCCTTGAATAGATTGTGTTAGGAAAACTGGATGATCGCCTTACCTACCCTAAGGTGTGTGGTTCCAGGAGTTTTGAAGTTACAATGTTACACTGCAGGTTTATGGGATGGAACAGGCATTTTCTCAGTTTGAAGATCATGTTGCTGACTAGAACGAGACCTAAACAAGATTCTTAGACATTAGAAAGAACCTATCATTTTATGAGTTGTGTCTAGGAAACGGGAGAGGAACATTTACTCTGCCTTCAAATTTTAGAGACTCAGCTAAAACCTCTGGGCGACTATGAAATTTGGCTACTATCCATAGTCTACTAAACTCCCTAGAAAACTTTGATTGTTCTTCTTAGCTGTTTTCTTTTCCATGTTACCAGTTGCAGGATAATTCTGTTGCTTTCTGTCATCAACTTATGATACTCACTTTGAAGAAGCCTTATTTAGTTATTTATTCAATAAATATCAGTTATTCCAATTTGAGGAATTACATTTTATGTTGTGTTTACTGTGTCTCGAGAGACATGAATTCAGTCATGTCTATTTATTTTAATGAGATGAGCCAGATACATGATAATATTCACCAAAATACAGAATAAAAATGCATATGGAAGAATGAAAAGCTAACTTATTACTGTGTGACATGATGACAATTGTTAATGAGAAAGGGGCCTGACTTGTGCTGAAAGATGAGAAGATGACATGCAAATTTTGCACATTTCTTTTACTAATACAGGTTAATAGAAAGTGGTCTTTGATTTGGATGCTTGAACTCAGTTATGTTTATAATTAACCGTATGCATGCTATTTATTTTAACTTAGTTATGAAGAGAGAAGAATAAGGGAGAATCAGATATTACCAGGGTTAGATTAGAAAAAGTAAAAATGGCAAAGATTTTCAAGAACCAGTGCTAGGATGATAATGCAGGGTTAGTTTCAGGTTAAATTCTAAGACTTCTCCGAATCTTCATTATGGGCCAGCAATGAACATTTTTGAGCAGGGATTTTCAAAAATAAAATTTATTTAGCATCGGAACTGGATTAAAAAAAAAGAAACATCAGCGCATTCAATATTCCATTATTTCAACAGGACTCGTTGATAGTTTTATCACAAGCGAACTCTTTAAAAAAAAATAAGTGTTGCTCTGAACTTTTGCCCCTCTAAACCTTACAAGGAGAGCTTTTGAAGGGAAGGGTCTTAAATCGGTCTGATAGTAAAATACCTTGATCCCTCCATCTCTCTCCAGGCTCTGTCAGCTGTTAAACTTGTGCTAGCACGCTGCTGGCTCGGCATGCTGTGCTGATCCTTTTGTTTAACTGGCATTTCTCTTAGCTTCCCCACTTAAACTAGCTATCAGAATCCTATAGGTCAACCAGATAGTTTGCCTTATCGCCAGCTCACCTGAAACATCTTTTGAGGTAGGGCCTATGATTTCATGACAAATAGTCACCTCAGTGGGGAGCTGCCGGGCTCACCTCCATCTTCCAAGGGTTAACAGTAACCTATAATAATAATTTGGGGACACAAAATGCTTCTTTTTGTGCATTACCTATTTCCAGAGGCCTAATTTAGGTTTGAATCAAAATGGATATCACAAACAGTACAGCTTCCTGCTGAGAAGCAAAGTGCTACTGAGAGACTCTTCTGTTATTCTTTTGGTGGCATCTGGGAGGGGTGAAGAAACAAGGGAGGGGGTGGGGGGAGCAATTGTCAGCTGCTTATAGTGTAGCTGGGACCAGCTGTGGTGGAGAATGGTTTTCAAAGGCAGAATAGCTTTACGGAATTGTTCTATCAGGAACTGAACTTTGTTCTATTGCACTTGATATGAGACAAATTTTGGAACAACGAAAATAGCAGAAGTGGCCACAACAGATACCTTATTTTTTCGGTATGATTTTCATACTTCATGCTCTAGCAGCAATGACTGTGCTTACCCAGGTGTCAATACAAACATAGTAAGGTGCCCCCCAAAAGTTTTAAACCTGAGGAGTCGGTTTAAAGTCTTAATTCCTCATCACAGAATTCCTGGTTGTGTGAGCTAGTGTAATCAGAACAGGAAGCAAAGTTAATCTGTCAGGGGGTCTCATCTTCTCTAACCTTTTACCCTATTGTTACATCTCTCCGTAACTACCCCAAACCTGCTAGGTTCCTCTATTGTCCTAGTTCTTCTCACAAGAGAAAGCAAATTGAAAACAAACGCAAATGTATCATGATTTTTCTTAACTATACCCAGGAGTATTTGTACTTTAAATAGAAACTTATGAAGAGTTGTTTTTCATAAATGTTTAGAGTTAGTGTTTCTGCCTATGCTGGTAGTGAGAGATGGGAAATATATAGCAAGATTATTTTGCAGAAAGAATCTTCCAGGGAGCCCTCAATTCACAGCATATAGGCTAAATTGCCATTACAGCTAAACCAGGAGCCGATTTTAGCTCAAATATGGGATGGTAAATGACCGGTGTTTTGGAATTCAGTGATGGAGGTATTCATGCATTTTCATGCTTTGGGCTCTTATGACAGCTTCTAGTTTGGGTGTTTGCCTTGACTGTGTCTGGTTGTTGTATCTGGTAAAGGGATGGGAAAACCTCATGGAGTTGGGCAGATTGACAAGAACTCCATCCCAGAATTCTAGCTCCAGCTCCCACTTCGACATTTTGCTCTTGCATGTTTTCTGAGAGTGCAGGGTTTTTCTTGGCTTGCTGCTTCCCCAAGTGGCCGGCCCTCGCCTCTTCTCTGTGCTCTGGGGATGTGTTCTCAGAATGCCCGTTTCCCACCCGCCCCTGGGAGCACCATGAAGAAGAGGCATTCCTTGTTTTCCCACTGCCACCCAAGGAGAGGCTTGGGTGCACAGGCTTCTGCCACATACTTAATTTGTGCATCTCAAGCACAGCTTGCGTGGCATGGCATTTTTGGCTAAGTGAACATTTTAAACATGCCCATATAGGTGTTCATCTTGGGGTACACCCATGTAGGGATAATAGATGTATGGTTTGGTTTCTCTTTTCAAGGACTCACGTTTTAAGAGCCTGTATATAATAGCTATTGGAAAAAACATTGATTTTTTTAAAAAATGTGCTGTGAGTAACCTGCTCATAGCATTCTTTTTGATTCTTTAAAAAGCTGTGTAAAAACCAGAATTTTAAGGAGTTTCTACTTTAAAGAGTGCAGACATATTACGTCTATTCCCTTATTTAATTGACTATACTTCATTTTGTAAAGGTTCGTCTTTCAAAGCAGAAAGACTTTCTACCACCATGGGCTAAGAGTTTGGTCACTTTTCTTACGGATTGCTCACATCTTCCTTGTAATAGCAGCTCCCTGAAGAAAACCAGAGAAAAGAAATAACATCAAACCCTCAACTGCAGCTTTTGTCCCATTTGAATTGCAATGGCTAATTTTCAAAAACTGTAAGTGGGGTGATGATGTAAGATGGACTTTTAGCTCTCTTTTCAAAGTTTCTTCCAATTCTTGTGCTTATTTCAAAACCTTTACCTAGAATGAGAGTATATTCATGTAGTTTAATGTCCTTTGTTTTCATGGTATTGTTTATTATGATTGGTGGGTAGAAACGTGCCAGGGCCATGCTTTGGGATCTGAGCCTCCTTTGGACCCCATAGGATGTCAATGGACTCATTAAGATTTAGCCAAGTTTTATGCATTATTCATAATATACATTCACAGCATGCACACTAACGACCGTCTCCTGTGTCTGCTTAGTCAGAACCATTTGCATGCTGTATTATGGAACCATAATACAGAATGCATTTAGCCACATTTTCTGTATTATCCTTAATACATATTGTCATCATATTCTGTTATGGGGTATGTGGTGAATGTGTTTAAACAATAGCATGCACTTGTGCATTATGATTCCATAAAAACAAATGTATAATAAAAGTCTTGATGGAAGTAATTATTGCATATGTGCAATAACAGTTTTTAAAAAAGCTTTCATATTATTTCTAGTTTGCTTTTATTGTTTGATTATCTAGTTATTTGTTTTATGTTGTTTTATGCCTGCTGGACTGATGTCCTGAAAATTTTAATTTTGAAAACAACATACCTTCTTTATCCCTCTCATATCTTACCTCATTAGTTTCCCTAAATGCATATTTAAAAACATAATATTTAAGAGACTTGATGATTAGGAAAAACATGTTTCCTAACTACCTATTAAAGATCTTTGGGGTATTTCTTATAAAGAGCCTGTGTTCCACATATCAGCAAGAACTGTGTGGTGTATGTGAAAAACTGACATCAAATTATTGGCATCAAATTATCTTCCATATCCAGGATAGAGAGGTTCTGACTTTTAATGTCAACAGTGACATTGACTTATTTAGGGATTTGGCACTTTATTTTTTTATCTGAGACAAGATGCTCACAAAATTGGAACTAACCATGGTTTAATTCCAATAAGATATCAGATTCATTATGTCTTTAAAAGAAAACCTCTTAATTTGCAATGGAAAGAAAAAATGTAGAAATGTACCTGTGTCACAGGTGTGAAGAAAACAAAAAAATTATTTAAAACTGTAAATGACAATTTGTTGAAAAGTTAGAAATTCACTGGGGATATAGACTTCTAAATCACCTTACTTTGCTATGATGGAAATAGTAGGTACAGAATATAGTAAAATGATTCACTGAAATGTAAGTTTTCCCTTTTGAGAGGGTACTCGTGGTTTTCCAGTGGTTTGAAGTCATCTAGTTTCTGGTTACCTACTAGTAAACTCATTTTACAATGTTCACTTTGAAAACCCTATGATTCATTTTCTGTCCTCCAAATCTAGTGCTTTTACACATGACCACTTTGTATTTCATTATGAAATCATTTAGGAACAGATTCTTGGAGTTAGAAGCTTATATAAAACAGTAGTCTTACTTTGAGGGGCCATTATTCTTTTTATTGGTGATGCCATTTTTATCAGTAACCTGTTTTATTTGGAATCAGTCTTAAAAGAATTTATCTTTTTTGCTAGACGTTATTGGTGATTTTGTTTCAGATAAAGGATCTCACTGAAAATTTGAAGGGTACTCACTTGGTAATGTTGTAAACTGTCCTACTCTGTCTCCTCTTTTCAGTGAGTTTGATATTATGCATCCTGATGAAATAGCTCTCGGGGTCATGTCCATGTTCTTTAGGAATCGGGAGGGCATCTAAACTTGATGCAAAGTCTGACTAATGTCTTTTCTATCTCAGTGTATTTTTCTCTGTTTCTCAGTTGGCTTTCATGTAATTGTTTGGGTCATGTCTGTATGTTGAGAAGGCAATAAACTCAAATCTACTGGTTCTAGGTATAGTTCCAAATACGAGGGATTGAGTTCCAAGTAGCCAGACCTCAAGGTAGGGCAGAGAAGGAGATGGAACCAGGTACCCACCAAAACCTGGATAGTTTGCATGTCTGAAATAACATGAGTTTGTCAGACTAGGAGAGATAAGTTGAGTATTAGAGACATAGATAAAAGGGTACACTCCTTAAATAGATCCGTTTTTTTTGCAATATGGGGAGGAAAAGGACTTCATTTGCGCCTGTTTTAACAAGCTACAGTCTTTCCACTTTCATTTGATATTTCTTTTCAGTAGGCTTACTTAACAAAGGTGATCACTTTGTCCATCTTTTATTGTCAATTTAAATAGTTCCTCTGCTCAGAAAAGTCCTCGTGTTAGTTTTGAGGTCCTTCTCTGTCTTGCCTTGAGGTGTGGCTACTGACATTGCTCAGAATATTCTGCAGCTCCGCTTTGGAGCTGCCATAGAGCCTGAGGCTTACTCTTTGATAACATCAGTGAGCACATTTTCTCCCTTTGAAGGAAGGCTTTATATTTGAAAATAGTCAGAAGATATATTTGACCGAGTCTGGTGGATAAAGCAGGCAGGTAATCAAAGGGTGGGGGGCAATAGAGGGCAACACAAATTGTAGAACTGAAGTAGCAGATCTGTTTTCTTGGTCAATCATAATTTGGAGGATTACAAAACAGAGGCTCTGAAAGTATTTTAAGCAATAGTAGCAACAGGGAGATGAGTATATAGTTTCTTACATTCACTTCTTTGAAGGACCACACTTATTTGTCTGGGAAGGTTTAAATTATGGTTTAAAATAGGTTTAAAATATGTTACATTACTTTATAGTTATACTATAACTATATATAGAATAGTCATAATCACAATATATTTCATGTGTTTTTGTGTGCATCTGTTATAACTGACATGCAAAAATGTGTCCATTTTTAGATTGGTGTGCCTACCCTTTCCAAATTATGAAAAATGCACAGGGTCTTTCAAAACCATTAATTCTGAGCTAAGATAAGTTGTCCAAATGGAAAAACAATTTCCATGTCTTTTTATTTTTTTAGATTATTTTTTCAGATGATAATTCAATATTTCCAGAGCTTAGATATCTTAAATGTTGATTTTTTTCCTTGCTTAATATTGGTCAGAAATCACTTCAGTTTTCATAGGAATAATACTTATTTCAGGGAGTTTTTTCATTGGGGTTTATTCATTGGCTGTTCAAGACCAGTCTGGCCACTTGTAGACTGGTACAGTTGCTTTCATATAGAACATTTCCTTGGATGAACAGTAAGAAATGTATACAATCATATAGAGAATTTCACGACTGACTTACATAATAATAAATTGTAAAAGACCATCATTTTGCAGATTTATTTAATAAGAAACTCAATATTCACCAGATCATGTGATTTTCATTTTAGAGTGGCTCTCAGCTACTATAATGGCTAGATTCCTCATTTTGATATCCCCAAAGTCCTTCAAAATGCTCTACTGCAAGGAATAATACTAGAAGAGTTGGTATAAGCAAGAGCAGGCTCAAAGAGAGTGTTAGATTCAGAGAAAATAGTTGTGTGCTATTTAATCTTACTTGAGATAATTTGAAAACTCAAATGATTTAGGGAATTGCCCCCCCCCCTTTTTTTTTAAGGAGGCTTAAGAAATGTAACCATTTTCCTTGTGAGGTGTCTAAAGGGGAAAATTCAAATTAATTTGTGTACAAAAAATAAAGTTAGGATTAGGTATCAATTGTTTTTTTCAAATTTAAATTCAGTTGGAATTTGGCTTTGTAAATAATTTTTATTGCTTCCATAATAATGCAGTGAGTTTACCATAGATAACTTTTAAAAGACCATGGAATCCTAGCAGTTTTAATAGATTTAACAGTTTTCTTTATCTTAATATTTTTGTCTTAATTTTGATCACATAGTTCTGTTTGCCTTTTGTTTTTGGAGACAAGGTCTTGCTTTGTTGCCCAGGCTGGAGTGCTGTGGCATCAACCTAGCTCACAGCAACCTCAGACTCCTAGGCTCAAATGATCCTCCTGCCTGAGCTTCCCATGTAGGAGGACCACAGGCGTGCACCACCACGCCGGGCTAATTTTTCTGTTTTTTGTAGAGCTGGGGTCTTTCTTGCTCAGGCTGGTCTTCAACTCCTGGCTTCAAGTGATCCTTCTGCCTCAGATTCTCAAAGTGGTAGGATTATAGGTGTGAGCCACTGTGCCCTGCTATTTAACTTCTAAGATCTCACTTTTTAATCTACTCTGTACAATTGCATGTTTCTGTCACAATCTTTAGAGAAGGGAATACATTTATTTAGCTAAGTTAGTAAATTTATCCTCCCTCTCTCTTTCTCCTTCTCTCTATGTCCTTTCCTTCCTTTCTTCCTTCTTTTTTTCTTGTAGTTTAAATATCTAAATCCACTCTTACTGCATATTGCAGATGAGTGGAGAAGGGCAATGAACAGTGGCATTCTGGGGAAGCTCTACATGTTATTTTTATAAGACTTCTCCTTGTTTATAAATGCTTGAATAAGTATACCAATAACCTGTATAAGATATCCCATCCCAGTTTTGTATTGCTACAGAGAGGATCTAAAATCATTATCTGGACTTTCTGTGCTCGGGTCCCTGAAATTTTCTGAATCTCCCTTTCCTCACATGTAAAATTGAGTTTAATGCATACGATTTTTGCAAGAATAAAATGAGTCACTTATATGAATGCATTTTGTAAACTGTAACATTCAAATAGATGGTAGTTGTTCATACCTTGATTTGGCAAAAGGCAGGATAACCAATACTGCAGCTAGATTTGCAGTTATTTTTGTTGATGGGTTTATGATCTTGTTCATATTCAGGAACCTCCTGATGAAGTTCAAACTTCATGGATTTTCAACTGGAATGGCACTAGCTCTGCGAAGCTATAACCCTTGGGAAAAAAATACAAGGTCTGCTTTTGGGTTATGTTCGTTTCAGTTCTACACTTTGGAATAAGATTTCTGACGGTACCACTGAGTGTTGACAATACCCTTCATGACCTTTATCCTTGAACTCTTCTAAGATTCTGCTTCTTGTTTTCTTTTTCTTTTTCTTGAGTAATGGGAATATAAATTTTAGTTCAGGCCTGTGGGATGATGTGTATATTTTCTTTTTGTTAAAAGGTATGTGGTATATAAATTGAGTATTTATGTCTCATTATTTTGATAACATGCTACAAAGATCCCAGTAGCCGTGTTTAATGTTTGTTTTAGGAAATTTGCCACTGCAGACAAATTTATTTTAGACTGACTTTTCTGGAAAGCGGCGAATTAAATGGGGGGGGGGGGAACCCAATGTGATGAAGTAATGTATCATCTGAGTTCATGGGAGCCGTGTGTGTAATCTTCCTTTTCTCATAGAGGTTTTCATTCTCTCCATATTCATTGTTTCTATTTTCTATGCAGTAACTGGTGCCTGGACATAGTAACTGGGCTGTACTGGTGAGTTATGATCCCAAGTGCAGTGATGGGGCAGATATTTGGGGTGTTGGTCAGGGCAGTTTCCTTCCGACCTTAGGCAAGTCACCACATTCTTTTCCCCTTCGTTTTCTTTCTTTCCTAGCTTGCCAAGGACACAGTGATACATATCTCACAAGATTGCTCAGAGGAATAAATGAGATGATATATGTAAAAATTCAAATATTCTAAAATTGAAAAACAGCATACCATGCCAGCTGTCATAATACTGAATATTTGCCTACAAAAAGAGGCAAGCTGTAATGTCCAGGCTTCCAGTCATGTCTTGCAAAAGTTTCTTCAAGACTTTAAATGGGCCGGGCGCGGTGGCTCACGCCTGTAATCCTAGCACTCTGGGAGGCCGAGGCGGGTGGATCGCTCAAGGTCAGGAGTTCGAGACCAGCCTGAGCGAGACCCCGTCTCTACTAAAAAATAGAAAGACATTATATGAACAACTAAAAAAATCTATATAAAAAAATTAGCCGGGCATGGTGGCGCATGCCTGTAGTCCCAGCTACTCGGGAGGCTGAGGCAGTAGGATCGCTTAAGCCGAGGAGTCTGAGGTTGCTGTGAGCTAAGCTGACGCCACGGCACTCACTCTAGCCTGGGCAACAAAGTGAGACTCTGTCTCAACAAAAAAAAAAAAAAAAAAAAAAAAAAAAAAAAAGACTTTAAATGAACTTGTGGAAACAGAATTTTAGAACTGGGCCACTATGCCATAGCCTATGATGCTTCCTCCAAACCCACTGAGGAAACTGAGGTCCAAGGAGGCTGGATGAAATTTTCAAGGTCACATAGACATGGAAGAGAATTGGCCTCGGACCCAGGTTTCCCGGCTCCCATTCTCCACTCTGTGAACGTGGCCAGGCTGCCATTTGGCCCGCTTGAGTGTTGGGGTGTCTTTCAAGTGAGAGTGATACACTATCAGTGGCGTTCACTCTTCTTTCAGAAATGAAGGACTCTGGGGAGGCATTTCCCTTTTGCTTTCTTTTTCCCCTTGTGGTTATTGACAAAGCTTTGGATCATGTTGAAACTTGTTGCAACCACCGGGAAACTCTTTCAACTTTTAATGGTTATCACCCTGCTCCTAATTAACAAGTAGCAAGTATGATTATGTGCTCCTAAGTTGGAAAGACTTGTTAGACTTTAATATTTAGATGAGGAAAAGACCTCCAGCCATGAAAAAAAAAAATCGCTGTTGATATTTTCCATAAAAGGGGACGTACAGTTCAAAACCAGCAGAGCCGACTCCGCCACTTTGTGTAAATGAGATCTTGAGAAATGGCAAAGAGGAGAATGTTAGTCATGGCTTACATTAACACACAGTGTCCCCTCGAATTTGTTAGCTTCCTTCTCATGAAAATGCTGCATAATGAGCCATAGAGAGGTTATTCTTTCCCTATGTTTTGCCCTGAAATAAAACAAAAATGATAAAAATTATTAAGCTTGTGTTTATGGAAGTGTGTGATGAGGACAGCTTTTTGGAAATGAAGGTTTTGCTAGTGTCAGCCATTGAAATTAAATAAGTGATGTGCCTCTAAGGAAAAGTAACTTTTAAGAAAATCATATAAACTTAATTCACCATTTCTAAAGTAATTGACATTTACATTTATTATAAGTTGTGGTGACTCACTCTCTGTTAAGAAAAAAAAAGTTTTTTTTTGATTTCTTAAGAAATGGATAGGACATTCAGCTCCTCTGACAAACTAGTTAGTGCTTGTGTTTATACTCTCGAGCAGCTCCGAGGTGAAGAGTTGGACTTAGAAGATTAAATATAGTGCTGCTATGTGACTTGAACTTCTTGCAGAATGTCAGAAAATTGCTACTTTATTTTTTTTTAGATTATATTTAGCAATATTTAAGGGGACCAAAATAAAACTACAATAAAGAAAATGAAAAGAAATACAGAAGTATAGTCCCCATTTACCAACAGTGTTGTTTGAACACTGAATTGTCTGTGTCACATTTAGAGGTCAGTTTAAGTCATGCCCTCAACCAGGTTTTAACTGCTTTCAGTGTTCTTGTAAATAGTCTCAGCAAGGACATTGATACAACAAGTTTTAACTTTGCTATTCAAGTGATAATAACAAAATATGACTAGATTTACTATCTCACCTCTTGCCTTCTCAGATCATTTATTTAAGTGTGTTCTCTCTATGTAGAATTATAGTAGAGATATACACCTACCCTAAATAGATGTTCAATGTAGACAAGACTTCTCTGGGGAGGTTAAACTCTCCCAATATTTAGGCTATGGGTTGGTGAATTGAAAACCTATCATGTGTCATGTACTTTTCTAGGCCTTGGGGATGCAGGCATGAACAAAAGAGACAGTCCTTGCCCTCAAGGAGCTCAAAATCTCATGGGCATGATGGAAAATCAACAATAAATGAAGAAATACGATAATTTCATGTGAAGAAGAATAAATAGCATAATATGGTAGGGAGGAGTGGTTCCCAGGATCTGCTTTGGTTGGGCTGGTCAGGGAAGGAGATGGTGTTTGAGTTGAGAGCTGGATTCTTGAGAGAAGGAATAGCACATGCTGGGGCCCAGTGGTGGGAGACAGCCTGGATTGTTCTGCATGGGGGAGTCCACTTTTCTCCTCTCCTCTCACACTTGTGACGCTTCTCCCATCCGTACTCTCAGCTCAAGATTTTGCTTCCTATTTCTTCCAGAAAATTAAAGGAACAATAAGAGGACTCTTGAAGCTTCTATCACCACACCTGCGCTCCTACCTGCATTATATGCTCTGCCTTTGCCTTGTTCCTGTGTATAAACTGTGACCCTGGTAAAGGCGGACCCCCGACAGGTGCACTAGGTCCTTGAGTCTGTTCCTCCTACCCGCTCACACAGTGCTGCATCCATGCTCTTCTCTCTCTCTCCCGCGTCATCAAACTTCCCTTCGTTGTTAGACTTTCACATCATCCTATGCGCTTGTTCTTTCTTCCACTTTAAGAGGAAAAACACTCTTGATACCACTCTTCTCCAGCCACTCCACATTTGTCTCCATCTATTTAAAGAAGAATTCCTTGGAAAAATTGTCTACATTTTTTCCTCCAAATTCTTCCCTCTCTTTTTCTCTTGAAACCACTCCAAGCAGGCACTTGTGCTCACTCCAGGGAAACTGCTCTTTCTTAAAGGTACCAGTGACATCCATATGCCACGCCAGTGATCAGTTGTCAGTCCCCATCTCATTGATCCCATCAGCAGCATTTGAAACTGTTACTCTTGTTGCCCCATAACAGTTGCTCATTTGGCTTCCGTTTTCTTGGTTTTCCTCCTACTTACTGGCTGCTACTTTTCTATTCTTTTAAAAAATTTTTTTCTTTTCTCGTAGTAAGAACATTTAATGTGATACCTACCTTCTTAAGACATTTTTAAGTGTGCAGTACGGTATTGATAACTATAGGTATAACATTGTATCGCATATCTCTAGAGCTTATTCATTTTGTTTAACTGACATTTTATTGCCTTTTGATGATCAACTCCCATTTCTCATGTCCTCTAACTCCTGGCAACCACCATTCCACTCTTTGGTTTAGTGAATTTGACAATTTTAGGTATTTTATTTAGGTGGAATTATGTATTAATACTATTTGTCCTTCTGTGACTGGTTCATTTCACTTAGTATAATGTCCTAAAGGTTCATCCATGTTGTTGCATTTTGAAGAATTTCCTTTTTTAAGGCTGCATAGTATTCCATTGTATGTATATACCATGTTTTCTTTATCCATTCATCCATCAATGAACAATTAGGTTGTTTTTACATATTGGCTATTATGAATAGTACTGCAGTGAACACAAGTGTGCTAATATCTCTTTGAGATCTTGATTTCAATTTTTTTGGATAAATACCCAAAAGTGGAATTGCTGGATCATATGGTAGTTCTAGTCTTAATTTTTTGAGGAGCCTTTGTACTCTTTTCCTTAGAGGCTGCACCATTTTACATTCCCATCAACAATGTACAAGTGTTCCAATTTCTCCATATCCTCACCAATGGTTGTTGTCTTTTGTTTTTTTGATACTACTTATTTTGACAGGTGTAGGGTGATACCTCATTGTGGTTCTGATTTGCATTTCCTCAATGATTAGTGACACTGAACATCTTTTCATATACCTGTTGACCATTTGGATGCCTTCTTTGCAGAAATGTCTATTTAAGTCTTTAGCCCATTTTTAGATCAGGTTACTTGTTTTTTTGGTATTGAAGGAATCTTTTATATATTTTGGATATCTTCCTCTTATCAGATATATGGTATATTACTCAGGATTCTCCAAAGAAACAGAACCAATAGGATGGATAGATAGATAGATAGATGGATGGATGAAAGGGGACTTATTAGGGAAATTGGCTCACACAGTTATGGGAGCTGAGAAGTCCCATGACAGGCCATCTGCAAGCTGAAGACCCTGGGATGCTGGTAGCATGGCTCAGTCCAAGTCTGAAAGCCTCAGAACCAGGGAGGCTGATGGTATAATTCTGTGTAAAAGGCTGAAGGCCTAAGAATCTGGAGGGCTGCTGATATAAGTTTTCCTGGAGTCCCAAGGCCAGAGACTCTGGAGTTCTCATGTCCAAGAGCAGGAGGACAGTGTCCCAGCTTCAGGAGAGAGAGAGAGAGAGAGAGAGGATCCTTTTCTCCTTTTTTTGTTCCATTCAGGCCCCCAGCTGATTGGATGGTGCCTGCCCACATTGAGGGCAGATCTTTCCCATTCAGTCCATCAACTCACATACCAATCTCCTCTGGAAACACCTTCACAGACACACCCAGAAATAATGCTTTACCAGTGCTCTAGATATTCCTTAATCCAGTAAAGTTGACAACCTGAAATTAACCACCATCTATGGTTTGCAAATATTTTTTCCCATTCAATAGGTTGCCTTTTCACTCTGTTGGTAATTTTCTTTGCTGTGTAGAAGCTTTTTAGTTTGATGTAGTCCCCCTTGTCTATTTTTGCTTTTGTGGACTATGCTTTTGATGTCACATCCGTGAAATCACTGCCAAGACCAATGTCATGAAGCTTTCTCCCTATGTTCTCATATATGAGTTTTACAATTTCAGGTTTTGTACTTAAGACTTCATGTCATTTTGAATTGATTTTTGTATATGGTGTAAAACAAGGGTACAGTTTCATTCTTTTGCCTATGGATACCCCATTTTCCCAATAGCATTTGTGGAACAGAATGTCTTTTCTCCATTGTTTATTCTTGGCACCCTTGTTGAAGGTCAGTTGACTATATATGTGTGGATTTATTTCTGGGCTCTCTATTCTGTTCCATTAGTCTACATGTTTGTCTTCATGCCAGTACAATACTGTTTTAATTACTATAGCTTTCTAATATATTTCGAAGCCAGAAACTGTGATGCCTCCAGCTTTGTTTTTCTTTCTTAAGCTTGATTAAGCTATTACATTTGGGCTCTTTTGTGATCCATATGAATGAAATTTTTTTATTTCTGTAAAAAATGCCATTGGAATTATGATAGGGATTGCATTGAATTTGTACATCACTTTGAGTGGTATGGACACTTTAACAGTGTTGTCTTCGAATCTACAAATATGAGTTGTCTTTTGATTTATTTGTGTCTATTTTAATTTATTTCATCAATGTCGTATAGTTTTCTGTATACAAGTCTTTTACCTCCATAGTTAACTTTATTCCTAACATATTATTCTTTTTGGTGCTATTGTACATGGTATTTTCTCCTACTTCCCTTTTCAGATAGTTTGTTGTTAGTGTACAGAAATGTAACTGATTTTTATATGTTGATTTTGGATCCTGCCACTTTACTACATTTATTTATTAGTTTTAACAGTTTTATAAATGGCGTCTTTAGGGATTAATGTATGATGATGTCCTCTGCAAACAAGGATAAGTTAACTTCTTTCTTTCCAATCTGGGTGTCTTTTATTTCTTACCTAATCGCTCTGGCTAGGACTTCCTGTACTATGTTAAATGGAAGTGGCTATAGTAGGCATCCTAGTCTTGTTCCAGATCTTAGAGGAAAAGCTTCCAGTTTTTCATTCTTGAGAATGAGTAGTTGTGGGCTTTTCATATATGACCTTTATTATGTTGAGGTACTTTTCTTCTTTTTCTAGTTTCTTGAGTGTTATGAAAGGGTCTTGAATTTTGTCAAATGCTTTTTCTGCATCTATGAGATGCTCACGTGATTTTTATCTTCTTTTCTGCAATATATGTATTACATTAATTAATTTTCATATATTGAATCATCCTTGCAGCCCAGGGATAAATTTCACTTGGTCATGGGGTATGATCCTTTTAATGTGCTGTTGAATTTGATTGCTAGTATTTTGTTGAGGGTTTTTAAATCCATATTCCTTGGGAATATGGGCCTGTAGCTTTCTTTTCTTGTGGTGTTGTAGTGTCTTTGTCTGGCTTTGGTATCATGGTAATGCTGGCCTCAGAATGAATTAAGAAATGTTCCATTCTCTTCAATTTTTTGGAAAAATGATTGGCATGAATTCTTCTTTAAATATTTGGTAGAATTCACCAGTGAAGCCATCAGGTCCTGGCCTTTTCTTTGGTGATTTTTAATTATTGATTTGACCTCCATACTACTTATAGGTCTGTTCAGACTTTTAGTTTCTCTGTGATTCAGTCTTGTAGATTTTATGTTTCTAGGAATTCGTCTATTTTTTTCTAGGTTATCTATTTTGTTGGCATTTAATTGTTCATAATAGTCTCTTATGATCCTTTTTATTTCTGAGGCACCCATTGTAATGTCTCTTCTTTTATTTCTGATTTTATTCATTTGAGTCTCTCTTTTTCTTAGTCTAGCTAAGGGTTTGTTAATTTTATCTTTTCAAAAAACCAACTCTTGTATGAATTTTTTTCCTATTTTTTTGTTCTCTATTTGATTTATTTCTACTCTAATCTTTATTATTTCCTTCCTTCTGCTAACATTGGGCTTAGTTTTGTATTCCCTGGAGGTGTAAATTAGGTTGTTTACTTGGGATCTTTCTTCTTTTTAAACTTAAGCATTTATTGACGTAAACTTTCCTGTTATTACTTATTTTTCTTCATCCCATAGGTTTTGGTATGTTGTGTTTTCATTTTTGTTTGCCTGAAGATATTTTTTATACTCTCTTTTAATTACCTTTATGACCCAGTGGTTTTTCAAGAGTGTGTTGTTTAGTTTCCACATATTTGTGAATTTTCCAATTTTCTTGATGTTATTGATTTCTAGTTTAATTCCATTAGGATTGAAAACATACTTGGAATGATTTCTCTTTTCTTAAATTTGTCAAGATTTGTTTTGTGACCTAACATGTGACCTGTCCTGCAGAATATTCATGTTTGCTTGAGAAGAATGTATATTCTTCCACTGTTGGTGGAAAGTTCTAGATATTTCCTTTAGGTCTATTTGGTCTGTGGTATTTTTTCAAATCAGCTGTTTTCTTTGTAGATTTTCTGTCTGGGTGTTCTATCCATTATTGTAAGTAGGATATCAACGTCCCCTATTATTTTTGTATTACCATCAATTTCTTCAGATCTATCTATATTTGTTTTATATACTTAGGTATTCTAATGTTGAGTGTTTTTATAATTATATTATTTATATCTTTCTGTTGAATTGATCTTTTTATCATTACATAACAACCTCCTTTGTGTCTACAGACAATTTTAGATTTAAAATCCATTTTGTCTGATAAAAATATAACCACCCCTGCTTTCTTTCGGTTACCATTTGCATGAAATATCTGTTCCCATCCCTTCACTTTCAGCCTGTGTCTTTTTTTTTTTTTTTTTTTTTTTTTTGAGACAGAGTCTCACTCTGTTGCCCAGGCTAGAGTGAGTGCCGTGGCGTCAGTCTAGCTCACAGCAACCTCAAACTCCTGAGCTCAAGCGATCCTCCTGTCTCAGCCTCCCGAGTAGCTGGGACTACAGGCATGTGCCACCATGCCCGGCTAATTTTTTCTATATATATTTTTAGCTGTCCATATAATTTCTTTCTATTTTTAGTAGAGGTGGGGTCTCGCTCTTGCTCAGGCTGGTCTCGAACTCCTGAGCTCAAACGATCTGCCCACCTCGGCCTCCCAGAGAGCTAGGATTACAGGCGTGAGCCACCGCGCCCGGCCCCAGCCTGTGTCTTTAATTCTAAAGTGAGTCTTTTGTAAAGAGCTTATCACTGGATCTTAGTTTTCTTCCATTCACTCACTCTATGCCTTTTGATGGGTGAATTTAATTTTTTACATTTAAGGTACTTATTGATAAATGAGGACTTATTATTGCCATTTTGTCAATTGTTTTCTGTTTGTCTTGCAGTTGTTTTCTCTCTCATCCTCTCTTGCTTGCTTCATTTTTTTATTTGATAATTTTCTGTAGAGATTTGCTTTTCTTCCCCTTTTTATCTTTTGTGCATCTATTATAGGTTCTTTCTTTGTGATTAGCTCAAGGCTTGCTGAAAATATTTTTTTAGTTATAACCTTCCACTTTTAGTTGATAACATCTTCACTTTGATTGCATATAAAAGTACTACACTTTTACTCCCCTCTCCACTAACAAAATTTTATTTGTTAATTTTTATATCAGGGTTAAAGTAATTTGTGCACCACCTTTAGAGAGTTGATGTTAATCTATATATGTGTATATAGTTACCTTTACCTGTTAGATTTATGCTTTCATATGTTTTCATGTTACTGTTTAGCATGTGTTCATTTCAATTAGAACTCTTTTAAGTATTTCTTGAAAGGCAGATTGAATGATGACAAACTCCCTCAGTTTTTGTTTGTCTGGGAAAGATTACCATTCCTTCATTTTTAAAGGATACTTTTGCCAAGTATAGTGTTCTTGGTTGGCAGTTTCCTTTCTTTTTCTTTTAGTACTTTGAATATATCATCCCACTCTGTCCTGGTCTGCAAGGTTTCTGCTGAGAAATCTGCTTACAGTCTTGTGGAGATTCCCACATACATGATGAGTCACTTTTCTCTTGCTACTTTCAAAATTCTCTCTTTGTCTCTGACTTGTGGCAATTTGATTATAATGTGTCTCAGTGTAGTTTTCTTTGAGTTGATCCTTTTTGGGAGACTCTGAGCTTCATGAATCTGGATGTGCATTTCCAGAGTGATTTTGTTAAAATGTAAACAGATTATGTCACCTCTCTGTTTAAAGCTCCCAATGGTTCCATTTCTTTCATGGATCAATAGCTCAGTTATTATAGAAGCCTACAAGGCCTTCATGATTTGTTATTTCCCTGCCTGTTGGCTCATAGCTTAATACCTTCCTTTTTGCTTATCCTGCTCCATCCACAATTTATGTACTTCAAAGACTCCTATTAATTTCCTATCCCAGGGATTTGGCACTTGCTGTTCCTGCTGCATAGAACACTTTTCCTCCAGACATCTGCATGGCTTACTCACCTTCTTTAGGTTTTTGCTCAAATATATTTTTTACTGAGTTCTTCTCTGGCCACCCTATCTAAAATTTCACCATCCTTTCAAACCCTCCCCAAGAACATGCATACTGTACTCCCTCTTTACCTCCCTTCCTTCCTGCTTTATTTTTCTTATTACTATTTTGAATTTACTATATATTTTCTTAATTTTTGTGCCTCCCTCAACTAGAATGTAAGCTTACTGAGGAGAGAAATATTTGTTCTGTTCATTCCTATATACCCAGAACTTAGAAGTGTACTTAGTAAATATTTTTTGAATGAATGAATGGATGATTAAATATAAGGGCATACTGAACAAGGGAAAGATTAAGGTAGCAAAAGTTGTACAATGATTTAATGAGATAGAATTTCATTTCTAAGGTTCTGGGATACAAAGCTATTCTCAATTTTTCAGCTCAGCATTATTTCCTGGGCATGTACCCAGAATAAAGATTTAAAAAAATTAATGAATATTTTTATATCCTCTCTTGGAAGTATAATGATCATGCAAATCCTACATAATCATACCTTATTTAAAGAAGTTAGAAAATACATAAAAGAATTATAGAAAATTGCTGTATAGGCTGCAGTAGTTTTGTTTCCTAAATATTAATACAAATATCATGCTAAGGAAGTAAAACAATTTAAAGTAATGGTTTTTAAAATTTACAGGTGTAAAAGAGAAGCATATGGTTGAACAGAGATTGCCAATGAAATTGACAGATGATTAACATTCATTAAAACTTTTAATTAACACCTTAGAAAATTCCATAAAATGATACTGTATGTAAATGACTATGTGTGATATCTTGGAGCATTCTCTTACCTGTGTTACAGAGGAGAAAAAATGGATCACAAAAGTGCTTATGATAATGATTTCTTTAGCCCTGAGTCTGTTTTGAGTGTTATCTAGTTGTGTCAATCATGCCAATATGAGCTGCCAATATTCTAAATATATTTGGCTGAGATGTAAGTGATTCTCTGTACTTTCTGGAGGAAAGAAAAACTATCTTTTCTTTTCTTTCTTTCTTTCTTTCTTTCTTTTTTTTTTTTTAGGAGATAGGGTCTCTCTCTGTCACCCAGGCTAAAGTGCAGTGGCATCATTATAGCTCACTGCAGCCTCAAACTCCTGGGCTCAAGCAATTCTCTCACCTCAGCCTCCTGAATAGCTGGGACTACAGGTGCACCTGCTACCATGCTTGCCTAATTTATTTTTATTTTTATTTTTTGTAAAGATGGGGTCTCACTATGTTGCCCAGGCTAGTCTTGAACTCTTGGTCTCAAGCCATCCTCCTGCCTCAGCCTCTCAAAGTCCGAGGATCACAGGTGTGAGTCATTGTGCCCAGTGGCCCCCTTTTAGTTTTTTATCACTTCTTTTTTTTCAACATTTCCTAATTAAGTGTGGAAGAATTTGCCCTTTAACAAAATGGAGGTTTTCCAAGCTGACTTAAAATCAGGTTTGTCTAAAAGGTGGTTAATAAAATTTGTGATCAATAAATCATATTTAAAGTGAAATTGAAGGTTGTGAGAAGCTGATTTTGTGAGGGATTCAAAACTAAATTGCACTTTGTTTTGTACATTGAAACTGTATTTTCTACTCACTGTTTTAAATGAGATGGGAGTAGTCTACTTGAAAATAGTGGTAAGTGCTATAAAGAAGGCTTCCAAACTTTTTGTAGAGGTACATTTACTATAGGATGTTTAAATAATTTTTGAATTCTGACAAAAGGACAGCTTTTTAATGTTTTGCCAAGAGATGTGTAGTAGAATTTTAAGCTTACCTCACTGTTGCTGATTTCTAAACCTGGGGGAATTGTAAAAAAAACATAGAATTAATTATATTTTCGTTGACAGAACTGTGTTTTGGTTTTTATTAGATAACGTGTTTGGTCAGGGTTAAACATCCATTAGTGGTCCAGGGTAATCATTAAGGACATGAATTATCATCTCAAGCTGTGATCTTTTGATATCTGCAAGGACTGCACAGGCTACATGGCTCTCTTTTTCCTTCTGTCTGCTTATAATTTTTGCATTTAACTTCCTCCTCTTCTCACTTTTGATGCTTTCTTCCTTTTCACCCTACCCCTTTGTTGCCACTGCCTTTTTACAGATTCCCATGCTTCTTGACTCTGTGCCTGCTGACTTGGCCATTAGTGCCACACTCGGCAACTGGTAACCCTCCTCTCTTGTGGGCTGCTTGGTTGTGTTGAGTTGTGAATGATTTTAGGTCTTCTTGGAGATTTCCATGTTTCCATGCTATTCAGAATTTATTAATTTGCAGCTTATAATATTTGCTTTTTGGTCAAGAAGCACCAGGCAAGGCAGAATAGAACTACATATTGCAACCATTTCAGACAGCTGAGTTTTCCAGCACACTTACTACAAGACCCAGGCATTATTATTAATATAATTTAAATTGCTAACTGTGATTTTAAAGGATCAGGTATAATATGCCTTCTTTCGAAACTAATGTATATTTTAGGTTCAGTGTTTAAGTTCTTTAGAATAATATTTTTATTCTCTTGTTTATTGTTTAGGAAGTATTAAGATTTTAAATCATTCTACAGATTAAGGAGTTAAAGCGTTGGAACTGAAATACGAAAGCTTTAAAGATACAAAAGAACAAATTCATATTATTATTTTTATCTTTTCTAGTGTTAGGAGCCTAAATGTTTTGAAGCTGAAACATAAAGAATGGAGGAAAAAACAAAAATTACACTGAAAATACCAATTAAGTATGAATGTTGCCTGATTTATAATTCCATGTACAGAGATTATAAAGAAGAAATATAGCTCACGAAGGATGAGATGCTCTAAAATTGTAATTCTGACTATATAATTGAGAATAATCCTGCTGAGAAAGAAAGGGAGTTAAACAAAAGTGTAACTATATCAGGAGCTCTTTGATAAGCTCAGAATTTAAAGGAGGGTAAGTATCAAAGATAGAAGAAGGAGTACATAGCTAGGGCTTACTAAGAAAGGCAGGAAGTTCGGGAGAGTTAATGATCATGGTCATTCATTTCTTTCATTCATTTCTTCGTTCATACCACAGATATTTATTGGGAACCTCTTGCATGCCAGATGCCCTTGTTTCTACTGTGCGTACTGAAATATAATGAGGTTCTTGTCCTCAAAAATCTACTGTGATAACATTGGACTGTAATATTAATAACTGACATAGCCAAGGAAGAACTACTCAACTCTTCTTTTATTCCAAACTGGAAAGTAGAGATTCAGTCCTCTTAGGTGGAAATGTAAGCCTAGGCTCGGGTAAAGAGTATAAGAGTGCGTCTAACCTCTTAATGTGAGTTCAAGCTTCCAGTGCAAGACAAATGTATATTTGAGCTTACAAAAGAACTTGCTCATAACTGTGCAGTTGAAATTGAGCAATTATGCAACTTGCTCATATTTTTTCTCATAATTGTGAGATAAATCCTGGAAAATATATGTGGACAAAATATGGTGGTTTTTAAGTAGAGGGGAATGGTTGCTCTTTAAAACTGGAAACTGATTAGTTTTGTATTTCTAGGTGAATTGGTAAGTAGATGCTTTGTGTTTGTAAATGAAGAGATAGAATACAGTTTGATAAGAACAATTTTTGACTTATTGGTTTTTGATAGATTTATTAGACTAGTATATTGGGATAATCCCATTTAGTTTTAAAAATGGCTAGACTGTCTCTTAAGAAATGCTATGGCAGGACTAGGATTAAAACCTAGATTGCCTGATTCCTTACTCAACACTCTTTCTGTTGCATCTGGCTATTATTTTGAATTAGGTATCAAAGCATTGTGCTAGATTTAAAATAATAGCAGTAACAGCTAAAATATAATTATATATGTAAGACACTGCTCTAAATACTTTATGTGTATGAATTCATTTAATCCTCACAATATGACAAACCTAATTTGACTGATGAGGAAACTGTGGTTCCAAAGGCAAGTAAGTAATTTTCTATGGGTCACACAAGTAACACATGCCAGAACCAAGATCTGAACCCATGCACTCTGGCATCAGGACCCACACCTTTAACTTCTACACTGTACTGCCTCTCAAATGAAAATGAGGTCATTCTTATTTTACTAAAATAACACAGCATAGCTATGAGTTATCTTCATATTTTTAAATAGTTGACACAGTCTCTTCTTATGCCATCAATGAGAAAAATGTTGAGTAAATGGTAACATGAGATGTTTAGGTAGATTTTTGGCAGGTGGAACAACTGAACTCAAAGGTGTGGTACTTGATTAATGGGTTAGTGTTAATGGAATATGTACTTTGACCTTGCTCTTGTCTTTACTATCTATCTACCACTTCAGTAAAAGCATGCATACAGATCCTTTAGATGATAGGCCTCATGGAGGGTTAGTTTATTTATTCAATAAAAGTATCAGGATTCAGTATTCAGATAAATGTAAAAGTAGCATGTAAGGCTAAAATAGTAGAGACTCTCTTGAAAATGGTTCCCTGGAAGAGAAGAAGGTGAAGTTTAAATAGCTGACAAATCAAGGGTTTGATGGCACTATGGGAAGAAGCAATCAGCTAATTGTTGAAAAGCCCTATTGATAAACTTGAGTAGTTCCAGGGGCCTAAGTAACAACACCACAACTGTATTCAAATACTTGGAGATCTGGCATGTGGAACAGATAGTAGACTGGCTTTGTGTTCCTCTCAAAGAACTGACGGAAATTAAATGAAGATCATTTTACCACTATGCAATGGAAAACTTCCAAAAAGTTAGAGCTGTCTAGGAGTACAAAGGCTTACCTTGTAAAATAGCGAAAGCCTTGTTTTAGAAAATGAGGGGGGGCACTTATATTAGGATAAGAACTATGTTAGAAAATCTCTAAGGTTTCCTATCTTTAAAGTCGTATAGTTTTATAATTTAACACATTTGTCGTGACAATTTGAGATCATGAAAGGAATTTGCTCTAGGGGAAATAGTACGCCTGTGAGTGGGAAATATTATTTTATTTTTTGAACGGAGATCAAACTCGGTGGCAATCCTTGAAGACTATGATATAAGTCGGAATGGGAAGTGGCTAGAGCATTTCTCCTTCAAACATTCTTGTAATGTTCCTCAATAACTATAAAAGTATGTAAACAAACACAATGGTCTGAGTTTGATCCCTGGGTTGTCAAATAGGTAAAGGATACACATATAGTGGAGAGCTCCTAATTATTCCCTCGTGTACTTCTCCTTTGATTAGAAGAAAGGCTTGCCAGGTTATAAATTAGAGGTTTTATTTGGGAAACCAAAAATTCTTAACTTTTTATTGAGTTAAATATGGAAGTTTCATTTGTAAGTAGGAACCATGTACTTGAAAAAGCCTACAGACACTTTTCAATAAACTAATTATAAGTTGAAAATATTTTAAGTCGAAAATGAATTTAGTACACTTACCCTACTGAGCATCATAGCTTGGCCTAGCCTACCTTCAACACGCTCAGAACACTTACATTAGCCTACAGTTGGGCAAAAGCGTCTAACACAAAGCCAATTTTGTAATCAGGTGTTGAATGTCTCATGTGATTTATTGAATACTGTACCAGAAGCAGGAGACATAGATGGGCATTTTGTAGACATGATGGGTTATGAAAACACAAGACACAATATCCAAAAATTGCTGGCAACACAGTACACTCTAGTGTCTTGGTTGTTTACCCACGTGATCGTGCAGCTGACTGGGAGCTCTGACTCACAGCCACTGTCCAGCAAGGCAGAGAGTATCGCACTGTATGTCACTAGCCTAGAAAAAGATCAAAATTTCAAATTTGAAGTATGGTTTCTCTGAATGTGTATTACTTTTGCACAATTGTAAAGTCAAAAAATCATAAACCATCATCAATTAGGGACCGCCTGTACTTCTAATGTTGCTCAAATTAATGTGATTAGGCCCACCTGATGTTTTTTCTATCAAGTTAACACAAAAGACTCTGGGTGGATCATACATAGTTCCTGCTTGAACAGATTCTGCTTGAATTTACAGATAACTCTGTATACTGGACTCGTGGATTTGGAATAGACCTGACTGGTAACGTAATATGAAGTCCTTTATTTTATGGATTCAGAAATTGAGTTGTAGAGTGATTGAATGACTTGTCCAAGGTGATTCTGTTTAGTTAGCAGCATAGTTAAGATTAGAACCTGGTTCTTACGACTTTTGGTGAATTTACAACTCTTTCTGTTGTACCACACTCTCTACCTCTCCTTTTAAACTGTGCTGAAGGTATATAGTATATCAAGACATGGAAAAAAAGGAGCATGTATCTACATTGTCTTCATTAAGGTAAAGGTGTTATATTTAAGTCTTAAGTATTTTTCGGTTTCATTAAAGTTTGATCTCTGGAAGCAAAATAACAGTCAGTTGTTAAACTTCTGGGCTGGTGAAAACGGAAGGGATGGAGATAGGATTCTGTGCTTAATTTCAAAAAGGATTTAGAGCTTAAGACAGTCTCAGCAACTTCCTCTAAATTATGTAGATTACTATTCCGGTAGTAGATAGATCAAGTATCTGTGTTTTAGGACAGCTTTAAAACTGGGTAAATCTAAGACATCTGAACAGAGTATCACTTTACCTAGAATTAATTCAGGCTTCTGAACTTCTGGCAAAGAGCAAGGTCATCATGCTTGAGTATTTGCTGCAAAGTCTTTACAAATTTAAGATTTTTTAAAAATGATTCCTTTGTTTATATTCTCTTGTGATTAGAATATAGATTTAAATAGTGGTATTTCATTGTTTTCAACAATAATTGATTTAGTATCGAATTTAATCAGGATAATAGATTTTCATTTAAAATGTATTCCAGTGATTTTTCTTCAGCAAACTCCTATATGGATATCTGACTCACTAAAATTTATGATAATATCAGAGGTGCTTATGGTAGGTGCTTGGTAAATGTTTATTGAATTAGTCCCAGTAAGATTTTGAAAAACTCATAAATGAATACATTTGTCTTTAGAAATAATCAAATTGATGCAATTTGAACTAGCTAAATGTTTTTGGACAGCTCTCAAATCAGTAATTCCTATAGTAATGCCTTATAAGTAGATACAGAAATTTAATACAACCGTGAAACCTTGGCTATTGTGCTATGACTAGATTAAGCGGTAGGTAGATGAACAGATTACCAAATTGCAATGTGTTCATTTAGAAACTTAAAAGCCATATGAATTTAAAAGTTGAATTTAGAAATAAATGCAGATATTTCCAAGTGAAAATCCGAAGGAAAATAATTTTCCTGGTTCATCAGTGAGGGGGATAGAGGGCAAAGGGAGGGGGAGTGGATTGGAGATTTCCTCGCAACAAAGTAGTTACAGTAATTTATTGCATGTCTTCCCTATACCCAGCCTAGTGCAATAAACTAAAAGTCACATTCCCTGGTCCGGTGGAATTTGCTTTCTTTTGATGGAAGGTAGCATGATACTCACATACGAAGCAATTCATTATATCTGACTAAGATTTGTGTGATTGTGAAAATAAGTGGAATGCACTTGAAAGATTTTCTTAGCTTCTCTTCCTTCATTCTCCCTTCCATCCGGGAATACTTCACGTGCTGTTCACTGTGGGTATTTCTGTCTGGGGCCAGCGCATGATCTAGATTCACGTGTGTAAGAAATTCTTGCTGGGGCCAGATCCTCACTGCAAAATCACACTCATAGCTGGCACGTGTTCCCTCTCTTCCCATCTCCTGTCTTGTGCCTTCGACCCCTTGATTTCAATCCTGACTGACCATTAGAATCACCTGTGGATTTAAAAAAATAATTAGCCACTATCAGAATCTCCAGGGCTGTGGCCCGAGCATATATTTTTAGAAGACTTGTACATGTGTTTCTGATAACTTTTAACTATCCAGCCTCTGGTGCCAGTGATCTGCATCCTATTTTGCTTATCTACCTGGCCTTTGCTTCCTGTCTGGTTTTTCTCTTCCTGCCTAGAGAATGACCCCTCCTTTAGGTGTTTAATTTGATTTGTCCTAGTCAGCATTTAGGGGCATAACTCTTTTAAGATCATTAAAAATTTGAAAATTGGAACCAGTTGATTGTGTTAAAGAGAAAGAGATCTCAGTTAAAAATCTCTATCATATGCATAGCATCCATTCTGGTCAGTTGATATGTATTTATCTGCTCTATCATCTTTGTGCAGAATATCCTTATTTTCTGTATCTTCATTCTGTGTCATTTAATTGCTTCCAAAGCACACCGTGCTCACCTGTGTGTTGATTGTAGATTGCAAGATGAACAAATATCTATTTTGAGCATGAATATATACTTGTTTCTGTAGCTACCTGATTGTGAGATTAATTGAAGAAAAATGATTCCAGTCTATTTGAATAATTTCTCTGATGCAGTAAACATAAAACTTCTTATTCAGATGACATGTTTCGTCTTACTTGTTTTTAAAATGGTCTGTGAAGCCATTCATACAGATGAAGCGAAAAGAAATCAGATCATTGTTTTACTAAATTTTGTTGTCAATATTCTCAACATTTATCCATAAAGGCAACTTTGGGAATGTCAGAGTCATTGTCTGGGTTTTATGATTGTAAATATATTTCTGGTTCCAACATTAAACTGTGATCTGTCTGAAATGATTTAAATATTTTGTGTGGATGAGACCAAAAGTAACTGATTTGCTGAAGTAACATGAACTGATTTTCTAGTTATTTGCTGAGCCAAGAGCATGACAACCATATAGAAGTGCAACACAAATAAAAGTGAAGGCCTTTTTATAGCTTGCTGATGAGAGGCCAGAACATTCTGTGTAAACACATCTATCCCATAGGTTAAGAGGTTCAGTGATTTACGCTTTTATGATTACTTATTGGGTTGATGGTATTTTGGCTATCACTATTAATTCCTCTTTATTCCCAAAGAAAATTTATCTATTAGTATTTCTTATATTTGTGAATTACTGGCATGAATATATTGTGAGGCTGACATATCTCATCTGTTACTTTTTTTTGTTGCTGTAAATGTCATGGTCATTTTTATGTTCATATAAAGTCTATCACTTTCACCCCTGAAGCAATTTAGAGACCACTATGGGGGGAAAAAAGGTAGGAGAGAAAAAGATGAAGCAAAGGAAAGAGAGTGAATATAGCAGAAGTCCAGCATAAAATGTAATGGGTCCCAAAGTGGATACTTGGCTCCTACTATCTTCGGAACACTTTAAACCAAAGGATTTGCTTTTGTCGAATTTTAGAATTGAATGTAACCTTCCAGATAATATAGTTCATAGGCTTCATTTTAAAAATAAGGAAAGAATAGAAAGGTTAAATAACATGGTCATGGTCACACAAATAGTGGCATTGTCTACTGACTGGCCATCATGCTGCTACTTATCTTTATTTTTAGGGTGAGCAAAGTAGGTCATTTGCCTCTGAGATTTGGTGGAAAGGCTAAGATCATCAGGTACCTCAATTTTGGCCAGTGAATGGGCAATTTCCAAACTTTCTTTTCCTTATGCCCTGTGTTTGACACTGTTGACTCCTCATTCTTTCTTGAAATTCTCTGTTCTTTCCGTTTCTGTGGCTGCATGGTCCCTTTTCTTTCAGTCTGAGCTTTATTATTTATTTCTTCAGGGGACCTCTTTATGCTTTCACCCCTTAACACTGAGCCTCCAGAGGTCCGTCCTCAGCCCGCTGTTCTCTGCCCTCTTCACCTTTCCTTGGACAATCTCAACGTTTATTTAGTACTAATAGAGCCCCACGCCATGCTAGGCACTGGATAATGACAGACACAGCCCTTGGACCACAGCGTGAGTGATCGTATCCATTCTTGGGGCTTTAGCTGCTGCGTATATTCTGAGCATTCTTGGTTGTGACCGATGCCCTGGCCTGCGCGTGTACACCCAGCTTGGATGTCTCACGGAAACCTCAAACTTGACATGCTTAACATGGATTTTAATCATTTTCTCTACCCCCATCCTTTTTTTTCAAAATCTGCTTTACCTTCTGAGTTCTAAATCTCAATGTCAAAGTCACTTAATCACTCCATTAGAAAGTTCAAAGTCAGCTTTGATTCTTACTCTTTCTTTCCCTTTCAGTGACTAATTCCGGGTGCCTCTACTTTACTCTCACTTTCCTTTACTCCTTTATCATTTTTTGTCTATAGTTTTTCAGTAGGCGCCTAATTGGGCATCTCTTCTCCAGGCTTGCTCCCCTTTCCAACTGTCTTCCTGAAATCTGCTGTGCACAGGCTGCTGGAGGAATGATGGTCTGGACGAGAGTGTGAATCTAACCACGCCAGTCTCTGCTGAAAACCCGGGCTTAGTTTCCCACATCCTACAGGGTAAAGCTCAGGCTCCTTAGCATGACATCCCAGGTGTCTGTGACCTGTCCTCACCTCGTGCTACCTGCCCTTCCCACCCCACTGCATTTTGCGCTTTGATGACGTCACGCTGTTTCTTGGGTCAGAGTTTCTGGCTTCTGCCGTTTTGTCTGCCTGGTACGTAACACCTCAACTCACGGCTTTCTGTTCTGTATCACTTGGCAAAACTTAAAAAGCAATTAATATGGAAAATTTCAAGTATTTGCAGAAGGAGAGAGAAAAGTACAAAGAATTCCTGTGTTCACTCTTAAGATTTTGATACACTGTTTCACTTACCACCCCACCCCTTAACTTTTTTCTTTTGCTGAAGTAGTTTAAAGCACATTCAAGATACCATACAATTTCACCCCTACTTCAGTGTGCATCTTAAAAAGTATGAACATTTTCATATATAACAATGTCATTTCAAACCTAACGAAATTGACAGTAATTCCTTGAGATCATCTAATTCCTTGTGCATAATGAAAAATTTCTAAGTTGTTGCAAAAGTCTTTTTACAGTTAGATTTTTTTTTGAATAATGATCCAAATAAGTACCACATATTAAATTTGGTTAAGTCTCTAATTCAGTTTCAATCGGGAAGCGTTCCCCTATTTTATTAATGTCACTTGCTTGTTGCAGAAACTAGGTCGGTTGTCATACAGAGTGTTCCATAGTCTGTATTTATTTGTCTTCTTGTGGTGTTATTTAACTTGTTTCTCTATCTACTGCATTTTCTAGGAAGAGAAATTAGCTTTAGAGATTTGATTAGATTCAAGTTTCATATTCTTTCTATCCACCTACCTACCTACATACCTACCTATCTACCTAAATTTTAGAATGTTAACATTGATCAGCAGGTTCAGATGGTGGCAGCTTCAAGTCTCCCTTATCAGAGTCACCATCAATCAGTGTGCAACTAATGGTTTAATCCACTGATGATCATTGCCTAAATCAGTTATTTCATTAAGGATTGCAAGATGTTAATTGCATAATTCTATAATTTCTTCCACATTTATTGGCTAGAGCTCTTCTGTAAAGAATTTTACCTGATCAGGTGAGACCATTTGGTTACCTTGTTACAGGAGAGGAAGTGAAAAAAATGCTACTTCTTTCTTTTTGATTACCTGGCTCAATTTTAATTATTTTTCAAGGCTCAGATCAGCAAAATTCATCAATAGGAAGCCATTGTTAATCCTGCAGAGCACTACATGCCACTTTCCCCTGGCATGAAATTCCATACTTACCTCTGTCATTCCCCTCACATTGTATTTAAAGTATCATTTTTTAAACTGGAAATTCATTTCACTGTACATGATTTGACCTAAAGCAATGCTGGTGAAAACAATTTGGTAGAACCCAAATGACCCCAAACAATAATTTGTTCAAAATCATTACTTCATCTCTTTTTTTACTCTGAGGCAGTTTTATAAACTTGTGTGCCTCTTGGGACATTTATGTCCATTTTGGGGTTTTTTAAAAAATCATTTTTTCTTTTTAATTTCTAGTTAATTGTCAGCCAGATGTATGTACTTCATGCGTTTGTAGTCTTTAAAAGTTGAAAACAATATAAATGTTTAACAATGGGACATGGTTTAAAATTACAGTATTCCAAGCAGTGGAATAGTATACAGACATTAAAAATAATATTGTAAAAATGTAACTATTGACTTGTAAAGGTTCTTATGTCCATTTTGAAGTGCCAGAAAAAGATTACAAAAAATATACTACTGTCTTATTAATTTTTTTGGTCACATATATTATTATTGTTATTATCATATCATGAGGAAAAGTTTTGAAATACATTTACAGGGCAAAAATAGTCTAAAAAATCCTATATATACTCATAGTGTTCTCAGGAGCATTGACTGGGGGAGGTCTCGACTCATTTCCCCGCTGTGATACACACACACACACACACACACACACGTACACACCCTTGGCTTTCCAGGTGTGGGCGTGGTAAAATCCTAAGACAGGCAAGTATGAAGTATGCTCTTAGGATAGTGTTTTACATAAAAATTGATGGACTCATGAGGTGTATGGGTTTGAGAAGTTGTGCAATGGTTGTCTGTAAAATAAAGAAAAAAACTGCCTTTTGATCCACTTGGCTGGTTGGTTGACTCAGATGCAGACAAAGTTAGCTGTGCAACAGTGGTGTGATACTGTGAATAGTTTCTTGTTCTCAGACACCTGTGCTCTCTTGGTGTGTTTACAAAGTTCATATGGTTAGGTTTATCTACCTATGGCTAAAAACAGACATATTCAAAAGAAGTTCCATGCTTAAAAGCATGACACATATTGACTCTTGTTATGTTTTTCAATTGTTACATAATTCAATAACATCTCAAGAAACTACCACCTTTTTCTTATTTTTAATTTCCATCACATCTGTTCTCTGATATTCATCATATTCCTCCAGCAAGCTTCTATTTCACTTTCCCCTTTGGTTTCTATGGCGTCTTTTTGTTCCAGATATAACTCAAGGTTTTCCACATTGTAAGCTTTTAGTTCAAGTTCTGCTGAGCCCAATACTGATATTATGCAGGGAGTGATGTAATTTAGCAGATTGAGCCATTGTTTCTGAATCTTCAAAAAAAGCAAAAAACAAAAAACAAGAACAAAAACAACAAACAAGCACAATGAGGCTGCCTGGCCTTTTCCAGATTTAGTCATAGGTTTGCAACATGGTCAAATCTTAAAACTGTTTTAGTAATGCTACAAGTAAACCCAAAAGTCTCCCACGAAGAAACTGATGTTTTAGTCTCTTCTTATGTGTATTGCTTCCTGTCCATGCACAAGTTGCAAACCCCAGGATCAAGAGGTAGTACTTTAAATAGTTATGATTTTTTTTCTTCCTCACCTGTACCTCACCTTATAGTAGATGCAACATGAAGAAAAAAGGTGAGAATAGCCAGGGTGGTTGGAAATATTGTAAATGCACCTTGTTTGGATGAGCTCGAGGCTCGTTGTGCTAGGTTTTTTAATCTCATCAAGCTACATATGAACTCAAAGAAAATCAGGTTTTGTTTAAAAAAGAAAGAAAACTGAAATTAAAGTTCATATAATTAGCCATCATGAACAAAAATAAGGAAAGAATAGGTTCTGTTTGAATGTTTATGTATACAATGTATTTATATGTTCTCTGCTACTTTTGTATGTGACATTGATTTTAGAAACATGGTAGGTATTTTGAAAATAATGTGTATATGTTCTGAATTTTAGAATTGTCATGAAAAAGACGGTGGCATGCTTGTGTCTTTCTGGAATATTATTAATTCTTCACAAGTAGTTGTATATACATGTTTTGTTGAAAACTACTTTTACTCTTAACAGTATGTATCTGTGAATTAGGTATAGGTTTATGGGAAAAGCCTTTTGGTGAACTGTAATTTAATTTTTTTCAAATGTCCACATTTATATTTTGAAGACATTATTTTTAAGAGCCTAAAGATTTTTCTGGGGCTTATTTAGACCACTAACCATTTAGTCCTGTAAGAATAAACACAAATGGAACTATCGACATGTCCTAGCATCTGATAAATTCCTGGTTTAAGGACATAAGTTTTGATATTATTAAGTTGTACAATAAAGATTGGAATAGTTCTGTAGAAAAATTAGACCATAAAGTGGCCAAATTAATTTGACTAGTTATTAATTAGATTAAAAAGACTGCTATGAAGCAAAGCCACAGGGAAAATGCCCTGGAGTTGAAGAAAGTAAAACATTTACTGCGTGTTCCCTGAAAATTTGATTGGAGGAAACTTTGAATTTCTAATCTGAAACACTCAAAATGTGATTATTCAGTCTTGATAACTGTTCATTTAGACTGTGGTTGTTCTACAGTGAGTTTTATCAGCCTCACTGTAGAATCCTTGGACTGTCCTCTCTTCCTTTTAACCTATTCCTTCTAAAAGCAAATTATTTTGACATAATATTAGACTTACATAAAAGTTACAGAAATAATACAGAGTTTGTTTATACCCTTGATCCGGCTTCTGCCAATGTAAACAACTTACATAAGCATAGTACAGTAACCAAAAGTAGGAAACTGACATTGATACATTACTATTACTAAATACAGAACTTGTTCTAATTTCACTAGTTCTCCTACAAATGTTATTTTTGTGATCCAAGATCCAATCCAGAATCCATCTTCTTATTCTCCTCTAATATGTGACAATTCTCTTCAGCTTTTCCTTGTCTTTCATTACCTTGACAACTTTGATGAGTGCTGGTCAGTTATTTTGTAGCGTGTCTCTCAATTTGGGTTTGATTTCCCACGGTCAGATTAGGGATATACATTTTTGGCCAGAATACCACAGAAGTGATATGTTTTTCTCAGGACATCATTTCATGGGAATACTTTGTCTTATCACTGGTGATGTTAATCTTGATTGCTTGATTAAGGTGGTGTCTTCTGCATTTTCCCACCATAAATTTACTATTTTTCCCATTGAATTAATAAATATCTTGGGGTAAATACTATGAGACTATGCAAATATCCTGTTTCTTCTTGAACTTTTTGCCCACTGATTTTAGTACTCATAGGTGAATCTTGCTTGCAATAAATATGGTAGTGTTCTAATGGAGATTTTTGTTTTCCCCTTTTCTCTTGTTTATTTGGAATTTTTCTGTAAGGAAGAGCTGTTCCTTCTTTCCCATTTATTGATTTGCACATTTAATGATTGATTTTTATCATCAACAAATTTTATTAATTCTATCAGTATGGATTTGTGAATATTTATTTTTATGTTTTTATGGTTTATGATCTAATAATATATTTATGATCCTTATTAGATCTTTATGTTCTAATAATATCTTTATTATTTTATTGCTCAAATTGTTTCATCTTTGGCCATTAGGAACTCTTCAGGTTGACTCCCTTATCCTCTCCTCTCCTTTTTCTCACACTTTCTTATTTTCTGGCCCCACAAGACGTTTCAGGTTTATCTCATATTTTCTCTGCTCCATCACTGGAATCAGCCACTTCAAAAAATCTCCTTGGTTGCAGGTATATACCACTGAAGTATTTAGAAACTAAGATCTTGCCCCATGGAGAATGGTATTTGGGAACTAAGATCTTGCCTCATGAATTTATGAAAAAGAACTGTGACTTTTAGGAGATTATATAAAAATAAAGAAATATTAAATAAATAAATCAGTGTGTTTAGAGGTGTCTAGCTGCAGCCAAGCAGGCTGTTTGCAAGTATTAGGTCTCAGGAGCCCATGGAAGGCAGAGTGTTCTTTTCAGGATGGGAAGAGATTGGAGAGCATTACTTCTGTATCTTTTCCCAAAATGCTCTGGAAGCACTTGTAATAATCTTTTATAAACAACCCATTTTCTTCTTTTTTTCCTACCTTATCAACTAAGAATTAGACCGTGCCAGTGAGGCAATGTGTATGTTTTCGCTACCACTTGAAATCATGGAATACATAACAAAAACAAAAGGAAAATATAGCCAATCTATTAAAATGAACACTTATGGTAAAAGTCTTGCATATGTGGGCTTGGGGTATGGGAAGATAGAGCTGGTTCATGTTATTTTCCCTGCACCAGATCTTCCCAGTGAAAGTAATACACAAATGCATATATCTTGCCCCTATCCTGGCCATTTGTCCCTGACAACTAAGTGGGCATCTTTGTGGAAAATAATGCATTCTCAACAAGATCACAACCTTAGTGCTGAAACTGCCCTTAATGAGGTGCAGTGTATGAATGAGTTAAATTAGTTTGCCCCTCGTGTGGCAAGCTCTGTTTAGTGTTTGTCTGGCTGACTAATTTGTGAGGATAAAATTATGGCACAGTCTCTGCCTTGCTTGTTTTCATCAAAGAGATGGGCTAATTTGTAATGAAACTTTATCAATCAGATCATGCAGTTGGTCCACGCTGCAAGCTCTGACTAATGAATGCAGGCTGTTTGAGTTCTTTCAGACACAGTGCATCTTGGTGCAGCAGAGGAGGGAGGGTGTGTTGGCTATAGATTGATAATAAGACCAGTTGTTTCTTTTCTAGCAGATAGATAACCAACTTTTCTGTTTTCTGTTTCTTGGCATGTTTATCGCTTTTTGATTGTCTTTCTTTTTTATACAGGAAAGTGGAAAGTAAAAAAAAGTGGGAAGTGTGTAAAAATACTAGTTTATATTTGTTTGGGAGAAACCAAAGACTGTGCACTGCATGTTGGAGCAACGGTAGCTAAGAACTCTCAACAATGGGAGAAAGAATAATAGTACAACCGGCAGAGAAATGGAGAGTTTTAAAAGGCAATATTATTCAATGTTGGGAAAGTAATGAAAGGTCAAAATGAAGCTCAATAGAAAAGCCATTATGAAAGAAAGGGGGGAGAATTTGGCTTTTATGTTGCTGTCAGGATTTGGGATTTGTTTTCTTTTTATTCTGACAAAACTCTTTTGGGGTGTGTTTTTTTCTGTTCAATTCAAACAGTTTATACAAGTGTTATTTTAAACTTCCTAGTGTTTACATCATCATGTCTTTTTAAAAGAAACCTTCCCCCCCCCAATTTTGTTATCTGGGAATTTTTAAGGACACAGCCACTGTTTCCAAGACACACACTCACACTTACATGCATTCATGTGAATATTTCTATTTTCTCTGCCTGACTGAGAAATAAACAAGTACAGGATAAGTCAAGATTACTTTGTAAGAGATTCCACTAAAAGTTTATATTCACTTCAATGTATATATGTGACTGGTTTGAAAATTTCTATTCCTTCCTAGTCACTGATGAGTTACTTTCTAAAGCACTCACCACATAAAGATGTTTTACAAATACAAAAGTGACATAAAGCTCCACTTCAGGCAGCAGCTCGGTGGCAGGGCTGGATTTAGGATTTCGAGTTCTGACTTCTATCCTGTCATCAGGCCACTAATCTGCTTGATTTTCTGAAAGAACTTGAGGCCCGAGGAAAGAATATTCCAGAGACGCATTTCCAAAGAGATGAGTCACGTTGGGTGGTTTGATATAATAAAATCTGTGTTTATTTTGCAAAGGGTTTTTGAACAGATATTAGAGAAACAAATTTCATCATTATGTTCAACTTTATACTTCGTAACATTGTACTTTCTGTTCCAATAGTTAACAGCACTAAGTTCATAGTTCTTCTCTTCCTGTTCTCTCTTGGGAGTTTTCTATTTAAAAAAAAAAAAGGCAGAGATTTTTAAGGTTTTATCTGAGGGACTTTAAACTGTTACTAGTATCCTTTGCCTGGACTGTTAAGTGGGACTTTTGTCTTTCTGATGCTAGGTTTGTCTGTGTCTGTGTGGCTCCCCACTACCCACAGTATTCTTCCTCCTGGTTTTGAACGCTTTCCATGATATTGACTCAATCTACTTTTCCAACCTTGGCTGTGTACCGTCCACGCTGGATTATTCCATCCTTCCTGAACATGCTCCAGGTTTCTCTCCTGTGGGCCGTGCATTTGCTCATGTTATTCCTTTTCCTTGCAATGCCCGTAGCACTCATCTCTGCTGAACTGCTCCATCTCTTTCAAAATCCTTATCTCGTGCTGTTGACTTTGTGAAATGTTTCTTGTCCGGGAAATGCAAGAGATTTCTCTCCAATAATCCCTATAGCATTTATTTCACTCAAGAAATATTTACTCAGTACCTCCTATGTGCCTGGCAGTATTCTAGGTACAGCAGGAGACAGGGATGGCCAAAAAGGACAAGGTTCCTGGTGTCATGGGCCTTGCCCCTGATTGAGAATGAGGGAGCGGATCATAAGCAAGCAAATAAAATTTCAAAATACTTAATTTCTGATGGCAGTACATGCTGTGAATGCAGTTAGAAGACTGTGATAGGACAACACTTGAAGGGAGAGAGGAGAACATGAAGCAGATTAGATTGAGTGAGTCAGAGTGAGCCTTTTGGAGAAGGTGGTAATACACTGTCATTGAAATGCAAACAAGGAAGATCTGGGGGAAGAGGTAAAAGGCAAAAGTCCCTGTGATGGAGAAATTTTGGTGCATTCCAAGAAATAAGAGGAAGGTCAAGTGTCTACAGCACAGTGAGCCCAGGGAGTAGTATTAATAATTAAGAGGTGCCCTGAGAGAAGTGGGTAGAGGCCAGGTCGTGTATGGATTTGTGAACCAGCGTCAAGTACGTTGATTTCAAGCTCTTTGTAAAGTATTAGGCAGAAGAACATAATGATCTGATTCTTTGCAATTTATTTAATTTAATTCAATCATTTGTGTACTCCTTTAAAAGTAATGAATTATAAGCTCTCTTCAGGTAGGAATTATGTATTGGTCAACTTCATTCACAGATAGGAGGCAGTGAGTAAATATTTGGTGAATTGTTGAATGAATAAAGCTAGGGGGATTCAGAAAATTTATTATTATAGGTATTTGGAATTATTATTTTATGGAGGCAGGAAGAGTTAAGATCATATTCTGCTCTTTACTGGTGGCCGTGGTCATGATCCTTTGAGGAAGAAAGAGGTGGGAAGAGAATAGGACTATACCACAGGGGCAGAGCAGCAGTGTGAATTTGGGGGTCAGATTCTCTGGGTTGGAATCCCAACTCTATCTCTATTGCTTGTTCTTCAGAAAGTTGCTTAATATTTCTTAGCCTTTGATTTCACATCAATAAAATGGTGATAATAACATTATTTATCTTATGATTCTGTCATGAGTTTTCACCAAAATCATCCATGGAAACCACTGAGGATGATATCTGGCATGGCAGATACCAATAAATCCCCAAGCGTTAGGACAGAGGTACCACTGTTGGTAGGCTCTCGTTGAAATTCTTTCTGACTGTGAAACCAATCTTTGAAATCCTGGCCTACTCTCTACCTGCAATTTTAAGATGGCTCTGTTGGATAGTTAATACAGTGAAACAGAAGAACTTAAGTTTTTAAAAATAAACACAAACAAAAATTTCTGCTTTTTTTTTTCCGCTTGTGGCAGCTTATTCAGCAAATAATATTTTGGAGAGAGATGTACAGCCATTTGGTAAACAGTAACAATGTAAATACATCTTACTAATATTCTTTCATGGTTGATTCGACTATAAAATTGTGTGAGAAGCCACAGGCTGGCCTTAGATTGTACCATATCCTATAACTTCTGTCATTTTATATGTTTACACATATTGGAGCACCATTATTGCTCTACCCTCAGTGTCTTTGCTGGAGAACTGTGTTGTGAGATCATTTTCTAACAGCTTCCTGTAGTACAAAGTCCGGGAGAGCTCTGTGTTGTAACATATTCCATGCTTAAGTGGCGCTTGTAGAAACCACAAATAATGGGGAGATGAGTTTTTGTTCCTTGGGAGGAAGCCAGTAGAACTTGTATATTCGTAAAGAGCAAGGTGTAAAGTAATAAATTCAGTCTATGTTCTTTAAGAAAATTATGTTTTTGAAGTTTGATTTCAGGCAAGCTCTGATTACATCAACGCATTCTTTCAGTGCTCTTTTATTCTCATTAATACGCTGAAATTTTGGATTGGAAAACATGGCATAAACTAATGGTGGAATTCAGACTGCAGCCCTTTGAGGGTGTGGTTTATTGTTCTTTTTCCAACTCTTAAATAATTCTGAACATTTTAACCAGCCAAATAGAAAAAAAATCCCCCTAGGCTTTTTGTATAGTTGTTTTGTTTCTCTTCTGCTGCTCTCAGTAATATTACATAAGTTACCTGGAAATTGTGAAGCTTGGATACCCTCAGCCAGACAGTCAAAATACCTGGAATTCTCACTTCCTCAAACACAAGAGTGAAGCTGAGTAATTCGGGATTATTAGGAAGAATCTAGGGGAAATGTTTTAACTTTTAATTAAAAAATGACATTTTTAAGTGAATGACACTTTCTCTAATTATTGTTCTTTTCATATTGTCAAAGCCAAAAAGGACAGAGGCAAACCATGTCCCCAGGGAATTGTAGCCCAATTTGGCTTTTTCAAAAAGTTTGAGCAAACTTCAAGTAACCTATTGATGTTTAGACATTACTCTTCTTTATAGGTATTTTTGCTTGTATTGGAGTTCCTTGAAAATGAGCAGAAGTTGTAGTTACTAAGGCTCTGGAATTCCATGCCACAGCCCCCACTTTTTGGGGATCAAAGAGTATGAAGACTACTGTTCTTCAACTCTGGTTATGAGATTAGACTGTTTCAAATTTGTTCTCCCTTAAACAGTTTAGATCATTGTGGCATATTCAACTGAATTTATTATCACAGAATGAATTTATTGGATTCACTTCGTATTTATTCTCAATATAGTTTAAAAACCTGGAGTGATTTATAACACCTAGAAATTATCCAGAGTCAAAAGTCCCAACCTCATTTTTGTCTTTGCTAGGAAAGGACTCATTGGACTTGAACTCTAGATGTAGTTCTGCATTCCTTGCCCTACCCCATCCTCCCTATCCCTGTGATTCTTTTGATTTTTATTCTCAAATATACACCTTCTCTCATTTCATTAGTTAATAAGTAGTTATTCATAAGTGGTGCAATTTTGGATGTTGGTGTGTCATAAAATATACCTTGCAACTTAAAACACTTTCTTTAATCAGACCCTTGAACCCTAAGCCAGAAATGGCTTGTGTCTTTTTGATGTTGTTGTTTTGGAAGCTGAACTAAATGTAACCATTGCTCTCAAGTGTTCACTCAAGCTGAAAAGAAATCAGCATCCAAATTAGTTATTGGTTGATACTTTCTAATGAAACTTTGTTAAATTCTCTGGAATTGAGTTCTTGAGGATCATCTTGTGAGTTATCCTTTCCGAATAACTTTTCTGATATTTCACCTACCTTTTGGGCTTGTTTATCATTCTGAGTGCTGGAAGGAAATAGAACAAGAACCAGAGGGTTTCCAATTTTCCTTTCAAGTCCTCTGATTCTGTACGTACGTCATACTGGCTTCCTTTGATTAGACTAAGTTCCCAATACACTGGGACCACATCTTGTTCACATTTGGTCCACATTGTAGTGCAGTGCCCACAGCAGATACTAGTAGCTTGTCCTTGAATGACTGAGTCACTCTGATACTTCTTCAGCACTAGCCAAATTGAACAAGAAGTAGATTTCACTGTTTTTTGAGTAAATATCATGGTATAGCTAGATGTCCTTAATTTGACAATGGTTCATTGAAAAACAAGATGGACTTTAACTCTTCTGTTAAGAACTTTATAAAAAAAGTGTCTATAGATGGTAGATTAGCCATGAGTGAGTACACCAAGTTGCTGTGCTATCATGGTATCAGTGGAAAAAAATTACTTTTTTAAGGCTATTAAACAAATCCAACACTAATAGCACTCTAGTCATAGATATTTTGATATACATTTGTTGACTTCTGTAAATAATTCTGCACTTAATTCTATAAGTAATACTATTTTGTGGTAGTGTTTCATTATATTTATAGTTCAGAAAAGAAGAATTAATTTTCTTTAATGCTACCATATCCTTTTTTATTTTATGCAGTAGTTATGTTTTACAGGAAATTGTGGCACATTGGAACTGCCTCACCATAGACTTGTGTTATACATAGGATGCTATGCATTGCACTATAAAACACAACATTTAGATAAGTGCAAAGTTCTTTTCTTGAAAACACATTATTTCTAGTTAACAGTTAAGGTGGTATTGAAGTTGAGTGAGTTGGGTTCTCATTTGAATTCAAGTCATTTATGGTGTGACTTCAGGTAAGTTTTATAAACCTTCTGTGTCTTAGTTTTTGCCGTGAACTATGATAATAATAACTTATGCTATCTGTTTCTTACTGTTGTTGTGAGGATAAAATGAGATAATAAATGGGAAGCACTTTGAAATTTTCAAAGGTATTATTATCTGCTATCCTTTTTGTTGGATGGCCTGGATTAGAAAACATATTCCAGTTTCTTGCCTTGGCAACTGATCTTCAGGGAGCAGTAAATCCATCAGGTCCCACAGTTATCTTCCCTTTATGTACTTTATAGGTGCAAGAGGAGCTATTTATATTTTCTTATTACCTGGCCTAGTTCTATATGCTGCAGGGGGAAGGGAAGGGTATGGAGTTACTTCTCTACCTAGTTACTATGTGTATATGTTTTACACATTAGTGTGATTAACCAGACATGTTTTCCTCTTTTTAAAAAATTCATTTATTTATTTATTTTGAGACAGAGTCTTACTCTGTTACCTAGGTGAGTGCCGTGGCATCAGCCTAGCTCACAGCAACCTCAAACTCCTGGGCTCAAGCGATGCTCCTGCATCAGCCTCCCAGAGTGCTAGGATTACAGGCCTGAGCCATTGCGCCTGGCCTTTTTCCCTCTTTTTTTAAGGCTGAAAATCCTGAAGTTATTTTCACTGTGGACAGGGAATCTCAATAGATATCATTATTTCTAAAGAGCTGTGTACTTTTCAATTCTTCCACATCATCCAATACATTCCACACTTGAGGAAGTGATCAATTGATACAAGTACTTCTGCTTTTAAAGAGAGTTCAGTTGCATCACTACACTGACTCTTTAAAAACAATTTTCTTATTTTAGGGAGTCTTAGATTTACAGAAAAGTTGCAGTACAAAGAGTTCTTACATACCTGACACCCAGTTTCCTCTGTTATTAACATCTTACATCAGTATAATACACTAATTACAATTGATGAACCAGTGTTGCTATACTAATATTAACTAAAGTCCATACTTTATTCTGATTTCCTTAGTTTTTCCTTCATGTCCTTTTATATTTCAGGATCCCATTCAGGATATCACGTTATATTTAATATCTTATCTCTTAGGCTCCTCTTGACGGTGACTGTTTTTCAGACTTTCCTTGTTTTTGATGATCTTGACAGTTTGGGTACTGCTAACACTGACTTCTAACCAGGTATTTCAAATTTGCTCATTAGAAGACAATGATAAGAGATTTTTTTTACCCACTCAAAGATAAACCCTCATAGTGTGAAAAGGATATCATTTATTGGGAACTTTAAGATAGGCAAGGCTCACAAAGTCCGAGCAAGAAACTCTAAGGTGAGATAGGATTCCTTCAGTAAACCTTGCCCTTTGGTAAACCAGTTTATAAAGTAGACAAAGGGACTGAATACCGAAAAAGATCATGCTATTTTAGCAGATGTGCTTATGGCAATTAAAATATTTTATTGAATGAAACAGAAAAGGTAAAGAGTCATCAAAGGCTGAGTGGCATTCATTTTTTTTTAAATTTTCTTATTTAAATGTATTCTTTCTTTAAGAATTTTAATGCATGAAGTTTCACATCTGAAACTGAACACATGAGACCTTGTGTATAACAATAAGTCTAAACTATTTCACAGCCCACTCTTTCATAAAAGGCCAATTTTCATCAGAAGTACCAAGAACAAAATACCTAAGTATCACTTGTAGACTCTAAGAAGTGATTCAGGTATGGTAACATTGTTTAGTATCTCTTACCAATGACAAGATGGCCTCAAGTGTTTATTATAACCCAGAGTCTCTGTTTCTATTAATACTTGAGAGGATTGACTCATTGACTTTTCAAAGCAACTTCACTGAAGTCTGTGAAATGATTTGCTTTTTATTTTTTCAGAGTCATTATTGGTCTTTTACTTTATGGTCTAGAACTTCTGTCCCTTACTTGCAATTGTCTCATTTTACTAAACTTCCCAAGAAAGATGTACCATAGTAATGCAATTTGTGTTAAATTAGGCAAAATATTTCCTCTGGGGGAAAATAATTGTTATTTTTGTTTCACATCAAAGAAGGTGAGACTTTTCAGGCACTTTTAAATTGAGGAGAATGAGGCCAAACAGTTAATCAGAAGGCATTTTCTTTGTTACCTGACGTTTAGTTAGTTACCAAAATCAGCAGCTATTTCAGTTAGTGGATGAGCTTTCATTGGTACTGCCCTTGGACTTTGAATTGGGAAGCCCTTTTTGAACCAGTTAGAAACGTATGAAGCTAACAGGAGAATACGAAGGGAAGACAGACGGCCATGCTTCCTTCCTCTTCTGATTAGTTTGATTGAGGTTACCAAGCTGAAGGATTTCATGAAGACCAAAACTTTGGTATGTGTGCCTGCTTGTAGCTCTCACTTTAACCAAAGCTGTTTATGTTTCATTGCCTCAAAGCAATTAAATAGAGTGAAGATCTTGGGTTCCTAATTTGGCAAATGCATTCTGGACATGTGGCAACTTGCTGGCTCATAGTTTACCTTAAAAAAATATTCTGCTAGGAGTGGGGAAGCAGCAAAGCCCGACAACAGTGAAAGGCATTTTCTTTTCTCATGAAGGAAAACAGTCTACGAAACGTAGATTGAGTTCTATTACATACATACTTTTAGAGCCAGTGGTAATTGCAATGGACAGTTTTGGATTTGAGATGTGAGCCCGGTGTTTATCAGAACTTCATACAATTCTTTCTGTCTTCCCTTCATTAGTTCTTTATCTCCTTGTTCTCCTTTATAGTTTCCCATATTGGTCAATTTCATATGCTTTCATATTAAATCATACTTCAAAGGACTTTTGGGCATTTCCACTTTTAAAACTTTGATTCAAATATTATTTCTAACATTCAAAACCCTTAATTTATCATTTTGCATAGCTTGAGAATTTTTTTTTTTAACCAAATGCTAGCATGTGATTCTAGTGAACATTGCTTTGATGATGGGTGTGGGAGGGATGTTCAGGACTATCGTGATGGGTATAACATAAGAGGTTAAAATAATCTGGCGAAGCCTGCCCTAGGAAGAGTAGGCTCTTGAGCCCTTCCCAGAAAGCATGTTTTAGGTACTGCCACAGGCAGGAAAAATTTCCATGTAAGAGCCCAATTCAAGTCAGAGTTGCAGATCAGTTGCCTTGGGTTTTACCACAAATGTAAATCACAGAATCCACCGTACAAAGTCATCTGTAATTTTCTCATTAACTAGTCCCTTCACTCCAAGTACACACAAGCCAGTGTGCGTGGCTACCACCCAGGGAGCAACCCTGGCATGGAGAAAGAAAGAAAGAAAGAGATGTTGGGTTTGTGTTGGTTGGTTGGTTGGTTTGTCTATCTTAGTTCTTTGGGATGAAAGGAATAGGGAGTGAGCATGTCTTACCTCTTATTTTAAATGTGGCTTTTAAATGTGGCAGCTCTTTTGGTATTTCATTATTTTTAAAATCTTTTTTGGGGGGGGTGATGTTTTTAAGCTATGTGTTTTAGAAACCTGGTGCTAATGTTTAAGTTAAAATAGGCGTAAAGGAATATTAGAGTATCATGCTTCAAGTAACAGTTAGCAAATGAGCAATAGACAATAAAAAGGAAATGAGAGCGTTTCTCCATGCCCATTTTGGATATTTATATGGATTTTGGAGCTCTTCATGTGCCTCCAACCCACCCACACAACACCATTAAAAAAAATATGGTGTATGTATCAAATACAGCCCGAATTTCCATGAAAGCATTCCAAAAGAAACTGTGAGCTGCCCATGTAACGATTTTTTTCCTGAATTTTCCTGTGTAAGTGGAAAAAAAATAACTGTTTGGGTTTCAGCCACACTTGGGCACACTGGTTTCATACCTGTTTCAAAATGTGCTTGCATAGTCCTAATGGTCATCTTTAAAGAAAATGCCTTTTTTAAAAGGGCAACAGGCTAATTTACTTCATAGTAAATAGAAGGAAAATGATGTTAAAAGTACTATTATATAAAAGCAGTCTATTGCAACCCCACCCCCACCCCCGCCCCGACTGGTCAATGCCCATCTTGGGAACAATTTTGGGAAATCACAGGGCAAAATTCCAAGAAGCAATTTTTTCCTTTGATTAAGAACTCCGTACAAGGTCAAACTAAACTCTGAGTCTGTTCTAGGTGGCGTGGGTGCTCTTCTTGCTCTGCATATTGACAGAATATGTAACAAAGAAAGCTGAGTTATAGAACAAATGGCCTCTCCATTATTCATTGCAGTGGCTGTTCTGTGCCATGTTTTGCCACCCAAATGTGGCAAAGCAGCTGAAGTGTGCCGCAGACTGCAGGAAGACTTGTGAACCCGAGAGATGTGCTGTTAGGGCTACCATGTTGATTTTGCCTTCTGTCTCTGTGGGCAGTACTGAGTGAATGTGAAAGTAGGTGTCTTTGTACATCCCATTGAAAGTTAGAAAATGTTTTGGGTACATTTGTGGGTTATTTTTCTTAGGCAGAAATCCCTCTGCGTAGTTAGCAAACCCTGAGGGGAAAATCAGCCCCAGCTGATGTGGAAGAGAAAGTGAAAACACACACCCCTCGGTTGATATCAAGAGCCTCACTTGCTGGTTAAAAAGGAGTTCTGGTGCCCCACCTAGGAATATGGCCAACTTTTCACCTGATAATGGGTCAGTGTTAGTTGAGTAGATGTATCTGAAGATGAAAACTTTTTCAGCACTTGACAATTCTGAGTTTTACTGAGTGATTTGGAGGCAAGACTTCCTGAAAGCTCTCAGCTGCTGGGAAGCACGAAGTTATTTTGTCGAATGAAATAGTCAACAACCTTAATTGGTGGCTTTATCTCTGTTTCTCTTTATTCTTCTTCCCTCAAACCCTTACTCTTTTGAAGAAGGTGCACACTAACTAGGCCGTGGGTTTCGTCCAGGTGCAGTTGTGGGATAACTAAACAGCCTCCCACAAGCCCACTTGGACCCAGGGGCCTGGAAGCAGCCTCCCACCTCCAAACACACTTAACGACGTGCCTCTCTCCCCCACACACTCCCTCTCACTGGCAAATGTAGGCTTAGGAACTTGCCCATCCTCAGTCCTGGATTCCACTCTGATAGCTGCCTCTGATAGTTGCATGAGTACACTCAGATCTACACAGAGAAAATAATTCCAACTTCTCCATCAGAGTCATTTAGGAAAAGGGAGTCGAAGTAACCAAAAATCAGAGTGCAGACATCACTGCTCTCCTCTTTAAAGGTTTGGACGTCTGTGTTGGCATAAAAAGGTCACTTTAGGCCTGAGGGGTTTCACATTGTTCCTTTAAGTTAGACCTTCAACGCAAACTATTTTCAACACTTGCCATGAAGAACAAATGACCTTTAGTTACTTGCCCAGAAGACAAATGGTACATTAACACAATAAATATAGTTTGCTGGGATCTCATCCCTTCCTGTCTTTAACTTTCTATTAGAATATTTTAAACAGACAGGATCTTTGAAATCTCTAAGGGATTAAAATTAACTTGATACTTTTTTGATTTGGTGTAGATTTTATGATAACGCTGCTTCATGGAAATCACCTAATATCACTTACATTCTTCAGAAGACAATCTGGATTTGATTGTTTAGAGTGGATGGACTTAAAAGGGGTCTGGGTAAGAATGGGGTTGGGGTGACAGGAGGATTTTAAAATATTGACACTTCTTATGACAAAATAAAAGGTTAATTATTAAACATCTTTAAAATTAAATGTGAAAATTTCTAGTCATATCTAACTGTAGATTTAGTGATATTGTAGGTCTTTTTGCAAAACATTGATCAGACACACACTGTAGCTGGGAAGCTGGCAACTTGTAACAAATAAATAATAGGAAATGGCCTATAAGGGGCTGAGGAATTTTATTTTACTCTAAGTAAAAGCAAATATTTTGAGCCACACTTTAAAAGATCCATGATGAGTCATTCAATTGTCTGCATTTTTTTTTCTCTTTTTAAAGTATAGACCTTTTGACTGTTTAACAAACTAAAAGCTAAATATTTTAGTTTTGCTCCAGGGAAATAAGACTTGTTTAGTTTTCCCCTAATGTGTTTTAATTGGGAGATAAAGGTGTTCCCCAATCCTGCTCTGGAAGAAGGATGAGAACTGTATCCTTATCTTCTGTTCCCTGGGTATGGAATGTACTGAATTCTAATGTCCTGACTCTACAACACTATTGAAAGTTTTCATCTTTGGGGGAAAAAAGAGGATAGTGGCTGTATGAACCTGATGGCAGAGGCATTTATTCATCTTTTGGCAGCTGTTTCTCTAGTAAAGCAGACATGAGACGTTGTGATGATGGCAACCTATTTGGATGAGATCCAGAATTAAACATTCACTGTCTTTCCTTGGGCGAAATAGCTCCAGAAGTTAAATGTCAGTGAGACAGAGGTAAATTTTGTTGTTCTAGAATAGCTCCCTGTCTTAAGTGGAGTATTAAAGAAGATTTTAACTTGCATGTCTTTTAAATGAAGAAATGGGTTATGTAAAAGAGTCAAGGAAATATTAGGGAAACATTTTGTCATTTTCTTGCAAATCCAGCTTCCTCATACCCATTTTTGGGCCCTTTCAATGAATATTCATAAAATATTCTGTGTTGAGCAGATCTCTCGTGTAGTCTCTTAATGGTTTTTACCTTTTGATTTTTATGAAGGAAACATTGATGATATTTAGAGAATATAGATTAGGTTTGGGCAAGTTAAAATTTATAAACAAACATTTTCCAAATTTTTTTTAATTTAAATTTTATTTTCAGACAAATGAAATGAGGCATGAATCTTCTTTTGGTTCTAATTCTAGATTATTTGGAAATCTACAGTGTTTTCAAGGAATAATTCACGGACTTATCTTACCGGTGGGGTATAGGGAGTTAGGATGGTCAATGTTAAGCTTTGATCAAGTTTTTTGATCAACTTCTGATTTTAGCAAATCAGAATTTTGTTTAACTTTCTTTGCTATGTGGCATATAAGCGATTATACCCAGTTTTCATGTAGTTCCTTTTATATATAAGGGCATCCTAGAATTTTTTTTATTATTGTTATTTTTTAAAACAGACATGGTTGATGAAGGGAATACGTTAGATATAGTGTATTTAGATATCAGCAAGGCATTTGTTAAGGAGATTGAAAACGGTGGCATTTGAGCCAAAGCATGCTGCTTACATGGATTGATTTAATGGTAGAAACTTCTAGTGTGTTGCCAGAGGGCTCTGCCCCTGATCATGGTATGTAACTCACTCTCCCCAGGGAACACCTTGCTAGTAGGATAATCAAGTTTGAAGAGCCTGCCGGACTGGGATAAATGAGCAGTATGTTGGGTGGCAGTTATCTGGGAGCAGATCCACCACAGTAGGGTGGAATGTAGGTCATTGCTATTGAGATCAGTATAAATTCTCCACACATACGGAGATAGCGAAGAAGTGATTTCCTCATATTATAAGTGAAAGAGTTTTTATGGCTTTAAGGGACTCAGTATGGGTTAACATTGTTGTATTGTTACCATTGTTTGGGCTTCCCCTGAAACTAGCATGATATTGGGCCACAGACATGGACGATCTAGAACAAGAGCTGTAATACTGAGGTGGGAATGACTAAAACTACTCTGTCACATTCTAGGAGTCTTATTTTTAATTAGTTTTAACCCAGAAAGTAAAAGGATTACAAGGGATAGCAACCAGAGTGATGAGGGGGCTTGAGAAATGTCCAGGAGAAGAGGGTCCACAGAGAATAAGTGGGCTTCCAAATGGAAAAGACCTCTGGACATAAGTATACTTAGATTTCTTCCTTATGTACCCTTTATAGGGAGACAGGTGTGTGCTAAGTCAACGGAAGAGGCTTCTATTGTCACTGCTTGTTGGGATGTTAGAGAAGACACAAATCTGGTAGCGATTGGACCAGGTTACTTCTAAGTCTACTATAGGTTCTGAGATTCTTGACTTTTATATTATCTATTGAAAATATATGGGTTGTCAGTTAATCTGCCTTTTATATATGTTGCATCCCACAACATTTTTATAAAAATTGAAAGCATCTGCAGGAAAAAAAATATTGTCAGGAGGCAGGTAGTGGATTATTTATAAAAGTATTAGAATAATAGCTGCATGAAAGACCCACATATTTTTGACAGGTGGAGAAAAGAAGATGAGTGTTTCAGGGTTGAGGGGAGGGGTGATAAATACATTTTAAATCATATTATACAAAGAGCCCCTAGGTGGGAAATCATATAATAGTAATAATTATCAATTATTAATACTTTTCATATACTGGGCATTTTCTGTAGGTGCTTTTTAAGAAACTTTTTTATTCATCACAACAAATGGGAAGGGTACTTGTTACTATAAGCGTTTTACAGATAAGAAAACTAAGTCCAGTCTAGTTGCCACACAGAAAGCCAATGGCAGAGACACAGTGAATTGATGTCTTTCTGGTTTAGTCTGTTTCTTTCCACTAGATCACTAAAAAGTCTTGCTAACAATTTGTTTGGACAATTCTGTGCTTTCAATGCCAATTCTGAGCTATTCATACCCTAATCTGAAATACTAGTAAAGTTATTTTTTTAAGTAACCTCCAAGATTGGAGTTTCGATTATGAGGGCTAGACAACTCTTGGAATTTTTCATATAATTTGAAGCCAAGAACCCCTCAAATGTTATTTTAATTATCTGGCCTATGTTCTCATTATTATTTGTTGGGATACGGTATTCATATTTTGTTGTCTTCATCCCACCAAGACACAGTACTAGTGTTCTGTTGAATAACTTGTGTTTACTTCCTTCTACGACTTTACTCAAACACATCTCAATTTTTCAGGGCAGGCCATTTCCCCAATACGGAAATGCTCTTTTTCCTTTCTACGTCTGTCAGAGTCTTGTGAATCCTAGTTTAAATTCCAATTCCTAAATCAACTTAAATCTTTCTATCCCTCAGAGTTTCTCATCCCTCTGAATACAAAAGTATTTATTGTCCATATGTTTTAAAAATTATCTTCAGTAAAAGGCCTTCTATATAGCATTTAATTTTTATTGTTCGCTTATGTTTTATTTCCACCTCCAGATTTAAACTTTTTGGATCAACCTCATGCAAAGCAGTGGACTGAGAAGAATACAAGTTAATTAGGGCTATATTAATTTGATAGGGAAAGGTCCTGAATGTTCACTGGAAAATGATTTCAGAAATATTTTTGACGCAATAATTTTCTAAAGGAAAATAAGGACTGTTTGTTATGATGCGTGTACAATGTTAATTCCCACTGGGAAAATGTAGTTCCATTTCTTTAAGAATTATTTTATCACAAGTCATTCAGCAGTGGTAGGAAATCCCAACACACACACAAACATGGACAAACACGTGGATCATTGTCCAAAGGTCTGAAGGTGCTCAGCTGTGATTTTTTCTTTCCTAAAAGAAACAAGCAACAAATGCAGTTTTCCTAATGAATATGATTTAAAACATTGTCAGCTTGCAATAGGCAAGGTGTTTCAAGATTATCTCCAATAAGGCATCTTATTTCTGTAACTCATTTTTAGTTCAGGAAAACATGGTCCTTGCCCTCAAGAAGTTTATAATCCTTTGAATTGAAATTAAGAGGAGGGGGAAATGTTTAGTAAATTCTACCTTCCTAGTAAACCAAATGGAAACAATCAGAGACAAGCAACAGGAAAGATTAATGAGTTAGAGGGATTGACTTATGAGCAAAGATTAGAAAAACTAAATATATACAGCTTGGCTAAATGAGTACTATGTTAAGAGACATGATAAATAGCCAAATTTATGCCTTTGTAGGCTTTTGAGACCAAGGACTCACCATACGGGCAAAATGATGTTTATCAATAATATAAACTTTGCAAATTTCTTGCAGCACTTTTAAGTCAGCAGCATATACAAACTTGAAATGTAATGGACGATACAAATATAATTCATCTCTGCCTTTGTGACATAATATATACCTGATTCAGCACACTTTCTTTTTACACAACGAATGGATTAGTTTAAAGGAATTTAGAAAAAGCACTTTTGAGAAATTCATGTATTGTTTGGAGATAGCACTAATGAAGAAAAGAAGTTTGATTGTAAAATGAGTTTTACGTGTGCAGTTTACAACATGAAAAATGCTTAGGAAAACTAATTTATATCCAGTGTAGGCTCATTGTAGCCAAATTATTGTCTGCTAACCATTCAGTGGCTTATGTGAACAAAGAGATAAGGTGGGTGTTGATGTCATAAGCTTACCATCATCCTAGGTTAGATGACCTAGGTAGGCAAGCAACTTTGTTAAAAGAAGCTGAGTGACCATCGATGATCTTTCATGCAACCTTAAAACAAAGGAATTTCCTTTATCCTTTCAAACTGGAATGATGGTAAAATACACAGGTACTCATTTGCTTTAGCTTTGATTAAGAAGACTGCCCTCATGATTAGCATCTCATCTGAGAGGAAAACTTATGGTGCATTTAAATAACTGAATTAAAGTGACAAAGACTGGGGTTGCCCAAAAAGAGGTTCAGTTTCTGTGGTGAGTGATTTAGAAAAGCCCGTAGGAACTTGCACTGAATGAGAAAATTGCTGTAAGAGCTGAGTTAATTCACCCGGCGTTTTCACTTTCCAGAAAAATTCTACATGTTGTTATTCTCTTTTGTATTGTTTTAGGTAAAATAAAAAGAAACATTGTCTTCAAACACACAGTTTTTTCTTTCTTGAAGGATGGAAAAGCATAATGCTTTTTAAAGGAAAATTGAGGAATTTATCTAAAATGTCTTTCTCGTTAGTCAACAAAATGAGGAAATAAGTATCATTTTTACCGAATCTGAGTCATCATAAACATTGTTTTAACTCTGTATTTTCAGTGGTTCTCTATATTTTCATTCTAGCTGATATACTGGTATAGTGATGGTGGGGAAATACATTCTTTAGATGTATATTTATATTTATATGTTTACCTACATACACTAACAGACATATAAATTTGATTTTTCATTAAAGAACAAATATTGACAGCAAGTAGAATATATCAATGAGATAATTTAGAACAACCTTTTATTCACAATACTCTTTAAATTTTTAAGTGTGCATACATAAAGTGTCAGTAATCCATATTTATGTGGCTTTCTCTGCTCTCTGTGGTCCTTTAAAGACACATTTTACACAAATTAAAAGTACTATCATAAAATGAAACACAGACAAAAATTATTCTGAAATATGAATTTTCTGTAATGAAAAATTTTGGAATATCAACTTTTTGGATACACTCAATTCATAAATATATTATTTGTGGAAAGGTTGGACAGATTGAAATTGAATTTCAGTAAAAAGGTGTGAATATTTTTATTTCTTAGGAGATCAAACATTCCACACTGATCAAGGCTTACTTACATCTTCACCCTGGTGTATATTGGTATGTGTAATAGTAATAGTAGTGGGAAGAATGTCATTTCTGGTAATGTTGAGTGTCAGCATTTCAAAGACTGAAAAATCTATGAATAAAATTGTTCTTAATATGTTATCATTGCCAAATGAAAGCTGTCCTGATTTCCCCATTCTTTCCTCTGGGGAATTATACTTATCTTTCATTCTGTGTCAAGAGAAACTGTCATTTAAGGGCAATTTCTGTTCCTACGCTGGCATATTTCTTTTGTTTATGTTCTTTCTTTTCCCATATGGGAATCTTTCTCAATATGTGAGCGTACAGTTTATCCATGCATAAATGGCAGCACGAACTCCTTCTCCTGTTGCCTTAGAAGTTGTTGCTGTTGATGGGTGTTGTGTAGGATGGATACTGAAGGGAAGGGCAATTTCCCTCCAGTGTCTAAAGTTAAAGATAGTGCTTCTAGTCACATGTTTTCTTTTTCTACTTAAAATCTCTTATCCTACAAGATTTTTGATGACTATATTAACTACTATGATTATGAATAATCAGAGTTCTCCCAGATCACATTAGAAAGATTTGCCAAAGGATATTTTAAGCATTGATTGTAATGTATTTTAGAATTCAGGTAGATTTAGGGCCCAAACTAGCAGATAATCCAGACTGTACTGAGATCCCTGAGCATAAAAAAGAAAGCTCAGTGTTGAAAAAACAGCTTGGCACCGTGATTCAGCATGTGGGCTCCAGGGCCAGGACACCTCAGTCTAGATTTCTCTTCTGGATCCTTGTTAGCTGTGAGCTTGAGCAAGGTAGTTAGTTGTATCTTTGTATCTCAGTTATTCTCTTCTAAAAATAGGAATTTTATAGCTCTCAGAATTAAATGCGTGAATACTGGCCAAGTTCTTAGAATTCTGCTTGTGCATGATAGGTATTCGATAAGCATTAAGTTATTTGTGCTTTTCTTTTTATTTCAGCATATTATGGGGGTACAAAAGTTTAGGTTATGTATATTGCCCTTACCCCCCCACCCCCAATCAGAGCTTCAAGCGTGTCCATCCCCTAGATGGTGCGCATCGCACTCATCATGTATGTATACACCCGTCCCCTCTCCCCCCGACATCTGCCCGACACCCGATTAATGTTATTCCTAAATGTGCTCTTAGGTGATGATCAGTGAAACCAATTTGCTGGTGAGTACATGTGGTGCTTATTTTTCCATTCTTGGGATACTTCACTTAGTAGAATGGGCTCCAGCTCTATCCAGGAAAATACAAGAGGTGCTATATCACCATTATTTCTTATAGCTGAGTAGTACTCCATGGTATACATATACCACTTTTTAAATGGCCTCTCCAGCACCTAGCACAGATTTAACTATTATTAGGTAATCCCATAATAAGTAAATTTATATAAAATTGAATAAATACCTGGATATCTCTTTGATATTTCCCAATATAAAATTCTGTAGAACTTTTTCATTTCATATATTGTTAGTGAAATTATAATATGTGCAAGTATTATCTTAAGCACTTCAGAGTTAGAGGTGCATTACACATACCATTGAAGAAATGTGTGATGTTGGGTGAGTTCTCTAACCTCTCTTTAGCTCCTGTTCCTCAACTGTGAATGGATTGTTGCAAAGAGTTAGACCATATGTATGTATGTAGAGTGCTTAGCTAGAGCCTGGCCATAGTAAGCACTTAATAGGTGTTAGCTTATTTTCTAGCACAGGAGGTAAAACATGTATAAAACAAACATAAAGGGTAGAAACTGACATGCACAGTAAGAGAGATGAAGGTGTTAGTTGTGCATATTTAAGATAGGCCAGCAGTGGGGGCTGGAAAGGAGTGATCAAGGACAGTTATGAGGGAGTTGGCCTTTGACTTATGTATTGAAGGATGCATGAAATTTAAACATGCAAAGATGCAGAGAAATGGCATTTCAGGTAGAGAGAACAACATGAATGAAGACTCAGAGTTGAGAAATCAGGATGTTTAATGGGAGCAATGAGTTCAGATTGGCTAGATTAAAGAAAGTATCCATTCATACTATCAGTAGGGAAAGTAGTGAGAAATGAGCTGGAAAGGTAGATTAGAACCAGATCGTGGGAGTCCTTGAATAAGCTGGATGTTATTTGTCAGGCATTTGAAAGATGTTTAAGATTTCTGAGCAGGGGAATTATATGATTGGCGTTTTCCTGAATTCTTTCAGGAAGGCTTCATTTGGCATAAATAAGTAGTATGGAATGGGGAATGAGTTGGGTAATGGTTCAAGCAAGAAATAATAAGGTCCTGAGCTGGTATAAGTGAGAATGTAGTGGTGGAAGGAATGGGTGGAATAAAAGACTTCAGTGGAAAAATGGTCAAGACTTGGCAACTGGACGTGCAAGAAAATCAAGAGGATGGACAAATGATGCTCCAGGGATTTCTTGTTTCAGGTAATTATGAGGATAGTAGTGTACTAACATTCACAGAAGCAGGAAACATAGGAAGGATGTGAGTAGGTTAAATAGAAACAGGAACAGTAATAAGCTCACTTTAGAACGAATTGAGCTGGAGGTATTGGCCCCCATCCTGTTCATCTGGGTGGTGAGGTCTTTCTTTAAGAAGGTGGGAAGGAATGTAATTCTCTTTATCAACCATGACATCTGGATGGAAGGTAAATATTGCAGTGTACTGATAAAGTATTGAATTATAGCTTCATGGGAGAGCACCTTTGTCTCTCTTCTTTCTTTCAAGAAAATAATAAAATGAGAGAAGTACAAACAGAAAGATGTAGATGTGTTCTTTGGTTCTTAATGGATAAATGGAAATCTGATCCTTTATGAACTTGGGATTTTAATATCAAACATAATATACTGTGTTTAAATAGTGTGAAGGTTTTATGATAAGTCAAGTGAGAGAAGAAAATTCAAGATTAATTCTAACACTTCAGTAGTAATTTAAAATCTCTTTCAATATACTACTAAAAACATCTGGATATCACAAGAAGATAATTCTGGATTCTGGATTCCCTAGGTGTTGGACAAACTCACTTTTTTATGTTTAATTTTATTGATTTTGAGGGGTTTGAGTTTCTTTTTGGAGAATTTTGCTGTTTTTTTTAAACTCCTAATGAATCAATTTGATGTTAATAAAACATGTAATTCTTATTATATATTTTACATATACTTATATATTATAAATTCTTATAAATAAATAATGGGTGAATGCTTATAGCTAAACCGTATTTACCAACTTCTTCAATTTACAATTTACAATTAGCATTTGGTGCAAGTGTGACAATATTCATCTCATTCCAAAGAGAACCTGAAACCCTGACAGAGAACTTCAAGCATTCATCCCTTTTCTTAAAAGTAGTTTCTTGTAGTTAAACTGAGACTGTCATTCATGTACAGTAGTGAAAAATTTATCTTTTCAGTATGTGTCCCTCACACCCAGACCATTTAATGTTTCTAAAAACTCCTGAACAGTGGTCATTTTCAACATTCCGGTGGTGGAATTGTGATCGTGTGTGGGTCATAAAATTCTTTTACTGAATCTAATGCTGTATATAGCAATATAAAAAATATTTAAATCTCAATCCTAGGACTTATGTTTGAGTATACGAACAGAAATGTTATTGGGAGGCTATGACCCTATTAATTTGGGAATGTTTACCTTGTTTTGGAAATGTGTCATGAAATTTTCTTCAGATTGGAATTCTCATTCTTATCAATCACTGAATCACAGACTAGTACTTCCTCATTTTATTCAGTCTGTATGGTAGAGTTCTTTTTTGTTTGTTTTTAGCATTAAACTTTTGTGAGCCTCTACTGTGTTCAGGGACCAAACCAAGATGAATAAAACACTGTCCCTGCCCTCAGGGAGCTCCAGTCTAGTGGGGGTTGTGGACAAATGCAATGCAGTGTGGTGCCTGGGAAGAGGGAAGCAGAGGGCCGTGGAGCCTCGGCTGGAGGAGAGATCTCAGCCTCTTTGAGTCGTCCAACTTCTGCTTACACAATTACAACGATGGTAGGTTCGCTGCATTTTAGACCAGCCATTTCTCCCATAGGTCAGTTTTCATTGCTAAAAGACTTTTCGGGCTTTGCTTTGGTTTGCTTTGAGTGGTTGAGCAAAACTGGCCACTGTAGAATGTCTGTTTATGGGGCCTAGTTGAGTTCTCCAGAGCAGTGCTGTACCCTACACCAGGGCTCTGCAAACTGTCTGTGAGGAGGGCTAGTTTTGTTTTTTTTTTTACCTTTCTAATCTGTCATGGACCGATGTTATAAAACATAATGTAAGAGCAGATTCAAAAAAAGAAAACCAGAGATATACAAAATCTAAGCCCTGAGTTTTCACTATTAGATTCAGCAGCCATGAAAGGACTCAAATTGTTATACATGTTTCCATGTCTTACTCTCAGCTGCCGAACCCCTCTTCTCGCACCCCAGTAGCAAACAGTTCAAGAAGGGAAGATCATCTTCGCTGTATTATCAGTACTGCTCAACCCATGTTAGGTGCTACGGCGCTGGCTGTCTCTCCTGGGAATTGACAGTAAATTTCTCTTCTGCTTCTAATTAAAGTTTAGAATTAGCCTGTTGACTCTTCCTCTAATAAAATCCATTCTTTCTGTACATTATGAAATGTAGTCTCTCTCTTGCCAGGTACTCATTGTTCCAGTACACTGATAATACAGAGGATGGTCAGAGCCAAGGACACAGGAGAGGTGACAGCACGGGTCCCCACAGCCAGTGCAGAGTGTCTCTCACTCCTTTTCACATCACACTCATCACTACCATCTTGAGCTCAGCTCCCAGACATTTCTGGTGCACGGCCTGTTTGCAAGATGCTGTACTAGGGGCTGGGAGTGTACAGACGCACCCTAGGAGACTCCTGCCCTCGAGGTGCTTATACGCCTAAAGGGGAGACTCTCACCAACTTCTGTTCTATCTGTATGTTTAATCTACTAAATTTTGATATACATGTAGAAATGTTATAAAATATGTATTATTAACTTGATAATTTCTTGAATTTTACTACTTCCATTTCAAAGGAGTTGTAGAATTAAAAAGAAAAAAGTAGGCATAGGGCAAAGCACATGATAATATAAATTCATCCACACAGAATTCGCATTAATAATTTTCATTATAAAATGATTTGAAATCATTTGAAATTATGATTATAGCGATCTTCTAAATTTTTCTTATAGATTAAATTTTCCCCATAATATCAGACTTTAAAATGATATTACATGGAGTATGTTGTCCAGATGGAGTCATCCATGCATAATTTAAGGCACCAAATATAGGCAACCAATTTTCTTCTTTGTAAGCCATTTTTGTTAGATAAGTCATTCCAAAAGGGGTTCTGTCTGATAAACCTTGGTAAACCAAGATCTACCTAAGCAAAAATTATATATAAAATATTTATATATATAACGTACTATGTATAAAACCTCAGTGTTTTATTTCGCATTTTAAAGTGATTCTTCAAAACTGATAACTTCATCTCTCTTATACCTAGTTGATGTCTTTCAGGCACTTAGTCCTTAAGGTGACAATAATTTATAGCATACTTTATACAAATAAACCATATCTATGTAAGTGTCTCTTTAAAAGTTTTTAGACCAACCTCTATTAGACAACCTCTATTAGACAAATTTTTGATTAATAAGGACTTTAATCTAATATTCAGTGATTTTTGTGGTTTTCCTGAGCATTGCTTGTTTTTGTCTTGTAGTGTTTTTTACATATCTACAAACAGCAGTCAGACATGCAGAGTAGCTTGATAAGTTAACATCAAAACCACCTAACAACCCCTTTTTAGGTTACAGGTCTCTCTCTGGGTCTGGGTATTGCATTAGAATTACAGAGGCTGGACCTTTGGGAATCCTTTCTTGGGGGGGGGGGGCAATTCTCCCAAGGTTTTGTGAGATCTGAAGACAAATATTTAAATTTAAATAGTGAAGCTTCAGAGATGTAGACAGTTGAAAACACCATAGGCAACTTAAAATTCTGTTGTTGGCAATTTGTGTCCTACTTGTAAAAGGGTTTTGAGCTTCAACAGGTGGTAGGAGAGAGCTGGCTCCTGGGGGCGTGCACCAGCTTGTATGAGCCACTTGCACACATCTCTTCCTGACTTTGTGTTCAGTGACTTCATGGTGGTGTGGTAGGTTGAAATCCACCATCCAGGGGATTTCACCATGAAATGTGCAAACACTGCAAATCAGGGCTGTTTTTTTTTTTTTTTCTCCTGGAGAGTTGATTGTTAAATACCTACCAGCACAGCATTGGTTTCATCTTTAACTTTATCATGAATGTAGATAACAATTTATGCTGATCATATTTGCTTAGTTTTAAAATAGATTTACCCAAACAGTTTGGAAAGCCCCCTCTCTGCATGGTACCATTCTAGGAACAGGGGATATAAAGATTAATGGAAAGATGAATGTTTTTGTCTAGCCTATGTTCTATAAATAACCAAAGGGGAAAAATTTTTTGTAGAGGTTAATATCAGTTGATGATTTTTAAATTATCCTTTCATATATTATTGGTGTTAAGTACTGCAGAATGGGTGGTATGCCTGCTATATTGGCTGTACATTAAAATAGCTCACACAGGTGACACAGTAGGTATTGTTTTTAAATTATGTTTAGTTTGTGGTTTATGGTACAGCATATATAACATTATACAGTATACGGATAGCATATTAATTAGCATACTATTTGTTGACTAAAATAAGGCAGTATACCTGCTAATATTCTTATTGATAGCTCTAGCAACTGAAGGCTTCTCTGAGTATCTCCAAAAATTGCTTTTACAGGCTAGGGAGATGAAAATTCAGCAGGCGTACAAACTCAGTTGTCAGTGTTTAAATCAAAATTGATTCTATGGAACCAAGTACAATCAACTTTATGTTAACAGCCACTCGGGGGCCTTAGAAAACACAGGCCACTGATCTAGGGGCTCATTTGTTGCAAGACAAAATTCAGGAAAGACATCTGGGGCTTAGAGAACCAGTTCACAGTTTATCTTTGAACTTCCAGTTGCAACACATCCTCTTCTGGCAATGCACGATAGGGTGGAAGGAATGATTTGTTGGTAATAAGTGGTTCTTTCCTAATTAGAATGATCAGGCCTACTATTGCCTATCACATTACAAACCAAGGTGCAGTCCCTTTGTGAGGGGAAAGGATGAAGGGATGGGTAGTCACAGGTCATGCACCTGATTCGCTTTAACCTTTCTGAGCAACTAATTCCCTTTGCTCTGCTGGGCTGTCAATCCCAGGGAGCAATTCAGACTTCCTCTGGGTTCCTTTCACACACACTTTGCTTATCTGTCTGAGTGGCGTTTGTCTGATCTTTCCTTTTGCATGTTTTTACTTTTAAGATCTTCTCTTTCTTATGTAAAAAAGGCAATTAGACTCGTATCTGTTTATTTTAAACAAAATGGTTGTTAATTAGTGTGATCAAAAACCCTGCCATTGTAGACTATGGGTTCCACTTTGTAGTTGGACTAAATTGAGTATGGTTTGGTGCCAGTTGACATGATAACAACTCAAAGTCTGGCTTTTTAAAAATTAATGAACAAACACATTTATGAGGCTTTGTTTTGTCTGGTTTAGATCTATAGGCTCTGAATGCATCAGAGTTTTTTTTTTTTTCTGACTAATGCTGTTGCTTATTAAAAGTGCATAAACTTATTGAAAAACTTTTTTGATAATATAACTGATGTGTAAAAGCTACACCATTTTCCTTTAATTGGTTCGTTTATGATTTTATAAGTTGGAGTATAAAGCATGCTTACTTATCCCATCAGTAACACACCTTAACATTTCTTACTGTTATCAACTTAGCAGACCTCTAGAAACCTCTTAAATTATCAGCTCCTGTTCCTTCCTCCCATCTCCGTTTAACATTTTGAAGAAACAAGCAGATTCTAGGTGCTTATTTAATTTAAAACAACTTCAGGAGCATAGATCAGTATGACCCATGGGTCATTTTTAACATCTGCAGTACTTGACAATGATAATTAAGGTTCAGAATAATGATGATGAGGGCATTGGGAATGTTTGGATTAGATTATGTTCATCATATATTACTTCTAAAGCAAAAGTCCTAATGACATATATTAATATAATTTTTATATAGTATTTAAACAAAAATAAATTTTTAGTTACATAGAAAAATTAAAATAAAATACATTGGACCAGAACATCCCAACTCGTTAGCATTCCGATTAACTGAAGTTTAAAATTCATAATTTGCTTTTTACATTAAAGAGAAAAGAAGAAGATGACAAGAGTACGAGGGGCAAATGACCGAGCATCAGTATATGTCTAAATTTTATGAATTAATGCTAAAATAGCAACTATCTTAACCCTACTTTGATAGATGTATGGAAAAATTTTGGATTTAAAAAACATGATCATTGTCTGGGTGCAGTGGCTCACACCTGTAATCCTAGTACTTTGGGACTCCAAGGTGGGAAGATCGCTTGAGCTCAGGAGTTGGAGAACAGCCTGAGCAAGAGTGAGATCCTGTCTCTACAAAAAATAGAAAAATTAGCCAGGTGTGATGTGCACCTGTAGTCCCAGCTACTCGGGAGGCTGAGGCAGGAGGATCGCTTGAGCCCAGGAGTTTGAGGCTGCAGTGAGCTATGATGACACCACTGTACTCTAGCCTGGGTGACAGAGCAAGACTCTAATTCCCCCATCCCCAAAAGAAAGATCATCTGTAAAACAGCAGTGAAACTTGATTTTTGATTGACTACTTTAAAGAAAAAATGTTCCTGATGTTCTCGTTTGTGAATGGTAATAGATCAAAATGCCTTGCTAAAGTTATTTAGGTTAGAGTTAAAAATCTAATAATAACATGAGCTACCATTTATTAAATATTTGCAGTATTCTGTGCTTTTGATAATTTATCCTTGGATTCATTTACATATTATAATGTTTAAACTTTACTGTACCCCTGTAAGCCAGACTTTCGTGTATGGATTTTCAGTTGAGGAAACTGAGGCTTGGAAAGGTTAATACCTAGCTAAAGTTCACTCACCTGGTAAGTGATACAGGCGAGATTTGAACTCAGATCATTCTGACTCTAACCGGTTTCCAGTACAGTTTCCTAACACTTGTCATAAGAGATGGATTTGAAAATGCGCATTTTCCTATCTACAAAGAAATCACAGTCACCCTATTTCTTTAACTTTTCCAAGCTAAAATGAGAGTGTTTTCCTGCCAACCGCCCCGGACCCCCACCAACTTCCTATTTCTCTCGCTATTTGGAAGCCTTTATCAAACACCCCTATGAATGAAAAGCTGTTCTTAATGGATTTAAGTGTTTCGATGATCCTTATCACTCATCTTGGAAAGTTCTTGCTTTCATCTGTCCTCACTGTTGAACATTCTTTCTTGGTATTTAGCCTAAATTTCTTCTCTTGATTATACTCATTACTCCTAGTTACCTCCCTTATTGTGGATGTGTCAGTAATGATCTATCTTTAGCCAACTGGCCTTTGTTTATAGTCCTTCCCACAAGATTGAGGCTGATGTTGTAATAATGCTTAGAGATGATATAATATAGATGTGGGTAATTGGGCAATCAAATTCAGAGTACATTCTAAACCTAGAATTAGTAGGAAAGTAATAAATGCCATTCAGTCTTGGTTTTCTATATCATCTGTTCTTTGGTTTGCTTTCAAAGACATCTGTAGTTGATGCTTTAAGATTATTCACATACAGTTACTTTGTATGGCTTGTAATATTAGAGGATACTAGCTTCATTAATAGTTTAAAAGTTGATAATACATATATACATTACTGGATGTGACACCAATATTTAAAAAAAAACTTTTTTCACTAAATCAGCATCTCATACAGTATAACCTTTGATCATATTTGCTTACTGCTTCCTGCCCTCAAGTCCTTGATTTCCACTTCCTTTTCAGTAGTAATGAGACAAATTATCAAACAAGCTTATTTGAGGAAACTCCAATTGTAATCAGTTAGCTTGATGGAGGAAGAGATTTTTGGTATGCAGTATTCATCCTCTCCTGGGGATACCCAGTATAGTAATTTAAAGCTTAGTGTAGTTTACTGAGCACCCACAAAGTGAGCTTTACAAAGTAAAACCAGATTTCTTCGTTCCACAGAGAATAGATATGTATTCATAAGTTGCATGTATCTGGGAATTTTTATTTTGCTTTAACGTTATCATAATGAACTAGCCTGGGGCATCTCAGAAAGTGGTTCTTTCTATGTTTTTGAACAATGGAAGCTCTAAAGGCATGAATTAAATGAAAAGTATTACAAAGTTGTGAATCTAGAACATGGGTGCACAGGGGGAGAAACCCAATCCATAAATACAGAGCCGTAAAAAACGGAGAAGCCACATGGACAGCCCTAAAATGTGAATCAGGAACCAAAGCAGAGTAAAGGAAGGAAAGTTCAGATTACAAATTTAGGGTGGAAATAGATCAGGAATTGTGACACTTGATGTAGAAATAATTCATCTTTTTTGAAAACATCATTAGACTCCTTAAAGATCAAAAAATGGAAACATGGGAAAAGAAATAGGAATATTTAAACATAAAGCATTTAAAGCTATAGATTATAGACAACATACACATTGTAAAGACTTTGAGCACTGAGAGACTAGCACTAATAAAAACAATAAGAATGAGACTGAGGGACACCTTGAGATTTATTTTGTGGGGCTGTGTTAACCCTTCTGACCTGAGTGCGTGTGGGAAAGTTCTGGATTCCATGAAGTCTAGGGTCAGCCTTACACATTTCCAATATTAGGGGGTAAGCCTGGGAAATCAAAAAATCCCAGTAGGTAATCACATCTGTAAAACCTAACGCTACCGTAATACTTATTATGCTCTGAGCACTGTTGTAGGTACTTTACATGTTGTATATGGACTAACTTAATGCTCAAAATGATCTTATGAAGATGGTATACCACTGTCCCCATTTTACAGATCAGATTGCAGACACCCAGAGAGATTAAATACCTTGCCCAAGTTAACATAGCAAGAAAATGGCAGAACGAAGCTTTGACTCTAAGCAGGCTGGCACAGAGCCCAGGCTCAAATCCCATCTACTGCCCCACCCCTTTCCAGAGCTCTGGAAGGCCCTGGATGTTCCGTTCCTTTCACCCACTCTGTTCAGTCAGTCACCAAGTCCTGACAACCCCAGCTTTTAAATATCTGTAAAATCTGCTTCTTCATCTCCCACTTGTCATGATCTCAGTTATTCCAGTGCCCTTTGCCTCCAAAGCATTGCCCCACTCCAAGCCTCCTGCACACTCTGTCCCTGAGACTTTTCCAAAATGTAGATCTGACCATATAACTCTTTCAATTAAAAGTATTCAGTGGCTCTCCATCATATCCAGGATAAAATCTGAACTCCCCCATGTGGCATAAAAGACCATTGTGATCTGGTTGAGGCCTGTCTTGACTCTCACCTACCCCTACAAAACTTCTCCAGAAAGAGCATGTTATTTGTGGGTCCCTGCACATGCCAGTTTTTTCTCTGCCTCCATGCGTTTGCACCTGTTGTTTTCTCTGCCCACAATTTCCTTCCTTCTCTCTTGGCCTGGCTAACTCCTACTCAGTCTTCAAGACTCAGCATAAGCAACGTATCTTCCAGGAAGTCTTCCCTGATCCTGTAAGATGACTTAAGTCCCTGCTTCTGTTTTCTTGTGACATGTTGTGTGTAGCTCCATCATAACACATATGCTGATGTGGTTTCTGTCGCTTCCTGACTAAGTTATGAACTGCTTGAGTGTAGGGCTAGTGCATCGCCGGATACCACCTAGCTTTCACAGAGACTGACCCAGAGTTGGTGCTCAAGAAATGCACGTTGAATGAATGAGCGAGGAAATGAATGGAAGTATCTGATGGTATTATTGCCTTTGGAGTTTCCGGTTAGGATATGATTTAGTATCAGATCTTAACTGCTCCTGTGCATTTTTCTTCACAGGATGAGGGTCGGCTCCTTACTTTCTCTGAGGAAATAGATAAATAAAGGTAATGAATTCAAATTACGTATGAGGGAATTGTGTGGAGGAAGTAAGACTTTCCAAGTGGTTTTAGCAATCAGCATGCATTTTACAAATGGACTGAATTCCTTTGGTGCACTTTAAGAATGGGATGCATTCTCTTTTGGCTTGTGGAAAAACCAGCATTGCCATATATCCTGGAGCAGAGATTCCATCTGACTGTACCTCATGTTACTGGGGGTGGGTCAGGTGGGATGGTGGATCGGGAATGATTTGCAGTCAACACCTACCTGTTTTCACCGGAATTTTGGTGGTGGTTTGTCAAATTGATCTGTGTCCTAAACTCACTTGTCCCCTGACTGATATAATTTCATTTTGTGGTTGAATTGTTTGCCTAAATTTTCATTCACTTCTGTGACTATGGTACAGATGTGTAGGAAAGATACAAGATTTGCAGTCTGCCTGCCTCCAGGGCTCCTATGTGCCGGTTACCTATTTTGTGACTTGGGCAAGTTAATTCTCTCCCCTGGCCTCCATTTCTCCTTTGACTGTGAGCACTAGGAGGGCAGGAACCACGTCTGTTTTTTTCACTATTCTATTTTCAGTATCCAAAACAGAAGCTGGACTGCTGGATGTGCTCCATGAAATGGTTGGTTGATTGAATGGTTAAATGCATCCCTAAAATTGGAATATAATACAACTTACCTCACTGTACATCAGAAAATAAAATAATGTGTAAAGGTTCTTGGAACAGTGTTGGGCACATAATAAGTGTTCAGTAAGTGTTAGCTGTTATTACTAATTTGAAGGTAAAACACCATTGCCCTTAGGAGGAGAGAGTTTGTGTTTAATTCTTGCTCTATCATTTGTTAGTTGTGTGACTTCGGGTCAGCTGTTTGGTTTATCTGAACTTCACTTTTCACATTCAGGAGAGAAAGATAAATATAGGAGCTGCCTCACAGAGATGAGATATAAAGCTCTTAGCACAATTACTGGCACATGGCACTCATTTAACAATAGATATCATCATTGTCATCATCACCAGCATCAGTGCCATCCGCCTCAACTCTATCAGTGTCACCATCATTACCATTGCTCCTGCAGCCATCACGGATTTAGCAGTGGAGCCTCATAACCTAAATGCTTAATCACCTAGATGGTTAGAAAAGGAATGCTTTCCACATACTCCTCGTTGCAGTGTTCGTGTCAGCACGGTTCCCTTTGAAAGCACCTACCTTCCTAGTCCTTTTTGCTAGCCGTGGCACTTGCACAAGTGATTTCAACTCTCTGAACCTCAGTTTCCTCATCTGGAAAGGGGGGCTAATCATATTAATAGTTTCTACCTCACAGGGATTTTACTAATACATGTAAAGTGATTAGAAGAGTGTCTGTACAAAGTAAGTTCTCAAAAAACATTAACTCTCACTAGAAGTAACAGTAGTAAAAGAGAAAAAAAATACAAACAGAAGCTTCACATTTCAAAACACTGAGTGTCAGTGTGTGTGTGTGTGTGTGTGTGTATGCACATATACTTATATGCACACATCATATAAACATGCATAAATATACATACTTAGGTATTTTTTTTGCAAATACTGATTTTCCATCATTTCCCAGGGTACAGATTCCAAATTCCATCAGAGAGAAGCCAAAAATGTAAACATGGTATCTGAAGCAGTCCCTGATTAGTACATGACTGCTAAGTTGGTAACCCCCATTCCTCAATCCACTTTCAAACTTTTAAACTAATTTTAGATGAGTTGTTAAAATTTTATTTCCTTTAAAAAGCCTAGACATGTGGAAGCAAATTTAAAGAGATGTCTTCAATTTTAGTGGCGTGCATGAGGAGAGAAAGGTTTGTGTTTCTGGTCATGTAAGGAAAAAATAGCTGAAGAGTACAGATTTCAGTGTTCCAAAATAAAAAATTACGTCTGACCAGGATTGGAAGCTTCAGATCAAAAGGGCAATTTTAGAAAATTGTGGTGAGTGAATGAGAGCACTAGTTTATTGAAGAAATCAATTTGCTATCTTAACCAATGGCACCAGGGCTCTCCCTATAATCTCTGAAACTAGATAGGCACTTTGCGGTTCACCAATCCATAGATCGCATCTGCTTCCTTACACCTGGCAAGCTCACCCCCTTTTCAAATAAGATAGTATCGAAGGAGCTTTGTGGGTTTATGAAGCCACAGGTTTATTAGTTAGATAGAATCTCTAAGCGTTTAGAAGTTTAAAACTGTGCTGTCAAACTGTATTTCAGTTATAGTGGCAATTTCCAAAGTAAATATTGCACAGTAACTTTTAAATCTTGTCATTCTGTTTCCTTGATAGTGTATGATTTGTGATTATTGATGGCAGGTCTTCCTGTCTTTGTTTTCAAATTCATCTGTACACAGAGAGTAGCAGTTGAAATACTGAAACTTAGAATCTATAATTGGTAAAACACCTCCGATTGCCCCAAGTGCTTATTTTGATAAAGATGGGGCAAAAATTAAAGGGAGAACAAATAAGGCTTTAAATGTATAATGCATTAATCAGAGGAGAAAACCACCTTGGGGGATTTGGGAGAGTTCTGGTTAAAACATTGTTCTGTCTTGTTTAAATTATTGAAAAGGAAAACTTATCAGAATTCACTATTTAAAGGTCTAAATAAAACTATTTTCTTCTAACATTTGGCTCTTTAGAATAGAAGCAAACCCTAAGGAAATAACCTTATGCCAAGTAAGAAAAGCTTTTTAGAAAAGCACATTGCAGGGTGTTCATTTAGGTCATTATATTTTCTATCAGATTTTATATACAGAATTGTTAAATAACAATTAATTTTCATAAGGAACTATAGGTACAGAGTTAGGAAAACTGAAGTTTTCCAGTTAATCTCAGCTTTACTAAATTATCAAAATGTTAAGTATGGGTATTTAGCTATATATTCTTAACATTACAAAAGTGGTCTCTCTAAAACAGTAACAATGTCTTTTTATTTTTTTATTTTATTTATTTATTTATTTATTTTTTTGAGACAGAGTCTCACTCTGTTGCCCAGGCTAGAGTGAGTGCCATGGCGTCAGCCTAGCTCACAGCAACCTCAAACTCCTGAGCTCAAGGGATCCTCCTGTCTCAGCCTCCCGAGTAGCTGGGACTACAGGCATGCACCACCATGCCCGGCTAATTTTTTCTATATATATTTTTAGCTGTCCATATAATTTCTTTCTATTTTTAGTAGAGATAGGGTCTCGCTCTTGCTCAGGCTGGTCTCGAACTCCTGAGCTCAAACGATCCGCCCACCTCGGCCTCCCAGAGTGCTAGGATTACAGGCGTGAGCCACCGCGCCCGGCCAACAATGTCTTTTTAATATAATAACATGATGATATCTTATGTAATGTTGGATACTTTCCAGAGCTCTTCTTATACTGTCATGCATAATGACATTTTGGTCAAGGATGGACCACATATACGACAGTGGTCCCATAAGATTATAATACTGTATTTTTACACTATTATATGTTTAGATACACAAATATTTACCATTGTGTTACAATTGCCTACAGTATTCAGTGCAATAACATACTGTACAGGTTTGTAGCCTGGGAGCAAGAGACTATACCATACACCCTAGGTGTGTAGTAGACTATACCATCTAGGTTTGTGCAACAACACTCTATGATGTTCATGCAACGACGAAATCACCTAACAGTGTGTTTCTCAGAATGTATCCCCATCATTAAGGGATGCATGACTGTATTTTAAATCATTGCATCCTCAGATAATCCTATAAGGGAAGAAGGGCTGGTAGAATTAGCTTCATTTTACAGTGGAGAATATTGGCAAGAGAGAGGTAAATGATGTAACCCAAAATGCAATTAATTAATAACTGAGCTGGGATTAGAGTCTCCAAGACCAGGGACTATTCCATTATTCCATTATATTAAACTGAAGTAGAATTTTATGGGGGTGATAATATGAAACAAAATTGCTTTGTGGTTATTATAAACCTTAAAACATTGGTGCTGCATGGGAGAAAGACATCTAAAAAAATAACAGGCTTTTATTTTGCTTGGCTATCATCACTGCCACAGTGTTCAATAAAGGTTAGGCATTAGTATTATTATTATTACATAAATTTTGAAAAATTACTAGACGTGACATCCAAGCCAAAGTAAATTATTACTACTGAAAAAAAGATGACAATTTATGGTAAAGAACTATTGTTATCTCAAGGTAACAATGTTGTTGCTGTTTTCACTTCCATTCTGAAAGCATTTCATTCTGAAAGAATTTCCCCTCATAGAAATTAATTCATTATTGTGTATTGCTGTTTTAACAGGGATAGGATATAATATATGATGACCCATGGTTTTATGCACTTGAGCAAAAATTGTCACTTATCATTTGTTATCCTCTCATTTATCTAAGGTATCAATACATTGATATCTTTCATGTTGCACAGTGACAGCATCATTAACAAAATCCAAATTCATTGTGTTCAAAACAAAAATCATAGTGGCCACATTTATGACTTAATCAAATGACCAGTTTGGAACATGTCAAACAGTGCAGTGAATCCTACAAAATAATGTTTCTTGTTATACAGCTTGAACAACAAATTCAGTATGTATCGTGGGTGAACCTGGCATACGTAGACGTTTATCCTATTCTTCCTTCTGTAAACAGACTGTCACTTAGTAGAGGGCACCCAAATCTCATGCCAAACAAGTAAATACCTGAGAATTCATGCCGTTTTGGGAGAGCAAGACTCTAATGGTTATTCAATTACAGGGGAAGTGAGTTTGGTGATTTCCATTTGCTTTCTCCAGCAAAATACAGTTTACAAGAGGAAACCAATCCAAGTTACCCAAGACAGTTTGCACTGGCCACATGGTACAGTAACAAATCTAGGAACGTATAGGTCTGAGTTAAAGTTTTCTGGAAGAGAGTGTGTGGAGGAAACTAATACCACGAAAGAGCTATTGCCACTGCTGCTTCCTTGCTATTACCAGTACAGTACTGCATTCTCACGACCCTAAAATCTATCTGCTCTTAACACACCCTCAATAAGAGGAGGGAAGTGCATCTCGGAGGGAGTGCTGGAGAGAAGATAATGGAATGGTCTGATGTAACCCCATACAAATTATTCCTCATGATGTGAAAATGCTTTCACAGGGACCAGGGAGATTTCTACACTGAGTAAGCCCAAGTAAAAACAATTCTGGAAAACATTGCAGTTTGGACCTAATCCACTTAACTGGGTCTGCCTTTAAGCTGCCCATTTACTCAGAGTTCATTCTTTCAAAAGTTTCGGATCCTGTCCCTGGGAAGTGGGCAGATGAAGAGTGGTGTTCTGCTTACTTGCTGGCTGAAGTCCTTTTTGTTACTACTAGTGTTGGCTTTTAGAAAGCTACCAAATACAGTGACAGACACTATCATATTCAATTGGATATGCTTTCTGCAGATTTGTTAAGGATTTACTCTACACATTTGTAGCATTTAGTTGCCATGGAGATGACCTCAGTGGTAAGAGGGATGGCCTTTAGGTTGGATCTCAGATTTTCCTTTCATTTCCATTTAATTTGATTTGACTGCAAAATGTCACTCCCATTGCATTGATTAAGCTTCATTGCTGCCACCAGCCCTGTTAGGAAGGTGAAAGGGCAGGCCAGCCGCTGTCATTTTGCACCCCTACCCTTTCCTGATATCAATACAGATAGGCTTCTGAGATGAGAAACTCCTTCACCACATTGATGCAGACACAATTTCCTCTTGCTCACTTCATGAAATATAATAAAACTAAAATTATGCTCAGAAATCTTTATTCACCAGATTCACTCTATATAACCTCAATTTTTCTCTGCTTCGGTTTCACACTCTCGTAAGGGATGCTATATAATGTATGAAAACTAAATTTTAATATGTCTTAATGCTTCCTTTACATTTTTTTCTGAGATAAACTCAGCAGTTGGGTACTGTGTTGAAATAATTCTTCTTTTACAGTTTGAATCAATTAGAAATAAAGTACAAGATGAAATTATACAAATGTGGAGCATTAATTCTTGTTCTTAGGGATTGGAAGTGCCATCCTTAGGTATTAATAAGGGTAGTTTGGAAGTAAATTGATACAGTAGACAAAGTTTTCGTTGGTACCCTATGCTGCTCCTGTCTGCTGCTTTCTGTGTTCCCTTCCCTGGCTCTTAATGCCTCCTGGAACCCAGAACTCATCCATCTCTCCTTTTAGATTAAAAAAAAATGATAAATTAATTCAACACTAAAATTTGAAAAAATAAATGTGATTACTTCTTAGGGGTATAGCACTTATATTTAACTGGAGAAGCAGAGGACTTTTTTTTTTTTTTTTAACACAAAAACTTACTACAAATAGAACTCCAGTTATAAGAGGGGAGACCATTAGACAGGAAGCCTTCCAGATACTCTACACATTGTAGGATCTAAATTCAGCTTTGATGTGAATGCTTGGTCCTGGTGTGTTTAGGAGGTTACCTTGTTGGGCTTTTATAAAAGTACCATCTTTCAGGAAAAGCACCCAGTTACTTGGAAGGAACATATACAAGAAACCTGTGAATTCATGGCTGGAAAACATATGAGTCACTATAGATAAACCAGCATTTTGGGGCAAAGTACCTGGAGTAGAGCATAGTAACTTTATATTGTTATAAGAAAGGTAGCTTTATTGACTAGAGTTGGGATTAAGGGGAAAAAGGAAGCAATAATTCCTATTTTGACATTGGTTTCTTGTGGGGTTTTGCCAGGATCAAGTGTGCTGTCTTTTGAAAATTGATACCAGATGTGTCCTTTTGGGTGGTTCACGTTATTTCTGTTGGAAGTCTAAAGTGATGTGCATTGGGAGGGTACAGGAGATCTCTCTCGGTCCATGCTTTAGTAACTGTGCTTAACTACACAAGTTTTGCTATGTTAGAATGTTCTGGAATTTCAGTTAATCATATAGTGAAAGTCATAAGCATGGGTTCATTTAGTTGTTATCTCTAAATGATTTAAAGTAGTGTTTGCCAAGCTGTAATGTGCATATGAATCACCTGGAGATGTTATTAAAATGCAGCTTTTGATTCAAAAGGCCTCGGGTGGGGCCTGAGATTCTGTGTTTCTAACGAGTTGCCAACTGAGGCTGATGTTGCTGATTCCCAGACTGCACTTTGTTTAGTGAGGACTTAGGGCAGGTTCACAGTCTTGGCTGCAGTTGGAATCACTTGGGAAGATTAAAAACACCAATGTCGGGGTTCCCATCCTACCCCTGGAGATTTGTATTTAATTGAGTTAAATGTGGCTCTCTGGAGTTTTTAAAAGCTGTCCAGGTGATTTTGGGGATCAGCTCAGGTTGAACATGATGAGAGAAGGGACGTGTGAAGATGGAGGAAAAAATACCCATAGATGATAATGTTATCAGTCCGTGGTCCCCAACCTTTTTGGCACTAGGGACTGGTTTCATGGAAGACAGTTTTTCCACAGACTGGGGTGGGAGTGGGTGGAATGGTGTCGGGATGATTCAAGCACATTATATTTATTGTACACTTTATTATTATTACATTGTAATCCATTAATATAATGAAATAATTATACAACTCACCCTAATGCAGAATCTAATGACGCTGCTGATGTGACAGGAGGTGGAGCTCAGGTGGTGATGCGAGCGATGGGGAGGAGCTGTAAACAGAGATGAAGCTTCGCTCACTTGCCTGCTGCTCTCCTGCTGTGCAGCCCAGTTCCCAACAGGCCACGCATCGGTACTGTTCCACGGACCAGCGGTTGGGGACCACGGTTATAAATAATACTTTCTAAAGTCTACTCAAGGTTTTAATTTTTGCTATCATTCTGGAGTTTTAAGAGAAGACAATCAAATATGTGAACAAAAGCCAATTCATCATCCCATTCATTAATTTCAAATATTAGTCCACAAATAAACACTTAATGATATTATCTTCATGAATTTCTTCTTTTCAGGACAATTTAGGATAGGTTGCCAGATTTAACAAATTGAAAAAAGCAAACTCTGAGGCGCCGTCGTCCCTGGCCTGCTGAATCAGAACTTGCATTTTCACAGGCTATCCAGGTGATTCATATGCACAGTACAAATCTTGCGTGGGACATGCTTAGAGTAAAAACAAATTTTTGTTTATCTGAAATTCAAATTTGTTTGGGGGTCCTGTATTTTATTTCACAACCGTTTTAGGAAAGAACTGATTTTATTATAGAATAAAAATGGAAAGTGGCATTCTGAGTTTAGAGAACACTCTTAATATTTCACCTCTCATTTTACCTCATCTTTCTGTGTCTTGTTATGCCCACTCATTTTTAAGCCTAACATAAAACAAAACCAGTGATAGCCCTCAAGATGTTATGCTATGTGTTGAAAATAAATAAGACATACTGTTCTGTGTATTTATCCAAGAATGGGAGATAGCTCTGTCACTTTTAGAACAATAAATTGTTTACATTAAAAATTATTTCACATTTTTTTCTTAAGTTTATGTATTTCAAAAATTGTCACATATTTTAAAATTCTCTTCTGTATGAAATCCATAGGACACCTAGTTATAACTAAAATGTAGCAAATGGTACTCATAAAACCACAAATACTAGAATTTCCCTAAAGGAGAATTATCCTAAGGCTTATCTTACTGTGAAAACACAGTCCCACAAGGCTAAAAATGTTGTGTCTATATGCCCAAATAAGAAATGCTAATCCTTTAAAAAATTACTTAGATTAACTAAAATGTCAAATTCTAGCATTGGTAAAAGCTACATCCATTATTGTAAACTCACATTTAACTCTTGCTCCTGTGGACTGGTCTCCTATGAATCACAGACATCTAAAAAACAGGTTTTAAAAGTTTAGTTACAAAAATTAATTTTCAGGTTAAGGTAAAAAATACACCATTGACATTATTAGATTTTGCTTCTAACCCTCTCCTCTTTTGGAATCATTGTCACACATCTGGTACTCTATTAAGAAGACAACATTCATGTGCTGGTATTGAATACAGTGATTTGTGCTTTAAAATATAGTGTTGAGAACTCTATTTAGAATGTGTTGCTGTATATACGATTGAGCTTTAATAGTGTTATATTTCAATCTATAAATAACTTTTGCTTCCTATCTGACATTAAAACAATGTATGGCATTTGGCAAAAAGTAAACTGCCAAATGATTTCTTAAGTGCCTAGTTAAAGGATGTCATTGTAAATTTTTTATATGGGCTAACCCACTGTAAGAGTGTGTCTTCAGTTTACTAATATTTCAAAATAAATGATTTATTTGGCACTATGAAATCATAAATGCTAATCGCATTCTGAAAAGTGTGGCATTGTTGATTTTTATTTATAGCGAGTCAAGTTAACAGGTATATTATGTAGTGAAGCTGTATTTAATTAGTGAGAATCAGGAAGGTAAATGGCAATGAAGCTCTCACATTTGCAAACATGGTGAACCAAGCGAGGATACAGCGTGTTTATTTTAGTCCCAGGGAGGCATAGGGGGATGGACACATTGAAGGCTTTATCCTCAGGTCCCACATGACCTGCCTGAACCTCGCTTCCTTCATTTGTTAAATAAGAATAGGACTATTCCCTTCACTGAGTTATCGTGAAGGTTAAATAAAATATCATGAAAGGATTCTGGCATGGTACCAGTAGACAGTCAGATGAAAGTTAGTTTCTGCCTCAACCACCTGATGTCTCTAATGCGTTCTGACCATTCTCCTTCCCTAGTAGAGTTTCTAGAAATATAATACAGCATGTAGGATGCTGTAAAGAGATGAACTGTTTACTTTTTACTTGGGTAGCTTTAACTTCAAATGTGATTGTGTTAGGTGAAGTTTAAAGTCCATTGAGGAAAAGAATTTCTAATAAAGAAAAAAATACTCACCTATAAGTCCAGAAATAGAGGCTCTGGTCATGGAACTAACCAGACATTTGATACAGTGGAAATTATTTCATTGTCTTTGGCTGAATTTTCTTTACTTTTTACAAAAGAAGAAAAATTGAACTTTAATATTTCTACATTTCCCTCCAGTTCCTCTCCTCGTAAAGTTTCTTGGGTTGGGGGGGCGGTTCTGAGGTGCCGAATTGGGGATTGGAACAGCTGTGGGGGAACAAGGCTCCCTCACATCCGGCCCCCGGGGCCAGGCAGAGGGAGGAGTTGGATTGAGACGTAGCTATTACAACTCAGGGATCAGCCAATCCCAGGGGTGCTTTGGGGCTACACGGTCTTTCAGAGTCCCTCATGATTGAGGCCGGGGTGCTGGGCCTCTCGCACCCCCAAAGCCTTTGTAGGACAGTCGTTAGATGCTGTCATCCCCTAAGGAGGGGCGTAACTTTGGGCAAGGCAGCCTCTTTCCTTCTGCTGGGGGCAGTTCTGGGGGGGAATCACTTGGGTGTGGTCAGCAGTCAGACCTCCTGGCAGCTGGAAAGAGTCCTTGGTCCCGGAGGGGGATGTGGTGGCACCGCGTGGCATCTCCTGTGTGAGGTGAGATGGTTTCCTAGCATCCCAGGGTCATGGACTCATACTCAGAAGAGCACCAGTTGTTGCTGGAGTGCTGTCCGTTTCAGAGTTGCTTTGGGGAAATGCTAAACTTCAGAATCTCTGGGTGTACTTGAAGGTGTTATTTTGAGTATGGGCTCCACTATTGCATTTTCTGGAGTGAAATTAATCAAAATACTCTGCTGTGAAATCTTTGCCGAACTTTGTGGAAGGACAGACTTTTTGGACTGTTTTTAAGAGATCTCTTTCCTGCACATCTCTCCAAAGGCGCTATGAAAAACAGCCTTCGCTTTTGGAGTTTTGTTTGTAGTTATGACCAAAATGAAAAGTGTTCCTGTACAGTAGGAGACTGTATCATTTCAAAACGATAGATAGTTATACAAGCCACTGAGAAAATCAGCCTGCTTTGGAACTTTAAGAAAAGATGCTGTTCAGGTTCTCTTCCAGTTTTCAATAGGGGAATTCTTCCTGTCTCAATATTGTTCACCCACCGTTAATTAGCTGGTCATCTGTCAAGCTTTGGGATTGTATGTTTCTCATGTTCTGTGGATTAGCCCTCTGTGTTGGCACCCTGCAGGGAAGGAATTTTTCTGTTAGTTCCAATGAAGGGGGCTAAATGGATGAGACCATCAGGAAGATAAAGCTAACTTTATCCACTATCAAAAGAAGCTCAGTGTATTCCAATACCAATGCTTTCTTGGTGGGATAAATGAAGTGTGAGTCTCTCTGTCCCCTTAGTTGGCCTGAAAATGGAATGTCAAACAGCATATAATCATCTTTCTTTTTTTTTTTTTAAAGGAGAGTGAGAGAAAACGATTTCTATTTGTGTCAGATTTTAGATGTCTTAATATTCTTTCCTGTCTAATTTTGTAGAAAGTGATAATAGAGTTCCTGTCAAATTAGAGGCTGCAGACTTTTAACCTATGTCATGCAAAAAACATTAGTTATTATTACCATAAACATAATTCAAATAAGAATTTAGTTGTAATACCATTATGTTGAAGGGTGCATCCCAAGCATATAATTTTACTCATTATAAATATTACAAATTCAGAATGACAGTTACATTGGAGAAATTTTTTAAAACCTGGGGGGTTTTGGATTAGGACTTTTACCTCCAAAGATGGAGGGCCAATGTAAATTCTTCAGTGGAAAAATTATAATGAAAGTGATTCCCATAAATATTAGTGCATTTCTATTACTATGAAGTACAAGCTTATTTTTTAAATGCCATATCCTGCCATATGTTTGTATCTGTGAGGCAGAGACCAAAATGGATAGTGTCAAGAGGGAGGGATAAAAGTGAGATAAGAAAGAAGCAAGTGGCAAATTCACGCTGTGTTCAGTTTCGCGGAAAATGGTACAAGCAAGTGATATTTCTGATCTTTGATGAAGCAGTAGTTGAGCCTGTTTTATTAATCACCTGCGAGTTAGTTGCTTGAGTGGGATTGCTAAATGTGAAAATGACACTGGATCACTTTTTAGAATTTTTCAATCTTTATTAAAACTCATGACAATTTCTGTTCTCTTCTCATTAGATTTTGCAAATGCCAGTAGACAGAGCACACTTTTTCAGTAGTTCAAGTTTATTCACAGAATACTTAAGCAGGTGCATTTTTGGTGTGAAGAGGTATTTTCTCAGCCAATTTAATAAAAAAAGAGAATGAATGAGAAAACAAAGAGCGTAACTCTAGAGAAGCCCTCTCTAACATTGCTTTTAGCAGTATTATCAAATTGGGTCACAGATAATTAGATTAATTTGACTACCCTATGGTTTTATTTGGAGAAATGTAATGTGGCAAGTCTTTTTGCTCTTGGATATCTATAGCATACAAGAAAATGGAAACACTCGGCCTTCGAAACTGAGAGAGCTATTATGTCATGCTGAATCAGAGAGATGTAGACGCTGATGGAGAATCAACACCTGAAGCCACTCTTATTAAAGCATGCCTTGGTACTGCAAGCAAAAGTCACAGAAAATTGGCTCTTGTTTTGCCATCCAAGCTTGCTACCAGTTGGTTTCCTTTAATTGGCTATCATGTCCATTTACCAGAAATTGGCTGTGTTTTCTAGCTGCTGCATGTAGGAGCGATTTGCTTGTATGAACGTGCTCAGGATCACACTTGCACGAGAATAGTTTCAGACCATCATTTTTCTTAGAAAAATTACTAACCATGAGTGTCTGAATATGCATATTACAAAGAAATTACAAAACCTAGAACCAGAGGGGCTTTTCTGGGTGACTCCTGGTCTGTAACGTATTATTACTAAGTACAGTCTTAGGATAGTTAAGGATCGTATAAAAGGAATTGAAAAATCAATAGAATAAATAGCACAATGCTTGTTGTAGGTATTTTACCTAATACATGGATAGCATATAAACCTACATTTTAATGCCACTCTGACTAGATTGCTTTCATGAATGGAGCATAACCACTTAAGCATCCACTTTTGCTCAACTTCTTAAGAAATCGGATTTTTTTTTTTTTGGATTACTTATTTCAAATTATAGTGGCTTTTTAAAGAAAAAATTTCCAGCATTTAACATTGCTTTTCTGAACTAACAGGCATTTATGGTTATCTAATTACTTTAACCATATATTTCCTGAAATGTGGTTGTCCACCAGTAGTTTTAACCACAAATGCAGAGCTCTAATTTCTACTCTTTTATAGATTTTCTCAATTAGGTCCACTCTTGTCATCAGAGAAAGGTTAATGTAAATCTAGAATAAATATTTAAAAAATATAAGGAAAGGGTACTTTAAATGCAAGGGGAAATAAATTTAACATTCTTCTGAAACAAGTCTAGTAAGGATTTTAAGTTTTTAAGACTTTCTATTTAATTACTTTGCATTGAAGCCAGCTGGTTTGCTAACTTTCATGACCTTATATTCCCTGAATGTTCTCATAAATCAAAGGAAGAATATGCTCAATTCTAACATTAGGCCTGGGGAAAATTCCATATTTGAAAACAAAAGAAAGAAAGGTAGAATCAAGGTTGCCTTGGGAATTTTGAGGTCCTTGGTAAGGTTAATTGGGAGGGCATGAATTCCTTTATCCTCAGATTTTTCTTTTCCTTTCTCTTTTCTCCCCCTAAGCTTTTTTGCCCTCTAACCCATCAATTTCTCTTACAGCTTAAGCCTTCACACTTCAACATTGAACCTGGACATATAAAAATATTCTAAAAGGCAGGGGGATGTCCTGGATGATCTCTTGAAGTTCTTTTTAGTGCTTTATTTTAAATTCCAATGATTTCATAGAAACTCAAGGGTGAAATGGCCCTTTCAAGGTCATCAGTCTCACCCCTTGACATAAGAATGCCTTCTACCCCCTGGAAGTTGGCATTAGTGGCCAGTCCCAAGGGGCACCTTTCTGCTCTGAACTTCTCCAGCAGCTGTGGACCACCTCAGCGATGAAGTGGAGGAAGGATGTGCACCTTAGGTTGGAGAATTTTTCAAACTATACATTTTACCTTATAACTTAGATTCTAAATACATAAATCATTGCGTTAGTAAGCCACTCTTTCTAAGGAGATGTTAGTTAAATATCTAGGTATTTGTGGGGGTGTGGTTTCTTATGGGTAAGAATCAAAGGAAGTCAGAATCCATTGAGATCATGCAATCCAATAAACGTTAATTGAGGACATGTGTCTAAGAGGTTGCACCTTCTAATGCCTCAGAGAGCAAGGTAGATAACATATATTAGTTGAGCCTTATTTAAGGCAATAGGGATGGTGTGGGGCCTGAAGCATTCAAGACCATGTGGTAGCCAATCAAAACATGTGTTTGGGCCATATTCTGCCCGAAGCATTCAGTTTGAAAACCCTTAAGTCTCTTTGCGTGATATCTGCTGGACCTCATATCTGCTGGACCTCGTGGGAGATTTGCAAGTGAACACCTGAGATTCCTGATCTCACCAAGGTACAACAGTAATGCAAATTGTTGTTACTCTAAGGGCTATCATTTATAAAGTGGCTACAAGGTCCCAGGCACCATGCCATTCTTATTCAATTCTTATACTAATCCTCTGCTTATGGTAGTTATATTCAATTCTATTGTAAACATAGGTAAGTGCAGGCTCAGATAGATTTAGTTATTATTCATGGTCATTTCTCTAATAACTCTTGGAGCCCAGGTTAAAATTCAAGTCTGCTAACTTGCCAACTTGGAAAACCCATGCTCTTATGCACTATTCACATATTAGATATCTCAGGTTATCTTCCACAAAATGTTTATATATGTATTTTTAAAAATATGATTGGTGATTCCATGGTCAAATATTGGGAAATAAATAAGTTTGAGTTACAAAAAGTTAAACCCCAGATATTACTTACTGTGGTACTTTTCCAGAGGCTTTAATATTGTTAATCTTTAAAAGTGGGTGTGTTTTGCAGTGTTTCCCAGGCTAATGTGAATTCTACAAATTATCTCCAGTACTAGGGTTCTCAGGAACAAACTTTGGGAAACTCTTATCTATAATATCCAGCCCCTTCATTTATAATAGATAAGTGTTGTCATTAAGGAGCAAAATATTGTAGGTATACATAAGACACATATTAATTTTGCAAGAGAATATGTCAAGGGGAATTGTCTTTGGGATTGGGTCTTTAAAAATGGATAATATTTTCACAGATGATAATGTTTACATAGATAATGTTGGGGGATAGGGAACACTTCAGGAGAAATTATTTCAGTTATAGCAACAGCATAAACATACACATGGAGACAGGGGTGTCAAGAGTCAATTTGGGGAATATAGAAGAAGATTGGTAGGTAAATGTCATTTGGTGGTTACCATGTATTAATTTACTGTTAATTATATTCTTAGAAGATTGGTCATATGCCTTCAAAATTTAGAAAAGATCACTTTAACAAGATTTCTGGTCAGATGACAGAGGATGTCATCTTTACTCATATTATTAAAATTACTAATTCTTTGAACAAATATTGACTGACTGTCTATTATATTCCAGGCCCTGTTTTGGGTGCTGAGGCTATAGCTGTTAATGAGCTGTACAAGGTTCCTGTTCTCAGAAAACTCACAGACAAAAGCAACACAGACATAAACAAGGCAACAAGAAAATGTCAATGAGTGATAAGTACTGTGCAGACAGTTCAAATAGGCTGATGTGATGAAGAGTGCCTTAATGGCTAGTGTAGAAGAACAAGAAGGAGACAGACATTTGAAGATCACGGTGAAAACATGTTAGGCAGACAGGACAGTTGGTGCAGTGTCTCTAGGGGAGAAATGAACTTGAGGTTAGAGAGGAACAGAGAGAAGGCTAATGTGGTTGGAGTATTGGCAAGGAGGAAAATGGTAAGAAGACTTTGGAGAGCTTGACAAGAATCAGAACACAGAGTTAGAAGTTAGAATTCTCTTTCTTTTCTTTCTTTTTTGGTAGAAACTGGTGTCTTGCTATTTTGCTGAGGCTGGTCTCAAACTCCTGGCCTCAAGCAATCCTCCCTCCTTAGCGTCCCAAAGTGCTGGGATTACAGGCATGAGCAACCTTGCCTGGCCTAGATTTTTCTTTTTTCCTAAATGTGATTTTTAACTATTGGAGGTTTGTAAGAAAGGGCTTGACTGTGCGTGTGTGTGTGTGTGTGTGTGTGTGTGTATGTGTGTCTGTGTGTGGTCCCCCCTCTGGCTGCTTTGTGGAGAATAAATTACAGGGTAAACAGTAGAAGCAGAGAGACCAGTTAGGAAGTGATTGCAATAGTCTAGGAAGTCCTAGTTTGGACTAGGGGTGGAAATTGTGATGGAGAGAAGTGGAGAATTAATTAAACATAGGATGTGCTAGTGAAATGGAAGGGTAGAGGAAAGGAAATTAGATGCAGGTTGGCGGTATTTCCTGAGATGAGGAAGACTGAGAGAGGTGCAGGTTTGGATGGGAAATCAGGAGTCTTGTTTTGGACTCATTAGGTTGGAAATGTCTGTTAGATGTTCACATGGAGAGATCAAATTAGCAATTGGATAGGTAAATCTTGAAACCAAGAGTGCGGTCTGGGCTGGAGCAACAGGGATACCTTATTCCACATCATTGTAATAACAGAGTTGAGAAGGTCTATCTACAGTTAAACTACATCTCAAAAAGATAAAATAAATAAATAAATAGAAATATTTATTAATAATAAAAAGTTAAAAGTGAATACAGTGTAGAAATACTACAGTGCAACATGTGTTGGGAGCATAACCAGTTTTCTCTTGTCATTTATTAATTGCTGATAGAGAAGCAGGAACGCATTAAATTTTAGCATTTAATATCTAGAAAGTCCCTTGTAGTTCAAATGCTCACCTCCTTTACAAAATCCTAGACAGTGTCTTTCCCGCAGAGGCCTGAATGCTCAGTATTGCACAGGTTTGCTGTTGCCTCCCAGGGCAGATGATTCCAGGTTTATGATAAGTTCTCCTTTTTTGTGAATGGATATTTGCTCAATTGCAGTTTTCGCTTCATTTTTATCCAATTCTACAACTTGAGATTTAGGAAAAGGTTCAACTCTCACTCCTTACAATCACCTTTCATATATCTTGAGACAGTTATTGCATCTTGCAGGTTTTCTAGGGTAAGCATACCCAGAACTTGTAGTTGCATCTCGTATGACATGACTTTAACTCCTCTGGCCATTCTGCTTACACTTGTTTCCAGAGCAGTTTGTCTGATCCTTCTCCAAGCAGGCTGCCTGGTTTCCCAAAGTACATTCCCATTGTGGGAATGCGCCAATGAGATGAGTAGAGATGACTTTGGCTCCCACTTTCTGGACAACATATTTCTGTAGATGGGAACCAATCCAAGACCTCTAAGCTTTTAAAAAAATATTAATAAAATAAACGTTTAGTTTTGCAGTAGTTTTAGATTTACAGAAAAGAGCATTCTAGTATGTCCTGTATCCAGTTTCCTCTGTTGTTAGTATCTTATATTATTATGGCATGTTTGGCACAACTAATGAACATGGTACATTATTATTAACTAAACTCTATACTTTATTCAGATTTAGTTTTTCCCCTAATGTCTTTTTTCTGTTCCAGAATCCCATCCAGGACACTATATTACTGTTAGTTGTCATGTCTCATTAGCCTCCTCTGGATTGTGACAGTTTCTCAGATTTTCCTTGTTTTTCACGACCTTGACAGTTAGATATTTTTAGAATGTCCCTCAATTTGTGCTTGTCTGATGTTTTTCTCATGGTTGGATGGGGGTTATGGGTTTTGGGGAGGAAGATCCCAAAGGTGAAGTACCGTTTTCATCACATCTTACCAAGGGCACATCTGTCAACTTGGCTTATGACTGATGACGCTAACTTTGATCACCTGGCCAAGCTTTTTCCACTGTAAAGTTACTCTATTCTCCCTTTCCATACTGTTCTCCTTGGAAATGTAGCCCACACTCAAGAGGTGGGGCGTGTTTATGTGAATTATTTGGAATTCTGTACAGGAGATTTGTTTCTTCTCCCCCATTTATTATCTACTTGATCACATTTATATCCATGTGGACTCATGGATATTTGATACTTGGGTTAAGATAAGTATGTTATTTATTTGGTTGCTCAGATTGTTCTGGCTTTGGCCATTAGGAGCTCTTTCAGGTTGGTTCCTGTGTCCCTTTGATATACCCCCAACATTTTTATTTTCTTCTGTGCTTTTTAATTCTGTGCTGCTGCTAACTCATGAATATCTCCCATCTTATATTGTGTTATTGTTTTGGGGAGGAATTATAGGTATAAAAAAAGATACTATGTTTATCCTTAGTAAATTTCAGCTTTTTAGAATCTCCCATTACTATCTCCTCTTGCCTGGACCATGGCTGTAGGCTCTTACCTGGTTTCTGAACTTCCATTCTGGTCACCCCCACCTGTACTATAGTTGTTCTTTGAGTAGCAACCAGTGTGATCTTTCTAAATAAATCAATATGTCACTCTTCCCTGTATCAGTACGTAAAGCTTTGCAGGATGTGGTTCTTGCTTATCTCCCTGATCTCATCTCTTAAGCTTTACATCCCTCTCTCAGTATACTTTAGCCATACAACTATTCTTTCTGTTCCTTAGAAATGTTCCCCAAGCTTGTCCACATGGGGCATTTCTAACATTAGGCCTTTTCCGGAATGTTCTTTCTTCATTCCTTGCTGATTTTTCCTTGCTCTTCAGATCTTAGCTCAGGTGATACCTTGTCAGAGACACCTTTTCTTGCCACCCAATCTAGCATAGTCTCAGTCTACCTCTATCATAATACCATGTTTTATTACCTTTATAGCAATCATCATAATGGGATATTATAAAAATAATTTATTAGTTATTTACTATCTGTCTGCTACCACCGTTAGAATGTAAACAGGGTCTTATTTCTCTTGTTCATAGCTGTATCTCCAGTGCTCATAGCAGTTCCTAGCTCATGGGAGATGCTTAGTATTTGTTAAATGCTGGTTGCTAAAAGCCTGCTTATTTCTTCTGAGTAAGACGTATCTCTAGGGTTTCCGTAATCTATTGGCCCTTGTGTTGTTATACCTTTGTTACTTCATGTTATTTTCTTTGACAGGACTGTATTGTACAGTGATTCTTCAGATAATATGTTCTGCCTGTCATAGAAATTTCCTCCTTAGAGAGTAAAGCTAACCCTATTCCCATCAACACTTGCTTCTGTCCTGTACACAAGCGAGTGCCCCCATTCCTCTGCGGGTCACCAGGTCACCCTCTGTGGAATCCTGAACTATGAGAACTAAAGGCAGAACTTGAAGCCACTACAATTTTTCTTACAGACTAATATCTATTAAAGTAGCAATTCTCTCTGGATGTGGATGTTCAACATTTCATAACCTTGCCTATTTATATCATTATCCAGCCCATATCTCTCTCTTGACCTCAACAAAATCAGTGTGATGTCGGTATCTTAACTGAAGCCCAGACATGATATATTTGATATGTTCCTTGTGTTGCCAGTTTGACCCATTCTGATTCCTTATGATCTCTATTTCGGTCTTAGTGTTCAAAAGTCATCTCTTAATAATCCACTTTAGAGTCTCCCTTTGGATCTGTATGAAACCAGTAGTCTGTTGCTATGAAATTTATTTTTTTTTAACCACCTGTTTTTGACTCTCCTTGGCCCCATACACAATGACATGATTTTTAAAGCATTAGTGAGTTTCTTGAGCAAGCATAATGTTTTAACATATTAAGGAGTATGCATTAATTAGACATATGTGATACCACGCAGATTTGACCACCATTTAGCTTACATGAGTACTTTGTAGTCACGGTAAAATCACTAATTGACAATTCCTCGTTTAACTTGAAGATGGGTTATCATTTTAACTAACTTACAGATAGACTCTCTGTAACAGTGTGATTACTTGTGACTTAATTCCAGTTATAATGGGAATTGCATTAGAAACTAACATGAGCTCATGGAGGTGTACAGTAGTAGATTCAGTTACTACCTTTCAATCTCATTTCTTTCAGATGGTACAAAACATATCATCTAGTATTTATTCTTGCTATGGTGTCGTCTTTGGTCAGCTTTGGAAACATAAGGAATCTCTGTATTCACATCTGTGAGGTTGACTGTGGTACACCCCAGGGAACAAAACCTATGTGGGGGCTTGGGAAGCTGGATGGGCAGATGGAGAGGTTGAATTGAGATGCAGTTGCAACAGAGGCCTCAACTGTCCTGAATTGAGGCAGGGGGCTGTCCTGTGGACCTCCCCATTTAGCAGTCATTAGATATTTGCTGCCCTGGGATGGAGTGTAGCTTTGGATGAGGCAGCTTTCTTCCATTGAGGCAATGCCTAGACAGGGCTCAGCAGGGAGTGCTGCTGGCAGCTGGGAAGTGAGTGTTTCGTTACTGAAGGGAAGATCTTCACTTGTGTGGACAACATACAACAGCATCTCCAACAGGTGAATTCAAACAGATTTCATGTCCCATTCCTAACTTCCTATTCATGATGAATTCATTTGCACTGACTCTCCAATCATGACATTCATGTTCTTGCTGTAGGTTCTGTATCTACCTTGAATACCTACTTATTCAATCCCTTCATCTGTGGAAGATAATAACACACACACAGGAAGTTTCAGTGGCCTGGCACATGGTTGAGTGCTTAATAGATGTTAGTCTCCTCTTTTTAGACTTTTAAATGCACATTTAATTACCTTTGCTGAGAACCTAACGATTAGTTTTCACAGATCCCCATCCCTCCCTTTGAAATAGAACAGTTCCCTCTTCTTGCATCCTTTAGGCATCTCAAGAAGGATGTAGCATTGAAATATAAAACGTGTTTAGAGAACCTTAAAAAATCAGCAACCCCCATCCAGAATTAGCTCAACTTCTCCCACTTCCCCACATCCACCTCCTTGGTAAGCACTCATTTTAGAGACTGCTGGTTCTGGAAGCTTCTTAAACTTTGGGGTGTTAGCATTTGGTGGAGTAATAACCTAAGGATATACTGACCAAATCCTTTATTCATAGTAGACAAGAAAGCAGTGCATTTTTGCGGCTATTGTATAAAGCACTATACTAGAATGGGTGTTGAGAAAGCTGCTTTTCCTTGTTCTTTCAAAACAGTTTTTCCTGCGAAGGAAACTCAAGTCTCAACCTGTTACATTGATAATGCACAATAACAAACTGATTTGAGTCAATACTGATTATTGTACCACTTGGCCTGCCAGGAGATATTATCCTTGCTTCAGCCAATCAGTCTCAGTGCTTCTTTATCAAACATCTTTAAACTGTGACAACTCATTCTTGTTCTAGCATCTTATATGTGCAGAACAAAACAGACACTTGACTCATGTCAATAATGCATGCCCCTTTTATTCTGTAGGAACCTAGTTCATATGAAGAAGTAAATTGTCTCTCTAAGATATGACATCTAAGATATGACAGAATCAAATTGGTTTGGTATGCTGAACAGTTTACATTTATTGGCTGGTACCATGAATTCAATCAGTGATTTTCAACAGGGTGTGATGGAAATTGCTGCATTCATGTAGCATCTTTAGGTATTCATTGAAAGAAGGTGAAGTCCTGGTAACCATTTCCAGTCTTCTTATTTTCTATCTTTACTTCTGGGGCCTATCCTATTATTGTACATGGGTTTTGAGGACCAAAAAAGGTTTTAAAAAATGTTCCAGAAACTTAAGTTTACAAAATGTATACATTGTAACTGCTTTTGGAAATAAATGGCTAGCGTATGTCTTATCATATAGAATACTGCAGCTTCCCGCCTCCTTCAGAGTAAAAGTTCATGTCCTTGTGGTGCCCTGATGGATCCTGTTCCCTGGTTACTTGTTTAACTCGTTATGAACTTCCCTGTCTCTTGCCCACTCCCCACCAGCCACATTGACTTCCTGGATATTTGTCTAGCACACTGGGACAGCTCTTGCCATGGGACTTTCGGATTTGCTCCCTCTTCACACTCCTCAGTTAAATGAATGACTTGTTCCCTGACCTCCTTTGAGTCCTGTCCAGTGTGACCTTCTCATTAACATCTCCTTTTACAAGTTCTAAATTTTAAAGCAGTGGACCCTTCTGCTGACCCTGTGACAATCCATCTCTCTTCTCTGCTTAATTTTTCTCCTTGGTATGTAGCACCTTCTAATACATCATATATTTATTTATTGTGTTTATTGTCTTCTCTGCTCACTAGAATATAATTGTTCACGGTACAGGGAGTTTTGCATGTTCTGTCCACTATCGAATCCCTAGTGCCTAAAGTAATGCCTGAAACTAAATAAATGTTTGTTGAATGAATGAGTGCAAATAAGATAAAAGGATGTAATCTACATTGAAATTGACCTAACAAGACATCAAATATAGACTGTATACTATGAATGTGTTAGGATTGTATTCTGGCAATATGAAAAAAAATTATCTCTTTCACAAATCTCAGCAGCTCAAATTGTTTTTCATAAGTACTTTAAAAAAAATGAATCTCTAAAGTATTTACCCTCTCTCGCTTATAGGTGATTTTCATTTACTTTTTGCTTTGCCCATTGTAGCATATAGTCCAATTTTTCACACCTTGTTTAGACTTACATGTTTACTGTAACTCTACTGTTTTAAGTTTCCTACCTCCTTAAATCCACAAAGCACTTCAAGAAAGGATTTCCATGTATTATATTTTGTTCAGAAACCCTTATCTCAGGCAGACATACTTGCCCATTTTCTTTTTTTATTAAAAAAGTTTTATAATCATTATACATGCAGAGTGCTGTTCCAACAGACCTGGGTAGTATCTCTCCATGAAACCGCACACAATAAAATGTTTTCCTAAAAAAAGTTAACAATGCATAAAATGCTGATACAGTGCTTCAGAACACTTAATTATTTCTTTTTCCCCCCATTGTTTATCATTGTTTTGTCAACTTTTTATATCACTACCCACAATGCTTTGAGTTTGGTTTTCTTTGAACATTCCTTTCCTCTGAACTTACCATGAACTTGTGCTTGTAGCATGCCGCCACGGAATGCCACAGCCACTTTATGAAGGGTGGGGGGACCCAAAACAACATTTTGTTTGTAAAAGGTGGCAAAAGTAAGCTCAGACAATACAAAACAGTAAAAACACACTTGTCCATTTGCTGTTTTAGGCTGCCGTATGATGCCTGGCTTTAAAAGAAGATTAGTTTAATAATTTGCACATACTTAAGGAGAGTGAGGAATTAAGTTTGTGTAGGGAGGAGGACGAGAAAAAAGAATTATGTTTCATAAGATTAGGTGGACTGTAGGAGGAGAAGGATTGCATAAATACCAAACATGATACAGGAGAGGATGGGGCCCATCATCGTACATGCAGTGTAGGATGGTGTAGAGGATTATTTGTTTTATACAGAAGGATAGGAGGAAGGAGTTTTTTGCATTTCTGATTATTTCTCTGCACACAGGGTTCTTTTTTTTTTTTTTGAGACAGAGTCTCACTCTGTTGCCCAGGCTAGAGTGAGTGCCGTGGCGTCAGCCTAGCTCACAGCAACCTCAAACTCCTGAGCTCAAGGGATCCTCCTGTCTCAGCCTCCCGAGTAGTTGGGACTACAGGCATGCACCACCATGCCCGGCTAATTTTTTCTATATATATTTTTAGCTGTCCATATAATTTCTTTCTATTTTTAGTAGAGATGGGGTCTCGCTCTTGCTCAGGCTGGTCTCGAACTCCTGAGCTCAAACGATCCGTCCACCTCAGCCAGCCTCCCAGAGTGCTAGGATTACAGGCGTGAGCCACCGCGCCCGGCTTGCACACAGGGTTCTATTAGGAAATTATCGTTCTTTGTGATCAAGGTGTCATGAGAAGGGCTCTAGGTTGAGAAACAAATCCTGGGTTGTCATCCCTGCCCTTCCAGTGGATAAAAGTGAATGTGAATGTCCTACAATAAGAATTCTTGCCCAACTTACATTCTCAGGCGATGATTTGGGACAAGGAAGATACATGATAAACTCTGATTGTGGGATGTGGCCCAAGTTATACCAAAGTCATATTTAAAAACCAGGATATTCAATAATTTCCCCTACTAACATGTTAAATTTGACTTACTGGGTTTCGTCAGAGCTACAGCAGGGCTCAAAGGACCAAGAATAATGCGGTTCAAACCATCTGTTCAGGATTTTCTAGGAGAGTGAAAAATCTCATTTGTTTGTTTATTTTTTACACATTGCCCCCACTCACCTTCAAAGAGTATGTGAGGGGAAGAGGAGGGAAGACTGTGGTAAGACTGCTGGAGAGTGTGGTGACCAGAATTCCTGTGGAGAGACCTAAGAGTGCTGAGATATTTCTCTTGTTCTTCCCTCATCAAAAAAAAAAAAAAAAAAAGAAAAGAAAAAAATAAAGTGCATGTGACGGGATGTCAGGGAACCACAGTGGGAACAGGGTAAGTGCAGCCTGGCATATGGGTGTTATAGGGTCTAGTACCTGACCTTGGCATGCCAAAGTCAGACGGCAAGAAGCCATGGCAAAAAAACAGGGATACATCGAGAATAAGCCATACTTTCACAGCTTATAGGAAAAAGATAGGATTTCTGGAAGGTCGTATGTGGATACTGTAGAAGAGAGTGAATTATGACACTCCTGCCACCATCTTCCTCCCCATCCCCACCCTATACACTGAAAAACTTCCTGTCAGGAAGAAGCTAACCTCAGCAGAAAGAGGCTAGGGTTGATCGTCTGAGGTGGAAGTTGAGGGAGTTCTTCTGTCAGCATTTCTGGCATTGCCAGGGCCCAGGAGCCGCAGTCTGAGGACCTCCACAAGGCTAATCTCTGAGGGACCCAGAAAAATGCATACCACAACAAAGAGCCGGCATTGGGTCATTGGTCATTGCAGAATGTAACTGTCCAACCAAGGAAGATCTTTTGTGTCTTTCTCCTTCCCCTTATCCTCATTTTTCACTTATTTGGCAGTTAAAATTTAACTGATTTTTACTGACTAAAATGTCAAATTGCCCCTAAGACATTTACTAACATGTATTAAACAGGTAGTGTGTGAAAGGCACTATGCACATATGTATTTTCTGACCTCAAGGAATATGTCTAGCAATGAGATTTCCCTTATTTTTGTTTTTAATGCAAAATTAAACATTTTAGTCTTCTTTAAAAATTGGCAATTTTATAGATAGATAATTTTCTGGCCTATACACATACTTATGATATGGATATTCTACTGCTACTTGAGTGAACAAGGTGAAGGGGGTTGAACTGGGGAAGGAATAGCATGCTCAGGTTAGTCTCTTTAGGTAGACAATGGAGGAGAACTTGGGCAGCAAACCAGATAACTATACAGGCACACCTTGGAGGTATTGTCGGTTCAGCTCCAGACCATGGCAGTAAGGCAAATATTGCAATAAAGAGAGTCACATGAATTTTTTGGTTTCCTGGTGCATATAAAAGTTATGTTTACACTATATTGTTGTCCATTAAGTGTGCAATACCATTATGTCTAAAAGAAATGCACGTACCTTAATTGAAAAATTCTTTATTGCTAAAAAAGCTAATGGTCACCTAAGCCTTCAGGAAGTTGTAATCTTTCTGCTGGTAGAGGGTCTTGCCTCGATGTTGATGGCTCCTGATTGGTCAGAGTGGTGGTAGCTGAAGGTTGGAGTGGTTGTGGCAATTTTTAAAAATAAGACAATGAAGTTTGCCACATAGATTGACTCTTCCTTCCACAAAAAAATTTGTCTGTAGCATGTGATGTTGTTTGATAGCATTCTACCCATAGAACTTCTTGCACAATTATAGTCAATTCTCCCAAACCCTCCCACTATTTTATCAATTAAGTTTACATAGTATTCTAAATCTTTTGTTGCCATTTCAACAACGTTCACAGCATCTTCACCAGTAGATTCCATCTCAAGAAACCACTTTCTTTCCTCATTCATAAAAAGCAACTCTTCATCCTTTCAAATTTTATCATGAAGTTGCAACAATTCAGTCACATCTTTAGACTCCACTTCTAATTCTAATTCTCTTGCTATTTCCACCACATCTGCAGTTCTTCCTCCACTGAAGTCTTGAGCCCCTCAAAGTCATCCATGAAGGTTGGAATCAACTTCTTCCAAACTTCTGTTAATGTTGATATTTTGATGTTCACCTGTGAATCACGAGTGTTCTTATTGGCATTTAGAGTGGTGAGTCATTTCCTAAAGGTTTTCAGTTTACTTTGCCCAAATCCCAGGGATTTGGGCAAAAATCACTATCTATGGCAGCTGTAGCATTACAAAATACACTTTTTAAATAATAAGATGTGAAAGTCTAAATGATTCCTTGGCCGCAGAATGGATGTTAGATTGTTAGGCATGAAAACAACATTCATGTCCTTGTACATCTCTGTCGGAGCTCGTGGGTGACAAGGTACATTGTTAATGAGCAGAAATATTTTGAAAGAAATCTTTTTTTTTTTTTTTCTGAGCAGTAGGTCTCAACAGTGGGCCTAAAATATTCAGTAAACCCTGGTGTAAACAGTTGTACTGTCATCCAGGCTTTATTGTTCCATTTATAGAGCACAGACAGAGTAGATTTAGCATTATACTAAAAGCCCTGTGATTTTCAGAATGGTAAATGAGCATTGGCTTCCACTTAAATTCACCAGCTGCATTAACCCCTAACAAGAGAGTCAGCCTGTCCTTTGAAGCTTTGAAGCCAGGCATTGACTTTTCCTCTCCAGCTGTGAAAGTGCAAGATGGCATCTTCTTCCAATAGAAGGCTGTTTCGTCCACATTAAAAATCTGTTGTTTAGTGTAGCCACCATTATCAATTACCTTATCTAGATCTTTCCAATAACTTGCTGCAGCTTCTCCATCAGCACTTGCTGCTTCACCTTGTTATGGAGATGGTTTCTTTCCTTCAAACTCATGAACTAACCTCTGCAAGCTTCCAGTTTTTCTTCTGCAGCTTCCTTACTTCCCTCAGCCTCCAAGAATTGGGCAGAGTTAGGGTCTTGCTCTGGATTAGGCTTTGATTTAAGGGAATGTAGTGCCTGGTTTGATCTTTCCGTACCACCAAAACTTTCTCCACATCAGCAATAAGATTGTTTTACTTTCTTATCGGTCATGTGTTCGCTGGAGTAGCACTTTTAATTTCCTCCCAGAACTTTTCTTTTGCATTCACAATTTGACTAACTCTTTGGTGCAAGAGGCCTAGCTTTCAGCCTATCGGCTTTTGACATGCCTTTCTCACTAAGCTTAATCATTTCTAGCTTTTGATTTAAAGTGAAAGACATGGACACTTTCTTTCACTTGAACATTTGGAGGCCATTGTAAGGTTATTAATTGGTCTAATTTCAATACTGTTGTGTCCCAGGGAATAAGGAAGCTTGTGGGTGAGGAAGAGAGACAGGGAATCAGTGAAGCAGTCAAAACACACACAATACTTATCAATGAAATTTGCCATTTTGTATGGGAAGGGTTCATGGTGCCCCAAACAATCACAACAGTAACATCAAAAATCACAGATCACAGATCACTATAGCAGATATAATACTAGTGTAAAAGTTTGAAATATTGTGAGAATTACCAAAATGTGACACAGAGACACAAAGTGAGCATATGTTGTTGGGAAAATGGCACCAATAGACTTGCTCAAAGCAAGGTTGCCACAAACCTTCAATTTAGAAAATGAAATGCAATAAAACAAGATATGCATGTATATTATTCATTGTGGTCTTCTCATTCATTTGCCAAGTTGTTTAATTTCAGGTCTTGATTTTATGATGTAAGAACTTCTTTTGCTCATTTGCTTCTTTAGTAAATATTTATCGAACAGGTATTATGTGCAGGACAGTTGTGCTAGGCATATGTCTTTCCTGCTCTTAGGAAATGTAGAATCTAGTAGAAGAGATAGATTTCATTGTTACAGATTGCTGCAGTATGTAGAAGCATGTGATTAGTGAAATGTGAATTGTGTTAGTGAGGAATCTTTGATTGCAAATGATAGAGACAATATGAAATAACTTAGAAAAGAGGGACTTACTAGTTCATATAGTAGGACGTGCAGGAGGTGACCCTTCAGGCACAACTAATGTCATCAGAATGGGGTACACCTCCCACTTCCCATCACGCGCTCTGCTCATTTCTGTACTGGCTTCACGCACAGGCGGCTTCCTTGTTGTGGAAGCAGCTCTGGGCTATGCCACTCTCTTAGCTAGTGCTTCAGAGAAAAGAGTGCATGCTTTTATTTTTCTGGTAGGTACAGGAAACTTCTTGTAACTGGCCCACTTTGGAGTCCATGCCTCTCCTGAATCACTTACTGTGGCAAAGGAAATGGGGCGCTCCCATAGATCATACCTCGGTTAAATGACTCTCCCTTTGGTGGCAGAGGAGGTTGGTTCCAATCAGAGTCCCTGCAATGTATTCGTCAAAAGGAAGGGGCATTCTTTCACCAGGAGAGAGTGGGAGAAAAAGGGTACAAGCAAAAAGCACAACTTTGTTAGCTGTTTGAGGGACACAGACTAAAACTTCAGGAGTGCAGAGAAGGGAGGGGTCTTCTCTGGTGATTGCAGAGGGTGTACCGGAAGTGGTAGTGGTAATAGCTGAACTTTTTGGATTTCAATAGAGAGCTTGGTAGGACATGGAGGAAGCTTCCCTCCTCCCAGGCGTACTTGCCAAACCACAATGTTTACAAAGCTCAAAACAAATCCATATAGTACCCTCTGACTCTCTTTCTCTATGTATCCTAACACCTTGAAAGTAGTCTATCCTCCAGGACCATTTCCTCAGTTTCTCTCCTTCCCTCCCCTCCCACTGAGATGACGAGTCCACTCATACCATGTCATTTATACTACTGCAGCAAAGGTCACTGCCAATTTCCTAATCTGGCCTCTGTAGCACCATCAACTTGGTATCTCTGAATGCTTGACACTGCGATTCATATTTTACTTCTGGAAACTTTCTGTTCCCTTGACTTCTGAGACACGATTATCTCCTGGTTCTTTTCTGCCTACCTGAGTGTTCTTTCTGAGTCACTGCTGTTGGCCCCTTTCTTTCTGCCTTCTCCTTAAGATGCCCTTTCCCCAGAACTCAAACCTGGCTGTCTTCCCATTTGACATGTTCTTTTCCGGTCAATCCCATTCATGCTCATGGAATCTCTGACTACCTGTCTATGTTCATCTGTATCGATGGCCCTGTCAGAGTTCATCCCAAACTCCGTGATCCATCACATCACAAATTGAACATTTCCATCATGATCTTTTTCTATCTATTCTGTTCTTACCATTCTCACTGCTGTCACTCCAAATTTTAACTTACAATTCACATCTTGCCACACTCGAAGAAGGTTCAGGAAGATGATGAGGAGTGCTGCCACATTTTCAAGATGGACTTTCATTCCCACTGCTGTGATTTCTTCCCTCAGTTTTCTCTGCGTGTTTTACATTTACAACATCAAAGAATTCCATATTAATTACCACCCTCTACCTTTAATCACATGTCTATCCTTAGCGCTCTACAGGGCCCAAATCAAGACAAACATAGTTCATCTTTAATCAAGTGAGTGCTCTTATCAAGTGAACTTCCACAATTTTTGTCAAAAGGAGTACACTTATTGACTGTTTCAAAAAGCATGTTCAAAGGTTGATTTAATAGTACTTTTTCTTCAGTCGAAACTGACAACAATTTTGGTAGTTTCTTTTATAGAAATTTCTGCCAACTTCTTTATCTTTATTTTGCTTAAGACAAAGTCATAAACATCATTTTAACCATCTGAGAACAATCGCCTGAATTTTCAGTCGTCCTTTATTTATAAAGTAAGTCATAATATCATTTCAGGGTATTTAACTTCTGCTATTTTACTAGCTAAGCTTCCTTCTTCATATAGTTTTGTTTTTATTTTAATTTTTGAAGCATGCATATAGTTTTTATTTTAGAAAATTAAAATATTTATTGTATTATAAAAATACATGTTCATTGTTTTCACTAGAAAACACCAGTGAGCAAAAGAGAAGCTAATAAAATCTCATTCACAAATAACCACTGTTAAATGCATCTAGACCTTATAGGTATTTATTTAGGAATGTATGTCTTGCTTTTTTTTTAAAAAATGAAATCATACAACGTGTGTGTGTGTGTGTGTGTGTGTGTGTATTTCCCCATTTAAAACATATGCATATGCTGGATTTTATATGCAACTTAAGAGTTTTCTACTACCTCAGAAAACCACTACTAGGAACAGTATTCTATCATCAGGGTTGCTATAAAAATACTAGAGTTTTTTTGATCCTATTGTTTTTGGATAATAATACCACCTTACATTTTTTTTGAGGGGGGTGCTTCTCATATGAAAGGCATTGTGCTTGGTGCTTTATAAATATTATTTGCTTCTTTACAAGAACTTCAGGAGCTTTCTAGCAGGATCCAACTTTATGGACAAGGACCTGAGACACAGAGAGATTTCCTATTTTGACCAGACTCATAGTACTAGTAAGTGGCAGAATCAAAATTCAAATCTAGGTCTTTGGGCTCCAGTATGTGCTAAAAACCCCAACGCAATACAGTGAGGACATTTAGAATATATATATAGTAAGGTGTCACGCTGGGCATGCTTGCTTGCTTAGTGTCCTCAATCTGCCAATCTTTGGGATTCCTGAGTGCTTGAGGTAGGGTTGCATTGTCATAAGGCTACAAAGAAACCCTAAGCCAAGTGGAAAGGGTAAAATAATTTCCCCCTGATGCTTCAGAGAGAAGAAACTACAGTCCTGTTGGGAAAGCACTATAAAGTGCTTTTTCTGTTTCGTTTCTATGCTTGTGTACTGTCACCAAAATCTGTAGACCTTGCTGATTAATTTTCAAGAGGTAATATTATCATTAAGAAATATTTTATCAATTACCAAATTATATGCCATAATTCCTCCCTCTTTAGCCAGGCATCCAGTTGCTTGTATGGAATACTTGAATTTAACTTCCCTGTTAGAGATATAAACTCCATTTTTGGGTACCAAGCAATGTATAGAACTTGGATAAGAAATGTGCTCAATGGTATAAAGTTTCTGCTATGCAAGATATATAAGTTCTAGAGCTCTGCTATGCAGCATACTGCCTGTATTTAACAATGTGATATTGTGCCTTTTCAAATATGTGAAGAGGACAGATCTCATGTTAAGTGTCTTACCAAAAAATAAATACAAAATTCCACAAAAGAACAAAAATAAACTTTTGGGGGTGATGGATGTGTTTAGTTCTTGATTTTTTGATGACGATGTCATAGGTGTGTGCATATGTCCAAACTCATCATGATGTATCTCTTAAATGTGTGCATTTCCTGTGTATCAATTATAACTCAATAAAGCTAAAAGAAAAGAAGTGTAGAGCATGATGGGGACTTTAGCATCAGTGGAATATTTACTATATATTAGCTATAGAATTGCCTCTCAATTATCATGATTTTCAATAAACTTGTTGCTGGGATAGGAAACACGTACGTTTCATAGTCAGAAGGGTGTGAGCTTGAACTCCAGTTTTATTGCTTACTAACGCTGTGATCTTGGGTATATTACTTAATCTCTCTGAGCCTCGGTTTTATCATTCGAGGTATAGATATACAGATAGAGTTAGACAGATATACACTGCCTGGTCTACAGTAGACAACCAGTGAATATGAAGTCTTAAAAAATATGACAACCTTCTGCTTTGCATTTGCTCTTCTGTGGGAAGGGGGAGCACATTTTGACCATTTCTTCTGCAATAAAGCCAAATTTTGGTTAAATTCCAATACGGAAAATGGCAACAGATTTGTAAAATTTTCACAAATAAAAAAAGGCTTCAGATATAATTCAGTTCAGTTTTGCAATTTTAAACATGAGTAGATTTGAGGCTCAGAACTGTGAGATATGTTGATTGGTGGCAGAACTAAGACTCCACCATCACATCCAATATCTTGGTATAAATAAGAAAATTATTGCTTGTGGCTGACAAAGGATATAAAATTTACAAAGTTTTATTTTATGAATGGTCCTTGAAAATAAGTTACATGCAGGATGGACCCCTAAAATCCAAATAAAAATTTGAGTCTTGGAAATGTGGTTGCTCATACTTCAACAACAAGACAACAACAACAAAAAAGTTAGAGAAATGATTCCTTAACTCCGAGGACTAGGAACTTTGTAATGAAGCGCAGTGTTGCCTTTAACAAAAGATCATAACTATATATGTGTCTGTGTTGTACTTTTTTCCTGTTTTACCAGATAGAGTGGATAGTCATTTTAATTTTATCGATGCTCTTAAGTTTAATGAATTTTATGTATTAAGTATACACACTCATAAATATTATACACCTACATTTAGGATCTCCTTAAATATAATTTTATTGTGGTTAAATTTTTATACTAGTTTCTGAAAACATACCTTCCTGTCTTAGTGGTAATAAAAGTGTGGATTTACCACTTTCATAACTGTATTTTGAAAGCTTTACAGTCCTTTGGAGACAGACTCTCTGGAAGCCTTGCCAGTCAGCAAACACCCAAGATTAATAACATGAACGATTTGATGATTTTGGCATCTTGCAAAAATTATGCATTGGGTTTTAAGAAATCATCGTGTATATTCTCCACTTGCAATTCTTTAACTTTTAGCTCATGCTTCAAATAGACTATTGGTATGTACTTAAATTGCGCCTCTAAGGTTTCTAAAAGGTTAATGAATGATGATAATGTAAATTTTAGAGTAAAGTACGTGGTAAAAACTGTATTAATGGATTTGGCTTTTTGGAATAACATTAATTTTTATTTTAAAAATTCAAATTTCATATCTGAAAATTTGCTAACTGGGAATTTCAGTTTCACTTGACTTGTGGAATATGACAATGCCAATGGCCGATGGTCATATAGAATATGAGTATCTCATGAGCACACTTGTCTCCTTTATTGAGTTGCCTTTTGTCAGACTATGGACACACATATGTAACCTGTTGGGTTGGGTGTTAGTCTTATGACCCTTTAATTTTTTTCATTTGTTTAATCAAATAAAAATAGTTTAGAGATGTACTGACAATAACATTTGTGTATTTACCTGCTTTAGACCTTGAATAGAACATATTGAACAATGCACAAAACACACTATTTTTATAAACACTAGTTTTGAGTTGGAGGGCTTTGTGCTCATGTAATGTTCAAATATATATATATATATATATTTGTTTCTTCCAGGAAAATAGCTTGGTCAGAAAGCAACATCAAGTAAATAAATCTTTTTAATTTCTTTTCTAGAAGTTTTTCCACTATACTTCTCCACCCCATCCACATTTGAGAACTGTTGTTGAAACCAATTACTTTTTTTTTTTTTTTTTTTTTTTTGAGACAGAGTCTTGCTCTATTGCCCGGGCTAGAGTGAGTGCCGTGGCATCAGCCTAGCTCACAGCAACCTCAAACTCCTGGGCTTAAGCAATCCTACTGCCTCAGCCTCCCGAGTAGCTGGGACTGCAGGCATGCGCCACCATACCCAGCTAATTTTTTCTATATATATATTTTAGTTGGCCAGATAATTTCTTTCTATTTTTAGTAGAGACGGGGTCTTGCTCTTGCTCAGGCTGGTCTTGAACTCCTGACCTTGAGCAATCCTCCTGCCTCGGCCTCCCAGAGTGCTAGGATTACAGGCGTGAGCCACCGTGCCCGGCCGAAACCAATTACTTTTTAAGTTAGGAGCACTTACTAAGTGTCAGGAACTGTTCTTATAATAAAAAGAAGTAGCATTATTTGATGGCTCACTCCATGGCATGGACTATTCCAGTAACTTCACACACACTAACTTAATTGTTCCTCATGTCGACATGCATAAGGCACAGAAAGGTTGTTTATTTTGCCCAGGATCACACAGCTCATAAGTGGTATAAATGATAATTGAACCCAGGCAGTCTGGTTCCACACACCCATACCATTAATATTAACCAGCGCAGTGCTCTACCTCCAAGTTGCAAAATACTTTTACAATGATGGGTTCTGTATTTATAAGACTTATAACATGATGAGGAAATTACCTTTTTAAAAGAAGGATTTAAATGACATTCTAATCTTTTCCAAGTCTAGTTGATCCTTACTTTCTTTCCCTGTCATGTCTAGTTGACATTGATTTTAAAAATGGACTAGAAGCTTGGTAAAGTCAGAAGAGTCTGTGTTGTTGAAATTTAGAAGAAAAGAGCAATTAGAGTAGAAACTTTCCCAAGTTGTTCAGACTGGTTAGGAAGGTCAGTCCTATATGTCTTGTGTACAACAATCCTGATTTTACAACTCAGGATTTTTGTATTTTCTGATGATGATTGTCAGTGAAAATAACGGTAGAGTTGTGTTAAGATGTAGTATCTGGAGAGTTACAACAAATAATTAGCATAGCCACAGCTTTTTCCCCCTTCCTACAAAAAGCTGAAAGATTAATTTTAACTTTCTCAAAAAAAAATCTAGAATGCAGTATAGTATTTGAGAAGTTTGTCAGCACACACCGCTGCTGTTTGTTTTTCACTCTAGGCTCAAAATCTCTACAGTCAGCAACAAAAGCCCTGAAAAATCAATATTTAGGTTCTTAGACTTCTGAATGCAGGTGTAAAGGCAGGGTTTTCTACCTTTTTAATTTGCCCCCTGACGTTTTCTGGTTGCCTTGCCCCAGCTTTTCTCGAGAGAGGGAAAGGAGGAAAGTCTTATCAAGCCCCATTGGATATTTCCACCATTGTGGATTCCTGCCTGTTAGTCTTTTGCTGTTACACACGTTCACACCTCATATATTTTGCTCTAAAAGCAGAACATCTGAGATGATTCTGTGGTTGAAAAAGATCTCAAAGAGATGGAAGATGGATTTAATGTTGCCATTTTTAGATAATGCTGTAAATAGAATGGCAGCTGTCCTCAGATGCATAGCCGATATATAGTACATATGCTGAATAGCAACAGATAAAAGATTGCACTCAATTAATCCTGACGAAAAGTAGCATTTTAGCCATGGATTTAGCCATCTAATTTTTAGCCACAGTGCATTTATTCTATACCCTCATGTGATATATAATCCAATGCTTTGAAGGTGACTCAAAAAGAGAAACATTTGCTGTTATCCTCAACTAGGTTTAAAGCAACCTGTAATATTTTAGTTATTTATATACCCCACCATTTTGTAATCCTGTAAGCAATTCAAATCTATGAACATTTCTGGAACACTGATTATCTGTGGGGAGAATAAGACGTGGTTCTTTCAAAGAACTATTTCTTGTATAGAAAAGGCTTAAGCAGAATTTTATCATGTAAGATAGAATGTGAAAATTACTGTAAGTGAGGTCTGACAGATATCTTTAGTTCAGTAACATTTGAACATTTATAAAACCACACCTGTTTCAGGCACTGTGGATACTAGGAGGAATTATACCTCGTCCGCAAAGGGCGTTCCTCAAGAGAAATGGCATGTAAACAAATAATTGCATTTATAATTGAGTATATAGTTCCAAAGTTCAGGAATAGTGGGAGAAGGGGAGATTAGCAGTCCTGGAAGGTGTTGGGTAGCAGGACAGGGCTTCATAGAAGAGCGATGTGTGACCAGGATCTTGAGGTGTGAGTAAGAGTTTACTAGATAAACGAGGGGTAAAGGCAAGAGAAGACGACGAGGGCATTCCAGAAAGAGGGAGTATTGTGCCCAAGGATAAGAAGGCACAAGACTTGGTAGTGTATTTGTGACGCTAAATCGCCCTGTCTGTGCACTGTGGGAGGGTGTCTGGATTATTCAGCAAAGACAAGGTTATGAAATTCTGGACCAAAAGCAAAGTGAACTGTACATGTAAACTTTGTTTTTAGGATGGTAACTTACATGCTTTTTCTTTAAGACAGACCTGCCTTTGAATCCTGACTCTGGAACTTGTTATCCTGTGATCTGGAGCAATTTTCTAAATCTCTCAGACCTTATCTTCTTCAACAGCAAATGTAGGTTCTGATATTTAATACAAAACAGCACATTGTCTGATACCTAGTGTATAACGATGACTTTTTAATTATAGCGTGTTTGCTTTTTTTGGTTGACCATCTCTTGGGAGTAAGGGATGAAGGATAAAAGGGTAAACACTTAACTGTGTTCAGTCAATGTAGCACAACTGCCATTCTTTTCATGGAATCTGGAATTTAAGGGCTGGGGAAAGGAAATTGAAAGAGCTCTACAGTAGGAGTTTAGAGACCTGAATTCTAGTTCTGCTTTAGCCACCAGCTGTGACCTGATGATCTTGACTAAAAGTGTGCCCTGTTGAGTTTATTCTGCTTTAAAAGGAGAGGCTCGGACTAAATGGCTGTCTGACTCATATTCTTGTTGCTGTGAGTAGTTTCTGAGGAGCAGCTCAGTGACTTGAAAGAGATAAACCACAAAACTTAATTCCAGTAAAAGGCTTACTAAATCAGAAATGTTCTTTTACATTTTCTCTTTGGGGGAAAAGTTGTCTACAGCAACTGAACTCATTTTAAAGAATGGTGGTTTCCCCATTGTTGTAAAAATGACAAAGTACACCGTTGGTGCCCTCTAAAATTCATTAAACATGCAGAAAAGTGATTGGCTCGCCTTGCAATTTTGTTCAAAGACTAGGCTGGGGAGAGTGGAGTGTGGTTTGATGGTCTGGGTGTGTAATGGTGAGCCTGTCATTAGGTGGGCTCTTAGGAGCATTTGATGCCTGTTGAGATTTTGTGAGTCAGAGCATTTAGAAAATGCCAATGAATCTTGTTGGACTTGAGGAAATTTAAATCCTGAGAAAATTTAGTTGGTGTTGAGTAAGGAACGCAGTGTTTGCTTCTACAAATTGATTTTTAGGCCCATGAATAATGAGAGTTCATTCACAAAAGTAGAGAGATTAACATCCCGAAAAAGATGTAGTCAGTAGGGCCACAGTCAAGGAGTGTTAACTCCAGATTCCAAACCACAGCCCTTTGATATTGTTTCCTCTCATGAGAAAATCTAACTGCTGTTTTCACTGTACATTAATTTTGATATCATTTTGAAGTAATAGCATGTGCGGCTCTGTAGTCTCTTAACGTAGACAGTCCTATCTCTCTCCCCTCTATTTCCTTGCTTTGTTTCCACCGTTAATCTGGTAACCAGCCACTTATCGTCCTGATTATCTTGTAATTGAAACTGTAAAAGCCTGTGGCAGGTAAACCTATGGCAGGCAGATGGTCTCCTCAGTATGTCAGCTGTCTCGGAAAGATTTTTTTGTGTGTGTGTGTACTACAATGTGGTCTGGGGGGAAAAACACCCCTCTCCCCCCCCCCCAAAAAAAAAAAAACTCACAAAGGAAAGAGCCCAGATCATACAATTTGAAATTTAACAGAATGTATTTGCTAACACTTTCAAAGTTGCCTTAAGACCAAAATTCATTATGGAAGCATCTTTTGTGGAGCATGAAGCGAAAGAGAAGGAGGGGAAACTCTAGTGTTGGGAAGAGTGCGGAGGTTGTTACAACAGATTTTCAGCAGCCCTGAATGTGAGTTTGGTGTTTCCGTGGACTGACTTGTAACTGTGGGTGGGGGGTGGGGGTCAGAAATGCCCCCAAGCTGTTGGTTGCATTTGCTTGTTCTCATAGCAGCCTGAGGGGGAAAAGTGCTTGTTTAAACACCAGTATATTCTGTAAAAACTAACAATTATGGCAAGGTTTTCAAAAAGAAAATTACATTAAAGATGAATGAGGGTATATTGAATAATTGTGTTTTAAGGTGTGCAACATTAAAAGATATTGAATAGAATATCGACTGTTTTGTGGAAATAGCAATAATGAGATTCCTGTCTCCTAATCTTACAATAATTGGGTTATTACTATGCAAATGAAGGTATTACTTTAAAAAAAGTAAAGAAGCTAGACAGATCCTTGAGGCAGTCCTTTATCTATTCTTAAAGCTGTGCTGTCAATTCTCCTTAGACTGAAGATCCTTTTCTAAACACTTTGGAGATGCTCATTTCAGTGTTTTGCGCCTGAAATTCCACTGTATTTTTCAGCTGCCACAGGTATCAGATCAGTGGTTGGTGATTTTATATTCTCTTAGCTTTATGTGGAACCCAAAGGAATAATTAAATTGTATAATGATGACCCACTGTTATTTTCTTTTAAAAAAATATGAAATGGAGTGAATTTTGCTGCCAAAGATGCATGTTGGAGCCCTTATCTCCACATTCCATGTGGCTCTATCAGTATTGAGTAGTGTCTGGTGGTGCCTATGCATCTCAAAAGCCAACAGGTCATATTGGGCTAGCAGACCTCCTAGGACACTTTTGTGACTGAGGAAGTGATTCCATTAGTCCTCAGTCATACTCAGATCAATAGTCCATATATTGCTGTCACTCCCATGTCCATTTAAGCTCCTGTGGCACCCATCAAATGAATAGAAATATTTGGGAGAATGGCCGTTTTAGTTCATGACCCAGGTAAATACCTGTGTGTTCAGCCAGGAATGGTATTTTAAACTGTTGACTGCTGAGGCTTTGAGTAAAAGGCGATTATGTTTCCTGGGAATGTTGTATGATTTCTACACACTGCTATTTTGCTATTTGAAGTGCTCTGTGTATCAGGAATGATACGGAATTTCACTTTAAAAATTCTGTAGCATTCATACAAAGGGAAAGCATCAAAGAAGTCTTAGATTGAACCTTATTGAAATCTCACAATGGATTTTTTTATAGTTCTAATACTCCTTGATAGTGTATACTACATTAATCATAGCAAGTAGATTTGAGGAAATCACAAAAGACAAATTTCATTTACCGAGAACTTTTGGTTCCAAGGATTAGGAGGTCAAGAAAATATAAGCCTTATCAGTTTATTTCAGAATCAATTGAGTCTTGAGAGACTTTGTAAATGTCATGAACAACTGCTCTTTACCTTGTGTCCTTCCAGAGTTCTTAAGGTAGAGCTAGGCTCAGAGAGGCGATTGTACATTTATGCCGTTCTCCATTCAGTAGAAAAACCTTAGAATAAATTTCTATTTATATGAGTACAGATTTGTGGTGTTTTTGGTTATTAGCCATGATTTACCAAATACAAATAACATTTTCAAATAATTCACAATCCTGCAAATATTAATTCTAAATCTTTACATTTCTACAATCCAACTAATTTAGTTAGCGCCAAGAAATCAATATACATGGGTAACTTTTATTAGATCTCTGCCGAATTCCAGCACATAATTTGGGTTAGGATAAGTTTTGATACTCTTACAAGCAACCCTAAAATTCCATGTATGAGGTTTGTTGTGGGATTAGGTGATTCTGCAGGTCAGCTGTCCTACACATGCTGGCTCAACTTTCCGGACTCTGGGATATTATGACACCTTCCTATCAATATGTTTCCATGATCTCCTAGGCTGGGAAGGGGAGCACTGCTAAGTTGAGCACTGGTAATTAAATGCTTTATTCTGGAAGTGACAAACATCACCACTCACATTTCTTCACTAGAACTACTCATACGATCCCCCCTAATTTCCTTGGGATGGGAAGTATAGAAGAGAAACAGATTATTGATCAACATTAGTAATGTTGATCATAGCCAGTATTGATTTATTTCACTTACAGAGAATGCCTTTGAAATATGAGACACTACTCATGATGTGTGGGTAAAACTATAGCAAAGAGTGTAATGAATGGCTTTCATTAAGAACAATAAGCATTTTCCTCCTAGTCATTGATGCACCCATTTGTCGAGACTACCACGGACCTTGCTATTCTTGGGTTTTATGAAACGGATTTTACCTTGACTAAGGTCAGTGTGCAGTCAACCTTTACAGATGGGATTATAGTGAGCTTTTAAATTGCAGCTGTGGCCAACCTGCAATAATGACAAACATTGCAGAAGAATGTTCTTTGTCCAGGTTTGATGAGGGTTGGTGATATTAAATAGAGCTCACAGTTTCCCAGGTTGCAAAGGAGGCTATTTGATTTGCAAAAGAAGGAAACATTAGAATCAGTATGTTCTTCCACTCATTCCCATAGGATCTATAAAGAAAAGTGAACACATTTTTAATATAATGAGTGTCCCATTATCTCTTTTAACAAAGCAGACTATTTGGAGCTAATAGGTGTTTAGCAATAGACATTTGTATCTTATTTGCCTTCTATTGGGTAGCAAACAAGAAGAGAACAGGCAGGAATGTGTTTGACCTGTACCCCTAGGTCAAACAGCATCATAACTCTGTCCCCAAGTGAAAGGTAGTAAAAACCACCAAAGAGGTACTGGGCAGGCCAAGAAAGGATGTCCTCTAATACTTGAGTTAAACAGTATGAGAGCATCGTTCCTGTACGTATGCAAACATATCGGTTAAGGATATTGCTTGAGCTTCTCTTACAATTGACAGTCAAAAACCTATTTTAATAACTAACAACAAATGGATTAGTGACATATGAGTGCATAACATGCCATTCTACTTTTTCTGTCATTTTTATTTTTTCCTTTTTATTACAAATTAAAATGAAAATGCCAAGACTACCCAAAACAAATATATGCGTTGGTGATTTATTATAAGGTGAACAATCTTGAAACCACCCCCCAGGTCAAGAAATAGAAGTTTGTAAACAATTCCTAAAGCCCCTCCATATGAACTATCCTAATTATGGTCCCCCTCTTTCTCTAGAAATAATCATCTAAACTTTCATAATAATCAGTTCCTTGCATTTCATGATGTTTTATTATCCAATGATGTATATAATTAATTTTGCCCATTAAAAAAATTCTTGCTATGTCCTTGAAGTGTCTTGTAATCTATAGGTTTCCCTCCATTTCTTTTTTTTTCTTTACAACTTATCTGTTGAAGAATCCAGGTTTGACTGAAGAGTTTCCCATGGTGTGGATTTTGTTGGTTGCATACTCACAGTGTAGTTTAACATGTTCCTCTATTCTTTGTATTTTCTGAAAAAATGGTAGCTGGCTCCAGAGACTTGATCAGACAAGTTTCATTCCTTTGCAAGAGTATAAGAGGTGATGCGTTTTTTTCATCAGGAGGAACATAATGTTTGGTTATCATTCTTTTTTGATGTTAACAGCCACTGATAGTCAATACTTAGATTCATTAATTCATTAAGGGTTGCAAAGGAGAAATAGCCTAATTATATTATTTTGTTTTTCTTTATTAACTGGAACAATTTTATGAAAAGACATTTACTTCCCAGTCTACTATTTGGTTACCAAGTTATACAGTTCATATAGGAAAAACAGGGAAAATACTTGATTGTATCTTTCTATTTACCTAGTTCTCAAGATAATGAATTAGCTTCCTGTCATCCTAAGAAGGTAACCAAGTAATTCCTTTTAAATATCATTGTGAATTCATGAATTTAAACACATTTGATGGGTTTGATCTATTGTAATTCTTATCCTTTGAAGCTTAAATTGTCTCATCTTTGGCCAATGGAAGCCCCTTCAAATTGGCTCTGAGAACTTTGACTTAACTGTAACCATCTTTGATAGCTTCCTTTGTACCAGGTATGTCAAGATGTTCTGAGATCATCTTGTACATACTTTATCCCATCCACTTCTCCAAGAAATCCTGTTTTCTGAACAGGAGGTATATTCACTGGTTTGGTCATTATTTATAGGCCTAAATAGACAGAACAATTGTATGTGCTTACAGTTTTCACATTAATACTTTACTCAAATGTTGATTTTAGACTGTCAAGTATCGTGTCAAAACAAAGGCATTTAAAATTGTCATAGGATTTGTGAGGCCTGTCAGAAGTTTCGCTAATACTTTTAGAGAACCACACTGCAAGCATGGAAAAGCATCATCTCCTAACTATCTGCCATAATGCATATATTTAGAATATTTCTGATCTTAGTATTTCTTTGGCTTAATACTATGGCAAAATCTTCTTTGACAGTTCATATTTATCTTTGGCTCTCTTTTGGCTAGTGGTGATCACATCTGCTACAAGTTACTGTCTCTACAGGCTCTTATCTGTGAGTTCTACTTTTATTTTTTTAGCATGGTGTTTCAGTTTGATGTGTATTGTTTCACTTTGATCAGCATTTACCAATGTTCATCTGCTACCATAACTCCCTCAAAAGTTGTCATATATATTATATGTATTACTGATACTTTTATGTAAGTGTATATATTCTATAGTTAAACATTTACAAATTATTATTATTGTTATTATTTTTGAGACAGGGTTTTGCTTTGTCACCCAGGCTAGAGTGCAGTGGTATCGTCATAGCTCACTGCAACCTCAAACTCCTGGGCTCAAGTGATTCTCCTACCTCAGCCTTCCAAGTAGCTGGGACTACAGGTGTATGCCACAAAGCCCAGCTAATTTTTCTATTTTTTACAGAGATGGGACTCTTTCTCTTACTCAGGCTGGTCTTGAACTCCTGGCCTCAAGTGATCCTCCTGCCTTGGCCTCCCAAAGTGCTAGGATTACAGGCATAAGCCACCACACTCGGCTTTACAAATTATTTTTTATAAAATAAGGGAGTGGTCTGGACTTGGTGGCTCATTTTTTCTATCTGCTGTGAGTTACCTCACTACCAAAGAGAAGAGCCTCCTAAATCAGCATTTTTCAGGGTCTGCTCAATGGAACACAAATCCTAAGAGATCTCCTGTGATGAAGGAATTCTAGAACTGGGTGGAAAGTCTAAAGTCTCCAGAAACCATCTTTTTCTTTTGCAGAAGATATCAGCTTTTTTTTTTCCTTTGACTCTCAGGGGAACTGAAGTTGAAATGGAAAGATCATAGTTGTTGCAGTCGGAAAGCACTGAATTAAAATCTTAGCTGTTCAAAATAGCTGAATAAATTTCTGAAAGTATTAAAAAAAAAAAAAGCTAATAATTCACATAGCCAGACTTTAGAGCTGGGGCGGATCATTGGGTTAGCTTTGTCCAGTGCTTTCAGCTCCTTATCTCCGCCATTCCCTGAGTTCTGCCCTCCCCTGTATGTCAGCATTATTCTTAAGTTGGATGCAGATGGCATCTGCAGTTCCAGGTATGACAACCACAGAGTTTGAGAAAGACAACCTCTCTTCCAGTGTCTCTCTCTTAACAGTAAGGGAATGTTTTCCCAGAAGCAAATCTTGTTCATGGATTGGGCCACTTTGTGTCATATATATACCTTTTGCTGGAGCCAAACCATGTTTCTCAGTTAATGCTATAACGTTGTCTGAGGCCTGGCTTTACCATCCGATCACTGGCAAGGAGGGTAGGATTACCATAATTGCCTTAAATTTAGCAGGATCTACCCCAGAATTTGGAGTCAGTCCTTCAAACTGCATAGCTCTTCCATGCTGAGGAAAGGATGAAAGGGACATTGAGGAGAAAACCACAATATGTACTACATTATGTCTTTGGGCTCATTTGTGTATGGATTTCTATTTGTTTGGCTGCAGCATGTGAGTGAATAATGATCGATTACAGTTGAAGTAAGAAAAAGGAAAAAAAAACCAGTATGATATAAAGCGGCGGTCCCCAACCTTTTTGGCACCAGGGACTGGTTTCATGGAAGACAATTTTTTCCGAGGACCAGGGAGGGGTGGGGGATGGTGAGCGATGGGGAATGACTGTAAATACAGATGAAGCTTTGCTCACTTGTCCGCCGCTCACCTCCTGCTGCTGTGTGGCCTGGTTCCTAACAGGCCACGGACATGTACTGGTCTGCAGCCCGGGGATTGGGGACCACAGATATAAAGCATCCAAAGATGTGTGATTTGGTTGTTAAAATCTTTGAATCCATTCCTCTGATTTTTATTATTTTTAAAATTTCACCGAGTGTGAGTTACATGAGTAACCTAGTGTCACCCGTTTATACCTCCAGATGAGATCAGTGAAAACCAATTTCTGTGACACACGTTTAAACTTGACATTAAAACATGTCATTTGCATTGAGCATTTTATTCCAGCTGTCCTTCTCTGGCTTCTTCTCGTAAACTGTCTGTTACGGGTCAGAAAGTGGCCTGTCTCTAGCACTATCACCCATGTTTTTCAAGGCTGAAATATTGTCTGCCCTTCTTTCCAACTTTCCAGATTTTTCCTATTCCTTAAAACCTAACTCAAATATTTCGTCTGTGAAGGCTTTCAGTGACCACCTCTGCCTCAGGGTCTTTCCTCTGATGACCTTTAAGTGTTATTTTCTGCTCAATTCATTTGTCAGTCAAATCATCAGTTGCCTTTTGAGGATTCTTCTACTTTATGTCTTTGAGCTGTTATGAACATTTTCTATTGTTGATTACGATCTGTTTGAAGGTAGAGACCCTTGATGTTCTAATGAGTTCCATGAATATTATCTACTTTTCATGTCATCATCTTGGAAAGAAAAGTATAAAGAGTTTTTTCCTTCTGGACATAAAAGTAGCTCACAATGATTAAGCACTTGCTATAGGCCCAACACAGTAACAAATACTTTATAGGCCTTATCGCATGTCTTCCACACATACACATACACATACACATACAAAAACTCCATGCAGCAAGTTGGACAAAAGCCTATCTCAGAATAGGTGAAGCAAGAAAGGGAATATGGTGGTAACACTAACAATCTTTACGCTCACAGTATATCTCCAGGCATCCATCTCTCTATGTCCCATATCCATGCTGGTCATTCCTCTTACTTGGCTTTATTGTCAGGAAGAACCTTTCCACTAGTGGGCAGTTCCAGCTTTGAATGGTCCTCAGTAACCTCGGTGAGAGAGAGAGAGAAAGAGAGAGAGTTGCAGCAACAGTTGGGGTGTTGGGGAGCCTCACGTGGTGGCTTCCCAGAGCTGGTCACTGGTAAGGTCTGAGCAGTCGTACCTAGAGTGCAGCTATAAGGGAAGCAGGCTATGAAGTTTGGGTAGACAATTACTTTGGGAAGCATTATTTCTAATTTACAGACAAAACCTGGGTTTGGAGAGTAAGTAACATGCCCAAGGTCACCCACATGGAAGATTCAACCCAACATAAATTTCAGATTTTGTGCTAGTAATAACTTTGCTATATCATAGTATTAATATTTTTACTACACTGTATCAATGCTCAAAATAAAAATAACTTCCACTGTATGGACCTTATTGTGTATATTTTCAGTACATACTCATATAATCACTTCCCCATATAATCTCATCTTTTCTACCAAATCTGGAATGGAACCATTATTTGAAATTATTACGTATTAGTTGAGTGACTGGATTTGCTCTCCTAGGGCTGTGATTCAGTCATCGTGTTTCCTTACCGAAGTCTTGGCATTCAAATACTCACATAGCTCCTGGTGGGCCCAGAGACAACATACCCAACAAAGACATTTCAGAGGTTAGTTTATTAGTGCTGAGATATTTGTAGAGGAAAAGTAGGTTGGTCCATGAAATCACCCTCCTTTGACTGAGGATGCGATGGGGTATAAGGTGGAGATTCATGGGTGTGTTATGTGGGCAAGTCCAGGATCTCTCAGTAGAGACACACTTGGCCATTTTGGGGAGAATAAACCAGGACTGAGTAGGTTGTGGATTCTGCATACCTGGTTCTTAGAGCTCCTGAGATGACATCTATGGGTCTTGTTATCTCTGGCTTCTTCCAAAAATTCAGGGCCTGTTTTGTTGTTGCTTGGGCCTGCTGGCAGGCCCGGTTCTTCAGGTTCATCCTGCCCTCTCAGTACCCAGGAGGGACCATCCACTGTCTCATTGCAACTCCCAGTCTTTCTGTTCTTCTCTTTCTGACGCAAGAATTTCAGAAGTCCAAGATGAATTTTCTGGAAGTTTTGACATTATTGTATTTTCAGTCCTATTTAATTTTTCATATATTGATACACAAATGTATGTTTTGTTGTAACACCCCTTTCCTGACATTCTGGAATGCAGTCCTTATTTGACTTCTTTCTCTGCTAATGACTTTTCCAACTTTGAAGTAGTTAGATCACAGCCTCCTTATTAGTAAGTTTTAATGACTTTGTTTTCTCTACATCATCTAGCAAAGTACGTTGCAGATATTGCTCAACAATACTGTATTTATTTCATTAGACTTAGTACTCAGAGATGGCTTGAGACTATCTGTGACACTAATATCAGGACCAGGAATTTCATCTTATTCATAGCGGGGGCTTAATAATCACTGTTTCTGTGTACTTTCAGTTTGGGCCAAGAGCTTTAGGATGAAGCAAACTTTACCAGACTAACCCACAAATTGGTACGTTGATCCTATTATCTTTATCCATTCACTCTTAGATATATCAGCTGAGTGGTTAATTTGGGATTACTTTTTTTAAAAAAAATATGGAATTTGGTGTATTTTCGGGAATTTTGCATTTCATCAGGAATAATGGCTTTGTGTTGTAAAAAGCATTAAGATATTATGTGTTATCTTATCCAAACTAGTTGCTAATTATCTTATCATGGTTGGAAAGGAAAACAAGTCTTCTTACATAAAAATGTGGCCTCTTAACAACAAAAAATGGATTAATAGAGCGTCATCCTGTTAACAGTTTACGGTCTGTACCGAAGGGATTTGGTCTGTTCATCCACTGCTTTTTAGATGTAGATCTAAAAAGTATCACTTTACCCTTAGTCCAGGAATATCAGCAGAGGAGTTTATCTATTTACATTTTAATGTTAAAAACCACAAAATTAGCAGGGGGATTTACACAGCAAACTAGTGAAAAATGTTATGAGCTTTCATGGGTTGTTTTGATTTTAGCAGCCACTTTGGGGGCTTTTACACTTCTTTCCCATTCCCACCCCATTTCCAGGAGGCAAACAAAGAAATACAATTTGCATCAGCTATAGAAATGCCTCTGAGATCACTGCTCTAAGTGTGCTGGGGATTTGGAGTAGAAATCCTGAAAAGGAGAAAAAGGCAAGGGTAAAAGCTCTGTTGACAAGGGAGTTTCACAGGCATGTGGCGAGAGCACAACATTGGACGTGGGAATACAGACTCTGTAAGCTTCCTCTCTCCTCCTAAAAACAAAACTCTGGGAATGTGGTAGGTCTGCCTGGTTAAAGAGTCAGACACAGTTTCGGCTGTCTACTTTGGTTTTTCTTTCCAATTGAGATACTTCCCTACTGGAATGTTTCGCACCTCCACTGCCTCTCTCTTTTCCTGCCCTTCATAACATGTGGCACCGCTGGGTGAGGGGAAGGCAGATGGTTTTCTTCGTGCATGATGCTAAAGAGTGCTTTATCCTCGGGTCAGAATGCTAGGCTAGAACGGAAGGGCATTTGAACTTGCACTTTGGTGCAGGTTATTAGCACATTCAGCATCTACTGGCAGTGGGTCAAGGAACCCAAGTTAGCTTGTGAACCAAGTTTTTCCCCAGAGTCCACACAATGCATGTGCTTGGCTAGGAGGTCAGCGGTTAAAACTTGATTTTTTTTCCCCAGTGGGATCAGGTATTTGTTCGTATTTAGACAGCATCTATGTGGAGGCAAATTAGACATTTAATCAAAAGCAAAATCTATTCTTAAAAAATAGGAAGATCTCATTATAGATTCACAGATCTGTGTATTTGTGTGCCTAAGGATAAGAATAATACTGGGATACGTTTCAGAGAAAAGCGATGAGTAAAAATAAGAAAAAAATTAATGGATTTGAGCCCAAGTAAATGCAACTCTATTATTTAATTATAGTATCTGACTGTGAATATAAATGGGAGATGAGCAAGAATTTTTTTCTTTAGCTTGGATCACAGAAGATTTCACGACTAAGAGGGGAAGTCTGTCACTCAGAGGTACAATCTAGAGGTTTGATCCTTCATAAAATGAATCAGGGAATATAGAAAACATATTGGGAATTGAGGACAGTCTCTTTTGCACACACTCAAGTGTTTTTACATCCAAAGTGAGTAAAACTGCATAATGTGAAGTATATGCCTGTGTCTTTCAAATTTGCCACTTTGTGGCATCCTGAATAGATGGGGAAAAACTCAATGATACACAATCAAGAGGGACATGTTAACTCTTACAATTTCATGTTTGGAACCTCTTGTGGGTTAGTGTCTGCAATAATATCGATAATTGGGCCATTTATTTGTTATCTGTTGCTACTTTTGGCAAGTGGGTAAGTTAAACCCCAGTGTCCTGGTTAAATTCCAATGTAGATGAGTGTTAATATTCCATCTGCCATGTTCTTATTTTGCCTTCCTTAAGAAAATGAAGCATAACTGGATTCCAAAGCAGACTGTTAACACGTGTTAGATAGAAAGTTAATATTTTTATTTCTCATTATGTAGTTCAGTGTCATCAGAGCTTGGTTCTAGCTCAGCTCTGTCACTGACTGACCTGTGACCTTGGGCAAGTTAACTTCATCTCCCTGAAATCTATTTTCTATGAAAGATGAACACTAGTCTAGGAAATTGTTAAGGTGCACACTACATAATTGTTAAACCTATTTAAAATTTTAACAGGCCACGAACAGGCTATGTCATGACAAATAAAATTAATGGAAAATTCTGTCCAGACTTAAAAGGCTTTTCAGGTTTCTATTCACTGTAATGCAGTAGAAAACATATTATCTTTAAAAGTATGCATCAAGTGAGAGAAGTCTTGGTGTTTCAAATCAGAGTCAGGATTTTTTGTTTTTTCCTAACTAATCCCAACCATTTCTTAGTTATGTTTTTAGAGGTGGTATGAATGTGTGTGAAAACAGGACAATATTTCACATAGCTACATTTATTCTGATGTTTAAATTCCTGATTTATCAATGTTGCCAGGTTACAGAAATGTTCAGTAGGCATGACAGACTGATTCATGACACCCTTCCCTGGAACTGATAAAATGATAACAGCAGCTGACTATGATAATTATGCATATGTGTCATACCTGAAACAGCCACTAAAAAAACTATACAAGGAGACACTCAAAAACACTATAGATAAGTCAAAATTGAATTATAAAAATTGTTGAAGACAAGAAAAAGAAAATAGGGAAATGGAAAGTAGAGTAAAGAACAGAGATCAAAATATAAAATTTCAGACTTAAGCCCTCAAATATCAATAACTACATTAAATGTAAATGGTCTAAATACAATAATTAAAAGACAGGTTGTCAGAGTGTTTAAAAAATGGGACCTAACAAATGCTGTCGGTAAGAAATTATCTTCAAATGTAATAATGTTTCCATTGAGAGGGTGCACAGGGTATGTCTGTAGTATTTCTTATAACTGCCTATGAATTGACAATTATCTTAAACTAAAATATTTAATTCAGAAAAAACACAAAGTTTCCCTTAAATGCTTCTAGATTTAAATCTGAAGCCTTTCCTTTGCCCTTTCCAACCTTATTCATGTCCTACCTCTCTCCCTTCACGTACCATATAGTAGCCACAGAGGCTTTTTTGCTGTTCCTGAACATGCTTAGCAAACTCTCACCACAGGGCCTTTGTACTTGCTATTTCCTCTGCCTGGAAAGCTGCTTCCTTTGACTTGCTCATTCACTTCATCCAGATTTCTGCTCAAATGTCACCTTATCAGAGAGGTTTCTCCTTGAACAGTCTACGTACAGTACCATCCCTGTCACAATCTTATTTCCTTACCTGGATTTATTTTTCTTCTTTCATCTGAAACAGGTTTGATGCCTTTAAAAATTCCAAATCTTGGATAGAAACCTTAAAATGCCCTACTATGTGTCCTCTTTTCTGTATGTTGTTTTGGAATTGGGAGCATTTTATTTCAAAAATAAACCAAACAGGCCGATTCCTTCTATTTTCTTTCCTTCTGCTGATCATTCTGTATTTGTGTGGGTAGAATTTTAAGATTTTAAGGGTTTTGCAGTAGTTAATGTACTGTATTCTGTCACATTCATCTTATTGCAGTCTACTGGTATTTCCCAAAACAGTTAACACTTCAAAGAGTCAACCCCATCTCTGTACACTATGAGTCTGTCTCTAAATGACTTGGCTCTAATTTTTTTCTAGGCTTTTTGACCAGTCCAAGGTGCAGAGACATACTTCAAGAGGATCCTTAGAAGTCTCGGACAAGCCCTTCCAAATGTGGCAGGTATGTCTCTTGTTTATGGGTACAAGAAATGTAACTTTCTTTATTCTCCTATAACTGAACCAAAATGATATTTGTATCCTCCATTTAGCCACATGGTAGCAATCTGAGGTGCCATCTGAGTTCTAGACGAGGTTATACAATGCCAAGTGCTTGAGGGGTGGATCCCCAGCTGCTTGGCTGTCATCTCTCCATCAGGCACATGCATCTTCCCCTCCCTTGTCAGTACTTGTGGGCCACTGCTGAGCTCCACCTTGATTTGTCTTCGAGGATCTTCTGCTTCCTCTTAGCTTTTCTCGGTTACCTCCTGGGCACACAGGGTGCATGCCATTGCTCCTGCCAATCTAGAAGAAACTTTCTGGAAAATTAAAAAGCTCTTTATTTTTTACATTGTTACTCCAAAGTACATTGCACACGTTCTTGGCTCCTGTGTCATGCTATGGCACGAGGTAGGTCAGTCCCATTGCCTGAATGTACCACCCAGCCATTTCTGAGGTCCAGACTCCACCCAGTTAAGAAGATCCTTTCCCCACTGCCCTTATCTCCCCCCAACACATTTGGGGTTTCTTTTTGTAACAGGTCTTTGAACAAATACAACTTAGAAAATCAATCAAAACACTATTTACTCTTTGTTTTTTGCTGTTTCTTTGAAATACATTGGAGAAGGGTGGTAGGTATGCCCTTGGCTCCAGGCGAAATTTAGGTCTCAGGCAGTCTGCAATCTTTATGAGTACACTCTTAGATTTAAAAATAAAAAAAAAAAAACCACTGGACATTGGAAGTCACAAAAATAATCTCCCTTCAGAAACTATCATGTCTGATATCAGATCATAATCATAGCTTCAAAGTTAATTAAATATCAAATTATCTCCCCTCTGCCATTTGGAGCCCATTTTTGAGTTGACTATTGCAGTGGGAAAAGGTATTTCATTTTCTTTCTCTGTCACCTTCTACCCCACTTCCTAGTTGTTGTTGCTGAACCCTAAGGGTTGAAGCATGGGAAAGAAGAAGGGGAAAGTAGCTCACGATGTTTCTTATTTGAACTGGCACTATGCTAAGCTGGCTTTGTGCCTTCTGGGCCTGGAAGATGTTTAACACTGACTCTCACTTGGTCACTTTTGGGGGCCTTTGGTGGCTTTGCCCTGCTTCAGTTCTCCTGGCTTGGGCAGAGCTTTTCCTTCAGCTTCCCACTGGCCACTCAATGTCTGGTTTTCAGGGTGTCCATTTGCCATGGACTCTCATTTGGTGTCTCATGAATACTTCCAAGTGGTCTTCTCAGGCTTCAGGCTGGCTTTTTCACACGTAGCCCCACCTGCTCCGTGAAAACATGCATCTTGTGAACCTTCATGGGCGGGAGAGGGCACAGGTACTTCTCAGACTCCAGAACTGCTCCCGGATCAACTCTCTCATCCCCTAGGACTTCAGAGTAGAAGCCTACCTGCAGTCCGGGTATCTCCCAAGCCCCAGGGGATGCATCCGGGCCCTCGAAACTGTTCCTTTGAAGCCTCTCTAGAGACTTGTGGATAACGTAGCCCCTTCCAACCCTCTGGGACTGCTTATTTTATATTAAAAATTTGAAATTTGAAAAAGCCAGATGTATTATTAGGTTGCTAGGGCTGCTGTAACAAAGCACCACTAATGGGGTGACATAAACGACAGAAGTTTGTTGCCTCACAGTTCTGGAGGACAGAAGTTCGAAATCAAGCCTTAGGCAGGGTCGGTTCCTTCAGAGGGATGTAAGAGAAGAATCTGTTCCAGAACCTTCTCCTTGGCTTCTAGATGGCTGTCTTCTCCCGGTGTCTTTTTCTATCATCTTTCCTCTGTGTATGTCTATCCCTATGTCCTTTTTATAAGGACATCAGTTATATTGGATTAGGGCCCACGCTAATGACCTCATCTTAACTAATTACTGCCACAAAGACCGCATTTCCAAATAAAGTTACTTTCTGAGGTGCTGGGGTTAGGGCTTCAACATATGAATTTGGGTTGAGGACACAATTCTATCCATCACACCAGGGTTCGCAGAGGCTCAATTACTTCAAGGCCACACAGACCTTGAAGTGCCAGTGCAGACATTCTGCACCATAACTAGGTGACTCTATGGCTTGTACACTTCATCTCAGACAACTGTTACATGCAGGCTGTGCAACAAGGAGAATGTTGTCTTTCCTTCAAACAATCAAACCCCCTGGCTGGGCGTGGATCCATCCAGGAGAGGAGCTCTTACTCAGACGTAAGGTTGTACCATCACATGACGTCAGAACAGCAAGCTTTGCACAAAGGAGTAAAAGGAACACGTCTGTGGTGTAGCCTTTGATACACCTTCATACAAACTGAATTTCTGCTTGAACTCGAGGTATAGATTATGCCAGGATTCAAATGTTTCTAAAGCTTCTAAAATGGTGGCAACTTGCGTTTGGTAATGTTATTCCTACAGCCTGTGGTTTGCATTTTTTGGTGCTTTTAACCTATTTTCACATCCGAATATGTTCTCTCTCTGTGTGTGTGTGTGTGTGTGTGTGGTTGGCTTCACGGAGGGCATATTTAAACAATGTATAATACAACAACATATTTTAAATCGTGCGAGAGAAAAAGAGTAAACTGTTTGCTATTAAATTCATGCAGGCATTTACTGGATAATGATAATGATAGCTTAACTAAAAACGGATAAAATATGTTCAACTTCAATGGGGATTATATTTAGGAGAATTATCAGATTGCTTTGATATTTTCCTTTTAAAAACAATTCTTTAGTACATCCTAGGTGGGAGATAAGAATTATTATAGTGATTTGGAAACATGGCTTTATGCATATGAGCATAATTTCAATCTTGCAGTATTTGTCACTGTTTTATTCCAGATGGCAAAAAGTTTTCATTATTCCTTTCAGTTAAGACCCGAGGTATATACCTGCAGGAATAAGTCTATGATAAGATTTTCGTTGCCAAAACTCTAATAGATGCTTACTTACTGAGAAATATGTGTACTGAGAAATATTTAAGAAAAATACACTTTGATGAAGCTGCACTAATGGTATTTATTTAGCTAATTGTGTACAGGGATCTAACTATGATTTCAGATAAAGTAGACTGTTGGCCATGTAAATAAGCTTGGCACAGGTGTGCAGGGTTTTAAGAGAATTGGGTAGCAGATCTATTGAAAATTAGAATAAGCCTCAAAGAAATATTTTATTGTAAATTGAATTTCCCGTTATAAAGCAAATGTAGCCACATAAAAATATTTTAAAATAAGGGTAAAAAAAATTGCTAGCAATACCAATAACCAAAGCAACAAAACAAGCCTTTTGGTATATTTGCTTCTCCTCCTTTTTCATTCATTCATTTAACCGAGGATTACTGAACGCCTACTCCATGCAGGCACTTAGGAATAAAGATGGCTAGAACAAGGTTTCTGCCCATAAGGAGCTTTTACTTTATCAGGGGACACAGACAATGAATGAGAATGAGCCCCTAAAATAGATGGTAAGTGCAATGCTTGGGGAGAGTGGCCAGAGAGGTTGCTATCAACTCTGTTGTCAGGTACGGGAATGCTAAAAGGTAAGTTGAAATAGAAACGAGTAGAAATACATTAGCCAGAAAAGAGGAGAAAATACATTTCAGTTAGAGGGAAGAATGTCTGCTAAGGTACGGGAGGATGGAAATAACATTACAAGGAACTGTAAATAATGCAATATGTCTAGAACAACAGAGAATGAGCTTGGAGAAGTAGATGGGAGTGAAATCATGGGAGAATTTGTGCCAATTATTCTATTGGCAAGAAAACTAGGGAAGGAATAAAAGTTTAGAATGTCATTTTGGAAAAATTAAATCTTCACCGTATGATTGAATGAAAGGCATAGAAGTTACAAACCTTAGAAACAAAGAGATGGGGAAGGAGCCAGCTACACCAAGAAGCTGAAATAAAGCTTTAGTCAATGAAGCTTGCCTGGGTCCCTTGCAGTATTTTGGTAGGAACCCTAAAATGTGTTCTCCTGGTCATATGTTTTTATAAATGTTGCAAAAGTTGAAGTTCTTAACTTCAAACGGTTATGAGTGCTTTCTCTTTCTATACTTCTACTCCTCCATATGTGTCCGTCAATGCTGGGTGACATTGGAGTGCCCAGCAAATTTTGTATTCACAATTTTGCATTCTTTTTCTTTAAAAGGCCCCCAGATCATGTAAGCTTTCAGCCTTACAAATGCAGATCCAGCCCCAAGGTGATATTGTAATAACCCAGAAGAGAAGTGACAGGTTCTTAAAACAGGATAGTACTTAATAGCTGCAGAGATAAAGAAGAAAAAGATGCAGAAGGCTAAGGAGGAGGAATTATTTGCTATGTTGGTGTGAGAGAAAGGATAGTGCCAAAGTTTCCCACTTACATAACTTGCTGAATGCTAGGGCTGTTAACGAGGGGGGGGGGACGGGGGGAAAATGGTAGAGGTGGGTCACTCTTGTAAATAATATTTTGTTGAATACCTTTGTGTGTACATGTGTATATTTTCATACTTTTGGATTTATGGAGGTGGATTTACTATGTCAAAGTGTGTAAATACGTTAATGGATTCTGTCATCTATTTCTAGATAAATTGTGTCATTTAACACTGCTACAGTTAATGTAGAAATGGGTTTTTTTGGTCCGTATATACTCCCTCTAGCACTGGGCATTATAATTTTAATTTTTTCAAACTAAATTATTGGGTAAAGGCAGCATCTCCTTTTCATTTTACTCTGAAGTGAGATAAATACCATCCATTATTGTTAACTCTTCGTAGGAATCTATTTCCAAGGTGCAGTGATTTAGGAAGCATTAGGAGGTAGTTGTAAATCTTTTATGTAAGTAGTTATGTTATACACTCTAAATGCATGCATACATACTTAGATATATTATAAAAGCGAGAAATAGGTGGGCCTAAAATAATTTTACTGATCAGATCATTTTAGACCAGGTGTTGGTAAACTTTTTTTGTAAAGGGCTGGAGAGTAAATATTTTAGGCAGTGTGGGCTAGGAGACAAAATTGAGAATGTTATGTAAGTACTTTAACAGAGAAAAATAATTTGTACAAATTTTTATTGATATAGTTCAAAATATAATAAGAATAATAATTGAGTACTTTTTTAATACTGTAAGTGTACTAAGGAGAAAAATTGAATTTTTGGAAGGAGGACATTTCACTTGACTGGGAAATCGAAGTTAATGTCTCTATCATCAAATTGATTCTAATTGTTCATCTGTTAAAAACCATTCTTATTTCACGGGGGGCGGGGGGGGCGGGGGGGACGGGGGAGGGCGAGCTGGATTTGGACCACAGGATGTACTGTGCCAATCCTTGTTTTAGACAATGACATTTATAAAGTCATTTGCCCATTAAGCTTTGTTAAAATATTTGATTTGATAATAAGTTTCAGTTCTGCTGCATACTTTATTTGAACGTATTCGGCATTTACAACTTAAGAAAGCACTCAGCAAAATTGCCTGTGTGTGTGTGTGTGTGTGTGTGTGTGTGTAGGATGGCAGAGTTTATTTTGCATCACTAATGGAATTTAGGATCTATCTGGGGTGACAGCCCTATTACATTGCAGCATTTTGTCTACTTAAATAAAGAGACCTGAGACGTCAGACAGGAAACTAGACTTAGTAGGTCCCTGTTTGCTCTGTTGGTGTACGTATTGGAATGACTTCGTGTTAACTGTGAATTGGTTCTGTTCATTAACTTCTGCTTCTGCTAACTTTGGGGGGTTTGTGCTTTGGTTTTAGCTTTACTGTTGCTTGGCAGCTTTCCTAAAAGTCTGAATTCCTCCCTCACAAATTTGATGTCTTGAAATATTTTTTTAAATCATATTACAATTTTCAATTCTTTTTGTGGCAAGTTCACTCAGTTCCTATGGTTTCAAGAAAGAAGAAAAGGAGGATGATAAGAAATAAAATGGAAAGATTGGAAAAATTTTAAAAGCTTATTAGCTTTTTAGTGATTTCACTTGTTTCAGACTGGGCTGTCTATTTTGAAAGTTTCAACTGGAACTTATAATAAATCTAAGACTGATTTTTCCTTTAAATTCTTAATGTATGGCTTGTGAAGTCTATTAAAACTTTAGTAAGTTTAGCTACTTTCCTGAGTGTGCTGAATTATGGACTGGATTTCATTCAGAAAATTAATGGTTGGATTGAAAGTTTATGTTTTATCTTTTTAGTCAATATGGGTGGAAAGAATAGGCATCTTTCTAATGGATAATCAAAAATAATTAAAATAGAATGAACTCAACATGAAAACCTTATTTTACTTAATATGGCAAACTTTCTTTATATTGCTAGTGCATAAAATATTTTGATTTTGTATTTTGTTCAGTGGAAAAATGTGCTATCCTATATATACAACAAACATATGCTTTGTTTATTTTTTTTAGAGATAGTGTGTTATTAGATTGTAATTTATATGTTGGTGGGAGTTAGCACAAGTGAAAAATCCCATCAAAATTAAATTTTGGAATTGTTTCCTTTTCTTATTTATTTCCATGGGCTCTTTGGAAAGCAAGGTTCCAAATGCATATTTCTATAACCTTCCTGCCAGTGCCCAATTAAAAATAACCAGACTGTGCTCTTCTCAGTAATTATCTTATTTTTTTAGCTGCCAAAGTATGTGGCAATTTATTTATTTATTTTTGGAGATAGTCTTGTTTTGTTGCTGGGGCATGAGGGCAGTTGCATCGTCATAGATCACTGCAACCTCAAACTCCTGGGCTCCAGTGATCCTCCTGCCTCCGCCTCCCAAGTAGCTGGGACTACAGGCATGCCCTACCATGGCTGGCTAATTTTTCTATATTTTGTAGAAATAGGATCTCACTATGTTGCTCAGGCTGGTCTCAAACTCCTGACCTCAGGCAATCCTCCGGCCCTCGGCCTCCCAAAGTACTAGGATTATAGGCATGAGCCACCACGCCCAGACAATTTTTTCATTTGTTTAATTCTGTTTTGTTTATATTTAAGATGTGGAAAGTCTTTGTGTTTCTGCAGAATTTGAATTCACAGTTTTACAATTCCAAGAACAAAATTTGCTCTAAACACCCATTCTTCTAAATTTTTCACTGAATTCTCCAATTATTGTTGATTATCACTTGGAATCCCTGTGTCTTGAAATAAAATTCCTTCAAGTAGATTTTTATAATCACAATTAATGGCAAACATCTGATATTTACTATTAAAATGTTTGTTCAACCAGAGAAGGAATAAATTATTTCACCAGAGGCAAAACTAAGCTCTGGGGCCCTTCACTCCTATGGATCCTTTTACCAGGTCTGGGGAAATGCTCTAGTGTGTTCAGATGGTCACATGTTTGTTTAAAATTTGAAAAGGTGGCAAATTTTAAGTGTAATCATTCAAGACTAGACCTTCCATTTCAACCTCCCTTCCATTACTATTCTGTTTTGGGGCGGCATTGCAAAAGCCATGGCTATTCTTTGGTGGAGGGTCCATGAAAGGGGGAAAGAAACTGGGGATACAGTGATGTTAAATTTTTAGGTTGTTCGCAAACACTTCCATGCCTAGTGAAGCTGCCGGTAACTGTCCACTTTGCCAACTCAAAAGAGCATTGTGGGCAGTTGGGCAGAAGATGGCGGATGAGAAAAACTGCCAGCCAGAGTGTCTCTGCAAGAAAGACAGATTTTTAGAAGAAAGCGAAAAAAATAAACAGGTAGACAAACATAGATAGGATGAGGGCCGAAAGGAAGGGTGCCTGAAACTACAGGAGACTCCACGGGAAGAAGTTGTGGAGGAGAACTGGAAGGAGAAAGGCCCTCGAGGCCTGGAGACCAGTGACGAGGGTAGGTGGAGCGGTTAAATTTCCCCTCCCTTGCATCTTGGACTGCTGGTGGGCTCTGAGCGGTTGGAGAGACTTGCCAACACCAGCCCAGAGCCGGCCACCGCCAGTGAGCCGTGAGCCTCTTGGGGACAGGGCTCCAGGCTCCCAGCTCCCTCAGGGTGCCTCCTGGCCCACAGACCTGAGCCAATCGTCAGACGCCATATTGCTTCCTTCTCTCCTCCCCCTTCCCTACCCACGGGTGCTGAGAGAGACAATTTAGCCACCACTCAGAGGCATCTGTAGGGAATGGGACCTTTCCTTTTGGGGCCCTGCAGTGGACTGAGGGGTACTCAGACTGTGAGCTCCCTACCCACCAGCCCTTCCAGGCGCCACTTGCCTGAAATTCAGGAGAGTGGGGCAAATCCTGAGGCGGAGAGATATCGATCCAGCTTGGGCACCCTGTGGGTGACTTGAGACCAGCAGTCCTCTCCTAAATATTTACTAAATATTTAGGTAACATGAAGGTAAGTGTCACTTTTCACCTAGCATAGAGCCTGGTATGTATTTATCATTCCTTATGTTTGGAGTTGAATGCATCTTCATAGTTGTTCAATGATGACTGGTACTTTATACAGACATTAAATAATACGTGTAAATTGTAGTTAAGAATAATTTCTACCTTCTCAGGATCTTGAGGTGATAAAATCATTCCTGCTACAAGGCATTTTCTTATGGGTGAAAAACTGTCAAAAGTCTTTCCTTTAGCCAGGGATTTGATATATGAAAATAACATTTACTTCCTCATTTCCCTCAATCACCTTTTATGGTTTGACTTGTCAAAACAAGAAGGGAGGAAGGAAATAAGAAGGAAAGAAAGAACAAAAGCAAGACTTAGAAGTGAGACGACTAGCTTGATCTTATTCGATGATGATAGAATGACAGGAGAGTTTCTGAACAGGTGCCTCAAATTCTGAAAAGTGACCAGGACCCAGTAGGTCAATGGCACTTCCAGGAAGGCGGACAAGTAGGAATAAGGCTATCTATACATAAGTTTCTGAACAGTAAATTTCAAGCAAAACTTTATGTAATTAGTATTCTTCAGCGTGATGATGGCTCTCAACTCATGTTTTCGACAACTTGTTACAGAGCAACAGTTAAAATGTTTCGAGGAAGGAAACCCTACGTATTCCTCTGATAGGCACATTTTACATTTTAACATTTTAGCTGTCACCATAAAAATACTCCGTCCTAAGCATCTTTGTGCTCACCCATCTTCTAGTCATAGCTGGAGACTGAGGCATACTCTATGCACGTACAGACAACCCCTTCTTAAAGCATCCATTTGAGGTGCAAAAATAGGAGATCACAGAGATGCATCCAGAGGAAACTGTCCCTGCAAGATTCACCAGAGTGATTCTGGATGTGTTGATGGATGACTTAAAAAGTGTCAGCTGGAGGAAGCCTGTGCGTGGGTGTATGGTTAGTGGGAGCTGCTGCCGTGTGGCTCCAACAGGGTTAACCAGCCTTGCCAGCGTGAACAATGGGAACCAGGCAGCTCTAAATGAAATGAGCTGAATATTTCATTCGGCCACTCAGCTGCCTGCTCCAATTGCCTCCTTTACTAAAATAAGAGCTTAATCTAAAGTGACAACAACATCAGTTTCTGTGTGCTCCAGTCACACTGAACATGACTTCCTTAACATAAACACTATTTACATGGACCGTCTGGATATAGCAGGGAATCAGGAGCGTGCCCGGCTAAGACACAGGGTACAATGAAGGACGAGGACCAGGCAGCTGAGAATTAACATCAGCAAATGAAAGCCTGACCCTCAGAGGGCATGTCCCTGATACGTTTTAAAATGAGAGAGCATTGCACCAGTAACCTTAGCCTTTGTAAAGACTATGCCATTTAAAATAAAATAGCACCTTTTCAGTTTAGACACTTAACCAAATGCATTATGTCTGACCCATTTTCCAACTTAGGTGACACGAGAGGATAGATCCCTAGCTGCAATTATTAGAATCTTTCAAACAATTGCAACCAATAACCTCCCTCCCTAGACTCCTCATTTCTTAGAGATAAAGAGGGCATTCCATTCTGTGAGGGCAGGCCAGACAGAGATGTCAGGGGAGGGGGAGAGAAGATGTGACTGTTGAACTGAAGGCTTTGATGTCACTGCTAGCAGTACCCAGGAAATCCTGGTTTGAAAGTGGTTTTCAGCTGAAGAGTTCTGGAAGATTAGAAGCAGGGGTGTGACAAGGTACCAGCCTATCAGAGTCCACAAAATAACACAAGTTACTTATTTCCAGAACCCTAGAATAGATATTAAGGCAGATATCTACCCTGAATATGCATTATTGGTGGTTTATTTCCATGAGGAGAATGCTATCATAATAAATATCTTCACTCTGCTAGCATCCTCTGGAAATTTCAAAATGTAGAAGTATCTAACCTAGTCCTATTAGAGTTACTACCAGTTAGTGGAATTCAGTGGGTTGTCCACCATCTTCCTAGAAAGGAAAGTAAGGCACAGAGAATTTGCCTGTATCTTTGAAGCCACACAGCAAATCAGAGAGAAATAGGGAAACAATATAATTTTTTGGTTAATTATTTCTACTTCTGTCAAATCACCATTAGTGCTCTCATTTCTAAAATGGCTATTCTGTTAAAATTTCCCATGGTTGAGCTTTCTAGGAGGCTATATAGCTCTTTTGAGCTCCAAAGACTTAGAGCTTCTGACAAAATGGTAGCTCTTTTGTATACAGGTTTGCGTTATCCATCCTTGCCCTTCAAGCTCTGAGCCTGAGTAAATGCCCCTGTGGTTCCCATCCCTGTCGTGGTACATTTCAGATAAATGTAGTGGTACATATCTTATTCATGAAAGAAGAAAGGGACTGATCATTTAAAGAAATTTTTTTTCTGACTAAGAAAGGTATAATTGATGTGAAGAAAAGTGGGAGAAGCATCAATATCTGGCTGGCTTTAGAATACTCATTAATCAATAGCTATTTATTGAGAATCTATGAGATCACCAAACATTATGTTAGGGGAGGGAAAATTGTCTCTGGCCTCTTGAAGCCCACCATCTAGAGAAAAGGTATATCACAATTTGAAAAAAAATAAAAAAGAAGTTAGACTTCTGCTGAACGCCAATAAAAATATCATCATTGTGAGAAAGTAAAAATACCACTTTTGTTGTTTGAAGTAATGCTCTTCTGTGTTTTCATCTTCATTTTAACTTAAGGGAAATATGAACAAGAGTACATTCTTTTAATCACCACTTATTGAACATTAATCAGCGATTTCAGGTATTATTCTAGCTATATCCCCAAAAGAATTGAACATATTTCCTCACAAGCTGACAGGGATACAGACAACTTATAAAATATTAATTGTGCAACTTGGTAAGTGCCTTAATAAGTAGGTACCAAATGCTTGGAGCAGAGATGAGGTGGGAATCACCACACCTGTCCTGTGAGGCCTCTTCTAATGGCAATGACCTTGACATCTATCCCCAGTAGTAGCCAGCTCGCTCTTCAGCTTGGTCTGGAGAGCCAACCAATGTCAGCAGTGAATAGCAACACCAGTGGTGTTGGGACCCCTACCCAAAGTAGGCTTGGAGAGCAACCTCTGCACTGATGAATGAAATATTGTAGGGTTTGCTGAAGGTTTCCTGGAGGCTGATATGTACTTGGCACTTCTCTGTCCTGTTTCTTGGCCTCTCTCAGCTGTGATAGGGCTTTTGACGATCTTCTCTTTTTCCTTGTTGGGTGAGGATGGGATTGCCTTCTCATGGGATGTCCCTACTGCTCTTTTGCCTTTTAGTATGAAGGGCCATGTTTAACCAGAGAGAGATGGAGGATTTCTCTTGTTGTATGTCACAAAACCCACTCTGAAAAATTTCAAGGCTCTAATGAGAAAAATGCCTAAAATAGACTGAAGCAGTCTACTAAGTAAGTTTCTTCCATTTTCTTTCAGTCACCTTTCCCTAATTAATTGTGTGGTCAGCTCTCAGTTCAGAATACTATTGTGTGTCATTAAGCCACTCACAGTTTTATGTTTTCCTGATGCAGGATGTTTTAAGAATATGTTGCCATCTTTATCTTCGTAGACATTCTGTCATTTCACATAGCATTAATCATAAAAATCCTTCGTTTTCTCCTTCACTATTTTTATTTTAAACTTTTGGAGAAAGATGTATTGTATTTGTTGTATTTGGTCTTATCTTTTCCCTCTTCTTTGAAGATGGAGGACAAAGTTTCTCTCATGCTAAAAGATGGCATTATGTCTTAAGTTTTTAAATAATAGAAGAGTTTTGCCACTTTAAAATAATTTTCATACTGAGCACTAGTTTTCACCAAAAGGACCGTGTTTTGAGGCATAACCCATATATAAGATCACACATCTCATAAGTTTCTGCTTAATCACTGAATGTTTTTATTCTAAGTTTGCTACAATAAATTATGATCACAATAATCAATTTTACACAGCTCATCATTCAAATACCTAGTTATCTGGAGAGGGGTGGAGGTGGGTGGTAGATTCAGTACAGATGATCCTAAAGCTGTTGCTCCTTCAGGCCCTCGCAGAACCCTCTCCTATAATATCAGGTTGTCGTTCTGTTATCTCCGACCCTGATTGGTCTGTAATTGTGTCCCAACGGCAAGGCCACAACCCAAAAAGTCAGCCTTGTGATTTTGCAGCAGCTGTTGCCGCAGAAGGTAAATGCCGTGCAGTTATTGATGAGCTTGCTAATTTGTTTAGTAGACAGAATTTAGAATGGGGAACAGGATTTGTCTGCTAGCTGTCATCATCCATCAGCCCCAGGCTGCCCCAGGCAGTGGGTTTGTTTTTTGCCAGCTTCTAATTTTGCTGTATTTTTCCTTAGCTTCAATCCATTTTATTCATTTATTATAATTGGGAGAGTGGTGGTTGAAATAGAAAAGGAAAAAAAAAATACTCCTGCCCCACACTCGAGATGGAAGGCTTTCATATGCTGCCGTTCTTTGCTAACAGCGGGTTTGGGCTGGATCTATTGGTCTGTTGACTGATGTGGTTGGTGAATGAAGACTCTCAGCTCTCACGTGGGGGCCCTAAAGCCCAGTGAGACTGGAAGACTTGCCAAAGCTGTCCTCAGTCCTGCATGTTTCTTCCTGTCTCCACCAAGATCAGAACTTATTATTATTGGATTTGTTCCTTTGGGGTACTCACTCAATTCCTTTAAAAAGTTGTTTTTTGAGTGCCTACTATGTGTGTCTGATACTATTTCAGATGCCAGAAATATACTGATGAACAAAACAGAAAAAGCACCTGCTCTGAGAGAGTTTTGGCTCTAGGTGAACATAGAAATAAGCAACTGTACAACAGGTCAAGAATAAAGGAAATAAAGCAAGGTAAGGGGTAGAGTGGGGGGTGCAGGTTTAGATAAGGAGGTCAGGGAAGAAGGTATCATTTCTTCAGGGAGATGATATCTGGAACCTGAATGATGAGAGACAGGTCACGTGAAGATCTGTGGGGAGAGACTTTAGGGAGAGGAAATGGCAAAGATAAAGACCCAGAAGAGACGCTGAGCTTGTTAGCTTCCAGGAACAGCAAGGAAGCCAGAGTGGTTAAGACAGCTGGCGGTGGTGGGAAGCCTTCGAGAGATGAAAGTGGAGAGGAAAACAGAGTCAGATCACTGGGATTTTAATCTTACATGTGGTAGGAAGCTGGTTGTAAGTGGGGGAGATGTGTTCAGATGCACATTTTTACAAAGCTTACTGTGATGCTGTGTGGAGAGCAGACGGCAGGGGACAAGGGTCAAAACAGGGAGACGGGTGGAGAGACCACTGCTGTAGCACAGTGAGAGTGACTTCGGCCTGTGCTAGAGTGACAGGCATGGAGCTGGTGAGAAGTGGTCAGATGGTATATAGTTCATATATTTTCATAGCTCTAGCTGAATGTGGGAGACAAGGGAAGGAGAACAATCAAGGAGGATACTTAGGTACTTGATTGATTCAGTTGACAGTGTGGTAATATGGATTAATAGCTGAAAGACCATACCTCAAGGAGCTGGATTAGTATACCGTTATTAACCTAAAAAGAAGTCTGTAGTCAGGTGCTACCCTTTCTCTTCTTTGGGTTATCTTCCTTATTAATTTATTAAGAACTTTGTTGAAGGACAAAAGAAGGAAACTAACACTTAGCTTGCCTTTTTGGAAAGTTACATACCTGTGCTTGGTACCTTAATCCATTTTATCTTATTTGGTGTTCAGGAAGTTAGTGCTAGGCTCAATGTTGGCCCAAACTTAGTGAGATAAAATTTAATAGTGTTAAAATAATTCCACATGTAATTTAAAAGTCAATGGGCCAATTACAGGTAGAGAATACCTGAATTAATATTCCATTGTCGAAATATTCTGTCTTTTTTTATTTTCAATCAAAGTCAACAGTAAAACATATCTGCTCAAGCAAGAGATGGTGTCCCCTGTCACACCATCAGTAGGAGACTGTGTCCACAGCCAGTGAGATAATCAGCCAACGGAATGTGTACTGGCCAGTTTGCATCTGTCACAGCTGGGTAAAATCATTCAAAGGACATTGGCAATTTAATGTCTAAAGCTGATGAATAAGAGGATAAATAATCTAGAAACTGGTAGTTCATATAAAGAGGCCTTGTTTAGCATGAAAAAGAGAAACTTGAGGAGGATTTCAAAACAATCTTCAAAAAAGGATTGGCCTTTGAGTTAGAGTCCGACAAGAAACAGTTGATGGCACTAAAAGAAATGATTTGAAGAGAACTTAATAAAGGGAGTAGTTATAAGGGTATAGACAGGGTTTAAAATCCAAGGCCACAATAAGATACCACTTTGCACTCACTAGGATGGCTACAATAAAAAGGACAGGAAATAACAAGTGTCGGTGGTGATGTGGAGAAATTGGAATCGTCATACGTCACTGATGGGAATGCAAAGTGGATGGCTGTTCAGAAAACAGTCTGGCAACTCCTCAAAAGGTTAAAGCTCATGAATTACTATATGATCCAGCAACTCCGTTCCTAGGTATGTCCCCAAGAGAAATGAAAATGTATGTCCACACAAAAACTTGTATGCAATGTTCAGAGCAGATTTATTCATAATAGCCCAAAAGTGGAAACAACTAAATATCCATGCATGGAATGAATATGGTATATCCATGCAGGGGAATATTATTAGGCAATAAAAAGTATGATATGTTGAAATATGCTACAACATGGATGAACCTTGAAAACCTTATGTAAAGTGAAAGAAGCCAGTCACACGAGAACAGGTATTATATAATTCCATTTATATGAAATGGACATCCAGCCAACCAAATCAATAGAGACAGAAAGTAGATTAGTGGCTCTCTGGGGATGAGGGGTTGGCGAGAACTGGGAAGTGACTTATAATGGGTATGGAGTTTCTTTTTGGGATGATGAAAATGTTCTAAAATTAATTGTGGTAATGATTGAACAACTCTCTGAATAAATTAAAAGCCATCGAATTGTGTACTTTAGATGGGTGAATTGTATGATATGAATTATATCTCAATAAAGTTGTCGTAAAGAAAACAAACCAACAAGGATTGGAACAGGACTCTGAGAATAATAATAGCAGGGAGTTGTCACCACCCCTTGGCCTGAAGGGACCAGGAAAGGGTGCTCTATGGACAGGCCCACCTGAATGCAGAGACAGCATCGGACTCTGACAGTTACCTTCAAGGAAGAAGCTTCAGGAATACATATCCTGACTCACTCTTCCCTACTCCCTGATCTCCTGCTGATGCCTCCCATTTTCAAAACCCAACCAGAAGCCCGGAGCAAGGGAGTCTCTCGATGTGATTCATAGCAGTCAGCACCCTGAGGCACTGAGCTCATGAAACGTGGAACATACTTCTTGGTGTGAAGACAGGTGATTTTATGTGCCTCCAGAACTGAGACCAGTAGAGGAAAGTTAAAATTGGATGTGCTGCCTCAAAACAAAGTGAATTTTGATCCCTGGAAATAGGATTGGACAAAATCTGAGATGATGATGACGACAGTGGAATTACCTGGAGGATCCCAGTTTTAAGTGAAGGATTGAATTGATTACCTCTGAAAGTTCCCTTGCAGCTCCAAGTTTCTGCCTCTAACCACTGGCATACGTACTATCATTTGGTTAGCTATGGTCTTGGAAATTCAGGGTTTGGGCTTTGGCTAATAAAACATAGGCGTATTTTGGTAAGAGTGAGAAAGCAAAGGGAATATTCTAAGTATGAGCTGCTTGCTTTGAGTTTAACCTCATGTGAACAAATAAATTGGCCAGAGACAGTCTGGGGAGAGAAGTGGCAGGAAAAAAAAAAAAGAAAAGAAAAGAAAGAAGCTTGTCATCAAAGAAGATGTAGGATTTGGAGAAATAAAATTTGCCTACTTAACAATTTTACTGATTATGTATATTAGCCCTACTTTCCTTTTTAGTTCAAAATGACAGTAAAAAGACTTTAATATTCCCTCTAAGAAAATTATCATTAGCTTTCATGACACATGAAAGATGTCAGAGAGGCTGTGTGTCTTCTCTCCTGCATGTTTCACCAGAACTTCCTCTCCTAGAATGAAGGGGGGCTGGGAGTGATGGACCCCTGTGAGCCTACGTCTGACTCTGTGCTGTGCCTCAGTCCTTTTACAGAGAGAGGATCTACAAGGCTGGGATGAGAGTGATGCGCAAAGAGAGTGGGAAGTGACTCGAATGACCACCTTAATGGAAATGCTGCTGCATTCAGCAGCCCCTGGGTTCCAGGCTACTTATGTTGAAGACTTTAGAGCAGTTATGTGACAAGTTTTATGGTTTTCTAAAATTGGTACTTCTACTTTGTGCCATGTTTTATATCTACTGCATTAAATATATACCAGCATAATCATTTACATGGTCTGGTGCCAAAACACAGAGACGACGATGCTCATTTACAAATGTGGACAATATCCAAATAAACCACTAATATGCCCTGCCAACTCAAAAGGATGTAGGATTTGGAAGAAATAGTCAAGACTGCGGAAATATACTTTTCTATTTATCTTTGTTTCTGGACATTGAGATATGCCTTGTAGATACTTGATTAAAGACTTCCTGGATTCTTACAAATTACCTAATTCTCCCCACTCGAAATTTTTTACAGTAAATTTTACTATTCACTAAAGGCCAATAGTTTTAGATTACTTGCTCTTTATTTTTACAAGCACTATTTTAATTTTAATTAACTTGCAACTCAAATAAAGAGATAATTCATTGTATGGGTGGCATTTCACTGGTATAGGACATTACACAAATCTATTGTTCAGATAAGCATTCCCAGGTATATGACAAGTACCCAGGAGTATAATAACTTTCACAATTGTTTACAATTCCACATATTTATGCATATTGTTTTATTCTTCACTGTTGTTTTTGGTTTCACAATGGAAAGGAAGAAATTTATCTATTTATAGCTTTTTTTCATGAGGCATCTGGCTTTGGTGTAATACATATTTTTGAATAGCAGGATTAATATTAGAATTAAATGATTTAATACATATAAAGTTATATACAGGGCCTGGTATATAGTATGATAAAAGTAAAACACAAGGCCTAGCACATAGTAGGGGTTAATAAATGATAACTATGTTGATGATGATGGCTATGGTGGTAATGATGATGGCGATGATGATGATGGTGACGGCAATGATGATAATGATGGTAAAGTAGTAGACAATTATCAAAGTCAATTTTATGTAATGATTTTGGGGAAAGTTAGATACAGTAAATCCTTATTTAACACCATTTGATAGCCGCTTGGAAACTGCAACTTATAAACGAAACAACATATAATGAAACCATTTTTTTCTCATCAACGTTATAACAAAACATGAGGACTTACCATAGTAAAAATATTAAGACACTTGCTATTTTAAATTTATTTTCTAAATTCTGCATAAACCTTAAAGATAAAACATAAAACTTAAAATGTACTCAGCATAAATCTAAGCACACCTTCCAATGCGTGAGTGTATGTTTCTCTGCCACTGCTGGAAAAGTGTGAGACACACATATCCAGGGTGTTGCTACATATTTGTTTCTCTGGATTATCTCAACCCTAGTCATACATTAAGTGAGACCACCAAGCCTAGGCCTTTACTTTAGTGTTACCATCATCCCCTCTTGTCCAGGGACATGTTCCAAGACCCCCAATGCCTGAAACTTAGGATAGTACTGAACCCAGTGTATACAGAAGTTCGTTGATATACATTACGTTGGGATTATGTCCTGATAAACCCATCATAAATTGAAAATATTGTAAGTAAAAAATGCATTTAATACACCTAACCTACTGAACATCATAGCTTGGCCTAGCCTGCCTTAAATGTGCTCATCACACTTACATTAGCCTACAGTTGGGCAAAATCATCTGATATAAAGTCTATTTTATAATCAAATGTTGAATATCTCATGTCATTTATTGAATACTGTACCGAAAGTGAGAAACAATGGTTTTGCGCCATCGTAAAGTGAAAAAATCATTGAGTAGAACCATGGTAAGTTAGGGACTATCTGTACTATGTTTTTTCCTATATATACATACCTATGGTAAAGTTTAATTTGTAAATTAGGCATAGCGAGAGATTAACAACAATAACTAATAAGATAGAACAATTATAACGATACACTGTAATAGAAGTTATGTGAATGTGGTCTCTCAAAATATCTTATTATACACCCTCCTTCTCCGTGTAGGGACGTGTGATGACACAATGCCTACGTGATGGGATGAGGCGAGGTGAATGATGTGGGCGTGTGACCCAGCGTTAGGCTACTATTGACCTTCTGTAGTCCTGAATCTGTGTAGTCAACCCTCACTTGCAGTAAATACCTTGGTGTCACTCACTTTAGGGGATCCCTTGTTGAAGTCTTCACATCGGCTCAGTGCTTCGTGGTGAGACACATTGCCGTCAGTCAGAATACATTTCTGTTCGTGTCTTCCAGCCATAAATTTAATGACTTTTCCATCTTAACCGATCACTTACCATGCACAGCAGCCGTAACTTTTGCTATTTGAGTTACAACAGCGAACCTAGCATGAATGTCTTTTTCCTTCTTCACAATTTCACAGATAGAAGATTCAATCTTACTGTAGATCTTAGCAACCTCAGCAGATGATTTTTTTTCCTTTCCTTATTAAGTCTTGAACTTTCACCTTTTCACTTAAAAGAAATGCTTACAGCTTCTCTTTGTCATATCCAAATTGCCAGCGTCACTACTCTTGTGCTTTGGGGCCATTAGGAAGTACATAAGGGTTCCTTGAGCACAAGCACTGTGATACTGTGACAGCAGATCTGATAACCAAGACGGCCACTAAGTGACTCACAGGCGGGGATTGTATGCAGCACGGGGACACTGGACACAGGGAGGATTCACGTCCAGGCAGACGGAGCAGGACAGCATGAGATTTCATCATGCTACTTATGATGGAGTGCAGTTTAAAACATGACGCGTTTATTTCTGGAATTTTCCATGTAATATTGCAGACTGTGGTTGACCGCCAGTAACTGAAACCTCAGAAAGTGAAACTGTGGACATGGGAGGGACTACTGTGATTACATGCACACACAGTATGAATATATTATAGCTTTCTATTATTTATCAGTCCACTATTAGCTTTAAGGAATTATCTCTATTAACAACAAATAGCTATAGAAAGATCTCTGTATTTTTTTTAAGATACTGCTAATTCTGCTGTATCTTTTAAATCAAGTCTCATTTGAAATCAACCATTTTTAGTGGTCAGAGTTAGGAAACATGTTTGTGGATATAAATTTCTTTTACCTTGCACCTCTGCCCTGAACTCCAGACACACATTCCCGATGTCTGCCTGGCAGCTGCACGGGGCACACGTAAAGCTGAGTTTCTGGTGTGTTCCTCGGACTTTTCCCCCCAGAAGTCTTCCCCTGCTTAGTCACAGGCAAATGCTGTCCTTCCCATTGCTGGGAACCAAAACCTCCTCCTCCTCCTCCTCAACTCCTCTCTTTCACGTATACCCCACATCTAACCTCTGAGCAAAATGGCCTTCAGGGTGTTTCCAGAACCTGATCACCCCTCCTCATCTTCACTATTTCCAGTCTGGCCGAGCCACCATCATTTCTCACTGTGGCTGTTGGCTCCTAACAGGACTTCTGACCTCCTTCTCCTTCCGTCTTTTTACAGATCACAGCCAGCGTGAGTCTGTGATTAGGCAGATTATGTCGTCCTCTGCCAAGGCCCTCCAGTGGCGTCCTACCTCAGGGGACTCCTTGTTGTGCCCCCGGAGGAGCACAGTCAGCCCTCACCCCCTCTCCACGCTGACTACTCCTGCCACCATTGTCCTCCTGACGCTGCACCACCACTGCCCATTGCTCCTCCTCCAACCTAAGGCACCATCCTTCATGGGGCCTCTGCTTTCCTGTGGGGTTTCCTCCACCTGTGGTATGCTTTGATCAGATGCCCATGTGACTCATTCCAGCACTTTCTTCAGGTCTTGACTCAAATGGTACCTTCTCTGTGAGGCCCTCCCTCCTACCCTATTTAAAATTCCATCTAGCCTTCCCCCAAACACCTGCTGTCCTCCCTCACTTTTTCTCCTTAGCATTTCTCTAACTACCAGACACATGCGTATATATCTATATATTCATCTTGTTTATTTTTCGTCTCCCTGACTAGAATATTAGCTGCATGAGGGCAAGGGGCTTGGTCTGTCTTGTTTGCTGCTCTATCTCTAGAGCCCAGGGTGGTTCCTGGCAAATGGAGACATTCAATAAATATTTGTTGAGTAAATGAATAACCCAAGGCAGATTTTGGCTGGTGTTCTGTATTTGTGGCCAGAGAAGTCATAAGTAATATACATTGTTTTCTTCTGGAATTCCATGTAGGCAGCTTTGGGGTTAAAGTAAAATTCTTGCTAAATTATTTTTAGTATTCATTCCTACTCTCCCTGAAGTATTTGTCTGCCATGGTACATCTATCACATCCCTATTAATTAATCACAAGTCTTTTGAATCTATTTACCCAACTTTTATTGAACACCAAACTATGTGCAGGTCACTGTATGGGACTCCTAAGAGACATGATCTTCCTTTTTAAAGACACTTCCAATTTAGTAAGTAAGTAGCACATAATCGGCATAGAAGGGCAATTTTCGAATATAGGAGAGGGCTGTTTAAGGAGGCATTCATAGAACACTAATTCAGATTTTTTTGGAAAAATATGCCATCATCCCATCCACTGGTTTTCAGGTGGGAATATGTGACTTGGGTATTTTAAAAAAGATTTTCCATGTGATTTCATTAATCCACACAACTGTCCATTAAAAACTACTGACATGACAGACCTGTGTGTGTATATATTGTGCTTTCAAACACACTTGACACTCTATTTATCAGGGCCTGGCTAGTACACTCTTCCTGTATAATTAAAAGTTTGCTAACTCAAAGAAACATTACCAGTCTATCAGCATTGGGGTAACAATCTATATCAATATTAAAAGTAAATATATATATTTAATTATACTATTTGCTGTTTATGTAATAGAGTGTTTTCATTGTTTGTTTGGATTTTGGGTTTGTCAGTGAGAAAAGCCACCACCTGATCTGCAGCAGTGTCTGGCTTTTTGGGCACCTGTCATGGCCAGACTGCCCTTTTGCCATTTGCAGCTCGATGGGCATTTATGTGCCTCCCAGGTTGGGGTTCCTCCACCAGTGGTGCAAGCCCCCCCACAGGCTGCACTGCTCTTGCGCATCCTATTTGAGATTTCCTCTCAAGTAAAGATTATACTAGTGCAACGTTTACAGACTAATTTTCTTAATTTGTTGCATCCTACCCTATAGATGCCCTCCTTGGAAGTTTTATTTATTTCCAGTTTGGGTGGAAATTTTAGGGACTTCTCTTTCTGATTAGTTTCCTGTTGGCTGAACAAACTGAGAAATACAAAACTTTATTTCTGTTTTCCCTGTTCATATAAACCATGCTGTCATCGATTTGATGTCATTATCACTTAGCAGTCAAATTCTCTAGTTTTCCTCAGTTTACTCTCTGATGCACTATGCCTTCCTTTTAAAAAATATGTCAAGAGCACTGGAACAATTAAAAATGCTTGTCCTTGAAAATAAAAGCAACATGAGTCTCAGTCTGGAGGTGGGTTTATCTCTGAGTTCTATGAGTTAGATGCACATGATTTACTAGTGCTGGAACCAAATGGGTTGAAAATCCTTGTTTTCCCACCAGATGGGTTATTTTAAAATATCACAAAACTTCTGAGGTTATTTACATTACAAATGTGCTTCTTCACACACATCAAGAATTGAGTACCATGTTTTGACAGTAACTCCTTTATGAAATTATATGTTGCGCAAGTGGAGTAAAATTCAAGTCATTCTCAAGGGAGCAGGCTTATGAATCTGGATGAGGTCACACCTCTTTAAAGATGCAGTTTGATAATCCGACATCAAAACAAAGGAATTCTGTTAATCCTCTCACAAAAGTGCAAATTGCTAATCAGATCCCTGGGCTGGGCTAGCAGCTTGGTAAACAATGAGCTTGGCAGAAGAGCAACTTTGGGCGGATAGATAGCTGAGAGGCTTGGGATACCAACTTTGCCCCTGTGTTAGCCCAGTTGGGTCTGTTGTTTCTAAACAATTATGTGTGTCAATGGAGGTGGTTCTTGCAGTCATTATGTTCCTGTGCTTTTCTCCCTCCGTGTTAATGGTGATGCAAATCAATCTTCCTGTCCTTCCTTTCACTGCACTGGTGTATAGGCTACTATGCCCCTATATTCTTTTCCCTTGGATGCATGTGTCTTTTGAATTTTCATTACACATTCCTCTACAAGCCCAGAGGGTTTTCCTTCCTTCCCTTAAATAGTGTGGTGGCATTTGAAAAAGGAAGAATAAATCCTAACCTAACTGAAAAATGAATCTTCTTCTGGAAGGTGTAATAATTTGGACTCTTTTTTTTTTTTTGAAAGTGATAAAAACCCAATTTGAGGCAGTTTAAGAAAAAAGGCTGGAATTTGTTCAGTAAAGGAACACAAGGAAGGCAAATAATCAAAGAGGGGGAAGGACAGGAATGTCGATGGGTTTCAGGAACAGTTGGAACCAGGGAGTCACACTCTGTCAGGACTTGATCCCTTGCTCTTGTCTCCATGTCACTTGGAATGTCGCCTTTTCCCATTCTTGCTGCAATAGAGACTTCTCCATATGGGAGGAAATGTCACCATTGATGACAGCACTTGAAGTTTATAGCTCACTGTTTTCTCCATTCTACTTAAAGAAAATACCTCAGGGAAGGACTCTGATTGGCTTAGATTAGATCAGATGCTTGTTCTGGACTAATCAACTATATGTATTAATATATAACCTCATATTTGTCAGAGTCTACAGAAGGTGCTTGCTCTTTGTCATACTCTGTCTTCTTCAGACTTATTGAAATATGTAACCAGCCCGAAACATTCTAAAACCTGCTGATTGTGTTAGCATGTAGAATTACTTTGCACGTCTCAACACCACTCTTCTAACTTTCACTCTATCTGGCCCTCTTGGCATTTCCAACTTTCACTCAAACATGACTAAGAGTGCATTTGAAAGTGAGAAATACAACTTCCTCATTTTATAAGGGGCTCTCATTAAGAGAGTGCACTGTTTTGAATACTTCCAGCTAATTTCCTGTCTCCTATTAAGAGAGTGTTCATAAATTATTTGGGTGCAGTGCATGTTGGGAAGGAGCAACAATTAGAGTTCTGATTGTGGACCCATATTCCAATGGGTACGAGCAGTGTGCTTTTGCTGTAGTAGGGGCTGCAGTTGGCATATTGGTTTTCAGTCAGATGAATGATGTGGAGCGTGACAAATCTACATCTGTAAGAGGAGAAATGCGTCAAATGTAGAGGTTTGGGGCAGAGGATGGCTGGCCTGGTGGGGCCATGCTACCCACAGCCAGAGCTTTCTGAATAAGAGCACTGTCTTTTTAAAAGCAACAGGGGGTGAGGATTGAGGGAGTGCTCACAGCGGTAAGTATAACACAGCTGTGCTCTGTTTATGCTTCGGCTACAATAAAAAAGCTATAAAATGTGAGATGTCATAGCTCCACTTTGCTTTATTTATACTATTTCCTCTGAGCTCTGTCACACTGCACATTCATCTGCTAAGTTGCAGCAAGAATGGAGATTAAAATATCACAGCTCAAAATAGGAGTCAAGCGGAAGGAGATTCATCATAGCCCTATTAAAAATATGTAAATATGGGAATGAAGTCATTTTAAAGCTATACAGCGCTCCTCCTTTATGAGTTAAGATCCCTTGAGCAAGTGGTGGGCTATGCCAAGGACAGAGCTAGGGGACTTGTTCTCTATTTCTTCCACCCATAGAAATCCTTTTGAGATTAAAGACTGTTTGAATTGCAAATTATGTATGTTTTCTTATAATCACACCCAAGTTAATGATGGCAGGAAATCTGATACGAAACAGAACAAAAAAAAAGTTTTGGGAATAAAGGTTGTGTATTGTTCACTTGGCCAGAATTTTAAAAATTAATATATGAAATCTCCTTTTTGACCTCAGTTATTAATGAAATTTGAGAAACCTAGAAAAGTATCCCTAGATAGGAAAGTTCCAAGAAGGAAACCAAGATTCAGAGACATGATCTGACTTTCCAGGGTCCAACTACCAGTGATAAATCAAAGACTGGAAGCAAGGACTTCCGCCTAAAACTTTGCTGGTAAAACGACTTCTTTTAGCATTTCCTGGATCTGTAGTCCTGACAAAAATTTATTTAACTCTCTTTTCTCTATGGTATGCTTAGGAGAGTAAGGGATAGAGTTTTTAGATGGAAACTCTGATATATTTCCAATGCTATTAACAAGCCTTCTACACTCTCTTCGCTGCGCTGCTGAGTGGCTCTTGATTTTTTTTTATCTTATTTTCCAAATGTGCCATTGCTATTGTAGCAATAATAAAGACCAACACTTATTAGGTGCCCGCTGGGTACCAAGAATGGTTCTAAGTGTTCGATATGTATTAATTATTTTAGTCCTTACAACAACTGTATGCAGTAAGTATTCTCACATTTTACAGATATGGAAACCGAGGCCCAAGATCACACAGCTAGGGAGTGAGAACAGGAATTCCAACTCAGAGCCTGCATTCTGAACCACTGTTGTCTTTCCAAAACTATGTATTCGAAAAACAGCAGAAGGAGCCCTGGACTGAAAAAGTGGAGACTTGGTTTTTAGGCAGGGAGGCACAGTCCTACCACTACCTTAAGTAAACTAATTTCCTTAATCTGTAGAATGAAATGAATAATGATTATGTCCTCCAATTTCAATTTTGCCTGCATCTATGTACTGCTACCTTGTGATAAGTTTTTGGTAACTTTTTTTCTACATTCTTATTTAACTTTAGTTTCATAAATGGTTATGTTAAGTATTTCTGGTACAAAGTGATTCTAGAATTTCTTTTGTCATGCACTTTTCAGTGTGTTATAATTGAATTCTTTTGGATGCCATTAATAGAGGGAGCAGAGCTAGCTGAAGGTTTTCTAGCTGTGTGTACTTGAGTGCATTTCTCAGTCTCTCTGTTCCAGTTTTCTCATCTATAAGATGGGTATAATAAAAGTACCTCTCCCATAGGATGTTCTGAGAATTAAGCCAGATACGTAGTAAGCGCATAGCATAGTGCCTACTCATGGTAACTACTAGAAAATATCAAAGTGTTTGCTGTTATGATTATTATTGATCACCCGAGTCTCACTTAGTATCTGTTTCTTGCTCCTCATGCTACCAATTCTCTACCGTGATTGGCAAATCAGTTAACTTTTTTGTGCCTGCATTCACGAATTGGAAAGGTTAAGGGACAATAAGAATTCACCATCTACTTCAGGTAGAAATATTGCAGCAGGATGGAACTTTAGGAATTGTGTAGGCCAGCCCTTTAATGTGCTGAATGTAATACCCTGAAAGATCAAGTGACTTGTCCAAGAACACTCAGCTAGCTTGGTAGAACGTGGAGATAAAGCCCACAGATCCCAACTGCAGTTTGCAATATAACACTTCTACCTCCATAGATAGGTACACGCTTCCTCTTTTGTTACATAGGAAAATGTGGAGGTTCTTAGAATTTGTAAAAGGAACCACAATGCACATTTTAAGGTTTAAATTAGGCCAGTTGCCACAGTTTTTCAGATTTATTGCAATTTGAGATTTCAGATCATGTCACTTTTTGGCAGACTTCACAAGAGAATGCTAGGAAATATACTTTAGGCTGGCAGAGGAGTACAAGTGGTCATCTTTCTTATTGACTCTTAGGAAATTGGTGTTCTTGGTTCCTTTTGTATGGTGAGTGGGGTAACGTAATTTTCAATAGCATGGGAAGAAAGAGACCTGATATACTTACAAAAGGTAGAAAGAAAAAAAGATTTTTTTTTTTTTTTACAACGGTTGGAATAATTTAAATAGGGAAATGTCTGCTAAAATATTGTAATAATTTTTGAGACACATCTAATGGGATCCAAATTCGTACACTTTTACTGGAATATACAAGGAAAAATAGAGCTGTTTCCATGATCTATTCTGGCTCCTGAGCCCCCACCCTGCTGGGCAGGTTGAAAGGGAGTAAAACAAGAATACAAAATAGCGAATTGTTTTGTTCTGTTTGTTAGTTTCCCCATTTCCCTGTCGGGGCGCAGGACTAGGGTGGGGTGAGCGAGGGGCCTAGGGTGGGGAATGTCTGAAGCACCACTCTCAGGTGTCAGCCTGCACCTGCAGGACCCTGACAGTGCCGCCTCCTTAACTTTGTGTGCCCTCCTGGCTGCTTCCAAACTTCTCTGGTGCCAGCCCTGCCCCTGGCCCAGCTAAAGAAACCATCTCTGGGGAGTCTGTATCACCGTGGCTGGGGCGCAGAGTGTGCGTGCTGGTCCTTGTGCTGACCTCTGTATCCTTCCTGGCTTCTGTCCCGTGGTCTTGTCTCTACCTGGGGCCCTCTGTCCTTGTTGAATCCGCTGCTGATAGAAGTGGCCCCACCTGGACTTTGAGCCAGTGCAGCTGCTGTGACTGCCACTGCCTTTGGACTTGAAGTCCTTCTCTTTTCCCCATCCCGGGGCTTTCCCAGCCTTCCTCTGTGTTGTGCAAGCATTCGTGTGTGTCGCGGTGGAGAGGGTGGAGCAGAGCATAGGAATTTCAGAATCGCTGCACATGCATGCCACCTGTGAGGCATAAATAACCAATCTGAACTCAATCCGTCAGACGTTTACCTTCACCGGTGAGTTTTTATTTCTCCCTCGCCAGGCTAGATGGATATGAGGTGAAAAGCAGGGATTCCCTGCACCACGCCCACACCCCAAGTGATGTCCAGGAAAGAGGAGTGAGGCCACAGGGCCTTGGATTGCTTTTATCCAGCTGATATACTTCTGCCCAGCCCCTCAGAGCCTAAATATCAAGACATGGAGAAAGCCAGGACCGTGCCTCCAAGCTCTTCACCTTGCTTCTGCCTGTCTTTGCCCCAAATTGTCTCCCCTTCCTCCCTCGGTGTGTTGGAGTTTTCCACCAGCTCTGTTTAGCATCCATATTTTGCTTTTGTTTTGTGAAGGGCAATGTTTTGGAAATCTTCCCTGCTTTTTACTCTCAGATTCTGTCATTCAAGATTGTTGTCTCACTAAAAATTGCAAAGGTTAGCTCTGAAACTCAAAGCTGACTAGTGGCCAACCTTTGTCTACATGGTAGCCAGCCTCCTCCTGATAGGAGAAGGGCCGTCAATGCAGGGATGAGGGACAGTAAGAATGAGATTTATGGGATATGGAAATGCATTTGAAGATGTTTCAGAGAGTAACGCACCTGTTACAGGTAGCAATCACCTTAATTTGAAAAAGTAAATAATTTTAATACTCATGTAGTCATGGTTTAATAATCTATTTATATATATCAAAACATCACATTCTACATCATAAATGTAATATGATTATGATGTGTCAATCAAAAATAATATGAATAAAAAAATAAAATAGAGGGCATGCACCTGTAGTCCCAGCTACTCTGGCTGAGGTGGGAGGATCCCTTGAGCCCAGGAGTTCAGGGGCAGCTTGGGCAACACAAGGAGACCCTGTCTCAAAAATAAATAAATAAATAAAGTAATAATCTATTTATCGTGGTGGTATAAATACAGATTCAACCCAGTTGTTTTTCATACCATGCAAATGTTTAATAAAAAGAAAAATATCTTACTCAAATTCACCAAATTTTCATGAATCACATCACCAAGCTGTCAGAATTAAAAATAGAAAAATTGGAATTTGGGTGTCATTTTTATGGGAAATCTCAGTTTGTCATGCCATATAAAGTTTGGAATGATTATAACATTTCATTTGCTTTGTATTTAGTAGTCAATTCATTCCAGGTACCACATACTTTGGTTTATATTTATGTTAGTCTATTTTCTATAATAGACTGATAAATTGTTGAGTAATAATATTCAATTTAAGTATTTCTTTGAGACTTTGGAAGATTATTTTAAAATACCAAGGCATGGTCACATAGATGGGTACACAATATTGTTCTCACTTTGACTTTTAATTTGTTAACGTTATTTTTGCTTGTATTTAAAAATTAGTATAGAGCTATTATTTATTTGAAATATAAATATTCCATTTCATTTCCCCTCCCCCACCAGCATGGAAGGATGTACTAAATATTCTAAGCAGTGGATGAAACTGTGTGTTTGATTTTAGGTAGAGAATCTGCCTGCTGCTCCGGTGTCTCTGAGAGTTCCTGTGTGGCTGGTTCCCTGGAGTGTCTACTCTGGGCCAGACCACCAGGAGCTCATGACTAAGATAGTGGGCATAGGGGCGATGAGGAATTCTTGTCACAGCATACCTAAAATGTGTCAAGTACCACACGTTATTTCATGGACTGTAATTCCTTATCTCCCAGCCTAACTCCTACTCCCAACTCAGAATTCTCTCTTTTCACTATGTATGTATCCTGTATATCCTACCCTACGGAGAGGATTAGGTCCAGGTTACCTTGTCCCAAAAGGACCTACCCATTCATAACCATTTGTTGACTTTAGAAATTTCAGGTGCACGTGCTTCTGGAATTCTCTCCCTATATTCTGCTTATGGAAGATGCAGTCATGCAATCCCATGCAATTTTAATATAGTATGATAAATTTTGTTATATGATTAGATGCAGTGTTTTATGGGAGCATAGAGATGGGACACCCCATTTTTCCTGGGAGGGTCAGAGGGCTTCCCAGAGGAGTGAAGCCTGAGTTAGCTTAAAGATTAATCATGGTCTTCCAGTTGAACAAGATGGGAAGTATATTTTTGCAAGAGCAAAACTCAGCAAGGAGCAGGACCTTGTCTATCTTAGCCACCATTGTATCCCTGTCACCTAAACATAGACTTCAGCATATCGTACACACTTAAATAGTACATCTGTGAATGAATGACTTTATCTCAAAGGCCGTTGAAATTTGCCATTTCGATCAGGGATATCAGGGAAATCAAGATAAGATTTGTGTTTTAGAAAAAATAATATGTAGCATTGTAGTAAGTGAATGAAAAGGGAATGAGAGAGAGAACAACTATAGTAACATATTCTGAAGATATTCTACAATACCTCTAGGAAGAGATTCCTTTTAAATGACCACCGACCTTACTCCAAATAGTTAGAGGGTCTGTGTACTCTGTACTGAACATATGATAGTTTTAAAAGTTTACTTCAAGAAGGAACAATCACTGCCTACTTTCACTCCTTAAAAAGGCCTAAGAAAATTTGGAAGTAATTCACTACATATTTAAGAGCTGCCTTCTCTATGGTTTCTAGGAGATGGACAGTTGACTTTTCCAAATGACCTATTGTACAGGCAACGAATACAGCCTAGTACCTAGTTTTTTATTTGTAATTCATAGTGGGTCCATGAATTGTCAGTATTGGGAATAGTAATCTGGTGCTTATATGATGAAAGAAGCATAGCCCATAAGTGATTCGTTTTCAGAGTGAAAAACTGAAAACAAGCCAAAAAATAAATAAATAAATAAATAAATAAATAAAAGTCTTCCAGAATCCTGTGTTCCTGTGCAACAAATTATTACAAATTTAGTGGCTTAAAACTATGCCCATTTATTATTTCACAGTTCTGAAGGTCAGGAGTCCAAGCATGGCCTGGTAAGGTTTTTTGCTCAGGGTATCACGAGGCTGAAATCAAATTAGGCCAGGCTGAATTCTTGTCTTATAGCTCTGGGGAAAAATCTGCTTCCAAAGTCATTCTCTTGGTGGAAGAATTCAGCACTTTGTGGTAGTAGTACCAAGGTCCTTGTTTTCTTGCTGGCTATCAGCTAGAGGCTGCAGATAGCTCCTAGAAGCTACCTGTATTCCTTACCAGGTGGCCCCTTCTGTCCTGAAGACATCAATTGATTTGTTAAATCCTTTTCCTGCTTCCAATTTCCTTCATCCTTTGTTTTAGACTTCTAGACTACGATTTAAAAGATATATGATTAGGTTAGGCCCACCCAAATAATCTGTCTTAAATTTATATGTGTTATATATTTTTTACTTATACACACACACACACACACACACATATATATTATAATCACATTCCTGGGGATTATGCAGAGCGTATTCACCAGTTGGGAGGATCTTGGGGGCTGTTTTACTATTCTGCCTATCAAATTATTATTTGTAAAAAAAATTTTTTAACAAGGTTGCAAACAATCTCTTGCATAGTGGAACCAAAGCACTCAGGAGGATCACAAGAAATATATGATTTAATTAATATTTTGCTTGAAAACCAAATGAAGTTAATTTTCTTACACCTGACTTTGACAGATCTATTATAAATAAGCTTTAGAAATTTATGTGTGTGTGATTTATTCACTTCTAAATATTACTACCATTTACATTACCAAAAAAAAAAAAAAAATCCAAACCCCAAGAACCATTTCTATATCCACTATTGGGAATGAGGAGAGGGGGTAGCTTTTACTGTTTGTATAAGAAGAAATAAACAATAGCATATAATGTATACAAAAATATTATCAAGTCAAAGTGAGTTTTAACAGTGAAGTCTTTATTAAGTTCACTTGAGTGGTAAAGTAAGTTAACTTTCAAAGTCTTTTGGACTTTCTGGATTTAATGGAAGGTAGGAGAGTTTAACCAACCATACAGTTAGTCAGTGTCAAAGTTACAGAGAACCAGTTCTTCACATAAGTCTACTCTCACTTTTGATACCAATTGCAAGTTGAGGGGGTTCTCAAAATCATTCTCAGGTTTAACAATTTGCTTGAAAGACTCACAGAACTCATTGAAAGCTGTTATACTCACAGTTACAATTTATTACAGGAAAAAGATACAGATTAAAATCATCGAAGGGAAGCAATACTTAAAGTAGAGTCTGGGGAATTATCTAACATGGAACTTCTGTTCTCTCACCCTGGAGTCAGGACACATTACTGTCCTGGCACTAGTATGTGAAAATGTGCACAGAGCTTTGCCAACCAGGAAAGATCACCTGAGCCTTTGTTGGCAGAGTTTTTATTGGGACTTGACCACATACTGTCCACGTGGCTGACTTTTAGTCTTTAGCCCCTTTTGGATGTTGGTGTTAGACTGATACCATTAGTTTCTACTCCCTACTGGAGGCAAAACTGATATTGCATGGCTTCAACCACCCATCATAAATCACATTGTTAGACTGTTCAGTGGCCAAAGCCTTCAGGCAAACAAAGATGCTCCCATGACATTTTGAGTTCCAGGAGATTACCTTCTGGTAGCCAAAGGCAAATGCCTATCTCTCTTTGGTCAAGTTTAATTCTTCACTACACTGATGGGGAGGGAGAGAAAGAGGAAGACAGTATACTCTGTGTCAGGCAGTATGCTAAGCATTGTCTCCTTTAGTCCTTTGAACAACATTATTAGAAAGATCTATAGTTATTCTTATTTTACAGATAGCTGGATTTAGCAGGATTAAGTAATTTATCCAAGACCATGTAAATAGTAAATGGCAGAACCTGGATTTGGACCTTTGTTAGCCTAACTCCAAAGGACATGATCTCCAACACTTCACTGGGTTGCTTCCTCCAAAACAAGAGAGTATAATAATATGCAATGGAGTAAGCATTTAGGAGCAATTATTCTTGAGAACTGAGTTTTCAGAATAAAGTTGTCATTTACGTTTTTAAGAATGTGCACTATTCCTTTAATTTAATGTATCAATTATAATGTATATAAATTATATGTATAATAATGATACAGAGGAAGAAGGTTGATATAGAGGATGGTTATTTTATTCAATTCATACCTTCCAAATGGATTCCAATCAACACGGTATCATTTCATTAATTCAAACCCACTTATGGGGTGTGTGTTATATCCCAGGTGCTGTACTGGCCATTGGTGACCCAAAGATGATGAAAAATAAGTTCCTGCCCACAAGGAGTTAGCGATCCACTGGGGTATGTAAAATGTTTATTTTATTATTTTTAATATATTTGCTAAGGAAAACATAGCTGAATATGTAAGAAATGTTTTGCATGCAAATTTTACAAGCATTCGGAACAATCTTTTTTTTTGACTGCGCTAATGCTAAAGAAAGTTGATAATTTGGAGATTGTTTTTCATGTAATCAAATAAATGAATTAAACTCTTTCAGCTTCAATTTTTGTAGATTCCATAGAAATAGGATGGATTTTTAAACAGGAAAACTACTTTTTAAAAAATGCCACTGAGATTTGTATGTATTTCTTACACTTGTGTGTATTTGAAGGCAAATGAAAGGAGAATAGAAATGCCACTGAAACACATCACACATAACAATGTCCATTTCTTCTTCAAGTGTATAACATTGACTATTCTGCTTTTTGTTGGTCACTTCAGTGATAATTGCTATCTTTCATCATCTCCTACTTCATCAATTTCTCCAAATGAAAAAAGTCTACATTGGGATAAAGTAGGTATCCTTGCTTAGTTAATGTTGATTTTTGCCAAAATATGTATTTTGAGTCATGGTAAAATTATAACAGTTTATTTCAGCTTTTTGAGGTCTAGGAAAAAAATATTATAATAGTTTACGCTTATAGTAAACCAAGCAGTATGCTCGGAGTAGTCCTGAAGAACTAAATATAGTAAATACTATAATTATATACAAGAAATATTATATTCCAATGATACATTCTATATTTTATAGCTTTATATAGGGAATAGAATTAGAAAATAAAATAAGAAAGTTAAGTTGAACTTAACATCCCGTAGTTCATGAAGATACTACATAACCCTAACAATAATGTATTTGGGCATATTTAATAAGTGTATTCATATGCTACCTAGATTAAGCATCATAACTGCTGAGAATGCAGTTCTGATTTTTTAAAAATGTGAGCAAACCAGGAAAGAACATGTCTCTTTTGGCAATATGATTTTAATTTTTAAAAGCACTTATTACATAAACCATATCCATCATCTTTGCATAGATAAATGTTGTGGCAATTTTTTGAATGAACCTCTTGGTTCCCTAAAGAAATTATGGATACACTATAAATTTACAAATGAAAGGCCATTCATTAGAGTTATAAATATGAGGAGAATGTCTATTGGCTTTTGTGTATAGTTAGTACTGCAAAAGAATATAGATATTGTCATACTTACATGGTGTCATAACATTGGCAAAGTGTTGAGAACAACATGCAATATTTTTTGAATAGCGTGGCATTTCTTTGAATTACTGCTGGCAACAGAACATAAATCAGCCTTAATGATGGATATTCCAAAGATGTTTATTAATCTATTCATTTAATTTAAAATACTCATGCTTGGCATTTATAGAGCCAGTTCAAAGGAAGTGGCAAGTGCTTCTAAGCCCCAGCAGTTACTTTTAGGGGCCCCGTAATTATGTCAGTTAAGTCTGCTTGGAATTGAGATCAGAATGCATAAAAATCCTTTCCTACTAATCTATGCTAAAGATATTTGTTTAACCAAAATATATTTTCTTGTGTGTGTCTAAACAAAACCTCAATTTATTTCACCATTAAGTGAAACTTATTATATGACTTTTCTCTTTGAATACTCAGTTTTTAAAGCCTATTTTTCTTCCTCCCTTTTTTCCTTTTTCACTCCCTATCTCCCTTCTTCCCTCCATTTCTCCGTCTTTCTCTTTTTCTCAATGAGAAAATAATCCTGCCTTGTGTAAGCTTTGATGAAAAAGGACTAGAAAACTGACAAAATTCCTCTGGACTAAATTAATAAATAGCATATGGCATATGATTTTGACAATATGGAGTGAGATTAACAACAGGTAGAATGGACTGCAGTCAAGAGTGCAGAGAGGGAAATTTATGTTAGATAGGAAGGGTCAGAGAAAGCCAGTAATAGTGAAGCTGAAGAAGGAGTCAGCTATGCAAATGTCGTGGAGAACGATGGTATGAATGTGTGTGCATGTGTCTTATTAATATATGAAAAATCTGGGCACAGAGCTAACTTCTGGATTACAAAAATGTAAACATGACTCAATTTCTCTCCATCTCTCAGCTTCCACTAATACGGCTTCAGTCTCTGGCTTCATTTGGTAGCAAGATGGTGGCAGGAGCATTGTTTCCACTGGAACTTTCTCTCAGTCAAGCTGAAAAAGAGAGGGCCTCTTTCCCAGAACCCTATTGAAAGTCTCTTTGAACTAACTTGCTCTAATTACATCCCTGACTTATCCTGTGTGCCTCTCTGTGGAGCAGAAGGTAGAATATCAGTTTTGAAATTTTCCATGGACTAGGTGTTGGATTTGTACACCAGAGGGAAATGGGGTACTTTTAACTGCATGGATGCTACACAGCAAAAAAAGAATGGTTTGCAGCCCTGAAAAATCACAATGAGTACATATTTGTGAAATTCTGTCTATAATTCTAGAAGCTTATGGATTTCCTAGTGGATTCTAGGTTAGAAAACTCTAAAAGTGACATTGAATCAATGCCTTCTGGAACAAACAAAAAACAGCATTGATATCTATAGCAATCTAGGATAATGAGTTGCTACTGTGAATATTTCTTGAATAAAGAGACAAAAATGAGTATAATATATAACTTGTAGTTTAAATGATAATATTAAATTAGGAACAGAAAGAAGTTACATTGTTTTGTTAGACTAAAGTGGAAATGGGTGGTTCAGCCTGGGGTGGGGCTTTCTTAGTATTATTTGTATAAGAAAAAGAGGCAAAATATTTTATTCAAGGTAAGGGCTTTATAAGAAGACCTATGTTTAAAAAAAAAGAAGAAGTTTTCTAATGTTGGTTCAACAACTTTTGTTGCTATGGGAGCCTATGTCTGTATGCATCCTAAATCCCTTCAATTTAGTTCGGTTAAAAAAAGTATTAATCAGGTCTATGAAAGTAATTTGTAAAGGAAATCGTTTTTTTGAAAATTGGATCACATTGCCTGTTGATTTGATGATTTTTTGTCTTTGTAGCCATATTTTATTTTGGAACATGTTGGTGAAGTCAGTTATTTTCTCAATAATTATTTTTAATTGAGAAATTTAGAGAGAGTTGGTAGAAGGTATAGGTCAATCATAGGAAAATAGGGGTACTTCTAAAATGCCTACCTAGTGATTATTTTTCATTGATATTGGGAGAAAAATAACTTTTTAACAAGGTGAGGACTACAGTAGGCAATCACTGAGATGGAAGTCATAATTATGCTTTAGTTTTACATAGATTCCTCAGTTTATTGGCAAGAAGGAGTTAGTCTGGGGTTTTAAGTTGCTTCACTGAGCACAACAGGAGTTTTTCTTCTTAAGTGAATCAAAATATCAAAAATGGGAAGAATTCCATGTTTACCAGATTTTTTTAAAGAATAAATATGTTAAATGAAAAAAGGAACACTGTGTCACTTTTTGTCTCTTTGTATGAACAAAAACCCTCTGAAGTTAGCACTATTCCTCATGAATGGATAAGCTTTTTAACCAAAATCTTCCATTTATGACTAAAAGGGAGTGAGTTGTTATTGGTCCTTGTTAAGTTTAATACGCCCAGTTGTGAAGAAGTACATCATTTTTTTCTTCTACCAATTAATGCTACTGAAATACAGCTATTTGGGGTGATCACCAGTTTTCAAAATATTTCTACAAGGCCATAGTGTATCTGGCTATTCAGATTAACCTGTTATTTAAAAAACAAAAACAGAAACAAAAAAACCCTCTTCCCCAAAACCTCTGTTTACCACCAGTTCTTACTTCAGTTGAGAGGTTTGTGGATCTCTTATCACTCCGTGTGTGCATGGCTTTTGTTTTGCTTTGCTTTCTAGATTACAACATATCTTTACACAGTGTCAATTGTCTGTGACTAGGAAACAGCAGGTAGTTCATTCATTGAACACTGGCTTAGAGATTTTCTTGCTATACATTCCTTTCTCTGTATTACAGATTCAAATTTAATTTTAACTGAGATAGGAAAGTGCTTCTCTCTGTAGTAACATCAGTCATCAATACAGTTTGGAGAAGTGAATTTCTCACTTATATAAAGAATAAAGGACAAATTTATTCTTGTATATAAGAAAATTTTGTTATTCTTCAACTTTGGCTAAAACAAATCAGTGGATATTTTTAAGGCTGTGGGTTAAGGCAGGACAAATATGTCATACCTGTAATCCTTTCTAAAGGCATAGGATAGAGGACCAAAATACTAAAAAAGAAATCCAAATAATATTTTTCTTATATGATGTCCAATTCAGCTGTGTAGGTGCGAGTTTCAGATAAGATTAAATGCTTTTACAGATGTGAACTGTGAAAACATTCCCTATTATAAATTTGAAAGGATTTTTAGGGAGAATTAATCCAGGACCCCAAAGCATAGATTCTAAAGACAGCTGCCTCTCTGAACAGGGCATGAGCTGAGGAGTGAAGAGCAAGAGAAAATCCATATTCATATTTGAGTTTCACTTTAAGACTCTTGATAGCTTTGGTCACTGATTGGGAATTTTCTCTAACTAGGAGTCACAGAGACAAAGCAGAAAATCTAAATAAATAATCTTTCCCAGGTTTTCTAAAAGTGCCTGTAGATGAAAACATGTCAGACAACCGGTCCAATAGGGCCCGGAGGGTTTCTGTTTGTTTGTTTTAAATCCATTCTTTCTTGAGCAGGAAATAAAAAAAAAAGCTTGAGGTTGGTGACAGATTTGGGTTCTTGCCACATTCCCAGCTCACTTCACGGACATCGCTCTACTTCAGAGAAAGTTAATATTTTCCAGAGATGTTCCATAGGTGTTCTAAATCATACTACAGACACCTGCTCCTATATATGGGTATGTTATTCACCTAGGATGAATCAGAGTTGATTTTTTTTTTCAGTGTGCTTCCTTTCAAAAACCTCATTAATCTCAGTGTGCAGAATTTAGGGGGAAAGTTGTGTTTTGCCAGTTGACACTGTTTAATGTAAATGATTTATGATTATTCCTTATGTATACACAACAGGCACTTAATAAATTGGATTGTCCTAGGAGTAACACGATACATAAATGTTATTGCTATAAATTCTGCAGTGGGCTATATATTTTGTATCATGTAACCAGTTGGCTTATAAATGCTGACTATTTCAACCTGCTCTTTCTGCTTAGTATTGTAAATGGCGACTTAGGTGAGCCTAACGGAGATATATACAGAGGCACTCGAAAGCACGGGGCACATTGGCACCTCTCCAGCATGGCTTCTGGCCGTGTTCCAGGGGCGATGGCAGAAAGAGGAGAGGGTGAGAAGGGAAACTGAAACTATACGTAGCAAAAAAATGAATCTACGTTAATATTTTTTGCTCAGTAAAGTCAAGAGTCAAGTGAGAAAGGGGGGAAAGCAGAGAAAACAAGAGAAAAGCATTAGTAAAACCCATTCATCAAAATTTAGTTTGATTTTGAAATTTACCATTTCACAGGTAAATTTTTCTTAAGTAACGTAAAATAAGGATAAAAGAAATACTGGCTCTGCAATTACAAATATATTTTAATATCTATAAATATTTGATATATTTTTATTTAGTGTGTAATAGAAATACTAATATTTGATTACTTATTTTTGCATTTCTGTGAATGAAGTGTTTGAAGAACGAGGTTTTGGAAATCCCTTAATTCTACTGGTGGATCAAGACATTTTATTACATGTACAATGCTGTTATGCTAATGGCCCTCATTTTCTAGCATGGTCTTAGCTTACTGTGATTTTCATTCTGAGATCCTAAAGAATTTGAGAGAAAAACCTCTGAACAATTGGTCATTTTAGAGCCAAGTAATTGTTACAGACCAAACTCATCTACAGTATTGAGCGAGAGGGGAAAGAGTGGCCCCCGTATAACTGACCAGCAGGTTAATGGCAATTTCTTTCTAATCTTGGTGTCAACTACTTACCTGATCACCCAGTCTTAGCATCAGGGCTGATTTGAAGTGTACCATGCACTAATTTGTGTAAAGAAGAACTGGGCTGTGAAGAATTCTATTGTGTTTATAGTGTCTATTCTGATAGTGATTTTATAGTCCATTTTATAGGCTAAGTGTTCCAGTTGATTCTCTTTCCCCACGCCCTCTTAAGTATTAATGTCTACACAATTGATCTGGTTACCCGTGAAGTCAATCCAAATCAGCTGTAACAGTGGCTGAAAATACAAGATTAGTAATTTTAAAACCTAGAGGTTCCTGTCTTACACGAAAGGACTAAATCTTAGCAGGAAATCCCCAAGTGAAAAGATTATGGGACTGAAAGCACTCCGTGTGTGTGACTTGTAATAACATTATTTTTTTGGCTGTTTCATGGAAGGAAATATCCAAATGTGCTGCTTATGATTTCTGTAATATACTTTTAATTGTCATGCTTTCTGGAGCTATCCTGGTGCATGCATGGGAAAGAATATACATATGCACATATCTCTATATTTGTAGCCACTATAGTCAAAACACTTATTTGCCTAGCTGACTTGCCTGCATAGTTGACTTACCCACCCATTATCAAACTCTCTAGAGGAAACAGGGCAGAAAGGTCAAATAGAAGCAGTAAAGCCAAAGCTCTTTTACAAAACAGTTATTTAAGAAGTTCTCAGTGGCGCTGTTCATCTTCTGGAAGGGAGATCACTCCGTTCATTCCCTGCCCATCCTGTGTCATCAGCAGTAGCTTTGGACTCTTGGAGTAGAAGAAGAAAGCCTATTTCTACCTTGTTGCTGTTGTACACGCAGGTAAGCCTTAATTGAAATCCCAGAGAGACACAGTGCTAATAGAGCACTTTACAAACTGCAGTATCCTGTAGATTTTAACCACCACTTAAAATTTTGCTTTTTCTTATAGGAGGTTAAATTTAATGGCAAGATCTTTAAATTTTTATATATATAAGATATATATACACACACATATATACATATGTATGTGTATACACACACGTAAAATCAGAAAAAGTCCTTTCTTTCACCGTTTGTTCACTGCAGAATACTTACAGTAACTATCATTTACTGAGGACTTTCTTTGTGTCAGGTATTGTTCCTGGGCTTTGCTTATAAAATATAATTTAAGTCTCCTAAAGTACCCCATGAAACAGATACTATCATGATACCCATTTTTCAGCTGAGGACATTGAGACAGGGAAATTGAGTAAGTTGTCATGGCCCAACAGCTAGTAAGTGGCGGAGCCAGGATTCAAACCCAGGCAGAGGATGCCCAGGGCTGAAGCACACATTTTTCTCAATCGATTGGTGAGCAGCATGCAGTGCTTCACGTGTGAGAAGAATGCAGTGGGGGCATCATTTAGTAGGAATAGAATTTGAGTTCTTTGTGGTTATGGCCATTGTCTCCCTCTCTCAGGCCCTGTTGTGACCACTGGCAAACCTTTTCTGAGACAGGTGGTCAAGACTGAGTAGTCTGTGGCCTAGAAGAGAAAGAAATGTGCTAGCTAATATGAGGATGTGACCTGAGACCTCGCCTCCACTATAACCACAGTAAACAAGCAAGCTAATGAACCATAGATGTTTAGTGTGTCATCAGCATCTTTCATTTTTGTCATCCTGGGTGGCCACCATCGAGAAGGACGGAGTGCCCTCTATGAATATGTATTTAGCACTAGATACAGCAATTTATTCTTTTGAAGAGCACTTTATCATTTTGGTTTGGATAAATGTACAAACAATAATCAGTAGTTAGGGGTTTCAAGCTAAAATGGATGCCATTATTAGTGATTTAACACCTTTTCCTGTGAATTCCATGCATATTGCCAAGACTAGATCACGCTACCCATTTTTAGAAAAGCTTACTTTAAAACCTCTTGCACTATAAACCACTTGGCTCTCAGAACTACGGCAGTCACTAATTTCCAAACTCTGAATATGTAAAAGAAAGTACCCGCGCAAAAAACCTAGGAGGCTGCATAGGTCAGGACATTTGTTTAAACTACTAATAAAATTAGCTTTTTTCAGTTCCAGCTCCCTTTCTCCTATCTATTTGCCTTGCTAATAAGGCCTTACTTACTCCTGTTCAATTACTTAGTGCCATGATCCCTCTTATTTTTGGACTTTTTTTTATAATTTGAGCAGACTTTCCTAGTTCACATAAGAACTTCCATGATAACGGTGAAACATAAAGCCCGTTTGGTAAATAAGGATGATGACAACGATGAAATTGAACCCAAACTGAGCAAAAGAGCATCTCACAGCACAGAATTCATAACACTTTGAAACTTGGTCTTTACAGATATTTTTCTCTGCCTGAAACATGTGTGCTAGTTCTATTTATATAAGGGAATAGTGACATCCTGTGTGTAGCTAGACTAATTGCCTCTGTAATTAACCTATTTGAGGAGGAAGTTACACAGAAATAAAATATCATTGAGTATTGAAAGAGGCAATTTTGTCTTAAAGCAAACCTTTAACTTTACCAAAGGGCGTGGATAAAACAAAAAGATTGTTTCCTTCCCTTATTTTTTTCAGCATATGCCTTCCCTTCTTTTCCTTCTATCCTTTCCCCCAACTTCTTTTTCTTGTCTTTATACATTTCCACTAGTCCTTTCCATTTTCTCCCTGCTACCTTTATTTTCCACATTATAAGCTAAAAATGTTGTGTTATGATGAGTGAAGTTTCTATTTTTAAACCTAGAATTGGAGCGAGATGTAAGTGTAGTAAAAGGAAACAGCTTTTTTGTTTCAATGCTATTCAGATGTCTTTTTTGGTCAAGGGTAGGATATGCGTCGAATCATTTTGATGTCTTAGAGGCTGAGGACGAAAAATCTTACCCTTCTTCCTTATCCCTTGATTGGATATATCTTAATTAAATTTAGAGAAAGGTGTGACAGCATACAAAAGCAGGGTTTCTCTCAACCTCTTAAAACCAGCAGAAACTATTGGAAGGCAGTGTGTGGCAATAGAAGGAGTGCAGTGTTTGGAGTCAGAATTATTCATATCTCACCCCAAAAGTATGGTGAAGGGGGAACAAGAAGAGCAATCTTTTTCCTTTGTACCCATTTTCCAAAAGTGCTCCTTTTTTTTTTTTTTAACGTTTTAAAAGGTAAAATGTTACCACAACAAATGACAGAACAATGGAAGAAAGCAAGAGCAAGATGCATGTAGGAGAAACTAGTCAAAATAATCCTGCTCTGTGTGTCCTAACTCACCAAACGATGGCGAGATCCAAGTGTCAGAGGCCTCACCCAGTCATAACCTCATGTGTAATCCCCTGCCGATGATCAAACTGGTATTTTGAATCAGATTGCTTAAGACTTTTTTCTTGCCATAACAAACGGAATGTTATAATTGATCTATTTTTCAAATCGAGTAACTGTTTGTATTTTGCACATTCTATTGGCTGAAAGAGTTCAATTTATAGCTATGCCCATTACTAAGAAGCATTTCTTTGTGAAATATTTGAGAATTTTAAGCCAAAGTAAACTTAGTGTGTATATGATGATTGCCAAGAATGGAATAGTTGGAATGGCAATGTTTTCGAGGTTCAACCGCAGTGAACTTGTATTCCTCAACTTCCAGGGTAAACCTTCCTGCCCCTTTCTTTATCTGTGAAGTAGGGATTTCTTTATTCCTCCTAATTAAGGAGGAATTTTTTTACCTCCTTAATAAGGTAATTGTGACTTCAGTGAAGAAACATTTGTGTAATACTAGACATAGTGCCTGTAAATAAATGCTTAATAAATAGTAGCTAATATTATTTTAGACAATGTTTGATAAAGCAAAAATAATTTGGATATCAAATAGTTTATTGTAAAGATATTTAACCTCACCTGGTTGAACTGTTCTTCAAGTGGATTTGTTTAATGACTTATCCTTGCATTTACTGTTTTGTAATCTTTACTGTAGTAACCTTTCACTTCTATTGATAATTTATATTAGCAATAACTACATTACCATTCTTGGAAGACAGTGAAAGGACATTTTTTTTTTTAATAGCTAAGATACAAAGCAAAGAGGGAAAAAAAAAACACTTCAGAGAGTTTTCCTGTGCATCACCTTTGTGATTAATCTTGTTATCACTAATGATTATCAGATTGCAAAGAGGCCTTCTTGTGCATAAAAGGAAACCCTCAACTTTACAAAAATAGTTGTTCAGTCATGGCTCTATTTTGGCAATTGTGCTAATTAAATGTAGTATCTATAATTATTGAAGTGTCCAGCCTTTTTACACAAATCTCCCATCTGTTTTCTTGGTGATCTTCAACAAGACAGGTAATTACATAAATAAGAAACTCAGAAAAACCATCTTCTGGAGATTCAGATTCATTCTCTTCTTATTATCACAAGATAATTCACTTATCCATTTAACAAATATTTATTGGGTGCCCATTACATGCTGCACACTGTGTCAGTCTTGAAAATATGCTAATCAACAAAGTAGACAAAGCACAGATTTTACAGCCTGGCAGAGAAAGTACATAACATAAAACAAGCAATTACAATAGGATATGTGTGTCTTTAAAATCAAGAAAGTTTGTTTGGTCTTTTAGTCAAAAGGGGGTGTGTATTCCCAATGGTGGGTGGTGGGGGAGGAGTATTCCTAGCTCCTTTGAACTTCCGTAGCATTTTGTCTGTACTTCCACTTGGAAACCCCTTGGCTTTGCATTCTAGTTCCTTATGATTGTGGCATCTGTTCTAGACTGCAAGCTTCTTAGGAGGCGGGCAGGACACAGGTGGGCTTCTTCTTAGGATTTTTCACAGAACATACACTTCTGTACTGCATAGAGTAAGCACTAAATAAATGCTGTTGAAGACATGCAGCAAGGAAAAAGTCCTAGAGACTTGTTTTTCGTGTCCTTTTTGTTTTACATTCTTAAATATTTCACTTTGAAATCTCTCTTTCCTATTAATGGTGACAGAGGAAGGTAAATAACCAAGTGAAAGTCATTGTTCCTCCTTTGTTCCCCTTACTCACTAGTCTCTCAAGATTTAATCCACAGTAAACTTCTCTGGAGGAAGTTAATTATTATTTGTAAGACCTTCAAAGTTTGTGCTACAGAAGTCTGACTTTAGTTGCCACATGCAAATTAGAATGAAAGAAGCATCTATTATTTGTGGTCTGGCATACTCTGGGGTACCATGATCAACCTTTTTTCTCTATTGCTAGACCTATCTAAAGAGTTAATGGTTAGGTGAGTTAGTATCTAGTTTTGAAAAGTCTACACTCTTCATTGGTTATGAGAAAGATATAATGTTTAATGAATGGTTTAGTATTCATTTGCCATTGCTGAAGTCAAAAAGCATTCAGAAACTCTAAAACATAAAATTGAATCGTAACAGTTTTTTAAAAATGGGAAAATAATCAGCTATTACACAGGCATTCCAATTCACAACTTAAGAAAATTCAGTATTAAAAATGATAAAGGGAAGATTTCGGTGAAGAGAATGAAGTGCTTGCATATTCTTCTGGTGGGCACCGAGGTACGCTGAGATTGAGAGGCCTGGGCGTGGTGTCGCCTGCAAGCTGGAGTGTAATTTAGTGAGCTGACAGGAGGAGTGAAGTATCTCCTCAATATCTGTGTTTGGCAGAAAAGATGAATGCATACATCAGGAAACAATGTTTAAGTGTTTTATTTCCTTATTTCAGCCTGTCAAACTGTCAGTGTAGTTAATGGCCACCAAGAGAGAAAGGGAGAGAGGAAGGAGGGGGAACAGAGAGAAACAAAGGTGCCATGGAATCTGCAAAGAAAAGAAACCAGGAAAGCATTTGCATGTTTCTGTGGCACAGTGGTCAGTCAGACAAAAATAACTCACTATGTTCATCCCTCTACTGAAGCCAGATGCACCGGTTCCCCACCTACAATCCCTGACCCTTTTCTCTCCTTCATTTACGTCCTTAATCATTGCTTTCCCTTACTTTGATCTCTGCGATTCTTTTCACCGAAGTCTAGGTCGATTATCAATACTTAAGGGATTATTTTATGTTATATTGGTAGTATCCAGTTTTGCTCAGTTTTCCAAGTTTACTATCTGGTTGGTATTGTTTAGAAAATCTGATGTTAATGCTGTTTAATAAAAATGTTCACTCTTCTATATGAAATAATCCCTTTTTTACCCTTTTGAGTGTTTTAAAGTCAACAAAGAATAAATTGGACCTGATTTTGACCAATTGCATCTTTCTTTTTTCCAAAAAGACGCTGAGAGTGCAATGCCTAATTCAGACGTTTTACTCTTTGGAGTAATGAACTATTTTAAATGTCTAGAAAAATCTTAGCACACCCAGGGATTTCTATTTTATAAAAGGGAAGTGTTTATATGGCCATAAGTTATTTTTCCACAGAAATAGAAGAGCCTCTTAGCATTTACCTCTGTGTCAAACTGTGAGTTTAAAATATTTGAATCCAGTGAGGAATACTTTTCATAATGAACACTTTTGGTTGCCTTATAAATTGAAAGCATTTAATTAGGAGAAAAAATAATTTGTTTTTACGTATCAATTTTAAAATCTTATAAAATGATCTAAGGAATCAGTATCGTGAGGTAGTAAATATAGTGAGTCCTGAATCGGGCCAGTCATCAGATCACCTGGAAGGCATTTAAAATGCCCTTGGGCCACACCCCAGATTTTCTGGGTGACTATCTCCAGGGACCGGGGCCCAGCATGTGCCTGTATAAGATGCAGCCGCTACCCCACCCCCAACCCCCAGCCCTCAGGTGATACGGTGATTAGCCAGGCTAAGAACCGTGCCCTGGAAGGAGCACCTCTCCAGCTATCAGGACAGTGCTGGCTGATTTCTAACATTATCATTTACTCACTGAGTAACCATGGGGCCTATCACAGACTTTTGGGGACCAAATTTATTCAACGCTATACAATTTGTATGACCTTTTCTACCCCTAAAATCTTATGACTTCATTATATTAATGAGGTTTTAAAAAGTTTTAAACTCAGGTACTTTAAACCTGAGTTAAAGTACCCGCACACACATTGCTTCTTATCAGTTTTGATTCTTAATTTAAATTAATAGAACTAACAAACAACAACAAAAAGTCGAAGAATCTCCCTTCTCGCCCCCAGTTTGATTTAAGCATTCTTGATTGGACCTCTCATGTCATGATACCAATCATATATATTTAATCATTAAAGTAAAAATTTACTAGTCTGCTCTTCAGATCTTCAGCTGCAAAATTGAATTCTTCTCCACCCACCCAAACATGATTCATCATCAGTGCTCCTATCCTAACAAATGACACTACCCTGCATCCTCTTGGATTAGCCAGAGACCAACAGTCACCTTCTCTCTCATTAATCTTTGATATCCTAGGTTGATTTTGCCCCCTAAAATACTGTTCATTCGTCAGCTTCTTTTTATTTCTATCACCATGCATCCTGGGTGAAGGTGCCGTCTTTGCTGGATTTTCCAATAACCTCTCACTTGAGAGTCACTGCCTGCCCTGGTAGATGCTCAGCACTCCACAGAGATTTTAAACATGCAAATGTGATCATAGATCAGATGCAAAACTGTCTTTTCACAGTGCTTTTCACTGTGCTTACGACACAGACCCAAATCTGTAACAGGATCTGCAAGGCCCTGTGTGATCTCTCCTATCCATCCACCTCTCACCTTCTGAACTTCAGGCCGTTTTTCAGTTTTTCAGACTGAAAAACTGGGGTGTGCTCCCTTCCCATCTTAGGGCTACTGAGTTTTCTTTTCTTTCTGCCTAGAAAGTTCTGCACCTCCAACTCATACTTTTCAGATCAGCTGAAGTGACATTTCCTTGGGAGAACGTTTTCTGAAGCCCCAGCTATGATTGGGTCTACCAGCTATGTGCTCATAGAGAATACCTTGCATTTTCCTCCAGAGCATTTCTCACAGTTAGCAATTTTATATTAGTACAATGGTTAATTTTAATCTAATCTATAACACTGTAAGCTTGGGAGGGGTGGGGATCTTGACTAATTTGTTCACCCTGATTTCCTAATTCTTCAAATAAGTGTGTAGTATAAAGTAGGTTCTTAAATATTTGTTGAGTAAAAGAATAAATGAATCAATGGAAGGAAAGTGCTCACTTATGCAGGAAGACCCCACACCCCACTCTCAATGTGTACCTTTTCCAGCCCTTTGCTCTTTGTAAAGCATTATCATTTTTCTGCAGCAAGGAATGGTAATCCCTCAACCTGCCCCCGTTTTGCATTCTCTGTCCCAGCATGAACTCTGTCCATCTGAACTCCTGACTTCAACCCTTTCCTGTGCTCCTCTGAGGTTAAAGAGCCGTGCAAAAGCAGTTGCTCTGGGCCTGTTGCTGCACTCTTGAGAAGAGGTCTAAAATTGCGCATGGTTCTCTAGAAAAAAATACAGGTAAAGAAGAGGCCCATCCCTAGTTTCTTCACAGGAACTAAAGATTCCATTTTCTGGGTTCCCCTGTTTGCTCAAGTAAAGGGTTGCTCCTTAGAGGGTACATAAATCTTACATCTGACCTGGCAAATCAGAGTGTCAGCTTCCTGTCTTGATATAACGTACTGACACAGGGTATTGGCAGCAAGGCAGCTTATAGTGCTGCATTAATCCTGAGGAATGGAGCTTCGTTATGGCAGGGTATTTATTGTCTGCTCTTCACAGATATCATAGTCACCATAAAACATAGTGACCTGGGAGACTGGACCCCCTGTCATGAACCTCATGCATTAAAGGCCCCCTTCGAGGCCCTCTTCTGGCTGTACCACCATTGGTGGTATGTGAGAAATCCATGAGACCCCATTCTAGACATGTTCTAGGTACCCCATACCTTGTAATTCTTTCTTCGAAGCCCTTGTACCTGCCAATGAGGCCTGTGCAGGCTTCTTCCATGGCTTGTCTTTCAGAGGTCACACTCCGCCACCGGGGGTGTGCGATCCTAGGCCCAGTGGTGGCCAAGGGCCAGCTGTTTGACAGGGGCTGGCCACAAAGAGGGTGTCTTTCCACTTGTTCTCCTGTCATGGGTCCCCAAATGTTAAGGAGATCCTAGAGAGCAGATGAGAGCATTAAGCAGAAGGTAGGCAATTAAAAGAGGACAGACGATGAAGATCCGAGGAACATCACATCAAGGACCAGACAAAGTAATACTTCACTAGATGAATAAATAAACCAATAAATATCTGAGTAAAATATCTTTTGAAAAGAGAAGTCAACAAGAAAAACCAGAATTAGCAAAGTAGAGCCTTGATTTTTACAGCATGACTCACATGTAGCCAGTACCAGCCATGAATGTTGGGACATTTGTTCTAGAGAGAGCTCATGGTGATGATCCGTCAGATGAACCTGTTGGATCTACTTGTTAGGACCCCACTGGAGCCCAGTATCTTATTCAATTTTTTTTTTTGAGAGAGAATTGATTTTGTATTTGTTTACCATCATATAATCAATATATAGTCTTTTCTCAGAACTTTCAATAGTGAAGCAGAGAGAACTTGTTCTTTCCATTTCTGAGAAGAAAAACTGATAACCTAAGGAGCAAATCAGTAGCATAGTTAGAATTGACTGTTGTGAAAACACCTGCCCATTCTCTTCTCTCCTGAGCTAACAAAATGTCATGACAGGCGAAATGTCCAAATCTGATACTACTAGAGGAAACCAGGAAGGGACGAAGTGTGAGACGTCTTTGCTTTCAAGATGCTTAAACAATTTCCTTCAACAGGCAGCTCTCTTCCCTTCAGCCAACAGCTTTCTCTTTCACGGTGTCTTCAGAATCTTTTGCAAAGTTGAAAGAGCTGTAATTTTAATGTAACTATTATATTCAAGACATTAATGACCTGGATCACTGAAAATAACCATGGTAACAGGTGAGAAATCAAAGATAGTTAATTTAATTGCCACAGAAAGAAAATAAGTGCAAATAATCTATAATTCTTCATTTCCAATATGTACATGTTATTTTCTTGCTGCATTAATTACCCAATAGTTAGACAGAAATTATCTAGTTGTTGCTCTGTGACTCTGCGTTGTATTTGAGTAATGGTTTTCACTCTCATAACTAATCATTGTAATTTCTTACCTCAGCGGTTTAGGCTGCCCTGAACTGGGTAACATGTTCATTCAGTTGACATTGGCAATTTTTAATAACAATAAACGTGATACTTTAAGTATAGAGGAAAGGAATTAAGCCATTCTTTCAACATAGGTGACTAGAGGCCACTCGGATTCACTACCTCTTTACAAATCACTAAGGAACTGGTACTGTTTTTTAGAAAGACTTCAAAATTCCACTCAGTTTCTTAACTCTTTTTCTAGGAGTTACTGGAATATTCTTATATCGCTCGGAAGTGAGGAGCAAGTTATAGTATCCTAAGTAGGGACTTGTTGAGCATCACTGCCAGGGATATTACATATACATTTTGTTGTGTGCCTGTTGCAGCTCAAATGTTTTGCTAGGCTGGGAATACAATGGTCAGTAAGACAGGGAGAGAGAAATAGATGATAAAGCAGGGAATCATGAGTCATGAGCACATTTAGATAGTTTTTTATTTTAAGTCAGTTCAGATACTCTACAAGATAGTAGATAGATGGTATTTAAATTTCCAGACTGCATGGAAGAGTCTTATAGTATAATAAAGTATGGGATAATCAGTCTTATAATCAAAAATAATATTTACCATTTAATGAATGCTTTCTGTGTCCCAGACAGAAAGTCATTTAATGCTCATGCACATACACATACCTACCCCCATCAGTGGATTCTTTTATCTCCGTTTTTCACATAAGGAAGCAAAGGTTTTGTAGCTGACCAAAGTCATCTAAGGAAATGAGTGAAAGGGAGCAGATCTCAGTCTAGGCCTTGCCCTTGCTAAGCTGTAAGGTTTCTACAGAAGGAATAAGCAGGAGGCTTTTCAGCGCTGGCACTTTCAATCGCCAGTGCCCAATGACTAGAATATTAAATTTTAATTGAGTCTGTTTCCTGTTTTAATTACACACTACCCAAAACCATTTCAGAAAGAATCTGTCACATCTTTTAGATGTTTCTCAATCTCCTTTGGCAATTTTGTCTCAAAAACAGCCTCAGTAAGAAATAAGAAGATAATAAATGAAGAAATGTAGATACAAGCTAAAAAGGAAAAATAGAGCCACCTCACACCCATCAAGATGGCTACTATCAAAAAAACAATGAGCATCCGCAAGGTTGCAGAGAAATTGGAACTCTCGTGTGCTATTGGTGGGGATTGCAAAATGGTCCCATCGCTGTGAAAAATAGTTCCTCAAAAAATTAAACGTGTGATTTACCATATGACCCAGCAATTCCTCCTCTTTATATATCCAAAGGAATTGAAAGCATGGTTTCAAAGAGATATTTGTATGCTCATGTTTATAACAGTGTTATTTGCAATAGCTAAACAATAGACGCAACCCAGGTATCTAATGATGGATAAATGGATAAACAAAATACTATATATACATACAACTGAATATTATTTAGCCTTAAAAAAAAGGAAATTCTGATACATGCTATGATACGAATAAAGCTTGAGGACATTATGCTAAGAAAAATACGCCAGTCACAAAAAGATAAATACTAACTTTGTGAGTATTCCGCTTATGCGAGGTACCTAAAGTAGTCAAAATAAAGGAGACAGAAAGTAGAATGGTAGTTTCCAGGATCTGGGGGTAGTGGAGAAAGAGCACGTGTTTAATGGGTATAGTTTTAGTTTTGCAATATGAAAAAGTTCTGGAGATCGGTTGCCCAAGAATATGAATGTACTTAACATGACTGAACTCTACATTTTTAAATAGTTAAAGTGGTAAATTTCATGTTAATACGTATTTTATCACATTGAAAATTTTTAAAGGAAGTATGAAAGGTTACATGACAGAGAAGAACTGGGGACAGGGGGAGAACCTCATTAGATAAGTTGTTCAGCAAAGACTTCTCTGAGACGTGAATGACACCATGGAGCCAGCTCTGCCAAAAGCTACGGAGAGAGAGATCTCACTAGGTAGAGGGATCCACAGATATAAATCCCTCTGTTGAGAAAGAGCTGGGCAGTTTTAAATGAAAAGTCAGTGGAGCAGCAACAGAATGACATATGATGAGCTTGGAGCAGGGTAGAAGGGGCTGATCATAGAAGGACCAGTAGGCATGGAAAGGACTGCATTATCATTATTACATTTTGGTTTTATTTCCGAAGGCTCCTTGTGTCTTAGGAGATCATAAACTTTCGAGTATCCATTTTGTTTCAAAACTAGTAATTGACACACTTCTTAATGTCATGGTTCAAATAGCTCTTATTACATAGACTCAATTAAAATATATTCAGAAGTGATGTGTTAACTTGGTGAGTTTTCTTTTTTTATTATTATTAATTTTATTATCTGCGGAGCAATTGCACCTTGAAAAAATTTTCCTTTATATCTGTCTGCCTTGGTAAAATAGCAGTGAACCACTACTTAAAACACTGCATTCATTTTATACTTGAAAGTACTTCAAAGCATCTCTGGAAGTTTTTTGGGGCCAGGTCAGTTCATCAATCCATACTACAATGATTTCAGAGACTCTGGAGGCCCTAGTTTAAGCAATTAGTATTGCTAACTTTGCTGAAAACTGTCTAGCATGGCACTTAGCAGTGTCAACTCATGACAGATATTTTAATACTGTAGTCACATCCTAGAGTTGTTAATGTACAGAATTTAAAAGTTTATCAAAGTGGCAGCTGTCATCATTTAAATACATTTTCTTAAGTATAGTCCAAAAAGCAAAAGTTGCTAAAATTCAAACATGTATTTTATTGTTAAATCTCCTTTACACATTGATTTCTTTTGATGACAAAGCTACTACTTAAAGTATTAATAACCCTAAATTCAAGAGATCTATTGTAGATCATGGTGACTATAGTTAATAACAATATATCGTGTCCTTGAAAATTGCTAACAGAGTAGATTTTATGTGTTCTCACCACAAGGAAATGAGAAGTATGTGAGGTAATGCATATATTAATTGGCTTGATATAGCCATCCACAATTTATATACACTCGTCCCTGGGTATCCTTGGGGCATTGGTTTCAGGACTCCATGTGGATAACAAAATTTTCAGGTGCTCAAGTCCCTGATATAAAATGGTGTAATATTTGTATATAAGCTATGCACATGCTTCTGTATACTTTAAATCATATCTAGATTACTTATAATAGCTAATACAATGCCTATGTATCACTTCATTTGCATGGATTCAGTGTAGTACTCAGTGTGCAGCAAATTCAAATTCTGCTTTTTGGAACTGTGTAGAATTTTTTTTTCCCAAATATTTTCAATCCGAGGTTGGATATGGAGGGCTGACTGTATATATCAAAACATCATGTTGTACACCATACATACATTTTTTAAAATTTTTGTTAATCAAAAAAAGAAAAAGGGTACTCCAAAAAATAAAGTATTAATAACTCTGAAAAAGACATATCCATTTTAATAGAATGAATGCATTTATGCTATGTTCTGCATCACATTTTTTTCTATTTCATATAGGTCTGGAAATTTTATGTTACATTAGAATATTGTTCCCTGCTATTCAAGGTTCAGCATGGAGTAGCAGTTCTAAAAGAGTTCTCATCTGACTTTTCTTACCACATCTGGTCTGACATTTATCTCAGATTATCAGTAATGTGGAAGGGTTCTAGGAAAATTTCTCTAAATGCATCAGTGATGTTCATCCCCCCGCACTTCAGCGAAGGGAGTTGAATGTGCAAGACTGGAAGTTTGACTTTGAAGAAAAGCAGAAATATATTTATAATGGGATGACATGTCAGTTGAAACTTAAAGTTGATGAAGTATAAGTGTGTTTGGACCAAACAATCAAACACGGAGGCAGGGTGGTAGGAGTGATTTATGGAAGTAAATGAGAAGAACCTCTTCCTGGGCCGCTTTGTTTACACTAGCATGCAGTAGTGGAACAGAAGGAATAGGTGTGCCTAGAGAGCAACAGAACACGTGTGCAACTGTCGTGAATGAGCCCCAAACTAAGCTGGTAGTACCCAAGTGTTATTTGTTCTCCTTCATGACAATTCTATTAATGCCTTCAATGAAGTAGGGGTAAACTTCACAGTTTATCCATGTGCAATTTAAGAATTTCAAGTACTACAAAAGCAGTAACATGGAAGAAACTAGTATTTTAAAGTATTTAGATCCTAGAATGAATGGTTAAGTGCAATAATCATATCACAATTCTTTCAGAATTATCCTGTTAATTTTGTACTGTTTCATTTGGAGTCGCTATATTCATAGTCTTATTAAAACTACTGCTAATAATTCATATAATCAATAACAGGTCATTGTCAAAGAGATGTAAAGACCATGACCCTTTTCTTAAAATGAGCTTTTAAATAGTTTGGAAGACCCAGCTGAAGCATGAAACCATAGAGCAAGAAAGTGGTTTTTGGACAGGTGGAAAACCAGCAGAGAAAAAGGGCTGGGTGAACTGGGAGTTCCTAGAGAACTGTAGCTGGCCTGGAAGTTTGTGTAGGCAGAGAGGGAGGCTCTGACAGTTTGCTCTCCTGAAGTCTCGCAGAGGGAAATGTTTGTGAAGTTTTAGGATTTATGGTACAATGCCTGTGAATTTTGCATTCCGTTCCACAGTATAGCAGTATTCATTCTAAAATAAAATGTTGGCCTTACAGTCAAATTATTTCATTTTTTTTTCCGAGTCTGAGATGCCAGGAAGTTACAGCCTGTTTCACCTGTGCTATTCTCTTACCCGGCACAGCACCACATCCCCCCAGGAGTGCGACTGACCACTCCAGTTCGAGAAATGCAGCTGTACAGGACCACAGTGCACTTAAACGGAAGAGCCTTTTCTTGGCCATTAGCATGCAATTGGGCTGAGTAAATAAGAGTTTCTTTAATCATTAAAAGACACTTACACGATATGGTATGTGTACACATTCTTTTCTACGAGTTTGATGGGCTTTATAAGCAGCCCAGGTTACCTTTTTATAAGTATAACTGGGGCCCAGATGGTTCCATTTGTTGATAACAGTACATTTTCAATGATACACTGTATGATTGGATGCAAAATCAACATCCTCCCAAGTTTTGTTTTTCAAGTACAAGCCTTTGTTTTGTATGAATTATTTCCTTCTGAAACCTTTTCGACCTTTGTCAAAAATATTTCTCAGTTATTCAGAGCACATTGGTGGGCTCTAAATAAAAGACCACCCAAGCACATCCCCTTTAAAATTGCACTCCCAGTGAGCAGCACAGAAGCATTCTATCACTGATGAGAAGGAGAGAGTCATTTGCATGCTTGAAAAAGGTCAGGACTCTTTCGTCAGCTAAGAGGCTGGTCACTGTGGCTTTGTGTCGTCACGGTTAAGGGTGTCATGGTGGCACAGCAGTCACCAGCACTCATCTCCAGCATGGAAGCCTGGACCCGCGCTGTTCAGAGGGGAGCAGCATTCCTCCGTGGTGCCAGGGCTGCCCCCCGACACTGTCCCCATTTGTGTCAAATGCCAAATCGCAGGCTGGCCGGGTAGCAATGAGAGCACATGCAGGAAAAGATAAGGAACTTAACAGGGATTTTAAAGCACCATTTGTGTTCCATAATTTCTCTTTCTTTGATGAGCATGAATACTTATTCTCAAGTGCCTGAATTTTTAAATCATCCAAAGTTATAAAGTAATACTAAAACCTTTTTTGCCCCAAATCCCCACATTAACAATTTACACAACACACAGTTGGCTTGCTGGCCGCAACATTGCTTCTCCTGTCCTCACCAAAGACTTTTCTTTCTCCACTATTTCTGCCTTGAATCCTTCCCCACAAACCAGCCCCTCCTACTTCTTCCCTGTGACTCAACCAGAGCAGCTAGTTTTTTGGCAGGAACATCCATTCAAGTATTCATTTAGTAAACATTTCAGTATCTGCTATGTACCTATACTGTCCTTAGGATTGGTGATATAACAGTGAATAAGACAAAAATCTACCAAATGTGAAGCTGAGAGCAGATTAAAAGTACAAGACTGGATCATATGATACCCTAGTTCAGTTCCACACATATCATACATAGAAAGAAATACATACTCTGTATGATCTATTTTTTTATGTATATTTATCTGTCATCATCTATTTCTCTATCTCACTGTATTATTTCTTTTGGGTCCTCATTTTAACTTACTAAAGTTCAAGTAGACAGGGGCATGCATTGGACCTAGGGGGATGTGGGGAGCCTAGGAGTAAGCTGTTTTGCTCTACTTTTCTTTGCTTTATGCTACCATGGTACAGATTTGAAGATTGTAGAGGGGATAAATGATAAAGACAAGAACCTGCAAAGAAGTGTCTCAGGCAGACCCACCATAGGGAGTAGAAGAAGACAAAGATGGTGGACTTCTAGGAGACCAGATAAGCCATTGGCCTGGCACTGATTTCACAAGACACATTAGATCCATAATGTGAACGCTTTTACTTCCCTATATTTTCTTTTAAGCTTGCTTTTAGGACAATGAAGAGTTTCTAATTTAAGAAGGTGGTTGTGGGCATTCCAAGCCATAGGCATAAGTGTGACATAAATGGTGAAATGAGTTTGATATGGCTATAGGGAAGTGTAGTATTGGGAAGTGATGAGGCTAGGAAATTAGGCAGGAGCCAGATAAAGAAGGCTTTTTATTTACCATTTGGTACTTTTTTCTGAATGCTATGGGGATCCTTTAAATACAAAAATCACATGAGTGACATACTTGGATTTACAATTTGATAGATTATTCTGGTTTCATTGTGGAGTTTAATGGAAGGGTAGAAAAATCAAGAAGGAGGGATTTTTCTCCTCCTCCAAGAAGGAAGGAGAAAAATCAAAAAATCAATCAAAGTTTCAGACCTTGGTAGCTAGAAGGATTTTAATAGCTAATAATTAAAGGACAAGTTTAACAGGATGATATAGTTGGTTCAGTTGGTGACAGAGTAAATTTTTTTTTGCATGTAAGACATCCAATTGGAGATATCTAGTAGGAAAAGGAAGGTATGTAGGTCTGGATCATATCAAAGATGTATAGGTTGGAGGTGTAGATTTGACAAGAAATTGATGATCAGAGAGTTTGGATGAGGTCACTAAGAGTGAATGCAAGGAGTGAGAAAAGAAGAGAATCAGGAATGGAGCCCAAAGAAACATTTCATTTTAGGCATATTATGGATCAGAAAAAGTTTACAGGCTGGTCTGAGAAACTCATCACAAATGTTTGATGTTTATAATTCAAGATTTCCTTTAAGTTCTTTCCTATAATTCTTCCTTGGTGGAAAGAATTAAAAATGAACCTTAGAATAATATGTGGCCATAAATTAGGACCTGGTTTTAAAATAATTTTGAATACTTTACGTGTCCATTGGGGTCCAGTTGGGAAAGCAAAGTTCATGTCTGATAGTTCAATAGAGGGAATTTAACACAGGGGATTAGTTAAGATGCGGACTATCAATAGCAGGAAGCCACCACTACCTTAGTGCTGGAGCAACCAAGGGAGGAGGCTGTGTTACTAGAACACAGGAGCCAAAGCTGCCCAGTGGGAGCTGGACCCAAAGGAGGGTCTGCCTTGTTGGGGCTGGATCCCAAGGGAATCAGATCTTCATGGAGATGCCTCCTGAAGCGGAGAGAGACGCCTTCTGTCTCCCCCATTTACTTTATTCTGCCAGTTCCTCTCATTAGAGAAATCTGATATGAAGCTGGTTAGCAATAGAGCCTGGAGAAGTATTATTTGCAGGATTTAACCCCCTGTGATACAGAACAGTGTAGGGTGGGGGTCAGTCTCGTCTGAGAGCAAACAGATCATTTATAGGCATATCTCTAAATAGATTTTTTTAATAAAGTCTTGATTATAAATGTAGAGAATCAATAAAGCATGATGTTTGATTTATTATTATTATTAAATCAGATGCTTTTTACTCCCACTTATTTTATCCGACTGAAACCCTATTACATTACTAACCATCTTTTAAAATTATCTCACAACATGCAGACTTTTATATTGTGACATTTTCATAAGATTGTGGCTTTTTCTTATATTAGTAGGGCCTAAGAAACAACAACAAAAAAAATGCAAAAACTGGTATTTGATTGCCCAGGTATCTATTAGAGCTAGAAACGCTCTATTTATACCAAATTTATACATCAGCTCAATGGTCTTGTCCGGTCTTCTTAGATTCCAGCTGCCTCAGTAGGGATGTGCACTTCGTCAAAACGAACTAACAACAACAAAAAGTTCTTTAGACAATTAGGCTTTCCTGGCTGGGCTTAAAATAAGTGAGTGTGTCGCGCTGTATTAAAAGGTGTGCTCTTGATAGAGTCTTTTTTGAGGTTCTCAATCAAAGGGCTCTGCTTTTCAGTGAGACCTTTAAACAGCATCGGCCTTTCCCTCAAAAGAGAAGGGCTAAAAAGAGAGCTGGACTCAATTGAACTTAACAGAAAATCCATTGGTGACCAATGGAGCAGAAAGGATGTGCTCAAATCACGGGGCTGAGCGCTCCGCTGCAGAGATCAGACAAGCCCATTGAGCGTCTGCTGGTTCACACCAGATTCGGAAACTTGTTCCCCAGCTTCAGCTCCCGGATATTTAAATGACAGTGTTTACCAGTTTTAGTGGGAAACCAATAAACAAAATATCAGTAGGTGGATTAGCTGTGTCAAGGTAGTCTCTTTGTTGGATTTTAGTTGCCTGGGTAGTGAGTTGGGTGCCCAGAACTTTGCTATACTATTATCATGTTGAATAGTATTTCATTGATTTGGTTCAATCTAACGCTAGGTCTCAGATGATCTTAAAATATCCATTCTGTTAATATAAGTACACTACCTTTCAAAGCAGGTTATTCAGTTGTGACTATGAAATAACTTACATGGTTTAATAACAAACAAACAGAAAAACCTTTGTATACTGTTTGAGGTTGGATTGAAGCTCTGAAAGGGAGATTATGTGCAAGCGGTTTATCGGAGAGGTCCCTTGGGAGCCTCTGTAAGAGAGGAGGCAAGCAGGATTGGACATAGGTGACAGGGGCCTGCAAGGCAAGCCCTTCGGCTTTAACCATAAGGGAGGCAAGCGGCCGAGCCACTGCGGCTCTCTGATCCTCACATCCAGACGTTGGGTGTTGGCCTCTGCCAGGGAGGATGCTTACCTTGGGTAAGATGGCTCCTTTCAGCTGAGGAAATTTCCACTTTCCAGAAGTGACTCAATTGTGAGCTGTCTGCAGCCCACTTTCCCTATAGCTGGGTGATGACCATCTGTGTCCCGAAGGAGAACCTGTGTGGCACAGCCCAGTGTCCACTACATCTGATTACTGTCATGTCCCAAGTATTCACTTCTGTCAGATCCAGCCCTGGAATTCTGGTATGAGTTACCAGCATTTTTATAGCTATACTAACATTTAACAGTTTTCTTTTGTGCACTCATTTCTTTGTCCTATTTTTCTCATTTTATCCAATGATCTTGGAAAAATGGAAATCTGATTCCGTCTCTCCTCTGAAGAATCCTGGAGTGGCTCCCGTTTCGCTCGGGATAAATGTCTAAATCCATAACAGGGCTTATGTTTTCCTGTGTGTCGACCTTTGTGACTTCTTATCTTGCCATTTACGTTTTTTGCTTTTTGTGATGTAACCACTGTGTCCTCCTAACCTCAGGACCTTTGCATGTACAAGTTGCACCCTCTGCTTGGAATGCCCCAACTCTTTCTGCTGCTCCCAGTCATATGCTTTCCCCGTTAGCTCCTGCTAAGGGCCCTTCCATGAATCCTTTCCTGATTCTCCAGAGGAGGTAGCATTCCTTTCACATATGCTCCATACTTCTACTGCACTGCATTCTCTACTTTTTCTCAGTAACTGTGTGTGTGTGTTTGGGGGGGGGGGGTAGGGTGCAGAGATTGATTATTTGTACGATGTCTGTTTTTACCATTGGACTATAAGCTCCAGGAAAGGGAAGCTGGCCCCTTTGATTAGCCTTATACCCTGCTCTTAGTATACTGCCTGGCAGGTAGTACATGACAAATGTATATTTGTGGAGTAAGTAAGAATAAATAATCAACCTGAAAACAAAACCCGGAGATGACTCTGGTTAACCTAAAAAAATACAGCATGATGCACAACCACCATTTCAAGCATTAAACATCAACTTTATTTCCTAAATATGGGTTTAAAGTATAATATATTTATTTCACTTTTCTATATTTTACTATATTTCTAGTCTCCCTTATTCTCTGTAGTATATATAAGAATATATATGTATTCTATATACATAACATGAAATGAGTTTTACATGAAGAACAGAATACACACTCGTCTGGCCTGGTCTTGTTTTATAGCTATCTCAGCCTTTTAGCATTTCAATACATCATAGTGCATGTACCCACTAAGGATTTCAAATAACTTGTATAAAATTTAGAAAATATTTGAAATATCTAAGCAAATAATCAACGAAGAGATCTATTTGTAATAGCTACAAAATAAACTTTTTATAAATGTGAATTATTCTATAAATGCAGGCCTTACTAATAAAGAATATTGGAAATTAGTCAATGATACTAGGGTTTATAGGATTCATATTCAACTAGATAAATAAATTTTCCATTATTTCTACTTGTGTTTCAAAAACCAGGGAAAAGAAAGATCTTTGACATCCCTTAAATGAATGATTTAAAATGTTTTACTCCTTTAATTTTATATTTAAAAGTAACATGGAGTACATCTCAGTCTAGGTGGAAAAGTCATCTTTCTATGCAAAAAAGATTTTGTATCACCTTCTGGTTACATGTGACTCTAGAAAGTTCTTGTGTCATTTCTTAATACCAAATAATTCTAAATACAATTTTAATATTGTGTGACCTATTTATAGTTCATTTGTTAAAAACCATATGGCAAAAGTTTCAGTGCCTTAAAGGTGTACCCATTAGCAAAAATTTTCTTTCCTGCTCTAGTAGCAGTGTTGCTTTTAAGACTATTTTGTGGCAATGTCATTTTTAAGAACTCAGGAAACACATGTATACCAAACTTAAAAGGGGCCGTTTGAGAGCTCATCTTTTAAAATTCAGATTTGGAGATATAATGCCAATAAATTGGATAATGGTTTTAATAATGCAGCTGGGAATTGTCAACTAGGGGTAGTGTCTGATTAAAGAACTTACAGGAAGTAGAGTGGACATTGTTCCTATGCTCAGATGTTAGAAGCCATGTATACAAAAGAAACTGATAATGTTCTCTGGGGAGACGTTTCTCTCTTTGATTTTTCCAAAAACACATACTGAGTGATTATTGCTTGTGCTCTGGTTAAGCTTTGGTAATGTGATGGTCCCCTTGCCATCTAAATCACTGACTGTGATAGAGAACTCTGAGATTTCTGAGATCTCACGCTCTTGGTTTCGTTTCAGTAAGCATCCTGGTCATCTTAACTTAAATTTACATGGTGTGAATTTGGTGTGTAACTCCACAAAAAAAATTTTAGTTTGGTTGATACAGGTCCTTTTGCAAAGTTTATTTGCTTGGAAAATACCCAGAGGCTTGCATTTGACTATGGAAATATCTGGGTCCCTTCTATATTCCCTGCTCCATTAGGTTTTCCTTTAATAGAGAGGATTGTATTTGCTGTTCTATCGTGACAGCTATGCGTTCAGGTTGCCCTTTCTTATCTGTTCTACTCCTTCTCATATATTTTAGTTTTATATTGCATGTGACTCTAACAAAGAAGGGGCATTTACTTTTCTTTCTTTCTTTCTTTTTTTTTTTTTTAAGCAAATTGTATTTAGGCAGTAAAGCCAGATGGTTTATATGATAAGTACTTTATGAAAGTAAGACATGTCACTATACAAGAATTTATTAATTGTCTGAATAGTATATTCAGTTGTACCTAATGATATGCTTGAGTCTTCATGTAAAAATTTCCTATTTGATTTTCTTGGCTCTCAACTGATGCATGCCATAAATGGAAATTCTTCAACGGTAGGGTCATGTCGTATTGATCTTGTCCGCCCAATCCCAGAGCAGTTCTTAGTACAGATTTGAATGATTGTCTGATGTTATACTAAACTTTGACATAAAAAATCATATACCATATTTTATTTCCAATTCGAAATTTAGGAAATAGCAGTCAATTGCATGTTATACTACCATGAAAAATTAAATATTATGGATGTATATAAAAGATGGTATTTCTAGCCTAGAACCCAGAGCTATTGAAAATATACTTGATAAAATATTCAAATTCCTAAGTCTTGAAATTATGTTGAAAGTTTGGCTAATGAAAGTAGACAGTTGTAAATAGACTCTACAAAAGAATTTGCCTAATCTGAAGCCTTTTTACATGTAAAGTTAAGGACAGTGATAAAATAATGAAGTTAATGTTCAAGATGACAGTTTAACTTTTTGGTACATTTTTAGATGTCACTTGCCTGTTTTCAAAATGCCAGCACTCTCTTCCCAGTAAGGATCAAAGAATCTAGAGATGCTGGAAAGAGGAATTTTTCCCTTATGATGCTAAAGAGTTCATTGTGGTTTGTAGTATTAGAATGGGGAACTGGAGACAAAAAAAGCTAAGATATCATAATTCTTTACTTTTTCAAAATAGTTTTACTGTTTATTTTTTAGAATGAAAGAACTATTTTCATATTTTTAGATAATTTGGAAAATAAAGAATAATATAAAAATAAAATTACCTAATATCAGAGAAAATTCACTATTAATGTTTTATATATTTTCATCCAGATCTTTATTTTTTACCAATTTTTTTGAGATTGTAACTGTAAATATGGTGTTAAACATTGCATTTATCACTTAATTGATTTTGATCCATTTTCCATAAGATTAAATATTCTTAATGAGACTTTTAATGGTTTGTCATCATATAGTTATATTCTACTGTACATAATAGACCATTATTTATTTGACCATTCTCCTATGAGTGAGCATTTGGGTTGCTTCTAATCTTTTACTCTAAATTATATATGTATGCATAACATTTTGTTTACATCTTTGCTTATTTCATAAAAACAGATCCTTAGAACTGGAACCAAATCAAAGGGCACAAGCGTTGCCCCTTAGACTTTTGGTACCTTTCCATCAGCAGTGTAAAAATAGTGCTGGTCTCACTGTTTCCTTGCCAGGATTGAGCATTTTAATATTAACATTTGGCAAAATGATAAGAAATAAAAGGCATCCCATTATTTTAATTTGACATGTCTTTGAATTTTAGTGAAGCTAAATTTTTTATGTTTATTTCCATTTGTATTGCCTAGTCTGTGAATTTTCCATTCACATCCTTTGTCCATTTTTCTCTTGGGATATATTTTCTATGTGATTATAAGTCCTCTTAATGTATTACATTTTCCCTCATATTGATTATAAATATATCCACAGCCTTTAACCTGCCTTTTAATTTTAAATGTACTCAATATAAATTTTTATTTTTACATTAAAATCTATAATTTTATTTCTTAGACTTCTTCTGTTGCTTTTATATTCAGAAAATATCATATATACTTTCTTCTAATTTTATTTCTAATGATTTATTTTTGTTTTATAATAATGCTTTTATTTTCTTGTTATTTAATTTGGTGTATAGTATTATTTTCTCTCAAATAGTTGTTTTCCCCAATCCATTCATTACATAGCCCACCCATTAAGTTATTATATATACTAGAATTAGTTTCAGAGTTATATGATTGTATTAAATGGATTCCATTTCTCTTTTATTCGATTGATCTGATTGTTGTTTCTTGTACCAGTACTATCACTCATTCTGTTGATGTGGCTTCTTAATAGATCTTATTATGCATGTTTTCCTTTATTTTTTTTTTTCTAGATGAACTGTAGACACATTATGAAATATCCAAAAATCTCCATGGGGATTATTATTGGAATAGCATTAACAATAACCCAAAAAGTTAACTAACAATATTGCAACCTGGCAGCCTTATCTTTTTAATTGTCTTAGTGGTTTAACGTACTTTGAGATACTCAATTGTTTTGTTAGTCTGTTGTATTAAGACAGATAGCCTTTATCATGTTAAGGAATTATATACTTCTATTTTAAATTTCCTAAGAGTTTTTAATGTTGTTGTTTTAAACACTGAGTGGAGTTTTGAATATTTTAAAATGCAATTTTATCATCTAGTAAAATGATCATACTGATGTGAATTTTTTTATTAACACATTACCTGCCATGTGAGTTGTATTTAACTCATGCTAGTTTTGAGCCCAGGGCCTCCTGAAGCATATGTAACTCACACGTCTCTTCACTTTGGGAGCTGTGAAAACTGTTTTTCAGGTTGCATGTAATTCATGCATAGAAAACAATAAAAACTAAACTTTTTCATTAAATTAGAAAGGAACATTTGTTTTCAAAGTTTTTATTCTAGTTTCATAATAAAATACTGTGGCCATAAGGAAAAAAATTTTTTTCTAGTGTGGCAGTCAATGTGTTAATATATACACCAGTGGTAAACTCTCCTTTGGCTAGTGGATAAATCTTTTAGATACCATTGACTTTAGTTTGCCTGCATTTTATTTAGACTTTTCCCATCTATATTCATAAATGAGCTTGGTCTATGTAGCCATCTCTTTGACCAAACTTTCTATTTTAATCTGTTTTACATATTGAGTTTCCATAAAAATTTTATCATAAGAAAATATTCCAGTTATAAATTTATTTAAAATTTGAAAATCATCAGTTTATTTTCAAATAATTTTTTTTTGCTGGTAACTTTTTTTGCTGTTTTTGTTTGTTTGTTTGTTTGTTTGTTTGCTGGAAACTTTTTCCAGGTTAGTGTCGGTATTAAACTAGCATAATAATGTGAATATAGTAGCTTCCTATGTTTTTTAATGTTTCATATCTTCATTCTTAGAAAGTTTGTTGGTGGAAAAAATGTGATTCCAAAGTACAATATGGTAACTCTTTCAATGTTTTTTATAGTTTTTCATATATTTAGATTTTCTTCATATTGGTTACATTTTGGTAAGTTTTTATTGCCAACAACTTCAAACAAATTGAAACCTCCATTCCTTGGAAAATCAATCACAGATAATTTTTTCTTGATTACTCATTTTGCAGGATGAATACATTCCTGTTCCCATCTCGGCCCGATCAACACTTACATTATCACAATTGACAACATTCATTTTTTTGTACTGTTACCATATGTAAATCTTCTGTGGCATGTCTATAGGTTGATTTTGAGAGATGAAACGAATACACAGTAGAGAATATTTGTGATATTCCTGCTCTCTGGGTTCCAGCATTAGTGGAGAATATTTCTGGCGTAGATTTCAAATGGTCACCCCATTCTAGACTCCGCTTCTCGCCCTTTGACATCCTCTCAGTTTTATAAGCTCTCAATCAGAGTATCTTTCTGAACATTTCCCCTTCCCTGGAAACTTTTTGCCTGCTGGCTCCAAACTGTCTTCATGCTACTGCATGCTGCTTAGCTTTTCTCCTGCCTCAGGTTGCTTGCTTCCTGAACTCTCTCTCTTCTTCTTCTTCTTGCTTTTTTTCCCAATCATTCCCTACCTTTTATTGTGGATCTCCTCAAATAACTTTCCAGTTACATGCCATTTAAACTTTCTCAGGCCTTGCATATCTGGAAGTATCGTTATTCTCTCTCACACTTGATTAATAGCATGGCTGGGCTTAAAATTAAAAATGCAAAATTGTTTGCTTTCAGAATTTTGAAGCCATGTTCTGCTGACTTCCAGCATATGGTATTGCTGACAGTTGGATCCCAAGCTAATAATTTATGTTCCTTTGAGGTAACTTGTTTTTCCCCCTCCATGTAAGTGCAAGGATCCTTTCTTTGGCCTCCATGTTCTGAAATTTAACCTTGATGTAGGTATGGATCTTTTTTCATTCATAAGATTTATTTTCTTGTGTTCTAGGAAATTCTCTGGTATTTCTTCAATAATATTCTTTCTTTTATGTTTTCTTATTTCTCTTTGGATATGATATTGACCAGCTCTTAGACTTTCTGTTTTAACCGTCTATGTGATTTTTACCTTTCCTCTAAAATATTCCGGCCCTTTCTGTTTATTTTATATTCTGAAAACCATTTGTACCTTGTACTTCACACATTTATATTAATTCCATTTTTTTTTTTAGCAATGTGTTTAAATTTCTACAGTTCTTTTGGTTCTCCAATTATTCTTATTTTATAAACTTGCTTTATGGGTGCCATATATTCTCCAGTGTAACAAAGAGTGGGTTCTAAATCAAATATTTTACAGATCTCTTCTGTTCTATTAATAAATTCCAGACAGCGTTTGTTGTTTTTTAGTTTATGTTTTGTATGTTAGGCTGTTAGGCTTTTCTTGGAAATTATGTGATCTTTGGCTGCCCATCATATTTAAGAATGAGGCAATAGAAAAGCTATCTCAAAGGTTATTTACAAATGTGGAGCTTGACTTAGAGCTAAAACTAGCAGATGAGTTGACTGAATTACCTTGGAAGACTCCTAACGTTAAATGAAGAAGAGTTTACTCTGGGATGTTAATTTCCATACCAGCTGGCCTACCTCTTCTTCTTCTTTTTTTTTTTTTTTTTTTTTAACAATTTGGGCAATTTCTTCAGCAAAGAACTTTATAATTTTTTTATATGAGGATAAATATGGGTCTTGGGAAGCTGATTGTTCCAGACCCAGCACTTCTGTGAATACACCTGTTTTCTGTCCCACTCCTGACTTTCACCCTCCGTGGTACCTAGTATCTCCCACGCTGGAGCCTGATGGTGAACTTGGCTCACTTTTCAGCTGCAGCCTTGTATATTTATATTCTAGCTTATGGCTGCTTCGTCAGTCACTGTGCCCCCATCTGCTTTCCATCTTCCAGACACTTGGTGAAATCTCTGGTCCATTGATGGTCTCCTTCTCTTATCCTTTAGTGCTTTTACTCATTTTAGTGGGAGCTTGAAAAGAGATGCATCAATCAAATGATTGCATTTAGGTCTCTAGCATGTTATACAGACATAGTCATTTATTTTCTCATTCATTCATTCAAAACATGGTAGACATGAAAATGTCTACCATGTGCCAAGCTGTTTCCAAAAATAGAGCCTTGAACTGAACTTAACAAAAAATGCCAGCCCGCATGAACCTTTTGTTTGAATGGAGCTTTGTAGGTAGAATATTAGGAAGCTTGCTCTCTCAAAAAGAGTGAAACTGTGGCAAGATGTCATGGCCACACTATTATTGAAGGTTGTAAAGGATACTCGGGCAGGGTTTGGCAAAGAAGTGAAGGGCCTGGCTGTGCTCTAATATGGCTGCGGCCTGAGCAGGCTTCCCTTTCCCTCTGTCACAGCGTTGGAAAGCAGACTTTGTTCTGCCCAAGGGTCCAGTTCAAACCTTTGTGCAGGCATGTCCTTCCCCTTCTTTTTCCTTTTATCTTGAACATTTCTTTTAGGTATATCTCTTACAGAAACATACTGTTGGTAAGGTGCGGTGGCTCATGCCTGTAATCCTAGCAGTTTGGGAGGCCAAGGCAGGAGCATCACTTGAGGCCAGGAGTTTGAGAACAGCCTGGGCAACAAAGGAGACACTACCTCTACAAAAAAAAAAAAGAAAGAATTAGCCAGGCATGGTGGCACATGCCTGTAGTCCCAGCTACTCGGGAGGCTGAGGCAAGAGGATACCTACAGCCCACAGTTTGAGGCTGCAGTGAGCTATCATGACGCCACTGCACCTAGCCTGGGCAACAGAGTGAGACTCTGTCTCAAGGAAAAAAAAGAAAAAGAAAAGAAAAGAAAGAAACATACTGTTGAATTTGTTTCTTAAGCCAACCTGAAGGGTTTTTTTCCCCCCAACAGGAAATTTAACTTTACATTTATTGTCATAATTGATGTGTTAATCTTACTTGGCATTAATTCTTTTACATCTATGTTTTCTATTTCTAATAATCTTTTTGCTTTCTTTTCTCTTCTTTTTTGTCCTGGGTATTTTCTTCATTGTATGTTTTCTTCCATGATTTGGAAGTTATATATCCTATTTGTGATTCTACTAGTGAGTACTTTTAGGTTTCTAAGTATATATTTGAAATACCATTTTCTCTTATATCAAAAATTGAGAACACACCACCAACTATTTTATTTTTAAAAATGAACAATTTACCATGCTTTTGCACTCCCTAGACCTACTTTTAAACCTTTGTCAATAGAGAACCAGATGCCATAATCATTTTTAATTTCTTAATTGGAGACATGCTAAACTACTGAATTAGAAGAATAAGTGGGGAAATCTGTGTTTTATTATCAGGAACTAAGGTGACTTTGTTTGCAATATAAACCTCAGTAGCATTTTAGTGTATAACATATAAGGACATGGCAATATCCAGGTTTATTTCTTTCTTTTACAGAGAAGAGAGAAACCATAGATATTAATACATATCGGTCCTTAACTCTTTGAAAATAAAAATTTAATATCAATAGAAATATTTTTGTATGATTTTTAAGCATGTTTCTGCAGTACTACAGAGTCAAATATCATTAGAGTTTATAGAAACATTTTAAAAAGAAAATCAATTGAAATTCTGGTTTAACTTTGGAGACCTAGTGAAGGGAGCTTTAAAGACAAAGAGTTACACTAAAGCAACAGACAAAACATAGTTAAATAGTTTTTAGGCAAAATGTAATGATAGTAATAAACGTAGGTTGCATCTCCCACACCTCCAAAATTTGTTTTATGCATTTCTACTGTTACTTTAAAATTAATTTAAATTGAGCTTTTTCCATAGCCTGACAAGGGTGAAAGGGTTAAATAATTTTCCCTGCTACTACCCACTTTTTGTGTATATCTGAGTAGCAGCTCCACTACAGGGAGATGTGTGGAGGTAGAGAAATATCAAACTAAGCTTTTGCTCTCTGTGGATAATAAAAATTACCCACTTTCTCACAGATGTCAAATCTGGCAGATTTCCATAGAAAATTTGGATTGAATGTCAACTACCCAAATTATTTTAGTGTCTGCTGAAGTGTGTGCTTGGCAGGGATTTCAGTAGAAAATAGGAAGTGGGTTTGAAAACATTAATAATATCTGAATACAACTCCTTAAGCTGATTGTTCCCTAGATGAACCAAAGCATATATTGTTCCTGAAAACCAGAGCCCTCCAAGAAGTCCAGGTGGACACATTGTTAGTGTTTCAAATATAGTCACTGAGAGGGGGCTTATTTAGGAAACAGGATTTGCTATCATGCATAGATCATTGCCTTCTCCTTGAATAGTTTAGAGTGGCTAGCTAACAAGTGAAATAGTCTAAATAGCACAAATACCATGTAGGCAATGACATGAACTTAAATTTTATTAATTATATGTCACTTATAGAATGATGAGTGTGGTTGAAAGGTTTGGTTAGATCTGAGTTCTAGTCCTGATACGATGTTCAAAAATCTCCATCTTTCTGGCCCTTAGTTTCCTCATCTGTACATGTGCACTGTCTTTATGGAGACTTTAAGCATATTTTAGATCTGTTAATATGGAAAAATTAGGGTACCTCAATATTAGATAAATCTAGTTAGTTTGTTTCCCAAGAGAAAAAAAACAAAGCTTCTTTGCTTGAGGAAGAAATTAAAACTGCAGTGTATCAAGTAACAGAAAATGGGTTTTGAGCGATTATGCAATATCAAGAGATTAGCTTAATCATCACATAATTTTTAAATTTCCATAAATGTCTTTATTGTTATTCATCAGAAGTGCTCATCTTTCCTGTTTCAAGTGCTGTGCCATTGTGAAGTTTATTCATTCCTTCAACAGATGTTTATTGAGCACCTACTGAGTTTCAGACGCTGTGACAAATGCTAGGTAATGAGCAAAAAAGACAAAAAAAACAAAAAAAACAAAAACAAACAACCCTGTCTTCATGGAGTTTGCATTCTACTGGGGAAGGTAGATGATGCAAAACCAATACCAGTAATTTATACTATGTCAGATAGTGGTGGATAGATAATAGGAAGATAGGTTGTGCTCCGTGCATGTGTATGTGTACCTTTGTGCACACGCATAATTTTAAATAGGTAGCTAAGGAAGGCTTTGCTGAGAAAGTTAAATTTGGGATAACACCTGAAAAAGATGAAGGAGTCACGCCAATGTCTGAGAGGGGAGCATTCAAGGTAGAAGCCACAGCAAATGCAAAACCCTGATGTGGGAACATGCTGGATATTCTAAGGAATAGCACAGCACTGCACTATGCCCTCATTCAAAAATATTTATTATTCACCAACTATATGCTAGACACTCATTCTTTTCTCAAGGAGTTTACAGTCTAGTTAGGAATAGATAAGCATATAAACAAGTGCAATAAAATAAAAATATGTCTGAGTCATAAGAGTTTGTTAAGGACACAGTGAGCCCTCAAGGAGGAAGTAGCCAGTTCTATGCGAGAGGTCAGGAAAGAATGCATACCAGTTTTATCCCTGCTGTAAACTGCATCATAGATTGTTCCTCTTAATATTTTTCATCTTTGCAAATGCTCAGGTTAAGGAGAATTAATTGTATGGTTTTATATTTGTAAGGAATGGCATAAATATGATAGAGGATTTTTCTTTATTTTTTGTGGAAGAAAGTAAGAAAAGAGAAGCAAGGTACCCACTCTGTGTCAGTTGCTGTACTAAGCACAGTACACATGTGAGCTTATCTTATTCTCATGAGATTGCCACATGGGTCTTATGGACCTTGTTTTAGAGATGATGAAACTTGGGTTCTGAAAGGTAAAGAGGTTGTCCTCATTTGCAGGTTGAACCAGGATTCAAATCCGGGTCTCTGTTACAATTCCCAATGTGTACATACCTATTCTCACTCTTCCATGGTCACTTTATGAAATGGGGACTTTGAGATATTATAAGACAAAGGTAAAGGTGGGGGTGACGGGGGTAACACTTAGGATTGTAGACTCTTGAGACTGGAGTTGCCCATAATAAAGTTTCAGCCTAAAGTTGGGAGACTTGACTTAAATTTTTTCTCTAACAAGTCTTAGTAATAACCAATACCAAATACCAAGTGCCGAGCATGAGAATAAGATCAGCTCACATGTGTACAGTGCTTAGTACAGCATCTGACACGAACACACGCACACACACACCCCCTCTAGGGTGGGAGTACTATTACCCTGACATGAAGTGCTCTCTTATTTAGACCTTATGACAAGGCTGTGCGGAAGGTTTTGTTGGCCCCCAGTTGGGAGATGGTTTATCCATCTCATTCTGGAACTCTCATCCTTATTAATTATGGGCTTCATTTCAGTTCTAACAACCCACATGGTTGACAATGTCCTTTTTTATATCATATATAAAACATATCTTTTCCACTATCCTGTAAATGCATGTTCTCCTTCTTTCTCTGTAGACACAGAATAAAGTTACTCTTCACTGTTCTTTCTGCATTAGTATATGCTTGTGGGTGACTCGATTCTTCATTGAGGGGAAGCACTGAGATCCTATTGGCAGCTCTCCCATCCTTTTCTAAATCAAGGCTCGTTGTGTATCCTGCCATCTTGGTCTTCCTGCTGCTTTTCTCAACGGTTCTTCCCTCTATTTTCCTTATGCAACTATCTGAGATGTCTCTGAAATATCATATCTGAGATATGATAAACATTGATTTGTTTAAAAATGTGTTAGGCACTTAAATCTGTCATAAATAAACCATAAAAGATTACTCTCGTACTTTATATCTATGGATATATATCTTTTGAAATTGTTCATGGTATCAGCCCAACTGAAAGCCTATTTTTTCATTCTCACAGTAAACAATTTTACTGTGTGTGACATTTCATTATGTTCAGTTATTACTCTTTATTTTTTAGAGTTTTATTTTCAACTTCCTTTTTACAAATAATTTTTAAAAACCTGATAAGTGATGAGATTAAGTAACTTTTCCAAGGTTACAGAATTATATGATTCTGCTAGAATTGGGATTTATCATGCCTTTTATTCGGTAAAAACAATATATCCAAATTCAACAATTTGCTCCACTCTTGAGTTCCTTAAATGTTTATTAATTTATGATTTGTAGTTTAAGGAGTAAGGAAGAAATAGAGTAAATATTTGCATTATAACATATGAGAAAAATGAGGCTTAAAAAGATTAAATAACTTATTAAGGTATAAAAGATAAGTAATAACCTTCCTTTATTGACTATTTGCCAGGAGTTAGGCATTGTAGTAAGTCTCTACATTTGTTAATTCATTAGAGGTTGGTGATAGCCCTGTAAGATATGCATTCTTATTATTTCCATTTGAAATACAAAGAAACTCAGGTACAGAGAAGTGAAGTAACTTTCCTAAAGACACATAACTACTAAATGTGGAAAAGTTTATAGACTTAGGTTATGTGCCTTCATCTTCCGGGCTTTTAATTATTGTACTATATATTTGTCACAAATAAGAGAGGATATAGAGTTTTAGATAATTATTTAAAAACAGGTAGAACTTCAGTACTGTTAATATATGTAATAAAGTATTACAAAAACTTTTCTTTGAGGGCCCGGCATGGTGGCTCACACCTGTAATCCTAGCACTCTGGGAGCCCAGGCAGGAGGATTGCTTGAGGTCAGGAGTTGGAGGTTGCTGTGAGCTAGGCTAACACCCTGGCACTCTAACCCGGGCGATAGAATGAGATTCTGTCTCAAAAAAAAAAAAAAAAAAAAAGGCTCTTTGTTTAAAAAAAAAAAAGAAAGAAAGAATAAATGTCACAACTACCTGTAGAGTGGCCCATGCAAAGTAGTCCTTCCTTGGATTTCTTATGAATGAGAAAACTAACATACACAGTTTTAAACAAGAATTTTAAGGTTAAATAAGAGACAGAAGATAGTTTCTCTTGGAATCCATTAAATATATTTATCCATCTCTTTTAGTAAAGGCAATTTATGGAAATACAGTATTTTGAACCTTGATTTTTCGCCCAGAAAAAGTAGAGCACTCTGAATATGACTAGGATTTTTCCAAACAAAAGTTTTAATGAACTAATGTCAGGAAAATGCTTAATTACTAATTGCTACCTTTCAAAACTATCTTCAAGCAAAATGACATTTGAAATAAACTTTGAAAAATATAAGACCCAATCCATAGTTATTGCTTCCTTTCTACTTCTTGGAAGCATGAAACACGAAAAACTGACAGTAAAGGACCATCCAGTCCCCTTCTGCTTTTACTAAGCGGCCATTGTAATTTGTGGCAGCCATTGTTTATCCATAATAATTTATTAACAGCTGAGACATTCTTCTCTATTTGTTAGTTGAACATTTTCTCCTAGTTATTTGGTTATCTTTAGCAAGGAATTATGTCAAGTTTTTCTCCAGAAACAGCTAAGGAAAGTGACACTAGCTCTCCTTTGTAATTTTTTGGCCTCTTCCCTCATCTGAAGTGTAAATAAACTTCATTGCCCTCTTCCGCTGCAACCAAAAAAAAAAAAAAAAAAAAATTAAAAACAGCATGGCAGGTACAGTCCCTGCATCACTACTTGCCAATGCCAAGAACCAGCTGTATGTGGGCACATGACCTTTTTACCCACTATTTAATATTTTCAGAGGCCGTTTGCATTTTTCCAATATTTAGAAGTACAATAAAGTACCCCAAACTTGACAGCCATTAGAAGGGACATTTTTATTTTTCTCGTGAACATTTAAAAATAGCAGTGATTTTTTAATTATTTGGGACATTTTCTTTACTATATTAACATTTAAAACATATTATCATATGAAGAGATTGATATAAATGTATTTTTTAAAAGCTACTGTGTTACTTTATTTCCGTTTGCCCTCAAAAAGATGGCCCTGTGCAGTTACAAAGATGGTTTTAGAGTTTTAGGGGGTTATGTGTTAGAGAATTAATATAATTTGTGTCTGGAATTTTGAACCCCACTCCTGGCACTACTCACTAACTTAATCATAAAACTAACTAACTTAATTGTATATTTGTAATTATATATGTATAACTCAACACATAGCCTTATCTGTTCATTTTACTCTGCTAACCTCATCAAACAGTTTTGAGAATGAATGAAATAAGTTCTTTCAATACGTTTTGAAAAAAATGCTCTATTTAGATAGATTTATTTTTATTACAAAAATTAATACCTTGCCTTACCACAGTGGTCTATCAGAAGCATTTGGAGAGCTTGCTCAGATTATTGACCTCCACAGTGTCTGAATGTGTAAGTTTGGTGTGGGGTCTGTGAATGTGCTTTTCTAACAATTTCCCAGATGCTTCACTTCCTGAGAAGTGCTGTCTTATAAAAGTGAATGAAGTTTAAAGAAACCAGAACAAAACCAAAAAAACTTAGTAACACGCTGGTAACACATGGTTCATGTTTGAATCGGGGAAATGGCTTGATCTTGAATTTGTTTGAATCTTGGGAGGTAATAATGATGAGAAAGTATGACAGAAATAATGTTTGGAGTTTATAACAAAAAACATTGTTCGACGCTGCCTCCAATCCACGTTCCTAACCCATACTTTTGTGAGAATGTGTTTGATTTCTTCCCCAAGCAAAAACTTGACTGTGCAATGCAGAATTTCATTAACAGGGGTTTCTTGTTTGCAGGTAGTTTTTTTTTTCCCCCTTCCACTTTAAACTTGTTATCAAAGGTATAACACAGAGAAAATGTGCGACAATTCAGTATAATCTCTGTGAGAAACGTCGGCTTGCTGAGACACCGACCTAACAGTTTCAGACTTTTTACAAGAAGAAAGAAAATTTAGGTCAGTGTTAAATCTATACTAGAATGGATAAAAGGACATGCTCACATGTGCATGCAACACACATACACATTTTTTTTTTCCAAAGATGCCACTATTTCCACTACCTCCTGTCATAATATCTCCCATTACGTAATGTATTGTTCATCAGCAATAGTAGTTTGCACAGACTTCATTATCTTCTTTAGTTCTTGTGCTTTCCAAACGCCTGTCTCCATGTGAGGGGAGGTGATCTTTGTAACTTGTCCTCAAGGATAGCATTTTAAGCAAGTACTTCAGTACACTTTGCTAATAATGATAATGCGTGCCAGTTTATACATCTAATCTTAAATTTACCATCAGTGTAGCATAGGTTGCTATCCTGATTTTTTCCTCTTATTAATGGGATTCCTAAAACACCATAATTAAGCATATAACTAATAAACAACCTTAGAAATTGAATGATGAATTTGATCTCGCTGCTGTTTAGTTGACAGATGGGAATCAAACAGACATAAACTCTGTACTTCCAATTTATTGCTGGGAAGGAAAATTGTGTGCCCAAAATGCCATAAGACAGGTTGTTCTTCCAGCATTTATAGTCTGGTGGGAAGGAGAAAATAAAGGTCCTGTAGTTTTTCAAAAAAGACAGTTTTAACCCATTTTCAACATAGTACTTCAGACTTCCAGTTTGGATGAGAATGTGAGTCTGTTAAGGCCAACTTCACATAATGTAACTTTTACACCCTTAATATCTGTTTTAATACTAGGTTAAATTAAATGAACGAATCTTCACCCAACCTACTGCAGGTGCATATTCTATTTATAGTAACCCTAAAAATGCTATGTTGAAATGTTAAAATTTTCTATATAAGTATATATTTTGATTATCCCTATATTCCAGTCAGATGACCCAAACAATTGTTTGTCCAAATACATTGAGTCAACAGTGTAAAACTAAGATAGTTTCTAGTATGTTATAAATATGAAATGAGTATGTGATATTCATGGACTTGAATTTTAAAAATATATGTAGAGGTTTATTTTCTCAACTTACTGTTTGTAATCTTTGACTTTCATGTGGCAAGCCTTTAAGCACTTACATGTGAAAAAAATTGTAATGTTCAATGTTTGGAAAGATATCAATATTATATTTTATGCATCTCTTTAATTGCAATTATTTAATGTTTAATCTTCAAATTTCATGCAAATAAATTAGTGAGAATTCTGTCAGTATGATTACTCACTTGAGATTTTTCTGCTCAAATATAAATTACAGTAAAACTATCTTAAGTATGTACAATTTTATTAATTAATGAAGAAATTTATTAATTCACAGACATTGGCTGCTCACCTCTCATGTATGACTATCAGAACTGAATTTTTAGACATTTTTAATCTATAGATGAACCAGTCAGCTTTGCAAGGAGTAAACCCCTCTGACATTCCTGACGATAGCAGTAACCCTGGTTAACATTTTCACACAAACAGGTCTGCTACCAAGAGGGCAGGGAAAGGGAATGAGGATGGCTTAGTACAGTGATGACAGAGGAAAAGGCAAACCTCACATCCTACAGATGGTTCTCTAGGCAGAGAGTGCAGAACCCGAAGAATGTTGCATTAGGTTGGCCACAGAATAAGTTTCATGACTTCATAATGAATCTGTTTAGTTATACAGGGGATATTATTTAAGCACCTTCAAAACATGCCCAGATTTGTGTAAAAGGAAAATTAAATCTGCTGATATTGTCCAGGAAAAAAAAAAAGTTAAAACTAATAATGAGGATGTTAGGTAAGACTTTTCTCTAAAGAATAGAAATAGAAATTGAAGAAATTTGGTGAAGGAGAACAAGAAATTTAGTATGAAATTATTGAAAGCAGAAATAGTGAGATGAAGTTATCAAGGATTCAATATTAAGGAGTTGAATATAAGACCTGTAAAGGAAAAATTTGTAAAGAGAGAAAGCTCATATTAAAGATATTGTTTGAGACAATTAGGAGGGTACATTTTATAAAACAATTTCTCACTTGATTGTATGAAAACCAAAAGAACCAAAATGGATGGGAAAAATCGCTTGTCTATTAAAGTAACAATTTTCCCCGTTGGTACTTTTGTGCAACTTGTATAGTTTTTTCCAACTATTTTCTATATATTTGTGTTCTCAGCCAAGTTTTATCACTGTGGTAAACACGGAAAATGCAAAGTGAAGGAAAGGCTGTGCTGCCCACAGGAAGTTTAGCAGTCTAACAGAAATGCAGGCAAACAACCACAATAAATCATGACATGAGTGATAACATAAGCATGTGCAACCTATGGAGTTACTACACAGAGGAAGGATTTGTTTATTTTGTTAGGAATGGGGCAGATCATGGATGCTACCAGAGAAGGGGTAACATCTGGTTGAGGTTGGAAGGATGAAATTTTGTTCCAAGAAGGATGAAACTATAGGTCACAGCATTAATTTGATAGTGCAAGATAGTGGCCTTAGGAGATGAAATAGAGGATCTAACTAGATTCTTCACAATGAAGGACCTTATACATCATACTATAGTGCTTGTATTTTATTCTTCAAAATAAAATACTATAATTTGAGTTACAGCTTAGAAAGAACACTCTGAGAACCACGTGTAGGATGGAAAAAGGGAAAAAACAGGCTGAAAACCGAATTATTTCTCAAATTCAGATAGGTTGTGAAGAGAGCTTGAACACAGAAAATAACAGTGAGAACTGAGAAAGAAGGATGACTTTTAAAGATATTTAGGCGGTGAGATCAATATTGATGATTAATTGATTATGGAACATAAAGGAGAAGTGAAGTCCAAGATGAATCCCATCTTTCTGGCTTGGGAAAATAGGTGACTGGGGGATGATTGAGTAACATAAACTTCTGGATCTGGAAACAAAGAATTCGTGACTTTATTGATGGGGCTTTATAGTGGGGTGGTGGGTGTCAGGTATGTGGATGAACGTGGAAAGGGAGCGAATATGTGAGCTTGAGGGGGACGTGTGAATGATTGTGCTTAGTATTGGTGGACACATTGTTTATTGACAGGGCAAGATGAATCAATGGAAAGCAAAAGTTGGATATGCAGGGGATGGGTGGGGGGAAGGATAGGGAGGGCCTGGCATCCAGAGCCAGGCAGAGGGATGATGCCTGCACAAAAGAAGAGCACCCCTTCCTCAGGAACATCAGAAGACAAGCAGGTGGCTTGAATGAGAAGACAGAGAGAGGTAGAGGTGGGTCACCCAGTGTGGAGGGAGCCTGTGCCTGGTGGCCTCAGTTTTGCAGTATGCGTGTCACCTGGTGAAGTGAATCCTGGGAATGGGGGGATGAGTAAAGACTGAGGAGGGTGTTAGTCTGGAGAATAATCAGTGACAGAAATGGATTAAGAGATCACTGAAAGCAAATGAAAGGATATTACTATCACTGAAGGCTCAAAAGTAGTACCAATCCTTAAGGTTTTGCAGGTTTTCCCAGCAATACTGGGTTGCCTCTGGATAATGCTATGATGACTAACATTTTTAAAATGTTTATTTTGTACTAGGGACTATCAAATCCTCAGTCTTCACAACAAATTCATAAGTTAAGTACCATTATTACTCTCACTTTATGGAAAAGGAAACTGAGGCATTGAAATATATAAACATGGAGAAGGCAAATGGTCAACATAATGAGTTAGGCTCAGACTGAACTTCCAGTAATAGGATAAGCCAGAATAACAGAGGCTTAAATAAGATAAAAACTTCTCTCTTTGTTCAAAAGATTCTGAGATAGTTAGTGTTAGACTAATTTAGTCCTCCGTAGTTTCAGGGACACAGGCTCTTCTATATCACCGCTGTCCCATTTCTGAGCCTACCTCATGAACCAAGGTGGCTGCTGGTGCTCCAGCTTTTTTTCCACATTTAAGATATCAAGAAAATTAAGAGGACTAGGAAGGCATGCGTCTTGCCTTTTAGTTAACGTTCCAGGCCCAGAAATTATGCACACCACTTTTGCTTGCATCTTTAGAACTTGATTGCATGGCTACATCTAGCTCCAAAAAAAGCTGTGAAATATTTATATTTTTAAAATTTGGAATAAAAGAAGAACAAGTGTTGGAGGACTGTCTTGCTTTGACTGATTTTTCAGGTGATAGTGGATGAAAAGAGAAAGGAGTGAAGAATTGACAGCGTCAACAAAGAGTGTAGTTAAGTGATGAATGGGGTCCTTCCAAGAGAGGTGATAGATGGAAGAAGTGAAGTGATAAAGAAGTGACGCCAGGAGGTGTGATAGATGGAAGGAAAAGGAGAGCAGAATGGCCTGAATGACTTGGTGAAGTGACAGAGGAGGTGTTGTCAGCATTAATGAATGAGAGAAGCTCACAGATAGCACCTTGAGATGGAGATTGTCTGAGAAGGAATATAAGGGAGTTGAACATTTTAGAGGTGGTGAAGTCCCAGCAACAGTGGAAAGACTGTCCTGGTATTTTACTGATATTAGTTAAATGAAGATACTTAGGGACCAGGCAGTTAAGGAATGGAAATGAACATCTTAAATGACTAGACCAAGAATGCCTTAATGATTATTATTCAAGTTTATATGTCGTGGTAGTGTTGACAAGGGTAAAGAAAACTGTTTCTGATTGCCAGGATAATGATTATACTGTTTCATTTTGGACAAATAATACTTAGTCAAAATTCAAGTTTGCTTTACACAGATGACATTTGTTATGTTCAAAATCACAAGTCTTCAAAATAAAAAACTGAATCTTTTCATTCAGTGCAAGCCATTCTGATGGAATAGTTTCTAAAATGTGTTAAAAATGGCTTTCTTAAAATAATACATTGAGCATATTTTATGGTCGATGTTCATTGTTAAATCCAACTGTCAATTATTGTCTAGAACTAAAGTGTAAGTTCTTAGCTCTTTCTCCATCTCTTTCATTGTCCGAGTTCCTCCATGACACATTGAAGTTCTATGGTTTCAGGAACTGGCTTCCTCTTTGGCGTTTTAACAGTTCAGCTGCTCCCTGCCTCCCTGTAATTAGAGGTTGTGAGATCCTGACCCCTGGGTAAAAGGTCATTATCATTTAAAAAACTAATACCTATAAAAAGCTTTCCAGTTTTTTCATCCTGCCTTAGGACCAAATTATCTCATGCTACCTCCAGTGTCGTGCTCACAGACTAGAAGGGATTGGTACGAATGGAAACCCTGTTTTGCCTTAAGAAAAAATAAAATAAAATAAAGACGATCCTACCTAATAAGGAATGCTTTTAAAGCAAGCCTCTATTTTTTTTAACTTTAAAAAATTTAATTTCTCTCTAAATACATTTTGAAACGACATGTGGAATTTAAATATAGTTGGCACAGTCCTATTTCATTATTCCCATATACACTCTAGGAGATAGTGAAGCTTGTGAATTTCTGCACACTAATTTGTAGTTCTGCAGATTTTCTTCTTCCTTCCTCCTTCCACACCCAGAAGTTAGAGGGCTACAACAGAGAATTCCAGTCACTTCTGATGGGTGAGTTAAAAGAGTGCTGAAAATTTTGTCTAATGTATGGGAAGTCGGCAATCTTTGAAAAAAGTGTTGGCATGGCAGATCATTCAGATAAATTGTGTCAGTGTCAAGTCTCTCGTTAAATGTCAGAAAGAAGCAAAGGATTGTACGCATTACATTTAGGTAAAGTTTCAGATGCGTGGTAGGGGTGGTGAACTCTTCTGGCCCCTGGGTTGGCGGGTGTGACTGGGTGCCAAGCCAGACCCTCCACCCTTCCAGCTCCACCCCCCTGCTTACTCCAAAGATGCAGCTCAAGATTAAACTAGTCATTTTAAAATCATCTTGAGAGAATTCTGCTTCCTGGCACATTCTTCATGTGTTAGGACTCCGGCGATTTTTAGTCCATAATTACCAGTGAAGAGAATACTGCCAGTGACACAGGTGACTGTCCCAGGCATGGCTGTGCCTGCAGAGGCTACAAAGCTTTCGAGGGAGCTTCCCAGTTGTCTGATCACCAGTGGGCCCCAAGTGCTGTGAAAGGGAAGCCCGTGGCTGAAGGCCTTAGCTTTGAAGGCAGGTTCAAAAAGGAGTCGCACGCCTCCGGTTTTCTGAAGGCTGAGTTAGTTGAACAGATATTTGGCACTTTCAAGATTTCTGTGTGGGACTTAAAGTTGTAACTTTCATTTAAGCCTGACGCCTTCAGAATAAAGAAGACCACATGCTGGAAAGGTACAACAAGAATGGTTTTTATCTGAACTGCTTTCCCCTTTATATTTGAAGCCAAAGGAAATTAGTAAAGATTTCGAAATGATTTGCTGGATGATAATTATTAAAAGAAACTTTCATATTTTATTTTGATTTTTTTTTTTTCACTCTTGAAAAAGTGGTAATGAGAGTCATAAAAAAGCCAGTAACGGATGGGGAGGAATGAAGCTGGCCATAATTATACAGGTATTAACTTGAACCTTTGAAGAAGAGGTGTCTTTATACATATTTTTTACTTAATAATGTAAATTATTATGATGTGCAAACAACCTTGTATTATAAACATGGTAAACTCATGTTTTCTCAAAATACTAATATTCAGAGAAATGAATGAAGTTTCTATATTTTTTCACTTTTTTGCTCTTTAATGTTCTAATCTCTTTAACTTACATGTGCTTTTTACTAGAGCACAAGTAAGATGTTAATTGTGTAAAAGTTTTAAAGTTAAATATATATGCATAGGAAGAAGAAATAGAAAAAGTATTCTTACTCCAATTCAGCTATTTTGTTTTCTAGAGGCAGCTAGAAATGTAATGTAATTTAACTAGACCTGGTTAGTAAGAGCACAAATGACGAGTTATGATAAAAGGAATATTGAAGAAATTTTTGCAGAGGTGAAGAAGGAAGAGAATGTTAGATGTGGAATAAATAGACCATTCTCACTATTTGGTTTCAAAAAAGTTTCTTTATGTTAAAGCTTTTTTCCTGGCTAAAGTATTTAATTAGCTCATTAATTAATTCATTAATTAACATTTATTGAATATTTATTATGGACCAGGAACTGTGCTTAACATTGCGGATGCATTAATAATGCAGAGAAAGTGTTTAGAGCCATGTAGCATCCAACAATGAGTAAGTATTGTGTGCCAACTACATTCCAGGCGCAGTTCTAAATACTAAGGATATATTAATAGTAATGAACAAAGCAGAGAAACATTCCTGCTGTCGTGGTGGATGGCAGGTAAATGGACATAATGAAACAAGGAACAGTGAATATTAACAGCAGTTCAAGGAAGAGCGAGGAGCCCAAGTGGCTAGAGCAGAGTGCATGAAGGAGTGAACGGAAGGACGTGAGGTCGGACAACCACTGGAAGCCCGATCATTTAGGCCTTGTAGGACATTGTAAGGACTTTGGCTTTGACTCTGAGTGAGATGGGAAGCCTTGATTAGGGTTTTGTGCAAAGAGAACTGACATGTTTTACAAGGATCACTGGCTGCAGTACGGAGAAGACACAGGCTTTGGTCAAGGGAGGCCTGGTAGGAGGAGGCTATTGCAATAAGCCAGACAGGAGATCATTGTGGATGGGATCAGGTGGCGGCAGTGGAGCTGGTTAGAAGTGGTCAAAACGATGATTGAGTGTATTTTAAAGGTTCCATCCACAAGATTTGTTGACCCGGGTGTATATGGGGTATGACAGAAAGAAAGGAATCACAGGTGACGTCAGGATTTTGGCTTGAGGAACTGAAACGTGGGCATTTTCATTTACTGAAATTTGAGCATAAAGAATAAATCAGTTTTGAAAATAATAAATTTGCAATTCTTATTAAATATTCCAGTAGAAAAATACCGAACGGAAGTGCAGGCTAGAAATATAAATGTGGGAGTCATCAGCAAGGAAGCGAGTGTAGACAAAAATGGAAAGAGAGAGAATATGAATGTGAATACAAGGACTGAAGCCTGAAGCACAGATAAATGCAATCAATTGTTATACAATGGAAATATGCACAGAGTGGTGTGAGGCAGAAGCTGCCTGAGTGATTGGTTCATCATTAAGACTTAAGGACTTGTGAGAACACTGGGGAAGAAGCAGCAACTTCTGCTCTGAAGAAATCAGAGAAATTCACAGAGGAGGTGATATTTGAGCTAGACCAGATGAGTAGAGGTTTTTCAGACAAGATAATCTGGGACCCTTCAAGGCAGAAGGAGCAGCAAACACGCAGTTAAGCTGTGAGGACAAAACTTCTTGTGCTCACACACCCTTTGCCGTAGGAACTTTGTATAGGGCCCGTACCTTATTGTAAGTATGAAGCAGAAGGTTATGTAAAAGAAAATGCATACAACAGGGACTGAAAAAAATAGAGGAAAATGCCAAAGTCAATTTTAAAAGAATTCAAGTGATATGCCAAAAAGCAAAACTCCTGGAAGTGTTTGAAGGGAAAAAGTAGCACAGGAAATTGCCAGAATACAATAAACTTGCAAGCCATGTGGCCTTTAAGAAGGTGGCAGAAGTCTTTACAATGACAGAAAGACCTATATGTAATTAGAGATGCTTAATGAGTTTGGAAAGTTTCTCTAAATTTGATAATAGTTTTAATAATAGTTTATTTTTGGATAATAATTAAAATAATATTATTTATCTTGGAAAAATCAATACCATATAAAGTAAATACTTTTCTGAATTCCAACAGATTTATGCCTTTTATAACCTGCTAATGGCAGTTAATGAATGTTTATTCATTCAAGATATTTACTGAGCAGCTACTAGGTATCAGGCACTGTTGCAGGAATTGGACATATAAGTGTGACCACTCTACTGGTTTACACTCCACTGGGAGATACAGAAGTGAGCAAGCAGATGAATAAGTATGTAGTGTAAGGTAGAGCAGGTAAAGAGGTAAGAGGGTGAAGAATGGCAGGTTGCTAACTCCCGTAGTGTTTTGGGAAGGTTCTCTGATGAGGTACCTTTTGTGAGTTCTGCAGCCAAGTGGAACTCGGGCAAGTGCAAAAGCTTGATGTGGGATGTCACTGGGCATGTTGGAGAGACTGCAAGGAGACCAGCAGGCAGAGGACCTGCCAGGGCAAGGGAAGGGTTTCGGACTTTATTTTAAATATGTGAGAAACTCCTGGAATGTTTTGAAGAGTGCAGCTATGTGATCATAAGGCCTAAAGATAGAAAAGTTTAGATTAAAAACTTTGCAGACGGGCTGGGCGTGGTGGCTCACGCCTGTAATCCTAGCACTCTGGGAGGCCGAGGCAGGGGGATCCTTTGAGTTCAGGAGTTCGAGACCAGCCTGAGCAAGAGTGAGACCCCCGTCTCTACTAAAAATAGAAAGAAATTATATGGACAGCTAAAAATATATAGAAAAATTAGCCAGGCATGGTGGCACATGCCTGTAGTCCCAGCTACTTGGGAGGCTGAGGCAGGAGGATTGCTTGAGCTCAGGAGTTTGAGGTTGCTGTGAGCTAGGCTGACACTACGGCACGCTAGCGCAGGCAACAGAGTGAGACTCTGTCTCAAAAAAAAAAAAAAAAAAAAGCTTTGCAGAAACCTCTGCACATGTTATGTGTATCCTTTACATTGTGATTTAAATCCAATTCCTATGTATCTGCCATCAGTGAGAGCGGAATAATAATTAGTTATGGTCTCAATATAAGTTGAAAGTTGAACTTCAATAGAAGTTGAAGTTATTTTCCATTCTCTTCCTTAAATAAACCAAAGACCTTCATTTCTTTTCTCAAGTATCAATTTCTTTGGGTTTAATTGATATAGAAATTTATCAGGTGTCCTAAAGGAAATTCCATAAAACCCTTAAGTTTTATGTCATTTTTGTATAATTTATGACCTTCATATCCTGCTAAACATTTGCCTAGGATAAAGCATGTTTTTTTAAAAAATATATATTTTATAAGCACTTTGCAGATATTATACTCCTAATCGTGGCTTTATTCATTATTTTTTAAAAAGAGGCAAATGGATAATCCATGACTGAAGGAAGGCACTGATTCTGGGATTCTGTGACTGACTAGACGTCTGATAGGAGTCTCTTCAGCCTTTAGACAAAGCTGAATGATGTTAAGAATTAAAGAAATACGGATGTCTATCTTCAACATTTCTACTAACAGCCTGACCTGAAAATAATTCCACTCAATTTACATAAAATTAAAATCATTCTCTGTCATAGTTCCTAAATTATATTTATTTTGCCCAGAGACATGAGGTTAGAACTGGAAATTCATTTGTATAATATGATGTTCAGTCCTACTCCTAGAATACCCCGCATACAAACTCTGATTATTTTTTTCCAAAATTAGTTCCAACAAAGTTGACACATACGAAGTGTTTTTAGGGGAGAAGAAGTAATATCTTTCTCACAAGAGTCATGACTGACATCCTTATAACAAAAGACAGATTAACAAGAGAAAGGCATAGCAAATGTATTTAACAAAAGTTTTACCATGACACAGGAACTTTCCCGAAAGACCCAGGGAAAACTGTGGATTTTTACGCTAAGGCTGATGAAACAAGTGGATAGTTATGAAAGAACATGATTGGGCCACAAGGGGTACTAATCAAAAGGTAATAAATTGGGAAGAGGGGATCTTCAGCAAGGCCTGTTTATTCAGGTTTTTTCCCTGTGTCTCTGTATGACATTCCTCTCCTCCCACCCCCCAGAGGGCCCGAACACTCTGGAATGAGCATCCTATGACCTGCTTCAGGCGAGGTAGGTCAGAATTCCTTTATGACCATGTTTCATGGGAGAAAGGTGGAAGAAGTGACCTTTCTTGCTCTGTGGTTTTCTCTGTTGTTAAGGTGCCGTATTTCAGGGTGTTGTGTTCTGAGCCTCGACATGTTCAATAAATAGTTCATGAAATACAAAAATGGATTCTGCAGTCTCAGAACCATTTTAAAATATAGAAGTATATTTTTTAGAGTGAAAAAGAAAAAAGGATGGGAAGAAAAAAAGCCAAAACACTGAAAGTCCTTTATAGCTCAGATATTTAAACCACTTATGCTACTAATGAGTATTATCCTTTGCCTGGCATATGACTTGACCATACAGAGTCATTTGCACATGGAATTAACTCCTTTTATTCAACTCACACTTCACCAATTCTCTGCACCCAGCCACTTTTCCTCCTAGAAACTATCTTATCATTTTTTCTGTTTTTTTTTTTTTTTACCCCAAAATAGATTTTACAATCTTAGATTTCATAGTTTTTATGAAAAGGAATGTGGAACAGTGTTAAGAAACATTATACACTGGGTTCATGTATAAAATGTGTGTGTGTGTGTTTGTGTGTGTGTGTATGACAAAAATGTCCTGGGGACAGTGATAGGTTGAATTGAGGAAGCTGATTTAAATGTTTTAAAAAAATGTTCTTTTCAAAGTGTTAATACTTTCAGGAAAGCTTTTAAATATTTATAATGTAAAGGTATGTCATTAAGAGGATGCTGCATCTTGGAATGATGACACGGTTTAGGAGCAAGCCCAGAAACAGTAATAAATAACATGTAACATTCATATTTTACAATGTACTTTACAGACATTTTAAATGTATGCTCTTTGTTATCTATAGATATTGTTTATCTATGATTTTCCACTTGAGAAACCAATGTGACACAAATAGATATTTCCCCTCTCAAATCCTTTTAGGAAAAAGGTAGGATATAAATAAATTTAGTAGATTAGAACTCTGTATGACCTGCAAAGCAACTTTTTAGCAATGTAAATGGCCTTTAAACATCCTCACTTGGATCCCATGGGAAGGGATCACTTGATCTTTAAAACACCACCCTGCTAAGCTCAAAAGTTTCAGAGTTAACATATAACATTCGATTTAGTAGTTCATATCTAGCAATCAGGTAGGAAAAATGCTGCAGTAGATTAAAAGTACCTGCTTTGGCAAGTATATCCAAAGATCTTATCATTCGGAATCAACTACTGGAACTAGTACTGATAGGGCATGTTAAGAACTTTTAGTTCTCCGAGTTACTACTTGTAAACAGAAGTGTAAAGAATGATCTTAAACTAATTTGCGTCTCTTTTCCTGTTATGTTTTTACAAACTATGTTTCCTTTTATTGGTTGCTTTGTAAAATGGATTTTTGTTTTTACTTTTTATATTTTTATACTTTCTATGCACCTGAAGAAAGGAAAGGAAGGAATATTTTCAAATAATTTACTCAAGCTAAAATCCATAGGTGTCCTTGAAATTTTGCCTTAACTCATTCATAATTTTTTCGTGGCTGTCAAAAACTGACACTTTAAAACGCATTTTTTGGCCTAAATGTTTATTTGACTAACAAAAGTTTTTCGGAAGGAGAAACCTTTTAAGTAAGAGCATAACTAGTTTTGATAAAATCAACTTTAAAATCTAATGTGTAATTAAGTAGAGGAAAATGGAGAATAACAATAATAGCCTACTTTTTAGCAAACTGCATTTCTGTGAAAAGTGTTTATAATATTTATTAACATACAGAATTAGTCTTAACCTGCTAGAAAGAAGAGAAAATGCAACACCTTTCAAAGATGCAAATTGACAATTAGCAAAACAATAGAATTGTAGGCCTTCCTTTGCCAGAGGTGCAAATTGATAATCAGGCTCTGCTGAAAAGCTGGTTGTTTCTATTTAAAAGTTATCTTGAGATGAAGGCTCCCCAAGGAAGAAGAAAATAAGAATATGACCAGTTTTGTAAAGAAGAACATCTAATCTACAGTGATATCATCATTCTACTGCTCTCTGCAGTTTATATTTGAAAAATCACAGCCATAAGGAAGGGGGGATGTGTGAATTCAGTTTTTCTAGACATTTAACAGCATTGCCTTTCACTTTGCTGATTCAATTCACTGTTCTGACCTTTACTGTTAAAGTATTAAATGGTGTGGGACCTGGCTACCTGAAGAATCTGATAATACTTCTCTGTGTCCCTGTAGGGCCATATTGGGCTACATACGAGACTGTGAGCATCTGCCATGGTGCTGTCTGTATACAGTCAACACTCAATTTTCCATAGGTGTGTGTTTCAGCTTCTCTGATTTTCTCTTTCTTTGTAGTGGTTGACCTGATCATGGGCATATGTTTTGTTTGCCACTGGAAGACTGTGGCTGTATTGGGAAGAATTTTTTTTTAATTTGTTATTTTAGTTTCCATAGTTAATCTCTATTTATTGAGTGTCCCAGGTATTGTGCTAGATGTTGTAAATACAAAGTTGATGGACAATTATTCTAATAGTATTTGAAGCTAGAAACAGAGTGAGATTTGAAGTATGAATAACTTTCTTCTCTCCTCGCTCCCTTACTCCTTCCTTCCCTCTCTCCTTCCCTTCCTTCCTTTGTTCCTTCCACAAGCCTTTATTGAGCATCTAGCTGTAGAGTGGTAGACAAGAAAGACACTGTCCCTACCAGGTACCAATTCCTGCATTTGGCCCACTTATTGAGGCAAGTTCTGTGTATACATATAACGTAGTACATATTACATGTATGCAAATATGTAGATGGAAAAAGCAAGGTCTATATCCTCAAAAATTTTGTGTGATATTTTAGCTAAATCCTTGAGTCTTTCTAAGCTTCCAATTCCTCACTAGTAAATAGTCCCCCCTTCAAAGGACTCTAGTGGGAATGAAAGAAGATAATGTATGTGAAAGTTCTTGCACAGTTTATACTTAATAGATTAGTTAAATTCACCTGTTCCTGGATAGCAGTGTACTGTGAATATTACAATTTTAGAAAAGAGGGCAGCTTAAGTCAAGGAAGAGATTATTTACATCATACAATAGATATTTTATTAACATTTTGTCAATGAAAAAGAAGCCTAACTCTGTAAAATAATTTTAAAGAGATTTATTCTGAGCCACATTTGAGGACCATGACCCAGAGCCACGCCCAAGAAGCCTTGAGTAAGTGGACTCGCTGTGGTTGGGTTACAGTTTGTTTTTATACATTTCTGGGAGACAGGGATTACAGGTAAAGTCATAAATCAATATGTGGAATGCATACATTGATTTGGCCCGAAAAGGTGGGCCATATAGAAGAGGGGGCTTATAGGTTATAAATGGGTTTAAAGATTCTTTGACTTGTAATTGGTTAAAGACATGAAGCTTTGTCTAAAGGAGTAGAATGTTTTCAGATAAGGAACTCTGTTAATCAGAGACAAGCCATCAGACCTAATATTTGTTGTGTAAATTGAGGACCTGCAGGTTTGTCTTGCATACCCTTAGGCCTGTTAATGGGTTACAAAGGATGTCCCCAAGAAGTGAGGGGGGCATGATGAGGCATGTCTGACCTCCTTCCTTGTGGCAGGCAATTTAGTTTTAGGATATCCACTTGGCCAAGAAGGGGTCCATTCAGTCAGCTGGTGGCGGGGAGCCTTAAGATTTTATTTTAGTTCACAATTTATAGTTTTCACTTTTCCCATTAGGCCCTGGATCTCTGAAATGTAGTAATATTTAATTTTACTGAAGCAAACATTTGAAATGTGCATTGGGAGCCTTAGAGGTCCTAACGAGTGGGGAAGTGGTGTAGCATAATGGTCACATCTCTGGGCTTCAGAGTCAGAAAGACCTGGAGGTGAGTCGTTCGCCCCTCACTTAGACAGTCTCTTAAACTATAGCTTCTTCATCTGAAATGGGGACAATGAAACCTATCTCAAGGGCCTGGTTGTGAGGATTGCTATAATATAAATTGAGTTGATATAAAGATAACTTAGAAAATACTCAACACAATGTCTGGTACAGGGTTAGCCCTTGGTAAATGGAATCTACCATTAATATTGTTTATTAGCAGCTAGAGAGAAATCATAGCTGATTACCCAGGATTTGCACCCCACAAGCAAGGCTTTATTGTTTAGCCCTTTCTTCTGTGGTGTGGCCATCAGGTGAGAAATCAAATTTTAGTGAAAACTGGAAGGCTGTTAACTTGTAGTATAGAATTAAACTCAGGTAATACCAGGTTCCCGTAGGATTGTGAATCATGAACAGCAAGCTCTTACATAAACAGATCTATATTTGCAAATTTGGGAATTCTAGAAGAACTCAGGACATCATCACACAGGCTTATCAGAGGTCCGCTATATGTTTGCAAAATGAAGCTGGGAACAAAGAGGAAATGAAATTTGGATTGGTTGGCAAAGGGCTGGGGTTGGTAATATGAAGAGAAGTTAGGAAGAAAGTTGCTGCCTACCTTTTTGTTATTCATTCTTTTTAGTTACTGTGGATTTCCAAGACATCACACATGCTCATATGAATATGCAAATACACCATTAGACTCCAAAACTAGTTCATATAAATTGTTTTGAAGATTATCTCCTCATGTACAAATATATGACTATGTTTGTCTTTGAAGACAAACATAGCAAGACTTTTGTTTCCTTTGTAAATATATGTAACAGTTACTTGGTGAACTGGGAACGTAAGTTTCAATAAGATTTGATTGCCATCCAGTTCTTTCCATGCAACTCTACAGGATGCTACTCTGTGGCAGATGTGATATTTATACCTATAAAAGGAATTCTTGCCAACCAAGGCTCCTGAGTGTGGCAATTTCCCCAGGAGTGGTCTTACTATGGCTGGATCCATAAGGAAGCTGAACACAATTTTGTCCATTGCTGCCATCTTCAATGAGTCCTGCAATCTTTGGAAGGTGGGTGTTGGTCTTTGGCAAGAAGATGGTGGACATAATATAGTCTGGTGGAGGTAACAGTCTGCCCTGTGTCCCCAGCTGTGTTCTCTCCTTTTTCAGAGTCACTGTCTTACCCTGAGTCTCGGCTCACAGGGTGAGAACTGGGCACCTTTCTGACAGTTGTTCACATTTGGAGGTGAGAGTGGAAGGGTGGCTACCATCTCTGCCTACCTTCTCACCTGGGAGTTGTCTCCAAAAGTATGTTTTTGCCCCCTTTTCTTCCCTCCTTGGGTTTTAACTATCGTAGATGTGAAGGTAAGATTCTCCACTTTCTGATTCCCCTGAAGAGTCCTGAGTATTGCCCCTCCAAGCTTTCTTCTTGCTGAATGTAGGTTTTCTTTGTGGATGCTATCCAGATACAACAAACATTCATCTTTTCTACAAGCAAAGCCTGAAAAAGATTGATCACGCTTCCTTATGATTATGAGGAAGTCTAGGAAATTTTTCTTCTGTGAGACTGGCCATGACAATCTTTGCATGATCCCTGGCCACACTTTCATGGCAGAATCATAGATTAAGGGCCATTGCCCATTTGTCCTTTTGGGTCACTTTGTTGCTGGCATTCTAAAAACTCTACAGCAAGCTTTGAACTGCTGTGCCAAGCCCCGTCGTCTTTATCTCCAGATCTGAGCTGGTGGTGCAGGCATCAACCAATCTGTGCCTGGTTCCGCTGGCTCCTCAGAGATCAGCAGCGAATGCCAACTTCCCCGCCCTCCCCATCTCCTGCCAGCCCTGAATTCCAGTTTCGGGAGAATTTTTGATGGGTGTGGGACTCAGTCCGACAATGCCTTAAGCAGAACATGGTACTCAATGTACACCTGCCAAAACCTGTTCTAAATAGGTCACATCTACACTTTCTGATTCTAAAGTTCCTTGGGCAGAACCCATCCCTTCCTAGGAAGAGTTTTGCTGGGTTTTTTTGTTTGTTTGGTTTTGTCTTGTTTTGTTTTTTAAAAGTTTGGAGTGTGAAGTAGAGATCTTAAAAGTATCTTTCATTGCCTCTCCCTCTTCTAGGTATTCTCCTAGGAATGGCAGAAAGAGTCATCTTTTTACCCATATCTAACAAGCCTGCCTCACCCTCCTTCCTTTATACCAGTCACCCTTTATCTGCTTACGGAATTTAAAGCAGAACTCATTTTCATCAAGATGCTGACATTTCAGAAATGGTACATGAACCCCCATGTCTCTACTCTGAGTGTCCAACAGAATCACCATCACTGTCACAAAGCATATTGGATTCATTTCTAAGGATTGACATCTCTCTTTGTTACACTTATGGATGTTCAAGGATTTTTAGCAATCCCTGAAGAGGTCTCCCTGCATACTGTGGCTAAACACCAGAACGCAATCTTCTGTGTTTGAGAAATATCACTTCCTCTATTTTCTACTATTTAACATAATTATTGACATAATTATCCTACAATAGCATAATTAGTCTTAATAACATAATTATTGACTCTCAGGCCACAATTCTACCAGACTGGTGGAAAATCTAATATCAGTCATTCTTGGGTCTTCTGAACTCATCCCTTTAATTTGATCATCAAAATTCTTCCAGCATCTTCTTCAGGACCAAGGCATTGATTGAGGGGGACAGTACCCCCAGATTATTCAGTTATCTTTGTGTTGTGGTAGCAAGACTTCCCGAGGAAGTAATGCAGGGGTATTGGAAATGGGAGGTAGCAGGTAGAATCACAGTGATGGTGGAGGGTCTGATTGAAAGATTGGGGCCGGGGAATCTAGACTGCCTAGCCTCTGTCTTGGGCACTGAATCAACAATGGTGCAAAGAGAAGGAAAATGAGAGAAGAGTGGGTTTGAGAGGAGGACAGGTTTGATGATGTGTAAATTGGAGGACATGCTAAGTTTGCTGTGCCTGTTAATCATTTGAGTAGACATAATTAGAAATGGGTCAGGAGTAACATTTGAGCTAAAATATAAAGCAAGTAGAGAACATGGCCCAAGAGAGAAGTCTGCAAAACACCTATCCTGTGGAAAGTCCTCTCCTTTCTATCTCAAATTTACAATCCTCTTTCGGATGACCTGGATGCCAAACTTTTATTTCTGAAATACAGTTCTGAAAACACTTCTCCTTTACTCCTAACCAGAAAACTTACATGGTTCCTCTTTGCTTAACTTAGTTCAGTCTCTTTGCATTGAATTCATGGTCTTCTCTGGTCTAACCCAATCTTCCACTTCAGCTTCGTTTTCCAGTCTTCCTCTACCCAACATATCCTATATTCTAAAGCCAAGGCTGTTTTCAGTTTCTTAACAGGATCTTAGGCTTTCCTACCTGCATACTTTTCTTCATGCATGCTATCCTTTTCACATGGAATTCTTTTTACTCCAAAAATCTACCTATCAAAACTTTTTCCCTTGACTCTACACTATAGGGTATGTTATTTCTGTCTTAAAGAGCAAACTCCTGTAGTTAATCTTGCCTTTCTTATGGCATTAATTAAATTTTGACATAGATTTTTTTTTTCTGGTATATGGTGTAGACTCATAGACACTCAGTCTATTAGGATTGGAAAGAGCTTTAGAGCTCCATTAGTCTCAGCATTATGTTTTAATGTTCAGTGAACGATTGTTGTCTTCTCCCAATTTTCAATAGGAATTTTTTTTTTTTGATACTGTGCTATATAAATGGAGTTTCTATCCTCAGTGATTAAGAAGACTACTGCTCATATCAGGGTCAAAATGTGTTTTACTTGACATTCTTCAGTGGGCAAATAGATGTGTGCTTTTGTGCTTTTTAACTTCCTATGAGCATCATGTCTAACTTCCTATTTTTACCCATACTCTGTACTATTACTATACTACACTATACTATTATTATTAACTTTGGGGTAGGAGAAATCAGTCACTTTAAGGAATATCTGAACTAGATTGGATGTGTGTAGATTTCACTTATTTTTGGTCATACTAAAAAAAATTGTATGTGGCTACAAAATTCACCTGGGAATAGATAGCTTTATGCTCTTTCTTCTCTATAGTATGTATTTCTGTTGTACTTAATGTTTTTTGGTGGCCTTTCTCTAATAACACTAGGTATAAAAATGGCCTCTTTTGTGAGCCTTGCCATATATTATGCATTCACTTTCCTTTGGTCCTTCTGGTTTATAATGATCTTGGTGTGCTTTTAGATTTGGTGCAATTTTTGAGTGTGCTTTGTTTTTAGAAAATTAGTTTTTTTTGTTGTTGTTACTGTTGTTGTTTTTCTCCTATAACTAATGTGAAGTCAGCAATTTCATTTTTCCCATTCGGGGTGCTGTTGTCATCAGCTGTCCCTGTATAATGGCTTTTGATATGTCCCATTGTGACGCATTGGACCCTGTCCCTAGTTAATCATTCATTTTAGGAGACTGATTCTGAGCAACAATGATTACATTCTCTCTTCATTTTCAGTGTTAAAGTCCTTGGCAGTTCATTTTTCTCTACCATTTTTTGTAACTACAACTTCCAGCCACATTAAAACTCTTAGCAGAGTTAGCAATGCCTCTTTTCTGATCACTCAGCGAGAATTCTCTTAACTATACCAATGGCCTGGGAACTTGTAATGCTTAGAAAACAATTTTAAAACTCATATGACCTATCCCACATTACACTGTTTCAGAGCCTGCTTTTTCCATGTTCTGAATGACAAGAAGCAACACCTTGAAACTCTTTGAAATTATTTTCCATGTCCTTACTTAAAAACTATCTCTAGTACAAATTACAGTGAAAACAACTTATATATAACCCTTCCCCACCAGCCTTTGTAGATAGAGTCAGTGGTCAAAAAAATCAAGATATTCATGAATAAACCTAAAGTGGTGCTATATTCATAAAACATACACATATTATTTTGTCATATCCTCTTTTAATTGAACAATACCTTATGGAGATACATATATAGGGGTATGAGAGAGAGAGAGAGAGAGAGGAGAAGAGAATGAGAATCAATACAGAAATACCTTTAGGGGGTATTTTATGACATCTCTGGATCTTTGTGCATCTGAAACCATGCCAAAAAGATGGGAACTTTCTACCCAGTTGTATTTTAAATTTTTTATTTTTTGTTGAAGTAACAAAAAGAAACTTAGAGAAAAATATCTATTATGCTCAAGTTATTGAGATTTTATAAAGACCTTATGAATGTGTATTTATATATGTGAACGTGAATAATTGTATGTATATAATTTGTAGCAAAAATTATTATTGATTCTTGTTTTACCAAAACTGATCCAGTTGATATAGTTTGCCAAAAGAATGTCATTGGGGGGAAAAATGTTCAGTATGTTAAAATCGGCTTTGATCATAGTCGTTTTATCCCTGTTATCTGCATGGCTTAGTGACTTCCTGCAGCCAGAGGCAGGAAAATGCATCTCTCTCCATCTTCTACTCAGGACTATACAAGTTTATGTGTGCTCACTCATACTTGTTTAAAAAATAACAGAAAAAGAATAACTTCAGAAATAAATGTGTTTTCATCAGACTTCTACATTGTTAGAAACTGTAATAAGGGACTAAAGAATTTAGAATATTTATCTTGCTTTGCTTTATAATAATATTTTATGAACTAGCTATTTTTTCTAGCATTGCTGGAAACTTTCTACAAAGTTATGTTTTGTTCCCTGCTCTTTTGCTTGAATGTAGAAATGTAGAATAATTCATGGTTATCTTAATATATCATGAGATATATTTGTGGTTAAATGCAATACATCATAATGTATATTCATCATTGTAATAAAATATATTCATGGTTATCATTAGATACATCCACTGAGATTGATGCTTTCCATAAATAATCCTGACACTTAAGACCAAGGCACTTCAAGCAACTTTTTAAGGGAGCTGTCATGGCATTTCTGTACAAAGTGGAATAGGTCTGAGAGAATTAAATTGCCTCTTGAAATGAAATACTTCTTTCGATAACGAATATTGGCACTAGAATGTCAGGACCAACAGTGTCTTCACGTATGCAGTTGGAGGAAAGCTGGGAAGCAGAGCTTGCAGGCTTCTTGTTCCTGGGTCCTCCACATGGCAAAAGGTCACAGCAACTGCTGGCTCATGGCAGGAAGTGCTGAGGCAACCTCAGAGCACCGCTGAGAGTCCAGAGACCCCCAGAATTCTCATTACTCCTATGATTTTACAGTGGCAGTAGTAGAGGAAGAACACGTTCTATAAAAAATTATGCAAGGATCATCTGAAAGACATAGCCCAACATTCTTGATGGATACAGATTAAATTCCAGTTAAGGCACACATATGCAAAATGTGCACAGAGACAAAATGGTATAGCAGAAAGAAATTAAAACATGAGTCTCTGGTCCCCACAGCAGGAAAATCCTCATGCTAGGTCCTCACAACTTGTGATGATGTGTAGACTATCAGCTACCCCTGGGCTTTGGGGCTATGTGAATAGGCAATATACCATTCTTAAGACACAAGTATGAAAGTTGAAGAAAGATTATAGTTTTGGAAAAACTATTACTGGATGGCTTCCTGGAAGAAAGAAGTTGTGGGGAGAGAGTAACAGAAGGAATAAAAAATCTCTTGGTTCACAGACTAAAATCCATAATGCTGTAATATCTTTACAACAATTTCAGTGGTCTGTTTTACTGCTCAGTGGGTATGTTGCTTAGTGAATATTGGTCTTGTTGCAAGGATAATGTCCTATTTGAGTCCAAAATAGCTCACACATCTCTCTTGTGTTTAGTAATAAATTGCCACTAACCATCAGGTAAAAGTTCATTTTACAAGATTCCAGATGGTGCATTTAACACCATTTTTAAGGCTTCCTGAAACTAGCTGATGTGTATAGTTAATGCAGATATATCTGAATTCCAGTATACTTTAATTCTTATATGTAGGGTCCCCCTCCATCTTTCCTCAGGTTTTTCCCTTTCTGGCACACTTTTCTATTTTTCTGAACCCAGAAGTTACCACTGGCAGAATTTCAGTCTCAGAACTCTGTCAACCTTTAAATATAGAGCATTGTGGCTTTTGAAGAAGTTATTTTAAAATAAGTTTAAATTGTTGATGACAGCAGTGTTTCATTTTGTTCTCAGATAGTTCCTAAATTCCAGCATTGTTTCTTTCTCATTGAAATTCAGAAGGAAAAGTTTGTACTTCTGCTTGTTCCTTTAGGAAAATGTGTCTAGAACTTTACCCTTGAGATTTTCTTGGGAAAATGAAGGGTTGTTATGTCCTCTTTAGTCTTAGCAAATTAAATACCACATAGAGAGCCGGATAAGGGGTCATCAAATCAAGGATAGACAAAGACGGTAAGCATCAAATCAGAGGAGATAAATTTTTTCCACTAAAAATAAGCCTTTGTTTGATGTAGAACTTTGGAAGCACTTAGTTGGCATAGTAGGAAATAATGACATTCACTAGGGATAAATTAGTTTTCTTTTTCTGAAATTAATTTATTAAATGAATTCATGTTCATGAGCCAGTTGAGGAATACATACAGGAAATCAAAAGTGCCACCACATAAACTGCCTAGTGTTTGTTTATTTTGAATTTATATAGCCTCTTTTCTCCTGAGGTTTGAAGATGCTGTGCAGAAAATTTTAAATCTTTTAAACAATAGACAATAAGTTGTAAAATGTGAACCCCTGCCTGGATAGGTTATAATCTCTAAGGCTTTTTAATGTACCCAGATATAAGCACTGGCAGTTAAAAAGAAAAAAAAATACGTAAAATAGGAGATTCTCATCTGGCTGGATACCAAGAATGCGAGATACTTTGTAAACACCTTCATTCTTTCAGACTTAGTTCTATTGTTTCCTTCTTTATTCTGACCTTTGAAGTTAGGGTTTTAACAGCAAGTGTATAGCAAATCATAAATTACTAAATATTCTTTCATATTATAGGGGAATCGAGAGTCAAAGCTACTCAGGCAAATCATTGAAATGTGATTGACCGGTGGTTGGAGAGTATTAGACATGGCACAAGAGAATAAAGCCTCATCCAGAAACACAAGAGTTAACATTGTAGTTCCTTGTATAGGGTACTAAAATCTCTGAATTCAAGTATTTCACTCTGGGAAGTAGAGAAGAGACAACTCAATTATCCATAGCTATGAATTATTTCTGAATTTTGATAATTGTTCCATGTTTATACATTGACCCAAACACAGAAACTTTCAATGTGAAATAACAGGCTGGGCAGGGCAGCTCACATATGTAATCCTAGCACTTTGGGAAGCCAAGGCAGGAGGATTGCTTGAAGTCAGGAGTTCAAGATCAGCCTGAGCAACAATGAGACCTCATCTCTACTAAAAATAGAAAAATTAGCCAGGAGTCATGGCATGTGCCTGTAGTCCCAGCTGCTTGGGGGGCTGAGGCAGGAGGATCACCTGAGCCCTGGAGTTTGAGGTTGCAGTGAGCTATGATGACACCATGGCACTCTAGCCCTGGCAACAGAGTGAGACTCTGTCTCAAAAGAAAAGAAAGAAAGAAAAGAAAAAAAAAAAAAAGAAAAGAAAAAGAAAAAAAAAAAAAAAGGAATTGAATCCTCCTCTTCACTCCCCCTTCTAAAAAAAAAAGTGAAATAACAGCTCAGTGCCCTTTCCTTGTCATTTTTTCCTAACATTAAAATTCTTTATGATAGCCTACATATTGGAAAGTAGGGATTTATATTGTTAACTTTCCCACCCCCAGCTATTTAAGTACTTAAAAATCCAATGTTTCAAAAATACATTCATAATCTTGTAAAAAAATCTAATTTTTTGCTTCTAGTTCTTTTTCTTTTGGTTCTTATTTTTTAAGAGTAAGGATTCTGGGGTCAGAATTAGAATTGTAGCTTTGCACCTTCCTACTTGTGTGACCCTGAGCAAGTAGATAAATTCAAGTACCTCCCTCATAATATTTTACTGAGATGTAAATGAAAAAGTATATGTAAAATACTAGAAACAGTATGTAACACATAGAAACTGTTCTATTAGTACTACTAACACAATTGCTGCTAGTGCTACCACAGAATATAGTATTCGAATATAATATTTCCACATAGCTAATACCTAGCTCTATTCTTCACTTCCAAGGAATAAAGTATCTTGAAACAATTTTTTAAATATTAGTAATACATATCCATTTTAATAGACTTGGAATTGGAACAGAAGTTTGATAATGTTTTGTAAGATCTTTTAAAATCCAGTTTCTTTTTTTTAAATGATAAAAACTAGACCAGGGTAAAATTCAGTTTCTTTAATTTGAAATCACGAGCAGTGGAGGATGAGACTATAGTATAATAGTTGAAGAAGTTGTTATTTTGAAAAAAAGGATTAATGTTTATTCGAAGGGAAAGTGGTTAATAACTCTTCAATGATAGTTAATCTGCATGTGTATTCAATGTCTGTCATCCAAAATTTATATGGAGGTGATGATTTGAAGGCAATAAGGAGTAGAAAAGGGTGAGACCAGTGATGTGGTGGCTGGCGGAGACTCCCTCTGTGGTACTCTCAGAAAAAACACTGTTCATTCCTGCCCAGCAGGCAGTGCTGGCTGTGAGCTAGCAGCTGGTACAATATGCCCTTGCACAATTCTTTTCCTTAGGAGAATGTTCTGAGCAGTCAGTCACTCAGAGTTCCAGAACCACACACGCTGCGTTTGCACAGTGCCGTAGTTCCCGAAGTTCTCAACCTGACCTGCAGCACTGAGAATGCAGTGAGAATACAAAAGACAGTCTTAAAAGGCATCAGACCTTCTCGGCTCGTTGAATCATTTGCCTGCTACGGAGAATCTGTTCATCATTTGAAGCAATGCTGTAGCTTTAGCAATACTTAAGGGAGAGTGGAGGGATTTTACCTATTTTGGTTAATTGATTTAGCCTGTGGATCACTTGTAGTAGTTAATGACATTCCATTTCCAGATACCCACGCTGCCGTATTGGGCTGCTTTTTAGCTTGAGATATGTGGAGAAAGGAGAGAACAGTTTGTTTTATTGGAAAGAAAAAAAAAAAAAAAAGCCTTGTGAGGATGGGAAAGGCATAGAAGATGAAACTCAGCACTGATTGTTTTGAACAGAAAGAACCGGTGATTTAAAAACCATAAGTGCTATCCTCTGTAATATACATCATGTTAGATAAGCCTCAGTCACTTTCAAAATGTTAATCGAATTATAGGTTAGATCCACAAATTTAATTACAAGGAAGAAACTTAAGCAGATGAATAAGAAAGAGTCTAAACAATTATTTTACTCTCTTCTAAGTTAAAACTGTAAACCACTTTCCATACCGACCTTTATGTCTGTGACTGTTAAATGTAAAAAAATATTAATTCAATTAACTGTCTGGCATTTGGGGTAATGAACAGGGATTAATCTATTCGTTTTTGTTTGTTTTGTTTTTTGTTTTGTTTTGTTTTATGTGTGTGTGTGTGTGTGTAGGGCCATATGGGGTTTATAGGTGTCTGGGTGGTAGAAATTATACTATCTAAGAAATTAAAAAGTTTTTAACATTTTTTTTCAAATTACTCTTTCTTCAGAACAAAATATCTGGTGATTACAGATTTGCCTTTAGATAGCTGTGAAGTGAGAATGCCTTAGCTGGGAAAAGAAATCTAGAGAACATGTTGGTTGCGTGGGAGAGTGATTCCATGTTACTTTCACTGCCGCATCATTTGACATGGTTGCTACTATCAGAAAGTTGAATTATCAAAAATCTCAATGATAAAGCCACAGCCATTGCTTCTCACGTCTTCCAAAGGTATTTTACTTATTCATGAGTTTCACATTATGATTTATATATCCAGGTCAGGCTTACAACTGACAACAGTGTCAAGGAGGAAAGGAGAAAGGAGCCAAGGAAGGACCTGTCTCAGGACCTGATTGCTGTACACTGTGGCCATGTCTAGTCAGAGTTCTTCTGTCTCGACCAAGGACATAGATAGCTTTAGAGAGAGGCACTGCAGCAGGGCCATTGTGCTTCAGGGTCAGACAGTCTTAAATGTCTGTGACTTCTCTCATTTATCAGTGAGGAAATCTCACAATACTGTGGAAACAGAGTTAACTTTTCCTATTAAGTTATTTTGCAGAGTTCCTACCAAAAATTTCATGAGAAAAGATGAGGCCGGTGAATTTTGATGATCATATCTTAAAGAAATAAAACCAGCTTCTAAAGAGCTATTTCTGCTAATTCAGAAGCTAAATGCCCTGTGATGGAGTCTCAGATAAACCTTTGTTCGGTGTTCCAGTGAAAGATTATGAAGTTTTTCAGCACTGTTTTAGGATATGTTATTTCTCAGACTTAATTTTTTTTTTTTAATTCTTTTTGTGAGTGGCTCAGATTTCAAGGATAAGACATATTCCAAAATAATGCACTGGGTAAAAGCAGGTTTTTATAATATTTAATGTTCATTAGCAAAATTGGTCTGCTTTGTACTGCTCATAGGTCCTGATCCATATAGTGCAAAGGTAGCGTATCAGATACACCAAATGAAAAGTACCATGTAAAAACCAGAATTAGTTTTACTGAGCAAAATATCCCTTAATGACCACAAATGCTGCAGAGTAAAGAGTTTAGTGTTACTTATTCATCCTTCAAATTTCTTCAGGCTGTATACACAATGCATGCGGTTTTAAATTTCAGGATTAAAGCGTTTTGGGGTGTCTTAAATAGCCAGTACATGCATCATTCCTCCACTTAATTTTCTACGTTGCAACGAAAATTTTGAATAGATAAGTGTGCTAAAGCAAGAGGGTACTAGAGGGAAAGTGTTAGTTTGTTGCAGAGGAAAATACTAAGATCCTCCCGCAATAGATAGTGTAATTAGTAAGGAAAAAATTTGCTGCCAATAAAAGAAACTAAATAGCAACATGTGTGTGTTGCTCTCTTACACATATATAATTTATTTATATTCTTATATATCTTATATATAATAGATACATTATATACAGCTGTGCTAAACTTTTGGAGGGGATTTATTATTACTAATGTAAAAACCTGCAAACTTGGGAAAGCTTGGTTGTTTCCCATACGGCATTGTCAGAGGAATTCCATGTTACCACTTGTGGATGTTAAGACCTGATGTGTTTTCTCGATGTGTTTTTTTCGATGTGTTTTTCACGACATAAATGCAGCGTTAGGCCAGGTACAGGACCAACAGAAACACATCTTTCAATTTTCGTAGATTAGATTTTCCTCATTTAGCCACTGCCTGCTTCATCCCTTTTGGGTCAGAGATACTGTGTGTGCAGAAAGTGTTGCTTTATTTTCAGGGAAACACAGTTGCCTTCGATAAGATGCAGCCATTGAAACAATCTAGTCCATCCAAAGATAAGGGTTGAAGTGTACCTTGTTTCTCTCTTAGATACATTGTTAGAGGTGTCAACAGTGTAGAACTGTTTAAAACGGTTGGATACTGTGTATTATGATGACTCCATTTCATGTGCGCTGTGTGAGAGGGAGAAGGTGTGGAAGGGAATGTGCTTCTTAGACTGTGAGCACTTGCGCGGGGTGTGCACATTTGCTTATGAAATAGTCCCCTCTGAGTTCCAGAAGTGGAAATGAGAAACTAAAGGGCTTTCTTAAAGTGTTTGCATGCTTCCATGGAGAGTGTATTACTTTTGATATTAATGTTAGTTACCGATGCAGAAATCAAGTAGAAAGAGAAGAAATATACAAATACTTTTTCCTGGTGCTATTTCCTCAGGACGCTGAGTTGAGTGTTCAGGAAGAAAACCCCATGAGTTACTGAGGAGGCAGCTGTAAACAGGGAAAGTGACAGATGTAATGAAAGTCTCAAGGTCTGTCCTAGAAGAGGTCCCAGCACTGGTCATGTGAGCATTATTTACATGAAGACGAACAGATGGATACATTTGATCAAATTCTGTGGGGTCCCTGCATCAGAATTCTGTTTAGCATTTTGAGTGTGCATTTACAAACACATGTATTTTTGCTGCTTTTGCAGCAGCAACTTTCAGATCTTATTTTTTTGCGGGACTTAAGGTTGTCAGAATAATGTTATAAATGGCACTTTACTATTTAATGTAGCTGTTTCCATTCTGTTGCTATTTATTGTTGTGACATGGTGATTTATTTCACTAGACACACTATAGGACAATCAAAAGAGATAAACTAGGTTTGATACTTTATGCCATTTGAGAAGGAGAAAGGTTAAAGAACTTAACGTAGACAAACCAGTTCTGATGGTAAGGTAGAAAAGTATAAACCAATTTTCAGAAACTGGTATCAATATGCCATGTCAGCAGGGTGGTGAGGTCACTGCCCTTGGCTTAAAAAATTATAATCAAAATGGAAAATCAGTAAATCTTCCCAGTCCTGCCAATGCTGATGTTGGTGTACAAATGTCCACCTTCTGGAATGTTAATGTATGTCTTTAAGTTACATAATCCATGAAGTTTATTTTCCTCTAATTTTTTTGTTCATAATTGTTTTAGTTTTTTCACCACTCGACATTCTTTGATGTGTTGATGTCCTTTTATCTCTCAGAGTGTTTTCAGAGGTATTTGTACATTATGCTGAAGATTCATTTTCTAGATACAGCCATATCTATCGATGTAAGTTTTAAAAGAATTATGATAAATTTATAAAATGTAATAGTTTATGTAGCTGATTTAACTGGTAGGCAGTACAATCACCTCAAGTTTAAGGTCATAAAAATTAGAAAGCTTTGATGAGGACCAGAAGCAAATTTACCTTGGAGTGAGTGAAGCTTAAGCCTCACTCACTTCATGGCCCTGGTTGAGAAGCAGCAGCGTGATCACATGGGCATATGTTTCTGTTCAAGTTGCAAATTGGTTATTAACACTATCTGTGTTCCAACTTCCCCTTCATTATGTATCACCTTGTAGCTATAGTGTTGAAGTGATGTAGACATTTGAGGGACTATGTAAAGGAAAATAGATCTCGTTAGGTTGAGTGGGATATAGTTACCTCATCCACAGTCACTTGCATCTACAGTTATGTTAGCGGTAGCTGTTCCAGTATGGGAGTGGCTGCTTGGAACAATCCTACGGCTGACTCACCTGACAGACTAGCACCAGGTTTCTGGGCCAGAGGCCATACCATGCTATGAACAACTCCCATGTCACGGGACACTGGAAGTATACAGACAGTGGAAGAGAAACTGGCTTTGAAATCTGTGAAGCCAGAAACTAGTCTGTGGAAATTTCTTCCAAATTTTACAGCTCATAAGACATTTGATAAAGATTTTTTTCAAATTTGATATAGTCTGAAAGTTTTACATGGCTTCACCAAAAGCAAGTTTAAAGATGGAAGAAACTTTTCTGGAAGAAACTTTTCTAAACTACCAATAACAAGAAGAACAAAATTCTATCAACCATGCCAGATGATCAATTATCTTTTTGGTCCTATAAAATTCTGCTTGTGAAATGGTGATCCATATGAAGAGATGGTAATTATTTCTTTAAAGAGGGTATCTCAAATCATAAGTGTCAAACCTCACAAAACTTCTTTCCTCCCCTCATGAGGACACATTTTGCAGCAGTTACACAAATGCTGTGTATCTACTGATCCTTACCTTGGTTTAAAACCAATTCTTAGATATTCTTTAAATATTGAAAAGCATTTGTCTCATGATTATGGATTTGTTTGAATCACTGGAGTATCCTAAAGTTGATTGTGAGTAGTTAAAAAAGAATTCCTAATCAAAATTTTATTTATGCAACTTTAAATGGTTTCTCAAGTCATTAATCCTCAAGTGTTAGTTTCATTTTTAGTGAAATTCTGTTAAAATATGTCCTGTCTTCTTCACCCTGAAATAATCCCTCAATTTTATGAGATTGAGCCATACTGATAATATCGATGTCAGTGGTTCTGATCCTGGGCTGTCATTGATCCTGGTACCCTGCCACTATTGATCACTTCCAGCTCAGGTAAGAACTAGAAACAACTGCATTTGAAATGCAAATAGCTATTAGCATCTTTTCTTCTCCTTAGTTCCAGGCCTCACTTCCATCTCTCACTTAGATTTGTTTGTCAGCCTATCATACATAGTTCCTGGCTCAGAGGAAGTACTCTGTAAACTTTGTTGGGTGGATCATAGTAGCTATTTTATTTAGGTGTGTGTCATTGCTACACCCATTTCCATTAGACCATGAGCAGCTATATATAGGGCAGGGACCACAGCATATTCATCTCTATTTTCCAGCAACCCCGGTGGTTCCTTTTATACAGGCAGCGCACAATACATGTCATAGTGGTGTGACTGTCCTTAAAAAAATCAGGGTCTAGTCAACCATGTGTATTGTGGTAATTTTTTTGCTCATTTAGTAAATATACTTCTTATCATCTCACTTCCCAATTCTGAGTATTGTCTATCAAACCATAGTGAATTTCTATCAGAACCTATATGAATGCACTATATCGGTAACTTAGAAAGTGTTGCAGCTGGACTCAAATCCTTTTATTGGGCATGATTTCCTTGAATTTCTTGCTTCTGTTTTCTGTTTTTATATGCACACTTTATGTGAATAAGATGAACATTAGCAGATTTATCTACATCTCTTCATTTCTATTCTACAGCAATAGCTCCTTAGAGTAATATCTGAAGTTATAGTAATTTTCTTCATATCAGAGAGTTTCTAACTATGTTAATGGAAGTTAGACAGGTTGCAGAGACATTCGTGAGAACTACCTATGCTGTAACATTTAAACAATTTATTTGATCTCTCTTTAGCTTACCTGCTCATGCCTTTGGAACATTGATGTTGACCTTGGTGGAACTTTGTCTATAATCATGATAAGTCCTTCAATAAAACCTAACAGAAAATAACATTTAAATTTCCAAGTGATTTATTAACCCTCTGAATACCTTGTGATGTGCTGTGCCCATCTTAGCAAAGAAATGCTCTTATGACACTGTATTCACATATTATTTCCTTGAATGCTCAATTCCTAAAGATGCCATTTTAAAAAACATAATAAAAGGAAAATGATAATAGCGTAACAGTAGATAATACTGAGTACTGCCTATTGCCTGATACAACTTTGAGTGCAGTAAGGCGTAGTGAAAGTTCATCAGTCTTCAAACTGCAACCCTGTTTTTTTTTTTTTTTGTTTGTTTGTTTATTTCATCTTATCATGGGGGATACAGAATTTGAGGTTACATACGTTGCCCATGTACTGCCTGTCTCCCCAAGTCAGAGCTCCAGGCATGTCCGTTCCCTAGACAGTGCATGTTGCACCCATCATGTAGGTATATATCCCTCCCTTCCCCACCCCCCCTTCCCGAGTCAGCACCTTCAAGCATTACCATTCCCCAAACGGTGCACAATGCACTCATTATGTGGGCATACACCCATCCCCTCCCCCCACCCCCCAACTCAGTCTGATATCCGATTGGTGTCGTTCCCAGATGTATATTTAGATGATGATCAGGGAAACCAATTTTCTGGTGAGTACATGTGATGCTTGTTTTTCCATTCTTGGGATACTTCACTTAATATAATGGGCTCCAACTCTCTCCAGGAGAATCATAGAGATGTCGTATCTTCATTATTTCTTATAGCTGAGTAATATTCCATGGTATACATATACCACAGCTTACTAATCCAATCATGTATTGATGGGCATTTGGGTTGTTTCCACATCTTTGCAATTGTGAATTGTGCTGCTATAAACATTCGGGTACATGTGTCTTGCAACCCTGTTTTTAAAAGGAGCTGTGTGATCTTGACCCTGTGTCTGGGCTTCTATTTCCCCATGTGTAAAATAAAAAAATACACCACCCCCACTTCTTCACCTGAGCTACTCCTAGTCATCCTTTAAGACTCACCTTAGTTATCCTTTTGTCTGAAAGCTACTGCTGACTCCCAGGGGAGGCTGGGGCATTCCCTTGCTCTAGTAACTTCCCATGCATACTTGATCAAAGCCCTTATGGCATTCTGTTGATTCTGTCTATTTATTAACGTCTCTTGTTCTTTAGAGCACGAACCCTTCAGGGATGGGACCATACTTTTGTACCACCAGTGTGGCTGGTGGGAGCAGGATAGAAAAGAAAGGTGGTTAAGAACACAAGCTGAGTTCACATCTCATCTCTGGACCTAGATCCTGGCTCCAACATTGACCAGTTGTGTAGGCTTTGCCAAGTTACTTAATTTACTTAGTAAATTAGGTCTTTGTTTCCTCTTATGGAATGAGGATAACAATGACTGCCTCATCAGTGTTATTGTCAGAATAAATTTCAGTAATACTTGTCAAGTTCATAACAAAGTGCCTGACATATAGAAAGCACTCAATTAATGCTATTACTACTAGTAGCCAAATTCATTTTGTTGGAATAAACTTAATATTGCACTGTATGATTTTTAAGGTACTTTTCAGATATTAGAGTCTGTGGTCATTCCACTGTGTTTACTGACTAAGAAATAAAAATAAATACTTTTAGCCTTCTGGATTTGGATATGGGGATAAAAATGGCCATCTGTTAAAAACAGTATGCTTATGTTGTCTGTGTGCATTGCTAAGAACTGCAAAGGGTCTGAGATTTTTACCCTATTTGCAAGCTAATACATCAGCCTGCACAGTTTCACAGATGCTGGCAGAAGACTCTAGACTTTTGGATCAGAGACAAAGGACAATGTATTACTCATAGTAATAGTAGTAGCCAAAGTATTAGCATTTGTACCAGTTTCTTTAGCCCTAATTCCCACATGGTGGGTGATTCAAAGAGAGCCTGGTGATGCTTATGCTTCAGGGGGAGAAAATTTGAGCTCAGGGAGTCTGAATCTTTTATAATGGACAGTAAGCTTGCCTAACTTTGGCCCTAAGTGGGACATTATTCTTATGCTACTGGGCAGTAAACATACCTGCCTTTTGCTCTGGAGGAGGACACTATTTCTGTCTTCTAAGGTTTTCACTATACAAATGTCCTCGAAAAGGGAATTCTGAAAAAAGGCCTTCAGTGCCTTCATGCATAAGAAGTACAGAAACACAAGAGACCCGGAAAGAATGTTTTGTCAACATGGAAATTAGTATTAGTTCCCTAAAAAGAGCAGGTTTTTAGCTTTCATCAGATTTTTAAAGGTATATGTCAACTAAAATGTTTAATTTCTAAATTTCTATGTCATTATTCAGGTGCTTACATATCTAAGGACTAAGAAAGCAAAATACCACACAGAAAACATCATGACACCTAGAATGAGATGTGGCAAAGAGTAAGGGCTTTCTCTGAGAAGAAGAGATTATTAACAATTATAATGCTTATTAAATCATTTAACACATAAATAGATACTCAAATTCACTTTTGAAGATTGGATATGCATTGTTGTGACACTTTTGACGTATGCTGTACGTCTCAGAAAAGTCAAAGGCTCCTCCCTTATTCACAGATAAATTTCCATTTCCATTTCATATTATTGAAATGTATGATTCTGACTTTCCCCATTTGCATTGCTTTATTTTTAACATTCTTATAAGCAAAGTGTTATAAATACCATGACAAATTATTTTATGATCCATTTATCTCAGTAATGGTGACCTCTGTCACTTGAACCACTGTTCAATGTATCATCAAGCAGCAAAGATTAAGGCATAGGGCATTTTGTGGAATTAGTGACTATAAGAGCTGATAGTCTTATGCCAAACCAGTCATTACCACCCAGGAAATGTTACACTCTGAAAGCATTATTATGTTTATGTAACAAAAGTAAGAGACAAAAACAGATGGTTTAAAAATACTGCTAATCCAGGGTTTCTCAACCTCAGCACTATTTACATTTTGGGCTGGGTAATTCTTTGTTGTGAGGAGCTGTCCTGCTCACTGTAGGATGTTCAGAAACATCCCTGACCTCTACCCGCTAGATGCCAGTAGCATCCCCCTGAGTCCTGACAATAAGAAAGGTTTCCAGACATTGCCAAATATCCCCTGGGGGCAAAGCGCTGTGCTAATCCCATTTTAAATGTGGAAACAATATTCTATCACTGAATAAAAAGGCAAGTAGAGAGTGTTGCATAATCCTGATGAATGTTCACAGCTCCAGAAAGAAATGAACGCTTCTGTGGTTTAAGGAATTTCAAAATTACCTGTTTGCCACGTCTAACAGTCCTGCGTGTGTGTGTTGCGGAGCACAGTGGGCAAGAAAGAGAACTGGACTTGGGTTCTTGCCTTTCTCCTGCTGCTTCGTGGTTTTGGGATGTGCGGTCAAGTCAAGAATTTTTCTGAGTTTTTTCTTTGTACGAGGGGGATCGATCCTGTCATACCTGCTGTAGAGCATGGCTGAGGACCAAACCAGATCCCTTAAGTCAAAATGCCTTCAAGAGCCTAAAGCCCTCTATGAATTGTTAGGATGAGAAAAAGCAAAATGATTTTGTTTTAAGAATTTCTTGAAAATCGTAGAGCATTCCTTGAAATACTAGAGGAACCCCGGGGCACTGCAAAAAAAAAAAAAAAAAAAAACATTTGAGAATCAGTGTTTTTGAAGATGCCCTTTAGCCTCGCTCAGCTATTGCTTCTGTGTTCTTCTTGGTTGCCATGTGCTGAGTGGCCGTGACAGAAGGCACAGTTGAAGGAGTGGTGGAAAGGCTTGGCTGACAGCGGCTAGGAAGCAGCACTCAGTGTTCAGAAAGCAGAAGTACTTCTGTATCCAAGCAGTATCTATAAATCGAGTAACTAGAGATTTTTAAAAAGGAGGAAAAGTTAATATTGTAAATTTATTAAAAATGGGTATTGCTGCTTTAAATAATCATATCTGACTTATTTTATGATGCTATCCATCTTTAATTAACTAAAAATACCTTGTGAGTGTTATTGAGCTTTACTTTTGGTCAAAAATAAAAATCCTTTTTATATCTGATGCTATCACCTTTTTAATAATGCAGAATTGCAGCAAAATTTCTCGCCTTTAAATATTTAGGGCTAGCCCTCCTTGCCTGAAATAAGCATATGCACCTGAACTTTGAGGAACAGAATAATTTAGCCTCAGGTTAGAATGGATCTTAAAAGCTAGATGACCCAATATCCAGTTCACTTCAAAAATGCTGTTCCCAGACCTCTGACAGATGGTTCTGAAGTCAGTCTCTGATCTTCTCCCCTTCCTTGATGTGGTATGTATTTGGACGATTTTGCAGATGTGAAAACTGAGGTGTAGATGGGTGAAGTGACTGTCTTCAAGATCATTTGGATAAGTAACAAAGCCAGAAAGTGACCCATTATGTTTCCAGAACCTTTGCTTAAACCCTAAAATCATTTGGCTTCATTCAGTCCATTCCCCATTGCTGGATAGATTATTTTAAAACAAAGTCATTTTTCATAATGCACTGAAATCTGTGTCCCCATAATCCTGCCATCAAAAACAAAAATAAAGCCAAAAAGCCTTATTCTTTTATCTGGAGCATGAGGCAATATATCTACTCTTTCTCTTCCAAATGACAACCCTTCAGATATTGCACTGTGCTTAATGGTTGACCCTCCCACACTCTTAAGTTTGATCTTTTTATGACTGAATGTGTCTTCTCCTCTTAATAGTACCTGACTTAGCACAATTGTCATACCCATTCTGTTCCTGGTTGACCTTTTCTGGCTGCTGAATACCTGTCCAATTACTGACATATGGGATGGAAACCAGTTCTGGAACCTGCATTTGAAATATTATCTTACCGTGTAACATTGGTTTTACCTATTTGGACACTGTAAAATTATATTCCCTTTTTTCCCTTCTTTTTTTTTCCCACTGCTATATCTCATTCTTTGCTTGCATTGTAATTGCTGTCAAAAATTACAGAGTCCTGTGAACTATCCTTAAAGCAATTTTATTTCTGTATTTGATACTTTTATAATACGACTTTATATTAAAGCAGGTTAAAGTTTCAGCTTATAAAGTCCATCATGTCCATTGTAAGTCCTTTTTATGTTTTAAAATTTCCTCACAGATTATAGTTCAAATTTGATAAGCATGTTTTCATCTAGCTATATGACTACTACATAATTATTCAAGTGTTTTGGGTAAGATAAAATCATAAATATTATTTTTATCTTTTCCCATTAATTATTAAGCATAAGTGTGTTTTAAGGAAATTTAATCTGTATGTTTGATTCATCATCCCATAATTTTTCAAAATGTAATTTTGTGAGAGCCATTGGACATCAGTCATTTTTATGATGCATGTGTGAGTGTGTTTACTCCTAAAATCAGAAGGTCATGTTTTGTTATGAATAAACAAATGCCTACATGTTAAACATGTCTTGTCTAAGACATAAACTTGTCTTGCCACTTACCATTGGAAAAATGTATTTTCCTGCCAGATTGAGCTACCTTCTTAAAATAGACTAGGCAGATTTCCATGAGGTTGGGCACTGAGGTAGAATTTCCAGGAGTGGTAGGTCTCTGTTGCTCTCCCATTGGCCCATAGATTGAGACAAGTCAATGAAAAAATAAGGATATCAATAAGCAATCAACAAAAGATATAGAATAGGAATAGATGTTCTATTGTCATGTACAAAGATTTCACATGAAAACATTACGGTTATTATATGTGGGGAACCATATTTAAGGCATGGCATACATTGGACCACCATGCTGCACTCCATGCTGTTAAAAGGGTCCCCTACTTTATGGAACCTTGACCTACTTCAAGGGAGTTCTGAATGAGGGATAAATGATGGTTCTGCCAGTAGATAATAAAAAGTAAAGTAAAATAAGCACTCTTTATGGTCAGGGGCCAAGCAGGAAGGCAGAAACTACTCTGATTATTTTCAAAAAGGGGGCATGTAATGTTGGAAAATCGTTACACATTGATAATAATAAATTGTAAAAGAGAAACCTAGGGATCAGGAACAGCAAGAAATTACTACCACCTTTATGCTGCGGAGACAAAGGGAGGACGTGGGGTTACCATGGTCATCGGGCTGCAGCTGGAACCATGTGGTCCTGCTTGGCAGGAGGTGGACCACGTGAGAGAGACTGCTGCCTGAGACACCTGGCAAAGCTGAGAAAGGGGGGAGAAATTCACACAGCGGAAGGTTGATAGATGTTGAACCTTGGAGGTGCTTGATGGGAGATTGTTTTACTAGTATCTCTATTTTTGTATATATTTGTAGTTGTCTATAATAAGCACTTTTTTGTTGTTGTTTTAATGTATTTTTTTATTTTTTATTTTTGAGACAAGGTCTTGCTCCATAGCCCTAGGGTAGGGTGCAGTGGCATCATCATAGCTCACTGAAACCTCAAATTCCTAGGCTCAAGCGATCCTTCTGCCTCAGCCTCCTGAATAGCTGGGACTATGGGCTCACACCACCATGCCTGACTAATTTTTCTATTTTTTTGTAGAGCCAGGATCTCGCTCTTGCCTCAGGCTGGGCGCAAACTCCTGGCCTCAAGTAATCCTCCCACCTCAGCCTCCCAAAGTGCTGGGATTACAAGTGTGAGCTCACATGCTCAGCCAATAAATGCTTTTGAAAAAGTAAATGAAAGAGAAATAGACAAACAGATAGACACACACACACACACACACACACCCAGGCCTTCCACACTCCCCTGAAGCCTTCATCCAATCTCCTCCTAGTAGCTGAACTCACCTGCAAAGTAACTGTGAGGAGAGCCTGAGAAACTTGGCCCCCAGGGGTCAGCCGATATCAGGGGTCAGCAGAGCAGGGGATATGCAAAGAAAGGATCTAAGGCAGGAAGGCTGGCAGACCCTCTCCCAGGGCAAATGAGGCAGTGAGTGGCTCTCCTCCTTCTGTCCACACAAAATCCCCCCTTGGAGTTTCCTGTTGCTCCTTATGACTTTCTGAATCCCCCAAAGGTATGCTCTATTTAAACCTGATTTAGGTGCTATAAAAGTGGCATTGGGGCAAACAGTGTGATCATTTCACCCAGCCTCTGGCCACGAAACCCATGTTGAGCCTTTGGACACTGCAATGTCCATATAACATACCCCATTTTTTACACACTTCCCATGCACTTCCATTTACATGGTAGAGTTTGCCAGTACTTATAAATGTCAGACAAACCCTACTTCAGTTGTAATATGTCAGACAAACCCTACTTCAGTTGTAATATTCATGGTTTTATTTGACATTACTTACCTTGCATAGAGAGTGAGAAACTGGGCAAGGAATAATTATAATTAAAACTTTGGCCTGTTATAAAGTAATGACTTTTGGCACATATTTGTTGCATTTAGTTAATAATAAAGAAAACCAGCCGGGCGCAGTGGCTCACGCCTGTAATCCTAGCACTCTGGGAGGCCAAGGTGGGCGGATCGTTTGAGCTCAGGAGTTCGAGACCAGCCTGAGCAAGAGCGAGACCCCATCTCTACTAAAAATAGAAAGAAATTATATGGACAGCTAAAAAATATATATAGAAAAAATTAGCCGGGCATGGTGGTGCATGCCTGTAGTCCCAGCTACTCGGGAGGCTGAGACAGGAGGATCGCTTGAGCTCAGGAGTTTGAGGTTGCTGTGAGCTAGGCTGACGCCACGGCACTCACTCTAGCCTGGGCAACAGAGTGAGACTCTGTCTCAAAAAAAAAAAAAAAAAAAAACAAAACAAAAAAAGAAAACCATACTGAAGTTTTTTTATATGTTCAGTCATAAAGACTGAAAATTTAAACAAAACATAATAAAAGAGGCGTACACTAGCTATGTAATTATTTGAATTAGCATGTAAGGTATTGCTATCATATTAGAATGCATCTATACTGATTTTATATTAAGAAGTAGGCACTTGGTTCTTAAAAACTTTTAACTCTAGAAAAGGTGGGGGTTAATATTATAAGTAACACTTTTCTAACTAAGGAAACTATAGTCTTTCCAAGGGCCGTCATGTAGATTGTGCAAGTGACACATTTTCTGAATGATCCACCCACTGGGCCATCTCTTTCTTATTCACACAAAGACACTGTATGTGTTAGCAATACCTGGCTTTCCAACTCTGATATTATTGGGGGAAAATACTGCTGGGAGAAGTTTCATGGCCCCCTCTAAAGAAGAAGTTTGACTTTTAGTAACAATATCAGGATTCTAAAGAGATCCCTGTGAAGTCTCTCTTGGCTCTGAGCAAGACAGAGCTACTTGCTGGTTTTAGATTTCCAGGTTTGCCTATTTGCATTTAGGCCAAGAATACTTTATATATTTATTTTTGCTACTTTGTGGCTAAGACTTGTTAATCCTTTGTAGGATAGTAGAACCTGTAATTATATTAAGATCAAGATGGGATCACAAAGTGTTTTTCTATTCTCTAATGATTATTAAGACTATGGCATGCTCTCAGTGTACATGCACTCATGCACTAAGGTACATCGGTAGTAACACACAAATTCATATTTGTACATTTTACAGAAGCTAAAGTATTTTAATCACTTGGTTAAAGAAACCTGTATGAGCCCTGAATTTAAGTTTTTTAAATACAGTTTGACTTATGTATGCAGACAAAGCCACCTACACACGTCAGAGGTGACTTTTCAATACATGGCTGAGTGTTGAGGAGAAGAGGCCAGTGATAGCAGCAGTGACATTTGCAGGTATGAGCTTCCGATGGGGTCAAGGCCCAGATCTAGCACTGCCCTAATTAACTGACCAAGTTTCTTAATCTCTCTGTGCCTCTGCACTATGAAATTGGGAGCAGCACTGAGAGTACTGATTTTAGAGGTTTTATGAAGATGAAGTATAATAAATCTAAGCACAAAGCACTTAGTACGGTGCTGGGTAAATAGCACTAAAAAATCTCTTTGTCGGGTTGTAGTCTGTTCTCGGTTCTTGATGTGCTCTTGGCCAAAGAATGACCAGACACACCAAAAGTGAGGCAAGTGTGAAACAGAGTTTATTGAGGAAGGGCAAGATAGGTTCACAGAGTAAGAGCAGGATATAGGTTCACAGAGTAAGAGGAAGATATGTTCATCACAGATGATGACTGTGATGAACAGATCCCTGGACATAACAATTGTAACCATCGAATCACTTTGATGGACAGTTAGGAGTATATAACTACTGAGTCTTATATGTATATGGATTTCCCATGAGCCTCTTTGAAAGCCCATTAAAAGGGGTGAACTCCAATGTAGATTTAAGCTAATGACATGATAATTAGCCATAGATTATTCTAGGTCACCTTTTAGACCCTATTGTACCTGTGTTGCTTGGCCCATGGGCTGGGGAATCCTTTGCATTCTTTTGCAGTTGATGCTAAGTTCTGATTGGTAGATTGGTAGGGTGTTCCCTCCTCCCCCAGATACGGCAATTCCTCGGGGCTCCCACCTTTGTCCCCAGGAGAGGCTGGAGGTCCCTCATTGTCTACCTAACATTTTCACACTTTTTAATTTAACATTTTCCCACTTTTTAATTTAGAGGTCCAATTATTGGGTAAGGGTGTTGACTCATCTGGCTGTTTCTTGCTGAGTTGGGGTGACGATTCCTATTAAGGTAGCCTCTTACAGGTTCTCCAGGGGTCTCTCCAAGGGACTTTGGTATATGTTCTCAGTAGATTGTTGTAGTTGTAGGTGTGAGGAGGAGGTAGGCGCTGGGGCTGGCAGAGAATGTAGTACCATTTGTAGCTTGATGGCCTCTAGACAGGCTGAAACAAATTTAGTTAGAAAATTTGTGAGGATCTGTCCCAATATTAGAATTTTCAGGATGCAAAGTAACAGGGTGACCACGGGAATTATTAAGAACATCTACCAGGGCTTAGAGATCATGCCTCATGTCTGGACATTGGAGGTGGACTGTACAATGGCACTGATGTTGTCCTGAACCTGTCCTGACTTGTTAACAAAGAAGTAGCATTGTTTTTTTTAAGAGCAAGCAGGTGTGCCCTTTTGCTGTAGTTAGAAAATCCAGGGCCCGCCTATTTTCGAAGGTGACCTCCACCAGCAAATCCAGCCGTTTTTGTAAGAGGGCGAATGTATGGCTAGTTTTCACCAGGACTTGTGCTGTCTCCACAGCCAAAGACTGCTGCAGGCCCAGGGATGTGCCTCCTGTGGCTGTTTCGGCAACGGCTACTATTTTCATAAAGGCAAAAACGGGAACTAAGGGAAGCACCTGTGTGTGTAGACGTCCTCGGGCACATAATGGGAAAGGCAAGGTGGATGAATCCTGGGCAATTTGAATATCTGGATATATCGGGCCCAGGGAGCAGTGGCCTCTCCAGTAAGGAGGTAGCACCCAGTATGCTTGGGTGCCACACACCCAGTATATCCCCTGTTCCCGAGGAAGTTGGGCAGTGAACTGGATTTTGGCTAGTAGGACAGGAGCTGATTCACCAGTGGTGTGAGGTCCTCTTCCCTGGAATTTGGTGCCATGCCATTTAACTCCCCAGGCTGCTAACGTGGCTCTGCATAAGGGATCAATTGAGAGGTGAGCAAATGAGGAATTGATCTTTTCCCGGATTCGAGAGCCTTGCCCCTGGCTGAAGTGTAATGTTGCTTTGTTGGTGCACCAAAGGGTGGGACAGGATGTCTCACTAGCTGGACCCACCAAGAAGTTAATCTGTTGTGGACGTCCCCAACAAAACTGGCTCATAAGGGTAGGAAGGGCAGTCCAAAGCATTGGAGGCTGGGGAAATCTAGTCAGGATGTAATGTTTTGGCTCAAGAAAAGCAAAGTCAGGCTCCCAGAAAGTGACCTGAAGTTTACAAAAATCGAGGCTCTGACTGGTGTTTCTCATGGGCGGTGAGGGATGGCAAAATCAAGTATGCATTGAGAAGGAGGCAGGGTCCCCACAGGTGGGCCCTGTCTGTAAGTGCGAGTAATACTCATGGGAAAGGTGCCCTGGGCCATGTTATCAAGGTAAGTGTATATGGCCCCGGAGGGGATGGGTTGTGAGGGCTTGGGGCAAGGCCGGATCCGTTCGATTTTTGTAACCATCTGATTGCAGGTGGGGGCATCCCAAGTATGTGAGACAGTAGAATGTTGTTCGATAGTAAGAGAGACTTTTTCCCCATGTTTCCCACATCATTGGTTGGGTAAAACCCCATAGCTGAGTGGACAGGCATACCCAGTAGGTTTCGTTGAGCCTCAGGGTATGTGTGGTTTGGTTTGTCAGGGCAAAAGGTATCTCACCCATGGATAAACAATTTGTATTATTTAGCTAAAGGAGCCACAGCAGAAGTCTGCTTGAAAAGGTACCGGAGATCCTCCAAGGAAGTACACGGGTATTTGCCTCTGGTGTTGGAGTTCTCGTATGCAGGGGCCTCATGAGTTTAATTTTGGTCCTTTTATGGCTTCACATGAGAATGATGGATTTAAGTAGGTATCCCTGGGACCTTAAGAGCAGTGGGGTAGAAAGTAAGACTAGATAAGGACCTTTTCACACTGGGGTTACCTGGGATGTGGGGAACCCATCCTTCCACTGTTTAATGAGCACTAATGCCCCTGGCTAACAGAGAGGACTAGGGAGGAAGGGTCTCTAGGTGGTAGCTTGTGTTCTTACAATGTCCATAAGAACTGAGCTACTTGAAAGGTGTGTTTGTGTCCAGCTGTTTCCTGAAAATTAAAATCCGAAGTGATCAGAGAAAAAGGTTGGCCATACAGCATTTTAAAAGCACTCAAAGAAAAGGGGGCATCAGCTGCATTGTGTAGATGCAAAAGAGCAACTGGGAGAAGTAACCAACTGAGTCCCGTCTCCTGAGTCATCTTGTGGAGGGTGAGCTTGAGGCTCTGGTTAACTCGCTCCACCTGGGCTGATGACTGAGGCCTCCAGGTGCAATGCAGATAGTAAGATATCTGCAGAGCCCAGAGACTCCCTGCACTACCTGTGAAGCAAAGGCAGGACCGTTGTCACTCTGTAAGGACTGGGGAAGGCCAAAGTGAAATATGATGTCCTCCAGAAGTCTTCAGGAAACCTCAGCAGCCTTTTCAGTCCTGTAAGGAAAAGCTTCAACCCAATGAGTAAAAGTGTCAATAAACACTAGTAAGTACCTGAATCCTGTACAGGAAGACATTTGGGTGAAATGTGTCAGTCCTCGCCAGGCTAGGTCCCCTTTTGTTAGGCTGGAGAGGCAAGTTTTGCCTGCAGAGTCCCTTGAGGATTACTGCTTTGGCCGATAGTACGGAGTGAGGTGACTGGTTTAATAGCGGAGGTTAGTAAAGGAGAAACAAAATGTTGTTCCGGGAGATGTCTATGTGGCTTTGGGCCAAAGTGGGTAGTATTATGGGTGGCTTTTTACCAAGTTTTTGACTTTTTAGCTGGTAATAGCTAGAGATTTTCTTTAACTAACCATCCAGAGAGGCTCAAGTGGTACCCTTGAGTGAACCCATCAGATATTTCCAAGGTGGAATAAGCTGGAATAGGGAGAGTGGGATCTGAGGGGACTAGGGCTCCAACTAGGTTAGGAAAGAATTCGCCCAGGCCTGCCCATTTGCCAGCCGCATCTGCAGCCCTCCTTCCTTAAGTTATTAGATCAGTTCCCTTTTGATTCACTTATACTGGATGGTTGCCACTTCAGCTAGTTCCTGAATGGCTTTTAAAAGAGCATGAATCTGTTGCCCATATTTAATTGGCGTTTCTTGGGTGATAAGGAATACTTGGTCTCTCCAAATAGACACATGGGAATGTAACACCAAGTGAGCATATTTAGAGTCTGTATAGATGGTCACTCTGTTGTCTTTGGCTAACTGGAGAGTTGGGGTTAGGGTTATGAGTTTGGCTAATTGGGCTATTTGTTGGTAAAGCCTGGGCCTCCCCACTTTTAGACCCTCTGTCACTATGGTATAGCCTGCATGCCATTCCCCGTCCTTAACAAAACTGCTGCCATCAGTAAACCACCGATGGGCCTGAGGCATGGGGGTCGAGGATAGATCTGCCCAGGGAAGGTAGTGGTGGAGTGTAATCTCTCCACAATTAGATAATAGCCTGCTAGGTTCCCCTATTGTTTCTTCTGGAAGAAAAGTGGTGGGGTTAAGTCCAGAGAAGGTCTCAATTTTTAAGTCAGGAGTTTCCATTAACATAGCCTGGAATTTTAACAGGCAGCTATCTGAGATCCATTTTGTCGCCCCTCCCTGGAGGAGCTCAGAGACCCTCAGGTTCTAATAGTAAGGGAAGCTCCCATAGTGAATTTAGTGACCTCTGGTAAGAGTAAAGATATGGCTGTTATTGTCCTCAAACAGGCAGGCCATCTTGTAGCTGGGGGTCTAATTTTTTTGATAAATAGGCTACTGGTTGTAACTGTGGCTCCAAAAGCTGTGTTAACACCCCCAGAGCTATTTCCTGTCACTCATAAGCCTACGAAAAGAAGGCTCTCTGAGGATGTGGTAGGCCCAGGACTAGAGCTTGGAGCAAAGCTTTCTTTAACATCTGAATAGCTGTTTTTGTTTAGGCCACCATATTAGAGGTTTCTTATCAGTGTTTCCTTTTAGGCTTTTATAAAGGGGCTTAGCCAAAAGTCCATAATTAGGTATCTAAATGCGGTAAGTCCAAGAAAAGAGTGTCGCAGGCATTGAGTGGTGGGTTTAAGCGGATGAACTAGGGCCTGGACGCATTCCAGGAACAGCTCTCATTTTCCAGGGGTGAGAACGAGCCCTAGGTAGGTCACCTTAGGTGGAGCCAGTTGGGCTTGGGGACAGGACACCCTGCACCCCCTGTCAACCAGGAATCATAGGACTCAAATGGTGTGTTTCTGTACCTCCTCTAAGCTCAGGGAGCAGATCAGCAGGTCATCGAAATATTGAAGTACCACTCCCTGGTGGAGCTGGAGGTTGTCTAGATCTTTTCCTGAGGCCTGGATGAAAAGGTGAGGGCTGTCCCGGAACCCTTGTGGCAACACCACCTAGGTTAATTGGTGGGGTATGTCATGTAGGGGCATCCATTCAAAATTGAATAAATGTTGGCAGTCAGGGTGGAGAGGAATGCAAAAGAAAGTCTCCTTTAGGTTCAATACAATGTAATGAGTGGTTCTGGGGGGAATGTCCAGTAACATATAAGGATTGGGCACCATAGGGTACACAGGCACCACCGCCTCATTGACTGTCCTCAAGTCTTGCATAAATTGATATGTGCCATCCTTTTTTCTGACAGGTAAAATAGGGATGTTACTAGGAGAATAGTCAGGATAAGTAGACCTGAAACTAGGAATTTTCTTGGAAGGGGTTCAAGACCTGCCTGAGCCTTGGGCTGCAAGGGATATTGTTTAACACAGGGATATCCCTGCTGTGGTTTCAGATGGACCATAACCGCTGGGCCATTCTGGCACAGCCTGGGGAACCAATATCCCAAACTACCACAGAGATCTGAAGCAAGAGAGTTTTCATGGGTAAAGGCGAGCTGGCTTACCTGGACAGAGTGATCTGAGTCACAGCACCAAAGTGTCAGGTTGTAGTCTGTTCTCAGTTCTTGGTGTTCTCTTGGCTGAAGAATGACCAGACACACCAAAAGCAAGGCAGGCATGAAAGGGAGTTTATTGAGGAAGGACAAGATAGATTTGCAGAGCAAGAGCAAGACATAGGTTCACAGAGTAAGAGCAAGATACATTCACCACAGATGATGAACAGACCCCCTGTCATAACAAAAAGGGTCTTGGTAATGGTGTGGGGTCATGTTTTTTAGCATCTAGGCTGAGCACTCCTTGTGGTTCAAACATCACCGTCGAACCACTTTGATGGACAGCTGGGAGTTATAGAACCCAAGTCTTACTGGACATGCTGATTTCCCGTGAACCTTTCTGAAAGCCCATGGTGGGGAGGGGTAAACTGCAATATAGATTTAGGCTACTGATATAATTAGCTTTAGGTTCTAGGTCACCTTTTAGACCCTACTGTACCCATGTTGCTTAGCCCATGGGCTGGGGAATCCTCTGCATTCTTTTGCAGTTGGCGCCCTAAGTTCTGATTGGTAGATTGGTAGGGTAGTCCCTCCTCCTCCAGGTGTGACAATTGTTGGGGTGCCTTCCTTTGTTTTCAGGAGGCGCTGGAGGTCCCTCACTATCTACCTAACATCTTCAAGTTCATTTTTGATAAAAATATCAATTTTTTCTTGAGTTATGTTTTGCTTTCCTGTTCACATTACATCACTGTTTTTTTTTTTCCTAGACTTTCTTACGCCCGTTGCTTCTTTCATTACTAGCTCTTTTCCTCTCTGTCCTTACACTTGACACTATTTGTGAATTGTTCCGAGATCAGGGCTTTTAGTCCTAAACATTTGGTGGGATGCTTTTCATTTCTTACTTAGATATTACATTTACCCCTTATCCTTATGTTCCTAAAGATATCCTGTTTATTGACCATGTCTATTCCCTTTTTCTGAGGAAGGTGACATTAGGAAACAACAGCACAGCAAAGTGCTATGGAATTGAGATTTGGTTATGAATCTCTGTAGCAACTCCCAGTTTTAAAATCCTTTGAATGTCTGAAATCGAAAATCAGCAATTTGAGTAGGCGATGCCTCCGAAATCACATATAGGAGCAGTTTCTCCCTTACCCACTTTTTGGGATGAGTGCGTGTGTTTACTCAACATGTGTATATTTTCTACTTTCCCCATCTGGCATCTGCTTTAGTACCAGCCTAGCTAGCTGTTCTGTGTCAAGAGTACTTTAGCCTTTTCATTATCAAAGGGAAAGAAATGAAATAATATAAAAAAGAAAATCCTTCTCCCATCTCCCCCTCCCGCTTCACTTTTGTTTTGTTGTTTCTGAGCAAGTTTCTTGCCATTTACCTTTGCATTTGCATTGCTTATTGATTGGCAATTTAAAAATTGTTTATTGTGCTCTTTTGTTTCACTGTTCAAGAGCTAAAACAAAAGCTACCAGGCCCTGCGAGGTACACATTTGCATGCGGTGAGCGTTGCCCGAGGAAAAAGTAATTGCTAATGCATATTTATGTGGCACAAATTTGCCATTTGTTTATGCATAAAATTATCAATAGTGCAGGGCGGCCCAGCCGTAGAAAATGGTGACCTTTTTAGCTTAATAAATAGAAATCAGCTGTTATTGTGAAGAGATCAGCCATTTATTCTGTGTTGAGGGACATTGCCGGGAAAATGCAGATTGGGGCTGGCAATATCATTAAATGGAAGGCCAATGACCCTTTCCGTAGAGTCTATTATACTTTATCTAATAGGGGATAAATGACTCTGCTTGGCAAATGGAATAAAGAACAACTGGTTTTTTTTGTTGTTGTTGTTTTTTGGTGTTTTTTGTTTTTGTTTTTGTAATTTTATAACTATATGGATTTTAAGCCAGTAAAACTGAACAGGAAATTTCATGCTGACCTGTTGCTAGAATTCCCTCAAAATGTATGTTTTAAAGTTGCTTTTCTTATTCATTATTCTCTAACTATTTAGATTTGTGCCCATTGAGACAAAAAGTAAGTCAAGGGATATTTTTCCAAAGAGAAAAGGTCTTTCTTCAGTTTTTAGTTTTCTTCTCTCTCTTTCTTTCTGTCTCTTTTTTTCATACTTTCATCTCTGCATTGAAGGCATCTTTGCATCTTACAGAGTTGCTCTATATTTGATGTCTTTAAAATATTAAGTATAGAAGAAGATATTCTCAAAATAAAGTTACGAATATATTGTAAAGTGAGGTGGGTTTTTTTTTTTAAGTAAGCGTAATACTTTCAAGTGATAAGAATGGCTTTTTAAGTAAGTAGGTGGGTCCTTGGTTTGGAGAATATTTTGTAAATATAAAACCTTCTCATCAGCATATTTTCTCAGTATCATAAAAAACCAGGAGATAGTTACCTTTTTTTGGTTGTCTCCCTGTTGTATCCGATGAATGAAATGCCCTCCATCTCCCCTCAGCTTGCCTCTGCCTGTAGTTTAATGTGGCTTGATGTCACACTATGTCTACTTGGCTAATATCATGTTGACATGTTAGTGAGCATTTTTGCCTCTTAGGATTTTTTTAATGCACTTTTTTCAATCATTATAGAATTCACTATTAAATGGAAGTTGTGTTTGTTTTTAAAATATCAATATGTGATACTTGATATGCTCAACATTTTATACAATATATATGTTATGAAATAAGATAATGAAACAGAGACCTGTAAAACCACCTCCAAACATGGCTAACATCTTGGAAGCTACCTGCATGCTCCTCCCTAACTGTGTTTGGTAAAGCAAGTTCACCGTACCATGTGTAAAGTTTCCACAATAGTGTTTTTGCAGCCACCAATCTTTCCCTCGTGCTGCACTTTAGTATGACAGTGCATTCTGCGGCATGTCACCAGAGTGACTGAGTAACCTTTTACTGGCAGAAATGGGTCTGTCGTTCCTTTTTAAAGTAGAGGGTGTAAATAGGATTCAGACACTAGGGAACATTAGTCCATAAAATGAATATATTTTTTATGTCATTTATAAGGTATTGATTTTAGGTCCATTAGATTCACAGTCCCTAGTGGGAGAAAAAACAATGATTTAATGGGTAGGTTGGAAATTCCAGAAGGAAGAGCAGCAGTTAACCCCTTCCTCAACTCCCTGCCCGTGTTATATAATATATTCTAGAAGCTGAGGCAAGGACTCTGGGAAAAAGGGACAGAACTCTTATCATCTGTCTTCCCTGCAGTTTACAGGGGGTCAGAAAACAAATTTCAGCTCGGTTATTACTGTGTCTCTGAATGTGATAGAACAGATCATTCTGGGTTGATAAGAGTTGGCAAAATTATTTTTTAGAAGGTAGTTTTTAAGTTGATGGAATCATTTTATTTTTACAAAACCCAGACATATTTATTTATTTAGAGAGTCTTAGCAACTTAAGATATTGTTTAGGGAGATTACAGAATAGGAAGGGATGGAGCTTCAGTTTTGTTTTTTTTTTTAAGAAAAAAGATTTTTTTTTCCTCCTACTCCTAAGAAAGTTCACTACAGCATCATGACAATTGTAACATTTATTAGGCAAGTTTTAAGTGATCTTAATGACATTAGAGATCTTAGTAATATTTAAAGTAGGGTGTTTCCTGTTCCATAAATACATAGAAAATTATTGGTTTATGCAAACCTCTTTTATGATGAGAGATGACTGAAATATCATTTCACCACTATGTAATTAAATTTAGGTTCAGAGCTCTCATAATTCTAGTCAATTTCACACAACTAGTGTTACTACCACCTAAAAGGAATTTTCTTCTAGGCTACTTTGGCAACTATATCTTCATTCTTATATCTGAAAAAAACCTAATTATAATATAGGTAGAAAATTTTTTTTGATTTCAGTTATCTTTCCAATCTTTTGCCATACTGATGTTGTGATTGAAAAATACGCCAACTGAAATGTGATTACCTTAAAACTTGACCTGACAGAAAGATGTTGACATCAACATTTTTAGAATTTTATATTTTAATTCAAGTTTTTTCAAGTTCTATAACAAAAATATAAAAATACAGGCTCCCTCTTGTGGGTAAAATTACCACCTGTGCATTTCTGTGTCACCCAAATATGGAAAATGGTGAAATTTCACTGTTTCATTTTTAAGTACACTCAACTGTAGTATTCTCTTTATATGTGGTTAGATGTGCTATTTCACCTAACTGGGAAAAAAAAAGTGGAGTTTGTGGTATTATTTTTAAGTAAAATTTTTAATGGAAATAAAATTTTAAAAAATTGGCTGACTGTGTATAGACACTCTTTATTTTACTTCAGCAACGTCATTTCTGATGTTCCAGGTTTCTAATGATAACTTTCTCATTTTGGAATATTCTTTAAGGGAGTGTTTCGTAAACTAATGAAATAATGTGGATTCTTGTTTTTGTCAACGTGGTGACTTTTGAATTTCTGTGCTTACTAACAAAAGTTCAGATATTAGAATGAAGTGAAATCCCTCTGTACCAATCATGCACCATGAAGATAAGATAAAGTATGGTAATAAAACTTCTTAAATACCATCAACCTCGTGATCAATACTGAATAATAGATGATGTTATAAAAATGAGCACTAAAGCATTACTCAATTTTCCTCGAATAGAACTGATAGAGGAGAGTCAGAGCCCCAACCAGGGCTGTGTCTCCCACTGTATAGGGTTTCCCTGCTTTCATAAGTCTCATTCCCTGAAATCTTTACTGACTCTCAAAGGCCTTTTTTGTTCAGCCTGGGGAAATAGGTACCAAAGGCAGAGTTTTATTCACTCTTGACAGTGGCAAGAGCAGTATTTCTGAAGTTAAGCCAGGCAGTGGAATCGTAGAGATACGTAGCAGGGGATATGAGTGGAGAGATAGCTGAACGACTCCACCTCAACAATTATGTGTTGATTATTGCTGTTGTACATTCAAATGGAATCAAGGAAGATACCTAAGAGAACACCTGAAGATCTCTCATAAATCATTTCAAGAAACAGGAATCTATCATAGCATTGCCTGTTCTAAAGCATCTGCAGGATATTGACATGAAAATTAGACTGAATGAATAACTTCTGAGTTTTTAGATAATGCCTCTTCTTCCTGAGCCATAATTTTATTATATTTATTTATGTAAATTTAATACATACGTTTACATACATAAATATTGCATACATATTTAATGGTTTATTTATAAATTTATATATATATATAGATTTCTTTTGAAAACCTTAGGCGTGTCCTACTTCCAAAAGTCACACATTCATATATTTAGTAAGTAAAACAATGCACTGTTAATGGTCTACTTTTATTTTTCCAGCATTCCTCTTACTGATGACATGATTCCTGTTTGAATCTGTTTAGAAGATTCTGAAAGCTGAACAGAGAATTTTGGCACTGCACTGGGTAGGAAAAAGGTATATTCATAAAATATACTCTTGAAAAATCAATTTGCTATTTCACAAAAATCGAAGTTTATATGTCTTCTCTTATTTTTAATTTAGAAATAAAATATATAAAACATATGCATATAAGAGCATAGAATGTAGTCTTCTATATTCAGATGAATATAATTATAATTTTGAGACTCATTATGAAGGTAATCTCTCTAAACTGGCAGATGATAGCAACATTTCTTTTCTTTTCATTTTCTTAATGAGATACACTTTTTTTTTGAAGTTGTGAAAGCTTTTTTTTCCTCCACCGAAAAATGTTTTACAAAACATTTGTTGCTTCTTTTTTGTTGTTGCCGCAAAAGAAATATTTTGGTTTACAATGGATAGGTCATACATTTGAGAAAAATTTCTGTGGACTATTAAGTATTCCAGGGTGTGTTTCTGTTTACACTTACAAAAATGCCATTTTGCTGAGACCAAACAAATACATTGTGGTTTATTGGCAGAAAAATTATGTGAGCATCTATCTGTGTATTTATGAAATACTTGTTTGTCTTTCAAAAAAGTTATACTCTTGGGAACAGGAACTGAAAGTTTGACCATAGACCTAGCGTTGAAAATCCTTTTATAATCAATCGCTGGGTTAACTGGCCATCGAGTGGGTGACTGCAGAAAAGGCTGGAGGTAAGGGATTCTGCTGTTCAGAACAGGTTTGTCTTTAGGAAGGTCGAAAAGGAAATCTCCTTTTGTTGGTACCTAAAAAGCATAATGAAAAAGTGGTTTTCTTACATAGTGACCTAAAACTTACTTATTCAGTAATCTGCTCTTCAAGTTGTATGACTTACATCTCTAGCACTCCAATATACAAGTATATTTGTGAGAACCCTTAGAACCAATGGTAGTCATTACCTTATTCAAAAACTAAATTGTTAAAATCCTAAATAATGTTATTAAAATCTCCATAAAGAGGCTTCATATATTCACCGACATGTGAAATAATATAATATAAAAGAAGACATAGTGAACAATGGATTTTTATGCTAATAAAAGTAGGGTAAGTCACAAATAAATTATCGCAAACATCAAATTTCTCTAGTTTCACAAGTAAAAAACCAGTATAAATAAAATTACAAGGCAAATGATAAAGCGGGACTACTAGTTCTAATAAATATGGGAAACATCAAGTGTAAAGAGCAGAAACATTATAAGTTTCTATTCTGGAAGATAAATTTGGTGGAGTTCTTACAGTGGAAGAATAAGAGAATGGATATTAGGGCCTAACTGGCAGTATCTTACAATTTCACTTCCAAGAATCTAACTTAATGAAATAATTAAAGAAGGAGACGAAATTCATGTAAATATGTTCATTTTCATGTATTTATAATTAGGAGAATTTGAGATTGATTAAACTGTTCAGCAACAGAGCAGTGGTGAGATAAATTTGAGTACATTCATATGATAAGATATTAGGTGGCAATAAAATATTTTTAAAGAATTTTTAAAGACATGAAATTATGCCTAATGCAATGTCAAATGAAACAGGTTAGAATCTATACTAAAGCTACAGGTATGTGTTTCCAAGGTTGTGTTTATATACATACACACGTGCACACACACATACACATTCACATGTACCTATATGTTATAATCATATAAAAACAGAAAAAAAGACCTGAAAGTAAGTATATCAAATATAAAAGAGCTTAGACTCATGGAATCATGAGAAGTTTTAATTTTCTTCATAGTTTACAATTTTTTTTCAAAAGTATGATTTAATATTAAAATTTGAGCAATATGAAAAGTATGGGATTCCAGAAGGTATACGTAAGTTGCTCAATGCCTCTGTTTGTTAGAATACTACATTTGTGCCTATTCAAAGAGAGAAAAAACAGCCTACCATCCATCCTTTTTGGATGTTTTTCCTGAGGTCCAGTTGGAATGAGACTTCCTGCTCCGTAGAGCCACACAACCACTTAGAAATCTTGATCATATTGCAGCCTGGCTGCCTCTTTTGGGGTAGGGCAGTTTGAGGCACTGTGCTGCAGTTTGGAGGCATTGGACCAGCACATGAAGGTTTCTGGTACACATGTCCATTTCAAAGGAAAAATGCAAAACTTTGCAGACTTCATTTTCTTCTGTGTAAGTGGAAGGGGTTGAGTAGAGCAGTACTAGATTAAGAATATTTTTTCTTTCTTTTTAAAAATATTTTTACAAGTGTTGTGTTACCTTAAAATATTAGAGGAGTGGGAATTTAAGCAAAGTGAGAAATCACAATTAGATAGCAATCTGTGAGAAAAATCTTTGTGGAAATTAGAGTGAGAGCATTTTTCCTTCCTGAACCTAAACTGACTTTACTCTTTGAACTTATAAGAGAAGCGTGATGTTTAGGAGCATAGACTTTGGAGACAAATGGTTTGGGTTCAGCTCCTGACTGTACCACCCATACCTGTTTATTGTTGGGTTTGTTCCTTAATCACTGGGCCTCAGATTCCTCATGCATAAAAGGTAAATAATAATGGAAAAGTAAATATATCTTGCAAATACTTATTACATGGACACAGGTGTAATTAGTGTTTATAAGCCACTAAGCAAAATAGACTTTAAAGCCCAAACCATCGCAGGAGATAGAGTCACTTTATAAATGATGAAAGTTTCAATCCAATAGGAAGATAGAATAGTTTTAAATCAAAATGTCCCGAATACTATAACCTCAAAATATATTAAGGAAAATTGGCAGAACAACAAGGAGAAATAAACAAATACATAACAGCAGTGATATTAACTCACTTCTCTTAGTAATTGATAGAATAAAATAGAAAAATCAATAAGGATTTATTTTTGAAAGACAAAATGAAGAAACTTGGCCTCATGGACATATGTAGAACCTTGCCTACAGCTGTAAAATTCATATTATTTTCAAGAACACATTGAACAATTACCAAAATTGACCATGTTCTAAGTCAATAAGTAAGTCTTAATCAATTCTCAACTATTTTCAAATAATTGAAATTATACCATAATGAAATTAAACAAACAATAAAAAGAGAGCTAGAAATATAGTTTCACAATTAAAAAGAAATCACAATGGAATTTAGAAATATCTTAGATTAAACAATAATGAACATCCTACATATAAGAATTGTTGAATGCCTTTAAGAAGCATTTACTGGGAAATTATAACCTAAACAAATGTATTATAAAAATGAAGAAAGGGTAAAAATTAATAGACAAGAATTCATCTCAAGAAATTACAAAGCAAACTACAAAATAAATTGGAAGTAGTAGAAGAAAGAAACTAAGGTAAGAATAAAATAAACACGTGGGAAACAGTTATATAACAAGAAAGGACTAAGAAAGCCAAAAATTGATTATTGGAAAAGATTAATAAATTTTCCAAACCTCTGTTGAGATTGAGCAAGAAAGCAAGTGATGAGGGACTAATAACCAATGTCAGGATTGAAAAAGGAGACATCACAACAGATGTGCAGATATGAAATAGCTAATGAGAAATATTATGAATAACTTTATGTTGGTAAACATGAAGAGTTGGGTGTATGGAAAAATTTCTAGAAAAATATAATGGCAAAATTTACTGAAAAAGAAATAGTTCTATAACCATAAAGGAAATTTAATTCACTAATTAAAAATCATCCTACAAAACAAATTCCAGACCCAGATGGCTTCACAGGCAAACTCAAGGAAGATATATGTCTAATCTTATATAAGTATTTTTAAAAAATTGAAGAAGTAACATTCCCAACTCATTTTATAAGGACTATATAATCTTAATACCAAGAATAGTATGAAAAAGGGTATATATACATCATTTCCTGTCATTATCATAAATGGAAAAATATTCAACAAAATATCAGCAAACCAATTCAGCAATAGATAAAAGAATTATTTATTATGACCAACTTGGTTTATTCTAGAAATGCAAGGTTTGGTAACATGTAAAAAACTATGTAATACAGATTAAAAGAAAGTATCATATGATCATTTCAATAAATGCAGGGAAAGCATTTAATAAAATTCAACATCTATTTCTGGTTTTTAAAAAATTCTTAGAAAATGAAAATCAGGGAGGAACTTCCTTAATGTGATATAAAATATCTATAGCAAACACAAATTATCGTAGTAAAATGTTGAAAGCTTTCCTTCTTGTTCTTTTCCTTCTTTTTCTTGTTCTAGATTAAGAATATTTTTTTCAAGAACAAGACAAGGATATTTGCTATCACCGTTGCTATATAGAATTTTTCTAGAAATCCTAGCCAATGCTAGGTAAAAGCAAGATAAAGAAAGAAAGTTAATAGCATTGAAAAGGAAACAACCAACTATCATTATTGGCAGATGATATGAGTTTTGCAAGGCTGATACATATGATATACAGAAATCATCTGTATTTTTATGTGTCAGCATCAATTTTTATCTAGTTTCCAGTAATAAGAGGTCTAAGAGATAGGCAATATCTCTCGAGGGAAAATTGTGAAACTTTATTAAGTAATATTTTCAAAGGTCAAAATAAATGATAAGATATACCATGCTCATGGACTGAAAGGCCAATATTGTAAAACCGTCCCTTACTCTCAAATTGATTTACAAGTATGATGTAATCACAATCAAAATGCCAACTGATTATTTTGCCTTTGTTTCCTGTTATCTTTTCATACAGCTTTGTGTGTGTGAGTGTGTGCGTGTGTGTGTGTGTGTGTGTGTGTGTGAGAAATGTAACAAGTTGATTCTAAAATGCAAAAGGCAAAGAGTAGTCAAAATACTTTTTGAAAAGGAGAAATGGGCAGGAGGACTTGCCCTAGAGATATTATAAAGCTCTATTAATTCAGAAAGTGTGGCATTGCTGCAGGAGTAGACAAGTAGATAGATGAGAGAAAATAAACAGCCCAGAAACAAACACTTACAAATATGGATACTATAATAAGAGTGGTACTTCAAAGCAGTAGAGAAATAAAATTTTTAATACATGTATACTGTGAAAATTGATTTTCTATATAAAAAAATGAAATTGGCCGGGCGCGGTGGCTCACGCCTGTAATCCTAGCACTCTGGGAGGCCGAGGTGGGCGGATCGTTTGAGCTCAGGAGTTCGAGACCAGCCTGAGCAAGAGCGAGACCCCATCTCTACTAAAAATAGAAAGAAATTATATGGACAGCTAAAATATATATAGAAAAAATTAGCCGGGCATGGTGGCACATGCCTGTAGTCCCAGCTACTCGGGAGGCTGAGACAGGAGGATTGCTTGAGCTCAGGAGTTTGAGGTTGCTGTGAGCTAGGCTAACGCCACGGCACTCACTCTAGCCGGGGCAACAGAGTGAGACTCTGTCTCAAAAAAAAAAAAGAAAAAAAAAAAAGAAAATGAAATTGGATCTCTGCCTCACATCATGCACAAAAATCAGTTTTCGTTGTTCAAAGCCTAAGTGTAAGAGACAAAATAATCAGTGTCCTATTAGAGACTCTAAAAGAATAGCCTGGGAATATGATCTGGAAATAGAGAAGGATTCCTTAAGCCAAAAAAAAAAAAAAAAGAAAGAAAAAAAAGGCACACATCAGTCGATATTTTTTTGTTTATCATAAAGCATCAGAAAAAGAGTGAAAAGACAGGACATGGAGTGACAGAATAAATTTGCAAAACATCATTGATAAAGTTGGTATTCAGAATAGATTTTTTTAAACCTACAAATAAATGTAAAAATTCACATAATCGAACAGAAAAATAGGCAAAAGAAGAAATCCAAATGCCCAATAATATGTCTAAATGTCCAACATATGAAAAAGTTATTAATCTCAGTAGTAATCAAAGAAATACAAATTAAACTAATAGTGAGATCCATCAGAACAGAGAAAACTAAAATATCTAGCAGTTCAGAGCATTGGCAAGGACACAGAGCAGCACCAACACCCATACAGTGCTGGATGCAAATTGGAACAAACACTTTTGAATATAGTACCTAGAAAAGTTGAAATTTATAGCCCCTGCACAAGCAGTGGCAATTCTAGATAAATATCCTAGAGAAATATGTGCGTATGTATATCAGAAGACATGTATGAGAAGGTTCACAGGAGAAATATTGTATTCGCCAGAAAACTGGAAACAACTCAGTTGCCATCAGCAAGTTGGAAAATGATAGAACAATCATACAGTGAAATATGAAGTGATGAAATTGGAAGAATCTTAGTGCTCTAATTAATATTAGCTGGAAAAATCAAGGCACATCAGAATACATGTAGGATGATTCCAGGCAAACTGAATTATATTGTTTAGGAATGCTCTGTAGACAGTAAAGCTGTAAAGAAAAGCAAGGAAGTACTTTTGTCAAAGCCAGGAAGTGCTGAACTCTAGGAAGGAGGAAAGAGTTTGAGCTGAGGGGAGGGAGAATTTGGGTCAGGGAACACTTCTGACTCAAGGGAGAGTACCAGTAATGTCCTGTGCGGTAGTTATGTGGGTGCATGCTTTCTTACCGTTCGTTAAACTGCACATATTCTGTGCATATATTTCATAATAAGTAAATGTCAAAATAATACAGCAAATAGTTGATATAGGTTTTATTTATTTCTTTAGTGGTGTTTTAGGAGGGAGAAATATGGTTGCAAATAGTATAAATTAAACTGAGATGTCTTTCAAAATTAGATAACATAATTTAAGATGCTTGTGAAGAATTTCCCACATTGAAAATGAAGACTAATAGGATAGCAAAATGAGCATTTATTCTTTCCAGTATTCTTTTTCTAAGAAATGTGATAAAGAATATTAGGCAGAGTAGGATATTAGACTGAATAGAAATAAATTGTTTTCAGAACTATAAAATTATGGATATTTAATTTATACATATTTTGAAATACTCCGTGTTAAAACATCCTTTCCAACAAATCAACAATTTTCACAAAAAGGCTTAGTTGAATACCAGATTATATACTGAATTGACCAAAAACAACCATGACTAAAATAAGAGACTTCACATAGGTATTCTACATAAATCTAAGATTTTTGCGGAGGTAAATTGAGGATAGTGGTTAGTTATACCATGGTGGCAGTATTTTTTGTTTTGCTTATCTCCTTTTGTATTAACATTCTTTCAAAATGTCACTGCATTTATAGTTATTTGCTTTAACCATTTATCCAGTTAATAATTTGTGATCCTAAGTGGTTGTCATTTGTACATGCCTTATGGTCACCTTTCTCTTTTACTTGCAAATAAGCAAGCTCTTTGCTTTAACTATTTATCAAATCCAATCACTTTTTTCCCTCAGTCACCCTAATCTAAAAAGTAAAATGCTTTATTGCTTGAAAAAGGCAAATAATCCCAATATACTGTAAATTGTCAAGTGAGTTCTGTATAATTAAAGATTACCCTGCAATATACAATTTTTAAGGCATTTATCCCGACAGGGTTCACTGGCCTTTGAGAATGAGCCACTTTGTTGACAAATCTATCATCTAAATTGTGCAACATTAGTGAGAACTCTGAACAGCACACACTTACATTTTAATGTGGATGGCAGCTGAAAAAAAAAAAAAAAAGGACACCAAAATAAAATACTGAATATGATTGAAGTTGATTTTTAAAAGGTCTGCCACCTGTAGATAAAAATGTGCATTATTCTGAGCACATAATTCACATAATTAACAAAACTGAAAGACCATGGCCAAATCCAATGACCCTCTGAAATCAACACCCTGGTTATTATTTAAAAAAAGAAGGCACTGATTTTCGGTTCCACAGATAAAGCCTCCTGATGCTACATACCTGTCCAACTAACTGTTCCTGCTCTACAACTTTATCCACATCTCCCTGGGAACGTGTGGTAGAACTGATTCCTGAAAGTACGGTCTTTGATATGTGAATCCTTCGTTTCTTAGTAACTGATTATGTAATCATATATTTTATGAAAGGTATAAAATTTCTGTTCTGTTCTATTCTTTTCTATTTCTCATTGTCTTTGAGAACCTTTATAAATCATTGTAGATCATCTTTTATTGTACACCTAAATCTCTTGGATAACACTCCCTTTTTTTATATACTCTCAGCTTAGTCTTGCCAAGTTAATGAAACATTATCAGTAAAAACACTAGGCAAAGAATGCTAAAGGAATATCTAATGGTACTATATGCTCGTAATTCTTTTCTCTGCTCAGAATGATTTGTTTAAAAGCCTGATTATGCTTGATTGTCTTCATGCTCTACATACAAATATTTAATATCTATCTTAATAAGTTAGCATAAAATTATTAGGCTTATTTTCTGGGTATTTCAAGTGTAGATGGATATAATTCACTGGAGGAGTTTTATTAGCACAATTTGAATTGAAGAGTTCATTTCAAAATACACATCAACTTAGGTAACAATGCAGTCATGGTAGAGAAGCTCCATTGTGCTGATATTGGAACTAGGTATTGCTACCTGAGTAGCCAATGCTGATTCATTTGAAGCAGCCCTAAAACACTAGCCCGGTAGGAAATAACAGCCTATGTACAATTCTTTGACTATTCTCTGGGATTTCAACTTCTTCACTGATAAAATAAAATTGAATGAGAATCTCTCAAAAGTTATGAAAAATTAGAGTTGTATTACTTTTTAAAAGTCAGATGGCGGCCGGGCGCGGTGGCTCACGCCTGTAATCCTAGCACTCTGGGAGGCTGAGGCGGGTGGATCATTTGAGCTGAGGAGTTCGAGACCAGCCTGAGCAAGAGTGAGACCCTGTCTCTACTAAAAATAGAAAGAAATTAGCCAAACAACTAAAAATATATATAAAAATTAGCCAGGCATGGTGGCGCATGCCTGTAGTCCCAGCTACTCGGGAGGCTGAGGCAGAAGGATTGCTTGAGCCCAGGAGTTTGAGGTTGCTGTGAGCAAGGCTGACGCCACAGAACTCTAGCCCAGGCAACAGAGTGAGACTCTGTCAAAAAAAAAAAAAAAAAAAAAGTCAGATGGCAAAATATGGGTCTTAATAATTTAATAGCAGCTACTTGAGCATTGTTTTCTTGTTGAGCAATTATTTATAATGGAGAGGATTTTTACTTCCAAATAAAATAATGCATAAACTATTAACCAAAAGCCTTTAACATAATATATGTGAGCAAGCAATTGCTTCTTTTTTGTCTTTCTTTAGAATACTAGGCAACAAAGAAGCAGTTACAGTAGTAATCATTTAAGAAAAACTTTGACTCCAAAGTGTCTCCATAGTACTTTCTGCAAAGTTAGAATGCAGAAATTCCAGATTATATATTGTCTCAATGAAAGAACTTTGCCCACAGTCACATTCTGTAATGAAAATACATTCTGCATAAAGTGAAGTTGAACTGCAGAGATTTATTATAAAATGTAAAAAACATTTCCTAATTTATAAGTAATTTTAAATCATAGTGTTTTTTATTTTCTGAAGTAATACCCATATCTATGCATACTTTAGATAATTTGTAAATAGCGACTTATATTTTATAACGAGTCATTGGTGTTTTATAATATGATATGATATAACATAACAAAATATTAAATTTTTTTAGGCATTTATAAGAAGCGACATATTTTATAATAAGTCATTGGTGTTTTAGAATATTGTATGGTATAATATAATAAAATGTAAACATGATGTGTGGCCTATAATTAGGGAATTTAACTCCCCTCTTAACATAGTAAAGTTTTTTGATACAGGTATCATTTTAGACATTTCAAATCTGTGTGAAACGAATGGTTTTAAGATGGTTTTCTAACTATTTAGAAAAAAGTTAAATTTCTATACCAATACCAATATCAATTCTTAAAGGATTAAAGGTTTAAATTCATAACAAAAGAAATGGTAAAAGTACTAAGAAATGGTGTTGGTGAATAGAAGTGAGGGAAAGATTGGAAGTTTTTTTAAAGCATTTCACTAAAGGCGGTAATCACAAAAGAAAGATTTTGATAAGGTTTATCACATAAATGTAAACGTTTCTTTGCATCTTAAATGATAAGACTGACACACAAATGGAGAACTAAAAAATATATTTGAAGTGTTATAGGTGGAGTGGTATAAATTGCCATTTTTGTTAAAACTGTTCAACTATTGGCAATTTCATATGTTCAACATATTCAATTAAAATGTAATTTAAACTGCTTACAAATTAATAGAAAAGCAGAGAACTAATAGAAATGTTCAATTAATAGGAGGAAATCAGATGGGGACTAAACACATAATATGTTTGATTTTTATAAGTAATAAAGTAATGCTAATTAAATGTGAGATCATAGTTCATTTAGCAAATTAGCAAAGATTAAAAATGCCACAATAACCAATGCTGAAGAGATTGCAGTGAGAGGGGGCTTGCTGTGGCTAGTTGTGTCAGTTGTATGACTGCACCAGGGTCGTTTCACACAGTGCATGGTAAGTCTGCTAATGTTGATGCTTGTGCTTCTAGGAATTTGCCTACACCCATACACACACATATATGCTTAGACATATATTTATATTTAGCTATACATATATATATATATATGTCTCTAAAAGAAAGTAGTGTTTATAGTAACACAAAGCTTTGAAAACAACCTATATATTAAAAAATGGGCTCTGGGTTACCTAAATTACGGTGTTTGTGTATGATGGAATATTAATTTCACTTTTAAATAATTTTGTAATGACATCAGAAACCAGACCTGGATCATAGTAAACATTCAAGGAATGTTTGTTGAATGCGCGCGCGCGCGCACACACACACACACACACACACACACACACACAGAGCTGTGTGTCATGCATAGAACAAAAATCCTGGAAGAATATGTAAAAATTCTAAAAGCTTTTACCTAGACTATGGGATTATGCCTGGTTTTTAAAATTTTTCTTCTTCTTTGTTATATGTTTTAGCTACCTTTTAAAAATGAATATATATTACTTTCATTTGAAGAAAAATACGCAATATTTTTTAAACCTTAATATCAATGTAGTAATCTTTACTTAGTATTTCTAATGATTTCTAATGATAGCATTTTCTATATATACAGACTGCTGTATGAACTTATCTAAATTCTTTGTTTAAATTTTTTAATTAGAGAAAAATCCAGAGGAACAAAATGTGTTTTGAAATTTTCAATGTATTTGAAATAAAGTCAACATGGCAGGAAAATATGGTATAACAGTGTCAACAAGTTTATGTAGGATTTGCTCAGAAAATTCCCAGTGGTAAGTTGGGGGCACCCTGCTTCCAGAGACAGCAGGCTTTAAAGTTGATCTGCCTCTGGTAGTTGGATAGTTCTTCATGTAACACCAACTTTTGCCTTCATTTGAATTCCGCGTGGTCCCACTGTCAATGAGAATAATACTTAAGATTTAAGAGTTTTAGAATACTCTGAAAATAAATTCTGGATCCTATATAATGAACAATAGATATCATTCCTTATTCTGATATTTACCTTTTGTAAACCATTCAATTAAATCCTTCTGCTACTCTTCTAGCATTTCTATAGTCACTTTTTAAAATAAAGAGTTTATGTCATTGTTTTGAGCATTAATTCATGTCTGTGAATTCACAGACATGATCTACAGTTGGATTTTTTAAACATTCTCCTGCATTTCCCCTTTCTTCTGACACTTTTATAACCAAATACCTCAAATGAAAAAAGTGATTATTGCAATGAAATGATCCAGAGGATGAAACAATTTATTAAAATATATTAAAATAAAGAAAAATATATTTGATAGCTTGTACAAATGAACTAACCTATTTGAATCTAAAGAAACTCCTTTATAAAATGAATTCTATGTTCTTCCATTGTTCAGCACACTTTAGATGGTTATTTTAAATAAGTGAATTTTAGTACATGAACATTTTTCTATTTTTAAACTTTATCTTTACTGATATTAAAATTCATAGACAAATATTTTAATTTTAGGAATAGGAGTAATTTTTCAACAGCAAAAAAAATGTGTTGTTTAAAAGAAAATTTATACATTAACCAGCAATTTCAGAAAGGAGTGACAAAGAAACTTAATAAAACTCAAAACTCAATATGATTGGCCCTTCAATGGAAAATATCAAAGTATCTATCTAATGTTGTTGGAATACAGAAGAGTAGGATAAACTGGACAGAAAAGGAAGCTTAAAGCAAATTTTAACCTTTTAAAAACGCTTATAATTGTTATCTTTATCCCCTCCTCTCTCCTGTTTAAGAGTATTGTTACTTAAAAGCAAGAAACATTCATGTCAGAATATTTAAATTATATTAAAATTCAGGCCTTAAGACTATTTGTCAGGCAGAAATAATCCAACTATTATTTCTGGTGTAAAAAGTTTTTGGAATAACATCATTTGCCCAGAAGCAGTTTTCCAGCCTAATAATTCTTGGAATTATGATCTAAAATTTGAGAGGATTAAGGATGCATAACCACTAGAAAGTATGAGTGTGCAGGAATGTGACCAGAGGTGAAATCTGATGTAAAAGTTCTTTGAGGAAGTTGTAGTTCGAAACAGTAGTCCTGCAGAAGTAGAAATGCTACATATGTAAATGTTGCTCAGCAAGCTTGTCTTAGGTAAAAATATACTGAGTACTTCCAGAGCACTCTCCAAAATGTTCGCTAACAAGAGTTTTAATCTATTTTCTTAATTTTAGCCATGTTCTTCAATTATCCTTGAACAAAGTACTCAAAATGTGCAGAAACAAAGATCAACACATTCTGTATTCATTCACCTTCTTCTTAGTAATTTCTTTATGAGACATTTTGGAGGCAAGGTGTGATGTGCTCCCAGTCTATTGATGGCAGCCCCACTGTGGGTATGCTTACCACCTACCCTTTCTAGTATTTTGTCAGAAGTTGTGTCAAGAGTCAGATGGAAAAGGAGGCATGATGCTCTTTGTTGCAGAGGACACAAGAAAGAAAATGAGATCTTTGGCTGCAAAAATATTAGAGTCCTGGGGTGTTAGGTGGAGGTGGGAGTGGAAAAATGCATCAGTCTCTCCAGTGAAAGGCAGAATGCAAGGTGAATGAATAGCTAGCTCGCTTCTGGGCACTTTGCATCCAAAAGCTGTCCTTGTTAGATATACCAGTCATTTCAAGATGAGGTCAGCTTGCCACTAGCTTAATTGTGGACATTTCATTTAGTGTTTGGCCATAAAGAGAACCTGAACTCCATTTCTTTTAGAGACAACTGTCTCAATTTATTGCCCCCCAATAACCAGGAGAAAACTAATGGTGACAAACAATATTTAGGAAAAGTGGTTTGAGGACTATGCAATTCTTTTGAGATGTTCTGAAATCTACCTCTGAACTGAGGCAGAGATGCAAAGAAATGTGTCCCTGAATGTCTGTCTTCAAATGATCCCAAGTAAGTGGCTTTTAAGACCTATACTTTATTGTGGTGTCATTGTCTTTGATTGAGGGCTTCTGTAAGAAATGGTCTCATAAAATTCATTATACCTACCAAGAAATGTGTTGCAGCAGTGTTTCATTGCAATCCACATTTTGCAGTCTCTAAGACTACTTGGGAGAAATTTCTGACTCCTTTTACAAGTTATGCTGCCCTGGAGCATTTGGCCTATTTTTATCTAATGATGCCTGTGAATTCCATAATTAATCCATAGGTACCCTTTTTGCCATTCACTATTAGTGCCAAAGTTGAAGTCTCCATAGCCAGAGATGTAAACATTTATGGATTATATTTACCATAATACTACCCTTCTTCTTGTTTTTATTTCCATTATCTCATATACTTTTACTTAATATTCTCTGCTATATTTCATGTATCAGACAAGGAAGAGGTTTCACAGGCTTTGGATGGAGGGGGGAAAGTCTGTGGAGTAGAAGTGGGAATCCAGAAAGGCATAGCTAAGACAATGGTTTTTGGGTTGGGCCTTGAATGGTAGAAATGAGCAGAGAAATGAGACAAGAGGAGCAAAAATTCAATTTGGCTCAGAAATATAAGGCATTGGTGACACATAAATCTGTAAATTTCATGTCATTAAATTCAACCTGAAGAGCTGATGCATAATCTTGTCTACTTTGGTAAATAGTAAGATGCCATTGATTTTTTTTCCCCACTGGGGAAGTGTCAATATTGAGCATATGCTGTGCCTATGACCTCAGAGATTTCTCTGGGATGTGATATGGTGTGTGTGAGTTTGGGACAGGGAAGAGGGGAGTAGATTTTTGGAATTCAAGAAACCAAAAATAAAATGTTATATTTATAAAAATAGGCCGGGCGCGGTGGCTCACGCCTGTAATCCTAGCACTCTGGGAGGCCGAGGTGGGCGGATCGTTTGAGCTCAGGAGTTCGAGACCAGCCTGAGCAAGAGCGAGACCCCATCTCCACTAAAAATAGAAAGAAATTATATGGACAGCTAAAAAATATATATAGAAAAAATTAGCCGGGCATGGTGGTGCATGCCTGTAGTCCCAGCTACTCGGGAGGCTGAGACAGGAGGATCGCTTGAGCTCAGGAGTTTGAGGTTGCTGTGAGCTAGGCTGACGCCACGGCACTCACTCTAGCCTGGGCAACAGAGTGAGACTCTGTCTCAAAAAAAAAAAATAAAATAAAAATAAAAATATAAGTTCCCCAATAGAAACTCTGTAAATGCTTTTAATGAGAGTGGGTTTGGGGAGCAATGGTAAATCCAAGTAATACAGATTTGATTGAATGACACTTGACTGCAGAGTCTTTAATGGCTCATGTACTCTGAAACTGTTGAGTTTGAGTCCATCAGCTACCTGGTCTGCTAAAATTTTTAGTCACATAGATTGGAGCACTACAGAGGGTAAATAGTAAAAGTAGAGAGTTTAAAACTATGCCCTTGCTTTAGGTATACAGAAGTTATTCTTTTCTCTAAAATTTAGTATTTCCTATTCTTTCACATTCTACATTTTAAATTTCAATGACAAGGATAGAGTTAATATATACTTAGCATTCAGCATCTTATAAACACTTTACGTGTATCAGCTCATTCAACTCTCAAAATTATGAGATATTACTAATTTGATTCTATAGTTTTAGAAACTGAGGCATGGGTAAATTAAAATGCCTCATCCAAGCTTGCACAAGTAGAATTAAATAGCCCAGCCAGGATTTGAATCTAGACCATCTTGTTCCCAGAGCTCCCACTCTTAATACACTGCTTCATCGGCCCAAAGTTGGGGGAAATTATTACCTATTTCATTTTTCTCCAATGAAATAAATGAATTTCATGTGAACTTGCTAGATTTACTGCTAATCAGTTAGAATTTCAGCAGTTTAGAATGAGAAGAGAGCTAAGAGGCACGTGATGCAACTTCTCATTCCTTGCAGAAAACTTCTTCATGTTATGATAGATACCTTTCCATCCTCATTGTAAATATTTTAAATAATGTAAAGAAATCAGTACTTGAAGAAGTGCATTCCACTTTGGAGCAGCTTTGTTAGAAAAGTACACCACCCTAAATCATCTCTCTTCTATAATTTTTATACCCATTAGACATCAATTAAAGTTATTGGTTAGCCATAGATATACTGTGATAGTAATCATAGCTAACATTTATTGAGTACTCACTATGTGCTGGGCACTTTTCTAAATGCTTTCCATGGATTAACTCTTTTAACCATCGAAACCATCCTATGATATGGATACTGAGTTAGAAGGAGGGTCAAGTAATTTACCGAAGGTCCAACAGTCAGTAGCGGAAACTAGACTTCTATCCATATATAACTCAGTCCCAAACTCTAGCAGTTTCCTGATTCACCTTCCATCCATCATGCTCCTCAGTCAACACCATCTCTCACCATCTCATCAGCTCTTATCAATGAAAAAAACTCTTCATCATGCTCTTCTGGAGTTTGCTTCCTTTCCACTGAAACAGCTTTTATTCTGTTACTTCCTACCCACTTCCCCTCACATCGTCTCCACCTACCTCTGGTCCACCAAGTTACCCTTTGTGTCAATGAGGTAGGCCTTTTAAACTTTTCTTTCTCATAAGTGCTTATTATTTCTACATCCCTGTCTTGGTGCTTATAATCCTATTTGAATTTTTTTTTTTACTCTCATCACCACTTTTCAATCTCTAAATCATCTTTCAAAGTCAAATTTAATACCAAACTTTTTTAAGAGGACTTCTCTGTAAAGAACAAAATATCCCTCCCTTGCAAAAATTTTATTTTATGAACTCATGAACTGTAAAATATGCCAGATGACACTAGGTAGTATTTAGGTTGGTTCAACCTTCCATCCTCTGCTGAAATTCTTTTCTATCATTCTTTATAGATCATCACATCACCCAACTTGAATGTTTTTAGTGGTGGGTATTCATTACTTATCAAGCCAGCCTGATTCATTGTTGGACACCTCTAATACTTAGAAAGTTTTTCCTTTTAATAAGTCAAAATTTTCCTCACTGTAATGGCTTGCCATTGATCTCAGCTATTTCATTTAATCTATTCCATTGACTGTGCTCCATTTAGCACTTTATAGTTTTTTAACTGTGTGCTTCTCAAAATTCTGTATTTAGTAAGTCTGAATAGGCCTTTTAGTTAGGAATCATAATTTATATTTTTCTATTTCCCTCAGTGCTTTATATGCTTTTTAGCACAGACTAGGTATGCAGTAAATACTCAATAAACAATGCATTGAACTATATTAATTGCTCAATATGTGTGTACATGTAAGTGTGTGTATATATACATATATACACACACACACACATGTGCATATATTTTTCTCATTTTAGCCTATCATTTACACACAATAGTAATAGCGCCCAAGAATAGCTGGAGTAATTGCAACATTTGCAAAACTCGTGTTCTCTCTCCCTTTCTGTCTAAACACACACACACACACACACACACACACACATGCACACATGATTCCACATTGAATATATAGAATACCAAGTTCCTAAGATATCCAGTTCATTTTTATATCATACTTTTATGACAAATGTTTCAGATACCATAGTCTATTTTGCTCTGTGGGACACACATCAGAAATCTAGATCCATTACCTATTGAATGGAAACCTAAATAGGATAGCTTCTTAGCTCCTACAGAGGTAGTCTAGAAGAATGGTTAAGAATGGGGTCTGTGGGCTCGCCAGTCTTTGACTGCCATTGTCTAGCTGTGTGATCTTGGACAACTTCTGTCTTCTGTGACTACTTGTTGCTCAGTTTTCCCATCTCTAAAATTGAGGTAATAGTACCTATTTCGTAGATATTTCAGCATTAAATGAATTAATGTACATAAAGTACATAGAGTACATATCTAGACTTCAGTAAATGTTATTATTGCTAAAAAGCACTCACCTAGTATCTGAAAAAATCTTGTAGCTAAGATAATATAGGAAATAGCTATAATGATTCCTAGTGATAAAATTTACTTTATTTTTCACAATTCCATAGACCTTAATTTTCTTCAAGAGAAATTCTTGATTTTTCTCTTCAGTGGAATAGGTAGAACAAGAAGCTTTACTATGTGACAAATGATAACAAATAATAGATAACTTTTTTATATTATTATTAATATAAGAGTTATTATTAAGAGTGTTATTAGAAAATGGCTTAAGTAGTCTTCATTCTTAACTTGACTTATTTCTAATTGCTAAGGAATTTATTTGTAAATAAATTTAACACTGTCAAAGGAATGCAGTTTTATAAGCCAACAGTGATAAAATAATAATATGACATTCTGTAGTACTTTATAGTTCTTAAAATTCTTTCTTTGGCAGTATATCATTTAAAATAACAGAAATTCTTATTTAGAGTTACTACTCAAATGTAAACCATATAGCCCATTTTTCCTTTTATTGGTGAGATTGGCTAAATTCAGGGAATGTTTAGAGGCCATGGGACAAATGCCAAATGTGGCTTAGTTCTCAGCATAGAGGTTTTAAAAGAAAATAAAATAATGTATTCAGAGCCACCAGTTGTACAATTAAAAGCACTGTCAACTGACCCCTTATGTAAGAGGCTGGAAAAAGGGATAAATAAAAATTGGAGCTTCAATCCTGTTGTTCTAAAATTTTTATAACTTAGAGAAATGAAAAATCACCTGGAAAAACTTTGTGCATAAAACATACAAATGTGTGCTGTATATGTAAATGTATGTAATAAATGTAGGAAAATATTATTTCTGAAAAATTTGGCTTCTCCAAAATACAAAGCATATGATCAAATGAGAAAACGATTAAAAATTCAGTGATACTAATTAGGAAATTTCGTTTTTCCTAAGGCCTTTCTCCGACTTTTCAATCAACTTAAATACCCCTTCCCTGCAGGAAAGAAACATTAAAAACATGGTTCCATTTATGAGGTATCTGGCCATGACTTTATGTGCCCACAAACCAAAGCAGGCCACCCAAACCTGTGAAAGCACTTTCCCTTCTATTCACACTTCCAAAGGGTTAACTCAGAAGTGCTCTATTGTATTCCTGATGGTTTCTCTGCAGAAAGCCCAGTGGGCTCTTTCAAGGGACTCTAAACAATGAGCTCAGTGAGGCTGTTCTGTCTAATTACTCAAAGACAGGGATGCTAAAGAGGAATTAATGACAGTTGACAAGTGCAATTAATAATTATAGCAAAGCCGGGAGTCATGCAGCAGGCAGATGACAATAACGGGGTAACTGTACATGGCAGCTTTCATCGGTTTGTGCTCTGTGTGTGTGTTTAAAGTGAGAGGCTTTGTGCAGGATGGGCCACACTTCATGCTGACAGGGGAGAAACTATAATTCAGCAACTCTAATGGACAGAGTCAGTCATCCCCCACCCACCCCGCCCCTCCTCTCCCTCTCTCCCTCTCCCTCGCTCTCTCTCTCTTTCTCTCTCTCTCTCTCTCAATCTCTATCTCCCCCACCCCTCCCTCCTTGCTTTCAGGGCTTCCAATTTGGTGAAAGAGAGGTAGTAGAAACTTAAAACAAAACTTAATAGAAAAGAGCTACAGTTAGCTTTTACTATCTGCTGGTGACAAAGCTACTTAAAATTCCTGTTGGGAAACTGGAAGGAGAAGGGGCCAGGGCAGGCAGTCACCAGAAGTGGGATTTCCATATCAAAGGGCAAGCCTTTGGCTCTGAATGGTAATTAAAGTACCCCCGATTTCATCTTCGTGGTCAAGTCATGAAAGGGGGAAAAAAAAATTAGAGAGAAGGATTTTTCAGTGCCTTCAGACTACAGAAGGGAAAGTCATAAATTAAATGAAAGTCGAGCTAAAAGGTGTCTAACACTTCAATCTTTGCATCTAATCGAATCTATGATATTTCTCAAGCATTTATGCAGTTCACATCTTCATTTTGCCCTGATTAGGAAGGATATAATGTCTGCTTACATTTATTGGCCACACATCTCGAGCTTCCAAGTTTGCAAAAGATATCAGTTTTCATTACATTGCCTTGGCGGCTCAGTCATTGGGGAAGGGATTGCACACTTTGAGCAAAGCTAACCTGTTTTAAAAATTACTTCTTTAGCTAACCAAGAAACCATAAACCGACTCGTTCACTTTTAGATATATGTTGGTATGACTTAACAAAAACTTCTATTTTAAAATGCTGAACATTTTTGATTTTATTTGCTATAAATTGTGCTTCTTCTTTTATTGATTGCTGGAGCTATTTTACTGTCTTTTCTCCAACACTCCCATTTCAAAGTCATGGCTTTATGAAATAATTATTTTAAATTGAAGTATGGGTCTTATAAGCAGTTTCAAATTCGTTAAAGAAGAATGCCACTTATATTCCGGGAAAGAAGGACTTAGAAATCTTATTTCATTTTTTGGATGAGATGTTAAACTTGGACCTACCTCTCTGTTCATTAAAGATCACACAGTTTTTTTTTTCCCGAAAGAGTCGAGAAGCCTGGCCAAACTCCAATGTAGATAATTACATTCCACCTACCTAATTCCCTAGCTGCTTTAATTGGAAACAATTCCACTCGACTCTCCATCCCCCTTACTTCTTGTCCTTACACTGCTTTGTAGCTTCTCAGGCATGTTTCACAAACTGCCATATCTCTTACACCCTCAAAATACTGTTTTGTATTTGGGGTAAATTAAATTATATGGCCATAGATTAGCACTTAAAGTTTGCAAAAAACCAAACCAAACTAAACCTTACAACTATGTAACACTGAATTTCAACCCACTTTCTAGAGTTATGTTGGACCCAGGATTTCCAATAAATGGAAAGTTGTGTGTTCTCTTAGCAATAACTAGTCCATGCATTCTCAGAAAGTGGTGTTGCCACTTAGGGGCAACAATTTGTTCTAGGGAAGCCAAAAAAGCTTATTCTTTATATGCAGACAGCAAGGATACTTGTACAGTATTTCTGGTGTATTAACATTTCATGGGAGGCAATTAGGGAAAACTATATAAAGAGGTTCATTGGGGAAGATGATAGTGAAAAGAATATGGAGAAATACTGATGTAGACTTATACTCACCCTTGATTTATTGATGGTTTAAGAGAGAAAGAGGAGCAGAGGTCAGGACTCGGCACCATTCTTTTTACATTGTTTTTTTTTTTTCTTGTTTCTCTTCATTCATTATGAAAGTCTGATACAGATGAGGAATCACTATGTTCTCCTCTTCTATTTCTTACCTCTTGTTAAAGAGTAAAGTGGATGGACCAATGGAACAATTATGAACAACTGAGGCACTATAAGCAGACACTAATCCAAGTAATTAAAAGACCAAAAAGTATCAAATTAAAGCCCAAATGAGAAAGATCACAAATTACATTAAGAATATGATATATTAAACACTGACTTAGAATTATCATTGAAAAAGTAGTAGGACATATTAGTTATTTATATTTTCATAGGGAACAAATTTGATTTTAGTAATCCAAAGAAAACTGAAAAGAATACAGACAGTCCCTAACTTATAATCATTAAATTTATAAGTTTTTTACTTTATGGTGGTGTGAAAGTGATATACATTCAGTAGAAACTGTGCTTTGAGTACCCATACAACCACTCTGTTCTTCCCTTTCAGTAAAATTTTCAACAAATTACATGAGATATTCAATACTTTATTAGAAAACAGGCTTTGTGTTAGATGATTTTGCCCAACTGTAGGCTAATGTAAGTGTTCTGAGCACATTTAAGGTAGCCTAAGCCAAGCTATGATGTTTGGTAGGTTAGGTGTATTAAATGAATTTTTGACATGATATTTTCAACTTATGATGAGCTTATCAGGACATAACCCCATCATAGTTCAAGGAGCATCTATGCTAATCGATAGTATAAAGTGATAGATTTTCTAACTTGCTCTTCCTATGACTTCCAAGAGAGTATATTGACTCTGGGATATCAAAAAACAGTTAAGAATATTTAAAAATTACATTTTGATGAGACCAATATTTCATCTAGTTCAGTATTATGCAGTGACACTAAGAATATGTTCCCTGCCTGCTCTGTAAGCCAGGCAGAAAATGTTGACAACACCCAAACAATGGTAGCTTCTAGCAGTGGGTGGTGATGATGATAATGATGATGATGGTGGTCATTACTTATGTCGCACTAACTCTGAGTCCGGGAACTGTTTTAAGCACTTTACTTATACTAACTCATTTAATTCTTTCAAAAACAATGAGGTAGTTACTATTATCATCATCTCCATTGTTACAGACGAGGAAATTGAGATGCAGATATTTAAGCAATTGCCCACCCAAGCATTAATTTGGAGCTGAAGGATTACAATAACATATTATCTATAAAGCCTTATTAAGAGTTTAGAATTCTCTCATTTTCACTTCCATTTCCTTGAGAAGAGTTAAATGTTATAGTAAATAACAGAAAACCTAACACCATCCTTTCACAGGAAATTTGGGGTTTTCAGGGTTTTCTGAAATGGTCTTTTCTTCTTTGCCTTCAAAAGACAAAATGTCTTAAAATTTTCACTTTCAAATGTGCACCATATCCCTTCAGTATGGTAACCCATTCAATTATTCTGGGACTTGGAAAATCAATTACTATCTTAAAAGATATTTATTTGGAGATTTCCCATTCCTCTCAAGAATGGTAACTGTGCTCTTGCTTTTGTTTTGCCCTTTCCATCTTTGCTTTAAAGACAATGAAAAACATAAATGACTTGCGGGAACTTCCAGAGGTAAATAAGGATCAATGTGTCTTTTCTACCATTTCTCTTTCTGGGTTTCCTAGATAAGGTTTCATGTGTGGATCTTATGTTGATATCAATAATTAATCAGGCAAAGAAAAGTTGGATCTTAGCTCATCTTCAAATTATCTGCAACCTAACAGAATAAAGAAGTAAAAGAAAAAAGATGCACGTGTGTTTCTCTGACCATTTCTATGAGGAGCTGACCAAGAATTCAAATATTAATCTTTCTCTCAAACAAAAGTTTGTGTCTGAACTGTTTGGTAGGGAGACACTGACCTCCTCTCTCTCTTGGCTTTCTCTTTGTTCCCACTTCTTTCCTTTTTTCTTTTTTCTTTTTTTTTTTTTGTCTTTCTTTTCTTATCTCAATGTCTCTGTGTCTCTCTTGTTTCCCAGCTCAAGTGCATCATTTTCTGCTATTGTGCTTAAAAAACTTGGCTGCAGGGGCTCTGAAATGAATAAAAATGTAATCCTCACTGTGCCCATTGTGCGCTCTCATTTGTTTTTGCTGTATCGATTTATCAGCAGAGGGAAATTACTTGCTGGAAGAGAGGATGCCAGTCAGAATGACATTTATTTCATAGTACAAGGAGGCTCTCCAGCGTGTTTCCATGTAACCTAGATATTGGAGCTGTAAAAGGGCTTGTAACAAGGTTTAGTGCTATGATTAGATCGTGTGGAGCACCTTGCTTTCATAACAACAGGCACTCTGCAGGAGCTGGGGCCTCGGGTTATGGTCAACCCTCTTTTTTTTTTAAAGCATAGATACAGAATTCAACAATTCCCTCCCCACCTAAACTGTTTCTGTTCCAAAAGCCAAATCTTGCAGACTTATAAGAATAAAAGAGGTATATTTTTAGATGCCTGAAGCTTTCATGACATCAAATTAAATGCAAAAATAGATGAAACACTTGCCTATTAATCCCCTAACTTTTTTTGGCTTTTCCCCTTTATTTTGGAGAAATTGTTCCATTTTAATTCACCAAAGCGAATCTTTTCATTTAGTAATTGTAAGTTACATGTGCTTGAGGCTACCAATTACCTGTGAAACCAAACACATTCTCTATGTAAAAAGGAAGGCAAGTGTGACAAATTGTGACAGCGACTGGTTTTGGCTTAGATACTAAAGGTAAAATTTCATAGGTCTTTGCTATTATCCTTATATGTCTGGCATTTAGGAAATTAACTTGTTTCATTATCCTTCTAATTTTCCATAGGGCTGATACAATTGGAATGTTTGTTAAAGCCATTTTTTCCTCTAGAGAATGAGAGAAATGAATCTTTTTACAAAAATGTGTGCATTTTTGTAAAAGTATATAGGAGATGGCTTTCTTTTCTTTCCCTCGCTTTTTTAACTTTTGAGATTTGTTCATTTGGTAATGTTGACAAGGGCAAAAATGATTGAGATTTGTAGAATGAAAAACAAATAATAAACTTAAGTTGGCAAATTTTTAAAAACCAGCACTTCTTTTTCTATTAGTAATTCTTTGAATAACTAGTTTTGTAATGCTGAAGTGTTTTGGGCTGTGCTCAAATATAGTGCCCTGTTAATTCCTTTTTCGAGTGTCTGGCCATGCCAATTCAATAAGGACAGGATGTCTCCTTACAAGGGACTGGACTTTCACTCATATTTACAGTTCAGGTATAACATAGACAGTCAGACTCTAGCAGACAAGGCAATAAGTGGTAGCTATTTTATTAAATGTAGAAAGTATTCAATTTTTGTAATTCAAGGAGGTCATCAAAACACTGAATGAGGGAATGAAGGAATTTCCTGTCATTCTAAGTCTTATCTCTGACATATATGTTGAGACTATAGTTGTTCAACCCTAGCATACTTTGTTAATTGGACAAACATTAAAATTGGATCAGCTCTGTAAAAAATTAGGATGAGAACAAACCAAGTTAAATTCCTAAATACCAGACTTAAAAGAATAACAATGAAGATCTGTTATTTATCTCGAAGAAGTACAGTATGTTTAATGATATAAACCTAAGTAAAAGTAAGTTTTTGTGTTGGTCTCAGCTGTCTCACTCAGCCTGTTGCTGCTACCCAAACACTGCACAGTTCTCTCTCCAGTATTCCAATACAGAATAATATAGCTGCCAACTCCAGGAAATTTAGTCCTGCATGTTGGTTTTTACTGTAATACTCAGATGTTAACTTTAACTAGAAAAGATTACAGGAATTAAAAGGGCAAGGGACCTGGGATCTGATTTTTCTCATTCTGTACGGAAAGGAGCTTCCATATGAGAGCCAGTATACAATACTCAGAATTGAGGGCCTTCTCTGTTAAGTGCCTTTCAATTAGAGTTGTTGGGAATGCCCAAGGGAAATGCAGGGCATTTAATTTTAACTTATTAGACCTTGGCGTATATCCTCTGAATTTGAAGTCTATTTGGGTACCTTCAGTGATAATTCTTAATGAACTTACTTTGTACCTTTGATTGAGTTGATACCGTAAATTACTAGGCATAGTGTTTTAAAAGTTAAATAAAAATAGAATTTTGAAAGACCCAATTGTCCATGTTATTCTTTGTTGAGCTTTTGATTTCCAAGATGTTTTAGAACTTCAAAGAGAAATGCTGTTGCCTTTAGATTTTTAACAAAATCCTACAATGGCTGAACCTTTCAGCAAATCTGTCAGCTTCTCTGTTCCAAGGACAACTGCAGTGTCATTTTCTCCTCCTGCTGGTATTAATGGAAAACCAACCTTTTGACATGTTTAGGCTGTGTCTCAATAGTCTCTATCTCTCCTGGGGTAATAGGGTTAGAATTCACTAGCTGCAAGTGATTTGTGTACTGACTAATCCCTTCCGTAAGACCTGCTTGGAATAGGTGGGCATAAATACTGAAATGAAGATGTAAAATGTGCTAAGTGAGTAGATTATATTGAGGGTTATTATTCCTCTCAAATTTATATTCCCTTTTAAATAATTTCAACAGAACAAAACTTTGCCATCATAAACTTTTGGTTCATAATAGTGGTAGCAACTCTATTATACTATACTTCAAACCAGAGGTGATTTTGGGAATAGGCAGTTTGGATATATTTCTGGAGTCTTATATCTTTGTGATGTGACTAGTGTTTCCTAACTATTATGATCTCTTATTCCACTGAATATAAAGGCAGTGCTTGGTCAAGTTCAAAGTGGAAAGGTGTCTGCTTCACTATCTTAAGGAGAAGACTTTCTTGGGGTCTAAATATCGTGATACCTTTTCCCTTCCTTCTGTGGGAAATTGACTTGAATAGAAAGGGGAAAAAAGCTAGTGCTAGTACTTACTAGTACCAGATGTAAGTATCAGAAAAACTATGTTCAAAAAGTGTTGAGTGAAATAAAGAACATTTAATTTGAATATGTTGGTACATTTTTAATGGCAGCATGCTTAGGTTAAACGTCCTGCGTGTGGGATCTGTTTTATTTCAGCGAGGTAGTTTCCAGCTGCGATGGTTCATTACTGGCTGATCAATGGCATGTTGGCCTGGAATCTCACCCTACTCTTTGTGATGCCATGTGATTGTGAGGCAACGTATGTGAACTTGCCTGGGTGACAGCTGTCAACTGTAAATGGCCATATGTAATGATGAGTAAAGTTGTTGTCAACTGTCAATAGGCCATATGTAATGATGAGTAAAGTTACAGGCTGCTGTCTGATTAGATGTAAGATTAGAAAAAAGAAACACCACCAAAACCTGCCCCTGAAAGATTTAAAACAGGTATTTTTTTTTAAAAAGGGCTTGTGTTATATATCACTTATACACCCATATTTCTGTTTTGACCCCATTCCTCCCTAGGTAGATAAATTTTGCTTATCAACGCTGTCTCTCAATTGAATGGGAAAAGTCTTATCGACCTTAGAAATTAAAGGCTAGAACCAGTGATTGCACAGGGGAACATGCGGATGGGACGGGGTTTGGTTAGCAGGGCAAACAGCAGCCTGTGGAAGACCTCTTCACGTTCACTCTCCCTCCCCAGGACAGGGAAAAACGTTCCTTTCAAGGCTAAGCATTTACAAAGCTCCTCTGTGCCAGGTAATGTGATGGGCGAGTGTGAAATGACTGCTTCAGAACAATATCATTGTCAGTTAAGAGGGCTGATCACTGGCATGGGCATGATGGACTGATACATCTGTGCAAGCCACTCTTTGGTGCTTTTTCTAGTAAAGGGACGTGTTTTAAACTACGAGCTCCATTAACGGTCACCATTGTGAGATTATTTAGCCTTTCTCTGGATACTACCTCCCTTTGATCATTTTAACGGAAAGATCCTATTGCATCCATCATTTCCTTTGTGACTATCACACACTCACCTACAACGAAATATTCTTAAAAACATGAACAACCTTGGCAAAGTTGGAAAGAAAGGCTCTATGCAGAGAGAGGGAGAGCAACGAAGAACAGTCAAAATGGGACCATGTAGGAGAGAGGGTGAGCATGTGGGCCTAACAAGGCTAACAAAAGACAGAAGGGAAGAAAAGAAAGGGACTTTCTGTTTCTTCCTTCAAACACGTTAAAGCAGTGGCTTTCAACGTTTTGCACCCCAAGCTCCCTGAAGGCCGTAAACTGCTTACGACAGAAGAATTGGCTCTCTGGGCACTGTGGTCTGGGGGAGCCACCCTGAGAATCTTCTCTCCAAAGGCAAATCACCACATGCCAAAATCAGGCTCTCCTCAGCAAGTTTCCTGTTCAACTCCCCCACAGTGTGCTCCAGAAAGTTCTGTTCTCGCTGTCTCTCTTCCCCTGAAGTGGGAGGTGCAACACAATTCCTTCTCAACCATTTATTTTCTGACAAGTTCAGTAAAACTTCATCTTCAAAGATAAGCTCCAGAAAGCCTTCGCCTAGACCCTAAACTTCAAGAGACAGGATGAGAAATGATTTTAAAGAAAACGTCTCTGGCTTATTTTAAAAAGTAGCCGTCAGGAGATCCTTTTTGCTTTGGGGTAAAGACTTACTATGCCCACAAGGGTTTGCTTATCAGGCCTGGTGAACTTCCCCAGCCTTATCTGACAGGGCCCTGGGCTTCAGCCGCTCCGCCTTTCCTTCCAGTCCTCAAAGGCTCCAAAGTCTCTTTTGTTCCTGGGCTTTAGCACAAACTGTTCTTTCTCTCTAACCAGTCCTACTCTTTGCTGAGTGAACTCTTAGTCCTTGAACAGATTTCATTTTAAGCCTAACTTCTTTCAGGAAACCCTTCCTTGAGCTGCAGCCTAGATATGGTTCCTTATTATCCACCCCCCTCCTGTGTTCCCTTCTACCAGAACTATCTCAGTCTGGAATCACACAGTCCATTTTTGGTGATTGGTTGATCAATATTCATCTTGTTTGCTAAACTTCAAGCTCGCAGAAAGCAGAGACAAGGTCTTTTTTTCTCCTGCTGGTGGTGTCCCTACCCCCAACACAGTTTTTGGCACATAGGAGTCACTCAGTAAATATTTTTATATGAATGAATGCCCCTTCTGTGACATCTCCAAAAATACATCACTCTTGTCAAGGAGGGCTGGTATATTTTTTTTCTTCTCTTGAGAAACAGGCTTGCTTTTGTTTCTTTTGTAAAAATGTGATTTTTGTACACCATCATATTTCTCCTTTGAAAGTGATCGGTAGTTTTGTTCTCTTAGGTTTTTTGTATGACTGTTTCATAAATCCCCTCTCCCTTTATCATTTACTTATGGTCTTTTTACTTTGTTTTTCATTATAAGCTGTCTCAAAGCTTAGTATTTTGGGTACAAGATGATAAATAAGTGAGATGAATTAACCCCAGGCAAGCCCATTTCCCTACAATTATAGTGGTGTTGAAATACTTTATCTTTGTGTAAACATGGCTCAAAAAGAATGTGATGATTTTTTTTTTCTCAATTTGTGGGAAACATTTTTAAAAATTCTTTTACTTTGCACCTGTACACTACTTCTCTTCCAAGAATATTTAAGCTTTAAGCACTTTCCAATCATTACTTGAGTAGCTGCCAACACGCCAGCGTTTATAATATGGAGGAACTGGGGCAAAAAGAGCCAAAATTTCAAAATTAAAAAAAAAAGTTGATAACATGAGAATATATTTCTGGCTCTTAGTCTCTTACAGTTTCACTCAGGTGGTATGATGCTAGGTTGATAATCACTGGTGTGGAATTATTATTTTAATGTTTTAAGCATTTTCTTTAGTTGGAAACAATATTTTTGATATGACTGATAATGACTGATATGACCATCATAATTTTTTACTTTAAACCCACTCTTAAAAAATCAGTGTCTATAATTTGAGAAAATCAATGGAAAAAAAAATAGGAAAAAAATTGAAATAGGCAATTTTTTAAATAGTCAATGTGATGAGACAACTAAGTAGACATTTTATGAGAAAACATTATTAAAATGTAAGGTTCAATACAACTAAAACCAAAATTTTACATAGATGCACACCAATAGTGTAAGGCATGGATTTAATGGCCCGCGACTGAACTTTGTCCATATCTAAAATGGACACTTGATACTAGGCAATGATATTAGTATTTAGCAGAGAAGCTAATAAACACAAAAACACTTGGTAAATATACAGTTCTACATTGAAGCCATTTTTTGTTTTGGATAAGTAGAAATTTTTACAAGTTAAGACATAAATATCTAAAATGGATATTTTCCCCTCTCTGTCACTAAAGAGTTTTTTTCTTTACTGTTTACCTCCTTATTTATTAAATTTGACTTTTGTAGGCACATAGATCTTTTCCTTAGCTGTTGTGTTCTACAAGTGTTGTATCTCTTTCATTTATGTTATTAGCCAAATTTTATTGTTATTGTTGCTGATTGGGTTTTCGATCATGTTAACCATTAGATAATTTTCACATAAACCAATCCTAGACATGGCCTTTGTAATGTACACATATGTGTGTGTACATATTCACAGTTCTTCCTCCCACCCTCCAAGCTGGCAAAGACCCCGACTCAGCTTTTAATCGACCAGACGTGTCACCCCACCTGCCTATTTGTGTTAAGATGGCCAGGATGTAAAGCAAATTTCAGATCAAGTTATAGGCAGATCAAATTTATTTCTCCAGCTCAATCTCAAGCAAGTCAAGGTATTGAGTTTTTAGGGTTCCTAAATGTGTTGCCTTGGTTTCTTTCTTTCTTTTTAAAAATTGTTTCCTATTTCTAGTTTCTGTATTTGTTAATTAATTCATTAACTCATTTACAAATATTTATTCAAGCCCTATTATTTGCTAGGCACTATCCTAGTTGTTGGGGTTACAACAGTGAAAAAAGGCCTCCCCCCAAAAAAAATCTCCCCAAGAACAAATCATGGTCTTAGCCATCGTGGAGCTTACAGTCTAGGGATAAGAAAAATTAGTGTTAATTAAAACAATTACACAAAGCAATGTAAAATTGTGACTGTGATGAATGCCACGAAGGAAGGGCAGACACTGTGATGAGTGCTCTAATAGGAGGATTCAACCTAATCAAGACATTGATGGAAGGCTTCCCTGAAACTTGAGTTAGATATAACCAGGTGAATAATATAAATGTTAATACTAGTGGTAATAGCTAAACTTTATTGATCTCTTACACTGCCCCAGGCACTGTGATGGATATCTGTATCAATTTATCTAATCCTCCCACATTTCTTGGGTGGATGGTACAATAGTGCCTCACCCTAGTTTGCAGAGGAAAATGAAGCACTGAGATGATTCCTACCGGGGGGATCTGCTCTAGCACTCAAATGTTTAATGATTCTCTACTATCCTGCCCACATAAGGATTGGAGGAAGAATGTTCTAGGATGTGCAGCTAGTGTATAGGCCCTGGGCCAACAAGAAGCAGCACAGAAATTAGGAGGGGCTGAAGGAAGGCCAGTGGGAATATGAAAGATAACGGCAGAGAAACCCAGCAGGGCACAGAGCTGGCTCCATTTACTTGACATGTGTGTCCAGACTCCAGGACTCCCCATCTGTCTTAGTTTAATCTATGGGAAGCCATCTTTATTCAAGGTGTAATAGATCACCCCTGGATTTTGTTTGGGGTCTTCCAGCCAGATCTACTCTAAACTATATGGAAAGCTACACAGGCTCAAAGTTAGAGAAGTCCAATACAACAAGCAAAGTGGTAAAGCTTTCTTCCTCCCCACCCTTCCCTTTCTACCTCTGAATATGGAAATCATGATTTGGTATAAAATCACTGATCTTTATGCCAATTTGCCTACATTTAAAATTTAAATCTTTCTAACGTAGTAGGAGGTTACCTTGTACTGTTTGTAAATTGAGAAATTAAATAGCTTGAACTCAGATTAATTGCAGAACTACGATGTAATGCAGGAACTATAATGCAAGAAGTCATGTCTGGGAAGAATCATTATTGTAGTTACTTTTGGCCGTTTCAAAATTAAGAATCATTTTTGAATATTTCAAAATTTCAATTTCAATATTTAAATGTCAATGTTCACAATTTCAATATTTCTAGTCAGGTGGAAGCTAAAGTATAGTTAGGTAGAAAAACTTTATTAAATTAGTACTTTCAGTATGTATACTCATAATAAAAATTATAGATATTATTAAAAAGTACATAATAACCGTATGTATACTTAAGGAAAGAATACTTCTGTTGCTCTTTTGATAAGCAGTTAGTTAAATCATTCTGTAATACTGCTATACTATGAGGTAACTTAAGGTTTTTAGAATGACTTTATTTAATTATATCTAAACAATACATAAAGAGTAATACTTATATGAATTGGTTACATAAAAAGAAGGACCATTCATAGAAAATGAAAAATTAAATTTAACAAATATAGGACAAGTTAAAAATATAGTTCATATTTGGAATAATAGCTTCCATGTTAATTCTTTTTCTCTTCGAATTACTAAAAAGCTTGTTGTTAAGCATGACTTGGTTATAATTAAAACAAATAAATGATAGAAAATTTATTACCCTAAATTGGAATGTTATTTATATGTTTATAATATTCAGAAGAACACATTTTACACAGAAAATATTACATACTCTATGAAACAAAGAAAATACTAGAAATTATAAGCTGAAACTATAAAAAACAGAGCTTTAGTTGTTCAAACCATTATAACATATCTCTGGAAAATTGTATACTTACCTAAATAATGTATATTTTATGATAAGAAGGGAGATTAGCTAGAGTACCAGGCTCACAGGGCTACCTACTCATGTATATTTTTAATTTTTGTTGCTCTTTCCTGATTATAAAAGAAAAAGTTATTTTTAAAAATATTCAAAGTAATGGAATTACAAAGGAGAAAGCAAAGTCCACCATAATCCCATTTTCCCAGAGATAACTACTTCAACAGTTTGTTTTATATCCTCTTGCTGTAAAGACACTTTTCCTCCCCTTAAAATGTTGCCATACTCTTAATTCCCTGTTGATAGACATTAGGTTTGTGTCCCATTATTTGCCTTGGAAGATGATGCTTCAAGTGAATATTTTTATGCATATATACTTATTGATTATTTATATAGGATCAATTACTAGAAGTGGAATTTCTGAGCTAAAAATCATGCAAAGTTAAAATATTCACACATATTGCCAAATTACCCTCAGAAAGTGTACAAGCTTACACTCTCACTAACTATATATGAGGGTCTGTTTTTCTCTCAGTTCTTAACAGTGGATATGGTCTTTTTTTAAAATTGTTTCAGTTGATCAGTTGAAAAGTGATCTTATTGGAGTTTTAATTTGCATTACTTTGATTATTAGTGAAAATATGTGTTTGAAATAGGATAGGATGATTTAAGAAGAGGAAACAAACTCAGTGGGAATAAAGATTAGGTTGGTATAGAAAGTTGAAAATGGGTCTTTCATATTAGTCTATTTCTTATCTTCCAGTATTTTCAAAATGCCCTCATTTTTTTTTTTTTTTTGTAAAAGTGGTTTACATTTGTAATGACACATACATTGAAATGTTTGCTTCAGCAGGGAATGAGCAGAACTGTAGCAAAGCCTTTATAATGAAATTATTTTAATACCTTTCAGGCAAGAAATTAGTTTCATCAAGAAAATTGATTTAATTTAGAAGAGATGCAGTATTTATAGCCATAACCAGGTTAAACGTTTTTCTCCACTTCTATATCAGAAAATAGCTTCTAACCAGTATATAGCTCCAAATGAATTAGTTCAGTTTAAGGTTTTCAAATTTTATTAATACTCCTTTATGATATGACATTTATTTTTTTGTGCAAATCTTTGAGGTTCTTCACATAACTTTACAAAAGAGACAAAATAACTTTTGATGGCCGGCTGACCGGGCCAGAGAAAAAGTTGCAGTCTTAATAATAATGAATTATTTTGGTTCGTAGAGCTGGATAGTGATAAAAGATTATAACAAACCCTTCTGGTCTTCTTAATTTCATTTATTTTATTTCCAAGTGCCTAAATTCATTAAAAACATTAAAAACTATATACAGTGAGAAAACTTATTATTTCCAATGGCTTTCATTATAGTCACAAATTTTAGTGGCTGATTAATTTTCAGGAACCAACCAATACCTACTGTACTTTAGAAACATAAATTGAAGAGAAATCCAGAATATTGATATCCTACAAATGGCACCTTTGCTGTTTGCCAGAGCTGCATGCTGTGGATCTTAACTGGCAGCCGAATGAGCTTGAATATTTCATTGAGGGTAAAAGCGAAGCACATTTTTCCGTGTCTTCTCCAGAGGTAACTTTTTGGTCATCTGAAAGCTATAAACTACAAATGAACCTTGGATCCACAGAGCACACCTTGTTCAGCAATAGTAAAAACTGAAGGTGTTTTTTGTTTTTCATTGAATTTCATTTTAGATATTCTCTAAGTGTGAACCTTAGTTCTGGTTTAAAGGACCCTTCTGACATAGTCCTGGCCAAGAAGAGTGAGAGACTGTTTTTAATTGTCCTGAATTTTGTATTTATTTAGAAAAGTTGTTTTAGATTTTTATTGAAAGAAATTTTAAATCATAAAATAGGAACAACAGGTTTATAATAAAATCAGGCAAAGCCACTCATGTATTAATATTTAAAATTTAATGATCTATATCACAACTATTTTAAGTTGTGCCCAAATCTAGATTCATTTTAACTAGTGGGAAAATATCTTGTGGTTTTGAATGTATTGATATATGCTGGCATCACGTTTTATTTTCAATTGCAAAACAATATGACTTAGTTATAAATTATGGAAATCTTGACTGTGAATCTGAAATTCTTTCAAATACTGTCCAGGAGTTCTTAGGCATTCTCTACTCTTATAGATTTATAAAAACTGAGGGAGAATTCAAAGTACACATTAGGTAATCAATTTTTCTATTTTGTAGCACCACACATAAACTACTACACTTAAGTGAAACTCTTGTCATAGAAAAGAGATTTAGTAACCTATTCTCAGTGAACGCTTGAGTTATACATTGTTTTGAAATCATGTTATTAAGAAAGATCTGTAAAGTAATAAGTATCTCAGATTGAAAGTTTATATTGCATATTAATTGTTATGGAAAAATAGAGTGTATGAAAAGTAATACATTTACCGTAGATATTGTTCAACAGTAACAACCACTTGGTGGAATTGCATCATTTTGCAGTGAATTTCCTCTATTTGCCTATGAAGTTAAGTGAAATTCAGCTGCCAATCTTACAATATGTAATTAGAAATTATTATAGTTGGATAGGAAGTGTTTTTTTTTCCCCCTACTGATTTTATTGAAACAGAAAAAGGGTACCTAACTTATTGCCCAAATAGGAATTTGGCCAATAAAACAATAATGTATAAGGTAAAGAATTTGAATACTTGTACATATTTAAAGATTTAATTTTATCATCTGGAAATCTTGATATTTGACTTTAAGATACCACATAGCCAAATTGCCATAGATTGAATCTTTGCACAGAAAAATAGTTGTTCTTTTGGGAAATGTGGTTCTGTAGATTATATTGCAACCTGACACAATGAATTTTCAGGAAACAAACAGTGGCAAGTGACGGGTTACAGCAGACAGAATATTGAGACCCCAATTTAGAGCATAAGATTAGCTTCTTTGATCTGCAATTACATAACCATAATCGGTTACTAAAATCAGATTTTTAATTTCAGGTATATGATTTGGCTATATGTTACAAATTAAGGAAGAAGAAAACATCTTAAACTAAAATGAATTTTGGAGACAGTTTAATATCAATACAACCACTACTTGTAGTTTTTATCTTTTAAAAGGAATAGTCAGGCAGTAAATAGGACTTCAGTGTATGTCACATTTAAGGATCTCTTTATATAGTGCCATAACTTTATGTATATAAAAAGATACATACATTTTCTAAAATTAGCATAAAGCCTCGTATCTGGAGCTGTGTATTCCCTCTGTGGCAATGCAGTTTTATTCCTTATGTCTTCTGTAGCCTCGTCAAACATATATACTTGGGACGTTGGCTTGAAAGGGAATGGTCAGGTTAAATCTCCTTTTTAAATAAAAGTGAAGAGATGGCATAAAAATAAATTGCAGAAATGTCTTCGCACTATATACTGGTTCTAAGATGAGACTTTTCCTAGCAGAAAACTTTGTTTTCTTGTCTTTAACAACTGAATTCCACTTTCACTTCTGAGTATAAACTGGCAGATTAGACATTTCCAAGGGCTTGTTCAGTGTGAAGTTTTTCAGGTGATTTCAGTTTAATGCAACCAGATAATTGTAGCTGCAGGGCTTAGTTAGGCTGTAAAGCTGCTAATCCAGACAATATTACCTGGTCACATGTTGTGCTTATAGGCGACACCTCTGCCTTTAATGGTCTCTCCCACGCTGGTGATTTCTAGTTTCAGAAGTCCTATAAAAATGAGGCACACCAGGCCAAGAGCAAGTCTGGGGGAAAAAAAAATAATCAGAATATGCAGTTTGGGACAATGATGTAAAACCTTAAATCTTTTGCCCAAGATAAAATTTGATATTTTTGTGGTGTTAGTTTCTACTTTATTCTTTATCAACTCTAAGCGAATTTGGTAATGAGTTTGAAAGCTATGTCTTTTTGTTTGTTTCAATGAGCTACTGCCAAAGCATCCATACTCTAAGCATTTATAAATAGTGTTATCTATTACTGCAGTTATTATTTGGTAGGATGCTCCCTTTCAAGAGAGTGGAGTAATTCACTTTCCATATTTATTCCACTCAGAACCTCTTCTGAACAGCAATTGTAACACAGTATTGAGCAACGATGATGTCTGGGTTCTGAAGGTGGTTGCCTTTTTCTCTCACCCTGACCAAAATGTGGTATTTCTATTTTCGTTACACTATCAACAGATCCTTATAAATAAAAGGCAAATCTGTTCATTTGTCAAACCTTTGTTAGCTCTTGTGGCCTACACGCTAATGAACAATTGGGAGATAAAACAACATTGGGGAGAGACAGTTTGTACATGATTTAGTCTGTCTATTCCGACACTGAATGGGGATGGGCAGAAATTCTGCTTTGGAGTACACTTTAATGTGCCATGCGCAAAATGGAAAATAGGACTCTATTGTGTCTAAGGCGAGGTGCATTATTTGGATAATGTAAAATATGTAGGATTAAGAGGACAGAAAAGAAAGTAGAAACTGAGAGCTCGGAGTGGGGTTCATGCAGCATAACAAGTCGACTAATGGCAATTAGACTACTCTGTGAAGTGCCAAGCACAGAGCTTAGCTCCCCGTAGATGAGTCTTATTTCTGCTTTCCTTTTCCTTTTTGCTTCCTTCCCTCTTTCTGCCTTCTCCGCTCTGCCTCCCAGCAATCCACTGTGGGAGAGAAAGATGTCTTATTTTACTCTTCGGGGGTCCTCTTCTGTAATCCCTTCTTCCAGTAACGTCACGGTTTCCCAGAAATTTATGTATTGGTGTCATCGCTCTGTATTATACTTAATTCTCTTTTTTTTTTTGTTATCTGAGAAAGAGTCTAAAAATAAGAAAACGGATAGTTTTCATTTGCCCTTTTTTCTTGGTACCTTGGATTTCAGGTCTTCCTCGTCAGCTGAGGCTGCCAACACAAGGGCTATTGTGTTGCTTCGCAATCATGGCTCAACAGGGTTCTCTCTGGGCAGTGAAGAGGACCAGGGATTCCTAGAGGATGAACTCATCCATTCCCAACCCTGGTCACTTTCCTTTGCGTTCTCAGAGGCTGCCACTGTCATACAATGTGGATGTGGCAGTACTGTCCCAAGAGGTGGGAAAATGCTCCCACTTCCTTCATTTTAAACATGTAGAATATTCCATATGTTACATTTAAAATATTCAGCTGCACTGTCTTTGTGATCCTTATGAGAATGAAGGTAGATTTATTTTTTGTTACATTGTTATAACCGCTAGAATCTGAAGTGATTCTTTTAATGGAATAAAAAAAACTTTTCACTTTATTTAACACGTATCATTTCACTTTAATTATTATGCATAACTTACCAGGATATCATCATTTGTGCTTGATGCTATGGAGAATTCATTGGCATGGTTAACCCCCAATGACTTTTGTAGGCTAGCTGTGTAAACAAGACATTTATAATACATATGAAATAGGTAGTTAAATAAAATAGTATGTCATCAATGTCAAAGTGAGTTTAAGTACCTTATTCATGTTTAGAAAAATGCAACTTGACTACTTCAAATATTTCATAATTGTTAACTTTTTCTTCTTGTCAGATTGCTTGTGAAAAAAATAGTTTAAGAAAGAGTTCCAGGCTTACAGTTTAAATTATTCAAATTTTAAGTCAGTTTGAAGAAAATCACAAAATAAACTTTAACTTCTGATTTTTAGAATGTTTATTATGAGTATCCAATAATCTACATACCTGGATTAAACTTGCTTTATGAACAACTCACTTTGGTATTGACCAGTTAAAGTTTTTAATTAATCAATTAAGGTTCATTTAGTTCCACATGACAGTAAACTAGAAAACTGTTTATAAAAAAAAGTTATAAGATATTGTGAGCAGGACCCAGGGAAGCTCTGGGGAATTCTGTCTCAGGAAGCATTAAGGGATCTTTTCCTTAGGGTCCTACCATTCATATAGTTTAGCTTCTCTGACTTCCAGAAGAGTCCTGAAACTAAAACATGGATTTAGGACAGACACAGTGGCTCATACCTGTAATTGTAGCACTTTGGGAGGCCGAGGCTGGGGGATTGCTTGAGGTCAGGAGTTCAAGACTAGCCTGAGCAAGAAGGAGGCTCTGTCTCTACTAAAAATAGAAAAATTAGCTGGGTGTGCTCTTGCGCACCTGTAGTCCCAGCTACTTGGGAGGCTAAGGCAGAGGGGTTGCTTGAGCCCAGGAGTTGGAGGTTGTAGTGAACTATCATGACACCACTGCACTCCAGCCTGGGCAACGGAGTGAGACACTGTCTCAAAAAAGGAAAAAAAGAAAAGAACCCCAAAATAAAACGAAAAAATGTATTTAAAGCCAGTAACATGGTAAACTCAGAACATATATAAGCCACGAGGAGTTATATTCTGGAGTTATAACATCAATTTCTGAAGAAAACAAACAATTTCTTGTTAGCTTCTTATTTTCCAGTAGATATTTGCACCTTTAATGATCAAAAGATTGGCAAAGTTCCTCAATCCTTTTCCCAACTGATGCCTATTTTAGGCTTCTAGAGGATTCACGGAGCATTCCAGATTTGCATTATTTTTTGAGTTGTAGATACTGACCTATTTTGGGAAGGACTGGGGTTGACCTTTCACTGAACTCCTCCATGTGTTTATTACTTTCACCTGTTGTAATGGCCTCACAGCCCTCTACCTGAATAATTGCAAAAATACAGGCTAGAGTCCCTATGGTTAAAGTCTGAAAACTTCCAAACAAGAATGGTGTCTGGGAAATGTCTCTGATTACCAACCCACTGCTTGGCAAACTTGCTCAACTTTGCTTCTTGCTTATGTTCTTTCCCTGGTTTTCAGTACTGCCTTTCAGATCCTACTAACTAGAAGATAAGGAAACTATAAGCAAATAGTCTTGTGTACATAAATCAGGCAAAGACTCACAAATGTGGTGGCAGCTGCAGTGAATCAGAACTGAGCTCTCTGTGCTTCCTGGCCCAACTTCTTCCCTGCTAGCCTGCAGCAGTCTGGAACTGAACATTTTTCCCATGGAAATTCCAAATTTCATTTTCACAATTTCTCAAATTTACAGGTGGTAACCTTTTATCATTACATTAATGAATTTAATGTGCAGTCCGATTGATTAATGTTTTGAATTCTAGAACACCAAGCAATGCCTCTCAGCACTAGCTACACAGACACACGGATATGAGAACAGCACAAATTGTATCATCTGATTAATCATTGTTACTTCTTTATTACTCCCAGAATGGGTCGTGCAAAGTCATCTACTAGTTATAGTTTTTAAATTTTTGAATAATTAAGGGAAAGTCTTGTATATAAGTGGCATTATCCTTTTAAAAATTCAATGGTATTACTCTCAGATACATAAATAGCCAAACTTACAAACTATAGAAACTTATATATAGATAAAAATTACATAGCATTAACATAAAAACGCTAGCCTAAATCTCAAGTTTTAATGAAATACATAAAAAACGAAACACATATAATAAAGGGTACACTCTTAAAAAGATAAACATTCTGCTCTTCTACTTCCGGCTCTTGTTTATGAGATTCATTTGGCTACAATAATTCTATTACTCAGGATGGAAAGCATATATTAGCTCAGCCTCTTTCAAGATATCATTAATTTTGAATCAGTAGGGTACAAATTAATGTTGAATTTCTGTTATTTGGTTTTATGTGTTTTTCATTTGTTTGTTGGTTCTTTAGTTTTGAATAAACCAGAGACTTTCCCTCGCATATTTTCAGTCTGGTGACCTCTAATAATTGGAATAGCTATGAACCAAAAATAAGCTTAGAAAATATAAAATTATTTAATTAATCTATGCCTCTGAGTTGCCAAGCTTTACTTATAAGGTTGCTCTAAAGCCTTCTTTCATAGTCACTATATGGTTGTATGAAGCTTGAAAAAAATGTTTTGCAAGCCCACGGCAGAATAACGCAGCAAATTAGGAAGATGAAGGGCAATCCTGGAGTTTTTCTTAGTATGTATGAGACAGTGCAGAGGAGGAGATGAAAAATAAAAGCAAAACAAACAAAATGTAAAAGTCAGACTTGAGTCCTGCAGGCATCATTGATCCCATTTAGTGTAGTGCAGCGTTTGTTATCTTCCAGCACCGTTGACATTTTGGGCTGGATAATTCTTTTGGGGGAGAAGTTGACCTGTGCATTTCAGGACTGTCAGCAGCAGTCCTGGCTTCTAACCACTAGGTGCTAGCAGCGAGTTCCTCCTACCTACACTTCAGTGTGACGAAAGTGTCTGCAGACTTTGCCAAAGGTCTTGGGGGGTGGGGAGGAGCAAAAGTGACCTTTGTTGAGAACCACTGATGTAGCGTTTAGCAACTCTATAAACCTTGGTAATCCTCCAAAGTATGATTGTGATATTCCTTATTAAAACTATAAGCCATCAGAAAGATTATCTTTGATGACAGGTAAACATATGATCTATTTTATTTTTTTTTTTTTTTTTTTTTTTTTTTTTTTTTTTTGAGACAGAGTCTCACTCTGTTGCCCAGGCTAGAGTGAGTGCCGTGGCGTCAGCCTAGCTCACAGCAACCTCAAACTCCTGAGCTCAAGGGATCCTCCTGTCTCAGCCTCCCGAGTAGCTGGGACTACAGGCATGCGCCACCATGCCCGGCTAATTTTTTCTATATATATTTTTAGCTGTCCATATAATTTCTTTCTATTTTTAGTAGAGATGGGGTCTCGCTCTTGCTCAGGCTGGTCTCGAACTCCTGAGCTCAAAGGATCCGCCCACCTCGGCCTCCCAGAGTGCTAGGATTACAGGCGTGAGCCACCGCGCCCGGCCTATGATCTATTTTAGAAAGCTCTTATTTTAGTGATTGATTTTTTTTTAAAAAAAAATTTATTGCTCCTATGGTAAATGTCAGTAATTTAAAAAATTCAGGTACAAGGAATTCTTTATATTCTGTGACACTGGAAAAATAAATTGTCAACTATTATTTGGGACATATTTGCCTTCCTAATCATGCAGTTAAATATTATAGGTCCTCTGGCATGGCCTCTTAAATTGATGCTAAAGTTATCTTAAGTTTTCTGAGCACATATTAGAGAACAGTAGGCAGAAACCACCCCAGCATAATAGGAAGTATGAGGAAGTTGGCCTCAGATGCCATGTTTAGATTGGGATATCCAAAATTGGATATGAATCAGGAGCCCATGAAACAAAGAAAATTTCCTCTAAAGATCGTTCTTGATAGTTTGGAAAGCAAGCTGTGCCTTTCCTTTACTCTTTTGAGTACATTTCCTAGATAAGTCATGACACAAGTTCCGATCTTTGATCTGTTCTTACTTGAGCATATTGGAGAAGAATGCTTATATTCTCCAGCTTGTTCTTTCCAGGGATCTATTTAAAAACCTACCTAGCTATTTAATGCCAAATATGCATATAGGCCTTCCTTGTGATGGCTACACCATGTCCAGATGGCAACAAAGAGCAAAGTTGACAGTTCCATCTAATACGGTCTTATTTTGAATGTTCCAAATTCAGAGATCTCTCAAACCTCACCAACTAAGAAAACCCACATTTGGAAGGACAACTTTGTGGGTAGATTGCCCGAAGCTAACTTAGTTTAAAGTTTGCTTATACAAAGGAACGTTAAACCCTGGAGTCTGAATTGCCAACTTCAACTTTTTCCTATTACCACATTTTCATGCTTACTCTTTGATTCCCCAGTTCTGTAATTTGTACCTATGTTTCCTCAACATAATTTTAGTTTGTCATATTATACTAATCTATGGTTTTTGTGGCATATTTTTGGCTTATTAGTTTTTCTTCATATTTGTTTTGTCTTCCTAATTGTATACAATTTTTAAATGTTATCATTTTTATTGTGGATTAAATTTTCTTGGTATGCTTTATGTATTTTCATTGTTATTCATATCATATATTGGTTAGGATGTTTTCTAAAAGCTTTTTTGTCTTTATTCCATTTTCTTTGCATTTATTTTAAACATTATTCATTGACTCATCGTGTGTGTGTGTGTGTGTGTGTGTGTGACCATTATCTTGTATTTTTCTATTGGCTTTCACATTTTTGTCTTTCATGATGAGGCATAAGAGGAACAGCTGTGAAATCTATGCTCTGAGAAACAGTTTCTGAATATTTTACTACTTCAATCCCCTAAAGCCTACTCTAAAATTTCAGGTGTCAAAAACTCAACTTACTACAAGAGCCAGGCAGAACTAGTGAGGACTGGGATGAACCCAAAAGCCATGTGCCTCTGTCACATGGGCAGCTTCCATTTAGTACCAGTAGATTGCTGCCATGTGGGAGGGTGGGCATAACATTGACAGATCCTCCAAGTTTTTTAAAAGTGTCAGAAATATGGATATTATATGAAGTCTCTCAGTTTCTAAATAGTAGAAAATACTTTTTTTCTTTTTTTAAAGTTAAAACTATGTAGGCCAAACAGAACACCAAGGCAAGTGGTATGTAACTACTTCTCAAAACTATCAGGAGGACCATGAAGGCCAGGTTAGATATGTTTTTGTCTAGCCAGAATATCTAATCAATAGGGTTATTCATTAAATCAAGAGGTTTCACTTTTATCAAGCCATTCTTAGAGTCAGAAATTAGCAATACTTGGCCTGCCTTTCTGTTCTAGGACACTCCTCTAGCAATTGTGTCCTCAATGGTCAGGATTCTTCCCACAGAGGATTCTTCCCTCATTTAGGAATAGATTTATTTGCTAATCCTTGGTTATGTGAAATTATTTAAAAGTGTCAATGGATTTCTCTTTGTGTCAAGAAAGTGTCTTTACAGCCATAACTGAGGCTTTGTCTTCTTGGTCTTTGTTATTTTGATTTTGCTATTACCTATAGAACTCTTTGTAAGTGTAAAGGAAATTTCTAAAGTTATAAGGACTGAAAGATTAACAAAAGATGTTAAGAATTTTAGGGAATATTGTGTAAATAGAATGTTGTTTAAATAGAAGGATGAAAATTGTTGAATGAAGTGGAAAAAAGGTAGTCCATTACTCTCTTTGCAACAAATCATATAAGCCTGCTTATATCATGGTAAATGTACAGAGAGAAAAAAGAGAAACACAAGGTGAATAAAACGGGGGTTGAAATGATCTGGGATGGATTATAGAAAGTGTGGTTTTTCCTAGCTTGATTTACAAACTTGTTCAGAAAGTTTGAAGATAATTATGCAATCCCAAAAGAATTGGTGACCCTATCGTAGATTCCTTGGTCCTAAATACCTTTTGTTTTGGACCCAGCGCTGTTCTAGGAACAGTAGAGTACAGTCAAATTGAAAGAAAATTGATAGATTTTTTTGAATACTTTGACATTGGTTATATTATTAAACACTCAAATCAACCGTTTGGAGTAATCAGGAGAATTCATTTCCCCATGGAAACTCATGGAAACTGAGACCACAGAGAGTACATAATGTTTTCTAAGATACACTGTTAGTTTTTAGATGTCAGAAATATAACTTGGGACCCTTTCATTCCCACTCTATCATGCCATTCTGCCATATTGTAATTAGGAAATGGCATGGTTTTATCACTCATAAAACATATTGAGGAATCCCTTACTCTTTTTGAGTATATCTGTAGAGACACCAGATGAGAGTCTCAATAACTAACAGTATTATCTTTCACCTTATTGTTAATTTTTAATACTGTTTAGAAGATACAAGCATCTAACGGTAAAACTCTAACCTACACTCCCTTTTGATTATATAGTATTTTCGGTTGGTTGAACTATATGCTTAAGACTTTCTTTTTCCCCTAGAGTTGAGTTTGTGGTTGAGCTTATTAAATACTAAACCCTTCAGTTAGATAGGTGAGAAGTAAGAAAATCAGTCATAAAACAAGCCTGGGGTATTTGATTGTTTCATCCATTTGCAGAGTTTCCCCTTATTGTTCCAAACATGTGGCTTGAAAACAGAAAAGAGAGCCTTGTTACTCTGCTTTAAAAAGAAAATAATTCTAGTGTGGTTATTTTTCAACTGAAATTTGCAGAATGAGAGCAGAGCCGTCAGCCCGGCTAAACAATGGCTTCCGTCATCTTACTGGGCCATCTCAGAGCAAGAGCTCCAGCATGGAGCCACGAAGACCAAGGCCTCCTCCTTGCACCTTGTTGGTTCTCTTATTTGTTCTCGTCATCCTAATGAAGCCTTGCATTTATGAAACACGGAAAAGCTCCTGATTTGAATTCTGCAAAAACAGAGAATGTGAAATGAGGACTAGGTTTTTCATAGTCAGGTTTTGTTACTCAGCCGTTCGCTTAATTTTCAGCATAATTTTTTTGATTTATCTTGTTAAGAAACAGGAAAGAACGAGTCAGTATCATGACTATGTGCTTTTTCTATTGATATGATATTTATGTATATTTATATTGAAGCTACCAGGAGACCTCTGAAAATTTCAAAACTTGAGCTTTGTGTCAGGGCGCAGTTCCTGTCTTGTACGGTGATCAAGAACTGATCTAAGAGGATATGTCACTCCTGGGATGGTGTTGCTTTGTTTCCTTTTGTTTTTATCATCTTCCAGTTTGAACCCTGATCCTAAGAGTGAAAGTTCAGGCCAACAATTTGTCCTTTTACATTCATTCTGTCCTGTTCTCTCTCGCCTTCCTCTGTGTCCCTCTCTCCAGCGTGTTGCACTTTTCCTGGGAGTAAACAGTAGATATGACATATATTAACACTGAGCTGGGGTACAATGCGCTTGGGTGTGCTCTCTGTGCAATTCCCTGGCAGTCATAAATTAATTAAAAGTAGACAGGAACCACAGAAAAAGAAAGTTCTCCCCTTTTTCCCCCTCCCCCCTGCTTCTTTCTTTTTCTACCGGTAAATAGCTAGTTCCTTTGTTCCTGGCTGCACTATTTCATTTCTGCCGTCATTGTCCTCATTGTTCTCTGAAACAGGAGGGGTCTGGGCCAGGAGCAGCAAGGTCTCAGCTAATGACGGGAAGTCTTTAAAGTTTGCGCTGCATTTCATCTTCTCTGTGGGAGTTTTAGGACGTATCCCGTGTTTGATCCCCACCGCGCAACTTTGCTTCTAGTTAATTAACAGAACCCCCATTACACACTCTCATCTAGAAGCACATGGGAGGCCTGTTGGGAGGTAATTCAAGGCCAATCTGAGTGATGGCAGGAATTAGAGAAATCAGTTGTTTTAGGGGTAATGTTCAGGAAATAAAGTCCCATTTTAGAGATCTCATTTGAAATTTTTTGATGATTTCTCTTTTCTGTTAAAAAACAAGATAGGGGCACTATTTTGTTCACATAACCTTACCATGACCATTCCGGGCAGTTTGAACTTAGAACTCTTTAAAAGTACCTGGAATAAAAATAAAAAGGAAAAAAAAGAAAGAAAGACAATATTATGAGATGTAGCACGTTAACAAGAATTTTGTTCTCTCTTTTATTGCTGGCTGTCTCTTTCCTGCCCAGCCTATTAGCCAGGTCACAACTGTCCACAGCAACTTTTTCAGGGCGCATGAGGCAGAAGAGCTGGCAGGGACATCTCAGTAGAGGCTCATTTTACAGCCAAGGCTAAATCGTACTTCCTTCTTGTGTTGCTGCTTTTGTTCCAAGGGTGTCCAAGTGACGTACAAATAATAAATAATAAATAACGGGTCTCGGTATCAGGATCCCGTCCCTTTCTAGCCTCTTTCCAGATGAACAATGCAAAATTAAAATCAATTTCTCTGAAGTTAGTAGTTGGCATATGAGTGCCAGGAACAGAGCCCTCGTACTGCAGAGACTGTGCCTTTCCAGACTGCAGGTAGCCCAGGTTTTGATGGCATTTGAAAGGGGGATGCCTTGCTCACTTTTTTTTTTCTTATCCTTCTACAGTTTCCCCAGCCCTATGAGCAATGACCCCCTTTATCTAATGAATTAGGAGCTACTCCTGCCTTGCAATTCTCAGTTCGACACTTGGCAGTGAGAATCAAACCGGGGCTATTTAGTGCAGCAGTAAATGGCCCGCCACATTAGCCCCCTGGCATGCTAAGCTATTAGGTTGTTTTACTGTTGTTAAAATTACATTTGTTAGGTGGAGTTGCTGCCCTTCCACACAAACTCAGCAGTGCCTGATGCTGGTGGAGGCAGCACGTGTACAAAACGTGTGCCATCCGCGACCCCGATGGCCAGGCAGTGCGGCCACACCGCATGTAGGGAGCAGTCTCTCGTCTGCAAAAGCAGGAGCATGGGTTATTGTGATTTTAAAAAAAGGGGTGGGGGCACCAGTGGACAATGGTGGTTTTTGCGCTTTGCTGTGACTAAACTAATTACATGGGCTCGATTAACCATTAATTTATAGCAGTTCTTAAGTGAACCACTAATTGTCAGGGTGCCACAGAGAAGGAGGGCCGGGGGTGAGAGGCTGATGTGGGCCTCTGCAGCCGGCCAGCAGCCAGTGCCGCACGCACACTGGAGCTGGGCAGCATCCCGGGGAATCAAAAGATTATCATGGAAATGAAGAAGAAATATTCAGGGTGCTTCGGTGGTATGTATGTGGGATGTGTGCGTGCGTGCGTGTGTGAGAGAGAGACACACACACACAGAAAGACAGAGAGAGAGAGAGAATATTTCTGCAAAGAAAGGAAGATGCCAGTACTATATAGCTCCATGCAGCCAGCTTGCAGGGTTGAGTTGGCATTTGGTAACTTGGTAGCGGCTGCCAGTGTGTGTGTGGTGGGAGAAGAGGGAATAGACAACAAGAAAAACACATAGAGCTTAAAAAAAGATGCAAAATGATTCACTTCATGCCATATGGACAAAAATGTTGTCACAAAAATAAGGCCAAAAAATAGTGCCAGGTTAGACTTTTAGTTCAAAAACATATGTATAATCATCCCCATGAACATGAATTTTAATTAGTATTTTGATAGAGAGAAACCAGATATTTTTTTAACCTGCTCTGTTCTTGTTTTCTGTTCCTCTCCCAGTTTTAGCCTCCATTAAACATTCATATACTGTATGTTTTGTGTCTGTATGAGGAAAATGCTTTATCCCTGGATTGGTGGGAATGCAAACATCTTGGTTTTCTGTGGCATACAAAATATCTTCCCAGTGGAGCTGGAAAGCAGAAGCTTATCACAGGGAAATCTAGAGCTCTCTCTGAGACCCGGGCACACCAGGGAGGAAGGAAGCCATATGCCTTTCCCTTTGTCAGTGGAGGCATCTGCACCCATTCCGTTCCCCAGATCCACTCTTCACACCCATCCACATCTAAGCTCTCTGGGATGCCTTTGAAACACGAAATAAGTTTTGTGTACATTATATATACATATTATTATGTGACAGGGCAGTTTTGGGGAAAATTGATGCTTGTGATTACAGAGACTTTTTAAAATGGAACATGTACCTTATTAGTAAATACACTTAATAAATGCTTGCATTTTACCTTTTAGTCACACTGTACCTTCTTCTAAAAAGCTCTTGAGATGACTGTACTCGTTGGAAGACACTATGCTGAATCATCTGCCCTTAGCAAAGCTCTCTTCCCACCTTAAATGAGGTGCTTCGATTAATGCCCTGAATGTGATAATTAGATGATGATACAGCAAAATGCTTATATTAGCAATGATGTTGCTGCTTAGGAAGCCATCCACACCCCACACCCTAGTTTGTTTTTTTTCTCTCCCACCACAGGGATACAGGTGAATCAGATATTTATATTATAAATAATACAAGTTAATTTAAAAACCTAGTATTAAAAATCAAATATTGGTGCCAAAGTATTAACCTATTTCATATTCTTTATTAGAATCTTTGAGCTTTCCTCTGAACATTAGCTGTATTTCAGTCCACTCTGAGGGTAAAGCGAAAATCAACAATCATCGTACAGAAGGTAAATTTTACCTCCCTTGTGGGATCTCTCGGGGATTTCTCAGACTTTTGTTTTTTGGCAAACACTAACACAACCATCCCTTTTTTCTCTCCTCTTCCTTTCCTCCCCTGAGGATGCCCTGGTCTGGTTGTTTAGAATGTTATGCTTCATAGGCGATTGTCGAATATATCCTCTTGGTGCTGGCAGGTTTTTCTGGGCTAGCTGTCTGACCTCTTCTCTTTCCTCAAAGTATTAGTCATCATTCCTGTAAAGGTTGCAACAACGAAAAGGAATGTGTTATGGGACACACAGCAGACTGAAGCCACAAACCGGGATTCATGCCTGCCCATTACATGGGGACTGCAGGAAGAGTGGTCCTCACAGTATCTGTAAGCTGCCTCATTTTCCAAAGAGTAGAAAAGAGCTATTGCTCAGCACACCTGCGTGCCTTCAGAACTCTTAATTCAGGCTTATATTTGCTGGAAGCTACCCCCAAGCTTTTGTGCCAGAATCCTGTTGGATCCAGTAGATTCATTCATTCGTTTTTTTTCAATCACTATTTTGAAACCTTTAATATGAGTTCTAAATTTAAAGAAAGTTAAGGGTTGTTTCTTGCTACAAAAATATGTATACATAGGGAAATATTTTCTGGCTATTCTGTTTTTAAGACTTCCAGTGGGTTTAGGTTAACGTGGGGTCTCCAAAGTGTCTTGTGAAATGAAGAAAAATTTAGAAAATTCTTAAAATGTATTTTCTCTCCCTTACTATCCACCAAGACTATTTCAGAATTGCTCGGCTCACATAGATCTATATTCAAGACTAGGAATAAATCTGAGCTCTGGTGAAAGCATCAAAAACAATTCAGGTTGCCCAATCCTACTCTCCTCCCGTATCAGAAATGTTGAGACAGCTGACACTAACTCAAGCAGACTAAAGCAGCCTCCTTACCCACCACTGGTTTTCTGAGAATCATATGATGAGTTTTAAAAACATTCATGTGGATTATTAATTATACCATTATTTGAAATTGCAAAATATTGGAAATAACCTAAATCCCCATCAATAAAAATACCTGTTGAATAAATTAAAGTATGTCCATATAATAAAGTATCATGTAGTTATAAAAAATAATGAGGAAGCTCTCTACTCACTAATACGGAGGAGACATTTCCAGGATACATTGTTAGGTGGAAATTAAAAAAAAGAAAACTTCAAAGAGTATATACAAAATGCTATTTTTTTGCATAAGAAAGAAGGGCAAATAAGAATAAATACATCTATTTGTTTAGTTTTTCAAAAAGAAACACAAGAAGGAGAAGCCAGAATTCATGAAAATAATTGTGTATAATATGTGGGTGGGAATTAATAGGACAGGAATGGAAAGAAGTCCAGGGTTACTTTTATATACAGTTTTGACTTTTGAACCTTCTGAATATTATATCTATTAAAAAAATAAAATTTAATCAACAAAGATGAGGAAATGTCTGAGATGTTCCGTACTAACATGGGTAGAAAGCCAAATGGTACTCACTGTTGTTGGTACTTCAGGCCAATACTCCACTAAAGAACAAAGACAAGTGAAGGAGGAAGTGCTGAAGAGAGTGGTCCCTACTGACCGGCATCTGTTACTGTTACTATCCCTCTACCTTTAATCCTTAAATTTTATTTTTCTTCAATTCCTGCAACTAACAGGAATCCCTTCTCCCTCTCTCATACTACTAGTGTTGGCAAGAGAGGAGAGTAAATAGAACTATTCATCATTTTCTCTACTTTTGAAATCATAATTTGAGTCAATGATGTGATTTCTTATCACATATTCTGGGAAGAGGGGGATACAGAAGCTGTGTAAATTATTTGCCAGTTTCTAAGTCATTACAATTATTAAAAATGTAACACCATTATAGGAAATATTACTTGCTTCCTAATGAACCGTATTGTTTTTTCCCTATAATTTTTATTTACTACACCAACAATGTCAGCGAGGCACCATTTTCTACTAATATGGAACCAGCTTCCTGAGCATGTAACATGCTTTTCGAGTTAACTCATTTGGAGGCATGAAAGTAGTAATTATTAGAATTATTTTAAGAAAATGAAATATGACTGTCGTAAAGCAGGGGTTGGGGGGAGCCCTGAAAGTTTCAAAGCTATTTCCAATCCTCTGCCCTGGATGATTCTATTCATCAGATTTTTATAGAGCTTTTATAAAACAAAGATGTGACAGTATTGGTCATTTAAAAATTGGCTTCTATTGGGCCTCCTTTATGCAATGAACTTTTAAAAAAAATTATTGGTGGGAAAGCTGATCTTGGTGATGGGTCAGGTGTTGCTATAGATTCGTGTTCTCAGCTCTCAGTGCTGCCATTGCCCCGCACCAAAGGAAGGAAGGGAAGTGGGGGCCGGGGTGGGGGGTAGGTGTGTGTGTTAATGATGTTCATATTCTTTATCTGGGTAGAATTTGTGATCAATATAACCAAAATTTATTGGTCCCTACTCTGTGTCTAGCACATGAGTAATTCCTTTTATCCAGTGACCTTCTAATTAAATAGGCAAAATGTCAAAGAATTTCACCCAGGGCAAGGAGTCTGAGGATTAAACGCACTGAATGGATAGAAACCTAGAAGATGGGAGAATGCTATGTCTATAGAGAATGAGCACCCTGTATGTTTCTGTTGGGGAGGAGAGGAATTTACTAGGCCTAAGTAGCCTTTGTGCAGGTCAGGTTTTAGTTGTGAGATAAGTCAGTGATCACAATATTAAATAAAATTGTACCAATTACATCTATCAATGCTTTTCCTCATGCAGTGACATAGTGGAAAAAATAATGAAGTAGAAACATCAGTTCCCTATATGAAAAGCTATGAAATATAAGTGCTCTCAGCCAAAGAAGGCAAGATCTGGAATTTTTTAAAAATGTGGATATATAGAATAAATATGCAACCCTCCTGATAATGTTGGCTGATGAAGTGAAATTCACCAACTGTAATTCTGGCACGGAGAGACACACATAGTGCCTGCATCCACGCATACACACACACACACACACGCACACACACAGACCCTCGGAATATTCTTAATCATTTGCTATCTTATTTACATTTCATTTGCTAGAGTAAATTCTATCATTTGAACTTTTTAAAAATATATTTCAATATTACTTAAGCAAAAATAAGGAATAATGTGATTGGCTTTCAAATAGCTTATTACCATTCAAATACTCTCTCGATAAATTATATTTAAAAAGAAAAAAAAAAAAAAACTGTGTCAGCTTCCGAAACATTCTAAATGGAGACTTAGCTCTAAGTAATCAAAATTGCTTTAGTTGTGCAGAGCGACATTAAAAGCCTTGTCCACTAATTGAGTGAAGCGGCACAACTGAAGCGGCCTTGTCCCTCATTAGATGATCTTGCAGGCACTGTTTGTCATCCCGGGTTGCTGGGCTCAATCTAACAGTACTGCTGGCTCAAATTAATGGTAATTCATTATGACACACTATGTCCTTCCAGCGAAACAACAATGTGAAACCAGTGGGGCATCTGTCTACCACTGCTACTTCTTGATCTCATTCCTTTCCACTTTAGTTCAAGCGACCACCTTTGCATAACCCTTCTAAGTTCTTTAGCTAACTGGTGATTGGAGATGCCACCTGCCTGAAGAATTGTATCCAGTTCTCTTCCGCTATTATTACATAAAGAGGGTCTCTAACAATAGACCAAGTCAGGCTGGAAAACGATGCCATTTTCTAAAGGAAGCAAAATGCATTTGTGTGTATGCCTGTGCGCTAGGGCTCCTTTTGGATTATAAATACTTCTACTCATCGGGGATATTAATAGGAAATGTTGAGATAGAACGTTCACAAATGTGATCTAAATCCAAAGATAATGAAAGTTTCTGATGCTATGAGTTTGGTTTATTCAGAACCTTTTTGAGGAAACTTCATGTTTATATGATGAGCATTGCTGTTCAAAATGCTGCTTTTCTATTCTTAAGAGCAGGCAGAATGCTAGAAAAAGTTTTAACAGTGATGCAACTGGACACTTCCTCCTAGCAACCCTAAATTGTATGTTTGTATCATATAAGTTTATTGCATTCTGTCGAATAATTTCTTCTGTCCATGGAAGGATGACTCAACTTTGCCCGTGAAAAAGTGTCTGAGTATAGTAATAGCTGGACATAGTTTTTCCTCTAAATTTCTGAAATTACCCATAAATGTAGAAAAGGTTGCGTATATTGACAGTTGACTCCGCAGTGTTGACAGTGACGCTGCTTAGTCAGTATGAGGTATGGGACAGTTGTGTCACCCACTGTTTTCCCAAGGCTCAGCCTTAATCTCACTATAGGACATCTATTCCAAGCAATATGGGCATGGTGTGATTTTAACAACATTAAAAGCGTGCCTGCCACCACACCATTTATTGTTTGAAATTCCACAATTAGATTCATTCCTTTGGGTTATATTATTAAAAAAAAAAAACTTTTCTTAACATAATTTAATTGCTTAGAAGGGCTAATAGAGTACAATTAGTTATCAGTAATCACTTATTCATTTATTTATGTAACATTTTAATCTATGCCCTCCCAAAATGCTCTCTAACAAAATCCTTCCATTCTGAACTAGGGCCCATTCCTTCCTTTCACAAAATACTTGGCTAAAATATAGATATATCTGCTTTTATATAGTAGTTCTTAACATGTCCTGACTGATGTCTGCTGTCTGCTTCAAATCTGCTCCACTCGCATTTGGTCTTCACAATTTCAGTGGATAGCGACACTCATTCCAGTCGCCAGGGAGTCATTCTTGACTCTTAGCTTTCACTCACACCCCGAGCCAGCCCACTGGTGAAACTTACCTGCAAAAAAAAAAAAAAAAAAATTCTGAATTCACCACTACTATTTTGGCTCAAGATAATATAAACTATTGCCTGGAATATTAAAATAGACTCTACCTTGACCTACTTTAAGTCTATTCTTAACATAGCTCTGGAAATAAATGGGGACATTTTTGGTTGTCAGAAGACCTGGGGATTACTACTGGCATTTAGTAGGCCTGGTTTAGAGATGCTAAGTGACCTGCCATGTGCCTGATGGTGGGGACAAAGAGGAGTTGCCCACCTAAAATGCCAATAGCAACCCCACTGAGAAATATTGAACCAATTAAAACCTAAGTCACCTGATTTTCCACTTCTGCTCAAACCCCTATAATGGATTTTAAATTTTCTGAGAACAAAAGCCAGCATCCTTACAATGGCCTACAAGGCCTTACACAATCCATGGCTGCCCTCCTCATTGATCAGATCTCATTTTCTATTACTCTCCCATTCACTCACTGCATGACAGCCACTCTGAAAATATAGTCATGCCGTCATGCTGTTCCCTCTGCCTGAAAAGTTCTTTTCCCCTTACCTCCTTACTCAAATGTCTTCCTCCCGTAACCCTCCTTAAAATCGCACCTCCTCTTCTCAGATTCTTATCCACAAGCTGTTGTATTTGTCTCCAAAGTACTTACCGCCATCTAACAGGTTATGTTGTATTCTTGCCTTTCTTCACTCACCAAAGTCTAAGCTGCATGAGAGATTTTTGTCTGTTTTGTTCTCTGCTGTTATCACTTTGCTTAGAACAATATCTGGCATAAGGTAGGTGCTCAGTAAGCAGGTTTTGACTGAATGGCTTTAAACTTATCACAACCTTAGGTAGTATTGCATTAAAGAAATGAAGATTTAAAAGCTGAGAGGCTTGCAAATTTGTCAAGAGACACATAGCTAGTAAAGAGAAGAACTTGCATATGTTCTCACGAATACATTTATTCATTCATCTACTATTTATTAACTCCTATTTTAAGTCATGCTCTGTTTTAGGTACTGAAGGTAAAGCAGTGAACAAAATAGGCAAGCTCATAAAACAAAGTAGTTTTAGAGATAGTAAGGAAAGAAAAGAAAAGGAAGAAGAATTAGTGATGGTTGGGGTAGGAGAGGCCTCCAGTTCTTGTATTTTTTTCACTATAACCTGACTAACTTATTCCCATTATCTTTCATTACCTGCCAGGCTCAATTACCTTATTTAATGTATTAGACTGGCACAGTGGCTCACACCTGTACTCCTAGTGCTTTGGGGGCTGAGGTGGGAGGATGGCTTAAGGCCAGGAGTTCATGGCCAGTCTGGGCTATACAGTGAGATCCAGTCTCTACAAAAAAAAAAAAAAAAAAAAAAAAAAATTAGCCAGGTGTGGTGGCACATGCCTGTAGTCCTAGCTACTTGGAAAGCTGAGGTGGGAGGATCATTTGAGCCCAGGAGTTTGAGGTTACAGTGAGCTATAATTGGGCCACTACACTCCAGTCTGGATGACAGAAGTAGACCCTGTCTCTTAAAAAAAAAAAAAAAATATATATATATATATATATATATATGTATACATTAGAAATACTTGAAGACAAAATAAGGAATTGATAGACAGGCATATTTTGAAAATGTTATGTGATCTATTGGAAAGAAAAGAGAATTTGGAGTCAGGCAGTCCCAGGTTCAAATCCCAGCTTTGCCACACACTAACCATGTGACCACATGCAACTAAGTTCAACCCAGTGTCCTCATGTGTTAAGTGGAATTAATAATGTACACTTCATAGGGTGGTTGTGAAGTAAAAACCCAGCGTAGATAAAGTGCCTAACGCATAGCAAAATAAGTCAATAAGTGGTATTTTAAGACTTTTGGCTACTACACAAGAAGAGGACCTGGATGGGACGCCCCAGTGGAGATTTGAGTGCTGTGCTGGAAGACTGGGTTATAGGAGGGTACTGCGGTTCAACTCAGAACCTTCGCAAAACGTTTTTCATATCCACTTAAATGCTAATATACAATTTTTTAAATAAATTTTGTTCTATTTAATAGCCTTTTTATTACAATGAAAATTATATCATTTATTGGACAAACATTTAGGAAATGTACATTAGCAAAAGAAGAAAGTAAGAAATTCCTCTAATTCTAAAATTAACATTGTAATATTTGGGCATTTATCCTTTGAGTCTTTTTTTTTTTTTTTTTTTTTTTTTGAGACAGAGTCTCGCTTTGTTGCCCGGGCTAGAGTGAGTGCTGTGGCGTCAGCCTAGCTTACAGCAACCTCAAACTCCTGGGCCTAAGCGATCCTACTGCCTCAGCCTCCCGAGTAGCTGGGACTACAGGCATGCACCACCATGCCCGGCTAATTTTTTCTATATATATGTTTTTTTAGTTGGCCAGATAATTTCTTTCTATTTTTAGTAGAGACGGGGTCTCACTCTTGCCCAGGCTGGTCTCAAACTCCTGACCTCGAGCGTTCCACCCACCTCGGCCTCCCAGAGTGCTAGGATTACAGGCGTGAGCCACCGCGCCCGGCCCTTTGAGTCATTTTTATATCATGTGTGTTTGTATCACTGTTCTATAAACTACAAATCCTCTGCTTATTTATCAAAATTAATATTTTACAACATTAATGTTTTGGAACAAAATGACTGTTTAGGAACTTTTGGGCTCTGCCGTCACAAGAATGTGTATTTTAATCTGTGCTGCTAATTGTTAACAATAAGTCTCATTTTCCTCAGCATACCAGTAAGGAGAGGATCTGTTGTTTATTTAATCAGCACCCTATTGTTAGCCATTTGGACCCATTCCTTTTTTTATATTATCAATACATTTTGAGATGACTATATTTTGTGGTTAAACTTTTCTCTTTTTTTGAATTATTTCCTTAGGATATATTCTCAGAAATGAAATTATAAATGAACATATGTAAATTGCTGGCTTATATGATCAAAATATTTTTTCAAAAAATTTCAATCATTTTCAACTTCCACCAGCCACATAGGAGAGGCCCCACTTCGCCATGCCTTTCCAGCATGGGATATTATATTAAAAACTTGTACTAATATGACATACCCCACAATTGAGTGCTTGGATATCTTTGCTAACCTACCACTTGTAGGTCCCGTGAACTGGGAAGAAGTTCCTTACTATCCCTTGGAGAGTTGGTAGAGGCTTCACTGAGAAGCTATAATTATCGAGTTGAGTCTTGAGGGAAGAGTAGGCAGAGGAGAATGGCAGAACATGCTCATGTTGCCTCACGTGCAGGGGTTAAGACTGGAGTAAGGAGACCGGCTAAAGAAGGCATCGTAATAGCCAAGGCGAGAGAAGAGCAAGAGCCTGGAGAAGAGCAGTAGCTATAGAAATGGGGAGAGGGACAGACTTTATAAATATTTGAGAGGTGGATGACCATGATTCAGTGGTCAATTAGATGTGGAAAGTGAGGGAGAATCTCCCTCCAGCCTTAGCCTAAGGACTTTTCTTGAAGTCACCCTTTTGCTTAACATCTTCTGAGTTCAGTTAAGTTAGAAAACCTGAATTACAGCAAGCGAAGACTATCCCTTTTCACGTAGTATATGTAGGTAGACAACTGTTGTTTTATCTTCCAGCATTCCTTACCATTCTGCTGCTTCTAGAAAGAGCACCTTCCACCGCCACACACACACACACACATACACACACACACACCCCCCGTTTCCTTTGGGAGAACTGCTTCTTCATTCTCTGTCCACCCCAAAGGCAGGTGATATAGTCCTGGCCAATCATACAATCTCATTTTGTTGGCTGCTATTAATGTAAGTGACATAAATAAAAGCCCCTTTTACCCCAGTAAGCATTCAAAAATACCTTCCCTTATGATATTTGACTTTCCCCATTGAGTTAATTAAAATATCTCTACATGTTCTTGCTTTGGCATGAAAGATTATGATAAGAATAGTAAGATTATCTGACATTGATTGAGCACCTATAATGGGCCAGGCACTCTTGCACTTGATATGCATTAACTCATTTAATTCTATTAATCATCCTATATGACATAGTTATTATAATCCCCATTTAACAGATGAGGACATGGAGAAACAAAGACATTAAATAACTTTCCTGTAATCATAGAGAAGGGCTGGAGTTAAGATAGCCAAAATTAACAAATTTTTGATAGAGGAAATGTGGCATTTTTATTCATTGTCTTAAGGAACAATACCAACACTTAAACATCTCTTCCATAAGGTTAAACTTTTCTTATAATTACTCAGAATTTCTTTGGAAGAAACTAAGATTATTGATCTTCTGAGTTTTTTACTTGATAATTATTTAATTAGCTTAGTAATCAGCTACATAAATGCTATATCTGTTTGGTGATGATGATGCTGTATTCTATATATCTGGTATGAATGGAAATTTCTGCTTTATAATTTTTTACCTGATCTATTTATATACATTATAATGTCTACTATACTATTAACTCCTAAAATGCAAATTCTATGTCTGATTAATCATCTAGCCTTCACAATAGGCAGAAAAAAAGAAATTAACATTTATTATTGGGTTCTGTAAGTGCATTAGTTCAATTAGTGATCACTGTGGGAAACTTATTCAGAAAGATTTTGCCACCTATAGTAAGTTGAGGCCAGAACTCAAAGTTAAGTTTCTATGATCCCAAAGTACATGCTCTTTTTATTTCTCTAGTTTGCCTTATTACATATTCGATATCTTATAATAAGTGCTCAGTAACTTTTTGTTGAGTAAATGAATAGATGAATGGATGGATGGTTTCTATTCAACAAATCCCCAATTTAACTCAAAGCAATGTGCATGCACATTTTAGAGAAGGGATTGGAGCCTTATTTAAATTTCAACAGCAGAAAATACACTTGAATAGTCAAATGTGTGTTAAATAAACAGAGAGGTTAGACACCCTAGGTGGTATAACTGAATTGATCAAGCTGCTTAATCATATAACTCTTACCATCACAAAATTGGATAAATGTGAGATAGTCCCTTAAGCTTTGTAGCCTCTGAGTATTTTATTAATGCATTTAAATTAAAATTAAAGGTTAATTAGATAGAATTAGAGAATTTCAATTTATGTTACCAAAATTTGATAAAGTAAATGCTTCCTCTGTATTTATCTAGTTTTTGTTAGCAGCTAAAATTTTCTTTCATGACAGTCATCCTCAAGTAGAGAATTCTAAAACCTCTAAGATCTTACAAAATCTAAAATCTCTGTAATTTCCAACTTTTAACAAATCGTATTCTGAACTATCGCTGTACTGTTGTTTAAAAATTTTTCCTACACTGTCAGCTGTGATAAAGTGACAATAATATTTTTATTATAATAATTGAGAACTGTTGAAAGACTAATGTCTGAACACTAGTTTATAAGTAGAACATCTTCCTATTACACATATGGTTAGTAGTATTTAGCCTTGGTATCCCATTTATGTTATCTGTCAGGGAATAATCTAAATTTATTTTGTGTTATCATAACATGATTAGATTTTCAAGGCAGATGTGTGTACTTTTCCTTTGGAAAAAAAAAAATGAGAATGAGACTGAGTTAATGTGTCTTTGTTTTATAGTATGTAATTCTTTAACAATTGGTTTGTTGAATTATAATTTATGTACCATGCAATTCACTTATTTGTGTTCAATTCAGTGTTTAATAAATTCACAGGGTTGTTCAATGTCGCCGCAATCTATTTTTAGAATATTTCCATTTGACAAAAAGAAACTGTGTACTCATTACCAATCACTCTCCATTACTCCCCAATCTCCTTCCGCCATAATTCTAGGTAACCACTTACCTGCTCGATATCTTTATAGATATACCTATCCTGGACATTCCTTATGAATGGAATCCTACAATATATGGTCTTTTGCTGCTGACTTCTTTCACGTGATATAATGTTTTCAAGGTTCATCCATGTGGATGAACACACTTCATTCTGTTTTATGGCTGAATTAGATTCCATTGTATGGATAAACAAAATTTGGTTTATAACTCTATATGTAAGTTTTTCAATGATAGTTTTAGTTTGTAATGGACAAGTCTTCCACTTCTATTATTAAATTTATGTCTAAGTATTTTATTCTTTTCCATGCTATTGTCAACGGAATTGTTTTCTCAATTTCATTTTTAGAATGTTTATTCCCAGTATATAGAAATACAATTGATTTTTGTATATTGAGCAAGTATCCTGCAACCTCACTGAACTTGTTCATTAGTTCTTAAAGTTTTTTAGTAACTTCCATAAGATTTCTAAATAAAAATAATGTTATTTACAAATAGAGATAGTTTTACTTCTTCTTTTCCAGACTGAAAGCATTTTATTTCTTTTTCTTCCTTAATGAACCTCTCTGTAACCTCTAATACAATGTTAAATAAACGTGGTGTGAGAAGACACCCTTGTCTTCTTCCTGATCTTAGGGGGAAAACAGTCTTTCATCATTAAGTATTACAGTTTTGGATTTTTCATATATGGTCTTTATGAGGTTGAGGAAGTTCCCTTCTATTGCTAGTTTGTTGAGTGTTTTTATGGTGTTAAAATAGGGTGTTGGGTTTTGTCAAATGTTTCTCAGCATCTATTGAGAATTATATGATTTTGCCCTTTATTAATAGGGTATGTTATATTATTTGTTATTTGGATGTTAAACCAACTTGCATTCCTGGGATAAATCCTACTGGGTTATGGTGTATAATTCTTTTTACTATTTTATGTACTCTAAAAGAATTTAGATAATCCAGAAAACACCCAAAATTATTGAAGCTTTTTAAAATGAGAAGACATATAAATTAATAATCAAAAGTTTTAGAAGTCACCTAGTCTTAGATCACCTCTAAATCTACAGCTTTAGTATGATAGCCCAGTATCACATAAGTAGAATTCTACTACCTAAAAGTATCAGTGTGAAGTATTATTGTTAAAATATTGACTCACATAATCTGGTTGATAATACAGGACCATCCCAGGGCAAAATATTGGTGGGATTTTTATTTATAAAATTTTAATAAGCCCATTGCAAGATCCTATGTATCATTAATAAATACTTAAAATGTCTTGAAATCATAGAATTTTGTTATTTTGAGGGCCAAACTTTAAAAAGTAGAGAATACCTGATGAACTTCCCCTTATAAAAATTGCATTCACAAATAATAAAATCATTATAAGAAGGTATATGTATTGAAATCTTTTGGATTTATTACAAGCTTTTGAAACCATTTTATAAATTGAGAAAATAAGCCTTCAAAGGGCTAGATAAATTTCCAAAGATATATAACTTCTCTGTCACGGGACCAATGATTAAATTCTGTTTATATGGCACTGCAGTCTGGCTTTGATACAGTGAGTGACCAAGTATAAATAGGATGTTTCTGTTTTTATTTTGCTCTTTTTGTTGTTGACCTAAAAATTACCCAATGAGTTTGTAAACTATTTATTCTTATGTAACTTAGTATCCTAGTAAAACAGACTATCATGCTTTGCTAAGTGTTAGTAGATATGTATTTAAGAAATTGTAGTGCCCATTAGAATGTATGTGCATACACACGTGTGCTAACATGATTGAATTAATCATATGAAAAGTTTTAAGTGATTTAATTGATAAGGTTCCAAAATAATTGACTCACAGTTTTATATTCCAACTGTTACTATTTATTGAAAAGTCATTATTAAAAGTTTGCTTTTTAGTTGTTCGTTGGTTATCCATTCATCAGCTGTTAACTGGCATATCCTATGAGGCTGACATTGTGGTATGGCTATGAATCTGGTCTAGGAAAAAGTTGTTGCAATGACTTTATTTAATATTTCTTTTAAAATTTGCATTAGAAATCTTGTTTAACTTTCTTTATGATGTTTAATTTTTTTTTCATCTGAGTATTTTGGAATTACTTTGATTTCTCACAATACCTTTTTTTTTCTTTTTTCCAAATTCTTTTTTTAGCATTGCAAGAAATAGATAATATTGAGGACACCAGGAGTGGGAGAGATTGGACTGGGAGACTCAGCAGGTCAGGACATTTGCATTATCATTTGCTGATCCTTCTTTTGGCCATCAATTCTATGGTTCTCAAATCTCTTACCACTTGCTTACTTCCTGTATGTGCTTACTTGGGATATTCTCAGTTTTACAAATCATGACTCACACCCTTATATACAAATCCCATCATTTGAGAATCCTCTTTTTAAGATCTGAAGATGAAAAAATAATTTAAGGAAACTTTCAAGAATAGAAGAAAATTTCTTACCTAATAATCTATACGGGTACCCTGATTTCTAGTACTCCTTATGTTATGTGAACTGTTTTGAAATGAAGACTTCTTGATGACCTTCCCAGAATCAAGTCCTTAAAGCATATACAATGTTGAAAACTATGTAATGGTACGCTGGAGTCCACCTCTAAGAGCTCTTGACACGCTTCAGAATCAATCTGTTTGCCAACACTAATTTTAACTACTGGATATTGACTACCAGGTATAAAATGAAGGTTAATTATTAATAAGTTAACACAATTTCTATGTAAATCTAAAGATCTCAACAGTCAAAGTGTCTAGTAGGAGCATTCGGCCGTCACTGTGGAAGGTTTGGTGTGAGTCACGCTCCTCAGTAAGCTTGGGTATTGCCATGCGTGTGGCTGATGGTTTTGTGTTCATCTCCTGGTTCAGAGAAGTCTCTCAGTTATCTTTGAGTGATCACAACTCTCACTGTCACTACTTATGTATAAAGAAAGTTATGTATAAAGAAAGACCTGGGGATCCTCTCCCTCTCTGTTACCCCTCCAGTGTTCCCACCTGAGTTTGTCTTAGCTCCTCCACATTCAGGTCTCCTATAGAACAACTACCAGCGGGTTTTTCGGTTTTCATCACATAGAGAGATGAATGCCTTTGTTCTTCAGTTTGATCAGATCCCTTCAATTAAAATGACTTACTCGAAAAGGAGCTAAGCTTAAAGTTCTTCTGCCTGGATGCTTCAGGGATTTTGTTATTTTCTAGCATTAACTTTGGGGATTAGACAAATTTCTATTGGCATGTACCTTGAGAGAACGCTACCTTCCAGCTTAAAGGAAAGATAAATTTCAAGTATAACTTGATGCAATGCATATGTTCAAGTGTCTGCTCTTAGCTAAATTCGGGAAGAGTCCTGCAAAAAGCTCTATTTAAAATTATATACCAAAGTAATTGGGTTTGTGAGTACGTCTGCATTGACTCTTGCAGAGTTGAGAACCATTTTTGGATGATATTTTCATAAAGAGTTTTCTGATAATAAACATCCCCAGATTTTCAGTTTATAAATATCAGTGAAGTAAACATTAAAACCAAATAAATTGAAGCTAAAAGTAGTGGTATTCTTGACATCCAACTATTATATAAATATTGACCTTAAACTGAATACAATTGTGGTTTGAGTTTTGCATGTTTGGAAGCAAAATCAAAAAGGAAGAGACAAACATCTAATAAATCCCTATCGTCTTAAGAGGTAGGGTGAGCCTCAGTCCAGTTCAATTATTTTACAGACCTAAATTGCCATCCAGAGTCACATGAAACATTAGTAACAGAACTAAGTCTGTGTTTCTTGGCATGATACAGGCCCACGACATTATGCTGCCTTACAGGTTATGGAACAAACCATTCTGCACACTACATTATGCACACACATGGAAATAGCATCATACTCACCATCTTCACCAATTTATCATTTTATAAAGAGTGCCATTGCTACTGATACTTCAATCTGGATTGCACTGATATTTGAAGAAATCAAGAACTTTAAGATTTGTTTCTAGTATTGTTTCCCTGGAGAAGTTTTCTGTTTAGCTGGATAAAATAAAAAGATGATTATCCATTCATTTATTCATTCATACAAGGAGAATTCATGTTCTCCTGGAGCTCTCATTCTAGTGGAAGAAAATAAAAAGTGAAGATTTTGATATGTATGTCAGTGGGGATGTGTACTAAGAAGAACAATAAAGCAGGGTAACTAGAGAACAATGAAAGGCTATTTCAGATATACTGTCTAGGGGAGTCCTTTCTGATAAGGAGAGAATGGAGCAGAGGCCTGAATGGAGTGAGAGAGGGAGCCATGTAGATTTGGGGGGGAAGAGGTATATTCACTGGGAAGAACAAGTGTAAGGAGTGTGTTTGGTGTGTTGAAGGAATGGCAAGAAGAGCAGTGGCAGGAAGAGAGTAAGGAGCAAACAAGGGAGGGATGAGACTGGAGAGGGTGATGTGGCATCTGTCATATGCAGCATGGTGGACCAAGGTTGGACCTTGACTGTTATTCTAATGAGATGGGAACCATTCAAGGGATTTTAGCAGACCAGGGGCATGATATGGCTTATTGGTTGTGTACAGCATTTCAAAAATTTCTCTTTATAGACAGAATATAAATTATGAATAAAAACAGACTTAATAAGGATTAGGGTAACATTGTCTCGTCAGGATATCGACTGAGGATTGTGTTCAAGGAGCTAATGGTAGAGAGTACAGCTATCCTTTTTCTTTTCCTTGTCTTTTTGGCAGAATTCTTACGAATGCGAATCATGTTCTTTGTACAATAACTTATTGTTTTATAATAGAGACCTTAATGATAATGATATATAATACGTAAAAATTGTGTGCATTCGATTAGTTGCTTCGCACAGCTGAATTTCTCCTTTGTTTGTCGTTTATAATTTCAACCAAAACCGCATTGCCTTGTATAAGTCCAGAAACAAGTCCTGAATTTTATCTTCTATCTGCAAGGGAAGATATATGAAAATTATGTTATTTTATTATAATTATTACATGATCCATGAGGCAATTTAGGAAGAGAAAACATGGAATAGTTTTGTTGGTGGTTTTTTTTTTCGTTGTTGTTGTTGTTGTTGTTTTGTAAAAAAACCCCCACAATTTAGTAGGAATCAGAGGGCATGAATCCTGGAAGCAGCTCTTAAACTTACCAGCTAGCTGGGTGATTTGGGGACTTTGACCCGTGTTTGCGTACCAAATGACCTGTGTGGGAGAAGTTCAGTGGTGTTACTGCTGCAGTTCCTTTGCATTTGTTAAGGCATTGTACATATACAAGGTGAGAAATGGTAAGTTGTTGAATAAAGAGTTGCCTACATGATAAGTAACCATTTGTAATATAAATGAGAAAGTAAGGGCTATTACTTTATATAAATTACAGAGGAAAATGTCCATATTTATTTTCAGAAAAATTATTAGCTCAGAGTAGACATTATTAACACTTGGAAGGAAGGGTTGTTTGTAAAATTATCACTCTTATCAGGTGAAGAAGCAAAGTGACTTTTAAAAAAGGAATTTGAGAGGTGGAAGTACCTTCTACTAGAAATCTTGTGGCAGCAGTTTTCAATTGCTAAATGACTGTTTACCGAAAATTTTTCAAACCTTTCAATAAATACGTTAGAAACTCTAAATATTAAAAGAACTCTTACTGGGTTATCTAACCTTGTATTTCCAATATTTGGCTATCAAATATTCATGCAACAACAACAAATATATATATATATATACACACACATACATACACGTACACACACATACATACCTATTTATTTATGAATATTTAATGTTTTCCTGAAAATTTTTATTCTAAATTCTTTACATTTTAGTCATAAGAATAAGAATCATTTCTATGATTAAAGTGAGAAATAAGGAAATTATTCTTTGACATTATTATTTGGAGAGGGCAGGCCTATCTTAACTTCACATAACACACCTAAAATTGTGCTCGAGTCTGGAGTGATTCCACAGGTGGTGGAGGAGTTTGTCCATCTCCCACAAGGGCCAGGCTCTCCACCTGTGGCTTAAGCCCCTACTGCCTGTCCTACAAACTTTGATTGTCTTCTGCAGTATTTTCAACTTCTCCCACTTTACTGGAAGCTCAGTATTTAATCATGCTCAAGTGTCCCATCTGAAAATAAATAGACAGAACTTTTCCCTTGATTTTACTTCTTCCCCCAGCCACCGCTCCCTTCATATACAAATTTCCCTAAAGTCTTACTTGCTGTCATTTTCTTTTTTCCTTCTCACCCTTCAATCCTCCTCCACTTCGATCCTGCAAAATCTTCTAAGGTCACCAGTAACCGTCATCATGCTAAATCCAAAAGGTGTTTTTTAATCATTGTCTTATGTGATCCTTAGTTTCATTCAACTCCATGAATAACTTCTCAACTCCTACCCAATCCCCCCCAAGCCCCCTGAAAGACTCTCTTCCCTTTGCTTGCTGCTTGGGAGCGAGCCTGTCTTGCTCTCTGCTGTATCCCAATACACTTTTCAAAGTGCCTTGCTAATCACATGAGCCATGAGCAAATGATTATAATGTGAGATGCAATGTCACGAAGGCTGCAGAAGAGCTACAAGGTGTCACTCTGTGAGAGGCCATAGAGAAGGGAGAGAAAGTTTCATAGACAAGACGGTATTTGAGCTGGGCTTTAAAGGCTGCATGTGATTTTGCCAAGCAGAGATGTTGGACACTGGGAAGATGGCCAAGAATATGTTTCAGGTTCTGATGTCTTAAGTGCCTCTTTCGGTTTGAGTAAGTTTGTATGTAACACAAGGGACACAAAATGAGAATAGCAACTATAAAGAGAAATTGGGGTCAAATCATAGAGGATTTTGAATCTTATGCTAAGTCTTACTCCAGTAGGATTTGCAGAGTCATTGAAAATTTTTGTTTGTTTTAGGAAAGTGGGGAGGTGATTAGGACTGTGCCTTGGATTGATTAATTGATTAATAAGATGTTAATATGAGCTTGATTGAAAAGAGAGAGGCTATAAGAAGGAAGATAGGAGACTAATGCAATCATAAAGAGAGTCAGGACTGAGGTGGTAACACCTGAAGCCAGACAGAAGCAGAAATTTGAAGATGGACTCTATAGGGCTTGATGTCGTCCTAGAGTGGTAAGAGATGAATTGCAACCTTGAATACCTGAAATAAAGGCCATGCAATGCATAGACACAGGAAATCAGAAAAAGCAGTTGGTTGTTTTCATTGATTTCTTCTTTTTTATTTTTTTGGCCAGGGAACATGAATTGTTTTGAGAGTCTTTATATTTGAGGTGCCAATATTGATATTGAGAAAGGATTCCATTTCACAGATACTGGAACCTGGCGTGGGAGTTGAGGATGAAGCTATGTGAATTTAAACTTGATGAAGACAGTTTTCTCCTTAGTGGCGTGAGGGCAATCCAGACTGAGGGGATACCCTGAAAGACCAGGGGCATGAATGCCAAGTGAAATTTTGAAGAAGATCACATAGAATAGTGGAAATAGGAGAGACTCTGAAGTTTGAATTGTAGCTGTGCTGCTCTCTAAACTGTATGGTCCTGATTTAGGCTTCGGTTTATTTATTCATTTACTAATTTTTCTCCTAAGTGATTTACAAACAGTGAGCACTAAATGTAGTCTTTATTGGCTCACTGAGATGTAATCGTTTCTAGATTATGGATTTTTTTTTTCACGTATTGAAAATCGTCTGTGTATTCATTCATTTATTCATTCATATGTCCTTGTTGAGTTTTACCCCATGACAGGCACTCTTTATTATATTGCCTGACTTTTCCTCCATCTTATTTCTTGACTACAATCCTCATTGGTTCACCTTGGCATATTACCCTCAGTTAGTTATAAGAAAAAGAATGAATGACTTAGATCTCGTCCATCGATGGGATGATGCCATTCGCATCTCAGACCAAGTTTCCTCTTCCTCAAGTTGGTTGGGGTAGCTCTAAAAGGAAGTGATGGAGAATGTTGCCTTTACTTTTATAATAGCAGGAAAGAATCATGATACTGATTTCCTTTAGTTGCTTATAGTAAAATATTTAACTCACGAATGATTTAAATCATCCTCTTTAACGGCAGTTAAACACACTGATGTTCTAGAGATCTGCCAAACATAACTATTATCATATGACTACTGAGAAGTTTTTGGACAGAAGTGCTAGTTAGAAGAGGGGCGCCCTATCCCTGAATGCTGAATGAGTGCTTGCCCGGGGTGTCCCCAGGAACAGGAGCTGACACAGGTGTTCAGCACAGTTGCTTGCTGCTTCCCATCAAGAAGGATGGGGGGTTCTTAGCGCTGCTTGTTTGTGGCACTCAGCAGATTTGGCAAGCAGTCAGCCCTGGCTGTGGATTTCCCTGGGGAAAATAAAAGCCACAGGGAAGTCATCAGTGTGACCTTCTGCTGGGTAGTTGGCACAGAGTTGCACCACAGGAAAGCTTTCAGTTGTCATTTTCTGAACGGGTAGATATCAGGTGCCGATGGAGGCGCCCCATTCAAGGTGGAAGGTGGAGAAGGAAAAAAAATATTGAGCAGAAGCTTACCAAACAATTCCCAGCCATGAAGCTTAACACCAACTGATCTGCTGATAAAAGGGATTTTTTGGGGGGGGAGGGTGGTGGTTTTGGGGGTGTTTCTTTGGTTCTGTAAGCATAATTATAAGCTTTCCTATTTAAGTCTGACCCATCATATTGAAATGCTGTCACTAGTATCATTAGCAAGTAAAGTGTTGATAACATAGTCAAATGCACAGCAGAGTTCTGGCTCTTAAGTGTCTGGACTAACTCCCAATATTAGGAATAGGAGTCAAACTGCCATCACTTTTCCTGTGCTAACAGACGCCCTGCCATTAGCAGTCTGAAGGCAATTTTAATAAAATACATAGCCCTGCTGAGTTGGTCTCAAAAGATAAATAAGCAATGCAGAAAAGAAGCTTTTGTTTAAAAGTAATTATTTAAACTATGCATTACAGGTAATTTTCTTTTACCAGTAAGGCAAATGCTATCAGAATTTCAATAATGATTTGGTGGCACTTATCTAAATAATGTGATATTATCATTTCTGAGAGTTAAAGCAGTGTGCTTATTTTTACTTATATACAAAATGAGAGCAAATTGGATCCAGGTATCATGTGCATGTGTTTTACAGTTGATATTACATTTTTGGGTGAACAGTGTTGTATTCTTGGACAGATTTATGGAAATGTAACAAGCTGGTGATAGAGTTCTGGGAACTGCAGACTTGACTTGCAAACACAGATTAGAACAGGAGGGCAAAGCACATCTTTTTATTTTTCCTTTGCTGTCAGAAAAGAAATCACATTTCAGTCTTTTAAAAGCTCTTTTAATAGGATGCTTGTACATAAACCATAGTCACAAGGGTATAATAAATGTGTGCATGTATCAGAGGAGCCAGAGCTTTGTTTGCCAAAAGGTAAAAAAGCTCAGAAAGGTTTTTAAGAGTCTATTTGGAAACCATTAAAACCACCATCTTTTCTTTCCTTCTTAGTCACGAAATCCTTATATTAATATAGAATTAGTTCTGGCCCTACTGTAGGCAGAGTGAGAACTCGCCTACATAAGTAGGATGCACGGGGTGTCAGGAAGGCTTCTGTTTCTCACTACCATCCAGGGGAAAGTGACGCAGGAAGCTCTGTGGAATGAGACAGACCTCAGTTCAAATCCCACTCAAATCCCAACACTTTTTCTCATGATCTGTCACCCTAAGCAAGTCATTTGTCTCCGTCAAGTCTTTGTTTTTTTGTCCATAAAATGGGGATAATAATAAAACCAGCCTTATATGATCGTTGTGAGGATGAAATGGGACAACACGTGTAAAACATTTGGGGGGGTCTCTGGCATAGGGTAAGCACTCAGGAAATGTTCATTTTTATTTTGATGAGCTATTAACAAAATTTCATCAGGGAAAATTGTATGTCAAACATTGTACTTGGAGTTGGGATAAATATGTTGATTAATATGTGGTCTCTATTTCAAAACTAAAAAAGTCCAATGCAAAACAGGCATTTAAGCAGATAACTCAAGTACTTTATACCACTTGTTGTAATATGGATATAGATCTTGGATACATAAAGGAGGCAGGGCTTAATCTTGGCCATGGGAAAAATTACTACAAAATCTTCTTGATTTGTTAAGCTTTCAAAGAGAAGACACTAAGCTGTATAGTTTCATTTTGAGCTGTTATGATCAAAGTGAACTATTTTTTTTCCAAGAGTGATTTTCCCCAGCTCCTTGTTCTTTCTGTTCTTCCTTTTACATGTATGTAAACCTCTCTTTTAATTGTTAGCACCATGGTTAGGTGATATCTATAGGCGGTGAGAGGAGGTGCTCATTAAGTAACCACTCAAATGCTGCTCACCATCTTGCTAAAATGATTTGTGGGAGAGTTAAAAACACAGGCTTTATTTTCATACATTGCTGATAGGAATGTAAACTGGTACAAGCCTTTTGGAGAAGATGTTTGCATTATCTAACAAATCTAGGTGTATATGTGTAATCTTTAGACCCCAAATAATCCCACTTCTAGGAATTTATGCTGAAGACATACCTTCAACAATATGAAAATCATATGCCCAGGGTTATTCCTTGCAACATTTTTTGTAATTGTGAAATATTAAAAACCACCTAAATGCTCACACATAGGAAAGTAGTTGAATATACTGTGGCATCTCCATACTATCTCCACATCTCCTATGCAGCCATAAAAAGAATGAACATAGTTAGAATGAATTCCAGGCTATATTGGTAAGTGAAAAAAAGCAGAGTGAAGAAAAACAGCATCTAGAATGGGAGGAAAATAAGAAAATATACATGTATCTGCTATTTGGGGCAAAAAATAGGAAAGGCAAACCAGAAACTCCTGAAACTGATTACCAGGTTGGGCCCAGGGAATGGGGATGGACAGGATGAGAAGGCACAGGACAGGGTTGAAGGGGTTATGGGCAGTGAGGCTTATCTCAATGGACTGGTTTTTTTTGGATAGTTCTGTTTTTTGGAACCGTGTTGTTCCACATTCTCAAAAAATAAATAATTACTTAAAATGAATTCTGAGTGTTCAGGGAGCCCCATGTAAAATACAGAAAATAGCAAGCAAATTTAATTGTATTCTTTTTTTTTTTTTAATATTCTTAACAATTACAAATGAAGGAATTGGGGGAAAAAAGAGCTAATCTAAGTAATTTTACCAAAGAGTATTCGGATTTTAGACTCTAAGATTTTAAACAAAAAACAAACAAACAAACAAACAAAAACAAAGACAAACCCTATTTTACTCTAATCAGAATATTTGTTTTTTACAAGAGAAGGGTTAATGATTCTGTTTTTCTCAGGAGTGAGACTTAGCATTTCTGAAACTGCTTCAATAGTAACCTAGGATTGTGGATAATGAGAGCCATTTCCTCAATGTCAGAGAAAGGAAGAGGCTAGAATAAACCCTGTGGTTTTGGATTGGAATCTGAGATATCAATAAGAAAAACATATATCACAGATATGCAGATATGCAAGTAAAGAAATAGGGGTGTGTAGGTCCATTTATATGTTCCTAGCTCTATCTGCTAAGAGGGCCTAGAAACTCTAATACCCCAATAGTGATGAGCACATTTGGAACCTAGTTCTTGGTTTCTAAACACCATTCTCCAGCAAAAGAATCCTTGTGGAAATGGATGAGTCCAGGGCTGGAGCCAGAAAAGTACATGATAAGAGTCTGGAACATCTCGTGGTGCCAGACAGTAAGGAAGGACTAAAAGATGATGGAAACATGTTGAAATAACATCGGAGTCAACTTGACATAGCTCTGAATTGCCAATTCTGGGACATTTGAGCAAGAAAATAATGATAGGAATGGGTTATGCTCAATATAGCCCATGATGTTATAAAAATTATTGAATAAATAAATAAATGAGGGAGAAAGGAAAGCTTTTTAAGAGTAAAATACTAATTAATACATGTAGATGGAATGATGGAAATAGAAATCACCATTTGGTAAACACCACAGTCATAATTGTTTCATGTAAGAATCATCAAATGGATGTTAATTTAGTGGATGAAAATACGATGATGAATGGGATATTTACATAGTGTCAAAGTATCTCCTCTCAAAATACTTATTTACTTATACAAAGGAAAGTAGTAACTTTACAGTGGAAAAACCTGGCAGACACCACCTAAAACAAATGATCAAAGTTAACATTACTAGTAATGAGACTCATCTGCATCATGTGCCTCTCATATGATTCACTGAGAAAGGCATAAAAAGTAATTTCTGTCATGTTCTTGCCAAAAATGCATAACATGAATTTATTCGTGAAGAAATATCAGACAACCCAAAAGGAACATGCTACAGAATAACCTGGCAGTGCTCTTAAAAAGTGTGAAGGTCATGAACCACAAAGAAAGACTGAGGAACTGTCCCATATAGAAAGAGACGAAGAAAAAATGACAACTAAATATTAGCCCATGGTCCAAGAAAAGGACATTAGTGGAACAATTGTTGACATTTGAATAAGGGCTATAGATCAACTAATAATATTGTATCAGTGCTAATTTTTTGGTTTTGATGATTGTATTGTGGTCCTGTAAGATGTTAATATATGTGGAGGCTGGGTGAAGAATATATGGGAACTTTTCGTACTATTTTTGCAATTTGTTACGAAGTCTGAAATCATTTCAAAATGAAATATTAAGTTGAAAAATTAAAATGCCTTAAATAAGAGGTATGTGTGTATTATCCATCCTTCTTTCTTATCATAAAGAAAAGAGTTTGTTTTCCACCGTAGGGTAATGTCACTAGAGTGGGAAGAAAGGAAAAATTGTAACAGAGTGATAGGTTTGCAACACTGTGACTTGGGTCTTACTCTGTTAACTGGCTTTGTCACACACTGTGCAAGCCCTGAGGGTACTTACTATACTTTTATATTTTGCTAGTCTATTTGCCAATAAAATAGGAATAATGACCTAGCAATATGGTTTCTAATTATTCACACCAATGGAGGAGAGCTGAGATTTTGAGCATGGAGCCCAAAAACAATAATTTTAAGAAGTACTCAAGTGAAGATCAAGATTGAATGCCAATGAAGGACTAAGTATATTGTAGTGGTTGTAAAATTCCAGATTATAAAAATATTTCTATAGAGGAAAAGCAGAGCTAGTACATTAAGTTCCATGGATGTGTATAAAGAGATCAGTAATCAAACAAAAACTGCAAAGGCAATAAGGGGCCCAGTGCACAGCACAGCCAGCCAGTCACTCCGTCTCTGAGGGCCCGTGTGATGTCAGGAACAAGGTCTAATGACTCACACCTCTCAAAGCTCGACGGTGCCATTGAGGTGGGGGAAGTATTCATTAATATTTTCTGACAACGTTAAAGGACTAGGGTAAAGGATCAGTAGCAACTTAGAGTTCCACAGAGATCTGTATACACCAGTTTGTTTTCATATACATTAATGTTAAAAATTTTCAGTTCAAAATAGTGACAAGGTGTAGGCAAAGAGATTGACTTCATTAGCTATATTTTATAGGTTAGGAAACTCAGATACAAAGCTTCCCAAATCATACAGCTAGTAGAGAAAGGACTTGCATGCTAGACCAGGTTGTTCACTTGAGTTCAAGAACACCAGGCAGAGAGATTGACTTCATTAACTACATTTGATAGATTAGGAAACTCAGATCCAGAGCTTCTCAACTCATACAGCTAGGGGAGAAAGGACTTGCATGCTAGACCAGGGTGTTCACTTGAGTTCAAGAACCTTCTACATCAGGGAACTCCCTAAAAGTACATGAAACTTTTGTATATAAGATTATGCAGGTGCATTTTTTTTCTTGAGGAAAAGATACAAATTAGTCGATTCTATCAGATTTTCGAGTGGTCTGCAACTTAAAACAGGATAAAAATACCAATTTTCTTTCCACACTAGTGCACAATATGGAGTGGAAATATTTTTGCCCGACTTGGGAATGTATAACTCTTGTAGTGCATGTACTCAAGAAGCATCAGTATCAATAGCAGTATCAATAGCATAGTAGGCCTTGCCCAGAATCACAAGAGTTAGTGCCAGAAATAAAACCAGAACTCCAGCTGCCAATAGTCAGGGAAGTGGTTTTCCATTGACCATGTTATGAATTGTCTTTGGAGCAGAGAGTTCCCAGATAGACCCTCACTAACCAGGAAGAATGGAGGTCCAGTTCCCACGTCTGGTACCAACGGGGGAGGTCAGATCAAAAGGAGCTTCCAGTAGTAACCAGAGTTCCAATGCTCTGCTGAGACATTGATTAGCATTTTGAGCATAAGGGTGATTTGAATAAAATTCTGTGGTTTGCTTGAGAATCCCAGGGGTGGAGTTGGGGGCAATAGTAGAATTATCTTAAAGAAAATGTCTTTTAAATGTGGCAAAAGCCTTAGGGTGAAAATTATGAATGTGTTTGTCTCATCTGACACCTGCAACAGCTCGCAGAGATTTATCTTCCTGAATTACTCTGGGGCACTGGAGAAGCCTTGGAGAAGATCCTTCTGTCCAGGGGCAGTATACACCTTTGAAGAATACTTTGCACGATATCAAAGTCTCTACATGGCTTTGACCTTTGCCAAAAAGATTACAGTATCTATAAAGACACCCAAATATCGTCCCTATCTGTGAGTGTGTGTATTGCCATGGCAGAGTAGATCAAATAAAAAAAAAATATTTACTATTAAAATCAGAGTCCCTTATCAGTCATATATTTTTTCTTAAATTCATAAATTTATATATAAATATTCATAAATATATATATTTGACTTCCAAACTCAAGGTTAATATCAAGATGTGTTAGAAAGATCATATGAAATTTAAAATTTAATCTAATCACCAATGATTGAGAAAGCAGTACAGAATTTAAGAGCTGGATAATGCTTATCTAAGTCACTGATTTTGTAGGCAAGGAAGTGAAGCTCAGAGAGGTTAAATTTTGCATCATGTTACACAGTTAATAAGTGACAGAGCCAGAAAAAGTACCCAGATTTTCTGATTTCTAGCCCAGTTTTCTTTCCACTATGGCATGGTGCCTTATGACACATAAGAGATTAGAGCAAAATTATATTTGTTGAAATGCATGAGAAGTGTTGTGGGTCTTTGGATGATGTTTTGTGGAAGGAGTGGGGTCATTCAGTCCTTGATTTTTTCCCCCTATTTTATACTCTAAAATTAGTAAATGAATAATATCTTTTATCTACCTCAAATTAATAAGGTCCTGCTGATTTATTTTCTTTTCAACAATCTGCTTATAGTTTTGAAAATTGCCTTCTCTCGGAACAAATGCCTGCATACATTGGAGTTTCTAGCTCTTCAGTTGCTAACCCACTAAGTGACTAATCTGAGAAATCACCTCTCTTGTTAGGTGCACTGGATTGCAAATATCTTTTGATAATACTGCAGTGGCAGTGTAGGGATTTGCAACTGGCAGTCAGGAATTGAATTGCCATCATTTGGCTTTAGCAGGAGTTAGAGTCTTGTCTCCAACACAAGCATGAGCCAAGGTACTGTCTCCTTTTTTCTAATTTTAGTTGGAACCATTGGCACTGATCTTACCTAGACAGACTAGTGTTATTTCTACCCAGCACAATCTGCTGGGATGGGCTCTATTCCAAGCCATTCAGTTGAACTTCTCCCCCTGATTTACCAAACAGAGATATGATTGGATGTTGAGGTTAGAAGCTTTCACCCTTTTCGTTAGAAGTCATCCGTTCAGACATAGAGATTCTAAGTTTAATTGGTTCGATGTATGACTCAGAGAGAATTGGCTGTTATGACTGAAAACTGTAGCGTGCTTTAATTGTGGGTCAGGAAGCAATTACTCTGACATTTTGGTGCTGGGACGTAGATATTGATACAGTTAACTACAAGGGGGAGAGAAAAGGTGAGAAGTGATGCCTGCTTTTCAGCCCTCACCTATCTTATTCTGGAGTGGAGGGCTTGTACCATTGTCCCGTCATGGTCTGTAATCATGGGCGTCCATCCCTTCTGGCACCTCTCATGACCTCAGACGCAGTGGCCATGTGGTGGCTCACATCTGCGTCCCTTACCCAACACTCAGGGGGCCCTCGTCAGACTGCAAGTGCTCTCCCCCATTTAACTTTCATACCATTGGGGCGGAAAGCGGGCATCGCAGCCTCTTGGACCTTGGTCATCTGTGCAGCCACGCCTGTCCTTTTTTCTCCCTGCTTCAGTTTGTCACGGGATGTCAGCAATGCTGCTGTCTCACTGAGTGCCATACGAGAAGCAGGCCACAAGTCCTCTTTTTGCTTGGAGCCTAAACGTAAAAGGGTTTTTATTATTTCCACCCCACCCCAGCCTCTCTACTCTGGATTTTCCCTGTGGGTACTAAAGAGCAGTGCATTCATATTAGCGTATAAGGTCCCTTCTTCCTGGTGACGCTTTCTTTCCCTAAATCGAAAGTGCCAAAAACATTCAAAATCTTTTGCTATTACACATAAACAGTGATTTCCTGTATGTAAAAGCACAGGATTTTTTTCTCTGGTTCCTTGTGACCCAAATGAGAAAGACCACGCATGCACGGAAGAGGGTTAATGCGTCAGGTTATTGGTTCACATATCACCATGCAGAGGTCTCAATGGTGAGTAGCGATGACACAGAGCAGCCCTCATGGGCTCGCGGTGAGTTCAGGTGGAGTTTATTGATTTTTGTTAGTCTCCAAAAGAATAGGTATAAGCGTACCCACAAACAGCCCACCCATACGGAGGTCCAGATAAACAACTAGAGAATATGTTTAAACTTTATGAAAAAAAAGAGCTTTGAAGTGGGTGTCACATCCCGAAGATCTGGTTGAAAAATAGCAAATCATTATCCAAGTGGAAACAAATGCCATAAAATCTAAGCCATTACTCCTTTCTCTCTCTCTCTCTCTCCCCTCTCTTTTAAAAATTATTTTCTGTTCCCTTTTTGGACAGCGGTTGTGGTAAAAGGTCTGTGTTCCCCGAATGCCACATCCTGTTGTTCACTTTTGCCCAATTTTGAATGATGGATGAGCAGCTCTCTTATGGTGTGAGTAGTACAATAAGATTAACAATAATAAATAATAATCATTAAACACTCAGACCGTGTTTATGTGTGTTAGATGGTATGTTGTTTAATTATCAGTTACCAGAGCAGCCCTTTTTTCGGTGGGTATTATTACGATTATCCTCATTTGACAGTTGAGCAAGTTCATGCAGAGAGAGAGTCCAAGGGTCCACTATGATGGTACGTGGGCAGACCAGGATTTTTTTTGACACCAAACGCTGAGTCCCTACCATTTAGGAATTGTGTTTGGCTTCAAGTAACAGAAACCTGAGTAACAGGAGTTTGAATAAGATAGAAATTTGTCTTTCTTCCATAATACAGTGGTTCAGATGCAATCCAAGCCAGCTGTTCTACCATCTATCTACCCAGACTCCTAACTTTCTCTTCCTCACATCCTCATGCTAATGCTCACAAGAGGCTGGTAGGGCTTTAGCAGACCGGCCTTAGCTCTTGCAGGAGAAGCACAAAGAGCCCAGAGCAGCAAGGCCAAGGCAGTCAGGGCTGTCCCCCTCTAAAGGCTTTTCACTGAATCCCAGCCTCTCCGCTCTTCCACTCACATCTCACTGGTATAAAGTAGAGCTCTGTTTATCAAGAAGAAGGTAGGGAAGGGATATTGAGTAGCCAGTTAGCATTCTCTGCCACAGTTCTCACTCCCCCTGCACTACTGCTTTTCCAGTTTTAACGTAAGAATAGGGGTGGAGAATGTTGTTGTTGTTTTTGTTGTTTAATTTAAAATCATAAATTTTCCTTTGTCTGGGGTCTCCTCCATAGTTATGCTTTTTAAAATACAGACACACCCAAACATACACACACTCACACATTTGTATGTCTCTTGAATGGAAAGGTATCCGCCTTCTAATGGAATGCTTTATATAGAATCTTTGGCAGATAGTTAGCACAGACCTGCTTTTAAAGGATATTAAATTAATCTGGAAATGAGGAACTGAGCATTACCCAAGTTTAGAGGAAATGTCAACTGAACCCTGTCTCTACCTTCCAAAATGCTAATTGACAAGTGATTAGTTATTGGGATAGGAGTGTTTTCCTATAGGAGAGGCTGAGTTGTACATTTTCCTCTTCACGTGGTGAAACAAAAATCGCTCATCAGAATATTATCTGCAGGAAGCAGCATGTTTTCTTCAAGAGACTAAAATTCCATGAACTTATGTATTCTTTTGTACCCTAATGTTTGAATATAAACAAGAAAGCTACATTTAAGTAGTGAGAGAGGATTGGTTGAAGATTGCATTGAAACATAAAGCGTGTGGGATCATTATCAGATTGGTCCCCCCCACCCCCTTTATTTGTTTATTTTTTTGAGACAGGATCTCACTCTGCTGCCAGGGCTAGAGTGCCATGGAATCATCATAGGTCACTGCAATCTCAAGCTCCTGGACTCAAGTAATCCTCCTGCCTCAGCCTCCTGAATAGCTGGTACTACAGGTGCACACCACCATGCCCGGATAATTTTTAAATTTTTCATAGAGACACTTGGTCTGGAAGTCCTGGGCTCCAGCAATTCTCCCACCTTAGCCTCACAAACTGCTGAAATTACAAGTGTGAGCCACCGTGCCCAGCCTAATTGATCCTTTTTAAATAAAAACTTACCTTTATCTTCTTTCATACCCCAGTTTCCCTTTTAGAAATGCTGTTATGTATATAGGATTTGTCCATAGAGTTTATGGCAGTAAAATACATTTCATTAGAATGATGATTCGTAGGAATTTTAACTCAATGTTAGTTCAATGCTTTTCTCTTTTCATATCTATTTATTGCTTTGTTATGTCACTGTGATGTGATTTATATGTAATATTGCTTTTGTGACAAATTGGTCTTCAACTCCTTTATGTATAAGAACCATGCACTTCACAGCAGATAGCACAGAGCTAGGCACAAACCAAATAAATACACATTAAAGGCTTTACATATGAAGAATATGTGCAATTAGGGTATTTGGGAGTATTAGATTGTTCTCAATAAATCCTTAGCATTAGTGTATTTTCTAATTAATTGAGGATGTAGGTTGTTTGAATATTTTTTAAACAAGGATTTAATACACTTTTCAGATTCATAATATTCTGAATATTCTTGTCAAATTTGACTTAGCTCTGTAAGTGGAGATTTGGCCAATCAGTGGATGTAGACTAGAGAGACATGTAGTTTGGATCACATAGGTCCAAAACTTCCTCTTTCATTCAGTAACTACTTTTGCTTGTAGTTAGGCCGGTATATTGAGTTCTTCTCTTTCCATTTCATTGCTAAATTTGCCAAGGATTGTTATATGTGTAAAGGAAATATGTATGATAAAGATAACATGCAAATATCTCTTGCTGCAATTACTTGATCCTTTCATGTGAGAGTTTCGTTAGAACCTAAATAAACTGAACAATTGTCTCAGTTCCCTCTTAGTTTATATAATGAAATCATGACCTTAGAACATTACTAAGAATTTTTCAGCAACAGAAACTGAATTGAATTTTTTTAAATTGATGATTATGAACAATTTGGCGACTTCCAGAAATGTGAGTTTACTTGTTTAAAATAGATGACTTAGTATAGAATTTCATATGATAATGTTTGTCATTAGTATTCATGATCTGATCCTATAAATATTTTTCTAGTGTTGTTTTTTGTGAAACAATTTATTTTAGACTGCAACTAGTGGATAATTGCTTTCTGTTGTAGGGAAAAGGATCACTTAATTTTTGTAATCTCTCAAAACACAGTATTGGAACCTGTACCATGCCCATTTCTAATGCCAGCCCTTCAGGATAGCTTAATCTTGCCATCAAGCTTATTGTCTAAGGAATCTTCCTTTCTAGTCTATGAACTACTACTGTAGTTGACAAAAGGGATTTCCAAAGGATAATTGTATTGATTAATTCAATTTCTGGGTCGAGCATAAGGTTGTAAATTGGAGATCACTCATAGAAATTGAATACAAAGGGAAAATCTTTTTAAGTCTTTTTTTTTTTTTTCGGTGTATTGAATGATTTATGCTGAACTCCTAAAAGCTTTCCAACCTCACAGAGCTTCAATAAACTTCTAATGGAGTCCTGAATGCCAGCTCTATTTTTGTTGCTTGTACAGTAGGTGGCAAACCTTTAACTAGTAGGATGAGTCTTTGTTTTATTCACATTGTAAAGCTCATGTACTAACATTTTAGAACTTGTTAATATTTTAATAAAAAGTTTTCTGGTATGACAAAATATATATATATTTATAAAGTTTTAAATATAGAGATACATTGTTCCCAAGTATAAGTATACATTTTAATAATCATACACTTAATCAAACCCAGTTTTTATGTATATAAATGCAGACATCTCCACGTTGTATGTATGGGTTCCATATTTATTATATGTTAGCTGGTTGAGTATTTCATCAGATAATAGGCTCTCTAAATACAAAAGCTGTTTTATCCACTTTCTTTCACCTCCAACAGAGTATAATACAGTGCCCTTTACACAATGGATGCTAAATTAATGGTTGTAGGGAATGGTAACCAAAAGAATACACATTTAATCAGAGAAAAATGTACCATTTGATTTTGATACAGGTACATGGGAAAGATGTCACTTAAAGAAAATCCCTTTTATTGTCAATTAGAACTGTTTTATTCTTATCTAGTTAGATGGAAGCTAAGCTTTGCCACTTTTATATAGTTTTATTTATAATTGTGAACATGGAGAGCCACATGAGGCCATCAATCAGTAGGGGGATGAGGGCCCAACAGAATTATTTCTGTAGGTGGCCAATTTTTTTTCAATCAAGGACAGCTGAAAGGTCATGATTAAAACAGTGATTTTCCTGAAATTGTAAGTAACTGTTAGTGACTGTTTTGCACAAAGATGTCAAAACTACTTTTTCCTCTGAAAAAGAAAATTATAAGTTCTTGAAAACGTTGGCAGTTTTCCAAATTTCGCTTGCACTACTGTAATGTATTTTAATTGTTGCACTTGAGTCAGTTTCTTAAAAAATATAAAAGGCTAAAATAAGTTAGCGTGATAGTAAGCATACATAGATTAAACAATAGCCATCTAATGCCTCTGATAATGTGTATATTCATTACTCAATATTAGCCAAAGACTAAGATTTAATAAGTTTTGTTCAAGGAGAATGCAGAGCATTAATTCATAATTCTTTATAGAGACCAGGAATGATATCACTGTGTATTTCTAATCTCTTCTAAAATGTGGCAGTGATACTTGAGATATTTAAGTTGTTTACTTCATGTAGACCTCTTTGCAAAGGCAGCCAAGGATGTCAAATGTTGCTCGCAATTTCTGTAGGTGGCCCTTTATTGTCTGAGTCAGGATTGACTCCAATCCCTGGGCAGGGGCAGGGAGGACTTACTGCTGGTTGTCATCATCTTTCAGATGAGATGTGGACATGGGGTCCTGACCGTTTGTAATCATTAAAGATTCCTCAGAACCTTTGTAGCAAGAAGGATTTTAACCACAGTGTCCTGGTCAGTTTCCAAATCGGGTAATTACATTCTGCCTCCCAATGTCTTCCTGCGGGTTCTGTTTTTGTTTATTTGTTTGTTTGGGGGTTTTATTCTTGTCATTGTTTGGATATATGGAACTGTAATTTTTGTGTGTGTGCTGCTGCACCTCTCTTTGGTTTTAAGTTGTTGTAGGCTTTTAAACTTCTTTAGGCTATACTGGGACAGAACGGAAGAGATTTGTTAGATGCATATTATTTTTGCTTATATTAATAATTGTGTTTCATACTTTTACTCTCTGTTTTAGTTTAATTTTTTTTTCTTTAAGAGACACATATAAAGGAACAAATGAAGAGAAATAATGGCAGGAGGAGCAACACATGGGATGGCAGATAGGGTGGCAGACATGCTACGTGGGATACGGCTCAAGCGTCCTTCTCTCCCTTACCTGGAGGAAGACGCAGGAGGGTAGAGAAGATGAGTCGCAGCTGCCAGGCATGGGGAAGGATCACAGGAGTCTATGCAGAGCGTGAATTCGTTTAGAATTAAACACTGGTAAAGTTCTATTTGCAGGAATGTCATGGTTCATTTCCATGTTCAATGTCCATCTTTTTTCCCCATTGATAAGCCCTTTAAATTTGGATTTGTAAGGCAGCGGGTTATATCTCTGATTTTAAGAGCAATATTTTGAAATATCGTAATTTTGATGGCCAGGTTTTGAATTAGGATATTTCACTCATGATCGTTTTTTGTAATCTACAGAGATAAAATTCTATCAAATCAACATTTGTTTGGATGTCAACCATATTAAAAAAACTGCATTTGATAAATTGCTCTCAAAGATACTTCATCTGGTCCAAAAAAAACCACTGTACCAAGTATTTATCCTATTATATTCCCAGGATTGAAAATGATTTTTTTTTTTAGTTTTGTTGTTATTTTAGTTATTCAATAAGAAAAATGATAAAACACAATTCAGAGTAATTTACTCCTAACCCAAGCATAAATTTTATCCATTAGTCTTTAAACCTCTCCTGTCAGCAGCATTATCTAGTAGGAAAAGGATAAACCCATGAGGCACAAGAACTATTGTTTAATCCTGACATTTACAAACTCTATCATTTCCAAATGAATAAGTTGCTTAGCTTCCCTGTCTCAGTTTTTCCCTTGTGAATAGGAATGATTCTTAATATATTTAACTTAAACACCTAAACAGTTTTAACTAAAAGGTAGCAAATACTTTACCTTGTAAACAATAAGCTATAATATAGTACTCTTCTCCCTAATACTTTGTCTTTCATCAGATTGGTTTTACACGTAATCCTTAATTAGAAGTTACTCTTCCTACCTTTCCTGGAATCTTGGCATGAGATTGAAACCTGTTCTGGGTTGTGTATGATGGAGCTTTCATCGTCTCAGTACAGTATCACAGACTCTGAAATATTCTTTTCCCAATAACTGGAAATTGGGATTTTTTTTTTTTTTTAACCTTATCTGGGACACATAAGTTAAGCAAATGAAAGACTGTAATCCTTCCCTGCCATCCCTAGTTACCTGAAAATATCTATACCTGGCAGAATCAGGGCCCAGTTGTCTTTGGGACTATGGAAGGCTGGTAATTGAGCATAGGGGAAAATTGCCAGCAAGGAGTAGGACACCACAGCAGATCTTAGCAACTTGGAGAAGCTCATACAAAGCATCAAATGATTTCAGAGTAGGAAGATATCTTGTCTGAATATCTTGCTGTTGGCAGTGGGGTGTGTTCCGGGGAACAAGGGTGGAGCACAGTGACTGGAAACTCTGTCAATATATAGTGATCAGAGGTCAAATGATAAACTGGCCTTGAGCGTCAGGAAGACTTGGCAGATGCAGCTCCCTGTCCCAGGAGACTGCGTTCTCAACCAGGATTAAAAACCTGATGACAGAAGAACTGAGGCAAAAATCATGGAAAATGCACCCTCCGGAAAGGAACAAAATACAAAAATTAAGTGATGGAAACTGTGCTAAAAAACAGGATCCTGGCTGCTAGAACTATGAGGTCTGCCTGGCTATGGGGCCAGACAATGAAGCGCTCCTATCAGTATCATCCTCTTTGACTTTCTTACCCTAAGATCTTCTAATAGCTACTTCTTATCTCACACACACGGCAGGAAAAGAGAGAATTTATATAAATTCTTCAGAACATGATCCCCATTCGATTCTCTCTCTCTCTCTCTCTCTCTTTTTTTTTTTTTCACTTTTATCTCAACCCAAAGAAGGTTATTTCCTGCTTTATTTGGTTCTGTTTTCTCCTAACCATCATCTTTCTCCACTTGGAGTTTCTGTAATCTGTGTAAAAATATACCGTAGTTCATTGATTTCAGACACATTTTAGTGCATTTTAACGTATGAGATTGGGATGCATCTTAAATCGATGGTTTATCATAATTTATTGGGTTGTCCTCAGACAAATGACATCTTGGATGACATACAAAGCTTATCTAAGAGTCTGTTGCTACCAACAATGGCTCCAAATACAATCTTAATCATAGAGATCAGAGAATGTCTATAGTGTCACATGGTGTCATTGACATTGTCACTGGGTCTTCATAGAAACTCAGAAGTTGATAAAACCCCTGGTGTCTAAGCCACCTTTTCCCCATCTTGCCACAATTCTTTTATATAGGAAAAGAGCAATCAGAGAGGGCTTTCCAAAGGAGGAGACTTTCATACAGGCTTTTAAGAACTATTTTTGTGTCTTCATAATAGAAATGCATTTGGTATTTCCTTTCCCCTAATAGGATTTTTATCAGAGTTTCGATAATCCCTGTCTTCTCCATCTAGATACATATATGTATGTATCCAAATGTGACATCCTGGTATTTGGAAATGAAAACACAGCTCTCCTTTCTTTAGTGGATCCTATCCCAGTATAAGAAATTCTGGGTAATATTCACATTTTTTCACTTGGTTTCCGGAAACTGAGGCTTAACTTTGTGTTCTCAATGCTGATTATTTTGGTCACTATATACTCCAAGATTTCTCACTTTGTCTAAAAGAAGCTAACTTTTATGACCTAGACAGTTGATAGCACATGAAACTCTTTTATTTTTCTTATTGCCTACCTGAAAGGAAACAAACACTTGCAAAGTAATTATATCACTGCCTAGCTTCCTCTTTTGAATTAACATATCTTTTGTTCAGCCAGATAGGAGCGCCTGTTTCCCAATTGTAAGAGTTGTAGGGTATTGGTGAGCTTAGTATTTGGAAGGTGTCTCAATTTTGGAACTTACCTCAATATGTCTTAATATATGGGCAATATCTTGATTTCATAATTTTATAAAGCATATACACATAAAATTATTTACATCAAATTTTCATAGGAAGAAAATAGTGCATAGGGCCAAGAAGAAAGAAAGTGCAATATGACTTTATTTGAAAAACAAAATGAGGGGACCGAAGGAAAGAGCTCAGATCTATAGACTAAAAAAGAACAGCTATTTATGGAATTGTGGCCTTTGATATACTGCTTTCTACAGATACAAAGATCACATTTTGAAGGTGTATCAAACTTCCATTGAGGGAGAATTGAGTGTTAGAATGAGATTTCCTAGATGAGACATGAGAATACTTATGCTTACTTGGGGTGCTTGCTTGGAAACTATCCACATATTCATGGTTGGTGCCATGTTAGGGTTATTTGAAATCACCTATCAACAGCACCTCCAAAAATAGTATATATCCTGAATATCACTTACTACTTGAATAATGAGATAGAGTTCTCCTATTTAAGAAAAAGAATTCCACAGTTTCAAACTTATGAATTTAAAGGACAAATAAGGGCTTATTTAATATGTATGGATCTGTGGCTCTTAGACCTTTGAAGTATTGGAGAACAGGAAGGTTTCTCTTTGTTATGCTTTCATCAAATATTTCAGCATATGGAGTCAGAGAGAGACTTTGGATGCTCAATGGCTTTACTATTATAGGAGTTCAAGTTCTAAGAGCCGTCACAAAGTCTTGACTATTGAAGTTTACAATAATTGCTAATGAGTGAGAGGAAGCTTTGAGACACATATGGGGAAAAGCTATTGTAGCAAAAATGAGATGGGGTATGGTGCTTGGGGTGGGCATTAAATTTAGGATTTCTATCCATGTAGATAATGTTTTCTGGTGGAATATATCTTAAGCATGATCACTGGGGCTAATGGGATATCATATCACAACAAATCATTTTTGGAAATCACTTTTCCCTAACTAATACATCTGCTTCATTAGATAATAATATGTAGGACATTATCACCTCTCAACTGCTGCACTTTGTTAATGTCTTACCTGGTTTTCCTACTCTCAGCCTCTTCTTACTACATTCCATTGTACAGTACAAATGGATTAGTCTTCCTAAATCACAGCTCTGGTCAGATGGCTCCCTGAATGGCCTACTGAATCACATCTAAGCTTATTAGGCTGTTATTCAAGACCCTATGTGCTTTGGCATTTTCCTTGCTGCTATAGTCAACTATGTTATTCATTATCCACTACCCATGCCTTGCATTTTCCTACTGTTTTTTTGATTTCTACTTGATTTCCTGATGATTTTTCCCTTGACTTGCCATTTCTCAAATTTCTACATACTAAATGTTAACCACCCTTTAAGGCCCAGTTCAAATGTCTTCCTCTTTATAAAATCTTCACCCATTGTTTTAGAAATAATGCCTTCTTTTTTCACTTTTAAGTATTGAATAAATATTTGTTGGTTGACTCATTTTGTTTCTTCATACAGGCTATATGTAATAGATATATCATTTGATATTACAAAGAATAAAAATACACTGGATACACTGTTAACAATGCTGTGGTATAAATATCTCAAAGTATTGATTATTCAGGGAGCTCTTGTCACTTGTGGATTTTCCAAAACTTTGCTTTTCCTCCTTTGTTCTCATGCTACCTAACTCTGGCTTTTTGCCTTATTCATTTAAATTCTAGCTTAGGAAGTGCCCAAGAAGAAATGAAGCATTTGAATTACTTGAAAAGAGAAGAGAAGCATTCAGCCTTTGTTCACTCCCAGGTTTTGATCATAACTATAATTCTCTGTAAGCAATCCAATAAAACTTCCCATTGAGTTGCACTTATGTTTCCTTTGAGCTTGAATTTACAGCCTACCATCGGTAGATTAAAAATCCATTAAAATCTATAAGAACAGCAGAAGTTACATATTCCTTTTGCTGTAGTAAAGATTTTTCTAAAAGATTTTACATTAAAACTCTGTTGCTAAGTAGTGATATTAATAGGCCATTTTAAAGTCAAACTTGGCTTGTCCTTAAGCCATGGAAGACTGCACAAGGAATAGCTTCCCATATTCTATGAGATTGGATTTTGGACAGATGACTGAGACACAGTTGATTTTTTTTTCTCATGTCAGAAAGACAATGCTAGATTCCATTAACAAACAGCAGACAATCTCAAGGATAAGTGGTAATGAGGAGGATAGTTGGCAAAGAACATGCTAGGAAAGGGTGATAATAGATTCAGAGACAGAGTGCTCAAGTAATTGTCCTGTAGATGGGAGAAAAATGAAACTGAAGAAAAGGTGAGAGGTCAGGGATAGAGATGTAAATTTAAACTAATATATAGATAAATGGGAACAAAAAAAATCACAGTGACCAATTTTATAAAAACACTCATATAAAGTGCAAGTATGAAGAAAATGTATTTCTGTCTGTGCCTTTTCAAACTGATGCTTTTTCTTGATGTGAATACTCTTTGCTATAAACTAACTTGCTCTCAGCATCTTACATTTTTTGCAGATATTTAAAAATTAAATTTAAAATTGAGATTAAGAGACATCATATTTGTAGCTCAGAAGGCAGCAGACGTCAGTGGGTTAGAATGAAGCTTTGCCTGTTGTTTTCCCGGGTGATTTGCCATCACCAAGTCTTAGGTCAATCAGTTACACTAATAAAAGATGATACTATGAAATATTTCCCATGGAGTTGTCTTCCTACTGGATCTGACACTCAAATGCTTCTGAGCTCCCCAAAGTAAAAGCACTGGATGTATTATCCTTGAGAGGAGTTGATGTGCACCCATGCTTTTCTGTCTCAATGTCAGAGCCTCCTTCTGATCACATGAAATCAGTTTGGAATCTTCCCCCTTCTTCTTCTTCCTGATGGTCCTGTCTGCTTCCAAGTTCTGATGGTTCTACTACCCAGAATTTCTTTTGACATTTTCACCCACTTTTCCTTTTTTTTTTGAATATGTTTTATCACGTTTTCTTTTGAACGAAAGCCTCTCATGTTCATTGGAGAAATGCTAGGGTAAAAAAAAGCCAAAAGAAGAAAATAATTTTAAAAATACAATTCTAATTCTGCCAACCAAAGAAGATGACTAGTAAGGTTTTGGCATACAGTCTTCCATTTAAAAAGATAAAATTGTATAGTAGTGAAGATATAGATTTATTGATGATGTATATATTTTTAATATAAAGTAAGTCATACTGTAATGATTTAGAGCGTAAATTTTGCTTAAGGGCATGAACAGCTTTTCATATAGTTTAATATTCTTTACATCTTATTTTAATAACTGCATAGTGTTCTGTGTTTTACTTATATATACCAGAGTTAATGCATCCAATCCCTTGTTTGGGGGCAATTAGTTTTGCTTTCTTTTCTCTGCTTTCTTTCTTCATTGCCATTCCTGGAACTAAAGCTCTCATGATACTTTGCTTGAATATTTATTTCAATATTGGTCAAATGATTGCTTGTGTGTAATGAACTGTCAAGTCCTTCTAGAATAAGTTAAACAACAAATACAAAAAAAAAAAAACAATGATTAAGATTGAGGGTTGTACAAATGCTTTGATGACTTTCAATTTTCTTCAGAACAAAGTTCCCATTTCTTAGCATTCATGTAAGTTCTTCCCTAGTTTAGTCATGGCCTACTTTCCTGATTTAACCATTGAACCTGTGTTCACTCACCTCATTTTTCACTTGGTTACCTTACTATCTTTGCTGGTGGTTTTTTGTTTGTTTGTTTTGTTTTGTTTTTTGTTTCTGTTTTGCTTTTTTTTTTTTTTTTGCCAATAATACCTTTTATTTTTGTTTCTGCCTGGTAATATCCCAGTTGTTCTTAAAGTTAAGCTCAAATTCACCTCCCTAATTACTTTATTATAACTGATTCTCCCAATCAAATTAATTGCTTTCTCTAACCCCGCCATAATATTTTGTTGTTGCCTTTCTTCTGTTACCTAGTTGAAAGCACAGGATAAGAAGCAGCACATTCTGTAGTCTTTGGGCTGTTATAGTCCTAATTGTGAAGCCAACATTCATCTTCTATAATTTTTCCATGTTAGTTTTATCATTCTTCATTCAACAAATATTATTAAGTACCTCCCATGGGCCAGACTCTGTGTGGAGCTCTGGGATACAATGGCAAACAAATAATATTAATAATGGATATTTATTATGGAAGGCCTATGTACCAGGCACCGTTCCAAGTGTTTTACACGTGTGAACTCATTTAATCCTCACAACAGGTTCTATTACTAACCTCTTTTTATGGCTGAGGAAATTATGGAGCCGAGAAGTTAAGCACTTGTGAAGGTCACACAGGTAGTAAGTAGCAAAACAGGGATTCAAACCCAGGTGGCCTAGTTCCAAAATCTGTTTTCATAGTAGATATGCTTTATTGTCTCCAAAAGCAAACAAAATCAGACACAGTCTCTCCTTTCTGGAACTTTCAGGCTAATGGGGGAGACATGCATCAAATAAATATCGACACAAACAAATATACAATTTCAATGTGGTGTTATGAAGAGGAAGTTTACAGCACTTTGAGAAACAATAATAGACTTTCTATAGTTTGGGGGCTTAGTTTTTGTTTCTAACTTCCTTTCTAACAACGTGCCATTTGAGCTGAGCAGAGATCTGAAAGAAAAGTGGGAATGGACCCAGTAAGGAAGGGAGGAAATAACGCCCCCAGGTGCAGGAAACTGTGCCAAAGCTCTGTGGTCAGAGGCGATATGGTGCATGGAACTGCCTGAGAACAGAGCAGATGATTGGAGTGGAGCTGAGCTTGCAGGCAGTTGGGATGTAGGCCATGTTAAGTGTTATCTGTTCTAGAAGCAATGGGGAGTGATTAAACATATTTAAGGAGGGGATTTCATGGGCATATTTTTATTTTGTAAAGATTCTTCTGGCTGCAGCATAGAGAAGAGTTTGCAGTACAGACAGTAATATAATACCCATATAGGAGTAAGTGAGATAATGTATTTCAAAATGTCTAGCAGTTTCAGGCTTGCAGTGGGCACTTAATCAATGCTGATGTCCTTCTTTATTATGTTAGTCACCAGGTCTAATACACTGCTGTGCAAACAGTAGCAAAAAAATAAATACTTGTTGACTGACTGAGTGAATTAATAAATCATTGTAGAGATTTTTTTTTGAAGATTTCCTAAAATTCGGAATTTTGTGCTTCACGAGATAGTCTATTAAACAGCTCTACATGTGAGACTATATTTTCTCATGTTGAGCCAAAAATTTGACTTCTTATAATTCGATTTAATTTTGCCTTCTGGACCTGGAAAGAATAAGTAAAAATCCTGTTCTGTGATAATCCTTCAAATAATTGAAGGCAGTTATTTCAAACATTTCTGTTCCAGATGCTTCAGCCACGTAATGTATCACCTAGACAGTAGGTGCCGCATTCTGGTTGCCATCTGAGGACCTGTTCTTTCTTTAGCTGTAACTCTAAGAATCAAAACATTGCATGCACGCCACCAAGTGCAGAAATAGTGAGACTATTAGCATCTTCATTTGGGGTGACTGTCCTAATTAACACACCTCAAAATGACATTAAGTATTTTGAAAGTAACATAATATGTTTATTCACGTTAAATTCACAGTCTACCAAAACCTTATCTGAACTGCTTGAAATTGTTTTTCTTTTATCCCATGCTTATGCCATGGATGGCTTTGAACTTATTTTGGTGGCTTTACATTTATCGATATTATTTAACTTTAATCATCTTGGCGGAAATCTTTTCAAATAGTAGTTCCGTCATCCAGTGTAATAGTTATTTCTCTAAGGTTTTTATTTTGTGTAATTTCAAAAACATTTTATAATACAACTTTAGTTATGTTGTTGGTAATGTTAGCAAATAAGATAAACAAAGTTAGAGCTCTTATTTGACTAAAGATTTCTTTCTGGTTAACACTGACTTTGCCAGATGTCATTTGATTAGCTATAAGTCTATCTAATTGTATATTTATCTAGCCTATAATTTTTCATCTTATTTTTAAAGGCCCTGCTGAAAATCAGAATCAAATATAAGGCATTCACTGACCGTCTGGTTTAATTAAACCTTTTGAACAAAGGCAAGACAGATAGCATGGAATTATATATTGTTAGTAAAGTAAATAACAGCAAAAATACATAATGAATGGTTACTCTGTGCCAGGCACTTTCTGTGTGTTTACATTCATTAATTCAATTAACTCTCACAAAAAAAAAAAAACCCAGTGAAGTAGGTACTATCAATATCTACATTTTACAGATGAGGAAACTGAGGCACAGAAGATAAATTACTTGCCAAGTTCATATAGTGAGAAAGCAGTAGAGTCAGGGCTAAACCTTGCTGTTTGGCTCCAGATTCTGTGGTCAAAACATGTTGACTGAAGAATCATGACTTTTTATGTGCTATAGAAAAACTAAAATCAAAACAGTAAAACAATGTGGCACTTTCAGTAAGAATTATTTGGAAAATTTGTAAACTTAGAATTTTTCTAATGTTCCATATATTTAGGACTTTTTCAACATACTGCTTTAAATATATAATAATTGATACATCGTATATTTAAAATGACTTGCTGGTTATCTCCTATCTGGTGAGAACAGTATCAACATAGTTGAGGAAACTCTTGAGTCAGATGAGTTACATGCAAGGCAGCTTCGTTCTGTTCCTTATGGTGTCCTGGCAATACAATAGCAAATGAACAATACATTTAGCTGTGGGGAAAAATAGGGAAACCTTTGCAGTCATTCATGGAATGCCAAAAACACATGCATACGGATTATGGTGTCTTCATGCTTGCATGCTATTTTCAATGTTTTTTAAAATTGTGGCAACATCAGATGTTTGTTAAATGGAAAGAAAATGAGGTTTTAAAAAATATTTCTAATAGTGGAATAGTATAGTTACATTATTAGATATGAAATGTCTTATTTTGAATCAAAAGTGTAGTTTATTATATCTCAAACAAGAAGCAGTACAATAATCAAAGCATGCACCTAAATTATCAGTGCAGTGTTGCTATCTTAACAGTAGCTTGTTTATGCCAGCAGCCAAGAAGCCTGGACAGCGAGTGGCAGGGAATTGCGAAAAATGTTTTCCACAGCTTGTTGAGAATTGACTATTTTTCCTTGCAAGAAGTGGTCCAAAGCCTAGAAGAAGTGATAGTCAGTTGGTGCAAGGTCTAGTGAATACAGTACATGACAGTTTCCAAGTCCAGCTGCTGTAGTTTGAGCAGTGTTTGTGCAACATGTTGTTTGAGCGTTGTCTTGCAAGAGGATTGGCCTGTCTCTATTGACCAGTCTCGGCTGCTTAATCACAAGCATCCTCATCATTTCGTACAATTGGTTGCAGGAGACACACGCTGTAATTGACTGACCAGGTTTCATGAAGCTGTAGTAGATAATACCAGTGCTGGACCACCAAACATACACCATTAGCTTTTTTTGGTGAATATTTGGTTTTGGACTGTTTCGGAACTACTTCTTTATCCAGCCATTGTGCTGAATGCTTGCAATTGTCAAACTTGTGATTTTTCATACCATGTAACAATACAGTGTAGAAATGGTTAGCCTTTATGTTGTGACAGCAAAGATTACAAATTCGAGATGATTTCTCTTCTGACACTTGTTTATTTCATGCGGTGCCCATCTATCCAGCTTCTTTACCTTGCTGATTGTTTCAAATGGTCCAATATTGTTGGAACAGCAGCGTCAAACCTTGCTGCTAATTCACACATAGATTGAGATGGATTCGCTTCCACTACAGCTTTCAGCTCATCATTGTCCACGTTGGTCTCAGGTTGCCCACATGGCTCTTTTTCAAGATTAAAATCACCAGAACAGAACTTCTCAAACCGTTGATGTACTGTACATTCATTAGCCACATCCTTCCCCAACACTTCGTTGATATTTTAAGCTGTCTATGCTGCATTGGTTCCACGATGGAACTCATATGCAAAAATAACATGAATTTTTGACTTATCCATGGTTTCACAAAAATTCCTCTAAAAAAAATTTGAGAGATAATCACAAGCCAAAGCATGTGTTTGAAAGACTGAGGATGTACCTTCACTATAAACATAAACAAGAAGTGTCAAAGTGAAATGTCAGAGATATCAAGTATCACATTTAGTACTTAAGGAAATCAGACATTTCATATTTAATAGCCTAAATAGTTTTATTGGAACGTTTTTTTAAAAACTAGCCTAAATGTGGCCCCAAAGGAATACATAATCTCCAAGAAAATACACACAAATAACAAATGCTTACGTGATTGTCTCATATTTTGGGTCTAGAATATGGTTCTTAGTTTCTTTGTGGGAGCAAATTATAGTCCTGGTAAATGTGACACTATATCTGTAAGAATTAACTACTTGGAAATTTAGATTTTTTTCTAATAATCTTTATTTTTAAGACTTTTCCAGTGAATTAGGTTTAAACCAGTAATATCATTAAGGTGTGCTGGAGAAGGCTTTGCTTTCACTGAAAGTATCCCGTAGGTGGGGAGAAACAAAAAGGCTCAATAACATATATTTTTCTTTTTTGCTCCATCAACAACAACAAAATCCTAATTGGATAACTAATATGCTTAAGTATTCTCTGAAAAAGAGCTATAATATATTAGAGCTGTTTGGTTGCTCCCACAAATCATTTTGCTTTACAGCTTTGATCTTGAAATATGTGGGCTGATGTCTGATTTATGCTGTGGGTCCTTCTTGTAGATAGTTAAGTGTTCTTGCTTAATGTTATTAAATAAACCCAAAGCTGCAAATGGGCCTCCTTGACTCAGGACATTTGAAAAATACCTTTCGCCCTTAAATTATATACCTCATCCTTTTATTTATGCTTGCTGTGGTGTACTAATTCCTTTTTGTCCTTTAGGAAAGTATTTGTTCACTGTCATCTTCTCTTATCATCTTCTGAAATCTCTTCACCTTGATTTATAACTATTATGCCTAAAAATTTGGGGGACAATATTCAAAGAAGTTTATTTGGCTGTGATATCTATTGTGTTTTATAACCTATGAGCTGACTTCTAACTGAATTCTAGACAAAAGCTACTTCCTGAAAAACAAATCTGGTCACAAAAGAAAAGTTGAATTTATTTTACAATTTTATATACATAGAGCTGAAAACTGGGTCGTAAACATACCCATTTGAAAAATCTAGAGCACATTCTAAGAAGGCCATTTTTGAATTATGGTTATTGATTTTTTTTCTTTCCCAGTGAACTTTCAGTTGTCTGAAGATAATAATATTGTCTTTTTCATCTTTGCCTCCTAGAACCTAACACACCATTCAGTATATTTTTAAAAGAGAAAATAATAACAATAATAACAGTAGCTAATGTTTTTTAATTGCTTACTATGTGCCAGGCATGCTTCCTCTTGTGTATTATGTCATTCAATTGTCACAGCAACTCTATGAGGTGGGTCATATTATGATTCACATATATATGGGAGGAAATTGAGACACGAGGAATTTAAATAATTTGCTCATAATCATATAGTGAGTAGAGATACATACATTAAAACAATATAAATAGGTAAAAAGAAGAGAATCCTTGGTTGTTATTTCTGTATGTTATTGGTGAGCCATGTTGTACTATTCAGTCATTAATTTAGATATATTTATTTTACCCTAGTCATTCTCAGTGAACATAAATTGAGGCAGAATTGGTTGACAGAATATTGACCAACAGTGCAAGATGATCAAACCTATGATAGTAGAGAAGATAGTGGGACCATAATTAAGTAGGCATTAGCTAATTTGCATTTCAGTGGAATCAAACCCAAATGGGAGAGTCGGGTCATAAAGTCAGTGTTTAAGAAGAATATTGGGAATTATGAATTCTTCTTGAAAACCCCCAGTAAATCTTTCACTTGAGACCAGTATACCATTCCAGTAAGATGCAATACAGCCAGTTTTTCCTCCAGCAGTGGGACATCCTGCCATTACATCCTGGGAAATTAGGGATGTAGACTGCTTGCCTTGAGGGCCTATGAAGCAATACAGAAAAAAATACTTCTCTTTAAGCACTGGAATCACCCTAGTGGTGAGATGCTCACATCAGGAGAAACACAGGAGATCTGAGACTGAGAAAACCACAAATCACATCTGTGTCATGCTCACTTTGAGCCCTTGGGTGAGCTGAGTAGAATGGCAGTGGAATTATGCTAGTTACACTAACTACTTAAACTTTGTCCTATTTTTGCTATATGAAAATAGTTGGGACTTCTCATCAGAAAATGCATGTATGATGTGACATTGAAGTATAATGTATAATCATGTAATTTTAAATATATATTTTTTAATGAAAGAAACTTTATAATTTATAACACAAGCAAGGCTTTAACTTCCAGGCAGCTTAAATTTATGTTCCCTAAGATTTTGGACAGAGGAAAGGGATGAAGAAGAAACCCAAAGGCGTGTTGACTGAGAGAATAGATTAAAGTGGGTGGCAAAGAAATGCCAGTTATAAAAGGGCCTCAGTGCTGTCAAAGGCTTGTGAACTTCCAGACTGGTCTAAATAGGATACTGAAAAAGGTCTGCATAGTCACTATAGGTCTTTAGACTTAAGACTCAGAAACTGATTTGCAGTAGCCCTTCTATGAGCAATTGGGTAACAGGGATATATACATATATTCAATTACCAAGACAATAAGAAATCCTTTAGTAGAAAGGTGTCCTTGGGCCACTTGTTATTAATACTATGTTTCTAAAGATTGTTTCACCAACAACTGGGAGGGAGTGTGGAAGCAGTAAATGGTTTTAACTATTATAGGATTATGAGGCCTAATACGCCCTCTTCTCTCCTAGAAGAGTTAGCTCATTAACTCATTAAATAAACCAAAATACAATTGCTCCTTTACTTGTGATGAGCCATGTCCCCATAAACCCACTGTAAGTTTATCATAAAAATATTGCAGGTTGAAAATGCATTGAATACCCCTAACCTATTGCACATCATCTCTACCTTAAATGTGCATAGAACACTTACATTAGCCTACAGTTGGGCAAAGCCTATTTTGTAAGAAAGTGTTGACTATCTCATGTGATTTATTGAATACTGTACCAGAAGCAGGAAACACAGATGGGTATTTAGGATGCAAAAACCACAAAAACAGATATCAGAAAATGCTGGCAACATTGCCCTGTAGAGTCTAGTCGTTCACCCGCGTGAGCCGCAGCTCACTGCCCCTGCCCGGCATCGCGAGAGAGTAGCCTACCACGTATCATGATCCGAGGAAAAGATCAAAAATTCAAAATTTGAAGTATGGATTCTACTGAATGTGTATCACTTTCATGCCATTGTTAAGTTGAAAAATTGTAAGTCAAACCATTGTAAGTCAAGGACTGTACTCAGCTGTCAAGGTAACTTATCAGAGTACCTTTTCCATGGAAAGTGTTAACAAAAATATGATTCTTTCCTCTTGGCTCCTTTGCTTTTGGTTTCCTAGACACCATTCAGGTATGTAAAAAGTGCTCTAAAATGTTAAATATTTATTTAGCTCATGTTTAAACAACTTGCATTAGTTATATTTTAGATTTCTTGATAACATTTCAGACATTTCATTAGACTTAACAAGCAACCTCATATCATTTATATATTGACAGAGCATTTCTCTAAGTCATTTTTTTCTATAGATGGTAAATCCCATCTATTTTACCTTGATTTTTATTAAAGTCTGTTTCAGGTGGTTGTATGTTCTGAGATGCTTCTCAAATTTTCTTCCTATCTGGAGCCTGTCAAAGATGAGTGTTGTGGGAAAAATACGGGCTTTGAAGACAGGTAGACCTAGGTGAATGCATCAACTGACTGATTGCAGGACTACTGCTTGATCTCTCTCTTAGTTTTCCCATCTGTAAAATAGGAATAATTAATCCTATTTTATAGGGTAACATACAGTCCAATGACTGGTACATAGTAGGTGCTAGATACTTAGCTTTCTTTTCTATAAAAGGTTTTTAGAAGGAAAACAAGATATTTTTTTACCTTAAATACTTTTCACAAGAGTTTTTTACCAAAGGGCCAAATATGGCCTACACAATGATTTTTAAATCAACTTTGAAGTAATTGCCAACTTTAAACATCAGTAACTGTCACATAAAAATCTGTGTTTCTCATTTTTCTTGAAAAAGTGTATCTTCTGGCATACAGCATCCCCGTTCCTGTATGAACTCTAGGCAGAAGCCGAGTATCAGCTGCCCCTTTGGACAGAACATTTGCTACACAGCTCACCTGCAGTCATTCAAATGACCTCTGTAGGCCTTTGCATCTGAGACACCTTCACTATACTCTCCTTTTCCTAATAAATATTCATTTCATGATATTTTGACCAAAGAAGAACAAATGAATATTTGTGTACAAATAAATATTTGTAGTACTTAAATTAAAAAACAACAACAACAAATTGAGATCTCGTTTTGGTATGCTAAGGTGATCATTCTTTCCAAACTGAAAACTGGACAGACTTGTGACCCGAAGACGAGGCTGAATACTTGCAACTGAGGCTTCCATAAAGAAAGTTTGTTACTGTGGCTCTGAACCACGTGGACACTCAATGAATGCTGTTGACTGATGACTGTGAATTTTCAAGGTGGTGTTTTCAGTTTTTATTGCCCTTGTCATGGATTGCCCTGGAATGTGGTGGCAACTACACACCATTTGTAAAATTAAAGTGCTACGTTCATCCTTGAAACAAATGGCAAAGCTATTTAGGATTGGTTTTAATCTGATGTTCTGGCAAGGGTCCCATTGGGACACACAAATTAAAACATCATCCTGGGTCAGTTATAGCCGTGTGTCTTTTTTTTTTTTTTTTTTTTTTTTGAGACAGAGTCTCACTCTGTTGCCCGGGCTAGAGTGAGTGCCGTGGCTTCAGTCTAGCTCACAGCAACCTCAAACTCCTGGGCTTAAGCGATCCTACTGCCTCAGCCTCCCGAGTAGCTGGGACTACAGGCATGCGCCACCATGCCCGGATAATTTTTTGTGTATATATATTTTAGTTGTCCATATAATTTCTATTTTTAGTAGAGACGGGGTCTCGCTTTTGCTCAGGCTGGTCTCAAACTCCTGACCTCGAGCGATCCACCCGCCTCGGCCTCCCAGAGTGCTAGGATTACAGGCGTGAGCCACCACGCCCGGCCAGCCGTGTGTCTTTTGAATGGGAAAGACTCGATGACTGGTTTGACGAAAGCCTAGTGAGCTGCTGAGTGTTATTAATTTGATTGTCTCAAGAGAATAATGAAAATAGGACCTATTGTGTATCCCTCAGGCTAAAACTGTACACCATTATCTATATGAACAATATCTGAAGAGCCCCCCACAGAATATATTTCAGGGAAAGAAGAGTTGAGCACAATCATACCTTTAATGTAGAAATAACCCTTAAATATGAAGGTAGAAACATGGCTGTAAGTCCAAAATGAAGATTATATGAGAGAGAAAATTCTAGAGACAGAAACCTTGAGATCTATTTCTAGATTATTTTGACACTCATTCCTCCATGGTGTTCTGTTTGGGCGATAACCATCAGGTATCACAGTGAATATTACAAAATATCACATTTGTGTTTTCTAGGGTCTTCATTATGATTTTTCTGAGTATATTCTCTTGATGAGACACAAGAGTGTGGTAGTTAAAAGGAGTCTTTGGAATTAGATTGCCTGTACATGAAGTCAGACTCTAGCATATATTAGCCGCCTATGGGACCTTAAGCAGATTACTTACCCTCTACATCACCTCACTTTCCTCAGCTAAAAAGTGGGGGTAATAATAGTGCCTTCCTGATAATGTTAGTGAGAAGAATAAATGAGATAATGGCAATCATCTCTCAGCCCACAGAAAGGCCCAATAAATGCTGGTTGTTATTGCTACTTACCTTGGTCTAAGATGCTCTTCAAACATGACCCAGGTTTGCGTAAAGTAGATTTGGTATTCCAGTTACCAAATCTAAAGCAAATTGAAAAAAAGAAGCTTGGCTGCTCTGAATGTATTGTGAAGTGCTATAAATTATCACATCCAAGAACAACAGTTTCATCTGTTAGTTGACAAATAATCATCAGAAATTAGCTGTTTGTCTAAAGCCTGAAGCTGTAAATTCAGATACCAGGGAAAAGGCACCTTGAAAAGCAGACTTCAGAATATGGGAAACCTAGGACATCTAAGTCTAAGATTATCTTGGACTTCTACTTATCCCAACTCTGCTTCTAATGCAGTGTATATAATAACACCAGGGAACGGGGGATTTAGCAGTGGACTTTTTCATTTAAACTTGAACCCTCCTTAGGCTATGGGCTGTAGGCCGTCCACTCATTTGCACCCACCATGCAATCACCTGGTAGGAAACTTGCTCATTTTAGCAGGCTCCTTCCACCCCCGTGGGCTGTGGATGGCACTGATCCGTGGCCCATGATTTAGCCTAAGAAAAATCACTATGTTTAAATCTTATTCAACACTCACTATTAGTAAGTTTCTCTCCACTCATCTTTGAAGATTTAATCATGTGTGCTTTCTACAGTAAATATAATCCTCCCAATGTTTTTTAGCTTTTTTTTTTTTTAATCTCAATTTTTGTTTGTCTCAGGAGTCTCACTGGGATTGTTTTTAAGGAACTGGTGGAACCAGAGGTCCCTAGTTACAAAGTCTGTCACATCAGAAACACCTTCTCTAGTGAAAATCATTTTTATTTTTGGTATAGTTAGCAGATCATGATCACACTCACTCCTTATTTTCTGCATGTTATAGTTCTGGTGCTGGTTCCACAATTCTGTGTCTTCACGAAGTATCTACCTGGGATGGACAGGAAGTGAATGTGAGGATACACAGAAACACATACATATGACATAGAGGATATACATATGTAGTCTATTTTGCAGACTGTAGTTGCATTTTATAGTCTATGGCTACATAGTTTAGTGTGTGTGTGTGTGTGTGTGTGTGTGTATGTGTGTAAATGACTGTGTGTCTTTGCCTACTATGTGTGCAGTGCAGGAAATTGATGGTTTCTCTACCTTTGTGGAAACAGAACTTCTGAGAGCAGACAACTGCTTCCATAGAAACACTGCTACCCCAAATTTCCATTATATTCTTTTGGCATGCTCCAGTTTTATTTTGGTTTGGGGTTGCTTTTCCCTTTTGTGGGGTTCCCCATTTAAATATCACACAATTATTCTCATTTAACTGAAAACATTATGTGTAAAACTGCTGGAAAAGTGTTACTGTTCCATTAAAGATGTTAGAGAACTGAACAAAAGGGACTCCAAGAAGACAAAATATGAGGTGAAGAGGAGGAATATAACTTTCTTTAATTGGCATGCTAAGCATGTAAGTCTGATGCTAAGTATAACTAACAAATGTTGAAGATATTTGCATTTTTCATGTGGTTTTTGGACAAATGTGAAATATACTTTTTGGGCTTTTAGGTAAGGCCTGTCAAAGAGTGCTTCATAATCAAAAAGTAGCTCTTGGTCTCTGCACACGTACTTCCAAGCATGACTTGTCAGAAAGACTGGCTGCAATGCACCCCCTTAGCGTTTCTGCACTTTTCCTTCTGTTACTCTATAATCTAATTCACAGAATGCTTGGTGATTATTTTCTCCATGGAATAGTATCTCTTTTCATAAGGCAGGAAACTTATTTCCTCCTTGTTTTTGTTTTGTGTTTTTTTTTCCATTCTCCTTCCTTACCAATATCTGGAATAGTAATTGGTATGGTCTCGGTGAATATGTCCCAGACTCCTTCCATCTCGCTAAGTCTTGCTAATAGCTGCTGGAGTTGACATGGTAAGCAAACAAAGCAGGTATCTGTAACCGTTTTAAAGAGTTCTCAAAAGGCAGTGAATCTAAAATTCACCCATGATTTCTGGGCCCCACTTCCCAAGATTCTAATTCAGAAGGCCCTGGCAGTTCCTAAGAATCCGCATTTTTGCACGCTTGTCTAGTGCAACATTTCTTTATGGATCAATGGTTTCCACAGCTGGTAGAAACTGGTTGAATATCCTGGATATCTTATTCTTCACTATGACTGAACATCAGCATTTACAGTGGATGTTTATAAAAATGCCTGGGCCTCACACCCAGAAATTCTGATTTATTAGGTTTAGTTTAGGGCCCAAGCATCTGTATTAAAATATTAAAATACCCCTCCACCGCCACGACAGAACTCCACAGGTGATTTTTTTTTTTTTCTGTGCAGCCAAGATTGATAACCACTGCCTTAGCCCTTAACCTCACGATGTCGTTATTTGAATACTCCTCAATGACTACCAGGTAGAAAGCTGGAAAAGGTTGCATTCCTGTGAATAGCTAATACAATCAGGAAAGGCCAGATGATCAGCTGCCCCTCATTTATACATTGATTAGGCCTCAAAATATGACAAGCTCAACTTAACTGCTAGGGAAAGAGTAAATGAGACCAGTAGGTATCTGGAAAATAGAGACCTCATATTTTATTTCTTACATGTCACATCAATCTACCCAGTTAAGTGATTAAAGGGGAGACTCCAAACTGCAAAGGGAACCAGGCCCTGATTTGTTCAGGGTCATGGGCAATGGCTCGAAACCATCTTGTTTGCAGATACTCCTTTCATGCTATTAGGCTGTCAGTTGACAGACTTTGCAAGATTTATGGCTCAAAACTCAAGTGTACACATGTGCGAGAGGGCTGGATGGGGTGACGGGTCGGACGAGGCCAAAGGAGCAGAGAGACAGTGCAGGAGTGTTGCCGTGAGGGCCGGAGCTGGCCATTTGGGATTGGGCGTCAGTCTCTCCCTCTCTCTTTTGTTTGTTCCTCCCTGTCATCCCAGTAAACCTTATTTTTAGCTTCGGGAATTTCTGCTATAGGAAATTAAAATAGAAAACGAGACTTCAAGTGGAAACACCTAGTGTTTAGGAAAAAATTCTTAGGGGGCTTTTAATAAAGCCCTATTGAGGGTATAATAAGAAAGATTTAGGATCCCTGTCCCTAGGAATTGATAATATTTCTCATTCTTTTGAGAAAACTGTACTTTCTTAGTATAATATAATAATATTTCGTAAGTATATTTTGTTGGGCCTATTAACTTCTTTCTAACTTGTTTGAATTGAAATTTCCGATATTTAAATTCCCGCTTTCTCTTCACAGTAGGAACAGTGACCTCCTACATCTTTGTGTTTTTTCCTCAGGTATTTTTCTCTTTCCGGCAAGGAGGGAACACCTTGCCTGTTTCTGTGAACCACGCTTCCCACTTGCTTCCTTCCTTCAATCTCTCCAATCCAAACTGAATTTTTTTTTCTTTGAGACAAGGTCTTGATCTACTGTGCAGGCTGGAGTGCAGTGGTGTCATCCCAGCTCACTGCAACCTCAAACTCCTGGCCTCAAATGATCCTCCCGCCTCAGCCTCCTGAGTAGCTGGGGCTGCAGGTGCCATGCCTGGCTGATTTTTTTTCTATTTTTTGTAGAGACAAAGTCTCACTTTTGCTCAGGCTGGTCTCAAACTCTTAGCCTCAAGCAATCCTCCAACCTTGGCTTCCCAAAGTGCTAGGGTTATAGGCGTGAGCCACTGCCCTAGCGCCCTGCTCACACTGAAACTTTCCAAAAGGAAACGTTACCATGTTAGTTCCCTGCTTTTGAAGTCCTTCTGGGTTTCTCCAGGGCTTATTAAATGCAAATTTAGTTTGGGACCTGGAATTTGTTCCCACTTCCAACTGCAAAGCCTTTCTGCACACACACACACACACACACACACACACACGCACACACCCCTACAGAGTTCCTCATGCTCTCTCAAGTCTGTGGATATGCTCTTCCTTTTGCATGGATTTCTCTTTTTCTCTAGAAAAACTTATAAACTCCAACCCTGACTTCAAGACTCAAATACTGCTTTCTCTGTAAAAACAGAAATGTTCCCCCTCAATCAGACTGTGTCAGGGGTCCCTTTTCATATGCTTCTGAAGCACCCTATACGTACTCTTCTGCTAAGCACCCAAGTGTTATAATTGCGATAGATGATTGTCCCCTCAGAGATGGCATTTGAAAGCAGGTTCAACATCTTACTTGTTTGTCTCCATTGCCTCCTAAAATGTGGAGCAAATCATAGTTAAGGTTTTAAGAACTGTCTATTGGCCAATTAAATAAAATGAAAAACAACCAAAATCAGTCTAGAGGTTTGCCCAGAAATATGTTTTGGGGGCAGAGGGAAAGCCTTACGGTAAAATATGTGGGGAATAAACTATGAAGTTTCAATTTTTCCTGTTTCTATGGCATCCGCATTTAACAAAGCCTACCTAGGACCACCGTATTCTGGAACCCCAGGAGCTGGAAGTGGTTCTTCAGTAGGATAGCTATTCGCCAAGCCTCATTTCTTGGTTTATGGTGGTTTGGGGGGAGGGGCAATTATCCCCAAATTCCACGTGAATTCATAATGATGTTGTAGATGAACTAGTATAGGTGCAGTAGCTTGGCAAAAGTTTCTCATTAGTGGCATCACAATATGCTACGTCCTCTGAATCCAGAGCATCATTTTGATTAGGCTGTTGGAAGCCAAATTCCATTAGTTTTGATAATTAGGGAGAGTATTTTGTACCCTATGAATTCACAATATACTTGATAATTTATGTATTAAAAACCATGAAAATATTTTGTTTAAATGCAAACTAAGTATTATAAATCTTTGTTGGTTTTCAGGTTTTATCACTCAAATTCAAATGTGTGCACATGTGGGGAGACAGGTTTTGCCGTGGGCTGAGAATGACACCAGAAAAACTTCAGATGACAGAGGTCCTAAGGGCATGTTTTAAGCCCATCTCTCCTGTTGCTGTGCACATCTGAGTGTAAATGAAGTTTTTCTTATCTGGAAAAGCAGTGACCCCGCCACCCCTTTGCCTGGCTTCTTCCCTCCTGAGAGTGCGTGCTCACCTGTGCTCACAGGCACGGCTCCTGGTTATCACGTGGTGTTTGTCCTCCTTTGTGCTGATCAATGCAGAAATGTCACCTGCAACCCTGCGATCCCCTTGCGGAGGTGGCACCAGTTCCCTGTCCCCGCAGTAGTTCTGCCTGCTGTTTCATGGACTGCAGAGGAGAGCTGCCTTGTGTTTTTAGTGTTTCCCATGAATTTTGTGAAAGAGCCCTTTTATTTGATTTTTGTCTTTCCCTTTCCCCAGGAATCTGACACGAGCCCCTGAGAGAAATTGTGGGGTCAGGAAACAATCTTGAGCCATATAACCTGCTGTACTTAAAAGTGCCACTCTCCTCTGAAAAAATTCATCGTCCTTACACTTAGTTTACGAGCCTCTGTTATTGTTTTCTCCCAGGACACTCCTGGTGGTTCAGGCAAATACACACCTAATGAACTCATTCCAGCAGCCCTCCAATCAGCTGGCTATGCACAAGACTGAACAGCCCTGGGAGTGAGTAGTGAGGGTGGCATAACACAGCCTGTGTCAGTCAGATCTGTAGCTTACTACGTATCTGTAGTGAAGTTCATATGACGAATGGCCAGACGGAGGACCCTCAAAGTCCTTGAGGGTAATAATTTTCCCAAGGCTCCAGTTATGCGGCATCACATTTGACATCCTAATCTAGGTCCTTCTAACCCCAGAACCGCCATGCTTTTAATTCTTCTCATTTCTTGTCTAACTTTCTGTCGCCAGCCTCGTGCCAGACATAGAGTAGCTCTACCATAAATGTGGAATGAATGAATGAGAGCAGGAACCCAAACCATGTTTATATCAGCAGTAAATGCATTGTGTGGGAAGATGCTAATGCTGTGTATGAAGACCATACACAAGTAAAACTATTGTGTGTAATGGTTTATTTTGATATATCATCTATTAAAAATTATCTCCAAGGAACTGATATAGAATGTACTATAACAGCTTGAATTTTTTAAGACATAACTCAGAGTCTTCATGACCTGCTTTAGAGTTGATGATGAATTCTGACAATAATTGTTGAAAATGAATTTTTTTTTCCTGGAGGATTTAAAAACGTGTCTCATGAAGTTTTCTGTAAGATATCTCTTTGGGTATATAAAATGTTAAATAATACATTTACAAGTCAGTACTTCCTCAAGCAAGGATATAGCAAAAGTTGGTGACCTTTATGTCTGTCTTAGTAAAAATGACTTTTATTTACTTGAGAAGGATCTTTTAATCCTGAGGAATCCTGAATTTCCATGTGATTGTCACTATTCACCATAAGAATCACTTCACTTTCTCTAAAATGTAGTATCATTCTTTGAAAGGAGTTGATTTATCTGCTCGGGAAATGTTACATTACATTCAAGAGCTGCACATGCCCTATCTTTGTTTTTCATGGAAATTCAGGTTGTAGTAATAATGTTTATTTGCTCTTATTAAGATAGAGATAGCATACTAGGCTCTGCATAGTATACTATATATGGACACATTTGCATCCATAACATGCACAAGAATGAATCCTCAGTACCTACAGGCACATGCCCACCTGCCCATCTTTTCATAGATACATGAGATTTTCCTCCTGCCCTGGGAGTTTGATTTACACAATGATGAGACTTCTTTTATACTTACTAATTCTATTCTCTATTGTATTCCAGAAGGCATCATATTATCTGCCTTGTCCAATTTGCTTCTGTGTCTCATTAAAGTGGCCTGCTGTGAAGCTAATTTTTCTTGCTCATTTTATTGATATTTTGGGAGAGTGAGATTTTTTTCCAAGCAGTTCCTGCTTTAGTATAGGGTTGTAGTAGCTGTCAAAAGAAGGCTTTAAAACCATCCTCTAAAATAAATCAAAAATAAAAGCAGCTTATTTTAGTATCTCTATTGAAATATAAATTACAGGTCATTGATCTTTTCCCCACTTCCTAGCAATTATTTTTATTGAAGATTTTTTTTTTAAAGTAAGACAATGCAATGTATTTTAAAAAGCAAATAAACAAACCTCAAGAATAAGAATAGCACCAAATGGGTTTGTAAATGGCTATGACACACATTTAGTAGGAGAAAAAAGCATAATAAAACTTAGCTTTGTTGTTATTTACTACAATAGAAGATAAAATGTACCAGTAATTAGGTTAACACAATTCTGAATCAATCTAAAATCTCACCATGAAGGGACAGTTTAAGTCTACAAGTTTGGACTCGATTATTCTTATCAGGTCAACTACTTTTTCAAATATATATAAATTTTAAATAACATATAAAGATGCCAGAAAACAGAAATGAAAGGATGCAATACAAGGAACATTCTTTTCTTCTAAGAGATGGGCAGTCACACGCTCTGCCTTCGGAAGGCAGATGGCAGTCGAGAACACTGAGGAGGCAACAGCTGCCTGGGTTTGAGCCCCGGCTTTGCTGCGTCCCTCTGTCTCTCTAAGCCTCAGTTTGTCCTTCTGCAAACTGGGGATAATTAGATTCTTTCAGGGGCAATAACGGAATAACTCTTAGTAAAGGACATAGTCCCTGATGTATAGTAAGCACTGTATCAGTGCTTAAACATAATTTGTTAAACAAAATAAAGATCTCAATAACTGTAGTCTATCAGAAATAAAACAAATATTGTTTAGAGTAACAAATTGCTGTTTAGTAAAACAAAGAAAATGTGTACCTTCTGCAGATCTACCTAAGACTTTGCATTGAAAGACAGAATTGTTTTCCTTTGTGATATATTCTCAACTAGAAGTCTCCGAGCCAGGCAGAGGGTCAGGAGGGAGAAATGCTAACATCATATTACCAGGGGCAAGTCCAGAAGGGCCGGCAGAAATCACAGTGCTGCTTCTGAAGGTTTTATCAGCTCAGCAGTGAATACTGAGTTCAGCTTATCTCTTCCAACCTGCTCCACAGGCCACCAGTTCTATAAATTGTTAATAGGTGTCTTTGGAAGAGGTTCCCAAGTAAAATAAATTTGCCAAATACTGGGTTAAACAAACTTAAATAACCATCCTTAGAGCTTTTAACACATTTAATATACATTTCAATACTGTAAGAAAAGCACACATGATGCATCATATCCCAAATTTATTTCACCATGGTTTCCTTTTTAAAAATCATACAACTATTATTATCTTCCTAAAGATAGAACATCATTTGGGAAATATTAAAGTAATTTTTTGGTCCTTCTCGTATTATACAGAGAAGAACTGAATAAAATAAATGAAGTTGGCTTAGAAAGAAGAAAAAATGTTAATGATAGCTAGCAACTAAATAACATTTTAGAGCTTTAACATATTTTCATAGACATTATTTTCTTCAGAAGCATATTTTCCTCTTTTGTATTCACTCACTGACCCTCCACCTCATTTCCCTTCTCCTGAAATCGTAAGGATGGCACACTAAGAACCCAGCCGTTCCAGTTCCAAGTAATTACCCCCTCATAAAACACTTTGCTTGTGTGCTCAAAGAAGTGAGTTAAAAGGCATTTACTGCAACCCTGTTTTTAGTAGCCAAAAGTAGAAATCATCTAATGTTTATCAAAGAGGTAGTGAGTAAACAAAGTTCCTGCAATCAGACAATACATGTTAGTTAAAATGAATGAACTAGCTCTACATGTAATGGCATGAATAAGTCTTAAAAACATAATTTGGAGTGATAATAAATGGCACAAAATTAAACAAGGCAAAAATATGATTGAGTTTTTAAAATCGTTGGCAAATAGCAAGGAGAAAGAAGAGGTACTACAGGTGATGGTGACCTGAGTGATGTGAGTTAATTGCTCATAGAAATTTACATAATCTTATCATTAGTAGAAGGCTTGGAAAATCAGGAGAGCCGCAGTGGTTTTAATGTGCTCTCTCTTTCACTGTTTCTTGTGTTGCTCTGTACTTCCTGAGAATCTCATTAACATTCAAGATTTTATTTATCAACTTATATGCTAATAGCACACACATTTATATTTCCACCTCACACTTCTCTCTGAAACAGCAGGCCTATATATTCATTGGCCAACCGAACATCTTCACTTGGATATCTCACAGAGAACTCAAACCTCACATGTCTTCAACAGTTCATTATTCCACACTACCCTTTCCCTCTCCTGCAAAGAAACAAATAAAAAAGTTACTTCTCTTCTTTTACTTTCTATATCTTACTTACTAATGACACTGAAGCCAACGCCTAGCTATCATTCCAAACCTTTCCCCCACAGCTGATGTCATTAGATTCTCTCCCTTATTCCTCCTTAAATCCTGTCCAGCTCAGTCCCTCCTCCGCATCTCTTCTCCTCCTCCTCCAGTTCATTTACCCTGACAATGTTTTCCTGAGTTCCTGTACTGTCTCCTCAAACGTCTCCTTGCCTCTAGTTTTGTTGTTCTCCAAAGCATCCTCTGCATATTTGTCTGACCTCCCTAACTCTTGCAAATTCTTAATTTTTAGATTAAATCTAAACTCCTCAGCATGGCATCAAAAGTCTTCATTGGTTAAACCGATAAGTACTACCCCTTTAACTATTACCTCTAACCACTCCTTCCTTCTATTCTTCCTTTTCCCTTTTTCTCCCCCTTTGGCTCTTCCTGGCTCCAGCCACATCAACCTGCCATTTTTTCCTTTGCGTTTCCGTCTTCCTGGAATGCCCTTCCCAACCCTGGCCCTTCCATGTGCCTCTATGTTTCCTTTAAGACTTTAAGAAATACACTTATTTTGTATTTCTTCATAAATCAAAAACTATGCAATAGAAATGTCACATATATTTTTATTTACAATTTTTCTGATCAACTAGGATGAAAACAGTAAAAATGAATGCATTGTATCTCTAAAAGCAGTATTAGAATCCATTGGACTGGTAAATCTAATCTAGAATAGTCTATGACATGGAATATAATTTCTGAAATAAAATAGGAATTTTTATGATTTATGAGATATTTGTGGATTTATAAATGCAAATAGATTGCCCTTCAGTTTTAAGCTTCTTCAGGGTAGGAATTGTGTGCGTTCATTTTATAAGCTCCATAGCCCATAATTCTATGTTTTATACATACGAGTCACTAAACAAATGTTTGTTATATTGAAAAAATGATTATGTTAAGATGTGGGAACATGTGATATCATAACATTTAATAATATAATAGGTATTACTTTACCTCACAGAAATAATGCAAATGTTAACAAAATGTACCCAAAGAGTTTTTGAAATGTCACTTTAAAAGTGTGAATGTTACTGTTTAGGTACTCCCTGTAAATAAATGATAAAGGGTGTTTGTAAGATATCTAGAGATATATTTAGTTTCCTCTCTACTAGATGGCCACTAAAAAAAAAAAAAAAAAAAATTTTATACTGCTTAGTTACATTCTGGATTTTAAAAAATATGACTTTGAAAAATATCTTCTTATTTGTAAAATACTTAGAATAAATTACCATTAGGGTTGCCTTCAATATTAACACCAAAATTACGTCATAGAAAATAATTCTTTTTTTTTAAGGCAATTGAACAAATAACTTATTACCTATCTTTTACTAACAATTCCTAATTTAAAACAGAAACGTAGGGGAATGATGCAGTAATATGCTGAGGTTGGGAGCATTTAGGTAACACAGGTGAAAAGTAACCTTTAAATATTTGCACATCTCTTTCTCCAGTTTTCACTTTCTTGTCATAAATACTTATACAAAAAATTGGCTTGCTATTTAGCACATTGGTAATGATTTTGTATGATTAAGTATGTGTTTCCATTCATAGACACTCAGAGTAATTATCAATTAGGACAGATGAATCTAATTTACAATTTTATTCTTTAATAGTTTCTTAAGGATTATACTAGTTGAATAGACAACATTACAATTTTTCTCCTTGATAAATTAAATGATCATTGTGGTTTAAAAAGTGAATATTATATGCCTATGAGTGAGAAAGTATGTAAAAAAATATATGTACATATATATATAAATATAGGAACTTTTTTAATTAAAAAGGAAACATATTTCATTGTAATGTTTAGATTTGACAGTAATTTAAGCAAGAAAGATTTAAGTTTATATAAATTGAAGTGTGTATGTTTGAACAATAAAACATCAACTACAATTGCTACTGATGGGTATTACTTCTATCTCATAACAGCTAGTGTGTTCTGTGTCATAGAACACAGTATTATTGTGTATCAGGGGACTCATCGCAGAAAATGGAGTGAAAGGTACAAACTTATGGAATATTTTCTCACTAGAGATCATTGCCTGAGACCATAAGTAGAAAAGGATTAGTTGCCTCATGGGCAAATATATATGCTTATTTTTGTAATAAACCACTCAACCTATAACAAATACTATACAATTTAATTTTTACTATATTATTTTTCTTCTGTTGAAATAATTTTATCTTGATGAATGATTTGAATCCCGTCTGCCATTTTTGTCATTTTCACAGATTGCAGAATCAGGGCATCCCACTGCTTTTCTCTGCCTGGGGATATAGATGGAGAGAGAGAGATGAAGAGAGATAGAGAAAAGACAGAGAGATAAAAACAGAGAGAGAGAGAGGGAGAGACATCTACGTATATTTTTTAAAGCAGAGACACTGTGGAAGAGAGCATATTATTGAACAAGAGGTTAAAGAAAAGATAATTACTTCCATCTTTTTTCATTGGCTGTTGCTAACTTTTCCGAAGAGATTCATCATCATTATCAGAAAAACATACTGAAAACTCATGCTGCTTTCACACTCTTTAAGAGCCATTTAGACTGACACAATCCTTGTGTTCTAGGTGCCTATAACCCAAACCAGATAATGCTGACATGAATATACAAGGCAGAGATTGTAGAATACAGCTCAGAATAAATACCAAAAAAAGGGAATTAAAATTTAGGAGAAGACCCAGATGCAGGAGTGTGATGAGTAGACAAAAAGAACTTTGCTGAAGTTGGATCTCCTCTAATGCGGTATCTGTAAATAGATCTGGCACCAAGATTATTGTCGTATGGCTACCTCCCAGGACCTCGATCAGAAAGCCTACTGTTTATTAAGGTAAATACAGATGTGTCTACAAAGGAGCACTTCAAAATAACAGACTTTCTTAATGCTGTGTGACTAGTTTGGGCTTTTTTTGTTTGTTTGTTTAATCATTTGCTTTATCATTTGCCTTAGGTCATTTCTGAAAACCCTATTGTATCATTAACTGGATTATGCTATGATTTGAGTTTATTCCTTCATATTTAAAATGCCGTCCAGGGCTACCCTTCTCTGGTTTGCACTTAAGTGAAATTAAAAGTCTGACTGTTAGGTATTGCCTTCAGACCAGCTGAAATAGTTCCTCCAGCTTACATCCTTAGGGCCTCATTAGGAAGGGGCTCACAGCATGCCTGACACCACTTAATATTTGCAGAGCTCATTTACCTACATTGGAAACAAACCAAAAAAAAAAAAAAAAAAAAAAAAAGGCCAAATTCTACTGAAGTGAAGAAGGCTGAGGGCATCAGTGCCCATCATCTGGGTCACCCTTCTCTGTCGGAAGTGGATGACCCACCAGGCAGTGACTCCTTATCTCTCCGAAACTGAAAAAGACCTATTGAAAATGGGTCTTCAAGTACCTTTGTTGTTAAACATTCCACAGGACAAAATAGGTAACCCATAACCTTGAGAGAAAAGGGGAGTAAGGAAAGCATTCCTTTCCAAAACAAGATATGTTCTTTGTGCAAACCTAGATAGCCATAGTTTGTTCCCAGGAGAATAAAGAACATTCACACCATTTTGGTTCTGCCCTGATGGCATTCTAAGCTACGGTTTTTCCCTATTCAGAGATGCATAATGCGGTGGTCTGCAGTTCCTTTGAGAAAACTGGTGGACACTTTCTTCATTACTGTCTCTCTTTACTATTTTAAAACTCCTTGACTACTTGTGGTATTGTTAGATATGTGATAGATTAATGTGTCCATTTGGGGGAAATCTGGTGCAAATAATTATGGGTCAACCGCTGAACACTGTCTTGTCTATCAACCACCATTATCAAACTTATTTAGGAGCCATTACATTTGTTCACTTATGAAGATGATTTTGGATAAAACTAGATAAGGATGCCTAAGTCACATGTACTAGCTTGTTAATCTAGAAGCATCCTCAACCTTTGTATGTCATTGGTTTAGCTAGAGATTTTGAAGTACCCGATCTGTTTGTTAAAGAGGTTCTGGTCTATTGTGCCTCTTTCTCTAAAAGCACACTGGAGAGAACACGTCAAAAGCTCTTGAACCCCAGTAGGATTTTTATTTAATTTAATAGGATTTTTAATTTTAATTACTGCCAAAAAATTGCAGTGACCACCACAAGCTTAGGATTTTTCTAAGGTCTACTCTACTTCTCTGTTTGCTGCCTTCTGTTTACTTGCCAATATTCTCGAAGGAATAAAATGTCTTCAGCATTGCCCAACAGTTTTCCTTACCAATGATTTCTATTCAGTTTTCATGTTAACTACAAATTTTTCTTCCAAATTATATATCACATTGTTTTATCCTTTGTTTGTAGAGTTCTGATTTTTTGGGGGGAGCAGGGAAATTTCATGAATTTGGAATAGTTAGGAAAGGGTGCATATACATTTTGAGGCTCTTGTTCTGTAATACTGTATGGCTTCAATTGACATGCTAAAGAGCAGAGTGTGAATTTCCTTTTTGCCTGGACCCTCACTAACAATTATGTATTAAATTTTTTAACATTTGTCAATTTTATGGATGACAGTTTAAATTATTATAAGCAATGACTTTTTAAATTGTCTAATTCAACAAAATGTTATTAATAATCACTCTCCATTTCCTCTTTGCAGCGTTTGATCCTATTGGGTATATCTAACCCCTTGCAACTCTCATCTTCTTTTTATAACATTATCCTTAATTCATTTTTATCCATTTATTATTTTCTTTGTTTAGGTAATGTTCATTAATAGTAAACATACCGGCCTTGCCTCTGACCCTCTTGACATTTATACTCTCTGCTCTAGTAAACAAATCCAGGGGTATATTCAGAGTTTACAAATTCTGTATACTTCAAAGCTGACCCATGAAACATGGCCCATGTGACATTTCTGCTCGATAGTGTAGCTATCTTCAAATATTTGATAGAGAGTAGGACTTATAAGAGTGCGAGACGATGCCAATGGCACTTTCTATTGTTCCATTTCATTGTCACAATGGCCAAGGTTCAGTCAGAAGTGACTTGTCTGGACAAGATTATCTGGATAATAAGTGGAAGGTTCAAGCCTCTCTAGAAAAGGCCCTTTGGAGCTTGTCTGGAAGTCTGTCACTTTCTTTCAGGCAGGGATAAAACTTGGTGTTAGGGTAACAACACCTCAGAGTAGGAGTACCTGGAGTTAAGCCCACCACTTCACATGGAATGACCCCCAGCAAATGGAGTCATCTCTGTGTTCAGTTGACTCAGCAACAAAGTGGAGATAATGACACCTATTTTAACAAGGTTGTTGTGATCATTAAGTAATGCATATGATGATACTTTGCTAAGGTTAAAGCTCTGTAGGAAAGGGAGGTGTGTGTGTGTGTGTGTGTGTATGTGTTGGGGGCATATGTATGAGGTCATTCCCTGAAAAATAATTTTTACAACATCCTTTTGAAACATGTCATCATCTAGAATTTTTTGTATTAAGCTACTCTTCCCACTCATGTTGATGTTTGTTCAATTCAGTTTGGACCATAAAGGTATACAGAAGAAAACACTTCAGTGGAATTAAACCTACAGAAGTATCTCCTGTGTCCATCCTTTCCTCCCTCTCTCTCTATAATCATGATTGTAGTTTGGGCCTTCATATTTTCACCTGTAGTCTTTATCTAATCTTCCTTCATCCAGTTCCCTCTTGCATTGCATCAATCTTCCCACTGCCATTGGAGTGATCTTTCTAATAACAGAAAGTTGATACTGTCACTTCATGGATTATAAGCATTTAATGGCCTGCATTGCTTATAGGATGCAAGGCAAATGCCATAACGTACCTTATAACACTTACCCAGCCTCCCCTATCCTCCTGGTCCCTGGACATTCTTCTCCTTTTACCACATGCGTCATGCTCAGAGTTCAAGAAATACGATGACTGATGGTGATTCTCTTTCTTTTATTTTTTTCCCTACTATAGATCTTATGATCATCAAAACCTCAGGAATTTATAACATTTAACATATCTAACCACATTCAAGTAATTTCTCGTGTATTCATTTTTCATCACTAAAATTTACCAACTTCTTTCTAGACAAAATTACCTTTGACATTTTTATCATTTCATGATCTTCATAGTAGAGAAAATAGAGGCATATAAAGCTGAAGGCTAAGATGTTTAATTTTTGTCTCTTCACTGAGGGATTGATGTGTCAATAATTAGTAGATTTCACTTGTACAGTTCTAGTTGTAATGGTTATTTGTATTAAAACTTTAATTATTGGATACCCAGGGATAGGAAGCTTTGCCTAAAGGCATATCTTAGTTAAAAATATTTTTCCCATTATCTGTTGTTGTTGAAAACATTGGGGAGAATATACTTTTCTGTCCAAGTACAGTATTCTGAATAATGTTACATCCATAAGGATTGCAGATCTTTGCAGTCTGTCAGCATTATGTTTCTGCATAATTATTCACCTTGTCAATTACTCGGATATGAGTGTTGAATGAGTACACTGTTAGCTTGGATGATACTGATCCCAGAATATTCTCTGGAACTTGTTCCTTAAAATAAGCTGATAATATGAATTTGTTTTATCATATGCTGTCTTCTAAAACTAGGGTTAGAGAATAATGTATGGTTGAGAGTTCAGTTAATGAGATGCTGGGTGATTAAGTCATTTCTATGCCTAATTGATGGATAATGAGTTCATTGGGGAGAATTTATTGAGTTTCAAAACCAAGTGACAGGTTACTGTAGTGTTGACAGTCACAGGGAAAACATGAGACTCTCAAAGTCAGTAAATTCATTGAATATTTTCTCTTAGAATAGCATTTGTTACAAAATAAATCATTTTCCTTAAGATTCAGATTATTTTAAGCAATTTTCTATTTAAGAAAAGAGAGTTGAATCTGTAATATTTATGGGAATAATCCAAGGATGCAAAAGAGAAGCAGGGACCATGTTTTACTTATCTTGTGCCCTTGAATTTTGCCTGGCACATTGTAATAGTTCACTAAATGTTTGATGAATAAGTGAATGAATGGTTATATGTATGGATGGATGGATGAATGAGTGAATGAAATAAAGACTTGTTGAGAAGTCATGAAATCAGATATAATGAATGGAAACAACAGTTTACCCAATTCCTATGTATATGACGTACCTGAGAATGATTTCATGCCAAAACACACCATATCACGCCAAATGAATGCCATTTTTCAAAGTCATTGCTTTGATCCTTGTAGGCTACTGTTTAAAGTACTTTTCAAAATATTATTTTGTTTTTAATTTCAAAATAATTTTAAAGCTATATGAGCAAACAGCTTCAGTGCTTCATTATTTGATAAGAACATCTCAAAGTTTAAAAAAATGTATTACCAAGTGTTCTTACCTAATTTATTAATAGTAGACAAAAATGAGCTCAGAATGACTTTTTATTCTCTAAAAGTACATATGCCTTCAGAGGAGTTTTGCTTATTGAGATATATCTCAGATAATATGTTGCAGTTTCTGAATGACAATTCCATAAACAATTTGAGCAATGGGTTTATTGGAATAAGTTTTTTGTTGTTTCCAAGGAGACCACTTTGAAGGAGCAATACCCATTTGAAAGAATGCTTTAAAAGCCGTCTCATTAAGAATTATTATCTACACCTCAGAACTACATTTAATGAAATAAAGATTAATATGACTCGACCCACCCAGAAAATTACAAAGTTATAAATGTATATTGATGAATTTCTATAAAATCAATACTTTTTTCAAATACATATTCATTCTAGGTAAATGTGAATTAGTCCTGGGAACTCATGAGCAGCAATAATTCAGTCTGATTTATTTTATAAAATATTTCTGTGCAAAGAATGAAATTCTGAAATTTTAAAATGTAGTACTAATGGTTTCTCAATGCCAGGAGGATCAAGGATTTTTGTTTCATTAAATAAACATTTTTATTGCATTAGCTATTGTGGTATGAAGCAATGAAATGATATACTGCCTTTTCCAACGCCTTGCCCCCTCTTATGGGAGTGTTAGTATGACCTACATGCTAATTAATTTAGTAAAATCATTTGAAAGGTTTTGGTTTTCTAAATGTGTTGAATTTTTCTTTTGAAAAAACTGACCTTGGTAGAAACTGCCTTTACTTTAATAACTAGTTCACCTCTAACCTGAGTTTCAAAAACTCTCCTTTTAAAGGAACAAAAGTAAAATAAATAAGGTATTCTGAATTAGTAATCACTAAAAAAAAAAAAAATCACATATAGTATCTTATTTTGGAACATTTAGGATTAATATAGAGAACAGAGACAAATGAAATGTAAAAGAAGAATAAGAGGCAAACCCTGTTTTATGGATGCAAAAGTCCATGTTCACTGCTATATTATTACCGTTTCTATTTATTGTTTTTGAGTTATATATGTATTTTAATGCAGTAAATATTGGTGCTTCGCTTAATATGACAGATGGGATCAAGGGAAATGACTTAGCTGACTGATTTATTTATCTACATAATATGAAGGCAGTGCTTGTTAGTTTTCTATTAAGACAGGTTGTCTAACAAGAATTCATTTGCAAATCAGTTGTCGAAACTGAGTACATTTGCCCATAGGATAACTGTTATGAACTGAATCTGCAATCTAGTAAACCAAATCCCACTTAGATATCTGTTTTAAACATTGAATAATGTTGCCCCAGTGAACAAGGAAGCATTTAGAGATTAATGAGTTATACCTGTTGGCATTGAAAGGCGAGAAGCAAGTTGTGACTATAAAAGCTGTATTTGTTTCTGTGCATTTGTTTAATTATTGTTTTAATTAAGCTTATAATTTCTACAGAGTATAATGTTAAATATATTTCCTGTATTTTGAACTTAGTGCAATATTTAAATATGTTATAATAATCATATGTAATTCTGAGCATTAATTTAGCTCAATGAAGAATTTTAATGTTTTGGATTTATATTTACTTAATCAAATATTTATATATTATAAGTTTAAAATGCCTAACTATGTATAAGAGCACCAGGATACCACAGAAATGCTACTGAAACAAAAATGGAGATCAAATACGTTACAAAGCTGAAATGAAACTCCACTACAATGAAAATGGAAAGAGAACATTGAAAATAAAACATTAGAAATAAGAAGGAAAGTAAACTGTCATTAGGTTAATCAACGAGAAGTACTGAAAGTTAAACAGAAATAAGTTGTAATCATCGTGGACAAACATAAAACAGAATATATCTTATAACTTGGAACACTGCAGAGAATTTGGGTATTGTTTTTATAACATGCATACTTCTCAATTCATGTGATAAAACACCATTATTTACAAAAAGACATTATCTCACAAGTTTTCCCTTCTCAATTATTCCATGGATAAATTTTTAATTCTATAGAAAGAATATGATAATACCTTCAGAATCCTGTATTTCTTTTATTGTAGACAACTTATGCTGTTCTTTCAAGATGTCAGTCATTGAACTCATTAACTGTTGTATTTGGGAAAGATAACATTTATAATTGTTCTTGCAATGAAACATATGAACACATAAATTAATTGTATTATATCTTATTAAGTGTTAAATTCTGCTAGAATGATACTGTGTGCAGCTGGTTTAATATATACAGCAGGTAAACATTAGGCCTGATGATCTGTTGTAAGTTCTGGAAACTGGTGTGAGGGAGGAATGATTCCAGTAAGGTGGTGGGGGGAGCAGGGCGGCAAAGGCCAGAAGCCAAGCAGGGTATGATTCAGGGGAAGTTCTATCTAGTCTCAAGGGGAGCTGTGGAATGTAAATTACATTTCAGGGTTTTTATCCTCTCAAGGCAAGGGAGTTGGGCTTTCACACTGCTTCATCAGGCAGTCTTTGCTCTAAGCCTACAGGGCCTGACATAAGGGGGTGAGACACACTCCCAGGCTCCCTGCTCCTACAGTGGAAGAGGCCCCAGTTGCCTGAGGAGTACTTGGAGGGAAGTTTGTGGTGCAAAGCAGGAGAAGCAGAGCCCATACAAACTGGGAGTTGGGTGCTCAGGACCACTAAAGAGGGCGCCCGAGGTCTAAGTACCAACAATGTCCACAAAGAGAATTTCAAAGTAGAAACATCTACCTTTGTGGCATGGTTACCTTTTTTTTTCCGTCTACTGTCCCCTCCTGCTGCTGCCCCTCTACATTTTCAGGACCTCATGACTTAGAGCTGTCCCCAGATGCCCACACCAGGCCCACCCTCCTTCCTCAGACTGCTCCATGATTCACCACCTGTTTTCTCTCCACACCCGACTCAATGTCTCGTTTTGTTAGCATAGCTCAGCTAAGTATGGAGAAGAGACTAGTTTGAGTTCATTCACATTATGTTATCTTTTGTTTTTAATACTTGCTTGTTAACCTAAGTGAACATCTTATTCCTAGTATTTTAGACAGTTTAAGGAAAGACGACTTGAAGAAGTTTTTCAGCATGGAGGCCAGCACATAGGCAGAAAGTAGCCTAAGATTGTTAGTTTTGCTTTCTGCACGTCTGAACACAAAAAAGTATTTTTCTAGCTGCAACTTTTGAGGGGAAGCTTGCTTTCAAAAAACTCCTGTCATGATAGCAACATCAGGGAGGCAATGTCAAAAAAATAGGGAGTTTGATAATGAAGAAGTTTGGAAGCTCTTTCAAAATACTCAGAATACTTTAAACAAATGCTAAGGGAATAAAAAAATTAAATGAACATGTTTCTCACTTGTCTTAGAAATTATGAATTTTTTTTTTTCTGTTCCTCCTACTACCAGTGGGGCATGGCTAACTAAATTCTCATCTCTTACATTGGTTGACCTACCTGTAATTTGTTTGTAAGAACTCTCTGAAAATAATATGTATCAAGCGTGTTTGTCACATTCATTCTTCAAATATTCATAGAGGGCCTTCAGTGTGAAGAGACCCCTCGGAGCAGTGCTTCGAGTACAATAATACATGTTCTCAAGGAGGATACACTCATTTATATTCAGTTTCAAGTTCTCAGCCAAGACTAGAGGGCCAAGTGAAAATAATGCAAGAAATATTCTCAAAGTGTTTATCCAATAATAGATTGTGACTTTATTCCTGGTTAGAAGTCATGATTTACTTCCATAACCATCCCTTGGTAAGTTTTAAATTTTTTTTATTTTCAAAATAAAGTATATACCCAATTTTCAATATATAACAATACATAATTCTTATTATTTTAGTAATTATCATGATGTAAAATTGTATTATGAAATATCAGGGCAGAAGAAAGAAGAGAAACAGCATGCTTCTTTACTCCACAACTTTAAATGTGTTTTCGTCTCTCCAAATATTTTATTCTTTATATGTGGTATGTATACTTTTGCATCTTACCTTTTGCATTTAAAGTGAAATCATAAACATTTTTCAGTTATTAGAAACTCTTCATAAATCTTTTTTAACGCCTCCCAAACATTCCATTGAATGAGTTATTAGGTTACCAATTGCCTGATTGTTGGACACCTAACTTGTTTACAAATTTTTCTCTTTTGCCCTTTTAAAAGGGGTGTGAGCCAGACTTTTAGTGGTTGAAGCTTTCCCTATAGCATTGAGAAAGATGCATTAACACTTTACAGTCCTTTGTTGTTTAGCGAGCCTTTGCAGTCCTCATCTATCTTCTTCTTCCTGCCAACCAAAGCCATCTATTTGGAATAAAACTTTCTAACAGTAATAAGCTCTAGACAGGGCTGATTATGCCTTGTACTTCTGACCAACAACTAAAGTCAAGTGGCCTAGGATCTGAGCGGTCCTAAAGGGCTTACAAATAACAGATATTTCCCCAGGCTGATAGCATATATAAGCAGAAGGACACCTGCCTATTTTGAGATCAGAAGGAACCTTGACAGTTGCTCTTGGTTGGTGGGGTGAAGATTACTTCTGCTGTCCGAGATACCTGGAGAATCTTCTACAGGAACAGGACTCTCACAAGATGTTTGCATACAGGGAAGCCCATTAAATTGAAGTTGGCCCTTGCGTTGCTTCTGGGCATGTGCTGAGGGTTAGTCTGATGGGCTGAAAGATTGAGCTCCTAATTTACTTCTAGAGAATGACTTAGGGTCTCAAGGACTAGGGAGACGAAAGTACTTTGAAGATAAACACATATCGCGTGGGCTGCATGTGTGTGCGTGAGTATGTGTGTGTGTATTCAAGTGAGAACATTTCATTTGTTAAAGCCTGACTGGCACTTTGAAAGTGATAAAATCTGTTGTCCTTTTTCACAGACCAGGATCATCTCCTCGGTAAGAATTTAGGGCAGCAATTAGTCTGGCATCGATTTCCACACCAGAACATTTATGTATGTTTACTGTCCCAGAATCGCTTTCGTTTTAATGTAAAGTTACTTCTCGCCATTATTTCAGTGAAGTGTGCAAGAACAGGAGTAAGGTCACAGCATCCAGGGAAGAAGATGTCGATCACCTATGTATGTGTGAGAACAGCACCATGGATAGAATAGGTCCCGGCCAGGATAAGTTTACGTATTCCCATATCCTGGGCTTTTCTGGAAAAGTATTTTAGAAAGCACATATTACTTTGAAACAGCAGTAGGCGAAGTAATACCAAATTGTGATGTAATCATCAAGAAAACCATATTTGTAATAAGGTTAATTAAATTTGCTACAATCTTGAGACAAGCATCCTGTAAGTGTGCCAGTAAATCTGGTCTTGCTTTATCACACTGAGGGCACCCCCTCCCTCTCCCAGAACGAGTAGCTCGTTGCCAGAGGACACACGCAGGCTGGCAACAATAACTAATATGTTATGAGAGGTTAGACAAGTTTAAATAGGATTCGTCTCTGAACTGAAGGGCAAATTGTAAGAAATTTCTTTGTCTGCTTGTGATGCTGTTAAATTGAAAGCACAATGGGAGGTTTGGTGGATGCAACAAAGGTTGAAATGACAGACTGCTGTTTGGAGGAAGCATCGTGGTTTCGCCAGTGGTCCAGACATCTGCTGACAACAGCCACCCCTTGTCAGGGTCTGCTTCGCGCAGGGCACGAGAACACTTTGCACCATTTAACTCATCAGAGTCTTCGAGCTCTGCAGCGTGCTCTACATCAAGAATGTTTATGTAATAAAACAGAGCTAATTAAACATTTCAAAGGGAAACATTATTTTAACACTAATTAGATATGATTACAGTTCTTTTTTTTTCCTATGCCAGTGCTGAATTGCACGAAAGCACCCTCATTTTGTTTTCTTTGCTCAATTTTGTAGCAAAGTCTTATCGAATCACGCAAAACTATCGTGTCCTATGGCATTTATTCCAATATGATGACATGTCCAAAAACCTTTATCAAGTTTACGATGATTTAAACAAAAGAACAACAGCAGTAACAACAATAAACAGAATGTGTGCTTGTGGGTAGATGAGCATCTTAACTTATATTCACATATAGCCTTTTTTGAGAAACTTGAAAGGTGATACTCTGTTTTGTTTTTTATTTCAAACCTGTCAGGTCTGTACAAACAAAAAGTATCTCCATTTCACAGGTAGGGAACTCAGGGCACAGAGTGCATGAGCAGATCAGGAGCAAAGAAAGGCCAGCTAAGATGTGGGACCCACTCAGAGCTTGCTTTCTGGGGACATCCATCTATGAGAGATATGAAAGTCCTTTTGTTCAAGATAGCTAACATCCACCAGATAAAAACTCATGAAATGTTCATGAAAGCCATGCTGGATTGGTAATAAATAGACAAAAGACCTCTTTAATCAGTGACATATGAAATGCTGTAATACACTTTTAACTAATTAATGAATAAAAAAAATCTTTGAACTCTCCAAAAAAAAAAAAAAAACTAGTTGTACCCAAGACACATGTCAACTTACATATCTGTTTAGATACATGTATCTAAAGCCTAAAGAAATTCACGAGTTTTGAGATAAGATTTATATAGAATAGAAAAATGCTTGTATGTTAAAAAACAAATCAGTTGAAAGCCTTTTAATGATGGACGAAAACTAAGGTTTTTAAATGTTTGAATATTTCTTGATGAATTCAATGAGACATTTTCCTACCTTCTTCAAAGCTATTTATGATTAAGAATAAATATAGGAGAATATCAAACAGTATTATGATAGAATAAATATATTTTGTGTGGTCTTGAGCAACAGTAAGCTTATTTTTTTTTTTAACTTCTTGCCTCATATTCTGTGGACTCATACTTTCAAGAAGGAGAGAAATTGTCTGCACACTGGTTCTCTGCAGTCCTAATTAAAAAGAACTTCAATGAGAAGCTTTTCTTTTCCACTTCCAACCCAAGCTTCAGGGCATAGCAGTTACTGGAGAGTATATTGTGTTCATTTTGCAGTTTGAGTAGTTCAGGAAGAAGGAGTTGCCTTTCAAACACCGTGCAACTAATATGATGCCCCCAGGATGCTGCTGTCACGTCAAGGTTTCTTTAAGAAAATAAAAAGTAACACACACATAATCATCATCATCACCACCACCACCACCATCAAATATTTAAAGTTTCAACAAATATATTGAGAGAGAACTTTTTCTCAACTGTGATCATTCAATTGATATTATGGCTTTGATGATACCAATAACACCTAAATAAATTGTAGATGATAGATTATCTCATTAAATTGGCATATCTAATTGTTATAAACGTTCCAGTCCCTGCGTAGAATTTCCTTTTCATGAAATACACATTCATTATGGACACCTTTGCAGATATTTCTAAAACTTTGGAAAAGGAAACTAAAGGAGCACAATAAAAATACTGAGTAATTAAAATGTTGCTCTCTCCTCCTCCAATCAGGTCTCATTCCCCACTTTCTCATTGTTATTAATATCCCTGTCTTTCCAGTCCACCATGACCGTAAACATGGAATCACCTTTTAGTCCTCAATCTCTTTTGTCAATTACTCCTAATACGTTTAAAAATTACATGATTTTTTTTTCCTCTGTGATGTTGCTCGGTGTTTTTTCTTGCTATTCCACTGACACCATTTTTATACAGACCCTCTTCACCCTACTCTGATACATTGCCTTACAAGTGGTCTACCTTCCTAATTCTCTTTTTAAATCCATCTCCTATAAATTAACATGTTTTCTTAAAGCCTTTGCCTTGCTGATCCTTCGCTAAAAACTCACTCCCTTTCCACTGAGATTTCTGCCTTTGCCACCAACCCTGCGAGGACTCAAAACTGCCATCTGCTCATTTACCATGTCCAGGAGCTTTGATTCAGCCCTTATTTTATTTAGTGTCTATGGTGCATCTGAGTTATTAACTATTCCTCCTTTTTATAATTTTCACCTGTATTGGCTTTTGGGGCAATATTAGGCCAGATTTTTCTCCACCTTTCTAGTGACTCTATCTTAAGCTCATTTATAGCATCTTCTCCTATCCTTCCCTTAAATGATGATTATCTCTTAGGTTGTGTTTGACCTTTTACCTCCTATTTAGTCAACTTTCTTCGAGTAATTTTATTCAATCAGATTTTCTACATAGACAATTATGGTGTCTGTGACTAAAGATAGTTTTACTTGTTGCTTTTATATCTAGTTGCCTTTTATGGCTTTTTCTTGCCTTATTGCACTCCAGTACAAACTCCAATACAAAGTTGAATATAAGTCATGAAAGTGGACACATTTTCTTGTTCCTGATCTTAGGAGGCAACATTCACTCTTTCATAATTAAGTAAGATGCTACCTATAAGTTTTTTGTAGATGTTGTTTATCATGTTGAGAAGGTTGCCTCCTATACCTACCTAGTATGCTGAGAATTTTTATGAAGAATGGATGTGGGACTTCGCAGGTGCTTTTTCTGCATTTATTGATATGATCACATAGTCTTTCCTTTTAGTAAATTGTATTGACCAATTTTCAAATTTTAAAACAAGCTTGCATTCCTGGTATAAACTCTGCTTGAATTGATTTTGTTAACATTTTGTTAAGAATACCTGCATCTATGTTCATGAGTGATATTGGTCTGCATTTTTCTTGTAAAATATTTGTCTGGTTTGGTGTTAGGGTCTATTGACCTCATAACGTGATTTGAGAAGTATTTCTTCCTTTTCAACTTTGTGGAAGAATTTGTGTAGAACTTGCTATTATTTCTTTCTTAAGTGATTAGCAGAATTTACTAGTGAAGCAATCTGTTTAGATTTTTCTTTGTGGAACAGTTTTTTTTTTTTTTTTGCTATAATCTCATTTTAAAAATAGACATAAAGCTACTTATGTAATCTATTCATTCTTAAGTGAACATTGATAGTTTGTATCTTTTAATGAATATGTATAAGCCGTCAAATTTATTGGCATACAGTTAGTTAATCATAATGTTATCTTATTATTATTTTAACATCTGCAAGATTTCTATTGATGCTACTTCTTTGGTTCCTCATATTGGTAATTTGTATCTTGTGCACACTCTCTCTCTCCCCTCCTCCTCCTGACCAATCTGGCTAGAGATTCATCAATTTTAATAAGATTTTGGTTTCATTAATTTTCTCTATTGACTTTATTTTCTATTTCATTGAATTCACTCTGATCTTTGTTCTTTCCCATCTTCTGCTATCACTGAATTTTGTTTATACTTTTTGTCTAGTGTCCTAAGGTAGAAACTGAGGCCACAGGTTTGAGACTTTTTTTTTCTAATATAGTCATTTAAAACAATAAATTTCCCCTAAGTATTGTTTTAGAAGGATCTCGAAAATTTTGATTTGCTATGTTTTAGTTTTCATCCAATTCAAAATACTTTCTAAAATGCCTTTTAAAAACTCAGAAGGCTTGTCTTTGACCCTTTGGTTATTTAGAGGTGGATCATTTAGTTTCTGAATATTTGGGGATGTTCCGTATATCATACTGCCACTGATTTCCAATATAGTTCCATTGTGGTCAGGGAACATACTATATACGACTTGAACCATTTACTTATTTATTGTAACTTGTTTTGTGGACTGAATATGGGCTCTCTGTAAACATTTCATGTAGATTTGGAAAGAATGTAAATTCTGGTATCGTTGGAGAGAATGTTCTATAAATGTCAGTTAAGTCAAATTGGTTGATAATCTTCAAATCTTTTATATCCTTAGTGATTTCATCTACCTCTATCAATTATTGAGGGATGGATATTGACATCTCTGACTATAATTGTGAATTTGTCTGTTTTTTCTCATAGTTCTAGCAGGTTTTGCTTCGTATATCTCATTCTTAAATGTGTAATATTGGTATGTCCTCTTGATAAATTGAAATCTTTTTGAAATGACTTTTTTCATTCCTTGTTATATTCTTTCTTTTGAAAGCTACTTTGCCTGATATTAATATACCCACTCCATCCTTTTTTAAATTAATATTATCACTGTATATTGTTTTTGTCCATTTTCTTTTATACTTCTGTATCTTTATATTTAAAGTAGAGTTCTTGTCAGCAGGTAGTTAGGTCTTGTTTTTTAATCTATTCTGATATTGTCTTTTAATCGGGTAATTTAGACCATTAGCATTTAATGTTAACATGTTTAGGTTTAAATCTACCTTTTTGCAGTGTGTTTTCTATTTGTCCCATTTGTTCTTTTTCTTTTCTTTTTTTGTCTCTTAAAAATTAACTTAATATTTTTTGTAATTACATTTTATTTCTTCTTTGGCAGATAACCTAGAAATATTTGTTTTGTTGCCACAGTATTGCTTTAGGATTTATAGTCAATACATCTTCAACTTACCATAGTTCCCCTTTAAGGGCCACTATACCATTTGCCATATGTTATGAGAATCTCACAATAGCATATTTTTATATTTTTTCTTCCCAGCCTTTGTGCTATTTTGGTCATACAATTTGCTTCTGTATATGTTGTAAATTAAACACTACATAATTGTTATTTTTTAAAAACAGTCAATTATCTTTTAAATAGGTTTACATAAAACTTATAATTTATCCATGTAGTTACCATTTCTGATGTTCTTCATTCCATTTTGTAGATCCATATTTCCATCTGATATAAGTCATTATGTTCTGTTTAAACGATTTCCTTTGAAATTTCTTGTATGGTGGATTTGCTTGTGATAAATTCTTTTGACTTTTATATTTGTACTTTTATTTTATATCTCACCTTTTCAAGGTTGTCAGTTGTTTTTCTTCAGTATTTTAAAGATTTTGCTCCACTCGCTTCTTGCTTGCATTATTTCTGATGAGAAATCTGCTGTCATACTATTTTTGTTTCTTTGTAATAATAGCTTTTAGCTCTGGCTGCTTTTAAGATTTTTCTCTTTATCACTGGTTTGTACATTTTTCTTTTGATATGACTTTTTATAATTTTCTTCTTTTTTGTGCTGGGGTCTTTTAAGGAGCTTATTTTATTTGTGTATGTATATATTTTATGAAATTTGAAAAGTTTTCAGCCATTATTTCTTCAAATTTTTTGTCCATCTTATTTGTTCTCAGCACCTGTTATTCCATCTGCACATAAGAATGTGTAGTTTCAGGAGTTCTCTATCCCACACTTACTGATTCTCTGTTCTTTTCTTTTTTCTTTTCTTTCTTTTTTTTTTAAGAGTCTTTTTTCTCCCTCTGTTTCATTTAAGATGCTGTTTATTTCTGTGTCTTCAAGTTCACTAATCATTTTTTTGTTTGGTCTCTTACCTGTCATTAATCCCATCTAGTGTATTTTTAATTTTAAGCATTGCTCTTTTCATCCCTGGAAACATTGTGGTTTTCACATCTAAAAGTTAGATTTAGGTCTTTTTTATTTTCTATGTCTATACTTAATATTTTCCATCTTTCCCCTAGGTTTTTGAACATGTACAGTATGGTTCAATAATTGTTACAACTGTTATTTGCCCATTTCTTCTAATTCTAACATCTGTATCAGTTCTGAGTCAGTTTTGAGTGATTGATTTTGTTCCATTTGTAGGTCATATTTTCCTGCCTCTTTGCATGCCTGGTAATTTTTTATTGGATACTAGACCTTGTGGAGTTTACCTCATTGGATCCCAGATATTTTCATGTTCCTATAAATGATCTTGAGCTTTGTTCCAGGACTCAGTCAAGTGTCTTGGAAACAGATCAATCCCTTTGGGTCTTGCTTTTATCATCTGTTAGGTAGGACCAATGCAGCATTTATTCTAGGGCTAATTATTTCCTATGACTTAAGTAAGACACTTTTGAGTACTGTAACACAGCTTTGTGATTTGTTTGTTTTTCTTGTGTGGCTGGTGGGAATAGGCTTTATTCCTGGCCTGTGCAAACCCTAGTTACAGTTTTCTCTAATCCTCTTGGGTGGTTCTTTTCCTAGCCTTGGGCGATTTCCTCACACATGCACTGATAAATGTTCTGCTGAATACTTGAGGGGGACCCTCTACCCATCTCTGAAATTGTCTGTGCAGGTCTTTCCTGTGTAATAGTCGGTCCTATGAAATCTAGTTGCCTTTGTCTTCCTGGATTCAGCTCTTTCTTCTCAACCCAAGGAGTTTATTAGCTCCATCTGAGCTCCCTTTCCCTAAGCCACAGTCTGGAAACTCTCCCAGGACAGTAAGCTGGAGCAATCAGAGGGCTCATCTCATTTGTGTCCTGGTTCACTGTTGCCTGATGGTCAATATTTTAAAAACATTGTTTCACATATTTTGTCCATTTTTTTAGTTATTTCAAGTAGTACAGTAAATCCTGTCCTTGTTACTTCATCTTGTCCCAATAGTATATGCTTTAAAGAAAAAGTAAACTAGATAAATGGATAGAAAAAGTAAATGGAGATACGAATCAAAGGTTAATGAGGTTTGTCAAGGATGAAAGGGTATCTTTATAAAACATCCACCCCACAAATCGCCCATTATAGAGAAGAAAAGGCAAATAGAACACATCGTATTTCTGTACAACACTATTGATACTGCTTTCTCTAAACCTTCTTGGACATAGCCTGGAAGAGATATACTGTAATTCAAATTTTATACCTCATTTGAGCGATGACACCAAAACCCTAAATCTCCGTCCCCTACCTTGGAGGCCCAATGTTATAGGTATCTCCAATTTAAGGCTAATCTCAAGAGATGGAATGGAAGAAGAAGTTGAGAGAAGAGAGGCAGTGCTGTATACCCCTATTCCTTTTGGTTTCCTTTCTCTCTCCCTTATACAAGTGAGCACTCGGTTGTGGATTTGATGTTTTCCTGATCCTGGAGAAAACCTGCCTCTGTTGATGGTGGTAGTTCCTTTTTCAAAGTAGGAAAAAGCAGGAAAAGGAGAAATTTTGTATATTTTTCAAAATTCTAATTAAAAGGATCATTAAAGAGAAAATATGAAAGTAAAGACTGGATAATTTGATCTCAGATATTTTATTATAGAGAAACCTCAAGTGGACTTTATAATACTTACTTTAGTTTATATTAAGAATTACTTTCCATTCACAGAGTCCATCACACCTAAATATAAACATGATTCAACCAGCAGTTAGTTCAACAGTTGGAGTAATTACATTCTCCACCCCACATCCTTAAAAAGAAGTGCCAACTTCGCTTTTACCATATTTCAGACTCTAATAACCTAAGTTTTTATTGCCACCTGTTTACATTGTTACTAGAACTTTTGGCATATGGCACATTGATGTACTCATATAAATGATAAATAATCAAATAAATTAGTTTACAGTATTTGAGAGAGAAATAGTCTGTCAATCAAATGGATTTTATAAAGTCTTTTCATTTGTGTGTTAGGATTGACTGGTGTCAAGAGAAGGTACTTACCCCTTGGGACAATGAGTGTCCTTTTTGAACTGAGCAGAAAGTCATTGGCTCCTGAAGGTTCTTCCAACCATTTTCAAAAAAAAGAGACTCTACTGGGCAAAAGAGATGCTATATTTAGTATCTTCTCCTAGTCAAAATTTTTCTTCATAGCATAGGTAATATTATTTGTAATTCTGTGTTCATTTCATCAACCTATACGCATGTTTAGCTGTGGAAACCTTCTAACTTCCTTTCAATATAGCCACCATCTATCGTTACCTACGTACAGTCCACAGCCATTTTCCCCTTAAAACTTCTTACTGACAGATTTTTCCTTCATTTAATAACACTTTGCAACACTTTGGATATAAATATGTTTCACCTGGTAAACCATTTTAATAGCAACCTGGATTGAATCGTGTAGGAGAAGGAAGATTTAAAAGGAGGCTTAAAAAACACTCCATATACACTTTGGTTTTTTAGCCATGAAAAAAGAGATTTGCAGAAGGGCTTCAGGGTCATTTAATGAAGTTTTGAGAAGGTGTGTCTTTTTTTTTCCAGAATGTTCTAATGGTTTTATATTTGTTCTTCTCTTTCTGACCCAGAAACATCTAATGCATATTTTAATATATGCTCTGTCCTTTTCTCTGAAGTGTTTGAGGATTTATTTTTTAAAACTGTCTTTTAAAATATGTGACGTAGTAGAAATACTGCTATGTGCTACTGGGAGTATTAGGATATTTATTTTGTTCAATTTTTCTATAAATTTAATTGAAAATCTGAGGTTGACTTCAGCTGGTATTGAGCAACTTCAATTGTTTTTAAAAGAGTTTTTGTTGCATCTATGGATGCTTTGGAAAAATAGAACAGTTGTTCTGACTTTCTATTAAATGGCAAAAATGAATTATAGATCATTTAGGAGTAAATATGTACATTGTTGGAAAGATTCTAAGATCTTTTCTTGTTAAGGGAGAAGAGTTATCTATCTTTGTGGTGTAAGTTACTAGGTTTAATCTTTTGCCCAAAACAGAGAACTCTCAAACCATCGACTTCTTTGTTAATTTGAATATCTATAAAATATTTCAAGATTCAAAAGTGAGCTATAAAATAATAATATATTTCAATGGCATTAATTTCGCAATGAAGAGAGATTGTATGGATAAGCATTACCTATGTGACCATTGTCTTTACCAAATCTACATGCCATTTAAAAAATGAATTTTTAAAAATTGGCACCCTTAATTCATATCCCTTCTCTAAGAGTACATCAGTCATGCCTTTATGGAAGAATCCTTCGATTGTTCACATATCCTTCCTAACAAAACCTTTTTTTCCGAACATCCCTCTCTTTCTAATTCTCTATTAACATTCCCACCCCACCCTGGCCCCTAGCTTCCCATCAGTGATAGCATCTGTGTGATTAGGATCAGAAATGCCAACTGGCCAGCATTGACCTACACTATAAGACCATCCATTACTTTGGACTGTTTATCTTTGAAAAACACTTAAGTAATGTGAAATATGGTACAGGTTTTTCCGAATCTTGTTTTCACAACCAGGGTGAATTTGCTCATGGAAGTTAAGAAGTAATCTGTTTATTCAGAAAGCAAACCTTAACGAATGTTAAGGTTGGAAGGTGGAACCTGTACCACCTCAATAATGGTCTGAAGGCTGTTGTTTTCTTTTCAGTGTGGATTCTAACTGTGGTGCATGCATTCATTTGTATATCCAAAGGAAATCATCATCCCTTCCAGGCAGAGGGCAGGCAGGTAACTGGTGTGCCCCACAGGGCTTGCTGGTACCTGGCCTTGGAGCTAATTACTTAACCCCCCAAGCAGTTTCCCTCAGGGGAGACTCCATTGGCTAAAAAGAATCACCCCTTGAGCGGAATTTGAAATCCTCCGATTTCAGATATGGGCACATAGAGAGCAAATGTCCTCTAAAAGATTAAAAATTGTAGTGTGTGTGTCTTTAAAAATAAAATTGTTCAAAACAGCAAGATTGAAACGGTCCATTTTCTGAAAAACCAACAAACAAAAACTATTTTTGTGGGCTAACCACAGAAACAGGTTCTAAATACATTAAAATATTTTATCTCATCATTTGTTTTGACCAATTGACCACAATATTAAAAATTCAATCATGGAGCAGCTGACAAGTGCAGTTGCCTAATTTTATTTAAGAGTTTTTTTCCTTTTTCCATTTTTCCATCCTGTTAACGCTGCTGCCTGTGCCCAGACAGTAATGGGCTTCTTGTATGCCCACGACTGTTATGATCATGTAAATTTATTGGTGCTTAGAAGAAGCGAGCTATTAAAACATTACAACAGCCATTACAGCCGGGCTCGTGTTGGCTTTCGCTCCCAATGAACATATGCTTCCGAGTGAATGCCTAAACTCTTATTTATGGATTTAATTTAATATGCGGAAAGAATTCAAAATTAAATTTTGTGTCTGCCTCCAGAGAGTGTCAGTGTATAATAACATGGTAATTTTTACACATCTTTATGAGAAATGGGAAAATTAATTCTTTCTGACAAGTTGTAATTATTCGACTTGGAACAGTTGCAGCTGAGCAGTTTGCATGCCTGTTGTCTGGTGTTTCGCAGTGTAAGGGGAAAACTCAGGGATGGAGATATATTGTGCATCTGAGAGTTTCTAATAGCTTCTGACATTTTAGCCTTGCATATTATCAGGGTGCTCTTTAAGGAGTCGAGGTATAATCTATTATGTTGCCTGGGACACACACGGTTGCAATAGCTGGAACATCCTACAGCAATTTTTAAAATGGGGGGAATATCTCCGACATCATCCTGTAGATGTACATGGTTGAAATTGAAGTGAGAAATTTTTATGTCTCTTAAGTGTACCTATTATTATCTGCTCTTTCACCTGCATATACTCAGAACAGAAGGTCATTTTGTAAGAGTAGGATTTTAGACTTGTATTTTTAAGACTAAATATGTTTAAAATCAAAATGTGTAGTTTCTTACCTGCCTTGCAAACATGTTTCCCCACGCCCACCCCCAAACCCCCACACGCATATGCTTCTGTAATAAATGCCCACTATCCTCTTCTTTAGATTTCATGTTTAAGTGTTCATAAAAAAGTAGCATTAACTTAATGCACGACTAAACCAAAACACCACTGGCTATGTCAGCAAAGAAATCTGGAACATGTTGTCTGTGAAGAGATGGTGCACTGATTGACAGGCCAGCCTGGAGGGGAGTGGTGTCATCTCTGTGTGTAGGATCAATATAGTCCTTGCAAAATAAATGCAAACTCCAATGTAAGAAAGTGCTAGCAGATGAACAGGAGAAAAATTCAATTGTCAAAAGCAAATATACTTCCTTTTTGGCTTTCATACTTCTGCTATACAACACAGGGATGAACAGCTGAGGATCTAGTGGGTACGCCTCCGTCCTCTGAGTTGGTGCACTGAAACTTACTCTGACATTGTTTCAAGTGACAGGGTTTAGCTAAAAAGTTATATTTAAGAACGAAATGCAAAGCCCTATTCTACCTACCTGTGACCTCCAAAATAGCATGATATCTTTTGCTCATTAGGGCTAGAGTCTTGCCGAGCTTCTAGCTGGGCGATTGCATTGCACCATGCCTATGTTCTTGGTTGGTTCTTTTCTTTTTTTTTTTGAGACAGAGTCTCACTTTGTTGCCCAGGCTAGAGTGAGTGCCGTGGCATCAGCCTAGCTCACAGCAACCTCAAACTCCTGGGCTCAAGGGATCCTCCTGTCTCAGCCTCCCGAGTAGTTGGGACTACAGGCATGCACCACCATGCCCGGCTAATTTTTTCTATATATATATATTTTTAGCTGTCCATATAATTTCTTTCTATTTTTTAGTAGAGATGGGGTCTCGCTCTTGCTCAGGCTGGTCTCGAACTCCTGAGCTCAAACGATCCGCCCACCCAGGCCTCCCAGAGTGCTAGGATTACAGGCGTGAGCCACCGCGCCCGGCCGGTTGGTTCTTTAAGCTACCACATTCTTTACTTTTCATCCCCAATTGCCCAACAATGATTCAAAAGATGCTCCTTCTCAGGGATTGGTGGTAGATTTGATGGGATCTAGTTAAAAGGCACAAACAGCATCATGAGCCCAGCAAAGACCAAGTACTTTGAACTTTACACATCTTTTGACTGATCCTTGTAGGGAAGCTCTCAGGTATTCTCACTCATTATGATATAAGATCAAGAAATATATATGTGAATTAGAAACTTAAGTATGATCATTGTCATGGGTAACGTTATATAAAGGCCTAGAACACATTAAAAAAGCTTAGAACGGAGCATCACGACTCAGAGCAGGGAGGTTATATCAGACCTACCTCTTCAGCTCCCTCCACCCTTATTTGTCTCCTCCCACAAGGCGCAGCAGAATCTCAGGAGAAAAGGTGCCCAGCATAGATTCATTAGTGTACTTTATTAGACCACATATGCCATCCGTAATTGTCAATAATGACTGCATTTATTTTGGTGTTTATTTAATACGCTGAGAGTTTTTCTGTGAACTATAAACCACTAAACAGAAGCTGGGTTTTGAAAACTGGCAGGTCATGTTGAAATGTAAATAGTACACTTCATTTTTAAGATCCATTCTTCTAGACCAAGATGCTGTCAAGTTCCAGATCTTTATTATCCCTGTTCAAGAGTGACTGATATTTTTAAAGTATAGTACAAGGTTTTGAGTGAGTACAGATCTAAAAGGGTTTTCATACTGCAATGAACTTATTAAAACTCTAACTTATTTGAGCCAGAGTAACAAAGGAAAGACCCTCAATCCAGTCTGAATGTATCAGGTAGCATAAACATTTAAAAGCAAAAACAAAACTCAAACAAACAAATTTTTTTTTTTTTTTTTTTTTTTTGAGACAGAGTCTCAATCTGTGGCCCAGGGATAGGGTGCAGTGGCATCATCATGGCTCACAGCAACCTCAGACTCTTGGGCTCCAGCGATCCTCCTGCCTCAGCCTCCTGAGTAGCCCGGACTACAGGCTTGCACTACCACACCCAGCTAATTTTTCTATTTTTTGTAGAAACAGGGTCTTGCTCTTGCTCAGGCTAGTTTTGAACTCTTGACCTGAAGCGATCCTTTGCCTCAGCCTCCCGAAGTGCTAGGATTACAGACGTGAGCCGCCACACCCAGCCCAAAAACCAACTTTGAAAGTAGAAGCAAGGGCTTTTCCAGAATAGGAATTTGATGTTAAAGCAGCTTTTTTTTTGAGTAGGTTTAGAAAAGTCATCCCTTTTAGGTATGTACTCAGAGAGGGCCAGAAAGATGCCCTGATCAGTCAAGACTGCCCTTCCCACGCCCCTACACACACACTGCGCCAGGTCTGAATGCCACTTAAACAAGAGCAGAACTGGCCAAGCACCAAGCACTGCACATCCCTCATTATTTTAATTTAGTCATCAGAGCACCTCTAAGAGGCAGGTGCTGTTATAATCCCCTTTGCACAAGGGAAGACTTTTTGGGTTAGAGAGGTTTGAGCATTGCCAAGTTCACACTGCTAGCAGTGACAGAAAGTGCTACTTAAACTCAGCTTTCACCGTGAGACATTTACTTCCCGTCATTGAAAACATTGCTTGCTTGCTCTCCAGGACAGCTTTTAAAAGTAGAACAGGAGCAGAATTTTTTGGAAATTGGACGCTGGGAATTGGATTGTGATGGAACGTCCCCTCCACTGCATATATCCCCTCATGATTTCCCGACTTCCTTTGAAGCATGGGTCTCATGGTCACCCAGACTCCACGCCCCAGTCCCCCGACTCCTTTCTCTTGCTTCTCGTGCCCTGTCATTTTCTGAGGCTTTGCCTTTAAAGTGGCTTTTAGATTCTTTGTTCCTTTTCCATGCCCGTTTTCACTATCCTACTTCAAACTCTAGTTAACTCTTATTGGGACCATTTAAAATACCCTTCTATCTTCCCCGTCTCTCATATTATTAGAGGATAAAATTTCCTAAAATGGTAGCTGATAGAGCCATTGCCTTTTTAAAAAACCTTTAGTGATTCCATATCATCTATCAAGAAAATACATCCATTCTAGTCTCAGATTTCAGGCTGGCTTCCCAGAGAGTTCAAGCACATGCTTTGTGTTGCCTTTCCCTGAACTCATGCTGGTCTCCTCAACGCCCACATCTTGGGTCCTTCTTACCCTTCCACCTGGACTTCCTGCGCCTCTAGCCCTCATGAAATCTCATTCTTGGAAGGTCCGGTTCACATACTACTTTCCTCCTAAGCATCCCCAGAGCCCATCCTGACAGCCATCTTTCTGTCCTCTGACCATCCAGAGTACATTGTTTGGACCTGTCCTGTGTGATTATTAAGTGTGGCATTTATTTATGTTATTTATATATCTGTCTTATCTCTCTAAGATAGTAGGACCTCAGGAAAGCAAAGAATGCTGCTTATTCTCGTTTATCTTCCACATAGTAGGTGCTCGATGATTATTTACTGAACGTGTAAAAGCCTAAATGCCAAAGACCACCAGGAATAAGGTGATAGTCAGCGAGGAACCATGGAGTTCCCTTGACAAGAGCGAGGAGAAATCAACTTTTGTGAGGTCGGCTTCCTGCCGAAGGATTCTGAGGAGTCTAAGGGAACGGGATCAGTTCTGGATTGGGTGCTGTTTCTGAGGCAGAATTAGAAGCGGGAATTAACTAAGGATTTGATGCTGTCGTAGTTTAGGCCAGGGTGGTTTAGCGGCAAGTGGATATTCCTGGTAAGAAATTAAAATAGCAAAGCAGGTCTGAGGTGGGCTGACATCGACAAAAATGAGAGTCCTTATGGTATTTCGCAACTGCTGCATACCCTTGAGAGAAACCGTGTTTTATTTTATTTGCATTTGGCTTTTTCTGTATCTGTCCTCCCAGCCTGTCCATGGGGAGGCTGCTTTTTCTTCTTTGCAGTCTGAGCTGATTTTCATTTTTCAGTCCAGGACAGATCATAACTTTTATTATTATTAACTTTTTGATTATTCTAAATAAATGAGTGAATTTTATTAAAATACAGAGAAAAGGTACTTTTTTTCTAGATTATTACTTAAATAGCTAGCTCATGACACTAATAATTTTGAATTTTGAACATTATTCTCCTTGTGCTCAGTGTTTAAATTGTCCACACTTATTTTTTACTTTTCCTTTGGGTGGCTGGCTTTCTTTTCCCTGCACCATCAGATAATTCTGTGTTTTTGTTCAACTCTCCCATCCCTGGCTCTTTGTTCATTCTTAATATAGAGATCAGTAGAGATGTGCTGAGAACATTTTCACAATTTCTTTACTTTCTTGTTCACCTCCCTGTCTTTCAAATGCCTTTGGTTTAATGGATCAGAAGCCTGGTTTTGTCTATGTGTGTTTGTGTGCCTAATGTATGGTATAAATAAACCACACACACACACACTCTCTCTTTCTCTCTCTTCCATAAAAAGGGGGATGTGAAAGTGTTTTTATTAAAGTTGTCCCTAAAGCAGAAACAAGTATAATCAATGCTAGAAATTGTTAAGCCATTTTCTTCTGAACCTGCAATCTTTAAAATTAAGTTAAAACTCCTTATGGCAGGCTTTTTCATGACATCTTCAAGCACAGTGTTCTCTGTTGTAGAATTTCTCACAGCGATGGTTTTTAAAAGGTACCCAGATTCCATCCATTCCAGCAGATACTTTCCCTCATTCCTTCTGAATGAACCCACTAATACAAACCCTAAAAATTTATTATTTTTTCTTTAAACGGATACCACAGCTGAAATCATATATTGTTTGGCTCAATTCAAACATTAATGTTTCTTCACCGGCATTTATCAACCTGTCTACAACCAGAATGTTTAGAAGCAACAATTTTTTTAAAAAAAATTACCTCACCACTTTAGAATTAATTCACAAGGAAAGGTGTTCCATTAGCAAACCGCTCAATTTCTGATTCAGTAGAACAAGGTAATTTGTCCTAAAGGAGAAGCCTCCCTTCCTAATTTTGTTGACTGTTACCTGGGCAGCTCTGGTCACATAACAGAGAGAGAGTATGTCAATATTTTTGGTGTGTGCTACATATCAGAATGTGATTATCATCATTATACTCCTATTTGCATTTCTAGGCCTCTCTGTTTTCTTTTTTAATTGGGTTATAAAACAATTAGTTAACACCATATCTTTTTAGAATTCCGTGAGACAGTGAGGAGCTGTTTGTTCTCCCTGGACCAACGTGGGCAGGGGCCCTGGGGAATCTCATTTTATTTACAGCAGGGTGAAGGTCACGTAGAAACAGTTTTTGTTCTTGTGCTCTTGCTTTCTGTTGTGACCTCTCTTGCATTGTTGCCCCCCTCCCCACCTTGTGCTTTGAAGAGCCGCACACCAGGTGTTCCTGTTCTGAATTACACATGAAAGAACCACATCCCTGGACTAATTAACTAGTAAACTGTACCCACCTCCCCTGGGTTTAATTGATGCTGCTCTTAAAAGGGGAAGGCAGTTCCTCACCCCCTCTGATTTGACACCATAGTCATCTCTTCTTTATCTTTCTTAAATGTAGAGGATGTTCCAGATTATTTTGACAACTAGGTAAGGCGCCAGGGCCAGTAGCACAGTTCATAAAAATGATTACCCTGGATGAAAGGAAACTACTCTAGACTTCCCTTCATGACTTTTTAAAGCTGTTGGTGTGACTCTTTCTCCAGGGAGTGACACGTATGGAGTGATCTACTTGCTCACAGTAGCAAGACCCAGAATGTCATCAGTAACTTTCTGCATGTCTGCACTTGATTTTCCTTTTTATTAAAGCAGAGTAGGAAGCCGTTATGCCCACCAGTGTTTTATATTTTCATTTTTTATTGCAATGTTGGGAATAGTAGATACATATTAAAATGTGTGGCATCGGATGGTGTATCATTTTATCTACAAGGATCACGATGCTAGGTTGATTTTATTTTTTACCTGCTCACATCCTGGCATCCTAACGTAGTGACTTATCCTGCTGTGGGCATTCCTTTCTGGACATTGGGGTGTTGTCCAGGGAAAAGCAGTAACTTTTGTTGCGTGTGTAAACCCTTGCAACAGCCTATCACTTCTTTTCTCTGGTCCTCTCTTTTAATGTGTTTTACCTTATTTTTAGGAATGTTAGGTTTAAAATTTAGTTTATGGATTCTGTAACTTTTTTCGTCATCATTGGGGGGGGTGTTTTTGCTTGTTTGATTTTTAAAACTAGAATTCAAATATTTAGAATCAGTTTTTATGTTCTAAGGCATTTTTAAATGTTCTCTTTAAGAATAGTTTCTGTGTTCTCTTTCCCAGAGATGCTTTTTAAAATTCCAGCCCAACTATATGGATACTGTGTTTCTAATGCAGTTTCCTCTTTCTGAGTAACTTAACTTTATGAGCCTTCTTTGTCTTTTCCTCATTTTCCCACTTTGAATGAGCACTGATGGACATTTAGTCTGGTAATAACTTCCAGAACTGGATATGAGAAGTCAAAGTGAAAAAATGAAAAAAATCATACATATAATTGTTGTTTAAAAGTGTTTGTAAGTAATTCTTGTTTTTGTAAAAGGCATTAAACCTTAAAAAAATTAGCTATCTTGTTGTAAAATTTTGCTCTGTGATTGAAGGATTTACTTACTAGTTGTACGCTTGGTACACATGGTAAGATTAGAAAGTTTAAATAAATTTTATCCTAAGCTTTTTAATTTGCTTAATTAAGAGCTACTTAATAAGTGTTGTCTGAATCTCTATCATTTCTGTATTCCAGCCCATAGCAGACTATTTGATACATGTATGATCCATACATGTTTGTTGAATTCAACTAAATGGAACCTTTTTTTTTCTTTTTATTTAGTACTAGATGTTGAAGAGAGCCTTGAGTGGGAGCTTAACAGAATGCAGAGCAAACAAAATCTTCCTTAAATTATCAGTGAAATGGTAACAAGGGTGTGGTCATGCTCCTTGAGCTAAACGACTTAAGTCTGAATTAGTTTCTTTTTTTTTTTTTTTTTTTTTTTTTTGAGACAGAGTCTCACTTTGTTGCCCGGGCTAGAGTGAGTGCCGTGGCGTCAGTCTAGCTCACAGCAACCTCAAACTCCTGGACTTAAGCGATCCTCCTGCCTCAGCCTCCCGAGTAGCTGGGACTACAGGCATGCGCCACCATGCCCAGCTAATTTTTTGTATATATATATATTTTAGTTGTCCATATAATTTCTTTCTATTTTTAGTAGAGACGGGGTCTCGCTCTTGCTCAGGCTGGTCTCGAACTCCTGACCTCGAGCGATCCACCCGCCTCGGCCTCCCAGAGTGCTAGGATTACAGGCGTGAGCCACCGCGCCCGGCCTGAATTAGTTTCTGACATGAGAGAAAAAAAAAAGGAAAAATGCAGAAAATCTACTCAGTGTAGACAAAATGTGGAGGTAGTGGATTTGTACCCAACGATCCTGTGAAGTCTGAAAATACTTGTTTTAAACATAGACACCATTTTAATAACACAGATGTGTACCACTCTCTTCTCCCTCTCCTTTTCTCACATATCCTACACATGGCAATCACATGAATTTATACTATGAGCCATTATGCACATAGTTCATAATTCCTGAAGTATAAATAATAGCAGCTGCAGAGCTAAAATCTTCCACCTGATACTCACTTCTGTTGTGCATTTTCACCTTCAGCATATTCTTACAGTGAGATTATAAATATATGTAAAGTTAATGCTGCATATTAAAATGTTGGTTTAGTAATGCATTTCAATATAAAATGGATTATTCTGACTTTGTGAAATGTAATCAAGTGGAATAAATAAATAAATTCATCGAGCAATCATTGGGCTTTTACTTATATGGTAGATATCATACTAGATTCTGGGTTATAAAAAACGCATTAGATATCTCTTGCCCTCTTGGAACTCCCAGTCTAAAGTCAAATAATGTCCCAGAAATAAAACCCTGCAACACAGGTTATAAATCCTATTATAAACACATTTACACAATACTATATATGTACTCACAAAAGTTAATAACTCGGAGGAGTAAATACAAGTTTCAGATGATCTAGCATTAGAGTTGAATCTTGAATGATGAGTGTTTGAAGGCAGTTCAGAGATTCTAGTTTAGGTAATTAGATGAATGGTGATGCTTTAACTGGGACTCAGAAGGCAGTACAGATTTGAGAAACAGAAAATAATTTGTCACTTGTGGATGTGTTAGAATCTAGTGGCTTGGATCACCCAGGTAAAAGTATGAAGCTGCCTTATGAGACAGAAATGAAGGTTGAAGATATACATTTGTCTGTCTTTGATGTATAGGTGCTAGCTAAAGAAAGCTCAGGGCCGTGCAAGTTTGCCCAGGAAGAATGTATACAGGAAAAAGGAAAAGTCCACGTGGAAGGGACCAGCAAAAGGCGAGAGGAGACAGCACCATGAATTCCTAAGATAACTACAGCCTTTGCGCCCTTTCTATTTGCCTGAAGGTGCTGGATTCATTGTCTCTTTTTCCCTTCTCTTTGTCCCCTATTTCCATAGGCATTAGTCTAGGGAAGGATACTCTTGTCTTTCTTTTGCTGCTTTTCCTAGCAGACCGTTCTTAACTAAACTTCATTAATTGAAATGAAGTATCTGTGTGTGAATAAGTTAAAGATGAAAATTTCAAAGTCTAGCACTGATTAGAGTAGGATCAGGCTTACATGAGATCTTTATAGAACATGATTTTGTAACACTTTCTTCCTTCCTCCCCCCCACTTTTTTTTTTTTTTTTTTTTTTTTTTTTGAGACAGGGTCTTGCTCTGTTGTCTGGGCTAAGTGAAGTGGCATCATGATAGCTCACTTGCAACCTCAAACTCCTGGGGTCTCAGGTGATTCTCCCACCTCAGCCTCCCAAAGTGCTGGGATTACAGGTGTGAGCCATGGCGCCTGACCTCCCTTTCTTATCCCTATAAACAGATTGTTTGAAGCCTTTCATGTTCTCTCCCAATATGTTTGCTACTCGTTGGAGCTAAGTAGACTTTCAAGTGACATAGTGGCCACACACATTATTCAGCCTAGATGCATAGCTTTCTTCAGTATCAACCTACTGTAATAATTTTATTGAAGGATGTGAATGTATTAGCTATATATGTTTTTGCTCTACTACTTTCAAATGTGCTATTTCAGATCTGCCTTCCCTGCTCCTTGGTTGTATTTCTAGCAGATCCCATAATTCTCTCTCCCACTCTTATTCCTTTGCTTTCTTGCATCTCTCAGAGGCAAGGACTGTTAACAATTTCTTCAGTATCCTTCCAGATATACACTATATATATACATACACACACACACACACACACACACATCCATATATATATGCACACACACACATATATATGCAGTCTTAAATATACCACCACACACACACATGCATGCACACACACATAAACATACATATCCACTTTTAGTTTGAATTTTTGCCATGGGCATGTTAGAATTATTTAAAAATGATTACATAGAATTCTACTACAAAACAAAATAAAAACAAATGAACAAAACTGTAATATTGGTTTTTCAACCTTCTTAACCTTCAACTTCTAATGTTTAAAACTTTTCTCCCAATATCTTCTAGATACTCTTTGTTAATTTTGTCTCCCCTTATGTAAGTTAGGACTGCCAGCTGTAGTGAGGTGAACTCAACTCATGCTAGACTAAACTAGTTTGCTTTCAGAACTTCTCTTTTACTCTACCTCTGCTTGACCCTGCTCTGATTTATCATCAGGGCACAGGCTGCACTCAGGCTTCCTCCACGCTGACAGCCCCAGGTCTGCATCAGGAATGGAGAACCATCCTCCAAGTTCAATTACAACAAATCCAGAGAAGACCTAATTTGGATATATGCTCATGCATCCATGTACATTTTGTTGAGGCCAGTAAGGTCAGGTACAGAGCCAGGAATGGGCCACATGCATGGGAGAAGAGCACTCCTAAAAAAAGGGTGTTTTTATCAGATGAGGAATGAGACAGCATGCTGGGTGATGAAATTGTAGCTGGTCCATAGCATTCCTTTCCAAAAATCAGTAAAGGGTACATTAGTCATGACAAAAACAATATTCCTATTGTACTGAACCTGCTCTTAACAGATGTGGACCCAAAACTCTTAATATGTTGCTAATGACTATAAAAGGTTTATTCAAATGAAAAGGTGTTTAACATTCCTCCAAAAGAACCTTCATTATGGATGTATTTTCAATATTTTCTCTAAATTATTCTTTGCTTTAAATTAGTATCATCCATCCAACTGATTATACCCATTATAATCACAATGTGAAGTTAAGTCATGACTGAATGTTTGTGTAGATTAATAGTAGTCAGATGTTCTTCTAAATATGCATAATTGTGTTTAAATCTATCAGCAAATCCCAATGTTTCTATTTGCAAATTATATCTTGAAGCTCTCCATTTCTATTCTTTCTTCATTGCCACCTTCCTAGCTCACCGTCAGTTTTCTCCTGGACTTCAGCCACAGTCTCCCAGCTGGTCACTTTGCTTACCCTCCCACCCTACCCCCACAAATCTGTTCCCCATGCAGCAGGCCAAATGACTCCTTTAAAATATAAATCAGACCATAATATAATCATATCATCTTATACCCCTGTTCCAGGCCCTTCAATAGCTTCTCATTACACCCAAACTAAATCCACATTCTTTGCCATGGCCATCAAAGCCCTATGGGATATAGCTTTGTTTACCTCTGTAACTTCAGCTTGAGCCATTAATCCCTTAATTATGAAGTTGAAATCACACTTCCATTCAGTTTGGGGAACATGCCCCAAATATACCTAAATCAGGGCCTTTGTATACTCTATTCCCACTATATAGAACTGCCCTTCCCCCCACACCCACCCTCCTTGTCCAGCTTCTTCTCATCCTTTAGGCCTCTGCTAAAATGCCAGATTCAGAGAGGTCTTCCTTGCTGCTGTATCTAAATAGTGCCTCATCCTTTATCTGTAGCATTCACCATGTTTATTGCCTTTATATGTTTACAATTTCAGAATTTGGTGTCACTGTGTTTACATGTTTATTGCCTCTCTCCCCTACTAGACTGGCAGCTTCATGAGAGGGAAAAGGTTAATGCCTGTTTCATCAGAGTGTCCTGTCAGTATTTAGCACAGTGATGGGCACAGAATTTTTTCCCAGAAGATATTTATCAAATGCTTAACAGAATGAATTTAGTAATATTTTAAAATAAACATATCCATCTGATAAATTATGTTAAAAATATTCTTGCATATGATAATAATAAAAATAATAGCAAAAATCATAGCAGCTAAAAAGAGAAAGAAAGGGGACCAAAAAACAAAACAAACAAAAAACCTCCAGAGAAGTGAACTAAGGCTGGATACTTACAGAAGAAAAACAGTAGCAACAACAAGCTAAAAACTTAGTTTGATTCAAAGTATAAAAATTACCCATAAGAAAGCATTTTTTTTTAAAGATTTCTCTCTTTCCCAGGCTGGAGTGCAGTGGCACAATCATAGTTCACTGTAGCCTCGAACTCCTGGGCTCAAGCGATTCTCCTGCCTCAGCCTCCCAAGTAGTTGGGACTATAGGTGTGCACCACCACACCCAGCAAATTGTTTTCTTTTTCTTTTTTTTTTCTTTCATTTTTTTACAGATAGAGGTCTTGCTATGTTGCCCAGGCTGATCTCAAACTCCTAGCCTCAAGCAATCTTCCTACCTCAACTTCTCAAAGCTGGGATTGCAGGTGCAAGCCATTGTGCCTGGGAAAAAGGCATTTGCCACCAAATCCTAGGAGGCTTTGCTAAGTATATGCCAGAATGGATCTATTTCCCCGAGGAAAATGGTAGACTAGCTTTGGAACTGTGAACTGATCTGAAGACTACAGGATGCAACTGATAAAAAAAACTCAAAGCAAATTAGACACGTCCCTGTAATGCACTCACTTGTCCATGTGCTTTGTTCATGCCTCAAGCTTCCCCAGTTAGGTCATAGTGGTGGTAGGGGTGGGATGTTGGCATGTATCAAACTCATTCTAAAGAGAGTGGTGATTTATTGTCTCACTGGGGAGGACCACTAAGGAGGCTCAAAACTTTAAATGCCTTGCCAAGGCTGTAGCACAAAGACGGAGTCTCTTTTTGTCTCCACACTGTGGCAACAACTGGAGTGATAACAAATGAACGGAGGAGAAGCTTAGGATCTTTCTAAAGTTGCTTATAAATAGATCTAGGAATACGGAAATTTAGAAGTAGCAACAGCAGTGACTAGATAGCATTAATAAGGTAATGAGCTAAACGAGGTAACCAACTTGTTTTATTATAGTTGGTCTTCATTGGAAAATATTATATTTATTTAGAATGTACAATCTCATGCTAAATGCATTTGTAATATATGCCAATCATATAATATCTAGGCCTAAAACCATGAAACTGGTTTGTTGAAATTCAAGGAGGGCATCTATGAGAAGACATTTAACATTAGACTTGATGCAGAGGGTAGTGATGTGAACAGTTTATGGGAAGGGAAGGATTCCATATAGGAAGTGGTTTGTGTGAAGGTGGGTGTGAGTTGGCCCCCGCTGTGCGCAGTCACCCCAGGGAGAGCAGTATGCTGGAGTCCAGAGAGCACCAGGGACAGAAGGGTGCCCAGTGACAAGGTGGAGAGCTGCATACAGCTAGATTATGAAGGATCCTGTATACAGGTGTATAATCTGGGCAGAAGGAAGCCAAAGAAGTTATTCTAGCCTATGCAATGACACTTAGATTTGCATTATAAAACAGTATTTCTGTATCCTATTCCATGAGTCCAAGTAAAAGGTGCTAGTGGGCTGAATAGGATGGTCGTTGTGGATACACAAAGAACTATCAGATTAAAAACCTATTCAATCATGTAGCCTCTGCAGGGCAATATTATTTACTAGGTAGGTAGACGATAGGGTAGAGTGAGGGGACAAATAAGGGTGACTTCCTGGTTTTTGTCTTAAAGATCAGGTTGCTTTGTGGTACCCAAATAAATGAGTCCAGTTTTGAGCGCATTGATGTTGTATTTTCTGAAAGGCCTCCAGTGGGGAGATATTGAGTAGACATTTGGATTAAGTGGGCCTTGGGACATGTTATAAGGATCTGGGAAGGAGATATAGATTTGGAAAGTATTAGCATGTAGGTGGGAATACACAAGCAGTACTGAAGCAATCCTTGTAACCAAAACATTTGTATCCCTGTAATAGTCTGAAATAAAATAAATTAATTAAAAAAGAAAAAAAAATCCAAGTATGTGCCTGAACTATTGACACAGTTTTGCCATCTTAACAGTAGCTTGTTTATATCACAAACGAAGAAGCCTGGAGAGCGAGTGGTGATGAAATTTCAAAAGGCGTTTTTCCACTGCATGTTGAGAATTGAATATTTTTCCTTGCAAGAAATGGTCCAAAGCCTGGAAGAAGTGGTAGTCAGTTGGTGCAAGGTCTGGTGAATACAGTGGATGACAGAGAGTTTCCAAGTCCAGCCTCCATTTGTGTGACATATGTTCAAGCGTTGTCTTGCAAGAGGATTGGCTTGTCTCTGTTGACCAATCTCAGCTGCTCAATCACAAGCATCCTCATCATTTCATCCAGTTGGCTGCAGTAGACATCTGCTATAATCGATTGACCAGGTTTTATGAAGCTGTTGTGGATAATACCAGCACTGGACCATCAAACACACACCATTAGCTTTTTTTAGTGAATATTCGGTTTTCGATCATGTTTTGGCACTTCTTCTTTATCCAATCATTGTGCCGAATGGTCGTGACTATCAAAAGGAATCTATTTTTCATCACATGTAACAATACGGTGTAGAAATGGTACGCCTTTATGTTGCGACAGCAAAGAAAGGCAAGCTTCGAGACGATTTCTCTTCTGACGCTCGTTTGATTCATACAGAACCCATCTATCCAGCTTCTTTCCCTTGACAACTTGTTTCAAATGGTCCAATATTGTTGGAATAATAATGTCAAACTTTGCTGCTAATTCACAAAGAGGCTGAGATGGATTGGCTTCCACTACAGCTTTCAGCTCATCATTATCCATCTTGGTCTCAGGTTGCCCACATGGCTCATTTTCAAGATTAAAATCACCAGAATAGAACTTCTCAAACCATCGCTGTACCATGTGATCATTAGCCACATTCTTCCCAAACACTTTGTTGATATTTTGAGCTGTCTGCGCTGCATTGGTTCCACGACGGAACTCATATTCAACAATAACACGGATTTTTGACTTATTCATTGTTTCATAAAAAATTGCTCTAAAAAAATTTGAAAGATAATCAGAAGCCAAAACATGTATTTGAAAGACTGAGGAGATACCTGCACAACAGAAATAAAAGAAGAAGTGTCAAAGTGAAACATCAGAAAAACCGACTGTCAAACTTAGTACTTAAGGGAACCAGACATTTCATACTTAATAACCTAAGAGTAGTTATCACTCTTAGAAAAGCCATTTATTGAGAGAGGGGACACGTGTGTTGGGGGAAAGGAAAGAATGCCAATGTCAGTTAGTTTACACCCTGCACGTTTCCACAGGAAAACGTCTAGAAATGTGCATGGACCAATTAATAATTGGTGCTCTACTTCTCAAAATAAATAAATAAAATAAAAAATAAAAACATTATCTACATAGGGAATTAAAAGAGGGCCTGGAACACAGCCCTGAGGAACTCCAACATTCTAGTGTGGACTGAGGAAGAAAATGGGTTTACAGAGAAGGCTGGAGGAGAAGACTTTGGAACAGGTCCTTACAGGAAGAGAACCTATAAAGTTTAGTGTCCTGAAAGCTCAAAGAAAAGGCTGTGGAAGGAATCTTTGGTGCTTGAAATGCTACTGAGATGTCAAGGGAGATACGGATCTGAAAGGACCCGTTGGGCCCAGTGTGTGCTGGTTATTAGAGGCCTAGCACCAGCTGCCAGGGAAGAATGATGGTACAGAAACCAGAATAGTGTGGGTGGAGAAGAGGGTAAAAAGTGAGGCAAATGTCAAAAAAAGAAGTTCCAGACCTATCTCTCTTTGGAGGTAAAGTGACCTCTGGGGAACGATTTTCATTTTCTTTTTTCTTTTATGTTTTTTTTTTTTTTTTTTTTTTTTTTTTTTTTTTTTTGAGACAGAGTCTCACTCTGTTGCCCAGGCTAGAGTGAGTGCCGTGGCGTCAGCCTAGCTCACAGCAACCTCAAACTCCTGAGCTCAAGCGATCCTCCTGTCTCAGCCTCCCGAGTAGCTGGGACTACAGGCATGCGCCACCATGCCCGGCTAATTTTTTCTATATATATTTTTAGCTGTCCATATAATTTCTTTCTATTTTTAGTAGAGGTGGGGTCTCGCTCTTGCTCAGGCTGGTCTCGAACTCCTGAGCTCAAACGATCCGCCCACCTCGGCCTCCCAGAGTGCTAGGATTACAGGCGTGAGCCACCGCGCCCGGCCTCTTTTATGTTTTTAAGCTGAAAGATACTTAGTTTAAATGCCAAAGGGAGGAATGGGAGAAGTTAAAGTACATGTGTTGAAAGTGTATGTTATATTAACCTCAAAGCATCCATTCGATCATAGAGATAATTTCTCCCATCCAAGTGCTAACCAGGCCCGACCCTGCTTAGCTTCCGAGATCAGACAAGATCATGCGCTTTCAGGGTGGTATGGCCGTAGACCATAGAGATAATTTCTAAATGTTCCCTGAGTTTTCTTTTTGTTGCTACTCAGAGGTCATGGTCAAAGAAAGTCGGGAGAACAGAAGGGGCAAAGCGATCCCCTATAAGGATTGGGAAGTGTGACATTAGTTCATGCTTGATATGTTTGTGTTGCTACAGATGTCATAGGTACTCAGTAGCTATTTGCTGAATGACTGAACAACTGTTTTGCACCTCATGCTATTCCTGAGGAAAAGGGGGAAAAAAAAGGGAAAGGCAAAGGGGGTTGGAAGTGGGAGTGATTGGGATTCAGGGAAAGAGAAATGGTGAGGAACAGACAGGAAGTGAGGAATCAGCCCACAACTGGTGTTTCCTAATGGGGTCTGTGTTTTATGTCTTCAAGGTCTTTCTGTCCTTTATGAAACTGCTCTGGGAGTCTTCCTTTAGGGAAACTTTGGCCTATATAATGAATCCATAAAAAGAAATTTTATAATGGGGAATTGTATTTGCACTAAAAATAAGGGTTTTTATATATTTTTGACCCAGGATTAAAAGTCAGTCTAATTATTATGTCATTCATTATACTCTCTTTTAGAAAAATTAGCTATATTTATAATCATTAGAAAATGTCTCTCATCTTACTTTCACAGAGATTCTCTTTGTGCTTAGAGTTTGAGGAAATCTATGATATCACTGCATTATTCAGAATGGAATCTGGAGGAAAACAAAACCCTGTTTTACACATGAGTGTAGCTGAATATGTGTCACAATGCTACCATCGTGTATTTATAGTTATTCTTCATTTCTTATATGCTGAATGACTAAATTATAATAAAGCCTGAATAACCCCTTTTAGATTTAGAAAAGATAGTGGCTATCTTTGAGAAATCTTTTATTCCAATTAGTCCATTAGTCTCCAATGGAGACCAGTGCTGAATGTAGCTTACTGGACCTTAGTTCTTCCTCTTTTCTAAATAAAAGACTCTTGACCAACTTTCTATCTTGCTGTTGTCCTAGGGATCCACCCCAAATCCTTTTCTTTTTCTTTCTCTCTCTTTTTTTAGTCTTATTCCACAAGTGATTTATACAAGAACATTTACATAACAGAAGGTAATTTTAACCTATGCTATTTTCAATGAGACCTGTACTTCCAGATTGTTCTTTTTGCTGGAGGAATTACTGAAGTGTCCCAGGAGTTTGACTTGTCACCTTCTTCTGTGAACTGAGCAATGAATGGTTTTGTCAGGAAAAGCCATACTCCAGAAGTGTTCTGTGGCTGTTAGGAGAGACCTGTTGGATGTGTTGTTTGATTCTGGCTTCTAAGTAATGTATATGCAGGAGATACAAAGCAAACTTTTACTGACTGACTTTAAAATCTGCATTTGCCAATAAGAATAATTTGTTGCTGAACGAATACATTATGGAAGGTTATTATGTGGGAGGAGAAATACAAGTGCAGGACAGCAGGGAGGATCAAGGCAGGCTAGAGGTATTTTTTTAATTAAAAAATAACAAAACATATTTAACATGAGCCTATTACTATTCTAGATTTGGTCCCCAAATGAAGCTCTATGTAAGTATTTTACCAGCCATTTGATTGCATTTTTAAAATCAACATAACTATTTATCAACATTTTATCACAAGAAGGATGTTACTGTTCTTTCAGGGGAAGGTGAGGCTTTTGCACTTAGCATGCAACTTCTGGAGGAACATAATGAGGGAAAGAGAGAACAGGATCACTTACCCAGCTGGGAATACCAGTTGTTCAACCCTGGTCCTCAATGGGTTGGGAGAGGATGTTTGAGGAGGAACATCTTTATTTCCTATATGTCAGTGATGATATGCAGTTTGTTTTGTTGTACACAATTATAACTATTTCTCTGTTTTGAAATATGCCTGTTGGTATTTATGCCAACATGATTTATAGTCAACTTCTGATTGAATCTGAAACTTGGGACAAGGAGTAAGAAGAAAGGTGTATATCTTATTGTAATTTATATTGCTTTTGAGATATGCTCCATAACTTACTGCAACATTTGCAACTTCCCTGTAATGTTCTTAGATTAATTAGCCAATTATTCACATTTCAACCACATGATGGTTGGGTGACGAAAAATGGTCTGTGAGTCAGCTTTAATGAAGGGAAAAGGTTTGGGGAAGGCACAGAGGAAGTTGTTTCTCCATGAAAACTTTCCTGTAAATAACTTAAAGAAGGACTTTTTATGTTGTTAGTTTGTACATATATTCAATGTCTTTCAGGGAATTTAAAGAGGAAAGAAATGATTTTCCAACTATAACTACCTCTAAGATATAATGGCACATTTTGCAGTATTATTTGCTTTTTTTTAAATTTGTTACCTCCATCTTTTAAAATTATTATTAGCAGTGGTGGACAGAGTCTGTTCTATGCAAGTACTTCTTTTCAATAAAGAAACAAAAGAAACATCCATCTGGATGCTAGTGGATGGAAAGAAATGGATACTAAGGAAGTTGCTCGGAAGATGATGTATGTAACAGAGCAGCTGTCCCTACACCTGGGAGAGGCCAAAAGAGGTGCACATTCAGTGGAAGACCTGACCATGACTGCTCTGCTCTCTTTCAGTAACGATTTTAACTAAAACTTGCTGGTCGAATCTGTTTTGGCTTTCGTTGTTGAGCTTTATGTTTAACCTCAACCTTGGTTGACATTGAACTTGCCTCTAATGGCTTCACAGCAGCCCAAGAGCAGTTTCTCAGCTCCTTAAGTAAACATCACATTACTTCAAGTTAACATCACATTGTGTCCTTCAAACATTTTTTTCTGTAGTTATGTTCTTCTGACCTCTAATTCACTTATAGAAATTGCTTTTAAGAAACTTTCGTATTTTTCAGGAAAGAAATGGAAACAAAAGAAACATAAAATAGTTTGTCTCATTGTGCTATTCCAGGGGCTATTATGGCTTATAATATAAATCAGATATCCTGCAGAGCTGCATCTATTTTATTAAATAGACTGATATCTTATTTGTCCTACTCTGGTGTATTTGCAGGATATAGATTACCTTTAAATATTCTGATCTTGTAGTTTACTTTTGCCTTCCTGACAAAATGTCAAAAGGCAGTATAATATTCTACTAAGAAACTACAATGCTTGGGGTGATAACATATTTTAATCTGTGATGGCAGTTTGTCTTCAGTCATAACCTCCGTCTTCTTGATGAACCAGACTTGGATCCTCTGCAGATACTTCTGAGGCCGCTGTTGAGCAATTCAGAATTTTATAACTCTTAATAGTAAAGGAAGAACTTCCATGGGAGGGAGACACTCAGAACCGCAGCACCAGTGCCCCACCTGACCTGTAGGTCTTTCCCTAAATTATGGTATTAATATATTCATGGATTGGTATTTATTGTCAGTAGTCGTTGTAAATACTGCTGCAATCTGGAGCCATTTTCTCAAGTTCTCTAAGTTTTTGATAACTTGTTGTAAAATGTTGATGTCACAAAATGAAGTGTCTGCTTTGTAAGCATATAAACTCCAGAGTGCAAAAGGTAATGCAATGAGTGAATTGAGTTTAGTGTAAGAATTCAGCTATCCCAAAATTTGCCTAGTTGGTGCTCGGTTCTGCTCTGGTCCCAGATCTCATATTAGGCATAATGGGGGCAGTAGTGACCATGGGAATCTGTATAGCACCTGCCTCAACCAAGGAGGGGTGTTAGTTTTTCTCATGTGTTGGGTTTATTGTTATCCAAGAAAAATCGGAAGTGTGGCTGTTTAATGTCCTGATTTTTCAATGTTTATCCAAAAAAAAAAAAAAAAAAAGGGAGAAGCAACCACTCAACAATAAACAAAACATAACTCTGAGTCAGTTCAGGTCCTTGAATCATCTACTTGAGTTTTTTGCCATAAGGAACAGTTACAGATACACTGTGATTTCATTTCTCTCCGTTAAAAATACTATCTCTTTATTTAATTTTAAGATCATTAATAGGTCGGTGCACATATTGCCTAGGACTACGGTCCCCAACCCTGGGCCGCTGACCCGTACCGTACAGCAGGAGGTGATCAGCGTAGTGGCTGAGCGAGCAAGCGAAGCTTCAAGCTTCATCTGTATTTACAGCAGCTCCCCGACGCTCACATCACCGCATAAGCTCCACCTCCTGTGCTGGCATTAGATGCTCACAGGATCAGGAACCCTTGTTAACTGCGCATGGAGGGGATCTAGATTGTGGTCTCCTTGTGAGAATCTAATGCCTGATGATCTGAGGTGGAGCTGAGGCTGTGATGCTAGCGCTGGGAAGTGGCTGCAAATACAGATGATCATTAGCAGAGAGGTTTGACTGCACAATAAATGTAATGCGCTTGAATCATCCCAAAACCAATCCCTGCCCCAGGTCCATGGAAAAATTGTCTCCCATGAAACTTGTCCCTGGTGCCAAAAAGGTTGGGGACCGCTGGCCTAGGACATCAAAGGGATGTTGAAGACGGTATCATAGTTTGTAATCATATCTTCCATTTATTTCCAAATAAAATCATTCTGCCTTGTGCTGTTTAGGTGATGGAGAGTTTAGTAGTTCTGAAAGAGTAGTTTGAAAATGTATTTTGGATAATAAAAGCATTTTTGCTCTCTGGATTTTTATCCTTTGTGGTATTTAAAAAGATGATCCATGTAGAGTGGCTAACATTTAGTAAATACTCAATGAATATTTCCTGAATTAAAATTAATAGGCTTTTTAAACAAAATATATAGTGTGGTGAGGATATGGAGAAACTGGAACTCTAATATACAGCTGGTGAGAATGTAAATTGGCATAACCACTTAGGAAACTGTTTAGCAGTATCTACTAAAGTTGAACATATGAATGTATATCTGTGACTCCAATTCCACTTCTGAGTGTATATCCAACAGAAATACATACATATGCTCATGAAAAGATAAGTACTAGACTGTTCAGAGTATCACTGTTCATAGTAGCCCCAAACAGGAAACAATCCAAATGCCTGACAAATATAGAATGCATAAATAAATTGTGGTTTATTCTTAAAATGGAAAACTATACAGCAATAAAAATGTGTAATGTGCAACTGCACACAACTATATTTGAATTTATCAAGCATAATGAGTGCATGAGTAATATATACTGTATGATTTCACTTATATAAAGTACAATAATGGTCAAAGCTGATCTTTGCTATTTATAAAATAAGGATAGTTGTTACCCTGGAAAGGAATAAAAGGAGAGAGCCTTTTGGAATGCTGGTAATGCTTCATTTTTTTACTGAGTGCAGGATTTCATAGACATGTTTAATTGTTACAGATATTGAGCTGTATACTATGACCTGTACAATTTTTTTCCTATGTAAATTATTCTTTAATAATACCTTAAATTGAAAAAAGTAACAGTTTTTTAAAATTCAATGAAATAATTGTTCATGATGGAAGGAAATTTATTTTTAATATTCTCTAATATCTTATTGCCTATTTTAGTGTAAAAATTAGGATAAATTGAGTAGCATAGATTGTTAAATAGAGGTACTCTATGAATTATGGTTTTACATAATTGCATTTAAGGTATGATTCTTGCCCACTTCAGAGATATTTTAAGAATCTGAATTCATTTTACAAAATTTGGAAAGTAAAATGTGACTTCCAGTGTAAATCAGCCAGTCATGTGTGCAGTGTGCCCAATATAATGCCTCTTATATTTTAATGATTTCTCATAATGCTTGATGTTGAATCGTGCTAATGATGCAAAAAGTTTTTTATAAAATGGGAAAACTCTATTTAATGTTTTGTTCACTATGAAGATTAAGGAATTTTAGATTGTTTATACAGAGCATTAATCACCCAGAGGAAGTTTTCCCAAATTGTATTTGCTGTCCTAATAGTTCCTGAGGGAATATTCCCTTTAAACAACCCAATGCTCTTTTAGTGTCTAATGCTAATAACAAAATATCAACTTAAATTTGAATCACAGATGCAAGTCAGAATTTTTAGAATTGTATGTGACCAAATACTATAGAGCAGTCGTTCATTTTTTGGCATGAGAAAACAGATCCACAGTAATTAAGGGATACTTCTAAAGACACATCCTTAATACAGCTTATGACTGAGATCAATGCCTGTCTTTTCAGTCTACAGAGACATTCAGACGCATAATCTCATTTATTGCTAGTATCAATGGGAACACATTTGTGTAATTTAAGTTGTTCTCATATTATCTGCCAAATGCCTGTTTACAATAACTGTAACATCAGCATTGGTATATTCTCCTGTTATGTTATTCTCCTCAACACTGTGGAGGCCTTGATTAAGGAATAATGTAGGCCAATTAGATTCTATTTTACTTGAAGCTTTTTAGGTTTGACCAAGACCATGATGTCTGCTTTCATCTGCAGATGAATTTTCCTCCCAACAATTGAATAATTACAATTACTGATGAATAGGGATTTCCTAGGTTTTCTTAAAAAGATCTGTGATCATGTCAAGTAATTTCATTTTATTGTTTTGATATTATCAAGACGTTTAATGACCTTAGGTAGTTTCTTGTCTATAATTTGGGCATTGAGAATTGTCTGTGTTAATGATTTCCAGGTAAGTAAGTGTCTAGGAATTTTGCATTTTTATTACTATTTTATTTTATTCTTTTAATTAATTTATTTTTACTTGACAAATAATAATTGTGTATATTTATGGGGTACAATGTGATGTTTTGATCTATGTATACATTGTAGAAAGACTCAGTCAAGCTAATAAACATATCTGTCACCTCACCAACTTACCATTTTTGCATGGTGAGGATGTTAAAAATCTATTCTTTTAGAAATTTTGAAATATGCAGTCATTACTGTTAACTGTGGTCACCATGCAGTGCAAAAGATCACTAAAACTTACTTCTCCAGTCTAATTGAAACCTTGTATCCTTTGATCAATATCTCCCTCTTCCCCATCGCTCCCTACCCACTTCCCAGCCTCTGGAAAACATATCTTTACTCTTTGTTTCTATGAGATTGAATGTTTTAGATTCCACATGTAAGTGAGATCATATAGTATTTGTCTTTCTGTGCATGGCTTATTTCACTTAGTATGCATTCATATTGTCATGAATAACAGAATTTTCTTCTATGCTAAAGCTGCATATAGTATTCCATTGTGTGTGTGTATACATATATACACACACACACACACACACACACACGATTTTCTTTATCCATTCATGCATTGGTGGACACTTGAGTTGCTTCCATATCTTGGCTACTGTGAATATGCTGAAATGAACCATGGGTGTGGGGCAGATATCCCTTCAATGTACTGATTTCAATTCCTTTGGATATATAACTAGTAGTGTGATTGCTGGACATCTGGTAGTTCTATTTCTAATTTTTTGAGGAAACTCTGTACTCTTTTTCAAAATGGCTGTACTAGTTTACATTCCCACGAGCAAGTGTGTATAAGTGTTCCCTTTTCTTCATATCCTTACCAACGCTTGTTATCATTTGTATTATTATTATTACCATTAGAGATAGGGTCTCGCTTGATCACCCAGGCTGAAGTGCAGTGGCATGATCATAGCTCATTGCAACCTTAAAATCCTGGCCTCAAGCAATCCTCCCACCTCGGTCTACCAAAGTGCTGAGATTACAGGTGCAATCCACAGCTCCCGGCCTCGTTTGTATTTTTGATAGTAGGCATTCTAACAGGTTTGAGGTGATTGCTGATTGTGGTTTTAATTTGCATTTCCCTGATGATTAGAGACGTTAGACATTTTTAAATAGATTTGTTGTCCATTCATATCTCTTCTTTTGAGAATTGTTTGTTCAGATTCATTGCCCTTTTTTATTCATATTGTTTTCTTGCTATTGAGTTGTTTGAACTCCTTATATTTAATATATTTTGGACATTAGCCCTTTATCTAATGTATGGTTTACAAATATTTTGTCCAAATTCATGGGCTGTCTCTTTATTGTTGTCGCCTTTGCTGTGTGGATTTTTTTTTTTTTTTTTTTTTGCATTTTAAGATAATTGAATCAGGTTTAAGAAATAGAAGCCCCAACATATCATTATATTATACCATATATTATATACACATATATACATACATATATACACATATGTATTGAATTATATATGTCCATTTTTAAATGTTAAGCAAAGCACTTGAAATGTTGTTTTCAAAGTTATACATACATATGATTTAAAAAATCAAACAAGACATAGCAGTAGTATCTTACCATAACCATAAGCCCTATGGCATTTCCCAAAAGCAAACATTTTTACTTCTATAGTGATTTCTTCCTACTTCTAAATCAGGAATTCTTAATGTGGCGTCCATGAATAGGATTCAGAAGGTCTGTGTGCTTAGGGGAAAAAAATAATTACATATTTATTTTTATTAATCTCCAAATTGAAATCTAGCATAAGCAACAATGCACAGTAATATCAGCAGTACTATGCCTTCATCAGTGATAGAATTTAGAAATATTTTCATATGACATTAAGTTGTTGCAAAAATCTATTTTGAAATATTTATTTTCACCCCTATTTCTAAATTAGATCTTTCATTTAATACATTAATAAAGAATATTTATTGTCTTATCACACACTTGTTTAATATTTTTGTGTTTCGATATAATTGATTTCCTTTGTAATTCTGTATATTTTATTTTATGCATTTAAAATATTATTTTGAGAACAGTTCCATAGGCTTCACCAGATTGTCAACGGTGTTCATGCCAAGTGTATGTTAAAAATCTCTGCTGTAAATACTATGTGTATGCTACAGTTCCTTGATTTATCAAATTTAGGCATTTTGGGCATCCTCTGCTATGATAGATGAGGATTGAGCTCATTTATAACATTCTATTACCTCTCTTTCTCCCATCCTTCGATATAGTTAAATTACTCTACTTTGCTTCTCAGTTGGTTATTTTTTCAATTTAGGGATCTACTTATACCTTTAATTAAAATTGTTATTAACTGTATGTCTTGATGTTCCATTTTACTGCAGGCAGATAATAGCATCCTCATTCTTTTCTTTGGCTTTCATTTCCACCCTCCTACTTCTCAATTTCTGTCATCATTGCTTTTATATGGAACAATGTCAAATATAATAACATTTCCATTCTGTTCTAAAAACACAATGATGCTCTGAAAACATAATTAAATCTCCAAATATTTGTCTAAGTATTGATTCTAAAAGTTGAAGATCAGTGAACAGTATTTACATTGTTGTAACTATGAAAGTTTTTATTATACTGCATACCTAACAAGCAAACTAGGGTTGCATGTTGTTTTTTGAGCAGCTCTTTGTTTTTCATGAAGTTTGTAAAGACCTTCTTTTCTTCTTTCTTTCTTTATCTATTTATTTATTAATTGCAGTACTTGCCTTTACCAAGTCTTCAGTTTTTCCCAAATTCTCGGGCATAATAATTAATCTAGTAAATATACCTTCCTCCCCCTTAGAGGGGTTGTTTTTCCTCTCTGGATACTCCCGTTTCTCAACTCTCCTTTGGAGTCTTCTATTCCGATTGTATTTTAGGTTGGCTGTAGAGCTTATCGGGCTCCATCTTCAAGTAACTTACTAGAAAACTTTGCATAGGAACAAAAGTTTCTGAGACTTTACCTGTCAAAATGATTTCATTCAACACTTTTATAATTTAGTGGAATATAGAATTCCAGGTTGATAACCATTTTGGTTTTTCAAAATTCCACAGATACATCATGAGGAGTAATTTCTCTAATGGTATTTTGCTTTTTGTTTTTATTTGTGTACTTTTTGAGTAATAAGACTCAGCCCTAATCTGTGTCTCCTTTTATTAAAAATAGTAATGTCTTCTGTGTTGGATTAATCTCCTTTAATTTCCACCACGTTATTTTCTCTTATCTCTTTTTGTGGGTATTAAACATTTTGTATTATCCTTTATACCTTTTCTCTTATATATTCCTTCTGTCTTTTTGTTCAATTCAATCTCCAAGCCTATCTTAGAAATGTACACAAATTTTATCCCATCCATCTTCAAGTATACTTTCTTCTTGTTTGATACTTAATTTTTCATAGAATATTACCATTGTATAAATATGATAACTTTTCAATTCTCTCTGAAGATTTTGAGATTTATTTTTTTTTAAATTTCTCTTCCCTGAATTATCTGTTTCTCCCAGAACCTTTTTATTGTAAATTTCATCACTCTTTTTCATGCTGCAAGCTTTCCACACATATTTGGTGATTCTTGATTGCCCATCTAGAATTGTAAAGACTCTTCTGTCTGTGTATCTGGACAGAGCTTGTCACCGGGCAAACTTCACGTAGCGGGAAGGGTCAGATGGCTAGCCATAACTCTACAGTCTCCACAGTCCTTCAAAAGTCAGAGAGGTCTTTTTTTGGAAGACTGCCAAGCTCATTAGCAAAACCTTCACCTTTTTTCGTGTGGGAGTTTGCTATATTTCTGAATTCCAGGCAATATGCACATAGTGGTGAAGCAGGTAGGAGGGGATTTGATTCCATTGATTGTCAAATTTTCCAGCTAGTGTTTCCTTCTTGCCCTTCATGTTACTTTGCATTTCCAAGTCCTGAAACTTCCAAAAGTATAACAAAGAACAGGGGACCCAATAACTTGTTCCAGGGTGCAGTTGTGTCTATTCTGCCATTCTTTCTCTTTCACCTTTTTATTGTCCAAAAATCTGTTGAAAAATTATATGCACTAATAATTACACTTCATATTGTTCGTTGTGGTGGTTTTTATCTTCTTGTCATTATTTGTTATTAGAACAATGATGTCTCTGAAAGATTGGGGAAGAATGTCCATAATCTTAAAACCAGAGGCCCTGGGTATTACAATACAATAATAAAGATTTTATTTTGAATATAATTATTTGAGCCAAAGGCCTAACATTGTATTACATATCAAAACAAAATATTTTTGTATACTTCAATATACATTTTTTTCAGAAATCCAACAAAAATAATAAAACAATGAAAGATTATATTTCACTTTTTCTGAACTTTACCAAGGGTTGCTCACCATTTCAAAATATCACTTACTACTTGAGTTACCAAATAGCAACTCAATTTTATCAATTGTACTTTTACCTCTGGCTTTTTGGTGATTCTACATATATTTGCAAGTATCTGACTTGATCATTTTTCTTTCAGTGTAGACATATTGAACATTTACATATTCAAATATATATTATTTTATTATAAATTACTTCCTTTTTATTTCCTCCTTTATATTACACCTAGGACATTATATTGATTTTGTTGAAATAAGTACCTGAGCGATTTATATTATTTATGACTTTCATTTCAGAATAGTAAGGAGACAGTAAAAATCTTTATTTAAAAATGAATCTTTGATTCTGATAAAGTTGAGAACCAGTGATCTAAATCATAAGCCTAATTTTTTTTATGGCTTTTAGTCTTTATAAGGAACATAAGAATGAGTTTCCAAATATTGGAAAAAAGAAAAAGGAACCCTGAACAAAGTTCTTTTCATTGATGCTTTCTAAAAGCAATGATTCGGAATTAAGTACCATGAAGTATTCTGTATCCCTGCACATGAGTTTAAATCAATCACCTTCCATCTACCTGTTCTCTCCTTGATGCTTACTTAGATGTTCTCCAGCAGGGGTCAATGAGCCTTTTCTGTAGAGGGCCAGAGAATAAACATTTTAGATTTTGAGGGCTAGACTGTTTCTGTTGCAACCACTTTAATTCTGGTATTTATAGCATGAAAGCAATCATAGACAATACATGAACAGATAACCATGGCTATGTTACAATAAAACTTTATTGGGCTGGATTTGGCATGGTTGCTGTTAGGATGTTTTTATCCTCTCCAAGGGCAAACCATTTAACCATCTTGAAATTTTTGCAAGCATTTTGGTATTCAAGCCATTGTAAACATTGGTTTAGAGGTGTTAATATTTTGCTAAGGTTTCCTTGTTCCCTATTTGGTTGTTTGCTGTGATGATTGATAAGCTTGGCTACTTTATACATAGAAAGAAAGAAACTGCTAATACTCTCTCACTATTCTTGATGATGTTAAGACCCTTTACAAAAGCTGAACCAAACAGAGATTCTTCCTAAGAAGGAATGTAGAGAGGGTGGAAAACATCTATAATGGATTAACCTAGAATAATTAACAATCTAGGAAAAATAATTTGTGAGTAATGATTGAAGTTGTGATTAGTAAAAAAAAAAGGACAAGTTTTTGAGGGTTTCATGAGTTATCACACATTTGAAGAATTACTATGAAGAAGTCCAAGGTTTAATGGTAGTGTTCTTTTTAGCTTTGAAAATTTAAAAGGAAAACCTTTTTTATTCCTTAAGAAAAACTTGATTAGAGGTTTACACTTAAGGAATAGCATGGTTTTAAGAATCAGAGATTCTTAAGGAGAGATTGAAGTCAGCTTACAATGTGAATTATTGGAATTTCCAACTTGAAAAATATATGGATTTGATAAACATTGATTTTGAGCTAAACCAGACAGATAACAAATTTGTTTTTCAATGATATGCACTAATTTGTTGGGTATTGAAATAACTGATATATTAATACATTTCAATGCTGTCTTTAATGATAGATACTAAAGCATGGCTTTTATTTTTGGCAATTATTTTAGTTAGGCTTGGTAGGCACAAGCTGTGACAATGTTGACTAGTCTGATACATCACTCTTAGGCTGCATTGTATAAACTCTATTCCCTGCAGCATGAGTATAGATGATGACTGTCAACTTTGGCCTTTGACAGATGTTATCTAATGTCTAAAATATTCTCTGAAGTATTTTTTTTTCCCAGATTCAAGTTTAGAAATGTGGTTTGCTTAGTGCAGTGCTTTCAACTGGGGGTAATTTCTTATCTCCCATAGGACATTTGGCAAAGTCTGGAGATATTTTTGCTTCTCCCAACTAGAGTATGCTATAGGCATCTGGTGCACAGAGGCCAGGGGTGCTGTTGTGCTTCCTACAATGCACATCAGTCTCCTACAATAAAGACTTATCAGACCCAAACTGTTAAAGGCAAAGTTGAGAAACCCTGGCTTAGTGTAAAATTGGAGGATTCTTTAAAATCCATGCCATCTTCATTAGGAAAGTAATGCTCATCAACGAGACACTTCAATATGTTCTTTATGGAGATACTTAGAAATGCAGCATTTCCCTGTATGTCTGGATCACAGTGAAATCAGTGGTTGCCATTTTCTCTTCCCAGGCCAGTCTTTGTTTTGTTTATCAAACATTTAGTTTCGTTGACTAAATGGGTTGACTACACAAAACTGAATAAGAGTTGGTCTTAATCTAGATTAATGCTAGGCAATGAAGGTGACTGCACTGTTGTGCTCTATGACTTTTGTAATGTTTTGTCAAATGACAGCAACTCTTTGGGCTTCATTAAAAACAAGGGTAGATATGTCATGAAATTTGAAAACTTCATTGACATTGGCAAGAGGATGGGGTGAGATAGTTGATTTATAGAATCTTTAGTTCTATTTTCTTGCTTAAGGAATCCATAAACCCAAACTGCTAAAGGACCACTAGTAAGTAATGACTCTTATAGACAAAGGGATGCAGTAAATGACTTTTGTATGTTTATTTAAAAAAAATGTGAACATTATTGCTATGGTCTGAATGTGTCCTCCAAAATTCATGTTGAAATTTAATCATTATTCCAACAATGTGTCATCAGAACAAACTTTCAATGAAATTAGCATTAAAGTAAGTTTGTGGCTATAGCATATTTGAATTTATGGATGTATGTTTTGCAAAGACTCTGCTTCTGTCTTTATTTTTTGGAAACTAGGACATGGACTATAGGCTTAGTTTCCAAATGTGGATTTTAAAATAATAGCTTTCTAAAATAAATGAAAATATTTTTTATTATTGGATATTTTAAAAATATTTTTATCATTAGTTATGTTGAAATGATGTTTTGTTGTTTTTTTAAAACTAATTTTCTTCTTTGTGCTATTAAGTGAGAAAGTAAGAAAACACCTAGAAGACCAATCTATTTTTACTGTGTAATGATCCCCCTAGTGGATGTGAGAAGCAGCTAGCTTCGAGATTTGCATAAAGAAGCAGGTGATGGTGGGTGAGACTTTGCTACTTGTTTCGCACTTTCAGAAGTGTTTTACAAGATCAAAACTGTCTCTACTATTTTTAATAAAGGAACTCCAAGTGATTAAATTACCTTTTTAGAAAGTCTTAATGAGGCAGAAAGTGGTAGAAGAGCATAATTCTTTAAAGTTAGAAAAAGATAAATATTTTAAATAAAAGTTGGTGTGATACTTTTGTAGTTTCTTAGAACATATTTAAAGAAAAGGATTTTAGCAATTATTTTGTGTTCTTTTATTTAAATTTGCTGACTCTATAAAAGCAGTCGTGATATAACCTGATGTTGCTATATATCTGACCTTGAGTTAGAAGATTTTTTAAAACAAGAATAACAAGTAAAGGGAATTGATAGTATGGAAATTGATTACTTATGATGAAAGTGCTGTTTAAAGACATACTCTCAAAATGAGGTGTTTAAGATAACTGTTTATAGTACCTATATAATAAACTTTCAAAATAAAAATTCATTTTGATTGTCTAAAATGTTATTACAGTATTAGCCCTACAGGTTTCAAATATGCTGCTATTCAGAACATTGGAAACAGGAGCAGGGGAATAGAGATAGATACCTTGTGAGGTGGGGAAAGCTTAAAATATTACTAGTTACAGAGAGCTAGATATTATCTTTAAGGAAAAAATACTGTTAATGATGACCATATAATGAACCCAGTATCAACAGAATGTTATATTGCCTAAACGAGCAGTGTTATTACTTTCACTTCATTGTACAATACCTGGATGGTTCATGGAACTGGTACTGTTTAGAGAAAGATAGCATTTAAACAGGAAAATAGCCTATTTCTCCATAAAGGACTTAAAAACTGGTGGATGATAGTACTCTGTTAAGTAAGATTCATTTTGCAAATGCAATATGTCAGTGTTATGTTTAATAATTTTTCTGATATTATGAAAGGCTGGGTGAAATATAAAACAAATGCCTATTGTATTTGTGAAAACAAGATTGCTTCATTTGCTAATAGGCATAATTAATGTGATTGTAAACTTTTTACTATTTTGTTTACTCATAAAGATACCTATAGAACAAATAACTGAAGAGCTAACTTGACAGAAGTCAATGATATAATGTGTGTAAGATAGTATAATCAATGACATAGAACATCATTCAGGTAATGAGAAGTTTTGTAAGTTTTGCTTGATTTATTGAAAAGAAAACCATATTTTTCAGTGATTAACGTTCCTTGATGACAGTAATGATGATGCATGAATTGGATGGGGAGATAGGAAATGAGAAAAAAAAAGGGATGGAAAATCTATAATTAACAAAAAACATCCACAAACAATAATTAGTGTAAGTGAAATATATTTCTGAAGAATAAAAATGGAACAAAGTGAACAATGGAAATCATAGACAATTAGGGTGGATGCAGCTTAGATCATGAAAATGGTGAAAGGCAAAAGATAATGTAATACAATTTGTACAGAGAAACAATGGAAATCTGTTCAAAATCTCTTTTAAAAGGGCTCCCTCCCACACATATATTATTCTCTTCTGCCTTTTCATTAGCATGTTTTCTTTAATTATTTCTAACTTACGGGATGCCTGAGGAAAATAAACACTTAACTTGATCTTAAAACTTTATTTGTAGCTCTACTACACATATTTTCAATAAGCCCATGTACTGTATGGATTTACGTAAACATTCCTTTGGCTTTGCTCTTGAGTGGTCTGCTGGTCAAAATTGCCTGATATTTAAATGTTACCATAGTGATGAGTAGTGGACACTGTCATCGTTTTCTTTTTAATTAAGGAACAGATGCAGGTAAAGCTGATCTCTCAGTGACCCTCTTTAAGCTGGCATCACACATTGATTGTTTTCAATTCCTTTCTCTCCCTAGCAATCTTAGCTTTGTCCTCTCGTCATATCAAGGTCTTCATCCTCTTAGGTTAAAGATGCGGGAACTTCTTTTAAACCCTTCCTTGGGGAGCTTTATCTTAGAAGGAATAAAACGCACTTTTACTAAACACCAGTGAAACACTAATGGATTTTTTTTTTTTCATCAAGAAGCCCTGGCTTTCTCAACTTTAAAATTCAGTAATATGTAAGTGGCAGTGTTTTGAAAAATTCTGTACAGCCTGTAAAGATCATAAATATTTCTACTTACACTTTTTTGAAGAAACCAAATGCTCTTTCACATTTAGTGTATTTATCAATGAGGTGTATTTGGAGGGTCTAAATAGTGTTATTAATTCAATTATTCTTCCCTGGGCTAAATACACCAATACAATAAAAAAGTATTTGTTAAATATGACATATCATGGCCAAAATAAGAAAAGAATTGTTACCCCAAAGGATGCTCACATTTTCGTTGTATATCAGGTTGACTGTAATGGGTGTTTTAACTGTGACATAATATGCTCTGGGTGAAAGAAACAAAAGTTGGCTGGAGGGATTGGAAAAGAGGATTACTAGGTATCTAGTAGTCAGAGATGTAGGCACAGTGCCAGAGGAATAACATGTATAGTAAAATGCTTGTCCTAACTCATTTTCATTCATTCCACTTAGGGTTGTTAATTTTAACTCAATACTTTTAGAATTCTTCTTTATCTCATCTCAATTTTGTGGCAATTTTGGCTCATTTGATTTTCCTATTGAACTCATTGATGTTGGAAGACTAAGTAATCAAATTTATCATCTCCTTTAAGGTATTTCTGGTTTCTTTTATGCATGTTAAATAACATGAATTCCAATGCATTTTTCTTATTATTTTCAACACTTTTGACTCTTTTGTCTTTATAATCTTTAGAAGATACATTTTGCATAAATTATTTTACATTTCACATTGCCTTATTCTCTAGATATGATGTACTTTTGAATATTTTCCCAATAGAATAGATGTAAGTACTTCTGTAAGTATCCACAATCCAACTTATTTATACAGTTTTCAGAACAATGTCTTGAGAAAGACACTTCTTTTTTTAAATAAACTTTATTGAAGTTTATTTTACATACAAGTAACTACACCCATTTAAAGTATACAATCTCATGAGTTTTGCTAGATGTCTGCAGCCACGGTACCACCATCCCATCAAATTACAGGACATTTCCAGTCTCTCGAAATTTGCTCAACCTTCTTTGTAGTCACACCCTTCACTTCTGGCCCCAGGTAACTGCTGATGCTCATCTGTTTTCTCTAGATTAGTTTGCATTTTCTAGAATTTCATGTCGATGTAATCAACACAGCATGTATTCTTTGTGTCTAGCTCCTTTCACCCAGCACAATTACTTTGAGGTTCATCACGTTACTGTGTGTGTCAATAGTTCATTCCTTTTTTATTGTGAGATGGGTTTCATTGCATGGATATATCACATTTCATTTATCAATTCACCAGCTGATGTACATTTGTGTCATTTCCAGTTTTTTGGCTATTCTAAATAAAGATGCTATGAACATTCATGTGCATGTTTTTCTGGAATAGGCTTCATATCTCTTGGGCAATTATGAAGGAATGAAATGCTGAGATGTATGGTTGCTGTATGTTTAACTTAATAAGAAACTGCCAGTGTTCCTAAGTAGTTGTGATATTTTACACGTCCCCCAGCAGTGTATGAGAATTCCAGTTGCTCCATATCCTCACCAAAGTCAGCATTGTCTGTCTTTTATAAAACTTTAACCATTTTAATATATAAATAGTAGTATATCATTGTGTTTTAAATTTGTATTCCCCTAATGACTAGTACTGTTGACTGTCTTTTTATGTGCTAATTGACCATTCATATATCTTTTTTTGGGGAAAAATCTGTTCAAATAGTTTGCCCATTTTTTTATTGGGTTGTTTGTTTAATTATTATGAGAAGTTGGTTTGTTGGGCTTTTATTTTTTCCTGGATATCAGTTCTTTGTCAGATATATGCATTGCAAATATATTCTCTCATTCTTTCATTTGCCTTTTCATTTTTTAACATTGCCTTTTGAAATATAAATAATTATAGTTTACATAAAATCCAATTTATCAATTTTTTCTTTTATAGTTTCTATGTTTTAGATCTTATCTGAGAAATCTTCGACTATCCCGAGGGCAAAGATTTACTGCTCTGTTTCCTTTAACACTTTTTAAGATTAAGAAGTAGTATGGTAAACTAATCTCTTTTCTTACTAAAAGAAGATATTCTCAAATATTAGGGGGAAGAATGAAACATAATCTCCTAACTTTTAAAAAAAGGTGGGGGGAATAATTCTTCAATTGTTTATGATGATACTAAAGCTTCTTTCTGTACTTTTTGATGCTGAGAAAAATTTATTCTGAATGCGTTCCCTGTCAGAAAATTCCCATCAATTTACATATTCTGAACACAGTGACATTAAATGATTAGGTGATTGACATGAAGAATTATCTTAGAGTTGAGGCTATATTTTATATTGTTTATATACAGATTGAAGTTTATCAAATATATATTTTATGCAATTATATTATATTTTACAAAATCCTTAGTGGTTTACAGATTTGGCATAGTTTCATCTAAATCTTCTGAACAGCAAAATGAGTTTAAATCATTACTTGTTTTTTATTGAATAAAAAGACTTAGATGAAAACTGGTAGTATAAACCCTAAACAACCCCAAACAAATGTAATTTAGGGGCAAGTTCATTTTTGACATGGCAAATAAGGTAAAATAGAGGCATTGAAATGAATTTGTCAACTACCAACAATGTAACTGACATTATCAGAAAGACCAAAATAATGACTGCCTTAATTCTTCAGTGAATAATATAATGCATCTCTTTTTCTTAGTAGCATTCTTTTCATTCAGAGATTTATAGATCATTCTGAAGTGATAATCTGAATAATTCAAAATACTATTTCAAGCCTGACAGTACTGCATGCTGCTTAAGTGAAACAATAGTAATCTGCAACTTTATTTATTAACAATTAAGGCCCCTCGTTGTATGACTGTACTGGAAAAAAGCAATTGAACAGAAAACACAACTGTTGTATTGGGACATAATATTGTCTTCAAGATAGGCCAGTGCTCTGACTTAAACTGAGCCTATCTGCAAAAATCCTTTTTGGTGGAGATATTTCCAAATGGGTACTTCTGGTGCTCAGAAATGGCTTACAAAGATCCCTATTGGCTTGTGTTGATGGGATATCAGAACAGTAGATATTGCAGCATCCGGAACTAGGAGTTACTGTAAGTTACTTAAAATTTTATTTAAAAATTATTATTTTAATGGCAAATTTTTGGAGATTGCTTACACTTAGTTTCCCCGAAGTTATCTCTAGTTTATAAAAGTATCCTCTCCAATGGGAAACTAAATTTTTTGCCTTTGAATGAAGAAAACCTATAGATGATATTTCTTACCACTTAAATAAGCAGTTGAACCTAACAGTAATCATTTCAGTATAGAATTTGTGAACTAATTTTATTGTGATAATCTTTTCTAATATCTATATTTCTCAACACATAGGTTTTTCAATTCCAGTATTAGCATAGATTCAATAAACTTTCCCATGTGCATATTCACAATGAGCCAACCAATAACAATAGATAAAATTTTATGTACTGTTTATATGAGGATACATTTTGAAATTATTAAATTTTTCAAATAAAGAGATTCAAAACTTGGTCATAAAATAGAGACTCAAAACTTTCTTATTTCCTCCTGGCTTTTTCTGGAAAAACAATACTTGAACAGTTTCATTCCTTCTAGCTTTAAACCTTCAAGACTTTCCTTAACAATTTTGTCTCATCAGAAGCTATATATGCTGGCTAGGAAAGAAAGTACTGGCATTGTTTTTCAGGAAGAAGATTGTGTTAATGAGCTACACTAAGCTCATATTTCCACTCAATCTTGCATATACTCTTTACCGCATTTTTGAGAAATGCCACTCAAATTATCAGTCATAGCATAACTTTGATACAGAAGATTGACTTGTTCATCTGATGTTATATAAAGTTCCATGTATAATTCTTTCATAGGTTAGACAATTTTATAATGCTTTTATACTTTATTCTTCTCAGTTCAAGTGGGAATTAAGATTATGATATTGAGAAAAAAAAGTTGCTACTAAAGATATTTGTGTTCCTGCAAGCCAAGAAGACTGAATAATTTGTAAAATGTAAAGCAACGATTTTAGCCTTTTTCTCAAACAAAAAATGGCTGCTCAGATAACATCCACAATTTACTCGTAATGTTTCTTAATTTATTCCTTGTATACGAACCTCTGGTACAACTTATAACAATTAGAGGCATACTTTAATTTGCTTTGCAATTTGAACTTTGCAATAAGAGTGTGTATCTATTATGGATTCTCAAAGAAGCCTCTCAGTGGGTTCAATCCGAGATTGTCCTCCCCTTTCACATCCTCACCCTTCCTATGTTAGCTAGGCCTATTAGTCAGGGATTTCATTTTACCACCTCAAAACTGCTAAGGCAACCTTGTCATTGTAATTTTCACGCCCTTTCTTTTTCTTTGTTCTATATGTCAGTGAAATCTTATCTCCACAGTCTTCTGTCATAGGTTAATAGCTTGGAACAAAGTTCAATTAGAGTCTCTAACATAATAAAATAAAATGCACAGATGAAAAAATTAGTAGCCACTGCCCTGTATTTTATTCAAGCACTGTTTGTTGAATCTTGCCCATCGGTGAAACTAAATGAGTGGATAAGATGGGAAATTTTTAAACGTGTGCCCACATGGATTTGGGAGACTTTAATGCAACTGTGTTGTTCTAGAAGATATTCCAATGAAATTGTATTGCCCTGAAAAGTTTTTAGTGTAGAATTTGTTCTCTTGATGGTATGTTATTTAACCATATTGTTAAATCCACAGAACTCTAGATAATGTATGGGGATTTAACAAATGAATACTATCTTAACATTTTTAAGCTTTTTGAAAAGAAGTATTGGTTCATTTCCATATACCACATTTATTCAATTAAAATCACCTTTGCTAATATGTTAAGGCCATGGGTCATTGCTTGTACTTATTCTGTTCATGCTGCTGTCTGCTCAAGATCATTGGAAATCACGTAGCAGAGAAATTTTCCAAAGAAACAAACGGTATTAGTGCAAATTTACTAGCTGGATTATTTGAAAAGAAATATATTGACACCATTGAGCATTAGCAACAATCCCACTGCCATCATTTCCTCCTCCTCTACTCAATGAGCTGTTAAAAGACACAATTTGTTGTACTATGTAGCTAACAAGAAATAAATAACATGCAGCAGGTGCTACACAGGAAGGCACTGAGTGTTATTGTACTAACTGTGCCTGACTAATTCTAGCCAAAACAAAATTCTGTATTCAGTAAAGAACAGATAATTTAATGGAGATTTGGATCTTACTTGTTCATAATGTCAGGGTTAGACTTGTAAAATAGAATCAAGCGAGAGATATGGTTAGAAGAAATCATCTGCTGTAGAGATTTATACTCAACTCATGAGGATTCCATTTAATGGAAGGTAACAGTATGCACATGATTTATAATATTTGATAATCCAATTTATATATATATATTTTTAAAAGACTATGTGATTATATTGGCACTGATCTACCCTCTACATCATCTTTCTTTTAAACTAATGTTAAAAGTAACTTGCATTCCCTGAGCAAATCATACCAACTTGAGGCTAAAGGAAGGTGAGAAGCACAGGATAGTACAGGGCAACAAAGTTGGAAATGACATTTTATCATTGATAATATGCACAGGAAATAGTCAACATGGGATTTTGAATGATACAGGTATTTCTCTTCTCTCTCCTACCGGTGAGTTGATATATATTTTTTCATCATTTATGCAATAATTACTAACTGAGCACCTACTATATGTCAGGAACTGTGGATAGAGCAAACACAAGTCAAATGAAGTTCTGCTCTTGTGGTGACTGTTTACCTGGGGGAAGTAGACTGTCATTAAATTTAAAAAAGGTAATTACAGAATGAAAAGAGAGTTAGTTATTAAGGATAGAAAGAGGATGCAGATATTTAGAGCTTCCAAAGGTTTCCTCTGATCTGAAGGACAGGAATGGGTCAGTCATGGAAATCACAAAGCAAGATTTTCCTGAGCAAAGAAAGCAAGTGAGATGTCTTAGAGGTGAGTGAAGTGTTGTCATGTTCAAGGCACAGGAAGGAAGCTGGTGTGGCTGGAGTATTGCTACTGGTGTGGTGCATAATTAGGAGATAAAATTGGAGATGTAGGCAGGAACCAGATCAACGGAGGGCCTCTTAGGTAGTGGTTCAAAACTTAGTTTTCATTCTAAGAGTAATAGATATTATTGAGGGATTTTAAGAAGGTGAGTGACTCGAGCCATTGATTTCTTAAATTAAGGTCATTGTCTACTCTGTGGGAAAGGGTTGGAGAAGGTCAAAAGTAGAAATGGAGGGGGTCATTAGAAAGTTATTGCTATAAAATTGATAGCTTTGTGGACTAGACTGGTGATTGCAGAGAAACATGAGGATTAATGCATATTGTGGGGGTAACACTGACATGACTTGCTAATGAACAAGATGGGATAGAAGAGAAAGAAACAGATCAATAATTACTCCATATTTTTGGACTGGACTCTGGGTAGATGCAGATGACATTTAGAGAGGTGGAGAATGCTTGAAAAATCTAGATTTGAGAAAATCAAGAATTCTGGGAGCTCTGGGTTTATTAAGAGTGCAAAAGCTCTATTATATATCAAAGCAGAGATGTCAAGTCAGTTGTTAAATATAAGGATCTAGAGGTCAGAGGAAAGTTCTGAGTTAGAGATATAAATTTGGTCATCAACAGCTTCTAAAAATGGCATTTGATGCCATTGGCCTTAATGAGAATACCTAAGCAGAGTGTAGATAAAGAAGAGATCCTAAAACATAGATTGAGGCACTCAGCTGTTAGAGCAATGGAACAAGACTGAGAAAGAAGCAGCCAATGACGTAGGAGGAAGCCAGAGAGGAGAAAGTACCAGAGTGACAGTCAACTGTGTTATACTGCCAAGATAAGGACGGAGGACCGACTCTGGTGAAATATGGTCATGGTTACCTTTGTAAAGAGCCATTTCAATGCAGTGGTGGGGAGTCGTAGCAAATTGGAATGAGTGGATTTGAGAATGAATTAGGTGGTTTGGAAACAGAGAAAATGAGTTTAAAGGTGTTACTCAGGAATTTTAGCTGTGAATAGGGAGGCTAAAAGAAAAAGAATAATAGTGGGAGATCTGGAGTTCAAGGGAAGTTTGTTTGTTCATTTGTTTTAAGATGGGAAATAACAGGGTAATATACTACCCTTTATCCAATAAAAGAGAGAGAGTGTAGATGCAGGAAATTGTAGCAAGAACTGAAGTAGAGTATTTTATTTTATTTTTTTTATTTTTTTTTTTTTTGACAGAGTCTCACTCTGTTGCCCAGGCTAGAGTGAGTGCCGTGGCATCAGCCTAGCTCACAGCAACCTCAAACTCCTGAGCTCAAGCGATCCTCCTGTCTCAGCCTCCCGAGTAGCTGGGACTACAGGCATGCGCCACCATGCCCGGCTAATTTTTTCTATATATATTTTTAGCTGTCTATATAATTTCTTTCTATTTTTAGTAGAGGTGGGGTCTCGCTCTTGCTCAGGCTGGTGAAGTAGAGTATTTTAAACACGAGTACCACTCAGTATAAGATTCAAAATTCTGTGAACAATATTTGTACCCTTGTATTACATAATTTGACATAATTTGATTATCATCATAGAATAGGGTTGGAAGGTACCTTTAGAGCTCATTACATCCTAATTTCTCATTTTATAGCTGGCCAAACAAGTGTATAGTTAAGAGGTGAAACTTACACCTTGTCTCACAACTAATTCATGAATTGGGGGAGTATTTAGTCAGCACTATTTGTTAATAAAGGGGCACTATAGGGAGGAGAAAGCCTTTTGCTACTTAATATTGTAGGAAAAGTTACCTTACTAAAGGAAATTTTGCTTTTGTTTCCAGATTTCTAGATTTGTTCTGATGTCCAAGAAGAACATTTAGTTTATCAAAGCAGTGACTGCATTCAGTCCATTTTTGTAAATGTTTTAGCTATTTCTTAAATCCTTGCCGTGTTGTAAGTTCTGTAATTTATAGGTGGAGCCTATAGGGGGGAAAATGAACTCAGCTAAAGGATCAAATTGATACAAATATCCCAAGCAATTGAAAACTAATATATGGGTTAGTTTAGTTGAATAAATATTTCTCCAAGGAAGATATACAAATGGCTAACATGCACATAAAAAGATACTCACTGTCATTAGTTATAAGGGAAATGCAAATCAAAACCATGATGAAATACAAATTCATATCCACTAGGATGGTTATAATTTCAAACAAACAAACAAACAAACAAACAAACAGAAAAGAACAAGTGTTGGTAAGGATGTGGAGAAATTGGAACTCTCAAACACTGCTGGTTGGAATGTAAAATGCTCCAGCTGCTGTGGAAAACAGTTTGGCAGTTCCTCAAAAAGTTAAACACAAAATTACCATATAGGATAGCAGTTCTACTCCTACATATATACCCAAGAGAAATGATCACACACATGCGCGTGTGCGTGCACACATACACACACACACACACAGAAATTTGTGCACAAATATTTATAACAGCATTAATCATAATAGCCAAAAGATAAAAAAAACCCAAATGTTCATCAAGGGATGAAGAAATACATAAAATATGTTATATATATACAATATAATATTATTCAGCCATAAAATGGAAGGGAATTTTGACACATCCTACAACATGTATGAAACTTGAGGACATTATGCTATGTGAAAAAGCCAGTCGTAAAAGGACAAATATGAGTCCACTTATATGAGATATCTAGAGTAGTCAGATTCATACAGACAGAAAGCAGAATGGTGGTTGTCAGGAGAGCTGAGGGGAAGGGGGAATGAGGAGTGACTGCTTAGTGTGTACAGGGTTTCCTTTTGGGGTGAGGGAAATATTTTAGAACTAACGTTTGTGATTTCACAACATTGTAAGTGTACTTAATGCCATGGAATTATACATTTTTAAATAGTTAAAGTGGTGAATTTTCTTACATATGTATTTTCCCACAATGAAAATGAAGCTGTCGTAGTAACAATGAGTAGAATCGATCCTTTAGCTTAGTTCTCATCAGTAAGAAAGAACTGTTTGAGTCAGAGATTGGTAAATGATAATCTTGGAATACAACATCAGATGCTAAGATGAGGAACTCATCTTCCTCCTAAGGAATGAGTTGCTGTTTAAAAAGTTATTTTTGACAGTACAATCAAAGTGATTCTAATTCCAGAAGCAAAGGAAGAGGCATCAGGAATGTCCTGTCAGGAAAGCCAAAATTCAGACTGTGTTCAAGTTCCAGAAGAAAATCCAAGGAAGGAGAGGACAAGCAGGCAAAGAAACCTCCCCAGACCCCCAAGTGCTGTCTGGGTTGAGAAAGGAAGATATCAAGCAAATATCTGAGAAAGATAATGCATATTGTCTTTATGATAATATAATATTATCATAGATAATGTAATATTAACAGAGCTAAGAAAGAAAACAAAATATTCAAATTCTCCTTTGTTTAATTGTAAAACCCAATAATTTGTAGACTTTTTCCCCTTTCTCTTGATTTTGGGGACCCTATTTTTCCTGGAATAATTAAAGAAAGAAGGAAGGAAGCCTGCCATTCTCTCTCTCTCTGTCTGGTGTGTGTATGTTGGGGCTGGAAATAGGATAAGGAAGTAAAAGAGGATTTGTAAGGCACAGTCTTTATAGTCAAGACAATCTCCAGTAATTCCCAGAATGCAAGATATACTTGTACATGATTACCTTGGGGAAACAAAAGAAAGGTGGAAGTAGCCAAGACAATTTTGAAGAGAAGAAGGACAAAATTGAGGGGTGACTTTCTCTAAAACATTATAACTTACAGTAAAGCCAAAATATTTAGACAGTGCCATCCTATAGGCCAGAGTGTGGAAGAACTGAGAGTCTAGAAACAGTTAAATTCATATATAAAAACATTATACATGATGGTGGTGGCATTAAAAGTCAGTGGGGAAAGTATGGGCTCTTCAGTACATGGTGCTAGGACAATTGGTTATCCATATGGAAAAAAGTAAAATTAGATCCTGGTGACAGAATAAATTCCAGGTGGCTCAAAAACCTTCAAGCGAAAAGCAAAACTTTAAAAATCCTACTGTCAAAAATAGGAGTATTTTTATGACCTCAGGTTAAGGAAGGATTTCATAATGGGAAAGATTAGTAAATTTGGCATCATTAAAATTGCATCTTCTATACACCAAGTGGTACCACTGAAGAAACAGAAAAACAAGGCACAGATATGAGATATTGGAAAAGCCACCAAAGGATAAGCATTTAGAACTCTACAATTTAGCAGTAGATAAAAGACAAATAACCTAATAGCAAAATGGACAAAGGTAATGAACAGGCATTTTACAGAAGAAGAAACATAAATGTCCAATAAATTGATATGTGACTTTACTGGTTATGGCAAATTCAAATTATTAACAAAATAGGCCATTTCAAACCCATCAGATTGCCAAAAATCAATGTCTGACAATTCCAAATTTTTGATGAGAACACAGAACAATGAGAACTCTCTCATAATCTTAGTGGCAGTGGAAATTTGTACAACCATTTTGGAGAACAATTTGGCAACATCAAGAAGATGCACATATGGTAGGACCAACATATGAATTCCTAGGACTTGTACAAGACTGTCCATTCTAGTCTTACTCAATTGAGAGAAAAATGAACAAAGTGTTTTCAACAGGCAAAAAATTATGGAAGGAACTAGGATGACAAATATCAGTATAGATCAACATATATATGTATATATATTCATTTGATATGATGAATCTTTTTTGGACAGAATGTAGAAAGATTGCTTTGAAGGCATTGATTATAGAACATCCAGTTCACTGACATTTTAACTAATAGGACAGCCCCAAGCACAAAGTATTGATTAAGGGATTGGGTAAGATGTTGTATCAGTTAGCATTTTTGATGATTGATAAACCACCCCAAAATGTAGTAGCTTAACGTAACCACCATTTTATTTAGCTCATGATTTTCTGGGTTGGCCAGGATGGCTGAGACTGCTTAGACCTTGGAGCTTCTCACCATTTGGTCTCATCTCTTCTAGTCTATTAGCCTAGGCTTCCTCACATTGCAATCTATGAGTTCTAAAGATCAGCAAGAAAGGACAAGTCCCAGAACACTTTTTTAGACCACTGCTAATAATTCAGTGGTCCAAAACAAGAAACACATCCAGAACCAAATTTAGGGGTGGACAAATAGATACCACCTCTTAATGAAGTTGTGAAGTCACAATGCAAAGGGACATTTATACAAGTGTGGGAAAAAATTGTGGGCCTTTTGGTTGTCTACTACAGGGGTCTCTACACAGGTACTTGGTCTATGAAACTTTTTTATCAGTTACTTCAGTGAAGCTCCTTAATTTAGGGGAGCTCAAGCTGCCGTTTTTAGTAGAATGGCTTTACCCCCATTTTAGGACCCAAGACCATTAGGTCCAACCAGTTTCTTCCAGTTAAAGAGTCTGCAGGCTTCCTGGGCATGGCCATTTATACTGGGGTGGGATTTACTAAAGCACCCCACTTCAGGGTCTGCTTTGATGTCCAGCCTCTAAACATCAGGAGGCATCACTTCTCAAGACTGGGTAAGATGTACAATTTCTGCTTCCTTGATAATGTTAAGGCCTTGTTTGTAGGAAGAGAGGTCCCCTTTTGTGGGGTCTTTAAAGTAAATCTAATAAGAACTGAAAAAAAAAAAAAAAATCAGCAGCATTTGCCCTAGGCTTGGAAAGTCAATAAGTTTTTCTTCAGGGATTTACTTTTCCCCGGAATAGCAGAAAAGCAAAACAATGAATCACAAAAGTTCAGCCACATTCACTTTTCTGTAATCTGAAAACTTTCTTAGGAATCAGGGTGGGATGAAAACCCAGGTTTTCACTTCAGGTCAAATAGACTTCACTCTTCTTTGGCTCCAACATTCTGGATGAAATTTGGTTGAAAATATTTAGCAGTATTGAGCAATAACCAGCTGGAATAGCTTCTAACTGTGATAAAAGATATTGGTTGTTGGGGTAGGGGGGACGAAGGGAGCAGACTAGAAGGACATGAGAAAAAACTTTAACAGTTACCATCCATTTGGTTGCTGAGGTACAGGTCATCAGTGTTTTCTTCCTTATGTTTTCTGTAGTTCTCAATAGCTATAATGACCAAATATTATACTAAAAATTAGGGGTAAAATTTTTCCCACAGCCAGGATTTAAATCCAGGCCAGAGACTCCACAGTATTCACATTTATAACTCATATCTGTTTTAACCCTATGTAGGTATCACTCTAAATGTTCATTGAATCCATCTTAATATTATAAGGAGTTCAATTTGGCTCACGGTGAGAAAGTATTTTCTAGGATGTAAAGTAGTTCAAAATGCAATGTTTTGTCAATGAGTAAACACCATCCCTAAAAGCATCTATGCAGAGGCTGGATAAATAAGCAATATCTTGGAAAGAGTTAATAGTCTGATTGCAGAGATCAGGTAAGGTGTCGTGGGGGAACTTGTATTAAATGGATGTGTAGACTGTCTGTGGATAAAAAAGGAAGGGGTGGGTGGAAATGGAAGGAAATAGTTAGAAAAAAGAAATGGCTAGATGACACCAGAAACCTCCACCTAACTAGGATTTTCAGATGTCACAACTCGAATGGTTTGATTCCTTTAAGGGAATGGATTATATTTTCAATCCTAGCGTGGGCTTCTTATATTTTAGTAAGTCGTTTCTGCCATTTTCCTCTATCTCATCTGATTATGGGACTGTTTTATTAAAATTTGCTGTAAAATAGTATTCTCTATTCACTTTATGCTTTTTTTATTCTGGTTTTTATTTTCTCCACTTAGAAACTTCTCAAATTTCAAATTCTGCCATTAGCTTGAACCAGAAAATCACTATTGATACAGGATCTGATGATAATGTATATTAATATTGTTATGATATAGAACTATCTTTCATCCATCCTATATTCTCTTTATTGTGTCAGCTTAAATACAAGACCTGTGATATTTGAAAACATAAATATCTACTGTGTATTCCTCTGAGAAGTCAAGCATCTCTGAGATATTGTGATTTCCTGTCAGACAATGTCACAAAGCAAGTTTAGCTTTTGAATTGGTGAACATAGAACCGAAGTTAAGAATACACTTGGGCTTTGTTCTTCAAAAGTTATTCTGAATGACAATTAAAAGAAAGGAAGGAAAGAAAATAGAACAGCAGAACTCTTGCTCACTGGAATGTTTTTCAAGTTTTTCCATCAGGTGTCAACAGTTCTCTGTCAACTTGTAGGCTTGAAAAACAAAAAGCAGTCTTGTTTGTCAGGTGTTCTGTGGCATCCCTCCCCCACCTCTCCTACCTGCTCGGAGCTCTAGTTCATATGTTTCAGTGTTATGTAATTTAGTCTGTCTATAAATGTCATTTCTCCACTATCTCATGGTTTGCTTTTAGATTGGATGTCTATAGCATGTTGCTAGTTACCCTGCATGTGCTATAGCACAAATCTTGCTCTATCTTGCGCATTGATGGCATATTGGTAAAATTAAGTTGCTAACAAAAATAATGACACTATTATTATAGTGAAATATGCCTACATTTTGGTTATGTTTTAATCCAAATATTTGTATATATATTTATACAATATAAATATATTTTAATACAAATATCTGGATTGTCCAATATTTTGATTCTTTTCATTGAAGGGACTCCTTGACTGCACAGTTATTTTCTTATTTTTGTATATTTTAAAGAGAATTGTGATAATATATAATTTTGTTGTCCCATTCACTGGCATTATATATGTCTCTTTGAGCTCTTGGGGTGATTCAGTCAGTGGTCTTTGACCAAACTGTAAGAAAGAGCACTTTATAATTTCAGAAGTGTTCTTGGTGGTCACATAGAAATGTAGGTGAATGTGAGTTGATGCTTCCCTTTTGTTAGCCAACTATCATTCCAAAGTGAGGTAGATTATTACCCTCACTGATCTTGAAGGTAAGGATTTGGAGAGAGCACTTGTAAACTATAGCTCTGCTGGTTTTACAATCAAGATCTAAGTAAATAAAAAGAGATGGACAATATTTCAATAAGGTTTTTATTAAAGAAGCATGTTTTTTAAAATGGAATAATCTTCATATTGTGGGGATTTCAAGATATTTTAAATCAATGTTATCATTCTGTTAAACATCTAAAATATTTAGTCATTAAAATGTCTATTTTGAGGATACTGGTTCATTATTCTTACACTGTTCTATGTGGTCTTTTGTATCAATTCCTTTCACTAATGGAAAAAAATACCTATATGCTGTTTTCCGTTTCCTATATAATAGAGGTAGTGTAATAATTGCAAAAACCATTAGAACACCTTTATAACCCTTTTATTGTACCAAACACTTGTGGTGGGCCAACTAACCTTCCAGAAATGAAGGAAATACAGTAGCTGAGAGTTCCCATGTTCAGAATATATCCTTCATTTACTTTAACTATTCAGGTCTCATCTTAAAGAATTCCTTATAGGAATCTCTATGGCAATCTGGTGTTTAGACCAGAGAGGAAATCACATAAGGCATGGGCATTTTACCAGTCTTTCTGCTCTTTGTCATATGCTGTTTGGTTATCACCTAGAGGGGACTTCTGTGCCTCAATTTCCCACATTTATCAAAGATGACAATATAGCTCTGTAGTTAATTATAAAAATAATTTAACAAAAAATTAATTTTTCTGTTTCATTAGCTTTTTTCTATGCATGAATAAAAAGACATATATGTATAGTCATATATAAATTTCTAATATTCATACATAAATATAAAACTTAAGGCTTATTCTTTAGGATGGCAGGGCATTAAAATATTCATGCCAGTTTTTCCAATATATCAATTTGTGGGACTAGATTTGGCAAAGCTATCATTTGTAATGACGACTGTAATGCAGATGGATTTTAGTGACTGTATATAGAAACTGGGGGGAAGGGAGTAGCAATCGTTCTTTGTTTTTTAGGATGAAGCAGAAAAATCTGCTCTTTCCTATATATGGAGGAGTTTGTTAGAAGCAAGGACTAAAATAAGGAATTACTGATCAGCTAGAAATTTTATTCCTCTTATCTTCCTACTTCACTAATATTTTTATCCTCTGAGAATGTATGGATATTTTTACATAGAGATATTACCAACTTTTGGATGAAACCAGTATTTTTCATTTGCAACCAGGAGTATATTACTGGAGTTATCTAAATACTCTTTAACGAGTCATCAGCAATTTTCTTATAGGCAAGTTAGGCACAAAAATCAATAATGAAATATGTTTCATTCTTAAATTGGCAATGATTTCCAACATGGAATACAACCTTTCTGTGTGGTATGATTCGGAAGGCCAGTGAAGAAGGCACTTTTAAAAAATTATACTTCTCCTCTTTTAAAAATATGTCCCTAATTAAAATTTACTGCCATAGTGGGCCACTGTTATCAATAGGATTATATAATATTCCTCAAATGTTTTGGGGTGGAAAAGTTTGAGTAGGACTGGATTTAGGAATAAGATGATGTATTATCAGTATAAGAATCTGTAGCCATATTCAAATAATCTGAAATGGTAGTGATTAGAAGGTGGGTAAATAGAAGAAAAGACAAAATGAATCCCTTAGGGTTTAACAAGTCACATCATCATTAATATCAGATCTCCAGATTATTCACTTAGATTTGAGTCATCAAATTCATATATGTGTTTCCTCTCGGTGCTTGTCTTGTTCATCAACTAATATTTTAGTATCATTTCTTGATTTACCAGAAATGTGTGGAAAGGTTTGGCAGGTCAATGTCTATGCAAACCTCACCAAGGCAGCTTTTAGTAGTAGAAATTGTTGGTACTAGATTGTTCCTATAAAAATGAAATTCTTTTACCATGTTATATAAATGACAACAACTGGACAATTGCTCAGACTGCTTATTTCGAGCTCATTATTACAGGGAATAAGGAAAAGCCCATCTTCAAAATGAACTGTTTTCGCTAAAATTTATGTTCCTCTTTAAATTGATGTTGAAAAATATATAAGATCAATATGTTTTTGATTCAGTAGCCCTGTGTTGTCACATCCTTGATTTAAAAAAAATAGGTGAGATTTATGAAAAGGCACAACTACACTTTCTTTTAGTATTTCTAAAATATCAGGGCAATGATTATTACCCATTGCTTACAGCTTTCCTGGGAGAGGCAAGTGCTTCCTGTGTTTTGGCCCATTTCTGAGGCATCAGTAGAAACTCACTAGTTGGAAGAATGTACAGGACTGAAGAACCCTGTCTCTTCTTCATTACACCCGAGACCCTGTAAGAGTCTGGGAGGAAGATAAGAGATGCTTTTATTTTTGCCTGTTGTTCATATAAATGGAGGGTGTGAATATTTAGAGCAATCTATTATTAAATACTAACCCCCTTCAGTATTTTAAAAGGAAGATCTCCAATAGAAAAAAAAATTAAGAATCTGCTCCTAGAAAAGAGGACTATTCCACATATTCTAAGCATATATCTATAGTAGTAAATGAAATGATCTCAGAATTTATAAGCCAGGGTTATACCTTAATGTGAAGTTCATCACATGCCCAATATACCACATTCACAATTCCTTTTCAAGTGTTTGCTGTCTGCTGAAATAAAAACCATATTATCTGCCATTTTAATCATTTTATCAAAGATAAAATAAACTCATCCACCCCACATAGACCTTTACACCCTGGTAACCGAGTAAATCTGCCTGGTACTTGTAGGCAAAGCACCCCATTTGCTTTATCTTGTGCACTTTCATAAACACACAAGGCAAAAATAGAAACAAGAGAAGACGAATAATAAAGCTAAGGGGCATTTATTGCTTCTTACTATGCTTTTGAATGTGTGTGCAGGGTGGGTGTCGCAATTAAAGCATAACATCTCTCTGAAAAATTGTCAATATGGCCCTTTGTCTTCTCACACGTCTCACTTATAAATTATGATAAAAATTTTTAGTGATTTCTGAAATAATAATTATGATTATTCCTATTGATTGTATAATGCAAAGCAAATTCTAAAATTACATGTATATATATATAGAGAGAGAGAGAGAGAGAGTGAGAGCACATACTTGATAATTCTTTAAACATGTGGTTGTACTGTAGCTGCTTGGGCAGTGTCCAACATGGAGAAACATATGCAGAAGCCCTTGTTACTGATTTAATGAAATGTATATTTTAATAATTTAGAAAAAAGGTCACTCTACATTTTGCGAAAACATGATATGTGTGTGCCATTTTTGTTTAACTGTCTTGGAACCCTGTCTTTGATTGGTACTTTCAGAAATATTCTTGAACTATCATTTGTGACAAAATTAGATTATTGGAATGAATGAATATAACATTTTAAACTATGAATATCTGATTGTGTTTTTGTGTTTTATGGTTATGTGTTCATTGAGTTTGGAGATTCTCCCTAACCTTAGTGGATTTGTATGTAGTGACTAATTTAAAGCAAAAAAAAAAAAAAGAAAAAGAAAAGAGTTTCCTTTTCTTACTGAAAGTTTTGTCTTGACTCTGTCCTGGGTCTTTCAGGCCACTAAGATTCCATAGAAAGAACTACAGTTATCAGAAATGAATGAATGAATAACAATATATTATAAAAAAGGATTTAGTTTCGTATATAAAACATCAGTACCAGGGAAATCATTTCTGGAATTTTCTTCTTCTGACCAGCTCCATTAATTTATTTTTAAATTAGTTTTTCCTAAAACATGACAGTTTGCTCTCCTTCTCTTTCACCTTCTCCTCCTCCTCTTCCTCCTTCTTCTTCATTTGCAAAATTCTATAACCCAGAAACTATAAATTTAAGATTACTTTTAAAAAAAAAAGCAAATATATTTTCTGTTCTTGTGGCAATTTTTACAAGCACTATAGGAATTTAGCATTGTTCCCTGGATTGTTTCTGTAATCATTTCTTAGGAGAAACAAATTCTAAGAGTCTATGTAGCCTGCGTATATACTTATTATACCAGATACTTCAGAGGTTTTCAATTATTTCCAACCAGGAGTTTCTTTTCTTAACTAAGAGTTTATTTTGACAATGAAAAAAAAAAGTTGTACAGCATTTTCCCTCCCTTAACAGCCAAATTGTGTTTGCCAATGCTTCCATTGGAAACATAGAGAGTAATAGGTAGAACAGTTTAAAAAACATTTTGAATACACTTGGCTTTCTTCACCACCCAAAAGAAAACTTCTGATTTGGCAAAACTAGTTTGAGTTGAGAAATACTTTCAGAAGCATTTTACTACCAAGTAAAATATTTTTAGTGTAATTGAAATACTTTTTTTTTTTTTCCAGCAATATGCTTGCTTGTCTATGTGGACAACTTATAATGTTTATCTTACCTGTGGGAATTATTTTACTAATTTCAGTGTGCTGAGTGAGCTTTTATTTGAGGAGGGTGTCAGAGGGGGCCATGTTTTCAGAGTTAATTTCTTTACTCATTTTAAACTTAATAGTAGTTTTTCTTTTCTGTCAATGGCAAGGTTTTCTTTTCCAAAGGAAGAATTTTTTCTTCTTTTAAATACGACCCATTTGAAACCATAGGTGAAACATCTTTCTAGATACCACCTCCCTGACCCCCCCATTTATTAGGAAGTAGTTATATAAGGGAAGAGTAGGCTGTAATATGTATCTGGAACTTACTCAGCCCCTAACAATTGACATACATATAGCCAAATAATTAACAAAATATAATTATGTGAAAGTATGAAATACAGTCCTGGGTTAACATAATGATTCTTGCAGTAATTCTTTGTGGCTAAGAATGAGAGTTCTTTAGGTCAGACTGTCTATCTGACACCTTTGATGTTCCCCCCCCCCCCACTAGCTTTGACCTTGGGCAAGTTAGTTTACCTCCATAAAGTGAGCTCAAAACTTGTGTCTAACTTTTAGTGCCATTGTGAGAATTAGCTGAGATAGTGTATCTGGGACAAACAGAACAGAGTTCCTGGCATGAGCCCCACACTCAATTGTGTAGTTTTATGTGGCCCAGAGGCGCTCAGGTGCGGGGATGCATTGGGGACGAAAGGGGCTGAAATGCCCCCGTTGCCCCTCTTGCTGGCCGTGCTCTTGCTTGCTGGGCAAGTTCCATCAAAAGGAGGTCTCCTTTTAATTTGAACAAAGGAAACTGATAGGACAGAGGTGGCTCTGTATGTCAGCTGTCTTTATTATCTTACTAAAGAAGAACACATGCCCTCCTTTTTCAGGCAGTCCTTGTGGATTTGAGGTCAGCCGGTGTTCCACATAGTCTTTATGAGAGTGTGATGTTAACGCTTCCTGCACAAGGTAGTTAAAAAGTGATCTGAGTGATCATATAATCACTTAAATGCTCTTTTTCACATCATTGTTATTATACAAAGCTTATCCATTAGTAAAAAGGTAACTATAGTTAAAATTTATCGTTTATAGTAAATTAAAGTAAAATGCATAGTGATGGAATAGGGCTATCCATACCAGAACAACTAGTGAAGGACAATCAATGCCTTTTGAGTGTCCACTGGACTTGTGGAATTATATGGGAGGGAGAACATGGTTAGAAACTGCATGAAGAGGACCACTTTTGAGATTAATGCTGAGAGCTGATAACAACTACAAAGTTAGTGTGGGATGGATGGATGTTTGAACTGTTGAAGTGGGCCGTGTTCACATTTTCCTTTTAATATTTTCCCTTGACATATGAATTATGAAATAAAATGTATAGAGGAATATTTTTAAACTAAGATTTTGTTTGAAAGAATGTCATACCTAGGGGCTTTAATTAAAGGACAATGAAAGAGCAAAATAAGGGAATCAGGAATCTTAGGTCTTGGAGAGAAACATAAAATATGCGGTCTATTTTATTTTGAAGCTAACACTGGAGATAGAAGTCAGGAGCTCCCCAGTGTTTTCGGTGATACTGAGGAATTACATGGGAATCCTGTCTGCAGGGGAGACTCTTTCACTTCACCATTTTACTGACTGCACTTCACCCTTCTGCTTCCTGCCTTCTCCACTGGCCCTGTTCGAATAGCACTTGGATGTATTAGGTTGGCAATTTCACAGAGTTCAGCCTTAGAGATACAGCCAGCCTGGTGTAAAACCTTTGAGATTCTGTTGACTCCCTTCCCTTCTGGCCACCATATCTGGTTTCCAACCATACAGATTTTGTTCTCTCCTTAATGCTTTTCCTCCTTTCCATTTGCTCTGCAGAAACACCATGCCCTCATCCCTTCTCAGGTGAAATCCTGAATTTGATTGGAATTTGATTTCTGGCATTCTCTCTCTTCCCACACCAGTCAACTGTACTTAAGGGTGGCACTTAAGGACCGCTAACTACTCTGTGGCTCCAGCTAGATTTCCAGACCTATCTTGCCCTGATTCCATATAAATAGCTTCATTAGAAACAAAGTGGGCCATGAAGTATTCCTTGTTATGATCCACACATGGTTCTGTTTCCTTGTGTTTTCACATTTTATTCCTTCTTGTTCCTCCTCTACCCTTTCTCAAACCCCAGCCAAAAGTAAACTCGGTATTTCTGACTTTCCACCCGTAATATGCTTAGCGCCATGCTTTTCAGATGGGTACTCAGTAACCTTGATAAGTTACACACAGGATGCCTTTCGTAGTACTGGGAAATTTACCCTTTTTACTTGTAAACTGAGAAAAATTTTATACCTATATCTGTATCTACAGCCTTCACACAGTGTGAGTGATTAGTTGTTTAATTGTATGTTTTCCCAGCAGATTATAAACTACATTAAGACATCTACAGTGTGTATTGTACTGTACCGTTGCTTGGTACAATCAATGCCTGTCAGATAGCATATGCTTAGAAAACACTGTAGAATAAATGTTGCAGAAAGTTGGTGCTCAAAACGTGTTTTAAATCACATACATGTGATTATATATATGTATTTGGTCTTTGTAATCTGATGAAATAGTTATTATTACCATTTTTCCACGTATTATGGGAAGGAGGGTCCTTTAATTTGCTTTGTAATGTTTAATCTTATAGGAGAGAGGAGACATGAAAATTTTGTTATACAATTAGTTGCATTACTTGAAAAATTACTATCAGCCATTTGATTAGGGAATGCATTTTAGTTTCATAACACATGAAAATTTATATACTATAAAGGAAATGGCTATTCCCACATTTAAGGAATTACACAAGTTCTGTTCTTTTATGTGATGAAATAATACAAAGAGCCCTGTTTTTAATGTTAAGGCAGCTAAGCATATCCAAAATAACTGGGAAGTTTGTTGCCATTATTATCATTAAATGTATTATTAAATCTTTATGAAATCAAATAAGATGAGGAATGCTCCTCATAATTAGTGGTTTAGAATAACTGAAAAAAACTTACAAAGTGTATTAGTGATAAGCGGACTACCTGATTGAAATCTCAATAGCACAGATGTCTATGACCTGAAATAGAAAGAAAAAATTAAGGGAAAAAAGGGCAAACAGTATTTTCATTTCTGCATTTCAGGTGAGATATCTATATTTTCCTTCTCATTAACTGTAGAAACCCATAGAAACAAGTCTCTGTGCAGCTCCAAATGCCCCCATTCCATTTTATATGGTATTTCCAATAAGGGCACTGTTTCTTGCAAAGAATATTACATCTCACTAATTGTCCTACAAATCCCATTCTTAATTAAAATCAAAATCTTAATCGTAACAACTTTACTATATGGCTTACAAATATGTGTTCTTCCTTTTTCTTGTTTGTTTGGAGGATGATGCTCAGGATACATCTTTTCTTTTCTTTTTTTTTTTTTTTTTTTCCTTTCAAAAAGAGCAGCCCTTGTGAGAAAAATTTACAGCAATTGATTTTGTTTGTTTGTGGCTGCAGCCATAAAAACTCCCGGGCAAAACTAAATAGTGCTTGTGGGGCACAGGCCCGGTGGTTCATGGGCAAAAAATAAGTTTTATAATACCGATAATGCTAGACAATACAACAAGGTATAATAGTTCCAATTTCATCATTTGTCTCTGCTTTGTACTAAATTGTACACCCCATCGTGCATATGCTGGCTATAATGTGACATATTTAATTCTACATGTACTCTCTGCTTTGTTACACATGCAAGAAAATAGCAAGTTAGCTTCTCAAATGCCACGTACCAGCCCTCTGACAACAACAACAAAATTAAATACCAAATAAGTTTGAATAACAGTAATGGTGGGAAAATCTATCCCAGGGTTCATTCTTTTTACAGGGAGTTGGCAAACCAGGAAGAATAGACTTTGTCATGTGCAAATATGGTGACCATAAATGGTGCTGGAGGCTTTTCCCATTGTCCTCTGAGTTTGCCATGAGAGAAAGCGGGTGAGAGAAAGAAAGACACGTTTGATAGAGTTGTGAAGAACGTTTGAATGGCTATTGGGTGTTGAGCATTGTCTTGCAGTGACCTCAATTCGGTACAGTAGAGACCCTTGAAAGCACTGTCTGAAGTCACAATACCACTATTCTCCTCCATTTAGTAAAAGGGATTAGTTAAAAGGGTGACGTTCCGTGCAGAGAGTTCCAAGTATTCCATGAAACAAAAGGCTCTGAAATGTTTTTGAAGTTATTTTTAATTGAGTTGAACTAATTTAATAAAGGTCCTACGGAGGAAAAAAAAAATAAAGGAATGTGATTGTTTTATGATTCCTCACAGATGGAATGGACATTTATAGCATACTTCTCCTTTAGTGTTCCAGAGAACAGTAGCTCCATTTACAGCTACTGTTAGCAATTTAAAACTGCTCCAAAATGAAGTCTTTCAAGAAGTTGACAGCTTATAAATAAATCTGTCTGATAAAATTGAACATAAACTGCATCTGTGGTTAGTTTGCCAAAATTAATTCTACATTTAATTAGAGATAGCAGTCAAACATATTTAATAAAAAACAGTCTTGGAGAGTAAATCAAATGAAGTCAGATTTTAGCAGACGTTTTGCATTTTTTTGCAAGGAGTGATGAAATGACCTCACCTCTCTGATTCCCAGTTATATGGCAGCATGAGCTCTGTAGAGTTATGGGGAAGCCAATGAGTTCACACTGTTTGGAAAGGTTCCTTGCTCAGCTTAGGATAAAGAGAGAAAACGATCATTTTGTGATTTCTCTTGATTTCATCACTGAGTTTTACTTTGATGCCATATGTATTAAATTCACAAGTTAATAAGCATATTACTGATAATAATTACAGGGACCAGGCTAAGGTAATCCTAACTTACGTATGTGCAAGTACATGGAATTGTCCTTAAAAAAATTTTGTTTACTTTTTTGGCAATCTTGTTGTTTTTTTTTTTTTTTTAATTTAGCCATCCTAATGAAATGTATTAAAATCATACCGTACAATGCCATTTCTTTCCCTCAAAAGTCTTTAAAAAATCAGCTATGCTTATCAAATATTTGTGCTCACTGTACTCAGTTTAAGCAATATGGCATAGCTGTGGAATCTTGCGGAAAATGCAAAAACACACAGATCAATCAGAATACAGCAAACAATATTTTGGAACAAACGTGACTTACAGTTCAAAGGGCAAAGAAGCAGATCTTCAAACACTGGAAGTTTCAACACACAGTCCATAGTTCTGGGTGAGGTATACAGAAAGACAATAGAAACTAGCATTAGAAATAAAAGTGTCAAATATGGATTAAAAAGTATACGCATCTGTACAACTGCATACAAAAATTAAAGTCAACTAAGCCAAATTGCATTTTGATCTTTTAGGAATTGTGATGTTACTCTCTAGAAGTGTAGGAAGATTTAAGAAGTGTATCATTGTGGCGGACAATATTGTTGCACTTGGTTAACTTCAAATTTGGATTTGATATTTAACATTTATTTACTGAGTTCCTCTACATTCTTAGCATTGCAATCATAGAGATGGTTAACCTATAGTAAATATTTTTCCAAAGTATTCACATGTTTTGGTGTCATGTAGTTATTAATACCACTTCTGACTAAACTATTCAAAGGTATTTTTTTCAATTCTTCAACATCCATTTCGATATTTTGTGCCTGCAGAAAAGTATTTTTATTTTACACATATTAACTTGACTTCCTAGTAACTTTATCAGAATGTTGCTAACATTTTTGAAATAATAGGAAAAAAGGTAGTGCAAACTTATTTCCAAAGTGAAAACAATCTATCATTGTTTTAAAGTTTGCTGTGAGCCTTACATTGCTTGCGTGCTGAAAAAATAAAGCAGTGTTAATTGTATACAATATAGAAAGTTTGTGTGCTAATTACTTTCAGTCCTTTTGTGGAATAATTATGCTGTTTTAAACTCATAGGTGGACTGATAAGGATGCTAATATAGTTATTTAATCATTTGTTAAGATACAGATCAGTTATAGGCTATAATTAGAAAAAAAGGTATTAAAGGATGAGAAGTATCAAAAAGAGCAGTTGACTATCTCAATCATGCTATAACATCTAAATCATCAATAACATATTCCAAAATACTGACTAATCTCCTTAATATGTATAGTGGACCCAAGAAAACCAGTTTTAATCAATGGTTTCAAACAAGTGTTTCAGTGCCATTGCAGGAGTAGGATATTATTAATGTAACTTTGTGGATAAATACCAAACAACAATCCCTCTCCTTTAATACAAACAAAACAAGAAAAACATCCTTTTAAATTTAGGAAACCCCTCAAAATGTAATACTTATTATTCTCATGTCATATATTTTGTAGTTTCTTGGAAAACAACTCTCTCAAAGTTTCATTTAACAACTTTGTTATAATTTAAAAACTGAACAACTTCAGAAACATGAGTTAACAGTTAAATGGTTCCTTGTGGTCTTAGTAGAAAAGCCATTTCAGCAGTTGACTTTATTTTGGACAAGTCATTTAATCTGGCTGTGTCAAGCTTACTTCATCTTAAAAATGAAAATAGGGACTAAATAAATTCTAAAACAGCTTCTTGGTCTTTAATTTTATGATTACTGCATTTCTGCCCATCCTACTTTTTCTCTTAACTGAAACAAATGCCATGTCTTTATATCATCTCTGCTGGCTTCATGAGGCGACATTGAACAGAGCAAAACTAATGCATAAGGGAAACGTAAATTGCATCTGGACACAGTTGTAGTTTTTTCGTTGTATCATCAGGTGTGAAGAAAACTAATGGTAAATAGAGAAATAGGGCAGTTGATGCTTTCAAGACATTAGTGCAGAAGCACTGAGTAATAACAACATTTCTATTAAAAAATTTTGTAGTGAGGATAAAACTTGTCATTCTTTCATTGCTAGGGAGGTCGAGAGGTTTGGTTAAGAAATGCCTAAAAAAGCAAGATATATATTCTAGACATGCCAAATAAAATTTTAGAAAAGTCTTTTAGTTCCTTGAAGTCAATATACTGGACATACAAGGTTAGGGCCTTGTGGAGCACACAGCTAGAAGCTGCAATCATCAATGATCCCACCTTACAGGAGGTTCTCAGCATTTGTCACAGTGTATCCTAGACTCCCCACCTCTTGTCTCTTGTTACAGATCCATTTACCTCATTGTTAATACCAGTTATCTTTTAAAAATGCAACTCTGGTTATATCATTCTTGTGATTAAAAACCTTCAAAGACTTCCAGTTGCCTAGAGGATAAAGTATGAACACCTAAGCCAGGCAAGGTCAGAGAGGCCTTAACTCTCTCACCCCAGTAGAGCTTTTCAGCCTCCACCTGTGCAGTTGCTTACCCCTGTCTAGGATGTGCACTCTTCCATTCACTGATTCAGTAACTATGGCTCATATTAAAAGCCACAACAAACATCATCTCTTCTGTCAGGCTTTCCTTTCTCAGGCACCACCCTCCTCCCTGTAAAAACTGTATTATAACACCTACTACTTTAAGTTGTGTCTGTCTGCTTCTGTCCCTTTCCCATCTTCCATAGCTAGTGTGCTTCTTAGTCACCTTTTCTGATGTGTTTTTAAAAATATCCACCACCTAAGCACAGTATATATATTTAAGAATAAACACAGTAAGCACAGCAGACTGAGTCCTGTCTAAAAAAAACAAAAGAATAAACAAGTGAAAGTTAACATTGTAGGACAGTGAAATGCCACTAATAGATGAGATTTATTTTGTTGTCATGTGTTTTATGGACGTCATTTCATCTATATACATATTATAAACATAAAATTTATGCCTTTCTCTTAATGCTAATAATATGTCTGTGCACTGCAATTCAATGAAAATATAGATTGCAGTTGGTTTTTGATATTATTTAAATATTTCCAAATTATTCTTAAGGCTTTGCGGAGTGTATGTATTTAACGTAACATTCAGAATGGCTATGGGTATGTTGTTAAGATTTTAAATTGCCATTTTGGAGCCAAAACTGAAATTTGTCTTCACTTAGCTACATGTATATATGAAAATACCTTTCAAAGAGAAGTACCACCTTGTATAAATTAGTAATATCTTTTAATTGCCTCAAATGTTTCAGCCCCATGTGGATTTTTGAAGTTGTGCGCAGCTTTGATGTTTTATTAATTATTTTCAAGGTGGCTTTCTTTCCAGAGCAGAGCATACATATTGATTTTGTGTATGATGAAGACTGAAATTTCTATCTTGGCACTGATACTTCTTGCAATCAGATCTAGTAAGGGTTTGATCGTTTTTAAGCAACTCTCCAACAGTTAACTGTTGGCTGCCAAAGTTCAATTTAGATAAGTGAAGGGGAAGAGTTTAGAAATTTCACACATTAAATGTGTGATGGGAAAAACCCAATATAATGTATTAAAGATGCAGCCTTTGGAAGGAAAACATGGAGTATCATAAGAATTGTGTGCCAGTCTCCAAAGGTTTTCAGTCAGGTTTGGTTCAGAAAAGCCCTTGAATGTGTTGGAAGCAGATCTTGGAAAGGGCTGTGTGGTGTGTCGGGGAAAGCACCAGAGTCAGTCTTGGTTACACATAGACTGTAAAGTCGACTGTGGGAGCATGACAAAAACTGGTCTGTGTAGTTTGCCACTGCCAATCTTCATGATTGATACAGATTGTTGGAGCCATATCTATCATATGGTGCTCCATATTGATTGTTAAATCTGCAAAAATGAATGATTTGGAGTGTATTTTTCCATCCCATTGGCTAATTTTTTCTGTGTCAAAGAGTTTTAAAACATTTGACCTTCTCTCTCGAATCTCAGTTGTCACCATGACTAGAAGGAAACAGTATCGCTGTTTATTCATAACACTTGGATAATGGTATTGTGATCTAATTCTTAAGAAATATTGTAAAGGATAGCTTCACATCTGAAAAGTCATTGTATAAAAGGTTCACAGTAAGTTAGTTATTCCTATTTTTAGGGATGGTTTAGGCTTTTTTTTTTTTTTTAAATTGCCATCTAGACTTTAGGAAAGAGAATTAGAAATCTCATGCCAAATAAACTCCTTTAGAAGAGCTTTCAGTCTTACCAACTATTACAAAAAAGGCAGGAAATAGCTTTGGATCTTTTTTAGTATTGGGATTGGTCCTATTTAACTATAGAATTCAAATGCAATCAACACGGATATGAAAATACATCAGACTTTCTCAAATAGAAAAAAATCTGCATGTTTGTAAGGGGCAAGTGACATAGGAGAGTTTCCTTTAAATCACCTATAATGTCAGGATCATTATAAAGTAAGCAACCAGAATGCTGGATTGTGCTGCTGGAAAGAACCCATGTAAGAATGAAAACAGATGGTATTATCATTCTATCCCAAGCACTGTGTGGATTTTTTTGGTCAGAGTCTGATTGAAGTTTCTGAAATTATTAAGTGGATAGATAATAGAGAATAAGAAAATGAGAGCACAGAGGGCCTGCCAAGTCTTTAATGCTCACTTAAACAAAACTGCCTGCAGGTTCAACAAACCCATGCCTGGGTTTTGTGGGTTTACGAGGTCCCTCTCCAGAAAAGTGTTTTAGGTGATGGTCACCATTTTAATTAAAGGAATATCAAAATACATGTTTAGAAAGATAATAATAAGCCACTCAGACCCAGATGCTAGATGCCACACATGTTGGAGAAGGGCTATGAGAAGGAAAAAAAAAACCAAAAAATACTCCCTCATTCTACAAAATGGATTTAAATTAAACCAGTGGGGAAAAATTACTACCATTTTCATTTTCCATCTCAGCAGTCTTCCTCTGCATTTTCCTCACTCTTTTACTCCACACCTACCTATTAACTATCTCCATCTCGTCCTCTCTAATTTCTAACTTCATTTCTTTTGATTTACTAACAAAAGTAATATATGGAGGAAAACAACAGTTTGCCTTTGTGTGCAGGCATTTGTACATTCTGTTTCCTTTGCATCACTTATTAGTGTAATTTCCCTTTGGCTTCCTTGGCTCCTTTGAAAAATAGTCATGAGTTAAACCATTTAGCAAAAGTCCAACAAACAAACAAACAAAACTCAAGCCATGAGAGTCAGTGAATACTTTCAGTTTGATTCCAGCTAAGAAGCATTTAAATGTTGAGTTTGCTTATTTCAACAATATCTTTTTTTTTTTTTTTAACATGGTTTAACTATGGTTTTTTTAAGTATAATTTTCTTAATTAAAATAATGAAAAGTTTCTCTAAGTCAGGTGGGCAGCTTTGGATTATGGCTCCACCCCCTGTCTATCTGTTCGCAGTTTTGCAGTGACCACCATTAGAACTAAATATTATGTTTTCATTCCTCCTACAGTCTAGACAAGTGAGATCATAGCTCTCTGATGTGAAAGAGTAGGCTTTTTAACTTACACTCTCGTTTCTCTCAAGAAGATATTGACAAATATATTCTTGAGTTTTCATTGAAGACTTCCATGGTATAAAATTGGGAAAACCTGCAGTCCCTATTTCTAACTGGCATTGACTATCAATGAAGTAAGAGGTCTAGCAGCAAAAGGCTAACAAATTTACGTTTGGAGAGTAAAAAAGCAAAGTAATCCAAAGAGTAGAAACCAAATTTCCCAGGTCATGAAGGGGAGTCATAAGACTATGAGTAGGGCACAAAAGTTTTGAGAGTAGTGTGATGAATGCTTCAGAGAAATGGTGAAAGCAGATTCAAAAGAGTGGTTTGAAAAGCTTTGGAATATTCTTTAACACATACAAATTTTGTTCATGTGAAAAAAAGTCAGACTTCTTAAATTGAATATTGAGTTTTTTTTTTTTTTGTAATTTACAGAAATAAACATTGAGCCTGACACCAGGTTTGTGTGGGAGTAAGGTAAATTTGGGCTAAATGACTGATGTACTGTTTGGGTATAAACATTGGATTCCATATTGCAACTGTCTGTCACTACTCTTGTCATTAATCAAATAGGTACTAAAATGTACAGCAATGTTTAACTGTATTTAATGTAGTTAGTTTTTATAATCATTGCTGGTAACTCTCCAGGTGCAGGTGGTAGCTATTTTTTTTTTCCCCTGATTTAAGATTATGAAACCATTCACTATCTTTCTATAGAATTAGAATCCAAGTATACAGGTTTGATTTGATCTGTTAGATTTGGTATCATTTGTGGTCTAGTGGAAATGTGGGATTTAAAATTCACGGACATTACTAAAATGTTGGAGGAAGAGGAAATAAATGTATTTGATTCTTGTGTGTGGCCTGATAAAAGATCAGGCACATCTATATTCCCATTTGGGAATATTGTGAATTTAGGAGTAAAAGTGAATTTGAAGAAACAAAATGTGTGGTTCTATTAAACTTACCCTATACCTTGTCTACCTTGAACTTTGATAGAAGCGAAGATAAACATATGTTGACTGTGAATTAACAGGTATTCAGTACCTCTATAGTAAATAGTAGTGTTTAATTTCCAGTGAACATCTTTACTTTAAATCTCACAGATTTAAAACTTAAGGCTGCTTTTAAAGAGAATATCTCTTCATTTACCATGTTAACATCATTTTTAATTGGCTCACTCTTTAAAAGTCATACTAAAAGTCCCAAGCAGTAAAAGAAAAAAAAAAGCAAGGAAATTTATAGATTATCTAAAGAAGATAACTTGTTAGACTAGTAAGATTTTATCAGGAATTCGTCAAGAAGTCATCTGATAGAAGTTCCACCTTTTCTTTATGCTTAACTTTATTCTTTTGTATGTTAACTGTGAAATAACCAAAAACTGTGAGCAAGAGTAAAAAAGCAATAAATAAGTAAAAATTATTTTCTATTCTTTCTGCATGGTTTTGTTTAATTTCTTAAATTCATTGTGTATTAGTCCTTTTTCTTCCTCTCAGAAGATACCAAAAGTTTGTAATTGGAGCACAAATGCTAAGTAAAAGGTCTAAATTTGAATCACTATTGAAAAATTCTGGTTTCTAATACAGATGTTTATTTGAAAATGATAGATGGTCCTTCAGGGACCCTGAAGTGTTTTCTTAGATTCTCATGCCTGGTTGGCAGTTTTATTGAAAATGGCTGTAAATCAGGAAAGAAAGCTGCAAATACATTTCATGTCATCTTTAGAGCAACAGTAAGTTACCATCCCAGAAAATGAAGGGCCGTTTTTACAGAAGGTAGCATGATAAGGTGTTGAAATGGAAAGAAAAAACGTGTTCCCAGACATGACCCCAACAGTTACTCATCAATAATAGTATAAATGAAGGAGTATAGAAAAGAAACATTAAAGTCAAGATTGTCCATGGGGTCTAAAATTTAAATTTGAAGAACTGAGTGTTTGGTTTTTGGTGGTTGTTCTTTTACAAGATGTTTATTGACTAGCAAATTGAGTTTGAGATCATATGCTATAGGAACCAGGTGAACTCACATTCTCCAAATGCATCTGTTGTTTGCTTCTTCCAGAATAAATATTACAATACTTGAAGAACAACAGCTGGAAGGCTTGCATGTGGTTGCATTCCTCTTGGGTTCACAGGATGAAATCACTTGTGCACCATTGACAGTTTTAAATGGAGAAGAAAAGTGTATTCCATCATAAGATGACAGAAAAAAATTTTTTTCTTTGCAAATATATATTCCATTTTTACCCTTCTTTGAGCTATACATTTTAAGATAGCAAATGATTTGGAGGACAATGTGTCCAACATTCCAACACAGATAAATCCAACATTCTTATGACTTATCTATGTTTTCTTATTGTTTTTTTTTAAAAAAGTTCCAGTTGTTCTTCTTCTGAAGTGGGGTTTAAAAAATTAATTGATAGTAAGTGCCCAAGTCCAGTTTGACAATGCATTCAGAATAGAAGCAATTCAATCATTATACTGCTAAGTGATATTTTATAGGTATTTTATAGCATGTGAGTCACTTTATGAATGTTTTAATTTATTTCACTGTTTCAGGTGAGGAGTAGGTTTTCTCCATCAGTGTTTCATGGAAGAGTTGGTAAAATGGTGCTAATGGGAAGAACACTGGACTGCAAGGAAGTGGCTCTGGTCACACTTGCTACCAAAGAGCTTTGGGGTCACGGGCAAGGACTGTCAACCCCAGGACACACGTCCTCCTGTCTGAAATGAGTGGTTTTCATTGGATGATTTCTTTTCTCAAATCTGGGAGCCTACAATGACTTCTAGACAGGTTTCAAGTTTCTTGGTATTTCCTGCCAACACTGATCTCATCCCTTTCCGACTTTCGCTGTAGGTATTATCTGTTCGGAAAGTTGTGATAGTTGATTATATTTAATGATATACTTTATCATATAATCTTTTGTATGGCAATCTGTTTTTTTCTTTCAGAAGCACACATTTTAAGAATATTCACTGTCTCATAAGGTTAATTCTTATCTTGCCAATGAAATATCCAAGCATCTCAAGGAAAGAAACTTTGCTCTATATTTCTTCTTTTTTCCCCTTCTCTTTTTAACACATTACAGAATAGTTGTCACAGCTATTTGAAGTGTTGATAAACTTATCAAATTCAATTGCAAACTTATTTAGAACCCATGCAGTATGTTTGATTCAGAACCATAGAAATAGAACATAGCTAACACTTGAATGAGAATTGGGAAACCTGAATTCTATTCCAAGTTTCAACATTATCTGGCTGTGTGCCCTTGAACAGGTTATTTTGTGCTTCAGTGTATTCATCTCTAAAATGAGGGAAAGGGATCAAGTAATGTCTAAGATTCCATATAACTTTCAATTTCTATAATTTTGTTTCTGTAAATTCTATCATGGAAGTGATAAACAATCTTGCTTAGCATTTGCAAAACATAGTCTACCCTTCCTGAAGCATTTTTAGTCATTCTTTAATTCAGTGACTTAACACATATTTATTGAGCACCTATTATGAACCAAGTGCTATGAGTAAGAAAGTACAAGGTTTGAATCCATTTATTGTTCAAACATGGGTGGATCTTTTTACCTTCTTGATCCATCTGCATTATGGAGATAGCAATAGCTTCCTTACATGTTTGATGTGAGTATTAAATTAGGCAATGCAGGCAAGCAGTTAGCCTAATACCCGCCAGATACAAAGGGGTTAATATTGTTATTAACATTGTTATTTTGTGATGAATTAAATTTTTAAACCATTAATTGGGGCCATATTTAATGGTCTATATGATATAAATACAGCATGACTGATGAAGTGTAATAGATTCAGAATTTCAGAAGTAGCTTTATGTTGAGTAAGGTATTATACTTATTCTGTCTTGGAAACTTGGCACAGAAATACCAGTCTCCTATTGTACTCAGGATTAAGTGAGTTTAAAATAAGATAATATACAGAAAATTTTCAGCATACTCTTTGGCATATAAGGCGCAAACATGTTTGTTCCAGGCCAAACCAATCTATGGTGATTAGGCAAAACTAGCCTAGTTTTGATGTAGGCAAAACTAATCTATGGAGGTTACCTCGGGTGGATAATTGACTGGAAGGGCCTGAATAAACCATCTGGCTTGAGAGAAATAAGCTGTATCTCAATTTGAGTGTGATTCCATAGATGAATATGTAGGTGAAAAATCTTTGAGTTGTACACCTAAGATTTTTCATTTTATTGAATATGAATTATGTCTGTAGAATGTTCTTTTCCCTAAACATAAATACTATGTCACAATTTTATAACTAGGAAAATTTTCATTAACAACATTTTTCTAATGTCATGGCTAAAATATCACTCCTATACAATATTTTGTTCAACAGTATATAAAATGAAAAAAGGCACCATGATTCCTTGAACCTCCTGATGTCTGAAACTATTAATAGTTGGAAGAACAGTCAGTGGCTCTATGTATTTCACCACCCCATTGTTTCAATTTGCCACACTATATTTTAGGGTACTTATTGCCTAGCTAGGTCTGGAGTCTGTTCTTTTCTCTGGCACAGATGCAACTGTACATTATGGAATATTGTCTTTACTAGAGCCTGGTCAAAAGGCCTGGTCACTCCTATTACCTCTTTCTTCATGTATTTTTCTGCATGAGGAATAGCTTATGATTTATTCCAGTCAAGCTTTATTTAGGATTGGGTCAGTAGGAAGAGGTGGAAATGGAGGGGGAGGGAGCGGAAGGGACAGCATAAATATATACATATAGTGTGTGAAAATAAAGAAAGGCATCTTTTGTTACAGCTGGTCGCAGAAGAAGTTTCTGCTTGCACTGCTGAAGATAGTATGAGAAGATTAGTGTTGTGGCAGCAAAGTCAGGACAAAGACGGGCTGTGTGAGAGGGATCAGTATGTTTGCTCAGTGGAGCTCTCTCTCCAGTTGTTGACAGATTTAACTGGTGTAATGTTAGGCCTGGCTAGCTCCTCCCCACGATTGTCAAGAGGCAGTAGTTGCAGTAGTAAATGGCCATGTGGAGTATACCATGAATTCCCTATTTGTGTAGTAGCTGTAGCTTGGGGTGGGGATTTAATATTGAATGGACTCCAGATTGTCTAAATTGCAATCACAGTGTTTATTTAAATAGCCTATGGGGACCATTAAAGCATTTTAACTTTTGCTCCTATGTTTCTTATGTTATGAAATCTTGAAGCACATTGGGGAGAAAAGAAAAATCCAGCCTTGTAAAAGCATTAGGATGCTAAAAGTTCTCCCTGCTGCCAAAAATGCTTTAAGAGTTTTAGTTCTCTGAAGTAACATGTAGTATGATGGATGGGATCCTGCTGTGATCTCTAACTAGGGGATTTTGCGTGTGCAGATACACTGATCCGTCACTGTGTAATCACTGCTATCTCTGTTCGGGAGATTCTTTCTGAGATTAGCCCTCCACTTGTAAGGCTAAAGTCTGCTCTGCTCACAATAATTATGATAAGGCTATAGCTTTAAAATGACACAGAACTCTTTTAATCACATATTTGCCATGCAATTATTAACCCTTAACTTTAGATAAAGAAAAGCTGTTTCTTTTACCATAGTGGCAGAGCCAGAGTGATGGTGAAACTTTAGTTTGGTGCATAAGACCATGAACTTGAGGTGTGGAGAAAACAAGAATCCCCATTTCTAAGGCAGAGATTCTGAATAGAAAGCATGAGTTTGGTTTCTATGCTTTAATTTAAATCAATAAAATTAAAAACACTTTACAAATCTGTGTCACTTAAAGAACTAACAGGAGTTTCTACCATTGGTTTACTTTTCCAGGAAGACTTTGCCTGATTGTTTTTTTAAGGCCCTAAGTCTGAAGTTCCATTTGACAGAGCTAAACATTATTTTCTGATTATGCAAGCAACCTAGTCCCAGGGATCTTTCTGAATTGCTGAGCTTAATTTTCAACTTTTTTTTTTTTTCTTCCAAATTCCTACTATGTTTTTGGGGCTATGCCAACTGCTTGCTCTATGTTAAAATAGGTTCCTGTTCTTGAGGCTCCAAGTCTGGGTGAGAGGACAAGATGTTCCTCATTAGACTAGTTCAGGGCATTCCCAGGGCCCTCGAAGTCCAGCCCTTCTGCATCTTTTTGCGCGGTGTTTATAGTGGTGATATCAATGCCTGTTTATCTCAGACATAAACTGAGGGCTAATGTGCTAATATGTATAAAAGGCTTTGGCCTTTCTAAAAATAAAAGTACTATAAGAGTTGTTTGCTGATGGGATATGTATATCAGCAATAGCAGATCTTAAAAATGAATAACCTCCATTCTGCAGCTGGGCAGTGGTCATTTAACTTGAGTCAGGCCACATGCAAATGAAGGTGTGTATAACATCACAAGTTTTCTGAAATATCTCTTTCATTTATCATCATAGTGTATGCTATAGAGCTAATAACTTGCAACCTACCATGATGTAGATTTTTTCCTAAAATTCTTTCCATTGTTCTTTATTCCACATTAGAACCAAAAGTTTCGCATTTCTTTTGACTCAGTGCTCCAAATTTTTGTCAACAATGTCATCAGTATTCCCCACTATGCTGTGTATAGTGGCCTCTCATCTCTAATACTTTTTCTACGACACATTGATGACTAAAATCCATAAATTTTACAGAGGCCTCATTTAATCTGCTAATTTATTTTTCCTTATCACCCTTGACATCTTTTCAAGAATTGATCCATGTTGCCCATTTTCACTCTTACTTTTGCATATTTGCTTTTCAACTGCCTGCTCACCTCTCTCTTCTTTTATTCTTTGTTTCCTGATTGCATAAGTATTGTGAACTATCAAAGAAAAGGCAAAAGAGGGAAGGGGAGTATGTATAATCTATCAAATTGATATCAATCTCAAAATAAAGAGGAGTTGATCATTTATCTCCTACCATGTAATAGGTAATGATAAAGTATATACAGCTCATTAGAAGGATCTGTTTGCTTTAAAAGTTATAATAAATAATAATTATGTTTCCTTTATTTGAAATCCTTCTAACTTCTAGGAATACTCTTTCTAGGACTACTACCCTCCAAACAAGGATATTTTAACTTAATGTAAGGGTGAAAGGCACTGGAGTTAGGACTGCAAGGGAATCTGTATTGCAATTATGTTATTTTTCTGGGGCAAACCCTTGGTACTAATGCTGTTCATGGTTGTTTTGACTATATTACATTTTGCTGAGCCTTGGGACTGCTTTTGGAAGGTTTAGAAGTATCCAGGGAGGCGCCTGCCACTTTGATTATTCATACCCAGCTCTTTATTTTTATTTGAGACATAAAATAAAAACACACCCTGGCTTCTGCTCAGCCTCAACTGGCATTCATTTTAAAAACAAACCCCAAACTGACCAAATGGCAGCAATACAAGTTTTTCTGGGAGTGAGTCATCTTTCATGTCAATCAGAGTTCATTTATGGAAGCATTAAATTCTGGGGCTGGCCAGGACACCTTTAGACAAATTAAAATGGGTTGGGATTTGGTAGGGCTTGGAACAGAGGACTGAAAGGAAAACCAGGGTGATGTTATGACTCAGAAAGTGACTTCCTTCTGAATCAGAATTGAGCCACTGGTCGAATTAGTTCTCTCAAAAAGATGGCCACTTTTAGGTGAAAGGTTAAATGGAATCTCTGACCACCTGTGTTCTTGTTGTTTCAACTTTATGCCAGTTTGGATAATTACATACTTTTCACCATTTTCCCCATTGCTTAGTTGCAAATAGGTGTAATATTTTCCTTCTTGTGTCTCCTAAAACATTTTTAAGAGCCACTGTGAACTTTTAACCATGGGTACATTTTATACCAGTGGCAGCTTTGTTTCAGGAAGGTGTTAACTAATTTCTGCAGATATGTACAACATTTTTCTCTACTTTGCTCTTCTGATAAACTTGGGAAGATGCCTCTCTAGTTATTTTCCCTCTGGAATTTGTTATTTATTCTATTTATATACAAACAACATCAATTCTACTTTTAACATTTTTTGGTTTATTCTTTTCTTGGTGTTTCTATCTCTCTGCTTCCTAAAAGGATTTTTCCAAGGGTTCATTCTTTCAGCAAACATTTATGGAGTATCCATTGTGTGCAACTATTTCATCTTTTTACTAAATATTCATTTGAAGCTATTTTAGAATATTTTCATTTTCATTATTAATTGATTTCTGCTTCATACTACCTTAAAGTCCAGGATTTTATTACAGTTTACAAATACCTACATGAATCACATTATGTTTTTTGGTGTTGACACTTACTAGTTTAGCATCATAAGCCTATTTGAAGCCCTCTGTGTGTTTATCAGCCTTGCACATCAATTGACAATTAGGAGAAGGGCTTGTAACTTTTCCACCAATTCGTATGGTTGGTTTCGTTACAGACTTAATCATCTTAATCCCAAGTACATTTGTTCATTCTGTATTTATTCATTTAATGCACACTTCCTGAAATCCCACTGTGTTTCATTAGGCTATAAGTTCCTTAAGGCATTAAAATGTTTTTTGAAAGAAAGAATGAAAGAGTACATGGATCAACAAACATGGTCCCTTCTCAAGAACAAAGCTCCTTAATAGTGACGTTAGCCATGTCCTCACTCTACTCGGAATTAATTAAGGATTCAAGGGATTTTATAACTGTGGGTGCTGAGCCTATCTGTCATTTGCAAAGTAGAGTGAGATAAGGCAGGGGCTAATGCTTCATGGAAGGCATGGACCTGCACACAATGTGAGGAGGTAGCAAGGTTTCTGGTTGACAGTGGTCATTGTGGGGAATTGGCAATTCACAGTTATGGATTTTACCATTAAACTCATATAGTGAATTTTCTAGTTTGAGGCTTCTGTACTCCCAACCTTTACCTCATTAGCTTACATATTCTGGGATCCATCTTCATGTTCCTCTAGGGGTAATTAGAGCTAAATGACATCCCTATAGGAACTGGACTTCTGCTCTTTGATTAGCAAGAGCACCATTGCCAAGTGACATGCAGATGATTCTTTTGCCTTCTTATCATTGTTCCTGATGCCTGCAACCAGTTAGTCACCATTCCCTCATCTTTGAGGAGTAGGAGGGCACAGAGTGATCAGGCAAGAACTGGAGGACAAGGGATGGAAACTAGCCAAGATCATACACTTGAACTTAATACCTTTGCTGGCCCATAGTCACTCTTCTGACAAGTACTGGAGAATCTGACCTTTACACACCCTGAAATCCCAAAACTGTACGTTTCCACCCACTCAGTGCAGAGCAAAGTAGAATCCTCCAATAGGAACACTTTTCTGTGCAACTGGGTTTGATTTTGTAGTAAAAGCATTTGGAGATTGAGAACAATTACCCTCCAGTTTGCATTTTCAACCTGAATTTAAAAGTTAGTATCTTAGCGGAATATATGTATATAAACTTTCTTTGGCTCATAGCCTGTATTTGTGCCCTGTGTCCTTGCTTCTGATAAAGACAATCCGGGTTATAACCTCTGCTACATGAACCCATTTTTATGTATTAGCAGGCAGATTTTAAGCTGGTAACACTTTTGAGGCATATGTGTTCACTTACATATATTCAGTGGTCTTTTCAGCAAATATTTATTGATCATTTACTATTTGCCAGGCTTTCTAGGACCAGGATAGCTGGGAACAAAACAGAGTTTGAGCACCTTACTGAATATCATCTCATAAAGAGAAACAGACAATAAATGACTCAGTGTTTTGAAAAAACAAACATTTCAATTTATTATGGATTCAATATTATTTTAAAATTGTATTGTATTAATATTATGTTTCTGTAGTATTTTAATGCTTTTAAACAATTTCTGATTTTTAAAATATTATATTTTGTGTATTTTAAAGCAGTTCGTTAACTGTCAAAAGCTTGAAATATGAATTACATACATGTAACTTGATATAAGAGCACATACTCTTTCTGATAGAACTGAACGTGTGCCATGGCTACCAGATGTTCAAAAGTAAATTTAGAACCTACTATACCAGTGTACGTAAGAGTCATCTTGGGTGCTGGATGTGTTGTATCACAATCTCCTTGGATGGGTTTCGGGAGCCTGCATTTTTAACAAGCAGCCTCGCCAGATATGAGGCTGGCTGGGGAAGGGCCACACTTTGAAGAAAGCCGTGCTACAAAGGTTCCTAGAAGGGAGCTTGGAGGCGCCACCAAGAGAATTGAATGCACATATCTTGGTGCCTCCAATTCAACACCTGACATTGGTGGTTCATTTGGTATTTTTTTAAAGGTCCTGTGCTAAGTGTAAGAAATATGGAGATTAATAAGCTATGGACAACTAACGAGCTTAAGGATCTCACAGTTTACTTACACCGTGGACCTCTCTCTGCCATTTTATACCTGGCTGCCATGCTATACTTTTGACATTTTCCATTTATAGACTACTTTTGTATATCATTTGACTTACTAAATTAACTCATTGACCCTGGATATGTGGTTTTTTTTTCTTAGACGTGGATGACATTCCAGATGAAAACAGAGGCTCAGAGACATTAACAAATAAATAGGCCAAATGTACAAAGCAAGTATGTGGCAGAGCCAGGGCTTCTAAGTCCCAAGTTTTTTTCCATTTCACCATGTTTATGTGCCTGATGTACATTAGTCCAAGTTTAGAGTATTTCTTCACCTACCACAGGTATATTATAATATTCCGATATTCCTCAATATGTGTAAAGGATGTAACTAAGGTACCATGTTGCTAACTACTGAAATATGAAATCATTCGACATCCTTAAGTAAAGCCAGATGGCTCCATTGAGAGTGGCAAGGATCTTTTGTAATAGGATTACTTGTACATTCCAGAAACTTATGACAAGTGACAAATGAATCAATACTAGGAAATAACATATAGACTTGCTGGGAAGGAGCCAATCTTTGGCCACCTCCACTCTAAATGTTTATTGCATTAGAGACTCTTCTGAATCTAGGTAGTATCATTACTAAAGTTTATTCTTTGATTACTATGTCCCACTGTTGCCTAACTGTTCATTCATTCGTTCAATAAACATTAGTGAGCACTCATTATATACCAGAACAGGACAAGTCACTCATTATAACAGTATGAATAACATGGTCCCTACCCAAATATGAAGCAAACTATATGTAATTACCCACGGAGTTGTGAATAAGGGCCTATTCTATGATTTCTCAACTCTGACAGTTACCAGTGGAAATGTTGGTTGGAGAAGTGAGTGTGTGGGTGAATTCTTCAGAAAGGCTTGAAATTCGTTATAGCTACACATCTGGCAGTACTTAAGAATTATGAATGATTTCATGTTTCCATGGGCACATGGTACATTATAACACATTATGTAATATGCTGGTTGATAAAGCACTTCGTGTTAGTATTGCATTGTGCCTTCCTTCCCGCATTCTTAAATCATTGTATACACACAGATTCTCACACTATTGTGCCTAGAAGTTGTTGTTAGGATGTTTTTATTATCAGTAATAGCGGTGGTAACCGCAGTCAATAGCTGAAGAAAATGAGACACAAAGTAACTTGCCCAGGGCCATTCCACAACAGATGGGCAGCCTCCCATCTCAATCCTCCGTTCATTTTCTGAGCCTCACAACTTCTTTGAAGGAATTGCTAGCCTGGCTACTTGGTTTACTTGTTTTATTATAAGTTAGCGTAATGCTTCCTATAAGCGCTAGAATTTTCTCTGGGTGGCCCACTGGCAAGCGCTGACTCTTGAGGGCCATGTCTTGAGAAAGCTGTCAGAAGGCCCCACCCTTCTACCGCCCAGTTTTTTTTTTTCCTACAGAGGAAGCACAGTTGAAGCACCCTGGTCTATAATAATGCTGTGAGTCTTTCTTGGCTTGAATTTAAGACACTGTAATATATTCCTTCATCAGTCTCTGTCACATAGGAACATTTAGAGCTACTGATGTTTGACCAGTAGTCCAGTTAACTTCTTCTTGGCAAATATCTATATTGCCCTTACATCGCAGAGCATTCGCTAACACAAACCGCAAACTCACAATGTGAAACATCGACTTTGCTTGAAACCAGAAGGAGAAGTCAAAAAGAAAGGTAGAAATCATTTCAAGTTTGATTCCAGTCACGTTTATTAGCTCTGCAACAGAGAAGCCTGGCAGAAAGAATAGGTTTTTAAAGTCAGAGGAGAGTTTTTGTTGCTTAGGTGGGTCAGGTCAAATTCTTGTCCTTTTCTTGTCACTGTGGTACATCAATTTGCCAGCTGTATTGTTAGGATGGGAGTCTGCCTCGTGGGCCTATGAGTCTACAATGTATGACTCCTATGTAAATATGATGATACCATTTGATGATCATTAGTTGATTCAACTATTTTAATATCAGTTTTTTTTAAACTGTATCTTTTTTTCTACTTTTTCTCTCTCTCAAATGGCCAAATTTTAAAAAAGAACAAAACTCCCGTTCGAACACAACAATTACCTGAAACCATTTTCCACGGAGCAGGAGAATACTTACGCAGTAATGACTAGCAGGCAGTGTTTTAATGTTCGTGTGATGGATGCTGTGCTTCCCTTCAGTTCCTGGGGAACCACTCTCGCTTCTCACATTAGAAGCCCTGTTCAAAGAAGGGAGCAGAAGAGAGAAAGTTTCTCTTCTGTCATATGGAAGCAATAGGTACATGGCAATGATGTAAACCTTAAGTGACTAACTTATGACTAGGGACCTAATTATTGAGCTTAGATTTTGGGTGACGTGGAGGGAATTTCTCAGAACCAAATTGCTTAGCTTCGTGCAATGCCCTGTGTTTAGAGCTTTGTATGAAAGTTATCACTGACACTTTAGCAGTAGCTAAATAAAGTGGGCCCTTGTTTTTTATAAAATGTTATTTCTATCTGGATAATCATTTGGATATATGACTGAGCATCATGACACCACAGTGGACACATGGCAATCATGGGTGGTTTGATGCTCTGGCTCCCCTCGAGACACAGTGAGACTAATCAGGAATGCCAACATTGGCTGGGAAGAAGGGAAGCTGACTTTTGGTTTTCCTTAATATTTAGTACTTGGTCTCCTAAAAGTGTGTCCCTCTGTTCTCTGATTACACCTGGTACGAGGAAACTGAACCATGGTAATTTCTTCTTTCTCCTAGTCCTGGTTTTTGTCCAAGACCCCCAATTTTGGCATAGAAATTTGGCAATAATAATTAAAAAAAAAAAAAAAAACAAGAAAAGGAAAACAGCCAACATTCACAAAGTCCTTACTAATTCCAGGTATTATCTTGAGTTTTTCACATATATTGTCAGTATGAGGTGATTTATAGCTAGGGCTCTTTTGGCCATAAGAAACAGAAATCTGATTCAAATATGCTTGATCATAAAAAGGAAGAAGGGTGTTTGTTGGTTCAAATAAATGGCAGTTTCAGGAGCTGCCTAATTTTAGGCACGACTGGATCCCAGGGCTAAGTTGTCACCATCTCTCACCTTTCTTTACCTTTCTCTGTGTTGCATTCATTTTTAGTCAAGCTTTGTCCATAAGGTCTCTGCCCAAGCAGCTCTAATTCCTTGTGCTACAATAAAAAAGAATTTCTCTCTTTATGTAATAGCTCTATCTGAAGTCCCACATAGGTAACCTCTTAGTTTGGCTTGTGTAGGTCCATGCCTGAACCCAGCCTTGTGGCTGAAAAGATAAAGTGCTTTTATGACCAGGATGTGGTCATGTGCTTGTCTCTTGTTTGAGAATGTGGGACTACTTGTCTTCCACAGGAAAAGATGGGTCTTTTATGAGAAGAGATTCCAGGCAAGCCAAAACAACTATCTCCATGACAACAAAGTAGTATTATTGTTCCTATTTTACAAATGTCAAAACTTTACTTAAGCTCATATAGCAAAAATATGGACTGTAAATAAGAACGTGGATTGTAACCTCATTCTGTCTGATTTCAAACCCATGCACCTGCAAGAGAGATGTCGTGGTGGAGAGTATAAGACTAGAGTAGAAATGTCTAGATGTGATTCCTGACTCCACAACTTACTAGCTCTGTGGCCTTGGTGAAGTATGTAATCTTCTCAGCCTCAGTTTTTTTATCCATAAAATGGGATAATAATTGTATCTACCTCATAGGGATATTGTGAAGATTAAATGACACAAATATATAGACTGCTTTGTATAGTTCCTGGCACATTATAAGTGCTCAATAAATGCTGTCTCTTCTTATAGTTTTTTAAAAAACTTACTACAAAACTATGTCTCAAATCATGAATTGTTCAGATTTCACTTTTATTTGCTGATTTACCTCAGGCATAAAACTGGATTTATAAACCCAATCATCACCCGATTAAAATCCATAATTTCTTCCATTGCTCAGCATGGCCAGTTTGACTCATGTAATTTATTATTGTTTATATCTTTGGTAATATTTTTATCTGATATTATTGTTTAACTCAAAATTACTTAGCAAAGCTGCAAATTTGGAAAGAAACTTTTTCCCCACTATATCCTTCACAGTACTTAGAATCTTGTATAAACTATGTACTCTGTAAATATTTCTTATTTACTTTGTTTGTAATAGATTGTGCCTTGAATGACCATCGAGAGGGAATTAGCAGGGGAGATGTGATTCCTTTACCCAGATTATTGTAGACAGTCTCAAACCTGGAGTAAATCCAGGTTTGAGGCTAGGGCTGGGGTTCAGGTTTGTCTTCCTTGGGGGAGACAATATGCCCCTCCCCCTACAGGGGCACCCACCTACAAAGAAGACTCTTTCCTGGGCTTGTCCTAGGGAGTCACTCACCATTCCTTCCTCATCTACCTCATTATGAGATAAAGTTGAGGCAGCATGGTGAGAATAGAATTTTCTTTAGCAAGTTCATTAAAACAAAAAACAAAAAAACTTTTGACTAGGGAAGTGGAGTTTTCTAAATTGTTTCAGTGACTTGAAATACTCAAGTGCCAAGTGTGGGATTTATTGATCTAAGATGAAGAAATCAGCTATTTAATAAGTAACACTCTTCTAAGCACCAATCTAGTCCATTTCCTTTTCAGATAATTAAAGAGTTTGGTGTGATGAGAATGTTTTGAATATGGATTTACTATCAAAAACACAGGAGAGCTGTTTTCAGAGTAAGGTAAAATGTAATGCCAGAATTTCAATATTTAAATCTTAGACTCTAATGATAAACATGAAATATAGTATGCATATAGTATATGTGTATATATGTATAAAACACTGTATTTAATTATATAGAGAGCACTTCTCTAGCAAGTGATAATTTTAAACTCCTTAAATGTTATAGTAAAGAGTAACAGCATAGCTAGATTAAAGTGAAATAACACAGCTAGAGGAACACAATGTTTCTTGTCTTGGCTATAGACTATTCAAAACTTCAGGAAGCACATATTTGAGATATCTTTTCACAGGAATCTGGAGGCTCCTTGGCACTTGTTTTCACCTGATTTGATCTTCCCACCAGAAGAAGTGGCTTGAACACAACCTTATAGATAACTTTTTAAACTGTCTTTATTTTTTTAAGGGGCTTATTACAGCAACATGGTGAAGATTCTAGATCACTTACTCTTTTTAAATGGTAAAACATAGTTTGGTACTTTGAAACTGTAGCTTTTAGATTGGCATCCTAAAGTCTAAAAAGCCTGTATCTTTTAACCACTCTAAGACATTAACTATTCCCTCTATATTTACAGAATTTTTTTTCTGTACAAAAGTAATAACACTCAACAAACAAGAAAGTGCTGCTAGCATTCTGAAGTTCTTAACTAATTTACCAGCAAAGAAAATTTACTGTGTCCTGTTGTATTAGTACAGAAATAAGTGGATCATCCTCGAGACAGGAGTGATTTTTCTAGTTGGTTACTTACAAGGAGATGTATTGATTTATATTGGTAGTACTGGCTACAGATGTACATTGTGTCCAGGGGCTCAGAAAACAGACCTTTTAATTCTTTGTAAATAGTAGCATTGCATGAAAGAAGATATTTTAAAAACTGCAACTACAAACAATATTGTGCACATCAGTTTAAAATGAATTGACCTTTTATTTCAGTAAGGGCGGTGTGTTACTTGTTATGGAGTGACTTCATTTGCCCATGCAAATAAGCACAAAGCCAGGATAATATCAGGCAATGGCAAAATTAAGAGGTAGGTCAGATTTAATGGAAACATCTGTCATTAACCCTTTTACAGAAACTGCCTCAGGGAATCCTTGCAGATAAAAGCTATGTTGAGCTATCTTACCTTGCTTTTCACAGCTGCAAAGGAATGGCAGTCATAATGTACAAATTCTGCTCAGAGGATTGATTTACTTTAAAGAATGGCACATTTTGGAATATGGAAGAAAACACAAGGTTTCTCTTTGCAAAAAAATGCAAAGACTGTAGAACAATTAAGGCTGTTGTTAATTCCTAGATTTCACATCAGCAGACTTGTCCCTGCTGTTGGCTGCCTCATGCCATTCCAGTGAGTGTCTTCTTATAATTCCTGAAATCACAAATGAACTATTTACTTGCTATATTCCGAAAAGGTGGAAAACACAAAATTAGAAAAAAAGTGTTGTATTTATAGCTACACATAGCAATACATTTTGCCTGTATCGTGCAGCAGTAATTTTTTATGTTAATTTTGTTAACAGAGCATTTATTGACGAGAATTAGGCATTTGACAGTCATTTGGATGCCCTTTATTTTTTTTTTACTTTAAATTATCAGTTACTAATAATAAAAACATACATGAGTCAGTTTGCATTTGCAATGAAATTTAAAGCACAACTTAAAAAGATTATGAGTCATGCAATAAACTGAGTTTGATAATTGTTTCTAAAAATTTATATAAGTTAACATAAAGGTGTTGATAAATATTAATTTGCTAGTAGATGAAGAAGGGGGAAAATCCCTGATTATCTCCATAGGAAAAAATAAATCCAAAACAATATTTCTCATGCTTTAGTTATGTTTATTCACAATGTAATCGCATTGTGTTTCTTTGTTTTCTTAATAGTTTTATTTTTACATTTGCCTTGATTATAGTATTTTATTAACACCTTCCTCCTATGATCCTTTGTGTCTTCTCACTCTTACTTTTCTTTGTCTTCATACCATCGTGTCAAAGTAGCTAGGCTTTTTCTTGCTTTTTCTTTTTGAAAATGGGATGCACAGATTAAAATGCACCTCTTTTTTAACTGCTTCTCTCTAAATAAGACATTAAACTTTTCTAACTAAAGAAGACTTGTAAAATGAACAGAGGCCATTTACACTTTCTTTTTATGGACTTTTGATACAATGTCTGACCCCCTTCCTTTCAGTAGGAAAATCCACAAAGGTTTGTGCCAGCATTGGAATGATGAGTCATTTTAGTTTAATATTTTATTTTGTTATTTATTTATTTATTTATTTTGAGACAGAGTCTCGCTTTGTTGCCCGGGCTAGAGTGAGTGCCGTGGCGTCAGCCTAGCTCACAGCAACCTCAAACTCCTGGGCTCAAGCTATCCCCCTGCCTCAGCCTCCCGAGTAGCTGGGACTACAGGCATGCACCACCATGCCCGGCTAATTTTTTTCTATATATGTATTTTAGTTGGCCAGATTATTTCTTTCTATTTTTAGTAAAGACGGGGTCTCGCTCTTGCTCAGGCTGGTCTCGAACTCCTGAGCTCAAACAATCCACCTGCCTCGGCCTCCCAGAGTGCTAGGATTACAGGCGTGAGCCACCACGCCCGGCCGATGAGTCATTTTAATACCGACCTCACCTCCCTGGAGCCATGGGATTGAACTGAGTTGAATTATTCCGAATATTATTTTGGAAAGATTAAGGGGGTGTGGCATGAAGAAGAAATAGAGCAATCATGGATATTGATCTACCTTTTAAAAATACAATATTCATTTTTTAATTTTAAGCATTAATGTTTGAAAACTAGTGGTTGACTTTAAAAAAAATCCAAGTAACCTCAAATTCCAACGACAGAACTAAATAGACTTGAAATTATTTTATGCTGGGTTATATTGATCAAGAGTTAGCATTTGACTTCAGAATTCAAATTCATCTCTCTTGCCTTCTGTGTGCCGCCTAAGTGTGGATCCCTATGGTGCGGTCTTTTGGTCTTGGATTTCTCAAAGGTGGGGGACAAGTCTTTTTACACTGACTATTTAAAAGCACTTATTTGCACAATATGCACAATTGGGTACCTAATTAGTCTTTTTTTTTTTTTTAATGACAAATGGATTCAGTGAGAGCTCATGCACTAATATTAATACTTGCATTCAATGTTTAACTCTCCTATGTAAAGGAGGTCATGACATAAGAATGTTCCAAAAAGGTGTAGCACATGTGACCCTGGACCTGATTCAAGATTGAGAGCATTCAGTGCAATCCCCTCCTCCCCAATCATAATGCTTTGGGCTCTGGGTCCCAGAGGCCAGTCTGACCTGCTTAGTTAATTGGTAAGTAATGCAGACGTCATGGAGTACCAGCCACCTTTAAACGCCTCACAGGAACGTGGCAATTACCAGTAAGGTTTTACCTTTTTACCCTGCTAAATAAACCATGGTTTCTCCTAGGTGTCATTACCTTTTGTTTTCTTTTCCTTGTTTATAATATTCTTTGCATCTAATTGTTAGACAAGATATTTTAGGGAATAATGAAATTTGGCTGAGTTGTCTATTTTGAAAGAAACCTTCCTTTTTTCATTTTTATCAGGCTTTAATGATTCTCTTCTAAGGACCCTTTTAGTGTTTAAATGCACAGAGCAAACTCTGTTGATCAACAAACATCTTGTTCCTGGTTCACAGAGGGAAAACACTACGCACTGAAAAGGGGATATACCATTTAGGGTGGCAAGGATTTATCTTTGATCTTTGCAACTTTGTTGTTACCAAGAAGGAGCTGTGAAATTTCCTTTCTGATTTTTAATTTGAGGCATGACATTGATTTCTGTTTGCCGTATCCTATGGACTGTTGACCTATAGCTTATTATTAAAGACCATCAGTTAGATGGATGGTTGGGGATCTTTGCTGCATTGTATCTCACTTTGGTAATCAGGGCGTGAGTCATTGGCTTCAATCAATAGGTGCCTCTTTCCTGAAGGAGTTATCTGAAGTAGAAGCAGCAGCTTTCCCGACTGGTGGGCCTGCTTGGCCTAAATTCTAGATTCTTGTGATGAAACTTTCTCTTGCTGAGAATTTTTTCCCCCAAAGGGAATCAGTACATTGTTATGTTAACAAGATATTGGTCTATTAGAACGAAGAGCTATCTTCTTATTCCCATTTTTTAAAAAATCTCATTTATTAAAGTGCTATTTTGAATAGTCACATGATTCAGAATTCCAAAAGTATAAAAATGTATGCAACAAAAATTCTCTGTCTCATTCCCGTTCTCCATTGGCTCAGTTTTCACTCTCCTCACCCCCCACACATCACAGTTGTAACTGGTAACTTGTGTGTTCTTCTAGACTTACTTTATTTGCCGTTCCTTTTTAACAAGGTGATACCTGTTCTCCCCCAATTTGTACATGTCCGTGTTCACTTGACTTTCATAAAGTGTCTTACTATGAAGTGACATTTAACAATGTGCATGTTGAATCTGGGTACTTTTTGCTTGGCTTTGCATTCATCTTTCCACTTATGTTTTGAAGAGAAATTTCGTATTTTCTTTGCTCTAATTCTGGTTGCCAGGATGGCTTTGTGCCATTCCTGGAAGGGGTGTGTGTTAGAGTTGGCACAGACAGAACAACTGGCACAGGAAAAGGAAACCATGCCTGTGTCAAGGAGATTTATCTATTCATTATTTTTAAAAATTATTATTGTTACCGTCATTGACCAGTTGTTGAGTGTGTGCCCCATGTCCTGGGTACCATTCTAAACAAAGAAGAAGACCATGTCCCTCTGTAGTGCCCAGGGAACTCCTAGTTGGGTATCTTGGGACTCTGTGTATAGTAAGATTACAATTTTGGTAGCTAGATCTTTTGTGATCTGTAGAAAATAGTCTGGCACAATTGTTTTCAAACTGTACTCAGAGGAAGGCTCCAGGTTCTTTTGAGGTGAGCCTGGGGCCAGTTAATGCAAGAGGAGGGGAAAGGACATAACTCTACTACTTTTATCTCTTTTATATATTGTGTCCTTGTAAGATTTCTATTGAAGAAATGTTTTGACAGCTTTAAAGAAGTTTGAAATACACTGCTCTAGAAGAATGAATGCCTTAGCTGGAGTCAAGGAATCTGTGTTCTTTGTTGGCTCATTCTCAATTAGTAAAGAGTTGCATCCTCCCATTTTTCTTGATGAACAATGACAGCAGTTTTGTGGTGCCATGAAAAGAGCACAGGCTTCCAAGCAAAGAGCTCAGTTAGAATCTCCACTTCACTACCTTCTTGCTATAAGGCTTTGGGCAAGTCATTTAGTCACCCTGCATATCAGTTTCCTTATTTTCACAAAGGCAGTAACAATACCTGTCTCGTTAGGTTGTTAGGAAGATTCCAGATGACATACACAAAGTGCCTAGTGTGAAGCTTCCCACATAAGAACATCCAATGAAAGCTGTTAAACACGAAATGTAGAATTTTTAGTCTAGTCAAAGCAACTCAAAGCCAAGTCAATAAAGGGAAGGACATGGGGTACAACATCTGAGGAGAACAAGTTGCAGCCCACTTTGCAAAAGTGATACTTAATTGACTTGTACTTTTCATACAATAGAGAAAACCACTATTTAAAGGGCTTCTGTAGATAATATTTTGGTAAAGTTAAGGATCTCTTTATAGAGTGAATAATGCCCCATTTTGTGTCATCTAGGTTTGACATTTTGAGTTTTATATTTTCTTTAAGGGACGTTCATGTATCAAATAAGAGAGAGCACAGTAGCATTACCTTCATAAATTATGTGAAAGGTGTAACATTAAGGGACACAACATATCAGAGTAAAGAAAAGAAGCAGCAAAGGATGGAAAAAGTTTTTATTTCCAAATAATGTAGAAAACTGGTCTTCACGTTTTACAAAGGCAGACAAGGAGAACATAGCAGCAGAAAATGATCTGGCAACAATCGGAAGATGAGAGAATGAGGAAGGATGATCTAAGTTTATTGGAGAGTTTTTTTTTTTTGAGAGATTGATGGCTGAAGTTGTAATGAGGAATTTGAAGACAACTATGTAATTCTCTTCCTGATAGTTATGTTTGACTTTATTATCGGTTGCAAATCAGAGAAAGAAAGGGGTTTCAGAGTTAACATCATTAAAACATCAGCACTTTCTTAAAGTTGTTACTTTGTATTTGGAAGTCAGTTGGCCAATTTCATTCATGTAGCATCTGGTTGAAGTTTATGACCATAAAAAGCAATGTTTCACATGTCACTGGTATTCAATAAATGAGTGCTGAATTGTACTAAATTATATTCAGATAAATCCTAATAATTCTGACAACATTAGCTGCCTTCAAATTAGGCCGTGAACAGGTTAAAAATTAAAGTAATGCAAAATTCATTAAACTCATATTTTGAGTTTAAATTAGTAAGTTGATTATCAATGTCAATACTATATTTAAGGCAACTGAGTAACAATGGTAGCATGAAAGATATTCATTCAGTTAAAAATTAAAATATTAAAATTAGCAAGGTAATAGTAAACATTTTGAAGGTAATATAGGCAGAGATCATGCAGGTTGCAATATTTTTAAAATTTATTTCACTTATACTATCACCTGACAAGTTGAAAGTCATGTGAACATTTTTTGTTTCATGCAGTGTTCTGTTTATTTTGTATTATTAATCGTGTCATAGTTCTTTCATTCCTATTTAACTTTGATTTGTGTTCTGTGGGTAGATGTGAAAAAAAGGGGCAAATGGTAGACTTCTGGGATGCCCCATGCTTGAGAAGCAGGTAAAGGAGGAAGAGCCAGTAGAGAGGCTGAGAAAGGCCAAGCCAAGATGCGTGAGGAACATCAGATGAGAAAAACGACCAGAGAAAGCAGAGGGAGGGGAGCTGTGAGGTTGGAACCTGACAGTTGTAAATGCTAAGGAGAGGTTACATAGGATGAGACCAGAGAACAGGCCACTGGACTTGGAAATTAAGTGGATATTGATAACCTTTGAGAAAAGAGCTTCTGTAAAAAGGTAGGAGGCGAAGCAATTTGCAATGGGCTGAAAAGAGTGCAGGTGATAAGTACCAGGAGGCAGTAACACAGCCTCCCTTGCAAGCAGTGTGGTTGTTGAAAAGGAGAATGAAGCTAGACATTAGGGAAGCTGGGTCAACAAAGGAGAATTTGACTATTTCACCACTAACTATGTGTTTTACAGCCATTATATTATGACAAATAATCTCCCTTAGAAGGTAGTTTTCTTCTCTTCCTAACTTACACTAAACAAATCTGGAATACTTGGTACTTTTTTGAAAGACTTTTTAACAATTTGCTTGTGGGTTTTCTCTTTTCATCTACTCTCTTAAATGTAAAGAAAAAAAAATACTTATATAGATCTCTTTGTATTGAACTGGCTTTCCATTCTTGGAACCAATTCCATATAGTTATGGTGTATTATTCTTTAATTTACTCCTGAGGTCCAATTGCTAATATTTTATGTGCTAGCATTTTGCTTCTTTATTTTTAAGTGAGTGTGGTATATAATGCATGTGTGTGTTTATGTTTATGTTTGTGCATTATGCTGTATTGGTTATGACTTAGTATCAGGGTTGTTTTAGCCTCATAAGATGATTGAGTCTTTCAATCATTTTAAAATTTTGTGACTGTTTAAATAAGAAAAATAATTAATAATTATTATAATTAATATAATAAGTATTATAATAATACTTAATATAAAACTACCTGAGTCAACAAAACAAAACAAAAAACCTACCTGTATCTTGCATTTTTTAGGGGCAAATCTTTAACAGTCTTCTTTTTTTTTTTGAGACAGAGTCTCACTTTGTTGCCCGGGCTAGAGTGAGTGCCGTGGCGTCAGCTTAGCTCACAGCAACCTCAGACTCCTGGGCTTAAGCGATCCTACTGCCTCAGCCTCCCGAGTAGCTGGGACTACAGGCATGCGCCACTATGCCCGGCTAATTTTTCTATATATATTTTTAGTTGTCCATATAATTTCTTTCTATTTTTAGTAGAGACGGGGTCTCACTCTTGCTCAGGCTGGTCTCGAACTCCTGACCTTGAGCGATCCACCCACCTCGGCCTCCCAGAGTGCTAGGATTACAGGCGTGAGCCACCGCGCCCGGCCTTTTAACAGTCTTTTCAATGTCTTTCATGGTCATTGGCTTATTCAGGATCTATCTCTTTTGTCAAGTTTGGTAACCCATCTTTAAGAAAATTATAGTTAGGATGGAGAAAATGAGTATATTTTAGGCAAATGGGAAGGAGCTAGTGGACGAGATGGAATTTATGATGAAAATAGAGGAATCATGTAATTAAGGAGAAAAATTATTCTGGTGGAAAAAGTGATGAAATTAAGAATATAATTGGAAGGGTCAGTAAGAAGCAGAGACATCTGTCCCTCAACTTGAGGGAAGGGGGCAAGAATGGGCAAAAATAGAGCTAAATTTAGAGGTGGAGGAAAACTGGCAATTAAAGGGGAAGGGGAAGGAAGCAAACATTCATTCATTCATTCATTCTGTCAGGCATTGTGCAATGTGTTATATACAAATAATCACATTTAGTCCTCATAACAATCTTATCAAGCAGATTTTATTCTCTGCATTCTATAGATAAGGACACAGATAGGTTCGGTAATTTGCACAAAGTGTCACTTCTGGAAACTGTAGAACTTTTATTAATATTTAATCAACGTAACTGCACAGTTTTAAGTGAAAGTATTTATTTTTGTTTCCTATGATTGGGCAGAATATATCTACTATTATGCATATACATTTATATATATGAGTATTTGCATAGAAATATACAAGTGCATACAGACCTTATGTGTATCTAAATATATAAGATTATGTGTATCTTTGAATATTCATGTGAGTAAATTTTACATCTAGGGATTTAACACAGAAGGAGCCCTCTCTAAATAATAATAATAATAATAATAGCTTCATTTCTTGAGCAACTATGTATTTGCTAGATAGATTGCATTTCTTATATTTTCTAACCTTACAGAAATCATAAAGGGTAGAACTGTTATCAACATTTTATAGATGAGCTGACTGACTCTGACAGAATTTTGGATCCCATTGCTGGTATATTGATGAACAGGCATTCATACCTAACTTTAAAGAACTGTACCTTTCTGTGTACCAGACACTCTGTATTTTATGATACTCACTTATCTGTCAAAATTGTTTAAAAGGATGCCCTTTTCTTTTCACAGAAACCACTCTCATTATTACTACTTACTTCTCAGATTCAGCTCTGTGGCTTTTTGATTGCTAGAGAATTTTTGTTATGACTGTACTAGATATTCTTTGCCTACTGCAGTTTGAATGTCAAAATAAAATATAAACAGACCCTCACTTTGATTTCACTGAAATGGCTAGCCCAGTTACCATGCACAGGGCATACACTCATCAGTGTTTGTTGATGATGCCTGTGTTCCTCTGAGTAATGCATGCCTACTCAATAGGACTGAAGACATTATACACCTGTTTATCTGTACAAAAATGAAAAATGTAGCATTTTTAAAAAATCTTGTGACCATATGACTGGTGATTTTCTACCTTGATAGAAAACAATTCAGTCTGGACATTGGAAAACCTACATTTCAAGGAATCTCAAAGACATTTGTAAAGATCATACATAGTCACTTACTTATCCACTCCCTTTTTCTTTTCCCTTTCACTTTTCTGCCTCTGCGCCCACAGCATGTGAAAGCATTGAAAGAAAATAAGAATCTTAAACTCATAAACATACCTGCTTACCATCTGGCAGGCATCCCAGCAGTCTGGTGATCTCCTTAGTTATCCAGCAGATAGTAGAAAAACAAGAGTCCTGTGAAGATTTCACATGTTGCCATATCCCTGCCAGATGGTGATTTGTAAAACATGGACAAATTGCACTGGCTGCACTTCCCTCCGACAATCACAACAGAAACACTGCAGCAATGATGTTTAATTTGAAAGCAACTTCAACTGAGTAACTTTTAAGGCATAAACATCTAAAGATTATTGGGATAAAATGTGTCATTATCTCCAGAAAGCTGGCCCTTCATGAACTTGTTATTCTGTGCTCTTTCTAGGATTCTTCCAAAAAAAAAAAAAAAAAAAAAAAATCTATGGAGGGTTGGGAATGTCAATGTAATGGGACATCTGATTATTACCTACTGATTCTTTGCCACAACATGATGTTTTTCTGTCATGTAATGATGGGCTTCAGGACTAAAAATTATATTGACACATTTGCCAGTTGGGCAACTTAATTCACATCAGAAGAACTGATTCTGGGTAGAAGCAGGGAATTCTGCTAAGTGTTAACAAAACAGTTAAGTACTTTTAAAATGATACTTTCCCACTCCTTCAGTTGTTCTTTGTGGTTGTCTACACAATACTGAAATCACTGGTCAGTTTACATGGGAAATGTCAAACAAGTGGTTTAGCATGGGTAAATAAACTGCCAGTTTGTGGTTCTAACTTTTTCATCAAGCTTTGGTCTGAAAGCACACTTGACCATGGAGGGATATCTTTTGTACCTTCTCAATCATTCAGCAATCCACCCGGACATAGCAGACTAAAGGTTTGCTGATATTGAGGAAAAATGATAGAAGAAAACCAACTTTTCTTCCCTGTTGCAGTAGCTAGATATGCTTAGTAGTTTCTCCTCTCCATAGAGAATGTTCTACCTATCTCTCCCTCATGATATGATTGGAAAGATTTTATGTAACTCTTTTTTTTTTTTTGGTAAGAGCTTTATTGAGATATAATTTTCATTGATATGTAACTGTATAAAGTACAATCAAAGTGAAGAATTCATTGATTTTTTTTTTAGCATATTCACAGAGTTGTGTAAACATCACCATAATCCATTTTAGAACATTTTCATCACTCTTTAACGGTCACACTTTATTTCTTCCCCAACTCCCATAGCTGTAGGTAACCACTAATCTACTTTCTGTCTTTATAGACTTCCCTGTTCTGGATATTACAAATAAGTGAAATTATATAATATATGATCTTGTATGACTGGTTTCTTTCACTTAGCATAATGTTTTCAAGGTTCATTTATGTTGCAATATATCTCAATACTCCCTGTCTTTTTATTGCTTAATAATATTCCATTGAATGGATATACCACATTTATGTATTCATTTATTAGTTGATAGAAGTCTGGGTTGTTTCCACTTTTTGGGACCAACCATTATGAATTCATATTATGAATGATGTGGTTATGAACATTTAGGTACAAGTTTTTGTGTGGATATATATTTACATTTTTCTTGGATATATACCTAGGAATGGAATTTCTGGGTCATTTGGTAACACTGTATTTACACTTTTTTTTTTTTTTTTTGAGACAGAGTCTCGCTTTGTTGCCCAGGCTAGAGTGAGTGCTGTGGCGTCAGCCCAGCTCACAGCAACCTCAAACTCCTGGGCTTAAGCAATCCTACTGCCTCAACCTCCTGAGTAGCTGGGACTACAGGCATGCGCCACCATGCCCAGCTAATTTTTTCTATATATATTTTTAGTTGGCCAGATAATTTCTTTCTATTTTTAGTAGAGACGGGCTCTCCCTCTTGCTCAGGCTGGTCTTGAACTCCTGACCTCAAGCGATCCACCCACCTCGGCCTCCCAGAGTGCTAGGATTACAGGCGTGAGCCACCGCGCGGGGCCGAGTTTACACTTTTGAAGAACACAGAAGCTACATTTGTTTATAACTCTTTACTTTGTACAGGTGAGGGACAGAGTTTTGATACACTGAATTTCTGTAATCCACCATTTTAATTCCTATTCCAGAATAGTAAATGGACATGGATTTTACAATTAAACACATCTAAATTTCGATCCCAACTGCACCACTTGTGAACTCTATGATCTTGGGGGGCAGATTATATAATATCTCTGAAATTGCATTCTGTCATCTGTAAAATGAGGATGGATAATAACACTGATTTTTCCCTGAAGTTTGTGTACATGCAATGTGATGATGTATCAGAAACCTGTTCATGCAGTGCTGACCACATGGTAACTTTCTAATAAATGTTATTTTCCTTTGTTTCTTCACTTTTTCCTCTTAAGTGCCTGAGGTGTAGGGACTGACTTAAGGAAAAGCTTTTTGGGTTGATTTAGGCCTTCTTGCCTGATTTATATGTCCTGAACTTAAGAGAAAAGGATCACTTTTTAAGATACTCTTCAGACTACATTTAGAATTTAATAATCAGAAAACATTAAAAAGAATGTCCAGAAAACATTGTTTGCTGTGACTCTCAATAACTTAATGTTAAAAGTGAGACTTTATTGGAATTGTTATGCAATTGTGTCACCAAATTTTAGTGTTTTGGGGTTCATTCCACATGTAGACCATCTCATAAGAAATTGACATGTAAAGGAAGTATGATTCTGAGGAATAATTTCTAGTTTGAGAATATTTCAAGCTGACGTCTTTGCAAAAATAAATTAATCATTTATGATTTGCAGACACTGAGCCCTGGCCAATCCAGTATGATGATGTCCACTTAGTGCCATAGAGATGAGTAGGGCTTCCTAAAGGAGATGTTATAAGTCATAAACACCTAAAGTCTTTAAGACATCATTAGAAATGTCCCTCTGACTTCAGTGTAAACTGTGCTTACAGCACATAAAGTGATATGAGTGTTGAAAGATCATTAGTGAAGGGAATTTCATCATCTTCCCCAAGAATGAAATACCCATATGAAATAATCTTCTGTGAGCAAAATCTGGCCTTATGTGTAACCTAAATCCTTTTTGCTTCATTTAAAGTCCATTTCCATTAAATCCATTTTCCTGAGGCAGAAGCATTATTAAATAGCATGACTATCCATTAAAATAACAGAAAAATATATATCTAAATTAGACAATTTTTCCCTGCCCCTCATTTTTTCAAACTATCCCAGAGAGGTTCAGCCCAGCGTAAGTGGTGTGACCAGTGACACAGAAATGTTTTTTTCCACCATGTCTTTGGGTGGTCATCCTGCTGTCTCTTTGAAACTCTAGAAGTATCTGAATAAACCAAGAAAGTTTTATTCACACCTCCAAAGGGAAAAAAAATGAAGAAAAGGAAACTGTGAATAGGTTAGGAGATGTATTAATAGTTCAGAGATATTCTTGTTTATACTTAAATTCGGACAAATTTTTAAGCCTTTTTTATGGTTCCAAGTTCTTAGGTTAGGTAGCATTATTAAGTTTCATTTTTTTATAATGAATTTGACTTTACTAATATACACTCTCATAATTGTCTTATATTTTTCTGTCAAACCGAAGAGAAATATTTGAATTCCAATAATTATCTCAACTTAAACTATTAAAAACACACTACAGTTATGACATCATAGATATTTATAAGCTTTATAAACACATCACCCAGGTAACTGATGCTTTCTTTTTAGAACTAAACTTGAATTTCAAGCTTAGGTTATTTCAAAGTGTCATTTTAAATTGATAACATCTGGAGGAGGGAAAAAAAAAAAAGATTCTCCTTTCAGTTCTTCAGAACAGATTCCATTTCATGTCCGCCAGAAAATTTAGACCTGCTGCATGTTTGGCTTTTACATCATACCTTTTTATAAATCGCCTCCTTGCCCACTTCTCCTCTCTGGTTATAGTCCCCTCCCCTCTCTTAAATATGCCTATTACCCCCAGGCTTTGACCTTGGGCAGACTGTGAGCACAAAGTCATGTTATTTAGAGTGAAGTAACACCAGTAGTCAGGAAGGAACAATGTAGTTCAAGCCAGATAAAATAAATCTCTCATTTCCTGTCAAGGGACTGAGCCAAAAGCAATGATGAGAGACAGAGGGGGCAAACCACGCAACTTGAAACACAGACGCTGGGGATAGACACAACCACAAGCCGCCCTTGAATACAGACAACAAAACCAAGAACAGCCAGAGTGACAGGAGACACATACAAGCTATGGAATAAACCAAAACATATGAAACAGAGGCGATCCATGCAGCTTCCCAGCCATAGAAACAACATATTTGAATAGCTTGAGGAGGGAATCTTAAAGACGGGACTAAAACGTGCCAGGAATTCCCCTGTACAGAGGCAGGATTTCATAAACTTTGAAATACACCTGTGTAGCTGCCACTTTTGACCAAGACGTCTTTATAATGAAAACTATACACAGCGATTTCTGCAGAATGGATGGTCTACACATTGAAATTTGCAATAGCCATGGGGAAGAACCCAATATTCAATTCAACAAACGTACATAGTGGTTATCATTGTCCCCATGTTTAAGAAAGTTGTCTTGTAAAAGATTACTGATTCATTAAACAGACACCAGTAGGAGTGCCTGCTATCTACAGGTGCTGGTTAAAGTTACTTCAAATATTTAATCCTTTTAATCCTTAAAACAACTGTACGAGGGAAGCACTGTTGTGTTCTTTTTTATAAATGAAAAACCTAAGGCACTCACTTGGGTAAGTAACTTCAGTAACTTACTCAGGATCACGTGGCTAGGAAGGGATAGCGCCTTGATCCGCACCTGAGCAATGGGATCCAGAGTCCACTGGCTTGGTTACTTTGCCTTGTTGAATACATGGCCATACTCTCCTAGCGTGACATCTTACTGATCTGGGTTGTTTGCAAGCCCTGATCAGACTTTTTTTGAAATCCACTATTTGTTTCACAAGCACAATGAAACTTCTGAATGGTCACATCAGATCCAATAGGAATATAAAAGAAGAATAGTGAGAACATGCTACATCCATTACAATACTGAGTATTTTACTTTTGTCCAGGGCTCTTTCAAGATGGTAAGGGACTGAGAGTTCATTCGTTCATTCATTTGTTCCTTCAACAAATACTCATTATTGAATGCTTCCTACATGCTGGGCACGCTGGTGGGTGATTCAACAGTCTCCTAGCAGACACACACATAGTCAATCAGGAATGCATTTTAGGTTCAGTTTGATACAGAATATACAGTATGGAAATCTTCGTGAAGACGGCAACATTCTCAAAGGCTAGTACTAGTTTATATTTGGAGATAGACAGGAATTTTTAAGTCAATCGAATAAAATGTGACAACCCTTTGAATCATGTTTTTAGAAGTATCATGTGGAAATGGAAACATGCTTTAAGACCGTGTACCTGAAGACTCTGACCACATAGTGCCATAACGACAATGGATTCACACACTTTGAGGAAGAGCATGCCTATCGTGAGAATGTTTCTGGGAAGCATAAAAGCCTTAATTTGTAGTCTTCTGTGAAATTCCTTGCCCGTCCTAAACTGGAAAAAGTAGAAGTATTTTGGCTCTTGCTATACCTACGAATAGTTCGATTGTTGCATATATTATAGTACACCTCTCTGTTAAATGTAACAATATTATATTATACTTACCTGATAAAATAAGCTTTTCCACTGGAGTATTTTGTTCTTCATCTTTATGTTCCCATAGAAGGTACTCAGTATAGATTGTTAAATTAATTGATGAATACGTTTTTCGCACATACATATAAACCAGAGGCATGCACAGGCACCTTTATTTTATGTAATATTATGCAAATTGTGGATGCTCCAAGGCAAATCAAGTTTTTAAAGACAATAATGATTTCTTTTATAAAATAACAACAATGACCAGGTGCCATGGCTCACTCCTATAATCCTAGCACTTTGGAAGGCCCAGGTGGGAGGATTGCTTGAGGCTAGGATTTTGAGACCAGCCTGAGCACCAATACTGAGACTCTGTCTCTGCAAAAACAAAACAAATGAAAAAAACCAAATAAACACACAAACCAAAACTTAGCTGGGCATAGTGTTAACACCTATAGTCCCAGCTATCCCAGCAACTCGGAAGGCCGAGGCAGGAGGATCACTTGAACCCAGGAGTCTGAGGTTGTAATGAGCTATGATGATGCCATTATACTCTAGGCTGGACCACAGAACAGGACCCTGTCTCAAAAAACAACAACAATAATGATGATACTGAAAGGTAATTTATTTGAATGTTTTATATTGAATGTTTACTATCTCTAGGCCTTCTTCTATGTGTTTATCATGGACTACTTAATTTAATTCTTACTCCAAATCTATGAAGTAGGTACATACTGTGTTGTAAGGTTGAATTGAAAATGACCATATGTGATAGACCTTTTCACTTTAAGTATTTTATAATTAAAATTATTCTGTTACTGTGACTTATGGAAAAGATCCAGGGAAATAAAAAAAAATATTCCTCTCTCCTTTTCTAAGAAATAATAAATTAGTCCAAATTGAAAAGGTAAATATAGATCCCATTTATATTTTTATAACCAATTCCATAATATTTTCCATATCCACAGAGGAGAATACTCATGTAGATCAGGAAAGGTTTTATTTGGGCACTGTATGATTAAATAAGGAAACCCGTGCATTGTTAAGATACTAAAAACACAGAAATGCCCTGGCCCACAATGAGTTTGGGGGATCCTTGTCTTAACCCCTGGAGAAATTCAGCGAGAAAATTCTGTTGGACCAATTGAACAGATAATTACTCCAGCTCTGTCCTGCTTTAATTTGAATTAGAAAGATATCTTTTACAGAGTTTGAACTTTAAAAGGTAGGCATATATATTTATGACATGTTTAGCAATGCATGTGTTTATCATGCCTACACAAAATACAAAATAGCTGAACAAAAAGAGAAATATAACTCTGACATTCAGATATTTTGTTTTCCTGGTGTCCTCAATACTTGCACATACAAGATACCAAATAAATACTAGTCTCTTGTTTTCCGATATTTATTGACGTTTTTACCTCTCTGCTTTGTCTTCTGTTGACAGAAAATGGGACTTTTGCTTAATTTAACCCAGGATGTTTCCTTTAAACAAAAACAATTACTTCCTTTCTACAGGAAATTTATGAACCAGAAAGTCTGTGGAGACAATTCATCTCTTTTTTGCATAGTTTGCAACACAATGTGAACCTAAGATTGACTCAGGGTCTGACGGGGGCAAAATCAATTATTTTTATATGCCTCAACATTATCCGTTCCAACCTGTCCTCTACTAATATTAATAGTTCGGACATAACTATTAAACTTTGATAAATATTACACATTACATTCTTTGAAAAAAAAGGTTTGCTGAAGGTTCTATGTGCTTCACAAAAGTAGAAAATGAAATCAATGAGAAACAAGGAAGCACAAATGCCAGCACTCACTTGCAGCCATGAGTAAAAGATGAGAATCAAATAGAGAATATTCTCTGTATGGACCAAAAATGATAATGAAAATATTTATCTTTTGGAGGTTTTCTTTTAAATGCAAGGACACACTACATGAAATCAAATATCTTGAGCAAAACAGTGAAAAAGAAGTAATGCTTTATCGAACATACAACTAAACTGTGGAATTCATTGCTGCTGGCTATCACTAACGCATTTGACACAGCAAATATCCTTTTTTAAAAAGGCTAAATCATTTTTATGGATATGGAGAACACTGTAATTACATTATCTATGGAATCTTTAAGATATTCCAGTTAGTCACACTTCAGAATAGATTAACAGCTTGGTCAAGAAGAAATATTTTCAAATATTGTTAGCATAGCATACCTGATAAATTATTGAACTATAGATTCTCCTATGAATATTAGGCATTATTCAAGACAGATTCCAGGTTAGGATAAATAGTTTTATCAATTTTGTTGATAAAACAAAAATGTTTTATCAATTTTAACTACTTTATTACTACTTTATATATAGATATATATTCATATATATTATATATATTATGTATATAAAATGAAGGTACATACTGATATTGTTGTGCTAACTTTAGTGCATTTTTATTAGAACTAACAATACTACCAAGGCTTTCTAAAACTTGTATTCTTTATTTATGTTCCTCATGTATGTCTTTAGTCTTTTATTTTTGTAATAAAAATGTTATATATATTCACTTTTACAGTAACTTTTTTCATATTTGAATATTTATATTCAAAAGGGTTAAATTAGGTGTTGATTAATCACTTTACAGTAAAGTTAAAGTGCCCATTACTGTGTTTTATGCATGGTAAATGTTAAATAATCTTGATTGATTTGGGGCTTTACGTAAGGTGCACATAATGTTTATTTTTAAAATTCAATTTAAAGTAACAGTTACAAATTATTATTAGCCAATATAGTAAATAAACAAGTCTTACTCAAATTTATTAGTTTGTCATTTATCACAGGAACATTTTGAAATTTAGAGGTGGTAGTTTTTAGGAATTACTGATTATCTCATTATAGTCAAGTACAGGAATTGTTATCTAATGGTGTTACTTAATTTTTTTTATCTAGACCTCGTCATGATGTTGTCTGAGCATGTAAAACAATTTTATGTTTCACTTATATTTTAATTTAATTAAGGAACTTTCAATATCTTGTTCACCATTAGACTCCTATCTTGGGAACAGTTTGGAAAGTAATTTTTTTCCATGCAGTTATAAACTCACAAGAGAAGCTCAATTTTGATAAAGAGATAAGGTGAATGTTTTAAGGACTTTAACAAATATAGTTATGATATTATATTAAAATTATACCTATATAGTCTTCAAGCATAGGAACTCCAAATACTTTAATGTCCTCATAAAATACTTCTATCACTGACAGTATTTCTTAAGCCCCAATTGATCCCTCTCTCTGCCCCCTGAATCCAGGAATTTGTCATTTTTCTTGCATATGAGATTGCTAGTAACCACTTCTTTGACACTTATAATTTCAGTATCCTCATCTTGACAAAAGTTTTTAAAGTTAAGGACAGAGACACTGAGGGTATATGCATACCTAAGATTGGTATCACACAGTTAAGTATTCAGTGAGTCTTATGGTGAACAAAACTCTTTTATAGGATTCAGAAGAGAAGAAATTCCCTTTACCTATCCCACCAGGACCATCAAAACTGATCTTTGAGATTCTTCAGCTTTTCTATCTCTTTTTATCTACACCAAGTTTTGGTATCCCTTTGTGGCTACATTGATTTTCCTAGATGCCCAGATTCTCTAGTTTAAGAAATATTCATATATTTAGATTCCTGATTACAGGAAAATATTCTTTAGAGTTATACATAATTTGCTAAATGGTTGAAGTTCTTTACAAAGTTTTTTCCCCATCACAAAGTATTTCAGACACTTAAAAGACTTTTTAATCAGCATTCCAAACATACAGCTAAAGTAAATATTTAATATTTGTAATGAGACATTGAAACATCTATGTTTTTCAATTATCAGAGAAGATTCATGAAGATTATGAGCAACCAAGGGAGTAGTGCCATATGACAATATAATAGCAGTATAGTTACAATTACTTTGCTGTATCTTGTTCTGAGTATTTACTAGGATTTATAAGTTATATATTTGTTTTCACTTTATGCAGTTTCATCACAAACCATTTTGTTTTCACTTTATGCAGTTTCATCACAAACCATTTTGTAGTTTACAAAGTGAATACTCAGTGATGTTAAGTAATTTGTCAAAGGTTACACAATGAGAAAGTTAGAACCATGGGGATTTTCAACACTAATTTCTGCTAGTTTTTTTTTAAGTCTAACTGGTAAAGAAGTTTATAACCTGAAATTTTTTTTTCTATATGCTGGTCCTTTGAATTTATTTCAAAATGTATCCACAATTATATATTAAACACTCACCATATACTCATCACAGTGCTAGGTTTCAAACATACATGTTTGAAACAAACAACAAACAATCATGTCCTATGTGCCTGGGAAAATAATGTTAACATAATTGAAGCAGGACGATGAAAGAAACTGGCCTGTCTGATCACATTGGCATGAATTAAATTTTCAAGTAATTGAAAAAATTAATATGTGTACCTAGTTTCTATAGTAAGATTAAAATCAGCAAGGTTCAGAAACAACCTATTGTATCTGCATAGTTTAACTTCCTACAGGACTGAGGCACTTCCGGTAGGACACAATGGGCGTTTGATAAAAGTTCCTTGATTAAATGAATAGCTTTTCCTTGGTTAAGTTTCAGGGTTTAGATTTAATATTTTTCATACATTATCCTCCTAGTATTTTTTTCATTAAAAGAAATGTGAAAGATTACAAAAGGGGTAGGGGAAATGAATATGTATATATTGTAGGATTTGTACAAAACTTTTATTGATTTGAAAATACTGAGTTATTCTACATTATTATACCAGGAAATATGTTTTACCATTGGAGCTTTAATTACCCCAGATATATATGTTCTTCCCTGTATTATTAAATAAGAACCATATTTGATTTGTTAATATACAAGTAAGAATATTTTATTTTTATTTTTTCTGGTTGCAACAATGCTGCAGAGTTGTTTGTTTTTATAGTCAATGATTTCAAGAATAGCCCTTTGCATATAGCTCGTCTCAGTATTATCTATCCATTGTTGACTTTAGTGAGACCTTGGACAGTCACCACTCCACAATATACTTTAAAGTTTTAAGAGATGTTTGTTTTGGCTTGTTTTAGTCTAGCAATTGAGAAATTATTTAGTCATAGCCAATCTTACTTAGACACAGGAAAAACCATCAAATCATCATTTGCTTTTGAATCTCTATGTTTTTTCGGGAGGCTACATTACTTCTGGGGATATTAAGTGACTCACATGTGTTGGGAAAACTCACAGTTTCCATGATTGCTCACATTTTTTGCCTTTAGTATTTACCATGAGAAGTGCTATTTTATCCTGCCAGGAATATGGGAAAGGGGAAGAGCCCCCTAAGTCTCTTTCTTAAGAAAACTCTTATTGGACATTCAGTGCAAGAAATACCGTTTATTTTTCTCATTTTTAAGCTAGGAATCAGAAGAAAATATAGTGAATAAACTGGTTTTAAAAGTCAATGATAATTGTGAGAATAACAATTTATAATTTTTAATTAGGTTGTCCAGATAAAAATCTTAGGGAGCTCTGCTCTTAGTAGGGCATGATATGATACACATCTGTCAACAGGACTGAGGCTTGTAAGTATTTGTGAAAGTATTACAGCTCAGAAAACTCAGAAATGTGAACAAACTGAGTTCCATTCATTTTCTACCAGGTACCACTCGAGAGGGAAGAGTACCAAGTTGAGTTATTTTTGACTGGGCTTCAAATCTGAAACATGTAATTTCCCACCATGTGTTATAAATAAAAACATCTTCTGTCTTTTTAATCTTCCTTTACTTAAAGTATATTGTACTCTACCTGGATCTCTTTTTACTGTTTTGGAAAAAAAAAAAAAAGTACAAAGCAAAGTGGGGGTTGAAGTTCCCATTGTGTCAATAGGCCTCAAGAATGTGGCAATATTTGGTTGTGTGACTAATTTGTTTCACAAAGCGAAGAGCCCACCTTGGGATTTTTGGAACTAACACTGGAACTCCCCAAGCCGAGTCACATGTCACAGGACCATGGTGAAATCTTGCTCTCTGGGTCACTGGGAATCACAGCAGAGCAATCCTCTCTTGGCTCCTGGTTTCTAGAATTGATGTTGTCACTGTTCCAGAGGGTACAGGAGAGCCCAGGTGGGATGAATATGCAGAACTACTGACTTCCGCATCCCTGCCACTGACAGACCTTCCTGGGAACTCAAGACACATGCTTTGCTCTGAAGAAACCTCCGCATCCCCATGGTTTCTGGCTGAAAGAAAGGTTTATTTGGTGACTCATTTATCTCTATCTTCCTGGTTAATTTTGGTAGGGTTTTGTTTTTGCTTCTAGATGCTATATGATTAAGGCTGTCTAAATGTTAAGAAATTATACAGTATAATTTTGTCATATTTTAAATCTCAGTTTCTTCTCTTTTCTCCTTTTGTATCTCTTTTGGGGGAAGAGGCAATGGGTGGCTTCTGAAAGCAACCTAAAAATATTTACATGCATGATTCATGCATGATTTTTAATGTGTTCCACTGTCAAGTTTGGGTTACTGCCTTTATCAGTGTTCTGTGTAAAAATTGCAGTTGTCCCACTAATACTACCATTAAAACCATAGCATATAGTGACACTAAAGTGGAGAAGGGATGTTGGAAATTGCTAGACAGACACCAATTCATCTCTGTTTTGAGGAAATATTTTAGTAAAAATGAACAAATAACTTTTTATCTATAGATGTGTACAAGTGCACACTAATGATGTGTGACATCTTTTCGTAAAATTTTACATTTAACTTTTGGAATTGAGATAAGTTTCAGACTGGGATATCTTGAATTTTTAAATTAAATATCACTCGAATAATATATTTCACTGTACACTTCTTGGTGCATTTGACATTTGCCAGCCTCCTTAACCACTTTCCACCACCACTATAACCATGATCATATGTTGAAAAATTTTGAGTCAATATGGAGACAGGTGGCTCTCTCATTTTCTTTACTCATTTAGCTCTCTCAGCTGTAGATGATTCACAACAGATCTATACCTTAGTTCTCAGAATTATTGATTAAAATCATGAAATGTTTTTACTGTCTACTAGTGGGAATTCCTCTTGTGCTATCAATGACAATGCCAAGAAACAGACTTCAGGATGGTTAATTTCTACATACTAACCTATCCACTTTATCCAGGATTCACTCTTGCTGTCTTTGTATCTGTTTTACGTATGTGTATGTATGTTATTTATTTGAATTGTCTTAAGTGCATACTTGAGTAGCTTGCAAGGGTCAGAGAGAGTTCAAATGATAGAAAAATGCTTTATTTTCTCCTTCCCCTCCCCCCATCGGTAATGTTAAGGGAGGAAGAGTGCCTGTGGAGTCCTTCAATTTAAAGAGACAACCTTGTTCACTTGGAGGGTGTGAATGCCATTCTTGTGAAATACTGTAAATAGTAATTCACAAGAGGGTGACTTTTTTATTGCTTTTACATTGATAGCATGCCTTGTGAAGACTTATAGTTATCCTGCTGAATTTAAGAGAGATAAGAATGGAATGTGTGTGTTAATTTAAACATCTGAATTCCTTATTACCAGGAAATCAGATTCTTTTATGTGTTTGCCAATATTAAATAACTTTTAAAAGTATTATCCAATATGTAAATATTTATTACTGGACTCAGTCTTCCTGCCCACCACCTTCCTGAAATATCGAGAGTAAGGCTGTGATTATAATTTAAATCACGGAATCTACAGATTATAAAAATGAGTTTGAATCGCATCTAGAAGCAGCCTGATTTTCCATAGCAGCATCAGGTTGCAGAGCAAATGTTAGCAACACAGGGACTGAGACGTGATGTCAACCAAGACAGGAATGCAGCTTACTGAGTGTTGAATTTGTATAGAGCTTATTACTTAGCTCAATAAAAATATAATGCCCACATATAAAACTGATCTGTGAACATAAAAGTTACAGACCAATTCTGCTCTCAAGAGATGTGACAGAGAAATCTCAGTTACCTAGAAGATCAACCATATATACCCTCACAGTATTTAATTATTTTGTAAGATATAGTAGAAGCATTTGAGAATTTGAACGCCAAAAGCTGTTAAGCAAGTACAGTGTTGGAATATTTAATGGCATTAATTATCATTTATACATGGTACTACCCAGGAGGCAGTGGGCAATGACTCACTGGGTTGTCATTAACTGTCATTATTGCTAGTAAAGTCAACTTCCTATTCACAAAAATAGAGAAAAAATTAATAGTGAAAATCACAGCATTCTATCATACAATATTTGTGTTGCTAACTTATTCTGTACTAGAATAACTAGAATTATATTGGTATTTTGAAATTTAAGTGAATTTCAATATTCTCATCACTAAAGACTTTTTTTAAAAAAAAAAGTTGTGTTATATAATTGTCCCATTCTCTGTGGTTCTCCTGATATGAAAACAAACAAACAAACAAGCAAAAAAACACCTGACAAAAGATTTGAAGAAGGTTTTTGTTTTCCTTTATAAAAATTCGATCTTTGCTCTAAGGGACAGAGATCAGTGTGGAAGGATAGTCACCCAGAAATGGAAGCAAACAGCTAGCCAGCTCAGGGCACAACTTTCTCCAGTCTAAGAATGTGACACTGTATAACTGTCATTCACATTTTTAATGAGTGAGGGGAAGGCAGTAGGGAAAACCATTGTAGAAATTTTAGTTGTATAAAGTTGAAATGTTTTTCAATCATATGTAGTGAGGGAGATGATTTTCTTTCTTTTATCAAGAAATTATTTACATTTTAAAGTCCAGATGAATTGAAGGACTGTGATTTACTTTTTTAAATCTAATATGCTTATTGCATTTTATTTAGGATCATTATTCTTGGATATGTTATCATTTAGTTTTGGTTTCTGTTGAAAGAAGAAAAAATACTTCCACAGCTTTCTTCTATGCTGTTCCTTTACTGATGTATTTCTTTGCTTTAGGATGGTTTGATTTACACAGCATAATAGCTTCATAATGGTCCATCAGGAAATCCAGTTTTTACTTCCAATTTTGAATTCTTATTTGTAAATGTTAATCGTTATAGTGGTTCATGTGCCAACGGTGTGTATATTAAGAGTGCAACAGGCTGAAATGTAAACTGTAGCTGTTGTCACTGGTTATCTTTTACTAAGTAAATGCATATACCAAGATCAGAGTTGGTGAAATTGAAAGGTAGATGGCATTAAAATAATTTGTAGGTCCATGTTATCAAAACTAATTATATTAAGTTTTATACCCTCCATGTCACTTAAAATATTCTCATAAAGGCTATTACTGCCATCATATAGTATTTATTGAGCATTCATAATTTGCTAGGTACTGAAAAAAACATTGAAAAGAAATAACCGTAATTTCAGACAGAAACGTAAAACAGGATTTGGGAGACTTTGAGCTTACATCGTCAGGAGACTCCGGGGTTTAGCATTCTGTTTCATGTGGAGACCCGCAGTTAATATGGTCCTTGTTGAAACTTAAAACAGCTCTATTAGTAGCTTGATTGAGAAGGGGGAAGAGGCCTAGAGTAAACAAAAATGTGCGTTTTCTAGACAGCCTTAATTGTATACAGTGCATTTGCTTCCGCAGTTCCTTCTAATCCATCAAATAGTAAAACACGCAAACACACAAATTTATTCTGTTAAAGTAGATAAAATTGTTAGGTGAGTACAATACGTAGGCCAAGAAGGGGAAACAGCATCTGTTGAACAATTCTTTATTGTTCAAAGGATCATAGAAGTACTGTTGCCTGCCTGTCGCATTCAATCAAGTTGGGTAAAATGCTGATTTCGAGGAAAGAAAGGAGGAAACTAGGAAAGTATTTGCTTACACCTTTAAAAAAAAAAAAAAAAATTCCTCCAGAGCAGTGGTGATGAGAGTCCCAGGGGCAGGGGCGAATTCAGTTTTGTAAAGTGAGAGTTATTGGTTCTCCCTCGCCCCCATGCCCGTCTTTTACTTTGGTACATCCCAGGAAAGCTGCATGGCAGTCGGAACTAATTGTAACTCACTCAGGAAAGTCTTCATTAGCACCACCACACATGGTTACCAGATGTGCTGAAAGGCGAGGGAGAGGAGGGGTGAGACATCCCCAGTAGGGAAAGACACAAGTAGCTTCATTTTAAAACTTAATAATCTGCCTTTTGTTTCTAAGTGTATTGTCTTAGAGAAATGAGAGAGAAGGATGCTTTGGAAGATGAAATGCCTTCTCATTCACTCATTCTCTGGAAGCTGAATGGAATTCTTTGTCCTTTTTGTGACGGTCAGTGTGTTGGAGATGTTTCACTTTCGCTGTCGGAGAAAATGTAAATTACCTGGATTATCAAAACAGTTATGTTTTTCTAAAATCTGAGATTGGTAGTCCTACATTTGGGGGTCTTTGAATATAGACTGGACTTATAAAATATATAAATGACTTGTAAAAAAAATGTTGTCTTCAGAGTACAAATCCCAACTAAGCATCATTGAAAAAAAGGAGAGAAGAGAACTACATTGTGGCTTTGGCTACTCCTAATCCTGATCTGAGTCAGGCCAGCGTACGGTGGCCTTTGCCTTTTATACAGCTGTGCTATTAGCTGTAAAGAATACTGATTGCAGACCCTGACGATTAAAGATCTTACTCCTTCTTCCCAGGAAATTTGAATTTATTCCTACTCACTATGCTCCAAAAAGATGAAATAAAATCACAAAGATTTCTACTGTTCCTGAAGGTGTTATTCACCATCTTCTTACTTAACCTATATACCTATATCTGTAGATGCAGATTATTTCCAAAGGCCGGTGAGAACCATCCTATCTGGGTGAAACCTTTGGTCTTCAAAATGGAATTTTTTAATGCTGCAGAAAATGCTGACATTAAAAAATGACATTATGGAATTGAATTCTCATAAAAAGTATAAAAACATCGATTGTTATTTGTTTAGTGCCTGGATTGATACTCATTTTTAAAAAATTCACTTTATAATGGTCATGTGAGTTTCCAAGTACTTTTTAAAGTTAGACATCAAAAATCTTGAAAAAATAGTTTAACACATACATGATTTGTAAACATATTGAATTCTATAACTGAAAATTTCAAGACTGGCTAGATATTTAACTTACAGTTTTAGGACAGTGCTTTTTGTGGTTGATGGTTTATCACTTTCTTTCCTAATCTAATAGAATCATGAAGGCAGTTGGAAAAAATGTATAACAAATTAAAAGAGAAAAAGTTGCTTCAACTGGTTTTGGAGAAACATGATTTAGAGTCATTTCCTATTTACCTGAAAGACCTGATGGTTTTTTAAACCTTTTAAGGGTCATGAAACCATGTCAAATGTTAATGAAATCTATGGGCCTTCTCCTCACGAATATGCTTATGGACAAATTTTTTAATGCAATTCAGGACCTTTCAAAATCCAGCTTCCAGTTTGAGAATCCCAGTTTAGAGCCATCTGATATAGAAAGAAAGAAAGAAGGAAAGAAGGAGTGGAGGGAAGGAGGGAGAGAGAGAGAGGAAGGAATAAAGGCAGGCAGGTAAAAACAAAGTTCAAATGTTACAGTGTGAAATATGTAACCTGCTATATTTAATCCTAATGAGCAGTAGAAGATAGTACAATTTGAAGGAAATTTCATTGAAAATAAACTGTTCTTCATTAACAGATTGAGTTGCTGCTGTTAGAAAGAGATGTGTCTATGTTTAGTTTCCTTAGTTAAGTTTGAAATCTCTTTCAGACAGTAACCATAACTTTTCTTCCACTTATATTTCCCAAAGAATGTAGTACAGTTTTACCCATCCAGTACTCACCAGGCATGGTCTGTTGAAGGAATGAATGAATGAATGGAGTTAATTTTAAATATCGTGTATTAGTAGCTGCTAGAGTTAGCAGGGAATGCTAGCACACTAGATTAATTCTTCATGCAAAATTTGCTATGAAAATGTTATCTATAATTGTAGCTTTTGTAATTGAATAAGTGAAATATATTCAACCATAAATTTTTGGTATATCGAAGCCTTACTATAACAATATATTGCTGATCAATGCTGGCTGATTTTATTATAGGTAAAATTATAAAAGATATTGGTATTGTCAGGAACTAAATTCACTTAGATGGGTTTTAAAATGCAAATTGTAATGGATTTTCAAGGTAAGAATAATTTATGACAAAAACTAGTATTTATAATAATATCTCTTTTAATTCTTGTGTTGACTATGATTTTTTCTGGACAAGATTTCATTCTTTTTAATGGTTGAATAGTATTTCATTGTGTGTGTATGTGTGTATATGTATATATATATATATATATATATATACATATATATCACCTTTTCTTCATTCATTCATCTGTCAATGGACACTTATGTTGATTACATATGTTGGTTAATGTAAGTAATGCTGCAATGTGAGAGTGCAGCTATCTCTTCAATATACTGATTTTCTTTGCTTTGAATATATAACTAGTTTTATTTCTAATTTTTTGAGAAACCTCCATAGTGTTTTCCATAATGGTTGTGTTAATTTATATTTGCACAGTGTGCAAGGGTCCCTTTTTTCCTCATCCTTGCCAACACTTGTTTATTTTTTGTCTTTTTGATCAGCAGTCCCCAAACTTTTTGGCACCAGGGACCAGTTTCACGGAAGATGATTTTTCCATGGACCAGGTGGGAGAGGGGTGGTTTCCGGATGATTTAAGCACATTACATTTATTTTGCAGTCAAACCTCCCTGCTAATGATAATCTGTATTTGCAGCTGCTCCCCAGCACTAGCATCACTGCCTCAGCTCCTCCTCAGATCATCAGGCATTAGATTCTCATAAGGAGCCACAACCTAGATCCTCAACATGCGCAGTTTATAGTAGGGGTCATGCTCCTATAAGAATCTAATGCCACTGCTGCTGTGACAGGAGGTGGAGCTTATGCTGTGATGAGACTGATGGGGAGCAGCTATAAATACAGATGAAGCTTTGCTACCTCGCCTGCTGTTCACTTCCTGCTATACAGCCCAGTTCCTATCAGGTCACAGACCCGCAGCCCTCGGGTTGGGGACTGCAGTTTTTGATAATAGCCATTCTACCAGGTGTGAGGTGATATCTCATGGTAGTTTTAATTTGCATTTCTCTGATGATTAGTGATGCTGAGCACTTTTTCATATACCGGTGGGCCATTTGCATTCTACTTTTGACAAATATCTATTTCTTTTGTAAGAAACAGTCTCTCTCTGTTACCCAGGCTGGAGTGCAGTAGCACAATTATAGCTCATTGCAGCCTTGAACTCCTGGACTCAAGCAGTCCTCCCACCTCATTCTCCCTAAGCACTGGATTATAGGTATGAGCCTCTGTAGTTGGCCTCTTTGCCCATTCTTTAATTGGGTCATTTGTCTTCTTGCTATTGAGTTGTTTGACTTCCTCATATGTGTTGGATATTAACCACTTATCAGATGTATGGTTTGCAGATATTTTCTCCCACTCCATAGGTTATTGCTTCATTTTGTTGATTTTTTCCTTTGCTGTGCAGAAGCTTTTCAGTTGGATGTAATCTCACTTGTCTATTTTTGCTTTTTTTCCTTTGCCTTTGGGGTCATTTCCAAAAACAAACAAACAAAAAAATCATTCCCCAGAGACCAGACTAATATCATGGAGCTTTTCCTCTATTTTTTCTTCTAGTAGTTTTTACAGTTTGGGTTCTTACATTTAAGTGTTTAATCCATTTTCAGTTGATTTTTGTGTGTGGTATAAGATAAGGGTCTAATTTAATTCTTCTGCATGTGAATGTCCAATATTTCCAGTGCCATTTATTGATGAGACTATCCCTTCCCCATTATGCTTTCTTGGAAATCAATTGGCTGTAACTAAATGCCTAGATTTATTTCTGGGCTGTATTCTGTTCCATTGGTCTATGCTTCTGTTTTTATGCCAGTACCATGCTGTTTTGATTACCTACCACAGCTTTGTAGCTTTGTAGGATATATACATATGTGTGTGCGTGTGTGTATTTAGATATAGGATAATACTCTGTCACCCAGGCTGGAGTGCAGCAGTGTGATCATACCTCACTGCAGCCTCCATCTCCTGGGCTCAAGTGATCTTCTTGCCTCAGCCTTCTGAGTAACCGGGCCTACAGGCACACACTAACATGCCTGGCTAAATTATATTTCAATTTTTAGAGATGGGGTCTACTCTATGTTGCTGAGGCTAATCTCAAACTCCTGGTTTCAAGTGACTCTCCCATTTCAGCCTTCTGAGTCGCTGGGGTTACAGGTATGAACCACCATGCCCTGCTCTGTAGTCAGCTAGTGTGATACCTTCAGTTTTTTCTTTGTGCTTAAGATTCCTTTTTCTATTTGGGATCTAACAAGAATATTTTTGTTAGTACATTATCCAAAAAGTACTATTACTCATGTTTTACAGTGTAGGCCTAAAACGGCCACATGTAGCATAGTCTAAAGCCAGACTGACTCAGTTCAAACCCAAGCCCTCCTTCCTTATGGACTATGTGACTGACCATGTAACTTAAGCCTCTGTGCATCAGTTTCCCATCAGTAAAGTGAAGATGAAAACAATACCTACCTCACAGGGTTGTTATGAGAATGAAACATACTAATACTTATAAAGCAGTGAGGACTGAGCCTGGCACATATGAAATGCTACATACATGTGATAAATTTGACCTCTCAACACTTCTCAACTCTTTAATTAAACAGAACTCTACAAAATGACCTCATTAAACAAAATGTTAAAAGTTAGTTGTCCTATTTTAAAAAATTTTTCATCTTCAAACTTGTATGTTTTAAATTTTTCAGGGCTTCTTTCCCAGCTTCTTCTTCATTTGAGAACTTTAAAAAGCATAGAAACTTAAAAAAAAAAAGTAATATAAAAAGACAGTAGTCAATATTTTTTTTTAAAAAAACAGAAATCCATTTAAGAGCTCAACCTAAAGAAAGAAATATTCACTGGTCAGGCAGAGCTGGGGCAAAATGGAGCTATATCTAAAAATAAAATTGTTGGAGATGTTTTGGCTTTGGGTGGATATTTTATTAAGGTACATTTAATTGTGGTATAAAACTGATGAGAAGATATCCTAATTTTAAAAGAATTATGGACAGTTGCTAAGCAATATAGTTAATAGAAAACACTGTAAGTTTGCTATTAAGAATGTCATCATGGTGTGGGAATAACTGTATTTTAAATTCTTTTGCACTGTCTCTTATATATGAGTATGTTTAGTCATTATTACTCAGAAAAATAAAATATGGTTATTTATTGTTGAAATATATTATGGTTTTGCTTCTATGTAGCACCGACTTATTTGTTGACCTAAATCCTCAACATCCTTGTATTCTGTGTAAAGTGTCCTTCCTCTTATTGTTTTCAGAAACAAATAAAAACATATTTCAGACCCACTAAACATTATTAAATAGATGTTTGCTGCTAATTAGTGTATGGTTTGAATTGTAATTATGTCATCCAAAGTGACTTATAAATATAGTCTAGTTAAAATGTGATTCAGTCTTCAATCATTCACAGCGGCATACATTTATTATTATTCATTTAGAGTTCTCTGATTTGAGCTCTACATGTAATCCAGGAAAAGATGGAGGGATTTTACTTTTATTGTCATGATTTAATATAGCAGATCCCTTAGTTATCATCCTGTACTAATCCAGGGATTGTTATAACTTCTTAGAGTCTGTTATTTGATTTTTAAATCAGTCTGTTTATCATACCAGCATAGCAGCATGCAAATTCAAGCCGTTAGAGGAAGATGCCACATCTTTCTTCTTATGCAACAATCAACATGTTTCTCTATTGCCCAAATTTTAGTTTAACTTTAGATGAACCTCTGTTTCAGATATTTGATATGTTACTACTTTGAAACTGTGATCCATGCCTCCTGTTAATCTAAATTGTAAAGAAACAACCAAATTCATTCCTCTAACCCTATTTAGAAGTCCCTGCTATGTGACTGGCACTGTGCTGTGCTAGGAGTTTTGCATCGAACAGAACAGTTATGCTACACTGCCCTCAAGGATCTTCCCACTAGAAGAAAATAATGGGCATTTAAAAAGTGGGCACTGTAATGGCAAACGTATGGATGATGACTACAGAAGTTTTGACTGCACAGAGGCGTAAGAGAGACCTGTCATGCTCTAGGTAGTCTAGGAAGCTCCTCCCACACCCCAAACCACAGAGGGCTTACAGTAGTGTTTTCTAAAGCTAGGAAGGGAGAGAAAGCATGATGACATCAAGGAACGACAAGATGAGAAATAGGGAGTAGCAGAGAGCACAATGAGCAATGTAGTTAGCAGGCACCAGATTGGAGAGGGCCCCGTACCCTTGTTAAAAATGTTTTTCGTAGACTTGTGGTGTGAGGGGAAAAGTTGGATGTGCCTGGAATTGCATTTTTAAAAGATGACTCTGGATGTGAGTGGGGAATGTATTGGACAGGAATAAGACTGGAAGCAAGAGATGTATGTGCAGCCCACATTCATGGTCCAGGAGAGAGATCCTGGCAACATAAGGGCAGAGCCAAGTTCTAATATTTGGGAAATGGACTTGAGGACAGGATGGTGACTTTGATTTGGTGGAAGCGTGGGTACGTGCCAAAGGTCTTGCATATGAGCACCTCCATATGTGTCCCGGTTTTGCTTTCACATTACCTTTCTTATGACTTCATCAGATCTTAAAAGATACCATGTTGTATTACCTCGAATAACAACCTGAATAACCTTTCAACAAAAACACACAGCTTTGGGGAAACATGTTGAGGTAGGAGTTACCATCCCACTGCTAGGCATCTTGCTAAGTTTCGGCCCAAAGTAGAATGACGTGGCGACGTCATCAGAGTTGAGAGCTATTCTGGGGGATGGATCAATAGTACCTAGTCATTTATGGTATGTTAGGGATAATTCCTAGGTTTCTAGCTTTGCAGTTTCAGTGCATGATGGTGTCATTAAGAAAACATTGAGGAAGACCAGGGAGAGATGATGCATTTAATTTCAAATATGCTGAATTTTAGGTGCCTGCAAAAAGTCCAAATGAGGATGAGGAAGGCAGTATAATATGGTAGTCGAGAGTCAAGAGGGCAGATTTGAGTGTTGTTTTATACAGATAGTGCCCAAAATAACACATAAATAAAGGAGAAGGTCTAGGGTAGATCGTGAGGAATTCAAAATTTAAGGGTCTGATCAAGGAGGCTAGCAGCCCAGTAGCCAAGGGGGAAGGTGTTTTGAGGAAGTAAGAGTATTTAGTAGTGACTGACGTGCCATGGAGTTAGGTAAAAGAAGGGATATGTACATCAGTGCCTACTAGTTTTATCATCATGAAGAATTTCAGTGGATTGTACTCGGCTGAATAATAAATCAGAGACAATTCTGAGATGTTTTGCAGTGAATCCATGTTAAGCCATGAGACTATAAATATACCAATATGATATGAAATTTTCTGGGTCCACCTGGCTTTAAAATTAACCTTTAAAAGTTTAGCTATGTATAAATCTTTCTTAAATGCTTCATTGCTGCTGTGGCGTCAGGTTTCGTATTCACAATCATTACAGAGTCCTCAGAACCTGGTGTGAGTCTTTGATGCCAATGCACCCTTCTCTCATTGGCTGCTGCTTCTCCTGAGTGGGTGAGATTAGATTAATTCTGTTGCAGGTATGTGACGGGGAACTTCGAAGAACTCTGTGCATGCAATTGAACATTCATAGCCAGAGCTAATGTGGTCTATGGTCTAGGCCTCACCAGCTCTGTCCACAATACCAATGGGATTTTCTCAGCCACTGTTATATTATAATCAATGATTTTTAAAAAGGTTTTTCTCAGATTTCTCTCTTGAGATAAATAAAACCTTTTATTCTCAGGCTGTCTAATGCAGAGTTGGAGAAACTTTGCTTGTTGGGATCATGTCCAGGAAGTAAGGATCACTGAAATGTTCACTCTTATGGGTTACCTTGTCAAAATCATTTCCTTTAGGAAGCAAAAGAGCCAAACTGTCAGATTTAGTTTCCCTTTGCTTCCTTCTTCACTATGTTTACTCTAAATATTATGAGATATTTTGTTTTCTTCTTACTGCTTTTTAAGAGTATAGCTATGTTGGATCTAGTCATTCAAAAAGAAGTTGAGCTATGTTGGGTTGTTGAGATTCTAAGATTTTATTTAAATTCAGTAATCTGATCTATTATAGGGGTATGGGTTAGAAAGCACATCTGGTCTTCAGGAACTAATTGTTAAGTTTACAGAGTTTCTGTGTTCATTAGTCTGTTCTAACTGATCTTAATATTCACCTTAGTGAAAACCACCTCACTTTTCTGGTTCATTTAAGAAGAGGAAAATTGGATGGTTATAAATGAGTATTTTTATTTATTCTATGGAAATGTCTTTCCAGTAATTGCAATCATTGGTATTTTTTTAAGTGTGTGCTTTCATTTTATGAATTACTTTGAAAGCTTTATTGGTATTTTAACATTGTCCACTTGTTTATCAGCTGTCAACTAATTTTGGAATTTGAAAGGAATATTTTACTCTTCCCTGTAATAAGCATTACGTGTTACTAGATAGGTGTAGAAAGTCTTCGTAGCCTAAGAAAGACGTATTCATCTGTGAATATTGAAAGGCCAGACAGTCACTGTTCTCGGTATCTAAAATAATATTTTCTTTGGGAAAACTGCTGGGAAATTTATTATATTAAAAATTAGAAATGAGATGTTTAAGCAAGAGAACTGGAGTTGAGCTAGTAACTTTCAATTGTTTCTCTCTAGACTGGATTCTTTTCATTGTTTACGTAACCTTCAAACCTTTTGTATGCATTTAGAAAAATGCATTTCTTTTCCTTTAGACATACACTGAGTTTGCCAGGGTCTCAGATTCCTGACTGCCACCCCTTTGGATTACAATCTATATATTCCCATCTTTCCATTCTGATTGTAGTGTTATCCCTCAGGACAAAGGCCCATCCTCCTCAACTTTGCTCTGATCTCACCGTTGGGAGTTTTCTGTTGTACTTTTCTTTTCTTTCTTTTTTGTATTTTATACATGAAAAAGAGAATAGTTTAAATTTTTGAAGCCTTTTTCACAGGTTTCTTTACATCATTATTAAATATCTTTTTCCCTAAAGTGACGGCAAATTTAAAATTGAGTAGAAGGAAGGATTTTAATAAATGTTTTATGATAGAATTCAGGTTATCATTTATCATTTCTTTAATGGTCACATTTTTCATATACATATAGGTTATCATGTTCAGAGAAGACACTTTCGGAATTTCTTATAGGGAAGAGAAATTTGGTGTGGATTGCGGATCTTACTCTGCTTTGCTCAGTGAAAATCTATCTAAGTGCTTAAACTTAGGCTTTATAATCTTTTCATAATCAGGTCAAATAAAATTCTGAGTACTCAGAATTACAGATTGGGTATGTTATGACGATTACGGGTGGGTGTCCTTTTTTATGTATTCCATGCAACACCAGCACATTATGGATCCCTTCTATTTGTTACCTTGACAGCATTTGTGAGTATAATAATTTGGAATTAATGTCTGAAAATTCTTACATATATTTAGAAATGTTTGAAATGCTGTAAAAGTTGGTCAGCTCAACTTGTTTTGAAGCAAAATATTCATCTTGAGCAAATGCCTAAGAATTCCCATATTTTCTGAATTCTGGTAGCTATTTAAAATCTGTACTACTTACTTTCATAACTGTCATGTAATACTTATTTAGAGGTTAACTGTAAGTTGATTTGTATTGCTATAAAATTGGTTTTCGGTGAATGTGATGTAGTGCAATGTAGATGGAAATAGCAGACTGCATGTTTTCATTGTCTTAACATAAAATTCACTCAGTATATTGATTGGGTAAGTGAAATACACTTTATAAGAGATCAAAAGAAATTGTTTTGTAGTGAAAGCACAGTACACCTTTATAATGTATAAAATATAAGTCTGCTATCTTGGAACTTATAATTAACTGCTTTTGACCATTGTGTTTCATTTTTCATTATATTTTAAACTACTGAGGCAATAATTTACTTCTTTGGGTTTTAATAACTATAGAAAGTAAAAGAGTCTTCTCAAAATACCTATCTTAGTGTAAATGAGTTTCTAACATGAGGATATCTGGCTAAATGCTTATTGCAGTTATAGTAATTTAAGAAAAGTGTAACAGAGTGGTTAAAATCTGCAACTCTGGATTTCGGAAAAATAAGTCTACCACTTTATATGTGACACAGGGCACATATAAAGAATTGACTTACTGCTCTAAATTACATTTTTGTTACATGTCAGAAAGATAATGAAAGCATCCTGAGGGCAGGGCTTGTGTCTGTTTTATTCACTGCTATATTCACAGTGCCTGGCAAACCCTCAATAAATAATAAATAAATTAATAGATGGATACCTGTACCACATGGCCTAGTTTTAAAAAAATAAATAAATAATTAAAAATAAAATAAATAGACAAATGTATATATAGCTTAATACATGAAATTTAATTGATCAGCTAATGGGAATCACTTTTATGATTCTTCCATGCCAATTCCAAGAATAAATATGTTACGTGACCCCAAATTTAATACTATATGTGCCAACTCAAAATTCAGTAAAAGGAACAATGAGATTTAGCAATTAATTTGGTTACTTATTTTGTTGAGTATAATTTGAAGTAATGTTTACAAACTATCTAAAAGAGTCAACAAGTTCTGTACTGAGATAGATTTTCCTTCTCCAGTCAGACACCATATACGACTTAAACTGTCTACAAGATAGTAATACATTTCATAACTGGAATGTGGACAGCTTCTCTGGGTTTCAGACTAATATGAAAAATTTAACATTCACCCAATTTCTGAAGTTTGTCTTATATATGCAGATTAAGTAATACTGTTTTCCAGAAAGGAAATGAAGTGGCTTTAAGAAGAAACTTGAAGAATAAATCCTCAAAAAGCTCTGTTGATGCAGCTGTTCTACCATGTGTAACAAACATCTGAATATGCTTCTTGAATGTGCTCATTATTTGATAGTTGCATGTCACATGAGGAACATAGCTTGCATGAATGCTCCCTGGGAATTATGACTCATAGATAAATTTATAACTTTTCCTGATATCCATTAAATTGAAATAGCAGACTTTATGTTTCAGATATGGGGGTTAATTTGGAAAAAGTGTTGCCATTACACCTTTGGATATCTCAGAAAGCAGAAATAATCATTTTCCCTTGAGAAGTCATCCAACCAAAACAATAGCAATAAAGTTTTAAGGAGGAAAACATGCCAGTTCTTTACTGATGGTCAGAAATTTTGTTGAGGGTACTGATGACCTTAATGATTGTGACTGTTGTTTTCCAATATGATGTTAAGTTAAAAGCCATTCATTCAATGGTATTGAACAAACAGTATACTTAAATCCTTTTGAATTTAATTTAGTTGAAAACATCTTTCATTAAGGAACAGTTTTCCTCATTCTAAGAGGAGCATCCTCTTTAACCACACTTATGGTTTAGGCATGGGGGCACCTATGGGGCAGTGATATCAACTGAATCCTCCCTGCCAACCCTTGGGAGAGAGATGACACTCTACTGTGCAAAGCATTATGCTAGGCACTGGGAAGGGACAAAGATGAATTGTTTTCAACTACTAGAGATCTTATAGAATGGTAGGCAGATTGCAATGGCTACACGACTCTGATTGTATCTTGACCACTTCCACTTGTAGGATTTTAGAGGTTTCTACTGTTTTTAGGAAGATACCAGAATCCTTAACATGACCTACAAGGCCACTTTTATGTTCCAGAGTTCGCCTGCCTCTCCAGACACAGTTCACACTGCTCTCTGCCTTGCCACCTGAGTTCTAGGCACATGTCACTTTCCGACCAATCCACTTGTCTTGCTCTCTCAGGCAATAGAGGCTCTGCCTCTGTCTTCTCTCTTTTCACCAAGTTTGACTCATATTCTTCACATTTGAGAAAAATGTGTCACTTCCTCAGGGAAATCTTCCACCACTTCCCTTAATAGGTGAAAACCTCATGCTATCATGTACTCTCTTTTATGACACATATCACATCTTAATTTTTTACATTTATTTATGCATTTGTTTATCACCTGTCTCAAGGACTGAACTGTAAAGACTGTGGAGCAAGAATATTATCTGCTTTTAGTCAACCTTTTATCTCCAGGGTGTAGCACAGTGCCTGACATATAGTGAGCACTCAATAAATATTTGTTCCATATATAAAGGGATAAACAAACAAATGAATAACATGCTCTACATGAGAAAATTCTATATTCAATAAGAGAAGTCCTGACAAAGCACTATGGGAGTTCAGAGGAATAAATGAATTCCTCAAATGATTATTAAGTCATTAAATATGAAATGTCTGATTTTGAATCAAAAATATAGTTTATAATATCTCAAACAAGAAGTAGTACAATTAATCAAAGTATGCACCTAAAGTATTGACACAGTTTTGCCATCTTAATGATAGCTTGTTTATGCCAGCAGCAAAGAAGCCTGGAGAGTGAGTGGCAATGAAATAGCAAAAGGTGTTTTCCACAGCTTGTTGAGAATTGAATATATTTCCTTGCAAGAAGTGCTACAAAGCCTGGAAGAAATGGTAGTCAGTTGGTGCAAGGTCTGGTGAATACAGTCGATGACAGAGAGTTTCAAGTCCAGCTTGTGTAGTTTGAGCAGCATTGTTTGTGCAACATGTGGTCCAGCATTGTCTTGCAAAAGGATTGACCTGTCTCTATTGACCACTGGCTGCTTAATCACAAGCATCCTCATAATTTCATTCAGTTGGTTGCAGTAGACATCTGCTATAATTGACTGACCAGGTTTCATGAAGCTGTAGTGGATAATACCAGCGCTGGACCACTAAACAGACACTTTTTGATGACTATTCAGTTTTGGACTGTGTTTGGGCACTTCATCTTTATCCAACCATTGTGCAGAATGCTTGCCGTTGTCAAAACAAATCCATTTTTCATCACAGGTAACAATGTGGTGCAGAAATAGTTGGCCTTTATGTCATGGCAGCAAAGAAAGACAAGCTTTGAGACAGTTTCTCTTCTGACACTCATTTGATTCATGTGGAATCCATGTGTCCAGTTTCTTTACCTTGCCATTGGTCCAATATTGTTGGAATAGTAACATCAAACCTTGCTTTTAATTCATGCATAGGTTGAGATGGATTCGCTTGCACTACAGCTTTCAGTTCATCATTATCCACCTTGGTCTCAAGTTGCCCATGTGGCTCATTTTCAAGATTAAAATCACCAGAACAGAACTTCTCTAACCATCGACATACCGTGCGTTCATTAGCCACATCCTCCCCAAACACTTCATTGATATTTTGAGCTATCTGTGCTGCATTAGTTCCATGACAGACCTCACATTAAAAAATAACACAGATTTTTGACTTATCCATGGTTTCACAAAAATTGGTCTAAAAAAAATTTGAAAGATAATCACAAGCCAAACCATGCATTTGAAAGACTGAGGATGTACCTTCACAATAAACATAAAACAAGAAGTGTTAAAGTGAAATGTCAGTGATATCAACTGTCAATTTAGTACCTAAGGAAATAGGACATTTCATACTTAATAACCTACTACATCTAAAATGCATGAAGGTGACAACTATTACTGTATTCTGTGAAGAAGGCAGAGGCTGAAAATCTTGCCATATCAGATTGGATGATACAAGCCCTAGCAGTCCACGATTGTGAACATCTGTCTTACATAGGGCACTTCACTAAGCACCCCAATGAATCACCTCATGTAAGAATTGTATTCTCCATCATTGCCATAGATACTGATTGCCATAGGTGCTGATTCCATTAAATTAGGCCGAAGAGCTATCTTGGAATTCTCATATTAAAATCCCCAGGGATCATTCTTTTGTCATTTGGAATACTTTCTAATTTGCTAGAATTTCAATGAAGGAACACTGGGTCTTATAATGGTCCTGAGAGTTTACCAGCAGTAGCACTTTGGTGTTGACAAGGTGAAAAGTGTTAATGCTGTAGTGTAAGTCATCACTTCTTCGAACCACTTAAACCCTTCTTGCTAATGAGAGTCTGCCATTCTCAGCCTACATCAGTCCCTAGTGCAGTCTCCAGGAGAAGAAAACCCTGGATGTGGATGAAACTAGAACTGCTGGAGTAGGGGTGGGGTGGCTGGCACTGCCCTCAAGTCTCCTGTGGCACTTAGACCTCTGTCCCCCTCTCAGGCAGAGCTTCTAATGTAGCCGTAAGAGAGAGCCCTGACTTCTGATACCTTCTGAAATCTCAAGGGCTGCACCTTTTATTTAACAGGCAGAAGTTACCTTTCCATCATTCGATAAATGTACTGGAGTAATGTAACCCTGTCTATGCTCTTCCCATGCTGTCACCCCTGTGGTGGTTGTGACCGTGTTGCTGCCGGGGAAGACCTTTCTCAGGAAAAGGAGTGAGCTCTGTAGGCTCTGTGCCAACACTGTCTGACTGACTCCATAAGCCAGCAGTTGTTGGGATGTTTTCTGCAGGGCAGAGCTCGTCTTCTTTAATCACTGGTAATAATGAAGTTTTTGTCGTATTAAAGGGAAAAGAAGAGAAGTGATTGAGAATAGTTTGAGAGGATGACTGTGCCGTCTCTCAGGTCCAGTGACAAGAGGACTACAATGGGTAGCTTTCAGAACTACATATGGTCTTCCTTCCGAGGGAGTTGATTAAGCGACTCCGGATGAAATTGAAATCCTGTGATTTGACCTTTGTCTGGCCTGGGAGGGCTGCAATTCGCATAACAATTTCCTTTTGTTCTTTGTTTGGAGTTATTAATCCAACATGAGCCTCGAATTAATCAGGGGTAGTGCATAGCTACATTTCTAATTCACAGCTCCGCTGCTTGTGTCTTTTTTAATTAAGGCCGAATGATAGCAGGCCTTAGCCCTGATTGCCACACTTGCTAACCACACATTGAGGGATGAAGAGGCTAAACAGGCAGAAGGAGATTACTTCAAGGTTTCACTTAATTGTTTTCTTCCTTTAAGTAAAGAGCACTGCCTGAACATTGTTAATTCTGGGCTGGGAGAGTTGCTTTTGTGTGTATTACTTGTCTTGACTTTGGAATAGGGTGGAGAGAAACCTGGCTTTGCATTAGCACCCTCAGGTGCAGTGACCAAAGGGACCACTCAAGTCACAATTTCAGCTATTGATTTAAACTACATCTCACATCTTCGTGGGGCTCGAGAGGTGATGTGAGCCTTGGTTAATGGTGGGCCCCAAGTCAAAGAACTTTGACCCTTAGTTATCTACATATATGTAGAGTTTGGTGCCCTCGATGTACTTAAGGACTGCTCAACATTGATTCGTCAACATTTTGTAGCGATAAATCAATTGCAAGATAAGTCTAATGCGACTTACATTATTCCAGAACTCAGTGTCACATAGTTCTGTCTTTTATTTTGCTCCAAGGGATTTAATTACTGGAAGGACCTAATTATAGTTTAGTTTCACCAAACTGGCTTTGGCACACAGAGTAGAACCCAGGATGTGTTCCTGTGGGGGTTTAGTAATCACTTTTCTCCCTTTGGTAAAAATTATTAATTACTTCCATTTCTTCAACTGTTTCTCCTGTTTTAGAAAGGAAATATGATGTACAGATCTAGGTCACATGATGGTGGGTAAAACTGAGCTCCAATTTAGTGAGTTACCAAGCCTCTCCCTGGAAGAAAATGGTTCCTTACAGTGATAAATCAGCTCTCAGACACTGGGCACCTTTTATTAACCACTGTTGCAGGGAACTTGTGAGGATCTTTGTACAAGTCCACAGGTAACTTATTCTTCTCTCCCAGTGTTTCACTAACCTGAGAGTAATTAACTCTTGGTTACTGTATACTTTAGGCTTGAACCAAGAGGCAGAGTGGATTAACACAGCTATTCACTTGCTGTATGCCTTTTCTTTTCTGGAACTCAGGTCTTAGAATAAACGAACAATGAACAAACAACAAACAAATCACAGGAGGTTAGGCCAGATGATCCATGTAGTTCCTTTCATCTTTAAAATCTCTGTAATTCTATATTTACATACTCCATTTCAAATTCCAGATTTGGCAATTTATTTTTCTCATGTTTGTTTTGGCTCTATGAAAATTAGTAGGCCTCCACTGGGTAGAGATGTCTCTATGGTATCTTATGGTATATTGTCTTTCAAATTGGCCTCCTCTTATAATTGTGCTAAATGTTATATTGTGTTTGTTACTTTTTGAATAAGAATTATGTATGAAGGGGACTATTTTAGAGAACAGAATTCAATTTCTAGAGGAAAGGACACAGACCTTGGAGTCAGGGAACCTCAAGCCCGGTTATACCTCTGCTCTTAATTTGTCGATGACCTTAAGTATTTAGGTCTCATTTCCAACTTTGGCAAAATTAAGGGGAATAGACCAAAGGTTCCTTCCAAGTCGGATTCTCAATGATTCTAATGGTTTCTTCATAACTGGAACTTTGAAACCGATTCATCAGATGTGTTGAATATTGTTTTTTTATTCCTTCAATATTTTTGGCTTTTTATTGATAGATACATTAAAAACAACACAGGTAAAAACAATTGTAAGCAAATGATATAAACAGCAACAAACTGCAAGGGAGAATGTACTTTAGTCTGTATTTTAAATTCTACTTTTCACTTTTAGATTAAAAGACTGCAAAGTGGACATGACCAGTGAGGTTGGGCTGAAAAGAAGAATCTTTGGGAAAGCAGGTGGTGGGAGTAGTTAAATGAGGATGCAGGTGTGAAGGAAGGATTTAACAGGATGAGAGTGATGTGAGCATGTGCACAGGTTAAGAAGAATGAGCTGGTAGAACAGAAGATACCATAAGGCTTTGAGGTGGAGAGAATTGATGGGCAAGATCCTGAGGTAATGTGAGCAGAGTGGATCCCAACCATTAGTGGGGGATCAATCTCCAATAGAGGGAAGGATGCTTGTCCTCTGACCCTGCAGAGGTATTTTAAGGAGGGTTGCAGAAAATGATGTGTGCGTGGATGAGACAGGCAGAGCATCTCTATGGGAAGCAGAGTCATCTGACAATGAAGGTCATGGTGCAGTAAAGAAAGTGGGGAAGGTTTGGGACAGCTGTGAAAGTGAGTGAAAGGAGGTGAAAAAGGACAGCTAAGCAGGTTCTTGCCTAGGGATAAGGGCACAGGTGTGCCTGGGGTAGTGGCCCAATCTGTGCTGTTGTCTGGTTTTCTCCAGCTGTATTCAGCTGCCCCGGGTTGGATGAGCAGAAGAGGCAGATTATGGGGTTGATTCAGGATGGGAGCTTCGGGGAGAAGGAGGCACAGGGATAAAGAGGAGTTGATGTGCTTCAGTGTGTTGATCTTATTAATTCCTTAAACAATCTTAATAGATAAACACAATTATTTACAGTTTAAAGAGATAGAGAGGCTGCAAGAGGTTAGATAATGCCTCAAAGTCAAACATTCTTGTCCCATCACTGCATACAGTCAACTAATAGTTAAACACATTCCTTTTTATTTCCATCGAAAATATTTATATTGAGTCTTTAAATGAATTATATGGATGAGAATATTTCTTATAAGGTTTACATAAAACTCAAAGGTAAAACTGGTTTTTGTGAGTAGATCTCATTTTATAGTAAATGTCAAATTTATGGAAAATCTAGAAGCAGCAATCCAGATATTTATGACCACCAATCCTTGGCTTTTAGCATTGTGTCACAGCCTTTTGCCCTCTTTCTCTCTTGGCTGAGATTCATTTTTTTTAAATCATTGGAAAAGGTTGATAGTCCCATGCAAGTCAAGATATTATGGCCACATTTCTAAAAGGCGGATGCCAAACTCTTTGGGGTTGTGATACACCCAGATGGTCTTCCTTTTTTGCATTTCTGCAAATGTTATTACCAAATACAACAATTTTTCCTCCAAAGTCATTAGAGCCCATTTGGCACCTTCTCTAATCTGTCCTACTTGTTACCTTTTAATTACTCTGTGAGGGGATCTAGTTGTCTTGTTGTTGCTGAGGGCCAAATGACCAAGGGTTAATGCTTTTTCTGTTCCTGGCCAATTGCTTTTTAGTCACTAGTTATTTATGGGGAAGTCCAGGGGCCATTAGTTCTCAAGTATGTGCAGCTGTACTCTTCACAATTACTAGTCCATAAGCAAATGTGGACTTACTTTTTGTGTATGGTTGTTTTTTTTTCCCTGATTGGTTAGACAATCTGTTGCCATTTATGAATGATTCTTGTTGATGCAAAACATGGCATTGCATTCTGTTTTATTATTTGGATTCCATGTTTCATGGGATGCTGCAATCTTGATTCAGACAAGGCACCAGGGTATGCACCTCGTGTCACTGGTGACAAATTGCTCCTGTATAGCAAAATGTCCAGTCTCTCCCACCGCATGTTAGCTGTACCATTCTCCCCTAAATCAGCATAGGTGCTGATGATCCTCATTGTGAAATCAGTGACTGGTTGGCCTTGGCCTTTCTTCCTCATGTTCTGTTCTTTTGGACATAAGGTAGAGATTACTATTAATGGTTCTTTCAGTTCCTAGGAGCCCCTCCCTCTGTGCTGTCTTACTGTGATTTTTTTTTTTTTCTGCCCCCATTGAATGGTAGTCTTTGATGTCACACAAGAGAATACTGTTGGCTAACAGTCTGGAGGCTGCTTCATTTGAGCTAACCACCACATGAAAACAAATGTGATCCATCATATTTCATTAACTAGCTGTCTTCCTTTTGGGTGCCCTTTTTTGATGTCAGAGTTGCATCCTGACAGGAATCAGAAAGATATGTGTGATTAAGAACAGTAATAATGCTTATTGCATTGTATTATAAATTACCTTCCTGGGCCCTGCTACTTTATCAGCCCCACTGGCATTGGCTCCCGTACATTTTTGACTACTCAGTATATACAGTGTATTAGCGCAATGGAGATCATTATGTGGCCTGTATTTGAGTCATTTTTATTTAAGATGCCAAACAATAAGCTGTTGATTGGGGGAACAAGAGGCGAACAATAATGTTCTGTGTCACATAATACACCACCATTTTCCAGCTTTGCTTTAGAAGGGCCTTCTTTATTGTTTTTGTATAAAAATGGTTCTTAGGAGGAGGAATATTTTGCTGAGGTATGTCATTATTTTGCAAATTTCTATTATCTCATCATGTTGTCTTCATTGTAAATTGCAGCTAATTAGGAACCTAGTTAGAGCCCCAGCTTTGAGGCTGGCTTTTTTGTGAAAAGAGCCCACCGATTACCGCACTACAAGAGAGGAAGGGAGAGAAAAAGGAGATTAATCTGGTTACCTAGGCGACACTCGCTTCCATCTGCGAGGAACAATACATTTTTGTTTCCTTGGCTCAGTTCAGATCTGTTTTGTTTAGAGGGGGGAAAAAAGGGAGAGAGAGAGAAAGAGAGAGACAGAAAGAGAAAGAAAGAGAGAGAGGGAAGGAAAAACCTAGCTCCACAACAATGCTGAATTCTGTCTAGCCCAGGCTTATGGGCTTGATTCCTCTGCAAGTTAGGGGTCTCAGGGGAGTGAGAAGATGAAAGAGATAAGCTCCAAAGTTGTCAAAGGTCATGACCTTGCCACACAAAGCCAGCAGTTTTACCTCTAAATCCCCTTCTCCCAAAAAGCACTTAATGAAATAATATACTGTGCTTTTCAATACCGTGTAGTCTATATTAGGACTACAAGGCCCCCAAATTGTGAATTTAAGGAGTCATTTTAAATTTCATACTAAATAATCAGTGACTATCAGAAGATACTTATGGGTCCAATTTTTGTCTAAGCAAGTTAACTTAGACTTTTCTACTTTTTTTTCCAAGTCACTTTCCCAAAATCTACCATTTCAGTGTGGTAGCACATAATGTTTAAGGTATGATTTGACTTTGCAATGAATAAAACAAACCTATTGAATCTACCCAAGATTGAGGCTTATTAGCTACTCAACTCCAGTTGCTTTTGTTGTACATGAAACTTTTAAGTCTTTAAAATAGGGTGGCCATTTACTTTGCTCAGGCGTGTGTGTGGTGCTGCCAGGGTGTTTGCTGCTTTTTATTTAGTCACCAGAGAAAGGGCTGAGGATGGAACAGGAGCTGAAAGAGTCAGGCTGAAAGGCTCAGAAATCTCAGGGCTTCCTCAGGCGAGTTGGCTACACCCACGACCTCTGATGAGCATAATGCTTTCGGCATCATGTTCTCCCTGGTTGGTATGCCGTCATGCATAACGAGTAGTTATCCGGGAGGGTTATGTGTGATGACATACAGTTAAAGGAGGCTCTGAGAGAGGAAAGTTGGCTTATCTGAGCTTTCCAGTCCTAAAATGTATTGATTAAATCAGAACAACTAGCTTATTTGAAAGTGCCCTGCAGAATCCATGCTTCACACCCATGAATGTCTCCAGTTCTCTTTCCAAAATACATTCCTAATAAAAGGGAAAGAAACCTTTTCGTAAGGGTTCTCAGGTGCCTCTACACTAACAGACTAAGGGACACTTCTCTTCAAAGGGTGTTACCCATCCCTCTAGTGTTATTTGCACATGGGAAAAGATACCTACCCAAATGGATTCTGTGCTCATTTGCTCATGGGAAAAGATTACCTACCCATACTGATTCTGTGCTCATTGCTCATCCAGCCATCTGGAGTGTCTGTACTTTTTCTTATTCCCACTATACCCTTTGGGCAACTCCAAATGAGACATCTCATGCGAAATAGGATTTGTAAGCCATCTTGTGAATCTATGAAAAAAAATTTTAATTATGGAATTCTAATTCATTCTGATATTTGTTACATTTTACGGATTAAAAACAACAACAAAACCTTGCTGCCTATCCCAAACTTAAGCCCTCAAAATGGTCCTCTGTTTGTTAAGTCCTTGTAGGAAATCAGATCAGCTTTCCAATTTTCCCATCAGTCCCTCAAATAAGACTAGATACACGTTAGTTCACTATAAAGGAGACCTCAACAAGTCCTCTCACAGTATCCCTTTACTATATAAAGGACAAATTACCAAATACCACATTGTTATTAAAAGTTGGAGCAACTTTCTGAAGTTTGTGAAACCAAGGTTGCTCTCGGCAATGGCAAAGACTAAACACGTTAAACGTGTTTTAGAAATCCTCTTTTTAAACAGACAAATGAAATGGTCTCTTCTTATCTGCAAATGAACATTTAGCATTAAAATTATTAAGCTGGTTTAAGCTTTGAGGGGCTGTGTCTTCAGTACCTCTTGTTTTTTTTATGAAGAACTTTAGTAAGTTCATAGACATACATAGAAGTAGTTGTAGCAAATAAGTCAACACTACTCAGAATAGCCTTCTTTGCAGAAAGTGTTTGGACTCTAATATGCACTCACTAAGAGGATACGAGTGTCTCTTTCCTGATCTGACTGCAGAGTCCATTCATCCAATTCCTGTTCTTAGCTTGACTAGAGTCGTGTGTGGAACCTCATTTCTTTCTAAAGGCTTTGATTGATAATATGCTAAGAAAGTAGGGAAATGAAAATGTGAAGATGGTTTAGTATGTGCAGAAACATATTTTTGTTCATGTTGGATAAAACAGGAATTCTTTAACCACAGAATGCATTCATCTCGCATGGGAATGCAGTGTTCGCCAGATGAGATGACAATAACTACTTATCAATATGACTGTAGTTAATGGACAGTGAAGGAGGATGCATCTACCTCACAGATTTAGGGAAGGTTTGTGGTTCCCTAATGCATAAGTGGTGTCTCTTGTCTTCAACATTGATTTGTCATGACTCATTCAAGACCATAGGCTTAGCCCTATGTAGGATGTAACTTCTAATATTCTGCCCCGAAAAAGTGGTTCAAAATGGATGTAGAAGAAAGAGTGCCACCTGCTGCTTTCTCATCCTAAAGCAAATCTGACTTCCTTGGAGGTTTCTCAGACAAGTTCAAGCAATACCTGGTACTATTTATTAAGTCATAAATGACAAGCACAGAGCCTAGATTTGTGAAGCTACAGTTTTGTGATCATGGAGTTATAAGGTTGATTTGGAGGTATTCAAGGATTGATTACAAAATATTTTCATTCATTTTAAAATTATCTACTTTGAAATATGGATTTCAAAAAGATTCAAATCCATCATTTTGTTGTTTTTTCACATCTTTCTTCTCATTAATTACATAGAAGATTGTGGACAATAGGAAAGTGACTTCCTTGTCATGTGAAATTTCCATGTCCTGAATTTCTTGACTCCTCCTCCCAGTGTGGAAAAACATGTCTAATGAAAGCTACCTTTGTAATGTTGACTTGGAAACTGCCCTCATGAGCATGACTTTTCTTCATTCTGTCTTGCAAGGGAACATACTTCATTCTAGTTGCCTGTGTCACTATGGAAGGAAATTGCTTAAAGTAAAATAAAAATAAACATCAACTTGTCCTCTAAATGACCCATTTGCAAATTAAGATTCTAGAAATTTACCATTCCTGTCTTTCCTGCTGAAGACTGTAATTTGATGAAATCTTGTGAGTTTTTAAAGAATTATTAGAATATAATTGCTCACAAAATGTGGGAAGTCAGGAAGAGTGATGTGTGGCTAAGAAACACATGACTCTCTGGCTGTTGAATAAAAACTGAAGCCCTAGGAAGGATTTTCAACTGAGTGCGATTCTGACATCTGACATATCAGTTTAACTTTTTTTCTGCTGCACTTGTATCAACAATTAATAGGAGAAAATAATATTTTTCTTAGTCAAATGGCAGAGGGAATGGTCCGTGCTAATACCCATTCTTTTAAGAAGACTCCTTATTTAAGTGTAATTTAAAAAGTTGACGGAGATAATGGGTGGGCTGATGCCTACTTATTCAAAGTGAAACTTGTCATTTATTATGGTTTATTTATCCTCAATGATTAATTTAGAACAGTAGCCATTAACCTGTGCCTCCAGTGTTAAGGTGATTTTATCTCCAAATCAATTCAGGCATGAATTAGTTCGTAGACGCAGCAAGAAGAGTGAGCAACGAAGGGTTGTTACACAAAGGAACAACTCCCAAAATGGGCCAGATCTGTCAATATCTCCTATTCTGCAAAATAAAAGTTGTTACAAAAATATGGAGTCTCCTTCTTTTGGAGAAACAAAAAAAAAGAGAGAAGAGATAGAAAGAAGGGAGAGAATTAGGAAATAAAATTAGGAAAGGAAATTTAATCACAAAGGGCTCATTTTCAATGTTGGGAAAATAAAATATATTTTCTCATCCTTAGAACATAGGAAACCATTATCATGTCATTAATTAATATGAGTCTCCATGGTGGCCATTTGCATTTAGGTTAGGTGAATCTGAGTGTGTGTGTGTGTTTGTGTGTTTGTACTACACATGTGCATTGTAAAAATATATAAGACCCAGAAATATTGTTTTATATGTTCAAATTTGATTAATTTTTGTAAATATTCTGCCAAGAAGTGATCCTTCCTATATATGAGTAACCCTGCTATGTTATAAACAATTTTCTAAATAGAATACTTTATTTCTATATCATCTTCATGATTTCCCCTTTATCATAAAATAAATATTTCTGATATTTACTTCTTAAAACAAGAAAAGAAGTAGTTAGCAATTATGTTGCCATTTGAGATTTAGTCCACTGGCATCTTTGGCATCTAAACTCTATTAATATTTTAGAATATTATTCTAATTTCTAAAGAAAAATTCTCTAGCAAATGCATAGTAATTGGTAGCAGTGGCAATTTTTTTTTACAAGGTGGGAATTCTCTTTCTTCCTTTGCCCTGAATTATTACTTTGGTTTAACCTCTTGTATGTCCTATTTCGGCCAAGGGATTACTACCTCCTATTTCTGTCCCTATCTATATGACATTTTTCATATTAGGGATCATACTTCTCAGGATACAGTGCAATGCTAGCTACTTTCTTTTCAGATTTCACCCACCCCCACATATTCATTCATTAATTCATTTTACACATATTTATTTAATATCTGTGTGTGTCATAGTTCTTGGGATGCACCTTTGGTTATATTATTATAGTAACAAAACCAACAAAGATCCCTGCCCCTGTGGAACTACGTGATAGTGGGGAGAGAGGTCAAAAATTAATAAACTTATTTTGACTCTGAAACTTTGACAAATGTATTGAGCGAAGATAATAGAAAAAGTACTCCTTACACATAGTACTTATTCAATAAATTATATTGTTTCAATTGGGAAGTTGTTTTATTGTGAGGAATGCATGAAAATAGTTCTATTTCAGCCATTGTAAACTGAATCCAAAGCTTAGACTAGATTTGGATGATTGAATGAAGATAAGAAAATACAAGTTAATGGGGACCATGCCAGATTTTGGAAGATACATTCTTTGGAAGATATATTCTTTGGAAGAGCACAAGACCAATAAAATAATTCCAGAAAGAAAACTCACTTTGTTCATTGTTCTTTGTTTAGTTTTTCAAAATTTGTATTGTAATTTAGGAGGTTTTAAAAGTTGCAATATTTGAGGGAGGATGTTAGGGATGAGTGGGCACCAATACCATTTTGACCAAAGATTTAAAAAACATTCTTAAATAATGTAACCTGGTATCTCTGGTTTATAATTTTTTTAAGAGACAGAATCTGGCTATGTTGCCTAGGCTGGTCTCGAACTCCTGTCTGAGCTCACGTGATTCTCCTGCCTCAGCCTCCTGAGTAGCTGGGACTACAGGTATGTGCAACTGTACCCAGCTACCAGTTTATAAAATTTAATTATAAAAATATTCTTGATTGCCCACCCTAGTCCATCTGTAAGCTTCCATTTTCCTTTTGGCCGTGATAAAATAATGGAAGTTTCCAGATGAAGACTTTAGAGATATTCTAAACTTTTTAATCTTTTCTTGCAGTTTGGTATCCCTTTGAAAATCTGCTGCAAACCATAGACTCTGTCACTCCAAAATTTAATGTATATACATAAGATTCTGCTTTAAATTTCAGGTAATTTTTAGATCCCATGTATCCTTTCAGGGGCACTTAGATTTGACATAGATCTAGTGCAGTCTGTTCATTCTACAAATGAGAATATAGGGTTGCCGGGAAGTTGTGATTTATTTAAGACCACACAAATAGTGAATGGTAGCCTAAGAATCAAGAAGTTTTCTGATTCCTACCTAGTCTGAATTCTTTCCACTCTGTACTCAATTTCTGGTTATCTGTAGCTGCGTTACAAACCACCCTAAAACTTAGAGGCTTAAACCAACAATTTTTTGTGATTGCTTATGGTCCTAAGATTTGATTGGGCTTAATTGGACGGTTCTCACTTTGAGTGTCTCAGGTAGCTGCAGTGAGATCACGGTGGGGCTGTAGTCATATGAGGGCCTGGCTGGCCTGGATATCCAAGATGATTTCTTCACTTACATCTGTGACATATCAGCTGGGATGCCTGGAACAGCTAAAAGCTTAGTATCTTTCTCCCTCTCTCCAGCCTCTCCCTATGGGTAGCTTTTACAAAGCATGGCAGCAGTCTCTTACAGGGCAACTGGCTTCCTGCAGAGGAGGTATTTCAGGAGATCCAGGTGAAAGCTGCAAGATTTATCATGACCACGTCTTGGAAGTCATACAGCATCACTTCTGCTGTGTTCTATTGGTCTAAAAGTGAGTACCAGGGCCAGCCTTAAAAGGAGGTGAGTTCACCCAGATATAAACACTGGAAAGCATGGTTCACTGCAGAGCTTTGGAGACTAGCTGCCACCCACCCTGCTAAGTGTTAGTCCTATCTGGCTGCTGGGAGGAACTTCGTTCATAATGAAGGAATTCACCTGCAAGTTACTCAAAATGTGAATATTTAAATTATACCCTTGAAAATGATCTATTTTTCAGTAGAGTTCTTAATTATTTTTCTACTTAAAGTGGAGGCTCATAATGCCTTAAAGAAATAATCTCAGGAAATTAAGAGCTTGGATTTTTTTTCTGTTTTGAACCAGATCTAAAAAATATATGGGCAAATTTAATCCAAGCTCCACACTACGATGTCCATCCGTTCCCCCTGGTAATTGAATTCTACTGACTGACATAATTAGGCCCTATCTGTTAAACCTGTTGTGTCAAAGTCTTCTTGAAGTGTCTTCATTTACATATTTCCAACATTGCAGAAACAATCATAATAGTCGGTTCTGTCAAGGCCCATTGTGGAATGCTTTTATTCTCTGATTGACAGTGATAATAATTGATACTATGGGTCCTTTATATTAGAGTAGTTGTTTATTTGGCATAATATCCTACAAAATGTGCGCCGAAAATCCTTAAAAAGCATTTTGGTAAAAGTAGCTTCATCCATTTTCATCCATTTTTCACTCCTGTCATCTCAAATGGTTTGGATCAAACTGTCCTTAAATTAGTAGACTGGAAAAAGAGCAATCTTAGTCTCTTATTTCAGATATTTTCTCGTCTCTATAGTCATTTCTCTCTGTAGTCATTTTGAGTCTACTGAGTGGCAGCTATACTTAAAAAATATTGAAGGGGTTCATACCAAAGAATATATGCTTTTTCTTTCAGCCCATTTCTTAAATTTAATTAGGAAGGCTTTGCAAGATCATTTAGGAACTAAGGAAACTGACACATTATGAAATAATTCAGAAATTATAGAATATTAGGGGCTTGAGTCTTCCCTAATTCTTACTGCTTTTGTTCTTTCAGTTAATATATTAATGCTGATCAGTTAAACCTATTTGGGGTTGTTTGAGGAGGACAGATAAATAGATCTTTTCTGCCTGATTTTTTTTTTTTTTTTAAACAGCCATCATACAAAGAAAAAAGACAGATAAGGACTAACAGTTTACCTTTATTATTGATCAAGGTGATGTCAGAGAATATGGACAGGGAGTCTTCCTAATATTGGATGCCAGGATTAGGTATATTTTCCCATGGAAAGAGTGGACAGGGATGGCCCCTTCTTACAGGGACAGATCACAAGCAGAACCTGTGATCCCTGCAAACCTCCAGCTCCCAAGAGAAAGAAGAGAAAGGGACTGAGTGACTTGTATTCAATTTCTCCTTCCAAACCCATCAAAAGAAAAAAACAAAGTTCTGTACCTCCCTTAGAAAGCAGTAAGTGAGAAACCAGGAGTTCATGATGGTGCTGGGATTGACTACACGAGTCAGGACAACAGGAAATGCATTTTGCCAGTAATACTCCCTAGCTTTTTTTTTTTTTTTTTCTCTTAACATCTTGAGCTTGATCACTAAACCATTAATGAGATAGTACATGAAAAGAGTTATCATGCTTTCTTTTTCAAGACAATCTCCTATTTTAATATTCTTTCTGTTCTACTATCCTGATTAAAAGAAAGGGATTCTCTTTATGTGCATAAGAGTGACCACTGGATGCTCTAACAAAAGCTTTCCTATTTGCTTACTGAGTCAGAATAAGAATTTTTTCCCTCTGATGATTATTACAAAAGCATTTGACATCAATAGCCTATTTATATTAGCCAGTGATAAACCTAGCCAAAGGAGTGAATCCAGGATGGCTATCAATGGGGAAACTATTCTCTGTGCAGACAGAGGGTTCAAGCACTACTTTGGGGATTTTTTCCTCTTTATATTTTGCTCCATACGAAAATTTTCTGAAATAAATATATAGTAAATATTTCCATGCCTTAATAATTTATGGTATAGCTAGTGAAACAAATGCACCTTTTTGCTTATGTTCAACCTCTCTGTATTTTAATGTTTTCTAAAAGATAGCTTCAAGTTCTATTATAGTGATAGCTATATCTCTGAAATGATTCATTGATTCAACAGAGTTATGTTGAGTTCCTAGTATGTGCCTGATACTATTCTAGGGCACTTGTGTTATTTAATAATGGATTTTAAAGAAATGTTATGAAGAAAAAGCATATAAACTAAAGGAGATGGGAGAGAATAGAAGGCCTCTTTTAGATAGAAAAGTCCTCTTCGGAGGTGGCAATTGGTCACAGCACTTAATGAAGTGAAAGAATGAGCCATGCACATGTCATACTGATCCTAGAATTGCATGCCAGACATAGGGAACTATAGATGCAAAGGCTCTGAGGCAGAAACATGCTTACGTACAACTTGCATTAGAATGTTGCCAGATATAAAAACGACTGCATTTTTCAACATGAATTTGATACTTAGTAATGAGAAAAAAATCAGCATATTTTACTAAAAAAGTGCTCTATATTACAGATTTTTCTTTTCCAATAATTATCAATTAAAGATCAGTCAAATATGTATTCTTCAATAATTTGTAACAGCTTCATTGAGATGTCATTTATATGCATGCTTTAAAATTCACTGATTTCAAGTATATAATTCACTAATTTTTTAAAGTTAGTTTATAGAGGTGTGCTACCATCACCACAATTCAAATTTATAACATTTCCATCATCTTCAAAGATCCCTCATGCCATTTGCAGTCAATCTCTGTTCCCAAGTACAGGTAACCAATAATCTACTTTCTTTTTCTATGGATTTGCCTTTTTGGACATTTCATGTAATTGGAATCATACAATTTGTGGTCTTCTAGATTTATTGTCTTTTACTCACTGCAATATTTTTGAATTTACTCTAAGTTTTAGCATGCATAAGCTATTTGTTACTTTCTATTGCTGAATAATGTTCTATTGTATGGATAACATTTTGTTTATCCTTTCACCCATTGATGAAAATCTGGATTTTTTTTCTATTTTTTTTTGTCTATTATGAATAATGAATGCAGTTACGACATTCATATTCAAGTCTTTGTGTGGACATATGTTTTCTTCTCTTTGGCTGGATACCTAGGAGTAGAATTGCTGGGTTTTATGGTAAATTTATTTTTAACTGTTTATGAAACTGCCAAACTGTTTTTCTAAAGTGGCTGCCGATTTTACATAACCTACCAGCAATGTACTGGTTTCTCCACATTCTAGCCAACATTTGTTATGGTCTTTTTTAATCCGACCATCCTTGTGGGTGTGAAGTACTATCTCAATGCGGTTTTCATTTGCATTTCCCCAATAATTAATGTTTCTGAGCATCTTTTCATATACATTTACTTATTCCTTGTACATCTTGTTTAATGAAATGTCTATTCAGATTTCTAATGAATTTTTCATTGGGCTGGTTTTCATTGAATTTTAAGAGTTTTTTTTAATACATTCTGGATACAAGTCCTTTATCTTAAATATGATTTTAAAATATTTTTCCAAGTTTATGTCTTACATTTTTATATTCCTAATGGTGTTTTTGTTTTGTTTTGTTTTTGTGAGACAGAGTGTTACTCTGTTGCCCAGGCTAGAGTACAGTGGCATGGATCATAGCTCACTGCAACCCCAAACTCCTGGGCTCAAGCAGTCTTCCTGCTTCCGCCTCCCCAGGCGTGTGCCAAGTCCTGCTAATGTTTTTTTTTATTTATTTTTTTGTAGAGGCGGAGTCTCGCTGTTGCTCTAGCTGATCTCAAACTCCTGACCTCAAGCAATCTACCCACCTCACCCTGCCTCCCAGAGTGCTAGGATTACAGGCATGAGCCACTGCACCTGGCCTCCTAAAGGTGTTTTATGAGGAACACAAGTTTTTAATTTTGATAAAATTCTTTTTTTCTTTTTTTTGAGATAGTCTTGCTCTGTCACCCAGGCTGGAGCACAGTGGCAGGATCTCATAGTTCACTGCAGCCTCAAACTCCTGGGTTCAAATGATCCTCCAGCCTCAGCCTCCCACGTAACTGGGACTACACGTACATGCTCCCCACCATGCCTGGCAAAGATAAAGTTCAATTTATCCATTTTTTTCTTTTATGTATAATTTCATGCTTTCAAGCCAGGAATATTTTTTTTCCATTCATGTATTTAGTTTTTACATTTAGGTCTGTGATCAATTTTGAGTATTTTTTGGTTTATGATGAGAGGTCAGTGTTTAATATTTTAGCTCATGTGAATATCTAATTGTTACAGCACCATTTCTTGCAAAGACTATCCTTTCTCCGTTAAATAGCCTTGACACCTTTGTGAAAAATCAATAGACTGTAAATACAGGGCTGATTGCTGGATTCTCAATTCTATTCCAGTGACTTATATATCTAATCTTATGATGTCTTCAACTTGTGTTAATCACTGTAGCTTTATATTGTATTTTGAAATCAAAAAGTGCTTTGATGTCTGAATTCTAGGGCATTATACATACTTTCAAAAGTTAGTTATGGAAACATTGGCATCTTCATATTTTCTCAGTCAAAACTTCCAAATGTTTAGTGAAATAGTTGCACATTATGCCAAAGTTGGTATTTGTAATAACTATCTGCTTCACAATTTGAGAATGTCCATGGTTTGGGGAGCCAATCAAATAGTATTTAAGTTAATGTTAAAAATTTAGAATCAAACAACCCCTGATGTTTATATTTATATATGTTTTCCTATTTTCCCGAATTTTAAAATATTAAATTTTATGGAATTTACCTCACAAACACAAGCTTTACAATGATTATTTAGGCCCTTTATTCAAAATAGCTAGCTGTTAAAATGGCTGCCCAAGCTATTATAATACTTAGAGATAATTCAGATCTGATATACTTAGAGAATGTGTATTAGTAGTAGAATTAAACTTTTACAAAATAAATGGAAATAATTAAAAAAAAAGTGTATGTCCTCCAAGTTTGTTCTTTTTCAAGTTGTTTTTGCCATTCTCTGTCCTTTGTATGTCCTCATAAACTATATATAAATTTCTGGAAAAGAAAAGCCTGCTGGCATTTTTATAGGGATTATGTTTAATATGTATGTAGATATATTAAGGGAGAATTTCCATTTTAATATATTCATTCTTCCAATTTATGAACATGGAATATATTTTTATTTACTTACTTTTTCTCTAATTTCTCTCAATGATATTTGGTAGTTTTCAGTATACAAGTCTTAAGTCTTGCACCTCTTTTGTTAACTTGTTCCTTAATATCTTATACCTTTTTTTTTTTTTTTTGAGACAGTCTTGCTCTGTCACCAGGCTAAAGTGCAGTGGTGTCATCATCATAGCTCACAGCAACCTCAAACTCCTGGGCTCAAGCTGTCCTCCTGCGTTAGCCTCCTGAGTAGCTGGGATTACAGGTGCCACACCTGGCTGATTTATTTCTAATTTTTGTAAAAACGAGGTCTCACTCTTGCTCAGGCTGGTCTCAAACTCTTGGCCTCAAGTAATGCTCCCGCCTTAGTCTCCCAGAGAGCTGGGATTACAGGTGTGAGCCACCATGCCTGGCCTATTATACTTTTTGATGTTATTATGAAAGAAATTATTTTCTTAATTTCATTTCTGAGTTATTCATTGTTCATGTCTAGGAATGTAATTGATTTTTATATATTGATCTTGTATTTGGCAGTTTTGCTGAGGTGACTTCCAGTTTTGGGAGTTCTTTCAGATTTTCTACTTATAGGATCAAACATTGTGCATAAAGACAGTTTTACTTCTTACTTTCCACTATTTTTCTTAGCTCATCACACTGGCTAGAACTCTAGTATGATTTTAAATGAAAATCATGAGAGTAAACATCCTTACCTTGTTCTTAATCTTAGGGAGAGAGCATTCTGTCTTTCACAGTTAAGTATGATGTTAGCTGTAGTTTTTGTAGATGCTCTTTATAGTGTGAAGGAAGTTTTCTTCTGTTCTTTATTGATTGAGAATTGTTATGAACGGGTGTTGGATTTAGTCAAATATTTCTGCATTCATTGCGATAATCATTTTTTGTTGTTTATTCTATTAATATGGCATATTACAGTAATTGATGTGCAGATATTAAACCAATCCTTTATCCTGGGATAAATTCCACTTAGGGTGTATAACTCTTTCTCTATGTTAATGGATCAGTTTGCTAATATATTGCTGAACATTTTTGTGTTTATATGCATAATGATTGTTGGTCTATAGTTTTGTTTCCTTATGATATTGTTTTCTGGCTTTGCTACAAGCTAATATTAGCTTTATAAAATATTGGAAGGATCAAAATTGCTAATTGATCTTTCCTCCCTCCTCTATTTTCTGGAAGAGTTTGTGAATAATTGGTATTGTTTCCTCTCTAAATAATAGAATTTACTAGTGAAGCTATCTGGGGTTGAGATTTTCTTTGTAGAAAGATTTAAAATTACTATCAATAATTCAATTTTTAATAGTTATGGGTCTATTCAGGTTTTCTATTTTTTCTTGAGACATTTTTGCTAATTTTTATCTTTTTAGAAAATTTTCTATTTTATCTAAGCTGTCTAATTTTTTTCATTAAATTTTTCATTGAATGCCTTTATGACTCTTTGTATTTCTATAAGATCAGGAGTGATGTTTCTGCTTTCATTCTTGATTTTGTTAATATGGATTTTCTCACTTTCTTTTCTTGGTCAGTCTAGCTAAAGGTTTTTCTGTTTTATTGACCTTTTTAAAGAACCATCTGAGGTTTCACTGTTTTTTTTTTCCTCTTGTTTTTGTATTCTCTATTTTGCTTATTTCCATTCTAATCTTTCTAATTTCCTGCCTCCATCTTGCTTCCAATTAGTTTGCTTTTCTTTTTCTGCTTTTCTCAGATGGAAACTGAGATCAGGATGTGAGATCTTTCTTACTTTCTACTATGGTGTTAGAGCCATATATTTTTCCCAAAACACTGTTTTAGCTGTATCCCTTAAATTTTATTTTTTGTTGTTCTCATTTAGCTTACACTATTTTCTAATTTTCTCCCTGATTTTTTTGACTTATGGGTTATGTAGAAATGTGTCTTTAATTTCCAAATATTTGTTGATTTCCTAAATGTCCTTCTGTTGTTGATTTCTAATTTCAATCCATTTTTGTCAGAGCACATACTTTGTATGATTTCAAATCTTTTAAAATCATTAAAACTTTTTTGTGGCTTACCATAATGTGTATCATGTAGAATGTTCCATGTACACTTGAAAAGAATGTGTATTCTGCTAGGAGAACTATTCTATATAGATAGATGTCACTTAGGTCAAGTGTTTGATAGTATCATTCAAGTCTTCTATATCTTTATTAATTTCTCTCTTTCCTATGATTTCTGTTTGCATGGTGTATCTTTTCCATCATTTTACTTTTAACCTTTTTGTGTCTTTGAATTTAAAATGTGTCTCTTGTAGATAGCATTTAATTAAATCTTTAAAAAAATTTTTCCCTACAATCTCTGCCTTTTGACTGTAATGTTTCATGGATTTATATTTAATACAGTTATTATATGGTTGGATTTACACCTACCATTTTGTCATTTGTTTGCTATGTATCTTATGTCTGTATGTTCTTTTATGCCTCCTTTATTGGCATCTTTGTGATAAATATTTTCTAGTGTGTTATTTTAATTCCTTTGTTTTGCTGCACATATACACACAAATTCACACATGTAGTTACATTATTATTGATGTTGTAAAGATTAAAATATACATTTTCAATTATCCCAATCTAGTTCAGATGGATACTAATCTAATTCCTGTAAAATATGGAGACTTTGCTCTAGTATAGTTCCAGTCCTTCCCCCACTTGTGCTGTTATTACAATATACCTTACATTTCCATATGTTATATACTCAAAATACAATGTTATAATTATTGAATAATACACCATCTTATGCCTGTGAAATCAGTTTGGAGAAAAAAATGACAAAAATATATTAAAATTTTATGTCAACCCATATATTTACCTTTTTCTGGTACTCTTCATTTCTTTCTGTGGATCTGTTAACATCTACTTATCTGCTTTAATTTTCTTGCCTCATTGTAGCTCTATTCCCTCTATCTCCTTTTTTCTAGTGTATATAATCATATGTTTTGTTAAACATATATATAAAATACACTATTATATAACATATACAACATACATATATGTTAACATTAATACGTATTACATCTTCAGATGTTATGAGCCAAATAATAGTTTTATAAATATTTTATGAAATTATCTTCTATAAATCTATTAAGAGATGATATAAAAATGTGTTTATACTATCTTTATGCTGTCTTTGTGGTGCTCTTTATTTCTTTATGTGGAATCAGGTTAGCATCTGGAATCACTTATTTTTAGCCCAAAGGACTTTCTTTAGTGTTTCTTATAACGAAAGCATACAGATACTTAATTCTCTCATCCTTTGTTCATGTGGAAATATCTTTATTTCTCTTTCATTTTTTAAAGGCTAATTTTGCTGGATATAAAAGTCTTGATTAATAGTTGATTTTCCCCCAGCACTTTGATTATAGTATAGTGTTACAATTATTGCTTTCTGTAATTGTCTTTTTTAAGGCTAAAAGACTCTTCTATTTATTATTTTTTATTGTTTTTGAGCTTTATTGAGGTATAATTGACAAATAAAAAGTGTATATATTCAAAGTGGTTGCCAAAATCAAGCTAATTAACATATCCATTACCTCAGATGGTTACTTTTTTTTGTGGTGGAAATACCTAAGATCTACTCTCTTAGGAAATTTCAAGTATAATACATTATTATTAACTATAGCCATCATGTTACATACTAGGTCTCCAGAACTTATTCATCTTATAACTGCAAAGTTATTTCCTTAGGCCATCATCTCCCTGATTCTCCTACCCCTGCCTTGATTCTTTATAACCACTGTTCTGTTCTCTGCTTCTATGTAATCAACTTTGTTAGATAGTACATATAAGTGAGATCATGCAGTGTGAAACTAATAGAAGCAAATGTATGCACATGTGCATATGCACACACACATATAGTCTTTTATACTTACTTGTATAAATATCCCATCTACTGCCTTCTGGTCTTTATGTTTTTCTTGTGAGGATTCTGCTGTTAAACTTAATGTGGTTCTCTTGTATATAATAAGTCATTTTTCTCTCACTGCTTTTAAAATCTTCTCTTGGCCTTTAGCTTTTAACAGCTTGAGAATTATGTTTCTAGACGTGAACCTTTGTTTTTAAAATCATACGTGTGGTTTGTTGAGCTTCTTGGATATGTGATTAATGTTTGTTATTAAATTTGAGAAGTTTGTGGTTATTATTACTTGAAATAATTTTTCAGCCCCTTTTTTTCTCTCTTCTTCTTCTGAGACTCCTATTATGCATATGTTGGTGTACTTGAAGTTTTACCATAGGTCTCTGAGGCTCTGTTCATACTTCTTTATTCTTTTTTTTTTCTTTTCCTTTAGAACATTAGATCATCTCCATTGATTTAGCTTCAGATTTGCTAATTCTTCTGGCCACTCAAATCTACTGTTGAATCCCTCCAGTAAAATTTTCATTTCACTTACTATATTTTCCCAACTCTAGAATTTCTATTTTTTTTTTTTTTTTTTTTTAGGTAACTTTTGTCTTTTTACTATATGTATTTGATGAATCATTGTTATACTTCCCTTCATTCTTAAAACATGGTTTAATTTGTTGAAAATAATTATAATAGCTGTTTTGAAGTTTTTGTCTGCCAAGACCAACATCTGGGGCCCCTCAGAGACAGTTTCTATTAACTTCTTTTTTTCCTGTGTCTGAGTCACAGTTTCCTGGTTTGTGTTGTGTTGTGTTTTGTTTTTTGTTTTTTGTTTTTTTTTTCATGTTTTGCAATTCTGGGTTGAAAACTGGACAATTTGATAATGTATTATAGTAACTCTGGGTCCTGAATTCTTCCCCCCTCATCCTCACCTTGGGAGTAGTTGTTGCTATTGCTGTTTTTATTTGTTTAGTGATTTGCTTAGACTAATATTGTGGATTCTATCTTGCCTCCACTGTGCATCACTGATATCTCTCCCTAATATTTCTTTTCTTAAAATTAATTTAATCTTTTTATTCTAAAATTTGCCTTCCTAGGATTTCCCCTGGATCATTTTAGTGGTCAGATAAGGATTAGTAAGAGGTCATTAAACATGCTGAGCCAATAAAACCTCTACCCTTTGCCGATGTACCTGTGTGTGAATTGAGAGACACATTCAACATTCAGGCAGTTTATGAATCTGCCTTATTCTTTACTTTCTGCATGTGCAAGGGCCTTACATTCAGACAAGCATGAGTAGATAGCTAGGGCTCTCTCCATGATCTTATGTTGATGTTCTCAGACTTCCAGACCCCCGGGGATATGTGAGAGTTTATCAAGGCCTACTATGGCTATCTGTTACTTTAGATCTCCCTAAAAAATATCTTCCTGTAGGCAGATTTATTGCTTATCCCAATCAATATTATAACCTCAGGCAAGCTGTGATATGGCCTTCTCTGACTGTTTGCTATCCAAGATTGCTATTGTTTTTGACAACATCTCAGAGCATGGGCCTTTTCAAGCTCTGCTCCAAATTATTTCTTCTCTGTCTGGTAGGAAAGCTGATATCCCTTATAACTTGCCATGCTCTGGTAGAAACAGCAATAAAGAGCTGGGAGCTGGTTAAGAAGGTGCAAACTGTCCCAGGATAAAATGCCATAGACTCCCATAGTCTTTTTGAAGCTTAATTGTTTTTCTTGAATACATGTTTGACTATTTTTAGTATGCCTTTCATCAATTTTCAGATTCTGAAATGGTTGTATTTGACAGTTTTATCTAGATTATCACTGCTTTGTGTGTAGAAGTCTTACTGAGTTCTCTATGTGGCCATGCGGAAAGGAAATCTTTTCTCTGGGTTTGTCTGTTAGTTTGTTTGTTTGAGGAAATTCACATAACATAAAATTAGTCATTTTACAGTGTACAATTTAGAGGCACAGTCATTCACAATTTACAACCACCACTTCTGTAAAGTTACAAAATAACTTCATCACCCCAAAAGAAAGCTTCATACTCATTATAGTCACTCCCTATTTCCCTTTCCTACTAGCTCCTGGCTACCACCAATCTTCTTTTTTTCCTATGAATTTGTCTATTCTTTATATTTCATGTAAATAGAGTCATATAATATGTGACCTTTTGTGTCTGGCTTCTTTCACTTAGCACGTTGATTTCGAGACTCTTCCACATGTATTAGTAGTACTTCATTCCTTTTTATGACTAAGTATTAATAATGTTCCATTGTATGTAGATACCACATTTTATTTATCCACACATCTGTTGATGGACCTTTGGGTTGTTTCCATCTTTTGTCTGTTGTGAATAGTGTTGTTATGAACATTTGTGCACAAATATTTTTTGAGTACCTATTTTCAATTCTTTTGTCTATATACCTAGGGGAAGGATTGCTTGGTAATTCTGTTTAACTTTCAGGGGAACCACCAAACTGTTTTCCACAATGAAGCTACCATTTTATATTCCCACCAGCAATATATAAATATTCCAATTTCTTCACATCTTCACCAACATGAGCTTTCCATATTTTATTATTATTATTGTTATTGTCATCCTAGTGGGTGTGAAGATGCATCTCATTGCCATTTTTATTTACATTTCCCTAGTGACTAATAATGTTGAACACCTTTTTCTTCTTCTTCAAATTTTAAACTAGAACCACAAATAATCCAACAGTTAGATTTCACGTCTCTGGAATTTGAGTTTGGTGTTTTCTTCCCAGTACAATAATGTCTTCTACCACATGCTACATATGTCATCTAGTGTCCTGACGTTTCCTTACCTTTATTCAATACACCCAGATGGTTCGTAATTCAAGTCTATCCTTATTGAATTAAATGAATCATTCTAATAACCAAAATGAATTAAATATATACGTTTCTCTCTATATTTAAAGGCATATATTCCATAATGTGAACTAACATATATCCTAAGATAAGACATACTAAAAGAGCGTTCATAGTTGAAAATTTCACATTGGACTTTGTTCCATTTAAAAGTTTTACTTGCTACTGAAAATGTCTACTTTAGCATCCATACTTGAAAAATTTTTGTAGGTGAATATGTGTAACTACTATGAGCAAAGTATTAGCTTGTAATATTATCACTATCCTTGTTAGAGGAAATTCTAAAATAAGATCTGATCCCTTTTGGAATTCAAGTAGTCAGCCTTATTGTTTTTCTTTCATATATGAAGATACAGTTATCTTTTTTTCTTTTTTTTTTTTTTTTTGAGACAGAGTCTCACTCTGTTGCCCAGGCTAGAGTGAGTGCCGTGGCGTTAGCCTAGCTCACAGCAACCTCAAACTCCTGAGCTCAAGCGATCCTCCTGTCTCAGCCTCCCGAGTAGCTGGGACTACAGGCATGCACCACCATGCCCGGCTAATTTTTTCTATATATATTTTTAGCTGTCCATATAATTTCTTTCTATTTTTAGTAGAGATGGGGTCTCGCTCTTGCTCAGGCTGGTCTCGAACTCCTGAGCTCAAACGATCCGCCCACCTCGGCCTCCCAGAGTGCTAGGATTACAGGCGTGAGCCACCACGCCCGGCCTATCTTTTTTCTTCCTATCATTATAGCTGATGTAATTTGACATTGCACATTAATAACTTTTAACTTATTATTTAATGGTAATATGGTCTTTTGTTTAAACATATTTTTAGTTTGTGTGTCTGTTTAAACAGCATGAGCTTAGATTATCTCCAGTTAACTTCCAATACTTTTTAGTTCATTGAATGCCGCAAAAGAAGATAATTTCCTGAAGGGGTAATAACAGGTCTTGAATGTGATTACTGTTTGGTTATTTATGCCAAAAAGCCTAAGTTACTAAACAGTAAAGATGAGGGAGATAGTGAGTGTGTATCATCGTATTCATTTCATTCATTTGTTAATTTATTCAGTCATTCAAGTAATATTTCTTTTTAAAAATTCTTTTATTTTTAATTTTTATGGATACATAATAGTTGCATGAATTTATGTGGTATATGTAATATTTTGATACAAGCATACAATGTGTAATGATCAAATCATGGTAATTGAGATATCATCTTAAACATTTATCATTTCTTTGTGTTAGGAACATTCCAATTCTCTTCTAATTATTTTGAAATATACAATAAATTATTGTTACCTATAGTCACCCTATTGTACTATAAAACACTAGATCTTATTCCTTCTATATAATTATATTTTTGTACCCATTAACCATACCCTGTTTATCTTCCTCCCCACTACCCTTCGCAGTCTCTACTAATAACCATTATTCTTTTCTCTGTCTCCATGAGACCAATCTTTTTAGCTCCCACGTTATGAATAAGAACATGTGACATTTTTCTTGCTGTGCCTGTTTTATTTCATTTAACATAATATCCTCTAATTCAGTGCATGTTATTCCAAATGACAAAATTTCATTCATTTTTATGGCTGAATAACATTCCACTTTGCGTATGTACCACATTTTCTTTATCCACTTATCCATCGATTGATCCTTAGGTTGATTCCGTATCTTGGCTATTGTGAATAGTCCTGCAATAAACATGAGAGTGTAGATTCCTCTTTGATGTACTGATTTCCCTTCTTTTGGATGCATACCCAGAAGTGGAATTGCTGGATCATATGGTAGTACTATTTTTAATCTTTTGAGACACCTCCATACTGTTCTCCATAATGGCTATACTAATTTACATTTTCAACACCAGTGCATGAGGGTTCCCCTTTCTCCACATCCTTGCCAGCATCTGTATTGCCTGTCTTTTAGAGAAAAGCCATTATGACTGGGGTGCTTGATACCATATTGTAGTTTTGATTTGCATTTCTCTGATGACTAGTGATGTTGAACATTTTTTTTCATATAATTATTGGCCATTTGTTTGTCTTCTTTTGAGAAATGCCTATTCAGATCTTTTCCCCATTTTAAAATTGGATTATTTGTTTTTTTGCTATTGAGTTTTTTGAACTCCTTATATATTCTGATTATTAATACCTTGCCAGATGGGTACTTTACAGATATAGTCTCCATTCTGTAGGTTGTCTTTTTACTTTGCTGTTTGTTTCCTTTGCTGTGCAGAAGCTTTTTAGCTTGATGGGATCCCATTTATCTATTTTTGCTTTAGATGCCAGTGCTTTGAGGTCTCACTCAAGAAATCTTCACCCAGACCAATGTCCTGGATCATTTCCTCAATGTTTTATTCTAGTAGTTTCATAGTTTCAGTTCTTACATTTAAGTATTTAATCCATTTTTGTTTGGGGTTTCTATATGGCAAGAGATAGGGGTCTAATTTCATTCTTCTGCATATGGATATCCAGTTTTTCTAGCACCATTTATTGAAGAAACTATTCTTTCTTCAATGTATTCTTGGCACCTTTTGAATTGACTGTAAATGCTTGAATTTATTTCTGGGTTCTCTATTCTTTTCCATTGGTCTATGTGTCCATTTTCATGCCAGCACCATTTTGTTTGTTAGTACAAATTTGTAGTATAATTTGTGTACCTAATAGGTGCCAAGTGCTCTATAGGCCATGGAAACAAAATTGCAAGAAAGAAGAACGATATTTCCTTCCGTCATGGAATTCTCAATCTAATGAGGAATACATATATATTTATCGAATAATCACATATACTAGTGCAAATGCAGCTGTGACTACCTATAATAAAAATTTATGACCAAGTCAAGGGGTTAAGGAAAGCTTCTCTGAAAAATATTTGAGTTGAGATATGAAAGATGTTTAGGAGTTAATTAGGTTATGAGAGAGTAGGAAGAACTTTTCAGGTAAATGAGACAATATTTGCACAATCTCATGGCTGGAAGAATATGAAAAAGTCAAATGCCTAAATGAAAACTTTTACATTTTCTTCTAGAATTCTTATAGTTTCACACCTTAGGTTTAAGTCTGTTATCCATCATGAGTTGATTTTTGTGAGTGGTGAGAGGTGCGGATCCTGTTTCAGTCTTCTACATGTGGCTATCCAATTTCCCCAACACCATTTATTGAATAAGGATTCTTTTCTCCAGTGTGTGTTTTTGTCTGCTTTTTCAAAGATCAGATGGCAATATGAGGATGGTTTTATATCTGGGTTCGTTGTTCTGATCCATTGGTCAATGTATCTCTTCTTGTGCCAGTAACATGCTATTTTGATTACTATAGCCTTGTAGTATAGCTTGAAGTCTAGTAAATTTGTGCCTCCAAATATATTCTTTTTGCTTTAGATTGCTTTGGCTATACTGAGTCTTCTCTGGTTCTATAAGAAGCATAGGATATTTTTTTCTAAATCTGCAAAAAATGATGTTGGTATTTTAATTGGGATTGCATTGAAACTGTAGATCATTTTGGGTAGTATAGACATTTTAACAATGTTGATTCTGCCAATCTGTAAGCATGGCATGTTTTTCTATGTGTTTGCATCCTCTGCTATTTCCTTCCTCAGTGTTTTATAGTTCTCCCTGTAGAGGTTTTTCACCTCCTTAAATATATTCCTAGGTATTTTATTAACCTGGATGGAAGTGGAGACCATTCTTCTAAGCAAAGTATCACAAGAATGGAAAACTAACACCACGTGTACTCACCATTAAATTGGAACTAATCAATCAATACTTATGTGCACGTATGGAAATAACATTCAACAGAAATCCAACAGATGGGAGGGGGGAAGAGGGGATGGGTAAATTCACAGCTAACAGGTACAATACACACTATCTTGGTGATGGACATGCTTATAACTTCGACTCAAATGGTATAAAAGCAATTTATGTAACCAAAATATTTGTACCTGTAATATTCTGAAATAATATATATATATATATATAAAAATATATAAAATTAAAAAAGAAAAGAAAAGTATTACATGGTATACATATACAACATTTTATTAATCCACTCATGTATTGATGGACACCTGGATTGTTTCCACATCTTTGCAATTGTGAATTGTGCTGCTATCACACTGTATGGGGGAAGGACATGCTTGTAACTCTGGCTTGGGTGAGGCAAACACATTACCTGTAACCAAAATGTTTGTACTCCCATAATATCCTAAATTAAAAAGAAAAGAAAAGAAAAGAAACTCTTGTGACTAGCAGAGATTGAGAGAGAGCATGGTACAAGATCACACTGGAGAAGTGGAAGGTGAAGACCGTGCTTCTCCTTATATGTTCTTACCCAAGAATATGGGATATGTGATCCCGAAGGATATGGTCAGAGTCACTTTTTTTGAAGATAATTCTGGATGCTCTGCATAATATCAAGGAAGGTGGGACATCAGTGGATAAGAATGGGACAAAATAAAAGGCTAAATATACTATTCTAAACAAGTTGTTATGGTACCTGGACCTAGGTGAAGAAGATAGAGAGACATGTTTAAAATAAAGATTTTTTAGGAGATAAAATGTCCACCCTTGGATTCCTTAGAATATGTTTTTATATCCCAGATTCTGTCTCAGTTGGTGAGCTGGGCAAATAAGGAGTAATGATAAGTAAATTTCAATCTCTCCCTCTCCCATGCGCCTCTCTATCCCTATGTCTATCATCTCTATCTCTATCTCTATCTCTCTCTCTCTATCTCTCTTCTCCTCTGTCCAGTGAGAGAGAACTTATGGAAAAAAGTTTTTTGAAAATTAGATATATTTATAAAATTAAAAAAAATATTAAACATCTGGTGACTGTTACTATTATTTTAATAATTCATATTAGAAAAGAGATAGTCATTAATGGGTGCTTTTCAAATTATATATGAAATGTTGTTTTTGTAATCTTTTGTTTACTTACAAACTATTAAACAAAAAAGCATTTATTTTTCTACCAGTATATTCATAATCTTTCTTGCTAAATGTCATATGTATATATTTAAATATCACATCCTCTGTTTCATTTCCTATGTGACCAAAAAAACTTAATAGACACTAATTGTTGTCAAATTTGCCAAGAAAAGACTCTCACAAATCTTGTTAGTTTTTAACATTCTGTTCATTTTGGAGCCTATAATGTATCCCCAGCAGGGACTGTGCTTGGAAGCACCAGGGACTTCTTGGAAGAAAATATACTTGGCAGATCTTGGGTCAAACCACAATAGTCCCTCACAAAGATTGATTCTGGACATACAGTATGTAATAGAGATATTTTTTGATGTTGGGATTTATGTCACTTTGTGATCCAATTGTTGTATACATTTTGTCCATCAAATTATGACCATACAGAGACAGGAATACAGTAACAACTTATTTTCTTTTATTAGACCAGTAGCACAAAAAAGCTCATTCTAACGCTTCCATATCTATCTATGAAGGCTTGGAAAATTTGCTACTGAACCTCATCTACTGACCATAAATGTGGACATATTAGCCTATCAGGAAAAAAGTCTCATTATTTCTTTAATTTAGAGCTCTCTTCTCTCATCCAGCTCACACACCACCCTCACTACCCCCTGTCGTGCTCACTTATGAGTTTTCCCTACTGGAAGTTTGAGTAGAAGTTAAGGCAAAATTACAGAGAAAACAGTATTGGTCAGATAATCCTTGAATATGGGAATAATTTAGAGCAAAAAGAATCTGTATATGTAAGATCTAGATAAGAGACACATATATAGATGTAGATATTTATATCCATCTATATCTGTCTATTCATAATCCACATTCATATATATATATATAGGGGAGAAATTGAGATTATTCAGTCAAATTTGCATAACAAAAGGGCTAATTTAAAACTGTTCTCTAAAATTTGAGATACTTGAGAATTTTTCATATAAGGAAAATACAAGTAATAATTCCTTTGGTTTCATTAATACTCTCTGTCCTTCATTTTGCTCTATTCTTCCATTTACTATCTCATTTATTTCATTATTCTTATGTGTCTTTTTACTCATTCACATCAGATTTCCTCCTCATGTTACATCTTTGTGGAAACACTCTTTTATATCTATTGCTTCTTATATTTTTCTCTCGCTCCTCTTTTATTCGAGGAATAACTTAAAATAATGCTTGTAACCAAATGACTCCTGAAAAGTCTTTCTCAATTTGGATCCCTTGTGGCTTTGGGACCCTGAAGGGGTCCGTGGGGGTTAGCAAAGGGAAAGGTTACTGAATCTGAACCACAGACGTATCTGGGAGAAATAAGTGGTATGTTGACAGTCTGAGATGAAGTTGTCACAATGACAATTTGGAGTCTTGTCTGATTTGACAGCATTTACTTGCTTTGCTGCTCCAAATGAAAAAATAAACATTGCGTCTGGGGACTAAACCTACTTATGTATTCTTGAACTAGATTAAAGGTAGATACCAAAATGTCTACATGGAGTTTTTTTGCTTTGTTTTTGACATTAATACTCTGATTTATGAAAGTTCTATTCTTTAATGCAGCTTGTGGTATTTAAAAGGAACTGATTTGAAATATGCCTTTGTGTCACTGTGGAATTAGCTAATTAAAACTGAACTTCTATGTTTCATTGATCACTTATCACATGTTTATTATTTTTAAGTGTTAATAAATGTGAAGTGACTTATTATGTTTTAGTTCTAAATTGGCTGAAATCTCTAACCTATGGACGAAAGTATAGGTTATCACACATTCTGAACATTAAATAGTCAGTGCTTTTTCCTATCCAATGCAAGAATGGAGTAACTTTCTGTGGAACTGTCCCAATCTTCTAGGTGATTTTAATTGTCAATATAACCATTGATATGGAAGAGACAGAGAAGAGCAGAGTGAGAAGTCAAATGCTAAAGTCATTTTGTTATCCCTCTTTTTTTCTTTCACATCTTCCTGTGCAAGGTGATTGAGTAGAGGCATTACCAGCATGGGGTCCTCTCTTTGGTCATGCATGCTTTTATGGTTGTGACAAAGCCATCTAACCAAATTTTCAGTGGAACTAAATAAAGTTCACTTTGGCTTTGAGAAGTTAGATATTACTGAAAAGAGAGCTCTCTTTCTTTTCTGGGGTCTAAAAATTACTGTGTTATGTAAAATGGACCTCAAAGAAGAAAACATATATTTGAATGTTAATCCATACCTGCATTCTTAAGAGTTGTAGAGACAATTGTTTCTTGACAGTGTACAGAATGATTATTGAACAGTGAGAGAGGACCCATGGAAAAAAGTTTTCTGAAAATTAAATGCATTTATGGAATAAAAAAAAATCAGACATCTGGTGACTATTATTATTGTTTTAATTTATATTAGAAAAGAGATCATTATTAATGGCTGCTTTGGTAATTATGTATGAAATCTTGCCTTTTTAATAGCTTGTTTGCTTACATAATTTGACTTTGAAACAATATCAATAAATATGATCAAATTAATAAACTGATTAGGGAAGGAACCTTTTTTTGTGGCACAACAGTTTCTGTGCTTATTTACTGAAATAATTTTCCCCTTGAGGACAATAAGGAGAAAAATCTAGCTTTTTAAGATGTATAATTGTTAGCTAAAGATGATATTATGGGTGTTGCCAGATCAAAGCTTCTCAGAAAATATTTAGAAGCTATTGAGATGTAGATTTTTAGGAACTTTATTAAGGAAGGAAGGTATCTCTTTCGTTAATAAGCCCCAACCAACACTGCTCAGGGTTTCCTAGGACTGTAAATTTCTCATTTTTGTTTTTGCCACTAATGATGATGAAGACTGATAAACAACACTATAAGGTTATAGAAAATATTATTTTTGGAAAGCTGCATAGTAGAAAATAAGGTTTTATATAGCCTCTCTCTTTTCAAAGCTAAAGACATTCTTAGCAAGGGGTACCTGGAGATTATCAACAAGGTAGTCTTAAAACCAGACTAAAGTGTTACAGAGGTATGGATTAGGCCCAGAAGTCTTTTATAATGTGATGATTAGTTCTATATTATTTTTATTCTATTCTTTTCAGTACTCAACTGCATACTTATATACAAAGTTAAAAATATACTTCCTATATTCATCTATCTGATTACTGATTTGATTCACTGTGTTCTTTTAATACATTATTTTATTATCAAATGAAGTAAATTGATGTAATTAATAGTTGTACCTCCTATGACACTATTTATGAATTTTTTATTATCTACAAAATAACATTTAACACAGTTTTCAATTCCTTATTTGCGGTTCTGAAAATTTGTGGTCATTCATTTTATGATTGAAAAATTGTAAAAATATTGTAAAATTTTTGGTAATTCATTTTATGGAAAACCTAAACTTACCTGACATGAAGCTCTTTATTTCATGTGAACATTTATGTTTCATTACAAATATATCAATGTATTTGCTTACGGAGCATTGCCACAGACCTCACTGAATGTTATGTGATGCATGGTATATATACCATATAATATTTCTATAATGCAATTTTTTCAGTATTATGAAACTCACTTGACCCCTAGGGTTTTGGATAAGGGATCTTCCAAATAGATCTTCACCTGTATTGACAGTTAAATTTAAGTCTACCAGTGTTACAGAAAACTGTCAAAAATTATTCTTGTCCGGTTTTATTATTCAAACCTTCTATTAATATTATGTAACATCATCTCTTATTAATTCTCAGTCAAGCTTTCTGTTATGTATTAGATAATACCTATTCAGCAAACACTGCTGAGCACTTACTATGTGCTAGACACCATGCTAGGTCCTAAAGAAACAGACAATGTCTGTGCCCTCCAAAAGCTTAAAGACCTTGCTAACATAGTTCAAGTGAATACATGGAATAATAGAAACATGTAGAAGACATAGCCATGTAGTATAGAATAGAAGTGATGGGGGGCGATGGTTCTTTCTTGGCATAAAAAAGTTTGGAGATGGAAGAATGGAATGGAGTGAAAGATTAAAGAAAGCTTCCCAGAGAATGTGATGAAGTTTTCAAAATACATCACAGTTAAAGGGACTAGCTTGTGCATGACATGGATGTGAGGAGTGACCTGGTGTTTACATAGAAGGACAAGGCATTGTATTGTAAGGGAATTATGGGGAATGTGGTGGGAAATGTGCCTGGAGCCAGAGGCAGTGATCAGATGATCAAGGTCTTTGATTGCCACCCTAAGGAGCTTAGACATGATTCTGTAGATAATGGGAAGCTATTGAAGGATTTATGGAAGTGAGTGCTGTGATCCATTTTGCATTTTTTTTTTTTTTTTTCTGGAGACAGGGTCTTGCTCTGTTCTTGAGTGCAGTGGTGCCATCATGGCTCACCATAGCCTCCAGCTCCTGGTCTCAAGAGATCCTCCTGCCTCAGCCTCCTGAGTAGCTGGGACTACAGGCATGTGCCACTATACCTGGCTAATTTAAAAAATTTTTTTAGGGATAGGGTCTTGCTGTGTTGCCCAGGCTGGTGGTTTTGAACTCCTGTCCTAAAGCCACCCTCCTGCCTCAGCCTCCCAAAGTGCTGAGATTACAGGCCTGAGTCACTGCACCCAGGCCATTTTACATTTTAAAAAGTTCTCTTTCATAGCCTTGTGAATATGGACCAGATGGAGATAAGACAGAGACGATTTAAGAGAATAATGCAACTAAGGGAACAGATGCCATAATGTACAGCTCCGTCTTTTTGTCACAATTTGTCAAAACATGTCTTCCTTCCTTTCTTTTTATTCCTTTTATCTTACCTCCCTCCTGCTCTTCCTTTTTCCTCTTCTTCCTTTTATTCTTCCCCTTCTTTTTTATCCCTAAAATCATATTATAGTTAATAATGACATTATCCCTTTATATTGTCAGTAATTAGACTTGCAAGTCTAATTAATGTTCATTTAAATAAGACTATTTCCTTTGTATCTCAATATCTTCTCTTTCTAAATCTGGGGCACTTCTGATTTTTAAAAACATGTTGTGTTAGTCTTTCTGGGCTTCTATGACAAACTGTCATAGCCTGGGTTGCTTATAGACTACAGAAATTTATTTCTCACAATTCTGGAGGCTGGAAGTCTGAGATCAGGGTGCCAGCATAGTCAGGTTCTTGTTAGGGCCCTCTTAAGTGTTGCAAACTACCTACATCTACCCTCACATTGTGGAGAGCAGAAAGCAGCAAGCTCTCTAGTGACCCTTATAAGGACACTAGTGTCATTCATGAGGGCTCTACCCCCATGACTTCATCTAATTCTAATTGCCTCTCAAAGGTCCCACCTCCTAATATCATCACATTGGGGGAGAGGGTTTCAACATAGGAATTTTGGGGAGATACAAACATTCAACTTAAAATACGTTATCTATTGTGACAGTTTCCATGCTCCTCCTTGACTGACTTTCGAGTTCATAAAGTATTCATTCAATATCCTCTACTCAGTCTTACTAACAAGTCTATTCAGTCACCTATTCACATGACCAAACTGTTTTTTATCATCATTCAGAAATATTCTACATCTTAATCATAACTTCCTATTCAAGACTCTAACTGCAATCCTCTATTCCTTCAAGGCTGCCCCGTAGTATGACTCAGGAAACACTATTCACGCTGTCTTCTATGTGAGCACGGCTCTAGGAATTTAATGTGAGTGACTCCCCCTGGAGTCGTGCAAAGGCGGCTCCAACTTTCTTGCTCCAACTAGACTTGTACCTCCGTGACTTCAATCCCTGAGTCTTCCTTAGTCTCTCAACCCATCAGTTCCTCCAGCTTCACTTAATTTCCTACTGAATCCAAACTCACTTGAGTATTACTTCTCCCACTCTCTTATCAGTGTCTTAAAAGTCCCATTTTGTTCTTCTACTGTATTCAATATGGTTTAAACAACCGTCTTTGTTTCTATATCTGACTCATAAGCACTTCTGAAGGAAATCATATGATAAAACTAATTAGTGTTTGCTAATTTATGATCCTCTTTCTTAATTGGGCCCTTTCCTATTCCTCTCTCCCAGACCACTCTCAAATACTTTTGCTTGACATTAGATACATGGACCTCCCATGATCCAAAGAAGTTAATCCAAAATATTGAATGCATTAGTCACTAATATCCTCAAATCCTCAGCCTATAATGCTTTAAACTATTTTCAATGCCAATGGGCTCTTCAAGTCTTTGCTGACTATTCCTACTCTCCTTATTCTAAACGTTGGGATTTCTTTACCTAGGTCTCAAGCTCTTTTCTCTACCAATTTTCTCTTCGTAGGTGACCTCATTCCATCTCCTATACCATACATAGGCTGATGACTCTTAAATATTTATTGCCAGACCAAGTCTCTCCCTGGAATTTCCAGATTTATACATTCAATTGATTACTTGACATCTCAAGTATAACATGGTCAAAATAGAACTCTTCATTTTCCCCATAAACCTGCTCCTGTTTGTCTTCTTCGAACTTCAGTGTAAACAGTGTGATCTCCCAACCACTGTCCCAAGTCAAACATCTGTGAGTTATTATTGATTCTTACCTTTCTCTTTTCCATATCCAGTCACCAGATTCTTATACTAGCCCCAAAAGATAATGCAAAGTTTTTTTCATTTCTTTTTAAAAATTTTTAAAATAATTTTTATTTCAAAATATTCAGGGAGTACAAGTGTTTTTGTTACATGAATAAATGGTATAATGCTAAAATCAGGGCTTTTAGTGTGCCCATCACCAGAATGGTGTACATTGTACCTGATAGGTAACTTTTATCCCTCACCCCTCTCATAACCTCCCCTTTTCTTAATTTCCAATGTCCTTTACACCACTTCATGATCATGTACACCCATCTTTTAGCTCCCACTTATTAGTGAGAACATGTGGTGTTTGTTTTTCCAATCCTGAGATACTTCACTTAGGATAATGGTCTCCAGTTCCATTCAAGTTGCTGCAAATGACATTATTTCATTCTTTTTTATGGCTAAGTAGTACTCTATGGTATATATGCACCACATTTTCTTTATCCACTCATCAATTGATAGGCACTTAGATTGATTCCATATTTTTGTAATTATGAATTGTGTTGCGATAAACATTCGGGTGTAGGTATCTTTTTGATATAATATAGTGACTTCTTTTTTTTTTTTTTTTTGAGTAGATACCTAGTAATGGTATCACTGGGTTGAATGGTAGGTCTACTTTTAGTTCCTTCAGGAATCTCTATATTGCTTTCCATAGAGTTTGTGCTAATGTACAGTCCCACTAACAGGGTATAAGCATTCCTTTTTCACCACATCCATACTAATATCTATTGTTTTTTGATTTTTTTTTTAATAATGGTGATTCTGATAGGTATAAGGTAGTATCTCATTGTGGTTTTAAATCTGCATTTCCCTGATGATTCATGATGTTGAGCATTATTTCGTATGGTTTTTGGCCATTTGTCTATCTGCTTTTGAAAAAAAACTGTTCGTATCTTTTGCCTATTTTTTAATGGAGTTATTTGTTTTTTTCTTGCTGATTTGTTTGAGTTCTTTGTATATTCTGGATATTAGTCCTTTGTCAGATGTATAGTTTGCAAATATTTTTCCCATTCTGTAGGTTGTCTATTTACTCTGTTCATTATTTCCCTTGCTGTACAGAAACTTTTTAATATAATTAAGCCTCATTTATTTATTTTTGTTATTGCTGTATTTGCCTTTGGGATCTTACTCATAAATTCTTTGCTTAGGCCAATGTCCATAAGAGTTTTTCCAATGTTCTCTTCTGGAATTTTTATGGTTTCAGGTCTTATATTTAAGTCTTAAGCCATCTTGAGTTAATATTTGTTTATGGCAAGAGATAGGGCACCTGCTTCATTCTTCTGCATATGGCTATCCAATTATCCCAGCACCATTTATTGTATAGGTTTTACCCAGTATATGTTTTTGTCTGCTTTGTCAAAAATGAGATGGCAATATGAGGATGGTTCTCTGGATTATTTGTTATGTTTTTTTGGTCTATGTCTTTACCTTTATACCAGTGCCATGCTGTTTTGGTTTCTATAGCCTTGTCATATGATTTGAAGTCAGGCAGTGTGATGCCCCTGGATTTATTCTTAAGATTGCTTTGGCTATTCGGGCTCTCCATACTGCCCAAAGTGATTTACAGATTCAATGCAATTCCCATCAAAATACCAATATCATATTTCACAAATCCTAAAAAAAAAAAAAAAAGAATCTAAACTTCATATGAAACCAAAAAAGAGCCTGAATAGTCTTCATTTCAATTACATTATTTTAGGCAGACTATCATCATCTCTCACTTGGCTTATTATAATAAAATCTTAAGTTTGATTTTCTACTTTTATTTCCCCTCTTACAATCTATTATCCCTTCATATAGCAACTAAGATGATAACAAATAATATTCCCTTCTTGGTTTATACCTTTCAGTGAATCCTCATCATGTCTGTTACCATGTTTTTTAGAATCTTCCATGATGAGGTTGTGGCTGCACCTCTGAGACCACTTTGTACTACTGTCCCTCTAGCCTGCTAGCCTACTATGCTCCAGCTCCACTGGTCTTCTGTACCTCCAACACACCAAGTTTGCATTAATGCCTACTTCCATTAGTGGTCCCACTAGACCCACTGGAGTATATTTCTACCCGTGTAGGCATGGCTGGCTCCAATTTGTTATTCAGAGCGTGGCTTAGCTGTCATCCATTTACAGAGGCCCTCTGTGACCACACAATCTAGATACCCAGTCACTGTTAATCACATCATTCATTTTCATTCTCTGCATAGCAGTTATAGCCATTTGATCATTTTTCTGGCTTGTTTATGTATATTTTGTCTCCCCTTGTCCATGCTGTTTTCTATTATATTCACATCTTCTAGGATAGTACCTAACACTTAGTAGGCATTCAATAGTTGAAGTCAGCTTTATTAACTATAGTAGCAAGTAAAATCAGTTAATGAACTGAACTGTTACATTTTATAGTTGAAAGAAGAAAGTACACAATTCTTTTTTTCTAACAGAGAGAAAAAAATGATTTTTCAAAATGAGTCTTTGATTAGCACAAAAAAGAAGAGGAACCTAAAGTAGAATTTTAAGTTTTTTTGTCTGAAAGAGAATGAAGTACATGGAAAAAGGTTAGCTAACTAGATAAAGTCTATAACACAGACCTCTGAAGAATCATAAATGGGGATTATGATCCTTTAACTCATTTTTTCCTCCCTAGAACATCGAAAGGAAGCATTCTTAGTCACTTTGAAAATTGGTACCACCACCACTTGACATTGCAATAGTTTGTCACTTTAATAAAAAAAAAATCATTCATGTCCCTGAAGTAAAAGAACATTTAAATTAGTTGTTTAATACCATGTAACTCAATTGGTTGATTGAATACATCTTTTACTTTCTCTATGGACTGATGAAACACAGTTAATTAAAGATGTATTTGAGATTTCTCTTAATAGTATGATTCTTGTAATAAAATTTAATTGCTATTATTGCTACATTATCCCATTAATTGGATTGATATTGTTAATAACAGTGATTTGTACTTAATGATTACCTAAAATGATGAGAGGTCCCTGTCCAACAAGATTCCTACTTTATACATTTGTATTTTCTTTCTGCAAACGTCATGAGGACAGGTATTTTATCTTATGTCATCTTTGAGAGTCTACGTAAGCCTAGCATCATGTTCCAATCAAATATTTCTGGGCAGAAATATAGTAAGTTAATATACAATGTAGGTTAAAGATGGATTTATTGGCTTATTCTAATAATGTCTTTGGGAGGCAGAATAATACTCCTCCCCTAGGATATCCCTATTATAATCCCTACAACCTATGAATATATTACCTAGCAAGGGAGAATGAAGGTTGCAGATGAAATTAAGGTTGCTAATCAGTTGACCTTGAATAAGGAGATTATTCTGTATTACCCAGATGAGCCTGATGTCTCATTTAAGGACTATTGTCCTTAAATGAGAAAGAAGGAGGCAGAGAGATGATATCCTGAGAAAGACTCAACTATCCTTTGCTGGCTTTGAACATGGAAGGGGGCCATGGACCTAGGAATTTGGGCAGCTGCTAGAAGCTAGAAAAGTCAAGAAAATGAATTTTTCCCAAGAACTTCCAGAAAGGAATGTAACCCTGTCAACACCTTGATTTTAGCCCAGTGAGACCTTCATGATAATAAATTTATATGGTTTTGAGCCACTAATTGTGTGATAATTTGATACAGCAGCAATAGGAAACTCATGCAGTTTCCCTTTTGCTTTTTTTCTCAGAAACAAAAAAATAAAGAGATCATTTCAAGCAAGGGTAATGGATTTATTTCTGTGTGTATCTATGAGGGCTTTTCACTTAGCAATGGTATTTCAATTTTCTTTTTCAAGTTTGCTTTGTTCATTGTGCAGACCCCTTAGGTCATATATTGTGGGAAAGTCTAGACAAACTTGGACAATGTAATTTAATTACAAACTTTTAAATTATCTGGTTTTAGTATGCACTGCAACTTATTGTTACTTAGAGAAGAAAATTCATAAAATAAAAAGATATGGTAAAACCCTAATCATCTTGATCACTCCAATTTAGAATATATAACCATTTTTAAATGTTAGGCAGTAGTTTCTCTCTTGAACAAAATAAAAATAATGCATAGGAGGTTTGTATTGGGCTTACAGAGGGGTTGTGTAAAATACTTAAGAGAACAAGCAATTTTAAAACATTTTCAAACACTGTACAACATATTTACAAAGAAACAGCTGATGTACGATTTACTCTTATTATCCGTCCATTACTTCAAATACCTACTCAATATTTAACTAAGCAATATTTTCAAATTTTGTTTTGCTAGATATATAGCAAAGTCTCACTTAAGCATGTAATGCCGATATAATGGAAGTAATAGGTTTACAGAATGCAAAAGTCTGTAGTTTGAAATTTATTCTTATTTTGGCATTATCAACTGGTTTTTTCATTTATATAATTTTTGAGTTTCTCAGGTGTCAGATAGTGATGATAAGAACCCAGGTTATACACCTCCATCCTGTTTCTTTTCACTACTTCATTATACTGGATGATCTGGTCATACTGGGACACCCTGCTATTCCCAAAATGGCCACATTCTCTCTTACTTCTGGAATTGTGAGCACATTGTTCTTGTGTAGGAAACATGGTGACCTCCTGACCTCCTTCAGCCAACCAATGCCTCTACCCCTTGGTGGATTTCGAAGTCATCCAAGACTCAACTTCAGTTTAGAAGTTCCTTTTCTAGAAAGCTTTCTGTGACTGATCCAAGGCTGAACTAAATGCTTCTCCAATAATGCTTTGTACTCCTCCTAAGTGCTTTTAATTCAAACTTATTCCTCTTGCAGCACTTACCATAGCATGTTGAAATTGCCTTTTCATTTGTCTGTGTTCCTCAATTTTTGCAAACTTCTTTGAGGCAAGGATTGTGCCTTGCATGTTATATCTCTGATGCCCAGCACAATATTGGCATATAAGAGGTTTTCAATAAAAAGTTGCTAAATAAATGAATCAGTGAATGCATAAAAGACAGAGGAATGACATATTAAGAGATATCAGAGGAAGAGAGGTTGGCCTTTTTTATTTCTTTCCTCTGAACCTATAATTTATAAATTATGCTGTTTCTGGTATTGCCTCAGATCATTCATATGGATTCTGATTTCCCAAGCTGTACATTGAGCTTTATTTCATTGTTTTAATTTTGCTTTTTGTATAATTTTGGTTTTAATTTTTATCTTAAAATATATTTAGCGGACAATATTGGAAACTTTTATCTTGAAAATAACTTCCCTTGCTCTGCATGAAATAATTTGCCTAATAATACATTGGAACAAAATTTAAGGGAAATCTGGTTTGTAAATTCTCCTTGGTCACCCTCCATCCCATAGAAATCCTTTTTTTGTTGTTGTTTAAAAAAAACCTTCTTTCTGCAATAACATTGTATAAATTCAGCTTTTCAGAGATTTGGAATGCACTTATTATAATTCTGAATTAATGAGGTTGAGTGCATTTAGTAAATGATTTTAGATTTATGCGTTCATGATATCTAATTACTTACCCAATAATCTTGCAATTTCAGCATAGGAAGGAACTTCCCAGTTCATCTAGTTCAACTACTAATTTTATAGATAAGGAAAACTGATTCCCACTTCTGCAGCTAACTGCTTGGGAGACCTCAGATGAGAGATATGAGGTTCAAAGACCAAATTTTGTGACCCCATGATTATTCATATTATACCAGAGTGGTACAGTGCTACCATTTCATGATGCTTTGGTGAAACTAAACTTCTAATTAGAAAGCATGATTTGAGCTTTGGAGCTACCCAACAGAAGTTAGAGAATTACTCAAGGAGGCCAACATTTAGAGGGAAGCAGGAGATGCTTACAAACCCCTGAAGCACCACACAGTCTGTTTAAACGCCCCCTCACTGATATAAAGCAGTGGGTAGGATGCTGCCTGCCCATTTTTAAATACAGATGCTTAAGGCTTCCCTTAGGTCATGGGTATCAGGGCTTGCTTCAGAAGAATACACTCCACATTCCAGTGGCCAGCAAACCTGAGTATTTTCTGCTTCTTACTCTCTAAGATTAACTCAGGATCTTGATCATGCTGGGCTGGTGATTTACAAGAACCTTAAAAAGGCCAGCAAAGGCAGAGAATGACGCACCAGCTATGCTGTCCCAGGCTACTGTCAAAAATAGTGGTTACCAGCTACTCACCACGTGAAATGTAGCTAGTCCAAATTGAGATGTGCTCAATATATACTGGATTCAAAGGCCTAATAAGAAAATATGAATTTAAATATATTATTTTAGTGTCAATTGCATGTTGAATTTATTTTATTTCAGATATATTGGGTAAAATAAATGATTAAAATTATTTTCACCTTTTCCTTTACTTTTTTTAATGTGACTACTTAGAAGACTTTAAAATTGTGTCTGTGATTTGTGTATCTATTTCCACTGGACAATGTACTTTAAGAGGTAGTTAGAGCAGGTAACAGAAAAACTCTAGTGCCAATGACTGATGCAAGGACTCTCAGTCACCAGACTATGATTACTACAAACTATATACCATGTGGCATTTCTGGTTGATTCAGAATGGACGAACATTATATCCCAACAGAACACATATCATAGAGTGGGGCTCTAGACATATTCATATGTATCTATGAGATTTGGGAGAATTATAAACTTATAAAAAAAAAGAGCAATGATTCTTCTCCAGCCCTACTTCCCAGTTCTCTGTACCATATATACCCATAAAGGATGTGGAAAAGTTATGCCCACTTGGATGTTACAAGCATTACAATTCTTTCTTATTCCAAAGGTAGGCTAGCATCTCTCCTGGATTGAGGGTGAAAATTCTGAGGTAGAGTGAAGCATTGTTCTGTAAGTCATGAAAATGGGCTTTTATGAAAAGCAGACAGTTTATGGTTACATGCATTCAAAAGACTTTTTTCCAAATACGTTTCCTAAGGCTTAGCCTTAGCATTCAGGTTCAAAATGTTCTTTAGTGCTCACTTCCTTCTCAAGGAGATCATTCTATGTACATATTTCCATCAGTCATACTTCTTTGAATATTATGGACGCTGATCACACATAGAAAATGATATGGTCTCTGCCTTCTAGGTAGTACACTATAGGCCTTTTAAATTATTAAAACAATATTACATATTACAGTAGAGTGTTGTCATAAATATTACAGTGGCACATGCAATATTTTCACATATTGGTGTATAAGGAACTGTAGTTAATTTTCCTACTAATCATTGAGGCCACTAGAAAACAAGGAATTAAATCTATGAATTATGAAGAATAACTATCAAATATTAAATGAGAATTTAGAAAAATGAACATTCATTTGATAATATTTCTTAGCTTCTTGAGGTAATATACGTAAAAACTTCCATCTTCAAAAATAAGAGGAAAAAAAATACAGGCAAACAAACCTCATCCTGTAGTTTCAGGATTCTTCACCTAGAATTAATTTTAAAGGCCACATTCAATTATTTTTTTATAAAAGTGAACTATATCAATCATACTAAAACCAAGCTGTTCACAAGTATGTATGTATGATATATATGTGTATTATTTGTGTCATATACGTATATGTGTATGTAATAGCCAACTAGTAGTTAAGAGTAATTAGTCAATGTCAGGGAACCTCCTGATTAGTACCAAGGCTTACCATTGACTAGAATGTTGGCCATTAAAGATCAGGAAACACAATTGAAAAAAGTACAATATATAAAACAGAAGTCCATTTCTGATCATTATTCCTAACATCTTAAAGAATCCATAAATAACATTTTAACAAAGTTTGAATGCTAACATTGGTCTCATGGGTGTTATATATTGTAATTTAATTTCTATTAACTACCACCACCACCGCCACCACCAAAAAGTATTCTTGAATTTCAGTTAGAGGAAAATTCTCACTTTCTTATTTTTCATTTCGTTGAAATTTTGAGTTTCTCAGAATGGAAAGATTTAGCAATTCTCTGAACTAGGGCTGTGGAGAGGGAGGAGGTATTAATGAGATCCCCAAATGGAGGGCTACCAACTTCCATGTTCTCCGTCAAGAATTTCGGTAGACCTCTAAGGGAGGCACATAGCGAGTGAGATTGGGATTAGAGATCTAGTAGCAGATCCCAGCTACTAGTTGAGGACCACTACCATGCAAATACAATTTAAACATGTTACGAAATCTCTTAAAATAGACTAATCTACCTTCAGGCTAGTTTCAGACTCAGACTACTGGGGCATTTACTTACATTTAAGGGATCCATCTTACCCCTGTTGTGTCCATGGTACTCCCACAGGAGAAGTGAGGGGTCATATCACAGACACATCACAAACCCTAGACCGCATTCCCAGATCTTCTATACCATACTCCAGGGACAGGACCAGGAATTCCTGCCCAAACAGCCTAATCTGCTGCCAGGGCTTGCCCAGGTCTTCCTCAGCCTGGCTTCTCAAGAAAAACCTTGTTGCTGTTGGTGCTCATCCTTGGGCCCGTGGGTGGGTCAGGAACCATGTGGGTCTCTGGGAAAGAGGTGGGGACAAAGAGCAGACACGGCAGGGCATGGGAGGGGAGAGGAAAGAAAAGGGGAAAGAAGCAGGGGTCCCCCTATCTTTCTGTAACTGAAAGGGCCAATAGGAACGGACCAGAAGTGGTACCATTTTGGCATATTTTTTTGGACACATTAGGATTAAGACAACCACAAAATGGAAATTATTAAAAGAAAAGTATTTTGAGACATTTTCTCAAATATGCACCAGGAAAAAAAAATATATATATATATGGGAATATTACATTTAAAGGAATGAAAATATTATTGACATTAAAATTTCATCAATGTCAGTGAATAATCAAAGAAAATGAAGCAATGTCTTCAAAGTATGGAAAAAAGACATATAACTGTGTTTTATATTATGTAAAAGACACTTTTAATCATTCAATAATTTAGTGTACTTACTACTCACTCTCCCACTATGAAAAGATTATTCAAGGGGTCCACCGGCAAAACAAAAAAAGAAATATATGAAATATAACTACTAATAGAAGCTGATTATGGCCATAAGAAGGGAAGGAAGCAAGAAAGAAGATGAGAAAGGATTAGCTAGGTCCTGAAGCTTGGGAACTTCCTCTTTAAAAAGAAAAAATTAAGATATAAGATTACATTTTCTTCTTTTTTATAATGCCAATACAGTTACTCAGTTCTACAGTTAAAAATAATATTGTATTAATTACTATTTTAAAATTTTTAGAATCAACTTCTGATGGTCCTAAATAAAGTGACAAAGCAATACAAATGATAAACATTCATAATATAAAAATAAAATTATAGCAAAAAATTTTTTTCAGATGAGATAGGAGGGGAGGTGAAGAAAAGGTTTACTAATTACCATATCTTTCATAGCAAGGAGTAGGTAGATATTGCCTGAATTGATAAATTTTTAAAAATTGGCAATTAAGTGTAATATTTATATTCAGAATGGCAATGACTAGAAGAACTGAGGAAAGAAATATGTCTAAAAACATAAAGGAGGAGGGAAGAGGAGAGGTGATAGTGTAAGTTTTTAAATACTTGACTTTTAAATAGTATCTAAAGGCAATGAATCATTTAATAGAGTTTATGAGAAAAATTATTTAATTCATTTATAAGGATGCAAAAATTAGACAGTTATTAAATAAGTTTCTATTAGTGTTGACCAGTGTTAAGTTTCAAATAAATGAGCAACATTATTTAGAGCTAGGTATGGAACTCAGAGTAAAAAAAAAAAAAAACAAAAAAAAAAAAACTGTGTTCTCATTGGCTTGGCTCTAGGTTGGTTTATGATAAAGGCAATGAATTCTTATCATTTAGGTTGGAGACAAATATTTCACATTATTTTTACCACGTAAAGAAGAACTGCATAATGATCGTAGAGGACATTGAACAGCTCAGAAAAATCATGTATAGAAATAACAAGTGCTGGTATTTTGGGAAGCTTGATATCACTTCTACAGTTTTCATATTTTCATTTTTGTGTATAATTAATATTGCCTATGCTTTCTCTTATTAATCCCCAAATTTTATTTCCTATATTATAAATAAATCAAAAGGAACGGTTTTAAACTTTGATTTTTTTATTGGTTTACTTTTAATATTGGCTGCATTTAGACCCAATTTTTATTTAAGATGAAGACATAAGTGTTGAAATGTGCAACATGGTATTCTTTACTTTATGACTGAAAGACAAATTTTGGACATTGAAAATATCGTGAGTCAATCTGTTCTTGGAAATTTACCAGGCAAATTTTGCAGAGGTTTAAATTAAGTTAGCACACCTTGGATACTTACTCCAGCAGAATTTATTGAAGATTAATAATAGTTATATGAATCACATGTCATAATACATTTTTATCCAGTAAGGTGTCATTTAACTTCTTAAATCCAAAACATACAGTGTGCAAGCTGTCCCAAACTTGTGAACAGGTTGTTTCAAGTACTTTGTTTGGAATTTGGAATTCACAACACATTTTCTTACAGAAATAAAGTTATGAATTGTGTTTTGATAACCAGGCCAGTCAACAAAAGCCTTTTTAATGCACAAATTAGGATCTGGGCTACAGTTGTTTACAGGGTTAGCACTAATGGAGGGGGCGGGGCTTGTGGTTCAAGAGGGACAAGAAAAACATTTGTTTTCTTTTCCTTTCTTAGGTGCAAGGATGGCCTAGATAAAATAATAAGATAAATTTTGTTTTCAACACTTTCGATCTCCCTTTAGGCGTCTTCACCATTTTTCTGTTTCCTCAAACTTCAGTCCTATTGAGTCCACTTTGTTGGAGACTGGGAGCTGGGAGGATGATGGAGTAGCACGGCATCATTTTATAATGTGCTCCAAATTCCAAAATCATTTTACCTTACTACCTCCCCTGTGGACCTCCTCCAAGATTGTGTTGATGACCCCTATGAAATCCTGGAAGAAATTAATCTTAACTAGATTAATTCACATTAATCTTATCTCCTTGTTATTGTCTCTTTTTTCCATCTACAAATAGTCAAATAGTTTTTATCCAGGTATGAACTTAATAATGTTTCAAGATGGATAATGAAGTTAAATACAAATTCCAGGCACAATTAAGTAGGATATTTTGATATATTTGGGAAAAAAGGCCCATCTTACAGCATTGGAATCCCCTTTCTTCTGACTCCTTTCTTCCTTTCCCTTCTTTACTTCCTATATTTGTTTTTCACAGCTTATTCTATTCTTCTGCTTCTAAATCAACAGTTGTTTTTTTTTTAAATAAAAGTTGGTATTTTATTTTGCTTTTGTTTTGTTTTTTAAACAAGTAATGTGTTAACAGTGAATACAAGGTCTCTGAAAGGGGAGTTACCATTGGATTTGATGTTCCTTACATTCTATGCATATAAAAGGTACTCCATGAATTACTAGAAAGACAGACATGGTTTACTGACTTTTGTGACAGTTATAAATCTACTCATAATCATGTGATTTCTAGCCTTAGCAAATATTATATTCATTTACTCTTTAATAAAATAACTACAGTTAGGCCAACCCCTGGATTTGTTTCTTATGTTCTACAACCTTTACTTCTCACTTCAACCTTTCTTCCTTCTGTTTACCCTACCTTTTTTTTTTTTTTTTAAGTGTTTACTTCTCAGGAATGTGTTTACTGTTGTTTAAAGACACAGTCTCTAAGAGACTGAAAGTCTTTGGAGAGACTGTACAACCATGTCCCCAAGAATTAGTCAAACTGTCTTGTGTCAGTTGCTTAAAAATTTTGACAAAATAGGTTTTAGGTTTATTTAATTCCAGACAGCAGTTTTTTTTTCTTTAATCAGTTCAGAGAATAGTATTTTATGACTATCCAAGAATTTCATTAAATTCTACACTCTAAATGAAGTTAAAGTATTACACTTTTAATTTTAAATCAGCTGTCTCAAAAGAGTCAAATAAAAATTGGTTTGTTCTTTAAATTTATAAATTTACATTATATATAAAATATTTCTTTTTTGCTCATTGCAGTGCTTAAGATAGCCAAAATGAATTGTATTGACTGTGTATGAGGCTGACGTCCATAGCTGGAAGGAACATACTAATTCTAATTTAACCATCAGAATTTTGTTTACAAGTCTGTGAAGAAGGATAATCTTTTGTTAGGTTAAGTATCAAGGTTGGTTAAATACAAATCTCAAAGTATAAAACTATTGACTTCCTTCCTAGTCTTAATAAAAGCAAGACTTGGATAGTGTATATTATGTACAAGCCACTGTTCCAAGTACTTTATGTATATTCATTTATTTCATTCTTACAATCTTATTAAGTATTATTATATCAGCCTCACCTTACAGATGGAGAAACTGAGGCTCAGAAAGTGGCTAATGAGTGGCAGAGAAAGGATGTGAACCCAACAGTTTGGCTCTAAATCCCATGGTCTTAATCATGATATCACACTGCCCTGCTAGAAGGAAACATATCACACTCCAAAGCTTCTGTAACACAAATAAATGATTCATAACAGGACACTAATGACTGTAATAAAGACAAAACAAGCCATAGTTCAGAGCAACCAACAAACCAACCAACACAAATGACAAAAAACTGTTTTATTTAGATACATGAAGAATAAGTAAGACCCTAATCAATGATTTGGTATTTCATTTTTTATGGTTTACACTTAATCATGCTGTAGGTTTTTAAAAAAATGTTTTTTATGTATATCAAATTATTACTTATATACCAGATTCATCTTAAGAATAAGGGCCTGGTTTGTGTCTATTGTTATTGTGTTGAGTTGTGAATAAGAAAAGAAAACAATAGAAGAAGATTTAGATGGTGCTTTCTCACTGGCTACGTAACATTTTTATTGCAAGTATTCTTTCATTTAAATAGAATATTTGAACATTTTCCATGTTGGCTATATGACTATTTCTAGTGATTAGGAGTCTAAGATCCCTATATATAAGTACTAAAGACTAATGCAAATTAATTCAATTTATTCTTATAACTGAAAAAAATTTTATTACAAGGCAGATGTATAGTGAAATAATAATGACTCACTTGACCCTTACATCAAATGGAAGTGATTTACTTTTAGATTATTATAGTTTCTTTTTTGTCAGCCTGCCTTTATATACTTTTCCCCCAAACATATCTAGAATATTTTGTAATATTAATATAATATTTATCTTCTCATTTTCTCTTGATACATATTCAATTTTTTTGATTTCTTCTAATTCTTCATTTTCTCTAACAGAATTTTCATTAATTTTCATATCACCAAAACTCCATTCATAATCATTTGTTTTCCCTTTTTTGCATCAATCCATTTATTTTAAAATTATGATCCCACATGATCTCTTTCATTTTCTTACAAAATGATTCATTCTCTTATTGATACTATCTTCTTGTCATTCCTGCCCAGAAGTCTAGCGGTTTCAGAGAATTAAACCTAACTGTTTCAAAGTCTTAATCTAGATTTTAAAAGGAAAGAAGATAGGCTAGTTAAGAATGTATCTACCTAGGCTGATTCTTTTCCCCATAATCCTTTCATCTTATAACACTATTATTAATAGGTTGTTTCTTGGTGAATTTTTGTTTTCTTTTAACTTGGAATGAGAGTGTAGAATTTGTCTTGGTTACCTAAATCAGCAGTCCCCAACCTTTTTGGCACCGGGGACTGGTTTCATGGAAGACAATTTTTCCATGGACCACCTGTAGGGGGATGGTTTCAGGATGATTCAAGCGCATTTATGGCACAGTCAAATCTCTCTCTGCTATTAATAATCTATATATGCAGCTGCTCCCCAGTGCTAGCATCACTGCCTCAGCTCCACCTTAGACCATTAGATTTTCATAAAGAGTGTGCAACCTAGATCCCTTGCATGCACAGTTTACAGTAGGGTTCCCACTCCTATGAGAATCTAATGCCACTGCTGATCTGACAGGTGGTGGAGCTTATGCTGTCATGCAAGCGATGGGAAGTGGCTGTAAATACAGCTTCTTCGATGGCTCACTTGCTGTTTACCTCCTGCTGTGCTGCCCGGTTCCTAACAGGCCATGGACCGGTACCAGTCCATGGACTGGAGGTTGGAGACCATAGACCTAAGATAAAATCATTAGTGTCAATAAGTACAGCAAAACATAAAAAGAAAAAAAGAATGAAAATTGGTGTGTCAAAGAGATATCTGCACTCACTCCTATGTTCACTGCAGAATTATTCAAAATAGCCAAGATATAGAAGCAACCTAAGTGTCTATTAATGAATGAAAGGATAAAGAAAACATAGAAAGAGTAATCTCCCCTTATCTGTGGTTTCACTTTGTGAGGTTTCAGTTACCTGCAATATATTTTGAGAGACAGAGAGACTGCATTCACATAACTTTGATTACAGTATATTGTTATAATTTTTCTATTTTATTATTAGTTCTTAATCTCTTACTGGGCTTAATTTATAAATTAAACTTTATTATAGATATGTATGCATAGGAAAAAATATACCATGTATAGGGTTCACTACTATCTGAGGTGCGAGGCATCCACTGGGGATCTTGGAACATATTCCTTACAGATAGGGAAACTATTGTTTATATATAGCACAATGGAATACTATACAGCCTTTAAAAAGATGGCAATTCTGTCATTTGCTACAACATAGATGGATGTGGAGGACATTATGCTAAGTGAAATAATCCAGGTGCAGAAAGACAAATACTGTAGGATCTCACTTACATTTGGAATTTAAAAAAGTCAATCTCACAGAAACAGAGTAAAGAAGTGGTTACCAGAGGTTGAGAGGGTGGGGTGGTGACGAACGGGGAAAGGGGTGATGTTGGTCAAAGGGTACAAAGTTTCAACTAGACTCAAGGAATAAGTTTTAGTCATCTTTGGCATTGCATGGTGACCAAACGTCAGTGAAGTGATGGATATGTTAATTAGCTTGATTGAGTCTTTGTACTATGTATACATAGATCAACATATCACATTGTACCCCAAAATATACACAGTTATTATTTTTCAATTAAAATAAAGTTATTAAAAAACATCAGAAGAAAAAAAGAAAAATATTTAGGAATCTGGAATCTGTCCAGGATATTTTTAGTGATTTAACTTTTTGGCTTTGTAATCTGATACCCTAAAGTGTTTATGCTCAGTTTCTGACTCCTATGTAGAATTACTCAACTGACTTAAGGAACACTGATATCACTAGTCTTTTTTATGTCAAACTGTAATTTTACAGGCAGCCTTTTTTGGAGGGGGATGGGGGGTTTTATGGCAGGCTTCTTGCTATCCTCCATCCATTAACCAAAGTAGCATAATTTTTATCTCTTTTAGGTTCTGGAATGCTAGGTAAGACTTAATTGAATGCCTAATACATATTTACTGTATGCAGGAATGAATACTGTAGTACAATTTTGAGAAATATTAATTTGTTGTAACTTTACTTCTTTTACAAATATTTCTTTTAGAGCATCAGTTTTTATATATAAAATGGAAAAATAATAATTACCTATTATCTATTTTGAGGAATACATAATATAGTGGTATAAAGTGCATGCACCATGTTTAGCACTCAGCAGCTCTCAATCTATGTTGATTTTCCCCTCCCCAAATCTGTTATTTGGTAAAATAATTAACAGACTTGGGAAAAATAAAGGAATTAACAGATTCTAATTCTTGCTCCAAAATATGAGACTTATTAAAAAGACATTCATTTATTTTTCAAACAACCAATTATGATATCCACATTTTTCATTTTCTAGACTTGGAAAAATGTGAAAAAATATATTTTCTATGAATCAATGATATTGTTTACATGTTTAGTTCAATTTATGTATTTTAAAGGTGAACCTCTCCACTGTAGGGGAAGGGGTAGTGGTAATTGTGGTTGAAATCTCCCTGGATAAATTTGTGTTGGCTGAACAAAAATGAGTCAGTGGACGCACCTACTAAGATGGGTATAATACTAAGAACAAAGGAAAATATCAAGCGTTGTCCAGGATGTGGAAAAATTGGAGCCCTCACGCATTGCTGGTAGGAATGCTATGGAAATCAGTGTGGTGGTTCTTGAAAAAGGTAAACATAGAATTACCATATGACCCTGCAATTCCACTCTTAGTTATATACCCAAAAGAACTGAAAACAGGGATTCGAACAGATACTTGTATACCAATGTTCATTGTAGCATTATACACAGTATCCAGTAGTTGGAAAGGAGCCAAGTGTCCATCAGCAGATGAATGAACAAAATGTGGTATATTCATACAGCAGGATATTGTTTAGCCATAACAAAGGAATGATGCATGCTATAATGTAGCTGGACCTTGAAAACTTTATCCTAAGTGAAGTAAGCCAGACACCAAAGGACGCATACTATATGATTACACTTATATAAAATATCTGTAATAGGCAAATTCATAGAGACCAAAAGTAGTTTAGAGGTTACAAGAGACTCGGGAGAAGGGAGGGTGGGGAGTTATTGCTTAATGGTTACAGAGTTTCTGTTGGGGTGATAAAAGTGTTTAGAAACTAGATAATGATAATGGTTGCACAACATTGGGAATGTAATTAATGCCACTGAATTATACATTTGAAATGGGCAAATCATATGGTGTGTGAATTATATCTCAATAAAACTGTAAAAAAAAAAAGCCAGCTGAAGGTTTGTGAGGTGCTCTTTTTTGAGGAAGAAAGGATTCATTACTCTTCCATTTCTGTGATAGACTGTGGGATAGGCCATACTGACTAATGTACCAATGTAAAATAGAATGTTACTGTGATAACTGTTGCACAGCAAGAATGTGTTAGATGTTAATAGGATGAACTTGTGCATGCTTACATGCTATTATGCTTATAAAAGGCTGCTGTGCTTCTCCAATTTGATAGATTGCCCACTTAGCTCGGGGAAGAGATAGTTGACCACAAGAACTTTGGGGTCCTTCTTGTTAGAGAGTCATTGTGGAGCTTTGTTCTCACACCTGTATCCTTGAGTGCATGTAAAACATGTGTACTGCTTGCTGGTTTGGTAGTAAACCAAAAGAATGCAACTCTGAACCAAACTCAGCCATCTCTGAACTGGTGCCTGACTCTGTAGTCTGACTTAGCTCAATATTGTCTCAGATATTATGAACTTTTATATTGTGTAAAACTATCACTTTTTACTGTGAAAATAAGTGAAATCATCAACATTTGATGCTACAACAATGAAAACTAGGTCAAGCCAGCTTATTCTGGAGATAGAGAAAAGTTACCTGGAAGAAGTAGAATTTAAATTGAAACTTGAAATGTAAGTAGGTATTAGCCAAATCAATATTTGGATAAAGATCATTCCAAACAGAGAAAATAGAGCAAATGTCTTAGTTCAGAAATGACTCAGAATATCCTGGCAACAGAGATAAAACTGCTGTGGCTGAAGCTTGGTACCAATAAGGAGGGTGTTATGCAGACCATATTAAGGGTTTGAGATTTTCTTCTATGTGAGAAATTGATGACTCTAAAGGATTTTAAACATGGGAAATGACATGATCAGATTTTTGTTTGAAGAACATCAATCTGGGCACTGTGTGGGAAAAAAATGGATTAGAGAGGTCAAGAGTGAGTAGTTAGACTAATTAAGAGAAAATTACAATATTTTAGCAGCAGATGGTGATGTTTTAGACTATTATGGTGACAATGACAGTAGAGACAATTAAATAATTTAAGATATTAATATATTTAAGAAATAGAACTAGAATGATTTGGAGACTGAATAGATTTGGGAAAGTGAGGGAGGAAAATGGCAAGAATAACTGACTTTTAGGTTTTTGGCACAATTGGGTCGATGTTGTCTCCATTTATCAAGATGGAAAACTTTGGGTGGAGAGAAGTGATGAGTTTACTTTTGGGACATGTTGAGTTTGACATGCATATAAGACATCTAAGAAGAGTTACAAAATTAGAAGAGGGGTCTAAGATAGAAATATTATTTTGGAGTCTTTATATATAGACATTATTAAAAACAAAAGATTAAATGAAACTGTCCAGTGGAAGAGGAAAGATTGAGAAGAGATGCTCAGACTAAGCAGCTCAAACATTCAAAGGTTGAGTATAGAAGGAAAATTACTCAAAGAAATCCAAGAAGGGGCAGACAGAGAAGTGGGATAAAGAAATAGAAGAGAGTGCTGAATAAAGGAAGATATTTTGGTTTGTTTTGTGCTGCTGTAACAGAGTATCTGAGTCTAAGTAATTTATAATGAACAGAAATTTATCAGATCATGGTTCTGGTAGCTGGAAAGTCCAAAATCAAGGTGACAGAGTCTGGTGAGAGCCTTCTTCCTGCATCATCCCATGGAAAATGGAAGGGCAGAAGAGGGAAAAGGAGATGGCAAGGGGGAGGGGACCAAACTTTTCCTTTTATAAGGAACCCATGCTGGAGATAGTGAACTCACTTCCATGATAAAGGCATTAATCCATCCATGATGGCTGAGTTCTCAGGACTCAAACACCTCCTGGTAGGCCCTACCTCCCAACACTACCACATTAGGGATTAGGTTTCCAACACATGAACTTTGGGGAACACATTCAAACCATAGCAAAGGGCTTAGCCATGGTTAGGTAGTATAAGACCTGAAGAGTTTACACTGGATTTAGTAACATGGAGGTTATTGTTAATCTCAGAAATAGCAGCTTTGGTGGCTCCATGTGTGGGTGAAAGCTATACTGTATTTCATTGAGAAGTGAATGCAAGGTGGTTATGTGGTAACAGTAAGTGTAGACGTCACTTTGAGGAAGTTTAGCTGAAAAAAGGTTAAAAAATTACTGGAGACACTGGCAGAGTACACATTCTGGACTATCATTTATTTGACCTTTGGCAAATTACTTACTATCTCTGATTCTGTGCTACAATCTTAATGATAGGAATGATACAAACAATAGTGCCTACCATAAAGGGTTGGTTGAAGAGCTATCGTATACAAAGTGTAACAGTGCTAAATAAGCACTTAATAAATGTGGGCTATGATTATCCTTGACCTGAATATTATAATATCCTTGATATTATATGGATTTTCTTATCCACAAAACCAAACTTAATATTCTTCAAAAAAATTTCTAGCTAGGAACACCAAAGCCAGGACAATCAGAGGATACAAACAGAAAAAATTAAGGTCTGTTTATCCTAAATAATAATTTTAATTATTTATTATCAGTCCTTAGTTAAGAAGTCTTTACAATCTTCCATTCTCTTGTACCCAAAAGTATGTTATTATTTACATATCCTACTATTCCACAATGTTTTATTGCAGAGAGAAAATGTAGTGTTTTTGTTCTAACCATTGGCTTAAAATTATTGTGAAATCATAAGAATATTTTAAAATTATTGTTTTTCATTAGAAAAGTCATTCATCTGGGGAACTATTATTCTAGATTATGTATAGACTTTAAATCTATCTTCTTATTTCTACTATATGTTGCGTATTGTCTGTATAATTTTATGGAAAGAAACCTTTTGAAGATACTAAGTTACTATATTAAGAAATAATTTAAAATATTTTTCATATTTGGTTACTTTTTATATTTCCTATTTATGGATATTTAATATACCTTTTCAAAATACCAGTTGAGCTTTTCATTTTGCTCAGTTTCAATTGGCTTTTATGCTGTAATGCATCTATTTTAAACAGATATTTTTCACATTACAATTTAAAATGTTCAGTTCATTACTATGGACCCACCTAGTGTCGACTTTTCAAATTCATTTCCTTACTATGTATGCTTATGCTACACATCATATAAATCATATACTAAATGAAATGCTTAAAGAATCTTAACATTTAAAAGCTCATTTCAGATGCTTAATGTTTTTGTTTCTTTTCTTATGGTAAGCATTGCATGCAACATAAACAATCTGAAAATAATTGACTATGGGTTAAACAGACAGCTGCTAGAAAGCATCTTATTGCTCTTTTCAGCATCATTCACTCAAGAGGAAAATATAATCACCGGTATGAAGAGCAGTATTATTGAAAGAGGTCATTTTGCATAGGAATTTGTGTGATTTATTTCATATGCTGGAGTTACTTTTTTAAGTTTATAAGCAAGATTTTATTGGCTGTAGTAACTGTTAGTACCTACATTTCAGTTTACAAAGCATTTTACATGTTCATGGTAATATTAAATATTCATACCATCTTTGCAAGATAGGTATTGTTATCATCCCCAATTTACAAATGAGGCAAATGAGGATCCAGATAGGTTATAGGTCAGAACTAGAATTTGAACCTAGGTCCTTGGACTTGACATAATAAATGTTTGTGTTTATTTACTATATATTGCTTCTGGGATTTCTTATGTAATGCAATCAATACATATCTATTATAGCTAACTATGTACTCAGTATGCACATTATGTAAAATTTGGCATGGCTAGTAGTACATAAAGTGTCATTGTTCAGAAATTGGCCTATTTGCTAATTAAATTAATACAACTTACGTGTACCAGGCACTTCAGTATATTTTTCTTCATTGCATATCTTTAATCTCACTTCTGGCCAAATAAATTATTTTATTTAAATCAACTTAATTTTAATATATTTATTTTCACCGCAATATAAAACTTATTACTTAGATGTTTATGATGACAATCAGTGAACAAAATTTCCTGCCTTTCAGTTTCTGCCTAAATAGAAACAAACTTGCTCCTTTTCCCAGTCTGGGAGGGGAAAAAAGTCCAGTACAGACCATTTACCCAAACATCTTTGTTTGGATATTGGTTTTCTCTCCGAAGAAATCTGCCGGGAGTGGGGAGCGGGGCAGCAGCAGGAAAGGTGAAGGAGGCGGGAGGATTGGTGGAAAAAGGTATTAGGTTCCCATCCATCTTCCCTTACGTGCCTATGCCTCAGCCTCAAGGACTGAACATGTCCCCGTGGAAGGACATTTCTGCTCCTTCTTTGAAATCTTGAATAAATAATGAAATAAACTACATCAAGTGATGGACAATACAGAAACTTTTATGGCTGAATATCACTGTGATCTGGATAGTCTGTCTCAAGGTGCTACAAAGCCAATTATAAGAATGCAAAGACATGTCGCTTAGGTCTGAATGTCTGTGGAGTGGCTGTGGTTATTGCAGTCAGAGTAGCACAAGGGGATGGTGAGTCCTACCACGGAGGCTCCATCTTCAATTTGTCCGGGAAGTTGTCCAGTGCTGGGATGCCTTACCTTTGGTCTTCGCGCTTGAGGTCCCCGCCGCCACCTGACTGGTGGCTGGTGTTGCGGAGGAAGGACCAGACAGTGGTTCTACATGATCTGGTCGCCAATGTTGAACCTTAAATGGTCAGTAAAACCAAATCTGATAGGCGGGCAGGCCTTCGCCTCCAACACAGCAGTGCAGGCCACCTAGAAGTGCTCAGACACATGGTCATTCCTAGTATTCCGGCCACCGCGGACGTCCATGACCACTAATCCAGACCCTGAAGGTAGGCGGCTTTCACGGGCTTCACAAGAAGGGCGAGGGGCAGGCAGCGCCACCATCGGGATTATACCCCTGCTCTGCGGCAGGTGGTGTCCCACGCAGGGCACGCCAAAAACGGGAACCGCGACGTCGACATCAGAGCCCACGCCTGGCACGTTCCCTTCCTTCCTGCCGTGCCTGCGTTGGGGCTGCTGGGAGCCGGCCTGGCGCTGCCCCTGGCCCGGCCTTGGCCCTTGGTCTTCCCACGGCCTGCTCCTCTAGCGGCAGCTCTTTCAAGTTTTGTTCTTCGCTAAAGCAAGCTCAGCCCGCCAGCTTTCTGATATTGTGGGTCACTGTCAAAGGCTCCTTTCTCAAGGTGGTCTATAAGTTAGTGGAAACATGTTTCTTTTATAGATATACAGATGTCCATATATGTGTATTTATATGAATGGCAATGCCTTTATATTTAAAATAATTAATAAACTCATTTGTGCTCCATTTGAGATGTTTGAAGTGCTTGAAAAACACTGAGGTAAATGTCCTGACTTTCCTGGTATAATAGTAATACTTATGTAAGTAGCGTTAATAAAGTACATTGCAAACACTTAGGGAAGTGTCCATTGTTCTGGACTTTATACGTCTAGACAATTGACAGTCTTTTCTAGGAGTATATTATGCTAACTTTAACTCCCTTTTCAAGGTTGGCCTTGAAGAGATGTGCACATGTTACCTGCTTGTAGATATCCTAGATTGGTACTGCTATGCTAACAGGGCAACTATGTATCTTTCAAGGAAGCATAAAATAGTGACTTTGGTATGTCTTTTCTGCCCCAGGAATGGTTGCAAAGTAAATAAAGGGCATATTAAACAATTGTTTCTCAGGAATACATGTGAATTGTGGGACATATGGTGACAATTACAGTTATATAGTATATTGGGATAGTGAAAACATAATAGATACAGGGAAAAAGACAAACGTGATCATTAAAATTAAGCCATTTTAGAGTATATGTTATAAAATATTTATGAGCATCTATTTTAAATTATTTTAATATCCCAATATGTATCTCCCATAGCATATCTTAATTTGTTCCTACAGCCATTTAGAATAATTTTGATGTGATGCTTTTCAAACTATGCTTTTAAGAGAGAGAGGTTTGGTGGAATACTGTTCCAGCCTCCTTTACACAAGCACAAACTCAACCCTATTCTTTTTTTTTTCACCCCTATTCTTTAGTTTAATATTTCTATTACTAAGTTTTTTTGTTTGTTTTATGTTTGAGAAGGTGTTTCAAGGCTAAAATGTTTGAAGACTACTGCTTTATCTTTATATTAACCATCTGTAACTAGTTCCTTAGGAGCCTGGTTTTATTTGTAGAATACCTATTGAGAATAATGTATACTTCTAATGCAAAAATTATTCATTGGATAAAATATATAGTATTCCAATTTTTTTTATCCCATTCATGCATGCATGTGTGCATGCTGGACTCAAGATCTAGTCAGTTGTTATAATCGTGTTCATCCTATCCCTGAATGCTCTCTAAAGTCAGGTGGTTAAATTAACCTGCCTAGTCCTCCCTGATACTAAATTTTGCTCTTATATGGATCTGTCAGATTCAAGGATCAAGAGCATTTCCCTGAATCCTGCATCTTTTATAATTTCTAAAACTGCAGGATGCAGCCAGAACTGTGTATATGTGGCAGAAAAGCGTGGTTATATGCATTTGACAGGAATTACAGGAAAATAGATATGAGAAAAATTTATTGTTTTTCAAGTAATAGGACATAAGTGATGTCTCATCTGAGTTTTCATGACTAGTCTTATGCTCAGGCAGCATTTCCTATTTTCTTTTGTGTTTCATCAACATGTTAGTAGGACAGCTTCCTGTTTGTTAATTGGATTAAGAATTTGTTTTAATATGTTTTAATTTAGGGATTATTTGAGGTTGCTTTTTGTACCTAGATATATCCATTAGAATGTTTTATGTAATAGTGCAGTTTCCTTATAAAAGAATTTGTTTGCTTTCCTTAAACCAAAAGAAGCCGGGCATCTTTAATGTATGTGGTGGTATTTATTGTTTCCCTGCCATGCTTCCAGAATATCAGAATGATAAAGGGAAATCTTTAGATTCTCTTCATTTAATTTAGCAGTTTTAATTGGACAGGATCATTGTTACATTTTCTTTTAGTGAATTGCAGGTTTCTTTTTCAGTGAATCAAAATGTTCAGGTTGCTTAAGAAGTTGAGCCATTGGCATAATGTCACTAATGATTTCTACAGTACCTTGAAATAAAGCAACAGGAAAATCTATCAACAAAGAGATATAAATGGAATATTTTTAGATCAAAAATAAGATTCAAATCATTCATATTAGAAGAAAATGACAAGAGTGGGCAATTGCATATTCGATTACTTTAAATGCAATCAAAATGGCAGTGACTGCCTAATTGCCAAAATAGCATCTGGACACATGGAAAAATGGAATGGTGGTTGTATTTGACAGGGATTATTGCCATTATGAAATTAATAAAGAGGTCCATTATGTTATGAAAGCAGAGGCTAGTCCATTATTTTTTCTCAAAATTTTAGACATTTTTTAATTTCAGCATTCTTTCTTTGCTATATTTTTCCTGGAATATGCCTTCAGTTGATACTTTTTTTTCTGATGCAGTTCCTAACTGCGGAGACCCTAGGTTGTTTCTAAAGTCTTTCTCATAGAAAGGAATAAAACATTTGCATGTGTGTGTATTTGTGTTTGTGCGTGTATTTGCAGGGAGGAAGGGAGGATTATAGAATTTGTGGCTCCTTTTTGGCAGAGTTGAACTCTCTTCAGGTCTTTTAAGAGTATCTCTCACCAGTGACTATCTAATTGCCAAAACTAATGGCTTTTAAAATAGGTCTCTTTTATTTAACTCTTTGTGGTTGTCTGTTTTGGACAATTTTACCCTTTCTAGTTTAGTGCTTTACCCACCTTATCACACAGTCTTTCATACTTATGAAATAAAAATGAATGATATTTGTACACATTTCAGTGTAATATTTTCATCTCTAAGTTTGAAATATCTCTAGTAGGTTTTCTACCATTATGTTGAATTCAATGTACCTTATCACTTTTTCCACCCAAAGGTCCCAACTTTCCAAACTTATGTTCATAATACCACTATTTTCTATGGACTTTGGTACTCTAACACATGCTGTTTCTTATATTTTAATCCCTGTCTAGGGAAGCCTTCTTTGAGGAAGTAATATTTAAATTTAGATGTAAAGTTGAAGATGGGAGAGCATGTCCCAAGCTTGAGAAACAGATTATGCAATGGCCTAGCAATACCAGTGTACACAAATTGAGGGTCCCAAAGTCCTCTGATTTTTTTTTTTCTTCAAGTAGAGGATGCCATGGTATTGCAATGCTGTGAAATGGTCTAGGTGATAAAATAATGAAAAAGATAAGCACCTATCTTTATAGAGCTTAGAGTCAAGTGGTAGGAATTTATGTAATACTGGGTACTATGGAAGAAGAATGACAGGTGATAGATCAGAATAAGATTCCAACAGGGACTGATAGCTCAACAAATCTTTAAGGAAGAGTAGAAATTAGCCTGATAAATTGGGGGTAGGGAGTGGGGAAGATACTCCAGCAGTAATGTACAGTTCAGACAAAAGCATGGAGGAAGAAACAACAGGTTGTGTACCAGCAACTATACCAGTTCAGTGTAGCTGGAGCAGGAAGTTCATGACATATAGGGAGAGATGAGGCTGAATAAGGAGGCCAGGCCAGAGCATGAAGAATCATATATGATATGCTAAGGAGTTTTGATTTATGACATCAATTATCATCTCTCATACTTGAGTTATATACCAATTTTGTTTAAAAAAAAATGACATATCCCCAGGAGAATATTCACTGGGATCTTGGGATTTCAGTTAAACATTTATTTCAGAAATTAAAATTGTATTCTATGAAGACATCTTTAAATTGAGGATTATCATTATAAAATGGGAATTTTGTTTGTTCTAACAGGTAAAATAATTTTTAATAATAAAAACATATTACAGGTCTCTGAAAACAAACCTGTGTGGGTTCTCTGATCTGAATTTGAGAATCAGTGTATATAATTGATAGGCAACCACTGGAGAGTTTTTAGTTAATTAGATGAATATTTTAATAATTTATGTACATTTAACTTTTTAAGAAACATAATAGATTCACTTCACATTCAAAATACAAAGCACATAAAAAGCTAAAAACATATATAGTGAAAAGTTTTAATCTCCTGCCTGTGCCACAGCTGTCCAGTTCCCACCTTCCCTTTCTCTCATGATTTATAACCATTTTCATTTAGTTTTCTTATGTGCATATCTGAAGTTTTCTTACAGCGAAGCCAAAAGAAATTTGATGTCTTATGTGCACACATTTTGTACCATAATGTATCAGTGTTCAGTTATGTACCTTGCTTTTTCTCACTTAATAAATATCGTCAATTTAAATATGGAAGTTCTTTTCATATCAATGCATAGATAAGTTCCTTTTTTTTTTTGACATCTGTATAGCATTCCATTGTGTTGGTGTATTCTTAATTAATGAACATTAGGTTGTTACCAATCCTTTGCTATTACAGTGACTAACTTTGAATATGTACCATTCTGCACATGTGAAAGCATATTTCTAACATAAATTACCAGAAGTGGAATTGCATTTGTAATTTTGGTAGACATTTCTAAATTGCCATCCATAAGGCTTGTTTCAATATACATTTCTACTAGTAATATGTGAGAATGCCTCTTTCCATAAGTCACAGACTATGTGTTAGTAAGCTTTTGCGATGTTAACAACCCCACTCTTTCCATGAATTATATATTTTTTCTTGCTTGTGTTACCCTAGGGCTGTGGGTTGGCTGTGGGTCAGTTGCATGTTGGCTTGATTGGACTCAGCTGGGATCTCTTTGGGTCTAAGTCTCTTCTCATTCTAGGACCCAGGTTGATGGACTAGCCCCTACTTGGGATATACTGTTTTCAGGGTGGAAGACAGGAATAAGAGACGTTGGCTGAGCCAAATCAAACATTCGTGTAGAAAGCACCATATTGCATTGAATAAAGCAAGTAACATGTCTAAGACAAATTTAATGGGAGAAGGAAATAAACTTTGTCTGCAGGGAGGTATTGCAAGGGAAAGAACGAATTATTTATGAACAAATAATATAATACAATGGCCATCAAAGTTTGTATTTTTTATCAAGCTAAGTTAAAAAGAAAAGGTTGTCACGTTGTAGTTGAAAATTGCAATGTCATTATAATGGAAGATGTTGAGCATCTTTCATCTGTATAAGAACGTTTTCTATTTCCTTTTCTTTGAACCATTTATATTATTTATCTGTTTTAGATTGTTGATCTTTTTCTCATTGATTTCAGAGATCTCTTTACATATCATGGAGGGAAGCCTTTTCCTTAGATATGGTAAATCTTGCATGTCTTTCGATTTATTTATGCCACCTTTTGTCATTCAGAAGTTTTTGATGTTTATATAGTTGGATTTATTAATCTTTTATTATGGCTTCTGAATTTTGATCCATTGTTTGTAAGACCCTCTATTCTCCAAGATTACATTTGAGTTTGCCCATGTTCCCTTCTAATACTCTATGTACTCTATGGTTTTATTCTTTGCATTTGAATCTTTGATCCATTTGGCATTTATAGTGCTGTTCATATTGGTCATGAGGTATTCAATAGAGCATTAGTTGAATGTCACTTGTATTATTTACTAATAGAATATATTAACTTCCCTCTGTGTGTTTGGGGTTTTTTCTCTACTTTATTTCATTTGTTTTTCAATTTATTCAATACTACATTGTTTTAATCATTGGAATTTTTATATTGTGTTTTAATTTCTAGTAAGCTGAACCCTTGTTTTCTTTATTTTTCAGAGTTTTTCTAATTATTTTGTTTATGTTTATATAAATTTTTGAATTAGTTTGTCTAGGGCTTTAAACATTTGCTAGTATTTTAATTTGGAACTCATTAAATTTATACACTGATTTAGGAAGAACTGGTATTTTTATAGTATTGATGCTACCTATCCAGGAACTTGGTATGCCTTTCCTTATTGTTTTAAAGCTTTCTTTAAATAGGTATTGTATATGAATGAGATTATTCTTAGATATTTTGTCTTTTGTGTTACTAATGCTAATGGAGTCTTTTTTCTGTTATCTCTAGCTACTGGTGTTATCATATATATGAAAGCTATTGATTTCTACATATTATTTTTGTTCCCTACTGTAATTCTGAATTCTCATAGGGCTTCTGGAGGTTTTCAATTGATTCTTTTATATCTTATTAAGTATGACAAATTAATTCTAAATTCTTGAAGGTCAGAAGTTGTTTATCTTATTTTGAAATCACTTTTTACTTAAATTCCCCACAAAACTTTGTTTTACAAAACAACACTTTAATCACTTTATCTTGTATTGCAGACAGGCTTTGGAAGTAGCTCTCCTATAGAGTAGAATAGGGACTAGGTTTGCAATCAAAAGACGATTTCAGATTGTCTGTCTCTTACTAGCTGTGAATTCAGATGCCAGTTAATTTTTGTCCCTGCATTTTCCTTTAGATTTGTTAAGAAAAGTAATTAATCTATGTGAAAATTACTGATTTCTAGTTAGCAAGAATTTGATAATTGTTTATGAAACAGGCTAGATAGAATGTCTCATCTCCTGAACTAGGTGATAATTCCATTAAAAAATGTATTTTTTTGTCTCTACCTTTTATCAGAGTGCTCTGCCCAGAGTAAATGCTCAGTAGAAACATTAAGTGTATTGATTCTTCCTTTTTTCTCTCAATATGTCTAGTAAAATTCAGGGTACACACTCAGTATAAGAACAATGGTTATTAAGTTGATTTATTCCTTAATATTAAGAATAATGGCCCAGCTGTTAAGACTGAATAAATTCGAATTTGGGTTCCTTCCTATCTATACCAGGAATAGCAGTCATGACCTTAGATATATGTTTTTATTTTCTTAAGATGTGCTTAGGATGCTAGCATATCTTACAAATGCTTTTATAGTCTTTTAGTCAATGCTTTGACTTTATACAAGATTTAAAAATAAACATTTCTGATTACAGACCCATAATTTCTTTAGTTAACTAACATTTAAATGTTTTTTAATAGTAATATACCTTTTTATACCTAAGCAGTTCTTTAACTTCAAGACAATTTCAAATATTAACTTACCTTTTTTCTCATTTATTAAAGTATGCAGTTTATACGTTGAAATTTTAATATATAGTTGGTTTAAAATGCAGGTATAAATTAAAGGTCCTATAAATGGTTAGTGAGTAATTGAATGAATGCATTCATTTGGGAATGCCTATTTTCTTGTATTTTCATCCCGAGCATAGTCTGAATGAATTACTTTCTAAATTGTGGCAGTAAGTCATATTTGTTAACAATAACGTAAAAAGAAAAAAAAAAAAAAAGCTGTCTGTTTGGCAGCATTTCTTCAGAGTGTCCGTAAAGTATATTTTTAAATATAGATTTTTCTTGAACACAATTTGCAACAACTTTTTAGTTTGCCTTTGAATTTTTATTTGATATTTTGAAATTTTGGTTAAAGACAAAAGCCCTTATATTTATTTCCCTCTACATTTCAATCATTGTTGAATCATACATGAGAGGTGTTCAATGTAGTAAGAAACAGCTTTTAATTCTCTCACTGAGTTAGGTAATACTAATAAATATAATTGTGCTTATCACAGAAAATGAGAGTTGTGACTTCAAAATTCAAGCAAAGGAAACTTTAAGAATCACAGATAGATAAATTTGCTCACACAGTTAGTTCTTTTTAAAACATCATCATTTTTCTGGCCAATTAAATTTTCCTGGTTATTATAACTAATTAACTTTTACAAATTAACTTTAATTAATAAAAAATGTATTTTCCTTACTGTGTTATATTGCTGTGTGAATGTAGAGTTATGACATACTTTAAAGTGTCAAAATAAACTATCAACTACAGGCACCATTCTTAAAATGTTTAAAAAAGGACACATACATGGTATATAACTGAGAAGGGCAAGCAATTTTGTTTTGGAAATTATAAATTGATTTACCAAAGAAGAGATTAAAAGCTGAAATTTTGAGTTGAAAGGGACCTTAGATATCATGTTCCCTGAGATGTTAAAGACTTAGGCAAGACCACATCATTAGTAAGGAAGGAGTAGAGGCGTTCTTAGAGCACAGGCCTCCTAACTTTCAGCTTAGCTATAATTTTTCCCATTGTGCTGTTCTAGACGCAAGTAGACTGGACATTGTTAATAGGTAACATTCTCATTCACTATGAATAAGATATTTGTCATTTATTTAGTGTACACTCAAAGGAGAATATAGAGAATAGACAAGTGTAGTTAACTCAAAAATGAAGGAAACTGTCCAAACGTTTTTGTATTTTACTCAGTTTTAGCCCTCATTTCTGCTCTGATAAGTTAATATAAAGAAATATATACATATATTGTAGGACAATTTCTCTGAATCATGTGTACTAAAATATTTTGCAGATATTACTAACAAGTAAGAACCAAAACTACTTTGTAGCAACGTAATGATGCCTCTCTACAAAATATCAGGGCAATGTGTTCCCTGAATTTCTTTCCAGGTTGAAAAATTACAGTGCAGAAAGTTCGGTGGCCAACACTTTTTAAAAGTATGGGCTTATGCGAAAGGCTTCTCTTCTTTTGGGTTATATGGATTCTTTACTCAAAAGAAGCCTTCTGATTTTTATCAGCAGAATGGTTGGTTTATGCCCTTTCCATCCTCGTAAACTAACAACCATTAGATATCACCACTTATCATAAGGAGAGAGAATTGTGTAGTGAGTAAAAAAATTAAGAAAGCATAGATTAAGTTCATCTTATTTTTCTAATTAATACCCTTTGCCTGAAATAATTGATTTTTTCTGTAAGACAGAAATTTCATTGCAAAGTCATTGTGTAGGGACCTGGGATTCTAAAACTTGAAAACATATTAGGAAAGAGAACGCTTAGAGATTATTCTTAAAAAGAGAGCCAAATTACATGAGGAGTAGTACTAGTTCTGGTGATTTTTAAATCACTATAAATGGGGTGAGAATACTGTTCTTGTACTATTTTAATTGTTGTATAGAGAACTATCTTTTATATCAAATTATCTGTAAGAATGGGACAGTCATCGGTCAACTTAACTTTTCTAAAATTTGAGCATTCAGTTAGGTTTAAAACATACTTCTAAGCACTTTCCTGTGTACTCAATACTTAATTGCCATTATGCTATATTTGAAATAAATTAACATTCATTGCCTTTTAAGAACTTTGGAGGAAAGGTGGCGTAACTTTGACGTTCTCCATCTCTGCACTAGTTTTGGGACCTTCTCACTTGTTATTGGGATGATAAATGTCCATATCTAATATAGTTGTTTGACTATTAAATGAGACAATATATTTTAAAAATATGTATCATATAGATGGTCCTCAAAAAATGAAGAAAGAGATAAATAATAAGATCAAACAGTAGAAATGATTACTGGAAGTGACATTATCTCTTCCAAAGAAGTATGAAACTAGAGTATGTAAAGTGAAAGTGTTCCTGAAGAACACTATGAAGAACACTAATTTTTCAAATATGCAATCTGAATGTAATTCATCTGTATATTCTAACTAAGGAACTGACAATAGAAAGAGTATAGAATAGAAAAACCTTGAATTTGTAGACTATTGTATGCCAATTCCCATATATGTAGTATGGGGAATTGAATTTTAGGTTTTTTAAAAAAAGGATAGGCTATTAAATTTCTAATGTGTTTTTCTGAAGAGGTCCAATATTAAAAGACTCTAGTCTACTCTAAGTCAATGTCCTAAGCTACTTGTGATAGGTGAGCTTACCAGACATCTGGTGAATGACTGACAGATGAACATTGGTTGGAAGTTCCTTTTTGTTGAAAGAGGGAGTGTTCTTTATTTTTATTTTTAATGTTTTTGTGACAAAGCAAACGAGTGCAGGAAAAAAATCATTTTCTTGACGCCTCTTGTGTAACATTAAGGTAGTATAATGTTAGTATTGTCTGACACTAATAAGCTTTAAATTCATTATAGTTGTAATGCTAAAAGTTTCATTTCTCAAAAACAGTCTTCCAAATTCCATGAAGTGTGAAAAGTGTAGCTTGATAGTAAGAACATATATCAAATATTAAAGTGTAATCTATACCTAATACTACATATTTCAATTTCAGTTATTAATGTAGAAGATGTTTAACCATTCTATCCTAAAATAGGGGAATGAAAAATATGTCCTTTTAAAATGAGCAAAGAAATAGTAGAAATGCTTGCTTGAAATGATATCTGGAAAGGGGTTAAATTTGGGAATAACTTGTTTATGATCTTAAAACTTCTTGGTATTCTCTTTGAGAATTTTCCAGCAGTGTTCTCTAGCATATCTTATATTTCCTTAGCCTGTGTCAGTTGCCTTTTGATATTTGCAATGGAAACAACATGAGCTCAAAAGCATACTTTTTCATGTTCATTCCATTTTCCATAATACTGCAGCAGCAATGTCAAAGAGACTCATTAAATGTAAAACTATTTTATAAGGTTTTTATTGTACTTTGTGTTTTGGTCATCTCTGAAGATATATTTGTATTTGTATGTCTGTATTTGTAGATCATATTTATACTCACCATTTTAAGTATTGTTCAGTTAAGTTCTCATTTCTGTTTTTTGTTCATTGGCTTATTTATTTTATTTTTTGCTTTTCTTACCATATTTACCTTGGGAGGCTTGGACACTAAACAACTAATTTGATATTTGGTCATATGTGTGTATGTATATGTGTGTATATATAATTAGATTTGTTATAAATTTTTCTTGAATTCTTCTGTTAAAGCCATAGCACTTAACATATAGGTTAAGTATTTAATAGATGTTAAGTGAATGCTGAAGTGTGTCTCAATCCACACATATTAGGAAACCTTCTGGAATTCTACTTACAATAGCATAGCAAATACTACATTGAAATGCTAGTTCTGATGTTAAGATTACTAGATACATAATCAATTGACTATCTTAAGTTTTTGAGATAATCGATAGAGAATATAGGTTTATTTAACACATACTATGTTCTAGTCATGAGCATATAAAATTTAAATATTTTAACATGCAATGTAAAATAAAAGATGACCTAAAAATAATAGTAATTAAAAGTAATTAAACTAGTAATTTAATATTAAACCTTGGATTGATTGGATTATTTTAGTCATTTAATAAAATAACCAGTGGTGAAATTTGACTAAGACCTTTTGGAACTGTCTTCCCTTTTGCGGACATTCTAAAATCTGGCAGAAAGGCTAATTTGCAATATAGAATTAAAATGAAAGAAAACTTTTGTGGCCTGGAAAGGTACATTTAAAAATATGCTATTCAACCACCAAATATAGTACTAGCCTAGTGACAATGAGATTTTATAAAATTTGATTTTTTATAACCATTACCTGAAAGGCTTTTAGGTCACTAAAAAGGGAGCACCATCTTAGGATTTCATTCAGCTATAAATTCTGGAGGATCAGTTTATTCTGTATTATGATGTCACATGTGAAACAGGGCAATAGAAGATCTGGCTTCAAATAACAAATGGGCTACTAGCCAGTTGTATGCCTTTAAATTCTTTTTTGCCCAAGTTTGAACACTGGGAAAATCAGGGATATTCATACCTACTCCTTTCCACACTGCTTAAGATCCATGAGCTAATCTATGTGAACAAAATTCCTTATGAGCTTGGAGTTTCATTAGTTCCAATTATCATTATTAGGATGATCACTATTATATTTGGCAAATTTTCTGTCTACTTACGAGTCTGTTTCAACTCTTTCAGCATAGATGATTGTGCAAGAAATAATTTGTTTTGAATGGCTACAGGAATGTTTATAGAATATGTTGAGCTATAAGACTAACTTTCAAAGCATTTAACATTTCCCTGTATGTTCTTTGTGTTTATTTGGCATGTGTATAGTTACATATACATATATTAGGTACTATAAAAACAAAACAAAAGACAAGGAAGATTCCAAGGTGAACGTTTTTCCTTTATACTATAGTTGGCCTCAAACACTCTCTCTCTTACCTGCTCTGGTGACCTTCTGGATTAGAGTTTCAGAGAAACAACCAGAGGTAGTAGCGGTAGCAAGACAGCAGCTGGGACCATACGGATCTCAGCATCCTGCCTTATGGCCATTATCTTTGTTTCTATCTTTATGCTGCCACTATGTCTCCTTCTTGTGCTCTCCCTGCGTCCTCTCCTCCCTGCCTCCTCCTCTTCCTGACTCCAGCTCCCATGGCTCCCTGTAACTTACCCATCCTCCTTCCTCCTTTTTCTCTATTGATACAAGATGAAACAAGATTCCCTAATTAGGAAAAAATTTTAAAAAATATTTTTTAAAGTATGTGTAGCTGTGCAACCACCATACCCTGATTCCCATAACCACCGTTAACAATAGAAGAAAAATATTATTTTTGTATACATTATCAATTAGAGTGTATTAGATCGTAGTTCCTTTAAGGGCTGAAAAAATAGATATTTAAAATAAATGCAACAATTTTCTCATTTTTCTACATAGGATTAGGTTGTTGCTGTAATAAAGGATAATTTGAGGCTAATGACAAGAAAGAATAGTGAGTAATATCCTTCCCCCCTTCCCCAACTGCTGAAAATGAAAATCATGTCAGCATCAAGTCATTTTTGCCACATCCCTTGTTAACAGCTCTTTCAGGGTGGGTCATAATTCTGTGTTTTTGTTAGTGTCTTAACTCCATAGTGACACGCTTAAATCTTATTCCACATTGATTTTGTAGTATATATGTGTATATTTTTAGGCTATCTCATGAATGATGGATCTCATTATTAAGTTATTATCAACTTTGTCAAAAAATGTATAAGCTTTGAATGACGAATAAATGTACTAATATGAGAAGGTTAGTAATTGATTTTTCTGTTTGCTGTATGTGTATGGTGTGTCATTGTGTATGTCTCAAAAAGTAAACTTACTGTCTGCCTGTCGCCAGAAGAAAAAAAGTGGGACCTAATCAAACTGCTGTGGGGTCAACCCTTGTGGTTTTAAAGGCCCTTAATGTTGTCCAGCTGCAAAATAAAAGGAATTGGGAGGGGAAGTTGGAAGGAGTGGAGGGGGTTGGGGGGAGGAATGTGTGGAAAAGAACAGGGAGTCTGGCTTTTATTTTTTTTTTTTTTAAGTGAGTTCAGTGCCAGCCTGGACATTGGCTGTACAGACTATTGAGCCATTGTCTGCTCCATTTCCAGAATAGCCCCCAGTTAATCACTTCGGCTTTGAAGGGAATTTCCTCGTGGAATTCTCCACAGAAAATCTAATCAACTGACCTGCCCTCTCAACAATGGAAGGCTTTTTTTTCCTCTCTTTCCCTTATTGGGGCGGGCTCTGTAATGTAGCCTTTTGTGCAGAATGAACCCTCCCAGTAGGAGTGGAGAGCGTGTGTGAGTGACTGAGTGTGTGTGTGTGTGTGTGTGTGTGCGCGTGTGTGAAGAATGCACACTATCTCATGTTGGTGAGTGTGTGCTTACTCCCTGACCAGATGCTGCGGTGCACGGGGCAGCCACCATCTCTGCATGCACGTCTGTGTAAGTGTCTCTCTCTGTGTGTGTATGTGCCTCTGTCATTTCATGTCAAAGGTACATTACCTGATTACCTTCCTCGCCTGCCAGATTTTTATCTAGATAATTGGAACTGCTATGGAGGCTGTGCCTTGCCAGCCAGCTTAGGATCTGTAAAGCCATAGTTTGTCCACCTTGTTATCTGTGGCTGCCTGGGCAGAGGAAATTAAAGAGATCCACAGCCAGGGGAGCGCTTCCTACCCCTGACCTCGCCAGCGATCCCAAACAGGACAGTTTGTTAGTACCATCTTTTTGTTTTTATTTTCTGGTTCGGTTCTGGGTTTTCGCTCGCGCGTGTGTGTTATTTTGGCATGTGGATACCTATTCCCCTCCACATCGCACATCGTGTTTTATGGAGTTTGGAGCTGAGGAAACTTTGCTTGGGTTGCCAGGACGTTCGCACCACTTTGTGGAAAGCACGAGCTAACAGTGAGACCGACAGAGTGAGTGACAAGTTGTTTACAGGTTTCCTTGAAGGGGCCTCTGCTATATTTCAATCTGTCAAAGTTGCTTTTCTTCCCTCAGAACAATGCCTGATTGTTGTATGAGTGTGTGAGTGTGTGTGTGTGTGTGTGTGTTTCCGTGTGCGCACGGAGAGAGCCTAGAAAGGGGTGAGAAGGAAAAACAATTCTTTGTGTACAAATGCTATTACTAACATTTAATGTTTCTGCTTAATTAGTTCATAAATGCAGTTTAATCGAATCGGGGTTCTGTTATTCTACAGACTTCGTTTTTTAATCCGTAGCGAATACATTTTACAGAATCGTACTGTTTTGTGTGTGTTGTGTGTGCGTGTGTGTGTGTGTGACTTTTATTATTTAGAAGAGAGAGTACGGGAGACGTGTTAAATGAGTTGACTTCTCACATTCGGTGATGTCTAGAAGAGAGAATTAAAAGGAAAGGACAGGCACCCTGAGGTTGTCTAGTGCCTTGCAGCCGGAGCGTGCGGCTCTGCGGAGGGGGAGCGGCCAGACCCCGCTGCTGGAAGTGCGCTACCCCTTTAAGAGACTGGTCAAGGAGTCCTAGGAGAGGGAGAGGAGGGGAAGGGGGGGGGAGAAAGAGAGAGAGAGAGACAGAGAGAGAGAGAGAGAGAGAGAGAGAGAGAGAGAGAAAATCAATTGGTTTAGAAGGTTTGGACTCACTTGACAGGTTCAGTTGGAGACGATCATAGGTGGCTGCTGTGACAAAGGGAAATTGTGCTTTTCCAGCATGCTTACTGACCCTGATTTACCTCAGGAGTTTGAAAGGTGAGTACAGTTTTTTCCCCCTAATATATGGAAGTACAACTCTCCCATTTTACAGTAGTCTCTGAGCCATTTGGAAGATGCTTCCCCAAAACGTGTTTGTGAGAGAAGCTTTTAGCTAGGGCTCCTGCAGTCTTGTTAACTGATTTTTGTTGTGGCTGCCCGGGACCAAATTGAACTGATTTGCAAAGTCTCTGAGATTTCTGCTAATGTTTTTAGGTTGCGTCCTATAACAGGAAATTAAATGAACATTAAGCATCTCTCTCTCCCCCACTCGCTGCTTTTCTCTTCCTCATTCAGTCTCTTACTTTCTTCCTTCATTGATTGTTTTCTCCCCTTCTACACCTTTTAAAAATGCTTTTGTGCAGAGTGTTACCATTTTCAGCATCTCTCTCTCTCTCTCGTGTAATTTGTAGGGTGACAGAAGGTTTTAGTGGTGGTTTAAAGAGGCTATAAGTTCCTATTTGATCTTTCCGTAAAACTTTGGAAGCTGCTCAGTAAAGCACATGACCTTTTGTTGATATAAGAGAGCAGTTTTTTTTCAAAGAAAATGTAACATCGTAGCTATATATTAGTAGATTACTCTTGAAGTGTCAAAAATAGAGAGAAAAGGGTGGAAATGAGGCTGCTCCCTTTCCAAGTTTTAGTGACCACTTTTTGTGCTAGCTGTCTTAATTGAATTTTGATTTACTGTTATTTTTCCCTTTTGCTATGATGGGAATAAGTACATTTGCAATTAAGTTGTTCCTGTTTAGAGAAGTATGTGCAACATCTTTCCATTTGATGTTGTTGCAAGTAAAGCAGGGCTTTGAAAAAATTTTAGCCCTCTTAATGTTCCTATAAGTACACATTGCAATTTTTAAATTTGAGTTCTTATCCCAGCATAAGTTCTTTTTTTGAACTATAAATAGAATTTTGTTTGCCATTAAAAAGAATTCAAACTTTGTATTCTGTATGGTGAATTTAAAAAAAAAAAGCTAAAAAAAGCCAGGATGCATGATACCCAGGCTTTTTTTCATTTTCATGAAAGCTACCTTCTGTATAAACATTTGTTGTATCTGACTATGCAATGCAAGCTAGGTGCTAGACCAGCTGGTTAAAAATATGCTAAGTCAAGCTGTTCATCGCTCAAACGACTGAATTTGATATGAAAAGACGAAAAAAGAAAGGACAAAGATTAAAACATTCTAGAAGTGAAGCAATGGAAGAGAAAAAGAGTATTGAGAATAAAATAACGACCGAGTGTGGTCACATATTAGAGAAGCCAATATCAGATCAGAGAAGAAAGTAAAATAGCTAACATACATACTTTAATACTGTCTTCTTTCTTTCTTTCATTTCCTCTTCTTTTTTTTTTTTAATTAAGGTGCATCCTCACTAGATAATTCCAGTGAATGGCTGAGCTTTCTTAACACTTTTGAATTAATTTTTTCAAAGTTCTGTGTATTAACTCTTTATATTAGTTACCTTTTATTTGCAAATATAGCCTTATTTTGTATGCAGATACTGAAGTTATTCATAGTGGAACACACTATTGCCTACTGTAGCAATTTGTTAATTTAACACCGTTAAGTTTTTTAGAATGCACAGAATAGCACTTAAATGATAATATTCTTTAATTGTAATTATACTTTTTGAAAATAAAACTCTGAGGCTGATTTGTAAGGCTGTTAACAGATTGTACTTATAAAAAGGTAGTTACATATTAACAGGCTGTAGCCTATTTCTCTATATAGGCAAGCTTCCTGCTGTGAACTTTATTTGTATTTTTTCAATTATCTCTTTTTAAACTCAACTTTTTCCTTTCCTATTCTGATGCTCAGATCTCTTAACATGTTTTTTTCCTCCTGGTGGGAATCTCACTTTTTGTCACCCAGAGGCATGCTGTTCTAACTGGCTAATTAAATAAGCAAGTGATAATCAATAGGGTTATTAGTATGGACATCATATTTAGAAATATTAGTGGCTAAAATAATTTTGAAAAATGTCACACAATATAAAATTTCTTAATAATTTCCCCTGTGGTTGTAATTGGTAATACATACAAAAATCTCAGTAAATCATTACTATTTGTTTACATTGAATTTGTACGGGTGAGTGTATCTATAGTCACCCATGCATGATAGAGTATATCATACAGACACAACATTGAATGTATTCTCCAAAGGAGATATATGTGATGTAACTGTACTCTCATATATAATCAGCTTTTTTTTTTTTTTTTTTTTGCCTTTTCAACTATTTGCAACTTTCATTGATTAAGCAGGTCATTTCTATTGACTGCTAGTTTTTATTCTATTTGCTCACCTGCAATAGATGAGTTTTCTTTTTCACTCAGAAATATGAAAAGAAGATTTCTAAATTCCTTTATGAAATAGAGAACTTTGGTCTCGAGGACAAAAATAAGTGGCTTGGGGTTCATGCATTATAAAAGTTTTATGTGATTTTTTTTTCTAATTTCATTGGTAGAGTCTTGTCCATCTATTATTATTCTTTCCAACCTGTAGACTATTTGAACTGTAAGGAATATTCAAAACTTAAATATCAGGATCAAAATTTAGATTTAGATTTGTATATGTCTGTATTATCAGCCCTAGAAATGAATATAGTCAATACTCTTAGACTAATAAACAGTTGTTAAATAGTTAAGAAGTAGTAACAATTTCATTGTTAAAAAATGTGGAGGAGGTAGGGCAAATAGAACAGTAATTCTGAAAAGTAAAGAACTTGAAATATTTCATTTTTATTTTCAAGCGTCCCTGTCATAACTGATTATGGTTACTGAAAAACACAATTCTCAGGTGGGAGGCGAATAGGTAAAGTATGTTCTAAAGAATTATTTGTAAGGGAAGTCTTTTATATCTTACTGTTTAGAGGAAACATAGCTGGCAACATAGTTTAAATGTTAGTAATAGCATTATTAGAATGAATGCCTGAACTCTCCTAAATTTTTTTAAGAAGTCAATGAATTTATATATTTTACTGAAAGTAAATAATGAATAATTGTGACTTAAGGTTATCTTTTGAAAATAACACCTATTTTTTTATATTCTTAGAATGAAAATATTTAAAATACTGCCTTAAATTTCAATATCAGTTTGTTTATAGTGAATAAAAATAGCAATTTTTGATAGTTTATCAATGGTGTATTCTATTTCTTTCTTTTTTATTTATATTGGTCCTATTCGATTGTAATGTAATAGTTTTATGACTAAACTACTTGTTACACTTTCTAATTGCTTTATGTTAGAGACTTAATTAAAAAGCAAGTGTAAGATGATTGCTTAAGAAGACAGTCTGATAGTGTCTAGAAAGGAAAAAAAAAGTTGGGATTGAAGGTAGTGGGATGAAGCAAGTTAAGTTTATAGTATCATCTTGCTTCTCCAAAATTGGTGCAGATGACAGCATATTTTCTAGATGTTGAATGGAACACCGTAAGAGTAAAACCTGCAATAAAAATTAACTCCACTCTTTTACTTTTATGTTCCCATCAAATTTATTTCTGGTCATACTGATTAAGAAATAATTTTTGTTCTCATCAGAAAACTTTTAAGTGTTTTTCTGAAAGAAAGAGACACCAGGTACTGTGAAAAACTAATTTATAAAATTCCCATGAAAAACTACTGCTAGAGGTTTGTAAGAATATCTCTGACATTAGTGGTATTTTAGTTACCTAAAGTTTGACCATAGCAATAAAATATTTATTATGTAGACAGATGTATTCAGCTTAATTAGAAACTTTTTTTAAACCATTGTGCTCATCAGTGATAAGTACATTCAGGTTAGCAGGCAACCTCTAGGTGTGAATTAAAGGAGAGTTATCTGTTCACATTCTGTCACGTAATGACAACTATAAACCTGTAAGTTTGATACTAGGTTTTTAGGATGTTCTGATATCGGCCCTTGATCATTTTATTTATTTTTCATTTACTACTACTTTATCGAGGAAAAGGTGCCTCTATACCTGATTATAGATTTTAATTACCATCTCAATAATTTTCAAGCTAACTGAGCTAAGACATTGACTTGGAATGCAGCTTGCATGGGACAGTTTATAAACCACATTTCTGTCACACTCACACTGGAGAACTGTCCTAAAGACTTGGCAGGAGGCCTGACTGATTACCAAGAACAATTAAGGGTTAAATGTCAGGTGGCATTGTGTACTGCTTAGTGTTTAGCAGGTTTGATAGATACAGAAATGTGCAAATATTATGATTGCTTCACATGTTGGTGTGTCCTTATCTATGTTTTTCAAATATAATAAGCACATGTTCAAGCATTTACCTGTTTTTAGGGAGCTTTTAACTAAAATCTGTACATGCATCATACATGAGAGGTAAATAATAAAACCTGTTCTGATTCTTAAGCATATTACTCCTCCATGGAGTTGGAAGCTATTTCATATGGATTATTCATAATGCATTTAGAAAGCAAAATTACATTCATGGGTAAAGTCTGATTTTTATTGTCTGTTCTTTCCACTATCAATTCTTTAGCCTCCTAATGAGTATATTGTATAATGCAGATGTGTATTATGTAGTCTGAATTCCTTTCTTTTAATAGATTAGTGAAATAAGTATAACTGATGGATTTTTTTTCTTTCACAATTTGTTATTCTTTTATAATTTCAATGAGGTTAACCTACAGCATGAGAAATAAACCATTCTAAGTTTTTCTCTTGTAGTAACTCCCATATACTTCCAATATGCCACGTCTCTGATTCAGATGATAGAAATCAGATAAAAATATCATCAAATATTTAACCAAAGCATGAAATGTCTTCTGTCCTAATGGGAAAATTCTGTTGAACAAGAAATAGACTGAAATATAGCAAAAATCTTCCTTCCTTCATTCATTCTATCCTTCCTTCCTTTTCATTGATTGATGGCATCATCATTTATATGTAACATTTGCATGCTCTATAGATGAACCTGATCAAGTGATATTGGTAGAGTAGGAAAAATTTAAATTTAGACATATTTTAGGAGAATGCCTCCTATTCTTACATTTTATTCCACAACTGATAATGGTTCAAGAGAAGACCTTTTTATTCTTCCTGACATCTGTGATTTCTCCTGCAATTTGGAAGCTGTTCTTCCTTTCTGTTAGTATTATCTATTCTTTTCTTTACTTACTAGTTGAGAGTTCATACATCTCCTCTGGAAATACTGTGGCGTATGGTTCTGCTTGTCCAATAGGGGGGTGTTGCATTTCTCCACATTCAGTATCCTTTTCCTTTGGAGCCTGAGAGTAAAACCTCAGCAGTACTCCCTGCCTTTGCCAGCCTGAGGAGTCAGAGACTCAAAGTTGTTCCCAGCTCTTGCGCCTTCATTGTAGAGCTGCATTCTGCTCAGTGGGCTGCCGAGAAGGACCAGACCGAAACAAGATTTAGAAGAATTCTGGTGAGAACTGTTTATAGGGATATGGTATTTTAAAAGAATGTAGTAAACAAACAGAATTGTGGCATAAACAAAGATAATTAGCATAAACAATGTCGTTTTAGGACAGGTGGTTTAAAAAAACAAACAAAACAAAAAACCCAAATATGAACCCAATTTGAATGCTGCCAGTTTGGAACCACTGAACCTTAATCTGTACTTCATGAGAATTACCCAGGTTTGTTGATAAACTTGTTAACATGCGTTTTCTATGTCTTTTGTGTCATTTTCTGGTCATTATGCCCTTTTGTCACCCAGCTTGAAAGTAATTAATCTATTACAAGGTAGTTTAAGGACTTTTTGCCCATAAAACATGATAGAAGGAAAATTAAAAACAAAAGGTTGTAGATGTTCATAGACATTTGAAATCAGTGTCAAACCTTAAATCAATTCAGACCTGAACTCAGCTCATTGTATTGCAAATCTCTCTTTCTTTTATCTAAGTAATGTTTTAGTCACTTGGCTAAATTTGTGTTAATGCATTTACTTTTGTCTTGCCTTAAATTTCAGAGGTTTTTCTTTCTTTCTTTTTTTTTTCTTTTTTGCTGTGGCTGAATCATTATTTGTGTTATATGTTTATTATTTAATGTTACTTATTTCTTACTATTTTTCTCTGTAACTTAGTGAGGTGGTGCAGCAGTGTATAAATGTATCCGGTGATCATGCAATATGAGGATGCTAGTTATTGTGAACTACACTATCTAAATGTACTATGCCGTTGTGAAGAATTTTTTGGGGGAGACATTTAGGTTTATTACTAAATGACGTTTTCTCTTAATGCCTTGTACTGAAATGTTTTGACTTAAATGAAATGTGGAGTGTGGTGAACAGAAAGCTGTTTATTTTTCTTGCATTAAGGATCAAAGTTCTTTATTGAAGTTAAAAAGATTTTTCTCTTCGTTTTCTCATGGACAATGGGAACGAGGAATTCAAAGTGGGTATCTCTGTTATTCTGTGGCCCTTCTCTTTGCTGAAATGAAAGCATTTGTGAATGAGTTTTGGTTTCTTGGAGTTATAAAAATGTGTGTAAACTAGTAAACCATGTCTCATTCATGTGCTATGGAGATTTCTCGTACTTCAGGGACAAAAATAATTTGGCTACTAACGAATTAGGGCTACCTGCCAGTGCCAACACATAGTGTAGGTAAGAGGAACACTATAAAGAAAAGCTTCTGGCAGCAAATCCGTTGAAACTTTCATATGTAACAGCGTTTCTATTTCTGCTCTTCACATCTTTGAAAGAAAGTGTGTTTTAGAAAAGAAAATGTTAAAAAACAGAAGATATGATCTTTCTTAAAAATGTATGTGTAGCTCCACTTTAATATTTCTCATTGTGGAGATGCATAGGGTTTTGTTATGTTCTATGCACACTTGCCTCCCTTACCCATCCCAATCATTTCTGTCACATTGAAACCTAAGAATCAGATGCATTGAGAATAAATGTAACATTAAGAAATGAAATTCACTGCATGGAGCAAAAAAAAAAAAAAGGTCTCAAAACCTTGTAAGATTTTGATATTGGCAGTTTAAGGGAAATAGATCAGCTGGGGCACTGAGCAGCAATTTCATAAAGGATATGTCCTCTCATTTAGGACTTCAGGAACATTATTGAGAAAGGAAGGGAAAGAGTTAACTTGTGTTGCCTGTTGTTAATTTTTTAATGTAGTAGTAAAAGAAGACACAGACACAAATCATGTTTTCTTGGCATATTTTTAATCAAAATCTATTTCAAAATGTAGTCAGTATTTACTACCTATTTTGGCTTTATTTTCTCTTTTTGTATTAGTGAAGATTGAGATACCAAGGGGGTAGATTATTTGAGCACCGGTTGTAGAACTTTTGTAATGATCTTTGACTTACCATTTTAATCAATTTGATGTTTACCCAATAAAATAGCATCCTAATGAAAAAGAAACACAGCATTGAAAATGAGAAATAATGCCTTCAGATGAGAGAACACAAAATGAAAAAAGTAATTATTTATGCTTAGTTTTTCATTTACAGTTAATATAGATTGCTTGACAAAGTTCTAAAACATTTTTATTCTAATTGTAGAGTTAAAGTATTATTTGTTTGCCTAGAATTCTTCCTTTTGGTTATTCACCCTAGGCAAGAGTTTGTTGGGCAATGATTTACAAAGTCCAAAGACTTTTTTTTCACTCCTCTCCTGATATCCCTTTGTTTTTTTCCCTTTTTTTATTTGCTATTGAGTTTCATAATATGTTTGAAAAGAGGTTGCAGGAAGATGTCACATAAAATTAAGGTTAATATTTTCTTTCTTCTTTCTTATCTGTACTATAAGAGACCTCTGTTAAAGATTTGTTAGAATAATGTATAGCATTCCTATTATTTAGTGTAGAAAGGAATGAACTGGTGCTCAAACTATTCAATTTCTGATTCATTTACTAATTCAACTTTGACCTTGAATCTTAACTGAATATACAATATCAGATTCAGATTCTTTGTCATTTCTCTCACAGTATCATCAGGATGTGGAGAAAACTTTTATGCAAAATTCAAACTACCAATAATCAGAACACCTGGGAATGGAAAAAGAAGGATAATGAATGCTATTTCTGAGGGTAGAACTTCTGTTTCCCTCTAGTTGTAAACATAGCTAGAATTTGGAAATAGAGGTAAAGGTATTGCTTTTTAGAAACCTAAGAATTATGGAAAATAAATATTGGTAGTATAATTATTTCTAAAAATCTTAGCATTACTAGAAAAATAAGATGGATCTAATTTTACCTATAAACAGTTTAAGAATATTTAATGTTTTATAAGCATTCTTCTAGAGAAATTAAAACATCCAAAAGACCCTGACAGCAGTTTAAAGAATCAAAGTGAAGGAGCAGAATATTATTTGGACTTTTAAAAGATAATTGGGAGTCATTAACAGTTATGTGAAGGATTATTTTAGGGAATGTAATAGTTAGATATAATATACATACAAAAGTTAGGAATTCAGGAGAAACTTTTTCACTTATAGACCAATTGATCTTTTGAATGAATTGTACCAAATTCTGATGAAGCTGCAATTTTGGGAAGAAAATCTTGAAAAGAAGAAATATTTCATAGAAATACAAACATGGTTCATTTCCATTATCTCATTTGCAACACAAAATCCTATGGCATGTGCTACAGAGAAAAATAATATTTCAGCTTTAAAAACCTGAAGGAGGTATTTTGGTGCATATTTAATGGACAATTTGAATTGAAGAAGTTGGGTGAATCAAGGTATGCTTGAGTAACATTTGGGGATATTTGAGATTTCAGGCTGAGATAATGAGTAAGTTAAGTGTTAGAGGCGTAGGCATACATTTCAAATGAACAGGTTTGTGCGTGTGTGTGTGTGTGTGTGTGTGTGTGTATGTGTGTGTATTTTAGTATTTCTCCTAAAAAATAAAATAATTTCCTCTTTTTGGTTAAGGTTTATACTTGCCAGTATCTTCACTGATTTTTCTGGAAGTGTAATGTAGTAGAAAGTGTTAGCTGGATGTAAGATCTCAAGTTCTAGTTCTTCTTACAAACTGAGAGCTCTTTGGGTCTTAGTATATGCATCTGTAGAAGAGAAGGTAGGGTAGATAATTTCTAAAATCTGTCAATTCTAAAATTTCATTACTTTGAACTACATTTGAAAGGTCCCTAGCTCTTAACTCTAGTGGAGAGAATCCTGGCATTTATGCAGCTATAAATTGTCTCCTATAAGCAGCCTTTATATATAGGGTCACTTCAGTTTAGCTGTCAATGAGGTGTCATTGTACAAGAACAAGCAACCATAGTATATCTTAGGAGTTTTCAATTTAAATACTATGTGTAATTCTTATTCAGGATGAAGTGCCCCCAAATTTGCTCTGAGCTGTTTGAAGTGTTTCAGAAGATCAGACTCACATTCTGTGTGCTTAAAACTCTCAGACATCAGATCATCACCCTTAACAATTACAAATACTGTAAAAGATAAATTATGTATGGCTTACTGAACAAGGCACTGTGGGGGAAAATGAAAAGCATGAGAGTAGCACTTTAGGTCAAAGAGCTGAAAGTCTATTTATTTATAAGATAAGATAAAAGAAAAAAAGAAAGATTAGACAACAGAGCATTAGGACAACACGGAGGCTGTGGACAGTATATGCGTCTTTGTATGAATAAATAAAACATTGAGCTGGAAAGTAGCAAGGTCAACTAAGATTATAAATAGGTAGTCCAAGAAAGATTTTGAGTGCTTCTCAAAATTAATTAAATAACTATTAGCATTAGCATCAGGCCAGCCACCTTGATATGCATTGCACAGTAGTTGCTGGTTGACAATTTGAAGAAGAGAAATGTTAAACCCTTTGAGGCAAGAGAGTAGAGCAACAACCAATGAAAGATACATTAAAAAAAAAAAAAGCTATATTATCGGAGAGGACAAGCTTCACATAATGTTAATATCTTTTTGTTTGGCAGATTGCATGCTTTTTTTTTTAACACACTGTTGGGGAAAAAAAGTGTAGTTATACCATGAGCAACATAGTCTTTGACTCCACATCTAAACCTTCTGTATTATCTCTACTTTGAAAATATATCTATGTCTATGGTATCATGAAATCTTTGCATAAATTAGTTCAAGTTTAAAATACAGGTTCATATATTTGGGATAACATAGGAATTTGCTATGTTACAATTAATATTTGCATAATAATTATGATGTAGAGTTTTTAAAATTCTATTCCTGCCACTTTTAATTCAGGAATAAAGAATATTACTTTCTTATTCTTCTTGTATAGATATGAAAATTGTAAGAAAAAAAAGAAAGAAAAGAACCTTACTGAACCAGAACTACATTTAGAACTAGGACCAAAGAGAAATGTGCAAATATCCTACTGTTAAATCAGAAAGAAAATCTGGAAATCATCCAGTTGGGCAACTTACTACTAATATATTTCATAATGCAGCATTCAGTTATATACAGAGTTGGCATATGTTCCTACGGTTTCTAAATTAAGAATTAAAACTTTGTGATGTATAAGTCCCTTAAATTATTTGGGTTTCAGCCATGCATCCATGAAATGGACTTAAAAATAAATATAAAATTATTTATTCCCCAATGCTAATGAGCCAGCTTAAACTTATGAAAATTTATAAAAATATTTGGATATCTCTGAATGCAAGCCACTGAATTCAGATTTTTTAAAACTAGGGTTAATTTTTGGCACATGTTAAATGATCAGCATTTTAATTTTTTTTTATAACATACTAGTCAGATATTTGAAAATTATGTTAGCATATAAAATAATACCTGTAAGAAATTGGTTGACCTATTTTTTAGTTTTGTAGTTAATATAACTATAATCATTTTAAGTGCACTTATGCTTATCGATCCCAGGTAAGTTGTATAGTAACAGTGCAGCTATAGTTTTCTCTTGCGGCTTACTACTAATTAAATATCCTAAAAACACATCTCTTGTCATTTTAAATGTAGAATGTCTGGTACACTAATAGTTGTTTTTTGCAAGTATCTATCAAGTATTTAAATAATTAATTTGCTGATTTAACATATTCCTTTGCTTTAAACTGTGCAAATTAAAGCTCATGTATTGGTGCATAATCATGAGAATGAGTTATTTTATGGAATAAATTATTGAACAACTAAAACAGTGATTTTCTGTTAATGTAAAAAGGTCATTGCTTTTTAAAGTATTCTTTGTACAAATATTTTGAAAACTAGAATATATTAAATAATATATACAAATCCAGTACATTATAGATTTTTATAGTACAAGCAAAATAAGAGGTTTTGCATTAGCTATATATTCTTTAGACTGTAAGTGAAGCTTGAGGAAATACATAGATTTCTTTTTATGGGCAGCTGTATAACAAGCAAACAAAATCACCCAAGAAACAGAACCCTTATTTTTGATATAAAATTGTTTTCGCTGATATAATCTGTTGAAAGTCAGAAGCCATCCAAAGTGCTGATACCAATTTAAGAAGATGATCTTTTGCCTTAATTATACATCTGGGAAATATTAGCTGAACATTTTGTGGAGAACAGTGAATACCTTAGTTGCCAGTTGTCTAAAATGCTGCTAATGATCGACATAGTGCCAGTGTTTTGATGGCTAAAACCTAGGCTGAATATGAATACAAAGAACACAGTTGGAAAAAAAAAAAGCGCACATATTATACAAAACAGATTTCAACCATCTGCTTGGCACTTAAGTTTGCGACTATAGGCGATATATGAAAGAGACCACTGTCCACGTTATGAATGGTATCACTTTTATTGGTACCTTAGAAAAACCATAGGGTTTTGAATGCCTGTATAACCAATGATTTTCTTCAGCTGAATAATGAAAACAAGGGCCTCAGCCAAAATTTTGTTCCCCCCCCCCATAATCTCTTCTATGTCAGTCTCCTTGTCCTAGCAAAATGGGTTTCACAAATAAAGTAGATCTTAGTGCTACACCTCAGGATATTAAAAGATACCAGACAACACTAGGCAAGTGGCCCTTAGGATGAGAACCCCAGATGGTTATGAGATAAAATACTGTTTGCTTTAGGAATAGGTTATATTCCTGAGTCTGTTGCCTGAATACTATGGTGCATGTCAAATTAGCATGGAAGTTAATGGTCCAGAAGCACTTCTGAATTTAATGCTTGCCCATTTGTTCTGAATTTATAGTATTAAATCAGAGCAGTACTGTTTCATCACTAGTTCAGTAAAGGAAAATCATGCTATAGATATTAAATTATAGGCAAAATCTAATTATTTGACCCATTTCATTTATCTAAAGGTGAGGGAGAAATCCCAAAGTGCTCAATAGAAGAATATCCATAAATATTACATACTAGAAGCTTTTACATTTGTAGAATAGTTGGTAAGAGCTATTATAGACTGTTCCTTAGCCCATAGTAGGCAAAATGTACGGTTCTTATATATTTTCTTTAGCTGAAATGTATTTTGTGTTTTTAAATATTAGGAAAATTGAGCTATTAGAATGTGTTAGCTTATTGTTTTACCTAGGTTTTATGAATTGCAAAATATATATTGAGGCCTTCTTAGTGCTTGATGAAGAAGTATGTGATTTAGGAAAATATAAAGAAATGCTGTCAGAATCCCTCTATATTTGTACTTATTTCCAATATGGTAGACACTACCCACGTGTCATTATTGAGCACTTGAAATGTGGCTAGTCTGAAATGAGATGTGCTGTAAGTATAAAGTACACACTGGATTTCAAAGACTTAGGTTGCAAGAAAGAGTGCAAAATACCTTATTAAGGTTTTTATATGTTGATTATATGTGGAAATAATATTTGGGCATATTGGCACAAATAAAATATATTATTAAAATTATTTTCACTTGTTTCTTTTTATTTTCTTAATGTGGTTACTGGGAAATTTAAAATTACATGTGTGGCTCATATTTGTGGTTCACATTGTATGTCTATTGGACAGTGCTGCTTTATACCTTTCTGTGGATGGGGAAAATGAATACCTCTATCTGTATCTAGATTCCAGTAGTTCACAGCTCAGCAGGGTAACAATAAGTCAGAAAGACATAGGTTTTTATTAAGTGTCTTTCTTCTTAGCTTTCTTCTATGAGAAGGTGAAATTTTATCCTTTTTTTAAAAGCCGTAGTAACACTCACTGGCACGGATATGTATATTATTTACTCCATGAATACTGTCACTTTATCCAAAATTCCATGGAGTTACAATGAAAATGAAGATGTTTGCTTAAGAACTGTATAAATTGTTTTCGAGATTATATGTTTGAAATGGGCAATTACTTTTTGAAATGCCACTATGTGTGTCTTTAATTTCTCCATTGAACTTTAAAAGAAGTTTGTGGTTGGGTAGAAATACCTTCAGCTTATGTATCCCAGATGATACGTATAATTTCTTAAATTGACCCATAAGATGTGATCCAAGCTTTCACCATACATATGGAGATACACTTATAGAGATAGATATAAAGATAGAGCTAACATTCAGTATGTACTTATATGTTGCACACTCTGTTATCAATTGTTTTACATGCATTATTTCACTCTGGCCTCACAAAGTCTTGTTTTTTATGCCCATTTCACAAATGAAGAAAATGAAAAATAGTGAGAGTTGCCTAATTTCTCTCAGGAAATAACTGGCAGAGAAATAAACCCAGACGTTCCAACTCTAACCGTCACTCTTAGCCATCACATTATAGTATTGATCTATTTAATAAACTACTATAATTTTACAATCTTTTATTTATTTTAATAGGAGAAATTTCTTCAACAAATATATTTTAAAACTCACAATTCTAGGTATTATATTAGATGCTGAATAAATATCGAAAATGCAGACAGTATAAATGACATACCGGGATTGCGATATGAACTTCTAATTTTTCTGAATGAATTAAGTGATTTATGGCACAAGGTGATAAGCTAGGAGGTGGTCCATATCCAGACAAATGGGCACTTACATAAAAGGTTTCTCATTAATAACTACTTGGAACTGTTTTTGAGAGATACTTCTGATGTATTTCTCAAATTTTTTTTTTTTTTTTTTTTTTTTTTTACAGTGAGCCACCTACTGAAATACTATTTTTACAGACAGGCAGTGTCTTTGCTCAAAAAGTTTATCTGATTAGTTTTTGGTAGCTCAGTGGGCAGAAAGCCTCTTTACTGTATAGTAATTTTTAAGTATGTCAGTGTTCATATCATATGGTGATATTAATATGGAAAACTTTGTCATGAATTGGTAAAAGTATAAGTAATGTGATATTAACCCTTTAATCTAACTTGTGGCCTTGATGTTCTAATTTTATTGGGTAGCAGGAAGGGTATGGTAATTTTGAGTAGAATACTCAATTAGGTATGATAATAAAATAATTTGACTTGTAATATGATTACAGGTTTATGGGAACAATAAGGCATTTAGGAATGGAAATAAATCTCATTGTTTTAGACCACTGGACTTTTCAGTTTTAGTACTACATTAGTATACATTAGTGTAGGCTTGTAGTGATCCATGGATCTCTGTTTTAAGTCTTGATCTTTTAAGTGTTGTTCCATATGTAGATATGTCTGAGGCTTCTGGTGCTTTCTTACATTTCTTGATACCTTACTAAGGAGGGGCATATGACTTTGTAGTCATAAGTGGACTTTGGAGTTAGACTGCTTAAATTTATTTTACAGTGCCACTATTAGCTATGCAATCTTTGCAAGTTACATAAACTCTCCATGCCTTAATTTCTCCATCTGTGAAATGGGAATTATAGTAATTCCCATATTTAGGTCATTTTACTGCTTAAATAAGAAATCACATGTGACTTAGCATGTTTAGGAAGTATATATTATTATTTTTCTTTAAAGGATTTTAATCATTTAGAAGGAGTTCCAAGGATACTCCACATAATATGGCAGGTAAGATTAGACTGCATATGGTTATGTAAATATCAAGTACTTAGTAATTTATATTGAAGCCAGTCGTTTTTACAGGATTTATTGCAATTACAACTGCATCCTAAAAGGATGAAAAAACATTTAAAATATCATTTCATGTAACTACTTATACATGTATTTATTATATAAGTATGCATTTTAAACATATACGTATATAGATCATATGTGTATATTGTATATACATATGGAAAACATGTGGTACATATATATGTGTAATATATACAATGAGTGATTTTGTGGCATGAATATTGTGAATATGTGTTTGTATAAATAAAATGAAGGAAGAGAATTATTTCTAAAACTAAAACCTTGGCTGAGACTACATCTGAGTTACCTTAGTTATAATGAGGTTCATGGTCATTATTTTCTGAAGAAAAGCTCGCTGTTGTACTGGTAATCACAATTGTTTTGAGGGTCCTTGATGTCTGAGGGAGTAATTTATTTTATGAATTCTTAAATTGTCTTCAATAGAAGTATTACAAAATTCAGAGGCATTCTTTACATTGCCATTTTTAGTCGAGACCAGATAAGAGAAAGACTATTGAATAACTTAGTGGAAGAAGACATTTCTATAAGTAGCTAAACTAATGTTTGCCAGGTATGTAGATTTCTTGGTGAAGGGATACAGGCAGAGATCTAAGAAAAGGCTAACAAGTCCCTTACCAGTTACATCCAGGCTGTTGCTAAGAGATGAGGAACAATCAGTTCTGGACTAAGTTGTATTCTTGCCTAGATTGAGGGCCCTCCCACCTCTGTCTTTAAAATTACTCCAGGTTTAGGAGTATATAGCAAAGCAAGAATTTTCCTCAGGAAACACTTTTGGATCTGCTCAAGTACCTGAAGAGCATCCCAGTGATATCCTAGAGTTCAGCATAGTACAACATAGTAGGAGTTATGTTCATTTAAAGCATATTAAAACTTTATATTATTCATTGTCCATTCTGATACATAAATGTTATTTCTGCAGATTTTGAGCAGTACTTCATTTCATTGAGTCCTCCAGATTCATTTATCTTTGAAAGCCATCCTAAGTTAACTAAATGAATTAAATTAGGAGATAAGGTAATTTTATATGCTTTTACATGATTTAGTTGCACATCTACATTTAGAGTGATGTAGACATTCATTTAGAACACTTTAGTGAACACTTGCTATTTGAATACCAGTAGTCCTCCCTTATCTGCAAGGAATATGTTCTACGACCCACAGTGGATCTCTGAAACCGTGGATAGTACTGAACTCAATACAGTATATGTTATGTTTTGTCAATTTGATAACCGAGATGGCTACTAAGTGACTAGCATATACAGTGTGGATACACTGGACAAAGGGATGATTCACATCCACGGTGGGCCGGAGCAGGATTGCCCGAGATTTCATCATGCTACTCAGAAAGGTGCACAATTTAAAACTTATAAATTGTTTATTTCTGGAATTTTCCGTCTAATATTTTCAGACTGCAATTGACTGTGGGTAACTGAAACTGTGGAAAGCAAAACCGCAGATAAGGAAGGACTACTGTAATTTGTCTGGCAGGGTAAAAGTACACATCAATGTGAATTAAAGGAGTGGGAGTAATATAGGGAAGGACGAAGAATAAAGAAGACATTTCACAATTTATCACTTTATCAATATGAGAAAATCATTTTAAAAATACTACTGTCTTCCATTTGCAAACTAAAACTTGTCTTCAAAACGAATAGCTTTGATTTTGGCATAATTATTTTAGAATTGCTGTTTCTGACAACATTTAGGCACTTATCAATCATGATGGCAAATCTAAGTCATTAGTCCAGAAGATTTTTGATTTTACATTAATTATAACTGAAAACATCCTGGTCATTTAAAAAATGTTACAGTTTATTCAGATATATAACCCTTCATTTTTCTGTCATTATTTAACTTCAAAAAACTCTGTATGTACAGAAAAGTTGTAAGAATAGTACAATGAGCATCCATATATTATACTTTTCACTATTAACTTTGGCCTTTTTGCTTTCTCTCTTTATATTTTTCTTTTCTGAAGGAAAGAAAGTGCGTTGAGGCTAACACTCCTAAAAACTAGGACATTCTCCTATATAACCACAATAACATTAACATATGCAAGTAAGTTAACAATACGGTAATAGTATTTCATGTATAGTCAATATCCACATTTTTCTAATTGTTCTATTAATGCCTTTTATAGATCTTTTATCTTTTTAAATCAAGGATCAATTAAGTCATCAGGTAGTACATTTAGATATCATGTATTTCTAGGTCTCCTTATATTGTACATAGTACTCTGCCACTCTTTGCCTTGAAATTGACATTGACATATTTGAAGAGTCTAGGCTACTTGTCTCATATAATGTCTCACAATCTGAAGTTGTTTAATTGTATCCTCATGATTAGATTTAGGTTAGATACAGAGCTTTTTCAGGCACTATTGGACATCATCTTTTTAAATATCACTTGAGATTATAATTAGATTTGTCAGAAGTGGGTACCTACCAAGTTCAGATTTTCGTGTACCACATACACGGAGACTTTTTTTTTTTGGCTTGCAGTTAGAGATTTAATTTGAAATCAGAAAGCTATCTGAGCTATGGCGATTTGTCTTGCATAGAGCTGTTTGGCACTAGTTGATCTAGTTGAGGAAATAGGGCTTCCCTAGTCCAAGAAGTCATTGCAACTTATCTGTTAAAGTCTACTCTAAAGATAGCCATAATGCCAATTTTTTTTACAGGTAATAATCTAAAAATATTGATTACAAAGTCTGTGTACTAGCATGGCACTGCAAAAGTATATTTTGGTGGATTTCATACTTACAACTACAGTGTTCACACTTTTTGAGAAAATGCTAGATGACAACTACCTCAGGAAAAAAAAATTGAACTCTTCCTCATTCACCATTCTCACAAATTGAAAATCAGAAGTAATCTTGTTTAAAATTTTTAAAACATTTCACAAGTTTTGAAAACAATTAGAAGCAAGTACATGCTATTCTCTATATTAACTCTGCTACATTACTATTTTAGAAATATATGTCAACTACTCTAACTACTTTATACCATGCGTCTCTATTAAGAGAATTTGTCAGTTTGAAAATTGCCCCTATTTAGAGGTATAAACAGGCTGCACAGGCTCTAGAGTCAGATGACTCTATTCAGATCCAAGCTGTACATTTCACTAGCTGTGTGATACTGAGCTAATTACTTAACCTCTCTGAATTCCATTTTTGTCTTATGTAAACTGATTATTTATGGTTATTAAGTAATTGAATGTATATAAACTGTTTAAAATTGGACCATGGACATAGTAAGCACTAAATAAACATTAGCTATTTTTATTGATGGTGAATTGTCAATATTTGCAGTAACTAAAGGGAATTCCTGAATGGCACTTAGAAGCTGGAACAGGTTTTTAAAGCAATAGTAAAATGTACATTCTTTCATGAAGTATTTATTGAGTACCTGTATGTGCTAGACACTGCTAGCTTCTAGAGATTTAAAAATGAAGAGGACACATATGACTTTTGTCCTCATCAAGCTTATAGTGTGTTAGGGGAGACAGACAATAAGCAAACAATTGCAATAAAGGCAAATGTAAAGGGGGAAGTAAGTTCAAGGTGTTATGGAAGAATACAAGGAGACGTATTCTTGTTCTGTGTGTTAGAGAGGGCCTTTTTCAGGAGGAGGATGAGAATAAAGATGAAGAATGGTGGAGTTTTCTAGACCTACACAGTCGCATGGGCCAGGATCGTGGGCTCGAGAGAAAGATTGTCTAATTTACAAGTCTGGTTCCACCATATGCAAAAGTTAACCACCTTTAGCAAGTTAACCTCTCTGTGTCTGCCTCAGTTTACTCATTTGTGAAGCAGAAATAAGAATAGTAGCTATCTCATAGGGTTATTTTGAGGAGTAAAAGAGATGTTCATGGACAACTAAGAACTATCCTTTTGAAATTTTAAGTACCCAATAACGGCTGCTTTATCAGAGGGTTCAGCTTGTCCTAAGTCCTGATAACACTAGTGTAACCAAGGACCTAAAACACCTTCATTTATTTCTTAGATGTAAATTTCCTTGCTGCAAATTTCCTTCAGCTTTCGTCCTTCTTCCCCTGTAAATACACACAGAGCTTTCTTTTGTAGGTTTACATGAGTGTGATCTTCAAAACACAAGTCAGAATATCAAGCTGAGCATATTTATATTTTTCCTTGGTGTATTAATAAAAATGGCATTTTGTGAGAGCAAAAAATAACCTGGCCAAATTGCTGCATTCAGGTAAATTTTAAATGGGTTTGAATGAATTAAAAATGAAGCCTTCTACCAGTGTTCTTGGAAAGTTTATGGAACAAAGTCTGCTTTACCAATGTGAACAACTTAGCCATTTTCTCGGCATGTTGCTCTCTTCCCCACATGACTCAGTAACGTAGTTACATTTATTGGTTGTTTACTTACTTTTAATGCCCTTCATTCCACTAAGGTTTGTGAGGGGTGAGAAAGGGAGCTCCAGAATGCATGGTTTGAATTGAAAAGAGGCATTGTGTGGTCAGAGTGAGGATGAGTGGAGAAATTGTAGGAACTTTGGTTTTGAACAGCCTGTTGATTGTCCCTTTTATTAAATGGAAACGCTAAAGAATGATTTAATTTGATTAAACTGTTAAAGTTGTTATTATCCTGTTCATTGATGGCATCTGATAAACTTCAATGCTTTTATTTAACTGTAAGATTTCTAAATATAACATTTTCTGTTGGTTCAATACAAGCTGTCATGTTATGTTAGGTCTCAAAAATAGTAATTCTCAAAATTGTTTTCAAAGGTATTAGATATCATCAGGTAAAAACATATATGTTCATAAAAATTAAGAATTGTGCAAATATAGATTGTACTTATCCTGACATATGCTATTTAATTATATACTCTTTTGTGACTTTACTTATGAGCAGTTGGATTTTGTTTTGTTACAAAGGTTTTTTTTTTTTTTTTCTTTCACAGTAGGATTAATAATTTGAACAGCTAAAAGGTTCGTTTTCACTTTTTCTATATTGGATACTTATTGTCAAATGCTCAGACAAAGGCTAGCCCCATGATGTATGAACTTTGACTTGTACTTTGAAGGCCTCTGAATTTAATTGGCTATCTGATATTATTCAGCTCACAGCACAGAATTTTTTTATTAAGGCAAAAAATAAGGATGGGAGATAAATGAAGCTACATTATCTTTTATTAACAGTTTTTTAACTGACAGTGTTTGGTTTTACTTTTTTTGTTTTTCATTTATATCAGTGCTCAATGTATATCTTAGTTTCCACAATGTAACATTTTATATTAGCTTGTTGTTTTTACCTTTTTTTTTTTTTTTTTGAGACAGGATTTTTACTGTCTCTGTTCCCCAGGCTGGAGTGCAGTGGCATCATCACAGCTCACTGCAGCCTCAAACTCCTGGGTTTAAGCAATCCTCGTGCCTCAGCCTCCTGTGTGGCTGGGACTACAGACACACACCACCATGCTCAGCCTATTTTTCTATTTTTTGTAGAGGCAGAGTCTTGCTGTGTTGCTCAGGCTGGTCTTGAACTCTTGGCTTCAAGTGATCCTCCTGCCTTGGCCTCCCAAAATGCCAGGATTACAGGTGTGAGCCACCATGCCTGGCCTTGTTTTTTTCTTTCCTTTTTTTTTTTTTTTTTACCAATTTTAATGTGGAAATAATACATAACTTGAGGGAAATGGACCATTATTATTTAAGGAGTTGCTCTATGCAGGATAATTCAAATACTCTGCTGATCTACTTTGAATTTCTGCATGTAGTTGAAACACTACATTTTTTAATGTATAGCTTTTCTATGTTTTTATTTTGTTTTTTATAAGTCAAAATTTTAAAAAAGATTATCAAAAAACCAATTAATTTATCATAATTTATATTTGTATATTATTTTAGTAATTATATTTATTTTCCATAAATTATTAATAGCTAATTAATTATGAATTGACAGTGTTTACATAGTAGTGGATAACAGAAATTAAACATCTATATGATGGGCACTTTTCTTTGAATTAACTGATTCTTAAGGGTCCACGTTTTTATTTAGTATCTATTACCTGATACTTTTCTTAGTTGTAAGACCTTGGATGCTTAAAGATCATTATCAGAATTATAACTACAATTTTGAAAAAATTAAAACCAGGTGTCTGTCCTACTTTATACAAGAGTGACCAACATTAATTTCCTTATTTATAAATGAAATAAATAATGAAAAATTAAGGAATAATGTTTATATTCTTTTATAATAAATGCATACTTTTCTGTATTTTACTTAATACAATTTAATGATGAATAAACATGCATAAAATTATTTTTATAAGTTTAGAAATTCAGATATTTAATAATAATGTTAAAGGTGAAAAATGCAGTACATCTTCCCAACGTCAGTTTGTTGGATTTTAATATTAGAGTTCTATTTCAGTTAAAGTATGACTTGTCAATTCCCATAAAATTCCTTGGCCACACACAAGGACTAAGCAACGTTAAGGCCAGAAAAGAAAATCTACATTTCTGCCTCAAAGGGTCCTCTGCTAATAGATATTGAATCTCTGAGATCTCGATTTTCTTGGCTGCTTGGACTCACTGCAGATTCTGTGTTTTTCCTGGTACCTGGCCCTGCTCAGACTTCTTTGCTGTTCCTCTGTATTTTCTCTGGGCTGATTTGGCTTCCCTTCAGGTTTTGTTACCGTATTTCTCCTGGGAGACTTGCTGTAATCCAAGGTCCTCATCATTTGCCCAACGGATTTTCACTAGGGAGTTCCATGACTCTTAGATACCATAGTTCCGTCCTCTCCAGTTGCTCCTTGATGCTCTTGTTACTGTAGAGTGCATTCCATGACCATCTAATGGATACTAAATCTTTTGGGTTCTGGAAAATGGAATGCCCTTTTAGAGACAAATGAATTTCAAGGTGAGCTTCTTTGTGACTTTGTGAGGATCTCTCTGTTTTGTGGAACATACGGTATCAACACACTAAAAGTGGTAAATAGAGTTTGGTTTGACTCATGACCTTTCAAGTATAAGTCATTTATAGCAGACTATCAATGGTTCTTAAAGACAGAGTGCAAGCAAACAAAAGTACTGTTTTTCAAGTTTGTTAAAGATAGATTTTAACATCATAGTTTTTTTCTTTGGGACGAAATACAGATTTTATAACTTGTCCTTAAAATATGATAGAGAGATTGTGGGCATATATAACCTGTGAAGTAAACAGGAAAATCAAAATAACTGTTTGTCATGTTCATCATCATTTTAATAAGGTGAAGTATTTTTCACTAATTATGAAAAGTATAGTTTCTCAAATGTTGGATCTTGTAGCCCTATTTAATGTATATATGTATGTGTGTGTATATATATATATATGTGCATGTGACGTAAGAATGAAAGAGAGGGAAAGAAAGAGAAGAGGAGAAAAAGAAGTGACAACTAGGAGGCAAACAGAGAATGATAAAAATGAGAGGGAGTGCCTTTAGTAAAATACTATTAATTCTCCACAGAAGTGATATACTTTCCAGTGGAAAGGATACTTCTCTTTCTCTCAGAAGTAGAAGTTACCAGAGAACCAAGAAGGAGTCTCTGCCAGAGAGGTTATGTAGTTTACTTTAGGTGAATTTGAATGATTGCTATAATGACAAAGAAGTTTGCTAATTTATAAGAATTTTTGGTAACATTGATGCATATGATTCATACTATAATCCTCTTGGAAAAACAAAGCAAAGAATGTTGAAATTTTAAAATGAAGTTCTCTAATTGTGATTGTCCTAATTTTTTTTTAATATTTATTAGCAGATCCTTTGTTTCTTTTTCTTTCTTTCTTTGTTTCTTTCTTTTTTTTTTTTTTTGGTGCTGAAGGTGATAGATAAGAATTGTGAGGTCCTTTCTGGCATACAACAAAAAGTTTTTTATCCTATTAATTAATGAAGATCTATTTCAGGTCCTCTTTGGAATAGGTTTCTTGGTATTCTCCTCTCTCCTGAAATTGGTGAACCTTACAACCCAAGTTTTCTTGAGAACCAAGCTTCTCAAAGGCTTTTTTCTAAGTTGATCATTATGATCTTATAAGCAGAACTCAAGGGCGACCTTGTCCATATACTATTTGACACTACTAAAAAAATATTACTCAAGTCTATCATCAAAATCATCCTTCTTTGTTAGGACAAAAATGTATGTCTTAATGCTTTAAAACAAAGAAACAAAGTACTATAGGGAAAAAACATGGAATTTTGAATACACTAAACATAATCTACAAATTTGGTTGTCTTCACTGGAACATTTATTGAAACCTATGAACTGATAAGATTGTATATCTTTACAATATTTGCTCTTCCCATGTAGATGATTCCTTGTCTGGGAAGCACAGCTTATTGTTTTTCCTCTCCTCCCAGTAGGTATATTCCACTCTTTGAGAAGTACTACAGTAAAGCAAGAGAAAGAAAACTTGTTTAATGTATTAAATAGCATTCCCTAATGAGAGGAACTTTCTTCTTATAAAACCCATTTACTTCTTGGAAGATGGAAGATATACTGTAGAATACAAAACTAAAAATGCCTATATAAAGAGATTCTATTTATGTGAGTGGAGGAATATCACTCCAGATTCAACCAAATTCAATAAAAAGTATCTGAGTAAATAAATGAATTGGTTAGCAATTAAAATATCAAGTCTTCCCAGTGTCATGGAATATCACATTGATTGTGGATATGGTAAGCTCCAGCATGTTACTTCCCTTACTGAGCCTGTCCTCACAGCAGCCTATAGGGCTATTACTCGGCTACTATAACCAGTATTGCTATATTAGTTGTTGATAGCCAACATTTATTCTCATTGATTGGTGTCATATGCGTTTACCTTTGTGAGATATTTTAGTTATCATCTTTAGTTACACTGTAGGTTGTTGTAAGGATTAAAAGAAATAAAATATTATGACATAACAATGTCAGAGCAACATATACAAGTATAACTTGTGTCAGTTTGTTTCAAAGATAATTTTATGTATAGGAAAATTGGGATAAATGGGTCAAATTTTATATCACATCCCCAAAAATGTTATTAGATTTCAAATGTATTTTTTTCCGGTAAAATCATTTATGACATAGGATATTCTGCTTCAAACAGTGTAATGTGGTTATAAATAAATCTCTTAAATAAAATTTAAAAACAGCACTGTAATAACTTTCCTACATACGGATCACTATTTACAATTTACTGTTCATCTTCATATTTAAGTTGACCATGAGATAGGGTTTTCAAAGGAGAATACTGTTTCTGTCACCTATCATTAAATTACCAATTATATTCCAAAATTACATGTGAAGTTTTTCTTGCTATGTAAGACAGTGTTACAGAAGATGATGTTAGGGACTAACTATGAACCACTTTCCTATAATTTTAATATTAGTGAGATGTTAAAAATCATAGTGGTGCACCGCTTGCTCTCCACTAAAATTAACTCTTCAGTAAATGAATTCAAATATAACACACACGATTATTAAGGCATTGCACACATTTTTGGTGTGTGAGAGAAATTTCACTGAATTCTACCTATAATAGAGAGCCAAAGCATTGTACCAGTATCTGAGGTCATAATTTGTGGTTACATTATGAAAACATTGTATTGCTATTATAATTGTAAAAACTAAAATTTATAACATTTTTGTGATACTTTGTTGGTACAGTGCATGGAAAATACACCATTGCATGAGTTTTCTTTTAACTAGTTTCATAAGACAGGAATAAAAGAAGTTTAAAATTAAAATGATATGAATTTAACCATATGAACTTAACCAAGCTTTTTTTTATGTTAAAAAGTACCTTATTGAAGTATCAATTATTTGATGATCTCAAATCAATAGTGATAATTTAAATATTTTTAGAAAAACATAATCAAAACAATTCCCTACTATATTTATTCTGTGAATTGCTGTGATCCATTTTTTTTTTCAAAATATCTTTCCTTTAAATTTAACATTTTAGCAAATATTCATTTATCCTCTAAAGATATGGAAGGATAGGCTACTGGTTGTCTATAAGTTATAGGCCTTACAAATGTAATTTTTCTCTATTGTGCTTGATTTAAAAATGTATCACTTTTACTCATAACTGAGGAATAGCTGATAGAAAGGGAAAGAAGGATTTTTTGTGTTTTTACCAAAATTTCACCATGATTTGTCAAATTATAAAGCCTTTGTAAATTTAGTTTCACATAATTTTTTCTACCATGTCACCTTGTGTAATTTCTTTATGTTAAAACCTGGTCCTAGGACTGGAAAAAAAAATTCGGGAAGATTTACTACAACAGTAGGTACATGCTAAGAAAGTAGTGACTACAAAGTATATCAAATATGAAAGAAGCAATAATGTGATACTCTTCATGTGGCTTAATCACTGATGTTAAATTCATGTAAGATTTTTGATGGTTCTGTAACATTCATAAATTGGGAAGATCACTCAAACATTCAAACATACCTAAATATTTTATCTTGGTTCAATTTGGTAAATATCTGTTGAATGTTTACTAAATGCAAAACCTTTTTAGGCAACATTAGTAAAAAGATGTGACAAAAATTCTCCCTCAACATTGCTCATTTGAATACTAGAAATGTTTATGCAAACATCATAAGACCATATTATGTAACAACTACAATAGCTACCCACAAAATGCCATGGGAACTCAAGAGGGGAAAAATAAATTCAAACTGTGAAAACTGGATAAGGTTATATTAAGGTGGTGGCTTTTTTTTTTTTTTTTTTTTTGTTGAGACAGAGTCTCACTTTGTTGCCCAGGCTAGAGTGAGTGCCGTGGCGTCAGCTTAGCTCACAGCAACCTCAAACTCCTGGGCTTAAGCGATCCTACTGCCTCAGCCTCCCGAGTAGCTGGGACTACAGGCATGCGCCACTATGCCCGGCTAATTTTTTCTATATAGATTTTTAGGTGTCCATATAATGTCTTTCTATTTTTAGTAGAGACGGGGTCTCGCTCAGGCTGGTCTCAAACTCCTGACCTTGAGCAATCCACCCGCCTCGGCCTCCCAGAGTGCTAGGATTACAGGCGTGAGCCACCGCGCCCGGCCAAGGTGGTGGCTTTTGAACTGGGATCTAGATGTCGTGTAGGCTTTGGGTGCACCTGGCATAGAGTTGAAAGGACATCCCAGACTGAGCATCAGCATTAATAAAGCCACATAATTATTAATATGATCAGCTTTGAATACGGGAAGAGTCTTGTGTGACTGACACAGGGTAAAAATCTCTTAGGCTGGGGACAGTCTATGGAGGACCCCAAACTCCAAAATTGGCTGTTATTCCGTAGGCAATGAGAAAGTATTTTTTGAACTTGGGGCAGAGGTTGAATTATGAAGTTTATAATAATGTATCTTTTGGTTATGGTACTTCTTAATTTAATAACTTTTGACAACTCTCAATTGTCTACAGCATCCTTCTTGGTGTTCAAATGATGTTTATTAAATAATCAGACTTTAACCTCACCTTCTGGCTTCTTATCCTAGCATTTATCTAGCTGTTTGACTACCAATTCTTATGTACCACCCTAGTCTCTGGCCACTTTATATTACTCTATATTTCTTGCAATCCTTTGTTCACACTGTGCATTTATTTATTTATTTTATTTATATATTTTTGGTATAACCTTGTCTTTGAAGATGCCTCCCTTGACTGACTGAGGGAGAGTCACGTACTCCCTCTCTGACTTTCATAGGATCTTCTTTCTACCTCTATTTTAGTATTTTTAACCGTTGTTTCTCCTCACTAGACTGCGATGTCACTAGATTGTGAGTGCCTCAGCTAAAATTCATCAATCTTTATTTCCTCATGCTAACCACAATATCAACACTACAGAAATACTTATTGAATAGCATTGAATTTTGAAACTTAATATAGATTTAATGGCACTTTAACATATTTTTAACAGAGGATATATGTGACACATGGTACATATGAATGTTATAGAAACCATTTATCTGTAGGATTTCATTTTCTCTGTAATATTATCATTTAAAGACTGGTTTCAACTTTGAGTATGCATGTGAAGCAAAATATAGTAAATCATAGAGAGAAATATTTGTAAGGCACAAGTGACCCATGAATGCGGGCGGATTTCCTGTTCTTCTCTTTGTACTCTCACAAGTAGAGATATTTTCCTTGACACAAAACCCTGGGTTTATTTTGTGGGCTGTTAATTCTAAATTTAAACGGGAAGAAAATATACGCACTGTGTGTGAGTTGAATTTCAAAAGAATCTTAGTAATATTCTTGTATTCTAAATGATATATTGATAATCAATGGCTGCATGACATTAGACATTTTATTCTTTCTTATTTTTTTGTTTTGTTTCGTTCTTTCTTTCTTTCTTTTTATCAAGACTGAACAGGAAGGCGTGTTGGCAACCACCACATTGGGTGGGATTCAGGAGGAGGTATACTAGAAAAGAGTGGAAACAAAGATTGCTTTGGTCTTTTTTTAAGGAGGAACACACTAGCTGGTTTACAGTATTATTAGTCTCTGAAAAAAGTGGGAGCCCAGGGGGAAATTATCCAGTATTTCGACTAGTTCATCTTTAACCCTGCAGACTATAATCATTTCTGTATTATTTGCACTTAATGAAATAATTGTTATATGCTGGAAGTTAGTGATTGCCATTTTGGACAGAATGAGGGAGTTTTACTTTGAAAAAAATAAATTAGTAATGGAGTGGCAGGGAAGAAAAGACAGAACAGCTTTTCTGTTTTCCGGTTTGGATTCTGCTAGTGGCTTTGCTGCCTTGCCTGCAGTGATGGGTATTGCCAGAACTTAGGGAAAAACAAAGCTAAAATGGCAACATCTCTTAGGAAAATCTGTAAGATTGTAAGAAGGCTGGGTGGTTGTGGGGAGTGTGAGTTGGAGAGCAGATGCCTTTGGTCTGAGTTTCAGTCCTCACAGTCTGTTTGCTTTCTTGCTTTGAAATATTTTTTGTTTCTACCTCCTTGGTTTACAGGGAGCTGGGGAGGCTCATTTTTGTTGTTGTTTTGAAATGTAAGTTTGCCAACAAGTGAAACAGAAAATAACTGCTGTGACAGACATGTCCCCCAAGACCTTTGCTTCTAAGGGAAACACCTCAGCTTCATGTTTAAAAACAGAGGCCCCAACATTGGAATACCAAATTCTTTTTGTCTGCAGTGCGATATGAAAATGTAAAATTGTCCCTTTGGATTTTTTACATTTTTTTAAAGGTCATATCAACTTTGAGGTCTTAGAGTAATAGTTTTGCTGCTGCCATGATTTGCCTTTCTTAGGGCAGACATTGTGTTAGTGCTGAACAGCTGCTTTAAATTCTACTTATGAACGGAAATTTGAGGTTTTTAAAATGCTCTTATTTAATCATGATCAGACCTCCTTTGATTGATGCACTGCTCCTGTTGATTATTTTGTACGTCTTTATTAGGCTTCCTTGGCAGCACAGAGCCTGTTCTAACTTAGATTCCCTTTGAAAGAGTGTATTAGGTGGATTATGTTCCAGTAATTGTCTCAACTACATAGATGGAATAATTATTTTAGATATTTGGACAGTTAACTTAACAAATATTTTATAGATCAGACACTGTGTTAGCCGAAATACATAAAAATGAAGATAATATATGTGGTCTCTATTCTCATAAAGTCACCAGTCTAAGTAATAGCTCTACCTAGTTATCCATTAAAACATTTTATATACCCTTTTCATAATACCTGTTATTAGTCATTATCAACATTGTTTACAGACCTTACCTTAATGAACAGGATACTTTTGATTTGAATCATACTATTATACATACTTATTATTGGACAAAATGCCTATTTTGAGGCCCTCAAATAAAGTTACAATGGAAAATTTAGGACTAGGTAAGATTTTTCAGATTCTCTTTACTGACATACTTCTTTTCTTCCAGTTGAAGATTTTGGCAGGCATATCGCATAAGGAATAGGTCCATGGATCAAGCCAGTGGCATTCTTGTCATTTTCTTTTTGGTCTTCACGAGAATATTCATGGAAAAAATGTAAAGAAGTGTCTACTTCCAATTTATATGTAATCTGCATAAAAGTTGTGTTCCTATACTCAACTCAGACATAAATCAAAATGGGAAATAAGATGGCAGAAGCAGAAAGGTCATTAGTCCATGCTGGGAATTTTGTCTTAGAACTAGTCTGTTACTAATCTAGGGAATTATCTATCTAGGCTACCAGATTCTTTAAAGACTAGACTAGGCAGTCTTAGAGTTTATCTCTTGCTTGAAATACACCAAGGGTCATCTCTAAGTGAAAGACAGTCATCTCATAATTAGGAAGTATTTCAGATAAATTAAAATTAAACAAAAGGCAAATCACTAAAAACATTCTTTTCTATTGCTTTTGCAGAGTGATTTTATTTTATTTTATTATTCTTTTTTTATTTCAGCATATCACAGGGGTACAAATGTTTAGGTAACATACATTGCCTCTGCCCCACCTGAGTCAAAGCTTCAAGCGTGTCCATCCCCCAGATGGTGTGCACTGCACCGATTAGGTGTGAATATACCCATTCCCTCCTTCCCCCCCCCCAACTCCCTGACACCCAATGAATGTTACTACTATATGTGAACGTAAGTGTTGATCAGGTAATACCAATTTGATGGTGAGTACATGTGGTGCTTCTTTTTCCATTCCTATGATACTTTGCTTAGTAGAATGGGCACCAGCTCTATCCCGGATAATAGAAGAGGTGCTAGATCGCCATTGTTTTTTGTGGCTGAGTAGAACTCCATGGTATATACCACATTTTATTAATCCACTCATGTATTGATGGGCACTTGGGTTGTTTCCACGTCTTTGCAATTGTGAATTATGCTGCTATAAACATTCTAGTGCAGATGTCTTTTTTATAGAATGTCTTTTTTTTCCTTTGGGTAGATGCTCAGTAATGGGATTGCTGGATCAAATGGTAGTTCTACTTGTATCTACTTGTATCTAATTTGTATGGCAATCGTGCTGATTAAATACATGCTAATGTTTGGCAATAGGGGTACAGAAAATAGGTGGGATATATAACAGAGTCTACTAATCATGTGTACAGGATTTTCCAGGACAATTTCAGTGTCAAACATTATACCAAAGCATCCAAATTATCCAAAAGTCTCACTATTTTGAAGTCTGAATTATATTTTCCAGACTGTCTTATTCATTCATAGGTGGTACAAATATATTTGCCAGAAGATATGCCATTCTTTTGCTAGGTTTGTTTTTTGTAAAAGATAATTTCTGTATTTAACCCATCAGAGGAAATCTCCAGTAGAAGCAGTGTAGTGGTTAAATGCATTCCCCTTGTTGCTAGAGGCTCAGGATTGAATCTTTCCCTGTTACCTTTTAGCTGTGGACTTTAGGCAAAGTCACTTCACCTCTGTTCTTTGGTGTCCTCTGACCCTCATTCCTTGGCTCCCTCAGCCGTGAAATAGGGAAGGAATAGTGTCTACTTGAAGGGTTATTACAAAGATCAGGTAGGTATGTATATAAGTAGATCAATAGATATGGAGATATATCTCAGTGCGATATGTTAGGTGCTATAGAAATATTAGCTACATTTTATTACCACGTTTAAATGAAGGGGAACTATGGGTAAAGTGACAACAAATACTGTGATATTCTGTGATAGTCATAATTTCAAATATTTTGTTACTGTTAGATTCACATTAAACCAAAGGTCACAAACTGATAGACTGGCTGTGGGTATTTCTTGTTTTTTTTTTTTTTTTTTTTTTTTTTTATCATACTCACATTAAAAATCTGGAGATTTCTCATAAAAATCTAGATTTTTGGTTTTTCCTTATAATTAGATGTATTGGCTACATTAAACTAGCAAGCTCACCTGAAAACTGTGAGCCTGAGGGAGGTCACAGGAACCATTCTAGTCTGAGCACATGCTCCGGTTTCTGCAATCTGCTTGTCACTTACACCCCCCTCCACACACACAGTGCAGGAATTTGCACAATCATCTTCTTTACTCATTTATAATACCTATTGAGTACCTTTCAGTCTCTGTGTTTTTGTGACTTTCTGTGAGCATCCTGATGTTTAGTTTAATATTTTTGTATAATGTCGACATTGGCAAAACGGTAGAAACGGAGAATTTAGGAAGCATTTTTTTAAATACATACATCCTTGACATATAGGTAGGTAAAATATTTGCCAGGTTTGTTCTTTCTTATAGCTAGAAATGTAGTCAGCAAATAAAGAACCAGAGTCATTACTTGAAATGACTTATCTAGTAAAATTTTTAACCTCATTTTTTAGTTGGTCCTAAACTTTTGATGATAATCAGCCTCAGGTATTTTAACTACTAATAAGACTTAATATCAGTCCTTTCTTTGTGGTAGAAGGGTACATGACACTAAGAGGGAGAAAAGAGAGGATGCTAAAATTGTATGCTCTTTTTACCCCAAATTAGAAATCTCTAGGAACCATATCCTTTAAAATATTTTGAGTAGAGAAAAAAAATTCCAGATAAAAGACTTTAAAAGTTCATTAGGAAATGGAAAAACAGAGAGTTAAGGAAAATACTAGAGTTGTATTGTTAGTAGGCAAAACATGCATGTAATATTATCATATATCTGTCTATATTTATGTTGTATATAAATGCATGCTAAGGCTTAGAGGAAGAATGAGGAAAGATTAAACATTTCAAGTCTACCACCAGTCTTAGAATATAACTCATATGAACTATCACTAGCTTTTGTAGTCTTATCTTTAAAAATGAAGGAAAATATACTGTGCAATTTATAAAATATTCATGTCAATTACCATATTGTGAAGAATTATCCATAATTACATAGATGTCCAATTGATTGGTTCTCTTAAAACTTCTTATTTAGACTATAACAATTTCCATTTTATGACATTTTGTACTTTTTTGCCTTAGACCAATTAAATTCTGTTGCTCATCATAATATGTAATATAATAAAAATATTAGCAAATCATACCTATTTTTCAAAAAGGAAGAATAAAACCTTAGCATAAAAAGGAACCATTAAAGGTCTACTAGTCCAACCTTTTGGAGCCATGCATGAGTCCTCTGTATGGCATTTCTGATCTGTCTCCTATTTGGATACTTAAAATGTTACTGAGCACATTACCTTATAAAGCAATACCATTTTTGGTTGGCTTTGAGTGTTGGAAGGTTTTTTTTTAGTACTGAGCCTTAATTTACCTTGTCTCAACTCTGCTTTTTTTTTTTTTTTTTTTTTTTTTTTGAGACAGAGTCTCACTCTGTTGCCCGGGCTAGAGTGAGTGCCGTGGCGTCAGTCTAGCTCACAGCAACCTCAAACTCCTGGGCTCAAGCGATCCTCCTGTCTCAGCCTCCCGAGTAGCTGGGACTACAGGCATGCACCACCATGCCCGGCTAATTTTTTCTATATATATATTTTTAGCTGTCCATATAATTCTTTCTATTTTTAGTAGAGATGGGGTCTCGCTCTTGCTCAGGCTGGTCTCGAACTCCTGAGCTCAAACGATCCGCCCACCTCGGCCTCCCAGAGAGCTAGGATTACAGGCGTGAGCCACCGCGCCCGGCCAACTCTGCTTTTAATTCCTTTTATTCTCTCATTTCTATTTGTAAGTATATTTTATATTTTATAGCATTACAACTATCTGTTTATATGCTAGCCTTCACAAGATAGAGCACCTGGCACATAGTAGACATAGATATTCAATAAATATTAAATGAATGAATGAATAGTTCAGGTTCTGTCCTCTAAAACCATACAAAATAGAAACAAAAATACTCTGCCACAGCATGGTTATTTTTCACCAATTTTCTTAGCTCTATATAGTGAGCTGTGTATGCCATATATACCACAAAAGATTCATGTATAAAATTTTAAAGGTTAAGACTTTTTTTTAGATATTAAAAAGCCCTGACAGAAATTCCTTAGGGAAAAATCACAACTTGGTAAAAATGTTTTAAACCTAAACTTTAGTGGTGGCTCCTGGGTCGATGCCTATATTAATACTGAATTGGGAATTCTAATAATACATTCCTTGATAATGCTCTGTGGGTTTCCATCAAACAGAAAGGCTACATTTGTTATTTATTATAAAACATATTTTACCCAATGTCTGCAATTAAAACAATATTGCTAACATTGAAGTATTAATTTCCCTTGGATTATAGTTCTTTACTGTTTCTTGTATTTATCCACATTATCTCCAAGATATGAATGAGGGTCTACATTTCTTGACAGTACAGCAGTACTTATTAATTCTGAATAGTTTCTAAATACTCCATGAACTGAGAGATGTAGTTCATATATCAAGTAATTGGTGTTGTTTAAACCATCACAACATCACTCCATTTTGAAGTAGCTATTATTTCAGTCTGCTTTTTGGTGAGAGCCAGCAGAAATCTACCTGGAACTGCACATTTTCTATTGATTTTCTTTTGCCAAATGATTGATGGACCATTCCAGTTCAATTGTTTTCTCTTGGAGTGTTTGTGGTTATATTCCTTTGTTTTAATACATTTTATTTGAGGTATAAAACGTTTTTTAGGTGAACAACATGGTCATTTTGGAAATGGCTATGGCCAAAATTATCGATGATAATGTACAGGAAAATAGTGTGAATCAATTGTTTTTGTAGCTAAATAATTACATAGATTGAAACAAAAATTCTTAATAGGTTTTTTTTTTTCATTATTATCTTTTGTGATAGCTTGAATTTTCTGGTCAAAAATCATCCTTTTTTGGGTTTAGACTCATGGTTCTCAGATCGCCCTTCAAAATGCTAGGTATCAATCTTAGAGTTTTTGATTTTCTTACAATGCCAGTGCAGTAAGCCCAGAGATACAATACACCTGTGTCCTACATTTATTTTTTTACAATACAAACCCATTTCTTCATCCAGAAGTCTTAAATCCTACACGTAGAATGGGGAAACCGTTTAAGTGAATAGCAGTTTCTAATGAAACTTTCACAATGACTGAATCTTACAATAACATGTCCTATTCTTTATCCTAAGGGGATTCAGCTTCTCCTAAAGAAGCAGATGGTGGGAATCTATTTTATATATGTTGTTTGGAAATAAATGTCATGTAGCAAAAACCATATTCTCAATTCCTAGCAATGGGATGAAGCTTTGATACATTGGTAGTAGGAAGACTACTAGCATAGATCTCGACGTCACTCGAGAGTGATTTCTTTTAACTTAGTTTGAAATTAAAATTATTTGAAGGTCCAAAATCTGGAGAGCCAGATAGCAGAACTTATTTACTCAATTTTTTTTAAGCAAGATTCAGAAATCTTGACTTTGCACCATCAGTTCTAAGACTTATTTTTTTTAATTCAAAAATACAAATTTTGACTGTATAGAAATATTAAAATAACTCTTGACTTTTTTTGAAAGGTCCAACTATATTAAACACAGATCGGCCGGGCGCGGTGGCTCACGCCTTTAATCCTAGCACTCTGGGAGGCCGAGGCGGGTGGATCGCTCAAGGTCAGGAGTTTGAGACCAGCCTGAGCAAGAGCGAGACCCCGTCTCTACTAAAAAAAAAATAGAAAGAAATTATCTGGCCAACTAAAATATATATAGAAAAAAATTAGCCGGGCATAGTGGCGCATGCCTGTAGTCCCAGCTACTCGGGAGGCTGAGGCAGTAGGATCGCTTAAGCCCAGGAGTTTGAGGTTGCTGTGAGCTAGGCTGACACCAGGGCACTCACTCTAGCCCGGGCAACAAAGCGAGACTCTGTCTCAAAAAAAAAAAAAAAAAAAAAAAAAAACCACAGATGGCTTCTCATAGCTAATTAGATTGTGTTCCATCCTAACCTTAACTATGCTTTACATCTGAGCGGTTTAAATGAGATTCAGTTAAATTTCAAATAATAATAATATATAGCATTTATTAAGTATGTGTAGTGTTTAGTACAGTGCTACATGCTTTTATATGTACTCATTTACTTCCCTTGAAATTCATAAGTAATGTACTATTTATATTTCCTATAATGGGCAAACAGAGAGGTTAGGTAACATAGGAAAGGTCACAGGGCTGGGAAAGAGCATAGCTAAGACCCTGACCACATTTGTCTAATCGTAGCTCATGCTTTTAAATATTACCTTCATGCCTCTACTTTGATTTTTTATGCTGTATGTTAGATCTTACATTAGATTGAAAAATGAATAATATTGTTTGTGTCTCAAAGAGTTTACAGTCCAATAATAAACTCAATTTAGTTTTGGTTAAAAAGTTTCATATGGTTAAAAGTTTATTAGATGGGTTTCTGTAATGTTTATGAAGGCCTGAAATATGAGATTTTGTATTTAAATCTAGAATTTGCAAGTAGCTTACTTACATGCTGCACAAAAATTAAGGAACATTTGAAGGGAGATAAAAATGAATAAATGTGAACTACTAGCACAGATTTTAAAAACAATTCGTTTAATTAGTAATGAGAATAATAATTGATATTTTTAATATCTGGGTCCCTGGGAATCAATAAACTCTTTTGCTTTACTACTCACATTAACATATTTTGTAGTTATTGTTATCACCCAAATGTCTGTGTCTCTTCCCTCTAATTCATTTTTTTCTCCTCTACCATGATAGAGTTTAAATTATTTTTAAGGGAATAAAAATTGAAACACTTGTAGAAAGATGTACCTCAAGGAAATCCTGAGTTCCAAATTGGTTTAAAATTACGTGTCCTGGCAAATCAATGTCTATTTAATTAAGCCTATTTGAATTACCCTTAATTAATTCAAACTACTATCATAAGTGAAAAACATCATGGAACATATCATGGGATATTAATAATTGAGGTTTGTGTTCTACTTTTATAATGGTGGAAATGTATTTGTAGACAAACTACTATGAAAAAATTTTAAAACAGTCGGCTTATCCATTTTGCTTCCCCTCTGAAACATTTTTTAAAATGTTTGTAAGAGTAGTACCAACAATAGTTGATTTCATATAAAATGAATTAATATGGAGCTCTGGAAATGGAAGAAACACAGATTAACAGCTAATAATAATTATTGTGGAGATTGTCCCAGAAATTATTTACAAAGCCTGTGATTCCTTGATAAGTTTCCTCCGATAAACTGAAAGTTAAGTTACCTTCCTGTAATTTTACCTTTGTTAATAAGAATGAAAGGCTGGGAAAAACAGCTTGAGACTGAACAAATGGACAGTAAGATAACCTGTATTACCTTTTCTAAACATTTAAATGAAGAAATTATTAAGAATTGTAATAAAAATTGATAATCTACCATTGGGAACATATGGGGGAACAGGATATTGTCTGCTGTATGTAAGCATTAGGAATGAATTATAAATCTGTACAGTGTTTTCTTTTAGACCAATCATCAAATATTTGCTTATCATAGGTGTAAGAAGATGATGTTGCACAGAGGGTGCTTTAAAAAATAAAAGAACTTAAGAAAAAAAAGAAAATTTAGGAGAAGAAACAAGAACATTTACCTAGCGTGGGTCTAATAACAGTTTCAATAAAAGCTTGCATTCAAACAAACATGTAGAAATGGGAAATATATTTCTGCTTCTTTGGAGAAATGTCAATTTTATTTGAATTGTAATTATTAATGAAAATGTGATAATATCTGGAGCAGGTATAGCCCCAAATTCTAGTCTGGCCACTTTCTGACAGTGAGATTTTTATTAACTTACGTGACATCGCTGAGCCAGTCTCTATAGGAAAAATGGAGCCGATAATGTCTGTTTTGTAGTTTTTAAAAAATATATTGCTTTATTAAAATATAATTCACATCCCGTAAAATTTACTCATTTAGTGAACAGTTCAGTGGTTTTAATATATTCAGAATTGTGCAGCCATCACCACAATCTAATTTTTTAGAATATTTGCATCACTCTAAAAGACATCTGGTGCCCATTAGCAGTTATTCCCCATCCTCCTGCCCCCATACACATGCACACTACCCTAGACAACCACCAATCTACTTTCTCAATATATTAATTCGCCTATCCTGGACATTTCATATAAATGGAATCATACAGTATATAGTCCTTAGTGAATGGCTTCTTTCACTTAGCAAAATGTTTTCAAGGTTCATCTATATTGTAGATCTATCAGTACTTCATTACTTTTTATTATCAAATAATATTCCATTGTATGGATATGTCACATTTTGTTTTTCCATTCATCATTTAATAGATATTTGGGTTGTTTCTACTTTTTTGGCTATTATGAATAATGCTATTGTGCACTTTTGTGTACAAGTTTTTTCACGTACATATGTTTTCATTTCTCTTGGATATTTACTTAGGAGGGGAATTGCTAGGTTGTATGGTAACTCTTTAGAAACTGTGCACTGTTTTCTTAAGTGGCTGCATAATTTTATATTCTTAACAGTAATCTTTGATGGTTCGAATTTCTCCGCATCTTCTCCAACATTTGTTATTGTCTGTCTTTTTTATTTTATCCATTCTAGTGGATTTGAAATGGCATCTAATTGTGGTTTTGGTTTGTATTTCCTTAATTACTAATGATTTTGAGCATCTTCTTATGTGCTTATTGACCATTTATTTATCTTCTTTGGAGAAATGTCTATTTGGTTCCTTTGCCCATTTTTAAAATGGATTATTTTTCTTTTCATTGTAAGAATTGTACAATAGTTTGTGTGTGTATGTATGTGAATTTCAGAATTCTAAAATCTATATATTCTGTATATAAGTCCCTTGGCAGATATATGATTTGAAAGTATGTCCTTCTATTCTTTGGGTTGTCCTTTCACTTTCTTGTTATTATCATATTCAGCACAGAAGTTTTCAATTTTGATGAAGTCTAATTTATCTAGTGTTTTTGTCACCTGTGTTTTTGCCACTGAATCTAACAAGCCATTGCCTAATCCAAGGTTATGAAGATACACTTCTGTGTTTCCTTCTAAATAGTGTATAGTTTTAGCTCTTACATTTATGTTTATTGTTCAATAGAGAGTTGTTTTGATGACCAGAAATAATACATATAAAGCATCTAGCACAGTGACTGGTACATATCAGTGCAGTGTAAACAGTGAGAGTCATTCATACCTCTCTGAAACTAAAGTGTATAGATATGTCCTAGAAAATATCTTTAGCTTTCTCTCACAATACTGTTGTTCTTACTGCTCTTTGAAAGGAAACATAAAGAACAAAAGGTACACATTCTTTTAAAACACATTTCCAGAGAGATTTGAATCATTATAGGTTTTTATTAGTAAGTCATTTAAAACAGCAAGGATGCAAAGAGATGGAAGAAAACAGAGCAAGTTTAAGCAGATTTAAGATTCTGATACCATTTATGTAAAAGAGACATGCTGCAATATAAACAAATATTCTCTTTGGGAAATATATTTAAATTGAGGAAATTTGGTTTATATTTAATAATCATTTTACGTAGTATTTCTTAAGATGTCACAGAATGGTGCTATCTTTAGTAGTTTAGTTTTATTTTTCAAAATAATATATTGCTGGGTTTTCTAAATATTGGATAGATCATCTACATGTATTTCTGGACAGTTACGTATTTTCAGGAAAGGCAAGATGAGAAGTTCATGATGGTAAAGAAGTGAGTTTTTAAATATGGCTTTCTTTTGCAATGTAGTAGATTTTTGTTTTTTTCCCTCTGTATTTAAATTCTGTATTATGATTTCAATATGACATTGGCAGGTATCGTTTTTGATACATTTTGGTATGTTCAGTTTGTTGCATAAAAGCCAAATATCTGAGGGTAATTAATTATTTCTGAAAGTAGACTACCACATGAAGCAAGCTGGAATATGAGCGGCTGTGGCTATTGTACCTACACCAGCCATCAATGTGGGAAGAGGTAGACTCTAAAGCAGCTATGGGTGATAGTTTACACCAAGGAGACTATGTTTTGTATTATAAATATACATTTCATGTTGAATAGAAAAGTACACAGATTGGAGAAGGAATCCCATTTTACCCCAATCTAGAAAAGGATAATCCCTTTAGGTCATTGACAGGAGAGTGTGAAGCCTTGCACTGCAGCTGCAGCAGTCTTTGGATAAATAGAGGATTTAATAATGTTCAAATATTTGTCCCAACCTCAAAGGACATCCTGAAATAGAACTAACTTTACAGATGATACAGCTCTCTCCATATAGGTCTGGTGGCTCTTGCCCAGGGATTTCCTTGGGTATTTAATATGTTTCGCTGACTCTTTAACCAATGTGGTTATGGTAGCTATCTTTGTGGGGATTTGGCTTCATTCCTTTATAAATAATGTCAACATAGTGTGCAAGAATGACAAACTTGAAAATAGGAAATGCGTATTTAAATCTCTGGAAAATCTTCCCCATGGTTTGATGTTTTTGGACACATGAGAACTAGGATTTTGAAAGGATTAATTAGCTCAGCCTAAACTTTCCTTTAAATTTCAGAATCATCTCACAGTTGCTACACAGTCTGAGTGTGCACTTAGCCAGCTCCGTTTGAAATACGTATTGTACGACAAACAACATTCTTTAAAATGCAAGATATATACCCTAGATTTCAGCACTCATTCTACCTTAATTATATATGCTTTACTATCTTTTAAAGTAATGTATCATTTTCTAGCGTCCTTAGCATAAATAACTATCTTGAAATCAAAAGCTGTTGATAATATTTTGGTAAAAAGTAATCCAAAGCAAGTTTAATACATCCATTAAAAATGATTTCAGGGAACTGTGTGTGGATGGTGTCATGGAGAGGAAACCAGTATTTTAAGAAGTCTGTAAGTGATGGTGCCTCCATAAGCTTGCCAGCAACAAAACAAGTCCAAAAAACAACAACAATAACAAAAAAAAAAAAAAAAAAAAGGAGGAGGGAAGGAGTGGTTGGGGAGAATTCAGTTCCTTTTGGAACACAAAGTTCTTTCAGTTGTGGGGGTTAGGAATGGGGGTGTTTGGGTAGTGGAAAAAAAATGTTCTAGCATGTGGTAATGAGGTTAAAAAAAAAAAGAAAACAGGAATGGGTGATTACTTTTCTCCATCAAGGCTTCTTTATTCTCATAAGCTCAGACAGTGGTCAGCATGTTAGACACCCCTCCCTGTTTTATCCATCCCTTAACTATGTTCTTTGACAGGACTGGTTTATACAGCTGGGCCTTTGTTAAGCTTTGGGGAAAACAGTAGAGAACAGGAGAAAAGATGGCAGACAGAGTACCTATAAAATGGTAAATGGTAAACACCGTATCGAAGTGCAAGATTCCAGCTTGCAGGTTTTGCTTTTGTTTGAATAGTTTTTCTTTTACAGATTTGTGAAGTGAACACCTTTAAGATGTTTAATTTTTGTACTGACAGATTTTGTGGTGATATGGGCAAATTGATTGTGTTAAACAGTAAAATTTCTTATCAGCTATGCTTTAAAAAACAATGGGAATGATTTCACTTATATCAGCATCTGAAATTATAATCTCAAATTAGATATTTCTGTTATAGTGACAGCATTTTAGAAAATAGCTACATTGTGTGTGCTAAGCCTTAGAACCAATTGAAAAGAGAAAGCATGTACAAAAGCTATTTATTTCAAAAGGTTTATCTATATGACATACTTTTAAAATGTAAACAAATACGAACTTAATAGTGACATTACTGTTAGCCGTGTTTAAAAACTAGTGCAAACCTTGTACTGAGATCTTTTTGTGTGTTTATACTTGTCATACCTTTGCACGAGTTTGATGATTTTCTTCTCTACAGAATATGCCATACCCTTTGAATTTTTATTTCACGAGCAGGAAACTGGTAGCCTTTCAGTTACTACTGAACTGTTCCTACCCATTTATAGAAAAGAGCTAACATTCTTAACTTGTCCACAGTGGCAGTATGAACCATGCTTTTAAACTTTTTTTTTTCTAAAAACAACAGGGAATGTGCTAAAACCAGAAAGATTAATGGTGAAAGAAGATAAACAGTTAAGACATAAAATGAGTTTAGAGGTCAAGCTAGAAAAATATGAAAGCTTATGGATTTAATTCATATTCATCCAAGCAAAGGAGCTTTGGCATGAAAGGAGCCAATGAAGAGGCTCAGTATTCTTATAACATCAACCATAGCTGCATCCCGCTGTTTTGGAGTTTGGGTTGATAGATGCTCATTGTCTTTGGCACTGCACCCTTACTTTTGGACTTTTCATGATTATGATGACAAATTCTTCATTTTTTCCGTGAAGTTGAGAAAATTTATGTTTGTCTAGTATGCCCATCTCTCACATCAGAAGCTGTTGTTCTAGGAAAGATTTGTGCACTGTGTATATGTTCCTTGCTGTCTATTTTGAATATAACAAATATTTTCTACTTTGTACATTTTTCAACAGCTGCTGTAGAAACAGGCTGCAATGAAGTCTACATGGGGTGTGAAAAGAAAAAGTGATCCCCCTAAATTGACTAGAATTTAGCAATGTATAAACTACCCTTTGTCAGGGTTATTTGGATTCCAGAGAGGGTAGGGGGTCATAATATTGCTCTTCATTGGACTACTTAGACAGTTCTCAACAAATCTGATGCTGATGTTCAGTGTTCCTGTTAGCTGTGAGCCTCCTTGCTCATTTCTGCTAGAGGGGAAAACATTCTCTAGAGGTTTGCTTTAGACAGCTTAACTTGCTTGATTTCACAATGACCTTTGAAAACAAAAGAAGTTAAAACTAGACTGGTTACTTAATTATTTTTGTCATCATTATTAGATCTTAAATAAATTAAACATGCCACAGATTTTATTTCAAGACATACACCATGCTAAGAATAAGTCACTTTTGATTATGGAATAATTTGGTATTTATTTAGACTTAGTAATGTGGGAAGGGAGTGAGCAGGAGTGGGGATGGGCACTTTAAGAGGAAGCTCAGATAAGGAGATAGGGAAAGAGGCTCAAAATGAGTACTTAAAGATAATTATTTTGGAAAATAAAGTTTTATTTCCTATTTGCATTTCTACCATTATAGAACTATGAAGTCCTGAAAGGGTCAAAATGACCAAGTCATTAAAACAAGTGAAATGATATTTTTACAGAGGATTTAATGTCGTTAATCCTAAATAGATTTTTTTTTTACTCAAAACTAACTTTTTTGCATATGCACCTCACCTAATCAGTGATGTTCATAAAAAAAATCCATCTTCTTTCACTATCAATATGATGAATATGGTGAACTATTTTTATAAGTTACTATAAAAGTACCCACATATACATGCATTTGTGAATATATGTAGACATTAATATATTCTCATGAGGATACCATAAAAAATTGACTGGAATTATTAAGAGATTAGTACTACTCACTGTAGTAGTAATATTTAGGAATTACATATCATTTAGCTTTCCTTTTCATGGGTTAAACTGGGAGGAGTTTTTGCTGCTACTTTATTTTTTCCTTTATTATACACAAAAATTTCAGCCAAATAGTTTTGAATTATATAGTCAATGAAAGTTGTTATCATCAGATTATGTTTAAATTAAGGTGATGTGGTCCAATCCTTAATAGGATTGAATAAAAAAAGAAAAGAATATTAATACCATTAACATATCATTAGATAGTATATTTTCTCTCTCTTCCTAGTCCTCCTTCTCCTCTTCCTTCTCCTCCTCTTTCTTTATTTTTTCTTCCTCTCTTTCTCTCCCCACCTTTTTCTCCCCAGACACACATGGTTGCATATTTACACAAGATACAGGTACCTTCCAAACTTCCCTGACAGATTCATTCAAGGATAGAGCAATATAAACTGAATTAATTTCTTTTACACTAGCAATTATTCTGATAGAGAGCAGAAAAGATTGTCCCTGTTGCAAGGATTCTACAGATAGTTTTAAAAGATATCTTATTAGAGATTTTGAGACTAGATAAACATTGCATATAATATTTGTTCAGTGTCTATCTTGCTGTTTATGATCTGAAATTTATACATGTGGCCATCACATGTCTCAGAAAAAACCAGAAGGCTTCTTCTGATTTTATACTTTATTTCCTGAACACAAAAGCATACAATTCCTTGTTAATCAATTTGTTAATCAATTTTCTGAACTTTCAGGTCAGAAAAAATGGGTACGTACATTAAATACAGGGCTTAAGATCTTTTTTATATTTTTGATACTTTATATTATTAATAAAAGATTTTTTTACAACATATATTACAGGAGAGAGTTTTTAGTGATCCCTAGATTCTTCCTTCCAATCCTCTGTCTGTCCCCAGAAATGGGGTCTGTGGCTACTCTGTACTCAGCTTTCAGACACACGAGGAGCCGAGCATCTGGGGAAACTCAGGAGGTGAGCACTTTCACGCTGACTCAGAGACCAGCCGTATGACTCCAGTCTGGCGCTGTCACGCCTGGTTATGGAAAGGCAAGAACAATGCCTCCCTTGAGAAGGGGAAAAAGTCTAGTGTAGTCACAATTTTGATGTAAAATTTAAATCATCCCTCCACATCCTGTGGACTTAGAGCTGTCAGAAAGGCAAAACCCATGCTCAAATGGAAAAAGCTTTTTATTTCCTTAAAAAGTATACTCTCTCTAACTATAAATAATAAGTTCTAAAATCACAGATCTTAATGCTCGATTATTTCAAGTAATGGATAGATAATTAGAACAAAAGGGCTTTGACTTTTTTAACCTGTGGATAGCTAAAGGTTAAACTTTTTTTCTGTTTGTGATTAATGACAAATGTGTAACAATCCATGAATAAAATAATTCACAGCACATTGTTATTTATGGATTTGCATTGTTTTCTCCCAAACTCATGCATTTGGTCAGTTTACCTACAACTTAAATTTCTCTTCAACATTTAAGTCTTAATCATTTCTATTATGTTATCTTCAAGATGACTTGGTTTGTTAAATTTAGTATATTTGATGATTAGAGAGATTCTGTAATCAAATGTTTAATAACTCAAATATAAATGTTTCCATTTTTTGAGATAAGAAAATAAAATTATTGCAATTTTTAATGATTCAAATAATGGTAAAGTTAGGCTGTTTTCTAAGTAGAAAGTGCTTATTGCCATATTTTCTTATAAACCATGAGAAAAGTTTTGATAACTTTTTTCAAAACAATGTAGAATTCTTTTAAAACATTTTTACTAGCTCCTTTCTTTAGGAAAGTGACTTTGTATTTAGGAGTCATAAACGTTCTCCTAAACTAGTTTTCCTTCAGTTTTGTCAGATTTATCATAATGAACTCTAATAATTTTTCTAAGTATTAGAACATTATATTAATAGAATTATTCCAGTAGAGTTTAATTAAATATTCTTTCTACCTTTTTATTTATCAGGAATGCTACTGTTTTAGGCACAAGTGTGGATTAATTTTAAAATAACATAATAAAACATAAAGATAAGACGTTTCAGCTGGCAGATATACTTGTTTGAATAAATTTTAGCTTTATAGCCTAGCTATTACATTACTCATAATTAAGCAACCTTATTAGATAATTTTCTGGGTAGTCTTCAGCCAATAAGACAGTCTAATTTTGGAGCAAAAGTTTAATGATTTACAATTATTAGTGAAACAGTAAGAGAAGACAGCAGCAAAGAAAGAATTGAATTTTGAATTCTAAATCATTATAGGATGAAATTTGGCTGCCATAAACTATTTTTAAATGCTTATCTTGCTTGTTTAGAAAACAAAACAAAAAGAGATATTTTAAAGTTAATTCTGTTATTTACTTTAGATATATTAATTCAAGCACCTCTGAAATATCCTGTGTCCAACTAATAAAGAAACACTCATTTCTTTCAGATACTTAGTATTTCTGAGTCTTTCCTTATTTATCTTGTTTTTTAAAAAATATTTATTTATTTATTTTCTTTTTCCCAGTATTTAAGAGTTTTTATTTATTTATTTTAGAATATTATGGGCATACATTTTTGTTACCTGACTTACTTTTGTACAGTTTGAGTCAAAGTTACGTGTGTCCATCACCCAGATAATGTGCATTATAGGTGTGAATTTACCCATCCCATCCTCCCCGCCCCTACCTGCTTGATTTTTGTTGAATTTTACTGCCATATTTACACATTAGTGTTGATCATTTAGTTCCAATTTAAGGTTGAGCACATGTGGTGTTTGTTTTTCCATTCTTGCAATACTTCACTTAGGAGGGTGGTCTCCATTTCCATCCAGGTTATTACAAAAGGTGTTCACCATTTTTTATGGCTGAGTAGTACTCCATGGTATTACATATACCACATTTTATTAATCCACTTATGTACTGATGGACACTTGGGTTGTTTCCACATCTGTGTGATTGTGAATTTTGCTGCTATAAACGTTTGAGTGCAAGTGTCTTTTTGATAAAATGACTTTTTTTCCCTTTGGGTAAATACCCAGTAGTGGGATTGCTGGATCAAGTGGTAGGTCTACTTTCAGTACTTTGAGGAATCTCCATACTATATTCCATAGAGGTTGAACTAGTTTGCAATCTCACCAACAGTGTATAACTGTTCCTTTCTGTTTGCATCCACACGTGCATCGGCTGTTTTGGGACTTTTTGATAAAAGCCATTCTCACTGGTGTTAGGTGGTATCTCATTGTGGTTTTTATTTGCCTTTCTTTGATGATTAGTGATGTTTAGCATTTTTTCTTATGCTTATTGGCCATTAGTCTATCTTCTTTTGAAAAGATTCTGTTCATGTCTTTTTCCCACTTTTTAATAGGGTCGTTTGATTTTTTTTCTTGCTGATTGTCTTGAATTCTTTGTAGATTCTGGTTATTAGCCCTTTATCAGATGTATAGCATGTGACTATTTTCTCCCATTCTGTATAGTGTCTGTTTGCTCTGTTGATTGTTTCCTTGGCTGTGCAGAAGCTTTTTAATTGAATTAAGTCCCATTTATTTATTTTTCTTGTTGCTGTGATTGCCTTTGGGGTCTTCTTCATAAATTCTTTGCTTAGGCCAATATCTAGAACAGTTTTTCCAACATTTTCTTCTAGAAGTCTTTTGGCTTCATGTCTTAGATTTAAATCTGTTATCCATCTTAAAATTAACTTTTGTGAGTGGTGAGAGATATTGATCTGGCACGACACAAAAATAGTGGCATAGACCAATGGAACACAGCAGAGAACCCAGATATAAAACCGTCTACATATTGCCATCTGATCTTCCTTATCTATCCTTAATTTCACATTTTTTTCCTTTTCATTTTCACCATTTCTTGGGGGAACTCTGTACCTTTTCATTTTTTTTTTTTTTTTTGGCTCTTTTTATCCTGTCTTCCATCTCTGACTTTGGTGGAATGGAAGAAGCTGAGTGAAGCCATTTGGTAAGAGCAGTGATGCTAGCAAAAAGAAGGGCAAAAAGATGGTGAAGAAGTTAAAACTGGTGCCGTTCGTGTCAGAAGGAAGGAATAGTATAATGAAGTGCTTGATCTCAATGCAGAGAACATCTCAGAAAGTAAACATATAACAGGATAAACACAGGGAACAACCTTGCTAAAGGTCCCTTTAAAAGTTGTTGGTGACCACATTTCTAATGACACAGTTTTAGATATAGTTTAAACTTTTGTAATGTATAATAAAATATTTTGCATAAACTCAGATTATCTTTCAAAACAATAATAATTTAATAAGTAGCTATAGCTCGAAAACTATTCTTGCTTTTGTATGTACATGTTATGGTAAATTTTGTTGATCCCTACTCTGGTGAAATATATAGTAAGGATTACAGAGAAGTTCAGTCTTATTTATTGCTCTGTGTTGTCTGTTTTTATATTTCTATGAAAGCTGTGTTTCTACTTTCATTTATATCTTATGCCAGGACCTGATGAACTTGTTCATGCCTCTAAATAACAATATAATGAATGAGGTCTTTGTATGTGGGAAGCAACGGGTAGAGAAGTATGGAGATTGGCATGTTCTATATCAGAAACTGATGGCAAAGAGGAATTGAGAAAAGAGAAGAAAAATGGTGTAAAAGTTTGAAAGACTACATGTTTACCATAAATAAATTTTCTTTTTGAAAGACTTCGGAATATTATATATGACAGATTTGGTTATAAAATTTACATGGAATGCTTGCAGAGTAAACACAAAGCTAACTCTTACCTTAGGAAAATAAAGATGTTCAAAACATGTACAAGGGAAAAGGAAAGCATGAACCATAAGATACAAATAATTATAATTGAAATTCATAGATAATAGTTATGAAACTGATATTCTTTTCTTTGATAAAGTGACATGCTAACTTTGTGTAATTCTATTTATATATCAAGTAGAAGTGTTGGTTATTTCATTTATTTGAAGTAAAATTTTTCCATTCAAGCTTAAGGTCTGTTTTGATTCCTCAGATAGGTAACATTCTATTGTAACAAAATCGTTAATATACAGTGAAGTTAAATTTCTAATGTGGATTAGACTTCTCACAGAAGGAACCAGACAATTAAACGTAAATGTCCTGATCAAATAACTCTTGCTACTAGAAAAACGTAAGGCACATAACGTCCAGAAATATAATATCCTCCTTGGATTGCCAATTTTTATTTTATTTTGCATATCCATATGCATGTTCCCTGAAGAAGATTCATCCTTTTAAATATTTTCCGTTGTTTTTAAAATGTGTTCTGCTATGCTTAAAACTTAACATGAGAGAATGAACATAAAAAACAAGTATTTGGGAGAGCAATAAATGAAACTCGTAAGTTAAATAAACGTCATGGTCTAGAATTTAGAAGTTAGTATTCAGAATGTTTAATTTTGTACAACTGTTACAAGAGTAATTATGATTCTTCTCTTATCACTTTAACCTCACCTCACCTGTCTTCTTTGCTCGATCCTCTTTGTCCACTGGTCTTTTAATGGTGGATGGACAGCAAAATTTAGGTCTCCCCCACCACCCCCCGACCTCCACTCTATTTTCTTATCATTTTTCTCTTGAAGAGATAATTCTATTCTTGAGCTGCTGTGTGGTATAGTGCAAAGACCAGGTAGTGTAACAAAAGATATTTAACCACTCTATAACTTAGTTTTCTCTTTTCTAAAATAAGAATAATGATAATACTGACTCAGAATATTTTAGAGGCAATCAGTGAGAAATAATTACAATTATTGCTTAACTCTTTTCTTGTGTTTAAAAGACTACATACGCTACGTTAGTTACTTCCACAGAAGTCCTGCATTTTCTGATTATCTATTATTTGTAGTTCTTTTTTAAAATCCTGCCACCAACAAAGACTTCTTTCTAAAATCGAATTTCATATTTTCTTTCAAATTGGCCTTCTTTCTAATGTATATGTTTCTCTTATAAGCACTATTGTTCCCTAAATTATACAGTCAAGTAATATCTTTATCTTTGAATTTATCTCACCCGCTAATACCTCTTCTTTAGTTCTTACCTTCAACTTTCTATCAGTTACCTAACTTCTGCAAATTTTTCTTCCTAAACTAATATTTTGATTATGTTACTCTGTTGCTCACAAACTGTCATCAGTTCTCCTCTGCCTTCAGTATAAATTTTGTCATTTTGGTGTAACTATTCAAGTTGGTAAGACTTTAACCAGATCTGTATAATCTGGTCCTTACCTTTTATCTTTACCTGCCTTTACTCCTAAAATCTACTCCATTATCCAAACCATTATTCTCACTGTCCTAGATCATTCTGTAAATTGCTTTGATTTATGAATCTCATTTCTCCTATTTGGGAGCTTCTTCCCTCTGTGTCTGATTCATCCCTCATTACCCTGTTGAATTCTTGTATTTTTCAGGAAGCATTCTCTGATTATTTTAGTGAGGCATCATCTCTCTATTATCTATATACCATTGTATTCATATTGATAAAAGTCCTTACAGTATTCTTTCTTGATTTGTTAATTATGTTGCTATCTACCTGACACATGGTGTTTTTCATTAAGTATTTTTCCACTACCGGATGAATGGATGAGTGGGTATATGTCCTCTATTTCCATCTAAACTATAACTTCCTTAAAAGTAAATCTTAAGGGTTGTTATATCTAAGTTGTGTGCTTTTTTCATAACATAAAAATAATTTGCCTGGCACAAAATAGAGACTATTTCAATACATTAGTTTATTCATAGAAAAAACCACATTGAGTGCCAACTATGTGCTAGGAATTGTGTAGCCAGATAATTGATTGTATCTCATTTAGCATAGAGGATCAGAATATTTGGGGGAAAATGCAGAGGAGTTCGGAGAGATCTTTATCATACAGTCATATTTTTAGCATTAATCTAGGCAACATAAAGTGAAGTGGTCAAAAATGGACGTGTACTTACAAAATCTTATTAAGTGAAAGACATGTTGCATGTCATGGGAATTCAAGAAATTAAAAATACTTTTTGTTCCAGGTGCTTGTATTGTAGTTTTAGTGCATATACTAATAAAAAGAAAAAAATTAAACAATGGAATAAAGGGTACAGGTTATAATGTTATTGTTTCACATGAGCTACTCACAAAAGTGGCTTATTTTGTTTGAGGTTGGGCAAAGTTGCTTCAGCCATGGTGGTAAGACGGCAACACTGTCGAAAAGAACTACAATTTGAGTTTGCTGCTTTTAGATTTTTTTTTTTTGTAATTTTAATATATAAATGCAAGCCTTAGATAAATAATATTATCCTTCCAGAAGAATTGCCAGTAGAAGGCACTGCTTCCTAGGACTTTAATTTATCTCTGGATTATCTAGTCAAAGGTTAAAATAGAGAAAGAAAGAAACTTAAAAGGAGACTACTGTATAAGGAAAGCAATCTCTATTTTGAGTCTTCTATTTTATATTGTACCATATACAGAATCCGTTGACTTTGTACCATATACAGAATTCCTTTGACTTTGCACATGTCATTTTCAAGAATAATTATAACGAACATAGCCTAAGCAGAGTTTTTTTTTTTAAATTTAAGGCAGTAAGTAGGTGATATCTTAATAATAGGTCTATTATAAATTAACTATGTAGAGTTTTTTTGTAAAGTTACTTAACTTGTAGTCTTTTACTTACACATTTTAAATAGAACTATAATATTTTTCACAAGTTCTTTAAAAACATAATTAAACAGGGCTTGCCAATTTCTTTACATTGAAATTATTAAAAAGAAGGATAGTGTTATTACTGAACTGGATTTCCTTTTTTCTGATAATAGTAAGACATACTTCAAGCATAACTGTTCATAAGATTAGATCTTGCAGCTATCCATAGCTAGAGTATAGTCAGAGGGCTGCTGGTTTTAGTTGGTAGCTATTCATTTAACAGATATTTATTAAAAGATTATTATGTTCGGGAAGTAGTCTAAGTACTGGGCAAGTAGCTATGAACAACAATAAAGTATGCCTACTTGGATTGTGTATTATAGTGGGAGAGACAGATAATAAACAAAGAGATACGTATAAAATATGTCAGGTGATAAAGGCTATGAACAAAACAGAGTAAGGAGTAAAAAAGGAATGAGGTTCAGGTTTAGGGAGATGAAGGAAGGCCTTACTGAGGAAATAAAATTTGAGCAAAACAACTGAATTAAGAGAGGGAACAAGGCAAGTATATATCTGGAATAGGAGGATTTTAGATTGAGAAAATGCCAACTGTGAAAGCAATATGTTGAAATCAGTGATATATTCTTTAATAGTTTCCATTTGCTGCTATAACATATTACCACACATTTAGTAGCTTAAACAATATAGATGTATTCCTTCACAGTTTTGGAGATCAGAAGTATGAAAATCAAGGTGTGGCAAGGCCGCATTCCTTCTAGAGGATCTAAGGGAGACTCTGTTTCTTTGCCTTTTCTGGCTTCTAGATGCTGTCTGTATTCCTCCTCAGCTCATGGCCTCGTCCTCCATCTTGAAAGCCAGTAGGATAGTATTGTCCACTGTCTCTCTGTCTCTGACTCTTCTGCCTCCTCCTCTTGTAAGGATCTTTATTATTACTTTAAAACCACCAAAAATATTCAGAAAAATCTCCCTATTTTAGGATTCTTAATCCCACCTGCACAGTCCTTTTTGCCATGTAAGGTATTAGCACACAGACACTTTGGTTAAGGGGACATTCTTCTGACAACCACAAATGGTTTGCAACATTAACTGCATATTAGAATCACTGGAGAGCTTTAAAAAATTCTAATACCCAGTCTGCCCTCCAGAGCCAATAACATCAGAATTTCTAGGAGTGAGACCCAGGCATCTGTATTTTTACAACTTCTCCAGGTAATTCCAATGTGCAACCAAAGGTTGAGAACCACTGGTTTAGTTTTCTGTTGCAGTCTCACACCCTTTACAATATCTTTAAATTTGCTATACATGTCTGAACACATTTGGGGATATCCTCCTTGTGGAGTGTTTATAGTGCACATGGAGAGCCTTTAGTCAATAGCAAAAGACCACAGTAGTTTTAAAAGTACTATCACATATTGACCCGAGTAGCCTGATTATGCAGAAAGCTACAGGGGAAAGGAAAGGAAAGGCAACTCCTTGTAAAACCATGTTGCTCCTACAAGGGAGGATGTTTCTTATCTATTTTGTTCATGTAACTCAGTAAATCCAGGAGTGTTCTAGAGTAGAGTTGGGATTTGATCTATAATTCTTCAATCTCCTCCATTTCCTAAAGGAAGCTTGATATTATACTTTCTACAAGTATTTCTACATCTTTGCTTTTACCATTACTTGCTGTGTTAAATTCCCTCTCCGTTTATCCCAAGGCTTTCATTTGTTCTTCTTTTCCCTTACAAGCCACTAGTCAACCATTCTGTGAAGCATTCAAGAATCCTCTGGCCCTCATGAAGCCTTCAGGTGCTTGACTATAATGTCATTTGGCCCTTAGACTGAACTGTCACCTTTCATTATTATACTTCCTTTTATTTAAAATCTTCTCAACCAGTTCATAAGTTTCTTTAAGCACAGGCCATGAATTACATTTTTCATTCCCATTAGTTGGAGTGTCTTACATGTAGTAGGTGGTCAGCAAATAGTTGTGGATTTGGAAGATTCCTTCTTGCCCTGGGATTAAATGTCAGTCCTTTCAAAAGGTTTTCTTGACCACACACAAAGCAGAGTTAAAGACCACTGTTATGTCATCATAGCTCTGCCAGGCAGTTTCACATTGGATTATATTTGTCTTTTTCATGTCAGTTTCTTTGAAGTCTCAGTTTTGTTCATTAGTAAGCCTAACACTTAACCATAGGAATGACAAAAATAATCTCTGAATAAATACTTAAGCGCATACACCAGCCTAGATCCTCAAATTATTCCAAGGTATCCTCGCACTGCAACACAGCCATGTGGTGTAAACCCTGTAGTGTAAGCTACACATCTCAGAGGAACAATGTATGGAAATTTGTGGTGCCTTCTGAATGCCTATGAAATTAAAGAGACTTTTCTCTGTCCAAGATGAAACCCTTTGGTAGATGAACAAAAACTCAGGAATCTACTGTTATTGGTGATTTTGTTATCAATATCTTTAGAAGTACTATGAGTCATAATAAATATGGATAATATGACCAACAGATTGCGTTCTATGTAATTTGTTACATATTTCACTTTTTCTGACTTAGCCTATTATTTATACATAATTGTCATTTTTATTGTAGTAATTTAACAAATCTTTAAGAAATCTGTTACCTGAAATATATTAAAAATACTTTAAAGTCCAACACATTAAGAACATTCTATAGCACTCTGACAGTGAAATTGAAATAGACATGAAATATATGATATTTTAGGAACAGTTGCCTTCTGGCACCATGACTCTTTTATATTCAGTATTTTAGACCCTAAACCTTTTGCTCCATAGAATGTTATAGAGAGAGAATGCTTACCCAGTTGTATATAAAGTTAATTTAGATATTGAAATGAGCATAAGTTTTGAAAAGAGTATCAATATTTTATCTCTCTACCTTATCTATCTTATGTCTCCTTTTGGACTTTCAGTTTTCATAATTGATATTCATAATGATATTAATACTAGTAAAAATCAACAGAAAAGTCATGGATCTTAAAGTCATAGAATTGTATTAACTTAGGAAAGGCCAGCTGATTTTGCTTTCTGTTTTAATAACCCAGAGACTGGCTCTTGCCTGGAGTTTTCAGACACTAAGAGACTGCATTATGAGGCTGAGGCAGACATCAGAATACCAACGTATTAATTCCAGTAAGAATGATAATGCCCCCACAGACCACAAATACTAGGGTTTGTGTAACAAAGACATAATCTCCTTGTAGTCAAGCTACATGTGAAACCAAGAAATAATTAAAAGTTTCTCTATTAATTTACCCTGATAAATCACTTGACAAAGACCTTAAATATTTCAAGTCTGTTCTGTTTGCAGATTCTTTATATGGGAATCAGAAGCTTGTTTGCAGAACATGGAATCAGAACAGTGGGAGTTAAATTAGTATTCAGGGGTTATTATTTATAGTAATATATCAATTTGGTTATCTGTATGGTCTTGCCAATGAAACTAGAACTATTCTAACTCTCTGAACTCCAGCCTTTCACATCTTTTCCCATACTTAGAATATACTTGGAATAGACCTTGGTAAAGGATTGGAAATAGTTAAAAATACTTGAAATGTGAAGGCCAGGTCTACTTCTTTAGACAGTGCTCACATGGTAGCTGCTAATATTTCCTCTTCTTTATCTGTTTCTTTGGCTGATCAACATCCCTACTATTAATATTTAAAAAAGCACTTATTAATACATTTGATTGATTAACTGTTAAGTATTGCTGGCCAGGGAGCATTTCTCTATTGGGAGCCTTTGCATTTTACATAGATTTTACAGTTAAACTCTTAGAAGGCGATCTGCTTTCCTCATGCTGGAGTTTTTTTGTTTTTGTTTTTTGAGGATGGGTGGGTCACACTGTTTTTAAAGTTTGTAAAATAAATAAGGGCTATATTTATTGAATGTCTCCTCTGTTTTAAATACTATTTTTCATATGATACACAGTCCATGTTCAAAAAGATTTGTAAGGTTGATATTACATCTCACTTTAAAGATGAGTAAATTAAGATTGAGAAAGTAAGTCTCACCGCTAATAAGTGGCAGCATCAGTGTTTTAATCTGTATTTGTCTGATTCCAAAGCCCTTATTTCCTTGTACTGTCCTATTATTTTTTAATAGAGTACCTTCAGTACTTAAATACATTTTTCTTTTGAAACTTCTAACATTAAAAATAGTATCATTCAACAATGATCAGAGGCATTTCTCTGGGGAACACATTTTAAATTAAAAAATCATTTATTTATATGTAAATAAATAAATATATGAAGGAAGTGGTACGGTTATTAGTAAATACTTTCCTGCCTCCCATCTCACTGGAATAGAATAAGAATGAATGATTCTGTAACTTTCTCTTTGTTTGTTGAACAAAAAATACAACTTTTTCAAGGTCAGATTAAGTTGTAAATACTACAAGAGAGTTTTTTAAATTAAGCATTTTAATTCAATTCCATTTCTATGTAAAACTTTTAATGAAAGGAAAAGGAGGTTTCTATTTAAAATATTTGTCACATAATTTTAACTTCTGATAATATTCTGAAACAGAGTCAAGTACACATAAAATGTTTTATTCTTGTTCATTTATCTAAACCCATTTTCATATAGGCCTTAGCTCATCAAAAAAAAATCCCTCTTTAGATTTTTCTTTTATTTAAGTATTCTAAGGAGTAAATAAGCCTGAGAATTATTCATATCTAAATCATTCATAGAATTGTGAAAATAGAAATGAAATCTTTTTATATTCTAGCCTTTTTATTATTTTGTAACTTTGATATTATAACTAAATGCCAAAATTGGGTGATTTGGTGAGGTGAGGGCAAGAAAATTCTCAAATATTTCAAGATTAACAGTGATTGTAAAATTTATTCAATCCTTAATAAGCTTTCAACAAATATCAAACTTTTTGTCAGTTGCTCTGAATATTTGCTTATAACCAATACTTCTACGTTTCACAATAATCTTACTTTTAAGAAATGCAAATTTGTTTTAATGGCAATCATTTATTTGGCTTATTTTTTGATGAAAGAAATTTTAGTTATTTCTTTTCTTTTAAACTGCCAACAGTATTTGCTATTCATAGATGTTTTGTCTTCAATAAAGTCTATCAGAGTGAAAAAACTAGATGGGTATTTTTCTTTCCTTTAAGATGGAATGGTCTTTCATTATGCAGTGTTCTTAGGTGAATTCTCTTGTTTAAGAAGCCAGAATACAAGAGAGTGCTATATTAGTGTATTATTCTCACAACAAACAAGCACTGTTCTGTTGCTACCTGCTTGGCCATTGTTTCTGATTGTGTGTGCTTTGCAGTGGTATTTGGATGGTTTCCTGCTCTCTGCTAGCACAAAAAGGCATTTCTGTTACAATGGCCCCTAACCACACAATGACGGCATTAAGGATTTATGTGGAGGTTTCATTATTTTCTCCTCTTTTGTTCCTTCCAGGATGTCTTCCAAGCGACCAGCCTCTCCGTATGGGGAAGCAGATGGAGAGGTAGCCATGGTGACAAGCAGACAGAAAGTGGAAGAAGAGGAGAGTGACGGGCTCCCAGCCTTTCACCTTCCCTTGCATGTGAGTTTTCCCAACAAACCTCACTCTGAGGAATTTCAGCCAGTTTCTCTGCTGACGCAAGAGACTTGTGGCCATAGGACTCCCACTTCTCAGCACAATACAATGGTAGGTTTCTCATGGTCTATTGTGCCTACACTCACTTTTTGACCAGTCTACTCCTCTAATAGTTTGGCTTTCATCCTTTGCTTTATAATTATCATTTACTTAATAGCCATACACAAGATTCACTCCTGGCATCTTAGAATTCTTTATAAGTAAATTTGTTCCAACAGGGAGGATAAGATTTTTTGTTTGTTTGTTTGTTTTTGTTTTTCAAGAATTCCTGCTTTTGAGATGCTTACAGTTTAGAGGGGAAAAAACCCACACAAAATGTAAGAATAATATTAAAGTAAGATATTTAAAATTAGTCAGTGTGAAAGTTCGATGTCATATACTTTCTAATAAAAGGTTTTTCCAGATAGAGTTACAATGAGCATATTTTGAACATTCCACCGTGATAAATCATTGTTTTTCCTTTTTTGCTTTGCTCAGATTAGATCCTAGTATTCCATGCAGTACTTGGAATTTTGTAGAAGAATATATTTCATAGAAACTATATTTTCTAGTATGACTACACTCTTTTCTAACTCTATCACATTCACACTGTTGTTTTGATAATTCAATAATTCCCAGTTGCTTCCTATTCTAGAAAATGCAACTCAGGGTAATTCCTCTGGCCTCTCTGAGGTCTGGAACACTGCAAAAGATTAGGAAACTGAGCTTCATGGGTAAGGGGAGAGAAGGCAGCACAGCATCTTTGGCTGAGGCTTAAATAGCACGCACAAACATGAACAAGGCATTTTGGTGCTTCTTAGCAACTTAAATAGATAGGATCATCATGTTAACAAAGTAGCAGGGCACTTAGGTCTCAGTAAAGCCACTGTCACATTTTTAACATGGCCGCTTGGGTAGATGTCACGTTGTTGTAAATTCTCCTCCTCTTCTATGTCAAGGATGCCAGTGCTATTAATTTGAAACTGATTATACCAACAAAAATATGTTTAATCTTACATTCCCATACCTTTAAAACAGCTTTGATTCTGTTAAATCTTTTTTTCTCTCTCCAGGAAATTACTGCATATCATCAATATTCTTAGTGCTGAGATATGCCGATTTATTCATATTATTGAATTACTGTATGTGAAATTAAATCAACAAGAAGAATCAGATATCTTTTAATAACTGTGCAATAGACATGATACTTCGATTTTTCACAGTAAATTTAAATATTCCTATTCAACATTTTGGTCTCATAGGTCAAAATTTCTTTAGACATTTGACTGTGTGCCAAGATTTTTACACCAAGAAAAATGTTTTAGCAAATCTGCATGTCACACTTATATAGAAATGATGTCCTAAGCATGCCTTAATAATACAACTCATTTAACCTTCACAGTAATTCAGTGTTATTAATCCTATTTTACAGATGAGAAAACTGAGGCACAGAGAATTTAAATAACTTGCTCAGATCACAGTTAATAAGTGGGAGAATCAGGGCTTACCCAAGCAATGTCTTTGAAGTCCATGCTTATAACATTATGCATGCTGCTGCTTCACAAGAGCACAGGCATATTTTATACTCTAATTATCTATTATTTGGCAAATGAAGTCGTTACCACCCCTCATTCCTCTGTCTTCTTTATTCTGTAAGTTCAAGTTATGTGCAATGATAAAACTTTTTGTCTTCTTCTCAAAAAGGTTAAAAACTAGGAAAAGAAAAACACTCTATTTGACATTGCATCACTGCTAATGCCTTTTCCCTTTTAATATTTTGACCACTGCTTTCTCTCACAGAGTATCCAATAGAGAATACTTCTTGGATTAGTTTTCTTGTGATAGCACCATATACAGAAACATACATATTTGAAGGGGGAATATAAATAGTTATGGATAAAAGAATACCAAAAAGATGAAGGGGAAATTATTTTAAGTACACTCAAGTTTGGATATGAGAAGAGTATATAAAATTACATAATTTAGTGACATGAGGAGACGCTGGGGTGCAGTAGTTAATGCAAATGAAACCATTCAATTTTTAATGGAGAATTCAGTTTAACTAAAAAGTATGAACTGCCTACTTTGTACTATGTTTTATTGTAGACTCTATGGAAATAGATTTGAATAAGAGACATCCCCTTTCCTCAAAGAACTCAATTTAAAGCAGAAGATCTTAACTGGGGTCTGTAGATCTCCTAAGAATGAATGGAGAATTCTGTATATAAGAGCATATCAGAGTAGTGTTATGGTTTCCATCATACTATCAAACAGATCCATAACCTAAAAAGGTTAAGATCTGCTATTCATAAGTTAGTACAGTTTACATACAAATGATTCACCTTAGTTTTAGTGACATCAGCTTATATTTAACTCTATGTTTAATTGGTTTCTAAATTTTTCTCTGCCTCAAATTTTTCTTGATTACAGCTGCTTTTCATCTCTTGAGTAGGCTGTTGGAAGAGTCACCTATATGATCTCAAATGTTCAGCCTCTCTTTCCAAACTTTCTTCCAACTTCTGCTAGTCTTGTTTCCCTGAGAAAGGATTTGGATTGTTTATTGCACTTTGAAACTAATTTATGTCCTGTTGCTTACCTGTTGCTTTAGTTCCAAACTCATTATCTTAGCAAAAAATTCTATATAGACCAGCATCAAATGATACCTTTAGTCTCCTCTCCTAACACATCCTTACTATGGACCCAGTACTCTGGTCTTGCCAAGCTCTTCACACATGTTCATGAGCATACCATACATGGCCTTTGACTGACATAGTCTTTCTACCTAGAAAACTCTCACTTTTCATATTTTACCTTCCTGGTAAATTATGTTTCTCCTACATGACTGAGTTCAAAAATTGCCTCTTCTTAGATGCTTTCACTGACCTCCAAAGGCAGAATGGTTACTGTGTTATTCTTTTATCCATGACATTTATTTATATCTTTTCTCATGGTCTACATTATAATTTATACGTTTACATGCCTGCTTTTCTATTAACAATAATGTATTTCTTCTTGAAGGCATATTCATATATGTATATTAATATATATTTATATTTATGGGATCTAGCATGTAATAGATACTTAACTTATGATTATTGACTAAATGGCTGAGTTTATATGGATGCGTAAACATTAATAGTAAATATGGTTCAGGCAAAGTTGTTAAAGACCATATTTCATGGTGACTATTTTTATTTTCTAGCAATTTTAGAACTAAAGTAGAATCTACTAAAATTATATTCAGAAAGCAGAAAGTCATGATATACTCAGCTATTAAATTGATAAAGATATATTTTACTCATTTATCAAAATGACTGAATATATTGATAATATTATTATGCAACATGAATGCTTTCTCTTTTCTCTGGCTACCAGGCCATTGTCATATTCACACAATAGGTCCTTTTATTTTAACAGGGTACTCTCTATCTTTTTCTATTCCATATCTTTGAAAACAGAGAGTATTTAAATCATAAAGTTCAATTTAAGAAAAAAACCCATGTGATTTCATTGCCTACTTATGTGACATTCATGCTTAGTTTTTAAGTAAAGATGAAAGATATTGAGAGATATGTATTTTGTATTGCCAGAATAGATTGGCGACAAAGTCCAACTGTTGAGTGATCCCTGTAATGCTGGCTTGAAATTATAGAGAGATGCTTTCAATATAAAACTTAAGTTGGAAAATACTTCCTGAGATAAAAGTTCTGTATACTTAATGACTATTGCCATCTAACAATGGGATTTAGGATCCCTTATTCAAGTTCAGGATATGCACATGTTAAGGTTTAGAACTGAGACAGATATAAGGATGTAATTCCTCCTTTCTGAAATTGTGTTATTGTCTTAATGTTTTGGAGAAATAAACTAAGTGCCTAACTAAGAACAACTTCCAAACAGCTGTAACTGGCATGAATACTAAAAGTTCATTTATTCTTGGAAGATTTTACTCACTGTTCAGAGTGCACTACAGATAAACTGTCTTAACTACTATATACACATATATATATTCATAAAATACTCTCAGATTTCTAATTAATATAAGATTGAGAGACAGATTGTTGTAAGTCTATGAAAAAGACCGATTCTGTTGGTTTCTGCTTTGAAGCTCTCATAATCTTACCAGGCAATTAATAGAAAAATTTGATTCCCATATAATCTTCAAAAAGTGAAAAGCAATGTGAAAGTCTGATTCTGACATGAGTGGAAAGGTATTCCCGTGGTTTATTCTTATTGATGATCAAATCTCCCCTTGTCCCCTTTGTTATTGGGCTTTTTTTTTTTTTAACATGAGTTTGGAGGTCGTCACTTAAAAGTTTCAGAGAAAAACAAGTATCACTATAATTTCTGGTTCATTTTTAATAATAGTTCTGATATAGATGATTTATTTGATGATGGAAAGGAGTATCCAGAATACTGCCTCATGTCAATTAACATGAGTATTCATGGACACCAGAAGGGAATAGAGAAAGTCCAAGGAGAAATCAAGTAGTATTATCAGGAGCAGCTGGGGACTCTATGGTGGCCCTCTTGGCATTCATTTTCTCTCTGGTTGCATGCTACTTCTGTTGGTTCGATTGTTGTTCCAGTGTCAAATGTGATGTGAAATGAAAGTCTTCACCACCTGTGGTTACTGAATAATCAGTTATCTTTTTTCTGTTTTCTAAAAAGCATATTCTAGCTCTGCCAAACTCTCTTTTGACTTTTTAAGCTACTTTTGTGTTGAGTGAAGAGTGTAATATTTTATTTTGAAAAATAATTTAAGTTGCTCACTCTAGAGATAGCTGAATTTTATTATGAAATAAATACTATATGTGTTTGTGTTTTTAACATTTAAAGATCCATCAGATTTCGAAGTATGATGCTATTAGTATCTCATTTATTGTTTATAGTGATGACATTTTCTTGGAATTGTTAAAGACTGATGGATATATAGTATCTTAGCTTAATAATATGATATATCTTAATGTTCCTAAACATTACAGAAACACTAATTATCATGAAACAACATTCAGAGTGAGTCAGTTTCTTCCTGAAGTCTATGAAAAGAAGAAAAAGGTATCTTTTTAAGTTGATCTTCTATAAAGGTTGGAAATACAGCTGAGACTCCCGTATGTCATTATAGCAAGTATCTAATATATGAAATATAGCCTTAAACACTGAAAGAATTCATTCAATGCACATGACACAGAAAGGCTTTTACTTGTTCAGGCTCACTGTCAGCTCCTGGGATGCTTTATTTACCCAAAATAATTTTAATTGCTATATTATAGCTGTGTCTTGAAATACCCCTTATATAAATTTGCTTACAATCTAACAGTCAGTTATGTGTTTTCGATGTTTGACTAGGATAGTGTTATGTGTGAAATACTGTTCAGAAAATTTAACAAGAGAGAAAAGAGAAAAATGCATGTGTTACTTAAAAATAAGTCACAGAATAGGGCCTTAATTATGGTATGGTAAAGATTCCTATTTTTATATGGTGCTTTTTATAAGCTTTTAAATTTCTAGTTACCTTTGTACATCCAACTTAGCATAAGTTATTGTGATGCTATAATGCATACTGTTGTTAAACCAGTGTAGTTATTGTGCCAGTTCTAATAATGAGAATTTCATTGTTTAGGGAGAGCAGTCTCCTACACTCTAGACAAAAGTGTAATTACTTTTGAACGATGTGGAATGTGCTCAGTTTAATAGCATGGAGAATAGATTCAGAAAGATTCAGATAAAGTAAGCTTGGAAGCCATATGTGCAGTGTGGCAGTATAAAATTATGAGAGTAGGCAGTATAATTCTACACACACATACCCGATTTCACACAGTTTATCTATAAACTGTTGTTTCTGTAAGAGATAGGCTTGCTTATCTGAAAAAGGCCAATTCAATTGAAACAAGGTAAAAATGGTGACAAGTTTGTATTTCTTTTTTTATGGTAAATTGATGTTTATCATACAATGAAATTGCATTGTTACAATCATTATTCTGTAAATGTTGTCACAAAATACCACATGAAGCTGTTTATCTAAATATAATCCCAGGCTTCTGTGTAAATGTAAGTGGTTCAATCTTTATACTTGCATTGTTTTGGGAAATTACCCCCAGGGCTAGCAAGAATGGGAATATGTGAAAAACAATCAGTTGGGGCCCATCAAAGCCACTGGATAAGTTGTGCAATCGATCATTTTGTTCTATTGCCATAGAATTCCATTCCATCCAGTGGTGGGAGGGGAAGGCTAATGTTAAGTTGAGAAAACTTTGATTCATATGATGTCCATAGTATTTGAAGTAGTACTGTTGAGTGTAAAGTTAATTGGACCTTGAGAAATTAATGAATATACTCTTCACATGAAAAAAGTACTATGTAGGACTTGAGAGATAGTTCAGGATACCTAATGAGGGTCTACTATTAGCATCCCCACACAGTACTATACAGTGATAGGAGAACAGGTAAGAACTTCTAGTGCTGTGGTAATGGGAAGGGGGAATGTATTTGCTTAAATAAGATTTGGTCTAATGGAATTTAGTGGCTTTCATTTAATAGGCAGTGTTGCAGAAGATTCAGTTCAAATATATACAGTGAATACTTATCAGCAGAGACGTAGAAATGAGTAAGAACCAGTCTTTTCCCTCATGTAGCTTTTTGTGTAGTATAGAAGTAAGATAAGCACAACAATCACCATAATGTAATATAAAATATTAGAACTCTGATATAGGAGATTCACAGTTGAAAAGTATCTCATTTGTGGGGATCAAAAATAGATTAATAACTTGAAATTGTTTCCATCAAAAACAATTACTAGATGTTTCGATATTAAAAAACATATATACCTATTGGATCCATTACCATTAATGTAAGGTCTTTATTTTACATTGGAATATAGTTTTGCTTTTATCACAAATATTTTTTCCCAGCAGAAATAACTCATAAAAAATAAAAAAGTAAGTTTAAGAGAAGGAAGATAATACTGAACACAAAGTACACTATGAAGCTAGTAAAATATGTGCCTCATGTTATTATTAATACGGATAAGAAGAACTACTTTAGATACTGAAGTTTTAAATGTTTTCTTTCTTTATCTGGGTGACCACCTTAAATGCAGTGGACACAGTGATGAAACACTTGGCAGAAATACTAGAAATAATAAGGACTCTAAGAAACGATGCTGGAGTCTTGCATGAATGGTGTTCCTGATTTTGTGGCATGCATAGGTGGTCATCTTTATCTCATTTGTTATTCTCAGATCTGCATTTGAGAAAAGAAAGGATCATTTATATTTGGAAGTTAAAAATAATGAAAAGTTTTTGTGCAACCAGACTTCATTCTGTACCGTAGGTGGTTTGTTTTCAATTCTTCCTCATTTCTTCCTTTGATTCCTCTTTTGCCTCTCTTCTTTCTCTTTCAATTTGCCTCTATCAGAAAACGTTCTTAATGGGTCCTCTTGTGGATTTCAATAGAGCCATTATCAAGAAGGGAGACAGGGTAGGAGAATCAGCACCATTGTGCTCTGATATATACTTCCTTCCTATTTACATATATTGCTTCTTGGGGGATTGCCAGACTTTCCTGCACTCAGTCTATGTTTCTCTTACTGCATCTGGTAAACAAAGATCAATTGGTTATATGATAAAGTTTTAACTGGTTTTTAGTAAACAGGGACAGTGTAGTGAGTTCTTCATAAAACTATACTGTATATTTCTTGAATTTATTCTAGGAATCTGTTATTTTACTTTTCTTTCATAATCTGATGTTGATAATAAGTGGTAATTGTATTTTCAATATCCTTACTTGGCAAAACAAGACTTGGAACTCAATTTTGTTTCCAAATTATTTTTTGAAATTGGACCTAGTGAATTTCTGGGAAACTAGTGCTTTAACAGATATTGATGTTCTTTATGTGCCTGTTCCTAGCTTTCATTTTTAATTACTTGATGGCATTTGCTACTATTTTCAAACAGTCTTTGATTTAACTCAATTAATTCTTTTTGTCTTCAAATGTATTTCTTTCTTAAATTTGAGATTTTTTAGTGATTGTTAAAAGGTATAAGAAATAGGGATGAGATCATTTGCATAACTAGAAAGTAATTTTGATGTTGGTGTCATTGTATAACCTTAATATGAGTGATAATAGCAGTACATTTGTCATTATTTTTAATTTTATACTTGGAAATGACAGTCACCTAAGGGAATCCAAAAGAAATAGGAATCCTGCAGTGTTGGTGCCTGATTTCTAGGAATTGGAATGAACTATACAAGACTGGATAACTCATTTGTCCATAGGACCTCAAAGTATTTCAAATAATACTTAAGCCCTGTTTCCTCTTGGCCATATCAGTTAGATACAACTATGAGTTTTTCTAAAAAGGGAAAAATGATCTTTGTATAGCAGCCTCTTTACAAAGCACAACTGTTAGCCCTTCATTTGGATCTTAAGAAAGTGAAGTCATACAAATAATATAAGGGAGTACGGTATTGGATTTTGAGTGTAATTTCTTTTTTTGCATACTTTGGCAATTAGACTCATACAGCTTTCTCTTTTAAAAATATGTACAGTGATAAATACTTGGGTTTTGAGGTGATAAGTTAAAAAAAATAATAAGAATTCTGTAGTATGGAAAAATCTAATAGACAGATGGGGGAAGTATTTTCAAGAAAAAATGATTCCCTAAGAAATGACAATCTGAACTCAAAATACTTAGAACACTATTTGTGCCACATTAGGTGAATTTAAAAGCATTAAATATATTTAAACCCTTTTCCTTCTTCCACAAGGTCTGAGATGCCAATAATTTGTACTGGCATTAAGGCTGGCATTAAAACAAAATTCATGATAGTATTTCAATATGCTAACCATTTTGTTCATCTTGTGTCATTTTTTTCTCCCTATTTCTTTTTTAGAAAGTAATTTTTTTCTCTATATTCTACTAGGTAGGGCAGGGGCAAAGTACTTTGGTATTCAAAATAGGAATAAAACTAACTTAAGGTGACAATTGTAAATGGTCCATTTGGTTATATATCTCCTTTGTGCAAAGGCAAAATGCCTTTTAAAATTTTCTCATAGACCATTTTTAGGAGAGAGCCATGTGAGCAGATGAGGTGTGATATAAGGAGAGCAGCCTTGGCCAGCTCTGTGACACTGACATCACATGATAAAGTAAATGAACACAAGTGACTGGGTTTTGTGTCTTATTTAGTCAAGGCTGCTTCTGTGGCAGCAGGGCAAACAATGTTATCATTATATAGAGAAGCAGTGTTTACTTCAGTGTCTCTTCTTAGCTCTTAAAAATCCAGCCTGTCTCTAGATAAAATAGTTAATCCTGTTTGTCGATATCCCTAAACTATAACTTAATATTCTAAGGGTTAATAAAAAAATTTAAATTTTTATGTCCTTTAAGGTAGGACATGAAAAAGACAGGGTTATAACTCCAAAGGTACCATTAAAAAGCTTTTTATTTATGTAAAAAATATAAAATAGGTGCCATGTAAAAATTCAAGCTCTATTATTAATGAGAAAAACAAGTTACAATGATTTGTAGTTTTATACTTAATAATGTACTAAGCCTTGCAGCCACCTCCCTGGCCACTTCTAGGCCTTTTCCTCTGTGTAAACATACATCCTGGAGGAGGGGAGATTGCTAGGCTGTTATCAGCATCCATCTTTAGGCTTTGTGGCAGTGGCTGGCATGCTTTGCACCACTAGGGACATGGGAGCCAGAGAACATGCTTCTTGTGTATCTGAGATTCTGATTTCCCCAGGGTCATCAGTAGAACATAAGAAGCAACTTTGAAAGTCTTTTGTGAATATATCTCACAGCCTGTCTTCAGTCTGATAGGTGTAACTCGAATATGGGGAATTTTAACAGTCAGTGCTCTTTACAACAAGGTATCTAATAATTAATAATAACAAATATGTAATATTTCAATGTTTTCTATGTACCACCACCCTACATTTATTTTAGCCAAATCCTCTATTAACTCCCTAAATTCAGCAACTATGATTATCCCCAATTTACAGATGGAAAACAATCTTGGATAGTTAAAGTAACTTACCTAATAAATAAGGGATGGAGTTTGTGTTCATGACTTTGGAGCCCAAGCACTTAATAACTGTGCTTACTCTCCACTCATATACACATTAAAATCCTTTTTTATAGTTTATCGAATAAACAATTTTAAAAGCCTTTAGAAATACTTGTGCAGCAGGCAGGTAGAACAATATTTACTTGATTATTTATTCTACCCTAACTCAGAGATAACCTAGTTTTTTAAATCTTTTTAGCTGGCTTTAATGGCCCAAGGGATTTGACCATTTTAGAATGTATAAAGAAGTTCTATATAGGCTGTTGGGCAATATATGGGATTCCAAAGGATTATTTGTTAAACCTTTCATATAACAATTAGTATTAAATTTTGTTCTGGCTGTAAGAGAGTTGGCATAGCATAGCGGTTAAGCACATGGCCCCTGGTGACAAAATTACTGGGTAAATTCCAAATTCTGCTCTTTATATGGCATTTGGCAAGTTATGGAAATTTTTTTAACCTTATTTTTGCCATCTGTAAAATGGGGTTGATAAAAATAGCATCCAACTTAGAGGGTGCTTATGTTTAAAGAAGTCAGTACACACATAGAGCACTCTGGTGCCTGGCATATAGCAGCTACTCAGTAAATGTTAGTTATTAGTTAAACAAGTGCCTAAATACATAAGTTCTGTGATCTAGGAGAAAATGGTACATTATATTAAATGTCAGATGCATTCAATTCTCATAAATTTCAATAACCTATAGGAAAACTTTAAGCTAAGAAAAAATACTTTTGAAATGAGAAATCAGATAATGTAGAAATCTCAGTCTGTTGTCATTAGAAGGAGAGCATTCATTCAATCTGAGATATTATCTCCTGATCAAATATTTATGACAGATTCAGTTATCATAAATTCATTCATTGGCAGCCAAATTTTTGCTTAATGTTGTTAAGGCTGTTCAGGAACAATAGCCGCCTCTACGACTACCACTACCACCACCACTAAATCTATTTAAGCCAAGTCAAAATGGCATTTTTATAAGATTATGATTTATATAATGTAGTGGTAAAGAGCCTAGTCTTTCGCTTAAACTGCTTGGGTTCCAATCATAATTCCAAATCATATGAGGTGTGCGATCTTGTCTCAGTTTTGTGGCCTCATTGTGCCTTCGTTTTCTCATGTTAAAATGGCAGTAAGAAGAACCTCTCCATATGTAGAAGTGTTATGAGAATTATGTAGAAGTGTTATGAGAACTAAATAATAGAATGGCTTTGAACCAAGCCTGGCACATAGCAGGCACTTAATAGATGTTATAGTTTGTATTCTGTTGAGTAATTAGTGTTAAGTACCTGAACAAAAGATTGTGTTTTCTTTTGGGTTCCCAATAGTTATGTTTTTTTTACTTTTAGTAACCTGGAAGAATATGACTCACATTCCCCTCCTATTTTAAGTGGTTCAATAGTCTTACTGGTAAGCTCTGTCAGTATCCTTGAATGTAATTCACCTTGAACATGAAATGCAAAGTCATTTAAAGTAGAAAGCTCTATGGTCCCTGTGGGGTAACATGTTTCTCTTGTTTGCCACTATGTCCCTAGAATCTGGCACAGTGGCTGACACACAGCAAATATTTCAAAATAGTTGAATGGATAATTAATGAATGTATCCTGTGCTCACAGAAGGTACTCTGAACATAACTTTTCTTATCTAAATCTTTAAGTAATGATGTGAATTCATAGGTAGTTCATATAACCATTAAGTGAGATAATCACCTAGCACAGTACTTGTCACATAGTAAGTATTCAGTTATGTGAACTTGAACTCCCTTTCCATCACCCTTCTAATCTTCTCAGCCCAACTGCTCTCCAGTTTACTCTGATAGAAGATTATAGTCATTTTTCTGTAGCTTCATATATTACACTTCTCCAGTTTACCAGAAAAAATAACAATATCAATACAACAACACAAAACCAAACAGTACTTTGGAATAGGATATATTTTAAAATTGCTTAATTTCCCTGCATGAACATCCTAAAGGCTAAATAATGATTTGTTTTAGGACATGGTTAAGGGGGCTTGTGATTATTACTATGGTTTTATTGGTGTATCTACTTACTTGTTTTTACATTTCAGTTCACTTTAAAATTCCTACTCATTCAGGAATTTTAGAGGTACTATGAGGGGTTCAGTCCTTTGTTTATTAGTATTGTGTTTATTTCTCTTAGTCCTTTGATCTCTTTTATTTTACTGACAAGGAACGCTTGAGATGATGTTAAAAGGATACGATATGGGGAAAAGGCACAATACATGTGGATTTTTATAATAGCTCGCCTGTTAGAAATCTGACATGTGGCACCTAAAACTGACAAACCCAACCAAAATATGTATATCTCCAACTGCTAATTCTTGATGATTAAACATATATCTCTGCCTTTGTTTTATTGGGTGAATCCTTGTCACTTTCCTAATGTACTTCATGTTATCTTTTTATTTCCTATCGTGTGTGAATTCTTCCCTGTTCACTTATGTCCTCTTCAGTGATTCTATAATTATTTTTGTTTTACATATATAGAACCATGTTTTCCCCCCTTTTTACATATGGTGTGTTTGCTTCATGCAGAGAGAACTACACAGATGACACTTTTTAAAAATCCAAATTTTATTCAGTTTTACTTTATGTTTATAACCCTGAATATCTCCAAAATGTCCTTACCTAAAACATTTTATTGTTTTATTACTGGATTTATACCAGTAAGTATATACCAGCTTTCTTAGGGATAATCTTTAAGCAGAACTTAGTAAGACAAGCTTTGAAAACTATCATTCCTAGGAAAGTAATTCTCGAATCATGAAACATCAGTTTAATCGCTCCCCTTGACAACTTAACACGACAGATTGAAATATAAAAGCCGACGCAAGTGGGATCAATGGATTATCTAAGTCCCTGAACATCTTCTCTTAAATTGGGGGACTTGACAGTGTGGTTGTGAGAGGGGTGTGTATTGTGTGTCCCTTGTCATGTGCAGAGCATTAAGTTTTCAGAGATTAGTGCTGAGTGGATGTGGTCTACCTGGACATGAGGAAGCAAGGAGAAAGAAATTGCAAGGGAATGAAAGAGAAAAAGAGGGGGGCTAAAGGAAGAGAGGAGGGATAGAGAGATTTACATGTGAGAACTCAGGGGGCTTTGTCATGGCAATTGTATAAAGTGATATACAGTGCAAATTGACTTGAGCATGTCCCCGGATAGCAGGCGGTTTACAGCCTCCAGGAGCTGAGATTACTGCTTTATCTTGTCATACTAAATTAACATGGCAGCGCACTGTTAAACAGTGGTGACCTCTTCATCTGGGGAAATTGCTGCCTAGAAGAGAGATGATATTTAAGTCACTCTCTCTTTCTCTGTACTCACCCCTGCATAGCCTTAAAGCAGTAAAGCAATTTAGGGTTAGACTGTAGCTGTTTTAAAATTATTATAGAAAAATATTTTTATATTAAGATGGCAATAGATAGGTTTCAATTAGATCAAATAGCCACTTTGGGTAGAATAATAAGAGTTTCTTTATCTGATGTTCAAAAAATGGTATCTCATCTTTATACATTGGAATTAAGAATGTATTTGTGATCATTTCACTTCAGTCCCTTATTGTTATTCTACAAATATCCCATTTATTGCATAAGAGTTCATTTCTATACTTTCCATAAGACTTGATTGGTGATGATCTCTTTAGGGGGAGGGAAGCCTCAGGTACTTGTTCTCTCCCACTGGACAGACAGAGGGGTAGCCTAAGAGAACTAGCAAGGGAATTGTGCCTGAAATAGAGGCAACCAGGTTATCTTTTCTTTCCAGAGATTACCAGGTACTACTTTGTTCCCCAGATTCTTTTAATTTCTGTATTAAAAGGGGATAGGGAGAGGGAGAGGGAGGTGAGGGGAAAGGGCGAGAGAGAGAGAGAGAGAGAGAGAGAGAAAGTCAAAAGATCAGTTTGTCTCACTCCTCTGCTGCAGCTATTCCCTTTGTGTTTTTTCTAAAATCTACATATAGGAAATAGGCTAACAATTTTTTCGCCTATCTTAAAATGTTGATAAATCAATCAAAATCCAACGTGTAATTTTCTTTGCTCAATAATCGCTATTGGAATTTGAGTCAAAGGAAGAGGTAAAGTAAATATCAGAATATGGGTGTCTGTGTCCCCAGCTCAAGATTCTCCATCCCTAACGTATAGCCCTGTGACCTGCTTCCTCACTAATCTCTAGAGCAAGTATTCTTAAGCTGAGTATTAAACCACCTTAAGCATTGTAGGATGAGCTTTATGAAATCTGTTTACCCCCTGAAACTGTGATATATGCACTTAACAAATTTTTCTAGTGAGAGTGTCCATGGCTTTCATTATATTCTGTAAGGGACCTGAGCATGCAAAATAGATTATTGCTTCTCTAGAGCTTAATTCTGTCTTAGAGTGTTACTGGGATAAATCCTCATTTTAGGGCTGTATATCTAGCAAGTGAACTACTGATGTATAGGCATAGCCATTATCCTGCTTATTTTGTAATTAGGAAGTATATTCACCTACCTTGCCTTGGAGAGTTTTTCAAGGCTGACATGCTGGAATTAGAGTCCACCTACTGCTCTTGACCACTTAAAACTGTTCATCTTAGCATCCTTTTTGTTACTTTTTTGAACCATAGACCCACTATAATTCTAGTATAAGGATGAGGTTTAGTTCTCAAGTGCCCTAGATTCAGGGTCCAAACCCTAGAGACACAAAAAGACCATTTAGCTTGTGAAGAATATGGAACAAAGGCAATACATTTTTTTTCCCCATTTTTCTTGATAAGTTGCTTTCGCATATCCAATATCTCCTCCCTACCTTTTTCCCCAAGTCAGCACATTGCCAGACTGGGAAAAATAAAACACACCTTAATTTAGGAGTGACTCAACTAGTTAAATCTGTCTTAAGATGCCCTGATACCATATTGTTTGATTAGTGCAGGATTTTTAATGCCAAAGCAGTTTTTTTTTTTTTTGCTTATGTTTAGTATTGTCATACACATAGTATTTTTTCAAAGAAGAAAAAATAAAAAAAGACCAAAAATTTTACCAAGTTGCCTTTGTGTGCTATATATTATTTGGGAGCTAATATTAAAGAGTGACTATTAAAGTCAGTCTTTTCCTCCTTCTTCTTCCTTTCTTCTTCTCATTGATTATTTCTTCTTCCCTACTTTTTTTTAAATTAGATTAGATGCACTAGCAACTCTTTCAGTTAAAATAGTCACTAAGTAGCCACTCTTTCCTACATAGAATTATTTCTAACATTGAGAAGTGATTCTTTTAGTTAAGTTCAGGACTTAGAGGTAAGTTGATGTGATATTATCAGAAACATTAAGATTTTCCCTATTCTTCATGTCAAATATCTGTTTATTTGTTTAATAAATATATTTAATGAGCACTATGCATACTTGTATATTAAAACTTTGAAGGAGTTCTTTCAGATAAATTGTGAATTTGATATAGGAAGCCAGGGAGGACAGACACAATTTTATATCTTATGAAGCAACAGCATGTCAAAAAGTAATAGGAGAAGACTCTGGTGAACTTCACTATCATCTCCTAACTACTATGAGGAGTAGCCTAAGAGGCAGGCCACAACCACCCAGAATATGGAATGGTAGAGAGCCTTATTCTGGGACTGAATGCCTGCAATAAGTAGAATATTTGAATATTAGAGATTCTTTTTGAGGAATTCCTTAATATTTGGAAAGTCAATGTGATATAGTATTTTCCACAAAAAGCAGAAAGCCGAAGAAAAAGAGGGAAGAAAAATATAAAACAAAGATAGAAAACCTATAAAACAGAAAGTAAAAATGGTTGTCAGCTATCACACTAAATGTAAATGGGTAAACTTCTTTTTAAAAGATTACTGTTTTCTGAGTTTGTTTAAATATAGTTTCATACTCCTTAAAAAAGGCAGACATAAAATAACATGGAAATGGTAAAAGTAGAAGAGTAAAAATATAGTAGGCATCCACAAACAAAAGGTAGCATTATTAATATCAGACATAGTTGAATGAAATTCCTGGGATAGAGTCCTTTTATGTTGTTATATAGAGATAAAAATGTCACGAGTATTCACTAAATGAACTTATAAAAAGGAAATAGTTACGTTAATATATTGTACTCTACAAAGAAAAACATTTTTAGAAACATGAGATGTTGACAGAAACAAAATTATACTGATATATTTTGAAGTATGTTTTTCTGTCTGACAAATGGATTAGAAGGAACACAAAGACATTCAGGATTTGACAAATATAGTTAATAAGGTTGACTTATGTATGTATGCATAGATCACTTGAAAACTTTTATGAAACTATACTAATAAATAATTCTTGTGTTAAAATAATAATTGAAACTAATTTCAAGCTTCTTAAAAATAATAGCATGAATATCACATGCTAAAACTCATATGATCAAAGTTCTAATATTTGAGAAATTTATAACTTTAAATGCCTGCATTATTAAATAGAATGAATGAGGAAAAAGAACTAAGTATTTAACTTCAGAAGCAGAAAAAAATAAAAAAAAAAAAACTAACTCCAATGAAGGCATAAAATGGAACTTAAAAAATATAACAAAATAAATGAACTGAGAGAACATCAGGCAAGCTTTTTCCTATATTAATAAATGAAAAAGAACAAACAAATAGAAAATTAGAAATGATAAAGGGCAATGTTATTACTATTAAGGATATCATAAATTACTATATTACAATATATTCCAGCATTTTCAAAATTCGGTTCTAAAGAATAGATGTTCCATATAATGTTTAAGACAAAGGTTCTACAGTCAAGTCAATTCAGAAAATATTTCATAATGTATCCTATGTTTTGATATTCACATTCCATATGGAATATTAAAGATTTTCAGAAGTTAGTTCTGTTGTTTAGAGAGCTAGGTAGTTTTATCTTGCATGGAGATTCCCACACTTAATCATTAGAACTCCTCTTTAATATATAGGCTGCTAAATATAAATCACTGGGAAATAATGTCCCATTGAACACACAACAGGCTGCATAAAATTATTTATAAATTTCATAATCTCATTGAAATGTAAGATTTCATAGGACTATAAAGAAAGAAGAAAACCTAAATAGATTCTATTAATGAAAAACATTTTTTTAATTCAAAGAATAATCTCCAAAAATGGCAGCTGTAACTACCAAGGTATATTCAACTTCTAAGAAATAGAGAATTCACATGCTGTGTAAAACTGTTTTCCAGAGCCAAAAATAAATTTTAAACTTTTCCACAATTAGCATAACTATAATACCAAACCCCCTTCCAAATTTAAAAAAAAAAAAACCAGAAAAGAAAACATAACACACTTTGAATATAGATGCAAAAATTTTAAATAAAATTAGACAAAGTTATCAGTGCCTTTTATTAGACTTTTAATAGACCATGCTGAAAAAGAGTTAATTTGGGAAATGGAAGGAGAGTTTACTAAAAGAAGTATATATTAGCATAATTTATATTAGAGTTCAACAAACTACTGCTTGCTGGCTTCCTAGCCAAACTGGCCCACTGCTGGTATTTATACATAAAGTTTTATTGATCAGAGCCATACTAATTCATTTACATAGTGTCTATGGCTGCTTTTGTGCTACAGAAGTAGTTGTAACAGGTACCCAATAGCCTATAAATTCTAAAATATTTACTATATGGCCTTTTCCAGAAAAATCTTTGCTAACCCCTGGTCTGTATTCTCACTGACTCAAGGGGATATCTTATATGAAAATGCTGAGGAAGGCATTTGATAAAACTCAACATCCATTGCTTATATAGTCTTTGTCAATAGTTAATAGAGTGATACTGGTACAATCTCTCACAGTTGCTTCAAATTTAATGATAAAATTCTCTTGTTCCCTTTAACGTCAGGAATAAGTCAGACTGGGTCACTATCATCACCACTTTGATTTAATATTGGTTTAGAAGGAGGTTTCTTCCTACCTTCTTTCCTCCTTTCCTCCTTTATTTCTTTTTGTCCTCCCTTCCTTTTTTGCTTTTCTTCTTCTTTATCTCTCTCGTTTCTTCTTTCTTTTTTTTTTCTATCAAAAGCTCTAGTGGAACTTTTTACTCAAGAAAAAACAGTGAGGATTTTTTTTTTCAGAATTACAAGATATTTTAATCAGGAAAAAGACAATGGGGGAATTTGGTCAGAACTGTAGAACTTAAAATGATATTTGGAAATCCTTAGGTATTCTAATGAAAACCTTTTACCTGTATCTTAATGATACAGAACAAATGATTTTCTCTTTACTCTTTGATTTTTTTAGAAAGATTAATTTGTAGCTTCTCTTGCTAATGCCTCTTTATGTTTTATTTTTAAAATCAAAGATTCTCCTTCATGATTATTGAACCAACACTTCCTGCTTTGTTATAAGGTTCCTTTCACTTCCATGGGGCAAAAAAAAAAAATCTTCCTCAACTCTTAGTTATAGGTATAACATTAGGTAAACTACACAGTCTTAATTTAAGATGCACAGAGAAAATCCACTGTCCCATCGTCATAACCTTGAGCAAGCACTAGGAAATAGAATGGAGTTTGATGACCTACTCTTAAACTCTTCACTGTTCCTAGAAAATATCTGTGTAGGGATGTAAAGCATGAGGTCTTTTGCTATAAATGACTACGCACTCAACAAATTTGTATTGTTTTGCCCTGCTTCCTTGGTACTCACTGGTTTGGGTTAGAAAATAGTATAGATACAAGACATCAAGAAGTTTGCTTTAGGTACATTCTGTCGTAGTATGTTTTCATGATTTATAGGACTAATTCTTTCCCTTAGGAATTCCTCAATTTTGGTTCAGATTTTACATATTCTTCCTGAAGATTATACTTACACTTAGGAGAATGCCTGGACTTATCTTGTACCTCTTTGAATTTGACATAGTATCTACGTAATCTTAGGATTGTATTTTTACTCTATCATCTCCATTCCTATAACTCTAGCTTTTGTTTAAATTCTTTTCTAAGTTACTACTTGTAATATTTCAAATTTTTCTAATAAATGATAGATCTTTAGTGGATGAAACCTATTGAGTCCATTAAATGTTATTTTCCCTTCCTTTCATTTTAGGGGAATTTAAAAAAGAATAGTTTGATTGTGCTCCCTTCAAATATCATAGAGATTTCTAAAAGCAATAAGGTTATAGTGTTCTTTATATTAGGTTCAGTGCTTCACTGAACTTGATTGCCTCAAGCCCACAACCAGCAGCAACTACCTGGACAAAATGTGGCACATTCATGACTCCTTTGAATAGCTATAGTATCAATTTATTAAGCATAAATAAATGAATTTTGAAATTTAATTTTCATGAGAATATTCATCTAAGAATTTAGATTAGGAAACATCATTTTAAATCTTACTAGAAATGAATTGTCTTCAAGTTTCTAGGCCAGAGAAAAATTATCCTCAATGTTTTCTTTCTCTTTCTGATAGGATTTGACTTTATACATTTTCTCATGCTTATTTTCTCATTCTTTGATTTATTATGCAAGAGAATGTAGTTTTGTGAATGATCATCTTTCAAGCACCTAATAGTCAAGATTTTTTTATTCATAAAATTCACTGCAAAGAGTTTCACAGTTAACTATACTTTCACCAAAGAACCTATAATTTTCGATAGTAAAGTCCATTTAGTGAAAGTCATTTGTAATCAAATTATTGGAAAGTTCTTTATTTAATACTAACTTAACTATTGATAGCAAAATGACCAGTGGACCACATGAGGTTTCTCGAATCTGCTTGGTGAATCTCTTAAAATTCATCCCTATGAGCTTTATATAGCCCTTTCCACAGTGGTAGCAATTCTTTACCAGTAGGTTGCTATATATGTTTGGTGACAAAAAAAGAAAATGATATAATATAAAGCAGAGAGAGACTGATTTAAGGAAGAATATGGTATGGAAATTAGGGTATATGCAAAGAAATTGTTGGTGAGGATGATATCCTTGGCTGCAGACATACAAACTGAATTTTATGATAAAGATTCATTAACATGTAAACAAGTATCTTATTTTTGGTGTTAGCAATGACACTGCAGCTGTTTCTTGGCCCTGAAATCAAGTGCTTAGAGATACTGATTTATTGAAACATTCAAATATCAAGCCTGAGTTGTAGGGAAAATGAAAAGCACTTTTGCTTATTAGCTAGAAATAATGTAACTTTTCAGAATGATTTTTTTTTCTTTGCTAAGGCTGTCTCATATGAAGAAAGTAAAATATTAAACTAAACTTTGCTGTATTTTACAGGTTTAGCAAGTTTGAGAGCAAAGGTCATTTTGACTATTTATGCAATTAGAGAAAACATTTTATTCCACTGGTTTAGCTTTAATTAGTCACTGAACATGAAGATGATCTGTAAGGGTTGTTTGTCACCCCTTAATTTTCAGTGTACACATGGCTAACTTTGTCACTTAGGCTGGTCCCTCCTTTTCTTATACAGTTCCTTATGTAGTCTTCACAACTCTTTTGAAGACGCCATTTTTCCAACTGTCTAAAATCAAGGGCGCATTTAGTAATGTTGTGATAGAACTCCCAACCTGTATAGTAAAGTGGTTACTGTTAATAAATAGTCTAGCTAAAGAGTAATGTGATCATACAAGCATATACTATCTGTGATGTCACAGTCCAAGAAAATTATTGAGAAAACCCTTTAAAATGTAAATTAATTAACCAGTTTTTAATAGTTATGCTGCCAGTATGTACCCAGAACAAATATAGTTTTCAATTTTTAAATGTTTTATCTCCTATCAAATCATAACAGACTGCATTTTCAGGTCTTTTAATGATAAATAAGATAACTTCTGGAAGAAGGGAAACAGTCTGTTTATATGTGTGCTTGTATTTTTGAGTATTGACATTGAAAGCTCATAAAATCATTAGTCAGCAAGTTGAAGGTGTAGAAGTAGATAAATGTAACATGTACAAAAGATTTGGTGAGAATAAATGTAATGCTTATGTTGACTCAAGCTTTGCAAAGATGCTATACTGCCTAATGGCCTTAGAATAATCAAAAAAGAGAAGATAGTTGGGGAGAAAACCTTGTCATAGACAGGGCAACTTATCCATTAGGAACTGTAGGCACAGTGCCTAGAGCTCACATTACTTTCAGGGACCCATGAAAATGTTTTGATTTCTTTTAAAATCAGAAGAAAAATTGAAGAAGAAAATGGTTGAAGAAAATGTTTTAATACATAATACTAATATATTTGTTTTTATACCAATAGAGTCATAAAATGTAATTTTAAATGTTATAGTCTATCATTCATTCATTCATTTTTATGGAGAAAGGGATTTACAAGGGCAAAAATTCTTAGGGCCCAGGAAACAAATGATGTGGCCTGGTATTAGGATAAACACAGAAAACTTCTGAAAAAGTGTAACAAGATGTCTTTTATATACAGCTCCTACCACTTCCCTCTTTTCTCCCCTCCTTTGTCCTCTTACCCACTCTTTCACATTCCATGTTTAATCATTCTGGGTCTGAAGCTGGTATGTTGTTCTTATTTACAGGTCAGTTTGTTATCCCAGTCCTACAGAAGCTTGAATTGTAATATTGACCAGTGGATCCCAATATTTATCTACTGCCTAGACCATTTTAAACAAAGATCAAGTTATTTTTCATTTTAGACCCATGTTAATCCATTTGCATGTTGCATAAAATGTAGCAGTTGTATATATAGTTATAGATTTCATTCAGATGTATGAAGGAGGCAAAAGTTGATATCAGAAAGAAAACTTGATTATTTGTAATTATAATGCTTTTAGTTTAATATATTAGCTATACAAAGGCATTTAATTTCTTTAAATATTTTTCTCAAAGTTAATGCCTATTATTTTTGAGGAAAAATATATGCCTTCAAATTTTTACTTTATAATTTTAAAAAGGGAGTAGTCCCTTCATCTAATTTTGAATAGTTAAATATTTCTGTTACATTGAAATAGCTACCAGATTTTCATGGTGGATAAGGGGATTTTTATATGATCCCTGTAATTATAAAGAGATTTCCTCAGTGAGTGAAATGCCTCATTTATGCATTTCTACTGAAGGAAAAAAAAATACCTATATCATAGTAATTCTTGCCATAAGTAGCAATAGTGGAAAAAAATTAAAAGATTGGTACAACTAGAAGTCATAGCTGAGAAATAAGAAGAACACTGTAAAACCACTTAGAATGGCACAAATCTAATTTAGAATAAAATTTAGCACCAAGTCTAGACCTGGTCTGTATAGCTGTTTATATAGTCTATACCTGTTCTATACCTGGTCTACATAGCTAAAGGGAAAAAGCAGGTCGAATAGTTATCATGGTATTGTAATGAGAACCTTAGACATTGTAGCTCAATAGACTCAACTGCAGTGTAGGACCATGTAAGTGAATATATGTCACTTACCTAGCGTATCCCAACAATACTCTTAATTTGCATAAATTATAGTTTGCATTAAGTGCTTTCTTGACTGGAAAAGGAATGGGTAGAGTTAGAATTTGTATTTATTGAGGAAATGTGTTAAGAATTTGATAGGCCTCTAGGTTTATAATGGAGGGCAAAAAAAAGTTTCCTTTGATATGTGGAAAAAGTTTGGAAATTAGGTATATAATCCTCACTATTACTTATGTTTCATCTCATTCCCCCATCTCCATTGTATTCTAGTTAAATTCCAGATGGTTTCTCAATAATGTGTTAACTTTCCTTATACTCATGACATAAACTTCTGTAGACTCTTTTCTTCTCCATTTTATTTTCAATTACTTCCTTTCCCCAGTCTTTTTCTCATTATAAGCACCTTCTGTATTTAACTCTTACTTCAGTACTCTCCTAATACTGTTTGCATCCTAGGCACATTCCGAGTACCCATATGATAGGAGAAAATTGTGGCAAAGGAGGTCATGTTTAACCTAAATCTTAAATGCCCAATCCTTCAATATAATAACAAGGGAGAGAAGGCATTTCAAGTAAACTGATATTTATTGAGTATCTCCTATGTGTATAATAATACACTGGATGCCGACATTAGAAAGGCACATTTTCATCCTCTGGGAACTCAGCCTAGTGGGGGAAATGGATACACGTGTAAGTCTTAATTTAAGCTGTGATAATATTGTGGTGAGTGTTACAGATGGAGGGATGTATGATATGTCATGGGAGTTTGTGGAGGAAGAACAATACTTTCTAACTGAAGGAGAAAAAGAAATTGCTGACATATGGCTCTAGAACAGTGCTACTCAAAAACGTGGTCTGTGCTGCTGCTTTTATCAAGAGAGTCTTGCTATGAAAAGAACATCAGCTGAACTAAACAGGGTGCTTAGCGATAGAATTGATTTCCATTCTGGAACAGCCTCTTATCTATTGTGAACCAGTGTTTGAGGACCACCCTCCTTGTTAGAGGACCATGACACACATTCAACATACGTGTGTATATCACAATAAAACAGAAGTGAGTGGGATCATTTTCAAAAGTAGGGCAGTAGGGTGGTTTGTGGAGGGGTTTTTGTGGGACGCTGTTAGTGAAGAAAGATTTCCTAAAAGCTAAAATATCTCAGCTGAGTCATAAGGATAGGTATGATTTAAAAATGCAAGATGAAGTGGAGAGAAATTGAAGGGAAGGAGATATTACCAGTATAGAAAAGGAAAAGAGCTCACAATAAGGAACAGATATTTTAGGTATGTTGTGAAAGTTATGTAGCGTATGACCTGTACTACTGTTTGTCTTTTCAGGGAACTTATGATTATGTGTGTATAACACTAGGCAACTTAATTTATTTGATGTAGAGTGTGATTTCAAGGAGTCTAGTAAAAAAGGAAATAATGTTTTTCAAAATGTAAATATGGGCTAGGTATTATGTTAAGCATTTATAGCCACTGTGTCATGTAATCTTTACAATCTTCTGCAAACTGTCCTTATTCCCACTTTACTGATGTGGATATAGAAGTGGAGAGAATACTACAGTTACACAGCCAGTAAGAATGGGCCTGACTTTGAATGACCATGTTTTAATGGAAAAACGATGAAAAAGTTAAATAAGGCCAGATTTGGTGGGGGGCTTGGATGCTATAAAAAATTTGGAATTTATAATCTGTAATTGTGGGGAATCATGAAAGTTTTTGGATTTGGCTTTATGAAAATCCTATCTCGTAAACTAAATAACGATTTATGTTTAGTTTAGGCATTTAAATATATACCTTTGGAAAAACGTGAAAAAAAAATCTAATCCTGATCAAATCCACAGAAGCAAAATTGAGCCAGAATTCAGTTGAGAGGAGGATAGGAATGAAGGGAGATGGGTGGGTTTAGGAAAATCCCTAAAATATTTTGGCTGGTACTGGCTTATTTGTAGTTTGGTGAAATACATAAAGTGTCAAATGAATTCTGTGAAATAGGACCAGACATTTTTTGTCTATGTTTCAGAATAATACTTGTACGTGTAAACTAGGACTGAATTATACAGAGATTGCCACAAGCAAAAGTGAGTGGAAAGTAAGAGTGGGTTTTATGAAAAGTATGCGATACCAGGAGTATCTGTGTTTACTTTCCTTGTTCAAATAAAAAAAAAATCTTTTGCTCTTGCTTCAAAATATTTGTAATCTATTTTCTTCCCAGTTTTAGAGTTATTTATTCTGCTTAGGCCAATCAGACTGTGGCAAAATTAGATAAATAATTAAGCATTTTGGATAAATCAATAAAAAGAAATCCTGTCTTATCTTTCCTAGAAATACTGACTGGAGTCATGAAATAGAATAGTTCACTGCAAGTAGAAAAAGCCACATAGGAAATCTGATTAAGCTAGCTAATATTAAAAGCAGGTGAAAATTTTACATATTTATTGAAAGAGAGCAAGAAAAAAAAAGGAGGGAGTGATGGAAGGAAGGAAGAAAATGAAAGAAAAGTTATGATTTTTGTCATTTCTTCACTTTTTCAAAATGTCATTTTTTTTCCTGATTGCAGTTAAAACTACCTAGTTGGTATTCAGTTAAATCTATCCATCTACTCATATTAGCAATAGAAGTAATAATTTTTATGTTAACTGTGTTTTGTATGTAGGATTTTTTTTTTTACTGTCTCCTTTGTTATTTATACACAGCTAGAGCTTAATTTATAGATTGGCTTTTCAAAGAGCCATCACTGTCCATTTAGATGGCATAGTGCCTGACAAAAACCTATTCTTTTCCATATGGACAGATCTAGCCCACTTAATTCATTTCAGTGGTGGCAATAGTACAAATTCCTAATTTATCTTATTGTAAATCTAGATATTTTTCATGTGGGCTATATAAAGAAAGATGGAATGATAAGAGTTTTAGAAGGATTAAAAACCAAAGGTATGACAGTTACCTGCTCGTATGTTCATATATTTACCACTCACAAATCTATAGGCATTTAAACCTGGCATTAGATCTTAGAGGTCTGTTAATCCACATCTCTTATTTTGAGATAGCAGAATTGAAATTCAGAGAGGTGAAGAGATTTGCTTAAGATCAAAAGTAATGATTTTTGCTTCATTCCTGTGTGGCTGGGAAAATGGTGGTGCCATGGTAAGGGATGGGGGGGAAGTGGGTCAAAAACAACAGTAAGTTTGAGTGACAGAATTCAGACCTCACATTATATATGTTGGGTTTGAGGTTTTGAGATATTTAAATGGAAAACAGAGTATTGGAAATATGTGATTTAAACTTCCCACCAAGAAACAGAAATGTGAAAATTACCTACGTGAAACGAGATTTGAAATTGTAAATTTCAAAAGAGTGATTTATTCTACAAACATTTGTTGAGAATGTGTAATTCTCCAAGAAAATAAACCTAAGATGAGTTTTACAGCTTGAAGTTTTTTTGGGAGGGTCACACAAGTGGCTTGGGGAAAGCAAGGAGTTAATTTTGGTTGCATCACTGAGTGGAGTGGAGAATGATGATAAATAAATTTGCACGTCATCCAAAGAGGTTGTAAGTTTTTCCTGAAAGCTAGATGAAAGCCATGAAAGTTCTCCAACAACACAATGTCAAGATCATATCGCTTAGACAGAGTTTAGAAGAAAAGAGGTCTTGTCACACTCAGAGTAGGAACTCATTATGGCTGTTGACTTCATTTTAGAGGATTTAAGGTCAAGACAGATAATGCCTGGGAAAAGGATGAACAGCCACGAGAGGGTAGGCCATCAGAAAGCTGAGAAAAAGTACTGTTCAGCCTCAAACATCTTGAAGCGGTCATGAAAAACATTGTATTTGACTGTTAAATTATAGGCATACCTTAGAAAAATTGTGAGTTCAGATCCAGACCACCACAATAAAGCAAATATCATTTTGGATATAAAAATGTGATGGACAAGAAATGAAGTTTTAACAAGCATCATTTAGAGATTAAGTAGTAGGAGGTCTTAAAGATAGCTTGGACTTCTATTCTAGAGAGATAGATTTACTCCTAAATTTGGATTGATAGCAAAATGCCCACAAAGTTTTGAACACTTTTGCATTACTGGTATCTAATTGTTAGTAACAAATTATGTTGACATTTAAAGCTCATTAATTAAAATCTAGACTATTACATGTTTTAAAAATGTATATATTAGAATCTTATCTTTTTTCATTTCCGAAATTCATGAATATATATTAATGAAATTAGTGTGGTTATCTTTGCTATGGTTATTCATATACATGTGAATAGCTATTATGTTATACTCATGGCACATTGTATATGCATACCTTGAAGATATTGAAGGTTTGGTTCCAGACCATCACAATAAAGTAAGTCACATGCATTGTCTGATTTCCCAATGTATATAAAACTTATGTTTAGACTATCAAGTATATTCAGTGTACAATAGCTCTATGTTAAAAAATGTACAAACCTTAAAGATACTTTATTACTGAAAAATGCTAATGATCATGTGAACCTTCAGCGAGTGATAATCTTTTTGCTGGTGGAGGGTCTTGCCTCAGTGTTAATGGCTACTGACTGATCAGAGTGGTAGTTGCTGAAGGTTGGGGTGGCTGTGGCAATTTCTTAAAAAAAGACAACAGTGAAGTTTAACCCGTTGATTGACTCTTCCTATCATGAAAGATTTATCTGTAGCATGTGATGCTGTTTGAAAACATTTCATTTATAGTGGAACTTCTTTCAAAATTGGAGTCAGTCCTCTCAAACTCTACCAGTGCTTTGTCAACTAAGTATATGTAATATTCTAAATCCTTTAGCTGGGCTTGGTGGCATACACCTGTGATCCCACCTATTCGAGTTTGAGGTTGCAGTGAGCTATGATGATGACTGTACTCTAGTCTGGGCAACAGAGTGAGACCCTGTCTCTTAAAAATAAAATTAAAGCCCTCATTGTCATTTCAACAATGTTCACAGCATCTTCATCAGTTGTAAAATATATCTCAAGAAACCAGTTTCTTTGCTCATCCATAAAAAGCACCTGTTCATCCATAAAAGTTTTATCATGAGATTGTAGCAATTCAGTCACATCTTCAGACTCCACTTGTAATTCTGGTTGTCTTGCTATTTCTGCCACATCTGCAGTTACTTCCTCCGCTGAAGTCTTGTTCCATTCAAAGTCATCCATGAGGGTTAGATTCAACTTCTTTCAAACTCCTCTTAATGTTGATAATTTGACCTCCTCCCATGATTCATGAATGTTCTTAATGGCATCTAGAATCGAGGATCCTTTCCAGAAGGTTTTTAATTTACTTTTCCCAGATCCATCAGAGGAATCACTATCTATGGCAGTTATAGCCTTATGAAATGTATTTTTTTAATAAGACTTGAAAATCGAAATTACTCTTTGATCCATGGGCTGCAGAATGGATGTTGTATTAGCAGGCATAAAAACAGCATCAACAGCTTTGTTGTTCCATTTGTGGAACAGAGGTGGAGTAGATTTAGCAAAAATTCTTAAGGCCCTTAGAATTTTCAGAACAGTAAATGAGCATTGGCTTCAGCTTGAAGTCACCAACTTCATTAGGCCCTAACAAGAGAGTCAGCCTGTCCTTTGAAGCTATGAAGCCAGGCATTGACTTTTCCTCTCTAGCTATGAAAATCCTAGATGGCATCCTTTTCCAATAAAAGGCTATTTTGTCTACATTGAAAATCTGTTGTTTAGTGTAGCCATCTATATATCAGTTATCTTAGCTAGATCTTCTGGATAACTCGGTAAAGCTTTTACTCCAGCACTTGCTACATGATCTTGCACTTTTATGTCCTGGAGATTACTTTCCTTAAACCTCAAGAACCATCCTCTGCTGGCTTCAGAATTTTCTTCAGCTTTTTTATCTCTCTCAGCCTTCATAGAATTGAAGAGAGTTAGGACCTTGCTCTGGATTAGGCTTTGGCTTAAGGGAATGTTGTGGCTGGTTTGATCTTTTCAGACTACTAGACCTTTCTCCATATCAGCAGGAGGCTGTTTCACTTTCTTTTCATTTATGTGTTCACTGGAGTAGCATTTTTCATTTCCTTCAAGAGCTTTTTCTTTTCCATTGACAACTTTGCTGTTTGGTAGAAGACACCTAGCTTTTGGCCTATCTTGGCTTTTGACATGTCTCCCTCACTACGCTTAACAGTTTCTAGCTTTTGGTTTAAAGTGGGAGACATTCAACAGTTTCTGTATGTGTAAAAGCAGTAATAATGTTTCCTACCTATAGGTCTAGGAGGGAATCAAAGAATCAACCCAAGTGCCCATCAATATATGAGTGGATTAATAAAATGTAGTATATGTATACCATGAAGTACTACTCAGCTATAAAAAAAAATGGTCAACTAACACCTCATGTATTAACCTAGTTGGAGCTGGAGACCATTCTTCTAAGTGAAATATCCCAAGAATGGAAAAACAAACACCACATGTACTCACCATTAAACTGGAACTAATTGATCAACACTTATGTGCATATGTGGAAATAATATCCATCAGAAATCAAGCAGGTGCAGGGGGAGGGGATGAATAAATTCACACCTAACCTGTACAATGCAAACTGTCTAGGGAATGGGCAAACTTATAACTTTGACTCAAATGGTACAAAAGCAATTTATGTAACTAAAACATTTGTACCCCATAATATTCTGAAATAATAAAGAAAAAAGAAGAAAGCTCTTATTGTGATTGGTATATTGAGTTTAATAAATACTATTTTTATTATTTTTCTCAGAATATACTCTCAAGTTCTCAATGAAATCTGAGGTTAATTGTGATAAAGAACATTGTAGTCCAAATATATTAAGGGAAAGAAATAGCAGCACCCATATTGCTATCAAAGTGGTATATAATTCTACTATAGAAAAAGCTAAAATAACGATATATACTGAAAGGAGAGTGAAAACTTCAGTTATACAAATTGTTAGGGTTTGGAATTGACACCCAAGTGAAAGTGTTGAAAGCTTCATCATTTAGGTCATCTCAAACTTGATTTTACCACATTCATGAAATCCTGTGGTTAAATTCTTATCCTTTCCACTAGTTACATAGTTCTTCCATGCACAGACCTGCTATTGACTTCCCTGTTTCCATGCACAAAGCTGTTATTCACTTCTAGGAAAGTCAGTGGCTCTGTGGAATTGGATAAGAATTTGGCCTACAGTGAGTGATTTGAATGAATGAATTTGGAATTGGCAAGAAAATACAAACATATGCCACATTTACTTGGTACATTCATGCTTCAAGAGAACTCAGGTAGCACGTAAATTCAGTGTAAAAAGCCAAGAGATTTTCAGCAAGAACCTATCACAAAGTCAGCCTAAATCTGTATTTATTTTTGTTATATTTAAAGAACAAGTAAAAAATATTTAATTACTGCTCATTGGAATGTACAAGGCTGAAGAGTCTCTTTGGATAAAGTCATATATGGCCCTTACTATTTACAGTGCTGATGTCAGAAGGCAGAACTAACAGTCATGTTACAGGCTAATTTAACATATGTAAATTTATTGGTTGTTTTTAAAATACACTTTTTTTTTAAGCCAGTCTTCATTGGATGGATTGATATTGGACTACTTGCAAATTAAGTGGTATTCTTTGCTTATGTAGGCAAAATACAACCAAAGTATATGGTGGTCCATTTGTATGCTGGCATTAAGTTGGAGAGAATCTGAACCTTCTCGTATTTTCAGTAGTAGACAAATTTCTTCTCTCAATATTATTGCTCATGCAATTTTCAGTACCAGAGACATTGGGCCTTTAAAAATGAAGAGATGTTACATTTTTGACAGCTTTTCCTTTCCACTGACTGAAACAATAAAAATAAACATGAAGCTGTCGGAATGGCCTCTGCATATTATGTCATTTGCATGTGATTTCCTTTGCTTCTCTAGATAATTGAATTTATTCAGGCAATTTATTTTTTAAATGTGTAGTCTCTGTGAATGGAAACATCTTAACTAAAGACAACCCTTTTATTTCCTCTTAATGAAATATATACATGTATGTGTATACTTCTGTTAGAACGAAGAGAGTAGAAGGAAAATAATGGAAAAACCAAAAACATACTGTAAAAAAATTAATTAAGAAGATGAAGTATGACTCTTGTAACCAAGTATTCTTTGTGTTCACCCCTGCCTATGTTCAAGGTCTCTAGGTGCTCAATAGGAACTTTTTAATTATTTTCCCCTGTTCAGTGTCGCTAAGTATAATAAGTAGAAAGTAGCAGACTTTTGTTAAGAAGCCTCTGTGTGTGAATCACCTCAGAGCTAGTAAGCATAGCAGTACCTGGTTGGTGCCCATCCTGAGACTCAGTCTTAATAATTTGCAGGCTTAAAATTACTGTTTAAATTGAGCTATATTAGTCAAATAATATAGCCTTATAACACAAATAGCCTATACTCTCTTGGTCTTGGAAATATAAAGAGTCCATGCTTTTATTTTGGATTGGCATTTTTGTGTATTGAGCACCAACCCAGTATCACTTTGGGATGTCACAAATATCCAGGGATAGTCAGAAAACAGGAATTCGAGAAGAATTGTAGAAGAGAACACATTTATCCAAAATCCAAAATTATTAACCTCCTCTCTGTACTTCATAGGATTTAGTATAACTTAAATACAATTTCATTTTTATATGTATATCTTCCCCAGGTTCCTTTGACAAAGTAATTTACTAATGGGGAAAATTTTAGAGGCTGAATGAAATAGCACCAAGAACTCAGCATTATGAGAACCTATGCGTTGTAAGGGAACGTTGTTTCAGTTTCTAGTTTTCCCCTGTGTTTGTACAGTGTTGTCTTTTTGTCATACTTTAATTTTACTTCGTAGAATAATTAAATCCTTTATTCTGACATTTTTGTTTTAGAGCCTTCTCATTTTCGCATTTCTCTCTCTGTTTTATATATTCTTTATATTCTTATTATTTCTATGTTGGCATTTTTTTTTTTTTTACAAAAACATCCTTCATGCTTCAAAATCGAATTATAAATATAAGCTTTCAAAAATTTACATGGTAAACCCAAGTCATTGAAGGAGGTGTTACCCACTTATAGCTGCCATTTTTAGACATATGTGAAGAGGGCTTAGCCATTTGCTCTTCTCCCTGTGGACACTGTCTGAGAGCTTATGACCTAAAATGGATTTAATCATTCACTGGAAAAAAATGCTTCATAAATCATCATTTTACAGCCTTTATTTTTTCACCTGTATCTTGTACTTCCAGGCATATCTACATTCTAATATTTCATATACAAATTTTAAAATCTCAGATAATAAACTCATCATTTGTATCTCCTGAGGGAGATTATTGGCACCTATTACTTACAGTGCTGGGGTCAGAAATCAGGGCTAAAGATCAAGTTGTAAACTAATTTAGTTAAATGGATTTATTAAAACTTCCTAGATATACTGACTCTATTTTAAAAATCATCTGCTAACCATTTTTTTTCTGTCAATACCATAATCATAATTTCAACTTCCCAAGAAAAACTGTATTTATGGTTAATTCCTTTCTTCTTATTTTCAAGTTATCTAATCCTGTCATTACTTCCTTCAAATTGTCCCTAGGATTTGATTTTTTTTTTTTTTTTTGCCGTTCTCATAGGAAAGTAACGTAAATTGAAAAAAACAAAAGAACATATGCAAAATAACAAAGTACATGTATGTGTATCCCACACACATATGCACATAGGCACATGAAATAACAAACAATAAAAATCTCCCTGAGTGTACTATCATCCAATATCATGCTTTGTGCATAGAACATCCAACCATCCAAAAGTGGCTATTAGCCATTTTCCGTATGACATACTTTTCCCATCACTGTCCCTATAGAAGTAACTATTACTGGAGTGTGGATGCAGTGGATGAGGAGGGAAGGGCAATGTACTCTGGAATGTGAACAAAAATAATTTGAATATATGCAGTTTGAAAAAGCTCCTTGCTGAGTGTAACCTATTTTCCCAAACAGTTGATAATCACAGATGACAGATAGATTTGATGGTTCTTTTCAACTCCCACTGCTACAATCTAGAGGAAGGCTTTTTATTGTCACATATGTGTCATGGTAACAGTTTTCTATTCAGTAGAGATCCTTACTTTCTCCTCTACCCAATTAATTCTACATACCACTGCTAGGCTAATCTTCCTAACAAGCTACTTTAATAGAATCACTCACTATAGAATCAACAATAGGATTCCATTGCCTGCCAGGTCAAATGTAAACTCCCCTACTTGACTTTCATGACCCTTCATGAAATGACCTTCCTATGTTAGTCAGTCTTCTTACTTATTATTCTCCATTTCTTTGGGGTAAGCCACTTCCTTCTCTGTTGTGTGTGTGTGTGCATACACTATAAAATTTCCTGGGTGATGCCTCTGGGAATGCTCTGTATCTTTTCCACTCTACTTATTTCTTCTAGGCTTAGTCCAAAAGAGTATACATAAAGATTTAATAAATTAATAATTAATTCAATATGTATTTATTGAACACTAATAACTGGGTCTAGGATACATGATGAATAATCGGATGTATTCCCTGTCTTCATGATATAGAAAGAAAATTAAATAAACAATCCCAAAGCAGTGTGCTTAGTGCTATGATAAGGAAGTTTCCATCTTTCTTTGATTTCCAATATTCTCTCTTCTCTAAACTTCTTTTACATGTATAATTTGCTGCTCTACAAATTAGTACTTATTATAGTTGTTATGATTACTAATTGTTCCGTGTGCATTTCAGTGCCTCTCAAATTTAAACTCTTTGAGGAGAGAGAAAACAAGTGTTATTTTCTTAACATCTCTTGAGCACTTGAACCAGTTGAGGAAGGCAGTGTAGCTTACTGATGACCAGCATGGGTTTTAAAATTGTATCTTGAGTTTAATTCTCCAGTTTGCCATTTCCTAATATTACTTTGGGTAAATTAATCTTAGAACCTTAATTTCCTCATATATTAAGTAGGAATAACATTCTTCATGGAATTTCTCTGAGAATTACAAAGGATAAAGTTCATAAAACATTTAGAACACTGCCTTTAAGAATTCAGAGTGGTAGCTATATTTTTACTGACATTAGTGAATTTAAACAGGTTTTGTGTATTAGGTCAGGAAAATGCCTGATAGTTTAGAGGTATTTTTTAAATTCTTTAAAACTATGAGACTAAAATAACAAAATCTATAAATGGTATTGATCGTATAAACTGCTTGAAGATAATATTTTCAGTCTGGGTGATTTTGTGTGCTTTAGAATGGTCCTTACATGCTTGATAAAGTGGGCTCAGGAAATTCTGCATTATAGTAGGAATAAATAATTTAGCTAGTTGGGAAACTTTGTTAGAGTATTTGGACTGCTAAATGCCTTATCATTACTTTTAGAATGAGAATGGAAACTTGGGCTTCTTATATCTCAAATCAATGCCTAATGTCAACTCATGTGAAAGGTTCCTTTCAAAAATAAAGTGCTACTTTTGCCCTAGATATAGTGCTCTACTGAAAGTCTTAATTAGTATAGAAAATAGGCCTTTAGCATTTTTTAAAATAGGAAAATGGGATTAGTCTGATGGCTTTACAGAATACACTGACTTTAGGCTATGAAATTAACCTGATGTAGTGAGGATGCATACTGCCCTTAAGGGACTCCATTCAAGATGCCACTGTAGTATAGAGAAGCTAGCAACAGTGAAAATTCACACTTAATCTGTCCTTCCTCTTATTACTATTGTAATTGTTTTATATGTATAGTGTAAAGGAACTTAAGGATTTATTTGCCAGAGAACCTTGTGGTGCTAACGTCCTCACAAAAAAAGAAAAATCTTGATATGCCTATCTCACAAGAAGAAAGAAAAAAGTGAAAGAGAAATACAAATATGGCATAATAAGTACCGGTGTCATGTCTTTATGAAAAAATAGGCCAGGCACAGTGGCTCACGCCTGTAATTCTAGCACTCTGGGAGTCCAAGGCGGGAGAATTACTTGAAGTCAGAAGTTTGAGACCAGCCTGACCAAGAGCAAGATCCCATCTCTACTAAAAATAGAAAAAATTAGCCAGGGTGGTGGCACACACCTTTCGTCCCAGCTACTTGGGAGGCTGAGACAGGAGGATTGCTTATGCCCAGGAATTTGAGGTTGCAGTGAGCTATGATGATACCACGGCACTCTAGCCTGGGTGATAGAGCCAGACTCTGTCTCAAATAAAAAAAAAAAAAGAGAGAAGGAAAGAAAAAATTTTTCTCTTAATTTCTTTTCAAACTTTGATTTTTAAAAGTTTTTTTTCCTGAGTTGTAATTGAACATTCTTTCTTTGATCATTACACTGAGTTGTCACTTGGTAGACAACCATGAAACTGTGAAATTTGAAAGTTGAGTATGCAACAGTGATAAAAGCATACTAATGCCACATGACTTCTTTTTCTTAAAAAAAAAATGTGTATACTAGGTTATCTTTTAAAGTGGGCCACATTAAAATTTTTTTAAATTATTTTTTTAAAAATTGTTTCCTTGGGATGCAGTTTGATTTTAGCAGAAAGAACTCTGAAACCACTTGTATATGCATTTTATTTTTTTAGTGGGGTGGGTGGCAGACAGGATTTGTCTCTTCCTAAAACCTTCTTTGCTTTCCTTGTAAAGGATATGTTTTTTTCTTTATTAATTTTTGTATATTCTGTGTTTTCTCCCATCTTCATATCCTAATATGATCTCTGGAGCACACTTATTTTAACATAAAATCATATAGCTATTGAGATATCCCAGTTCCCATTTTATGAATTTTATAACTTGTAACACATATATTAATTTATGTAATCCGCTAAGTCATATAACCCATTTTATTTTAACATTCTCTACCAACCCAATGAGGTAGATGGGAGTATTATCCCCATTTTACATATGAGAAAACTGAGGCATAGAAAGAGTAAATAACATGCCCAAGGTAACGTAACTAGTGAATGTTGAAACCAGGATTTGAACCAAAGTTGTTTGGCTTTAGATTCTCTCTGCTTAACCCATCATTATGCTGCCTTGGAAGTTAGCATTCAGAATATTTTTATTGCATGAATGAAAGAGAACATTGAGTGAATGAAATATTTCTTTTTTAATGTTTATTTTCATTACCATTAAATTCTGGAGATCAGCTATATATATGTGAGTTATATATATGGTTATATATAATAGTTATATATAGTTATTGTATATAATAGTTATATATAGTTATTATATATGATAGTTATTATATATGAGTTATTTATTATTCCATTTTCTGAATGAGAAAACTAAGGTTTAGTTAGTTTAGATAACTTGCCCACAGTTATATACTTAATAAATAACAAAGCCTGGTTTGAATCCAAACATCCTGACCCCTGACTCCAATTTGCTTAACCACTACGTTATACTGTTTTGCTGCCATTTTATTTTACTGCATGGGGGGACCACAATCTATTTTATTTATTACTGAACATGTAGACAGTTTCCAGTTATAAGCAGTGCTGGCAAACATTTGACTTGTTAATTTTACTGAGTGTCTGCTCTGTGAGAAACTGCATTCATTGCTATGTGAGATAAAAAGAAGCCATTCCCCTAATTTCCTTATAACTAAGCAACAAACTTAAAAATTTTGGCACCCAGATCAAAATGTGAGGAATTCCTCGTGTCTCATTTCTTCCATCATAGAGTAGGTATTTACTCAAGTTTACTAACAATTTTTATAAAAAGAATGGTCTAGAGACTACATAGGAAATTGGTAGAATTATTAAATATAATCAATGGCTAGTTATAATAAATGGTAAATTTATTGTAAATGATAAATGCTAAATGGGAATGTTTTGATGTGTAGTGTAATTTTTGTTTAGAAACATCTTATGGTTGACCTTTGAGCCCTCAGGGACGAGATCATCAAATGTCTTAAAGTGTATTTGCTAGATGTTTAAACATAAGTAAGACAGCACACAAATCAGCAGCAGGAAGATAATGAGGTTGTCACAGCACAAAATGTTCTTTGTTTTTACAGGTTCTATTAGTTAATGTATTAGCAATTCTCTAAATGCCACTTTTGCTTATTAAGTGGTTTTGAGAGCACATGAAAACATACATTTTATTCTTGAATGCAGTGTTTCTGAGATTCTTAGCAAATGTGATTCTGAAGTATTTGAAAAAAGCAACCATTAGACCCTTCTGCCCATGTAGCATCTACATGCAAATGAAGATATTTTCTAAACTATTTTTTCTATGTGTACCATCTCTTATTGATAATCAGAAAAATTTGCCCTGAACTTTCAGTTTTGTTCACTGGAATTAAATTAGATGATAAATATGATAGCGATTTAAAAAACGAAGCAAACATAATATCATTTGTTTTCATATTATAAATGAGATCAAACTATTAATAAATGCAAACCAAATTTTTGGTACATTTGTAAAAACAATCTATTTCCACAATGCAATTTTGACATAAATTTTAGATCCTTTAATCTGTACGATTAGTAAGAAGTCAGCAACATAAGCTGGTTTCAACAAATGTCAAAATGGCTAGTAAAAAAATCAGTCAGTATCATTGTCTTCCAACATGTGTAGGGTTTTTTCTTTTTTTTTAAACCCATGCATGTTGGCTGACTCTCCTCCAGCCTCCCAGCTCTCTTCCCTGGAATATATTACCTTTTCTCTCTCCTCTCAAGTCCTTTAAGTCTCATCACTTTAATGATGTCTTTCTTCCCCACTGCAGCCTTTAATCATCTCCTTCTTTTTTTCTCTCCTTATTTTTCTTTTTTTTACTCTGACAGTTTTTACTATAACAATGTATCTCAAACTTTAATATGAGATTATCACACTTAATCTCACCTGGAAGGCTTGTTGCATCACCTATTGCTGGGCTCCACCTCCTGAATTTATTCTTTTTTTTAATCTTTTTTTTTCACCTCCTGAATTTCTGATTCAAGAAGCCTGGGGTAAGGCCTGAGAAGAATAACAATGTGTTAAATGTTCCCCAGTGATGCCAATAACATTGGTTTGGGGACCACTGTTTGAGAATCATGTTAATACAAATCACCTGTGACTAAGCTAGCTATTGCTCTTTATTGTTGTTTAGTATCATTTGAATGCAATTTTTAAAGAACATACCTTTGAACATTTATTTAGTTTTCTGATCAGTAATTAAATATAAGCCTAAGCTAACATTTCATCTTAATGCTTGGCAAAGATATGCAAACCAAGTTAGACTCCTGCTGAATTTCTATCCTCTTGAATAGCAATCTTTTAAAGAGTCTGTATTTTTAGGCATTGAAAAAACATCAAACAGCTCTCACTTCTATTTGCACTGTCCTAAAATACATAGGAAATTTTTGAAATGTGGACTGGATCTTATATTTGAAATATAATGGAGTCATTTTTATAAAATGACAATCTTTTAAACTTAATGAGGCCTGTCACTATTTAGAATATTAGATCTGCCCCAAGAGTGGGTTATTTTTGCATTAAAGAGGCAAGTTAATCTGTAAGGTTTCGTCGATGTTCTTTAAAAATTAGAACTCAGCAGGACATGAAATATAGAGCTTTTCGTAGAGCATAGAACAAAAAATATTTAAAATACCTATTTAAGTATTTTAGAATTTCTACCCATTTTTTATGTTGGGATGATTAAATGTTCTTAAGGATTCAGAATACTAATTTTCAGGGAATTTCATCATGAAGAGACAAAACTAAAGAGCCTTTGTCATTTCCCATTTTTTTGACTACTGGATCTAAGTACACATTAGGTAGCTCTTTTTCAGACAAAAGTTAAGGAAATACTTTAAATCGGATGGCTTTAAAGTCATTTGTAATCGCAAGTATAACACTCTTCAGAGGTCTGTCTGCAAGTGCTGACTTTTGTTTTGTAGGTATTGGGAAGTGGCCATATCTTGTTCCCAGAATACTGAATTTGATCATGTTAACCAAAGAAAATATCTTACTGTTCTCTGCTGAGTTTTTTAAAATGTTGTTTTTGCAACTGTGCCTTTCTTATGTTTATATCCTGTTTTCAGGAAAATTAATATATGAAAATTGAGTTGATATGACTTGCCATCGAAATTCTAACACTCATTTACAAAATCTGACAATTAGTTCTGTCTTTCATTTCAAATTTCTGTATGTATTATCACAAGGTGATTGCTAAATAAGAAAACAATGGTGGCCATAACAATGTGCCCTTTTCTTCCATGTGTTTATTACTTTTTTTTTTTTTTTTTGAGATGGAGTCTCACTCTTGGCACTCAGGCTAGAGTATAGTGGCATTATCATAGCTTACTGCAACTTCACACTCCTGGGCTCAAACTATCCTCTGGCCTCAGCCTCCCCAGTAGCTGGGACTACAGGTATGCACTACCACGTCCAGTTAATTTTTCTATTTTTAGTAGTGAGGGAGTTTCAGTCTTGCTCAGACTGGTGTCGAACTCCTGGCCTCAAGCGATCCTCCCACCTAGGCCTGCCAGAGTGCTAAGCCACCGTGCCCAGCCTGTTTATTACTTTTTAAAGAATAATTGTACTTCTAAATGCTTAGGAGTAGTATAATTTTTATTGACACATATACCTTTAATTAATCTTAACAAAATATAACAATGAAAGGTATAGTTTAAGGCATTTTTGCAAATAACTGGTTGCTTAAAATCATTTGATTGTATATATTGATTAGTTTATATTAATAATAATTGTCTGAGAAGATATACATTTAGGTCAGAGCTTCTTAACCTGTAATCTATAGTTCATAAGAGTTCCTAGGGGATTTTATGGAGTAGGTTCATAGCTGCAACTATAAGAATAGAAAATTAACTTTATAAAACTTAATGAAATTGTGTGTACAATTGCATGAGTGTGCATATGTATGTACACATGTGTTTAGGAGAGCATTTATAGCTATCATCAAGGGATCTGTAATCCAACAGGAGTAAGCGTGATTTAGGGTGGTTTCATGCAGAAATTTTATGAAAAAATGTTTTAATCAAGAAAAACTTCAAAAATAACTGAAAAAGTTTTTTATACAGTAATCATATTTTTTCTATTACTAAATTAAACTTGGCACCTCCTAATTTCACAGAAAAAAAATTTACAAGTAGTGAAATTCCATTTCCATATTTGTGAAAGATATATTTTTTCCTCTTTTTATAGAATTTAAGCAATAACCAAATAATACAGCTTTGAAGATATTTTTCAAAGTTTTGTTTTACCTTGTCTTCATGATATTTACAAGACCAGCCCATTGCTAGAAGTAGTCGACCATGTCAAAACTTGTTGAGCATGAAAACACTTTTTATTTCTTTCTTTTTTTTTTTTTTTTGAGACAGAGTCTCACTCTGTTGCCTGGGCTAGAGTTCCGTGGCATCAGCCTAGCTCACAGCAACCTCAGACTCCTGGGCTCAAGCAATCCTCCTGCCTCAGCCTCCCGAGTAGCTGGGACTACAGGCATGCACCACCATGCCAGGCTAATTTTTTCTGTATATTTTTAGTTGTTCATATAATTTCTTTCTATTTTTAGTAGAGACGGGGGTCTTGCTCTTGCTCAGGCTGGTCTCGAACTCCTGAGCATAGACAATCCTCCTGCCTCGGCCTCTCAGAATGCTAGGATTACAGGCGTGAGCCACTGCACTAGGCCGAAAGCACTTTTTCTATGTATCTGTAGTTCATTTTATGCTACCTCTATGCAATACCAAAATTAATGAACTTGAATTAATGAGACTCTAATTAATGATAATCAAAATCTTCTGTACTAGTTTTTTTCTAAGTTCAAAACTTTATTTTACTATTAGAGTGGCTGCTAGAGATGTCCACAAATTTTATAAGGGTAGTTAAAAAAGAAAACTATAAACAACTGAGTACCATTACTCTGATTAGCCACTTAGAAATATAATCTACCTGTTTGGTTTAAATAATTCTTTAACCCTTAAAGTTCATTTTTTTGGATATGACATAAACAGCGGATATTTGGATGGACATTTATAAATCTGGAATATAGTCAATTTACTTAATTTAAATGCATCTATATCATTTCTTGAGTAGTGTGAACACATTGAGGTGGAAACCTTATTTTCATACATAATTATTAAGAAGACATGTTTTGTTCACCTATGACATTGATAGACATAGATTTTTTAAAGAGGCATAACAGCACTGTGGTTAAGAATGAGGCCTCTGGAGCTCAATGAGTTGGGGTTGATTTTCTATTTGACATTTTATTAGACTTGTGACCCCAGGCATTACTTCAGTCTATTTGCCTCAGTTACCTCCACTATAAAATGAAAATCAACTTGCCATGAGGATTGAGTTAATACATGTAAATCACTTTAAACAATGCCTGACACAAAGTATTGAATGAAAGCTGTTATTCTTATCAATTATATTCTGATAGATTGAGTATTAAATGTAATATTTTTACTACCCTGTAGTAATTTAATTCAGTTTGTAGAACTGAGAGTAAACATGATAATATGTTTCTTGGGACCTGAAGGGAAGGATGAAATGTCATTTGAATAATAAAAGAAACATGTATATCTGGTCATTCCATATAATCTCTTCTTTTTCAAATAAATTAATTCTTCTTTGGTAGGGTATGGTGGCTTACACCTGTAATCCTAGCCCTTTGAGAGGCCAGGCCGAGGCAGGAGGATCGCTTAAAGCTAGGAATTTCAGACCAGCGAAAGCAATGTAGCAAGACCCTATCTCTACAAAAAAATTAAAAAATTTGCTGGGTATGGTAGTGCATGCCTGCAGTCCCAGCTACCTGGGAGGCTGAGGCATGAGGATCGCTGGAGCCCAGGAGTTTGAGGCTGCAGTGAGCTATGATTGCATCACTGCACTCGACAATGTGAGATCCTGTCTCTTATAAAAAAAAAAGAGAATTCTTAATGACCACATTATATAAATTAAAATTTAAATATTAAGGTTGAAATAATATTAATATTTCTCTTAAAGTGTTCATGGCAAAAGGCTATCTTTAGAATGACTTAAGAAGAAGGCATTTTAAAAAGGGTATTTCTTAGGATGGATATGTTAGGCAGATTCTCTTTTTTCTGTTGCAAAGGTGACAAAAGGAGTAAGATTAAGTAAAGCTTTTTCAAGAAAACGAAGATTATCAACTTCATTCTGAAAGTTTAGAATCCTCTTTTATCAATAGACTTTAGAAGTCATACATCCCAGTTCTTGGAGCTTGTCTGCAAAATACTTGAAGTTTGTCTTTAGAGTTCAAAGACTTGATTAAATATATATTACTGGTCTGGACCATTTAGTCCTTAAGTAGTTGACCTTCTGGATTTTACCTGCCAACAAAGTGAAGAGAAACATGCAATCATTACTTCATGTACTGCAAATGCAATCCCAGGGAAGAAACTGAAAAAGAGAGGACTTCCTTGACTGAAGACTGTGCCAGCACTCTCTAACAAGCTATTCACCCTGCAAATGAACAATGGGGTCCCACACTGAAACAGCTGTTAACTATATAAATCTGTTAACGGGATTAACAGTGCCAGAGGCTGGAATGTAATCAGGCAGGTGAAATAGTGGTACCGTAAATATTCCTGCGTGAACTAGCAATAATGCTTAATTAATTAATTAATTAATGTTATACCGCTTCAACAACTTAGTTTAGAATGCTTATGAAATATCTTAAACTTTTCAAAATATTCCCTTCCTATTTGAAAGTGTAAAAAGTGAGAGACGTGCAAAATGGGATTCTTTATTTGTAAATGTTTTTTGATATTTTAATAGACTTGATTGCATACAAATTAGGGTACGATAGCCTCTAGTGATGATATGCTGTAGAAAGATGTGTGTAATTTTTAATCATGGCAAATAAAGGTCAGCTGCCAAATTCTTGTTTCGAAAGTTTGTCCTCACATACTGTGAAAACACAGTACAAATAGAAATGTTCAAAGTGAAGCTAACATTGGTATGTTTCTGCTTTTGGCCCTGGGAAGATGTAACAGAAAGATCTTCTGTGGAAAATGAACAGAGGTTTTGCTCTATTCTGGTTTGCACGTGAAACTAAGCTAATATGTATTATGGGCCATTAATAAAAATAGTCCTATTAATTTACCGAATGAATTTGTGATTGTTCTTTTTAGGGGGAGTGTGTGCATTTGTGTTTGCATGTTTGCTCTTTTTTATGTGTGGGTTTTAAATAAATAATTCCAGAAGTGTACCTTAACTTCACTTGCAGGGCCTTGTAATTATTACATCATGCTTATTGATTTCTAAATCCAAGTATGCTATAAGCTAATTGTCTGTAGAATATTCAGTCAAGGCATAATGCTAGTCACAGGGATATTCTGTAATGTTTGTAAGAAATCAAAAGCATTTGAGATTTAGAACTGTAATTTGGAAGATTCTGCTAGTGCACATTTTTTTATTCTTGCTTTCCCCAAATGCCTCAGACCTATCCAACAAACTGATGTTTGTAACATAGCTATTGTCCTTGTACTCACGAATATTGTTAACAAAAGATCTTATTAACAAATTATGTTTGTTTTGACGTCTCTATTTTAATCTATTTTTAAAAATTAGAATGTCAGTTTTTAAATCAAGTATTTTAGTATATTTTTAAGCTAGTCAAAAATATCCACCAAAACATTAGTTTAAAACATTAGCTTAAAAACGTTAGTGATCAACCAGTGTGACTTGTCACTTTTCTGGAGTCAACAGATCCTATTATCTTGAATAGGTAGAGAACACGTCTTAAATAAGTAAAGAAGAAATGTGTAAACAGTTATAATCTATTATTCCTGAATATTAACTAGACACACACTATTTTAATGGAAACTTTTAATGCTGTAGAATTAAATAATATACTTAGGGTGAGACTCAAAGATCTTAGGATATAGCTTTATTTTTAAGAAAATCTCTGTTGTGTAGGAAGTAAATGATTATGGAAGTAAGAGACTATACAAGGAAAATCTTTAAGTAGGAAAATTAATTTCAATATCACTCCTCCTGAAAAAGTCTGAAAAATCAATTTAGAGTCTTTTAGAAAAAATATACCCCAAATGTTTTACAGATTGCCAAAGCTGTGCTATAAATTGGGGGGAAAATGATGACAATAGAATACAAAGAGATTTACATTTTAGAATTATAGAATAATTTTTTTCATTCATATACACAGAAGATTATGAAGAAGCAAAAACCACCAGGAACATTGTTTTACAGGCCAAATGAGGCTTAAAGTGCAAAGTAGCAAAGAATATTGATAGAAACAGTGCTTAAGGACAAATGAGATTGGAAATGTCTTCAGCATAAGCAAAAATGAACTTGCAATATTCTTGTCTGATGTTAAAATAAACTGTGTGGTTGATGCTTTCTTAAAAGCATGAGGGGGGGTGGAGAACTAAAACTTTAATTAGAAGTACTATCAAGAAGTAGCTACTGAAAATGAAAATAAAGTATATATAATGTTATTTTTTTAAATATTACAAAGTCATGAGGAAGTTTAACACAGATGACCACAATATTTAATGTTCAGAAAAATCTTTCTCACTATATCTGGCATAAAGTTAAAGCAAAAGCAGAAAAATAGACAAATCTAATCAATATAGACTTTGTATAAGATTATATTGTCATTTGTACTCAGTTCAAGGGAGAGAATCTCCATTTTTTGTTTTCTCCTCTGATCACTGACTTCTCTAGTGCTAGCCAGTAAAGTTGTTATTCTTTCTTGAAATTTCTTTGTTCCTTTTGCTCTTGCAGAGTGACATTTCACATTTTTCTTACATGTTTCAGCTGAATAAGCCACATAACCAATCTTTTTTTAAAAGTTACTGAATTTTAAACAAAAATATTTCTTTTAACTTTGCTTTCTCTTTCAGGAAGTTGATGGCAATAAAATTATGTCTTCATTTGCCCCACACAACTCATCTACCTCACCTCAGAAGGCAGAAGAAGGTGGGCGACAGAGTGGTGAGTCCTTGTCTAGTACAGCCCTGGGAACTCCTGAGCGGCGCAAAGGCAGCTTAGCTGATGTTGTTGACACCTTGAAGCAGAGGAAAATGGAAGAGCTCATCAAAAATGAGCCAGAAGGTAAAGGCTGGAAAAGAAAACAAAATTGTTGCTGTTTCCTAATTGTAATATTTTGAATTTAACGTCTAGTTCTGTTTCTTGATTTATACTCTTAAATTAGACAAAATAGAAACCTAGAGCTATGAAGATGGATTTTTTTTTCAGAAACACTTAAGCACGTCTATCTCAATTTTTTAAATCATTAATTTATGTTGTGATGTTACTTTCACACACGAGTAAGTTGTGGTTGAGTGAAGCTTAAAAGATTGAGGAAGAGAATGTGGCAGGAGAGCCCAGAATAGTCACCTACTTAATAAATATCCACCATCTAGGTTGTTAATCTCCATTATTTTTCTCCTCAAGGATCATTTTAGAATTTCATTGCATTTTGAAACCCTTATACGTTAATACATTTGATCCTACCTTTATAGTTAGATCTATTTCTTGTATAGTCCAAAATTAATATGGTTTGGCCTATTGTATAATTAAAAACTAGTGATTCTTTAACTGTTAGATATGCTTTAAGTTCCCATTTGTTCAAATTCCTGGAAGTCTTTCTTTTAAGATTTCATCTTTCAAATCTCGTTAATAGTTACTGATAGCAGCCTACAGGTGATAAGCACATGAACTAATCTTAAAATTAAAGCAAACAAACCAATGAAACAGCTGATACAAACTTATATATGATTGACAATCATCCTTTATGCTACAAATGATGACTATTTCAACCTATGTCCATCCTAAGCATGAATGCCATGTTGCACACAAGAACATGCTTCCTATTTCAATCAGATGGAATTGTAAAGCTAACAAACAAAACAAGCACAATGACATGCAAAGATATACTTTACACCAAAAATGTACTGCACATATACCATGTAACACTGAGTTGGGCTCATTTCTAGTCTGTTAAGACACTGGTAAATTATGAGTATATCTGATGTAAAATGTATGTTAACCAGTGTGTTTAGGAGTCATGTGGTAATTAAATATTTTTGCATCCCTATCAGATGTATAGCAAGGATCCAGATTTTGGTTATAATTTATACAATTCTCATGATCTTAAATTGGAAGTTATTTTAGAGATAATCTTGTCAACGAAAGACTTTTGATATTTTGTTATCTTACATCCCCTCTCATTCTCATGGAGATAAAAATTGAGTTTTGAGGAGGACCCAGACAATTTTATTTTTTTAATATTGTGTTTTTCCTGATATTAAAATAACATACTCTTATAACAAAATTTTTTTAAAAACATAAAGAAATTGTAAGAAAGAAAATAAGTCACCTGCAATTGTAGCCTTTTGATATGACTCTTAACCTTATATTTCTTTATCATTATTTTTACAAATTCTATTTTGCATGATGAGCTTTATCAGTGGTTCCACTTATGATTTTTCAACTTTATGATGGTGTGAAAGCAATATGCATTCAGTATAAACTGTACTTTAAATTTTAAATTTTGATCTTTTCCCGGGCTAGCAATATGCAGTAGGATACTGTCTAGTGATGCTGGGCAGAGCGGTGAGCCACAGCTCTCAGTCAGCGTAAACAACTGATGTTCTGTAGGGCACTGTGTTGCCAGGTGATTTTGTCCAACTGTAAGCTAATGTAAGTGTTTTGAGCACATTTAAGGTAGGCTAAGCTAAACTATGATGTTTGGTAGGTTAGGTGTATCAAAATGCATTTTCGACTTGTGATATTTTCAGCTTGCAAGGGGTCTGTCAGGATGTGCCACCATCGTAAGTGGAGGAACATCTATACTTTTAAAATTATTTTGCATCATCCTAGTTACGCTTACATTATACTATGAGCGTGTCTCCTGTCACTAAACGTACTTAGAAAAAAATGGCTGCCAAATATTCTAAAATGTAGCCCTGGTTTCCTATTATAATTCACACATTTTTTTTTTAATTAATAGACTTTTTAAGTTTTAGATTTACAGAAAAATTAAGCAGATAGTACAGAGTTCCCATGTATGCCCTTCCCCCATATATACAGTGTCCTCTCTTATTAACATTTTATATTGGTATGGCATATTTGTTACAATTAATGGACCAATATTGATACTTTATTATTAACTAAAGTCCATGATCTACTTAGATTTCTTTAGTTTTCATCAAACATGTTTTTTCTGTTTCAAGATGTCATCAAGGATAACAAATTACATTTAGTTGTCATTGTCTCCTTAGGCTCCTTTTGGCTCTGAAAGTTTCTCAGACTGTCCTTGGTTTTGATGACCTTAAAAGTTTTTAGGAATACTCTTCAGGTCTATTGCAGGATGTCCCTCTGTTGGAATTTGTCTGATGTTTTCTCTTAGTCAAACTGGGGCTTGGAGTTTTGGGAGGAAGACCACGGGGTAAAGCACCATTTTTGTCCCCTCTTATCAACTGCATACTTTCTATGTAATTATAATAAGAATGTTGTGTCAACCTTGATCATTTGGTTGAAGTAGTGTTTGGCAGATCTCTTCACTGTAAAGTTGCTCTCTGCCTCCGTTTTCATAGTCTTCGAAAGGCAGGTGCTATGTACAACCCACACTTAGAGTAGGGACTTGTGCTCCCCTTCCTTTAGAGTTGGAGTATCTACATAAGTTATCATGAATTTTTCTGCAAAGGAAATTTATCTCTTCCCCACCATTTATTAATGTATTCAATTGTTTATTAACATCAGTATTTAATCATTTATATCCATATGGACTCATGGATATTTATTTTATATTTTGGGTGTCACTCTCACATACCACTATTATTATGGTTGTGATGATGATGATTATTATTAGTTTAGCACTTCTTTACTTTCTGGCATTATAAGACACTTGCAGGCTCATTTCATATATTTTGTGCTCCATTGCTAGAAGTCTCCATTCTCAAAGAAGTCCTGGTCCCTTTTATTGGAGAATGGTATTAGAATGCAAGATCTGGATGTTAGGTGTGCTTCTTGTTTCTGGGGGGTCATTTCTTTTAGGGCCTCTCACCTAACAGAGCAAAGAAATATGTGTATATACTAACTTGTATATATATACATATCTATAAATATTTCAATGTTTATCTATATCTAAGTTAAGCTAAACATGAGTTCTTACTAATGTCTCCAACTCTAATCTATTTCCACATGGATTATTCTAGCTTCATTCCTTGTTGATCTGCACATTCCCACTCCAATTGTGGGAAATCTGGCTCTCAGCATTCACCATTCCTTTACTTAATTATTCAATTCCAGTATACATGTATAACAGTATCAAAATTGTTAACTGCTACCACCATAGGAAATATCTTTATCAACTAGAGTATAGTGCTTATGTGCAGTTCCTTTTACAGATTCCATTCATTTCCAAAGTTACTTAGGTAACTTACTTTTTTCCTACCTCATTTACTGAGATTGTTTCATACATTTGTAATGCAGTTAAATTCTCCTTGTATTCTTTCCTGGTATCTCTCAAATTCCTAAATAATTTTTTTAAAATTTGTTTGTATTAGGGTTCACTCATTGTGTTTTACATGTCTGTGTGTTTCAACAAATGCATATTGTCACTCATTTACCATTTCAGTATCATGCAGAATATTTTTGGCACCCCTAAAACATCCCCTGTGCTTCACCTAGTCATCCCTCGCTCCTTCTCCAGAATCCCAGGCAACCACTGATCTTTTCATTATCTGTATAGTTTTGCCTTTCTACTATCTCTATAGTTTTTGCCTTTTCCAGAATATCATATAATTGGAATCATACAGCATGTAGCCTTTTCAGACTGGCTCTTTCACTCAGTAATGCACATTTAAGGTTCTTACATGTCTGTTGGTGGCTTACTAGCTCATTTCTTTCTGTCAACGAACAATATTCCACTGTATGAATGTTCCACAATTTGTTTATCCATTTGCCTATCAAAGGACATATTGGTTGCTTCCAGTTTTTGGTTATTAAGAGTAAAGCTTCTATCAGTACTCATTTGCTGGTCTTTTTGTGAACATGAGTTTTCAATTCAATTGGGAATGTGATTGCTGGGATATGTAGAAAGATTATGTTTAGCTTTGTAAGAAACTAACAAACTGTCTTCCAAATGGCTATAAGATTTTGTATTTCTACCAAGGGAGTAGTTAAGCAAGTTCCTCTTGTTCCACATCCTCATCAGAATTTGATATTATCAGATTTTTAAATTTTATTGTTCAAATAGGTATGTTGTAGTATGTCATTGTTGTATTAATTTGCAGTTCCCTGATGACAAACAACATCCAGTGTCTTTTTATTTGTTTACTTGCCATCTGTACATCTTATTTGGTGAGATGTCTGTTTAGATCTTTCCCCATTTATTAATTGAGTCATTTTCTTATAATTGAGTTTTAAAAGTTCTTTGTATATTTTCTATGCAAGTTCTTTATCAGAAATGTGTTTTGCAAATATTTTCTTCCAGTCTGTGGCTTGTATTTTTATTGCCTTAATATTGTCTTTTTCTGAAAAAAAAATAGTTTTAATTTTAATGAAGTCCAACTTACCAATTTTTTTTGGCAGGGATCATGCTTTTGTTGTATGTAAACACTCACTGCCTAACCGAAGGTCACTCACTTAAGTTTTCTCCTATGTTATCTTCTTAAAGTTTTATAGTTTTTCATTTTACAATTTAGGTCTGTGATCCCTTTTGAGCTAATTTTTGTAAAAAGTGTAAGTTCTGTGTCTAGATTCATTTTTTTTTTTTTTTTTGCATATACATACCAGTTGTTCCAGCACCATTTGTTGAAAAGACCATTCTTTCTCCAGTTCTCCACTGAATTGCCTTTGTTTCTTTGCCAAAGATAAGTTGACTCTGTATTTGTATGGGCCTATGTCTGCCCTCTGTATTCTGTTTCATTGATCAGTTGGTCTATTCCAGGAGTGGGGAAACTTTTTATGTTGGAAAGCCACATTTATTTAGCTGTATTCAAATAAGACTGCATTTAAGAAACTTCAATTAGACATACTTAAAAATGTAAATTATTTTGTAAAAAAGCTACTTTGTACTTAATAATTTCAAAAAATGAAAGCTATTATATTTGTTAAATTTTAAAGTTAACTAATCATTTAATGACTTTTGTGTATGCTATTTGTTGGAAAGCATTTGAATATTTAGTTGCAGCATGGAGGTCCACAGTTTCAGTTGGTCCTCTAGGTGGATATCAGTCATTTGTGACCTTAAGGGCATCTTGATTTGGGTTAGGTAGGAGAATGTAGATTCACAACAATAAGTGGCTGAAAAGCAAGAAAGTATTTTTCGGACATGTTGTCAAGGGCATGTGTATTCTGCATTTTTCCATATTTCAGTTGGATCTTCCTTAGCATCAAACAATGACTTTAAAATGTTATCTACTGAGAGCTCAATCAATTCCATCTGTAGTTCTTTAGGTGCCTTGGTGATATCAACTAGGTGAGGATGCAATGCTAATTTGAATGTGATGTCATGATCCTCAAAGTCAGTGAATCTTTCATTGTATTCTCCAATTAATAGGTCTATCACAGATGCATATTCTTCAAATGATTCTCATCTATCATCCTGCTCATCAGTGACCTTTGCCAGCTGGGGAAAATATTCATCTGAAATTTCCTTTTGAAAAAAATGTTTTGAAAAAAGATAACTGTTTTCAAAATACTTGGATTTTTTGCCACATACCATACATAGACTTAGTTTGACCTTGCAAATAAATATTTAAGTCATTTTGATTTGATGTGATATCACACACTGCATTCTTATAGAAATCTTTTCAAGAATTCACATTGCTGATTCTGTTCTTCATAAAACTTAACTATCTGTTCTCACAAAGCTAAAATTTTGGCTAACACCTATCCCTGCGATAGCCAACACACTTTAGAATATAGCAAATCCACACTGAATACTTCATCATTCCACTTTAGCATGTTACGAAACTGACAATGCCATGTTACATATGCATGAATTAGTTAACAATACTTATAACTTGTTGCAAAGTGTCACTTAAAATAGTAGCTTTAGCACAGATATTATGCGGATACAAGATACAAGGAAAATAAATGAGAGCATCTGGATCTGTTAATAATTTTTCTATCTGTGCAATAAACCCTTCATGTTTTCCTGTCATGGAAGGTGCACTGTCTATACATACACTTACTAAATTTATCAAATTCAGTCCAACTTCACGACATTTATCTTGACAGTTGTTGAAGAAATCTATTCCCTGTATTCTGTTTGTAAAAGTACACAAAGTGAGTAATTGTAGCAAAGAAAACCTGCTATGACCCAAATGAATTATAAAACCTGCACCAAGTCAGTAGTATCAGTTGAACCATCCAAAGTGATTGAATAATATATATTTTCCTTTAAAGTATTGCGTGAGGTTGTTCTGTTAGGTTGAATGCTAACTCGTGCTACCGATCAGTTATGGTTCTCCTCAAAAGAGGCAGTTGTTTGTACTTTGAAACATTATTGGGTCTAAGCATCCTACCACACAGTGCATTCTTTTACAATTTCTACATCAATGAATGGCTTCCCTTTTTCTCCCCAAGTATATAAGTTGCTTTGGTGGCATTATTTTTAGGTCTTTTTACTGCTTGAGAGAATTGTCTTTGCTTTTGCTTTTCATCTTTTAATTTCTGCAATACAACTTTTCATGCCTCTCCCTCTAATTTAAAATATTTGTTGTCCTTATGAGTATTCTAATGCTGATGAGCATCGAATTTCTTTACAAAGTAAACAAAGAAGTATTTGTAAAGTATTACAAAGCAAGCAAATTATCTTATCTTTAGCAGAAACAAGATAATATTGCAATTCTCAATCCTCATTTAAAAATCTGTTTTCTTCCTTCAGCGTTCTCTTGGTCTTCTTTGACATGATAAGCTGTTAAGTAGACAGAATTAAAAAATACTGTCAACCTGTGCAACTATTCACAAATTCTGCTTCAAACAGAAACACAGTGCACTGTTGTGAAAAGCTGATAACAGACTGGTGTACTTGACCCCCATAAACTCTCACCAACCAGCCTTGTGCAATAGTGGTGCCAGTCAGGTGGGGGAAGTTAGAACTAAATCATGAGCATAGGAGCCGTCAATTTAGCCCTATGGCTTACTACTGTTCTGATTGTGATCAATCTGGGAGGATTTTTTTTGCCAAAACTTCTTTTATCCTTTGATAATTTAAATAGATTCATTTTGAAAATAAAATACAAATATAAAAGATGAACAAAAATGTATTAATAAAAATAAAAGGATTTGTTCTGTAAAATTTGGATTCAGTCAGAAGGCCGTACTTAATGAGCCAGAAGTCCACATATGGCCTTACAGCCACAGGTTCCCCACCCCTGGCCTGTTCTTTTGCCAATACCATGCTGTCTTGATTACTGTAGCTTGTAATCAGCCTTAAAGTTGGGTAGTGTCAGTACTCCAGCTTCCTTTTTCTTCAGTATTGTGTTAGTATCCTGGATCTGTTGCCTTTTCTTATAGACTTTAGAATCAGTTTATTGATATCCACAAAATAATTTGCTTGGATTTGATTGCAATTTTTTTGTATATGTAGATCAAGTTGGGAAGAATTGACATCTTAAAAATACTGAATCTTCCTTTCTATGAACACAAAATATCTCTCTATTTATTATGATCTTTTTTGATTCCTTTTGAGTTTCATAATTTTCTGCATATAGGTCTTGTACATATTTTGTTATATTTATCCTTAGTATTTCTTTTTTGGTATAAAAATGTAAATATAAATCATATTGTATTTTTAATTTCAATTTTTAATTGTTGCTGGTATATAGCAGACAATTGACTTTTGTGTATTAACCTTGTAGCCTGTGGTCTTTCTGTACTATTAACTCTAGTAGATTTTATTGATTCCTTCAAATATTCTACATAGATAATCATGTCATCTGCAAACAAAGAGTTTTATTTCTTCTGTTCCAAGAAGTATACCTTTTATTTCATTTTTTTATCTTCTTGAATTAGTGAGGACTTCTAGTACAACGTTGAGTAAGAATGGTAAGAGGGGACATTCTTGCCTTGTTATTGATTATAAGGCCAGAAGTATCTGGTTCTCACGATTAACTATGATGTTGGCTGTGGGATTTTTGTAGATTTTTTTTTTACCAAGTTGAGGAGGTTCTCTTCCATTCCTAGTTTTTTGAGAGTTTTTATCATGACAGGTTGTTAGCATTTGTTAAATATTTTTTTTCTGCTTGCATTGATATAAGAATATTCTTTAGACTGTTGATGTGATGTGGTTTTCAAATGTTGAATCAGGCTTGCAAACTTTGAATAAATCCTACTGGATCATGCTTTATAGTTATTTTTGTATGTTGTTGGATTTGATGATTTGCTTATACTTTGTTGACGATTTTTGCATCTATACTTGTGAGAAATACAGGTCTGTAGCTTTCCTTTTATGTAATGTCTTTATCTGATTTCGGTAGCAGAGTAATTCTGGCTTCATAGAATGAATTAGGAAATGTTTCCCTCACATGTTAATTTTTAATTTTTATTTGAAATTCCTTCAGAGTCCAGGGCTAAGGTCTAGGAAGAACCAGCTTTGTGTTTGTATGTACTGTATTACCAAGTAGCTTTTTGCGGTTTATCTTTAGATGATGCCCTTTATGGAAATTAGGTATATGACTTGGTATTCCCCGAGTGTATCTGTTGACTTCTAAGTTAGTGCATAGACTCTTAATTTGGAAATGCTTAACAGGCTGAAGCCCAATGAATAAATCCAAACAGGAAAGAGGAGGCAGGATATACTATCCCCAAATTTGCTTAGCAGGAGACATTAAGAAGTATCGAGAATTAGGAGAAAGGTGTAATATCAAGCAGCAGGTCCTCAGGCAAACGAGAAGAGATAGAGCATCCATAGCAGGAAGGGTAGACACAAAGAAACCTCACTATTGCATGTGGTCACTGGACTGTTCTCATTATTGTATTTCCTACAACAATGTACTTTTTATACTTTTCCCCGTATAAATATTTTAAAAGCTCAGGAGAGGAGTAACTTGTTAGTAAATAATATGAAGACCTAGAGAAAATTTAGAAGTAACATTTTTGGAAGATTGGAATATCAACTGAACATGGCAAGCATCTAAAAATCTAAGTTTCAGAAAGATAATCTCCATATGAATACAGAACCACTAACATGCATTTATGTTTACATACACAAGATTCCTAGACATGTGCTTTGAGTATACAGAACTGTAAATAGACTCAATTTTATTGATAATTTGCCAGGACAAGAATGTTTATTTAATAACTGCAATGATTGAGAGATGTATCAAGGAGTAATTTACATATTTGAGTCAAGTGATGATCTTAATCTCCACCCAAAAAAGTAATAAAGCAGAAAATTGTATCATAGAAGAGAATAGCATGTTGAAGGAATTTTCTGTGTTTTTTTTTTTTTTTAATTACAAAGAGAGAAAAATGGGGAAATATATCTACGGAGATGTATATAAGTCTCACAGCAACTGGAAAGTTAAATTGGCTTTAAAGACTCCATTAATCAAACGGTATGATTTGACCTGAGGATGATCACCAAAACCTTACGTCATCCAAGCATCAGGACAATGACAATACGTACAGCACAAATGATCTAAAGCTCTGTGATGTACCATAGCATCAAAAAGAATAAAATACCCAGAAATAAATTTAACAAAAGAACTATAAAACTTATACTCTGAAAACTAAAAAATATTATTATAGCTCTGTGATAAGAACAGTAATATGGAGATGAGGGGAAAATAGATAGAGTGAATGTAACTAAACGTTAAGCTCACAAATATATGCCAGGGAAAAATCTTTTCTTCCCTCAAGCTATTTTTTCCATTGTTTTTCAAAGGCCATTAAAATGAACAGCAGGTTGTGATGAAAATTTCATTAAGCCCCAGCTAAATCATTATGAGGGTGCCATATTCATGGCTTTGCTTCCTCTCATTGAGGGGGGAAAGCAGATTTCAATAGAAAGTCCGTATTATTTCCAACCTTACCCCTGCCAACAGCAAACTAACAGAAATTCAGAAGTTAGCAAAGAATAGTGTGCAATACAAAAGGAGGCCACTGAGGTGAAATGGTTAGAAAGAAAATTAGATTTGCATGTGGGTTGAAGAAAAGGCAGCTCTCTATTATTCTAGCTAGCCTATTTTTCAAGCAATTAATTAAAATAGTTTACAGCTTACAAATAAGAGAAAAACATATTGATATATTTTGTTTGTATTTATTTCTTGTATTAGAAATTTTGTCTGTTGTTACACAAAAGGATCTGATGCTAAAGATCCTTATTTGTCCAGTGTCACTTTTACTGACATGGAATGCTAAAGTTCATAGTAAATTCATGGTTTTAAATATCTGGCCTATGTAGTATAGTTACATTATATCTTGTAATAATTATGCTCAATCAATTAGTCTTTAATTATTAAACTTAGCAGTTAAGAGTGACAACGAAGTTTAATACCACGATATGTGACACATAATTCCTACATCAAGACATTGAATAATAATGTATTGAGGGAAAATGCATACATTATATAAATTGCTATATATAAAAGACATAAATTGTTACCATATATTAAGTGTATATCATGTGTTAACTGCAGTGTTAAGTAATTTATATGAAACACTTCATTTAATCTTTATGAAAACCTTATAACCAAAGCTGCCATATATGGCCATCCCAATTTCAGGGACTACCATTCACATGATCTAAATATCTAGATTCCTATTATCTACATTTTCAGATGAGGAAACTGATGATTAAATATGTCATAGTGTGACCAAGAGTCAGGGTCATTATTCAACCTAAAGTCAACCTTAAACTAGAGTCTCTGCCCTTAACCACTGCTTACACTATTTCTTCCAGTTAGGAATTTTGCCAAGTGATCATTTAAGGTTACTCTTTAGCACATGTGTGTCTAAATTTGAAATGCTGAATAATAAAGTTGTATCTGATAATTTTCTACTACAGTAAATTTCTTATGCCTCAGTAGCGTTTAGATTTCCAAAAAATTTTTAATGAAAGATTAGCTCAGTTTAAACTGCTCCCCCCAAAAAACTGCCCTCGAGAGTATTTTAATAAAAACTGGGTTGTAGAAAAATATCTGGGAAGAAAATAGTTGTGGAATAATAGACATTCAGAGTTATAATGAAAAGTAGACACATTTTATGCCTCCATCCTCATTTTAGAGAGAGGGAGACCAAAGCAGAGATGTGCCTGAGATCACACAGCAAATAGTTGTTAAAGCCAAAGTGAGAATCCACTTCGTGTCCTATGGATCCAGGGTCTTTGTTTTTCCATTTGGTTACATCATACATTCAGATATTCTTTTCTCTCTTATTCTCTATCTTTTAGAAACAGTATTATCATCTTTGTTTTACAGACTATTTCACTGTTTGTTAAATTTGAACAAATCTAAGGTAACCAGGTATCTTAGTCAGTAAGCCAAGGTAGGTAAGTATCCACAAATATCCCGTGTTCTCAAGTTCCAGGTGTCTAGAGGTGGTTTATCAATATATAACAGCAGTTAAATTGAGGAGTCTGATTTAAACCTTAGCTTGATTTTCATTCAAACTTTAGCCTAATTATAGGTGAAAATAATTTTTACCTTTATGAAAACCTTAGATGTCTCACTTAAAATGGAATCCTTTGAGATACAAGTATTTTAACAGGCTTCTAATTTTGACCTTTCTATATTAATATCTATATTGCCTTCAGCATCTCTTTGAAATAGCCATTAAGCTTATAGACACATTTAAATTTCTTCCTCCTGGAACCACAACAAACAAAATTCACCTTTCGCTGATTTCCGTCCCCTCTATCTACAATCCTACTCATCTGGTTTCCAAGCCTAAATTTGCTAGAAAGAATTGTTTACTTACTGCATCTACTTTTTCGCCTCTTCGAGAACTGCTGTTTGCCTCAATTGTTACCCTTACTCTAATCTAATTGTCGAATTATTTGTCAGTGTCTCCCCCAACATTAAACTCCTTAAGGATGAGGGAAGTGCACAAAATATGCAAAATGTTTGTTGAAAGAATCTTTAAACTGCTTCAGTATTGTTCTATTGCTGTCTTGGGTAAAGGAGAGGAAAGATCTTAACAAATATCTGAGTCTCTTGCCAGATGTTCTGTAAGCTACTTCAATTAATCCTCAAAAACTCTTGGTATTAGTTCTTATCTTAAAAATGAAAAAAATGAGGTTTAGTAACTTGCTCCTGGTATTATTATATGGAAGAACTTGAATTAGAACAAAAATACTATCCTATATAATACCCCTTGGCATTGAATATGAGACCATATGGAATCTGACTCCACCCTTTTCCCCCCTTAACCTTACTTTCCACCGTTCTCCAAAGTGTATGTTCTTGTGCTGTCTTATCAAATTTTATGTAGTTCTGTCAGCACTCTCTATTTTTAAATATTACTGTGCTGTTTCATATGCTGCTCTCTGCCTTAAATGGCATTTCCTGTCTTATCTACCTGATGAATTTTCATTTACTTTTTAAGACTCAACACTTTCTCTGGATACCCTTGTCAGAATTTGGGTTAGTATACATTGCTAACTCTAACTCATCTCTATAGTTCTTACCAGATTATTATTATTTATTTACCTTCTGTCTTCCACAATAGTATGTGATAGTCTAAATAAAATGTTCTTGGTTTAATTGTTTGTGCCTCTTCTCTTCCTAATAGTGGATTTGGCACACCAAATAGTGGTGCTTGTTGGTCTTAACTGTGGATGACAGTCATCCTATTAATTGACACTTTGTAGCCTTTGCTAAATAACACTCCCCTAAAAAGTGATTAGGTTTCATTTGTCTTTTTCATCTTTTTTTTTTTTGCCTTTCTCTTTTCTTCATTTCCTACTCAGACTCTTCTTTGATCTTCTGTCATCTTTCTTTCATTCATTCTGTCTTCTCCAACCTTCTTCTCTTCATATGCTACCCCAAAATGCAAAATTCACTATTGAATTTTGAGATCATTTTTTTCAGTCCTTTCTCTGACTTAGAGGTTAAAATGTTGCCCTAGGTCACAAAGCTAGATATTTTAATACCAGGGATACAAAACTAAAATATACACATGAAGTGTTATACTGATGAAAACTTTATATTCACATTAATCTTTTAAATGACTTCAATATTGCATATTTCTCTAAGGAAATATTTTGACATTATCTATGGTTTAGTGGCCATAGATAATAATTCTATGCCACTGCTATAGGTAAAGTAAGAAGTGAATTGGCTTGATTTATGAATAATTTTCTAAAATTTAAAGCTGTAATATATTCTTGAATAGTGTTTCAACATAATGGAGAACAGCACCCTTTTCTAGGTAAATAGAGCTGCTATGGGAGACAAAGTTTCTGTCTCTTATGATGGGCTCGGGATTGGGACAGCTTGTTGTTAGATCTTTCTCTCTACAACCTCCCCTCCCCTAGTTCATATTAGGGGCTAATGGTGAAAGAAAAGTAACTTTTCTTTCCTTCCAGGAAAGGAACTTTTACTTCCTTTCAATACCTTTCCTGTTCCTTCCAAGCTTCTAAGGACTCTAACAGAGTCCCTCAAGGTTAGCAGAGTTTCAAAACTCAGGATTCGCGAGTTCCTTCAGAGGATTTATAAGTTCTGGAAATTGCAAAATGATGAAAATATATGTATTTGTACTTTTGTGGAGAAATAATTTGTAGCTCTTATCTGACTTTCGAATAAATCCACAATGTAAACAGAGTCAATAGACTGTTAGTGTTCAGTGTTTGGGTTTTAGTCCTGAGTCTGCTGCTGATGACGAAGTGATTGTGGTTTCATATCTTTGTAGTTTAGTCTCTGGTGGATTTTGAGGTGATAATTTACAAATACTTAGCAATATTTGGGAGTATAATTTTATCTATTTTGGTTTTTAATGTTGCATCATTTGGGGAAAGTGTGAGTTTTAATTTTTAATAAGGATTTCTTTGCCTGAAACTGAGCATTTACCTTATAATTTATGTTATACAAATAATATATTTACTTGCCTTTAATTTGCTATAATAATTTTGTTAATGTAGTGAATATATGCCCTCAATGGTAATGCCAACTGCCCTACTTTCATCAGAGGATTGTTGAAGGGTACAAATGAGGTAATGTACATCAAAGTACTTTGTAAATTATAAAGAACTTGGACTTGTACCAGTTATTGTCATTATCACATCTTGGCTGGTTAGAAACTTTGTGGTTTTAGATATACTGGAACATTGCATAGTTAAATATAATGCTCTTTTATACATTTCAATATTATATAGTTAAAAATTTGTTCCTTTCCCAGTATACTTTTATGTACTGAAAAATTCTGATTCAGAGCTGCAAAAATATGGATATTTAGGATATGTAGTCAACAACAAAAATAACAACAAAACCCAACAGTCATAAAAATTCTAGGACAGGTAGTTTCTTTGATGTTTATTTATATAAATTTCCCCAAATAAATATATAGTTAGGCAGTTTTCTACTTGAATAATTACTTTAAATTTTTCTAAATTGATATGGATAAAGCAGAAATTGGGGCCAATGTGAAACTCTGAGAAGGCAGTTTAACATGGGATTTGAGGATTTGTAGTATTTCTATTTCCACAATAAATTTGAATATGTACTGAAGACGAATATAACTGGAGCCCAAACTTCTGTAATTTTAGAAGATTTTAGCTTTCTCTAATGTGGTTTGTTCTTCCTCCCCAGCCCACCCCCGCCATCATTTTACTCTTTTTCTTTTCATTCCTTTTGTGTGCACAAGTGTGCACTTGCATGGGTCTGTAGTCCCCCTTTAAGATGCTACATATGCTTGATTTTATTTAGCATCTGTATCTGTCAGTATTCTTCCTTCTCAGAGTGTGACGCCCACACTTCCAAAATTGTTTTGCCGTGATGAGTGTGCTCCCTGTGTGTAAGAAACTGCATTTATTTGTGAAATTTTGGTTTTATTAGAACTAGATTTTATCATTATATATGCAACTTGAACTTTTCCCCCTGCCCTTCTTCAGAAAATCATTGTTCACAGTTTTATATTACAAGATCCTAAAGGCACAACTTATTACCAAATCACCCAGTGTTACTTTGTATGAAGCAGTTCATTGCTTTTAGTACGAACTTCACAAAAAAGAGTTCTTTTCTTGTGAGAACTAATAAAAATAATCAAATGGCTTTGGAAAAGTACACATTGGGACGAACCTCAAACCTTCACCCACAGAATCATCTACAGGCCATAGACCATTATTGAGTGAAGAAGATACCGAGATTTTCATTCATATTTCCTGTCTGTCTCTCTTTCCCTGACACTGTGCAGTAGAATACAAATTCTTGGTGGCACATACCCCAAACACCCACTTTACCTGACTTGTACTATTTGTAGGATTGGATTGGACAATCTTTATGCTTATTCCTAGATATTTCTGAACAAAAAATAATGTATCAATTTTTCATGAAATATCTTGTCTTAAAACGTGAAAATATTCATTGATATTATTATATAATGTATCTTTTTGATATTTGTATCTGTCACAAAAAAACCAATTCCCTTCATTTGATTACACCTTCTTTGATACTTGTGCTTTTTTCCAAAATTATTATATGTTAATGTATTTTTAATTTTTATTGCAAATGTGTTGACTTATAAAACCATTAGATCTCTAAATAGATATAAAACTTTTTTTCCCTTACTTTAAGACTTATTTTAGGGGTGCTAAAGTTGGTATTACAAGCAGTATATTTTCATCTGTGGTGTGCTACAGCATTATGTGTAATTATTCTGTCAAAAAGACAGGCCCCTGGTGCATGATATTTGGCCTTGTGAACATCCCTCCAGGTATTGAATGTTTAATGTTTGAGTTTACATTATAAAGCACAATGCCTGTTCTTATAATTTAAGTTTCTGTTGTTGAGCAGCCCTTTAGAAATTAAATTGAACCATATTACATTAACAGACAAGTTGAAATAGAAACTCGGAATTACCCCTTAATTTTACCAACTTTTTAATTGCTATTTTTTATGGGGAAATTATGGAGATTGGTTTTCCTAAATTCAAAATCCCAAAGCAGTCCATTAATTGGGCAAAGAAGAGGGCACTTTGAAATTCACTCTTGTTTTAAAATCACATTTGATGAGGTGGGAAAAAGAAAAAGTGAATGGATCAGGGAAAAGCCTAAAGATACTTTAATTGGCAGAGGTTTGAGTTGCTTTTGTTTAGTTACTCACTGTCCTTTTGACAACGTACACGTTGAAGAGGCTTTGTAAGTGCTGTTCCACTGAAGGACAAACAAGGGTACTTTTCAATTGAGTCCTTTTAAGTTTTGTTCCTCACACTCCCGCTGCTGTTGTAGGCTACTCCTAATGCATTGTGGCTATGTGTTCATCTACGCAGTCTGTCACTGGAAAATGTCTCTCTTCTTGTTGAGCAAGCTAGAGTCTAACCTCCAGGCACCCTTTTCAAAGGCACCACTCATAAAATGATGATAAAGAAAAGAGTTTATTTTTTATAGGTCAGGACAAGAAGATACCCTCAAATGCTGTAGAGCCTATTTCTTCAGGAACAAGTGTTTTAACTTTAGCACAGAGTTAGCGGAGTCTGAAGCCTGGTAATTTTTCAACAGTAAAGTGAAACTTGTTCCCTGTGATCTCCCTTTCAAGTGGTATCCATCATAGCAGTTTATCATGATATTGTTGATTTCATTAAGAATTACAGAAAATTAATTTACATTAAATTGATTTTAATGTAGGTCTTGAAAGACCTCTGCTTAGGATCATAAAGGCTCAGGGATTGCCTTTGGTGATCTTTTTTGTATAGTAGGTCCTTGAGCTGAAATCCAGGGTTGTCTGTGCATGAAAATCATACAGCCAAGAAAGCTTCTCTCTCTCTCTTTTTTTTTTTTTTTTTGAGACAGGGTCTCACTCTGCTGCCCAGACTAGAGTGCAGTGGTGTCATCATTGCTTACTTCAACCTCAAGTGATCCTCCTGCCTCAGCCTCCCAAGTAGCTGGGACTATAGACATGCAACACATCCAGCTGATTTTTTTTTTTTTTTTTTTTAATTTTCTATAGAGACAGAGTGTTGCTATTGCCCAGGTTAGTCTCAAACTCCTGGCCTCAAGTGATCCTCCCACCTTGGCCTCCCAAAGTGCTAGAATTATAAGCATGAGCCACCACACCCAGCCTTCTCTTTTTCTTTTTAACTAGAACTTTTGCTAATAAAATCTAATGATATTTCAGATTATGTCCTTAATCTTCTTCATCCTCTGTAATAATCAAGCAATTTTTCTTTTTTATTTGCCTATTTGTCTTAATATAAAAATAGTTCTATTTGATTCCCACTCATCATGAGTTTGTCTACTGTCAGGACTGTATAAATCATTCCAAACATCTCTTCACCCAAATGTTTCTAATATTCTCTAAGCCCTTCAGATAAATGGGCATCCCTGTTTTTGTTTTTAACTAAAACTATCAGTTCCAGACTTTCAGTATCAATGTGTGGATCACTTAAGGAAGACCCACTGACCCAAGCTGTACACTTACATATAAACATGAGGGGAATGTGCCAGCCCTTCTTGTTGCTTATGTGCCACAGCTTTTGGGGATATCATTTATTCAAGAGTGAAGAGCCAGCCACCTGTTTCTGAGGCCTCTTTTCCCTCACATTAAAGGTCCAAGCCCTTGCTGAATAGTAACACTCTAATCTGGGTAGCATACATAGCATTTTCCTGAAACTGATTTGTCAGACTAGCTGGAGGATTTTGTGTGTCTGCTCCTGTGTGTTGTGGTTTTCACTCGGTTACCCTTGAGGCACTTGTCAGGACCGTGCATATTAAAATTAATCAGACCTCCTAGGCCTGTAGGGCTGTGTGTTTAACATGAAGAAGTGGATATCAAGCATTTGCCCTAATTAAATAGGCCTGCTTGGTTTTGTTCTAGTGGATGCTTGGTCTTTTCTTTTAATAGGAGTTGCTTATGGGGAAGGCACGGACAGCACTAGAATCAGCGGAGAGCTCACTCAGAATTTCCTTTGCCACCTGCTCCCAGAGTTCGGAGACCTCAAGGACTCCCAGTGTGCCTGTCTGAACTACTCTTAATGTTGAGGAGAAATATGGCCAAAATAGTGAGGGAGCCGTGAGGCTAGGGCAGAACAGAATGAGCATATGACCTGGACATTTTGGATTGATTAAGAGAGCCCATCCTACATGTTGATAAACTTTGAATATCAGATTGTGCTCTGTGCTCCCATTTTTGCTGATGAACTTTGGAGGCTTAGGGGAAGATCTTGTATGTAATTCAGAATGAGTGCCCTTTCGTTTATGTCTCAGTTTGAAAGGCAACTTTTGTGGGGTTTTTTGAGACAGAGTCTTGCTCTGTCACCTGGGCAGGTGAGAGTGCATAGCATCATCATAGCTCAGTGCAACTTCAAATTACTGGGCTCACGAGACTCTCTTGCCTCAGCCTCCTGAGTAGCTGGCACTACAGGCATGAGATACCACACCCAGCTAAGTTTTCTATTTTTTGTAGAGATGAAATCGTGGTCTTGCTCAGGCTACAACTTTCATTCATCTGTCTTTTTAATTAATTGCTTCCTAGGTCATCTACATATCACATAGACATCATTTATAAGGCAATAACTCACACACACACATATATGAGTTTATTTCTACTCTGGTAGATTCTGGACTTTGCCTATTTTAATTTATGTTAGACTTTTCCCATAGCTCTAGAGAAGACCATCATGGGACATTTGGAAACAAACTTTTATTAAGTTTGAGCTCAAAACACTGAAAATGTCAAAGGCTGACATAATGCAGTAGTATTCTTGTTTGTGTATTTAAGGTCATAAATGAGGTAAACTCTAACAGACTGACTCGTGTTTGTTTAGTTTAGTACCAATTCATGTGTCTTGTTTGGATGTTTTTGATATGTTAAAAAGTCGAGAGAAATATATTCAGAATTTTTCAGTTTGATCTGAATTTTATATATATATGTATATATGTACACACAGTCATATGTCACTTACTGAGAAGGCTGCATTCTGAGAAATGCATCCTTAGGTGATCTCATCATTGTGGGAGTATCATAGAGTGTACCTATACAAACCTAGATGGTATAGCCTATCACATACCCAGGCTATATGGTATAGCCTATTGCTCCCAGGCTACAAACCTGCACAGCATGTAACACAATGTTAAGTATTTGTGTACCTAAACATATCTATGGTAAGTATTTGTGTATCTAAACCTATCTAAGCATGGAAAAGGTAAAGTAAAAATATGATATTGAGCCTTTTTTACAAGAGGCCCATTCACTGTTTTGGAGTGACTGTATCTTGTTCTTGCTCTATAAACCTATCTGTCCTTCCTCAATAAACTTCGTTTCTCACTTAAAAAATACGTTATGATAATCTTATGGGAACACTGTTGCATATGTATACTTTGTTGACGGAAATGTCGTTATGTGGCACATGACTGTATATGGAATAAAGCAGGGAGCCAGCATTGCAAACCATTTGAAAATTAAAGTAAATGAAAAACTCTTAAATGTTAAAGAGTTTGGGATTGTAGTTTAGTAAATTTCCAAATAACCACAGCAATTATCTGGTGAAAGATTACTCTGGCAGGACATGATTCCTAAAATCATTTTGTCCCTTCCCAAATTGAAAAGGTTAGATGACTCCAAAAAAACCTATTGCTTTCCAACTTTTCTCCCTTTCATCCCATCATATCTGATATGTTAAAGGATCCATCCATTAAACTATATCTTCTCTCTTTTATGTGATACACTTCTCTCCGCTCGTGTAGAGAAGTGTATCAGCAGTGCCAAGCAACTGTCTGGTACCTGACAGCATTGTAGAAACCCCTCCTCTGTTCACTTAGATTGCTGCTGGTTATTTATTAACATAATGCAGGCTGTTCAGTGTGGGAGTATATGAAATAGAAAGAAAAATAAAGGCCTTGAACAAGTAAATACATCTTTCATCATTTCTTTTGTTTGGTGTGTTTACTATGTGCTATTCTTGGTCAATAGAAATTGTTTGACAGATCTAAAAAAGGGTGAGGAACCTTTTCTTGAACTTTATCCTTTTGTTTTGTCTCTGTAGAAAAAGATTTTTTATTTGCTCTCCTCTTTTTATTACAAACTCTCTATATAAAATATTTTTAAAGATTTTTATTGCTATTGTAATAATACGACAAATGCAAGCGATTATGAAACATGATAGACAGTTTATCTAATTTGTTTGAAATGGACAGTTAAGACACTAAAATTCTAAGATAACTTTCACGTGTAAACTTTTTAATTAGAAGTAAAAAATTAGATAAATAAGATATTATACAAATCACCTTTTTTACCTTCTAAGAAACGTACCATTCTTAGGTCTTATGTAAGCTTCACTGAAATATTGAGCCTTGATTTAATTCGTATTTAAGTTGTCTCCTCCCCACACATTAATATAATATCAATGTAGAGCTCATTGCGTGGTATAATTACTGAAGAGATCAGTAGCTGGGAAAGCACACAGTAATTAAGCATGTCTGTTATATTATAACAGGACAGTGCTCCTGTGCTGGTGCTTAGTGTGTTAATAGATAAGAATTGATTCACTGTTTCAAGTGAATTAAATCTCTGTTGCTTAGGCCTTTCTTTTCTGAGAAGTTATGCTTTGATTGTAGAAATTTGCCATGAAGGTTTATATACCACAGTGTGAAGACCTCGGAGCAGAAAGCCATATAAATGAACAAAATGCACCCTTTCCCCTTTGGAGTTTTGTTTTCTTTCCCTGCTTTTCTCCTTTTTTAACCTCAATTTTCTTGCTTCAGCCCTTGCTCCAGCACTTTGGTATTTTTCATCAGTGTCAACATACCATGTCTCAGTAAAGAAAAGCACGTAGAGGGGGAGGTTGCTGTATTGGGAGCAGTACAGTGCAAATAGGAAAGATCAGTTCTCAGCCTTTATGCAGCGTAGTTCTCCAAATTACAGGGAGAAAGAACTTCCAATATCAAAGTAAATGGGATAGGAATTAGATATAGTTGTCCATGTTTTACCTCCTGAATGCTATGTTTAGAATGTGGGCCATAGCCATTCTTGTGCTATACTGTGGTAGGATAGCTACATTGTTCCTTTACTTTTCTTCGTTAAGCTCATGGGAATCATTAGAAATGAAACAATGTAATGAAGATAAATTGAAAAATGTACATTTTTTTAGAATAGCTTTTTCAGTTTTAGAATTATAATTAGATATTAATAAACAATATTAGTTAAGTAAAAAGGAATAGTAAATATTAGAGTCCTTATTTTTTATTATCAGAGTTTTTTCCCTTTGTTTTTTTAAGTGAAAAATGTTAAAAAAAAAAACCCTATTTGGTCAGTTTTAAAGCACATTACATTATATAGAGAGTTATATACTATGCCTTTTGAAGTGGTCTGTCTAAATTCCACACAATGTGAAACCTTCAGAAATATTATCTATTTGTTGTTTTTGAAAACTCAGAATTAAAGAAGTATTAAATCTATCTCTATCATCTATCTGTTTTTATAACTCCATCTACACTCACATACATAGGACAAAGTTTTGCTGACTCTATTAGGTCTCCAAAATTTTCCTGAATGAACACACACATAAAATTACACATATGTAAAATTAAAGTAATAAAGTTATAGTTATATTTTAGGAGCATTTATATTACTAAAGGTTTTTGCTGGTAACAAGAACAATTTTTGACAAAAAGAAAGTACAATTAGGCACCAGATAACAACGTTTTATTCACTGACAGACGATGTATATGATGGTGGTCCCATAAGATTATAATTAAGTTGAAAATTCTTCTCACCTAGTGACATGGTAGCTGTTGTAATGTTGTAACACAACACATTACTCGTGTTTGTGGTGATGCTGGTGTAAACAAACATATTGGACTGTAAGTCATATGCAAATATAGCAGGTACAATTATGTACAGTATATAATATTTGATAATGATAATAAACTGTGTTACTGGTTTATGTATTTGCTGACACTAACTTTTTATCATTATTTTAGAGGATATTCCTCTTACACAAACACACATATATATGTATATATATACACACATAAACTGTAAAACAGCCCCAGGCAGATTTTTCAGGAAGTATTCCAGAAGACGGTGTTGTTATCATAGGTTATGACAGATCTATGCATGTTATTGCCCCTAAAGACCTTCCAGGGGGACAAGATGCAAAGATGGAAGACAGTGATATTTATGATCCTGATCCTCATCCTATTTTGGCCTAGGATAATTTGTGTTTATGTATTAGTTTTTAACAAAAATGTTTAAAATGAAAAGAAAAATTTAAAAATAGAAAAAGAAAACCCTAATAGAATAAGGATATAAAGAAAACGTTTGCCAGGTGTGGAGGCTCACGCCTGTAATCCCAGCACTTTGGGAGGACCAGGCAGGAGAATTGCTTGAGGCCTGGAGTTTGAGACCAGCCTGAGCAACAAAGGGAGACCCTGTCTTTACAAAAATATAGAAAAATTAGCTGGGTGTTGTGGTGTGTGCCTGTAGCCCCAGCTACTGTGGGAGGCTGAGGCAGGAGGATCAGTTGTGCCCAGGAGTTTGAGGTTGCTGTGAGCTACGAAGATGCCTCGGTACTCTAGCCCCAGGTGGGAGAACAAGACCCTGTCTCAAAAAAAAAGAAAGAAAAAAAGAAAAAAAACAAACAAAAAAATTTATACAGTTGTACAATGTGTGTTTTAAGCTAAGTATTACAAAAAAGTCAAAAAGTTAAAAAAAAATTAAAAGCTTATAGAGTATAAAAAAATTTCTACTAAGCTAAGGATAATTTATTATTAAAGAGATTTTTTATTATAAATTTAGTGTAGCCTAAGTGGACAGTGTTTGCAAAGTCTCCAAGAGTGTACAGTAATGCCGTAGGCCTTCATACTCACTCGCCACTCACTCACAGACTCACCCAAAACAACTTCCAGTCCTGCAAGCTCTAATTATGGTAATTGCCCTGTAGAGGTGTACCATTTTTTATCTTTTATGTCATATTTCTACGGTACCTTTTCAGTTTAGATACACAAATACCATTGTGTTGTAGTTGTCTACAGCAGTGGTCCCCAACCTTTTTGGCACCAGGGACCGGTTTCATGGAAGATGATATTTCCAGGGACCAAGGGGGTAGGGGTTGGTGAGGATGTAGGTAGGGGGTGGTGAGGAGAGGAAGAGCTCAGGCGGTGATGTGTGGCCAGGTTCCTAATAGGCCACAGACTGGTACTGGGCCAATCTTGACCAGGGGTTGGGGACCACTGGTCTATAGTATTCCGTACAGTAATATGCTGTACAGGTTTGTAGCCTAGGAGCAAGAGGCTATACTGTATAGCGTAGGTGTATAATAGGCTGTACAACCTAGGTTTGTATAAGTACATTCTATGGTGTTCACATAATGATGAAATTGCCTGACAGTGCATTTCTCAGAAAATATACCCTTTGTTAAGGCATCATGACTGTACACAGAGGTCAAGATCTCGATACAGAATAGGAACTTCCACTTCTGTTCTATATTTTATTTTATTTTTTTCCATTGCCTTTTGACTCTTGTTAACATCCTACATCAAGTCTTTCTTCATGCCCAAGATAGAGTAAGTGCCTCCTTTCTCTACAATTTTAATCTTTTTGTGTGTGTGGTCACCTGTTCACTCATTCTCTTATTCTGACAGCAAACATTTATTGAGGTCCTCTTATATGCTAGTTATTTTACAGGTTAATGAGAAGACAGAAATCAAAGATATAGTTTCTGTCCTCAAGTTGCTTATGGCCTTTTGGTGGGAGACAAACCATGTCAATTCATGGTGAAAGGGAGTATGAGTGAGGAAGCACAGAAGGCTCTGCAAGTGGAGGGGAGGGGACTTCTACCAAAAGTGAACATATAATCAGTGCATTCAATTATTTATCTTTTAAAATGAATTTTTACATATTGACAGACATATTTTTTGTGGTTTTTTATGTCACATATTGAGGTCATGTGGCTACTATGACCACTCTAGCCAATTCTATTTACATACTTGTGCAAAAACTACTGCAGTATTCACTGGATCTATCTCTGTGAGACACAACTCCTTTTAATGTAGTTTTACTCATCATCCCATCTTGTCTGGGAATTTTCAGGCTATTGATTTCTGCTTATCCTCAGCTTACTGAGGGAAATTTGCAACTGTAAGGCAAATATTCTAATTGTTTTCCCTCAGGTACTCCAGCTAATAAGACTAGACGTATAATGTGTTATTTCCCCTTTATCCATCACTCAGTAAAAAAGTAGAGGATATTATCTTTGAACTTTTGTTTTAATACCAGTAGAGTGTGTTGGTTGTAAAGTCGACCTAAGACCGTGATAACAGTAATGGGTACCTAACCTAAACCTTACTCAGAGAGCTAAAATACACTTAGCTTTGTAAGTTCTTGATTCATGTGCTGATCCATAATCACAAATGTGTATGCTTAGCCAAAACTCATTAAAAGATTGATTGCTCTGTAATTGTGACCCTGATTTTAACCAAAACTACTTGAATTCTAATAGAACACATAAGTATATAATATTAATAGGTAGGACAAAGTGTTAATACATTTATTATGACATGCTCAGATAAATGTCATACCGGCTGTTAATAAAATGCAATCCGTGTGTGTGTGTGTGTGTGTGTGTGTGTGTATGTATATATACGTATATAAATTTTATGCCCAAGGAGAAAAGATAATGGAGGAACAACCTTGGGGATGTGGGAGTAGAGTTATTTAATATCTTTTCAAGAGTGGGAAAAGAGCCTCAGTGGGCACGTGTTGTGGTACTTGTGCCAGCCTATGTATTTTATTGGGTCTCCCAGGGACCTTTGAAGTAGTGTAGTCAGCCTGCCGCTGTAGCATGAACTCACTTACCTGTCTAAATTTCCAAGCTCCTTTCTCATCTCCTACCGTTACCTGCATCACTCTTCATGACTTTTGCTCTAACAACACTCAATTGCCTGTTGCTTTTCCCAGCCACCATGCTTTTCTTTGCTTATGATGTCTGGTTGCAATGCCTTTACCTTACTTTGCATCTGGATGATGGCCATTTATCCTTAGTATGTATTAATAGTTCAGGTTTTACTTCTACTAGGAATTTTCTGCTAGCTCTAAACCTCCATCCTCCCCATCCTAAAGAAATCTTATCTATGACTCTCTCCTCCATTAGATTTTGACCTCCTAGAGCATTGGTCAGCAAATAGGAACTTCAGGCCAAATCTAGCCTGCTGCTGGTTTGATACATCCAATGAACTAAGTAAGAATGGTTTCTTCATATATGAATTGTTGAAAAAAATCAAAAGAAGAATGTTTCATGACACATGAACAAACATTACGTGAAATTCAAATCTGCGTCTATAAATAAAGTTTTATTGGGACACAGCCATGCTCATTCCTTTCCATACTAATGTAATGTAATGCTTCAGTGGTAAAGCCTGCATAGCTTAAAATATTTGCTATCTGGACCTTTACAGGTAAAGTCTGTTGACCCCTGTCCTAAAGAGCAGGAAAAAAGTTGCAGTCATCCAATTATCCAGATTTCCTAGCACAGTGACTCCTAATTGAATGAGTTAATTAAATGGTTGAGTAAGCTATCTTTCTCCTGAACCAAGCTATCCACCCAAGGGCTCCTGGCTCTGGTTCTCGTTGCAGTTTAATAGAGGAAATACTGAATTATGACGACCTAGGAGGTAGCATTTGCTCTGTCATTATCTGTGTGATCGTAAACAAGTGCTTCATTTTCCTTTATTTGAAAACAAAATAACTACATTAAATAAGTTTTATACTTCTTTGAAGACATGAAATTCTAGAGATATTATATCAATGTTTTTATTAATATTCAAAAAAGGGATAAAAATTGGAGATTTCTTTATTAAAAAGTACATACAAAAAGAAGAAAACAATGCTGAATTCTTATAGATCTATTACATATCAGGTTTATTATTGGAGTTGATTAGATATTTTGTAGTAATCCAAATAAAAATAAAGTTTATCATTGGTCCTGGACTATGAATCTTTATAATAATGCATTGAAATAGAAAATAAGATCTGTGTTGTAAGATTTGTGGTCTATACAGAAATTTATCTTATATTGCTTTGAGTGATCATTTTGTACAAATAATGAAAAACAGACACTTTTAATCTTAGTTTTCGCTAGAATCCTGAGTTATCTTATGTTTATTTCTCTTATAATTTCTCCTCTGTTATATGAATCCCCCCACCAAGATCTGTTTCAAGCTAGATGAAGGGCAATGTTGGTAACTGACCTGCATGCCTTATATTGTAGATTATGAGAAATTACATAATCCTTGCAACTCTAAAGTGACTTCTTCAATTCTATTATAATAGGGGTGCTTGTTATAATCTTGGGCCTTCATAAAGATTTCTTGAAGGCAAATATCAATAATAATTTAAAGACTCTTTGGATGAAAATTTATTTTTTGCAATTTATAGATATTTCTAACCTATTTTAAAAGGCAATCAAATTGTTCAATAAATAAGACTTTCGTTTTAAAATATTTTTGCTTCCATAAGAATATTCCTGAGTGAAGTTGATTGTCACAAAAACCTACTAAAATAGTATAGGGGAAAAAATTAAAATGGAAATTTTAGTTTTTCTTAAATTTAAAAAATGTTTTTAAAAATGGATAGTTATGTATTTTTGTTCCTTTTCCAGCATATAGCATTAAAATACAGCATTGAAATAAAAAAAAAATGTTCTGCAGTGTTTCCTAAAGACCATAAAAGATTATGTGGAATGCTCATTTAATAGGAATGGCTTCATAAATAATCTTTCCCAGTTTTCCCACATATGTAGGACTTATATCTTAACAGAAGTTGATAAATAGTGGATAAAATGTTTCCAATATTTTAGAACTTGCTAAAGGAAGTGAAAAAAATTGTGTACATCCAGGAAAATTTTCAGAAAAATTGTTTTCTGGAAGCTGTGTCAACTTTTATAAAATAACCTCAAGAAATAATAAGAAAGTAACTTTTCAAAGTCTCCTCACTTCCAGTATTGGGGTCCTGCTGCTCTATCACACAGTCTTTTTCTGTTTCTATCTACAGCAATCTCTGGTATTGAAGGTCTGAAACCCTTCAGTGTGGGGCAGCTCATTGTGCAAGAGAATGCATTTCCTGTAGGTTCACTGCTTCACGGTTTGTTATGGTCTCTCATGGGCTCAAGTTATCTGCCAGCAAGTATGTGAAGGGCAATTGAAGAGAACCAATTTCAATGAGATCAACTCAATGTTATGTGAGAATATTTTTAATTTCACAGGGGATATATGTTAGGGAAAATTAATGTTATTGTTATGACTTCTAATTTTCTCATTCTATTTTTCACTCAAAAATATTTACTGAGCACTGATATATCTCTATTTGGAATTCTGAATGCTGGAACACATCTGTGAATGAATATTCTTTAATTTATAAAAATAAAAAGCATTTTAGTCCTCTTAAATTCTTACTTAGATTTTTTCATCTGAAAATCCATTATTGCTTAAATATCAAGATTCACCTTGAGATTTTTAAAGAAAAAAATATTGCCTTTATTTTGCTGCTTATGACATAATTACAGGCTGATTAAATATCAAAGTATCAATAGCATATTACTTCATTTGTTAATATATATGAAGCTATTTAAATAAGAATAACTTAGCAAGTACCTTTCAAGTTACATTTGTAACATATAAAGAGATTACAATTTTACTAATTGTTTAAAAATATAGACACACACTTCCCTGAACTCAGACATTATTAACTTCGTTAATCACATTCAACTACCTTTGGTCTTTATCCTGTAGCCAAATTGTTTATGTATGAAGAATGATAGTTTAAAACTATGTAGTTGTTTCTAAAACAAAAGAAGCACTTGCTGAAGATAGGTTTCTACCTGCAATGATGATCATAGAACAACATGTACTCTCAATGAAACTCGTGGGACACACCTTCCCCCTCTTTCTTTACTTCTTGCTTTTCCTGAAAACATTTAATGTTCAGAAACGTGGTCATCAGATTCTGTGATTTGTATGTAGGTGAACGAAGCGATGCATCTGCACCCTTCCTTTGCCTTATCTTCCCTGGGTGTCCCTGAGCTCTCCCCAAGCTGAGACAGATGGCTGCTGGTTTAGTTATGTGCGTGGGAGAAAGGGACTTCCACATGTGATTTTTACCATTTGGTAGTAATTAGTTTGTTGTATAAATTAACATTAACTGAACCATTCTTCAAGCATTGTTTGTAATTATCTTCTTTGAATCTCGGAGTTGTGTAAAGATATAAAAAGCAGGGAAGAAACTGGTCCTTATTTTATAAAAGTTGAAGAATCTATGATTAGGCAGAATAGCACAATAATTATTGTATGCCCAGTAGACTGAAAACTTTGAAATAACCATAAAACAGAAAAGCCAAAAGATTTTTCTGGAACTTAATGGTTTAGAAATACAATTAGCTTTTCTGAAAATGTATGATTTGTTGTTGTTGTTGTTGTTGTTGTTAAGGCAGAACTAAATGTAAGAGAAAAATAAAATGCAGTTGAGGAATTTGTCTTCCTATTATTTTAGCAATAATTTAGTTCTCACAATAACTGCCACTTGACGTTAACTGACTTGTCTTTGTTCTCTTTTACATATTACGTGCTTTCTAATAGAAGTATTTTAGTGTAAATTTTATGAGAATCATATATTTTTCTGAGAGGCAGTATTATCAGTATTCATCGTTTTAGGAAAAACTGTTCATCAGTAAGTGGAATTTTGATCTTGATCACTCAGCTTTTACATTGAATACTTGTTTATATTATGATTCCCTCTGATCCCCCTCCCCACCAATGCAGATATTGGATATCAAAGAAATAAAATAACCTATACTTCTTAAAATTCCTCTAGTTTAGTTTTCATCTTCCTCATATTATTTTTGGGTTCAAAATTTTCTTCTTGTGTCTTTCTCTAAAGAGATCTAATAAATAATACCATATAACAGATTGTCTTTTAAAGTATAAATGTTTCTTTCAGAAAAAAATCCCCATCTGTGTTTTTTCTTTGGAAATTGCTTTAAGAAACTACCAAGAAGAACAAATTCCTGATAGACATATTTGATCCAAAGTATTTAAAATGTGTCATCACACTTTTACTGTCCATAACACAGTCATAACTTTGATGTTGGCAAGAAAATATGATGGTCATTATTCTATGAAGAGCTTCTTTATTGCATCCTGTTGGATAATAAAAGCTCAGTCACCACTATTAATATTTGTGTAGACTTGTTATTAGATGATTAAAAAAATAGAAATATATACCATTAGTAGCTATTTTCCATCACACAACATAATTTACTAAACAGACTTTAGTTTTAGAGACTATAACTACCAGAAGTGACTAATTTCTTGGGTTTTTTGAGTATTGTTGCAATTCATTTCATGGAATGCAATGATTTAATGGGTCTCCAAATTTTAAAAATATCCTAACGTCATTGCAAATTACTTGGGAAAATAAGAGTATTTTGCCCTTATTTATTCAGAATGGCTGTAGTTACTACACATCTCTTTATTAGTGAATGAGCAAAATTAAGGCACTATAAAAGCTGGTTTTTATTGGAAAAGCTTTTCATGTGTTTATATTATTCTGAGGTTAAAAAAGAGATATACCTGTTTTTTTTAAGTGAGAGTATTTGAAGAAGACTCTCTGGTTTATTACAAATGAAGTTTACTTTTAAGTACTTCTAATTCTGAACTTATTTTTATGAAATAGGAAAACTGGAAATACCGTGTGCCTACAAGTTGGCCTCCCCGTAAATTGCTTCATCCCACATTTCCCATAATTAATCAAAATTCTAAATCATGCTTTTCTTTTAAGTATATAACAGTTTTGACCATTTTAAAAGCCCCAAAGTTTTTGAATATTCAAAAATTTTGCCTCCTCAAAATAGCTTATGCACATGTATTTTCTCCCAAATGGAAAAAAGGAAAGCATTATTGTCTTATCTCTTTATTTTGGCTGTAAATCAAATAAACATAAAAACCTTATGCTCTGTGCTTTTCAACATCTAGAATTGGCTAAGAAGCAAGCAGCTTTAATCCTGAAGATATTTCCCCTCCCTGCTTCATGGGATAGAAGTAGATTTTCTTTTATATGGGACAGGTATAGAAATTGGTAAAATTTTGAAGGACAAACTTTGTGTCTATTGAAAAATTAATTTCATATACTATGTTCAAACAATATATAATTGAGTACAATTTTGGAAACATTTTAATAGAATAGCTTTTGGTTTGTAGATATTATTAGGCTTCTTAATATTAGGCCAAAATATTCCTGTGTGGGGGAGAAAGTAATCTTTATGTTCCTCAAGTTAATTTAGAGCCTAATTCTTGGAAATGAAGCAAAATAAACACTTCTGCTTCCAGACTGTTTGATTTTGCTTCTTTTACGTCCTTGTGTTCAAAAGAATACATAAATCTAGGCTTATGTGCACCTTTTGAGGAAATCACAACACCCTACCCACCCCCACTCATACAAACCTAGACTACTTTTTTGTATTCTCAATTTCAAAATAATTCATTTTAATATTTTTTTCTTTTGGAGAAATAATTTTCAGATTAAAGCAATCAACTGTTGACAAATATCCTACACCCAGACCACCTCTGAATAATTTTTTTGGCAACCATTCGAAATGCAAACTCTTGTGTGACATGATATATTTTGGAACCAAAGATAAGAAGGGAGAGAGGAGGGAAAAAAGCAGTTCTTCTGTGACTGTGAAGCTCAAAGAGAATATATTAATTAACCCAAGAGAATTTCTAGGAAGCTGTAGTGAGAAACTGTAGCTTTGAAATCTAGTGATCTTTATCCACTGTTGGGTTTGGGTCAACGACCTTGGACAAGGAAGGAAAAAAGAAAAGGAGATACATTATAGGAACCAGATGTTAAAAACTGATAAAGGCTGACCAGCCCCCTGCTGCTAAAATCTAACCCCACCTCCATCAAAAAGGTGACATTCTCCTCTGAAGCCCTTCTGTCCTTCTAGGAGGCAAGGCAACACAATTCTGGCTCTGCATTTTTCCTTTGGCCTACCTTGTCGAATAGCCCTAGAAGACTAAACAGGTGTTATCTACTTTTGATTTCAGTGCATTTAAATTAATCCTGTCAGCTCAGCTGTTAAAACAACTGTCATCTCCAGCTGTTAGTAATTTTCGACTGGGCACTTTCACAGGTTGCCAAGATCTGAGCCGGCATTGTGTGTCTCTCTGAATGCACTAGAGTAACAATTTGTGGGCTTTTTGAAGGGGACTGGTATTGTGATGCTGCATACATGAAATGATCATAATAATAATTTGAAAATACAGTCTGGTGCCATGTTTTGTAATATATAAATAAACTACGTGCTGAATGCCACTCTCCTCTATATTTTGTGGTGTATTACATAACTTTTTGGCATATTTAATTCAATGAACAATAAGTCAACTTGGAAAGCATAAAAGAGGAAAGTATAATAAAGAAGTTAGGAGATAGAAGATAGTATTGCACCTGCTTATGATAGCTTCTGTGTTTCCAGAAACAATGGTTGCTTCTAGTAGATTTATGGTTTTTCCCTTTCTCTGAAACACTTACTTAGTAAAATGTTTTGTTGCATTTTAACAGTTTGAGTATCTCTGTACTTTCAAACCAAATATTTGGTTTTTGGCTAGATCCCCTCCTATTGAGCATTTTAAATCATAAGAGACAATGCTTATATAATTGTAATACTCGGGATCTATTTCAGTTAGTGGCATTCAACGCTAATGTTGTGGAGGGTAGGAAATTCAGTTTATTGTCAACAATTGGAACCCATTAAAAATGTGTAATAATCTCAAATCTATTTTAAAAAAACGATTTTCATTTGCTACTGATGTAACCATCTGGAAGCAATGAGTTTTCCTCCTAGTCTAACTTTACACATTGTAAAATGGAATAATTCAAGGTTTTCTGCTTGTTTACCAAGTCTGAATTGGGGTATTAGTTTTCTGTTATTAAAATATAAGTTTAAAAGAAAAATCAATATATAGACTACTCTTAACTGATTTTTAAATTGTTTATGTTTAAGAATAATATGACCAGACCAATATTGAAAGCAGTTTTCGATAGAATGTACCAGTCACAAAATTTTAGGCTAATTTACAATACTTTTTAAAATTTATGTCATACTGATGTTGAATAAATTTACACCGATTTAGTTGATTAATACTCTGCACTTACTAATTTCTAAAGAAATTCTGGTTTTAACACATTTATAAAATTGGGGCTTATTTCTTGAGAGGATATTAAATGCACTATGCACATAGTGAAAAATGTAATAAAAAGTGTATAATGAAAAATATTTTTCTTTTCTACTGCTATTCTTTATCACTTCCTTCCCCGACCACCAGTCAGTTCCTCTTTTAGAAGATTTCATGTAACATGTTTTCTTCTGGTTCTCTCTAGAGATATTCCATGCATATGAAAACATATAAGTATATAGAAATGAGCGTGTGTGTATATGAGTGGTGCATATCAGATGGATATCACACACACACATGCACACCCCAAATTTGGATGCCATCATCCCTGGATTTACATTATGTTTATTCTCTAAAAAAGCATATGTATACATAAGCATGAAGGATAAGGTTGCAGTGTATATAATATGTGTATACGCAAATTACCTAATTTATTGTGGCTATAAATTATAATTTAAATTGAATAAAGAATAGGCTATGTTAATCTGTACATACTTATGAAAGTAAAATATCATTCAACCTAGTAAGCCTACTATTAAAAGCTATTAATATGAATATTCTCACATGTATATGCTAGAATATGTAAGAATATGTGACATTACTGTTAACAGAGAAACTGGAGACATTCTAAGTGTCAGGGAACTGGCTAAGTGTATTATTGTGTATTCATAGATGGATTACTATGAGACTGTTAAACAAGAGTAAGGAACTTCATCCATAGAAATTTGGAAAGATGTCCATTATTGATATTTTAAGTTCAAAAAATTGAATGATGATAGAAATAAGATTATCTTATTTTTTAAAGTATATATGTATGTATGCTTACATACCCATTTATTTAAGTATTAAATATTTATCTTAAATATAATACATTACACATAAGTGTTTTAATTTGGATATTTACTGTGGGTATATTTTCTATTAATATTTGACTAATTATGAAGGGTTATATCTTAATGAAAGTAAATACTCTTTAATGATGTTAGTAAGAATCGATTATCAATGGATTTTAGTTTCTACAAACATCAGTGTACATAGGAAGAGAGTGTCATTAAAAAAAGAAATATAAAAAATTTATATATGAAATGACTAAGAGGTGATGGGGTGAGAATGGGGCATTATAGAGGATCAGGGGAAAATCATAAAAAAGGTGTGTTAGATAAAAATTTAGAGTTAACTTTGATTTCTTTATTTCCAAAGCCATATTTGCAGAAACATCTGTTAAAAAGTTGGTAGAAGAAGAAGAAGCTTATGTGAACATGCTTGTTCACACAAATATATGCATGTCAGAGTCTGAATAGCAAACAGGAATACCTTGCTCAAAACTATATTATGCACACATTCTAGTAATGATACATTATGTTTGAATTGATAAGATACTCGTTGCATTAGTTTCTTAGGACTGATGTAACAAAGCACTACAAACTGGGTGGCTTAAAACAATGGAAATTTATTCATTCACATTTCTGGAGGCCAGAAGTCTGAAGTCAAAGTGTCTGCAGAGCCATGTTCCTTCTGAGACCTTTGATAGCATCCTTCTTGCCTCTTCTTAGCTTCTGGTGATGGTGGTCAAGCCGTGGGGTTCCTTTGCTTGTAACTGCTACGTTCTATTTGCTGCCTCTGTTGTCATGTGATTTTTCTCTTCTTGTGTGGATTTTTACATGGCCATCTTCTTATAAGGACCCTAGTCACATTGAATTAGGACCCACTCTACTGACCTTATCTCAATTCGATTAAATCTGCAAAGACCTTAATAAAGTGTCCCAAATAAAGTTATATTAATAAGCACTGGATGTTAGGATTTCAACGTATCTTTTTTGGGAACACAATTTAATGCATAACAGTCTTAAAAATATGAACACAAATAGGTAGATAAGCTAATTGACCATTTATAGATTGCTATGAATTCATTTAATCACAGTAAGTGTGAGTTTAAATTGATATCACATACAATTAAATGTTGGGATATAAAAGAAGACTAAACAATTTTAGAGTTCATGGAAACATTGATATAGGGTGCTCCACCTCAACTGACTTTTCAGTGGGAAGTTTGGATATCCAAAACTTGGCCTAAAGGCCCTGAGTAGATACCTGGAAGTAGAGAAAAGGTTGGAAATTGTGCAGAAAGGGAGGTGAGAAGATTACAAAGTAAAAACAAGCACACTTCTTTTCCTTGTAGCAGAAAATGCTTGCATGTCCCTGAAAGTCATCTTACTGTCCAAAGATGCTGATCCTGGCCTACTGTAGGAATGAAGAAAATTATAGTACCTTGTGACGAGAAAAGTTATATGGAGAGTTTATAGATGTTTCATTGTAACTTGTATTCCATTGTTACTGGGATTGTGACTCCATTTTTCCAAATACTATTATCATTTAAAAAACAAAGCCAGAAATGACTACAACTTGCTAAATAAAACCCCATCTTTTTTCTCCACTCCACTGTTCCCTGATGTTATGCTTTCTAACTGTAGGGAAAGTTCTTTTTTAATGGAAAAAGGATAAATTTTACATTGTAATAGCACCTCAGTTTTTGGTTTACATTTTACATTGATTCTGATGCTATAAACTGAAGATCAAAAGAAATATTTGAGTAAAGTTGTACTGAGGCTAACCTCTTTGTATTTATGCCAGAGTTAAACATGTCTCCATCACCTGTTAGGAGCAGAGTGTTACAGCCAAAGCTGGTCCTCCATTTTAGTGCTCAAGATTGGGGAGGAGGCGGCATTGATGCATGCTGTTTGACCTTTCCTGTGTTAGGCAGGGATGTCTTTTGTATTCTTGTCCTAATGCTTTCTCATGACATTCTCTTAAGAGTGGTGTTGAGAAATGTTAGGTTAAGTGTAAAAGACTGACTTTTCATTGAACTATGGCAGGCTAATGGAAATAAAAAAAAAAAAAAAAAAACTGAGACAGGAAATGGAAGATTCTTACTTTTCCTTAGCGTTATAAGGCTATTATTGTAAGTCATAGCAGAAAAAGAACTGGGAGGAATTGCTGCTTGACTTTTTTTCATGTTTGTTTTGCCAGAAAAAAATACAATTACTCATAAAATTGATTACCTAAATCTTAGAATATTCCCAATTTTATAAATCCAAAGAGTATGTTATAGTTGTCTAACATATTCTGTCTATATCTGAAATACCCCTGAAAAGGTGATGAACAAATACATCCACAGCTGACATCGTCTAATCAGACAAATAGCAGAATTTAACTGTAAATTTAGTTAAGTTGTTCAGTCAGATATTAAATTTGAAAGTTATAAAATTTGAAGGAAATGTTAGCATTATATAGAAAATGTTCTGACTGTTAAAACTTTCACTTACATGATAATCTTGACTTTGTTCTGAGTTATCATGTTTGGCTGTGGAAATTTGTATAGACCAGTCTGATTCTTGTCTGTCAGATTCCTAACACATGGTGTCCAGGTTGTATAAAGTGCATAAACAATTTTCTTTTTGTCTTTTAATGGTAGGGAATAGGAATAAAAGAACTATAACAAACAAATTTTAATTAGTTTAAAAGATTGTGCTAACATTAGTGATACTACTTTTTGGTAACTGATAACATTTGTGAAGCATGTAGTTTTTTTTCAGGCATCGTGCTCTGTATGTTTTCTCTGTTTTAGTTCTTTTAATTCTTACAACCACTCTATTTACCAATATATGCCTATTTGGGTATGTGTGCACCAATATATGCTGTTATATAAATGGGGAAACTGATGTCTAAAGGGGCTAAATAAATTACCTAAAAAGTTAGTAAAAGAAGGACTTGATCTTAGAGATATCCAGCACAAAACTAGCCTTTTGATCATTATTTCTCACAGCTTCGATATGATGAACACAGTTAATATGAATGGATTTTTGAAGTAATGAATGAGTTAATTCATTCCCTCATTCATTCCACAGATTTTTCTCTAAACACCCAGACTTGCAAAGTACTCTTACAGACAAAAACAAGTAAGGTACCAACCTTGTTACACAGATTACATTCTTATGGTGAAGTTTTTTTTTTAAGGTATGCCAATAGCTGTATGCAATGATAAATAGATACAGAAAAAATGAAATATCAGGAAATGATAAATTCCATAAGAAAAACACATATATCTTTATCAAGAGCAAAGTGGATTATTTCATGATGGCGTGATACAGGAGGAGTTTAGGAAGGAAATGACATTCAAACTGGTCATTGAAGGTAGTCAGTATTTCCACAGGCAGAGATCAGGGAAGGACACTCTAGGGTTGGATCCATGGGGGTTGAGTTGGGATGAATAGCTTAATACTTTCATTAAGAGCACAGAGGTTAAAATGCATCAGGCATCACCAGGGCTAATAAATAAATAATTTCATTTATTCAGAATACAGGGCAAATAAATTGAGAAATGGAAAACAAATTGGTTTTCAAATGTAGGAGGATTAGGTTTGAGAAGTTCTAAATGCCAGGCTACGAAGTTGAACATTTAGAGGTGGGAACTGAAAAGCTATTGATTTTCCAGCAAGGGAGCGATCTGATCATAGTTCTGGTCTCAAAAACCATTTTCATCATTGCTTATTCCTCCTTACAATGCACTTACTTGAATTTCTTTTGGCTAACAACAATAATCAAACAAACACTACAGCCATGGATATGCTGATGATGTGATCAGTTAGCCTTATGTTAATATGATGCATCTACCCTAGATTTATGTTACTTCTTTATAGAACTTGTATTTTACTATAATCCTTGTAATGTTTATCTCTGCTGTGAAATTTTGAATGTATCAAGGCCAAATAAGCTTGTTGAGTTATTAGATAGCGTGACTTCAGAATATGATAGTTGTCTGTTGTTTATTGAACAAGGGAATTGGTGAGGAAATGATGGATGCTTAATAAATAATTATTTTCTAAATGGATAAAATTTAAAAAAACAAAACCGTAAAACTCTTTATTATCATTTACTTGCAGCTGTACTTGAACAGCCATCTGAATCTGAAGGTTTGTGGACTTTTCCCACACTGATGGGGTACTATTCATGCTGTGCCATCTTCATGAGAGCTGTTAACCAATCACTGTCTGAAATAATGTTCATATGTCCTTTATAGTCAGCAAAACATAACCTCTTCTGAGAAAGATTGTCTTACTCTCATCAGGCTAGTTAGCAATGTTGTCTGTGCTCATTTTTTATGCTTATATAAGATTTGCTATTTCTACCTCATAGCACTTAATCACTGTATTTCACAATCTCTTTCTCCACTAGACTATAAATTCCCTGAGGGCAGGGACTATGTCATTACATTTTTGTGTTCCTAGGCTAATAGAGTGTTTAGTAGATTACAGATTGGTATTAAATGTTTTGTGAAATAATTAGCTATCAGAGTACTCTGTGTTAGGGGGTGTCAAGATCTAAACAAGGTTTTCGTGTTTATGACTAGAGAAGAGAGTAAGAATTTCAGAAAAATTGAAGGATAAAAATTAGTGGGACTTGGTGAAAGATGGTCTGTGAAGATAAAACCATAGAAAAGTTAAAGATGCAAAGTGACTTGTGACATAACGGTGCCATTAAGTGATGTAGAAGAGCCAAGAGTAGGACCTGACTTCTTGTTGGGACATACAATGAGTCCTCTTCTGGATATAGTGATTTTGAGGTACCATTGGACAATACTGAGATGTTTAATAAGTAGTTTACAAGAAATTAGAACTTTAAAAATGTCAGGAAATGACAGAGCAATTTGTGAACCATTCACATAGTAATGATATTTGAAATGTGTGAGTGGGGAATATTGTGATAGAGAATTTAGAGGAGAGAGCGATGTCTAGATCTTGTGGAACAGCTAGTTGTGGCACATTCCGAGGAAGAATACCAGAGAATAAACAATGAGAAAGGAAAACAAGGAAAGAACAATTTCAGGAAAGTTAAGATTGAGTGTAATTTTAGGAATGTTGAGAAAAGAGACTGGAGTAGAAGTGGTTAACCGTGTTATATTCTGTAGTGTGGTTTTGAAATGAGTAGTTACTAATCTGGCCAGAAGCCATATTGCAAAGATCTAAGGACATAGAAAGGAAAGCAGTAAGATGATAAATTATGTGAGTAAGCAGAGTTAAGATAAATAATTATTTACGGGGCATTTCCACTTTCACCTAAAATGGCATACAAACCCATGGAGGCTGTTTATGTGGATTGTATTAAAATGTATTATAAAAACACATTTACAATTACAGTTGACATTATCTCCCCTATATATCTGGAAAGATATAAAGATTGAAGTGAATTTTTGGAAGGTTCTACATTTAGTATTAAGGATAATCACACAGGCAAAACAAACTGATTTCCATGAGCAAACCATGTTGTATAAATGTGTTGTATTTTGGGATATAAGACTCCAAAGTTGGCAAATGCATGAGGAATCAGATAGCTAGTGTTTGTGATCTAAGTCTCATTGTGTATATCCAATAAAACTCTCAGTTGGGTTTCATGTGTTTGAAAAAGTAAGAAGAGAATTAACTGTTTCCTAAAGTTTAACTCTATAGTTCTAGCATAATGCATTTCCTAGAAGTGGATTTCTTCTTTCTATAGTTAATAGGTAAATTCTAGAGGACATCATCTTCTTCTTTCAATAGGATTGCTAGGAAATAGCAGATGATGAAATAAACTAAAATATATTGTTTCCTATAACAATAAAATTTATCAATGCAAGTGCAACTGAAAGCAAGAATACAATTTACATCTTAAGTTGGCCGTAGACCCAGGTAGAATCTAAATCCAAGCATCATTGTAATTTATGTAATAGTAATTCATGAAAAATTATGTATAAATAAATGTTGGTGTCATTAATAATGTTAAAAAGTATGGAGAAAATCCTAGGCAAAATAATTCATACTTTGCTAAAAAGTAAATTTTTATATAAAATGTGAGAAATCTTATGTTTTAATATTTGACTACATCAAGCTACTTTTTTAAAATTTCACCAACAAAAATTGCTTTTAAAAGGAATTATTTAGATAGAAATTTGGGCTCACTCCCTTGGTCTTTAGCATGGTATATAATCCACCGGATAAGCCACAGGTTGATTGTGGTTGAATTACTACCATCTGTTGACTACCACCTTCAAAAAATCTACAGGTTAAATGGGTTTGGAACAGTGAGGGAAGGCCTTATAACTGCCACACTATTTTCTTATTCCTTGTTTGTCTTCATGTTCTCTGCTGCTCCTTTTCCTCCTTTTCTCTATTCCTCCTTTCCCTTCCCCTTTTTTCTTATAGACATCTGTTGCATAATTAGAACAGGTCTCCAGTTCTACCATGAGCAGTGAGTCCCATCCACTGGATTTTGCCCATACGCTGTCACTAGGCTTGGGTGCTATAAAACAGCCCCAGAAGCCAAGGGACTGGTGGGTAACAAGACTCTCTGTTCTTGGTGCAGCTTTTCATCTGCTTTTGGAGTGAGAAAAAAAATCTAAATTTGGGGAAAATGCAGCCAAAGAGGAATGGGATGCAAGTGTACAATTTACTCTAGGAGTGTGGCCCAGTACACTATTAGCTGCTCCATAATAACATACAGTGCTTTTCAATATGTCTGCATTTTAACATGTTCTCCAGATGACTAAATGCTTTATACATTATTATCTAATTTAATTTTACATCCTATAAGGCAGGATTATCCCAGTTTGACAGATAAGAAAATAGTCATAAAGGTACTATTAAAGGTAGTATGGTACTATTAAAGAAATTTCTAATGAGAGTACTTTTTTATTTTATGATATACCTTTCTCTTTTGGGCCTGTTACTATTGTAAACCTAATTTGCAACGTGAGCAGTTGCAGGGCTCTTTTCCCTCGATTGCAGTGTTTTAGAGGAGCATTTGATATGACAAGTGTAAAAGGAAACAGTAAAATTTTCTGTTCTCCATCTATATGAGTGGATTGGTGGTGTAACTGCTTAACCCCTTGGCCACTTTTTACTGAAATTTTGTTTTGTTATATAAAAAAAAAGATAGCTAAACATTATATCATTTATGTCCCAATATTGAAGTATTGCCGTCTCTCATTTGTCATCATCAACATGTATGTTTTAAGCACCCTTTTCTCACTATGTTTATTCCTTTGGTTTATCCATCTGACAGTGGTTCATTCATCTATTAGCAAACATTTATGGAGTTAGTGTGTTTAGGTACCGAGTTGACACAGTTTTGTGAAAGCTGTATCATTGTTTGACACCAGAATGAAGACAGTATCATGACACCCTCCAATATCCTCACTGACATTGTAGATCTCACTCTAAGAATTTTTAAGCTATCCTTCAAATGCACTGTTATTTGAGCCAGTGGCATATCTTGTTTAAATTTTTACATTTAAGTTCAATATCTATAGATGATTGGCATTGAAATTACATTATTTAAAACTGGCCGGGCGCGGTGGCTCACCCCTGAAATCTTAGCATTTGGGAGGCCAAGACGGGCGGATCGTTTGAGCTCAGGAGTTCGAGACCAGCCTGACCAAGAGCGAGACCCCATCTCTACTAAAAAAATAGAAAGAAATTAGGTGAACAACTAAAAAAATATATATATAGAAAAAATTAGCCGGGCATGGTAGCACATGCCTGTAGTCCCAGCTACTCGGGAGGCTGAGGCAGAAGAATCCCTTGAGCCCAGGAGTTTGAGGTTGCTGTGAGCTAGGCTGACGCCACAGCACTCTAGCCCGGGCAACAGAGCGAGATTCTGTCTCAAAATAAATAAATAAATAAAATTACTCTAGGTTTTCTATTGCGAATGCATTGTGTCTAGCTTTAAATCTCCATAGATAAAATAAATAAATTGTTAAACATTATATAGTAATTTGAAGCAGAAATCTGTATAGTTCTGAAATATGGTATGCTTAAGTTTGTCTCTAGAATACTATATATAATTTTCTGTTGGATAAATTTTGTTCAAATTAATAACACTGAAAGGGTTTTCTTTATTGTGTACTTTTTAAAGGCAAAAAAATGTTGTGAAGAACCGAATTTACTTTGTGGGAAAGGCAGTCTAGTAGCTGATTAATGTCCATGTATAGACAGTTCTAGTATAAAGTTTTCTTGGCAAAATCTTCCCTGTGTAGAAGGGAACTTCATATTATTCCTTTGTTACTTTATCATACTTTATGCCTAGCTGAAATTGCTGAGGGTTTTGCTGTTTACCCATTTTATAGCCACTGTGGGTAGGGTATGCCTATAATATGTTTGTTCTGAAATACATCAATTATCTTAGAAATATTTGCCTAAGATGTTATGGAGAAAGGATACGGTGTTTGTTTTAGAAGCTCACTATCATTTTTAGATCATTCACATCACATTGCTATTAATAAAAGAGCATTGTGAGAAGGGTTCTGATTTTAACATTCAAATAGAACTTATTGTTACTCTGTTGTTATAGCACTGTTTTTTAGCATTAGCACTACAAAATTAATTAGCAAGAATAAGAATGCTTAAAAATTCTTAATCTTTATTCCTTAAACCTTTATCTCCTGGAAGAAAACAATATAGAATGGGTGACATTACTGATACTGAGATTTTTTTATTCATGTATTTGTTTTTCCATTTATTTGTCTTCTTTTGAGAAATGTCTTCAGATCCTTTGCCCATTTTTTAAATCATTTTGTTTGTTTTTTGCCGAGATGTTTGAATTTCTTGTATATTCCAGATATTAATCCTCTGTGAGATGAGGAGTTTACAAATACTTTCTCTCATTCTGTAGGTTGTCTTTTCACTCTGTTGATTGTTTCCTTTGCTCTAAAGAAGCTTTATAATTTGATATGATCCCATTTGTTTATTTTTGCTTTTGTTCCCTATGCCTTTGAAATCTCCTTAATAAAATATTTTCCCAGACTCATGTCCTAAAGTATTTCCCCTATGTTTTCTTCTAGTGGTTTCATCGTTTTGGATCTTACATGTAGGTCTTGATCCATTTTGACTTGAGTTTCGTGTAGGATGAGAGGCTGAGGTCTAGTGTCATTCTTCTGCATGTGGGAAATGCAAATCAACATCCCAGTGAAGTATCATCCTACCCCAGTTAGGATGGCTATTCTCAAAAAGACAAAAAATAACAAATGCTGTCAAGGATGCATAAAAAAGGAACTGTTATATGCTAATGGTAGGAATATAAACTAGTACAGCCACTATGAAAAATGATATGAAATTTCCTAAAAAAAACTACAAATAGGACTACCATATGATCCAGTAATTCCACTACTGGGGATTTATCCAAAGGAAGGGAAATCATTATATCAAAGAGACATCTGCACCCCCTCCATGTTTATTGCAGTACTGTTCACAATAGCCAAGATATGGAATCAACCTAGGTGTTCAACAACAGATGAATGGATAAAGAAAATATGTCACGTAGATACAATGGAATGCTATTCACCCATAAAAAAGAATGAAATCCTATCATTCATGGCAACATATATGGAATTGGACGACATTATGTTAAGTGAAATAAGTCAGGAACAGAAAGTTAAAGACCACATTTTTCTCACTTATATGTGAAAGCTAAAAAACTGATCTCATAGAAGTAAAAAGCTGAACAGAGGATACTAGAGGTCGGGAAGGGGAAAGGGAAGGGAGTGATAGGGAAACATTTGAATACAAAAGGATACAAAATTACAGCCATATAGTAGGGATGAGTTCTAGTGTTTTATACCAGTAGTCCCCAACCTTTTTGGCATCAGGGACTGGTTTCATGGAAGACAATTTTTCCACCGTAGGGAGGGGAGATGGTGTCAGGATGATTCAAGTGCATTGCATTTATTGTGTACTTTATTTCTATTATTATTACATTATAATATATAATGAAATCATTATATAGCTCACCATAATGCAGAATCAGCGGGAGCCCTGAGTTTGTTTTCCCGCAACTAGATGGTCTCATCTGGGAGTGATGAGAGACAGTGACACCCGAAATGTGTTGCTTATGTACAGTCTACTCTGTAATTTCATTTTTGTTGCTGTCACTGCAAAAAACCTTTCTTCACAAAGATAAGATGTTGGAAATGGAAGCAGGCTTTTCAGTGCTTTTGTGGCAATCTCAGGATATTCCACCTTGACTTTAATCCAGATCATATGGAGATTTGAAGTTGTCTCAAACATACTTTTAAGGCCACCATCATTTGTGATCTCAAGCAGCTGATCCTCTTCTAGCATGAACAAAGTCGATTCACAAATGGATCCTGGATCCACTCCTTCCCAGTTTGAGGGTCTTTCGTGGTTGGGAAGAAATGCTCAAACTCTTCTGAAAGCTGAGATAGGTGATCATGAACCAGCAGGGAGAATGAAGGCCCTGGACTCAGTCTCTTCCAAAATCTCTGCTAATGTTTGAAACATGTCAAAAATCCCAATGTTCACCATCACCCCATAATTCCAGTTTGGCTTTGAATGCAACCACTTTATCTGCTGACTTGAACACAGTTGTTGTTCTCCCCTGAAGTGATGGATTGAGTTTGTTGAGCAGGCTGACTATGTCACACAAGTAAGCAAGCTTTGAGATCCATTCTGTGTTACTGAAATGTGCTGCCAGTGGTGACTGTTTTTCTAAAAGAAATCTCTGGTGCAGCACTCGTAACTCAGAAACTTTGGTTAGTGTTTTTCTTTAGAAAGCCACCTCACCTCTGTGTATAAGAGAAGATGTGTATTCTCTGTGCCCTTCTCCTCACAGAGCCACGCAAACAGACTTGAGTTAAGGGCATGTAATTTAATGTGGTTGATAATTTAAATCACATCCTGCAAAATGTTGTTTAGTTCAGGTGACATTTTTCAGCTACCCAGAATTTCTCTGTGGATGACACGGTGTGTAGACACATTCAGAAGCTACCTCCTTGACCCCAATAGTGAAACCAGAAAGCCATCCAGTCATGGCAGCTGCTTCAGCCATGCCCATATGACACAAAATGCCCAATTCACTTTTCCTGATACATAATCATTTAAAGGCTTGAATAGTTCTGCAGCTGTGGTGTTGGTTGGCAACAAAAGTGCACATAACATATCCTCATGCACATCCTCCTGAAAGATATATCACACATAAACAAGCATTGTTGCCCCGTTGTCAACATCAGTAGACTTGTCAACCTGGATTGCATACCACGGTGACTCATTAATCCTCTCTAACAATTGTGCCTCTATATCCTCTGCTATTTCATCAATTCTTCTAGTTATGGCGCTAGGTGAAATAGGAACACATGCCATCTTTTGAACTGTGGCCTCTCCTAAGAGTTCACAGCAAATGTCGTTAGCAGCAGGCAGGACCAACTCTTAACCAATAATAAAGGGCTTCTTAGCTTTAGCAATGCAGTTAGTCACTGAGAATGATGTTCTCAGTGCAGACATTTGATGAAGTGGTGGCCTTTAATAATTGCTTCTTTTCTTTGTGTCCACATTTTTTTCTTTTGAAAAACTCCAAGGGTTGTCTTTAATACAGGCTGCTTGGTCTACATGTGGTGAGGCAGTTTTGAAGGTTTCATGGCTTCACTGGATAGTATCGGTCACCACATATTATACAAAGCAGGCTTGGAGAATGTGAATCACCTGGTGCAATGAACCCATAATTTAAGTAGGACTCTTGGTATTTTCTTTTAAATGCAGCTTTCATTTTGTTGGCAGTCTTGGAATCTTCTGCTGTCTCATCATTGGGTTTTTCCCACTTTTCAAAGACATTCTCAGCGACATTTGTTTTTTACTCATTTTTGCTTGGATTAGCCTGTGGGCTTACCGAAACTGTGACTGAGACAAGTGCACAGTGTGGGAAAGAGGCACCGATGGAAGTGGTAAATAAAATAAAGGGCAGTCCATGAGTGGATTAAAATGAGCATCAGATTCTGACTTAAAGCTTGCCATCAGATGCAGCTTGTCAATTGCCATTCAGTGGTAGAGTTTTGATATGAGACTGCAAGTAATTGATTTATTATGGTCTCTGTGCAGTCATACCTCTGTGCTAATGATAATCTGTACTTGCAGCCGCTCCCCAGTGCTAGCATGACTGCTTCAGTTCCACCCCAGATCATCAGGCATTAGATTCTCATAAAGAGCATGCAACCTAGATCCCTCACATGCACACTTTACAGTAGGCCTCGTGCTCCTATGAGAATCTAATGCCGCTGCTGATCTGATAGGAGGAGGAGCTCAGGCAGTGATGCAAGTGATGGGGAGCAGCTGTAAATACAGATGAAGCTTTGCTTGCTTGCCTGCTGCTCACCTCCTCCTGTGTGGCTCAGTTCCTAACTGGCCACGGACTGGTACCAGTCCACGGCTTGGGAGTTGAAGACCACAGTTTTACACCACTGTAGGATTACTATAGTTAATAATGATATATACCTTCAAATAGCTAGAAGGAGGATATTGAATGCTCCCAAAACAAAGAAATGATAAATTTGAGATGATGGATATCCTAATTACCCTGATCTGATCACTGTACATTATGTGTATTGAAACATCACTATGTACCCTATGAATATGTACAATTATTACTTATCAATTAAAAAATAAAATTAAAAGAATGGATGAAATTATCAAAATTTTATTGTCTATTTATATTTGGGAAGAGGAAATTGGAACCCCAGAAAACTCTGAAGAGATGCACCCATCTTTAAGTATTTCCTATGGTTGAGGAGGAGTAAAGAGGTCTTCGAATGATAATACAATGACTCTTTTCATAAGTCAGTCTTGGGTTTTGAATTAGTAATGTCAGCATTTCTATTTTGGTTAAGCAACACTGATATACCTCATTTTCTACAATAGATTTGTTATGAAAATTTATGTATTTGATTTTTAAAGATTAAATTTTTTACAAATGATTTTAGCATGTTCTTAATAAAGAAAGCCCAATTAGTCATATAACTTTAATAATGGTTCCTGTATTACTTTAGTAATTTAGTATTACTTTAGTAATATAGGATTTATTTATAAATAAATAAAATAATTATTTTATTAATATCAGATTTATCAAATTTTTTAAAAATACAGCTTTATATGTTATGTTCTGAGGGTAGAAACAGTTATATCATCATAGAACAGCAAGGACAACAAGTCAAAGCTTTAAACTTGAACATGTGTGTGGTTTCTTTTTAAGAGCCTCTGTTTTCCATTTTTTATTCTCTTTTGCCATTTTAGGTATAAAAAATGGGATATTGCTATTATACATTTGTGTGTGTAAAATGTGAATTTATATGCATGTATGAGTATATATGCATACTTGTATATGCCTTTGTAAAGTTTATATGCACAAAGTCAGATTAGCTAACCACATAATAAAGGACACCCGTACTTCAGGCTGCCATGTAAGTTTCTGTCTCTGAAACTATTAAAAGAGTATGAATCCTTAATTTACAGTGTTTGAAATGGCAGTCATGGAAGAGAGAAAGACAAGAATTCTATATTTTTGCAGGCTGCACAAATCATTGGATCCTTAGATATAATTCAATGAACATTTGTTGAGTACTTCCTATAGCCAAGTCAATGTTGTAGGTACAGGAGAAATAGCAGAGGACAAGATAGAAATCCCCACATTTATGAATCTCCAGTGGGAGGAGTCAGATAAAAATATAATGAATAGGCAAAATATATAGTTTGCCTATGATAGTAATAAATGATAAGGGAAAAGATAAAGCAGGAGATGGGGACTGAGAATGGTAGGAAAGGATAAATGTGTAAGTTTTCCTTGAGAAGATAACATTTGAGCAAAGACTGGAAGGATTTGAGTGTGTGAGCCGCGTAGGTATTTGAGAGAAGATTATTCCAGTTAGAGAACAAAAAAATGTGAAGGACCTGGCAGGTTTGAAGCACAGCAAGGAGGCCAGTGTGGCTGGGATTAAATGAACTAAGGGGAGGTTAGGAGGAAGTGCGTTGAGAGAGGTAAAGGGGGCTAAACTGGAGAGTGTTGAAAGCTAGTGCAGGGACTTTGGCTTTTATGGAAAGATGTGAAAGCTATCGGGAGGTTTCAAACAGAGCAGAGCAACGAAATGTCTTTATTGTATAGCATAAAATATTTCTTATGCTTTCAGACTTCTGTAGAACAGTCTCAAAGTTTTAGAGTTTTCAGAAGTTATCTCGGAGTTTTTAATCCAAAGACAGATAGGTACATGGAATTTGATCTCAATTCTGGAGCTTTTTTCCAAAGATCCATTAGGACTTAACTGTAAGGGTTTAGATTTTTTTTCTTTTTTGGGAGGGGGAGGGTAGTGCAAATACACAAAGAGTTTCCAGTTTGAAGTCTCTTTTTTAGGATGATTTATAGCCAAAAATGCAAATGGAGGGCAACTCAGTGGTCTCATCATTGCTTCATAATTTAGGAATTTGGCCAACTGACCCACATAGCCTGGTGGGTCCAATAAGAGCCAAGATATATCCATCTATATCCTCAACACATTAAAAGTAGATTTATGAGTCAGTGCTCAAAAAATACAAACAGAAGACATACAGGTTTAAATTTCTCTGTTAATCTGATTATACCAAGACCTAATCTGAAAAACAAAAATGATGCTTTCACTTTTGAAGAGATCAATTAACTAAGGTACCAAAAGAACAAGAAGGTGTCAGGAATCCTGTCTAGTTACATGATTTAAACTGATTAAGCACCTTGTGTTAATTAAGACTACTTTGAAGCTGTATTATTTTTCAGATTTTACATTCAAGTTATACTCATATTTGATTTTTAACATATATAAAATACAGTTACTAATTTCTCTTTAAATTTTTACGTAAAAATAACTCCTGCACAATAATATGAAGCTAAGCATCAAAGCTTAGCTCCACCTTCTTTCACATATTTATAAATATGTTTTATCTTAAAGCTTTCCACTGTGGAAAATGTTTAAATACACACACACACACACACACACACACACACTACTATATAAGAATGAATAAGTACACTAAATTAGGATGGAAATTACTATATTGCTGATCTCTTTAGGTAGTTTTCAGTTAGTTCTTTCATGCATTGGAATTGTAATACTCTATAATTTCGTAATTAGGAACAATTGGTCTTCATTTAGGAGACACAGTTTAGGAGTTAAACACAGTTTGAGAGTTTAATCTAGACTTAATCCCTCCTACCTAGTTCCTAGTAAGGCCCAGTGGAATAAGAAAATTCAACCACCAGTGATATTCATATTTTTTGCCTGCTTGTTCTACAACTTTCACAGTCATTAAACTCCTTGATATGATTTTTAAGCGTTAGCTATGCAACTTGGCTATGAATATGTGACCTTTGACTGCTGCTAACTTATGAAATTCAGACTACTCACTCAAATATACTTTCTTTTACCCTTTTTCTGAAATGTATCCTCCAGGGGTACTTAGAACTCTTTAGAATAATGATACATTTACTTTCCCTGCTTTTCTTCATTGACCACCGCCATGTTATTGGATTCTGCAGGGCTTTGTTCAATGTTGCATTGCAATTCATACTATTAGGAAAGAAAGAATTTGCTGCCAGGCACGACTTTAGGCAAAAGGACTTTGAATGAAGTGACAGTGTATAATTTGAGTTATAAACACCATAGATTCATCGTAGTTTAAAAGTATTCATCACAACTGAGTTGTAGTTAAAAGGATTTGGTAGGAGATTGGGTATCGATGGGTAACAGTTAGGGGTTTTCCAGACTCCCTTTTATGTGGCTGAATAGGAGCTGCACATCAGGCAGGTTCAGACTCTTAAATTACACCCTGTTTCTTGACCTTGTCATCCAGACTCCAGAGTATTTTTTAGTTTATTAGTTAAACACTACCTAGTCATTTAAATACCAGAAAGCTCCATTCTTTGAAGATTGTTTCCAGAAAAGGAAAATGGTAGTCAATAGAGATGTTACAAATAATTTTATATTTTACATACACACACATGTGTGCACACAAACGCACATTTTCCTGAGGGTGGCCTTCTGTAAACTGTGACTTCATTGTGTAACAGCAACCTTTGGAAATTCACTAACTGATGCACAGCAAAGGCTCTGTTGCCTGGCTAGTCCTACCCACAAAAACTCTCATTCAGCATTTTTTCTGTTTTCCTGGATTATTTGAACAGTTAATAGGCACATACACATGAGCACACATTCACACATACTCACATACGTGCTTATCCCACATCACAAAAACCACGCTCACATTTGGCTCCATCTGATCCTCAATTTAGCCGCAAGGCAAGACTTAAGGAACTTGTGTCAACTCTATTAAAAAGGTATCCAAAGGTAGTCTGGAAAGGTGAAATCTGAGGAACATAGTTGAGGTACGGAGAGGGGGAAATTGTATTTAAGGTCATAATATAACTTGTCTGTGCTAAACAGAATAAGTCTCTAAAGCATCTCTTGCCAGAATTTTTCATGAGCTCTCTGTTCTTTGAAAAATCTTATACAAGTCCATCTATCCGCTGCTCCCTCCCAAAAGAGTCAATGGTCAAACATACCCTTTTGAATCTATCTTTTTTTAATACAATATTTTCCATGCCATTTGAACTGATTCCTCCTATTTTCCAGAAAATTCAAAGTGCTACTCTGTTCTAGGAAGAGGTCAGATCCTAACTACTCACCTTTAGGTACCTTTGAACATATCACTTTTGGTGCACTGCATCATGGACGCTCATGGTTAAATCAGCCAGCAAAACTTTAAACATAATAGTCCTAGGGGAAGGAACCATAGCCGGAGCCACTGCATGGTATTACAGTTTACCCTTGAGATTCTTTTATTGTATATTTGTTAAAAGTGAGTTATTTTACTTTTAATGTATCAGATGAATTGTTAGAAATCATCTTTCTAATCTTAATTAAATAGTACACTTTAAAAACTATTATTATGAGATGCTTAGCATTTATAGGAGTAAGTTTTGTAAATGTAACTTACTTGACTAAGAAGTGATATTATTTTAACACCAATACTAGAAAAATGAGGTGTTTTTTTAATAGACCTAAATATTAATAAATTGGTCCTGAGTTGATCAGATGTTTTATCAGCTGAATATATGAACATATATCTCACAGCCATATTTTTATGAAAGATATTAAATACAAAATTATCTGTGTATGTTTGTAGAAATAGTTTTAAATGTCCTTATTTTCAGTAAAAATTATGTTTTTGTTTTTATTACATTTGTTAAATGTCCACTACGTGAAAGACATTATCCTGTCTGTTGCAGGGAATGTTGAAATAAATAAGGCTCAACTTCTAAGCCCTACCAGGAGAAAAGTGAAGAATCATGCTAGCATTTTTTGGCAGTTTTCTTAAGGCATCTCATTTAGCCCAGTTCTTTATAACCTACCAGGAGACAGTGATACACATATGTGTAACTGCTAGAAAACAGAATTTGTGAAAAGTATTTTTATATCAACTATGTGATTGTATTCTCAAAAACTCTCATATTAAAAGAATTTGCTAAAGAAGTTAAGACTTTTTGAGGAATAAGATTTATAAGTAAACCTATATAAATATATATTTAGGTAAATATGTATATAAATACTTGTGTTTCTTTTCACTAAAATAAATCAGTCAGAACACCAATTAAAGAGAAAAATCAATAATGTCTTTTATATCATTTAAGAGTATATTAAAATAGAGGATTATTCCTTTCTAGATTAAACATTTTAAATCTTCCTCCCCTGTAGTTTCAATGAAATGCTTAATTCATTTTACATTAAATAGTCAATGAAGGATTATACAGAAAGAATAGATGTCTTTGTAGGTTTATCTATAACAAAACAAAGGAGCCCTCCTCACCACACCCGGTCCCAGTAAGAGACCTAGAGAAGCTTTCAGTCTCTTGGGAAGGTTGGTTTAAAATGCTAGTACCTAGGTCACAAAATGTAAGGAGGAACTCAATCTGTGTCCTGCAAGTGTAGGGTTGACAAGTGCAGGACCTTGAGTGAGTGCCTCCTTTAAATTTTGTGTCCTAGGTGCCTCTCTTGCTTCACCCTTGGTAGGTCTAGCTCTTAAGACAGAGACCAGGTTTATGTTGCTTCTGGCTATATCATGTGATTGTGACATATTCACATTTAATTTATGTATTATATTAAGTTCAGAACCTTATTTCCTACAGCTTCACCATTATTTTGCTTAACCCTTACACAACATTATATTGCTTACCCTAAATGTTCATCAAGCAAGTGAGCAAATTCTGCAGAAAGCCACCTTTTAGACTTCCCACCATACCCCATTCTTAGATTAGGGATTTGATGGCTTTTCTAAATACAGAGTAGTTATAATGTTTATATAGGCATTCTTTTTGTTTTTCCTTCAGTCTAGTTTAGTTCTTTTTAAATATTCATGTGCTTAAAAGTTACTGTTTAAGGTCGGGTACTACAAAATGCTATTGTACCTTCTGGACTAATAAAGTGTTTTTCAAGGATTATTTTTTGTATGAGCTGCTTTTGGATAATGTGTTGATTTTAGTATCTGCCCCTCACCCCAAGGTCCTAGCAGAGTACGTGGCAGGCTTGTACCATAACTACTAATTTTTTACTTTAAAACTTTGAGTTACTCATGATTCACATATATTTTATATCAAGAATTCTTACAGCATTGAAAAGTATACAAATGTAGATCTACTTATTTTCACATGAGGGAAGTTTATAGTTAGGGGAAGATTACTGTAATTTCTGAGGAAATTCTAAAATACCTAGGTGAAAAGTCTTACATGAGGAAAGTTTCAGGTGTTTTCCTGGTTTTGTCTTTCAAATTTTTGCCTTCACTGTCATAAGGTCTGAAGTGCAAAATTCTTGATTAAGGTTTCAGTGGTTTTCTTTATTATAACAGCCAGTTTTTACCGTTAAGACTATTTAGTGTCAGAGAACAAAAGGAAGGGGTGAGTTGTCTTCAAATGGCTACTGATTTCTGTCATTATCCAGGATAGCAAAACATTTTTGAAAAAGAAAAAAAAAAAAAAAACCTAAGAGCAAGACTTCTCAGCTTGAGAGACAGATACCACAATGAGTTGATGAAGTCTGAGCAGTCTGAATAGGCACATATAGACAATATAGGTGTTTTTCAGGGAATTCTTTGGCAACGTCTGAAACTGTTGCATACCAGAATTTTTATCCTCTCGTTTATGTGTTATGCCCATGCATAAAGTGACGGCCAAGAGTCATTCCTATTCTTTGCTAGTTGACATGGGGTTTCCGTATCCCATATCCATTCTCTCTATTCTATATTCCTTGTCTTCATACTTCAATTTACTTTTTCTCTGGACGCTATTTCAATCTCTCCCTGACATTTAACATTTTAAACTTTCCTTCTGATCTTTCCTCTTTTTACATTGAACTTTTTCTCTAGTTATATATGTTTTTGACTAATGCAAATAACTTTCTATATTATAATTTTCATATATAAAATGCAAACTCATAAATACTATTTTAAAATCTTTTCTGATGGGGGAATACATTTAAGAAACAGTTAATTTCATAATTTTACCCTAAATCCTGTGCTAAGTTTTGTGAGAGCCCCTCTTGTCTAGAGACATATTTGAAACAAGTATAACCTTTTTATTTTGCTATTTGTCAAACTTTGGGAGCATCGGTATTTCAGTTAATATATGCTATGTGCAAAGAGCTACATCAGCCACCATTTAGAAGTTAGTTACTGAGTCCCAGTAACTCATATAAATAAACTAAGTGGGTGACCAAACTTCACAAGATCCTATCACCTTGGAGATTTTATTGGCTGAATTTGTAGGCTAATTGTTCCGAACTTTAGTATTTGATTCACAAGAGCACAGGTTGTGGATAAGGAACCTGCAATGAAATTTCCATAGTACATTGTGTGGTCTTTTATGTGCTCAAGATACTAGCAATGTCCAGCTCATTAAACGCTGCAGATGAAATGCTCTGAAACACAATTTCTCTGTCCAATAAAAACAACTAGAGCTGTGCAAGGTGGCTGAGGCAGGAGAATCACTTGAGCCCAGGAGTTCCATATTTTAGTGTACTATGATAGCAGCTATGAATAGTCACTGCACTCCAGCCTGAGCAATGGTATGAAACACTAAAAAAACCTCAAAAAGGCCAGGCATGGTGGCTCACACCTGTAGTTCCAGAACTTTGAGAGGGTAAGGCAGGAGAATAGCTTAAGGCCAGGAGTTTAGACCAGCCTGGGCAACATAGTAAGACACTATTTCTACAAAAAATAAGAAAAATTAGTTGGGCGAGGCAGTGCACACCTGTAGTCCTAACTACTCAGGAGGCTGAGGCAGGAGGATTGCTTGAGTCCAGGAGTTTGAGGCTATAGTGAGCTATGATCCTGTCACTGCACTCCAGCCAGGGCAGCAGAGTGAGACCCTGTCTGAAAACAAACAAACAAAAAACACCCTGGAAATTTAAGCACACTTACATGGTTCAGTCAAACCATAGCTAAAAGAGTAGAACTGGAACACATAATGATTTATTATTCCATAGTCATGTGTAGGACCCTGGAAAGTGTTTTTTATTATATAGCATGAGTCCTGAGGCCTTACACACCTATGGGTAATAACTACTTTGTCTTAAGAAAAGCTGCCTTTGTGTAATTAGTAAGTCTTGATTACTGGTAGATAGATGGGTTGGGAAAAAGTAGGAGCTTGCTGTGAAATTTTGATCCTCAGCAATTGATCAACTGGTAACACGATTGTATTGGGATAGGGGACACTGGAAGAATTGAAGAAACAGGGTTTGCCAAGTCCAAATGTAAATTTTGCCAATTATTTACTGTAAAAAGGTAGGCAACTTGTTCTCAATTTTAACATTGACTGCCACGCTAGAAAAAATTTTTTTTTCCTTGGGGCCACAGTGTTTTATTATAAAAATAGATTTAAAACTTTGAAAAGAAAACTATCCTTTCTAATTTAATTAAAAATATGTTATTTTTATTGTTTTCTGAGCATGAGTTATATGCAACTTGAAAAATAGTTCTCATGACTCCCAAGGTGAAGAGATGTGTGAGTTCCATGTGCTTCACGAGGCCCTGGGCTCAAAACTAGCATGAGTTAAATACAACTCACACGGCAGTTAATGTGTTAAAGGAATATTAATTATCCACCTCATAGAGCAGGTATAAGGATTAAATGACATTGCATACATACAGAAAGTCTATTACTATGCTTGCCCCTTAGTATGCACTCAATAACTAGACATTAATTTTTATTAGTAAGTCACAGTCTGATTTGGATATGTTGACTTACGGCTACAAAACAGATATTTAGGAGACAGTTGAAAACATTTGTCTGGATGTCATAAGTAGTAAGATTTAGGATTAATTTACATAGAAGTGTTACTGGGAATAGCTGAGATCCCTAGTAGAAAATGTGTAGATCCTAAAGAGTGGTGTTCACAGAGCTTTCCTGTTTGTGTGTTTATGTATTTGTGTATGTGTGTGTATGTGAGAAAGAGAGGGAGAGAAAGAGGGCATTGTACGGGGTGGTGGGGAAGGCAGGCGCTGCAAGAAGGGCCTGTGAAGTTGTAAAAGAAATATGAGAACTAAGAGTGTAATATCATAAAATGATTATTGAATTATTTATTGAATGTTTGATATCCAGTTCTTAATAGAATTTTTATTTGTCTAAAACATGCCTTTAAAACTTCATCCATATTTAAAACATGCTTATGTATATTTTGCAAATCATGACACTTAAGATATAATTACAAAATAAAATTCACATAAGCACAGAAAATTATTTAAATGAAGAGAAATAATAATGTCTTATGGCAATTAAGTAGAACACATAAACTGAGAAAATTAAAGCAAATGTTCTATTTCATCCATTTGTTTTTCAATTTTATAGTTATTATCATAGTGATTATCATATTGAGTCCAAATTGTTAGGTACATTCTATATGAACATATTTTCTGTATTTGATGATGTTTAGGCAGAAATTAGGGATTTGTTGTTGGTTTGCTTTACATAGTTCTCTTAATAATACTTACAGAAAGCATCCTGTGGTACTTACCCATACAAATTATAACAACAATGACTTGTGGGGTTGAGCTTGAAAAAGCTGAAGTGTTATATTTTACTGAGGTACAAACTTGTTGTTTTTCAAAAGTATGAAATGCATCAGTGTTTCCATGTATGTGGTTATTTTTCTTATTTTCTTCTTCACATATATCTGGCAATATCCAGATCAAGATTTGATTTTGTTAGTTGCATTCAAATAACAGTAAAAGTAATTTTGTGTTCCATTACCTTTTTCTGTGATCTCCTTGTAGACCTTGAAATTGAAGTTGGCATATTTGTAAATATGGTCTTCTTTCCTAGATTTTTTGCAAGTTTATTTACTTGACAGATAAATTATCTGAAAATTTAATGGTAACTTTGGTTATATTAATACAATGAGAAATTAGCCTTTAGAGCCCTAGGTTAATATTTATCTATATACTACTATGAAAGTAATTGATTTTAACATGATAATTTAAACTTGAGTCTCAATGCATAACTCATTTATTGAAATAGGTTAAGCACAAAAAGCTAAACTATATACCACAAATATAAATCTTATCTGTAGTTTAATTTTGAAAGTGCTAGCAAAAATCTATTTTGAAGCTCCTACCACTTAAGAAGGTTGTTCAAATGGACAGGTGATTCCCCTGTCCCCCTTACAGATAAACAATAGGAAAAGCTAGAATATTACTTGTATGCTTGCTTTGAAAGTTTTCCCAGTGGTGGTGATATATTTGTACTGATTCATTCACATATTCTGGGCTTCTTGTAATCAATATCATGTGTCCAAGGAACAGTCTAAATCTCTTTGGCTCACACAGGTATTTAACCCATGAGATTTGCCCCTATACACATGGTGCTTTAATTTAAAGAATAATCTAAAAAGAAATATTGTATTTTCCTTTAAGAACAGGCCAAAGGCAAACAGAGTAAAACTCATAAGTAATGGTTCACCTCTCTCTCATATCATATTTACTAGAAAGGATGTTTTCCATTCTATAACTTAAAAGGTTAATATGAGTAAGAATGGGAGAAAATGCATGTTCTTTGGATATTGTTGAAAATTCCTATTAGTATTGTTGGTATTTTATCCCTAGATGAAGCAGAACTTCATCATGTTCCGTTCTTAGGATGTCATACAGTTGCTTTTGCTAAAGTATGCTTTGGCATCATATCATTAGTCTGGATTGAAGAATTTAAAAAGAAATGTTCATAAAAAGCATACTATTACAAGCATATAGTTCACTAAATCAAATCAAGTGTTCCATTAATGAGGACCCATGGGACAATTTTTACCTAGGTTTGCATATGAGGAAAAGCTTTTTTATACTTATGCAACTGGTTTGTTTTTATCTGATGGACATCGTAAAATTGTAAACTGCCTTTCTTATAGTACCAGACAGTAGGATGCTCTAGCAATTGTACCAAACCTTAGGTTTATTTTTTTTATGTGTGCTAGAATTTTATTAATCACACTCCAGATCTGCAAGAAAATAAATATTATTCCAGGTACAACAAATGAGCATCACATTTCCATCAGTTAAGAAAAATACAAACTTCATTTATTAGATGCTGGTCTAATCAGTTGGAAGGTGAAAATACATGAGTCAACACCTTACTTGCCCCAACATTTAACCTACCGATGGAGCAAGTCTCAAATTTCATAGCACTCGCTTCATTGCCTGGGTGTGGAAATCCTCTATTTTTCTCCATTGTTTCTCCCAGACTTCAGTAACCTTACAGTCTTTCCATCCTGAGGAGCAAAGCTGTATATCCAATGTCCAATGTCTTCCAAAAAATAGTGTTTGCCACGGGGTCTCAATGTCCTACATGCGTATTATCTCTCTTTGCGATCCCAATGGGTCAAATCAGAAATGCGACAGTCTGCCATTCAAAATGTGTGATTTTTATTAGAAAATAAATATTTCACAAACAATATTTACTTTTTACTTCTCTCAATAACAGAAAGAATTATCTTCCAAGAGAGTTCAGATGATGTTGCTTTTCTTCTAAGCATCCGAAATTAGTCTTTCCAGTAGATTTTACTACCACAAGCTATTGTCTTTTGCTTCCAGCATAATGTTAATACTTGCTGTGACTTGAATGTATCAAATGTATTTAGGCCCCTTAACCCCAGATACCCACCTTTTTTGAACTTTTGCCTGTGATACACACCCATTGCCTGACTTTGCAATGGAAATGCAAACTCTGAGCTTTGGACATGAGAACTTATCAGGGAAGGCTGCTAGAAAGAGGAAGCATTTCACTTGAATTTTGAAATTGAATTGATTTATGATTTTATTAAGCAAACCTTAGGTTTACATTGCTACTCTGTGACCTGTACCCCTCGGTACATTTTACTTTCAAATCTTTATTTTTCTTTTTCTGCCTTTTAAAATCTATTTTTATTGCTTTTTTATGTCTTTTTGTAACTCTAATTCTTTTTTTTTCTTTTTTAATAATGAGAAGGCATAAAAACAGGAATGAATATTTTAACTTTTTCAAAACACTTTTATACCTATTTTTAACTATAATTTAGTATTTTTGTTATAACTAGTATCATAGCTATCGGAATGCCAATATTAAATAAACAGATTAGCAGTTATCCTTCTCATTGTGGTCGTATAAGACAGGTCTCCCTTTTTTTTTGACTCTCTTACTTCTGCTGCTGCATCTCAGGTCCAAACAAGAGCACTTTCTCATTTTCCTATGTATTTCCCCTGCTAATGTTGCTCTGTAATGGACATGATCATAGAGCCTTTAGCTACAATGTCATGAATTTATAACTCTTATTTTATTTTACAAGTAACATCAATAATATTTCTAGCTTTTGTAATACAGCTATAGTAAGCTGAAGTATCTTTGATTAGAAGACAGCAGGCAGTATGGTTTATTTCTCAAACAGAGCTATATATCACACAATACTATGCTCTCTTACTAATGACTATAAATTCCCATGTTAGCAATGGATGTTCCTTATAAGGAATGTAATTATGATTATAATTAAGTTGCTATTGATATATTTAAAGGACTATCTTCATCATGTGTGCACACTTTGGACCAAAGCAAATGTATAACTTATTTTAACCAATGATATGGAAAAGAGAGATTTTTAACTTCCCTTCACTTTAACATAGCCAATGTGTAATTCTCTTTTAATGAATGATGTAGAAAAGAGAGGTTTCTGACTGCCCTTCGGTATAATATAGTATAGCATGCTCGGGGCTAGGATTCAGAAGACATAGGATCTACTCCGTGTCCTTCTGCTGACTTAACATAAAATCCCAATATTATATACTTTTGCAATTTCAGTTTCTCATTTGTGTTATGTTTAAAACTACACTGAACAATACCATGCAATGATGTTTTTATGATTAATAAGATTTTAGAGTCTCATTGGTCTCTATTCAAACGTTTGACAATAAAATGCTTTGCCATCTGAAGAACACAAAAGCATTTTAACCTCAATACCTGGTAAATTTACCTGGCCACTATTTTTCACCCTTGATGTTTTTAAGCAGCTAAACGTGCTGTAAAGCACAATTATATGATCTTAAATTGCCAAAGCCATTTAGTTCAGCCTCTGAATTGATACATGAAATATATTAACCCAATGAATATTTACTACTGCTTTGTGTCAGGCACTGTTCTAGTTCTTGGGGACACGAAGAAAATAGAAAAATGAGATACAGTGTTTTCTGTTTAGTTAGGAGACAGTAAAAATATCTGTAAATGATGGGACACTCTGACAGATGTTTTGGTAAGGCAAAGCTGACATTCAGCAACTTTAAAAGATGTTTCTCATTATTGCTTGCCAGCCAGTATCCCAAGCCCCTGCGTACCACTCTACTACCTTGGCTGTCTCAGTCCTTCACAGGATCACCTTGGCTTCTCCAAGTTCCAAGAATTGAATGTCTGGCACAGTATAGGGCTTTCATGAACATGCAGTAGTTATTGGGTCTGCAGTACATTGGTAAATGTGTTACATTGTTATTATTGTTTAAACATACTTTGAGCATAATCTCAGGGTACAGACATCCAAATCAAAGTGGGACCTCAGAGGGCTTTCTGGAGGATGCTGTGTTTAAGCTGACTCCTCAACAATGAGTGAGCATTAATTAAAGGAAAAGGGAAGGATGACCCTTTATAGTACCTCCCATAATTAGTTCATTATTCTGTCTTTATTTGAACAAGTCTTTAATCAAGATGTAAGTGCTTCATGAAACAACTGATTCTGTCACAGAACACTTTAAGTTCTTAAAAACTTCCTCCTCCTATGTGGCTAGGATTAAAGTATACCTTCCGCATTCATTCTCTGTTTTAAGCTTAAAATAATTGCCAAATATGGATTCTATTTTGTAATTAATGGGTTTGAATTATTTTTAAGTTGTCACAAAAGAATTGACAATGGAAAAAATTAGCTAAAAGTTCTTTGGTATTTCTTAAAATAGCTTGTTCATAAAGCAGATAACTTTGGTGCTTCAGAATTTCAGATCTCTTCCTGATTTGTGTATTCAAAATCTTAAGTACCTTCATCATACCATTTACTTTCATATACCCTAAATGCTGGTTTTTATCAATTCCTTGTACTGAGGTAAACCTACAGTTGATTTTCAATGAGTATTTAAGTTTTTAGAATTATTAATACAATTTGAAGATATCTACTTGAAGGTGGTTCTAGTACATCCTCTACCCAGCTCACTGCTAGCCCCTGAAACCCAAAAGAAGTTCTGTGATTTACCTAAAACTGTTTGTTTTTTATTTCAGCATATTATGGGGGTACAAAAGTTTACATTACGTATATTGCCCTTGCTCCATTCCCCCGCCCCGAATCAGAGCTTCAAGCGTGTCCATCCCCTAGATGGTGCGTATCGGACTCATGTATGTTTAACTTTGGCAGGGTGCTCATATGAGAATATAGTTTCCTCTGACCCTTTTTGTTCTGCCTTACAGGAACTATGTGAGTTATATTAGTGGCTTTCAAACTATGATCACAGTGAACCTTTTATTAAACTATTAAAATCAAAAGAGAAATCTTAACTAATTAAGAAAAGGAGAAAAGCATGTTAATAGAAATTATTTGCATAATTTTAACTTTTTATTTTATAATTTTTCTCTTAAACCACTGATGCTAGTCATTGCTTATCTGATGGCAAATCAAATGAAGAATGGTACAGGCAAATACCAATAAAAATTCAGAGACAGTAAGTGTTACTTATCTTTAAAATGTATTTTATTCACGGATTTGCCATGCTTCAATGTTATAGTTGCATACCTACCCCATTGTTAAAATTTCTTCTAGAAAAATAATTCCTGATTGATGCAATAGGAGTATTGGTCTCCTATAAAAGCACTATGATTTCTAGGTTTCTGACACCTGAAAAGTAGGTGTTTATTATTAATAAATATTTATGGAATTGAAATAATTTAAAATATACTTTCCAAAATTGATCTTACTCCATTCATGTCATTATTTTCCTAGAAGTATCTTATAATTCTTTGGTTACCAATCATTATCTAAGCAGAATTATTCTTGAAAAGAAAAATATGTGTATTTAAAACAAGAACTTTTTTATGATGTAAATAGCTACATACAATAGTTTGGACTTACTGCCTAAAATCTATTACCAACAGTAGAGAATCTACTTTTCACTATTTCTAAGTGCAAGGATGTCTCCTTTCTGATATGATTGAAACACCAGTTGTTGTGGGATAAACCAAGGATTTATTAAGATCTGTATCGTATTATACTAAAATTTCATTATCCTTGGGAAAAGAACTGGGTAAGCAATGGGAAAAGAATGGTCTAATGGTTCTTTTTAAAATTAAAAACAATAAATTGATAACTAGGAAAACTGTTCTTATTTTAAATTCAAAGAAGCTTAGATAACTTGTTTTTCCCACTATTTAAAAATTCTTCACAGTCCTACTTTCCTGTTTGTAATTCTGGCCCAAATAAGAAAGGAAAATGCCAACAAAAATGGGAGAAAAAAAAGTTTTAAATTTAACAACATCATAGAAAAAATCTAGAATTCTTCTATTATTGCTTAATTTTGGAGACTAAGTAGATTTGGATGGACTTACTAAACTTAAGGAGTCATATGTTTTCTTTACATCAAGAAGCATTCCTTTTTATTTTAGTAGTGTTTATGTGTTTATATGTTTGTTCCAACCATAAATCACTTCAGTGTTCTATGCATAACATTATTTATGTTATGCATAGAATGCAAATGCATAGCATTATTTAACATTGTTGTCCATATAAGTGACTTATTCATAGGTTTCTAATGAGTGAATTGGAATTGATAAAAACAAAACAAAAAACTTCTCACTATGTATTTTGGTCATGCAGTTCTTAGGAAGGCAGGTCATTAGATAAAAAGTAACCTTTCAGAATAAATATCAAAATTTACTAAATATTTGTAAGGATTTAGAGTTCTCACCAAAATGTTTTTATTTAATTTTGTAGTATTCAACCACTTGTTATTTTTTTCCACAAATAAATCAATGTTTGGTTTAAACACAAATGACACCAATTCGGCATTTATACTAATCCTATAACAACAAACTGATGGAAATGGAAAAATTAGGTATTTAAGGTAGGAGATTTTGATTTACAACTTTTAAAGACTAATTTTAAACAGTAGAACATGAATTCTATGGCTGCCCAAATGTCTAAATTCTCAATAAAAGCTCTCATGTTAAGAAACAATCACCTTTTATAAAATTTACTTTATATAACTCGTTATTAATGATAAATAAATGTGCATCAAAAGCACTTGTCAGTTGTTGTGATCTTTCCCAAGAAGAAGCACAAAGCATTGCTTGAATAGATGATATTTTTAGTGCCATGAAGAAAATATTGCAATAGTTTTTCAAAACTGAATAATAAGTAAAGCCTTGTAGAAGAAGTCTGTATACTCACACAGCATCATTTTTTGTTGCATGTTCCCATTTTATTTCTGTTTATATATAAACGTGATGTGTTAATCAAGTAAATCAAATAAGCATCCATAGGTCTAGATGGAATTTTAGAGATTATGTCATCCAATCTCTCATCTTGCCAAGAAGACTATGAAATTTCATGATTTGCCCAACGTTACTGAATGATTGATAGAAGAGCCAGCTCAGGAACTAGGTCTTCCCAGCCTCAAGCCTGTGCTCTTTCTCTAAGTCATTTTTTTCTTTCTAGACGTCATAATGTTGAGTTAAATAGACTCAATGACACAATATACTGTTAAGTTATTTTAAAGATTTGTTTGGAAATTTCAGATGTTAATTGTTCAGCAATTACATTCTGATTGAGTTTTGTTAAGTACAGCACAATAACTGGGTTACAGATGTTTAGTTTTTTCTTATAGCAATCCTGTAGGTCATAAACACCATGAAGGCAGGCAGGAATGCCCAGTTTGTTCATGGCTAAATTCCAAGATAATTGTTTAATGGCTGGTACACAGTAGATTTTCTGCGAGTGTTTGTTGAATGTTGGAGGAATGAACTTAAATGGCCTATTGGAGCCTGTCAGTTCCATGTCCACTAAACATTATCAAAATATGTGATCTATTTTTCATAATGTTTGGATAAATTTACTGTGAAGTAAAGTCAAAATTAAAAGGAAAATTTCTAAGACCTCGTCCTAAATGGTTTTCATATGAATTAACACCTTCCTTTCTGTTTCTTGTTTTATTATTATTGTTATTATTATTTTCTTTTGGCAAGAATAAAAATAAAAGCAAAGGCTTTTGGACAGCAGAGTAATTTTCGATTAAATTCATGTTTGGCTAAGTAAATCGAACCTCTGTTTCAAACTTTGTTCCTCAACATTTTGGCAAATTGACTATATTACTAAATTATAATAAGTGAAAACCAGTTTTTAGTTTTTGCATGTTTCTTTCTGGTCAAACAAAATTATGACTTGATTATCTGTTCTTCCCCCCAAATTGGTATATCTTTCAAGATTGTGCAATGACTAAGGTTCTATTTTTCCTCATGTAATTACTGCTTATAATACTTACAGGCACTAGACATACTTCCTCTGTCTTACATTCATTTGACGTTAAACTACATTTATAAGTTGTTTTCTATGTTTCATGTAGAAAACATTGTTCTAGGCACTGGGGATATATTGGATAGCAAGATAGAAAAAGGCTCTACTGATAAGCAAATAAACAATAAAAGATGATTTCAGACAGTATGTGCTATGAAGAAAACGAATCAGTATAACAGACAGTGACCATGATAGGCTAATTTAGACACAATTGTTAGGAAGAAATCTGTCCAAGGAAGTAGCATTTGAACTGAGAACTGACAGAGATGGCAGTGTGCTTTCTTTGTAGGAAAGGCTCTTAAAGTGCCTTATAGGAGAATATTTATTAACTTGGTTATCAGAAGGCTTATTAACTTGTAACTCTGATATTACCAGCACAGAAAATGCAAATCCATCTCTCTGTGGTAGATTTGCGTCATCAAAGTTCAGGAGACTAATTTATTTAGCTAAAATGCAAAAGTATAGTTTTTAAATAAAGAATAATTATTCCAAAGTTTAGAATACTGGAAGTCTTTATAGCAAGGCAAATATTTTCTCTTCCTGTAGGTAGATTCATGTGGAAAGGCAAATATTTACCTTAAAGATCATGGTAAGGATGTTAGTAGAACAAGGGAGTTACATGAATTTGATGTACAAAGTTAACGCACTTACAACAATAAGGATGGCTTCGCTATTTGTGCCCAGAGCCTCGATCACTGTGACTAAGTCTATTTTTCTGCCTCTTTCGTCTATTCATCTAATCCCAACCCTCACCCCCCAAATTTTTGGGTGCCTAGAACATTTTCTCTGACTTTTTAGATATGTTAACACCGTCACACAAGGTTACATTAAATGCTTAAGGACCTGAAGAGCCATTCTGCTTCTGCATAGCTCTGATTCTATCCGCTGTGTTTTGATACTGACATTTATTATCTCTCCATTAGAGAATTACTTTTACAACCAAATGATTGGAGAAAAAAAATGAAGCTCCCATATTCTCATAGTCCACATTTACCTAGTTGAAAATAGACAAAAGCTTTTATAGAGGAGTGTGATTCTAAACTATTGTTGAATAAATATCTATATAATATAAATACTTTTACCACTATACTTTAATTGTCCATTCTAAATCTTTCCCTAGGGTTAGAAACTGAAGATATACCAGGATACCTTGTGATATGCTAGTGGATATTAGAATGAAGTTAACATCTCACATTTGTTGCATACCTCAAGTGTATCAGGTGTAACACAATGGAAATTTCTACTCCATAGAAAACCATATATGTCCAGTCTTACTAAGAAATTTCAGTCTTTTTAATTTGAGTTCCATTAGCTTTTTTTAACCTTAGAAAGTTATTTTCGGCCGGGCGCGGTGGCTCACGCCTGTAATCCTAGCACTCTGGGAGGCCGAGGTGGGCGGATCGTTTGAGCTCAGGAGTTCGAGACCAGCCTGAGCAAGAGCGAGACCCCATCTCTACTAAAAATAGAAAGAAATTATATGGACAGCTAAAAATATATATAGAAAAAAAATTAGCCGGGCATGGTGGTGCATGCCTGTAGTCCCAGCTACTCGGGAGGCTGAGACAGGAGGATCGCTTGAGCTCAGGAGTTTGAGGTTGCTGTGAGCTAGGCTAACGCCACGGCACTCACTCTAGCCTGGTCAACAGAGTGAGACTCTGTCTCAAAAAAAAAAAAAGAAAGTTATTTTCTGTCAGTTTAACAATGACCATGACTCATTGTTTCAGTTTAACATAGCCTAAATAAAAGTAGTTTCTGGATTTGGCCTTTAATTTAGCTTCAGTTTTCCAAATTCTCCTTGATCCTGTGTTGATTTAGGAATAAAAAAGGATTCTTTCCAAAGAAAGACTGATTATGTTCTAAAGAACAGACAGGGGGGAAAAAGACACACATACACATACACACACACTGAGAGATAGAGAGAGAGAGAGAGAGAGAGAACAACATATTCAAATGTATTTTAAGTTTTACGTTAGTGTTAAATTTTCTTTGGCTAATATGTTTTTTCTTTATTTTTAGTAGTCTACCTGATACCATTTCCCTTTCTTTTCTTTTCATAGTTTAAAAATAATTTTCAAATTCCTTTAAATGCAGGGCTATAGTGGGTAGTAAAATTAAACTACGTTTTGTTTTCCTTTTTATTTTAGAAAAAACATTCACAGCTGTTTTTAACAATCAGACCTTGTATGATGCATGTTTTCTTTATTTCCATGTTTTTTTGCAGTTATCTATTAGTAACAGTCATCTGTTAGCACTATCATAATGCGTAGATTAGAAGGGAGGCAGCTTTTAGCCTGGTGGTTAGTTGGCCAGAGCAGAGATCTGAGATTAAAAACAAAAAATCCTCCATGGTAACAGCAGAGGTTTCCATTAAAAGCATGAAAGAAAGGAAGTACAGAAAAGTTGAGCTGCTTATGCTTCCTTCGGTAAGAAATCTTACCTTTGGTACCTTGCCCTCTTTCCAAAATATGGGGCTGTTGTCTCCGTCCTCATAGAACATTTAGCAGTCTGGGATGAGGCCAAGGAATCATAAAGACAATATGACTGCCCAACTCAGTAAATGCAATAACAGTGGTTTACAATCTTTAAAAATGAGTTCTTCTGGTTCATGAACAGTATGCTGTCATTCTTCCCTGACCTTTTCTTTCTTTCAGAAATTTCCTTCACTTTCTGCACAGCCAACAAGAGGTCTTACAGGCCTCAGCTCTTCCAGTCTAGATTAGAGCCTCTAACTTAGTTCCCTATCACTATTCCTACTCCCTACCAAGAAACCCTATCTTACTCTGCCAGAGTCAGATTTTAAATACCACTCTAATTATTTTACAGTCTTATTTAAAATACTTCTTACCTCTATGTAGTGTCCACATCATCAAATGCAAACTCTTAGCCCTTTCCCAAGGCCTCCAAACTTTGATGATCAAATTAATTGCTCAGTATTCCTCAAGTACTTACCTACTGACATTGCCAAGTAAAACTTTTCTACTTACTGTATGTGCCTGCTCATAGCCCCTGTTTTTGTGCTCTTGTGCTGATCTCCTCTGCCAATTTAAAATAAATTCTGCCTCATTTGAGAGGTTTTGACTAATTTTAGCTTTGATATATTTCTTCTCTAATTTTTATCACACTCAAAATCAGTATCACCCAGTTAGTACTTATATTTCCTTTTGCTTCATGCATATCAGCTTTATAAAAAAAAAAAATTTCTGGCTACATTGTAAGATCCTTGAAAGCAGGAGCCAATCTTCTATAATTTAAAAAAATCTATAAAATGCCTAACAAAATGTTGAATACATAAGTTACCTTTTTGACTTACTGCTTTTGTTTTTCTCTTTAATGATACGTAATCTGTAGTCTTGTAATAGAAAACTTCCAAAATTAATAAGAAAAAAATGAGTACTATTTCTGTTAACACAAGGCAGTTGTGGATTAACCAGCTTTAAAGAATGTAATTTATTAGACAGATTGAAGAATGTAATTTATTAGACATTTTACCTCTATTTAGTACATAAAATATCCAGTATTCAAATTTTACAGGTAATCCTAATAATGACAATATCAATCTTTATTAGAAATAAAAACTTTAAATTTCTTGTCAAGAGACTATAAAACATTGATTTTGAGAAAATTGTTTGTATCTTTGCAGTACCTTTTAATGATCAGTATGGAACCTGGTTCTTAAGCTCAACACACACTCTCTTTTATGTGCATACATACATACGTATACAATTTTTTTTAATTCAAACACAACATATTATGGTGTTAGGTTATTAATCACTATATATATGCACACATGTATACATAGTATCTGTGTGTGTGTGTATATATATCATATAAAATCATAGATTCAAGAAACAAGTAAAACTTTTGGGAAATTTCCCAACGCTATATGTTTGAGATCAATAGAAGTTGCCAGAAGAATGAAATAACAAGTTCTCATGCAATTAAATTTAGACCAGTGTTTCTTATTTGTGATGCACTTTGGGTCAAACCATAAAAAATTTAATTTTATCATATGGACTAAAAACAGTTTTAGAAGAGAATATTAATATAGGGGTATGCATATTAAAATCACAGGTATTTTTCACACTTGTCCATGGATTTAATAAAAAACTGTCAAACTAAACAGGATTGGTTATTTTTGGATTTACATATTAATATTTATTAAAATTTGCTGGCTACTTATTCATTTATTTTGTTATTTTGAATGTGTTTGTTAGTACATAATAGTAAGTCTCAAAAGTTTGATAAGGATCTGAGTTAGTCCATTCAAAGGAAGTACATTCAAGTGACTTTATTGGATCCAGATGATTTTGTAATGAATGTAATCCCTCTTTTTCTAATGATTTCTCTTAACTTGTTCTTGTGGTTGAAGTGTTATGAGAAAAAAATTCAGCATTTCTCAAAATATCATTTGTTAAGGCCTCTGTTAGGTGAGAGTATTATTAAATGAGAATTTATGAAAATTTCCATTTTGTATTTGAGGACACAATAGTTAAACATTAGAATCCACTATGGAAAAATTTTACTGTAAAAGTTATCTATACTGGCAGCAGTAAAGCCACACACATTGGTCATAACCTTGGAATAGTTTCTCTACTATAGTTATTTTCCTTTCCAGTGAAATGGAAAACATCTTATTTCTCACATTCACTGAGATTGTATTCTTATCTAACCATGTTGATCTGAGATACTTTGTTCTATCTTTCTGTCTTTTCAGTTTCTACCCTCAGTACCCTAGCTTCAGATACCCACCTCAGGCCCTTCTTGCTTTCATAAAACATTTAGAGACTTTTTGGCCTGGAGCCTTACCACTCTCTTATGAAGACATTGTAATTTTCCTCTTTCCCTCTCTCTCTCCAAGTATCTACAGCTCTGGGTAAAAGGCCTCCCAACACAAGATCACTGCATTGGGCACAGGAACATGTCATCCAGTTTGGCTCTCCCAGTACTTCCTGCTGAAGGAAGAGAATTTACCAATCTGCTTATATAAATTCCCTGCATAAATTAATTAAAAGCCCTGCTGTTTCCTTATTATTGTATTCATGATCCTTCATGGTATGACTTCACTCTACCTTTCTAGTTTTAACTCTCTCTACTTTTAACATTCATTTTATGCCCTACACATACAAAACTTTTTTTGGCTTTTTGAACATGCCAGGCTCTCTCTTAGTCCCTTTTCTATATTGCTGCTTCTTTTTGATTTGATTGTCTTCTTCATTCACATGGAAACTCCTCTTAGCTTTTAAAACTTGGTTCACTTAATGTAGTTTTCCTCTGTAGACCTTCCCACATCAATGTCCTTTCTTTCTGTGCAATTTTTTTTTTTTTAGAAAATCAAAGCAACTGGAAGAAAATAATTTATTCATGTCTAGATGAGCATATTAAAGTAATGATTCAATATTTAATCATTTTATTTGAAATGAAAACAGTGGACTCACATTTAAACTGGATTTAAATTGTGAAGTCAGGGAGGAGGACAGAATTACTTTTGGAAATACCTCAGGAACTTCCCACATGCCATTGATTTGGTCAGTCCATCAAAACATTGCACCATGTTGCTATTTCTTTGGTTGAGCCTCAGATGAAGCTGTTGACCTGTCTTTCATATTGTATGAGAAGTATGTGTCTAAACATAAAAACTACTCTTGGCACAGTGAGATGCTCAAACTATGGAAGGAACTGAGACCAACTGAGGGAATAGCCTCAAATCTTACATGTCATGTGTCAACTCAGTCAGTGCGAGTGTATTGAGGGCAATGACAGAATCATCTGTCCTGCTTAAAATTGTTAGTTTTTTCCTTAATTTTTCTTTTAATTGCCTTTTCAAATGAGTCTATTTGAAGTTAGATGAATTAAACATTTGTATAATGTGACTCCACAGTAAAGGAATAAAAAGGATCTTTTTATTAATGTATCCAAATAATTACAGAATTTTATAGATCTTAAGAAAGTAGACACATGCATATGTAAGTAAAATGTATGTGCAGTAAGTTATGTGCTTGTTTACAGAAATTTGGGAACAGAAGATTTTATTGTCATTATGTCTCTCTGACATAATTTGTATACCTAGAAAGAGCCTCAATTCATTCAAAATTTAAAAAAAATGTGAGCCTGTAATTGTTTAAGGGGTCAAGGAAATTATATGGCTATTGGTTCCTTATAACTTATAATGTTCTGATTACTTTCTCTCTTAAGAAATTTAATTAGATATAACAAGAATACCCTGACTATATCCACAGTATAATTCCTTTGATGTATAGCATTCATGGAAGATAATTAAGACACTTAGATAATGCAAATTTATAATTTTATACTCTAATTATGGGTAATCCAAAGAATAGTCTTTCCTCACATCAAGAATGACCTCCAAATAATACATAACCTTGAGTTGCCTTAAAGTAAAGAGGATCTCCAGCAGAATATTTATATATTCATTTGCTCATTCAACAAATACTTATTGTGTGTCTAATCTATTCTAGGCTTCAATTTTAGGATATGGAAATACATAGTGAACAAGAGAGTTAAGTTCCTAGTTCTCATAGAGTTTATATTTTAGTGGGGAGGAAGAAAAAATAAATGAATGAATAAATAAGATGATTTCCATTAGGGGTAAGTGTTATAAAAAAAAATAAGGCAAATTGGGTAGAAATTGACTGGAAGTGATAGTAGGGCTATATTGCTCTATGTAGTGTGTCAAAGAAGGCCTTTCTGAAAAAGTGAAATATGAGTTAAGATGTGAATAAGAGAAGGAGCCAGCCATGGGAGGTTTTGTGAGAAGAGTGCCCCTAAACATAGTAAATAGAAAGTGGAAACACACAGAAGAAATAGTGAACTTAGCTAATTAGCAAAGTATAAAGATGGCCACAGTGGTTACTTCATGATGGGAAGAGTAGTACAAAATTACCCTAGGCAAATAAATAAAGGCTGACAAATCTTGTAGAACTTTGTAGGCCTTGGTAAGAGGTTTGGATTTCATTCTAAGCCCTAATAATCAGAATACCCTGGGGAACTCAGAAATTATCACCAGCAGGAGCTCAGAATGGTATTGCATTATATGCATTCAGTTCTTTTTATGGTATGTCATGTATTCTTGTTAGTGGGCTCGGTGAGTCAATGTGGTTACTGGTTAAGAGAACAGACTTTGAAAATCAAGAGACATTGGTTTGAATCCTGGCTTATTTCCTCACTAGGTATGTGTTCCTGAGAAGTGACTTAACCTTTCTGAGCCTCAGTTCCCTGTAAAATAGATGATAATAATAGTACCTATCTGTTAATGTTGTTTTGATAATTAAATGAAATAATTACATAAACCATAGCACCATGCATGTTATATAGTAAATATTCAATAAATAGTAATGATTTCAATATTATTGTGTACAGAATAGGGAAGCATAAACATTATCTGATGTAGCTCTAAAATATACCATATTCGTGCTATGTAATTGACTTGGTGACAAAATTTTCTCTTTGGTCTTGTAATTTTTATCATTTGTTAAACGATATAGGTTTGTCATAGGCCATTACAAATGCAGTATCTGTTATAAGGCAAGTCCTATTTTGCATACAAACAGAAAGAGCTAAATAATTGAATTTGTATATTTTAAAAGAGTATCATTGGGAAACCACCTTCCTATAAATTAATGGATTCAGATATATTGCAGAAAAGAATCTCTTTTTAATAGTTAAATATTTATCTGTATAAATTATAGAATATTACTTTCTTCATATTTCTCCAGTTAGCTGGAATAACAATCCCACACTATTTTTTTCTTCAGAGAAAATGACCAAAGAACACAACTCAGTGTAAAAATAGAGAACTTCTCAGTGCAGAATTGCTCTTTTGCTTAGGGTGATAGAATATGAAGAATTTCTCATTTGCCTTTACGTTCTCTCTTTGCTATGCCAATTCTGTCAGAGCATAATTATAATCATAGTTAAAACATTAATAATTTGCCATGATTTTATAATTGAATCAATTATTTCTATTTTATATATCTACTTAAAATAACTTCCCCAAATTTAGAACAAATATTTGACTCATTGGAACATTGCTGAAGTTAGAACTTTGGGGAAAAAGGAAGAAAAATATAAATATTATTTTTCAATGCCAGTCTTTCATATTGTTCCAAAATTTGAATGAAACTCGTTAGATAAATATTCTGGCTAATTCCAGAATATTGTAGCCAAAATATGTAAAAGAATAGGGTTTCTTTTTTTTTTTTTTTTGTCCTTTTATTGTCTGTTTCCCTACCATTGTTCATTTATAAAACCCAGATCAAAGCATCAGTTTTCTTTAGAAAATATATATTTAAATCTACAAATAACTACTTGAGTAGTTAGTTCTAAAATACTGCCTAACAAGAAAATTGCTCTACTTACAGTTATATACATAATGGCAGTAAAAGGTAACATGATTATGTTGAAATGATGAAGATGATGATAGCAGCTATCCTCTATTAAGCACTTAATGTGTGTTAGACACAATTTTACTCTCTGTCTCTTACCTCTCTCTTTCTCTTTCTCTTTCTCTTTCTCTCTCTTCTCCCTGTAGGGTAAGTGGGCATAACAATTTCACTTTTTAAAATGAGCAAACTGACACCCTGGTTAAAAAACCTTGCCTAAGTCCACTTGTTAGTAAAGAATAGAACCAAGATTCAAACCTAGTTCTGACTGTTAAGTTTTCTCTCTATATACTACATTACCTTTGGTAAAGTAATGAACCTGATTTATTCAGCATCCTGCATATGTCACCCTTATTACCCTTGTTTTTCATTAACATTTTAATGCTTTACTTGCATTTTAGGTTTCATATTGGTTTTCATGACTGGCATTTTTTTATCTCCAAAATTTGCCAATATATAAAAACTCAACTTTTTTTTTCCATTTTAAAAGATCTTCAGGGAGTTGTAACTTAATAAATGCCTTACTAACAATGAGAGGTCTGCACAGAGTCTTTACGTTTACAATTTACAGTTTTGTTTTTCATAATAGATTTTATTTTGCCAAACTATGCACCATTGCATTTGGTGAACAAATTATTTAGTCATGGATGAAGGTCAAGAAATTTGAAGTGTTTATTCTTTTAGATAAATACTAGATAGACACTTTTAGATAGACAAAAATAGTCATGCTTAAAACTTTGAACTAGAATTAACAATGAATTAAAAAAAAGGGCTATCAGACTCATGAATTGCAAAAATAAGATTAGTCCTCTTTATTAGAATAGTGTTTCTGCTACTTTTGCATTACAAATTGCTAAATATAGTAAATGCTCAATAAATGAAGAGAGATGTTATTAACAAGGACATGCAAACATGTAAAATACTTGCAGGTATTGCTTGGAAAAACAAAAGGTTGTTATGAGCAGCCCCTCATTTAGCTGCTTGAGATTTTTTTATTTGATCAATACATTATTTACAAATATGGTGATGATACTGATGTTGATGGCAACAAACACCTAAAAATACTCACTACATTGAGGTACTTTACTTAAAGAAAATCATTTAATACCTTAAATATCCCTAGATGGTAGGGATATTAGGTATATACTAATTTTACAGGTAAAGAAACTGAGGCACAGGGGGTTAAGTCATTTTATAAGATGTGAAAGTTTGTAAGTGAAAGAGGAAGATTAGCTACAAAGTTCCTGTAATTAACAACTAGAAATAGGATTTTGTAAGAAATAATATGCAAAGCACTTAAGTTAATACCACTTAGCTCTCAGTTAGTAGTTGCTAAATAAAAGGTTATCATTGTCCTACAGTCAACAAAAAGTTATGTATACATTAAAATAACTGAAAGAGTGGAATTGGAATGTTCCTAACACAAAGAAAGGAGTAATGCTTGAGGTGATGGATATCCCAATTACCCTGATTTGATTATTACACATTGTATAGCTGTATCAAAACATCACATGTACCCTATAAATATATACAATTATTATGTACCCATAATAATTAAAAATCAAAAGTTTTTAAAGAAGAGTTTGCACAAATAAGATGTTACCATTGTAGATTTGAGGCAATTTTTTCTCTTATTTTAATTACAGATAACAAAAAAACTACAAATATTTCACCTATTTCCAAAAAGATATAAGTGATTTTATATAATTTGGTCATTCTCATTTCTAGCCAGCTTTGTTATTAAATGTTGGTGTGCTTTTTGTATAATCCATTGGCTATCACTTAGGTTCCTAGAAGGAATCTGTATTATTCATTTTAAAGATAAATAGCCTTAGTGAAGATAAGTTATATGTAAAACACCTGTTAACGCCAAGCATGGAATAAAAATAAAGGGCCAAAGATGAAAACATAAAAATAAAATGCCAGCCCCTTCATAGCTACTTAATATTTCTACCATTTCCCTTATTCTTTTTATTGAGTTGGAAGGTACTCATACAGGAATTTCAAGCTTGTAGATATTTAGGAAAAGTGCTTGAAATTCTATTTTTTATTTCCATCATAACCACTTTGAGTAAAAGCAGGCATGCAAATATGCTGGGAGAAATTTTAGGTCTTCTTGAACTTTGAGAGAGACGTCCATTTTGGCAGAGGAGGAAAGCACACATTTGGATGAATTTACATGAGCACCTCAAATTTGGGTGCTAGTCTGAACTGCCAAACTTCAGAATTTTCACATTTTTTGTATACCAAGGTGGGTTAAAACAGCCTATTTGTATAAGGAGTATTTTTGAAACTGTTGACATTTGGCTACTTGTTCTTTCATGCACTGTTTTGTAGTCTTGACAGAAACTTGGTTTAACTTGCAGAGAGAAAGTGAAAGACAGAGAAAGGTGTCTATATGAAATGCCCCGGAGGGAAGCAGAACCGTAAGGCAACATTTAGGCATTGAGTGTGACACTGTATTAACCTTTTTAATGGATGTATGTAATAAAGTGACATGTAAATGGAGCACAAGGGGAGATATGACACTATATCTGGAAAAGGATAAAACAGTTGGTTGAATACTGGGCTATTATAGCAGTTTGCAAACCTTGGATAAACTCAGTCAGCGGTTGTATAATTGGTTATTCAATCCCGACCCTTGTTCACAGCTCAAAGCCAGGAACACTGAGACCTGTTGCCAATTTGAGTGAATATAGTGACTGTACTCGGCCGGGGCCTAACACTGGAGCCAGGCCTTTTCCTGTGGGCTGGTTTCCACCATGTCTGGGACTGGCTCGGTGACAGTAGGTCTTTTGTTGTGAAAGGCTGGCTGGTACTCCCCTCCTTTGCAAAATGTCTAACAGCTACACAAATATAAGAAAATAGGAAAAGGGACTTACTGTAGCTTTTCTCTCAGTAATTTAAGGTGGAGTTATTAGTCTTTCTTTTTTCTTTTCTTTTTTTTTGGGGGGGAGGAAGGTTTGAGTTAAGTAAGCTTAAAGAGTGATATAAAAGCTGCTTCTAGATAAGAATTGAACCTTGGTAGTCCCTGATTAGAAAATGATATGTATGTATGGAGAAATTTATAGTAATTTGATTCACAAAAATGGATTTCTGAGTAAGATATTTTTACTTTTCCTCCTTTCGCCCATGAAAGTTCATGTACTGAGAAGACTGTTTTTACTGAATATCTCCACTATGATACAAAGATATAGCATGTTTGTAAACCTGTTATGTATTTAACTTTATAAAACAAGCACCCCACCTTCCCTGCCCCAACAAACTGGATAGAGGCCAGCGAGACTAACCACTTACTGTTTCTCGTCTAGTAAAGTTTGAGAAATAAATCAGTAAAGATTTTGATTTGAATATGTGGGATAAAGAATGCCCAGTCTTTTTACAGTGCCCAATTCATAAAGGAATCTTTAACAAGCTTGTAGTATTTGCCAGTTAGGTGCTGCTTACTGATAGGATGACAGTTCCCAGCTGCAATCAATTATGCTTCCGTTATTTCTGTTGTTTAAACATGCCTAGGAATACCAGTTACAGAGAATTCCACAAAATGTGTGTAAGTTCCAAAACAAAGTAAAGAAGAGCATCTTAAAAAATAAAAAAAAAAAATACATTCTGAAACAAGAATTTTTTTTCTGAGATTTTTATAATCTTTTTGACACCCTCATCCCCTCCCTGATTCCACCTTACACACCCAGCATTTATGAAATCACACACACACACACACACACACACACACAGTGTTTGATTTAATGCAGGGTTGTAATTCAATCAAGAGACTGCTGAGGTCATATAATATAAATGGCTGCCGTACTTTTTGGCTCAGTTATAGCCTTGATAATTCAGGGTTTTGTTTTTGTTAATTGAGTAGTAGTCTCCTGCCGGGCCTGCAGTAGTGGGGAGCTCCTAAATATTTTTGACTGTAAGTCACTAAAAACAATTTTAGGGTAGAAGGCGGTGGTCTGGGGGAAGGGAGGAGGTGGGTTTCTGTAATGGACAAGGGAAAAGGAAAGAGGTTATTCTGAAACCATGACAGGACAAACGAAAAAGAAGCAAATTGTTTTTGAATAGAAAATTAATCATTGAAAAGGGACTGGCTATTGTGAGGCAAACATAAAGATAAAGGGAGCATTTAACTTGAAATATATGAGAAAAAGTACTATAGAAACTCCAACAGAGGCCTTTAATGGAAAATACACCCGGCCATCTCATTATAAGTACATCCCTGGGAGCCAAGTGTTATGAGCATTAGTAAGAAGGTGGTATTATAAAAAATTGATTATAATCAAGCTTAATGTATTTAGGTTTAATAAAAGTATTGTATGGAGGTAGTGAGTATCATGGCATAATAGAGACCTCTTAGTATTGGATTGTTCATAAGTATTGTATTTCATAATGTTGATCTTCAGAGGCCTTTACTTCCTGATGGGAAAATAGGAACTTGTATTGGTAGAGAGAAGAGAGAAGATCACAGAGTTGTAGACTGGCCCCTATTAACCCCAGAAAATACAATTTAACATATATCTTATCATCTTAATCTCTCAAATATTTTTCTGGTTTATTTTATAATACAATATTGTTTATAACAAACAGATGTCTCCCTTAGGTCACTGTTTGTAATTTAGTAAATTGTAGGTGTCCAACTGGAGAGCCTAGAGCTGCTGGTGAAGAATGAATGCTTGAGATGCCTCATTAATTTAATGTAGGTAAGAGGCTGGTGGGCTTAAAGGATTTGGTAGCAGCCCCATAGAGAACTACCTAAATGTAATTCAAATAGTGTGGAATGAACTTTTTTTTCCTCTTATTTTTTTTCCCCTCCATGCTGTGAAACCTCACTGATCATTATTTTTTAGGTACTTTATGTGTCACAACAACAACAGAAAGGCTGAAATATGTATGAAAACAAGAGTTTCAATTAAACGCAAATCAAGTATTTTTTGAAAGGTGCTGGTTTTTAGTTTTTCAACAGCTTCCTTTGGCACAAAACTCTTCACATGTTTTGGGATTTGACTTTGTTGCTTTATAATTTCTAACGGTGCTGAGCTATAAGCTGAACAATTTGCTAAGAGAAAAATATAAATAAATAACTCAGTTTTTACATCTGGAATTATGGACTAAAATAATAAATTGACACCTACTGCATAATAGGAAAACCTGTTAGATTATGTATCTACTTTAATGTAATTTAACATTTTGGAAATATTCTTGTAAAGAATTTAATCTCCTCATTATACAAAGTAATTTCTCTTTTGTTCTTTTGTAGCTGCCAGGGAACAATGATGCTTTTCTTTCTTTAGAAATGGAACACTTTCTTTTATTATTAATCTCATAAATATATATTTTAAGTAGCAAATACACCTTTCAGTGTTGATCCCTGTCAAGTCATAAAGATCAATTTTGATGATTATAAATTTGTTGCAATAACTTACATCTTTATTTTATCAAATTTCGTAGGTTGAAATATTTGTCTTGTAAAAAAAATAGATTTGCCTTGTGTAAATTAGATTATGAGCGGCTCCCACACTTGTAATTATTTACTTGGAATGCTTGTAATTTAATAGAAGATCTCAACTCCTATTATGCAAACACTTTAATTTATAAGAAAAATTCAAGTATATGTTTCTAATTTATCCTAATTATTAGCAGTGTATTATCTGAATCTTCTTCGTGCAAGAATTACAAGAATTTTTCCAACTAGCTGGGGACACCTTCGTACTCATCCCAGTGTTCAGTTTGGGAGGCAGACTAATGTTCTATAAAAGAGACCCCATTGGGCTGAAACATACTCTGCACCTTTTTGTGAGAACTGCAACAGCTGTTTCTGGGGGTTTTCATATCCCTCGGAGAAAATTCCCAAAGGTGTAAACACCTTTGAGTCTCTGACACGTGGAACACAGACCTTCATGGTTTTAAAAAAGACCATTCTCCAGTTTGTAAAAGCTTGCTGTCTGACCCCCAGGTCAGAAAATTGGGTGGTCTTTCATTTTACTGGATTCATCCATTCTTTTGAGATGAAACACTGATCTATACCTTAATTTTTAACTGCTGATATTTCATTGCACTTCAGCAAAACCTCTCTACCGTTTTAAATACACTTTTTTTAACCTTTTTAAATTTTGTACTTTTAAATCATTGAATCATTAGGAAAACATGAAATCCACATCATAGTATGGTGAACATCCTTGGAGGCCTTCCCACACTCACCTCCTGAGATACATCCCTAATGAGAGATTGAGTTCAAATTATTTATATATATAACATATATTAATTTAAATATACGTGTGTGTGAAAGAGAAAGATTTAGGCAATATATATGTGTAAATTTGTGTCTTTATCATTTATTTTATATACTTGAGAGTGAAGTTAATCAGTGTTTACTTCCGGAAAGCTAAGCACAGGAGAATGAAGGATTATTTAACAGTACTCTGTCTCTTTCCTCCTCCTCCCGACCCATATTTAATTATTCTTTTTTTTTTTTTTTTTTTTTTTTTGAGACAGAGTCTCACTCTGTTGCCCGGGCTAGAGTGAGTGCCGTGGCGTCAGTCTAGCTCACAGCAACCTCAAACTCCTGGGCTTAAGCGATCCTACTGCCTCAGCCTCCCGAGTAGCTGGGACTACAGGCATGCGCCACCATGCCCGGCTAATTTTTTGTATATATATATTTTAGTTGTCCATATAATTTCTTTCTATTTTTAGTAGAGACGGGGTCTCACTCTTGCTCAGGCTGGTCTCGAACTCCTGACCTCGAGCGATCCACCCGCCTCGGCCTCCCAGAGAGCTAGGATTACAGGCGTGAGCCACCGCGCCCGGCCGTATATTTAATTATTCTTTCAAATGTTTATGTATTGTGTTTTCCTCTCAGTTATTAGATCTGAAACTTGATTCTATGGATGTTTATTGACTGATATTTTTAAGAATATAGAATGAGTAAGCAGTCAAAATGTTGATGTCCTTAGAAATTCATGTTAATTTAATATATTCAAGATATAGACTATTTTATTTTCTACCATAACACCCTTTCCAAGATTAGTAATTTGTGGACCTGCCATTCCCTTAAAAAGTTTACAGAGAATTTTCTGAATAAAGAGGACATTATCTCATTCATTCTTTGATTTTTGAAATTACTTGTAACATCATTCCACCATTTTTCTCTGAACCTATGCAAATTCAGTTCTCAGTGATTCAGAGATGAGCCCTTGTCGTTTGACTAGCATCTCAGGTTTCTCTCTTGTATTTGCTACTTACATAAACATATCTATGCCCCTATATTATGTGTGCAGTACATTATGTTCAAGAATATATCTGTGTTTCTAATATGTGGTCAAATGATTCATGATCCTTTAAGGTTTATTTTATTTTATTTATTTTATTTCATTTTGTGTTTTAGAGACAGGTTCGTGCTCTGTTGCCCAGGCTGGAGTGGTGCAATCATAGCTCACTGAAACCCTGAACTCTCTGGGGTTCAAGTAATCCTCCCCCCTCAGTCTCCCCAGTAGCTGGGACTACAGGTATGCACCACTGTACCTGGCTGATTTTTTTTTTTTTTTTTTTAGAGAGATGGGGTCTCTCACCACTATGTTGCCTAACGTGGTCTTGAACTACTGGCCTCAAGTGATTCTCCCACCTTGGCCTTCTTAAGTGCTGGGATTACAGGCATGAGCAACAACATCTGGCCTATTTAAGATTTTTAAACAAAATTTTTGATCACAACACATCAGTAAATCATCTTCATTTCCCCGCTATTTAATAGATGAAATATATGCAGTATTGGCTGCTTAGTAACTACTGCATTTTACTTTGACTTTTTTTCTTGCACTTGAAATTCTGCATTTCATGGAGTTTTAAAATAGCAAAGTATTGGAATATATCTGGGTTGTTTTTTTTTTAGTTGATAATGTGTAATCATTACTCAAATGATAGTGTGGTGTTAGTAAAAAATTCTTTTGCCTTTCTAAGAAGAACTCAATAGACTCTACTCTTCTAAGTCTTAGTCATTTTTAAAAAGTTTCTAATTCAGACTTTTGAAGATTTAATAGAATGTTCTTATCTATATTTTTATAATCTGAATCAATGTTTATTCATCAAGGCATTACTGTAGGTCTTAGAAAAGTTCAGATTCCTGGAACTCAAAAAAGACATAATAAATTAGGCCAGATGGTGGCATATGCCTGTAATCCTAGCATTTCTGGGAGGCCAAGGTGGGAGGATCACTTGAGCCCAGGCGTTGGAGGTTGCAGTGACTTATAATGATGCCACCGCACTCTAGCCCAGGCAACAGAGCAAGACTCTGACTCCCCCCCCCCCAAAAAAAAAAAAAAAAAGAACTAGACTGTCTGGTGGCCCTGGAGGTTTGCATTTTAAGGAAGCTTCACTATGATTGTAACCTCTACGTGGATAGGGTTCAGTTCTGTCGTGCTTTTGATAATATCCTCCATACCTGGAAAAATGTGTGGTACATACTATTTGTTGAATTAATCCACTCTACTATTGTTATCCATATATTTATCTTTTAATCTAACTTAGTAATGCTAGTGTAATTCAGTTATTTTCTTAATTGTGGACCAGATGAGACATTGCACATAGTTTTAGAAGTTATTGCCTAGTAGAATTTTTTATAGCAGGTTTGCCTGAGAAACAGAAGGTTACTTTAGAATTCTTACTTTATGACAATACTATTATACTAGCATTTAGGAAAAAAAATCTATCCATGTGTTTATTTAGTACCCATTAATATACTAATTCAAGTAAGGCATTGTTATCTCTAATTTTGCTTACCTAAATGAGACATTAGGAGAGCAACTCACAGACAGTGTAGCAATTTGCATCAAAGATTTTGTGTCTTGGCACAATATACACATCTTCCTCGGGACATGATGAGTTTCTTGAGTTGCAGAGGCCATGTCTTTTTGCCTATCACAGCACCACAGTAGGGGCTTTACTGATGATTGGTAGATAATTGAATGAATAAATAGATAGGATATGATGCCTCCCAATCTTTTGTGTCTCTGTGAGTTCAAACATGCACGTGTGTGTATGAATTGTGCAAAATAAAGAAAATGGCAGTATCCTTATATCAGCTATATATTGTAAGTAGTCTGATAACTCTAACAGTATATTATACCATTAAAAGCAAAATACTAGTTTTGTACATTCATTAAATTCAGAAATTAAATGGATATATTAATAGATTGTACATGCCTAATTTTACACCCACTGCCTTTATTATTAAGAATGTTAAGTCTCTCGTGATATAGGAAAACAAAAAACCATAATGCATTTTTCTCTTTTTCTGTTTATCCAGGCTTTTAAAAAAATGTTTGATGTTTTGTTTTCTTGCTGTTTGTTTACTTCTTTTTCATCTTCTTTCATTTGTCCCCTTTTAAAGAGAACACTTACAGGTTGGTTTTTTTTGCTGTTCTGCATTTTTGGGAGTCACAGCATATCATAGCTAACACATGACTGCCTGTGTCATTGTTGATGAGATTGTGTCTAAGCTTGTGAACATTAAGTGCCCTTTTGACAATTAAAGTATTATATTTTCTCACCTAAAATTACTCTAAAAATGACATAATCCCAAATTTATGAAAGGTTATAAGAAACCAAATATAACAACTTGGTAAGGCAGGTGGACTACTTTGGTCGAGAAGGCTATGTGTGTGCAAATGTTTAAGCAGATTAGAGGGTATTTTTCTTAATTTTTAAATCTGATACTGTGTATTAGAACATAAAAATATAATTTGAATTATAACTAGCCTTTCATCTCAACTATTTAACTACCTGTATAACACAATCTCTGATTTATCATATGAATCATGTCAGTTTTTATTGTTCATATCTTTTCAGGCATCTGGCAGGCTGAGATTATGATTTGTTTTCACATATGTTGTGATAGAGAAGATTCAGGATGTGTAGTGGTTTAGCATCAGACTGTATGTGCTTTAATTCTCACTTCCAGTGGTAAAACATTCTGTCATATATTAAAGTATCGGTATTCTTATTCTAATGTATGTTAAGTGGTTTTCTATTTTTATACTTTTTGTATCTCCTCTTTCTTCTCTACCACCACCCACTTTCACAATTTTGAGCAACAATAACAAAATTCTACAAATATGATCATTAATTTTCATTTTCATCATGGTCTAGATATCTAAATGGATGATTTTGTGAATATATGCTTTATAGTAGGATAATTCTTTCATTTATAATTCAAATACATATTTAGGTAATTCTTTTTTAAATCTATCAATAGGCTTTATATATATGCCTATTGATATTGTTTATAAATTTGCCTTATGAAATTAAAGAGTTTGTTTTGAGTATTTCTAATTCTCATACACCTTATGCTTTAATTTATAGTTTATAGTACTTATGGTGTATCTTTTCTACTTTTCTTTCTTGTTCTACCTCACACATATACAATTAAGCAAATATTATTTCAAATGGAATATATGGAAAATAACAGTTACTAAAAATGGTCTCTAAGAAAGTTGGTTATTTGATGGATTAAACAATAAAAATAGTCATGAAAATCTTTTGTAAGAAATATTTTAACTTTTATAAATTGACCATTGTGGATGCATCATAAATATCTTTCCTCCCAATTTTCTTTCTATCCAGTTGCTTTTACTTTTCTCTTCTACCCTTCTTTCCTTAGTAACCCTTTTGCTTCCTCCACTTTCCACTCTTACCGCTCTCATTGTAACTAATGGCTAGAAGTTGATTCACATCTCCCCACCCACACTTTGCTGACATCATAAATTATTCGGATCCAAATGGACAATATTCATTAGCTGTGCACTTTACTGAAAGAGCCTTTACCGAAGAGTGCTGCACTCTCCCATTTTTATTAAAAGTTAAAATGCTTTTGCTGTCAGGGAGGTTGGGTGAGTTAGCCATGATAGAGGACAAGGCTACAGTGCTAATATATAAAAATAATAACTATTACCATTGGTTGGATGACCCTGGGAAAAGAGCACTACAAAGCTATTTGTTTTTCCCTTTCACTTGTCATCAGCACTGGCTTAAAAGCTTTAGATATTGTTGGGAACCTAATAGAACCTTTGGAAAGTTAGAAAGACAACTGTCAAAAAAAAAAAAAAAAAGCAGGCAAAGATTAGTTGAGTAATTTTGTATATGTGTGCTGTTTGGGGACTTTTCATACATTAACCTAATGGAAATGAAACTTTTGTCCTTCATACTACTACATCCCTTTATTTATCATCTTTATTGATGCAATTCACCTGAAGAAGTCTTAGGATGGACTAGCAGATAACAAAGGAAACTAAGGATAGTGGATCATTATCATAAAAATGGGTACAAGTAGAACTATTACCCTTTGATGAAACTTTTGATTTCTTGGTAGTTGTAGTGACAGGCAAGATGAAACATATGTATATACATTCTATTTCATTTTTTAAGTCATTCTCTTGAGTTTTTGCGTACTAAGTTATAGTTTTGATGCTAGTCAATATTTTTAGGTGTTACTTTGTGCCTGGTGTTGTTTTATATGCTTTACATAAATAATCTCATTTAATTCTTACAGCAAACAAGTGCAGTTATTATTCTCTTTTTCAGGTGAGTAAATAGAAGCATAGAGAGGTTAAATTACTATACTTTCCAAAGGTCACAAAACTAGCAAGCAGTGGAGTCAGGTTGTATAACATTAAATTTTTTTATATATTTGGTAGTAAAGCATAAAGGAGATTTTATACATGAGGAATAACTTTTTGCAATTACTTGTTGAAATGCTGCCTTCAAGTAACTTAGGTTATTTTTGCTGAGATCTAATATTTGAAACAAGAACAAAACGAAGACCTGTAGTCTATACAGAAAATGCAATTACTTTGTAAGTGATGGAGTGGAGGAATGAATCATTTATTCTGTCATTCACAAATGAAATTTATCTTTTACATGGAGATTTTGTGTAAATAATATAGAGCTATCTTGTGAGGAGTAAACCCAGGGTTATTGGTATGTAGCAATTATGCCATATTGATTATGGCATGTTTAACCATGTGATGAAAAAATATTCACCTAAAGTGTGATATAACACTAGGTATAAGTAAGGCAGTATGTTAATAGTTTCAGCTGGTGCAATAAGAAAATGTAAGCCTATGACTAATTATTTAGGTATTGCATATTCCAAAAACTGCACATTAAAAATTTCAAAACTTGAGTCAGGAAAGGCATTTTTTTTCCTGTTAATAAGCTCTTATTAACTTTCAAGTGGAAACAAACACGTATTTTGGCAATACTAAAAGTAAAGTATTTCCAGAACTTAATTCACTTCAGGATAATTACATATAAAAATAAAGCTTATTGAAATCCTAGTGCTATGGAATTTCAGATGTGTTTCTATTGTGTGTTGTAGTATAAGGGGGTTTTTGTTTTGTTTTGTTTTGCTTTATGTTTGTTTTTTAAGACATGGAGTCTCCCTATGTTGCCTAGGCTGGAGTGCAGTGGCTGTTCACAGGTGTGATCATAGTACACTGCAGCCTCATACTCTGAACTCCTGGCTTCAAATGATCCTCCAGCTTCAGCCTCCTGAGTAGCTGGGACTACAGATGTATGCATTTCCTAGAACTTGACATTTCTAGTGGCATACTAGCTGTAGTGCTTGGTTGAGGGGACTGTTACAGGGTCTTCTGGTCCTTAGTGTACAAATACATTTCCAGATATATAAAAGTCTTTATTAACCTACACTGTTGTTTAATGTTTGACCTAAAATGTCTATATATGCAACTACTATCAACAAGAATTAAACTGTTACTGATATATGATTTCCAGATTTAGCCTGATCCTCACATCAAAAATAATTTTATTATCAGTAATTGAATAATTAAATTATTTAATTGACATATATTGAATATGCATTCAATAGCAACCTATTAAACTGTAATGAGCTTTTAGAACAAAAATATATTTTGTTCAGTGCACTAACTGGCATTTATCCTTCAGTTTCAGGGGGCTATCAGTTGAAAGCTTCCAAGAGTAGAATATTGAGTTTAACAGTACCTAATTCTAACAGAGATTATTCAGTTAATAGTGCCTAATTCTAACAGAGATTAGCCACCAGAACCACCTATCATATAATTACTAACTAAGACTAGATGAGGTGAATAAGCAGAACTAAAATTTCATTTTTCAAAAGTTTGGCTCTTTATTAAAAGAACTTATAGTAGTGGATGGTATATTTAAGAGAACACTGAACTGGGAATTAGGCTTCAAGCCTTGCCTTTATCTTTAATTAGAGTTGTGATATTATGCAAGTTATTTAACATTTCCAATTTATCAATTTTTCAGTCTATAAAATGAAGAGTTTTGTCTAAAACAGTTATTAACCCATTGTATTGAGCCATACACGGACATCTCCCAACACTAATTACCTTGGCCAGATACTTAAAGAATGCTATATAATCCATAACTCGCTTAAAAATTGGCACTCTGTTAGTATATAAAAAGATTTAAATATTATAGAAAGGAAATCTAAATTTGTTTAATGTTAATTTGATTTGCATGACAATGGAATGCTTATTTTGTTTAAGTAGCCAAATAATTTATGTTCCATTTGTGTCTGATATATGTTTTAATAAATTACTTTTATGAAATGCTTATCTAAATACAAAGATTTTTCCAGCTGTAAAATTCTGATTCTGTGACATAGAATGTACATATGCTTTTACTTTTTTACTTCAAAGGAGGTATTGGTATATTTTGAAATCTAGATGTATTATTGTTCCTTCTAAAAGACAACTCCCATTCCTAAATGTGTACACTATCACATGTCAAGAATAACACAGCTTAGTTTAAGCTACAAAATTAAAGTATAAACAGTGGTAGATTTGGTATGACCTAACTCCTGGGACTTTGTTTAAAAAGTCAAATATTATACATACATATTTTTTGCTTGTTCAATTTTTCAATGAGCTCTGCCACAGCAGCTGAAGAGAGATTAAGAAAAGAAAAAAAAACCTACATAAACACAAAGCAAAAACCTGAGCTTGTGTGTAAAGCTACTGCACTGGAGCGAATGTGGTTTAATTCTTGGCACTGGCAGCTTGTTGGAGAATTACAATATGTTGGCATGAGTCTCTAGGTCTCATTGTTCCAGATGAGGGAGTCAGTCTTAAGAGTGTTTGGCACTGAAGGGAAAAAGGAGTGAGAGTTGTAGAGAATGAACAGGCCCTAAAGAGGCAGGATGCTGTTGTAACAATGGCTGGCACAGTTGGGGAGGCCATTCACTGGTGGGGATTGCCATAGGCATTGATGTGAAGAAGCATATGTGAGCAAAGGAAGCAAGGATGAGAAGGGAAAAGCAAGCAAATGTATCAAAAGAGTCCTGTTGGCAGAAAGAAACAATGATAATTCAATTAGACTCATCCTAATATTAATGTGTTGACTGATGAAGGATATCTTTCATTTCTTATTTATCTTATATCTTATTTCTTAACATTTATTTTCTTTTTTAAAATATATGCATTTACCTTTCCCCTAAAGAGATAGATCCTTGAATTAAGAGTACCTGGTTTTGTATCCCATCTGTTCTATTAATAGTTTCTGACTAGGTGACTTTGAGCTAAGAATTTTTCTGAGTCTTAGTTTTCTTGTCTGCAAAATGGATATAATAGCTATACATGCCACTGAAAAAATTTTTATTTCTGGCAGCATTCTGTAAACTGAAATGCTCATTTTAATATAAGGAGGCTTAGTTCTTCTTTTGAAGGTAATAGTACACTAGGCTTTGGGAGAATGAAATCTCCGAGGAAGGAGATCTGAGGGGTTTTAACATAAATATATTTAGGTTAAAAACATGACACATTGTAACATGAAAATAAGGGAAACTCCATAATTTGAGCGTTTGCAAATAACTAAGCGCACAACATACCATATTCATAGTACAAAATACAATTCCATGTGTTTTTTAATCTTATTTTAGAAAATGAAATGTTTAATAGATAAGAACTATCTCTTTTACTCCATAAGCAGCAAAGCAGCACTTACACAATTTGTTTCAAATTTTACTTTACTCATATTCATACATTAACAAACAGGTGCGTTGTAAATATTGGGCTCTTGCCATTTGGTCTTTACATTCCTAATCATGAAGCTTCTATGGAATTTTTATCATTTTCAGAGAAATTCAGTCACTGCTACATGTCCGTTTATTGCATTCATTATTTTGAGACAATTTCTTACTGTTTTCTGAGGAACTACCAATGGAAACAAATCGAAACTGTAGCAGTCAGTAAAATGGGAGCTGTTGATTTGCTTGAAGCTCTTTGTTATACAGAAATTCAGGTAGAGAAGTGAAGTAGGTGAAGTGAAGTGTTTATGGTGCTGTTCTCTCCATACCCCCTCCACCAAAGCTAGCCAGTGTCACCACCTTGGGGAGAACCCAGGTTGTTGGACTTACAGCCCAATATTCCTTTCACAATATAAGTAAAATAAAATGCTTTTACTGTATATCTCTGCCATGTGGTCATAGATTGTGTTTAAATTGTCCAGACTTCTAGAGTGCATAGTCATATAGTTGGACTACACTCTAATGATAATAAGAACTGTAAAAAATCCTGCCTTTTAATCCCACAGTTGCTGCTCATACATACCTGTCACCCTAGAAAACTTACATTATCAAGTTTTTACTTTATCTATTCAATGGAGTTAATAAGAAGAGTTATCCCTACTATCCAGGAGTGTTTTGTAGATTAAAGGAGAGAATATGCATGTCTTAGTCCTTTTTGTGTTGCCAGAAGAGAATATCACAGACTGGGTAATTTATAAAGAAAATAAATTTATTTCTCACAGCTGGAGGCTGGGAAGTCTAATATCAAGGTGCCAGCATCATCTGGTGAGGGCCATCTTGCTACATTTTCCCATGGCAGAAGATAGAATGACAAAAGAGTACATGCACCAGAGACAGAATTTACCACCTGTTTTTTTTTTTTTTTTTTTTTTGAGACAGAGTCTCTCTCTCTTGACTTGGTCAGAGGGCACTGGCATCATCATAGCTCATTGCAGCCACAAACTCTTGGGTTCAAGCAATCCTTCTGCCTCAGCTTCCTGAGTAGCTGGGACTACAGTTCAAGTCACCATGCATGGCTAATTTTTCTGTTTTTGTGTAGAGAAGGGGTCTTGCTCTTGCTCAGGCTGGTCTAGAACTCCTGGCCTCCAGCAATCCTTCCACCTGTGCCTCCCAAGTGCTAGCATTATGGGCGTGGGCTACCACGCCCAGCCTGAACTTATAACCTTTTTATGCTTGGCATTAATCCATTCATGAGGGTGAAGTCCTCACGACCTAAATATTTCCCATTCATCGCCACCACCCAACACTGTTGCACTGAGGATTAAGTTTCCAACACTTGTTTTTTAGGAGACCCATTCAAACCATAGCATTCCTTCCTGGGTGCCCAAAATTCATGTCCTTCCTACATCCAAAATACATTCATTCCATTCCAATAGCCTTAAAAGTCTTAAGTTGTTTGAGTAACAACTCCAAAATCCAAAGTCCAGAGTCTCATCTAGATCAGTCATAGATGAGACTCAGGGGACAGTTCATCCTGAAGCAAATTTCTCTTCAGCCATGAGCCTGTGAAATAAAAATAAGTTATTGAATTACAAAATAAAATTGATGGGTCACACAAAGGATAGGCATTTCCATTCCAAAAGGGAGAACTGGGTAAGAAGAAAGGTGTAACTGGTGCCAAGTAAGTGCAAAACCCAACAGAAAAAAACTTGAAAAGTCTTCTAGCTAGAGAATACATCTTTAAAGCTGAAAAATAACCTCCTTTGACTCCTTACTCTGAATCCTGAGTACACTGGGGTGGGGATTGGGCTCCCAAAGCTTCTGGCACCCCACTCCTATAGTTTTGCTGGGTACCGGACATGCCACAGGTCTCACAAGTTGGCATCTCATGCCTGCACCTCTCCCAGGCTAGAGTTTCATGCTGGCAGGTCTACAGTTCTGGGGTCTCTGCAGCAGTTCCACTAGGGCATTCTACTTAATTGGGGTTTGTCTGTGGTGGCTCTGTACCTGCAACAAGTCTCTGCCTGGACCTCCAGGCTACTCAGTACATCGTTTGAAATGTAGGTGGAGGCCAGCCGCCATGATCCCACAGCTTGTACACTCCTGCGCATCTGCAGTCAGCGCCACATGGTCACTGCCAAGGTTTACAGCTTGTACCTTTCAAAGGCAGTGGGTGGAGCCACACCTGAGCCTGCTTGAGCCACTGCCGGGGCAGCAGAGGAGCACTGTGCTGGAATGCAGGGAGCCAAGTCCTGGTGCCCCGGGCACCAAATGCTGAGGACCCTTGGTCATGTCTTTGAAAACCTTGTCCTCAAGTCCCTGCTCTGGGCCTGTGATGGGAGGGGCAGCATCAGAAATCTCTGAAATGCCTTCCAGAGCTTGATTTATAGCACTGGCTCTCTTATAGCCATACTAACCTCTTTAGCACAGGGTTGCTTTGGCCACACCGTTGGTTTGCTCTCCTAAACACTCCCTTGTACTCTTTACACAGCCAGGCTGTAAATTTCTCAAATCTTTTCATTCTGTTTCCCTTTTGATTATAAATTCAGTCTTTAGATAATTTCTCTATGCTCACATCTTACTCTTAAAATTCCACCTTTGAGCATGGACATAATTCAGCCAAGTTCTTTGCCACCTTGTAATAAGGATGGCCTTTGCTCCGGTGTCCATTACCTTGTTCCTCGTTTCCTTCTGAGCCCTCACCAGAATTGCCCTTAATGTTCTCTCTTCAAGAAAATCCAGGCTTTTGCTAGCTTGCACCTCCAAATTCTTGCAGCCTCTACCCATTACCCAGTTCCAAAGCCACTTTCGCATTTTCAGCTATTTGTTATTACAGCAGCCCCACTTCTCAGTACCAATTTTCTGTCTTAGTCCATTTTGTGGTGTTATGACAGAATACCATTGACTGGACAATTTATAAAGAAAATGAATTTATTTCTCACAGTTCTGTAGGCTAGAAAGTCCAATATTAATTAAGTTGCTAGCATCTGGCGAGGGCCTTCTTGCTGCATCATCCCGTGGTAGAAGGCAGAGGGGCAAGACAGCAAGTGCATGGGAGAGATTGAACTTGCAGTCTGAAGGCTTTTTATGATCAGCATTAATCCATTCATGAGGGTGGAACCCACTTGACCTAAATACCTCCGGTTAGGCCCCGCCTCCCAACACTGTTGCATTGAAGATTAAATTTGCAACACATGCTTTTTGAGGGACCCATTCTAACCATAGCAATGTGTGTGCTGGAAAGAGCAAAAACTTCGGGATCCAGTGGTACAGGCTTACGAGGTTCATTGCCCGCTGTTCACGAGGAAGCCGATACACTGAGACAGCAGGAGCTAATAACAGAGAAAGAATTTAGTATCACAGGCACCGTGCGATGAGAGAAGAGAAAGTTCTCAAATCCATCTCCCCTAGAATTTGGGAGAAAAGGCTTTTAAAGATAGTTTGGTGGGCAAGGGGCTAGGCAGTTGGGTCTGCTGATTGGCTGGGTTCAGGGTGGAGTCATAGGAGTGTAGAAATTGTCTTCTTGTCAGTCGGTTCCTGGGTGGGTTTGGCAAGACCAGTTGAGTCAGTTCCTTGGTATAGGCCACTGATCTGGGTGGGTCAGCCATCCACCAGAATCTCTCAGAAACTAGCCTTGGGTTTCACAAGGGTGATGTAATCTATGGGAGCAACGAAGAAAGCTAAGAATCTTTATGACCATCAGCTATGTGACTCCTGAGTAGTAAGCAATTATAGGAAAGCATGCTAGGGAACAATGGCTAGTTATATATATTTCTTCTACCACAGTTGCCACCTTGTAGTCCCTTATTAATTTTATAAAGGGTTGTTTCACGATAAGTTAAATTTAGCTACATATCAGGCAAATCATGATATTTCCGTAAGCTTTGGTTTCTTATTAATACATGGTAAAACTGACATACTAACATTTAATTCAGAAGATTATTTTGAGAAGTTTGAGATACCACATGTAAGCACATGGTACACTGCTGAGAACTTAGTGCATAAAATAATAGTTATCATTATCATTTTGTTGTCTATAGGAGAGTCAAGAATGTGTAGCAGAAAAACTCACTTAGTTCAAGACGTCAATTCTGCCCATTACGTTTTATGGAATCTCAGACCAGTCCTTTTTTTCCTTTGTGTTTCTTGTTTTTGTTTTTTTAACCTGTAACATAAATGTAATAACACAATCCAAGTCTTCAGTTAGTTGCTATGATTAAATAAGAGAATACAGGTAAAAACATATAAGATAGTTCCTGGCACACGGGCTGCTCAATAAATGTATTTGAATCTAAATTTAAAGTATATACCTCATCCACATTTTAAGTATTAGTGTCTTTTTTCATCCACAGACATGACAACCTTGAGTTGGGTATGTTTCTGATTTTATATTTTTCAAATAATTTGGTCTTAAAGAAGTTATTCATTTTTCTGTGGTGTATGCTGAAAGTCAGGTACTTGAAAAAACTGGCTCCTGAATATGAGCCTTATATCTTCATGTTAGTTAATAAAGAGGCCAGGAATGTTCTGCAGGTTTCAGAAATCTGGCTGCTGTTTCTTTAACTCTGAAACTTAGACAGAAGACTTCTGTTTCTTTATGAGCACACTACAGTGAATATTTTGTCTAGCTGCAGGGGAAAAGCTTTGTCATGGACTTTGCAGACAATAGCCTTAAAAGTAAAATGGTCTGCTTTTGGTGCCTGGAGGTTCAGGGGCCTATTGTTAATGCACAATGGATTTCTATTGCTGCATTCCTGCTTTGCAAAGGTTTGTTAGCTTTTAATGACTGACAGTACTCTATTGCAAATACCATATTGGCTGTGCCCTGTTTACATGCTACTCAAGAATTTTTGTAGAGTGCTGGAAAAAAGAAACAGTGGTGTTTGTTTGACCTACTCTGATAAGGTTGAAGAAATAATTTCACTCACAAAGTATTTACTGGGAATGTGGAAACATTAGAAATCTTTGCAGAAGTATTTTAAAGTTACTTGTAAAGCCTCGATGAATAGAAATATTGATTACAGTATGAATATATTTAGTGTGTTTTAGTACCTATAGAATTGCCATTTCTATTTTTGAAACAATATAATATAGAAATAGGGATAGTTTAAGAAAAAGTAGAAGTAAATTCTTCAGAATCTTTTTTCCCTTAAATGCAAAAAGTAGAGATACGTATTTTGTTAAAAAGGAAAAACTGCATTCCACACATTCCATAGGTGAATTTGCACATAGTAGTTGTGGTATGTGTATATATATTTGCACCATACCTGTAGACTATGTAAAAGAGTAGTCATTCAGAGCTGTTCACCATTTTATTGTCCACAAGTTTTTGACATCTGAGAAAGAAGTCTTCCATATTGTTACATTTTTTTCAAGAAAAATGCCCCTCGGCTTTCTTGAAAACTCCAGAGAGGCTTTGTGACTTTGATAGCTGTTGGCCGTAAGATGGGGCACTGTAAAAAGTAAATAGTATTAGCTAAAGATGATGATGATGACTCCTTAAAATATATTTTACTGTGGGGAAAACTAACCGTGTTCTAATAATCTTATGGTCCCTAGGCCAGCCACTCCCTTTGATAAATTAACATGTACTCCCGTTATGCGCCTGGTAGGGGGTAAGCAAATGCCTGAACACAAATACACATAAACACCAATGTGGAGAATGGCAGTGCATGTCTTCCATCTAGATAATAAGTGTGGGTATTGTTATTTAGATGGTGCATACTGGGACACTTATCTTTTAGTACATTCCATTTTTTAACTGAATGCAGTGCTAATCAAGGGATTGAAAGCCATTGTAATTGTGTACCCATCTAAATGCTGACCAGAATATACGGTTACGTTGTTTGAAACTGAGTTTAATGTTTGGAAGTTTTTGTTAGCATTTATATTTACTTATACATTAAAATTCAACACAGAAGGAAAAGTCAAAAACCATGTGATATATAGAAACAAATACCAGACTAAACCATAACCTTGTTCTCTAAAATGTGTGTGCTCTGTCCAATACAGGGGATTTTAAAAGAGTACGATACAAATCTGAAATAAGCAAATGATAGGTTTCCACTGTAGGCATTACTCACTTCTGTAGATTTTGCAATCTTTTTAAAGCTTCTTTTATACCAACTTTTTTTTTTTTTTTCAGTGTTCGAAATACTGGCAAATCTTGCCACAGTGTGCTTACCACCACACGATGTTAAACACATATTATAAAGTGGATGTAATTGTAAACACACAGAGGGATATAATTACATGTAGCAGATTTAAGAGCTAATTCTTTGCTTTTTTTTTTACTCTGCATTTTATCAACATAATTATTTTTTGACTGCAGACTAACACCCTGAAATTGACAAGCATCCATTATAGCAAGAATTTGTTCACCAAATTGAAAGACGATGAACTGCAGGTTTATATTGAAGGAGCTTAGGACATTTCACCCCAAAATATGACTCCTTGGTATTTTGAATTAAGGCCCTTACAGATAAAATGGCATTGTGAGGGGCTTTCACTCTATCTGCATAAACCAGACTGACCTGATCAAAAGATCAAAGGGGCAATTGACTCTTCCCTTCCTCTCCCTGTTATTTCAGTATACTGCCGGAAAACAAAACAATAACAATAACAACAACAACAACAACAACAACAAAAGATCAAGAATGCAACCAGACCTGGCCCAAATCTTTTAAATGTAATGCCTGTCTCTCAGGTTAATTTAATTTGCAATGAGAATCATTTACAAGTCAATGTTTCCCCCATCCATTTGTCCTCCTTAGCACCATTTGTCACCTGTAAACAGAAGTACCTGCATTCCTTGTTTCCCAACCCCTCTATAAAAATATCTGGATCCCAGTGGGATATTGGGTAATCATTTTGTGATTCTCCCCATGTGCATGGTAAATAAACCTTTCTCTTATTAATCTGCCTTAATTGTGAATTGATCTTTCAGCAAACTTTTAGGGGAAAGGGCAAATTTTCCCTCACCCCTACAATGTACCCATTGTCATAAAGAATTAATATAGCTTTGTTCTGCAAGACGAAAAAGCTAATGATTTTGAAACAGCAGGTGACAAAACACATTCTTTTTTTCTGCCCCTTTTATCAGGTTTTGGATGAAGCCATTATGAACTGGGGCTAGGATTGAAATGGCCTTATTTTTACAGAGAGACTTTTAATGAGTTCCATTGTAAAGATAGTCATGTTGATTTGCTTACATTTTTTTTTCTTTGCTTAGAAACCCCCAGTATTGAAAAGCTACTCTCAAAGGACTGGAAAGACAAGCTTCTTGCAATGGGATCAGGGAACTTTGGCGAAATAAAAGGTAATGTGTATGTAATTATTTTGATCCAAAATGTACCTAAATGAAGTTGGTATTTAGGAATGGTGATAATGTACTTCTGCTCCCAACCCATCCTGCTTCATGCATTCTCTATGTTTGGTATTTCTTCTTTCTATATGTACCAGGGTTTTTATTTTCTCTGTTTGTGTCTTATCAGATAAATGGTTTGTTATTTTTAACAGAATAACCCCACTGTGTCTTTAACAGGCTTTGGTTTTCATCTTTCATTTAATTTAAATAATTTATTTCATAAGTAGGAATGAATCTATAGCAAAGTTAAAAATTGCATCTTTATAAGATGATTTTATATATTCTCCATATTGGAAATCTACATTTAAAACCAGAAATGATGAATGAAGAAGGCATAAAAAAGGTTGTTTTGTACCAGTAAGGGCAATGTTTTCTCTTAGTTTGAATCAGCTATTACATCCAACTAAGAAAAATTCTGTATAAAGTGCAGAAGATACTGAATATTCATATCTGAATAAACTGCTACTAATAACAAGGGGAAAAGATTTAATTTCCTCATATAAAAATATAAGCAAATGATCCTTTCAATTACAAATGTGTTTTCTCAAAACATGGTGGGTTTTGAGAAAACCCAAATCTATGGTTTTTTTTATGTGTTGCCAATAGGACACTTAGGATTCTGAGTTCTAAGGTGGGATTAATTTTGAGAAACTCAAGATACTTTGTCATCAATATTAAAATATTTAGTTATTAATATATATTATTGTGTATACTTTTGGTAGGGGCTGAATATGTATTTAAACATCACCAGATTTATATTAATATACATGTAGAAATATGTGTTTAAGTAACGTTTTCGCCCGTGCGTGTCTGTGCAAGAGTTCTCCCAATGAGAGGAGCAACTGACTCTCTTGTCTCTACTCCCTCATTGTGTCCTGGAGAAAGGCAAAGTTATCAGTCTTATCAAATGTTAGGCCTGCATCGGATTAACATCTGGATACTCAGAAACTTCCAGAAAATGTTTGATGGAATATTTCATTTTTCATGCAGCTAATTTGAAATTACATATATTCAGGCTGGGATTAATTGTGAATGGGTGATGAGAGAATGAATAAGTGCTAATCAACAAATTTGGTAAGGAAAATCTATAATGGAATCAGAGGAATAATTAAGGTGCCTTAAAGAGCTTAAAGACAAAGTTTAAGGAGAACTGAGAAGTTTCATTTTCAGTGACAGTTGGTCCTTTATGTTATTTTGATAGATTTTAACCCATTTGCACCTGAGGCATAGGATATATTCTCCAAGGTTCTTTACCGCTCACCTAGGTAATAACTGAGAGTAGAGCAAAAGGCTGCATTTTCCAAGCCTGTGATCTCATTCCATTGGAAGGCACATATTTTTTTCCCTCCCTTGTTTTCCTTCACAAGTCAAACCTAAAAGCAGCAACAGCAGTGATAACAAGCTTAGAGGAAAGCTCAGCTGTCCTTTCAGGCTTGCCTGGGGGGTTAGTTTAGGAAGCTACAGTACGATCACAAAATAAGTTTCTGTCTTTAATTTTGAGTTTTTTAAGCTTCACATTCAGAGCACAAGTTTGGTTATTGTCCTCTGGTTCTGTTCAAAAAGCTGTTTTCTGATGCATTTTAAAAGCAACTGTAGGTCTTTCTTCTGTTCGGGACATGGTTATTAGGTGCTCAGCCCAGGTTTGGCAGTAAACTGGAAAACTAGCGCTGGGTTCCTTTTCCTTCTGACTGCCCATGACAGTTGCAATTACTATCCATTGTTCATAGGTGGCTAGAAAGTGGAGAGTGTACAATAGTGTATTGCCCTCTGGGTGTAAATGAATTTGACTTAAAGGTTCTTGGGGGGTCAGGCACGAAGATTATGTAGTGCCCAGGAATTTAGTTTTCATGCCACTTCAGAAGTTAGACAAGAACAATGGGTTAGTTGTTTGGGCAGCTACTTTTTATGAGGCAAGTAAAGGTGTAAGTCTTTGGTACTCAAACACTGTTTTTTGTTGGGGGAGAGAAGGACAAGTCTGAGCTTTTTTTAAAATCTGAAAATATTGATTTATTGCATTATTAGATGATTTGTTAATAATAATTTAAAATAATGACTTTGAAGAGAACCTTTGCATATGTTAGGATGTTAAGAGTATTTACAGGGTCTTATTGTGGATTGAAACTTTTCTCCTCCATTTACAGTGGTCAGTTTTCATTTAAATTTTAATTAGTTCCGGAAATGTGTGAATGAATGTGTGTGTGTGGGTGTGGGTGTGTGTGTGTGTTATGCATGCGTGTACACTCGCGACCTCTTTTGAATACTTTATAGCCAAGTGAGAACTGAGCTTAGTTCTTAAGGGCAGGTTTTAAGTTGCTATCAGTGAATTACTTTCAGGCCACTTGGACAAATATTAGAATCACAGCTTGGACAAGTTTAGAGAAGTATTTCTTACTATAAATATTTTACAAGCAAAAATGATAAACTTTTTTAAATAGGAGAAATAAATAGCATTTGATTTCTATAGTTTAGCTGTCAATAAATAGTTGTCATACCCACTCAAAGTCAATCTCATTTTTCAAGAAACAAAGTGAGTTAGTAAAGGTCACCCTCTTCTAAGCACATAAAATTATTTTTCATGTTAGATTATTTTGCCTGTTAGAATTTATACCATTTTATGCTCTGGTACTTTGGAAATGTGAAGTAATTAGGTTTTAAAGTTACATTAGAAACAATCCTCTCTAACAAACACATAAAAAGGACACTAGATCTGGTTTTGCAGAACAAAACAGTTTGATGAAAAATCTCTGCCAACAGCTGTCAATATATGCTATAAACTGATTAGTGGCCTGACGGAATTATTTGTTTCTGCTTTTCTAATCAGCCATATAGTGTAACTGGCCAGTTTATAGAGTCTTTTACCGTTATCTATAGCAGAAGCACTGAGTAACAGTGGTGTGAATGGTGAAGAAATCTTTTATAGTCTCATAGTTATTGAGAAGAGGGGGAAACAGTGCTTGCACTCCAGTTAGCAATGAATAGTGCCACACTCTGTTTCAGCTAGCAAAAAATGCCATCACACTGAAGGTCATTGTATTGGCACCTCACCTGAGGATGGTATCTGGGGATCTGTGGTGGCTTTAACTAATCTAAACAGATCATTTGTTTTTCAACAAAGTAATTGCAAAATTTGTATTTTGCTGACTTAGTATTTATTTATAGAATTATAACACAAATATCTGCATGCAAAATACTCTCAATTATTTCTATCTTGGTGAGGTTATAAAAGCAGGGCGATGTTTGGAAGGTTCTCTGGCCAGGTCACTCAGAAAATTCTACATCCGTTTCTCTACTTGCCTTATTTGAAGAACTTTTTTAGAGCCTAGTTTGTTTCCCCTTGGTACCCCTGATGGACCCTCTGACCCCAGTCACAATGCATTAATTTAGGTCCACAAAGTGTTGAATCTGAAGTTAAGGAAAGTGCCAGCTGCATTTCATATAATAAAAAAAATTGGCTCTTTTTGAAGGCTATAATTTTGTTTTTTCTGAAAATTAGGATATAAAGGCAAATACCTATAGAACTGCCAATAAAGGATTCGAGGAAATAATCCATTCAGCAACCCCGTAGTCTTTCAGAGCTCATGAATTAAAGACATATTAATTCTAAATTCTTAAGTGAGGCCTTTTACTGAATCCAAATTTTACAGACCAAATCCTTTTAGGGATTTGTTCTGCAAAGTTTGGATTCTGTTGAGGGGCCTGACTTGGGGATCTGGAGGGCCACATGTGGCCTTGAGGCCGCAGGTCCCCCACCCCTGACAGACAACATGTAAATGTTGAGATAAAAGAGACATGCAGATTCAGTATGTGGCTTGACAGAATTAATTCTGTTTAAATAACATTAGATGATTTGAAAATAAGCGGGCTTGGAGTAGGAATCAGAATCCAGGTAAAAAAATCTAGTAAGTGATCCTTGGAGTTTTATAAATTTAAAACTTGGAAACTATTATTTTAGCATTTTGATATGTAAGAGTTTGTATCACTTTGAAGGTTGTTTTAAACCCATTCTTTTAAAATACAGTAACAATTTAAGAGTCACATTGTGTGCTAATAGTAATCTTGTGGTTATTACATTTGCACATTAACCTAAAACATGTATGTCTGCACATTTTTACAAAGGGGTTGGAAATGTTGATTATTTTCTGAGATAACTGTTGGATCTGGAATTTGTTCAATACAAGAGTCAGCCATAAGGAAGGTACATAACATGTAGTCAATTACTTCTAAATAGAGTAAATGTTTAATGTTTTTAATCTCCACTAAGCTTGTTTTATAGTTCCTCTGTAGTTGCTTATGAGTAATGTTTTCACTTTTTGTAAAAACTACTTCATAAGAACTAAAGAAAGACTGCTGGCACACAGAATATAAGTTTTCAAAATAAGTTTGGCAATGTCTATAAAAACAAAAAGTGACTACATTTTCTATAAACCAGTGACTTGCTCTGTCTCAGAATGCCAGCGTCCTCTTGCCAGTGCATAAACACAGCTAGTGATGGGAAGAGAAAGATCAGCCACTGGGTCACAGCTGATCTGGATACTGATGGTCCAGTCCACCACGTAGGAAGATTTACATACGTTGTACCTGTTAAGTACAAAGCAGGCATTCAGTAATGTGTGTTCTAAACTAATGTGAAAAACTCAACTCTTACATATTTAATCTGCATTTTATTTTTGAAAGAAATCCTCTCGTCAACATTTTTCTAATTTAAAAATACATTCATTCAATCATTTCAAAAATATTCACTTGAGAGGTGTAAAAATCACAAAATTAAAATAATCATAAAAACTTTGTTTTCTTGTGGATAGGGACTCCAAAGCTTGTTAAAACACTATCTAGATCATTGGATAATGCAATTGACCTAAAACCTTTTTCTGTTTTATACTAACATTTACTAGGGAGGCATAGTGTAGCCAAAGTGAGTTGATGTTATTGTGGGCTGATTCTTCCAAGTGCTGTGGAAATCAGGCCACCTTTTTTGGTTTATTTCCTTATCCACTCAGTTTTTGTAAAAGTTGCAGATTACTATTTATTGCCCACCACTTCATAAACATCTTTCCTACAGGCACTTTGTGAACATCCTCCTTGCAACTTAGTGTGACAAAATCATTTTATTTTTATTTTACATATGAAGAAATTGAGACTCAAAGAGATTAATTATCCAAAACCATGTACTGTAGCTGTGGCAGAGATTTGAAACTACTTCTGCCTGGCTTCAAAATCTGTGCTTTTTACATGATGCTTGGCAGTTTGTCTTCAATAAAGATGGACTGGGTGATCTCTAAAATCCTTTAAAACTTGGTAACACTTCCTGGCCCACCATACCCTGATGAAAAACCCCTATAATTTGCACCCAAGATATTCTATCCCTGGATCTGTCCCTAGCACACAAACTGTTTTGTATTATTAGTCTGTTTACATATTGACCTTCCCCTTGTAGACTACCTAATTTTCTGTTGGCCCAAAGTTTGGAACCCGTCACATATTTGAGGAATGAATGACAAATGAAAAATGACATATTTTGAGATGACTATTAGTGACTGTATTCTACATGTAGCATATTTAATGTGATATCTAAAATAATGGTTTTTATATTTTAAGTACTACAAGTGGATGGAATAGTCTTGGAGAAAGTCCTTAAAATTATTAATACAGTCACCATTAAAAGATAAAAATCTGTATTAAGATATTTTACAGAACTATACTTTTTTAAAAAAGTAACAAGAATGACCCTTGCTTTTACTATAGAAATTATAATACATACATCTATTTCATAATGTCCCAGAAACAAAACATCCAGTTATTGGACTATAGTAGTAAATACTATAGCTGCTTGCTAAGTGTTTCATTTCACTCGAATAGCTGACACCCTTAAAACTGAATGCTTTCTATATTTAAATCCAAGCCAAGACCCACCCTTTAGGATATTGAAGGAAAAACAATACTATTTTGTCAAAAGCAATAATATGTTTTTTAAAAATGTAAAAATACTTACAGTATTAGTATAGAAGAGGGTATCAATTAATTTATACTCAGTCATGTAATAAACTATGATATTCCTTATATAATTTTAATTGACTCCAACTTCTGAGGCATATCTATGTTGCAGTAAAAAATTTGTAGCAAATTTTATCAAAGCTTGGTCAAATTCTTTCTTAATGAAAAGGACCAATTAATACATTTTTGTGTGTTGGATAACCTAACAACAAATACTCCTTTTAAGAGTTGGAATAATGCCATCTTCATTTATCCCTTTTGATGAGAGTTCTGCCTTTTCTCTCTTGTTGGATAAGAATGGTGCTAAAAGCTTTACTTATAAATTTAGAATGACTTACTAGTTTTTATTCATTATATTTTCAGTTTATTCAACAAGGCTGTTATCTGTCTTGCCATGTGCTAGCTCTGGAGATAGAATGGTAGCAAATACAGTGGACAGATTCCTGCCCTCCTAGAGCTTACAGTCTAGTAGTAGCTCTTCACCAGGCCGAATTTTAAAGGTAACACAATGAATGATTTTCAGATGCTTCAAATGGAATACCAGTTGAAAGCAACAACATTTCATTAAGAAAAATTAAACCAAGTAAAGTCCAAATTGTTATACTAATAGTCTTAAGAAACACGAATAAAACAAACAAGCAAACAAAAAATCCTGGGAAAGATTGTTGCTTTGAAACAAAGAATTAAATGTCTGATGATTTCCTGAGAGAAAAAAACATAATCTCTAGTTTACTTTTAGGCCTAAAATTCTAACACTTTTTGCCTCTTGTGTAAGTTTACTTTTATTTTTCCTTGATTTGGATACTTTGATCGTGATGATTTGATTTCAAGCCATATGTCTATTTTATTTGGACAGAATAAAACAAATTGGGAAAATATCTTATTATTTTAATATGCTTAAGATCATTCTTACTTCAAGTAATCCTTAGGAGGATTATCTTTGTGCATAAAATAGTGCAGTATCAGCTAATCATGGACTTTTCTCTATTCTTAAGGTTTTTTTAATTTATTTTATTCATTCAGCAAGTGGTTATCAGGTGTCCACTATGAGTTAGGCATTATTCTGTAGATGCTGAGGATACAGTGCTGAACAAAACAAATTAGTATCCTTTTATGATGAAGCGTATACTCTACTCTGGAAGATAAAATAAACAAATAGATGTATCAATAAGAATACAGCATGTAATGCTAACTACTGTGACTAGTATAAAAATTGGATGATGTGATAGAAAGTGAGGTATGGTGACTTCATAGTTTCAGTGTTCAGGGAAGGACCTCTAAGGAGCTGGCCTTTAGGTTACTGTCTTAGAAGGATCTGGGTGCATTTGTTTGTTTATTAACTTTTTCATTTAAATTTAAGCTCTATGAAGATAATAGTTCTTTTTAGGCTTGTACTTGTAGTATCTCCAACACTTAGAATAGTGTGAGACACATGGGAGGTGCTCAGTGAATATATGCTGAATGCATGAAAGATAAAAGCCAGTCATTTGACGTAGTCTCAGTTGAGGAAGATTTTGCTGTACCGGAGGAAATTTGGCAATGTCCAGAGACATTTTTGGGTGTTACAACTAGGGGTGTGTGGGGATCCTACCTGCATCTAAAGGATAGAGGCCAGAGATGCTATACAAGATAGCTCACCACAAAAATAATTATCTGGCCCAAAATGTCAACAGCACCGAGGTTGAGAGACCCTGATCTAGGGGAAGAGTTTTCTGAGGGAAACCATTGACATGCAAAGGCCCTGTGGGAGAGCAAGTTTGCATATTGGTATTAGAGGACCTCAAAGAAACATATTGGCAAGAAAGAAAATGGGAAGAGATGTGCCAGGGAAGAAGGCAAGGGCCACACCATTCAGGGCTTTGTAAGAGTCGGAGTTTGTATTTTATTTCATGTACAGAATAAAGCTATGAAATGGTTTTATACAGATGTGTGACATGATTTGATTTACCTTTGTAAGAAGATCATTCTGAGCATTTGTTTGGAGAGTGGAAGAATTGAAAATTGGCACAATGGTTAGAAAATTATTGTAATAGTCAAGGCAGGAGATGATGGTGGCCTGGATTAAGGAGTAGTAGTGGAAATGAAGATACATGGACTGATGTATGATATGTTCTGGGGTTGATAGATTTCCAATGAATTATATAGGGAAGAGGAAGCAGACAAAAAAATGAGGGGCACTTGGATTTTGGCTAAGAAAAGTACAGATGGTGATACCTCTTATTGAGATGGGGGTGACTAAAGCTGGTTCCCTTTCCTCGTGACTTCTGTCACATTATATTAAGGAATGTTCTGAATTGTACTGCTTCTATGGAACCTACAGAAATACAAATGAGTGTCGTGCCTTGTAGTTATTAGGCAAGAGGAAGACTGAAACAATATTTTTGTCTCTTACTTCAGTAATCATTCATTCTAAGGGGAATGAAGCAGGACTTACATTACAATCATGCAAGAGTGGAAATAACTGAAACATGAAAATAAGTTACTATCAGTCACTCACACACAAGTGAACTCACACTAGTAGGTATCTGAGTCAGATGTATGGACAAACATGACTGTGTCTCCGTAGTGTTAGGCACTCGTATGACTCTTAAAAATCTGAATCTAGGTGAATAAGCAATGGCTCTTCTTTTGTTTGAGAGGGCTCTGGAGTTTTCCAAGGATCTAGTTAATACTCTTTTTTGCTTTATTAAAGTGCAGGATGTTTTGTGACTCTTACTAGTTTCTCCAGTGTTCACAGACCCCTTATTGAGCCCGCTCTAACCACTTGGAGATCATTGTGAACAACAGGGTAATTTAGAGATGAAGCCATGGGACTGACTCCTTCATCTTACATTGCTACTTTCGTAAAAATGGGAAGGATTTCTTTCGCAAAAGCTTAAGTTCCTTGGCTCAACTCTCTTGAGCCCAAACTAGAATCCCTATCCAATTCATAGAAGATAAAATATTTTCCCTTTTTTCCTGGCTACATGGCATACCTACACTTGAAGGTGGTTTGAAAGGAAGGGGTTTTATTATTTATGTCATTCATTAAACAATGTTAGATAATTTGCTGTATGCCAGGCATATGCTATTTTTCTTTGCCTATTGTAGGTAATGAGGATATAAAAGTTGATAATTTACAATTGTTGCTATCACAGCTATCTCTCCTGGCTTTGGGAGTAAAATATGAACGTAAGATAATGCAACATAATGATTAAATACTATAATGAAGATATATACTCTGTGAATTCTCAAAGAAGGGGAACACTGTTATCAGTGGAAATCAGGAAAACAGCCACAAAAACAAGATACATGAGCTGGAACCTGAGGAATGAATGTTTAGGGAGAGAATGACCTGGGCAAGGCACTTGTGAAGGGCAGAATTTGCATGTGTTGGGAGGGCTAACAGTAGAAAATTCAGTGTGGCTAGAAGTCAGGACGCACGAAGGAAATGGGAAGCTTAGGTGATATTTTGAAGAACTTCATTCATTTCTAAGAATGAGTTGACACTTTATTCTGAAGCCAATGTGGAACAAGTAGAGGTCTATGAGAAGGCTGCTACAATTCATGAAAAAGCTGATGAAGAATGGCAGTGGAAATGGAGAAGGGAGGCTGGAACAAGGACTCTCCTGAAGTACAGCACAGCAGTATTTATGTTATATTATCATTTGTGTAAAATAAATTGTTATGGGTTGAATTATGCACCTCCCCCTGCCATTTATACATTGAAGTCCTAATACCTAGAACCTCAGAATGTGAGCCCATTTGGACACAGGGTCTTACAAAGGTAATTAAATTAAAATGAGTCATTACGGTTAGCCCTAATCCAAGATGCTTGGTATCCTTGTAAGAAGAGGAATTTTGGACAGGGGCAGGTATAGAGGGAGATGATGTGAACACACATGGTGGAGACAGCCATATGCAAGCCAAAGAGAAAAGCCTAGAACATATCCTTCCCTCATGCTCCTCAGGAGAAACCTACTGACAACTTAATCTTGAACTTGCATCCTCCGGAACTGTGAGACAATGAATTTCTGTTCTCTACACCACCCTGTCTGTGGTACTTTGTTACAATAGCCTTGACAAACTAATACAGAAATATTCCTGTATACGCTTAAATCTTCTTTAACAAGGATAGGATACACAAGAAAAAAATAGTGGTTACCTTTGTAGAGATAGTGTTGGGAGGGACAGTGTTGGAGATCTTCTACTATCTATTTTTATAATTATTTACTCATGTGAACCTAATATTAAAAATTTTTAACTAATTAAAATTAAAGGAAAACAAAACAAAGATATTTTAAGGAAAAATTACTATGATTTGTTGATACAATTGATACTGGGATGGATAGTTGAGAAGAGAACTGAGGATGATGTTAATATTTCTAGCTTTGAATGTTGATTGGGTGACAATGCTTTGAAAATTGTAGGAAAATGATGAATTCTGCTTTATACATGTTGAATTTTATGACTGAGATGTGCACTTAAAGTGTATATCTGGACTGGGTGTGGTAGCTCATGCCTGTAATCCCAGCACTTCGGGGAGGCTAAGATAGGAGGGTTGCTTTAGGCCAGATTGGGCAACATAGGAAGACCCTATCTCTACGAAAACTAAAAAATTAGCCGGGCTGGTGCCACATGCCTGTAGTCCCAACTATTTGGGAGGCTGAGGCAGGAGGATTGCTTGTAGCCCAAGAGTTTGAAGCTGCAGTGAGCTATGATTGCACACTGCACTCTAGCCTGGGCAACAGAGAGAGACCCTTTCTCATTAATTAATTAATGTGTTTATTTATTTATTTATTATTTTACTTTTTTATTTCTGCATATTATGGGGGTACAAATGTTTAGGTTACATATATTGCCTTTGCCCCACTTGAGTCAGAGCTTCAATTGTGTAAATCCCCCAGACAGTGCACACTGCACCCATTAGGTGTGTATATACTGATGAATGTTACTACTATATGTGCACTTAAGTGTTGATCAGTTAATACCAATTTGATGGTGAGTACATATGATGCTTGTTTTCTCATTCTTGTAATACTTCACATAGTAAAATGGGCTCCAGCTCTATCCAAGATAATGCAAGAGGTGCTAGATCACCATGTTTTTTGTGGCTGAATAGAACTCCGTGGTATACATATACCACATTTTATTAATCCACTCATGTATTTATGGGCACTTGGGTTGTTTCCACATCTTTGCAATTGTGAATTGTGCTGCTATAAACTTTCTAGTGCAGATGTCTTTTTTATAGAATGTCTTTTGTTACTCTGGGTAGATGCCCAATAATGGGATTTCTGGATCAAATGGTAGTTCTACTTGTAGTTCTTTGAGGTATCTCCATATTGCTTTCCACAGAGGTTGCACTAGTTTTCAGTCTCACCAGCAGTGTATAAGTGTTCCTATTTCTCCACATCCAAGCCAACATTTACTGTTTTGAGACTTTTTGATCAAGGCCATTGTCACTGGAGATAAGTGATATCTCATTGGGGTTTTGATTTGCATTTCCCTGATGATTAGAGATATTGAGCATTTTTTCATATGTTTGTTGGCCTTTACTGTATTTTCTTTTGAAAGGTTTCTGTTCATGTCCTTTGTCCACTTTTTGATAGGGTTGTTCACTTTTTCTTGCTGAGTTTCCTAGGTTTGGATAGATTCTAATAGCCCTTTATGGGATGTGTAACATGTGAATATTTTCTCCCATTCTGTTGGCTGTCTGTTTGCTCTTGTGATAGTTTCCTTGGCTGTGCAGAAGCTTTTTAATTTGATCAAGTCCCATTATTTATTTATTTATTTATTTTATTGCTGTGATTGCCTTTGGGGTCTTCTTCTTCATAAATTCTTTGCATAGGTCAATGTCTATATGAGTTTTTTCACCCTATTCCTCTAGAATTCTTATAGTTTCATGTGCCTTAGGTTTAAGTCTGTTATCCATGATGAGCTGATTTTGGTGAGAGGTGAAAGGTGTGGATCCCGTTTCAGTCTTCTACATGTGGCTATCCAGTTCTCCCAGCACCATTTATTGAATAAGGATTCTTTCCCCCAGTGTATGTTTTTGTCTGCTTTGCCAAAGATTAGATGGCTATATGAGGATGGTTTTATATCAGCATTCTCAGTTCTGTTTCATTGGTCTATGTCTCTGTTCTTGTGCCAGTACCATGCTGTTTTGGTTACTGTAGCCTTCATTATCTAAACAGAAATCTAAAGGTAAGAAGCAACAGCTAATCCAGATGGGAAGGAATCAGCAAAAGACCTCTGGAAGTAAGAAGAATCAAATGGAAAGCACACCCCCAAAGGGGAACATCAGCTCTCTAGCAATGGATATCAACTGAATTCAGAACAGTAAAATGATAGAAGAAGAATTTCAAACATGGATTATAAGAAAACTCAGTGATGCAAGAGAACATGGATACCCAACACAAAGAAACCACAAAAAAAATCCAGGACTTGGAAGAAAAATTCACTAAAGAAATTGAAATAGTAAACACAAATCAAACAGAACTTCTGGAAATTAAGAATTTATTCAAGGAATTACAAAACACAGTGGAAAGCCTCAAGAATAGGGTAGATCAAACAGAAGAAAGAATCTCAGGGATTGAAGATAACACCTTTCAATTAAATAAGTCAGTCACAGAGATAGAGTAGAGAAATAAGAGAAAAGAACAAAGCCTGTCTCTTAAAAAAAAAAAAATAGAGAGAGATACCCGTTCTACACCTAGAAATAGGTTACTAGGGCTGAGGCCAGTCTTAGGGTTCGCAGGTGCCTTAGTATTTCATTGACTTTATTTTATTTTAAAACTCAGGTTAAAATATACAAAGTATACATCTCAGAATTGTTGAAATATAGAGTTTATGAGTTAAAGCATGTAAGTTATTTTAAGTCCAAAAAAAGGTAAAGAATAGGACTAGGAAGAATATGAACATTTATGGATGGCATAAGAGGAGGAGTCAGTGAAAAGGATTGAGAAGAAAAGGTTAGCTAAGTAGTAGTTGAAACAAATTGGAGTTGTGTCCAGGAAGTCATGTGAGAAGGTTCAAGGCTTAGCAAGGTAGGCTAAAGATTCAGAAAGTCTGAATTGACATGGACTATAAAATTATAGATTTTGTTTTAAAATTTGAAATAAATCTTATTTATGTCTTTGGAAGAAGACAATAATTTTGTTAATCTTTCATATACTGAATGCCAAATGATATTTTTTAACACTCATCAGCAAATAATATACAGTTGACCCTTGAATAACACGGGTTTGAACTATGCAAGTGCACTTATGTGGGGAATTTTTTCAACCACACATGGACCGAAAATATTCACAGGATGCGAACCCACATCTGTGGAGGGTTTTGTTTATGTGGGCTCCGCAGGGCAGACTGTGGGACTTTAGTATGTGCAGATGTGGGTATACACAGAGGTGGGGGGCCTGGAACCAATCTCCTGCATATAGGGATGACTGTATTTGTTTATACATTGATATTCTATCATTTATTAAAATGGATAATGCCACCTGAAGCTTTTAAGTTATGCTTCTAAGTATTGAGGTAAAATATACTTTTCCCAGTATGTAAAGAATTATGTTAATAATATTAATTGTGAAAAAATTGCCAACTACAGACATATGAAGAAAAAATGAAAATGACATATAAACCCATCATCTAGAAATAGTCACTATAGTAGGTAAATTTGTTTTCAGTCTTTTTTGCCTACAAATATACATATGTGCATGCATTGAGGTGTTTATACAAGTGTTTCATTTCTTTGCAACTTTTGTACCTAGATGTATATCATGACCAAGATCCCATATCATTGAATGTTCTTCAAAAATAATTTTTTTCATGGCTGAAAAATACTCTACTCTATAGATGTTCCGTAATTGTTTATTTTTTCCCATGTGACATTTAGATTGTTTTTAGTATTTCATTTAAAGTAATTATTAATATTTACCTATAATTCTTATGGTTTTCTTGGGCTAGATTTTAGAAGTGGAATTAGTCCATGAAGGCTATTAACATTCCAAGACATGATGAGTATTACTGTTCCTTGTATGTATTCCTTGATATGTAGTAGCAATTTATTTCTCTACTGACAATGTAGGAAGATGCACATCTTGTTATCATATAAATATTTGCATTAAGAAAATCTTCCCAGGACATATTTAGATTACTTAATATTAGGATGCAATAGTCATGTAGTTCTTATTCTTAGAGTAAGTGTTCTCCTCCTTTAATAGAATCCAAATATCTGAAGTATAATAAATTATTAGCAACATGTTATTGATCACCTTCCCTGAATAATGCTAAGTTTTGATAATGAGAAAGAGTATAAAGAATGGTTCTTACCTTATATTCACATAGAATTTCTTTTTTGGATGTTTGTTCTCTAGTCTATATGTAAAATACATTAAAAACTTTCTATTCTAACTGGGCACATTAAAATTATAAGCCATTGACTATAGCTACTACTTCCTAAAAAAGCACCTACTTTTTCAGCATAAATTGGGAGGGGAAATGCAGTGGGGTTGAGAAGGGTGACTGAGTTATAACAGATCCTTCTATCTAATTATGTATACAGGTGGAAAATGCATTATCAAAAGCGTGCTTAGTGTCTTACGTTTGAAGTGAAAATTGTAATTAAAGAGGGTGTTCTCTCCTACATATTAGTACTTTACCATAGGAGTCTTGTCTATCCTATGAGTTTTAAAAGAACAATTAAAAGTGATGCTGTTTCTGCTTCAGTGAAAGGCACACATTTCCCTCGTATCAAATAAGTATTTTAATCCAAGAAGATTCATTGGCATGTTTTAAATATCTTGACCATACTATTTATTTTAAATTACAACCATAACTTCTCCAAATCTTGGGTTTTTGTATAATCTTAGGTGACCACAATGTAATGTTAGTTTGCCAGCCATATTTCATTATTTCATGATAGCCTATATTTGTGTTCTCAAACTTTAATATTTTCTCTAATACCTATATTTTATTTTTGAAGATAGATGCTGAGTGGCGTATGGGAATACAGTCTAAAACTTGATTGGCTAAATAGATTTATCCTCTTTTTTATCATAGGATTCTTTAGTGCTTCAAGATTCATTTTTAAGGAAGAGAGAATCGTATCACTAATGCTAATGTCTTGATATCTTAATAATTATTGCTATGAATTTTTAATTTTTTTATTTGTCTTGCCTTTTTAATTAGATGAAAAACTACCATACTTAAGGCCAAGAACTGTGCTTTACACATCTTTTTATTTCCAGCAGGCTCCAGCATAGAACATTCAAAATAGTAGATGCTCAGCAAACAATTGTTTATTTACTTATAAAATAAAAGGAAAAAAGCTATAGATTATTACTGTTCATAAATAAAAAACATTCAAAATGTTTGTTCATTCTGGTATTTTGTCTAGACCAGTGTACTGTCTGTTGTGCCACAGAGCCAGGTTCATTTTGATATTTTATAATAGATAAATAGCCATCACTTTTTACCGTTGAGTGAAAATCTAAAAGAAAGGAAATAATGTTTTTATATGTGTTGAACCTTGTATTTGGACTAATTCTTTATTCAACATAGCTATTATCATTGAAACATCACTCTCTTCTCATTTATCTTATCTGTTTTATTGCCATTTTATTTTCAGGGACCCCCGAGAGCCTAGCTGAGAAAGAGAGGCAACTCATGGGTATGATCAATCAGCTGACCAGTCTGCGAGAGCAACTATTGGCTGCCCACGATGAGCAGAAGAAGCTAGCTGCATCTCAGATTGAGAAACAGCGCCAGCAAATGGAGCTGGCCAAGCAGCAACAAGAACAGGTGAGTCAGAACTAGAGACGCAGTCAAATTCCTTAGACATTGCTTTGATGAATGAGTCCATCCGTCCACCCCAATTAAGTAAATAAAAAGGCAAAATCCAAAGCAAACACAGAAAAAAACTAGATCTTCAGAAGCTTATTAAGTACTTTAGTGGTAAGTAGCATAAAAGTAATTATAAACAAGATAAATTCTGATAATTCATGAGAGAAATACCAGAAAGAACCATGGAGAGTCAAGTGAACATTTCTAGTAAGAAACATTTTGAAAGAATTCATTAGAGGGGTGACATTTGAGACATGCTTTGAAGAACAGGTGGGACTCAACAAGTAAAGTGAAGTTCCAATTAGGGAGTAGTAAGTTCAGTTAGGAGGCTATTATAATAATTTAAATGAAAAGTGGTGTGAATCTAAATTAAGCAGAGTAGTGATCATGGACAAGGAGAAGAGAAACGAAAGGAATAAACATGTAAGAGTTATGGTTAGTAAAAAAAATGGGGGCAAAAGGGAGAGGAAAAGTGTTGAGACTCAGTAAGAGGGAGAATGAGAATGTAATCACTAGATACAGGAAAAGTTAGAAGGAGGACAAATTTGGAAAAGGAGGTGGTTTTATTATGTTTAACTGGAGCTGTTAGGTTGTCCGGTTGGAGATATGTGAGAAACAGCTAAGAAATACCAATCTGCAGTTCGGAAGAGAGGGTTGAGCTAGATTTTTTAGGCTGTTTACTTAGAGATGATAGTTTAAACCACTGGAGTAGATAACATTCATTCATTTCTTCAACTAATGGTAATCGAGTGCTTCTTATGTGCCAGGTACTATGCTAATTACCGAGGCTGTGTCAATTAACCAGAGTGACAAAGCCCCTACATTCTAGTGGAAAGAGAGAAATCATTAACAAGGAACAAATAAATCAACAAAATAACATCAAATAGTGATAAGTAACTTGAAATGCAAAAAGAGTAATATGATAAATGCTGATTGGTATGACAAGGCAGTGCTTCTTAGATTGGGTGGTTGGATAAATCTTTCCAAAGCTGTGACCATTGGGCTCAAATCTAAATGACATATAAGAGGCAGCCGTATTAATATCTGGGGCCAGTGTATGTCATGCAGACATATGACGTATGCCTTAAATTAGAGTGGAATAGCACAAGAAATTAGAAAGGCACTAAGGGTGGATCTTTGGGAGATACTGGTATATAGCTGGCAAAGAGAGGAAAATGAACTTATCCAGAAAGAATCAGGTACAGAAGGGGGGCCAGGAGTTCGGTGTCATAGGAAACAAGAAAATGTAGAAATTTTAAGAAGTCATAGGTGACAGTGTTAAATGCTACAAAAAAGTAGTCATTCTAATATCAAATTGAAGGTACTAGGTTTGTCATGTAGATTCTCATTGTTAGCCTTGAAGAGTGAGGCTTCTATGGAGTTTTAGTAGCAGGAATCAGACAATAACTAGCAAGTATGCAGTAGGACATAGAGGCAATGCCTATGAGCTACTATTTAAGGAAATTAATGGTAAAGGGAAGGTATGATAGAGGGTTTCATAGGTTCAGGTTACAAAGAAGGATGGAGCCTCTTTTCTATAGCTAAGTCGCTTTACTGTCCCATGTTACAGGCACAGTCCACTCACCATTTCAAGTAGAGGATGGCCACTATTTAATCAAAGGTATTTGTGTGTCTACACATGCCTGTAAAACCTTCCAAGCAGCTTTCAAAATATAAACTAGCAGTCTTGAAAGAGATGAAGAAATACTCAGATTATGTTTGGGAGCCTCCCCCCCCCACATTATTTCCATTTCATTCTTCTCTGCTTGGTGGTTCATCTCTGCCTGAAAGATGATATTTTTATTTTTAATGAAATGCCTCATCACTTTCCTTAAAGATACATTTGGCCTGTTATTGCATATGGCCCATATTCCTCTTGCTTTTCCCCATGATAAAAGAGTTCAGAATGTTTGCCTGCACCAGTATAAAAAACACCATTCTTTTTTTGTCCTTAATTCTCAATCCTTCAGGCATCTGAATTCTGGAGAATCCTAGGAGCCTCTAAAGATGTGGCTTAGATGGGAATATTTCTTTGTAGAGCATCTCTACTTATTTTGGTGGGTCTAAAGGCACACCTGTCCTGAAAAATCTAAGCAATCACTGATGGAGAGGAAGTTTCTGTTCTTTCTCTTCTGCCTCATCCCTGAAGATCACTAAAGGATTCTAGAGTCCTTTGATTCTACTACTTTCTCAAGACCTCTGACATTCTCCTTAGAATGCTAGAAACCGTTAGGTTCTTCCAGAATTTCTCTCCTGTGTGGGCTAGATGTCCCCAAATGCTACCTCCCACAGCCAGAGAGAAGAGCCGTGGTGACAGCTACAGGTCAGGTTTCTGGAGCCTATTTGGCTCTCCCAGCCGCCCTCTACCGTACTGAGCTGGCAGGCATAGTCACCACTCTGTGTTCACAGATCTCTTCGCAAAGGACATTGAATACTTACTAGAGTCAGGTCGGGTTTGTCTTCTTTCGAGAACTCCTTTCCTGATGCCCCTCCTCCCACTCCCTACTCAGCATAGGACAACCCTACGCTGCATGCTCTAGTACTCCTATGACAGCCCTTACAAACGCTAAGGGGTCTGTTCACTGACCAGCCTTTCTACCAGATTCTGAGTTCCATTCCACATTTATCTAGTCAACAAATGTCCATTGAGCACCAATTGGATGCCAGGTTCTTTCTAATTATTGGGGGTTCAGTGGGGGAATGAAAAAGGCAAAAATCTCTCATGTATTGAAATCTAGTCGAGAGAGATAGACAATAAGTAAACCAGTAAACTACAGTATATGTTGGTAAGTATTATGTTGAAAAATAAAGCATGGAATTGGGGATGAGGGTAGCAGATAGAGGAATATGCTCTTTTAAGATGGGTGCTCAGGGAAGACCTCATTGACAGGGTAACATATTTGAGCAGAGACTTGTAGGATGGAGAGAGTGAGCCATGGGGCTGTCTAGCCAAAGAGTGTTCCAGACAGAGGGGAAAGCAAGTGCAAAAGCCCAGAGACAGGAGTATCCTTGGGAGTTAGGAGCATCTTTGGTATGTTCAAAAAGGCAGTTCAGAATCGGTATGGTGGGTGTGGAGTGACAAAAGGGAGAGAGGGAGGAAATGAAATCAGAGAGGCAGCAGGAGGCCAAATCATATAGGGCCTTGCAGTTGTTATATGGACACTGACTCTGAATAAGACAGAAGGGTTTTGAAAACATGAAGAACATGACACAATTGTATTATTTAAAAGGATATCTCTGATGCTGGCCTGTAACAGCCTGTAGGGAGCAAGGGCAAAAGCACAAAGAGCAAACAGGAGACTGTGGCAAGAATCCAGGCAAGAGATGCAGTGGCTTAGAACAGGGGAAAGTGTGGAGAGGTAGGAAGCGGTCGAGCTCTTGATACAGTCTTAATGTTCCGTTAAAAAGATTTAAATATCAAGTGAAATATTAATATGAGGGAAGAAGGAACCAGACTGGAGGAAAGAATAATATTCTTTTTTTCTACCATCTCCTTTTCTTTCTTTGGAAGAAAAGAGTTTTCTTCTTTTACCATATTCCAAAGGTAAAATGAAAACATTAAAATAATCATAATTATACCAGTGTCCATATAAGAAGTAAAAAATTCATTATAGAGCATGCACAGTGGCTCACACCTATAATCCCAGCATTTTGAGAGGCTGAGGCGGATCACTTGAGGCCAAACATTCAAGACCAGCCTGGGCAACATAGTGAGACCCCATCTCAAAAAAAAAAAAAAAAAATTCATTGTGCAGCCATGTAGACCCAGTCCATCATATGGGTTCTTTATTTTTCTTCATGGTAAATTTTTTTTTCCCTGAGTTTTAAACTTAGAAATTAAGGGATTTATTTTTTAAATGAAAATGATAGTGATTATAACTTGAGAATAAGATCTAGAGTTTATAAGAGTGTGATAAGTTTCATGAGATTAGAAGTTATACCTTCATAAGAAGGTTTTTCTACCCTATATCATGTAATGAAGAGTTTAAAATTTTCTTCTTACCTATTCATTCATTAATACTTTCCATATCACATTTGTACGGGGCTCCATGCAGATAGTGAGGAAAATATACATGGTCCCTATCCTCAACAAATTTATGGTCTTTACCCTAGGAGACAAAAAGATGTTAATAAAAGGAAAACACCAAATAAATATAAAATATAAATGTAAAACAGCATGAGGTATAGCATTAAGTAAATACAGAGGGTGTTATGTATCACTCCCCAATAATAGGGGAGTGATCATGCTGTTCCCTAGGTTAGAAAATACTTAAGATGACTATAGGGAGGGCCAAATCTCCAATTTAGTTTTGGACCTGTTGAATTTGAGTACTTTAGAATAAGTTTCTGGATAAATGGGTCTGAAGCTAGAGAAACAAGTTTAGAAGTCCTTGGCATACATAGGGAAGAGGGAAAACAATGGCATCTAAAATTGAGCCTTAGAGAATTACATTTAATGACTGGACAGAGACATTAAAGGGACTGAGAAGGAATAGACATGAGAGATAGGAACAAAACCATGAAAGTGTGATGTCATAGAAGCCAAGGGAGAAAGTTTAGGATCAAGGGAAAGCATTTAAGTGTTGAATTCTGATGGGAGGCCAACCTGTGAGGACTGAAAAGCACTTCAGAATTAGAAATGGAAGTGATCGGTGACCTCCTTAAAAATCATTTTGATAGAGAAATGGGAGCAGAAACCAGAATGAAGTATGTTGAAGTCAGTGGTGAGTGGTTTGTGGGAGGCAGAAATGAGAACAGTATTTAGCAAAAAACAGAAAATACCAAAAAACAAAAGATACCCAAACTAAGGAGGATATGGTATCTTATAATACTTTGTGTTAACTGAATTCCTAAGTCACAACAACCCCCTGTGTATGCAACGCTCTTGCTGTTGCAGAAAAGGGCCGGCAATGTTGGCAGTGCCTTCTTAATATATCACCGGGCAGAGGGACTTTTGAAATTCTAACATTCCTTTCTGGGAAATTTCACTGTTGTAGTATCTTAGGCTTCATTCATTTTAGGCCAAAGGGAACGTAACTCTTCCTGGAGACTAAATACCTTGTTCATCCTACTTAAGGATGACTTGCTGATAATTTAGAGCCACAGGCACATCTATTTCCATCATCTAATCAGTGTCATAGCAAACTTTAAGAACTAGAACATTGATAATTTCTCCCCCTGTGACTACAATATACTCTTAAATGTTTGATGTGCAATTTCTCTACAGATTGCAAGACAACAGCAGCAGCTTCTGCAGCAACAACACAAAATCAATTTGCTCCAGCAACAGATCCAGGTCAGAAATCATAATTTCAATTAAAAAAAATAGATTCTGTTTCTTATTCTTACATGACCTAACTGAAATGACCTCCAACATAAAAATTATGTTCAGCCCAATTCATGACGTGTCACCTCCCGCGCCACGGGAATCTGTCACAGGCCCTACTGTGCCAAGGAGCTTCAATTTAAACAAGCTAACAATAATTTTCGTCCTACCCTGAGAAGAAATTACTGCAGAGAAATGTTTCATTTTCTCTTTACCTTAATGTTTAAAATGTGCCTGTAAGTGGTCTTAAAAGGGTAGGCACAGGGAACCAAAGCAGAAAGGGGCAGCAGGTTTTTGGTTAGAGATGGCCAGAAAGAAATTTTTTACTGTATGCCCAAGACCCGTGTGTGATAAAGGTGGAGCATAGGGAAGGCAGTGATTTGGAGTTCAAATTGACTTACCCGTGGTCTTGCCTGGAGAAAACAAGCCCGAAGGCTCTACAACCTCCGTATTTTTGTTATGTGGAAATTCACAATGATAAGGAAAATAAATGTAAGAAGGAAGGAAACAACTGTATTGGTAATAATGGGAAAAAATATTGTCAGGCATGTCTTATTTCCACCATTTGCTAGTGGCATGAATTTTGACAAAATGCTTTGTTTCCCTTTATGAAAATTTACTTTATGAAATGTACTTATTTCATAGAGATTTTTGAGGATTAAATGAAATCGTGGACTAAAGAGCCTTAGCATAGCTTCAGGGCACATGGTAAGTGCTCAAAACCTACTTGGTATGACTATCAAGGAACTCAATTTCTGGAGCTATGAATCCAAACCTCTGTAATATCATCCCTCTGGAGGTTACTGTTAGATTTGCAGTCAGCTAATCTGGGGAGAAATTCATCATTCTCTTGAAGTTATGTCTTGAGAATTCCAAATATTTTATTAGGAGTAAATATCGTAAATGACAGAAGCAAATGTGCCAAAACTATCTCATTCTTGTATGAATCATGTTTTATCTTTGCCAACAAATTCTCTCCCATTTAGTCAGCTTGTATCAGGTACACTTAATTTCTTTACTCTGCATTTAACAGCCCAATCAGTGTTTATCCTTTCTTGTTCTAATTGGGATTTTAGTGAGGTGGTGACAGCTTCAGTGAGATAGTGGAACATCAGTGAGATGTTTCAACCAGGGATCTTTGCCTTCCTTAACTGTAATTATGATCAACACATTTCTAATGTATTATTATCTATTCATACCTGGAGTGTGGTTATTCATTTCAATAGTTTAAAACTGTTCATTGGACTTCATATTGTTCAGACAGAGCACACTGACTTTGAATATCTTTTTAGTTGATTATACAAGGTTATCTGCATTTAAAATGTTTTTAAATATTAAAAAGATAATGTATTGAAATTGTTATGACAATTTCTCATCGTAAATAAGATACAATTCCATAATCAGCAATGCGGTAAGTCACTTGGTTTCACTGCAATTTGATGAGGGTTCCAATAGTTTGAAAATTTTATGATTTCTATAAGACTAAGTCCTTTCTTAAACAGAATTGCAAAGATACATTTAAACCCATATTATAAATATGTAGAAGTCTCAATAAACTGTGTTCTGATCAATTACATTAGCTAGTACCTTCAATGGTTTTTTTAGGAATGATTCTACAATTATGACCACCGTATTCACAATGTGGATTTTGAGCCCTGTATAATGACAATAAGTTTAAATGGATGGATTCTTGGTCCATTCTGTAGTACCACGGAGTACTGTAATTTATAAGTCAGAGCATTTTTGAATGAACAGTGCTGGAAAAATTATCTGTCCTAGAAATGATATGATTATAGAAACTGGAATACAGAGAGTAAAGGCCAAGTTTAATGACTTACTCAAGACCACACAATTAGTTACTGGTGGAATCAAGATTGGAAGCAAAGTTTTCTACCTACTAGTATAAATTTTGCCAAGTATGAGAGTTTTAAAAGCTTAGAATTTCTATTTAATCAAAATGTTAAGCAGTTGGCTTCCACAAGTTCACAGGGTGGGGGAAAAAAGTCCCTAAAGGAAGTAAAGTCACACTGAAAGTAATTTGGGAGAAACTTTCAAGACATGTTGAGATATATGCGTATTTTTCCTCTTTCCAGGGTTAGTGCAGATAAATGAAACTGACAGAGGCAAAACCCATCAAGCTATTATTAAAAAAAAAAAGTCTGGGAAGCAGGGAACATTTCAGGCAACAAATAATAAGTACTGAGCAAGACTGACAATCTGAAAGGAATTCATTTTCACAGCTTCTAGTATATTCATTAACTAAAAGCACAGTTTTAAAATATATTTTGTAAATTGTTAATTTGGGACAGTCTTACAAACACTTAATAGTTATGAAAGTCACAATATATTTGAATTATTTAGTCTACTGAGAGATTGTTCAAACAATTATGGGAAGCACTGATGTAGTGGCATGTGTAGAAATAGGAAATTAAAAATGTAGAACAGAACCATTTTTCCCCCCATATAAATCCTTACCATATTTCTTTTAGAATATTTTCTCTTCCTTCTTCTCCTTCTTCCCACTGCCTCTTTTTTCTAGGAAGCATACAGCAAAGACGAAGAAGAGTAAAAATAGAACCTGCTAATGTAGAAGGCAAATAAAATTTGTAAAAAACATAAAATTTATTTTAATCAAAAATGCATACATAATCAAATGCTCACATAAGAATTTACCATAGATTTATTTTATTTGACATTTGAAAATACTCTTGTATTTTGATCTGTTTTTTCTTTTTTAAATATGGAAACTTAACGCCTTGTAGAAATAAACATACCAACTTACATTATTCATCCTGATTGCATTTTCTTAGATGTTTTGTACCATTGTTGTTGCTCCAGCCTTTAGAAAACAATGCATTCCAACTGCTCTTATATAGTCCACAATTAAGGCTGCCTTTAAAATTTTTGTTTGAGTTATAACCACAGAAGACATCAACTTAGTTCAAATGTTAATAAAAGCATACAGCTGCCAGTAGGCAGATCTGTTAGGTGATTTAGATTGATAGTTTAAGAATTAGAGCAGGATAAATTTTTACACTTGATGGATATGTTAAATGATGGGAAGGATAATATTCCCAAACGTTTTCCTCATTCTTTTAGTGAGATCTCTCTAAATGAGAATGTATAAAGACTTAATTTATACATTTATATTCCATTTGAAATATATATCATTCGATTTAAAAAGTATAAATATGTTTGTGTGTGTGCACATTCACATATTCTAATAACCACATTATTTAAAATTTTTCTTGGCCTATTAGTTCTAATTTTTCTCAACCCCTAATGAAAAGAGTGATGCCATAAAAATTTGCAAGTGAACCAACTTTATTTAATCAATTAGGATCAGTTCTTTATGAACTGTTTTTCTTTAAAAAGCAACCTTAGCTCAAAAATTGCAAAATTCTAATTGGATTGAAAATTCAATCTCCATTTCTTCCTGATAAAGACTTTATAGGGTTACAGTCTTCTGCCAGGTTTATTCACATAACTCATTAGGATTAAAAGAAGAATTAAGAAAGTTTTCTGTTATTCTTTGCAACATCATAAATCAGTTCACCTTACAAATAAAATCATGTCATAATATCAGAAACATCCATCTTTCCTCAAGAAATATATCCACTTGTTTAGGAGACTCAATTTTAGGAACACTGAGGAGTTTCTGTTTTCTTTTTCTACTATTTGGCAATATTTTCCTCCAGTATTTTTGTTTATTGACCTTATAAGATAGAACATTTTTGCATTTCCTTTTACTATATCTAGCTAATTTCTAATGTATATTCATACATGAGATGAAATCTGTAAATATTTCAGAGGACAATATCTTTCTAGATTTTTTTTGAGGGGAAAACTTTTGTTTCTCTTACTCTATTGACCATTCTACAGTGCTCATCTTTAAGCAATTGTATTTCCTAATTTCTTTTCCATGTTAAATCAGCCTGTTTCTAATATTGATAATTAGAGGGTTTATGTTTCCAGCAGTGATCCTAGGCCAGTGGTTCATCTTGACCTGATTAACTGACACTAAAGCCTTTTACAGTAAGTGATTGAGAGACTTCCACTCCCATTCCATCATGACAACAAATCAAGTATTCCTGGATACCCAAGTTTCCTTTAATGTTGCAGCTTCTTTTTTTGTAAGAGCCAACTGTATCGGTCAATAAGGTTGCAGCTTCTGATGGGATAGGGTTTCTAAAGCTTTGGGTAGGTATGCAAGAAGCTTGTCCTAGTTATGAGTTTCTTACTTTTTTTCAATAATATTTAATGGAATTTGAGGTTCTTGTCAGCAACTAGTAGGGTTAATCCAACAGTGTGCTCTAGAATCAAATCCACTTAAGAGATTTTTAAGGGCAAATTTAAAGATATTTTGCTTCTTTCAACTGTATATTTATCACGATTCCCATACTGGGGGATCAGTGTTTGAACTTTAATAAGAGATTACAAAAATTTACTGCATTTCCCTCTCTGATTAACTTTTCTAACTATTGTTCATTGTGTTCTCTCGGGAGCAAAAGAATTGGTATTTAATAACCCCCTGTCATTGTTTCTGATTCATAAGGTAAGCATGTGCAGGACTAGTCATAGCTTTGGGTCACTGATTCTGTCTGAGCTAAGGGTAGAGCAAAGGAAATATTTCCATGCTCTTGTATTCTTAGTTGGGCAGTGTGCATTCCATATTATAAAGGAAAGAACTTGGTTCTTTAGTTAGTATAGGATTATATTTATCAGTATGACATACAATTTTAATTATATTAAATTTCTTTAAAGAAAATATTGAGAGCAGGATTCTGGAATCAAATACACTTGAATTCAGTGTTTGCATCTTCATACCTGATATCTGCTGTGTGATCATAGCAAAATTGCTTACTCCCTCTGAGTATCATTATTCCTATCTATAAAATGGGAACTATAATACCTAACTCATATCTGGTTACTTTGAGGATCAAATGGGATCATTTCTGGTGTGTATCAAGCACACAATGGTAATAATTTTTGCCTGAGAAATAAGAGAGGAAGATGTGTTCTTTCTGTGTTTCGATGATGAGCAATTTAATGAATGTTTCCAGCAAGAGGAGAATTTCTAGGGAAAAAAAAGAATATAATCCACAATCTACATGACAGTAGTCACTGAAAACTGTGAGTTCAGTGTTCCAAATTCATATGATTTTAGAACTGTAAGGGGTTTTTAGAAAGCCTTTATTTAGACCTATCTCTCATTTTGACATTTGTAAACCGAAACCAAGTAAGGTTAGAAGATTTTCCTAATGTCACAGAAGTTACTTGCAGAACGATGGCTGGATTTCAAGTTACCAGAATTTTGGCCCAGTTCATTTTTATTAATATTTCACCCATATTCTACCATTTAAGGCTTAATGGCCCCAAGTTCTAAAATGAGTTTTCTTTCCCTGGAAACTTACTGCTACAAAGTGAAAATCCAACTTGACTTATATACAATTGAATGATTAAGTTACAGTCATGGGCTCAACCAATTTGTGATAAAGGTTTCATTTTATTGGAGCCAAAGTTCTCTGAGCTCATTAGAGTTTTGGCAATTCTTGATAAATTATTATGCAGAAAGAAATCCATTGAAAGATTGTATTGAAAACATAATGTTAAAGGTGAAATAATAGTACGTACCTGACTGACCTGCTGATTTATGATTTCTTTCCCTGAGTGTGGTCAGTTGGAAGCATTTTACCTCCCTCAACAAGACCCCACACACATATATGAGCACAAAGGGATTACAAAGTAACCTTGTCCCTTTAGGAGCCTGGAAATGCCAAGAATAAACACCATGCAATTAAGGTAGCATTTCAACCTGGAGAAGGAAATGCATTAACTCCTTCAGCTCCGACTAATGTTTTGCCATTTGAAATAAAATGTACCATAACCGGACAGTACACGGTTCCTTGGCATTCAGATAGATTAGTAGGGGAGGAAATATGGAGATAAAAAGAAGTGGCTGTGAGGATGACTTTACCCTCCTCCTTGTACTTTCTTGAAGCAGAACTCCCGTTTGAGAAGACAGGTAGCCTGCCCGAAAGGAGCAGGAAGGACAACTGACTGCAGCCCTGTCCTTTCACTCAGAGGGGCAACTTTAAGAATTCTTTGTGTTCTCCCTCTCTCTTTTTTTTTTTTAATAAGTCTCCTGGAGATTATCTAAGGGTAGAATTCCAGTCATTCATCTTATGTCTCTGTCAAGGCGAAGCTGTCTCTGTGGGGACAGAGATACGGATAGATTGATAGGCATATATATTTTCATTTTTATTGCTCTAACACTTGCTACATGGCTAAAAGAGTGCTGGAAAGCAATGAAGGCAACCATACCAAGCCCAGTCCTCTAAACTGTGCCCAGTCCTCTACTCAGGTAGAGCAACTTTAAATCTTTTTTATTTTCTAATATGCCTCCTAGAATGTATTTAATACTTCTATATCAAAGATACAATTATAGCATGGTACTATTTCTGACTCATCAACTTTAAATATCATTAACCTGGAAACATGGAGATTTACTTAGCTCTCCGACTGTCACTCTGATATCCTCTCCCATTTCCCTCCCTCACCTCAAGATGTAGTTATATGTGATTTAAATTCTTCTAGTAGATGCTTTTAAGCTTTAGTTTACTTTTACCCCTTTTCTTGTTTAATCAAATATAAATAGTGTCTCTTAACACTCGCCTTGTCAGATGAGGGTAGCATCTCTTCTCTCTTACTCCGAAGTGGCAGCTTCTGTTATCTGTATGTTTACTCTGAATTTAATATATGTGTGTGTGTGTGTGTGTGTGTGTGTGTATGTGTGCATATATACATACACAAACCTATTGTGCTTTACCTATTGTTTAATCTTAAAAGATGAAAATCAATAATGGTGTTTACATTTAAATATAAATGCATGCATTGCTTTCTGGATAATCTAGTAGGGTATTCCTATCTTTGTAGCTTTGTGCTTGCCTAGGGTTTACAAATGCCTTTTCTTCATTTTTTTCCCCTCATGTTATCAGTCTTATTATCTCCATAAATTGCTCCAAACTCTCGTGAATAAATAAAATTGCTGAAATCCCCTTTTCTTTGATACGTGCTTCCTAGCCCTCTGACCCCCTGTTTTTTGATGAATTTATCAAGTATAATAGGTTATATTTATATGGAATTTTTAACTACTCTCCTAGACCTTGAGATTTTAATGTTTTTAATATTCTTATTGAGACCCTAGTTGAAAAAACAGTCTGTATTGCTTTTAAGTCGATAACTATATTGAAGTGATGTTGATCACCGAGTTCTGAAGTTGCAATCCTGGTTTTGAAATTCATCCTGATTTGGGTTCCTCACTAAAACCATAAAAACTACATGTAATGGAAGAACATTCTTTTTTGCTTTCCTTTTTATATTTGGAATGTCAGATTTCCCCATTGTTTTCCTTTTTCTGTTTTCCCATTTCTTTGCCATTTCTGTGTTTCTTCTCCAATCTTTGCAGTGTGATTTCTGAAGTGAATCCTGGGTTCACTTAATCCATTCAGATAATTGTTTAGTCTCTGGCTGGTGTTGCTATGGTCTAAAGAAGAGAGATCTGCATGTAAACTGAAATTACAGAGCCGTAGAACCAGTGGGCTTTTTAGCATTGGGAACATTTTATCCAAATCTGCCATGTGCCTAGGGGAGCTGCTTTTTCACAAATGTAAATGTGGCCGTTCCGGAATCACTGAGATTGGCCCAGAGAGCAGCCTGATAGCAGTTTTTCCCATGACTTTTCAACCTTTTCCCAAACAAAATTACCTGTGGACAAAGTTGAACACTGTTTTTCACTGAGGTTCTGCAGTCTGTATCCTATTAACAAAATAGTGTCTATCAGTGCTTAGATAAGACCCTGGGAATATAATTATCAAGTAGCGGGAAATAAAACCAAGCAAGTCAACAACAACAGAAAGATTTGGAGAATGTAGGTCAGAAGTCAGTATGTTGGTCTAAAATGAACCACTTTTTAAATGTCACCTTGATTTACATATTGGTGTGGTAAAATAAATGCTGTAGCTGGGAGTACTCACAAAATGTATAGAAAGAATTTCTATCTCCTGTTTTTGAAGAGAGGTAACCAATAGGTAGAAAATTAAATGCCAATGAAATTAGAAGAGTGTTAACATAAAATGAGTTATTCTATGAAGAGCACATTAAAATTACATCATGATTCAAGACATATATTCCAGGCATCCCTAAAACATGGCAAATTTGCTTCAGCTCCCTAGACAGAGTACGAACTTCTACCTTTGTGTTTTTGCTGGTGAATTTTTGTGTAACTTACAATGAGAGACTGGTTGAATTTTTGCTTTATGTCTGTGTGTATGTATTTCACTCTATTTTTCTGTAGGAAAGAAAGGAAAACAAGTGAATAAAATGGTAAAGGAAAGATAAGTAGGTAGTTAAGGACATATTTATGACACAAGGATTGTCCCTGGTTTTCCCTTGAAGGAGAAGCAAAGGGAAAAACTGGGATTGCTTCTTCTACAAGGAATATTCTAGAAGTGGTAAATTCTCAGTCTTCATCGTATGTGATATCACAGCAGCATTTGATAAAGTTGATCACTCCCACTTTCTTGTAATACCCTTCAGTTAGACTCCAAAAAACCATAATGTGCTTTTCTTTTTAACGTTCTATTCCCATTCTCAGTCTCATTGGGTGAATTCTCTTCCCATCCTTAAAAGGCTGAATTGTTGTAGTGCTCTATCACCTGACTTCTTTAACTGCACTTACTTCATAAATGGTCTCATTTAGGCTAATGGCTTTATATACTGTCCTGAAAGTAATATTCTAAAATTTGTCTTTCCAGCCTAGATCTTTCTCCTGAACTTCAGAGTTAAATACCCAAGTGCCTCCTCAGCCTATTTGAATACAAACCTAACAGGCACCTCAAATTTCACATTTCCAAAACATATCCTTTAATTATTAACATTTTTCCCCAAACTTCCCAATTTCTCCGTCTCTGAACATGGTACCAATTTGCCTATTTTCTGTAGCCAGAAACCTAGGAGACATCCTGAATCCTCTCATTCTCTCACACCTTACAACTAATCCATCAACAGTGGTTTTATCTTCAAAATCAATCATCTGACCAACTTCTCCCACTGCCATTCTAGTCCTAAGTCACCATCATTTCTCACTTACACTGCTGCAGTAAGCTTCTAACTAAATTGGTCACCCTACTTCCTCTATTGACCTTCTAAATAGATTTTTCCCATAGCTGCTAGAGTGATCTTTTAAATGTGATTGTGCTGTAACCACACTCAAAATCATTTCGTTTAAAATAAACTCAGACTCCTTACCCTAGTCTATTGGGCGGTATTTGATTGGGCCACTGCCAGCCCCTCATTCTCTCCACCCTAGAAACCTGTCCTTCTTGGTTTCTAGGAACGTGCCAAGAATGTTCTTTCACCAGGACATTTGCATTTGCCATTTTCATGGCCTGGAATGCTCTTTTTTTAGTTCATTATATAACTTAGAACCTCACATTGTTCAGATCTCTTCAAATGCCATCCTTCTCAGGGAGGCTGCCTCTGACAGCCCAATCCAAAATAGTCTCTGCATCCGCAGGGCAATCTTTAAAGTCTTATCATTTTTACTTTTCACAGCCCTTATTATCCTCCTTATATTTACTTATCTTTTTGCTCAATCCCTACCACCACAATCCACGCTTGACGATAATTTCTGTGGGGTCAAAGGTTTTGTTCAGGTGTGTGCCTGAAGTCCCAGCTATTCTGGAGGCTGAGTCGGGAGGATCATTTGAGCCTGGGAGTTCAAGTCCAGCCTGGGCAATATAGTGAGACTCCATCTCTTAAAAAAAATAGTAAATAAAAAATAAGAAAGATTTTATCTATAATGCTCACTGCTGTAACCAAATACCTATAATAGTTCCTGGCATATAATAGGAACTTAAAAATATTTATTGAATGATTGAGTGGATGAAAGAATGAAGTAGAACCCATTACCCAAAAATAATAAGCAAGAAAATAACTGTATTTCTCAAGAGATTGGAATAATACAGATGTTTGATAGACGTAAAAAAATAACCGCCCCTCACTCCAACTGTATGTGATTTGTGACCCTGTCCACCTCTTTCAGGTGCATAAATCTCCTATCTTAAAAATTAGTAGTTTCACAGTAGCAATTTCCCCTTTATCCTGTTTTATAAATTTTTAAATTAGTAATCTTAGCCGAGATTTCAAAGCCATGAACTATTTAGTCTACTACCTTTGAAATGTTATTCCATCTCAATAACTTTTTGACTTGTCATTACAAAGAGTGAAAAAGTCAGTATGATCACTTGAGCAGCCCACTGCCTGTGAAGTGTTTGGCACTGTACAGAGGTCATCTCACATTATCATCTTAAGAATTCAGACAATTTATGCCATTATCTCCATTTTTAGACGAGAGAACTGAGGACTGTCTGTATGTGTGTGTATGATTCGGAGACCCCGACAGCTGAGTACTTTGTGAACTGAAAAGGTGCCTTCTTCCTCCCTCGTTTCACTACAGTAGTAATAAGTGATTTAATTCAGATAATCTCTAGAAAATAAAAGTAATTGGTCTTGTCAGACTGAGTTAAACAAACGTGGCAGGGTTTTTTAAAAAAGTAATTTCGTTTTGCTTTCTGCAGTAAACAAGGCAAGACATTGCCTTTTTATAAATGGGGAAAATAAATACAAATAAGGAAAGGATGTGTTCCACATATGCAAATATTGCATATAATCAAACCACCTATAAATGCAAAAATAAAAAGAATGCTACGTTTATAACAGATAAATATCATCTCTTTAAAATTAATTTAGTACTCTGATTATACCTAAATAGGAAATTAAAAGAGGTGAATTAACTTTCATAATACACACATATGTTGAACTGAAAGAGGTAAACTAATGAAACAGGTAAACTACTTTGATACCATATATATGTATTTAACTATAGATTTATATTAATATGTGTATACACTCTGAGTTGTATGTATGTCCACATAGCCTCACTCAGGTTTCTGTGTCTTTTTTGATCACTTACTTTTCCTTTAACTTCTCTGTTTTTTGCCAAAATACATATATATATATTTAATTTTCTTCTCTAATAATTGCCATTTATTTCTGAATACATTCTTTATTCTCTTTCTACTTCTGTATTCCTTTTCATGACTTTGCCAATACCTATATTTGCCAATACCTGCTGCTCACGTAGCCACTTGTGATTTCTTTTATCTTTTTTTATTTTCTCTCTCCTCCACATAGTTCCTTTCTCTGGCTAACATTTTTCTTCTTTCTTCTTATTATTCAGTTGAATTTTGTTTCCATCAAATAAAAAGTTGATCACTAGTAAACAAAGTGAGTTGTGAAAATTGAATTTTGTTTTATTAATAATTTAAAGGTAAATTATTTGATTTTCTGTGGAGTGATGAGAGAGAGAGAGAGAATACAAAAGAAAACGTAAACAGGCTGAGAGGTTTCTCAGAGTGTTAGTATAATGTATTGTTGCAATCTTTTCATGGGAGAGGGTGTGTTGTCATGAGCACCCATGTCATGCAGCCAGAAAAGGAGGAAGGATGAGACTGCCTTAAGGTAAATCAGGAGATAGGAGGTAACAATAAAGTTTTTCTGTTGCCTGGTGGAGGTGTTTAGGATGTGTTTTCTTTATATCTTTATCCGCCCCTAATTGAGGATGCTTTAAAATTGAATGACTAGCAGTCAAAACGTGTTTGCTTCAAGCTGAGAAGAAAAATGCTGGTGTCTCCGCTTCCAAACTGATTGCGCTTTGTACACAACTGACAGCTACAGTCACTTTGAGTGACTGATAAGTGGGAAGCTTTGCCACTTATCAAGGAATGCAGGCTGAAAAGAAAAGACTGGAGCCGTTTAGATGCTTTGGCATGTTCAAAATAACATCTTACATCAGTCAGACTCAGAAGTACAAAACGACATTTAAAATGAAGTAATCTATATAGAAATGTGGTATACGTCTACGTGTGTATGGAAAGGAACAAAAATTATCTCACAAGACAATATCTGCAAAGGGGTGAAAAGAAAGCGTTGTTGTTAAGGTCACAGTTTGTGAAATGAAGCAATGGTTAAATCATTTACACACATTTGCGATGAAATTTCCAAATTTAAAAATATATAACTATAGATCTCCAACATTATTTATATGAGCAGCTAGCTTTGACCAAATGGATCCCCCAAAGCACCTTAATAATAAAAATGTCATCCACTTATATAGATAGTAATTTTCATGCTGAGGGAGAATCTCAATTTGCCTTTCCCCTTTTCCTTCTTGTGTAAATATTTAATATTTAAAATATATGTTTAAAATATTCTGTTATATCTAACTGAGACAACATGGTTATGTAATAAAATATGGTAGAAGTGTGTTTCTTCTTTTAATTTTAAACATAATTTTGAAACTATTCTAATGAATGAATATAAAGATTCACTGAGCTACAAGTTCAACAAATAGGACCTTATAAAAATAACAATTTTTTTGTATTTGGTGATTAAGCTTATGTGTACAGTACATGTATATTGTGTTATAAATTTTCTAGGACATTTATGTTTCAAATATTTTATCTGTGTATTCACACAAGTTATTCTTCCTTTGTAGTAAGATAGATGCACTGTACCTCAATGATTTAAACCCCTTTGCAAACACCATGCTGTGTACTTAAATAACTGGTTTCAGTTTGATAACCCATAAATTCACTTTTTTCTGTCAGACCATGTGTCCCAATTTTAGTTTGGAGACATGGTTACAATAACCATATCCATGGTTAATTCTTCAAGCTTCCTTGGCTTGAGCCTGTGTCCTGGTAGGCTAAACTTAATGTATAGTCTTTTAATTATTTAATGACTAGCCAACTGCATGCTTGAAGGATGTAATTCTGGAACCTACAAATTATTTCATTCTTCTCAATTGCTATAGGATGGAAGACAACTAATGTTTATACGATTGTAAAATCTTTGGGATATGCTCAGAGATAACCATTTGAGTGAGTAGGAAAAAGAATGTGTTAGGACAGGGTGGAACTCAAAACAGTCTGAGGACTGGAACAGGTCCTCAAGAATATAAGAAACTTATTAAACTCACTTTAATTCAGCTGCTATTCTTTTTCACTGCAAAACTTTTTTGAAGACAAAAGCAGTTTGGTGGTTTACATTCTAGGATAAGCTGCTGATCTCATCACAGACCAACACTTTTGAGTAATACTGAATTAGAACATTTTGGTCAATAAAATACTTATTATAGAAAAATAGACTTTAGAGATAACCTAGTCCAACATTTTCTTATGTTTTTAGATGAAAAAGATATGGTCCAAAAATGACAAGGGCCATGTTCAGGTCCCATAACTAATTAGGTACAGACTATGTTTTTCTGGGTTCTACTTTAGTCCTGGTTAACCATTAAATAGATCAAGGGCATAGGTACTCATGAACACAAAATAAGCAGCAATTCTGCAGAGCCCATCAAATTGAGTTTATCTTATCTGGAATTTGAAACTAATATTAAATCTACTGCTAAAGAAATTTGAAACAACATTTGAATGTTCCCATAAAGGTTGTTAAATGACATATTGCTTAGAGAACAATTAGGAATCTTAAATTCTTATTTGCTAAAATTATCAGTAGTTCATTTTGGAAGATATACATACAAAACTTTTTTAACAACGTTTATTTCATTGGTTCATGATGGGTCCTTTTTTTTTAAATGACCATCTTTATGGTGAGCTAGTATCTCTGTTTGACCTATTTTGGATCAAAATGTTTAACATCGTATTATTAAAATCTATAAACTAACCAAATAAAGAAAGGAAAAAAAATGGTGTTTCAAGATGAAAATAACTTCTGCTATATTTCTTCAAGAAAAGTGTTCTTTTGATAAAGAGTAGTTGAAGCTCTTTCACAGTAAAATTCAACTATTTTAAAGGGTCTCTTTGATTTCTTGTTATGTTTTAAAAACCTAAATTAGGAAATGAATATTCTGGCTAAGGAAAGTATTTTCCCATTATCCACTTGATTTTACTTTTTCTCCCACTTTAAAATGATGCCCATTCTACAGCCTCCCCATTTTGGAATATTTGATATGCTTCTATTCTATCATTTATTGAAGGCTTTATCTTTCAGATTCCTATTGTTTTAAAGTATCTTTTCTGTTTTGTTCTGTAATAGGTGCTTCATTCATGTAAGGGAACAGGAAAGCAAGACCTTTTTCTAAATCATTTTCCCCTGAGACATTGAGTGAAGTCTCTTTTGTGATTTAAAAAAAGGCTACTGCTCTTAAATGCATTACAAGCATGATCTTGAGGTGTACAACTACTTCTATCAACATGTCTTTACTTTAACCTGTCTTCTTTTTAGCCTGTCTTCTACCTCCTATGTTTTTCTTCCTCTCTTTTACACTATTACTCAATTGCTCTCTTCCCAATTATTCAAGTGCTCATGAAACAAAATGATTCCTAGACAACAGATTGCATCAGTGAGAATTTAGGAGAAAGGACACAGTGTAGAAATAACCATTCATCAGATTTTTTCTTTTTTGTAAAAAGCCACTTTTTAAAAAAATTGGTACCCTGGTAACATGAAAATGCTAGTAATTCTTATAACAGAGTAATAGTAATAATAGTAATAGTAATAATAATAGTAATAATAATAGTAATAGTAATTCTTATAACAGAGCTTAGAAACCTTGTGAATCTCACTTCTCTCACAATACTATCATTATGGTATTTTATTTATATTTCTCTATAATATTTGGCCACCATAAGGTACAGTGTTAATATATGTAGATCAGTCCCACTTTGAGTAATAACCAAGTAGATTCTAATTCATTTAATAAATGTGTGCTTATCCATGTTGTGACACAACTCAGGTATCCGATAGTTTTCTTCTAGCATCCAGTCTTAATCATAGAAGTAACATAAGAAGGGTTGATAGCAGGGGAAAAAATAGTAAATATCGAAGCCAATCAGTGGGAATTCCTGTGTTATTTTTACATTAAATAATATCAAATTACAAGTTATGCAACCAACTAAAGTTCTCAAAACCATGTATGCTATCACTTTGCGCACTCTGAGATTTTTAAAAGCTTCTGATGCTAATATGTATTATTTTCCCCATTGCTCCTTCTTTATATGATTAAGTCATCAGAATTTTATATTCTATCTAAAATGAGAGAGAGGTACCTCTTTGCTACGCTTTTTTGGTTCCATACTCAGAGCCAGATGGAATTAATATTCTCCTGTTGCCCATCTCCTCCATGTAGCTTCATTAGCAGTGATTTCTTTTCAGTCTTTCTTTTCCTCTTTTTTTTCTCTTGCTTCCATTGTCTTCATTTTGAGACTTGTTCAGAGAAAATAGAGAAGAAATATGCAAAAACAAATAAAATCTTTCAACATAACCCTAAATTTGATGTTTTATAACATTTTTCATACAAGCTAGTAAACAATGAAATGATAACTGGAAAATAGAGGCAGAGAGGCTTTAGAAAAATCAAAATTATCTGAGTTTTCATTGGAAAAGATGAGAGAGAAAACATGGTTTGTGAAAACATATTTTGCAACCTTCCTCATTCAATTTAGATTAACATACTGTGATCGAATTCTGCCATGTCCCTGAAATTATGGACCTTAAGATGTTGATTCCTTTTGTCCAATCTCTTTTTCTAGATGCAAAGATTAGCATAGGAAGTGTTTACAGCCTCACAATGAAACTGAAATGTCTTCATGAAGGAAAATTCTTGAATTTTAAAATTTATTTTACTGAAAATATTTTACAAAGCTCAAGAAATGTATATATACCAGAAGAATTATTTATACACCATTTTGTTTTTTTGTTTCCTCTCATTAGTGTCTTCTAGTAACATTAAGGAGTGCTAATATACTAAAACTTTGATGATTTTTCTATTTGAAATCTTTAACCCATACACACATATTTATTGTTTGATCACTTTTATTGATTCCTTTGTAGAAAGATTTTAAAGAATTATTAAGTATCCTGAACTTTGAGTATGTCTTTCATTTTAAAATATTTTAAGGAGGCTAATAACCTACCTGTTAAAGACATTTTAAATCTTTTACTTTCATAACAACCATCAAGGCAATAAGGCAAACATTATAATTTACCTTTGAAAATCATAAAGGAAAAATATCATCGAGGAATGACGTGAAAAGTTAGCTAGTGCTGTTGACTGTTAAGATCACTGGCATATAGTTATAAGTCTTTTCTCTTTATGGTACAACTTCAACTTAAAGGAGAAGTAGAAAATAACCTCCGAATGTGCTGTGCTTATTTCATTTCTACTCATCCCTTCTCTCCACCTTGACCACTATTAAGTTTTATTCCATTCCGGCTGTGTTATGCTGTACTAAATGTCAGTGGGATGTCTGCCCACATCATCTGTTATAATGATCTGCTCCTACTCATAGGGACTCTTTCACTGAGGCTCTCTTTTTACAATCTTACATACCCACCTGCTTGCATAGGAAATATAATTCTCCCCTTATGTGATCCTGAGCTGGTCTTAATAAACATGATGATGAGAAATGCTCCAGGCCTGTTTTCTGCTCACTATTTAATAGCTTGATAAAAGTGAAAGAGCAGTAATTAAGAAAGAATACAAATGTTTGTCATTGGTGGGGAAAAGAAAACAAAAATCAAGGTTGAGGGCTGACTAAAAAATATGAAATAGAAATTGTATTTGCTAAATATTTTAATGAATAAAGCCACAAGTCATTTCAATGTATGTAACCAACACAACTAGAATATTTTTGGCCTTTTAAAGTTCAGTTAAAGTTGTTGTATTTATGAAAGGTTATAAAGGACCCCAAATTACTATCAATTAAGTAGAGATCAAATATCCTAGATATTCTTCTTAACTGTCATGAAGACATTCTTATCACCTTTAAAACAATGCTCACACATTACTAATAGATTGTCAGAATCCTATGGGGAAAATGTAGTAATACAGCTTTATTTAGCATGAGAGTAAACTGAGGCAGTAATGGTAGCTGTTTCAATCTCGAAGGACCAAAGTAAACTAGAAATAAGAAGCATGAGCTAAAAGGCTACAGGCAGTCCACAGGACTTGGAAGAGCCAAACACTGGAGTGAAAAAGCATTTCTCTGTGTGAGGATGGTGGCCAGATCTTTAAGGTTGCTTTGAGAGGGCACTTGCGAAGAAGACAGGTAGGAAGAATGATGGTATTTTCCTTGAAAGACTATTTGGGCTGTGTACCTAGATCATAGGATTTGGAAACAGGAGACTTTATAATTTTTTAATCGTATGACTTTGGACAAATCATTTCATACCATGGATTTCAGTCCCTTCAGCTGTAGACTGGAAATTTTGGTATCTCTCACACAATTGTTGAGATAAAAAATCAAATGTAATGATGTAAGTGGGCCTTGTGATTGGTGGGGCACTAGAACAAATGTATGATGTTGTTAGTCATCTATTGTTTCCTCCTATGCTTCATCTCATTACTCTGAACTTGAAATTCGAGTAATCAGTATCTCAGAAAGGTTTTTGTTTCTTCCTGGTCCTCCCCCAACCCCCTAGGAGAAAACAGAGCAGGAGAAAAGACAGCTGAAGAATTATGAATTTACTTCACAATTGATATAATTAGCTTAAATTTGTGGCACACGTGTTAGTGTGGTGTCTAAAGGAGTTTGGTGGATCACAACCCTTTGTCCCAAAGTTATGCCTTACACCACATTTTATTATCATGCATATGAAATAATAAACGTATCTATAAGAACAATGAAAGCATGTTGTCTGACAAAACCATTAACCATCCGAAGTTTCTCTTTTTTTGTTTCTTTTCCTTTACTAATTATAATGAATGCTAGTATCTTTGTTGATTTATATCTCTGAATTATCTTTGATCTTCTTCAAATTGAATTTTCGTATTAACCTACTTTCTAAACCTTTACATTAAGTTGTATATGAGCACACTAAATTATGTGATTTACCAAAATTTTATTTTATTTTTGTCATAGGTCGCAATACCTTCTGTGTGTTGCATAACTTAAGGTGCCTCCATATCTTTGGAATCAAAAATTTTTAGTAAGCTTTGAGAAAATACTAGAATAATCTATGTGAAGAATTTAAATCGGTTTTTACTTATGAAAATTTTATCTGGAGACTGGGAAATATTTAAGCTAAGCCCAAATTTCATAAGATGTATTACTAATGATGATCATGTTTGGATAATAGATAGTGAGACTAAGGTTCTTTAATTGTTAACTGATTTATTAGCTATTCTTTGAGGCCAGACATTTCTTTGGAGAAATAACTACTCTTTCCTTTGAACATCATTTATTGGACTCTGTGCTAAGTTGCTGCATGCTTCACCACTGATATTTCTGGGTAGAATTCATTCTTTAAAGGAGCATATGGGAGCAGTTGATTGCTTCACCACAACTGGTGTCTTGCCTCCAGCTGTGTCCAATAATCTGGCATAGCTGTATTTAGTGGATAACTACTAATGTTGTTATTGGTCATAAAAGTTGTTAAGGTACTTAGAGTAATAATGGGCTCTCTGCAGAGTAGAAGTATATAATTTCCATCTGACCTTTTAAATGTTACTGATCTATCATATAACGTAAAATTAAAATAAGTACAAGTTATAACTATTTTATGTCATTTTAAACATTATTTCTGTATTTTTTGTTAACGTTTACTGCATCCTATGTCCCTAATCAGGTGGTGTGAAATGAAGAGACTTATCCTTAATTATAAATAACAGAAAAAGTAATTCTACCAGTGCCACCATGGGATGCATTTTTTAAAACATAGGAAACCTTATACTTCTCAAAGAGAAGTTGTAAACAATCCCATGAAATTTCACCATATATTAATTTATATTTAAATTTAATCTACATAAATTAATCTATAAAATTAATATAGATTTCTTTCCACCAATGTACTTTACTGTATGCATAGATATTTGATCAAACTTTATGAACAAGTGTTATAAAAAATGACACTAAAATTCAAATGTCACATTTAAGAAGATATTGCATTAATTTATCCTTTTCAAAAGGATAGATATTAATAATCCCTCACTATTTTTTCTGCATTGAGATTTATATATATTGCATCAAGTTATCTCAAGCATGGCATATGTATATAGGAAATAGAATATAACTGTAGATGTACCACAAAAAATTACTTTAAATATTTCTAACTTCAAGGCTGAGTATGGTGGCTCACACCTGTAATCCCAGCACTTTGGGAGGCCCAGGCAGGAAGATTGCTTGAGGCCAAGAGTTTGAGACCGGCCTGGGCAACATAGGGAGACCTTGTCTCTACAAAATGAAAAAATTTAGTTGGACATGGGGTGCACACCTGTAGTCCCAGCTCCTGGGGGGCTAAGGTGGGAGGCTTGCTTGAATCCGGAAGTTTGAGACTGCAGTAAGATATGATTGCGCCATTGCAGTCCAGCCTGGGAGAATTTGTCTCTTAAAAAAAATGTCAATCTTCAGTTATAAAAATTAGTCTGTCATTGTTGCCTTAATATTATTTATATAAAGTATTAAGATAAATTTTAGAGAAGTATTTAGATGATAAATTCCTATCGTATATTCATACTGTGGAATATTGTGCAGATATCAAAGAGTAAGAGAGAGTAAATGTACCAGCAAGGAAACAAGACCAATAATAACCAATATAATTATTAAGTGAAGAAGTCTGGTCATAGATATTTTATATACATATATATATAAAATAATTTCAAATGATTTAAATACACACATTTACACACACACACACACACAAACTGGAGAACATATCTGTTCCTTATAGTATTAGTGGAACATGAAACTGAAAGAACTGAATAATGCCACAGTATTAATGATTCAGATAATTCTAACAAAATCAATACCCAGAAATCCCCTAGGGTGGAATTAATGATATAGATTAAGTCATATCATTAAGTTATCCTGAACTGCAAGAGATTTTGCACATTTCAGTACCATATATCGGGGGGTAAAATTTTTGTTCACTAGTTTTAGAACTGTTATTATATTAGTGCCATAGGCCTGCTATAGCAAATTGCCACAAACCTGGTGGCTTACAATGAGAGAAACTTATTCTCTCCCAGTTCTGGAGGTCAGAGTCTGAAATCAGGGTGTCGGTGAGATTGGTTCATTCTGGAGGCTCTGAGGAAGCATCTGTAGCATGCCTCTCCATAGCTTCTGGTGGATGCCTGATAAATCCTTGGGTTTCTAGGCATCAGCCTAGCTCACAGCAACCTCAAACTCCTGGGCTCTGGCAATCCTCCTACCTCAGCCTCCCGAGTAGCTGGCACTACAGGCACACACCAGGAGACCTAGCTAATTTGTCTATTTTTAGTAGAGGTGGGGGTCTCACTCTTGCTTAACCGGATCTCGAACTCCTGAGCCCAAACGATCCTCCTGCCTTGGCCTCCCAGAGTGCTAGGATTGCAGGTGTGAGCCACCGTGCCCAGCCACAGGGTTTCTTGGCTTGTAAATGCATCACTCCAGTCTCTGCCTCTGTCTTTACATGGTTTTCTCCCCTATGTCTATGTGTTTCAAATATCCTTCTCCATTCTCTTATAAGAACAGTGGTTTTTGATTTAGGGCCCAACCTAAATCCAGGACGTTTTCATTCTTTACTACATCTGCAAAGACCCTATTTTCAAATATGGCCATATTTAGGTACAATGGATAAGGACTTGGACATACCTTTTTGGGGATACCGTTCAACCTACCACAGGTATTAAAATTATTTATACATTGTACTGCAGTTATTTTGACTATTGAGTATTTTGTTTCTTTGGGAAAGTACCACCTCTAAAAAGAATGAGACAAGTAACATTGCTTTACCATTTTAGATGTATTTAAATTTTAACTTTTAGTCAGACTTCATAGTTGTTATTTTTCAATGTACTTGTTATTTGTAAAGACAGTGTTATTATTGAGTGATGCAGTCTATATGCAACAGTCCCCAACCATTTTGGCACCCGGGACCAGTTTCATGGAAGACAATTTTTCCAGAGATGGGGCGGGGGTGCTGCCAGTGGAGCTCTGCAGCCTGGTCCCTAAAAGAGACCGGGACCTAGCCTAAGGGTCATTTGTAGCTAAACCATATTAGTTCATCAGATGAAATCTGTACAGATTGCCTTCATCACTAAGAAATTTTAAAATACCACTTTTTCTTATTTTCCATTATTCTTACCACCATACACTAGACTCTTGACCATCTGGATATAGAATTACGTATCACTTTTGTGCTCTGTCTAATATGATGCCAGAATATTTAGTGAATTCAGTTGAATTTTTAAACAAATGATCTTGATTGACTACATTTTTATTGAGTTCACAGTGGTGGCGGGTGTATTGGCATTGTTCTGACATGGTTCTACCATGTGAAAGGTGTAGTCAAAATAGCAAGGGCTCTCACCAGTCAGAGAGAGCAACATTTAAATGGCTGCTCAACTAGTCTCTAGTGATGTTACCTGAGCAATTTACTCTCTTTCCTCATTTCTAAAATACAGATCATATATCTTTGTTTCAGGCTTGTTGTGATCATTAGAAGTAAATTAAAGCACTAAGTCAGTGCCCATTAACAGAAGGTGCTTGATAAATGGTAATTAAAAAGAAAATATTAATAGCAACTATGTGGTGATGATGATGATATTTAGAAATAGGATTTACAATGAAATGATCCATTTTATTTCATTTTGAGGTAAGAGCCAAGATTTGTTATACTGTGTTAGGATAATTACTTTATCAATATAATATTTTAAAGCTTTCCAGTTCTACTTTCCAGTTGCAATTACGTCAGGTTGTTTCTGTTAACATTTTTCTGTTTAATTTTGTTTATGTATAACAGCTATTCCATCTTACGTTTTGTAAGCTATATCAAGTTCATCAGCATATCTTTTCATAAGATACATTTAAATATAGAAAAATATAATCCATCAGAATATACAGAAATATGCTATTAAGCTCAAATTTTTTTAATAAAATAGTTTTTTGCTTCAAAGATGTACAGCAGATGTGTGGCAACGTTGTTGATTTGGCATCAATATATATCAAATGCATAATTATTTTCTGTGCATGTAGACAAACACACTTCTTTGCCTATATGTTAAAGTTTTCACGAAAATCATGCTAAAAACAAAACATAGGGTGTGTTTGATAAATATTAACTGATGGTGCTAAGCTTAAAAATTAAGAAGTGAGGACTATCCAACCCTATTGGGTAATGTGTATTTTCTTCTTAGTTTTATTTCTATATGGGAAGTAATAAGGCTTCTTCAAGTAGCAGATCTTTCTTAAAGTTACACACTGATGTGTCACATTGTTGAAGTAAACATGCAAAAAAAGGCAAAATAAAAATAGACTCTCCTTGAAAGCAAGCTACCTCTTTTGTTTTTATGAGGATAAGAGTACATTTATAATTCAGGGAAGATAGGGCTACACACTTTCTTCATTTCTAATTTCAAGATACTCCCTGAACCTGGTGGACCTGTATTGAATGTGATGCTTTTAATCTTATATAATGCACTGAAATTATACCAGGCAAAATTATATACCACATATATCAAGTTATTTGTTTAATCCAATAAAGAACTTTCTCTTTCTCTCCCTGTGTGAGTGTGTTTGAGAGAGTGAAAGAGTGAGAGAGTGTGCTTGTGTGTATGCATGAAAATTATTATCCCATAATAAAGTCATGAGTTTTTTTGAATAACTAACTTTATCTATTAGAGTACCATAGAAATAATACTTTTCAGAAAAATAGGTCTTCTTATGATGATAGGAAGATGCCAAAACATTCCATTCGTTCTCAGCTTCAAGCTGTTGAAATATTGGACTGTGCAGAAGTTCCATTTAAAATTCATTAGTACTAAATACAATTAATATTATGCTATAATAAAATTTTCAGAACTCATCCAATTTCCCGTAACAACCTTATCTCCAAAATATTACTGCAAAGCTACATTGATACTAGGGTGATTTAATATTTTCCATCCTGATTTAGTCATTTTCAATACATTGGTCACACAGACATGCACAGAGACACACAGACATGTACCACCCACAACCTCTAAACCATTAGAAGTAACATTACATTAGGAATCCTGTTTAAATTGGTGGCATAAGAATTAATGTCATCTATTCTCTAATTCCTATACTTCTATATTTACTCCTATTGGGGTAGAATTAAAATAGCTCTCTTAGAATTTTGGTTTCTTGTAGGGTGCTTGTTAATACATCTGAATTGTGAGTATACTGCAATTCGAGTACATTTTTCAGTTTCTTTTTTATAAAACCCCAAGGGTCTGGGTGCACCATAGGATGCTTCTGTAATTAGGTTTTCTAAAGGAAACCCGAACCTATTTTGTTTGTCCCTAACATCCTACTCTGTGGGAAATGTTTCTAACATAGTGAGGAATGATTCTTCATCTTAGTCAATACAACAGTCTTCCAGCTCTGTGTAGTGATTTCCATGATGACGGTATATGTTTAAATGGAGTGTGTAGTATGGCATAGACACACCGTGTATTAACATTCAGTCACTGATATATCAACTGTGGGGTTCTATGCAGAAGTCCTAATCTTGTGAATTTGTGGTCTAGAGATAGCTACTGATGTTACTACCAGTCTCCCAATCACTTAACTTCAAAACTTTGAATTCATTTTTGATGGCTTTCACTGCACATTCTGTTTTCTATAATGTAATGATTTTGCCATCATGATATCCCTTATGTCTTCTTCTGTTTCGATTTCCCTACCTCATTATCGCTCATGTCTGCAATGGCCACCTAACTGTTCTCTCTGACCCCAGGAGCTTCACTCTCCTGTCAGCTTTGTGCACTGCTGTCAGATCAATCTTCTTAAAGAAAAACTCCCCTAATGTTGATCCGCCACTCAAAAACCTTCTACAGCTACTGAATAGCTATAAAATGCAGTGTCTGTTATGGGCTTGTCCTTGAAGACCCTCTACTATTTAGTGCTAGCTTGCTTGTCTTTTTTTTTTTTTTCTTTTTTTTTTTTTTTTTTTTTTTTGAGACAGGGTTGTGCTCTGTCACCCAGGCTGGAGTGCAGTGGCATGACCATAGCTTACTGCAGCCTTGAACTCCTGCGCTGAAGTGAACCTACCGCCTTAGCCTCTCCAGTAACTAGGGATACAGGTGCCTACCACCACACCCAGCTAATTTTATGTTTTGTAGAGATGGGTCTCACTATGTTGCCCAGACTGGTCTCAAACTTCTGACCTCAAGCAATCCTTCTGCCTGGGTCTCCCAAAGCACTGGGATTACAGGCATGAGCCACCATGCCTAGCTTAGTGCGAGCTAACTTTATATTCTATTAGTTCCTTTTATGAGTTGTTAATCTGGCCATATTTAACCATTCTTTTGTTCTTCACACTTTTTTATATTTTCTAGCCTCAGATACATATATTTTTTTAACTTGTGTTAAAAGTGAGTTAGAACAGTATTCCCTGCTACTTCTCGCCATGTCAAAAATAGTCACATTCACAAAGGCAAAATTGGCATGGCCTCTTATGCATGATGTTCCCTAATTTTCCCAGAAGAAAAAATTCTTCTGAACTCCTATAGCATTTACCATCCTATACCTGTTTTATGGTCCTACTACTTATTACCTTGTATTATATTTATTTAAACAATTTCGTATCTTTTCTCATTAAAAGAAGAATCTAGATAGTATTTATCTTTGTATTTTCACAGCATATATTTGAGTCTCTTGTGAGAAGAATATTAATTGCTCAATAAAGGCACCAATTGAAAAGAATTAAAAGTCCTCAACTTTCTCATCTATAAAAGGTTAACGTAGAGAACAAAACTTTATTCTCTGAAAATAAATGGTGTTTTAATCAAATCAGGAATCTTTACAATCAGCAACATTTTCAGATTGTTTTCTTGAAAATTTATAGACATGCAAATTAATTTCTTAGTGAATTCCTTAAGAACTATGAAAGTGCCTATTTTGAAACGCTGGTCTCATTATGTTAAATAAAAAGTCGCTGCAAGGAAAATGTAATCTTAAAATAAATGGATACATGTTTTTATTATTTTATTTTTAGGTTTACAAAAGAATTTCAAAGCTAAAATTCCGGCTATGAAAGTAAAATGATCCTATAAATTATGAGATTTTTGAAAATGTAGTTAAATTATAGCACATAATTATTGCTCTCGGTATGTTCTACCCTTATCTTTAGTGGAGAAGTCCCTGGCCTATATCATAATCCAAAATTTTATGGGACTGCAAATGAAAGCCATTAATATTCAGTCGGAATCATGCTCCTAAAACCCAGAGCAATTCACTAATGATAGACAGGACTAAGGGGCTCAACAGATAGGAATTTCTGTAGTTTGTTTTATTCAGAAGCAGTCTTAAAAAATCTAGCCCTATGCTAGGTCTCTCTTGAAGTCTACTGCCTAGTACCAAAGACTGGATGACCCAAAGCACCACCCTAGAGGCAAAATAAATCTCCTAATCAGCAATGGATGCTGATACTATGAATAGACCTTTCATTAGGATTAAGCAGAAGGCACATGCAAGTGGCTAAGGCCATTCTTCAGTAGAATAAAACTTAAGTCTGACCCTGTAACCCTATACAAGTTGCTTATTTAATACTTTATTTCATAACTGTACAAATAGGAAATCTAGTTTATGTTACTGTCTGTTTGAACATCATAGAGAATTTTTTTAAACTATGAGTTAAAATGTCTTTAAATGTCTGAAGTGTGATTTGTTACTATATTAGCTATGGATTGCATAGATATAGATATAGCTATATCTTCTATCCCATTCAGTAACAATTTCAAATTTGTCTGTAATAAAATTGGATTAGTACTAAAATATAACATCCACAGAGAAGTAAGTAGTTTATATCAACATAAAGATGCTGGCCAGGCGCGGTGGCTCACGCCTGTAATCCTAGCACTCTGGGAGGCTGAGGTGGGCGGATCCTTTGAGTTCGGGAGTTCGAGACCAGCCTGAACAAGAGCAAGACCCTGTGTCTACTAAAAAAAAAAAAAAAGAAAGAAAGAAATTAGCTGGACAACCAAAAATATATAGGAAAAAATTAGCCGGGCATAGTGGCACATGCTTATAGTCCCAGCTACTCAGAAGGCTGAAGTAGTAGGATTGTTTGAGCCCGGGAGTTTGAGGTTGCTGTGAGCTAGGCTGATGCCATGGCATTCTAGCCCAGGGAACAGAGTGAGACTCTGTCTCAAAAAAAACAATAAAATAAAATAAAGATGCTATTGGAACACTTCATTAAATGTAAAAATTCTCAATTGTTAGTATTTTAAAAGTCTTAAAATACATAATTTTTACAGAATATTTTAAAATACTGTTTATTTGAAACTCTTTATATTGACTTCATGTGTTTTAACTTAAAAGTGTAGTCCTATTTTGAATAAATATATTTTTATTTAGTGCTAAAAATATTCAAAATCATTTGTCATTCTACATTTTAATTTTTTTCATCTAGCCAGAGTTATCAAGTGTGGTATATTTTTGTTCCTCTGTAGTTTAAGACTTTCTGACTTTTAGATGCTTCTGAAGTTTTGTTGTAAACTTCATGAGGCCATGCATTTGACATGCTTTCACTTAGGTTAGTCCAAACTACCCAATTCTACAAGAATTTTATCTTCTTAACTAGATAGAATTTATCCAGCAATGGACTAAGTATCTTATTTGTGGGATTTATGTTCATTCTAATAAGATTTGGTCTTTAGTTTCAATAGTGTGTATAAGTGCTAAACATAATATTTCATACTAGGACCAGTAATTGGGGAAGATCATCAGACAACTGTAATTTGTACTCTTTTATCTACTTTTATGGCTGACTCATATAGTTTTTTTTTTTTTTTTTTGCCCTCTTTGCCATTTGTTTACTATATTCCAAATTGTTTTTAAACGGTTACACAAGGGATTATGTCCCTTGGGAATGGTCCATTACATTTTGAATATCAGTGCCATTCCAAGTTATTTCAACCATGGCATTAATCTCACTTAAAGCAATAAAAAGCAAATAGTGGTAAGAAGCAAGATGCATAAAGCATTACTTTAAACAGTTAAAAAAAAAAAAAAGATGTTAAATGTTCCCTCTCTAGGAGCTCCTGCAGCTCTTGATACATTTGTGTGCAACTGAGCAAGAGAAAAGTAGCAGTGGGATTATTAGTGGAGAAAGAAGCTTACAAGGAACATGAAAAGGAGACCGCTTCACATTCTGCCTCCTTTCTTCCTGCATGCAGTTAAAAAGAGAGAATCATTTAAACAAGCTCCTGTAGAACTCCCTTTTATTGGTTCTTTTCTTACGTAAAGTTACCAACAGGTTCATTCATAAGGTGATCTTGAAGGTTGTTTCACTGTCACTGAGCCACAGTTAAGATGGTTTGTAAAGGGTACCACCCAAGTATAAAGATGCCTGGTAGGAAAATAAGGCCTTTATACAAAAAGAGCAGCAGCCCATCAGATCTTTCCCTTTCAAACCAGGCAGGTCCCCCCTCAGAAAGATTAATTACAGTCAGGTTGAGAAGACAGCCTTGCTCTGTGTGTGTGTGTGTGTGTGTGTGTGTGTGTATGTGTTTTCCCCCTCAACATTAGAAAGATAAAGGGAGTGATTAGTGTGCACAAAGCCTCTGATCAAACTAGCTCAGAGGTTTGTGACAGGAGGTTCAAACACTTTATGGATCACTAGTGCTGACAGGTAGATCACACAGGCCTTAAACAGATGTTTAGTGAGAAGATGAATGTGTGAGATCTCAAACACGCAGCACTCTTTTACTTGGCCACTTTAGTCTGTGAAGTATTAAACGTTGCTAAAGAAACTACTTCTCTAAAAAGGGTGAAAAAGTTACTAACAAGCCTCCATGAAATCTCAGCCTTTCTTTTATTATCAAGATTTAACACAGCTGAGATTTGAAAGTTATGAAACTTTCTACAGGAATTGACGAACATGACCACACTTTATCTTCGAGTATATGAAATGCTTATTAATTAACTCATGACTGTTTCTGCCTCATGAGCTATATTTGAGAAGTTTAGTTGGAATAAGTAGAATATTCAAGGCAAATTAAATTTAGCCAAAATCCAGAAATGTTAATGTAAATATCTTTTATATTTATAATATACAATTTGATATTGGATGAAATCTTTCATGATCTCATGAAAATACACCAAACATATATATTTACCTGAATTTTCATAGTGAATTATGTATCATTAATAATTCTTTACAAGAGTGTATAGCTGGCTGGGCGCAGTGGCTCACGCCTGTAATTCTGGCACTCTGGGAGGCTGAGGAGGGCGAATCCTTTGAGCTCAAGAGTTCAAGACCAGCCTGAGCAAGAGCGAGACCCCGTCTCTACTAAAAATAGAAAGAAATTAGCTGGACAACTAAAATATATAGAAAAAATTAGCCAGGCATGGTGGTACATGCCTGTAGTCCCAGCTACTCAGGAGGCTGAGGTAGTAGGATTGGCTTGAGCCAGGAGTCTGAGGTAAATGCTGTGAATGCCTTCTGTTTTCTTCTTCAACAAGACGTAACCTGTATATATTGGAGGTGAATGTGTATATGCATGTGTGTATATGTATATATGCATGTATATGTATGTGTACATCCAAATACAAAGTGTCATCAATTATTTTTTTATTTCATTATATCACAGGGACCTGAAATTTCTATCAGTTGGATTAATATGTTTTGCTGATAGTAACAACTTTGCTAGGTATCATTAGAAACTGTCCTTACGTTATAACTTATAGAAACATACAAACTAGTAGAAAGAAATATTCTACAGAGCCTGGCACTTTTAATGCCTTAAGGCCATGGTGCTATGAGAATATCCTTCTCATATTAATGTTAGGAAAACATTTATACATAATTGACAAAATAAGGGAAAATAATTGGTTTTGGATTATCTAATGACAATTTTTCAACTCTTTTGATATTAACTTTAGGTTATTTTTTTAAAAATTTTATTTTAATGTTTTTGGTAGAGATGGGGTCTTGTTACAGTGCCCAGGCTGGTCTTGAACTCCTGGCCTCAATCAGTCCTTCTACCTTGGCTTCCCAAAGCACTCCAATTACAGGCATGAGCCACTGTACCTGGCCTTAAATTCAGTTTAAACAAGATATGGCTGTCAGTCTTATCACCACTAATAGAAAGATGATCATTAATGAGCTCATAGGCATAGAAAATAATTGTGAAGCATTGTGTATGAGAGCACTTAAAATAATAAAAACTTTACACACATGCAAAAATATTAGAAGAGGAGGCAGGCGGTATTGGAGAAAATAGAAAAGGAAGATAGGAAGCAGAAGGAAAAGAATAATCATTATTTAATGAAAAAGACCATGTAGTCTGCCTGCTTCTATCTATTATAGTATTATCTGACTGCCTTTTTAAAAGCACATATATTAATTAATGCACAATCTATTTTTAGTTGTGTTGCCAAAATTATTGACAATGTGAAAGTGTCCTGTACATTTAACCAATACTTACTGAATGTAGTATTTGTAGGATACTTTTAACATTCATAGGCAATAAAAGATGGGTGAATAACATGCTGTCCTTGTTCCTAAGAATTTTAGATGTAGGGACAAAAGGTTCTTAATAGTATTGGAACTCTTGTTTTGATAACATTTCTCAAACTGTATCATGGTGAGTGTGTGTGTGTGTGTGTGTGTGTGTGTGTGTTTCCCCCAAGAAATGAAGGGGGAGCCTTTGGTATATAGCTCAAAATTTTATATTAAGAATCACTTTGTCTATCTCTAATTTAGTCTGTCCAAATATGTACTGAATTTCAGTCACCTTGAAGGATTCATTCCACTGAAGTTGACTTCTTAGTGTCTGGGATGTCAGATGGGAAACAATTTTACCTCATTTAATTTTCTGTCCTTCAGCTTTTTCACTCCCTGATTTTTTTTTTTCCTTTAAAAAAAGATGTAAGAGTTGTTTGTAAGCAACTTCACAATTATTTCTTACCCAGAGTGTGGGACTGCCTGTTTGAATGTTTCCAAGAAAGTATTGTTCTTATGTGACAACAGGTCAGAAAGACTCTGCATTAATTACACTAACATATGGTTATTAACAGATTCTAGCTCAGGGAGCAATACTTTACAATGTTATCTTCCACATAGTCAGATGTTAGCCATATTGTCAGTGCTGGCAGCTATTGTTTCACTCATTTACTTCACAGAGCTAATTACTCCCTAATAATAACTTTACCTTGGAGTTTTTCACTTGCTTGTGCCAGCAAACCTGTTCACACTACATATGCTAATTATTGGCACTTATTCATTATGTTAAGATAGCTTTAAGTTCAAGCTGTGCAGCCTGGCTTTCGGTATGGAGCCAGCTGGCTGCAAAGTTCCACCTTTTTTTACTAAAGTCATTAAAAGTTTTAATATGGACCCATCTTGTTCTCTTTACAAGATTCAGTCTTTCAGGAATTCAAATGAATGTGCAGTTACTCATGGACAATTGCAAATTATAATAAGGTCTTTGGTTTCTTGAGAAATTCTAAAAGCTTGCACTCATTGTGGCCTTTTCTGTTAGATTAGAAAAGATGAGTGAATTGTTTTACATTTAAACTATATGATCACTTTATCTGCTTGATTACTCCATACACAAACATACATGCATGTGTGAGCACACGCACACATGCACACACACACACATTCTCTTTTTGATTCGTTTCCCTTCAGAATAAGTTTAACTCACTGGTAGTAATTAATTTTTGCATGGCAAAATGTTACAGAATCTGGAATTCTACTGTTTGTGCAACATCCTCTCTAAAAAATTTTTTCTTATCATTTCAAGAGACTTAGGATTAATGCCAGGGCCAAAGACTGTGCTTGAACTCTATTCAGGATTCCCATTGATACCAGCAGGAGTTAATATTTAAGTGTTGTTTTCAGTCAAAGTAAAATATGGTTTCTCTAGTTTTAATGAACAAATAGCTTCATTTGGTTCCCATCCAAATATAATTAGTAACTACCACCACTCAATTAAATACCCAACTTTGATGAGTATGAATCAAAATGGATTTGACCTTTTAGTTGGTAAATTTTGGGGGGAGGGGTTCATCTTTTGACACCTACAAATGAATGTATACTCAGACATAAACTGTCTAAAATTAGATTTATCTTAAAAAGATAACTTTTAAAAGAGTCAACCTCCTGATCTTCACCTTGAATACTACTCATCTTTTAGATTATTTAATATTGCATGTAGGCGCTAAACACAAGAGTCCCAAAATATGAGTATTTAATAAAAACTGGTGTAGACATGTATTATTATACTTAAGAGAGAAAATTAGAAGATATGAATCTGTTTCAACCATAGGCAAAAGCAAAAGGCTTGAGTTAGATTATCAGCTGTGTATTCCATGAGATAAATCTTAAAGTTTTTTTTCTCCCACTTATATTTTGTTACTCAGCAATTTGCTACTAGAATTCTCAAGGGTAATATTTATTTTTAGCCTATAGAATGCCAAATACCAACTTCCAGTGCTTTTAAGGATTGGTGTAATTTCGTGTGTTCTGGGGTGTGGAAAAAGAATACATGACAACACATGGAATTAAAAGAGAAATGGAAGAGAATGGCAAAATCTTTTGGTTTTAACCTACCAAGCACTCCCCTGGTGGGTGGTGGTAATGGTTGGAGGGAGCCAGTACAAGTTACTAGGATCTTGAGAGGAGGCTACATGTCAGTACAAATACACTCTTGCTAGGGGTTCTAAAAATGTTTTCACTGGAATATAACCTCTATCAAAGGTCTTGTTTACATTTTAGATATTTATACAATAATATGGTTGGCTGATGAAATAGCCAGGGTTGACAGAATTAATAATTAGCTGTTAGGTCTAAATGTTTACCCTAGTTGGGAAATAAAGATGGTATTTGAACTTGGTGTGTTTATAAAGATGAACAATTTACATGTTAGTTTAATTTTTCAATTATATGAGTTATCCATTACTGTGTTTCTGATGAAGAGAGGAAAAGATTCGGAGAGAGTGATAAACAATGTTAATAAAAATAAATAAGGGGTGCTTTTTATTTAACAAAAAGTTTTTCAAGAGACCTCAGAATTCTAATTTCTGCTTTTCCAATTTCTGTGAGTAAACATTTGTTTGTGATTTGTTGCTATATGAGGTCTGTTGGAGACAAGAAAACTTGTGGTTGCTGTGCCACAGGTATTGGCACATGCTGAGCATTTCCACAGTTTCTTTTCAGAGTGATTAGAAAGTTAAATCAAAATAAAATAAAATAATAATTGCAATGATTAAGTGTAACAGAGAAGTCTAAATAGGCCACCTGAAATTCCTTGAAGCAATTCGAAAATCTCTTTTTTCATAAGGAAATTACAGATAGAATAGGAAAAATAGTTTAGTGAAAATAGTAAATTTTGCCTTTTAAACTTCTACATTCTCCACGAAAAGTTATAATACGGAGATATATGTACGTGTTTCCATTAGAGGCTTTTGAAACTTTAATTGGCTATCAACATAATGATAACATTTAATGATACATAAATAGCCACAATAGACTGAAGAAGAATTCATTTTGGCTAGTCCCTGTTTTCTGGGTAATCTAGTTTCATACTTTTTATTTGGCTTGGATAATTTCTGTCACCTTGATTCTTCTCTACATGTTTATATAACCCATTCCTTACTTCATCAAGGGGGAAAAGGTTTGATGATTCTTACCCTCTCTGTGATGTTTTAACATTTAAAATCACAGTGGCCACTATTCAAAGGAGAGAGTTTTTGGGAATCCTTATGACCAAGAGAATATGCTTAACTTTTATTACCCACACCCCAAATTGTGAGGCCTCTACTTGCAGCATTGTGAAGGAGTGAGTGCTCAAAGGCTTTTCAAGCTTCACAAAACAACTAGTTTCTGGATAGAAATGCTTCTTAATGCATTTTTGCTCTTATGAGAATTAAAGCAAAAATCTTGACAGATAAAAATAAGAAAAATCTTTAAGATCAGTCCAGAACATAGACTGCCGACCACAATAAGCTATCACAAAAGCTGGGCTTACTTGCAGTCAAATACAAATATCAACTTTAGGATCAGAGAATAAGCTTTAGATTACCCATAAGATGATGGTACTTAACCCAAGACTCCTTCATTATGTTTAGATTAAGTTATGCTACAGTAACAAAAAAAAAAGCCAAAATCTTAGAGATACAAATTTTACTCATGTTAAGTTTGTTGTATGTCAGCAGCAGCTTTGCTTCGTGTTCTCTTCAATCCAAGATCAAGGCTTAAAGTGCAGCTGTAGTCTGGGACATGATAGTCTAACAGCAGAGAGAAAAAAGAGTGGAGCAGAAATATGCAATGGCTCTTAAAATATTTCCCATAAATTACACATATCATTTCTTCTCATGTCTTATAGGCCACAGCAAGTCCCATGGCTAAGCCTGAGCCTGAATGGGAAAAAAAATTCTCCTACAGGGACCCTGTAAAGTAGGGCATCAACTATTTTAAAAATAAACTCTACTACAGTGGGTGTCTTCAAGCTTGACAAAACAACTAGTTCATGTGCTGAACAGTGATTAGTGCATATGTATGTAATCCAAAGAAGCCAGGTAAGGAACCTTTGGAAAAGAGCTGGCAGGAACAGTAATCCCCAGTTTCTCACATGGGGCTAGGAATACTTTGTGTTTCCACCAGCCAGCATGGAACGACTCCTAACATACAGAGCATTGGGTTCAATCTTCAGGAAGGGTATTGGTTCAGTAGGAGAACCAAATTAACTTTAGTTTAACAAGCTATTCTAGACCTGACCTAAAGAAAAGGTATAAAGTAAGACTTGAAAGGATCAGACTGTTCCCAAGTAAATAAAGTGCATCCCAGAACAAACCCCCAAAATAAAAAGATTACAAAAAAGAAGACAAAATTCAGAACATTTATCATGTGATCAAAATTATTAATAGCATTGCATATAAAGCAAGAAAATGATAACACACAATTAGGAGAAAAATCAGTCAATAAAAACAAAACCAAAAACAGCACAGATGTTAGAATTAGTAGGCAAAGATGTTAAAACAGCTGTTATAAATATATTTACTATGTTCAAGAGCATGATGAGGAAATAAATGGGAGCTGTAAAAATGTCCCAGATTGAACATTTAGAGGTGAAAAGTACAATATCTGGGATGAAAAATGTACTGGATAGGATTAGAAACTGCAGAAGATAGGATTATTGCATTTGAAAACATAGCAATAGAAACTATTTACAAATAAAACAAAAAGGCTGATAATAAATAGAGTATAATGAGCTGGAGTGAGGAAAGTGGGAGGCAGAAAAAAATCTTTAGAGAAATAGTGTCCAAAAAATTTAAAAATCTTTTATTAACCATAACCTCATATATCTAAGAACCTCAAGCAAAAGAAACATAGTCAAATTACTGAAAAGCAACGATGAAGAATAAACCTTTTGCAGCCAGAGATAGAAGACACATCCATACAGAGAAAGTAAATTGTTATAAGATTCTTCTTATACTGTATATGAACTGATGTGATACCATTTAAAGTAGACTGTAATACGTTAAATAATTATACTATAACTCATAGAGCATCCACTAAAATAAAACAAAATTAAAAGAAATACTTAATAAGCCAATAATGGAGTAAATGGAATTATAAAAATACTCCAAAAGAAGAGAAGAAATAAAAAGGGAATGAACAACAAATGAAATAAATAGAAAACAAATAGCAAGATTGTAGATTTATTTACATCCATGCCATTAATCATATTAAAGATAAATGATCTAAAAACACACTAATTAAAAGTCAGAGATTGTCAGATTAGGTTAAAAAATAAAAAAGCAAGACCCACCAATATGTCTGTCATCTGCAGGAGACCACTTTAAATATAAAGACTTAGATAGTTAAGGCAAAGAGTCAGGAAAAGATACCCAGTTAACATTAATCAAAAGAAAACTAAAATATCTATACTGGATATAGATTTCAGAGCAAGGAATATTACCAAGGATATCAAGAATCATTTCATAATGATAACTTGGGCAGTTCATCAGGAGAATTTAAGAATTCTTAATGTTTATGCACCCAATAACAGAGTCCCAAGTTACATGAACTGAAAATAAACAGAATTAACAGGACAAAAAGAGAAATTCACAGTTACACTTGGATATTTCAAGAATTCTCTCTTAATAATTGATTGAAGAAGAAGTTGGAATATTATTAAGAGTTGAGTGACACTATTCACCACCCTGAACTTATTAACATTTATAGAATCCAACAGAATAATTTTTTTAATGTGCACATAGAAAATTTACCAAGCAGATCATATTCTCCGTCACTAAAAGTTTTAATACATTTTAAAGGATTAAAATAATTTAAGCTATTTTTATGATCACAGTGGAATTAAATTAGAAGTCAGTAAGCAAATAATATTTGGAAAATCCCAATTTATTTGAAAACTAAATAACACATTTCTAAATAACCCATAAGTTAAAGAAGAAACCACAAGTAAAATGAGAAAATATTTTTAACTGAATGAAAATGAAAACATAACACATTACAAATTTCACGACACATAGCTAAAGCAGTGCTTAGAGGTATATGTGTAGCATTTAATATTTAGAGAAGTAGAAAGTTTTAAAATCAATTACCCAAGCTTCCTGCTTAAGAAATTTTCTAGAAAGAGATGAGCAAGAGAAAATTAAAGCCAAAGGAAAATATAAAGAGTAGTAATAAATAAAATGTAAAAGGGGAGAGAAAAAAGTGAATTTAAAAGTTGGCTCTTTGATATCAATAAAATTGATAAACCTCTAGCTAGACTGCTCAGGAAAAAAAAAAGTTGACACAAATGAGAAAATATAGGAATGTGGAAAAAGACATCATTGCAGATTCTACAGATCATGAAACAACAAGAGACTGTTAGGAAAAACTCCAAACCCATGAATTTGACAACTTAGAGTTAACAGATGCCTTCTTTGAAAGACAAACTACTGAAGCTCACTCGAGAAAAAATGAGTGCCCTGAATACCTCTGCATAATAAAGAAATTGAATTGTCAGTTAAAAATCTGTCTGCACAGAATATTCCAGGCCCCGATGGTTTAACTGGTGAACTATCCCAAATCTTTAAGTAAAAACAAACAAACCCCCAAAACCAATTCTACACAGACTTTCAGAAAATAAAAGAGGAATGATTAGTTCCCCAAACCACATGAAGCTATATCAAGGAAAGAACCACAGACCAATATCCCTCACAAACAGAGATGTAAAATTTCTTACAATTTTAGCAATCTAAATCCAGTGATATATAAGAGGAATAATACATTGTGATTAAGTGGTATTTTTACTGGAAATGCATGGTTGGTTTATCCTCCAAAAATAAATAAAGGTAATTCACTAGATTAATAAAATAATTATCTATTACAAATAGCTTACCAGTAGAATAATCATCTTAATAGATGCAGTAAGAGCATTTGACAAAATCCAGCACCTGTTCATGGTAAAATCATATCAGCAAACTAGGAATAGAAGGAAGTTTTCTCAACTTGATAAAGGATTTCTAAAAATAACTTACAACTATCCTCATATTTAATTTTGAAATATTGAACATTTTACCCCTAAGATCACCCACTCTTGAAATTTTTATTCATCATTGTATTGAAGGTCCTAGCCTCCGGTGCAGTACATCAACAAAAATAAATAAAAGAATTCAGATCAAAAAGGAAAAAACTATACTGTGTTTATTCACGAATAATAGGATCATCTATGTGGAAAAGTGTAAAGAATCTATTAAAAAACTCATAATGAGTTTAGCAGGGATATAGGATATAAAGTCAATGCTCAAAATAAGTCATTTCTGGAAATAAATCGTGTTTATACTAGAAAAAAATCAGAAATTGAAATGTTTCAAAACATTTAAAACTTCATCAAAAATATGAAATACTTAGGAGTAAATTTGTCAAAATATATGCAAAACCTCTGTGATGAAAATGACAAAACTTTTGCTGAGAGAATTTAAAGAGGACTTAAAGAAATGGAGAGATAGGCCACATTCAAGGATTGGAAAACTCAATAGTTTTAAGATGTTACTTCTCCACCACAAATTTATCAGTAGATTTGCTGTCTTCAGAATCAAAGAATGTTTCTTTGTAGAAATTGACAAGCCAATTCTAAAATTTTTATGGAAATTCAAAGCATTTTTGAAAATGATGAGCAAAGTTGGAGGATTTGCACTTGCTGATTTTAGCTTATTTTTATGCTATGCTAATCAATACAATGTGCTGTTGGCATAATGGCAGATGTACAGATCAGTGGAACAGAACAGAGAGTCTAGAAATATACACATACAAATGTGTGTTCAATTGATTCTTGTCAAAGGTACCCAGGCAATTGAATAGGAAAATATGATCTTTCCAAGAAATCGTTTAGGGACACTTGGATATCCATATGCAAACAAATGAATAGCAACTATTCTCTCATGCCATACACAAAAATTAACTCAAAATGGATCTATAGACCAAAATAGGAGATAAAACTATAAATCATCCAGAAGAAAACATAGAAGCATTATTTAGTGGCCTTGGGTTAGGTCAAGATTATTAAAAACCACCCCCCACAAGAGCACGTATAACTATCAAAGAAAAAATCATAATAAGTTGGGCTTCACCGATGCTAAAACCTTTTGTTGATTATTTTAATACTATAAAGAAAATGAAAAAGCAAGACACAGACTGACAGATATTTGCAAAATGTATCTGAGAGAGGACTTGTATTCAAAAAATATCACGATCTTTTTAGACTCAACAATAAGAGAAGTAACTCAATAAAAATGAGCAAAAGAATCGAACAAACTTTTAACCAAAGAAGATAAGAGGATGGCAAACAAGCATGAAAATATGCTCATTAATCATTGGAGAGTTGCACATTGAAACCAGTCAGATGCCAGCACACACACAAAAATGGCTCAGATCAAAATAAGTGACCATACCATAGGTAAAATGATTGTGGGTCAACCAAAAGTCTTAGTGGGAATTCAGAATGGCACAGTGACTTTGGAAAACATTTTGGTAGTTTTTTGTGAAGTTTCACACACACTTAACACATGACCAGCAATCCTACTCCCACTTGTTTTTCCAAGAGTAGTGAAAAAATATCCCCACAATAAAACTTTTACATGAGTGTTTGTAGGAGTTTATTCATAATGTCTCCAAACTTTAAATAACACAAATATTAACCATTTAGGAGAATGGATAAATTGTGGTATATGCATTCAGTGAAAAACCAGTTGGCATTAAAAAGGGACAAACTGCTTATATACATAAAGCTTGAATGCATCTCAAAAGCATTATGCAGAGTGAAATAAGCCAGAAACAAAAGACTACATACTATATTATTCCATTTGTGTTTATAAAATGCAAAACTGTAGTGATAAAAAGTGTATTAGTTGTGTGATAGGTAGAAAGGATTGACTCCAAAAGGGGTCCCAGGGTCATTGTGTTGAAGGAATTTTTCTATGTTGTTATTGTGTTGTTGGTCATTATATAAGTGCATACAATTGTCCAAATTTTGTAATTTTTTCACATAAAAAGTGTAACTTTTATTGTATGTAAATTATTAATATATCTCTGTGAAGCTGACTCCAAAAAGTTAATTTTAATGGCTTGAGTAAGCCCCTTATTAGACATAGTTAAAGAGAAAACTCATCAATTGGATGAGAAATCTGAAATTAGCTAGATTGCAGAGAAACACAGATGAGAAATATAAAAATGAGGTTAAAAGAGATAGATTGGGAAGTTTTTATATATTTAATTGGAGCCCCAAAATATGAGAATAGAGACAATGGATGAGAGTTAATATTTAAAGAGGCAATAGCTGACAACATTCTACAACTGATAAAGGACATAAGATAGTATAAGTACTAGATACATGAAGCATAGTATTTTCAAGTGGTATACATTTTAAAAAATTCACTCATAGATACTTATTATTATTTTTATTTAGAGGCAGGTTTTTGTTGTGTCACCCAGGCTGGAGTGCAGTAGAGTGATCATGGCTCACTGTAATCTTGAACTCCTGGACCTAAGGAATCCTCCTGCCTCAGCCTCCCAAATAGCTGGGACACAGGCACAAGCCACCACACCCAGCTAATTTTTAAAATTTTTGTAAAGACAGGAACTTGCTATGCTGCCCAGACTTTTCTTGAACTTCTGGCCTCAAAACATCCTCAGGTCTCAGCCTCCCAAACTGCTGGGATTACAGGCATGAGCCACCATGCCCAGCTTCACTGACACTTTATTTATAAAGATGCAGAAATACCAAAAGACAAGATATTAAAAACAGTCAGGAAAAGCCAGATCATTTACCAAATCTGATAAGTAGACAAAATAGATAGATATCTCAAACATATTCATGGAAGCCATAAGTCTATAAAATAATACACTAAAAAAGTAACTGTTAGCCTAAAATTGAGGACTACTGTGAATACATCTTTCAAGAATAAAAGCAAAATCAATATGCTTTTATAAAAGGCAAAATAATAAATTTATTGCCTAAATAATAAGCTTACTGCTATCTGTATTTACTAAATGATCTTCTAAAAGATACAATTCAGAATAAGGAAAATGAACGTTTAGATATAAGGATGAATGGAAAGCAGAGGAATTAAACATTGTAATAACTCTAAGTCTCTGTGAAAATGGTCATAATTTATAATTGTATGATTGAAAAAAGGCAAACATATTGGAGAATAAAAAATATAAGTCAGGAGGCAATGATTAGAACTGAAATATCCTTATGTTCTTTTATTTGGGATGGGTAATGGATGTTAACTTCAGATTTTTGAGCTAAGTTTATGGTAAACCTTCTAAGGGTAACTACTAAAAGAAAACAAATAAAACATATATGATCTCTAAACAAATGGCAGGAAAAAAGCAAAGCAAAACAGAACAACAATCATAAAACTCCATAATAATGATAATAAGCATTAAGCAAAAGTAAGAAAAAGCATTTTAAAAATCTGGGCAAATAGAAAACACAAAGTAAGTTAGTAGAAATAAATTCAAAATATATATGTAATGAAAGTAAATATAGCTTGAAATAGTTGATGAAATTGAATTAAAAATAAAACTATCCCTATGCTATTATTGAGAGAAACATAAAAGGAAGCACATGGAAATAGAAAGTTCAAAGGTCAACAAACAATAGAAAGACAACAAGCAATCTAGAGAAAGCTAAGGAACTCTATTAATATCTGAAAAAATAGACTTTAAGCCAAAAATCATTATAGGTATAAAGAGGGTTGCTACATAATGACAAAAGTTTTAATTTACCAGGAAGATATTGCCATTCTAAACTAGAATGCATGTAATGAAATACCCTCAGATTATATGAGACCAAACTGATAGAACTACAGGGAAAAATTGTGAAACAAACGATCATTGTGGAAAACTTTACCATACCTCTCTCAACTATTGGAAGGTCAGGAAAATAAAATGTTATTAAAGATATAGAATATTTGAAAAAACAATGAAAAACTTGATTTAGTAGAAATTTTTAGAACCCAGATTCAATATTTAGAGGATAAATATTCTTCACACACACATATGCAATGTAATTTTTTAAGAACTGGTTATATACTAGGTCATAAATCATATTTCAACTTGGTTTAGTAGAGCCAAAGGGGTTTCTTTTTTTAATTTTAACAAACTTGTAAAATAGACAAATCTTTGGTGAAATTTTTATCACTAATAAGAAGACAAATAATGCAAAGAATAAAAAGGAAATTAAATTTAGCAATAGCAAAGGTTAAAATTATAATACAACTGTAAGATTGCCTTTTGCTAATAATTTTTTAAAAATTAGGCAAACAGGAAAAAATATAATATATAGAAACTATTTAATTACTAATAGAAAAGTGAAAGCCTTAATGGTCTTATAACCATTAAATAAATTCACTTAGGAGTTTAAAACCTTCCCACAAAGAAACACTAGGTCCAAATACTCTTAAGACAATATGAAAAGAGAGACTATCCTGTCATTTATTCTGTGAATTAATATAGCCTTAACTAAAACCAGAGGAGATTTCAAGGAAAAAAAAAAAATTCTTCACATCGCTTTGAAGGCTAGAATTATGACAATCTTAAACAAGACAGAAAACAATAGTTTGACATAAGAAAGAATTTAGGAATCTTGCTGCACCCACTGTTACTGCCTTATTTCCTGCCCATATCCTCCCTTACCTGGTCATTTCAGTAGCCTTCCAAATGGCCTCCTTGCCTTTCACCTGGCTGCCTCTCCAAATTTCCCTTACTCATTGCTCCCAAATTGGTCTTTCTAGAAGGAAGAGTCTCTGCCATGCTTAAAATCTTTTACCAACTCTCCATTGGTTCTACTGTACTCTAAGCTCTGCCCTCAAGATACTCAGTCCAGTTGGAAGACAGAAAAAATGAGTATTTGCAATTCTTTGTGGTGTGTGTAACAGTGTGAGAGTGTGCTCCTTTTCCCAGTCCAGCAAGTGGGGGAGGAAGACAAGCATCAGGATTCTGGAGCTAAGGAAGGCTTACTGGAGGAAGTCGAACCAAGAGGAGTGCCAAAAAGATGAGGAGTGAGTCAGTGAAGTTAGGAGAGGTGCATTTCAGGTAGAGTGACTAAATTTAGAAAGCCTTTGAGATCCTGGCAAGTTGGTGTAGGTAAGGAACTGGGAATCTTCAGATGTTAGTAAGGCACAAAAGGGAGCAGGCAAAGCAGGCATGAGATAACGTAGCAGGGAATTAGGTCAAGGCCACTCGATAGGTTGAGAAATTAGTGCCTCAATATTTTAGGATAGGATATTGTTGAGAGGTTTTAAGATGGAGAAATTTGCATGTTGGGTACACCTAGTGGCTGAGTGGAAACCAGTTATCAGTTCTACGAATAGTGAGAGGAAGAGATGAAGAGGATCTTCATTTCTGTTTACCAACATTGGAAATATGTAGGAATGAAGAGTTGGGGATTTATACTAGCTTAGGGTTTTCTGTCATATTATAATTTTCCTAAAGAGATGCTTATGAAATAATGGGATAGATGGGGAAAGTCATATGAAATTTGCTGATCATTTTACAAAAAAGATACACTCTCATCTGTTTAGTCATTCATTCAACATTTATTAAACACCTACTCTTTCATGTACTCCTTCAAATAGAAAAGATAAAATTGTAAACAAGAGAGACACAATCCGTGACCTCATAGATCTTATAGTGTAGTGCATATATGTAATATTTACATTATTGTGGATATATTGAGATTTTCTAGTTAATGATAGCATGATTCATACAAAAATGGCAAAAGTGAGACCAATCGATGTCAATTATTGCCATTTAGAAAAATTTATTATTATTATGTAGTCAGATGAATCTGATGAAATTATTTTACACTGGAAGAACGTGTTGCTGTTCTTGCTGCTCACTGAAATTGCTTAAGTAAAATGTAAAATTTATAGTGTTTCCAATACTGAGAGTGTATTAAAACCATTTGATTAACTGAAGATGTTACTTCCTGATTATTTAATGACACAGTGTAGTTGGAAACGTGTCATTAATGTTGTCATATGTCTAAAAAATAATTTTCTAAGTGCAGCTCAGTATTAGAGGTGACTAAATATCACATTATAATTGAGATGAGAACTATATCATTGTATTGTTGAATTGATGATGTCAGGCCATTCTACTTCAGAGCCCCAAAGAACTATATAAAAGACATTTGCAAGCAAGATGTAAGTAGAGCATCAGCATAATTGTAGCCAAACGTATCTACAGAGTTTGTGTTTGGGACCTGAAGGTCCAGCTGTTCTTAAAGGATTATCAGGATTTAATGGAAAGCACAGATAGAACCAATACTGTTGTCTGGAGTATTCTAGGGCAGACGCTAATACATGAAAGGTGATCAGTGGCAGGCTGATTGAAACACAAAACAAAACTTTTTTTGTTAAAATGAAAAAAAGCAAACTGGCACTACTCAATAACACACTGATTGAGAGGAAATAATTCCCTGTGCTTCATTTTAGCCATTGTAGAGATGGTGATATGTGTTAGGCAGCCCTAAGTGGTTCTTTCTAAATTATTATAGCCTGAGCCCATTATTTATAGTATGTTTAGGCAGTTTTACTGGATATGGACCATTGCAATCATATAAGCTCTCTGTTGTGTGACTACTGATTTGGAGTGCTACCATAAGCCAGCCACAGGCCCCATGGCTTCTGTGAATGAATGACTCCTGTGGAAAAACAGACTCTCATTATGCAGGCTCAAATTTATTATTTAAGAGTTTAAATATATTTAAAATTCTGTGAGTTCCTTGCTTGTTGAAAGTTCAGTTAGGTTTGTAAGGTCATTGAAAATATTGTTTTCCTTTTGATTTAGTTCATCCAACAAAGTGCTTTTTTAAAAAAGCAATACTGTCATTTGTTTTCTATCCTAAGTGTGCTATTATATGTGTGTATACAGATTATATATATAAAATACTGTATATATAACACACATTCATATATATGTGTGTGTGTATATGTATACACACACACATATATACATATATATGTATACACATACACACACATACACATACATACAAACCTCCAAATGTTGTTAGACCTCAGCATTCATTTCAAGAACTCCAATAATTTTGATCATAAATTATTTTGCCTTAGGTTTACAAAATTCTACCTTGAAATTACCAGTTTCCTTCCTTAATGATGACACACATAGGCCAGACAATTTTTTAGGTTAAGTGATGTTACTCTGACTAGTGAATATTTATAGTATATATGAAAACATTTTGATCTTATTATGCTCCCCCATTGAATCTCAGTACAAAAGATACAGAATGTCTTTATACACAGCCAATCCAAAGTAGTAAAGTAAATCTTCAGCAGCAAACTGAGTTTACAGTGTGGTCCATTTATTACTTGATATTAAAATGATACAGAGACCCTCTTTTTAAATAAAGGCTTCCTATCAATAGAAACCTCTTTTTAATTGTCCCTGAAATTTGTTCTAATGAAAAAGTATCTGGACTTAGTGAACTATGTTTTATTCAGTGCTATTGTCTCCTCTAGTTTTCAATAGTAAATGTATCTCTTTTCACATATTTTCTGTTATGTTATCAACAATAACTTTTGAGAGTCATGGTCTTGATGACTACAGAAGAGAAATCCCCTTTCTGCTACTGCCCTACTCAAAGAAACAACTGCACAGGTAATTACTGCAATTTTGTAGGATATAGGAAAGATATGTCATATGCTTTTCTTAAAAGAGAACTTGTATTTCTGTGAAAGCGATTGATATTTGAACCATTTCCTAGTTTTCTTTTGCATAATTAAAATCAGTTTGAGAGCCCAGTATTTGCAACGTTTGAATGGCATTAGAGAGTCGCCAATTGGCATTGCTTGGTAGTTCTACTATTTGTTTCAGTTTTGAGTTGAGGAATATTTTTGTATTCCGGGAGAAGCTGTTCTAAAATATGTCATCCATTTCACATTTTCCCTCCTTAAGCTGATATTTTAATTCAGTACAAAAATAAATAAATAAAACACTTACTGGGGCTACAGGATGGTCATAATATTGGAAAATTGGCCCTCAGCCAAATTAACCAGGAAGTGGCAAGGATATAGCCAATTTTTTCATTCTGAATTTAATATCTGGCTCATTTTTTTTAGCATAAATTTTGCACTAAGTTTAGTTATTTTCATTCAGAAGAACCTGATACTATTTCAGCATTCTCTTTTTATAGACAATACTCTGTTCTACAAATGTTTGTTCTCTAATTATAGCTCATTTCAATACCTGGATTAATAAATTAGAAATTATACCAGAAACTTAAACAATATGGTAAATGAATTTCATACCTAAAAGGAAATTAATTCTGTGACCATTGTATAGAAGATCTTTGTGCTTGATTTGATTTTTATTTAGAAGATATAAAGACTCTTAAGTTGGAATTGGCTTGTGTATTATTACAAGTTATATCTATATGACACCATAATAAGTGAGCACATGATTGTGTTAGACACAATTTTCTCTCCTACATCAATTATATCATCAGATTTTGGTATTTCATGTGATAATCAGTAGTTTCAGATTGTTTTGATAGTATTTCATTAGGTTCATGGAGTTCCTCCAGAGTGTGGGGGGCCTGTTGTGGGATCATGGTACTAAGAGGGAAGACCTGGTTGGTATGGGTGAGCCTGAGCTTTCCATGCTAGGCTTTCATGATTAAGGTTCTGTTTTATATTTTGTTTGTAAAAAAGATTTTTGGAGCTTGAAAAAATGAGAAACCAATGCACATAAGGTTCTTTTTGTACACTGACATTCTTCAGGAAGTGAATAATCTTGGCATAAAGAATCCCTTGTCAATGTATTTCACTGCGTTATTTTGATTTGTTCATTCAAATATGTAGACGCACACAATTAAAATGTTAAGGTGCCAGAATTCTCACGTCCTCTTTTGTCTTCACCTCTTGATTAAGGGGTTATCTTTATACCTGAGCTCTTTTCTGGTTTTCAGGGTATCTTTACATGGAAAAAACCATAGTTTCTCTGTTTACCATAAGTTAGGATTTTTCAAACTATGAAATTATAATTTCTTTACCCTTTTCCCCATCTACTCTTTAAAGTAAAAAGCAGGAAAATAGAAAGACGAAACAGAAGAGAAGTAAACAAAGAAAGAGACTAGGAAAAAAACAGTGGGAGATAAAAGGAGACCTCCTTCTTTTAGGATTGCCTATTTTCCTCCACTACCACCCTTGACTGTTCACTGGCTCAGTTCACCATAAACTACTTTGTTTCTGAGTAGGTTCAAAACCTACGAAGTATGACATAGTGCTAGTCTAATAGTTGTCTGTACTCTGAGAAGTATTCCAGGAAGATGAGAATTTCAATGTACATTTTACACAAGTGAATAAATTATCTGATGCTTTATCTCTAAGTATTTTATAGGAATATGCTTAGTCCATACTTTTCCATTCTGATAAATTAAAATTGACATTAAACAAAATAATGCAAAAAGAACTTTAACAGCCATGATTATGTTAATGGCCTTCCATTTCTATTTTAAAAATTAAAAATATAGAATGAAGGTTGACATTAAGCCAGTTGCACAGTTAGGAAGTCTTGTAATTTAAATGACAGATGAGATTGCCCACAGTTCTGAAGCCTTTACCATCACTGTAAGCACTACAGGATACCTGTAAGGAAGAGTTTTGAACTTATACTTTCGTATTTACAGTCCTTTGTATTAGCTGTCATTATATTAAATTTTTAAAGTACATTTATCCATAGGCCTGTATTTTCAGACACACTAAAACCTCAGGTTCTTTTAAAAGTATGCAAATGTACAATTAAAAGAACTGAACAAATAGCAAGTTCTTGAAGGAAAATCTGCAGTTTGTCCTTTTCATAGAAGAGACACGTGAAAGATCCTGAAGAGAAGTTAGCAGACCAATGCTAAGAAGTTCCAGCAGATCTAGTAGCTGCCTTTATGTAAGACAATAGATCTTGTGAATATTTCTCTTTCTCTCCAGGCAGCTAGCTAGTCTGGTTAACCGAAATTGTTGAGTAATTGTTCTGTGGTTGAGAACAAAATGCTGAATTAAACTGTTCCCAGCACAATAATTGTGTGATTATAGCATTTATGTTGCTGGCCAAAGGAACAGTCATTAGGTTTGGAAAACTTACCAAAACCACAAGTACAAAAAAAATGCAAATCACATGTAAATTGCTGCTTAATACCTATAGTGGTTTAGAAATGCAACTAAGAGTAGAGCACATATCTAGTTAAAAGAGATGAATCTGGAAATCTTGATTATACATTTACTATAATACTGAAATTAGGAAGATGTTGAAATGCATTTTTTATGTTTTTCCTTTGTCTATGCTACTTATATTCTTGGTCATATATTTATTTCTCTCAACATCTTTCTCCCTTTTCTTCCATCACCAGTCTCATCTTTCTTAACCTTCTTGGATAACTTCAATATTTTTAATGCGATATGCCTATCTGAAAAGTTTTTTTCTTTTTTTCCCTCTCCTCAAAATTATGTGATGAAAAGAACTTACCAACCAATGGAGTGTTAGGGCTAATGCAGAGAAAGATTTACTAAGAAAACTGTCAGCAAATACATACAAAATGTCAAGTAAGAACTAGTTGCTAATAAAATGGAAATAATATTTTCCTTGCATTTTGAAATATTAAGATTTGAAATATTGCTGATAAATGCACATATTGAAACATTGAATTTTTCTCCTGTTATAGCATTCTTCCAGGTGAGCCATTTACAGACTAAAGTCTGTCTATGATGAGGATCAGGTCTTGCTAAACATTTGCATGTGGTGTTGAGAACCACATGTGACCTTTAGGAGAAGTAGCTATGTAAGCAATATTAATCATGCTTTAGACTAAATGAAAAACAGTAGTTTTGAAAGATGAATGATCCAATAAGAATGGGTGATACACTGACATTTTTTCAGATCAGTTATGAACTATGATATCTTTAATTCAAGGATGTGGATAGAAGTGTTTACAAAAATTTTCTTTATGAGATTCTGATACATTTCATTTAAAAATATATTTAAAAATATAAAAATATACAATATTCATATTAAAAATATACAGAAATGTATTGAAGAATAATCCCACTGACAGTGCGACAATCAAACACAGGGCAGAATAAATAAAAGGCTGAAAAATCTTTATGCATCTTCTTATTCTGGAATTAGAAATATGTTTAACACTAAGATTTATACCAATATTAGGACTTAGTTTTCATAAATACTTACATATCATATTGGAGAATTTACTTTATAAATTTGTGTAAATGCTATAATCTATAAAATTAGCCTTTTTGAGCTATTTCATATTAATATAAATGTGGTTTAATATACATTAAAACATGTAATTATAGTTTTTGCCTTTGTCTACATATTTGGGTTCTTTTGAAAAGTACTCAAGAAGTCAGGTAACATGAGATTTAGTGAAAATTTTTAAAATTTTGGTTTCATTAAAATCTATATTCAACTAATTAAATGGCTTTCTCTTTATTATACAAGTTAAGTCAATTTTCATGTTACTGCTAATATCTTATCAATTTCATTTCTAACATTTACAACTTTTGAAAAACATTATTATATGTACATATTTTTTCAAACATATATTTGATAAATGTTTTTAACTCTTTGTTATTTCAATGAAGAGATATTGTACAAAGAGCTTAAAATACATGTTCAGAGTTTAAAAGCTTTGTGTGTGTGTGTGTGTTGTTTTTTTTTTACAAAATAGTGGCTTTACATTTATTCTTCCTGATTGTTTTCCCCAATAGTGCAATCTCCAAACTGTACAGGTTTTGGATTGCTAACCACTATGTGATATTAAATAATCTCTAATTCCTGCCAACCACCCACACGTTAATGAGAACAAACAGTGATTTTAATGATCCCACTTGTCAATGGTAAAGCACATTTAGAAAATGAAGATCATATTTCAATAACCAAATTGTATTTTTAGTGGAACCACAGACTCAAATTCTCAGGTAAATGTTTCAATCTTTTCTATAATAAAATATACCTCATATTTTATATGTATATGGTGGCTCATGCCTGTAATCCTAGCACTCTAAGAGGCTGAGGTGGGAAGATTGCCTGAACTCAGGAGTTCGAGACCAGCCTGAGCAAGAGTGAGATCCCGTGTCTATTAAAAATAGAAAAATTAACCAGGCTTGATGGTAATGCCCTATAGTCCCAGCTACTCTGAAGGCTGAGACAAGAGAATTGCTTGAGTCCAGGAGCTTGAGGTTGCAGTCAGCTATGATGACACCACTGTACTCTACCCAGGGTGACAGAGTGAGACTCTGTCTCAAAAAATAAAACATACCTTATAAACCTAAGTTAAAGATAAAACCATTCATTCAGAAAATGAAATTGTTATTTTTGGAGTTCATTTTTAAATATAAAGATTTCCCCTTTCATTTCAAACCAAATTCTGTCATCGTATTTTCACACAATGCTAAATCTCTGAAATCTGTTCATTCTTGCTTTATGGCTTAGTGTGTGGACAATTTTTATAAACGTTCTATGTGTCTTGAAAAGTATTTATATTCTGTAATTATCAGATGAACAATTCTACATATGTCCATTAGATTAAGCTTGCTAATTGTGTTGTCCAAATTGCCTGTATCTCCTAAATGTTTTGTCTACTTGAACTATTAGTAATTAATAAAGTTGTGCTAAAATGTTCCACTAGAATGTGAGAGGTTGCTAATTTCTCCTTGTAGCTCTCTCATTTTTTGCTTCATAAATTGTGAGACTATTCTATTAGATACACATCACTTAGGAATTATTTTATCTTCCTGTTGAATTGTAACTTTAGTGTTACTTATAGAAGCTTCTTGCTTTTTGTATTAAAGTCTATTTTGTCTGATTCTAATATAGGTACTTTAGGCTCTTTTTGGTTAGTATTTGCCAAATATATCTTTTTCCATCTTTTTCTAACTTTTTTGGTCATTATGATTTAAGTGTATCTTGTAAACTAAATATAGCTGGACTTTTTAAAATCTTCAATGTGTTGGTCTCTGTTTTTTTAACTTATGAGCTTAGTCCACTTACATTTATTGTAATCAAACTTAGGTCTATCATTTAATTCATGTTTTCTATTTGTACTACATTTTGTATGTATCTTTAAAAATTTTTATGCATTGATTTTTAGCTTGTTTTTTCTTATATCATGATTTATCTTTATTGGTTTTGATATTATCTACTTTATTTACATTTTATGGGTTATCTTTGAAAATTTAGCATTTCTACTTACATACATAGAGTCTAAAACTGACAAATATCTTATTCCTCCTCCCGAATTTTAAAATAATCTTAGAACTCCATAGGTGTGGTCATTCTTCTCTTGTTTTACATGTTATTATCATTGGATTTAGCTCTTTTTTCCTTCAAATATTGGACATTAGATATTTTCATTCAATAAAGTATATTTGTATTAACTTACATGTCCACCAATTTTCTCACTTAGTATTCTTCTTGCATCTTGACTATTCCTTCTAAATTCCATTTTCTTGTTTCTAAAACATACCTTTAGAAATTTCTTTAGGAGGTAATTTGTGATAGACTCTTTTTCTGAAAAAAGAATAGCCTTTATTTTGCATTTATTCTTCAAAGTGTTTATTGGGAATGTATTTTGAAGTTGGCAGTTGTATTATTTTATTGCTTTCCATTAACTTCTAACACTACTGTTTAGAAATTTGTCATCAGACTAATTGTCATACTTTGGTTGGTGACTTTTATCTGGCTGCTTTTAAAATATATCTTTGCCTTTGATTTTCTGGAGTTTTAATACAGGACATTAAGTGACATTTTCTTTTCATTTATTCTGTTTGTATACATTTTACCTGTTGCAGCTATGGACCTATATCTTTCAAATTCAGAAAAATTCTTAGCCATTAATTTTTAGAACATTGCCTTTCTCCATTTTGTTCTAGTTTCTCTTAAAATTTTTGACTAGACATTTGTTAAAAACATCTTATTCTAGCCTCTAGGACACTTTGCCTTTCTTTCATATTTTTCATCTCCTTGTTTCTGCATACTAATCTGGCTAATTTCTTTAGTTTTATTTGTGGTTAGTGACTTCTCTCATTGCTTGTGTCTAATTTGCTATCCATTCAATGAATTTTAAATTTCTGTTACTTTTTTTTTATTTCTCAAAATTCTTTTCAATTATTTTTCAAATCTTCCTGAATTTCTTTGATATTTTCTTAATGTTTTTTACTACTTTTATTATAACTCTTAATGAAGTAAATATTTTAGCATGTTATTTTATTTTTCCTCTGACTATCCAATATTTGGATATCTTTGGGTATGTAAGCCTGTTCTTTCCTGTTTTTGCGTTTACACATGCTAGATTATTTTTCATTTATTTGTTAAATTTTTTATTGTGAATTCATGTTTGGTTAAACTTAATCTGTTAGAATCAGAGTATCTAAATTGATGATGCTTAAATACTGAATTGCAAGTTCTAGTAGGCAGTACAAACAAGGAAACACTTATCTTTCATTTTGTAGCTTGAGGTTTTACTGATTACATAAGAAGTTTTGATTTGAACTCCAGATCTAAGTGAGGTAAAGTCTGTGGTTGAATTATAGGAGTACATTATGATCATTAGTATTTTATAGTAATAGAATATAAACTCCACAAAGTCAAGAATTTTAGTATGTTTTGTTCACTGTAGTATTCCAAGTACCTTGAAAAATGTCTGGCACTTCATAGACAATCAATAAATATTTGTCAAAAAATCATCACAATTATCATGATCACCATCGGTAGTATTCCACCAAAGCTGTTATATAAACATCCAAGAAAATTGGAGGTGGTAGAAAGAAAAAGCTAGTAAGTTGAAAGTAATTAAGGAAAATAGGGTAAATGTAGATAACAGCACCTAGAACCCAAGATGAAGCCTTGGGTCCTTCCAAGCTTTCAATTTTCTTGGATGCTCTGCATGAAAAAAGTAAGTTGGTTATTATGTATTCATGATCTACTTGTATTTTAGCAGGAGGAATTTCTGGGATATATAATGTTTAATATTCTCTTCATAATACTTAAAAAGTTTACATGTTGAATAATTATTTTCAAACTGTGCATGCAAAGTTTTTGTCATTTTAAAATTTTTCATGCAACTTATAATTTATTTTGATATTGTGGGATTTATTTATAAGTATTATATCCTTTGCTCTGGTGATAGTAATGCAAAGTGAATAAAAGCCTAGTTTGTAGGTAGGTCTGGATTTGAACTCAAGCTCTTTAATTTGCTATCTATCTGACTTTAGGCCTGCCTCAGTTTCCTTACCTGTAAAAAGGGGGCAATGAAAGTATTTATCTCAAAGTGTTTTTGTGAGTTTAAATGATTAAAAATAGAATTTTGTGAAAGTAAACATGCATCAAGAGAAGCTGAGGGAAACAGAATAGGTATTAACATTAACAGCTATCTATCAAAAGAATTTTGGTAAAAGGCAGATGGATGGAAAGAACTCAATCCATGTCATCTTTTCATCCCATAAAACATGTATATAAAACTAGAATTTTCACAATTTTGAGGACAAAGAAAATTTTTTTCTAATCAAGAAAATAGTCTATAGATTTAATAAAGTACCCATGACATTATATAATTCAACATTCTTTAAGTATTGTCATTATGTTTAGGCAACTTGCAGTGCTTTGTGCTAGAAAGAATAAAGTAAATTTATCAAAGTAGTAAAATTAGCCATACTTTGCTTAGATTGTTGAAACTTCCTATTATTGAATGTATTTATAATGATATATTGTATAATTTTTCTTCTGGACTAGAATATTAAAATCTTTGGTTACATAAATGATAGATACTGTGTTCAGTTACAAAGATATTTCACATTTTCAGCTCAGGAAACATCTACCATGGCCTTTTTGGTAATTTCACACGTGTTTTCTTTTCAGTGATAAATGTTTAGTGAGTGGCTTACTGCTACCGTGTGCTTAGCTGTATACAGTTAGACAAGCATCTGAGTGCTGTGTTCTAGCAGAAACTGTGAGGCAGCATCTATAGTTACTCAAAGAGCATTATTTTTGACGTCCTAAAGAATGGAACTAGACATTAACTTGCCCCTAATATAGTTGCATTTGGAGGAGTAGTTTGAAATGTTATTTTTGTTTTTGTTTGCAGGAACACTGCCCTAAGGGCTTCTTACAGCTAATACAACATTTTTTGTTACTGACTCAGTTTGCTCTTTGTATGCTATAAACAAACAAAAAAAAATACCCAATCACTAGCCATTCACCCCATTCTAGCACCTGCTAACTAAAAAATTGAAATTACTCACTGGAAAAATTTGAACAAAAGAAATACAAGCAGTATAATCACACATTTATTTTCTGCAACAAAATAAGGATAATACGAAGAGTTTAAGGATACAGCTATTGACTTCAATTTTTTAACAAAAGGTTTTGTTTTGCTTTAGTTTTAGTTTTTTGTGGGGTTTTTTTGAGCATATACAAGATCATATCTTCACATAAAGCTCTTTATTTCATATATTTCTGGACATTCAAGTTACTTCACTTTATATAGTGCTGGTGAATGAGATAGCAAAAGTTAAAGTGCATTTAACAGCACATAATGTCTCATTTGAACTTATTTTCTAATTATGTTTGTGTTTGCATTCATTTCATATGAGTAATCAAGATTTGTATTTTTATCATGAAGAACATAGCAGTAGTTCTTGGATTATTTCTTTATGGGTGTATCAGAGTTCCTATTTCTCTCCATTTAATGAAACACATGAAACCAAACTGTTAGCATCATCAAGGGTAAAACTAGGATCTGAGAAAGGTAATGGATTGGGTGGGGAAATTGGTGTCAGTTATCTGCCATAGTTCAGGGCATTGCTTTGAGGAAAGATCATGAATCCTGAATGAGATGAGATGAAGCCCAAGATCTGTTGTATAAAAGGAGTGGTTTTAACAAACTAGTTACTATTTTTAAAAGAAACTAAAGCTAAAACATGAGGATACTTTTCTAATGGTGAATATCTTTTAAAATAATCAGTTCAGTTGACAAATGCTGAGCATCTGCTATGTATGAGGCATTAAGGTTGGTACTGTGGATACCAATATGAGTTAGCTATGCCCCTGTCCTTGAGGTAGCTTAGCCATGGAAACACACTCAAATAATTTCAACCTAAGGGGATAGTTATTATAGATGGAGTACGTACAGGAGAAGGAAACATTGTTCAACACAGTAAGTACACTCTTACCTTAGGTTTTTAACATCTTTTTCCATTTGCCTGCAACATTTTTCCCCAGATTAACTCAGAGGTTTATATTCTGTCCTCCTTCAGGTTTTCAAATGTCACTGTATCATTGATTCCACATTTAAACTTGCAGCCTCTATTCCAGCATTCCTTTTCTTCTGCCTCTGCTTTATTTTTTTCATAGCAGTTGTCTGTCTTATTCAGACTATAACAATGCCTGGTACGAAGTGTATGCTCAATGAATGAACAAATATATTTTGCTCGGAGAGTTTATATAGTCTTCATAAAGACAGTGACACTTAAGCTAGGTTTTGAGGAAAAGTTGTTCTTGAGTATGAGTCAGGTGAAATTTATTTGGGTGGGATTCATGGGTAAAAATCCAGTTATTTATTTGTTTTCATTTATAAGGTGTACAGCGTGATGTTTTGATATTCATAGACACAGTGAAATGATTACTACAGCCAAGCACATTAACATATCCACACCTAACAGAACTACTTCTTCTTCTTTTTCTTTTTTGTTATTAAGAGCACCTAGAATCTAGAATCTACTCTCTTAGCAAATTTCCAGTATACAATAGTCCTCATGTGTGGAACATAAGATCTTTGGATTTTTTCATCGTACATAACTGCAACTTTGTATCCTTTGACCTACATTTTCCCATTTCCACCACTCCCTCCATACCCGTGATAACAACCATCATACTTTCTGTTTCTATGCATTCTACTTTTGTTAGATTTCACATATAAGTGAGATCATGCAGTATTTTTTTCTTTCTGTGTCTGGCTTATGTTACTTAGCCTAACGTCCTCCAGGTTCATCCATGTTACTATAAATGGCATGATCTCCTATTTTTCTTTAAGACTGACTAATATTTCATTGTATATATAGGCCATAATTTCTTTTTTTTTTAATTTTTTTATTTCATCTTATTGTTATGGGGTATACAGAATTGCAGGTTACATACGTTGTCCTTTCCCCCCAAGTCAGAGCTCCAGGCGTGTCTGATCCCCAGATAGTGCGCGTTGCACCCATCATGTAGGTATATATCCCTCCCATCCCTACCCCCCCTTCCCGAGTCAGCACCTTCAAGCGTTACCATTCCCCAAACGGTGCGCAATGCATTCATTGTGTAGGCATACCCCCATCCCCTCCCCCACCCCCCACCTCAGTCTGATATCCGATTGGTGTCGTTCCCAGATGTGTATTTAGGTGATGTTCAGGGAAACCAATTTTCTGGTGAGTACATGTGATGCTTGTTTTTCCATTCTTGGGATACTTCACTTAATATAATGGGTTCCAACTCTCTCCAGGAGAACCATAGAGATGTCGTATCTTCATTATTTCTTATAGCTGAGTAATATTCCATGGTATACATATACCACAGCTTACTAATCCAATCATGTATTGATGGGCATTTGGGTTGTTTCCACATCTTTGCAATTGTGAATTGTGCTGCTATAAACATTCGGGTACATATGTCTTTGTTACAGAATGACTTTTTTTCCTTTGGGTATATGCCCAATAATGGGATTGCTGGATCGAATGGCAGGTCTACTTGAATCTGTTTAAGATACCTCCATAATGCTTTCCACAGGGGTTGCACTACTTTGCAGTCCCACCAGCAGTGTATGAGTGTTCCTGTCTCTCCACATCCACGCCAACATGTGTTGTTTTGGGTTTTTTTGATAAAGGCCATTCTCACTGGGGTTAAGTGATATCTCATTGTGGTTTTGATTTGCATTTCTCTGATGATTAGGGATGTTGAGCATTTTTTCATATGTTTGTTAGCCATTCTTTTATCTTCTTTTGAGAAGTTTCTATTCATGTCATTTGCCCACTTTTTGATAGGGTTGTTTGATTTTTTCTTGCTGATTTTCCTGAGTTCTAAATAGATTCTTGTTATCAGTCCTTTATCTAATGTGTAGTGTGCAAATATTTTTTCCCATTCTGTAGGTGGTCTGTTTATTCTCGTGAGTGTTTCTTTGGCTGTGCAGAAGCTTTTTAATTTAATCATGTCCCATTCATTAATTTTTGTTGCTGCTGTGATTGCCTTGGGGGTCTTCTTCATAAATTCTTTACCTAGGCCAATGTCTGTAAGAGTCTTTCCTACATTTTCTTCTAGAATTCTGATTGTATCACGCCTAAGGTTTAAGTCTGTTATCCACCGTGATTTGATTTTTGTGAGAGGTGAAAGCTGTGGGTCCTGTTTCAGTCTTCTACAAGTGGCTAACCAATTCTCCCATCACCATTTATTGAATAGGGATTCTTGTCCCCAGAGTATATTCTTTCCTGCTTTGTCAAAAATTAGGTGACTATATGAGGATGGTTCTATATTTGGATTTTCTGTTGTGTTCCACTGGTCTGTGTCCCTGTACTTGTGCCAGTACCAGGCTGTTTTAAGAACCACGGCCTTGTAGTATAGTTTGAGGTCTGGCAAATTAATACCTCCCATTTTGTTTTTGTTGCTTAAAATTGCTTTTGCTATACGGGGTCTTCTCTGGTTCCATACAAAGTGTATAATTATTTTCTCTACGTCTGTGAAGAATGATGTTGGTAATTTAATAGGGATTGCATTGAATCTGTAGATCACTTTGGGTAGTATAGACATTTTAACAATGTTGATTCTTCCGATCCACGAGCATGGTATATTTTTCCATCTATTTGCAAGTTCTGCTATTTCTTTTCTCAGTGTTTCATAGTTTTCCTTATAGAGGTCCTTTACCTCTTTAGTTAGGTATATTCCTAGATATTTTATTTTCTTTGTTGCTATTTTGAAGGGTATTGAGTCTTCAATTTGGTTTTCCGATTGACTGTTATTGGCATTATATAGGCCATAATTTCTTTATCAGTTAATCCATTGACAGACACTTAGGTTGTTTTCATATCTTGACTATTGTTAATGATTCTGCAATGACCATGGTAGTTCAGATTTCTCTGTGAGATGCCAATTTCATTTCCTTTGAATATATTCCAAGAAGAGGGATTGATGGGGCTTGTAGTAGTTCTGTTTCAAATTTTGTAGGAACTTCCATACTATTTTTCATAATGGTTTTATTAACTTACATTACCACCAACAGCATATAGGATTCTCTTTTCTCCATACCCTTTTCTAACATTTGTTATCTTTTGTCTTTTTGATAAGCCATCCTAACAAGTATGAAGTGATATCTCATAGTGGTTTTCATTTGCATTTCTTAGATGGTTAGTGATGTTGAGCATGTTTTCATATGCCTTTTGGCCTTTTTTTTTAATTTCAAAATATTATGGGGGTACAAACATTTTGGTTACATGAATTACTTTGGTACAGTTTGAGTCAAAGTTGTAAGTGTGCCCATCACACAGATAAGTGGACATTGTATCCATTAGGTGTGAATTGAACCATCCCCTCCCCCCACCTGCTTGATTTCCATGAATTTATACTACCATATGTACAAATGAGTGTGGCTCATTTAGTTCCAGTTAAATAGTGAGTATGTGTGGTGTTTGTTTCTCCTTTCTTGAGATACTTAACTTAGGAGGATGGTCTCCAAGTCTATCCAGGTTGTTAAAAAAGGTATTAATTTGCCATTTTTTATGGCTGAGTAATACTCCATGGTATACATACACCACATTTTATTAATCCACTCATGTATTGATTGGCACTTGGGTTGTTTCCATATCTTTATGATTGTGAATTGTGCTGCTATAAACAATTGAGTGCCAGTGTCTTTTTAATAAAATCTCTTTTTTTCCTTTGGGTAAATACCCAGTAACAGGATTGCTGGATCAAATGGTAGGTCTGCTTATAGTTCTTTGTGGTATCTCCATACTCCTTTCCATAGGGGTTGAACTCCTTTGCAGTCCCATCAACAGTGTATAAGTGTTCCTTTCTCTCCACACTCACTCCAGCATCTGTTCTTTTGTTATTTTTGGATAAAAGCCATTCTCATTCGAGTTAGGTGATATCTCATTGTAGTTTTGATTTGCATTAATCAGATGATTAGAGACATTGAACATTTTTTCATGTATTTATTGGCCATTAGTCTATCTTCTTTTGAAAAGCTTCTGTTCATGTCTTTTGTCCGTTTTTTAATATGATCGTTTGATATTTTCTTGTTGATTTGCTTGAGTTCTTTGTAAATTCTGGTTATTATCCCTTTACTGGTTATATAGCATGTGAATATTTTCTTCCATTCTGTAGGTTGTTTATTTGCTCTATTTTGCTTCCTTGGCTGTACAGAAGCTTTTTAATTTAGTCAGGTTCCATTTATTTATTTTTGTTGTGCTGTGATTGCCTTTGGGGTCTTCTTCACAAATTCTTTGCCTGGGCCGATATCTATATGAGTTTTCCCAACCTCTTCTACTAGAATGCTTATAGTTTCATGCCTTAGGGTTAAGTCTCTTATCCATGATGAATTCATTTTTGTGAGTGGTGAGAGGTACAGATCCTGTTTCAGTCTTTTACATGTGGCTATCTCATTTTCCCAGCACTGTTTATTGAATAGGGCTTTTTTTCCGCAGTGTATGTTTTTGTCTGCTTTGTCAAAGATCAGATGGCTGTATGAGGATGGTTCTCTGGATTCTCTATTCTAACCCATTGGTCTATGTCTCTGTTCTTGTACAAATACCATATTGTTTTGGTTACTATAGGCATGTAGTATAGCTTGAAGTCTGGCAAAGTGTTGCTTCCCAATTTGTTGTTTTTGCTTAAGGTTGCTTTTGCTATACAGAGTCTTCTCTAGTTTCATACGAAGCATAGAATTATTTTTCCTAGATCTGCAAAAAAAAATGACATTGGTATATTAATGGTGGTTACATGGAATCTGTAAATCACTTTGGGTAGTATAGCCATTTTAATGATGTTGAATCTGCTGATACATGAGCATGATATGTTTTTCCATTTGTTTACATCCTCTACAATTTCCTTTCTAAGTGTTTCATAGTTTTCCCTGCAGAGGTCTTCCCCTCCTTGGTTAAATATATTCCTAGGTATTTTATTTTCTTTGTTTCTATTGTGAAAGGTATTGAGTCTTTTATTTGATTCTCAGCTTGACTATTGTTGTTGTATAGGAATGCTACTGATTTGTGTACATTGATTTTATAAACTGAGACTTTGCTGAATTTATTTATCAATTCTAAGAGTCTCTTGGCAAAATCTTTGGGTTTTCTAAGACCTTATCATCAGCAAAGAGCAATAGTTTGACTTCTTCTTTCCCCACTTGGATACACTTGATTTCCTTCTCTTTCTGACTGCTCTGGGTAGGACTTCCAGCACCATGTTAAACAAACATGGTGACAGTGGGCAACTTTGTCTGGTTCCAGTTCTAAGCAGTAATGGTTTCAATTTTTCTCCGTTTAGTATGATGTTGGCTGCGGTTTGTCATGCATAGCTTTTATAATATTGAGTCTATTTCATCTATGCCTATTTTGTTAAGAGTTCTTATCATAAAAGGTTGCTGAATTTTGTTAAATACTTTTTCTGCATCTATCAAGAGGCTAATATGGTTTTTATTTTTGCTTCTGTCTATGTGGTGAATCACATTTATAGATTTGCATATGTTGAACCATCCTTGCTTCTCTGAGATGAAGCCCACATGACCATGATAGATTATTTTTAATGTGCAGCTGAATTCAGTTTACTAGGATTTTATTGAGAATTTTTTCATCTATATTCATAAGGAATATTGGTCTGTAGCTTTCTTTGGTTGTTGTTGTGTCCTTTCCTGGCTTTAGGATCAAGGTGATACTGGTTTTGTAGAATGAGTTAAGGAGGATTCCTTCCTTCTCTATTTTATGAAATAATTTCTGTAGTATAGGTAGCAGTTTTTCTTTGTAGGTCTGGCAAAATTTGGCTGTGAAACCATCTGGTCTGGGACACTTTTTTGTTCAGAGATTTTTTTATTGCTGCTTCAATTTCTGTGCTTGATATTGATCTGTTCAGGAGTTCTGTTTCTTCCTTATTGAGACTGGGGAGGTTGTGTGTTTCCAAGAATCTGTCCATTTCCTAAACATTTCAGGTTTATGTGCATAGAGATTTTTATAGTATTCAGAGATGATATTTTATATCTCCATGTTGTATCACTTGTAATATCTCATTTCTAATTGAGCTTATTAGGATACTTTGTTTTCTGTTTCTGGTTAATTTATCAAGCGAGGCCTGCCAGTTGTGTTCATCTTTTCAAAGAACCAACTTTTTGTTTCATTAATCTTCTGTATAATTCTTTTGTCATTGATTTCACTTAGTTCTGCTCTGACCTTAGTTATTTCTTTTTTTCTTCTGGGTATGAGATTGGTTTGCTCTTCCTTTTCCAATTCCTTGATGATTCATTAGATTGTTGATTTTTGATCTTTCTGTCCTTTGGATATCAATATTTATGGCTACAAATTTTCTTCCTATGAGTGCTTTGATGAATTCCACAGATTTTTGTAACTTGTGACTCATTGCCATTTATTTCAGAGTATCTTTTGATCTCCATCTTAATTTCTTCCTTGACTCAATAACTATTCAGCAGTAGGTTGTTTAATTTCCATGACTCTGTTCAGAGTTGAGTGTTTCTCTTATAATTGATTTTTAATTTTAGTCCACTGTGGTCTGAAAAGATAAATGGTGCAATTTCTGTTTTTTTTAAATTTTTTGAGACATGTTTTGTGGCCCAGGATGTGATCCACCTTAGAGAATGTTCCATGAGCTGTTGAGAAGGACATGTATTCAGTGGTTTCGGGGTAGAATGCTCTGTAAATGTCTACTAGGCACATTTGTTCTAGAGTTCCATTTAAGTCCATTGTTTTTTTGCATATTTTCTGCTTGGAATATCTGTCCCATTCTGTCAGTGGGGTGTTGAAGTCCCTGGCTATTATGATGCTGCTGTTTATCATTTTGTTTAGATCAAGTAAAGTTTGCTTTATGAATCTGGGTGCACCTGTGTTAGATGCATAAATATTTAGGATTGTTACATCTTCTTGTTGAATTGTTCCCTTCACCATTATATAATTAACATCTTTGTTTTTATTGACTTTTACTGATTTGAAGTCTATGTTACCTGATATGAGAATGGCTACATCAGTTTTCTTTTGGTTTCCATTTCCATGGAATATTGTTTTCCATCCCTTCATCTTGAGTCTGGATGAGTAATTGTGGGTCAGATGTGTTTCCTGGAGACAGAAGATACTTGGTTTGTATTTTTTTATCCATCCAGCCAGCCTATGTCTCTTGAGTGTGGAGTTCAAGCCATTCACATTTATTGAAAGAATTGATAAGTGGGATGCATTTCTGTTCATCCTATTGAGTAGAATTTTATTGCTTTGTTTTACTTCTTGAGCCATTTTGGTATCCGGGCTCTGACTCTTAGCTTTTGGATGATTTCATACTCCTGGGTGTCTATTGTGCTGATCTGTTTATAATGCAGTTCTGAGTACTTCCTGCAGGAAAAGTCTGGTCTTGACAAATTTCCTCAGTGTTTGCTTGTCTGAGAAAGTCTTTATTTCTCCCTCATATAAGAAACTTAGCTTTTCAGGATACAAAATTCTAGGCTAGCCATTATTCAGTTTAAGAAGACTGACAATGGGGTCCCAATCTCTTCTGGCTTGTAAAGTCTCAATTGAGAAGTCTGCAGTTAGTCTGATAGGTTTTCCTTTGTAAGTTACCTGCTGCTTTCATCTTACGACTCTTAGGAGTGCCTCTTTCATGTTTACTTTGGCCAGTCTGATGACACCAGTGTTGTGATGATTGCCTGTTCATGATGAATCTCCCAACGGTCCTCTGACCTTCTCGAGAATGCCTGTATATCTAGATTTCTAGCAAGGCCAGAGAAATTTTCCTCAATTACTTCTTCAAGTAGGTTTTCCAACCCTTGTGTATTTTCTTCTTTGCCCTCAGGGATGCCTATGATTCTTATGTTAGGCCTCTTTACATAATCCCGTATTTCTTATAGGTTTTATTCATTCTCATTTCTCAGATCTTTCTCTTTGACTAACTTGTTTAACTCAAAGGTGGTGTCTTTAAGCTCTGAGATTCTTCTGCCTGATCTAACCTATTCTTAAGGCTTTCCACTTTTGTATTTCTTTGAATGAATTTTTCATTTCCAGAAGTTCTGTTGGATTTTTTTTAATAATTTCTGCTTTTCTTAGTTAATTTTTCATTCATTTCCTGCATTGTTTTTGTGGTTTCTTTGTGTTGGGTTTCAATTTTCTCTTGTATTTCATTGAGCTTCCTTACAACCCATTTTCGAAATTCTTCATTTGTCATTTCAATCTTTTCATTTTGTTTGGTATCCATTGGTAAGGACTTACTGTTATCTTTTGGGGGTGTCCTTTTGCTCTGATTTCTCGTGTTTCCAGAGTTCTTTTGCTGATTACTTCTCATATGGCCTCTCAGTTGAGACGTGGGGGTGCTAGGCCTGGTTTACAGGCCTGTCTCTGTATCCCCAGAAATTGATCCCTGAGCATGCCAGTGAGAGGAGTGCCAGTCCTGAGTTGCCTATAGGGTGTTCTAGCAGGTTTGGTGTACCCCTTGGGTTACCCCTGACTTGCTATCTTCACCTCTTCCCAATACAGTGTAGTGAGTTAGGCCTCCCAGCTTACTCTCAGTGATGGTGAGTGGTACTTGTGAGTGTGAATCAGCCACACCTGTTTGTTTGAGCTGGAAGATGCTATTATGTGCTGCATTGTTGTTCTTCCCATTATTGGTTGATGTCCGTGTGATCTGGCCAGCTGCCTAGATGTTGTTTTGTGTCTGTGGTAGACTCAGATCCCCTAGGTAGAATACTTGAGTACCACAAGCTTTAGGAGGAACATCGCAGCTCCCATGGGGGTTCATTATCTCAGCCTCCACTGAGGTGGGGTGAGGAGAAAGGCAGTTTGTGGCTAGGTTGTGGGAGCCTGAAAGGCTTTGCAGAGCCTCAGCAGGGCTCAGAAGTTGCTTTTCCAGGCACTCCTCTTGGCCATTTTTATGTCTTCTTTGGAAAAATGTTTATTGGCCATTTCTTAATTGGGTTTGTTTTGTTTTGTTTTTTGCTATTGAGTTGTGAGAGTCCCTTATATACTTTGGACATTAACACCTAATCAGTCATATAGTTCACAAATATTTTCTCACAAACCGTAGGCTGCCTTTTCATTTTACTGATTGTTTCCTTTACTGTGCAAAAGGTTTTTAGTTTGATGTAGTCCCACTTGTTTATAGTTGTTGTTTGACCTTTTGGTGTGATATTCAAAGCATCACTGCCAAGGCCAGTTTCAAGGAGTTTTTCCTCATGTTTTCTTTTAGGAGTTTTACGGGTTTAGGTCTTATTTTTAGGTATTTAATCTATTTTGAGTTGACTTTTTCTGTATGGTTTAAGACGAGAATCAAATTCAAATCTTTTACATGTGGATATATAGTTTTCCCAGTACCATTTATTGAAGAAAATATCCTTTCCTCATTGTGTGTTATCAGTATCCTCTTTGAAAATTAGTTGACTTTCTAGGCTTGGGCTTATTTCTGGGCAAAGTCAGGTAAAGTTTTCAGCTACATTTTGCAGTCTCTAATCTGAGGACAGGTAAAAGAATAAAAGATCTCTTAGCCAGAAACAATCTTAAATCTATTGGGGAAGAGAAAACCAATATAGGCAAGAACTGGAAAATGTTAAAACATTTTGTAATCCAATGCTCTCTGCACAGAATAAGTACCAATGGTATAGGAAACATCAGCAAGAAATAAATAAAAGTTAAAATAATTGGGAGTGATTTTAAGAAACTTTAAAGTAAATATTAACATTATGTATTATGAAAATTAGAGCCTGTTGGAATGAAAATTTACATTTATTATCAATCTTTCTTTAGTTGAATATCAAAGAATTTTTTTTTCCTATTTTCTACCAAAATAGGAAGAAATGACTAACAATTTAAGGTCTTTGAATAGGATCTATTAAGCAGTTAAGAAAAAATGGCAATTCCTCTGTTAAATATTTTTCTCCTGTATGCCAGGTACCACGATGTTCTGTTGCATCTCTATTTTTCTGATCAGTTTTCAGCTTGTTAAAGTAATACATATACACATAGAAATTTTGAAAAATATTTTGTGCAGAACACATGAAGCAAAATAAAATGTAATATAAAAATTAAAGTTAGTCAAAATGCCACCCTTGGTATAAAAATCTCTTCAGACATAATAGAATTTTATATTTTAAAGATTATTTTAATGTGATTCTTTTTTACAGTGAGAAAATTTTGGGAAATTTATTTTCTCACAATGTTTTTGTATACTTTATCTGAATGAGTATTTTTATTTTAGGAAATTATTATATTGTGTTATAAAATTTGTTAAGAAGAATCAAAGAATTTTTGTCTGTGTGAACTATATGTAAAGTACCCCAAGCTATTTATTTTCCCATCAGTTTTCCTCACTAATAAAATTGGAAATAGCAACATCTGACCTACTGAATCCAAAAGGCTAAAGTATAAATGAACTAATGTATGTGCAAGTGGTTTATAAAAATACAAAGCATTTTTCTAATATAAGCCATAATTATTCAAAGCACACTCAATCCTTCAGGCAGTAAAGTTATATATTTTCATAAGGGTTTTTTTTTTCCTGCTTTGGTTATTTTTTAATTGAGGTATAATTCATATTCCATAAAATTCACCCTTTTAAAGTGTACAATTTGGTGGTTTATTATGTCCAAAATGTTTTGCAGCCATCCCCACTAGTTCCAGAATATTTTTATCACTCCCAAAAGAAACCTTATACCTATTAGTAGTCACCTCAGTTCACCTTTCCCCACAACTGGTAATTTTTGTGATTTTTTTAAAACTTATGTTGAACAGATATTCAACATAAGAATACTGAGTTTCTTATGAATTTTATATTACATGAGAAAAAATCACTAATAATCTATTATAAGCCATTACTCAAAACATCAGAAATCAGAAATTACTTAATCACTACTTAGTGAATTTTGTTAAGCTTTCTAATCACGGACTCCTGACAAATATAATTGAAAACTATATTATATTTCATATAGACTATTATATTTTATGTTCTCTTTCATTTTCTTATAAATAACAATTTGCATAGTAATGCATGATATAAAATAAGATTGTATTAGTAATATATGCAAAGCCGAATTCTGTTCATGTGAACAACCACATATACTTATATGAACAGTGCTGTTTTGTTTTCAAGAACCATGATAAATAATACAGATACACACATTTGAGAGCATTGTTTAATAAAGAAAAATTTTTATTTGGTCAAGCAACAGTTGTGTGAAATGTTGCTTTAAGAAATAGCAATGATATTAAGATGATAATCATAAATAATCCATCATTTAAGATATTTTAATCATTACCTTTTTGAATTCTTTTATTCCACTTAAAACTATCTTTGGCAAATAAAATAGGTGTATTCCTGCCATACTTTTTCACAATTCTTAAATTTTATACCATGTTTTTGTCACTCTTAAGTTTCTGTGATTATGAACTTTTAATATAGACATTTTGCCTGAAGTCAGCAAATATACTTTGTTTAAGCATGTATTATATTTATAATAAATGTCATCATTTTTGTGGAACTTTGATATGAATTTAATATATATTAAAATGGTGCTTTATAAGAACATGATGCTTAAGATTAGAAAATTAATAAAGTTTACAATTAGACAATAGGAATATATAAGTCAAACCTGCATAACATTAAGAATGAAATTTCATTGCCTTAAAGTGACAGAAGTCTTAATTCTACATCATTTGAAAGTGGTTGTAGCCTAGTAACAATGCCCACAATAAACACATCATGCAAAAGTAAAAATGAAGTAGTGAAATGAGCCATTGAAAGAGTCAGTGACCATATAATATTTCAGTTTCTATTATATCTAGTAGCAATCTGGTTAAAAAGAAATGCCAGTTGCCCTGAAGGAAATAAAGTGGAGGTATTATTGTAGTAGTAGTTTGGAAAGAAAATTGTACTTTGTCTTGACTGGATTACTTTTGTATCCTTGCAAACTATTTTCACCTCTCTGTGGTGCTGCTTCTTGCGTTCTTTATACAAATTGAGTTTGTATCATCTAAACTCATAGGGCCCAAGGGCCGTTTGGTGACAGGGAGAAGAAGGAAAAGGGGAATTAGAAAAAGAAAATGTGACAGGCAGTTTTGAAAAGAAAAGCAATTTTCCTTGTGGGTCTGTTCCTAAATAGGAGTTCTTCAATGCAATATTTTGCTTCTGCAGAGCAGTCATTCAGAATCAAGCGCATGCTTGTGCTGTTTTGTGGGGCTTGGCACTGACAGGTTTTATTTAGGAGGGGCGAGAATACAGGGGAGTTGGATGTGGGGAAGTTAGTATTTTGGCTATATCAGCCCTGGAGGCAGAGTTAGCACTTGCAATGGGACAAAAGTATTTGTAGTCATCAGATAACTTTGCAGTCAGCTTCAATAGCATCACTCTTTTTTTTTTTTTTTTTTTTTCCATTTTGGCAGCCAAGCTCTTAGTAGAACCATCTGTCTTTCTATTAGTATTTTTGAGGCCTGTTTTGAAGCCACTTTGCTTGGCAAAGTCACTTTCATCCTTGGAAACGATTTTTAAAAAAAGTTGTGTGGCTTTTTGCCGAAGAAGAGTACTATGTAAAAAATCCACATGGCTGTTCATTTTTGTTCTAAAAGAATATGGCTACTTTGTCTTTGTCTTGAATCAAATGAAATTAGAAGTGATACAACTCCAATGTGGCTGTTGGGAAGTGAGAGGCAGCGATTGCAATTTTAGCGATGTTTTTATGTTCCTCTATTCCTCAATGAGATTTTCTTTAGTCTTCCTAGTAGATTAATTGGGAGATAAATTGACTCCTTTATTTTTAATTTTTTCTAAAGACCATTGCATTGAGTAGGATAAACTGACAAATTGACTTTCTTTTATAAAAAATCACAGACTATTAGTGGTCATTGAAGATCCCATGCCTCTTCTTGCTAACGGTGGAAAGTCAGCTTTGTTATCCTGGTTACTCCAGTTTGGGTAATTATATCGTGCCTACCTAAACCCCTCTTGTAATCTCATTTGGCTATTATATTCTTCATTTTCTCAGAAACTGCCGTGTAGTGTTGCTGTGTGCTTCTAAACAGCTGCTCTGCTCCCCACTGAAGGTGACTGAGTTTCAGTTGTAGGTGAACTGATCCCTAAGGATGACGTGTGCCTGAACACTGCGGCACTCATAGAACTAAACTCTTGAGGAACATTTGAAAAAGTTGGAGATATTACAGTTTATTTGTAATTGTGCTGACATAAACCATAGAGCTGCCTTTCATTTTAACATTTGTGTATACAGTTTAAACAAATCTTCTGCCATAACTTTGTGCTGTTTGAGCTCTCACACAAACTCACTCTCATAAGACCTGTTCCTTGAGATCATTCTTTGATTTCTGTATTTTCCCTGGTGTAGTAATGCTTTCCAGGCCTCTCCTCCTGTTCCAAAGCCCAAAGCCTATTGTTGATCAAAAGCAATTTTGATTTCCTCATAACCCATCCTTGCTTAAAGTCCCCCAGTCCCCTCTTCTTCCCCAACTTGAATTGGTACAGTTCACCTTCTCTGATCCTCAACCACAGTGACTGGGTACATTTTGAGGAAAATCACAGGGGAAGTGTGACAGCATTATAATTCTTGTGCTCTCACCTAAGGTCTTAGCATTTTCTATCACTCTTTTAATTGCCTATGGTTTGCTTTCTCTTTCATTTCTCAAAAGGGCCATCTAAAACTTTCTTATCTTGTTCCAGATTCCTTCCTCAATCCCAGTCTCTCTTATTTTCCAGACATGACTTTGCCTTCATCGCTGAGAAAATTTCTTCTGTCAGGCCTGATTTTCCTTACCTTCCTATTTTCCTACCTCACACCTGCCTCCATCCATTTATCTAGCTCCATTCCTCAGGGCCCAGAGGATGATATGCCACTTCCATTCAAAACTGATTCCTCCAGCTCTTCCTTGCCTTCCAGCCTCCTCTGGAATTTTGGTCCACCAGTTAGTTTCTCTCTTTCCTCTTTATAAAACTCTCAATTTCTATTTGCTCCTTTCATCTGGTAAACGTGCTCAAAACTGCTACCTAAAGAAAGCCTTTCCTTCACTTCATATCTTTTTGCAGATGCTATCAAGTGTCTCTCCTCACCTCCTATCAGCTTCCTCTGAAGAATAGTCTACAATTGTTGTCTTCTTTTCCTTGCCTGCCATTCAGTCCTCAGCCTTTTGTGATATGGTTTCTACCCTCTTTTCTGGTAGAATTGATATTATTAATTCATCTTCCAATCAGCAGTTCCAAAAGACATTAATTTTGGTCTCTAAAAATATTCTTTCTGCTACTTTTTTTTTTACTGTTAGTTCACTCCCTCAGTCTTGCAATTCCCTTGGTTTTTGTGACACTGTACTCTCATGATCTTTATTCTTATCTCACCTCTCTCTCTGCTCATAGATTCCACTTCCTCCACTCTTTGTTGAATTGCTCTTGCAACCCAGATGACTTTAAGCTGGTCTTCTCTTTATCCTTCAGACATTCTCTAGATTGTCTAGTTCATTCTCATTAACTAAAGACTCCCAAAACCGTGGCCCCTAAAGATCTCTTCTCTTAGATTCAGACTGGAGTGTCTGTCTGCTGGAAAGATATCTCCAGTGGAACATCATTTAGCCACCTCAAACACATCATGTCCAAAACCACATTCTTCATTTTTCCATGGACACTATTACTATTAAAACCTCTCTTTTGTTTTTCATTTGTATCATACCACTATAAATAGAGTAACATAAACTAGACATTATTTTTGATTCTGTTGTTGTTTTCAACTCTCTGAGTTCTGCAATTTTTTTCCCTAAATATTTCTTGGCTTTTTCTCCTCATCCATAACTGTGCTGCTACTGATCAAGCCTTCATAATGTGTTACCTAGTTCCACTTTATTAACCTCCAACTTGGTCTCTCTGCTGGGCCTCTAAAATCTCTTTTCCATATATCCGTCAGAGTATTCTACCAACCCTACTTAATCCCCCGGTGATTCCCCGGAACCTACAGGGGACATCTCGAGTTTCTTACCCTGACACATAGACTGATTCAGGCAGACTTCTCACCACTAGTTTCCTCTTACTTTTTTTTTGCTATTCCAGACTACTGGTAGTGTCCCTCTGCTTGGAACTCTTTTCTCACACACTCATCCCTGTGCCTCTCTTACCTCCTGCTTATCCATTCAGGCCCCAGACCTGTTGCACCTACCTCCACAGAGCCTTTGTTGACTCCTCCTGGCTGTATTAAGAGTCACCCTCCTGTGCTTCCATAGTATCCTATACAGGTCTCTACTGTTGAATTAACAACAGTGTATTATAATTATCTGTTCATCTGCCCCACCAGATTCCGTGCTCCTAGAGTGCAGGCATATATGTGAATTCATCTTCTAATCCCCAGTTACCAGAAAGTGCACATTCTGCTTAGTGAATGTTGATTGAATAAATAAGCTAATAAATAGACCCATGGAACTTGAAGCCAGATTAATAATCTTATGTATCTTCTTAATATGTTAATTTCAGGAAGCAACTGAATGGTTTAACAACAGACTGTTTACATAAAATATAAAATATTTAGCTATGAATAATTGATAGGTATTTACTTGTTTTTTGTAAGTGTGATGGTATGGTTGATTTGTGTTGGATTCATAAAATTTTAGAGGGCAAGACTATATGCAGCATTTTGTGGTAGAAGCATAAAAAGTGCTAAGACATAATATTTCATTTTAAGGTTTAAAAAATATAGGAAGTAGCTTTTAAAATTTATTATGAATTATTCTAACTTGTGAATAACATGCCCCCATTGAAAAAACTAAAATTTTATGACCAAAGTATTTTATTGAAACTATCACACATTTTAAACCTTAATTAGGAGTTTCAAGGGAATTTCATGCATTCAGTGAAAGAAAAGAAATGAAATTAATAATGATTCAGGTTTGAAAATACTCAAAAGTAGCAAATATGTAGAATGAATTATTAACCCTATAACAAATTAATTTTAAAATTTGCCCAGAAAACAATATATTGTTTTGATCACGTGTCCTTTTCTCCCAAATGGTGGCTAAATTTCAGCAACAATGAAATGCAAATTGAGCAATGAGATGAAGATATGGAAATAATATAGTCAGTGCCCATTATTTGCACTAATTATGGTCTATAAAGTTGCTGTGAACTCAGAATTAGTGAATACTGAACAATAGCTCCTATGGGGAATATAGTTAGGTTCCTGTGAGCCTTTGGTCACAATATTTTCATCCACCAATCAATACATAACCTTGTTTTATGTGTGTTTTTGTTTGAAAATATCTTGTTTAATATTTATTATTCATTCATCAATATTGAACTCATGGCAAACAGCACTGTAACTCATGTCTGAATGAAGCTTATCTAAGACAAATTTTTCTCCATAAGTTGCATCATAGTCTTCTCACCTCAGAATCGCTAACGAGTACTTTAGCACTATGCTTGGGGCATTTCATACGGTGACGTTACCAACAAAATTTTTCACTGCTCTGCACATGTCTGCACATGAGCAGAAGAGTGTGACCAATATTGATTTTTGGATATAGGTAAATTCTAGGGAGTAGGCAAATTTAGAAATACAGAATCCACAAATAATGGGGATCAACTATATTTTGAGATGCATTTTTAGTTGCATACATAGATTAACCACACATTTTGGATTATATTTATTTTACTGTTAACTTTATTCCAAATATTAATAATATAGTACACTAAAATCTGTTCTACGATATTCTAAAGAAAATCCACCACTGGGAGTATGAAATGAGGTTTATTTTCCATTTTAGTCCCCCTTTTAATTCCTTTCTGGCCCCCTTTCCCCCACATTTCCTACTGTGTAGGGGAAGGAATACTAGAGTTAGAGTCAAGAGATGCAGTTCCAGTGTTAACTTTGCTTTTACCTAAATGTGGGATCCTAAACAATTTATTTGACCATGCTAGGTCTTATTTCCTTGTCAGCATGATGATTGTGTTGTGCCAGATAATCTCTGGGATCTTTTTCAACTTTAAAATTCTATGTCACTCTTTATATGTGGATCTTGAAAAGTGTAGACACTAAAACAAATTATAATGCTAAAACAAAATGCATTTTAATTATTTGCTTGATAAAAGATAAAAGTTTAGAATACACATTTAATAAAAGCTCCCAAATTCATTGTAATTTATTCCTTAAAATACTAAAAATTGTATCTGAAAAAATTATGTAAACTATTAAAGTATAAATGAATTATCTGGATAAAAACTGCCATAGACAAGTGTGCTTTATGTACAGACAGCAACCAGTTAAACAATATAATCAAGAAAACTTTTCCTATATAATGGAAAAAATGCTTTTTAAAAAGGCCTTAGAAATAAAGTTACCAAGAAAACTGTAAGAGTTATACCAAGCAAACAAAGATTTTAATAAATTGAAAGATATAACCTGCTGTTAGCCATCAAAGTATCAGGTTAATCAATTCAAATAAAAATTCCAGATTCTAAATTAATGTGAAAAAATAAATGTAAAAAATCTGGCAGTATTTGAAAAAGAAAATAGTAATTATAGAATACTTCTTACCTATTATTAAAACATAGTGCAAGGCTACAATAATTAAAACAGCATGGTACCAGAACATGATAGGCACATCTGTCCATTACAGCAGCGTGTAATAAATTTCTAATATTTCTGGATTACTTTTCTATTTCTTCCTGCATATGTTATTCCAAAAATCATGGATATACCATAATGTATAAGACCATTTAGCCATACTTTACAAGTAGGAACACAAAGCAACCAGTACTTTATCATACTACTCTTCTCTAGTGAAATTGGATTCCTTTCTGGTCATTAGAAAACTTAGTTGTGCTACAGGCCTTTTGTGGACATTTGGAGTTGGGAAATGAAGATGTAACTAGAATGGTGGGACAATATAATTCATTGGACTTCTTTATTTACGAATTGTTTCTACATAAATAGTTTCAGCTGTTGATCTCTCAACATACAATGAGAAATAAGTTACAGCCCATTTCCTAAATAAGCTCATAGATCATAAGGAAGACTCAACCTTAAATAAGTAACTATTATTCTATACAGACGATATTGTATTGGCTTTGTGAAATTAAAAAAAAGTGACAGTTCTTTCTGCCTGAAAATTGGTACCATAAGAAAAAAGTGCTTTATAGGAAAATAATTATATGAGTCTCAAAAGCCTTTGAAGAATGACTATGTTTTTCCAAGAAGAAAAGAAAAGATACATCACTGAAAACAGGAGAAAATAGTTGACCACATGCAAACATAGAAGAACATAGATTATGTAAGGAACTCTTTATTATCCACTGGGACAAGAGTTCAGGTTATATGAAGAAGGGCAGCAGAAACGTCTGGAAAGATAAACTGGGGATAAATTATGAAGAATCTTGAATACCATGCTGAGAGATTTGGTCATTAATCTCCAGGTAAAAGAAAACCATAAAAGTTTATCTAAGACTCATTTAGAAGGAATTTTATGAGGAACATGGTTTAATATTTGCTTTTCTCCTCTGTACACCAGAGCCTGTAATAGTCAGGTAGAGTCTCCCTTTCTACTACTTACATACTGTAAGGAGCTTTGTGAAAGATAAAAAGATTTGTTGACAGTAGCTAAAAGCACTGTTTAAAACAGTACTTCTCAAAGGTGGATACTCAGTGGAACCATCAGAGCTTTAAAAAGTGCTGATGGCTGGATCTACTCCTGAAGATTCACAGTCAACTGGTCTAGGAAACAGTTTGGGCATTGGCACGTTTCAAAGCTTGCCAGATGATTCTTTCTTTCCTTCTTTCTTTCTTTTTTAAAATTTCCAAGTATTACTGGAGTACAAATATCTTTGGTTACAAGGATCAGTTTTATAATGCTTGAGTCATGTTTATAAGTGTGCATGTCACCCAGTTAGTGTTCATTGCACCCATTAAGTAGGTTATTGCCCATTTGCTCCTCCCTCCTCCCCCCTCCTTGTTCTTTGTTGAGTTTTACTTCCCTCTATGCACATATATGCTCATTGGTTAGTTCCAATTTAATAGTGAGCACCTGTGGTGTTTTTTTCCCATTCTTTAGCTACTTCACTTAGGATGATGGTCTCCAGTTCCATCCAAATTGTTGCAAAAGGCATTAAGTCATCCTTCTTCATGGCTGAGTAGTAGTCCACGGTATACGTAGAAAACATTTTGTTAATCCACTCATGAATTGATGGGCCCTTTAGTTGATTCCACATCTTTGCAATTGTGAATTGTGCTGCAGTAAACATTCTAGTATAATTGTCTTTTTGATAAAATGACATATTTTCCTTTGAGTAAATACCCAGTAGTGGGATTGCTGGATCAAATGGTAGGTCTGCTTTTAGTTCTTTGAGGTATCTCCATATTGTTTCCATAGAGGTTGTACTAATTTACAGTCCCACCAACAGTGTATAAGCATTCCTTTCTCTGTGCATCCATGCCAGCGTCTATTATTAATATTTTGACTCCTTAATAAAAACCATTCTAATAGGAGTAAGGTGATATCTCATTGTGGTTTTAATTTGCATTTCCCTAATGATTAGCGACATTGAGCATTTTTCATATGTTTATTGGCCATTTGTAGTCTTTTGAAAAGCTCAGGTCTTTTCCCCACTTTTTGATGGAGTGGTTTTATTTTTTTCTTGCTGATTTGCTTGAGTTCTTTGTAGATTCTGATTATTAGCCCTTTATCAGATGTGTAGCTTGCAAATATTTTCTCTCATTCTGTAGGATGTCTATTTGCTCTATTGATTATTTCCTTGGCTGTGCAGAAGCTTTTTAACTTAATCAGGTCCCATTTATTTATTTTTCTTGTTGCCTTGATTGCCTTTGGGGTCTTCTTCATAAATTATTTGCCTCAGCCGATATCTAGAATAGTTTTTCCTACATTTTCTTTTAGTGTTCTGATGGCTTCATGCCTTACATTTAAGTCCTTTATCCATCTTAATTTTATGAGTGGTGAGAGATACAGATCCTGTTTCATTCTTCTGCAAGTGACTATCCAATTTTCTGAGCACCATTTATTGAAAAGGGATTCTTTCCCCCAGTGTATATTGTTGTCTGCTTTGTCACAGATTGATTGGGTGTATGTGGATGGTTTTATATCTGAGTTTCTGCTCTGTTCCATTGGTCTATGTGTCTATTTTTGTGCCAATACCATGCTGTTTTGGTTACTATGATCTTATAGTATAGTCTGAAGTCTGGTAATGTGATGCCTCTAGATTTGTTACTTTTTTTTTTTTTTTTTTTTTAGATTTCTTTGGCTATTTGGGCTCTATTCTAGGTCCAAACAAAGTGTAAAATTATTTTTCCTAGATCTGTGAAATACAGTGTTCTTATTTTGATGAGGATTGCATTGAATCTGTAAATCACTTCGGGTACTATGGATATTTTAACAATGTTGATTCTACCAATCCATGAGCAAGACTTGTTTTGCCATTTGTTTGGATCATCTGTGATTTCTTTCCTCAGTGTTTCATAGTTCTCTTTATAGAGATCTTTTATCTCCTTGGTTAAGTATATTTCTAGGTATTTTATTTTCCTTGTAGCTATTGTGAATGATATTGAGTCTTTGATTTGACTGTCAGCTTGACTATTATTGGTGTATAGGAATGCTACTGATTTGTGTACCTTGATTTTGTACCCTGAGACTTTGCTGAATTTATTCATCAATTCCAGGGGTCTTTTGGTGGAATTTTTGGAGGTTTGTAGATATAAGATCATATCATCAGCAAAAAGTAATAGTTTGACCTCCTCTTTCCTGATTTGGATACTCTTAATTTCTTTCTCTTGCCTTAGTGCTCTGGCTATGTTGAATAGAAGTGGTGACAGTGGGCACCCTTGTCTTATTCCAGTTCTTAGTGGCAATGCTTTCAGCTTTTCCCCATTCAGTATCATGTTGGCTGTGGGTTTGTTACATATGGCTTTGGTAAGTTTGAGATATATTCCTTCTATGCCTGGTTTGTTGAGGGTTTTTATCATGAAAGGGTGCTAAATTTTATTGAATGCTTTTTCTTCATTTATTGAGATGATCATATAATCTTTGTTTTTGCTTCTGTGTATTTGGTGGATCACATTTATTGATTTATGTATGTTGAACCATCCTTGCATCCCTGGGATGAAGCCCCCTTGGTTGTGGTGGATTATTTTTTTGATGTGCTGTTGAATTTGGTTTGCTAGTATTTTATTGAGGATTTTCACATCTATATTCATAAGGTATATTGGTCTGTAGTTTTCTTTTTTGTATTGTACTTTTCTGGCTTTGGTATCAAGGTGATACTGGCTTCAAGAATGACTTGAGGATGATTCCCTCCTTTTTGATGTTATGAAATAATTTCTGCCATATGGGTACCAACTCTTTTTTGTAGGTCTGATAAAATTTGGCTGTGAATCCATCTGGTCCAGGGCTTTTTTGTTGTTGTTGTTGGAAGATTTTTTTTATTGCTGCTTCAATCTTGTTGCTAGTTATTGGTCTGGTCAGGAATTCTATTTCTTCCTGATCGAGTCTTGGGAGGTTGTGTGATTTCAGGAATTTTTTCCATTTCCTCTACATTTTCAAATTTGTGTGCATAGAGATTTTCATAGTATTCACAGATGGTATTTTGTATTTCTTTGGTATCAGTTGTAATATTTCCTTTCTCATTTCTGATTGAGCTTATTTGGGTCCTTTCTTTTCTATCCCTAATCTTGTAGAAGATCTATCTATTGTTTATCTTTTCAAAGAACCAATTTTTGTTTCATTGATCTTCTGTATTATTTTCTTGTCTTAGATTTCATTTAGTTCTGTGCTGACCTTAGTTATTTCTTTTTTTCTACTGGCTTTGGGTTTGGTTTGTTATTCCTTTTCTAGTTTCTTGAGACATGTCATTAGATCATGAATTTGTAATCTTTTTGTCTTTTTGTTATATGCATTTAAGGTTATGAATTTTCTCTTTAGGACTGCTTTTGCTGAATCCCATAGATTTTGATAGCTCATATCCCTTTTGTCACTCAATTCAAAGAATCTTTTATTTTCTATCTTAATTTCATCATTGATCCAATAATCAGCCCGAGGTTGTTTCATTTCCATGACTTTGTATAATACTGAGTGTTTCTCTTGCTCTTGATTTCTAGTTTTATTCCACTGTGATCTGAGAAGATACATGGTATGATTTCATTTTTTTTCAATTTGTTGAGCCATGATTTGTGGCATAAAATATAATCAATCTGGGGGAATCTTCCGTGTGCTGATGAGAAGACTGTATAATCAGCAGTTTGGGGGTAAAATGTTCTGTAAATGTCTTTTAGGCCCATTTATTCTAGAGTCTGATTTATGTCTAGTGTTTATTTATTTTCTGCTTGAATGATCTGTCTAGGTCTGTCAGTGGGGTGTTGAAGTCCCCAGCTATTAGGATGCTGCTGTTTATCTCTTTGCTTAGATCTAGGAGGGTTTGCATTATGAATCTGGTTGCTCCTGTGTTAGGTGCATAAATATTTAGGATTGTTCTACCTTCTTGTTGAATTGCTCCCTTTACCATTATATAATGACCATCTTCATCTTTCTTTACTGTTGTTAAAGTCAATTTTATCTGATTAAAAAATGGCTATACCTGCTTTCTTTTGGTCTCCATTTGCATGGAATATTTTTTCTCCATCCCTTCGCTCTAAGTATGTATGTGTCCTTATGGGTTAGATGTGTTTGCTGGAGACAGCAGAAACTTGGTTTGTATTTTTTATCTATTCAGCCAACCTATGTCTCTCAAGTGGGCAATTCAAACCATTCATGTTGATTGATAGAATTGATATATGGGATGCTGTCCTGTTCATCCTGTTGGGTAGTACCTTATTGCTTTGTTTTTCCTTGTTTACTATTGTTTTGTATGAACTCTGATCTTTAGCTTTTTGGGTGGCTTTACTCTGGTGGGTGACTATTGTGCTGATCCACATATAATGCAGTTTTGAGTATTTCCTGCAGGGCAGGTCTGGTCTTGACAGTACAGTCAAGTTTGAGAATGACTGCACTAAAATATGCACTTATTGTTTCTTCAATTCTAGAAATTAATTTCCCAAATTTTAACACATCTGAAATTTTTATGCCTCTTATAACCCTTTTATATGTTTAATTTGAGGATTCTTTTCTTCATTCCAAAATGCTCTCGTTAAGTTTATGGCACATCTTATAATCAGTGGTATCTTAGAAAGAAGGAGATGTGCTATATGAAATATTATAACTTACTTACAAACAATGAAATATAAAGAATATATAGGAGATGGTGATAACCCTTAACTAATGTGGCTGATTTGTTATTTGTTTCTTTGTTATTCACATCTGCATCCTCTTCTCACAGTGAACTAGCCTCCATGTTATTTGCCTTGGCATATCTGCCTCTTGTTTTAGGCTACTTGTTTCTACATGCTTTCTCAACATGCTGTCTCTAATCTTTGAGTCTTTAATCAATTGGTTTTTTCATAAAGTTTTTCTTTCTTCCAATATGCTCTAAAAATGCTGGCTCTGGTGTTACAAACCTTCAGCTCTAACCTTAAGACGCTGTCTTTTTGTTTCCCTGGTTGTTGTCATTTCCTTTGCAGTTTCACTCTGGTGGCAATGATAGGTTTAAAATCCTTTTGGCAAGAGATGCTTTCCAATTTGGAGTCATTGCTGAAAACAGATCTCCCATTCATATAGTACTTTTCTCTCTCTCTGTCTCTCTCTTTCTTCTCTCCCTCCCTCACTTTTCCCCCTCTATCTCTTTTTCCCTATCTCATTCCTCACTGTCCTCCAGACTCGCCAACCAAAATCTGAGAAATAGTTCAGAGGTTTACTGTGGAAGATGAAATAAAGGAGAAATTGAAGGTGGATTTTTAAAGTGAGAAATGATGAGAACTGTAAGAGCCATAAGAACCCCGGGAATGTGTAGTGCCACTGGGAAAACAGGAAAAGAGATCCGAGAGATATTTCTGAGGTGCTGTTAGGATTGGTGACTGAATAAATTTGTAATTGTTTTTGTGCATTTGTTTGTTTTACTTTTTCAATTTTTACCATCATCCCCACTATAATCAAAGCTTCATGGGCCTGGGTTCACTATTATATCCCTACTACCTAGCTCAGTTTCTTGCACAAAGTAGGCATTTATTAAATATTTTCCAATAACTGAATTATTCTCCCCCCACTAATGTGGGGGAAGATTAGTGAAGAAGAATAGTGTCAGATACGTAATTTTTAACATTATCCTAAATTCTCATTCATGGATCCAGTTACAAACCCTAACTCTAATAATCAATGTACACCTGAGAAATCTTGCTTAAATATTTAATTTTAAAAATCCTAGGGCTTTTATTTCATGACAACTTCAACGTTAGTCAATAATGTGACAGAGTTGCAGAAATGACATTAGGTTATATTTCTAAAAATTCCTATGTAGTTCAAGGAAGATAGTGATTTTATTGTGCCTGACTGTTTACTGATATGAACCCCATACTCTGAGAGTGGCACCAACAAATTAGTGTATTCCAAAGATGGCAACCAAAATAGAGGCCGTGTAGTTTAAGGAGTGGCTCAATTGCATTAAAAGGGCTAGAAAAGGAAAACAGTGTAGTAGAGACGGTCTGTGGCAGGATTCAAGAGACTGGATATGAGACCCAGTTCTGACTAATTCCATGGCCTTAGACAAATCAGTTCTCTTTTGGCACCACTTGCCTATTCTATAAACAAAGGGGTAAGTTTTCATTTTCTCTAAGTTTTCTAATTATTGTTTTGATTACAGTCCATAACTATATTCAAGAATTTTGACATTTCAATGTGATACATGAACATGAGAATTTATCCTCAAATAGTGAAGAGCTATTTATATATAAAACAATGCAGTTAGTTTGTTTTACAAGGTAGCATTACTCCTTACAGGTGGGATTTATAAGAGGGAGATTACAGTTCATTCTATGGGGTAGTTTTTTAACCATTACATTAGTGTGATATGAAAAAGACTTACTATGCAAAGTAATGATGTTGTCATCACTGTCAAGGATATTGTGTAGGGAAAGTATTCATCAGGTTAGAGGTTTAACCTCCCAACTCTAGGATTTTCTGTTTCTCCTCTCCTAGGTAGTCCCAAGGCATGTCCTCATACAAGCCCAGTGTTCTAGCAAGCTTCTATGCCAGTGTTTTGAATTGAATGAATGATTGTCTATTATCATGAAATAAGGAGGGTGGGAAGAAACATGGAGCATCAAAACTTCTTCTCTTTGATTCGCTTTATCACGTTCAGCAGGTTCAAGGTCAGCTGCCGCCATTAATGATTCCTGTATTCCCTCCTGATCAACGGACACTGGCTGCAGCTGCCCAGCAAGGATTCCTCCTTCCTCCAGGCTTCAGCTATAAGGCTGGATGTAGTAAGTACCATTGATTTTTCATTTGGGAGTGGGTGGAGGGCACAGCTTTAAATTAGGCAGTTTAATATTACTGCCACACCAAGAAATGAGATCACCCATATAGCATTTTTATTTTGAAGAGGAAACACACAGAAGATGTGGAAAAGTATTTTGTGTTGGTATTTAAAAGACCTTGGATTATTTCTATGCATCTGAAGCCAATATTTGCTCTTTGTAATTCAGTTTCATAATATCCATTTCCAGTGTATTCTTTTTTTTTTTTTTTTTTTTTTTTGAGACAGAGTCTCTCTCTGTTGCCCAGGCTAGAGTGAGTGCCGTGGCATCAGCCTAGCTCACAGCAACCTCAAACTCCTGAGCTCAAGCGATCCTCCTGTCTCAGCCTCCCGAGTAGCTGGGACTACAGGCATGCGCCACTATGCCCGGCTAATTTTTTCTATATATATTTTTAGCTGTCCATATAATTTCTTTCTATTTTTAGTAGAGATGGGGTCTCGCTCTTGCTCAGGCCGGTCTCGAACTCCTGAGCTCAAACGATCCGCCCACCTCGGCCTCCCAGAGTGCTAGGATTACAGGCGTGAGCCACCGCGCCCGGCCTTCCAGTGTATTCTTAAAATATGAATGTAATTTGGGGGTTCATTTTATTTTTTGCATAGAGGACATAGGACTATGCTTTTCAATAGCTTTCCATTGTCCAGTAAGATAAATCCAAATTCCCTAATGTGAATTAATTGGCCTTCTGTTATTTGTCTCCTCCCTATATTTATAGCTTGATTTCTCACTAGTCTTTTTTGTTCTTAGACTAAAAAATTCTCTTTCTTGACTATGGACTTGTATCTCAGGATTCACTCTCCTTGGTATTGTGAATCTCTTCCACCTCAAAATAGGGAGCACCTGCCTGACCTAGGTTAGGTTCCTTTCTCCTGCTTTCTTTGGATTCTGAATATTTTCTTGTTCACTTTAATTGTAAGCTTTGTGAGGGCAGTTGCTGATTCTATACTATCATTCTTATATCTCAACTCAAATGTTACTACAACATTCAACACTGTTGAACGAATGAATGAATGAATACTCAATACAAACAGTGTAGAGGACGTGTTTTGCACGAAGTGATAAGTTATGCCAAGATAACTGTTTATATTGCTTATTAACTTCAGACACCTCTGATTTTATGCCATTCTCTCTTTTATACCCAAATCTAAGTTGGACATTGTTAGTTTTGGAAAAAAACTAGTTTATTGTTAAAAATTTAAATGGTCAAAATGCCAGCTGTTTTCTATAAGATAAAAATAGTAACTCATATTCCAAAGATGGGCTAGACTGCTAAACTAAATATCTTCTGGAACATCATTACCATGGCCAGAAGCAGTATAGAAAAAGAAAGTTTATTGAACCATTTTCATTGATAAAAATAGAACACTATTGAAAAAATTAGTGAAATATTATTTTAGATATTCATATAAAATATCTTTAAATTCCAGTAGATTCTGGCTCATATGTATTTTAATGAATAGTCCCATTAACATCTTGATGCGCTTCAGTATTTATTGCACTTGAAAAACTCTAACATTACTAGAAATCAGTTCTTAGTTTCCCAACAGGCGATGTCTTGAATTTTCACATTGGGGATTTTAGTGTTTATTCTTAGTCTTTAAGTCTCTATATCATAATGAAGAAATGGACTGTAATTTCTTAAATATAGCCATTTGAGATGAGTAGCTTGCAACTCTGGAGATCAGATAAAAGTAATATGAACTCTGGACTATAAAAATTCATACTTGTATGTACTTGCTCTTTGAAATTTTTATATTGCTTGTATAAATCTCTTGACTTTGGTGTTCTGTGTTCCCTATGTTCCTATGTGTTCTCACTCTGGACCCTTAATTTATTCATTCAGTATTATTTTCCATATCATTTTGACCTTTGTAGATCATCAATTCATCCAGATACACCAACTCTTTTTTATAATTAATGACTGTATTTATTCTAAATATTTTAAATTCTAAGAATAGAATTTTAAATTCTATTGCTACACTAAATTCTGAGTTTTTAAACATAAAAGATTTTTTGTTTTGTTTCCATTTTCCTGAAGAATTACTTTTCACATTAAACACATGTTGACAATGTGTTTTTGGTAATCTTAGTAAACTTACTAAAATAAAAAAAAGAGAGACTTTTAAAAGCCATTGGTTGCCTGAGACTGTACATGCAATATATACGTATAGACTAGTTCTGTTTTCCAAAAAAATAAAAAAGTTTTTTGAAGCAACTGCAGAAATAAGTCCTATTAGCAAATACTGTGCTGAAGAGAAAACCACATTGAGTATGAACAGCATAACTGTAGGCCTGGAAAAGGTCAAGAACACCTCTGCCTCACTCCTGGTTGACAAAGTTGGCGTGCTAAATCTGTTCAGTGTTAATGCAATGTGGCATGGAGAAATCTTTCCCTTCCCAAAATTGTTAGTATGTTAACCATTTGATATTCATACCTTCAGTGCTTAAAGTTAAAAATGATACCACTTCTTTTGTAACCTTGAAAATAAAATAGAATAAAGCTTCTATAGCTGTTGGCAAGCTTGAAACTGACAGCATGCCAAACTCTGGAACTAAGCAGAAGCCAGTAGCAAAAGAAAGTGCCACCCTTGTTGACACTCTGGCACACTGAGTCAGTTTGGGTGAAGAGCTGTGTGGAAGTGATAAATAGTCCAGACTATTTCTCCTTAATCACATTGCAGGAAAGGAAAAGAGGTAGGAGAAGAAATCGTGCCAATTCCTCTCTTTAGTGGGACCTCCTATTTTATTCCCCTTGTAATTGACCATAATTTGTGACTTTTCTGGTTGCCAATTGTTTTAATTTAGGTGATATTACTTAGTTCTCAATGAAAGAGACTGACCAACCCATCTTGATTTTAATTGCAAGTAAAGGCCGGGCGCGGTGGCTCACGCCTGTAATCCTAGCACTCTGGGAGGCCGAGGCGGGTGGATTGCTCAAGGTCAGGAGTTCGAGACCAGCCTGAGCGAGACCCCGTCTCTACTAAAAATAGAAAGACATTATATGGACAACTAAAAATCTATATAGAAAAAATTAGCCGGGCATAGTGGCGCATGCCTGTAGTCCCAGCTACTCGGGAGGCTGAGGCAGCAGGATCGCTTAAGCCGAGGAGTCTGAGGTTGCTGTGAGCTAAGCTGACGCCACGGCACTCACTCTAGCCTGGGCAACAAAGTGAGACTCTGTCTCAACAAAAAAAAAAAATAAATAAATAAAATCACTTAAAAAAAAAAAAAAAAAAATTGCAAGTAAACATGAAAGATACACTATTTGTTGCAATAAAAAATCCAGACACTTTTCATCAATCCATTCATAGAACGTACTGATACAGTTTCCTGTTTAGTCTGTATTTCTTGATAAAATACATAAAAAATTAAAAAAAAAATTCTCTGGAACCAAACCAGAAACTTTAAATGTTTGTGAAAGAGGAAAAAATAAAATAAAAATAGAGGTTGAGGAGCCCAACCATTGTAGATTGAGTTAGTATCTCATGTTTTCTGAGAAAGAAGCTTTTCACTGGACACAAAGATATTTTCTCTTTAAGAAATATAATGGTGGAAATATTGCATGGAATGATGACACACAAAATGTAGTTGCTGGACCTCTGTTAAGTGCTAGAATGCACATGATTAGGTAGTACAAGAATAAATTCATAGCAGCACAGCCAGAGACTTCAGAGCAAACTGACTAGATAGAAAAGGAGCTCTAGAGAATGTTATAGTCCACTCTTATGCACGAGTATGTAAATGAGTTTATAAATATTGATATATTATTACCACAATCTCAGATTCTGTTTTGGCATTTGGTATTAATGAAATCAAGTGTGAAACCACACGTCTTCCTGGATCCATATTTAGTTATTGCTGTTCCTACTTATTTCTTAAAATATAAAAATATTTGCAAACTTCTAAGGAGGTAAAAGTAATTGCATATTATTAAGTTGAACCTCTTTGAGAGATACATATAAAATAAATAGAAAACTTGAAAATACTTATGTAAGAACACTGGTTTAATCAGCCAACTTCATTCAGACATCAGTTCATTCAGGAAAAAAAGTCCAGAAATCTCTATTTTTAACTTGTCAGTTCTGCTAAAACTGTCTTCCAGGTTGCTATATGTAAACACACCCCAGATTTTATAACACATAATTAAAAATACCAATTCTAAATTATATTTGTGGATAATAACTCATTTTAATCAAATGATAATCATTACAGCCTTTAAATAAGTTTGAGAAACTAAGTAACTATGGCTTAAATTCTAAATTGTAAAATAACTGAGTGTGCAAATGAATTGGTTCAAGAACCCGTTGGATGGTTGAAGAGTCGGGAACACAGTCCATTTGCCTCTGCTGGAAAGTCTGAGTCATATCCTAACCTGTTAATCAAAGACTTCAACATGTGCACTGTGAAGTTTGTGTCAGGTACATATTTTTTAATTAAAATTTAAATGCCTTTGACACCTGCAGAACAACTTTATGTTTTCAGGAAGATAGCACTTTTGCGTTCGCTCATATTAGAAAAAAAATTCTACTTATAAAGGAAAATAATTTTGGATGTGCGATTGGTGTTCGCTCAGCAATTTAGATTTGAGAGAAACTTTTGAGATAAGCTGGTTGAAGGGAATAAGTTTGATCAGTAACACTTTGACTCCCACTCCAGTCCTCTTTCCACAACACACAGCATCCTCAGGTTCACTGCTGCTGCTGCAGAGAACGTATTTTAGAGGCGTTATGAGAGAGAGATGGAGGTGCTTCTCTTACTGGTAATGACTGCAGTCCTCTGCACCCCCTTGCTGTTTGGGTGTGAGATTTCCAGTCATTGTAATAGTTAGATGCTTTAGAAATTTTGACAGAAAGACATTTTATGTGGAAATTAAAAAATCTGCAGGAATGGCAAAATCCAACAAAATAACCCATTTTCTACATATGGTATAAAATAAACAGTTGTAAAAGAGCTGGCTTGATAGTTTAGCCCAAAGTGTCAAATTGGATGTGTCATATAGCGATAGGTATAGAGTCTTTCCCCATAGTCAAGCATGTGCCTAGTGCCATGGTTCTCAAACTGTGCAAGGTTCTCAGGATGCTTAGCTAATTCATAGAGACAAACAGGATATTTTAAAATTTCAAGGAAAATATAGAGGCATCCATCAGACACTATGTAAACTACCATAGATAAGTTGTTTGGTCTTTACTACTTAATAAAATTGAGTGATTGGATATTTCTTTTGTCCAAAAGGTACAATGAAAAAATTATTGAACCACTGATGGTGCCTTAAACCAAAACAGTTTGGGAACTTTTGCCCTACTCTAGTGTATATTCATTTTAAAAATTATTGTGATCTTTTCTAACCTGAAAGTTGTTTTTCTAACCTGAAAGTTATTCTTGTCCTATCATATTGCCAATCACAGAACAGAATATTATAACAAAATTTAATTTATGCTTATAGAGCTATGTATAATATTATGAAGATAATTAATTCATGTGTCTATACCAATTGATTTGTCTATATGATTTCAAACATTCAATTTTTGTTTGTTTATTTGTTTTAATTTAATTAACCCAATTTCAGATAGGCAACTACAAATGGAGAGGTACTTAAAACGAGACAGCCTGGACTTGGAATTGGGTTTTGCCTCATTCTCCTCTTTATCCTTATGCAAGCTACTGAGTTTCAGTTTCCTCATCTTCACAACGGATTAAGAAGACCCATTTTACTGAATTGTTACAAAGATTAAATAAGATTACATATGAAATAGTTCCTAGCACTGTATTTGTTTTATTAGATTATTTATAAATTATAAATACTGAGATAAGATAATGCCAGCAAAACATAGATCCTGTTTTTTTTTTAAAGAAAAAGGATTCTAAAATTACACGTAGAATTTAATTGCATTTCATATCTTATGGATATGACTCACTCTGAGTTAGGATCAAACTCACTCTGCCTTACCTGAAATGAGGCTTCCTCTGACTGAGGAAAATAATAACTGCAGAAAAGCGGTACAGTGCCAATAGAAACGTTTGTTTGATTTGATACAACCTTAACCTTAACTGTTTTCATTATAATCACCAAATTTAAAACTTTTTCTGTTTTCATTTTTCACTTTTTTTTTTATCAGAGCTCATGTTGGAAAAGATCATATGATTTTTAGAAAATATATTTAGTCACTGTTTTGGCTGTATAAAACTAGAAATACAGTCATATACTCATTCTGCATTTTTAACACATTTATTAATTTTTCAGAAATGTGCTAAATAAAATAGCCATATAAAGTTACTGATTGAAATATTTAATTGCTTTATGAGATTAGCTTAAATAAATAGAAGTCGATGAGCCAAGCTTAATAAACTTAAAATATGGTGTATTTACTCTTCATCAGTTTTCTGAACAGTATTTCCGCTTCCAATAAAAAAGGAAACTCTCAGTTAATTAGTTCCTCATACACCACAATAAAATTAATGTTTAGGAGTTAAATACCATAAACTTCCTCAGGCATATTTGCTGATGTGTTCCTGTTTTCAGTTAATGTCACATGTTTCATTGTTTAATGGGGGTATCATATGGGTTCCATTATATCTCTCTTGTGCAAAGGGTCTATGTATCTGGTATTTTAGGAGACTACATGCTAATTTCTGATTTAGCTGTGTCAGCTGACATACAGGTCATTGACAATCAGTGCTGAAGCAATCACCAAATCACAAGCTAAAAACCATTGACATGGTACACTTTTATCAAACTGACATAATAGGAGACATGTGTTGTCAAGATCACATACCGTAGGCTCTTTGTAAATAAGCAGAGAGAAGTGGCTGTAATCATATCTTCAGGCTTCAGTGTTTGTGTGTGTTAGAATTATAGTAACCAACTCTTCCCTCTCTACTCCCCACTCTCAAAATTTTGTAAACCAATGACTTTGGGAGAGCCTGACTTAGTTGTAGAGCTTTGCAAATATTTATTTTTTTTAAAGAATTGTTTTAGTACCTAAACAGCCAATCATTTAAATTTCCATTTGAGAGAAGTTAGATTAGTGGCTCAAAAATATGAAATAATTGAAAAAATGAGAACTGGGTTTAAAAATGTATACAACATGATTATATGGTGACAGCCACCATCCAGTTCTCATGGGAAAAGTTCTAGGTTAATAAAATATATATTTTTTTATTAAAAAATGGAGTTGATAATATTTTTACAAAACTTATCACTGAAACAAGGGAGATGTCTTTATTGTGGCAGTCATGTTATTATAACTTGATATATTAATAAAAATAATAGCTTATAACTGTGCATTATCATTTATAAAACATAGTCACATTTTAATCATAACTCTGTGAGATAACTGATCTATATTAGTATCCAGTCCTCCTCACATGTACACAGTACCACCACCAAAACACATACACACAAATAAAAAAGTGAAACCTTTTCTTTGATAAATTCCTCAGCTTTTATTAGACCATAACTATAGCTAATATTTTAATCCATCCTGTTTGCTTTTTAACAGTTAATAACATAAGAATGCCATTCAGTTTAAACCTAAAGCCAATTCAGCTCAGGATTCTCTTTTTGACGTGATTTCCCTCCTCACAATGGTCATGTATCAAATGGAAAGAGTGGCTAGCACCTCTGTGCTATCAGCCAAGAGGCCTCAAAATGCGGTATTACCGTATGAATTTGCCACAGTCGAGCCTAACTCTTAGATTTCTGGGTTTATATTTTTGTTACCACAGCAAGAATGGAATCTCATTTCAGTTGTTGACTCAGGCTAAGCTCGTCAAACTGAAGTATAAACGCAGAAGAGCAATATATTATTTTATTTGAATAAATGTAACTATGCACAATACTGGACAATGGCAATAGCCCGTAAGCATGCTCTTGCACTGTAGAAAGCTCCATTAGAAGGCAAATTTTTGTCATAAGATTGATTGGAAACTATGGAAGCAGAAAAATACTTAGTAAAACAGGCTATGATAACATTTTGCTTCACACTGTATAATAGATACATATTTTCCATGAGGACAGAAGTCATGATCTTGGAATATAATATAGTGGAATAGGATACTGCATTGATTTTGTTACAGGGTTAGATGCTGTAAAAGTCCAAAATAATACTAGCTTAAACATGGTAAGAGAATATTTTTCACTCACATAATAGTCCAAGCATTGCTTATGTGGCAACTCCTTTATATCAAGACCTAGGTTTGCTCCCTTACTTATTACACTGCCCTCCGTTAATTGTGGCTTACATCTCATAATCTTAGATATCTTATCCAGCTACCAAGTCCCCATTCCAGCCAATGGAAAGGGAAAAGGCAGGGGAGAAAGAACTACAACAACCTTTTAGACAGTACTATTTCCCTATGAATTTATTTTGGCTCTATTTTCAAAGAGTATATTTGAACTTTTATGAAACCTATTTATATGAGGTCTGTCCAGGAAGCATCCAGCCATTGTTAATATAAGGAGAATGTTTGCACAACATGGATGTAACCTGGCAGTGAAGGCAAGTGGACTGTAATGCACATGCGTTGACCATGACGTCTTCACAGTACTAGGCATTGGGGCGCTAGATGCCATTGAGTGTGCTGTGTGGCCGTTGCATTTAAAATGAGCAAGTAGACCAATGAATCTGCATCAGATTTTGGGTTAAGCTTGAACATTTCTCTGCGGAAACTATTCAGATGACTCAGAAGGCTTTCAGGGACGATGCAATAAGCAAAGCTCAAATAAAAGTGTGGCACAAACGCTTCAAAGATGGTCGAGAATCTATTGAAAGTGATCCACGTTCTGGAAGGGCTGCAACAAACAGAACACCTGAGAATGTGGAACATGTGCAGCTTAGGTTAAGAGACACTGGGAGAACTGTGTGAGGTCCCAAGGTGCCTACTTTGAAGGGGACTGAGGCATCGTTGTCCTATGTACAATGTTTTTGTATCTTGTATCTTCTTCAATAAATGTCTCTATTTTTCATATTACATGGCTGGATACTTTCCAGACAGACTTCATATAGTTAGTTCATAATCATCTCTCATTTTTTCTAATATACTAAAGGCAGCACATGCTGAATGCACAAACCTCAAATGATGGAGAAGTACAGAAAACAGAAGCTAAAAATTACCTGCCTACACTCATACACTCAACTCCTATAATCCTACTTCCCAGAGGTAACGCCTGTTAATTTGGTGCATATTTTTCCAGAAGTAAACATAGATATAAATATGTATCTATTATATACATCTGTCATATATCTAGTTATAGATATGTAATATATAGGATGAGAGCATATTTGTATATTATAATAGGCATATGATACATATACTATGTACACATATGATATGTACTATATAATATAAATGTATGTAAGGATATATGCTATATAGACTATAAATTATTTGCAAATATAAAAAATGTGTCATGGACATCTTTCTTCTTCCATACTTTCAGACATAAATTATCCCATATGATATTTCCTTAAGCTGGATATATCATATTTTATTTGGGTTCCCCACCAATGAACATTTGTCTACAACATTTACAGTTCCAAACAATGCAACAATGAACATTTTTGCATGCACATATTTGCCTCCACTGAATTCTTCATGTAACCAGTTCCTTTCCCAGTATATGATCTTTTACTTTAGTTTGTTCCTTTCTAAACATTTTTCACCTAACAGATTGCCTCTAAACTATACTGCTCTCTCAGTCGGTTAATGGAGGATTTAAAACATTCAGATTTGGTCCAAGTTAGCTATGAATAAGCAACGATCAGACTTGTAATCTGAAACTATTAATTTGTGGCATTAATAAATTCTGTCAGAAAAAAAATTAAACAAGGGGTCAGAATACCTTAGTAGTCTCAGACAGTCCCATTTCATATTATTCTGTGTCCTTAGGCAAATCACTTTCCTCTCTGTGTCTTAGCTTTTTTGTCTTTCAGGCAGCCACAGTAATGTCTGCCCTTCTCATTTCATAAGGAGATTGTAAAATTTAAATGGGATGAGTATATGCATTTCTAAAGAAGTAAAATCATTGTATAAGTGCAATAGAACATTATTTATTAAATATATACTCCCATTTTGAAAATTTAGAATGTGTGTCATAATGAAAAAGATTTCAGGAATTTATTTTAGGTTACTATTTTTCTGACCATTCAAGACATTTGTTTAATGTATTTTTTTTTTTTTTTCATTTTGGGAAGGGAGGGAAAATTTCGTAACATTTCTTGTTTCCGAAGGTTTAAAATTTATCATTTTAGTAGAAACCTCTAGGCCGAGTCATCCCAGATGTACATCCCATAGGCTGACTGTTACAGTGGTTTAGGAAGCTTCCCATTTTCACCTGCAGACTACAGAGTCTGGGTACACTCCAGGTGGTAAGATGTCTGTCAAAAGCCCTGATTGAGAGAAAAGTGGAATGGCTAGAAAAAGGGCGTCAAAAAATTAAATGCTTGATAAGCCTTAATATTAAAAGTAGGAAGTGAAAGAGAAATTGCAATTGATTTGGTTTACTGTAGCTTATAAGAATGTTCCAAATTCCTACTTTCTAATACTTGAATCATTTTGGATGCATTTTCTCTATACCATTCATTTCCTCATAAGACACAGAGGCAAAATGTAGACACAGTATTCTAATATATCAATAGATCTGATGTAAAAGCAGTTCCTTAATTAATGATTCTCTGAGCAGTTTAAAATGAGTTATTGTGCAGTAGTTTAAATGATGCCTTACTAGTGAGGCTGGAATACAGAAAGAAATGGAGGCTTTTTTGATTCATTGTCTCCTTTTCATGGATACTCAGATTTCTTAGATAATTAATCCAGGAATTTTCATTGATAATAGAATTCTCCAATTTATGGGCAAAGAGGGGACGAAAAAGAATGCTGTATCTTTTATATGCAGAAATGTCTTCCCATTCTAAGAGATGTTTCTTAAAAGAGTTCATAAATTAATCTGTTTCTAAACTAGCCAACTAGGTAACTATTAAATTATGATAAAGTTTTCATTTGCTATGCCACATTAAAAAGTCATAAAAATATATTTTATTTTTAAAATCTCCTATTGAAAAAAAGTTGGCCTGTAACAAGCAGTTAAGAACAATTACCTCATAATATATTCTTATAAAATAGCTATATAGTCAAACAAGACCTAATTTACTAATTTTGCTTTCTCAAATAAAATTCATATGAAATATTTATATTCAGTACTTAACATTCTAAGAAAGTTAATACAAAATATTAGCATTTCTCATGAAGTTTTAAATGTTGGTCATATTAGTCTAGCAAATCTAAAAAGGCTTTACAGATTTTCTACATTTAGAAACCCCTTTATCTTAACGTGTATATACCAAATCAATTGTTCTTGGTTCCTCGAGACAGTTTAGGAGGGAAAATGGTAATAAATTTAACTACTTACCATGAGGGAGAAAGTATAGCTGAGCTTACTGCATAAGGAAGCAAATTTCAACTTGGTTAGATTTTGGGAAGTCTAAGGTGACGCATATTTTAACTTGGTTGGTTTTCAGAAAGTCTAAAATAATATGAAACAATCACGACAAAGAAGGATTTTGTTTACATTTTTTTTATTTGTATTTATTTTTATATGGAATATCCCTTTTCTAGTAGATAATGACATCATATTAATTCACTAACAAGAATCCATCATACTAATGGATTCTTGTTAGTGAACAGAAATCATTTTAAGACTTCAGAAATGTATATTATTTATTTTTAATGCCAAAGAGGATAAGAATTCATAAAAGAGAAAATTATGGAATATTATAAAAGAATTGTTTAAAAATATGTTACAAGAGATTCTTTTATTCTTTACCTTCTCTGTGTCCTAATTTTGTCAAATCCCCAAACTCTAGGCCTCTCTGTTCCCCTTCATTTTCTATCCTTTTATTTGCAACTGAATACTGTGTTTGAGTTAAACCCTACACAAAAAACTAATTTGTTACTTATTTGTATAATAATTTGCTTATAATCTGTTTCTTCTGCTAAACCTTAAGTTTTTGATATGCCAAGAGCCATCTTCTGTATTTGATATTTGTAATTTCTTAATTAAATGAATTCTTCCTTCATTTATTCAGTCAATAAACATTTTAAGCCTTAAGTGTGTCAGGCATTATGCTAGGGACTGAAGATGTAAAGATGAGTAACACATAGTCCCTGCCTTTACAATGCTCATAGTCTAGTTGAGGAAAATGGGATTAATATGGTCTGAATGATTCTGTCCCCCCAAAATTCATATGTTGAAATCCTAACCATCAAGATGATGGTATTAGGAGGTGGAACCTTTGGGGAGGTGATTACGTGATAAGGGCAAAGTCTTTATAAAGGAAGCCCCCGAAAGCTGCCTGCCCTTTCCATGATGTGAGGACATAGCAAGAAGGCACCATCTATGAATCAAGAAACAACTGTTCATCAAACACAGAATCTGTTGGTGCCTTGATTATGGACTTCCCAGCCTCCAGAAATGTGAGAAATAAATGTTTGTTGTTTATAAGCTACCCAGTTTATGCTATTTGGTTGTAGCAGCCCAAATGGCCTAAGACAAGAATATAAGCAGTTGTAATATGATAGAGATATGTATAATATTTTAAGAGAAGTCTTTGGAAAGGGAATTAATTTAAATCCAAGAGTGTAGAAGTATCAGAGAAGGATTCTTAGTGTGGGCAGGTCTCTAACTTAAAAACTAAAGGATAAAGGCAACTAAGCAATTAAAGAAGTGGTTGGGGTGGAGGGATACAGAAAGAACAATCTAGGCAAATAAAACAGCCTGGTTGAAGACTGGAAGGCAAGAGCTAGAATAGGGTGTACATGGACCTATAAACAGTTAGGTGTTAAGAGTAATCTATATGGTAATAAATTATGAGTGAGTCATAGTTTGAGGATATAAAAGACCAATACAAGGAAATATTTATAGACATTGTGTGCTGGAGGAAATGAAAAACCACTGAAAGGCTGAAACCCAGATTGAGATCATAATGGCTTCCATCCATCCAGCCATCCATCCATCCATCCATCCATCCATGTCAAGGCATCCTTTTCTTGTTCGCTATTATATTTTTCAACCCCTAACACATAGTATATAATCAATAAATATTTACTTCACTTTTTAAATAGAGGAATTAATATTTATTGAGTACCTTTAGTAAGTGCCATGAGAAACTGAATAGAGAATTAATTTCTTTAGCAGAGGACTAGAGCCTGGAAGACTGGTAGAGAGGCTCTTCTCATAGAAGGAAATGTAAACCTGGGAGTCAATAGGAACAGGTCTTAGTGATTGATTGGCCATGAAGGGTGAAAGGGAGGGAGAAATGAAAGATACTTTGATATTTACAGTCCAGGTGACTGGATATCACTAAGTGATAACTGAAATACCAGGAGTAGAAGCAGATCTTAGAAGAAAGATGATGAATTAAGTTTTGCACATGTGAAGATGGAGCTTCCTATGGGATAGCTAGGGAGGATTGATCTAAAAAAATCAGTGGGAGAGGTCTAAGCTGGAGTCACTGATTTGGAATATATTAGTTTTTATATAGCTGTTGAACCATAAGATTGGATAAGATCATTCAGATAAAGTGAACAGAATGAGAACCATAAGATTAGATAAGGTAATTCAGATAAAGTGAATAGAATGAGAAAAACCAAGCACTAAGGATTAGACCCCAAGGAATACCAATATTTAAGGGATGAATGAAGGGAGGTAGAACAGCCTATTATAGAAATAATAAAGTCAGCATGAGCAAGGTATGAGGAGAGCAAGGAGAGCATGTTTTAAGAAAGCCAAGAGAGTATATGTGTAGTTAGAGAAGGGGGGAATCATTAACAGAATTAGCTGTTGCAGAAATATGTTCATTAAAATTTGGCAAGTCAGAGGTCATTAGTAAATTTATAAAGCTTTTCTAAAAAGGTATATGTATTGAGAACTAATGTGTAGGAGAAAGATTTGAGATTATCACTGAGTGATAGACTAATTTCTAACAATTTAGATGATGAGAGAAAGTAGATGGTGATTTTACAGGGGTTTTTGTTTTTTTAGCCTAGGTGGTAATTGTGCATATATTTAAAGACAAATTATATACAAATTTCTTACCTTGGCATTTGAAGTCCTCAGTAGCCTCTAATCAAACATTTAAATATTTCTTGCTACTTTATGAAATGGGTTCCCCTGCAGGCTAGTTCAGAAAGACATTTTGTTCACTCACTTCTTTGATCCTGGAATACTTCTTACTTTTAAGCTCATTGATTTATTCATTCAACAAACCTTATTGAGCAGCTACTTTACACCAGGCATTGCGACTCATAGGCTTCTTTTATCTTTTCTAGTTCTTATTTTTTATTCAAGGCCTAACTCAAACCCAGCCTTCCATTGATTTTTTTTCCCCAATGATTCCAGCTTGTAAAAATTCTTCCATTCTCTGGTAATTCCTGCCTGTATTATTCATTTAACTCTAATCATATGGTTTTGATTCATTTCACTGCCCATATATACGTTTTATTTTCATAACTGAAAGTGTCATGAAGGCAAGGGTTGACTCTTTTATTTCTTTGTGTTCTCCATATCATAGTAAAAGTTTGATATATGTTAATAGAATGAACATTAAGTGAATATATTATTAAAATTGAAGTATACATTTGCATGATGCTTTAAAAATAGTCAATGTTTTCTAAAGCTTAATTTTTTTCTCATTAAAATACTAATGACTCTAGTACTTATTAACTGTGGCATCATCCTTGATACTTTTTTTAACTTTGTACAATGGGAATAGTATCTATCCTACTGTGTTGTTATAAAGATTAAATGAGATTTTACATACATACATGTACATATATTCATATCTATATGGATAAATATATGTGGATGTGTATATGTAAAATATTTTTAACAGTACTGAAAGTCAACAAATATTAGCTACCCATATTTCACATCAGTGGGAGAATAACAAATTATTCAAAAAGGATATTGGAATAATTAAGTAACTGTTTTGGGAAAATGATACTTCTTTCTTAAACCATGCTAAAATAAAATGAAAACTCAAACTATGATTTTTTTCTCAAATTTTTCCTATATCTCTTTTCTCCCATCAAATGGGTTACTGTCTGTCTCCCAAAGCTATTCTCTCCTCTCCTTCCCTCCTGATTAGTTCAGATCATTATCATTTCCCACTGATTTACTGCAATAGTTTTTAACATGTGTTTGTCTCTAACCTCTCTCTCTTCCAGTCGATCTACCCCTTGTCACAAAATTGATCTATCTGAAACACAAATCGGACTATGTAATGTCACTTTCCTGCTTAAAACCTTTCAGTGTCTTAACATTGCCTTCAAAGTAAAACATAAGGCTCTGCAAGATACAAATTGTACTTGCTTCTTTAGCTGCAATAGCTCACCATTCCCTTTGTACATCAGAAACACTGGGGGTAATAAAAGTATCCCTGGACGCAGGGGCCAATATATGATAGTGATTATTGTTAGCACGGCCCTATGAATAGCAGGGAGCTCCTCCCAAGCAAAAGGCATCCACAATTCCTTTATCAGCCCATGACATAAAAAAAGCAACATGAGAAGAAAGAATGCAATTTCCTTCCAAAGTTCCATCCACAGTTTCCTTGTTAACTTCATTGTGCCTTAGACTCCTACAAAACCTTCTCTACCTGGAAATAAGAGTGGTAAGAGCAAGGTGGTTTTAGTGCCTATCTGAGAAGATGATTAATAAGAGCAGTCCTCCTTGCACTAAGTGGTAGATGCTTACTGTATGACTCTCTAACCTAAAGAATATATGGAAAGTAGGTGGTGAAATGGTCCTGAAGTATAATTTGGTAGTGAAAGTGGCCATCTTTTATAGCGGTCCCCAACCTTTTTGGTACCTGGGACCATTTTCATGGAAGACAATTTTTCCATAGACAGAGGGGCAGGGGCATGGTTTTGGGATGATTCAAGGACATTACATTTATTATGCACTTTATTTCTATTACTCTTACATTATAATATATAATGAAATAATTATACAACTCACCATAGGTTGGGACCCCTGTTTCCAGAGATACCTTGACAAATATATCTTCCTTAACTATCTAATCACTTTTCAGGTTAAGTTCTCTCTTTGAGGTTCCAAAATACCTTCTACATGCTTCTACTTTGCTTATTGTGTATTTCGATTGGTTGACATGGTGATCCCCTTACTTGATTAAGAACTTCTCTGGGGCAGGGATTGTGTGTGGAAGTGGTGGTGTGTGGGTGGTGTGGGTGTGTGAGTGTGTGTATGTGTGTGTAAGTTTTAATTTTTATATTTCCCAGCACCTAGAGAAGGCAATCTGGTATTTGTCAAGGAGGCAAAACAAAACAAACAAAAACTGTGAAAGGGAAATAAAAGAATGAATCTCCACATTTCAGCGAACCATAAAACTTTCTAAAACTTTTGTATTAATTCAGTGGATGAAAGGCTATGTAATGTTGACCTTGATTAAAGCCACGTCTGCTTTTCATAGTCTTCCTCAGCCTAAATAATCCTGTTGAAAAAAATTGTTTTTCTTAGTCTGTGTTATATAGCATAGAAATGAATCCTTCATAGTATTATTGGAGATAATTAATATCAAAATATTCATAACTATAATGCTGATGCAATTAACATGCTTTCAGAAGGGTTATTTAATACTAGCTATATCATTTATGTCAATAAGATACTATAAGCTAGGTTGTATTCTGAAAACAATTGACTGAGATATCTCGGTATATTTTTTAAGTTTCTGAAAAATTGTAATTTTGAGCTGGAATTTTCCATGGTTGGCCTTGAAATAAGAAGCAAATTAATTTTGGAAAGGCTTAGGGAAAAATTGCTCAAATGGTTAAAACTTAGGAAAGAGTAAATTACTTTTAACTAGTTGAAAGTCAATTTGAATAACTTACACATGGTTGAACTTTAAAAGTCAAATTTTCCATTATCTGATTTTTACTAAGTACCTCATGAGCTATTTACAAAACAAACCTGTTGTAATATTTCTTTAGTACAGTTAATTGAGGGATGGTACAAATAGATGACAGCATTTAGTTGAATAAAAGCTCTTTTTTTTCCTGCAACTTCTGAATTTCTCCTTTGCCATCACGAATGACCCCTAACCTTGTTTGTGATGTTTTATAGACTTTGTGTCCGTTGTAGAACAGTGACACATTCATGTAATATATTTTTATTTTTTTAAATTGAGTTAAATTGCTGTATTGGAAATTTTCAGTTGTTTTAGTTGTATTTAGTTTGTAATTTGGGGCATATATCAACCCAACTAATTCTTGATGATCTGGGCTTGAAAAACTGGTAATAAGGTAGACATGTTTTAAGTTACATGTGTTCATGTGTTGAATAGAGATGGTTGCAATAATGCGGTGCCTCAAACATGAACTTTTTTTTAATTAGTTTATATCTTATTTATGATTATATTAATATATTTATAGCTTGGAAACTATATATGGTTAAAGATATATAATATCCATAGTAGTCTTTTAAATTCTTGCTACCAGTCTTCCACAATTCACTTAACACCAAATACATTGATATATGGCTGTATATGGCAAACATATTATATGAGTTTGTTATGGCTGCCATAACAAAATACCACCGATTGGGTGGCTCAGACAACAGAAATTTATTTTCTCACAGTTCTGGAAGCTAGATGTCTGAGATCAAGGTGTCAGCAGGGTTGTTTCTTCTGAGGCCCCTCTTTTTGGCCCGTAGATGGCCACCTTCTCTCTGTGTCCTCACCTGGTCATCTCAGAGTCTGTGTTGTTTGTGTCCTAAACGCTTCTGCTTATGAGGACACCAGTCATAGTTGAGTAAGGCCCACACATGTGACTTCATTTTACCTTAATTGCCTCCCTAAAGGCCCTGTCTCCAAATACAGTCACTTCTGAAGTGCTGGTGGTGAGGGCTTCAACATAATTTGCAGGGGGTGGGGAAGGAGGTTCTCACAAGTCTACCTATAACACATATACAAAATTATTTAGCTTGTATAAACTTTTCATACACAGGTATACCTTGTTTTATTGTGCTCCACTGTACTGCATTTCACAGATATTGCATGTTCTACAAATTGAAGGTTTGTGGCAACTCTTCATCCAGCAAGTCTACTAGTGCCATTTTTCTAATAACATGCTTACTTGATGTCTCTGTGTCACATTTTGATAATTCTTGAAATATTTCAAACTTCTCCATTATTATCTGTTATGGTGACTTGTGATCAATGATATTTATATTACAATTGTAATTGTTTGGGGGCACCATGAACCGCACCCATATAAGATGGCTAATTCAACCCATAAATATGTGTGTTCTGACTATTCTACTGACTGGCTGTTCTCCCCATCTCTCTGTCTGTCTCCTTTGGCTTCCCTATCCCCTGAGACACAACAATATTGAAGGTTTTCAATGTTGAAGGTATTAAATTAGGCCAAATGAATAACCCTACAAGGGCCTCCAATTGTTCAAGGAAGAGTCACACATCTGTCACTTTCAATCAAAAGCTAGAAATAATTAAGCTTAGCAAGAAAGATGTGTCAAAAGCTGAGATAACCTGAAAGCTAAGCCTCTTGCGGCCAAACAGCCAAGTGGTGAATGCAAAGGAAAAGTTCTTGAAGGAAATTAGAAGTGCCGCTCCAGTAAACACATGAATGGTAAGAAAGAAAAATAGTCTTATTACTAATACGGAGAAAGTGTGAGTGCTCTGGGTAAAAGAACAAACCAGCCACGACATTCCCTTAAGCCAAAGCCTAATCCAGAGCAAGGCCCTATGTTCAATTCTGTGAAGGCTAAGAAAGGTGAGGAAGCTGTGGAAGAAAAGTTTGAAGTTAGCAGAGGTTGGTTCATGAAAAGTAAGGAAAGAAGCTGTCACCATAATATAATAGTGCAAGGTTAAGCAGCAAGTTATCCAGAAGATTTGGCTAGGATCATCAATGCAAAGGTGGCTACACGCAACAGCAGAGTTTCAGCATAGTCGAAACAGCCTTCTATTGGAGGAAGATGACATCTAGGACTTTCATAGCTAGAGAGAAGTCAGTGCCTGACTTCAAAGGGCTAACTCTCTTGTTACAGGCTAATGAAGCTGGTGAATTTAAGCTGAAGAAAATGCTCATTTACCGTTTTGAAAATCCTAGGGCTTTCAAGAATTATGCTAAATCTACCCTGCCTGTATTCTATAAATGGAACAAAGCCTGGATGACAGCACATCTATTTACAGCACAGTTTACTAACTGTTTCAAGGCCACTGTTGAGACCCACTGCTCAGAAAAAAATATTTCTTTCAAAATATTACTGCTCATTGACAATGCACCCTGTCACCTAAGAACTCTGATGGAGATGTACTCCATCAGGAGTTTAATTAATGCTGTTTTCATGCCTGTAATCACAACATCCATTCCTCAGCCCATGGCTCCAAGGAGTAATTTTGACTTTCAAGTCTTACTATTTAAGAAATACATTTCATAGGTTATCACTGCCACAAATGGTTATTCCTCTGATGGATCTGGGAAAAGTAAATTGAAAACCTTCTGGAAGGGATTCACCATTTATAAATACTATAATGAACATTCATGATTCATGGAAGGAGGTCAAAATACCAGCATTAGTAGGAGTTGGGAAGAAGTTGATTTTAACCCTCATGGATGACTTTGAGGAGTTCAAGACTTCAGTGGAGGAAGTAACTACATATGTGGTGGAAATAGCAAGAGAACTAGAAGCACGGCCTCAGGATGTGACCAAATTGCTGCAATCTCATGATAAAACTTGAATGGATGAGGAGTTGCTTCTTATGGATGAGCAAAAGAAAATGATTTTTTGAGGTAGGATCTAGTCCTCGGGAAGATGCTGTGAATATTGTTGACGTGACAACAAACGATTTAGAATGTTACATAAACTTAGTTGATAAAGCAGTGGTAGAGTTTGTGAGGATTGACTCCAATTTTGAAAGAAGTTCTACTGTGGGTAAAATTCTATCACACAGCATGGCATGCACAGAAAAGTTTTTTGTGAAAGGAAGAGTCAACCAATGAGGCCAACTTCATTGTTGTCTTATTTTGAGAAATTGCCACAGCTACCTCAACCTTCAGCCACCACCACCACTCTGATCATTCAACAGCCATCAACATTGAGGCAAGACCCTCCACCAGCAAAAAGATTGTGCTGAAGGCTCAGATGATCATTAGCAGTTTTTAGCAATAAAGTATTTTTAAATTTAGGGTATGTATATCATTATTCAGACATAATGCCATTGCATACTTCTAAAATATAGTCTACAAATAACTATAAAAATTATTTCACAAACAAATCCGTGTGACTTGCTTTATCATGATACTTCCATTATTGTGATCCTTGGAACTGAACTTGAAGCATCTCTAGGTATGCCTGTATACCTATATACATATACACATTTGCACATAGACACTGTGGAATGAGTGTAACATAATAGGTATTCACATATATATGTATATCCAATGAAAAGATAACTATGCTAATTTCATTATACATGCATGAATTTAGGAAATGAAAAACAATAATATTCTAATATGTGAATGTTTAAAAATGTTATGGAATAATCTATATTTTCACAAATGAGCTCTAAATATCCACATAATTTGTTATTAACAATTAGATGCTAGTAATGCAAAAGTGCCCAAAACATCTTTGCAAGTGTTTTGCCATCAATCTAAATTTAGGAGTAGTTCTGTCTCTAGGATCAATATCCAGGTCATCTTTAAGACCTCCTACTACTTAACTCCTTTAATGATGCTTGTTAAAACTTCATTCCTCGTCCATTGCCTTTTCATATCCACATGTCTTCAAGACTGGAGTATGAAAAATTTCTCAACTTCTTGCCATCAATCTCTTTTCCCTCTACTTTGTTCTATCACCTGTCAGTTAAACCAGTTTTCTCTTCATCCCTTTCACTCCTAACCTGTCTGGAATTAGTTCTCCCTTAAGTCTTATAGCACTCCCTGATGGTCAATACTACTCAAATAAGCACTTCATTAGAAAAGATAGGAATGAAGTAGAGACCGAGTTTTGTTTTGTTTTGTTATTTTTGTCTCCACAGCACCCAGGAGAGTTCTGGTCACATGGTAGATTTTAGACATGTAATTGATTAATTTACAACAGGGAAAATAAATTATATAAAGTGAATTTTCGCTGAAGAGCACCACAACTTCTACACTTTTGCTTTAGTTTTAAGATTATGTTCATTAAATGAGGAATACAAATTAATTACGTAGTTTAAGCATTTAAATTGTCAGTTCTAATAGTCATACCATTTTGCTGTTTTAGCTGGTTTGCATGAATACAAATTCAGCTTTTAAATATCTAAACTTAAGGTAGTGTTTTGAAGATTAAATATTAAAAATACCAAATGATAAGCAAAGCTCTATCCTGTAACATCAGTTGTCCCCTCTCTTTCCTGTGTCATATGTTTTTTTTTTTTCCTCTCCTTACTGGATCTTTCTCATTAGCATACAAGCATGCTGTAATTTTTCTGCATTTATACCTATGTAATAAAGATTTTTGATCACACATCTTCCACTACCTACTGCAAAACACCTCAGTGGAATTCTGTTCCAACACTTCTCAAACTCCAGTATGCATATAAATCATCTCGGAATCTTGTTAAAATTTAAATTTTTATTCAGAAGGTATATGCTTTCTGCTTTAACAGATTCTCCCAAAACTTAGTGGCGTAAAGCAGCAAATATTTATTTGGACACAGTCATGCTGTGTACCTCTGGCTCAGGATCTTCCCCATAGCTGCAGTCAAGATGTTGGCCTCAACTGCCTTAATCTCTAGGCTTGACCTGGGGAGGATCTGCTCCAAGCTCCCTCTCTTGGCTGTTGGCAGGCCTCATGCCTTTGCTTGCTATCGGCCACTGCTAGGTGGGCCTCTCCATGGGGCAGCTCGCAGCCTAGCTGCTTGCTGCAAGTGGCCAGGGGAAGGACATGGGGGGGGGGGGGCAGGGACGACGCAAGGAGAAGGGCAAGCAAGACAGAGCCAAAAATCTTTTTGTAACCTAATCTTAAAAGTAAAATCTCATCACTTTTTTCCATATTCTGTACATTAGAAGACAGTTACTAGATCCAGCCCACACTCAAAGGGAGGGGATTACGTGGGATATAAATACAAGAAAGTGGGAGTCATTAGAGGTGCTAGCTTAGAGCCTACATGCCACAGTGCAGGGTGGGCTCTGAAATTCTGCATTTCTATCAAAATCCTAGGTGATGCTAATGCTCTTTTACAGAGATTCTCGCTGTGAAAAGCAAGGATCTACACTTCTGCCTCCAATTCCTTTCCTCATGTAATCATCTATGGACCACACTGTCTCTGGTTAGGCTTTGTCACCCTCCACTCCACCGAAACTGCCCTTGTTGAAGTTAACAATGACTTCCACATTAGTAAATCAAACATTTTAAAAACTTGATCACTCTTTCTGAAAGTCTTTCTTTATTTAGCTTCTGGAACACCAGATTTACATTTCTTCTCAGTCTCTTCTGCTAGTATCTATCTCCCTGACTATAAATGTTAATGTGTCCCACAGTCCAATCCTTGCACCTCTTCTTTAGCAGCCACAGTTAACTCCTATTTGGTCTTGTAAGGCTTACGGCTTTAACTTCTAGATATCTGCTAACCACTCTCAAATTTATGTAGACTTCTCCTCTAAAGTCCTAACATGTTTATCAAGTGACTAAAAAAACCTCTAGTTGGATATCTAATAGTAATGTCAAACTTAGTGTATCTAAAACAGAACTCTGTTTTTCCCCCCACGCCCCACCCCCGGACCCCGTTGGCGATCTTGCTCTTCTCATCCCTGTTTACAAACCCAGTAAACGGTACCACTCTTCAATCAGTTGTTGAAGTGAAAAGGCTGGAAATGATCCTTGAGTCTCCTCTTACTCTCATTTGTAACAGTTATTAAGTTTTACCAGTTATACCCCTTAAATATCACTTGAATCCCCCCTCATTCTCCATTCCAGTGCCACCACCCAAAGTTCAGACCATTATTCACTATTATACCGATTTCTGCCTCTGTTTACTACTTGATTGCTGCTTCCAACCTCCAGCCCAAGTGATCTTACTCAACCAGTCTGTTATCCACATTCATGGTTTCCTTTATCCTATAGGATAAAGTTTATATTCTTTAATGTTGTTTATAAAACCATATGTAATCTGACACCTGACTTCCCTCTTCCCTCCCTGCACTCTGTGCTTCAGCAATACGGAGACTGGGCTATGACATAATACTTCTGTGTGACTCTAAATCTTCATGAAAATCGTTTCCCCGCCTGGAACGCTCCTCCTTTCCTTCTTTGCCTGGCTAGCTTTCACTTAATTCACATTTCAGCTCAAACATGACTTTTTGCTGAAGGCAGTCTTTGACCTCTTGATTAGGTTTGGGGCACCTCCAGTATAGTCCATAGCAGTATGTACTTCCCCGTTTTAACTGTCAATATATTTTATAGTAATCATTTAATTATCTTTTTCTCCCACTAACCTATAAGCTCTGGGAAGGCCAGATACACAGAGGTAGATCCAGGTATTTTGAAGCCTAAAACATATGATTTGAGGGACATCCTTTAGAATAAAAATACAAAAATTTTAGATTTTACGTAACTTAAAAAACAGAAAAAATATTTATGATTTTGTCCACATGATATTACTTGAATCAAGACAATATCATAGCTTAAATTTAAAAGATAAGCAATTTTGCTTAAATCTTTAGAGGTTAATTTGTTAATATAAAAGTAAGTTTAGTTAAGTTCCATTTATAATAAGACTATAAATTTGCTGAGGAGTTGCTGTGCTCATATCAAGATTGTGTGTGTGCGTGTATGTGTGTGTGCAGCCCTCTGATCAATGCCCACTTTTTCCCCCATTTTCATAAATACATCATGAAAAAAGGATGAGGTTTCCGCCTTAATTGCTTGTGCCTTTTATTCACATTCCTCTCTCAGCCAGAATTGTGAAAAGAGTGTTAGTAAAAGGCTGCACAATAGAGCTTTTCATTAGGCCTCAGCAAGGCACACAAAAGAAGGCTTTTGGAAAGAGTGAATGCATGAGTTTAATTTGCAGGTGGAGAGTAGATAAAAGGTGCTGACGCCTCTATTATTCTCTTACTTAGGTGACCCTTACCCTGTTCAGCTGATCCCAACTACCATGGCAGCTGCTGCCGCAGCAACACCGGGCTTAGGCCCACTCCAACTGCAGGTAAGTCAGGAAACAATACAGAGGAGACAAAGGTTAAGTAAATATGGAAAACAGCTATTATCGTGTTAAAGCAAAATAAAACTGACTAGTGATATTTGTCACACACTCGTTGTTTTAAAATTTATTTGTGCTGATCCTCAACCAAAAGTTGAGATGTTGATTCTTTTAATTTTTAGCTCTGTTTTCTGTACTTGAGAGAGCTTATTGTAGTTTTTTTATTGCCTGATATGATTTGAAAAAGTGAGCTGTAGTTTTACTTTGATTAGTATGTGCCATAATTTTGTCACAGGATGGTCTCCATCAAGAGAAAAAGAACAAAAAAACCTGCAAAAGATGTTGAAACAGACACTTGTGGACCAAGGCTACTTAACGAAAAATGCCTTTAAAATTGTTCAAGATGCCTTGTATTATTAAAACACTTTGTAAGTCTCTTTGTTCGCCTGCTAATGTCAGCTCAGTTGGTCAAGCAAGGAAAGAAAAATAGACCAAATAATTGATGCCTAAAAGAGCTCAACTTTATCTCAGACATCCCAATTAAGACCTTTTTAGCCCTACAGAATGCATACATATTCCCATATAGGAATGTCAATGATAACTTTACCAGATGTCCAAGTGATTTTAGAAATTTTGTCTCTGAGGTTGAAAAGAGAACCAATAAAATTATCGTAAAAGTCACTTTCATTAACTGTTTAAATTTTTGAGTCAGCATTCCACAAAATAGTTCATAGTTTCTGTTGTTATGGACCTTCTAATTATGTAATTAATAGGAATAGAAGATCATCTAGTAATAGGATTAATCTCCTCTTACAAGAATTTTTGTATGTTCTTTAGCCCGAAAGACACAGTATGCCTGTGAAGCTAGATATAAAGCAGTTGTGCTTAGTAAAATTAAATTGTGTACATGAAAGCGCATTATCACAATAGATGATCTTAGTCTGCAAGGAAAATATAGATTTATATTGTAGCGTCAAGAGACAGATACATCTGGTCTGCACATGGGTTTGTCAGAAGACCTGGTGGGTTTCCGAAAGGCCAGTTGAGTTTCACAGGAGGAACTACCAGTGTGAAAGCTGAGACATACTGTGTTCTACAGAGGTTAATAACGTTCATTTCTATTCTACCTTGTCTACGAAAAACTGCACTGTGACTGTCTGTTTCTTTGAGCTGGAAATACCTTGGGCAGTGTTAGAGCCATGGGGACAATAAAAGTAACATAACATTTGTTATCCTTTGAAATAAAATCTGGGGAATAACTATAACATGGAAAAGTGATTATAATAAGTAAAATTAAAAAGCATAATGGAATTAAAGGAAAGAGAGAAGAATATCCAGCAATAGATTTGAATATGGGAATAGGAGTTTTAGAGATTTAGGACGTCAGTTTTCAAAGCAAGTTAGACATTCTCCTTTCACCACTGGATGAGGAGTGAGAGGAAGTGAGGGCAGTTGTAGGCAACTGCTGTGTTTTATTGCAGGACTTTAATAGAAAGCGGCTATGTTAAGGAACAATCTAAACCTCTCTTCCTGTAGAGATAATATGACAATATTTGATACAAGTTAAGTTTTATTTCAATTTTTATGTTATCAGATTCTCTTAAGATTTCAAAATGTTAAAAAATAATTTTCTTTATCAGTAAACAAGAAAAACTTTAGACACCAAACATTTGCTCTTATTTTAACTATAATTTGATGTGTACATGGGATAAAGTTCCTTTTATGTTAAGTGGTATTATACCCATGAAAATTCGTGAGTTTTAGTTAGGGTCTTCTCAAATAATCAACACTGTAGTATAACAAGAAAATTAATAATCCAAAACTTTTTCCATAGAAAGTCATCAGCTATTATTAAAACACATTCACCTGAACACAAAAACACACATATTTTTTGCATTGGGAAAAAAACAAGTTATTCAGATGCAAACACATTCCAAAAGCATGCCATGGCAGAGAATCTGACTTTTCTTTGAAGCAGACTGATGCTCACTTTGGCTAGGGTACCTACACTACCTCACTTTCCTACTTGTTCCTAACACACTATTCACAGACCTCTGACCTTTACTTTAGCCTTTCCCAGAACTGCAAAGGATACTTGTTACTCTTCCTCCTTTTAAATTAGCATGCAAATTCTTTCCTTCTTCACACATCTGATGGGATCCATCAGAGAAAGCTAACTCTTAATACAATGCCTAGTCAGAAGTCTTACCATAAGCCTTACCCCAGATTCGCCCCACTCTTGTAAACCTCAAAGTAAAAACTTTGAGAAGTTTTATCCTAGTAAAGTATAATGCATAAGCCAGTTTTAATGTTCTCCACTCTGCTTTTCATTATATTCTGTTAAATCTCTATTTTCCATCTCATAATAATACCTTGAGTAGACTCCATTGCTTTCTGATCCTTTCAGTTACTAAGATTCAGTTCTACTGGAAACTTTAATTTTACATCCAGTTTACATCTCACTTCTTCCCCTTCTGTCATTAGACAAGTATCTCAGCTCTGGAAACCAGAAGTGAGGAAGGCTGCAAATTACTCTTTTGCTTCTTCAACTTCAACTTACTACCTAAGCAAATGTGTGTTGTGGAAGGCATGTCTGCTGCTGAGACAGCTTGGAGATGGTGTGTGTATAGTTTTCTTGGTATTGAACAGCTCTTCATGGTCTGCTAAGAGAAGGGTGGCCAGATCTGTTGATCTATGCTTCCAACTCTCTTTTTCGTTTGTGACATCACCACCCTTGGCCAGCTGCTGTCCGGGTAGCAAGATGCCTGCCTTCATTCATCCTCAATGCTCCTCCATGGAGAACCCTGGGATCTCCATGGAGGTCCTCTTCTGTGCCCTCTAAGAGCTGTGGTAGTACTACATCACAGTCCTGGTCTCAACCTGCAGCAAACCCCTGACCCTTCTCCACCAACCCACCCCAGCTTTAGAAAACTCCAGAAGAGAAAACAGGCACTACTATGTCTTTAATTCTGTATACCCCAAGCTATATACTGTCAAGTTCTCTTAAGAACATTCTCATCATACTGCTACTGGGTTAGGCTTTAGTTTTTTAATTCAACAACTAGTTGAGGAACAATATGAAGGTTTCTCCTTTTTTCTGGCTTCTCCTGTTTTTATGAATTCTGCCTCCTCACTTAGGTAGGTAGAGAAAAGCACTAAGAACCAAGTTCTTCTATAAAGCTATAAACTCAATCCTCTCTCTCCTAACCTTTCTCACCAGACATCAGCTCATATATACTGTGGGATGGGAGGATTGGGTTGGGAGGATGAGAACAAGGTCAGGCACAGCATGAGTTTTGGTTGAAGTAAGGCCAGGTTTTAATAAAGGAAGATGGTGGTATAGATGTTGTGTAGTACCAGCTAACAGTTGTTGGTATCTTTCTTTAGAACCATTGAAGAATTTGTTGTTGTTGGCTTGTTTGCTTATTTGTATTGTTTTCTGTTGTTGTTTAATGTGTTCTTGTTTAAGTATGGAGTGATAAGCTCAGCGTTGCACTTCATAGGACAACAGTAAGAAAGATGGATTGAGGTAACAGCAGGAAGACCAGTTGGGGAAACAACTGAAGTAGCCTTGGCAAAGAAAAAGTGATGATCTGAATTAATCTTCATTCAGTGGTAGTGAGAATAGTGTGGAAGGGATATATATTTTATACAGAAATAGGATGCTGTTTCCTTTTCCCTGGGTTCAAACATAATAATTTTAACTCCTGTAAAGTGCCATAACAACTGATGTCACTAGCTACTACCAGCCATGGTTAATGAAATGCTTTCTTAAGCTAGGTTCTCTGGTAAGCATTTTACAAAGGTATCTCATTTACTTCTTATTGCAACACTTTGTGTTATGTATGAATATCTCCACTGAGAAAGAAGAAAGCTGGGTCGCAGAGTCCAAAATCCATGATCTTTAAATGATTATATTTGCTTCTCCAAGTGCAGGAGAGTTTATTTTAAACTTTGGAGACATTGCCCCTCTTAACATTTGCTAACTCAGTAACCAGCTAATCAAATTATAACAATAATGCTGATTAATTGGCACTAATACAAATACTCTGTGTGCTTTGCAATAATGAAAGGAGTAGCAGGATTCATAATGACAGCTGTCTACTTCAGCCTCTGAATTTTCCATTTCATGCCTCTTTACACAGATATATGTTTATTCACGTACTTCTTTTTGAACACCTAGTTCTAATAAGGGACACTATAAATATATTCGTACTCACAGTTGACTTTGTTTACCTACCATTTGTGTTTTCTTTTGAAATAACCTTTTACATATAATTGTTCACACTTGGATAATATTATGATAAGCAAAACCAGAACTTTCATTAAAGAATGAATAGAGACAAGTACAATTATTTTTAAAGACAAGCAAAATGACATGCTTTACATAAAACCACTGTTTATTACTTAACTATTATTTTATGTCCCTGGAGATCCTTACTATATAATAAAAATTACTTGATATAAAAAAACCCTTACTGTATATTTTTAGACACAGTTAAAATAACTTAAGCATTATCATACATTTATTTTTATTTTTTATGTAGAAAAATTGACTTAATATAGATTTTATATATATAAATGATACAAATTAATATGTTGTGCCAAGACACCATTTTATTTATTTCTTTTATATAAATCTGTCTTTGCCTTTTAAATCTTTCTTGAGCTCCAAATTCACATTAGCCAACTGCTTATTGGCTACTAAGAGGAAATATATATCTGTTTACAGACATTATAAACTGAGCCCCAAATGAAACTCACCAGTAGTTGTCTATCATGCCCCCAGACTTGCTCATTCTTTGGTCTTAGTCAGTGGCTCCATTTCATCTATTTCTCAACCCAGAAACATGAGAGCCATCCTTAGCTCCTCTTCCTCCTTCTTTCTCTACATCTATTCATTCACTGGCAGTTAATCCCTACTAAATATTAATACTTCAAGAATCCATCCATTTCTGTCCACCATAACTGTCACTCTTTTGGGTTGAGCTACTCTTACCATTTGCCTAATTCACCACAATAACACCTAAGCTGATCTGTCTTGATCTTGCCCCTGTCAATGCACTGTCTACTATATGTTAGTCAGAATGATCTTTCGGATTTTAGAAAATCTTGTCATGTCCTTCTGTGCAAGGACTTTAAATGACTCTCTGGTTTTTTGAAGTTCTTTCTCACTCTTGATCTTTCCAAGTGGTGTTTCCTCTTTCTGGAACCCCATTACAACACCATCTTTTCTAAGCCAACTCCTACTTACCCCTAAGTTTCAGGTTAAACTATCACTTTTTTCAGGGAGTCTTCACTAATATAAAGTCTGAATTAAAGTAGCTCCTGTGTGTTCCAAAAGCACATCATATTTCCCCCCTCACAGCACTTGTAGAATGTTTTAATGCATTGATTGCCACATTAGAAAAAAAAATTTTCCTTGGGGGCCACGGTTTTGTCATGAAAATAGAATAAAAAGTTCGAAAACAAAACAGTCCTTTCTAATTTAATGAAAAATGTGTTATTTTTTATTGTTTTCTGTGTGTGAGTTATATTCAATTTGAAAAACAGTTCTCACGGCTCCCAAGGTGAAGAGACGTGTGAATTACATATGCTTCACGAGGCCCCTGGCTCAAAACTAGCGTGAGTTAAATATAACTCACATGGCAGTTTTGAATCCTGCTTTCTGGCTTCTATTAATACCACATGGCAAAATTCATGAAGTCAGTCGCCCACCATCATTTGCATTTATTCAAGTGCTTGAAATATTTTATGGACTCTCTGTATATGCATTAAATAAAAAGGTGAAGAATGAATCTTAACAGTACACTTTCAATAAATTATGTATCTATTTTGCTGAAATAGCTATCTTGTCTTACAATACTGAAATGAAGCCGAATATTAACAATTAGTTTTCTATATAAATTATTCTCCATCCTTTAAAAAGAGTCAATAGCAGAAATTCAAGTGTCAAAGGGATCATTGGCTCATGGAAGAAAAAAATAGTTTGAATTCAGGTCAATAAGATAATGTTGAAATTTTATAATAAAAAATCTCATTTAATGAAATAAAAGAAACTTACGAAAACACTCTATGTGCCTAGGATCATGTTTGAGACCACAGTAGTTACAAAAATTATTTTTATAACACATTTTCTCTGCACTACCTACTCAATTTGTTCCACCTACATTGGACTCTTTTTTGTCCCTTGACTTACCAAGGCATACTCCCATCTTAGAGTTTTGTACTAGCTGTTCCCTCTACCTGAAATGTTCTTCCCTCTTCCTGAAAGGCTAAGTCTCTCACTTCATTCAAGTATTTGCTCTAATATCATCTCTCTGAGACCTACCCTAAGCAACCTATTTAAAATTTAAAAATGACGCTGCTAGAGACAGCACACTTCTTAGATCTCTTATTATGCTTTTTTCCCTCATATAGTCATATTCTTCAAACATAGTATATAACTTATTACGTTCCTTATTTATTGGCTGTCTTTTCCAAATATACTGTCCCACCAGGACAGAGATTGTTACGTTTTTGTTGTTGTTCAATAATGTGCCTCAGGTACCCAGAAAAAAGCCTAGCAAATAACAGGTGCTTAATACATACTTGTAAAGACGCTATCACAGCTAATGGCATAATAATTTTTAACAAGATAAAGCAGCATATGATTAATTTCTGGAGCAAATGATATCAATTAAATGGCCAGGGAACTTCACATTTTTTTTCAGCCCCTATTGGAAGATTCTTAATGTTTTAAGAAATCCCTAGTTTTCTCTCTCCTGCCCTTTCCTCCCTTTATCTTATAACCATGGGCCACTGCATAAAGAATGTGGTTTAGCACTTATTATCATTTATATAATTTCTTTAAAATCATTTTAATTTATGAAAAGAGACCAAACATTGCAATTTGATTATTCCTACATTATGTTAATGTATGTACAGATGTAAATAAGAATAGGAACTTTTATTTATCTCAGTATGACTCATCTTGCCAATATAACCCTCAAGTAAATTATTTACAAATAATGGAAGGATGTATTTATAAAAATAGTAGCTAGCCAATTAACAATTTGATATACTAAGTTTACCCTCTTCTCTTTCTTCCTCTCTTTCCTTCTTTTCTTTCATTTCTCTTCCTCTTCTGACTACTCTTTTTCTCTTCTAAAAGCCAATGATGATTTTGATACTTATTTTCCTGATGTCTGTTTTTGAAGGAGGGTGATTCATTTATATAGAAAACTAATCTAGCTTCATTTCGTATCAAAAAGTGAATATCACTACACAAAATAAAGTTACACTTTAAACTTTTAGACATTGGTGACTAGATAAAAAAAAATCAGCTAAAGGAATCATCTGTTTCTAATAATAAAATCAAATGATGGCAACAGTCCATCCAACATTTCTCATATTCATGTTTGTTAATTTGCATTTTACTTAATGGGTATTATGAATATTTGTAATATTAATAGTTGTATTATAATATACTATTTTTATTTTTTAGCCAGGCTTCTAAGATTTGAAATTAGAAGGAAATATTTATCCACTTATTTCTCACTTTATAAATACTGTACTTCATCTTGGCCAAAAGATGGTTGCCACCTGTTCTACCTATAGGAAGCCAAAAATGTCAACTCCAACCAATGATTGATAGTGATAAGCAGAAGGAAAAAAGATTGAAATTTTTCTTGGATGGTCGTTTTTTCCTCAAAATAAGCAAGTAGCATTCAATCATGAATTTTTATTGAATTAATTAAACTTTTAAAATAATTTTAGTAGAACTATTTTTAAAATATATAACAATATTTTTGGTATGAAGGCTCAGAATTCCAAGTTGTTGTAAATGAAATCACATGGGCTACAGCCCTAGTAACCAGTAACATCAGTAACACACATTATCTGGGATACAAAAAATGATAGATGATGTGCAATCATGTTAGAGAATGAATCATATAAAATATCAACTGAAATCAATCTTTTTTCATAGCTATCATAGGTACATGGAAGGCATATTAGAAATGGCTTAAGCTTCTGTCTGATAGAGAGTAACATCAAGGTAGATGTGGATAAAAAACTGAAGTTCATCTTTCTATCAAACTCCTGCTGGTCTCTGAAGAAGGTCAATAATTATGACAGGACACAGATAAATGCTTCATATTTCCCAGCACTGTGAGTGACTGAGCATGGCTTTATGTCTGTCCAAGAGAAACCCCTAGAAAATCAATAAAGAAGAAATAACCATATGGAAAAATCTAGATGTGAGGATGTCTATCTTGTTATTGAAGGAATTACTTACAAGGATGAATACTTGTAAGTATTCATGTTTACCTACCAATATACCATACTACTCAGCTTAACTTTTGGGTTGTAGTCATTTTCATGCAGGATGAAAAATGATCAACTGCTCCTCATTTCCGTCACAACCCTGGTGTGCTGCTTGCTGTTGGACTTCTGTCTGCATGAGTGAGTTTTCTTGCAGGTTAAAAGACTGAATTCCCTCTTTTCCTCTCCCTTCAACCCTGAGCCTGCAGGGCAGACAGACAGAAGCACACATATGATTAATACAGCACAGCTGCAAGAGTGAGTCATTTGCATATGTATTAATAGAGGCAAAAAAGCCCAACAACAATTAAATTATATACAGAGACATTCTGCATACTAAAGAACATATGCAAATAGGCCGGAAAAAGTACAGCCAACATTTTCTCTGACTTTTCCAAGCCCATATGGGCTGGAGTCAGAGCCCAGCAATTTTCAAGAATCTCCTTTAAGGAAGAACCTGTTAGTAGCTGCTTCCATAGTTATTACCACCCCTAGGGGTCCTGGGAGGTGTTTGATATTTGGACAATGGAGACAGTACAGTGTCTTTTCATGCTATATTTGTATTTCACTTGCTTTCAGCAGCTTCATGGTGTCTCATTACATGCTAACAGAAGCATCAGTACATGCATGCTTTTCCTCAGTGCCCCCTTTCATTGTAACGACCAATCAAATAAATGCTAAACTTTAAAATTATACATGAAGTTCTACTACTGCCTACACTACAGGAATATAACTATTAGTGCCAGGGTTTCTGGTTATGAGTCCATGCCCTTCCTCGACAGCATCGTGTGTTCTCTTAATCAAAATATGTTTTAGGTGACTCTAAAATGTTTCCGGGCTAATTAGTGTACATAAAAGGGTTGCTAGGCTCAAGGCCAACAGTAGCTATAATTCTAGGAACAATACCAGTTTATTGAAATTTTAAAAGTATACTTTTTTTATCTTATCAAGAAAAACAGAACTATTTAATTTTGTAGTCTTGGCTATGCCTAAGAGAGAGCAACTAATATTTTTCAAGTTCACAGACTTTGTTTATCTTAGAAGTTTATTCTTCAGCCTATTGTTGGTTTAGTTTATGTTACTAGTATTTTTTAAGGTATTCAAGGAATGTTTTTACAGACATACTCAACCTTGGGAGTAAAATTTTATAAAACTAAAAGTTATAACCTTAATAGGACCAATAAACCAAATGAAGACAGACGCCCCTTAGGAGGAACAAATACTAGCTATTTTTGTTGGTACCAGGAAACTGTTCAATATTATCCATGGATATTATTCATTATTTTTATGGTTAAGTCAAAACATGGAACTGGAACATGTAAATTGCATTACATACAACTGGGAACATAGGTGGAAGTCTTAATTTATTAATTTATTATATAAGTGTTTATTATATACAGAGAAATCTAATTAATTATAGACAAAAATTATCTTAGGGGATAATTAGGGGGAAGATAACATAAAGACTGAAGAAACATTTTAATTACATTAAGTCATTGTCTTTAGGTTAGTAGAGACACTATTATTTAGTAAGGGGCAGTATAACATAATGGTTATGAGTATGATACCTGCAGCTATTTGTACCTTAAATCATGGTACTGTTACTTACTAGCTCTGACTTTGGGCAAGTTACCTAGCCTCTGCATGCCTCAGTTTTCTTGTTTGTAAAATGTGGGTATAAATGATATTTTATTGTGAGGATTAAATGAGATAATGCATGTTAAGTGCTTGGAGTGATAAAAGTTTTGTCATTTATCAACTAAATATGTGATGGGCAAGAGTCATTGTTTGGCATTATTCACTGATTAATAAGTGTTATTAGTTGGTATTTAAACTATTTTTATTACCTAAAGGAAGTCTTGAAAAGTAGTGCATGGCCGAGCGTGGTGGCTCACGCCTGTAATCCTAGCACTCTGGGAGGCCGAGGCGGGTGGATCGCTCAAGGTCAGGAGTTCGAGACCAGCCTGAGCAAGAGCGAGACCCCGTCTCTACTAAAAATAGAAAGAAATTATATGGACAACTAAAAATATATATATAGAAAAATTAGCCAGGCATAGGGGCACATGCCTGTAGTCCCAGCTACTCGGGAGGCTGAGGCAGGAGGATCGCTTGAGCCCAGGAGTTTGAGGTTGCTGTGAGCTAGGCTGACGCCACGGCACTCACTAGCCTGGGCAACAAAGTGAGACTCTGTCTCAAAAAAAAAAAAAAAAAAAAGAAAAGTAGTGCATGGCAGACTTTTCATATGTAGGTTTACTTTGCAGAGCAGCATATAAAGCAAGTCAATAAAATTAAGATAAAGTGTCTTATTTTTGAGAAAACAATTTTATTCCCCTGTGTGTTATAATATAAAGGCCCATCACAAAAATCTATAGGACGCAGTGAGTTTACTTATCCAGAACCCAATCTGGGTAGTTACTTGGAGTGTCATGTTCCATATTTTGCTATTGTTCACTCTGTATTTCAATATTTATATCTGTAAAACGAGAGTAATGCCTCTAGTGAAGTCCTATTTTCCCATAGGTGTAATGCAAATGAATTGTTTCTATGTGTCACCTCTATTCTAAATAAATACTAAGTCTAAAATAAGTCATTTTTACATAGGTACTTTTAATGTAATATGTAGTTTTGTAATAAATAGCATCAAAATGCTTTCTTGTGTAGCCATTCAAAGCTTACTTCATTTTCTAGATATATTAGTAGAATAATACACTAAGACAGTATTCTGCCCCTTTCTTGTTCACAACTAAATTATTTCTCAAATTGAGAAATGCTGTAAATTTTTCTTTTCATTAATTTCTTTGAGGAAACAGTTTTATTTCAAACTTGAATGTGAGGGTGAATTATTTTTATAAACCCGTAGCATCCTGGAAATTTTGTTTATTCAGCAAATATTTATTCTTCTGTTAGCTATTGAGCCTAAGCATCATAAGGAATGCAAAGATGAATCAGTCAAGGATCTGTGGTAGATCTTAGAGGAGCCTGAAATTTAAGAGAATGAATGGAATATGAGAGGGGAATAGAGTTTGAAGAAAGACAAATAACCTACCATCCTAACAAGTTTATCTGAAATGGGAAGGACCTCACAGACATTCGGAAACAGTTGTTTCAAGCTGTTGACTGGAGTCCGAGTGTCTCCAGGCATCCCTGAACAGTACCATTGACTTTATTTGTTTTATATATCAAGTTCTACTGGTTAAGATTGTTTGGATTAAAGATTGTGCTTCTAAACAAAACTTAAAACCATTCTTCTATTCCAACTCCTTAATTTTATAGACAAGGCAATTTAGACTCTGAACAATGACCTGATTAATAGAGATGTTAACAGAAATGTGCCCAGAACACTAGCAACTGAAAGTTAAATCTAGCTGCTTTTCACTTTTCCATGATATCCTTAAAAATAAATGCACGCATTTGTATATATTATTTTAAGTTGTTTTGTATAAAAGGAGGGGGAGAGAAATTGCTAATTTTGCACTTAGACCATTAAATTAAGGAAGGATGAATAAAACAATGGTTAGGATTTGCATATTGGTAACAATGGCAACCTTCTGAATTGCTTTCATTTTGCTGAGTTCAGTGATTGTGCTCTGTGAATTAATTCTTTTGTGGAAAGCTATTGAAAGATCAAGGAATTTAGAAAACAAAACAACAGAGAAGCATGCTGTTTCATATCTATTTGTGCATAGAAGGTTCAAAGTGAGATTGTTTACAGCACTTTGAACCTTCTATGTACAAATTGTTGGTATTTTATTTGCTTCTTAGAAGAAAGATAGTATTCAAAGATGATTATATAATCATGCAGATAAGAGTTTGCAGTCATGAATGAACTGTTCTGACAGAAGGACCAAGAAGAAAAACCATATTACAATTTTGAGCTGTGTTTGGTTGGCAACTGTTTTCACAAAACTTGAAAATAGAGCCCTATTTGATTCCTCCAGGAAAAAAAAAAAAAGCTTAAGTCAGCCCAGCACATTTCAAATTTGCTGTTTCCTGTGGAAGTTTCTCAGTATTGTCCTGCCAAACTGAGGGCATGAAAAGTAGAGGATGGGGGATGAACCATAGTTATTTCATCTTTCTTAACCTTGACCTTTCCCTTGCTGCCATACTCCTTTTTCTTATCCAACCACTCCTTGGGTGAAGGAAGTGGACAGAAAGAAATGGAGAAAGAGACTGAAAGTATGCTCCCAAATCTTTTTCTGCAATGAGCATTGGGCCAGCATAATTAATACCTCTAACATGAAAATTGCAACAATGTTCTCTCTTGCTTTCCCTATTACCAGTTCTTCAACATACAATAAAAAAAAAAAAATCGTGTTGGTGAAAATTACGATTACTTCCTGTTGGGAGTATTGTCCCCTCATCTGTAGTAGTTGCGTTAAGATAACAAAGATGTTTTCCATCTGAAATTTTGCTATACTCTGTAAATCCAACTATCTTAAATATGTGCTCTAAGTATTTTTCATATGACTGGCTTTCCCCTAATTTTAGTTCCGTGGTTTAAAGGAATTTTAAATTATTAGAAATAATACAACTAAAATATTTAGTTAACATATAGGAGATAAGCCAAGACATCTAACCAAACAATTAAAAATGTAAAGGCCTTACATGTTCTTCATTTTTATTCTTGATTTGGTTCCCCTTGCTTCTTGTTTCCTTCCAGAGCAATTTCAGCTTTGGATATTTAGTGTCACCTTAGACACAAACTAGCATTAAATACAGTATAAAGCCATGGGATACCTAGTTTTCATACGTTCAGTATTTGTATTGCAACCATTTAGTAGTATACTACTGGTATGCTGGTATAGTAATCAGTTAGATGACCTAGATGATTTGGGCATTTTCCTCTTTAAAACATGTTCCCCTAAATTCTATTTAAACCTGTACAAATGTTAAAATAAAGTTTATAAGTAATAATATTTAAATGGTATATATAATGTAATGGATTAGGAGCTTGGATTCTAGAATCATGCAGACCTTATTTGCATATATCTTTGGTCAAGATATTGAATATTTCTTAATCTCAGTTTCTTCACCGGTGAAATGGGATAATATTTTCCTATTAAACAAAGGTGCTATAATGATTAAATGAGATGGTATATACAAAATACTCAGCATAGCATAAGCATTCAGCCATGATTAGCTGCTACTATACTTATAATAATCTCCTGGATTCAAGGGTTTTAAACTGGCAGAAAAGAGCCTAACAAATTCTTTCATATTTCAAGTTAACAAGTAATTTTCACGGGTACAGAAATTATGTTCTGTAGTGCAAGGGTGTATGGCAAATAGAGAAATCCATCTTGATTCAAGTTTGAGTTGAACACCTATTTTGGGAGCTAACTCCTCATATTTAATGCAAGCAGAAAGTCTTTATGAAAACAAAATATCCTTTCAATGTAAAAACGTTTTCTTTTGCATGTCAGATTACAAAAACCTATGTTTCAATTTTTACTAAAATTAAAATAATGTATTTCTCTATTTCTTTCCATTCCATAAGCGTTACTAGAGCTCTGCTTTTATGGCAGGCATTGATAGTTATTTTTGAAAGGAATGAACTTTCCCCTTTGAAGGGAAAGCCATTGTGTTATTGAAAAATTGTAATGTTTTGTTAGAATGAGGAGAGTGTTACAGCAAAAATGGATAGTTAGGGCATTATAAAGGCAGGTAAAGTAGTTGGTCTAACCATGATGATCCCTTGTAACCTCTCATATTGCTCAACAAATACTGCAATGAATTAAAGGTTCTAGTCTCAGCCTGCCTCTGAAGTGACGTGTGAATCTTGTCTTCAGTCATTTAACCTGCCCGGGACTCAAGTTTTCTTATGTGTTAAATGCATATAAGTATAGCTGTTCTTCCAAAATCTCATGGAGGAAAGGGTCAAGCAAGGTAAAAGAAGCACCAAAGTAGCCAGGCGCTCAGAAATCCCCAGAAGGAACCTTTGCACCTTGCAAGTAGACTTCCCTGGTTTGTGGATACATTTATGAAAGTGCTGTCAAGGAAAATATGGGAGAAGGATGATGAGGCAATTACTTATATGAAGCTGTCAAAAGAAATGCTTTGGAACCTTGAAAGTAATCAAGCTAGCTCTTAAGGTCCAATTAAGCAAGAATATTTTAGTTATTCTCATTACATCTCCATCGAATGAAAAGGAAGATGAGCAGCAGGTTAGACCAGTGCTAGATTCCCAAAGACAACCTAAGAATATTAAGAATGTGCTTATATACAAGAAAAGAAGAACCATCTAGAAATAAATAAATGACAGTTTGACATAAAATGCCTTCATAGTTGTAATCACAATATTGTTTTATTTTGAGTTACACAGCCACCTGGATGGGCACCTTTTTTGTCCTTAGGGTTCCAAAAGACTTTAAAATAGCAACTTCCAAGACTCTACCTTTTTGTTCTTGTTTCTTGAGTATCTCTCTCTGTCTCTCTTTCTCTGTCTCTCTTTTTCTCTCTCTTACTTTTTTCTTCTTTTTTCTCTTTTTTCCGTTTAACTTTTCCCCTATTTTTAAGACTTTTCTTCTGTTAGTCTCTCTCTACCTCTTTCTCCCTCTCAACTCTTTTTTTCATTTCTTTCCTCCTCTCTCTTGTTCTTCAAGGTCTGGGGTCTCTAGCTACTTTTTTATTATCCCACAATTGTGAAAAAGGGAGGAAATGTCTCCTTTAGAAATATTAGCTTGTTAGATGAACAATTCTATTAGTAACTTTTATATGAGCACAAGTCAAGAGTTGGAATTGGGAATTCCAAATGGAAAGGATGAAGGATATCAAGGAAAAAAGATATCTGGGACTTTTTTGGGCGGGTCTAAACAGAATTGATAACATCCTAGGTATTAGAATATACTGGCCTAAAAATGTTTTAATCCATAATTCATCTCCTCCTATTAATAATCCAAATATCGCCCTGAGTATGTCAAGAAGAGAGGATTTCTTTTAGACCGTAACACCAATAACAGCTCCCACTTTTACCCATTCTCCCATTAGAATTGGATGTTTTCAAACTATGCTTCAAAGATTGGGAAGGAAGTGTGAGTTCTTTTGGCAAAGAAAAACATAGAGGTGGAAGCACAGCTTATTACTTCTCTAGTGAGAAAGTACTGCAAAATTGGTTTCTTGGCATCAGTTGAAATGGGAAGAATTGCTTTTCACCTTGTTTATTTGATAGTCTATTATCAGCACTTCATACTCGTATTATCTCAAATGGTGTGTGGTGACCCCTGACTACCTACTCTCCTGCACACTTAAATCATTTCTTATTCATTCTTTATACCCATAGGGCCATATTATAGATATATAGAGATCACTCTACATTTTCTAGTGTTTTAGAAAATCCTTATAATCTACAATGTGTTAGCAAATTCTCACTTTTTTCTAATCCTTCCTTGGGAAGGAAGACCAAAATGATTAAGAATCAAAAGTCAAGGTTGGTGACCAAGATCCTTTCTTGTTTTTTTTTTTTTTTTTTTTTGTATTTGCATCTTTTGTTTTTTAATTTCTAAAATTAACATATAATAAAATTATTATGTTTTAGAGTTACAATTCTGAATTTGAACTACCACCACAATCGGTATATAGGACAGTTACATCAACCCCCCAAATTCTCTTGGTCTCTTTGCCAACCCCAGAAAGGAATTCCCCCACCTCATGCCCAGGACGCGTAAGCCTGGCTGACAAGACAGTTGAAGCTGAGGGGGAGGAGCCAGGTGTCTTGCGTTTTCGCAGTGTTCTTTCAGTCCCTCTTTTTTAGTGTGGCTATCAGCTCTGTCGAGTGTCCTTAAGTCCAGCATTTCTTTGCTCAGACTGTAGAGAGTAAACGTGGTTTTCTTTTTATATTAATTCTTCATCTATTTTGCCAGAGTAAAGAATGAAATATTTGGCTGGGCACAGTGGCTCACGCCTGTGATCCTAGCACTCTGGGAGGCCAAGGCGGGAGGATTGCTTGAGCTCGGGAGTTTGAGACCAGCCTGAGCAAGAGCGAGACCCCATCTCTACTAAAAATAGAAAAAAGTTAACCACACAACTAAAAATAGAAACAAAAAAATTAGCCGGTGTGGTGGATCCCACCTATAGTCCCAGCTACTGGAGAGGCTGAGGCAGAAGTATCACTTGAGCCCAGGAGTTTGAGGTTGCTGTGAGCTAGGCTGACACTACGGCACTCTAGCCTGGGTGACAGAGAAAGACTTCATCTTAAAAAAAAAAAAAAATGAAATATTTAATTTTTGCTTTTAATTTGTTTTTTAAAATTTTGATTGTGACTCAAAACTTTACTATTTGAGTCCTCCATAGATTTTCTTTATCATGGTAAAATGTATATAACATAAAATTTTTCATATTAACCATTTTATGAGAAATAATTCAGATTTAATTTTGAATTTTTTTCTTTTTTTAAATTTAAAAATATTAAGGGGGTACAAATGTTTTCGGTTACATGGATTGCTTTTGTAATGCTTGAGTCACGGCTATAAGTGTGCCCATTATCCAAATAGTGCTCATTGTACCAGGAACTAGAAAAGGAAGAGCAAACCAAACCCATATTAACCACTTTCAAATGTACTGTTCAGTGGCGTTAAGTACACTTAAATTGTTGTGCAATCATCACTACTATGCTCCTCCAGAACATTTCATCATCCCAATCTGAAACTATCTACCCATTAAATAATAACTCCTTACTCTGTCTATCCCCAGCCACTGCTAACCAGTATTCTACTTTCTATCTCTATGAATTTAACCATTCATATTTCATATGAGTAGAATCATACCATTATTTGGCCTTCTAAATATAGCTTGTTCATTTATCATATTGTCTTCATTGTTCATCCATGTTTTAGCATGTTAGAATTTCATTCCTTTCTAATGCTCAGTAATATTCCATTGTCTGTATAAACCACATTTTGTTTATCCATTCATCCATCGATGGACATCTGGGTTGTTTCTGTCTTTGGCAATTGTGACTAATGCTGCTTTGAACATCGGGCACACAAATATTTCCTCAAGATCCTGCTTTCAACTTTTTTTTGTGTGTGTGTGTATACCCAAAAGTGGAATTACTGGATGATGTGGTAATTCTGTGTTTTTTTGGTATGGGTTTTTTTTTTTTTTTTTAATAATTGCTACCCTAATGGGTGTGAGGTGATATCTCATTGTGGTTTTGGTCTGCGTTTCACTAATTATTATTGATGTTGAACATCTTTTCATGTGATTATTGGCTAATTTTATATCTTCTTTGCAGAAGTATAAATAAAATTTTTAAAAAATAAAGCTTTTGGAAACTGATTGCTGGATAATTTCTGCTTTTTAAATTTTTTCACTTTAGGCAAGCCTTTAAAATATTTCTTGAATGAAAAGGGATAGATGAATAAATACTGTCTCCAATTAACATCCAGAGCATTTGAGTCTTAGTAAGCACTAGATTTGCTACTTGGGGCAGTTTCCTTAACCTTCCTAAGCTATATTTTCATAATCTGAAAATGAGAATAGTAATATTACCTGCCCCATAAGATTAATATGCAGGTCAAATAATCATGTAAAACACCCTTAACATAGTAACATATTGACATGAAATTAAACTGTGATAATAAAAACATATTAGCTAATATTTATAATTATCTAACATAGCAAGTCTTGTAATAATACTTAAATACTTTGTGTTTCTCTACTACTGTTCATATGTTAGGAGTTCCCTTTTATAATAATCTAAAATATTTTTTAAAATCATAAGCTTCACAGGACCTAGTTCAGTTGCTTTCAGGAAATATTTGTTGTTGACTAAATGAAAGAGTGAATAACTGCATATGTGGTGAGGGGAAGGGGGAGTGCACGCACAGGCAACTTTTGTTGCATTTGACCTGTATGGGTTAAAAGTTTCACTCTGTGGCTTTTTTCATTACACGTGAATCCAACATATGTGTTGCCTCAAACACTATTGGATTGATATTTAAAGAACTGTTAAGTCTCCGGCAAGGTATTGAGTTTTAAAAAAAAAAAAAGAGCAAACTTTTTCTTTTTCTTTTTGATAGCTAAAGCAACAAACTATAGGTGATTTTTATCAGAATTTTGATTCTGATTTTTTTCTGGTTTATCCTGTGGCATTAGCTATATCATATCACTTATTCTCTGTCCGTAAAATAATATTTACTAATCAAATTGATAAGACTGTAACATGGCATTTCTATAGGATTTTGTGAACTTTCTATTAAAGTTTATGGAAGTGTGATGCACTAGAAAAGTACAGAATCAATGGTAAGTTGATATGATGTTTATATTCTTTAATAGGTAAATTTTCCCAATTATATGAGAAAATGCTACTGGAAAAATATGTGTTTCCTGTACTCAAATATTTTTACTTTAAATCAGATTGACTTTATCTCCATTTTTTTAATCACCCTTTTTATTTTCAAACTGGCTGGTATCTGAGGTTGGTGTTCACGTACTGATTTCAACCAAATGTCTCAGTGTAGGATCAGAAGAGGAATAAGAGATGATCCAAATAAAAAAGAGAAATGTTAGATTTTTTTAAAAAAGCCAATTTGTCACTTCACTCATTGAGTATGAACTGAATAGACTTCTAACCCTTAAAATACTTTTTTTCCCCTCTTTTTATTGCCTGGAATCTTAAGAGCTTTATCATTTGCAGTCATAAAATGAAAATATACACCAAACCCTCAAAGGGCAAGTATGAAATTAAATTATATTTGGGCAGCTGTAACCTTTTAAAACGATCAGATTCCAGTTAATGTATTTCTTCCTGTTCCAAGTGCTGCCATGGTGTTTGATGGTGGGAAGCAGTCCAAAGGGCATTGGGAGATAATAAATTCACTGTAAATTTCACCCCAAGGCATGTCTCGATACACCAAGGCCTCCATTTAGCAAGGCTGACCTAAAACTCTTGTCACATCCAAAGGTCATTTAGGTTGGGGTTGGTGTGTCCCATCTATCTTTCCTTGATGTAAAGAGTGACAGTTGAAACAGGATTGAGCTCATAAACAGTCATCTGAATATGAAAAAGAAGCTAGCTTTGGAGTGGGAGGGGAAAGTGAAGAGAGAACTACCTTTTACATCAGCACTGGCAAATGCTGTGCTTTTTGCAAAGTCGATGAAGAGTTGATTGATCTCCTTCCTAGCTTCTGTTTAAGAGCAACTGTTAGCTTGAAAGAGGCATTACTGGATTTGGTTGATTTTGAGTCTGGTACTCTTTTCCTCTTGTTCTTATTTATATTTGTTTCCAAAGCCAGGGGTAATGGTTAGTGAGCATTTTTAAAAGAATCTGATGTTTCCATCCTCCTTTTACTTTAAAATAATACTTCTTCCCTCTCTTTGCACTTGTTCTCTTAAGTTAATATACCAACATATGGGAATAAAATGGAGAAAAGTTGTTTTAAAGAAATAAAGCTTAATGTCGTCCTGGAAAATAGTGTTTTTTTTTTTTTTTTCTAATGCCCTTTTGATCTTGTACTTTTAAAAATTGGGGTAAAATATGCATAACATAAAATTTACCATTTTAATACTTTTAAGTGTACGATTTTGTAACATTAAGTTATTCACAGTGTTGTATAACCATCATCACTGTGTTTTCAGAGGATTTTCATCATCCCAAACAGAAACTGTCTGTACCCATTAAATAATGATTGCCCATTCTTCATTCCTTCTTCCCTCGTTCCCTGGTAAGCTCTATTCTACTTTCTGTCTCTATGAATCTTCCTATCTTAGGTAGATCCTTTGTGCCTGGCTTATGTCATTTAGCATAATGTTTTCAAGGTTCATCCATATTGTACCATGTATCTTTCAACCATACGCTTTTAAGAATGCCTTCAGTTCTTTCAAAAACAAAATTCATATAAATGTTAAGAATCATAAATATAGAAATTCCCAATCATAATAATCATTAATAATATATAGTGCCAAATGGAGTAATATGTAGTATCTACTGGATAGAAATAATGAATGATTAAACTCTTGTAAGTCTTCTTGAGGATAAAATTTTAAAATATTTTCATGAAGGCAGAGATAGTTGTTCACTGGTATGTTCCAAGTATCTAGAACAGTGCTTGGCACATAGTAGGTGCTCAATAAATATTTATTGAATGAATCAATCAATTTAAGGCAAAAAAGCAGAAGTTAAAATACTTGATTATTTCTTACTACTTTGATGAGAAATATTGCCTGTGAAATATAAAAGGAAGCCTGTTGCGATCAGAAAATCTAATGAAAGTAAAAGTAAATTGTAAATACAAGGTGCTATTGGAGTGTGTTTTTGTTATTTTAATTGATTTAACAGTTATATGTGTTTTGCATAGTGCAAATGGCTCATTTTTGCTATGCCTTTTTATTCTTTTTTAAATGGTCTAGAAAAACCTAGCTTGGTAACCATGAATTGAAGCAAAGAATAGAATTTTATATGACTAAATTCGTGGTATAAATTATATAGGGAAGAGCAAATATTTAAATAAGGATGAGATTCGGAATGTTGAAAATTATATCTCCATCTTTATTCTATGATTGATTTGGAATCAATTTAAAGCATGTACAAATGCGATTAGGTAAATGTTAAAAGTGGGTTGTAGGTGAAGCAAACCCTCCCCATCTATTCCCCATATTATATCTAGACTAATCTTGTAGAAATGTAACTCTAATTATGTCATTCCTCTTCTTAAATTGCTGTAGCTTCTCATCTACCTTTCTAGACATTTCTCTTACCACAGTGAGCCTCCCTGGCTTCCCTTTAATGTTGCAGACTTGCCATGTTCCCTTCCAGCACAGAGTTGTTCGCCAATCGTTGTTTCTACTGAATGTATACAGTTGTATCAGCTCATCCTTCTGACCTCCCGGTATTCAGAGTTACAGGGCAGTCTTTCCTGATCTGCCTGCCCATAGCTTAGCTTTCTATTGCAAGCTCCCACCACACTGTATACTACTATTTTGTAGTATTTCTCACATTTGCAGTTTTACATTTCATTTGTATAATTATTTCATTGAGGCTTTCTCATTTTATGTAAAATCTGTGCAGCTAAAGACCTGGAATAAAACTGGTGCTTTTTATTTTTTGAATGAATAAAAGCAGAAATGATAAAAGACAATAATAAGTATAACAACTTTCTCCATATTTCACTACATTGTCCACTAAAATTCTTGAAATGGCTAAAAAAAAAAAAAATTAGCAAATTGAGAAGAAAACCAAGCTGAAACTTTTTCCTGGCAGTGGCCAAAGGGAAGAAGAAGGATGAAAGATGCTAGGAAAAATTTCCTCATGGATACTTCACTTCTTTTCTGCTCTGCGTCACCAATAGTTCTTTTTTTAACTTTTTTTTTTTTTTTAATTTCAGCATATTACAGGGGTACAAATGTTTAGGTTACATATGTTGCCTTTGCTCCACCCAAGTCAGAGCTTCAGCCCAGCCTCTGTTGGAAGTACTCTCTGAATGACCCGACGCTGGCTTGCCTAACTCTCTGCTTCAAAGCACACAGACCTTACTACTATATTAAAATGACCAGAAAAGAGGTTCTTAAAGCATAGTGGTTAAGCGTTTTGAGCTCTGTAAAAAATCAAAAAGACTTAGATTCCAATAGCAGCTTTGTCTCTTACCTGTGCAACTCTGGACAAATGACTTTTACTTTCTCTGGGCCTCACTGTCTTCCTCCGTAAAAGAAAAATAATACCTATTTCCTAAGGTTGTTGAGAGGTTCAGAGAGATATGGCATAGGCATGGCACACATTCTATAAATTTAGCTATCTTTATTATTATTGCTGCTGTTATTATTCTGTGTCCAGATTTTACGTGAAATTTATTTATCTTAGTTTCTGTACTCAGAGAGTCAACACTAATATTAATATGCAATACTTTCTTAATCTTAAAGGTTTATGGGTGGGGAAGGGGGAGGAAGGAAAAAGTGAGAGGGTGATCATAGGAAGAAGTCCTTTTTTTTAAACCTCTCATATGTGTTGTCTAACAGTACTAGCAGCAAAACAAAATAGCAACTTAAAAAAAAAAAAAAAAAAAAAGCCTAAATGGCTTTATGCCTTTCTTTTCTTCAGGGAAAGTAGAATTCTGTTACCACTGATTCAAGAAGTCTTTTCCTCTTGAAGCCTTTAACCCCTGGTCTTAGAAACTATCATTATTGACTCTGCAGTTATGGGAAATTCCTTTTTCCACTGCCCAGCAGGTAGAGGGATTCCACCGCTATCCCACTGCAAAAGAGATGAATTTATTACATAAAGCTTAAGTTTGGAAAACACTTTTCCATAGTAGCATGACTGCCCATATGATAAGTTTATATGGCACATAAAAGAAAGGAGAACTTTAAGGTTATTCAGACTTCTGATACTACATAGTTGTTTAAGCTTTGGCAAGTTATTGAACCACTGTGAGCCTTCATGTCCCCCCCTGAACACACAGAATTCTTATGGTGATCCTTGAAATAGCATGCAGACTTGTAGCAAAGTGATTAGCATATCACAGTCCCTGAGAAAATCATGGTTCTTGCAATTCCTCTCCCTATATGTGCCAAGTATTTTCAAGCATCCAGCAAGTATGTATTCCAGAAGTAAGTTTTTAAAATATGCAAAATAGTATATAGTCTGTTTTAATAACTGACACTCAAGTTATCTTTGTATCAAGTTAGAAAGCTATTAAAAAAGGGTTTGATTACCATCACCCGTCTGTCAATCTGTTGGAATATAATGAACAATGATTTCACAATTACGAACATAGCCAAAGAGAAGTGTTTGCTTTAAGAATCTTTCTGATAATGCTATAATTCTGATAGTACCCATATTAAATCATGAATATTTGGTAATAACAGAATTTTTTCTCCCGTTGAACAAACCTTTCTCTTCTTATCGTTGCTTTGGAAGGAATTTTAGCAGTATTTTCCCCCCTAAATTAAACTAATTAAAGATGTAAGCATAGTCACTGATATATAAAGAGATTTGAAGAACCTTCCAGCCAGTGTCCTTCCTACCTTGCCAAATGGAGATGTATTTACTGGCTGGTGACCTCAGGAATAGATGCAGAGTGTTCATCCTCCCACAGTAATGAACAGCAAGTCTGGAGCGGCATAAAAAGGGTCAATCGAATAGGTCATACATCATATGGGGAGGCAGATGTTGGAACATATTGTAATGGATTACTGTGCAGTACATGAAGATGGCTTATGGAGTAGGAAAACGGGGAGGGGGTGAGGGGAAGAGCTAAACTATCAGTTGGTGTTTTCTTGCGTGACTCTCTCCAAATATATCTAGTTCTTTAAGAACTGCTTCAATTATAACAGTCAAAATGTTTTTTTTCTGACCGTTCAAGATTTATCGGTGTGTAATAAAATGAAGAAAGCCTTTAAAACTCCAGTACATTTGAAGTGTTTCTTATTTATGTGCTTTAGTCCCTTGCAGTGTGACAGAAACAGCATGAGAGCATCGTACCTGTGAACAAGGTCTTAAGATTTAAATAAGTTCAAATGTATCTTTAATTTTTAGCAGGATGCTATCTTACACCTTCTCGACACTCCACCCCTCATTGCTAGCTCCATATTCCATCTAAGTGTCACACTGAGTGTGACTGAATTTGCAGTAGAATAATAAAGATTGTCTATGTATTATTAATATTTGGTGATAGCAGCTTTAGATAAATAACATTATAGCTTCTGTACATATATTCACAATAGCTTTTTAATAGTAAAACCACACTATAACCAGATGTAATAATTTACTTATTATATCCCGGCTTTTCCAAGACACATCAGCCAGGAGTGATATTTTCAAGAAGGTATAGTTATAATACTAGGAATTTCTGCCACAGAGCCCATACCAGCAAGCCCCTTATTTCCTCAAGCATGCTACCCAATGGCTCCCCTGTTTTCTTTGAAGGCAGAACATTTCTTTTCTATGATCTGTAACATTTCTTTTGCCCTCGTGACTTAACCTCCTGCCATCTCAAACTCACCTCTGGTGATAACAGCTGACTATCCAGCCTTTGGGGAGCTTTGTCCACTCAGGTCATTTTCTTACACGAGCTGATATGCAAACTCTTCTACTCCCACCAACTCCAGCTTGTTTGTTTTTGAAATAATGCTTCATTGACATAATGACCGTTTGCTCTCCTTCATATGGACAAATCTATAGTAAGTCTGAGTTTATTTACTCTTTCGTTTTAATACATTTCTTTCTAGCCTTCAAGTTTCCTTAGGAATTGTATTTAAATGCAAAAGATCCTAGATCTGGCACATTGTCTGTCCTCCAAGTTTCTCCTCTCAGTGACTCTAGTCTCTACTGTACCCTGAGCTCCATTCCTTTAAGGATGAATTCTTCCCCAGTTGGAACTCTAAACTGGAGATTAAGTGACAACTCTTCTCACCTAGGCACCTTCCCCTAACCACTTTCCCCCAAGGTCTGCAGTAGAGCTGGAGAAGCAGCAGGAGGAATGTTTGACACCCCCAGGCCCCACCCACTTCTGTGGATTAACCACCAAGGAGTTTAGGAGATAACTCTTCCCATCTACCCCTACCCCTTTCCCTTGCAGCCTCACACAGGCTTGGCCAGCAGTCTCAGTCCTGAGAGCCATCTGTCAGCCCTAACTGTCTAATCATCATTTTTTTCCAGGAGTCACCTTAGTGGTTAATGAATGTAGTCAACTTTCAGAGGCCTACCTTGGCATGCCCAGTATTCCTTGATGGATACAAAACACACATTGCTTTTTACAACCCTCATTGCACTTCCCTTTCCTATTAAGATTTTTGAAAATTAAAAAATACCAAAATGACTTATTGTGTAAGTAGATTAAAAAATTCATTTGAGAGGAAACTGTTTATTTGTATTGCTCTTTTATTGTCATTATATTGTTTATTATTATGAATCTTTTGATAATAGCTATACACTACTATTAAACTGGACCCTTGCATAGTCTCTGTGATTGGTTTACCCTTTAAAATCAAATTAAAATATATAAGGAACTTTTACAACTCAATCATATGACAGCCCAATTAAAAAAAAAAGAGCAAAAGGGCCAGGCATGGTGACTCCCGCCTATAATCCCAGCACTTTGGGAGGCTGAGGCAGGAGGATCTCTTGAGGCCAGGAATTTGAGACCAGCCTGGGCAACACAGCAAGACCCTGTCTCTACAAAAAATAGAAAACTCTGCTGCACTTGGTGGCACATGACTGTAGTCTCAGCTACTCAAGGGGCTAAGCAGGAAGATTGCTTAAGCCGAGGAGTTTGAGGTTGCAGTGAGCTATGATGACAACACCACTGAACTTTAGCCGGGGCAACAGAGTGATCCTATCAAAGAAAAGCAAAAGATTTGAATACATATGAATATATACTTTTACCAAGGAGACATAGGAATGGCTAACAAGCACATGGAAAGATACTCAGTGGCATTAGGGAAATGCAAATTAAATTTGAGATACCACTGCACACTTACTAAAACAGTTAAAATTTAAAAGACAGACAATCCAAGTATTGATGAGAATGTGTAGAAGTTGGACCCTCATACATTGCTATGGGAATGTAAAATGGTTCAGACACTTTGGAAACTTTGGCAGTTTCTTTAAAAAGTAAACATGAGTTTACCATATTACTCAGCAAATACAATCATCGGAATTGGATAGCCAAGAAAAATGGAAACACACTAAGACTTGTACTGGAATGTTCATAGCAGGCCTGTTTCAAATTGGAACACATGCAAATGTCCATCAACTGTATAAATGGATAAACAAATATGATATATCCATGTGAGGAAATACTTTTCAACAATACAGTGGAGGTGACTACTGATACCTGCTACATCATGGACAGAATTCAAAACATTGTGCTAAGTAAAAGAAACCAACTCTCTCTTTCTTCATTCTCTTGTAGAATTGCCCCAATAGTGGTGACTACAAAATAAATTGACCTTATAGCTGGCCAAGGAGAAGTAGAAGGAACACGCTGTTTTATTTTAAAAGGGGAGAGGAAAATCTCTTTAAAAAATGTGTCTTGTATTATATACAGAAAAATCTTAAATGTTTATACATATATTTTGTTGGTTGATTTGAAGGTTGACTTTATGACTTTCATGTTTGTATCTTCTGCCTGGAATACTCTTCCATTCTAACTTCATCCTGAACTTTCTTAAAGACTTGTGCATAGCAGAGTTGCAGCCCTATCATTTCCTGGCTCCTATCTCAGAAGCTCTTTGCAAGTCATTCACAGTCAAGAAGACAAACCAGACAGAAGCCACCCCTTCCTTTTGAATGGAACTGTGCTTGGGAAGAGAAGGAGCACAGGCTTAGGCCCAAATCTGTCTGTCCCTGTGCCACCACATTTTAACATGAAGCTGCAAGGAAACTAAGAGTTCTCAATTCAGACCTTTCCTCCAGATTCCCAGACTGAAGCTCCACCCTTATTAAACATATCTTCCCATTCCTACCTTTCCCCAGCCCCTGGCAACCACCATTCCACTTTCTGTCTCTATGAATTAACTCTAGGTAGTTCTTATAAGTGGAATCACACCATATTTGTCCTTCTGTGACTAAATCATTTGCTCAGCATAGCATATTATCTTTAAGGTTTATCCATGTTGTAGCATGTTTCAGAATTTTATTCCTTTTCTAAGGCTGAATAATAATCCATCATATGTATGGACAACATTTTGTTTATCCATTCTTCCATAGATGGACATGTGAATTGTTTCCACCATTTGGCTGTTGTGACCAATGCTGCTATGAATATGGGTGTACAAATAGCTCTTCAAGATCCTGCTTTCATTTCTTTTTGGTATATAACCAGAAGTAAAATTGTTGGATCGTATAGTAATTCTTTAATTTTTTGAGAAATTGCCGTATTATTTTCACAGGGGCAGCAGCATTTTACATTCCTACCAGCAATGAACAGGGTTTCAGTTTCTCCACATCCTTGCCAACGTTTGTTATTTTCTGGCTTTTTGATAGTAGTCATCCTAGTGAGTGTGAAGTGGTCTCGCATGTGCTTTCGATTTGCTTTCAGGTCATTTTGAAGGTAGGTTTATCAAGATGGGAAAATGGAACATATTTTATTAGACAGTTCATGAGCATGACTTACAAATTATAAATTTTTATACATTTAGCATGTGGGTTTCTATTTGCACTTTTGCCCTGGTATTTAGGCCTATCCTATTTTTCATACAGTACACTTGAAGAACATAGAAAAAAAATGCTGACAATATGTTAGAGAAAGTCCATGTTTAAACTTATGTTGCTCTGATAATTTTCTGTGAGGAAACATTATGAAAAATAATGTGCAAAGCAAATTTATTCACATTGAAACATGCTGATATGTTTTGAAAGATTTTCTCCAGTACATTAGTTTCTCTTTAAACTCCACATTTAAGTTACATTAAGAAGCTGAAATTAAGCTATAAAGATAACACTTATGGAGCCTTGAAATTGCCTTCTGAATTTTTCCTCACAAATGCTATTCCCTGTCCCTTCTCTTTAAAAAAGGAAAAGAAAAAGAAGAAATAAACAAACACTTTTCATACACATATACCTGACATGTATCTCTTTAGGTTTTATTTAAACTTGAAAAGTTCATATTTAACTATTTTTTAAAATCATAATCGATGACAACACATGCATTTTTAAATCTCTATTCCAAATATTTAACACATTGTATACATGTTAACTGTTATTGACCAATTTCAGACTCTGGACTTAAAAAAATCTTCAATTTCTTTATTTATATTTGGCCTGGAAGGTGCTAGTACTCAGGAAGATTTTTAATTCTGTGATGTTCTTTTTCAGAATGCAGGTCTATATGTTTGCTTACGTGAAATTTAAAAGTGACTACTATTTATTTCTGACTGAGGACTTTATCACTGAGGATGATAAAGGACTACACCTTTATCCTTATACCTACTTAAACTCTTGGGGTGAATTAAAACAAATTCATTGGTCTTATTTGATTAAACATTTAAAATATACCAATACCCTGATTTGATTATTTGAATGTGTCAGATTATCACATGTATCTTGAAAATATGTACATCTAATATGCATCAATAAAAATATTTAAAATATGTAAAATTTATTCATACTCATTTGTAGCATACTTTTTTCTCCTTTATATATTGGTGTTTGAGGTGAGGTTTAATTTGGAAAAAAGGATTTTACTCATAAAAATAATCTAAAACAATTAATTTAGCAAAAACAATATTAAATGGTTGTGCAGTACTCTCCATTCAGATGATGGCAATATAAATGTTTACATATTATGTTTAGGAATATGTTTACATATTATGTATGTTTTATCATATAACATTTAAGACAGACACATTCTTCAGTTAAAATCTTAGTGTTCTTTTATATTTTTTTCCTCTTCAAATGCTTTTTGTGCCCAGATCTCCTATGTAGTTTAATGAAGTTGGTGATTTGGGTAGGAGAAATGTACACAGGAAGACAAGGGGAGGGTTAGAATAGAGAGAGGATGATGGACAAACTTATTTTGCACTATCTTTACAATAAAGTAGGAATGAATCTATCTTCTAAGCCATGCCTAAAGTAGAAGAAGATAGTTGGATCAAAGTATACACTGTCTTATCCTACTGACTGTATATAGTGTCATCCCTGTCTCTTGTGCCTTTATCCAGATTGCCTGGGTGTACAAAAGGGAGATCCCAGTTAAAATAGAAAGTTAAAGATCCAGCAGTCTCACTACTGGATATACATCCAAAGGACATGAAATCATCATGTCACAGAGCTATCAGTACTTCCATGTTCATTGCAGCATTATTTATGATACCCAAGATGTGGAATCAGCCTTAGTGTCCATAAGTGGATGAATGGATAAAGAAAATGTGTTATATATACATAATGGAGTACTATTCGGCCTTTAAAAAGAGGGAAATCCTGTTATTTGTGACAACATGAATGAATCTGGAGGGCATTATGCTTAGTGAAATAAGCCAGACACAGGAAGACAAATACCAAGTAATCTCACTTATATGTGGAATCTGAAAAAGTTAAACTAACAGAAGTTGAGAGCAGAATGGTGGTTACCAAGGCCTGGGGGTAGATGAGGATTGGGGAGATGTTGGTAAAAGGATAATTTTTAAAAATAGCAAATTAGGCTTGATCTAACTAAAAGAAAAGGATCCCAAAGAACAGCTTAAATTTCTAACAACCATAGTTCCTACTAAATACCTTGTACTCTCTAAATATTAACAATAAATATCCAAGATTCAGCAAGTTAATAGCATATATTCATTTATCAGAAAGAAGGTATTTCTCATCTGTTTTTTCTGAAATATTTAAGGATATCTGTGTGCTTAAACTCTTGGTTCTGTTGTCTTTTGAAAAAATGCTAACTTTTTTCAAATAATCTTCATACCTTTTTGTTCCTATCTCTATATTCACTTATTTAGCTACTGTTATAATTATGCCTACAGTGAGTATGTTACAATTTCTTTTGTTCTTATGCTGATAAGATTTATATTCATGTTTCTTTGCCCTCTTAAGTAACTGAAATGAGTGAATAAATGAATGTGAGTTTTATCTCTATCTCTAGTGACCTTTTCTTTCTAATTCCTCAAGTAGAAGCATGCCAAGTTCCTTCTAGATTTTTAAAATTTGTTTCACATATAGGTGCCATCATTATTAAATATAAATTAAATATGTTTGTCGATAATAAATGACATTACTTTATATCATCCATTTTTGCCTTTGTTCAATTCTACTTTTCCTTGTTTTTAGGATTTTCTGATAAAGCATTGAATAATAGGGACATAATCCCTGCCTTCAAGGAGTTTACTAGTCAGTAAATAAATGGTTTGGGGCAACAAATTGTGATAGATGTTTTTGTCAGTGCCTAATGCTTTGAATCCAAATACTCCAGATGGCAGTTAGACACTAGGCTAGTAGCCAATGAGAGAAGTTGTGTTTTTAGCAGTTTGAAGAAAATAAGCTATATGGAGAAGTGGCAGGAATTTACTACCTCTAGGAATTAATGAAATAGTCTAGCTTAGAATTTAAATAGACTATTTTGTGGAATTTCTCCACTACTAGCACTGAAAAGTACTTACTTAAGATATCTAAATAAAATGGGTATCTTCATATGAAAATACAAGTAATCTAACTGTGGCATAAAAGCCATGTTGTCAAAATACAGTTCAACTATTTTTTCCCCAAATAGCAACAGTTGATTAGCACAAGTTAAAATATCTGTTCTTTATCATTCCATCAGACATTTTTTTGACCTTACAACTGGATCATTACAACTCAGCAGAAAGAATACTTATTAATGAACTGTCAACCCATTGCCTAGCAGTGCTTTGGTTCACATGATAGTAAATTATAAGAAAAAGTACCAACGAGGCTTGGCTAAGATAGATGCAATACAAGCTTATGTTGTTGTAAGTAGGGACATCATACTCTTTATTCTTAAAAAAAAAAGTGTTTTAATGAGCTATATGTTATGCAGAAGTTCATGATAGAATGGCTCTGGCATTTTCACAGTTACAATGTAGGAGTATGGGAAAATCTCTCTGTATGAATTGATTTTTCCTTTTAAAAAAAAAGAAAGAAAAAGAAAACATACTATGTGTGTGTGTTTGGGCTGTCTTACAAAGATAGTGTGATAATTGTACACCAATAAGAATAGATGATAGGTGAATACTTATTTATGAAATGAAGACTTACTGTAAATTATATCATTCTATCCCTCTATTTCTTTTTTCTTTTCCCATTAGTTGGCAATGTTTATGTGCCCACTGTACCATGAACTTGAAATTATTTTTTTCCATCTTTATTTTCACAACTATTAACTTTTGAGTTCTTATGATCAAAATCATAATGCTAAATATTGATAACCTCATAGCAGATAGTCCTGTCTTATCTTTATCCTAGTTAAAAGCATCACATATATTGCTCTCATACATTCGTGGCTTTCTCTAACCTACATATGCAGTTTAAACTCTTTTTCTTTAGTTCAAGAGCTTCCATAAGGTGACCTTACCCTACAAACCCAGGGCTGCTCTCCTCTATCGAGGCTATACACTTCAATTAGGTCACTGTCCTTAAGCACTGTGCCTTTTCAGTGGTTTATACACATTATATGATTTATTATTTCTCACAGCACCCTTATAAAATTTTATTTATCCCTGAATTTACAGATTAAGTAATTGTGACTCACAGAAGTTGTCCTAGGTCACATAGTTTGGAGCTGGGATTAGAATTCAGTTCTGCCTATATCCAGAGCTCTTACTTTTTACCTGTTCCACTAGAAGTAGAAACTTTGGTCCTTGGAGGAGTTTAAAATGTTGAAGAGACAAAAATGTAGGTTATGGAGCAATTTGAGACAAAAGTGAGAGTTGCTTGTGTAGTGTGTGTGTGTGTATGTGTGTGTGTTCGTTCACATATTTGTGAACACTCAGTACCAGGAAGACACTTAGTAATCAAGAATAGGTTCTAACCTAATCTTATGTGATTGTTTTCATAAAAAAATCATTGTCTTCAGGAGATACAGAGATAGGGGAACTGCAAGGGGATAAGAATCAATATTTTAAGTAATGCAGATACTAGAAAACCTTGTGGCATTTTAGAGATCACAAATCCCTAACCCATTAGTTGCAGGTTAAGAGTCAAGTTATTCTGCAAGGCTAAATTGCTGTGAGTCTGGCTAAACTAAAGAAGTGAGTGCTCTCTTTCAGCTTCAGCCTTTTATGTTTAGTGTCTCTCAGTTTGTTTCTGCTGTATAGAATAACTTCACTGTTTTTCGTAAAAGTACATTTATCATAATCCACCTTTAGGTTTTATCTGCTATTCTTTAAAGAAAGATGTTAACCAGATTTTTGTTTTAAAATATATATAAAACATAAGTGGGTTATGTAGTTCACCAAATGCTTGTTACTTCAGATGGCCTTCCAATAATCACTAGATGTTACACCCCTTCCCCCTCAGCAAGGTCAGCCAATGGTTCTGTGCCTGTAGACCTCACTCAGTGCAGACACCTGTTATTATTCTTGATTTTGCTTCAAGAGCATGTGATAAATGAAAGAAACTATTAATCATTTCTTGACTCCTTTGTTTTAAAATCAGTCAGTACACACATTTTAATGGATAGAAAAATGAGCCTAATTTTTTGAAAGGTTGAATTAAATTAAGTCACAGCAGATTTTTTTTTTTTTTTTTTTTTTGGTAAGTTGTTCATTCTTACACAGATAGCCAGGTAGAAAAATTATTGTCAGCTTCTTTAAGTCTACTGAAATTTCCTATTAATTTGTGAATGGCCAAATTAGGATCCAGCAGCATCAACATTAAAATTCCTGGTTTGATCTTGTCTGTACAGACCCAAAGTATGTTAGATTTTCTAGGACTTGAGGCCCTTTTTACTTCTGTAAGGTAATGTTATGTAAATTTTAGGAAAACATATATTTGACACAAATTAAAATGTGTTGGAAGTAGGTGTTTCCTGGTCCTACCTCCATACCTTGGCAAATCAAGAAAATTTTTGATATACTTGGAGAATGCAATGATCTGGGAATAGTGGAAAATTGATCACAGTTGGGGAAGAGCAACACTAGAATTTGTCCCCTCGTGCAGAAGCCAAATATGAGGAAAGAATATGGAAGACTGGGGAGAAAGAACAGATCCCTCCCTAATGTTAGCCTAGTAGGCTTATGAAATGTTCATTATAAATTACCTCACATCTCTGTATTCTGTGGAAATACCGTCAAGGCAGATGATGTTATACTCTTCTTATAGAAATATTAGTAAGTTTAAGTGAATCTATCTCTTTTACAAACTTCCCTTTCAACTCAAAAGCATTTCTTAGGACAATTTAGCTCAGATACACCTTAATTTCATATTTAAAAGGGCAAAAATAATGCATTTATTTGAATGAGGGAAGAATGTATATGATTATTTTTATCCGAAGTATGTATCATCTCCAACCTTTAAATTCAATAAAATGTTTTAGAGTTTTTGTACTTGTATTTTTAGTAATAGTGTTTATACTTCTTTGGAAGTTGTGAGTTTGTGTATAGTGACTAATATTTAAACATTGAATCACCTGTAATGAATAACTGGTTAAATTATTTAAATATCTAAATAACACAAATAACCCATAATTTTTAAATATTATGAAATAATTCTTTAAGAATCAAAATTAAATTTTGAATTACTGTTTTCTTCACATTGTTTTACCTATAAATGTTTAATGTCCCGTGTCATCTTTAGTAATTATGAAACAATCTCATTTTTAGTATATGCTAAACCAGTAATAGGAATTGTTATCCTCTAGTAATAATATCCAGCATAATCATTTTCAAAGACAAGGATACAATATATAATACAGTGTGAAATTCATAAAAATAGTTATCTAGCTAGCTTGTGAAAATACATGTATGTTTAAAATTCAGTGCCAGTAAATGCATCTACTGGGAAAATTTTTAATTTGCAAAGTGATGTCCTAGGATAATTAGTTATTTTCTTAAAGACTTTATAAACAGTTCAGGATGATGACAGAAAAAAGACTGCTTTTCTAATTACAGATATAATGCATAGATTTTTAACATAGGTGTGAAAAATGGATCAATTCTGATAGTTTTTTTAAAAGCACACTTCCAAGTCTTCCTATTTGAAATGAATTATTCTTTTACTCTTTATGTAATCTAATACAGAAATTCATTCTTATCCTTATTGACTACAATAAGAAAAAATATAATTATTCCAACACAAAATAACCTTATGGGGACAGTCATTATTGATAATATAAATATACTTCTCTGGTTCTTTGATCTTTCTCTGGAATGTACCTTATCTTACTTTGCATTAAAATAAGTTGTAATTTTTATCGATAATTTTAATGTCTTATTTTCATTTAGGTCATAGTATCTGGAAACTGTGAACAATGCATATATATTTTCATTTAAATATGTGCTGACTTCAGTTTTCATTACATCATTTATAGAGAGACCCCCCTTGTCAGGATCTTTGGCTTATCCTGAGCAATTTTATCTTTTGAAATTTCTCTTTCAGAAAAACACCAAGATAATCCAGATAACTATTTCACAGTACTTCTACTTGGAAGCTTTTTTCCTTAGCATCAGTTGCTTCATTATAAAAATTCTAGCTTGCCTAATGAAAACTACACATGGAATCTCAAGACAAATGTGAAATAGGAAATTGTTTGTGGTGGGGGGGTGTTTATTTAATAATTGCTTCCTCATACGCATATACAAAGTGCTAAATGGAGATGGAGGGAGTATTAATCTAAATATTTGATGTGATAAGATTTGAGTCTAAAGCAATCTTGTTGTAGGATACTATATCATACGGCTATCATTATCAAAGTAAAATTTTTCTTTTAATTTATTAATAACTTAGAGAATTGTATTGGTTATTCAGTAAGAATTATTAAGTGATGGCTTAGTGGACGAGTGTGTGTTTTAGACAGTATTGCTTTAAACTCTAATGCTCCAGAGAATTTGAGATTTGTCTGTGTTTATATGTCATGAAGTAAAGTGAACTTCTGGCAAGCATCCAGTTAGTTTTTATCAATGTAGGTAGACTGACCAGATAATGTTCTTCAAATACTTTCCTTCCATTCCCTATCAATGCATTTTCTGTATTTCCACACAAGTAATACTCAGAAAAATTGCTATAGGTGCCCATTTCAACAAGTCAAAGAAAAAAAGTAGACAGGACTTGAACCACTATGTATAGTAAGAAAATTACTGTGTAAATGAAGCTGTACTTTGTGTAACACACTATGTAAATTTAAAGTAAAGCAAAAAGAGCTCTTGACTAAATATGATCTAATTACCCTCTATAGACATTGGAAAAGATAAATATGGATGACTGTTATTTGCTTTGAGTCCCAGGACCTACTGAAGCTGAGATCCTTTATATGTGGTATCTGTCATTTCTCCTATGAGAAGTAAGTCAAGAAAGTTGAGGTGACAGCTTCTTCTTTTAAATATTCCAGGGTACTGAACAAAAACACTCATAGGAAAAATACAATATCTGAATCAGTACTTTCTGAAAAGTGTGTTTATTATTCATAGTGTTTTTTTCTCTCTCTCTTTTTCTTCTGTAGCAGTTATATGCTGCCCAGCTAGCTGCAATGCAGGTATCTCCAGGAGGGAAGCTCCCAGGCATACCCCAAGGCAACCTTGGTGCTGCTGTATCTCCTACCAGCATTCACACAGACAAGAGCACAAACAGCCCACCACCCAAAAGCAAGGTACCCTTTTGAAGTAGCTACCTGTCTTGCCACTTAGATTTTTTATTTTTCGTTCAGTGGAATTTATTGAATGTCTATTATATGCCAGCAAGTAGGCTAATCTCCGGGTATACAAGGAGGTAAGAGTCTAGAAAGGGCAAATAGGCATGAATGTAAATTTACCAGCGTACATTTATTTAGTCATTTATTTAATAAATATGTATTGATAGCTATAAAGTAGTATTTATAGCTTTTACAGTCTTATAAAGTAGTATTTATAAAAATAGCCAATTATCCATACTCTTACAGTATTATAGTATTTACAGTCTTATAAAGTAGTATTTATAAAAATAGCCAATTATCCATACTCTATGGTACAAAATAATATATTTTATACAGAGTTACAGATAAAGTACATCAGAGGTTATATTAAGAAGAAGAGATTACCGTCAGTGAGCGATCCAGGCAAGGGTTTGCCAAAGAAGGGGCAACTGAAATAAACCTTAAAATATGAGTAGGATTAGGACATATATAAAGTGTTTTTTAAATTTTAATAACTGTTACAATATGGTGCAATATAGATGTAAATTTAGGTATATCACCCACCCAATGAAATTATCATGTAAAAAAATGAAGATAATGGTATTACAAGTAAGACCATTTAGAAATAGTTTTGTTTTGGGAGCTAAAGAAACATTTCCTGAGAACATATGGAAAAGGATCAGGAGAGATTCAAATAATGTATGTTTCTTGACCTAAAAGGAGAGAGAATCAGAAAAAAATGATCTGAACTTTTTTTGTATTTGTTAAGATCTTAGTTAGATGATATTGTATAAATGTAGTAAGTTTTCTGTGAAAGAAGTAAAAAGAGTTACCATAAAGTGGTATTCCCTGATATTAATCAGGGAAATAACTGCAAATATTTTAACTGTATTAGATCATGTTGAGTAGAAAACTAACACAGTTAATTTAGCCCCCCAAAATAACTTTTTTTTTTTTTTGCTGATTTACCTAGAAAATTGCTTCTATTCTCCATCTAATTAATGCTATGTTGAAACAGGCTAACAGGTTAAGAGTAGTCACAATTATTGAAAGAAATACACAGAGAAAAGGATTAGGAAGTACTGAAAAATAAAAATTCTAGAATTTAAAAAAATCCTTCTCCAGTACCCTGGTGGCTCTACCAGGAAGTCTTTCACTGTTCCTGTATTACTCCAGAGAGTGAATCGGGAAGAAGACATCAATCAATCATTTGGGAGACAGCACTTCAGCCTCCCTTATTCCAGAACTTCCTAGTCCTTTTCCATGTTATTAAGAGAGAGATAACTTTGGGAATGTAACTTAACCTGGACAAGGACCTTGGATCATGATTCACCATCATATGTACAAATATATATTGAAAAATACTGTGCACACTACAGTGGCATTAGGGAGTATACATACGCCACTTTTAAGATCTATTTCAGCTGTTTAATGGACCTTGCGTGTTCTGTGCTTAATGTATATCTAAGGCCTAGTCTGCTTTTCTTTATAATCACAGCAGCATGTAAGTTTTTAAAACTTGGTAATAATACCATTTACTAAATAAAATTTAATTTTAAAGCAGTGATGTTTTGGCTTCCCTGTGGACCAGCAGTCTTAATGTATTAGATGAACAGGCTAACTTTGAGTATAATAAATAGCTGTAGCAGCACACTCATTGTCACACACAGATACTTTGGTGAGTTATTCTCTGTTTATTTCCTTGATTTATTGACATGATTTCACATACTGTTTCATAATGATGCTTTACATTAGGATATTTCCTTTATGATTTTAGGTTATGTAGTTCACTTTTAAAAGACTTATAGATTTTTTTTTTAGCCATGGCATAACTTTTTATCATTAATATCTCCTCACCAAATCACTCATACAAATAATCGTCAAGTTTTTGATGTCAATCAGCCTCATCCATTTATGTCTATTAGTTTGTCCACTCATTCATTTGTTCATTTAAATATTTATTCAGAAGTTGCTACAGTGATACTTTCTTAGGTTACCATGGTAGATGCTAAAGTGACTGAAGGTTTGCTTTGCCAAGATTAGGAAACTGCTTTAAGAGATATATGTTTCTATATATTCATAGAATCTTACAGACGTGCAAAAGAGACTGATTACTTCAGTAAAGTTAGAATTCTCCTACATCCTATGGCTTTATATATCTTTGTTTATTTAATAGTAGTGAAAAAGTAGTGTGTTTCTATAGACATTATTATGTATAATTTTAAAATATACTTCAAAGTTCATCTTTGAAGTTTCAATTACTTTTTGAAAACTAACCTTCATGAATTTTCTATCATATAAAGTTTTTTTAAAAAAGTAGATACTGTATTTCTTTACATCTGCAATTACGGTAAACTGCACAAAAGGTTTAACCAAGAATAAACTGCCTCTTTTTAAGTACCAACAATTTAATAAAAATATTTCCTTTCTTTGCTCAGTGTCCTCTAGCGTACTGTCTACAACCTCTCTTATTGTCAGAAAAGGTTTCTTAAATGTGCTTGTGTTTTACCTTAGCAGTAAAATGTAGTGGGTTAAAAATAGCCACACCAATAAGTATTACTGCTGTCATTTTAATGAACAACAGGGCCAAAAACAAAAAAAAATACAACCAATAGTAAATAAAGAGAATCCATTACAATGCATGAATTTACTTTCTTGTAGCCTGGAATTGACATTTATACATAGTATCATAAACATTTTGATTTCACCAAGCTGTTTTATTCATGTGTAATAGCTATTATTTATTATTATATTTATGTTTTTAAGCAATCAATTATTAGTGTCTTGGGGGTATTTTCTGTGTTTTATTGGCAAATTTTCATGTCAATCTTACTATAAAATAGAATTATTTTATTAAAGGGCTTTGTTGTATTATCTACATATCTACCTATCATAAAACAAATTGATGGCTTAAGTTAAAAGTGCGTTTGCTGTTTGGAACAATGGAATCATAAGTCACATCCAGGTGATGATGTAAATATGATCTTATTGACAACCATCAAAAGCCAACCATGTTCTGAATTTTATTGCCTGCCCTTCTTCCCGGGTGTGCCTTTGCCTTGCCTCACAACTCTAGAGAAGGACACAAACAAAACTTATTTGTAATTTGCAAAAAATGGAAGGGGGGAATCAAAGGGAGGGGGCTCCAAAAGACTGTAAAATTGTACAGCATGAGTCCTCTGATGCATGCTGTTTTCAATCTGCTGTGTGCCAGTTGGAGGCTTGGGGAGTGTGTGCGCACGAGAGAAAGGATAATGCTGAGAAATGATAGAGTGGCTGTGACCTCCAAGCTCAGTCTGGAAATCCAAGACATTGATTTCACTTAGCATTCCTGCTGAGAAATCTGGCGGAGTTCAGTTGTAATAAAAGAACAAGATTCTGTTCTAATGGTAATGGCGTATGACAGACATATCACTTTGTCTGTCCTCAGCACCAGAGAGAGGAGAATTGGAGAAAGGTCACCTGACCTGCCTGGGGTGTTGTACGAGTGCTGTACTGAGCTTTGAACTACTGCCTAGGAACATAATTATTTATAATATTAAACGATAAAGAAACCTTTAGAGGACTCACAGTGAACCTCTAAAAACTGCAAGCAGGAATTGTATTCTGTAAATGTGAAAGCACGAAAAGAAATCTGGTCTGTTCAAAATCTGCATTGAAGAAAATGGATAGTGTTTCTTATTGAGTTATAGGTCCTTGAACTTAATGTTTGTGAACTGTTTGCATTAATGCCTGACATACTGTCATTGGTTGATTTTTCTCTTTTTTTAAATCCCTTGGTTTTATTAGTCACAAACCAAATATGAATATAAATGTGTGTGTGTGTGTGTGTGTGTGTGTGTGTAGGTGTATTTCCCTTGCCCCTAGGGTCTATTTTGCCAAAGACTAGATGATAGAGAATTAAGACCATCAGTAGGTTTTTAAATTTTTCTCAGCTGTTACAATAAAATGTCTCTAAATGCATGTGCATTTGTCTCTTTAGCAACTATTTAATTTTTCCCCCTCTGGATCCTACTCCAGAAATATTTTTTTCATTGACCAACAAAAGCAAATATATTTAGCTCCTCAGAGAATATTCCCATAGCTTATGTATGTCCTCACAGCTGAGTTTATGGGTAAAGGTTGGTAAATAACTCTGAGTAAAAGTATGAAATCTTGAACCTTTGTGCACAAGAGATCCCATTTAATGGAAATTTTAGAATAATTCTACCTTCTCAAATTATTTAATTAAGGTATTATCGAGCAATATTGGTGTTTGAATCTCATATACAATATTACTTTGAATCTGCTTATATGCCTTAACAAATGTCTTAATTTATTTGTTTATACTTTAGCCTTCTGCCACAGGATGGACCAATATACAGTGTATTCAGTGGCTTTCATTTATGCACCCCATATTGCTTTCTTTAAATGATTTTCTGCATATTTTATTGCAGCCTTTTAAGAACCTAGATAGCCTTTGCTTTGTGTCAGTAATTGGTCTTTTGATACATTTGTGTTCTAAAATACATTATTTCTTTAAAATATAGTAGAATCAATGTCAGGCTTAAAACAATTACCTTGAGAGAGAGAGTATTTGGACTCAGTTTCACACACAACTCACACAATTGTTATTTATGCATAGGTTTAGAATTCCATGTTATCAAGAAGTCCTCCTATGTCGTAGGTGTGCTAAACATCTGAACTTCACATTTTAAGTGTTCTGCCGTTGTAAATGTAGCCATCTCTTGGGAAAATTGAAAGGGCAACTTGTAAATGTCTCTTGGTATTTGATGGAGACTTATATATTGCTTGTAGTAACCAAGAATAGTTAGTTTGAAAAGCTGATGACAAGAGAAAATTCCTGGTTGCTTTTCTTTTAACCTTGCTATGACCCTAGTCGTACCCCTCGTCACAGTTGTGTCTGTATCAATGGCAAGAGCACACAGATTGTCCGAATTAATTTTTTTTTCTTTTTGAATACTTCTGGCAGTGATGTTCCCACTTGCTCAGCAGCAGCACCTGGGAGTTATGACAAGGAAAAAAAAATGTTTCTCCGAAAAGCCAGAAATGGCCCTAACCAGCTGACCAGACACCATCACATTCTTTTGGCTGCAATATCCTTAAAAATATTGCTTCGAATTCAGAAGCAAGAACTGGAACTTTATTGTTATCTGATTCTCTTTCAAAGGCACAGTAATGAAGATCTTTTCTGACTTGGTAGCCATGTGCTTGTGATAGTAATATCAGCAGTGCCGATGACTCCTATTAGGGCGCCTATTTTTTGCTGTAATGGTACCAATCACATAGTTTTGTGCTATCAAGTAAACATTATATCAATACACACTGGTCTGCAGGGTAGAATTTTGTAGTTTAATACTATGAGTCACAAATACTGCTACACATACACAGAAGATTACTTAGCAATATGCTGGGAGTATGAGAAATCAGGGGATAATCAGGATTCATCCTGAGGATTAGTAACAGGAGATTTGAGAAATGAAGGCATTTTTGATAATTTGAGACACTGTTTTATAATGCCAACTGGCAGAAAGGCAGAATACAAAAGTGCACATAGTCTAACCACAAGCAAGTCTAACCACTAGCAACAAAAACTATAAAAACAGTTTTAATATTAATGAGAAAACATCATTTAAAGATAAAGCACAAGACATCAAAGAGAGTTCATGAGTTTCAAATGGACTAGGAAATGCTCAGGCCTCCACCAGAACATTTCTATAGTGAAAAGTTCAAAGAGCACTGCTCAAAGTAACTATAACCTGGTTTAATATTTTTCACATTTCACCTGACCATGAAAAATTTTGAGGCATAGTAGTTTCTAGAGGTGTAATTTCTAATATGTTAAAGTCCCTAGAATACTACTCTTTGACTTATTCTTAGAGCTTTTTAGGTCAAGATCTCAAATAATCACTACTCACTACGCAGGGCTAGAACTCGTCTCTAAATGTAGTATCTCTAATAATCCACAGTGCTGAAATGGTATTAATAAAAGAGGAGCTGCCATTCATCCCTGTATGTCATCATCCAATAAAATCACTGGTCCATCCTGAAACTATTGGGCCTGGTACTTTTGTAGTTTCCATTTCTCCTACAACTTCAGAACAGAAAGGGATGTTAGCCTCAGCTAATTATAAACACATTCAAATTGGCCATTTTCTATTCTTAAGCTTTAAAACTGTCTGGCATATCAGTTAAATGCTAGAATATCCCTAATGCCATGGCTGCTTTGTGCTTTGTTGAAATGCTATTGAACACCCTTTTTTCCCCTGTATTTCGACATCTGTGAAATAAGGATTTTGTTAGCCTTCGAGATGTGAAATGGATGTGTCATACTCAAGAGGTGAATTCATTTAAGAAGAATCACCCCATAGAGTTAAACTGTAAATGTGGCCCATTATCATTATCATCACTTCCTGGGTGGGACACATTTACAGTGGATATAACGTAGTCGCCCTGTCATTTTAAATAAAATAGTTTTCTTCTTGTGGTTCCATGTTGCTAAACGGAAATATGTTAAATGAAGTGTTATCAACAGAACCCCTGTGATGAGCCGCCTCCTCTCCTTTTCATCTGTATTCAGTTGATGGGAATCTCAAACAGCTAGGGACTTAAACAGAGGCTTTCTGAGCTCCGTGGTATTAAATGTCCAAATAGATCATTAGGTGATACGTTCTTTATAACTCAGGAAGTGGGGGGTTGGTCACATTTGTCTCATAAAAACAGTAAAAATTATAAAGCAAAGAGATAGACTAGTTATAATCTCAGCAATTAAAAGGAAAAGCAAAATGTACAGAGGGATTTGGTAATGTCCTTTGAATTCTATTGGTCGGGGCTGTGTTTCCCAGTACAGTGATTTTGTTTTGACAGGAACCTGTCTCACGCGCAGAACATGATGAGCCATGTCAAGGCTTCTTAATGATGCAAATCACTGGGAGAGAAGAGGATGTTGAACATGTACAGACACAGGAAGATACACAGAATTCTGTTCTTTAAGTGAAAGTTGTCCTGTAAAATAGGTTCAAGCCAAAGTAGATCCACTGTCTAAAGAGCTGTATGTTTTAAGCACTTTAATCTAAAAACCACGCAGTTAAAATCTAAATCATGTAGGGAAGAGTAAAACGAACAGTATAAAAGGATGGCCCTAAACAGGAGTATCTAGTACTGTAACCTCAGTGCACATGATAGCTAAGAATGCTACGTCATTATTATGTCAGAGACTGAGACAGCAGAAGTACATTTCTGTAGTTATCCTTCCTTTTTGGGAATCATTTCTAATTTTGGCGTCCTAAAACTTACTTCAAAACAGTTGCAATCTACTTTCTAGGCTAAATTATTGATCAGTGCCTCATTGGAGCTGTTGATAATTGACTCCTTTTTATCATTTTGGCCCTCACCTGTACTGGAACTGTTTGTTTTGTTGTTGTTTTTGGTTTTGGGGAGGGGGTTCTAAAAAATTAGTTATATCTGTGCAAATGCAATGGGTTTATAAGAAATATTGTTACATGTCCATAATGTATAGTGATCAAGTCAGGATATTCAGGGTGTTCATCACCTGAGTACAATATGTTTTTGTTAAGTGTATAGTCATCCTACTGTGCTATCAAACATTGAATTTATTCCTTCTATCTTTCTACGTTTGTACCCTTCAACCCACTTCTCTTCATTCTCCCCCGTCTCCCCACTCACCTTTCAGTCTCTGTTATGCATTTTTACACCCTCTACCTCTATGTGTTCAGATTTTTTAGTTTTCACATCTAGAACAAGCAATATTTGTTTGTGCCTGGCTTATTTCACTTAAGATGATGATTTCCAGTTCCATCTATGTTACTGAAAATGACATAATTTCATTTTTATTTATAGCTAAATAGTGTTTCATTGTATATATACCACATTTTCCTTATCCATTCATTTGTTGTTGGACACAGGTTGATTTCATATCTCAGCTACTGTGCCTAGTGCTACAGTAAACATACAGTGTGTATATATCACTTTGAAATGTTGATTTCTTTTTCTTTGGGTAGATACTCAGTGGCAGGCCTGTGGAATTGAATAGTATTTATATTTTTAGGTTTTTGAGAAATCTCCATACCATTTTCCATAGTGACCGTTGTAGTTTACATTCCCACCTACAGTGTATAAGAGTTCCCTTTTCTCTCCATTGTTGCCAGCATCTGTTAGTTATTTGTCTTTTTAATAATAGCCATTCTGATTAGAGTACGATGATATCCCATTGCAGTTTTAACTTGCATTTCTCTGATGACTAGTGATGCTGAGCACTTTTTCATACACATGTTGACCATTTACCTATTTTCTTTTGAGAAATGTCTGTTCATGTTCTTTGCCTACTTTTTGATAGGATTATTTGGGATTTTTTCCCACTGAGTTCCTTGTATATTCTGGATATTAGTTCCCTGTCAGATGAATAGTTTGTGGCTATTTTCTCCCATTCAACAGGTTGTCTCTTCACTCTGTTGCTTATTTCTTTTGCTATGCAGAAGCTCTTTAGTTTGATTACATCCCATTTGTCTATTTTTGTTTTTGTTGCTTGTGCTTTTGAGATCTCAGTCATAAATTCTTTGTAGTCCAGCAAAGGTTTCCCTAGATTTTCTGCTAGTATTTGTATAGTTTTGGGGTTTAATTTTAAATCCTTAATCCATTTTGAGTTGGCTTTTGTATATGGTGAGAGACAGGGCTCCAGTTTCATTCTTCTGCATGTGGCTATCTGATTTTCCCAGCACCATTTATTGAAGAGGATGTCTTTCTGCAATGTAAGTTCTTGTCTGCTTTGTCAAATATCATATAATTGTTGATATGTGACTTTACTTCCGGATTCTCTATTCTGTTCCATTCATGTATGGGTCTATTTTCATACCAAATACCATGCTTTTTTGGTTACTATAGCTTTATAATGTATTTTGAAGTTAGGTAATATGATGCCTCCAGCTTTGTTCTTTTTACTCAGGATTGCTTTGGCTATTCAGCCTCTGTGCTGGTTCCATACTAATATTAGGGTTGTTTTCTCTAATTCTGAGAAGAATAATGTTGGTGTTTTCATAGTGATTGCATTGAATCTGTAATTGCTTTGGCAATATGGTCATTTTAGTGATATTAATCTTCTAATCCATGAGCATGGGATGTTTTTCCATTTGTGTAATCTTCGATTTATTTCATCAATGTTTAACCGTTTAGCTTTTAGAAAATCTTTCATCTCCTTGGTTAAATTTATTTCTAGTTATTTTATTTATTTATTTTTGTAGCTATTGTAAATGGGACTGCCGTCTTGATTGGGTTCTTGGTTAGATCATTATTGGTCTATAGAATTATTACTGATTTCTGTAAATTGATTTTGTATACTGATATTTTGCAGAATTCATTTATCAAATCTAAGGTTTTTTTGTGGAATCTTTAGGTTTTTCTAGGTATAAAACCATATCATCAGCAAAGACGGACAAGTTGATTTCCTCTTTTCTAGTTTGGACACCTTTTATTTCTTTTTCTTGCCAGACTGATCTGGTTAGGACCTCCAGCCTAATGTCGAACAGGAGTGATGAAAGTGGGCATCCTTGTCATGGTCTAGTTATTAGAGGAAAGGTTTTCAACTTTTCCCCATTCAATTTGATGTTAGCCATGGCTTTGTTTGGTGTGCATGGCCTTTATTATTTTGAGGTATGTTCTTTCGATGCCTAGTTTATTGAGAGTTTTTATCATGGAAGGGGTGTTGAATTTTATCAAATGTTTTTTTCTGCATCTATTGAGATGAGCGTGTGGTTTTTGTCCTTTTTCTATTGATGTGATGTATCCCATTTATTTTGCATATGTTGAACCATCCTTGACCCTTGGTATAATGTATTTCATTAAATAGATTTTCTAATCCTTTGTTTCTTTGCCCTTGGGGATACTGATAATTCAGAAATTTGGTTGCTTTATGTTTTTCCAAATGTCATAAAGGCTTTCCTCATTCTTTTTCTTTATTTTTGTCTCACTGATTATTTCAGAAGACCTGTCTTCAAGTTCTGATATTCTTTCTTCCTCCTGGTCTAGTCTATTGTTGAAGCTTTCAAATATATTTTGTATTTCCTTCACTGAATTCTTCTGTTTCAGAATTTCTATTTGGTTCTTTTTTTTAAATATCTATCTCTTTGATAAATTTATCATTTATATTTGGAATTGTTTCTCTGATTTTTTTTTGGTATTGATTTCAAAATTCTCTTGTATCTCAGTGAGCTTCTTTAAAATCAATATTTTGAATTCCTTATCTAGGATGTCAAAACTTTCTTTTGAAGATCTATTGCTGGAGAATTATTATGTTCCTTTGCAGATGTCATATTTCCTTGATTTTCATGTTTCCTGTGTACTTACATTGGTATCTGCACATCTGGTGTGACAGTCATATTTTTGCATTTTGGAATTTACTTGCGTAGGGGAGGACCTTTTCCTGAAGATGTATCTGTGGTGTTGGTGGTTGTATAGGGTACTTTGGCTTTGATTCTGGGTGTATGCAGTAGTGTAGTCTCTGGATGACTCTTTGGCTGTAAACAGTGGTATCTGTGATTTCTTCATGGTTTAGGGTGAAGTTATTTGTGGTATAGCTGTCCTGGGGACTGAGGTGCCACGTAAACCAGGCTTCAGACCCAAGTGGTGGCAGCAATGGGCTAAAGTTTTCTATCTCTGTGCCCCAGGGAAGTGTCCACTGGCATCTCTGTTGGTGGTTACCAGTAGGTTGATTCTTGGGCCTGGAGGTGGCTTTCTTGGATGTCGGTAGTGGTAGCAGTGGACCAGGCAGGTGGGCAGACTCTCAGGTTCCTGGGCAGCCACCATGGCATGGGCACGTTAGTCACAAAGGTGTAATGATTCTCTGGGTCCCAAGTGGTGTACATTGATGTTGGCTGTGACTTCAATGAGCTGGGCAGGTCAGTCTCCAGGCCCACAGGTAGCACTTACAGGTAGGTGCCAACCAAGGTGGTAGCAGCCTGGAGTTAAGGCCCAACCTCAGGCCACCAAGAGGAGTGCTCAGACACTCAAGTGGTGGGTTGGGTTGAGCAATCCCCAGGACCTTGGGGTAGGCACTCTGTCTTGGGATAAAGGGTGGTGAAGACAGGCTGGGTAGACTTGTGCTCAGGCCCCTCAGTGGTCAGAGTCGGCACCAGCTGTGGTGAGTGGGAGCAGGGTGATCCTCAGGCTCCAGGCAGAGTGCTTGGGTGAGAGGCAGTAATGGCCACGCTGAAGCCTTGCCACGGAGGGGGTGGGGCTGCCCTCAGTGGCCACAGCCTGGGCTGGTAGGTGGGAAGTGCACATTCCCTGCATGTCCACGTCTCATCAGAGCTCACCCTCCACCTCCCGTGTGCTGTAGCTGTTTGAATTGAGACTTGAAAATGAAACCAAGGGGGAATATTCTAAACCTCAGAGTTGATTCTCTGTCTTTCTTAATTAAATATATGCTGCTTGCACATTTGTTCTTATTCCTAAAATAGAAAGAATTTTAATAGTCTCTCCCAGAGATGCCCCAAAGTAAAAATTTGTTTATAAAATGACAACAAATACTAATGTCTTATTTAGGTTGATGAAAAATAGATGTATGTGTGTGTGTGTGTGTGTGTGTGTGTATATATATATATATTTGTATATATTCATTCATTAGATTTTATCTAGATTTTTCTTTAGAAAGAACAAAAAATTCTCAATATTTTTCGATATTACAAAATGGAGAGGTGAAAGAAAATATAGTAACTAAAAAGAGGGAGATGTAAGGGTCAAAAGATGGAGATTTGTAGTATTATAAATTGAAGACAGACAAGTTTAAAACCTGAAGTACTCAAAAGTTTCATTTATTTAACAAACTCTACAAGACATTTATTTGTGGAATTATGGATCTTAAGTCAGAAGAAGGCCCAGAAAATATCCAGTCTAATACACAATAGCCCTACCATGAGATCACTTTGCTTCTTCCTGGACTTCCACAATGTCAGGGAGCCCACCACTTTGAGAGTAGTATTTTATTCAGAATAATACTTAATATCCCAATGCTTTTATTTAAGTAAAACCAAAATCAGCTTTTCAGGATTTTTTTCTTGTGGTTCCACTGAATGACAAGTATATTTGTTAATACCCTTGCAGTTGCAAGTAATAAAAAAGGAAATATATTCAGTCATATTAAAAAAAAAAGTTATTCTGGCTTCAAGTGCAGCTTAATCAGTAGTCCAAACAATATCATATAGAGTTGGTTTGTATCTGTTAGCTGTGTTCTTTTCTCATTCTTAAAAGGACTGTCCCTTTTTAGTGTTCTGTAGCACCCTATGCTGATAGCTACCATTCACTGATTCAATAAATACCAATTTATTTCTGTCAGGTACCAAGTTTAGTTCAAGGCAGTAGAACTACAGCTGTAGACAAAACAGTTTGTTTTCTTAAGATTTTGCAGTTTAATGGGAAGAGGCAACCTACAAGCAATTAAACAAATAGATAATTTCACATGTGATAAGTGCTATGAGGAAAATAAAACCTGTTGAAAAAGAGAGTGCTGGGAGGGATCTTCTTGAGATAGGGCTTTACGGAAAGCCCTCTCTGAGATCAGAATCATGAAAAAGAAGAAACCTATAAAGGTCTGAGGAAAGGATATTCCAAACAGGAGGAAGAGCATTCCCAACGACCCCAGTGTGCAGATGAGGCTGGTGCATTCAAGGTTTTGAGAAAAGGCCAGGGTAGCTGAAATGCAGGGAGCATGAGGGAGTGGTAAGGAATGAGGTTGGGAAATGAGAAAGACCAGATCATATAGGACTTTTCATGTTTCGGACTTTGAATTATATTCTAAACACATTCACTTTTAAAGAGAAATTATACGTTTTCCATCTGTCACATCACTTATCAAACTGTTGTAATTAGGTGCTCATTGTCTTTCTTTCTTATGGTATTATGTCTTTGCAGCAAAGGAAAATTTTTTTCTTTCATCTCCTGGGCGCACTAATTAATATTTTAAGTATGTCTGCAATACTTCCTTAGAAACCCTCTGGAATTTGAACCCTAATGACATGTCCTGGACATTGCTGTTGGAGAGACAAGACAGTTTAATGCAACAAATATCTATTAATTGCCTATGATGTGTTAGTCGGTCAGAATTATAGGACCTGAGAATAATGGCGAACAGTGTAGAGTAGACAGACATCTGTGGTTATGTAGCGTAGTTTATGTAGGGAAGGATTTGGAGACAAACACAGACAGAAAGAGACAATCAAGAGACAGCTTAAGAAGGGCAGCATGTGAGGGCCAGGAGTGTGAATTGAACCCAGAATATTTCATGGTTTGGGGGGCGGGTGAGTTGTTGTTTTTTTGTTTTGTTTTCAGATTAACTTACTTTATCAGGGGCTCTGCACTAGTAGCATAAGAAAATACATGCAATTAATAGTACCTGTCACCACTTCCATGAAACAAATTACAAGGTTGAGTTTTTTGAGTGATATTTTGGTACTAACCACTATCACATGAGTATCAAATAAAAAATAATCTCTTTAAAAAACTATAATTGTTGTATACTAGTATCATCAGAGTTTTGGAACTTTTATTTTACTTAATGTCTTTTGAGCAAGTTAGCAAGTCTCATAAGAAAAAATACCCTAATTTCTGATTAATCTGATTTTTGGTTTTGATATATTAAAGTTTTTTTTGCCCTGAACTTTATAACCCAGTATGATTTCAAATGATCTTTCAGGTTCAACAGACTTTTAGCTATCGTTGAAAAAAAAAAAAAATCAGTGAAATATGTGCTACAATCTAAACAGCTGAAGAGGAGAGTTTTAAAATTATGAATAGCATTATGTTCATCATGGGGATAATCTTGCAATCTCTTAAATTAAATATTTTTGAGAGAAAAACTTTTTTCTTTTCTTTTTTTTTTTTTTTTGAGACACAGTTTTGCTCTGTTGCCCAGGGTAGAATGCAGTGACATCATCATAGCTCACTACAAGCTCAAACTCCAGGGCTCAATCGATCCTCCTGCCTCAGCCTCCCAAGTATCTGGGACTACAGGTCCATGCCACCACACCAGGCTAATTCTTCATTTTTTGTAGAGATGGTGTCTGACTCTTGCTCATGCTGGTCTTGAACTCCTGACCTCAAGCAATCCTGCCTTGACCTCCCAAAGTGCTGGGATTATAGGTGTGTGTCACCACCCTAGCTGAGAACAACTTTCTTTCATTATCTTTCTCTCCCTATCTTTCCCCCTCCCTCCCTCTCTCCTTTTTTCTCTCCCTTCCTCCAGTTAGTATAAGCCTTTTAGTCACACCTTCTATCATACATGCATGCAATGCCACCACTTAAAAAAAAAAAAGAAATCCAAAAACTTCTGTAAACTTTCTGTAGAACTCTTATAAGTAGGCTAGGTAGGCATGGTGGCTCACACCTGTAATCCTACCACTCTGGGAGGCCAAGGTTGGGAGGATTTGTTTGAGATCAGTAGTCTAAACCAGCCTGAACAAGAAGGAGATCCCATCTCTACAAAAAATAGAAAAATTATTAGCTGGGCGTGATGGAGCATGCCTGTAGTCCCAGCTACTCAGAAGGCTGAGGCAGGAGGATCTCTTGAGCCCAGGAGTTCCAGGTTGCAATGAGCTATGATGATGCCACTGCACCCTAGCCTGGCAACAGGGAGACCCGGTCTCAGGGTTGGGGGTGGGGGAACTCTTATAGATAAGGTGATTACTTTCCTGTTAAAAAAATTATTATGTGATTTACTTCAATATGTACTTTCATAATGCATTTAGTACTCAATTTATATTACTGATATTGAGTTTATATGCAAAGATCTAATACCTCTATATTATTGTATATATTCCATAAAGTGAGAGTCTTTTAATTATACCTTTTTCACATTCACTTATGTACAAACAATGTAGTTGCAACATTAATTGCACAAAGTTAATTTAAGGGGAAATAGAAACTATTTTAATCCAGAGCCTGTCCAAAAAGTTATAGGATGATGAGGTTCCCCATCATCGTTCAGTTTCTCATTACTGCTAATAATCAGCTGAAGAATACACTCATTCTTAATTATGATTTTTTTAAAACAAAGACCAGAAATAGTATGACTTGATTAGTATTAAATGTAGGGGAAAAGAATGTATTCAACAGATGCAAATGAATGGTGTAATTCACATTAACTATGAATTATTGTTTAGGGTCTACTTAATCTGTTCAGAGGAATTTGTAGGCACATATTCCTTATCTCATGAATCATAAAGTTTAAGAACATGCAAAACACAGAATACCATTTGAAATACAGAATAACTGCACAGGTGTGTTCATTTGTACAACATCCAGAATTCTTTCATATCTATGAGTGTTTGTCACAGACTGTTCCATTTTCCTTCAAAAACCTTCTAAATGTCACATCTTCATGAAACCTTTTCTTTATCCCCCTATTCCTACACCGGTTATTTCACAAACTTACCATATTATTCTTTGAGTAGCATTTACCCCATAGTATTTTAATTGTTGGTTTACTTGTCCCAATTATCAGTATTGGGATTCTGTAGGAGACTTTCATTTAAATTAAGCTTTCGAGAACCAAGGAATCTTATTTTTTCCAGTTTATTATATAATTTGAGCTGTTATGATTTGTTGTGCAATTTTGATGACTTTTGGCAGTGTAGATATTTCATAAATAGGAGAAAAACAAAATGAGAGCAGAAATAGAATGAACAAAATACTGCAAAAATTCTTCTCTTACGGTATTTCCAGTAGCACTTAAAATAACATAAGAAAAAAAAATACTGTTGTGAAGTATGTTTTAAAAAGCATTATGACAGCAACAGGAATGTCCTTAAATAGGTACAGATTTGTGTTTTCTATACTTCTCTATGCAACTCTTTTGAGGATCAAAGTTTCATTTTAAGTCAGTGGGAGCTCAATATTCAGGTCAACCCTACATGAATACAGGGCAAGACAAAAATTTTGGGTCAAATGATGGAATTTTCAGTGCCAGTTTTCATTCAAATAGTGCTGTCTGTTATCTAAAAAATGATAGTTCTGATCCAATTTTAAGGGAATCTTTAGGTAATTTTTATTGTTTGGTTTTTACTTGTCTTTTTCTACTAGCATTCATTGAATTATACTGAGCTAGAAGTCTGAACTGTTCTATCTGGAACTATAATTTATGGACTTATAACAAAATAAGTGAAAGAGAGATCAGTTCCATAATATGGATCACATTAAAAACATGTCTTTTATCCATTTAATTTTAAATGGCTGGCCCTTAATATGCTCTTAATATATTTATGCTAGATTAAATGTGTTATAACAATTCAATATTAATACTATGAATTGAACCCTTAGTTATTACTGTTTTTGATATAGTTTTCACTATGTCCATCTTTGCAAAGGTACATTTATTTGTACAACATGATCTAAGAGAATGTGTCTCTATAAGGACTTTTCTTTAACTCAGTAGTATGTTTTCTAACTATTATAAAGTGAACTTTTGGGCCTTTCATGTAACCATATTATTTTCTAGAATTTGGACATGTAAAATATGACATTGAGAATTTAATATGACAAAAAGAAACATTAAAATATATATTTTAAAATATACTTGAGTCCTGATTTATAAAACAAGATCCACTTAGAACATATAGTTAATAAAATATAACTTATTCTAAATGAGGTACCTTCTCTTGGGTAAGGAGGGATGAGAGTGTCTTCCTTTGGAATGAGACATATTGTTGATCTGTTCCAAGATTGCACATTTTGCTTGAAACAAAGCAATATGTTGTTTATATAATTTTTTAAAAATCACGTAATGACTGTTATTCATAGATGAGGTTTCTAGAGATACTTTCAGAAGATGTCAAAAAAAAATTATTGAGGTTTCTTCAGTAAACCTTTTGAGCTACTAAAATAATGCTGGGCCCTGTGATAGAAGAAAAAAGAACAATAATTAACACACTATACAGTGTAATGGGGAAGACAGACAAGTAAACCATCAAGTAAAATACCATGGGCTAAGTGCTACTCAAAGAATAATACGGAGGTAAGGAAGACAGTTTGTAACATGACCTGTGGAGAAATAGGGAGATAGGAAAAGGCTTCCTGAAGATGGGACATTTAGAAGGTTTTTGAAGGAAAATGGAACAGCCTGTGCAAAGACACATAGGTATGAAAGAGTAGAGTGCTGGATTTCATGTGAATTTTGTGGAAAGAAATCAGGTTGACTGTATTACGTCTTTAGAACTTTGGAAGTGAATTTAAGAAGAACGAAAATGTAAAGATGAAAGTGTCTAAAAGATGAAGTCTAACCTCCTTACCATAAATAGCATTCTGTGATCTAGCCTGGCCTACCTCACTAACCTCATTAATTACCTCTGTCTTTGTCCCAGACCCAGAAATTTATACACCAAACAAAATCACATTCTCATGTGTCATGTTATTTCACCTACCTTTTGCCTATGTTTTTGCCACTGTATCTCTCTGGATTGCTTTTGCCCTATTCATTTCGTTCTTCTCTCTTATCTAGTACCTACCTAAGAAGATCCATCTAAAACATCACTTCTATATGGAATTGGCTATTCTTTGATATCTCACCCCACTGCATAGATACATACTCTTTGAATAGTGTTAAAAGCATCCTTATAACACTGTGTTGCACTTGTTGTATCCTCGCTCGTGTGATTCTAAGTCCCTTGAGGGTAGCAATTATACCTTAATCATCCTTACACCCTGCACAATGTCTGGCATGTAATCATTGCTGTACTTCTTTTAGAAGAATAGATAACTAATCAAAGGTCATTGGCTTGGATAATTAGAGGGTAACCTCAGTGTAGCATGAGTAGAATATAACTGCACTTAAGAAAATGGAAACAAAGTTATACTATGTAGAAAGACTATGTCCACAGAAAGATTATGCAACTTAAAAGTAAGATTTGTCATTGTTTATCCTGTCAGTCTAGATGAAATACACTGGATTTAGGAAATAGGAGCCTTTTGATCATTGGGAATGATACAGGAAAGTGGACCCCCAAACTGGGTCCAGCCTGAAGGCCACGTGGGCTTTTGGCTTTATGCAGAAAAGAATTCAAAGCAAGCCAACAGAGTAAGGCAAAAGCAAGTTTATTGAAGTAAGAAAAGAAAAGGAGGCTACCCCATAGACAGGGCAGTGTCTGTCTCTCAGAGCAACAGAGACTAACACTTTGTGAGTTTCTGGGGTTTTACTATGTTAAGCAGAGGGAGGATTTTTCATAAAATTTCTGGGAACAAGTTGGGGAGTTCCTGGAACCAAAGGTTCTTCCCCCTTTTAAAACCGTGTAAGGTAACTTCTGGGAATTGTCATGGCATTTGTAAACTGTCATGGCTCTGGTGGGAGTATCTTTTTGTATTCTAATACATTATAAGTAGGGTATAATGAGCAGTGAACGTAACCCTAAGGTTGTTTTCTTGGCGCCATCTTGGTTCTAGCTGGTTTGGGCTGGTTTCTCCACCTTGGTTCAGATCTTATGACTCCTTATTGAGTAGGGCCTGCCAGTTCCCTGTCTCAGAGAAATATTATCTGTAGTGAAGCATGCATTATTTAGCAGCCTTTACTGTGGTCTGAATGAAGTAACTACCATTTACTTCTTTTTGCCCTGATTCTGATTGTGAAATTGACTTTTTAAGGTATCTTGAAATTAGGAAAAGTGTACCCTAAAATACTTGGTGATATTTTGGTCAGGTATGAATGAATTAATTGATCTTCTGTCTTGTACATTAGTTTCATGAATTCATTTACTATGAATCCATCTTTGAGTGACCTTCATTACATACGCTGAAGAATCAAGTGGATGCTGAAATGAAAGGCACAGTCTTACATGAATATTGCCTAGCTTTGTTATATTATTTAATTGATAGCGCAAATAAAGTTTTAGAAGGGAAAATGTAGTTTGTTTTCCTCTCATTTGTAAGATTATCTTTCTCTGCTTCTCTTTCATGCCACATAATCTAGGTCAAAGATGGCGAAAGAATATCCCACCGATACAGACATATTTGTTTGCATTTTACATATATATGTATATATTACACACATGTACAGTTCTGCATCACGTAACAATGGGGATGCATTTTGATAAATGCTTCCTTAGGCGATTTTCATCATTGTGAAAACATCATAAAGTGTACTTAGACATACCTAGATTGTATAGTGTGCTACACACCTGGGCTATATGGTATAGCCTATTACTCCTGGGCTACAAACCTATACAGCATGTTAAGGTACTGAATACTGTAGGCAGTTGTAACACAATGGTAAATATTTGTGTATCTAAACATCTAAAATAGAAAAGATATTCGAAAAACATATTACAATCTTATAGGACCACTGTCATATATGCAGTCCACCATTGAGCAAAATATTGACATTGTTATGTGGTGCATGACTATATATTTATACATATATGTGTGTGTGTGTGTGTGTGTGTGTGTGTGTGTATTCCATTCCATGCTACAAAAATCAAGAATACAGATTCATTTTATTTGGTAGCCTAATGGACCAAAGCAACATTAAAGATTAAGTCAAATCTGAGGCAAATACACTCATTCTCCTTAGTTCAGCCTAAAAAGTATGATCAGAACTCTTCTGTAATGATGTCATTACAGCTGCTGTATAAAATCTTTTATGTAATCCAGACTGTGAAACGTATTATTTTTTTAATGTTATGGACTGGGAAAAATTAAACATGAAGCATTACAGCTGAGTTTCACTACACATTAATTATTTTAATTGACTGTTTCTTAAATGAATATCTGATAAATCAATCTTGCAATTCCTCATGCTTCATGACGTGCTTAACTCAATACAGTCACTTAAGAATCATTATGCTGTGAGAGCTTTAATACAAATTCAACATCATTATAATTAAAATCAAACTCTTACCTGATGCTCAATTCTAAGCCTTTTCATCTTTATTTGAATTTTCTTTGACCTATACCTTGAATTTAATATTAAAACACTGATAGGCAGAATATATAATCAAAGTAAGCATCTTTAATATGTTGAGAAAAAATATTTTGTCTCCAGGGCACAACATAAAAACTGGCCTTAACTGACATTCTGTATAAATAGTCATCACCCGTTGGAATTCTTTAAAGACATCAGTTCCCTCCTGGTCACTGCCATGAAGACAAAGAATGCCTTAATGACTCTATTGAGGTTATCATTAAAATAAAGGAGATTTGCAGACATCAGCTATAAATCACTATAAAATGGCCTGTGGGTAACCTTTGACACAACTCATTTGAAATAAACCTGGGATGGATTCATAGCCTTTGGTCGAGCCAGTAGGTGGGCTAACGGTCTTTTTCATCCTCTTTTTCATTTCTTGCAATATTAGCTTCTCTCCAAGTGACAGGAAAGGATTTGGATATATATAAATTGACATACGTTTTATGTTGAAACCAAATAGGTCTATACAAATAATAGCATTAAGGATGTTTATGGTGTTTACTTGAAATATTTATTCTTTTGATAAATACTTTAGGTATATGAATACATTGGGAATTTTCTTGAAGCTGCTTTGGAAAAATATTTCATGATTTGGTGTCATAAAAATTTTGCAAGACTCCTGACCAGGATTATCCAAATTGAGCACTAACATTCTCTATATAAAATTTTCCACAGAATTAAAAAGAAATGTCATGATTTCAGTTTTCAATTTTCAAGGAAATTATTGCTTAATGATCCCTTTCCCTGTTAGCATTTAAATGATGGAGAAGCAGCTCTGAAAAATTGCCTAAGCTTAAAGCTTGTGACTTCAGTTCAAGTCCCAGGCTTACTAAAGATACGACAGTTAGCAAATCTTTGAGTATCTCTAAACTCTGTTTCTTTATCTGTGAAGTGTGGTTGATGACATCTCACACTTTTGCTGGGAGAATAAAATAAGCCAAAATATATGAAGGTGCTTTGTAACTTATGAAGTAAAATTTAGATGTCAAGGAATAAATAGCATTAGAAAATCAGCACTGAAAGTGAACAGCTAAGTCATTATTCAAATTATTTTAAAAATTTATAAGTATTTAGGTTATGAATCAACCTAAATGTGAAACTCATTAAACACACTTTCATAAATTTTATAATATTTAACTTACCCCCTAAAATATTTATGTAATATATAGTATATTGGGCTTTAAGCATTTATTTCTCCCTTGAAAACTAGTTCTCTCTGTGACAAAATTGTATTACAAAAACAGCACTTATTTTGGAATAGTGAGAAGTTCCCAGGTAAAAATTTTATAATTCCTATGTTCAATTAGCTGTATACCATGCCTTTTCTTTTATTTACTCTCTAGTAGGTTAATTATGAGAGACTAGGAAAGGAAAAAAAAAACACTTGAAGTCAATCACAATTGGAAAAAAATTGCTTTTGATGAATATGGTGAGGAAGGGAAAGTTGTCTTTGGTCTTGTAAAAATCATCTAATCCCAAATAGCAAATTTTATATGACTTAATGTTCCAACAACTCATGCCCTTGATATCTTTTTGTGTTTTTAGACTCTTCAAAAAATAGTAATCTGAGGATCCACAGAATAGTGGTCTGAGGATCCACAGGAAATTATAACTTCATGAAAATTTCTGAAAACTAATCAGCTAATATCCAAACTCCAAATCCAGGTCTTAGACAAGTGAATCAGTCATTTCAGTGACAAAGAATTCAGTCTAAATAGTTTAAACTAAATGAAATGCAAGAGTTTTTCTTTTTTTAAATGACTTCCTTCTCGATACCCTTTTAGGTGAATCACAATGATATTTCTTGAAATTTTCCTAGCAACTTACATTGCCTAGAAATGTTCAATCATTTAGTATCTATATTATTGCTTCACCAACTGGAGTACAAATTTCTTCTCTCCCATAACCTATCACTCTGTTGGGAGTAGTACTAAAAGATGCTTGTGGAGCAAATTAAAGAATGAACCTAGCACATGGGAGAGGAAAAGAAACCAGGATAAATGATACAACTCTTCTAATTCTGTATTCAGAAAGGAAAATCACTAATACTGTACTGCTCTTAACATGAAGAGTGGCAGTCAGTCTAGGTTAAAGCAAGTGAGGGAAGTGAGTTTTGCATTTAAATTTTATTTTTACTTATCTTTGGACTTTCTACCTTTTGTCTTCAATGACTTCCCTTTTTTCTCTGTCTGTGATGAATGGAGTGAAAAGAGTTGTAGTCTGGATGTACTGACCTAGTAAAGTTTCAAGTTAAATTAATAGAAAGCCTGTCGCTAAGGAGTTCCTGACAATGGCTTTGTTAGCCGATGTCTCTGAGTAGAAAGCAGTGAGTCCCAGAGATGTCAAACCTTCAACTCTAAGGGAAAAGCAAGAAGAAAAGGGAGCAAAGTTCTGAAGCCTGGGTTGAACTACGAAATTCAAGTGGTGAGAAAGAAGAATTCATTAAAAGGGATTTAAATGTTGGAGGAATACATTGTGGTAGTGCATATGCTCCTATTTTGTTTTTCACAAGTCAAGTGATGTTTGCTAGGTATGCATGTGCATTATAAGTAAATGTAAATAATTTTTAAAATACTTTAATAAAAGGTAGAAAAAAACTTGGAGTTTATCAAGAGTTAGGTATTGATTAATCTCAACTCTCCATTTAACATTTAGTAGTTAATATTTAGTATTGTAGTATTGTTTTCTGTTCAAGGTGTATGTGGGTGATCAAAAAAATTAACCTACTCTCAACAAAGTTTTTACCATAAAGACTGAGAGTAATCAGCTCATCAGTGGTGATCCCTTTAAAAAGTAAAGTTTTCTTAAACTATTTGAAATCTGACTATTTTTCCATCAACAATTCAGGAAAATAGCTAACACAATAAAATGAAATATAGTAATATGGATGTTCTAGTGACACTAGGATGCTGTCTTGGGCTTCTTTAGCCTTTTCTTGCTTTGTATCTCATTCACCTTCACATCTATTATGCATACACTCACATCCATCCTTCCCCAAGGCTCTGGGCCTTAGACAATTTGGCCCTCACTCAAGTCTCCCAAATACGCACCAGCATACCAGTTAACTAACATAACTGTGGTCCAGTTATAGAGGGCTCACCAGACTCCTGGAGATTTGTGCCCGTAGGACCTGTGCATGCGTGCATGTATGTGAGCACTAGAAATGAGGTCTTTGATTTAACCAATTGTAGTTACTATTAAATGGCTTATTTATGATTATGTCTTCTATTCCCTCTCTCCCATTCTCCTGGGCTGCTACCTAAAAATGGTCTATCTGCTTATAACCAGATCAAATTTTTCCTAGGACCTAAAAAATAATAATAGTAATAAAATAATAAATGTCTAAGAGAACCATAGATAGTTTTTGAAACGGAATTTTAGAGTCCTCTGAAAGTCTTCCGAAGTGTTTCATTTTGTTTAGTTTTAAGATCATCAAAGTTTCATTAATGTTTTCATCAATGTTTTTTTCCCTGAATAAGAAGCTGTCTATGCCTGTATGTGGTATTTTTTTAACCTCTCTTTTCTATGACTGAAATGGACCAAACATATACCTCTAATTTGCTTTGATGATGGTTTATTGTTCTGCTGTCTTTTTGATATTAATTCCTTTTGTAGATTCAGGTAGAGATGTCTGTGTGCTCATTTTGTATATTTATATACAAGTACAGATGCCATCTTCAACATAGAGACGGTAGTGTCATTTGATCAGCATGATTTTTATTTCTTAGAGTTTATTTTGTAAAGCTATATTGCTCTGTGAGCTCCCGTTTTATTTTTTTGTGACTCCATTCCATCATTTGACAATTTTGTAGTTCTTGGTTAATTTTGTTACACATATCTTCAAGTGGAGCTAACAGGGAAGTAACAGTGACAAATGCTTTGTAAATTATAAATTTAAGAACTGATCAAGTTGTGCCAAGAACACATTACATTTTCTTGTACATGGAGTCACCAACTCTTTAATTTCTCTAAAGCATTTTTTAAAAGCTTTTGGAGATTTACATTTAGAGGTTAATAAGAGGTACTGGTGTGACTGTTAACATCAGTTCTTACTGCTCTATGCTTCCTTTTAGCCTCTTGATAGAAGAACTGTTAATCGTTTTAAAAGATAATAGCAGTCATCCCACTGTAATGAACACCATAGGACAAAATAACCATTATTATTAGGAATGTGAAGTTGTCTGGGGACCAGAGGTTAAACAAAGTTGAGTCTGAAACACCATACGTTTCAAACTGGCTCATGTTATAACTGTTCTCATCAAATATTATTGTTGACACTTGGATTCCTCCTGTTCTTCCTCTTTTCAAGTATAGGTAGAAAATTTTATTCTGTGAAATTCTATGAGTGAGTTTTCATCTGGAATTGTGAGCTAAAGGTCTGCTCCTATGACATTTTTCTCCATAAATATATGAAAACTGTATTTATAACATATGTTTTTAGAACATTTTGGAAATGAATCATAAACATTAGATAGTTAATCTAAAATTAAAAATTCAAAAGCTAAATTAGAGATGTTAAAGGAAGTGGAGAAGAAATATTACAAGAGAAGGAAAACGTAAAAAGGAAAGGCATTTGGCTTTGCAAAGTATTACAAATAAAACTGAGGGAGATTAATGAATTCCATTCATGTATGATGGTTGAAGAATAAGAAACAAGTATTTTTACAGGAGTCAAAATGAAGTCTTGGTTAAAAATGCTTTGGAATTATGTAAGGATTTAACATATATTGCCTATAATTCTTCTGTAAGGAATGAATTAGTCATCACTGCCTAACAAAATACCCCAAAATTCAGTGGCTTTGGCAACACATACTTATTTTACACAGTTTCTATGGGCAGGAATCTGGAGCTGTTGACCTGGGTAGATCCAGGTAATTGTTTCTCAGAGGTTGCAGTCATTTGAAAGCTTAACTGGTGCTGGAATACCCACTCCCAAGATGGCTCACTCACGTGCCTAACAGGTTAGTGCTGGTTGTTGACAGGAGGCCTCAATTTCTTGCCATGTGGATCTCTCCCTGGGACTTTTTGAATGTCCTCCTGACACAGCAGCTGGCTTCCCCAAGAGCATTGGTTCTCAACCAGGGGCACTTTGTCCCCCAGGAAACATTTGACAATGTCTGGAGATATTTTTGGTGGTACTACTTGAGTAAAGGTGCCACAAACATCTAGTTCTGGTGGGAAGAGGCCAGGGGTAAACATCCTGCAATACACAGGATAGCCACGTAAAACAAGGAATTTATTCAACCCCAAATATTCATGGTGCCAAGGTTGAGAAACCCTGTCCCAGAGCAAGTGACCCATGAAAGAGGAAGACTCTGGGAGGCCGAGGTGGGAGGATCCCTTGAGCTCGGGAGTTTGAGACCAGCCTAAGCAAGAGCGAGACTCCATCTCTACTAAAAATACAAAAATTAACCGGGCATGGTGGTGCACGTCTATAGTCCCAGCTACTCAGGAGGCTGAGGCAGGAGGATCACTTGAGCCCAGAGGTTTGAGGTTGCTGTGAGCTAGGCTGACGCCATGGCACGCTAGCCGGGGCTACAGAGCAAGATTCTTTCTCCAAAGGAAAAAAAAAAAAAAAAGAGGCAGACAGAAGCTGCAGTGTCTTTTATGACCTAGCATCAGGAGTCAAACTCTGTCATTTCTGCAATGTCTTATTGGTTATCTAGATCAACTCTTCATTATGGGAGGGGACTACACAGGAACATAAACATGAGGAGGCAAGGATTATTAAGGGCCATCCGGGAGGCTAGCTATCACAGGACTTTGTGTACAGAAAGAATGGCATTATTTGGATTAAGCATTTCAAAGCAATTTTCTAATTAAAAAACAAATGTGAAATATAATTGAGATTTCAGAAGCACACTCTTTATATTTGTTTTCAAATATATATATGTATGTGTGTCTGTATAATTTGCAGTATTAAGGCATTAATTCAACAAAGTCAGAAAACAAAAATACTCTATTAAAGTATTAAGGGAGAAGGAACAGAGGAGATTTTAAACAACAAATTAAATGATGGACACTATTTGATTACCTTTAAATTAATTAAGGACCAACAATTGAAACATAAAAGAAATGTATGATAACCACATTGAAGCAAATGTCCCCCAACCACACTGTCAGTATCCACTTTTAAAAGAAGCAGGTATACATGAAGCAAAAGTGTAAGATGGCAAAATAAGGAAGCCAAATGAGAAGCAGGAACATATTACCCTCAGCTAAATAACTTAAGCTTGCATTTAAATGGCAATCAAGTCTAATGGTAGCATTAACACAGCAAAAGCATACCTATCAAAGAATTCCTGGAGCTCTTTCTGCCTGGTTAACAAGGCATTTTGCAATTTGTAAGTCCAAAAGTAAGCATCTGTCCCTGTAAAGCGGCTTCTAGAGACTGTGTGCTATGTGAAATGATGGCCTGGATTTTTAGGAACCTACTAATTAAGTTTGGAGTTGGGACAGCCACATGAGTAGGATTTTTAATTCCTCAAGGGCAAAGAAAATAATTTGAAGATTGTTACAGTTATCTTTATATTACTTTGATTGACTCTTGCACATAAATGCAAATCTTTTCTCCTCTAAGTTCTTCATGAAGGAAAGCTCAGCAATCTTTTTGGAGATCCTCATGATATTTCTGTTTGTTTTGTTTCCACTAGTAAACCTCTACAGAAGTGTAGAAAAGAAATGCCTTATTTGGGGAGGAAAAGTGAAAGAAGGCTCCCACATTGAACAATAGGGGTAAAAAAGAAAGAGAAAGGATGGATGTGAGCATGAACTAGGGAAGAGAAATGCAGCAGTAGCCCTCATTATGGAATCCAGGCTTTCATATAACTTCCCTGTTTAATGTAATACGATTATTTCATCAGAGAGGATAATAGCAGCAGCATGACTAATTTTGCAACATGTTTCATGAATGCCTTTACTCTTCCCCATATGTTATTATTGCTACTTACTTCACATGAGTATTTCTGATAAATATGGGGACAATCACAATTTTCAAACCATGCAGCGGAAGAAGCCTGAAATTATATATATTTATATTTTTTACTCAATCATTGTATGGCTATTAAAGAATCCAAGTGTTTTTACAAATGAAACATATTAAATGTATAGACAAACTGTCCTCAAAGAACTCAGTTCAAAAAAGCACTGTTCCACATAGATTTGTACCTAGGGTTTAAATAAAAAGTAAATGCACTTCCTTAATCCACTCTACTACTGACCACAAAAAACCAAAGCCTCAAAGCCATGTGCCTAGACGTCAGTTAGTTGCATTTTTCTGATGCTGGGCATATGATAGCCATTAATAAATAGTTGAAATACCATTCAATAAATAATGAATGAATGGATGGATGATTAAATAAATGTATATGTTTTTTTCTATTGCCATTAGAGCAGTATAAATTTGTTAGCTGTCAAATAAATGTTTGACTTTCAGTAATTAATTTAGGTAAATATTTAAGGAAGTGGAATATTTGAACCAGATCATCAAATAGATAATGAGAGTGAATAAAGATCTAAATAAAGATGAAATTTTTATTCTGAAGGGTATAATCATTTGCACATCCCCAGTAGTGCATCATGTGGTCCAACAACCCACATGTGGGTATATTTCCATGTTGTGAAGGACAAGGATAAAAACAGGAAGAAATGAATAGGCTTCTTTAGGATACTGGTATCTCTATGTTTCTGTTCTCTATTAAAATTCCTTGACAAAGAATTATAAAGGGCCGAGCGCGGTGGCTCACGCCTGTAATCCTAGCACTCTGGGAGGCCAAGGTGGGCAGATCGTTTGAGCTCAGGAGTTCGAGACCAGCCTGAGCAAGAGCGAGACCCCATCTCTACTAAAAATAGAAAGAAATTATATAGACAGCTAAATATATATATAGAAAAAATTAGCCAGGCATGGTGGTGCATGCCTGTAGTCCCAGCTACTCAGGAGGCTGAGGCAGGAGGATTGCTTGAGCCCAGGAGTTTGAGGTTGCTGTGAGCTAGGCTGACGCCACGGCACTCACGCCAGCCTGGGCAACAGAGTGAGACTCTGTCTCGAAAAAAAAAAAAAAAAAAGAATTATAAAGGCTAAGGGGTAGGGAGAGAGAAATAACCCTCCAGGATTCCACAGAATGCTTGTTCTTTGTTCAATTGTGTTTGATTTCTCTAAGTCATTTGTATTTGCACATTACAAAATTATGAATATTATTCAATTATGTTAGAGTAATATGATTTTTTAGAATAAACTTATTATTTGAAAAACGCCTAGGCTGAGTGCAGTGGCTCATGCCTATAATCCTAGCACTCTGGGAGGCCAAGGTGGGAAGATTGCTTGAGCTCAGGAGTTCAAGACCAGCCTGAGCAAGAGCAAGGCTAAAATATAGAAATAAAAATATAGAAAACTAAACTAAAAATATAGAAAAATTAGCTGGGCACCGTGGTGCACACCTGTAGTTCCAAGTACTCAGGAGGCTGAGACAGGAGGATCCCTTGAGCCCAGGAGTTTGAAGTTGCAGTGAGCTATGATGATGCCACTGCACTCTACCTGGGTCGACAGAGCAAAAGTGTCTCAAAAAAAAAAAAGAAAGAAAGAAAAGAAAAAGAAAAAGAAAACCATCTAAATTAAATATATATTTAACTTTATATAATTATTTTTCAGTGTTAAGTTTATGTGCAATAACCTTGGAGTCCATCATGACAATTGGTGTTTCTTCATTGTGTCTAAGGCTGCATATTTGTGTCACATTCTTTTCTTTATCCAATGTATTTATTTATCTATGTGGGAGATTGTCATTGGCTGGGATTAATTAATTGAAACCTCCACTGTTTCTACTACTTTGACCACAAGCTGATATTAAGTGAGATATTTGCTTTCAAACAAGTCGTAGTAACTATGAGTTAATGGAACATGCCTGAACTACATGTTTGTTTGTATATTACATGTTTTACATTCTATTCCAGACAACTAAGATTACCCAGTAGTTGACTAGGAGAAGTTATAATCATAAATAGGCTCCTAAAACTTGTATGTAGATAAACAAAATAATATTTTCTCATACCATCATATTGTACATGAACCCTTGGGATTTTCCTCAAAGAACGGTCTAGTCAAACAACTCTTTAATATTACCAAAGGAAATTTCAATGCTGTATAGTGTAGAGAAAAAGAAGCAAAAAAAAAAAAAGTTACCAAAATAAGTCAATTTGTGCCTTAACCTTTTAACTAATATATAAGATAGCAAATGTGTGTATTAACCTTCATGTGGCTTACTATGTGATAGAATTATATGGTTAGGTCTGAATTTCAGGAATTACATTCCATCAATGCCTTTGGAATTTAGGATTAAATCTGTCATATAAATTAAGAATATTGTAAGTTCAGTCTAAAAACCGGGGTTTCATTAGAATTTTCTGACCCTTACTTTCCTCCATGAGATTGTTAATTACTTCATAGTCCTAAAGATTAAATAAACTATTTGGAATATTTATAATGAACTCCCTATATATCTATATCATAGCCTTCTACTAGTTAAAACTTGTTTACCTTAATTTACATGTTTACTTAAGCTTAAATACTTAGTTTATATTTATCATATACAAATTTCGAGCTACTCAACAGATACACAAATTCTTCTTAACTATCACTTTGTGTATAAATGAAACAATTTTGAAATATGCTATTTTCAGAAGTTTCAGTTGGCAACCTTGTTTAAAATTGGGCAAGTAATTAAAAGGAAAATGCTTTGTTCGCTGCTTAATCGTGTATTTGATAGAAATGGCTTATTTTCCAGTGCTTTCTTAATCTTGAAAATTACTTTTTCATTTGTAAATTATTTACAATTTTAAAATGTATTTTTATTTGTAATAATGGGGGATAATCATGCTAAGCTTTCAAATTTCTCCTAAATACATATTATAAGTAAAAACAAAGAGAAAAAGTCTTACCTTCAGCATTTATTGTTCATATTCATAATTATAAGAATGCATGCCATAAATAAATACTCTACATCTATTTTATAGTTAAGGTTTTTAAATTTTCATCTAGTCAAATGAAAAATAATTAATAGAAAATGGGAAACTACTGTAATGTATTCTTCATGAATACTAGGCATTTGGTATGGTAGCTCAGTAATAAATTATTAAAAGAGCCAAATTGAGAAATAATATCATATGATGGGTCAAAATTATTTATATAGTTACCAGTACAAGGATCAAGCATTTGAGTTCTTATTAATATACAATTAGCCTGGGCACACAATAGAAAAGAAGGAAAGGGCAATTTTGAATGACATTTATATCAACTTTGGAACTGTCAACCTCTATTATGTCCTTGGGGCCTTGCACTTTTTGTCTTTCAGATATCTGTGCTGCCTTGAATGGAGGAGAATATTAAGAGTTCCAGTGGGTCTCTTGCTTTAATAAATGCTTTGAATAATCATCTTTTAGCATGTGCATGTAATAGTTCCTAGTGCTTAAAGCTAAGACATACGACATTTCACCCCATCAGCACCCACATCCGCATCATCTTCATCAACACCATCATCCCTCCCGCCCCCATACACATTCACACTCTATTTCCTCTGTGCTCATAAATCTCCCCCGTTCCAAACGCTGGGAATACACTTTTTCCTCTGTATTTTTTTTTTTCTTTCTGCATAGTCAAGTGAAACAGCTACTTTTAATTTCTCCAAGCAGCCCCAAAACTTTTGTAAGAGTTGTGATGCTGTCAAAAGAAAGTTCTTGGGTTGTCATGAGAGAAGCCAGTAGTGTCACACAGAAGGTAGTGAACAGGTACAACACTTGGAAACACTGCCTGGAATATTTATAGCTGCACAGTAAATAGTCAGTAAAGCCCCTATCTCACAGTCAGGATATTTAGGCTCAGTTGACAGGGAGAAGATCTGGATTCCAGTCTTCATTGTGCCACCGAATCTCAGTAGCATTTAGTTTACTATGCATATGCATGTTTCCATTTATTATTATTAGCATATATGTCCCAATCATATTTTAGAGACTGACATATTACGTACTTTTTAATGTTACCTCCTTATATTGCAAAAGCTTTTTAGATGACTTTGAAGTCTAATAAAACTTAATAGTCTCCTTTTATATAAAGCCACTGGCTTTTAAACTTCAGTATGCATCAGAATTACCTGGAATGCTTGTTAAAACACAGATTTCTGGGCCCCACCCCCAAAGTTTCTATGACAGAGTATTTGCCTTTCTAGCAGGTTCCCAGCTAGTGCTGATGGTGCTAGTCCCTGGGCCACATTTTGAGAACTATCCATCCATACTTGAGTAGACTGAAAGGACACAGCACTTCTGGTTTTCTGCCAACCATAACATAATATATGAGGTCATTAAATATGAAACATCCGATTTCGAATCAAAAGTGTAGACGATTATATCTCAAACAAGAAGCAGTACAATTAATCAAAGTATATGCCTTAACTATCGACACAGTTTTGCCACCTTAATGGTAGCTTGTTTATGCCAGCAGCAAAGAAGCCTGAAGAGTGAGTGGCAATGAAATCCCAAAAAGGCATTTTCCACAGCTTGTTGAGAATTGAATATTTTTCCTTGCAAAAAGTAGTCAAAAGCCTGGAAAAAGTGGTAGTCAGTTGGTGCAAGGTCTGGTGAATATGGTGGATGACAGAGAGTTTCCAAGTCCAGCTGCTGTAGTTTGAGCAACGTTGTTTGTGCCACATGTGGTTGAACATTGTCTTGCAGGAGGATTAGCCTGTCTCTATTGATCTCTCACTCGACTGCTTAATCACAAGCATCCTCATCATTTCATCCAGCTGGTTGCAGTAGACATCCACTGTAATCAAGTGACCAGGTTTCATGAAGCTGTAGTGGATAACACCTGCACTGGGCCACCAAACAGACACCATTAGCTTTTTTTAATGAATATTCAGTGTTGGACTGTGTTTCAGCACTTCATCTTTAAAGATCCAGCCATTGTGCCGAATGCTTGTGATTGTCAAAAAGAATCCATTTTTCATCACACATAACAATATGGTTTAGAAATAGTTCACCTTTATGTCGTGATAGCAAAGAAAGACAAGCTTTGAGACAATTTCTCTTCTGATGCTTTTAATTCACACGGAACCCATCTATCCAGCTCCTTTACCTTGCCGATTTGTTTCAAATGGTCCAATATTGTTGGAATAGTAATGTCAAACCTTGCTGATAATTCACATGTAGCTTGAAATGGATTCGCTTCCACTACAGCTTTCAGCTCATCGTTATCCACCTTGGTCTCAGGTTGCCCATGTGGCTCATTTTCAGGATTAAAATCACCAGAACGGAACTTCTCTAACCATTGACATATTGTGCTGTGATTAGTCACATCCATCCAAAGTTTTGAGCTGTCTGGGCTGCATTGGTTCTACGACAGAACTCACATTCAAAAATAACATGAATTTTTTACTTATCCATGGTTTTACAAAAATTGCTCTGAAAATTTTTTTGAAAGATAGTCACAAGCCAAACTGTGTGTTTGAAAGACTGAGAGGATGTACCTTCACAGTAAATACAAAACACAAAGTGTCAAAGTGAAATGTCTGAGATATCAACTGTCAAACTTAGTACTTCAGGAAATTGGACATTTCATACTTAATAACATAGTATATGGATTATGGCTGAACAGCTCAACTAAGTGTTTCAGATTGAACAATCTAAGAATAATTTTGCCTATATAGTTTATAAAATGCTAAATTAAACTTCTCCAAATTAATTGAGTCAATCATGGATTATCTTATTTTACTTCCCATCAAGATTCTATAAATCAATATAAATTTGGTATAATGTCCATTAACTTATTATGTATCTTACAGGATAGAAGATTGCCAATTTGAATTATCTCATGGATTTTCAAATAACTGTTCTTTTCTCTGAAACAAACCAACAAAAAAAAATAAAAATAAATTTTACAAGAGTATTTTTTCCTAGTCTGTTTATGGGTTTCCTAAGTGCACTTAACCATAGAATTGAATAATAATCCGATAATATTAAACCACTTAAAAATGTAAACTTGAAACAGATGTCATATGCCATTTAACCATTTTGTAAAGTGATTTATTTCAGTGTTTTTTTGGTAAAACCGTACATACAATTTTTGTTTGCATTAATTAACAGATCCATTCATGTCACCTAATTACACCATTTGATTAAAAATTGTTCTACTTTCAACAAGTTATCCTGCTATTCACAGATCTTTTATATTCTTAACTCATGAAATAGTAGCTAAGTAAAAACTAAATTTTTATTCTACAGCAATATCTATGTAAAGTTGGGTATAAGGTAAACCACAATGTGCAAACTAGTGGTGCAATATTCCAATTTTAGAGCATAGAAAAGGAATGAGATAATTTTCTCCATTTTCGATGAAAGAGAAGTAACGTAATGTTAATATTATCTTTTTCTTATATTATATGATGTAGTAGAACTCTTAATGATATCGTATCCATAAATTTCTGTATGAAATGATCTAAGGGCTTTTATAGAAATGTATAAAATTGAGTATAAACTATGGTTTGACCTGTTTAAGTATAAAACAGTTGGAAATCATCAACCATGCTAAACTGATCTCATACAAATCTTCATGCCACATGTAGTATACTATGAGGAAAATCTGGAAAACAAATCTAATTTAAAAGACATGATGTTTGTTAAGTGTTTAGAATGGAGTGTCACATATAAATAAGTAATACATATTGGGACAATGTTAATTATGTTTATTTTCATTTTTAGATCAAATCAAAAAGTGTTTCTGTGAGTCGTAGGTGAAAGGATTATTTTCGAAGAGAGTTAGAAAATTTTCTTTTGTGTGTGTGTTTAATTTGGAGAGCCGTTCTGATCAGAGGTACACAGCCATGTAAGTCCATCATGGGTGCTCCTGCCTTAGCACAAGGGCACAAAGATGCTTCAGATTCAGCCCCAGTTCTTTGGAGGTTAAAAAAAAACCTACCTACCTCATAATTTTATATTTACTATGTAATGTCTCAATAAAAATGAATAGTACCAAGAATAGCTTTTTAAGACTATTTCTTACAGGTTACATCAATTACGTGCTTTCTGTGGATAGCTGAGTGCACGTGTGCTTTCTCTCATACAAAAGGCATTTCGTAATGTGTGGTTGAAAGTGACATTATGTTGACAGGTAACCAAACACTATGCTGTTCAGATTGGATGTTAAGATCACTGATTGGTAGAGTAATTTGATGGGAAATGATAGGCTGTGTACCTGTGTTTTCTAGACATTTTTGATCAGCCTTTCCTTATCACAGCTCATGTTCTGATGATCATTGCAGGATGAAGTGGCACAGCCACTGAACCTATCAGCTAAACCCAAGACCTCTGATGGCAAATCACCCACATCACCCACCTCTCCCCATATGCCAGCTCTGAGAATAAACAGTGGGGCAGGCCCCCTCAAAGCCTCTGTCCCAGCAGCGTTAGCTAGTCCTTCAGCCAGAGTTAGCACAATAGGTAAGTTCTGTTTCTTTTGTTCTTTTCTGTTTATGGCTAATTTTCTGTTTATGGCTATTGAATGAAATCATCTTTAAATGGCACATCACATATACCCTGTGCGTGGCTTGAGTTCTATAGGAGAGTTTCAATCTGTAGAACCACATAGGTCTGCTTTAAACATGCCAATGAAATTTCTCACTGAAGTCAAAGTTATAATGTCCACCTGAAAATCTAATTGTATTGGTATATGTTTATATATTTATGTACTTAAGTTTATGAAAAAGAAGCCTAAATGACTAATGACAGGGAGCAGTGGTTCTAGAATGTTCTTGGTAGGTGACTTGTCTTTTCCAGCACTGAAATTTATTTCCCTTTTTTTTGTGATGTGTACAAAGTACACATAATGATGAAATGCATTTTGCCTGGATCAGCAGTCAACCGTCAGGATGTGAAGTCTGTTCAGTTCCATTCTGCTTGAGAATTACTTGAAGACACCAAAGTATTATAAAAGAGTGGATAGCTTCAATTCTCCATAACTGTAAATTCAGTAAATTGTAGAAGGTATTTCTATAAGCTGACTTTGAAAAATTCAATGATTTTTATTTTAGTATACTTATTAGATGCTTATTTCAACCCCCATTTATTGATATGTTTATTATTTGCATACAATTTCCAGGAGACTAGCATAGGTCAGCCCAAGGAGTTCATGGTTTAGTTGAGGAAATCAACCATCCTCTAATACAAGTCAGCTGTAGTAAGTGCTGTCTCAGAGCACAGATAACAGTCCTATAGTCATAAAGAGTAGAGTGTTGGATTCTGTTTGGGAAGGATCAAGGAAGACTAAGTTGGAAATAGCCTAATTCAAACTGAGCCTTGAAGAAGAGATACATTTCTAAGCAATCTAGGCAGTAAGGAAAAACACAAAGTAAAACAGCATCTTTTTGAGAAATACACTGATTTTTCTAGATTCTAGAATGAATATGTAGTGGAAAGTGATTAAAGCTAAAACTGAAAGGGTCAGATGGAATCTGATTGAATGCTATCCTAAGGAATTTTGACTTTTTCCCCAGGCAACAATGTGATCAGAACTTTAAGAAGAGTGTTGGCAGAAGAAAGATTGGAATTGAAGAAACCGTTGTTTTAGTGTAGGGCAAGAGTAAGTTACATGAGACAGAAATAAGCAGTGGTAAATTAAAGGAGGAAATAGATTGAAAAGATATTATTAAAGAAGAATTGACACAATGTGTCCACAATAGAATGTATCTGCTAGGGGTCCAGTTGTAGACAGAGGAGCCTAGGATTTTGAGTTTATAAAATAAGAGGGATTGTGCCTCCCTTAACTATGAAAATGGAGACCAGACTGGAAGCAGATTTGGGGAAAGATATAAATACAAAAATTTAATATGTGTTGAGTTTGAAATACAAGGAACCATTTAGGTAGAGATGTTTAGGAGAAAACTGTAAATGCAAGTCTGATATGTAAGAGGGGTGCTAGCATTTTAGATATGGAAATTATTCCTTGATGATGTAGTTGAAGTAAGGAGAACAAATAGGTTCACCAAAAAAGAGTGTATCTAGTAAGAAGAGAAATGGGCTGAAGAATCATGTAGGTACTACCTATTGTATTAGTTATCTGTTGCTTTATAATAAATTAACCTAAAACTTAGCAGCTTAAAATAGCCAACATTTATTATCTCAGTCAGCTTAGCTGGGTAGTTTTGGCTTAGGATCTCTCATATGATTGCAATCAAGATGTTGGCCAGAAGTGCAGTCATCTCTAGATTTTACTGGGGATGGATGATCCATTTCCAAGATGACTCACTTTCATGGCTGTTAGCTGGAGGCCTCAGTTCTTTGGCATGTGGCTGTAACCTTCCTCAGAGTGCGTGATCCAAGGAAGAGAGCAGAAAGATAATAATGCCTTTTATGACCTGTTCGTGGACACCCACAGTCAGTTCTGTTTTATTCTGTACCTTATAAGAAGATCACTAAGTCCAGCCTAACTCAAGGTAAGGGGAATTATCTCTAACTCTTGAAGGAAAGAGTGTCAAAGTATCTTTGGATATATTTTAGAACCACCACCCTTTTTTAGGTGGAAAACTGAGTGTTTTAGAATAAGAATGAAATGAAGAGCAAGCGAGTGTGTTAGAATAAGAATGAAGATGGAGCAGGGTCATGCTAGCCTAGGAAAACTAAGAGTTTCAAAAACAAGGGATCATTTACTGGTGACACATTCTGCAGGAAAGTTAAAAACCATGAAAAAGAAAAGCCTTAGGATTTAGCTGGGGTTCACAGATAGGTAAATTCTGACAGATAAGTTTTAGTAGAATGGTTTGAACAAATTTCCAACTACAAAGATTTGAAGGATATGAGGAAAGAAAGTGCAGTTGATGATATAGACTAATCTTTTTGTAAGCTTGGTGTTGAGAAGTGATTATAGTTTGAGAAGACTGAGTAGAGACAGGTTTTAGAATAGGAATATATATATATATATATATATATATATATATATTCCTCTTCAAGGGGGAAGAGGAAGAAGAGTTGGAGAGATGAGTACAAGGGTGACAACATAGCAAGGACATGATGAGAAAGGATTAGCCTTGGAGGGAGAAAAGCCCCTTCTTTTTTCTGAGACTGAAAGAAATGAAGAGAAAAATAGTAAAGTTTCAGAGAAATTTTGGGATGGACAGAATGAAAGCTGAAGGAGTATGTTTCAAATCCTTTAATCTCTACAAAGTAGAATTCCAGATTATTTGCTAAGAGGAATTTTCTCTGGGGCAATGAGGTAGCAGTGAGAAGAGAAACAAGGAAAACTGAAGTTTTGGGAAGCTTGAAAAAGTTTTGGGATACACATGTGCTTTTTCATCATTATGGTCTATATCTGTTACCCTGCTCAACATCCTAAATAAGCACCAAGATTAGATTTGTTTTTAAGAACTAAGTTTGTAAAGGAAAAAGCATTTTATTTGGCAAGGAAGATTCACTTCCATAATACATATGAAGGCTCAGGAATATCACGATGTTGGTATATGAGCTGAACTAGAATATTTAACTAATAGAGTAATGTATTTACGTTTTTATCATATATGACTATTTTTACTTTGGCTTCCCAAGGATTAAGTATGACAGTATTTTAGAAAGGCAAGAACATATTTAATGACATTTGTAATGACTATTTCTATACTAAAACATCTTTTTTTTCCTGAAAAGTCCCTTCACCACATACACATCCCTCATATTTTCCAAGGATCTGAGGCCACTACAATTTACTTTTCTCTTTTCAACAAATGCAGATGTTCAAAGCTAAAACTTTAATGAGTAATAATGTGGTTGGATAAAAGCTGTGAGGATTAATGGTGTTGTAAAGGTCACCCCTGAAAGAAGAATTAATGTGTTGTGCCATTTATAAACCATGGAAAACTGTGGACCAAAAGATAAGTTATCATTAATGACATGGGGCTCTTTGCTATATATCTATTAGCTACAAATATAGAAAGTCACTTTTTTGAGGTTGGTGACCAATATTACAGTGTATTTCATAAGAATCCTTTTGATATGGTACACAAATGATAGGAGCTCCAAAGAAAGGGAGTCCTTAAAAGGCATAATAGTTCAGAAGAATGATGGATAATTTTAGAATCTTTTAACCAGATGTTATTTTTCCCTTATTGGCCTTTTCCACCTATATTATACATATGTGTAACACTTTTCATTTTTTTCCAAGCATTTTTTTCATCTGTTTTCTCACTGCAGCTGTTCTAGAATTAGAGACCCTTAACAGATAGAGTAGATATCCATACAATCTAGTCAAAACTTATTTTGCAGTTAAGGAACACAAATCTAAAGAGGCCTTTACCTAGGGTTTTGAAGGAATTTCCTGTCACAGTGTAGACAATTCTATGATTCTATGTTTATTACTTCTGTTTTAATTTTAAGGAAACAAATGTACATGAAGATCTAGTAATTTGTCCAGACTCACAACCAATGGAGGTTGGGGCATTACAACCATAGAGTATGGGTTGGCGTCCTTTGTTTTTAGTTATTGTCTTTTGGTAACCTCTGTGCATTAGAAGCTCTTCTCAGTCATTTATCCTTTCACTCGTCCATCCAACAAATGAGAATTAAGTACTTTCTCTATGCCATACATTTTTCTAAGTCTAGGGGATAAGCAGATGACAGTGTTGGACTGAGGCTTTAGGTGCCTATAGTCTCTGTCCTAGCATGGCCTTGGAACATATTGGAATATATTCTTTTTACCCTTCATTCTTCAGAGGCATTAACACATGAAACTTAAAACTTTACCTGAGCAAATGTAGTAGATGCACACTGACTAAATAAAATAAAGGGAAATATTTTCAAGTTCATCAATTGGGTACTTTATTTCTACCACTTGCTAATTTAAAATATGACATGAAGGTGGATATTATTTTGAAGTTTCATTAGCTTATGTTTTTAATGAGCAAAGCTTATACAAAGGTTTTAATGAGAAAAATTTTGTATGTGGGTAGACGATTGAATGAATGAAAAGAATATTGTAATTCATAGAAAGCCATTGGATTATCAGGAAGTTGGGGATATCATTCAGAGACATCTGGCAATTAATATTTTCATAGCATTTTACAGTTTACAGATTGCTTTCACATGTATTGTCTAATTCTTGTGAGCGTTCACAGTTGAAAAAATGGCTACATATCAGGGTGCCAAAAATTTGATGATGATCAGTGACCTCAGAAATAGAAAAAAATTTAATATTTGTTGAAAATCACTTGAAACACATATGCCCTTACTTTTACTTACAGCTAAAAAGTCCTATATAAAATAAATATGTAGCAATAAGAATTTGTATTACCCTAATATCATGTGTTAAATCATGAATTTTAATAAATCTGTGCCATATGGTAAAGGCTTCTATTGTTAAGAAGACAGATAATCAATGAACTTGGAATTATAAAGGCAGATACTTTCAACTTAGAATATGTATATATTCCTTCAGCAGAACCTGCCAGGCGCCAAAGGAATAAGATTGATTAAAAAATGCCCTCAAGTAGTTCACAGACTGATGTGAAAGGCAAACTTAGAAAAATGCAAGACAATGTGACAATAAAAGTATTTACAAGGTTTTAAAGGAACATATAAATGGAAAGTACTAATCTTTCCAAGGAGCATATCTGGGGTATGTCAGAGAAGTCCTCACAGAAGGGGTGACATTTGAATAAATTCCCAAACACACCAGACAGAGAAAGCATTTCAGCAAAAGAGAAAATCTTGGGAGACACGATTGGAGAATGAGGAGAGGAAGGCCTGTCCCTGGAACAGGGAAAGTCCTGTGCAGCTTAAACACAGGGCTCATGAGAGATTGGCAGGAGGGGACATGGGAAAGATAAGCAGAGTTGATATCATGACGAGAGACTTTTAGGCTATGTTAAAGTATTTGGAGCTTATCCCAGAATGATATTTTTGAGGGAACATCAAAGAGTTTCAAAAGTTCCATTGTATTTGAGAAAGGCTGCATACTGTTATCTCATGAAGATTCACAACGCACATTAACATATTCCAGATTTTGAAAATTCATGCAATGAAGAAAGCTTTTTAAGTTTAACATAGTATTTTCCTACACTTATTTAAACCTGGAATTATTTTTCAAAGACTGTTACTTATCATCATTTTATGAACTGTACCTTTAAGCATGAGGGTACCAAGAGATGGGTTTTTAATTGGGGATTTTGGATTTTGACTTGATCCAAATTCCTTTTTAAAAAAAAAAAAAAATCCTGGAATGCTTTTTCTGGAAGCAGAGTAGAAGATGGATTCAAAGAGTGTAAGCCTAAAAATAGGGAACCAGTTAGAAGGCTAAGGCATCAACACAAGTGAGAGAAGGAGGTGGCTTTAAGGAAAGCAGGGACTGTGGGAATGCAGAAGCAAATTTGAGGGCTGAGGAAGAGGCGTAACTGTCGGGGCCTGGCTGCCTTTTATCTCTATGGGGTAAAGGAGATACCTTAGCTTAGATGATTCCCAGGTGACTGGATGGGGAACTGTAAAGGTTTATGGAATATAGAAAGAGCAGATTGAGGCTACAGGAAATGGATGCGTTCTGAGCCAGACATGCTGCATTTCAGGTACTCATGGGACAAGTAGAGAAGCTTAGTAGGCAGATAAATATATCAGCAATCAGGAAGGGTTTGAGACAGGCAGTAGTTAATTTTATACTACTTGGGACTACCCTCTCAAGGCTTAGGGACATGGTTAAGACCAAGGGTGGTATATTGCTTTCCTAGGGCTGCCACAACAAATTACCATGAACTGGGTGGCCTAAAACAAATTTATTCTCTGGCTATTCTGGAGGCTAGAAATCCGAAGTGAAGGATCAGTAGGGTTTGTTCCTTCTGGAATCTCTGAGGGAGAACCAGGCCTCCATGCTGCTGACTCCTCGGCATTCCTTGGCATATCTGCGTAACTCCAGTCATTGCTCCTGTATTCACATGGGTGCTCCCCTGCCTCTGGGTGTCAAGTCTCTCACTCTCCTTTCTCTTACAAGGATGCAGTCATTGGATTTAGGGCCCACCCTAAATCCGGGGTGATCTCACCTCAAGATCCTTCACTTAATTACATCTTCCAAAACCCTAATTGCAAATGAGGTCACGTTCACAGATACTGGGGGTTAGGACTTGGATATATCTTGCCAAGGAGGGTGGGTGGGTGCAATTCAACCTATTTACAGGTGATTTCTGTTTTTTTTTTTTTTCTTTCTGTGTAGGCAGCCATTAGTAATTCTTTCCCTTTAGAATTTATCTCCTCCAAAATCATACTTTTTAATTTGTTCCTTCTTTTCTGCCCCTAAAAATATATACAAGAGGCCTTTAAAAAAAAAAATGAAACCTTTGAGAAGTATTTTGGTAATGGTTAAGAAACATTGAGGCATAAAAAAATCAAATTGTGGTAAATTTAACAAAGTTACAGAATCTCGCAGATTTCTTACATTAATGATTCCTCACTGGCCTTTTCCCAATCTCATCTGACATGTTAAGGAGAAGTCATACTGACCTTTGCCCTCTCACTTCCCTCAAGATTGAGGCTCACCAAACCACTCCATACACAGATACCCTCCCGTCTGAGCCTTACTTTAGTTGCTGCCTAAATTTATAATGAAGGCAGAATAAAATGTATCAGACGACCATTTTGGATCTCTTCAAACTCCGATGGGCTGCCTCCCATTTCACTGAACCTTTCTACTAACCAAGAAATGGCATCCACTCACAGATGCATCATAATAGTCAAAGCCTTGTAACACAAGTGCTAAGGATGTACATATCTAGATAATAAAAGAGAAAAGTAAAGAAAGAAGTTAACAATTTTTGCTGCCTCCTCAGATACCAAGCACTGTCTACTCCTTCACATTTGTTATTTCATTTAATTCTTCCATCAACCTTACATTTATTTCCTAGTTGAGGGAAATGGAAACACAGAGAGATTAAGCATTAAAATTTGTCAAATATCACACTTACCAAGAAGTGAGAGCCTAGATCCATCTGAATCCAATCCCCAAATTCTACTTATTTTACTGTGCTACTTTGTAAATAAAATGTCAGCTATTGAATAATTTTCATAGACCATTTATTATGATAAGAAACTATATTAACTCACTTAATCTTGATGTTTGTTTTATCTAGTGAGTGTTATCCCCATCTAACCAATGAGACAATTGAGACTTAGAAAAGTAAAAATATATGCATAATTTATACAGCTAGTAAGTGGCAACGGTAGGATTTTAATTCAGGCTTGCCCAACTCTAAAACACATACTTTTTTCCAACCAAGATTGGAACCTTGGTCCAAAATCTAAGAAGCAGGCAAAGAAAGGATCCCAGGCAAGGATCCGAAGATGAAGGAAGCAGTGAGGAAAAAGGAACCGAGGAACCATGCTATGATGAGAAAGAAGGAAGGAGGGAGGTTTAAAAATGAGAGGATGGTCAGTGCTCAAGGAATGGAAAATGTCCCTTAGATGTGACAACTCAAAGACCAAGGGCTGCAGAAACAAAATTGTAGTGGGAATTAAAGAGTGAGGAGGAAATGGGAGAGTATGAGATAAAGCATCTTTGAAAAGATTGACTTAGAAGATAAAAAGAGAGATAGGATTGGAAAGAGAGGGCGAAACAAAATTCAAGGAGAGAATTTATTTACTTGTTTTATTTTATTTTATTTTTTTTGGTGTTTTTTTGTTTGTTTTTGGGTTTTTTTGTTTTGTTTAGCATACTGCAGTGTGCATATTTACTTGTTTTAGAAGAAGGAACCTTAAATAGTTAACAAGTTGAGATGGTAGAGATGATTAGGTAGGTGACATAAATGAGAAGAGAATAATGAGATTATTCTCAATTCTCATTGAGAATAATCATAATTCTCAATTCTCATTGAGAATAATCATATGAGAATAATGAGATTATTCTCTTCTCATAATGAGAATTATTACTAGAGAAAATAATCAATGAAGAGTATAGAAATCTAGAACTCTAGAAGGGAAGGGAAGGGAAAAAATGGGCATAAATGGAGATAGATTTGAAGCTAGCAGAGGGTAGGAGAGAGGGCGGGGGCAGGAAGGTAAGAGTTTAGCCTTACTGGTCTTTCTAAAATCAAAGGCAAGGCCATTTGCTAAGAGAAAGGGAGGCAGCAGGGTTGAGGCTTTGGTGACTATGATAAGAACAAGATATAAAGAACCAGCAAACAATCCTATTGAGATTGAACGTTATAATATATAAATGAGTTTATGATTTAACATCACTAATAGAAATGTTAAAATTTTGTATAGCATAACTAAAACTCAAGAATCTCTAAAAGTAAGAATGTACATTTTAAAGTGAACCCCTATTTCTACATGCACACAAACACACACTTCGAATTGGAAATAGCCATTGCAGAATGAGGGTCTATCAGTTACTCACCCTCATAATAATTTGCATTCCTCTTGCATGTATATTAATAATTTTTCCTACACAATGTTATCTTGGCAGTCCCTAAAAAGCATAAAGAATTCATGTTTTTATTCAATTTCATGTGCCAAACCATTTCAAATATATTTGTGTCCTAGAGAAGCTAATTAGACTACATAGAAGCTAATAGTCTACAAAAATGCATGGTGCCAGGTTGTATATAAACAAAGGGTTAGAGGATAGGAAAATAAGGCATATCCTCTTAAGATCTTACTAAATGAACATATCCCAAGACCATCACCATCATATAAGAGCTGTATTTCTTTCTAGTGTAATGTTGTTCATGAACAGAATAAGTTCAAGAATAATACATTAAAAAGGCTGTACAGGAGAACCAAGTCAGGATGTAATAGGAGGATAATATAAGGTTAAATACAATCATCTTTTATAGTAAATATTAACCCTAAAGATCTGTCCTAAGTCTACATAGTTGTTTTCAATTCATATTGTGTTTATAGTTAGCAGGGATGTTTTATTGTTTGAATAAGTTCCAATGAATTTAGCTCTGAAAGGCAAAATATATAATTGCTCTCAAGGTTCCCCTTCCTCTTGCCTACACTGGAACTTTCCTTTCTGCCTAAAAGAGATCAGAGGACCAAGTCTAGTCTGTGCATAGTAACTGGGGAAAAGGCATGGATCATTTAGAAACCTGCCAGCACTGAAGCGCTGCACTAATCTGACATCAGTTTCTTCAATAGAAATGTTTAAGCAGCAAGAAAATATTCTATGTTTTTTGGCAATCAGCAGATCAGATAGAAGAGTCTAGCAATACAAAGAGGATGTGTAATCTGACATGATTAGACAAGGCTCTTTAGTACCAGAACATTCATAATTGAGACAAAGAAAGAGTATTAATAACACTTTCCTAACACGGCAGTTAGCCATTTTATATTTCCTTTCTTTAATCTTAGTGTTTTTCAACAAATCATGGGATTTAATAGCGTGTTTTGGCAGATTAGAGGATTTATGGCCCAGATGTTTTTTGTTCTAAAAATGGATTAGGGTGTAAAGTTTGCTGGAATCCATGGAACATGTTGAGGCAAGCCGGTCATTTTATGTGTGATTAGTGCCTGCCTTCTGTCTCACAGTCCCTCCATCTGTCACAATTCACCAATGGATCTGGTTAGATTTAGCCTCATGTCACAAACAAGTCCCTTTTCTGGGCAATTTCATATTACAGATTCATTTTATGCCATTTTATGCCCTAGTTAAAAGATAGGGAGAGAGAAAGATGAGATATTAGCTTTTCTTTAAATATTTGCAAAACAATCTTTTCCCGTCAGTATTCTGCCCTAATGTCACGCAGATCATCATACTAATGTGCATCGAATAAATAAATGACCAGTGTTAAAATTAAGTTAAAAATTAGTTTTGCTCCTTACACCTGTTATTCTTTAAAAATAATATTTTGCTAGTGTGTTTTACTAACCGTGGATTGTGGAGCTTCAGACACAAGCTGGTCATCTGACCATCTTATTAAAAGTGTGAATTAAATGTGACTATAGTTAAGAGTAGCCACAATTTCTTATCAAACAATTACAGGTGCTTGGTTACATTCTGTGCTTGATATTTAGCCCCTTAACTATTACAAGTTTGTATTCACAGCAAACCACTGCCACCTGTGGTTTATTTCACCATAAATGGATGTAGGGAGAAAATGCTCTTCTTTCAGTCAGCTAATAATGATCTATTTCTTCTGTATATAACAAACCTAATACTGTTATACACAGACTCTAAACTGACTTTTCTAATACTATGAGAGATTCAGTAATCATAGTGATAATTATTAATACCTATATCCTACGGTAACATTCAAATGTTCCTTGTATGAAAAAAAGCAAATATAGGTTTTATTTTTGCACTGCAAACTATTCAGATCAATAACTAAAACTTTGACTTAAAATTATATTTTAAATTTGTTGCCAAGTATTTGGAAACAATCATATTTCACCTAAATATCATGTTTCTATTACAGATGTTTGGAGACATGTTCGTGTATGACTGTGAGAGTCAGTCATCAGTTATTCACTCACTCATTCGTTCATTTCAGACAAATTGCACGGAGAAATTCTTATATGCCAGTAACTAGCTGTTATACCCTAAAACAGTGATGTTTATGGTTAAAGGTTGGCCTGTCCATCCATTAGTACAAAACATATCCTTGGGTCTGATTCATTTTCAGGTTATTTAAATGACCATGACGCTGTCACCAAGGCAATCCAAGAAGCTCGGCAGATGAAGGAGCAACTTCGGCGGGAACAACAGGTGCTTGATGGGAAGGTGGCTGTTGTGAATAGTCTGGGTCTCAATAACTGCCGGACAGAAAAGGTCAGTTCATAAAATAACTTACTTGCCAGAAATGCTTAATAAAATTTCTTGAATGCTTTTCTTTTTTTATCTTTCCATCTTCTTACTATCCTCAGAATGATGATTTTTCCCCTCCCTTCTTTCCCTCCATCAATACAGAAGGCCCCTGTGCCCATCCTAATCAAAACCATCTGGAAATGGGAAGAGTTATAATTCTCTTTATCCAGTGAATATCCCCCTCTATGCCACCAGCTTGTATTAAAATGAAATGGCATTTGAAATATCTGAGTCTGAGTAAAAGTTTTGCCTTACAGAGATGCTTAACTTGTATTGGGGATGAGCTGGATTTGAAAATGCTGAATCTTCTTTAATCAGCATAAGCTTGGATGATACCCATGCTCATATTCTAAGTATTTAGGATCCTGAGCTTGTCATAATATGTTTCCAATGCAGAGTACTGTCAAGTGTTGGGTGACTGCACAATTGAAAAATCTGACTTTTTCATAAAACAAAACGTGCCTTTTAAAACTGTGACGTTATCCTTATACCTAAGTGAAACTTCTGAATTTGACTGAGATCTATAATGATTTCAAGCTCTTTTGTCTAAATGTATGTTGTATTTAATTTAAAAAAATATTGTAAGTTACTTTAGAATGCTCAGAATCATGTGCTTCCTTTAGTAATATTTGATATGTTTTGAAGTGAAATTTTCAAGTGTTACCAAGTTCCCTTTGCACAATCCTATAGATAAATAAAGTAGATGAAAGAAAAAATGATCAGCTACTTAGCAATGACTTGAAAGTTAATCATCATGGGAAGCTTATGAGTCAAACAACTGCCCAGAATGAGCAGATTGCTAATTTGGAGAGCTTTCTGGTTCCCAGGTTTTATATGGAGTTTGATGTCTAATCGCTAAGAAAGCTGGCGATCTGTGTAGTGAAGATGAAATGTATGAGATCGTCTTGCGACTGCTTTTTTCTCTGGTCCTAACGTGGGTGAAAATTTAGGCTGGAGAAACTATGTTAATTCTGTTCTGTGTCCAGAGGGGAGGGCAACGCATGGGTCAGTATATGTCCTTTGCAATCTTACAACATAAGAAGGATGACATTGGTGCAGTGAGAAGGGCACAACATTTTTAAAGCCAAGCACCAAAAGGGAAAGGGAAAAGCAAAGTGACAGCTCTAAGAAGGAATGATAGCAAGCATAAAGGAATTTATATTCAAATATTTAAACATTCTTGAAAGGATGCTTGAACAGAAATTCCTTTTCTCTGCTCCCCATGTAGAAATGAGTTTAACACTCAGCCAGATGCTAATGCAAAGTGACTCAAGCTATTCCTCGCAAGCATAGCTAAATTGCCGTTATTTGTTAAGCGCATTGAATTCAGCTGTGGATACAGCAGTTGGTTGCATTCAGCAAGCATCTGTACCCTTTTTTTTTAATCCTCCAAAGCAGAGACAACTCTACCTATCTCCCCCCTCTCTTCCCCAGTGCTGGCTGGGAATTGTCAAGTGACAACCGACCAAATCCTTTTGGACAGGAAGCCTTCATCCTGAGTTCTATATACTTGCAAAACAGGCCTTGTGGTTGGATCAGGGAGCCCATTAAAAGCACTTTGATGGTATGGAAATTCATCTTCATGAAGCTCCTAGGCCCCTAAGCAGCATGCTGTTTAGCTGTGGTTACTGATCAGTCATTCACATCGGAGGGCAATAATTGTGCTGACGGCTTGTAAGGCAATGGAAGTACATAAAATAATCCCGGGCCCTCCACCATGGCACTGTGAGTTAATCTTCTCTAATACAGATCAGCTGTTGTTCTAACACATGACTTTATGCTGGCTCCAGTGACTCTGCACAGCCTTTTGATTAAGTAACAGGAGTGAAACCATCTGCATTCACTTTATTCCATACTTGTCCATTGTTAGGGGACCTTATTTCCACTTCTTGTTCCACCCCCACAATCATACTTTATTTTATTTCTCTGATTAGCACCTCCTATTTGGGTTGCAGGAGTGAGAGTTGCCTCTGTTGAAAGCTACTGCATCAAATTTCCTTTCTCTTTTGTAGAGTTATAACAACTGTTTTTTTAAATCTATTTTTTAAGTAATACCTGCCAAACCTACGGCCAATTGAGGTGTCTCTAGTCTCAAGAAGGTTATCATTGGCAAATCTGTTCACCATGCACTGTCAACGTAGTTGAATTACACCTTGAACTATAGACTTATGCTTGTATGGATTTTAAGTGAAAATATTAAATTATGAAAATGAAGCAGTTCCATTACTATAATAGTATGACAAACTCTTGTAATGTATAAGTAAATGTTTTCAACCAAAGGATCTGAATTATCTCAACCTTTATGTTACTCTGACACCTGAGCATGAAATTGAGATTATTGAAGCAGGTATTACTATAGTGTGTGGTTGACTTTTCCTGTTGAACTAGCTTGGGTGTCATTTCTACAGTATTAATGATTGATCTCTGTGTAATTCATGGGAATGAGATAATAATGTCATATTTATATCTTTGAATTAGTAATTAGTCATCATTAGCACTTACCATGTATTAGGGTCTGTGCTGTGTACTGGAGGTATTGTATTGAACCAAAAAATATGGGCTCTGCCTTCATAGAGCTTATGTGTTATAGGTCAGATTATTTGATGGTTAATAATTGCATACTGATGTGTGAAAGCTCACCTATAGGAATTGAAGAAAGACCCATATTCCTTAGTATATCAGATCAGTTATATATGTGAGTTCACAAAGGTAGATACTTATATTCTTCCACATGAACCAACATCACTGTGCATATTGTGTTGTCATTTTTCTAGTACCTACCTTTTTATTAAAATTTTATAATCACTCAGAGTTACCTATGGGCAGTGCATATATGGATCAATAATTGGTTTGAAATTTTGCTTCATAGTTCTTAATGAAAGCCATAAACAACATGATAAATTCCTCTTATATTTTGTACTATCATATTCTCATATCATTTACATCCCCAAAGAAGGGCATTTTTCTATCTAAAATAACACACCTAACTCCTTAAACCCACAAAGTATGTGAAACGTAAGGAATGGGGGAGATAAAGCAGAAAGAAAGATGGCAGGGAGCCAGGAGAAAGGAAAAGGGAAAAGGAAAAAAATTCAGCCCAGTGCTTCCTATTAGTCTAAAAGATGATAGATATTATGACCCAGGCTCCAGATAATTGGAATCTTGTAGTAGAGACCCAATTTCTCGGGTACACAAACTTAACACACATTAACTTTTCCTCACATCTCAAGTAGCCAGCATGGTTGTCCCAACTACAAGGTCTTAATTCTGAAAAGCTGTAATTGGACAGTGAAAACAATTAGAGGTGTGAAGATAGGGATGAATGTTTTTCCAGTGACATGTACCAAAACACATCATGAAAGTCATTTTTACTGAAACACATTTTAATTGAAGACTTCTAAAAGATTTTTTTTATTTCTTTACTTTTCTTGGAAGTGTTTCAACATACCCAAGAACTGTGTGTGTCAGGTTTCTTGGAAACTCTGGGACACAGTGTTATTTATAATTGTCATCTCTAGTTAATTATAGACTGATTGTATATTCAAATAATGTTATCTTTTACCACACAGCTCTGTTACAGATTAGTGTTCTGGATGAAAAAGTCAGCTTCTCAGGTAGGAAGTAACAGAAAGAAGCTTTTTATACATTTGTTTTATAAAAAAAAAAAACAAAAAAAAACCACCCCCTTTGCTTCATTAACAACCAAATGGTACAATTTTGTCCATACAATCAAATGCATACTAGGTTCTTAACCTTATACTTGAAAGTATCCATACCTTATAGGAGATCATAAAAATCTCGGTTGTTGTCAGCCTGATCCCACCAGGCAGTGTTAATACAATAGAGACCAGCGTACTCAGTTGAAATGAGGAATAGACCAGAAGTTCTCCAGCCTATTCCCCTCACTCCAAATGTGGTTATCCTAAGAAGACTATGCCTATACCGTAGTATCTGTTAGAAATGTATTTCACTACATGCATCAGGAAATCTAAATACAGCAGTTTAAACAAATAGTGTTTAATTTTTCTGACATGAAGTTTGGGAGTAGAAGGTTGGTTCGTTAATTCAGTGGTGTGAGGGTTGAAATCTCTGTGATTCTTTGGGTTTTCCCCGTTGGGTCACAAAATGGTTGCTACACCTACAACTATTCCATCCACATGAAGGCAAGCAGATTCAGGAAGGAGAAGTTTTCTCTTAGCTAACTTCATTCTTCATTCATATAGAGTTGTTTCATTCCTCTTCTCAAGCTGACTTCCACAAACATCTCATTGGTTAGAACGGGGTCCGGCTGTTGGGTAGGAAAAGGCTGTTGTCAGCCACATTATAAAAATGATATCAAAGCTCACAAATGCATCCTTCATTAAACTAGTTTATTCTGTTTGTTTTATAATTGTTGCCATCTTTCTATCTTTTGCTCTTCCACTACCACATGTCCAGGCCTCAGACCTTGTCTGGGATTCGTAAAGAATTAAACGACAAGCATGTGAACAAGAAAACATTGTTTAATGACAGGTTAAATCTATGAAAGTGTGTTCACACACATGCTGTATACATGTTAAGACTGACTTCTGTATTGCTTTTCTTATGTAAAACAGATGTCACTCACAAAAATAAGCATGCAAATGTATGCATATATTTCTTAAGGTAGGGAATTTATTCACCAAACATTAATTGCCTACAGTGTACCTAGAATATAAACAGGTATGCATACTATGAATTCATCTCTAACTGTAAATCATAGCTGGAACAACGTCTTACTTTTCCTTCTGAGCTTCAACAAAAATTCTTTGCAGATTTCTATAAAATAAGGTGAAAATTTGGTAAATAACATGTTTATTATAAATGAGAATTTACTCAATAATGGCACCAGTTTCCCTTTTTGATTATTCGTCAGTCATATTCATAAGAAGCCTTACCACAGATTATATAGGCTGGTTGTAAACAAAGGTTAATTTTATTACTCTGGCACTTGGAAACTCTTCTATTACAACCTCCTCTTTTCTGTCATTGTCAACCCTTTTCTTTTTCCCTTTAACAGAGTGCCAAACATGAAATGACAGTGACCAATGTTGACTTAATGTGGATGTTTAATAATGAAAAAAAGTGTGTCATTCCCAGCATTAGTTACAAATGGCAGTAAGTGTATCGGATGGCAGCCCTGTAATAATTTTACATCCATCATTCTTTCCTGATGCGTCACTGGCTATCTGATGGATGGGGCGAGCAGTGTTAACTCTTCAGAAACTGACACAGTGTATGTAGTTCAGCATTATCTAACACATGCTCCTCTCCCTAAGATAAGGAGAAGGCCTGTGAGGAATTGCGAATTACAGGCTTTGCTTTGAAAAAGTGAACGTGAAGGAACTCATGCCTCTCCATTTGATGGAAGATGCTCAATTAATGATGTATGGATGGCTGTTGTAAATGTTGCCTTTAGCTAAAATGAATTAGAGAAGTCAAATTAGAACTAGATGTTTCAATAGCTAGAGAAAAACTTTACAAAGGATGTAGATATGTTAGGTAAATCCTTCTGAAGGAAATGAGACAGATCTTTCCAATATTGTGGAGAGTTTACTTAGGGGTGTGTGTGTGTGTTTAAAGAAAATGTTCCTAAATCTTTTAAATCCTCTGGTTAGAATTTGCCTAGGAACAAATTAAAATAACACCAGTGATTAATATTTTCTCTTTATAAAAATGAACATATTATTTTTTTATTCTCGACATTTATATATTTATTTGGTAACTTTAATTAAAAGATACACAAAATCTGAAGTTGAATATGTGCCTTCTTACTATTGGAGTCTCTCTCTGCTCTAAAAATTTATATAAAATGGATGGGGAGCTGCTTTCTAGGCAACTGATTATTAGAAAATCTAGACCAGCTTTTTATGTGCAAGTTGGCATTTGATCCTCAGGTTTTCTTTCCTTTTGTTTTTCATTCATAAAACCTTCTTAATTCTTAGTGTCTTAGCTAGGAAACACTTCTTATGGGACAAGAAGGGAGAGGAAAACCCCTTAGTGAATATTATCAGCACAGAGCAGCCAGTTTTCAAAGACCATGACAAAAAGGCAAATAGGTATTATGTCATCACCCATCCATCACTCTATATGTCAGCCTTTCAATAATTCCAATCGACATTCTCAACAGGCTGATGCAAGTTAAAGGGGCTGTTTGTTTCTAGAAATTGAGTATAGGCTGTCTATAGCCTTTTGTTCCAGACGGTTTTCTTCTGTGTCTTTTCATTTCTTTCCTTTTCTTTCTTTTCTTTTTGGGGGTATTTAATTGAAATACATGCCGAGTTTGCAGACTGCAAAGATCAGAGCTGTTTTCGTCCAGCAGTGGTAACTATGCATTAAACATTTTGATTTGTTTGAGCTTGAAGTTTAGTCCTTTTTTGCCATTTGCTTCATGGAGTTTGTGTATATTTACAGCCTCTGCATTTAATGGCCACATGCCTTATTTTCACAGATGGCCAGTGGAAGACTTTTTCTTTCTCTTAGTATAGCCCGCTTTCAGTTTTGCTACATTTGTCACAGTGCCACTACTTGCAGCTAGCAAGTGCCCACGCTTGGTGGGGAGCAATTATGGTGTGAGTTTTTAAGGAGCTTTTTAAAGGTTTTTTTTTTTTTCCAGTAAACTTTTTATGGTTTAATTTTCAAGCCTAGAAAAGCTGTGCATGTTTTCAAACAGAGAGTCTTGTGTTCTTTACATCATTCTGGTAGAGGGGTTAGTGCAGGATGGTCCAATAAAATGAAGACTCATAGGGCATGCCAAATTGGGGTTTCAGGGAGATACCCACAGGCCTCTCGGATGATTGAAATTGTCTATTTGTTTAAGGATTCAAGGATATGCTCACAATAGTATTCCTGGAAAAAGCAAGTTTCAAAACACTATGTAGAGAATGATCTAGGTATTTTTAACTTCTATTTTCATGATTCATAGATAAAAGACTAGGAGAATATATAATAAAATGTAAACAATAGTTATGCCAACGTCATGGGGATATAAATTTACACACGTATGCCTCTGTTTCTGAACTTTCTAAATTTTCAATAAGTAACATAAGACTCACTTTCATTATTGGACCAGAAGTGTTAATTTGAAAAACCTGGCTACAAAAAATGGTCTTTCTTTTCTTTCTCCCTTTATCCTTTCCTCCTTCTCGAGACCATATAGCTGTCTTCAAGACAGTTACACAGTAAGACACGTAAATAATTAAAAAGAAGTTTGTTCTTCAGTTACCCTCTTATATTTAGTAGATGTATGGTATGCTTTATTGTATTTATTGTAAGCTATTTTACCAATATGGATTAAAATTATTAAGAAAATATTCTGAATTTAGCATTTATTTCAAAGGATCTCATCTAATCTTTCCTATCATACCTTTTCTCCTCTTTTACAAATAAGAAAAACTTGCTTATGCCCATGAGTCACAGGAGTAATAATGGCGATTGGTATTTAATTCGTACCTTACAATTTTCAGTGCTTTCACGTCAGATTTCAGTCTCACTCCGTAGTATAAGTAAGAACGGTATTCTTTGTTTTAAAATTTCTTAAAAGCTTGAGATTTGAGAAGATGAGAGGAATTCAAGTGGTAGATCAGGTTTTGAACCTAGCTTTCTAATGGATCGTGGAGAGGGAGTTCCAGAAAGTAACCCGGTCGGTGCCTGTTCAGTTAGCTTGTGTCCCAGCATTGGTCGTGTGTGTTTGTATTTGTTAGCACATTTTTGAGGCTTTATTGTGAAAATCTCATTTAAGCAGCCACCATCTCCACAATTTGTACATCTTTTTTTTTCCAATACTTTGTTTTTCCTGTTTCTGCTCCTTTCCTAGCTCTTCCTGTCTCCGCCACGCACTGGCCCCTTCACTAGAGAATGAGCTAGGAAAGCAAAAAGGATATATTCAATCTTACTTACTTTGCTTCTCCTAGCAGCTCTGATGAAACATGTGAGGAAGTTTTAGCTGTTCATTAAAATAAGATATTAAGTATCTATTCTAATCTATCTTTTTCTCTCTGTGCACCTAAAACTACCACGGATAATTGAAAAGTGAACTATAACTCTGATGTGCCTATTTCCATTTGTCTGACCCAGCATTTCCGAACCAACCCATGAGTCTTTAAAATAGTCCGATTATATTTATTTAACTGAAGTAACTATTGGTTAGTGAAGCTACATTTATAAGAATACTGACAGTTTTATAGCTTTTATTCCTTGAAAAGCAAAAATTAAAGAGAACAATCCTATATGTTTCTGTAGCTCAGTAACTGAGTTGCACATTGTTTGTAGGACAATTATCATCAGACAACATTCTAGTTTTCTGTTTACATCTGTGCATTCCTCCCACCTACTGGACATCATGTGTCACTTATGAATTCTGTGATTTTTCCTTGCTGGCCTCCTAATTTTCTTACATTAACCCTTCTGATTTGACTCAGATTGTACGGTACATCTGTCTGCCCAGGTTTGAAAGAAAAACAAAGTCTTTTTTTTAGACATTGGCTGAATCCTGACCACATATACAGAATTTGAAATCCCAGGGTTTAGTTTTTCCCATCCTGCCTTCTTTCCCTCTTCCAAGTGTACATACCATAAGCACCATGATTACAAAGAAGCAAGGGCCAGTATTTTACTGTGACAATATTCGTATGTACCTTTTTTGTGAATTATTTGGTTTTTACACATGCCTTTGAGTGGCTTTTTTATACATTACACACCTAGGCCATAGAGACTTTTCTCCATGTCAGTGTTTTCCTGTTTTAAGGACTAAATAAGTAATGTTGAATTTGACATATAACTGTGTCTTTAACAAAATATCTGAATTTGTAAGTCTGATTATTATTGGATAGTCTTCTCCCAAAATACATAGGAATAGCTATAATATTTTTTTTTCATAATTTGACATATCTTCCTTGAATTTAAGAAAAGAATTATGGAATTATTTATTATAAAAGGAGTGGCTTTAAGTATTGAAGCTTATCAATTAACAACTTTTGAGGAAATTATCATTTATGGGTAGAGAAAATATATAGTTATGATAAATTACACAGGACCATGAAAAGAGTCAGAAGAGAAAATCAATAATGGTTATGAGTAAATAAATATCTTAAGAACCTCCATGATTAAAAAGATTCAAGACCAATTATTTGTGAAATATTTATCAAAATATTTCAGTTTTGTTATATGAAGTCCAGTCAAGTAGGACAGAAAATCACAGAATTGCAGGTTTGAAAGAAAATGAAAAAGGCATTCAATTCAACCTGTCATCCAATCTTGAATTGCCTCTTCAACTTCTCTAGTATTAGACTACCAGGCAGATAGTCATATGGCCACTACTTGAAAACCTCCAGGGAGGTGAAATTCTTTACATCCTGAAGCAGCCCATTCGATGGATAGACAGCTCTATTAGATAACTCTTCCTTCAGTGGTCTGAAGGGCCTGATAACTTACAACCTTTGATCAGTGATCTATCTTGACTACATATAACCAAATTATTCTCTGTTTCACAAATAACAGGTCTTGATTCTTTTTAAACATGGAGGTTCTTAAGGTGTTTAAAGGGTGACTGCTGTTGGTCTCCTATTCCCTTTTCACTCAAATCTCTTTTTCAGGGTCCTATGTAATTTCTCTATCATGACAACGAGGATATTGGTAGGTGCATAATCCATAACTAAGTCCAAACAATTATTATCATTGAGCTCCCCTGGTTTGCATGCCATTGCCTATAGAAAAAGAAAATGAGGTCATAATAACTATTTTTTTAGTGAATTAGCCTCTTGTTACCACATCCTCTACTAACTGCTCTTAACTAATCTTTATACTAGTCAGCCCCATCTTTCCTGGAATACACATAAAATGCTCAGGTCATCGTTCCTCAGATTTCTCTCTTCATTCATAAAAATCAGAATTAGTTATTTATCAACTTTGAAATAGTTCTTCCACTTTAAAGTCAGTTCTGTAAAAATCCTTAATAATGATTCGTCAACATTATCAATAGTCATTTTACTATCTTGGAAAGTTATTCACTTGGGCTAAAACCCTTGAATTCATGGAAACTGTGTGTTTCTAAACCATACTATGTTCAGCTTTATAGTGATTCTTCAGAAAACTTGATCTGCTAGTACATTTCACTTTGATCAGATTGCCTGATGAAACTAAGCTGCTAAGTTTAGTCAGAATTCATGCCTCAAGAGACTTTTCATGAAGCTGGCTACCAAATTTCATAAAAGGAAATTTGATTGTGGAACAAAATTATGGATTCTCATTCATGAGGGAATCTCTGATTTAGAAGGGAAAAACATGAGGATTAGATGAGGCTGAATTTGTGGGTGACTGGACCAGAGAACATATATGGACCCTTCTAACGCCTTAACTCATGTGACCCTATGATTCTCTGATGGACAAAAAGAATGGGAAAATATTCCTCAAGGCCAAAGCGTCTGTGGATATTCTAATGGATAAATTCACACCTGACAGGGGTAAAATTAGTGAAAGATTTCTTCAACTTGTCTTGTTAGTGTTAGAGAGAATTGTGTGTTTGTGTGTATGTATTATATAGAATTTATACATCATTTACAAGAAAGTCTTTTCTCCCATATGAGCTGTTAGATTATGTGGGTGGATGGTTATTTTCTAGAAAATGGAGATATCAATAAGCAAGAGTGAAACTGAGAGGCTGAGGGGGTGGACACATGCATTGTTGCTTTATATTTTACTTAAGCTGATGGAAAAAAATCTCCAACTGATAAATTGTTATGGCATTAAAAATAATCTTTCATCTTCTTTGGTGGTCTGTGAGGTTCACATAATTGGAGGGTTAAAAACCCTTTTTGTTTCTTATTTCTTTTCGTGTCATTAGCGTAGTAGAAGACCATAAAAAAGTGCAGCCAGAAGGGGTTTAACTGTTACTGAGTCAACATTTGACAGTCACACTCCATTCTGTCATTTCATGCATGTGCTTTTTATGAGTTTTATAGCTTTGTGAGCTTTATTTCAGGGATGTCCATTATGATAGCTGATCCACAGCCCATCTCTCTCTCTGTGTATGCGAGGCTGGTGGGGAGCAAAGCTCATCACTTACACGAATCCCAATTTCAGGGAGCAGTAGAAGATTTATCTACTCATGCAGTTTTGGATTAGGTAACTAAGGAAATGTCTACCTTCTCTAAGGTGCAGTTGTATGTTCTTTTGTTTTGCCCGCTCTGTAAAATATCAAGAAAGGTCCATTTGAGCCTTTGCAAAAACTGAATTTTTAGTTGTTTTTGTGCAAGTTGAAGTAATGGAGTAGGGGAAGTTTTCAATTTAAGTATGTACTGGGCCTATATTAATGGAACTGTAACTCATCATGCCTGAGTATAAAATGGAAAAAAATAATGATTAAATACATTATAGTAGATGATAGACAAGAGGGGAAAAATTTCAACAATATTTAGAGTTGTTACTAAAATTCTCTTTTTTAATGCATATTTGTCTGACCATAGAGCAGCATCCCCACCCTTTTTGGCACTAGGGACCGGTTTCATGAAAGACAATTTTTCCACAGACAGGGGCGGGGGCACAGTGGAACTCTGAGCCCAGTTCCTAACAGGACACAGACCAGTACCGGTCTGTGGGGCTCGGGGGTTGGGGACCACAGCCATAGAGAATAGAAAATCATAATCATAATAGATTCTTAATGCTCAAATTAGTTAATCTATAATTCTTATATGTTAGGAAGAATGTTTATCTTTTCAATTTTCCACGTTGGGTTTTTTAACAGTATTAAAGGCATATCTATCTTAAATTTTTCAAACTAATGAGAATCTATCATATATTCAACTGCCATATTGCAAATCAGGATTCTGGGACTCAGGGAGGTTGACCGATTTGTCTAAAGCAATATGGCTAATATATATGGCAGAGTTTGGTTACAATATGATGTCCCTAATGCCAAAACCCATTATTTTCTAACCTTAGATATGTCATCTTCCCATTAATCATGTGGCCTCTAATCATTGAGAATGGTTTTTGATATAGAAAGTGTGGATCTATACTGACCACTTCTAACCACCTAATTGCCCACATCTCTAGAAATTTCATGTCTCTCCTTGTTGATCCCCACCGTAGCCTTGTGTCAGGTGCAAACAATACACATGCTGTTTTCCATTATACAAGTCATCGGATAAGTCACAGAACACAAGACCAGCTACCAACTTCCCCCAGTAAATATTAATACATTTGTATTAGTTCTTTGGATGTTGAAATTTTAGAAGTTACTCATTCGAGTCCAAGAAACTATATGGTCTACAACTTTCATTTCTTCTGTAGACAAGATACAATTCACTTGGATCTTTTTCGAGTCAACATAGAATGAGAAGATTTTTCACGTAAAAACAGACTTAACCTAATGTATCCCCTTGATCTTAGCAAACCTGCAGAATTGCGTAAGATTTGATTAGCCAGATAAGACTCATCTATCCAATTGGTTGATATCCAGTTGTTAGTTTTTATTGAAGAGAGAAAGCATACAGGTCATCTTGTTTGGCCCTTACCTATAAATCCCCAGGACTTTTTCATTTTTACTACTTTGTGGTAATTAATCTCTTGTGCCCTTTACTTGTGAGATTACTCAGAGCAGTTCAAAATTTTGGCAAATATTTCTTTAAATATGTTTATTTTTCTTTTATTTTTGTTTTATTTCTAATAAAAAGAAGGTAGGGGAGAGAAGATCAGTGAATCTTGTCATTTTTAAATCAGCATTTGAATAGTAGTAACAGTGCAGTAAAGTATAAGCACTACACTGGATTCATGTTCCAGAATACCGAACTTAAAATGCGGGAATAGGATGCTATTTTTCTGTACAAATTATCTGACTAACATGATTTAATCAGAGCCAGTTAGAACTAAGATTATTGGATTAATGAAAATTGTCACCTGTGCCTATCAACATTTTGTTCTTCTTCCCCAAACTCAGTTTCTGTGCTGTGTCCCATTTTCAACATCTTCCCACTTACCTCTCTTCCTGTTATCTACTGCCTTTCTTCTGTTTCATCTGCCTCTATTTAGAAAAGATTAATTTAATTATAAGAACTTTGAGAATCAAAATATCACCTTTTCCAGTAGTATTTGCATATATGAAAAGAGGCTTTTAGAACCTTTTTATTTTCATTATTTTTTTTTTTAGAGACAGAGTCTCTCTCTGTCACCCAGGCTGGGGTGCAGTGGCATGATCATAGCTCACTGCAGCCTTGAACTCCTGGACCCAAATAATCCTCCCACCTCAGCCTCCCGAGTAGCTGGGACTACAGGTGTGTATTGCCATGCCTGGCCAAAAAGAGGCTTTTGGAAAAGGAAATAGTTAACCTAAAGAACAGAATCTCAAATTGTTGCATTTTAGACAAGGGCATAGGTGAAGTCTTTTGGGGAGGAAACAGCTGGGGACATGCGGATGGAAAGAGGTAGAGTGGGAGGGATTTTTCCAGTGTACCAGCGTGTCTGCTGTATAACATTTGGCTGATTCTTTCTCCTCTATGCCTGAGTAGGTTGAATTTAAACTTTTGAGAACTATTCTTAATTCCAGCTCATTCTTTTGGTGGCTCAATATTTTAGCTAGACTCCTGTCCACATATAAATTTATACCTGTATACATAAGTACTACATATCAGCTTTAACTATAGAATCAGTTTTCATATGGAATTATAGGTTAATTATTTTCCACTTTGGTTATTATTATGTCCTCACATTAATTATTTCTTCTGAATTTACTGTCTGCTAGTTTTCCTAAAATGTGGAAATGTTACCACTTTGATTTACATGCTATTGTAATGCATTTTAATTAAAGGCACACCACCTGTTCCCCAATTCCTCTAATCACCTCTCCTCTTTCCTGTTTACCTGAGAATTAGCTTAAATAACTATACAAAGGGTTCCAAAAAAGTGCAGCTTACTGCACTTGACTTCCACTATCAGTTGACTTCCACAGTTGACTTCCACTATCGCCCACTGACATCCTCTTGAGAAGTATAGTAAGCTCCACTTTGGGGTAGCTAATTGAATCCTTTTATTATACTATGTGCTGTAGAGGTGGATATTTAGAGTTTGTTTATTGTAAAAACTGATTGTGACTTCCCTGCTCATCACTTGCTAATTTTAGTCTCTTGGTAAGATGGCACAAGATCCACAGAGCTGAACTCAGAACCTTAGAAGCTGCTTAACATTTCATTCTTTCTCTACTCCAGTTGCCTTCATTTTGCTTTTTCTTCTTGAAAGACTGCTTCAGAATGGAAAACTCTCTGGAAAATATGTAGCAGTATCGCCCTCTACACTGTTAAATCAAAACCTGAGAGGTGATCAAGACCCAGTACATACCCCAAAAGAGAGTACAGTAAAGTCTTCATCGACACAGGGACTATCGGATCATGTTGATGGAATGTGGCAGTTTTTTTTTGTTTTTTTTTTTTTAATGTAGCTGTCTTTTGTTTTAACAGCTACATTTACAGAAAGTCTGTTAAGCCAGTGCCCTTGGTGCTCCTGAGCTCAGCTGAATATATACAGCAAATTCTCTCAGCAAAGGAAATCAGGAACATAGAAAACAGCTGAAAACACCAATTTCATACACAAAACAAATTAGGTCAGATTCTACATTTTTAAATACGTAACTTATATCAACTTTAATACTATATAAGTCTGTTGAACTAAAGTTAATGTAAGTTATTTATTTCTAGTTTCCCTACTATGTTTTATACTGATTAACAATTTAAAAATGTTTTTCTATTAAATACTGTACAGGCTTTAATAAATAGAATACAGGAGTTCCAAGGCCACTGACTTAAGAGAATTTTTAATCTAGTATGTACATTGTAATATTGTCAGAGATTCTGTGGAGATAAAGCATGTACCATATTAAGAATTTCAATATCCCGTTAGTTTTTGGGGGGAACATTAGTTAGGCGCTTTACCTGTAATACAATCATCTTACATAGTTGATCATTTTCTATGAACATTTTATTGTGTCAGTAGCAGTTCTGAAGTATATGAGGTTCATTAACACCATTCATGACTGTTTTCCTCCGAAAATGAGGTGAATAATTATCACGAAACATGACCAAACGTTCTGAGATCCAATAGATGCTTTTCTTAAAACTGTTTTGGAACCACTTCATCCTCAGAGCAATGCTGGAGTGTTCAAGAGAAAGTTGTCAACCCTTCATTGTATGCTTTTTCTGTTCCTAAAAATCACTTAGTTTCTTAATTTGGAAATAGTTCAATATCTCTTGTGATTTGGATTAAGCATTATATTTTTCTTGAAAATAATTTATTGTGTAATGCCCTATTCTCCGTGAATGTAAATCATGTACTGCAGGCTTTTAAATGACTTGATGTCTCCGCAGATCTAATTTTGGTGTATTTGTATCTCAAATAATTCGCCAACTCAATATTTTGGCTTAGCAATCCAAATCAAATTGTGGTCCAAGTAACAGGCACTCACATTGGATGTACAGAGACTTGACAAGCAATTAGCAATGAATATTTAAACATCTTCATTACCCTTGCATGAGGAATGCAGATGGCATTTGGGAAGATGGCAACCAGAGGGCACTACTGTGAATTATGTTTCTATCATTTGGTCACCTGACTATTGGAAGATTTTTCTCTGGGCCTCATGCCACTCCTATACTTCTACTGTTTGGCTAAAAATAAAGCAGACATTCCAAATATAAAACAGGTTGCTTCCATGAAATTTCTGCACGCATCTTGTGATTTGGTAAGGTTGTCTCCAAGGATCCCGGCCTATATCCTTTAGGCATACCAAACCCAAATGCCATGATGTCACAGAGGTCTATACAAATCAAAATTCCTTCAAAAATCCTGCTGATCCTTCCTTTAATTACCTTAGTGTAAGATGCTGCACCTGCAAAGCTGAACAAATCAACATCCTGTCCTTTCCAAAAGCTAATGTAGTATATATGATCCAAAAAAAATGTCTTCAAATAATTATAATTTCCAGATTGAACTCTCATTATAAATTTTTCTTTTAAGGAAAAAACAACACTGGAGAGTCTGACTCAGCAACTGGCAGTTAAACAGAATGAAGAAGGAAAATTTAGCCATGCAATGATGGATTTCAATCTGAGTGGAGATTCTGATGGTTTGTGAAAATTGTTCATATATATTCCAGTAATGTGCAGAAGTGTCCATTTAGTGCAAATTAAAACTGCTAAAAAATAGACAAGACAGCCACCTCATACCTGATCATTACAATAAGAGGTCACGTGTATTGAGCAGTTCCCATGTGCCAGGCACTCCACTGAGTACTTTGCATAAATCATCTCACTTAATTCCTAGCACAACCTATGAGATAAGTACTACTGCAGAGAGCGACTGACCCTTAAGAGTTTTGAAGTTATTTTTTCCAAAGTCACAGGGCTCTAAGTGGCAGAAGCTGGACTTGGATTTAAGATGGCATGATTCTAAAGCAAATGCTCTTAATCACCATCTACCCTGTCTCTCACTTCCCTATTTCTTGTACCCAAAATACACTCTTCAGAAATTTGTATCGATCAGCTCATTTTTAAGTTTCTATTTGTCAAGCCCTGATCAGAATGCATAGTTCAAAGTACATATTCAGGATAGTTTTGGGTTGTTTTTTTTTTACATTTTTGATACTTTTCTCTCCTTTACTATCTACCACACAGTCAAGTATCCTGCCTACTATCTGTAACTTAACTAGAATCCAGCTGAAAAGCTTCATGCTTCCCTCATATGCCTCAAGACTTGTGTTGTCTTTATCATCTGTGAACCTTCTAAGCATCCACAGTGACATCTAGTCAAGTTGCTACTCTAATTTTAATAGCATAGCAAAGAGGGAAAAAGAAGAAAGTGCTGTTCTTATACAGTGCCCTGCCTGGGAACTTCTCTTTACTGTTGGGGGAAATACATGCATTTTAAGAGCTCCTTTGGTGGCACAGCCCTTAATGTTGCTACTATAACAAGGAAGTTCCCTGCATATAGAAAAGACTGCCCCAGGGAAAACCAGTAAGCAGCATACTTCAGGAGTGGGGGCCACTGGAATCCTCCAACATACACGGCTATCTACTCCCTCTGCTCCAGCTGCCTTGGGCCAGTTCCATGTTTAAATCCAGGTCTACACTTAGTCAAGGGATTAGCCAAACCTGAACATTTAACCACATAATTCTGTCAAAACTGAAAACTGATAGCCAAGAAAAATCTGTATTTTTCTTATTTAATGTATCCAAACATTCCCTTCTATTTTCTACTCCACTTGGCTAAAATAAACCTGGCCTAAGTGCATACAAAGAGCTTGTTTAGATTTGATGAAGTCACATAATGTTCATTTTATTGCTTATGTTGCTATAAGGTGTAAGAACAAGAAAAGGCAGATGTGCAAATGATCATTTGCTAGTTACAAACCCATTTTAGAAAGATGTTGCCATATATTCACACTCATTTTGTCAATAAAAAGACAATTACTGGTAATAACACATTTCATAAATTTTAAGTTGTATTAGCATGATAAAATATACTCATAGTAATCAGCATTAAAACATCAAAGTTTTTGTTGCTGTGATTTGTTAAATTCAGTTGTGCTTATATGTGAAATAATTTCCATCTTTCGTCTGACCAAAGGGCTTGTTATGAATGAGAAATATTGAGAAACTCCACCAACAGATATGCTGTGTTTTTTGTTTACTAATATAGAGGTCTTCAAGTCTGGGTAATTTTGGTTGACTCCTATGCCTTCAAATTAAGAAAAGAAAAGAGGGAGAAAAGAAGAAAACAAACGAGTGCTTTTATTGATAATACAAGCTCTACAAATCCCCAAAGTATTTTAAATATTCAGATATTACCAAAATAGATGTACGCCATTTTTTTTTTTTGTGATGATAACCAATGAAAACCTGCTATCAGAGTTCTGCATTTTCTTCTGGTTCTCCTTATTTGCTTTGCCTAATCGCAAGTATCTTGGAAGCTGTTTAATCTGCTGAATCCATTCTAAGAAGTCCTGTAAGGCTAGAAGAGTAAATGCAGTGTCCAAAGGTTTCATTGTGACTCTTGGGTTGTGTTTTATTATCACTGAAGCTTACTGATTAATAACTATCAATGGGTCTCTTTGAATAACCTTAGATGTTAGGGGAAAAATTCAGAGGAATAAACTATTTTTGTTACCTCAAACATGTGACGGTAGACTCCTTTAGGAGCCACAGTAATATAACTATTCATTTGTTCTTTACCCTACCATTTTTACATGTCTTTTTAGGGGCAGACCTATCATTGCCACATCAGCATATATCATGCATTTGTTAGCACATAATTTCAAAGAGAAGAAAAGCATATTACAATGAAATATCTATATTGTATTTTAATTGCAAAATCTTATCTAGCAGTATCTTTACTTGTGTAAACTCAGAGAGAGGAAAAGGGCCTGAGTACTGTTTGTTCTGACAGGCTTTAAGTAGCAAAGATGTATCCTCACCTATAATCATCCATCCTGCCAAGAAGATTAGTGTTTCCTGTGTTTTTGAACTTCTTTACCTATTTAATATTTCTACAGTAGTGGCATGACTGTTGATTTAATCTAACTATTCTCTGTATCAAAAATTATACATTCAAGTTTCTTATGAGCTCTTGAAAGAAACTGATGAAACAGTCCATAGTCCATTGAAAGAAAGGGAACATAGATTAGAAATGGATTAGAAATACAAATACAACATTTGCCACCACAAGGCTTATCACAAGAACTTTATAAACAAGCATCTGTCTTAAGAACTGGAAGTACCATTATCAGAAGTACTTTTTGTTTTCAGATATTTTAATAGACTAAAATATAGTAATGCAAGAAAGAGAGTTGCCAAAAGTTTTAACACTAACATGAAGTGATATTCCCTGTTTTAGGAAGTGCTGGAGTCTCAGAGTCAAGAATTTATAGGGAATCCAGGGGGCGTGGTAGCAATGAACCCCATATAAAGCGTCCAATGAATGCCTTCATGGTGTGGGCTAAAGATGAACGGAGGAAAATCCTTCAAGCCTTTCCTGACATGCACAACTCCAACATCAGCAAGATATTGGGTAAGAAAAGCGTTAAGAATTAAGTAATATATGAAATAAATGTACTGTTCTATTTTCTGCAGTTGCGAAAGGATACTGGATTTGGAGGCCAGATAGTTCATGGTATCCGCTGATCCAAAAAATAGGCATCATCATTGAAGATTCTTCTGATGGAAGCATTCTATGCTCATTGAGAAATGTGCCCAATTTCTATGGCTGATTTAGCTGTGTGTCTTCATACAAATTATTGTAATGTTTTCTTTAAAAATCTAGAAATATTTTTACTATCACTGAGAAAAAAGTTGCTTTCACATGAGCCAATATTGGTATTGATCATTTGTATTCTTTTCCTTGAGAACTATGCATAGGTTATTGTTAATCTTAAGATCTCTTTCTTCTTTCATCATCCTTTGTAACATAAGGATCAGGAGTTTTGTTTGTAGAATTCCTCATATTGTGGGGGTGAGGGTGGAGGTGGGGATGATGTTTGTGCTATCATTGAAATCAGTTTAGATTCTCAGAACACAAGAAGATGTAGAATGTATATTCTTAAATTCATACCTTTAGAAACCTTAGGTACTAAAGGTACTTTCAGTAATACTTAGTAACTTTTAATAATTTTAAGTATTATCAAAAAGGGAATTTTCCTGCCATTGCAGCTTTCAACTTAACAGAAAACAAAACACATTTATTCTATATACATAGACACTGAAGCACACAGAAAAAATGGGTGGGGAGAAATGGTAGCAATTATAAAGAATCCTGTTATAGACCAATTTTATTAATAGTCCCAGAAAAAAAAAAAAGAAGATTTCTTTTTTTGTGCCATTCTTTTGATATTATTATCATTGTCATTGTCATCATCATCTTCATCTCAACATCATCTTTAACCTCATCTTCAAGTAGCCTGGTGGCCAGGTACTGGACAACCTACGCAAATTTTGATTATTAATTCTCTGCCTTCTAAGAGAATAATCAAAATTTGCAGGTGAATCGTTTGAGCTCAGGAGTTCGAGACAAGCCTGAGCAACAGCAAGAGCCCATCTCATTTTTTTAAAAACTAAAATATATCTAAAGAAAAAAACCAGAACTGATCAAGAAGAAAATACATATTTCTTACAACTCTACCATCTCTGATCTATTTTTTCTTTTTATGACTGTATTCTACTTTCCTATGAAATTTCCCATCTTTAAAAAACAATATACCTGTTTCATTTGGAAAAACTCTAGAAAAGAATACTTTATGTAAACATATCTCATGTTTTAATATATTAGTTATTCTTAACTTAGAAATCCAAAAATGTCAAAATAAAAAAATGAGCTAAATACTAAGATTTCTAAACTATCTTATGTCACTGAATTCATGTGTCTGAATACTGACAAAGTGATAATCAGTGTTTAAAACTTTATCCTAAGTATGAGACAAATATCAGTTTCGATGACATGAAATAATATTTGAGGAAATACAGCAAAAGCCTTTATGAAAGAGATGACTGGCTAAGAAAATTTCTTTCTGGTTTGAAGGAGAGAATATTAGAATGACCATATGATTGTATCATAATAGTCAACATGAAAGAAAGTGCTTCCTAATTTCAGTCTTTTTGATGAAATTGTATTAATTAAAGATACAGCGTTTAGGAAAAAATAAAACACTGAGGTGTTTTGGACCTCAATATTTAGTCATAGCTTTAAATAAATAAGTGATCTTCAAATATCCACAAGATCATTCTAAATGGCCCATTTCATGTAAAAGTACAAAGAAAGCTTGATGTTTTCCTCTTTGCTGATTATTTTGGATAACAGCCTCCGACAGCATGCTGCTAATTCATTCTGCTTAAAACAGGCGCTTGAGCTGGGTTGACATTTTACGTAGTCTCTGGGGATCCTAGTTGACATTTTAAAGGGCTTCTAAGCATTTTATAATACCCTAAAATCTGGTTTTAATAAGCCATTCTGCTGAAATTGTTAACATAAGGAATCACCTTTTACTGCTTGGCGCTAGATCAGGGGATGGGGGACATCTTTTTCTGATTAGATATACAGTAGTTGGAGTAAAATGTGCAAATTCATTACAGACCCCATGGAGATGACAATGCTGCTCAGCTCAAACTCTTCACTTTTAGTGTATTGCCAGATTTAGAAAGGAAAAAAACACACTTAAGAACTTTTTTTTTTTTTTTCTATTTTGAGCATCAAATATTTTAAATTGAAACTTCCTCTTTTGTCATCAGGGGAAATACCCAATTATTCTTCTCTATTTTTCATTCTAAAAAGGTGTTTTGAAAACAACAGGGGCCATACTCCCTGTACGAGTCCAGGGTGAGCAGCCAGCCACACCCAAGTCAAGTAGATATTTTCATCTTTGTTGTTGATACCTAAAGTGCTTTCCCACCATGCTCATCGAGTTTGTTTCAGGGGTTAACACTGCAGCTGCATACACTTACTGTACCTCTAAAGCCATGGAAACCAAAACCAAACTTGTCAGTTGGTTAACCCAATTGAAAGTTATTATTTAAAACATGAAAACTGGGTTTTCCACTAAACTGAAACACTGTTCTGCCTTGTCATAAAATGTAGTAGTTAGCCATTTTGCCCCAGTTTAGTACTTAGGCTATCTTAATTCTTAATTTTAAATAGCTTTGTAATTATTATACAGCCAAATTTTAAAATGTAGTTTAGAGTTCAGTGATACTCCCAGAGAGATTATATTATCAAGAGTTAAAATATTGTGTAATTCCAGTTTATGCCAGATTTGGAAGCCAACTTCTCTGAGAATTTACACATCTTTTATTATCCCATTTCCTTATACATATGTACATTCCTTTTCCTCTGCATTTTAGCCATACCAGCTTTCTTGAAGTTTCTCTAATTCTGCTTTCCACTGAACAACCTTGACCATTGTATTCTTCCACAGGTTCTTTTTCTGATCCCTAACTTGCAGCTGTCCCCAACCTTTTTTGGCACCAGGGACAGGTTTCATGGAAGACAATTTTTCCATATACTGGGTTTAGGGGTGGTTTGGGGCTGCGGAGCTCAGGTGGTGATGCACGGCCCATTTCCTAACAGTCCACGGACCTGTACCAGGCTGCAGCCCGGGGGTTGGGGACTGCAGCGAGAGTCATTTCTAGAGTGCAGCTTCCTGACCTACAGGAGATTGATCTCACCTCCTCATCATATGTTCTCTTATCTTCCTGTACTTGCTACAATTACAATTAAAATAATAAATTTTGTAATTAGGTATTTAATGTATTTTTCCCAACTGAATATAAGTCCCAAGGAGATAGGAACCAGAACTCTCTTTTTCAATACTGCATATTCAGTAATTAATACAGCATTATGTACATAATAGGAAATATAAAAACAGTTCTCACATTTCAAGGCAGATTACTTCAAGGCATAAATGTTTCCATCCCTTAGAGAAACATAATCCTTTTGTACTTATAGAACATTTAAATTTAGGGAAGAATCTTTGGCAATTCCTATTCTAACTGAGAATGCTGATTTTGTTGTTCAATTTTGGAGTAGAGGTAGTAAATTTTATATTTTGGTCAAGTCCATTATCCTTGATCCATAATTAATGTATTCCTATTTGTTAATAAGTTATTGCTGGCAAGCTCACTTTTCTACTCCCTGATCTGAGTTTCAAAAAGTTAGTATGTACATACTTGCAAGAAACTCCATGAAAAGAATTGATCTAGTTCAATAGTATTATAATCTTATCTGTATTTATGTATGCCCTGAGAACAACATAAAGCTATTCAAGTACCTTTAGAGAGTAATGTTGGGCAAATAAGGACTTCAAGATTGTATCTACAAATGATATTGCTTGACCAACTGACCTAATGTTGGATGATGCTATTTAAACAGAAGTTTGAAAAAGGAATAGAAAAAGAAACTGTATTATTTGAACTGTAACCTGAGTTTCTATTATAAATAGAATAAACTCATACTCACTGTCTAGATTGGAAAACAAAAATCTGTATTTATAAATCTTTGTAACACCTATGTGGATATACCCACCTATGCAACATCTGTTACAATAGGAAAAAAGTTCTGAGGAAATTTCACTGCATGCATTAATAAATAAATATAACAGCCCACATTAAGGAATTCTCTACATGTGTAGGGAAGAACTGTTCAACAGTGAGCTATTTACATTTGAGATACGGAGTTATGGTTGAATAATGAACCCATTTGAAAGCTTCGAAGACCTTGCTTAGATGATTTTGGAAGGCAGGTAATTGCACCGGTACCAGCACATATTTGGTAGGGACCTCCTAGTTCCAGTTTTTGCTCTTTGTGCATTTAGGTCGAGTTGAGCTGATTATTTGCAGATAAACACACTTCATCTGCAAATAGATTTTTAAGTCTGTCTAAATTAAAAAACAAACAGTATTATTGCTACTTCTATTACTAGTAGACATAGCCATACTGACAGAATCAAAGCTTTAAACCACGTCTAAAATGAGAATTGCTATAAACTATTGTTAGTTAAGCTTCGGACTTATTTTTTTTTTAAATCCTAATTGAATCCACACCAAAATTAACAGTAAAAAGAAGGGGAGAAACAATTTGGGTTACCATTATTAATGTATACTGTATCATGGGAAGCAGCGTCTGTATATATTACTGAAAGTGATTTATTAAAAGAAAATTCTTACCCAATGCATACTTATTGTAATTCTGACCTCCACTAGATGATGTAAAGTAGGGGGTTCTAGGTATGTAAGGACATACATTGTAGCACACTTTAAATTCTATCAAACCTGAGTTTGAGTCACAGATCTGTAATTGAATAGTTATGTGACCTTGAATAAGTTATTTCATCTATTTGAAGCTCAGCTTTCTCATCTACGAGTATAAATACTGCCTATCTTACAGTATTGGGAAAGGTAGAGATGAAACAACATATGTAAAGTTTATAGCACAGTATCTAGCACATAGTAGTTACCTGGTCCGTGTTCATTAATATCATCATTTTAATAATAATTAAATTTGAATGAAATGAATTTACTATAATCATTCCTATAAGCTTAACATACTTAAATATTTTGGGGAAAATGAGACTATATGATACATGTTAGCAACTTTTATGGTAAGTAATGTACCCCCACATAAAAATATTCAACAAACTATTATAGTCTCAGATTCAAAATATGTGATGAATTATTGCATAACTTTTCTGTTCATGGTTGAATTACGTCATGGTCTAATGTAGAGATAACAGATGTGTCCATTAAATTATCTATGAGTCTTTAAGTGCATAATATAAAAGTTTGGCTAAACTGTTCAATCAAGCCAGAAAAAAAAATATATTACCCAGTGTTCGTATCTTTGGGTACACAGTTTCTTTGAGTACAGAACCACCAACACTTCTGTTCACGTGGGATCTCACCTTTTGAGTCAAAGCTCTCTAATCAGAAACAGGCTTGTGTCTATTTCTGGGTGGGGGCCAACATTTTTACTTTAGATTGTCTTGTTCTCAGTTATCTCACTTTATAGGACGCTTAGAAGCTGTGCAAATTGGAATCCTCACCTTCTTTTCTTTACAGGATCTCGCTGGAAAGCTATGACAAACCTAGAGAAACAGCCATACTATGAGGAGCAAGCCCGTCTCAGCAAGCAGCACCTGGAGAAGTATCCTGACTACAAGTACAAGCCCAGGCCGAAGCGCACGTGCCTCGTGGATGGCAAAAAGCTGCGCATCGGAGAATACAAGGCAATCATGCGGAACAGGAGGCAGGAAATGCGGCAATACTTCAATGTCGGGTATGGACTTTTCAGTCGCTTTTTTCACAGGGAAACCTTCCTGTTACACTTAATGGGATGTGAAACGTATCTGTTTAGTTGCAAAGCAGCATTTGGAAAAGAACCTGAACTCAGTATATTTTCAGAGGTGAAGTATTTTCACATGATCTTGAAAAAATATATCCATATAAATCTGCTGCAAGCTCCTAGCTCTAACACGAGCTTTGTTAACAACTGGTTTAAAAATAAAATACCTGCAAGTAAACAATGTTGAAGTTTGCTATTAAAAACTTAGAAGTATAACTGGTTCTGTTCCTCATTGGTTTTCATTACGTCCAGAGCTTCACCATGACACGTTTTATAACTAGCAACTTAGTTGAGGCGATACAACATGACAATGATTTTGAAAGAAAGAAACAGATATTTCTAAATGTAGAGGGATTACTGAGCTGTCAGGGCACGTGTGTGGCCTCCATGGATGGCACAAAGTAGGGATTATATTTAGGGCACAACAAGGTTGTGAATGGGAAAGTTCCGAATTAAGAATGCAGCTCTCAGGATGTGTTGCAGTGCTTCGTGTGGCCCGGCTGTTGACAATGTTGTAATATGCTACCTGTGACCACATTGCTTCTGCAGAATTCTCTCAAAAACACAGAAAAAACAGTTGCTCACATTTGAAACAGAACTTAGCAAGAGCTTCTTAGAATGATAAACATTGTTCTAAATATGGCCAGAGGATAACTTAGAAAAAAGCTTTTCAAATCTGCCCTGTCCCCTCCAGTTCCTTGAAAGAGGTTGCATGCTCTGTCCAGCGGTCTGTGATTTATATCCAAGCACACGACTCTTCTCACAGCTGAACACAAAGCCCAACACTTCTTGAGTAAACAGGAAACATATGAATGAATGAAAGCATGAATGAATATCATCTATTAATCCCTTCCTACGAGGACCATATACCTAATTTATAGGGCCAAGTGCAAAAGTGAGAAGATGGGTTCTCTTAAAAATTTATTAAGAATGTCAAGACTGACAGCACAGCTTTTAACCAACTAGGAGGCCTTAGTGCAGTTGCACAGGTTGTTCATCCCTGAGGCGGGCTCTGCTTCCTGCCACCACAGGGCTAGAACTGTGGTTTCAGAGACTAGGTGGACAGTGTAATATTGTTGAGTTCTGGTGTGTTCTGGGCAGTAAAGTTTTAGAGAGCTCTAATACTCTAGAGTTTTTCCATTAAAATGGAATTATCTTTAGATTTAATTCTAGGAAATAAGCATTATTTCTGTATGTTACAGTGAAGGAAAAGTGAACTTGAAGTTAAATACTTGGGCTCTCTGTTTCTTTCTGTGCCTCCGTTTTTCATAAAATAGAATAGCAACAAAATAGGGTTAAGAATCCAATGGGCAATACATGTAAATGTCTTGCAGTCTTTGAAGCACTATTCAGAAGCAAGATATTAGAATCAAAGTAGAATATAATTTGAAAAATGTTAGGCACTGGGGTGAAAATTATGTCTTAGAGCAGGACATTGCTGAGCAAATTAATTGTATAATAAGGTGCACGTCTAACCATTCACTCACCCATGATCTCTTCTTTGGGAATTCTCTTCACAGGCAACAAGCACAGATCCCCATCGCCACTGCTGGTGTCGTGTACCCTGGAGCCATCGCCATGGCTGGGATGCCCTCCCCTCACCTGCCCTCAGAGCACTCAAGCGTGTCTAGCAGCCCAGAGCCTGGGATGCCTGTTATTCAGAGCACTTATGGCGTAAAAGGAGAGGAGCCACATATCAAAGAAGAGATACAGGCTGAGGACATCAACGGAGAAATTTATGATGAGTACGATGAGGAAGAGGATGATCCGGATGTAGATTATGGGAGTGACAGTGAAAACCATATTGCAGGACAAGCCAACTGATAAGGGTCAAAAGATTGTTGTGACCTTAGGACTTAAAGAAGCCCTAACTGGTTCATCCTTACCAGTGGCCAAGCACATTAACTTTCTCATACACTGACTGTTACTTTAACTGTTAGTCTTAAATAGTTGGGACATCAGCTGACTAATAGACCTCAGCCTCAAAAGGCTTGGAAAGGAAAAAAAAATACAACAAGCAAACAACAATATCAACAACAAGAGATTGAAATAAGCTATGGGTAAAATAATGCCAGTAATTCAGCTGCTACATCCAAGCACTGAAGTCTTACCCGTCAACTTTTTTTTTTTTTTAATAAACTTTATGGCTGTTTGTTCTACAATGTTCTAGAAATTCTCACTCAGGTACACAGTGCCAACAAGTGGCTTGTGAATGTGTTTTGTTGTTTTGTGCTACAATTTTTAAAAAGAAATAAGTTTTGTTTTGTTTTTTGGGGTTTCTGGGTTTTTTTCCTTTTCTTTTTCCTTTCCTTTTTTTTTTTTTTTTTTATAATGCACCTGACAGAAAAAGAAAGATGAATTTCTCTTTACTTCTCTCCACCTTCTCCATCTCTATACTTTAAAGATGGAAGTCTGTGCATGGGGGGGAAGAGGGAAAAAGAGCCTGTTTTTAACTTCCTTGCTATCCACCACAAAATAAGCAATTATTTTCTTTAGTGGACTTTCTTTATCTATTGCACACCACACTACATCTTTGAGCAAGTGCCAAATTTGTACTGAAGTGTTGACCAAGTTCATTTTTTCCCTTTCCTTTTTCCTGTTCCTTCTTAAGTTAGGACAGTGTTATATCTTAGACAATCCCTTGAAAAACCTGAAATACCAGCAGCTGGTGAGATTTGACTTTTTTTTTTTTTAATGGAACTGTAGGTGCTGTTCTCAGGTGAAAAGAGAGAGAGAGAGAGACATAAGAAATTTAGAGAAAAAATATTTTCTGATCTTGGATTTTTGTGTGTATGTATGTGTGTGATTATGGTACTAATAGAAATAACGTTGGACCATTGTGAGTTAAACCCACATCTGGGGATGAAATCCCACATCCTCCTAAGTGACTGGTCTAGAAGTAATCTTGACCTTGACTTTGCACTTCAAATGACAATTTAACCAAGTATAGGGCTCAGAAATTATATTTTTAAATGTCTAATATGATTATTATTGGATGGATCAGGTGGCCCTGTGTAATAGAGGTGTGCATGTATAATATGGAAGCTACTAGCAAACCGCTCCCAGATGTCCCTTCTCCCTGGTCAATTGGTTCCACTAATGTTTGCTACTTAGTGATTTTTGGTTGTTTTTCCTGTTGATACTTCAAGCAAAATTATCATTGTTTTAAATGAATACATTTGGCCATAGTCCAGAAATATAAAATAAGCTTATTTCTTCAACATTCCATCCATTCCTGACCAGGAAATGGAACTGATGATTTTATAAGATATTTTTCATCCCTCCATGAAATGAAGTAGAGGCCTTTTGCATTTCAGAAATGTGGGCCATGTGCATTTCACACCATAAAAAGCAGGATTTGATTAAAAGTTACTGCAGCTCAACAAAATGGAGCCGGGTTGAACACAGGGATTTTTGCCACTACTCTTCCTTTGCTGTGAAACAAATCCACTGAAGTCCAATTTTGGTTCCAACAGAGTATGTGCGAAGAGCAACAACTAATGGGGATGGGACTGCTTATGTACATTTTGCCAGCCAAATGCCACGGCAGTTGTAGGGCCTGTACAAATTAATGCAAAATCATTTCAAGTCAGTTGCCATTATTTGTGTTGAGGCATCAGATAGTAAATACTCCAACCAGTATCTTGGATGTGCTATGGTTTTCACTCCAGTTGTCATTTTCCTATCTCACTCCCCCCCCCCAAACACCACCCTAAAGTTTGATTTTTACATATAAATAAAAAATTCCTTTTTTATTTTTCTCTCTCTCAAAAGACTTGCTCTGGGGTTTTGCTTGGAGGAGCTGATCATATCCTGCATGTCAGAGATTTCGTTTTGTCTGTTTTTCTGTTTGTTTTTGATGACTGTATTTTCATTTAAACTGCCTCTTTTTGCTAGTGTTGTAATAATGATGATGATAAAATAATAATAATAGTAATAATAATAATAATAATGGTCAGCTGTTCCCAGATTAGTAAGTTATGTATAATTTATTTTATTTCTCCCTTTCTATTTTATTCTGCTCTGATTTGGAAGTACAGCCAATAAGCTGTTAGATATTTAAAACAAATGTCCATCTCCAGCTCATATATATATACACACATATATATATACACATACATACACACACATACACATTCACCCACAGTTTTACTTCTCCTTCCATAAGTTTTTTCCTTTTTAAGAATTTTGGCTCCAACAATATCAGTTCTGGTGTTTAGTACAAAGGAGTGAATTAATAGGAGGTTCGTATTCAATCTTAAATAACTTATGCTCTCATCACTCATTTTAGTTATTTAATTGCCACAGTCATCTAGAGCCAATTTTTTTTTTTGTTTTTGTTTGTTTTGTTTTGTTTTTAAGCACTCTGGATAAGGAAAAAAGTAGACACTTGTTTTTATATCATTATTATGTACAATGTGAAAGCAGATTTTTTAAAAAGTTGTTCTCTGTCTTTGTTAACAAATTCCTTCTGATTTATGTGGGTTCACCTCTCACGTTTGCTGGATACTTACTTTACACCATGTTATAAAGATGCTTTGTTTTCATTTCATGACTTTGGGCTACAAGAATACTTTGTTTTAGCTCCAGGTAGATGCCGTTGAAGGCACTCATGGCTGAGACTAATTCTAACATACTTACCAGTGAATTGGCAAAACAATTCTGTTTGGTCTTTTTGTTCAATTTTTATTTTGTTGTATTTGAAGGGGAAAACAAAATTGTTAATGGTGACCTTTAACTGCTGAAATTCAGAAGTTTATTTTATTTAGTTAGGTTTCTGTCCAAGACTTAAGTTTGGATGGACTGAAACAAAATGCAAGTCCATAGCCCTGCATTATATTCTCTTGTTCTGACATTTAATTCACTGGGTGTGAAAATTTCTTTGCTCTAGTTTTCCCCAAAAGAAAACAAAAACGAAAATAATTATATGAATGTTTACAGTGCTTTGAAGTCACTTGATAAAAGGTACTGTGAATAGCAACTTACTGTGTTGACACATTGCCCTTTTGGCATTTGATTGGTTTATGATTTGGGTAAAGGATCCTAAAACTTTGTATTCTTTTTCTGTGCCCCATGATGACCAAAAAAGATAAGGTAGAGAAAGTAAGAGTAAAATCAAACTAAAGTCAATATGAACAATTTCCCTTCTCTCTTTTTTCCTACCTACCTGTTCCTTTCCCTTTATCTCTCTCTCTCTCAAATCTCTCTTTCCGTCTCTCACACACACATACTCTCTCTCTCTCTCTCTCACCCCAACATTGAGGAATAATTGTGCCAGAATTCTGGTTTTTATAGGTGTTGTAATCAGTTCCTCTAAAAGTAGTCATGTTTTAATATGAATCTAAGCATCACTGGAGAAAATAAGTTACAGTTGCTCATTTATAAGTTACCAATAATTTGATTAGTTACTATAATTGCATAAAATATAAAACTATTCTTCAGTACATTTATACTTAAATTAGTTAAGTCCATTTTTAAAGTTTATTTGGCATCTGCAGTTAAGAGTTAATCATGTATAAAATCCCTCCCAAAGAACATAATCATCATTGTTGAAACCAAATCCTCTTATAAGGAACAAATATAAAAAAGGTTTTTTGGTGAAATCATTTTATAGATTTGATTTCTGGAGTAGAATTTTACTTAATTCATTTAAAGAAAACTATCTCTAATCATTTTATGGTCTAATTTCAGCTATTTTCTTAATCCAGAAGTTGTTACTGTTCCCAGAAGAAACCTCTTATATCACACTAAAAACATCAAAAATAATTACACTTTCATTCATTCTAAAGGGTAAATTATTGAATTGTAATAAACAACTGTATATTAAAAACAGGTTTATAAAATATTTGTCTATCAAGTTAATAGTAAAATAAAAATTATGGGGTCTACAAGGAAAACTATGAAGCCCACTTAAAGTGGTTCAGATATCTCTTTGTCTTGTAGGGCATAGTGTTTGTTTAGCCAGGCTTTTACAGTATTTAATTTTAAAGTTTCTTATAACTATCAATTTCCCAGGTTGAAGATGATGTGTTGAGTTTCCTACTGATTGATTCCTGTCCTCCCCAGTGTTTCTGTCACTGGTTCACTAAAACAGTATTTATGTAGCTCCACTGGCTCTAAAGCTCTTAGTCTAACATTTTGGATTTTACAAGTAAAAATGGAAAAAAAAAAAATAGAAAAGAGACAATCAAATGCCTGGAGCTTAAAACAAAGTATGTGCAACCTACCATCTCACTTGAAATTTAATAAAATAAATAATTATGTAAATATAACATAGAGTTATAGATTTATATTTTGTTCATAACACATAGTGTAATATAAGTTGTATATTTTCATGTTTTTGGTTTTATGTTATCATTCATGCCACAATAAAAATAAAACAGGAGTTTATGTACTCTTAAAAAAAAGATGTGGGTTGCCACCAACCTGTTTTGTTTTTGTTTTTGGTTTTTGTTTATTTTGGTTTTTTTTTTTTCGTTCTCCTTTTTCAGTATTACTGCCATGCAAGGCACCAATAAAAACAGCAAATGTGTTCTTTACCTATTATACTGTGTTTCTTTTCACAATTTTTTTATGAAGGTGTAATCATTAGTTTTATTATGGAAAGAACAAAAGTATGGAAAATAATCTTGTTTTCAATATAAGTAACCCCACTTATTAAAGTTGACTTTGAACTGAGAACTAAAGGTTTAATTCTTAGATGTAGACATTCCCAGAAGTACAGTCAGAACTTGTTATAATGCATCTCACTCAGACAGATCTAGCTTCACTATAATGTCAAAAGATATTCCTTTTATATGTAATTGAGTCTAATACACTCAAAAACCCTACAGCCTGAAGCACCTTTAACGTTGTTTTTCTGGCTGGACACTATCATTGGGTTGGGGGGCGTGGGTTTTTTTTATGCTTTAGAATCGTACTTCATCCTTTTGTTTGTATAGAAAAATTTTAAAATTTCAGATCATGAAATTACTAAGAACTATACATAATTTTCACCTTGCTGGTATCTATTATAATTTTGCATAATGGATATTTCTGAATTGTTTGACATTACTGTCTGTATTCTACCTTCAACTTTTTTAGCAAATGTTAAGAACGAGAAGTCTCCTTTACTTCCAATGGCCATTTTTGCTTGTTTCTTCCACCAGAGTATGTTTTTCTTCTCTTAATATGTGTAATCGTTTCATGGAAGGGTTTTTGGTGGTTGGTTGCTTGCTTGATTGGTTTTTAAAAATAAGTATCAAGATACTGGGCCCAATAACATCTGGTTCAAATGCATATAAAGTATATATAAAAGGGCATATATTCCACTACCACTTTGCCCATTGTATCCCTTAATAGGAGTATTTTACAAAGTCTGGTCCACAGACAACCTGCATCAAAATTAACTGTTAAAAATATAGATTCCTGGGCCGGGCGCAGTGGCTCACGCCTGTAATCCTAGCACTCTGGGAGGCCGAGGCGGGTGGATCGTTTGAGCTCAGCAGTTCAAGACCAGCCTGAGCAAGAGCGAGACCCCGTCTCTACTAAAAATAGAAAGAAATGATCTGGCCAACTAAAATACATATATAGAAAAAATTAGCTGGGTATGGTGGCGCATGCCTGTAGTCCCAGCTACTCCGGAGGCTGAGGCAGTAGGATCGCTTGAGCCCAGAAGTTTGAGGTTGCTGTGAGCTAGGCTGACGCCACGGCACTCACTCTGGCCCGGGCAACAAAGCGAGACTCTGTCTCAAAAAAAAAAAAAAAAAAATAGATTCCTGGGCTCAACCACAGATGTAGTGAATCTCTGGGAATAGAAAAAAAGCTTTTGCTATTTAGCAGCTCTGAATAATTCTGTATGCTCTGATGTTCCAAAACAACCAGGAGGTGGGGATATTTTTCTCTTCCCTCAGCCTACCTTTTGTGAATGTCAAATTTTGCAGCTCTTACTGCCTACCATACTTTCTCTTTAACCTCAGGCCTCTGAAAACCTTGAAACTGGGGGTCAGTAAAGGGTCAGGTAAGGGTTTGAAACTGTAAAGAGCTCCCAATCTCTCTCTTCATACATTGTTTTTGAGGACTTTTGATCCATTAATACCACATTCTCCTGTCCTTATTTCTTTGCTTCTTGTGGTGTTCATCATGGCAAAGCAGTAAACTTCAGAGACTCCAGGCAAGTGAAACACTGAAAATATAACTGAAACTTATGAAACTACAACCCACTTAATATTTACAAAACAAATTGAAGTTCCTTGAAAGGAAAATAGCCATTGTAGGAGTTGAGAAATAAACCTTCTGTGCAGTGTTTATGATAGACCACCTATGGCTACATTGGTCACAGTTTCATCCTAAGTTTCTTCAGGAAATATAATAACATTATCAGGATATGCTAAGTATATATGTGGATGGGGAAAATCTTGTCTGTTTAGAAAAACTGGGCTCACCAAGGTGCAAAGCTCCAACCATCACCCTCTTTCTTCTACCAAATAAAGTTTACTTAGAAACATTCTTTTCTTGGCCTTTATATTTTTTAGTTTCTTATGTAGTATTTAGAACTAGCATATAACAGATTGTTTTCCTATTGCCAATGCCTTGAACAACAAAATCAATACTGGCAATAGTGAAAAGAAAACCATTCTTCCCCCCGCACCCCCCCCCCAAAAAGTCTCAATTTTGCCAATTTTAGTTGTTGGTGTTTTTAGTTGTTGGTGTTTGAGGAAGTTCACGTATGTGTTTTGAAAAAAATCAGGATACTGTCATTTTTACCAAATTTAAAAGTTCTGTAGTCATCTCTATAACTTCACATCATCATTGAAACCTCAATTATAACAGTGGAGGTGAAGGTAAGCATGAGTTAGTTCAATATCTGATTTAAAGAATGTTTATGAAAAAAATCCAATCTATTTTCTTGAGTTTCTAAAGCAATCTAATAGCTAGCTGAGAAGACCTGTTTTATAAGTAAGCATTGTAATTAGTATGTAAAGTGTATGCAATAGTATTGCTAAAAAGTTCTCTAAAATAGTTATGTTTTCTTAAGCAGGTTAAACATCTGTCCTACAATTTTAGTTATTCTACCAATTTGCTTAGCAAACTATTTTTACCACAAAGAATGAACTAGTTCAGCTCTGCTCATAGTATATCATCATTTTTCAATTAGTCAAGACCAGATACATGAGATTTTACTTCCTTCTTGCCAGTCTCTAAAGATCCAAATGATTATGGTATGGAATGGTACTTTGTTGCTATTCAAGATAAAACCAAGAGGATAAAAGTTGTGTTATCATTGATGTCTCTACCGATTCAATTTAAAAAGGAAAAACAAAAAAAAACTACAAGAATAATTGTAGGAATTAAGTAGGTCTAAGTAAACACCACTATTTTGTACATTGCTTGTTCAATTTATTATTAAATTTCACAATCTGGAAAGCAATCCTAATTACACATAAACTGTAAAATATATTTGAAATAAAGTCTTTTGTTTATAAAAATCACTGTTGTGATAACTTTTTTATAAATTTATGTGGTCCTAGTAGAAAGTAGGGGACCCATAGAATATATTTAGATAATTATTTACACTGAAGACTGACTTTATTCAACTTGCTCCAACATTGGCCCTCAGTAAGCATTTATTTTGCATTGTATTTCAAACCTACAATTGACTAGAGCTCAAATTTACAAATTGTGGTTTCATGAACTTAAGTTTCTTAAGGACTGCACCCATTACTAGCAGACCCCAAATAATTACATCAATTTGTTCTTTTTATTTGGAAATGGTCCTTCAAACAACATTGTCTTCTACTGGGTTAACATACATGAGTGGAATTAATGATGGGGTTTTCTATGGACAGGTCTTTGTTAACCTCTAGAAAATGGATTGAAATCACTGGTGGTATGGGATTTGGAAACAAGTGCTAACTAAAGATTTTGAAGTGAAAATTTAATTGTCCTCATTAAAGAATTATCAATTTTCTCCTAATGCCACTGGTTCCACAGATCTGCAAGCTTTGATACTACAGCGTGTTATGTTACCTATATCTTAAACTCTTGCTTATTAAATCCTCTACTGGAGATTTGTCTTCATCTCCTATTTTAAACACACAAAGGCTGAATTTGTACCATGGAAAGGTATTTAGACATTTTTAGAAATAAAAACTGCAAGTCAGGGAAAACAAACAGTAAGAAAAAAGAATCTTAGGAGATTGTGTGGTTTGTCCTTCTTTTGTCTTAGGGATTCAATATCTGGCAAATATTAAATGAATGATGCTAACCTGTTCCATCTGGCAATAAAAAGCCAAACTCTTGCCAAAGTTGATGAGTCACCAGCACTTTAGGTCATCGTATTAGCTTTATGTCAATTCATAGGCTCTTTCACCCATTTTCAAAATTTGATGTGACTTACAATAAATACACAAGTATGATAATTCCAGCATAATTAACATGTAGCAAATAAAGAGACAAAAGGTAAAGTGTAAGAAATAAAGGGAAAAGGAATCAAACACCCACACACTAGACAAACATATGGACGTGTGTATATGTACATGTGTATATATACATACATGCACACGCATGTATGTGTGTGTATTTACACATATGCACATTTGTGTATATATGTCCTAAGAAGGACAACTCAGATCACTTAACAAAAAACAGCTCTTATTTTCATAGCAGTAGGGCAAAGAAGAAACGTTAGGAATCAAAGAATTCTCATTCCTTAACTGAAAGAAGCATGCTAATTCATCACAAGAAATAAACCTTTCATTGCCCTAAATTTTCAGATGGATTTCACACTTAAGAGATAAGAAATAATGCAAAGACTTACTTTTTTGGTAAACAGATATGCAAAAACTTTAGATGTGTTTTATGTGTGCTTACTCTATCAGTCCTTCAGAAAGACAGTTTGCTGGAGATCACACAGAGATGCTATATATGTGAATATATAACTAGATATATGGATTAAACTACAATTTATGATGATAAAACTGGAAGACTTGTGTTCGTAATGAATGTTTATCATGTTCCATAGACTAGCTTTTTCAATTATCAGATGTTTCAGATTGACTTTTAATTATACTATGTTCAATATTATAATAGATCTGTACAAGATATAAAACATCACTTCTTCCCTGAAAGTTTGTAATTTGCAAGGAAATAAGATCAACACCCATTAAGCAACAAAACAATGTAAGAATATGATTAATGAACCAGAAACTGTGATACAGGATTTCAAATGAAAACGAGAATCATTTTAATATTTACTGAGACTTCTGCTTTCAGATAGTGTGTAGTAGGTGGTGAATGGAAAACCTCCCACTGGAACTAAAAAAACAAAAAATAAAACTGGAAAATTACAAAAATTGTATTTTAAAGGCATTGGAAAGCTTTGGAATAAATGAAGGATAGATGAACTACAATTCCAGAAAAGCAAGAATCCATCCAAGGTGAAGTTGATGATTGCTAGCCATTTGTACTTAGTGAAGGCATAAGCAAATTCTGGGTGTTGCTATAAAAGGCTTGGCAACTGCTGGGGGAAAGAAAACCAGCAAAGCAGTTGTGTGGCTCTAAAGTGACAAATTTGAAACTTGAGGACTTCAAATGCAAGACTGGTTCTACTAATGACATATTTGATGAGTTTTAGGGCTTTGTGGGATGCTGAAGATTTATGGCAAAGCCTCTAAAAGAAAGATTGAAATCTCCTGCTGTTATTTAGTGCTTAGAAAACAAAGACAAACCAAAGATATAGGACCTGCCTCAAGCACGCAGCTAGTCTCCCTCTAGATATTTGTCAGATTTAATCTTCAAGGAGTGCAATACTAGAGAGCTGGGCTGGGACCATTGGAAGAGCAGACCTGAATTCCCTGTAGTTTTTCATGGCTAAGGAGACAAATACTCACTATACTCATATGCAAAAGCTTGGGAAATCATGCCCTGAAACAAAATAGAAGTAGCCTAAGTATTACAAAAGTGCCGGTCAGCTTAAACACAGCTAAATCCTTGATAAAATTAAAATGATCAGCCCCTCAGCCAATTCTTGATGACAAAAATGTGTAGTGAAAAACTCCACTCTGATGGAAAATTAAATCATATGGGTTCTTTGTAGTTCTTTTACAGAAAACTATTTAGGAACAATTTTAAAAAATTTAAGTATCTTTTTTTTAATTTTTTTATTTCTGGAAATTATGGGGGTACAAACATTTTGGTTGCATGTTGTGACTTTGCCATATCCCAGCCATGATTTGAGATGTGCCCTCCCCCCCCCAACGCTCACTGCATCTATTAGTTATGAGTTTATAAATATTTTAAAAGACAAAAAATAAAGGAGACTGATAATCAAGGGGAAAACAAGGAGTATAAGTGGACCTACAAATGACAGTGATATTGACATCAGCAAACATAGACTTTAACATAACCATACCTGATATATTCAAATAAATAAATGAAAAATAGCCAAAATAGATAAAAGGTGAAGTCTACAAATAATAATCAAATTGACACAGAAAGCACAGAATTGGTGAAAAGTAAAACAGTTTCATTAAAAAATATACAGATTTATCAAAAGAAGTATTTAAAGAGATCATTGCTGAGAATTTTTTAAAATTGATAAAAGATATCCCAGAAATTCAAGAAATTCAAGTAATCCAAACAGTATAAACAAACAAAAAAATCCCACGTATATAAACAGCATAGTGAAAAGCATTGAAAACCAAAGACAAGCTGGGCGTGATGGTGCACACCTATATTCCCAGCTACTTGGGAGGCTGAGGTGAGAGGATTGCTTGAGCCCAGAGGTTCAAGAATATCCTGGGCAACATAGTCAGATCTTGTCTCATTAATAAGGGAGAAGAAACAAAAGCAAAAAGAAAGATAAATTTTTTAAAGCAGCCATAGGAAAATCATTATCTTCAAAAAGGTGACAATGAGTTTGACAGCTGACTTCTCAATAAAAACAATTGAATCTGTAAACAATGAGATCACATTTTTCTAATGCTGCAAGAAAACTTGTCTAACTAGAGTTCTAAATCTGACAAAAACTTCCTACCACAATGAAGGTGAAATAAAGATATGTTCAGACAAACAAAAGCTTGGAGTATTCATCACCAGCAGATCCGACTACAAGAAATATCAAAAGGATTTCTTTAAGCTGAAGGGGATGATTCTATATGAAAAAATTGAACTGAATATATAAATAAAAGTATTGGAAATGGTAAAATATGTGTGTCATTATAAATAAGTTGGATCTGTAACACTGCCTTGTCAAATTTTAAATAAATGGAGAAGTAAATACATGACAATACTGGAAAGAGGTAAAGGATAAATGGATTTAAAAGAATTCTAAATTTTTACCAGTATCAGGAAATCAATGATACATACTGTGAAAAAAGAATGTCTAACTGCCTGTGGAATATACACCAAAATTGACAAGGTATTGCACCATAAAGAAATCATTCATGGAATTGAACTACAAATAAACTAATATGGACTAGAAAAATTTCTATATGTGGAAATGAAATAATAAATCAATAAGAAATAAAAACAGAGATTAGAAAATTTGACTAAACTATAATGAATTTAAGACCTAATGCCAGACACTATGACTCACACCTGCAGTTCCAGCAACCAGAGAGGCTGAGGTGGGAAGATCGCTTGAGGCCAGGAGTTTGAGACCAAACTGGGCAACATAGCCAGACCCTGTCTCTACAAAAAATGAAAAAAAAAAATAAAATCAGCCAGGCATGGTGGTGCATATCTATAATTCCAGCTACTCAGGAGGCTGAGGTGGGAGGATCACTTGAGCCCAGGAGTTTGAGGTTGCATTGAGCTATGATTGTGCCACTTCACTCCAGCCTGGAGGACAGAGCAAGACCCTGTCTCTGAAAAAAATTACCAAAACAAAACCAACAAAAATACTATATCACTTATAGTATCTTTTTTTAAACACTCTATGCAGAGCAAAAGTAGTATTTTATTAATATTAATATGCATGTGTGTGTGTATATATGCATTTATTATTATTACTATTACTAACTTTTTTGAGCTGCTTCTAAATTCTGAGAACTAGGCTGAACCTACTATACTAGTTGGCTCAGGTTGCTATAACAAAACACCACACAATGGAGGGCTCAATCAACAGAAATTCATTTTCAAAGTTCTGGAGGCTATACATCCATGGTCAGAGTGTCAACAAGTTTGGTTTCTGGTGAAGGCTCTCTTCTTGGCTTGCAGATAGTCACCTTCTCACTGTGTCCTTACATGGTCTTTCCTTGGTGCATGTGAAAAGAGAGAGAGCTCTCTGTGTCTCCCCTACCTTTTATAAGGCCACCAATCCCATTGGATTAGGGCACCTACCCTTTTGATATCATTTACCCCTAATTACTTCCCAAAGGTCCTATCTCCAAATATAGTCACAGTGGAGGTTAGGGCTTAGACATATGGATTTGGCAGCAGGGGCCGGGGGCTGGGGGGGGGGGGAGACACAATTCAGTTCACAATGCTGTTGTGTGCATTATGTAATTTAATCCTCTTTAATTAATGAGGAAAGTGCTAATATTTTCTACGTTTTGTAGTTGAGGAAACAAGCACAGGATAATTAATTTGCCCAAGGTCTTCTGACATGTAAATGGCATTTTATACCAGTTGGTGAGCTCTTAACAAGTACTCTAGTTTTTTCCTCTTTGAAGGCCATCATAAAAAATTTCAACTTTGTCCAGAAAATATTAAGGAATAGGGAGTAATTGGGTTTTTTTTTAAAGAATAAATGTATGCATGACAGCTTATTGAGACATAATTAACATACCACACAATTCACCCATTTAAAGTTTCAATACAACAGTTTTTACTGTATTTGCAGAATTGTGCAATCAGCACCACAGTGGATTTTAGAGCATTTTATCACACCCAAAAGAAATCTGTACCTATTAGCATCCAATCCCCAATTCTTTCAACCCCCTTGGCCCTAGGCAGCCATTAGGGCATGACTGTTTTCTAAGCAGCGGAACTGTATGGTCACATTTTTGGTTTCACTGAAGAAAGGGAGACCAGTTAGGAGGTTGAACAATAGTCCAGCTGAGCAATAACTTGAGAAGAACTGTGGTAGATATGCATGAAGCTTACAGAACACGGGATGTCTGGAGAGAATGATCTGGCTTATGAGATGAGAGGTCCCTTTCCTTTTGCCCAGGGAAAATCTGTAATCCACAGGTAAAGATTTGGACGAAAGGAGCATTCAGGAAAAAGTAACAACACATATACCTTCATCAAATCTAAGACTCTACCCATCCACTATAAAGTATACTATTAATTCATGGATCACTAAGAAAGTAAAAACGTTGCCAATTAAATTAGGATATGGCATTGTCTTATCACATTGATTGTAAGAAGCATATGATTTTAGAGATGTTAAAAATCTAAAAAAAAATGTGCATCTTAGAATCAATGGCATACACTATTGAATCATATAGTAATAATAACAGTAAATCATAATTTGTGTTCTGACATAGTTTTTCTTAAAATAAGCCATTTATTTTTGTAAGGTTTGTTTTCTGAAATATTTTAAATAGATTCCAAATACAAATCACTTATTCCATTTACTTAATATAATAGCATATTTGTAAATAAAGAGAAAAGGTTAGAAAAACCTCAAAGATTTACTTTTGAACAATTTATCATTGACCATTATGATTATAATATTTATACTATTACTATTTCGAAAGGGATTTGAGACACCAACAAAAGCATAAGCACAAAGGAAAAGATAGGAACTGAGCAAAATTAAGAACAATATCAAGGACTCCTGGTTCCCCAAAGCCATAGTAACACACAAAATATTACCAACTGGCAACATGGCTACCCAAGGGTGAAAAAAACGGTTTGCTCTCTGGTTAGCAGTTGATACTTGCCATTGACCCTTTTTTTTTTTTTTTTTTGACATATTTCTTATTTTTGGAATCTATGTGATTTCCATTGCTTCATTTCCACTTTGCTCATTTTTTGTGCCCCCATCTGTGTCTGGATATAAGCAACAGAATTTACTATGACCACATGGCAGTGAGTTCTACTTGTTCTCTCAGTGGCTACCACCAGAACACGTATGGGCTGGCACCTCAGGGCTTTCTTGTCCTCCCAGAGCAAACTGTCTGCAGTTAGATGGCCCCACCACTCCATCTTTCTGGTGCAGTGGACCCCCCTGCACTCCTATGTGGGCAGCCTAATCTTTCCTCAAGTGTATTTCATAGCCCTCCTCCAGGCTAGCTTCAGTTTCTCTTTCTTTGCCCATTCCCAAGGTCTTCAGATTGTGAACTGAGTCACGGAGAATTCTTCAGAGGATTCGTCTATCTTTGTAACGAGCTTCAGGAAAAAGAAATTGCCCAAGTGGCTGCTGGCATTTTTGCCCTCCCTTTCTCCTATTCCCATACTTCCTCTACCTTCTGTTCTGTCCCTGGTTTCTCTCAATGTATGAATTCTTCCCTTGCTTTTGTTTATTTTCTTGTATCTTGTCTATAGCTGTAACAGAAGTAAGGGCCTGAAAAAGGGCAAAATGTATTAAGAGTTGTCTCTTTAAAACCTTTCCCACTCCTTTTGGGAATTAAAACCTGCATTTCTGCCTGAGGCCAGTAATCAGAAGGGCAGAGGAATGTTCTTTGTTCTTTGTTTCTAGTGTCTTAAACCACAAGAGATGGCGCAACAGAACAAAGGTTGTGAGATCTTCACCAGAGAACAGCAATAACCTGAAGCTGAAGCCCCCCTTTAAAAGCTCTGTATTTCTATTAAAAGGTAAGACAATGGTACTTTAAGATGAGTGTCTTCCATCCTTCTCATTTGCAGGCAAATGAATACACTTCTCTTTCCTTTTCCTCAAACCCCTTGAGTTTGCTCTTCATTCAGCCACAGGGATAAGTACTGTACTTTCGGTGTCATAGCTTTTGCTGCTTCATCACATTTTCTTTGTAGGTTTTCCTTTCAATTTACAGTATTCCTTTGAGCTTCTCTTCTCTCTATCTCTCCTTCCTTAAACAGTAGGGAATATGAAAGACGAGACAGGGCTTTGGGGGTTTCTGCTATGCCTTGACTTAGATCATGGCAACAGGAGGTCTGAATTCACACTACTGTTAGGGGCTAAAAGCCTGACTAGAGCTTACTGAACACTGCCAACCACACCCCAATTCAGAATATCATCCCATCACAAGAGGCTACTCACTCTCATTTCTGGGTAGTACTGCTGCAAAGCTCTTCTATATCATCTCCTCTCAACAAATATGCACCAAGCATGTAAATGTGCAAGTAAGACCAGGCGGCCAGGCTATATTCAACTGTGGACACTGCCCGTGTGAATGATCTGATTGACTCAGCCAAGGATGGAAGCTCCTCAAACACCTGGGTGTTGGCCACACAGGTTGCCGTTCATTAACGATTGGCACCATTTCATTAGACATTCTTTCTCCCAGTACTTTGGAAGGAAAGAATTAATTACAAGAATCCTAGCAACAATATGAATAAGTCATCAGCAGTCCTACTAAACAATATGCTTAGAAAACCTAAGCTGTGCCTAGCTGTTGTTAATGTATTATGTCCTACAGTAAGGTCCCTAATTTTTAAATCTCAGTCTATTCATGGCTTATTTTGCATTTCCTCTCCTTTTCTCCACCACTGATGACTCCTGATAGTTCTCTGCTGCTCTTCCTGCACCCCTGCAGGAGAAGCAATCAGTGGCACCCTCCACTAGCCCATTACCTGCTGCTGGGCTCCGTGTCTCCACCAACTAAGTTCATCTTTGCTTTGATCAAGAAAAGTTGGCGTGCTTTCCCTAGGATAGTGACGTGAATTAAGGGATAGAGCCTAAAAACACAGGTTTGGTCGTTGGCACTTGTTTGGCATCAGGAACTAGGGATACAGAGAAGATAGGAGAACTTCCATTCAGCGTTGGCAAGAAGGCAGACATATATTTTAATTATGATAATGGAAGAAGACCAGCCATGCTAATTTAATCCACAGAGCTTGCACAAGATTCCTATGCATTTCTGGAGGCTATAGGTATCTTGGTGACTTTAAATTCCTACTTCCCAAGGTCCCTTATCTGACTTTTACATCACCTCTCACAGCTATTTCCTTCTTTCTGCTCCAAGTTGCCACTGTTGAATTTTTCCTGATCCCTCCATTGCTGGAAAAGAGCAAAAGCTCTAGAACCTTTTGTGTTCCAGAAAAGGGCTTACTGCCAAGAACCACTCTTCCCCAGGGATGCCCTCCCTCTTTTTTAACGTAGGCTCAGACTGTCCAAATTCCCATTCTTGCCCTCATAAATGATTAGTTGAACTGCTTGTGCCCTGAGGAATTGGGGTAAAATGCTTGTTAATCAAACTTTGGTTAAGCTTCTCTTCTTCCTGTCAACTCTTACATGTTGACCCACCCTCCATTGGAGCAAGCATATAGCCCCTTTGAAAAATAGCCTCAGGGCTACTGCAGGATCTACTATCTCAGCAGGCTACCCTTCCCCTTCCCCACACCTTGTTCTTTCTAGCCTTGGGCACGCCACCAGGTAAAAGAAAGATCCTTTTGCCCCACCCTATAGACTTTTGCAGATCTGATGGTCAGAGAGTTTTACTGTAACCATCCCCTCTCTTCTACTGCAACAGTCCCATCCTACCCCACTCCCTCCTTGCCTTAGCCTTTGGAATATAGTCTCTCCGTACTAAATCTGGATTTGTTTTCTATTTGACAAAATCAATCCAGAAATGAAAGGTCATTTTTTCCCTGCATTTCCATACTACAAGGCATTGATATGACAGGTTTCTCTGTAGGTTTGAGAAGACAGAGTATTCAACTTGCAGCTACACAACTAAATTTAAACCCCATTTATGCTTCTGAAAACATCCTCTGGCCTTCACAATCTGGGGCTCCCGCTTGGATACTCTGCTTTCTTGCTTCTCTTTTCATTCTTTCACACCCTAAATCCTTTACATTTCTCAGGCTGATTAGAGTTATTTCTTTTGTCATTGCCTTTCATTTCTGGCTCTTCTAAGTTTTCTACCCCAAGTACATAGCAGATTTTTTTTTTTTTGAAGCAAAAAAAAAAAAAAAAAAAGAAAAAGAAAAAGAAAGAAAGAAAGAAAGAAAAACAGTTCTTTCCCTAAAATAAACTATTTACTGGAGGTGGGCACTGGGCATTATGACCACCCACAGGAGGGACAGCTCAGACATAAGGGAAGGGTGCTGGACCAGGTGGTTCTGGGGCTACTCTAGAACTGACTAGCTTTAGGATCTTGCTCAAGTAACCTGTTTGTTTTCTTGTTTGTTTTCTGTTGGGTGTTGAATTAGATGGCTTCACATATCCCTTCCAGCTCTACGATTCTATAGTTCATTGACTGTAAATACCAGGAATGTTCAAAAAAGGGGGAAATATCTTGAATGAAAACAGTGTAAAAACAAGTTATGGAGAAATTTTTATAGCAGGCTCACAGACTGGGAGGCATGATGAGAGTGGGGTTGTGTAGGGCAAAAGGCATTGGATTTGAGGACAGAAAGATTTGGATTCAAAATCTGGTACTACTTCTAGTCACTAAGCAACTTTAGGCAAGTCCACTGGTCTCTTTGAGCTCCAGTTCTAATAGGTAATGACAATGCCCAACTCTCAAGTTTTTTGGTGAGGATTCCAGGTAAGGGGACTTACATCATTTTAGTGTAATTTTGCTATGGTTCTCTGTTTAAATGTCTTTCATTAAATCTTTTCTGACTTTCCTTCTTTGTAGTAGAATTTATCATTCTTATTTTTGTGTCACCCTGCAAACTGTGTATACTTTAACAATATTATTTGAAATACAATATTGTATTTATTATCTTACAAATATTTTTCTAATTAGACTGTGAATTCCTTTGGGGGAAGGAGGTGTATCTTTTTTGGTGGTATATCCTCAGTGCCTAGATAGCTCATGACACTTGGCAATAACTTTGGAAAATAAATAAAATAATAAGATAATGGATGGATGGATAATGGACATGGAGTCTTCACTAATGATTCTTGTCCATAACTTCATGACAATGACTCTTCTATTCTTATCTGCAAAATCAATTGCTTGAAAAGTTAACTGAAAGTAACTAAAGGGTTTTAATGATATCAGTGAGATTGTTACTAAATTATAAAGAGTGACACTCACCACTGTATTGATACTTGGCAAACTTGTCCCCAGAGCTGGGCAAACTACATCTTAGCCTTTAGACCCTGATTCTATTGATGTCTCAGAGGTCAAGGTCATTCTAATTTTCTGAAAAACTATTTTGAACAATTAAGACACAATTTTAACCATTTTAGAAAAAAGCCAAAAGCCTGCTCCCAGAATCCATGCATTTATAGTATTCCATAATACACACACACACACACACACACACACACACATATATTCTTGTTTTATTTTGTTTTGTTTTCTTAAAGAAGAGTCAAAGAATAGGTGTATTGGAACTACCACTTTTCCTGGGCATCTCTGTTGAACATATTTTGTCTCTGAAATTTTAGAAAATACTTTCTGGCTTTCTCCTTTCTCTCTTTTATCAGTGAGCAGGGCACCTGATGTATGGGTTGGTTTTGAGAAGAAGTTTGCAAATTTTTGGATCTTAATGTTCAACCTCAGTCTCCAAATTCCACCTGAAAGGAACACTGAGGCAGTGAAGTAGAAGTGATTGTGATTCTCACTGGTTCTTTTGTCTCCTTCCTGATAGAAAGTGAAGTTGTATGTGGGAGGTGGGTACAGCCATCATAACCTACTTTATTCTGCCTGAATAAGGAAGGTCAATATATTATCCTATCGGAGAGAAGGAAATTGCATAGAGAACTCCTCAAATGACAATAAAGACATCCTTGACAGCATGTTGAAAACAGTGGTAAAACTTTCTCTTTTTTCCTCCGGAAAAAAAAAATCAGTATCTAAATGACAGATGAAAGTAGATGATGGACAAAATGCATTATTCTTAAAGCGTCTCCCAGGTTTTCTGAAAGAACTATTACATTTGAATACTGAATTCAAAAGGTTTTAATGATAATATATCAGTTTATCAATAAGACAGTGGAGCTGTTCTTTGAAGTAATGTTTTTTAAATTTCTTGTAGTATTAGCTTTGTCTCCAAGGATCGAGTGGAGTGCCATAAAAACAACTGAGAAAAAAGAAAACTCTTGCTTTATTTTAATACAGGATTTTTTTTTTTTTTTTACAGTTTCCAGTTTATAGACTTTAACTTGAGGAATAGAAAATAATGGAAGTTTTCAAAATGTTAATGTCTTTCTTCTTGAAGAGTTTAGCCAAATAGAAACTTCCTTCATTTGAGCCAGTAATCCTTTTGGCAGCTTAGGAATCCATTTTTATCATTTGTGGTAGTTACGCAAATTGACAGCACAAATGGGCTTTCTTGGATCTAGACTAGCCTAGCTCCACCTGGTAAGTCGCCATTCAACTTCTATTATATCAGAATGGACTTAATGCAAAATAGGGAAAATAAAGGAATATCAATTTAAGATGTCAAGCTCTTCTAATTTAATAATCCCAAAAGAACTGTAGGGGTGAACACCATTTTTAAAAAAACACACGTTTCTTTCTGCTTTTAAAAGTAAAGTGCTCAGAATGTTGGAAGTATAAAATAAAAAAATATTAAGAAATAGTCACTGTGGAGTTTTCAACTCTGAAATCTTCTACACATGACATTTTTAAAAACTGAGAATATAATACTTTTTTTTTTTTTTTTTTAGATAGGGTCTCCCTTTGTTGCACAGGCTGGAGTACAATGACATGATCATAGCTCACTGTAATCTCAAACTCTTGGCCCAAAGTGCTCGGGCTCCCGCCTCAGCCTCCCAAAGTACTGAGACCACAGGCCTGAGCCACCACGCCTGACCTAATACATGTAATATTGCTATCCTTTTTTTGTTTACAATCTTTACACTCTAATTAGACATGTAGATAATTTTCAATTTTTGTTTTATAAATAATGTTGTGAGCATTTATGTATATAAATCTTTGATGGCACTTTTTTCCCTTATGGATTATAACAGATTAAAATGTTTGAAAATTTTCAGGCTAAATTTCTTTCCAGAAAATGTACAAATTTATATCTCTGTTGCTTCTAGTCTATTTTGTACCATCCCCATGTTAAAGCAACTGGATTTCTCCTCTAAGCCTCCATTAATTTTGCCTCAGAAAAGATTTTTCTCGTTTTGAAAGTACAGAGATTAAAGCCTCCATTGAAGGAATAAGTGAACTCCAGTTACGCTAAAGGACTCGTCCCCATTACCCCATTCCGAAATCATGACTCAAACAAAACCCCTCACTTGAGCTCGGGAAAAGCTTAAAGACAGAAATAACATAATGGAGTGGAAGGAGGAGAGACAGGCAGGGAGGGGTGCCCAGTTTCACTACCAGCTGTATCTATGGCTACTGCAGTCTCTACATCTGTAAAACAATGTCATTGAACTAGACAATCTTACAGCTCTCTCCCACTTCCAAAAAATGTTTATGAATCACCTTCTAGAAGCCCTCTGTGAACACCTCAGTCAGAATTAAATTCTCTCTCTACTATCTCCAGTAGTAACTTATTTTCTGTCCACATGCCTTGTATTGGAGAGGGGAAATGTCCCCTTTACCCCGGAAGATTTGCTGAAAGATCAGCTCACAATTAAGGCAGATTAATAAAAGAAAGATTTATTTACCATGTGCACGGGAGAGAGTCACAGAATGATTACGCAATATCCCAGTGGGGTCCAGAAGTTTATATACCCTCATTTTAGAGGGGAGGAAGAGATGACAAATACAGGTAATTCTGATTAGGGGTAATAAATGGTTTAGGGAGGATAAATGGATGGAGGGGGGGAAGATTGATGTAAATGATTCTTTCTGCAAATTAAATTAACCTGACAGACAGGTATTATATTTAAAATGATTTGGGCCAGGTCTGGTTGCATTCTTGATTTTATTTTTCCTGTAATATATTTGAGATAACAGGGAAGGGAAGGGAAGTAGATGGTTACTTTGATGGGTCTGATCTGGATTTATACAGATAGAGGGAAATCCCCTTCCAATACCTATTGATCTCTAAGGGTCTTTAATTCAAAATACACTTTCTACCAAGAAGTCATATTTTGGGATGAAATTTCCTGAGCTCCTTCAGCCTTGATCAACCTAGGTGCTGGGGAGAACAATTTCTGTATTTTATTACATTAATGAAGATGTAAATTATTTAATAAATATCATCTTACCCATGAAATAATCAGATCGCTTGCTTGGAAATAATAAATCTGTTCATTTTGAAAATAATGAATATAAGCTCAAACCTTTTCCCTAATAAAAAAAGGAGGGAAATAATATTTAGTAATTCATCAATTTTATAAAAACTACTTAGCTTTTTAAAATACAGAACACAGCTTTAGGTGATCTCTTCCATGTTTAAGGAATGTTAGAACTATTAATATTTCATCCCATATTCCACTGAGAGATTCAGGTTAATTATCATTATTTTAATTAAAAACATATTAAAACATTAAATGATGTTGAGGGCTTTAACCCAAGACACCCCGCAAGTATAAATTATACTGATTCTTCATGAGCAATGAGTTTTGAACAGGCAACACACCTACTATGTTGAAGTTTGTATTCTCTATAGGAAAACACGGTTGGAGCTTCTGTTTATTGATTTATCCAACTTAAAATATCCTTTTGCAAGATCCCTGTGGCAGCAAAATAATTCTCAGCAGGGAGGGAAGTGCAGCTTCCTTCGTTTTCAAGATCCTGCTGGGAATAATTCCAGCCCTTGTCAACCTTGACTTGATTTCCATCATAAGTTAAAGAAATTTGCAACTGTGTATTAGGAAGAGTCTTCTTTAATTATGCCTGGAAGGAAGGGAGTCATATTGGTAATAAACAGGTCAGAGGAAGCTGATGAAGAAGGTCACACAGCCTGAGCTGGCCCTTCTACAGCTCCTCAGATGACTTCTATTGGCATGTTCAAGACCACCAACATCCCTTTAAAAATGGAATCTGTGAAGTTCGGTTGAGAATACTTTCCTGCAAGGAAGCACCTAGTGATTTCCTTTTTTCATTTCTTTTGCTCTGAGCTGTATATATATTAATAGCTTGATATGTTTACATGTCTAATGAAGGTACAGATCAAAATTTAAACATATAGCTTTTTTTTAGGAGCAGTTAATGGGACACTGTGAGAAAACAGCAGTGCTTTAAAAGTCCAAATGTTTCACAACAATAATGCCAACAATTTATTGGCATCTACTGTGTTTCATGTTCTAAGATAACAAAAAGTATAGCTGAAGGAAAAGAAATTTGAACAAGGAATGAAACTATAGTTAAAACTCTATGAGACAATAGCTTACTTTGAAATACAAAAAGAAGTCAAATAAGATGGATTGAGGGATCTATAGATGAATAAATATGTGAAAAATCCAGTGTAGTAAAAATGTTAAATGTTGAATCTCGATGGTGGGGAGACAGATAGATGTTCATGTAATGTTCTCTCCAATTTTTTTATGTTGAAAATTTTCATAACAATATATTGAGAAAAATAAACATGAAAAATAAAAGAAATAAAGAGATAAAATGCAGGAATAATGAGGTAGTTCATTAAAAGAGAAGAAAATGTAAAGAAAAGCGTCAACTATAAGAATGAAAGATTGGTACTGGAAGCAACATGTCATAAGAGTTAAGATTGGAATTGGCTGTCTTGGCTTGAATACTATTTCTGCCACTGCCTTGTTGTGTCATTTAAGGAAATTACTTCTTCTCTATGCCTCAACTTCCTCATCTGGAAATGGGGCCCGTAATGATACCTATTTTATAGCATGCTCTGAGTATTAGATGACATCTATATGTAAAGGCTTTAGAATAGTTCTGGCATGCAGCAAGCAAACTATAAATGGTAATTATTACGAAGGATGTGTTTAAAGAAAAGAGGAGTAGGCCAGGCCCAGTGGCTCACTCCTGTAATCGTAGCACTCTGGGAGGCTGAGGCAGGAGGATTGCTTGAGGTCAAGAGTTTGAGACCAGCCTGAGCAAGAGCGAGACACTGTCTCTATTAAAAATAGAAAAATTAGCTGGGCATGGTGGTGCATGCTTGTAGTCCCAGCTATTTGGGAGGCTGAGGCAGGAGGATCACTTGAGCCCAGGAGCTTGAGGTTGCTGTGAGCTAGGCTGACAGCATTCTAGCAGGGGCAACAAAACGAGATTCTGTCTCAGAAAAAAAAAGGAGAAAAGAGGAATAAAATAAAAGAGATTAACACAAAAGAGATTAGAATGAATGTAAAGGCAGAATTCATTTTATCCATTCATGTATTCATGCCATAAGTGTTTATAAGCCTTTCTGAGCTCCAGATAGTGTAAATATATATATAAAAAAAAAGATGCTATTTCTAATCTTAAAGAATATACAATCTGAAAAGCAGAGGACAAACACGACAATGTGAAAAACTCAACATGATTATTAGGACCACTCTAGAACTAGTTCATAGTTATGGAGAGGGTCCCAAGGAGGGAATGGGATGAGGAAAGGAGTCATGAAAAAGTGATACATTTTAAAACATTTACAAGCAGAGACATCAAAGAATAAAACCACAAAAATAACATAAAGAATATAAAATATGGTTGGCAATTAATGAGGCCAGACTGAGGAATATAACCAAATATATTAAAAAATAAATTTTAAGAGGTCACCATGCAAATTCGAATCCTCAAGAGGTGTTAAGATTAGGCCTAGGATTAGGCAAAAGTAATCAGAAATCCTCAAATGAACTTGCCTTGTGTCTAGCAAACTCTACTTACAGACATGCTTTCAGATTTCACGGCTCCATTCTCAGACATCAGAGGAGCAGGATCCTTTATGTTTTTTTGTGATGCCTTTCGCCACTGGCTATCCCCACAGCCAGGGGCCTCTCACTCTGGTACCAGTGGCCGCAGCATTTTCAATGAGGGGAACCTACTCCAAACCCTTTCTCTGCTGAGGCAACCTGCAGATATGTAAAATATGGGGTAGTTCCCCTTAAACCAAACAGTTCCTTCAGAATCTCTTTTATTATACTCATTCTTTTACCTTTATTACAATTCTGTAAGAGAGATCGTGCAGAGATTTTTATGTCCAATTCTTTTTGGTGAGTGTGACAGACATATTCTAAGATGGCCTCCGTGATCCTGCCTCCTGTTGTTCATGCCTGAGTGATTCTCCTCCTCTTCAGCATGGGAGGAATCTGTGACTTGCTTCTCGTCAGTAGACCACGACAAAGGTGATAGTAAGTACATTTAATGTGTACATGCTTACGTGACTTAAGATTGTAAGCCAGTGTTGCTAGAAGGTTCTCTCTCCCTTGCTGGTTATAAAGAAGCCAGCTGTCGTGTTTTGAGTTGACCATGTGGAGGGCCACGTGGCAAGACACGGTGGACAGCCTCTGGCCAACAGCCGGCAAGAAATAGAACTTCAAGGCTGTGTAAGGACCTGAATTCTGCTGACACCACACAAGTTTGCAAGTGGATTCTTTCTTAATCAAGCCTCAGATGAGACCCTGGGCTCAGTAAACACCTTGATTGCAACTTTATGAAATTCTGAAGCAGAGAACCCAACTAAGCTTGGCCTAGACTCCTACCCATAGAAACTGTGAGATACTAAATGTGTAGTTTTAAGTGCTAGATTTGTGGCAATACCGTTACACAGGAACAGATTACTACAACGAGCAAATTAAGATTTAGAGCCTGGTCCGTCAATGGACTTCATGAAGTTGAAGAAACACCTCACCAACCTGCCAATCAATGTTCGTTCTTATAGTCACTCTTCACTGGAAAAGGACCTTAATTTTCCTCAGTTTCTCAGAATTTTCTAGAACCCAAATGGATAAGTGTACTGTTATATATAATTGAGAGTCATTACATTTCTCGTTACATCTGGATGCAATGACATTTAATAGCTATCAGAGAAGTTACTGAGTCAAGCCATTCTGCAAACATAGAGCGGAACACAACAAGCAGTGAGAAACCAGGTAAATCACGATGGCTCCCTTCATTAGGCAGGAATTACCATTAGACTAGAAGATGCTTTCGAGAAAATGGCCACAGTAGTTTTAGGAAAAGTTCCCAACAAATAGTTTGTTTGAGTTGTTCCAAATTTTACAATGAAGAAATCACTACTCTATCACACACACTATTTTATTTCTTCTCCAAACACATTTTAGCCTGATACAAGAATATAAGTTAAATCATTCTGAAAAAAAAATTTTGAGTCTGCAGCTCTAGGTATTTGAAAATATTCAAAAGAAGGTTTCACAACTTTTAAAGGGCATTATGGTCATTTTTGCTAAATAAAAATGAGCCCTCAAGAAAATACTATTTTCGGGTGACAAAGTGATAATGAAAGAAATGTGCTTAAAATGGACAACAAATATGCCTTTCAAACTGGAATGATTAAATAAAGATATGCCTGTGGAAGTGATTGAAACTAGAGAAGTGCTGAAATTCAGGGCTGTGCTCAGAACATCTAAATAGCTTTAGCAATGTCTGCCAGGAAAATCAAACTTCATTTAAAAATTTTTCTTAGAATTTCTTCATGTCAGTGACATTCTGTGTGTGAGGGCTCCGTTAGCATACAATCTAACAGAAGCTGTGTACAGCTGATTGGGGAAAGAATACCATGGTTTACTCTGGTATTTTAAAATGTGCTATCCTCTCCTTGTGTTCTGAATATTTCTGTTCATGGAAATGTGATTTTTTTTTAACAAGAGCATTTCTTTATGACATTTTAGATCTTAGACATGCAATTTGCCCTACTAAGCCCAAGCAAAGGGCTTTTAAAAGAATAAAGCAAAAATAACGTGTAGCTCCAGAGTCATGTGACTGGAAGTGGTTTCTAACCTTGATATTTTTCTTTGACAATGAAAGAAAAGAATCAATGGGTCACAATTATTTCCTGAACATCAAGGCAAAAGGAATGATGGGGGAAAAGTACGTCCATGTGTGACATATTCACATTTGTAGTCTCTATAATGGAATAGATTTTTAGTTACTTTTATCATTCATGGTTTTAAGTTTGTACAGTCATGCTCCACATGGCGATGTTTTGGTCAAAGATGGATTGCATATATGACAATGGTCCCATAAGATTATGATACTGTATTTTTACTGTATCTTTTCTTTGCTTAGCTATGTTTTGCTATTTACCATGGTGTTACAATTGCCTACAGTATTCAGTACAGTAACATGCTGTGCAGCTTTGTAGCATAGGAGCAGTCGGCTATACCAGATAGCCTAGATGTGTCATATAGACCATCTAGATTTGTGTAAGTACCCTCTACAATGGTCACACGACAAAATCGCCTAGCCATGCATTTCTCAGTACATGTCCCAGTCGTTAAGTACATGTATGGCTATAGTACCTTTTTATAGCAAGATTTTTTTTTCCTGTGTGATCAATGATGAAGTACACAGAATTTGATCAGTTCCTGCATAAGCCTAGATAAGGCATCTCTCTTTTACAATGTGATGGTGGATATTCATTTTCTCACAAAATTTCAAGAGACTTTTACAGTGATTTCATTGATCTGTTTGCTCGCACACCGAGAGAAGTACAATGGGAAAAAAGTGACAAGAAGATTTTCATTATTGGTTGAAATAGTTTTGAGAAACTGAAAGCTTATAGGTTGGACTCTCATACATTTGAAAGAAAATAAAATTGGATCCTATGTTACGCTATACAGGTCAATGTTCTGCCAAAAAGTTTGTTTGGATTAACTCAATTTTACTATGATGAATGTACCTCTCTATTCATATCCACAATTTTATCACCCCGTCTAATATAAATAATATCCTGATAGAGTAAAGATATAAACTTTAACGGTATGATAAAATTACATATAAAAATGTGAGAAACTATATACACAATCTGTGGCATTGGGAGGATTTTTAACCAAGATGGTATACCAGAGACCATAAGAGAAAAAAATAGATATTCCATTATTTATGAATAATATTTGCATAGGAAAAGATGCCACAGACACAGTAAAGAGAAACTTATAGATTTGGAAAAGATATTTGCAATTCAGAAGTTAATAAATACGACAAAGCTCTTATAAATTGATAAGAAAGTGACAAAAATTCACTTAAGAAGTGGGCAAAGAATTTGAAGTAGCAATTCACAGAGAAGCAAATCTAAGCAAACATTTCCAAAAAATATTCAAATTTACTTGTCAGAAAAACAAATGCAAATTATGGTTAAAAAATGAGATATCACTTTAAAACCATCACAGTGCCTAAAGTTAAAAAGACCTAGAACACCTGTGTTCAGCCAATAAAGAAATAGGAGATTTTTTTTTGGAAAGCAAGATAACATTATCTGGTAAAATAAACACACACACACACACACACACACACAATTTATTGATAGACAATGTCTACAGCTCTCCAAAATTGATTTTTTCTCTTCTTCTTGGGCATGTGTCTAGATCAAATTTTCTGGCCTCACTTGACTGAATTCCAGCCAATGACTGTGAGCAGGATGGTGTGTGCCCATCCCAGGCCCAGCCCATATAAACTTCCCATGCTTGGTGTGTGCTCCTCTATGCTCTTTTCTCCTTCAAGCGGAGTAGGCTGGTGCGCTAGGGAGCCTATAAAGATGGCAGAGCCTGAGTTACACTGCCTCGCCTGGTCCAACTGACACACGCTTTGACCTAGTAATTCATCTCTTGGGCATCTGTCCTAAGGAATGAAAAGCACCAGTGTGTATGGAAATGTGTACAAGGATAATTCTTGCAGCATTATTCATAGTTGTTAGAATTTTAAAAAACTGGAAACAAATGGAATGCCTGTGAATAGGGATAGAATGAATAAATTATGGTAAATCCACGCTTTAGAATATTTTGTAGTCATTAAAAAGAGTAAGTTAGGATGACACCATTTGACTTGAATGGATTTTCAAGAACTTTTGTTGAAAGAGAAGAGCAAGCTGTAAGAAGGGTATTGACTGTCTGTATTAGTCTGTTCAGGTTCCCATAACAAAATATCACAGACTAGATAGACGGCTTAAATAGCAGAAATTTATCTTCTCACAGTTCTGGAGGCTGGAAGTCTGAGATCAGGTGCCATGGTGATTGGTTTCTGGTGACGGCTCTCTTCCTGTCTTGTGGATGGCCGCCTTCTCACTGTGTCCTCACATGGCAGAGAGTGAGAAAAAGCTCTATCTTCTCCTTCTTACAAGGCCACAGTCCTATCAAATGAGAGCCTAACCCTTATGACCTCATTTAATCTTAATTATCCCCTAAAGACACTATCTGCAGGGATAGTCACATGGAGGTTTAGGGCTTCCACATGTGAATTTTGAGGGGGACATTATATTCTCATTTTCATAAACTAATCAAAGACCCAAACATCTCATATATGTATATATGTTGTATACATATAGATATATATTCATTTAATATAATTATAAATGCATGAAAACAATATACCTGTCTATATCCTCAATTGTAAGATGGTTTCCCTGGGTCAATGTTGGGTGTGGGGGATGGAGGGAGAGTGCCAATATTTAGAATTTTACCCATTAGGTAAACATAGAAATAAAAATTATAAAGAGTACAAGCCAGGTGAGGTGGCTCATGCCTCTAATGCTAGCATTCTGGGAGGCCAAGGTGGCAGGCTCGCTTGAGCTCAGGAGTTCCAGACAAGCCTGAGCAAGAGAGAGACCCCCTTCTCTACTAAAAATAGAAAAAATAGCCAGGTTGCAAGCCTGTAGTCCCAGCTACTTAGGAGGCTGAAGCAGGAGGATCACTTGACCTCAAGTTTGAGGTTGCAGTGAGCTATGATGGCACCATTGTGCTCTACCCCAGGCAACAAAGCAAAACTCTGCCTCAAAAAAAAAAAAAAAAAAATTAAAAAGAATACATACCAAAAAAGTAAATGTAAATTTATAATCAATCAACGTTCATATGTAAAACAAATCAACAACAAAGTTAGCTCTTACATGTGTACATTTATTTATTTTTTTATCAGGGACCTTGCTATGTTGCCCAGGCTAGAGGGCAGTGGATATTCATAAGCATAATCATAGCTCACTGCAGTCTCAAATTCCTGAGCTCGGGTGATCTTCCTGCCTCACCCTCCTGAGTAGCAGGGACTACAGGCACACACCACCATGCCTGGCTAACTTTTTAATTTTTTGTAGAAATGGGGTCTCATTGTGTTGCCCAGGCTGGCCTCAAATTCCTGGCCTCAAGTGATCCTCCTGCCTCAGCCTCCCAAAGTGCTGGGATTACCTCCGTGAGCCACTGCACCAGACCTACATGTGTACACTTTTAAAACAGTTCTCTCTGTGCTACTTGAAAACTTGTTCCTCTCTTCCTCTCTCTCTACTTAATTGTATTAAAATGAGATATGTACCTGAAACTTACCTCTTGGCATTCGAATTTTATTAATCACTGATTTGTAGAAATTGCTCTCATGCAAAAGTAAGGGAGAAGAAGCAGTGGAATGAGAAACACAAGTACAAAAGGAATACATTTGTAAACATTCTATGCACCTCCCATGTTCCCACCTGAAGGATGAAGTAAGAATATTAAGCTTCGGTTTTGTGGAGGATGTTCATCATCTTAAAAGAGACCTGAGTATGTAAGTAAGCAAGCATTTACCAAGAACAGATATAATTCTGCCGTGTACAAATTATTCACCAAGACAAAGCACTTAGGGCAAGAGGTAATAATGAGATTGAGGTTTTTTATTTTAGTTTTTTCATTTGGGCACATGCCCAGACAGATAAGGTCAAAGGTTTAATGACTCCAGATGTAGGTTTGGTTGAACGGCCTACTTAGGACACTAGCCTGTCCTTCGTTAGAATTTTTGCCCTCTTCTGGTCCACAGTTAAACAAGATTCCTTTAGCCAAGAGAGAAAAAATGACCTTGCCGATCTCAGACTTCACTGGCAATGCCAAAGCCCCAAGGTAATCTTATGCCAAGGCAAGACCAAATAGCCGCAGAAGCTAAGGACGGTAGCCAGTTTGCCATTGATGGCACACCTAACGTTTTCTTTTCTATTAAATTTTCAGGGACAGTGCAAGCTAGAAACACAATCACATGCTGTCTGTCCTCACATTTTCTGCCTTCCGTCTTAGTCTACCCTTCCAGAACTTACAGGGCTGTGCTTAGTCTGGCTTTAGAAGTAATTGTTTGTTGCAGGGTTAATTGGGAACTTAAGTTTGGAAAAAAAATTCCTGCTTCTTGCTTGTTTTCACAAGTAACTCTACTGGTGGAATTAATTTGATGATTGATTCTGTTAAGGGTAAAGACATGGTTATTAATTAGCCACTCTTCTATGATGAAACCATTCGGTTATCTGAGACCTACTTATTATTAAAAGTATAGATTATATAATATTTACCTCTCAGAGATGCTGTAAGTTTGTGATTTTTACAGTAATGTGCCTGTAAGTATTATGGAGACAGTACAGGTTAGTCAAATGGCATTTAGTAGCTGTGCAATCTTGGTCAAATTACTTATTTTCCAGGCATGGTGCGTTGGCTCATGCCTGTAATTCTAGCACTCTAGGAGGCCGAGGCAGGAAGATCGCTTGGGGTCAGGAGTTCAAGACCAACCTGGGCAGAGCGAGACCCCATCTCTACTAAAAATAGAAAAATTAGCCAGGTGTGGTGGCCCACGCCTGTAGTCCCACCTACTCGGGAGGCTGTGAGGCAGGAGGATCTCTTGAGCCCAGGAGTTGGAGGTTGCAGTGAGCTGTGATGATGCCACTGCACTCTAGCCTGGGTGACAGAGAGAAACTTTGTCTCAAAAAAAAAAAAAATTCCTTGTTACTCTGATTAACTTAGCCCTCCTGATCATTACAATTACATAGCACGAAAATGTATTTAAAAACATAGCTCAACTAACAAAAATGAGGTGGGGAGAGAAAATGGGAGACAGTTTTTATCAGCTGAGAAAGGAAGAAATAGAATCTAATATATTGCATATATATGTAATCTTTAATATTTAAAGATAAAATATATATTAAAAATAATGCCACAAACTTTTAGAAGTTTTTCATTATTATTTTTAAATAATTATATTAGTTAATGATTTTTTTCACTGTAAGCATCAGAGACAAACTAAATTAAACTTTAAGAAAAAAATGCACTAATAGGAAGATAACAGAGTACATCCCAAAATCAAAGGAAAAAACCTGAAGAATCAGGCATCAGAAAGACAGGAGTTGAAATAGCTTTGGGGAACTAGATAGCCAGAATTAAAGGAAAGTTTCTTGAGAGAACCACACTCATTGAATAAGCTTTGACTATTTTCTCTCTTAGTGTTACTCCACTCAAGATTCAAGTATCTGGGAACATGCACTGATTTGTCCCTGCTAAAACTAAGATTTGTCAGGGCACCTTGACTGACACCCCTACCCAGAGTGCATACAATGGAGCTAGCTTGTTCTCCAACTTAAAACAACAGCAGAAGGAGGAGGTAAAAGAGTAGATGTCGGCCGGGCATGGTGGCTCACGCCTGTAATCTTAGCACTCTGGGAGGCCGAGGCAGGTGGATCACTTGAGGTCAGGAGTTCGAGACCAGCCTGAGCAAGAGCAAGACCCCCGTCTCTACTAAAAATAGAAAGAAATTATCTGGCCAACTAAAATATATATAGAAAAAATTAGTCGGGCATGGTGGCACATGCCTGTAGTCCCAGCTACTTGGGAGGCTGAGGCAGTAGGATCGCTTAAGCTCAGGAGTTTTAGGTTGCTGTGAGCTAGGCTGACGCCATGGCACTCACCCTAGCCAGGCCAACAAAGTGACACTCTTGTCTCAAAAAAAAAAAAAAGAGTAGATGTCTATTCCTACAATAAGAAAAGGCTGTTAAGAGCAAATATCTCTCATTTATAAAAAAAATTCTTCTATATTCAGAAAATCTTGCAGTTTTATTTCAATTAATTTTCTTAAAAATTTTGAGTAATTTTAAGGAAAATTATATGTGCAGTGTAATCTCTTTTTTTTTTTTTTTTTTTTTTTTGACAGAGTCTCACTGTGTTGCCCAGTCTAGAGTGCCATGGCGTCAGCCTAGCTCACAGCAACCTCAAACTCCTGGGCTCAAGTGATCCTCCTGCCTCGGCCTCCCAAGAGTGCTAGGATTACAGGCATGAGCCACCACACCGGGCCCAGTGTAATCTCCTTATTTAAAGAAAGTATTTACATTGAAGAAACCTGACAAACACTACCTCAGACAGGTGATCATGCTGAATATCAACAGTGACAAGTCATGTTGACAGCACATGCCCTTGATATGATGTGATGAAGCGGCACTTTACCTCTGTGCTCTTCCTCCTGAAAACCTCAGTCTAATCATAAGAAAAACATCAAACAAATACCAATAAAGGGACATTCTACAAAATACCTGATTAGTATTTCTCAAAACTGTCAAGGTTATCAAAAATGAAAAAAGTCTGAGAAACAGTCATAGCCGAGAGGAGATCAAGGTGACACGATGCATAAATGTAATGCAGTGTCCTGGATGAAATCCCAGAGCAGAAAAGGACCTTAGGAAGAAAAAAAAACACTAAGTAAATAGGAGTAAAGTATGGACTTTGGTTAATAACAATGTATCATACTGGGGTGGAATGCTAATAACAGAAGAAACTGGGTGCAGAGGATATGGAAATTCTATTATGTCTTTAAAATTTTTCTGTAAATCTAAAAATATTTGAGCAATTAAATCTTATTTTTAAAAAATCTTATTTCTCTCACTTTATCATCTTATCTATGCCACTCCACTGGGGATGCCCAAAAGTATATTCACCAACCTCCTCTGCAGTGATAACCCTCAAATCATTATTTTTAGTTTAGATTCTTCCTTGATACACACACACAAATAAATGCATATATCATATGTATGATCTATGCATACATACATGCATACATCATATTGCTAGACAAACATCTCGATCTGGACATCTTTCCAGCATATAAAACTCAACGTATCTCTTGGTAAGAAATAATTGATGACAGTGTGACAATGTGCTGTAGGAGCATGCTCCTAATATCATGTATTAACTCATTTGATGAAAGTTCATATGCAGGCACTGCTGTAGATACCGTAGACTTATAGGTAAAGAAGACACACACACGTCCTGTTGTCAAGAAGTTTAGAGTATGTTGAGAGAGGCACATGTTAGCAAATCTCATAACAGTATGAACTCTGAAATGAAGTTAAATTTGTCCACATACTGCACCTTGTGCATACCTTTATTGCAGCACCTGTCACACTCCATCTCACTTATGAAGTCACATATTTGTCATTCCGACTACATTGTACCTATTGTAGATCCTCAATAAAAGTTTGTGGAAACATCTGTTTATTTTTTGTCACTTCACTTGCGGAATGTTTAATGAGTGAGAAGACTGAACTCACATGCTTATTCATGTTTATGTCCCTAAGGGAGATGTGGTCAAGTAACAGGCAGACGGTTAGCTGTGATTCTATCCCAGGCTCCCATCAACCTTTGGCATGAATCTGACTATGCTATGCCTTAGTTGCTCCTTAGTAAGGGCTACGGCGACCAACTGTCCCAGTTTTCCAGGAAATGTCTTTGTTTTAAGCATTCACTGTCCCACATTTCAAAACAAAACAAAACCCAGTCCTGGACAAACCTGGGTGGTTGATTGATCCAGAAAAGCCCCTACAGAATTCTGGAGCATGTTCTGGAACATATTTGCCTTCTTCATTGTTCCAAAAACTGTAAGAATAAAGTGATCTAGTGAATGTTGATGAAAACACTCCCTGAGCATTTACCACGTCCATCTCTTCATGGGATTCACCTTGTTTAACCCTCGCGACGACCCTGTGAGGTAAGAATCATTACCGTTGCCATTTGACAGATGATGAAAGTAGGCACAGAACATTCAACCATAGAACTGAATTTCAAACCCAGGGCTGTCCAAAGCTTGTCTTCAGCTCTTAGCTTTCATGTTTAAATACAGCGAAATGGCAAGTCATGTTGTTACTGAGTTTTTTTCCAACTCTGAGAAACTTCCAAGTCTGCCCCAAGTCAACTACACTTTCAAAGCACATCCCCCACTAAAAATAAGTTAGTCTGTGCGAACAATGCAGATCTGCCTCAAGCAATTAGTTTTCTCAGAATAAATACATGTGAGGCCTCTTCAGTCTAATTGCAATGAGTTAATCAATTTGGAGAAGAACTGACCATTGCACTCCTGTGGAGGAATTTTTGTTTGTTTGTTTGCGTAGCTCATAATTAGCTACTTCTGTGGAATGATTCTGGCTACAGTTGCTTTCTCCAAGCATCTGATTTAAACATTTATAGTTTCTCAGATTCCACGGGCTTGGGCGAGCTTTTCCAGACAGGTTAGTGATTTCGAGTTTGGCAAGTACTTTGACTTTTCAGTCTGTTTTGAGTGAAAAATCAATTCATACTCTTTGCAAACATGTGACAGCATAAATCAGGCAATTGAGCTCCCTCCTAAAACACAATAGGAGCTTGTTTCATTTTGCTGAGGAGATGGACAAAACACTTTCTACTAGTTTCAAACATATTCCTGTCATACCATGGCAATTTGACAAGCGTACTGTTCTACCATCCTTAATTTAACAGATGATAAAAACAGAAGAAAGAGAGGTTAGATTATCTGTCCAGGGCAGCACAGAGGAAGGCAGGAATGGAGGCAAGTTCAGAATTCACAGGTCCTAAACATTCCGACCATTCTGGGCTTCTTAACGTCTCTCCGCAGCATCTCTGGTATTTGATGTTGAAATTTTACGTCATCCGTTGTCCTCACTAACCTACTCAGAGAGTCTTCTCATTCAGATATCTTTTAATTAAAGATGGTCTGGAGAAAGTGGAGGCTTCAATCAAAACTCCAAAACAGTTGGGTGCTACAAAACTAATTTAAAATGGAATAAAGTAGAAAATAAAATAACTGGTTACCAAATTACACTATTTAGGCTTGAGATGGCAAGTAATTCTAGTGATTATGAAATCATTGATGAAATCTGGCTATTTAAAAAAAAAAAACATAAGGCAAAATAGAGTTGACCTTGGGAATATATCATTTTTCACCTCTGTCCTGGAAAAACTGATAGTAAACTTAAGAGAATATTCCGTTATAGAAAACTAACAATCACTAAAAATATGATTTTTTTGTACCCTCTGGTTTTACTTGCAAATTCTAACTTTGTTTATGTCATCTCTTTGCTAAATACATACATTCCGAAACACTCAGCTATTCCCTTCTCAATACTCTGATAAGGAATTATTCTGACTTGCATTTTTCAGCTGCTTAGCTAGATTTTATCAAAGGAGGCCTTGTGTTTTTCACCACAGTAGACTAAATTTCAGAGAGTTTTTAACAATCTTCCCCACCCTCCAACATCTGGAAAACCTCGCAAGTTTTATTTGGGCTATATTTTTTTTCTTTCTATTTTGCGTTTCAACCCGGCAGCATCCTCAGTGTGAAGGATTGTGAGGTGAACTTCTCTACCGGGAAAATCGCTTAAATTTGAACTGAACTAGAGGGCAACTTTGCCCAGAAACAGGGTCCTCAGCTGAGTGTGGACACTTACTTATTTTTGGTGTGATCCTAAATCACTGTGACCCTCTTCTCCAGAATGAAATCCATTGGCTTAAAATAGGGTCAATCTAATGTTCGGGGCAACCCCAGTGACTGGCTCGTACAGACTCTCCTGCCTGTTAGATCATTTTGAGGAAGGGATTACTGAATTCATGTTACATAAAATTGGTCAATTCTGTGGCAGGTATGTTGTGGTGACCCCTACTAATTAATTTAGTTGAGATCAAAATCATTCTAAATTAGTATCAGGAACCTGATGACAGGAATTTAATAATGTGCAGTGGCATTTAGTTTTCAGAGCAACTTTTCACCTGAGCATCTCATAACCATTCAGATAAAGGCCTGTTTGCATTCTCCTCGCCATCACCGCAACCTGATTCTAAAGGCGTAGTGGGGTAAACTCAAAAGTATGCAAGTGTCTTTGTAACTTATGAAAGGGTAAACTTTGAGCGGGATGGCTTGAGAACAGCTCAAAATATCACCACATGTTTTTTAAACCTGAAGTCCCGTGGAGTGTTTCCCAGATACAGTATACATGTACAGACCATCCCTGACCCATCAGTGGTCCAACTTAATGATTTTTTTAATTTTACGATGGGTTTATCAGGAAGTAACTCCATCATAAGTCAAAGAGCATCATGATGGAGGATGGTTTGACTTACAATTTTTCAACTTTACAATAGGTTTATTGGGGTATTAAACAGCATGTTTGACATGATATTTTCGACTTACAAATGGTTTATCAGGATGTAGCCCCATGGTAAATTGAGGAGCACCTGTATAAAGTTAATGCCAGCTCCCAAATTTGGGGGAACCATTCTTATATTTTCAGGTAATTTTCACATTATGATTTCTTCTTTTTCAAGGTTGAGGCTGAGATCTCACCTTTCTGTTTTCTGCGAAGGTGAGGTACAGTCACGTGACCTAGGTTCCAACAATCAGATGAAACTAAGACAATGACTTCTCTGCAGCAAAGAACAAGGAATGGGGAATGAGGCATATTCAAGCAACCAATTTGCTGATAGGTGTAGAAGAACATGGCACAGGGACATTGACCTATAAGATAGAACAGGGTTGGGCCCTAGAAGTAACTTTCTGAGGCTCAACATTCCTCTTCCCTAGGGAAGGGCTATGCTGTCCCTGGAGAAGTGGCATCATGCCTGCGAGCAGTCCAGGGGCATTATTTGGATTTTTTTCCTGATAGTGTGGCTTCTGAGCCTAACTTGCTGGCCCTCATGGTGATTATGTGAACTTCAGAGTACAATTTAATAAATTTGTATACTGCTTAAACTAGCTGGAGTGGATTCTGTTGCTTGCAATTAAGAATTCTTACAAATTCAGATGGGATCAGAAGTGCTTGCAGACAACAAACGGTCAAGGAAATCGGAATCTATGGATTGACTGGACAGTTTGGTCTGATTGGTTTTGCAAACAAAACACAATTCATTTGTTATTAGTAAATGGAGCTTTGGCAGCAGATGGCAAAAAGTGGCAAAACACTTAACAAAATTGTAACTGTGCTCACCTGGAACTAAGTATCCATGGAGGGAAAATTACCATGCCCTAAAACATTATTAAAGGCACAAGGAATACAAAAGCAGTGGACCAGGAATAGTATTTCAAACTGTACTAGAGGGTGGAAGGAAAGAATGACCAGATCAGACTACTAAATTCTAGGCTCAATTCTAGGATCAATCAGATCAAGTGAATGCTCAAAAAAACCTTTGACTAATAGGTTAGGAAAAGGCTTTTTTTGATGTTGGATTTCTCTTGTATACAGGAAGACACTGATCACTAATAGTCCCGTAAATAAATTAATTGGTGCCCGTAATACCTTTCATCATAATCCATGACTTTGCAGTAGAAATTATTTTTAAGGCACTTGCCTGCCTCAGTCTAACAAGAACTAAACAAGTTCACAAAATTAGGTTTTGCTTCAGGTTTGGGGTCTTCCACTTTCCTTTTTCCTTAAAACCTATTTGACGCTATTCTAATAGTCAGAATGCAGACATGCAAAGTTATTTCTTGATGAACTCAAAACTTAATCTGACAAGAGGAAAAAATCTTTCAATTAAATAGGTGTCTGCTTTGATAAGTACCAAACGGCCAAGCTGATTTCATTTTAAGAAAATACTAAAGCGACCTGTTAGTCTGGATTGACAACATGGACCAAACATTGACTTTTCTAGCAAGTGTGCATTCAGTTGTTTTTCAACTCATCAAATGAATATTTTTTAAAGGACTAAATATGCTTTCTCATTTTGTATCTCTGCTTTGTGTCTATGTCTATGCTTTTAAAAGGAAAATGCTGCTACCCCCAATAAAATAGCATAATCATTTAGTAGGGTTGGAAAAAATGCTAAAATGTGGCAATGATCTATTAATCTGAACCTGAGGCCTTGTAGAGCTCTCAAGTTTCTATACTATTTATAAAAGAAATTAATCTACATGATGTAATTTTACATTCTATTTATATCATTATTCTTTATACAACATAAACACAGAACTCTGTGATGTTATTACATGTCATAAATGTCATCATAATTTGTCTTTACACATCATAAATATCTTAGTTTGTGACATTATTACACCTTCGGGTGTCTCTTTCCATATTTATGATAATTACATCAAAGTATTTACTATAATTATGTCATTTGATGAAATTACAGTAATTACTTCAAAAAATGATAGCCCATGACTAATGAATTAAAATAGCATGGAAATTCACATTAAAAATGACATTAAAATAATGCTAAGGATCTGAGATAACCCACAAGAGCAAGAACATTCATTACTGAGTTTTTAACCTTCAAACTGGGCTCTACAGGTTTCCCCTTGTTGAGGATTTTCTCTTTACCGAGGACTGGGAGATGATTTGTAATGGCACAGTAAATCATCAAGACATTAAAAAAAAAAACAATTGAAACCCAATTGCCAGCATTATTTTTGGCAAATTGGCCAAACCAAAATATAATTTAAAAAAATAACTTGCTAACCATCATAGAGGATCATTCAAATCGTCCTCAATTTGTATTCTCATTCATTCTCTTTCACTCTATTATTTCCAGTATGTCAAAAACAGGCTTATCTAAACTGTACTATATGTGCTAGGTAACAGACTGGGTATACACTGGACTCACGAAGAACTTGTTTTTCAAGCTGGAATTCGTATTCATATATCACAAGACATGGAACTGGTAAGGACCAAGAAATCGTTTCATTCAGCCTCTGCCTTCAGATAGATTATGCTTCACAATGGCTGAGAGATGGGGCTTTCTGTTCTTAGCAGTTTCCATGGAATAAGGCGTGGAGGAGCACGGGAACGGATGGACAGTGAGACCAAAGGGGACAACGACCAGGAGAGGGAAGTAGGATGAGGCCAGGGAGGAGAGAAGGCAGAAACAGCATGAGCGAGAAGCCTAATAGGAGGACAAGAAAGCTTTTGAAATAAGGGGTTCGGGAGGGGTGAACCTGGGGAAATGAGGACCTAGGAAGGAAGCGGGCATTCCTGGGAAAATCCATTTTAAGATTGACCTTTTGTTAGTGTGGAGAACAGCTTTCCATCTACTGCTCGACAGCATGAACACTCTTCCCCAACAAGCTTAGCTTGCCTCCCCAAAGTTGCCTTTCCAACCTCACCATAGGCATTTTCTCCTCCTTCTAGATACCACGCCTTTCACATTTTGATATAAACATTTCTACATCAAATAAACATTCAAGTGCCTACTAGGTACTGTTCTAGAACCTGGGAGTTGCATACATCATGAATAAAGCAAAACATTCTGCCCTTATGGAGCTTATATAGGAAGAAAATAAAATTAGAGATCAAGAGGAAAAAAAAAACCCAAATAAATAATTGTACAGTCTTGCAGTATGTAATACATGCTATTAATATAATATGATAACATGGTGCTAAGTAGGATTGAGAATGCTGGAAAAGGGTGGGGAACATAGAGTCACCAATTTTAATAAGATTGTGGTTTCTAAATAGGCCTGACTGAGAAAGTGACATCAGAGCAAAGATTGAATAAATAGGGAGGGAGCTACAGGCATATCTGGAGGAAGAGCACTGTAGGAGGAGAGAAGAGCTAGGAAAAGATTTGAGGCAAGAGGCTGCCTGGTGTGTTGGAAGGCCGGGGGCCGGGAAGGGAGCAGGAATAGGAGATAGAGACAGAAAGGTGGAGGCAGGGTTTACTTTTAGACAGTGTCATTAGACATCTAAGTAGATGTGTAAAATAGGCAGCTAGTTATTCAAGTTCAGGGATGCAAATTTGAGATTCATCAACTTAGAGATGCTGTTTCAGGCCATGAGAAGAGACAAGGTTGTGTAGAGAGTGATGGACTAGAGCAAGGTGCAGATGGACTAGAGCAAGGTGCAAGGTCTGTACTTGCTTAGGGGAGCCCCAACGATAGATAATTGCTCAGAGAGAAGAGCAGGAGGCAGCAGAGGTGACTGAAATAGAGTGGCCAGGTAAGAAAATGGGAGAGCGCTATTCTGATTCATAGCCCCATAAAGGCAGTATTTAAAGGGGAGAGAATGATCAACTGCCAAGTATTTCAGTAGCGCAGTGACAGGGCTAAAGTAGACTGTTGGACACAGCCCCGAAATGGAATGCTTCCGTTCTCTCTGATCTAGACATCCATATGCTAATTATCCATCCTTTGAATCCCAATTCGCCATCCTACTAAACAAAAATAATAGTGGGCATAAAATGCTTTATATTTCACAAAGCCTTTTTATATATCAGTTCATTACATTCTCATTGCAACCTTGGATAGTGCAGACAATGAAATGGAAATGCAGAACAGTTTAAATGACTCATGAAGTCTCAAATCGAAGTGTTTAAACTGGAATTCTTTTCTGTATAGACACTTCAGATAACATCCCTTTGAAGCTCCTCCTGCTCTTCCAGAGTCCTCACTCTCTGTCCTGTTTCTGACTTCCTATATCCCTCCTGACTCCATATATCAGAGATTCCCAAGGTGTGGACCATTGACCCTGCGCCTCCCAAGTGCTCTCACAAGATCAACAATATCAAAAATGTTTTCATAATTATACTAAGACATTATTTGGCTTTTTCTCATTCATTCATGAATATAGCATGGAGTTTTCCAGAGAGTACATGACATATGGTATTGCAACAGAATTAATGTAGATGCAGAGAATTCAGCTGACTTCTATTAATTTGGATATTAAAGAAATTTGAATAAATATCAAACAATGTGACTCTTCTTCCTTATTTCTGTTCCGACAAATAAGTTAACTTTTCCTTAAAATAAAGTCTGACTATTAACATGTAATGACCTTTAACTATTTTAAATGAACTAATGAATTCTTTAAAAGTTTTGTTTTAACTTTTAAGGTGGCAAATATCAATAGATGTTCCTACATAAAAGAAAGTTCTATGGGATAATCAATAATTTTGATATCCACTGCTGTTTGGGTCCGTGCTACTCTGCCTTGCATTCTCTTGCATAATGGTAGGTATTTATTTCAGTTGCCTTTCGTTTAATCCCAATTTGTCTTCCCAGATCATTAGCTCTTTAAGTCGTAGAGACTATCCTTTTTATATTTTGGCTCCCCCTAGGAATATTCCTATTTCTGGGTAGTTAAACAATTTCCAGTTAATACCTAAAGAATTTTTATAGATTAGCCAATTTCCCAAATTCCTTTACTGGTTAGTTAAAAAAAAAAAAAAACACTCAACTTTCTGGTTGTAAGTTCATTGTTTCTGGAGATAGCTTCTCTTAAGAATTCATTTATTTAACAAGTATGTATTAGCATATGTTGCAGCCCAGTGGAAAACACCACCAAGATGGATGAGACCACAGTCACTGCCTGCCAGGCATTTATAACTCAGTAGGAAAAATAAGACGAGGTATCTCATCAGGAGACCTGGTATGTCCTTGATTCTAAAGATGCTCTTTTCCCTGCCCCACATATCCTAACATTTCTCTAATAAAATGAATCTTATACCTGAGGACATCTTAACATTTTGTCATGGTTTAAATGGCAAAATGTTTCTTCTTCTTTAGAAATATATAAAATAGGGTGGATCTTATAATCAATTGAACTTTTGATGTAACAAAATGTATTAGGTCATTACATATGAAACGTCCAATTTTGAATCAAAAGTATAGTTTACAAGAAGCAGTACAATTAATCAAACTATGCGCCTAAACTATCAACACAATTTTGTCATCTTAACGGTAGCTTGTTTATGCCAGCAGTGAAGCCTGGAGAGCGAGGGGAGATGAAATCACGAAAGGCGTTTTCCACAGCTTGTTGTGAATTGAACATTTTTCCTTGCAAGAAGTGGTCCAAAGCCTGGAAGAGGTGGTAGTCAGTTGGTGCAAGGTTTCGTGAATACGGTGAATGACAGAGAGTTTTCAAGTCCAGCTTCTGTAGTTTGAGCAGCATTGTTTGTGCAACATGTGGTTGAGCATTGTCTTGCAAGAGCATTGGCCTGTACTCTATTGACCAATCTCAGCTGCTTAATCGCAAACATCCTCATCATTTTATCCAACTGGTCATCCGATTTCATCATCTGCTGTAATCGGCTGAGAGGTTTCATGAAGCTGTAGTGGATAATACCAGCACTGGACCACCAAACAGACACTATTAGCTTTTTTTTTTTTTTTTTTTTTTTTGGTGAATATTCAGTTTTGGACTGTGTTTCAGCAGTTCATCTTTATCCAACCATTGTGTCAAATACTTGCAATTGTCAAAAAGAATTCATTTTTCATCACATGTAACAATACAGTATAGAATTGGTTTGCCTTTATGTCATGACAGCAAAGAAAGGCAAGCCTCCACACTATTTCTCTTCTGTTGCTAGTTTAATTCATGTGGTACCCATCTATCCAGTTTTTTTACCTTGACGATTTGTTTCACATGGTCCAATATTGTTGGAATAGTAACGTCAAACCTTGCTGCTAATTCATGCTTAGACTGAGATGGATTCACTTCCACTACAGCTTTCAGCTCATCATTATCCACCTTGATCTCAGGTTGCCTACGTGGCTCATTTTCAGGATTATAATCACCAGAATGGAACTTCTCAAACCATCAATGTACTGTGCCACATCCTTTCCAAACACTTCGCTATATTTCAAGCTCTCTGTGCTGCATTGGTTCCACGATGGAACTCACTTCGAAAATAACATAAATTTTTGACTTATCCATGGTTTTACAAAAATTGCTCTAAAAAAAATATGAAAGATAATGTCAAGCCAAAATGTGTGTTTACAAGACTGAGGATGTACTTTCACAATAAACGTAAAACAAGAAGTGTCAACGTGATATATCAGAGATATCAACTGTCAAACCTAGTACTTAAGGAAATCAGACATTTCATACTTAATAACCTAATACTATAAACACGATCAAATATAGAAAACTCAATGTGACAAATACCAAAACAAAACAAATGCCTAGAAGAGTTTTGGGAAAAACAGATCTACATATTCAGGTAATTGTGCAACTATTTTTCTCTTAGTTGTTTCTTCACAGATTCCAATTATTTCAAACTTGTTATCATTTTATTTTACTTCTCTGCATTATCCCCAAAATATACAGCCTTCAAATCAACATTTTACATCAAACTTTCATCAAAACTTCTAATAGTTTAATTAACACTGAGAAAGAATTGCCTGTCCTAGGTCCTCCATAATTTGTCCAGAAAGTTTCCGTTACAGCCACACTTGGTGTATAGAAGAAAAGACCTGAAGTTCTCATATTTGGACAGTATATTAAGAAGAAAGTGACTGAAAATTGTTTTTTTTTTTATATTTTGTCCACCATATCCTTTCTGCTTGGTTCCTACCAAGACCCCCACACAATTTACCATGTAGATTTCTTAATATTTCTAGAAAGTGAATTAAGGGATCAAAAAGTCATTATTACAATAACTTTCAATTCACTAACTTATTAGTTGGAGCCAATTAGTTGGAACAGCAGCTAATCATTTCCATAAGTAAGGTCGTATTTTCTCTCCTCCTTTCTGGGAGGAAGAGAAAAAATGTAAGAATTCAAGCTCATATTAATAAGATCGCATATTTGTGAACAAAACAAGTTCATAGGGATTGTAGACCCAGTCTAATCTCATCTACCATCCAAACAATTTATTATTATGAACATACGGCAATGTAACAAATTAAAATAGTCATTTCCATTTACTGTATTATAGAGGTGAGTACTTAAACATTTGTACAAGTTAATAAGACTTGAAACCAAAACAAAAATGAAAACAAAAACAAAACAAAACAAAACAAAAAACACTGTTGATTAGAATTAAATTTGCCAGAGAAAAATAACCTATCTTTTGGTTATAATCCAGGTAAAAAAGTAACATTTTTAAAGATATATTATTCTGTGAACGCTGTGAGTGAGGCAATAATTTTGATAACCTTTTCTATTTTAGAGCTAAAAAAACAGGAAAACAAACGTGGCAAATATTCATTATTCCTGTTTCTGGCCCTTTCAGATGAGGCAAAGAAGTACTATGTAAAGGTTTTTAAAAAAATATGAACTTCTTTGGTTCACTATCTGCCTTGAAGTATTTCCTATTTGCTGTGTTATCCAAATTATACAACTTAACACTACTTCATGGCTTCAAGTTTGTTTCTAATGAGTGTTGCATTTGTAATTATATTTTGGAAGGAGTGGTTAGTTTGAAAGGATTGGGAGTGAGATATGGAATTTGGTCCCCTTAGGTCATTTGTTTGTATCCAGCTGAAGTCAGCAGTGGCTAAAATTCATTACCATCTGGCAGTTTTTCCATGGCCTCTGTGACAGAACTTGTGGTCCTAGTCTAGTACATACTAGACAGATGTCCAGGTCATAAAAATCACAACGATACTTGGCATTGTGTCACCCCCTTGTTGACAGTACCATCAGATAGGCCAGAGATCGAAGTGGAATAAAGAATGAGCTGTCTTCATCCCATCCAGTGGTCTGTTGGCAAACAGCTACTCAGTCCTTATGTATTCTGTGTGAGGAAAAAAAGCTCTTGGCTATACTCAAAGGAAATGAAAATAATGCTAATCAATACAGCAGCTCACAGAACAAACAACATGATCAGGTGTCCTGATTTATCTCCCTGCACAAACGCAAAACTGGATGAAATGGGGAAACTTTAAAATCTTTCCTTTTGATGGCAAATGAAATTCCAGATACGTACGTTGTCTTCAGGTTTGCAAACTATCGTATGAAGTGTGGAAGGCCAGTTATACCTGTAATCAGAAACACCGCTTGTGAACTTGAGTGAACGACGCAAACTGAACGTCTTTAAAAGCCCTGTCTACGCTATTCCGACCTCACCCCTTACCCTCCCCCAGGCATCCCAAACATTTCCCCATGACACACTTATGTTCCGACATAGATTTAAAAAAAAAAAAAATCTCTTATATTTTCAGCCTTTTCTCTGAATATTTTCTTCACCTTCTTGTTGTAACTGAAATCTTCTCGTTGTAACAATAATGCTCCCTTTCGCTTTTCTCAAAGAGTGGCTGGTTTTCCTTCCACTCGTCATTTTGAAATCATTATTCTTTCTGCCTTTGTGATTTTGATATCTCCATGATGATCCATTTTAAAAGAGTTCTACTCCCTCGGTTACTGGCTTACTCACCTTCACTGATCTTGTTCTCCATTAACCTCAGCCACCCACTCCCAAGGTCTTACCCTCATCCAAGTCATCACCAGTAATTGCAGGATTTCCAACTGCTCAGTTTCAATCATTGTACTCTCTGTTATCAACTATAATTCCATTTTGCATCCTCTTATTTCCTCAATTTCTTACCAAACCAGTACCTCTAACCCATTGACCCTACAACCTTTTCCCTATTTGTCACTTCCCTTTTGTCCTCATCTCTCCCAACTAAACTCAGATGGTGAGGTCCATATTAGCCTGTCATTACCATGTTCCCTTGTATAAATCTCTACTTTCCTGTCTTTCTGCTTCTGTATTAGAAACCTGGTAAAAAATTCAACTTTGTTAAACTCTGACTTCACAAACAGCTAGAATATCTGTCCAGGTGACCCTTTCACACCTAAAAATTTCAATATTCTTTCCTCCTCCTTATTCTCAGCTCAGAAGCATGTCTCATATGCTATTGATAAAAACAGAAGTAACCAGAAGAGAACTTTGACATCCTCCCATCACCCTACATACCAACTTATCTGCCTCTTTCCTGCATCGTCAACTTCTCCAACTTCACTAGATTGTACCATCAATGTTCTATACACCATAACATTGCCCATCTTAGAAAACAAAAACAGCCTTGACCACATATTTTCTCCAGCTTCTGCAGCATTTCTCTGCTCCTCTTTATGGTAAAAGTCCTTAGAAGATTGAGCAATGCTTGTTGTCTTGCTTTTCTCTGTCCTCCTCTCTTCTTTCTTGAACTCAGACCAACCGCTTCACTCAAGAAACTCTATGAATGTCAACTTACTGACAAATCCAGTGGTTCATTTTCCATCCTAATTTTATTCGACCTCTCAGCATCATTGAATGAATGAAGGAGCTCAGAAAATTTTGTCCTAACCTATGAATCCATGGTATAAAGAATATTTTGAATTAAAGGCCCTTAGAGATCAACAGCCATCAGAAAGGGCTTTTCCTTTTTCTTCATAAAAAACCAGACCCATCGAAAAGAATCATTGACTTTTCTCTCCTTCCTGTTATCTGATTATATTGCAGGAAAGAAGATCAAGAATGCAACCAGACCTGGCCCAATAATTTTAAATATAGTACCTGTCTCTCAGGTTAACTTAAAAATCAATCTGTTTCCCCCTAATCCATTCATTCCCCCCAAATATCTATTCATCCTCCCTAGCAACCATTTATTGCCCCTAAACAGAGCTACCTATATTTGTCATCTTCCCCTCCCCTCTAAAAGGAGGGTATATAAATTTCTGGTTCCCACTGGCATATTGGGTGACCATTCTGTGTTTCTCCCCCTGCACATGGTAAATAAACCTCTTTCTGTTATTCATCTGCCTTATTGCGAATTGATCTTTCAGCAAAACTTCCTGGGTGAAGGGGAAGTTTCCCCTCACCCCCACACAGAGCTGGTCATTTCTTCATCCTGGAAATGCTTTCTTCACTTGCTACCAGTGCCCTACTCTCTTCTGGTCAGCCTCTTACCTGACTGACTGCTCCCCTAGATCTCCATACATTGGAATAGTATTCATCAATAACAAGAAATAGAGTATTGATATATGCTCTAACATGGATGAACACTGAAAACATTACACTGAGTGAAAGAAGTCATTCATCAGTTGATGCACATTTGGATTGTTTCCAATTTTTGGCAATATGAATAATGTTGCTATGGAACATTCACTTACAAGCTTTTGTGTGGATACATGTTTCCATTTGTCTTGAGTATATACATAGGAGTGAAATTGCAGATCATGTGGTAACTCTTTTTTTTTTTTTTTGACAGAGTCTTGTTCTGTTGCCCGGCAGCACAGCAACCTCAAACTCTTGGGCTCAAGCGATCCTCCTGTCTCATCCCAAGTAGCTGGGACTACAGGCATGTGCCACCATACCAAGTTAATTTTTCTATTTTTAGAAGAGACAGGTTCTCATGCTTGCTCAGGCTGGTCTCAAACTCCTGACATCAAGCGATCCTCCCACCTCAGCCTCCCAGAGTGCTAAGATTACAGGCATGAGCCACTACACCCAGCCCATGTGGTAACTCTATGTTCAACCTTTTGAAGAAATGCAGCTTTGTTTTCCAAAGCAGCTGTACCATTTTATATTCCCACCAGCAGTGTATGAGTTCAATTTCTCCACATCCTCATCAATAGCTATTATTATCTGTTTTTTTTTATTATAGCCATTCTATGAGGTACAAAGTGGTGTCGCGTTGTGGTTTTGACTTGCATTTCTCTGATAACTAATGATGGATATACTTTCAAGTGTTTATTGGCCATTTATCTATCATCATTGAGAAATACTATTCAGATCCTTTGTCAGTTTTAAAAATTAGGTTGTCTTTTTATTATTGAATTGTAATAGTTCCTTTTATGTTTTACAGACAAGACTCTTATCAGATACATGATTTGTAAATATCTTCTCACATTCTATAGATTATCTCTTTACTTTCATGATGGTGTCCTTTGGCACAAAAATGTTTTTAATTTTGAAGATGTTCAGCTTATATATGTCTCCTTCTATTGCTTATGTTTTTGGTGTCATTCATATCTAAGAAATTATTGCCTAATCCAAGGTCTCAAAGATTTACTGCAATTTTTCTTCTGCAAGTTTTATAGTTTTAGTTCTTATGTTGAGTCTGTGATCCATTCTGAGTTAAGTTTTGTGTACTGCGTGAAGTAGGGAGTCAAACTTTACTCTTTTATGTGTGGATAGCTAATTATCTTAGCACCCTTTTGTGACAAGAGTATTCTTTTCCGTTTAATTGTCTTGGTACCCTCATAAAAAGCTAATTTATAGTACATGTGAAGGTTTAAGTCTGAATTATCAATTCTATGCCATTATCTATATGTTTATCCTTACACAAGTACCACATTGTGTTGATTCCTGTAGCTTTGTAGTGAATTTTAAAATTGGAAATTTTGACTCTTTCAACTTTTTCTTTTTTATTTCAAGATTGTATTAGCCACTTTTGGTCCTTTGGATATCAGCATGAATTTTAGGGTCAGCTTGTTATTTGTTGTAAATAATTGAGATTGAAAAACTGGAAGAACAATAGCTGTCTAACAGGAGAGGAGAAAAAAATGAGACAAATAATAGGCTCTGTCTCTCTAATCCATGTCATTCTCACTGCCTGGAGAGCAATGAAGACACCATCAGTATGCACAAATAAAAGAGGAAGGAACAATTTATCAGCTTGTTATTGATGCTTTTCAATAGGATGGGGACATCCCAATTGAAGTCTAAATGCATCAATTTGTTTAAGTCTCAAGATTATTAGTTTTATCACAGGAGATAATTTGTATAAAGTATGCAAAACCACAAGTAGTATAAGAAATAAAATATTTAAAATGAGAATACTTATGGCAGGAAAAGAGATATCTTGTGGATTTTAGCAAGATTTCTAGAATGAATAATAAGGAAGACATGAAAATCAGACCTCACTACCACACTTAACATCACCATTTAAAAGATCCTTATGTAATCTTGCATTTCATGGCATTTGGTAACAATGCATTACGTAGAAGGCAAAAAACTTATTTGACAAGTTTTTAAAAAGCATAAGTAGATGCATTTTTGGAGCTACAAGTTCTGACAGCTATTATTGCAGCTTATTTATAATCTTTATTTTTAATTTCTAATTTGTTGTATAGTCTCTATCCTTGATTAAGGTGCTTTGCAAACAGGAAATCAGTCCTTAGTCTTGTATCTACAGTGCCTAATCCAGCGCCAGGTGAGTAGCAAGTGATCAATAAATGCTTATTGAATAAGTGAATAAACTTAAGGCATTCCTGTAAGTAAGATAGACAGAAATGTAACTAGCTGAGCTCCATCAATTTTATTTTGAAGGAGGCACAGTGAAATGAACAGGTAAATATAATCTGAGTAGCTTAGGAAAAGGGTCATAGCTTCATTTCATTCACAGCCACCTTGCTATACATTTCAGAGTCAGAGGACGAAATTGCAAGGGTTGAATGGCAAGGTGACACAGAACAGTTACACAGCATGTAGTCAAATGTTTTCTATTGCAGATTTGAGCAGTTGTCACTCCTTTCACGTTTCAATTTCTCAACTATAATAAGGCTACAAATGTGCAATCTTCCCATTCAGATGAGGCTGAGTCTTTATTCATGTAATCACAACCAAAGTTATCATGAATTAAGTTCTGTGCCATTTAAGAATGTGATGTTCACATTTACGAAAGAATTAGTATGTGCAGCTACATTGCCTTTAACAAATTATTATTAGGCAGGGTATGAAATGCATTGGTAAGAAATACTTAACAGATGATACAATGACAATGTGCTATTAAGCATGTTACTGTAATGTCAATATTATTAAACCTATGTACCCAGCTAATCCATGAATATACATTACTTTTGTATCAGCCACACTTTATTATTTATTAGGATCAGTGTGATAGCTATAACTGTTCCATTGAGGCAAACTAAGGGAATATCTCCATCAAAACGAAGCCTAGAGAACCATTGAATTTAGATCTTATCTAATAGTGAGCCCCTTAGGCACTATTTCTCCAGACCATTTTGTTGAATCAGATGTGACTAAAAGATGTGATTGTTTTGCAGTGTAAATTAAGATAGCCACAAAAACTATTTCTATAATTTGTCGAGGCCTGCAAGCTAACTGGCACTGTAGCCAAGTGCTTTTCATATATTGCTGCAGATTTTTTCCCGAATTCTGTAATATATTATCCCCAAATACAGGAGGAAGAACCTACCGTTAAGAGAGATTAGAAAGTAAATGTCTAAAGTGTCAATGTTTCAATGAAAATACTTGGGTCCAAACTCGGTTGTCCTTGCTACCAATCACACATTTTTACATAAGACTGAATTATGTGATAAAGCATTAAAATTTGGAATAATTGAAACTCTTATTTGAGTCCACTGCAGCTGATGGTGTGCTTTTTTCCTCAGTTCCTCTCTTTGCAAATAGAGATGGCACTTTATTATAAAAATAGTGGTGCACCATAAGTATAAAATTATTTTAAAAGGTTTCCTACAAAGCCACTGCTATTTCTAAAGTACAATTGGATATTTGGCTTTATTATCCCCATTAGAGAGAATCTAGTGAAATGTACAAGATTATTTCCTTACTTTCAGCCTTTCTATACTCAGTCTAATGTTTAGTTTATGTTTTGATATTTGAGGGTCACTCTTTATTTGGACTGTCTTCTATTTCCCAATATTACATTTATCAATAATTTTTGCCCACTGTTCGATATTTTAGCTAATTAAGTAAATATGCACAAATGCACATGTGCACATATAGAACTTTCCTCTTATTTGCACCACTGTCAAATACTGAGGGAAGGTAAAGTCAGCATAGGATGTAGCAATGCCTAAGTTTACGGGAAAAGAGCATCTGCGGAGACCAGAAGTGGCTCCAGGGTCTACAGATCTGCTGACTTTTCATCTTTTGCTAAATACAAGCAACAGAACTTGCAGCTGAAACTTTGACTCCTTCTTCACAAATCTGCCATCTTCTTAAAAACAAACACTATGTCTAAGACTCAATAGCAGTCACACATATTCCAAATACCATGACAGTCCTTTAGTATTTGGATTCATTTATATAGCTACCCTGAACAAGATTCAAGCTGCAGATTTCTTAGAAATGATGTTAAGTCAACAGCTGATCATTTCTCTCTTACTCATCCCATTTCATTCTCTTGGAAACCTGTATGTTGTGTGCATTATACTGTTGTAAAAATGCAATCAGGGGTGAACTTAGGACACTGTTCCAGAGGTGCCTCAAATCTCTGGAACACTGTTGCCCTGTCTTCATTCATATCAACTTTATTTTTTTGCCAGCTCTTTATTGATTTAAAGGTATGCACCAAGTTCTAAGTACAAAGGATGGAGTGACTGCATTGGTCTGTGAAGATCTGTGAAGGTTCCAGGGAGTAGGTGGCAATTGAAGCTGAATTTTGAATTCGATGAGTGTGTGTTTGCTTCATCTATGCAACAAACAGACAGCCAAATACCTCATACTATGCTTTTGGAATTGTGTAAAAGAACACTCTCCATTATAATTGCTTAAGAGCTGTTGTTAGAAACCACTATGTTTCAGTTTCACAGTTTTCTTTCATTTAGATCAGGTCCTTATTGTTTGGTTGCCTTATGTTTTCCGGTTGGAAAAAACTTGTTGAATGTTAATATCCCTCTCACAGGGTTAAAATTTCAATCAGATTTTAATAGATCCCAAATTAACCTCAATTAGGGCATCATCATTGTCAAGATTTTAATATCCTTAATTGCTGAGCTGAATGTTTATCACTTTTAGCAGCAAATAAATAGTGCTAAAATGAATGGGATGAAATAGTTGGATACACATTTATATTTACTTGAGATATGGATATTTAAATGATTTGAATTTTATTTTCTATTATTTAACCTCTATTACAAAGTATAGAAAATTCAGCATTGTAGACATTTATTTAACATTTCCTCATTATTAATTCTTGTTCTTCCTGTTTCTTTGACAGATACCTACTGAATGGTATACTCTATATTGGTTACTTCATGTCCTATGATAGATGCTAGGAGAGGGAAAATTCATAAAACATAATCTCACTGAAATCTACATTGGCTATAAACCAATGACCTTCTACAGTTTAGAACTGTCCTTTTTTTCTCTTTCTTAGGTCTGATTTTTAAGGACAATTGCACTTGTCTGGAAATTGAAACAATGTTATGCAGTATCTCCTAAGCATCTTGAAATTCTAAAAGATATCACATACCAAAGCACCCGGTAGTATCATGAGTACCTGGCACTGGGAAAGTTATATTTTATTATAATTGCTGCTACTACTACTTCTATTACTACTATGCTACTCCTATTAGTAAGATATCTAAATTGCATGTCTGATGCTCAAATTTCCCAGATCCTGGATCTAGAAAATTTAAATCATATGAGAGGGTCGGCATAAGAGAAAATGCAAAATTAAAGTTAGCAAAACTGATTTTTAAAAAATTGCTACAAATTTTACTATTAATGCAAGCTTGAATGCAGTCTTGGAATTCCTTAGGTAATACGGTGAAAAATTCTCAGCCAAACTACATAAAATTTTCATCTTACACATGGTTTTGACCAATAGGTTAGTAGAAACTGGTCAATTTGATTAACTTGGTTAGTTCTGTTGCCTGAGCAGACAAATATAGTCTTACTCAAGCCAAAATGTAAATTTGAGATTTTTCTCCTATCACATTCATTCTTCCTTCAGTTGTGGTATTAATGAGTTTATTGATTAAACTGGATTAGATAGAGGCCAACCAAAAAAGCAACTTAATTCCTTCATATCACTACATTTCCTTCATGCTCTGGTAAAATCTTTCCTCAACGCTGGGATATTCTGGCTTTACCTTAAATCTTTCCTTTTCATTTTCAAATATGAACTAATTATCTCATTATCTAGTTATATGGAAAAGTACAGCCCAATCTAATATTGAATCTTTAATTTCTTATCCAATTCAAACTTTTGTTCCTCTTGCAGCTCAGTCTGAGAAATCTTATTTTCCCCATCTTGCCTTTCTATTCCCCACCTCCATTCACTATGTGGTCTCAGGGCTCTTCTCAGAGTGGAATGGTGTCTTTGTCTATTTAGGATGCTGTAACAAAATATCACAAACTGAGTAGCTTATAAACAATAGAAATTTATTTCTCACAGTTCTGGAGACTGGGAAGTCCAAGATCAAGACAGAGGGGTATCTAATGAGGGCCAACATTCTGGCTTATAGATGGCACCTTCTTGCTGTGTCCTTACATGGTGGAAAGGACTAGCTAGCTCTCTGGGGTCTGTCTTATAAAGACACTAATCCCATTCATGAGGGCAGAGCTCTCCCAAAGGCCCCACTTCCTAGTATCATCACCTTGGTGATTAGGATTTCAACATATGAATTTTGAGGGGACAAAAGCATTCAATGCATTGCAAATGGGAAGATGGAAAAGAGGTGAGGGTAGGTACAAAGATACAGCTTGACTGGTACAATGTACAATCTGGCATGGGAGCAGCTGTCCAAATGTTTGATCCTTTCTCTGATGGGTTCCTTACAGACTACTTCACCAGGAATTCTAGCTTCAGTTCCCAGTCCACTAGCACTTTGCATCACCCAACCAAATTCTGATTTCTTCAAGTCAACTTTTCCATGTTTAAGGTTTTGCATAGAGTTTCTTTCAAGGCAATTCAAGGTCTTATCCCTTCATCAGAGTTCACATTTGGCCTCAGAAGCATACCTTTCCTCCACCATTGGTGGGAGTGTTTTGAATATCTCAGTAATGTCCAGCCAGCTCTTTACATTTAGATTGTTTTTCAGACATAAGTCAAGTACTAGTTCCCAAATCTCCCAAATTTATGAAGATAACAGAATAGGTCCCAATAGCGTTCTCTTGACATCTTCTTCCTCCCCTATCTTTATGTACTTTTAAGATGAGTGATGGCTAAGTGTTGTTGATATTTTGGGGGTCATCTCTTAGAAAGTTCTGCAAGGATGACCTGGCATATCCTTTTTTTATTGTGAAAAAGTATTAATATCTTTTGTTCTCCGATTTTGGAATCTCAGCCAAAATAGAGACAAAAGGAATCATCTCTTTAAACATCAGGATACACAGAATAATTTGTTATTTTTGCTTTTGCTTAAATGTTCCCTTGAGGAGAGAGATCATGTCTTATGCAGCATTGTAGTTATTATAGCAAAGAGCAGGATGTGTTGCATATCTTATATGCTCGGTGAATATTTACTGAATGACTATGTGGTTAGGGGTAATTTTACCACTTCCCTCCTCCACCAAAATACAACCAGGGAATTTTCATTGTTAGATTCAGTCAAGTTCCTTCCTGGAAGGAAAGACATGACATATTCAAAGAGTTTAACTAAAAAGAGTTAAATGAAGGAACTAGTTGTAGGAATGGGGCAAGCTTAAGAAAGTCAAGAAGCTAAAACACCTTGGGATTAGCAACAGTGGGAAGCCACTGCCATCCTTCAGTCTGAGGGAAGAAGGGGAGGGAATGATGTCTCTAAAGCATGAAGGATGCTGGAGTGTGGAAGACAGAGGGTCTGACGGGATCCAAGGTCGTAGCAGAAGGTAGACACTGTCAGGCCAGTGGCAAGGCAGGAAGAGGATATGAGCATTGACCAAGGTGATAAATACCAGAATTCTATCTCCTCCCATCCTCCATTCTCCTGTTAGTGCTTGCCATTGGCTGAATCCAAATGGAAGCCAGATGGCAAGGGAACCTGAGCAGTGTGGCTCTGGAGGTCAGCACTGTGGGACAGAGAGCAGGGAAGAGCAATGCACATGATGGATCATGGCAGAGGACAACAGCAGGCTACCAGAGTTGGAAAAATCAAACTAGTATATGTAAGCCATTAGAAAAAATATATATTGCATAGTGATCACATAGAATCAAAATACTAATTTTGTGGTCTACTTCAGATTCATGATAGAGTAAAAACATTTTGGGTAAAAGTCTGGGATTTAAACCTTGAGTTTTGTTTGTTTTCTTATATACTGCCTTACTCCAAAAAATGTTTCTGACAATTTATAAAGATATTTAGATATAAAGTGTAAGGACAATTTGCAAAGTATATAACATGAGAAGATGAAGTAGAAATGTGGGACTAATTGAAGTCAGTTCACACAATGTAGGCTATATTGTGAACCATATTTCGGTTCTACAATTTGTTGGGTCAGTCCTAAAAATATTTCTCTTTTATAGTATTCATTGAGTCTCTATGATGTTTTTTAGGTGCTAGGGAGACTGCAATAAGCAAGGGAACAAGGTCACACATAATTTATATTTTCATGGAAGATACAAAAACAAAAAAGAAGACAAACATATAAGATAACTTCAGATTGAGAAATGTTATGAAGAAAATGTACTGGGTTAATGGGGCAGGTGACTGGGGCAACTTTAGGTATTGTTATGAGAGATAAAATCCTCTTTGAGGAATAGTATTTATGCTGAAATTTAATGATAAAAAATAATCATGATACAGGGAAGTGGGAACAGAGAATGGACTATGAAAAGGTCTAAATCATCTAAATTTAACTAGCAAAGATCACATTATTCCTAAAGGGAAATATCTTCAAGGCTGCAAACAATAAATATGGAATATTTGACAGTCAAAACCTCCTGTTTACACATAGACAGAATATCCTGTCTTATTCATTATTGCATGTGCTATTCACCCTTCATTTTTATATCAATAACTGTCTTAGATGCTTTTATCTTTATTGTTCAACTCTGACCAGTTCACCTAAACCTTAACAATTACCATGTCTGAATATACGTTTTGTATTAGTTTACTAGAGCTGCCATAACAGAATACCACATACTGGGTGGCTGAAACAACAGAAATTTATTTTCTCACAGTTCTGGAGGCTAGAAGTCCATGATCAAGGTTTTGGCAGGGTTGGTTTCTGGTGAGGGCTCTCTTCCTAGCTTGCAGACTGCTGCCTTCTCATTGTGTCCTCCCCTGGTCTTTTCTCTGTGTGTGCTTGCATAGAGTAGAATTCTCTGGTGTCTCTTCCTCTTTTTGTAAGGACACCAGTCCTACTGGATTAGAGCCCCACCTGTCTGACCTCATTTAACCTTAATTGCCTCATTAAAGGCCTTATGTCTAAACACAGTCACATTGAGTATTAGGGCTTCCACATATACATTTCAGGGGAATGAAATTCAGTCTATAATAATCACAAAGAACTTGTATGTAAGGATTTAAAATCGTTTAAAAGAAAAAAATATATATGTAAAAAATCAGGTCCCGAATGGTTTGACACAAATCAACTATTCTAAGGAAAGATTAATAAAAGTTTGAGTTGTTAAAGAGACTTTAACTGAGAAAATGCTACATGATCTGATTTTAGAGATTCTGAATCTGAAGATTTGAATCTGCTGACTGGATAAAAGTAAGTATAAAAATTATTTTCTTTATTGGGCTTCCATTTTTTACTATGATGGAACAAATGTTTTGGAAAGTCACAAAGAAAGCTTACATATGATGCTTCTACACCAGTGGCCCCTAATCCCTAGGCCGCCGACTAGTACAGGCCACACAGCAGGAGGTGAGTGGCGGGTGAGAGAGTGAAGCTTCATCTGTATTTATGGCGGCTCTCCATCACTTGCATCACCGCCTGAGCTCCACCTCCTGTCAGGTCAATGGCAACATTAGATTCTGCATTATGGTAATTTGTATAATTATTTCATTATATATTACAATGTAATAATAATAGAAATAAAGTGCACAATAAATGTAACGCATTTGAGTCATCCCCCAACCATCCACCCTCACCCATGCTGTCCATGGAAAAATTGTCCAGTTTCATGGAAGACAATTATTTTTCCACAGACAGAGGCTGGGGGAAGCTTGGGCAGTGATGTGAGTGATGGGGAGTGGCTGTAAATACAGATGAAGCGTCACTCTCTCACCTGCCACTCACTTCCTACCAGTTCCTAAGTTTCATGGAAGACAATTTTTCATTGGATGAGGTGGGGGGCATAGTGGGGATCAGAGCTCAGGCGGTAATTCACAGCCCAGTTCCTAACAAGCTGCAGACCAGTATCAGAACATGGACTGGGGATTGGGGACTATAGGTCTACTCGATAAAATGTTCAACTCACTGATAAATGAAAGCAAATTAAAAGGGGAAATTCTGTGGCTTTACCATCAAAATATAGCCACAATCCAATCTCTCATCAACACCTGCATTGCTCCTGAGCTGATGCAAGCCATCATCATGTCTTGCCTAATTATTTATTGCAATAGTCACCTAACTGGTCACCCTGCTCTGCCTTTGCCTGGCTTCAGTCAAAGTGGTGCTGTATAATACAAGTTAGACCATGTCACTCTTTTGTTCAAAACTCTCTAATGGCATCACATTTCACTCTGATAAAACATCAGTCTCCTTAACAATCATCCCCAAGTCCCTATAACATCCATCCCTCATTATGTGCCTGACCTCATCTTGAAGAAGAATGTCATAAACCCATTGTGTATCTCAAGATGGCACCTTAGCTGTATCTTTAATAGGCTGGAAGTTTCTGGTGATGTGATTTATGGTAGGACAAGTGGATCCCCTGGTGGTGTATCCATTGTTATTCCTCCTTCAACTAAAAATGGATCTATTTGGCCAAAGGACATGTTATGAGGGAACCTAAGGTGATAAATCATAATTTGTGAGTCCTTGGATACAGTACTGGTGGTGGTGGTGTTTGTGGTGGGCAGGAAAAGCAAAGTCACAAGTAGATTCATACCAATCTCAGTAAGGACGTATCACTCTCTCTTACATGGCAGAAGGTCTGACATAATTGACCCACCAGGAAGTGCCTGGTTAGTATACACAAGGGATATCCTTCTGACAGGCCAGACATTCAAAAGCAGCAGTAGCTAGATCAGCCTTGATGAATAAAAGCTCATGCTGTTGGACCCATGCTTAGCCTCTGTCCTTGCCCACCATGGCACTTGGCTCATCAGACAATTGCAGAAGCATAGGGCTGGCCAACGACAGACTGTGGATGAGTCATCCTATCTACCTGGTTGTTCCATGGTTTCTATGCAGGAGGCCTCTCTGGGAGCCCTTGATGTGAGATATAAAAATCCATACACATTGGAGCCACTCCTGTAAGTCTACCATCACGCTTTTTCACCACATGTCTTTTTTCTCCAGTCCTCCAATCTTGTCCCTACTTGTCCACAAATAATCAACCAAGCCACTTGACCACCTAGGAGTCTATTTATTAATATATTCTCACCTTAGGCCATTTCCACCTTCACACTAAGTTGGTGAACAGGTATATTGCCTGATTTTCTACCAAAGGTAGGATTTCACCTTATCACTGTTTTTGAGGGCCACCCTTCACAGGGACACTGATGGGTTAGCAGTCTAGTTTTGGCTTGCAACAACATATTGAGCTGACTTATCAATCAACCAAAATTGGGTTTCTTTCCTCCTCTAGACACAAGTAATCCCCTATTAGGCCATAAATGTGAATAGATGAAGGGGAATAAGTGTAACATAGATGACATGAGATCTGGGTCATGTAATTTACTTGTGTCCAGTCTTAATGTAGCCTTGTTCCTGTGTCCAATCCGAATTTATGACTTGTGGATTTGACAATGCCTAGCTCACGATGGGCATATCTGGTTGCATAGTAATTTGACATTCTATGGTCATGTTATTAGTCTCTACTGGAGCCCAGTGGCAGCCAGGAGACACTTTTTGAATGGTTAATAGTTCTCTGTTTCAGATAGCATGGCCATGCTAGATGATGGGTTCAGGAATCCACTGGGGCTACCATAAGATGGATCTGAGCCAAAACTCCATTTATCATTTGACCTCTGAGAGGCTGGTAGACCGAAATGAGATTTGGAGTCCCAAGGGTTTAGCATCAGTTCAGAGCCAGTGTCAGTAATCATTGAGAAATTTAGATCTTTCTTTTTTATCAGGGCATAGTAAATGACACAGGTCCTTTTGGGTTAGGCTAGGAGAAATTTTTACATACACATTTTTGGCAGTGTAATAGGGTCCTTCCTCAGGGAGACCCGGTCTCTCTTTCATCCAGTTTGTGGATTGACTGGCTGGGAATAGTGTTGGGACATGGCTCACTTTGCTTTTAGAGATCAAGTAAGACTTTTGTAGAATGTCCATTTATACTAGTCCTAGGATGACCATGATCAGTTAATCACTGACAAAGATTTCTGCAGGTCAAACCATTCAGATTATTATTCTGGCCTGGCTGCACATTAGTTATAATTCACACCTTGTCACTGACAATTAAGTATTCCACTTGACCTCTGCTATTCCAGGATTTCATCAGCCTAGTTAAAACCAGGAAGCCCTTTTCAGTAGTACCATTTAGAACTGTCATTCCTGATGTGCAGAGTTTATAAGCATCCTGGTGTTCCCTTCACCTGTGCATCTCTAGGGCCTTGGTGAAGAGAGAGTTCTCCAGATTCTCCAAAGGAAATAGTTAGGGGGAGGGTAAGCAGATCACACACACATTTCCTTCCAGCCACTCCTCAGCATTTTGGATTTTTCTTTTAGAGCATGGGTCAGCAAACATTTTAAGGACTTGATAAAAAATTTTAGGCATTGTGAGTAATATAGTTGCTGTCATAACTACCCAACTCTGTTGTTTTGGTATGAAAATAGCCATAGACAATACATAAAATAATAAGCACGATTATGAAATTATGATTGTGTTGCAATTAAGACTTCATTTACAAAAACAGTTTGCAATCTGGATTTGGTTCATGAACTATATTTTGTTGACCTTCTGTCTTTAGTATACCAAAGAAGTTCTGGCATATGTACTTCATTTACTGTTGGACACTGTTGGGTTCAGGTTTTTGTCAACCATTCAAGTAAACTGATAGAGTGACTATCATCCCCACTTGAATTGCCAATCTCTGGTTAATATACCAATATCAATAAATTCAGCCAGATCAAATACTACATTCTTTTCACTCTGATCTGTCTTCCTTAGGATAGACACACACACACACACACACACACACACACGCATATGTATATATTCCCCAGAAATAAGTGGCAAAATCTTAAAAATTTTTTGTGAATCACAACTTCATATTTGTGATCTACTTAGATCTGACAATGAACAGCAGTAGATGTGGGCCATAGGGAAGATCAACAGTTCTTTTCAAGTGCGCAACTTCCCAAGAAGCCATTACAGGTTCTTGAGGCAATGGGAGGTCAAATTTAGACAGTGGAGTCAGGGCTGCTTCTGCCAGGAATGGAAGTTCGGAGGCATTTGTGAGTTGAACTCTTTCAATTTCATTGAAAACTGCCCAAATGTCACCATCTCAATTTTTAGGACCTCTTCATCTAGCTAAATGTTAGCTGAGCTTGGATCTCTCAGTTTAAAACTCCAAAAGAAGAAGGATATTCGACATGGCAGAGTTTGTACATGTTGTCAACATGGGACCAAGAATAAACACACATGAAGTAAATCTAAATAGAAACCCCAAGTAACAAAGCCCACCTTGAAGGAGAGGCACCCAGCTGAGCCCAGCCTAGGCAGAAAACTTCCCACCCACCCATAAACATACTACCTAAAAAACATGTTTATAATAGTGTGCCATTGAGATTTTTGTTTGTTATGAGCTTTGTGGTGGCAATAGCTACCTGATACAATGGTAAATGCATTGAAATTTTATAAGAATTCATGATCCAACTCTTTAGCATTATTTTTTATTATACATAAATGATTTTGTATAGATTTATTAATAAAGACATTACAGAACATTATCTGGCATATACTTTCTTAATTTAATTTTTTTGAGGTCAGTTTTTCAGAGTGAAATTTTTGGCTACAGCAGTTTATACTAATTTCATTTTTGAATTGCATTACACAACCAATATCCATTTTGTATTGCAATATTTCAAATTAAAAGTGTTTTCTTGCTTTAAAAGTTGTTTTGTTCTTAGCCTAAGTTTTTAGATCATTGACATTTTTTAACATATTGGGTCAATATAACCATTGGATTGTGTTGATAGAGTTCTTATAGTTTTTTACTGTGCAACTCAATTATCGAGTAATAAAAAACTTTTACTTTAGGACCAACTAGTAACTATGCCCATCATCTTCCAAATATCCTTTTCTTGGATCTAAAAGAGTCTGATTTATTAAATTAGTGGAAAGGTGATTGTCTCATACGATAAAGACATCTTGGAGGCAATGCAGTTGGTGGTGAGTCGTTTGTCTGATTTTACCAGAAAGTTGTTTTGTCAACATTGTACTAGAATCTAGGAGTGTGAAATTGTGGTTTCTACAGAGTATAAACAAGTCTCGTAGCTTGAAAGTCAAGTAAATTAATTTTAGTTCTTGACTTAAACTACTGCTGAGAAGTACTTCATTTCCTGATTCTTCCTTCTCTAAATAGATTAAGGGTTACGTGAAAGTCAAGTTGTGCTCATTTGTCCTTCCTCTAGAGAGATTTCGCCTGACTGCTTATTTATCAGTTTCTTCTTAACACAATTGGTTTCTAAAATTTCTCTTTTCCTACTGTCCCTCTCTGCCTCACACCCCTCCCTGCCTTCTGTTGTTATCATCCTCCCGTTATTTATTTCTTCCTATTTTCATTCTTTTGATTGATCAAAACCCAAGACAAAGAGTCTTAATAATCCCAATCCTTTAAAAAGACAACAAAGAAACAACTCTTTAGAATAAAACAATTTAATAACTCTATCATGGGATTGTTATAGAACCAGGACATGAATCTTCCTCATACTGCCTCTGAGTAAACACATGGTGCCTATGTTGTGCTAAACACTCAATTTATTTGGTGCTCAAGAAGTCCTTATTGATCCATAAATTATGCATTTTGGAGTGAAGCTTTGATTTATGGAGAAGCAGGTCCATAAAAGTGAAGAGGAATGACTATGTTGAATGGTTTTTATGGAATATCTTTATGACCATGAACTTCAAGTTGGTTTTCCTAAATATGAAAAAAAAAAAATTTTTCTTCAACAAGAATGGCTCAGATTCATTGATCATTTTTGTTGTGCCAGATACTGGACATAAATATAAAAATTATTACTTCCACTCATTTAATCAGCAAGGAAGGCAAAAACAGAAAGTTTAGGTGTCTTGCAAAGTCACAGAGTGAGAAAGTAGTGGAGATGGGATTCAAACCTAGGTTTTCATGACTCTTTAGTCTGCATCTTTATGTTCCCTTCCAAGATTGTTTAGACCTACAAAATTGAAAGCAGCAAAAAGATTCCATTCAAATCAAAAGAATCTCTAGTAAAATTCATCCAGCCACCACATAGACATGCACATGAAGCAACTTAGAATTTTAGCAGGGACAAAAAAAGATCAAAAAGCTTTATCAGAACTTGTAGTTCACAAGTCACACACAGAATATTTGAAAAAACTATATATAATTTTTTAGCCTCAAATCTTTTGCATGTAGCTTTAAAGATTTTGACAGTGCTAATAGGTATTGGAAGGAATCTATTAACATTTGTATTGCCTTCCCTTCTATTAATAGTAGAAACAAACATGTTGTGCACCTCTGTCTCAAATAAATTAGTTTAGAAAAACAAATGTAGTAAGACAGATATCCCAGAAATTGTATAAAAGGAGAGGCCTTCATGTCCCAATCTTGTGTCAGCTCATCTTAGAAAGGAGAAAGTATAAATGAATCATGGTTTCTCCAACCAAAAAAGATCAAATGCATTAATTGAGCACTTAACATATGCAGGGCATTAGATTAGGAAAAGTGGTTGATACAGAAGGCTGAGAAGACATCAGAACTTGCAATCTACTTGGAGAGAAGGGTAGTATCACAGTAAAAAAGCTGTCAAGAGATGATACATGGTCATTTTGCAAAAGTGTTGCAGAAATATGTTCTGTAATAATTGAGAAAATAGAAAAAGAGCCCTTCAGTGGAAGTGGTAAGGAAAAGGAAGGAGCAAAAGAAACTAACAAAACGACTCAGCCTGCGGCAAGGAAGGCAGGCCTGTAGAAGAAAAATGTACCTGCTCTTGAGAACAGTACCTGCCACATGATGTATGCAGTATATAACAGCCAGGTAGGTTGAGATATATTAACCCACCCTTCTATAATGAATGCTGTGTAATAATGCTACTTCCAACGCTTATTTAACCCCTACTATGTGCCAGCCACTTTTATGAATCCTCGCTACTCTAAGTATGATTCACAGACTAACACTTTCAGCATTATCTAGAGCATGTTAAAAATGTAGAACTTTAGTTCTCACCCCAGACTTACTGAAAGAGAATTTGCAATTTTTTTTTTTTTTTTTTTTTTTTTTTGAGACAGAGTCTGGCTTTCTCACCTGGGATAGAATACCGTGGTGTCAGCCTAGCTCACAGTAACTTCAAACTCCTGGGTTCAAGCAATCTTCCTGTTTCAGCCTCCTGAGTAGCTGGGATTACAGATGCATGCCACCACGCCCAGCTAATTTTTTCTATTTTTAGTAGAGATGGGCTCTCACTCTTGCTGAGGTTGGTCTGGAACTCCTGACCTCAAGGAATCCTCCTGCCTTGGCCTCTCAGAGAGCTAAGATTCCAGGCATGAGCCACTGTGCAGAGAATTTGCATTTTAACAAGACTCCCAGGTGATTATTTAAGCACATTAAAATTTGAGAAGCACTGTATCAGAATGCTTTATTGGTTAATCCTCATAGCAGCAGTATGGGAAGGTACAATTATTATCCTCATTTTATAAATGAGAGAATTGAGGGACAGAGAGCATAAATAACTTGAGTTAATTAAATGCCTGCAGTTAGTGGCAGAGCAGGATTCAAACCCATGGACCCAGAGCACCTGGCCTTACCAACTGTATTATTCAGTTCCTTTCATCAGCTCACTGGGCACAGAAACTCAAGAGCCATTGCCAGTTGGATGCAACCAAATATTATTCTTCAATGGCAATTAAATTTCTTCTTTTAATTTAGGACTATGGGAAAATTTCAGGGTCTCCACTCAGAACAGAGGTAGTCAGAGCCTGAAATGAGAACTCAATTCTGGCAATTATTTAGGACATTTAAAAGGAAATAAATATATAGCTTATTGTCAATAATAAATGATGTGGTTCTGTTTAATGTCTCCCTAGGAAGTGGTAAATGTGGTTTAGAAGTGAGTATGGCTAGAGTAAGTGTCTTCACTCAGGGTGTAAGTTCCGCATTGTCCTGTGGGCCTCCTCTTTGTTTCCCATGTCACTTTGTGCAGCAATGATTGCTTTCTTGTTACTGGGAGTTAGAATTCTAATCACAGAGAACTCTCAGTCTCACCATCTGCAATTGCTCATATTTCAAATTCTGAATCAGATTCTATATTTTCAATTACACCTAAATTTAAGTGACAGACTTCTATGTTGAAGGCAGTTGACCCTTGACAATGCAGGGATGAGGGGTGCCTTCTGACTCCCCCCAAAAGTAACTGCTGATAGCCACTGTTGACAAGAAGCCTTACCTATAACATCCACAGTTGATTAACACACCAGTTTGCATGTTATATGTATTTTATACTGTACTCTTACAATAAGGTAAGCTAGAGAGAAGAAAATGTGATTAAGGAAATCATAAGGAAGAAAAATACATTTACAATACTGTGCTGTATTTATCAATACTGTAAGTTTGCATGGTTGGCTTACAAGAAGAATCGTCCAAAATGGCGGCGACTAGGGCTCCAGATCTCGTTCTATGGCACATATCAAGCAACTCAACTTTTTCTTGTAATGTCAGGACTTTTCTCTGCTTCTTGGGAGCACTTCCAGCATCACTGTGGCACTTCGTGTGGGTCCCATGGTGTTATTCAAGGTTTACAGTATTATACTAAAAATGATGACAAATGTGTGAGAACCATCAAAGTTCACTTTTTCTGTGATATGCAATTTACTAACAGATGGACTGCTCACATGGAGATGATTAGCGTTACCAGCATTTTAAGTGGTTACACACAACATTGAGCTCATCACACCAGCAACAGGAGATGGCTATGAAATTATTACGTAGTACAATACGTACTGCAGTTGATTTTATGCAATTATTAAATACTGCATCTTTACATTTGTTTACATTCCTCTTTTTTTTTTTTTTTTGAGACAGAGTCTCGCTCTGTTGCCTGGGCTAGAGTGCCGTGGCATCAGCCTAGCTCACAGCAACCTCAAACTCCTGGGCTCAAGCAATCCTTCTGCCTCAGCCTCTCGAGTAGCTGGGACTACAGGCATGTGCCACCATGACCGGCTAATTTTTTCTATATATTTTTAGTTGTCTGGCTAATTTCGTTCTATTTTTAGTAGAGACAGGGTCTTTTGCTCAGGCTGATCTTGAACTCCTGACCTCAAACGATCCTCCCACCTTGGCCTCCCAGAGTGCTAGGATTACAGGCGTGAGCCACTGCGCCCCGCCTGTTTACAGTTCTCTTGACTGAATGGCACCATGCACAGTCTATGCTTGTGTGCTTTAAATTTTAATAAGTTTTAACATTTTGTAATAGATTTGTGTATATCTTATGTTAGTAAATGATAAAATAGACTAGTATCTACATATATTGTGTGCATTCATGACACACCTAACTCTTTCTTAATTTTTTCAATATTTCTAGGCTATGTGGTTCATCTGGGAGTTTTTTCAAATTTTTGCAAATCTCCAAATAATTTTCCAATATATTTATGGGAAAAAATCTGCATATACATGGACCTGTGCAGTTCAAACCCGGGTTGTTCAAGGGTCAACTGTATATTCTGCAAATTCCTGACGCCTCTTTTTTTTCTTGCTTGGTGTGGTGTCACAGCTTTCTTTGTCATCTCTTTAAGAACTTTCACTGATCCACCTGGTCCCTTCATGATGTTATTTATCCTAATTTTGTATCTTTGGGTGATAAAAAATTTCCATTTTGAAATGTAGATGAAAAGGCTTCCCAAGAGCATAGAGAATCGTGGAGTAAATGATAACTTCTGGGCATCTCAATTTATTGTCTATCTTGTCTCCTTGTAGCTCCCCTGGAACTTTAAAGGTAACCATTTTGCCAGCTGTCATGCAGGCTGCATATGTTCAAAGTGACTTTAGCAAACAGTGAGACAAGTAATCTTTTGAGCAATGCATATAGATACGCCTAGGGTTGTCAAACTATCAAGGACTATTTTACTATCTAGCCTGAAAATAATCTTGTGAACTTAAGATTTAGGAGGAATAAATCTACCAACTTAACACTCACGTGAAATTGGGATGGCCCTAGTAGGTATCCTACATGAATCTTTAAATAAATAACTTATGGAAAATAAGCTAAATTTTTTTTATAAGCATGCTCTTTTCAACATTGTGAAATAAGGCATCGGCAAATTAACAGAATTACCTTCAATTTACTGTGGATATGGACATCACTGTTTTGGTTCTTTACAGAAAGAGGATATCATTTGTACTGAGTGCTATAGAGTGAAGCTAAAAATCTCGAGAGTTATATTTTTGAGCCTGAGAAATATCACATTTGTAAAATGTGAGAAGAACAGATAAGAGGCAAACTCTACGTGTGCTGTTGTACAGTAAAAGTGCATGGCAGTTGGAGGAGACAGACCTAGATTCTGATCATGACAATGTTACTCTGACTTGTTCCTTTCACTTTTTATGTGCTTTGAGATAAATTCCCTGCTCCGCTCGGTACCTCAAGAGGCCAATAGCTGCAAACTACAATCTGGCTAAGATCCACCACTGTGTTGGGAGAGGTGGTTGCCCTGTCTGCTGGCTCACCAAAAGGGTTGCGCCTCTTCCAGGATCCCAGGTCTCTCTGGACATCCCTTTCCAGTGAGGTCCCTGATGGGCAGCTCCTGGGCTCTGTTAATGCCACCACCTCCTTTAGCGTGGTAGCAACTTCCTTCTGTTGTGGTTGTCTCACTGTACCCTCTTTGGCTTCTTAGCACTTCTAACACCCTTTTAACTAACTGGTTCCTTGCTTCAAATTCCTTTTACGGAATTGCTGGGAGTTGGTTCTATTTTCCCAATTAGACCTTATGTATACTAAGCTCCTCTGAATCCCAGTTTCCTCATCTATAGAATAAATTCAACAGTGTCTTTCTTTGATGTTTGTTCTAACAACTATAGCAAACTTATAGAGCAAATAGAAGGGCTCAGCAAACTATGCCTTGCCAGCCAAATGCAGACCACTGCTGGTTTTTATAACAAAAATCTTACTAAAATGTAGCCGTTCTCATTTGTTTACTTGTTTCTTAATCCTGCTTTCATGCTATAATAGTAGTATTGAGCAGTTGCTAAAGAGATCATATAGCTTGTAATGCCTAAAATATTTGCTATTTGGCCCTTTTCAGAAAAATTTTGCTGACTCCTGGAATACAGCATAGTTCTTGTGTCACAGTAGGTGTCTGTAATTGGTAGCTTTTATTTTCCTCCTACACTATACAGTCACATTCCTAGTTACACAGTCCTCATCATGATGTTGTATGGGCATTACCTTAAGGGTGACATTAAAGAATCCCTGTCTGTCGGAATTGGTAGCGGATGTTAGAGATGATCTATTTCTGTCCACCCATCTTTAGTTGATTCCTGTGGTCTATTTCCACACTCAGAGTCTTTGACAGTAAGTCAAATCCAATAAACAGAAGAGTAGCTTAACATAGGTGATCCATGTAATAGGTGAAGAAAGGTGACATTATCGAGATAAATATCTCAAGTGCATATTGAAGCAATGAAGTTATACAAAAAATTACTTTTCAAGATCTCACTGTGTACATGATGTAGTACTACTCATGGACTGTAAGAACCTGTGACAAGTACAGTCAATGGAATCTCAGTGGAAGAAAAAGTGCTTAATCTACTTCCATTGATAAAGCAAAATTGGGCTTTAATTTTGAGAGAATTGGTAGGTTAAATAAGAAGTCAGTTAGTGATTATGTTAAGAGCACGGACTCATTTTTAATTCAGTTTGTTGTCACTTGCCATACAGATGTAATTAATGTTTGTGTGAGAAGTTTAAAATTAGGTACATGGGAAATTTTTTATGTACCTTTGCAGGTGATTTTTGCTCGAAAGTTGAGTGTGATCTCTTGTAATGGAAAGATGTCTACAGGAAATCCAACTCTGAGGAATTTCACAAGGATGTACTTGGACAAGTATGGAAATGTTGCCTTAACTCTCTCAAATTTATTTTTATTACTTATGAAATGAGAATTATAGATTATATGACTTTTATGAGGAATAAATGAGTACAAATGTAAAATGTTTTGCTTAGTACCTAGAACATAGTAACTACTCCAAAAATTGTACTGGAGTTTCCTTCCCCATTTCTTCAGGACACAAATTAGAGCTAGTTGATTCTCATTTAAGACATATTTTATCTTGTTCTAGCTAATTCATATCATACTTGGTGTTACAAGTAGGAAAGAATCACACTTCATATTTCTTTTAATATTTGATTGCGGAAAATCCAAACATCAATACATAGGACAATGGGTTGGCATTATGACAAAACAGCAAGCTAATCACAGTGTTTGCATATTTATATGTCATAACAACTTTCAAATGAAGAAATAGTAGCATTATAAAGATGTGGCGTCTGTAAACTGTTTGTAAGTTTTATTTCATTTTTAAAAGTAATAAAATAAAGAGTAAATATTTTGGATTCACACTGTCATAACTTTTGTTAGAGAAACAACATTGTTCTAATATATTAATATAAATGAAGTTATAGATAAATTATTGAGTGGCTTTAATTCATTTCTGTTATAATCAATATAGTTAAATGTTTCCTGTAAAGAAATTTAGTAGCCATAGACAAGACTCAGGTATCAACACACACACACACACACACACACACACACACAGAACACACACATGACAGAGAATATAAAATTGTTGAAGTATTTCTCAAGCCTCAGAATAAGAATACCACTTTAAAACGATGGCAACAAAATGATATGGTCTTATTATCAGCCCAGTGGATGACTTCAGATCGGTTGAAATATTGCATGCTGAGTCAAGTGGTTTTAAAGGGACTCTTGTGTGAAAAAGTCCTCACTATTACTATACAGACAAGTTAAGAAATCAATGCCATGAACATCTAAAACTCAGGAAAAAAATACATGAAGGATTTTTAATTCACATTTTCCAGAAAATGCTGAGGCTAATGGACAACCCCACAAACTTATTAAAAATACAGTCAGATCTTGCTACTTATTGCACATCTTGATCAAAGGCACCCCAGGTTAGGTCAAAATGAACAACTGCCCAGATAAGATGACAAACAGCTGAAAAAATATTTTTCATTTTAACAACTGAAGAGCCAGTATGAGACTAAAACAATGAGATCTAACCTATATTAATTTGGCAACCATAGTTCAGTCTAGCTGGAAAACTGGTTGCTTAAAAATCTAATATTCTGAGTATTGTGAGTCTAGACTTAATTTCAGAAAATTAATTGAAATTTGTCTGAATTTGCACAAACTGAACCACAATAACCAGAACTTTTCAGCTGGAAGATCACATTTCAGAATTTCTCAGTTCTCATCACAATGACATCAGATGAATACAGTGGAAAGAAAGGCAGCAGAGAGCATATTCAATGGCCCAAGTCGTGCAAATAAAATCCAACAATACCTGTTACTTAGTGCAAATATTTAGTATTGTCAACTCAAAAGCTATGCAAACTTTGCACCAATGCTTCTAAGTTCATCTGATCAAATATCTGCACTCTAATGTCTTAATATTTTTTCTCTTACAAACAGGTTTTATCTAAAAGATGCTTTACCTCTTTAGTTATCTCTAGCCTTAAAGTGAGACTTATTGAAAAGTAACATTCTGGAATTTTCATCCAATAAGCTTGAAAAATTGGCACAATGATAGGTTAATTTTTGTATTTCTGCTTCAAGAAAGAAAAGGAACTCCACTTCCCAGAGAGAGGTATGGAAATGCTGCTCATCATAATTATGACTGTGTAAGTAGAAATGTGAGAGATAAACATATTTAGTGTAAAATATAAATATTGCAACAAAGTGGGTTGGGCACCTGGGTCTCATCTGGATTTCTCTAGAACCAGCTATAGTACACAGGTAAACACAGGTGTAGGTCTTTTCAAACTTGCAGTATGCTGTTCTAAAATTATATGTTAAATCATCTTGTAATGGCCACTTTAATTAACAGCTGCACAAGCTTCAAAAATTAACTAAAATGCAATAACTTTTGGCAGTAAATGAGGAAGTTTGTATATACACACACATGCACACATATATGTAAAATAAAAATTCACACTTGGAAAGAAAAGCTTTTTTAAAAATTATATTATAGAAATAGAGATATGGAAGCAGATAAACCTCAAGGCAATGGAGATGCAGTATGGTATTTTGGTAAGGGAAATCAATTCTAGGTAATGATAAAAAAGAAATGGTGAAAAATAGAAATGCAAAGTGGCCTCTTCACTTTGTTGACTTATTCAGAAGGGATGTCTGTCTAAAATTAAGATGCCTACTGATAGCTAAGAGCAGAGTGAGCACTTTATGCTATCAAGAACCTATTTCTTTCATGGCCCACTGAGTTCCAAGGTTCTTAGCTCACGATTAGCTTTCCATGGGGCTCATTGCCTATAAGATTGCTTAAAGCTTTGAAAAGCCACTGTGCAGTAGAAATGGGGTTTTCTCATGTGAAGCCTCTAACTGACCTCATGATACATAATTTACCACCCAGAGCATGATCTGGAAAAATCAAGAGTTGGCTAACATTTTAATACTGATCACTGCAGACAAGGGCAATACAAATTTGGGGATGATTGATGTTGAAATTCCATAGGAAACACTGAGAAATTAAAACAGAACTTAGCACAACTTTTTGCACTGTAGATGCCATTAAGGAAATAACCTCTTACATAAACAGGGAGAGTGCCTCGCAAGAAAAAGGCTGAACGGAGATGCAGATGATGGTTCGAGAACTGTGTCTGCCATGAATCAGCACTCCTCAACATCTCTCTAGCCTCCCAGGCCAGCCTGCTATATAGTGTTCACATATCCTTTCAGGCTAGTAACCAAAGTTGGCACTTTTAAGGAGGTGGGGCTTCCTATAACCCTTGGCAGTGTGTACGGTGTTAGATCACTGCTCTAAGAATGTTGCATGTTTAAAACAAGTTTCCCAAGACATTCCAGCCTGTCAGTTTTATACTAAAAGTAAAACTCAAACCTCTGTTTTTAGTACAAGCTAATGAGCAAGCTCTTTGTCCGCTCTCGAAATTCTCATTCATTTATATCTGGTAGAACTTCAAGGAGTCTCAAATGTACTCAGGAATAATCCTCTAATGTTCACAGAATCTGGGTCCCCTCTTGATATCTGCTACTTACAGGGCTACTTGAAAATGATACCTGATCACTTTCTTCTTCTCCCTGGAGTAGAGAAATGAGCTTCCAATACAATCAACATTTATGGTAACAAATAACTCATTATTTCCTGTGTCATAGTTGAACTGAAGCCATTCTGTCTTTTACCCAGAAGTGGGAAGAATTTTGTGATCCCAAAATTAATAAATGTCACTTATAAAAATAGCTCCTTTGGCTTCATCCTTTGTCTCTTTCTCACGGGGCCCAGCTATAGTCCTAGGGGAAGACCAGGGATTTGACACCTTGCAACCTTCTCCAGGTACTGCTCACACATGGTACTGCTTACCTTGGCGACCCTCTGCTCCCATTCAAGTCTACTCCTAAAAAAAATCAGTGAGTCCACCATCCTATCACTTCATCAGACACACCCAGCTGTGTAAGAATTCTCTTAGCTCACTAAGTCCCTGGCTTCCTGTATTTCAGTAAAGTGAATAGATGATTTGTGGTGTAGCCTGTTTGGATTTTGACTCATCCTGTAGTCAAGTTGCCTTTCATTCCCTCCATGACTTTCTCCAGCTTTTATTTTTATTTCTAAGCAAATTACTAAAATGAGCTGTTCTTGTGGATTAATGCCTCCGTTGCCAACCCTATTCCAAATCTAAGTAGAATAGTCCTGTACTTATACACCTTATTGCCCTTCTTCTTACTGGAAAGGTGGTCTATTTCCTGTTGAAACAACATGGCAGCATTTTTTTATTCAATAGAATGGGCAGTGTCTTATAAAATACCTTCAAATAAGAAATAAAGATTTGTATTCTAGTCATTCCCCCATCAATGAGGGGTCCTGTGACTTTTGGAAAGTTACTTAATTATCCCCTGGTTTGATTCTATAAAGTGTAAATTGTGATAGGCATTATTTCACGATGTCATAGGCAATTGTAAGAGTGATACTCCAGGGAAATCTTTTAAAATACATTGATATAGATATAAATGCATATCAAATCTGTGGTGGTACTTTAAATAATTTTTAAATTTAGTAATTTAAATTAAATGATTACCTTTCAATTTGCAGGCCTCTCCATCTACCAAAGACTTCATCTTTAGCATCTTCATCTTTAGTTTCTTTAAAAATATAGATTTTATTTTGCTTATCGTAAGTATGTCAAAGTTTGTTTATGAACAGATAAGTCTTATGAGCCCCATAGACTGCAATCAAAAAACAAAACACTTGCAGTAGGTTGGTATTGAAACCTGCTGTTCTCTTTCCCAGTTTTTCCTATTTAGTTCAAATGTTCAACTGTTTAGCAGGCTCAGATAACTTAATCAATGAAGCTCTCATTTTTGGCATTCTCACATTCCAAATTAAAATTACATTATATTTTTTTTGGGAAAACCCCCCACCAGTACCATCTGTGAATTGAATGGTGTCATTACATCAAAGTACTGCAATTAGAACAATAGAGTAAAATTAATGCCAATGTTAAGTACAGATGTGCCAAATATGATGGGTAGTTGATACACAATTCAAATTGACAACCACGTGCAACGTGGAAAGTATCCAGGCATAACCCCAGATCCAGTTGGCCAATGGATGTCATGATTGCCTCACAGAGAACATATTTAAAAGAGATTTATTTGGCAGTAAGAAAAAGTTAGTTTCAAAAGAACATAGTCTATCCTAGGTTACTCATGCAAAGCTTTCATTATCTCAAGATAAAAATGGGCCCATAGAAGATAATCCAAAGGGAATATCACATTCCATAGCCATGAAACAAAATTCCCATTTTTTTTCTGTTTAGGAATACAACATTTGGTATTTGCATTACATGGTAGATCACATGGCATTATTGGTCTAATAGTGCAGCATTCCCATTTTTGTAGCTGAGATAAGCTATTAACTTTAGCATACAATAGGGGTTTCTTAGTATAGGCTGATAGATAATACATTTTATTATTTAGGTTCACCATCTGTAAAACCAGATTTTAGAAATGAATGAACATGGACTAGAGTTCCTTTCAGTCTGGGATTGTCTAATGTTTAATATTAATGTTAATGTTGAAAGGATGGTTTTACTTAATCATAGGCTTTTTAATCTCCATCATTTCATGTTGGTGTATTTGACAAAATGTGTTATTAAAAGGAGACATACGAGTGGTTCAAGGTGTAAATGTATTGGTGAGTCAGCAGCAGCTATTTCCATTAGCCTTTCAACTACCAATTTTTTTTTTTTTTTTTTTTTTGAGACAGAGTCTCACTCTGTTGCCCAGGCTAGAGTGAGTGCCGTGGCATCAGCCTAGCTCACAGCAACCTCAAACTCCTGAGCTCAAGCGATCCTCCTGTCTCAGCCTCCCGAGTAGCTGGGACTACAGGCATGAGCCACCATGCCCGGCTAATTTTTTCTATATATATTTTTAGCTGTCCATATAATTTCTTTCTATTTTTAGTAGAGATGGGGTCTCGCTCTTGCTCAGGCTGTCAACTACCAATTTTTATGCTAAAATAATTTTGGTACTAAACCCAGAAATTTTTAGCAACAAATTTAAAACGAATATTTTTTTTTTTTTTTGGTGAATAGGCATAATTAACCTCCAAGCCTCATAGCAGCAGCTTTTATTTAAGCAAGTAAGTTTCAGAAATGAGACAATATTTACAAAGCTAAAATAGCAGTTGCTAGGTCAACAATTCTATGGAAATATCAACCGATGTGTTTCTGTTCATGAAGGCTATTGTGAACTGAGGTCACGATGATATTTTTCTATAGAACAAAAACATTGCAGTCCAAGAAGAATGGCACATCGTGTTCTTTTATGAAATGCCACACTTCCACACTCTTTTCCTTCATTGCTCAATTTCTGCGTCTAAGGTTTAAAGTGGAGAAGGGAACATAAAATAATGTAGACCTAGGATGCCAAGAGGAATAAATTCTTATCTGTTTTTTTTTATCTCCCATCATTATTAATCCCCAAGTCAACCAAAAGTCACTTTACAAGTAGTAGGAGAGTTTACCATAATATTTCTCCCAGTCAAATACTCTTATTTAAATGGAAAAAAAAAAAAAAGCCCAGGTTAATTCATAGCAACTTAATACAATATGTACTTACTGAGAATGTAGTATATATAAGGGGCTGCAGATGAAACAATATTGACTAAAATAGCTCTCAGTGTGATTATCATCTTATAAGGGCCCTAAATAACTGAAGGTGAAGCAAAAATGAAACAAATGATATGAGAGGTCTAAGAGGTTTTAATAAGAGATGTTGCTTCAGGTTGTAGGAACCAGGAACCCCCGCAGAGGAGAGCGGACATTTTTGGCTAAGTAAATGGAGAACTCCAGGTGGAGTAAAGAGCATGAGCAAACATAGAAAAAAAAATCTAGAAATTAAAAATCACTTATTTCTTCAACAAGGTGAGAAATGGGGGTGGCTTGGACCAGAGTGGCAGAGGTGATGGCGAAAAGGGTTCTGACTCAGGAAATATTTTGACTGTTGAGATTAAAGTATTGGCTGAATATTGGGATGTGGGGTTTGAGACATGAAGAAGAGTCAAGGTTGGCTGCAATTGAAAGTAAGTTAGTGTGGGTGGAACATTGGGAGCAAATGTTAAGATAGAAAAAAAGACCAGAAGCATAGGTTGTATCAGTTCTGTAGGTCCTTGAATACCCTGTTTTGGCTTAAATCAATTAAAAAAAATTACTGTTGAGGTTACTGAGAAGAGTTATTGGTATTGTCAGGAATATATTATTTTCTGCCTCTTCTCCCCCTTTTTGTTTGACTCTTTATAGTTTTCATTCTTTAGAAGAGCTTACCCATAAGACAAGAAGTTTCAAACTTACAGCCTTGCAATACTGTTATCAAAGAGGAAGAAAGTACCTTTCCTCAACTCCTGTTTGAAAACTGGGACCACTGGGTGGAGCATCTGGAATCCCATGACCATACCTGGGCCATTTATTATGAAGCACCGGGAATCATATATTCATTCTTCACGTCAATGGGCAGCCCATCTCTCTCCAGAGAACCCACTCGGTATGAAGGAGCATTTTCCAGAATAATGGAAAGGTAGGGGTAGGGTGTTTGAGGGGAACAGATAAAACAATAACTATTCATTAAGGCAGACTTAAGACTGGAATATTTTATATATAGGTAAATGAATATATGACACACACATGTATATATAAACATATAAAATATGTCATCTAAAAGTCTATATGCCTATTATTATTATTATTACCCTTGCCCCTTCTTATCTAAAGATAATCCCTGTAGTGCTGTGGTCCCCAACCCCTGGGCTGCAGACCAGTACTAGTCCGTGGCCTGTTAGGAACCAGGCTGCACAGCAGGAGGTGAGCAGCAGGTGAGACCGCAAAACTTCATCTGTATTTACAGCCGCTCCCCATAGCTTGCATCGCTGCCTGGGCTCCAATGCCTGTCAGATCAGTGGCAGCATTAGATTCTCATAGGAGCCTTAACCCTACTGTAAACTGCACATGTGGGGGATCTAGGTTGCCCACTCCTTATGAGAACTTGTCTGAAACCATTCCCTTTCCTACCCCGTCTGTGAAAAAATTGTCTTCCATGAAACCGGTCCCTGGTGCCAAAAAGGTTGGGGACCGCTGCTCCAGTGGATCACATTTTTACTCATTCACTTGAGGATATTGCTCTAGCAATTCCCTTTTCTCTCTTCCAGATCATCAATGTTTCCCTCTCTGTGGGATCTTTCCCGTTAGCACACACACATGCTATTGTCCTTCTATCTTAAAAACAAAACTTTCTCTTGACCCCATATTGCCTATCATCTATTTCCTTTCTCTCTGATACTCTATAAGAAAAAATGACTTTGAACAATCATCTTTACTCTGACTTACCAATTTCCCCAGTGACACTCATGTTGACAAGTTGAGGGACCAATTGTTAGACCCCGTTTTATTTGACATATCAGCAACATTTACTCCATACAATCATTCCCTCCTTGCCACCTTTTTTCATGTGGTTTATTGAATTTTCTGCTCCTCATAGTCCCTCCTTAGTTTCCTCTGAGAGCTCCTGCCGATCATTGATGACTTCCTGTTGGGGGCCGAATGGCTCTGATCTTGACCCTTCTTTTCTTTTCTACCTATACTTATTCCCTTGAGGATCTCATCAAGTCTCATGGTTTTTAATTCTACTGCTAACAGCACTGAACTTTGTATCTTTAGCTATTAATCTCTTTCCTGAATTCTAGACCTATGTTTCACCCTCACTACCACAAATCTCTATGTGGATTTCCAAGATACCTCAATTTAACATATATGAGATTAAACTCCTTACTCTCCCACCCCTAAACCTACTTATCCACTGTTATGAACTGAATTGTGTCTCCTCTCCCCCTTCAAATTCCTATGTTGAAGCCCTAACCCCTAGTATCTCAGACTGTGATTGCATTTAGAGACAGGCCCTTTGAAGAGGGAATTAAGGTAAAATGAGGTCATATGGGTGGGCCCCAACCGAATCTGACTGGTGTCCTTATAAGAGGAGACAGATACTAGACACAGAAGAATGACCACGTGAGGACATAGCAAGAAGGCTGTCCTCGGCAAGCCAAGGACAGAGGCTTCAAAAGAAACCAAACCTGGCCACGCTTTGATCTCAGACTTCCAGCCTCCAGAACCGTGAGAAAATAAGTTCCTGTTATTTAAGCCACCAGTCTGTGGTATTTTGTTACTGCAGCCTCAGCAGGCTAATGTACATACAGTCTTCCCCAAGTCAGTTCATAATAACTCTATCCTTATCTTGGCCATGCCAAAAACTGTGGCGTTATCCTGGACTGTTTTTTCCCCCTCACGTCCTGTGTTCTATCCATCCAGAAATCCTGTTGTCTCTAAATTCAGAATAGAATCTGCACCCTTGTTCTGGCTCATCATTGTCCCTTGCCTGAATCCCTTTGACTGGCTATCCTGATTTTATGCCCCTCTCGTGCCCCACAGTCGATTCTTCACATCTCAGCTGGACCGATACTTTAAAAAGTAAGTTAAAAAATGTCAATACTCTGTTCTCACTCAGAGTAAAAGCCAGAATCCTTACACTTGCCTTCAGGACCCTAGAATATCCCTGACCACCTCTCATGACATTTCTGACTTCGTTTTCTATGACTTTCCCTTTCACTTACTCTGCTCCAACTACGTTGAACACGTCCAGCCTTAGGGCTTTGCGCTAACTGTTGCACCTGCTAAAATGCTCTTCCTTCAAAATATTTTATACTCCCTCATTTCCTTTATGTCCTTGCTCAAATGCCACCTCAATCAGCCCTCCCCACCTACATGATTTAAGATGAGGATCCCTTCTACCATCCATACACTGCTGAACTTTCACAACAGCCTGTATCAACATCTAAAATACTATGTCATTTTGTAACTTATAACATTTTAACATTTAATTTCTGTATTCCTCTTCTAAAACACAAGATCCACAAAAGCAGTGATTTTTCGTGTTTTATTCACTCATGTACCAATTGCCTTGAATGCCTGCCACAAAGTAGGTGATCAACAAATCTTTGTGGCGTAAATAAATGAATTGAATATAAGGTATAAACAAATGTTAATAAAACAGCACCCAGCTTGAGAAATAAAATATTACTAAAACTTTGAAGCCCTCCAGGTACTTCTCACACTCACTTTTCCTCTTCACTTCTATAGTTAAACACAAGCAGGGTTTTGTGGTTCCTTTGAACACGGTCAGGTTATATCACATACATAGGTATCCCTGCACTAAGATACATTCTTTAGCTTTGCATGTATTTTAAATTGAAAACATGTATCTGTACTTGCTCTTTTGCTCAACATATGTTTGAGAAGCTCATCCATGCTGATAAAGGTGTTGTAGCTTATTCATTTCTAATGCTGTAATTTTCTATTAATGAGTTCATCACATTTTTAAAAATCTTAGAGATTTGGCTTATTTTCAGATCTGCACATGTCTTCTGGAATGCATATCCAATGCCAGCATTTCTCAATGGTATATGCTAAGGAATGAGATTGGCTAGCTCAAGAGAGACAGATATTTCCATATGAGCTCAATTTGCCACAAGACAGTTTTTTTTAAATTCCACCCTTTCATTGAGGTGGTAGCATTGGGAAGGACCTGACTTTTGGGGGGATCAAAGTTCAGTTTCCCCAGCTTTGCATAGCCAAAGGCTCTGGCATTTGATTTCCTGATATTGGCAAGTATTTCCATTTCTGTTTACCATCCTGTTTCCTAGTTGGGTTTCAGTTCTCTCTTTGTTTCAACCCCAGCTGATTTAGCTTATTTTTTTTAAGCTCAGTAATGCATTATCTGCATTGTTTGTCGAATCTTATTCAGAATTTCTGCATTTTAAGTGGAGTGTCTTTTCAGAATACCTGACTGCCATACTGCAAGAAGGAACAGGAAGCTTAAAATTTATTCCTAATTTAAAAACTTTCACATATTGGTGGTCTTGGTGTTATTTGGGGTAGGGTAAATGTTACATAAAAATGACTATGTTATATTGATAGGACAATAGCCACAAGCATCAAAGGGCTATTGATAATAAAAGGTGACTTTTCATATATCTAGTACTATATTAAAAATTATCAGATCATCTGGGACAAAGATGGAAGATGTTTTAATAAATAGTGTTGGGACAACTGGACAGCAATTTTCATAAAGATAAAATTGGATTCATGCCTCACACCATGTACAGCAATAAACTCTAAATGCATGAGAGACCTAAATATGAAAAGTAAAACCATACAAGTAGAAAAAGTGTATGAATTCCTTTAGAACTTGATGAGCAAGAGAAGGCTTTCAAACTATGACTCAAAATCCAGTTGTACTATAATTATTGATAAATTTAAATATCTAAAAATAAAATTTTTATGGATGGCAAATATCATAAGCAAATTTAAAAGGCAGATGACAAACTGGGAGAAAATATGTGCAATGTATGTTGCAAATGAGAGGCTAGTACTTTTTTTTGTTTTTTTAAATAAATCTAACTGTGTATATATACCAATTATCTCACGCAGTTACCCATTTTCCCCTGTGATAAGAGAAGCTATAAGCTATTCATTTAGAAAAAATCTTGAATATAGTACACTACTATTAACTATAGTCCAGGTATTTTACATTAGATTTTTTGACTTGTTTATCCTATATATTTGCCACTTTGTATCCTTTAACCTACATCTCCCCATTTCTTCCCTCCAATCCCCAATCCTGGTAACTACTGTTTTATTTTCCATCTCTACATATTTGACCTTTTCTTTTATTAGATTCCACATACAAGTGAGATCATGCAATATTTTTCCTTCTGTTTCTGGCTTATTTCACTTAGTATGTCTTCCTGGGCCATTTGTGTTGTGGCAAATGACAGGATCCCATTTTTAAAGGTTGAATAATATTCCACTGTGTGTATACACACACACACACACACACACACACACACAGACACACATCACCATTTCTTTATCCATTCATCCATTGTTGGATACCTAGGTTGCTTCCATATCCTGGCTATTGCGAATAGTACTTCAACGAACATGGGAGTGCAGATATCTTTACAAGGTGGTGATTTCATCTTCTTTGGGTATATACTCAGAAGAGAGATTGCTAGGTCATGGGGTAATTCTATTTTTAATTTCTTTAGGAACTTCCATACTATTTCCCATAATGACTGCACCAATCTACATTCCCACCAACAGTGTACAAGAGTTCCCTTTTCTTCACATCTTTGCGAACACTCGTTCCCTCTCGTCTTTCTGATAATCGCCATTCTAACAAATGTGAGGTGATATCGTGTCGTGGTTTTGATTTGCATTTTCCTGATGATTAGTGATGTTGAGCACCTTTTCATGTATCTGCTGGTCATTTTTATGTCATTCCTGGATAAATGTCTATTCAGGTCCTTTGTACATTTTTTAACTGCGTTATATATTTTTTTGCTATTGAGTTGTATTAGTTCTTTATAAATCTTGGATATTAATGCCTTATCAGATATATGGTTTGCAAATATTTTTTTCCCAATCTGTAGGTTGTGTTTAATTTTGTTGATTTTTTCTTTTGCTGTACAGAAGCTTTTTACTTTGGTGAAGTCCCACTTGTTTATTTTTGGTTTTATTGCCTGAGTTTTTGGTGTGATATTTGAAAAATCATTGCCAACGGCAATGCCAAAGAGCTTTTCCCAGCTGGGCATGGTGGCTCATGTCTGTAATCCCAGCACTTTGGGAGACTGAAGTGGGAGGATCACTTGAGGTCAGGAGTTCAAGACCAGTTTGGGCAAAACAGTGAACCCCTGGCAAGAAAAAATAATAACAATAAAAAAATTTTAAGACATTTTTTTAAAAGGAGCTTTCCTCCTATGTTTCTTCAAGGAGCTTTATGGGTTCAGGTCTTATATTTAGGCATTTAATAAATTTTGAGTTAATTTTTTGTGTGCAGTGTAAGATGAGTGAAATTTCAATCTTTTGCATGTGGATATTGAGTTTTCCCGGAGTCATTTATTGATGAGACTATTCTTTCCTCATTGCGTATTCCTGTTGCCCTTGTTAAAAATTAGTTGACCTTATAGACTTGGGTTTACTTCTGAGCTAAATGTTCTTGTTACCCTTGTTGAAAATTAGCTAACTATATATGTTGAGATTTATTTCTGGGCTATCTATTCTGTTCCACTGGTCTATGTGTCTGTTTCTATGCCACTATCATACTGTTTTGATTACTATAGCTTTGTAATATAATTTTAAATAAGGAAACGTGATGCCTACAACTCTGTTTTTTTTTTTTTTTTTTTTTGTTGTTGTTGTTGTTTTTGTTTTTCTCCCAGAATTGCTCTGACTATTCAGGGTTGTCTGTGGTTCCATACAGAATTTTAGGATTATTTTTTCTATTTTGGTGAAGAATGACATTGGGATTTTGAAAGAAATTGCTTTGAATCTATATATTGCTTTGCATAGTGTGGACATTTTAATAATGTTGATTCTTCTGATCTATGAGTTTGGAATATCTTTCCATTTATTTTTGTTCTCTTTAATTTCTTTCATCAATATTTTATAGTTTTCAATGTACAAGTCTTTCACCTCCTTGGTTAAATTTACTCCTAAGTGTTTCTTTTGATGCTATCATAAGTGGGATTGTTTTCTTGATTTGTGTATAGAAATGCCATGGATTTTTGCATGTTGATTTTATGTCCTGCAACTTTACTTAATTCATTTATTAGATCTCACTGGGGTTTTTTTGGTGAAGTCTTTGAGGATTTCTACATATAGGATTATGTCATCTGCAACAGAGATAATTTTACTTCTTCAACTTGGATCTTTTATTCCTTTTTCTTGCCAAATTGCTCTTGATAGTACTTCCAATACTATATTGAATAAAAGTGCTGAGAGTGGGCATCCTTTCCCTGTACCAGATCTTCGAGGAAAAGCTTTCAGTTTATCCCCATTGATATAATACTATCTGTGGGTTTTTATTATTATGGGTTTTATTATTATGTTGAGAAACTTTTCTTATGCACCTAAACTGTTAAGAGCTTTTATGAAGAATGGATGTTGAACTTGAGTACATTTTTTTTGCCTCAGTTGATATAATCATGTGTCTTTCAGTCTGCTAATATGATATGTCACATTGATTGATTTACATATATTAAACTAGACTTGCATGCCAGGGATAAATCTCACTTGATCATCATGTATAATCTTTTTGATGTGATGTTGAATTTTATTTGCTAATATTTTATTTAAGGGTCTTGCATCGACTTTCATCAGAGATCTTGGCCTGTAATTTCTTTTCTTGTGGTGTCTTTATCTGGCTTAGGGATCAGGGTGGTACTGGCCTTATAAATGTGTTAGGAAGTATTCCCTCCAGCTCTATTTTTGGAAGAATTTAAGTATTGGTATTAATTCTTTGAAAGTTTGGTGGAATTCAGCTATCAAGCTATATGGTCCTGAGCTTTTCTTTGTTGGGAAGTTTTTAATTACTACTTTAATATCTTTATTTGTTATTGGTCTGTTCAGGCTTTCTATTTCTTCCTGCTTCAAACTTGGTAGGTTGTATTTTTCTAAAAATGTATCCATTTCCTCTATTATCAAATGTGTTGGCAGGTAATTGCTCATAATAGTTTCTTATAATCCTTTTTATTTCTGAAGCATCTGTTGTAATGTCTCCACTTTTATATCTGATTTTACATATTTTGTGTCTTCTCTCTTTTTTTCTGAGAGTTCGATGATATTGTTTATTTGTTCAAAAAAACATCTCTTAGTTTTACTGATTTTTTTCTTTTTTCCTATGGCTTTTCTATTCTCTGTTTGATTTATTTCTGTTCTGATCTTTATCATTTCCTTCCTTTTGCTGCATTTGGGTTTAGTTTGTTCTTCTTTTCTAGTTCCTTCAGGCATAATATTAGGCTATTTATTTGGACTCTTTCTTCCTTTTTAATGTAGATACTTATTGCTATAGATGTCACTCTTAGAACTGCTTTTGCTGCTTCCCATAGGTTCTGGTATGCTGTGTTTCCATTGTCATTTGTCTCAAAATATTATTTAATTTCTCTTTTCATTTCTTCTTTGGCCCATTTCATTGTTCAGAAGCATGTTGTTTAATTTCAAAATATTTGTGAATTTTCCAAAATTCCTCTAAAATTCTAGTTTCATACCACTGTGATAAAAATACTTAATATGATTTTGATCTTCATAAATGTGTTTTGTGGCCTACCATATGGTCCGTCCTGGCAAATGTTTCATGTGCACTACAGAAAAATGCAAATTCTGCTACTGTTGGGTGAAAAGTTCTGTATATATCTGTTAGGTCTATTTTGTCTAAAGTATAGTTCAATTCCACTATTTGCTTTATAATTTTCTATCTGGTCAATCTGTTTATTGTTGGAGGTGGGGTACTGAAGTTCCTTACTATTATTGTATCACTATCTATTTCTCCCTTCGTGTCCATTAAGATTTGCTTTATATATTTAGGTGCTCCAATGTTGGGTACACATATATTTATAATTGTTATATTCTCTTGATTAATTCAGCCCTTTATCATTAAATAGTGGCCTTCTTTGTCTCTTGTGACAGTTTTTTCTTTTGATTACCATTTGCATGGAGTATCTTTTTCTAACCCTTTATTTTCAGCCTATGTGTGTCCTTAGGCTAACATGGGTCACTTGTTGGCAGCATATGGTTGTATCTTATTTTTTATTCATTCAGCCACTCTATGTTTTTTGATTGGTGAATTTAATCCATTTACATTCAAAGTAATTATTGATAGGTAAGAATGTACTACTGTTATTTTGTTAATTGTTTTCTGATTGTTTTGTAGATTCTTTCTTTGAGAAGCTAGTATTCTTAAGACTTGGATAACTCTCATAAAATTAGGAAAATAAATCAGAAAATTCACTAAAAAATAATATAAAAATACCCTTTGAATGTATGAAAAGGTTTTCAACATTACTGACAATAAGAGAAACGCAAATGAAAACTACGGTAAGATGTCATTTCTACTTGTCAGTTTGGCAAATATTCAAAAGTTTGACCACACACTGTTATTGAGGCTGTGGAGAAACAGGAACTTTTATACAATTAAGAACATGCAAGCAATATAAGACTTATGAAATAGAATTTGGTAATATCTAGTAAAACTACTTTTCTACCTAAACTTTGTCTAGCAAACCCTGAATATTTACCTTGAAGATATCCTGTTAATATGCAAAAAAAAAATTGTGCAAGGTATTCATTGCAATATTGCAGCAACATTGCCTTATATGTAATTAGTAAATTTTAGAAACAGTATAATGGATCATATATAGGAGATTGGTTGAATAAACTATGGTACATCTACACAATAACATACATCTACCCAATGGTAAAGAATAAGGAATGTCTCTAGAAATTGATATAGAGTGGTTTTCAGGAGATGTAGTTAAGTTAGAAAAGCAACATGCAAAAGAATATGTATAGTATGCTACCTATTATATAAAGAAGAAGGATAAATAAAATTGTACGTGTGTGAAAATCTTTCTATATCTATTATAGGAGAAGGGGAAATAAGATTCTGTGTGTGTGTGTGTGTGTGTGTGTGTGTGCATGTGTTCTTCTCAGTACAAAAAGAAGAACAAGAAGGCAAGAAGGATAAACCAAAAACTAATGAAACTAATTATCTATAGGAATTAGAAAGGGATGAAATAGAAGGAGTAAGAGAGGAAGCAATACTTCTTTGAGTACACACATTTTTTGCTTTTGACATTGAAACCGTATTAATGTTCTACAGATTTAAGAAGTTTAAATCAACAAGGATAGAAAATACTTCCTAAACATGAATACAAACAGAAACAACCTAACTATATATAAAGTGGATTCACAACCACACAGTGAAAAAAAAAGAACTTATTCAAGTAATTTTTGAATACAGTGCAAGTCTTTGTCTATAAAACTTCAGCATGAAGACAAAAAGAACTACAAAAAAAAAAAAAAAAAAAAAAACCCTTGAACTTCACTTAGTAGCTTAGTTGTCATTAGTGGTGCTGATTTCTGAAATTATTTTTTATGTATTGTGGCAATCAAGTATTTAGTAAATATTTTGATATTGTCAGCAACCAAGGTTCTCACTGTGAGTGAAGGGAGATACAAATAAGGAATGGAGCAGTGCAAGGAAGAATTTTGTGATGTTGTAATTATGGTTAGTAATATGAACCATGATATATCCATGATACATATTATATATTTATGCTTTATGAGCTATGTGTAACTCATGATATATGTGTAGTTCCATGCATTGAAAGGGCCTGGCAACAATATTTCAGTTCCAAAGAGCTTATTTGGCATCTAAATCTTGATTTCTAAATACCCTTCCCCATTAAAAGGAGCAAAGGCATCTTACAGAAATGGCTCATTACAGGGCTAAGTTAAAGAAAGAACAAGTTGAGCTTAAACACATCATTGTGCCAGAAAGCAAGAAGATGCTCAGAAAATAAGGGGCACGTGTTAAAAGGGCACAGGAGTCAGCTTCCTGGTACTCTGGCCAAATTTGGGTCAGTTTGAGCAGCAAAATGAATAAAGCCAGTAATGGATTATGATACCTTGAATTAAAAAAAAATCCGATAAATGCAGAAAGGAGAGAAAAACATGGGTGGGAGAAATTTTTCTTTATAATAAGATGCTAACCAATACACGTTGAAGGAATATAGTTAGGAAATCACTATTTATAACCATAGAACAATTGATTCAGGGAGGAATCACCAGTGCACGCTAAAACAATGGGACAATGTTTGCCAACTATCATTTATGAATTACAAAGGGAAATAAATGTACCTTTATAGTGGAAAATTTGATGGTTACCACTTTAAACTAAGTGGTCAAATTTAACATGAACAATAATGGGGCAAAGTGACATTCTGTGATTCTTGTGGAGATGTCTTGAGAAGGAACAACATTGGTCATGCAGAATTTATTCCCAAAATGTGTAACCTTAAACTAATAATGAGCAAATAGATGAACCCAAAATGTGTGACACTTTATAAAATGTCACTGTCATGCCATAAAAGGAAAAAAAGAGGAATTAATGTTTATGGAAGAGTTACTGTTGAATGTAGAAATTCAGACATCTCAGGGCCTCCTGTAAACTTTACTTCAAAGGGATTCAGCTGTTTGGAAACTGTAATTAAGAAAGCTAATGCATGGTGATAGCATCCAGAGCAGGGAGTCAACCCAAGAATTCTTCCTTGTTCTTCTTTCTGTTCTCCTTTCATCTCTACTCTTTTCTTTCTTTCGTTTTCTTTTCTTTTCTTTTCTTTTTTTTTTTTTTTGAGACAGTCTTATTCTGTTGCCTGGGGTTAGAGTGTCATGGCATTAGCCTTGCTCACGGCAACCTCAAACTCCTAGGCTCAAGCAATCCTCCTGCCTCAGCCTCCCGAGTAGCTAGGACTACAGGGGTGCACCACCACACCTGGCTAATTTTTTCTACTTTTAGTAGAGATGGGGTCTTGTTCTTGCTCAGGCTGGTCTTGAACTCCTGACCTCAAGCAATCCTCCCACCTTGGCCTCCCACAGTGCTAGGATTACAGGTGTGAACCACTGTGCCTGGACACTACTCTTTTCTTTATTTTGTTATGTTTAAGTAATTACAGTACTAATGTCACCCAAATAAATCAATAGTTAAATGATAAAATTCTAGACAGTTCATGGCAAAGTTTGTGTTCAAATCCCCAAACTACTTCCGCTTTATGTGCCTTATTTTTCTTATCTATAAAATGAGGATAATAACAGTACCTACCTTGCAAGAGTTGTAAAAATTAAATGAATTAAAAGTATTTAAGAAAAATAGTAGCGGCACATTATAAGTATTCACTGAGTCATAACTATCATTAAAGAACTAAATAATTTATTATTCAAACCAGGATATTTTTGACAGTGAGAGAGAGCAACATGAATAATTATGCTGGGATGACAGGTGTGATAAGACTGTTCCAGGAAAACTAGAATGTAAGGCCACCCTAGCTATTGTTATTCTGCCCCTCAAGATAATTAAGATGACTATTTCATGAGAATTTATTATATTTGTGATACGAATAAATATATTATTGTAATGATTTTATTTAGTCCTATTAAAATGTATTTAAAGAAATGTTTATTATCCATGTAATTTGGATAGGGAAACTAAGTGACAGATATTTTAATTGACTTCCCATGGTCACACATTTAGAAAAGGTTACATTGGGATTGAAAAAGGCAGTCTCTGATTTTTAAGATCCATGATCTTAACAAATGTTCTAGACACTCGCCTCATTCACATGAATCCACAATCTCTTATCACACCGATGCATGAAGTAGACGAAGGCTTCTGGATTCTGGATCACCCTTTTTGTCTAGCCTTAAGACTTACTATTGGTACACAAGAACATATGGTGTTTTTCTTAAATGTTTGATCCCTGCTTCCATTGGCTCATAGTATCCCCCAAATCCCCAAATGAGTAATGGTGTCTGTTTGGGCACAGAATTACATGCTGTGGTATTTTTTTAATACCATGATAAGGAGGTGGTGTAACATAGCAGCTCTGGGGCGGGACAGCTTGGATGAAAATCCTCATTCCATCACTTGCTACCCATAGGACCTTGGGCTTGGCTCCATCTCAGTGTCTAAGGTCATGTGTTTGGATTTGAGGAGATAAAGGGAAAATGGTAGGCTTGAGGAGGGTCAAGTTTACGGTATAGAGTTCTCATCAATCAAACCCCCATTAGCTCTGAATATATCTACATAATGGAGGCAAACTGCAAGCCACCAGGGCAACCCCAGAACCTATCTATCACCTCCTTGTAAAGTATAGGTTTTTCATAACAGCATGTCCTGTTTACATTATTGCTCCCTCTCTCTTTCCTTCCCTTAGCATCAACCTGTTTTTAAAAGGCCATCTTTTCTTCTGCACTCTGTTTTCCCCACTAGATCTCTCATACTATGCTGTGCTTGCTTCCACTATGAGTAACACACCAAATACTGAAATAATGGGTGATTTAACTAATATCCTATAATGCAATACCCATTAGTGCAATACAAAATAATATTATGAGATTTTATTAGCTCATATTAGTAAACACAGATTGCATTAAAAGCTGTTCCTGTTTTATTTTTGAAATGCTTGGATATGATAGACTATTATAAAATACCCAAATTATGCTGTTCTGAAACTGTAAATTTCAGTTTCCTGCTGAGCAGGTTATGTTAAATCCTTTCCTTTTTCTTTATTCTTATGAAGGATAAGAAAATGGTGGCTACAGGGTTTCTCTTTGTTCACCTTCCCTGCTGCAAAGGAAACAGTTTAAGAGCACTTCCCGGGAAACTGTTTCTGACCTCCTGTCCCTTGCTTTCCAACCAGATACTAGTAACAACATCAAATGCCACTTCTTAGCATTAAAAATTAGATATTATCTAACATTAGACTCTACATAGCACAAGGTAAAGGGGCTTTTTGGCAGATAGCCAGGTAATTAGCTCAATGCAGACCAAACAAGACCATTCAAAGCCTCATTGGAGAGTCCTGGCTATGCCTCTAAAGTCCCCCTCTCATCTTTGCTATAGGAAAACCTGTCAAAGGATGAATTTCATACTTCCACTTTAAGTATCCCTCTTTTGAATTTTCACCACCCCCTACAAGTATGCCCGCTCTTTCATTTAACAAAGCCATTATCACACCAAGGTGAAGTCTGTATAGGGGAAAAAAAATCCTACTCAAAATAATAATGCCATAGCAGTGTTTTCCTATGCTGATAATTTTGAGCGTTAGAATGACATCGATGACCACTTCTGAAGTCTATTAGTCAATATTATGAGACTAAGCAAGGGAACGGTGCACGTGTTGGTAATAGAATCAAATTTGGTAATTTTAACTAGAATATTACAATTTTTACTTTGTGAATAATGGATTTTTAATGTTTTTAAATAGGGTATGAAATGTTTTCAAGGTTTATTTGCCCAAATGATCATGAATAGCTCAGTGACACTTGTAGATTACAGGTCAGAGAGAAACATTTTAAAACAATGGCAGGCTTTACTTCTCCAGTCATTTTCATGAGAAGCATTAATGAATCAGTAAAGTCAAAAGGGACCATCCGTCAGTAACACACACACCATACACAAAATTCTTCAGTAAGCATCTCCAGTTAGCATGTCCTCTTGCTTTGCTAACTGATTTAAACCCTTTGAACTGCTGCACTCTCTCTCTTTAGCAATAAATTTCTCAGAAAAACTCTTACAGTTATTGCCTTTGTTTATTCACCACTGAATTTCTTCTCAGTCCAATGAAATATAAATTTTGCCCACAGCCTTTCCAGAACTATTCTCTGTAAGTTTACTTACGACCACCTAATACGGGTAAATACTTTTTGGGCTCTGATGGCGGGGGGGGGAGAGGAAGGAGAATCACAATGTTTTCCCTGGTTAATGGTTCATCCTTACCATTCCTGCTTGGTGCGACAGCGTGAGATTTTTCATCTATCCTCTTTTGGGAACTCCTAGCCAGGCAGACAAAATGCTAGTTAGACACATCCAACCAGGTGAGAGAAATGAAGGAGTGGCAAACAGAAGGAAGCTGTTGGAGATGCATTCCCCACAGAGAGACTTTCAGGGAAAAAGAAAAGTTTTTATATGTTAATAATTTTCAGTAATCACAATTACCAAGGAGGAAACCATAACTGACTGCATTGCTGATGTCTGATGCTTTTTAAAATTCTATCATTTTCTCAATAGTTTTCCTTCCCAAATTTGGAAGCATGATCCCCCCCACCACCATAATTATGTCTTTTAATGTTTAAATAGAATACTTCTCCTTGGCCTCATCTTCATAGTTATCCTTCATCTTTTAACCTTGTTGACTAGCTCTATTTCCCCTTGAAATATCTTCTCTCTTTTGTTCTGCTTTTTCTTGTATAGCAAACTTGTTTCTCTTTTTTCCCCTCTTTGCATATCTTCCTCTTCTCCACACTGAGATTTTATAGTTCCTTCTGATTCTTTCATAGAAAAAACATAACTTTCAGTCTGAGTACAATATGAAAACTAATCCTCATTAAACATTTTACACATCACATATCGGTGATTGAGTCTCTCTGAATAGAACAGTCACACATTTTTCCTTTTAGCACTTCATGTCCATATTGTTTGGGCTACGCAAGGTAAAGGCAAAGCAAGAGAGGGGACAGGGCTATTAAATATCATTCTGCAAGCTCCTTTATATTCAAGTAGAACAAAGTGGATCATGTTTCCCAATAAGCATGAGAATATATTAGCAGAGCCCCAACTTTTCCTAAAATAAGAGTTAACAGTGGACAGAAACCGACATATTTGTAAAAAGAATAAAGAGATGTATAAATAATCATCGATATACTTATAATTGATTTAATTTTGTAAAATTAAAGTCCTCATTTTAAAATTTATGGCAATCATTAGGTAGATTTTGGTATATCAATACAGCAAATCTTGGGCTTGTTAGAGCATGGGTTTGATCCAATGTGGTCCTTTTTGTGTGTTCTTATAAACCTCAATTTCCCATTGAAAGTAAATTGTAACTCTTTTTCTCTGAAATTCTGTTTGTGCATGAATAATCGAGAGAGAATTTTTAGATTTTATAACGATTTTCATTTATCTACATATTTCACAGTTATTTTAAATTATAAAAAATAGTTCTTCTGCATGGTTTTTGTTAGAAGAGAAAAAAAACTAAGAAAGAGAATATGTGTAACAATTAACCTGAGGATTTAGATGGTTTTAAAAAACATCTCAATTGAAATAGACTGATCTTACTGCTCAGCAATCATGCCTTCCCATAGAACCATATTTCAATAGCTAATAACTGGCTCCTTTTGGTATGCTCATTTTATGGTGGTGTAAATGACAAGCTTTCGTTTTGCTGCAGTTGATCACACTGCCTCAAACTGTGTTTCATTTTATGAGAATATAGCAGTATGAGTGGAATGCTTTTGATTCTGCAGCCTGTGGAATGGGACAGCTAGCATCCAGTCATGCAATTTATTAAAACATGATCATTCCTAATCCTGAAGTCTTACATTTATAAAATCTTAACAACATACAAGGTATTTTTTTTTCTTTGTTGGATGTTTGCTCACAAATGGACAATCTTTTTTTTTTTTTTTTTTTTTTAAGGCAGTTAGAGCATGGTACTTCATAAAGCCCCTTGAGTCTTTAATAGCAAAAGTTACATCTATATGGAAAAAAGCTACAGTGTTCAACAGTGAGCATAGACAATGGTATTATGCATTCCTTTTTTATTTTTCTGTAATATTTTCCTTGAACTGTTCACTCATTATTATTTTAATTGAAGGCATTCTTTCTCAGAGCTGAGGTTGTTGCAAATGAATCAGAGCAGCTTAACTTGTCAAAACATTTAGGGATCTGGATAAAATAATTAAAAATTGTATGGAAAACTACTGCATGAGCAAATGCCAAACAATGTCACACAGAGATATTATAATCAAAGAGCAGGCACAATAAAGGCCTAACGTGTCGACAAAATTCTGTAACTGATGTTATGATTCCAGAAGAGGAAAACGCTATAGGGACACAGAAAGACAACAAAACTATGGGAATTTATAAGTAAGAAAAAAATTATTAATGTAATCCATAGAAAGTTGTAGGCAGAACATTATTTGACTAAAGAGAAGCCAAATCCAGAAGGTTAACAAGGTAGGGATTTCATGACTGACCTCCCCTTAATCTTGTCCCCAATGAACATGACTTGTCTCTTTCTCCAACCCCAAGCTTAGACAATTAAGGTATAAAATAAAGAGTGAAAATATCTGGCATGTAAACTGGTTCTTCGTGTAGGCCATGACATAAACATTTCCACCCTCAGTGTTTTTAAAGGAATCAAATATCAGCTCCTCAAGGTACTTAGGGCATCAATAAATGGAATTAACTGTCAATTTGCTTTATTTTTTAATTTTTTCTATGTTCTTTCCCAGTTGACAACACTGCTGTTTAGATTGGTCTTCATCTAATCTCATTCTGCCCAGTCACAAAAATAATCAAAGTATGTCTCTGTGTAACATTTTAAAAACTTTTACTCTGATTTAAAAAAAAAAAAATGACTGGAAATCACATGAAGAAAATTCTCCTTGACCATAGATCCCTGAGCCTCATCTTAGGCAGATAATCCATGTACAAACAGTCTGAAGTGAGTCAGCGAACATGAATCTCGAATCTCAAAGAAGCAAACAGATGCATCATTTTGACCCTGAGGTTGTTTTCAGTTATATTTTTCAAAGACTATCATAGTTGCAGAGTTGAGAATCAATGCTAAGATCCTGATCTTTTAACCTGCCTGTATTGCCTTAATCTTACCTATCTATGAAAGATTAATAAAAACTCATTCTCCCTTATTCAAGATTCAGACGTTTTTCATTGCTGCCACCTGGAAAGGACATTTATGAAGTAGAAACATAGGCTAACAGGTCTGCTTTCAGTTAAGAGTAGAAGGTCAACCTCTGAACTCTCTCTAAAATACAGAACATAATTCCTTGAAATTATGATCCAACTTTCTCATAAAACCAACATTCATACTTTGAAATACATATCCTCCATCCTAAATTGGCATAATGGCCCCACATATACAGGGGACTGTGAATTTTTCAGGCAGTCGGCATCTGACATAAAAATTTAAAAATATTTATGGGCTATTTCAGACAAAATAAAGAAATAATTAATAATATGTTGAACAACTTTCTGGACACCAAGTTTGACACCAGGCCTAGAGTTGTAGCACGTGAGTGTACTTCCTCAATGTCCTTCCATGCTACACCCCAAGGAAATTACAATCCTGAATTTTTTTTTTTTATCAATCTCCTGGATTTTATTTCTTTTATTATATATCTATTCCTAAATAGAGCATAAAATCGTTTTGCATGATTTAAAATCTGATATAAATGGCTTCATTCAGCCTATAGTCTATTGTACATCTAGTTCCTTGATTTTTCCACTAGTGTATATTTTACATTATTTGATTTCCACAATGTATTTAGCCATTTTACAGTTGGTGAATTTGGGTTGTTTATAGAGTTCTGCTATTTCACACAGCACTACATCATCCTTGTACATGACTCCTGGTGCCCACTTGTAGGAGTTTCTTAGGGTATAAAACCAGCAGAGGAATTGTTGTGCCCTCTTTAACTTGACTTGCTAACACTGAATTGTTTTGTAAAAATGTGCTAATTTGTTTTCCTACCAGTGTATATAGATGCTCCAGTTGCTTCATAACTTTGCCAAAACTTGAATTTACTGACTTCTTTATTTTTTGACCAATTTGGTGATAAGAAATGTTTTCTGATTGTGATTTTAAATTGTATTTTCAAGACAGTCATAAGGGTGAATATTTTTCTCATGTTTTCATTTTGGTTTGTTTATTGAGGTATAATTCACATACAGGAAAATTTACCCTTTTTAGATTCGTTATAATTTAATGCTGATTTGAGTTTTCTCTTTTATGATGTGCTTGCCCATAACATTTGTCCATTTTTCTATTGAGTTGTCTGTCTTTTTCTTAAGGTCTTATAGGAGTTCTTAATAAATTGAGGAATTCTTAGTAGATTGTTGTAAAAGTCTCCTACAATTTTTTGTCAGAGTTTACTGTTTTATCTTTTACAGTTAAGTCTTTGTTCCACCTAGAATTGCTGGTTATGCATGGTGTAAGATACGGGTCCACTTTCATTTCTTTTGCACCATGAATAACCAATTGCCCAGCAACATTTATTGAAAATGCTATTCTTTTTCAGCCAGTTTGCAATGTAATCGAGATCATATTAAAAAATTTCATATTTTTCTGGTTCTGCTTCCAAGTTCTTCATTGTTTCTCTTGGTGAATTTGTTAATCTCTGCTCCAATACCACATTGACCTAACTATCATGACTTCAAAATAATTCTTTTTTTAAATTACAGAATATTACAGGGGTACAAATGTTTTGGTTACATGGGTTGCTTTTTACTGCTTGAGACAGTTATGTGTGCCCATCACCCAGATAGTGTACATTGTACCTGTTACATTTGATTTTACCCGTCCCCCTTCTTCCCTCCCACCTGCTTGATTTCCATTGAGTGTTACTTCCATCTGTGCGCATGAGTGCTGTTTGCTTAGTTCCAATTCAATAGTGGGCACAATGTGGTATTTGTTTTCCCATTCTTTCCATACTTCACTAAGGAGAATGGTCTCTGTTTCTGTCCAAATTGTTACAAAAGTTATTAATTCATTTTTTATGGCTGAGTAGAACCCTGTGATACACATATACCACATTTTATTAATCCACTCATGAATTGATGGGCACTTGGGTTGATTCCACATCTTTGTGATTATGAATTGTGCTGCAACAACATTCTAGTGCAAGTGTCTTTTTGATAAAATGACTTTTTTTCTTTGGGTAAATACCCAGCATTGGGATTGCTGAATCAAATGGTAGTTCTACTTTTAGTTCTTTGAGGAATCTCCATACTACTTCTCATAGAGGTTGTACTAATTTTCAGTCCCACCAACAACGTATAAGCATTCCTTTCTTCCTGCATCCATGCCAGCATCTGTTGTTTTGGGACTTTTTGATAACAGCCATTCTCACTGGGGATAGGTGATTTTTCACTGTGACTTTGATTTGCATTTCCCTGATGATTAGTGATGTTGAGCATTTTTTCATGTTTATTTGTCATTAGTCTATTAATTCTACATGGGGCTATCCAATTTTTCCAGTACCATTTATTGAATAGGGCTCCTTTTTAAAAATAATTTGATTTTTTTTAGTGAATTTTTTATTCATTTCCTGTATTGTTTTTGTGGTTTCTTTGTGTTGGTTTTCCATTTTGTCTTGTATATCATTGAGCTTCCTTATAATCCAAATTTGTAATTCTTTATCTGTCATTTCAATAATTTCATTTTGTATCCATTGATAAAGAGCTGTTTTTTTCCTTTTGGGGGTGACCTTTTGTTCTGATTTTTCATATTTTTGAAGTTCTTTCACTGATTTGTTCTCATCTGGCCTCTTGATCGAGTCCTGGTGCTACAAGGCCTGGCTTGCAGGCCTGTCCATGGGTCCGAAGATCAATCCCTGATGGTGCCAGGGAGAAGATTAGTCTTCTTGAGACTTGCTAGTCTCAAGTTGCCTATGGGGTGTTCAAGCAGGTTTGATGACCCTCCTGGTTTGCTTCTGCCCTGGTATCTTCACCTCTTCCCACCAGTGTGAGTTGTGTTGGGTCCCCCAGCTTAATCTCTGATATGGGGATGATGGTACTTGTGAGTACGAATCCGCCACGGCCTGTTTGCTTGAGTTGGACAATGGTATGATGAGCTATACAGTTGTTCTCCCTGTCCTTGGTTGATGGTTGTGTGAAAGAGCCAGCTGCCAAGATGTTCTTTTGTGCTAGTGGTAGAGTCTGGTCCCGGTGGTGTGGTACTTGAGGGTCCCAAGCTTTAGGAGAGACCCTGTAGTTCCCAGAAGTTCACTTGATCTCTACCACCATTAAGGTGGGAGAGGAGCAAGGCAGTTCCTGGCTAGGTCGTGGGAGCCTGACAGGCTTTGCAAAGCCTCAGTGGGGCTCAGAAGTTGCTTTTATGACCACTAGGGGGAGCCGCTGGCATGAGGGTCAGGATGAGCTCTCCAAACTGGGAGGGCTGCTCAGCGGGGAGGGGCCTAAACGCTTGGGTGCTAAGGCCCCGGGATCTTTGCACCCTTATCCAGTAGCAGAGTTTTTCTATAGGGAGGGGTGATTGCTCCACCAAATCCCCATCCCTTGAGCCCCCACAGCACGCTCCTGTCAATTCAGGCCACGTGTGGTACCTCACTACCTGAGTCCACCTCTCAAACCTCCCTCCGCGCCCCCCACCCCCCGCCCCCGTTTGTGTGTCTGACTTATTAGCTTGCATGTTCGCTAAACGCGGGTAGGTAGGCAGTTCCAAAATTGTCCACCCCTTTTCCACTACAAATCCTCAGGAGTAGAGGAGTGGGTCCCACTATCTGTGGGGACCTCAGCCTGTAGCATGCGCCTGCTGTAGAGAAATGGCCACTGGTAAACTTTTTGGCTCAAAGTACATTCCCTAGTGTAATGAGTGGGGGGAGGGGCTGCAGCACCCAGCCAGCCGGCAGGCCTCAGTAGGAGGTGCTTGCTTGCCATGGAACCAGGGGCTAGGCTATTCCTCTCCCAATGCCATCCCCTTATCCAATATGGTGGTTTCCAGTTGGGGGGATTGTGTGCTCCCAAATCTCTATTCCTCAGCACCTACTATGCTCTCCCATCGGATATGTCCATGTGGGCTCCTGGCCATCTGAGTCGAGCTCCCAGACTTCTCCCCTGAGTCTCCCTGCACACCTCTCCAGTCTGGCGTGCACCAGTACCGGCTTGCTTATCTGAGCCGCTGGCTGCGACCCCGCAAAATGCTGGCCGGCAGGAAGTTCCCAAATTGTACACCCCTGTTCCACCATAATTCCTCAAGGGGAAGATGTGTGGGTTTCACTCTCTGTGGAGACCTCAGCCTGGGATGCATGCCCGCTGGAGAGAAGCGGCCATTTGTGAACTTCTCAGCTCAACCTATGCTGGTGGCTGTAATGGATGCAGGAGGGGCCGCAGCTCCCGGTCAGCCTGAGCTCAGTCTGCCTTCTTGGTTGCGGTGGTTGGAGGAGGTGCAGGGGAGGAAGCGTCTGCACGGGTGAGAACCACACTCTGGCCTCACGTGGCACTCTCCTCTCGGGGAGTGCCCATCACGGACTGCCCAAACTCCTGGGGCTCACTAGTTCACCCCACTATTCCATATTTGCTGCCATGCCTGGGCTCCTGGAGGGTAGAAAACCTTCAGTAAACTTGGAGTCTCCGCTGGTCACCGAAGACAGGTATGGGGGTGGGAATCCACGCTTACCTTTCACTGGGCTCCGAGCCTCTCTGGGTTTGATCCTCACTGCTATCTTCTCCTTTTTATCTTCTTCCTTTTTGGCTTTGCAGTTTTCTCTGTGGGGTTCCCAGCTGTCTCTGACATCTCTGTCTGTGGTCCACACCTGAGCTGCGAGTCTTCTCCCCACTTCTCTATCCCATACCCTGCCTTCCCACCAGGTGGTCTGACAAGCAATGTCTCTAGTCCGCCATCTTGCCAGAATCTCCCAAAATAATTCTTGATCTAGGAAAAGACTCCACCTCGTTCTTAAGGAGGGCCACCAAAAAAGATTATTGGGATTTTCATGGAATTGCACTGCATCCGTGTGTCCACATTCATCTTTTAAAATGTTATTCAGCAAAATTTAAAATTTCTCCATAGAGGTTACTCTGGTTATCTGTCATTGATGTAACAGATTATCCCAAAACTTACTGACTTAAAAACAAACAAACAAAAAAAAATCATCTTATCAATTCTTATGGCTTCTGTGGTCAGGGTTGTGGGAAGGGAAGGGCTTATCTGGGCAGTTCTGGCTCAAGATCTTTCCTGGGGTTGCAATGAGATGGTGGCTAAAGCTGAACGGGGTGAGGACGGTGGGGAACAGGGGTGGCCTGGCAGCTGGAAGGTACCTGGGCCTCTTACTTTATGTCATCTCAGGGCCTCTCCGTGTGGTCTCTCTGCACAGGCTGATTGGGCTTTCCTCATGGCAAGGTGGACTGAGCTCTAAGGGCTGGCATTCCGAGAGACACAAAGGGGAAGTGCCAGTTTCCTTGAGACCCGTGTCTGGAATTCCACTGGATTAGGTTGGTCCAAAGCCCAGATTCAAGGGAAGGGGCATACATCCTGCCTTGTGATGGGAAAGTTGTCAAAGCATTTTGCCATGATGTTTTTAAACTGTACAACTTTTGTTAGGCTGATTTTGAGAAATTTTTTTTTTTTTTTTTTTTTTTTTAATGTTCTCTCCAAAGAGTGTCTGTTTTTAAAGATCACATTTCCTCATGGTGGCTGATGTATACTAATAATTATAAAATTTTATATATCACTATACTGCTAAGCTCTCATGAATTTTTATAGTGTATCTTTTCATTATTTTGGGTTTCTATGCACAAAATCATATCATCTCTATATAATGACAGTTTATTTTTTCTTTCATGTCTACTTTCTTTAGTTTATTGTTTTTTGCCTTACTTCACTGCCTAGTCCTCTAATTCAATGTTAATAAAACTGAGGAAATCAACAACTCTTGTCCCTAAATCTGAAAGAACTGATTTCACACTTTTGCAATGAAATGTAGGATTGGTATGTTATTTGTAGTTACTCTTTTTTAGGAGAATAAGGAATTCCTTTCTATTTCTACTTTGCTAGGATTTGAATAATAACAATAATACTTAATAAATTGTGATTTTTTTCTGATTTTTTTCCATCTATTGAGATGATCATATGACCTTTCTCCTTTAATCTGGTGAATTTCTAATATTAAATCAATGTTACATTCTCAGGATGTGGCTGGTCATGAGATAGTATCTTTTTATGCATTACTGTATTTGATTTGTTAATATTTTCTTTATTGCTTTTTAAAATCTATAATTATTAATATATGATATTTCAGTTAAGCCAATAATTTTTCTTTATCATAATGTCTTTGTCAAAATTTGTTATTCAGGTTATCATGGGCTTCTCAAATGAGGTGCGTATTATGCTCTTTTTCTATACTCTAGTATAGTTTATAGTATAGATTGGAATCATTTGTTCTTTGTTCAGTAGAACTCATCCTTACAAAAAAGTCTGGGCTTGGTATTTTTCTGTTTTTTTTTTTAATGGGAAAATATTTTCTTTTTGATGTATTTGATTTAACATTTATATAACTATTCGAGTTTTCTATCTTTTCTTAAAATAGTTTTGCTGAGTTATTTTCTTTTTTTCCCTCCTTTCGTCCATTTCTTTTCACCTACTATTAAAAAACAAGCAAATGAATAAAAACTAAATTTCTTGATTCCTCTCAAATAATTAGTCTTTTAAAATCTTTCAAATCACATCAAGCTTTTTTTTAAACTAATGTTTTACTTCTAAAAAGAAAGTGATGTCAGTAAAACTCTTCTATACGTTATTGCTATTAGTGCCTTTTTAAACTTATCCAAAGTTGAAAAAATGAGGAAGAGTTTAGAAGACTAAAGATATCCTCACTCTAGATATCAAGAGCTTAGATTCATTAGAAAAGGATAATCTTTAGATCAAGCAAAAGATAGCCTTGATTTAGGCCAATGAATAAGTGTGGAACCATCTCCAGCTCAATGAGCATATCAGAACCAACTGAGTTTTTTTTTTTTTTTTTTTTTCCCCAAACTATACACTATACATGACTACACTAATATCTTGGGAAATTTTTTTCTTTCTTTTTTTCCCCTCCCTAGTAATCCTTTATATCTTGGGAAATTTTGATGTATACCCTTAGGTTGGAAACCACTCTGTAGTATCATTTCAACAGGAGTTTGTTCCTCTGATTTACTGAAGCCAAAAAGACGATGAGGTAAACTGTTGTAAACTATTAATGCTACCTCGGAACTGGTGTCCTAATTCGATTGATTAAATTAGAGCAGGCACATTATTTGCATGATTCATTCAATTCCAACTTAAATAGAAGAAATCTTAGACACCTTTCAAACTTGTTACATTAATGTGGGGATCTCTCCTATAACTTTCCTGACAATGCTTAAGCCAGCCTAGTCCTGCACGTCTCTCCAGTCATGGAACATGTCATGATGTTGTCAATTCTAATGTTCAATGTAGACAGCACTTTTAGATTTTTTTAAGAACATACTTAAAAAATTTTTTACATGGCAAATAATATTTGTATATATTTATAGGGTATGATGTGATGTTTTGATATATGTATGCATTGTGGAATGATTAATTAAATGAACATATCCATCACCTGACCTACTTATATTTTTGTGGTGAGAACATTTAAGATATCCTCTTTTAACAATTTTGAAACACACAGTATGTTATAAACTATAGTCGCCATGCTGTGCAATAGGTCACTAAAACTTGTTCTTCCTGTCTAACTGAAACTTTGTATCCTTTAACCAACATCTCCCTTTTCCCCATGGCCCACCCCCATGGTAACCACCACTCTTCTTTCTACTTCTATGATAGAATGCACTTTGACCCATTGGTTCATTTTCATTATAATCTATTTCTCACACCAAGACCAAGAATTATCTTTACTAAATTAAAGTTCTGATAGCCATATTTTGCACATTTTGTGTTCTAATCCCTTCACTGTCTTTGTTGCTTTTCTCCAAATGTACTTTATTTTTCTGCACTTACAATCACTGTATTAAGAACAGGACAATTCCCGCTTGTCCTGGAATGCTCTCTTCTTTCCATCTGGAAAATTTTAAGACCCATTTCTTTCTCCCTTGTTTTCTCCTCTCTCCTTCGCTTCCTTTCTTCCGCTGTTTGCTCTCTCTCACAACTAATCACTAAGAACTATGTCCTGTACATTGTTCTGGAGTGGGCTACTGCACAAAAAGTCCCTGTCATTAGAATGTTTACATTCTAGCAGCACATGATTTAAAACCACAAACAAGCAAGCAGTTGTATATTATGGCAGATAATAAGTTCTATGGAATAATAACAAAGCAAAGAGGACAGGTGTTTGACATGTGTAGTAGATTCCTATTATTGCTTTTAAAAAAATCACGCAAACTTGGTACCTTAAAACAACAGAAATTTATTCTCTTAGATTTCTGCAGGCCAGAAGTCTGAAATTAAGGTTTCAATAGGACCACACTCACACCTGAAGCTGTAGGGGGAGAAACTGTTAATTGCCTGTTCCAGCTTTTGGTGGCTGCTGGCATTCCTTGGCTTGAGACCACATTACTCCAATCTTTGGCTCCATCTTCACAGGACCTTATCCTCTGTGTATCTCTAACCTCCCTCCACCTCTCCCTTTTAAAGACATTTGTGATGCTATTTAAGACCCACTGGGACAATCCAGGATGATCTCAAATCAAGATCCTTAAGTTAATCACACCAGTAGAGACCCTTTTGTCTAAATAAGGTCACATGCACAGGTTTTAGGGATTAAGATGTGGCCATATCTTGGGGTACCATTATCAGCCTACCACAGTATGTATATTTTATCCAAGTTATGAGTATCAGCATTACTGATAAAGTTGATGTTTTAACAGAGACTAGAATGAAGAGGGAAATTGAACCATGAAAATGGTTTGGGAAGATGGGAAGAACAGCCTTGGTAGAAAAACCAGTCAATGCAAAGCCCCTGTGGTGAGGATCTAGTTTTTGAGTTTGCTAAAGGGACCAGGGAAAGGCTGGAAGGACTGGAGTTGAGGGAGCGGGAAGGAGAGTATTAGGTGATGAACAATGACAGACAGCTGGAGAGCCTGCTTGTGTACATTCTCTCTGGCTGCTGTAAAGACCTTGGCTGTTACTCTGAGTGAGATGGAAGGTACCGGAGGATTCTGACCAAGCAGAGTGAGAGGTATGACTACGAATTTTTGGCTGTATTGGTGGTGGTTGGTTTGTTATTTATTTACTTATTTAATTTTATTTTTTTAAATTGGCAAATAAAAATTATATATATATTTATCATGTATAACATGATGTTTTGAAAAATGTGTACATTGTGGAATGGCCCAGCTGAGCTAATTAACATATGCATCTTCTCACATACTTATTTTTTGTGGTGAGAACACAAAATCTACTCTCTTAGTGATTTATAAACTATACAATACATTGTCTATTAATTATAGTCACCATATTGTACAATAGATCTCTTGAATTTAGTCCTCCTATCTAACTGAAATTTTGTATCCTTTGATCAACATCTTGCCAGCCCCCACCCCTCCAGACCCTGGTATCCACCATTCTACTTTCTATGTAGACATTTCTCAAAAGAAGATGTACAATTGGCCAACAGGTATATAAAAAAAAATGCTCAACTCCAATAATTACAGAAATGCAAATTAGAACCACAATGAGATATCACGTCACACCTGGGACAGGTGTGTAGATATCTCTTCAACATATTGATTTCATTTCCTTTGGATATATACCTAGTAGTGGGATTGCTGGGTCATATAGTAGCTCCATTTTTAATTTTTTGAGCATTGTCCATACTGTTTTCCATAATAACTGTACTAGTTACATTCCCACCAGCAGTGTGTGTTTCCTTTTCTCCACATCCTTGCCAACACCTGTTATCGTTAGTCTTTTTTGATAATCCCCATTCTAACAGGTGTGAGGTGATATCTCATTATGGTTTTAATTTGCATTTCTCTGATGATTAGTGAAGTTGAGCATTTTTTTCATATACCTGTTGGCCAATTTTAAGTCTTCTTTTGAGAAATGTCTACATAGAAAGTAGAATGGTGGATGCCAGGGGCTGAAGGAGTGGGGGTTGGGGAGTTGTTGATCTGATGTTTGTTTTGGGAATAGACTGAAGAAGGACAATGATAGAAGTGGTGAGGCAGGTTAGCTGACTGTTGTACTAGTACATGTGGAACAGGAGGATGACTTGGACCATCTAGGATAAGCCTCTACCCAAAAGGGCAAATGTTTCTCTTCCCTTATTACATTCCCAGCAAGCAATATTATAAAATTATTTTTCTTCTTTTTCCCCAGTGAGCGGGTATTAATATTATGGCTAACTTATCTTTTAATACTTCCCTCAGTATAAAATCTATTCATTTCACTTCAACCAAAGTGATATTTCTGAAACATAAATCTGGTTAAATCACTCCTCTTCATTAAAACCCTCTGTTTCCTCACTGCATTAAAAACAAAACCCAGACCCCTAATCGTGACTGAAAAGTATACAGCTCCTGTCCAGCTCCTCAAAGTGATCTCCATCAGCAACTCTCCTTATAGTTCACTGTGCTCCCATCAAACTGGTCCTCTTTGTCTTCCTGAAATGTGCCAAGCTGATTTCACATTAAAAAAAAAAAAAATGGAGCAGTTGCTCCTTCTGCCCAGAGTGCTCATCCCATCCCATGGTCTCCATATTGCTGCAATTGTGCTTGTCACTCAGTCTCAACTCAGAAGTCCTCTTGGAGAGTCCTTTTGTGACTATCTTACAGAGCTTTCCAGTTATCATTCCACATCAGCCAGTTTTATTTTTGTCATCACCACCTGACAGTTTCTGGTTTAATTATTTATTTATTGCTTATCTCTCCTCCCACCCTCATTGACCAGAATACAAACTTGATGAAGGAAGGGGCTTCTGTATTTTGTTAAGTGCCAATCCCTAGTATCTAGAAAAATGCCTGGAACCTATAATCTCTCAATAAATGTTAGCTATGTGAAAGAACAAATTAACGATGCTAAAAGAATACGTATATTGAATGCTTACTGTGTGCCAGATATTTTGCTAACCACTTTATGTAGATTATTCTAGTTATTTCTTAAGGCTCTCCTGGAGCTAGACTCTAGCCCCTGCTCCCTTGTTTAGCCTCAACTCTTGTAACTCTTCCCTCCTTTATGCAAATTCTGCCTCCCCTCCCCCCATCCCTCCCCCCCATCTGCCATTTCTGGCCACACTAGGTTCACCTAAGTTTGTAAATCTGCTATGATTTTTCTCACTTTTGTGCTTTCAGGCTGTCTGTTGAAAATGAATCCCTTTCCTTCTATACTGGACACACTTCTACTTGTCCTTGGAGTTTAAATGAAAGCATCATCTCCTTCACTCAGTCAGCCATTAAACGCATGCTGGGTTCCAAGTAATGGGGAGACGATGGTGTACAAAGTAGGTGTCACCCTGCTTTCTTGAAGCCTCAACTCTGACAGAGAAGACTGAACAGAGAAGCCTTTCAAATGGACAAACTGGAATTTCAAACTGTGAAACCTGACCTCAAAGAAAGATAAAGCATGCCAGAATCTGATATACACCAGGTAGTCTAGAAGCTTCTTAGAGGAAGTGGCTTCTTCACAAGAAATCCTTCCCTGATCTCTCAACAGCTAGTTGGGTGCTCCTCTCTATGCTCTTGTAACACAAAGTGCTTAACACCATCATAGCCTTATTATGGTTTTTAAATTGTCTATTTGTTTGAGCAACTTGAAATAATGTCTTATTCATTATTTTATTGCAAGAATTATCATAGGTCTTAGTCCATAGTAGATGGACACCCAATAAATATTTGTTGAGAAATGTATTGGATAAATGAAAGACATAACAAAATAAGAAAATAATATTTCTGGAGTGAATGGTTGAACACAATGCTCCATATATGAGTTTGAGGATCATGTAGAGTGGGATTGATTCACATAGACTGGCCCCTCCAGTGCTAATGCCACCTGAGAATATACCAGCCCTTTTTAGTAGCCATATCACATTACAGCGATAAAGTTGGAAACAGGTAAAAAATCATGTTACCATCCTGCAAAACTTACACCGGAATTGATAGCAACTGACATATATTTGTGAATAATCTTGTCTCCCAGTTTCAAAGCATAACTCGGATTACAGGACAGGCTGAACTTCACTTAAAATTTCATTGATTTTTGAATTTCACATGTCAATTTTTATATTGTTTAAAACATTTTTTTCATGCTTAATTTGCTTCTTCATTTGGATAATGCTAATGGGCTGTTATTGACTAGTGTCTCCAGTTCAGTTCATCGCACACTGGGCAGTATTCATAAAATGCTCCTTAGATGCCAGCTGAAATTGGTAGTGCTTTGAAGGCAGAGAGCCAAATTCATCAAAAGGATAATGGCTAAATATATTTTGTTTTGTTTTCTGAATTTTAATGACTGAATGGAAGACTTATTCATTATTTATCTATTTTTGAATTTTATCAAATAGTTCTAGTGGTAATTACCCTATCTCTGTATTTATAGAAAAGTGGCACATTATCAAGATAATAGCCTGATTCCATATTTATGAAGTATCTGTTAAAATTATAAATATAGATACATGGAACTATGTGATTAATGCAGGGAAAGCCACTTATAGGTTAAAAATGGGGGGAAAACTACAACTCGCTAGCACCTTTGATGAAATTAGTATTCTGTATTTCAGTTCCATTTGGGGGAAAAAAAAACATATAATTCTCCCTTAAAAATGCAATTTGTTTTAAAGGCAAACGTGAGCTTATTCTTATTAATCAAGAATATAAAGGTAAAAAAATACAAAAAGTATTTTGTTATAGTCTATATTAAGTCTGTAGATTAAATTACACTGGACTTCATGATTTTTTCTCCTGTGGTATAAAAAAGGCTAAATTAAACTGTGGGTATAGATGTCAATGATTTCATATGTTTACATCTTTAGTTATATTTCTGAAAATTCTTATTATATTTATCATTTTAAAGAGAAACACCAAGTAAACCCTATTTTTACAGAGCAGGAATTTGAAAGATCCAAAAGAAATAAAGGCAAATCAATTTTCAAAGGACAATCATTCAGAAATATAGAATTTAGAATAATAAATTTCTAAGACATCTCAACTTTTCTGCATTAGAAATAAAAGTTTATAAAATTGTTCCTTTAAATTTGTAAATGTTTGCAGATTGGAGATTGAGAAATTTGCGCAATTGTCTATTTACATTTCTTGACAAATTTCATCAGTTTAGTTAACTCAAGAGTCTCTCAACTCTATTTTTCTTTAAAAAAAAAACTATATATATATATATACACAGTGTGTATGTGTGTGTGTGTGTGTATATGAGTGTGTCTTGTGCTTTTTTGTTTTACTGATTAAAAGTAGATTGAGTTGGAAGTGAGTTGCCTTTTCCCCTAAAATTTATGGAATTGCACTTCACTTAAACTCCTATATAGAGTTTGCCGGACAGACTTTTTTAATAAGGCCAGACAGAGCTTCTGTAAAATTCAGTAATCTTCCCTACTCACAGTGATCATTCTGTTGAGGCATGCTACCTGTTCACCAGAAGAACAAGAACCACTGAATGCCTGCAATTTGACATCTTCTAAATATAGAGCTTCAAAAATTCAATAAAAGGAATAATTTGAGGTGAACTGAACGTTTACTATTAAATTTTGAACAGTTAATCATATGCTTATGGGACACATACCATTAAGTATCAATCCCTTTCTACTAGGGTATTAGCAGAAAATCTTTAATTCCTCATGTAGGTACTGTCTGTTGGGATTGTAGTTTAAGCTCTCTTCTTTTCTTTGCTTTGTTTAGCCTTATGCACTAATCTGCTTCTGTGTCTTATAATATACGCATCCTAAATTGGTGATAACCCTGTGGCAGAGCTGATATACTCATTGAAGAGGTGCTTGTAATAAAAGCTTTATTTTAAAATATTTCATTAAATTTTGAAAGGCTTGAAAACTTACAAACAGTTGCAAATATAGCGAAAAGATCATTGTTTTTCCTGTAAACATTGAAGAATAAGTTGTTGACCTCAGCTTCATTACCCTCAAAACATTGGTGTGTATTTCCCACAAATAAGGACATCCTCTTACATAACCACAATACAACCATCAAAATCAGAAAATTAACACTGATGAATTACTGCCATTTAATCCTCAGACCTCATTCAAAATTTGCCAATTGTTCTGATAATGTTCTTTATAACAAAATGATTCAATTCAGAATCTTCAGTTGGATTTATTTGTCATATCTCTTTAGTCCCCTTCATTTGGAAATCATTTCTCAGTTTTAAGTTTCGCGACCTTAATACTTTCAAAGATGATAGGCTGGTTATTTTGTGGAATATCTCTCAGGTTGGGTTAGTCTGATGTTTCCTCATGATTATAAATGGATTATGCATCTTTGACAAGAAAATCACAAAAGTGATGCTATGTTTTTATTGCGTCTTATCTAATGGTGCATGACATTGATGGGCTCACTGTTCATGATATTCATTTAGACACTTGTTTAAGGTAGTGCCTGCCAGGTTTCTCCACTTTCAAGTTACTCTTCTTTTTCACTTAAAAAGTATTTTCATGGGTACTTTGAAACTATGTAAATAGCACATTCCTCATTTAAATTTATTCATTTGCATCATTTCAATTCATTCATTTATAACTGCTTGGACTTGTGGTTTCCAGTTTTATTCAATGAGTTATAATTTGTTACAAGTATTATTTATTCTGATGTCAAATTGGCCCAGATTTGATGAATGGCAGCCTCTTCAAGTTGCCCTCTACATCCTTGGACATGTTTCTATCATCCTTTAAGCATTTTCTTCATGTTCCAGATTAATCTTGTACTTCCTTTGCCACAGTCCTGGACTAAATGATTTTTCCAGAGATCCTTGATCCTCTTAGTGGAGAAACCTATTTAGAAGCCAAGATCTGGGAGATAAGTGTGTTCACTACTACTGAGATGTGCTGTTCCCGAGTCCTTTTGGTGTCAGTCAATAAGGTGAGAGAAATATGTATGTATATGTATTTGTGGGTATGCATACACACACAGACATACATTTCTCTTTATCTCTCTCCCTCTCTCTCTCTCCATCTTTCTATCCTGTGCATTCACATAGATACTTCCAATTCTAATTCCAAACCACAGGTTTTATTCTAATGTCTTGCTTTCAATATTTGTAACACTGTTTTCCAATCATGAGAAACCTGATCCCATTATCATCCACATATTTACTTTTCTTTGTCAATCCCTTTGTGTAACCAATCTCACTTCTCTGCTTCTAGTGCCACCCCTGCATGCATGTCCTCCTCACCCTGTGCCAGGCAGGGTGTGTGGCCACCCTCTTCATCCCACTCTCTGAAATACCAGGCCACTCCCAGGCATAGATGTCTTCTTTACCCTGCTTCGTGCCTGACATGGTGCGTTAGGCCACTGCTCACTGCAAGGATGCCCCCTTCTCCTCCTTTGGGCTCCAACACTCCATTCTGGGCTACAGGGGCTCCTACCCTCCTATGGCCCCAGAACATCTGCCTTGTTCTGACACACCCAATGACTTCAGCGTTGACCTGTTTAGGAAGGGAAAGAAAGAGGAAGAGATGCAACAAAAAATTTCAAAGGGAAGAGAACTTCTGCCTTGTACTACATAAACTTCTTCAATATTATTCCAAATTCCATGTGGTCTTATTTGAGTCCGAATAAAGCAATGTGGGTGCAGGTGATTGCAGAGAAAGCTACTTTCTCGAATGTGAAAACGTGGTCACAAAATGGCCTTTGTAAAAATGTCCCTATCAGATACCTGTATATTCCCTCTGAGAATGAAGTAGAAGTCCTGTTGTTAGATCTTTCTCACTTTATATGAGAAAGGCAGAGCTTATGGGCTGAGAGCTTCCTAGAAAGTTGCCCTCAATTATTTAAAAAGTACTCTCCTTTAGACTGTCTCCTGTCTTTGCCTATAGGAAAGCACTGTGGTTCAGCAGCTAAGCTTTAAAGGAAATGTCTGTGGCTTCACTGGAGTTTTACTGCTTATCTATTTGAGGTGTAGTAGTGAAGACACTCTGTTCTGTCACTATCCACTACTTGTCTCTACCTCCTCCTAGCTGTGTGACTTTCCGTGGCTCAGCCTTTCCAAGGCAGTTTACTTATCTCTAAAATTAGGATGACCATTGTATCCAGCTCATAGGATTCACTGAGATCATGCCTCCAGAGTGCCTTAGGAAAAAGAAACCAATAGGGTTATTTATTATCAACATTAATATAGTAATTGTCACAATTCAAGTATTGATTAATTAGTTTTTACCCTCTAACTAATCAGGAGTGAAAATATCAAAAGGATGCTCCTTATTTGAACAAGGCTTGATTTATCTTAGTGAATAACTTCCCCTGCTCATTCTACCTATCACTGAAGTGGATCCTCTCATGAGATTTCAAGGGGATGGTTATGTGATGTGTTCTACACACACAAGTTTAGAAATAGTGATAAAAAAAAAAACACTGCTCACAGTTAGAATAGAAATTTAGAAAAGCATTTAGATATGTTCTGTGTCAAAGACTCACATTGACCTACGCCCTAGAGATTTCGGCTGGATTTGCCCAAACAGATATCCAGGGGGAACATCAGCAGCTCACTTCAGCCCACATCGGGCTGTGCTGCTTCAACATTTCTCGGAAGGGAGTTTGCGTCAGGCAGGACAGATATTCAGCCCTTAGGTAAAGTAGCTGATGCAAGGAAATCAATTCCCATGTGAGAGCGTCAGTTGTGGCATACTTCATTTCACATAGTCAGAGACAACTTCAGAATTGCTCACATTCCCATTTTACTTCTCAACATACCCATTCAATGGGCAAGCTGTAACAGAACCCTGAGTCTGAGGCACCATCCCCAAACCTCCCGTTGGTTGTCTCTGTTATGGCTGCCTTGTCTACGGGGCATTTTGTTCTTTCTGTGGTTTGTACTGACCATTTGGGTCCCTGTCTTCTCCAGTCATCCTTTAGCACCCCTGACTTTAGTAAAGAAAACCTCAGAAATGTGTTTTTTAACCCATGCATTTGTGAATTAATTTATTAAGCTTACATGTATTAAGTATCGCTATGTGCTAGACACGGTGAAAGGTGCTAAGGATACAACTGTGGACTGTCTGGCATAGTCGCTACAGCATCATTGAGCTTTCAGTCTGATAACCAATGAATGTGCTGAACCTAAATGACCCCAGACAGCGTCAGCCTGTGAGTATTAAAGCAATCACATTAGCATTAAGCGCTCAGATTTCCCAGCGTCCCTGCAGACCCTCTCTCCATTTCTGCCCACTCTGATCTCTGCCCTGGAGGCTGACCCACATGGAATAAGTCAACAGTTTCCACACCCTCTGCCTTCTGCTTCTCTTACACCCACACCTTTGTGACCACTACCTTTATGAAGAAACCTTCCATGCACTCTCCTATTTGAGTGTGCCATCTGTTTCCTGTTGGGAACTTGATGATCACACAGAGTCACCCTTTCCCAGGGGCCTCATCAGAAACCATCTTATATGCCTTCAGGAACATGTTCATGCCCCTTGGGCTGCTGTTCTCCTTCCAGGCTCCCTTTGGCATCTCTAGTGTCTGCTGTGTATTTGGAGCATCTGTTTGCTCTGGCTGGCGTCCTACCACTTCTCTAACCACCACTCCACCCAGGGTATTCGAGAGCTGCAAAACACCTCAGGTGTAAAACCAGCATTGCATGACCTTCAGTCAGGGCTGACTCACCCAGGAGGCACAGTACCTAAGTACTTTTAGGGCCTCATGAAAATTTTTCATTTCTTTTAAACTCAGAAGAAGAAAGTGAACTTTTAGGTAAAAGAAAATGCTTTATTATACAATATTGATATATCTGTGTTTATTCCGACACAGAACACAGTCAAGTATATATTTGTGTACGTGTGTGTGTGTGCATGTGTTTGGGTGTATGTGTGTGTAAGAAGGGGCTTATGAAGACAAAAGTGTGTCCCTAGAGCCCACAAACGTCATGATGCCTCCAGTTCCCAAAATCTGTGCATGAATCCTGTAGGAAACTGGAGTCTACAATATCCCCTTCTTTTAATATCCTACTCTTATTTAAGCATGCATGCACCCTTATTTTTTCATTCTCTAGTAGAAAATCACTCTTGCTCAACTCATACATAAAGATGTCTTACAAGGCTACCAATGATCACTTACCCAGCCAAGCCTGAATGACTTTAGGACCTCTACTGCAATATCAGATGACAGGAGCTGGGTGATTGAAGAAGTTCACAGGTGTTCTGGGGTCACCCTACCTCAAATCCAGGGGATTGGGAAGGGTTGGCAGAGGCAGTTTCTACACTGAGACCTGTGGTATGGGTAGGCCACAGGTTAGGGAAGAGAGTGCCCGCAGAGGGAAGGAAGTGTTTGAAGGCCCTGCAGTTAGTGAGAGCAGGCACATTGGGGATCCATGGTAGGAGGGAGGGGGAGAGACGGGGGTGAACAGCTAGAGCCAACTCAGAGAAGGCCTTCGAGTGAGCATGGACATTAATCTGAGTGAAAATTGCAGAGCTAGTTAGTTTTTCACCTTAGAAAGTTATCCCTGGATACGTTGCCGAGAATGTAGAGAAGCAGTAAGAATGGGGCAAGGTGGGCATGGGGAGAGCCGGCTGTGAGTTGCTGCAAAAGAAGGTAAGTTGATTGTCTGAACTCTATTGGCAGAAGAATTACCTGATATTTGGTATAGGAAGTTAGCAGAAATTTGTTAATGAATTAAAAGGAAAATTGAGGAGGAAGGGAGTTTTAATTCCTCCCAGACTTACTGGGAGGTCCTAGAGATTCTGGAGTAGAAACGAGTATAGAGGTTGGTGAAAGACACAGTTGGGCAGAGGAGAACTCCGGTTCATCCAGGTGATGGTTTCCTACCCTTAGCATTAACTCCTTCATGCAGGAGATATTTCTGAGTACCTGCTACATGGTAGGTAATCGGGATATATTAATAATAAAGAATCAAGGCAGATAAGAGAATTCTTACTCTTTGGCACTTCCAAATAGTGAGAAAGATAAACCTTAATCAAACATAAAACATCCACTGTAGTAAAGATTACACAAGATGGGTACATAGCTCTCTGACAATGTATTACAGGGGATTTGCACTAATTATGGGTGTGACGGAAGATGTCTTTAGTAGAGTGATGGCTGAACTGACTTATGAAGAATGTACATGCAAGGCAGAGAGTGGGTAAGCTTTTCCAAACAGATGGAACATCTTGTATAAGTCTGGTGTAAAGACAGAGTGCAATGCCTTCGTGGAACGATGTGGCTCACAGAGGGCAGGAGGAAGCTTGTGACAGGATTAAGCTAGAGAGGAATACACAAGCAAGAGCAGGCAGAACCTGGACTGGTTAGGGTCTCCAGTCGCCCTAAGTCACAGTAAGAAGCTTTGCTCTGCAAGTTTGCCTTTAAAAGCACTGGCAGGGGTGGAGATGTGCCAATTTGCATTTTTTAAAGCTCTCTCTGACTGTGGGGTAAAGCATAAACATGAGGGTGGAAGAGATGACAGTGGATATCTGTTAGTAGGCTAGAGCAGAGGTCCAGGCAAACGATGATAATGGCTTAACCCGTGTGATGGTGGTGGCAGTGGAGGAATGTTAGCAGACTTGAGAAATCTTTAGGAGGTAAAATAAGCAGGACTTGATGATGGATTCATTCTGGGTGGTGAGGGAGAGGAAGCTGTTAGTGCTGACACCTGGAATTTATGCGAGCGCCACGCATTGAGACAAGGAACACCAGGACAGGGCCACGAGCATTGGTGGCAATGGGAGGGTAGGAAACTGGGGAGAGTAGGTTCAGTTTTAGGCAGGTTGAGTTTGAGGTGACTTTTTTGAATCTAAGAGAAGACATCTACCAGGCTGCTGGTTATGTACTTATTGTACAACACTTGTGACCTAGTCCTTAACCAGAGTATTACTCTTTTGAGGACACATTCCATGTTTTTCTCAGTCATAAGGGGGTGATTCATAAATTTTCAAATAGCTGAAACTGTAGCTCTTGGTGACAAATAAAGTCAGTTTTCCCTGAGGGGGACTGTCAATAATTCTACTGGATAAGGATGAGTGACAAACTCTTCCCTGCTCTGGGGCTCTGTCCTAGCATTAGCTCAGTTAATCTCTCACCTAGGATCCCTGAGGGACAAAGCCTTTTGCTACTCCAAAGGTGACCGTGCCTTCTGTTCCTGGTACTTAGATTCAGCTTTGATTATCCCTTGGACGGCTTCCCAAAGCACTTCTGGTAAAATCCCAACTCTTTGCCACTTGGCCCTGCCTGTCCCTTAGGCTTCTCTACAATTTAGGCCCCTTGCTCAATTGGTTTTAGCCGCACTGACCTATTTTCAATTCTTTTCACAAGCTCATTCCTGCTTTGAGACCTTCACACAGGCTTTTTCTCACTCTTTTCTTGGCTACCCTCTCCCCGTCCTTCAGATCCCAACTTAAATGCCACCTTCTCAGAGATGTCTTCCCTGCCACCCACACCCTCCCATCTAAATTAGCTCTTCCATCCATTCCTTATTCTCTTTCTCGTGCTCTGTTCTTTTCTATAAAAGCACATATCACAGACAGTAACTGTATATTCATTTGTGTGTTTGTCTGATGTCTGTCTCCCCAACTTAATTATGACCTATATGACAGCAGGGCTCATGTCTAATATGTTCTTGGATACGAAACCAGCAATAACACTGTGTTTATTCAACAAATGAATGAATGGGTGAATGAATAACTGAAGTGCCTACTCTGTGCAGGCACTAATCAAGAAGGATGTGTAAGATACAACCTCTATGCTCTGTGCCTGGTGGGGAGAGGTAAGCTTGGTCCCAGAACAGTGTGGCATGTGCTGTAGTGGATATACGCACAAAGCGGTGGTAAAGCATAGAGCCGCTGCACACTGACCCTCCCTGCCAACACTGGAAACAGCTCCACAGAAAGGTAGCGCTTGCTTTGGGTCTTTACCAGTAAGCAGGAGCTCCCTGGGAGGAGAGGGGGAGGAAAGGCAGATAGACAGAGGTTACAGCTGTGTGAAGGTGAAGAGCTGTGAAAGATTGTGATGCTTTTTGGGCAACAGCGAAACATCTGGCTTGTTGGAACATGTGATGGAAGGGAAGGAGAGAGAGAACCCTGGTAAGGGATGTCAGAACAATCTGGAAAGCTCATGCCGTTTCTTTAGGCTTTATCCAACAGGGAATGGCAAATCACTGGAGATTTATTTCTAAGCCAGCAGATAAGGCAGTCAGGTTTCTGTCTCAGTAAAATGACTCTGGCAGGGGTGCTTGCGTATGTATGTGTGTTGGGGAAGGGGGTGACGCCTGGAGTCAGGGGCGTGGCACAGGAATCGGGAGCCCACGTGAGAGATGGTACCATGGCAGTGTCAGTTATGAAAGGCAACGCAGGATGGATTTTAAGGGATGTTTAGGAGGATGAATCATTAGGACTTGAACTTAGTACTCTCCAAAGTCATTTTCAGCTCCAAAATTCCATGACCCATACATACATTAACTCCTCTTTGGGCCTCTGAATTTGGATGAAATATATTCCTAAAATGTTTCTGTTTTTCTGAAAGTAAACTCAAGCCACTTATCTCTCTTAGATTAAAACACAACTGAACTATGCGTTATACAGAAGATTGTATGGTTTCCCTGGGATGGGGCCAGAAATGTCATGAGGAAAGTGCTCTGATTGGGTCACTTGGGATAGGAGAGTGAAGTGGGCGATTTATGCTGAGTCTCATACCAAAGTATCCAAATAAGCCTTTTCTGCTCTCTTCTCATGACTCGGCCTTAGATGAATATATGGTGAGAAAAAAATGTTCCATACTTAATTTGGGGCAGTGGGAGGAATGGACATTTCCATATCTCTCCTTTTTCGTTGTTATGAATATGTATTTTTGATGTATAAATTTAGTGGAGTTTAATAGCAATCAATGAATGAATTTAGATGTAGTAGACTTATGAATTGCCAGAAGGCTAGGATGGAGTAGGAGGTAATATAAACCAAATGGTAGTTTATATTAAGCCGGCATGAAACTGGGAACCACAGAAAGAGAACAGATCTGAGGAATGTTTAAGCAAATTAACCAATCTTTGTTTGAGTGACATGAATTCGGGGAGAATGTTTAGGTAAGTGTTTATTAGATCTTCGTGAAGTCCTTGCCCGATGTGTGTTGTTAGGAGAAATCAAAGATGGAAGAAATTCCTTTCTTGTTCCAAGAGATGGTCCCCTCCAGGGTCCCGTCAAACAGCAGCAGAGGACAGGGAGGGGGAGAGTCTGACCAGCCAAACTGTAACCATTCAGCGGCTTCAAAGAAAATTTCCTTATCCTTGCCAAAGAAGTATTTTTCTTTTTGCAGAGAAAAACTGTGGAAAAAATATGCAAAGCCATAACAAGTCATTTGAAAAAGTTGGGGGAAGGGGATTATTCACATGCTTTAAATAGTAATTTGTTGATTTATTTCACTCTCAGGAGAAGAAACATTTCCAAGAATAGTTTCCCTTATTTCCAGAAAAGTCTTTCTATATACTTCAAGTGTCTCCAGGACCTTATCTTGTACCCGCAACACAAACAGTGCATTAAAAATAGTTTCAAAACTATTTAGTTAGTTAAAGTTTGTAGCACATGATTCTTGCTTAACATTCCTCATTTTTCTGCAATGGTTTTAGCTAAAATAGATACAAAGTAACAGATTAATTGTGTTACTGAGAGTCTGACCTCAGAATCACGGCCTTCTGAATAATTTTAACCTAGGCCATATGTCCAGTTCCTTCAGTTAATTAATTATTAGCTACTCATTTCTCGCAGTTTCTACACTTGATGCTAGTGCCAGCTCCCATGGGCTGAGTCATTTAGTATGAACATCTTAGTCTTCCTCATCCATAAAACAGAATTTATATTACAGCCTTCCATATAATTTATGTCGTAAAAGTTAACTAAAAACAAAAATGTGGCTTTCAGTGTGTGTGTGTGCGCACATACATTTTTGTGTGTGTGTATGTCTATGTGTGTGATGTTATGGCTACAAAAATTTTTTTTAATGATCAGCTATTCTTTTGCAAAGTCATACCCTTACAGCTATACTATTACTGAAAAATTGACAAATTATCTATTTCATAAACAATCAAAAGTATCTACTATACTTTCATAAAACCTTCAAGTCTTTGCAATCATGAAGTCTAAATTCGAATCTTCTCATGCTTTTGGGAGCCAGGGATCATTGTTACTAACACAGCATCATGATTCAGAACATGACTCCTCTACTCATTAGTTCTGTGACATTAGGTAGTTTATAACTTCTCTGTGTCTTATTTTCCTCTTTTAAAAAATGGGAATAATAATAGTAGTTTCTTCATAGCGTTGTTATTTACTGATTGGTACATGTTTTTGACAAGAGGAGTCAAGAATGATTTCCATATTTCTGACAAGAATAACTGGGAGTAAGTTGAAGTATGATTGTATTAGTCCATTTGTGTTGCTATAGAGAAAATACTCCAATAATATGCTGATACAAAAAAGAAAAAAAAGAAGAAAATACCTGAGGCTGGGTAATTTATAAAGAAAAGAGACTTATTTGGCTCACAGTTCTGCAGACTGTATGAGAAACATGGCACCAGCATTTGCTTCTGGTGAGGGTTTCAGGGAGCTTCCAAGCAAGGTGGAAGGTGAAGGAGAAGCAGGTGTGTCACATGGTGAGAGTGGGAGCAAGAGAGGGAGGGGGTGGTGCCAGGCTCTTTTAAACAACCAGCTCTCATGTGAAGTAATGAAGAGAGAACCCAGTCACTATCATGGGGAGGGCACCGAGCTATTCATGAGGGATCCGCCCCCATGACCCAAATACCTCGCACAAGGCCCCACATTCAACACTGGGGATCAAATTTCAACATGAGATTTGGAGGGGCCAAATATCCAAACCATATCAATGAACTATAGGGATAAGAGCAGGTGTAAAAGGAAGGCCACAATTATGATGTGCTCATTTGAGATGCTTTACAATTCTGTTAGACATGAGGGATGTTCAATGTGGATTTGAAAATAAGCTTAAGACTTTATTGGTTTTAGAGTCTATTTTCCTGAAATACAGTATTATACTGTATTGAATGGCTCAGGGAACTTTGGACTATTAAAGGTAGAATTTCATGTGGTCCAACTTTTAAGTTTTACAGTTGAGGAAACAATTCTTTAGGTTGCGGTATTTGTGATAAGGTAGCCTATTACAATGGTGGCTTCCGATGAACCACGCTTACTCGTATTCACACACTTGCGTGGTCCCTTCTTGAATCTACGATTCACTGTAATGAATGGTATTCGGCAAGAGTGACACAGTGCTACTTCCAGGCCTAAGCCTTAAGATGACTTGGCAACTTCTACTTTTGTGCTCTTGGAATCCCTTAACCCCATTAAGAAGTCTAGCTATGCTATAGGAGAGACCACATGAAGAGACTATATGAAGAGGGAGATGTCATGACACGTCATGGGGACAGGGGAAGTCCAGCTGACCCAGTGTCCCAATCCCAGGTGACCCACTTGATGTATGCAGTATGTGGTGATCATCCTTATGACTGGGCTTCGTTTGAGTCCTCCAACCCATAGAATCATAAGAGATACAAAGTTTTTTAAGCCACTAAGTTTTTTGGTGATTTGTTACATCGCAATAGAAATTAAAAATAATGGGAGAATAAGGACAAAAATCTAGCTCTTCTGAGCTCTAGCACAAAGGTCTTCTAGAACAAGAAATTCATACTATTTCACTTTTACTCTTAACTTTCACAGAAGATTAATATAGAATGAATAACTATACTTCTTTGTCACTCATTTGGTCAATTGCACAATTTACTAATAATTAACTTTTTAACTAAAACATATGGTATACCCTGGATTTAATGACAGATATCTGTTATTTAGCCATGAGATAGCTCTTTCCATCCATCCATCCATTGATCCATTGAGCCATCCATCCATTAATGTATCCATTCACCCATGTATTATCTATCCATTTATATTTTGCTACCAAAGAACTAGAATGCAATTCTATATCAAATATGTGTTTTACTCTGTGGCTTTCTGGGCCACGAGGAAGTGTAAGAGAGGTGAAATGAATAAGCCAAATCTTTGTCTTTCTTACCTCAATTTTAAGTCTTTATCATTCTCACAAGGAGAATATCAATGGCAGCAGTGTTACTTTGACTGTTGAATGTCTAAAACTTTTATTGAATTTTAACTGTTCAAGAAACATGATTGCTTGAGAAGAATACCCAGAACTTCAAGACAATAGTTACAATCTTCTGAAAATAAACTACTCTCTAAGTAAGTGGTGTTTAGATGATGACAGCATGTCATTCCTTAAGGAGGCAACGTTTATCTGGCATGTATCTTTGAGATAAATCTTTTTCTCCTTTTAATTAATTTATTTTTTTGATGTGAAGTCCTATATGTTTGTGGGTTCAATACTAGATATCACTGTAGAACAGCAGCAATCTTATTCATTTCTATATTAGAATTATATTTGTTTGGGAACTGCTCATGGCGTCTGACAGCTTGACAAGGCTTGTTGCCATGGAAAACGTTTGTGATGTTATATAAATATATTCCTAGGTCATGAGTTGCCATGTATTTTTTGGACATTGATGCTAAGAGAGAAATGACTAAACATCTTTTTTTAGGAAGGAAGAATAACATAGTAAACAAACAATAATAACAAATAATAAATATATGTGTACCCGGTAAACTGGTTCTCTATTTTCTTAAGCATTTAGACTTATGTTCTAACAAGCCTTTTAGCTATAAAAGTTCATTTATTGCAAAGGCTTTTCCCCCTTAAAATATTCTTATTACCAGTCATTTTGCAATATTAATGGTTCCACTATTAATAGACTGAGAGACAAGGGAGCTATTATTCTTGCTTTCTATCTGTTATTCCATTAAGTAAGACTGCCAACCTCTGACTGCTAGCAGCTCTATAATGAACCATGTGCTCGAGCCACGGGGTATATCCTAAGTAAAAGTTGTCCTCACATGTTGTTTTTGGTGCATATTATGACTAGACAGGAAAAAGGTACAACAACAAGATGCAAGGGGGAAACGCTCCATTCAGGTTAGGATCTAAAATAGTCGTTTTCTTTGGATTTGATGGGAGGTGGAGAAATGTTGAGGAAATGATGTGGAAAGTCATGGGTGAATGTCTGTAATTTGTCCCTTTCTTATGACTGATGCCCTTTGTGAGAGCTCCAATGGTACCTGCAATCTGACATACACAAGCCTGTTATCCATGCTTGCTTTCTCTAACACACTATCATTTATTCTACCTGCAACGAGCCCTGCCAGGTTCTTATGCTTGGGCAAACACTGACTACCTTAGGAGTCAGTGTCAGCTGCCTGTTGGGAGGCTGCCTGCACTATTACACTGCGGCCTCTGCTGCTGCTCTCCCCTGGAGTCAATAACGGATGTTACACATAACACCTCTTTATGCCAAAACAGAGAGTGTGCATGACCCGGGATCTGTAAGAATGCCATCTTTCTTTAAGTGAGCGCAAAGTGGCTTTCTACCACAGAGTCCAGATCCACTGATGACTTTTAATCTATTGTGAGATGAGCCACAAATGTTTTTCACTAAACAAAAGTCCAGCCATCTACAAATTATGTGCTTTTAAAAATGAATTCACAGAAACCAGTTTATTCTCTAATAGTATCACTCCAATTCACTTGAATTATATTGGGCTTTCTTGAGTGAGAAGGAAAGACTAGAGTTAAGCTATCTAGTGCCCTGGATATTGTACCTCGTACTAAGATTGTGCCACACAAGGCAACATCATCTCGTGTGTGTAGAAAGAAAAATAAACACAGGTCGCGGGCATATTGGTAGAGAAAATATGATCTTATTTTTGTTTTTTTAAATTTTTTACTTGATTTTTATCATTGCAAATTACTTTCGCAAACATCATCTCCTTTGTTTCTCCCCCAAATCATGCAAGGTATGTAGGCAAGTAGTATTTTACCTATTTTACAGATGAGAAAATAGAGATTTAGTGATTTACTCAAGGCACACATCATGTAAGTGACAGATGTCTGCTTTTCACTAAACAGTATAACTTGCTAGCAACGAGTACAGGTCTTAATATACACAGAATTTGTTCTGACATGCTGTCCCCATGCTCAGCTGAGGATCTATTTTCATTAAGAAATCCTCAACCAAGGATGGAGCCAGGAGAGGAATAACTAGGTGGAAACTAACTTCTCCATGGCTTTTTTGGCTCCACCGCCTGCTGTGGAAATTGATCCAGGTAGAAGGTTGCCTACTTTGGCAACCTTTACCTACTGCGGAGGTTGATCTCTTTGGGTGAGATGCCCTGTTGTTTTTCTCTCTACATGCTTGAAGCTTTCATTGCACTGGAAACTAAAGAGACAGAAATAGGAGGGATTTGATGACTTTCAAACCAAGGAAAGCAGCTCATTTTCTTTTTAAACATAGCCCTCTGACTAATTTTTGCTGTCGTTTATCCTGGTAATTCTGTCTGCAGAAAAATGAAGCAAAAGTAAGTTTTTGCTTGAATTTTCCCCATTCTCTAATTTACTTCACAGATACCAACATAGATCATGAGGAGGTAAGAAGGTAGGTCCACATCTACAAGTAAATTGGAGAAAAAAAGCTTTTCAATTTTTCCACCTTGTTTCTTTAACATTAATGTTTTTAATTTATAATTTTAAACTTTCCAGGTTAAATAATGTACCTTAATTTAACAAAATAGAGCTGTTTTGTGGTTTTAGACAGCCCTTAGCCTTTGTGCATAAGAGTGATGTAAAATTATAATAAAATCTCAACTTAAAATGTTGTTAGACATATTCAGACACTCTATTTTGTATAATAACATTCTTCTGATATTGAGTTTCTATTTTCTTTAAAAATACAAACAAAACATAGTCATTGATTAAGTATATTATATTCCAAACATTTTCAAATAAGTAATTTCATTTATTCCAGAGAGCTGATTATTATAGCTAATAGAACTAATTATAAATAATCTAGCTCTTCTCCTTTTAGGCATATGATAGAATTGCATTTCCCCACCCCTTTGAAGTTAGATGTAGTCATGTGACTTGCTTCAACTAATGAAATCTGAGCAGAAGGGACATGTATCACTTCCAGGAAGAAATATTTCATTGCAAGTGCAAATTTTCTTCTCCGCAGCAATCATGAAAGCACAAACATACAGCTTCCATAAGCCTGGGTCTTTGAGAAACAACCATAAAGAATCTGTAGGTATTGGTGCTTATTTGTCACTGTAGCATAACTTATCCTATCCTGACTGATAGAACATTTTAAAAATGAGGAAATAAAGACTAAGGGAAATGAAGTGACTCATTCAAATTGTCATAACAAAGTTGTAAACCAAGTTTGCAGATTCTTATATTATGGATTTGCAACCTTGATCCAGGATAATATGTCCACCAGGAACCTCAATATTAAGTAATACCTGATTTAATGCACATGTGTTATATGTGTCCACATGCATTATAATTGGTTCTTTTGATTGAATCTAAAAATTAGGTTACCTAAAGGAATACTCAGGTTGCATCCTAAAATGAGCAAAGTGTAACTCTGCTAACACAAGTCATTTCATGGATAAACAGAATGGCAATTTTGCAGCTTTGGAATCATCTGGAACAGTGAGGTCGCAGCTTTTCCATTGAGACACATCAGTAGATAGCTCCAAATAGGTACTTCTACCTAAATACTTATTATGAGAGATTGAGAAGGGAAATATCAACCAAGGAGACAGTTCCTAGAACATTCTGTGACTAGATGAGACTTCTAACGTAATTGTAAGAAGCTTAGAAAATGCGCTTGCCATTTACATTGATACCCATAGATCCCTGTCATCTGGACATACTGATCTACATTCAAGTAAAAGTGTACTTTGCAAGCAGGCTTTTAGTTGAAATATATTTTTGCAAGATTTCATGACTTGGCAGCCAAATTTCTTCTTTTATACTGAAGAGATTTTTTTTCAAACAAATTTAATATCTTGGCCTCTTCAAAGTCACACAAATTTCACACTCAGTTTTCACTTTGTGTTCGCTCTTACTGCTGATATTTTAATATCCCTTGTTTAACTACTTTTTATGTCATTTCTTTTTGGTTTTTTGGCAGCCTGTGTCCTATTTCCTTTAAGCTTTAACCAACGCCAATTACTTTATTTCTTTACCTGATGTTTTGCTCATTTCCTCCGTAAGCTAATCTTTTAGGATTTATGGGGTATATATGATTTCTTATTTGAAATAGTCTTAGGAGCAACAGCACTCAAACTCTACAGGAAACAGGAACATTTTTTATAATAGTCATTATATTTTTAAGTGGCAAAGTGGTCACAACTCACTTAAATCTTTAATTCCTCAGTTTCCCCACCTACTAAATATGGATTACGGCCATCTTTCTCATTTAAACTCAGGGACTATTTTGGGAAGAAAATGAAATTGTGTTTCTAAATGTCTTTCAGTCTTGTGAAAATAACTATGGATAAGATATGTGAATCCAACCTGTATACACTTAGGACAATGTCATTCAAAACAATTATGCTGCAACATTTGCAATGAACTATCATGTTCGAGGTTCAACAGAGTTTCCAAGCGTTAAAGTAAATCACAAGTTGATTTCACAAAGGACTCATCAGAACTGCCTCATTTTAGGCATCATATCTGAAAAAATAGATATTTTAATTTTAAAAAATCAGAGCAAAAAAAAGAAATTTGATTATCTGAATTAGGTATAAGATTATTTGCCATTTCTGGAAAATCCTTGGTATTAATAAAAATGTGTAGCTAACATTTCTTACAGTGTTTACTGTATTTCAGTTCCTATGCAGGTCTTTAATACCTTATCTCAGTTATTGCAGTCTCTCTCACAGCAATCATATGAGCTAAGTTTTGTACTTATCACCCCCATTTTGCATATTCAGAAATAGAGCCAGAGAAGTTAATCAATTGGTTCAGGGTTACAGAGCTACTAATCAACAGAGTTCAGATTTGAATCCAGGAAGTCTAATCCAGAGCCCACATTTTTAACCACTCTTATATAACCTTTTGTCATTATTGGTCAAATTATTATGGAAAATTTATGGAAAGATTCCAGGTTACTGGACAAAACCAAAGGCAATATGACAGGTTCTCTACCTCAGAAGTTTCATTAATAAGATCCCTCCAGAGTAGAGCAATGTGGAAGTACCTAAATTGGATCAAAAAGAAAAGGGTAACTATCATGTTGGGGAATCTCTGAAGCACACCAAATGATGTAGATTTGCTTGAAGCTCAATTCATTTGGTCTCACAGAAGATTAAGAAGAATATTACAGTTGAGTTAAAACATTTTTAAAAGTGTCTTGTGATAAAGGAAGGAGGCTGACTCTGGATTGATCCAAAGATAGAAACAAGAGCCTTTCAAAAAGAGTTAAAATGTGGAGACAGATTTGGAACTAATGTGTTGATCAACCATCATTCTGTGAACATTCTAATCATGCATAGTTTCTCTGGAATGCTGTCCACAAACAGAACACCAGGTGAAAATCTATTCCCAAAAGTCTCTCTGATTGATTTTTGATGGATAATTGTATGTCCATAGTGGTTACTGGGGAACTTTAAAAAGAGTAAGAGCGACACTGGCATTGAGAAGAAGCAAGAGCTACTAGAATCTATCAGGCCGACTTCCATAGAACTTGAGCCTGCCTAGCACCATTAGCGTGTGTATGTAGGAAGAATACTTAATGAAATGTCTGTCACTCCGTTTAATTCGAGTAACATTGTTTGAAGTGTTCTCAATTGTAAGTGCAGGAGGAAGATTGACTAACTGTTTAAAAGAAAAAAGCACATGTCAGCTCCTGTTATTCAATTTACTTATTCGAATAGACATAAAGCTACTTTGGAAATCTACATCTATGTCTGTATATATATTATCTATATATCTTTTTTTCCTCAAATCATCTAATCATCTGGAAATTGAGCGTGCTTAGACTGGAAGTCCTATTCAGTCAGGGATTCTCTGTTCACTGTTGAATTTCCAATACCCAACACAGAAGCCCACACCTAATAAGACCTCAATAAATAGTTGTCGAATGAATCACAGTAAATACAATAGGTAGGCATTCCCAGGAATCGTATAAAGTGATGATCTGGAGTGAACTGAGTTTATTAAGTTACAGGACTCCTGGAAGTATTTTTAATCTTTCGTGTCATTTTATGCTTTGATACCAAAGACTTGAGTTCCAAACTTCAGAAAATTGGAGATAAGTGGCCTAGACAGTTCCGGTTAAAACAGGGATGTACTCACCTACACTAAGGAAAGAGTCTTTTCCAGCTTGAGCTAAGCTTAGTTGCATTTCCAGAAAGCCCTATTTTCATAAAAAGAGGTTTGCACTGCAACTTAAACAGAGTATGGCGATATTAGTGAGCAGACTTCTGGATTTAACAGCTTTCTTAAAATTAAGAACACAGAACCAGACAGCCTGTGGGATACCACTAAGAAATTTTTCATTATATCTAAACAATTGAATGTCAATGCTAATAACTGGTTCCTACTAGGTTCCATTCTTTTCCAACAAAAAGGAAACCATTTATTCACACTATAATGTGTCCTTCATGTGAAACATTCTAAGTTGTACTAATGTCTTGCAGATGATGTTGTCAAGAAAGGTTTCTGACCCTGGAACAACTATTGAAGAACTTGGGAGTTGGTTATCCTGTATTTATTCTATTCCTTTCTCGGAACACTCGATGTGTTCCTAGCCTCTGAATAAAGTATGTATACAATAGACACAAACCAAGTGCAATAGAGGGAAGTGAAAGGTTGCAATTGGTGGTATTACTACTAATGATCTGACTGGCCTATTGTCAGAATGTTCTGTTCTTATTTTCTCTCCTCCGTGACTTTTGAAACTGTTAAGCTTTAGAAAATGAATTATATGGCTCATTCATATGAAAGCAGGATAACTATAAATAAATAAAAATAGAATATGCTTTAACTCTTTATTTCTGCCTTGAATGCTACACATAAGAAAATGCTGGGGGAAAAAAAACAGTGCATTAAATACTACCACTTACATAGTTATGTTGATTGTAAACTGACCTCTAAATGATGATGTCCTTGCTGAATGAACATTCAGAACTGGAGAGCAATCTCTCTAGCAATGCTGCAGAAATGCAACATTGCATTAAAAACAAAGAGAGAAATTCAAGTGAAGCAACTAGATCAATTTAGACCTCCTATGGCTTACCTCCCATATAGTGAAAGGGATAGAATATCCTCATGAAACCCCAAGACTCTTTACTTCATTTCCTTGAAGATAAACAGATTAATCAGTCAACAACTAATTATTGAATTATCTATCAGATGCATAGATGCACAACACTATACTAAATCGAGGCAAGCCATGCCAAGATAAATGCCTTCATTTGCCTTAAAATTAACCCCATGACTCTAATAATGTAATTTTACAGAATACATAAACCCACATCAATGATTGATTTTCAGGCATGTGAATTTGAAAGCTTTGATTGAAAATGTTCTAAACATTTTTAATCCCTTTTTCTTCCTACCCATAACAGTAAAACTGAAAATAAGCACTTACACAACCTGGCCAAATATTTAGATAAAGAATGAGTTCGTAACCAGCAATATCTTAAAATGTGTTTGAGTTATTCTATATGCTATTTAAATAGTTAAACTGTCAGCCTGGGATTTTGTATATATTCCTCATTAGGTTGCCTCAAAGACCCCAGGGTAGGTATATCTGCATTTTAAAATTTTGTATTTTTCCATGGTTTATATACCCCATAAAATGCCTTGAGAACTTTATGAGGGATGTTACATTAATATGTGTTATTATAAATATGATTTAAATATCTAAAGCATTACAGAGTGATTACTGTTCAATAAGGCAGCGTGCATAAAAGGGTTATCTCCACACTGTGCTTAGGTTTCTACAATATAATATAATGAATTGTTCAATATAGTTTGCATGCTATTTGTCTCTGTTTCTTCCTAGGCTCGAGGGAAGCTGATGTGCAATCCTCTAACAAGGCGATCATAAATTGTAGAACAATAAACAGCCCTTGAGATTTTTAGATAGTATGTGGTTAGCATGCAATCCATCTTGGGAAACTTGATTTAATACCCCAAAGGAGCATCGTTGACAATGCTCAACATTGTTTTAAACTGCTGCTAAATCAATTAGTGCATTAGAGAATCCCAATGTCTCTGCTTCTCTCACAGCCCATCCCAAGAATTCTGGCTGGTTATTTTGTAAAGAAAAAGGATTTAGGGGGACACTGCATGGATGCACTTGGATTCCCTGGAAAACATTAAAAATAATCCTGCATGAAAGAAGGGATAAGCCAACCTCCCTAAATCATCAAGATCGATGTAGGCGTCATCTTCAAAATTCATTTCAATTTTTCTGAATTACCCTCACTGTAGCCAAGAAGGATATATTAAATAAAAGGTAACTATTATTCTAAAATCAGGACTATGAGGTTAAATACTAAAAAAAAAAAAAATAAATAAATAAATAAAAGCTTAAGAGACAAGTTTTTTTTTGCTTTATTGTACACATTTCCTTTAGTGGATATAATGTATATTGTAACTATATTCATATGATTTGGAGGACCTCAAAATATTTATAGTTACTTTCTAATATTCGTACATTTATTAACTTGTAAAGTAGAAACAACCGTTCAAAACCAACAGTAAGCAAAACCTCCTAATGGAAAGAGATAATATCAATAATTTCTTAGTTCATTATAGATTATTTAATCTTTTTTTAGCTGCACTAAATGTAACAATTAACATAACAATTGCTATGCAAAGAGGAGGAGTATGACCTCCCAATTTTATGATATTTCTTCTTTTCCTTTTATTTTTCCTTATTGAATTATTGAAGACAATTCTCGGGCAATTCCTTGTCTTTCTTTCCATTTTCTGTTATGGTGCAATAGTCTTGCTTTTTCAGTATCTCACAGAGCCAGCTAGTTCCCATTTCCTGCAGGGTTAGATCATGGACTGTGCCGAGGGGAAGGCCGCTTGCTATACCCCTCAATCAACTAGTTCTTTCCTTTTAAGGCAAGTTCACTCAACTTAGGTAACCAGGGCTAATTGACTGGATTAAGAAACAAAGCAAAATGAAACAAAGCAGTTAATCAGTCCAACTAATTGAGTTTCTTTCTGTTTTTCTTTAAACAATGCTAAGTAACTTTTTTAGGTGATTTAAAAAAAAATCGGTAGCCTGTTTTGGTGACATATAAACACAACCAATATTTTTTCTCAGCCTAAAATTAGTTTTTGAGGAAAAAAAAACAAGATTCATGATTTATGCCTCTATTATTTCATTTAAAGATACATGGGGTATGATTTTTCTGGCAGTAACCTAAACTTCATATAGCTCTTATGTGAAATGGGAAGCCCTACCATATCAGCTTGCATACAAAATGGAAAGCCATAGAGTAAAGATTTTTCCTCCCTCTCCAAATAATTGAACAAGTATTTAAATAGCCTGATTCATAATTTAAAGGCAGGATGGAGCTCATTTTTCTAACCCATAAGTACTATGGACAATGTTATATTTCACTTCCTTTACAATGTTATTTCTAGACAAAGTGAGATATAATTGATTAATTTCTAAATGACATACATCTCTTGTGTCATTCTATTGCTCCTTTTGGGGGTCATTAGTATCTTTAAACAATATATTACAATACAGCTGAACATAATTGCTCATGTGTTTTTAAAATTTATTACTCTTGTATGTACGTTTATCTCGTATGTCTATTTGTTTGGTCCTCATAACAATGCTAATGATAGAGTTCAGGACACACTACCCCAAAATATGGCACCTCGGCATTTGAGAAAACAGCAGAAATAAGGAGATCACTCCCATCTTCTCGTCACACTTCTCTCCGAGGCCTGTCTAAGACCCCCAGAGGAAAGGAACATCCTAATCTTGGAAGATACAAGGACACAGAGAAGAATCTGAACGAACAAGCTTTGCTGTGTTCCCTACAGTTTATTACTGTTAGATCATACTTTCATATCCAATCATATTTCTCTATTAGCTTCTGCTTCCTCATCAAACCCAGAATAAAAGTATATAGTTTTACCTGTTTCTCTGGGTCTTCATTTCTGAAAGCTCTTGTGCCATGTAAAACTTATATTAAATGAATTTGAATGCTTTTCTCTTGTTAATCTGTCTTTTGTTACAGGGGCCTCAGCCATGAACCTAGTGGTGGATGAGGAAAAGAAATCTTTTCCTGCCCGACACTCTACTGACGTTTGGCAGATATTCTCATTTTATGTGAGCAAAAATGGAGGCACAAAGTGGAAAAGCATCCAAAGGAATGGAAAAAAGCCAATGCCCAAATCAGGCAATTTAAATATTGTAATAACTTTTGTAGTGTTTTGATTGGAAGAGAGGCTTATAGGAAAAATTAAGAGAATGTTTTGATATTGGGTGTCATTTAAAAATTGTCCAAGAGTTCATTCTCACACTTTCTCTCTTTGTCCTCTTAGGTATCGATGAAATGTTCCTTTCGTACATGTTGGTGCTTGCCAAACGCAGCTGTATTTAGTTTAACAATCTTTAATATAGGGAGGGATTCTGATCACGGAATTGGTTTCGGTAAATCCTATTCCCATGTTATCTTTCATGGAACCTAAATAACAACTTCCTTGCAGCCAAACCTTTCAGTTATTTCAAAATCTAACAGAACCAGTCACACAGCAGGGCCTCAATAGGTAGTTAACTGTTTCATTGTTTATTACAGAAGCCACTTTTGTTCGAAACATGAACTCCCAAGATGTATGGGGGAAAATGACATGGCAGAGCTTCCTTCCTATCATTTCCTTTCTGCATTGATCCTACCCAAGTGTCTCTTCTACAATTTTGTCCTTTCATCTCCTTCAGGTGTTTCTCTGTACTCCAGCCTGCCCACACTTTTAGGTAATCAGAGTCTTATGACTCAGTTTGTCAGCTATTTTGGTCCACTATGATTATAATTCATGAAGCTTTTGGCTACCATATGATCATTTCTTTCCTTGTTAGTATCTTTATCAGAAAGTAAAAACAAAAAGGTGTTGAAGTGAGATCGGTTCAGTTTATGAATTTCTAAAGAGCCCTCCCTAAGAATGGTTGAAAGATGCATTATCTTCGTTGTATTATATTACAGCAAACCAAGCCATATATACCATTAACACAGAAAATTGATACTTAGATTTTTATGTACTCATATCTTTAAAAATGCTTTACATCTATTCATTTCCAAATTGTTTTTATTCAAAAAACATTTCTTGGCCATTTTGCATGTGTTAGTTGCTGCACCTAAAAATGAAATGTGGAGACAATGCAGAATGCTCTCATACAAAGCAGAGTATTATATTAAGCATTGTAAAAAATGTATTACTGCATGGTAAGTAGCTGTGCCAGGGAAGGCGGAGAAAATTAATTCTCTGAGAGAATCTAGGAAGGCTTTAAAGGAGAGGTGGCTTTTGAGTTTTGTGTTGGATGAAGGTATTATATTGTAGTGGGACTTGAATATTAAGCTAAGGCCTTTGGTTTTCTTCTGTAAAAGAAATGTCATCAGACATTTTTAAAAACAGAATAATAGGATCCTAAATCCTGATTTATAATATTTAGATTATTCTTTAATTATTTCCCATTCTGAAACTTCCATAAACAATTTGATATTTACATGATAATCTTTTAGAATCCTATCATAGAAAATTTTGGATTCCTTGACTTACCTCTCAAGTGAAAACTAGAACTTAAAAATCAAAGTAACCTAATGATACCTTTAAAAAGCAATGTCATCAAAAAGCATTTGAAATTAGTCCCATTTACTTTAAATAGGTGATTTTTTTTTCATGTTGGAATCTTCTGTAGCTCCTCATTGTATTTATTTATTTATTTTTAAATAGACCTTAATTAAAAATTGAGAGATATATTGAACTGAAGAGTCCTAGTCATCTTCACCTACTCCCACACAGAGACCCTTTAACAATTTACATGTCTTTCTTGGGTACTTGACCCTCTTCTCAAGATGATTTATTATATTAATTATTCCATTCTTACCTCAAATATTTTCTTAATATATATTAGTTTCCACATGCTGTGCCAGGAGTAGAAGATAGAATATAGAAAGTGCATAATCTCTGCCTTAAATGATTAAAATTCTAAAATGGAATTTTTCCCCAAATGAAAATTTTCAAGGGCAAGAAATATGTTTTACACATCTATTATAAATATCCTGAATAGTTATGAGTACTGGCAAGTTACATACGTTCTCTCAGTCCCATGTTGATTTCATGGGGTTATTTTGAAGGTTAAATGAGTTAGTGTATCTAAATCTCATCATAAACAGTATTTACTGCACAAAGAAGGTATTCTGTTAGTATATAGTGAATGAATGATTAATATAACAGGAACCTTTTGGCTTTGTACTTCTCAGATTGAGAATCAGCTTCCTATTCAATTTATTTTATAATCAAAGGCAACTTGATAATCTCATATTTTATTGACACTGAACTACAGACATGTTGTAGTCATTGCAGAAGTTGACTTGGCTTGAAGGTAGTTATGTGGTCTTCCTAAAATCGTGCTTTGTGGTTTTATCTCCACATGCCACTTCTAAACTCCACCAAGAAAATAATGATGAGTAACATTACAGCAAAGATGACTGTCTCTTCTATTCCTTATGTGCTAGAATTCTGCTTGCAGCAAGGATTTGATGCCATAGGAAGATAGGCTTCCTTGCTGTCAGTATATGGACCTGTGGTGTTGTACAAAACTCCTTTTTCCTCATTAAAGGCATACAAAACTCTAAAAATAAATCTTCTGCTCTTTTATCCTTCACTTTTTAGCAAACCTCTGGGGACAATTGCTAGCCAGCCAGCTTCTCTTGGTCAGGTGAGGATAGAGAAGCTAAAGTGCTCAGAGAGGAAAGCAGGATGGCAGAAACTCATGCCTACAAGATTGGAATCAAAGCCAGGGGAAGGTTAAGAACTTCTTAGCAAGGTTTTGAACCTAATGTTTTACATTATGAGTTAGTCATGGAGGAACCTCCACCTCCAAACTCCAATAGTGCTAAGATAGCTGGTCACAGTCATTGTATAAGAAATCGCAATTGCAACAAAAGCAATAATAAATGGTAAGGATCGGCAAGTCTTAACCTTCCTTAAAACCCAGCATCCATGTAAAAAGTATGACTCCTTGAAAAAGTAGCCCTCTTTATTGTTTTGATTTTGTGAGCACTGAAACTCTTGCCCCAAAATACCACCTCACTTTTTTGCCTTCATGCCTGAAGTCTCCATGGTACTTAATCTCTTATTTTTATGATGGGGAAAATCATCTGGGAGGAAGAATATCAGGTGAAACTATTTTAAACCACCCGAATTTTAAAGCCAGTTAACTTACCAGTTTAGTTTTGTTTTCCAGTAGGGTTCTAAGGGATTTAGACATGAAATTGCCAAGTTTTGATGGTGAGAAATAAATAGCTCTCATTGAGGAAGGTTAGAGCAAAATTTGGACCACTAAATTGCCCACGGGAGGACTATAACAGTGATCACTAAGAGGGAAGTGTGTGCACAGAAGGAGTAATGGAGGATGCTGAAGACCAACTTCATCACTTCACCAAGTTGTGCAGAGGCTTCCTCTACGCTGGTTTACTGACCCAAATGATTGTGAAACTGTATCGTCTCAGGAATATGGCTTGGAACATTTAATGGTCAGTGTCTTAGTCCATTTGGGCTACTATAAGAAAATACCCTATACTGGGTGATTTATAAATAATAGGAATTTATTTCTCACAGTTCCAGAGGCTGGGACATCCGAGATCAAGGTGCCAACAGATTTGGTGTCTGGTGAAGGCTCACTCTTGTTTCATAGATGGCGCCTTTAGCTGCTTCCTCACATGGCAGAAGGTAATAAACTCACTCCCATGGACCTTTTATAAGGGCACTAATTCCACCCATGAGGGCAGAGTCCTTATGATCAGATCACCTCCCATAGGCCCTATCTCTTAATATATCACCTTGGGGGTTAGGTTCCAACATATGAATTTTGGAGGGACATCAACATCCAGGCCATAGCAGTCAGCATATTAATTAATTATGGAAGTCTGAATTCTATGGGATGGCCATATCTTTGTTTCCATCCAGATAAAAAGAGTATATTACAAAACAGAAATAATGAACATTTATTAAAATGTTATTCAATTAAGATGATCTTTTGTTTCTTCCTTAAGTGAGTCTTCAGAAGTCTTCATTACTTTTTCATTAGAAAATATGATAAAAATCTGTAAGTGGTGAGACTTTCTTAAGAAGAATTCTGCCTCAATTCATATTAGGCTCTGGTAGAATTGATAAAACAAAGGTTTTTATTGTATAAGAAATACATAGTTTAACCTTGAAAGATATAAAACTTACCATCTTTTGGGCTAAGTTTTAGCAAATGAAGAACTGAGCTGTAGGCTGTCTTGAAAATAATATCTATGTCTGAGCTTGTTTTTTTAGAGGAGAGTCTACAGATACTGTGTTAATCCAGTCAAACAATACATCTGAATGTAGTCTTTGAATATTCTATGCACAAAAGTTCCAGAACAATTTTTGCTATACTCTCCATTTCCCTTTAAAAATCCATATGGTTGTAATCTCAAGAAATATAGATGGACAGATAGATTTTTTTTTCTCTACATGTCTATATATGTGTATATATATATTTCTATTTTTTCCCAAAATGCTATTGCTTGATCTGATTTGACTGGTATTAGGGGAGCACTGAGATCCCCGGGCAGATGTGGAATATTTTTAATGTTTTGTTAAATTTGAAATATGTCTGTGTTTCTACTCTTTCTGTCAGACCGTTTGATCTTTCAACTATATCAGACATCTTGTTAGAATTAAGATTTTAGAAAATGCTTTTTCCCCAATTCCAATTTTAAACTAACATGAATCCATTTGTTCAAAGGAATTTTATTGAACACAGAAGTTGAAAAGAATTCTTATAAAAAAGCACTATGAAGTAAGAGAAGCGACATTAAACTGTTAACTTTATTGATCGAGTATGTAAAGCAGTCTAAGCTCACTGAGAGAGCAGCACTGAGGAGCTAAGTTCATCACAGGGCAATTAAATAGAAATTTCCAGCAATGTGAACTCTGCTTTCAACACAGACTTAAAGGGCTTCAGGAATCATACATTGCACCTTATATTAAATTTATAAGAGATATAAATATATGCATTTGCAAAGATAAAAAAGCAATATTTTTAAATGGAGTCTGATCTTTTACTTAGAATTTCTTGTTCTAGGTTTCAAGAAAGAGTTATAGCATCCACAAACATATTCATTAATAAAATACAGGTATATATAATCAACATTTTATGGATTCCTGCTTAAACACATACTATAATTTCTTGTATTATCACAATGATTACTTGTTAATAACAATAGTTGATAGCAGAGTTAAAAAAAAAGACCCATACAAAACAATTAACATGCTAAGTTCTTACACACTAACACATAACTGTAGGCACAGAAGGAGTCTAACAACATAGGAAATAGGATATATAAATATAAGAAAACTCTGCTTTCACAGGAAGCTTGAAATATTGTTGCAAAGGTAAGACAAATCCAGGAAAACACTCAGATAATCTGTTCAGGGGTTAAGGACTAAGTTCATGTGTAGGGTAGAGATTGTGAATTCTGACAATAAACATCCTAGTTAGTATAGATTATTCTTTTCCTCTTTATTCTGACTTCATATTATGGCATATACCTAGCTGTTGCATATTTTCCTGCATTTTTTTTCTCTCCCTGTAGCCTTTCTCACTTACGTATTTGGGGGTTTGCAGCCTCCCTCCCCCTCTGTCCCCTTTAGTTACATGTGGTATCTGCAGATGCAGCCCACACTGCTCTCTCTATGAACATCCACTGATAGACAGGTGCAGAGATTGATCATGGCTCCGTAACAGTGCTGGAAATGGCCGCCAGTTGTGAAGAAGAATAACAACTGGCAGCCATTCTGATTGGTGCTGGCACTGAATCTTTCTTCCTAGATCCAAATGCCTTGAGAACCAAATGTTCCTGGGATTCAGGCTTTCTGCAGCCAACAAAGCTTAGGTCAAAAAGCTAATTGGCTACTTGAAACTTTACTTAGATATCTTTAAGAGAAACAAAAAGGGTTGTTTCTGTTAACTCACAGAACCTACACATGCATGTACCAGGAGCCGATGGCTAAACAGATAGATAGTAAAAAGCCAAATGCTTTTTTGAAAGAGCTTTTCTTTCAAGGCAAGGTAAAGAAAGGTATTTGAGATGACAATGCAAAATACATTTTCTATAGAAACTTGCACCAAACTGTTATTTCTTACATTCACCACGTAATTATGTCTTTGGTGACATAAAATCTTCTGCATTGTAATTGTTCAAAGCTGAATGGATCTAGTGAAAAGAAGGAAGGAAGGAAGGCCTTTTGCAGAGGAGCGTTTGGTGTAATTCAGATGGAATTGCAACTCCACACCAATAAAACACCACGTCCCAAACCCTCTATATCATTGCCTAACGTGAGACATTGGCCTTCTCTCTCCTTTGCCCCTCACTCAAATGCCAGAGCCACCGTAGGGCATGGCACAAAGAGTCAGACAGTGCTGTGGCATTATGATTAGACTCTAACAAAAAAAATTTTCCTAAACACTCTTGCACTAGTGGGCAGTTCAATAAGAGCGAGAACTGGGAAGACAGAACCTCCTGCACACTGTCATTAATGAACATCCAGTCGACATTGACCTCTGTGTAGTGCTGTGCTGGATACCATACAGAGCGGTTCACAGCCACGCTCCCTGCTGCTCTTTAAAGTTTACAATTGAAAACAGATGACAATAGGCTGAGGAAACTGATAACAAGCCACTGAGAGATTATATGCTGAAATTAAAGCATAAAGCAAACAGAAAGGACAGGATTAAGGGTTATAATGTACAATAGGTTAGGATATAAAAAGTTGCTCTTTGCCATTAATTGAGAAGGAGCTTTATTTTTATTTAATGAGAAAAAAAGTCATATCCTAGAGGTAGAGCTTGAAGAGGTCTTTATGTAAAGGTAGCAGATGAGTGATGTTAGCAAACTAGGGGAAGGAGAGTACACCGGATGGAGGGATCACAGACTCACAAGGTCAAGTGTAGTGTGAAGGGGCAGTGGACAAACTGACATTGGCCACTTGGAGGGCATGGCCCAAAGCCCGGGGGAAGAAAAGAGACTGCAGCTATGTGCCACTCGATAGAAAATGAAAGCCCAATCTGTGTTTGTTTGTTCCAGAATTTTATCATACTGGAACATGAATGAACGTTTCTGTAGTATATGGTGGTTTCCTGCCTTGAAGCTGCGCTGTGCAGTGCTGACTTGCATTCTGCCTCAGAGTAGAGTAGGTAGGGGACAAAAGCAGGCCCTGGGTGGGTGCTCTGGACAGAATTTGACCACTTTCTTTGACAGTGCTTCGGTGGTAAGCAATGGAGTCTGAGGAGAGGGATGTCTGGCGTGAGAGAGAAGGAATCGAAAAATCACAGGAGGAAAGGAGAACATTTACAAATTTTGTTGCTTTTTCCACTTTTATTGTTAGCGTCAACAATGGTTTTAAGTAACGCTTTGTTTCTGTGTATAAATATAAGAATGTATCTCATGAGTTCATGTCTATTTATATTTTCAGTGTTATGTGATTTGCGCTAATGTGGATTTTTATTTATTTTTTTAATTTTATTTATTTATTTATTTTGAGACAGAGTCTCACTTGTTGCCCCGGCTAGAGTGCCGTGGTGTCAGCCTAGCTCACAGCAACCTCAAACTCCTGGGCTCAAGCGATCCTACTGCCTCAGCCTCCCGAGTAGCTGGGACTACAGGCATGCACCACCATGTCCAGCTGATTTTTTTATATATATATTTTTAGTTGTACATATAATTTCTTTCTACTTTTAGTAGAGACGGGGTCTCGCTCTTGCTCAGGCTGGTCTTGAACTCCCGAGCTCAAACGATCCACCCACCTCGGCCTCCCAGAGTGCTAGGATTACAGGCATGAGCCACCGCGCCCAGCTGGATTTTTATTTTTAAAAAGGGTACCTCTTTCTCAGGTAACTGGATCTATTAACCAACCATCATGAATAGTACCTAGCTGTTTTGAGATAGTTAAATTTGACCAGCAATGTAGCGCCGTTAAATAAGCAAGCCCCAAATGCACACTAGTGGGAAGCTATTTGCCTTATTAATACTGCCCTGGGTCCTTTGGCAGGACAGTGTCTCAGTCTGTTTCCTTAAAAACCATAAGATCCTATGAATGTTGATGAGTTCTAGACCAGAATAACTGAAGAAAGATTAAAGGAATTATTACTATTTCTCCTGGCAAAGAGAAAATGAAACAGCAGCTACACAGACCAGCCTGTATTTAATCACGAGGACATTATATGCAAATACTAACAATTAGACTACAGGGAGAACTCAAAATGGGAACCCACTACTGAGGAGATTTTGGAGTTGTAACGATGGAGATCTTTAAAACCGGACCGAACAAACTTGGTTAAATGCAGAAATTTACCCGTCTGGGGAGGCAAGGGCTTGATTCAGACTGTTCCCCACCTGTCATTGGATGTTCCTTCCTTGCCTAATGCTATGAGTAAGAAGACATGAAAAAGATGAGTTTTTGTTATAAATCTTTATTAGTGAACTTGCATTCATGATTATGAAGAATGAGGAGAGGGAAAAGGTCATCCTCTTTTGACTCAAATCTGATATTATCTCTCGTCTTCGACCACAAATTCAGATTTACTTTCTTTTTATCAGAATTTTCTTGGGGAAATTCAAGGATAATAAAGAATTGTGTATTTGGTTCACTACTCATAAATTTTCTCATTAATGTGCTTCCTTCACTTGGTTAGTAAAGTTTTTTTTATCAATATAAACAGGACCTTTTTTTTTAAGATTTCCATTTTCATAGTGTCATTACTGACACTGACAGCTGCCTAACAGTCATGTGAAATATATAATTGCCTAAGGAAGAATATTCCATGACCAATTCTTTCTCTTTTATATTAAAAAGAAGTTTGACAGGCTTGCTGAGCCCGGGGCTTCTGAACTTTATGTCAGTTCAGGAATTCTTTTTATTTTCCAGATATTGTATTCATATATTTTTCTACATATATAAAATGATTTTCTTTTGGAATAAGTTTAGTAATATATTTCTTTCCTGCTTTGTCCCAGAGATTGCCTTTTGTACTGTTCTAGATCTTTCTCTATGGCACCTCTCATAGGTCTGAAGACAAATAATAGTTCATATTATTTAGCATGTCTCTAATAATAGTATATTTCTCTCCCCAAGTTTCAAATATCATCTAATCTGCTTTCTAAATTTTGAGGAATTTAATGTATAGTTTTAATGTTTTTTTTTTTCAAAAAAGATAAATTGTAGCACATAGCACTTAGTTTTGTTTGTTGATTCTTTAATTATTTTTTTTTCACTGTTTTCTAGAAAGAACCTTCAGGGAACACCAACTCCATTAACATTCCTCCACATCCTCTCTCTGTACCCTTCCAGCTAATCAAAAACTCTCATTTAGGACTGACAAGGAAATACCTGAATTTCTCATGAAGGCATCCTTACTTTTCTTTTCTCAAGGACACATCACTCTGATTCCTTTAACATTTTCTAATTGCTCATTTTAATATCCCATTTTTGTTATGATCTTTTGGACCGTCTCCAAGTTATCTGCAAGTATGACGTTCCTTTTTCTTTGCAAACTGGTAGGGGAAAGATGATATTATATCATGGAAGAGAGTGATTCCCTAAGAAATAAAATCTTAAGGACAGAGAACTGAGGGCTGAGGAATTATTATAGGACGGGCAGTTTGTACCAGACTTCATCTCAATCGCAGACTTCAGGCTACTGTCCTTTTAAGTTACCTTTCTTTGTGCATTTTCCCTGGCCATAGCAAACTCGGAGCAAAAATGGGACAGAAAGGAGTATTTTGTTGGCTCCTTTTTTTACCACCCTCCAATTTTTATAAGTCTTCAAGGCCCTGCCATGTACCCTCCCCCATACATTCCTTGGGGTCCTAAGGAGATGTCTTATGCATATTCATGAACAAATTCATGTGGTTGGTCACTTTCTTCACTAAGTACCAATATGTAAATACACATATCGTCACTCTCCTTGTTGCTGGCTCCTGTTGTCAAGGGAAAGGAGGTTGCTGTAGAGTATGAAAGCAGCCACTCTCTGGGCGGCCTCTGAAATGGCACTGCTGTGCTGAGGGCCCCTCGAACACGGCCACACTGCTGCCACCAGGCTGGTGCCTTCCAGGGCCTGCTCCCACTGCTCTAGTGCAGCTTGTGGTGGCTCCAGCATTTCCGTGTAGGAGGTATCTGGGCACAGAAATTGGGGAGGAGAAGGAGCTCGGGAATTTGTCCTGAGGCTTTGTGTGTGTCATTTGTGTAACTTTAGGTTGCGTGCTCCCTTGCACACCTTTGGGGGAGAAAGGGTTGATGGATAGGAATGGGTGGAGGGCCCAGGGTGATTAGGGCTGCGCTGGAGCTGCAGGACTAATTCGGGGCTACAGTCAACCCCCCAGCATCATTTTTCTGTTTTGAGATTAGGCCGGGACATTGACCTGTTCCTCAGGGCTCCTGGGCAAACATACACTCCTGGAAACTCACTACATTCCTGGAAACTCAAGGTGGAGAAAGCAGACGCGGGCACAGGAGTCAGCACTGGCATTCTCAGTGGCACATTCTTCTTGGCAATGACACATAGTTTGTCTCCCAAGGGTCACCTTAGTAAGGACTTACCCTTCCTGCTCTCACCTTCTTTGTTTTCATGTAGAACCTGAAGGTCGGTGGGGAGTGGAGAGAGATGGGGAGGAAGCGAGGGCAGGCTGGGGAGCTCAATTTGAACAGAAACTATGTTCTTCCAGACATGTCTGTGCAAACCGGAGAGTCACGTGACAAAGTCCCCGTGCATCTGGGCCCGACCAGACTCTTGGAAAGAACGGACAGCACATGTAACGGGAAGATGAGTGCACGATCACGATCATTGTGTCTCCCTTACACCCCCCACATCACCAGCCAAAAAGACACATGATGACTCAGGAAACAGACAGCAAGAGAGGAATTCCCTAACGAAGCTCTGAGCAGCAGGGTAAAAACAAACTTCTGCTTTTAAAATACTTTACCACTCAATGTATTTCTTGTTCTCAATCTTTTAGTTTATCATTTCATTTTTTCTTTTACTATTTGTATCAATGTTAAATTATGGTTAATGTATATTCTTTTAAATTTTTCTCAAGGTTTTATAGTTTGATTTTGCTCGAGAATAAAATTGTGCATTTTTACAATTACGTTATTTTCTTTCAGTTGATATTATCCCTTGACTTTTTTAAACTGTTACATACTTTGCTATTGTTTCATTTTATTTCTTTAACTGACTTTTCTAACTTTTATTTTCTGTCAGTATTGTTTTAATCATCTTTATTTTTTTACTAGTTTATTCCTTTTTCATTTAGGTACTTATCTTTTCTTTTAAAATTATTTTTATACCGGTTTTCTGGAAGTCAGGAAGGAGACACAGTCATAGAGGCAAAGGGAAAAGTCACCAAAACCAGGGAGACCTTGAGAACAGCAGCACTTCTGTAGTCCTTTAATAGTTCCCTAATCCCTTGTAACGTTGAATCTGCTAAAACTTCAACTTGAGTGACTCGGGAGACCACCGAGTTTCAAATTTCCTCCCAGGATAATGCTAATATTACCTGCGCTAACAGCACATTTGAACTGCCGGAATGGCGTCGTTTTCGCAGTTCCCTAATGAAGGCAAACGTTATGTAAAATGCACAGTCTCTGCCACATGCGATGGTAGACGCTGGGCAAACCTCCAGGTCAGAGCTGGGCAACGTTACATAAAACACAGGGAAGTAAGAGATTCCTTTCAGGCAAAGAACAGCAACAAAATATACTTCGTTTGACTTCAACAAGGACTTGGGTTGTCTCCGCATTTTCACTGAGACACTCACAAAGGTGACATTGTAGAGGCTCCTTGGTGAGTATGTAGCAAAGAAGAGCTAACATGAATTTTGGTTTTGGGCTGCTAAGGAATAATGAGGAAGTGTAAAATATCTTTCCCTTCAAAAAAAAAGAGAACTGCAATGTTTTATTGTAAAGATGTAAATATGAAAATAAATAGATCGTTAAATAAATATTACCTAATTAAATTTTAAAAAAGAATCCTTCTAGCAGGGGACTTGGAGGAAGTGGAAATGTCCTGAGGAGGAGGAAAGGGTTCACTCTGCCAGCCCTTGAAAGTGGCAAGGGTCGAAGAGGTCCGCAAGGGTGGCAAAGTCTTCGCCTCTCACGTCCTGCACTTTCTGGAGATCCATGCCCCGTGTGCTCTTGACTTCCTGGATGAGATGTGAGATGCTTGGGGAAAATGGCCCTAAATTCTGAGACCTTGAGAACATCAGGAACTGGTCACTCAAGCCACTGTTCAAAATCCAAGCAATTTTCCTAGGCGTGACTACTGTGAATACTATTGTACAGTATATTGTGTTTAAAAGAATATCTTGATTTGTCTCCATGGCTTATGTGTCATTATGACTTATTAAATTTAATGACGTTCATCCATACTTAATTCCCTGAATTTCCTTTTATTTGAAAGAGAAAATATTCCTTTAGCGGTGCACACAGCATTCCTCTCCCACACTCATTAGGATACTATCCTAAATCTTTTCCCTAGTGAAGCTCCAGATCCCAAGGTTTTCCCTTATCAATATCTAGCTTTATTCTCTCCAGAAGGAAAAGAAAAAGCATTATGTCTGAAGTTATTCAAGTGCTAACTTTAACGGGAAAAAATTCAAAGCAAGCTAAAATTCAAGTGGTAGGAGCATTATTACGTAAATTATGTACTCTTGACATTAGGGATAGATATTTTCTACACATTAGAGTGGAGGACACTGAGATTTGGATAAAGGGACTTGCCAAGGCAAGTAGGAAAGCATGATTTGGACCATTGCTCATCTGGATCTGAAACCTATGTCGTTAGGAAGCTTTGTTGTCTGTTCCTTTTCTTTATAATGTTAAAAATTATAATTGCTAGCTTTCTCATTCACCACTACTTCCAGGTCTCCTGAGTAATGCTTGGTTGGTTATTATCAGACTCAATTTTTTTTTCTATAGGAGGGCTGTGAAATGGGCATAATTTTAACTTGCATGTTTCTGTTGTATCAATCAATGTTCAGTGCAGAACCAAAAAAGACTTTCTAGGTATATTGAGTAGGAAGAGATGAAAGACAGAAATTGAGAGCTTACAAAGTTATTGGAAGACTTGAGGAGCAACCTTCGGGCTAGCCCTTCGGGGGTCATAAACAGAGCAAAGCAGAATTGCGCTTCCAGAAGAATTACCCATTCTCAGGCTACTGCCAGAAATCACAGGTTGAAATGACAGCTGCCAACCAGTGACCAGAAAGCCACAATCAAGAAGTTCCTTCTACTGATGCATCAGCTGCAAATGCCTCTCAAAACCCAAGCAACTAGAGAATGGATGTTAGAAGCCTGCTTCAGGCAGGTCACACCTCCTTCCACCTGCTTGCCTGCAAAAACAGCTGAAATGAGCAGGGAAAAAAATGTCCTCCTCTTTACTCTGCCTTGTGAACCTCCCTTGAGTCCATCTGATAGATGGGACCTAATTTGCATCTGGAATCCTCACAGCTAGTGGGCCTAGAAATGTATTTTTAGCATTTTCCCTTCTCGCTTGTCCAGATAGGAAGGGGGGAATAGAGATGAGTGAGTCAACCCATACCATCCACTGTGCCTGGTGTACATTGAAGTTGAAGACCTTCCAAAGGTTGGTTAGACCCATGAATTTTTTTTCTCCAGTGACCTGAATATTCATATCGTTTGCCAAATTTTCTTTTTGGATGATTTCCTTTTGCTTATGATTTGATTAATTTATTCTGTACACTAATCTTTGTTGGTTATATGCATGGCGAATATCTTCTTTCAGTCTGGGGGATTTTTTTGGTTTTGTGTGTCTATGGGAAAAAAACAACTTTTATTGTAGTATCATCAAACTTAACAATACTCTTCTTTCTGATTTGTGCTTTGTATGCATTTTGCAAAAGTTATTCTCTACCCTGAGGTCATAAACTCAGTCTATACATTTTTTTTCTTAATGTTTTAAAGTTTTACTCTTCACGTTGAGATAGTTATCCATCTGGAATGTACTTTTGAGAATTGGAAGAGAAAAATTAATTTTAATTTTCTATGATGAAAAAACAACTGACTGCACAATTTCAACATTTATCGAGTGTTCCATCCTTTCCCTCACTGATACATAGTGCCCTTCCATCATGAACTTTTTTCCCTTTTACACTTGGGGCTCTTCCACAGCTCTTTAATTTGGTCCAATTATCTTCTTTTCCTATCTCTATTGCAATATCACATAGTTTTAATTAGCATAGTTTTATAAAATATTTTGACGACTCTTAGAGTTTGTGCCAACTTCTTATTCTTTTTCTTTTAAATTACTGGCTCTTTTTGAGCCTTTGCTATCCTATAAGAATTTTACAATCAGTACACTTCCATTTTTAAAAAATGGGATTTTGTTTGGAGTTGTATTAAGTGCAGAGATGAATTTGGAAACAATATACCCTGTTAAAATATTGAGTGTTCATATCCTCGTGCATGAGCCACTTTATTTAGGTGGATCTTCTTTTATGTCTTTCAATAAAATTTCTAAATTTCTTCATGAAGATCTTACATATATTTTGTTAAACTTATTCCTAGGTGCATTATAGCTTTTGTGTAATTTTGAATTTAAATGTCTCATATTGTTAGTTTTAATCCTTTTTTTGTTGATGGTGCATGGGAATACCATGCATATGACAACCTTGTTAAACTCTGAAGTTGTTCTTGCAGATTTTTCTCTTTAATCATAGCTTCTGAGAATATTGACAATTTAGTTTATTCCTTTCCAATCCTTATACCTCTTATTTCTTGTCTAGTGTGCTAAGAAGTCCAGCACGGTGTTGAATAGCAAATGCTCTCTCAGTGAGGGACAAGCTGGATTAAGGGCCAGCTGGTTCTCACCAGGGGTGCTAATCTGTAAGGGGCACTAAAACTGCAGTAGTATAAATCAAATATATGGTGCCAAAAAACTCAGATTTCCGCAAGCAATTCCTTATATCATTGGCAAAACGAATATTGGTCCTGCTCCCACCAAAGTGGCGATGCCCTGAATGAAAATTTTTTAAAAACAAAAAAAACCCCAAAACCACTCCTTGCCAGCTAGTTCTGAAGCTAGCTAGTAGACAGTCACCTGAATTTGGCAGTCACTAGCAGTTAAAGTTCTGAAACAAAATAATGATTGTGCAGTGCTATTTACTGAGAACAAGTGATTTTTCTTATTATCTAAATTTTAATCAATTTACTATGCTACTTCCCTAAATATACCCGGTTTAGAAAAGAAAACTAACGGTGAAATGTAAACCTCAGGAATTAGAGAACATTTTGCCTTTTTTACTTCAGTCTTTGGAAGTAAATTAGTAAGCAAATCTATATGTAAATTCGATATTTATTTATTTATTTACTGAGACAGAGTCTTACACTGTCACCCAGGCTGGAGTGCAGTGGTGCCATCATAGATCACTGCAACCTCAAATTCCTGGGTTCAAGTCATCCTCCTGTCTCAGCTTCGCGAGTAGCTGGGACTACAGGCGTGTGCCACCAGGCCTGGCTAATTTTTCTATTTTTTGTAGAGATGGGGTCTCACTCTTGATCAGGCTGGTCTTGAAGTCCTGACGTCAAACAATCCTCCTGTCTCGGCCTCTCAGAGTGCTAGGATTACAGGCGTGAGCCACCGCACCTGGCTGAATTCAATATTTATTAATAGAAAATTGGTGTCTATCTTCATTGAATAAATTTGAATGAATATTGCTTAAAGATTATTTCGAAAAGGCAATACATTGTTAGCTTGCTTAATTTGAGTCCTGAGTGAGGATCTAATAATTACTCCATGAAAAAAATTGTCTGAGCATGATACCTCTTTAAGAATGTTTTGATTACCTAAATTCACTATTTTCCAGATAGCAAAAACTGTCAGAAAAATACATACACACAGACAAACTCAAATACATTATACAGCCTTGGAGCAGAGGTTATGGACATTTGTCCGTCTACCTTTTGGGGAGAGAAGGCATTTTGATACATTTTGACACATCCTTGATTTTCCTTCCGCCTTTAATTCACAGCCAAACATTTATATTATTTTTGGTCTGTTTTCGAACATTTTTTTGGATCCGTGACAATATCTCATAATTTAGTCCTGCCACTCACTCATATTTCATTTTTGCTTAAAGTTTTTCTCTTTCCTTTTTTCTATCCCATGTCATACTGTACTTTCTTTTGGTATTTGTTAGTTTTTTTCTTTTTCCCGTCACTCACTCTGTGGCAGCTCAGAAGCACTGCAAGAGAGTGAAGAGAAGATACTGAGACTGTGTGTGTTGGGGGGGAGGAAGAGAAAGAGAGAGAGAGAGAGAGAGAGAGATTTGAAGAATAAAGAGACTTTCCTAAGGATAAACAAAGCTTGTGTGGATCAGCTGTACCAAGTAGGTCTGAGATACATATGTAACAGGTCAGAGATTTAAAGTATCTGTCTATGTAGGTTGCCAAGAAATAAGTATTCTTTTTCAATTACAGACACAAGAAGTATTTAAAAGCAATGTGTTTATTAAAGATAAAAGTAAAGTAATAACAATTAGAATAAGTCTGAATATGATGAAAAGTAAACAAATAGCAGATGAAATCCTCAGTTGAACATAGTATATATAGAACAATTTTATTCCTCAGAGAGCAAATATTTATCATCTGACTCCTCTCCAAAGTCTACTTGGATTCCTGACACAGGCCCCTACCTCCCATGATATTCAGAGATACATATTTGTTCAGAGGACCGTATTGGAACACTCGCAGCTGTTTTCGAATATTCACGCCAAAAGTAATCACTTCCAAACTGTCCCGCCTTTCTCCATTGGTATCACCTCAAGGGTGGAAACAGAAGCAGAAGCAGAAGTGCTACCAACTGTACTTTTTCACAGGAGCTGATTTTCTAATAGAGAGATGCAGACATCAAAGCAAGCCAGCGCCCTGCAGTCACAGGGCTAGGAGAGAAAAAACAACACAGGGTGATCCGGAGGAGGAGGGGGAGGAGGCGGGAGTGAGCAGTTCCACCCGGGGAAGGAGGACAGCAAAAGAGTTTCTAGAGGAGGGCTCATCCAGGAGTCCTGGGAGATTTCCAAATTCTATGAGCCATTACAGCAATTCTGCAAATTAGGGGACAGAGGGCTGAACGACAGGACAGGTAGGTAGTCAGGGCTCACTTAGGATCCTTAGGACAGGCTAAGGAATGTGGAATCTTTCCTATGTGAAATTGGAAGCCCTGGGATGCTGGTAAAGGATGGAGCCAGGAGGCCTAGATTCTTGTATTTACTATCACCAGTGAGCTGGGGGACTATAGATGAGTTGCCTCATTTGTAGGTTTCACTCTCTCACCTATGAGAAGAGAGCAAGCAGAGAGAACCTATGACGTCCTTACCATTTTTGATCCATACTACTGATGAACTATCATTCATCACGTGCTCATGATGTAACAGACACTTCATTTGCTTTCAATGGGCCTGTGAAATGGATGTGACTACACATATTTATAGCTAAGAGATTGAGTAATATTAACACATGCAATAAGTAAAGAACCTAGATTTGAACCCACATCTGTTGTTTACCCAGTCAATAAGATTTTAATAGGAATTTTTTTTGCATTTCCTTAATTCTAAAAATTTTAATAAAATGTGAGATGGGATAAAAATGTTATTTGAAAGATGGTGGCAAATTAATAAATGTCTATTTTCTATGAAAAGAGAATAAAATGAGGTGGGTTGCAAATGTAGTATATGAATAGCGATTCCTGTTAAGTATAAGAATTTTTAGATTGTAGAGGCTATTCGCCATGCTTGAGGTAATAGGCATATTTTCTGAAGAGTTTTTCATTGAGTCTCACCTGTCTGATTATTTCAGGTGTTGTTTTGACCATATATAAGCAGTTCAACAGGACAGGGACTCAATTTGTTTTTGTCACGTGTTCTAACCTGGAAACGTCTCCTAAAAACCAGATACGCTTCCTCAATAGAAGAAAGAGAAACAATTTGTATAACATGTTCTTAAATGATCATAATACCATAACTTATGTTATACGAAATATTTTACATGAAATATAGAGAGGTCAGTTGTTTTGAGTTAGCTTAAAAAACTCTCTGTCAATTAAATTATTAATATTATGTATATGACAGAAATATGTCTATGTATACATATATATCTTATGCATACATATGCTTGAAGGAAAACAAAAAGACCTCTGGAATTCAAACTTACAGTATTGATAAATTGAGGTAATTTATTTAAGTCAATGTTTCTGAACTTTTAAAGATATTGTCCCCTTTAGATGAAACTGAGACTTCCATGCACATTCCTCCCAATACCCTGATCTAAGAGTGTTTTCTTTGCGGAAGAGTCCCAGTGTGCCTCTTGGTCAGTAAGATATTGTTAAGCTTTATTCTATATGGTTTCTTTTATGTAAACAATAGTTTTTTTCTCTTTCCATATAAAATTATAACATATAATGCATTTTTAAAATTACATCTTATGTGTCCATCTCTTCTAAAAATTCTGATAGGCTATGAGAGTGTAACCTGTTTCGGAATCTCAAACTTAAATATTAATATATGCTAGAGTGTTTCCATACAATTTCTGCCCACTTTTCAGGGAAGCTGGGTGAGGACGGGAAAGAAAGACATAAAGCTGGAATGTGAGGAATACGTCCCAAGTAACTAGGAATGAAGATTTCTTTGAAATTGTGATGTGCTTCACAAAAATGCAATTAGTAGTTAACCTTTTAACTGCCTTAAGTGAAATTTACCTGTGCCCAGTCTTGTTGATTTCCCCTTTTTGATTATTAGATGTTCTCCCAAATACATAAACAACTTTGCTAACCTTCATTTGATTTATTCATATACTTGTACTCTCCAGGCAAGTACATTGAAACATAGTTGAAATTTTATTAGAAGGATCTTCAGCATTTCTGTTTAGAGGGAAGCATCTCTATGAGAACTTTCTACAGTGTTACTCAGCTGACATTTCAGATGCATCCATTGCTCTTCAAAAGTGTCTTTGAGAAAACAATAATCCATAAATGAATGTGAAATACTAGCTTCTCCATTATTATAAAAATCAAATTACTTAAAGTCTAATTACCCTCTTAAATACAGTTACACATTTGTAAACAGTCATCAGGGAAAAAGAAGAATGATTATGTTTGAAATTTGGTCACTGAAGTTACTAGTGATTTGGTTGATTCCATTTTCCCCACGTCCCAGCATCAGTTGCCAAATATCTCACTCATTGGGTGGTTTCCAAAGCATAGAAAATCCTAATAAAGAATGTTAGTGGAGTTATTAAGTTATTACTATTCCTATTACTCCCTCCCTTCTCTCTTCTGCTTTTCTTTCCTCTCCTCCTCAAATAGGCGCATTGTCTGCAAATGGGCTAATCATCCTGCCCGGCTTTATAATACCGTTAAGATACTTTTAGAGCCAACTGAAATAGCAAAGCCCACAGAAAAGTGAGCTATTAACAATGCACATGCAATAGCAACTGTGATTATGATAAATACAATAAAAATGTACTCATTAGATGGTATTGAGTTCTTACCTTGAGTTTTTTCATGGTTTCAAAAATAATTCACTTCAATGAATTAGCAAAGTGAAGAGAGTCAACTGTGCCCTCATTTTGACCCCCTGATTCCCCTGTTAGGTCATATTTCTTCCCTTATGAACAAATGCCCATCAAATTAATGTCTAGCTAGAAACTTTTATTTTCCCTTGGAAGTCAAAGGAATCTCTACTCTTTTGATATTTTAATAGCTATTCTGAGATATAATTCACATATTATGCAATTCATCCACTTAAAGATACACTCATATTTTAGCAAGTTCATGGTGTTGTGCAACCATCACCACAATCTAATTTTACAACATTTTCCTCTTCCCAGAAAGAAATCCATTAGCCGTCACTCCTTCTCCCTTTCCCTAGGAAACCATTAATCTGCCTTCTGTTTCTGTTATAGATTTGTCTATTCTGGTCATATTAAGTGGAATCATATAATATATGATCATTTTTTTAACTGCTTTCACTCAGGACAATTTTTTTAAGATTCATCCATATTGTAGCATGTATCAGTCTTTTATTTATTTTTATGGCTGAATAATATTCCATTGTAGGGACATAGCATACATCTATTCGTTAGTTGGTGGACATTTGGGTTGTTTCCACCTTTTGGCTATTATCAACAATGCTGCTATGAACATTGATGTACAAGTTTTTGTGTGGTCATACAATTTCACTTCTCTTGGGTGGATACAGAGAAATGGACTCATTAGATGATATGGAGTAAGACATTCAAGGGTGGGTCATATGGTAACTCTGTGCTTATTACTTTAAGGACCCGCTAAACTCTTTTCCACAGTGGCAGCGCCATTTTACATTCCTACCAATAGTGTATGAGGATTCCAATTTCTTGCTAACACTTGTTATTGTTTTTATTTTTGATTATAGCTGCCCTAGTGGTTGTGAAGTAGAATCTCACCGTGGTTTTTATTTGTATTTTCCTAATGACTAATGTTGAGTATCCTTTCATGTGCTTATTAGTCCTTTGCATATCTGCTTTGGAAATATATGAAAATTCTTGGTCTTTTTTTTTTTTAAATATGTTGTATTAATGGAAAATTTGAGGTGTAGGAAGGCCTACCGATCAGGAAATGATTGCCATTGGAAAGATGGTTTATGATGCACAGTGTAAAAGGAGGAGGCATACCACGCCACATGGGGCCATGTGAGGACACATCCGGGTCAGTCATGAGGCAGAGAGGAAAGAGGAGAGAACTACGGGCGAGGTGTTTACTGTGGCTTCTGCAGGAAGGAAAAAATGAGGCAGGGCAAGCAGGCTAGTTTAGCTAATTTGCATAATTTCAGAGGTCTCTGCAGTAGAGGGGCTGTCCCTTGTCTTTGTACTCGGCACTGAGGTTATAGGGCAAGTGTATGGTGGTCTAGAATGTGAGAATGTGATAAAGGAGGTGGTTGGAGTGTGGACTCTGGATTGATTGGTTTGTTTTTGAAAAGCACAACCCCAGAAGGAAGAGTCCTCCTGGAGTGAGAGGGGAATAATGAAGGAGGTAGGCAACTCAGGCATATTTTCAAATTGTCTAGAACAAGACATGCCCAGCATATGCATGTAAGGCAGATGTTAAAGTGCCCATTTACAGAAGTTAGAAACATAGTTATTATATTTTTTATTGTTGGGTTGTATGTTCTTTATATATTCTGGATGTAAGTCTCTTATCACATATCTAATTTAAAAATATTTTTTCCCATTCTGAGTAGGTTATTTTCACTTTTTTAATGGTATAGTTTTCTGTGAAAAGGTTTTAATTTTGATATGGTCCAATGTAGCTATTTCTTTCCTTTGTCACTTGTGCTTTAGGTATTATATCTAAAAGACCATTGCCTAACCCAAGGTCACATGATTACTTCCCTATTTTCTCTGAGTATTGTAGTTTTATCTCTTATACTTAGGTCTATGATCCATTTTGAGTTCATAATAGTATACGATGTGAGGTAGGAGTTGAAACTAATTCTTTGGCATGTAGATATCCAGTTTTCTCAGCATCATTTGTTGAAAAGACTGTCCTTTCCCCATTGAATGATCTTGGCACCCTTGTCAAAAATCAATTGACTGTATATGTGAAAGTTTATTTCTGGGTTCTCTATTCTATTTCATTGGTCTATATGTCTGTCCTTCTGCCAGTATGTTTTGATTATTGTAGCTTTATAGTAAGTTTTGAAATCAGGAAGTGTGAGTTCTCCAACTTTATGCTTTCTTGATTGTTTTGGCAATTCTGGGTTCCTGGCATTTTGCTATGAATTTTAGGCTCATACCGTCCATTACTGCAAAACATCAGCTGGAATTGTGATAGAGATTCAATTGAATCTGTAGATAGACTTGGGGATGTCTTTACATTTATTTATATTTTCTTTAATTCCTTTCAACAATACTTTGTAGTTTGAAGTATACACATTTTACAAATTTATATTTAAGTTTTTTATTTTTTTGATGCTATTATAAATGGAATTATTTTCTTCATTTTATGTTTGAAATGTTAATTTCTAGACTGTAGAAATGCAATTGATGTTTGTATGTTGACCTTGGAAACTTATTTATTAATTTAAATAGCTTTTAACGAGTTCCTTTGGATTTTCTATGTATAATGAATATGTCATCTGCAAAGAGAAATAGCTTTACTTCTTCCTTTCTTCTCTGATTCCTTTCATTTCTTTTTCTTGCCTAATTTCTTTGGGTAGAAACTGCAGCATAATATTGAATAAAAGTATTAAGAGCACATATCCTTGCTTTTTCCTATCTTAGGAGAAAGCTTTTCATTTTTCATCACAAGTATGATTTTAGCTGTGTTTTATTGTTTGTTGTTGTCATTTTGTTTATGTCTTGTATCAGGTTGAGGAAGACTCCTATTCCAGGTTTCTTTAGTGTTTTAATTGTGAAATTGTGTTGAATTTGTCAAATGCTTTTCTGCATCTACTGGGATGATTAGGTGTTATTGTTCTTTATTCTATCGTTATGGTGTATTATATCAGTCGATTTTTGTACATTGAACCAATTGTGTATTCCTAGAAAAAAAATCTCACTTGGTCATGATATATAATTCTCTTTATTTCTTGTTGAATTTGGTTTGTTTTTATATTTGTGTTTATTATTTTATATTTTATATTTTTATATTTGTGTTTATATTCCTAAGGACTATTGGTCTATAGTTTTCTTTTCTTGTGATGTGTTTGTCTGGTTTTGGTACCATGTTAATACCAGTTTTATCAAAAGAGTTAAGTAGTGTTCTCTGCTCTCTGTATTTTGGAACAGTTTATGAAGAATTGGTGTTAATTATTCTTTAAATGTTTGATAGAATTTACAAGCAAAATCATTTGGTCTTGGGCTTTCCTTTGTGGGAAATTTTTTAAATTACTAAATCAATCTATGTACTTCTTTTTTTTTTTTTTTTTTTTTTGTTGTTGAGACAGAGTCTCACTTTGTTGCCCAGGCTAGAGTGAGTGCCGTGGCGTCAGCTTAGCTCACAGCAACCTCAGACTCCCTGGCTCAAGCGATCCTACTGCCTCAGCCTCCCCAGCAGCTGGGACCACAGGCATGCACCACTATGCCCGGCTAATTTTTTCTATATAGATTTTTAGTTGTCCATATAATGTCTTTCTAATTTTAGTAGAGACGGGGTCTCGCTCAGGCTGGTCTCGAACTCCTGACCTTGAGCAATCCACCCGCCTCGGCCTCCCAGAGTGCTAGGATTACAGGCGTGAGCCACCGCGCCCGGCCGATCTATGTACTTCTTATAGACCAATGCAATAGAATAGAGGACCCAGAAATAAACCCTTGTGTATATAGTCAATTGATTTTTGACAAGGGTGCCAAGACCGTTCAATGGGGAAAGGAGAGTCTTTTCAACAAATGATACTGGGAAAATTATTTATTCTTGATTTAGTTTCAATGTCTGTGTCTTTTAAAAAATGTGTCCATTACACCTAGTTGTCTAGTTTATTGATATAGAGGTGTTCATAGTATTCCCTTATGGTCCTGTTTATTTCTAGGCATTGTAGTGATGTCTCCTTTGTCATTCCTGATTTTGCTAATTTGAGTCTTTTCTCTTTCCTTTGGTCAACCTAGCTAAAGATTTTTCATATTTTTTTGAACTTTCTAAAAAAGCACCTTTTTGTTTTTAATATTCACTATTAGTTTTCTATTCCCTATTTCATTCACTTTCATTCTATCTTTTGTTATTTCTTTCCTTCTCTTTATTTAATTTGCTTTGCATTTTTTAGTCTTTTAAGGTGGAACGTTGTAAAATTGATTTAAAATCTTTCTTGATTATTATAGGCATTTGCAGCTTTAAATTTTCCTCTAGCCTCTGCTTTAGCTGCATTCCATAGATTTTGATACATTGTGTTTTCATTTTTATTCATGTTAATGTATTTTCTAATCTCTCCTTGATTTCTCTTTGACCCATGTTTTATTTAGGATTGTATTAATTTCCAAATATCTCTGAATTTACCAAATTTCCTTTAGTTATTGTTTTCTAATTTTATTCTATTCTGATTGGAAAACATCTTGTACATTTTTTCAATCTTTTTTAATTTATTAAAGCTTGTTTTATGCTGGAGAATATTTTATGTGCAAATTAAGAAGAATGTGTGTTCTGCTGTTGTTAGGCAGAGTGTTCTATTGATGTCTGGTAGATCTAGTTGCTTTGTAGTTGTTCAAGTCTTCTATTTTTTGGTTGATCTTCTGCTTACTTATTCTATTATTGAAAGTGAAGTATTGAAGTTCTCCGTTATTGTTGAGTTCTCTATTTTTCCCTTCAATTCTGTTAGTTCTTGCTTCATGTATTTTAGGGTTTTGTTGTTAAGTGCATGCATGCTTATATAATTCCTATATGTTCCTAAAGAATTAATCTTTTTATCATTATGAAATGGGCATCTAGATCTCTAGAAAGATTTTTTTGTTTCAAATCTAGGATTACCCTGGTGTCAATATAAGTCACTTATATTTTCAAGGTTATGTTTAAGTCCCCTTTGCTAGTCAGAATTTAATCTTTTCCTGTGAATATATGTATGGCTTGGAGGCTGCTAGCACAGTTCAGCGAGTTTACCTTTTTCTGACCCATGTTCAGACCCATGATCTTTTCTGAGAGGATGTAGCCTGGGGCGTGCATACAGTTTCTCAAACTGCCAGGTATGATTGTGATTGTGTGTTTAACCCTGCCTTTTTAGGAGTCACCCCTCGGCTAGAGTAGTTTATTGTTCACTCAGTGTTTGGTCAGAGATTGTGCTTAAGTTACTTGTGCCAGTGAAGCTTCTGCCCTGTGTTGATGGGGCTGTGTGCCTTGGGGAAAACTTTCAAGTCTGCACCATCTTCTGCTCTAATTGGGTCTGAATGGATGCAATTTAGTGTATATGCAAAATCTTCCCAACCCTCAGAGTTGACTGCATTCCCCAAAGGGTTCTTCTTGGTTGTCTCTTCCCCTGGCTTTCTCTCTTACACTTTTGGCTGCTCTGTTGTTTTGCTAGTATCATGGAGCAACCAGTTTCTTCTCAATTGCTATCTACCAAGAGTGACACTACTGCCCTGTGAATGTGCCCTGGGGTGGCGGCTTTCCCCTAGTTTTCTTGGCTTGCCCCTTCTGGCATGGCACCTAAGCAAGTTGGGACAGGGGCAAATATGGACCCAGTATTCTCAGCCTCTCACACCTGGAGGACTTCCATCTTGTAAGTGCGGACTGAGTGGGGAAAGGGGGACTTAGTCCTCTACTATAGTTGCCTGCAATAGAGCTTTTGCAACACAGAGTTGAGGGTGGGAAGCATGAGAAATGCTGTTGGCCTGATTCCCAGGATAAAACAGTAGCTCTAGACTGGGAAATAGGAAGGCAGAGAGCCCTGTCTTCACGGTTGCACCTTGCTGGAATGAAATGCCTGAGGTAGAGCTTTTCTAGCACAGAATAGGTGGAGAGATGTTAAAGGAGTGCTCATGGCTGAGATGCCAAAGATTCTGGCTTTCTCCCTGAGAAATAGTTAGACTTTCTTAAATGATTGTTTCTCTATTCATTGTATGTTCTTATGATAATCTCCAGAGGCTCATATAATTTTTTTTTTTTTGAATTTTCAGCAGTTAAACTATTGTTTTTCTGGAGAGAGGCTGTGAGGGACTTTGTATTCTGCATTCTGGAAGTTCTTCCTTCTCTTGCAATATTTCTCATCTCATTAAGTAGCTGCAACATCTATGCTCTTGATAGATTTAAAGGGAGACTCAAATCTCCACCACCACCTTCACCTTGTGTAAGACATTATCAGCTTTTTCCTTAAATATTGCAACAGCATCGTTATTAGTAATGGTAGAAGATTAAATTACTGCAATGAAGAAATTCCCTAGGTAAGTAAATAAATGGCTTATATTTTCCAAGTAGCTTTGATGTTCCCAGCGTAAATAGCTCCACTGCATGCAATAATTAATCCATGCACCAAAATTGGTGGTCGTTCTGCACTTTTTAGCATGTAGCTTCCGAGGTTGCTCTAATCATCATTAATATATCATTGGGGACAGGGAAAGGTTAAGCAAGAGTGTGCATGCAAGTTTTAGGAGCAAGGTCTAAAGATGGCTTCATTATTTCCACTCATTTACTATTCATGAGGTTTTCATTGTCAGTCACTCTTCCATATTCAGCCATTTAGGAATTCGGGTTGAAAATGCCTTTTCCCTCTTCAAAATTAGGTTTCCAAAGTTGCTTTGATCATCATCATTCCAAACACTGGGAAGGAGAAAAGAGTGTGAAGGATTATAAAATTAAGCTTTCTCATGGCCTACTGGAAGTGACACACCATTTCTATTGAGTGTCCATTCATGACTGCTTAGTCACGTGGCCACACTTAAGGGCAAGACATACTGATAAAGGCCATTCATGGATGGTCAGCCACATGCTAGCTACAATTCTATTAACATGAAAGAGGAAGCCTTTGGTGGACAAGTGGAAACTACCTTTTCTATCTCTAACTCATCATCTACAAGTGTATCAAAACAATTTTAAAAAAAAAGCAAAGGTGATTATAATAATATTCTACTTAAAGCCAACTTTTGTGTTATTTTTATCTTAAATAAATATAAAGCCCCAAACACAGCATCCAAGCATCCTGAGTGAGAAGAGTGTTGCCTGATTCTCCATCCGCATTCATTGTTTGGCTCATTAATGTGAAAGGACCTAAGCAGATTTTTCCCAAAAGAAAATAATGGCCAAAAGGTATATGAAAGACTGCTCAACATTACCAATTATTAGAGAATTTCAGATTGAAACCACAATGAGATATTGTTATCTCACACTTGTTATGCTGCTGGCTTTTATCAAAAAGAGAAAAGATAACAATTGTTAGTGAGAATGTGGAGAAAGGGGAATACTTGCACACTGTTGGTGGGAATGTAAACATTATAGAAAACAGTATGGACGTTCCTCAAAAACTTAAAAATAAAACTATGATATGATCTAGCAATCCTACTTCTGGGTATGTATCCAAAAGAAATGCAATCAGTATGTTGAAGAGATATCTACACTTTCACATTCATTGCAGTATTATTAACAATAGCCAAGAGATGGCATCAACCTAAGAGTCCATCAATAGATGAATGGATAAAGAAAATGTGGTAAATATACAATGGAATTCTATTCAGCCTTAAAAAGAGAAGGAAATCCTATCAATTGTGACAACATAGGTGAACATGAAGATTTTTAGGTTAAGTGAAATAAATAAGTCAGGCACAGAAAGACAAATACAGGGTGATCTCACTTATGTATGGAATCTAAAAAAGTCAAACCCATAAAAGCAGAGAGTAGAATGGTGATTACCAGGCACCAGGGCAGGGGTGAGATTGGGGAAATGTTCATCAAAGGATATAAACTTTCCATTAGGAGGAATAAGTTCAAGAGATCTATTGTATAACATGGTGACTATAGTTAATAACAGTGTCTTACAAATTGCTAAGAATAGATTTTAAGTATTCTCACCACAAAATAATAAGTATGTGAGATTATGAATATGTTAGTTTTATTTAGCCATTCCACAATGTATACATATATACATATATCAAAACATCATGCTGTACACCATAAATATATATTTTTGTCAATTAAAGAAAATTTTAAAAGTGCTCATTTATTTATTTAATTAATTAAAAATATTTATTTAGTATCGACTATATGCCATGCACTGTACTACCTTTGGACTAGGGGATAAAAGGCATGGTTTCTGTCATCTTAGAACTTAGTCTAGTGGAAAGTAAAAATATTAATCAAAGAATAAATGCTATTAGGAGTAAATGCTATGAATAAGGAATTGGAAACTATAAAACTTATAATAAGGGAAGATCAGAGAAGTCTTCTGTGAAAAAATAATAATTGCTCAGGAATCTGACGGAAGGATAAGAAACAACTAAGATAACAGCACTTGCAAGCAAGAGGGGGAAGAGATTTCCAGGCAGTGTAAACCATATCTCAAAATTTCCAAGATAAGATAGAACATGATGTATTTGAAGAATGAAAAAAGGGTGATGTATTGGAGCTTTGAGAGTGTAAGATACCAGGGTGCACAATTAGGATGGAGATGTAAGGAGGAATCAGACCATATGGAGCCTTTGAAATCATGCTAAAGATTCTTTTGTTGTAAGAACAAGAGGAAGCTATAAAATATTTTAGAATTTATTTTTGATTTACATACAGTAGAACGCACTCTTTGTGGTGTACAATTCTGAGTTTTGACTAATGCAGTTATGCAACCACCAAACAATCAAGGAGTTTCTGAATTTTTATCACATCCCAAATTCCTTTTTATTGCACCTTTGTAGTTAAACACAGCCTCCACTCCCAAAGCCTGGCAACCACTGACTTGTTCTTTGTCCCCATAGTTTTTCCTTTTCCCAAATGTCACATAAATAGTATGATGCAGCATGTTACTTTTAGGATCTGGCTTTTTCACTCAACATAATGCCCTTGAGATCCATTCAAGCTGTAACGTGTTTCAACAGTCTGTTCCTTTTATTGCTGAGGTGTATTTCATTGTATAAATGTACTACGGTTTATCCATTCAGTAGTTTAAGAGTATTTTAGATTGTTTCCAGTATGGGATGATTATTAATAAAGCTGCTATAAACATTCCCATACAGGGTTTTATGTAAAAATTAGTCTTTATTTCTCTTGAGTGAATACTTGGTAGTAGCATTTTGGGTCATAAGGTAAATATGTGTTTAACCTTCAAACAAAAACTTTTCTAAGCACTGTACCATTGTGCATGCTCACCAGCAATGATAGAGTTCCAGTTAAATTTCAGGTGTTTATTGCTAGTGTATATGATTGACTTTTTATGTTGACTTTGTAGACTGTGATCTTACTTATTAGTTCCAGAAGTGTTTATTAGATTTTTAGGGGGGATTTTTCTATGTCAACAATTATATCTTCTGCTATTAGAAACAGATTTATTTCTTCTTCAAATCAGTATGCCCTTTTATTTCCTTTTCTTGCCTTGTTGCACTGGCTAAGACTTCATATACAGTGGTGAAAATGAGTAGTGACAGAGAACATCTTTGCTTTGTTCCAGATCTGGAGTAGAGGGGAGCATTTCATTTCATTTCACCATAAAATATGATATCGGTTATAGGAATTTTGTAGAGGCCCTTAATCATGGTAAGGATGTTATTTTCGGTTATAGATTTTTAAAAAATATTTTATTATGGATGCTGAATTCTGCCAAATACTACTTATGCATCTATTGAGATAACAATATCATTTTTATTCTTTAGTCATTTAATAAAGCAGATTACATTGGTTTATTTTTGAATACCGAACTGACCATGAATCCTGGATATGGTCACTTGGTCAGGCATGTATGTATTTTTGTTTTTTTATGCATTTTGGGGGAGCAGAGGGAGATGGGGTCTCACTCTTGCTCAGGCTGGTGTTGAACTCCTGAGCTCAAGCAATCCTACTGCCTCAGCCTCCCAGAGTGCTAGGATTACAGGTGTAAGCCACCGTGCCCAGCCAGTCACACATGTATGTATAACATATTATTCTTTTTATATATTTCTGGTCTTGGAATGCAAAAATTTTGTTGGAGGTTTTTGCATTGATGCTCATGAAATTTATTGTTCTGTACTTATTTTTTTGCAATATTTTTGCCGGGTTTGGTATCAAGGAGATGCTGATCTCTTAGAATGATATATGAAATGTTCCCACCTCTTAGTTTCTGGAAGAGGTTGTGTATATTTGGTATGATATCTTCTTTAAACATTGGGAATATTTGCCAGGAAAACCATCAGGGCCAGGAGTTTTACTTTTTGGAAGATTCTTGACTAGGAACTTAATGGTTTTAATATACATAGGGCTATTTAGGCTATGTATTTCTTTTTCACTAGGTTTTTGTAGTTTATGTATTTAAGAAATTTTCTATGTAGTCAAATTTATGGGCATGTAGTCATGCACAGAATTCTTTTATTATCCGTCTGTTGAGTCTGCAGTGATGTTCTCTCTTTTATTCCTCATATTGGTAATTTGTGTCTTCTCTATTTTTTGCTTACTTAAGTGGCTAGTGGTTTATTAATTTTATTAGTTTTATTCAAAGAACTAGCTCTTAGTTACATTGATCTTTTTTATTGTTTTATTTTCAATTTTATTGATTTCTGCTCTTAGTGGTTTAATTTACTTCTTTTTTATGGTTTTGGGCTTAATTTGTTCTTCATTGTTTAATTTTTTAAGGTAAAACTCAGATTACTATTTTAAGACTTAACTTCTTTTTTAATATAGAGATTCAAGATTTTATTTAAGATTTTGTTTTTCTCTAAGCATTGCTTTAACTGTATTTCACAAATTTTAATACGCTTTATTCCGATTTTCTTTCAGTTGATGTTTTTAAAATTTCTTATTGGTTATTTAGAAGTGTGATATTTAATTTCCTAGTACTTTGGATTTTCCAAATATCTTTCTCATTGATTCGTATGAATAAGAGCAAGTATCTCTTATTGATATGTGTCTTTCTTTTAATTTGATTTCTGTTATTATTAGAGAATATACTTTGTTTCAATTTGTTATATGACCCAGAGTCTGTTCTACCTTTGAATACGTATTCAGCTGTTGTTAGGTAGTGTGTTCTACAAATGTTGAACAGTTAATACTGATTGATAGTAGCTTTTCAGGTCTTCTGCATCCTTATTCATTGTTTTCTTCCTCCATCAATTACTGAGAAAGGAATGTTAAAGATTCCAAACGTAATTATGGATTTGTCTATTTTTTTCAGCTTTATCCATTTTTGCTTCATGTATTTTGAGACTATGTTTGTATATTATTACACATTTGGATTGGTTACATGTTCTTGGAGAATTGACTTTATTATTATAAAATAGCCCTATTAATTCCTGGTAATATTTCCTGTTCTGAAGTCTACTTTGTCTGATATTATTATAGCTATATAGAGTTTGTCTGGTATACCTTTATCATTCTTTTCTCCTATCTATGCCTTTATAGTTAAAGTAGTTTCCTTATAAATAATATATAGTTTACACTTTTTTTCTGACAATCTCTGTTATTTACTTAGTGTGCTTACATTGTTTATATTTGTTATAATCATTAATGTGGTTTAATTAAAATCTGCCATCTTGTAAGCTGTTTTCTATTTGTTCTGTCTTCTTTGCTTTGTTCTTTATTTTTGTCTTCTTTTGGATTCCTTGGTTGTTTTTTGTGATTCCATTTTTCTCCACTATTGGCTTATTATTTATACCTCTCAAAGTACCCTTTTTGGTAGTATATTTAGGGTTTATAATATACCTCTTTAATTTGCCAGCATCAACCTTAAAATAAATTATACTGATTCATAAGTAGGTTAAGGACCTTACAACCTTATATTGCCAATTTTTCCCTTCCATTCTTTGTTATTTTTGTCATACATTTTACCCCTGCATGTGTGATAAATACATAATATATTGCCATTATTTTTGCTTTAGACAGTATTTTATATTTTAGGACAATTGAAATTTTAAAAATTAAATTTTATATGCACCTGTAGTTATCATACTTCTAGTACTCCTTATTTCTTTGTATATATCAAAGGTTTTCTGTTATTATATACCTCCTGCCTGGAGAACTTTAACAGATCTGATGGGAAAAAAATTCTCTCAATTTTTGTTTTTCAGTGAAAGTCTTAACTTTTTATTCATTTTTTGGAAAATATTCATTTGCTATAAAATTTTTAGTTGACAGGATATTTCATTCAGTACTTTAAGGATGTCACTCAATTATCTACTGGTCTGCATAGTTTCTGATGAGAAAACTTCTATGTTCTTGTTTTTGTGTCTCTATAGGTAATGTGTCTTTCTCACCCCATCCCTGGTTACTTTCCAGTTTTTCTCTGTTGTTGGTTCTCAACAGTTTGAATATGATATGTCTACATGTTTTTCTTTGTGTTGCTCTCTGGGGTTTTTGTGTCTGTGGCTTGGTGTCTGTCATTAATTTTGAAAAATTCTCAGGCAATATTTTCTCAAGTAATTCTGTTGTTTTTTCTCTCTTTCTTTCTTTTCTGATTCCAATTCGATATTGTCCCAAGGCTATTGGATGTTTTGTTCTTTTTCCCTCCCATTCTTTGCTCACTTTGCGTGTAACTTTGGATAAATTCTATCAATTTATCTTTAAGGCCTCTGATTTCTTTCTTTGTCTGTGTTGTAAGTCTACTTATGGACTCATTGGAGGTATTTTTCACCTCTGTTATTGGGATTTTCATTGGATTTTTTTTGTTATAATTTTTATCTCTATATGGAAATAATTTATCTTATCTTGCTTGTTTTCCAGCTTTTTATTAGAACATTTAAAATATCAGCTATAGTTATTTTAAATTCCCTGTCTTGGTAGTTCTAACATCTGTCATATGAGAGTCTGATTCAAATCGCAGACATTGCTTTGTCTGCTGCCATTGTGTTGCCTTTCCTCGCTTTTGTCTGTGTGCCTCACAGTTTTTGGTTGAAACTTAAACATCATATTTAAGACAGCAGAGGCTGAGATGTTATGGCTGGAACTAGGCATGCTTTTCCTTGTTCTAGGTCTTTAGTGTGAGAGTCTGAGTCTATGTGTGGTTTTTTTTCTCCCCAGAGTTGAGCACGATTTGGATTTGTTGATGCTATGGTTATTATCAGTGCACCACAGACTTCAGATTCCTCTAGCGTCACTCCATATTAAGGGTGGGAGCTGATTTGTAAAAGAGTTTTTCTCAGTATCTGTTCCAACCTTAGTTGTAGGTCCCTCCTTTGTTCTATCACTGAGAGAGGGTCTCTGTTCATGTTCTTGTCTCTCTTAAACCAGTATACTGCTGTTACTTGTTACCCTGAACCTGTTAATCTGGTGGTAGGGGGCAGTGTGGCGTTATCCTCTGTTTTGTTTTAGGAAGTACTCTGTCCCTGGGTTTAAGGACTGTGGCCTTCTCAGTGGTCCTGCACTTTCCCAGCTTTTACATCTTGGCACAGCATATGTTCCTGTCACTATCCCAGGGACAGAGGGTTTTTTTTCTGTTACTCTTACCCAGCTTCAAGGAGTTTGTGTTTTAAGATTATGAACAGTCAGCTTGTATTTTTAGAGCATAGTTCTGCAAGTCAGAAATAGTCCATTTTAACTAGAAGTCTATCATAATCACATATCTGGTCTCTCACATTCCTCCCAAGAATAAAAATACAACCTCGCCAATTCATTGTTGGAATGAGTTTTTAATTGTTCCCTAAAGGATGTCCTGTCTCACAGCAGTTGAAGACTTTTGTTCAATCAAGATGATCAGGAAGAAGGAGCAGGTGTGTGGGGGGTGGTGGTGGCAGTGGTGGTGCTCATGTCTTTCTCACCTCAGTGCCTGCTGTTTTCCCCTCCCCACAGGACCACGAGCGACGCTTTCTACAGACTCTTTTTTTGTGAATATTCAGAGAGGTCCAACAGATGAATCTGCCAGTAGGAATGAATTCCCAGTATAACTGCATCCCCTAGGAGTTCTATCCTCTTGTTAGCCCACACTCAGCTTTCACCTATTTCTGAAAAATTTTAGCTGAATTATTCTACTCTTGCTGTGTGGCACTTGCCCTAGGGAAGGTAGTGCCACCATCTCTTCTCTTTTGGCAAGCACTTGTCTTCCTGGATTTCAGGTTAGTTGCTTGTCCTGTGACTTTTGTTCAATAAGTGGTTCAAAAAAATCATGTGAATTTGCAAATTATCTTGTGGGTTTTTTTTTTTATTTTAAGATGGGGAGAGATTTTTTTCCCCCAGTTTTTTTCCATCCTAAACAGAAGCAGGAAATCTATAATGTATGGAATAATTTTAATGTTCCAGTGTGGAGAATAAATATAGCATGGCTAGAATATGGATGCAGAGAAGCAAGGTAGTTTGTCTTTAGTAGTCCAGAGATAAGCTGATGATTGTTTAGACTGAGGTGGTGATAATGGAGATGGAAATAAATGGATGTACTCAAGAGATAGGTGAGAAGAATATTGACATGTTTGATTAGAGATTGGCTGTGGTAGGAGAGTGTCTTAGTCAGCTGAGGCTTCTATAACAAACACCATAGACGGGCGATTTGAACAACAGACATTTATTACACATAGCTCCAGAGGCTGGGAAGATCAAGGTGCCAGCAGATTTGAATCTAGGGAGGGTCAGCTTTCTGGTTTTTCTGCTGCTTTCTTGCTATATCCTCACATGGCAGACCTGAGAGAGATTAATCTCCTCTCTCTTTCTCTTTTTATAAGAGCATTAATCCTGTCTTAGGGCCCCACCGTCATGACCTAATCCAACCCCAATTACTTCCCCAAATCCCTACCTCTAAATGCCACTACACTGGGGGCCAAGTGCAGTGGCTCATGCCTGTAATCCCACAGTTTGGGAGGCTGTGGCAGGCGGATTGCTTGAGGCCAGGCGCTTGAGACCAGCCTGGGCAACATAGTGAGACCATGTCTCTAAAAAATAATAATAATAATAAAAATATAAAACAAGTGCCACCACATTTGGGATGAGGTTTTCAATGTGAATTTGAGGAGATGGACACACAAACATGCAGTCCATAATGATGCAGTCCATGATGATGGAGACAGTTGTCTGAAATTACTCCTAAGTTTCCGATCTATAAGACAAGATAATGGAGAGAGAGGGGACCCTGGAAGAGGACTGATTTTGAGGGCAGAAGGATGAGTCTGATTTTATACATATGGGATCTGCGGTGCCTTTGAGATAGTCACTTGTGACCCTTGAGTAGACTGTAGTACGTAATGATTTAGAGTTTAGAGAAGATGTCTGAACTTCAGAAATGAAATTGTAAAATTATGACCTTATAGGTCATAATAAAAACCATGGTTCATTAAAGCCATAGAAACAGTATAAAATGAGAAAATAAAATGAGGAAAAAAATGGGCTTAGGAGGGAGATTTAACCAACTCCTCTAAGGAGCACCCCCCTTGTTCTCAATGCTTCAGTCACAGTAATGCTCTTTCAATTCATGGACAGCAGCATACTCTCCTCACCCCTTGCACGCAGTTTTCTCTTCCTGGATTGTTGTTTTTAACCTCAGTTTCCCTTTCCCACCTGAAAAACATTTCCACTAACTTCCACAAGGCTTAAGTGATTAAAGTGTTCTTCTACCGGAAGGCCTTTCCTCACTTTCTCCAAATCAATCGGTCCCACTCCAGAGCAGTTGACGTCCTCATACATACTTCTTCGTGACATTTGTGCCTTAATTTCTTTTTCAGCATTTATCTCTTCTGGACCATGCGCTTCATGAGTGCATGAATTATATCTATCTTTCTCACCAATTAAGTGGTAGTCCTGAATAAATATTTGAATAAATATTTGAATAAGTGAGTTGCTATCTGACCAGGTTTTACCTGAAGTAGTGTGCTAGGACTCATCTGAAACAGACGTAACCACGCTCCATAATTCCTGAGCTGTTATAGTGGAAACTGAGATGATATCCTTTAGCTGTTGGTCTTAAACTTACTGAAGCAAGGAAGAGAGAAGGACTGAAAAGTGGGAAATGGAGAAGACAATGAGAGATAGTATATGGTATTTTTATGATCTTCTGCTTGGATAAGAACCAGAATTTGGACAGTGAGGAAGTTAGATATGGAATGAGAAATGAAGTCCTTCCCCTTCATTTCCCTCTACTTAATACCATTCTTCTCAACTCTTCCTTATTAAAAGTATCTACATTCTGGTGAAGAAGAAGAAAGAAGTCTGAAGGGACTTGAATATATTATCTGTATTTTTTATTAGTTTTAGCTAGTTATATTTATCGTAATTGGTGCTTCTGCTTGGAGTCAGGAATTATTAAGGGATTATATTTGTCAATACCTCCTGTGTCACTCCCATCCTTTTTGCTAATAAGGTAACAGAGAAGAGTGTACACTAGTAAAGTAATAAGGTATAACAAGGTGTGTAATTATTGTGCAATAACCTTTTCTCAAGGAGCAAGGAAAGATATCGAACAAAGGGCAAGATATTTGGAAATCCTGGCTGTGCAGTTATTATAACCTAGCCGTGTAGCAGTTATATCACTTTTGTGAAGATTTAAAAAATTACAAATTGTTGAAAAAAAAAAAGAAAGAAAAGCATTGGGAAGAATTGTAAAGAAAATGCCGATGTAGGAAATAAGTTTTCCTATTTTTAACTTCACGTGTTCTAGTTAATGTTGCAGTAGATGATAATTTCCTTGCCTGTTGGAGATTAGTTTTTTAAAAATGTCTTCCAAAATTAGGTAAAATGTAACGGAACTTACTTTTCTTGAACTAATAGTTGAAATGATGGTTTCTGAAAAGTGCTTATTAAACAAAATAGAAATACAAAGTTAAAAATTTCAAGCTCTTAGAGACACCACCATTCAAACTTTTCAGAGCAGAAACTGAACAGCCCATAAGGCTGTCAGTAAGAAACATAAAGAACCCCAAATTAAGATAAATGTGACTTTCTGCCTTAATATCTATATTTAACAGCATGTAGGTGGTTCAGTGGGGGAGGCAGTCTATCAGCGTTATGGTATCTTTAGGCTAATATTGTTTTTTTATACCCTAAAGAATGTTATTCCAACTATGGGTCTTACAGCATTTCCTTTAGATTCAAGCATTTAAAGGTATGAGAGAATCCTTCACTGAATAAACGGTGAAGTTTTTACTATTGCTAACTCTGTTCTAACTCTGTCTTGTGTATTTTTCCATTCCCTAAATCTTAAGCCAATATTGTGTAATTTGTAAGAGCTCAAAAAATACTTGTTGAATCAATTAAATATACTGAGATAAAATTATTTAAAGTAGTTATGACATGACAAAAGAAAAAGTTTGGTAAGGGGCCTAGTTAAAATTAGAATAAACCACACAAAATGACATTCCAGATCTTGAAACTTATTGAGAATTTTTGACTATGGGGAACTTCCACCCAACATACAGACCACTGTCACCCATTGAATAGCTATTTTCACCACAAATTGGCTATAAAAATGACTGACCCATGAACTGCAGGTTCTTGAATGTAACAAAATTCATATGTATATGAAGAAAAAAATATGGGAAATTACATGGAGATGACATGAAAAAAAAAACGTAAACTTTTCATTCTGGTTATTCTATAAGCCCGAGTATATCTTGGAGAGAGGATTTGTGATAAAGCTGCTAAATGTCAAGTCTTACCTGCTTTGAAGCTGCATTGCTTACCATGATAGTATAAAAAGTATTTAGTAAGTTCACTGAAAATATTCCTAACAGATATACAGCAAGCAAGAAAGTAAATCTAACGTCTTGAATAAGTGTCTAATCCAATGAGTACAAGCCACATCCTCTTTTATGATGGAATAAGTTCAACATCATTAAGCTGTCATCTGGTAACTCACTGGTCCTTTGCAATATTGTCCCAGAATGGAGTCAGGATTGGTCCCTGCTGTTGGGAACATGAGCATTCAGGTTGGTATTGGTTAAGGAAGTGCAGGTTATTAGCTCAGTATGTTCATTAAGCTGTGATCAAGCTTTAAGGTAGCTAGAACATCATTCACAGAGCAGGTCTGTGAATTACTGTCTGCCTGATTATTAAAGATTTCTCCTGTGATAGATGTATTTTGTTGAGTAATCATGTACGACATGAATATTCTCATGCTCTGGTCCTATTTTTAGAAGACCTTCTACATATGGACTGAAGATCTAGCCAGATTGTTCATCACCAGCCAGAAATCACTGTAAACCCACTGGGAAGATTTCAGGGTCATGCAGAATGGGGCTGTAATACCACAGCGGTCCACTTCAGCTTGTGCTCACATATCAAGAGAAGCCAATATACTAGGCTTGAGATCTTCTTCATGCCTATTCAACTGATCCTAGCAAACTCTCTATAAAACCATAGGAATTAGGGAAGGTGAAGCAATGTAGCATGAGAAAAGCCGAATGTGTGAGTAATTGGCTCATGCAACTAACTTTTGCCTTTTGGCCAACTTATAACTGTTTCCATAGACTATTTCCACTTGACTGCTGCTGTGTGCATCCAACTTTATAGTCAGAAGGAGTGATAATACCCAGCTCATGATGGCAGCTTGTCAATAAATATGAGGGATCTAAGATTTTACCCTGATTGCAAGCTGAGAGGTTAGGCTGCCAGTTTCATAGAGGCTGGCAAAAGGCATGAGACTTCTGGATCAGAGACAAAGGGCTTTATTACTCATGGCAAGCAGGTAGGCTGAGCTTCATGCTTGTATCACGTCCCTTTACCCCAAAGTCCCACAGGGCTGATGTGGAGGTAGGCCCAGCCGAGCGCTGCATGCACAGTGAGTTTGTGTTTTAAGCAGGTAAGCAAATTAATGCCTGGCTTCCACAAAAGAAATACAAACCTGAGGGTGTGCATGGTGCTCCTGGAAGAAAAGTGTTCTTAAGTGTTGGGGCACTCAGTGAGACATATCAGTTGGTGACACAGGATCACAGTGCCTCTCATTTGACCTCTTCTCTGGCTAGTAAGCCTTACAGCTCGTAGTTCAGTCTGAATAACTGGATCTAGTACTTGTTGGAGGAATTGCTTGAGGGGGCTCAGTCCAATCTATCCTTTTCTTTTTCTTTTTTTCTTTTGAGACAGAGTTTCACTCTGTTGCCCAGGCTAGAGTGCTGTGGCGTCAGCCTAGCTCACAGCAACCTCAAACTCCTGGGCTCAAGCAATCCTCCTGCCTCAGCCTCCTGAGTAGCTGGGACTACAGGCATGCACCACCATGCCCGGCTAATTTTTTCTCTATATATTTTTAGTTGTCCTGCTAATTTCTTTCTATTTTTAGTAGAGACGGGGTCTCACTCTTGCTCAGGCTGGTCTTGAACTTCTGGGCTCAAACGATCCACCCGCCTCACAATCTATCCTTTTCATCCATGACACCAGCAAGGTGGCCTTATCTACCTGAGGAATGAGGACAACAACCAGAGGGGTTGTACATGTTTTGTGTGGGAGATGCTGGGACTCAGGACATCCCCTCCCGCCTGTGATAAACTTCATGATGAGGCTTAAGGGAGTGACAATCAAATCATGGTTAAAGCCATCTGGCGAGGCATGGCAGGCCCAGCAGTTGGTTAACTTTAAGGCACTTGCAACAGTTTGGCAGAGCTGCACTGAGGTATTGCCCTTCTGGAGGAAGATGCCAAGATCATTAATGTCCCTCTTTTTCTCACGCTTTCCAGGTATAACTAGGCCCCTCCCTAGGTTCCAGGTTGTTATTCTCCCTCCCGAACCACAAAATCAGTGTGTCCCCCTTTAGCAGCGATCATTTCGCCTTTTCCCCAGTCATGCTTTACTTGTACCCAGACTTTTCATCTGGAAGCGTCAAGTGCAAGACATACAAGGGTGTTTTTATCAGACTTAACCAGAATTAAGTTTGAATGCCCCAGCTCTCCTCTGGACGGGTTGCCACCTGGAGACCGGGCCAATCAGGTTGGCCTGGGGTTACCGTCAGGCAACAGAAAGACGCATCATTCCCAGTATTGTTCAAGAAGGAATCTTGAATTTTCAAAATAAATCTGTATGTCCCCTAACCACTTTCATTCTGGTAGTCACCTTGGAAGCCGTTGAAAGGAGATTATCCCTTTCTGGGGACAGCTGCATTCAGTGACCAAACTGCATTGCTAAGGTGCATGGACAAGGGACATGGGAGGTGAGGCAGGCAGCTTCTGTGATGACAAATGGTCTGGAAAGTCAAAGACATGACACAGATTTGTTGCAAGGGCTACAGTGGTGTGTCTGCCGTCAGTTGAGCAGTAGCCTGAATAAAGGGCAATGTTGGTAAACCAGCCCCAGGCATTTAGGAGAATCTTTAAGAATCAAGGTCCTTATCGAGCCAGTAGCTTAGCTTCCTGTGGAGCAGCAGGGGATAAAGTGTCCCCCAGGAGGATAGCTGTCACTTTTTCATGTAAAACTGAGACTCTTCCAGGGCCAGGCAGAGTACATTCTTGAATATAGCATTCCCACCTGATAAGCAGTGCGTCTGAGCCCTGCCCACCTTGTTAGTCACTGAGTCCAGAAGAACCCACTCAAAATGAGATGTCAAGTCAGAGAGTTGCAAGGCTTCCATGGCCAGGCACGAAGTTTTGACAAATGCACAGTAGCAAGCTCGTCCGTATATGCTCTTCAACAGGTGTACACCTGGTAGACTTGTCAGGAAGGCCACAGGTTTGAAACCCAAAGGGCCACCTCCAGGTGGAGGCTTCCCTCCTTTTGTTAAAGAATCCAGTTGGTCAAATCATCAGTTCCAGTCATCTCCAGTGCCCAGTGGGTCCAACATGGTGCTGCCCCTCCTTTTCGGTGGAGAGGAGCAAAGAAACAGCAGTTGTTCTTTGGCTGCTGATTGAATTGAGCTTTATGAATCCATCCTGATAGTTCCAAAAAGCTTCACTTGGCAAACTCAGATATTCTTGGGGTTTAATTAACCATCTCTTTTAGTGGAGGTATGAGAACACCCTAGTCAGTGCTATTGAGACTGACACTGCTGACTTGCCAAACCAAAGGCCTTCATCTCTATAGTGAAAGCTCGGGCTATCAGAAGAAACAGAAAATACTCATAATCAATCTTGAAGCCTTCTGGTGGCAAGTGGCAGTGGAACTTGTCCCAATAGTACTTGTCTGTCTGCGGCTCTTCCCAGCCTGGGATAACCTCCTGCAGCACTAATGTGACAAGGAAGTACAGCATGTAACACAGTAATTAGTAGAAGCCCACAAAAACAATACTTTGAATTGGCCAAAGGGCCCACGTAACAGGTCTTGTCAGTGTCTCTCCCCCGTTGTGATCCTTGCCCAAACCCCGTCTGTGGGACCCAGGCACTCCTTCTCCCCTGGGTCTGTGCAGGATGTCCCCAGCACACTCAAGAAGTAGCTACAGTTGGGGTCAAGTGAGAGTGAGGGAATGGGGTCACAGAGAGAGAGAGAGACACAGACACACACACATACACAGGGAGAGAGAGACAGAGACGGAGAGAGAGACAGAGACAGAGACAGAGACAGAGAGAGGCTCCATGCCAATAAGCAAGGAACTTCTGGTTTTGAGTAACAGTATCATGGCTCAGTCTAACCACGAACTGCGAATGCTTTTGTTCTTTCTAAAACTTTAGGATTTAGAGACTCCTTGATGCTTTTCCTTCTGCCTAGGGGAGAGTGAACAACAAAGGCACCAGTCCACCAGGCAGACAGCTTGTTTCTCAGTCTCACTGAAAAGTAAGGCAGTAGGAGACCCTTTCTCCCCCGTCCCACCCACCACTGACTGAGAGCATTGGTTACTGGACCCTGGGGAGGCATCCCCCATCCCCTAGCCCAGCCCACAGAGGGCCCTTGTTCCTCCTCTTCCAGAAACCCTGTGTCTGTCAGCATCTCATCCTTGGCACCAAAATGGTCAGGGACTTTCAAGGTCTGCGATATTACCCTCTGACAAGCTAACAAGTTAGTCTGCCACCATTTCATAGATGCTGGCAGAAGACACACAATCCCTGGGCTGGAGGCAAAGGACTTTATTACTCATGGCAGAATAGGCAGATGAAGCTTTGTATTTGTCTTGGTTCTCTTTGTCCCCAAAGTCCCCAAGGGCCCGGGTGGATCACACTGTGGGTTTGTATCACAGCTGAGGAGTCCTGCACTTAAGCAACTCCAAGATGTTAAAAGGGCTGTTAGCAACTCACACAGCCTTTGCCTCTGGGGGACATGTAATCTCTGTCTTCCAAGACTGTGTACCATGCAAACAGCCTTCAAAAAAGTTCAAAGCATAGAACTGAAAATGGGATGTGTGGAAACAAGAGAGACCCATGGACAGTCATCCTCCAACATAGTTTCTTTCTTTTTTTTATTGATACATAATAATTGTACATATTCATGGAGTACATGTTACATCTTCATACAAGCACACAACATACAATGATCTAATCAGGGTAACTGGGACATGATTCACCTGAAACATTCATCATTGCTTTATGTTGGGAGCATTTGAAAACTTCTAGCTATTCTGAAATATAATAAACTATTGTCAACTATAGTTGCCCCATTGTACCACTGAACATCAGAGCTCCTTCCTTCTATTAAACAGAATTACCCCTTCACCAACATCACTTCATTACCCCATCACACCACCGTTACCAATCTCTAGTGGCCACCATTCTATTCACTACTTCCTTGAGATCAATTTTTTTTTAGGTCCCATACATGAGTGTGAAAATGAAATATTTGTCTTTCTGTGCCTGGTTTATTTCACTTAAAATAATGTCCTCCAGATCTATCCATCCTCCAACACATTTTCAACTGATGTTCCACAGTTAAGGATTCAGTCTCCCTCAGAGCTCAGTAGCGAGCCAAACCATTAGCTGTTTCCCAAAAGGAGAATAAACACTTGGCAAAGGTGAAATGGCTTCTTTCCAAAACTGTAAGGAATTCTTCCATAATTCTTCTATATGGGCTTGTTATAAACCCCATGTAACCTACCTTTGACCTGTCATAGGCAGAATAATGTCCCCCACAAAGATGCCCACATCCAGATCCCTGGAACTTGAGAATATGTGACCTTACATGGCAAAGGGAAATTGAGGTTGTGGATGGGACCAAGGTTTCTCACCAGCTGACTTCTACACTCTCGTGTCCTGCTTCTTCGGTGTCTGACATTTGAAGGGCACTGTAGTATTTAGAAAAAATACGGGCTTCAGATGAGATAAACAAGGGTTTGAATTCTGATCTTGCAATGTGGACTAGTTATTTAACCTGATTCTCAATTTACTTATGTGTAGAACAAGAAGGAGAAGACCTATGTCATGGAAGTGAGATAATAAATGCTCAAGAGATGTTAATTTCCAACTTCCACCCCTTCAGTTTAGGGAGGACTAGATCATCTTTCAGGGACATTTTAACTGAGATAACTTAGTATTTTTATTAGCTAGCTAGGATGGATGTAATAAAGTACCACAAGCTGAGTGGCTTAAATAACAGAAATTGATTGTCTTCCAGTTCTAGAGGCTAGAAGTCTGAGATCAAAGCATCAGCAGGGTTGGTTCCTTTTGAGGACTGAGAGGGAGAAATTGGTCCCATGCTTCTCCCGTATCCTCTGGTGGGTTGCTGAGAACATTTTGTGTTCTTTGGCTTATTAAATGTCACCCTGATCTCTGCCTTCAACTTCGCATGACGTTCTCCCTATGTATATATCTATGTCTAAATTTCCCTATTTTATAAGGAGCCCAGTCATATCGGATTAGGGGTCCAGCCTATTCTGGTAAGACCTCATCTAACTAATTACATGTGCAGCCACCCTGCCTCCAGCTAGGGTCACATTCTCAGGTACACATTCTGGAGTTAGGACTTGAAGGCATGAATTTTGAGAGGGCACCATTCAACCTATAACATTATTCTAAGCCATCTTTACTAGGGACAGCTTTTTGTAAAACTCAGGATTTAATGTGAATATTTGTTGCCCTGACATAATTTTCACCCACTAAAGAGTTCAGGTTTATCAGATTGTCAGGTAATAATGTCTCCTGTAATAATCTACATGAGATGTTTAATGAAAGCAATTACAGAAACATTTCCTTAGTTAAACATCATATAATTGTCTTCCCACAACATGGCAGTATAACCAGAAGAGGTCAAATCATTATCAATGAAAGAATCTCTGCAATTCAGGGAGCTTCAGTACTCATTATCACACTAAGCTGAACTACATTGTTTGATTTTCACATAATAACATATTTTTGTGGGCTCTGATTAATAATACATGTACTATGTATTGATTTCCATTTGTTTAAGTGTTTTCGTAGGCAGCCTTGCTTTAAGATTAGTACTGGATAGCATTCAGCCTTGTGTTTGAAGAGCGTGCTGGCAATAACTGGAACCTATACATGATTTAGGTTCCAGTTACTTTATCTGTCTCTCTCTCTCTGTTTCCCTCTTCACTTTTCTTTAGCCACAGTCATTTGTCTAAAAAAAAATGTTGAGAAACTCCTGTGTATAAAATAACACAATACTGGGTGCTAGAACTACAAAGCCTTACTATGAAGAACTTCACAGTTTAGCAAGGGGAAACACAGTTTGTCTTAGCCCTCTTGGGCTGCTATAACAAAAATGCTATAGAATGGGTGACTTAAAAACAACAGAAATTTCCTTGGCTATGCAGACACTTTTTAATTTGATCAGGTCCCATTTATTTATTTTTGTTGTTGCTGTGATTACCCTTTGGGGTCTTCTTCATGAATTCTTTGCCTAGGCCAATGTCTATATGAGTTTTTCCAACATTTTCTTCTAGAATTCTTGTAGTTTCATGTGCCTTAGGTTTGAGTCTGTTATCCACCATGAGTTGATTTTTGTGAGAGGTGAAAGGTGTGGATCCTGTTTTAGTCTTCTACATGTGGCTATCCAGTTTTCCCAGTACCATTTATTGAATAAGAGTTCTTTTCCCTAGTGTATGTTTTTGTTTGCTTTGTCCAAGATTATATGGCTATATGAAAATGGTTTAATATCTAATCATCAGGGAAATGCAAATCAAAACCACAGTAAGATACCACTTATCTCCGGTGAGAATGGCCTTCATCAAAAGTTCCCAAAACAATAAATGTTGGCATGGATTGGAGAGATAGGAACACTCATACACTACTGATGGGACTGCAAACTAGTACAACCTCTGTGGAAAGCAATATGAAGATATCTCAAAGACCTACAAGTAGAACTACCATTTGATCCAGCAATCCCATTACTGGGCATCTACCCAAAAGAACAAAAGACGTTCTATAAAAATGGCATCTGCACTAGAATGTTTATAGCAGCACAATTCACAATTGCAAAGATATGGAAGCAACCCAAGTGCCCATCAATACGTGAGTGGATTAATAAAATGTGGTATGTGTATACCATGGAGTACTACTCAGCCACAAAAAATAATGGTGATCTAGCACCTCTTATATTATCCTGGATAGAACTGGAGCCCATTCTACTAAGTGAAGTATCCCAAGAATGGAAAAAGAAGCACCACATGTACTCACCATCAAATTGGTATTAACTGATCAACACTGAAGTGCATATATAGTAGTAACATTCATCAGGTCTCAGACATATGGGAGGGAGGAGAAAGGGATGGGTATATACACACCTAATGGATGCAGTGTGCACCATCTGGGGGATGGACATGCTTGAAGCTCTGACTCGGGTGGGGCAAAGGCAATATATGTAACCTAAACATTTGTACCCCCGTAATATGCTGAAATAAAAAACATTAAAAAAAAATAAACAACAGAGATTTATTTCTCACTGTTGTGGAGGCTGTGAAGTTCAAGATCAAAATGCTGGCAAATTCATTGCCTGGTGAAGGCCTGCTTTCTGGTTGATAGATGGCTATCATTTTACTATGCGTTCACATGGCAGGAGGGACAAGGGAGCCCTTTCTCTTTTTTTTTTTTTTGGAGATGGGTCTTGCTCTGTCACCCAGGCTGGAGGGAAGTGGCTATTCATAGGCGTGATCATAGCACAATACAGCCTTGAAATCCTGGGCTTAAGCAATTCTCTTGCCTCAGCCTCCCAAGTAGCTGTAACTGCAGGTATGCGCCACCATGCCTGGTTATTTTTTTTTTTTTTAATTTTTTTAGAAATGAGGCCCTGCTATATTGCCCAGGCTGGTCTCAAACTCCTGGCCTCAAGTGATCCTCCCACCTTGGCCTCCAAAGTACTGAGATTACAGGCTTGAGCCACTGCACCCAGCTGGGAGCTCTCTTTTATAAGGGCACTGATCCCATTCATGAGTTCTCTACCATCATGACCTAATCACTTCCAAAAGTTCCCACCTCCTAATGCCATCACTTTGGGGGTTAGGATTTCAACATATGTATTTTGAGGGGAATGCAAACATTCAGACCATAGCACAGTCATAAATCAATAATTATAAGGCACTTGCCCTTCTGATCAAAATGAAGTAACAGGAATTTACCTTCCTGCAGAAATAACTTTTAAAAAGGACAAAGTATATAAAATATTTTTTAAGACATTCAACATCAGGCAACAATGGTTTCTAGGACATGAGATAATTTCTGAGACATAAGAAATAAGTGAGGTGTGCCATATCATTACCCCAGCTTACTGCCTGGAAAAAATTTTCAGGCGGTAGTGCAGGGAGGAGGAACCCACTCAGAGCTCAGTAGATCCCTTGAGTTTAGGAATTGGAGTTGAGAGTTCCAGGAGACCAAGCAGCTAGAGTTTTCATGGTAGACTACAAGGAAGAGATCACTGCACAAAGAAAGAGCCCTGGAGAGCAAAGAGAGCCCCCTCCAGTCTTCAACCCAGTGCTGATCAGCACATGTATATGAGGAAGCCATCCAAGGTCAAGGGACGAACCACCTGAAAGTAAGTACTAGAAGAAATGATATTTGGAACTCTCTTGGTTCTGTCTGGCTGAAAGTATGGAGGAGAAAGAGAGAAATCAGGAGAGCTGTGTGGGCACCAGGACTTGGAATGTGCCATGTTGGCAAACTCTTTCTGTAAAGGTCCAGATAGCAAATATTTTAGGATTTATGGACAGCATGTAGTCTTGTTGGACACTCATTTCTGTGGTCCTTGGGCTGTAGACTGCAGGTCTTTGCTGTAGGAGACGGGGCATGACTACATGATTTTAAACAGGAGAAGACCATTGGGGTTTGCATTTTAGATAGACTACTTTGCCAAATGTGTGGATGCATCAGAGGGCACATAGCAGAGAGTCCAGTTAGGGAGCTAAGGTGTTAGTCCAGTCAGAAGACAAAGGTGGGGAGGGATGGCTTTGTGAATCTGAAACACTGGAGAGAAGGCTGGGTTGGAATTATAGATTTGGAAGTTATTAGCATATGTCTGAGTTTAAACCCCAAGCATGGATAAAATTGTGGTAGGAGAGTATGCTGAGGGAGAAGATTTTTTGTTGAAAGACTAATGTGTGCTGGACACAGCTACTTGTTAGCACATTCATCCTTAATATGTCTCTGGATAGATAAATTTTATTAGCCCCATTTTACAGATGATGAACCTAAAAGGTCAGAGAGGTTAAGCAGCTTTCCCAGAGCTACCAATTAGAAAGAGACCAAATTGGGATGTAAAACCAGTCCATTTGGTTCTAAACGTCTTACCTCTCCATAGTGTGCTGTTCTCAGCTGTCTTTAAGACATAGAGCTAAGCTAGTGGTCTTCAGCTACTGCTGCAGTATGTTCTCTTTCTCATTGCTCGTGTCCCTTTGCCTTCACCCATTTTCAGATGGTCCAGAGAACTGTCCACGTTGCTAATGAAAGAGAGAGGCCATGTGCTGCTGCTGGGGGCCCATTATGTCGCCATTTGCAAAGAGTACCCCTTGCCTCTTTGCAACGAATTTTGCCTCCCAGTCCTTGCATTTAAACCAACTCGACTGCCTTGCCACCAATCCTTCCAAACTTAAAATTTCATATAGTTCATACACACAGAATTCAAATGATCCTGAGACACTATCCTGTAGTGAGGAATTTCTAAAAGTCAGTCCTAGCACTGCAACTGTTCGCGAAGAGAAACTGGCCAATATTCATAATTCTTCAAACATATGGTAAGGCAGAGCATATTTTAAATATCAAGAACATTTACTTGAGACCTTCCCAAATGGTTTCAAAATTTTATTTGGGGTTTGGACACACATCAAAACATGTATTTACCTGACAGATCGTGGCCTGCCTAAGCCTTTGCAGTGCATGCATTTTTCATGGCATGATATTGAATATACATATTAATTAAATTTTGCATCTAACTCTGCACCCAAACTGGGAATGGCTTTGATAGATATGCAGTACTTCATGAAAGTAACTCTAACATACTTCTCTTAACACGAGTTTCCCCTTTTTATTTGTTCAGTAGGAAAAACAAACACTGAGCATATGGAAGGAAAACAGGGACTGCTGAAAACTTTGAAAAATATTTTGTGTAGGTTTCATTTTGGTTACACAGGACTTAATGTTTTGAAGAATTTAGTGCAAATTTTTCTTCGTTCCGAGGAAATTTGCCGATATGAGAAAAGTAGAATTGTGTCTGTCCTTGAGCAAACACAAGCTTCGAGAAGAAAGGCACATTGTGGGTGGGAGGTCCATTTTACCGATAGCCTGCTGGAGGCAGAGAGGAAGGCATATTTCCCAAAATTAGACCAGTATTCTAGGAAAACTTGACATGATCCCAAATCTTTTATTTTTGCAATATCTTACTGTACTTCTAGAAGATATGTTCTTTTAAAACTAGAAGTTGAATAAAAATACTGAAGAGAAATGCTTTTTGCATTTATTAGGATTGAATCTCTGTATCAGAAATCATTAGTAACATGAACCATGAAACAGTGAACTGATATAAATGTGATAGGAACATGATATCAGTTTAACAAGTAAGTATTCATAAAGCCATGGATTGCTTTATAAGGACATACTTCTAATTTTCTAAATTCCTGGTTTTCCCCATCCTGATTTCCCCCACACGTGATTTCTTTCATATCATCCCTTTGTTTACACAAAGCCAATATTCTGTCTCCAAAGTGTCTAAAAATTCCACTTTTCACAAGAAATCTACTTTGATTACAAGGGAAGAAGGGGGTATAGAGAGATGGGAAAATGAAAATATTCTCTTTTTGCTAGCAGAGTCACAAACATCTGACTGTTTTTTGACTTTAATTTCATATGAAATAAAATGTAAAGCATCCCTAGATAAGCATCTTATTATGCTTGGTTACACCTCTCCAGACTTTTCTAAGAATGTGGTTTATTGATAAATATTCTTAATCCATAAACAAATTTATTCATTTTCACTAAAATATCTAAAAGAAAATGATCTTTTCTTCTATATAAAATTAAGTATATTTATTGCATGTAGATACATATACTCACATATATATACATGTTCTTATTTTCCTATTTTTAAATGTTGAATTTAAAAATTCCTTTTTTTAACAGCAAGCATGATAGCATATTTTGTCTTTAGAACTCCATTGTTTCTGTGAAACACGAGATCTCTTGTGAATTTCTAAGCTTTGAGAAATAGGGATATAATAAAAGAGGCCAGTGTCCCTGACATCTCGTGAACACCCACCACTTGTATTTTAAATAGTAAATGCAAAACACATTCTAATTAATAGCTATAATCTTCTTACTTGAAGGATTTATCATGTTGACTCTATTGCAAGTGTACCACCTTATAGATCGGAAATTTCTAGTGAAGGGAAGATTTGCTCTACAAATAAAAGAAGATACGGCTGCAGATAAATTTGGGTGTGTGCATAATTGAAAGAGCTATAGAACCTAAAATGGGGAGGAAACAAATGATTCCTGGAATTGCTTGCTGCCCATTGAATCTCTGCCCATTTCTAAAAAAGAACCTTGAAAAAAAACATATCCTGGCAAAATATTGGTTTCCATTACTTTTCATTTTCTCTTGCCAGGATCAGAACCAGATGTTCTGTAATATAGCAAAGTCTGTTCTATTGGCATTTTTGGTTGTATTAACTTCAGAAACTACTGGAAATTTTATGTGAGAAGATTCACAGGTGATTGTCATCCAAATTTCCTGAGACTTCAGGGGTTTTGATGGGGTTGGAGAAGAGATGGCATACAGTGAAAGTGTCCAAATATCTTGTGTTCTCTTCTTGATACGCTCATATTCATAATGAAACACATATGCTCATATAACTTATCTTACAACATATGGTACAATATAATTGAAGAAAGTCTATGCAATTATTTCACCCCTCCTAAAAAAAGAAAACAGTTCTGCATTATTAATAAAAACGAGTCAGGGCTTAGGGTATGTGCTAGAGATACAGAATTTAAATATAGCCTACCAAAATATCCTCCACTAAGTGGAAAATTAGGATGAGACACTGTACAAGTAGGTTGCAGTTTGGGTAGGTGTCATTTCCTTTTTCTCCCTCTCGTATGTCTAACCTGACCATAAAGTAAGCAATTTCAAAACTGACAACTAAAGCACATAGAACTTGAACTTATGTGGGTGATCATACTTAAAATTAGATCCATGACTTTCCCCCTCTGCTAATTTTGTCGTCTCAATTAACAGTGGGAATGTCTCTTAAAATGCAATACTGTATTAAACACGCCCTTCACCCTCCCCACACACTACATTTGCTGAACTGATCAAAGTGCTTGCAGAGACTAGCATTTCTAGGATAGTGTTCTGGCAATAATTACCAGAGTCTGGCTATGGAAAGAGTCTCACCACCCACCCCTGCAGGCTCTGTCCTGAAGGTCTAGCTATTGACATGGTGTTGACCATGTGAGTGAGTTTCAATCGGACATGCTTAGGTTTTCATTTTATAATGGCTATTAGACAAAGCAATGAAAGCATGTGCATTGGTAAAGAGAAACAGGAAAATGTAGATAATAATATTAATATTTTGCTTTGGTGAAATAACCTTTCTGAAGAGGCTCTGTAGTCTTCATTTCATGCACTTACCTCACTGGTGCGGTGGAAACACATGTAATGAGACGGAGCAAGTCTCCTCCATAAGAACAGGAGGGGAAGGTCGCTACTAAAGTGCCAAACTCCCCATCTTCATCCCATTCTCCCATACACATAAAAGAGGCTGTATGGGTGGGTTTCCACCATAACATTTCATATCCTGTAGGGAGTATGAAGATCAGAAAAAGTTAGCGATGAAGCCAAGCAGGATATGACCAGATATTCGGAGAGTCCCTAGCCACAAAACTGGGAGGCTGAATGGGAGTCCTGACATTTTTCAAAAGCTCTTTTAGGAGGGGTGTGCCCAGGTCAGCTTGGCAACTTAGGCAGCACTCCCCGCAAACGTATTAAACCCATGAATTATCAAAAGACTCAGGGGTACAAATTCTCTTTGTACAATTTTTTTTCCCTTAATGTTTACCAGTGAACAATACCTTAGTTACTAGTGAAAACCTTACCAGGAATTAGTTGATAACCTACCGAGGGAAAGAGGGAAATATGTATATGTGAGGTCCTGGGGGCTCGAGCCCCGAGGGTTAGAATTTTAGGGAACAGGATGACAGAATGAAAAATGGAGCTGCTGAGGTCGGGCAAGGGGCCAAGGGTAGGTCTCTATCTATTTCACAATTTTCCCTCAAATTAGCTTTGACAATGAGACTCAAAATTAAATTTAGACATGTCATAGCTTGCCAAATGCCATGGACAATGTTTTGTATTTCTCTGTTTGCATTGCCCAGAGATGAATAACAATTGTGCATTAGTGTTCTAATTCCTAAAATGGTCAATCACCTTTGAAAAGAGGCTCCCTTCTTCCTTCCAGAAGGTGGGTTTTGGAATCTCTGGAAGAACCAAGAAATGTTTTTCTTAGAAGGTTGAAAATGTGTCCCATTGCCTAGAGAAAAGGTTTGCATCGTATTTGCTGGAGTATAAAATACAATTACTCCCTCCATACCAACGTGCTTCAGGCTGCTTCCAGACAGCTGGTCAGAGTTGATCTCAATTACTATCTCCCCCTCCACTCCTTCTCAGATGAAAGAGACAATCAAGACTTCATTAGGCCACGGGACTTCTAGGTAGGGGCTTCTTGGCTTTCTGACATTCCCCTGGGGCAGTGAACGTGTGTGTACAAAGACCCAGCCTGGATGAAGGTAGGAGGGCAGCACTTAAATGTATTAAAATTTAAACTGAGATATGTCAGATCAGGTGTGTCTTACATTAAACAGATGTGATGATCAGACAATTTATGCTCTGTGGGTTAAAAAGAAAATCAGCACCCACTCTCTCTAAGTGTAAACCCTGCCATGGGAAGAAGGTGGTGGTTCTGGTTCAGAAAGATGGCAAGTACTGGAACAGAGCATGTCCTGATGCTGGCTTGGCACCCTGGCAGACAACTGAGTTTAGAATTCCAAGAGTTGAGCACTAACTGTTGCAACCTAAGAGCCACTCAAGCTGACTGAAGTGATTACAATTGTTCTCCCTCCCTGTGGAACCACGGAAGGAGGGCGAGCTATGTGGACCAGAGAAGCACCATCACTGGGTAGACTGGCGCCGACTGTCGAAGGCGACACCATGTGGCAGCGCAAAGCATTCGCAGAAGCAGACTGGTGAGACCCATGTTCTTCCTCTTTGTACTGCATAAGCCCTGAAGTTAATCGAAGATTCAGTGGAACGGAGAAGCAGATACTATGGCTAATATGACACATGGAGTATTAGAGTAATTAATTGGAAAAAATAAAGTACCTACGACTATATTTGCTACTTGAGTTTATGGAGGCGTTTATACTGATTACATTCATTGAACCCTCTCTCAGTACTTATATTACAGAAAGGAAACCTTAGGTTGGGGGAGACTCAGTAGTTGGGGATAAAGTTCATCAAATGTTATACAACAATTTAGCTCCATGCCACGAATGGGAATCCAGTTCTGATATCTCTTTCAGTGCTCTATTCATTATATAAGACAGCATTTCCTAAAATTTAACAGCCTTGATACTTCCCTTTCATGATTACTGACCTCATCCATTTATTACTCATTTATCTACTTATTCAATCAACAAATATTTACTGAGCAGCTATTATGTGTCAGATACTCTCCTACATGACAGGAATACAGAAGAGAAAAATATAAATTCCTTGTCCTTGTAGAGCTTTGTTTTTAAATGAGCTTTTTTCCCCCATAGCTCTTTTAAAAAAAAATGTTTTTCATTTGTGGACTTGGATTAAAAGAAATTTTAAAAAGTTAAAAAGGCTAAAGCCATATTGAAAGCTGTGGCAAGTAGAAAATCTCAAAGGCTCAAAATCGTACTTAATAATGGGGCATGGCCAATGAAGTCCACCTCCTGAATGTTGTTTGATCAAACACTCCAGCCGCGCAGAGGGCATTATCTGTAGAATCACAGCCTGATTTGTAGAGGATAAGAGATCATTTGTAGACTAATGTGGGTTAGGTAAGGGTTAGCTCTAAGCAAAACTGCAATGTGGGCAGAGGACGCTTTTAGTATTCATCCTTTATCCTTTGTGTTCTCTTAATTTTTCCCCTAATACTGGCATCATCTCTTCACGATGGGGGAATAGCCTCACTCCTCAATCTTTCCACTCTCTTCTATCTCTCAAACCTACATCCCCTTCAGAGGAAGATATAAATATATGGCGAGAGTTGTAAGTGCTTTAACCCAAGTGATTTAGCAGAAACCAGAGCATTAAGATGAATAAATCCCTAGCAGGATTTAAACCCCACGAGTACTAAAGTTGGAGTGTCGAGCTTGGTTTGGCAGGAGGCAGAGCAGAGGGAAGCGTTGGAATGGTGTTTGATCATTCCAGGCATCTCTGAGTGTCTGAGTTTGGGATCATAATCATTGATGCCATTTTGGATATTATTATAGTGCTTTGGATTACATTGATAGTAAGTTATGAGATATAAATTTAGATTAATTAGAGATATTTTAAGGTATTATTTCTCGTTTTTGTGATTGCCTATTGGTAAACTTAGTTGATACTTATTCACAGATTTAGAAATTGTCAACAATACTGTCATGTAATTTTTTTTTATTAGTCATGTAATTTTGCATAGCCCAAGTATATGTTATGGCCTATGTTATTAAAAGGATTTGTGTAAAATTTGGATTCAGTCAAAAGGCCACGCTCAAGGATCCAGAAGGCCACATGTGGCCCCCAAGACTGCAGGTTCCCCACCCCCTGGCCTATGTTCTAAAAATATAAAAACATGGTCATATAAAAATTGACCTCAGCTTTAGACCTAAATGCAGATCCTCACAAACTCCAATTTAAAAAAAATTCTATAGAGATAGATTATAAATGCAAACTCATAAACAAACATTGATACCCAATAAAGATAAACACATGCCAGAACCTTGGAGAAATCCCACCAATTGTAAGGCAGATGAGTTTTATCTGGAAAAATCTTACCAAAGCTTTTGCCTTTGAACGGATCCTTGTTGAAAAAAAATTTAGAAAGTATGCCATATTTTGCATTAATTCAGAGACCCACAGCCTAGGCCAGCTAAACTCTGCTCATAAGGGCTACTTTGGGCAGAAACCTGAAGACTATTCCTGTCCTTGCTTCTTCAATTCTGGCCATTCACATTACTCAATTTTATCATTTAGCAAATTACAAAAGCCAAAAGGCAGTAAATTGAAAATAAGCTTGCTTTGCAGCTTAAGAGGTATAGTTCCTACAAGTAAAGTGCATTAGATCAAACAGAGATAAAATGGAGCCTGGAGCAGTGCCAGTTTAGTAGTGTAGCATTTCATACGCTCCACTGGTTATTAAACAATATATTAATGCCTGCCAAAAGTGATATTTATGTAGGTTCTGTGCAAGTTAACTTGAATCGCAGCTAAGAAAAATGATAGGAGAAAATTGATCATCTCCCAGCTTCAGGTAACTCAGATTCATGTTCATTAATGAATATTAAGTTTGGAGATACCTTACGTCCTTTGAGTAAAATCAAAACAAAAAAATTAGCTTTTGAAAACAGTTTTCATAAACAATGGAATAAGAAATTCTAAAAATAAATCTATAAAAATAGATCTACTTTAGAGATCAGAAAAAAAATGTTTGAGAAAACAAATTGGCACACTTGATAAAATTTAAGAAGATATGGCCACGATAATGCTGTTAAACCATTAAAGGGACAAAAACTAAAATAAAAAGTAAATGGGATAAACTATGAATGGATATAAATAAGAAATACTTCCAGGAAACAAGTATGCAACAAGTGGAGGTAGTAAATACAAAAATGACAAAGCAGAAAATTTAATTAGTCATTTGGTGTACAGACTTGCAAATTACCTTACAGTTTAGAGTGAAAGGATAAAGACATTAAAAACATGTACTGAGAAGGTGAGAGATTTGGACAACAGAAAATAAAAATAAAAATATAAGTATAAAAGTTACATTTGAAGAAGCAGCAAGAACTTTTTTGGTCACAACCAAAGACACATTTGGAGAAAATATTCTGGACTAAAAATGATTCAGGTTAGCAAATGTATAGGTTGTCAACATATTAAGCTATGTAAGTGGAAGAAAGGCACATTATTAAACATTTCCAGAAGAAATATTTGAAATATGAGGATTATTAAGATCTCTTCAAGCACTGTGAGTATATCACAATGGCATGTGACTTTTTTCTCTCACAGTACTAATAAAGGATAGCTATATATACAGAGATCTGAGGAGAAACTTCTTTAGTATAAGATGATAGAAAATTTCTCTCTCATATGTGAAGAGAATATATTCTCAGATACATAAGAACATCAAAAAAAACACTGCCTTCCATATAATTTGAAGTTAAAGGCCTAAAAAAAATCCAAAAATAAGGTAAAACAGGAAATTAAGGACATTCAGTAAGCAATGAAACAAGCTAAATATAGATTCATTTTAAATGATTATTTTACATATAACAATAGTGACCTAGCACCTCTTATATTATCCTGGATAGAGATTGAGCCCATCCTTCGAAATGAGGTATCCCAAGGATGGAAAAACATGCACCACATGTACTCACCATCAAATTGGTACTAACTGACCAACACTAAGGTGTTCACATGGTATTAATATTCATTGGGTGCTGGTCAGGTTGGGGGTTGGAGGGGTAAATCCACAACTAATGGAAGCAGAATGCACTGTATGGGGGAAGGACACGCTTATAGCCCTGGCTTGGGTGAGGCAAACACATTACAGGTAACCAAAATGTTTGTACCCCCATAATATCCTGAATTTAAAAAAAATGACTTTAAAATTAAATTTTGCAATGTCAAAATTAGTCTGAAAGGAATAAGTATAGAATATAAATTTTAATAAATGACAATCTTGTTCTAATATTGATACACATACACAAAGAAAAGTGCATGACTCTAAGCTCAGATGAAAGCAAAATTATATGTGATTGCATATTTTAAATGAGACACGAAAAGTTGTGATTTCAGTTTATGTTTAGCTGAATGGAGAATTCCAGTTTTCAAGAAACATAAGATAACCAGTTACAGACACGCAGCTTATACTTCTTAAAATAACCAACTTTTAGATAAAGGCAGAGAAAACAATTTTTTAACAGTGATAGAAATAAATTAATAAACAAAGAAAACTAAAAAATATAATGTACAAGATGGCATAATCAAAGTAAGATAATGTGACAATAATAACAATAAATACAAATGGACCATATTTCTTTATGAAAGACAAAATGATTTTTACACTGGTTTAATAGGTAAGATGATATTGCATGGTGTTTATAAGAGATTCACCTGTACCTAATGAAATAAGATTAAGTTAAAGATTAAGTTAAAAGATCAGCAAGACATACAAATATAACTATAAGGTAAAAGGGGGTCATAAAGAATAATTAAAAAAAGATCATATTGACTAAAATGCACATTGAAGACAGAATTGCTACATATAGGGAACTCAGCAAGAAATATATAGGTATATGAAGAACAGTATAAAATTACTAAAGGTCATGAAACAAGACATCATTAGAAAGCACTACCATATTCCTGGTAAAAAGATTCAGTAATGTATAAAATAGCAAATCTATAAAAATTAATTGATATTAGGTTATGAAATATGGAATATCTGATTTCCTTAAGTACTAAATTTGACACTCATTTCATTTTGACCTTCTTGGTTTTTTTTTTTTTATTGTGAAAATATATCCTCATTCTTTCAAACTCACATTTTGGCTTGTGATTATCTTTCAAATTTTTTAGAACAATTTTTGTGAAATCATGGATAAGTAAAAAATCCATGTTATTTTTGAATATGAGTTCATTCATGGAGCCAGTGTAGCGCAGACAGCTTGAAATATCAACAAAGTGTTTGGGAAGGATGTGGTCAATGAACTCACAGTATGTCAATGGTTTGAGAAGCTACATTTTGGTGATTTTAGTCTTGAAAATGAGCCACATGCGTGCCCTGAGACTAAGGTGGATAATGATGATCTGAAAGCTGTAGTGGAAACGAATCCATCTCAGCCTTTGTGTGAATTAGCAGCAAGGTTTGACATTACTATTCCAACAATATTGAACCATTTGAAACAAATGGGCAGGCAAAGTAAAGAAGCTGTATAGATGGGTTCTCCATGAATTAAACGAACATGAGAAGAGAAATGGCCTCGAAGCTTGCCTTTTCTTGCTGTCAGGACATAAAGGTGAACCATTTCTACATGGTATTGTTACATGTGATGAAAAATGGATTCTTTTTGATAATCACAAGCTTTCGGCACAATGGTTGGATAAAGACCAAGTGCTGACACACAGTCCAAAACCAAATATTCACCAAAAAAAGCTAATGGTGTCTGTTCGGTGGCCCATCATGGGTACTATCCACTACAGCTTCGTGAAACCTATGACAGCGGATCTCTACTGCAACCAATTGTATGAAATGATGAGGATGCTTGCGATTAAGCAGCCCAGATTGGTCAATAGAGACAGGCCAATCCTCTTGCAAGGCAATGCTTGACCACATGTCACACAAACAAGCTGCTCAAACTACAGAAACTGGACTTGGAGACTCTCTGTCATCCACCATATTCATCAGACTTTGCACCAACTGACTACCACTTCTTCCAGGCTTTGGACCACTTCTTGCAAGGAAAAACATTCAATTCTCAACAAGCTGTGGAAAAATGCCTTTCCCGATCTTCATCACCACTGACCCTCCAGGCATCTTTGCTGCTAGCATAATCAACTACCATTAACATGGCAAAACTGTGTTGATAGCTTAGAAACATATTTTGATTAATTGTACTGCTTCTTGTTTGAGATATAATAAACTGAACTTTTGATTCGAAATCGGACATTTCAAATTTAATGACCTAATATATTTTTATAAAAATATCACTTTAAATTCTTACTTTTTGAAACTTAAAATTACTTCATCATTTATCAATAAGCAAGAAAATATAAAATATTTTTTAGAAAATATGACTAATGAGGCACATTTTACTCTATCAAATATTAAAACATACAACAAGCAATTACAACAAAAATAGAATAAGAATAAAATAATATACAGATCAGTGAAAATAAACAGAAATTCCATAAAAATTCCATCAAAAGTTCATAATATATATAAAGTGACATTTTAAGTCAGCAGATAATAAATGAATTATTTGACAAATTTATTTAAGAGAATTAGTTACGTATTTGGAACAAAACATATATTGGACTCAACGCATACCATTTACAAACAAAAATAAATCCCAAATTGTAGTTAAATAATAAAGTAGAAGAACATATTAGATGTAAATGCATCTAATTATAGCAAAGGAAAGACTTTATTAATCATAAAGGCAAAGAAATAAACAAGATAAAAGGAAATGCTGCTAGGGAGTAAAAATGTACATATTTCTATATCAAATATGAAAATATGTTTATTTTAATATCATAAATAAAAATAATTAAGTTAAAAGATGGCAAGCAATATCTATCATATATGAGAACCAATGAGTTAACATTGCAAATATAGAAAGTTCTCAAAAATTTAAGAAAAATAACCCATCACAAATGAGTAAAGAATATCAAGAAATTACTCACAAGTAGCTAATACAAATAATAAAAATGTTCAAACACAGGTAATAAAATAAATATTTTTCAATTATCAGGGAAACATTAATTTTTTCTATTCAATTAATAAATTTTTTAAGTTAATAGCTCTCAGGATTGGAGAGAGAGTATAAATTGTAATAGATTACTGACATAAATTGATATAATCATTTGTAGGTATGTTTGAAATACATATCAAGATATACAAAATTATTCATATTCATTGAAGTATACTCTTTAAACAAATTATCATACACTCATGAGATGAATTTAATGTAGCCATTAAAAATATTTACTGGCACATGACAATATTAAATGAAAAAATGAAGATACAAGGTGATTCATATATAATGTTAAATTACATATATCATATGTGTTATATTTTAGTTATATAATTATGTACATATTCATTAATTTGACAAATATTTATTGAGCACCTACAATGAAGTAGACAATGATTTAGGTATTGAAGATATAGCAATAAACGAAACTAAACAAGATAAAAATCCCTGCCCTCATGAAGCATATATATGTTTAATTTGGTACAACACATAATACCATAAAGCAATGTAGACAATATTAAGTCATTTCTACATGATGGGATTATAGATAGCTTTCAAAAATATATTTACATTTCAGTTTTCTTCTATAACCATATATTACCTTTATACTAAAAAATGCATTTAAAATTACTTCTAAATCAGATTTCTTATTAAAGATGTACTTCAGTAGAACTTTTTAATGTTAATATACTATCAAATTGTTTTGTATAATATTGGACACATATCCTGTATTCATGATCCAATATTAAAATCAGAAGCATTCTTTTAATTCTGGTTATCTAATTAAAATTCTAAAAAGGGTCATTTCTCTGGTCCACTATTCCTAGAAATATCCTTCCTTATGTGCCCAGTGGAATTTATCAGCATGCCAGCTATTTCCTAGCCACTTCTGATATCCTAATTCCAATTATCTATTTTAAATAATTTTGTTTTGTTTGTATTGCATCCTTTTCCTCTTGCATTGAGGTTCTGTCTGACACTAGCAGAAACAAATTGCAAAACAACACAACAAAGGTTTTCCTCACAGCTGCTTCAACCAGATGGTAGATTTGAGCTTCTGGAAACATATTAGAAAAGCCTATTCCCATATAAAGTCTATCTCAAGCTTAGACATCCATAAGTCCCTTGCAAGACACAGAGGACTAAGTTTGAGGTGTTTTTCTGTACAGTGATTTCTATCTTTGTGCTAGTCAACTGTCATGACCTCATAGGCTATTTCTGGCACCCTCACTATCTTTTATGCATGATATAACACCATGAAGCAAAGACAATTACTAGGGAAACCTGTTTTTACCTTTTTCCATGTCTGAACTCCTCATATTTTGTGATGCCTTTTCAGAGAAACATTATAATTTATGATAACCCTTTTATCAATGAGATGATCTTTTTGAAGAAGATGTGAAGATACCATTGAAAGCAGCTGAAGTCCAAAAGTTGCTGTAAGCAGTCTCAGGAACAACCATCAGGGGTTGAGAAACAAGTGGTCTCTCTCTTCAGGACACTCACCTCTGGATTTTCTTCCACAGGAACAACCAAAAAACAGAAAAATCTGATCACTTGCTTATAAGATGATATTTATTACCACAATGTGGCAGCAGCTATAGGCAAAGAATTCATGACTAAGACCCCAAAGACAAATACAGCAATAACAAAAGTAAATAAATAAGACTTAATTAAACTAAAAAGCTTCTGCACAGCAAAGGAAATAATCAATAGGGTAAATAGACAACTGACAGAATGGGAGAAAATATTTGCAAACTATATATCCGATAAAAGGCTAATATCCAGAATCTACAAGGAACTCAAACAAATCAGCAAGAAACAAACAAACAATTCCATTAAAAACTGGGCAAAAGATGTGAACAGAAGTTTTTCAAAAGAAGATGGACAAATGGCCAAGAAACATGTGAAAAAACATTCAACATCACTGATCATCAGGGAAATGCAAATTAAAACCACAGTGAGATACCACCTCACCTCTGTCAGAATGGCCATTATTAAAAAGTCAAAAAACAATAGATGCTGGCATGGACATAGAGAAAAAAGAATGTTTATGCACTATTGGTGGGACTGCAAATTAGTACAACCTCTATGGAAAACAGTATGGAGATTCTTCAAAGAAATAAATGTAGACCTACTATTTGGTCCAAAAATCCGACTGCTGGTTATCTACTCAAAGGAAAAAAAGTCATTTCACCAAAAAGACATCTGCACTCAAATGTTTATAGCATTACAGTTCACAGTTGCAAAGATATGGAATCACGTAAGTGCCCATCAATTCATGAGTGGATAAATAAAATATGGTGTGTGTGTGTGTGTGTGTGTCTGTGTGCATGTGTTTGTGTGTGTGTAATACTACTCATCCATAAAAACGAATGAAATGATGTCTGTTGCGGCAATTTCAATGAAACTGGAGACCATTATCGTAAGAGACATATCTCAAGAATGGAAAAACAAACACCACATGTACTCACTAATAAATGGAAGTTAAACAATGGGCACAGCACAGGCATAAAGAGATATAAAGGACAATGGGAATCAAGAAGGGGGGAGAGTGGAATGGGAATAAGGGGTAAAAGCTATTGAGTACAATTAACACTATGATGGCAATGGGTACACTAAAAGCTCTGACTTAAGTATTATACAAGGTATCCATGTAACAAAAACATTTGTACCCCCTTAATAATTTGAAACAGAAAATAAATAAATAAATAAATAAAATACATATGATTTGTGTTCCTAGTTTACCACACCTAAGCCAGTGAGCTGAAGCATTGCTGTTTTTGTTTTGGACATCTACATAGCAAGCCCAGAATCTAATTTCCTCCCCCTCTAGGCAAGATTTTGAATTAGGTTACTGTCTAAATTGTCACCCTAAAGAGCAGCTCCAATCATGTAATTTCACTGCACAGAGATTTTGAAGGTTCTCTACTGCCTACAGAATGAGGCACAAACCCTTCAGTCCAGCATTTAAGAAGCTATCCAATATGGTCAAGCTGTTTTCCAGTTTTATCTTCTCTTGACCTATATACCCCAGGATTTCTCAAAATATGCATGGTGCACATTTTGAGAATGACTGACTATATCAAAATAAAACTGGGTAGACTACTTGAGTGTCATTTAAATTTCCAGTTTCACATTCAAACTTTATCTCACATTAGTCCCTCTTTCTTCTTTCTTCAAGACTCAGCTCTAAATGCTCCTTGTTTATTGAAGTCTTTCTTACTGAAGTAGGGAGGGTTTCTTTCCAACCTTTGATTCTATTAATACATGAATAATACACTAGGAAGGTAACTGAATTTGGAAACTGGAAACCATTAGCATCATTTCGATAAATCTAACTTTCCACAAACTTCCATTTCCACATGCCCAGAATGGGCCATTCATTCATTCGTTAAAGAACTGAAGTGTTAGAGTTTATGTGGTATTGGAGAGATGTCCTGGTTTTTTGGCTCCTGGCTTGGAATAGTCCCAAGCAGAGCCAGTGGGATGGAGAGAAGACAGATGCGAAGCAATTCCACGCAATCAGCCTTTATTGCAAAGCAAGGGGTACAAAGCGAAAGGACGTTCAGAACAGAGAGGAACGGGTCTATCTCCACAAGTGGAGAAGACTCTGAGTTTAAAGACAGAGAGTAGAAAGTATAGTACACTCTCAAATTCATTGGAGAGCAGACTGTTCCAATAAGGAACGGCATTACCCCAGGGTTAGGGTCTGTCCTTTATGCTAATCTCTAATATTATGTTGTGCTGGGGTGGGCTATTCATGTCTTTGTGGGGAAGTGGGTGGAGATTTCCCAGAATCATGCACCCTCCCATTTTCTGTCCTTTTATGGCTGGCTCTGGAACTGTCATGGTGCTAGGGGGTGTGATTTTTGCTATGCTAATGGGAAAAGGTTATCCGAGGACAGGTTCTCCATTCTTCTGCGCATGCCCTGTCAGAGAGCAAGTCCCTAAACAGCCATTTCCTGCTGTTGTGGCTTCTACTTTTTATCCTCATTGGCCACCTGCATACCCTCATTCCTACCTAACATGAAGTTATATAAATGACTGCCCCATACTTCCACAATACTGTGTGCTGTAAGAGAGAGCCCCAGAGAGTCTGAAGCTTCCTAGCTTTGAGATAATGAAGCAGTGTTTGTTTTCTTATAGTGCAGAACCAGGACAGGTAGCAGTAACATCACCTGGGCATTTGTCAGAAATGAAAATTCTCAGGCCTCACACTGGATTAACTGAGTCAGAAATTCTGGAGGTGGGAACTAGCAATCTGGGCACCAATAAACCTTCTAGTTGACTCTGATGCAGGCAAAACTTGAGAAATAATGTATTCGGAAAAAGCTAAAATGAAATTCTCATTCATTTCTTAAAACGTTATCAGAAGCCAGCCCCCATTTCTCCTGTCCCTGTCTTTGGTAGCCCAAATGTATTAATTAACAAGACCTTGGCACTCTCAGACCCACGCTGTTCTCTCCATCTTATCTGAGCCCTAATCTTATCCTGCCCTTTAAATATCTCCACTGTACATTGATCCACTGAGCTCACCACTTTTTGTCTGTGTTTCAGCCCGTCCCTGTGTTATCCTTTTGAACCTCAGAACTGGAGTAATAAATTAATCATATTAATCATATTGTTTGGTTTATTATCATCATTGTTCCACACAAGATTCTTCTTTGGTTTTAATTTCATTTCTCTCAGTTCCACTTCCATTTTCTCTCTCTCCCCCTAGGCAACCTCTGTACTGAGTTTGCTATTTATCCTTGAGTGTACAGACAGTCATGCATTGCTTATCAACTGGGATACATCCTGAGAAATGCCTCGTTAGGCAATTTCACTGTTATGTGAACATTATAGTGTGTATTTGTACTTACAAAAATCTAGATGGTCTGGCCTACTACACACCTAGGCTATATGGTACAGCCTATAGCTCCAAGGCTGCAAACCTGTACAGCATGTTACTGGACTGAATACTGTAGGCAACTGAAACACAGTGATAAGTATTTGTGTATTTAAACATATCTAAACATAGAAAAGGACAGTAAAAATACTGTATAAAAGATTAAAAATGGTACACTTGTACAGGGCACTTACTGTGAATGGAGCTTGCAGGACTGGAAGTTGCTCTGGGTAAGTCAGTGAGTGCGTGGTGAGTGTGAAGGCCTAGGACATTACTGTACATTACTGTAGACTTTATAAACATTGTACAATTATGCTAAACTAAATTTATGAAAACATTTTTCTTTCTTTAAAAATAAATTAACCTTAGCTTACTGTAACTTTTGACTTTATAAACTTTTTAATTTTTTAAAACTTTTTGACTTTATTGTAATAACACTTAGCTTAAAACATAAACACATTTTACAGCTGTACAAGATATTTTATTTCTTTATATCTTTATTCTATTTTTAATTTTTTCTTTATATCTTTATATTTCTTTATATCTTTTTCTATTTTTAATTTTTTTTACATTTTTTAAGACCAGTCTTATACAATAATAGCTTTCATTTTAATAATAAATATATCTCCATGAGTGCAAAAGATGTGAAAAATATGCAACTAAATATTATCTTGGGTGTGTGAATCCAGGCCTTTTCTTTTATTCTTTATTCTTTATTTTGTTTTCCAAATGTATATATAAGGGGGAAAATCCATTCCAATACTTCTGAAAAGCAAATTACTAATCAACAACTTCCTGATTATGAGACCATTGTATGAGATATAATTTGAATTTCCACAATTCTACCTATACACTGCTGACAAATAAATACAAATATACTATTTATTTATTTATTTATTTATTTTTATTTAAGCACATTAAAGGAGTACAAATGTTTAGGTTACATTTATTGCCTTAGCTCCACCCAAGTCAGAGCTTCAAGAGTGTCCATCCCCACAGGGTGCACACCAAAACCATTAGATGTGAATATACCCATCCCTTCCTCCCCCTCCTACCTGCCTGACAGCTGATGAACATTACTACTAAATGTGCACGTAAGTGTTGATCAGTTAATACCAGTGTGATGGTGAGTACACATGGTGCCTGTTTTTCCATTCTTGGAATACTTCACTTAGTAGAATGGGTTCCAGCTCTATCTGGGATGATACAAGGGTGCTAGATCACCATGGTTTTTGTGGCTGAGTAGAGCTCCATGGTATACATATACAACATTTTATTATTCCACTCATGTATTGATGGGCACTTGGGTTGTTTCCACATCTTTGTAATTATGAATTGTGCTGCTCTAAACATTCTAGTGCAGATGTCTTTTTTATAGAATATCTTTTTATTTTTACTTTGGGTAGATCCAAAATTTTACCAGACCTACAAAGAGAACTGGTGCCTATCCTGCAGAAATTATTCTACAACAATGAGAAGGAAGGAATCCTTCCCAACACATTTTATGAAGCCAACATCACCCTGATACCAAAACCAGGAAAGGACACAACAAAATAAGAAAACTACAGACCAATATCACTCATGAATATAGATGCAAAAATTCTCAAAAAATTCCTAGCAAATTGAATTCAGGTGCTTATAAAAAAATAATGCATCATGACCAAGTGGGCTTAATCCCAGAGATGCAGGGATAGTTCAACATATGCAAATCTATAAATGTAATTCACCACATAAATAGAAGCAAAAACAAAGACCATATGATCCTCTCAATAGATGCAGAAAAAACATTTGACAAAATTCACCACTCTTTTATGATAAGAATGCTTAACAAAATAGGCATAGATGGGAAATACCTAAAAATGATAAAAGTCATATATCACAAACCCACAGCCAACATCATACTGAATGGGGAAAAATTGAAATCATTCCTTCTTAGAAATTAAACCAGACAAGGTTGCCCTCTATCACCGCTTCTATTCGACATAGTGCTCAAAGTCCTAGCCAGAGCAATCAGACAATAGAAGGAAATCAAGGGCATCCAAATGGGGGCAAAAGAGGTCAAACTATTGCTCTTTGCTGACGATATGATCTTATATCTAGAAAACCCCAAACATTCTGCTATGAGACTACTGGAATTGATAAACAAATTAAGCAAAGTCCCAGGTTACAAAATCAGTGTACAAAAATCAGTAGCATTCGTATATGCCAACAACAGTCAAACTGAGAATTAAATCAAAGACTCACTTTTTTTTTTTTTACTTTTTAAACTTTTTTGTTAGAAACTAACACACAAACACACCCATTAGCTTATATCTTCAAACTCCATATCTTGTCCCACTGGAAGGTCTTGAAGGACAGTAACACATGGAGATGTCATCTCCTTTACTAACGGCTTCTTCTGGAATACCTCCTGAAGGACCTGCCTAAAGCTATTTTACAGTTACCTTTTTTTTTTGTTTTTGTAAGTAGAGGTAGTACATTTTAACCATAAAAAGTGTAGTATCATAAATACATAAACCAGAAATTTGTCATTTATTATCATTACCAAGTATGTGCTGTACATAATTGTATGTGCTAGATTTGTATATTGTTGGCAGCTCAGTAGGTTTATTTATGCCAGCATCACCACAAACATGTGAATAATGCATTGTGCTACATCGTTATGATGGCTATGATGTTACTAGGTGATAGGATTTTTCAGAACCATTATAATTTTATGAGACCACTGTCATATATGTGGTCTGTAGTTGACCGAGAAGTTGTTATGCAGCGTATGACTGTATTTTAGTTTATATAACTAGAATTGTTTTGTTTATTATTGTTCCCACTCAGCGTGTGTGTGTGTGTGTGTGTGTGTGTCTGTCTGTGTCTTTGTAAGTCTGTTCTTGTTAATTATTTCTGATTAATGGCATTTGATTGTGTGCATTTACTGTTTTAATTATCTGTTCCACCAATGGTGGCCTATTACTATGCCTGCAATTCTCTACTAATAAAAACAAGCCTTTGGTGAACATACTTATACAAGTCTCTCAATTGACCTATGAGGAAGGATTGCTGGATCAGGGCACACCCATTCTTAGTTTGACTAACAACTGCCAGATTCTGCTCTTCAATGACTTCCCCATCTACATTCTTCCTAAGAAATTATTAGTGTTGCTATTTCTCAACATCTTTGCCTATATGTGGCATTATGAAATTTATTAATGCTTGAAATTAATGATGGTTGATGGTTGTAAATTGTTACTATGATTTACTTTACATTTCTCTGATTACTAATAGTATTTTAGCAGCTCCTTATTTGTATTAGCTATTTATGTTTCCCTTTTTATAAATTGACTATTCATCAGCTTGTCAATTTTGACATTAAATTTTCTTTTTTTCTCTTGATTTGCAAGAGTTCTTCATATATTCTAGATCTCACTAACTTTTTCACTTCAGAAATTAAAAATATCTCTCCTCATATTTGATTTGTCTATAAACTTTGTCTATAATGCTTTTTAATGCATAAAGGTTTTAATTGATATATGATAAGAAACTCTCAATTTCCAAACTTCTTTTTTCTTTTTCCCTTCTTACATCTACCATTCTCTTAACTTGGAATTCAATTTTTAAAATGTGATGTGAGATCACGCTTGAAGGTGCTGACTTGGGGAGGTGGGGGGTGGGGGGAGGGGATGGGTGTATACCTACATGATGAGTGCAATGCATACTGTCTGGGGAATGGGCACGCTTGGAGCTCTGACTCGGGGGGATAGGTGGTACATGGGCAACGTATGTAATCTGAGCTTTTGTACCCCCATAATAAGCTGAAATAAAAAAAAAAAAAGAATGTCTATATAGTGAAGCAGTTTCTCGAAACCACCTGATAAAGATTGTCTTTCTCCACTGAGTTGTGGTGCCATTTTTGTATGTCTCTCTATATTATGTATCTGTATAGAAATAGTTCTTCTCTAGGTTCTATTCCATTCCATTTTTATACAAGTATGATACTGCTCATTATTATAGCTTATCGTATACCCTAACATCTGGAGAGACAAGTGTTCCTTCTTCAATCCCTTCACTAAGTTGTTATGCTTACTGTGGCCCTTAACATTTCTATGAGTTTGAAATACATTGATCACATTCTTATAAAATGACAGTTGGGATTTTGATTGGTATTATATTCAGTTCATTAATCAATTTTGAGAAAATTGAGGTTTTCATAGTATTAAAACTTTCCATACAAAAGAATGGAGTATCTCTAATTTTGTTGTCTTCCTTAATAGAGTTTTAAATCTAAACCATAGAGATCTAGCTTATTCTTTCTTATATTAAATTCCTAGAGATTTTATGTTTTGTTGCTATTGTGAATATTACTTTCAATTTATCACATTTTTGGATGATCCTTCCTGGTGTAGAGAAAGATATTTACATAGCTGGTGTCTGAATTTTCTTTTTTCTTATATAGATGATCATGGAATAAAAATGGAATGTTTAACCTCTTTTATTCAAATTCTTATACTTCTTACTACATTTTTATGTCTTATTCTATTAGCTGGTCCTCTTTGACTATACTATATGCTAGAGGTAGCACTAGTATCCTGTCTATTTTCCTACTTAAAGGAGATCTTCTAGAATGTTTATAGTCTTATCACTTATGATGAGATTTAATGCATTTTAAATTGATACATAATTCACCCTTTTAAAGTGTACAATTTGGTGAATTTTAGTATATTTACAATGTTGTACACCATCACCAATAACATAACATTTTTATTGCCCCTAAACGAAACCTAATACCCATTAGCAGTCATTTTCATTCTCACTTTCCCTAAGCCTCTGGCAACCTCCAATATATTTTCTGTCTCTACAAATTTCCCAATTCTAGACATTTCATATAAATGAATCATTCATTATTTGGCATTTTTGTAGTTGTTTTCTTTGGTTTAGTGTAATGTTTTGAGGTACATCGATGTTGTAATGATATATCAGCCTATCGTTCCTTTTTATGAGTGTATAATATTCTACTATACAGATATATCACATTACACTTATCTATCCATCAGTTGATGGACACTTGGGGTGTTTCTAATTTTTGGCTATGATGTATAATGCTGCTATGAACACTTACGTATAAGTTTTTGTGTGAATATATGTTTTAAATTCTTTTGGGTATATACCTAGGAGTAAAATTTCTGAATCACATAATAACTATGCTTAGCTTTTGTGAAGAACTGCCAAATTGCTTTACAAAGTGCCTGCACCATTTTAAATTCCCATGAGTAATGTATGAGGCTCACAATTTATTCTAACAATTGTTATTACCTGCCTTCTTCATTATAGCTATCCTTGTAGGTATCAAGTGATATCTTTTTGTGGTTTTGACTTGCATTTCCCTAAAGACTAATGATGTTGAGCATCTTTTCATGTACTTATTGGCCATTTGTATTTTTTTGGGGGGGGAAATAATATTCAAGTTCTAAAATCAAGTGTTAGTCTTTAACTTTGTTCTTCTTTTCAAAGTTTTTTGGCTATTTTAATTGTTAACAAATTTAGAATTTTTGGTATTATTTTTCATTTTTTTTTCCTCTTCCCTACCACAATCTTTCTTTCTGAAATCTCAATTGCATGTGTCTTAATTTACTTGAGTTTACTTGATATTGTCTTGCAGGTCATTGATTATACTTTTAGGCTGCTTTTCACTATGTGCTTTATTTTCGATAGTTTCTGTTGCTACATCTTGAAGTTCACTGATGCTTTTCTCTGCTTTGTCTGGTCTGCTGTTAATCTCATTCCATTACACAGTTTTAAAATTACAGATCTTTCATTTTCATCCTTACATATTCATGGATTCCTCTACATTCTTAAGCATATGGAGCATATTAATGACAGTTGTTTTAATGTCCTTGTCTACCTCTCCCTTATCTGGGTCTGTTTCTATTCTTGGAGTTTTTTTCCCCTGGTTATTGGTCATATATTTATGCTTCTTTACATACCTATAATTTTGATTATAGATTTTGCACTACTAGGTGTTAGATATTGTTGTATTTTTTAAAGACTGGTGGACAATATTCTGGCACATGAAGTATTTCTGCATCGGGTTGTAGGAACATCAACTATTCCAGCCCTATCTCAACCCTAGGTCTTATTTAGTCGACTGACTTATGGTAGATCTTTCTTGAGCTTTGTGAAGTTCCTCCTCTCATGTGAAGCACAAGATTAAAACAGACACCTATCTGGATCTCTAGAGCTCTCTCTTTGTACAGTTTTCTTCTCTCTGACCTTCTGCTCCACTCATTCAAGCCACATCAACCTCCCTGAACTTTGAACTCTGTCTTTCCAACTCACACAGACTACCAGACTTTTGACTGGGTTTTCTATCACCTCTCTGCAGCCTGGAAATTGCCTCTAGGAAGTAAAAGCTGAAACAATTGTTCACTTCATTCATTTCCTTTTTCTCAGTGAACATAGTCCTGGATTGCCTACACTTTAATGTCTGAAAAAGAATTGTATCAGATATTTTCCCATTTCCTAGTTTTTATGGGAAGGAGGTTAAATCCTATACAGTTTATACCATATGGCTAAAAGTAGAAATCTCTTTTCTCTGTGTTTACTTCGTTTCCTATTCAGCTCCGATTTCATGGATCATGGTCCATCATTATAGTCACTTCTTATAAAAATCTCTCTTTATCTACTATAATCATCTGGCACAGCCTCAGCTTCAATCTCAGCTAAACCTACTCACCATCGTTTTTATGTCTTCACATAATTAGCTGAATGTTACTAAAGAATGTTATACAACTTGGCAAACTGATTTTACATTATATTTATCATCACAGATCTAAAGTGGCCACCTAACTCTGCCCAAAAATTTTACTATTTTCCTCAGTTTTGCCCTCCTCTTCATTCAATCAGATGAGCATTTTATACATTCTCCTCTATCTTTAAAAACTCCTATGCCTTCTACTGTCTCTTCCTCACCAATTTTAGCTGATATCCTCACCTTTTAATTTTACTACACATTAATAAGTTAGAAAAAATTTGACAGACAACCCTCTTAGTTTTTCATCACCAAATCTAAAATTCAGTCTGCATTTTTACTCATTTTCTACTCTTGTTACGAGCAATGATGGGTTCTTGATCTTTTCAAGGCTGACCTTTTCACTAGATCTCATCCTTTCTTCAACTATGTCCTCTTTCCAATATTTTTGGTCTCTCCATCTTATCACTTAGTACGTATAAGAAGAAAACAAACCCACCTCTGCTCATCATCTTTTTTAAAAGTCCCTTGATCTGACAAATCTCCCTGCAGTGATTTCTCCATTTTTCCTGCTCTTCTGCACAGTGAAATGTCTTGAAAATATGGTCTATGCCAGTTGATTCTACTTCATCTCCTATGATTCCCTCTGTAGCTCATTCAAATCTGGCTTCTGTCCCCAAAATTCCACGAACTATATTTTCTAAGTCATTATCTACTTCTATACTCAAACCCAAATCCAGAGTTTTCCTTAATTCCTTCCTTTTTCTCATCCTCCATATCCAATTTTTCAGAAAGTGCTCTTGATTTTACCTATGAAAATCATTTCAAATCAAATAATTTCATTCCATCAGCAGTACTACTATCTCAGGCCCCAGTATTATTGAATGCAATAAATAGGGTTTGAACTGATGTCCTGTCTTCTACTATTGTTCCCCCAAATCCATTCTTGACATAGCACTCATGGTGGTTTATACAACACAAAATTTGTATCATGTAATTTCTTTGCAGAAACCCTCCTACCAAGGCCTACAGAGGTCCACATAAGCTGGCCTAATGTCTTCTTTCTACCCCGTTTTTTACCTTGATCTTCAGCAATCACTAGCCTTTCGACATCGGCCTTCTTTCTTTATTTGACAAAGCTCTTCCCTGCTTCAGCAGCTGTGTGCACTTAATGATCCCTCTGCACATTTTCCTCTTCCCCTAGAACTTCATATAGCTTCCTCCTTCTCATGTCTGCTCTTCCGGATGGCCGCCCCTCCCTCATCCATCTATAGGAATCACTACTCCATCATTATTTTCTATCACAGTTGTCCATATATTTCCTCTACAATACCTATTTCTATATGTACTTTCATTTTCACTTTCTGCTCTTTATCTCCTCTTCCCACTCACTGCTCTCATGCATTTTCCTTGAGAGCAGGGACCTTGTTTTAGCAGAGTGCCAAGCACCTACTATGTACTCAGGAAATATTAGTTGAATGACTGAACCATAGACCTTGCCACATGATGATACCAGCTACAAATACTTTACAAGATTGCTGTGAAAGAGCTTTGTAAGATATAAAGGGGAAGAGGAGAAGGCCAGAATTCTTGAGCTTCTGCTCTATGTTAGGAAAAATGTTAAATAATATCCATACATTATCTTATTTCATTTTATTTTATAGTTACCCTTATGCATTATTATCCTATTTTCAGATGAAAACAAGGCTCAGATGCGTTCACTGTCTTGCCCACTTTCATATATAGTCAGTGGCCAATCTGGATTTGACTACAAAATCTGTGCTCTTCATTAACTACATTAGTCATCAGGAACATTTTTCAAATTAGTTATTCTTTCCTCTATATTCTTAAGGCATTTATAATATTTTTATATTCTAAATATTTGAACAAATTATCCTTTCCTCAAAATTATAAACTATTTAAGTAGTGGCTTACACTTTCTCATCTTTTTAATTCTGTGGTTCTAGCACATTCTCTGGCATACAGAAAATATCCCATAACATTTTGGGATCTTAAGTGAATTGAAGGCTGAATTTTCCTGTTAACCTTTTGGGCAAAGTGCTTACCCTGTTTTTTAGTCTGGTGTTGGCCTGAGGGTAATGTTCTTGTTAAGAAACTGACCAAGCACAAAGGATTGATGTATTTTACCGTTCTATTATTATGTTTCTCAGCCTTGAAGATTATCTAAGTGAAGTCACTTGAAAAACACTTCAAAAGGAACTCCACGTTTGAATATGCTTCACAGAAGACAAAGTAAAATGAGAATTTGGTCTCTCTTGGCATGAAGAAAGTCAAGAAGTTATTGGTTGTATGATGGGCAGTGTCTGGTAAAAAATGAATGGTCTATTCCCAGATTTTTGAAACTAAATCAATGGAATTTTTTTAAATTTAATTTAATTTAATTTTTTTCTTATTTCAGAATATTGTGGGGATACAAAAGTTTAGGTTACGTATATTGCCCTTGCCCCTGCCACGAGTCAGAGCTTCAAGCGTGTCCATCCCCTAGACAGTGCGCATCGCACTCATTATGTATGTATACACCCATCCCTCCCCCATCCACATCTGCCCGACACCATATCATTTTTTAACCTTAAGAATGCATTGGCTGGGCGCGGTGGCTCACGCCTATAATCCTAGCATTCTGGGAGGCCGAGGCGGGATGATCACTCGAGGTCAGGAGTTCAAGCCTGAGCAAAAGTGAGACCTTGTCTCTACTAAAAATAGAAATAAATGATCTGGACAGCTAAAAATATATATAGAAAAAAATTAGCCGGGCATGGTGGCGCATGCCTGTAGTCCCAGCTACTTGGGAGGCCGAGGCAGGTGGATTGCTTGAGCCCAGGAGTTGGAGGTTGCTGTGAGCTAGGCTGATGCCACGGCACTCTAGCCTGGGCAACAGAGTGAGACTCTGTCTCAAAAAAAAAAAAAAAAAAGAATGTGTTGCTGATATGTCCAATGCACAAAAGAATGAGAATATCTCCCAGTACCATAACACCTAATTCTTAACTGTGACCTGCAATTTCTGAATCCATACATTAATCCAACAATATTCCTTTGAGGTATAGCTATTTTTCATTAGGAAAACTGAAATCCAAAAGGGTTAACTCTCCTATAACACGTTCAAATTCTATTGATACCATACTAAATTTTAAGTTTAAATCTTGTAAAAAGCCTTTTTAATAACTTAAAAACTACACAACTATTTAAAGTCTCAAAAGTGAACTCCTAGTCTCCAAACTCTTCTTTGCTTGTTTGTCATGCATACTTTCCTTGTATTTATCTCACTATATGATTTTGTCACCAGGGTTCCATGCTTTCTCTTTATTACATCATTGCATGGATGTATCAAGAGCATTAAATGTATAAAAATATGAGAAAATTAAGCAAGTCTGAACAATTTGTACCTTTAAAGATTGGGACAAAATGAATTTACCTCAAAGAAATATCATGAATTCATTCTGCAACTCAAGCATTTTCCATAGATCTTTTCCCCTGGATGAACATCTTATCTCAATATGCATAACAGTTACTTATGATCAGCTTCAATATTATCAGGATAGGAATAAATCAGATATAAACACGTTAGTTTTTATGTAATTTGCGATTTTCACTATATCGCTAAAACTGTTTAGTTCAGCTCACTTTTGTTTTATTTTGTTTCTTGTAGTAAGACTTTCTCAATGAAGCAAGCAATGTGTTGATTAACCTTCTGGTACAAACTCCTTGATCTGGTTAATAACTCCAGAATGTTTTCCTGTTATTAACACCTGTGCCATCAGAACATATTCCTACACAAAAATCAAACTCCAGACCACATTTGTTGATATTGAGATCTTTCATGGTATTAGATAGCTCAAAGATTGGTGTTTATACATTTACAATTGTATTGTTTATTACAAAAAAGCTTAAAAAATTCATCCTTCATATTACCATCATGTTCAAATTACACATATACTAAAAGGATTGCCATATTAAAAATACATGTGTATTCATCAAGTTGCAATAAAAAATACTTTGCTGGCTTATTTGTTCTACGTGTTGGTCTTCCACATCATTACCTATTTCCTGAATATGCTGAGACATGATAACATGGGAGAGTGATATTTGAGCTACCTTACACATTGCAGACCTGACCAGTAATTCTAAGTTATCATATTTAATGCAGACTGTCATTCATGTCTTGACATTTACCTAAGATTTGTTAGTTTTGGTTACCTAAAGTCCTTCTTTATAAGAAGCTTGATATATGCTATGAAATAAAGACATCTCCTTCTTCTAGCATTTTAAAGCAATAGTATTTCCTTTTGGTTTTGGACTTATTTCTTTAAATCTTTTGAAAATGTAAATACTGTTATGATGGTTCCATTGTCTCAATAGCCAGTGTATCTCTGCAAATAACACAACAGGTTTCAGCACTTCAACATCAATTAAGGCTACAAAATTTAACTCAATATATGAAGACTTGTACTTCCAAGTGAAAAGAATATGAACTCTTTTGATCTTCACGTATTTGAAATCACTTCTGTAACCATCATCTGTTTTATCACTAGTAATACAATAAAATGTATCTTTCTTTTTTTACAAGAAACTTCCAGTGAGGTTTGTTTGCCATCTGCAAATTAAGGTTAAAGATAAATAATATAAATTATACTTCCTCAATTTTGCACATAAAGCTAGACTATAAATTGAAGAACAAATGTGGCTAAAAATTAAAATGATTGCTATTATAAAATAGCAAGTTATAAGAATAAAGGAATACTTTTTTTAGAATTTTACTTAATGGCTATAATTTTAAAACTGACCTTAAGGCATTAGTGTTGTAACGTGGTGCTACTGTGCATGACCAGTACACATCTTGCTCCACAGGGAAATACCACATGAGTTTAACAATATACAACCTCGTCTATGTCCTGTATAATGAAGCAAGCCTACTAATCAGGTGCTTGAATGTAAAGACACTGTCACATTTCTATGAAAGTTTCTAAGCATTCTAAATTTCTGTGCCTATCACAGACTGGTAACAAATATTAATAGTTCCCAAATCAGTTCCAGAGAAACTGTCTTTGGGCTGTGAGTTTGGGGCAACTGTCTAGTATTTGAAGGTACTATATTGTATTGCTTCTTTGCCCACACAGTATCATTAGCTTCAGATATGGCAAATTTTTTGTAGTTCTCTAATTATATCATATATATTGTGTGTCCTTTCATTGACATTTGCTGATCCCTCCCCAGGAAGCATCATCTACCTAGCTAACACCTATTTCTCCTTCAGTACACACTTCTAGCAGCATCTTATCCAAAACAGACCCCTTAATCTGAATTATGACCCCTCCTCTCCATTCTATAGTACATCACATCCTTCACAGTACAGTGTAAGCGCTGACTTGCTCATTGCTATCAGTCATGACCCCAGATGCTTTTCACAGTGCTATATCTGGATGTGATCTATTATTAGGACACACGATCAATTTGAAAAGCTAGAAAATGAAATCATATAGGATGAAATGGAAGGCAAAGGAAAAGAGTAGAATAGAAAAGAAAATATCAGAGTGTCTCACATGTAGTTAGAGGAAATATGGATTTTTGAAACTTTTGGTGAAACACAAATATTAGTTTGCTATGTAAGATGTACTTCTTTTGGGGAGTTCGTCAAAAAAAGTTTGAAAGTCACAGCACCACATTTTAAATGATTATTGATTTTGTCTTCTCAATACCCATTACCATTACTAGTGTGTTATAAGCAATGAGATGTTTGTTGAATGACTAAGTATAAAACTTCCCAAGTTAATTGTCTTAAAAAAGGTTTCTTTGATTTACTAAATCCTAGTATTTTTAAAAGGCATTATTATTACATTATAATCAATTGCAATGTAGTGTCTTTGACATAATTATCATGCTTAAGATTAATGCTTGCAAGCTCATCTTTTGATACTTTTAATTTTCTATAACATACGTTTCCTATATTTAGGAGGGCAATGCCCTGATTATCAACATTTGGCTCAAACAGCCAGGCTACCATGGGGATGGATAACTCAGAAAGATTAATATACTTTTTCCATGCAAAGGTTCTTTTCTAAAAATTAAGAAAAGTATTTTACTAACAGTTAAACTTAGCATTAATGATTTTACACCGCCCCTCCCCATATGTATACACAGTTCAGTGCTGTTCTTCCTAACAATTAATTGCCATTCAATTTAATTGTCATAAGCCTGTTAGCTCTAGGCCTAGGTGTAAAGTTAATTTTAACCTATTGTGAATTTCATCCTTAGACCTTTCTGTGACATGTAGATGGTTCTGGATTCTTAGGTTGATGGAACAGTGTAATGTGATGGAAAGAGCCCTGTATCACATTTGGAGCATATGGGTTTCCAGGCTCTGCTCTTTTTCTAACTAGCTCATGGACCCGATTATATCTGGATAATCTTCTAGCATATTAGTCTCTTCAAATGAAGGATATTCTTAGGCTCCAACTCAAGCTCTACTGTTCTGTGAATCAGGCAAGATGATTTGTGAGGTGTCTTTCATCTCTAGCATTTAAAAATCCCGCTTTAATTTTCATCTCTAGTGGAAAACTTCTCCCTCTGATAAGACATTATTCGTTCATTTGTTTTCCTATTGTATTCCTTAATTTTCTTTTTCCTACCCATGTGCAGAAATACAGAGATTGCTACCATTGAATATCTTCATATGTTTCTTCTTCAATAATGTGGTTTTTCTTTGCTAATGACCCTTCCATTTTTTTTAAATAAAAGTTCTTTTAGGCATCTATTCTTCTATTAGCCATTTGATATATACCAGTGGCTATCAGTGCGGTCACACCTTAGAAATGACTGAGCAATTTTCTAAAATATTGGTGGCTTAGGCCCCATTCAAAACCAATTATTTGAGACTAGAGGTCAGACCTGAGAATGAGTATATTTTAAGTTCTACAGGTGATTCTAATATTAGCTGAGTTTAAAAACTACACTAACATACACTGGTCTCCTTAGAAACTCACATGATTACCTATCAATTGTTTTATAAATATGTATTATTTTTCTAACAACTAGCTAAAAGTACAGAGTTTAAGCCATAGGTTTGAAAAGAAACATGTTTAATGAGAAAACAGAGATTTAAAATATTTAAGCCATAGTGTATTCCTATGAAATATTTCTCTGATAAATATGTGAATATTAGAGAAAGGGATTGTCAAAATTTTTCCCAAGATAAGTATAATAGAAGTAAATATGTTTCCTGGGTATTGGGTAAAATAACTAAAGGATTAGGCAGAACCAATCAAAGGTAGAAATGGGTTGCTAAGCATCTCACTGCAGATAATAACCTTCTTCATTTCAGTGGCCCCATCCTCTTTTCAATTTTCTAGGTGGTTGTCCCTAGAAATGCTCAAACAGCTCTTGAGGATGGCAATTGGTAATACTCTTTTTCTGTCCTATCTTAATGTAAACATGTGCCATATTGTCTAAATGAAAAACAGGACCTTCTTTGGTGGCATTTGGAGAAAGGACAATGCATCAGTCTCGGACATACTCTGCACCAAGGTGACACATTCTAAGTAGGTATGCAGAGCATGACTTCCCGTCAGAGGCGTGGTGGCTAAGAACCTAGGCAGTAGGAAGCGAGAGACACCCAGATCCTGAACTGTCCCCTTAGGAATAGACTTGTCAATCTGTTCCTTACTTTTGATTAACCTGAAAAAGATCTTCAATATATAAACTGTTAATGTTTCCCCCCTCTTACGAATTGCCTTTAGAATAAGAATGATTTTTTCTCCTTTAAAATAACTTCCCAAGCCTAACCTACATGAAATATTTTCTTTAAATTGAAGATCTAAATGGCCACCATTTAGCCAAAATGGCATTTTCATATTAGAAAATCTTGCTATTCTTTTGGAAAGTTTGCTTTGGGTGTGATTAGTACTTTGCGAGAACTCCACTGTGGAAAATACAGCAGTGCTAAGCGAGCGTGACTATCCATTCAGATCAGTATGTGACGGTGATAGAAAGTGCAGAGCATACCTAATCCAGCTAACTATGCCCCTGACAAATGCAGTGTGAGCACTGTGTCATTGGTGCCTTTCCTTTCTTTATTTGCATTATCCATCAGGACAGCCCATAAGGGAATGCCTGGGAACCATGGAGCTCTCTGTAATAAGCCACAACACTAATGAGGCATAACAAATTTAGCGAGTATCATGTATAATCTTGATCTCTCATTGACACTATTACCCATATAGATTCCACATTGCCATTTGTTACCTGCCTAATGCAGATAAAACGAGAGGGTGTAGCTGAGCTATTCCTTTCACACTTAAACATTTTTAAACAGATTGTCATCCTCCAAGACAAAAACTCAATAGTTCTGCCCCTCTGTTTTTGCTGCTGCTGCCTCTCAGCAGGGTTGGCTGGCTGTTTCTGTAGAAGGTCAGCCAGATTTTGTCTTTCTCACAGTTTCAGTTTCCTCTTGGGATTGAGGGTCTAATATATTTCTGTAACACACCAACTGAACCCAAGATAAACAAGTGCCCAGAGAAACATGGCCCTAGTATATGCCTCTCTTTAGTTCAACAATTTAAGAATCAGATGTCTGCAGTGATCCTTGTCCGTAGGAATTGTTCAGCCTCAGCCAAAGGGAGGAGGCTGCAGTGAGGTCCTGTGTCAATGATGAGACTTTGGACATTAAACAATAATAATTTATAAAGAATCTATGCATATTAATTACTATTTCACAGAAATTTTAAAAAAACATAAATTCATTACCCTTTAGACGACCTTTTGGGAGGAGTCAAAGGTTAGTTCCATTTTATAGATGGATGCATTTTCTAGACAGAGTCATCATCACAGGAAAAGAAGGGGATGTGTACATTCTGACTCTTAGCTCTGAAACTTTCTGTAAAAGGGGAGACAATCATAAGTATGCATACGTATGAGGAAAACGTCAAGAGATCATGAAAATGTACAGGTCCCTTATTTCTCTCATTCTGATGAAGTCTTTGGGATAAATTTTATCTTTATCTCAGCTCTAAGTTTTTCTCTGCCAAGAAATCTGTACTGGCTAAAGTGTTTTATGTAAATTCAGACTCAGGAATGAAAAAAATTGTAACACATATCTTCATTCCCTCCAAATCCTAAATTTTAAAATAAAAAAATAGATATTTTAGTTAATTGCAAATCTCCTTGATCACACTTGATCAACAAACTGAAAGGAGTTAAACTAGGACAAGATACCAAAGGGAAGAATGGAAAGTGCTAATCACGTTAGTTATAATTAAACATTTGTCAAGCTTCCCATCATGGGAAGTGGCCACATACCCAGAAAAAGTACCTATGACTCAGAGCCTTTGCTCCCTTTTCACCTATTATATATTGATTTGCTTCAGTGAAAATTCTTATTTTGGAGTTCTGGGTGTTTGGAGTGGAGTGAGAGGAAGAAAAGATGGGACAGAAGTTTACAGACATAATATTGTCTACTTACTGGTTTTACCTGGTACTAGTTCTCATTTCATAAATTCAAATTATCATTTTCATTATGTTGCTGGGTATATAATTTCCATGTATTTTTTTCCTTTTTAACACACTCTTGGTATTACTGTATTATTTATCGTTTCTCTATTGCTTCTTTTTGTGTTTAATTATTTCTCTTTAATATTTATGGCTATTGTATGCGATGGTAATTGGGATTACAAATCTTGTGGTCTCTTAGTTTAATGATATGATGAAGAAAAGCAAAGTATGTTGAAAACTAGCATTTATTAATGATCTTTAGTCTACATTCAAGATTAAGTTAATAAATTAGTAGTATTGGCAATTTTTCTGTGATTCTATAATGCAGATTATTAAAGGCTGAAACAGATAAGGTGCTTCATCAACTATTGTATTATATATTATCTAAAGTCAACTGGAAAGTGACTTTGAGAGCTGCCCTCAGGTTTCAGGGTTGAATGGTTAGAACAGTTTGTTTTTAAGGTCAAAATTGTTCTTAGATGATAGCAGGTCTACTTTTATTGCAAAAGCATAAAAAAGAATGAAAACAAAAATTGTCTAGTGTTTTAAAATAAGTTGGCTGATGGAGTTACTTTTGTTGAAACAAAGATTTAATGGTATGTAACTGCAGCTGCCTCCCAAGGACCAGCATCACTGGTACAAGACTTATTCTTCAGTCAATAAATTGCCAAATAATTGTTGGAGGCCTACTATGTGCATGGATCTGGAATAATTACTCTGGTGAATTCGGAGAATAAGATGAATTATATGAACATCTACTGACAGAGGCTGGTGTAGGTAGCAATCTTAAAAATAAGTTTAAAAAAAGATGTGAGTTTCTCCAAAAAAAAAATTCATATTCTTTTTTTCTGGACTATAGTGTTTTCATAATTATGGTAGTTCGTTAAGAAGCACTTGTGTGCATGTTATGTGTGTGTGTGTGTGTGTGTGTATCTCTAGGGAGAAAGCAGACTAAATTAATAGAATAAACAAACATAAGCAGAAATTTTGAAAGCCTCAAACATTTAAATTAAGTCAAGTCTGACCTTTATTTAAGGTTTATCATCTACTTCCTATTTACTTGTATGTGTCTATTAAGCAATGTTTCATTGCATATTTTATCACTTAGACATGTTGGATAGAATAATTTGCCAGCTAGCAAGGAAGGGACAAACTTGAAGATCTAATTGTTTGCTTTGGTATTAACAAAACATAATTGCATTTTGACTAAGAAATATGCTTACTCCACCAATTTGACTGTGAGATAAGTTTTTTTAAAAACTGAGCTAACAGAAATTCAGCTAAAGTTGTTTCAATAAGCGTTAATTCTTTTAAAATTTCACATTTCAAATGTTTATCAGAACTCTATTAATTAGAATTAGTAGTCTTAAAATGAATAAATTTTGCTTTTTATGAAACAAATAGCCATATGATGTAAAATGTAGCAGCCTACTATAATTGAATATATTAATTCTTTTGAAATGAAAGCACTATTTTTAAAAAAGAAACTGGACTGCTCACTGACAAAACTCTCTTAAAGATATATAGCTATGAGTGTTCCTGTCTCTCCGCATCCACGCCAACATGTATCATTTTGGGACTTTTTGATAAAGGCCATTCTCACTGGAGTTAAGTGATATCTCATTGTGGTTTTGATTTGCATTTCCCTGATGATTAGAGATGTTGAACATTTTTTCATATGTTTGTTAGCCATTTTTATATCTTTTTTTGAAAAATTTCTATTCATGTCCTTTGCCCACTTTTTGATAGGGTTGTTTGATTTTTTTCTTACTGATTTTCCTGAGTTCTAAATAGATTCTTGTTATCAGTCCTTTATCTGAGTGAAGTATCCCAAGAACGGAAAAATAAGCACCACATGTACTCACCAGCAAACTGGTTTCCCTGATCATCAACTAAGTGCACATTTGAGAATAACACCAATTGAGTATCGGACAGAGGTGGGGGGTGGGGGAAGGGGACGGGTTTATACCTACGTGATGAGTGCGATGTGCACTGTCTGGGGAATGGACATGCTTGAAGCTCAGACTCAGGTTGGGGTGGGGGGCATGGGCAATACATATAACCTGAACTTTTGTACCCCCATAATAAGCTGAAATAAAAAAAAGATATATAGCTAATGTATTCTTCTTTGAATTGACATTAGCAGAAATAAAAAGAAATATTATTTAGAAACAGGCAATTCTCAGGTTTCATATAAGAATTCAATGGAAATCAATTTCACTTTAACTTTTTTGTGAACTAAGTAGGATATTCTGAAGAATTATCGGAAAAACTACCAGAGAATCTACTTAAAAATAGATTTGAATTATGCTGAAATCCAGAGTTTGGGAAAAAAAACACAACAGTTTGAACACATGGAAACCAGTGTCAGTTTATATTCTAAAAATGCAACGGGATTTATTTCAGCTCAGGTCCACAGGCCACCATTGAGTGTGTGTACTACTGTATGGTAGTTTATAAGAGGGTTCATTTTAGAACTTTAAAAAATATTTTATATTTCTTCATATTAATTTGGGAAAAGGCTACAGCATCATGTCTGGAACCCAAGAGCAACAGTGTTATTTTTATAAGTAATATTTCAATATGTTTAATAGATTTATAATTCCCAATTTACTTACTTTAAATAATATTCAGTGTAACAAAATTCTACTATACTTATAAAATTTGTCACTCTGTTGTGCTTTAGTGGAGAAAGCATTTGACCTGGCATCAGAAATGCTGGAATCTTGACCAGATTCTATAACTAAGTAATTCTGTGACTGCAGAATTCTGTGACTATGAGCCTGTTAGGCTCTGGAGTGGCTGGGAAGGCAGGGTGACAAATCAGGGCTGTGCCGATGCCTGAGTGCTCTATGCTGGGCTATTCTCTACAATCATATTGTATACTTGATAATTCCAAGTTAATGAGGTACACTGGCTAAGATGAGGGGTCCCCAGCATACTTTCAGATGACTCTAAGTGCAAGAGTACTAGAGTCTTACAAATATACAGCTGGGTTTGGGGGGAGAAATTTTAGGTGCCGGAGGTCTGATGTGACTTCTCAGCAGATTTATCATCCTCAGTGTGGTCCAATGATGAGGTCTGTTTGAAAGGAACTGTAATGGTACATCCCCCTCTGCCACTGGACGGTATTGCTGATCTCTGTGTGTATCATAATTGTGCTGACTTTTTTGTATTCTTAAAAGAGGGATCATGTTGGAGTCAACCCAGTGTTTCTGAGTATGGGTCCAATTTCTTTATCAGTCTGAAGTCGTTGCTATTGAAGTTTGTCAAAACAATGGTTGTACAATGACCTCTGAATTTGTCTTTTACTTTCCATAGGCCTTAAATTTAGCCTCTTCCCCTTTACAAAATATGATGATTGGGGCTGGGCACAGTGGCTCACGTCTGTAATCCCAGTGCTTTGGGAGGCTGAGGCAGGAGGATTGCTTAAGTCCAGGCATTTAAGACCAGGCTGGGTAACATAGCAAGACCTTGACTCTATTAGAAAAAATAAAAATTAAAAAAGCCTGGGTTGGTGGCATGCACCTGTAGTCCTGGTTACTTGGAGGTTGAGGCAGGAGGATCAATTGAGCCCAGGAATTTTAGGTCACTGTGAGCTATGATTGTGCCACTGCACTCCAGCCTGGGTGACGTGGCAAGAACCTGTCTCTAAACTAATAATAGTAATAATAATAAAATAAGATGATTGGGTCTCTGGGTTGCTTTTCAGCTCATATATTCTATTGCTGTCCAGGTAGAAAATCCGCATTTGTAGAGGAATAAGTTATTTTTTCTATATCCTAACTCACATTTCATGCTGTATCTGTCTTGAGATGGAAAGGTCTAGACTGCCACTGATTTCCAGAAAAGTCTGAGTGCTTCACATTGTCCTTAAGTATCATGCTGGGATCTGGATGCACATTGGCCAGATATCAAACTCTAATATTTGGGTTGAACCCATGGGCTGACTTCTGTTTCCTCTCCCAGTTTGTGTTACTAGGTATATTTTTCATTCTAGAAAAAGTGATATCAGCCTCTAGGTGTCCTTTCAAACTAGGAACGCCTGCACTATAAAATAGCACTATTTGTTAGCATAGTGGGTTTTCTGGCCTAGCACACGGAAGACTCTCCATGCCTTATTTATCCTCTGTGTTTTTGCTCTAGTCATTGAGCAAAGGAAGTGTTCTGAGGAAGAGCAGGAGCCGTGTCAGCATCGATAAATTTCAATCAGGAGGACACACAGAATCAGTCTGGGTTTAGAAGAAAAAAGTAGAAAACATGCTAGTATTTAAACTAAAGAGATTTAGTACAGAAATTGGTTATATGGGTATTGTAAGAGCAAAAAAATGGAAGATGAGGTAATGCAAAAATTAGTAACCACTTCTAGACAGGGAAACCCAAAGAAAGAGGTGGGGTTACCAAAACCTGGAGTGTGGAAGGAGGGCCAGTGCTTGTGGCACTGGGACCCTGCAGGAAGAGCTGCTGTGAACACTTCTGGGGAAATGGAAGCCTCAGGAAGCAGCCTGGTGGAAGGGATCCAGCCACTTCCAGGGACCAGAAACAGAAGGAAAAGTGAAAGAGGTAAGTGATAAGAACAATAGCTCCTCTTCTCACTACTTCTGATTTCCCAGCAGTGGTTTCTATTAGTGAAACTTAAGAGACAGTGAGCTGGCAAAGGGACTTGGACATATAGTTTTCCCATTTTCAGCCCCAGCATTACAATGTATAAAAGGGTGAGCAGAAGACAAAGAGAAAATAGGTAAATAATGGCCACAGCTCACATGTGCTGCTAACAATGCTATATATTGTCTTCTCCTTTTCCTTGTTTGAGAAGCTTGAAATGTCCTTGAGATAAGAGAAAATAGAGGAAAAAAGTTAATACATGTCATTGTGAGAGTCTCTGCTGCGTCCACATACATTCTGTGTCTTATTGAAAAGAATGAGGGATTAAAGTGAAAGGTCCAGATACCTTCCATAGACTTGTTGGGGCTGACCCTGGAAGACTATATGTGCTGGGCTTTGTGAAGTGATTCTATAGACTTCTGAATGCATAAATTCAGCTGTCTGTGAAACAATGTAGCCTCTGGCCTGGACACTGAAAGACTGTACCCAACATTTATTAATCAAATTTATAAACAGACAAGCCAGCAGCTGTTTCTCTTATTTGACACTGTAGTTTATATTTAATAAAAGTACAATGTTGGCTGAACAAGGACTTTAGACAACTCTAAATACATTTTTAAAACTTATCTCTTCTAAGCTGTTTACATATCAGAAAAAAGAAAATAGGAGAAAAAAATAAATAATAAAATAAAAAATAAAACTTATCTCCTTTATGGTCATTCTTCATAGTTAATTTTATACCTTCTGAATGCAGTTCAAACTTTTCAGGATATTCTCATGAGGTCTTGCATCTAAATGCATGCAAATCCCCGTATAAAGATGTAGACTGATCCACATTACCTCAGTATAATAAACTGCTAAGAAATGACCTTAAAAATATGTTAATGAAATAAATTCACTCCGAAATTTGGAGTATAATGAATGCAATTATGGGAGATTTAGATAATTTACTTAACAGAATGTACCTATTTCCACCTCTATAAAATGAGAATAATAATGTATCTACTACATCAAATTTTTGTGAACATATTAAATGAGTTGATACATGTAACATGCATACAACAAAAGTCCTAGTCATTAGATAGGCGGTATCTCCAATGCAGAAACCAAAATGATGAAATGTGTATTTCCAACTGATCTTAACTGCTTGTCCATGGTTGGGTTTGTAGAGTTGTTTAGGGATGATCTAGAAGAGCAAGATCAGATTTCAGATGGTATCTCTGGGACTATCAGATACCCCAGATTGGCCCCCTCAACCTCCCTGTCCTGAAGGCTTTAGGCCTTCAATATTCAGCTTCTCATTTTCTGAGAACAGCAATGACTTCTGATTGGCCTGCTCCTTGTTGGAGTTACGTGTCAGATGGGAAACATTATCACACTAATAACTTTGCTCATTAGAAAAATCCCTCCACCCCTCCTCTTTCTTCCCTTTCCCAACCTAAATCTTTTCTTGCATGTACATGTGTGTGTGCTCCTTCATTTTCATCCACCACAGGACTGCTGAATGTCTCTGCATAACATTTGGAATGTCTTTGTCCTCACCTCACACACACTCACTAGCCACAAGAAATTCCAAGACAAATTATGCAATGGCTTCTTAATGTCCCATGAACTCTAACCAGCACATAGGTGTATTTACATGGCTTATAATTAAAATCAATACCAGCCACCAATATGGTGCAAATGAATACAAGCAGTCAAGCACATCTGGAGGGTGAGTGATCTGTTGGATCATTTCATTCCTTTACAGCGACAAGTTAAATTTAGTTATAAATTCCTTTGAAAACTTAGCTCCTTTATTATATTTTAACCAATGGGAAAGAATCAAATCTCCTGCTGGTGGAAAAACAGATATATTAAAGTAAGTAAAAGTATTTCTAGAAAATATTGTGGACATATTTAAGTTGATATTAAATCCCTAATGTTCGTGGTTGTTGAAGAAACTCGTGTTTATAGTGCTTAGTTTCTCCATTTTATAAAGTAACTATTGTATTAGATCTTGAATGAAAAGATGAAACCGTTTAGCCTAGATTAAATTGTCAGGTCATTAGTACTAATTTTATTCATGAAACTATATTCATGGAAAGGAAATAGCTGCGTATCCTCCATGTGAAAACCTTGCTGGGATCTCATTTCCTTCACTGCTGTCTGTTGGGGATCTGGCATCACCGGCCAGTTCCTCACTCTCTCCCGGCTCTAGCTGTCAGTGGACAAACACTTCCTGCCTGCCCATTAGACCACTTTGCTGTTCCTTACTCCACGGTGACTCTGATTCAGCCTGATCTTCTAGATTTCTGGCCCCAGTTCGCGTGACCTCAAGAACCTACTTGCTCACTCTCGCCTGGAGTGACTCCTTGGCTTCTGAACCCTCAACTTGCCCTGACTCACTTCTAGCTGCAAAATCGGAAGCCAGATTTCCAGGCACTGACCTCCGGCAGATCTGCAATGATGAGCCAGCAGCCTGTCTGGCTCTGCCTCAAACTCCTGCCCCACTCCATCAGATTTCTCCAAAGATGTTTCAGTGTAGTGTTTAAATTTGAAACAATGGGACAAACATAATAATGCAAGTGACTGTGTCAGTGGCTGGCCAGCTGGTCAGGGACAAAAGAACTCACAGGATATCTTTGCCTAGTAACTTCACTGAGGCCCAGGGACAGCCAAGGAAACAGATGTCATGGAAAGTCACCCTTTTATTCTCATTTATATCTGTAGCCCTGTCTCGCTCATTTCTAGTTTTATTTTTTCTCTATCTCTATATTTTTCTTATTTAGATTAATTATTTACCTCTTTTATTAGTCTTTGAAATAACCTATTATGGTATTTACTTCTCTTGTTTCATCTATTTCATTAATTTTGTTATTTATTACTTTTATGTTACTTTTTCTCTTAGTTAGTGACTTCCTCTTTTTCTTAGTTATTTAGAACACAGACTTTGTAGCCAGACTTCCCAAGCTATAACCCCGGCTTCACTGACTACTAACCTTGGATGAGTTATGTAACCTCTCCTAAGTCAGTTTCCCCACCTATGAAATAGGAACAATGATAAACTTACCTCATCAAGTTGATGTTTGGATTCGTGGCTCCTTTGAAATCATATTAGGCCAACCACCAGAATTTGTTATTTAATCTCATCATAAAAAACATATATATTAGTTTATCACAAATTATTTTATAAATATGTCATTAACTATAATTCAATTTAATTTTTTACATCACCTTTTAATTAATTTACACACCTACAACATTTATTTCGAGTTGGACTGTATAGGCTTCACCAGTCTGCTGGAAGTTTCCGAGACACAAACAAGGGTTAATGAAGTCCTGTCTTAAAGAATGGCAGATGAGCATGTAAGATCTTTGGATTAGCCCTAAGAATGCCCTGAACCATTGTTTCTCCTCTGGAGTATTACATGAGAGAAATAAATCTCTCTTTTTCAGGCTATTGCGTTTTGGAGTATAGCATCAAAACATGTACTCTAACTAACACCCTAACTCTAAAACTTTCCATGTATGCAGATATCTTATTTCACTGAAAGTGCATGCAATTTGGGCTGGGTATAGTATTCTTGGACTGCATTCCTCCCTAATCCCCCAGCCCAGCCAGTAATTTGTTAACATTATTCTACCACCTTCTAACATCTACTGTTTCAGGTCAGAAGTATTATACAATGCCAGTCCGATCTTTTTTCCCTTGGTAAGTAATTTCTTTATTTTGTTCAGAGGCTTATTCCAATTTTCCCTTGGACTTTAGACTCTAAAGATTTTACAGTTGAATGTATTTTCTTACCTCCCTCTCTGGAATTAAAAAAGCCTTTTCTGCAAACATGCTTTTCATCTGTTTCGGATAATTTTCTTTTTTTCTTTTTTTTTTTTTATTTTTTATTTATTTTTTTTATTTGCTGCAGGTCCTCAAGGGGGAAGATAATTTTCTTTTATTATTTTTATTAACTTTGTCTCTTTTTTTCTTCTTAGGAGTTAAATCATTTTCATGTTAGGTTTCTTGACTCTATCTTGTATTTACCTTAACTTCTCCTCTAATGATTTTTAACTCTATTTTTGCTCTGTATTTGAAATGTTTCTTCTTCTTATTTGATTTTCAAAACTGACCATCTTCTATTTTAATTTATCTACAGACTTTTTAGCTTTAATATCATGTTTCTTTTCTCTTTGGGAACTCTTCCTATTTTTCCTGTACTTAGTATTTTAATGTATGTTATAGGAAAAAAATGGAAAACATGATGACAGATGAAAGATTTTAGCAGAAAGAAACTGTAAAGAAAAAAAAAGAATCAAGTATAAATTCTAGGAATGAAAACACAATATCAGAGGTGAAAAATTCCTTCTATGGGGAGATCAGCAAACTGGACACAGCAGAGAAAAGAACCAGTGGACTGGAAGTTAGGTTAATAGAAATTAAACTGAAATACCATGAAGCAAAAGAGTAAAATAAAAAACAGTCAAGAGCATCCAAAATCTGTGGAAAAATATCCAATAGTTTAACTCACATCTAATTGGAGAGCCAGATATAGAAGTGAGGAAATGGGGCAGAAAAAATATGTGAAGAGATAATGTGCAAAATTTTCCAAAATTAATGAAAGACAATAAACTGCAGATTCAAGAATATCAGAGAAGCTAAAGAAGGAAAAATACAAAGGAATACACACATCCACCTCCCAGTCCAATGGCTAAAATTTAAAGGTAAAAAAATCTTGAGGGCAACAAGAAAAAGAAATATTGCTTGTAGAGAAGCAACCATAAAATTACAACTGAATTGTCTTCAAAAAGCAATAAAAGCCAGAAGACAATAGAAACAGTGTTTTAAATGGCTGGCACACACACCCAAGAACCTACATACACATACACACACACATACACACAACAACCAATAACATGTCACCTAGAATTTTATCCTTTAAAATATCCCTTAATAATAAAGAAGAAATAAATGTGTTTCAGACAGACAAAATTGCCAGAATTTATCATCAGCAAACCTGTACGACAACAAATGAATACAGAACTTTTATATACAGAAAGGACATAGTCTTAGAGAGAAACATGATTCTAAAGAAAGGAATGTAGACACCCAGAAAGAGGTGATAGGTCAATAACATAAAATACCTTAAAAAAATTATCCCTGTTTTTATACATAAATGTAATTAAATCTCCTTTAGAAACTATTGGTCCTTTAAAGTAAAAATATTTAAATGTCAGTATGAGTTTTACAGTAAATATAGAGCTAAAATATAGGACAAGAACACAAAGAATGGGAGTACAGTGATCATATACCCACAAATATGTATATATAGTTATAAAGTTGTCTTTATGACACAATAAAATATTTTTTGAATGTAGAATGTGATAAGTTAAACATGCATATTGCAATGAATAAACTGACAACAAAAAAATAATAAAAAGAAGTATAAACAAAAATTCATTGGAAGAAATTATATGAATACTAAAATTGTTTTATTCACCCCTAAAGAAAAAAAACACAGAGGAATACACAAAGGGAAAACAGAGGACAAATAAAAATAAGATGTCAACATGATAAACTTAAAGATATATCAGTAATTACAGCAAGTGTAGATGGACTAAACATTTAAAAGAAAGAGATTGCCTGATAAGAAAGCAAGACCTAACGATACGCTATTTATGAGAATTTCACCTAAAATATAAATAGATTGAATGTAGAATGATGGAAAACATTTAGCATGTAAACACTAACCATACAAATATCAGGCAAAGTAAACTATGAGATGAAGAGCATAACCAAAAATAAAAAGAATTTCATAATGATAAAAAGGTCAATTAATCAAAAAGAAATAACACTACAAAAGCATATGCATCTGTTAGAGCCTCACAGGGTTCATTGCCTATGGCTCAATCTCAGCCAATACACTGAGACAGCAGGCATCACAGCAGAGGAGTTTAATATCGCAGGCACCATGCGAGGAGATGGGAGGAAGTTCTCAAATCTGTCTCCCCAAGAATTTGGGAGAAAGTTTTTAAGATAGTTTGGTGAACAAAGAGCTAGGCAACTGGACCTGCTAATTAGCTGGGTTTGGGGCAGAATCATAGGAGTGTAGAGATTGTCTTCTTCACTGAGTCCCGTTCTTGGGTGGGGGAGTCACAAGACCAGTTGAGTCAGTTCCCTGGTATTGACCACCGGTCTGGGTGGGCCAGCTGTTCCTCCAGAATGCAGGGCCTGGAAGATAACTGAAAAGCTAGCCTTGGGTTTCACAAGGGTGATGTAATCTATGGGAGCAATGAAGAAAGCTAAGGGTCTTTATGACCATCAGTCTAAGACTCCTGAGTAGTAAGAAATTATGGGAAAGCAAGCTGGGGAACAATGTCTGTTATATAAATATTTCCCTTACCACCTTGTGGTCCTTTATTAATTTTATAAAGGACAGTTTCATATCCAAAAACAAAAATCCCAAATATATAAGGGAAAAATTTTTAGAGAATATAGATGAATCCTCAATTGTAAGTGAAGACTTTAGCTAGCTCTCTCTGTAATTGAACAAGCAAAGATTTAAACTACACTATTACTAAACTTGACCTGATTGATATTTATGGAACCATACACCCAACAAAAGCAGAATACACATTTTTCTAAAGTACAAATGAAATATTGGCCCAGACAGACCACATGCTATGCCATAAAATAAGTCTCAATGCATTTCAAAGGGCTGAAACCACACAGAGTATGTCTGTGGACCACAATGGTGTTAAATAAGGAACCAGTAACTGTAAGATAAATAATACTTTTAAATTAATCATAGGTCAAAGAAAAAATCTCAAAGAAAATTGGAAAATATTATAGAACTTTGAAATATTGAAAAGGAAAATAGAAAAGTGTGTGAAAAGCAGATAATGCAATTTTTAGAGAAAACTACATAAAGTTTTATTTTTATTTAAATATTATATAAAAATAAATGTCAGAAAAATATATAAGGAATTTTCATTAGAAAAGAGGAAACAGGTAAAAACTAATGACTTTTACTTGCACCTGAAAAATCTGGGAAAAAAGAACAAATTAAACATAAAATTGTTAAATAATAAGTGCCTGAAAATGAGAGTCATGCTCAATTGAGGTTTATTAAGCCAAAATTTGAAGATGAACTGTAAAAAAGCACAGCCCACAAAGTATCTGTTGTGGACTGAGCTCTCTGCAGAGGGTTTGAAAAGTTTGCTTTTAAAGGAAAAAGGGGGTACACAGAAAAAAGGAGAGGGGTGAAGGAGGTGAGCTGCGAGGCAACTGATGGTATTCTTGTGAAGTTCTACTAGGTGCTCAGGAAATCTACATAAGATAAGATGAAAATCCCAGAAAAAGAGGGTAGAGGAAATAGTCAAAGTTGTGATCTTCTCAGGGTGGGTAGAAGAGTGATCATATCCATTCCTCAGTTTGCTTCTATGGAGATAAACTTGTAATCAACATTTAAGAGTTTATTTAGGACATAGTCCAAAGGTTATAACTGACATGCACTCATTTTATAGGGGCTGTATATCTTGAAGGTTTTTTTTTTTTTTTTTAGGGTTGAAGAAAATAAGAAATATTTTACCCCCAAATATATTTCTTTGTCATATATTGAGATGGCTTTGGGCAAACAGGGATAAAGCTGTAAGGCTGCCTTGGGGTAGGGAATTTGCATCTGTAGAGAATCTCCTTTAAAAGCAGCCAGGCCCTGCCTACTTGATCTGGGACAGGTTTGCTGAGAGTCTGACACCCTTAAAGATCTGAATAAAAACATTTCCCTGAGGGCTGTTATCAACACGTCCACCTTGCCAGCCAGGCTTCCTTTCTCCCTCCCATAATCTGTTCACCAAAAACAAAAAACAAACAAACAAAAATCCTTGTTTTGTCATTTTCCAAGCCCCTCCATTATTCAAAAGAAGACCCCTGTACCTCCTTGGGGAGCGGCTGGCAGTGCTGTGTGGCTCAGTTCTCAGGGTCAGTTCTCCTTATGGCATAATGAATTTTTTGGGGGGCTGGGGGGGGTCCTGAGATTTTTATTTTTCCTTTACAAAGTAAATATAAAAAAGGAAATAATAAAAATAAGAGTGGAATTGGAGAGAAAAGACAATAGAGAATATCGACAAGGCCAGAATGTGAATCTGATTATTTGAAAAAATTAATAAAAACAATGGACCTTAGCAAGATTTGTCGGGTTGATAATCTTGTCTGTTCTTGGTTCTTAGTATGCTCTTGGCCAAAGAATGACGAGACACACCAAAAACAGGGCAAGCATGAAACGAAGTTTATTGAGGAAGGGCAAGATAGGTTTACAGAGCAAGAGCAAAATGGAGGCTTATAGAGTAAACAAGATACATTTGCCACAGAAGGATGAATCGCCCTCTCTGTTGTAACAAAAGGGGCTCTGATTATGGTCTAGGGTCTTGTTTTATAGTATCTGGATTAGGCTCTCCTCTTGGTTCAGACATTACCACTGAACCACTTTGATGGACAGTTAAGGACATGATAATTATTGTGCCTGGGCTGCCTGGCCTATGGGCTGGGGAATTCCCTGCATTCTTTCGCAGATTAGCAGGGGTTCCTCCTTCCCTTAGGTGTGGCAGTTGCTTGGGGTGGGATTAAAGTGAGGCAGCACTAAAATGGGGTGCCTGCCCTTCTCCTTCTTCCCAGGTGGGGCAATTGCTCAAGACAGCACTAAGGCAAGGCACCCACCTTTGTCCCTATGAAAGCCAGAATCCCTATCTACTTAACAGATTAACTATGAAAAATAAGAAAATATTAGAAATAAAACATGGAACATTACCATAGATTCTGAAGATATTAAATAGATGCTGATAAAACGCTATGAACAACTTAATGCCAAAAAGTGCTATTGTTTAGGAAAAATGGACAATTTCCCTGAAAGATGAAAATTACCAAAACTGACTAAGATAAAATATAAAATATAAGTAGTATTTTATTAAAGAAATGGAATTCGTAATTAAACACTTTCCCACATAGGAAATTCCAGGTCCCTATGGTTTCCTTGGTTATTTTTATCATTAAAGAAGAAATGTTACCAATTGTAAACAAATTCCTTTAGAAAATAGTGGAGGCAGGAATAATTCCAATACATTTTTTTGAGGCCAGTATAACTCTAATTGAAAAATTGGCCAAGATATAGGAAAAAAAAATTATAGACCAATATTTCCCATGAAAAAAGATGAAAAAAATTTAACCAAAATTTTAACAAAATGAATTTATCAATATATACAGAGATAATACACTATGATCAATTTGAGTGTATCCCAGGAATCCAGGATCAATTTAGCATCTGAAAATCAATATATTTAACCACGTTAACAAATTAAATAGAAAAAAAATTATCTTGATAGAAGCACAAGAAAACACTTAACAAAATTCGATATCCATTCATAAAATTATCAGCAAATTAAGAAAAGAAGACAACTCCTATCGTATTTAGACTATGTTAAGAATACTGCAATTCAATAACAAAAAGGCAAACAACCCAAGAAAAAAATTTGTGAAAGATTTAAACAGACACCTGAGAAAAGAATATACGCAAATGGCTAATAAGCACATGAAAGGTGCTTAATATCTTTACTCATCAAGACATTGCAAATTAAATATATCTTGAGATATCTACCAACATACCTACCAGAATGGCAAGTTATCAAATCAAAAAGAGTGAAAACACCAAATTTTTCAGAGAATATAGAACAGCTGGAACTCACATATGTTGGAAATGTAAAATGGTACCATTTTAGAAAACTGTCAGTTTCTAAAAAAGTTAAATACCCATCTACCCTATGATTCAGCAATTTTATTCCTAGATATAGATTCAAGGGAAATGAAAATACTGTCCACAATAAGCTTTGTACAGAAAAGTTCACAACAGCTTTATTCATCATAGCCAAAAAACTAGAAACAGGCTGGGTGAGGTACCTCATGCCTATAATCCTAGCACTCTGGGAGGCCGAGGCGGGAGGATCGCTTGAGGTCAGGAGTTTGAGACCAGCCTGAGCAAGAGCGAGACGCCGTCTCTACTGAAAAATAGAAAAAAATTAGCCGGACAACTAAAAATAGAAAAAATTAGCTAGGTGTGGTGGCACACACCTGTAGTCCCAGCTACTCGGAAGGCTGAGGCAGGGGAATGGTTTGAGCCCAGGAGTTTGAGGTTGCTGTGAGCTAGGCTGACACCACGGTAAACGCAGTTAATGAGGTTTCTACGAAAATTTTCCACAGAAATTTCTACCAAAATTCTGATCATGATGACGTAAGTAATCTCTAAGAAGTTTTGGACTTTCTCTTTTCCCTTTCTTCCTCCAAGCCCTCACCAGACTTGCCCTTAATGTTCCATTCACAGCAATATAGGCTTTTTTTCCCTGCTCCTCTAAACTCTTCCAGCCTCTGCTCATTACCCTGTTACGAAACCACTTCTGCATTTTCAGGTATTTTTTATAGCTACATCCCACTCTCTGGTACCAATTTTCTGTCTTAGTTTGTTTTGTGTTGCTCTAATAGAGTATCACAGACTGGGTAATTTATAACGAAGAAAAATTTATTGGTTCATGGTTCTGGAGCCTGGCAAATCCAAGATCAAGGTGTCAGCATCTGGAGAGAGCATTCTTACTGCCATTCCTCCATGGAGGAAGGGCAAAGAGAAGATGAGAGAGAGAGAGAGAGAGAGAAAGAGAGAGAGAGGGAGGGAGAAAGAGGTGGAGTTCAGCCTTTTATATCAAGCCCACTCCTGCAACAATAGCCTTAATCCATTCATAAGGGTGAAGTCCTCATGGCCTAATCACTTCTTAAAAATCCTACCTCTTAACATTGTTACATTGGAGATTAAGTTTCCAACACACGTTTTTTGGGGGACACATGCAAACCATAGCAATATACATTCATGAAAACTGAATTATACACTTAGGATCTGAGTATTCATTATATGTAATTTGTGCATCAATTTAAAAAATGATAATAACATTATTTACCTTATGAAAGTCACTGTTCTAAGTGTTATTAGTGAGATACCATTACAGAGAATAGAAAAGATCCTTGGTTTTGATAAACAAATAAATCAAATAAAAAGGTCACTACTGAGCATTAAGAAATAAAATAACTGGGATGGTGAATGGTATTCATTTTGATATAATAGACCCCTGGGAAGGTAATGTTTTAGCTGAATTCTGGAGAATGACAAGAAATAATCCATGGAATGTGTTGGGTAAAGCACTTTTTAGGCAGAGACTCTAAAGTGGTTGGGGTATGTCAAAAAAAGGAAAGAGGTCAGGGTATCAGCAATATACTGAGATAGAAAGTGGTATGAAATTATGGAGAGCTAGGCAGGCATCAGATTAATAGGTCCGTTTAGGCTACAATAAAAAGTGTAGATTTTAATCAACATAGCCAGCACTTCTGCTTCTGATGGAATGGCAAGTACTAGATTTACTTTTTTAACTTAAGCAACTATACTACCAAGAAACATACATGAAACAATAGTTTTCAGCATTAGATAATAGGCAAAACAAGACTATACTTCCTGAAAAAGTAGGAAAAAGGAAATAAGCCCTATAATTTTCCATTGCAAGAAACAGAAATTAACACAGTCCCTGTTAGTCTTGCCAAGTAAGAGACAGAAATTGGAGTTTGGGGACACCAAAGTGGATGGAATATTTTTGGCATAGAATATCAAAAAGGAGCGGGCTACACTAAGAGAAAGCAGCATGGACTATAAGAGAGAGATTCTGCAAACCTTTAGTTGTGTACTAATATACATTTTTTTCAAGAGTTCGTGGACTATTCACTAAAATAGACAACATATGGCGAGGGAAAATTGTCTTAGGTCAAGTCAATTGTTTGACCCACCAGAAAGCAGTAGGTCAAACAATTTCTGGAACTCATAATGCACAGGACACAGTGTAGAGTCCTCTGAAGAACAATATCTTAGGTAAAGGGCCGAAATTGGCCCAAGATTAAGGCTGCTTTGGAATCACTTTAACAAAGCTTGAAAGCAAGCCTCAGAAGTATCAAACTTATTCCAAGTAAATTAAGTGAATACCATGAAAAATTCCAATCTATGTAAAGAACAATAGTAAAATCCAGTACCTTTTAAATAAAAATATTTAGCATCCAATAAAAAATAGCTAGATAGGCAAAGAGACCAGAAATTACAAACCATTGTCAGGCAGAAAATCAATAAATAGAAATTCAGAAATAACAGAGATAAAAGGACTTGGCAAAAAAACAAAAAAATTAAAACACTGACTATACATATGCTAAATCAACTCAAGTTGGAAGAGAAAATAAATTAATATGATGAGGATGGAAATGTAAAATGTAATAAAAAACTAAATGGAATGTCTAGAATTAAAATAATATATTTCAAATAAAAAATGAACTACATGGATTTAATAGCAGATTAAGTGCTTCAGAAGAAAATATCTGTGAATTTGAAAACATAAGAATAAAAAAAAATTTGCCAAAATGAAGCACAGAGAGATAAGGACTCAACAAATGAACAGATCATCATGAACTATAGTACATCAAAGTGGAGTGAGAAAGGGGAGAATGGGGAGAAACAAAAAAGAAGAAATATATTAAAAATTTTCCAAATTTGAAAAAAACTATAAGCCTCAGATAAAGAAAACTAATTAAACCCAAGTAACGAAAACCACATAAATAAAAATCATAATAAAATTGCTGAAAACCAGGGATTGAGTAAAAAGTTGTAAAGCAGCCAACTAAAACAATATAATTGTCCAAATGATCAAAGATAAGAATGACAGATTTCTTCTCATGATGTATGCAAGGTAGAAGAAAATAAATAAAGTACTGAAAGACAAAAAGTCAGTCTACAATTTGATACTCAGTGAAATATCTTTCACAACTTAAGGGTAAATAATGACTTTTTTAAGAAAAAAGAAACTGAGGTAATTCATAGCCAGAAGATTTAAACTAGAGATATTTTAAAGGAAGTTCTTCATGAAAAAGGAAATATTAACAAACAGATGGAAACTTGGATTTCACAAAGAAATTATAAACACTATAATAGAAAGTATGTAGAAAATTAGAAGAAAAAATTTTAGGCACAAAAACCTCTTGAAAAGATAATTTATTGTTTAAACTAAAATCAATAACAATGTGTATGGCTTCAATAGCATAGGTAAGTTAATACATGACAAACACACACACACACTTCCCCTCAAAACAAAAACCAGAAGTGAAAATATGAAAGTACATATGAAATGGTATAATATTTGAAAGTATATTGTCATATTAAAAACATTAAACCTAAACCCAAGAACAATAACTAAAATATAAGTAAATTAAAAAAAAGAGTTTATCTGGTAAACCAATGATGGAGGTAAAATGGTATCAGAAAGAAAAACTCAACTGAAAAGAAAGAAGAAAAGGGAAATAAAGAACAGATGGCACAAATAGAAAACAAATAACAATATGATAGAATTAAACCTATAATATTATTAATTAAATTACATTTTAATAATCTAAACACTATACTAACACAATACAGCATAGATTGTCTGATTGGATTAAAAAAAGCAAGACCCAACTATATGCTGTCTTTAAGAAACCAATATTAAATATCAAAACACAGGTAAGAAGGAAAATGATGGAGAAAGATATACTATGCTAGCACTAATTTTAAAAAAAAGCTTAGAAGGGCTATGTTAATAGCAGACAAAATAAATTGCAAGACAAAGATTATTTTCAGGGTTAAAGAGGAGCATTCCATTATAATAAAGAAACCATTTATCAAAAGAATGAAAATATGGTAGATATGTATTCACCAAACAACAGAGCTTAAGCACATAGAAAGACAGAACTAATAACAAATAAAATAAAAAAGAAAAACAAAGAAATCCAAAATAATAGTTGGGAATTTCAACATGCTTATCTTAGTATGTGATAGAACAATTACATAGAATATCAGTAATGGTAAGAAAACTGGAACAACACTTTAAAATACCCTAAACAAACGTATATTTATAGACCAATCTATCCAAAAACAGCAGAATATACATTCTTTTCAAGTGTTCATGGATTATTCACTAAAATAGACAGCATGTGGGCAATATAACATGCCCCAATAAATTTAAAAGTATGTCCAGTAACCATAACAGAATTAAACCTGAAATTAATAACAGAAAAATATCTGTAAAATCCTCACATATTTAGAAATTTAAAAAAGTATTTTTAAACAACTCAAAGATGAAATCATAAGTGAAATTAGAAGTATTGTACTAAATGAAAATAAAAACACAATCTATTAAATTTTTTGTATGCAGCATGGAAGGAATTTTATAACATTAAATGCTCATATTTTTAAAATAATTATATAAGCTAGAAACAAGAAAGAGTTAGACAACTTAGGGCAGAAACCTTGAAGGATACAACTATCAAAGCTCACTCAGGAAGAATTAGATCACCTAAATAGTCCCTACATCTATTGAATTTGTAATTATAAATCTCACGAAAAATTATAGGCTCAAATGGCTTTACTGTTGAGTTCTACTAAATATTTAAGGAAGAATTAATACCAATTTTATACAAACTCTTTCAGAAAATAGAAGAGCAGGGATCATTTGCCAGTACATTTTATGATGCCAGGATTATCCTGATGGAATAACCAGGGGGAGAATCACATGAAAGGAAACTATAGAAAAAGAACCCTTATGAACATAGATGCAAAAATCTGTAACACACGTTTAATCAATTGAATACAGCAATACATGTTAAAGGATTCAACACAATTGAGTTGGGTTTAACTAAAAAAATGCAAGCTTGATTTAACATCTAGAAATCACTTAATGCAACCCACCTAATAGCAAACTAAAAACAAAACACCAAAAATAAAAACTCAGTTAGATAAGAAAAATGCATTAGACAAAACACAGTATCTATTCACATTAGAGATTCTCTGCATACTAGGAATAGAAGGGCACTTCTTTGACCTAATAAAGAGCATCTAAAGAAAACCGGCTATCATCATACTTAATTAGGAAAGATCGAATATTATCCTTTCACAACTGAAAAAAAAATGGCAAGAAAAATCATTTACCACCTAAAGATGCTGGAAATGAGAAAACAGCTTTATTTTTGAACCCAGCAAGTTGTGGCTTATTTGTATTATATCTAAGAGGTTTTTGCTTTGTTTGTTTTGTTTTGTTTGTGTGTGTGTATTTTTTCTCCTCTTTCTCCACTCTCATTTTATTATAGGCAGCTAGAGAAGCTAGGAAGAAGCAACTTCAACATTCTGCCTGGAAACTTCTTTAGCTAAATCGTCTAGTTCATTAGATACATTTCTATTTTTCATATTAGTGCAAGCAACAGTGTTGCTAAAATATCTGCTGCTATGTAGCAGGTGTCTTTCCTTCAATTTCCAATAACTTTTTCCTCACTTTCCTTTAATCCCTCACCAACAGCCTCCTCAAGGCCCTTCTAGCATCTGCCTACAGTTCCTTCCTAAAGCCAATGCCACATGCTTCAGTTATTGTTACAATTGCACTCCAGTTTCAGGTGGTAAAATCTTTTTAGTTATCTACTGTTTTGTTGTCCAATTTATTTCAAGTAATCAATTATTCCAAATATAATTGTGTAAAATAATATTTATCATCATCATCATCATGATTTCATGGCTTTGGGGTTAACTGAACTAAGCTAGGTATGTCTTACTAAGATTTCTCATGTAAATGAAATCAGACAGTGGCTGGGACTGGAGTCATCTCAGAGACTTCACACATAGGTCTAGTTTGTTGATACTAACTGTCAGGTGGGACCTCAGCGGGGATTATTGACCAAGAAACTTTACCTGACCTCTCCATGTGATCTGGCCTTCACAGCATAGAGGGTAGTTTTTAAGAACAAGAGTTCCAAACAGAGCCACAAGGAATCTGTACCACCCTGTCTATAGTAGCCTAGGAAATCATGCAGTGTCACTCCTTTCTGCATTCCAGTTTTTAGAAGCAAGTCTCTTAAGGCCCTCATATTCAGGGGGAGAGGAATTAGGATCCATCTCTCTCTTTTTTTTTTTTTTATTTCAGCTTATTATGGGGGTACAAAAGTTCAGGTTATATATATTGCCCATGTACCACCCATTCCCCCGAGTCTGAGCTTCAAGCGTGTCCATTCCCCAGACAGTGGGCATCGCACTCATCACGTAGGTGTCTCTTGATAGAAGGAGTATGACAGAGTTTGAGGGCAGTTTTAAAACAACCACTCTCCAGCATAAATTAGAAAGGTTGCAACTGAAAAACAGTACTGGGAACCTGAACATTACACATATGCTCCTTCATCTACTGCTACAAACCTGGGATCCAGAAAGAACTGAGGACAATACTACAGTAGAGGGGGCACCATAAGGACTTCCTCATGGCTCCAGTTCCTATGCCAGCTCCAGTTTACATCTGTGTACTATCTGGCTCCCTACATCCTATATCTGTCTTTTCCCATCCTCACTGTCATAAGTCCTCACAACAAATCTCTGCTATAATCTCCGTGCCCCTTGGTCCTTGAATAGGAGAAATTAAAGCATCTCCAGTTCTGGGGCTTTACATTAAGTTTGCCCTCTTTCTGGCCCCTCTCTGATCCTGAATATTTATGTCCCTGTTTCCCAGTGTCTAGGCCCAGCTTTGTACCTTGGCTACAGGAATGAGGTCCTTGTCTTCCCTCTCATTTCTTGCCTGTTTTCCTGCCTCCCAGCCCCAGTTGTTGTAAAGACAAAAGTCTCCATCTGACTCCACCTGAGTCCCGTGCCTGGGACTCTGTTTGCTACCACCGACATGCCTTGGTCCTGTGCTCTGCCCATCTGCCAGGGAGCCCCTACGGCTCACCTCTGGCCCTTCTATATGCCAAGCACCTGCCTGCCTGGACCTTCAGCTTCTACCTGTTGCCAAACTCCCTGAACAGCAGATTCTGCCATCATTTTGGACTTCCCCAGCTGCTGGGACCTCCTCCAAAAGACTGTTTATTCTCCAGGTCTGGCCTTTTCCCACCATATTCCTAGTTCTGATGTGTACCAGAGAGCATTTGACTTTCTCTCTGGCTGCCACTGCCTTCTTGTCACACCTATGATCCATGTCCAGTGAGATCTATGGAAGCACCTAGAAAAAAAATATTCATTGTGTCAGAATCAGTCTGACGTCACTCCTTCTGTTAAAAACTGATATGCAATTAGTTCTATTTAGCCATCATACAACGTGTACATATTTCAAGACATCATCGTGTACATGATACATATATACAATTTTTACTTGTCAATTAAAAACATTAATTAATTAACTAATTAAAAAATGTATATGGTCTCCAACTGCACCACTTCCTCTATTGTTTAATCTCTAAGAAAATTGTCTGCTCTGACCTTCCTTGACTGGTCCTTGGTCTTCCTCTCCTTTGGCTCGCTCTTGTCCACCAAGACCTGCAAACGCCATGCATATGGCCTAATGCCCTGGATTTCAAATCCTGGTTTATCTCACAGTTTAGTAGTTATCTGGTCCTCAACACTCGGATTTCAACATGTGTACTCAGCTTTCTGGTCCCTGCCTAGCCAGTCCTACTAGCTGTCACTTCTAGTTGGGTTTTCTTATTACAGCTGGAGAAGGGAGGAGCAAGTGAAATTAATTTGCTTCTATAATATAAACTCTGTTTATGTTCTTTGTATATAATTTAGATTTAACATGCATAATAGAAAATAAAACATTCACTAAATTTTCCTTGACTCCATTCCACTTAAGGGAAGCTTGAGAATTTGATTCTAGATTTATTATATGTTACGTTTTTTTTTTTTCCTAAGACTGCTCAAAACTGGCATGAATTCTTGATGGGGGGAATAATATAGTTAGCATGTTTATAAATTAACAGTCAAGGAGGTGTACAAACCTGAAATTATTCCCACAGGAAGCAAGTTGCTGGCTCTGACATCTTCTCTTTCTTAGCATGCCAGAAACAGATGTTGACAGTTCTCTCATTTGGGGAATATATCCAGAAGGATGAATATTACCCTTGAGAAACACAATATACTGTACATGACTTCTTCTAAGCAAAGAAGTAGTTTATTTAAGCTTAGAGAAAGTACATACTGACAACCTGTGCAAAGAAAGGAAAGAATGCCATAAAGCAATCTAAAAGCTTAGCCAGGACTCAACTTCATGGAAGTTTTCTAGGCCAGTTGAAAGGGGGAATTGATATAATGCTTAGAGGGCCGCAGATGGAATCAGACCTAAGAGACCAAAGTTCTTTCCACACAAAGCCAGTATTCTCTTGAAAGTAAAAAATATCAGTCATCCAGCTGGCTGTTTTGCCCACGTTTCACAAAGAAATCCAATTTCCTTTAACAAATTAAAAAACTATAATTAACCTGTTTTCACTTAAATCAAAAGGTATTTACCAGGAACTTCTCGTATATGAAACATTTTATAGGCTATGTTTGCAGATATGCATAAAAATGGTATATGACCGTTCCTATTTTCAAGGATTTCAAAATATAAATTGCTAGATTGTGAAAAATAAGTCTGAAAAATAAGAAGTCTGAAAAATGAAACTAGTTTGGCTAATTTGTCTACTGCTGCCAGAAAATCTAGCCTACATTTTAATTATAAGGCATTCTTAGAATAGATAGCTTTTTTTTTCTTTTAATGTAGCATTCTGATTTTGCTGGGGGTTGGATATCTGACACGCGACTCACAGAAATGTGTCTGCGTTGTTGAATGAATGGAACCATATACATATTGGGAAAGAAATGAAACAGCTCAGAGATTCCAATAGATGGGGACAGGGCCGAAGCCGCCAGAGCCCAGTGGTATGCAGCAATCAGAGATGGGACGACTCCCTTTGAACAAAAATGTCACGCTGACCTGGTGGAGGAGATGGCAGGATGCAAACCCTGCAAGTGGTATCTGGCAGCTGCTCTCAAAAGGACAGAGTCAATGTATAATCAGGGTGACCTGAAACCGCCAATCACACACCACTGTCTTCAGGGACACAAGGCTCCTGCGTTTTCAAATATGCAATACTGCCCTTCTCTGCTCATCAAGCAGGAGAAACTTGGGCATCCTGGTGTCAGTGGGCATCTTCACATAACCACTTCAGGGCCGCTGAGCTGCTGGTCTGTGTGGCTTTGATGCCTGTGGACAGAACCCTACCTGGCATTTGGTCTTGACATTTGATAGTCATTAAGGCATGTGTCATATTTGTTCCAAATATATCATATATTGCAAGTTTAAAACCCTATTCTGACCAGTAGTTTTGACAACTTTATTGCTTTACAGAGAATTCACTGAGTTAAGAATAGGATCTGCTTAATATTTGCAACTGCCAATGACTTAGTTAAGGGTCACCTCAGAGTCAATATTGTTGATTGCGCTTGTCAAAATATCTGAAAAAAGGAAAACCTTATTTCATAAAATCTTGGATATGGTTTAACTGAGTAATTCTGTTTCTGTGAATCTGTTGAGGAAATAAACATGATGTAGCAAAAATTATGTAAAAAGTTGTTTGTGAAAATTATTTATAATAGTAAAAAATTACATGAAATGTAAATGGTTATATAAATGAGGAGTACTGTATGAGGAAAGTTTTAAAAATAAGAATCATATTTTCAGAAAGATTCTCGCAGTATAATGTTAAACTATAAAAGCAGATCACAAACTTGTATTCATTCAACAAATATTTATTGAACGCCCACCGACTAGCATCGTTCTAGGTCTAAGAGTGTGATACCAGGGGCAAAACCAACCAACCAAACAAAACCCCCAAAACCTCTTCTGTTGTGAAGCTTAGATTCCCCAAGGAATGTAATATTTTTTATAATGTTCTTTCAATTCAATAAACAAACAGGAAAAATAAGCAAGCATAGAGAAAAAGCAAAAGGAACAGTAGCGGATACTCCATCCACATCCCTCAGGTCTTACCACCATTTTTGTGCACACACCCGGTGTGCTTTCCCTCCCCAAACCAGCACCTGCGTCTCCACTGAGAGGCTGCTCTCAGGCTGGCTGCAGAGCCTGCTTTGCCAGAAGTGCCTGGGAATGTACGTGCCCCCGGGGCAGCCTTTAACCAATGATTTATGGAAATGCGGCATAAAGACTCCATCTCCCTTTCCCCTACCGGGACATCTCTCTTTGTCTCCTATGGATCAAGCCAGAGTTACCCTCTGTATGACCTTGTTCGCTATCATACCTTTGCTGCTAGGAAGTCAAACTAAGGCTAACATAGGAACCAAGATGGCACACTAATAATAAGCATAGCTTACCTTTATGGAGTGGCTCTTACGTTTCAGATTTTAACATAAATTATCTCCCTTAATTTTCACAGCAATCCTTTGAGATAAGTATTATTATTATCCTTACAGTATAGATGGATGTAAGGCTGTGAGTGTTTTCTTTTTCTTCCTTATATTTTTATGTTCTCTCCAATTTTCTATCAAGATATGTATTACTTTCACAAGCATAGGTCCCACAAGCACTCGCTTTCTGGAAGGCTGGCTTTAGTAGCTGCAGTGGAGTGTGTTCTTCTGGCTTTAGAACATTACTACACTTACATTTGAATGCAATTCTTTGTCAATCAACAAATGGTGAAATGAACATGTCATCATCAAGAATGTCTCTTAATCTCTGTCAATAAATTTCCTATGGAAATGAGCAGAAATTTAAGGATTTCTGCTATTGCTTTTGAAATTTGCTTCATTATCTGGGAGTTTTTGTTCAGTCTAATTGAATCTTCCATAGCCACTGTATTTAAAAATATTATCTTTTTACTATTCTTCTAATTTTCCCTCAAATATCCAAATTTAGTTCCTTAACTTACAATAATGAATTGCTCTTGTCTTAATGCCACACTTGCATTCAGGTTTAACATTTTCTAAGACAATTGCATTTTCATAAGAATTTTACTAAGCCAACCTCCATTTGTCAAAACTCATTACAGATTACCTTCTAACCATAATCTCTTTTGCTCTTTACCCCTTCCGTTGGGCCAAAAGGCAGAAAGGCCTACAAGTGATGCTGAACCACTGATATGTTAGTATGTGTGGCTTATCTGTACTGACTTACAATAAGAACACAGTCAGCTAGGAAAGTGGTTCTCTACGTTATTTCACAGTAGAAGTGCTGGACTTGGACCAGAGCAACTTTCTTCTCATTAGTGCCATACTTTGTATGGGTAGAAGTTCCTAAAGATCCATGTTATTTGGATTTTGGTTACATAAGACAGAAACCTAACTCTAAATAGTTTAAGCAAAAGGATTTTTTAAAGACTGGTGAAATTTAAGGAAGACCAAACCAAAGGGATAAGAGGGATGTGTCTGGGCCTCAGGAATGCACCTTGACCAGGAAGGAAATCTACAATGACATATCCAACATTCCTAAAAGCAGTGTTGGCTTGGTATATGGCATTTTCTTTTAACATATCTATGTCTTTATTTTTATTATTTTTTTTTATTTTTTTTATTTTTATTTTTTTATTTTTATTTTTTTTGAGACAGAGTCTCACTCTGTTGCCCAGGCTAGAGTGAGTGCCGTGGCGTCAGCCTAGCTCACAGCAACCTCAAACTCCTGAGCTCAAGCGATCCTCCTGTCTCAGCCTCCCGAGTAGCTGGGACTACAGGCATGAGCCACCATGCCCGGCTAATTTTTTCTATATATATTTTTAGCTGTCCATATAATTTCTTTCTATTTTTAGTAGAGATGGGGTCTCGCTCTTGCTCAGGCTGGTCTCGAACTCCTGAGCTCAAACGATCCGCCCACCTCGGCCTCCCAGAGTGCTAGGATTACAGGCGTGAGCCACCGCGCCCGGCCTTTATTTTTAAAGTGTATTTCTTATAGGTAATGTATAGTTTGGCCTTACTTTATTATCCATTAAACAATTCCTTCTTTCTCTTTTTTTTCTTTTTCTTTTTTTTGAGACAGTGTCTCACTCTGTTGCCCCGGGCAGAGTGCAGTGACATCATCACAGCTCACTGCAACCTCAAACTCCTGGGCTTAAACAATCCTCCTGCCTTAGCCTCCCAAGTAGCTGGGACTACAGGAGCATGCCACTATGTCCAGTTAATTTTCCTATTTTTAGTAGAGACAGGGTCTCGTTCTTGCTCAGGCTGGTCTTGAACTCCTGACCTCAAGCGATCCGCCCACCTTGGTCTCCCAAAGTGCTAGGATTAGAGGCATGAGCCACTGTATCTGGCCAATTCCTTCTTTTTAACGGTAGAGTTTACACTGTATATATTTAACCTAATATCAAATTGGCTGGTTTATAAATCTGCCTTTCTGCTTTTTCTTTTTTTCCAATCTGTTCTTTGTTACTTTTTTCTTTTTTTCCTGTCCCCCATTTTTTAATTAATTATTTTTAGGGTTCCATTATATTTTCTCTATTTTCTTAATTTCTATGTCATTTTGGCTTATTGCCAGTGACTTCTTCTGAGTTTACAATATATATCTTTAACTTATCACAGTCAACATTTTTAAGAATATTTAATACCATTTCAGAAACAAACCTTAAGTACTTTCATTTTGTACCTCTCATCTTTTGTGCTATTTTGGTCATATAGTTGACATCTAGGGGTGTTACAAACCCCAAAACACATTATTATTTTTGTTTTATGTAGTCATTTATTTTTTTAAAACATTGAAATTGAGAAACATCTCTTTTGTATTTATTCACATATTTATCAATTCTAGCCTTCTTCATATCTTTTTGTTGATTTAATTTTCCATCTGGTTGCATTTTCCTTCAGCATGAAGAATTTCCTTGAACATTTCTTTGAATGCAGATCTGCTGGCAATCAATTCTCTCAATTTTCTTTTTTTTTTTTTTGAGTGAAAATTTATGTATTTTACCTTCATTTTTGAAAGACATTTTTACTGGATATATAATTTCAGGTTCATGAATTTTTTCTTACATAGTAAAATTGCTGTTCTATTGTCCTCTGGCTTGCATTGTTTTCAGGGTTAAATTAACAATCATTCTTGCCTTTGTTGATCTGTATGCAAGGTATTTGTTTCCTCTGATTTCTATCATAATTTTCTTAGTGTCATTGGTGGTTACATCAGTCTGATTCTGACATCCTTTGGGATGGTTTTCTTTATGTTTATCCTGCTTGGTATTTGCTGACATCTAGAATCTGTTGGTTTATAGTTTTTATCAAAATTGAAAACTTTTCAGGTATCATTTCTCCAAATATTTTTTATAGCCTCTGTTTACCACTTTTAAAGATACAGTTACATGTATATTAGGCTATTTACTATTGTTCCATAGGTCACTGATTTCTGTTTGTGCTGTGTGTGTTTGTGTGTGTATGCACACCTGCCTTTTTTCTTTTTCCCTGTGCTTCAGTTGGATAGTTTCTAATGATATGTGTTCAAGTTCATTGTTCTTTCCCTCTATTCAATTTATTGTTAAGGCCCTCAATAAATCTTTAATTCTCAGTTTTGTATATTTCAACTCCAGAATTCCCATTTGGTAGTTTTTATTGCTTTAATTTAACCTCTTAGATATATTTTTCTTTAAATTGTTAAGCATAATTATATTGGCTGTTTTAAAGTTCTTGTCGCTTAATACCATTATTTCTGTCTCACCTTTGACATTTCTGGACCTGTTTCTATTTATTTATTTATTTATTTATCTTTTAGTTAACGTACACATTTTCCTGCTTCCTTGTATGTATAGAAATTTTAAAATTTTGTTTAGTGTCTTAATTTTTTTAAATTTTTTTTTTGCTTTAAAATGTATTGAAGTTTATTTTGGCAAATGGTTAAGTTACATTTAGATCAGCTTAATCATCTGAGGCTTGTGTGTAAGCTTTGCCAGAATGACTCTAGTGTAGTTTTCACTGTCGGGGTAGTTTAGCCGTATGAGTAAGGAGTGACATTCTGGTGTCTCTGCTGAAGGCCTTGGGTGTTCAGGAGGGTCTCTTCAATTTGGCTTGTGAGAACACAAGCTGCTATTGTCTGCTTGGGTTCCACCTCCTTTCACCATGGTCTGGAAGTTCTTCCAAGCAAAACTTTAACACCTTGTTTGTTTTTCTATTCTCAAGGATCAGAATCTTGTTCTGCCTGTTGTCTAATTTTTGCAAACTGAAGTTTTCTAAATATTGTTCCATTTTCTAGTTGTATATGATGAGAGGCTGTCTGGTGTCAGTTACTCCAGTGTGGCCTAAGGCAGAAGTCCCACTACTGTAAGGTTTTTCAGCAAGGGAAAAATATGATTAAGTATAGTAATGTCATTTAGGAAGATCACTATAGCAGAAATTTTGACTATAGATTGAAAGAGGTTAGAATGAGGAAGGAGTATTAATTAAGAAATATACTGGCCGGGCGCGGTGGCTCATGCCTGTAATCCTGGCACTCTGGTAGGCTGAGGCCGGAGGATTGCTTGAGCTCAGGAGTTCGAGACCAGCCTGAGCAAGAGCGAGACCCCATCTCTACTAAAGATAGAAAGAAATTAGCCAAACAACTAAAAATAGAAAAAATTAGCCCGCCATGGTGGTGCGTGTCTGTAGTCCCAGCTACCTGGGAGGCTGAGGCAGGAGGATTGCTTGAGCCCAGGAGTTTGAGGTTGCTGTGAGCTAGGCTGATGCCACAGCACTCTAGCCCAGGCAACAGAGTGAGACTCTGTCTCAAAGAAACAAAACAAAACAAAACAAAACCAAAAAAAAAAAAAAAAAAACCAAATATCATTAATCAAGGAAAGAAATGATCTAAGGCATCAAAAACCAGAAAAAGATCGAAAATCAGAGGTTCAAAGTCAGCAATGGTGAGGGGGCTTCAAAATGTTGACTAGAGACGTTGGACAACAGTTCTCCCTAGAAAGAAGAACCAAAATTATGACTAGATAATCATACTTCAAACAGAATATCAAGGAGAGAACACTAAACCCCGACAGAGAACTCAAGGGAAGAACTTGAGTCACAGAAAAAGAAGAAAGCAAGAGGCCTACCTGGCTGAGATCGGGTAGGAGCCTGTGGGGACTTAATGTTGCAAGGAAGGGGTAAGTGGGAGTGTTTTGACAGTCTTCATCCCTGCTGCAGACTGCCAGGATCCAAACTGTGGGAGAGCTCTCCTGCCTTCATGAACCCCGACACTAGCATGGGCAGTGATTTGGAGACCCTTGAGGGCATTGCACCAGACTGGGAACTCAGGCTGGGTCACTCACTCTCCCCCCATACTCAAGCAGCTGCAGTGGGGTGCCATTGTGGGAGCACAGCCATCAGGGGACTGTATCCTACTCTGGGAACAAAAGCCCTTGTGTCTCTACATCCTGGGAGTTCCTGCTAACACTCCCCAGTGCCCGCTTGGAGGGCTGCAGCAACACAATGCTAGCTGGACCCCAAGGAGCTGCAGATTCCCAGTTATCTAGCCCTCAGGGAGTGCTGCTCCTGGAGGAAAGGAGAGTATGGTGCACGAAAAAGGCCAGCTCTGGGACAAAGGGAACTAAAGTGCATGCTTTCCAGAGATGGAGAGTTCCTTGCTTGAGACTGTGAAAGTGACTCTGTTTACATCAGGGGCACAAATTCTGTGCTCAGCTCTGCAAGCAAAGAGTGAAACCCCCTCCTGCCAGCTGAGCAGCCCCTGTGCCTCAGCCCAGGTATAGAGAAGGAGACCTCTCCCCCTCTCTACACACCGCTGCAGGCACAGCCACTACTGCCACAGGAAGTTGGTGCAGGCGAGCAAGAGAGCTGCCTTTCTCAGGCTGTGAATCTCTCTCAGGCTGTGAGTGATGGCTGAGACCTCACTGGTAATATGGCCTCTGGTCCCAGGCTAAAAGGAAAGGTTCCTCCACCCTGGATCCTCCACCCCTGCCCGCTGCATCTCTCTCTCTCTCTCTCTTGCTCTCTGCAGCAGAGAACAGGAGAGCCTGACAGCTCCCTTGTTCGGGGCTCCGAAGGGTGACTGCCTTCAGCAGTGGCATGGACTCTGTGTTGGACATTGCAGGTGAAGAGTGAAATCTCCTCCCACTGGCCAAGCGGCCTCTGTGCCCACTTGGGCTCACAAGCAAAGAGTGAGACTCCTTTGTCCCCTCCACACACCTCTGCAGGTACAGCCTCTCCTACTGTCCCAGGAGACTGGGGTGAGTAAGCTGGAAGACAGCCTATCTGGGGCTGTGAGAGGCAACTGCAATCCCACTGGCGGTGTGGCCTCTGGGCCGGGCTGCTGCTCCCTCTCCGCATGGAGATGCAGTACTGCTTATGCAGAAAGTAGGAGGGCCTGAAAGCTGAGTGTTTTTGGCTGTGGGTGCAGACTTTGCACTCCAACCACTGCCAACCACCACAGGGGTTTAGTGTCGAGCCACTGGGCTGGCATCTCCTATGGCCCTGGGCTATATTGCAGCCTAGAAGCAACCTGCAGAGTCTAACATAACTGAATATCTTGAATGCCAGAACAGGGGAATAAGGGGGAGGCAGATCCTATTCTTCCCTGTCAAGGTCTGGCACTGGGGCTTCCTTTCCCTCCCCATGCAGAGACCTCAGTGTGGCATCGATGCCCATGGCCGAACTATTTTGCTAGGGACCTGAGGACCCCCCACTACCTCTGTCAGGGCTGATGTTTGCTCCTGCCACTGGCAAGCCTGAGTGCAGGCTTCCCCAGTCCAGCTCCACCCATCTTTGCCACTGTTTCCTAGACTGAGGGTGGGACCCAGGCCCTTGAGTGCTCCAGGGCTCAACCCACCAACAGGGACAATAAAGCACTACTCAGCATTAACAAATGTCAAGCATACTCTGACTTGGGGGGAAAGGCGGTACATGGGCAATGTATGTAACCTGCAATTCTGTATCCCCCATAACAATAAGATGAAATAAAAAAAAAAAAAAGTCAAGCATAAACTCCACTGCTATCACCACAGTTGGCTTTTACTTGTAAACACCACCTACTAGACTGGAGGTCAACTTGTACAGTCCATTACAATATCCGCTGACACAAGTGTACAGCACTTGGGAATGAGACAAGCTTCCTGCAATCATAAATGACCTCTGCAATCACCACACCACCCTGGCCACCCAGGAGGCCATGAGCCTACTTACCTGCCAAGTACACCACCACTAGAACAAGCATTTGAGACAGCCACCACATTAAGGCTATTTTTGACCAAGGAAATCATACAGTCTTTGCCAATGAATGCACCCAGAAGCAAAGCCAAATGGCCTTACTCAATATACATCATAGTCATATCCTGAATAATAATAATAAAAGTTCTGCCCAAATGATAGTAAATTAGAAAGTAAGAATAGGTGACCATTTCTCCAGATGTCAAGAAATCTGCATAATAATGCTGGACATATGAGAAAGCAAGATGTTTAACACTCTCAAAAGAACACAGTAATTATCTAATAACGAATCCTAACCCAAAAGAAATATTCAAAATGTCAGAAAAAGAATTCAAAATATTGATTTTAAACAATCTCAATGAGTTTCAAGGGAAATCTGAAAACTGATAAAAAGAAATCAGAAAATCAATTCAAAATATAAATGAGAAATTTACCAAGGAGATAGAGATCTTAAAAAAAAACCCAAGCATAACTTCTAGAAATGAAAACATTCATTGAAGGAATTACAAAATACAGTTGAAAGCTTCAACAATAGACTAGATCAAGCAGAAGAGAGACTCTCAGAACTTGAAGATGGACCTTTTGAATTTATTTAAACAGACAAAAATAAAGTAAAAAGAATAAAAAGAATAAACAAAGGCTTTGAGAAGTGTGAAACTACATAAAGTGACCAAATTTAAAAATCATTGGTATTTTCAAGGGAAAAGAAAAATCTAAAAAGTTTAGAAAATTTATTTAAGAAAATAATTGACAAAACTTCCCTAGTCTAGCAAGAGATGTGGACATCCAGATAACAAGAGGCCCAATGAACACCAGGAAAATACACTGTAAGACAGACTTCACCATAACATATAGTCATCAGACAGTTTGAAGTCAAGGAAAAATTCTAAAATCAGTAAGAGAAAAGTGTTTAGTCACCTATAAAGGAAACTCCATCAGACTAACAATGGATTTCTCAGCAGAAACCTTATAAACCATAAAAGATTGGGATGCTATTTCCAAGGTGACTAAAAAGAAGACTTCCGACCACAAATTTTATATTCTGCCAGAGTAAGCTTCATAAATGAACAGGAAATAAAGTCTTTCCCAGACAAGTAAATGTTGAGGGAATTTGTCACCAAACAGCCCTATAAGAGCTCAAAAAGTTCTAAACATAGAAAGAAAAGGTCAATATTTGCCATCATAAAAACACAAAAGTATAAAACTCACAGGTCTTATAAAACAATTACACAAAAGAGGAGGAGAAAGCAATCAAGTGGCAACATAAAAGAATTCCACCAAACCACAAGACCAACAGACAGAAAAAATAAGAAACAAGAATCCAGAAAACAACTAGATAACAATTAACATTGTAACAGGAAAAAAACCTCACATATCTATATTAACTTTGAACATAAGTGGGTTATATGCTCCACTTAAAAGATATAGATTGGTTAAATGGATAAAAAAACATAAACTATATGCTGCTTACAAGAAATGCCTTACTGATAAGGATACTTATAGACTGATGGTAAAGGGATGACCCACACAAATGGAAGCCAAAAGAGAGTGGGAGTAGCTATACTTATATCAGATAAAACAGATTTTAAATAAAAAAGAGTAAAAAAAGATGAAGAAGGGCATTATATAATGACAAAGAGATCACTTCAACAAGAGAATATAACAATCCTAAATACATATGCACCCAACCTTTGAGCACCTAGATTCATAAAACAAATATTACTAGACCTAAAGAAAGAGATGAAGAGCAATATAATAATAGTGTGGGGCTTTAACAGCCCACTTACAACATTAGACAGATCATCAAGATAGAAAAAGAAAAAAGAAATACTGGACTTAAATTGGACTTTAGACCAAATGTATGTAACAGATATGTGCAGAATATTCTACCCACAACTATAGAATATACATTCTCATTAGCACATGGAACATTCTCCAAGATAGACCATATGTTAGGCCACAAAACAAGTCTCAATAAATTAAAAAAAATCAAAAGCATATCAAGTATCTTCTCTGATCATAGCAGAATAAAACTAGGAATCAATAACAAGAAGAACTTTCAAAACTATAGCAATACATGGAAATTAGACAGTAGTCTTCTGAATGAAGTTTGGGTCAACAATGAAATTAAGATGAAAATTTAAAAAATTTTGAAACAAATGAAATTGGAGACACAACTTACCAAAATCTCTGGGACACAGCAAAAACAGTGGTAAGAGGGAAATTTCTAGCACTAAATGCCTACATTAAAAAGGAAGAAAGACCACAAATTAACAACCTAATGCCATACCTCAAGGAATTAGAAAAACAAGGACAAACCAAACCCAAAGCTAGCAGAAGAAAAGAAATAGCAAAGATCAGATAGAACTAAGTGAAATTGAAACCCCAAAAAACAATATGAAGGAGCAACAAAGTGAAAAGTTGGTTCTTTGAAAAGATAAACAAAATTGATAAACCACTAACTAGACTAACCAAGAAAAGAAAGGAGAGGAGCCAAAGAAACATAATCAGAAATGACAAAGGAGACATTACAATTGATACCACAGAAATACGAAAGATTATCAGAGACTATTATGAATAACTATAGGCTCACAAACTAGAAAACCTAGAGGAAATGGATGAATTCCTGAAAACATACCATCTCCGAAGACTGGTGAAAGAAATTGAACCAGGAAATTGAACCAGGAAGAAATTGAACTCCTGAATAAACCAATAACAAGCAGTGACATTGACTCAGTAAGATAAAATCTCCCAACCAAAGACAGCTCATGACCAGAAGGATTCACAGTTAAATTCTGCCAGACATACCAAGAATAACTGGTACCAATCATCCTGAAATTGTTCCAAAAGACCTAGAAGGAGAGAATCCTCCCTGATTAATTCTATGAAGCCAGTATTAGCCTGATACCAAAGCCAGCAAAGGATGCAACAAAAAAAGAAAACAGACCAATATAGCTAATGAACACAGATGCAAAAATCCTCAGCAAAATACTAGCAAACCAAACATCATATCAAAAAGATAATATACCATGGTCAAGTGAGTTTTATTTCAGGAGTGGTTCAACATATGCAAATCAATAAATGTGATTCATTACATAAACAGTATTAAGGAAAAAAACTTTATTATCATCTCAATAGATGCAGAAAGAGCATTGATAAAATGTCACATCCCTTCATGATAAAAATCCTCAATAAACCAGGCATGGAAGGAACATACCTCAAAACAATAAAAGCCATATATGACAAACTCACAGCCAATACCATACTGAGTGAGGAAAAGTTGAAAACAATCCCTCTAAGAACTGGAACAATCAAGGAGGCAATCTCATTTACAATAGCTAAAAAAATAAAATAAAATAAAATAAAATACTTAGGAATATATTTAACCAAAGAGGTGAAAGATCTCTATAAGGAAAACTATAAAATACTGATGAAATAAATTGTATATGGCACAAACAAATGGAAAAATATTGTATGCTCAAGGATTGGAAGAATTAATATCATTGAAATGATCATATTGCCCAGAGCAATCTATAGATTCAATGCAATTCCTATCAAAATGCCAATGTCATTTTTCACAGAATTGGAAAAAAACAATGCTAAAATTCATATGGAACCAAAAAAAAAAAAAAAAAAAGTCAGAACAGGCAAAGCATTCCTAAGCAAAAAAAACAAAGCTGAAGACATCATAGTACCTTACCTCAAATTATATTACAAGGCTATGGTAATCAAAGCAACATGGTACTGATATAAAAATAGACACAAATATCAATGGAACAGATTAGACAACCCAGAAATAAAGCCACATATCTACAGCCAACTGATCTTTGACAAGACAATGCAAATATACACTGGGAAAAAAACACCTTTTTCAATAAATGGTGCTGGTAAAATTGGATAGCTATATGCAGAAGAATGAAACTGGACCCCTATCTCTCACCATATGCAAAAATTAACTCAAGATGGATTAAAGACTTAAATGTAAGACCTGAAACTATTAAAATACTGGAAGAAAACCAATAAAAAACTCTTCTGGACATTGATGTAGGCAAAGAATTCATAACTAAGTCCCCCAAAGCACAGGTAACAATAACAGAAATAGACAAATGGGACTTAAACTAAAAAGCTTCTGCATAGAAGAAGACAACCTGAAGAATGGGGGAAAATATTTACAAACTATGCATCTGACAGCAGACTGATATCCAGAATTTACAAGAAATTCAATCAACTCGACAACAAAAAACAAATAATTTCATTAAAATTGGGCAAAGAACATGAATAGAGATTTTTCAAAAGAAGATACACAAACAACCAATAAGCACATGAAAAAAGGCTCAACAGGACTAATCATCAGAGAAATGTAAATTAAAACCACAGTGAGATATTATTTTACACCAGTCAGAATGGCTATTATTAAAAATTCAAAAAAAAAAACAAACAAAAAATGATGTTGGCAAGGATGCAAAGAAAAAGGAACACTTTATACATTGTTGGTGGGAATGTAAATTAGTGCAATCACTATGGAAAACAGCATAGAAATTTCTCAAAAAGGTAAAAATAGAACTAGCATTTGATCCAACAATTGCACTACTGGGTATCTACCCAGAGGAAAAATAATCATTATAACAAAAAGATACCTGTACTCATATGTTCATTGCAGCACTATTCACTCAATAGCAAAGATATGGAATCAACCTAAATCTGTTAACCAATGACTGAATGAAGAAAATGTGGTGTGTGAATACTATTCAGCCATACAAAAGACTAAATCATATCCTTTGCAGCAACATGGATAGAACTGGAGGCCATGATCTTCAGTGAAACAACTCAGAAACAGAAAGTCAAATACCACATCTTCTCATTTGTAAGTGGGAGCTAAATAATATGTACACAGGGATGTAGAGCGTAGAATAATAGACATTGGAGACTCAGAAGGGTGGGTGCCTGGGAGGGGGTGAGGGATGAAAAATTACGTAATGGGTACCATGTACATTGTTTGGGTGATGGTTACACTAAAAGCTCATATTTCACCACTACACAATATATCCATGTAACAAAAATGCACTTGTACCACTTAAATTTATACAAATTAAAAAAAAGTCTTCAATGTTTTAGGTAATTATTCATTAAATCCCTCTATTAATAAATATTTGCCCACTATATAATCCATTTTTTTATTTATCTATTCAATCAACAATCACTTACTGACTACCTGTTATGTGCTAAGCTCTGTGATACACATGAGAAAGGCTGTCTGCCCCACAATGGGAACTCCGTAGACCAGTGCTATCCAATAGATAGCTTCCTTCAGTGGTCGAAATAGTAGCCACTGTCCACAAGTGGATAGTAGAACTGAGGAACCATGTTTTTAATTTTACTTAATTTTAATAAATTAAAATTTAATTCAAATAAAAGCCTAACATGTGAATAGCTAGTGACAACAACACTGGACATTGCAGTTCTTGAGGGATCCTAATACACACACAGACACGCACAATTATTAACTAAATCTATTAGTACTAAATGTAGGGGTTTTTAAGTTCCTATCAGGGAGTACCTAACCCTTTTGAGATTAAGAAGGAAGGGGAGAACATAAGGAAGTTGTTTATATTTTAGCCAATTTTTGCAAGAAAACAATAAATACTACAGAACGGTAGCAGAGAATGTGTGTTCTTGGCACAGGGAAAGGATTTGGAGAACTGGAAGTAGTATTTTTTAGGCCAGAGCACAAGCTATTTATGAGGAAATAATGAAATGGAAACTAAAGGTACCTGGGAAGGATATATAAAGCTGGTTATGCTATAATGTTTGAACTTTTTGTAGGATGCTATTAACCAGAATGATAAGACAATTTTTGATGTTTTATATTTAGCTTGAAGATAGACATGTTTAAGAGGCTATCAGAACTTATCTAGAGCTTAGAAAAGGCTTAGGCAGAGATATAACTTAAAGAGAATGGGTCCAAAATAAAGGAAAGAGGGCCAGGAAAGAGGGAAACCTTCATCTGGGCTGATTTTATGACTTATCAAGTACCCTAAGAAATTATTTTTCTTTGACAAGAATCATTTGAAGACCTAGATCTTTTATGCTATGACTCAGAAATGCTAAGTGAAAGTTTCTGAATCCGCATAAGCCTAACTCAAAAGTAACTTCATAGGTCAGAGTTCAGGTAGGGGTCCCTGGCTCATGGGGAAGTGGGGACGGTGGGAGGGACATTATCCTTCTTGACAGTTGAGTCCTTCTTCCCATGCTCTGACTGGGGGCTGGTATGCAGGACTGGCAGATAGACCTATCAACACTGTGCAGCCTTGGCATAGATGTTCCCGGTGGACTGCAGCAGGGGTGATGTGCTAAAAGAAGGGATTCAGAGGAAAAGCTCTTATTCCAAAGGTGGATTCTCCATGTCTTCGACACTATTACTAGGTTACTTTCATTGGGATTGTAAAACAACTTTATATAGGTCATCTAGGAGAAGTGAGCTTTCAGGGTGTTGTCTTAGAAGCTAAAAATAAAATTAGATTAGTAATTAGTGAAGTGGGCATAATTGCTTACCTTTGGCTGTAATCATTTCCCAAAGTGGTTTTTCTCTTGATTTGACTTTCCCTTGCATTATATTCCCTTGTTGAAAGAAAATATGCATTCTGTATTCCCTACAAAGGCAATTTTAAGGGAAGTACAGTAAACATAAACTAATGTAATGATGGGCTACATAAAAGATCTGTTTTCATGAAATAAAGTACTAAAAATACTCCTCATAGTAACAATGCAAAGTAGTAATATTGTAGATCTAAACAATTCCAAGCTATTATTTTATTTTGCAAGATGTTGTTGGCAGAATCTAGTCTCAATAATTACTTTTTTAAGAAGAGGAAAGAAACCAATGTAATGCACTCCAATGCAGACTCTAAAAATATCAGAGAACCAAGTATACAGGGATCAGCCTATTAATAGCTTGAAACACTGTCAGTTGGTGGGATGGGACACATTTTTTTTTTTTTAAGATTGTGAGCCAAAAATCTAGATTTTACTTGCTGAGATATATACTTTGAATCTGTAGCACGCTTAAAGGTGAGAAAAGGCTGTAAGTGATTAAAACCCCTTGTTTCGCAACACCCTGTAGGAGACATTACTTCTTCCAAGAGATGTTACAAATACTCTCAGAAATCCTCAGATGCTGATTGATTCAATTATAATTAATTTAAGATCAGACGTATAATACAGCACTTTTGCAAGATTGATAAGAATCATACTCAAACCAAATTATGATTTACACTATAATTCCAAAGATGTATGAATCCTTGAACTAAGCATTAGCACCAGTTGTCCAAATATAGTATGAAATGGGATGAAATTTCAACAAATATGACACAATTCTGAGGAGGCCCTTTCAGCTGCTGTAGATATTGGTTTAACTGGCACCTTCTATATTTTATTCAGACCCACTATACATTCAGGGTAACTATTTAAAGAAAGACCATTTCCTTGATACTATTTTTCATTATAAAATTGAAAAACTCCAAACCCCATGAATCTGACATTGAGTAAGATGATTAGAAGGCCTTTATGTTTATGAAGAGAAGTTGAGTGACTTAATAGAAGAGTAGGTGAGAGTCAGGTGTCTGTACCAGAAAGGGAAGTCTATTGGCAATCTGTCCTTGGATGCTTTGGGGAAAAGGCACTGAAGTATGTAATAACTCAGCAAGTTTCTATAGAGAGTTCTATAGCAAGTGTACATTCATGCATTCCTTTCCTTTAACTCCTAACAACACATATTTTTTCATTTTTATTGAGCTATAGTTTACATAAAGTGTATAAATCTTACTGGTACAACTCAATGAAGTTTTGCATATGTATTTATCCACATATCAACCACCCAAATCAAGATATAGAGTATATCTGGAATCTTAGCCAACTTTCATAGGCCTCTGCCCAGTTGATAAACCCCATTATTCTGACATCTAGTACCCTAGATTTGTTTAATATGTTTTTAAATTTTATTTGATGAAATAATGTGTGATAGAATGGCTAGCATCTTGATTTTGTTCACTCAACAAAAGGCCTATGAGATTCACAGTTGGTGCATGTACTCATTAATTTTCACTGTTGTATAGTATTACATTGTATAAATATAGCATAATTTATCTATTGTATTTTTAATGGACATTTGGGTTTTTTCCAGATTTTTACATCATTAATAATACTGCTATAAACATTCTTATACATATCTTTTGGTGAACATAAACACATATTTTTCTGGGATACATAGCTAGGAGTGGAATTTTTGGGATGTAGAGCAGCATATATTTAGTTTTAGCAGATACTGTCAAATAATTTTCTGAAGTGGCTGTACCAACTTACACTCCCAGCAGTAATGTATGAAGGTCCCTGTTATTTCACATTCTCGCTTAATACTTGGTATTGTCAGTTCTAATTTTTTAATTTTAGCTCTTCTGGTTTAGGTGTAGTGGTATCTTACTATAATTTTGATTTGCATTTCTCTGCTGGGTAATAATGATGAACATCTTTTTTTTTTTTTTTTTTGAGACAGAATCTTGCTCTGTTGCCCTGGCTAGGGTGCTGTGGCATCAGCCTAGTGCACAGCAACCTCAAACTCCTGGGCTTAAGCAATCCTTCTGCCTCAGCCCCCCAAGTAGCTGGGACTACAAGCATGCGCCAGCATGCCTGGCTAATTTTTTCTATATATTTTTAGTTGTCCGGCTAATTTCTGTCTATTTTTAGTAGAGACGGGGTCTCGCTCTTGCTCAGGCTGGTCTTGAACTCCTGACCTCAAGCGATCCACCCGCCTCGGCCTCCCAGAGTGCTAGCATTACAGGCGTGAGCCACCGCGCCTGGCCAGCGATGAACATCTTTGCATGTGCTTACTGTCTACTTAGATATCTTCTTTTGCAAAGTCCCAGTTCACATCTTTTGCCATATTTTTAAATAAGGAAAACTTTAAAAAGTCACTGACCAAAAAAGAAAAGATTGATAAAATATTTTTATTAAAATTATGAACTTCTTTTCATTAAAGACAATGTTAAGAGACTAAAGACACAAGTCAAGTAAAAGAAGAAATGTGTATATTTGGAATCTGATTAGGGGTAAACATTTTTTCACTTTCCATAGATGATGAAGACAAGGGCTGAATGTGTTACTTTCCCAGAGCTGCACATGGCCCTTCGCATAGAGTATGTGCTAAAAGAATATCTGTAAATGAATGCATGGATGCTCAAGTGAATGAATGAATGGGAGGACCCTATTTAAAAGCATATAGGTTAACAACATCTGATGCACTATTTGCTTTTCCTAAAGTTAAGAGGAAGATCAATCTCAGCAAGAACAGGGACTCTGAGTGTGACTCAATACCAATGTGAAAGCTGGCCCAGTGAAAACTGGTCCTTAGAGCTGATGTACAAATTCCAGTTGAGTGATGTCTGTCCCCATAGTCATCTTTTATTGATGGCCTGGGTCATAAGTGATATGGCCATGGCACTGTGGCAGTGGGTAGAGACTGCTTGAGGGCCTCCTGGTCTCCTGGAAAGAGAGTAATACTGATTTCTGAATACCTGGACATTGCCACGAATGGGCAGCAAATAAATAACTTCTAATTTTTGGTTTCAGTTTCCCCAGTTGTAAAATAAAAAGGATCATCTATGGGCTCTCTGAACTCTACTTGCTATGACATTTTGTCCCTGGAGAGCCTAGAGAAAACAGCTTTTATGGCAGAAACAGTACTAGTCATCCCCAGAGGTCAAGATGACCTGAACAATGTATTTTCCCCAAGTCCCAGAAGGCTCACTTTCCCTTTATACTTGATCCAAAAAGGCAGTCTTTTAAGTTGTCCCAGCACCTAACTACTCTCTTCTGTAGGCTGAGATGAAAAAAATTCCAGACTTCTTTGGAAAGGGAGCTTAAACCCAAAACAACAATGCTCCTTGGATACAAGTAACATTTTCTTCTAGAAATAGAAAATGTCCTCTAGCTTAGTTATAATTTCTACAATCTGTTCTGCCAATTTTTTTTTTTTTTTTTTTTTTTGGTTTGTAGAACTGCTATTCAGAGTTCTTTTGGCCGAAATGAAAATCTAACTTGTTTCTATTAGCCTGATAATTTTCATGGGATGGCCCATTTAAGAACTGATGAAGAGTTCTCATTATAAAGGAGCTAACTCTAATCATTCACTTATTTAAAAACTATCTATGGGCTATCTTCTATTTAAAAGAAAAATATTGAAATAGTTCATCATTCTACCAACATTTTGTCCTTTCTCACTTGAAAATAAATCTTTATTTTCATCTTAAAGAGCAATTATCCAAGTACACATGATGTGTAATAGAGCATGTTAGTTAATTTAACTCTAAAAATCTTAGCTCCTCTATTATCACTCACCAAATTTAGTAGTAGAGGAGATCCACTGGCCTGTATGATAAACCAATTTAGTCTCTCTGCAAGAAAACCGGAAAGATATATGAATGACATGCCAGTAACCAATCAAAACCAAGATATTAATAGTAACATCCTGGCCTATAAAAAAGCGCATTTGTGTAATGGACTTAAAATGTGACTGACAGCAATCAAAATAACTCCATCATGAGAAGGGAAGTGGGGGAGTTGATGCCCACCAAAATGAAAAAAAGTGCTCAAAATTTGTGTTATGCTTGATGATAATCTTAAATTTAAAAAAAAAAAAAAAACCTTTTGCATGCTTGTGTAAGCTCCCAGGAAAGGATGCCACAGTGAAATAAGAGCGTACTTCAAATTGTTCATGGAAAAATTGAGTTAAAATATAAAAATAAAAAATATAAACTTTATTTCTCATCATAAGCTTTGTCAAGGTCAAGACACTTTTGTAAGCAATGATACCAGCGATTTAGTCTATTCTAAAAGAACTGAGGGTCCTGGAAATTTAACCTTGTCCATGCAATCTTTTTCACACTATTAACTGAAGAAAAAATGGGTGCCCGTTAAAGATTTTGTAAGAGTAGAAAACAAAAGGAAGTCAGGAGGAGCCAAATCAGAACTGTAAGGCGGAGGCCTAATGATTTTCCATTGAAACTCTCACAAAATTGCCCTTGTTCAGTGAGAGGAATGAACAGGAGCATTGTCATGGTGGAAAAGGACTCTCTGATGAAAGCTTCTTAGGCTTTTTTTGCTAAAGCTTTGGCTATCTCAAAACACTGTCATAATAAACAGCTATTATCATTCTTTGGCCTTCCAGAGAGTCAACAAGCAAAATACCCTGAGCATTCAAAAAAGCTGTTGCCATGACCTTTTCTCTTGACAGGTCTACTTTTCTTTGACTGGACCACATCCGCCCCTTGGTGGCCAGTGCTATGATTGTGCCTTGTCTTCAGGGTCTTGCTGGTAAAGCCATGTTCCATCTCCTGTTATGATTCTTCAAAGAAATGCTTCCGGATCTTGATTCTACATGTTTAAAATGTAATTGAAAGCTCTACTCTTGTCTGCAGCTGATCTGGGCACAATGGTTATGGTACCCATTGGATGGAAAGTTTGCTCAATTTTAATTTTTCAGTCAGAATTGGGTATGCTGAGCCAATTGAAATGTCTATGATGTTGGCTATTGTTTGCGGTGTTAACCATTGGTCCTCTTCAGTTAGAACAGGAAAAAGATGAATTTTTTCCTTGCAAATTGATGTGCATGGGCTGCTATAACGGGCTTCACCTTTAACATTGTCTCATCCCATCTTAAAATGAGTTATCTATTTGTAAACAGCTGATTTCTTTGGGGCATTGTTCCCATAAACTTATTAGAAAGCATTAATGATTTCACTATTCTTCCACTCAAGCTTTACTATAAATTTGATATTTGTTCTTGCTTCAATTTTCAAACTGATGCCATATGCATCTTAGTCTCAAACTAGATCCTCTTTGGACATGTTCATAACAAGTTAATGTAAGTTTATTTTGGTGCAAAAAGAAATTTTGAATACCATGTTTAGTTTTTTTCATAATATGCATCTTCCATGAACTTTTTGAGGACCTCCTAGTACGCTTGTCATGTGACATCATCCTTATACCCATATTATGATAATCATGGTAGATAATATTTGCCAGTAACTGAACCAAGTACTTTGTAATGCATTGTTATTCTCAAACCATCCAATTTTATAGGTACTATATTGTCACCACTTTATAAATGAAGATGCTGAGGCACAGAAGAGTTAAGAAATTTACTGAACACTGAGAGGGAATAAATGTCTAGATTAAGGAACACAAACGGTCCAGTCCTTAACTATTTCGTCTATGCCACTTTTGGAGAGATGCCAAGAGGCTCTATGGTGCACTCAAAATGGCTGCAAACTCTTTGCTGTATGGACTCTAATCTCCCTCCTCTAGAATCTGGGGGGCGGGGGGGCTTGGTAACTTTCTCGATCAATAGAATGTGGTGAAAATGACATTCTGGAACTTCTGAGGTCAGGCAACAGAAAGTCATGCAGTTTCATTCTCTAGACTCTCCCTCTCGGAACCCAGCTGGCCTGCTCTGAGAAGCCCAAGCCACATGGAGTGGCCATGCTCTGGCAACATCCCCAGCTCAGCTGCCAGATGATGGCCAGTGTCAACTGTGAGACATTTGAGTGAGCCATCTAAGACATCTAGCTTAGTTGAGCCTCCAGATGACCGCAGTCCTGGCTGCAACGGCATGACACATCCCCAGGCAAGAACCACCAAACTGAGCAGACAGCTCGCAGAACCATGAGAGATAACAAAAACATTTCTTTGGTGCCACAAAGTATTACAGAGCAAAAGATAAATGAAAGAGCTCTGTATTTACAGATGAGTTGTATTTTTAAAAAAACACTTATAAATTGACTATTTGAAACTCACAACACATCTCCCCATAGTAACAGTGTTATAAATAAGTTGTAAGCTTTCTAGACCAGGTCACAAAAGTCTATTTAACTCACAATGTAGCTGAAATTTGCAATGAAAATAGTAACAAACAATATTGTTACAAGACTAGTAATTAAACAAAACAGATTAAACATGTGAGAAAAATTAGTATGAAGTAGGCTCTTAAAAATTTACGCTAAATGTATTGTGTTTGAGGGGAATTTAATTATAAGAGAGAGATGATTCCCTCTTGCAGCTTCTGATAGGTATCGTTCAAGACCTCGATAAATGGATGGCATCTCCCTGTATTAAGCCTAATTCCTCTATAAATTTATGGTTTTTCTCAAATCCAAATCAACCATAATTAGGGGAATAAAAGAGGCTGTGTATTAAACATAAGAAGAGAGACCAAAGGGGATTTTGTTATTGTTGTTCAATAACAATGGGAGACAAAAGAGAAGAATGGGCATTAAGGGAATATAGTGGGTGTTTATAGTTTTTGTCACATAGCATCCAGTTACCCTTTCCCAGAAAAAAGTACCCTGACTTTCCTTTGAGAATCATCTTTCCCTCCACTCTAAGCCCAGATCACATGGTTGTCAAGGGCATCACATTCACCTTCTGGGGCACCTGATGGGAGCTAGTATCAGCCTCTTACCCACCCGTGACCTGCAAAAGTGGTTGAGTCAAAGTGGGGCCAGGTCAGGCCAGGAAAGCAGGCCCAGCATGAAAAGGAAGCCATGAGATTGTGAATTCTGCAGCTCCTGCAGCCATCAGGGAATGGAGAAGGAGAGCCCAAGAAAGCGAACAGTACAAAGAGGGGAACAGAACCTAATCAAGCCAAGACACAGGGAGATTCGTGTTTGGTGACAGTGAGATTCTGCGTCAAGCAGTACCTAAAAGGATGCCCTGCCCCTGGCCTTTTAGTTCATCAATTCCATTTGGCTTAAGCCGGTTTAGGTTGGGTTGTCTGACACTTGCACCTGAACATGTTCTAACTCATTGTATTATTCAAGGCAAATACTGCCTGCTGCTGAGAGACAGCCCTCCCAAATTCACTGGCTTTGCAGGAGACATTTCCCATTCACGTCTAATGCCAGTTGGTGGGAGGACTCTGCTCTGGGCAGTCCTTCAAAGACTCTGGTTTTGTTTTTATGTTGTGTGGTGAGACTCTTCTGGGTCGTTGTGGTTTTCTCCATTCAGGTGGGAGATGGATAAAGAGAATGAGGTTTAACTGGTTTGTATAGGCCAGGCCTGGAAGCGTCCATATCACTTTCATTCATATTCCATTGGTCAGAACTCAGTCCCACCAAACTGCAGGAAAGACTAGAAATTACAATCCAGTTGTGTACCAGGAAGTGGAGGAAAATACACACTTACAGGCACTCACAGTATCTGCCACAGTCTAACCTTCTGGTCACAAGGTATCTTTCAGCTCCCTTCTGCTCATACACTAAACATGCTCATCCCCCTGCAAAAGACGGCAGCCACTGCATGCAGCCCGGGACCTCCTAGTGATGCTCTCAGTTACCTCTGTCAAGCCTGAACACGGCTGGCTACATTCATCTGCTGACTGGGAACTAAAAAGACAAGTACTCTGGCGTCTCCTCCTCCACCCAAACCCAGTTTATAAGGTGGAAAAGAGGCAGGAAAACAACAATGAAAATTCCCATTCGAAGACAGAAAGGATGGGAAACATTTTTAAACCCTGCGGGGCACATATTTGAAGGTCTCTGCCCTCTGGATAGGACAATTTCTTTGATTAGACTCTGGTTCTGCTCTTTAGGAAGGACTCTCATGTTAGTTTTTCTTCCCATGGCCTCTAGATGCACCTTCCATAAGTTTTTCCTTGTCTCTCATCCTCCGCAGTCACGAGGGAGGCTATTGAGCAGGGTACCTGGGGGAGGATGCCCTGGTCAGTATGTCACCAGAAAGCAGATGGTGGGCTCAAATGAGGATCATTTAAGGGGATTTACTTACAAAGGACTATGTACAGAGGGGTCGGAAGGGGAAGAAAAGCAACAAGGGCAATGCAACCCCCACGCTTAGTCACTGTGGAGCTTTTTAGACCGGTAGGGTATGAGAGAAGAGAGTGATTCCCGCAATCTGGAAAAAGAGTCTCATAGAGCAGGCCATTCTGCAAGAAGCGGTAGAAGCCCTTGCGGCAGTTGCACATCCAGCCTAAGACAACCTTGCAGCTCGGGAACCAGGGCAATAAGCACCTGACCTCTCTCTCCCCCTCCCTCCAGGCTCCTGCTGGCAGGGCACTTATGCCCAGGCTGCCGTCCTTCTCTTTTCTTCTTCCTCTTCCTTCTCTCACCGTATATTGCTCTAGAAGCGCGTGTAAGAACCAGGAAAGAGGCATGTTATAGGATGATGGAGCACAGGGCCATTCTACTTTTAATTCCAAAAAAATATTATAGATTAATCTTAGAGTAAAGAGATTGTCTAAATATAAAATACTAAAAAATGAATTCAAAGGGAAAAACAGATGTAATATTCCAGGACTTGACTATGGGATGAAAATATGGTGTGAAGCTAAGTGTTCACATGGAGAAGCTGAGAGTTTTCAGACAGGGCCTTTGTTTTGGAGATACACTGAATGGGCCACCAACTGATTGTTTTAATCCTGCTTCTCTTTTGTTAGCTACATACACATACTTCAGGTCACACCTAACCTCTCACAAAAAAGACATAGATTGTGATTCATCTACTTCCAATTAGCATATTTATTTCTGCTAGCTGAAACACTTCTGACACCCTGTGAAAAGGAAATTCTTGAAAAATCTTTGCACATAGCAAGTCTGTCCACTTGGAAACACATTTGCGTACTTCATATTTTTATATGTTTTTCAATTTAAAGTGCTTTACACATATAGTTTCAATTAATCTTCCCAACACTGTAGTGTTATTGGTGTCATTTCCATTTGCACTAAAATGAAAGTGAGGTTTTGAGCGGTTATGTTACCAACCCAAGGGTCTGGAAGGGGGTTGAAGATACAGGCCTCCCCTGTACTTTCATATAATGGTATCAAACTTTATTGTAAGCAGCACAAACCTGTCTCATTGTCCAGAATGCATGATGCCTCTTAAGATACAGAAATGTCCTTAGAATTAGGATAGCAGCCTGCCCCAGCCCACGCAATCAGCATTAGAGTTGCTAACATTTGCCTGTCTTAATTCTTACTTCTGTGGATGCTGCTAGACATGCTTCTTGGTCTTCCTGTCAGCCAGCAAAGAAACAAATCACATTGTCACTTCTTTAGTGCCATGCACATGGTATTCTTTCAGTAAACGCCATTAAATTGAGCTTAAAATTCCCATGGAAAAGTTAGTGCAGAGCAAGAATTTTGCAAAGAGCATCTCTCTCTCTCTCTCCGGCTCTGTCTCTGTCTCTGTCTCTCTCCCTCTCTTGCTTACACTTATCCTAATTATTGAACCCCTCAAAAAATTTTATCCTCCTTTATTGTATAAAGGATAGTCCAAAAATGTTAGCTTTATATTTAATACTCGTTCAAACCTTTCTTTCCAGCTTTAATTTTTACCCTTTCTAGGAACATCTTCTGCTCTAGCCAAATGTCTTCCAACCATACCATACACATCCTTCACTCCCGGACTTTGCTAATTGCATGCTTCTTGCAGGAACGTACTCTCCCTCTGAATTCTACCAGAATGCCTCGATCTCTCCATGGACCGGGGACAGTTACCATGTTCTCTCCTTGTATCAGTCAGAGTTCAGCCCAGGAAACAGAAACCACCCCGGATATTTTGAGCATAAAAGGGATTCAATTCAAGGAAATAGTTGGAAGAGATGGAAGATCAGGAGATTGTCACTCATCCATTGATTGTAAGGTCACACCATTTTAGTTGCAATCCAGGAGTAATAGCCTCTTACAGTCACCAAACTGGTGACTATACATTCAAAAGCAAAGTAAAGACTGATTAAATCAATGAATAAATGACATTAACCTTTTGCGGACTAATTATGCACCAGTGGATTTGAGAGACTATCTAAGTTTGATTCTTTATGTTTAAAAATATTTTAATAACAAAAGTAATATATTATAGATTGAGAAAATATTCGAACAATGTGGAAATTTATAATTTAAGGACCTCCCCATTGAAGTCCACACCCCTGGGGTAACCACTGTGCACAGTGGCTTTCCAGCTTTCAAACCTTTTTAAGGGAATATACTACAAATACACACCCCCCCATACATACACACACACATATAGTACTTTTCCCCTAAATGGGATCATATTTTAAACATGACATTGACAACTGGATTTTTTACATAATTACATATGACTTCTGTCTGTTTCACCATACATTTTAAGGGCAGTGTAGTATTCTGTTCTGTGTGGTACTTTACATTCAATTTCTCATTTTTGGTATTATAATTTATATTTGCATAACATCTTCAGATTCGTCACCTCATGCTCAAAAATATTTGTTCTACAACTTTATGCTCTATTCATTAAAAAAAGAAGGAATCGACAGTCACTTTTCACATTAGTACTCTATATAAACATGACCTAAGAACCCAGAGGGGCTTACTAGTGTGGTCTGAATTTGTTGGTGTTTTAAAACATCTTTTTGAGTGACTCAATCAGTGGGAGAGCAAATGGAAATAAGGATTCAATTTGTTTCTGTTTCTGCTGTGATCCCAGTGAGTTTCTGAGTACCAGTGATGAGGGTAGATTGAATTAGGCAGCCTTAAGTTTGACTAGGAGGACTAAATTTCCCCTGGTGACTTCATCTGAGCTGTGACACTTTCCCTGATTTCATAGGGAACTCCTTGGGGGCTGAAAGAGAGTTGAAAAGCTGGCTTAGTGTTTGTGAAAGTAAATCTACTTTATGAGGCAGCTAGATGGGGGAGGGGAATGTTATTTTAACACCTCTCCTCCTCAGTGCTAGAGTGGAATGCTCAAGGTCCCTGCCTCTTTTTGTACTATTTAAGCACAAACTTATTTTCTACCAGGAAGACACATCTCCCATAGAAATGACTATTCCTTATATTGCTGTATCCTGTACCAGAGATACTTAAGGTCCTCCCATGGTTCAGATGCAAAGTACCCAATCGTCTACTCAGTAGTACCATGTGACCCTCTCTTAAATACCCTGGTGTTTAATTTCAAGCTATCCAACATGGCTTGAAATTTATACCATTAGAGGAGGCAAAAGCCCTAAAAGCCTTTTGTCACACTTTTAACACGCTGACTGCCACACTAGAAAAAAATTTTTTTTTCCTTGGGGCCACGGTATTTTATTGAAGAAACAGAATAAAAAACTTTGAAATCCTTTCTAATTTAATGAAAAATTTGTTATTCTGTATTGTTTTCTGTGCCTGAGTTATATGCAACTTGAAAAATAGCTCACACAGCTCCCGAGGTAGAGATGTGTGAGTTACATATGCTTCAGGAGGCCCCGGGCTCAAAACTATCCTGAGTTAAATACAACTCACATGTCAGTTACTGTGTTAAAACACACCTGGGATAGAGGAAGGGGCTCTCTTTATCTCCTCTAGCTTCTTCCCATTGGTCCTATAGCATGCAGCACTGCGACACTGGCCCGCCCTCCCAGGCTGTAGTTCTCAATGAAGTTTTCCCAGTGAGATCAATTATCCAAAAGTCCTATTCCTGCCTGCATACATGTGAGACTTCTCATCAACATTCTCACTGTGGCAAATGTCCACACCCAAACATTTGAAGAGCCCGGAAAGGGATTTGTCAAATGGGCACACAAACTATTCTGCCATCGTCAGTCACCAGATACTTCGAGCTGCTCTCTCCGGCCCCCATGTCCTTACTTGACGTCCACTTCCTGGAAGCTGCTTGGTGGTCACCCCTGCTGAAGGAATGAAGTGTGAGAACTCTGCTGAGCTGCCCCCCGGGTGTTACCTCCTGACCAGCCAACACTCACAAGGAGACATCTGGGTAGCAATGTTCTCAACAAATTTGAGCTTGGGACATTAAGAAACATTATATCTAGAAGGACATAGAAGCTTTCTGGAAATATAACATAACTCTTTCCTATTCTGTCCCCATCTCTTGTCCTTCTTTCTAGGGGCTACAACCCAGTCCCAAGGGCTAGGAATGGAAAGAATATCATATCACTCACTTCATTTTCTTAATCTGTCCCCTCTCTCTAACCCCTCACCCCAAATCAAAATTAAACAGAAAAACCTCCTACCTTCTCTTTTAGCAAATAATAGAAGCCCCCATGCCTTAGAACTCCTTCATATTTTTATTCATCCATTTAATTAGCAAGGCAACAAGTGACAGACAAGCCACAGAATGGCACACCAGACAAAGACATGGTCCTCTAGGTTTAGATTTGGGTGGAGATTTGAGTGGAGGAAGAAAGTTCTATTCCCCAACCCTGCATGTAGAAGCCTCCAAATCCAAATTATGGCTCAGCCAAGACCTCCACTTATACCAGTTTTTCAGAGTACTTAATTTTCGCTAAGGAAAACGCAGAGTCTGACCTAATGAGATGAGCTTCAGCACAGAGAGGTATTGAAACATTGAAAGGAAAACAGAAAATTCAGTGTGGCCAATGATTATCAGAGAATATTCCAGGCCCTTTACCTGGGAGCAAGGGCCAGACAAATGAAGTGAGTGAATATCAAAAGAAGGGAGAGAGGAAAGACAAACTCTGGTGGCAGCTTTGACGATGGCTTCACAATCCCTAAGATTACATGTGCACGTGTGTGCACATGCGTATCCATGTGTTACATCTGTGTTGGAAATGGCAGAATTGTGTGTGAAACACTTGTCTCTGTAGCAACCTCGCGACATCTCAGGGGGACAGGACTTGAATTGTTTCACTTTGACTAAATGTGCAGAAGAGAAAGCTGCCTGGCGAATACTGTATTACACACAGCGGTGAGGACGGGCTCTGCAGAAAGGTAGGACGTGTGATAGATGGGCGAAGCCCCGGTGGCGTTTGGCCAGCTCGCGATAAGTACGTGGCACATCTGCAGCATCACCAAGCGGTCTCTGATTTAGCAAAAGCATCATAAAGATATTCGGTGTCATAAAAGTAACACTTTATTTAACCTTCCTGTACAAACTTTAGGAGCATTAATCTGTCACAGTAGGCTCTGTCTTGTACATGTAAATGGATAAGACTCTGTAATCAAATCCTAAATGTGTATTTGCAGCAATACGGCTTTTCAGAAGACTGTGTGATGGGAAGCAACAGACGGAGCAGGGGACAATTAAAGAGAGAGCACCGTGCTCGGCGAGACCTTTCACTCCCTGAATGGAGTTTCCCGGGACTGCGCTGATTTCTGAATTTTCCTGTTTATTTACCAGCCAGCACAACTTTATTGGGATCCCACAAGGCCTCTCCTACTCTATCACCTGCAAAGGAGACTCATTTAGACAGAGAGAAACCTTGCAAGGATGTGATTCCAGGGGCATTCTAATTTCCTTTCAACACCAGTTCCAATTACGGGTGGCAGCTCTGTGTTCAAAATAGTTTGAGTCTGAGAACAGTCCTAAAGAGAAAACGCTTTGTGATTCTTAGACTTGAAAAGGGCAGGCCTCGGCTACAGGTCTTGGGATTTCCGCTCAGTGCTGTTCCCACCCAGATTGTCCCAGAGAGGCATTTGCAGGGGCTGCCAGGCCCGTTGGATATTTGCCAGTCTGTTTGGAGCTTATGATTTATTGGGACTTAAATTTCAGTGACCAGAAACAAATTCCTCTTGACCAAACCCAGAAATCTTAGATTGCTTGTGTATAAAATATTCATTGTCAAGGGTTGGGGTAGAGAAGGAAGGAGAAGCTTTAGTTTTGACTTCAGCTCAGAAGAACCAGGATACATTAAATGATATTGATGTGAATAATATCAGCACATTTTCTTCTTAAAAATCTTTGCAAGATTTGCATATGTATTTATTGTGCAAAGCATATGCATCTTGCCTGGAATATATTTCATTGTGTAGCATATGGTTCCTTTCAGCAAAGGATCTTAAATGACTTTAACAGAAAGAATTCCTCCTTTCATTCACTCCCAGAGAGTAAGGTGCTATTTAAGAGGCAATAACTCTTTCCTAAGGGCTCCACTTAGGCCCTTAGTAACCAACTTGTAAGTTGCACGCCCATCAGTGTTTCTTCCTTCACTCTCTCTTGTCAGAGCAGGCGGGGCTTAGCTGCCCTGGGCAACCCAGGCTGTGCAGATCCATAATAGAAAGCAGAAATGTCTCTTGCTCACAGTCTAGATGTGGGGTTCCTGAAGGAAAATCCAGAGGAATTATAACCTAGGACAGCACCGTCCAATAGAACTATAATGTGAGCCACAAATGTGAGCAACATATGTAACTTCAAATTTTCTAGTACCTACATTAAAAAGGGTAGAAAGAAACCGGGGTAGTTAATTTTAATAATATGCTTCCTGCAACCCACTATATTAAAGATATTATAATTTTAACATATAATCCAAATAAAAGTTATTAATGACATATTTTACATACCTTATTTTGGAGTGAGTCTTCCAAATCCAGCACATATTATATTCTTATAGCACATCCTGGTTTGGACCAGCTATACTTCAAGTTCTCAGGAGCCACGTGACTGGTGGCTGCTCTATGGTATAGCCTGGTTCTAGGGAGGAGGCTAAGGGTGAACCAGAGAATTATACCCTAGTGAATATTATTGTGTAGACCAAGAGGCAGGTATCAGGGACTGCAATGATGATGATGATGATGATAGCTTACACTTACTTTTTATTTTTTCTACTATTTTCTACTTCTATTACTATTGTGGGCTATTTGAATGTTTTACATGTATTTATTCAATTCTCAAAAAAACACTAACTAGTAGGCAACATTATTGTTTCCTTTTATAGATGAGGCGCACACATAGATGTTGAAAGAATGTGGAAGAGCCTTGCGGATGAGAGCGAGGAGCAGCAGATGGCGACAACACGTGAACAGGGGCACGGTCTAAATTCAGCAGGTGAATAGCTCTGTGTTTTCACGCACTCTTAGTGTTGAGCTGGTTGAAGGTTAGGGCCATTGCATCAGCTCTGCTCCACCACATGCCCCCCGAGCCACTGTAATTTTAATGCATCTCCCTAGGCATAAGGTTTAGAATTTACTGCCATAAAAGGTAAGTTGGTAGACAAATCAAAGATAAAAAGTGTTAAGAGCAAGTTTACACAAATGAAGAAAAAAGTATATTTGGAGATAATATCCTCCATTCTCGGTCTTAAATGTAAATATTCTGTGACAATCTGTGCCAAGGCCACCAGTGGGCAACTTTCTCACATACACCGTGATGCGAGTTATGGCTCCTGGAGTTGTGCCCCAAGCAACACTGCCCTGGGCTCATCTCCAGGCTGTTCCAGTCTGGGAAAATAAAGATTACTCCGAATGAGTAAGGCATAGACCCCCGTGGTCCCCTGTAGCGGGAAGACAGAATCTGTGCCATCTAGTTCTAATACAATGTGGTAGGAGTGTATCTAAGACCTGCAAGCAGCAGAAAAGAAGTCGGGGAGAAAGTTGGGGAGAAGGCTCAGTGTTGGGAGCCAGGCGGGCAGGAGTTGACAAAGAACAGCAGTTCTTAGGGGGCCGAGGGGTTCTCCCTGAGGCAAAGTGGGAGAGGCATCCCAGAGATGCTGTCTGTCCTCCTTCTTCATCTTATACATGGTGCTGACGGCACACCAGCACCTTAAAACTGAGCAACATGAACACACATCCAGTCAAAAACTGAGTCATTTGGCATTAACAACATGTTCACGTGCTAAAACATGCCTGACCGACACCACTCTTTTGCACACCAAATATAATGTATATTCACTCTAAGAAACAATGAGAAGTGGTAAACTTTCTCTTCTTCTTTCAACAGCAGCACCCTGGCCTCACACCCAGCATTCTGTGCAGCTTATACCTGGGGAAGATTAGAAAGGTCATGTGACATCAGTCCAGCCCACACATTGGAAGTCTGCAAATTGCAGACTGTTAATCCTGCAAAATTAATTGAGATGGGAACACTGACCTGGGAGAAGGTGTTTTGTTGTTTTTGCAATGCCATTTTGAGATATGACGTGAATATCCCAAAGTACACATTTAAGAATGTGAATTGGAAACTCAACAGAGAAGAAGGCAGAGAAACAGGTTGAGTGGAGGAAAGGGAAAAGACAGCATGCTATTCTTTAAGACGTGACTCTTAGCACTTCTGTTTCCTTCCCAGAAAGCACTGAGTGTTGATAACAATTGTGAAGACTCTGAGTCCTTGCAATATTTTGGAGATTATTTTGCAAAGCAAACTTTAGTCATGTAAAATGGGTAAACATGATGTGAAATGTATTAACACATTTGGTGAATTCTGCAAATATATTTTTACACAATTAGCCTAATTATTTAGATACATATTAAACCTTGCTTGCCTCAAGCAATTTAACATGGAATGTAATTTCACATATTATCACAAGAAAAACACATTTATAGAAAATCTGCATCTCTCTTCATTCTGACACTTCCACCCATCATTATTTGAGATATAAATAGATAGTTTACATTGCAAGGATGATGAACAGTGTATATTTCCAGAGAAAAAAAGTGTCTCCTAACCTAGTGAACCAGCGATATTACATCCCACAGTCCCGAGTACTGGTCTGTTCATTTGCTGTATTGAAGTAGACCTTGGTACTGCTCCATCAGCGATATTGTAACAATATCCAAAATAGGGTACCCCGCCCCATTGAGAAATTTAAAGATTTGCTTTATTTTGTAGGGACTTTAAAGTGCAGAGCAGATGGAACTAATTCAAAAAAAAAAATTGCAAAGAAGGCAGGGATAATTGTGGTTCTGCATATTTCCATAAGGCAATAGTAGTTACTTCTACTTTGAAATTCCTGCCCAATAGCCATTTTTATTGTCATTTCATTAATATCTTCTAAGAACTGTGTGTAGTGTTACTTCCTGAGAGTGCAAATTATATTTGGAAGTCCCGCGTTTTAGTCATCTTCCCAAAAGAAGAAAAAAAAAGAGCATTAATGATAGAAATACTTTGTGTGTGTATGGGGATTAGAAGATTTTTAGAGAGCTTCCACATAATTTCATTATGAAACAACTCGATGATCTAGGCAGTGTTGAGTATCGGCAATTTGCATTTGGAAAAACTCCATTTTACAAAGGGAGAAAATAAATCATAGAAGTAACTTGCCATAGTCACTTAAACTGTGACCACACAGACAGAAGTATTTTTATCTAATATGTTTTTGGCATTTTACTCTATGACAAGCAATAGCATTCTGAAGAAAAGCATACATATATGCATGTACACACACACACACGCACACATCTTCCCAAAATTATCCTTTTAATTCCTGGTTATGTAGATTTGATCTCAAAAGCCATCGCTTTTTCTACATTATGTAACCGAAGAGCTTCTGGGGGTTGTAGTATGAGGAAATTCTCTGCCTGAGGAAGGGGTGTTCAAAGGGAACAGCAGAATGGTAGCGTCCCAGGCTGAGACCACTGTGACCTAAATAGCACCCTGCAGGCCTTAAAAGGTTTTCTTTGGGGGGTAGAAACCAATCATACAGGGAGAAAGACCCTTGACTCCATTTGTGTTACTTTTCATTTAGAACCAAACTAAAGGGGATGAGAAAAATGTCTCTCCAGCTCCTCTGGGTCTGTGGCTAGTCATGACTCAAGGAGCCAGGCAGGACTCTGTTAGGGGCAGCTGAGGGAGGCCCGCGGCCGCCAGGATGAAGAAATTTACCGCACAGACGTGTTCCCAGCCCAGGTTGGCATTCATGTCGGTTTAAATCCTTTTTCACTCGACAGCCGAGCCTTGAGAAGGGGCTTTAGCTGCCAGTCTGACCGAGGGTTGACGCCTCAATTAGAAAAGCTTCCATTCGGCGAGGATCCAGGGGAGGAAGGAGGAGGAGGCCACTGGCTGTCACACGCCCAGGGGCGTCGAGCCCACGCTCTCTCCGGAGGACAAGTCAGGGCCGCGGACCCTTTACATTCTCATCTTCAATGTGCTCGTTTCCTATGAACCTGAGGCCCCGTGACTTGAGCTCTTTGTAACATGTTTAAAGCCCAATTTTAAATCATGTTCATCTGAAGGGAAAAGTTCCTTCATCAGTGAATGAATCTAGGTGACAGCCCAGGATACACTCCTCACTATGAGTTAGTTACTCTTTCCTCCTCATCCAGGTACAGTATCTCAGAGGAAGAATTTTTTCTTTAAGCCCTCTTGGTGAAAAATGGCCATTGTGTGTGTGTGTGTGTGTGGGTGGGTGGGTGCGCGCGTGGAGGGGTTGGGGGGCAGCCGCTGTAATCTTCCCTAGATAGTCTGTGTGTTCTCTTGCAGTTAGGCAGGGCCGTGTGACTGATCTGATGAAACGTGTGTATAAATGACACGTCACTTCTGGGCTGCAGCATGAACAGCTGCAGGGGGATTCTCGGTTCCCTCTCTTCCCCTTCTGTGGCACCTGAGGAAGGCTTGTGCCTCCGGGGGTGCAGCTACAAGATGGCTGAACTTCTGTCAGGATGGGTCCCTGCGTGACCTTGTGGAGCTGAGCTGCTCACTAACTCACACTGAATATGTCCTGTAAGTGGGAATAAGCCACTACGATTTTAACACTATTTGTTACTTCAGGATAGCCTCACCTTTCCTAACTAATGCGATAGAAGAGCTAAAACGTTGGTAATACTCTAAAGCACTTAAATGATGCAATGAAAGTCCACATCAGGAGCCTATAAAAATATACCTGTGGTTGCAGATTTGATGTTTGGCCTTTTCTGTTGTAGCTTCTGACGGAAAGGACGTCACAGTGAAGAGACAGGCTGAAATTAAACGTTCATTAGCAGTGCCTTTTGGAAGACTCACAACATCTAATTGGTTGCCAAGTTTTTCAACTACTAAACATGACACAGATCTGTCCATTCTCCCTAATTCTACTGGCACTAGACTGAAGCCACCTTGTTTCCTCCAGGCGTGGCATCCACTCTAGCCACCCCCTAATCCACTGTCCTCATTTCAGCACAATTTCTTTTCACTCGCCCGTTAGAATGCATTACGAAGTTCCCATTGCGCTCCAAATGAAGTGCACAATACTGAAGATGGCCCCAAAGACCCTGTGTGATCGGATGATAGGGATGAGAGACAGGAAGATGGTCCCACTTAACTGACCCTGAGGACACAAATGGACTCCTAGGGCACATTTGTCTGTGGCCTAATCAGCTACTCTAGGTTCAAAACAGAATGTTTGACAAAAAGCTGCTTAGTGTCTACCAACATGCATTCCAAAATTGAGGCTGGGGGAAGTGGCAAGAGATAAAGATTTGATTACAATGAAATGGATTAGCTAGCATTCATTTAGGACTCATGCCTCTATAAACTTCAGCCTTTTGGTCAAAATTGTTTTCCAAAAACTCATTTGGATCTTGTGATTCTCCTTTTAAGACTCTCTGCTAGTCCTTCCATGCCGTTCAAGGGTCTGCATGATCTGGCCCAGGCATTTCTCTTTGTCTCCCAAATGCATCATGCTCTCTCATAGCTTCATGCATTTGCATGTGTGTTTGGGGGTGTGGTGGTGGGAAATGGGAGATCATTTCCCCCTATTTATTTTCTACTAGCTTCATCACTTTCAAGGCCCAACCCCAATGTTACCTTCTTGTGAACTCTTCCCTGACTCTCTCAGAGAGTTAACTGAGCTTTCACAGTAATTGGTTAATAGTTCTGTACCAGGATTGACCATGTAATATTATCATTGATATCATTATCATTATATCATATCATTGTCATTGTACGCATATCACATACTATGTTATGCCATATCATTATATGTGTTATGTGATATCACTATATATCCATCATGTTATGTCATTTTATGTTTCTTTCTTCCTAGACTGTAGGTTGCATGAGGATAGGAATTCCATATTGTCTAGTTCAGTATCTTGCTCTCTTCTTCAAACCCAGAATATTGAATTCACATGTAAACTCTTAAAAAATACTCTTTTCCTACCTTCCTTTGGATATTATTAAGAAAGTATAAGCTATTGAAATATATATTAATATTTTTTCTTTTTTTTTACTGTTATCCCAAATGATTACATCACAAAAGCTTAATAGTAGACATCACTTACAAATGACTTATTCCTAATAAAAAAAAGAAAAAAAAAATGATTACTTCACTCATGGTGCTATTCTGAGGTTCCCCAAGATCCTTGAATGCCAGGAAGAGTCAAAGGACAAAGTGCTGCTGGGTACCCATCTGAGCAATAAAAATGGTGCATCTGCCATCTAGTGGTCACGATGTGTAAATGCACCTGGACTTGATAAAAGAAGTCTCGGGGGCCAACCTACAGTGAACAGGGAGTAAAACTAATACCTAACATGTATTGACTTCCTACTGTGTTCCAGGCACTGTGTTAAGTGATTTACATGGATTATATTATTTAATGTTCAAGACACTTGTGTGAAGTAGACCCTATTTTTACACCCATTCTAGAGATGAAAAGTTTGAGGCACTGAAAAGGTTTCTAACCCTGGTAGCCAGACTTCAGAACCCAAATCCTTAGAAACTACACTATAATAAATGGCAGTAAACCGAACTAAGCTCTGTGCAGAAACATCAATTTCTGTGTTAATAGATGTAGTAATTATTAAAATGCATTTATAATTTTAGAGTTGGAAAAATATGTTCGCAATTCTTTTTTGCCTTTATGACAACCCCATTACCAATATCCTTGTATTACAGATGAAGAAATTCTATCTCAAGAGAAATGAAATAATCACTTAATGTACCAAAGCCAGAAACTGACAGAAGTGAATTCAAACTCGGGTTTTACCCTAAACTCCATATTGTATCCACTTCATTGTATTTCAAGTATAGTGATAACAAAATGTCACAAAAGTGTTTTATAAGCTTATTTTTTTTCAAAAAGAAAAGGTTTTCATTCTTCAAATATTTGGTGCCCCAGCTTCCTTGAAGGTTGAGTAAATATGGCGCTTGAAGAAGAGCCTGGGAATACCAGGACACAAACAACATTGAGTTGCCAACTCTCTTGTCTCCCAGATACTCTCCTGTGCTAAGCGTGCCCCCTGCCAGAACATTCTGTCTACCCACAAATCAAATAACCAGCACCAGATTCCAGACCCAAGGAAAAATATGTCACTCTCTAAGCTTGGCTCACTTACCCAGTTTGAAATATAATGTTTTAGTTGTCTTGATAACCATGAAATCACTGATTGCCACTTTTTCCCAACATTCCGAGTCTCTTAGAGAATCTGCTTAGACAGTGCTATGGTCGGTCAATGGGGAAGCTCTGAGTGTCTCCTATGCCTACTGGTGCTCAGATCGAGACCCTATGTAAGCTTTGTAATACAAATCTCAGCTTCTAGTTTTAGAATATGTTTTTTCCCTTCATTGAAATGCTCTCTCTATTTTGGCCACATTTCAAGCTTCCATCCTTTGTCTGTTCAATACATCATCTATTTCCCTTTAAAATATTTACTAAAATCCTATTGTGTGGTCCCTAGCCTCAGAGAGCTTGCAACCTAGTAGAATGATATATACAAATTAAATTAATAGACAATGCCAGGTGTGGTGGTTCTTACCTGTAATGCCATCTTCTTGGGAGGCTGAGGAAGGAGCATGACTTGAGCCCAGGATTTTGAGGCCAGCCTGGGCAACATAGTGAGACCCTGTCTCTAAAAATATATAGGTAAATTAAATACTTAATAGGCAAGATAATTATAGATTGGGGTAAGTCACAGGAAGGAAATAAATAGCTGATGTGTTGGACAGTAACAGTGCTGGAGCAAACCTGTATTTCTGCATTTCTGGCATTTGAGCTGAGATCTGAATGAGTAAAGGGAGGGGAAGTGGGTAAATCGCAATGATTAGGACTGGCTGCTTGAGCTGTGCTCAGATTTACCTCCACGGACTGTTGTCTCTGCACTTGTGCCTCTGACCTCCTTCCTACCTTCGCATCTTCCCCTCTGTCCTCCTGACCTCTTGGCATCTGCAGTCTATCAGTACATATCCTTACAAACATTTGCACAACCCTGCCCCGTGGGTGCTGTGCAGCATGCTTACATGTAAGCTCCTTAAAACCCTGTTTTCTAAATTCTTTATATCTATACCTCTCTTGACTGCCTTGGTGTGTCAGGGTGGGTGAGAGGAAAATAGCAGTGAAAATACCTGAAAGAACTGATTCTGGATAGACAATGCATGTGAACATAGATGGCTGAGGGCTGGTTATAGGTTATATGTTATATGATCACAACACTGGCAAGTAAAATGGTCAGAAGAGTAAGAGTTTCAAGTGGTACGAAACTCTGTTCTCTTAGCACACGGATGATTTTGAATGACTTGCATTTTGTGACATCAGAAGAGAATTAAACTCTTAAATATTTTGCTTCCCATAGAAACCACCCTTCATGACAGCAGAGACAAGCGTGTGGATTGTTCTTTAGTGAGGCGCAGGCAGCCTCAGTTACCGCCCCTTGATAGAGAATGGGTTATGTGAAGAAGGATTCAAAGTGTCTCTACAAAAGCAGAATTTTCTCACTCAATAATTCTGTGCTCTGTGTGTTTTCAAGTCCCTTTCTAATCCCTCCCAAAATATACAAACATTTTTAAAAGACCAAAAAAATACTCATTTTTCTTTATTCTTCCTAGGCTAGCGGAGTCAGAAAATCCTTCACAGAAGAGACGAGCTAGATTATATTCAACCTCACGCACCCTCAACGCAGTTGTCAGCCGGGTAGCCTATTCATTACAGCGACGGTGTAAGAAGCAAAGTGAACACAGCTGGATTTTCAGATCTCAGGCTGAGTCTGCGGGGCTGACTGTTAGAAACATCATCTTTTCACTTATACACTGAGAAAATTTGATCTGGAAGTCATTGAGGAAGAATATAGAAGCCCCATGATGTCACTCTTACTGAGTGACTTTTCTATTTCTGCGCTTTGGTTCAATACAACCAGCAACATAAGCAAAATGATTATTAAAATAATATTTATAGACATACAATTACATAATGTTGGGAATTTTATAGCAGATATATTTCTTTCAGATAATTCATAGACCTACAGTATTTTTCAAAATAATTAATTCCACACTTTAAAATTTTTATATATTCTTTCCTCTTCATTATCACCAAAAAAAAAAAAAAAATGCCAGTGTTTTTCTTATATGGAAAACCACTGTAGCTAAACAAAACTCACCATGAAAGAAATGCAATTAATAGTTATAATAACAGCAGTAAAACAATTACTCTAATTGTTTGTCTTTTATGGATCTTTGGTTAAGGATTGAATTTTATTGTGTTTGTTTTTAAATGCCATATTTAGAATTATTTTGTTTGAGATCTTAAATAAGTGGACCTTTGTTTCTGTTCCAGAAGTTATTGAAATGCAAGCCAAGGTATTCCATATGCTTCTTTTTTACTTAACTGCTTAATTAAACCATTCTACTGAAGAAAGAAGATAGTTTCATTCATTCTTTACTGCCTACTTAATTAATTGATTTCTCTTTGTAGAAGACATGGAATTGATGTTTTGAGGTTAGTTTCCTGGAAGAAGAATAAATATAACATCTGCATATATGTCTCTTTCCATCACTCCCACATCCTTCTCTCCCTCCTATAATATAATGTTATGAACAGCTGGTACTTAACCAGCAACATCACAAAACACACTTGTTATATTCTGGACACCTAGATCAAAGTAGAGAGTCTCTGGCTTGTTTCTTGAAATCTCTAAATGTTTCAATACTCCATTTGATGATGTAGACTTTTCAAGTCCTCTAACTCCCAGTGCTACATAATGGAAACATTCTTGGAGAAACATATTCTAAAACTGCGGTCCCCAACAGCCGGGGCCACAGACTGGTACGGGTCCAAGGCCTGTTAGGAACCAGGCCACACAGCAGGAGGTGAGTGGTGGGTGAACAAGAGAAGCTTCATCTGTATTTACAGCCGCTCCCCACTGCTCACATCACCACCTGAGCTCCGCCTCCTGTCAGATCAGTGGTGGCCTTAGTTTCAGGAAAACAAGTTCAGGACTCCCACTGATTTTGCATTATGGTGAGTTGCATGATTATTTCATTATATATTACAATGTGTATAAAGTACACAGTAAATGTAATATGCTTGAATCATCCTGAACTACCCCATCCCCACCCCACTCTGCTGCCTCCACCCTCTGTGGAAAAAATTGTCTTCCATGAAACCAGTCCCTAGTGCCAAAAAGGTTGAAGACTGCTGTTCTAAAACATCCATGCTCATTTCTCATATAACAGACCAACTAACTGAATCTTTCACCTTGAGCTACTGTATCCAATTCAGCCATTTTCAGTTTATTAAAAGAGAAAATTTCTTTAACATATTTCCAATCTCCTGGCCTGCTTTATTATTTTTTTCTTCATTGAGTTCCTGTATTTGTGCAAATCATTATGAACCTTAATTAGGACATTAAAATTCTACACAACGATTCTCTTTTGTCACTGGAATAGAAGAGCTATCTCTTGCCACTTCCCCCACACTGTCCTTTAAAATACTTAAAGGCAAAAAACCGCATGCTCAGCTTATGCAATGTGCTTTATCTTTGCTGAATCATTATATAAGGGGCCAAATCTTCATATACTGTAAACTGTAAAACAGCTACAATATCTGGTAAGTCCACTTGCGTCAGTTGTCTATTTTAGAAGTTTGAAATGAAGATGCTTTAAAATACTCAGCCATGCATTGCCAAAAGATTAAGAAAACAGACTCAGAGAAGAAATGTACTGCATCCAACAAAATAGAATATGTGACCCTTTTGATTTCTATTAGGCCTAGCCAGTCTGTTCTGTCCATGTGATTTTACTGCCTGGGGCCAGCCAGTCACTTACCTTAGGAGTTCCCCTCTCTCTCTCTCTCTCTCTCTCACACACACACACACACACACACACACACAAGTCAACAAGCTTCCTGCTCAAAGTTTCTGGAATCTGTGTCCCCAAGTGGTCACCAAATGTTCCAGCTGATGCTGCAACTCAGAATGTCAGGGGAATGAATGCCTCATGTGTGAACCCTGACCTAGGAGTCAGGAGCTGGGGAGCTGGGTAGGTATTCTCCGTCCTTTATCCACTTCATGAACTGCTCTGAGGTTTTGCCATACAGCCTGTTCAGAGAAGCATCACGTGTGCCTCTGAGCAGATGTACCTGCTAAGTGAGCTCGTGGGTCTCTGCAACTCACCACGAAGCAGAGGCTGAGCAGTTCTCTGCCACACTGAACGGCTCTCTGTCCTTTCTGCTGCTTCTTCCTATTTTCTCATTCTCATTTCCTTGGGTTTGTACCTTCCAAGAAGGCATCAGCACTTAATCCTTGACTTGGGGGCTGCCCCTTTTTAGGAAGCCTAGGCAAAAAGAAATCCAATAAAAGCAATAGGCATATTTCTCTTTGACAATTTGAGAGTTTATGAAAATTACGGAGAAATTTTAATATCCAGTCGCACCTCAACCCTACATTTATGAGTTTCAAAGTTTGACTTACTATTCTCACCTAGAACCTGATTTCATTTACTATTCATATTTGGAATGTTAAAAGATCTATGTTTTTGTTTATGGTTTTAACAGATAATATTTTTAAATATGTATTTTTAACTGATGTCACCTGGAAAAAAATGATACCTTTATAGTAGAGAATCCTGGCAGACATCAATTTAATCAAGTGATACAACTTAACACCATCGATGTTGAAATAATCCAGAAACATCAAGTTCCTTCTAACATGGCGAAGAATAGCACATCACTATTGTGTTATTTCTGACCAAAATACATTATATAAATATAATCATGAGCAAAAACAGACAAACCCAAATGTAGGGACATAGTCTAAAAAGCAGCTGAGCTATATGCCAAGAAAAATAAAGAAAGGCTGAGGAGCCATTTCTAATTTAAGGAGGCTAAAAAGATGTGGCAACTAAATGCAGTGCATGCTCCTTCCTTGGATCCTGGAGCAGGGGAAAATCCTACGGAGGATAACATTGGAACAACTGATGAAATTTTAGTGTGAACTGTGGATTCTATAATAAAACCGTATCGATGTTAAATCATACCCAAAGAAGGAAGATTGGGTAGAGCAGATCTCAGGAGAGGCAGAGGGTTGAAGAAAGAACAGAATGTTTGTGTGTTTACCACCTAGGCTAACACTAACTGCTATAACAAACTAAAAATTTTCAGAGGCTTACAAAACAATAGCTTGTTTCTTGGTCATGGAACAACCCATGTAGCTGCTTCTGATTGGTGGACAGCTTTCCTCCAGGTGGCGATTCAGGCTCCCAGCCCTTTCCATCTGTGGCTCCAACAGCCCCTAGCGTGTCACAGTGCTTTCTATTCAGCAGCGCTGGGTGGGAAGGAAGAGAGAGGATAAAGCATGATTGCTTCTAAAGTCTAAAGTAGATAAGGTACTCCCATTTGCATTCACTGGCAAAAGTTAGCACACAACACACCTGGATACAGGTGAAACTGAGAAATGTGGTTATTGGTTGTGCACCTGCCTTCTCCCAGTGACAAAACTCTACGGAAGGTGGAGCATAGATTTTTGGTGGATGGGGTAACAGAGGGAAAAAATTTTCCTTTTGCAATAAAATAACTAACATTTCTGCAGCACTGACTATGTGTCAGACAAAATGCTAAAATTTTTACGTGTCATTCACACAAAATTCCCATGGAATAAGAATCGTTGTCTCCATTCTACAAATAAAAACCAGAAGCTTTGAGATGTGGAAAGCATCTTGCCCAAAGGCACACAGCTAGTGAATGGTATTTTAAAGTTTGCCTTGCTCCCACACCCCTGTAGGGATCACACACATGAATTTAGGGTGGACAGTCTATTGTTCAAATCTTGGCTTTGACATTTTAGTTCCATGACCTTTGGCAAGTTACTTCATCTTTGTAAGCTGCGATTTTCCCATCTATAAGTGGGAATAATGCTGACCTCACAGGGCTTTTATTTTTTTTTAAGTAATGATAATGCTCATAACGTTTCAAAGTATAGGGGATGCAAATATTAGGCAAACCCTCATTGAGGTCCAATACCTCTGCTGCTTAGTCCTGGGGCTGTTCTCTCTCTCACCCTCTACTTCCTTACCTGTCAAAATCAAGGGATGGCTGTTAAAATTAAATGGCTTAAAATATAAAGTGATTAGCTCAGTATGTGTCACATAGCAAGCATTTAATAAGTGTTTGTATTAGTTTTCCATTTCTGCTGTAAGAAATGACCACACATGTAGTGGCTGTAAACAACATCAATTCATTTTCTTACAGTTCCAGAGGTCAAAAGTCCAAGATCAGTCTCTCTGGGCGAAAGTTAAAATGTCAGCAGCTGATGCCTTCTCGATCTTTAGGGAACAATCTGTTTCCTTGCCTTTTCTAGGTTCTAGAGGCGGCTTGCATTCCTTGGCTCCTGGTCCCTTCCTCCATCTTCAAATTGATCAGCACACTTCTCTTCTCTCTGACCTCTGCTTCCGTTCTCACGTCTCTCTCTGGCTCTCACTTCTCCCTGTCTCCATTCTATAAGGACCACTGTGATGACTTTAGGCCCATCCAGATAATCCAGGGTAACGCCCCCATCTCTGGTTCCTTAATTTCATCACATGTGCAAAGTCCCTTTTGACATATGAATTTACATATCACAGGTTGTGGGGATTAGAATGTAGACATCTTTGAGGGCCATTATTCAATCTACCATAGTGTTAGCAGTAGTACTTATATAAATCAGAAGTTATTCCAAATTAAATAAGGTAACACATAAATATAACTAGTACAATGCCTGGTATTCAGTAAGAACTTTATAAGGTTTAGATTCCTCAACTCTTGAAAAAAATCCTTGACAACCTCTCATGCTTAAAGACACCATCTTGTTTCCCCGAGACAAAATAAAAAGAATCAAAGCAATTATCCAGCCAATTCCATTCAAGAGAATAAAATCCTAATAAGAAAACAAGCAAATCAACATAGCTGATGTGTCCATGTTAGTATAAAAATTCTGGAGGAAATTGAGATTTTTTTTTAAATTTTTTTTTTGGTTGGTTATTTTTTGAAAAATCTGAATATTTTAGCCTTAATCTATTTTTGTGTTGAAGACCTGGCTCGTCTCCTTTGTGTTTTCTTATAGTTCAGCCAGAGCTATTTCCTCCATGGCTTTTTCTGTTGTGCAGTGAGCCTTCTGGAAGATATTGGAAGACTGTGGGCCCTTACAAGCCCTAAAGAGAGCTCACCCTTGCATCTCCCCTGGGAGAAGTCATAAAGACACAGCAGGACTAGGCATTTTTAGAAACTTCCATGTACAAGGGAGGATCCTCACTGAAAGAATAATAATTTTTTAAAAAGCCAAATTGTTCAGCTGAACCTACAGATGATCTGACTTTTAGTTCCTTGAAGGTATATTTTATGACATTAGAAACATGAGAACATGTGTTATCTGGCCTGGGGGGAAAAGCAGCACCCCTAAATTCTAATCATTTCTTTCACCAATCCAAAGGAAATCTCTTAAGGCTTTAAAAGGTTGGGTTAACAACACTGAAAATATTTTTATTTTTCACACTCCTCTGCTTTTCTTGGTTCCATCTGGGACCAGAAGCCAGCATGTTGAAATACCAGGAGAAAGGCAGTCCTCAAACATTCCCAGCCTGACGAGAGGCAGGAAATAGCAGAAAGCTCAGAAGGGCAGATTTTCTTTTCTGCCTACAAGATTTCCAGGCTAATTTCACATGTTAACAAGTTTGCATAGGTATTACTCGATGGGACTTGGGAATACCCAAGTTTTGAAACCTGTTGGGGTTTTTGTGTTTCATAAATGAATATTCATCTTTATCGTCATGTTATTAACATTGAATATAAGTTATATCATTTTAATTTATGTAATGTGTTTGTGTGGGAACTCTGACATATTTAAATAACATGATGGTGAAAATTATTTGTCCTCAAAAGGTCTCATTAAGAGATCAGTGTGGAGATGAAGAGTTATGATTTGGTTTAAAAGATAAGCATGATGTTGGTTTCAGTTCACTGACAAATGAAGCTAAGTCTTTATTTAGTTATATGAATAAATGCAAGAAAAAGTAGGAGGAGTACCAATTGTTTTTTTTTTTTAAACCAAAATGATTTAGCAAAGAATGTAAAAAAATCTCAATATTTTCTGCACATAAGTAAACTCACCAACTCTAAGTTCTCCAAATATGGTTCCAGAATGCTTTGGAGGAGCGAGAGCCAACTCTCATGAGTCAACAAAATAAAAATACCTTCAGGGAATGATTTAATAGCTACTTCCCATTCCTGGTTGTAATAGAATAGGCCTAATTTATTAAAAAAAAAAATCTACAAGACACTGTGAAATTGGGCTTTGTTTGATGCTTGGACCTTTTCATATACTGAACAATGTGGGAGACTCCAGGGAAAAGAAAAATTGCAGCAGCAGCTCTTGGTCATAAGGGACTTAGAGATCCTGGAGATCAGGGAGACTGAGCTTTCACACGTTTCCAAAACAGTCCCAGAAGCACAGTGGGTTTAATTCATACTAAGCACGCGTTCCTGTGAAATTTGTCTGTACTGATTTTTTAGACCATTAACAAGCCAAAGGCGGGGCCTGTGTCTGTAATGTGTCTTCTACAGCATCTCCAGGAGGTTCTAGTCACCATTCAGCATTTGTGGAGTGGCCAGTCCCAGGTACCAGAAACAGGGTTCCATTAGGTTAGAACAAGGGCTTCCTGGCCATTTATGATGACATGACTGATTTACTGATATCATCATCAAACGTGCATTGACTTCTGACTATACACCATGGACTATACTCTGCTTTACATATTGAATGATCACTGTCTTTGTGGAACTTATAGTGTCATGACAGAATATAGACAATGAGTGAGTTGATGAACAAATGTGAAATCAGAAATTTTCAGAAGTGCTGCAAAAGGAAGGAACAGGAAACAAAGTGCGTGAGGAGAGGTCAGGAAAAGCCTATTTCTTTAAACGATAATTACTGCGCAGTCTGAATCCATTGGAAGAACTGGTACACGAGGTAGCTCCAAGGTAGCACGAGACACACCCATGTTGCAGGCTAGAGAGTGATCTGGCCAGATCAGCCCCTGGCCCATTGATCAGAGCAACAGCAAAAGAGCATTCTCCATCTTCTGACCTGAACCTACTTGGCTTCTCCGAGAACATTTTTCAGGCCCCTTAACTCAGCCTTGCCATGACTCACTCTCTCCCTAATCTCTCCCTCCACCACCCTGCCCTAGGGAAAAGTCGAGCTACGTGTTGTAGCCAGCATTAGGTGCCTTCCCCACTGCCTCAACGATGCAGCCTCCCAAGCCCATGTTTGTAGGATGCTATCTTTTCCCGTCATTTCTAAGTCTCCTTGTAATTTCAACAGGCATAGTTACCTTTTTTTCTAATAAAGCCATGACAAAAATTAACAAGTCTGGATGGAGTGTTTGAGGGGTGACGGAGTTCTCTTTCCCAGTACCCCTTTGTTCATCCTACGCCCAATGTTCCCAATTCATTTATGGTTCAATTCTCTTACCCTTGAAATTGTGTAGGTAACCAAGGAGACAACAAGGCTGAACCCAGGCAGGATAATGGTCGAGGAGCTGACCATGGGGTCTGCAGGAAAAATAAGACTATGCCCCAAAACTGCAAGTACATGGGATCCACAGGTCCACGAAGGTCCACAGGTCCACAAAGGGAAGAAAAGATGGAATTATGCTGAGGTTGAGATTGTGTTTATAGCCAAATGAAAGAATGAAATTAGGTTTTTGAACTTCTAGCTTTCTTGTCAATGCATCATTCTTTGTAAACTTGCTTCGACAACCTAGGCTAGGATTTCAAGAACGAAAACACTTCATGTAACTCTGGAATTTAATTTTCAATAATGTTAAACCAATAATTAAAAATAACATTTGTGATCAACTTTGAGTTTTTGACCTGCCAACTAATTTTAGGGCCAAGTTTTACTTGTAAGGCAATAAATCGAATTAGGATTAATATGCCATATTAGGGAAACACCTGCCTCATTTAGACAGGGGAAATAAGCAATTGTAACTGAATTATAATGCATCTCTGAAAAGTTGGCACCAAAGAAGGAGGTAGAAAAATCTTTAAGAAATTGTGCTTGTCCAATCCTCTGATCTCAGTCAAGTTCTTTTTTTTCATTGACTACACCCTGAAAGCACTAAAGTGTTTCTCAAAAAAGGGTAGCCAAGCTAGTTAGTGACCTCACCCATCCACAAGAGTTGGTTGAATTCTTTCCCTTGTATATAGTTCCTTTGTGAAAAACATTTATAGTTATGCCTTTTAAGGCTTAGAAATAACCAGCTGTTTCTGCCTTTTTGCAGAACTCTTGTAAATATTTATATGGTTTAATATCTCAGTTCTAGACCCTGAATTTTTGGTATGAGGACTTTATCCATCCAAAAGGTACGTATTTTTAGGTGATTGATCATTCTCTAGCCCTGGGAAAAGGATACAGAATCTTATCCTTCATGGGCATCAGTCCCAGAATTCCCTGAAAGAAAAAAGTTTAATTTTATGACCTTCTAGTTCCATTACTTATTTTTTTTTTTTTTTTTTTTTTGCTATTGAAGGTTGTTATATTTAGCTTTGTTTTGTGGACAGGTAGTAACTAAGGCTGTGTCAATAAGGGTAAACATTCACTCTTTATTTAACAAGCTTGTCTGCTCAGAGCTAGAGATACCAAGATAAATAACTCGCAGGCCCTGCCCTTCGGACACTCACGACTAGTGGGAGGAGAGGCGAGGAAACTCAGATGCTGTGAGTGAAATGGAGGGTGACAGAGAAAGTTTCCCAGACTACATGGTCCTTGGCCAGAGTTCCAATGGATGAATAGGGATATAATAGGCAGAACGGAAAAAAGAAAAAAAAAAGTGAAGAACATTTCAAGGGGAAGAAATAGCATCATAAAGGAATGGAAGAATGAAAGAATATGGCTTATTAAGGAAAACGAAAGAGTGGTGTGGAGATAAAAGATGGAGTCCATGTGGGGAAATATCTAGAGATAATGGGCAGGTCATGAAATCTGTGTGATGAGGCTAAGGCGCTTGGGTGTTTTAATGAAGCCACTGGAGAGTCATAGAAGGACTTGGGGAAGGAGAGCAATATGGTCAGATTTCTGTTTCAGAAGGATGCCCCTGGTGGCAACGTGGAGGAGTGACTAGGGCAGCCCAACTAGGCAGGTATTGAACTAGGCTGGAGGGAAGGGGTTCAGGATGGAACCTAGGCTGGGGCAGCAGGAATGGAGAGGAGAAATGCCACGGTATCGCTGGGATCTGGTGACTGGCCGGATATAAGGTTGAGGGAGTTGGCGGGGTCTAGGGAAACTCCCAGAAGCTTGGGAGTCACCTTGGATGTAGAAGATCATGGAGCAATTTGTCAGTGGGTGCAATCTGTATTATGGCCAAAGTGGGGAATTAGAGCAATGCCCAAACTCCTTGCCAGTTTACAGTAATTGCTAACAGGCGGGGTGGGCTGGCTCTGTGCCAGGCACTGGTCTCACTGTGCTCTGTGTGTATAGGGTAAGGATGGAGAACACAGAATCAGGATCCAGACGATCTGAATTCACATCCCACAGTTGCCACTTCCTGATTATATCACCTTGGGCAAGTTACTTAATCCATCCATAGCTCAGTTTCCTCATCCATAAAGTGGGATGATAATAACACCAACCTCATAATGCACTCGTAAGGATTAAATAACTTAATATAAATAATTCACTTAGATGAGTGATTGGCATGTAGAAAATTTTTGTTGAATGTGATTATTATTCTTGTTACCACGTGTATTAGCTAATTTAAATCTCACAAAATCTATAGAGATAGTTAGTGTTATTTACATTTTTCAGGGAAGGAAATCGAGGCACAGAGAAATGGTAGAGCAAGCAGCCAGACTCCAGAGCTTTCACTCTTAACTTCTTCACAATAGTTCTCTGTGGAGTGTCTTGGGAGCACAACTGAAGGGCATTAACTAGAAGGGTCTGTCTTAGGTAGGGGTGGAGAGAAGTAGGCATGGTATGAGGAAAGCCGTCTCTGCACTCGCCATTCTAGTCAAGCAATACCTGAATTTGACACTTCCCTGGAAGTGCTGACACCCTAATAGTCACGTCATTGTGCTAAATTCAGGAATCATGCACGCAATCCTTCCTAGGAGGGAGACAGACATCACTCTGCCCTGCTCTTTGACTGTTCGGCTGATTCCTGCTTCCTCGCACCTTGCTCCATGACTGCCCAGGCAAAAAAGGTGTCGCTCAGACCACTGCTAGACATTAGCTTAATTTGTTCCACTTTCACTGCTATTTTCTCTGTCTAAACAAGTAATAGCCTTTGCTAAATTTGGAGTTTTCAAACTATTTTTATGAAAAGAGGCAGTTTAGTATAGTGGGTAAGAATTTTGGCTTGGGAATAAAAATGACCTGTTTGGCTTTGCTAACAACTAGCCAAATTGATCAAATAAAAGTGTTGGACACTGAGGTAAATTTGCTTTTCAGATAAACAATGGATAAATTTTTTTTAGTATATTAGCATGCAATCAGCCCGCGTCTTTAGATTCAACCCACTGAGAATTAAAAACATTTTTTAAAAAACCCAATAAAAAGTAACAAAATAACAACATGACAATGAAAAATAATGCAAATAAAAAATAAAGTACAACAACTGTACATAGCATTTACATTGTACTAGGTATTATAAGTAATCTAGAGATGACAAAGTACATAAAAGGATGTGGGTAGGTTATATGCAAATGCTATGTCATTTTATATCAGGGACTTGAGCATCCTAGAAGTTTGGTATCCTTAGGGGTATTGAACCATCATCTGTGGGTACCAAGGGATGACTGTATTTAGTATATTCCCTGGGGCATACTTTACTAAAAAAAGTATCTATTGTGTAATTTGAAATTCAAATTTAACTGGGCATCTTGTAATTTATCTGGCATCCTTTTATGGGATTTAACTTCTTGGTGCCTCTGTTTTCTCACCTATAAAACAGGGAAATAAAATATAGTAATAGTGACCATGATGGAGATTTGTTGTAAAGATTAAACGAGATGATGTGTGTTAAGCACGTAGGAAATGCTCAATATGTATTCACTGGTGTCATTTTTATACTGTGCTGGGGTTATGGAAAACCAGCATAAAGTATGGGGGACTCTTTCAGCACTAGTTCTTTCAGTAACATTTTAAAAACCTTTATAATTGGGAGTGAGCTATGTTCTGTTCAAGATATCTTTGTGTGTCTGAAAAACAGAAATATAAATACAACTTGATTTTTCTGTTTTTCAAGAGAAGCTGGGCAAAAAACTCTAATTTCCCAACATAATTTTCATATTTTCTCCTAACTCTTTTGCTCATAAGATACCTGCCAAGCTAACTTTATAAAGAAGATGAGGTTCCAGGCTCTGAGGCCTTTATCATTAAAAATAAAGTGGAAGCAACATGAGGTAGTGTTCATTAATCTTCCCTTATTTCCTTGGGAAGAATTTGGCAAAAAAACAGATTCTACAAACTCAGCCAGCCATCTTTGAAGGTTATTTGCCGTGGGCCAATTATATATTACCTGATAAGTATACCCAATAATTAACTAATGAATTGGTTTCTTTGGAAAATGATCAGAAGTGTCAGGGATTGAAGAATATTTAGATTGTCTCTGAGTCTTGCTGAAGAAACATCTGGTTCTTTTTTCTTCAATCAACGTGCACCCTGAAGGGTCCCAAATTCAAAAATGATTATATTTCATGTCATTTATGTGCCTTACAGTTTGACAAATTTAACTTGTAAGAATAAGTGATTCCATGTTCAATTTACGTTGATCCCATTTTCATCCAAACATCCAAAGAGAGAGAACCATTATAGATTGATAAAAGCTGCTGATTGATCTATTGATTTCCAGACCTTAAATCTCCTAGGGAAGTCTTTGTAAAGTTCTTGTTCATAAAATTCTTGTTCTGCCACAAAAGCTCCCAGTGGATTGTGTTTCTCAACTACAAGGAAAATCATCAGGGACAAACCCAGAAAATGTTTCTTTAGTATACACTAGGCAGGAGGGCCTTCCAAATTCAGTCTCAATCTGGTTTCTTCAAAGGTTTATTTTTATTTCATTTTTGAAAACTTTTAATTTGAAGAGGGGGGAAAAAGCCCTTTAAAGCATAACAACCCGCAGTGATGTAAGTGCCTTTCTGTCTCATATATAATCATGTCTGTTTGGACGTGCTGGGTGTCATGTCCAGGGCTATGGTGCCACATTGAGAACAATATTGAACTAAATAGTTTTGACAGAACAGCCAGACCTTTTCTTGGGGCTTCTGCTATATTGCATATCTGCTTCTTTGTACACAACGGGGTGAGCGAGTGATGGAAAGCAGAGAGTTCAATTGTGGTTAGAGTCCGCAAAAGAGCCATCAATGGAACCTCTTTACTGATTTGCAGTATCGCCTGGGAGACAGAGTACAGATGACTATATTTTCCAGGTTATCAGGTATAAGAAAAAGCAAGATCATTTTTCTAAAATGTGTACTCTAGTATAATAAATACTGTGAGTTATATCCATGCAGATTAGCGTCGGCCTATGTAGGCAGGTGGAAAGAACTTCGTTAATCTCAGCTCCTCTTTTCTGTTGTTTTATTATTTAAAGAGTAGTTTATGGGCATTGGGGTGTGTGAGTGAACTCAAGGCGCATTTGTCTCTAGGCAGAGTGTTGTGTGTATTTATTGACAAGGAGTTTATCATTCTGATTGTGTGACTTACTGAGATAATTTATTGACATTGTAACTCAGTAATATAATATTAAATGTTAATGCCCTCCTCCGAGATCCTCCACCCCAGAGGGTGGCTCAGCTTGTAGTTCTGTGTGTCCCAGGGTAGACATAAAAGGCTTTGTTTTCAGAAAGAGCTGAGGGGAGAATCTACCCAAACTGGTTTCTCAGAAGACAGAGAAAGAGGATGGGTTCTGCAGCCTTCATGAGTAATGGAAAGATCTGTATCGGGTTCCCAAAATGGAGCCCTGAAATAGGTAAACCTCTACTGGGGGGGATGCCGATGGAACCTCACTCTGAGGACGCTGTCCTTTGAGCCTCCCTGCAGCATCATGGTGCCCGTGCTTGGCATGGAAGGGAGGACCTGCTGACTTTGTATTGGCCACGCAGGCTTATGCACTGACCACATGGGTTTACTGAATTACTACAGTGGACTGAAGACTAAGTCCTATTCCACAGATAGCAGCACTCATCTTCCCCCAAAGGTTATTTGATTCTGTCACCTTTTTCAGAAATCTTATTGTCACTAGGAAAATTGGAAGTTCTTCATTCAGGGTCTGAGGTCTTCCCAGCAAATACAGTGATTAAAAAAATTTAAATTAGAAGTTGCTAATTGGTGGTGGCTCTTGGATACGTTCAGCCAGTAGTTATATTTTGTTTAGCATAGTGTTATTCAAATGTGAATAGCTTTACTTTTTCAAATCAGACGATTTTTTTAATAAAAATCTGGATTTCTGGTTCTTTTTGCAAAAAATCAGGTAATCTGGCATGCATTCCCACTGTTTCTATCTTCCAGAGCTGGATGGTGAATCTGACATGAGCTCTCCAATTTATTACAGTTCTTTCCACTCCCCTGTCTACCTACCCAGGTCTGCTTCCCTTGTTAGCAGTTGTTGTCTAGTCCTTGTAGACATATTTGTTTACCATATCCTTAAACTGAATAAAAACAGATGGGTAAACTGGAATCAGGGATAAAGTTCAAGGACATAAATGTGAAAAATCAAAATTTCAAGCAAAGACCATGACAAGTTAAGTTTAGATACTAATTGGAGCTAAAGAATGGAGATCAGAATCTAAGCAGAAGGAGATGCAGCAGTGTATGTATACACTAGTCTCCTGCTAAGGGTGACAAATTACCCCAACACTTAGTCACTGAAATCCACAACAATATGAGAGGAACTTGGATCAGTTCTGGCTTGGGGTCCCTCCTGAGGCTGCAATCAGACAGCAGCTGGGGATGGGGTCCTCTCAAAGGCTTCTCCACTAAGGAGTCTGGAGCCTGGGAGATGCCCTCAGCTGGGACAGATAGGGCTCCTGGGGCGTGGATCTCTACTTCCAAGTGATCTCTCCTCATGGGCTCCCCAGCATAGTGTTCAGGGCTCCCAAGCCACGTATCTTGAAGGAGACAGGCAGGTGGAAGTTGCAGAGTTCAATCGCGGTTCAAGTCCACAAAAGAGCCTCCAAAATCCCATAACCTCACTTCTGCCCCATTGTGTGGGTGGGAGCAATCACAGCCCCCACCCAGTTTGGAGGGAAGGGAACATGGACCCCTGCCTCCTGGAGGAGGGACATGGGTCACATTGTACACAGAGCATGGCGGGTGAGAGCCATACATTGGTGTTTCTGTCTTTGGAAAATGCAGTTTGTCACGAACAGAAAATGAGAAATAAGATCAAGAATCCAGAAATTCTAAATGATATAAAAGCAAATAAGGGCCGGGCGCGGTGGCTCACGCCTGTAATCCTAGCACTCTGGGAGGCCGAGGTGGGCGGATCGTTTGAGCTCAGGAGTTTGAGACCAGCCTGAGCAAGAGCGAGACCCCATCTCTACTAAAAATAGAAAGAAATTATATGGACAGCTAAAAATATATATAGAAAACATTAGCCGGGCATGGTGGTGCATGCCTGTAGTCCCAGCTACTCGGGAGGCTGAGACAGGAGGATCGCTTGAGCTCAGGAGTTTGAGGTTGCTGTGAGCTAGGCTGATGCCATGGCACTCACTCTAGCCTGGGCAACAGAGTGAGACTCTGTCTCAAAAAAAAAAAAAGCAAATAAGAATTCAGATTGCCCAAGAAGAACAGCAAAGAGAAGAACAGGAAATTCGTATCCCTTTTTAAAACAGTGAATAGCTTTTAAAAATTATTATTCCTCTTTTCTCTCCGTGTAAATAGAAAGTTTGACACAGAAGGAACCTCCATTTTCTCATTTGCATGGAGAAACAGAAGCCACGGCAGGTAAGGAGCCTGTCCGGGCTGACAAAGCTAGAAGGTGGCAGAGAGGGGCACAGCCCGCCCCTCCCAACATGTGGTTTACAGCTCCTTTTGCTACCCGGGGGTCAGAATGGGTGAGCAGCCCACAGGCCTGCACAAGCCTGGCCAACAGATGTGTCTTGTGTGGCTAGCACACGGTGTTTTGTTTTGTTTTTAAGCCTTTACGTAGGGCATGAACTCTACAGTTCTCTGCAGACTCCGCTAATTTCTGTCACCAAATCATTTGCATATTTCACTACCTGTCTGGCCTCTGAAGGCATTTGAGTTTATGCACCGCCTTCCCTATCCGCACCATGACTTCCTAAAGGGTAGAATTTTACCCAAGAATCATAGCTGACCCTTGTTGATAATTTACATGCATTGACCTATTTAATACTCACAGCTCCTCTAGCATTACCTCCATTTTATAGATGAGAACACTGAGTCACAGAGAGGTTAAGAAATGTGTCTACAATCTAACACACAGTAAAGACTGAGAGCTGGACAACAGAGATCATAATCTCAACCCCTCTGCTGAAGAAAGTCTAGATAGACAAAATGCAGCAATAATGAATTTGGGTGGATCCAATTTTCTGAAGTAGTCATTATATTTTCAGATTCATAAAATCTATCTACTAGTTTATATTTGAAAGAGCATGATGATAGAGCATTCGTGCCCTAATGTGGCTCATATTCAAAATGAAATATTGCCCATGCACCGTGAAAGGTGAATTTTGCTACCTCAAAAATGTCTACCATCTGGGTTTGATTTTTCAAGCTAAAACTCAAAATTTTAAGCATTTTAACCAAATCACCATCTTCATCTTTATTTTAGTCTCCAAATGTCTTTGTGGCTAGTGTAAAGATGAATGGAATTCGAAAGTAGCCATTAAGATTACTACCGCATGATGAAACTAGAGTCAACTATATAAATCTAAATCCCTCCATAAATTTAAGGAAAGATTTACTATTCAAAAATAAAAATATAAATCATTTTCATTTTCTAAATCATTGCTGCTGATGATCATACCCAGCATGGTGAGAGATCACTATATTATTCTGGATATCGTACTACGTTTAAATTTACCAAGAAGTCTCAACTGCCCAGGGGATTTACTACTTCATGTTCTTGCCAAGATAGAAGGTATTTCTGCATAATTCCTGCAGCTGAACATTATTGATGCTTTAAATGCACGGAACATTTAATATGTGTAGCAAGTCCAGCAGGATCCGTTATTGAAATGAATTACGATTTTTACACCAAACCACTGAAGGCCCAATTAGAAAATTGATCACTTTTGAGGAGACTGTCTCCTTCATCTCTCCTGTTTACAGAACAGGATTCAGGTGCAGGAGCAATTCATAGTAGGGTCAGATTGTGGCGGGTTTTGAAAACCAGACTAAACCCTCACAGATAACAGAGAATCATTTAAGGTATTTTGAACAAAGTGAGTGACATGATCAAAGAAGTATTTGGGGAAGGTTAATCTGGCAGTGGTGTGTAGAATGTTCTCCACCAGGTGGTGACAAGAAAATGGACGTGAGGACAGAAAACAGTGAATTAACTCATGTCAGAGTCCAAAGAACAAACCGAGTTCAACGGCTATCAATCCAGACCAACGTGCGGGTCCATTGCCCCGAATGCTCTGATCACTTTCAAATCATAAGCTGTAAAACTCTGGATCGCGACCGACTGATGGACTCTGCAGATTGTATCTGGAGGTCTGGGGAGAGAAAGAGGAGGAAGGAAACCTGAGAAGCTGTGATACAGTTAGAGGAACACCTCGTATGTCACAGCAATTGGCATACAGGAGGACCAGCGAGCCACAGTAAGTCTGACTTTATTGGTGACCTTTTCCTGGGTCCTTGGACTGCTTCTGACTTCCTGTTTCCCTGAGCCATGCCACTGCTTTCCAGTTCCAACCCTTTCTTTCCTTGTGCCTTCTACAGCAGATTCTCAGCCATTCAGGCAGTTCTGATTGCTTTATACACTGGTACAACCTGGGCAGGCGCCCGCTCTAGTGACAGCTGTGTAGGTGGCACTTCTCACGTTAACCCACTTCTCGATTCTCAAGACACAAGAGGAGTCACCTTCTGCCATGCCACCCACAATGCACAATAGTTGACAAATCACTCCTCCAAAATATTTTTCTAACAAGTTTGGGTAATAATATTTTATTATTATTGTATGTATTGCTACTGCTACTATTATTATTTATTTGATTAATAATGCTCCATTGTTTTAAAAAATTCAACAGAACTGGGAACTGCTCCCACATTAAAAATCCCTGATGTTTATACATATATTGTAGCATGGAGATAGATCTGTCTTAAATAGGGGGCGAGGAAACTTTTGTTCTCAGGACAGACCCACCTTGAGATTTCTACTGTATCCCAACTCTAACATGGCCTGTCAAGAGACTTGAATAACCTATCTAGAAAATAAACAGGCTGGGAAGCCGAAACACTTCTTACCTAATGCTTATCTCAGAATAATATGAGTCTCTCTCCCTCTCTCACCTCACTTTTCTCTCTATGAACTTTCCCTCTCTTGCGCATTTATTCAACAAATAGTCATTAAAAATATCTAGGTATGCCAGATAGTGCACTATCTGTTTGAGAGGCAGCAATGAGGAAGAGAGCAAGGTACCAGTCTTATTAAACAGATAAACAGCTGAATACAGAATTAGAAATTATGACAAGCGCCATGGAGGAAAAGAAAGAGGATGGGTAAGAGACAGATACTCAGGGCAAACCTACTGGAGATCATCTGGTCAGAGAAAAGTGCTTTGAAAATGTATGTTTACCCTAAAGCCCAAAGGATTAACATGAACTATTAATAGTTGGGTAAAGAAGTTGAGGAGGAAAGGCATGACTGACAGAGGGAATAGGATGTGCAAAGTCCCTGTGGAAGAAAAGAAAAGCGTTGCTGCTATGTGCAAGGGACTAAATGACTGAGTCTCTTTCTTTCTCTCTCTCTCTCTCTCTTTCCCCCTCCCCCGCTTCATTGTTTCTGTTTTTCCCTTGTTACCAACATTTATCACATTCTTTTCTATCATAGTCTTTTTGTTACTACTGTTTTCTCATAAATTATTATATAAAACACAAACACACTTTTAGGGAGTTGGGGCCAGAATTCCAACTTGTGTTTGCTATTTGGAAGTCAGGCGACACTTCTTGGAGGTCCTCTGTATGATAGAGGCCACTGAGGGAAAGGGTTATTCCCTGATTTTAAGTATTCTGGAACATCATAGGAAATACATCCACTCATTAATGAACACAAAGATCCAGTGGGATGTCTGATAAACAAAGGGTCACAGATAGAAGCAGCCGCATTACAAAGAGGAACAATGGAGCCTCCGCGAGGAAACCATCAAAAGAGAAGAGGGATGAACTGGACACTTAAATGGAGAACTTGAATGCTAGAGAAAACCGTGGTTTATGTAAATATGAGACTCTACGAGAACTTACTCTAAATCAGGCGTCCATGATGCCTCTCTGCCCTGGGAATATGGGGCCAGCTTGAAAGATTGCTAGTTATCTGCTCAATATCCATTGTCTCCTGCCTTCATGTGAAACACCAGTTTTGCTTGGGGTGGTGTTGTGCCCAGCTAAAGACTAAATCCCAGCCTCTTTGGTAGCTAGGTGTGACTATGTAACTAAATTCTGGCCAAGCAGGAGTGTTGCATGGATGAATCCTTAAAGGAAGCTGGCTCATCCAGGAGGCATGCCTCTTTTGCTCTTTCCTCAACTTCTTTCTTGGGGGCTGGAATGTGGCTGTGATAGCTGGAGCTCCAGCAGTTATATTAGGTCATGAGGTGACCTTAGAATAAAAACTGCCTGTTAAGAGAGTGGAGCAGAAAGAAGAAGCTTTGAGGCCTGATGTCAATAAAACCTCTATACTATCCCTGAACTACTTACCTTGACATTTCTGTTACATGAAGAAGAAATATACTGTCATGTAATGGAAAGTAGTGTTTGTTGTGGTTTCCTTTGTTTTATGCATGAAGGGTAGTTTCCAAAGTATGCAACGAAGCCTAACCTTGATTCAGGGTTGTATGCTTATTTCAGTGACCTACTGCAGACAACCCTAATTTATTAGTCCACATGATTCTGTGGGTCAGGAATTTGGCAGGACACAGCTGCACAGTTCTGAGGCTTCATGTGATCCCAGCTGGAGTCACTCATGTAGCTGCATTCATCTGAGAGCTTAGCTAGTGCTGGAACATCCATGATGGTCTTTCAGTCTTCAGAACTTCTCTCTACGTGGCCCCTAATCACGTGGTAGTTTTGCTTGGACTTCTTTGCAGTATGTCAGTTGGGTCTCAAGAAGAAGCAAAGAGAGCTGGTAGATTTCCTAAGCCTGTTCCCGTAAGTCCCAGAACATCAAGTCTATCATGTTCTATTGGTCAAAACAAGCCACAAGTGCAGACGAGATTCAAGAGGAGAGGAAATAGAGTTCACCTCCATTAGGAGCAGTGCGCAAGAACAAGAATGGCTGTAATAACTGGTGGCCATATTTGGGGACTATCCACCAATTAGTAACAGAACACTGTGTCACCAGCCATTTGAGCCTCTCTGCTACAAAATTGCCCACGGAGAGCCAGGGAGAAAACTGAAAACCTATCAGGAGGACACTATGGAGTTGGTGACAACAGAGCTGCAAGATATGACAGAGTGTCTCCCTGGAGGAGATGAAAGGAGGTCACCGCCACCAACAGTGCAACCCAGGGTGTTTGCAGGTGGAACAAGAGACAGCTGTGGATAATGAGAATAAGAGCTAGACCAAAAGATTCCAGAGTCACTGGGATGGGTTCAAATTATATATGGAAGCTTCCTCCTGCCTTTCTCCCTTCTTACTTTCATCTCAGGGCTCAGCACAGACTCCTGAAGAAACTGAAGAGTTTGCTTCCTCTATTTGGAAGATGATCAGGTGCATCCAGCAATATAAACTGTTAAAATGACCTCCTTAAGATGTCTAAAAGACATTCAAGTTGCATAAGGGTACAATATTTGCGTATTCTTCCTTGTTGATTTAAATGAAAATTATTATGTATTTTTCTTATGTATACTTAAACATATACTATACCTAAACATACACTTAAACATAAAGATATGTAATTAACTATTTCATGTTTCTCTGAGAAAAAAGTAAAGTTCCTTCTCACTTACAAGTGGGCTTTAATTAATCATCTTACAGCACACTGGTAGTCATCCTTGCTAGGAAGGGTCCTCAGTCTTGCTTCAGATCTGCTCGGTGTAATAGTAACACTCCTGCACAAAGATTCACAATCCCAGGATACATATCTTAGGTGTTTCAATGCCAAAGATTAAAGAAATTTCAAAGGAACAACCCGAAGGTTGAATTATTGAAATGCTAATGAAGACACGTCCTCAGAGGAAATTGCAGGGAGTCTTCACAGTTTTTAAGGCTTCATCTGCAAGACCTTTGCAGAATAAACATGGTATTCAATTTATGTTTCTCAAAAGGGCTGCTGGAATTTGAACTGGTGCTCCCAGAGAGTATTTTAAAAGCACACATTAGAACACTAACCAGTATAATTTCCATTTGGCATCCACATGATCCATATGTTCAAAATAAGAATTTTTATTTAATTTCAAAACAAATTAATTCACTTAAGTAGTCTATAGACGTATAGGATGTTGAATGGAGTGGGTTGGCCAGAGCAGGAGGAATAATATACTGCTAGGAAATGTTACAATATATTTACATAGAATGTTGGCATTTCTACATTTAAATGAATAGTGCTTTTAAAAGATGTCACCTCCCAAGGAAGTTAAGCTTTTGTGTGTTTACTACCTAACTCTTAAACGTCTGTGGCAAAGGCGATTATATGTCTCCTCCTTTCTTTAAAAAGCCCATAGAGAACCACCAGACATAGTCAAATGACTGCAAAGTTACCTCTATATATATTTAAAATATTATATATATGTGCATATGACTTTGTGTGTGTCCGTATAGACAGATGGAAGGAAGTATGGATGGATGAATAGATGAGGTAGGTAGATATTGATAGATATTCTATACACAATATGCATAAATGTACACAGGCTTTTAAGAAACACATTTATTAGGCAAAAAAAAATGCTACCCATAACTTTAATTAAAATGTCTCCTTATAGATTAAAAATCATGCAGATTTTTCATGTTCTCTTATTAGTTTGACCTCTAAAATTGTTTGAATGCCATGATGTAACAATCAGAGAAAAAATTCAACCTTTTTGTGTGACTTTGTGTCACTCCTGGAACACCAGAGAAGAGAGATCAAATGCTTTGACCCTCATTACTGATAGTTTTCATGTATAATTAAATGATTTTCTAAAAAAGTCGTCCTGATTAGAAATGTGAACATGGCAGCCTGATTCACACGTGGTGTACTTGGGAATTCACATGTTGTCGCACACACATATCTATGCTGTAGCCTACAATCAATTCTACAATGGAAAACTCTTGAAACACTTTAAAGGAAAAACAGGAGGAATTATAATGAAATTAGAATCCCATTAACCACCTAAGGGGAAAAAACGGCTAGTGCAAATGCAATGCATAGGGTTTCTTATAGTTTGCTGTGTTTTGTGCTGATTCAATGACCACACAACATAAAATTGTTTGTGGAACAGACTGTCATGTACACGGTATGGAACATACGTTTTCTCAACCTTTTAGACTAAAGTGCATCCCCAAGTCCCAAGTTAGAACTGAAATGATACTGATTTCTTAACATGATTCTTTATCCAACACAAACTCAGAAAACCCATTTCTAGTCTTGCTGAATGAGTAGTTTCCATAATTTTGTTCTTAGTTCTGTTATGGTTAGATTATTGTGATAAACAAGTAGCAATTAGAGAGAAACTGACAACACAGTTTGTGCAAAAACTCTGTTGATAAGATTCTTTGATCTAAATTTATAGATTCGATATATGTTTCCATGGCAACTAAAGTTTAATAGCAGGATGACCACACGTATAATAACCACAAGGTTCTGACAGCTTGATATTTTGAGTTTTAAGGCATTATATTCCAGAGAAGAGAAAACAAATGTTGTTATTTCAGCATGCAGAGAATATGAAGCAATAGGATACCAAGTCTTATCCAAAGACTCACTCAAATCTTATGTGTTGGCAATTTCTCCAGCTCTTCATTTGTTTATTGATTCATTCATCCATCAAGCATAACATTGAGCTCTGAGCTAGACAGAGACTTTAGTGAGCCCAGTGAAGGATACAATGAAATAGAAAACAAAACCTGTACACTATAGCTGTTCACTACTAGTGCAGGCAACCATGTAGTAAATACTGAGATATGTACTGGTGCTCTGACAGCCAGTGGAGAGAACAACCTAAATTTGCCTGGAAGAGCTGGGAATGGTCTCAGAGTAGTGACGTTTAAAATGGGACATACAGAATGAGTAGAAGTTCACCAAAGAAGGGTGCAAGAAGGGCATTCCAGGTGCAGAAACAGCAGAAACGTGGATGTTTGAAAGAAAACAGAAGGAAGAGAACAATTAACAAAGTGTACCTAGGAAGAAAGGTAAAGGACATGGAAGTAGAAAGGAGCTACTTAAATTTATTTGGACCCAAGTGGTATAGAGTAATTTAAAAGATGATAGCAAAATGTCATTTGGGGCTTCATGATAAAGACTATTGCACATCACTGAGTTTTTCACTCCTTGTAAGGTAGATAGATGCATTACAGATGTGTTGAGATATCAGTCTCCCCAGCCCTCCTTGGGTCAGCTAGCAGAGCCTGGGTTGTCACCTCTGCTGGGACCCCAGGTCCATCACCTCTGGCTGAGAACAGTCTCTTTCATTTTACAAAGTGCACTCTAAAAATATCATCATCTTCTATAGCTGTCATGAGGTGGAAAAGACTGCAAACCACTGGCGTAGAAGCTTAAGAGTAAGCGTTCCGTTCCAGGCAATAGGGAACTCCCCCCTCCAAGGTGTTATGCAGGAATGTGGTGGTAGGGGGCATCACGGGAGGTCAGAAGCAGACCTCAGAGGCTACTGCAGTAGCCAAGAGAAAAGAAGGTGAAAATCTCAGAAGCTTCTTAATGGAGTCACTCTTGAGCTTCTTTCATGTCATTCTATGGAACAGAACTCATGTGTAGCAAGGCTTAGCTTAGAGACATAGAGACTCTGGGATATCAGAGGACAAACTGATTGTTGTAAAGAGGCCTCTGATTGGGATAAAAGAGAATATTTAGGTCTAACAATCAGGCTCTGGTCCTTAATATTACTACAATGAACAAAGAGCCAAGCCTCTTCCCAACCCTTTGGGGTTAGAGCATGTTTCAAACAGTCAGTTTCCTGATGACTGAGAGCCCCACTGACATATGTCTCAGCCTGTGGTCCAGCTGGTTATCCAGAGACCAGAACGTAAACTCCATGATGGTAGAAAGTTGGTCTGTCTGGTTCACTGGTCCCCACTACCTAGACTAGTCCTGTCAGTTTCAGGCGTTAAATAGGTAATTGTTGAATGAGGGAATGACACTACTATGTTGGGTGTTGACATGTAAATATCCTCCAGCTCAATTTCTGGGAAATGTGTTTGTGTTTTCGCAGAAAGGATTATAAACTCAAAGGATAGGCAAGCTGGAATAAGTGTGGCACTTTTTATTTTATATAAATACATATATACATACTTTTACATATATCTAGAGAGAGAGAGACAGAGATAGAGGCAGGCGCAGACACACACACACACACACACACACACACACACGCACACAAAGACACACACAGAGATCGATTTTATTTACTTAGACTGAAACACCTAAGGAATGAGAGGAACAATAGAACTCAATCCTACTTCGCTGATGGCCGTGGCTGTCTCTGAAGACGTGTCTGGGAATGAAAACATCAGCTAAGGAGTGACTCAGTGACAGGCAGGAATGATGAAATCCAGGAGGCATACTACCAGCACAGCCTTTGGCAGCAGCAGAGCCACACAACACATTTTCTAGGTAGATTGTAAGCTCTTGGCATCCCCAAGTTGGGCAAGGACTTGAGGCTGGGAGGAAGGTGGGAATCCAGGAATAACAATGCAATAATGGGTGAGGACTCCTAAAATTGTTATTATCCTTCACGCTCACAGCTATTCTCTGAAACTGCTGGCATGGTTCGGAGAAACAAGGGTTACACGTGCATTCACAGTGATCTGAATCTGCTGCGCTCCAGCTGTACCAACACAGAGCCAGGGAAATGGACCATAGTATGGAAAATATAGTGTGTGATTTACTTCTGTCAACTTGTAAAGCCGCAGCAGATTTCTGCAGCTGCATTGGACAAGCCGAGATCCATTGAGCTCATTAAGATGTCAATGACCAATCGTGTGGACTGTGTTTTTCTAGTTCCACAACTCTATCCACAATTCTAAAGTCCAGAACCTTCTAGAAATCCAATTAAAAAAAATTTTTTTTTTTACAAATTTGGTGATTGAGCAGATAGAAGGCTATTTTCAATTTTTCTCTCACTGTGAATAGCCATAAGTTTTGCTACTGAAACTTAATGATCGAGTGCTGCCCCAGACACTACTGGAGGTGTTGCAGAATGTATGGGACAGGTATTAAATTACCTTTCTAAAATTCCAAACTTTTTGAAATCTGAGCCTATCTGGCCTCAGGGGCTTTAGATAGGGGTTATTTACCTGTGTTCCATTTTTCTCCCATACAGACAGTCTTATTTTGTGCTTAGAAGCATTTTGTAGTAATCCTTCTTTTTATTGAACCTTTCCAAACATAGAGTTGTGTTTCTATTTTTAAACTCATTTGTAATCAAACATTTCCATACCATTCCAAAATAAAAAAGTAACAATAACACTAGCTAACATCAAGTGCTTACTCTGCGCAAGAGACCCTATGCTAAGAGCTTCGGATTTCTCTTCTTTTTCTTCTTTCTTCCAGACATGTTATTATTATTATTTTTTTTTTTTTGCCTTTTTCTCTTTTTTTTATTTCAGCATATTATGTGGGTACAAATGTTTAGGTTACATATATTGCCTTTGCCCCACCCAAGTCAGAGCTTCAAGCATGTCCATCCCCCAGACAGTGCGCACCTCACCCATTAGGTGTGTATATACCCATCCCCTCCTCCTCCCATCTGCCTGATACGCGATGAATGTTATTACAATATGTGCACTTCAGTGTTGATCAGTTAATACCAATTTGATGGTGAGTACATGTGATGCTTGTTTTTCCATTCTTGTGATACTTTACTTAGTAGAATGGGCTCCAGCTCTACCCAGGATAGTACAAGAGGTGCTAGATCAGCACTGTTTTTTGTGGCTGAATACATATACCACATTTCATTAATCCACTCCTGATTTATTTTCTCTTAGTGACAGTGTAATTGGCCCTAGGCCCTGGCATCTTACTAGAAGTACCAACGACACATGCTTATGTTCTTCTTGGTCCCTCGCTGACTCCTGTCACTGAACCTTCTCTAAACCTTCGCCTTAGTGTCGCTGGATACCTCCAACAGCTCCTGTAGAGACTCAAACCCGACTCTGTGGGATTCCTGAGCACCTCTCACAGCACCCTGTCCTTTCCCTTCATAGCATTTATGGCATTTGTGTTTGTGTTGTTTCTCTGTATAATGCCATTTTCCACAGCCCCCCCACTTAGGCCCCCATGAGGTGAGGGCCATGTCTACTTTAGTCACCCTGGTGTCTGGTGTATAATAAGCAGTTTCAGTTCATTATTGCTATGTAATAATGCACCACCCCAAAATTTAGTGACTTAAAAGTATATTATTTTCACCATTCTATGGGTAGTTGGGCATCTCCTCTGCTGGCTTCACTTGAGTCCACTTATCCAGCCAGACAGTCATCTGGGCTGGAAAGCCCAAGGTGGCCTCACTTATGTGTCTGGCAGTCAGTGCTGGATGCTGGATGCCGCCTGCAGTGGCTTCTTGTGTGATGGTCTCGGGGTTCCAAGAAAGCAACAGTGGAAGGAACTGTCAAGGCCTCTTGAGGCCCAGGCTTCAGAGCTCACACCTGTCTCTTCTGCCACGTTCTGTTGGTCAAAGCAAGTCACAAAGGCAGTCCAGATTGAAAGGGATGCAGAAATAGATTTTGTCCCTGGATGACAGAGGCAGCCAAGAGGCATGTGTCCTAGGAGGGTTAGAATTTGAGGCTATTAAACAACTTACCACATTCCACTCTCTGGCCACAAATGACTCACAATTTTTCCACGTGGAAAATATGCTTATTCTTGTCCTAGTACCTGTGAAAGTCTCATTCCAGGTATTGCATCAGACTTGAAATGCACAAGTTTGTGCTTCATCCCTAGTCCAGATATGAATGAGGTTTCTCTGGGGAGCCCCCCAGTTCTTGTGATCCAGAGATCTGTGAACCAAAACTATAAGGTATCTGCCCTCTCTCACGCAAATATCTAACATAAAATGGTGAGACAAAGAAAAGATAATTACAATGAATACTCCTCTAAAAAATAAATAGCTGGAAGCTCTTGGCAGTCACTGGTCTGTAACAATTGAGAAATCCAAGCAGACAAGTACACAGCCAGGGACAGGGAGTTTTCCCTAACTAGGGCCTATTCCTTATCCCTTGGAGTGGGACTCTAGTCCATTTTGTTCCTTGATTTTGGGTCCACACTCTGGCCTGCTTGCTTAGGCCCTCTGAGAGGTCCTTCCTTTTTATAAGAGATAGTCCATGGTTGCATCTAAGTGGTTCTCTCAGTCTACTTTTTGCTTATAGGAAGTTGATGGCCTAGCGTCTTCTTGAGTTGTCTCTGTCCCTTTTAATCCAAGTCAATATGGTTCCTTTAAAATTCTTTATGGGAATTTCTATGGATCAAATTAAAGTCTACTCTATTAGACAACAGCCAGGCTCACTGTTCTTATCGAGACAGGCCTCTCTCTAAGTTGGATGGTGTGTCAGATTTGGATGATGTGTCTGGATTCATAGAAGATCATTGGCTTAGGTGAGAGATCCACCGGGCACGACCTTAAATCATTCTGAGGTCTTACGACAGGGTCTTACAGCCATGTCCTTCTAATATAATCTTGCCCCCTGAGGCCACATTGTACTGAATGCATACTAGAATTAATTTTTTACCTACAGATAATCTTTCCCAACCTAACACATCCTGGGTCTTCTACATTTTCTCTAAATTCTGCTTGCAAATTAAAAATGTTGTTCCTTTAATCTTTTTCTTCCTATATTTTATTATACACAGCTATAAAAAGCTGATTCACACTTGTAGCATTCTTCCTGGAAATCTCCTGGCCAGATCTACTCATTTGTTAGGAAAAATCTGCACCTCCCAAATTGTAGCAGGTAACAATTTTGCCAGTTGTTTGCCTACTATATAACAAGGGGGTCCATTTTCCACCCTTCAATAGCAATTTCCTTATTCATCTCCAAGCATCTACTAATCATTTCCTCACTACCTCCTTAGCCACCAATCACTCCATCACCAAAGCCAATGCCACAGACTTAAAATTTTTGTTATGACAGCACCTCTTCTCTATGTAGCAATTTCTGTGTTAGTTAGATATTTCTGGTAACAAATCATCCTAAAACCCAGAGGCTCAAACAACAATGATTTCGTATTTCCTGTATAGTTCTGCAGGTTGGCTTGGATATTCCTCTGCTGGCTTCATGCACTTATTCAGGCTGGAGGGTCATCTGAACTGGGAGGTTCAAAACAGCCTCACTCACGTGTCTGATGACTGGGATTGACTATTGTCTGGGGAGTCTCCATTCTCTTTGATGTGGTCTCTCATCCCCTTGTAGGCAGACTGGCTTTTCTTAATGGTGGGCTCAGGACATCACTCTAGAAGAAAAAGGACATAATCTCCAAGACATCTTGAGATCCAGGAGCTGGAACTTGTACAATGTCACTTCAGCCACATTTTGTTGGTCGGAGAGAGTCACAAGGCCAGTCCAGATTTAAGGAAGTGAAGAAACAGATCCGACTCTGGATGGAAGAAGAGCAAAGTTACATTGCAGAGGGATATGTGTACTGGAATCGGGGGGACTTGTGGCCATCAAACAACCTATCAGACTATGTGTCTATTGAATGAGGGGATGCTTGTTATTTGGAGTGTGAACTTGACCTTAGTTTCTGATGTCTACTTCTTGACTCTGCCTACAACTCCATGGTAGTATATCAGTGCTGAGCTGTGATATCATACTCATAATATGAGATTTCCCAAACGACTGTGTATTCTCTGATCTCCCCACTTGCTTAATCCTTGTCAACAATGGGGCGTAGAGTCTCCCACTCCTGCTGGTTTCTGTGTCATATCTTAGCCCAATCTAAGGAACAGATGGACCTGGTTTTGAATCTTGGCTTTGCCATTTAGCTATTGTGTGACCTTGAAAAGGTTATTTAAATTGTTTGAAATATCTGCCTCATCATATTCATAGTACTAAATGGTATAATGTATTAAATTTTCTGGCATATAGTAGTGGGTTAATGAATGTCAGTTTTCTTCCTTCTTTGGTATCACCAGATGGTAAAGGATATATTAATACATTATAATAATATATAATATATAACAATATAAGATTAGAATCATGAATTTAGGGGTAATGTTTGGCCTTTGAAAGTATGTAAACTAGGAATTTACAAAAATATAAGTGGTTGGGGAATTCAATTATCAGCTATACGTGACTTCCACATTATACTATATTTTTCCACATTATACGTATAATTTCTGAGTTTGTTAAGAGGTATATTACTATCATCCCCACACAGTGAATAGATTATCCAATTAACCTCTAAAGATGTGTTTAGGACACTAGAAAATTAGAGCATTGAACAAAAATTTAAAAATTTTAATATTTCATATTTGATGTTTTTTAAAAAAGGACATTAAGATAGTCATCAGAAAAAAAAAACAACCTGAAACTTTGTCAGAGTTTCCCATACATATTTCTTTTAATTTTGCGTTGCTCTTATTTTTAAATACGTGATGCAGAAGATACTGTTGTCTTCCCAGTGCTTCGTGCTGCTGAGCCTTTCCCCCACATACCAAATAAAATCTGAAGCTCAAAGTAGTGATACTAGACGAGAAATGGAGACTAAATATGAAACACATTTCATAATAAGAATAAATGATAGATCTTGGTTGTTCGTGGATTGTTAAGATGGATGGCGAGGGAAAAGTCAAAGATCTCACTACAACCATCGTTCCACAAGGATTGCACACCACCCAAATCCTGTATGCTAGGTTAAATAAATTAAATGGCTTGCCCTATCTTCGTAGATTCTGTTTTACAATGTATTATATATTGATTTTTCTCTCCTCTGCTTCACATTTTTAGCACTAAGTCTATTTTAAACATATTCTATTTCATCCTCCAATATTTGAAGAAAATGGCAGATAATAATAATAATAAATGCTGCCATGAATGATGCAATTGTCCCAATCTGCCACATTTCTCCACCTCTTTCCTAACCTCCATCACACTCTGTCCCCAACCCTTGAAGAGGCCGGGAAAGACTGAGTCTCTGGGGACAGGGATTGAGTTCCGCAGGGTCAGGATTAGGAAGAACCTGGCAGGTGGCGACAGCAGAATCAGGGAGTTGTGAATGCAGAGACCTGGAGAAACAACAGAGTCTGAGGCATGAACGTGTAAACACTGGGTCCTGAGGGTTGCAGCAGGGATAACAATAAGACCACAGAATTAGGAGTTTGGAGGCAGGTGGAAGCACAAAGGAAGCAAAAACAGCCCTAAGAAGCAAGGTTGGCCCAGGTTATTTTTGGTTAATATATGTAGCTCCGTCTTATAGCAGAGGGGTGGAGCATGCTGGGTCAGATCCGCAAAGCTCAGGGTAAATCCAGAACAGAAATTCAACAGATACATTTTTCTCCTACCATGCTTGACATTGTGTGGCTCTAGGCTTTGAAGACTTTTATGAAATTTTCTGTGTCATCCTTTAAGATACTTCTACATTAGTAAAACTCAAGGGTCAGCCCTGAGCTCACAGCAAAATTAAAGGTCTTTTCAGTTACTTATTTGATAGTTTGGACACATGCCCATAAAGGCAGTGGGAAGAATGAGCTAGTCCCTTGGAGAGTCATGACTCAAGTGAATTTAACTATATGGCAGAAGTAAGATTCAAATGTTAAGATTTGCAATGAAACCCTGGAGAAAATTCTATAAAATGAAAAGCAAACAACTATGAGCCAGGTGCATCTAGAATTCTCTAGATAAGATATACAGTTTAACTTTCTATAAGGCATTTTATCCAAGTGAAATACATCAGTGTGGTCCCCCAGTTTGAGCTGCATATATTCATTCAAGTAGTAGTGTCCTCACCTAAGAGTAATATCATCAAAGTGGTGTTTTTCTTTTACACATTTTTGAGGCCAGGAAACCTTTCAGCAGTGTTTTGAATGCCCCAGAACTCCAAAACCTGTGGGACCTGAAGCTAATGGAGCAGATACAAATGAAACATGTCCTCTGTGACCATACTTTTCTTTCAAAAACCCCTAGAGATTTGAAACACGGTTTGAAAACCAGTGGACTAAGACAAAGAATTAAAACATCTCTTCTTTTCTCTTGAGATGTGGATTTAACTCTAGTGTAGGAATCCAAGGGAGACAGTGTCAACTGGTCTTTAGATATTTACTGCAAGTTTTTTATTTTTCCAAAGAGCAGATGAGTTTACGGAAAAGGCACGAAATCCCTCCCAATGTCTACACTCTGGCAAGTTGCTTATTCTTCTGGACCTTTCTCTGGTAAACTATACACTGTTGAAATAAAAGTACGATGTGAGCTGAAACCATATCATAGCCATGCTATTTATCCCAGGAATGACAAACTTTTAGGCTATCTGTCTTTTAAAAAAACCTGATCATTATTTCATTCTTCTTCAGATAGTTCATCTACAAATATATCTTTTGGGGTGCAGGTAGTATTCTGAGGCATATCAGTTTTAATGTAACACAGACAAATTTCTTCTCTAATATGAAGCTCAGCCTTGGATCCCAACAGTAATTCAGCAGTAAGAATCCAGCATAAGAGTTATTAAGTGGGCCACAGAAACCTCCTGTCGATAATTGCTACCTCTTCTTCCTCTATGCCTTGATAGAAGAGCATGAGAAGGTCCTGTACTTTGCAATTTGAGGCAATCAACAAATGTGTATATGACCTATTTAACTCTGAATTTAAAGCAATATTCTACATTGTTTTCCTAGGGTTTCATATCCAGATATATTAACACTTTTTAATTGACCTTATGAAACTCAACAAAAGCTATTATGCTTGTTTTTAAAAGAAAAAAAGAGAGAAAGAAAATCCTCCAGTGAACATGTAATAGTGAGTTCTAGAAAGCCAGATAATTTCTTTGCTTAATAATAGTTTTCTTTCCTCTTGGCTGCAGATTCTCATAACTAGCACCATGCCAAACATTCGAAGATTGGATTATGGCCTGTCGTACTTGATTATTTTTGTCAGCATGCTGACCCGGGGTGCCCTTTTCTTGTGTTGTTCCTTCTGTTTCCATTTTTCATGTCATCCAGCTTTTCATCTTGTCAATCAGCTTTTGACTTCCTGATTAAAGTGTCTGTCACAGGAGCAGCCTGGTCTCCAGTCAGTTGTTTAATTTGTTCCTCATGGCATCCAATTGAGTTATTCATCTGGCCCAGCTGTTCCCAAGTGCTTCCAGCATCACTTTTTCATGTGTTTGGGTTTAACCTCTATATCTATGTACAACAGTGTGAATTGTTCCATTCATACTGTTGACTGGGGATTGCTTTGCCTTCCTAATGCTTTGACGCTACTAGGCTGGCTGCTACAGTGTGGCCAAACCAACTGAGGAGAAGCAATATTTCAATCTGATGTTATGGTAACGAGTACAACTAAACAGACTAGTTTTCAAGAATTATAGCAGACCCGCTTTTTAACAATTAGGACGATGTAATGGAAACTCTGGACTGTTCAGATTCAGATCCACCCAAAAATAATGTTGATGGTGCTTGGCAGAGGAGAGGAAACATTTGTCTGCCAACATTGCGGATATTGCCACGAATGCTCCGGGATCTATTTGTTGCATTAGGTGTCATGAGATACTCTCTTGGCCTGAGCTGATGCAGATACCCAACTGGAAAAATGAAATGAAGTAAATCTGCTGAGTTTGCAATGCTAAAGCTTGTCTTCTAGTGGTAAGATGATTTATATTATGCAACATTCAAGAAGCCACATAATGCAACAGGAAACTGGAGGGAAAGAAAACTAGGGTACATTTCCCCACTCTTCCATTTTAGCCACTCAAACCTAATCAAGTCAAAATTCCAGTAGATTGTTTATGAGGGAGCCATTCCTTCTTGCTATTCCTATCATGTTTCTCCCTACCTCCTACAAACTTGAAATGGTAATTCCATTACAGCAGTCATGAAAACAGCCAGAGACTATGTGCCTAGGACTCAAAAGAATGTTGAATGAGTCTAATGAGAATCAGGCAGCAAACTTCACACAACTTCACAACCTACCTCCCATTTTGGTTTGGTTTTGTGGAAATATTTGTAAAGAATTTGGCTGCTCCTATAAGCATATGCATTTATTTCCTTAGATTAAAAATATAGGATATAGTAAAATGATGTAGAAGTCCTGGATGAAACAAAAAGTTTGTAGCATGATGTCTGGGGAAGGCTATTGCCAAGTAAGCAGAGTAAATAAAAATAGTTCTTCTGACTACAGGTTTTTCAAAATATTTTTCATTTTCTCTGCGAAATATTATACATTTACTAATTCATATTGTTAACAATGACAATGAAACTTACAGAAGTTTAATATATTTTCTTTTTAATTAGGAAAACTATTACATGTAAATTTTGACTTTAACTGGTAAAAATAATAAAATGTTTAGGGGTCATAAATCATAGATAATAATGTAGTTTGAAATGTGTATTTCTGGTTTCATTCTGGTCAATAGGTCCCCCAATGAAGGTTTTTCTACGAAGAATTTCATAGGAAAATAGTTTTTTTAATCTCTTTCCTGGTAGGTTTCCCTTATTGTCTTGGGTGGATTCACTTTTCCAATTTTTCCAAATTCACATTTCTGAAGGAATGTCCCCCATGAGTCTTTCCATTACTATCCTCAGTGAAATGAATACAGTGAATTTGTACTCAATATCCATTCCTTTCTACTTCTAGTGCGCTTTTCTGTGCTGCAGAGGCCATGAAGTTAAAAATCACATGTGTTAGACTCCTTTGCAGCTAGGGATCCAGGTACGCTTAGGTTTGTCACATCACCTATACTTTTGAGAGTTTCAGAAAGTGGAAATAAGGCAAACATCACTATTTTAACATTTCTATTGACTATGTTGGCAAGCTCAGCCCTGGGGATACTGGGTTTTTCTGTAGCAGTGTTAGCAGATGTGCTTGGTGTAAAGAGGCACGATGAGCACTGATCATTGTGTGCTGGGAAAGCATGATTATGAAGCCAACAACTGTAGATGCAACTCCTTGACCTAAAATGTGTGCCCCTGGAGCTGCAGTCTGGGTGGTGGATTCCTGGTTCCCTGCCTTTCTGCTGTGGCTCCCTGGTAGGCCAGTGCTATGCTATTGCTCTGTGAGTTTTTCCTAGAGTTCTAACTGACAGCCTGCTCTTGTAGTCCTTCCAAACTCTTATTGCAAACTCCTAATTCCCTGTATTAAATCCCTTTCTGATTTAAAAAAAAAAAATTTTTAACTGAAAATTCATTCTCATTGATGAGATTTCTTTCCACTTTTTCAAAAACCCCTTACTTCATTATCAGTGGTGTAGTGCAAAGACTGGATGCTTTGTAGTCAAATACATCATTAGTTATATGACCTTGGATATATTTATGAACTTACCTGATCCTCAGTTCTCTATTCTTACAAAATGAGTAATAATATCTAAATGCACAGTTGATATAAGGATAACATGAGATAATATATGTCTAGTGCCTGGAACAGTGATGGGACCCTTGTTTAAATTTGAATAGTCAGTTCTTGACAGAGTATTTCCCACTAAGCCAGTCAAAGATGGTATTTAGTGAAGAAAACAAAGGCTCTGGGACAATATTTTTATTTCTTTAAAGGCACATTCCTGTGTCAATGTGGATCCAGTTAACCAACTACTTGTGAATACCGGTACTGAGTTTTCCACAGGGAACCAAAACCACTGAGATTCCCAAGTTGCTATACTCAACTTTTTGGAAAATCCAATAGCTTAAAATTTTATATATATTCCCTGGAAGTAAAGAGTATCAGGTGCTACATATGTACATGCCATGAAAAAAAAATGAGGTGATCTTTAATCCAAGGAAGATCAGATTAAAGATTATAGTAGAAGTTTAACCCTACCTCCTCACCTAACCCTAGGGGCATTTTTGGATCAGTAATCAGTAAATCAGCACTCTCATTCTTACAGACAAAATAACTGGATTCTTATCTGTCATTTCCATTCAGAAGGAATCCATTTTAGCTGCACGAGGCACTAAGCTATTCCAGAATCTTTCTCAGTCTTCCCACAGAGGAAAGGTGAGGAAAAATACATAGATGCACTCAAACACGCAAAAAGAGAAATATCCAGATGCTAGAAGTAAAAAGGGACCTAAAATCCAGCAGGTACATGTGTTAGAAGAAACTGTTGTGGCCTGGAAATCAGGGGATTGAGTTTAAGATGCAAGAAATGTCATGAAAAGAGATGAAACTTTGGGTGCACTTGAGTAGAAAGGTAGAAATGAGAATCCTACAGACCATCAAGACCTTTATCCTCAGTGAAAAGAGATACTGGAAATACATACCCATTGACCCAGGGAAATGATAAGGAACCTTGCCTCTGTTTGGAGATATGGGCCCAGAAAAAAAATTTCCGTCAAAAATTGATACCATGAACCATGAACAAATGGAGCTTGACTTTGCACATTATGGAGGATCATGGAAACTATCAAACCAGGACATATACAGAAAAAAAATTCATCCCAGGCACCTTGCATAAATGAATGCAAATTCAAGTGTCTCTCTCTCTCTCTCTCTCTTTCACACACATGCACAATTCTTACTGCTGATGATCTCACAATCAAATATTTTGAAGAAAATACAGAGGAATGATCTCTTATTGTCAAGATTAAATAAATATAACCCCAAACTTGAGATTACAGAAAAATCTGGAAAATATATAAAAATAAATATGTTTAACGTGATAACAAAAGGAATAGAGATCATAAGGCAAGAATGAGACACTATGAAAAAAGCAAATGAAAAAAAACCAATGATGTCAACAAGTAATACAAATAGTTACTGAAATTAAAAACTCAATAGACAGGTCTAAAAGCAGATCAGATATCAGTCAAAAAAATTATTAAAATGGAAACTAGACCTGATGATCTCATGGATAATTTGCACAGAGACAGATACAAAAATAGAAATTATAAAATGTTAAGATATATGAAGAATAAATTAAGGTTAAAAAAAAGACACCTAATACAAGTTCTGGGACAGATTAGAGATAATGGTAGCAGGACATTTTTTTAAAATAAAAGTAGTTAGAACCTTTTGTTAATGATGTATATCCTCAGATTCAACAATGATGACTAATGAGAAGGACAATAACAACAAACAATAACAATTCTCCTCTGTACAAGACACTGGAATGCTCTGCCCATGTTCTCTTGATTCCCCCATCCCCATATTGACTCTAGATGTGCCTTCAATTCCCAACTCCAATACTTGCGACTTTTGGGCAAAGGGCTTTCCTCATGTTATAGAGCCTCATTCCCTCTGTTCATGAGGACCAGAGTACCAGGAAATTCACATCCTATCCCTTTAAAGAAAACCCTTAACCTGTCACTAATGGTTAGGCATGTAGAAATATTAATAGGATCTCCACCATGCATCATGATTGAGACAACACTGAGGTTTGACCCAAACTGATTCCCATGGAAAAATAATTCCTGGGTGATTGAGCCTAAATTACCCTCTCTGGAACTTTGCTAGAAGTTACACGTTTTCTTGGCATCCATCTCCTTCTTGTACTGCAATTTTACTCCCCTATCCATTTTTCCTGGGAATATTCCTTTAAAATAAGATAGAACACTACCACACAAATCCATACCTCCATCTCTGCTTCTGGGGAATCCAATCTAGATACAGCCTAGACACATTGTAATAAAACTGCAAAACTTTAAAGACAAGGATAACATCATCATGAACAATGACAATTATATTTCTTATATTACCAACACAGAAACAATTAGACTAAGAGCAGACTTCTTTCCAAAAGACCCCGAAGGAATGATATCTGCTAAAAGAAAATAATTCTCAACCTAGAATCTAATACCCAGTTAAAATAAGAACAGGGATAAAATACAGCTATTTTATAAGAAAAAGAATGATAGAGTGTATAAATCACAATTAGTTACAGAAAGGAATGTTAACTGCATTTTTTATGAAGAAGGAAATTGAAATAAGAAGGAAAGGATCTAAGCAACAATAAATAGTGCACACACATACACACACACACACACCCCAAACAAGAAGCCTGTAGGTAAAACTAAATATAAGTTAATCACATAAAATAAATAATAATGATTAATTGAACATATACATACAATAAGGAACTAGACTTCTGTAGAAAAATACAGTCTAAGATCCTGGGAATGGAGTGGACTGAAGTGGGTATAACTTGTGATGATTGTGATGGGATTAAAACATTCTAAGATTCTTGTATTGATTGGGAGGAGGAGAAAGATACTGATGAACTTTAGACTTTCTAGGTCAAGTATAGAAACTAAAATTCAGAAACTGCAGTGGGTATAGAAAAAGAATGGATATTTAACATATGAATCAACAAAGCAGAAAGGATAATAAGATAAAATCTGATCAATTCAATAAAAATCAAGGAGAGAATGCAATAAAGAAGCAAAGAAAATCGTAGGAAATAGAAAAACTACATAAAAATGTAAAAATATATTTTGATGTATCAGAAATCATAATAAATGTAATTATTGCTGGATTAACCCTGCCAGGCAAAAGAAGATGGCTCCCAGACAGGTGGTGCTTTTCAAACCTAACTGTGTGTTTTTTACTGAGTCATATATGAATCATAATAATACAGCAAAGCTAAAAGAAGAAAACATAGAAATAGTCCCAAACTAATATTAAAAAAGCCCAGAATAGTCACATTTATATAAGACAAAACATATTTTGAGAAAAAAATTGCTAGCAATAAAGAGTATTACTTCCTAATTATCAAGGAAAGATTTTCTAGGACTATATAATTCTGAATGTATATAATACTTACCAACAAATGTCAAACGTATAATGCAATGATTTCAAAGATCACAGGGAAAATTAACAAGTTACTTGTGTAGTGTTCAATTTTGACAGACTCTCATTAATAAATCAAGAAGATAAAAGATTAATAACAATATAAAATATAAATGCAACCTAATTCACAATTTTAGTCTAAAAGACACATATAGAATCCTACCAGAAAAGTAGTGAATATAATTTAAAATATGTTTAAAATTAGAGAATATTCTTTTTTTTTTTCAAGTATACATGGAACCATATGAAAATTGGACACAAAGATAGAAAAACCAAATTATTTCATGAAATAACACATCAGTAAAACATAGACCCCATTCTTTTAGTGTAATTAAAATACGTTGAGATGTATTTTTAAAAATAAGTTGGAGGGAACAATACTACTAACCTTTCAGGGAAAAAAGGATTCGAAGGGAATATCATGAACAATCATATACCAAAAAATTAGACAGTCTCAATGAGACGGGCAAATTCTTAGAAAAATACACACTGTTGAAACTGACTCATGAAGAAATAAAAATTCTGAACAGAACTATAAAAAGTTAAGAGACTGGATCAAAACAATAAACAAAAGAATTTCCACAAAGAAAAATCCCAAGACCAAGTGACTTTACTGGTGAATTCTCCTAAACACTTAAAGGAGAATTAACACTGATACTTCACAAACTTCCCCAAAACAGAGGAAGGATCACTTCCCAACTCATTCTGTGAGGCCAGTATCAACCTAATACCAAAACTGGACAAACACAACATAAGAAAAGAAAACTTCTGACTAATATCCTTTAAAATTAGAGATTAAAAAATGCTAAACAATATACTACCAAACTGAATAGAGCAAGATATAAAAAGAATTATACACCATAACCAAGTGGAATTTATCCCAAGAATGCAAGGTTAGTTGAACATACAAAAATCTATCCATGTGAAACACTGTAATAATAGAATAAGGACAAAAACCCCAAATAATTCTCTCAATAGCTGCAGAAAGAGCATTTGATGAGATGCAACACTCTTTCGTGATAAAAGCACTTGGAAAACTAGGAATAGAATGGAACCTCCTCAACAAGAATGTTCCTCAACAGAATATTTATGAAAAATCCACAACTAACCAAAATTAATGATGGAAGATTAAAAACTTTCTCTCTAAGATCAAGAACAAAATAAGGATATCTACTCTTGTCATCTGTCTTTAACATTATGCTGGAGGATCAAGCCAAGGCTATTAGGTTAGAAAAAAATAAAATAGGCCAGGCGTGATGACTCATGCCTGTAATCCTAGCACTTTGGGAGGCTGAGGAGGGAGAATTGCTTGAGTTCAGGAGTTTGAGACCAGTCTGAGCAAGAACAAGACCCATCTCTACTAAAAACAGAAAAATTATCTGGGTATGGTGGCACTCTCCTATAGTCCCAGGTACTCGGGAGGCTCAGGCAAAAGGATCACTTGAGCCGAGGACTTTGAGGTTACAGTGAGCTATGATGATGCCACTGCACTCTAGCCCAGAGTGATGGAGCAAGACTCTGTCTCAAAAAAAAAAAAAAAAAATATATATATATATATATGGTAAATAAAATAAAAGGTATCCAGATTGGAGAGAAAGCAGTAAAACTATATTTGCAAATGGTGTGATCTTTTATATAGAAAATCCTAAAGAATCCAATTAAAAATATTAGAACTAATGAACAAGTTCAACAGGTTGCAGAATACAGGACCAATACACATAAATCAATTTTATTTCTGCACACTAGCAATTAGAAAACTGGAAATGAAACTTTAAAAATCCTGTAACATTAGTGCTATGGTTTGGATATGGTTTGTTTGTCCTCACTAAATCTCATGTCGAAATTTGATCCCCAGTGTGGGGCCTGGTGGGAGGTGTTTGGGTGATCGGGGTGGATCCCTCATGAAAGGCTCGGTGCCACTGTCATGGAAGTGAGTTCTCACTCTTAGTTCCTGTGAGAACTGGTTGTTGAAAAGAACCTAGTACCTCTTCCTCTCTTTTTCTCTCTCTTGCTTCTTCTTTCACCATGTGACTTCTGTATAAGCCAGTTTTCCTTCACCTTCCACCATGAATGAAAGCAGTCTGAGGCCCTCCCCAGGAGCAGATGCTGCTGCCATGCTTCCTGTACAGCTTGCAAACCCACAACCAAATAAAGTTATTTTCTTTATGAATTACGCAGTATCAGATTTTTATATATATATACACACACACACATATGTATGTGTGTATATACATATATATATATCTCACCACAAAAGAACTAAGATAATGAACATCAAGAAGAATAAGATATTTAGAAATAAATTTTAAAAAGAAGTGCAAGTCTTTACACTAAAAACTAAAAATGAAATTGTTGGAAGAAATTAAAAATAACAAATACGTGGAAAGACATTCTATTTTAATCAATTGGGAGACTTAATTTTGTTAAGATGGCAATACTCTACAAAATGATCTGCGGATTCCAGACATTCCCTATTACAATACCAGTTGCTTTTTTTGCAGAACTTGGCATGGCAAACCTAAAATTTATATGAACATGCAAGAAAACCAAAATAACCAAAATAATCTTGAAGAAGAGTACAGTTAGAGGACTCACACTTTGTGATTTCAAAACTTACTACGAAGCTATAATACTCAAAACATTGTGATACTGTCATTTGGACAGACACTTAAACAAATGTAAATGAATACAGAGTCTAGAAATAACCTCTTACATATATGGCCAAGTGATTTTTGAGAAGAGTATCAAAACTATTCAATGGGGGAAAGGATAATTTTTTTTTAAATAGATACCCTCATAGAAAAGAATGAAATTGAACTCTTACCTCACACCATATACAAAAATTAACTCCAAATGGATCAAACACCTTAATGTAAGAACAAAAACTGTAAAACTCTTAGCGAAAACATAGTTGTAAATTTTCTTGATTTTGGATTAGACAGTAGTTTCTTAGAATGGCATCTCAATCACAAATACCCAAAGAGGAAAAAAATAGATAAATTGCACTTTATCAAAATCAACAAACTTTGTGTTTCAAAAGACACCATTAAGAAAATAAAAAGAGCCAGGCGCAGTGACTCACACCTGTAATCCCAGCACTTTTGGAGGCTGAGACAGGAGGACTGCTTGAGCCCAGAGGTTTGAGACCAACTTGGGCAGCATAGTAAGGCCATATCTTCACAAAAAAATAAAAAAGGAAAAAGACAACGTAGAATTTTGCAATTCATAATCTGATAAGAGACATATCTAGATACCTAGATGGTATAAGGAAATATTACAACTCAACAATAAAAATAAAAATAACCCAATTAAAAACTGGGCAAAAGGTATGAATAATATTTCTCCAAAGAAGATATATAAATGGCCAAATAAGCACATGAAAAAATGTTCAACATCATTAGTCATTGGGGAAATTAAAACCACAATGAAATACTACTTCACAGACACTAGGGTAGCTGTAATAAAACAATGGATAGTATAAAGTGTTGGCAAGAATATGGAGAAATTGGAAACCTCATACATTGCTGGTGGGAATGTATACTAGTGCAGCCACTTGGGAAAGCAATTTGGCAGATCCACAAAAAGATAATCATGAAGTTACCATTTGACAACAATTCCACTCTTATATACCCAAGAGATTAGAAACATATTTTCACACAAAAGCATGTACATGAATATTTAGAGCAGCATTATATATTGTAACCCCAAAGTAGAAATAACACACATGTCCATCATGAATAAACACATTTTGTGTATTCATACAATGGAATATTATTTAGCCATAAAAAGGAATGAAGTACTAATACATGTTGCACTATGGATGAACTTGAGAATGTTATGCAAAGTGAAAGAAGCTAGACACAAAATGCCACATAATGTATAATCCCTTTTTCATGAAATGTCCAAGATAGACAAATACAGAGACACAGAAAGTAGATTAGTGTTTCTTCTAGGTAGAAGGAGAAAGGGGAATGACTGTTAATGGATGTGGGGTTTATTTTGGGGGTACTGAAATTAAATATTGGTGAGCTATATAATCTTGAAAATATACTAAAAATCACTGAATTGTACATTTTAAAAGAGTGAATTTTAGGTTATGTGCATCATATCTTAATGAAAAATCAGAAAAAACAAAGAAACTATATAATATTAGAAATTTTAAAGCATTTAAAAATAATTTATGGATCTCAATAAAATAATCATGGAAATTAGAATGGTACTTAGAACTAAGCAACAATGTTTTTACTTGAGGAATAGACCTTAACTGTATTTATAGGAAAATATACAGCCTTCAAGGAAAATATTAGAAAAGACTGAAAATTAATGAGCTAAGCATTCAACTAAAGAAATTAATTATTCAATAACATTGCAAAAGCAAAGACAGTAAAAAGAAAGAAATAGTAAGGCTGAAAAAAATGAAATAGAAAACAAAGAAACAAAAGTAAAATAAATAAATACAAAACTATAAAATATAAACTTGAAAGTTGCTTTTGGGGAAAAATTAATAAAATAGAAAATCTTTTTGCAAGACTGTTAAAAAAATACAAATAGTCCTGAGAAAAGAGATTTAAAAAAAGATTTAAAATTTACCAATATTTAAAAAAATACTAAGAGCATACCATGAATGTCTTTATGGAATAAGTTTATAAAGACTTTAAATAAATTGAAAATTTCATAGAGAATTATAATTTATAATAACTGACTCAAAAATGAATGGAAACCTTGGGTAACTCTATAACTAGAAAATAAATGGAATGACTAAGGTTTTTTCGTTTCTTTTATCTACTTAGAAATACAGACAAAATGAGATTTTTATATTATGGCCATGATGGAGTAACTGGTAGCAGGCTCTCCCACCTAGTAAACAACTAGAAATCAACTTCTTTCATGCATTGTGCAATGAGCAGTGCAGGATCATATCCACGAGAGAAGGGAAAGTTAGCCTAGTTTTCTTCCTATGGATGGTCTGTGGACCACAGTGCATGGAGGATAAATGTAAGCAGAGTACGGCAGTCATGGGGAGTTAAGCAGACAGCAATTGGAGGTGGAGGAGGGTGAGTTGGCTGGAGTTTTGAGACAGACATCTTTAGAAGCCTGCGTAGGAGTTCCCTTGAGACTTTGCCGAATACTAAACTGTAAATGCATATATGAAATTCCACAAAGCCAGACAAACTATAGCTACTTGAAAGTAACCTTAAAAAAATCCTAAGACTGGGGAAATGTTCAAGCTCTGTCCAGCCAAAGAAACGAGACTTTAGTAAATACCTGGGACATTAGGTAGAGACCACAAAAAGGCCATGTCTTAGCAGTGGGACTAAAGTAATCCTAAGGTAAAGGATATTCTACACCCATCCTAGCAAAGCTCTATAAAGCAGGCCTTAAAAGAATCAAGCTGATCTGCAAGAAACTTAACTGCCTAAGCCTTCCAAATAGAGCTGGAGCCCATTCTACTAAGTGAAGTATCACAAGCATGGAAAAATAAGCACCACATGTACTCACCATCAAATTGGTATTAACTGATCAACACTTATGTGCACATACAGTAGTAGTACTCATCAGGTGTCAGGCAGGTGGGAGTGGGGAGGAGGGTATGGGTATATTCACACCTAATGGGTACAGTACGCACCATCTGGGGGATGGACATGCTTGAAGTTCTGGCTCAGGTGGAGCAAAGGCAATATATATAACCTAAACATTTGTACCCCCATAATATGCTGAAATAAAAATAAATAAAGAGAAGAACAAAATACAAACAAAGCAACAACAAAAACCATTATACACACTTTAAAGCAAGACAATAAAATTCAGACATTTACCTATGTAACAAATCACAATGTCTACCATTCAAATAAAAATCACAACAAATCAGAAGCAAAAAACATGACCAATAACTGAGTAAAAATTAGGTCAATAGGAGCAGACTCTAAAATGACAGAGATTATGGAATTGGCATACAAAGACTTTAAAATAACTCTTATAAATGTACTCAAGAAGTTCAAGGAAGACTTGAACATAATAAGGTTGGAAAGAAAAATAAAAGGACAACAAGCTCATTTAGAACTGAATTATAAAATATCCAAAATCAAAACTCACTACATACGCTTAAAAGCACATAACGAAGAAAATAAAGCACATAAATACTTTAAATAAATAGACAATTTCACAGAGAATTATAATTTATAATAACTGACTCTTCATATAGAAGAAAAGATCAATGAACTTGAAGCCACAAAAGAAATTATGAGAATGACGTGGGGGCGGGAGCTACAGAAAAGATAAAGGCAATTAGCAAAAGGACTGAGTCTCAGAGAACAGTGAGACAACATCAGATGACTTAACATAACTGCAAGTGGAGTCAAGAAAAGGGACAGGAGGATATTTTAAGAAGGAATGCCCAAAATAATGGTACCAAATTTTCCATTTTGATGAAAACTATAATCTACGTCTCCAAGAAGCTCAGAAAACAGCAAGCAGAATAAATCCAAATAAAGCCACTCAAGGCACAACTTAAAGGCAAACCTTCAAAGCAGTTAGAGAAATAAAAAGACATACAGTATTAAATATAGGGAATCAAAGACAAGAATTACCACTGACTTCTTGTCAATAAATAACACAAACCAAAGGACACCAAATGATGTTTTTAAAGCGGTGGAAAAAAAAAAAATCTGTCCAACCAGAATTCTACCCCCTGCAAACTATATTTTTCAACATGAAGGTAAAATACTTTTTTTCTCCAGACAAACAAAAGCTGATAGAATTCACCACCATCAGACTTGCACTACGGTTGAAGAATGATAGTTAACGGAAATTCAGAATCACACATAACAATGAAGATCACTGAAAATGGTTAATATAAATTATAATACTTTTTTCCCCATGAAGGAGGCACTTCTCAGGGTCAGGCAAGCACAGGGTCAGCACCCGAGAGTGAGTGCCTCCTTAAATTTTACTACCCAGGTCCCTTCTTGCTCATTCTAGTGCTGATCCTTAGTCATTAATTGAGTAATCCTGGGGCAGGCGTGATAACTCACCTGCATTTCTGGCCTGCCATGCTCATAGGTTAAAGCAGGCTTTTTGCAGAAATAATATATCTGAAAATACATAGACACTGACAGAACTCAAGGAGCATTTGAAGCAATAGTTTGTAGTAAGACCCAAGGAGATATAGGTGGGACACTAACTGTGTCTGCTACACCTGGTGAGTAAGAAGTAGTAGCAAGGTCCTTGGACTCTCTACAAAGACACATGTTCCAGAGGGAGGGAGGAAAGGTCTGACTTGCTCATTAGTTGACTCAGAAGGCTCCCTAGTTTTCAGTAGGTTCCGAACAGAAGAAGACTCTGCAGGAGGTGCAGACTATGTTACAAGCTGCCTCGACACTCGGGCCACATGACCCAGAACATCCCGGGATGTTAGACATATCTGTGGTAGATAAGGATGTTGTGCTCAGTTACTAGAAAGACTTAGTGCAGAGAACTAGTCACTGTTTGAAAAGCTTCTCCTGGTATATTATGGAGCCATTGTAGACACTGGCATCAAATGTATGTAACTGTCGCTGCTTACCATGAGCTGGGCATTGTCAGATCCATAAAGCCATGCTATTAGGCAGGGACAGCAGAAATTCATAGTAAAATGGATTTAGGATTTGGGCCCAGGCAGGTAACTGGTGGGAGTTTGTGTATAAATCACCCAGCACTTTCATTAAGGTGCTGTAACGCACTGGCTCCCAGAGAGATTACACTCCTGTTACCAACAATGGTGGTAATATCTTGCTTATTACCTTCTTTCCTCCTCTGTCTCTTTTCCCCATTCCTCTACCCATCTTTCTGGAATCACTTCCCAAATAAACTAATAGATCTTGAAACCCCATCTCAGGGTATTCTTCTGGGGAACCCCAAACTAAGACACAGATGTGGTTAGCATCATGTTATCAATATAGTAGACCAGCATGATATTCTGTGTAATGCCAGGATGTTGAAGTCCCTGAGGATTATATTGTGAATGAGCAACACAGTTAATACAGTGCTTAGTCAACACTATGAATATGCTCTGCTATCTGTCCCAGGGAAATGGAAACTACTTTTGATCCTCCTTCTTGATGGGCATTAAAGTCTACCCATTCACCAGATCAGTTGCTGCATACAAAGTTGTTGAGGCTGGACAGATCTGCTTTAGTAAAGATACCACCTCCAGCAGAGCAGCTATGATTGTAGCTACATTTGACTAGGTTTACGGTAGTATGTTTCACCTACAATGATTCATACAGTTTTTGCTGGAGTCGTATTGGTGAATTAAATGAGGAAATAATGAACATCACCATTCCTACATCCTTTGTCTTTTAGAGTGGCGATAAACTCTACCATTCCACCCAGGATATAACATTGCTTTTAAATTATCATCTTGCCTAAGGAGAGTGGGGACATTTGTGAGCTTCCACCTGGCCTTTCCTACCATATGTCTGTTACTCCACAGGCCAGGGAATGATGTTAGGGTTCTGCCAGAGAGATATACTCTGTGTCCGTACTATGCACTAGGCAGTTGGGGAAATGATCATAGGATGTGACCAGGGACCCCCTGGGCCAGTGAGAGGTGAACTTGGGCCAGGATTTAATTTATCATTTAGCCTCTGTATTTACACTGTCCATCAGCAACACCAGGATGACATTATGGGTCCCATGTTATCAGTGTCAGGTTATACACTGTGTGAGAGATCATAGTTTTCCATTACAGTGGCTGATAGATGTCTACCCATCAGTTTTTAATTAATTAATTAATTAATTTTTGGCTTATATAAATTAAGCCATCACCTCATTGTGTGGCCATCGATCTTGCCCCTGGGAACAACATGGTGTGTTAGCCATTGCCACAAATCCCAGAGGGTCCACGCATCTTGGCTGCCTTTTTGGCCTTGCTGTCTGTTGCAGAAATTATGTCCACTTGTCTCTAAAAGTTAAGTGCTACTATGTGGCCTCTGCAGCTACAAACTTCTCTCATCCCCTCTGAAATTGAGAGTGACGTTCTAGAGCAGCATCTGCTGTCGTTAACCTCAGCCTACAGAGGACAGTCGCACCTGAGGTTGTCAACGATGTCTGTGTCATTTTCACTAGCAGAGCAAGAATCCTCTGGGTCCTCCTAGGGAAACTTCTGCTGGGAGCCCTGTAAGAATTATTAGAACATGTCTGAGAAATGTCCTACCAAACAGTGAAGAAACTGAGAGTATTTTCTACAATTCTCATCTCCCATTAGTTACAAAAGAATTGAAAGCAGAGTCTTGAAGAGACATTTGTACACCTATGTCCATAGTAGCATTTTTCGCAATATCTAAAACACATACACAACCCAGTGTCCGTCAATGAATACATAGATGAGAGCACTGAAATATTACAATGGAATATGATTCAATGGACTAATACAATGGAGTACTATTCAGCCTTAAATAGGAAGGAAATTCTGCAATATGCTACGACATGGCTGAACCTTGAGGACAGTATGCTAAGTAAAATAAGCCAGTCAGACAAGGACAAATACTGTATGACTCCACTTATGTGAGGTACTCAGAGTCGTCAAAATCATAGAGAAAGAAAGTAGAACAGTAGTTGCCAGGGCTGGGGGAGGGCAAAATGGAAGGTTATTATTTAATGGATATAGAGTTAATAGTTTTACAGATGGAAAAAGTCATGGAGATGGAAGGTGGTGATGGTTGCAGGGCTCTGTGAGTGTATTTATACCACTGAACTGTATCCTTAAAAATGGTTAAGATGGTAAATTTTATATTATGTATATTTTACCAAAATTTTAAAAATGGAAAAAAATATTCATGCCTGGATCTGACCCAAGGAAAATCAACTTCAGCAGCTTTGAGACAGGGTCCTAGAATATTTTAAAAAGTTCCTTGGGTAATTTTGATCCATATTCAGCTTTGAGAACCACTGCCTTGAGATACATTTCTTTTCTCTAGGAAATGTAAATTACACCTCAGTTTTTGGTTCTATGATTAGAAGTTAAGCAATTCACTTGTAAATTTTTTTACCAGGTTATAGCACTTTATTTTTGCCCTTTATTTTTGAAACAACAAAGAAATCTTTGGGATTTTCTGTACAACCATTGCTGAGTACATGTCAATTGTGTTATTCATTATCATTTATAAACTGTATCTTGTATGAAATTACATTCATACTTTAGTGCCAAGAAAAAAAAAATCTGTCTTTCTGAATAACTGATATTTTTCCTCTTATCAGTTAATAATTGTTGTATCCGGAATTATAGATAAATTTTTGCCTGGGAAAAAACTCAGAATGAAATTGAATACTTTCTGTTTTTAAAAAATTCTTATTCCTATTCTAATGGCTTCCATGTAGTCGTGTCTTTTAATGAAAGCCACCTCAAAAATTTGTAAAACCAGGTTTGATGTGCATAAATAATGATGAATATGATGATGATGAGAGCTACATTTTGAAGGCTTTCACTGTGTGATTGCATAAACTTAGTGTTTTAAAAAATTTAGTCCTCAGTTCAACCTCATAAGGTAGAAATTATGGTCATTTTACAGAAAATAAGTTAATTAACAACATAGCTTTTCTTCACTGATTATTATAAAAAATTATAATTACCAAAAGAAGGAGAACTTACAAATGCAGACAATAAATTACTTCTCCATGAATCTACCTAATGACTTCCACTAGTCTGTAGTGGATAGTTTTTTTTTTTTTATGACAGCAATTCTCAGTTGTACACTCTTTAAACACAGGAGATAGGTAACGCTTCAAGGATTCCCTGCAGTTTAACGTGGTCTAAGTCATGAAATTTGTAAGGTTGACTCAAAGGTTGACTTTAAGGACTCAGTTGAAAGAGCGAGACATTGAATCAACAGAAGTGAGAAAAATTAAATGTAGGATTTCTCAGAAGCAGAAAAGAAATGGGATCCAAAAAAAAAAAAATCTGGAATTATTAACCTTAAAAGAAGGCTAGATGTGGAGGGGATAGATTTGGTAGGCTATTTGCTTGGCTTTAGAAAGATGAAGGAGTTCCCACCTGCTACGGAATGGCAGGAAATAAGGGAAATAAGGTTGAGGACCACAGAGAATGTTGTAAAAAATAATTTCAGGGATTAAGTGTGAGTTAACCAAAGAAATGTTGCGAGACTGCCAAGCAATGGAGTTTCCTTTTTGCTGATCCTGAATTTCTGGTGAAACTGATCTGTCCTATTGTGTGAATTTCCCCAGCACTGTCCAGTTGCCAGTGTGCAGGTCCAAAGAAAGCAGGTTTATCCTTTTTAAGGATTTTCTAGATCCTTGAGGTCACAGAGTAATGATGATGGTGATAACTGAACTGATTGTTTAAATCAGAGATTTGAGAAGCAGAGCAGTTGTAAGTGCTGACAAGAGTTAGTGATTTGGGCCAAAAGGAGAGGTAACTAAAGTGTGGTAGGAGAGAAGGTCATGGGGATGAGACATCCAAGGGTTTAAGAGGCTATTGGGTCAGCAGGGCCATTCATGCAGATATCTAAACCATCCTCCTTGAATACAGGGCTTACTTACTCTTTCACTGTAGAAATTATAGCTCCTTCTTTTCTCTACTTCTACTTCATCTGCTGCCATTGACACATTCTCTCTGTTTCTTATTGTTCTTGAAGAGGAGCTGTTTGGTTCAGTCAGTCATCATCCAGTTTGAGGTTCCCTGTTTGAGAACCATCCTGGCCTAGATCACTGGCCAGACTGTAGAGGTTGTCTTTGAGTTAGCCCTGGTCTAGTATGTCCAGATTAGGTTATATAGAGCAGGAAGACCCAGGCAAAGCCTTCGAAAGGAAGCTGTGCACGTGATGAATGCAGTAATCATCGTGTGTGTGTGTGTGTGTGTGTGTGTGTGTGTGTGATGTGATTATATCACATGCCATTTCTCCGTATACACTTATGTGTATACATGTCAATTCATACAAGTTAAATTCAATGGAAATACCTTTTAACTTCTTCCTAAAGGTACTCACTGATATCTTTCCACTGGAAAACCCAGGGGAAGGAGTAGTAATAGCTGAGGGCACTTCAAGCCTGCAAGTCTTGAGAATTACCAGTTAGCAATCACACAAAGCAAGCACACCTTCCTTTCAAAGGTGTCCAGGATCCAGGGACTGTGGGCACATTGAAGAGCAGAGGGTAGGGCCTGGTAAAACAAGGGAAGCTATGTGTATAGTTGGCCAGAGCTGTGGTTAGATGCCCAGTGGCACTTATTCAGGGCATGAGGCACCTACCTATATGCATGACTGATTTAACTAATATAAAAAGTTCTTTCTTATTTTTGCACCTTAAGTGCCATGAAAAAAAGAGGCAAAAGAAATCCAAAATAAATGAATAAAGTCAATATTATTTTTTTTTGCTGGAAAATACGAGCGAACTATGCAGTAAAGCCTCACAATATTTCCATCTGCTAGGTAGATGAATCAAGAATAGTTCTACATTTATAATTACAGAAGGAAAGTGTGAAAGACCCTTATTCCTTTTTTTCCTTCTCTTAAAAATGGTGAATAGGTCCTTTAGTACTCAATCTTAAATGAATGTTGTATATTTTGGCATGGTGTCAAAATGTTAACAGAACTTGTACTATGGTCTTCTGAGGGGAAAAAAACAAATAGTTTAACACTGAGGTATTTTGAAGCAGGTGCTCTGGACAATTAAAGAACTTTGTGGCTTTTGAAGGCACCCTTCCAAGAACTAGAAATCTGAAAAATGAATACCACACTGTCACTTTGATAAAATATCTGGGTTTTGCTTCTTTTGGGGAAAGAAATCAGAACTCAAAGAGCACAGAGAAAAGTTATGTTTAGTAAGGTCTGATGCACAAGATGCTTCTTGAAAGCTGCCAATGGCCCCAGAAAAAACAGTACACGTTCCTCAGTTATTTGGGTCCAACAATAAAACACCAATACTTTAGCTACTCTTCAGCTTTCAACTTATTATCATCATAACATGGACAGGAATGTATAAAAATTTCAATTTGGGGTAGATGAGGCTATGACCGAAACTAAAATTTTGCAACATAAAGCAAGGAAGAAATAAGCATAAGAGAACAAATGACATAGAATTAAAGGAAAATAGGAGAAGAAAAGGAGAATGAGAGAAAACTAAGTGGGGGAGGGGGGAACCAGGGAACCTGTAGGACAAAACGTTAAGTGAAAGAAAATGGAAAGAGGCATCACTTGGTTTGCTTAACAAAACCCAGGTTCCAGGCCTGGGTATTCTCAATAGAATTTGGCCTATTATTCACAATAAAGAGGAGTTTTAAAGACTTTAGGGAATGCACTCAGTGTTTGGGAACATCAGTTCATTTTATTATCCATAGGTTGAAATCATAACCTCTGCTCTGTATATCGTACGTGACTTTAGTGAGGCTCAAATGAGAAAATAATTGCTAAAGCTCTACACAAATACCAAGTGGATATTTTTGTGATGGTTCAGCACAGAATCCTGTGAAAGGAGGCAAACAGTAGTCTAGAGCAGCACATCGAAACTCTGGTGGACTGTGACCTAAGAAAAAGGAAATCATAACAGCCCAGCAAACGATGCACAGTTCCCCTGGGGGGAAAGCTCTGAGCTGTGACTCATTCTTAAAATGAGGGGAATAATGGCCTCAGGCTGTCCTACTTCCTTCTGAATTTGGAAGATGACACAGTTGGATTAGTAACTTATCCCAACTGCAATGCCTCACTGTGGCCCAAGGAAGTCTTGGTCCTATGGGTACATAGATTATCCTTAACTGGATAGATAATGGTGCAAATATCTATTTCCATTGCAGTATAGATAAAGCCTTTAAGTCATTCAACCCACTGGACTTGCAATAACTACTATAGCAAGGAGAGCATTTTTAAAAATTTTTTTAGATTAGAAATTTCAGTATCCATGGTCTTAGCTAAAAATTAGGGGAGAAGTACTAAATGCATTGCTGAAATTCATCTGGAAATTAGAGTTTAAATGTATTTTTACAGACACATGCATTTTATTATTTTTTATTAATTTCAATCCCTAAGAAGCTTTCTGGAGGTTTATTTCATTTTGTAACTTATTCTCTCTGTTTCAATTAAGCATTTGCATATTTATCTTCATTATCATATAATTATATTATATAACATTTATAAGCTTAACTTTTCTCTATGAAACTCAAAGCAGTTAATGGGTTTTGTATCATTTATCTTCCTCTCACCCCACCTAAGACATTGGAAAGCATTGCGTAGCCCCCAATTTACTGATCAGGGGTCGGCTTACTTCTTTCTCAAATGCTGGTCAAGACTCCATGTAACCTGAGATCTTGTTTTCCAAGACCAGTGGTTCCTAACCCTGGCTTCACCGAATCACCTGGTGAGCCATGGCCCGTGTCCTACCTCAGACCAGTTGAATCAGGACCTCAGATGGTGGGTGGATCTGAGCATCAGTATTCTTTCTAAACTCCTGTGTGATCCTAAAGGACAGCCAAGGTGCAAAGCCATTCTCTAAATCAGTGCCTTTAAAACTTTAATGTGAGTAGAAATTCTAAGAGCATATTGTGGAAATACTGACTCTAACCCAGGAGGTCTAAGTGGCCCCTGAGATTCTGCATTTTGAACACACTCCCAGGTGATGCTACTGCATTAGAACCCAGAAAAGTATCTGAGTGACCATTTTCTCAAGTTGTCTGACAACAAGGACCATTCTCAGTCCATTGGAGTGAAGTTAGTTCATCACATACAATGGACTGCTTAGGACATTAGCAGAGAAATTCTTACAAGATCTGAGTTGAGAAAGGCTGCTTTATCGTGGACAGAAATAGAATAATAAAGATTATTCAGTGCTTTTCATACCTTGATAGCACATCTTGGTCACGTTTACCTTTATAACGTCCACTAATTAATTGGCTAACCTGGAATTTTCTAGATTCACAGGGCATCAATACTTCTTTCATCCAATTCCACATTGGCAACCCACATCTACTCAAATTCCATTCACTTCTCAGATCCCTAAAATGTAGCCTCTGCCCCATGACCTCACTGAAATCACTTCCTCCAAGATCAACAACGACTTCTTTGGCTAAATCAAATAAACCCTTCTAGCTCCATCTTATTTGGATTCTTTTTCATACTCTTTTTTATACTGTGGACGACCTCACATTTGAAAGCTCTCCTTCCTTGGTTTCTGTGCCGCTGAAATCCACTCCCACCTCTCAGCTCACTCTTTCTCCCTTTGTCCTGTCTTCCTATTTCTCTCTTGTGCTCTACCTCTTAAGTGTTTGCAGTCCTTGAGGTTTTATCCTTCTCACCTGATTCACTGTCCCTGAGGTATCTTGCCTAATCCCATGGGCTTCGTCAATATGCTAGTGCAGGAGTGGGGAACCTTTTCCTGTTGGAAGCCTGCATTAATTTAGCTGTAATCAAATAAGGCTGCATTCAAGAAACTCCAATTAGATATACATAAAAGTGGACATCATTTTGTCAAAATCTAACTACTATGTACTTAATAATTTCAACAATGAAAACTATTTGTTAGTTTTAAAGTCAACCAACCTTTTAAGGACCTTGTTGTGTCTGCTTTTTGTTGGAAAGCGTTTGAATATTTGGTTGCAACATGGAGGTCTGCAGTTTCAGTTGATCCTCTAGATGGGTATCAGTCATTGGTAAACGTAAGGGAGTCTTGATTTGGGTTAGGTAGGAGAACGTAGATTTGCAGCAATAAGTGGTTGAAAAACAAGAAAGCATTTTTCGGGCATGTTGCCAAAGGTGTGTGTATTCTGCATTTTTCCATATTTCAATTGGATCTTCCTTAGCACCAAACAATGACTTTAAAATGTCATCTGCTGGGAGCTCAATCAATTCCATCTGCAGTTCCTGAGGTGCCTTGGTGATATCAACTAGGTGAGGCTGAAATGCTAATTTGAGGGTGATGTCATGATTCTCAAAGTCAGTGAACCTTTCATTGTATTCTCCAATTAATAGGTCTATAACAGCTGTGTATTCTTCAAATGATTCGTATATATCATCTTGCTCATCAATGACCTTTGCTAACTGGGCAAAATGTTCATCTGAAATTTCCTTTTAAAGATAGCTTCTTTCAAAATACTTGTATTTTTTTGCCACATATCATATATAGATTTAGTTTTATTAATACATTGCAAAGAAATATTCAAGTCTTTTTGATTTGACATGGTATAACACAAAAATGCTGCATTCCTATAGAAATCTTCTCTGAGGAATTCATATTTCTGTTTCTGTTCTTCATAAAATTTAACTATCTCTTCTCACAGAGATAAGATTTTGGCTAACACATGTCCCTGCAATAGCCAATGCACTTTAGAATGGTATGACAAATCCACACTGAAGACCTCATTCTTCAAATTTGGCATGTTATGAAACTGACAATATCCTGTTGCATTTGCATGAATATAGTTAACAATACTTATAACTTGTTGCAAAGCGTCACTTAAAATAGTAGCTTTAGCAAAGAGATTTTGCTAATGCAAGATACAATGAAAAGAAATGAGAGCATCTGGATCTGTTAATATCTTTTTTTCTGTGTAAGAAACCCTTCATGCTTTCCTGTCATGAAAGGTGCACTGTCTGCATATACACTCACTGAATTGACCAAATTTAGTCCAACTTCATGCCATTTATCTTGAAAGTTGTTGAAGATATCTATTCCCCATGTTCTGTTGCAAGAGTACGCAAAGTGAGTAACTCTTCCTAGCAAAGGAAATCTTTTGTTATGACCCGAATGAAGTATAAAACCTATGCTGAGTCAGTAGTATCAGTTGACTCATCCAAAGCCATTGAATAATATGTATTTTCCTTTTGAAGAATTGCTTAAAGTCATTCTGTTAAGTTGAAGGGTAATTCATGCTATTGATCAGTTACAGTTCTCCTTGAAAGAAGCAGTTGTTTGTACTTTGAAACGTTACCAGGGTCTAAGCATCCTGCAAGTTCTACAATGCATTCTTTCACAATTTCTATGTCACTGAATGGCTTCCCTTTTTCTCCAAGCTGCTTCAGTGGCATTATTTCTAGGTCTTATTGCTGCTTGAAAGAATTGGCTTTGCTTTTGCTTTTCACCTTTTAATTTCTGCAATACAACCTTTTGCACCTCTCTCTCTAATTTAAAATATTTATGGTCCTTATGAGTCTTATAATGCTGAGGAGCATTGAATTTCTTTAATGTTGACATTGCAATATCACAAAGCAAGCAAATCATCTTATCTTTAGCAGAAACAAGATAATATTGTCATTCTCAATCCTCATTAAAAAATCTGTTTTCTTCCTTTAGTGTTCTCTTGGTCTTTTTTGACATGATGATCTGTTAAGCAGACAGAATTCAAAAATACTGTTGAGCTGTGCAACTATTCACAACTTCCACTTCAAAAAGAAACACAGTGTACTGTTGTCAAAAGCTGATAACAGACTGGTATACTCAACCCCCATAAACTCTCACTAACCAGCCTCATGTGGTAGTGGCTCCAGTCAAGCGGCGGAAGTTAGAACTAAATCATGAGGGTAGCAGCCGTCAATTTAGCCCTTATGGCTTATGAATGCCCTAATTGTGACTGTCAATCTGGGAGGGTTATTTTTCATTGAAACTTCTTTTATTTCATGGTATTTTAAATATGTTCATTTTAAAAATAAAATAAAAATATAAAAGATGATCAAAAATATATTAATAAAAATAAAGGTTTTGTGTAAAATTTGGATTCAGTCAAAAGGCCACACTTAGGGACACAGAAGGCCACATGTGGCCTTAAGGTTTCCAGTTCCCCACCCCTGTGCTAGTGACTTTCAAGTCCATGTCTCCAGCCCAGAGTAATTTCTAGATTCATGTTGCTTGTTACATCTCTTGGTCTGAATATCAAATCCTTCATTACCCAACCTCAACCCCTACCAACATCCACAACTCCCTTTCTGGGATCCTATATAGGTAATATTGTAAATACTACAAATAAAAAATAAGTGAGAAACAACAGAGAGGTTTTGTCACCTGGGGAAGGATAGGTAGTCATTCAGTTAAGCTCTATCAGGGAGGTCATACCTTATGAGTTTCCCAAAGTCCAAATTCTGACCTTACAGTTCAGGGGCTGCCTCACCAAAACCAATATCATCAAATCCATGTATCAACTCTGTAAGCCCAGTTATTTTAATAAATTATAGCTCTACCATTCCCATCAATATGACCAGGACAGACTTTCCCTATAGAAATACCTACATGAAAAATAAAACTATAACAAAATGTTTGCTTGATAAACATGGAAATAGTGCAGAGGAGTTGTTAGTTAATTCAAATGTATAATAGATTCAGGCTAAGATTCAGGACTTCATTCATTCTACAAATAATTGAACATAGTGTCTGAAGTCTTGCTATAGATTATAATTCTTTAAGTTTGTCATCCAATAACCCCTCACCCAGGAAGCTGCTCAGAGTGGCTTTGGTGACACTTCTTTTTCTTGTCTTGTGGCATTGATCAACCCTCTCCTCTACCTCTACCTCCACCCATACTGCCTGGGTTATGTGTTCTTGCTTTTAATCTGCATTTAAGTTCCAACTATAGCAACTTGCTTATCCCTCATCTTTTCTAAGATTGCTGCTATAACATCTATCTGGCTCCCTGCTTTCAGTATAGAACCCCTTCAACTCATTCTCCACAAATCTTCCAAAACTTAGAAGAAAATGCTATTGTAGGGATTATCCCTCCAGGCAACAATAGCTAATCCTAAAGCTGCTGGATCTAACACAGTGGTTCTCAATCAGGGGTTATAGGCAATGTCTGAAGACATTTTTGGTTACTGAAACTTGGGTGACACTAGTGGCATCTAATGGGTAGAGGCCAAGGATGACGTTAAATATCCCACAATGCATAGGACTGTCTTATTGTGTGGAAGAGTAGTAGATGAATACTCAACCAAGATAAAACAGTGCCAGTTAGCATGTGCTCCCAGATCAATGACCCAATATCATCAATAAGATTCACTTTTCATTTTCAGTTCTCTTTCTGCTAGACATAAACTCATTGAACACAGGGCTCTATCTTATGTTTTAGACACGCTTAACTCCCAATATAGTGCCTCTCAGAGTGGACTCTCAATGTTTGTAGGATGAATGAATTACAGTGAGAAAAGCCTCCCTTTTTACGTAGCTTTGATAGGTAATATTGAGGGACACCATCTACAGATTTGTAGTCATTAACAACCACTCTCATATAGCTGCCATGTTTATTTTCTAAAGATTACACCAATGGAAATTTTTGTAAAATAAGATTCCTCACTCAATGGTGAAAACACTGCCACTTAGAAATCCCAAAGAAAATTTTTTTCTCTGTATCTTAGTATAGAAATATGAAACTCTATTATATGACAATCTTTAGCTACAAATAATTTGTTGTTAAGGAAATTATTGTAAATAAACAATTTCAAATAAAATCATAAGCAATATATATTTAGAACCTTTAAGAAGATGCTTACATGGCCCTTTTCTACTTCTTATGTTGACAAGGCACAAACTGTGGTTGAATCATATAGATTAATAACTAAAGCAAGTCCTGACCCATGTTTCTTTTGTTAAAATCAAAGGTAGAATATTGGAAAGAATTTCAAAAAACAAGAGTTTTGAAAATGTTCACTTAAAAATAATATGTTACATTTTTCTAAGTTCTTGTGTCTTTTTACAGCAATATCTTAAGTGGATTATATTGACTTCTGTGGCTGGTAAACAAATGTCACATATCTTCATTTAGGCATAACTATTTTAAATGATGAGTGATGTACATATACACAGTAAGACAGAGTGTTGATAAGTTGATTCTTTGGAATGAAAGTCATCATTTAAGTTCTGTGATTAGAAATTCCCTATTGAATTTTCATTTCAGATCATTTGAATAATACTTTCTATCATGATCAAATTAAAAGTTCTGTCATTAATATGTTAAATCCCTAATTTATTCTAGCCCTCAATGTCAGTATTGGATTTAAAAATTTTAAGTAAAGGGTAAAAAAAAAAAAAAAAAAAAAAACTGAAATGATCTCCTGATTGTGTTTTCACAATTAGGGTCTACTCTATCCTGCCCAAAATTATTGAACTATCTTCTTCATTACAAGTAATTCTTTACCCCACTGCCTTCTTCCTGATACATTTATTAGGGGAAAAAGTGACAGTAACCATTAATTATTTTATTTAACAAATATTTGTTTTCTATGTTCTAGACTTCAAAGATACAATAAATGAGAAAAACAAAAATAGACAAAATCACTGCTGAAATGGAATTCATATTTAACTGGAAATATTTGAAACAGGAAAGAAGCCAATATAAATAAAGAATCAGTAATAAAAGTGCCAAGAGGAAAAATAGGACATGTAAGAGGATAGAAAGTGATGATGATGGCTTCTCTAAGGGAGTAAAACTTGATCAGATACCTGAATGAATTAAAGAAACAAGGTGTGTGAATATCTTGGGAAAAGTGTTTCAGCAAAGGGACCCACACTACAAAGGCTTAGGGCAGAAACATGTTTGATGTCCTCCAGGTAGAGTAAGAAACCCAACAGGGCTGGAGCAGTGTGTCGGGGGGTGGTCAGTAAGGCCAGGTCAGAGACAGACAGAGGACATAATGAAGGGTCTCCCCCAGCCCCGGGGCAACTGTGATAGGACATTGAATTTTACTCAATGTTGAGAGGAAGCCATTGGAAGATAGAGTAAAGGAGTGACAAGACATGATTTTGGTTTAAAAAGGCTCACTCTGGCTGCTGTGTGACGATTGGACTGTTTTGGGTGGAGGGAGAGAAAGCAGAGACACTAGTCAGTTGGAAAGCTGCTTGCAGTCATCCACATGAGAACAATTACACCTTGGATGAATGTGGGTATATTATTCAGGGTTCTTCAGATAAACAATACCGATATAAGAGGAAATTTATTATGGAAATTGGTTCATGCAATCAATTATGGAGACTGAGAAGTCACAAAAAATATCATCTGTAAACTGAAGAACCAGAAAAACCAGTGTTGAAATTCTGTAATCCTGTTGTACCTGAATCTGAGTCTGAAGTTCTGAGTGCCAGGTGAGTTGATGATCTAAGTCCTGGAGTCTAAAGGCCCCAAAACCTGCAGTTCTAATGTCTGAGGGCAGGAGAAGATGGATGTCTCAGCTCAAGAGGAAAGGAAATTTGCACTCCCTCTGTCTGTTTGCTCTGTCTAGACCCTCAAGGGATGGATGGGGTGGTGCCTGCCCACATTGGTGAGGGCAGATCTTCTTTACTTAGCCCACTGATTAAAATACTAATCACTCTCACAGACATACCTAGGAATAATGTTTTACCAGCTATTTGAGAATCTCTTAACCTAGTCAAGTCAACACCTAAAATTAACCATCACAGCGGGAGAGGTGTTAAGTAAGGGGTGGGGAACCTGCAGGCTTAAGACCACATGTGGCCTTCTAGGTCCTTAAGTGCAGCCTTTTGACTTAAACCAAATTTTACAGAATAAACCCTTTTATTTTTATTAGTACATTTTTGTCCATCTTTTATATTTTTATTTCATTTTTAAAATGAACGTATTTAAAATGCCAAAACATAAAATGAGCATCAACAAAATAAACCTCCCAGATTGACTGGCATAATTAGGACATTAGGAAGCCATGAGGGCTAAATTGAAGGCTGCTACCCTCATGATTTAGTTCTAACTTCCACCACCTTTACTGGCACCAATACCACATGAAAGTGTTTGGTCAGAGTTTATGTGGGTTGAGTACACCAGTCTGTTATCAGCTTTTGAGAATGGTGCATTGCATTTCTGTTTGAAGTGGAATTTGTGAATAGTTGCACAGCTAGACAGTATTTTTGAATTCTATCTGTTTAACAGCCCATCATGTCAAAGAAGATCAAGAGAACGCTGATGGAAGAAAACATATTTTTTAATGAGGATTGAGAATGGCAATATTATCTTGTTTCTGCTAAAGATAAGATGATTTGCTTGCTTTGTGATATTGCAATGTCAACATTTCAATGCTCATCAGCATTATAAGACTCATAAGGACCGTAAATATTTTAAATTAGAGGGAGAGGCGCAAAAGGTTGTATTGCAGAAATTAAAAGATGAAAAGCAAAAGCAAAGCCAATTCTTTCAAGCAGCAATAAGACCTGGAAATAATGCCACTGAACAGCTTATATACTTAGGGGGGAAAGGGAAGCCATTCAGTGATATAGAAACTGTGAAAGAACACACTGTCAAAGTTATAGGATGCTTAAATCCCTGATAATGTTCCAAAGCACAAACAACTGCCTCTTTCAAGGTGAAGCATAACTGATCAGCAGATGAATTAGCCTTCTACTTAACAGAACAACTTCATGCAATACTTCAAAGGGAAAATATATATTATTTAATTGCTTTGGATGAATCAACTGACACTACTGACTTGGCACAGGTTTTATACTTCATTTGGATCATAACAGAAGATTTTCTTAGCTAAGAAGAGTGCTTTGGGCACTCTTGCAAACAGAACACAGGGAATAGATATCTTCAACAACTTTCAAGATAAATGTGAAGTTGGATTGATTTGGTGAATTCAGTGAGTGCATGTACAGGCAGTGCACCTTCCATGACAGGAAAACATGGAGGGTTTATTGCACAGATAAAAAGATATTAACAGATCCAGATGCTCTCATTTCTTTTCATCATATCTTGCATCAGCAAAATCTCTGTGCTAAAGCTACTATTTTAAATGACACTTTGCAACAAGTTATAAATATTGTTAACTATATTCATGCAAATGCAACAGGGCATTGTCAGTTTCATAACAGCCAAAGTTGAAGGATGACGTACTCAGTGTGAATTTGCCCTATCATTCTGAAGTGAGTGGGCTAACACCTGCTAGCCAAAATTTTCTCTCTGCAAGAACAATAGTTAAATTTTATGAAGAACAAAGTCAGCAATGTGAACCATTAAAAGAAGATTTCTATAGGAATGCAGCATTTCTGTGTGATATCGCATCAAATCAAAATGACTTGAATGTTTCTTTGCAAGATGAAACTAAATCTATATATGATATGTGGCCAAAAATCCAAGCATTTTGAAAAAAGCTATCTTTTTTCAAAACACCTCTTCTTTAAAAGGAAATTTTGGATGAACATTTTCCCCAGTTAGCAAAGGTCACTGATGAGCAGGATGATATATATGAATCATATGAAGAATACACAGCTGTTATAGACCTATTAATTGGAGAATACAATGAAAGGCTCACTGACTTTGAGAATCATGACATCACCCTCAAATTAGCATTTCAGCCTCACCTAGTTGATATCACCAAGGCAACTCAGGAACTGCAGATGGAATTGATTGAGCTCCCAGCAGATGACATTTTAAAGTCATTGTTTGATGCTAAGGAAGATCCAATTGAAATATGGAAAAATGCAGTAGAATACACACACCTGCGGCAACATACCTGAAAATGTTTCTTTCTTTTCAACCACTTATTGCTGTGAATCTACATTCCCCTACCTAACCCAAATCAAGATGCCCTATAAGGTCACAAATGATTGATACCCATAGAGAGAATCAAATGAAACTGCGGTTCTCCATGCTGCAACCAAATATTCAAATACATGTCAACAAAAGCAGACAGAACAAAGTCTTTAAAAGGTCAGTTAACTTTAAAATTAACAAATAGTTTTCATGTTTTGAAATGATTAAGTATATTGTAGTTAGATTTTTACAAAACAATGGACTTTTTAATTATATCTAATCGGAGTTTCTTGAATGTGGCCTTACTTGATTATAGCTAAAATAATGCAGCTTTCCAATATGAAAAGGCCCTTCCCCTGTGTTAAGTGGTTAGAGATGATCTAGCTCGAATATTTTAAAAATAACCCTGACATGGCTTCTGATAGATTGGATGCAATGTGTGAAAGAGACATGTCAAGGTTATTTTCAACTGGTGTTATTTACTGAGAAGGGAAACACCGGTGGAAGAGCAGGTTTTGAGGTAAGAAAGAGCAGGATACGTTGAAGACTTAATGCTGACACAAAACTGATGTGTGACATCACGCCACAGATTCAGGAAGCACAATGAACCTTTAGCAAGACATACAAAGATCACTTTCAGGTACATCAGAGTTAAAAGAAAAATCTTAAAATTTGGTAAAATGAGTAAAAAAGATTATTGTCAAAAGAACAATGTTTATACTGACTGCTGCCTTCTCAACAGAAACAAAGCTGGAAAAAAATGTAATAGTATCTTTAAAAGCCAGAAAAAAATATCCCCTCATCCTAAAATTTTATACTGAGCAAAAATATACCTTGAGAATACAGGTAAAATACATATATTTTCAAAGAAATAAATCTAAAAGCATTTGGCATCAGAAGAATCACATTAAAACATATCTTTAGACAAAAAGAAAATGATCCCAGAAGGAAATCTGAAGATGAAGGAAAAACTAAAAAGCAACAAAAAGAGTAAAGGTAAATAAAATGGATATGAGCTATAAAATAAACAATAATAATGTCTTACGCAGTGTAATGTACACAGAATTTTTAAAAAGTGACAACAATGTCATATAAGTTAAAAAAGAATAGATTGAGTTAAGATATTTTAAGTTTTTGTGTTATGTGGGAAGAGGTTAAAAGTATCATGTAACAAAATATTTTGATACAAAAAAGATGCACTTAATAACAGGATAACCATAAAAAATAGTAACATTACATAACTTCCAAGTAAAATGAGAAGGGAGGAACAGAATAATAAAGATTTACAATCATTCCAAATGCAGGCAAGCAAGGAAAGTGAAAAAAACATTGGAACAGGTAAGACAAACAGAAAAAAATATATAAATATTTAAATTAAATGTAAATGAACTAAATATTCCAATTAAAAGGTTGAATTTTTAAAGGTGCAGTTTGAAAGATACATATCTAAAAAGTAAGTATACAGGAAGAAACAGAAGAAAGTAAGCATTCCTATAACTATTAAGGAAATTGAATCCATAGTGTAAAACTGACCATAAGGAAAATTCCAGACCTAATGGAATCACCTGTGAATTCTGCCAAATGTTTAAGGAAGGAATGCTGTCAAATGTACCCAAACTCTCAGTGGATAGAAAAAGTGGAAACACTCCTAATATGTTTTATGAGGCCAATATAAACTTGATATCAAAAATCTGATGAGGATATTTTAAGAAAGAAATGCTTCAGTCCAATATCACTCATGAACATAAATGAAGCAGTACTAAACAAATACTAGCATACAAATATAATAATGTGAAAAGAGAAAAATAAAACTTGACAAAGGATTTATTTCATGAAGGAAAATTTCATTTAACATTAGAAATTCAATATTTCACCATATTAATAAAATAAAAGATATACAATACCCTTCCATGGGAAAATTCTGGCAAAATAAAAGTTTTTTTTTCTTAACCTGATAAAAAATATCTATAAAACACTTAGAGCAGATGTTACACTTGATATTTGATGAAAACTTTCCCTATGAGAATGGGGAATTCAGCATGATTGACATTTTGAAAACTCTCCCTCTGAAATTAGGAAAAAGATAAAGATGTCTACTTACTGCCCTTTCTTATACCATGCAGTAAGACATAATAAAAAATATATAAGGACTATAATAGAAGAAAAATTATTTTCTTATTTTTCAGATGGAATGACTGAATATACATAAAATTCAAATGAATCTACAGATAATTTTTTAGAAATAATATTTTAGCTTAATAAGGTGGCTGAACTAACGGTGGTCAGAAAATGATGTTTTTTAAAAAATGCCATTTACAATAAAACTTGCAAAGAAAATATCTAGGAATAAATCTAACAAAAGATGTGTAAAATTCTTATGCAGAATTTCACAAAATACTGTTGAGAGAAATTAAAGAAAACTTAAATAAATATTTGTGGACTGGAAGACTCAATTGATCTATAAATTTAATGTAATCCCATTAAAAATCTCAAGAAGTTAGTGTGTGTGTGTGTGTGTGTGTGTTTGTGTGATTTGACAAGTTGATTCTCACGTGTATGTAAATTGAAAGAATCAAGATTAATTAGTCACTATTGAAAAAGAAAAACATAGTAGGAAAACTTGCACTACTAGATGTCAATTTAAAGCTACAATAATTAATACAATGTGGTATTCTTGCAAGAATAGACAGATCAATGGAATAGATTAGAGACATGCATTATGAACTATTAATTTATCAAAAGGGTAACAAAAGGCCAGAGCAGTGAGAAAGAGAAAAAATGTGACTGAGATAAAAAATACTGACCATCATTCCTACTCAAGTTATCTGCAAAAATCAAATCCACAAAGATTATAGATCTAAATAGGAAGGGAAATTAATATAGTTCCTTGAAGATAACATAGAAAAGTATTATTATTCTCTTATTGTGGGAAAATAATTCTTAAACAGGATGCACACAAAGGTCCTAACCACAAAGGAAAAGATTATTAAATTAGACTATAGTAAGAGTAGAAATTTCAGTCACAAAAAGACACCAACAAAGAGTGAAACCACAGAATGGGAAGAGTTATTTATAACACATTTATCTTATAACAGACTTAGGTCTAGAATAGATGAAGAATTTCCACAAATCAATAAGACAAAAAAAAAATCCAATAAATGGGTCAGAGGCTTGAATAGTGCTTCACAAAAGAAGATATTAAATGGCTGTAAAGGTATGAAAAGGTACTCACTTGTCAGGAAAATGGAAATTAAAACCAAAGTAAAATATACTACAAAGTCAAAGTGCCTAAAATTAAACAGGCTGGTAGTGACAATGTTGGCAGGAATTTAGGTCGAACCGAACTTGATGTTGTGATATAATAAGAAATATTATATTTGCTCTCTGCCCTTGGTTTCTGACGTTGAGCTCCTAAAACCTCCTAGACAGAAATACTAGGAGAATCTTTTGTTCTAATATTTGGTTTTTGGCCCCACCTCCTGAAACAGAGCTCTTAAAGTAAGACCTTTGTAATTTCCTAAGTGCTAGGAGCATCTGACACAGTGTCCCTAAATCCCTTGAAATTTCCTGGGTATTACAAGCATCTTCTGTTCTAAGGAGGCAACCCTTGGTGGACTCCTGGATAGTCTCAGGGTGGGGACTGGTTGCCAGGAGACACAACCGTGTGATTAGAGGGTTGGAACTTTCAGCCCCACCCCCTGACCTCTGAGGAGAAGAGAGGGGAGGGGCTGAAGGTTGAGTTGATCACCAATGGCTGATGATGCAATCAATCATGCCTAAGTAATGAAGCTTCTAGAAAAACCCAACAGGACAGAGTTTGGGTGAGTTTCCAGATAGTGGAACACATGTGTGTCCTAGAGGGCACTGATGCTCCTCTCTCTCCACCCCCAATACCGTGTCCTATCCATCTCTTCATCTGGCTGTTCATGTATTCTTTGTAATCCTTTATAATAAACTGATAAATGTAAGCAAATGTTTCCCTGAGTTCTGTGCGCCATCCTAGCATATTAATCAAACCCAAGGAGGGGATAGCCGAAACTCCGATTTATAGCTGGCAGGTCAGAAGTATAGGTGACAACTTACTACTTGTGACTGGCATCTGAAGTGGGGGGCAGTCTTGTGGGACTGAGCCCCTCACATGTGAAATATGACTCTAACTCCAAGTAGAAAGTGTCAAAATTGAATTAAATTAGAGGATGTCCAGCTGGTGTCCCTGGAGAACTGACTGTCAGTGGGGAGAAATTTTGGTGACCAGAGGTGAAGTATTGTATTCTGCAGTGAGTGGTGTGGGACTGGGAAAAACACTTTGGTTTTTCCTATTTCTTATAAGAATGTGCATACATTGCCGGTGGGAGTGTAAATTGATACAAACACTGGAAATAATATTGTATCAGTTAAGTCAGGCCACAATAAAGCCGTGTGTCAATCAAAACTATCTTAAGGGACATACCAAAACGCACTGATTTAGCTCACACGTCTGGAGGCTGGGCTCACGCTATCTAGGCTGGGCTCTGCTGCATTGTTGCAATCAGGGCAGGACTCAGCGCCTTGTCTGCAGGTGAGTTAGGAATCAGTTGATCTGTGCTGGGCTTAGTTGGGACAGTTCACCTGCTTGGTTCTGGTTCCACTGTCTCTCCTCCTTCTGAGAGTATTATCTTTCCTAGCGAAATTTATGTTTGTCCAGCGAGCCTATTGAGGGAAGATTTAAGTTTGTACTAGGAGCAAATAGCAATTTGTGTTGGCTGAATATAGTTATTTGAAGAAAGTATAATCTCAGTTCTTTAGAGCTATTACAAAATATTTGACAGATTTTCCAGAAAAAAAAGGGGGGGGCAGACAAAGGAATAAAGATTAATCATTCTTATTTTTGGTAAAAGAATGTTAAATACTTGGCCTTTTCCTCTTCCTTCTAGAAAAGGAATAAATAAATATTACATCCTTTTTTGTTCCAAGTCCTTCCCTCCTCCCTACTGTTTACCCATTTACTGTGAATTTTCTAAATTTTCTAAAAGTGTTTGAAGGGAGGACAGGATGGGTATATTTGCACCTAATGGGTACAGTGCTCACCATCTGGGGGATGGACACGCTTGAAGCTCTGACTCCGATGGAGCAAAAGCAATATATGTAACCTAAACATTTGTACCCCCGCAATATGCTGAAATAAAAAAAAAAAATAAAAGTGTTTGAGTACTTTCTTGAGATTTTACACACATTTTATCCTTTCTCTAAGGTATATCTCTCTTACTCATTTCACTGTAATTACCAAAGTGCATAACTACAGCCAAAGTTTTTGCGAGTTAATTTTCTTCAACCTCTTTTTCTCAGTCTTCCAGGAAAGATGGAGAAAGCGGGAGGAAGGTGAGAGCTTGTGGCTCAGCCTGGCTCTTACTCTGTTCTAGTGATGTCTGAGGTTTTAAGCTTGTCTTCCCTTTTAATCTAGGTAATGATAATGGGCTGTTTTTCAATATTGTGTCAGCTTCATTAACATGTCTGCTGTCTGCTGTAATTTCTTTTTCATTCTAACCGTGCTTTGAAGCTAACTTTATAAGCCTCGCTCCTGCTTCAGGCCAAACTTTGACTTCCTTTTTAACTCTCACTTGTTTTCTCTCCACTTATCCCCTATGTCTTGTTTTATATCTCACTGTGGCCCCTCGATCTTCTATTTGCTGCTCTAGTACTGTTCTTCCTAATCACCCACATTTTGTGTTTTCTGTCTTTCAATATCTCATTTCATGCTTATGAAAACTTTGTAGTGGACTTTAACAATAGTAATTCTCAATTAGGTATTTATTCAAGTCCCACTTACAAGTGCCTATCCTGTGGCTGGCACTGGCCTAAGACTACCTTGCTTGCTGCCCGGATGACCCAGTTACCCCTGCCTCACATGAATGAAGGGTTCGAGGAAATCACACTGATGTCCACCTTTGCTGGGTACCTGGCACCCAAGCTCAACCTGCTTTCCCTCTGCACACCCTGCCCAAGCTGCCCTCATGCCCACAAAACCCCTCGTTGTCCCACATTCTCTAAAAGTAGAGCAGCAAGATTTTGGGATCTCTCTAGACCCCATTCTGTGCTGCATCAGCTGTGATCTACTCCCTGCATCTGCCTTGGTAAAATGCTGAGAGTGAGGTTTTCACAGATCATTGAGCCAATCATTTGCCTTTAAGTCTTCTTGATAAAGCTGGCTTTGTGCTTGCATCACGCACGGTAGGTGTTTGTCTTCACCTACAACCCCACAACATGGAACAAACCATGTGGACCAAAAATGTTCCTTCCTGTCTTCATGGAACCTCAATGGGTTAGAGATACTATGAAAATAGAGATCAAATTTGTTTTAGGTCTTCAAATATCATTTTTATTTTTAATTTTTGCATGGTAGACTTGTTTGCATACCTCTAGTTTATTCACATCCTGGTCTCCTCTTCCCATCCTGATTCTGTTCCATGATCATAGATGCCATCTCCTGCCAAGTCACCCACCTTGTGCACCTATAGGCACTGGAAGAAGCAAGTTAAGAAAGTAAATAAATTAACTCCAATTCACAAAACCATTGACTAATAAAATATCTGCTGCCAATAGTCAGTACCATCATCTCCTTACAGGAGAAGCAAAAGCTAGTATTTGCCTCACCTGCCTTCTTTTCTACCTAGTTTATGGGAATTATAAATGAGAAGAGGCAAAAGGGGTTCTAAAACTTTGATATATAGAAACTGATACATTTATAATTATTTATTATCAGGCTACTGTTTTCCAATATAATCTCCTAACTAAAATAATAAGCACAGAACAGGTGAGATTAACTATAAGTAAAAATCTTTTTAGGAGAACTAAGGTATTCATTCAATCACTTATTTATTCATTGATTCATTTGTTAAACAAATTTCAGAAAGAAACAACTGTATAAGCCAAAGCTGAAGGAACTGGGCGAGGGTAGAGTGAAGAAGCCGTAGTAGGAAGAACACAAAGATCAATGAAACACGTTTCCTGTCCTCAGAGAGTTCATAGCTTAGGCCAAGGTGCATAGAGGAAGCACATTACTTGTAGTACATTGTGACAAATGCCATAGTAGAACATGCAGTACATTTTTCCAGTTCTAGTACACCCTTTATGGGTTGTGGCCTCTCTTAGGTTAACAGGAAAAAAAAAAAACAGTAACAACAAACATCAATATAGGTTATATGTTTGTAAGATAAAACATTGATGGCAAGATGTTCCTCCACAGTATAAGCATAACTCTGAGTGGAAGTTTTATAGACATTTATTATAAAGCCCTTTCCTAGACTAGAACATCTCTCCATTCCATATTCAATTTGGTTGGCTCTACTCTCGTTGCAGTAATAATCTGCAACCCATAAACAGTACTGGTGCTTCCCTTGGTACCTTGTGTACACACCATGAAACTATCAGCATTGCAAAATTCCTCCTCTGGTGGAGGCTGGCCCTGCCATCTAGGTGTAGGAGTGAAAATACTCCACTTCCATCCTCTTAGGGTCCCAGCTGGGTCCATGAATTAAATTGGCATAACATAGATTAACAGGAGAAAAGCATAATGCAAGTTTTACATGCACAGAAGCCCTCATGAGAAAATGAAAGCTCAAAGAAACAGAGTCAGTTACCTATATACAGAATTGGACAAAGAATTGTCATGAAAAAGCAACTAAATTATATAGGGAGAGTTAAAAGATAAGAGTTGTTTTTAATAAGGTCTGTATAGCCTGCTCTTGGTTTTGACTTCACATCCTTGAGGATAAGAATGACGCATCTTTTTGGTATATGGAGGGCGTTTTTCACATGGGAATTTCATCTTCTGCATTTAAGAAACAGCACAAAGGTCAAAGTGATCTTTTTGCATCTGCTGCTTTTCAAGTGTCTTTAACTTAAATAGCCAATATGCCAGAATAGCATTTTTAACCCCTTCTCAAGCATAAGAGCTGTGTTAGATTCATTCCTGTCCATTGAATATCCTTTCTCCATCGTCAAAGTTAAAGCATCCCAAAGATTGTTCATAAGTCTTCATAGCAAGAGGAGTGTGAAGAATCTCGGCTCTGATTATCTAACTGCACTTCTGCTAAACATTCTTAGATAATACAGGATGCAAGATGATGAGGGTGTGGCTCTAATCACAGGAAAATGAATAAGAGATGCTAGAAAAATTATCACTTACCATAGAGGGTTCTGTCCAAAGGAACATAAAGGAGAGAAAAGTACACTTGAGAAGTAGAGAGGCAGAATTACCCTGATGCTAATGAAGCTTAAATTTCATGACCTCTCCCTGTCATAGGACCCTCCAGGGCCTTAGGAGGGGCTCTACCGGTGTGTTCACTTTGTCATATGGAAAAATTGCCAAGTTGTGATATTTTAGCAGCAATTGTTTAAGACTGCTATCTTTTTCTCTTGCGACTGCATCCTGCACACATTTCTCCATTCTCTGAGTGACTTTGGAGTGATTTCAGAGATTTGGAGGATCTGCCAAATGGGAAGTTGAGTTGGCATGCGTGGATTAGGTTTATAAGGTTCACGAGCCCTGCCGTGTATCTAAGTCACTGCTAGCCACCCTGGCATAGGGACGGTCCAGAAATACGAGGGCTGTCTGGAAAGTATCCATCCAGTAGCCATGATTTTCATAATTTTTCATATTACATGGCTGGGTACTTTCTGGGCAGCCCTTGTACTTCTGAGAGCCCCCTGGAGTGCTGCTCACCCAATATTGTAGAAAAGATAATCTCATTGGAGAAAACAGTACTTCAATAATACTTGAAGATGTTAGCCACTTTGGTATTTTGTAGCAGTTATGTTTTCTACTGGGTTCTTCTCATAGTGTGCTAATTCTAACCACACATGCCAATTTGAGTTTTTCTTAAGTGTGAAGAGATGGTCTGCCCCTGATAATGCCGTTCCAGCTTTGCGACAATGGGTAAAATGACATTTTAGGGGCTCTATAATATATTCAGAAGATTTTAAAGAGAGTGCCAGATATGAAATAGTTTGCAAAATTATAATTTAAGAAGTTTATAAAGCTTGAATACAACATTTTAACTGTAATTCAAAAAGGCATTTTGCAACATTTTAGTAAAATAAGTGAGAAATTTCAGGCTTCTGATTAGGATGTACATGAAGTATACCATCTTTCTCCTAAATTTAGAGAAAATTAAAATACAATAATTAATGAGCTAAGAACTAAAAGTGATAGATATAACTAATAAAAACTCTAGAAAATATTCTAATATAAAAAAGCAAATTTTAACACAAAATTTTTAAATCATTTCAAGGGCAATAACTTCTCAAGAAAAAGATAATTTTGGACAGAAGTAGAGTAGACTCTTGGATAGTTGCTAGTCCAGTTAATGAAGTGCTATGGATCATATGAATACATCAGAAAAATATGGAAATTTTTTCTGCAATGATACAAAGTACTGGCATTGATAAATTTATCATAAAAATTATGTCTATTAAACAAAGTTATCAAAGACAAACTGGTAAGTAAATGCTGTTAATTCGGAGTGTTTGAAATCAGTTACTGCTCAAAAGACCTTGAAGTGGCCTGAAATCTTAAGCTAACATGTGAAAAAACTTGACAGAGCTTTTGACAAAAATGACTGCAATCTTTCAAATGTATGAGATAAAACCAAACACTAGTTGTGAAGCTGAAAGGAATTTTTCCAAATGTTCAATAAAACAAATTCAAAATCAAGTTTAATCAACAATAACAGAAAAGATTATCTTTTTTCTCTATGTAAACTATATTTAAAATATTATGATATAAAATGTAATCAAAGAGTATACAGCAGAAAAATTAGAAAATAAAGTATTATAGAGGTATATAAGGCATTTAATAAAAACATTATATTTCAGTTCTGGCAGTGTTTGAGATACTTGTCAGCGTTTTAAAGCTTGTGAATTTTTTGTGATGTATTTTCTCATTCAAAATAAATATTCACTATTACACCAAATTTTGTATATGTGATTATGTATTCTACTTGTTAAAGAAGGCCCCCCTCCCTGCAAATTATATAAGCTTCAGACTTTGTGAAATCTTGTTCTGCCCCTAATGTGCTGTGCATTTGAGAACAAATGAAGCTGTGAGCTTCATTTGTTAGCCTGTCAAATGTTTGTTGCTATAAGAGAGGAAGCATGTGATTTTGTGCCCCTTGAGTTAAACCCTGAAGGATAAAACAAAGTTTCCTAGTTTGGGTGATTCTCAAATTTAAGCATGCATCAAAATCACCTGGAGTACTTTGTAAAATATAGATTGCTGGGCCCCACCTCAGAGAGTATGATTCTGTAGGTCTGTGGTGAGGCCCAGGGAATTTTCTAACAAGTTCTAACAATTTTCTAATAAGTTCCCAGGTAGCCAATACTGCTGGTCTGGGGCCCACACTTCGAGAACCACAGCCACAGTAAACCCAGCCCCTCCTACGTGGCGTTAGCCCCTCTACTTAGGCTCTTGGTCCCATGTCTCTCATTCACTGGGGGCTCCAAGAAGTCTCCCCACTCTCACAGTATCCATTTCTCTGTCTCTACTGAGTAATTCTCACTGGTTTGTAATCTTCACAACATGAAATCTAATAAGCTTTCATTGGTTCTCACACCATGTGGCCTAGCAGCAGAGAATTTGACCCTCTTGATGCCTCTCTCCTTCTAGAAACTCTGGATTTCTATGGCACCACGTGCCCTCAGTTACACTGCTAACTCAGGGGTCACTCACTGTTCTCCTTTGCTGTTTTCCTCCTACTCACCCCTAAAATGTGGAGTCCCAGGACTCCTCCCTTACATCTCTTCTCTTCTATAACATGCACTTTCTTCACTAGTGGTGTAATCCACGAATTTATATACCATATTCTTCAAACTCCCAAATTAATATCCCCAGTCTAGAATTTGTCCCTGATATTTAAATGCCTATATCCAAATACTTGCTCACCATATCTATTATAAAAGTTAAAACATCACAAACTGAACTCCTTGTCTTCCCTCTAAATATTTTTCATCTTCTCTCTTCTTTATCACAATTAGGGGCAGCTCCATCCCTCCACGTGCAGGTGAAAAGCCTTGGAGTGATCGCCTTTCATTCCTTAGAGTTCCTAAAGACACGTCCGGAATCTCACTACTCACCGCCTCCACTGCCCCAGCTCGGTGCCTGCCACTTTCATCTCTCCTGGAGCATCGCAAGTGCTTCCTGCCTGGCCTCTGCTGTTCTCAACAAAGCAGTCAAAGTGATCTTCAAAAAACTTAGATTTGACCATGTTATTTTCCTGCTCAAAACCCTTCGATGTTTTTAAACTTCGGTTAGGATAAAAGCCAAATACTTGGATTTTTAAGGTCCTATATAAGGGCCCCTCACTCCTCCAGCCTCATAACACATTACTTCTCAGTAGAAGATCTCATCTTCCACTGATTTTCTGCTCACTCATTTCTCTATAGCCCCTCCAGCCTCCTTGCTATCCCCTCGGCTGTATTGCTCTTCCCAAGTGGCTCATGTTCCGTTTCCTTCATGTTATTCCTCAAACGTCCTCTTTGCAACCTTCCCTGACTATCCAACTGAAATCTGCAAACCACTTCCCCAGCCCATTCTATGTCCTTATCTTGCTTTATTTTCTTCACAGTGTGCATAACCTTCTAATATACTAAATGATACACTTTGTTTATTATTCCTCTTTTCCTACTGAAATACCAGCTCCCTGAGGGCAGGTATTTTTATCTCTTTGTTCAGTGAGTTACATACAGACGTTGTAACAGTGCCAGGGATGTAGAGGGACAGAAAGATTGATAATATTTGTTGAATGTATGAATGGTCAGACAATTCTAGGTACAGGGAACAGTGCATAACCTTAGAGTATGTGTTATAAAGCCTAGGGTATTAAATGAATGGGAGGAAGTTCAGTGTCATTAAGGCATACTGAATGCAGAGCTGAAATTGGAGAGAGCAAAGAGTCAGGGGCCATGGAAATGTGGAGGTACAAAGCGGGAATAAACTGAGAGCACGCAGGAATCTGTGGATGGATTTTGAGAGTGTCACTCAGGCTCTATGGGGAGCTGGCCCCATAGCATATGGGTGGATCAACTGGAAATGAAGGTGTAGGGCTTGGTGCATGTGGTGGATAAAGGAAAACAGAAGAGGCTGTAAACACGGGCAGAGACAAGATCCTGAGCGTGGGTCCAGTGTAACTCAAGGTTCTGCTGCCTGGATAGCTCCAAATCATCAACCTTTAGGCATCATCCTTTCTTTAGAATTGATAACACAGCTCCAGCCTCCGGTTTCCATATGCAAGAAACCCAGCACTCTCTCGGGCACTCCATGGACACTCAGGAGGCTGAAGTTTAGCCCTGGTGACCACTGCTACTATTTTCTTGGAAATTCCTTTTCTTGATAGTGGAATTTCTTGGAATTTCCTTTTCTTGATAGTGAGGAAATTTTAAAGGACTTCAAGAGGATGGTAACATGATTTTTTTTTTTTTTGTAGTTATTAAGTTAATACTGGTTGAAGTGAGGAGAGAGGAGGATGGATTTTGAGGAGGTGAAACTGAAGGTAGGGGAATCATCTTGGATAAATGCTGCAAAGTCAAAACACGGAGAAGGTAATGTTGATGAACAAAAGAGCCCAGAAAGGGCCTGTAGCAAAGGAGGGAACACACATGCGTCATGTAAAGGAAACAGCTACCAAGTGGTCATGCACTTGAATGTGGCCAGCACTTGCTCCTGGAGTCACGCAGGACAAAGTATGCTCTGCCTTACCTGGAGGCCTAGTTCCAGCTAATTGTTGCCATGAAAAAAACACAAGTCCAGGGTTTCCAGGTACTCCAAATTTGCAACATTTCAGGACAACTGAACATCTGACATTTCATGGAAATCAATTTCTAAACAAAGGCAGCACATTCCATTTTTGCTAAGCTGTCAACAGTAGTTTCCAAACAAAACACTCCCTCCAGCTAGATTTGACCTGCTGGGCACCAGTCTGCCACCCCTGAGCTGGGACCTGCATGCAGCTATCCAGGTGAGAGATGATGGTGGCCAGATATGAGCTATGTTGGTGGGAGTAGAGTGCAGGGCCACAGGGAGCCACCAAGCAGGCTACCGCAGCTCCTAAATTCCTGCAAGAAACTGTGGTATCCCAAAGATGACTCCAATTCTTTATGGGACTAATGAGAAATGAGTTGTAACAGTGAACATTGTGCCAGGAAACAATGTCACCAAGCCTGAAACTTCCATTGGCCACCAAGCACTATTATTAAGCAGGGGTGCTTAGAATGTACTCATGTGTTTGCTCCACTGTCCAAGGGACTGAGTGGACTAACACACAACTGAGGAAGTGCTGGCCTGGAGAACAGGTTTCCCACATCGGCCATGGTGGATCAGGCACTTCTAGACACTCAGCTCAAATTTACTCTCATTCTATATTCACTAGGCAAGCGTTTTTATTATCTAAATTTGGTTTCCAAAGAGATTTTCATATGAGAAAGAAGTTACATTCACCAACTCACAAGGGAACTTCAAGATCACAATTCACATGTAATGAATGGTCATTCTGATTTATTTGTCATGTTATTTTAAATTTGGTTACCATGAGAAAGTGAAAGAAATTGAGTTCCTCCTTCTGCAAGTCTAGGGGTTAACAGTATAAACTGCATCCACGCTGCCTGGGTTGAATCCCAGCTTCTCTGTTCACTCGCTATCTGTCCTCACCAGGCAAATTTTATAACCTCTCTTTGCCTTAATTTCCTCATGTGTATAAGGGAAAATAGGAGTACTTACCACACGGAAATATTGGGAGAAAATGAGTTAATGTATGTAAAGTGCTAAGAAGAACACCTAGTACAGTAGCACTACAAATGTGCCAGCAATCCTGATGATTATTCTACATACCTCAAAGGATTGTTCAAGGGGTAAATAAGATAATGGACATAAATATACATGTCATGAGGGTAAGGGTTCTGCTGCCTTAAGGATCATGTTAGACCAACTGCTTAGCTCTTAGATGTGACAACACCCTAAAGTAATAAATTTCCCCCAAACCAGTTCTCTGTAGACCTGGCTAAATTTTTATCTGTACATCATACTGAGATAAAATTAAAATTTCTTCCAGCAACAGATTATATATCTGCATACACATTCAAACATACACATATACAGTATTACTCATAAACCCAGTAAGATGAAACATTATTTATCAGGACTTTTACGAAAGCCCATCTTGTTCTGTGATCCTTTTTGTTATGTCGTTGAGATCACATGAATCCAAGACTTGTGTTCAATATACCTATGTATGTGTTCCTTCATTTTTATAAAGTTTGAGTATTCAATGTGGCATAACTTAAAAAATATTTCCAGAATGCCCTCCTTTTTTGTACATTTTATTATTGTCCGTATTTCCTCTCTTTCAATTTTAACAGATTATTTCATATATTTGTTTCACATTTTACCAATAATATCAAACTTACTATGGAACAGTCTATATAATCTATTTGGTAAAGTTAGAATAGGTTTCTCTAGCTTTTTAATGAGTTCCACAATATGGATAAACTACTTTATTAATTTTTTTATATACTGATATGGATATGCATTAGAATTGATAATAATACACTGTTAAATGAACATGCTTTATGCTATTATTAAGTGGTCAGACCTGTATACCACAATTATTTTTTGCTTAGTAAAATTTGTTTTTTAATATCATTCCACTAATTTATAGGAAGACAATATTCTTTTTGATATCATTATTTTTCCATGATAAAATTTTTAGACAGCAATTTAAAAAAGTATAATGACCTGTAAAGTATGAGAAATATATATTATAAATGTGGTATTAACAATTTAAATACTTTAAGACTATTTGTAAGAATTTTAATAAAACTATAGGTTACTGAATGTCTAATACCTTCCTACACTATATTAGATACTATTCATTAATTCTTTCAACAACGCTATGAAGTAAATATTATCCCAGTTTTACAATGACATGTAAGTCATTGACACTCTGAAAAATTGAGCTAAATTTTTATTAATATCACTGAAATTAGATGAGGAAACTAAGGATTCAGAAAATGTAGTGATTTTCCCAAGACTGTGTGCTCAGCCCAGAGTAGCTCGAGATTCAAAGGGCTCCTGGACATCTGTGCTCTGAGTAGAGGTACTAAGATTTTATCCTTTAATTAGCAACCACCTATTATGAATTTATTGCATCTAGAATCTCTGGTGCCCTTGTTTTTATTTCCAGAAAATTTGCATTCATTGAATTCTTGGGAAACCCAATTATATTGTAGCAAACATATATTTCTACATTTAAAAAATCTGTACATGTATTTCTTTTCTAAACTCTTAAATCTGTAATACATAAGAAAACTCAACTCTATGTAGGGTTTTGGAGCCAAAGCAAAGGTTTGAATGATCTTCCTGGACTTTTGAGATTAGCCCTGATCTATACTCTCACATCATTCCAGCACCAGAAAAATCTCTGTTACAGATGTGGACACAGGAAAGATGAGGTTATGATGTTAATTGGAATACAGATGTTCAGTGGATAGAAAGTCTGCTGATGTGGATTGGATGCAGATAAAGGAAAGTCTAACTGTGCCTCACTCTACTAATTAGCTCCTCAAAGACCATTGGAGGTAGTGTGAAGAAGCCTACTCTGCTATTGCCTATGTTGGCTAATAAGAAGTGTTTGTAAAAGGTTAATAAAAAGGTTAATGGAGAAGCTAGTGAAGGTCTTTCATCATCAATTCAGAATAAAGTCTATAATATTAATTTTTTCTGATTTTTTTTTTCTGTTATAGGTGCACTTCCATATAACATAGATGAAAAAAGTCATAATTTGATGGTAAAAATATGTTTATTAGAAACTAACATTAAGTTCCCACATTATCTGTAGCTATTCTAATTGTCATCCCATTAAATATTTAAATGCCATTGAAATAATAAATTTTCTTCTCTTTAAAATGTGGCTTTTTAATTGAAAGAAAAATGTACAAAGGCATTGGGATATTTTATTAATGGCTATCCAACTTCATTGGAAGTTTAGAGCTTTATTTCTTATTTCTAACTTTCCTCAGTTCAGGAAGATGTAGATTTTCTTGGCAACAGTTGCTGTGTAAAATATTCTGAGATAGAATTTTTTATCATAATTAATAATAGATGAAAATTTCTGAGTTTTTGATGTTCTAAACTCTATGCTGTTTGATTTATGGTGTCTTTATAGTTGTTTTTCTAGTAATTCACAGCCTCTTCCTGTTGGTATAAAGGTTAGTCATCTTTTTCTTTTAGATGGATCTGATATATTTTTCCTTTTTTTCCCCATATCTTCATGTCTTACTTGTGTATATATTTTAATAACACAACCAATTCTACCATAATGAGACTAGACTGCAAGTTTTCTAAGTTTCAAGTGGAAGTTTTAGCATGTCAGTAGACAACTACCAAAACACTCTTGCTGTATGCATCCTTGTAATTTAAACACTACAGGGCACATCACAGGACTCTTAAAACTTAGTTCCAAAGTAGACACCCACTCTTGTGGCAATTATTAAAGTGAATATATAAACCTCACTAATTGTAAAGGGTTCAGCACAAGTCCTTGCACGATATTATCAGTACATTATCCTTTTCATTTATTTAATTTGGGGCAGTTATTTGGGGCCATTTAAAACGGGCAGTTGAGATATAGTTGCAATTCATATGATGCAGATGAGGATTTTGAAAAAGCTTTCCATTGAAAAGCAGTCATAGAGAATATGGCCCCTAAAATGTCTTTCTTTTTTTCCATGGAATATCTCTCTTTCCTGAAATATAGGCTCTCTAGCAGGCAGCAACAATGTAGGTTTTTATCACACGCCCTTCCCTGTGTCTTCTCCCTTGCTGATGTCTGCAATCTGACTGCCAATTTGCACCTCCGCGATGGAATAACTTTATTGTTTTGATGTCCAATTATCAATTTGCACTTATAAAGACATGCAATGTGTGTTACATTTATTGTTGTTCTTCTGTGCATTTCTATGGAAATGGATAGCTCTCTCAGCTTATACTGTAACTGCAACCCTGCAACCCTGAATCAAGGCAGAGCTTGTTTTTTTTTTCCCCCCAACTATCTACATCTCAATTTATAACACAGTGAATTTTGTTAAATATTTTGGTAAAAAGAGCCATGAGTCATAGCTAAGTATAGTTATTCTGATGAAACCTAGCATGACTGACCACTTTTATTCTTCATCATTACAACTTAATAAATAGCCACTTATTTTTCTTCTGATAACCTCAGGCAATAATATTCTTTTGTAAATTTGGCCTTGTAAAAACCATGCTTGGGTGGTCTATGATTACTGCTATATAGTCAGGCAATTCTCAGTTAGTCATTCTTTTTCAAGAATTAGAAAAATGTTTAGTGAGAAAATAGGTTCTTTGCAAACTGCTGCATTTCTGAATGTTCGTTGGGAAATAAAAAATTATGCCCACTGTAAATTGAGGCATTTCCATTCTCAAAATGTGCAAATCATTTTCCTGGAAGCCGAAATTGGCAAAGTAGTCACTACAGTTCCTGATACACAAATGTATTTCTTTGTAATTGTTGCTTATCCTGCAAATAGCTATTTTCACATCAGTATTTTTGGTTCAAGCACCTTTCACGGGAATGCTCTATCAGTCTTGAAAATCAAAGTTCCATAGTTAAAGACCATAACAAGGCAAAATGTGATGTGTCCATTCTTCCTAGTCTAAAGAGAGTGAGACCTTAAATAGTAGGTGAGGGCAGAAAAATTGAGTAAAGAACTAACATTAATTTTAAGGAAAGCATGGGCCCAACTCTGAATAATAGCAAAAGCCTTTACAATGTATATCGGGTGCCTGAACCTCCCAATGAGGAAGTAACTGGTGAATTGTGTGAGTGTGTATATAGGTGTATGCTTAAATACATCAGGGAGGAAAAAAAAACCACACAACAGATTGTTAACATGCAAAACACAGATCAAATACTTGATAGTTGTAAGAAATAATTGACAGCTTCTCTAAGATTTACTACTAAGCCAAAATAAATCAGTAAATGTTAATACTAAGAAATATAGTTCCCTGATATAGTCAGTCGACTTTTGAATTATTTAATTCAAGCTTTAATTTTTTGTTTACTTTATTAAATATATTGCATTGTTTATGTGTTTATCCTATACTTGTACCCTGTCACTGAGCTATTAGGAGCTTTTAAAAATACAATGTATAAGGAATAATATGAAAGTTTTCAAACATAAAACACAAATATTTTGTAAATGCTCATTATGAAGGCCCTCTAGATATGGTTAGAGATTGGGAATAACTTAATAAAAAGTATTTACTGATTGAAGTATTTAAGAAGATATGGTAAAGATTAGTAACTTCATTAAACTGTGAAAAGGGCAAGCACGTGTAAGGGTATGTGTCCCGGCCACACCACTAACCAACAGCATGATCCTGACAACTCTCTTTACCACCCTGAGGCTCTGCGCCGAAGCCGAATTTGAATGACAAGTTCCCTCCTCACTCTAATGTTCTGCTACCTGTTGGATCACAGTATACACGGAGGAAATGTGTTCTGATTAATAACTAAAGGCACGTTTAACATCAAAACACCATTTCGGCAGGTTAATTACTCTTCTTTCCAGCAGAACTCTCCTGGAGCTTCTCAAACCTCGTCTCTCGGGATTTCCCATTGCCTCAGTCAAGGCCAGAGAAGACTTGTCCACCCTAAGCCCCCGTGCCCGTGCTTTTACTCATACCTTTCCCCACAGCTAGTATATGGTTCATCCTTCTTCAAGAAGCCAGCTATAACTTCACCAAACCCAGGAAGCTACTCTGGAACCCAGCAAAACTAAAAGTTTCTTGACACTGTTGGACAGGTGTCACTAACCCATATTAGAAATTTATTCTAAAGTTGAGGAAGATTTTCCAGATATGAAGGACAGATTGAAGGCAGTTGCATGACCAAAAACAATCCTACTGGCCCTGTCCATCCCTGCTCAACTGGAGATTTCACTTGCTTTGTAGCATCTACGGTTACTATACCTAAACCATTCATGTAGAGTAGGGATGTGGAAAGAATTTTTACCTTCATTTAATCAACGAGGAAACAGAAACAAAATAGGCTCAGCAAAGGTCTCAGCAAAGGTCTCAGCCTGAGGTTCTGAGCTTCTGAGGTCCTATTGCTTGACCTTTTAGAACATGGAGCAAGAAATTGCCGTCTCTCTCTGTGGCCTAATTGTATAAAAACACATATATAGGCCAGGCTGATGATAGGAGAAAGAAATAAAAATTTAAAAAAAAAGAACAAAAAGAAAAACACATGTAAAAATCATGTGGTTCTCCAATTTAGCTAAGCATAAAAGGTACCCTATGACCTATTAGAATATGATAAAAGCCTTCTGTAAACACATTATTCAATTAATTCAGGATACATTTATGGGGCCTCTACAGCAAGGGAAACATTGCAACTCAGATATTGAGGGAAGGTAAATATAGAAGAGAAGCAAATCGCTCCTGGCAAGACTTTGGAAGATGCTCTAACTTATTTCACGTTGACTCAATTTATTACTCATACAACATCTTTATACTTACAACTTATAAAGTGTTTATTTACACATACTGTTATGCTGAAGAATGTAGGAAGCAATGCAGAAGGAAACTGTTCCTGCCCTTGAGAAGCTTTCAATATATGTTAATTTAATCCCACCTCTTCAACTTAAAATAAATATTTAAAACACCTAAATTGGATGAATTAGTCTGCATGCTCATAGCCCAATTATATTTTGTCAATGTATTTCTGTAAAACAATTTTAATCCAATCTACCATCATTGAATACACCATATAGAATGCTGTCCAAAATTTATGTTTTAAGCATAAATGTAGGTTTCTTGATTAACATATTTTTATTGTCTCTTATACTGCATAGCAGAGCTAATTTTTAAAATATATATAACTTGGAGTAAAAATTTACTGTATACATTACCTGAAAATATTGAACCAAGCCTTAAATAACTTGATTACCATAATACCATGTTTCTAAAGATTCTTTTCTTTAACATCTAAACCTATAAATGTCCTTGCTCTGTTAGCCCTCTTTTAAGAGAAACCGGCAAAAGTTGAAAATTTAATATGTGAAAAAAATTTAAATCTGCATGTCTGATAACTGTTCATATTTTAAATTTAATACATGCACTAGTTAGAAACACAAAAATTGGTCAATTAAAAAAGTGAATGTTCTTTGAAGTTCCTTTGTAAAAAAGACAGTCATTATTTCTGAAGAATTTAACCTGAAGTTATCTTCATTAAAGGCCAAAGACATACTCATCACACCTAATAATTATTGTTTCCTCTTTATCTTTAAAAAAATATCCTGGAGAAAGGAAGTATGTCAGGAGCACAGGAAGGAACAGGAAACTTGGCGGGGAAGGAACACACAGTCACTGGCACGGTTCTGAGGAGCATGTGGGCCACAGACAGGGAGGTGACTTACGAGAGTTGCTTCATATGTGAAGAAGTTGACGGGGTAGAGGTGAGACCAAGCATGTTTCAAATAACACCAGGTGTCTTTTTCTATCTGAAATAGGGCCCCCAAAAGTCAAGAATTCTCTATTTTCATTGTATCAATTTATATGCTACAAACAGAGAGCTCCTCAGAATTTGGGAATAAATTCAGCAAATGTCACCATCTGAAATTGAGGCAAATAAAAATCAACATAAAATGGATAGGCTTTGCCATCTGTAGAAGTAACTCATCTTGAATTCCTTCATCTTAAATTGCTGACAAGAGCAGGGGATTCCTCATTTCCCATTTTCCACTGTTGAGGTTCCAGCGTGTCATCCCTAACCCATCAAGGTGACCACGTCAGAAAGACATGGTAGACCTCCAGCATGGCTGGTGCTGGTCCCAGGCAGCTGGCTTCAGCAGTGGCCATGCTCAGGATTCACCTGCAATGACTTGTTTTACTTCAAGAACATAGAGGGTGGATTTTTCGATTGATCCCTTTGGTGCCTAACCAGATTGCAGAACGTGTACAAGCACGTACTACATGTATGGTGCTACGGCATCTATAGGACAGCCACAGCATGACTGGGCCAGCAATAGAGAGCACCTCACTGGCTGTTGCATTTAATTTTCCTCTATGATCTGAGGAAAGCACCCACCAGGGACATTGAGATGAAGTCCATAATACCATTACCTCATCCTCTGAGGCTTGAAGACACTAAGTGACCATAGACAGTGCTCTCAGGCAGATGCTCTAAGTATTTTATAGACAATATTATTTTCGTTGGATGATCTTAGAGCTCTATTAGGAGAAAAGTAATCATTTAGGTTTTACAGACTTCAGGAAAATACAGATTGTAAACTAATTTTTAAATCTCATTGTTTCCAATGAGCAATACTAAATATCTACTAAAACTGTTCATTGGCATAAAATTCAATTAAAAAGTGGCTAGGTAGAAAGGAAACATTTCACAATCACGGTTCATAATATTCATTCTATACTAGAAAAACTGGCCCCAATCTCCTTCTAGATTCTGTGCTTGAGAAGCACTTCTGCACATATATTTTTTAAAAATTTTGTATTGAACTGTTAATTAAAGCTTTAAAAGCATATTTGCAGGCTGGGTGTGGTAGCTCATGCCTATAATCCCAGCACTTTGGGAAGCCAAGGCAGGAGGATCATTTGAGGCCAGGAGTTCAAGACCATAGCATAGCGAGGCCTTGTCTCTGCAAAAAAAATCAAAAATTTGTAAAAATTGTCTGGGTGTGGTGGCATGTGCTGGTAATCCCAGCTACTCAGGAGGCTGAGGCGGAAGGATTGCTTGAGCCCAGGAGTTTGAGGTTACTGTGAGTTATGACTGGGCTGCTGCACTCCAGCCTGGGCAACAGAGCGAGACTCTGTCTCTCTAAAAAAACAAAACAAAAACAAAAAATTATATTTGCAATGTATAAATGTAAGATGTCTAACAAAATATATTGTGGACTCTAAAAAAAAGACATGACTAAAATGTTAAAGAAAGCCACACTCTGCATATATTTGGATGACAAATAAAGTAGATAATTTTATATTAAGAATTTTCCCTCTTTTTTTTTTTTTTTTAGGGGAAAATGTGCTCTTGACATTTACTCGATCAATTTTGGTACGTTAAGCAGAAATATTTTAGAAGTGAGAAAAACGACTCCAAGTAGACGTCTATCCCCACAGTTCCGACCATAGTTCTGTTCCAGTCACCAATGAGCTCAATCCTGCCAAATCAATTCCATGTCCAACCTCACTTAGACTATCCGCAGCACTCACCCTCCTCCCCCTTGAGGCATCTCCTTTTCTAAAATGCTGTGACACCCCACTCACCAGGTTTTTTCCACGTGACTGGGTACTTCATTTCATTTTCCCTTGCTGACTCCTTTACTGCTCAACCTCTGAATATCAAGATTCCCTGTGACTTGATATTTTGTCCCTTTTTTCCCCTGGTATCTATGTATTCTTTCTAACACGATCTCACTCAGAGCCATGGTTTTAAACACATCTCTATTCAGATGACATTCAATGTTACATTTCTAATACTGAGTTAAGGATATATAGATCCAACTGTCTATTTGACATTTCTGCTTAGATCAGTAATATGTATCTGAAAGTTAACATAACTGATAACAAAATTTTCATGCCCTAATCTGCTCCATCTCAGCACATGGACTTCTCAAGTGATCAAGTAATAAACTAAAGACACGGACTGTCTGTGTTGCACAGATACAGTCTGTTAGTCTAATTCCAAAGCATATCCTTAATCTGTCTACTCTCCACTCAAGCAATATCAGTCCACGCCACTGGGCTACTGCATAGGCCTTTGTAATTGGTCCCCACTTCCCTTCTGCCCCCCTCCAATTCTTGGAGATCTTTCAAATATAAACCAGATAATATCTCTTCCCTGCTTACCTCTCTATTGCCTTCCCATTGCAGTCAGAATGGAAACCCGGGACATACCTTGGCGTCTAGGATCCAGGTCCCAGAGAAATTCCACGACTTTATCTTGCATTGTTCTTCCCCTCCCTCACTAAATGTGGCCTTTTGCATTTTCAGTCATGCCTAGCTCATGCCTGATTTCTGGACTTTCTGCTTGCTGTCCTCTCTCCCAGTGGCATTCTGTCCCCAGATGATATCAACGTCCAACTTCTTTATATCATTTAGCTCTCATCTTCTCTCTATTTACTCCAGAAGGCTTTTCTTGACAACCCAGGCTGAAGTGGCCTTTCCCCCATCTGAGTCTCTCTCATCACATTACCATGTTTTGTTGTCTGCACATTTTATCATCATTTGAAATCATCTTCTTCATTTATCTAATTGCTTATTTTCCTTCTCCCTCTCTGTCATAAGCTCCACAAAAGCAAGGCCCTCTCCTGTCTTGTACATAGTTGTATCTGTCTTCTGGAATACATTCTGACATACAGTATAAAAGCTTTTCACATACTGTTTAATTAATTTCTTAATTATCTGGAATAATACATTTATGTACATAAATATATATCATATTTTACTATATATTGACTATATATTTACATAAATATATAGTAAATGTGTTTTATAATTAATGCATTTCATATATTATAAGATGATATATAAAAAAATCTACTATTCTCACCCAAACCTACAGGGGAAATGTTAAGTATATATACACATACACACAAATATGTATTTCAAAGAGGAGGACCCCAGAATCAGAGCAATTAGGAGTTCTGAAGTTGGCTTGTGAATGCATGTTGAGATTTAAACTCATGTTTTCAATAAAGATTATTATTCTACAGTGTCCTCTTAGAAAGTTAAACAAAAATCTAGACATTTTTATTTTGGTTAATATTAACTTAGTGAAAGTTAATTTATGTGACATAGTCCCTCATAGTCTCTTAATCTCTGGGTGGTCAAACAACTGTGTGTTTCTGGACCTGCAAAGTTGAGTCTAGGCTCTAGATGTGTTGTGACCCCACTTCCAAATCACCTTCCTAGAGGCCTGATCTCAATAGACGGCCAGGCTCTCACAAGCAGTGTTCTCAAAATTTCACTGGCTTTATCTCTTGTTGCCTCTCTGTAGCCCAGAAATTCTGACAAATCTAGGCTAAACATTGAAGATCAGCCTGAACATGTGAGAGAAACCCACAAGACAAAGACCTCAATACGAGAAAGCTTAAGTCTTTTGCAACAGAGAACAGCAATATGTCCTGTCTGCGGTCCTTAAGGCCACGGTAAAGATTCAGAGATGTATCTTCATTCCAGTGCTGCCTTACCTTTAGAAAGTGTCTAAGTCAGTGTAGAGGGGAGGGGAGATAATCCGGAAGGGGCCCTCTCTTGTTACAATGCCAAGTGCAGAGTACTTGAGAGCTGTAGCTTCTGAGAAATTGCTGAGAAGAAAGGGTAGTATTTATATTTTAAAGCCCTTGAAATAAATAATTTCTTAATTTAAATATGTCTTTTATAACATCTAATAGAGTGCCATGTTTACACGGAATGCCTAATGCGTACTTTAAAAAGATAAGGGAGAAATGGTGTGGTTGTCAGAGTTGATATATAATCTCATCTTTTACTTAAAGAATTGAACCAGACAAAATTATTGTTGGCTGAATAAAAGAGGGTAGAGAGGAAAGCAGAATGGAGAATCTCACAGCCAAAAATGTGGACTATGAGGCTCAGGCAAAGAGTGATAAAAGTCAGCGGTGGTTTTTAAAAGAGAATATTGTGATGACAGAAATTCAAGTGTTTTCAAAAGTGAATTGATAAGCTTCAGTCTGGAATTGTCATAGCCAAAGCATGCACATGTGTTACTTTCAAATAGTAACAATGGCCTTGGTGTGTAAATGAAGTTTTCAGTGTTTAGTTATGGATTTGTAAACATGTTATTATTAAGCTGATAAGACATTTCTTTATAAAAATAATAAAATTATGTACAGTTGAAAAAACTTACTTTTGCTTAGAATGAGCTTAATTGTAATAATATAATGATGAATCCCAAAAGTAATGAATATGTTATGGACTATTAAAAACTTATATTGGCATCATCTGAATTATATTATTAAACTATGTTATAAACATATAAAAAAAGAATCATAAATGCTTTAAAAATAAAACTTTAATATACACACAACAGTATTCACATGGTAATAATCCATTTTCATATTGAATTTTTTACCAAGGACAATTCAATGAGCTCAACATTGACACACAAATGTAGGCACATCCAGTACTATTTTTACTCTATTGTTAATTCATTTCAGTGATTAGATCATGTCTTTCCTTATATTAAGCATTGAATTAGCTCTTTCAGGCGACTAAAAGATGAGATGGAAAACTGAGGTAGAGTCTCTAAATAATACCAAATGCTATTAACTCTTGTAACCAAAATGTGACCCCAATTCACTAGAAAAATCAGACTTAGTGTACTCTTGACAAAAGCACAATCCAGTGCTATCTCAAATTGCAAGGAAATTGATGTAGTAGCCTCATCTTTGTTTAGTACTGATGTAAGAATCATAAGGTCGGGATTCATTTAGGTAGAATCGTAATGTTTGGCTATGTGACAATGCTATGCAACATATAGGACAGACCACCTTGACAAGACTCCCTTGATGAATGAATTACGTCCTTATTGGTTTTAAATATTTCTATGAAGAATATAAGATCCATGAGTTTAATGAGCTGGGGAGGATAAAGTCACAATCAAAATAACTTCTGTACAGTAAATTGAGTTTTATTCTTCTTTAAATTCCAGTGGCTAGGAGAACAGATCAGGGAGGAGAGCATCTTATCAATCAGACGATAGGACTTGCGCAGTGCCCTTCACGTAGGATGATCACAAGGCACTTAACTTTAAGGCAACTGGCTTTCCTGACTACAACAGAAGGGAGGCAGAATAAAACAAATTAGACTAAGACTCAAAAATGCCAAGGGCCCTATTAAGTATAAAAAGCTAATAGGGTACGTGCTTATTCCCACAAGTGTGTGCATGTGTCTCGGAGAGTGGAAGTGTAAAAAGAAATTAGCAGCACATGCTGCTTTAGCAAGACCATACAGAGTTTTCTTGATTCATAAAACCTGACTTACGAGCAAATCTCGTGCAAAACTAAGCAGCTTTAAAAGAGGAGCTCAGATGGAAAGACAACAGGGTTACTTAGACGTAGACATTACTTTTTTTACATCACCAAAGCAATTCATGTTATGTTTTGATGCTATATTAATGGAATACTGAAAACCAAAAAAAAAAAAAAAGAAAGAAAGAAAGAAAACAAAAACTCAAACCTTCTATGTATAAGTATTTTATGCATGAGGGGGACAAATTAGTTAGAAGAGAAGGTTAATTTTAGTAGCAAGATCAAGTGAAAGCTTGGTGACTGCATGCAATTTTACATCCTCCATTATTTTCCCTTTATTACTACTTCATTAGTCTGGTCTCTCTTTTTCTTGAAAAGGGTACCCTGTAATAAGGGCATCCCATGATTCCTTGGATACTTAAATGAAATCACTGATGGTGGCAGTTGCTGAAACTGTATGTAAAGGACAGGCTTTGAAATACATTGTGATGTGTTGAAACCATGTGAGTATAATCAAAATATAATCCTCTAGAAGGCCTGTTATGAAAGAAAAGGAGCTAGCCCCTTTGACATATGTGTTTCTTTTCTGTTAAATGCATAAAACATGAAAAAATAAAATAAAAACACATTACCTTTTTCCTTACAAATAATACTGTTTCAAATTTCCATTTTTTTAGAGTGAGAAATTCCAAAATGAGAGGCATTTGGGGATCTGTTTTAGTTAACAAGGGAACCAGAAGATCGTAATCTCAAAGGCTCAAGAGTATAAGCCAGCTTGACAAATAAATGTTCAATATGAATTTATCAATGTTTTCCAGGCTTCCCACTGTTATGGAAATGCCACCGTCATCATTCCGCAGCCAAGCCTCTGACCGAGGCTGACCTAGTCAAGGAAACATCCATGGGGAGAATGAGGCAGGCTGAGGGGCTCCCTCAGGACTCTCAGGCAATTTTCCTACTGAGAAAACCCTCCCCCGTAGTGTACACTCTAGACTCTCACAGTGATCATCTGTGACAAAAAATGTTCTATTTTACCATTTAAGGAAGTAGCTCATGTCTTAAGAATGGTCTGCCACCAATTGTTTAGATTCATCATTGCATTATCAAAATTGTTGAAATCCGCACCTATCCAAATCATTCTTAACAGTTATAATAATGGCTAAGATTCATCGGGCATTTGAAATTAGGTAGGCACCGCTGCAGTTTCCATTTTACAGAAGAAGAGTCAAAAACTAAGAGGTTGAATTAAATTCCAAGGTCATAGCTTTTATAATGGGTGAGCTGAGATTTGAACTCACATATATTTTATTCTAAAATTCCCATTTTTAACTACTCTTCCAAGTTAGGGTAACAATTATTTATTAAATCAAGCATACACTTTATCTATATTTGACTAAAACAAAGACAAATATACGAAGAAGAGGCTAAATTTAAAAGAACTCTCTCATTCACTTGCCTAAGAGACTATCAGCTTATCATACTGATTTAACCCATTCCATATCTTAATGCCAGAAACCTCCCAAAAGCTTGGTGTCAGCTCTCAAAAGCAGATACCTCTTTAGCAATAAACTGATCCCTGAAATCTTCTGAACTGAGCAAGGAGAAAAGGGGTGTGTGTGTGTGTGTGTGTGTGTGTGTGTGTGTTTTGTTTTTGTTGTTTTTCAACCTGTCTGGCTCCGTAATAATGCCCAAGTCTTTTCCTCCCATCTCCCTGCTAGAGGCTCAGCTTTTCATGAGCAGGGCAGAGGCCGAAGAGAAAGTGAGTCACAGTCGTTTGCTTCCCAAGCACCAACTCTCCATTGGAATGTTCCTCCATCACCGCCGGGGCTCTCTTTCCATTATATCCGCCCAACTTGGGAGGATTATTTCCCTACTCTCTAGGAATGAAGTAAAGTGATCTGCTTCCCTCTGCAATTAGTAATATACATGACTTACTCATTATTTTGTTTTAGAGGTGCCTTAGGGTACTATTTGAAGGCATTTTTTAAAGAAATAAGATGAAAACTTTGAACTAAAATGCAACATATTTTTAATTTGATTCGTATCTGTAAACTTCAACTTTTCCCCCAAAGATCACTCAGAAAGACTCCAAAAAGCACAAAAAGTACACACTTTTAATAGCCTGAATATTTGGTGCTGGTGAAAGTTATTAATTCCACTTAAAAGAACTACCATGATGAAGGTGAGTTTCCAAGATGTGGAATTTGCTTTCATGAACCTGACATTGGAGTCACACAATAGCAACATCCATGAAGGCAACTATGGCTCTTTCGGAACATAGCTTTTTGTTGACATCTCCCCAAAGTAAAAATTTTAAATGCAGAAGATCCTTGCATATGGAGATTTGCCATTTATGATTCTGGGTGTTCGTGAGTATTCCCAACAGTCTTGTATCATGTCATCATTTGTGCTTGTGGTCGAGGCGTGCATTTCAGTCAGGGTGAGCCGGTTTACCAAACTCATAACCAAGTCCTGCCAACCTCCCACATCAGCATCCGTCATGCTGGTCATACTCTCTACTTATTCCTGGGAACCATTACTGCAATTAAAGTAACATCCAAAGCTCTTAAAAGGCCCACAAATCCCTATATGATCTGCCCCTTTCCACCCCACCCAAATTTCTGGCTTCATTCCAAACTACCCTTCTCTCTCCTTCCTCTCCAGCCACACCAGTCCCCTCCTGAAACACAGAAGGGACACCTTGAGGTAAGTAAAGACCTTTGTGCTTACTCTGCCCTTTGCCTGGAGCACTCTTTTTTCCCCCTGGGACCTACCTGCTTGGAGTGCTCCCTCAGTTCTAGCCGGTGTCTGCTCTTAACATTTTATCGGGGGCCCCTTTTTTGATTGATTACATCAAAGATCAGTCCCCACACCCCAACACCAGTACTAATTTCCTCCCCTACCTTGCTCTTTGTTCTTCGTGCTATTTACCACTTTCCAAAATAGTCTATTTACATTTATTGGCTTATTTTCTCTTTGAACCCTTCATTCCCAGACCACACTGTCCTTCCTGCTTCTTCGTCCTCTGGGGCAACCTTACTTTTGACTGTTATCAAACCTCATTGCAGAGCTGGCTTCCAAGCCTCTGGGAGGCCCAGGATATCCTTCTAGTAAATTCTTTGCTTCTTAAGTTAGTCACAGTCTAACCACAATCAACTCATGCTAAGAATCTTTGACAGACATACTAGACCTCTGTTTTCTCATCCCTTAAATAAAAGGGGGTTGTTTACATTTCAAAAGTCCTTGTGCCATAAGAGAATTATTTTAAAATCGGTCTTTCTGGTTTTGAGGAGAAAACTATAATCCCTTTGGAAGGCAAATTGAAATAATTTTCTACTTACAATTAGATTCCACAATTTTTAAAGAAACAATAGTAATAGTGGTTACTGTACCAAATAAATTAATTAGTCAATTACCTGACAATGAAGTCCTGCCAGAAGGACATTCTGAAAATGAAAGTCCCACACCTGCAGGCCAGGATGCGGGTCCCTCGGCAATGTCACCTGCACTAAGGCAACCCCACCTCAGCGAGAAGTCCCTGTGAGAGAGATGAAGTCCCACGGGATGATGCTTCACCCCCAACTCCAGCCTGGACTGTTAAGGCTACTTTTGATAATCTTCTCCAGCCGCCTCAAGGCAGGAACATCAAAAGGGCACATCAAAGCTCCCAGTCACAGCAGAGAGGAGCCCTGCGAACCGGTGACGCTTTTTTCTTCAGGCTTCACAACAAATAACACGTCTTCAGGCCTTCCCCCAAGGAGGAGAGAGTAATTTTTTAAAATTCTGGGCTGCCTACCCTGAGGGAGGAGAGAGACACCATCAAGGCAGGTAGGGGATAAAGTCACTCCTCCCAAGCACACTTTTCTGAGAGTCGGAGGGCTGCGCTAACAACCGCCGCCACACAAAAACCAAGAAAAGTTTGACTCGTGCTTCACTGGTCTGAGTATTTTAAAATGCAAATAACAAAAGCTGAAAATGATGAAGTGAGCATGTGCTGTCTCCCTGACATGCAAGACAGGCAATTAATGAAACTCTGGGCCACGGTATCTGCTGCCTGCTGACTTCTGCAATTGAATTAAAACTATCATAAGAATAATACAAGGACTTGCCCTTGTCCTTCTTGTCTATGTGTTTATTTAATTTTCTGTCCAACTGACTCTCAAATAAATTGGAAACAGCTGCCATTTTTTGATTCAGTAGCTCCATTACCCCCTTGTGACATCATTCTGGGCACGAACACTAACAATAGGTCATTATGTAGCAATTACTTTATTGATTTATGGAAGTTTTTAAGCTCCATCAGGAATATGCACATTCAAGGGGAAAAAAGACCACTTCTGTGCTCTTGTTAAGGAGAAAAAAAACTGAACTGCAGTGGCTGGAATAATGTTGCTCAGATGGGACCTTCTTTACAAAGGAAAATATGGGAATAATTTTTGTTTTGTTGATTTTCTTTAACTAAAAGAGAATTGGGGAAAGACTATAAAGTTGAAAAGTTACAGCGCGCAAAATTGAATGAAGGAACTAAGTAAACAGATGACTCAAGTGCTGCTGTTAGGTAATAGGAGGACTTCGGTGGTATAACAGAAGTTGCTTAAAACAAATTAACAGTGTTCAAACCCCCATGATGAATGAACTTTCGGAGCTTACGCATAACATTTTAAAAATATCGCTGCATGAAAACACACTTTCTTTCTCAGTTCCAATGGATGTTGTAAGATTTCACATCTCAGTTGAATGCCTGCCCCACATCAGTCCCTGGACCACACTTGTAGCTGCTTGTCATTTCTTCCTGATCAGGCTGTTTACCTGGGCCCCTGTAAATATACAAGCGACAGTTCCCTCTCTGGTAAAGAGCTGACTTCCTTTCATATTCCTCTGGTTTGAGGAACTTCGGTCTAGACATAAAAAATAAAACAGGAATAGTGTGACCTCTGGGTAGTCACTTAACTTAGGATTCTAACCCGATGAGGTGAGCAACAGTCTGCTTACATTCTGAAGAAAATGATAGTTTTCCTCAAATTTTTCTGGCAATTCTCTCAACTTTCACTTTTAGGAAGAGGGACTTACTAAGGTTGATTGGAATCCGTGTCTGAGATTTGGCTCCTATTGGAGGTCAAGAGTTTAATATCCTGGCTCTTCTGTCAGTCCCCTGGTAGGGGAACCATCCTGAGCCCAACATCTGCCTTGGTTCAGGGCTGGAAGAACAGTTATGGGAGAGACATCGCCATGGGGACACAGGGTAGCTGTGGCCAGTCCTGGATCGGCAGCCCGAGGCTAAGCAAGGATGCTGCGACTTGCTTCTCCTGTTGATTCTTTTCTTTTCTTTTCTTTTCTTTTCTTTTCTTTTCTTTTCTTTTCTTTTTCTTAATTTTCACTTTTAATTTATTTTTATTTCATTTCATTTCATTTCATTTTATTTTTTCTAGCTCTGACCAGATGCTGAAAGAGAGATTTTAGGAAATAAAGTAGTAAGTGATACTGCTTAGGAAATGCATCTTCTTGACTCATGGCTAAGACAAATTTTAGGAGTCTCTGATAATTCACAAGTCTTGACACCTATATTCCAAAGATAAATCACCAAAAAGTGCTTTAGGGGAGGAAACCTCCCTTTCATTGTGATTCCGAAAACATTATTGTGAGTTTTCCAGGTAGAAAGTACAACTTGGGGGAAAGGGTGTCTAGTAAATGCTGATGCTGAATTCTCTCCCAGAAGGCTACTCTGGGGAAAGTAAAAGAAAGCAGAGGCGTGGCTCTTTACCCTGCAGCTGTTTTAAAACCAACACAGGTGAACTTATGAAATATAAAAAAAAGCTCTGTACTTTAGGAGACCTAGGATATAATCACAATTACGCTATTAATTAGATGTGAGACCTTGGATAAGTCACAACTTTCCAAGGACTCTATGTCCCTCTACTGTAAACTGGAGAAAGGGGGATAGATAACACCCAGGTCCCTTTTAGTCCTCACAAATCCCACAGTCACAGGAGAAATCATACATCACACGGTTTCTTGCCTGAGTTCATATGCTACGGTTTATGACTCTATTCCAGTTAACACCTGAACACAGTAAATGAGTCACAGTTTATAATTCAAAAAGCAAGAATACTTGACCTTGTTGCTTATACACATCGTTCACACATCTGAATGTCACAATTCTTGCATTCCTCACCAGACAGCCCGGATCAATTAACTCTTTAGCAGACAAATATGTGTAACCATGGTAAAAAGCATTTGTTGACATAAAGTCTTATGTATTGAAATATCATCTCTGACCCGCCAAATTGTGCTTCCCAGATAATTGTTCTTTAGAGTAATATTTATAGACTACAAGTGTTAGGAGAATATAAAGAGCACGTTTCATTTGAAATGATACAATTCATTGAGATCTTTCTGAAAGAGGTGAACATGGAGCCAGATCTTGAAGAAAGTTACAGAGATAAGGCATGACGGAAGAGAAAAGGAGAAGGACATTCCAAGGGACTTAAAGGAGAATGAGAAGGAAGTGGACATGGTGAGGACACTGAATTTGTGGGGTGGACTGGATGACTGTATTCGAGATAGATGGGGCTGGATGCACATGATGTTTAATGAATGAGAATTGAGACGCCATTAGCATAGATAAAAGGAATCTACTCCTTGGGGGAAGTGGCTAATTGAAGTAATGTCTAAAATAGTCTGTTTTGTTAGCTGTGTAGTGAGGAGGCTGGAGAATAGAAGGACAGGAAACAAAACTCAGAACTAGTTAACATAGTCAAGGAATGAAGCCATAAAACTCTGGACTGGGATAATGACTACAGAAATGTGGGTGGGAGGTGGGGGGGTGGGGCTCAAATCCAAAAAACCCAGCAAGAAAGAATGAATAGTTTATGATGACTGATTTGATATGAGAAGCCAAATAAGACAAAAAGGAAGCAGTAAAAATTAACTACCAGATGAATGTCCCGGAAAATTAATTGGACAGTTGAGTCATTGGGAAGGGAACACAGAAGGAGAGAGAAAGTTTATTTCATTAAATTCAGGGCATAAGTATCCCACAGGAAGTACAGCTAAACAAAAACATCTAGTTAATATCTAGCAATAGAAGAGTAGTGAAAAGTCAGAGTTTGAGCATTATTCTTTCATGCAGTAAACACTTATCAAATATTCATCAAGTACTTCTTATGAGTCAGGCACTGCGTATGATGCCAGGAATAAAGGGATAATGGCATAATCCCTGTCCTACCGAAATTTTGTCTTGTGTGAGAGGAAATTACCGAGCTACTTACAGCATCTTGCAATCAGAACTATAAAATACATAATCTACAATATTCAATATGAGCCAAGAGGAGACGCCCATAGTTCAGATGACTACGTGAGTTTGTAGAAGAAATCTGGAATCCCCCCAGAGCAGGGGATTTCTACTCACAGGACAAATAAGGAGGAAAACAAATCTAATGAGTATAGCATATGCATAGCTGGTAGGTGGATAAAATAAAAAATATTAACAAGAAGACAAGGGAGTCCATTATTATCCACTTCTATTCAATGTTGTACTAGAGAGCCTATCCTGTGAAACACGGCAAGTAAAGGAAATAAAATACATAAAAATAGTAAAAGAAAAGGAAAACAATCATTATTCATAGGGAGTACAATTCTGTATATAGAATAAACCAAAAGACTCTACATATAAAGTACTAAAATTACTAGGTCAATTTAGCAAGGTTACTATATTAAAAGTCAATATACCAAAGTAATGTATGTTTATATACTTGTAGCAGAAACTTTTAAAAACAATATTATTCAAAATTGCAATAAAATGCATCAATATATAGGAATAAATGTATTAAAATATGTGCAAGATCAGACATTTACATTGAAAGCCAAAAAACAATACTGAAAGAATTAAAGACCTAAATAATGATGAAATATACCAAGTTCCTAGATTGGACGAATCAGTGTTTTTAATACGACAATTCTCTATAGATCTACAAATTTAATATAGTCACAACCAAAATTTTAATGGGATGTTGCAGAAACTACTAAGCTAATTCTACAATTTACATGGAAATACAAAGGACCTAGAAAATTACAGCAGTCTTGAAGAAGAAGAAAAAACCTTGCCCTACCAGAACTCAAGACTTTTATAAATCTTAAGTAATTAGGACACTGTACGAGACTAGAATAATGGAACAAATTCTCAAAAGTCCATGAACAGACCACCAACTGATACAGTACAATCTATGACAAAGGTGTTGCTCATTTTAGTGGGGAAAAGGATGGTCTTTTCAATAAATGGTGTTGTGTCAACTGGATATCCACATTTAAAAGAATAAACCTTGAACTGTTTTTCATAGTATACACAAAAATTATTTCAAGGGGTACCATAGATTTAAATTGCAAAGGAAAAATAAAAGTTTTAAAAGAAAATGTAGGAGATAAGCTTTAGGAACTTCTTTTTAAGACTTCTTAAATGGAGTATTAGAACACAAGCCATATATGAAAAAAATGATTGAAAAGGTTTATGTTACTAAAATTAAGAAATTCTATATATTCAACAAAATACTCATATCCAAAACATATAAAGAGCTTCAAATAAAAAAAAAAAAACCAGACAAACCAAACCATTTTTTAATTGGAGAAATACTTAAACAGATACTTTGAAAAAGGATAATCCAAATGGCCTATAAACATATTCAATGTGCTTAAAATTGTTATTCCTTGGGAAAATATACATTAACCAAAATCAGATATCACTACATGTCCTCTAGAATGACTACAATAAGGAAAAACTGACAATATCAAGTATTGGTGGGTAAGTGGAACCTTCATACATTGTCAGTGAAAGACAAAATTGGTATACCCACTAAAAAATCTTTTTGGCGCTGTCCACCAAAGCTAAATATTTTCATACCCTATGACTCAGAAATTCCACTCCTAAGTATATGCTCAAGTGAAATTATTGCTTATATCACCATAAGGCAAGAATGTTCATAAGAGCATTATTCGTAAGAGCAAGAAACTGGAAACAACCTTCAGGTTCATCAACAATAGAACAGAAATGCCTAGCAATAATAAAATGAATGAATAGGTGGTAGTATGTTCATACAATGAAACCATAAACAGCAAGGGAATAAAATAAACTACTGGTACACACAAGAAAATCAATAAATTTCAAAGACATATTTTTGAGCACAAGAAGCCAGATAAAATAAGGACATATTGCATGATTCCATTTATAGGAAATTCAAAAATAAGCAAAACTAGTCTTTTCAACAAATGGTGCTAGAACAATTGGGTAGCCATATGCAAAGAAGAAAACACAGAAGAAACTCTTTGTGACCTTAGATTAGGCAAAGATTTCTTAGACATGACACCAAAAGCACAATCCATAAACGAAAACATTGGTAAATTGGACTTCATCAAAATACAAGCTTCTGCTCTTCAAAATACACTGTTCAGATCCCAAGAATATTCATTTTCATCATCAGCCGGATGATTGCACCGTCCATCACAGCCGTTGCTGGGTTGACTTCCTATCCATTTGACAGCATTTGTCACTGCATGATGATACAGTCAGGGTGCGAAAGAACTGATGTCACATACAAGCACGCTTGACTGCTGGAGGAAGATTGCTCATGATGAAGAAGGGAAAGCTTTTTTCAAGGGTGCAGGGTCAATTTTCTCAGAGGTATGGGTGGTGCTTTTGCGCTTATCTTGTACGATGAAATTAAGAAGGTCACCTAAGTTACTTCCTCATTTTTTTCCCCCTGTAAACAGGCATGTTGTATCTTAAGCCTTCCTGACAGATCCTTGGTTCTCTACTTATCAATGGCAACATTTTACTGGTTGAAAATGGAAAGTAATAATATGCATCTGACCAGTTTTCTCTTAAAGCCATTTTCACGATAATGATGATGATGATGATGGGACTCAATTATATTTTGTTATTTCAGTCACTCCTGATAAGTAACAAATTTGAAGAAATAAAAATATCTAATTTTTTTTAAAAAGACACTATTAAAATAATAAAAGGAAAGCTGGACTTGAAGAAAATATTTGCAAATCATATATCTGATGAAGTACTTGTATTCAGAATATGTAAAGAACTCTCAAAATTCAATAAGAAGAAACCAATTTTTAAAATGAGTGAAGGATATGAACATTAAAGAAGATATATGGTTAGCACATAAGCACATGAAAAGATGCTAACATCATTAGTCTTAAAGAAAAACAATACAAATAAAACCAGAATGAGATACCACTTCCCACCTATTAAAATGGCTAAAATTTTAAAAACTAAGCACTAACAAGGATGTGGAGAAACAGGAATTTTCATAGATGGCTGGTAGAAATGAAATGGTACAACCACTTGGAAAAACAGTGTGGCAGTTTCTTAAAAAAGTTAAACATGAATATACCATATGATCAAGCCATTCTAAGGTATTTACCCAAGAGAAATAAAAGCATGTATCAGGTTCACTGCAACTTCATTTGTAATAGCCACTGGACACAACTCAAATAGCCACCACTGGTAAATGGATGAAAAAATTGTAGTATATTCATACAATGGAAGCCTACTCAGCAATAAAAGGAATGAAGTATTGATACATGCTATATCATAGATGGATCAGAAAATAATTATATGAATGAAAGAAACAAGTCAAAAAAGACATACTGTGTGATTCCATTTATATAAAATTTAGGAAAGTACAATCAATGATTGCTGGAGATTGGAGGGTAAGGAAAATTGGGAGGGGGGATTACAAAGAAGCATGTGGAAACTTTTGTAAGTGGTGGATATGCTCATCAACTTGATTGTGTTTTCACAGGTGTATACATGTCAAAACTTATCAAACTGTGTACTTTGAAATATGCCATTTATTGTATATAAATGATACCTTTTAAAAATTGTTAATAAGAAAATAGGCCAGATTAAACTTCAGGGCAGTAGTCATGTGTCACTTAACAGGGACATGTGCTGAGAAATACGTCCTTAGGCAGTTTTGTTGTTATGCAAACATCATAGAGTGTACTTACACAAACCTAGATGGTATACCCTATTACACACATAGGCTATATGGTATAGTCTATTGCTTCAAGGCTACAAACCTACAGGGCATGTTACTGTACTGAATACTGTAGGCAATTGTAACACAAATCACTAGGTGATAGGAATTTTTCAGCTCCATTGTAATCTAATGAGACCACTGTTGTGTATGCATTTTGTTGTTGACCTAAATGTTGTTATGCAGTGCATGGCTGTGGTTTCTCAGAAGGGATGTGAGGAATGGAGCCTTCTGGTGTGATAGAAGTCTGCGCACACAGGCGCACACACACACACACAAATTAAGGTGTATACTTCAAATATGCACAATTTACTGTATTTAAATTGCAACTCCATTAAAAATGTTTTTTAAAAAGAAGTTAAAAAACTTGAAGTAGTGACTATGGAGTAGAGAGCCTAGAACCATGATTAATTTTCAGGAGACATCCATAAACAAAGAACAGAAGAACTGACAGAGCAGAATATACAAGAATACTGCAAAAACAAAAACAAAAAAATAATAAATAAAAATAGGAGAACACACCTGGGCAACAGTAGATGGGTTTTACTCCAGCAATTTAAATGAACCCATCATGACCACAAGGAAAAGCTGGCACTGTTGTACACAATCCATTCATGGAATTGCTGCAGGACACATTTTGTTAGCCTTCTCTCTCACTCTCTATTGTCATGCTTTCTTTTTTTAAAAAAACTCCTTCTCCTTGCCTATCTAATCCTGCTGGACTGAACACAGCACTGGTTTTCTCTCTTGGCTTAGTTCTGTGGCATAGAGTCAATCTCTCCCAAACACAATTCAGGTTTTTGTCTTCTGTGTCTATGCAGTAACACCGAGGAGAGGGGTGACCTCTTCCATACAACCTACCATGTTTCTGTAAGACACTTCCTAGATGGGATTGGTGTGATCTCTCACCTCCACGAACTGACCATTGTGAGGGATAGCAGGGGAAAGAGGAAAAGGGAAGAGGGAGCAAGGGCAGGACATAACACAGGAAATAAGAAGCAGCTGAGATAAACATTAGAGTGAAGGTATCTTTTCAATATAATAATTTCTTTTCCTTTGGATAGATACCCATTAGTGGGATTGCTGGATGAAATGTTAGGTCTATTAGGTAGATAGTAAGGGATTCCAGGTCTCCCAGGTACAAAAGTGGGTACTGTTGCCTCAGTACAATTGTCCCACCTGGGAAGAAGGAGACCCATCTTGATCCTGCCCCACCCTAATCCCTCCCTGAGCAACTGCCATACCTGGGGGAGGAGAGAATACTCTATGAGTCTGCCAATCAGAACTTAGCAGACCAGCTGCAAGAGAATGCAGAGGACTCTCTAGCCCATGGGCCAAGCAGCACAGATACCATAGAGTCTGGAAATTGACCCAGAACAACTGGCATACATAGTAAGACAGGTCATGCAACTCCCAATTGTCCAATCAAGGTGGTTCTATGGTGACCTCTGAACCACAATGGAGGTCCCAATCTAGCACTATAAAACAGATGCAGACCATAACCTTTCCCTTTTTTCCCATTCCCCTTGCTAAAACAATGGGTCTAATGGTCATCTGTGGCATATGTATCATGCTCTGTAAACCTACATCTTGGTCTTGCTCTATAATCCTATTTTTCTCTCCTCAATAAACCTCATTTTTGTGCATGCCTTACTTTGGTGTGTCTGTTCATTCTCAGCCATGGGCATGCCAAGAACTGATATTTCAGACTAAAACCTGACAGGTCTACTTTTAGCTCTTTGAGGAATTTCCATACTGTTTTCCACAGAGGTTGTTGTAATTTGCAGTCCCACCAACAGTGTACGAGCATTCCTTTTTCACTGTATCCTCACCAACATCTATTGTTTTTTGACTTTTTAATAATGGTGACTCTGACGGGGATAAGGTGGTATCTCACTGCGGTTTTAATTTGAATTTCCCTAATGATTAGTGATTTTGAACATTTTTTCATATGTCTGTTGGCCATGTGTATACCTTCTTTTGAAAAAAATCTGTCCATGTCTTTTGCTCACTTTTTAATGGGGTTATTTGTTTTTTTCATGATTATTTGTTTGAGTTCTTTGTAGATTCTGGAAATTCACAATTGCAAAGATATGGAATCAACCTAAGTGCACATGACCTGATGAGTGGATAAAGAAAATGTGGTGTACACACACACACACACACACACACCATGGAGTACTACTCAGCCATAAAAAGGAATGAAATAATGTCTTTTGCAGCAACTTAGATGTAACTAGAGACCATTATCCTAAGTGAAGTATCATCTCAGGAATAAAAAGACAAACACCACACATTCTCACTTATAAGTGGGAGCTAAAAATGGGTATATATGATCATAAAGTAGTGTAATGGACATTGGAAACGAAGAACAAGAGAGTGTGAGGGGATTAAAGGATAAAAAAATTGCCTGTTGAGTACAATGTACACTATTTGGTGATGGGTACACTAAAAACCCTGACTTCGGCATTATACAATTCATCCATGTAACAAAAAACATTTGTACCCCTAAATCTATTGAAATTTTTAAAATAAGAATGTAATATGTAAACACTAATTGAAAGAAAAAGAAAAAATGCAGCAGCTGAATAGCTGGAAGTAAAGGAATGAGAGCATTTGACCATGGGTTGGGTCTTAGATTTGTCTCAGGGGCTCAGAGTAATCTAGGAGAAACTAGCAACACAAAAGGATAGATTACAAAATACTATAGTGAAAGGGGATGATAAGTAGAAATATTCAACATAATCATGTAAGAAATCATGTATTTTGGAAATATTTATAGAGAAAGCACAATTAGGTGCAGCATTGTTATTTTAACATGTAAATGTCATGAATAGGGCGAAGAAAATATTTGACAGGAGTTAGTATAACTTTTCTTCTAAATCCCCCGGGAAGGAGTTAGCAAAGGAAAGGGGTTTATGCCTCATTTCAACTCACCCAATTTAACTTCCAGCACAAAATGAAGAGAAACAACTTCCCTGTCTTCCAGCCTTGCTTTCACTATACAGAACTATGGGGTGTGGGTGTGTGTGGAGAGGTGTCCAGATAGGCATTGTTGCCATAGAACTTTAAAGAGAGAAGGGGTGATATGAGCTAGAGATAGCCACTTTAAGAGTGAAAAATCTCAAAGCTGCTAGAGAGCAAGCCAATGTTCTGAAAATCAGGAGTAGGAAACAGATGATGGGATTTTGTGGTTCAAAGCATTTAACCTCTCAGTTAAGACAGAATGAACGAAGATCTCAAGGCACATAGCACTGGAAATTTAGATGACCACTGAGAGAGAAATCCCCAAAGTGAGCAATGGTGTAGCACCTAGATAATCTGCACTCTGCCTTCTTTTAAACTTTGTGTTGAGCGGGTCACGCTGAGCTCACAGGTGCATGGGAGGCAATGGCTGCCAAAGGGAGAATAAAGGATCATGGAAAATTGTTACATTATTTCATACATTTCATTCTTGGTTACCTTCCAATCTAAATTATAAGCTTGCCAAAGATGGATAAAATGCTATAATATGATTAAAAGATTTAAAACTGCTAAGGTTAAAGAGTCATCACACATTTTAATTAAAGCAGATGTGAAATGGCCCTTTCCCAAGGTAAAAGATCCACATATAAACATCACCCTGCTGTCCAACTGAGTCAACAAATCAAGCTAAGACTCCAATCCAAGAATTGTGATTAAGTTGTTATATATGTGTGTGTATATATATATGAGATATATATCAACACACACATATATGCACATATATGTACATATATTTGTATGTATGTCTATCCAGCATACTAGTGAGTCTAACAATTCCTATACCATAAAATGGAGACAAAAAGAAAGCAGCTGCAGGAGGGGGAAGAAGGGAAGAAAAGACTATATATTCTTACTTGAGATGCTCCCCCACCCCACTATAAACCTTAACCCCCCGGTCTTTACTCCTCTCCTTGAACTGGGGTCAGCTAACTTTTGGCCAATTGGCAAAAGTAAGCTTCTAATACTAAGTCATAAGAATTCTTTTAGCTTTGGCTTGAATCTCTTAAAACTCTCACTTTTGAGATGCTTCCTCTCAGAGTCTAGCCACCAAGCCATGTGTATAACCTGCACATAAGTGCCCCACCCCCCGTCAACAGGTTCAGCTGATCTCCCAGAAGAAAGACAGCATCATCTGCCAGCCACTTGAATGAGCCAGCTCAGAAATTCCAGTCCAGTCTTACTCCCATATAACACCAACATCCAACACCATGAGGAGCAGAAGAACTGCCCAGCTGAGCCCAGTTAACTCACAGAATTATGAGAGAGAAAAAAATCATTGCCATTCAAGCCCCTGAGTTCTAAAAAAGTGGTTTATTTTGCAAGAATAAACAACCAAAGTGATTTATCAATCTCTTGATGTCATAGTGTACTTGATAGATTTTTATGTGTAACAAATCACCCCAAAACTTAGTGATTTAAAACAGTGAGTTATCAAACTTTTTTTTAAAGGGCCAGATAGTAAATATTTTAGTCTTTGTGGACCACACAGTTTCTGTCACAACTACTCAACTCTGCCATTGTAGTGTGAAAGCAGCCATAGACGATATATAGACAAATGGGTATGGCTGTGTTCCAGTAAAACTTTATTTACATAAAATGGCAGCTGGATCATGGGCCCATAGTTTGTTAACCCCTCTTTAAAAAAAAAATAAACATACATTATTGCTTACAATTCTATAGGTCAGATGGGTGGTTCTGCTGATTTGTGCCAGGTTTAACTGATCTCAGCTTGGCTTATTCATGCACCTGCCATCAGCTGGCAGGTTAACAGGGGGCTGGCTGATCTGCAATGGCCTCACTTACATCTGGTGTTTCACTGGCCGCCAGCTGGAGCCATAGGAGTGATTGGGCCACTTGTCTCTTACCATCCATCAGGCTTGTTCACATAGTGGTGGCAGAGTTCCAAGAGAATGAGTAAAAGCACACAGACCTTTTGAGGCCTAGACTTGGAATTGGCACATTTTCACTTCTTTCCTATTCTATAGACCAAAGTAAGTCACAAGGTCAATCCAAATTCAAGGGATGGGGAAATAGACTCAGCTCCTTGACAGAGGAACCGCAAAGTCACAGTACAAAGAGTATGCATATAGGAAGGTGCAAAGAATTGTGCAAATTATGAGACTATGAATACATGAGTAAGTCTAGGAGCCCGGATTCTAAGTCAGGGTTGTTCCACTTTATTTTAATCAGTGAAGAAAAGGAAACCCAGGGAAAGGAACTGACTCACCCAAGCCATTCTTTTTGGGCAAAACATCCCTGGAGATAGAAGAGCAACTCACTAACTGTGTGTGTAACGAGGAGGTTATGGTTTTCCTGATTCCATATAGGACCTTCAGGGATTCCTAACACAACTGTGAGAAGTCTCTCTTCTACACACACCCCCTGCCAGGCACCCTCCATGCCAAAGTCTTTAATTCCAGTAGAGGCACAGCTAAGATGAAAAATATTTACCATCCAATCAGATAATAAGCCACCTTAAAAAATCCCCTTCTGTCCAGAAATCCCCTCCTTATTATACTCTAAGAATCTTAATTCCTAATTTAGCATATCTTCAACCTAATATGTCTCCAGACATCTGCATCACTTGGTTGCATGCCATAAATATGGAGTGGCCTGGTGATAATAGGTCCAGTGAGAATGACTCTAACCCAAACAGTTGAGCCAAAGACTTGCTGTAAACATACTTAGAATGAGGTGGCTACGGGCTACAAATTACTCACCAGCTGCTACGGTTCTAGGCAACATCCCTACTAGTCAGTTCATAGTCCGTAGGGACTTATGAGAATGCTCAAACTAAAACCTTCCCTCCTATTTTCAATTGCTACGCTGTTGGAAAAACAGTAGAATTATCTTTCCCACCCTGATTTAATGGCTTCTCATGATACAGCCCTATATTAAGTTCAATCTCCTATTCACAGTTTAATAGCTTATAAATATAAAACTTTCCATCCTCCTTTACCCTATGGACAAGACTGACTTAAGTCAGAGCATATGTTAGAAGAAGCTTGTCCCTGACTCCAAGAACTTATATTACAATTTGTCCTAGAATCTGGTCTATACCCAACTTGGCTGCATTTCATTAAGCTAATAAGTTATTCTAACATTTTGTTTATGTTTTTATGGCTCAGAAAAAAACTCTAAAATGCCTTTGTGGCTTCCTTGTAAAGCAGGATTCTAGTATTTTGTCTCTACATCAAACACCTCTTATGTAATTCAAAACTTTCAAGAGTCAACCCTAAATTTGATATTAGGCACCAAACAATCTCCTAAACATAACCTGAAACTAATGTTCATGCCATGCCAATAAACTGAGCTAGAAGTCTCCAACATATGTAATTTTCTGAAATTAGACTTTACTCATTCATCATTTCTGTGTTCACTCTTGTTTAGGGTTTCACTGGCTATATAGCCTCACCACTCACTTTCCGTTCTCTCCACACACAGCGACCCACACCTTCTTCACATCACACAAATTGGTTTCTTCTTTTCATTCCCTTTATCCCCACTTGCATGAACCTCTTATCTAGGCAATCTTTGTGCCCGTGCTCGTGCTATTCCTTATAATAAAATGTCTTCTCTCACCAGCTATGCCTACCAAAGTCTCACTTACACTGCAATAACACTTGCTTTTCCCTGACCAAATCTTACCTCTCTGTTTATAAAACATGTATCTTTTTATGCTTCTAGTACAAATACAAATTTTGTATGTTTTGTATGACCATTATTTATATATTTGTTGTAAGATGTTCTCTTTCTCCATAGGAAGCAAATTTTCCTCTAACTTAAAGTATACTTTTAGCATTTTGGGCATCAACATTTAACTTTCTAAGGCAAGATCTGCAAAAAGACCCACTATAATGCTTCATCTTTTCAGCTGATGTAGCAGCAGTTATACCAAACATGGCAATAAGAGTCTCACGGGGAAGTAGAACCCACATTTCCTCAATCACGTAGGAAGTGTAAAAGCAAAATTGCTAATAGCCTCTCCAGAGTTTTAGCTCTTGATATGATGCCTTCCATGATTTCATCATGATTTATAAGTAGTGAAATATCTCAATTCAGGTTTCAAAGCACAAAATAAAAAAATAACAGTGCTTTACTCATCTTTTCCAAAACCTGGTTTTGTTATTAAGGTCTACAAGTTTCTTTCATATGTAAACTGATTACAAGGCAGTATCAAATTCATTACATGCATACTATAATTATATAATGTTTTTAAAGCAACTCCTTGCACAGAAATATCAAGTACTGTATCTGGTGTTTTACAACTCTTTTCTTCAATGCAAGATAGACCTCTTTCCTTTTTGACCAATTCATTAAATTCTTTAGTAGAGTTGTTTTCTTTTTTCAGTCAAATTACTACACATTTTTCTGAGTTTCTGAAACCTTTGTGTGTACAGAGATGAGAGGGAGGAAGGAGAAACTCAGTGGTCCCCTAGTATTCTCAAACAGACACATTAAAATTAATGTAGTTAGCCTCCTAGATCTAGAGCTGTGATATCTCTGAACAAAATTTGTGCACATATATTTGGGTACATATTTTTGTGCTTGACTAATGTTTGCTTTTTCTAAGAAAAAAAAAAAAACCTTTATTTTCAAACAGTGGCTGAAACTACAGGTCTGATGCACACATGAGTTAATTAGCTTTACACCATTCCACTGTAGCTTCCATTCACTGAGTGCCCACTCTGGGGCCAGTCATCATGATATGCTCTTTCTACATTTATCTTAAAAACTACCAAATCTGGTACCTAGCAGCATTTCTTCTCTCAGTGGAAAGCACCACCATCTGTCCTGTTGGGCAGGCAAGAAACACCCTTGTGGCCTCCTTTCTCATGTCCCTTATATCCAATTCACACCAACATTGTACTAACTTTACTTGTCAAGCATATCTAGAGTCAGTCTGCATCTCTCTTATTTCACTGTCATTCCTCTATTTCAAAATGAGATCATCTCCACCACAAACTACTGAAATGCCCCCTAACTAGTTTTCCAGCATTTACTCTGGGGTTCTTTTTATCCACTCTCCACCCTTGAAGTGTCTGTTCAAGTCTTTGCCTATTTTAAGTAGGATAGTTTGTCTTTTTATTGTTGAGTTGTAGGAATTCTTTGTATGTTCTGGACATAAGTGTTCTTTTCAAAATGTACAGCCAATTCCTGGAAAACAATAGGAAGTCGATGGTCCTTGTGGAACAGATGAGTAAATGAACCCCTTGGAGTGTTATTCCAGGTTATGGCTAAAGAAGCAGATTCTCAGGGAAGTTGAGTTACTTGCACAAAGTCACCCAACTAATAAATTGCAAAGCCAAGATTGAAATTAGGTCTACTTAATCTAAAAGACTGAGCTCTTCCCACTGTGTTATTCTCATTCCCAGTTCACTGTCACAAAAACATGCCCTTAATGTTTGTTGAATCATATTAGAATTGTGTGTTTTTGTTAGCCGCTGGATGGGAAAAGGGAGAAGTGTCAAGAGAGTGTAAATGAATAGGGACACAGATGCTATCAATAATAGAAGAACTATGCAACCTATTGTGATTAGGTCAGCACCTTTATCTCTATCTACCTATCTACCTGCCTATCTAATCTATCTATCCATTCACTCATCTATAATCTATCTAAAAAGAGAGCTCTCCATTAATAAAGTGTATAATCTAAGGAATATCCCTTTTATCTTGATAAAAGAAGCTAATCTTTATTAAGTGTATGTATCAGGAGCTGTTAATTTTTACAGTTCATTTTTTTTGGTAAAGCTTGCCTTCAGAACATTCATAAATCTTAAATATTCAATAAAAAGGGCTTGACAAATGCATGCAGATGTATAATACACATCAGTATCAAGATAAAGAATATTTCTATCACTCAGAAATTTCCTTCCTGCCCCTACCCAGTCAAGTTCACCCACTCCAGAGGCAATCATGTTTCTTATTTTTTTAAATCATAGATTAGCTTTGTTTTTTCTAGAACTTCATATGAATGGACTCATAGTATATATGCTTTTATGTTTGCCTTCTTTCTCTCAGCCTAATGTCTTTGAGATACATCATATTGTTATATTTTTCAGTCATTTATGATTTTTATAGATGAGGAGTACTTCATTACATATAATGCTATGAATAAATATACCACAACATTTTTATCCATTCCCCTTTGATTGACATTGGGTTATTTCTGGTTTGGAGACATTAGGATTAAAGCTGTTATGAATCATTTTGAACAAGTAGTTTTGTGGACATATGTTTTTCATTTCTTTTGGCTTAATGCCTAGGAGTAGAATGCTGGGTCATATGGTAGGTAGATGTTTAACTTTATTAGAAATTGACAAAATTTCTTCCAATGTGGTTCTGCCATTCTTCATGCCCACCAACAATGTATGAGAATTCTGGTTGCTCCATAGTTTAGCCAATATTTTGTATTGTCAGTATGTTCAATTTTAACTATTCTAGGGATGAATAGTAGTGTCTTATTGAGCTTTTAGTTTGCATTTCCTTGATCATTAAAGATGCTGAATACTTTTTCATGTGCTCATTGGCTATTTGTATACCTTCCTTTGTGAAGTATCTTTCCAAGCCTTTGCCCGTTCTTAAATAGGGTAATTTATGTTTTTATTAGTGAGTTGTAAGAGTTCTTTATATGTTCTGGATACAGGTATTTGTAAGATAAATGTTTTATGAATATTTTGTGGCTTGCCTAGTATTGTTTTTTAGTGGAAACTTTTGGTGAGTAGATTTTAATTTCGATTAAGTGTAATTTTCAGTTTTTTCTTTATCATGATGGCTTTATGTGTCTTGTCTAAGAAATGTTTGCTCATTGCCAAGTTTCAAAAATATTCTTCTATGTTTTCTTCCAGAAGCTTTTTAATTTTATCTCTAACATTTAGTTCTATGAGGCATCTTGAACTAACATTTGTGTATCATGAGCTAGAAATCAAAGTTAATTTTTTTCTGTATATTTTTCAGTTTTCCATTGGTTGAAATGACTTTTCTTTCCCACTTTTTTCTTTGGCACCTTTACCAAAAATGAATCGGGTCTATTTATGGACTCTGTATTCTATTTTATAAATCTATTTTAACACCCATGTGCCAGGACCACACTATCTTAATTAATGTAACATTATAGTAATTCTTTAAGTCAGGTAATGTAATTGCTCCAAATTTATTGTTTCTTTTTTCTTCAAGATTGTTTTGATTTTTCTGGAACCCTTGGATTTCCATCTATATTTTGTAAAGATCTTGTCAATTTTTATTATGAAGCTTGCTGGTATTACATTGAATCTACAGATTGATTTGGGGAAAAATGACAACTTACCATTATTAAGTGTTTCAATTAATGAACATGGTATAGCTTTCCATTTATTTAGATTTTCTTTAATTTATATTAAGTATTTTAGCATATTTTATTATAGAGGTATTGAACATTTTCTGTTTACTATATTACTAAGTATTAATGTTTTCAACAATATGGTAAATGAAACATTTTTTAAAGTTTGTGTTCTTATAATTTGCTATTAATACTTAAGAAATATAATTGAATTTTGAATATTCACCTTGTGTTTTGCAACCTTGATAAATATGCTTAATATTTTTAGTAATTGCTTTGTAAATTCTTGAGGATTTTCTATGTGGACAATTATATCTTCCACAAAGATGGACAATTTTCTTTCTTTCTTTCCAACATTTATATTATTTCTTTATATTGCCTGACAGGACTAGCTATGACTTCTAGTACATTGCTGAATAGAAATGATGAAAGAAGAAATCCTTACCTTGTTACTCATGATAGGTAAAAAGCATCCAGTCTATAACAATTAAATGTGTTAGCTATAGATTTTACATAGCTGCCCTTTTTCAGGTTGAAGAAGTTCTGTTTCTAGTTTGCTGGATATTTTATCATGAATGGACACTTAATTTTGTCACAAATCTTTTCAACAAAAATTGAAATTATTAGATGGTTTAATCATTTATTCAGTTAATATGGTGAACTCCATTCATTGTTTTTCCCCTGTTAAACCTTGCATTCTTGGAATAAGCCCTATTTCATCTTCATGTATTGTTGTCTCTATACATTGCTTGATTCTAATTGCTATATTTTGATAAGGATTTTTGCATTTAGGTTCATGAATAGTGGTGATTTTTCTTTCTGGTATCTTTTTCAGGTTTTGTTATAAAGATTATGCTGATCTCATCAAATAAAAATGTTCATGTAACATTTGTATTATTTATTCCTATAATGCTTGATAGAATTCACCAGGGAAATCATCTGGGTCTGAAGTTTTCTTCACAGGAAATTTTAGATAACATATTGAGTTTCTTCAGTTGATATATAGTATTATATTTTTCTATTTCATTTTGTGTTGTTTTTGGTAAGTTGTGTTTTTCAAGGTATTTTTCTATTTCATCTACAGTCAAAATGGATGGCATAAAGTTGTTCATAATATTCCTTTATTTTCTTGTGCACTTTTAGCATCTAAAATGAAATTCCCCTTTTATTATTGATATTGGTAATTTATGTGTGTCTCCTTTCTCTTTTTTCTTGATCTGTCTTGCTGATGTTTGTCAATTATATTGATCTTTTCAAAAAACCAAATATAGGTCTTCAATTTATTTCTGCTTTTATTGTTTTCTTCTTATTTTCTCACTTTTCTTTTTTTACTTTTTTTATTTTTTTCCCTAGGTTACTCTAAGTAGAAACCTAGAGAAGCCTAGGTCATTGTTTTAAAATTCTATTACTTTCCAATATAAGCATTTAAGACTATAAATGTCCCTTTATTCACTGCTTTAGTCCTATACCAGAAATTTTGATATATTGCATTTTCATTTTGTTTGGATTTTAATATTTTAAAATTTCCACTGTGATTTCCTCTTTGACCTATGGGTTATTTAGAAGTATGTTGTTTAATTTCCAAGTATTTGGGACTTTTCTTGATACCTACTTATTACTGATGCCTAACTTAATTCCATTGTTGCGAAGAGATTTCAGGCTGTTGAAATATACTGAGACTTGCATTATGTTGTTTGGTTTGGTATTAAATAAATGTCAGTAGGTTAAGGTGATTAACGGTGTTGTTCAGATCTTCGTTATTTTGTTTTTTGTCTACATATACTATCAATAAATGACATGAGATGGTGCAATTTTCAACTATGATTGCAAATTTGTCTATTTCTCCCTTTAGTTCTATAAATTCGTGCTTCATATAGTTTGATGTTCTGTTAGGAACATACACATTTATGATTGCCATGTCTTCTTCATGAGTTGAAATTGATCCTTTAATCATTATAAAATGTCTGTAATGTCCAATGAAGATTTATTAATTTTTTCAGTCTTTTTTTCCTCTCTGTTTTTCAGATTGGATAATTTATAACAATCTACTTTCAAATTTACTATCCTTTGCTGCCATTTTGAATATGCTATTAAGCCCACCTGGTGATTTTTTTTACTTGTTTTACTTACCTTACTGTATATATTTAAGATGTACAACATGATATTTTTGATATACACAGTGAAATGGCTGTAATAGTCAAGCAAATGAATATATCCATCATCTCACATGGTTATTCTTTTGTGTGTGTATGTGTCGAGAGCACCTAAAATCTACTCTCTTAGTGAAAATCCTGAATACGATACAATTTTATTAACTATAGTCTTCATATTGTATGTTAGATCTCTAGACTTGTTCATCCTATATATCTGCAACTTTGTATCATTTGACCTAAATCTCCTCGTTTTTTCTCATCCACCCTCCTGCGCCTGGTAACCACTGTTTTATTGTCTTTTTATGTGTATTCTACTTTTCCTTTCTTTCTTTTTTTTTAAGCATCTACTACATATAAATGAAATCACACAGTATTTTTTCTTTCTGTCTCTGGCTTATTTCACTTAGCGTAATGTTCTCCAGGTTCATTTAAGATTCAGTAATATTCCAATACACCACAATTTCTTTATCCATTCATCCATTGATGGGCACTTTCATGAATTAATATGGGAGTGCAGATACCTTTACAACGTAGTGATTTCATTTCCTTTGGGTATTTACCCAGAAGAGGCATTGTTGGGTTCAATGATTTTTCAAATATTATGTTTTTGATCCTACAATTTTCTTTTGGTTAATTTATAACTTCTAATTCTCTCCCAAGATTTCCCTTCTGCTCATTGTGATCGTATTTTACTTTCAGTCCTTAAGTATATTTACAATGCCATTTTAAAGGCTAAGTCTGCTAATTCAAACACCTAGATCATCTTAAAGCTTATTTATGATTTTTCTTTTGACTATGGGTCACTATTTCATATCTTTGCATGTCTAGTAATTGTTTTACCATTGTAGATGATACATAGTAGGAAGTCTGGATTTTGTGATATTTCTTTAAAGGATGTTGAATTTCTTCTGGAAAGCAATTAAATTACTGGCAGAACCTTTTGGGTCTGTTAGGCTTGATTTTATTTTTTGTTAAAGTAAATTTGTTTCAATTTTAGGCTCCTTACTCTAGGATATGGAGTCAATAAGAACTCCTGTTCTAAGCTTTTTACATGGATTTACTAATTTAATCTTCATTACAACCCTAAAAATTAGGTTTTGGAAAAGAGACTAGCTGATCACCAGAGAATCCTATTTCCTTTCCTTAGTGGAGAGTTATTGCCAGGAAGCAGCTGCCTAGCTAAGACTACATTTCCCAGCTAGCTTGTATCTAGGAATGGGACGTATACTGGTCTTACTGATGAAGTGTGAGTAGGAGTAAGGGGTGTCATTTACAGGCTGAAACTGTTGTGCATCAGTTCTTCCTTCCACATGGTCTCTTTCCCCTTCCTCGACAAACTTTGAGGCCACATATGAAGATGGTGAATCCACAATATGAAAGCAACATGGGTCCTTGAACCACTACTTGGAAGAGCTATTCAAACAAGAACATTCACGTTGGACAAGTGATGAATTCTATTTTGTTAAGCCATTGAGAATTTGGGATTTATCAGTTATAGCCACTGGCATAACTTAACAAGAATGGTAATAAGGTAACAAAACAAATGTTATCTCCATTTTATAGTCAAGGAAACTGAGGCACAGAGAGAAAAATCACCATTAGCAGAATAACAAAAATTTTGATTTCATTTAATTACCTCATTAATTATAATTTTCCAAAGTATAGTCAAGAGAAAAAATGATCTCTACCCAGTGACCTGACTTTTGAATGAATAGAAGTTAATAAAGTATATTGTCTTCTCTACAAATGGATGACAAACATGTTGGTGGGTTGGTTCATTGGGACAATAACAAAAACAATGATTGATTAATACAATAGTTAGATCAGCAAAATAGTGGATATAATTTTAGAGTTAACATTAAAAGTTTCTTTCATTATTTGTGAGATTAGATGTACAGGTCAGAATGACTCAGACTGAGATAGCAGGGCTGAGCTGGAGGCAGAAGAGGGGCCTAACTTAAAAATTTGGACCAAGCAAACCCAAATAGACAGAGTTCAAACACTGAGTTTAAGATATTTGATATAATTTTTTCCAAGAGCCAAAAACTGTGATTAGAACCTGTATATAAATATGCCTCTATTCTAGACTTTTCTGGTACTATTTCTTTTTCGATATTAAACATTGAGCACACAAAACTTAGAATACTTTGGTGAGGAGTAAAGGAGCCAAAAACGATGAGTTTTAATTTTATAATGAAATGCAGATTTTTCATTAAAACACAAATATTTCATTTCCAAAGGTTAAATAGGTTAATACTTAGAAGAAAGAATCCCACTGGAAAAAAGCATCCAATCCAAACTACTCTCTGGCCCTGTGTCCATTGGGCTTTCAGTTGATTATCTGTTGGATACATTTTTATGCACTTTAATTTTTTGCCACCCTGTACTGTATCATTCTCTTAAAACAGATTTTTATATGTCTAAACACTTTAAACACTGAATAAGCTCAAAGATTCTGCCTTCCACAGTATCTGTTTTACTTATATTTATTCCTATTTTAAAACATAATAGATCAATGTTTGTAGTGTGTTTTTATTAAATGGTGGTACCACTAAAAATTTACTAGGAGCTTGGTCATTTAGGACCCTGGACATATCCCACTTTTTTTTGCAGTACCTGTTACCTTCTAAGCCAATGACTGGACAGAAATCTCTGTGAAGATTCAAGTGTTTCTCTAGTCTTTGCTATTCTTTTAGTATTTTTTTTTCCCAATTGTTTTTGGTGCTAACATGGTTATAAGTTCCCATTTTCCATCAAGGTTGTGCCAAGCTTTAATTTTTTAGAGGCATACTAATAATCACATAATTGTGTGAAAAAGACAAAAAGCTGTGAAAAGACATCCAACAGAAGAACAATATAGGTAGTTAACATCCAAGTAATTCCCCAGTGTCATTTCTAAGAAAATGTTTCTTAAGACAAAAGATTGCCAAGGACTTGCAATTTGAGGCAACTATATAATCTGGATTGGCAGAAAGGAAAGTATTCCAGAAGAGAAGAACACTGTATTTTAAGAGTTTGTTCAATAAATAAGAATTTGCCCTTAAATGTTAATACCTGTCCTAAAATCTGAGGAACTAGATTGTGCCCTGCAAAATATGCCCAGTCAAAAGGACATCAGAGGGTACATTTTCTAATCTTGCCAGGCTTCTTGGTACTAGAAGAGGCCTTGATTAAGGCAGATATAGCCTTGCCTTCAAGTAGGTTGGAGATGAGGAGATAGACGTTGAATAAATAAGTAAGCAAAACAATACAAAGGTACAAATTGTGGCAAGTGCTATGAAGGAAATAAACAGGGTGCTAAGAAAATGATGGGAACCGAATGAAGTTTCTGAATGTTCTTTGTCACCTCTCTGATGAAGTGACATTTAGGCTGAGACCCAGTGGAGGAAATGGAGTGTGGAGATGTGGGAATGGCGGGTGTGGGGGGCAGGCCAAGCAGAAGGAACAGCCTGCGCAAAGTTCCTCAAGCTGGAGAGAATTCAATGAAAAAAAGAATTTGAAAGAAGACCAAAGTGACCTCAATTTCTATTGGGTTAGTCCAAAAAAATGGCAATAAAAATACATTTTTGGCAAAGCCATAATGTAAAGTATATCATTCTTCCCTTTTAACACCAAATCTTCCAACTTCTCATTTTCTGTTAAGTCCTTGATTATAGGTTGCTCTTTTCTTGGAAGCATCTGGAGGCAAGGTGTTTTGTGAGTGAGGGCTCCGGGTCACAAATTCTGCCTTATCACAGGCTATGAAGCCCTCCAGGAATGATGCAAACTCAAGCCCAGCAGGAGCCCCAGGGGGAGAGGCTAACCTTGAACACTCTGCAGGCTCACAGAGCCTGAGCAGACCTGGAGGTCCAACAAGGAGTCTACTTGGAAAGAAACCGAGGCACTTGAGAATGACCTTCCCTCCTAATGGCAGAGAGAGAGAGTTACAGAGCACAAGTTTGGCCCATCGAGGTCATCAGGGAAGGCTGGTATTGAACTGAAATATACCAAGGCAATTCCTACTAACTTTGTCCTGAAGTTTCACTTTTTTCACTAGAGATTGTGCCTGTGGAGAGGCCTGGCATGGGGAGATAATTAAAATAAAATAAAAGAGCCTCAGCACAAAATCCATATGAGATGTGAGCAAGAATCATGTGAAAGTTGAAGGCTCACAATCCCTTCTTTAATGTTACCATCGAAGTCTTGGGAGCAGAAAATTAGGGCATATATTACGATAGCCACTTGGATTGGAGTTGCCTACCAGTGAATGATAAGAACAAGAAATTCAGAAGCACGTATAAGGTGCTAGGCACTGTTTCAGGCTCTGGGTTTAAAACAGATAAAGTCCCTGCCCTCACAAAGTAGAAGAAGCTATTAATCAATATTATGCCAATACATAAATATAAACTGTGATAAGGGCTATGAAAGAACTATGTAAAATGTGAAATAAATCCTATTAGTTGTGCAGCTTTGTCCATGTTACTTAATCTCTATGAGCTGCAATTTCCTTATTTACTTTGTTGTTCTGTTGTAGTGATTAAGTAAGATAATATATGTAGCCCACCTAGCTTGTACTTGGTATATAACAGACTCAATCAATGATACCTATAGTATTTGGGAAAAGCATGAGAAGTCTGCCATTATTCAAGTTGTGCCTGATCTAAAGGATCATTCTTTCGTACACTGTTACTGTGATCCTATTGTGACCTCATCCTGTTTTTGTCTGGGAAAATATAGGTTGCCCCAATATTAAGAGGTGCCGTAACTTTCTGAAATTTCCCTTTATATACCCCTTTGTTCCCCTACTATGGAGAACTAGGAAATTGGTATAAACCCAGATCTGTGGACAACTCTAGGTATTCCATAGCTTCTCAAGGTAACAAACTAAAATGTGATACTGACTTAGGTTATGTTTCTACACTACAGCAAGTGGTCTGTTAGCAAATTGCATACTCACTTCCCGAAAGTGGTTGGAATTACAAAATTAAGCTTACTGGAACAAGGTGTTTAAAAACATATTTAAACTGAAAATTGAAGAGCTTTTAAACAGATAAACTATGGGGTTTAACTGCATGCATTATTTGGGAAATGGAAAATTGTCAACACTTTTTAGTCTGTCTTGTGGGAATTCCTCCAGCCTCATCCCATGCCTATCACTTCTCATGAAACAGATGAAATAAACACTATACCTTTATAAAAGTGCATTATACTTTAAATGGTCATGACAGCCCTGACCCAGCTTTAAGCTATCTTCAAAATATAAATCACAGTAAGTGGAATGTAAGTAGAATATCTTAACCACAGCACATTGAATGTGAGAACTCCTCTAGTTTCTAGAAACCAAATCAAAGACTGAAAACACAAGTATTTCCACAAAACAATTGTGTTGTGAGAATCAAGCCAGCCAGCTAGTTTAGAGAGGAAGGTGGCCTTAGCCACGAAGACTACCACAAAACACCTATTTCAGTGCCTGGCACATGTTAGCCACCCTGTTCGTGGTGCTCTGCGGGTACTCTCATCACAGATCCAAATGCCTATACTGGTTTTACTTACTTAGACAGCTTTGTGGAAGCAACCATCCTTATATCTCTGGATTCTCCACATAACTGAAACATTCTCTTTGAAATTGTTTTTTTTTGGGGGGGGAGGAAGCATTTTTAAAATGTGAAAATATATCCTGTTTTTCTTAAATACAGTAGCTTGAACATTATTTGAATCTCTCTTCGTGAATCAGATTGTTTTTATGAACACCATATCCTGAACTGCGCAGCACTTCTTGGGGGACTATCATTGATTTTCTCATCTGTGCTCTACCCGAGAATTCTGGAAATCTCCTTTTTATGCAAAATGCTTATTTCCTAGTGAATCAATTGCATCTTTATACATACTCCAGTTTGGTTTTCACATTTTTATTCATAAGTTATGTCTATTCATAAGTTATGGCTATTCATATATGAAATATGAATAAAAAGAAAAAAATTGAGCCCATGATGAAGTACTTGGATGAGATGAGGTACCATATCACCAAATGCTCTCCACAACATTAGGGAAAATAATGCCTGTTCTGTTATTGGGTATAAATTCAAAAGACAATGTCTTCCCTCTTCCCACTTCTATTTGGTGATCATTAATCTCATTTGTTTACTAATTTCCAATATTAGACTATTTAGGGATGCTTGCTGGGCAATTTATTCAGTTCACCCGGAGTCTTTGACTTGAAGGCCAGGTGCCATGTTTGAGACAATAAAAAAATAAAACAATGCAGCCAGAAAGCACAAACTTTATCAACCCACACAATTATTTTTCGTAACTCCCCAGCCTCTTGGGCAATTCTTTTTTAGTAACATAAAAGCAGGAAAGGCAGTGAAAGAGAGAAAATAACGAAATCGAAAACAAAATAAAAATTCTGCCCTACGGTAAATTGGTCTAAAACACAAACAAATAGTTTGCAAAATTGCCAATGATTTTTTAAAATTTTGTTTTCTTTTGTATTTATATCTTTAATAAATGTTGCTGCAAAAATCGTGCAGGCTTTTCTTCTTTTTTAGAACTCTGGTTTACCTAGGGCATCTGCATAAAACACAAGAGGGTAGTTAGTTTTCACTCACGTTGAGTGGCAGCAGAACTTTTCGTAAAAGCTACATTTTGCAGAGCAGTTGCAGAAAATATTACCAGGTTCAGCCTGAGAAGCCATCCATCCAAAGTCCCACTGAAAGATCGAAAAATCTTTAACTTTTCTTCTGAAAAGTCCCTTTGGATGCAAACCTCCTTAAAGTACACTATGAGGAGTCAATTCTAAAAGGCCTTCCAGGTACGAAGCGAATGAGGCAAATTATGACTCCTAAGCTTGTATTTCTATGTTAGATATTATCTCATATCCTTACATAAAGTCTGATTTATACAAATTGGCTCAGTTTCTGAGGATTTGCTTTTATTTTTAATACCACTTTTCAGTCAAACTTCACTTTCGGTGGAAACACGTTTTTGATAGCCAGGGCTGAACATAAAATTCCATTATTTAAGTGGCAAAGAGTTGGTAAGTCCAGTCCGCCAGGCCTGTGGCAGTAACTTACTCTGCTTGTGGTTTCTACTTTGTTAGACTCTGTGGAGCCATGAATCTATCTTGTCCTCAAAAAACTGAAAGAGGGGGCTTTTAAAATGAATGTAATGCTAAATTTATGTGCCCCGGGAGCAGCATACGAAGGCCTCTGGACTGATTAGACCCAGATGTCGGTAACAATGTTAGTGTTATGGACCAACTGCAGGTGTGGGAATAGATCCCCTTCCCTGGGACCCTCAGCAATCAGACCCGTGGTTTCTTCTGGCTCTCAGTTTGGAGTTTTCAATTAACACTACAATGGTATTGTTGTTCTCCAGTATTAGATCATATGTCATGTAAATGAAGTTGAATATACAGTTAAACTTGACAAAGTGATTTAGGCCAAGGATACATGTGTTCAGTATTATAACTTGATTGAGGTTAAATAATAATAATAAAAAAGCCCTGACATGCTATAAAGTTTTTATTATTTGGCTTATCAGTAGATTTTCACATTATACTTTCATAAAACAGAATGTCATTTATAGCAGGGCGAGACGTTTATGAAAAGGGAGACACAAACCTGCTTATAAATGACTGAAATTGATTAATCCCAGATTGGATGCTTTTATAGAGTCGGTATGGCAATTGGAAGTTCTCTGTGTGCTTTTTTTTTTATTTGCTTGTTTCCATTTTCCAAAATTCTGTCTTAGTTCTTTATCTTCTCCCTCAGTGTGAGTAATCAATACCCACATAATCACCCCCACTGGTGAGAGCAGCAGCACATTTGGATCGTTCGGAAACATTACTTGTTTTAAAGCAATGAATCCAGCTCATCAAGGACCAGGACCATATTCCACCGTCCTATGGGTATCATGATGCTTGAGAGAGTAGCCCAGCTCACTAAAACATATTATGAGAGCTGTCATCTCTTTGAATTAGACTGTAAGCTTCTCAGGGCAGGGACCTTATCTGTTATGTGTTTATAAGTGCCACAGAACTGGTTGTCCCATGAATAAATACCAATAAAAACAACTTCAGAGGTCCATATTGTACTTCACTCATAGAACATTTATAACTCTCATTAATGTTGATGGACCGTGCAGAGTACAGAGCTCTCTCATTTTCCTTACACCTTCGTTTGTTGCAGCCATCTCTTAGAGACCAGACTGCATTGTAAGTCAGCTCAGTAAAACATACTTTGGTGTGCCAGCACCTAGGGAAAGCTTTATGCCCTACAAATGTGTGCATTACAAATGCAAAGGAAGACAAGGCTCATTTTTTCTTTCTGAGAGCATTAATAAGCTGCTGCTCATGGACTAAATTCTTCACAACCCAATGCTAACACAACTCAGACATAACTTCTTTCAATGGATGATAAATAACTGGGAAAATGAAGTTAGTCTTGAGAGTTACACCTCTCCTCTCTGTCAAGATCGGAAACAGCTGAGAGTATTCCTCTATCTTTTCATTACAGCCCTTTTTACATTTACAAACTTTTCGCTATAGCCAGAGACATTGATCCCTGGCATACTTACAAATACGCTGGCAAATTATTAGTGACTCTCAATTTACTTATCTGCAAAATAACCACTGTAATGTGAGAGGTAATGAATGAGCTGGTAATCTCGTAGGAAAAAGTCAAGCATTCTTTTTGGGTGAAATGTTTCAAGACACCACATTGCAGTTTAGTCTATTCATTCATTTAGACATTTATTCAGCAAATGCTGAGTGTCTGTAATGTGCAAGGCACAGTGCAGGACACTTGGATACAAAGATGAAGAAGGCATAGTTAGTCACTTCCTCAAGGGAAGACAAGATGCCCAAACCTAAGTGCCATCAGACAATTCAACAACAAAATTAAGGAGTGAATTAAACGCCTTTGCATAATTTTTAAGGCTGCCTTATTTGTTCTTAATACAAAGGCGATTGTAAATCACAGCATTTACAGTGTGGAAAATGTGGTTTGAGTAATGCCGTGAAGGCCACTGCTGGCATCAATTAAAAATGAGTGAAGGTGTTTAAAATGAAAAGTGAAGATATTAGGCAACGGATATAAAATAAATTCTTATTCCTTACTCTTCCAGGATATTTTAGGAATATTTGTTGTTAATTTTCAAACTTAATTTTCATCTAGATATTCCTCTCTCTCTAGCTTTTCCTAGAGCCCTATCAAATGTTTATAATCTATGGAGCACTACATAACTGTCCCCATGTGCAATGATAAAATGCAGCCCATTGATTTTTCTGCCAAGTAGGTAGAAGAGTTATGAATACAGTTATTCCATATTATATGACCCCCACATTACAGTAATGTACTCTTTCCCCCCCTCCAGTGGTGTCCAAAGGCATGAAGAAAATGAGAAGTAATGATGTTAGTGACTGAAATTACCATTCCAAAAATAATTCATCGCGTCACTTAGCTTTCCAGGGCAGTTTCTAGAAGCTAACACGTTTACTGTGGTGGAAAGTGGAAGCATAGCAAGTAAATATTTCTGCTACAAAAAATGAAAGGGTGCATTGGTTTAAGATAGTCACTATTATTTTCAAATCACTTTCAAAACAAACAATAGACAATGACTTTGTCTCTGAGCAACAACAATATGAAACTAAGGAATTACTTATATCATAGACATATCATTGGAATCTTAGGGAAAATTAGCAACACTTCATACAAACTATTCCAATACTATTCATGAGTCTACATGAGTCTATAAAGGGAGGTACGATTCATCCTATATCACTGATGAGGAAATTGAGGACAAATTGGCAATACAACTTATCTGTTGTCATCTGGAACTTAAATTGACTAAGGAAGCAACCAAAATCGTAAATGTACCACATTCAACATTTAATTCGCTGCTGTAAACACCTTGTAAGCCTACTCAGAGTAAGCCATAGTGCTGCTTATTTAGTAGGACACAAAAATGAATAGCTTTAGGGAACTCAACAAAAAAAAATTACTCTGGACATTTGAACATTAACAAGATTTGGACAACTATGATAAGATGTACAGCAAAAAAGATATTTTCTTTCTTGGGCTCTCTGTTCTTCATAATAGTGATCTCTATCAAATGCTGTAGGCGAGGACTACCCACGTTTTACCTGCAGTGCTTCAAGCACTCTGCCTGAAGGTGAGCATCTGCAGTTAGTCATATGAATGATTCTAATGAGCTGGTGCTGCCCACCCCTTGGGTAGAAGAAAACACCTGTCTATAACCACAGCCCACCAAGTACCTGTTTTAGAAAAGCAAGTCAGCATTTTGGCTCTTTATTATCATAAACAGAAATTTTGGGCCCATGGTAGAATCCAAATACAAAATCCTTTTGCTTTATTTGAGAAAAAATGAGATAAGCTATTCCATAATCTATACATATCAAAAAGTGCAAGCAAAAAAGCACAATTTCTTTAAAGGGATTTGCAGATGTGATTTCTTCTTCCCCAGAATAGATATGGAAAAAATGGTGACAACAGTACGCCTTGTATTAAAAAAAAAAAGTGATCACACTTTATCAGTTGCATCTGTTCCCATAAGATGGAAAAATCACTGTGCGGTGGTGTCAAGAGTCTCAGGCACTGTAAAGAATTTTCTTGAAGATTCCCCAAGAGTGAAAAAATAATTTATTCTTACTAAACCATTGATTTATTCTTCTGCTTTCCAATGAGGATGTTATATTTCATGTCATTGGGAAAAAAAAAATTCTCTATACTCAACCCTTCCCTTCCTAGAAGCTGGTTGGTGAGGAAAGGAAGGAGACTGAACGGTCTGAGGGTCTGTGGCCCTTCTGTCCCTGTAAGTACAGGACGAAAAGTGGAGGGACCACCCACTGACAAGTAGGAACATCCATATAGCTATGGATATGCAAAAGGGTTATTAAATAAAACTAAAATGTGGGGCTGATAGTAATTAAGAAATAAGTAGATCTGAGCAAAGAAACATTGGGCTTCTGCCAAAGACAATCTACAGAGAGGTCACTCTGCACCCATAGATCATGAGAAGAACTTTCTAGCTCTTTCATACTTAGGAGCAGAGAAGTACGGTACAGTATGGTTTGCATACATTTGGAAAGAATCCAGCATGAAGGTTACTGAAGCATTGTGCAGATCTTCTTAAGTGTACATATATGTGTAGATATATAAAATTATAAGGACAGAAATTTCTGGGAGAATATACAAGAAATGTAAACAATGATCCCCTGGGAAATGAGACTAAGCAGTTGGTGGGGAAGTAAAATATTTACTTGGAAAAAATCCTTCTGTGCTATTTGAATTTTTCATAAACATATTATATTTATACATTTTAAAAAACTAATAATTACAAGAGTTGATTAGGACTAATTGCCTTAAGACAAAAAAAAAGTGAGACAAGTAACACAAGGAAGTATACCTCTGAATCTTCAAACTAACTTTAGAGTCTTGGACAGATGGAATGATTTTGCCCACACAATAGGAAATATATGTCTCATTAAAATAGGAGAATAATAAATGCTGGCTTTTCAATCCCTAGCTTCCATCCTTCTGTGCATACAAGCAAATATATCCAAGTAAGTGTTTGGAGTCTGTACTGTAAGTGGTACTTAAAGTACTGTAAGTAGTTTAAGTTAAATCAAAAAAACAATTTGCAAAAGTTGTTTCAATCAGAAACTGTCTTTAAACCTTTTGCATTGCTTTCTCCTCCTTCTTCAGTTGACTCTTCTTTCTTAGACCCACCCATTTTGGTGTTTGTTTCCATCCTTGTCATGCTTATTTTCTCAGTACACACCTCCTTCCTGGGCAGTCTGTCTCATTTAATGGCTTGGGCTAACCTCGCATATGCCAGTGACTCCCAAATCTGTAGCTCTTACCTCCAAATCTCTCCTGAACACAGGATGTATCTTCACCTATTCATTACCCATCCCTACTCTGATTTTCTACTTCATATTTAGTACACCTAAAACTGAGCTCATCTTCTACCCAAACATGTTCCTTCTCTATTTCTGCTAGCTCCTTTAATAATACTACAATATCCTAGTCGGAAGCTCTAAAGTCATTACCTACTTCTTCCTCTCTCTTATCCTTTACATACCATTTTGTTGATAGTCTCTAAAATGTCTCAAAGAAAAGCAAAACAAAACCCCACCTCTGTAACTGCTTCAGGCCTGTCTTGCCTAGTCCATTGCAACAGATTTTTAACTATTGGCCTTATCTTTAATGCCCTCTCTTAACCTTTTCTTCCTCAGTGCCACTAGATGTTGAAACTCTTTGCTAAAAAGTCTTCAGATTTCCCACTTCCTGGAGGATTAGCCTAGATAGAACCTACCTGTGCTGATTAATCTTCATCATTCTGTATTTTGGCCAAACAGAACTGCTGCCATTCACTTTCATGCCTTTGCATCTTTCATCCTCAGCTTCCTCAGCCAGGCATATGACAAGTTCCATGGGGCCACACAGGTTGTTGTCTTTTTCTAGGTTTCACCTTCCTTCCCCCACCTGGGGGCAGTGCTGTGTTGGAGGTGGGAGGAAGAGCCAAGAAAGTGAAAAAAGATCTCTTGCCAACTGATTGCCAGGAATCGCTTTGTCAAACAATGTCTATAAAGCGTTAGACACCACGACAATTGTTAGTCAAAGAAATTGAATAAAAGTCACAGGTGTTTCTGAGGATTACCCAACATAGAGGAGAAAAAGATGTAAAGTTGGAAAATAAACTGTCATCTCTTCGTATCAGTCTAGCTGTGAACTAATGACTGTGGTATCTGCTGACTCTGAGATGCCATCGTTCTATACATCTTACTTACAGAGAAATAATTACACGTATTTGATGACAAGAGAGGGATTGTTCTTCGTAGTTAATGCATTCTTGTGAGTAAAGAAAACACTAACCAAATGCTAAAGTAAGTGTTCAGATATAAATAAATTACAAAGCAACACAAATACTGTACTTAAGAAGAATGAATTGAATAAATACAGTCATACCCATTTAAACTCACCCTAAAGAATACTGCTAAGCCAAGCCAGTCTAAAGTCATTTATCCTAGAAACCAAGTGGTACAAGCGCACATCACTCAACGATGATACTTCAAAAATCTGAGCAAATATACTTTGCTTCTCAGCAAAACCTTTCTATATTAATGCTTCCCTGGAGATGAATCTCATCTCTTTAAAAAAATATTGGAAAAAGAGGAAATATTGTTTGGCCCACCATGTTCTCAAGTCAGTGAATATGAGTAATTAAAAGGATAAAGAAAAAGAATAAAAGAACACTTTCTTTCTCTTTTTTTTTCTTTTTTAAAATTTTAATAGCATTAGGGATGACTTTGCTGCTACTCCTTTCAAGAGGGGGCAGTCTACTTCCTCATCCCTGGATTCTGGGCTGCCTTTGTGACTTATTTTGGCCAAAAAGGGTCAGTGAAGCTGACACTGTCCCAGTTCCAAGCCCAAGCCTCAGGTGCCCTTGTGTGCTTTCTCACTCTCTCTCAGAACCTGCCACTGCCATGAACATAAACCCAGGCTGCATGGAGTCGGGCTGACTCAACTCAGTCGTGCAAGCCAAGGCCCCAGACATGGAGAAAGCCCAGCGAAATCAATAAACCCGCCTTGCGGATGACTTGGCAGCCAGAAGCACGACCATCCTCTCCACCCACAGACTCATGAGCGGAGTAAATGCTTATCGTTTCGTACTACTGGGTTGTGTGGTGTGGTTGGCTGTTACCCTGCATATTGTGGCAGTAGACAACAGGTACACTCATTCGCTGAGAGAATATGACCTGGAGCTGTCTGTAGAAGCACGCTTATACAGACATAAGCCCCCTAAATTGTGAGTGCAATAGTAGAACCCCAGTGGCAATAGTCTTATATAGATCAGAGACAAGCCCAAGAACCCACAATTTGGTCCTGGGAGAGAGACCAGTAAGACAGTGGGTAAGCACAGATATCAGGGTGTAAGGCCAAGAGTTGAAGGCAGGAGCCACAAACAGAAGACCAGGCAGAGTGAACTAATTAACTAACACAGCCGAGAATTCTATAACAGCTTGAATCAATAGAGAAGGAGTCAGCATTAAAACCTGTAGTATAAGTCAGAAAAAAGGATCAGTCTAGGGCTAGGTAAGTCAGTTAACATAGAAAAGAACACCAGAAGTTATTCAGTCTCAGTAACTAGTCCCATGTCTACATATGCTAAATGCTCAACAAATCTGTTGACTGACTGACTGACGAATGAATGAGAACCTGCAGTAAACTTCTGAGCTAAGTCACCTAAGCTCTGGCATTAAGAGATACCAATAAGGGCGGGCTCGGTGGCTCACACCTGTAATCCTAGCACTCTGGGAGGCCAAGGTGGGTGGATCGCTCAAGGTGAGGAGTTTGAGACCAGCCTGAGCAAGAGCGAGACCCCATCTCTCCTAAAATTAGAAAGAAATTATCTGGCCAACTAAAATATATATATATAAAAAATTAGCCAGGAATAGTGGCACATGCCTGTAGTCCCAGCTACTCGGGAGGCTGAGGCAGTAGGATCGTTTAAGCCCAGGAGTTTGAGGTTGCTGTGAGCTAGGCTGACGCCACGGCACTCACTCTAGCCTGGGCAACAGAGTGAGACTCTGTCTCAAAAAAAAAAAAAAAAAGAGATACCAATAAAAGGCTGATCCACAAGGACAATTAATAGTAGTACAGAGCTCTTGGATCGTGAACTCCTGGGTCTTTCACATAACAGGCATTTCATAATATTTAATAGTTATTGACTTGTGATATAGGCCATAGTAGAGTAAGAAATGTTCACTTTATTTTAGATATCATGACCTACCAGGAATTATTGTAAACTGTCTTCACCCCCCTTACCTTCCTTAAGCAAATGCTGTTTCTTGATACTTAATGCCCTTATCACAACTGCACTGGGATCTGGTCATAAAATAAGAGCAGGAGAGCTACTATCCCAAGGAAGCTACTCACAGGCTCCCTTCAGGTTTGCCTTCATCAAAGCCCTCCACATAAAAGTATCCCCAAAGGTTAGCAAAAGGCCCTAGCTCCAGGTGTGAAGGCCAACAGAACCTGAACTTGTTGCTTGTTCTTAAATGGACATTTACCAGGTGGCACAGAGTGACTCTCCTCGATGCTGGATAGACATTATTTCATGCATCTTGTACATTCAAAAGGATAGAATACTATGTCATCAACATAATTGAGATGTAGAGTTGAATCTATGATTGATTGGGATTTCACAGACTATCCCTAAGGGACACTCCTGCTGAAGTTTCCTTTAAACAAAGGCTGGTGAGGGGCTTTCTCCTACTGTCCTGTGGTGTTAGTGATAATCCATCTTTGATGAGTAATACTACAAACAGGAAGGCCAATAGTCCTGGTGTCATCAGTTGTAGAACTTATGATCCTTTATGATGGGCTTCCTGAAATAAAACAAATTCCTTAAATTAGCTTCTTTCATGCAGTAGGCAAGGATTAGGTGAAGTCTTTTCACTAAAGCTTTTTGTTAGCATTAAACATGTATTCTTCGGCAATATAAAGTGGAGTTAAAGTTTTAAAAATATAGGCTTTGAGTGAAGTGATCAGCACTTCTGAACAGGTAACAATAATTCTGATAAAACATCTATCATTTCGTCTTATAATTTTCTGCCAACTCACCATGGATAACAAAAGTAGTCCACCCAGGCAAAACATTACCAGGATTCTGTAGACATCTAAACTTCTAATTACATGCAACATCCTAAACATCAACCTCTAGAACATTTGGATCTATAAAAACATGGCATGGAGTTTATTTTCATTGGGTAACATCAAAACAATCACCTATCATGAGTTTCACTACTCTTTTTCTCTTTGGTTAGTTTTAGGAAACAATTTGTATTTATTCTTTCTTATAATACTATTCGTGTGTGTGTATTTATGTACACGAAAGCCTCACACATATTATGTTCTGTAGCACTTTAGAAGGATTTCAAATTATTAAATGACTTTCTTATAGAAATGCAGAAAAATCTATTTGCTACTCTTTTTTGTACTTTGCAAAGATATAAAAAGTGCTTATGTAGACTCTATTACTAAACTGTTCTAATGAGTGAAGTTATATTAGAACGCCTTGACTTTTCAAAACTGGATGAGGAAATCCATTTGAAAACCCAATCTTAACCATATGTGATTAATCTTCTTTCCCAACTCAAATCCCAAAGTGTAAAATTACTTAAAATGGAGAAAAGTTAATAGGAGTATAGATATGTATCTGTGTGTTTTTCAAATTTTTGATTCATTTTAGGAAATCTGAAAATTGCTTCATCAGATTTTCATAAAAAGCAAATAATTCTGCCAAAATTGTAACATTATGATATAAATATGGGTATTGACAACTTGAGGGGAACTCTTTGAACATCAATCTAATTAATTACTTCTCTTCTTGTCATAGTGATCAGTTACTGTTAGGTGCCCCAAGATAGAATTGCTGGGAGGGTTGGACAGTGGAGAAAGTTAATAGTCAGAAGATTAAATGTAGCATGAATTTATGGAGGTGAACGATAGCACTTAAATGTGCCTAACCCCGAAATGTGAAATATTCTGAGCTTCTGATGACACATCACTAAATCGAGACATAAAGAGAAAGTTCTGATCTAATTACAGAGTTGACTTTGAACCTACACAGACGGCGATAGAGAGATCACAGACAGTGATAGGAACAAGATGTGGTGGAAGTGGGTTGAGGGCGTGGGAGGGGAATGTACAGATAAATTAAATCTAAAGGAAAGAAAACACATAAGCATCATAGTAAAGTATCCTTTCAACCCAGATTTATAGCAAGAAACATTACCTGATTTTTAATTTTACCTATATTAGGGTTCTCTAGAGAAATAGTAATAGAACCAGCAGGATAGACAGACAGACAGACAGACAGACAAAGAGGGCATTTATTACAGGAATTGGCTCATGTGATTGTGGAGGCAAAGGAGATCCACCACCTGCTGTCTGCAAGCTGGAGGACCAGCAAAGTGAGTGATACAGTTGGACCTGAGTCCACAGGCCTGAGAACCAGGGAGCTGATAGTGTAACTCTCAGCCTGAGGCCAAAGCCCTGAGACACTGTGGGACCACTGGCGTAACTCCTGGAGTCCACAGGCCCAAGAACCTGGAGTTCCGGTGTTTGAGGGTAGGAGAAGATGGATGCCCTAGTTCAAGAAGAGAGAGCAAATACATCTTTTCCTCTTCCTCTTTTTTCTTTCTTTTTTTCCCCCTCTGTCTGGACTCTTAACAGATTGAATGATGCCTGCCCACAGTGGTGAGGACAGATCTTCCTTACTGAGTCTACTGACTCAAATACTAAAATACTAATCTTTTCAAATGCTAACACCCTCCTAGACACACCCAGAAATAATGTTTTACCAGCTGAGTATTCCTTAGCCCAGTCAAGTGGACACTTAAAATTAATGATCACTACAAGGTACCCCTGCTTTCTCCCATGATGACCAGTATTTTGTTATGATAATAGTACGGGTAATAAAAAGGTCAAAGAAAGAAGCTTTGATAGTGTCTACACTAGTTAAGGACACTGCTCAATTCAATTCAGTAATTACTTATTAGTGTCTATATTGTGTGTGGTGCTGTGTTTGGTACCAAAGAGACAAAGTTAAATGAAACAAGACCCCTGACTGCAAGAATTTATAGTCTAATGAGGGAGAGAGAAACATTTAAAAAAATAAACAAATGTCCATGTGACATAAGCAATATCAGAATCACAGAAGTAAAACAGAAGAAGGAATGAGTCATTCTGTCTAGGAGGGAAAGAAAAGAGGAAGTGCCTTCTGAGCAAGGTTTTGAAGGATGAATTAAAGTTCAAAGACAAAATGTGAAGGGACTTCTAGGCAGATGGAACAGCATATGAAAAAATACAGAGACAGGGAGCAGTAGACTATGTGAAGGAAGGCAATAAATTTTGAGTCAGTTACAGAGACAGACAAGGATTGAGATGCGAACAGTCTTGAATCCCATACCAAAGCACTTGCTTGAATTTTGTCCTGTAGATGTCTAAAATGGAAGAAGACGAAACCTGGGACCAACAGGATCAGATTTATATTTTAGAAACTATGCCTGTGGCAGGAAAGAAGATGGAAGAAAGAGTTGTAAGAACAGAAGCACAGAGACTAATACGATAGGAGCCTCTGATACAGGAAACCCTTTTCAAGCCCCCACCTTACTCAATATGATTATCTAAATGGAGAGCTTTCTACTTTCTGTAAAACAAGGAGAGTAACTCATTTTGAGACCAAATTTTTAGATAGCTAAGCCTTTTAAAAATTTGAGTCTGCAAAAAAATAAGGACAATGATTACTTTGAAAGCACGAAGTGATTGTGACACTTAGAAGCATCATTCATGTTCAATAGTGCCTGGCATGTGGTGGGCACTAGATATCTATTAAATGAATTAATTGATTAATTAATTAATATAATTGCCCTTCAGATTGTGTCTTTTTCCTATTATTTACAAATCATTCTTAGCAATTTCTCATTTTTAATAGGAAATAGAGTTAGCTTAAAATACTTAAAAGTAATCAAACTGAATTTATTTAAATTTTTTCTATAAATCAGACTTTTATTTGGTCAGGCTGCCCTTTACCCCAATTAATCCAAATCAGTGAGCTTTTACTGTAATTGAAAGTTGTGCATACTTGCCATTTCTCCTGACCCTCTGAGAGCCTGTAATGGCAATTGGAAAAGTTCCAAGGTGCTGGTACCTTTAGTTTCGCCTTTACTTTTCTAAGAGACAATAGAAGTTTGTATTGTCAAGTTTAAATCTTCTCTCAAAACACCCTCTCCTATCGTCAACATCTCCTTTAGAATTGTTGCTGTTTCTTAACTCTGACTTTACCTAACAAATCCTTAACCAGATATTAAGTATTAATAAATTCCTTCTGTTCACCATCTCCATTAATGCCAACCACCAGCACAGAGCTAGAGACCTCAGTCAGCCTCAGCCTCCCTCTCTCTCACTCAAGCCATCTGTTACCAAGCCTCGTTCAATCTCCTACTGAAGAGCCTCTCAAATCTGTTGTTTCTACTACTCTAACTCTCCTGCCACTCCCTAACCTCAGACTCTCACCATTTCTGGCCCAGACTGATGTCATGAACCTCTTTCCAAAGGCTTCCTACCCCCAATATCATGGCCCTCCAATCCTTCTAGAACCACTGTCCACTGTATTTCTTCTCTCACATGCAAATCTAATTGACTTCTCTTAGTGAATTTAAAATCTTTCAGTGGACCAGGCACAGTGGGACATGCCTGTAGTCCCAGAACTTTGGGAGGCTGAGGAGGGATGATCACTTGAGCCCAGGAGTTCGAGGCTGCAGTGAGCTATGATTATACCATGGCACTCCAGCCTGGTTGACAGAGTGAGATCCTGTCTTTAAAAAAAATTAAATAAATAGATAAAATCCTTCAGTGGTTCTCCACTGCCCACAAGCCCCAAAACCCTACCTTTTTAGCATGGCCCAAATAGCCCTTTCCCATGTGGTCCCCAAATCCTTTTCACATATTTTTATACCTCTGTACTTTTGCACATCATCTTGCCTGAAGCCTGAAATTTTCTCTGCCTATTCCCCTTCTTCAATCAGCAAATGCACATATATTCTTCCAAGATGACCTAAGGAACTGTCATCTAATGGTTAGGAGCAAGGACTTCAGTGTGTTTAAACCTAGGTGTGAATCTAGCACTGTTTCCAGCTGCATCCTAGCTCCACCACCTCCTGGCTTTAGGACCTGGGGCAAATTACTCAGCCTTCCTGTCCTCAGTAAAAGGAGACACATTTAAAACAGGATATTGTTGTGAGGATTAAATGGGATAAAGTCTTTAAGGTGCTCCATACAGTGCTTGCAATGTAGCGACTGTGAACTCAATGGCGACTATTATTTTTCAATGTCAGCTCCTCTCTGAGGTTCTCTTGTACTCCAACCAATCACCATTTCCTCAAGTTGGAATTGATGGATTCTTCTCCTGTGCTCTCAGAATGCTTTGTATATACTTCCAAGCATTTACCTTATTGTAGGATGCCTATTTCTTTGATAATAGTTATAGTTAACCATTTATTCACCACTATGTATGTGTGTCACTTTTGTAAGCCCCTTACATGTATTATCTAATTTAATCCTTGGAAACTCCATGAGGGAGGTATGATTCTATTATTATTATACATGGATATTAGTGAGGAGGAAACTGAAACCAAAGCAAATAAGCAATTTTCCCAGTGTTCATCTGCTAGGTTGTAGCAGAACCAGGATTTGAAACCAGGCAGACTTGCTTAGAACAAACACATTCCCTTAACCACCACATAGTCCATTGGAATACAACCTCTTGAGTACAGAAACCATGTCCCTCTCATCTCTCTGTCTTGAGTACATGCACAACTTCTACAGACAATTATGAAGCTTATTATGAGCTTCTGAAGAGCTCTTGGAACCCAGTATCTGGCTGCCTTTGACTCAAGATGTATGAAAACCCAGGCACAAAATTCATCCATTCAAACTTGGTTTGTTCTTCTCTTTCCATCAGCAAACCCAGTTCTTCTGCTTTGGTCCAAGAGAAGTGCAGGGAATCTTATACTAAATGTGGCCCAGTGCCCTGCCTGTTCTACAAGGGAGGCCATGAAGGGAGATTTCTGTGAGATAAGAAGTTACTTCAAAAGCAAAGGACCATACCCAGTGTGCATTCAGGCTTTGTATATACTTTGTCCTGTGGATGAATACAAAATTGTAATTGACAAGGTAGTCTTGAAGAATCCTTTGTTACTATGGAGAATATTTTTCCACTGTTAATTTACCAAGTTTAAGAAAGATAATTCTGGAGAGAGTATACCTTCATATTTACACTCAGAGAGATGGGCATAAAGAAGTATTTTTTTTTAAGTCTTTAGTGGGAAACAGCATACTTCTGAAATGTTAAGTTTTACCATCTAAAATTACATTGCATTTGATATGGGAATAGGGTTTTATATAAGGCCCAGATATACATTTCATCATCTATTTCAGCTAGCTGTGCTCTGACTTCTATTTATAAAGTAGGTGAATATAAAATTACCCAGGATTGCTCTGTGTAGTTTAAAACATTGTGAGCCTATGTATTTTGGGTAAAATTTGCATCCGTTTTGTGAGCATCACTCAATAAATCTCTAATTTAAACACACAATGGCTTCATACTTGCCTGAGCTCTTGCTGGGTCTGAGGTCGGATCATCCACACGTACATATTCAGAGCATTTCATGAACTATATGGTGTCGGCAGGTCATTAATAAAAACTGAAAAAGTAAAAAGCCCCATAATTAGCTCCTGAGGTAACTTTGAATGTAACATTTTCACCTCAGATTCAACACCATTAAACAAAATGACTGGGGTTTATTCACTAATGTAGCCTGAGAACCATTCCACTATAGTTAAACTTTGCCAAATTGAGAGACACTCAAATAGCAATATGTTGTGATTCATCGAATCAAAGGCCACAGACAAATCAATAGAGATAGTTGCAGCATAAAAAATGATAATGAACAAATGTAACAATATCACCAAGGTTACCTTGAGATGAGCAAAGAAGTGGTTTAAAACCATTGCTAAAAAAAGGGTTGATACATCAGCCCTGAATAGAAAACTTATTAAGTTTTTAGCAGATTTAGGAAATATTAAAATGAGGCAAATAAGTAACCACTGGGAGAAAATTATTTATCAAGATATAATGTGAGGGTCTGGTCTTTTAATATTATAAGCAACCTGAGATGTGACAGACCTACTAGCAATAGGTTAAGAAGGGCTGAAGATGGCCATTATAAAGGAGAGGAATAAACCAACCCAATGGGTACTATGAACACTATTTGGTTGATGGGCATACCTATAGCCAGGAATCAAACATTACAAAAATGACCCATACAACCCAAAACATTTGTACCCCCTTAATATTTTGAAATTTTAAAAAATTAAAAAATGTACAAATTTTTAAAAATTAAAAATAAGCAAATTCTAAGGAGAAAACAGAAACCCAGTACACGAAATCAGTGAGCCAATACATATTTATTTTTAAAATCTTGAAGAAACTTGTTAGTTAAATGACAGATAAAGAAATAAAGGATGTGAATTAGTCTAATTCTTTCCTTATTTTAACTCTATTTGATTATCTATCTTTGAACAAAACCCAATCCCTGGAAGAGATTACGATGTTTACCTGAATTACTCAAGAGGCTCATTGAATAATGTGTTTGCATAATGAATACATTAGCAAGTTATCAATAAGCAACTCTCGTTGCTTGTTCAAATAAAAAGCATTACACTGATGTACACTTAAATTCGTGCTTTAGACAGTTGATAGGAAACATCCTCATGTTTTTTTCCAATGGTAAAAGTCTAAAATCGTAAAGCTAGAAGCTGCCTTTAAGAATTAGTCTAAGCCTACCATCAGTCACTTCCTTCTTTTACAGTACCTATTTCTCAATATATTAGAGAATTAAAATATCAGTTAACTTTCTGTAAGTATTTTTTAAACATTATTTCAAATAGTAACAACAGTGGCAAATTTCACCCAATATTTAGACATTTTTTTAAACCACAAAATCACTGTATGAAAAACAACTAAATCATAAAGCAAATAAACCTGCTTTAAAAAAATAAAGGTTGAATTTAAGGTTGTTCAGGAATCTGAATGTTAAACTCTTAGGAAAAGGCCACGAGAAGTTAGAAATTCATATCTTCTAAATTGTGAGATTATCATTTCTACATAAAATAAGAAATTTCCATAATTTGCTTTGTGTTTTAGCAACGTAGGATAAAAAGTAATTTACTACCTAAAAGAAAGTTTATAGAATGTTTTGATTGTGAGCAGCTAAACTAACATGTAGTTTTTAGAAATCATTATTTCACTTAAAACATGTACAAACATGAATTTCTCAACGCTTTGACCTTGGAAGCCCGGTTGGATGTTCACATTGGTATGGTTTTTAGGGAATTCATACCCCTAACCAGGCCTAAACAGAAAAAAACGATTTAAAGACTTTCACAAGAAGAATAGATGTGTTTGTTTAAGAAGTCAAAAGAAAAGTTTTGTAACTATTATGAGTCTGGATGATCATTCAAATGATGACCATAGTGAACTGTTACAATTCCAGTTAATGGCATGGCTTCTATTCACCGTCACAGAATCTGGGGCAATAAGCTTCCTTTTGTGTTGCTATACAGTCCATGGCTACCTGATAGCTTCTGAATTATTGATTGTTTTCAGTAGAGCCCAATTTAGAAAGGAAACCCTTTCGTTAGGACCATTTTATTTTAACCTCGAAAATTCACATAGAAATAGGCAATTTTGTTACAGTGTAGAAAACAAAGACAATGCTCTAGCATATAATTGACTGACCCTTGACCTGAGCGGGACCGCCTGAGAATGCGGTTTATTTAACTTACTGAATTTTGCCTTTGAAACTAATACTTTTAAACGATAGACTTTAAAGTCCCTACTCCAGACTGCGGAGTTTTGCAAACTGCATGGCTGAAATTACTTGACAGCAGTGGTTCTTGATCATTTGAGAGACACAGAGCTCTTTGACTACCTAATAAAAGCCTCAGACCCACTCTTTGGAACACAAGTGTGTAAATACAAATTTTTGCACACGATTTTAGGGTCAAGGTCTACCTCATTGAAGTCTATGCACTGATCCTTGCTCTAGGCTAAGTCAGCAAAATTTTAAAACTTTCTTTTTCAACTAAATACTATCACATTATTTTAACTATCATGGCACTTGGATGACATTTTAAACGTATGCTGGCTTTCATACAATTTCCTTCCTTCTGCTTTATTTGCTAAACATTTAAAGAAATGATACAAGGTGTTTTGCTCAAGGATCTATGTATTAATACAATGATACATAAGCATCATTCTATAGATGTGAACTTTTAAAATATACCTTCTCTGGCACTGTAAATACATAATTTCACTGAGATACAAAGAATCAAGGGCAGAAGGAAAGTAGAATTTTGGTAGATTTCACTTAATGCATCAGGTCTTTCAGACATGAAGAAATTGGCACAAATTTTAGAGTATATGCTATCCACCTATCTATATTAGTCTGGCCAGGCATGAAATGATTTCAATTTATCTAGAAAACTCCTGTAATAAACGATAATGTCACCACAAAGAAGATTCCCTTCCTGAGCTTCTGACTTTTCTAAGCCAAATTATAATAGCAGCATCCACATCAGAAAGATTTGAGTATGTCTTACTCTCCCTAACTTGCAAATTTAAACAACTACAGGAAAAGGGTAACCAAAGAGCCTCTCCATCTGTCTAAATACTAGATAACCAGCAGCAGAATCTATCAAAATCTCTGGACTCAAGAATTATCTAGGGCATTATTCTAGCACTAGCTTTGTCCCGGCATGGATGCATTAATCAAAACAATCAACCAACAACTATTAATACTTATTGAGTGTTTTCATGCTAGGTACTGTGCTTAAGAATGAGTTACTACCAATAAAACAACTAGGACACTGCCTACTCATTGTAAGCACTCAATAGATGTTAACAATTATTATCATTAGGTCATAACTCCCGCACTCAAGGAGCTATAGTCTGGTGAGGCATTTAAAATAGAGTGTGGTAAGCTTATGATGGAAGTACAGTCATCCCTACATATCCACAGGGGACTGGTTCCAGGATCCCTGGGGTACAACAAAATGTGTGGATGTTCAAATCCCTTATATAAGATGGCATAATATTTGCATATAACTTACATATTCCATCCCATATGCTTTAAATCATCTCTAGATTACATATACTTAATACAATGTAAATGCTACGTAAATAGTTGTTATATTGTTTTTATAAATTGGTATTATTTTATATTATTGTATTCTTTTTTTCCAGATTTTTTTTATGTGAGGTTGGTTGAATCCATGGATGTAGAAGCCAAGAATGTGAAACCCATGGATGTAGAGGACTGACTACATGTATAAGTGCCGCAGAAACCAAGTGGTAGGCTATGGAAGTCCTTCTAGTGAGTCATGGAATGTTTCCCAGGAGAGAAAGAGCTCTAGTGAGCTAGACAAATCTGAAGGGAGGTGTGGCCTTCTAGGTAGGCAATTATATACACAAAGCATGACACATCACATATTTAGGTAACTATAATAATTTAGTATGGTTGGAGCAAAAATTACACGTAGAACTTTTTGACAGAGATGAGCCCAGAAAGGAATGAAGAGGCCGATTATGACAGGTTATTAAGTGCTAAGCTAAGTTTTATTGTGAATGTCATTGAGAGTTACTTAAAAGACTTTAACACAGCAGAGTTCTCCCACTATTAGAGGTATAATTTTGATTCATTCACTGAACGTTTGTCAGGCTTTGGTTTTCTCATATAAAAATATGAATGGACAGAGTCCATGGTTGTTCAGGTCTCTTCTAGCCTGATATTTTTCTTTTTAATGATTTCATTGTTCTTGTGTTAAGAATGACCAAAATGAATGGATGATTCAAAAGTTTTCATTTTGCAGTAGCCAAATATTACCATAGAGAGACCATTGTATGACTTTTGAAATTTATATTTAGCTTATCTAGATAAATAAATAAACAAATCACTTTCTGATTTTGCCTTATGCCTTTTGTTCTATAGGTATATAAAAAAGCTTTCAAAAATTCCAGATATCTCCTTCAAAATAGTGATCAAAATGCATTTGCAGGCCCACTTGTAATTTGCATAAGATATTTTTCTGTTTGTAATTTGAAAAAGGAGGAAAAAACACAAATTATTGCTCAATCATTAACACAGTCAGGTACCACTTCAGTGGCTGATATTCAATCAGCCGATTAAAATCATCTAGTCAGTTACCTTATGATTTTCCAATTTTATAGTCAGATCAGTTGGAGATGCAAGTAATTAATACATATCTAAATTATCAAGTTTTAGTTTTGTAGTGTGTATCACTAAAATTCTAATTTTGATTGACAAGTATAAAATTTAACTTTTCTTTCCAAGACTTAAGTATTTCAATTATTTTATTAAAATTAAAATGACTCCTTATATGCCTCATTCATGCCTCAAATGAACACATGGAACCTGATGAAACTGTTATAAGTATATTCTGGCCACCCTCCTCTACATTCTTCCCGTGATCATTTGTATTGCTTGAAAAATAGAACCAATCAACCAAAACCAACCAGAAAAATTGTTAGGTTTTGTGGTAGTAGAAGATAGGTGGAAGCTGTAAGAACATGATATTGCAAAGATGAAAGTTTAAAAGCAAATTAACAGAAGATAAATGTCAGCTTAATCATTCCTCTTTCTCATGTATCTGTGAGTAAAACTCTTCGTTCTTCCTTAAGGATTTACCCTTAATCTACTGCTGTTCTGACCTCTTCACCTAACTCCCCATTCCCTCATTGGAAGGATCAACTTCAAGAGTCAAGTTTGAGTGAATTTTGTATTCTGTTGGACTGTATTCTCTCCCTTCTCCACCTTTCAAAGTCAAAAGCTTTGAGGCCAAACCAAGTATGTTTAGGCTGGTCATATGCATTTTCTCTATTGTTTCTGCCTTCTAGCACATTCTTCCACGCCATCTTCTGTATTAGAACACTCTTTGTTTTCACCACTTGGCTTTCTGCCAAGCTTTCCAACTATGACTTTCTTAAAATTGCTACTTTTTGGAAGACTTTCATCACAACTTGAGTCTAAATATAAGTGCTACAATAGAAGGCCCTTTATCTGGTAAATGTCACCAGCTCTTTCCATTTTATTTAGTTCTCCATTTTTTCTTCATTTTTTTTTTCTTCATTTATATTGAAGTATCAGTGGTAAAGATAGATTGGTGTATTTGGAGTCTGGCTTTCTACAATGCTGGTCTGGGCTCTAATCCTCCCAAGCAGATTGAGGAGAAGATTGTGAGTCATGCTCACCCTCATCCCAGCATGTCACATAACAGGATCCTCCTAAGCTTATGTCCAAATGCTCACGTCTGCACCCAGCCTCCTCAGACCGTGGTGCCAGCAGCTACATGCTCAGCTATAAGATGAGCAGTGTGGATATGGAGTGCCCCTCTATAGCTAGTTCTAGCTCAGACTAGGTTCTTATTTGGAAATACGTTTTCCCCAAAGTTTCTTTATCTCCTTTACATGACTTTTTCTCAAGAAGATAAAAATGTGCTTAAGTAACTGCAGAGTAACTCAAATGGGATCCCCAGGAAACCAATCCCTGAACTCTTTTGCCAGCTTATTATGGAGTTTCCCATGGGACCGCTTTCAAGATCATGCACAGATGCTGTAACAACAGAAAGCCTATCCTTTGGGAGTTTATGTGAGTCCATTACTCTAGGAACTAGGGACATATCCCATAAGCCACTTGCTGCCAATGTAAAGTCCCTTGTCTATTCAGCCCTCTCAGAACTTACCTGCCCTCTCAGAACTTACTTGCCTGATAATAGACATGTGTATGTGTTTTTTCTCCCTTTGAGGGCAAGAACTTTGTCTTAGGCAGCTCTCTGCTCTCCACAGTCTATTCCAATGGTATACAGTATACTTTAGTTGCTCATTAAATTTGTTTAAAACAATTATATAGAAAACTGAGGACTAATATAAAGGTCATGCATTTCCTGTTCAAAATATAGGTCATCCATGAAAATAACCTAAAGGAAAGAGAAATCCATTATTGTCATGTTACCAAACCAAACTAGGGTCCACTTGCCCAGTGCAGCAGCAGAGCCAGACACTGAAGCTGAGAGTTGCAGTGGGAGAAAGAGGTGTTTTTATTGCATGGCACCATACAGGGAGAATTGGTAGCGAACACTTAAGATCTGAACTCCCTAATGGCTTATACACAAAAGTTTTTAAAGGCAGGGGTCGGGTGGGGGCAGGATGGCTGACTAGAGACATTGGTCAGCAGATCACCCCAAGTAGGAGAAAAAGATTCACCTGAGAAAGTGTAGCCCAGGAGAAATACTGAGGGAAAGGTGCCAGAACCTACCATTACTGGAGATCCCACAGGCAACAGTTGTGGAGCAGAATAAGAAGGAGCAAGATTTTGGCAGAGATTGACCCCCAAGGGATTTGGAGCCACACAGAAAAGGTAGGTGGGAGTGTTTATTTTTCCTCCCCTCACACCTGTGGCAGTTTTCCAGCTCCCAAATCTGTCAAAGAGTGCTTCTGCCCTGACAAATCCAAGCACTGTTGTCATCAACAAACTGAGAGCTTCCTGGAAACAGAAAACATCGGGCTGTGCGACCGTGTAGGGTTGCTTCTCTCCAACACAGACCTGAGCAGAAACAGTGGGTGCCATATTGCCTGCACACACACGGGGTACCTCTATCCTACAGGGGAAACCACACCCCCTCAGTCTCCCAGCACCCACTTGGACTGTGGCAACCACAGAGGAACAGGGAGACACAGAACAGCAGTATTCCTGGAGTCCTTACCCACAGGGTGGGATGCCCCAGGGGGTCTGGGAAGCGCTGTGAAAGATTTTTAGGACAGAGGAAGGCAGAACACACACTCTCCTGCACCAGAGAGCCCCCTGGCTCATGATCTGAAGTTGTCTGCACCCCTGTGAGTGGAGACACTCCCCACCACTCAGGGCCTTTTCCTCCTCCTTCCCTCTCCCACCCACTGCTGCTGAGGTAGCCATGGCTGAAAGGCTGTTTCTGCTGGGGACTGGGGTGGGGGGAGGGGGTTCTACAGGGAACAATTAAGCCAGGGCACTTGGAAGTGGCTGCTCTGCCTTTGACAGAGCACCTATCACACCTAGGCCAACAGTTTCCTCTCAGGACCAGTGAGGGCTCCACAGGGGATGATTAAACCAGGGCACTTGGGAGCAGATGCCCTGCCTCTGACAGAGCTCCTATCACACCCAGGCTTCCACAGAGCTTAGGGCTTATTCCTTTCTATCCAAAAAGCCACAGCAAGTACTTTTGTGTGCCCCAAGGACAAAAGCTACCACCTCCCCTGAGGGAGGGTAAGGCTATCAGTGCTCTTCCCCAGCTGCCTGTCTCTTCTGGGAGGAGCTTGCCTTCCCTGAAGCCAAGTCCCTGGCACAACCACACCTTCCCTGCTGGAGCATTTTAGCCACAGCCTACAGCCAGTCTGGTAGTCCTGCACACAGTAGGTTGAAGTGTCTCCACTACCTCTGCTGCAGCTGGGCCAGAGTGGGAGTTAGGAATCTGGGTGCTTTTCTGCCCCTGAAGGACAGAGAGGGAGGCATGAGTGGCTTATGTGTCCCATAGCTGCCTGATTCTGTTAATCTTGTCAGGAGGGGCCCACCCCTGCTGTCACAGGCTCACAGTGCATCTTCCCTTCTCCTGCCTGAGCATTTTTCTAGAGCAGGAGAGTACCCACCCCTCACTATCACAACTAGTGCCTGAACTCAGGGAGGTTTGAGGGCTAGTTTGCCAGCCCAGTTTCAGTCTAGTCCCCCCAAGGACTCAAGCATGCTATCCAGGGGCCTGGAAATGGGGGATTACCTAACCTAGCCCACCATCACTGGAACCTGAACACTCTCCCAGGGATCTGAGGTCCAACAGACCCAAAATGCCAGCAACATCATAGTGGGTACCTACCTGCATGAGCTGAAAGGCAATGTACCTCTCCCTCTCTACACTGAGCAGCAGAGGAGAACGGGTGAACTGTAAAACTATCTCTTTTGAGCTGAGGGGAGAGATTCCAGATGAGAAGGAACCAGCATAAGATCTCTGGCAATATGCAGAAACAGGCTGCTTTGATAGTCCCAAAGGATCACACAAGCTCTCCAACAATGGACTCCAACCAAAAGGAAATTTTTGAAATGTCAGATACAGAATTCAAAATATGGATCACAACTAAGCTCAACGGGATTGAAAAGGTTGAAAACCAACACAAAGAAACCAGAAAAATAATTCCAGACGTGAATGAAAAATTCACTAAAGTGGTAGATACTTTAAAAAATAATAACAGAACTTCTGGAAATGAGGTAGTCACTTAGGGAATTTCAAAATACAGTGGAAAGTTTTAACAACAGACTAGAAAAAGCAGAAGAAAGAATTTCAGAACTTGAAGACAAGGCTTTCCAATTAACCCAGTTAGTCAAAAATGAAGAAAAAGGAATCAAGAAAGTCTCCAAGAAATATGGGATTAGGTAAAATCCCTAAACATAAGAATTATAGGTATCCTTGAGGAAGAAAAAGAAAAAGCAAAAAGTATAAAAAACCTATCTGAGGAAATAACAGAGGAAAACTTCCTTGATCTTGCTAGAGATTTAGACGTCCAGCTACAAGAAGGTCATTGAACAGCTGGAAGATTTATTGCAAATAGGACATCATCAATGCACCTAGTAGTATGCCAGTAGGGTTGGGTTCTTGGTGAAAACTCTCTTTCTAGCCATCTTTTCACTGTAGCCTCACATTCAAAGAGAAAGAGAGGAAGCAAAGTCAAAGTGAAGGAGAAAATCCTACAAGCTGTGAGATGAAAGCATCAAGTAATTTACAAAGGAAAACCCAACAGACTAACAGCAGAATTCTCAGTAGAAACCTTACAAGCCAGTAGAGATCAGTGCCACCCTTAGTCTTCTTAAACAGAATAACTGTCAGCCAAGAATTTTGTATGCTACAAAATTAAGTTTCATAAATAAAGGAGAAATAAAATATTTCCCAGACAAGAAAACATTAAGGGAATTTGTCACCAACAGACCTGCCCTACAAGAAATGCCCAAAAGTTCTCTAAACACAGAAAAGAATTATCTATCTTAAAAGTAAAAACGCACAGGTCCTATAAAACAGTAACACAAGGGAGAATGAAAAGCAACTAGGCAACAATCAACTTGATGACTGGAACAGTATTTCACTTATCAATATTAGCATTGAAGGTAAATGGTCCAAATGACCCAATTAAATGATACAGGTTGACAGAAAGGATAAAATAACATAACCCAAATAACTGCTATCCTCAAGAAACCCATTTAACTCATAAAGAGTCTCACAGACTCAAGGTAAAGGGGTGGAAAACAATGTTTCACATGAATGGAAACCAAAAGCAAGCAGGAGTAGCTATTCTTATATCAGATAAAACAGACTTTAAATCAATAGTAAAAAAAAAAAAAGATGGTCATTATACAATGATAAAGGGATCAATTTAACAAGAAGATATAACAATCCTAAATATATATGCACCTACCACAGGAGATTCCAGATTCATAAAACAAATATTACCAGACCTAAGAAATGAAATAAACAGCAAAATGATAGTAGCGGGAAACCTGAACACTGCACTGACAGAACTTTAGACAGCTTTTCCTGTGGTGAGCAATGGTTAGCAAAATTTACCACAGAAAATTCCAAATCTTGATTTGTGGCCAAATGGAAAATAGTCTCATGAGTCTGAAGGATATTAGGGCTGGCATGAATTTTGTTATCCCATCTATGGCTCGACTGGGCTGTCTAAAATCCCCTATCTAGAGTGGGGTTGCTCGATTTAACACATAAAAACACAAAATGCCCAGTTAAATCTGAATTTCAGATAAACAATAGATTTTTAAAATATAAGTATGTTTCAAATATTGCATAGTATCTACTTATACTAAGTAAACATTCACTGTTTATCTAAATTTAGCAGGATGTCCTGTAATTTATCTGACAACCCTAGTCTGGCGAGAACTCCAAATTCATCTAAATCAGAAGACAGGTGACTTCACTGACGTCAGAATGGGAAAGTTACCAGCGGAGGGCAAACTATTTAAGAATGACTATCTTGTTTTGAAAAGTCCCTTCATCCATATAAAAGAGATGGAGAAATCTTTGATACAACGTAGGACTCTGAAATGCTCTTTTCTTCTCTTCTTCTTTCTCCTCCCCCTCCTTTCTTCTTTTTAACTTAGTGCTTATAATTGTTTTCCTTCCTTCCCTCCTTCCTTCCCTCCTTCCCTCCTTCCTTCCCTCCTTCCTTCTTTCCTTCCTTCCTTCCTCTCCTTGTCTTGGATATATTGAGGTAAGTGTGACTCACACATAGGGGACATGAAGCAATGGAAGAGTATCCTTTTGCAAGGCAATATTTTGTTTTAAGGAAATAGCTACTACAACCTGAAGTTGGGGACTATAAGAGCTTTTGATGGTAGGAAATTGAAAATGAACGCAGAGAAAAGGGATTTTGAAAAGTGGAAAAAAATTGTTCCTGTAAGCCATGAAATTATTCTAGGATGGCTTACATCCAGTCTTTCCTCCTCATTGTGGCGATTGTAGGATACATGAAGTTTTAGAGTGTTATCTCGTTCATAAAGAAGTTGGACCTCTTGAACTGCCAGCACTTACACTGGTTAGCTCTAAAAATATGTAGTATCTCCTGACACTGCATGCCTTGCTCTTTCAATTTCACAAAGGCAGCAAAATCCAAGGATTTCGGTTGTTCTGTGTTTGTAAAAAGCTATACCTTTGGAGCCAGGCAACATGTTTTTATTTTTCAAGTAACCACTTTTCTCCTGGATAGTAACATCTTTTTAAAAAGTATTAGCATCAGATCCCACCCAACCTATGCCTAGTTTGGAACTGAAGGTTGTCTTGTCATCCTGTTGGTCAATAATTCTAAACTGCAAAGTCTATACCTGCAGGAGGACTGTCATAGTCAGTTTGGTCTGCTATAACAGAATACCATAGACTGGGTGGCTTAAACAACAAACATTTATTTCTCACAGTTCTGGAGGCTGAAAGTCTAAGATCAGGGTGCCAGTAGGGTTGGGTTCTTGGTGAAAACTCTCTTTCCAGCCATCTTTTCACTGTAGCCTCACATTCAAAGAGAAAGAGAGGAAGCAAACTGTCTTGTCTCCTCCTATATGGGCACTAATCCCATTATGAAGATGCCCTCATGGCCTAATTAGTTCCCAAAGGCCTCATCTCCAAATACCATCACATTGGGGACTAGGGTTTTTCAACATGTGAATTTTGGAGGCTCATGGAGTCCAGTTAACTCTCTGGAGTTCTATAGAGCTGTGCTGTAGCCAGTCTACGCAGCACGTACGGAAACCTCATCAACAACACACATTCCCTCTCCTCTGCAGTCCCTTACCCTGCAGAGCTGTTGCATGTTGGTTTCCTTCCAATTTTAGTTATTTTCACTTTTATTTCTTTACATTGTCATATCCTTCTTATTTTTAATCTACAGAATTGTTCCCCAAAATTTGACTATATTTTTATTTGGGACTTTTAAAATTCACCTGGCTTAAAAACAAACAAACAACAACAACAACAAAAAAAAAATGGTGAAAAGGATGTGTAGATGAGATAAAAGTGATAACTATGAAGCTAATTCAAGTCCTAGGTTAGAGAGGCTGGATTTCTCTTTTTATCTAGTTAAACCAACAGTGATATTTTTAAGCCCCCCATTATCATTATTTATTTTTCAGGGACTATAGAAAAGGTAAACCCATTACCATTTCTCCCAGAATTCAAATTCTGACTTTGAAACCTTCAAGCTAAACTAGTAGACCCATAGGCTAAAGTCTCCTGGATAACAAATCTTCCCTGAGGCTCAACACAGCTGACCTGCTGGCACGGCATTGTCTTCTCATATTATGTTTTTAAGGGAATCCTTGGGTAAATCTCTGCCCAGGGACTAAATATCCAAGCTCCTGACATTCAGTGATTTTTCCTTTCTAAGGAAGGAAAGACTATAGCCATTTTTACAGCTGAAATCACTGTATCCATCCCTGTGAAATATCTGCACTGAGGGAGAATAAATAACATGTGAAAATCACTAGCTTAAATATAAATTTCTCTAATCTACTGAAAAAGGACTTGGCCCTTTTGTTTGAGGTCAAATGAGACTTTGCCTGAGAGTAGGACTTGAAGGAGACATTTTATTTTTAAAAGACCGAGTGGGACTGGAGTGAGGACTGAGATTAAGTGACTTCCTTTGCTTGCTGAATAGTGGCAAATGGTGGCCCCAAGTTAGGGGCTTGACTGTAGACTGAGGGCACCACTCTGTTCTCCTCCATCTTTAGTTATGGCTTAGCCGCACCGGACAGGGAAGTTCCCATCAGCAGTCAATAGGGCTTGAGCACATTGATAAAGTATCTATTAATAAATACTACATGGCAATGCATACAACCAAGAGGAAGTGTACATAAATTCATTGACTGTCTTTTTCACACTTTGGACCTGAAAATATTTTTTTCTATATATGAGTAAAAGAGTCTAAACATCATCTAACCCAGAGAAGGAAAGTTTCTTAATTTTTAAAATCCTAAATCAATTTTAGTGCCCTTAAAGAGACTATACATGACCTCATTACCATCTGTTCTACACAGGGAACCCCAAGCACACTGACTGAATAAAGGATGCAGAGAGTGAAATGTACCATCAAAGCAGCAACACTCAATGTTATAACTTAGGTTTATCTTCAGTCAACCAAAATACCATGAACCTTCCAATAACACCCATTAAATGCAGCTACATTAGGGAGTCTACAGTCAAACTAATAGATCATGTTATATCATCCTTCCAGCAAAACTAGTTTTTTTAAATGATTAACTTCCTTAAGTGTATAGATTTCCCTCAACCCCCTTTTCTTAGAGAAGAAAATTTTGACAAAGCCAGAGATTATCCTCAAAAATCTTTTAGAATTGAGAAAAACGCAAGTAAAGTAATCAATCAGAAGCCTAATTTGATAATCTAGGCATGTCTAGAAGTCTAGGAACTAAAGAATGGGGCACCTCAATCATATATGATTAGAAATCTCAACTTCTATAGAAAGAATCCTCAAAATCACTGGTAAACTGGCTATTCCCTGTAATCATTTACTCACATATTATTGTGGGTTCAATTGTGTACCCCAAGAAGGTAAGTCCCAACTCCTAGGACCTCTGAATGTGGCCTTATTTGGAAACAGGGTTTTTGCAGAGGGAATCAAGTTAAAATAAGGCCATTAAGGTGGGCCCTAATCCAATGTGACAGGTGTCATATGAGAAGAGGAGATAGAGACAGGCACATCAGGAGATGCCATGTGATGACAGAGGCAGGTTCAGGAGCGCTGAAGCAGCAAGGCAAGGAAGGCCAAGCATGGATGGCCCCAGTAAAGCTAGGGAGGGACCAGGAAGGGTTCTACCCAGAGCTCAGAGGGAGCACAGCCCTGCCGATATCTTGATTTTGGACTTCTAGCCTCGAGAACTGTGAAGCAATACATTTCTGTTTTTTAGGCCATACAGTTTGTGGAACTTTATTATAGCAGTCCTAGGAAATGGATATACCTGCTTAAGAAATAATAAAATAACTTTAAGGGCAGTTTTGAATCCTTAATAAATGAGTTGATTATACATGGATTAAGCCTTTACTGATATAATATTATCACCTACTCAAACTCCCATTCATTCTGCCCTGAGGTCCCCCAGGAACAGAACCTCCTCACCTTTTCGCTCCAATGCCTGCATGCTTGCAGTCTGACGGTCACGACGCTCAACAGTTTACATATATTGTGACACTTAATCCTTACAGTAGCACTCTAAGATATGCATTATTTTCCCTGCTTTGCAGATTTAAAAAATGAAGGTTGGAGAGGTTAAACAAGTAACTTGCCCCAGGTCATAAAGCCAGTAAGTAGAGAACTGTGATTTAAACCAGGTCTGTTTGATATTCATTTCCAGGCTCTTAGCCATAATGCTTATTGATTTTATTTCACACTTTGTCCAACAATGTTTAACCTCTTCAAATGTTCTTCTCTGTTCATGATATAGAACATTGTTTTAAATTCAGGATGAGGAGAAAAATCAGAATCATCTCATGGGACACTTTTTTAAAACTTGCAACCCCCTTAAAAATATTAACACAGAACTTCAAATCCTTTCTCTCTCCCTCTCCTTCTCTCTCTCAGTCTACAAAATCTCATGACCCCTTCCCTTTCTCAAACTAAATACCACCCACCTGTCCTTCAAGTGTCATTTCAAATGTTATTTACCCAGTGATCTCTCTTTGATGTCACAGTCTAGTGGGGGGCAGTAATAACACAGCCTCACAACCTCTATTTCTCCTGCGTGCCACCTATCACAACTAAAGTGAATCATTATTTGGGGAGCAGGATCGGCCTGCTAACAGGTCTAAGGACTGCTAGCGCGATTCACATGGAGGTCTGGCTGGCTGTCAGTTGTACTAATTCCATTGTGCTAAGATTGGGAAAATGCGTAGACTAGGCTGCAGCAGCCTGGCGAAGCTGTGAGTGATCAGGAAGGAGTGTATTCGTGTTTGAGTGCACTCTCAGTGCTGTCCTGTGCCATCATGTCATACATTTCTAAAAATGTGGTGGTTCGGTTGAAGGGTCCTGGTTATGTCCAGACTAGACCATGTGCACAGCTGCTCTTATCTTAGCTATTGAAGGCTCTGGTTGGAGGGAGGTAACTGATTCTAGAGAACTGATGTGACCCTCTCTCACTCGGTGTTATCATCTACAACTGAGGCACCTACAAGTTTATATCTCCATGATGGGAGTTTATTGACATTCTTTCTCTCTGCCACCCAATGTCTGCCTACACTGATTTTCTTTCTGAATTCTGCAGAGAAGTAAATCTTGTTTAATTCCCCAGGTGATGTTAACTCTGTAAAATAGGCCGGGCGCGGTGGCTCACGCCTGTAATCCTAGCACTCTGGGAGGCCGAGGTGGGCGGATCGTTTGAGCTCAGGAGTTCAAGACCAGCCTGAGCAAGAGTGAGACCCCACCTCTACTAAAAAAAATAGAAAGAAATTATATGGACAGCTAAAAATATATATAGAAAAAATTAGCCGGGCATGGTGGCGCATGCCTGTAGTCCCAGCTACTCGGGAGGCTGAGACAGGAGGATCGCTTGAGCTCAGGAGTTTGAGGTTGCTGTGAGCTAGGCTAACGCCACGGCACTCACTCTAGCCTGGGCAACAGAGTGAGACTCTGTCTCAAAAAAAAAAAAAAAAAAAAAAAAAAAAAAAAAAACTCTGTAAAATAAATTACTGCATTTCCCAAGACCTAGTAAGCATGGGATATTTCTTTCCACAATTAAAATTGTTCCTTTAGAGTGAAGGAGGATGAAATATTAAATATAAAACCAATCTTCTAACTTTTCTCAGAAACTCCTAAAAATTTTAACTGTAACAAAAATGGATCATAGAAAACAAATTCCTTCTCTAAGAATTAGGCCTATATGTATAAAATAATGCTGACAGAGGAACATGTAGGCTGATCCTGTTAATCCCAGTAAATGACAAGGAAAATCTCTCATTTCCCTCCATCTCCAATTAGTTATATGCTTTAGTTTATATGTCTTGTCTGATAGAAAGAATAGAGAATAGAAATTGTTTAGGTGTAAGTCCTTAAATTCACAGCCTTTTTGCTCTAAATAGTCTATGCATCCAACATTTGCCATAAATTTCTTTCAGAGATCTAAATGCTAGGATTAGCAAAGGTACTGCCAAAGATCCACTTTACAAATTTCAAGCTGGTGGCCCACAGGCTGCATCTAGTCTATGGATGTATTTAGTTTAGGTTGCAATGTTTTTATTTTTTTTTTTTTTAAAGAGTTTCAATTTCTCAGGTTTTGCTGCAATATTACTGTATGATAAACATAAACATCTATTTCTTATTCACAGGTCTGCCTGTTGGCTGGGGCTCTGCTGGGCTCAGCAGGGATCCACTGGCATCTGCTCGGATTGACTGAGCTTGGAGCCAAACTGCAGGTCAGGTTCCAGTCTGTTCCACGTGTCTCCTCCATCTGGGACTATAGAAAAAGCCTTTTCTGAAGGTAAACGAAGGAGCACAAGAGGGATGGGAAATAAAAGGTGCTTCTTAAAGCCATAGCTCATTTTTTTCCCACATTTCACTGGGCTATCCAAATCACATGGCCAAATCCAAAACCAATGAAGCAAGTGATGTATACTCTATTCTGTTGGCAAGTCCTGAAGAGTTCTATGGCAAAGGGAGTCAACTCACAATTCTACTACAGGGGGAATAAAGAGTTGAGAACAAAGACCCAAACTAGCACAATTGCTAACATTTCAAAATTGGGATGGTTTCCATAAAAACCAGAATTTCCAGATTTTCTTGTAAATTCAGAAGATTTAGTAACATGATCCCAAAGCTCAAAATATAATCTATCTGTATTATTTAATAGTTGAGGTTTTCCTATTAGAGAAACAAAACCAGTAGGATATATATCTAGATATCTAGATATAGATACAGATTTAGATATTGAGAGAAATCTCTAGATTTCTCTCTCTCTCTCTCTCTCTCTCTCTCTCCATATACGAAATACATACATACACATACACACACACACACACACACACATGAGACATATGGACTCATGCCATTATGGAGGCTGAGAAGTCCTATGCTCTGCCATCTGCAAGCTGAGGACAGGAAAGCCAATGGTATAAGGCAGTCTGAGTCCAAAGGCCAGAGAATTGGAGGCCAATTGTGTAAATCCTGGTCTCAGTCCCAAGGCCCAAGAACCAGGACCACTGGTGTCTGAGGGCAAGAAAAAATGGTTGTCCCAGTTCAAGAAAAGAGGGCAAATTCACCCTTTCTCCACATTTTTTCTTCTATTCAGGCCCTCAATGGATTGAATGATGCCCACCCACATTGGTGAGGATGATCTTCTTCACGTAGTCTACTAATTCAAATACCACTTTCTTCTGGAAACACCCTCACGGACACACCCAGAAATAATGCTTTATCAGCTATCTGGGCATCCATTAGCCTAATCTGGTTGATGCATAAAATTAACCATCACAAGTTCACCACTTGTCAACTTAGCACCCATACACATCTCCTTAAACCATACTTAATCTCCAAATAAAGAAAATAAAATGGTCATAATTTCACCTAACATGATAGAACTATTCTATATACAACTGAAACACACTAACCCCTTCCCCAGAAGAGGAGATAAAGTCCTTGAATGATGTTTACTCTTCTGATATCTCTTAACTTAAATACTATTATGTAAAATTAACAATACTTAAATACTGATATAAAGTCAACATGTCTTATGTTACACAATAAGGAAATAAGAAAGTAAAAAGAACAAAGATATTTACTTAATATGTGTATATATACATGCAAATGTTTTCATAAGAATATAGGAAGGAAATACTATGACAATTACAGTCCTCATTTCTGTAACTGGTCATGTAGTTATACTGATATTCATAACTACCTTTTCCTACTACATTCTGTATTCACTTTGCCTTCAGCAACCATCTCAGCTGGCCACACTGGACCGATAGAACTAGGACCCCCGAAAGAAGACAAAGCAGATCTATGAATCAATAATCATCTGCACTAGCAGTCGCTCATAGTCTAATGGAAACCCACTGTGTCCCTATGTCTGTGTTCAAATCCTGACTCACTGCTTACTACCTGTGTAACTTTGGGCAAGTCACTTAATCTCTCTGAACTTCCATTTCTTCATCTTGTAGAGTTTTAGTGAAGACTAACTGAGATATTACACATAAAATTTGTTCCATGAATTCAGACTTGCCACACTGATGTTGGTTGTCATTATTAGCAGGGCTCACCTAGTGAAACTCAAATTACTATTTAAGGAAATGACCAATTTGCATAGCCACCTGGATTTTTACTGTCAACGACTTTGACTGGGATTCAAATGCTTTAACAGCAGGGTTATTTCATTCACTGAAGATCCAGCTGGTGTAGCAGTTTGGGATATGCACTAAAAGATGCTTGGAAATACCTGCTGGTCTTTCAGCTATTGTGCTATAAAACCAGGTAGGAGAATCCTTTTATCATTTCCACAGCTGAATATGCTTTAAACCCCCTAACAGAGCCAAAATTGTCAGACCAAATTCCACTTGTGATGAAATCCAACCAGGTTAACATGTTCTTTCCTTGTTAACCACCTAGGCTTTTCTGGATGAAATCCTGCAGCCCTAAAACAGGCAAAACTTGACTTAACTTCAAGGAAAGTTTTGGATTTCAATGGACCTTTGAAGTCTCTTCAAAAGAGATAAGAACTTCAATGAGAGGTTTGCCTATACAGAGGACCACAGAGGCAGGCCATTTGTAGAAATTCAGTTCATCTAGGAGCAGAAGTTGTCTGGTGAAAATTGGTTCAGTAAGGAGGGGCTAAGTGAGGCATGTGAGTTCAAACTCCGTAGAATGAAAATGAGTTAACTTTAGATGATCGAACTTTGTTGCTTTGTAATTTTCCTCTCGAGTTGATAAAGGCAAGCTTTTTATTTTTACTGACATGAAGGCCAATCAATTTAATAGTGGTAGTAAATTAGAGTCAACATACATGATACAAAATTTAGGAAATACCTAACACATAATAAGTTGTCTGCATATATTTATTCAATTATGTAATCAACAAACATGTATTTTAAAATAAAGATTTCCACAAAAGCTATGAATTCAAACTTTTACTCATGAATAAAGAATTTCAATTTATATTAAGTGCATTCTTCGACACCAGATAAGTTAAAGTGGCAATTCTTCAAACAGTTTCTATCACACAATATTTTCCAACTCAAGCTAATAATAATTGCATATTGGGAATCTTTATCTCAAAACATTTCTAGCAGAGCACATTATGCTGTAGCTAAATCATTTTTACTGTGAAAGTTATTGTTTTCTAAGCTGCAAGAAGTGTCAAATGATGCCACAGGAAGTTAAGTATAACAAATGTATTTAACCAGAGCTCACTGCAGAAGAGATTCTATCAAGTAACTGTAATAGAATTTATATGTGTGTGTGTGTATATATATATATACATAGAGAGAGAGAGAGAGAGTTGGCACACCATAATAAGAATTTGCTAATTGGAAATGTGATTCCGAATACGTATTGGAATTCCTGGACTTCTCTCAACTTGGAAGATAGTAACTCTATCAGGTATGAGCCAGAGAATGTTCTCCCTAGCTAAGAAAGTTTTTATTATACTACCCATCTTTGTTAGAGATTATTAGAATGTTTTCAGCTCAGGGTTGTAATAAGATTCAGCAATGGTCAAAACAGGAATTCTAAAACACAAATAGTTTTTTTTTCCCAGAAAAAAACAGAACATTGTATTCTGTGCTGAATTCTAGTACTTCTTAGGAATCTAAGGGTTTATTTAGTCCACAGATTAAAATCTTAGAGTAAATATAATAAAAATACTTTAAAGGTTATGTATCAACAAGGTGTCAGTGTGCATAAGGATGAAGTATTCTAGTCATAATTAAATTTCAAATCTAATTATAATTTGAGGCGTCCTTTTAATTACATTGCAATATTTTCTTTTCCAAGGAAGATGAGTGGTATAGCATCTTTTATCTGTAATTTTCATTTAATTAAAAATGTAAATAAATCAAACTTCCTTCTTAAAAATACTTACTTTGCACATAAAAAAAGAGGATTTATAAAGTTGGGTTTTATCTACTCAATCATATTTACTTTGAGCCATAAGCATATGATGTATGAATATATAGGAGTAAACGTCTAAATTTTCTTTAATATTATGAAGCAGGAAAAAAAATGTTGCCAGTAATTATCTTCCTTGCCAGTGAGAATTCTTCATCACTTCTGGCAAAATCCTACTAATCCTTCAAAGCTAAGTTCAAATGTCACCTCCTTTGTGTGAAGCCTTCCCTAACTCCCAAAGCCAAATTCAGGAGTAGGCAACTGAGCCGCAGCCAGCGACTTAAATCCATAAGGGGCACTAAAATATTCCTGGGATTTTGCAAAATCCCTGAAGAAAAGAGTCTTAGAAACTTGAGCCACTTGGGGTAGAAGGTAAACTACCTGGCACATGGGAGTTATCGAAGATCACTAACCTACCTCCTAAGGATCCAGCTCCTTGGCAAATTTATAGCCAAAATGAGATTCTTGGACAATAGATAAGAGGCTGGGAACAGGCTTCAGTGCTTCTCCCCCTACACAAACCTCTCCCCCACCATACTAGATGTCTTCTCTGTATTAAGGTCAAACACCTCCTGGTCCCACTTCCTTTTTTTTTTTTTTTTTCCTTGAGACAGACTCGCTCTGACACCTGGGCTAGAGTGCCGTCACATCAGCCTAGCTCACAGCAACCTCAAACTCCCTGGCTCAAGCAATCCTCCTGCCTCAGCCTCTCAAGTAGCTGGGACTACAGGCATGTGCCACTATGCCCAGCTAATTTTTTCTATATATTTTTAGTTGTCCAGATAATTTCTTTCTATTTTTAGTAGAGACCGCGTCTGGCTCTTGCTCAGGCTGGTCTCAAACTCCTGACCTCAAGCGATCCTCCCGCCTCGGCCTCCCAGAGTGCTAGGATTACAGGCATGAGCCACCGGGTCCGGCCTCCACTTCTGATGACATCAGACCACAAAATATAAACTAGGAAAGGCTTTAAGGATGTGAAGGCACGAAAGGGTAAGGCACAGGGGAAAGATGATAAGATCAATGAATGGCAGAATCTACGGGGTGGGAGGAATTTTAGAACGGAGAGAGAGTGGGAATCTTAGGAGAGGGTGATCAGAGACTGGGAACTTGAGACTGAGGTCGTAGAGAGGTTGTAGTTCTCAGCAGTGATGAGGTTCGGGCTATGACAAAGGACCTAATGGCTGAGGTAGGGTAGAGGATGAGGTTACTAGAGCAGAGGAGGCCAAGAGGAACAAGGGATGAGGAGGATTGTCCTCAAGAATAAGAAACTCACTAAAAATTATGACAGACTATGTTGGAGACAGTGACAGCCAGAAACACAAATGTTCAAGGAATTACGGAGAGTGATTACAGGTGCCTTAGAACAGCAGTCCCCAACCTTTTTGACACCAGACACGGGTTTCCATGGAAAATAGTTTTTCCAGGGACCTGGGGGTTGGGCGGTTGGGGGTGGGAGGTGGGGGGGGGTGCTGGGCGTCGCCTCGCAACCCGGATCCCTCGCATGCGCAGTCTGCAGTGGGGTTCGTGCTCCTGTGAGGTTCTGATGCCCCCACTGGTCTGATGTGGGGTGGGGGTAGGTTCGGACGGTGTTGGATCGATGGGGAGCGGCTGTGGGTGCAGGTGGGGCTTCGCTCACACCTGCCACTGGCCTCCTGCTGTGCTGCTGCACCGCCTGGTGCCTGGCGGGCCCTGGACTGGTGCTGGTCCGCAGCTGGGGTTTGGGGACTGCAGCCTTAGATGACCACAGCGAGGAGGAGTCTAGGAGAGAACCAGGTTTCCCAGCTGGTGAAGTGAAGTGGCAGGGATCTGATCAGAAGTAAAGGGACTGTCCACCGACGAGGTGGAAGATATGAGGGACTTTTGGTGACAGCTGATTTTGGATTCCGAGACAGAGTGAAAGGGTTGCAGCTATCGGAGAGAGACGGGAAATGGGGTCATAGAAGGGATGTGCGGAGCTGTATGAGTGATAAGAGGGGCTGTGTTATTACCTTGCCATGTGGGCCTTTTCGACGTAATGAAATAGAGTTAAAGGATAAAATTCTATTAATCTTGATGGTCTCAAGACTGATGATGGTGAAGAGGCTCGAGTCGTGCAGCAAGAGGGGACACGAAACTGCCAGGATCTGTAGAGTCGTGGGGCCCTTTCCTGAGGTCTTCAGTATGCAGGTGACAAGACAGTTTCAGCCAGAACACCCGGATCTCTGTGGCACCCGCTCTTGACTCCTGGAGCGCTCAAGGGATCTTGAGATTCCTCTTAATGCTTGTAAAAAAGGCACCGAGAGAATGGGGAAGGTGGGTCTTAACTTGAGCATCTGGAGCTCTTAACTCCTGCTATATTATGATTTTTTTTTTCTTTAAAAAAATAGAGATCCATTGCATATTTTTGAGGATAAGAATGACAAAATTTAAGTTGTAGTTTAGGAAAATCCAGTGGCTTTTAGAAGTTGATTTCAGAGGGCTAGTGGGCCATGGTGATAGGTAGTTTCCAAGATTTCACACTGGAAGGAATATATTCTTATATTCTGATCATCTGTGGTCCAGATGCCACCCCTGGCTTTTCAAAGGGCCATTAATAATTAGAAGATATTCCTTCCAGTGTGAAATCTTAGTCTCCAGATTTTACTTTATTAAGAGCCCTCTATTTCTTGAAAGGGAGACATATTAAAAACCACTGGACTCAGATCTCTCTGTGAGAACACTCTTTCCCCAGAAGTATTTCCTTACCCCTCTCAACTCGTTGATCATAGGTTACCTTCTCCAGCAAGCCTTCTTGGACCACCCTATTTGAAAGTTCTAGCTGCTTTATTTTGCTCCATATCATAAATTTATAGCTCTTTCATTTCTTTGACGGCAGTCCCACCATCCCAATCCCCAAACTAGAAGATAAACTCTATGTGAGCAGGGATGTTTGCTAAATGGAATTGCTATCTATACTGTGTAATAGCCTGGTTTTTCATTTAAACTACAGAAAATGGTTTTCCATGGAAGAAAACACTGGAGTACAATGGGAGTGTTCAATAAATATTTGCTAAGTCAATCTGGCTCTATCTCTGCTTTTCCAGGGTCACGTTCTTCCTCACATCAAATGATGCAACCACAGCCAACATGTCAGGGTCTCCCTATCTTCTCTGCCCTTTCATGTCTTCATCCTTTTCCTCAAGTAATTCCCTCCATCTGCAATGCACCTTTCCCACATCCTCCATTTATAGAATTTCTGTTCATCTTTCAAAACTCAATTTAAATACTACCTCCTTCATCAGGGTTATAGCTGATGTTAGAATGCTAATGTCAGTATTGAGGACAGTATTATGATATCACCAATCAAAATATATTTTTTCTTCCTCATTGTTTCTAGAATACTTGATTTACGTCTGATTATTATATTTTTAATCTGTTGATTACTATAGCTAGTCTTTCATGGATCTGTATCTCCAACTGGAATTTATAAGCCCCTTGAAAGTAATGATTATATCCTAATTATGAATGTATTTCCAAAGGGTTTATCACAATGCCTGACACACAATAAATATTGGATTGGATTGGATTGAACTACTTTTTTACTTTGCTTTGCCTATATAATCACCTCAGCCATTTTCTCCATTCTTTTTTTTTTTTAATTTTTTTTTATTTCGGCATATTATGGGGGTACAAATGTTTAGGTTACGTATATTGCCCTTGCCCCACCCGAGTCAGAGCTTCAAGCGTGTCCATCCCCCACATGGTGCACACTGCACACATTAGGTGTGTATATACCCATCCCCTCCTCCCCCCTCCCATCTGCCCGACACCCAATGAATGTTATTACTATATATGCACTTATGTGTGGATCGGTTAATAGCGATGTGATGCTGAGTACATGTGCTTGTTTTTCCATGATTCAGGTTGTGGCATTAATCACCTCATCACTTGAATAGAGGCTCTATTAAAGGTAAAATGAGAACAATAGCATAAAAACAGTTCTGTGTACTTCTTGACCTTAGAGTTCTCCTACTACCTGACTCTTCCGGATATAACAATAGCCAGGTTATGCTATTGGACTCAAAAAGGAAGCTGTTTCTTCATTCCTCCTCCGAGTATGGGGAAATGTGAGAACAGGACATGTTATGGTGTATGTGCAAAGAAGGGGAAGGGGAGGTTGTAGTTTCACTAAGTTGTAAATGGTAAAAGTTTGACCACATTTTAGTTGATCTCATTGTGGTTTTCTTTTCTTTCTTTCTTTTTGTTTTGTGAAACTGAAGAAATAAAAGAGTTAGAAGTAGGGTTTGTGCTTTAAGATTGCTGAAATTAGAGCAAGTAAAATAATTCTTGATGTCCTACAGACCATAAATAACTATACCTCCTGTAGTTTCCTCTTAGAAGGCAATCTAGAGTAAACACGTAAAAGCTTCAGGTTCTGAAAAAAAAAACTCCTTTCCTTTTTTCCTTCTTTTATTCAATTAACAAACTTTTATTAAGCGCTATGCTCTAATTTTGTACAAGACGGTTCCCTGGTCACAAAAGCAAATAAAACAAGGCCTGGTTTTTTAAAGGGCAATAAAACATGATTGGTGCTATGCTTCAATTATGTACAGAGAATAGAAAAGAGATACATCTAACCCACATTTGACGAACATCTGCTATATGCTAGGCACACTCATCAATAGCAGTCCCTGCCCTCAAGGAGTTTATAAATCAGTGGGGAAAACATTTTAATGCTTTTCTATATAGAATTATAAGGACACATTCTATGTACACACTAGTCATATCGGGGGGCATATGGAGGTTGGGAGGGATGGGCGAGGAGAACAAATCTACCTGATTTGGGAATAAAAAGAGGCAGGTGCTTTTAAAAATTCAAAAGTGAGGTTGTGTTTAAATTTAAAGGTTAGAAAGATGAGGCTTCATCCTGTGCACTTCAGGAAAGGAAATCATCTAAGCATGCAAAATTCAGTGTGTGAAGGTCCCTTACAGCCTATTAAGGAATATCATAGAAATATTCTTGGGGAAGATTGCAGAAAATGTCTTTAAAGTGAAAGCACCTGAGGGTAAGGACCACAATTAGGAGGCAATAGGAATGATTTTTGAGGATCCCAGAATTTTATATTTGGGCAGTGAAATTTTTTTTAAATCTGAGGTTTTGACAAAGGATTGACAAGCTTTATCATGCTACATATGGCAGTTAACAAAAGCACTCTCACCAAGCTCTACCACAATCTCATAAAATAAAGTCTTTTTAAAACCTTTTTATTTATGTATAATGTAAATAGCTCATATCATAAGTGACACATATAATGTGCATATCATACATGAGAATCCAACAAATTTTTATAAACTAAACCATTTTATTTATACCAACAGGTAAACCATCTCTGCATCTCTGCGGTCCCCAACCCCCAGCAGACGGTCCACAGCCTGTTAGGGACAGTCCACAGAGCTCCCCGACCACCCATCCCATGGAAAAATTCTCTTCCATGAAACCAGTCCCTGGTGCCAAAGAGGTTGGGGACCGCTGCTATATCTAGCACTCTGATTAAGAACTAGGACATTACCAACAGCCCAGAAAACCCACTGCATTCCCTTTTGGTCACCACTTTCATGCCTCACTGAGTTCTAACACTAAAGATTAGTGTTCTCTGTTTACATATAATGAAAATGTTTTAGCACCAAAAAATAAAAAAGTCATAATTACAAATTTTAAAAGTCCATGTCTTTTAGTTGAATAAATTTAGGGTTATGTAGATTCATTAAAAACTCACCTTTTAAAATACTGAGTTTTTAAAAATTGTATTTTACTATGTATTGGTGGAAAGTTTGTTACAGATTGGCATTGCTCCATGGTCCCACCTTGAGAAATCAATGGTCTAGGTGAAAGATAATGAAAACGGATATTTTAAATTAGTTAGAGTAGGGACAAAGACAAAAAAACAGAGAGTTGCAGATGACTGAGGACTCTTGACAGTTATATGTGGGAGGGAAGAAAGAATCTAGAGTCTACAGCCATACCACCCTCAATGTGCCTGATCTCATCTGATGTCGGAAGCTAAGTAGGGTAGGGCCTGGTTAGTACTTGGATGGGAGAAAAAGTCTAGAATAAATACCAGGTTTCAGGTTTGATTATCTGAGTGAATAGTGTTTCCATAATTAAGGAAGAAAATGAAGGACAGGGAGTTTTGCTGGGATAAGATAAGGTTTTAATTTGAGACATAATGAATTTGAGGGTTCTAAGGAACATTCAGGTATAGTTTTTTTTTTTTTTTTTAAGAATAAAAATTGTCATATCTATTGTTGGGAGACAATTCTTTATGGTTCTGTCATATTTTGGCATGTCTTATAAGCAAGATTTCTCTTTGTTCTAGACTAATTTTTAAAGATGTTTTTGTAACCAATAGCTTTGGAAGAGGGAGAATGTCTCTCTCCAGGGCAAAGAGCAGTCTTTTGTAATAAAAGTTTTAGTTTCCCTAAATTCAACATTACTCTCAGGTAACACAACCCGCTAATTGTTCAGGTGTCATCTGGCCTTCTTTGCATTATTCTGTGGGAAGTGGGGTTCCAAGAATCAGTGCAAAAATGCGAATACTCTGGCTACTGCCATTGCTGTAAGTAATAAGCTGTCCTTTGTCTCTGATCCAGGAGCCTCAGGTGTTCTACCACCAGCCATGACACTGTGGCAGGTTAACATGCTAATTTGCAAGTACAGTAAAATCTTATACCCTTCACAGTTCTTGATATTTATCTTCAAAATATTGCAACATTTTAATTTATATAAATTATCTTACTTTTTGCGGTTTCAGGCCTCACCACAGTAAGGTCTTAACAATTAACTGACAGTCCCTAATATTTTTCAGACTCTTAGCAGGATTAATACATTAATTCTGACAGCTAAGGAAATTATTGTCAGCATTATGTAGAAGGAAAAATCAAAACCACTCATACGTACATGGTTGGTTTACTATTAACAATTATTTGACATCTAAAACACTGTTTTGTATATGGGCTCAGTAAAATGTGAATTGAATCTAATTGGCTAAAATCTTATCAAATATTAACTAAACCTCTTCAGAATTACAGGATCCACATTATAACATAAATTAATGGTACAAGAGAAGTCCAAAGAAGGAAAGTATCAAAAAGAGTCCTGTGGTAGACAGAATAATGATTCCCTCTGACTCAAAGTTTTTACTATGATCTGAATGTTTGTTTCCCTCCAAATTTCGTATGTTGAAAGCTTACACCCAATGTGTAGGTATTAAGAGATGAGGCCTTTGCGTAGTGACTAGATCATGAGGGTCTTTATAAAAGAGGCCTGAGGAAGTTTGTTTGCTCATTTTGTCCTTCTGCCACATAAGGATGTAGCAAGAAGCCACCGTCTATGAAGCAGAGAGCCCTTACCAGACACCAAATCTAACTTCCCAGCCTCCAGAACCATGAGTGATACATTTCCATTATTTACAAATTACTCAATCTCAGATATTTTATTATAGCAGCTCAAACAGACTAAGACAGATGTCCATATTCTAATCCCAAGATGCTGTGAATATGTTACCTTGCATGGAAAAAGAGACTTTACAGATGTGATTAATTTAAGGATCTTGAGATGGGGAGATCATCTTGGACTATCTGGGTGAGCCCAATGTAATCATAGGAGTCTTGATAAGGGAAAGAGGGAGGCAAGACAGTCGAGTCACAGGAGGAGATGTGATGATGGAAGTTCAGAGAGAGAGAGACAGAGAGATTTGAAGATGCTACACTCTTGACTAAGGGGACCAAAAGCTGAAGAGTACAGGTGGCCTATAGAAGCTAGAAAATGCAATGAAATGGAATTTTCCCTACAGCTTCCATTGAGCAGGAACACAGACCTGCCAACAGCTTGATTTTAGGATTTCTGACCTCCACAAATATAAGAAAATAAATTTGTGTTATTCTGAAGTACTATATTTGTAGTAATTTGCCCTAGCATCATCAATAGAAAATGAAAACAGCTCTCAAAGTGTCCCATTTTATTTATATCAAAACCCCTATAACTAACCTAACTTCCTTGGCTATTTTTTAGGCCTACATTGCTTTCTATTTCTAATGCTGCCCTTAAGCAACACTGGGCTGAAATGAGTTCCCCTTTTTACACTTGTTCTTTCTCAGTAAGAAGAAAATCACTTTCAGAAAAGTGGGAGGAGAGGGAGTTGAGGAGGAAAGAAAGGGATAACCCTAAGCAATAAAAGAAGAAAAACCATCCCCAAAGCACAGTTAAACAAAAAAAAAGAAAGAAAGAAAGAAAGCAAAACAAAACAAAACAGTATCATTCTCCAAGGACCAAGAACAGGCCCACAAGAAGAAAATAAGTGGAACAAATGTAACTGTACCATGGCCGAAGAAAGATCCAGACTGCCCAATTCCCCCAAATGTCTGCTTTTCCTAGGTTACCCATCTAGGCTGTGACTCCAAACGATCTGTCTGATCACCCTCTCCCTGAAAAAGGAGGTCTTGGTATAGAGGGTACAAACTGAGGTCTAGCCAGGAAACATACACTGGGGCATGCACATGGATCTATTATTTGTTTTGCCCACGGGCATGAGATGACATAATTCTTTTTTTAAAATTATCTTTTAATTATTTATTTATTTTGAGACAGAGTCTTGCTCCATTGCCTGGGCTAGAGTGCAGCGGCATCATCATAGCTCACTGTAAACCTCAAACTCCAAACTCCAGGGCTCAAGACATCCTCCCACCTCAGCCTCCCAAGTAGGTGGGGTTACAGGCGCACACCACCACACGCGGCTAATTTTTCTGTTTTTTGTAGAGATAGGGTCTTATTCTCGCTCAGGCTGATCTCGAACTCCTGGCCTCAAGAGATCCTACCATCTCAGCCTTCCAAGGTACTAGGATTACAGACATAAGCTACCACGCCTGGCCCAAGATGACACAATTCTTGACAGAAATTCCATCCACATGATGAGGTCTACCCAGCTCTCGACCCAAAGGAAGTAGGTCTATAAAAAGAGTACAGATGTGACTCATTCAGACAGAATTCAGGAACAATGGTGGGGTGGGGATTTGAGGAGGATATGGAAGGAAAATCTTAAGTAATCCTTACGCTGACACAGTTTTATAAGATTTCTGTGGTATCAGATGAGGGCTTAAAGGCAGAGCTTAGAGCTGACCAGAGCTGACTCTGAATGGCAATATTGTCCAGTGCTGGAGCTGTTAGTATGAATGTACCAATATGCATTTTCAGCACATGCTGCTGGGCATTTCTGGGCTACCTGTCCATATAATCCCCAAACTACAGCTCCTTCCATTTAGGCTGCACTGGAAGTGCTCTCTCTGGAAGCCACTCTTCCTGTTAACTAGCATGCACCAGTTACCGTCATCTCACCAGGCTCTTTGCTTCATCTTCTTGGAAATGGTCAACACTCTTTACATTGGAGCGTATTTCAACGTTCGACACTCCCAGTGGAACCCAGAAGGTTAACCCAGTTCGGTTTAACACAACCACTTACTATGTGCCAGACACAGTGCTAGACATGGAGAATTCAAAGACAAAAACCTGCCCTTTGCTCTAATGGAACTGACAATTGAATTATATGCCAACTCTTTCTGGATCATGCCCCTGTCCCACAACTTGGAGGGCTGGGTAACTGCCGCTCCTCTTTCCACACTCCTGCATGTGAGGCAGTTTATCCTCCCTTAAGTTATGTGGTTGGGGGAACTTCTCCAGCCTTCCTGAATTTTGTACATATGACCAACTTCCGTGGGGTCTGCCGGACCTCACTGTGTGAACATTCTTTGGTCATACACTTTATCTAGTTGGAGGAAGCAGGAAGTGTGAAATCATATTTTCCACTTTGCTTCAATCAGATTTCACTTTTACCCTAGACTTCTGGGTCCATTGGAGCAGTCACAAATTCTCCATTTTTTCCAGGGACAGTAACACAAGAGGTTGTCACAAAGTCCCTGGCACTTTTTTTTTTTTTTTTAAACTTTGCGTCAAACTAGGAATACCACTATTGTCTTTATTCCTAGAAATCTACACTGCTAAATTTGTCCGTGACGGAGCTGAAAGAGCTTGCAAGTATATTAAAAGCAAAACCAAGTGCCCCACCAAAAAAAAAAAAAAAAAAAAAAATGATTTCTAACCAAACGGGCCCATGCATAGAAAAAAAGCACTTATCTGTTTGCCAGAATTGTAGATTGGAAACCTTTCCAAAACAAATGGAGGGGTCACTTCCTGTCCTGTTTTTGGTTTGCCATACTCACAACAAGCAGTTGGTTACACCTGTGCCTGAGGGTTTTTCTAGGCTTCATCTTTTAAAACCCCTGAAGTATTCTTTTTTCACTTGGCACCTTATCTTCACACATGAAGGATTTTGGATCAGAAAGACCACGATGGAAGTACTTGGTGGTAGTGTTCTTTTTCTAACTTGGCTTGCGTAGCTGCCATTCCTCTCAATTCTCATGAAAACACACATGATTCAGTAATGCTTCCCCCACTCCGTGTACAGTACCCTCCTCCAGGCCTCTTAGAGAGGAGCCCAGGACTTTCCTATACTAATTGTCTCCCAGCCAGTGGCTGCCTTTCCTACAGCAGCCCAAGCCAGACTTTGTTGCCGCCTGCGAATATTTTCCACTCCAGTGTGTGATGCCAAAATCATTCCACCAGGCCTGCTCCAAGTTTTCCTGTCAAGAGAAGCTTCCAGCCTGATGTATAGTGGATTAGCATAGAGCATCAAGACCAGACTCACGATCTTACAAAACTGGCAGCACAGCTTCCTAAGTCGAACAATGAAATGGATGTACCCTTTTAAACTGAAAGGTATAATATATTTTCGGAGAAAGGTATCAATTTCTATAAGAACAATTTATTTGAGGATTTCGAGAACTTGGTTCAAACTAATTTTAAGAAGTGATTATTATTTTATTCACACAAAAATATAGTAACCCTTCATAAAGTAAATTTACCGAGCACCATCAACATTTACAAATTTGCCCTTTGTCCATCAGATCTTATTTATTTTTACTGCTTCTTCACAAACATTTAGAAAATAGATGTCTACATGCCAAGGTCCTTCTGTCAGGGTGCACTGTTTTAGTAATAACCAAGGAGAAGACTCCTGCTGGGTTAGAAAAACCTAGAAGAGTAGCCTGATTTTGACAATAGTACCAGCAACCATTGTGGCATGGCATAAACATCTTCCATAAAACCAAGCTATAGATCAACAAATGTTTATTGTCTACTCGGTAAACAAATTTTTCATTTCTGAATCCTCTGTGTCTAGTACTATTCCTGGGAAGGAACATATTTATTTATTGAATGAAAGAATGAATAAATGAATGAACACACCCAATTTTCCGAAAGCTGTTAATTTACCCATTCATACTTGAGCATATTGATTCTTGAAGACATTCCAGTTCCTTGGATCACAAGTTCTCTATGTTGACTACTCTTACGAAACCACTTTAAATCTATGTTTAAAAACCTGTTGAGTTTTCTTTCTGCTTAAATTATATTGTTCTGTGGTTGTTTTTTTTTTTTTTTAAGTAGATACACATAAGGGCTTCCAGAAAACAATCCTGACAGAATTTGAGATATTAGAGTCTCCAAGCTCCATAAAAGAAAGCTTTAGAGTTGCTAAGAAAACAAGGAAAGACTCTCCTCTTGATTTCTGCATCACCTCCTTCAGGAAGCTTCTTTGTACACTTACCTTCCTTTTCCCCCCCTCCTACCCTTTCTTTAAGGGCCCCCTCTTAAAGCTCCCTAAATTCTTGTGCACAGTATCACCATCTTGTAATCCTCTCCCTTCCTAGACTGTGGATTCAGTAAAGGCAATGACTGGGAATTTGTCTTGGTACCTGTGGTTCCTGGCATAGATCCTGGCGCTTCATGAGTGCTCAGTTAGTGTCTGAACAAATGAATGAAAGAGGGAATCATGGTATTAAACTTACCTGAGACATTTGTTCATCCAGAGGCTGGAAAACATTTGGAAGGCTTTCAGAGTGAGAAAGGTACTTTCTTCTGTTTGGAGAAAAGATCAAAGGATCCTGCCTGAGAAGAGGCTTCCATATGGTTTTTATTGTCATCTTTCTTTTTTCTCCTACTGATTAAAAGGAAAGGAGGCGGGGAGAACCAAAAGTAATCTGGGGGATTGGCGGAACTGTGAAAAGACTGTGAAGCCATACTTTTTAGAGCCTTCTGGGGATTCTTGTCAACCCAGGCAAAGCTGGCCCCAGGGCCAGGGGCCATCAGTTCCCACATGCATTGCTAGACAGCTTTCTTCTTGAAGGACATTTCCAGGACTACTCAGAGGCAGTTCTGTCAACCCTGTTCTCTTTTCCTGCCAGTTCATAGCAGGGCCCATGGATGCCTTCTTGCTCTGTGGACTTTCCAGCTAAGGTTACCCCTACCACTCCGCTGCCTCTTATTCTGGATTTACCTGAGTTTCTGCCAATCTCCTGCCACCCCTCTTACTTTGTTTGTTTACCTTGTCTCTTTACTCCTTGAAGAGACTTTGACACATATCCTGACCTTGAACTGGATCCATCCCTCCCTGGTCCACTAATTTCTTCTACCTGAAGAATGTGACAGGGGTAACTATTCAAAGCACAGAGTAAGTCATCAGACAAAGCTCTACTGAAGAGCAGCCACTGAAGACCATAAAGGCCACTAGCCTAGAATCTAGAAAGATAACCAGAGCAACAAGGAATCTAGAAAACAAGCAGGGAGACTATGATGTGGGGAATTAAAAGCTCAAAGAATTAACATCATAGAGGGCCGGGAAGCCAAAGAGCATGGGAAACAGCTACCAGGTCACAGCAACAAGACCTTGTTTCTGCATTAATTCATTTGCCTCTGCCAAGTAAATTTGTATTTATGTCCTACTAATGAAAGAGAGAGAGTCCAGGAATGGGACTGCGTATGGTTTTGAATTGGGACTTTCCACACTTAGTCCTTGTGTTGGACTAAGTAATTACCTTACCTCTCTGCCTGCCTCAGTTTCCTCTTCTGTAAAATGGAGCTAATAATAGTACCTACAATAGGAAGTTTTTCTGAGTATTACACAAGGTAATATAGGTAAAGCATTGGCATATCCCTGTTCAGCAGAAAGTGCACAATGATTATTAGTTGTCATTATTATTACAGTGAAGAGGACGGTTTTTAATGTGACTAGCATGGGTCTCACTGGTAGAGGTTAATGTTTTTGGATCCCATGAGTAAAAATTACAAGAGTCAACAGAATCACTTTTGCTAATAGATGGCTTTGAAATATAAATATACTGGGTGTTTAGTTATGTTTGTACGGAACTTTTTTATAGCTTTATTGAGGCATAATTGGCATACAATAAACTGTGCATCTTTAAAGTATATAATTTGATGAGTTTTGACATATGCATACACCCGTACAACCATCACCACAATCAAGATAATGAACATATCCATCACCCTCCAAAATTTCCTCATGCCCCTTTGTAATCATTCTGTCCCACTCCTCCTTGATCCACCCTCGGCCTTCTCATCATCCTCAGGCAACCCCTGATCTGCTTTCTGTCACCATAGATTAGTTTACTTTTTCCTAGAATTTATATAAATGGAATCACACAGTATTACTTTTGGGAGGAGGTGGGGAAGGTTTGGCATCTTTCACTCAGTGCAATTATTTTGAAATTAATCTACATTGTTGTTTGTTGTCAATAGCTCATTCCTTTTAATTGCTGAGTAATATTCCATTGTGTAGCAGGATGTGTTTACCCAATCATCTGCTTATGGAGACTTGGGTTGTTTCCAGTTTGGAGCAATTACAAAGAAAGCAGCAGTAAACATTCATGTACAAGTCTTTGTGTGGACCAAGACTTTTATTTCTCTTGGGTAAATATCTGTGATAAGTATGTGTTTAACTATTTAAGAAACCGCCAAACTGTTTTCCAGAATGGTTGCGCCATTTACATATTTGAGCATCAAAGACATATCTTTTCAATTATTTTTATGAGGGTATGAAACAGCCTTGGTTCTTGTCTCTATCTGCATCTGAGATTTCTGGCTAGGTCCATGGGTCCTCAGTGCCCACCTTTCTTGGAACCTTAACGTAATTTGTTTTGTTCCTCTGGGGGAAGAAACTTCTTAAAATGTGAACTCACAAAATTAAACAAATCAAAGGTTAAAAACAAGTATCATAACAACTATTGGGTAAGATATTTATTGGTTTGACCTCAATCTCTTTTAAGATTCAATAGGGGATGCCTGGATCTAACAGTCCGGCATGTGATAAATAAATCACCCATGAACTCTCTTTGTGTAACTTTCGAGCCCATTCCCTTAGGTCATTGTCATCGTCTCAGACTGAAGAGTCTTGACATAGTGCCAAGTCCATCAAGCATGTCTACAAGGTCTAAGGACGCCCATTCCATATTCTTATTGTCAACATCACTCTTAGCCTTCACCCCTGCGAGAGCCACATGTGACTGCCCAAAATGTGACACAACTGGGATGGAAGGAATTTTCATTTGTCTCAAAAGCAAAAAAAATTCAGACTGCAAGCACACAGTATTGTTCAAAATAATTGTTCATCTCAATTCCAAAGGGCTAGAAATCTCTGTTCTGAGAATCTGCTTTAAAGAGAGAGAGAAAAAAAAAATATGGTGCCAACAGGATGTCCTAATAATAGAACCATCAATCTTACTGCATTTTTGGTTGTTAACTGCTAGTATAAATCAAAGTCCTCTCCTTCCACATCCCCCTTCCCTTCCATACCCAAAGCCCAACTCACTCCCTCTCTCTCTCTCCCTTCTCTCTCTCATATGCATGAGAACTCTATTTTCCTATCTGAGGGAAGAAAGAGAAGATTTGGGTACGGAGAAGGCCCAGGAAAGTTAAAGAGAAAAACGGAAGGTAAGAGCCTATGAAATGTTTAAGCACCTTTGGTTACAGGAACAAAGGCTGGAAGCTATTTGAGGGGGGACTTGGGGAATTCTGAGTGTCAGGCAAGTTACTTCAGGTCCAGGGCACAAACGTGTGCACAGAGTTGACTCATTGCCGGACATGAAAACAGACATGTTGGCACCCCAAGGGTGGGACACGTGGGAGACTTTCAGAGGCTGCTCTCTGGGCATGGACATTGGCCTACATTGCAGGAAAGGGACTTCACCAAGCCACTCTGCAGGCAGTGGATGTGGGGTGTGACAACAATAGTGCTAACAATGGTAAAAAGAGTAGCTAACATCTGTTAAGCTCTACTGTATGTTAGGTATTGTGGTAGGTGTCTTAAAAATATCATTTCATTGTATCTTCAAAACAAGCTTATTGTCCCCGGTTTCATACATGAGGCAATGAAAGCTCACAAAGGTTAAGTAATTTGCACAGGCCACAAAACTGGTAGGTGTTGGAGGCAGGATCAGGTGCAGTCAATATGCCTCTAGAACCCATGATCGCAGGGAAAGGGGGACAGAGTGGGCAGGGGAGTAGATGTATGAGGCACAGAAGCTGGCAGGCTCTTGTGTGAGAACGTGTGAGGCCTTCTTTGGAAACTCCCAGGAACAAGGGGGGCTGTGTAAAGAATGGGGGCTATCCCGCACAGCCACGGGGACACCAGAAAAACCTGGGAAGTGTCAATTCCAGAAGAAGGTCTTAACCCTATGCTGTGATCTGAATGTTTATGTCCTCCCAAATTCATACATTGAAGCCTAACACCCAATGTGATGGTGTCAGGAGTTGGCACCTTTGGGAGGTGATTAGGTCACGAGGGTGAAGCTCTCGTGAGTGGGATCAGTTCCCCAATAAGAGAGGCCCTGCAGAGCTGCCTTGCCCTTCCACCATATGAGCACATGGCAAGAAGGCGCCATGCTATGAACCAAGAAGCAGGTCCTCACCAGACCCTGAATCTGCCAGAGCCTAGACCTTGCACTTCCTGGCCTCCAGAACTGTGAGAAATGAACTTCTGTTGTTTATACCCAGGCCAAAGTATTTTGTTACAGCAGCCTGAACCAACTAAGACACTACAGAACTGTGTCCACTGGGGATTACACCATGTCACAATTTTCAAAGATGTTGCTTGCAGTGGAAGGTTCAATGTAGCCAGTTATCAATGTTCTGGGAAACAGACACGCAAGTGTATTAATCTCAGGTAGGCCAGCGGCAGACAGAGCTCTAACTGAAGCACCGTGGCTGACAGTGAGCATGTTCAAGTGCAGCTGACCCCAGGAGGCAGCTCCCCGAGCCTGTCTGAACCGAAGGCAGTATCACAGTCATCAAAAGCTGGTTTCCTGAAAGGGATCTCTTTAACCATAGGAGTCGCTACCTCCCAGAGAGATTTGAAGGTTTGGGTGGTCATGGAGACCTGTGAAGAAATCTCCCTCTGGCCTGAGAGTTTTTCCAGCTTCAAGTCCCGACTTCAGGCTCCAGGAGAAGGGGAGCAATTAGTCTCTGCCAAGACCCAGGACCAAACCCATCCGCTCCCTGATGCTTGCCCTCACTGCTCCTGCTCTTGGCTGGGAATGCCCCCTGCCCCCATCTACCCAGCAGGTATCCACTCATTTTTGAAGACACAATTAAGCACCTCCCAGAAAAGCCTCTCTAACACTCTCCTTTGTGCCTCACTATCTCCAGCCTGTGGTCCCCTTGGAGCCCATCTAACAATGGAGCGGATTCATTTGTTCTCAAGCCTGCCTCCTCACTCAAGGAGGAAAGTTTCTTAAAGGCAGGCGAGAACCTGTGCTATTCATCTTCAGTTCAGTACGAGGCAATTTTTTCTTTTTTTTAGAATGAAGATGACAATGGGGAGTAGATTAAAACTTCAGCAAAGGAAATCAGACTTGCTAGAAATCTTAGGCTCTTTTCTGATTTTCTGTACCTTCCCCTAGGCCAGAATTGCTCCTCCCTTACTACAGGGTTTAGTTAGGAAAACTGGTAATAACATGTGACAGATGGACATTGTCCCGGGAACATCCTCTGCAAGCCCTGGGCCTCAAAGGCACCCAGTTGACAGCCCCCATGATGGATGAGATTGCTTGAAAAGGAGGGGCCGGCCAGAGCTGGCGGGGTGAGAGTTGATGCAAAGGAACCAGGACAAATGGGAAATTTAGGGATGTCAGAATAGGGATTGTCACTGTAATCCCCATCTCTGTCTAATATGCCACGGAAACAGGCAAGAGCCATGTTCAGATGTGACTTAAAATTGAAGATACAAAGATATGACTCTCTCAAAAATAGAAATTGGTACCACGGCACTGTCAGCACCATCACCAAAAGCTGGGGCATTCTTCTGACATGAAGACATAGGCTTCAAGAACAACTTCCTCCACCTCTTTCTTAGGAATAGGGCGACGGGGGTGTGAAAGAGGAGGATTTGTTTCAGAATATTTATCCTGGCATTATTCTAACTGCTTTATCAGGGTCTTTTCCATGGTAGTTAGAAATACGCCTTCCTAATCATTCAATTGATAGGTTCATCCCTGCATGGGCCACTCTTGTGCAGCTTCTAGCTTTTAGAAATACTTAATAAAATGTAAAATAGTGTAAAACCAAAACTAGCGTTAATTATATTTAAGATTTATTTTTTTCCAGAATAGGGTATAGGCCTTCCTGAGGCTTAATTATTTCTAAAAAAGATTTTGTTGTTAAGGGGGTGGGAGATGTTAATTTACTATATTGATTCCTCTGAGACATCCCTTGAGCTATAAATTGACATTAATTATTCATGGCCCAGAAAGGTCCTATATTAGGAGAAAATTTTTCCATTAAGACTTAATTCACTGGCTCAACACTTTAAAAAGTTGATGCCTGGGTTATCAGAGGCACAAATGTATTCTAATCATGGCAGTGTGGGGGCGAGTCTCCTATGTCTGCCGCAGTGATGAGGGAAAAATAGAGTGCAATTGACCAGGAAGAGAGAAACAAACCAACAAAAATCTCTCTTTTGCCGCATTATTTACAGGGAGAATCATTATCATTATCGTCATCCAGATAAAAAGAGTCCCCAAGATCATCTTCCTCAATAACAAAGGACTTTGTTCCCTCTCCTCAGACAGCTTTTGTGCCCACCCTTCTTGTTTTTATTCTCTCTCTCCTAGGACAAATGTGCTCACAAAAATATTCCCCAATCTGGCTCCTCCGTAGGGAATTGACCACAGGTCATGGACCGCAGAATGACATACTACATTATCATCCAATCAAACAAAAAATAATAAACAGGAGGAACTAGCTACGAGGTCTTGAAAGCAGAGACCTCATAGCCAGCTCTGACTTTGAAGTTTCACTTTTTTATTCAATACTGATGTGGTGTTGTTCTTAGCCTATGACCTGTGTGCCGTCCCCTGCAGATGGTGGAGATCTGAGGGCCATTGTTGTGGAGTGTGTTCATTAGATATGAAAAAACAGACTGTGAATGAATGAAACAAAATGTCAAATCCCTTCAGATTCTTTAAGAATAAAAGCAAACAAACCAGATACTGAACACTGCTAGGTTTTATGTGTATTCGGGACCTGAATTAATATTATCTGTTAAACATATTCTATCAAAAGGGAGGGAAAAAACCAGGAACTGATTTAAGTTTGTTATGATGTTTGCCAAATCTAGGTGATATTGTTACATCCTTTTAAAATAAAATACCATTTGTACCATGTGTAGAGTATATACCAAGGCCTCCTCAAGTGACTTTGAAAGGAGATGAAATTCCTCAACAGATGGAAGAATGGATGCCACAGACAGAGATAATCCATATGCTAGAGAGTGTTGCTAAATAGCTCACTTCATGGAATGGAAAGGTCAGTTGTTTGGATGAAAATTCAAATTTAGCAGCCCCTTCTCTGAGTTTGTGTCTTCCTTCATTTGTTCTTTCAAATGTTTATAGAGTGCCTGCTACATGCCAACACTGTACTTGGCCCTGTGGAGACAGCACTGGAGAAGAACGGATCCCTACCCTCATGAAGATGACAGTCCAGTCTGCTTCTGTCTGCTGATCACACCCTTGTCACCCTAATTATCTAGTTTATCACAGGGCAGGGAAAAAATCGTACCTATTGAAGGTGCACAATAAAGCCCGACCCTAAAAAATCTGTAGCCTCTGTAGTTAACAGTGTGCCAGTAGTCCAAGGTAATATTGTTAAATAAGGTTTTTTTGTTTGTCTGTTTGCTTGTTTTTAATTACATACAAGGTAGGATTGTGAAATGGTGCAGCTGCTTTGGAAAGCAGTTTAGCATTTCCTCAAAATGTTAACTATACAGTTACCATATGATCCAGAAACTCTATCCCTAGGTATATGCTCAAGAAAATTGAAAACCTAGCCACAAAAACATGTACTTGAATGTTCGTAGTAACATTATGCATAATAGCACAAAAATGGAAAAAACTCAAATGTCCATCGAGTGACGAATGGATGTGTCCAACCATACAATATAAGATGATTTGGCCATTAAAAAGGAACAAAGTGCTTGTACCTGCTGCAACCTGGATGCAATATGAAGACGTTATGCTGAGGAAAGAAGCCTGGCACAAAAGGCCATATATTATATGGTTCTATTTGTATGAAGTGTCTAAAATAGGCAAATCCGCAGAGACAAGGAGTAGATTAGTGCTTTCCAGGGGTTGGGGCAAGGGAGAAAGAGGAGGCTTGCCAATGGGCATAGGATTTCTTTTTGAAGCGACGAAACATTCTAAAATTAGATATGGGTGATCACTGCACAACTCTGCAAAGATACTAAAAATCACTGCATTGTGCACTTGGAAAGGGTGAATTTTTTTGTGTGGTACATGAATTACATCTCGATAAAGCTCTTACATAAACATAACTAAATAAATAAGCCTGACCCTTCTTTTTAAGATTGAATGCTGTTCCTTCCTTGGTTCCTTCATTAATCCTCCCTCCCACTGCTCACCTCCAACGCATACCTGCTCAGGAAGTTTACTCTGTGTGCCCTTAGCTTGTTGGCTCTTCCCTCCATAGGTGGTGTTCTAGATTTTTTGTGAAAAGGAATTGGGAGGATGTGTAGAGAGTGACTAGGGGCAGAGAGTGGTCAAAGAAAGGGTGGAGAGGAAAAGTACAAAAGATTAGTGCCCCACATCAGAGTTGAAAGACCAGCTGGGAGCAGATTTGTGAGCAAAGGGATGAGAAAGTGTGAGCTCCGGAACACGGGCAGGCTGGGAGAGGTGTGGATGAGAAGGTGAAAGGAAAGATTTTAAAGCACTGCTCTGGGTTATCACTTAGAGTCCCCTTAACGTGACTCAGGAGATGCAATAACAACTGAAGTCATCTTCTAATTCCTTTTTTTTTTTTAACCAAGCCATGTGAAGACCAGAGGTTTTTGAGTTAATAATTTTTATTCTCACTTTTCATAGTGAGTTAAAATAATGGAGGCACAGAGAAGCAGAGGGGTGTGTAGGGTTGCACAGCAATTTAGGTAAAGTGTTCAGATTGGAATCTGGATCAGCAAACTCAAGTTCTTGGATCTTTTCCACTAAGAGCACAGACTCTGGAGTCAAACTGCTTGTATTTGAATCACAGCCCTGTCACTAACTGTGCCTCGGTTTCCCCAATGATAGCTCCTACCTCAGAGGGTGTGATGTTTGTGATGATTAAATGAGTTAATATATGATGAAAATTTCAGAACAGTCATAGTGAACACTCAGTAAATGTTACATAGCAGCAGCAGTAGTAATAACAACAGTAATAGTACTAGGGGTAGACGTAGTGGTGGTAGTAACATTCGTCAAAACCATTGTGCCACTCGTCTTAGACTTTGCTCAAAAAAATTTACAGACTTGATTCCGGTTCCTTATACATAGGAATAGTAAATGTCACTTAAACTTACAAGAGGTCCATTGTGCTTTTTAAAAACAATTCATTTTCCTTCCAAAATGACAGGTACAGATAAACTCCTCAGCTATCGTGTCAGAAGACAGGCTTAAATGAACAAGGAAAGGGGTCTTTTAAAAACTCCTCTTGACAGAGGACATGTGGGTCTGTGTGGCTTGGTTATATGAGAAATAACTTCCCATCCTATTTTCCTGAATGAGATGATGGTAGGAAATGTTGATCTTGACACACATGAAAAGCAACACACTTCATATCAATTTTTCCCTGTAAAAGAAAGAGGAGATTGCACCGCTTGTTAGAAACCAGGACCCCCCAGCCAGTGCGAGGTCCACCCTGACCAGACTCCCATGACAGTAAATCACACAAAGAGAAAGCTGTTACTCGTCCATCCCTTCCAGTAAGCGTCCCGCAGCTTGAGAGGTTTTAAGGTACTTCCCTCTTACAGTGGTTGCCCTTCTCAGGCCCTTGGGGAGTAGGGCTCAAACCGACTCTGCGTCACCCAATTTCATACGCATTATCTCTTTTGATCCCCACGGTGCCGTCACGTAGGCACTGGTCATTGTCACTGCAAAGTTGAGAAAACTGGGGCTCAGAAAAGCTCACGTGCCTTCGTCAAAGTCAAAAGCCATGCCTGGGTTTATCTAAGGTCCCAAAGCTGGAAAGTGGTGTGGAGTTCAAACCCTGACTTTCGATTCAGACCTCTTTGCAATACATCACAGTTTCCAGGGCTGGACGCAGGAGCCAGAGCTGGACTCCCACAAAAGCACAAAGATATCTTTAGCTTCTAAGCCGTCAGAGCTACCCCGAAGAGCTGGTCTTGTTGCTAGCCTTCATCAAGTCAGTTCTTCACCCTATAAATTTTAGGCCTAAAACATTTCTCCCAGGTTAACACCATTTTCCTGCACCCAACCTATTATCTTACAAGCTGTTTGATTAACTAATTTGAGTTTTACACCCTCCTCACACTCCCATCTGGGTAGCATATGTTCATTCAGTTACTGAACATTTATTGAACAATATCATGTGAAAACATCTTTGCTAGGTATCGGATGTATAGTGGAAAAAAAAAAAAAGAAAAGAAAAGAAAAGAAAAAGGAATGAAGCAAGGTCCCTGTCCTAAAGGCGTTTACAATCTGGTAAGGAAGAAAAGACGAACAGCAATGATTATAGCTGAAAGCACGAAGTGCTGAGTTCCCTAAGGAGCATGACAAACGTATTATAAAAGCATGTGAACAGCGACCTTTCTGGAAAGAATATTTCCCTAACATTTTAAGGCTCAGAGTCAGGGACACCCACAGATTAAGTCAAAAGCAAGTCAATATAAAGTCAATAAAAATCTACAATTATGCACAAGAAAAAAAAGGCAGGACAGGCACAGAAAATCTAGTGAATGTGTGTAAGGCACATTGCTCTGGGAGCGTACTCTTTCCAGAGATAGAGCTTTTACTGGGGCCGGGGGTGGGGGGTGGGGGTCAGTGAGGAAACAAACAAACAAGGAAAAGAGCTTGATATTGATCTAGCAACACAGCCATTCAGGAACAGCAGGTCATTTTTTTCCAAAAATCTATAACACAATCAATTCCTGATTAAGAATTTTTTTTTATTATTTTTATAGAGATGATTTAGCATTTCTATAGCCATCCTAACCAACTAATTTCCACTTATTCAATTTTAATAAGAGATGTCAACTATAGATGTCTGAAGAATAAAGAATGCACAGAGATGAAGCCGAGGTGGTTTTGAACGGGTGTTGTGCTCTTTTGTTAGGAAACCACGGTGCTCTGGTGCCTATGTTCCATCTTTCTTTTTTTTTAACCTACTACCCGTGAAAAAGTCTACAGAAATGTGAATCTATTTCCATGATGGTGAAGTATTTTTCTTTAGGCCAATTAGGGGAAACTGATGAAGGACATTAGATACAATGATGCATGCGTAATCCTGGATTTATGGATCTCCTCCTCTACCTGCTAATTCATTCCTGCTGATAGTCAGGGTTCTCCGGGTCTTAACTTTTTTTCAGATCCCAATTACTCAATGTAAACAAATGAAGAGTAAGTATGGATATTCAATGTGATTCATTTGAACAGAAGGTAGGAAACATTAGTATCGATGTATTCCAGGACTTGCAAGCAAAGCACAACTAAATTTAGCAGCCAGTGATATTGATTTGATTAAAAATGGTTTAAGACTTGTAAATGTCACTGGAACTTAGCAAAATGAATATTATTAAATCCTTCTGGTGATGGGGAAAACTAACAAAGGGATTTGCAGTGGTTTCTGTAATTAATTGCTCTGTCATGATTTATATTAACTTACAGTACAACTCCATTAGCTCAGACCTGTCATCTCTGCTCAAGGAACCACCAAGTAATCACTAGCACATTAAAGAATAAATTAGTTTTTGGCTTGGAGCCTAGTTGTAGAATGTTTCATTTGTGTCTGCTGTAGACATATGTACCTAATAAAGTTGGGACGAATGAGTTAAAGTACATATATATCAATGTCAGCGGGTTATATTTTAGAGACAATATGCTCAGCATTGTTCATTAGGGCTAATGAATCATGGTATTTCAGCTGCATCACCTTGTGTTTAGCAAATGCCTTCAGGTAAGCTGAGATGCAAAAGATTCCTTGAAAATAGGTACAGTCTCCAGAGAGTTTACCCTCTTAGCAGTCTGTGGCCTGTGGTTGTAATAATAGCTTCATGTGGTTTTTGTTAACACTTCATTACCCTAAAGTTGGATAAATTATCCTCCTGCTTCTGCCCTACGTGCAAACACAAAGCCAAAGCCTTAGCTACTACTACTTACCATAGATTATGAGGATTTGTAAGGTTCTATCAGATCATCTTTGACTTTGATAGTTGGATGATGCCTTAAGCAGTGCTTGATAGAAGACTGCTTTACATTTCAAAGAAAGCTCCAATTGCCTTGAGGGTTTATAAACTAAAACTTGAACCACTTTCTTTTCATTTCAGGCCAAGGAAAGCTCAACTGGCACTGGGCTGGCCAGGATAACTGACACATAGAGGGAACCTGTGGGCAATGTCCTATGGAGGCTGTGTACAGGAAAGCGGTGGCCCCAAGAGCTCACCGAATCCGCAAGGCTCCAAGGGCAAAGTCATTTCAGCTCAAAATCTCTGGGCACTACCCAGACGTTCATAATTTGTCCTGGATCATTTCTGCAATTTGAATCATCAGATGTCAGCAACTCCTTCACAGATGCTATGCCTGCAGTGCAAGGAGCTTGCTACACGGGGGCTTCTCCTGCCTGGCTGAATAGAGTGACAAATGTCCAAAATGCAGAAAGATTGCAGCCTTAGCCAGCTGGAAAATGCATACATTATTGAGGATAAAATATGAAGAGTGTGAGTCAATTTATGAAATATGGGGAAGCTTATTTTTGCTCTTCTAATATGCGAAGGGATTAGATTTCATATTTGCAATGATTAGTGCCGATGGCTTTGTATTTAATTGGGGAAAAATCCAGAAGCACCCCCAAAGTTCATTCTATTTGCATCCTGCATGTTATTATGTACCCCTGACTTCATTTTAAATAACTAACCAAGTAAAAAGAAACACTTGCTCTTGAAATAAAACAAATACTGAAAACAGGGCGGTGGCAGGGGAAGAAAGACAGGGACGACAAGACATTAGAAAGGGAAGGATGAAATATGGTGACACAGAAGCAAGGAGAATATACAAGGTTTTTGTAAAATAGTAATTATTTTTACATATTTCTAAATATCGGTTTCAGCTTACCAATAAATGAGGAAGGAAATCCTCAGCTAGCCTTTCTGTGAAGTGTTCCACTTACTCACATTATGCCTTTACTAAAATCATCCCAGATATAGGGACAGGATTTAAAATAATGTCTGTGAAATAACTTCTCAGCTACATAGTCTCACGTTTACTTTTATGAAATTTTATCACGATTTGCCTTTGATCCTAACATATCAGCAATTAGATATAAAAATATGTCCAAAATTAGACTTTAATAGTAAGAATAGCCAGCATTTAACTTGTGCAGGAGTGAGTGAAACGTTTCATCTAAATAAAAATAAAATGAAAACAGAGGACACAAAGGAAAAAAATCGATTAGCCAGTCAAAATGATTAGTTTGGCTGATTACTTTTTATGAAGTTAGCCCTCTTATTTTTCAACCTCGCTTATTTTCAGTTGTTCTTGGAGCAAAACCTGTGCGCTCAGAGAGAATTCACAGACTCGTGGGCAGATAGAATTAAGAAGCACAGTGTGGAACACAAAGAGAATCCTTTCCTTAGGCGGTGCTTTGTGATTCTTGCCCTTTTGTTTATGCTTTTCCCAAAGGATGGGGAAATATCAAATATAGATTCTAAATCTATTAGAACAGTGGATTCCCTATGCACAGAAAAGAAGCACATGCAGATCAAACATCCAGATTTTCTAATCTTTCCTCGATGGATAACATAGAAGCAGCTAGATTATCCAAACAGTTAAAAAATAGGGGGTGACTCAGAAAGCATTGACAATTCCCTCTTTCACCGTCTTTTGTTCGAGTCAACTAATCATCTAGAAAGAGAAATTAAAATATCATTTTTTATTTCTTGTTTCTCGCATCTGTTGGCCAGTTTTTTTGTGTGTGTGCTTGACAACTTCAAACAAATTATATAGCTTTCTCCCTTTTTTTCCCTCCACTTTGAGCTCTGGCGGAAGTTTCACATGCAGGGTTGAGCCCCAAGTCGCTCAGCAAAGCAAATGTTTCATTTTCAGCAGAGCCCACATAGTCCATTCAGACTCGTTTCTTTCACTTCTAGATATAAAGAGCAGCTGTGTCTCCCTAGTTGCTAAAGAAGATCCTATGTACAAAGTTAACAAAACATAGCTCGGACAATGGATTTGATCTCTACAGCAGGGAAGCCGTACTTTTCAAATTCATCTCTTTCTGGCTCCAACAAATTACAGGTCCCTGAAAAGATCTGGTGACCCTTTTTAAGTGTGCTTGTTGAACAAGCTCAGAGGTGACCATATGATTTAGTGCAGCGGTGTTAACGTTTTGCAAAGCACTATGGTCCAGGACAGACCATCTATGGAGTACAGGCTCCCTCAGTTGGTAGCATTTAGGGGATCCAATAACTCTGCACAAACTGTTTATTCACCTGCTTTCTACTGACTGATGGAAGTGTTTACCTCTCTATAGACAGGGCTGGATGCTGACATATGGGTACCTCTCCCCCCTACATACATACACACAATACTCTTTAACCTCCTCAAATTATGTTCTTTAAATATTCGTTCTCCATTTATTTGATGGGACTGAGAAAAACATACTTTTATTAGAAAATTTAAATAGTCCTGTATTTTATATACTTGGGAGACACATTCAAGCATGTAGAATACAAATAGTAAATAGGTAAGTCCTCCAGAAAAGCATTGTGCTATACATTAAGTATTTTTCAGGTTTTCCACTGACTTTAGATGATGTATAGCTTGTGGTCTTGGAATTACTGGTGAGGTCTATGCAACTTGCACATGTATTTCCCAAAAGATATTCAACAAAGTTAGGTCAACTCTAGAAAAATGTACCACTTAACAGAAACAGTACTAATACCCTCGTTTTTCGTTCCATTTAGGGAACATCTTTGGGAACACAAGTTGAAGGGTGCTGTGTGTCTCATTGAGTACATTGATTTTTTTTTTTTTTTTTTTTACTGCCTCTTAAACATTGGTTCTCTGGCCAGCTGGTTGCACAGCCCAGTCTGTAAACTGGCTCTGCCTTTCTTTCTGTCTTCAAATTCAACCAAAGTTGCTTATCTTCTCCTGTGTTGGACGTTTCCCAACTAGCAGAAAAGGCACATTCCTCCCTCTTGAAGAAATAATTCCTACTGCATATTTATTTCCACATCTTACCATCTGTAGATATATGTTTTTAATTCTTTTTGTGAACTCATAAGGGATTGGATTCTGAGGTCTCAATTCTCTCCCTGTACCCAGCCCAGGCTCTGGAATTTTATGTAAGAACCCTCTGGGCATGAAATAAAGATTAATTAAAATGATAATTCAATGAAGACTAAATTTGAATATTGTGACAAGCAAACATCCCACCTCTATTTTCAACATCTCCATCTTTACTCACATTCTTATATGTTCTATGAATCCATGTTTGCATGTATGATAATTACATGCTGCCTAAGATGCGTGCCCTAAAAGTGGCACCCAGTTGGCATCAAACTTGACTCAGGTGGTGTAATGCCAGGGAAAATGTTTGCCATCTTTTAGGGTTAAAAAAAAATCTAGTCATGAGGCTTACTTAGGATTTGCACAATGGAAAATTAGTGCCCTTTGTCTAGAATTAATAGTAATTTGATGGCATTAGACTCAGAAAATGTCAAATCAAACAGGAGCTGTTTCAGAATACTGATTCATGAAGGCGGGTAATAAATTTACTTATATAATGACAGAATAAAATTCCGAAAAGATTCTAACGTGTCTATATTTAACTAATTAATCCTACAGAGAGCTTGACATGAATCAAAAAGAAAGAGTGGAATGTTCTTATTTAATAAGCATATTAGAGCTCTCTTTCTCATGATTTCTTTCCTCTGTGAAGAACCTGCATAGAGTAAATATAAAAGATCCGCTATTTGGATCCATTTAGCCAAGGTGCTGAAAAATCTCAAAGTGGTGAGTTTAAAGTAGGTCAATCAGCTTCATCAGCTCCAGTGACTCAGAAGGCGCCCTTGGCCCAGGGGATCAGAGTGTGGACTACTGGTTAGATGAGACTGTCAGTGGAATAATAGGGGTGAATCAGCACAATAATATTTATTGCCCCATTTTATCTTAACTCCATATATGTTTTAAATTCATTTTTTGAGCTCACGACTAGAAGGAGAAAGACACAGGACATATACTTTGACAATGATAAATCCTATATTAACTACAAAAGCAACAAATATATACCACAGGGGTTTGGTGTAACTTGGCACAGACCTTTGAGTCTATCCAACCTAACACTGTAGTTACATGACTTGGATCAAGTTACAATCTCCCAAAGCTATAAGAGAGACTGTAATACCTCCTAGTGGGTTTTTTGTTTTTTTGAGATGCATTCAGTAAGTAGCAAGGATAGATATAGATTTAAATTTATTTAAAAAGGAAGCAAATTGTGGGCGTTCTCAATACAAAGCTTCATAATTTTCTTCCTTGTTCCTCCATTTAGGTAGCTCTCCACTTAAACAAACTCAGAGGTGATTCTTACCTATGATTTCATTTTGTCCATTAATGCTTGAAGAGAGTGACTGCTATGCCAGAGATTTAAAACACCAATTACAGGATATCACAGCAGGTACATACCTTCCAGATAATGATTCATCCTCAAGTCCATCAGTTCTTTGCTGTTTGGGATAACTGCCTACCTGGGGTCATTTTTGGACACTTAATAAAAAATATCTACTAATAGAATGACTAAATCTTCCAAAATTATAACCATTCATTAACTCCACAAAAGTTCTTTTAAGTAACCCATCTGTTCTAGGGACTAGAGATTTAATAATAAATGACATGGTTTGTCCCTGCCTTCAAGGATTATACGATCTAGTGAAAGAGACAGACATATAAATTGCTGTGCATTGTACAAGGCTGAATAAACATGGTTTATTATAGAAGAATAAGCCAAATCCTATTGAATCACAGACAGTAAAGGGAGGAATTGTAAAAGGAAGTTCAAGAAAGATTTCATAGAAGAAGCAAAATGTGAGCTGGGTCTCAACAACAGGTAGAACTTTAAAAGGCAGAAAAAGGAGCTTCCACAATGAGCAAAGACCTGGAGCAGCAGGAACAGCAAGTAACTTGGTATGGTGACAACAAAACCTGCGTGGGTAGATGCCAGGGTCAATGATGCAGGTCATGGTAATAGGAGGGGGTGCTGGGGCCCATGCTAAGGAACCAGGAATTGTCGAAGGGGTGGATGTAAGGAAAAGTTTTAGAAAGGAGTCATGGAAATGAATCTATGTTTTCAAAGAACGCTCTTCAGCATAGAGCTGGATTGGCGAGACAAGAGCTTAGAAGAATAAAAAATGTTAGGAGTGAATACCTAGAAAAAGAGACCAGCCAGTGAAGCTAGAAAACATGAAGTGCATTGGTAGAATTAAGACATCTTAGCAATTGGACGGCTGTAGGCAGGAGCAGGATGCAGAGATTCCAGCCTGAATGTGGCCATTACTCAGGGAAGTGGAAAAGGAAGAGCAGATTTGGGAAAATGAAAGAGTAAAAGAAAAGGAAAGAGAAAGGGGGAGAAAGACAGAAAGAGAAAGTAGCAAAAAGAAGAGACATTAGAAAAGGAGACATTTCCCCAGAGTCAGTTTTAGTCAAAGTCAAAGTGGTAGTTTCAAAATGCCTAATTCTTTAATGTCATACAGAGAGGAAAACCAGCTGATTTTTTTTAACTTGTCAATTGTGTCATGATTGATCACGATCTTTCTTGCAGTTTTATTCATCACTAAGCTACTTAAATTTCAGATTACTCATTCAAACCCATAATGTCCTGGGTCAGCCACCAATGCATTCATTCATTCATTTATTAAACAAATATTTATTGAGTATCTACTATATGCCAGGCACCGTTGGAAGTACAGGGCATACAGCAGTGACTAAAACAAAAACCCTTGCCTTCACGGATTCTTCCATGCTATCTAACGGGACATTCACTCCTTTGAAAAGAAAGTTGAAAGGAAATAAAGTTGTCCAATTAAGGCCTTATTTCTCATTTTCACATGAAAGGAAATTAGACACACTCATTAATCGTTACAATATAAATTCAGGGACATGAGATGCTATGGCTGCAGGAACCTTCAATTCTTTGAAGGAATGTTGTCTTTTGTCAGTCCTGGCTCTGGACCATGCCTCATGCTCTCTGTACTCATCCACGAAAATGAGATAGTTTAGATTAAAGTCAGTGGTTCGCAACCTGCTACTCATTAGGATCACCTGGGAAAGTTTCAGACACAGGTGCTGGGCCCCCACCTCGGGCCAATTAAAGCAAAATCTCTGGGGGTGGGGTGTTTTCTTTTTAAAGTTCTCCCAGGTGATTGTAATGGGCATTGCCAGGGTTGAGAACCACCAACCGTACTATAAATTCTGAGTTTCACACGGGGGGACACACCCTCCCTGCCACATTATATAATCCTATCGTTCGTTCTACATGACTAGTTTTCAGGCTGTTTGATTTGGATATACTCTTTCTTTGAAGGTACACTTCATTTTGCATTAGTAAGCTGTTCATTCCTAGAAGGCAACCCGTGCAATCCAAGCTGAAGTGGAGAGCTGGCACCTCTCCAGGAATTTGAGATAATTGTACTGCCAATCTGGATAAATCAGGATAAAGGTACATCACACACCTACCAATAATATTTTCTTTTGCTAACTCTTCAAAAATAGGGAATACAGATTTTTAGTACTTAAACATTCGAAGAAGCCATTTACATTAATATTTGTTCCGCAAGAGGACATCTTCAGAGAAATACTATTGATGACCTAGTACTAATATAATATTCCTTAAATGTCTCTACATGCAGTAGATTCCTGCATTTCCTTAATAATTTACTTCCTTTCACGTCAGTTAATACTAGAGGGATCTTTCCAGAATGATTTTCCTTCTTCAAGTCTTTAACTGAAACACCATTCAGAAGCCTGAAGTCATAGTACTTGACCTCTAAAAGCTATTGTTAAGGAAGGTCTAATAGACAAGGAGGACATGTCCTTAATAGATGTGGAATTCTGTAGAATCCAAAGTAAAACTAAGTTTTCCTGATCATAACTCCAGGTTGATTATGTTACTTTGCAATTCATATGAAACATCTTCTTTTATTCTGCTTTCAAATTGCCCTCACCATCGTAGGGTCCTAAGACCTCCGTGCCTCAAATGGTTTGATTAAAATTGATTGTTAAAAGTTGAGATCAGAGATTCCTCTTCACGCATTCACTCCCTGCTTTGGTGGCTTTTCGGCTTTACAGGAGGCTCATTAATAGACCAGCTAGCCCAGTTTGTCATCTATTTCATTATGCAAAATATATACTTTTCAATTACTTTTCCTGTGTGAAAATCTCTTGACTCTAACCTGATATAATGATTTCTTTGGGTTTCTTCTCAACCTCTGAATGGCACAGCTTTCCTAAAATCTCAACTGGGGGTAGAATACTTGGAAACCCTGATGGGAATTAATTTTAATGTAATGATCTTTACGTGCCCATTAAAATAGGAGCGAAATAGCTTGCAAAGCTGACCACTGGGAAAACCTAGTATTGACCTCAAAGGAAGAAAAAAAAAAAGCTGTTTAAAGCTTTCTGATCATTTTATTTAATCTATTTAACATGGAATGTAAAGAAGCTATCCCTAAAATAAAGCTTTGGTTCACAACACTAATTTTATTTCAGTTCTTTGAATAAAGTAGGAAAAGTCAGAATGGGGATCCTCTTATCTTCTAATGTTCTGATGGCTTTATCTAAAATTAAATCTTTTACAGACAGACACACACACATAGACACACACACACACAGGTTAATACAGTAACAAGTATTTGGCAGACAACTTTGCTCTCACATTCAAAACTTATGTCTTTTATTTAACGTGTTTTTCTTTTCCTATAGAAGAATCTAGGTATCCTAAGAGTTGCTCAAACGTAGGTTTTTCTGGTTGTTTTCTAGGTAGACCCAGACACATTTATTAATACATGCCTACCTCTCTCTTTACCTTGCCTCCCCCACCATAATATCTCGGTATGTCAATCTGAACATCTTGGTCCACTTGACTCAAAAATATTTTACTTCTCAAAGCCTACTGCACAACACATATTTAAAAAATTGCTAATACCCACCAAAATTATCTAGTTATTAGAAGAAGGAATGAAAAGTGAGTCTGAAGACTTTCTTTTATTGTCAAATTCTTCACTCGAAAAACAAGCAGGCAGCAGTGGCCCAAACAATGCCTTTGTGAGATTTAAGGAAAACTATAGCTTCCTCAAGACACTCTACTGTTATCTGTCTCAGAATTGTTGCTAACCCATACACCCAATCTATGATACTACAAATGTGAACAATTTCCCCCTGGAGGTAATGCACAACTTGTACAACTGTACATAGCAGCCCTGGAGAAGGAGTTGAAAGAAAAAAGAAGCTGCTTCTGATTTTGTTTCTTTGAGGGCTCATCCTAATTCAATCAGGTACTAGAAAGGAGAGACTTTTATTATGTGGCACTCTATGCATGAGAAATTGAGGAGATGTGTGTGTGTTCATCAGGAAGAAATCCTACTTTTGAATTCCTGGATTTGGTACTTATGGCACAAAAGAACTAGGGTATATTTAAGGTGGTTCCTTTCAAGCCAGTAATAACCCAGAAAAATCCATCCTTATATCCCACATTGTCTGAATTGAAACTTGGTTGAGAGCAGAATTGACCAAACCAAGGAGGGCTTGAAAGGCAGAAAATAGATTACAGGGAAGGTAGATTACACATGGAAGGCTCCAGAAGCAAGCAGCTGAAACACTCAAGGTTGGCAGATGTGGTCAAGGAATTGCAGTCCAAAGTCCAGACAGACTATGGGTATCACAGCAGATGCAAAAAGTATCATTTCAGAGATTTCTGGAATTAGGAAGAAGGCAGGAAGGCACGAGGTAAAGAGCTTTGACATCATATATACATAATTCAAATCCTGTATCTACCTCACTGGGTGACTTAGAGAAAATAACTTAGTTTCTCTGATTCTGGTTTCTCCTCTAAAATTAGAAACAAAAATACCTTTCAGGGCTATTCCATCTAACTAGGCAGGCAGGAAGTTTCCTGTACCTTTCTGCTTTGCCATAATAATGAAGCATAACAGATAATTAAACAGACCTAATGTGTGTTTGCATATTTGATATTCATAATTTAGATAGAAGGCAACATTATTTAAAATAAATGCTTGTCACTGAACCAACTTAATAATAATTTTAATGCCTATTCTCACTTCTAATTAAAAAAATCACTTGACACTAGCTATTTTTCGAGCACATGGATTAAATAGAGTATTTGACAAAACGTAAGTGTATTCACAATAGAAATATTTCCCAGTAATTTATTAATTACATTTCAAACTGAATCACATCCATTTAGTGCTTTTCTTGTCACCGCAGACCAGTGTGCACTGACAAATTTACTGACATAAAGTCACTGTGATCTTACATAAAGAAACAAGGATGTCAAAAATATCCTACAATTGCAAATGATAAAATAGGCAATGTCTGGAAATGAGAATGCTGTTCCCAAAAGTGCCTCATCAGTTACCAGAGGAGGCTGGCAGTGTGTAGGATGCAGTGACTTCACTGTGATTGACTATGGCACACAGAGCTGCCGGAACCAGCACCCGCCCAGGGATTAACCCTTCCCTGTCCCAGCAAATTACCGATGACCAGAAGGAAACTTTGCTTTAACATCGGTTTGGTCAAATCACCCAGAAGATCCCAGCTGGGACAAGTCTGGAGGGAGAGGGAGAAACAATGTTTTATCAAACCCATTTCACATTTTTTTTCTGGGTAACTGGCACAGACGGACTGCGGTACGGCTTGTCAGATTTGTTTTTAGATCCACAGAATTTACCCAAATGACAGACAGACACCTATGACACAGAAGTAAACTGTTCCTAAATGTACAGATGTTCAGAGGAATAAAACATAATTAATAATGAATCAACAAATATTTATCAAGGCCCCAGTATTTTAGAGATATTTTGCTAAGATCTATATAGGATTTAAAGGGAAAATTCAGTGTTTTGCCTTCAGAAACTTAAATTTTATATGGGTAATCCAACACTATTGCCAAGGAAGGAGAACCACCAGTGGGTGCAGGGCTAGCTATGCTGCCCTCACTCTTCAGCTAACCTTTTAGAAAAGGCCCTAAAGAAAGTGCTTCCCAGATCAGCAGGGAGGGAGGAGAGTATATCAGTTAGCTCCTGCTATGCAACACCTCAAATCATTCATTATTTCCCATCAGTCTATGGGTTGACCAGGAGCTTCTGATAAGCACCCAGGCCAGGCATGGATGATTTTTCCTGGGTTTGCTTATGAGTCTGAGTTGACAGGTCAGCTAAGGACAGACTGGTTCAGGCCAGTTCAGTGAATTGGCTGGGATGGCTCAATTCAGTCTCATGTGGTTTATCCTCGCTCGGCAGGCTAGCCCACGCTGCTTCCCAACAGAAAGAGAAGGCCACCCAACAGAAAGAGGATGTATGCAAGGCCTCTTCACACCCAGGCTTGATACTGGCATAGAGATACATCCGCTATTGCCAAAGCAAGTCACGAGGCCAGTCTAGATTTAAAGGGTGGGGAAGAGGTTCTACCTCTTGCTGGCAGCAACTGCAAAGTCACATTGCAAAACGTCTGAAACACCAAAGGGTGAAGAATTGGGGCTGTTTTCATAATCTATCACATCTGCACTCTGGCCACAAGTATTCATGTTCTTCCCATATGTTAAATATACTCATTCCTTCATATCAATGAAACACCTGCTCACTGAATTGGCTATTAACTTATGCTAAGATAACTTTTTAAGCTTACATTTCAAGAAGCATAATAACATCTGGCACAACTAATAAGTTGGTTTAGGAAGAACCCTGCATGCATATGGAGCTGGCTATTCATAGCCTCTAAGATTGAGCTGTCAGTGAATAATATTTGCCAAGGAAAAAATAAAAGGGAAAGCAAGACAACCATGATCCACAGTCATAGTCCTGTTTTTAAAAAGATGTAAGTTTCGGAGGACGATGAATAATTTATACATGTATATATTCCCAGTCCCTCCAGTCCATGGTAGAATCAACAGGCTCCCAGATAACTTATTGGAAGTGGTTAGGGAACTGAACTCTAAACGATCTTTTGCAGTTCTGTCTTTTCGTGTCACTTAAAAACTTGGCAAATTATAAAATTATTTTATAATAGTAGCTTAACACAAATTGGAAGACTGCCTTTCAATCTGAGAAGCGTAATTGTGGCTGGTTTAAGCAAGATTAATTTTCTGCCCAAGCATTTGGCTACCCAGAGTCATGTAATGAAAAGCAATTGAACTTGTTTCTGTAAGACTGTTTTTACTCCCTCCAGTTGTTGGGTTTATGGACCCATTGTTCAATAGTTCTCTTTTGGATTTCAGTCCATGTTTGATTGGTTGCTAAGCAAAAATATATAGAATGCCAAAAAGTGTGGTAGGTATTTGGACAGATTAGGTGATAAAGTACCATAATTATGCAATCAACAATTAAAAGGCCAATTTGAAAATTTAAAAGGCTAGGAAACCAAATTCTTGTTTGTGGTTGTCATCCCAGTATATGCTTAGAAAAATGTGTACCAACAAGTGTGGGCAGCCAATTTAAATCTTTGAAACAGTGCCACCACTGTATTTTCCCTATCTAGAATGCATGAGAATATAGTACATACTCGTGTGTTCTAGTGCCATTTAATAAAATATATGTCATGGAGGAGGGCTGCCACTTATTCCAGGGTCATATGTAAATTTATGGCTGGTAAAATTGAACTTTCAGAAGCACTACTGGAAAGACAGTTTGAAAGGGGCGAGTGTGTAAGGGATAACTAGGATTTTGGCTGTATTAATTCTGAATCCTAGCAAGTCTCTGCTTGAGAGGCAGAAGCAACAACAAACACAACTGTTATCATACAATATAACAGCTGTGGAAGACTGGTATAGTACTAAGCCTTACTGAATCATGCCTCCTTTATCAAGATTCTTGTATCATCCCCTCCCACACTGATTCTGAACTCGGCCACGGGTCTTCCTTTGGCCAGTGGGACATTAGCCAAGTGATAGAACCAAAGACTTGAAAGTGCTTTGTGCACTGGTGCTTGTTTTCTAGGAATGCAGGCACCGAATGAAAAAGCCTGCTAAAGACACGCGGATTAGCCAACAGGCAGCAACAACTACTGGGCATGGAGTGAGGCCACTGAGACCATCCAGCCCTAGTGGAGCTGCCAGATGACTGCGGTCACAAGAGTGACCCCAGTGAGAGTCACAAAAAAACTGTCCAGCTCAACTTAGCCAACGTTATTGATGTATAGAATTGAGAGCATATAAAATGGTTATTGTCTAAGCTACTACGTTTTGACATGGTTTGTAACATGGGAGAGAGAACTGATGCAGTAGCAAAGTGTCACATCCTCCCTTTCTCCTCTTAAGGTGTGACCATGCCTTTGCTCCCATCCTGCCAGTTTCTTCACTTCCCAGACTGGTTTATCCATCCTCCTCCGTGTGTCTGTCCTTAGTCTCTGAGCTGCTATCAATTCAATTCAACAAGTATTTACTGAGCACGGATTCTTTGTTCAGCCTTCTATTAAGTTACTAAAAATGATACCAGTTACACATTCACTAAATAGGCTTCCATTCTGGGATAGCCCCTTTGTGTAAATATAGGTTGAACAATGTGTGTATTACAGAGTTATGTCATATAAAAACACAGTTGGTTTTTGAGAGAGAGTTATAGCCTACAAAGGGAGCATAATGCGCAAGTGAGTGTTGGGGACTAGGATGTGTGGTGAACCTATGTGTGCGTCACTGTGGGTGGTGGGACTGAGTGAAGGATGGTTGGAAGGAAAACCGAGGACCTGCAAAAGAGCCATGGGAATCAACATTAACAAATTCCATGCCTTTGTCTCCCATTGTCCTCCTTCCTGACTTTCCTTTGTACTTCCTTCCTCTTCTAAGCCACTTCTAAATATCATGCAGCTTCAGCACAGATAGAGAACTTGGTAAAATACATTAATTTGTCTTGAAATCCTCACAGGGAAAAGCACAGTAGTCCACTGGCATCACCCCTACCACAGTGTTTATATCATCATTAGCCACAAAATCTGGTTGAAAGTGCAACAAAAACAAAGTGGTGGGTGAGGATGAGCCACATGGCTGGACATGCTTTCAATGGCAGACATCTGGCCAGCCATGTCAACAAATGTGGTCCACATGGCACAGAGCTGTGCAGGAGAAATGGGCCATGCGGCAGCGGGAGGAGAAAGAGCCAGTCCTCTCCCAAGGGCGCCGCCGCCCTCGCACACACGCCCTCTGTTTAGTCGGCACCGGTGCATTGTACAACTCTAGGCAGACTCATCTGGAATTGTGCAGCATAGTTGCTCTATTTTGCCTTAGGAATGGAAATTTAAACTTTTTTCTTATATTTTATGCCTATCTCTTTGGTCGACTGGCCAAGTCTACCTAGTAACCATGGAGAAAGATGCTGCTTCTAATAGAGCCAGGCCTACCTTGGGTCCTGGACCACAGCATGATATCTTAGAATGAAGGGTGGTGTTGCCAATTTGTAGATGGAGCAACAAAATCATTCATGCCACCAAATTTCGTTGGACTTCTGTACGTCCATGCAAGGACAGCCACAATAGCCAAAAACCAATGCAGAGCATGGTTAGATTGTCTCAGCACAGCAAATGAAAGGCATTTAGGTTAAAAATTCTCAAGTATTAATAAAATGAAAAAAAAGTTACCATACAAAACATCGTATCTAGGCTGGACATGGTGGCTCATGCCTGTAATCCTAGCACTTTGGGAGGCCAAAGCAGGAGGATCACTTGAGCTCAGGAGTTTCAGACCAGCCTGAGCAAAAGTGAGACCCTGTCTCTACAAAAAAAAAAATAAATAAATATCTTAGTAATCTCATTTCTACTTACCATGTCAGTCTAACTGTTTTGGTTTTTGGTAGAAAGGTATGAAAATGTTACCAGATAGTTCTTTCTCTATGCAATAAAAAACCAAAAAGTCATTTTGCTCAAGGATATTTATCAAAATCTGTAGTGAACTATACTACGATGCTGTTTCCAAAACAACAAAACTAAGCCCTCATGTATTCATCTATAAACCAAAATTACTTTAAAAATCACTTTAAAAATGTGATTTTCATCCATTATTTGCTAAACTTTCCTTCACCTTTCCCTCTAGCTCCATTATAATAGTTAAATAGATGCTATTCTACTAATACTTTGCATAATTGTGTCCTTAATAGTTATTCAAACAATTTCTGAAGTGTTTTCTCATTTGATAAACACAGACCTGTTAGATAGTCAAGGCATTTTTCAGAGGATGAAACAGGTTTGGTCCATTTCAGTTATTCGGCCATGACCTTAGGGGAAGTGGTGGGCATGGGACCCACCTCCCAGCTAGATCTCTGCTCTTTCTCCTACACCAAGCTATTCCCTGCTGTCTGGGGCATTCCCCCAATGTGGTGATCGGATGGTTTCACATAACAAAACTGGGCAATGTTTGCCCATGGGTATTGTCTGTAAAGGCTATCTTTTCATTTGCTCAGGTTCTATTTTTGTTTGTTTGTTTTTACTGTTTGCATTTACCACCATCTTTTTCTCTACCCTTTTATAAATAAGTCGTATTTGGAATGCTCAGGTAGGGGCACCTTTGTAAGAGAAAGACATCTGTGGCTTATGTCAACAGATTTTAACTGGACTATGTCATTTAAACCTTAGGTAAATAATAATAGGTAACATTCCCACAGTACTTTACCACTTACAAAGTACTAATTGAAAAAGGAGATTTTTTAAATTTAAAATAAAAGCACATATTTAACACTGAATTATTTTTTATCCTTTCTTACTGAAAGAAACTTACACAGAAATATTTGAACTGTCTTCAGCAGAGGTGGCAGCTGAAGGAAGAGAAAAGAAATGAAAGCAAAAAACAGAGATCATAAAAGAGAGAAAGAAAGAGTACTTTTAAAAGATGGGGAAATAAGAAAAGAGGCTTAATGTAAATGTGATAGAATCATGATGATTTAACTCATACATAAGTACACAGGGCAAAAAAAATAGCCACATAAATGTGCTGGGTAAACTTTAAGGATCCAGAAAGAAGCCATTTATTGCTCTGTAACCTCAGCGGCAAGCTAAAATTATTTCCTAAATAACAGATTTCCAGTCCTGCTGAATTATTGTGTAACCGAGGGGCAATAACTTTCACATAATCTCTCCCTTGGCTATCTGTAAAATGAACAACATGAACTAGATCCAGATAATCTTAGGTGCCATTTTCAGAAAATTCAATCCTGCAAACTTTTCTATGGAAAATCGAGTCACCAAGCAGTCCAGGTTTAAGGAGTCTCAATAACCCACATGGTTAAAATCTGAAGAATAAGAGAAAATAGTATCATGTGAATTAAAAATCTTTTAATAGCACATGTCATATTTCTCTGCAGGTCCCTTTATTATGAAGAAGTAAGTTAAGTTTGGCCAGATGTTTGTCAGAGCCTCTATTGCTAGAAACATTTAACTCAGATGTCACATAAAAGTTTCTCTTACAAAATACTGAGATTTCCAAATAATACTTAAATCTTCTAACAACGTCATAAGTCAGTCTTAAAATCTGCTTCTATCAGCAATTGGAACAATGAGTGGAAGATGACAAATTTATATTGCTTTTTATATTCATTCCTTTGAACATCTATTTAATAGGTATTTCACCTAACTCAGATATATAGACTTGGCCAATGGTGCCGGGGTTTTTCCCTTTAGTATTTACGCAATTTTAAATTCAATACAACCTACCATTATGGCTTTACTGCTTGATGGTAATTTTGTCAAGCATTACAATTCTTATGTGAGAATTCTTATGAAGAAAACTATTTAGATATAGATTTAGATAAGTGCAGATATATCGTTAATTAATGATATATAAAGCCAGATAATCTAATCAATATTTTTTTTCTGTGAAGATTTATCCTTGTTTTATAGATCCATATTGGTACATTGTAATTTTAAAATAATGCTTTAAAAAGATGGGGAAAGTAAAGAGAAAAAAAATATTTTGATCATATGTCTTGTAAATAAAATGTAAAGAAATCAGAATTATTTAACCTGATAAAAAGTTTTTAATTTAGGGAAAAAAAAGTTTATAATTTAGGTACTAAGTTTTGATCTATCCTTTAAAAAATGGATAAGAGTTAAAACTTTAAACTCCTAAGTCTAATTCTAATTTGAGGAGGTACATTGGGCACCTGCAGTGGCCAACCATAGTCCCTGAGAAAACACTGTAGTATAATACAGAAGTTTAAAAAGGAATGAGACAATGGAGAAAAACTACAGCCAAGAGGATGCTATCTTTGGAGTTGCAGACGAAGTGGGTGCTGATCTGCCCACTGGAACACTAGATGGACTCTAGGTGCAGCACTGAAAGATCCTATGAAGGGAACGAGTTATAAATGAGGCTGAAAACAGAGAATTAATTGAAGGTTTCCTTATGCAACTGGCAGCCAGCATTTATTCCTAGACAAAAAAAAAATTAGTGTGGTGGGGGGGGGACGATGAGGGAGTCTGTAAATAAGTGGCAGAGGATGTTGGAAGAAAGCTGAAGTTTGGAGTGAGAATATTGGTCCCCGGGTAATCGCACTTCTTCTAGAATTTGGAGAGCCCTTGACTTGCTAATAAGGGTTTTTACACACACATGCTAAAGTGAAGCCTTCTAAAGCTGCAGGACGTGGACTGGTACCGGCCATGGTCTGTTAGGGACCAGATCACACACAGTAGGAGGTGAGCCAGGGGAGCTTCATGTGTATTTACAGCCACTCCCTACAGCTTGTGCCACCACATAAGCTCCGCCTCCAGTCAGATCAGCAGCGGCATTAGATTCTCATAGAAGCACATAAACTGTGCACGGAGGGGATCTAGGTCGCACGCTCCCTATGAGGATCTAATGCCTGATGATCTGAGGTGGAGCTGAGGCAGTGATGCTAGCACTGGGGAGTGGCTGCAAATACAGATTATCATTAGCAGAGACATTTGACTGCACAATAAATCAATGCACTTGAATCATCCAAAAACCACCCTCCCACCCCGGTGTGTGGGAAAATTATCTTCCCTGAAACTGGTCCCTGGTGCCCAAAAGATTGGGGACTGCTGTAATCTAAAGGACACATCTCACTCCATTGCCAGTTATTAGAGAGACATAATAGGAAAACTATCTTATATACAACAATAGACGGGACCCACACCACTCTATATATAGTCTTTCTTTTTGAAATATAAGTAGGTAAAACGAGACATATGAGAAGAATCAGTAGCATGGGAGAAAAAGACTAAGCTGAACAGGCATAATTCAGGGACTAGAAGAAAACTTATAAAATCAAACAAATATTCAAGGAGCTTCGAACAGATGTTACATCTATGAAACAAGAATGATTTGCAATGAAAAAGGCTCAATCAGAGACCAAGACAGAGCTCTCAGAAATAAAAGCTAACTGGAGAAATTTAAAGAATCAATAAGGAAACTAAATAATAAAGTCAAAATATTATAGAATGTAAAGCAAAGAAACAGAGGAAAAAAATTAGTGAGAAAATTTTATATATGTGTATATATATGTATCTCCAGTTCAGTAGTTACAGTAGGCATCCTACAGAGAAAGAATGCAGAAGATAGAGGGAAAAATTATCTAAGAACTAATAGAAGAGACTATCCCAGAATAAATATTGTTATAAGTCTGCAGTTTGAGTTTTCATACTCAATGTCCAGCACATGGAATGACAAAAGGCCCAAAATCAACACATTTTTGAGAAATTTGAACATTCAAATGAAAAAAGAGACAGACCTAAAAGTTTTCAGAGATAATAATTAACTATTACTACATAGGAAGAAAAATCAGAAAAGCATTAGACTTTCCATCAGCAGCATTGGAGGCTAGAGGACAATGGAGCAATGCTGTTAAACTTTCAAAGGAGAATTCTTTCCAGCCTAGAAGTCCATACCCAGCTAAACTATCAATCAAGTATGAGGGGAAAATGATAGACATTTACATATATGCACAGACTTAGAAATATAAACCCTCTCATCTTTCTTAGAAAGTAAGCTGAAGATAAACTCCAGTATAAACAAGTAAACTATAGATCCATCCCAGAAGAGTAGCTAAGTCCTCATGGCAATACAGCTGCACCTAAGGAGGAACTCAGCCAGAGGAGAGTAGGAGGAGAAAGGGTAGGCTCTATAAAATATAAAGAGTAGCTCTAGGATAAAAATAAGAGCATGGATACCCTTTAGGATTGAACAAAAGTAAATTATGCAAAAAAGGTAAATCAAAACTTTATAGAAAGTCAGAAAGTTTTACTAGAAACTCTCAGACTCAATATTAAACAAATTATCATAAAAGATGAACAGTAACAGATTATAAGAAAAGAAAATTTACTTGATCTCGATGCTAACAACATTCTCCTTTTACTCACTTGGAACACTGGGCCTCAAGAGAAGTCAATGCAACCTTATCAATCTCGCCCAAGAGGGAACAATATTTACTAAGTCACTATAACATATTTTACATAAATATATATATAATTATTTTATGCATATATATTAAATTGTTGGTTTTAAAATTTTAAGTCAACACAGAAAAGCCCAGAATTCCCAACTATGATTACAAGATAAACTGTAAATGTTACCAACCCTGGAAATGTAAAAGTAAAAGTAAAAGTGTAGCTGACAGATTATGGGATGTAGCAGGTAGGGGCAAAATTGCTCCCATCGTTTAATTTGGAGAGTGAGGAAATATTGTCAAAAGTTAGTGAAACAATAAATAAAAATTTAAGTGCATTTTTAAAGTTATAAATATAACCAAGAAAAATATATAAGTATATAACAATATATAATGAAAATATAATTAACAAATATTGAGAATAAGAATGGGAGGAGAGAAGTCAACATGCAGTGAACTAAATAAGCAACTTTCCCAGAAGGTAGTCAGTGGATGTGGCATAAAACTGATGAATCTAGAAATTTAAAAAGTGTAAAGAAATATCACCCAGAGATAGGAAGATCATCTGTAGAAAATTTAAAAATGAAAATTGTCGACTTTGCCTTTGTGCAATGAGCTTCAAGGTGGCTGTGACTATTGTTTTGAATTACGTGCCCTTCAACAAATGGTACGTACTGTTTGTTAAATGTGCATACATTATTTTGATAAAACTCTTCATTTCAAAGTTAAATAAATAATTTTAAATCCTCAAGATTTTCTTAGACATAAAAAAGAACCATCGAGGTAATATAATTCTGGACTGATTCATCTACAGGAGAAAATGATCAGAGCTATGGTCATAGCTACTATTTACTGAGCACCTACTTTGTGTGAGGCAAAATGCTAAATATGTTATGTATCTTGTTACTGAAGATCACTACAAGGTAGGAATTATAATGTTCATTTCACAGATGTGGAAACTGAGCTTCAGGGAACGTAAGTAACTGATCTGAAGTAACAAAGCAGTTGAGTGGTAGAGCTGAACCTACTCCAAAGCCCCCCCAAAATTTAAAAACCAAACAATAGAGGTCACATTAGGTTGTCCCCTGAGCTGTATTTCAGTCTGACATTCTTTGATTCCACAAGCAGAATGAAACCAAAGTCTACCCAATTCCCCATGTCAACTTAAAAATCAATCCAGACACCCAAAAGAAGGTGAATAACTAGACACGGTTTCGTTTTGGGGGGTTGGATGTAAGAACCAGAAGATTCATTATCTAGCACAGGTGCCAGAATTTTCACTTGCAGGCCCTTCCTACCTCTGATGTGTCTGTCATACTTACATGTACTTTATTCGATTAATGTTTTCTTGAGTCTACAAATTTCTGTATGCAAAAATATTACACTCTTACAGGATAGCAGCAAATCAAACCCAAAAAAAAAGGGTCCCTTTATCAAAGCTTAGTTTATGTTTATTTTAAGAGTGTTCAAAAATCCACTCCATGCAGTTAGGTTTTACAGCTCATGAAAACACGCTCCAAATTTACAGATATTTCATAACATTCCTATCAGCATATAAGAGCTTCCTTCACAGCTGGCACAGAGTGTCCTTTCTTCTGTCTCTTCTAAATCGGTAGGAAGCTCCTTAGATCTCCTTTTGCGAACATTTTCTCTCCTGGCAGTGGGGAATCACAAAGGGGACGCTATTGATCTGGCGCTGAAGGGAAAATTTCCGCACGATGAGATAGCTAACATAAGTACGAGTTCAGGCAGCAAACCAATGATTTTATTAATTATTGCTGGTCGTGTCATTATAAAAAATGCTCAGGCTAGAAGGAAAAATACAGAATGTGAGTGCGCGTGTGAGAGCGAGCGAGCGAGAGAGGAGAAAGAGGGGACGAGCGATGGAATGAATGCCATCCTGTAGACACCCCACCAGCACTCACCAGAGGAAATCAAGTTGCCGCCAGTTTGGCTGGAGTTCAGCGCCATCTGCATAGTATTTAAAAGTGAGAGCCAAACTCTGAGCTATTTTATTGGAGTTAGTAAGGAAGCTCTCCAATCTATATCTGAAACTCAACCGTTCCAGCTTCTGAGCACCACTAAAAAGAGCTTATGGAGGTCAAGGAACTTAAAAACAGCATGAGGAGCCGCTTTGCAGTCCATATAAAACTAGGAATTGGTAGCCTGAGCATTTGCAAAGACCATTTGGTCTCTAATGAATGGTGGGAAAATCCTGAGGTGGTTCTTGGGAAGAGAAATGTGAGATAGAGGATAATAATAGTACAGTATTAATAGATGAAATATACAGAGTTCATACTATGGGCCAGGCACTGTTTCGAGGTTTCTACATTCATTATTCCAATGCAATCCCCACAGTAACCTTGTGCAGTATTATTATTATCAGTATTTTGCAGATGAAGGATCTCCCAGGACGAGTTTCTGGGTTCGGAATTCTCTTCCTAATGTGGTTTTGAATTTTTGTTGCCCCAGAATTCAGTCCATGACTGGTTTTTTGTTCCCAAGTGACTCAGAAGTATGCAAATGTGATTCTTAGTGTCTTTCACTATCCCTGAAGCCTTTAAGAAGAACACAGGTTTGAATAGATTAATAAAACCTATCCAGAAACACAGTTAATAGTAATAATAGTTAACAGTTATTGAATGCTTTCTATTGCCAAGCTCTGCTTTTCATTTAATAAATTAAATCAATCTCTGTAGCAAACCTGCAAGGTAGGTGCAGTTATGACACCCGTTTACAAATGAGGAAACTAAGTCACAAAGTGTTAACCTGCTGGAGGTCACAGAGCTAGCAGGGAGCCGAGGCAGGACGTGTAACTCGAGGCCACTGGCCCTTGAGTCTATTCCGATGTTTTCACGCTGCAGCCCTCAAAGCTTACTGGCTAAAACCAACAATTTGTTATTCCTTCTCTCAGTTCTGCAGGACAACTGGGCTCAGCGAGTGGTCTCACTTGGAGTCTCTCAAGCAGTTATGATCAGATGGCAGCTAGGGATGGAGTCACAGGAAGACAAAACTGGGCTGGATGTCTAAATGGCTTTCCACTCACACGTCTGGCACCTTATCAGGGATGATTGGAGCTGCTGGGGGCCGGCTGGCCTCTCCCTCTCTCCCCACACAGCCTCTCAGTGTGGGAAGCTTGGACTTCCCCACAGTACCATGGTCTCGAGGTAGTCAGATCCCTTGCACAGCCTGGGGTTTCCCACCTTGTGAGCAAGACCCGAGAAGATGCTACAATGTTTCCATTCACCTAGCCTCGGAGGAGGTCATGCAGCATCACTTCCACTGCAGTCTAGCGGTCAAAAACAAGTCACAGGCCCAGCCCAGATTCAAGGGGAGGGGATGACACAAGCATGTAAACACTGGGAAGCATGATTCCCTGGGGGCCATCCTTGGAGACCAGCACCATAGCTCTTGGCTACATTTATTTCCTGCTTATACTGCAAACCGCAGAAGTGGAGTTTTGAGCTTAGTTTGAAGAAGGCAAAACAATGCTGCTGCAAATAAGTACACAGGAAACCTTGCCAAAATAATAATCTTTTTCTACTAGAAAAAATCTTCAGAGGTGGCACTGAGTCTGCCTCAAGATGATGGTATCAGTGAGAGGAATTCCAAAAATGTCTGGAAAGACTCTAAGCCTCATTAGGTAAGATAAAAATTAGCATTTTTCATATTCCTTCACTCTTTGGAACAAAGCTTAAAGTCTCTCTAGAATGCAGGCGTTTTCCTATCGAGTTCCTGTCCTGGCTCTGCTGCTAATTAGCCTTGACCAAGTCACTTAACTACTTCTCAGCAACAGTTTTCTTCTCTTCCTTTACAAGCCAAGTGTAAGTATTCTCCATCATGGAATTGATGGGAGGATCAGATGAGATTATGTACATGAAGGTGCTTTAAAAATTAAAAAGCAAAGAACTTCTCGCTACTGGCTCTTGCAATGGGTGGATGATTAGTTTGATGGATGTCTCCTTTCTTGGGCAGTGAGTGCCATGATAGCAGGGACTCTCGTGTGTGCTACAGCATCCTCATTGCCTAGAACAGGGCTGAGCCCATGGTTAAAGAGACAATACGCTTTATCATCCACACAGGAACACTTTCAAGGGTGAAGAGGGACATTTTTAATAATTATGCTATAGAACAGAAGGTATAAAACAGATGTATGGAACCCTATCCTAGTGGACACTCAATGAACATTTGTTGAATATAAATATTACTGATATCACTTATTTTATGAATTTCTTGTCATTCTTACTTATCCCATCCTTCCCCCACTCTCATCCAATTTTACCTTTATTTTTCAAAGCCAGAACTAAAATTCTATCCCATATCTAACGGCGAGTTGACTCTTTCATTAATAGGTTTTGACGACTCTGAATGTCAAGCTATCTCTCAGAAATGAGAGTGATGTTTTATTCATTCCACATGTACTTGTTTAGTGCCTATGACATAGCAAGCTGTGTCTTAGCTAGGGGAGGCAGCAGTGACCAAGACAAGCAAATTCCCTGCCCTCAGAGAACTTACGATCTTGTGACGGAAGACAGGCAAATATGACAGTCTCAGATTCTTCGTGTTAGGAAGGATAATAAAACAGGAAGATCTGGTAGTCAGTGATGCAGGTTTTTAAAAAGGCAGTCTAGAGAAAGGAGACATTTCAGCTGAAATCTGAATGAGTGAAAAATCTAAGCATACGAAGGACTGGGGAAAGTGCCAGAAGAAGAAACAGAAGAAAATATTAATACACAGGCCTGAGGGAGGATGAGCTTGGCAGTGCTTTGAGGGAAAGAGAGGTCATGTGGCCAGAACCTAGGAAACAAAGGAGATAGATACAACTGTGGCTGGAGAGCACTTGCTTTGGAGTCACATACACCTACGTTAGAATGCTGACCCTCTTCACCCAGTGGCTTGAACTGGGAAAATTATTTACACAATCTAAGGCTACTTTTCAGGGTTAATGCAAGTCTTAAACAAGATAAATGTATTTGAAACATCCTACACATTACAGATGTCACATAAATGAAGACTGACAAAGAGTTGCAAAATTACCTTGAGTTTCTCAAATGAATACTCTTAAAATAAGTCACAAAGAGCTGTATTAGTAGGCTACTAATCGAAGCACTAGACACAAAAATTAAAACTAATATCATCTGTAAGGACTGTTGGTTTTCTTTTTTGTTGTTGTTGTTTGTTTGTTTTCCAATCCCCTTGTTGGTCGTTGGAAATTCATGTATGTGGTCAATCTGAATACAGATGGCATAATTCAAATAAGCAGGTTATCATTTCTGGAAACTCCTCTGGCACCCCAGGCCTGGTGCCCTTACCTGTTTCCTGATCCCCTTGTCTCAGTGGCCCTTACACATACTATTAATTCTTCCACTAGTCTAATCAGTACTCAGGCACCAGGTTCCCTATCCTCTTTTCAACCCTCACCACATCCTACTCTGTCTCTTTCACAGAATAAAATACTGCTGTTTCTAAAGAAACCTCAAGCTAGTCAGTCCATGCTGAAAGGGATTAAGCTTTCTAGTTAGAACTTGGCCTTTTTGTGCTTGTCCTGAGCTGCACCTGTTGTGCAGGTGCCATTCCAGCCACTCTCCGCTGAAATGGACAGCGTATGAAGTCCTTTGTGCAGCTCTGCAGGTGCATTAATTATAGACTACCTGGATGCATCTAGAACACTTGGCAGTAGCAAGACAGTAGTTAATGTTCTGTTAAATAATGTCTCCAATGGTGTGTATTGTGGAGAATTATAAGAGACAGATAACGGGTTACTATAATCCAGGAATCATATGATCACCTCAATTGCATCCCTACTCAATTTTGTTGCAAAATAAATCTTTTTCTTTCATAATAATCCCTCAAAATTGATAACAGGTATCAGCCTTGGAATATGGTGTGAGAGAGTTATATTTACTGCCATGGAAATAATTTCTAGTCAGTGAAATTCATTAGCATTCCTAAAATGTTGGCTCTCATATGAATGTGCCCTAGTTCTTCTCTGAAGCCAGGAATCCCAAAGGCATTTTCTTACTTTGATTTCAAATGTGGAAAAACTCAGTACTGCCAAAGATTGCATTTTTTTAAAAAGGTGAATCTGAGTGGATTTTACACCAAATGCATAAGAAACCAAAGCAATTTGAATGACCTGTGTTGAAAATTAAAAAGCACTCATGTGGAAGAATCAGCATGTAGATCTCTCATTTGAAAAAGAATAAAGGTAATTAAATCATCCTTTTTTAGTTAGTCCAAAGAAAACCCACTAAGATGAAATCAGTTTGCCAGCTCATTAGGTAAAGTACATAAAGGCAGCCAAAATTATCTTAGTTCCCTTGAAGCTTAGGAGCTTCAGGGAATGGACCAACCAATACAGAAAGATTGGTCAGGTACAGGCCCCCCTACCCAAGGAGAATAGCATCTCCTCCAGAGGGATAGTCCATTTCCTCATTTGACTTTTATTTAGCTAAGAAAGTGTTTTGAGAGCAGTTAGTTCTTTGACTCATGGAGGAAGAGGCAAGTGATGGCAGAGAGGGTCTGGGGTTTTTCTTCTTAGAAGGAAAAGAAAACTACAAAATCACACTGTTAGAACTCACCATTTCAGAGAAAGCAAGTTTTCAGTCACTCAATTTCATTTATCTTGTCATAACAATGAAGAGATATCAAGGAAGGCTCTTCAAAAGAAAGTTATTTATGGCTACGTTTTGGCAGCTCCTTGAGTTCCCTCATTGGGCCATTAGTGCCTAATGAAAGCAGCCATAATTGAATATGAAAAGGGATAAAGTAGACAGAACAAGAAAGGAATTCTTTGGGAAACAACCGGACATGTGCCAAGACTTCAACTTCATGCTCCTAGTGAACTAGTCCCCTTGCTTTTCTTTCTTTCCTCTTGTTCCTCCATGTTTACCTCTGCTAAAAAGTATCACCTAAGTCTCATGAGGAAAAATAGCTAACTCTCATATCACCCAGTAATTTTATTTAAAATACCATGTTTACCTCTGCTAAAAAGTATCACCTAAGTCTCATGAGGAAAAATAGCTAACTCTCATATCGCCCAGTAATTTTATTTAAAATACCATCACCATAGACTGGGAAAAGCTATTTAAAAGAAATAGCATAATGATATTCCATTTATCTCTGGAATCATGGAGTCACAAATACAAGAATAGCATTTTCTTAAAGTGAAAACCTTGAAGGTCCCATCAAAATCCAGTATCGCATTCCCTAATCCTTAGCACCTATATTGCATCTCCGCCCCAGTCTCAGTTTTACTGAATGCCCTGGGCACGGTTTCCCACAGGACACCTCCACTGCGAAACCTTCTCCTAGACTGGAATTTACACGGAACTCGTAAGTTTCAGTTTTTTCCCATCATGGCACACACGGATCCCCAGTTTCTTACACTTCTACCCTCAGAATCATCCCGGACATATTGTTCCTCTTCTTCATGAATAATTCAACCTCCTTTATTATAATAAATACACATCGAACCCTACTAAGTGCCTGAGATAGGAAGTTAAATAAAAGAACAATCCTACCTTCCAGAGACTCAGAGTGTGGTGTGAAAGAAAGACACATATGCAAGTGACGACAACACAAGTTGGACTAAGATCAGCTGCAGCGTAGACATACAGAATGAAATGCCTGAGGAGTCGAGTTTCAACAGGCAGAATGTGAGGGGAAGCATTCGAAGCAACTGTGACAACATGAGCACTAGCACAACGTGAGAGACTAGTGAGCATATTCAGGGAAACGAAAGCGATCTGTGCATGGAGCAGCGCGTGGCGGAATTTGGTCAGAGACGAGGCTGATGCCTTCTGTCTATCAGAGCACAGCACCCCAAATGTGAGCCTTCCTTTCCCCTGCGTCCTTTTTAACAAATTCGTTCTTATTCATGTTTCCAGGAGAAGAGTCTTCAGTCAGTTCATCTCTTTATGTTTGATCTGCCTAATTAAATTGTATATAAATCCTTAAGGAAAGAAATCATATTTTTCTGCTCTTTTCATGGACTCCAAACAAAAGCAAATATCGTACACAAAAAGCAGGCCCCACTTCTTGATGAGTTTGCATTGTACTGAGCATATTCCTTTGGTGCCCATAGCTTTAAGGCAATTTTCCTCGCAAGTGAAGACTCCAGGAGAGCAGAGACATCCTTAGAAGTATAACTAGTCACCAAGGTGGGGGCAAAGGAGGAGAACCTAATTTTTGCTAAATAGGAGGAGGCCTGAAAGTTTATAACATTCATGATTCCACGATTATTAGAAAATGGGAAAAAATCATAAAATGCTAAGAGACTCCTGCTGCCTGTTCCAACAACCATCCCCAGCTAGAAACAGGGTATTATGAAAGTCCAATTTCAAGTTCTACTAAAATCATCAGCCTGAGACATTTTATTCTCTTTTTATCTCCTCCTATAACAATATTTCACAGTTCAAGTTTTGTCATCACTTGTCCTTTTTACAATCTTTTTCACAATTTTAAAGAATGTAACATGCGTTCTGTGGAAGAAAAAAAAAAAAAGACAGGATTGCACCAGATTTACTCTGACCTTTTTAAGGTTCCAAATTTAGTTAGTTAGCCATTTCTATCCTTCTAGCTTTTCAGAAGCTCATGTGTTAGAACTAAAAATGGCAAACTTCTCCAAATTACCAGCATTTAAAAGGTTAAACAGTTTATTTTTATCCCTCTAGCAGAGCACTGAAGCTCCAGTGTGTTCAGGCTTGCTATGACAAAGATCACAGCAAGAATCCAGAAATTATCTGTTCTTAACCCTTTCCATTTACAACCTTCAGATCTCGCTCTGGGGATTTTCTTCCCAAATTCTGCAAGCTGTTAGACTGTGGCTCTCAGAATCGGTCACCCGAAGTTGTGTGGCACAAGGCTACTACCTTTTTTCCTCAGAGCCGATGGTCTTGGTCCGCAGGAGCCCAGAATTGCAGCATTCAAAGACCCCTAAGTATGGAACTCTCACTGCAGCATATGGACTCCGTCTCTGGGCTACTTCAAGAAACATCTGATTTTTCTATGTAGGGCAGTTTTCCCTCAAATGAACATTCTGATTTAGGTTGAAAGATTGCTTCTCTGTGGCCAGAAATAAGTATTTTCAATGATATTGAGTGAAGCAAGAATGAGACTCACCTTTTGTGTAAGGTGATATAATGTCATAAAAAGATGGGCAGGAACTTTGGAAGTAAATCCTTTACCATTTACAACGTATATGTTTTGCTTCTCTCTCTCTCTCTTTCTCCCTCCCTCTCTCTTTCCTTCTTTCTCCTCTCTCTCAAGATTAATTCTAACAATTACTTTCCTAAATTCACTATTTTAGGACACGCATGCAAAAAGTGAGGATCTGATCAAAGATGGCAGAGGCTTTATCTTGTTACCTACGAATTAAGTTTGTGTGGGACTTCTCGGTAAAGACAAATGGGGTCACGGAGAGGAAATCTAACTACAAATGCTCCTGGATTTAGGATGGGGCTACCTTCCCAATACAGATACAGCGTTTAACAGCTTCGTTCCTTTATTCCTCTGCACTGGAGTACTCTCAATTTTCTACCGAAATAGCCATGGCTTGTCTTTTCTTACCCATTTCAAAACCTGCTTTGAGAGCGCATAAATGGGTGGCATAATTTCCAAGCTCAGAAAAGTGAACTACCCACTTTCACAAAACAAAGAAAGCCTGCTGAGCTGTTAACAAACGAAAGAATTAAAAATGGAGTTTTTTGTTTCTGATAGGAGAATGCACGTTTGGCCTTTGGAGGCAGGCTTAGGCTTTTGTGCTCTGAGAGCCAACCTAGAAAGCTTAGTTAGGATGTGTGGTTAAAATACAGGTATTAGATATAGAAATTCACTACTTATGCAAAACTGATTCTCTCTGGGGTCCTAAAAACTACACCTCTATTCTCAGAAAAAGCAAATGTAAGTGATAATAATGTGTTCCATTCCTTGCTTGAATGTATCAGCCTTACAAAACCACTGCTAGCCTAGGTTTTAAAAAATGTATTTGCTCTCTTCAAGGAATTTTCCTGCATAATATAAAAGTTCTCCTTTTTGTCACCTTTCTGAGCACAGGGTTGATGGGAACACAGGGAGTCAAATCTTATGTGGAGTTACGTTCTAAATTCAGCATGCGAGTTGAAAATTACGTCGTCAAAATTACTCTTGAAAATCCTTCAAATTATCCATAGAGTATACATATTTTTGTATATACCACATGATACAATCATTTTTATTCATGCTAAATTGTGGGAACTTCAACACTGGATTAATGGAAGGAATAAAAGAAAAATCTATGCAGTTCTCTGGACGTTTAGAATATTCTGTAGGAAATAGGAAAAGAGAGAGAATTGTAAATCTTTTTGCTTGCTTGATTTGCTCTATATTCTGTTAATATTTATCCTCTGTAACCCTAAAACATGTTAATAGATTTTGTGTGTGTGTTTGAGCATTAAACTAAGTTAATAGAGTCAACTCTTATCCCAAAACGTGTGTGGAGGCTTGATATGATCTCCTGTGATCAATTACGATTTTATAATCCTAATAATTCTATAAAAGGTACTTAAATCCATTATGTTATCTGACTCCTTATGTAACAGGGACAGTTGTGAGCACTCTCAATTGTAACTGAAGATGACCTGGAATCTAAGCTGCTTGTTCAAGGTCATTCTGCTCATTAAAGGCAGAACTCGGAATTCAAACCAGATCATCTCATTCCCAGCTTAGTGCCTTTGCCAAAGGATTCCACTATTCGGAAGAAGGAAGTTGACACAGAAATTATATGTACTTTCGTTCGGGGGACGGTGTAAAAAAAAAAATGACAAGAGGAAGGAAGGAAAAGCAAAGCCTGATATGGTCACCTGCTTTAAGATTCACTTTTGGGAGGAGACAGAGATTTGTAAGTGAACAAGAAAGACATGCTGAAAATAATTTTGGATGATTTCTGAGGATTTTAGGAAAAAAGAGGAAATAAAATTCTAGTAATCTGGCAATGTTTGGACTCTCAGTTACCTAGAAAGACTTACACTGACGCTAGCCACAGCTGTAATATTCACCCTTAAAAACTTCACAAAATACATCAAAAAAAGAAAAAAGAAAAGAAAAGAAAGAAGAAAAAGAAGAATGATGAAGAGGAAGGAAAAAAGGAAAACACAGAGATATATCTTCAGAGGTCATTTCCTCAGAACCCAGAGTGTGGTCAGCCTACTCCCCTCTCTCAACTACTCTCTACCCCAACACTCACACCCAAACCCCCGATAATCATCCACACTTATGTTTAGGAAGTCTGCAGAAAAAGGAATTCTACTTTTACACTATTGAATAAAAGTTGACATTATCACCTAAGCACCCAAGGGGTTTGTGTTTTATAAGAAGGTTCTGTTCTCAACGGCAAAGGGAAAGGACTCCTCTTTGGTTCTGAGGAAATCCATTCAGATTTTATTCAGAGTTTACTATTCTGCTTTAATCTAATGAGAAAACAGTCAATGCTGGTAGTAACCAAAGGAATTTTTTTTTTCCCAGATTGCGATCATCTTGCCTGTTTCCATGAATTAGCAGCCGGGATTTCTCATTCCCACCTCCATAGCAAAATGGAAAAAACGAGTTGTACCCAAATTTTTCTGGCATAGTGGCACAAAATGATTTGTTTTAATAAAAAAATTAATACAATAATTATTCTGTTACCCCAATAAATTTTAATCATTATAATTAATCTTAATCTGGAGCTGGGAGGGGGGGTCCAGTGAATCCCACAAGTAAATGTTAGCCACTCATATTAGTAAGGAGGTAAAGAATGTGTTACTTCATCAGAATGCTAGAATTCCTGTTGATAAGCAACTTGGAGGGAAAAAGACATGAATTGGAATGCTGAAAACAGAGGAGGAAAAGAGAGGAATCAGCAAGAGGGAAGTCTAAGAGGAACTGGCCAGTGAAAATTCTACTATGTGGAGTTGCTGAAGAACATTTCAAGAATGAAATTCTCTAATGTTTAATTTATCATTTCAACTGGTTCTTTGATTTAAAGCTCTGCACTTGCTCTACTCATCCCAAGGTGCGTGTGTGCATGTGTGTGTGTGTGTGTGTGTGTGTGTGTGTTACAAGAGAGTTAAAGTCTATTAATAATCTCCATAATTGTTTTGTATGGAAGAGATTTTGGTCGAAATGATTAAGAGTTGGGTTTCTCATTTTCGTTTTCTAAAAGTAGGATAAAGGAAGCAGAAACCCAGAGGCCACAACTGGCACTCATTCCTTCATTTAATCAGGAACTATTAATTGGATACCCACTATTCTAGGCAAGAAGGCTGGAGCAGTGGGCAAAACCACAAGTTTCCTTTCCTCATAGGACTTAGATTCTAGTAAGTAAGAAAGATAACAATAAATCAAAATATAAAATAATGCCAGGTAATATTAAGAAGGGTAAAGGAAATATTTTTAAAGTGTTAGAGAAAAAAATGACATATTACATGCCAAGGAACAATGGTAAGTATTTCCACTGACTCCTCATCTGAAAAAGGGAAATTCAGGGGCAATGGAACAATATCTCTAAAGTGCTAAAAGAAAGTAATTGTCATTCCAGAATTCTGTATCACAAAAATATCCTTCAAACATAAGGGTGAAACACAAATTTTTCAGGTTAAGGAAAAGCTGGGAGAATTTACTGCCAGGAGACCTGCATTAAAGGAATTTCTTCAAGCCAAAGGAAAATGGTACCAGATATAAAGTCAAATCTATAGAAAGGAATTAAGAGTATCAAAACTGGAAACTAAGTCTATAAATTAAAGACTCTTATTTATTTTCCTCTTGAAATTTTCTTAAATGACAATTGACTTTTTAAAACAAAACTATGGTGATAAAGTGATTAAAAAACAGTGATGTTTTAAGTAGAGGGTTAGTGATGTGAGTGTTTTATATCTTGATCTAGGTAGGTTTATAGAGTGTGTAAGTTATCAAACTTATGGAAGTTATACCTCTTTTATTGCATGTAATTCTTCTTTGTTAGAATAAAAAAAAATAAGGACACAGGTTTAAAGTCCAGTGATGGAAAAAGATACAACAGGAATATACTAATAAAAGAAAGTGGCATAGCGGCATTAATATTGGTCTTAAAGGAAAAATTATTGTAGGTAAAATAATTTGTATATAAAAATAAAATGTTTAATCCACAAGAAGATTTTAAAATGTAGTCTCAAAATATAAAGCAAAAATTGACAGAACTATGAGGAAAAATAGAAAAATCTACTTCATAGTAGGATATTTCAACACATCTTTCTCAGGAATTGATAAATCTAATAGAAAATGGTTTCCATAAGGTTATATAGGATTTGAACAGTGAAATTAATAACTCTGATCTAATGGACATATACAGACTATTCAATATAACAATTGGAGATACACATTTTTTTCAGATACAAAGGGTACATATACAACAATTGACTATGTGTCAAGCTATAATTATAACAAGCCTCAACCAATTCCACTGATCACAATACAATTAAAAAGTCAATAATCAAAGTCCTATCAGTTAAGAAATCTTTTAAAAACTTCTAAAGTACTCATGCATCAAATAATAATAGTAATAACGGAAATAAGAGAATCAGAGGTAAGAATTTTGCTCTCAATCAGAGCAGAGAAATGGTGTGGTTGTTGGAAAAGAACATGGAATTTATGAAGGTTTTCATTTTTGTTTTAAGGTGGGATATATAACAGAGTGTTTGTGTAATGATGGAAAAATCCTCAGGATGCAGGGAGAAATGATAATGCTGGCAGGGTACTTGAAGAGGCAGAGTCCTTAAGAAAGTGAAAGGGAACAGAATGCAGTCTACACACAGGTGGAGAGGTTTCCCTTACTGGCCATCCATTGCAACAGGAAGGAAGGCAGAAGCTACAGGAACAGATGCAGGTAGATGAGAACATCTAAAGATGGAGAGATTAGAAGTTATCCTCTGATTATTCATATTTTCTCAGTAAAATAAGCTGTGAGGCAATCTGCCTATAGTGAAGAATAGGGAGGGGATGTTAGAAGTTTGACAAAAAAGGACAATGTGTTGGATCTTTGTCTTGGACAGTGGGGTAAGAACTTAAGCAGGGAAATACATCGAGATTACCATCAGGCAAGTCTAAGGGCCCCCTTGAATTTTTTACTAATAAATGTAAAGGGAGTCCAGTTGGCCAGCCAGTCTGTTTCTTTCACTAGCCATGATAAGTTGTTCTGCTGCTTTGCTAAGTGTGCAATGACCTGGATATATACCCACGGGATGAGATTTTGTCAAGAGAGGAAAAAGTGGGTATGAACCAGCAAGAGGGAAGACACAAGGGATCACAAAGATGGACAACAGATTCTGAACTTGGTGAAAGGAATCTAAGCTGTGCAGGAAATCAGCAGTGTGGAGGCAAGGGGTCAAATGTGATCTGAAAATATAAGCCCACCAATCATTTAGGAAATCTTAAGAAGATTTTTTTAATTTCCTGAGGTTATAGAAATAGGGGTTCTTGGGGAGTCGGGGGAGGGAAAAATAGTAAAAAAAAAGGTAAAGAAATAGAGGTTCTAGTTTATTTTCACTACATTTCAAGAAGCAGAAGTGTGACACCTGACATCCAAAAATTAAATTTTAAGCTGCATTGTATATTTTATTTACCTTTGTCTTTTATAACCTTAATAAATAAGACTTAAAAATCCCTGGAGGCAACAACCATTGTTTATCTCAATCATGGTCTTATTCTTGGCTCTTAGCAAAGTGTCCAATCCACAGTAGGTGCTTCATAAGTATGTGTTCAATATATCAATTAATCTCACATTTACAGAATGAGAGATGAAAGCCAGAATGGTTACAGAACTTTACCACAGTCCAAGAGGCAAAAATAAGCAGAGCCAGTCTAGGACTCAGTCTTCTTTTTCTTAGACCAGCTGCCTTCCCACTGAATCATGCTACTCTGGGATAATGCAAGACTTAGAGAAAGGCTATAAATTGTCCTAAAGATATCAGCTTACCCTCCTTTGCTGGCCCTGTGTACTTATTACACCACTGAGCTAAGAGAAGATATGAGGCATGTGAGAGGGATTGGGATAGACCGGGAGAAGAAAACACAGCAGATGATCTGTTATAGCTATATCATAGAGCAGTGGGTTTCCAAACTTTTTAACTGTGATCCACTGATTACATATGTGTGTGTGTGTGTGTGTGTGTGTATATAAAAAAACACATCACAATCCAGCACAAGCATCTATACACACACATTCACAAACACACACACTGAACAAAGGTTTAAAAGAGCAACAATTTACCCTTACTTTTGGCTACTTACCCTTACTTATGAGAGATAAACTCTGATAGTGTATATCCAGTTCTATTATTTCTATTCCATTATATTTTATTCTTTTAAAAATGCTTGTAACAACTAACTAATATGATTTCACAGCACTAGCAGGTAGTAATCTAACATTTGAAAAATACTACATATAGTAACTTATTTAAGTTTTTGCTATTCTTTCTCCTGTCCTGCTCTCCAAGTTGAAGGAGTGGGCTCAGCAGTTCTTTACAGACTGTAGGATAGCTCATAAGCCCCATCCTCACGATGCAGCCATCCTACATTTGTAAAATACTTGTAGTCTTCTGAATGCTGACTCCTACTTTCCTTTCTGTGCAACACCCTAGCCCCATGATTTAGGCAGAAAAATGCATTATCCACATTTTATAGATTAGGAAACTAAGGTTCAAAGACATTAAATAAATTGACCAAGGTCACACAGTCAATTAGCAGCAGACCTATAACAGGTAACTGGTTGTTCTGCCTCCAAATCAGTACTCTTTTAACTGTGTCTCTATCACCAAAACCCAAATTGTAACATAAGGACCACTGAATTCTACCATACTTCTGGGATTCCCTGGATAAAGTAAAAAGGTGGGGTGACACAAATAAAAAACAGATCTTGGCTGGAAGTCAAAGGAGTAAGGAGAGATACACTAAATGTGTGAGAAGCAAAGTAAATGCTAATGTCCTGTGGACAAAAGGATACTATTAATATATATGTATATGCAGAGTAGGATAGTTTATTACCAAGATCATTTAAAACGGTAGAAATGCTTACCATGACTTGTTGCCTAATTTACGTGGGACTAGCGTTCAAACTTAAAACTGATCTCTTTGTACGAATTATCAAGTTCATAGAGGTTTTCAACAATAAAACATGAAAAAGAAAAAGGCTATTCAAAAAATCTTGTCTTTATTTTTTAATCTTGCCTTCATTTTCCTTGGTATCCAGAGAAATATTCTCTCAGGAAATTAAAAATCATCCACCATTGTATGCCTATCTTATGACCATGTTACAATTACAGAAGTGCTGAGATTAGAAGACAAAGGTTTGACTGTTTTTAGAGACTAAAGTATTACCTGTAAGAATATAGACTAACTCCTGTACTCACAGACACCTTTCAGATCCTAGGTAAAACAGATGATGATAACAAAATAAGCCTCAACTTAGATTGAATAATAGCAGAAAGTGAACAAACACTGGTTCCAGATAAAGAGAAGTAACTTGTGTTTTCTTTACAACAGTGTCTAATGTTGCCAGAAAGCTCGCACAAAATAGTGACACATTTTAGAAATTTTTTGTATTACCAACCTTGGGGAAGCAACTTCTCCTTAAGATTTATCAAGCATAAAGTTGGACCACTTGTATAAAACATAAGCTACTCTGGAAATACAATAATACCAGCCAAAAGTTGTTCTAAGGAAGATTTTAAGAATGTTTATTGAAAGCAAATAGATGGGTCAGAACTTGGAAACTGCCTTGAAAGAATCTTGAATTAACAATTTTAGGAAACACTTTCAAGGTGATATAAGGACAGCCCTTTGGAATTGATTTTAGACAATGAAAAACAGGTTTAGTGTCTCCATATGGAAAACCAAAGATTTAATTGGAAAAGCGCTTAACATTGTCTGCTACGTTATAGTAGTGCTTTTGTTATGCAGTGTTTTTATTTTTAACTACTCTTTGTATAATCTTGTCCTATGTTTACTCTACAGTTCCCTTTTGTTTCCTTGTCAACACCCTGGCTAAACACAAGAAATGTCTATTATTGTAGCTTACTCAGTGGCTCTTAGATTGTTCATTGAGCAGCTCACATCACATCTCAACATAGATGTTGGCAACATGTCTCGCCTGAAATAAACAGATTTCATTTTTTCAATATAGAGTTCATCTATTTTACAAGTGAATTCAAATGTCCTTAAAATCTGAAAGTTTTAAAATATAAGATACATTAGTATGCTAGTTTTAAATATCATTTTTTAAGGTTAGAAAAGAGACATGAATATCCATAATACTATTTATTTATTTAGAGACAGAGTCTCTGTCACCCTAGGTAGAGTGCAGTGACATCCTTGTAGCTCACTTCAAACTCAAACACCTGGGCTGAAGCGATCCTCTTGCCTTAGCCTCCCGAGTACCAGGGACTACAGGTGCGCACCACAACACCTGGCTGATTTTTCTAGTTTTAGTAGAGCCGGGGTCTCGTGTTACTCAGGCTGGTCTTGAACTCCTGAGGTCAAGCTATCCACCCACCTCAGCCTCCCAGAGTATTAGGATTACAAGCGTGAGCCACCGTGCCTGGCCCCGTAATACTATTTATGTATACATGCCAGTTTTTTGAGATTAGGGAACACTGAATTCCACATTCAATTACTAAGTTCCCACTGTGAAGTTCCCACTGTTACACCAAGTGAAAACCCTGAATGCTTTCATTCTGGTCCGCATGCTGAGCCAGGCTCCCTGCCTCTGTTTCGGAAGGGCTTTAGCACATCACCCTGGGGATCCTCGTTGGTTCAAAGTTGGGCACGTGACTCAGCAAGACCACTCTGAGGCATTTTTCTTCCCTGAATTTTTGCTGGGATAGTTAGGAAAAGGGGACTCTCTTTTTCTGAGATAAAAGGTACTAAAGAACAAGTAATCCTAGAGCTTTACAGGTGCCATCTTCGCCAATGCGCAGAGAGAGCCCTCCTGAGAAGGAAGCCAAGCCGTGCCGCCACCTGGATCCCCCTATGTTCGAAGCTGGACATGGACTTTGAGTTCCCCTTTTACATGCTTTGGGTTCCTGCCACCTGCAAGCAAAATGTCTCTGGCAAATATTACAGATAGCAAAAAAGATCAAGCGTTGCCTTTCATTCTATGCTGTATTCATAGAAAGTGACTTAAAGTGATAATGTAAAGTTGCTCTTTTTGCTCTCAACTCCTTGTTGGGCTCCGTCTTCTCTCCTCTGGGCCTTCTCTCGGGGCCCAAGCCAACTGCCTTCCTGCAGTTCTCTATGTGCCAGTTTCCCCTTTCCCTAATCAGAACCTGATCACAAGTAGAGCTCTGATAGAAATTATATATATATCTCTTAGTGTAAACATATTCACTTATCAACTCTCTTAGGAGTGTTTGCATATTAAGATAGATCTCCAATTATAGAACAAAAGTCATATTAAGGCTTTGCATGTTATCCTGTTTTATTTTTGTTAACATTTACACATAATTTCCCGGGCTAGAAATCTCAGGTCACATTTCACTCTATCTTCTTCATCTTCAGAATCTAATACTAAGTCCTAATTTTTTTTTTTAATTTTACTTTTTATCTCATTCAATTCCTTATCATTTTGGCCCTAGATAATTTCAGCTGACTCCTAATTAATGACCCTGCTAGACCCCCTTCTAATCAATCAATTGTCAAAATAATATACTTCTCAATCACCGTTCTTATCGTGTTATATTAACAATGATTTCATCTTCTCAGTTACCCAGACCTAGAAACTCGGGTGAAGCATCCAGTCTTCTTTCCTCATTCTTCATATGTAGCTGGACACTAAGTGCTGTCCAGTCTACCTACATACTATCACCTCTACATATGTTCTTTTCGGGGGCTAACATAGGAGGAGATAATTAAAAAAACAAAAACAAAAACAAGAAATGCAAATGATCCTTGGCCATACAAAATCATACTCAGTCTCATTCATAATAAAAATTCATATTAAAATAACACCATTAAGTCTTACTAGAATGGCTATATTAAAAACAAATAGAAAATAATACGTGTTGACAAACGTGGAGAAATTAGAACTCTCATACACTGCTGGTGAGCATGTAAAATGGTACAGCCACTGTGGAAAGCCATTTGGCAGTTCCTCAAAAAATTATATGTAAAATTACCATAGGACACAACAATTCCTCTCCTTCTGGGTATGATATGTACCCAAAATAAATGAAAACAGGGACTAGATATTTGTACACTCATGTTTATAGAAGTATTATTTACAATGGCCACAATGTGGACACAACTCAAGTGTTCATCAAGAGATGAATGGATAAAATGTGGTATATACAATACATACAATGGAATTTTATTGGGCTATAAAAGGAGTGAAGGTCTGATACGTGCTACAATGTGGGTGAACCTTAAAAACACTGAGCTAAGTAAAATAAGCTAGTCACAAAGCACATGTATTGTATAATTCTACTTATATGAAATATCTAGAGTAGGCAAATTCATAGAGATAGAAAGAAGAATGGAGATTGACAAGTGTGGGGAAGGAGATACTGGTGAGTTATTGCTTAATGGTTTCAGAGTCTCTGTAGTGATAGAAAAGATTTGGAACCTGATAGTGGTGATGATTACACAACATTGTGACCATATATAATGCCACTGAATTATACACTTAAAAATGGTTAAAATGGCATATTTTGCGTTATATATATTTTGCCACAATCATTTTTTAAAATTATGCTGTGATATTTCTCTCCTATTAAACTGGCAAAGATCTAACAGCTTGACATTAAATTTTTGTTGTTAAAGCTCCGTGGAAATTGGTAGTCCCCACAATGCTGGCAGGGACGTAAAAATGCTACAGCCCCTATAAAGAAGAATTTGGTAATATCTAGAACAATTACAAAATGTCAGATGCCTGAGATGTTTCATGTCAGCACTATTTAATAACAGCAAAAGGCTGAAAACAAGCTGAATGTCCATTAATAGGGAATGTAGTTGACTCACAGATTCCCAAACTTTCTTGACTTTTTGATTCTTAATGAGTCAGCAAAGAAATATTCAACAGTTCTGTTTATTAAGTAGTTAGACCCAAACAAACAATAAATATTTGTAGCCTAACGTCTTAGTAGCTATTTGAAAAAATACACATAAATTGAAATTAAAGATAATATTTCTATTTCATTCTTAAATAACCACAATTAGTTAGCAAGGAAGTGTGTGTACCTCTTAGATACTACGCAATTTCTTAAACCCTGAAATGAGATTAAATCCCTCCTGATTTTTATTCCACATTCATTTTCATGTGGTATTTTCTTTCCATCACAGAAACCACCAAAAACTCAGATTTGCAAAGATATATCATCATCAGAGTAATATAGCACAAGCTAACGTTGAAACAGTGATTCACCTCAAGCTAGTTGTCTGTGCAGTTTCTGACAAATATTAAAAATTACTGTGCTTCTCTCAAGAATTTAAAATACCTCACAGTGCCCCCCAGAGTTTGCTGTAGTGCCCTGGGGATAGGTAAAATGTACATCCACCCAAAAGAGTCATATATAGCTTTAAATAGGCGTGAGGAATGCCATCATATCCTCCTACCGGATGATCTTCACTATGTGTTGTTAAATAAGTAAGGTGGAAAGAAAAAGTGTATAAAGCAGGAAGGTAACAGAGTGGAGCGGTCTGAAATACAAAATAGACTTTTCTAAATATACCTTGTTTTTCAGATTTGACTTAGGAAGTTTATACATGTTTTACATAATTATAAAACAATTTCTGAAAGCAGTCTCTAAAAATAGAGAGCTAAATGAAGCAAATGAACTTAACTGCCTATTGATTTTGTGACATAACCATACAGAGTAACTATTTCGTATGATTTTAAAATACTCAAATTAAAAACTAGTGGGAAATTACTCAAGGATAAGAACTTTAAAAACATATTAAGCTATTATCAGTAAATCATATTCTTGATGGTAGTGTTGATATTATTATTCTGAGACTATTTTGTAGATATTGTGGATTAAAATAAATATTAAAAATTATGTTGGTGTTGTTGAGAACTGGGATTAATACACAAGAAAGTAGGTACAGATGTAAGCTATATGAGAGTAAATAAAAGTACTCTATCTAGCCCTATAGTTGAATTGAAAGAATCAGTATGAACTCATGATATATTTTGTCTTAAAAATACATATACTTAAAAATATACATATACTTCTTAACTTTACCCCAATAACATCATCCAGCATCAGTCCTGGCCCTACAGAGGCAAACCAGTGCAGCACCATGACTAGTTCATTCCTTTTCATTTTGATGAAGAGAGTGTCCTCTGGGCCCTCCTGGGAAACAGTTACCTGGGAGGTTGTTTGGTTTTATATAATAAATCCATTCCAGTAGACCCACCTTTCTTGGCCTTTTTACCACTTTCTCAATTCTCAGCCAAGACAGTTCTAGCATCTCAATCTCATTTACTATAGGCTGATTTTGTTCCAAGCTTCAAAGGCCCATCCCAGCAGTGCCTTAGGATTGGTTCCAGGTATACAAATCAAAACACTAAGTCTTAAGTCATGGAAGAGTGCCCTCATATAAACACACTCTCCCTTGTACAGCTTTATATTCTGCCCCTCTACTATAGCACTTTGAAGTCCATTTTAAGGCATTTTACCTTGGTTTCTGCCAGTACATGTTAGCCGGGTCCTGTAGGTTTTGGGGTGACTAAGCTCTTTCCTTCCATAACATAGACAATAATTTCCAGTTGGGCCAAACCAAGCCCTGACCCTAGTTATTGGTTTGGAATAACAATGGAATGTAAAGACAGAGCCTAGGAGGGCAAGCATCATCTTATGAGGCTACTGCCTCAGATAAGAACTTCGCACGATCTCCAGGCAAAAAATAGTATCTACCTCCTAGAAATGAGAAGTGGGTAAGTGGGCCAATTCTACTGGCCCAAAGAGTAAGGTGAATCTGGGAGTTGAAGGCTTTTGAGCACATCAACCCATATGTTCCTATCTTACTTCTTAGGGTCTCACCCCTTCCCTAAGAGTCCAAACCTTACTATAAAAGACTTTATTGGCACTGTAAATACAGCCTTCTTTCTAACTCCATTAATCTCAGAATCAGATGCCGCGCCTAATTTTCAGTGTAGTCTTCCCTCTTATTTCAGAGTGTGAGGCTCTCTTTAAATGTTACCCTAGAGGGCTTTTGACTTTCACACTATACCCTATGTTGATAGCTGGCTGATCAGAACCAATCATTTTCTTTCTTTGACACCCTGGTTACACTTAATAACAACCAACCAAATTTATATTTTTTATAATTACTGTTACCCTCTTATGTCTCATCTAGTAGAGAAATTGTATAAACAGTACCTTTCCTTCTATCTATTCCCAAGACAATTAACCACAGGTAATTTTGATGCTGTAGCATACAAAGAATTATCATTACCTTATTTCCATCATAAATGTGAATTATTGTTGCCATCTGGTCAACAGTTATCCAATTCTAGAACCTCACTCTCATTATCAACTGTCTTAGTGTTCCCCTAGAAGCAAATATTAATAGAAAGATGTAAGTGCAAGTAGTTTATTTGTGAGGTGATCCTAGGAAATACCAGTAGAATAGGAATGTAAGGCAGGAAATAAAAGGAAGCCAGCAAAGTATACATTATCAAGCAACTTACAACTGTGGGCAACTTTAGGTGTATTAGTCCATTTTGCACTGGTATACAGGAAATACCTGAGACTGGGTAATTTATAAGAAAAGAGGTTTATTTGGCTCATGGTTATGCAGACTGTACAAGAAGCATGATGCCAGCATCTGTTCTGGTGAAGGCTTCAGGGAGCTTCCAATCAAAGCAAAATGCAAAGTGGGAGCAGACGTGTCACATGGCAAGAGAAGAAGCAAGAGAGGGAGGCGGGGGCACCAGGCTTCTTTAAATCATCAGCTATCAAGTGAACTAACAACATGAGAACTCACACATTATTGCAGGGAGGGCACCAAGCCATCCATGACAGATTTGCCCCCATTACCCAAAAACCTCCCATCAGTTCCCACTTTCAACACTGTGGATCAAATTTCAACATAAGATTTGGAGGGGATAAAATTAAGCACCCCATTATGATAAGAATGCTTAACAAAATAGGCATAGATGGGACTTACCTCCAAATGATAAAAGCCACATACAACAAACCCACAGCCAATATCATACTGAATGGGGGAAAATTGAAAGCATTCTTGCTTAGAACTGGAACCAAAAAAGGATGCCCCCTATCACCACTTCTATTCAACATAATGCTGGAAGTCCTAGCCAGAGCAATCATACAGGAGAAGGAAATCAAAGGTATCCAAATGGGGGCAGAAGAGGTCAAACTATCACTCTTTGCTGATGATATGACCTTTCATCTAGAAAACCCCAAACATTATGCCAAGAGACTACTGGAATTGATAAATAAATTGAGCAAAGTCTCCAGTTACAAAATCAATGTACACAAATAAGTAATATTCATGTATGACAACAACAGTCAAGCTGAGAACCAAATCAAAGACTCAATACCTTACATAACAGCAACAAAGAAAATAAAATACCTAGGAATATATTTAACTAAGGAGTTAAAAACCCTCTATAGGAAGAACTATGAATCACTGTGAAAGGAAATAGCAGAGGAAATAAACAGATGGAAACCCATACCATGCTCATGAATCAATATTTTTAAAATGTCTTTGCTACCCAAAGTGACCTACAGATTCAATGTAATCCCTATTAAAATACCAACATCACCTTTTGCAGATCTAGGAAAAATAATTGTATGCTTCATATGGAACCAGAGAAGACCCTGTATAGACAAAACAACCTTAAGCAAAAAGAACAAATTGGGAGGCATCAACTTACCAGACTTCAAGCTATACTACAAGGCTATAGTAACCAAAACAGCATGGTACTAGCACAGAAACAGAGACATAGACCAATGGAACAGGACTGAAAACCGAGATATAAAACCATCTTCGTATAGCCTTCTGATCTTTGACAAAGCAGAAAAAAAACATACACTGGGGAAAAGAATCCCTATTTAATAAATGGTGCTGGGAAAATTGGATAGCCACATGTAGAAGACTGAAACAAGATCTGCACCTTTCACCTCTCACAAAAATCAACTCACGGTAGATAACAGACTTAAACCTAAGGCATGAAACCATAAGAATTCTAGAAGAAAATGTTGGAAAAACTCTTTTCAACATTGGCTTAGGCAAAGAATTTATGAAGAAGACCCCAAAAGCAATCACAGCAACAACACAAATAAATAAACAGGACCTGATCAAAATAAAAAGCTTCTGCACAGCCAGGAGAACTATCATTAGAGTGAACAGACAGCCTACAGAATGGGAGAAAATATTTGCATGCTATACATTGATAAAGGGCTTATAACTAGAATCTATACAAAACTCAGGAAAATCAGCAAGAAAAAAAATCAAACAACCCAATTAAAAAGTAGGGAAAGGACATGAACAGAAACTTTTTTAAAAAAGATAGACTAATGGCCAGAAAACATATGAAAAAATGCTCAACATTTCTAATCATCAGGGAAATGAAAATCAAAACCATATGAGATATCACTTAAGTCCAGTGAGAATGGCTTTCATCAAAAAGTCCCAAAACAACAAATATTGGTGCAGATATGGAGAGAGAGGAACACTCATACACTGCTAATGGGACTGCAACCTAGTACAACCTCTATGGAAAGTAGGTGGAGACACCTCAAAGAACTAAAAGTAAAGCTACCACATGATCCAGCAATTTCATTACTGGGTATTTACCCAAAGGAAATAAAGGCATTCTATAAAAAAAGATATCAGCACTTGAATGTTGATAGTAGCAAAATTCACAATTGCAAAGATGTGGAAACAACCCAAGTGCCCATCAATAATACATGAGCGGATTAATAAAATGTAGTATGTGTATATCATGGAATACTACTCAGGCATAAAAAATGGTCAACTACCTCTTTTATTATACTGGATGGACCTGAGCCCATTATTCTAAGTGAAGTACCATAAGAATGGAAAAGCAAACACCACATGTATTCACCACTAAATTGGTACTAATTGATCAACACTTATGAGCATATATATGGGAAGTAACATTCGTTGGGTATTGGGCAGGTGGGAGGAGGGAAGACGGGATGGGTAAATTCACACCTAATGGGTATGGTGCACACTGTCTGGTGGATGGGCACACTTGTCACTCTGACTTGGGTGGTGCAAAGACAATTTATGTAACCAAAGCATTTGTACCCCTGTAATATTCTGAAATAAATAAAATAAATTAATTTAATTTAATTAAAAGAAAGATTTGGAGGGGCCAAACATCCAAACCATATTGGTAGCTTAATCCTACTGGGTAGCACTGAGAAATAGTGTAGAATCATGTCTCAGAGTGTTCGCACCTGAGGGGTAAGTGTTCTGTCATTCATTAGTTCAGGGCTACGTGAAAAGAAGGGAAGTGCACAAATTTCCCAGAATTTCTATCCTGGCCACAAAGGCTCCTATGACCAGAGACATCCCCAAGTCAAAGAGGTGTACAGGCTGGCAGTTGTAAGGTACCAATCACAAACTGAATCTGTAAGGAAATAGGAATGTGAGTGGGGCATTACTAGGTCCATCTTTTTTTCTTCACCTACAAGGCTTACCTGACCACTCTCTATTCCTTAGGACAGAGAGTTCTCCACATTGGTGGCTTTACTCAGGCTGTTTTCTCTCTCTGTAAGACTCTCTTCATCTTTCCCCCTTACCCAATTGGATCTGTAGAAATCCTTCCTGGGTTTCAAGGTATAATTCACCTACCAAGTCTTCTCTCATCATCTCAGTTAAAATTACTTCATCTATTCTCCACCTTACCACAGCTGTTATCATAGAACTTTGTTTGTATCTCCATCTCAGAACTTCATACATTTTGCACAGTAATACAGTGATTTGAAAAATATCTATCTTGCCCACTAGATTTTAGTTATTTGAGGGCAAGGATCAAATTATATTGTCATTTCAAAACTTCATAAAACCTGGATAATGCTTAAAATACAATTTTCTTTAATAAGCAATAATTAAATTTTTTCATTCATTCACTCAACAAATATTTATTTAATGTCTACTAAGTACCAGGCCTGGTACTAACTACATGGACTATAATAAAATGCAAGAAAGGCATGCAAGCTCACCCTCCCCCCACCAAGAAACTTCAATTTTTTTCTATTAACTACTGTAGTAAGTATAACATTTTTCTACTTTTTATGATGTGAAGACCATTTTTTAAACTCTTTCCCTGCCTCACTCTTCCATATAATTAAAATAACTTGTAATATGTATTGTACACACACTCCTCCTACCTCTGTCCATCCGAACCTTTGAGCTAAGTATTTAATAATTGCTATAATTGTGTTCCTCTCCAACACTGTGCTTTTTTATTGAGAGCATGTTAAACTTTGGCTTTCTCTATTTGGGACTATAGAAAAGATTTTTACCAATGGCAAGGTTTTGATGTTAAGAAATTCACTCTCATCCTCATTGATTATATTTCTTTGACGTCCTATACTTCGAATGCAAAAAACATTTAAACTTTTCTTTGATATACAGGCAGAAAAACATTATTAGAGGAGTCACAATGAGTAAGCTCTTTTTTCTCCTCTTCAGATAAACTTTGCTTTAGATATTTCACTATTTTCCTTCAGTTAAACAATGGGGGTGGTGGGGGAAGCTCAATGTTATTAGAGAAATAAACAGCTAAGTGTCCTTAGGTAAAGAATGATTTTGACATTTAATCAAATGTAAAGTAAAGTACTTTACTTGTAAAGGGCGCTGGGAAAAGCAAAAGAAAAAATGTAAAGTAAAGGGCAATGAAAAAATCAAAAGAATAAAAAGCAAGAAAATAATTTTTAATTTTAAAGTTATTATTTTATTTAAAAAGCTTAAAATATATAGCTTAGCAGAAGTTATTAATGCTTTTTAAAATCCCTTTCTAATATAATTTGTTATATCATTTAATTAGTTTTCAATAAAACTTCTAAATTGTATTGGTCAATGATACAGCCTCTATGCCAAATATATATTAAAACTGTGTTAAGTATTTTTAAGAATCTATTGTCATGCCTGATATGGGATTGTCAGTATTTTAATGATTCTAGCCTACAGCTCATCATCCCAGGATATACATTCATTAAATTTTGAAAGAGACAGGGCATGATTCATTTTGAATAGGAAATATCCAGGAGGATGAACAGGTTGGTCCAGGAATTTCTATTGAGTGCCTTTGAAGAGTGGTAGCATGCCTTGCACCTTTTCCTAAATAAAATCTCAGTATTTCAGCATATGGTGTCTGCAAACACACGCGCACTTTCTTGTTGAAAAAGAAAACAGCCCTGATCACCTAGCTGTCCAAATGGAAATTATCCTACTGTCTTATTCATCATCACCATATCATTTATTTCTTATTCTTGGGCCTCTATATACCATCACAAGCACTATGCAATATTTAGTATTTCAGGTTGAAAATGTGAAGTGTTTGCATAAATGTAGTACTTAGCTTGAGATGATTACAGGACGTTGTGACTTGTAAAGGGTTCTTGGAAATAAATAAGTGTGAGTTAATCTAAAGCCTTCAAGTTGAAAGAATGACAAATAATGAAATTTACTTCATTTTCTGAAGATGTGGCCTTCTGGTGAGATAATATTGGATTCTGAAGCTTCTTTTACTCACAGTGAAGTACATGTGAAACTGGCTTTAAGACACATTTTGTAGGCTTAAAAATCTACCTTTAGAAAAAGTGGGACTGGCAAGTAACCTGGCATGGGAAGAGAAAGAAATTGAAAAAATATATTCATTCTTTCTCTGGGAATTCCTCGCCTAAAAAGTAATGTAAAGAGACAGTTTGCATTCCTTTTCTTCTCAAAAATCACCATAAAGTGGTAATGACCTTAGGAGTCTGTGTGTGGCCCATTTGATGTGGTTTGGGCCTAAGGAAAAGCTAAAGGCAAAATGTATTTTAAGTGGGCTAAAACCAAGATAAACATATCCCTGAGGTCATTATTTCCATCAGTTGACAGTGTGTATACAATATTAAAAGCATTGTAAAAACAATGCACATTTTTCCAATGTTTTATTTTTGAAGGTCATTTATCCATACCCAATTTCTGAACACTGACTCAAAGCAAAAGTCATTTTTATTTCATAGGGGAAGCAATGTTTAAATAAATAAGCAAACAAACAAACATGTAAAAAAGCTATGGTTTACAGAATGGAGTAGCTGTAGTTCAGTAAGTATGCTAAAAAAGCTATGGAGGCTAATTCCAGGACATATTACATGGATAAAACACACAAAGAATATTTTAGCAGTTTTTAGTAGATTATATAGTTATTGATCTTTATAAAATATATCCCATTTATTTCCAAAATTTGTTTGATGAGGTAGGCTCAGTGCTCAACTTAAGAGGACTTATAGAGTGGCTAATTTTTATTTTATCCACATCTTGAATTAGTTTGGGTTAAAAAGAATTTTTTATTATTATTTTGGTGTGGTCCTTTAAAAATCAACAGATATTGGCTATCCAAGTGTAAATACAGTTGTGGAAGCTAATTCTACACGTCTAAAAGCTGTAATCCCGTTATACACATAAGATTTATTTGATATCTCTAAGTCAACAATAAAGATAGGTCAAACATTTATCCTTTTGTGTGGATTTCCTGTACCAGAGAGTATCCTTTCATATATCTCTAAATCTCTTCATTACATGTACAGTTTTAAAAATTTAAATGATTCACATGACTCTAAAATGTAGCCTAATAATCTTTTCAACCACCCCTTCTCTTCAAGCAACTAGAAGTCTGTTTAAACTTGTCTATTAGGCATTTCCTTTTTGTGTTTTCTAACAGATTGAAGGGGATTGTATTGATTTTGGTTATATTTATTTTATTTTAAGATAGCGAAAGAAGTTCTGCTTGTAACTAAGCACACCATGTGTCAGAAAATAAAAGATACTTTTTCTCTAAGTTGCCTGTGTGTACATCAGAATGGCTAAAATGATAAAAATTGAAATGCTAAATATTGGAGAAGATAAATAACAACTGATGCTTCCATACATTACTAGTGGAAATATAAAATTGTACAACAATTATAAAAAACTACTCAGCAGTTTTCACTAAAGGTAATATATGCCTATATTGTGACACAGCAGTTCCACTTTTATGTTTGTTTCTAAAAGAAAAGAGTGCACATGTCTAGAAAAAGACACATACAGAAAAGTTTATATTAGCACTCTACTTAATATCATAAAAGTAAAAACAACCCAAATGTCCATCAATAACAGAATGGCTACATCCTGGGAACTATTGGAAGACATGCTAGTCTGTGCCCCCCGTAGTAGGTCTGCTGACCTTGGTACCAACTGCAGACCCTGAAGCAGCCCATGACCTGGCTCCAGTCCTGCTCTACCTCAATCCAGGGGCAGTCCTGCCTGCCCAGAAACCTGGCAGGAGACACACATATTGTGTCCCTGGTAACCTTGGATATGATTGTAAACCTGAAATAGTCCAGTGACCCTGCTCCAGCCCCACTCCACAGCAGTCCAAGAGGCAGTCCTGCCTACCCAGGTAACTGCCCAGAGACCTAGCGCAAATCCATCCAGGGATGAAGGAGGAGCCATGCAGGTTTATTCCTCTGGTAACAGGCCAGCCACCTACGGACCTGACTGAACACCTAGAAGCAATCCCATGACCCAGACCCAGCACTTCTCAACCACAGAAGTAGTCCCATTACCTGGGAATCTGATAGGAACCATGCCGAACTATGATCCCAGTAACAGGCCCACCGACCACAGACCCAACTGTGGACCTAGCAGCAGCCATATGATTTTAAGCTCCAGCCCCCTTCAACTATGATCACAGAGACAGTACCATTAGTCCAGGGTCCTGGCAGGAGAATGTCTTTACCTGCTTAAACCACTCTATAAAGCCTGGAAGAGGAGTTTGTACCTTCATATGCACAAATGCCAACATAATTCTACATGGATCATGAGGAATTAGGTGAACATGACATCACCAAAGAAAATAAATAAGGCTCTACTAACTTACCCTAAAGAAATGGAGATTCATGAACTATTTGACAAAGAATTAAAAATAATCATCTTAAGCTCAGTTAGCTTCAAGAAAATACAGACAAGTTAATGAAGCAGGAAAATAATACATAAACAAAATTAGAAGTTTAATAAAGAAATGGAAGCCATAAAAATAGAAACAAACAGAAATCCTGGAGCTGAAGAAAACAATGACTGAAATGAAAAACTTACCAAAGCTTCAATAACATAGTCAATCATGGAAAAGAAAGAATCAGTAAACTCAAAGACAAGACATTAGAAATTAGCCAGAGGGACAAAAAGGAAAAAGAATGAACTTATGGAAGTTATGGGACACAAGCAACAAAACCAATATACACATCATGGTAGTTCCAGAAGGCGAAGAGAGAGAGAGAGAGAAAAAGCATTAAGACTATTTAAAATAATAATGGTCAAAAATTTCCAAATCTAGGGAGGAAAATAGACATCTTGATTTATGAATCCTCAAATCCCTAAAATAGATTGAGTCCAAAGAGGTCTACATGGAGATATAAGTAAATTGTCAAACATCGAAGAGAAAGCGTATTTTGAAAGCCACAAAAGAAAAGCACCATACAGCACCAAATCACAAAGAAAGACAAAAGAAGAGAGAAACAAAAGAATTACAAAACCTACAGAAAATAAAATTAATAAAATGGGAAGAGTAAGTCTTACTTATCAATAATTACTCTAAATGTAAATAGAGTAAATTCCCAAACCAAAAGACATAAAGTGTCTGAATGGATAAAAAAGAAAAACAAGGCCCAAAGATAAGCTGACTACAAGAGACTCACTTTAGATTTAAGGGCAGACATAGGATGAAAGTGAAGGGGTGGAGAAAGATATTCATGCAAATGGTAAACCAAATAGAGTGGAGACAGCTATATTTATATCAGACAAAATAGACTTTAAGTCAAAAACTGTCCCAACAGACAAAGATAAAAAGGTCAATTAAACAGCAATATATAGCAATTATAAATATATGCAACTGACATCAAAGCATCTAAATATATAAAGAAAATATTGACAGATCTGAAGGAAGAAATAGACACCAATAAAAAAACAGTTGGAGATCTCAATATCCCACTCTCTATAATGGATAGATTATCCAGACATAAAATCAATAAGGAAACAGGAGAAGTGAATAACATTATAGAACAAGTGGATCTAACAGACATATACATAACTTTCCACCCAACAACAGAAAACACATTCTTTTCAACTGCACACAGAACATTGTCCAACATAGACCACATGTTAGGTCACAAAACAAGTCTCAAGAAATTTTAAAAGATCTTTCTTAGTCTGTTTTCTGATGCAATAACAGAATAGCACAATAATTTATAAAGAAAAAAATTTATTTCTTACAGTTCTGGAGACTGATAAGTCCAAGGTTGAGGGGCCCCATCTAGTGAGAGCCTTCTTACTGTGTCATAACATGCTAGGGGGCATCACGTGGCAAGAGGACATGAGCATGCCAGCTCAGTTCTATCTCTTTCTTCCTATAAAGCCACCATTATCAGGAGGCCCCACTTCGATGACCTTATCTAATTCTAATAATCTCCCAAAGGTCTCTCTTCCAAATACTATCAACATATGAATTTCAGAATTAAGTTTCTATCACGTGAAATTTGGGGAACATATTCAAACCATAGCATGTAGGGAACCAAAAATAACTAAACACATAGAAGGAGAGGGTAGAATGGTGGTTCCCAGAGCTTGGGGGCTGGGGGTTTGGAGGAAATGGGGAAATGTTGGTCAAAGGGTTCAAAGTTTTACTTACACAAGATGAATAATTTCTAAAGATTAGTGTACAGCATGGTGACTCTAGTTAAAAATACTGCATTGTATACTTGAAATTTGCTAAGAGCATAGGTCTTAAGTGTTTTCACCACAAAAAAAATTTTTTTTAAAGATAACTAGGTGAGGTGATGAATGTGTTATTTAGCTTGATTATGGTGATCACTTTGCAGTGTATATAAATATCAAAACATCCAGTTGTATACCTTAAATATATGTAATTTCTATTTGTAAATTACACACAATAAAGTTTAAAAAACTAAAGATATAATTCCTTTTAAAAGAAAACAGTAAACTCCCCTTACCTACAGTTTCATTTTCTGTGGCTTCGGTTACCCTCAGTCAACTGCAGTTCAGAAATATTAAAGAAAAATTCCAGAAATAAACAATTCATAAATTTTAATTTGCATGGCATACTGAGTAGCATGATGAAATCTTGCTACGTCCCACCTGGGAAGTGAATCATACCTTTGTTCAGGGTATCCACACTGTATATACTACCTACTTGAAAGTCACTTAGTAGCAGTCTTGATTATAAGATCAATTGTCACAATATGGCAGTGTTTGTGTTCAGATGGCCCTTATTTTACTTAATTGTTCTAGTTTATTATTAGTTATTGCTGTTAATCTCTTATGGTGTCTAATTTATAAATTAAACTTTATTATAGTTATATACATAAAGAAATAAAACATGGAATATATAGGGTTTGGTATATATAGGGTTCGGTACTTTCCACAGTTTCTGGCATCCGCTGGGTGTCTTGCAACATATCCTCCATGGATAAGGAGGGACTACTATAGCAGAACAGATAAATAAGTTATGATATATTAATCCAATGGAATACTACACAGCAATAAATAAAAATGAACTAATGGTATATGCATTGATATGGATGAATCTCAAAGATATTATGTTCTATAAAATACTCTAGATACAAAAGAACATTTATATGATTTAATTTATATGAATTCCAACACAGAAAAAAACTAACCAGTGATGATGAATGTCAAAATAATGGTTACCTCTTGGGGGATAGGACACAGATTGGGATGGATCACTGCAATATTATGCAGTGATGGAAATGTGTTTCTTGATTTGGGTGGTAGCTACACAGGTATAAACTTAAGGAAAAAAAATCACTGAGCTTCTGTAAAATTTTTCAGTAACAATTTTCTATGTTTATGTGTTATGCTTTAATATAAACATTTAGACAAAGTACATTCATTTATATATAAAATTTGTACAACTATGATGTCACTGAAGATGATTATATATAGACAGCCACTGGTCGTGCTAACTCAAATTCCTTTCCACCATGTGAGGATAGAAGAGAGGAAAAACTAAGAAATAGTGTTATTATACTCTTCTGCTGTCAGAGTCTCTTGACAGAATGTGTAAAAGGTGGTTCTCAACAAAGTATCAAAGAAGAAGCTGGAATAAGCTTTTAGAAGGGCAGGAACATCAACCCTCAGGAGAGGAAAATAGAAGAATTGAATATAACCGGATCAGAATTCTATAACTAAGAAAGGAACCAAGACCAGGAACTAAGAAAGACCAAGTTTAGTTTTTACTACCATTTTAGAATGGTCAAAAATACACTGACACTAAAACTCACGTGGATAGCAAGCATAGCTTCCTAACTCTGTATTTAGCTAAAATGGTCTTTCTCATGGTTCCCTGCTTGATGCAAAGTGAGAAAAAAAACACTTCTAGTATTTATTATTTGAAAACTTAATCTTATTCAGTAATTTGAACTATTTCTTTAGATAAGCTCAATATTTTCTGATAATTATACAATCTATTTTCACCCATTCTTTTTTCTCTTATACATGGTGGTATCTTGGTGTGTAGGGAAGAAACAGCTCACAGGACCTCTCAACAGCTAAGGAAAGAGTCCTCAGATCACAGAGGTGTCCCCTCTGGTCCCACCTTGGTCCTACTTGTAGGGGGCTGGTGTGGCATAACCCAGATGTTGGCTCCTATTGACCCAGTTCCATCGATGGAGGTTCTGCTGACAACTGTGGCCAATGAATTTACGTGTTATTCTTACTTTGTTTCATCAGAACTGAGTGGCATCGCTCAGCTCTTGCTGGCTATACAACCTAATGAGTGTCTACCAAGTCCTCCGTTCCAGTTCATTAGTCAACTCCCAGCCACATGTCAGGCCCACTAGACCTTGACTCGAGTGACCATGCCCTTGGAGAGCCAAAGGAAACTCAGATGGACAAACAGATCTTCTTACTGTTTCATTCTACTCCACAGGGCTGATTAAAATGAAAATCTTGTATGTTGAACACTCATATTTTCAAATGAAATATTAATCCCATTAAATGTAAGACTTTCCTTGACTGTGTATCAGAGTGGTTAAGAAAATGGGTTTGGAAATCAAGTGGTCCTGGGTTTCAGACTCTATTTTGTAACTTTTTGACTCTTTTCAGACTTTCTAAAAGATTTCCTGCTGCTGACAAAATGGGAGTGAAGGGGAAAATTTCAAAGTTGGAATCATCATCAGCAACATCATCATCACTTTTACATTCCTCCTCCTCACAGCTGCTCTAACTATCCATTGAACTAATATTACATGCTAGTTGCCTTTGATAGAAAAATGGAAGCTCCGTGAAGTTGCGTAACTTGTGGAAGTCACCCAGCCTGAAAGTGGTAGGGCCGTCTGACTGTAAAACCTATGTTAAATTCAATGCCCATTTCACAGATTGAAACCACAAGATTTAAGCAAATTGCCTAGGGCAAACCACCAGTAAATTTATACTCAGCCAGTGCTCTTTCCACTAGGCTATATCTCCTCTTGGCAGTGTGGTGCGAGCACCATGCCATATGCATTCCTATGCAGCCTCCCAAACACACAGCATAAGCTCTGAACATAATAGAGCATCAATGAATGTTAGAGCTGGTAGGGAATTTCAAAACTGAATAAAAAATCTCTCATTTTGCACATGTAAATACTGAAGCAATGCCACATAGCAAGAGCCAACTCTTAAGCCCGTATCTCCTGATTCCATGATCTGCATTCTTTCTCCTTCCTTCCTGTACCCAGTAGATGTTCGTTTATTTTCTTCCATTCCAGAGCTGAAGAGGAGAAATGCGAGGGGAAGAACAGGTGGTGGCAGTCAGAAGAGAGTGGGTGGACCAGTCCCTGCAACTCTTACAAGAGAAGAAAGGGGCTCTGGCCCGGGCCCAAGAAGCGTCCCTGGGGGCTTATGTCGGCAGGAATCCTCGCATCTCCACATGCAGATCTGAGAGAAGTGCCTGGCAGGTTCAATCATACAGTGACTCAAATGTCACAGCATGACTATAGAGAAAGAATAATAGTGGAAGCATCCCGGCCAATTTTCAACAGAAGGGCTCAGGATAAGGAAGCTTAAGAAAATTGCTGAAGAGAATGATAATGACAATAATAAAAACAAATAGCTAGCATTTATTGAGCACTTATGTGTCTGGCACTGTGCTACACACTTCACATATCAACCTGATGAAGTACAGTTATTATCCCCATTTTACGAGGAGGAAACTGAGGCGTGGCGAGACTGAGGAAGATGCCCGAGGACACGCAGTGTGTCAGGTTAAGTCTGTGTACCTTAGCTCATGATCCCAACAGCAGCCATTTGGTCTCCAGAGCTGCAGTAAGTGCTTAGAGTACATCATCTCCTTTCCTCCTCACAAAACCCCTGCCAAGTGTGCATTCGCCTCTTCATTTTATAGGCGAGCTGAAAAAAAAACTCAGAGAGACTAATTGTTCAAGGTCACACAGTGAATGAGTGACAGGACAAGATTCAAATTCCAATTGGTTTTATTCTGAAGCCAATCACGAGCGTGGAAATGACTGCAGCAAAAAGTTAACACATTTGGCTACTGGAATAATATTTTAGTGGGGGTTGTCCATTGACGTATGACGAATAAGTAACTCCTAGTGACTCTGATAAGCTGCCTGTAAGCCAGGCACAAAGGCAGTGAAAGAAGAGAAGCTTGAGTTTTATTTAGCTATTTTCCATCTGAATGTCAAACTACCTTTCTCCACAACCCTCACCATCCTAAGTGACAACTTGTATAATCATCAACACTCTTAGAATAAACACATTCATCCTTTTCCACAGGCTCTTGATCTAACCCAAAACCACTTTTAATAAGAAAAAAAAGAGGTAATAATAACATATAGAAGATACACACAGCAAGAAACCAGGAAGAATTTTTTTTTTCTGGAAAAGTATAGAAATTATCCCAATAAAGATCCAGTTCTATGATCACAAAGATTTCTGTTCTACTAGTGTTTTCCTCTTTCATGTATAAACAATTCAACAAAAACGGAATAAATACGGCTTTTAAATATCTGAACAAATGCTCCTCTTCATTAAAACAAAAAGGCAAATTAAAAATACACTACAATATCATAGAGTATTGGCAAAGCTGTGGAAGGAAATCACTCTCCTGCACTGATGGTAGAAGTACAAATTTGTATGATCACTGGGGAGGGCAATTTTGCCACATCTGCCAAATTTACAATTCACATGCCATTTGATCCACTCCTAAGAATGTATTCTACAGATTTACTTACACAAGTACCAAATGATCTATTTATAAAGCTATTTATTGCAGCATTGTTTTTAATAGTAAAAGATGTGAATCAATGGAAATGTCCATCATCAGGGGACTGGTCATAACTCATAGTTCAGCCATGCAGTGCAACACCGTGCAGCACAGAAGGAACAAGAAGCTCTTTACAACAGAGATGGTACCGATTCTGAGAACCTTTGTCAAGTGAAATATGCAAAGTGCAAGACAGTGAATGCTGGATAGGGCAGTACAAAGTGTACAAAAATTAGGGGGAAAATAAAAACATGTACTGGTAGATGAATACGATATGTTTGTAAGATATATAAGAACGTGCCAACATTCGTTAGCCTTAGGGAAGGCAAGTGGGTACCTGGGGAACAGATGTGGGTGGGAGATTCATCTACCCTTGTACTTTTTGAATTTTTCCTCCAGCTTTATTGAAGTATAACTGACAAAAATTGTATATACTTAAGGTATACAACTTGATGTTTTGATATCCATATACTACACTTTTAAATTTTTTTAAACATGTGATTATATCTCCCATTCAAAATATTTTATAAAATAAAATAAAAATAAATGATTATTTTAATATTGCTTTCCCCATAGTGGATAAGGTGCAGACTAAACAAATGGTAGGAAAAGATAAATTACTCTATATACCTTTGAATTGTTTATTATAAACCTGTATACTTTTTAATTTTTAAAAATCCAGTAAAGATTAAGAAAGTAATTTTTTATAATTCTTAACAGATTTTTTTTTTACTATTAAAAGAAAACATAGACTATTGTGCACCTAAATGTTCAAAAAAGCTGAACCTGTTACATCTCCTTTTTTCTTAAGAATTAATTTTCCATATTTTCCATTTGGTAAAGATTGGCAGGGGGCGGGGCGTTACTTTTTTTTTCCCCTAGAGTAGCTTAAAATCCAGCTCAATATCTTCTTAGAAAAATAGTGATGCTTGGCCGGGCACGGTGGCTCATGCCTGTAATCCTAGCACTCTAGGAGGCCGAGGTAGGAGGATCATTTGAGCTCAGGAGTTCAAGACCAGCCTGAGCAAGAGTGAGACCCCGTCTCTACTAAAAATAGAAAGAAATTAGCTGGACAACTAAAAATATATAGAAAAAATTAGCCGGGCATGGTGGCGCATGCCTGTAGTCCCAGCTACTTGGGAGGCTGAGGCAGAAGGATCACTTGAGCCCAGGAGTTTGAGGTTGCTGTGAGCTAGGCTAATGCCACGGTACTCTAGCCTGGGCAACAGAGTGAGACTCTATCTCAAAAAAAAAAATAGAAAAGAAAAATAGTGATGCTTGAATCCAAACTTGAGATGTATCTAGAGATTTTAATGCTCCCATTTGTGGCTTTCATTTGTGCATGAAAGTGTTCTGAAATTTGGTCATCCCTGGCCCTGCTTTGATCATTCTCCTTCTTAGGAAATACTTCATAGAAAAGTCTACATTTTCACTTTCATTTGGGAACATGGCCCTAGAAGTCTTTTTAATTCTTTAAAGTTTTCCAAATGTTAATTGAAGAACACAACAGCCCTACCAAGTCATAAGCAACATATCTTCAAGACATTCCATTAATTATGGAGTGACATTTCCTATAATACAATCCCAGGAAAATATGAATAGATAGGAACCTACATGGCTACTAAATCAATAAACAAATAGCTGATATGTTATTATATTGTACACCAAACATAAGAAGTTTTCTATTAAAAATGAACCTGGTAAAATGAAAACTGTGAGTCAGTGGCCAATAACACTCCTCTTCTAATTAAGTTCCATGGAAGAAGTATGTCTTATTTCATTAGGGCTGCTATAACAAAATACTATAAATTGGGTGGCTTATAAACAACAAACAGTTATTTCTTACAGCCCTGGAGGCTGGGAAGTTCAACATCATGGTGCCAGCAGATTTGATGTCTGGTGAGGGCCTACTTTCTGGTTCACAGATGGCATCTTCTTGCTGTTTCCTCACATGGGGGAAGTTGTAACAGAGTAGTCACCACTCCTCCCATAGATGTGGAAGGGAAATATTGAAAGTGGAAAACATGTAACAGAGGAAATGTCCTGGAAAAAAAAATGGCAAAAAGATTTTCTGTCTCCTGAAAACTTCCCCCACTCTTTTTGGGAACTGCTTTCTGGCCTGCATCCCTGAGGCAGGTTAAGTCTTTTGTTAAAACCCCCAGGTGGTGCCAGGCCCCCAGGTGGGCAGCTGGCTAGATTCACAGGCTTTATTTTTGGCCAGAGACGGGATGATTAGAATAGTTAAACCACAGTAATTGCCTGAAGCTGAGAAACCTCCCTGTAAAAGCTCTGTATTTCTGACTGTGTTCAGGAAATTTGGGATTTTGAGATGAGAAGGTCTACCATATTTCCTCCTTTGTCAACAAAGTAAACTCTCTTTCCTTCCTCCTCAAACCGCTTGTCCTTGTTCTTCTGATTTGACCTCATAGACAAGTGGCTGAGCTTTTGGTAACAAAGGGGCAAGTCAGCTCTCTGGGGCCTGTTTTAGAAGGGCACTAATCCCATTCATGAGGGCTCCATCCTCATGACTTAATCACCTCCTAACATGATTACATTGGTGATTAGGTTTCAACATATGAGTTTGGGGGACACATTCAGACCATAGCAAGGTATAAACAGATAGTCAAAGAAGCTTCAGCTTCTGTTAATATATGAATATAGAAAACAGAACCAAACCTAGACATGATCATATTTTGGCCCCATACATGAACTAAATATCCTTTAAACAAAACATTAAAGGGTAGTAAACGGGGCAGGAGACCAGCTTATTTGAAAATGACTCTTGAGCATTGTATTAAAAGCTACTTAGAACTAGGAATAGTAATAAAAATGTAAAGTCACTTCACAGAGGCTGTGGTAGAACTTCATCTGTAGCTAGAGGTGCAGCAGGAATCCTGGTGACCAACACTGGTATTGCAACCTTACCCAACTATCCAAATGGCTGGTAGGAAATCAGATAAAAAGTTTTTAAATAAAATACATATTATGTCATCATATAGTATAGATCCTTGCTATTCAATATGTCCATAGACCAGCAGCATACATACTACCTGGTAGCATGTTAGAAACATAGAATTGTTACCAAAAACTTGGCACTTGTCCACGAGGCAGAATCAGAAGAATGAGGAGAAGTCTTCTGGGGATGGGGAAAGAGATTTATTACCTTTGTCAGCAAGGGGAGGAAAAAGCAGACTGTAGTCTCAAAATCCACATTTTTCCTGAACACAATCAGAAATACAGAGCTTTTAAAGGGAGGGTTCTCAGCTTCAGGCAATTACTGTGGTTAACTATTCTAATCATCCCATCTCTGCCAAAGACAAAGCCTCTGAACTTGCCAGCCACCCACCTGGGGGACTGCACTACCTGGGATAAGAAGAAAAGGCCTTCTCCCTGTTCCTCCCTACCACTGTCCCCAGGCAGGGAGGCAGGTTTCAGTTCTCCAAAGAGACAGAAAATACTTTTGCCATTTTTTTTTTTCAGGCCATTCCCTCCGTTACAGAATCCCTGTCCACCTTCAGACAACTAAATTAGAATCTGCATTTTAACAAGGTCCCTAGGTTGTGATTCACATACACATTAAAGTTTGAGGAGCATTGGTATAGAGCATGAATGCAAAGGCAGACAGATCTACATTGAAATAATAGCTCTGCCACTTAGCTTTGTAAGTGAGCAAATTATGTAATATCTTGCACTCCAATTTCTCCATTTAAAAATCAAAATTATAACACTAACTGACTTATATATTTGTTATAATAAATAAACAAGAGCACATATGAAAGACATCAAGCAGAGTACAAGGGACCAAGTAAGTATTCCTTGAATATTAATTCTCTTCCTCTACTTCCCCTCCCATTTTAAGAGAAAAGAAAAAAGAATTAAATAATAAAAATTAAAGGAGCCATGCAAAAACTGTAAAGTTTAGAAATTCTTAAGTCACCCTACAATATTATTGAAAACTAGTTTGAGACTTCAGCTCACATCTAAGCCAAGTTTCTTTGACTGATTCCATTAACACAGCCTGGAGTTTATGAACTTACACAGCCATTACTGAATATATTCCAGGTTGCATTTTGAAAATATGCTTGTAAACAATAATATAAGTCCATCATGAATGCCACAAAAAAAAATTCAAATTGCATGTCCTGCTGACTCATTTTCATAGATGAAGAACAGTCATATGTCAAAATTTAGAAGAAAATTGATATATTTTAATTTTTTAATCTCCCAAACCACATAATCTAGTTCAAATGTTGAAATAACTCTCTATATTTATTTCAAGAGTGCCTATAATAAAATAGTAACATTAAAATTATAATAAGAGACTAATTATACTGAACATCTACTCTTGTGCCAGGAATGATGTTAGGCTATTAGGCTATTTACATGTTTGCAGGAAAGCTGTGTAAAGAGAAACAGTACAATGGGTTGTGGCATTATGAGAGGTACCTTAAAGGAAAAGGTAAAAAGTTGTTGAAAAGATTGAAATGTCTGTCTTCATGGTGAAAATGCAACTAACATAATTACTGGCTCTATTCCCATCTACCCTTTCCCCTGATCCAATCCTGGAGATGCCACAGAAGTAAGAGAGAGGGCAATGTGTTTGGTAAATCAATATAGTGAACAAGAAAGCCAGTAGCTTGATATTAGGGAGGAAGCAACAGCCTAGAAGGGAAAAGAGTTTGGCACTGCTAACTAGGAGCTTGGGAAGGGAAGAAGCTTTTGGGAGTGTTCATTGTTCAACCCCACAATGGCATAACTGGGCCTTTGCCTGCCCGGTCACAAATGAATCAAAGATAGCAGCAGGCCCAGAAGCACTGGACATTCGAGCGGGCAGTTGTGAGCAACGATCAACAGGTTTGCTAGGCCCTGAGATTTCTTCTCTTCTACTCCCTCCTTCTCAACCAAAGGGCCAGGTGATTACAACTGAGGAAGGTAACTCTTAAGAAAGTAAAATGCCAGAGCACAGCCTCAACCCTGAGGAAATTCTGCCCCACTGCACAAGGAGGACAAAAACTAACGTTAGGCTTTAGCCCTGCCTCAACATACATATTACCAGAAGAGGCTAATGCCTCTAAGGAATATGAGCTCCAAAGAAAACTGTGGACCCATCTTAGAATAACAGCTAGGAAAGAAAGGCAGCAAAGTAGACAACCCATGTAAGAGAAAGCAGAAGGAATGGACCAGACCAAAGAATAACTTTAATCTTAATAAATAGTCTTCAGGAGATAAGGAAGGATATTGCAAACCAGAAGCTGAAGCAAGAAGACATAAAGAAGAACCAACTGGACATACTAGATATGCAAAACCTAAAAAGTAAGATAAAATGAGTTTAATAGCAGAATGGACACAAAGTAACATATCATTGAGATAAAATAGATCAGGAAGAAATAATCACCATGAACATATATGCAACTAGTAATATGTCCATAATGTTTATATACTGATCAGAAATCTGAGAAGTAGATGTCAAACTTTGCATGTAATGCTTTTAAGATGCTCCTTTCAGAAACCAATAGATCAAGGTGACTCCAAATTCGCAACTGTATGGAAAAGCTAAATAACATATTGTTAATTCTGAATTTATTGATATACATAAAATTTTATACTCTCCAAGTTATGCACATTCTTTTAAAACACATGAATATTTACAAAATTAAGTGCACTAGGTCACAAAGGAAGTCTCAATAAATTCCACAAAATCAGCACCATGGAGACTATGTTCTCTAATCATGATATAATAAATTTTAAAATTGACCCCAAATGATAGATTTTTAAATCTCACACGTCCAAAATCAAAATATCACACTAGTGAACAATAATTACACTTACAAGAAAATGAAAAGGCAAATTATGAAACATTTTGATTGAAATAGTAATAAACATCAAAAAGTTGGTATGCAATTAAAGCAGTACTTAAAAAAAAAAGTTACAGCTTTAAATACATTTATCAGAAACCAAGAAAGCATGAAAACAAATTAGCAAAGCATTCAATTAAAAATAAAACCAGTGAACACAAGTAAACACAAAGAATCATGTAGAAATAAAATAATAATAATAAGGACAAAAATCAATGAAATAGATAATTTAAAAAGCAAATAGTGAGGTTTAATAAAAATCAAATACTGGTTCTTTGACAAGATTAATGAGATAGATAAAATTCTGATAAAACTGAAAAAAATAAAAAATGCAGAACATGCAGAACAAAAGGGAGAAATAACTCAGACACAATAGATATTTTTTTAAAAAAATACAATAACATGATAATGAATTGAGAAAACCTAGACAAAAGGGATAATTTCTGGGAATTTATAAAATGCCAGTAGAATTATAGAAAACTTTAAGTTCAAAGGAGCTTACTTTAGACAAAGCTAAAGAAATTGTGACAAATTACATCCAAATCAGTGAGGAAATTCTATTTAGAACACCCGAGGAACTTGAGCAAAACAACAAGAAAAATACAATAAACTGAAACTCCCTATATTAAAATAATGTAAGTCCACAAGGCAAGAATAGTGATAAAAGCCTGATGTCTATAAAAGTATAGATATAGCTAAAAGTTTACCAGCCATTGCTCCCTAACTTCCCTATAGTGAGTTATAACTGCTCACTACTTAAGTGTCTTGTCTCCTTGACAGGAACAAGATTTGTGACTTTCCCCAACTGCTTCCATCTATAGATAATACTGCTATTGTAAAACCTAAGACTTGTCTTTGCGGTATCTTCCAGACTCTACATTTGGGGGTACCAACTGATATCAACCAGACCAGTGGCCATGCATGGAAACTGATCCAACAATTCCTATGACCCCCCCCCCCCCAATCCAGGAACTCCTATTTACCAAGAAGACACTTTTTGCTTCCCAACCATATGAGTTCATCCCCAACCAATCAGCAGACCCAATTCCCTAACCCTTTATTTGCCAAACCACCTTTAAAAATCTTAGCCCCCAAATTCTCAGGGAGATGGATTTGAGAAACTGCTTCTATCTCCTCACCTGGTACCTTGTGATACTAAATTCTTTCTACACTGCCACTCCTGCTGTCTGAGTGGCCTTTATCTGTGTACTGGGTAGGCAAGGGACCCAGTTGGGTGGTAACAAAACTCAGAAGAAAAAATTGGCAGAAGAAATGAACTGTTAGTAATGTATAGACAGTGAGAAACCAAATAGTTAATAATACTTGACCTCACTAGAAAGGAAAAACACACAGAAATAACACCAAGCAAAACAACTTTTAACCCTTATACCACTTTACATCCTTCAGATTGTTAAAAAGAGAAAAAAAGAGAGGAAGAAATTGCTAAATGGGGACAAACATGGAGAAATGGGAACTATCATGTGCTGCTCCTGGGAGTATAGATTTGTGAAGTTATTCTGGAAAGGAATTTGACAATACTCTCTGAAATTAAGCATGCACATCCTATGATTTAGCAATCCCATCGCTGAATGCATATAGCCCCAAAGAAACCCAGGCACAGTTCCACAGCGGTGTATATACAAGAACCCTCAGTGCAGCCTCCTTGTGGAAGTGGGTTGTTGGATACCACTCGGGGGTCCATCTTTAGCACTCTGTGTAAGTAACATGTGGTGGATGAATACCATGAAGCAACAAACTAGAAATCCACACAGTAACAAGGACTGATAATAAATATATACTGCTGAAACATGTAAGAAATAAAACCAGATCTATAGTACTAGAGCATTTAAATACATTTGACCCTTGAATAATGCGGGAATTAAGGGCCCCAACCCCCACACAGTCAAAAATCTCTGTATAACTGTTGACCCCAAGAAAACTTAACTACTAATACCCTACTGTTTTTTTTTTTTTTTTTTTTTGAGACAGAGTCTCACTCTGTTGCCCAGGCTAGAGTGAGTGCCATGGCGTCAGCCTAGCTCACAGCAACCTCAAACTCCTGGGCTCAAGCGATCCTGCTGCCTCAGCCTCCCGAGTAGCTGGGACTACAGGCATGCACCACCATGCCCGGCTAATTTTTTCTATATATATTTTTAGCTGTCCATATAATTTCTTTCTATTTTTAGAGGTGGGGTCTCGCTCTTGCTCAGGCTGGTCTCGAACTCCTGAGCTCAAACGATCCGCCCACCTCGGCCTCCCAGAGAGCTAGGATTACAGGCGTGAGCCACCGCGCCCGGCCAATACCCTACTGTTGACTGGATGATTTACCAGTAACATAAACAGTTGATTAATGTGTACTTTGTGTTATATGCATTATATACTATACTTTTACAATAAAGCAAACTAGAGAAAAGAAAATGTTATTAAGAAAATCGTAAGGAAAAGAAAATATATTGAGTGTTCATTAAGTGAAAGCGGATCATCATAAAGGTCTTCATCCTTGTTGGCATTCTTGTCTAGTAGGCTGAGGAGGAAGAAGAAGGGGAGGGGCTGGTTTTGCTGCCTCCGGGATGTCAGAGACAGAAGAAAATCACCATATAAGCAAACCCACATAGCTCAAAACCTATGTTGCTCAAGGGTCAACTGTACATTTGAAAACTTGTTCACAAGAATAAATACTATGCATTTTTCAGGGCACATATTAAGTATTAATACATATATCAAACCCACTACACTGGGTGCCTTTAGTGGGAGGGGAGGAAATGGAGGTGAGGGGCCGTACAGAGGGAAACAGCAGGTGTGTGGAGAGAAATGGCAATGTGATAGAAAGACAATCAGGTTCCCTGGTCAGCACAAATCCTACTTGTGCTTTGCATGTCATCCACGGGTTTCAAATTAGGCAAGATAAGCAGACTCTGGCCAGTGACTATGAGCAGCCTACAAATCCCAAGAAATTAAATAATGAAGCAAGAACCAATAGGGACCCCCCCTTGGGGCTGAAGGATGAAAACTGGTTATTGTAAACTAGATGATAAAACCAGTATGGTGTAATTAAAAAATAAATATTTGGTCTTTGTCCCCAGTCCCTAGCACAGAGCTCCTAAAACCCTGAGTGATCGGTGTCTTTCGCATGCTAATGAGATGACTCCAGGCTGGGCCCCTAGATAGCTTCAGGCTGGGAGCTAGTCACAGAAAGATCCAGCAATCCATTATGGGGCTGGAATTTTTACGCCCCAGCCCCACCTCTGGGGAAGTGTAAGAGGCTGGAGTTTGAGTTCAATCACTAACGGCCAATAATTCTATCAATTGTGCCTGCATAATGAAACCTCTGTAAAAACCCTTAAACAAGTTTGAAGAGCTTCCAGGCTGGTGAACACAATGATGTGCTGGGAAGGTGGCACACCTGGAGAAAGCATGGAAGCTCCGTGACACCCCAACCCCCCCATACCTTGTCCTGTGAATCTCTTGCACGTTGCTATTCTGGAGCTGTATCCTTATAATAAACATAAGTAAAGTGTTTTCCTGAATTCTGTGAGTTGTTCTGGTAAATTATCCAATACACTATCATACATAGCCAGCTGGTTAGAAGCACTGGTGACCTGAGGCTTGTAACCAGCATCTAATGTGAGGGCAGTTGTGTAGGACTGAGGGATCTGACACCAACTCCAGGTTGATAGTGTCAGAATTGCACTGAGTTTTTGGACACCCATTCAGTGTCAGAGAATTGGAAAAGTGGTGTTAGAGAATCACAGAACTGGCCAGATGGGTAGTTGGTGACTTATTGAATGAAGGATTTGCCAATTTCTTGTAATAACGATCGAATAAAAATAGTTCAATATCACTCTATCTTAATCAAATGTATAATAAAACTCTGGGCTTTAAAGAGATAATGTGCATGAAAGTCCTCTACCAGTCTCAAATTTGTAACACAAAGGTCTAACACACAAAAGTGGAATAATCCTAAAATTTGAATTCCCTTCCTTGGTGCCAGCAACAAGAGCCACAAGAGTTAACTCATCTAAAAAAAAAAAAATTTTTTTTCTCCAAGTCAATTTGCACTGGATTGGACAGGATTTTCTTCTGATCAGAAAGTTCACTAACACACTGTTCTATGTGCATACTTTTTCACTGGACATAGAAATAGCAAATATTAATGCTGTTAGAGTGGTTTGTTTTTTCAGTCAAGCTGCTTTCATAATAGCAAAATGGCCTCTCCACAACTCAGTGTGGAAAATCTAGTCTTGGCCAAGGTTTGTAGCATTTACTTAATGACCAGGTGGGCTGAAGCCTGCTTCTCCAACAATAAACATTTGTAGGCTGCCATTATAACTATAAAGAGTCTTTATCCACCTAGAAGTTATGTCCTCTTGTAACTCTATGGGAATTCAGTCATGAGGAAAAGAAAATAAATATTTTATACAAGGTATGAAATACAGGCCGCAAACACAGGTGTGCAAAATGCAACTTTCTTTATTACTCCATAATGATCTAATTTCTAGTTTGGGCTCCCAATTCTCTAAGGTCAACATGGGGTCGTGTCTAAATTTTGGGGGGTCTGATACAAGGGTTAGCACTAAGAAGGGGGTATGTGATTCTTGGTGTTGCTTGCCCTCACATGCATCTTCTGAAACGTCATGGTCCCATTGGGTTGATGGGACTGGTTTATCAGTGTATGTGGGTTGATGTGGCAGAATCCCTTAGACTAGCCCACGTGGCTCCATCGGGTCCGGCTGTGCTCACTGCTACTTCCCTGCCTCTCTAGAAGGCATGAAGTCATTCTGCCGTAGCCCAGGGATCTCAGTGCTGCTGACTGGGGGCATCTAATCTAAGGATTTGCCTTTCTGCCCAGAATGCTACCTCAGCAGACAGGCCACAGGGGTCTTGTCTTCGGGACACTGCATAACTCCATTCTGCTCACTTCTCCTCCATCAATCTGCAAGAATGTCTTCTGCTTGTCAACATCTTGTCTATGTCCAGTATCCAAAGCCAAAACTGCTCTATCCTGAGAAGGGAAAATCAGGGAGAACCTTTTTGCTCTGCTTTCCAACCTGTCACAAACATCCTCTGAGTGAGTAAGTGCAGAGGATGATCTCATTGAAGGGAGCAGGGAGGGAGTTAGCCAGACAAAAGGGGGAGGGAGAAAGGTGAATTTCCAGGAGAATAAATATAAACTTCTCTCTTAAAAATTTTATGCCACAACATTATTACCACTTCTCTGTAGCTAATTCACTATGTTCCACGTCTAAAATAGCACTGTGCTTAAATAAGCACTTAACAGACAATGATGATCAAAAGAAAAAGCAGGCATGTCACGGAATATTGAATTTAAGTCAGTGATAGAAACTGGATAAGGATTAGGCATAGAATCCTTTGCATTCCAAACCACATCGCCAGCAGATAATTTACATCCAGAAATGTATACCTCTAGCACTAGATTCAGCTGTAATATCAAAAATGAGGTTGCTGCTTTTCAAACTCTGGAGACGAAGGAATTACACTGAAACTTCTGTGTATTATCAATGGGACAGAAATATGAAAAAGCCTGGTACTTAGCCCAGTTTCAAGTTTATAAAGATGCCCAGACTCAAGATAGAGTGCATTGGTCAGGACTCCACCTCAAATTGACTGAAAGCCTAGGAAAATTTATTTTTCATGTGACTGAAACATGTAGAGACAATGCAGTCTTCTGAGGTGGTTTGATCCTGAAATCATAATGTCAACAACATGTAACAGAGGGAATGGCCTGACAAAAATGGTAAAAATAATTTCTGTCTCTTTAACACATCCTGCACTCCTCTTTGAGAACAAAAGCCTGCATCCCTGCCTCAGGCCAGTGGCTGGGAGGGGCAGGGTAAATCTTTTGTTATTTAAGAACAAGAGAGAGCCCACCCTGGACCTGGTAAAGGGAGGTTCTGGGTAAAAGTCACAAGATTGTCTTCAGCAGAGATGGGATGATCAGAATCATTATCTGTAGTAGAACAGTAATTGCCTGAAGCTGAGAGCCCATCTTTTAAAAGCTCTGTATTTATGCTTATTATTAGAACAATGGCATTTCAGACAGGAATCTCCATCCTCCTCTTTTGCCAGAAAGGTAATAAAATTTCTCTTTCCTTCTCCTCAAAACACCTGTTCTCGTTCTTCTGATGCGACCCCAAGGACAAGTGGCCGGGCTGAGCCTTTGGTGACAAGAGCAGAGGCCATGCTTTGTCTGAGGGGCTCTTGCCTCTGCCCTTCTCTGTGTCAGCCTTATCCTCCACATTGCTGCCAGGACTATATTCATTTAGTCAGCAAACATTTATTAAATGTCTTTGCTCTGGTCAGAATGTGTCCTCCCCAAATTCACGGATTGAAACTTAATCTCCAGTGTGACCGTATTCAGAGGTGGGGGTCCTTTGGAGGTGATTAAGTCATGAGAGCAGAGTCCTCCCAGATGGGATTAGTGGCTTATAAAAGAGCTTGAGGGGATGAGTCTCTTCCTTCTGTCTCTTCCAACATGGGAGGACACAGAGTTTGTCCCCTCCAGAGGATACAGCAATAAGGCACCACCTTGATACAGCGAGCAACCCTGCCCAGACACTGACCTTGCTGGCTCCTTGATCTTGGTCTCCACAACAGTGAGAAGTGAATTTTTGTTCTTTATAAATTACCTAGTCTCGGTATTTGGTTATAACAGTATGAATGGATTAGGGCGATCTCCACTGTGCTGGGTATTATTCCATGTTTTGGGGATACAGAAGTGAACTAGTGAGATAAAGCATACATTCCGGTAGGAGAGACATGCGTATACATAGAGAAAACAGATATAACATAGGGTGATGCTTCAATAGCACTCTTAAAAAAAATAAAATAGGGCAAAGAGAGTATCAGGAATGCTGCTTCTCTCTCTGAGGAAGAAACATTTCATCTGTGTCCTAATTAAAGTGCAGGAGCTGCAAGAACTCCAGAAGAGAGGTCGTGTGGCATGCTACAGGGACAGTGACATGGCCAGTGCAGCAGGACTCCTCTGAGCAAGAGGGAGAGCAGTGTGAGATGAGGAAAGAGAGGAAGCCAAGACGCGATGGTAGAGATCTGAGAGGCCACGCTACAGATGTGAGATATTCATAGAAGGGGGGCAGGAAGCCATTGGAGGATGTGAGCAGGGGAATATCTGACATGTTTTAAAAGGACCACTCTACTATGTGCAGAATCGTCACTAGGGGTGAAAGGGCAGAAGCAGGGAGTACAAGTAGTAGGTGTAATGGGTTGGATAGGGTCCCCACAAAAACATAGGTTCAAGTCCCAACCCCTGGAACTCGTGAATGTGACTGTATTTGGAAAAAGGGTCTTTACAGATGGAATTAATATCTCAAGATGAGATCATTCTGGATTTAGGGTGGGCCCTAACTCCCACAGCAGGTGACTCACAAGAGAAAGGCAGAGAGAGATTTGGCACATAGACAGAGAGACGCAAGCCACGTGAAGATGGAGGCAGAGACTGGAGCCATGTTGCCACAAGCCAAGAAACATCTGGGGTCATTCAAAGCTGGAAGAGGCAAGGAAGGATTCCCCCCTCAAGCTTTTGGAGAGAGGATGAGAGAGGAGGAGAGAGAGGATGGCCCTGCCGACATCTTGATTTTTGATTTCTGGCCTAAGAGCATAAACGTCTATTGTCTTAATCCACCAAATATGTGAAAATTTGTTACAGCATCCCTGGGAAACTGGCACAGAGGCTATTGTAGCATCCAGGCAAGAGAGGGCTAGTGGCTGGGGCAAGGATGCTGGTGGTGCTGATGGTGAGACATGGTTGATTGGGTTTACAACTTGAGGGTGATGCTGAAAAAGAAGAGTTTACCAGAACTAATAGGATTTGTTACTCTATTCTCATCCAGAAAAAGAGAGAGTCTCTTTTCCCACAATCATCAAGCAATCTGCCCCTCTTGAAGGCAGCCCACAATGCTCTGGGAAAATTGACCCCATCTCCAGGTCTGGGGTAGGTTTAAGTCATTCCCAGCCAAAAGTTTCCACTAACGTGCTGTAGCAATGGGCACTTTGAGCCCTGAGTTCCTGGCCTCCTTAGTCCTCATGGTGGCCAGGGGGACCTAGGTCAGTTGCAGTCCCCATGATCAGTCCTTTCTATCCCCAAGGCTTCTAGCCTCATCCTTGCCCTACAGTACCATCAAAGATTCTCATTTCTAATGTGTGCCATGATGCAAAAATGAAAATAGAACTGCTGATAATCCCCCCTCCATCAGGAATTTAAGAGCCCAAACCTAAGCCAATGAGCTCATAGTATTCTGTTACTGGTCAGGGGTGAGTTTGTCCTCAAGGGGAAGAACTTCTATTTCATGGCTATGCAGAATGGTCTCTCGGTCTCTCTCTTTCTGTCTCTTTCTCATTTTCTCTCTCCATGAACAAAGAAACACGTGTTCCTGTTTCTATTGGTAGCCGCCTTGTGACTCAAGGAAATCAGACAAAGATAAGTGACACAGGGAGAATGATACAGAAAGAGACCTGGAGCCCTGACCAGTCCACTCCCCACTTCCTCTGGACTTTCATCTATGTAAGCTAACATTTCTTTTTAAATTTTAAGATGGTTTGAGTTAGGTTTTCAGTTACTTTCACCTCAAACAATTCTAACAAATCTAGTGCCTATCTCAGAAACACAGAGGCAAAAGGAATAGTTCCATTCTAACTGCTTTAGTCTAATTAAGGGCTACTTCTAGAATGGGGAAGGAATCGACCTTACTCAAATCGTACAGGTAAATGTCCAACTGCAATGCAAATTCTTTTGTGTAATTTTTAACTGATACATTACTTATCACATTTTTTAATTATGAAGAAAAACATGAGTTTGAAAGAAGTACTTACTACACAGCATGTCCAAAAGATATTAGGAATAAGGGAAATAATACTATTTTATTATCCAAATTCTTATTCTCTAAAGGATGGATCTAGGTCATCTCTTTAGGTTCGATGAGCACCAGATCCATCAAAAACTATTGCATAGACTGAGAGCCTTCATTTTTATAGGTATAAAAGTTGTTTTCCTGGCTATTAACTTGGGAAAGGACAATCAAGTCAGTAGGAACTATTTAACGGCAAAACAAACTGACAAATACAGAGCCACCAGCAGCATGTTGATTTAATCCAATTTGACTCCTCATCCTGAAGCCACTTATCCCTGTCCAGACACACAATGAGGTTTAGGGGCTTACTACTTACTCAGAAACACCGTAGACACCATGCTACTCTGGGGAGGAGGGTCTAGCAGAAAACTGCAAACTGACAATTCACAGACAAATTCAGCCCACAGATGTGTTGTTTCATGTGTACCATGGATAGTACTAAAACTATCATTATTGTTGAACACATACTAAAAAACAGGAGGTTTCACATAAAAATCTGGATTTCTGGTTCCCTTTTAAAAACTGTAATTGTAATTGAGTCCGTATTCCCATATGGTAACAACCAGCTAGAGCAATTAGCTGTAGTAATTTGTGAAGTAATTTGTGAGTATAGTAAATTGAAATTTGTGTATAGTAAATTTCAATTTACTATACTCGCCACCAATCCCTATTATCTCTCTATAATTCCGCATTTATGTTTCCTTTTTAGCCCCTGCAGGCATTTGTGTTTGTGATCCTGATCTGGAGGCCGCTGGGTGTTTGGGGTCACTGCTATATCTCTGTGATTTGGAGAGGCATTTATTCTTACTGCAGAGTCCCCACCACACTTGGTCAATGTTGTCACTATCATTTATCCCAGAGCTCCTTTTTCTTCTCTCTCAACTCAGATGACTTGAGTCTTTGCAACATGAAGAATTCTTACTGGTACACGGAAGATAGATTCCATAAGCTTCCATAAGGATCAACACTGGAGATGAAGCTGCCCCAAAATGTCACTCTAGGGCTGTGAGGAGGAGAGATCCATCCCAGCCTCAATGGGAAGCATGTGTCCACTGGTTCTACCCAAGCCCTGGTGCCAGGGATCTAGTTACCTTCCCTAGACCAACACAGGTCCTGCAATGGAAATTAGCACTGTTGATAAGAGAGAAGCCGGGAAAGAATCCAGAACGACCAAACAATAACATTCAGTACTTGGAAGGAATAAAGTATGCCCTTCCCAATTTTCCATAGCAGTTTCCCTTCCTTAATAAAGACAGGTTTTATAATGGGACTCTCCTTAAATGGCAAATTTGTTCTCTTTTTGAGGGCCCAAGCTCCAGCTTTCACATTCTGTCTTTTATTTGACTTTGTAAACAATCTAAGGCAGTTATCATTACTGCTTTGAAAAATGAGAACTTTGGGGCAGAGCAGTCCATTGACTCACCCATAATCTCATTTCCTTGCAAGAAGCTCCAAATTAGAATTGAGCTCTGCAGACTCTACCCCATTGCTCTTGCCACTGAATCCTGCTGTTTACTCCTTCACCCTCCTCCCTAAATAGAACTACTGCACTGCCAGTGTTGCTTTGCATTTTAGTAGTTACATTTAAGAGAAAAGAACATGTAATTGTGGGTTTTCTTACTGATACATAATGATTATACTTACTTGTGGGGTACATGTAATATTTTGATACATGTATACAATGTGTAATGCTCAAATCAGGATAGTTGGGGTATCCATTCCCTCAAGAATTTTATCATTTCTTTGTGTTGAGAACATTCTAAATCTTCTCTTCTATTTTGAAATATACAATAAATTATTTTTTAAGCAAAGAATAATAAAAGCTTACTTTTTTTTTTTCCTGAAATGGTCCTGATTGTATTATGAAACACTAAAGTATATGGATGTGCCATCCTTAATATATGAAAATAATGCTCCTAAGGCATTTTATGGGGACAAGTGCTTTAAGTAACATTTTTATTAGTAGTATCAAATTTGCCTTGACTTAGCCACTTTATTCTACCTCACTCAGAGGCAATGGCATGGCAGAGTTTAGGAGCACAGTTTCAGGAGCAAAATGACAATACTAACCCCTTTAACATAATGGTTTAATTGACTGAACTAACCAGCCACCAATGTAGCATTGAGCAAATTTCTGAGCAAAGATGAATTAGAATAGGGAACGAAAGTTAATAATATTTATTTAAGTCTGAGGGGTACAAGAAAAAGAAAGTCACTCACACCAACATTTGTTCAGAACTTTGGTGCAATTACTACCTGACCATCGGAATGATGGCTGCATGGACCACAGGGAGAAGAAAGGCCACTGACCGAGGTCTGAACTGAGGTCTTAGATTTCGAGTAAATCTCAGTAATGCTGTCATTTTACACAGAGTAGAAGGCGTTGGGTAGAAATGACTATTAGGTTAAAGATTCCTTCTCATTCAAAAAATTTTCCACAGAATTAACAAACTATCCAATTTTAGCTATGATTTCTAAGACAGTTTCCTTCTGTGACACCACATTCAAAGATCCATAAAGCAGCCTTTTTTGGATTTATTTCACATTCCTCTAGCAGATCCCACAGTGTTCAAAGGAGCCACAGCCAGAATTGGCACAGTGGTTTCCGGTATTTTCCTTGTATCTGAGGAGAAACAGGTTGTAAGGGACTAATCAAATGCTGTCCTCGCAAGAGCAGGGCACAGAAGCCCAGGGAAGGAAGGCACTTCCTGCCAGCCTTCACTCCCCCTCCACTGGCCCTCACGCACCTGCAGTGGCCCCTAAACCCCAGAGGCCGGAATCAACATGGAGAGAATCCAATTAATATTGGTGCGTAGACAAAGTAAAATCTTCATAAAATATAAGAGCAACCTGGATTTGTGCTTTTTAGTGGGGAAAAAAAAAATCATTAGGATAATTGACTAATATATGACAAGCTGCAGCTGGTTTGCCTCCCGCTGGATCCCGGGTTTGCCTGGTGCAGAGAAAACCCCAAGAAGTCGTTCAAATATGTCACTCATCCCTCTTGTGACAGCTTTCGCTAAATAGTTGGGGTAGAGAGGCTCTGAATGGGGCTTTTATTTTTTCTCTCAAGCCATTCTGCATTTGCAAAGTCGAGTTATTTTCAAATGAGTGGATTTTAACTTTTTACTAAAAGTCTTCGAGAACCATAGCCTGGGAGGAATGAAACTTCCCTGGAACTAGTCTAGTGACTAAGCGGTGCTATCCAGCCTTTTTCACGCCAGTTTGGACACACTGTGATCCCCTGGGATTGGAAAGGCTGGGGGTGGGAAGATGAGCTCAAGGTGTCCCCATAACCACTGTCAAAAGCCAACAGGATGCAGATACCGGATGGAGAAGGCAAGACTGTTATGAGGTTGAAAGGCATAGAGTTGACTGTAGACATTAAAAGGATGAAGAAAAGGGAACAGAAAAGAACACACTGGAAAAAGGGGGACTCTGTATGACTTCAGCTAACATACCGAAGACTGCATGTGCTCCACTGAGGCATAAAATTTAGAATAGTAAATGCATGTATGGAGAAAGAGTGAAAAAATCCCATGGTGCATAACTCCTAGCAAGGGACCAAAATGTGGGGGATAAGCCCAAAGGGGGTCCTTCCAGCGTGCCTTCATGTGCTGGATTGGAAGAACTGAGCTAGGAGTGTCCCACTGCAGTGAAAACTTCTTACCAATTTCCTATCCATCAGACTGACTCTTCTGTAAAATAAATTGAAAATGAATTATTAGGGAAACAATTCTGTACTTGGATGCTGTGGCCATTTCAGATTGCTGTAAAAATGTGATATTTTTACTCTTGATTTCTCTGTTGGTCTCATTTCAAACCAGTAACACATAGTTCAGAGGGGGCCGGTGTGGACCACATTTTTACTAGCACTGGCTTACTCTACAGAGACACAAAAGCATTGCACATTCAACACATCCTTCAACTTGGCAGACGTGCACTTCCCTGGAATGATCCCTTTAAGGGCAGAAATTCTGGGTTCCGGCTCCTCCAGAAAAGCCTGAGCACTGACAACAGAGGTAAAGCTTTCAGTTTGAGGGAGAGGGATGGTGCAGAAAATAAGACAGGTAGGAATTTGTTAAAATAGACAAGATACCACAAAAAATAGTCAAGTGACCCAAAGATGTCCAGAGAGGAGCTAGGAAGAGCAGGTAGGAAGCGTAAATCACAGGTAAGTAGAGCGCCCATAACAGCAATTTCAGGGGCAGCAGGCAGATGCCCTTGACATTGCCTAGGTGGTGGTTTTGCCTAGTCCCTGCCTCCAACCCATAGTCTGAGCCTTCCTGATTCAGAGCTGGGCAGCGCTGCTCAAGGCTCTGCAGAAATGAGGAAGCCACCGCCACTGCCTGCCCAGAGGTGGAAGAGGGCTCTGCGCATCACACTTACCCAAGAAGTGCCCATCACTGCCCTGTATCTGTTTCCCTAACATCCTGAGTCACACATTGTCTCTTCATTTTACTTATGTGTTTTGGAAGCTTCACAGCTTCTCCGTTTATTAAATCTTCTTTCTGCTTCTTCCCAGAAGCTCCTCTTTAAAAACACATAAACAGTTCAAAGTGAAAATTTGCTGTGGTTGATTTATAATTCATTCTAGAAGAGCAGCTTTTAAAAAGACAGAGGGAATTAAGCTGAGAGTTAGGCTTGAGATGTACGCGCCTCCCTCGGCTTTTGAATTAGATGTGTTTAATGGGAACATGGACACTAGGGCTGTGGGTAGTGGAAAAATCTATTGGCCCTGCTGATACTAAACATTCCAGCTGAGAATGGAATTCATTTTGGAATACATAAAGCGAATGAGCCTGGACAGGCTTTGAAGAACTGTTAAAAAGACCTGGCCTCTCCCTACCTTCATCAGTTCACCAGGTATCTCTTCTGTTGAAACATTGCTCTTTCTCAAAGAGAAGCTCAAATCCCAGAGCCCTTCATTGTAGCCATTGGTGGAAAGTAATTTTGAAATTTTCATTGCAGTCCCTATTGAGGGCCAATACTCCCTCCCAACGTTAACAGCTGGGGCTTTCCACCTGCTTAGCACGTTCTGCTCCTGCAGCCCCATGCCAGGAAGCATTAGCCCCAGGTAGAAAGCCAATACCAATAAGGACTCTCCGAATTCAAAGACTGGGGGAGCAGTCTGCATCCTCCTTCAGCTGCATTGTTTTCAGTGGTGTTAGCAAAACTACCAAAGCAAACAAAGAGAAAATTTTTGCAGAATTCTGTCAGGAGAATGGCAATTGAGCTGGAGATGACACGGTGAAGGGAATGTCAAAAAAGTAACTTTAAAGAGTCTGTTTCAGCAATTCACCTTTGATTAGAGTAAAAACACTTCCAGCTGCTATGCATGAGGCAGTTTCTGACAAGTTTATCTATTTTATTTAAAAGAGGTTCAAAATGATTTTAGAAGACAAAGTCAGCATCTAGAAGAAAAAGAACAGTTTTATAATAGTGTCATCCTTTCATATCTTTAGTTGAGAAGAACCGCCTCAAAGAATAATACCCCTGGTTCATGCAGTCCAGGATTCTGTGTTTGATGGTGACCCCCAGGGACATGCCTGGCAGAGCTTGGATGTGCTATTTAAGGTCATCCTACAAGGGCAGACCAGTCCTAGCTTCTCCAAGGAGGCTCAGTCTTTGGGAAAAGCATGTACAACTTATTGGAGTCCATTTATATCTCTGCTTATTACCATTTCTTGGCATTTCATGTATTTAAAAGATTGGTTTCTGCTCTGAGTAGTAATTCTGATTCTTATGTTTACTTTTTTAGTGTTTTGAGATTTAATAAACAAGTCAATCTTTTTACCTTATGCATTCCTTTCTAGAATTTATAAATTTAAATCATGCCTCCTTAAAATCTTCAACTCTCCAGGCAGGGGAAAGTCTTTTTAATTTCTCCAGGCATGGCATCTGTCTTCTCATTTTAGTTACCTTTCTATGGAACTTTTGTGGTTACAGTACTCAGAGATTAAACATATGCATTAACACCATGATCACACCTCTCATGAGCTCTGTAGTCTTGGGCAATTCTTATTTTACAGAGTTGGAAACTTCTTCACACTGCATTAGGTCTGCATTTCCTATGAGCAATCAATTCTCCCTCCCGAGCAGGTCACTCTCGAAGTAGTAAGAGAAAACAGACACACACACCCTATAGTCCCCTGTACTAGGCAGCTTCACATACAGTATCTCTTTTAATTCTGAAAACATTAATAGGGGACATATTTTACAAGCCTCATTTTACAGTCAGGAAACTGAAGCTCTAAGAGACAAAGTAAATTGACCAGGACTGTACAGCTAATGAGAGGGATAGCCGTGATGTCAAGCCAAGTCTTCTGGACTCTTTATTTAATTTTCATTTTTTTAATGCATTAAAAAATACATATAGTTTAAGAAATAACTATAGATAAACAAAATGACATCATTAGGCAGATCAAAAAATAGAATAACGCCAGCAACTTGGCAAAGCCCTGCAAGTACCCCTCCAATGACCACAACCTTTTCCTCCCTAGAGGTAACCACCATCTTGACTCCTGTATTGATTTTGTTTCTTTATAGTTTTACCAACACTGAATGTATCCCTACACGACATAATAATTAAGTTTTGGCTGTTTTTGAAATTTACATGAATATAATCATATAGTATGAATGATTTTGTCTTGCTTTTCTTTCTAAATTTGTGTATCTGCTGCTCCCCACAGCTATAGTTCATTCATTTTCATTGTTGTGGGATAGCCCGTTCTATGCAGGGCTGATATGCAGGAACATGTCTGCCCATTGCAGTTATTCTCTGTCAATGCTATGCTGATTGGGCCAGCTTCTATTCCGACTGGTTAGTGCCAAATCATACCTGTTTAAACATCAGTTTGCATGTGCGTATCACAATACATTTAATCCATTTTATGCTGATGGACAATATATCCCTCAATTTTATAGGAATATTCACTATTATTTATTTGTGTGCTAAAAAGAGGCTTGAAAAGAAATACCTAAATCACCAGAAAATCTATTTTCCTTCCTATAAATATAATATATTTAGACTGATTTATTGATATGTAATTTACATACCACAAAGTTTAGCAGTTTGAAGATTGTACATACAGAGTTGTGCAACCCTATCTAATCCAGAACATTCTTATCATTCCACCCATTAGCCTTCATTCCTCACTTTCTCTCCCTCACCCTACACAACCAGAAATCTACTTTCTGTCTCCATAGATTTGCCTATCTGGACACTTCACATAAGTGAGATCATATAATATTAACATATGATTCTTTCTGACTGACATCTTTCATTTAGAACATGTTTTCAATGTTCATTCATATTGTGACATGGATCAGTACTCCATTCCTTTTTATGACTAAATATTATTCAATTGTATGGATATATCACAGTTTGTTTGTATATTCATCAGTTGGTAGACATTTAGGTTGTTTCATCTTTTTGGATATTATAAATAATATGGCTGTGAGCATTCATATATAAGTTTTTGTGATATGTGTTTTCATTTCTCTTAGGTATAACTAAAAGTAGAATTGCTAAGTCTTCTGGTAACTTTGTTTAACATTTTGAGGAACTTCCAACTATTTATCAAAGTGGGTGAACCATTTACACAATCACCAGCATTTAATAAGGGTTTTAATTTTTCTGAATACCTGTCATCACTTGTTATTGTCTGTCTTTTCTATTACAGCCATCCTAGTGAGTGAGAGGTAATACCTCATGATTTTGATTTTCATTTCCTTAACAATTAATGATGTTGACCATCTTTTCATGAGCTTCTTGGCTATTTGTATATCTTTGAAGAAATTATGCAAATCCTTTGCCCGTTCTAAAATTGGCTTGTTTTTATTATTTTTATTGATATAATTTTTAATTGGCACATCCTAATTGCATTGCATTTATGGAGTACAGTGTCAAGTTTTGATATATGTATACAATCTGGAGTGATTAAATCAAGCTAGTTAATATATCCAGGCTCTTATTTACTTGACATTTTTTGTGATACATTTGAAATTGACAATAATTTACATTATCATTGACTATAGTTACCCTGCTATGCAATAGATCTCAAAACTTATTCCTCTTGTCTAGATGAAATCTTTTACCCTTTATACCCTTCCCATCTCCTTGCTGCACCCCCACCACCATCCTCTAGTAACCACTGTACTCTCTCTACTTCTATGAATTCAACTTTTTTGAGATTCCTCATATGAGTAAGATCATGTAGTACTGGTCTTTCTGTGGCTCGGTTATTCCACTTGGCATAATGTCCTCTAGATTCATCCATGTTGTCCCAAATAAGAACATTTCATTTTTGTTGAAGGCTGAATAGTATTCCATACGTATATATATCATATTTTATCCATTCATCTGGTGACAGACACTTAGTCGATTCCATATCTTGGCATTGTAAATGATGCTACAATAAACATGGGAGTGCAGAGATCCCTTTAAAATATTGATTTCAATACCTTTGGATGTATTCCAAAAAGTGGCATTGCTGAATAATATGGTCGTTCTATTTTTAGTTTTTTGAGGAACCTCCATACCATTTTCAATAATGGCCATAACAATTTATTTTCTTACCAACAGTATACAAGGCTCCCTTTTTTCATGACCTTGCCAACATTTGTTATCTTTCATCTTTGTGATAAAAGCCATTCTAACAGATATATATATGTACACACACACATATATTTAGCTGTCCAGATCATTTTTTTCTATTTTAGTAGAGACGGGGTCTCGCTCTTGCTCAGGCTGCATATGTGACTTTTATTGCATTGATGTGCATTCCCTCTATACCTAGTCTGTTGAGAGTTTTCACCATGAAAGGGAGCTGAATTTTGTTGAATGTTTTCCTGTATCTAATGAGATGATCATATGGTTTTTATTCTTCATTTTATTAATGTGGTGAGTCACATTTATCAATTTGCATATGTTGAACTATCCTTGCCGCTCAGGGATAAATCTCACTTGATCATGATTAATGATTCTTTTAATGTGTTGTTGAATTCAGTTTGCTAGTATTTTGTTAAGGACTATTGTATCTATCTTCATCAAGGATATTGGCCAGAAATTTTCCTTTCTTATAGTGTTCTTGTGTGTCTTTGGTATCAGGGTAATGCTGGCTTCATAAAATGAGTTTGGAAAATGCCAAATCCTAGTGTGTATCCATAATATTTAAAAATAAAAATAAAAAAAATAATAAAATAAAAATGAGTTTTGCAGTCTTCCCTCTTCAGTTTTTTGGAAGAGTTTGAGAAGGATTGGTATTAGTTTTTCTTTAAATGCTTGATAAAATTCAGCTGTGAAACTGGGCTTTTCTTTGATGGGAAACTATTACTGATTCAATTTTCTTATTTGTATTGGTCTGTTTAGGTGTTCTATTTCTTCATGATTCAGTTTTGGTAGATTGTTTTTACTTAGTAATTTATCCATTTCTGCTATATTATCCATTTTTTTGGTCTATAAACATTCATAGCAGTTTCCTGTAATCCTTTCTGTTTCTGTGGTATCAGTTGTAATGTGTCCACTTTCATTCTGATTTTATTTATTTGAGTCTTCTCCCATTTTGTCCTAGTTGGTTTAGCTAAGTGTTTGTCAATTTTATCTTTTCCAAAAAATAACCCTTGGTTTTGTTCATTTTTGTTGATTTTTTTCTGTTGTTTTTCTAGTCACTATTTCATTTATTTCTGCTTTGATCTTTGTTATTTAATTCCTTCTAGTAAGTCTGGCCTAAGTTTGTTCTTCTTTTTCTAGCTCCTTGAGGTATAATATCAGATTGTTTATCTGAGATCTTTCTTCTCTTTTGATATTGGTGATTATTGCTATAAATTTCCTTCTTAACTGCTTTTGCTGCATCACATAAGTTTTATTATGTTGTGTTTTCATTTTTGTCTGTCTCAAGATACCTTTTATTTCTTTTGTGATTCATTAGTTGTTTAGAAGCATCTTTTATGCTTTTAATGTCAAAAATTACCTTTTTAAATAATCTGTATCTCTGATGATGATTTTAATTTGCATCTCCTTGATGATGGGTGATGTTGAGCATTTTTCCATATACCTGTTGTCTATTTGTATGTCTTCTTTTGAGAAATGTCTAGTCAGGTCTTTTGCCCATTTTTATTTTTATTATATTTTATTATTATTACTTTTTTTTAGACAGAATCTTTCTCTGTTGACCAAACTAGAGTGCTGTGGCATCAGCCTAGCTCACAGCAACCTCAAACTCTTGGGCTCAGGTGATCCTCTTGCCTCAGCCTCCTGTGTAGCTGGAACTACAGGTGTGCACCACCACACTTGGCGAATTTTTTCTATTTTTAGTTACCCAACTAATTTTTTCTATTTTTTTTTTTTTTCAGTAGAGATAGGGTCTCACTCTTGCTTGGGCTGGTCTCGAACTCCTGACCTCAAGAGACCCTTCCACCTCAGCCTCCCAGAGTGCTAGGATTACAGGTGTAAGCCAGTATACCTGGCCAATTCTGCCCATTTTTCAATCAGATTATTTGGGAGTTTTTTCCTATAGAGTTGTTTGAGTTCCTTATATGTTCTGGATATTAACTTTTGTCAGATACACAGTTTGCAAATACTTTCTCCAATTCTGTAGGTTGTCTCTTCACTCTACTGATTGTTTCCTTTGCTGTGCAGAAGCTCCTCAGTTTAGTGTGATCCCATTTGTCTATTGTCTATTTTTGCCTTTGTTGCCTGTGCTTTTGAGGTCTTATCCAAAAAGATCCTTGCCCAGTCCAAAGTCATGAAGCATTTCCTGTATGTTTTCTTCTAGTAGCTTCATAGTTTTGGGTCTTACATTTAAGACTTTAACCCATTTAGAGTTGATTTGTGTATGTGGTGACAGATAGGGATCTGGTTTCATTCTTCTGCATGTGAATATCCAGTTTTCCCAGCACCATCCTTAACAATTTACTGTAACTACAGTTGTTTTTAATAATTTTGTCTTTTAAACTCTAATAGTAGAAATAAAATTGTTTTATATACCATACACTTATAGTTTTAGAGTATTTGGAATATGACTACATATTACTTATGTCATTGAGGGTTTTTTTACTTTTGTTTGTTTTCTTTTTTTTTTTTTTTTTTTTTTTTTTGTTGAGACAGAGTCTCACTTTGTTGCCCAGGCTAGAGTGAGTGCCGTGGCGTCAGCTTAGCTCACAGCAACCTCAGACTCCTCGGCTTAAGCGATCCTACTGTCTCAGCCTCCCGAGTAGCTGGGACTACAGGAATGCTCCACTATGCCCGGCTAATTTTTTCTATATAGATTTTTAGTTATCCATATAATGTCTTTCTATTTTTAGTAGAGACGGGGTCTCGCTCTTGCTCAGGCTGGTCTCGAACTCCTGACCTCGAGCGATCCACCCGCCTCGGCCTCCCAGAGTGCTAGGATTACAGGCGTGAGCCACCGCGCCCAGCCTTTTTGTTTGTTTTCTGCTATCAGTAATCGGCTGTTTATTTCAATTTAAAGAACTCCCTTAGCAATTTGTATACAGTGGGCCTATTGATGATGAATTTCCTTAGCTTTTGTTTTTCTGGGGCAGTTTTTATTTCTTCCTCATTTTTGAAGGACAGCTATGCTGGATAAAGTATTCTTGGTTGACAGGTTTTTCTTTTCCCTTCAGCATTTTGAATATATCATCCCACTCTCTCCTGGCTTGCAGGGTCTCTGCCAAGAAATTCTCTGATAGCCATATTGGGATTTCCTTAAATGTGATATGCTTCTTGTCTCTTATTGTTCAGTGTTCTTTCTTAGTCTTTGATTTTATTTGATAATGGTGCATCTTGTTGAATTCATCTTTGGGTTGAATTTGATTGAAGACCACTGAGCTTTCTGTACCTGGATGTTTTCATCTTTCCCTAGATTTGGAGAATTTTCACTCATTATTACCTCGAATATGCTATCTGGGACTTTTCCCCTCTCTGGTCCTTCAGAAACTCCTAATGTCTATAGGCGTGTTCTCTTAGTGGTGTCCCATAATTCCCACAGGACTAATTTTTTTTTTTCTTTTTTCTCTTTGCTCCTGACTGGATAATTTCCTATCTTCAAGTTCATGAATTCTTTTTTCTAATTGATCAAGTCTGCTCTTGAAGCTTGTTTTTTAGTTCAGTTACTATATTCTTTACCTATAGAATTTATACTTGGGTTTTTAATTGTTTCTATTTTTTTGGTCAAACTTCACATTTTGTTTATAAATTGTTTTCCAAATTTCATTTCATTTTTTATCTGTATTTTCCTATAGTTCCCCGAACTTCTTTAAGAGGATTATTCTAAATTTTTGTCAGTCATTTCATAGATCTTCTGATTTCTTCAGGGCCATTATGGGAGCTTTATTAGTTTCTTTTGGTGATGTCATATTTTCCTAATTTTTCATAATTCTTGTGTCCTTGCATTGGTGCCTGTGAGTTTGAGGAAATGGCCATCCCCTCTAGCCTTTGCTGGTGTTCTTTGATAGTGGTGGACCTTCACTATTGAGTCTAGACTAGGATTCTGATTCAGCCAGTTGGTGGCAACCCCAGAAAGGTAGACCTTGCTGGTTTTCTTTGTCTAGTTGGGATGAGCTATTAACTGTGCTCTGGGATCAAGTGGAACACAGGCTGTGCTCTGCTGTCTGGTGTAGTCACTTGCTGGACTCTGCAGTAAGGTAGAGCTATTAGCTGGGCTCTACAATCACCTCTGGTCAGGCTATGTTGTAGGTTGTCTTCCCTGGGTGGCCAGAACTGCAGTTTGGGATCTGTAGGTGGACAGGGCCATGTGCTAGGCTTGAAGGCTGAGTAAGGTCTTTGGAATTGCTACTCAACCACTCAGGGTGGGAAGGGCCAGAGGCTATGCTCCACAGATATGCATGGGCACAGGCTTGATTCCTATCCTAGGGTAGCCTTAAGCAGAGCACCAAAGCTTGGTGCATTAGCTGCTTGGCCACTGGGCTTGGACAGGGCCACATGCTTCCTTGATGGTTAATCACTCCCCTGCCCCTGCTTTCCAGCAGGAAGAAGGGTTAGGGAGCTTACTGGGGCTTGGCTGAGTTGAAGCTTGGCAGCTGGGACCAGGCACAGCCAGATGCTTCCTTTGCAGATAATTACTGGCTTGTCCCATCTCATGACCTGGGAAAGTTTCAAGGACAGTACTAGCACTCAGTGTGGAAGCTGGTCAGGAAGTCAAGCCTGGGAGACCCATGGACCATGCTTCCTGCAACATTATACTGTTGGTTAGCCTCTCTGGTGGTACTCCACCAACTGGCTGGAATGCAGAGCAACTGCCAAAATCTCTATGCTGGTTTCTGTGAGCACCAACCCAGTTCTTAGTGTCTAACTGATCCCAGATGATCTAGCCCTGTCTGTACTTTCAGTGTTTCCTGTGGAGTAAGATAAGAAAGTGCCTCCTGTGAATGGGCCCTAGACTAGTGGGGAAGCTGAATGGTCACCTTCAACTCTCTTCTCCCTCATAAAACCTGTTGGTCCTGGAAAAGCAGCTGTGCTGGCTTGGGGGAGAGGTAATGTGGTCAAAGGGAAACTTGCTCCTCTTACCATGTATGTGCTGCTGTTCTCAATTCTGTGGTACAAGAAGATGTCTCAGCCTTACTCATGACTTCTAGGATACTCACAAGACTATTCTTGTATGTGCATAGTTTCTAGTTGGATTTCTGGTGGAAGTGGATCCAGAGAATTCCTATTTAACCATTAATAGGAAAAGAGAAGACTGTCATCTTTGGTGAGAGTTTAACAGCTGTAATTGACAGAACAAGACCTATTACTTCATAAGTCAGGCTGCATCCAACTGAGGATTGTATCCAACACAAATAGTTCAATCTCTCTAGTTATGCTTCATTTGTACTCTTAAGGAATATCCTTATTGGTGCATTCATTCACCTTTGAGCCTCAGAAAACTGTATAGGTTTGTAATATTAGCTATTAGAATCAGAATCCTGCAAGTCAAGAACCAGCTAAACCAGGCATAAGTTCCTTCCCTTTACACAGCTTCCTTTTCTGCTGTTAATTTTCTGAACAAATAAAATTGGAGAAAGGAATGAGTAACCTTTTAAAGACTTTTGTCCTCGTTCCTTAAGTAGCTTTGGTACAAAACTCTCAGTTAAAAAAAAAAAAAATTAGGAACTTTAATTAGGTTTTTTTGAAATCTAAGTGCAAAATAATCCCTAAGAGCATTATCTCACCCTTGTCTGCATTAAAATTCATCTGCCACTTGTCGGCCCACTTAAACAGTCTTTTAAGATCTCTCTGTCATCTATCTCCATCTGCTTGGCTCTTCTAGTTTTACAACTTCTGCAAACATGAAAACTTCACAACTTTGGAATCCCAGTAAAATCATTCATTAAGAATAGTCCCACCAATAATGAGACAAATTGACTGAATCTTAGATTGGGGTGAGGAGAAACTATAAATGACATTTTGAAGGACAATTGGAAAATTTTAGTATGGTCTATTTGCTAGATAACTTCATTACATCAATCTTAAATTTCTCGATTGTGATAATTATGTCATGCTTATGTAGGAGAATATCTTTGTTCTTGGGAGATAAATGCTAAAGTATTTAAGAGTGAAATGTCATGATGCCTATGACTTACTTTAAAATGGTTCAGAAAATATAGATTAAACACATGAGCATACAGATATGTAAAAAGTGTAGCAAATATGCAAAATATTTCATTTGAAATTGACATCATTGCAGATCTAAAATGGTTGAATATCAACAATTGCATATGGTTCAACTTAGTAAAGGAAGAGTATATAAGTAAATCTAATTCTGGGTTTCTCAACCTCAAGACTATTGACATTGTTTTAATTCTTTATTGTGGAGGGAGGCTATTCTACAAATTGTAGGATATTTATCAGCACCCACAGCTTCTAACTACCAGATGCAAGTACCACCCTCAATTGTGACAACAAAAAATGTCTCCAGACATGGCTGGGTGCAATGGTTCACACCTGTAATCCTAGCACTCTGGAAGGCCGAGGCGGGTAGATCGTTTGAGCTCAAGAGTTTGAGACCAGTCTGAGCAAGAGCGAGACCCCGTCTCTACTAAAAATAGAAAGAAATTAGCTGGACAACTAAAACTATATATAGGAAAAATTAGCCAGGCATGGTGGTACATGCCTGTAGTCCCAGCTACTCAGGAGGCTGAGGCAGGAGGATTGCTTAAGCCCAGGAATTTGAGGTTGCTGTGAGCTAGGCTGACGCCACGGCACTCACTCTAGCCCGGGCAACAGAGTGAGACTCTGTCTCAAAAAAAAAAAAGTCTCCAGACATTGCTGAATGTCTTCCCAGGGCAAAATCACCTCCAGTTGAGAACCATTGATCTAGAGAAATATATATGGACATACAAATAAGGGGTACTCTTTTTTTTTTTTTTTTCAACTTTTCTGTAGACTTAAAATTTTTCAGAAAAAAAAGTTAGGAAAACAATAATAAATAAAACAATATACAGGGCGAGGTGGCTCATGCCTGTAATCCTAGCACTTTGGGAGGCTGAGGCAGGATGATCACTTGAGGCCAGGAGATTGAGACCAGCCTAAACAACAGTAAGACCCCATTTCTACAAAAAATAGAAAAATTAACCAGGCATGGTGATGTGCACATGTAGTCTCAGCTACTTGGGGGGCTGAGGCAGGAGGGCCGCTTGAGCCCAGGAGTTTGAGGTTGCAGTGAGCTATAATGATGCCACTGCACTCTACCCAGGGTGACAGAGAGAGACTGTCTCAAAAAAAAAAAAAAAAAAGAAAGAAAAGAAAAGAAAAAGAAAAACAAAGAAAAAAAAATCTGTTTATTGAAGACACAAGGCCGTATTTTTTTTTCTGCGTTCCAGAGAGAGTGGAATGGGTCAGTCCCCACGAGTGGGGAAAGACACAAGACCATATTTTTAAAAGTCTTTTTTGTCTCTTTCACTATTTCTGAATCACTCACATCATCTAACCTACCCTTTCCCCACACTCCATTTGTTCTCACACAGTATTACTTATATTTACCAAGACATTAAAAATTATGTCAGTTGTAGGAGAAGAAGGCAAAAAGGGAAAACAAAACAGAAGATATTTCCTTACTTGCTTTGAGCTTCAAGCAATGTGAAGCTCATAAGAGGACATAAGACTGAGGAGGAAACTATCTAGAGCTCCCAAAGCAATGACTAGGGAAAGAGGGGATTCCGTCTTTCGGTGAGAGAAACACCTTCAAACCTGGACACCAAGTGTCTTTTCCAGGCAGTCTGAAATTTATATAAAATCTGCTCATAGTCATATCTGGGTCTGATCAGAATGCAACAGAAGTGCCAAAAGGGTATTTCTTTCTAATGGTGTGCACACATAGAGTAATTTATCAGAGCATAAAAGACATAAGAGTGGCTTAAAGGAAAATGTAGTATCACAGCTTAGGAGGGGTAAGAAAGAGAGGAGGGAGCATAAGGAGAGAAGGAAGATTATGTCAAGAGAAACAGGCATAGGTGAGAAACCACCAAATGAGTAGGAAGGGGAATCTGCCATGGAGGAAATGTCCGAAAGCATGATGGAAACATTTTTGTCTTTGGAAGGAGTGCTTTGTTAGATTTCTCTCTTTTGGAAAATCCTACCTTAAATAAACCTCCAGTAGACAAAATATTTTTATTTCTTGGTATGATGTCCTAAGGTATTAGTGAGTACCCATTGCAAATCACACAATTCCAGGTCCACAGTGTCCTCCCAGACTCCGACGAGTCAAAGCAATGACAAACAGTTGGAATTTCTGCCTCAGTAAAATTTTCATACTTTATAGCTTTTCTGAACATCACCAAGAAAAAAATTGAAGAAGAGGAAGAAAAGAAATAGCTCAATGCCAAGAACATCCCCAAAGTAAACAGCAATTCTCTTTAAATGGGGAGAAAACAGCATTTTACTGCTCAAAGCTCTAGGTAGTTTCCCTCTTTAGGGAAAGATATGCGAGCTCTAAAATATCTGCTCTGGCAACAAATTCATGAATCACAACAATTACCTGTTTCTTTTGGATATTGGATTTGCTAATTATCCACCAAAGTTTAGATTGGACAGCTGCTACCTGACTTCGTTTAGTATCCAATATGGAATGCTTTTGGCAGAAAATTGGTTTCTCTTTTCCCACCAGGAAAATGGAAAATGAATTGGAAGATTTTACTAAGAATTAGTAAAAAATAAAAAAAAATATTCTGTAGCTCTAGGTGTTTGAATCTTGGATTTAACTGTTGAGGGTTTAATCACTGGGTCAATGGAAAGAGCTGCTATAAGTGGATAATTAGTAGAAGCTGTAATAAAGATGGGAGGACTAATCAGTAAGGACTAGATATGTTAGCAGGTTAAAAGAATAGTTTGTCTGGTTTAACGAAATCTGTATTTAATTTTGGCATGTATCTGAGAGAAGACATCTGGAACTTGGGTGTTGGTGTTGAAATTACCAGTAGCATCTGTTCATCCTTAGTTTTAACCCTTAAGTCAGAAGAAAACTACATTGTATTACAGATATGTGGGTAAAATAGTAGATGAAACTATGACATGCTTCATTTAATATGCAAGTGTAAAAGAAGACTATAACAATTTTGTAATTTTAGTTTTGTGTTCTATTTCCTACCCATTAATTAACATATGATTAATACATGCTCTCATTTTCTCTAATATTTATTATTTGGGACGTATGGAAATATCAAATACAAAAGCTAAGTTTTCTATTTCTTTTTTACTCAAGTAATTAACAGCTAGGAAAAGCTATGTAACTTGGAGATTTGAGTGAGCAAATGCCCGTAGGTTGTGTAGAAATTAGTCTACCTAAATTTTTTTTAAATCCTGAAAATATTTAGCATAATTCAACTGGACAAACCACCTAAAAGAAAAGATGAGGGAGGTGGTTTGAGAAGTTTACAAAACAATTGTGAGAGAATAATTACACTAGGGGCATTTCAGTTCAGAAATTTCACTTATCATTAGTGGAAAATATTGATTTACCTTAATCCTTAGCAGAAAAAAGAAGTGTTGTCTATGGATGCCCAAACAACCAGTTGATTTATTTCCTAAAAGTGAATCCTTACATAAAAAAAAGAAACACACTTTTTGTTGCAATAACTCTGCAACCATAAGGACAGCTGAACAAAAGCAAAGTAGATGCTGCAATAGTAATTCTGTTCAGCAAGGGGATACAAACCGGCAAAACAACAAAAGCATCAGATCAAGATTTTCCAAGTGGCCTTTCCTTCCTTCCTTTTTTCCTTCCTTCTTTTCCTCCCTCCCTCCTCTCCTTCCTATCTACCTAACTTTCTAGCTTCTTTTCTTCTTTCTTTCCTTTCCTCTTCATTTAAATACTTTCCTCCTTTCTATTTTTTGACATTTTGAAAGTTAATTTTGTTGTTTATTTCAATTTCAAGGGACAATTTTCAACCAATTATAGAATTTTAGTTCTTTGGTGTTTAGTCCCTCCCCATCATTTTGTAACTAAAGAAACTGAAGGTCAGAGAGGGTCCCACTCCACTAGCTTGTTGCAGAGCAATGATGAGTATTGTTATAATTACTACTGAGTTGTTTTTATTTTATGTATACAAACTCTTTATATATACATATATAAATTTTAAACTTGTATTTTGTTTTCCAGCAAATTTATACTTGTTTTCTAACAGAATCAACAGTATAAAGATGTTTTCAGTGAAGACTGATTATCTTTCCTCTCCATCCCAGTCTACTCTTGATCCCACCCACCTCAGGTTTCCAATGTTAATAAACTTGTATGTTCTCCTGGCATAACTTTCTTCTTGTTATCACACACCCCACCAATATATGTGACAAAATATTTGTTTACATCTTATCTGTTTATACCAGTATTGAATAATAATATATACACTTTACACTCTTTTCTCTGCTGTTTGCTTTTTATACTTGACCCTATATCATGGACAGCTCTACAAATGTGTGTGTGTGTGTGTTCATACATTTTAAAAATTGATGCATATGCCTAAATATTCAGTTTTATATTAAGGGGTAAAACCATACATGTTAGAGAGTTTTCAAAGCAGTATGTTTTTTCTTTCATTCGTTCTTTTTTTATGTTGTCATTGATTGCCTCCCACTACCCTTTTCTCTACCCTGAGTTCATCTGTTTTTATGTATCCACACACATATACACATCTGTTTTTTTGGATTTCTACTTCTTACAATCATACACACACACACACACACACACACACACACACACACAAGCACAGATACATATACACAAAATGGCATGCTTCTCTCCTCCCATTACAACACATACACACACACATTCAATTTGCCAGAAATTCTCTGATCTTGATTCCCCACTGTTAAAGTACAATTCTTAAAAAATTAAAAGCAGTACTCTCATACAAATTTAGAATGAGCATAAATCAAAGATTTATTTAATTCATTAATGAGGGAACCAGCAAGATATTAAGGCTGCTTCAATGATAGAAATCAAGAAACAAGGGTTTATACAATCAAGAAAGAGATACTAAAATGAGTTTGCTCGAGACCAGTTAGACACAAGACCAGTTAGTATCCTGCCAGGAAATACAACCATAGCCTTGGAGATCTTCTCTACCTGGCAGAAATCATTTGCTTCTAATGGACCCAAATTTGCAAGTTAACAAGTAACTTCACAGTCTCTGTGTCCTAATCAATAGTAAGTAAAACAAATATGCATCTCCTTGTCTGAGCCTATTAGGCAATCTTCCAGTGACATTGAAAAGACTGCAATCATCCTTTTGCCTTATTTCCTGGTTTTGAATAATTTTTCTCAGTACCAGGCTGACATCAGTAGACTATGGAACTGTGCCAAGCTTGAGTCACACCAGAAGAAAATTTAGAGATTCTTCAGGATGACCACTTCATGTTGTTTTTCCTCCTGTTAGTCATTATGACACCCTAGACCTGTCTTTTGGACCATTTAATTATGTAAAAGCTACACCCTTACTGGTTTCCTTTAAGACCATGGGCTCTTCTGTCATCCTTAGTGGACATGAAAAGTAATTGCTCTAAATCTTTCACATAAAAAGCCTTCATATAACTGATGAATTTATTATTACTGCAAATAAATTCAATAGTTGTAATGATCTAAAAAATTAGTGTTAATTAGCACTTCTCTCTGACCAACATGAAAGAACTTTCTAGTGTGAGGTTTATATTTAAAAGTTTCACTAACCCACTTCATTTTTGCAGCAAGGAATGAATGTTCAGGCTCTTTTAATGTATAAATTCAATGACTTTGCTTGTCTTCTTTCTTTTTTGCACTAGAAGAATGAAATCAAATATTTCTTCTCACTTCTCTGCTTGTGAAGAAAGATAGTTTTTAGTTTGCTAATGATTTAGCCTTTGTGTTTAATGGGCATTAACAGTCTATTGTAAAAGATCAGAAGATATGACAGTTTGAGGTAAGAGAAGTAAAAAAAGAGGAACCTCAGACTGGGAGAAAAGTAAGAACCATAGTTCCCTTTGCCCAGCTCTGTGGCTTCTCCTGGAGGAAGCAGCCAGCCCTCAGGGCAAAAAATAGCATAGTTTACCTGGGAAAGTAAGAACCGTGTACTAAGGTGCCCAGCTTTGGAAAAGCTCTTCCTACCTGCAAAGATGCAGAAGCAGAGAGCTCTCCTCAACTTCAAGAGACCACTACCCACTTGAACAATGAGAATACCTGTAGCTACTATGATAGACTAGAAATCAGAGATCCTCCTCTGAGGTTTCAGATGCCACTTAAGTCCTCTGAATTCTGATGCAGCTCTAGAAGAAAGAGGGAGAAAAGTAGGAAAACAGAGCAAAAGGAGAGGATAGGAAATACAGAAGGATCAAGTACTGTCTGAGATAGAATGTCTTATCTGCCTGTAAGATGGAGTATCAAATTTATCAATTATGTTGTGTTAAATTAAGAAGGTGATACTTTCTATACCCGAGTTTATGTAGTGAGGTTCAAATTTGTCATTTTTTATCCAGGAGAGGATGCTGTATCCCAATATTGAACCCCCATAGTCGTCTATAACCAATCAGGGCCAACCATAGCATTTGATTATTTGATACCAAATCACATCTTCAAGAAATCTTTCTATAGTGACAGAAAGAAATAAAATCATTTACCTGAGACCTGTAGGGGGAGAAGATGTTGAAGGAAGCCACATGACTGAGTAGAATAACACTGGATTAGAAGTCAGGAGAGTAGGATATTTATACTATGATTAATGCTACATGTAAATTTGGACAAATGCAGCCTATCTGTTTTCATCTACAAAATATCTTTTCTGGCTTTAGAGTTATATGTATATCTCTCCCTCACTCTAGTAACTAGACCATCTCTATCATATTAAACAGAGCTTCCTAGGCCTTCCACAAAATACTTGACCATCAACTGGGGAATCCCACTAAAGCAACTTTGCTGCTATCCCCAGAGGAATCTTAGAGTTTTCAATTGTTCTCCAGAATCAGGGAGGGTTGGTTAAATAGGCTTCCCTAGGACTGTAATAGAATCTCTGCTTTTCCATAATTTCCAAATGCTTCAATATTAGAAGAGAAGAATCCTGTTGACATTTCTCAAAGTATCTTTACTTATAATTGTAAGATATTTTAGTTGTTTGAGAAAGCTTCTGTTAACTAGAACAGGAAAAAAAGATCAGAATAATACATCTTAAGAAAATAATAAATATAATCAGTAGAAATTATTGAGGATTCATCAAATGTCACCAATTATTGAGAGCTTATAAGCATTATTTTATAAATTTTCAAAGCAACTATATAAAGCATGTTCTTTTGCCAACCTTACTTTACAAAAGAGAAAATGGAAGGGAGAAAAAGGTAAGAACTTGGTATCATGGCTCACTGCTAGCAAAACTGGCAGAGCCAGGTCTCGAACATAGTTTTATCTTATGCTACACTCTATAGCATTTTCTGTTAAAGTATACAGCCCAATGGAGTAAGTATTGTTGGCCTTAGACCAAAGGGAATGTAAAGGAGGTTCTAAAAAACAAAGAACAACTCATTCAATAATTGACAACATAAATTACAAGTGATAGGATAAAAAATTAAATGTTTATAGAAATCTCACTCTTCTAAGTCGGATAGAGTCTTGAAAAGGCCTACAATTTTTTCAAATCTAAGTCATCCTCCATAAAATGACCATTCCCAATATTGAAGATAGTGTTCAGTGATGTGTATAAGAAATTCATAGTTGGAGAAGCTGAGAAAACATTGCTCTAAGAAAGAAGCCAAAACTTTTATATCTAGTGAGGCTATGTTGAAGGAAAATGAGATAAATCAACCAAGTACAGAAAAGAAAATTTAGAAAAATGACTTTCTGTAGATTAGAAATGTCTAATAGGTGATATTAATAAATTTCTGGGTAATAAGATGTGGATCTTTGTCCTTGCTTACCTATGAACCATGTAAAATTGACTTTACTGGCTAATATTTTGCAGTTGGGATTTATTTTGGTACATGACAACAAATAACTCAAAGGGGAAAGGTGAAATCAAAGGTGGCCCAAAGGTGTCTCCCACTATATTCATATTAAAACATAATAGAATAAATTAAGATAGGAGATCAAACACATAAGCAGTGACATAAAGCACTGACATAAAGACATACAAGTGTCAAATACTTTTACATAAATAGCTATTAAAGTTCACAAATGATTTAAATAAATGAAGAGATATACCATGTTTATAGAGAAAATTATTTAACGTAGCAAACATTTCAATTATCCTGAAATAAATCTATCTTAAACCATCCTTAGAGGATGTTTTAAAATAGAAATTCTGTTTTTTAAAGAATTTAACAAATTCTATATTATAAATTTGCAGAGAAAACTTACCACAAATCAAGCAGAAGGAAATAAAAAGACTACAGTGGAAATACAAGAAATGCAGAATAGAAAAATAATAAAAAAAACTCAAAAAAACAAAAGTTGGTTCATTGAGAAGATCAAGGAATTGACAAATGCCTCTATGAACCTGACAGAAATTTTAAAAATTATAAGGAAATACTATGAACAATTGAATGCCAACAAATTAAATAACCTAGATAAATGGACAAATTTCTAGAAAGCATAAATTACCAAAATACACTCAAGAAGAAATAGAAAATCTAGAGAGACAAATAGGAAGTAAAGATATTAATCAGTTCAATTGATGCCAAAAAATCATTTGTTTAAATTCAACATCACTTCATGATAAAAACTCTTTAAAAACTGGGTACTGAAGGAACATACTTCAACATGATAAAAGTCATATATTACAGATCCACAGCAAACATCATACTGAACAGAGAAAACTGAAAACCTTTTTCTAAGATATGGAACAAGACAAGGATACCCACTTTCACCACTGTTATTCAGCATATTATTAGAAATCCTATCTAGAGAAAAGAGAAAAGAGGAAGAAAATTGGAAAGGAGGAAGGTAAATTATCCTTATTTGCAGATGTGATGTTATGTTTGGAAAACCTAAAGACTCCCCCCAAAATTAGAACTGATTAACTGATAAATTTAGTAAAGTTGCAGGATACACAATCAAAACACAAAAATCAGAAGTATTTCTATATGCCAAAAGCAAACAGTCTGAAAAAGAAACCAAGAAAGTAATCCTTTTTATAATAGCTATAAATAAAATAAAATACCTAGGGATGAACTTAACCAAAGAAATGAAAGCTGTCTACAACGAAAACTAAAAAACACTGGTGACATAAAAGAGATCACAAAAAAATGGAAAAGTATTCTATGTTCTTGGGTTGGAAGAATCAATATTGTTAAAATGTCCATATACCCAAAGCAATCTAGAGATTCAGTGTAATGTCTGTCAAAATATCAATGAGATTCTTCAAAAGAATAGAAAAAAAAAATCCTAAAATTTATGTAGAAACACAACAGACCCAGAATAGCCATCTCTGGGGGGGGGGGGGGGGGGCGGGGAAATTGGAGGTTCTAAGAACATACATTGGGGATAGGACAGCCTCTTCAAATAAATGGTGCTGGGGAAACTGGGTATCTATATGCAGAAGAATGAAACTAGACCCCTCTCACCATATAAAAAATGAAATAAAAATGGATTAAAGACCTAAATCTAAGACATGAAACTACGAAACTACTAGAAGAAAATATTAGGGAAAAACACCAGAGCATTTCTTCGGGCAAAGATTTCTTGAATAATACCTCAAACGCACAGGTAACCAAAGCAAAAATAAACAAATGGTATCACACCAAGCTAAAAAGCTTCTTTGCAGCAAAGGAAACAATCAACAAAGTGAAGAGACAATTCACAGAATGGTAGAAAATTTTTGCATACTGCCCATATGACAAGGGATTAATAAACAGAATATATAAGGTGCTCAGACAACGTAATAGCAATAATAATAATAATAATCTGATTTTAAAATGGGCAAAAGATCTGAATAGACATTTCTCAAAAGAAGACATACAAATGGCCAACAGGTATGTGAAAAAAAATGTTCATCATTACTAATCATCAGAGAAATGCAAATCAAAACTAGAACGAGATATATCACCCCAGTTAAAATGGCTTTTATCCAAAAGACAGGCAATAACAATTGTTGGTGAGAATGTGGAGAAAGGGGAACCCTTGTACACTGTTAGTGGGAATGTATGGAGGTTCCTCAAAAAAGTAAAAATAGAACTACTATATGACCCAGCAAGCCCAAAAGAAAGAAAATCAGTATATCAAAGGGATATCTGCACTCCTATATTTATTGCAATCACTAATCACAATAGTCAAAATATGTAATCAACATAAGTGTCCATTAATGGATGAATGGATAAATAAATGTGGTATACATACACAGTGACATTATTTAGCCATAAAAAAGAATGAAATCCTGTCATTTGCAACAACATGGATGGAACTAGAGGACATTATGTTAAGTGAAATAAGCCAGGAACAGAAAGACAAATTTTGCATGTTCTCACTCACATGCAGGAGCTCAAAATTTTTTTAAATTGAACTCATGAAGATAAAGAGTAGAATGATGGTTACCAGAGGCTAGGGGTAGAAGTTGGAGGGTGCATAACGTGGGGATGGTCAATGGGTATAAAAATACAGTTGATAGAATAAATAAAATCTAGTATTCTGTAGCACAATATGGTGACTATAGTTAACAATAATTTATTGTATATTTTAAAGTAACTAAAAGAGTGGAATTGAAATGTTCATAACACAAAGAAATTATAAATGCTTGAGGTGATGGATACCCCAATTACCCTGATTTGATTATTACACATTGCATGCCTGTATCAAAACATCACATGTACCTGATAAATATATACAACTCTTATGTACCCATAATAATTTTTTAAAATGTTTAAAGAAGTAAAGATATTAGATTAGTAACCAAAAAGCTCCCCCAAAACAAAAGCCTACAGTCAGATGGCTGCACTGGTGAAGTCTACAAAACATTTAAAGAAAAATTAACACCAATTTTTAACAAACTCTTTCACCATATAGAAGAGAGGGAACATTTCCCAACTAATTCTACAAAGCCAATATTACCCTGATACTAAAACCAGAAAAATGCATCATAAGAAAACTATACACTAGTATTCCTTATAAGTATAGATACAAAAATCCTTAAAAAAATACTAGCAAACAAAATCCAACAACATACAAAAAGGATTATAACAAGTGAGATTTATTCAGGGAATGTAAGGTTTCGTTTAAAATGCAAAAATACATCTATGGAATGCACCATATTAATAGAATAAAGAAAAAAATATGATCATGTCAATAGATGCAGAAAAATCATAATAAAATCCAACATCCTTTCATGATAGAAAAACACTCAACAAAATAAGTGTTAGAAGGGAATTTCCCCTATCTGATAAAAGCCATCTGCAAAAAACCCACAAACAACATTACATTTAATAATGAATGACTGAGTGTTTTTCCCTTAGATAAAAACCAAGACACAGAGGTCTTCTCCTTGGCCTTCTGTTTAACATTATATCAAAAGTTCTAGCCAGGGAAATTAAACAAGAAAAATAAATACAAGTCATCCATATTAAGGAGGAAAAAGTAAAGCTATCTCTATTTTCAGATGACATAAACTTGTATATAGATAATCTAAGAAATGTACACACACACACATATATTATTACTTACACATATATTATTGTAATAAATAACTCTCTCCTAGGTTACAGGATTCAAGATCAATATTCAAAAAACAATTGTATTTTTAAACAGTAGCAATGAGCAATTTGAAAATAAAATTAAGAAAGCATTTCATTAACAATAGCATCAAAAAGAATAAAATCCTTAGGAATAAATCTAACAAACTATGTCTTGTACCTGAAAAGTGTAAAAAAATCATTTAAAGAAATTGAAGAAGACTTAAATAAATAGAAAGATACCCAATATCCCATATTTGTGGTTGAACACTTAATATTGCTAAGGTGGCAATGTTCTTCACGTAGCTAAAACAATCTTGAAAAAGAAGAAAAAAGATAGAGGGTTCACACTTCCTGAATTCAAAGCTTACCATAAAGGTACAGTAATCAATTGTGAGGTACTGGCATAAGGATAGATATGCCAGTATCACATTAAATAATTAAATAGAAGAGAATGGAAGAGAATTTAAAAATCAACAAGTAATGGAAGAGATAGAAGAGAATTGAAAATCCATAAATAAGCCCTCATATTTATGGTTGATTGATATTTAACAACAGTGTCAAGACTGCTCAATGGGGAAAAATAGTCTTTTCAACAAACGGGGCTGGGACAACTGGTATCTACACACAAAAGAGTGAAGTTGGATCTCACATCACACACAAAAATTAACCACAAATAAATCACCAACATAAAGGTCAGACCTACAAGTCTTAGAGAAAACATAGGATTAAATCTTTGTGACCTTAGATTGGACAATGATTTCTTCACCAAAAGTGAAGGTGAAAAAAATTAATTGGAAGTGATCAAAATTAAAAATTTTTTTGCATCAAAAGACCAATTGAGAAAGTGAAATAGATAAAGTTTTGAATGATGTCTGCAAGATGACAGAATAAAACTTTTCAACACTCATCCATTCACAGAAACATCAATGTGAACAATTATCATGCACAAAAATACCTTCACAAGAGCTAAGAAATCCAGGTGAGAGATTACCACATCTGAGTATAGCACAGAAATGAGAAACGATACATTGAAGAGGGTAGGAAGGAAAATTTCTCATCATCCTTCACTGGAGAAGTCGTCCCCAAGCCCAGGAAAAACATCATGAGAGAGACCTTCCACATGGGGAAAAGAGAATGAAATGAGTACCAAACTTTGTTGTGTACCCTAGCACTAAGCTTGTCTCAGTGAAACGTGGCACTAGGCTGGCTCACGTGGCCCCAGGCTCAGGCCAGCACCCACCGACCCAAACTCCAGGCCCATCCCAGATTTTGGACTGCCCAAGTGCCATGCTCCCAGACTCAGTCTCCAGACCCACCCCAGCATCAGTCTGGCTCTTGTGCACCTCAAGCTTCAAGTGCACCTGAGCATCAAGCCAGTCCCTACAGACCCAGGCTTCAGGCTCACACACAGTGGCAAAACTCTAAGTAAGCCTCCATAGACCCAGACTCTGGGCTCACCTCAGCACTTACAGCCCCAGGCACCAGGCCAGCACTTGCATTCAGCCTCCAGGGCAGCCCTAAATGGCCCTCACAGACCCATGCTCCAGTGGACCTGGGGTCCAGGTCCACCCCAGTAGACCCTAGCATCAAGAGAGCCCTGTTGGACCCAGGCTGCAGGACAGGCTGACTGCTGAATGGCTTTCCCTGCTGAAGCCAGTCTGTAATGACTGGAAGAGATGTCTACTTTTTCAAATGCACGGGCACCAACCCAAGGTCATGAGAATCATGAATAATCATGAAAATATGACACCACCAAAGGAACAAAATAAAGCACCAGTGACCAACTCTAAAGAAATGGAGACCTATGAACTCCTTCAAAAATAGTCCCCTTAGAGAAGCTGAGTGAGCTTTTCTAGGAGAACATAGAAATACCACTTAATAAAATCAGGAAAATAATACAATAACAAAATTAGAGGTTCCACAAAGAGATAGAAACTATAAGAAAGAATCAGACAGAAATTCTGGAGCTGAAAACCACAATGACTAAACTGAAAAGTCCACAGAGATCTTCAACAGCAAACTTGATCAAATAGAATAAAGAATTAGTGAGCTTGAAGACAGGTCATTTGAAATTACTCGGTCAGAGTAACAATGAAAACCAACAACAAAAAAAAAGAGTGAAGAAAACCTATGGGACTATGGGTACCACCAAGAGAACCACTATATGTGTTATAACAGTATAAGGAGGAGCAGAGAAAAAGAAAGGAGTAGAAAGCTTAAAGAAATATTGAGAGAAAACTTCTCCAATCTGGGGAGGGAAATGAACATCCAGATCTATGGATCTCAAAGAACCATAATTTCAATAAATATAAAAAGATCTTCACAATGACACACTATAATCAATTTGTTAAAAGTCAAACACAAAGAGAGAATTTTGAAAGCAGCAAGAGAAAAGCGACTTGTCACATATGAGGGAAACTCCATGAGACTATCAATAGATTTATCAATAGAAATCTTCAGGCAAGGAGAGAGTGGGATGGTATTCATAGTGATACAAAATAAAAGATGCCAACAAGAATACTATATGCAGTAAGGTTATCCTTCAGGAATGAAGGAGAGATAAAAGCTTTCCCAGACAAACAAAGGCTATGGAAGTGCATCGGTACCATTAGACCTGTCTTACAAGAATTACTGATGGTAATTCTTTAAGTTTAAATGCAAGGACATTAACCATCAACATTAAAACACATGAAGCTATAAAACTTACTGTAAAAATATAGTCAAATTCAGAATAATACAGTAATGGTGGCACATAAATTATTTTTAACTCCAGTATAAAAGTTAGAAGACAAAAACTTAAAAATAACTATGGCTACAATAATTTTAATGGATACCTAATACATAAAAGATGTAAATTGTGATGGCAATAAAATAAAATATGGAGGGAGGAGAAGCTAAACTGTAGTTTTGTGTGGGTCAAAGTTAAGTTGTTACCAGCTTAAAACAGACTATTACAGGATGTTTTATGTGAGACTCATGGGAACCACCAAGAAAGTATCTTTAGTAGATACACAAAAGAGAAAGGAAAAAACAACAGCAAACCACTACAAAAAATTATGCAACCACAAAGGAAAATAACAAGATTGGAAGAATGGAACAAAAAAGATAACAGTTATAAAACAATTTTAAAAAGGGCAGTAGTAAACCCTTAAATGTCAATAATTACTTTAAATATAAATGGTTTAAATTCTCCAAAATACACAGAGTGACTGAATGGCAAAAAAAAAATTAACTATGTCCTATTTAAAAGAGACTCACTTTAGCTTTAAAGACACACACACATAGGCTGAAGGTGAAGGCATGAAAAAATATTCCATGTAAATGGTAATCAAAAGAAATATGGTATGGCTATACTTATAGCAGACAAGATGGACTTTAATTCAAAAACTCTCACAACAGACAAAACAGCCATTATATAATGATAAAGAAATCAATTCATCAAGAGGATATAACGTTTTTAAATATATATGTACTTAACATTGGAGTGCCTAAAGATATAAAGCAAATATTAACAGAACTGAAGCAGGGGCCGGGCGCGGTGGCTTACGCCTGTAATCCTAGCACTCTGGGAGGCTGAGGCGGGTGGATTGCTCGAGGTCAGGAGTTCGAGACCAGCCTGAGCAAGAGTGAGACCCCGTCTCTACTAAAAATAGAAAGAAATTATATGGACAACTAAAATATATATACAATATATACAAAAAATTAGCCGGGCATGGTGGTGCATGCCTGTAGTCCCAGCTACTCAGGAGGCTGAGGCAGGAGGATCGCTTGAGCCCAGGAGTTTGAGGTTGCTGTGAGCTAGGCTGACGCCACGGCACTCACTCTAGCCCGGGCAACAGAGTGAGACTCTGTCTCAAAAAAAAAAAAAAGAACTGAAGCAGGAAATAGACAGCAATACAATAATAGTGGAAGACTTCAATATCCACTTTAAACAATTAATAAATCATCCATACAGAAAATCAATAAGGAAACAGCAGACTTAAACAACACCATAGACTAAATGGACCTAACAGATTTATATAGAACATTCATTCAACAGCACAAGAATACTCATTCTCCAGAAGAGATTATATGTTAGACAAAAAAACAAGTTTAACAAATTTAAGAATATTTAAATTACATCAAATATCTTTTGTGACCACAGTGGTGTGAAACTAAAGATCAATAATGGGAGAAAAATAGGAAAATTCACAAATATGTGGAAATTAAACAATGCACTCCTGCACAACCAGTGGCTTGAATAAAAAAATTAAAACCCTGTATACTGTTGGTGGAAATGTAAATTGGTACAACCATTATGGAAAACAATATTAAAAAATTCCTCAAAAAGTTAAAACTAGAACTACCATATGATTAAGCAATTCCAACCCTGGGTATAGATCCAAATGAAATAAAATCAGGGTATTGGAGAGATACATTCATTCCATGTGTATTGCAGCATTATTCACAATAGCCAAGGTGTGAAGTTAAGCTAAGTTCCATCAATGGATGAATGAATAAAGAAAATGTGGTGTATATATTTATATATACAATGTAACATTTTTCAGCCTCAAAAAAGAAGTAAATACTGTCATTCTCAACAATATAGATGAACCTGGAGGATATTATGCTAAGTGAAATAATGCAGGCACAGAAAAACTAATAGCATGATCTCACTTATATGTGAAATCTTAAAAAGTCAAATTCATAGAAAGAGAATATAATGGTGGATGCCAGGGGCTGAGACGGTGGTGGTTGGTGGGGAGGGATAGGGAGATGTTGGTCAAAGGGTACAAAGTTTCAGTCAGACAGCATGAATAAGTTCTTCAGGGCTATTGTACATCATTGTGGCTATCGTCAATAATAATGTACACTTAAAAATTGCTAAGACAGTAGATCTTAAATGTTCCCACCACGCCTTTTAAAAAAGATAACTATGAATTGATGGACATACTAGTTTGATTGTGGTAATTATTTCACTATGTATACATATATCAAAACATCACATTGTACACTGCAAATAGATATGAATTTTATTAGTCAATTATAACTCAATAAAGCTTATAAAAGTTTTTGAAAAAGGATATTATGAAATTTCCATGAAGGGTTAAATCTTTTTCATTCTTAAAGAATGTGAAAATACACTGCACAGAATGGAATAAAATATTTGCAAACAATATTTCTGCAATAAGACTTGTATACACAATATATAAAGAACTTTTAAACTCAAAAATAAAAAAAAATCCATTTTAAAATGGGTCAAAAATATGACTGTCCATTTCTCCCAAGAAGATATAGTACTGGCCAACAAGCATGTGAAAAGATGCTCAACTTCATTATTTATTAGGGAAATGTAAATCAAAACCACCGTGAGATAGCACTTCACACCCACTAGAATAGCTAAAATAAAAAAGTGTTGGTGAGTATGTGGAGAAATTGGAGCCTTTGTGCATTTCTGGTGGGAATGTAAAGTGGCATAGCTGATTTGGAAAAACAGTTTGGCAGTCTCTCAAACAGTAACACTTAGAGTTTTTAATTATATGACCTAGCAATTCTGCATCAAGTATATACCCAAGAGAACTGAACATCTAGTTCCACACAAAAATTTGTACATGAGACTTTCAGTTTCTGGTTCCACATATTAGGAGCTTGGAAGTTGCCACTTTGTTCTAGCAACAAGTAAAAAGCTGAACAAACTGAAAAAGCAATAACTCTTCTTGGATCCATAAGAGAAATGAGCACACAGAGCAAACCACTGCCCCCAATATAGGAAAGGTGGGTGGGCAAATAAAAGGAGCCTTGGCTTACCAGAGCAGAGACTCACAAGTGGAAACCACCATGGGAACCAGTAACTGGATAGGAAAACATGAATTGTAATTGGATAATTATTGGAGGCTTACTGCAGACAAGTCTGACAGTTAAAAAATCAAGGAGGACCCAGTCATAGCTAGCTTTTGTGAGTTTTACCTAACAAAAAGAGCTTTACTAAGTTATCACATTATGTATTGGAGAAAATTTTCCCTGTATGCCAGGGCGAGGAGAAAAGGAAGCATTTTTGAAATACATCAGAGCACTCTGTTCTTAACAAGACCTGTCCTCAGGAGAATTAGTTAATGAAAACATAACCTGCTGGGGTTTTATTGAAGGCTAACTGACCTGAAGGAAGGGAAATACCCAACTATTGCCCATTCTTGCTTTCTAAGTGGTAGAAGGGAAATACTCAACTCTAGCCCACTCTAGCTTTCCATATGGTAGAAGGGAAATGCCCAGCTCTGGTCCACTCTAGACTTCCATATGGACGAAGCGAAGTATGCAGCTCCAGCCCACTTTAGCCTTCCATGTGGAAGAAGGGAGATAACACAACTCCAGTGTAGAGATCATCCAGTGTCTCTACCAGTGTCACAACACAACAAAGAATGCTCCAGACCACAATCTCAGGCTGAAGGAGGAGGAGAGACTCTTTTCATTTCAAAGAGCTCTCAAACCTCTCAAAATCTCCGTATTTATTTATTATAAGGAAAGGTATATGTGTTTACAGTAAAGAACATATAGATAAAATCTTTGGTGTCATATAGTAAGCATATTGTTCCAAACAAGTCTATTTAGTGATATACATTAACCTTATAATTATTTTGTTATTTCCTTGTTTTTCCTTAAGGCCATAAAGAAAAGGGCAGGGACCCAACACCAGTCATGCTTCCATACATTCCAAAGCCTGCTGTATGCAGCCGGCTGATAACAATCATATCCCAAGTCCTGTTTGCAGGACAGTCAGATATCCACCTTTTATCACAGTCCCTTTATTCGGGCCTTTATGCCTTTTCTAATATCCTTTACACTCCAGTCTACTCTAGCCATCCTGTACCATCTAAGAAAGGAGAAAAATACCTGAGAAACTCTTGTGAATTTCACGGTCCAAAGGCATAGCCTAACTAAGAGACTGAGATCCAATCATAAAACTATAGAATACTTTCCCTCCCCTACTCCTTACCAACACATCACTAAAGGCCAATTTATAGCAATTCCTTTTACCTAGTACATCATGTCTGGTTACCAAAATAAATAAATAAAACAAGGCATACTAAAAGGCAAAAAGCACAATTTGAAGAGATAGAGCAAGCATCAGAACCAAACATGGCAAGAATGTTGGAATTCTCAGACCAGGAATTTAAAACAACTATAATTAATATGCTAATGGCTGTAATGAATAAAGTATACAGTATGTAAGAACAGATGGGCAATATAAGCAGACAGATGGAAATCCTAAGAAAAAAATAAAAAGAAATGATAGAGATCAAAAACACTGTTATGTACTAGCATTGAAGAATGCCTTTGATTGGCTTATTAGTAGACTGGACACAGCTGAAGAAAGAATCTCTGAGCTTGCAGATATATTAATAAAAATCTCCAAAAATGAAAAGAAAAGAAAAGAACACAGAATATCCAAAGACTGTGGGACAACTACAAAAGATATTAACATACGCCTAACTGGAATACAAGAAGGACTAGAAAGAGAAAAAGGAATAAAAGAAATATTTGAAACAATAATGGCTGAGAATTTTCCCCAAATTAACGTCCAACATTAAATCACAGATCCATGAAGCTCAGAGAACACTAAACAGGATAAATGCCAATAATGATGATAATAATATAATCATACATCTAGGCATATCATTTTCAAATGAAAGACAAGCAAAGATAAAGAAAATATACAAAAAGAAGCCAGAGGGAAAAACAATATCTCTAGAGGAACAAAGATAATAATTATGTCCAACTTCTCCAAAGAAACCATGCAAGCAAGAACAGTGGAGTAAAATATTTGCAGTGTTGAAAGAAAAAAAAAATCAGCAACCTAGAATTCTTTACCCTGAAAATTATCTTTTAAAAGTGAAAAAGAAATAAAGTTTTTCTCAGAAAAACAAACATTGAGGGAATTTGTTGCCAGAAGACCAATCTTTTAGGAAATGTTAAAAGAAGTTTTTTATAGAAAAGGAAAATAATATATATCAGAAACTCAAATCTACATAAAGAAAGGAAGAGCACTGAAGAAGGAATAATTGTGGCTAAAATAAAAACTTTTATTTTTTTATTCTTTATTATTCTAACACATAGCAGTTTCTTTAAAATAGTAATACTAATAACATATTTGATTATGTATGATTATATATAAGAGAAATGAATGACAGCATAATATAAGGAACAGGAGGGAGCAATTAAAATTATTTTGTTACTATAAGGTACTCACATTCCCTGTGAAGCAGTGTAGTGTCATTCGAAAGTGGACTTGTGAATGTATATTGCAAACTCTAGGGCAACCACTAAAATAAGTTTTAAAAAATATATAACTGATATGTTAAGAAAGGAGAGAAAATAGAATCATATAGAATGCTCAATTAAACCATAAAAAGCAAAAAAAAAAATAGGGAAAACAAAAATAGGAATGAAAACATGGGCAAGAAATAGAAAAAAAATAACCAATATGGTAGATTATGAATTTAACTACATTAATAATCATTTTGTGTTGAGGGTTAGGGTCGAGACATGAGAACCCCAGGAGTGGGACAGGACTTTGCCAAATAGCAACCTGTGAACATGTCAGTTCACTGAGCGAAAGCTGCTCGACCTTGAGTGGGACATTCCACCTATCAAGAATGTCTGCAAAAGGACCCCGCCTTGAAGCCTGAGGGCCACAGCCTGGATGTCTGCAAAAGGACCAGGCTTGTAATCCAAAGGGAAGAGAATGACCAAAGGATTTCAGCCCAGAAGATAAGAGCAGTTTGCTATTCTAAGCCTCAGGCAATGTTCCTATCTGTCTCCTGAGTTCTTGTCTCAGTAAATGAGGAACTAGATAAAGAAGAAAGAAGTACATGGTCTCTTTGTTCGGGTTTAGATTATACACTTTACTGCTAACCCACAACAGCAGGCTCCTGAGTTTCTTGAGAGCCTTTCTACCCTTATGAGCCCCAAAGCTGCTGCCACCAGTGAACTGGGAGCTTCTTGAGGACAAAGCACCAGGTTGCCGGCCCCTTGGGGTGCTTCCTGTCACAAGAGACCTGAGCTGAGATGGCTTTGCCTTGCCTCCTCTGCTTGAAATGTGAGCCACTTGAGGAAGGACTCAAGGCTGTCTTGTATAGGACAGGGATTCAATGAGTTTTTACATGACAAGATATATGAAACTATTTATGTTTAGTAGACATTGTATGAAATGAAGCAATCTGTCCAAAAAAATCAATAATTGTTTTGGTTTTCATGTCATCAAAAATAAAAATTGATAATTTTCCCTAAATTTCACACGGATTTAATGTTAAGTTTTGGCATAATAGAATTATATACTTCTCAAAGCATCTGAAATAACCATATTAACTCTCTCGTTATCCCATACAGATGAGCTTCTATGCTATTTTAAAATAGATTGCCCATTATACCATGGCAGCTTCACTGATGTTGATATTAAATATGATGCAAATAATCCAAAATGAAAAGAAATAAAATGCTTGAGCCAGTGTTATTTATTTGTAATTAATCAAGTCTTTAATATTCCAGTAATTGTCCTGAACTACATTGTTTTTAAGCAACAAAATCTTCTGATAAGAGACCTCAGCAGAGAACACTATTATTAAATCTGCATTGAGAGGTCAGGCTACTGTTTTTCTGCAATCATTATTGAGTTTGCAAATTTTTTAAAAATAGAAAATTATGCAGGCCTTGCTGCTGTATATAATTTTCCATAGTGTATGTTTGACAAGCTGAAATTTTTAGACAAGAAAGTTGAATAAAAATATAATCAACTGCCTTCTTTCTTCTTTTTTTTCTTGAAATACAAAAGACAATTATCTGAAAACTGATCTTCAATTTTGTGTTCTTTCCTCCACTAATGAACTATATAATTTAACTCAAAAACATTTATCTGTCATTAATAAAAATACAATGGGAAAAATTATGAAAAATTAGTCCTAACCTGATAATATTTAACTATAACCTCATAATCCTACTGCATTCCCTTTTTATTGTGCGTAATTACCGATTCAGAATACCTGAATCCATTCCTAAATGGAGAGTTTAGAAAAATTCTTTATAATTGATAAGAACAAACTAAAGCAGCACCAAAACACTTAAGAATATATGCAAAATTAAATCTGGGGTACGTAACTGGTAACATCTTAGAACATTTTCTATTCTACACTATATTTTGCACAAGATGTACCTAAAAATCATGTTTTATATTATTAGCGGTGGATTCAGGTAAGTATCCACATCTCTCAAATGTATTGAGTTAAAGCTTCTATGTAGAATTATTATTCTTCATCTTGGGCAGGATGTCTTCTATCTTGTGTTGTCATTATAAATTTGTATTTAATGAATATTCATTGAGTACTAACTATTCTGCTGGTGCAGATAATAATAACACACAAAAATAAGATTTATTGAGTGCCTACTGTAGCACTAGGCACTACAGTAATTCTTTATAGTCTTATCTCAATCAACCTTAAGAGTCATTCTATGAAGTGGTAGTTTATTCTTACTATCCACATTTTATAGATGAGAAAATTGAGATTTAATGACATGAAGTAATTTTCCCAAAGTCACACAGCTAGCTAATAAGTGGTTCAGCTCCACGGTAGACATTGTGGGGGTACCTATATCAAAAATACACCCAGATGTCCCCAAAGAACTTACAATGTAGGGAGGCCGTCTGAGAAGGAATCAAGTAACAGATGTGAATTATAAGTGATGATGTACAGTTTAATATGGAATTAACTTAAAGGTCACAATTTAAAACATTAGTGTTATGGTGTGAGGTATGTCTTAGGGTTCTCCAGACAAACAGAACCAATAGGGGGTGTGTGTGTGCGCGTGCATGTGTGTGTACATATATACACATATAAAAGAGAGAGACTGAGATTCCTTTTAAGGAATTGGCCCATGTGATTACGAAGACCCAGAGAAGAGGTGATGCTGTAGCTCAAGTCCAGAGGCCACCTGCTGGCCAGAATTCCTTGCACAGGGGATGTTAGTCTTGGTTCTATTAAGGCCTTTAACCGATTGAATGAGGTCGATCCACATTATGAAGGGCAATCTGCTTTACTCAAAGTTCACTGCTTTAAACATTAATCTTATATTTAAAAACACCCTTACATGAACATCCAGAATAATGTCTGACCAAATACCTGGGTATTGCGGCTCATCCAGTAACACATAAAATTAACTATCACAGGTTGTTTTAAAAACATATAAAAACTCATAGTCTAAACATCATGGCCTTGGTAGAGAGTCCTACGGATTTGTCGTCCCCAATAGAGCTAAACCCCTTGAGTTGAGGACTGCAGTATATTTACTTTTGTATTCACAGGGTCTACCACAAAGAGGTGTGGGGGGGCACATTTAGAAAGTTTTCAGGAACTCGAATTGAATTGAAGAAGCTTGTCTTGAATTAAATTGAATTAAAGTCAGTTTCTGGTCTTTTAAAATCTCTAAAAAGGAAAGTAAGACCAGGATAATTAAGTTCCACAGACAACTCCAGAGGTTTGGGAACTTATAACTCTTTTGTCAACTTCCTTGGTTGCTCAATTTGTGGCAAAAGTTATGGATTATATATTGCTACATACCAATTATCACAAACTTAGCAGCCTAACACACATTTATTACCTCACATTTTCTGTGAGTCAGGAATCTAAGTCACAGGGTCGCTGGGGGCCCTGCTTCAGGGTCTCTCACTAGATTCCAATGAGGGATTGGCCAGGGCTGGAATTTCAACTGAGAATCAGCGGAAGAATTCTCTAAGCTCATGTGACTTTCAGCAGGATTCAGTTCCTTGCAGGATGCTAGACTGATGGCCTCAGCTCCTTGCTGGCTATTGGCTGGAGGCTGCCCCCAGCACCTTACCAGGTGTGCTTCTCTGTATGGCAGCTTCCTTTATCAAACCTGCAAAGCAGAGAGTTAATATGGAATGTCTACCAGCAATACAGATATTATGATCTTACGTAGTCATGAAAATGACATCCCATCACCTCTGCCATGGTCTGTTGGTTAGTAGCAAGTCACAAGTCCCACTTACATCCAAGGGGAGAGGATTGCACAACAGCATGAATACTAGGAGGTGGAGACAATTTGGGGGAGCTTTCTTGGAGTTTGTTCACCCCAAATCACTCTCAGGATTAGGCTTCGTTTGGGTTTTCAGAAATCTCAGATATGCACCCGAAGGAGGTAAGGATTTTTTTCAGGGCAGTCAGAAAAGCTTTCAAGTCCTTCAGGGGCACCTAAATGAATCACTTCTCAGGGGTTGTCAGTGCAGACATGAGACCAGATGGGCCATCCTGCCTCAAGGGGAAAAACAGAGCATGATCCAGCCACCTCATTCCCATCGACTGGAGGATTCCAGAGCTTCACCTGGACACCATTTTGCAAAGAAAGATGAGCCTCAATAGAAAACTGAACATTCAATTTTCTAAAAATCTAATGGAAAGAAATTGTGTAAACTGGAAAATAGTTATGTACTATTATTGAGCAAGTCAAAGGCTTGATTGATTGATCAGTTGGAGCGTATACGTGGCATATGTGTGCATGCAAAAATGTGTGTGCTTGGGTTACTACTCATTCTCTTACTATGCTGGAGCATGAAGTACTCAGGAGAGAGATTAGCTTGGTCATTAGGAAATGAAGACCTAGTGTAGTGAGTGAACTTTCAACTCTGTAAAATTAGAATTGCCTGTACCTTTAATTACTTAAATGGTCACCTATACACCAATGGATTGCCACCATTTAAAACTCCCAATCCATTTTTATAAGGAAGAGCAGGCAAGGAGGATTATGACCTTGTCTCTTAAGGACTAGAGCTAAATGTTTGGATTAACTAGGAGGCTGGGGAGCCCTCTCCCAGAGGCAGACAATTCGCGATTAATAAAAATAATAGCTAGCAATGATTGAGCACGTACCATGCACCAGAAAATGGTCCTGATTTTTCCCCAACTTTTAGTCTGAAATTTTTCAGGTCTCTAGACAGTTGGAAAAAATAGCACAATGAACTTATATATACTGCTCACATTGATTCGCTACTTACTAACATCCTGCTATATTTGTTTTATCTCTCTCTCTCTGTATATATACACATACATATGTACATATAAAATATATATAATATAAAAGTATACATATATTTTTAAAGGGTATACATGTGTACACACATATATATATGTGTGTGTATGTGTATATATATATATATATATACTTATTTTGGTTGAACTATTTGAAAGTAGGTTTCAGACATCATGATACTTTTTATATTTCCTGTAATGAGTTACCCAAGTCTTCAAGGCTGGCCAGAATAAGTGCTGGGCTTGGATCCCTGACAATATAACTTGGAGCCTATAGTCTTTATAACTGTGCCATTCTGATTCAGTTAGGGAAAAGTGGGAGAAAAAGTGACAGTGGGATAGATAGGCACAGTCAGGATTAAAGCAGCACCAGATAGCTCAGGGGTGGGGGTGGGGGAAGAGCAGAGGAATTAAAGATCATAGAGATGGGGGTGGTGAGAGAGGAGAATTTTTATAAGGAGAGCTGACTATCAAATGAGGAGTGCCATGAAGACAAAATCTCCCACTTTTTTCTCTTATTTAGGGTAAAACTGTTTATTTTAGACTTGATATTTCAGAGTATAAACTTGCAAAGGGCAGAGAGTAGGTTCTGTTTGCTTTGATGTGAGTTTAGCTGCATCACAAGCAACCAGGTACTCAGGCACTTAGTCATTGCTTCTGATGTTAATGGGCACAGATTTCTGAATCACTGAGTTATCTAGTCATTAGAATTATATTTAACATTATATGAACAATATGCCAATCCTCATGAAAGCTTTTTAAATTTATCTCTTTAACTGTCGTGAATACAGCTCTTGGGATTATAATACAGGAACAATTACAGAGGATCCATTCTACAACATGAATATGTATTAAAGTTGCTTGTCACAGCTGAAAAAGGAGCCCCAAAGAATTATTAAAAAATGCAAAATTTCTTAAAGATTTTGTACACAAATTATGTCAAATGGTTATTCATTATGTTTAAGATCAAGAAACTAACTCCATCACTATAATCAACACTTGACATAGTTATTGTATTTGGTTAGATATAACATTGGTGAATTCAAACCATTTTTTGAGAACATTTAAAAAAATGTATTGATACGTAATATTTTACATATTTATGGGATCCATGTGAGTATGTATTACATGCATAGAATGTTTAATGATCAAGTTGGGGTGTTGGGATATCCATCATCTTAAGTGCTTATCATTTGTATGTGTTGGGAACATTTCAAGTTCTCTCTTCTAGCTACTTTGAAATATAAAATACACTGTTACTAACTACAGTGACCCTACTTATGAAGTCAAACCTTAGAACTTATTTCTTCTATCTAACACTTTGTTTGTACTCACTAACCACCTCTCTCCATCGCCCCTTCCCAGACACACACACCTTTCTCAGCCTCTGATATTATCATTCTACTCTCTACCTCCATGAGATCAACATTTTAGTTCCTACATATGAGTGAAAACATGCAGTATTTGTGTTTCTGTGCCTAGCTTATTTCACTTAACATAATGACCTCCTATGCCATTCATGTTGCTGTAAATAATATGATTCATTCCTTTTTATGGAAAACAGTATTCCATTGTGTATAAATACCGCATTTTCTTTATCTGTTCATTTGTTGATGGACATTTAGGTTGATTTCCTATTTTTGCTATTGTGAACATTGCTGTGATAAACATGCAAGTGAAAGTACCCCTTTGATATACTGATTTCTTTTCCTTTGGATAGACACCCGGTAGTGTTTTCTGGATTGTATGGTAGTTCCATTTTTAGTTTTTTAAAACCTATCCACACTGTTTTCTATAGTGGTTGTAGTAATTTACATCCCCACCAACAGTGTATAAGAGTTCCCCTTTCTCTACATCCTCGACAGCATCTTTTATTTTTTTATCTTTTTAATAATTATCATTTGAACTAGGATAAGATGAAATCTCATTGTGTTTTTGATTTGCATTTCTCTTATGACTACTAATATTGAGCATTTTTTCATATATGTGTTGGTTATTTATTTGTATATCTTATTTTTGGAAATGTCTATTCATGTCCTTAGCCCACTTTTTAATGGGATTGTTTGTTTTCTTATAATCAAGTTGAGTTCCTCATATATTCTAGATATTAGACCCTTAGCAGATGTATAGCTTGTAAATATTTTCTCCCATTCACCAGGTTATCTCTTCACTCTGTTGATTGTTTCCTTCACTGTGCAGAAGCTTTTTAGTTTCATATTGTACTGTTGTTTGTCTATTTTTGATTTTGTTGTCTGAGTTTTTGAGGTCTCAGCCATAAAAATATTAGTCTGGATGAAGGTCCTAAAGTGTTTTCCCTGTTTCTTCTAGTAGTTTTATAGTTTTGGGTCTTACATTTAAATCTTTATTTTGAGTTGAATTTTATATATGGCAAGAGATAGGGGCCTAGTTTCACTCTTCTCCATATGGTGATCCAATTTTCCCATCACCATTTACTGAAGACAATGTCCTTTACCCAATGTATGTTCTTGGCACCTTTGTCAAAAATCAGTTGACTGTAAATACATGGATTTACTTCTGGGTTCTCTATTCTGTTCCATTAATCTATGTGTCTGTTTTTGTAACAATACCGTGCTGTTTTTGTTATTATAGCCTTGTAATATATTTTGAAGTCAGGTAGTATGATGCTTCCAGCTTTGCTCTTTTTGGTCAGCATTGCTTTGGCTATTTGGTCTTTTTATGGTTCCATAAAAACTTTAGTATTGTTTTTTCTAATTCTGAGAAAAATGTGTTTTTATGGTGTGAGATAACTTTATTTTGCTTCTTAGTGTAGGACTTCCTTAAACATTGCTTATAGGCCTAGTCTAGTGGTGATAATTCTCTGAGCTTTTGCTTGTCTAGTCTTGAACTCCTAACCTCAAATGATCCTCCTGCCTCAACCTCCCAAATTGCTAGGATTACAGGCATGGGCCACCAAGCCTGACCAGCTTGTCTGGGAAACTTTATTTCTCTTTCATTTATGAAGGATCATTTTGCTGGGTATAGTATCCTTGGATGTAAGTTTTTTTCTTTTAGCACTTTGAATTTATCAACCCATTCTTTCTTGGCCTGTAATGTTTCTTCTGAGAAGTCCACTGTTAATCTGATGGACATTCCTTTATAGATTACTAGATGCTTTTCTCTTGTTATTTTTAGAATTTTCTCATTGTCTCTGACTTTTGAGTTTAATTATAATGTGCCATGGAGAAGACCTTTTAGCCTTGTATCTTTTGGGGATCTCCAAGCCTCTTATATCTAGATGTCTAAATCTTTAGCCAGACTTGGGAAGTTTTCATCTATTATTTTATTAAATACGTTTTGTAACCTTTTCATTTTCTCTTCACCTTCTGGAACTCCAAAAATTCATATATTTTGTTCTTTTGTGGTGTCCCATATATCACCTTGGCTTTACTCATTCTTTCTTTTTTTCCTTTTTTTTTTTTTCTTTATTTTTGTCTGACTGGGTTATTTCAACAGAACTGTTTCAAGTTCTGAAGTTCTGAGATTCTTTTTTTTTTTTTCCTTTCTTGAGACAAAGTCTTGTTCTGTCACCTTGACTAGAGTGCAGTGGCACCATTATAGCTCACTGCAACCTCAAACTCCTGAGCTCAAGCAATCTTCCTACCTCAGCTGACCGAGTGGCTGGAACTACAGGTGCATACCACTAAGCCCAGTTAATTTTTCTATTTTTTTTTAGAGACAGGGTCTCACTGTTGTTCAGGCTGGTCTTAAACTCCTGGGCTCAAGCAATACTCCCACCTCATCCTCCCAAAGTGCTAGGATTATAGACATGAGCCACCACATCCAGCTGAGATTTTTTTATTTTGCTTAATCTAGTCTATTGCTGAAAGTTTCAAATGTGTTTTGTGTTTCATTCAATGAATTCTTCAGTTCCAGAATTCGTTTGGTTCTTTTTCACATCTATCACTTTGGTATATTTCTCATTCATATCCTAATTGTTTTTATGATTTCTTTGTATTGTTTTTCAGTATTTTTTTTTAATCTCACTGAGCTTCTTTATAATCAATATTTTAAATTCTTTTTTTGGAATTTTTAAAATTTTTTTGCATTGGGATCTGTTGCTGGGGAACTATTGCATTCCTTTGAGGTGTCATATTTCCTTGCTTTTTCATGTTTCCTGTGTCCTCACATTGATATCTCCCTATATGGTTTAACAGTCACTTCTTTCAATGTTTTGAATTTGCTTTCATAGAAGAGGACTTTTTCCTGAAGATGTACCTATGCTGTTGGTTGGATAGAGCACTTTGGCTTTGATTCTGGGTGTATGCAACAGTGTAGCCTCTGTATGATTTCTCCAGCTATAAATAGTGTCAGTGGTATCTGTGATTTCCTCAGTGGCTTAGGATATGGTTATTAGTGGAGCCTGTGGTGAAGTTTTTCTGGGGACTAGGATTCCAGATGGGCTAGTCTTTGGGCTCCAGTGGTAGCAGCTGTGGAATAAGTGTGTTTGTCCTTGGGACCCAAGGTGGCACACACTGGTACTGCTGTCAGAAGATTCAAGAAGACCAATTATTGGGCCTCCAGGTGGTTTGCTCAAGTGCTGGTAGTGGTAGTGGGCAGGCCAGGCAAGTGGGTAGGTTCTTGGCTCCTGAGCAGCTGGTGTGGTGTGGGTGATGGCTGTAGCAGTGAAGGGATGATCCTGTAGGTTCTGAGCAATGCATGCTAGTGTTGGCAGTGGCTGTGATGGGCTGGGCAGGCCAGTCTCCACGCTTGCAGGTGGCACAGGCAGGTGGTTGCCACCTGTGGTGGTAGCAGCAGGATCTGTGGGCTCAACCCTAGGTCCTCAGGAGGAGTGCTCAGGTGTCAACAGTGGTGAACTGAGTTGGGCAATCCCCAGGCCTGCAGACTGCTTGCTCTGGCACAGGGAAGGGGAAGTGAAACCAGGTTCAGCAGGCTTTTCCTCAGGCCCCCCAGTGGTGTGTATTGTAGTAGGTGGGGCAATCTTCCATCCCCAAGTAGAATGCTCCAGTGGGGGGCAGCAGTGGCCATGATGGGGCTCCACCACTGGGGATGGTGGGGCTGCCTTCAGTGGCAGCAGCCTATGCTAGCAGGTGGGGAAATGCACCTCCTTTGTGTCTCAGTCCCAGCAGTGGCAGCCTGTGGCTTTCTTAAGCTTGAGCCCTGGTAGCGGCAGCTCAGTTTTCACTCATACCGCAGCCTCAGCTGTACTGGGCCCCAAGGCAGTGTGCAGTTTGCTGTGGGCTGGATTCTCAAAGTGGAATCTTTCAATAGCTGCTTAGGACTTAGGGGGCCTGTAGGACCCAGCATAAGCTCCCTCCCTGGAGCAGGGCTGTCGCACAGTCTCCACAGCTGGGCTGTCGCACAGCTCTCTATGTGAGCTTCAAGCCCCCCTGCGAGGGTCAAGGCTCAGGGCTTTCCTGTGGTTAGGACTGCAAGGGTTCACAGTGGAAAATTTTACCTCTAGGTATCTCTCACTTACCCTTTCCTCTCACTGGGGAGTCTCTGCTGGCTCCCAGCCAATACCCCCACCAAGCGGACTGCCTTGCTTACCTCTCCTTCCTTGCTTTAGACATTTCCTGTCACTCTTTTGTTGAATTCCAGTGTTCTCTCTTGGATGATCTATTCATAGTGTGACCATCTACTTACTCATTATATCAGTTTTTCTTAGTGGAGGAGGTGAGTAGGAGATGCCTCTAGTCAACCATCTTCTCAAACCATTCTTGAGAAAAAATGAACAATAAGTTGAGGGAATAAAACAAAAAAATCTTAGGGATTTACTTAATAATTAACAAATAAAAATGTCTTCTTGTATTACACTACTCCCCCTCTCAAGACTGCCCATTTTATTTACCCGCTTGCCTCCGAAGGCAAGTTTCAATTTTTTTATTCATTGAGGCAGTAGTTTGCAAACTTTTCTCACAGAAACTTATGGTAAAAAATACATTTTATATTTACAAACAAATATAATTACAGAAATACTTATATTTTTATGTATTACATTTGTATGTATAATTTAGAAAGCTCTTTTTTCCCTTCTCCATTCATGCAGTATTTTTCAATCTGATTAAAAGCCTTTCCAGAGGGTCACAAAATCAATTAAGTGAGTTTAATCAATGTTTTTAAAACCAAAAAGAAAAGAAAAAAATATTCAGAGTGCACTCCAGGAAATATAGGTTAAGAATTGTTTTATGAAAATTTTGTTTCATTTTTGCATGTGTGTAGGTGTGATTTGGACATGAAATAAACTGTATATCTCACTGTGGATTTTAGTCAAAAATGTTCAACACTTTACTATTTTATGGCAATTGTAGGTTAAAAAACATTGCAGTTTAAGGGGCCACAGATAACTGCCTTTATCTTCAAAAATACTTTATTGTATTAATAGTATTCATAATGTTGAAAGTTTTCATCATGGCACATCTCAGTTTCTTACCCTCTGGCCCAGAGAAAATGAATTTGAGGTGCGTGACTTAGCAAAGTATAGCTACACAAAGGGCCATTTTGAAGTATGGAAAAAAGAAAGTCTGAATCATGATTTTCTGCTCATCCTTAGACCCTTGGCACAAAAAAGATAAAGACAAATATAGAAAATGTCATCAAAGCAACAAATGGTTTAAACACTAAAAAAATATGCTGATAAGGAACTACATATGGTAACTGAAATTGATATCACAAGGAAATATTAGCTATTTCTGTATTTGACTGAAATACTATGACTAAGCAACATGAATTCTCTTGACTTTGCCATCAGAAATGTATGGTTCTTGTGAACGAGAAAAGGCTTTCCTTTTCACTTATAAGTTTAGCCAACTTTCACCAGCATGTTTCTACGGTGACAGTCATTATAGACATGTAGATATGAAGATCTGCCAATAAATACGAACCGAGAATATAGTCCAAGGGAGGATATATGGACAACCAGAAAAACTTGGTAATCAAAGATAGATAAAACGTTTTAATCTTGGTATAAAAAAGCATTTTTAGATGCCTGTTCCCTGAATGAGTCAGTGCCCCTGAGACAGAAGTTTGTAATAATGGGAAGAAGTTTTTGGTGAGGAGAAAGTTTGCATGGACTCCTTAAGAGCATTTTGTTATTTTATTTTTCTAACAGTAAGAATTGAAATCAGCAATTCAAATTGAAATAGTTCACAGCAGCTAAACTGAGAGATGGTATAAGTAGTGCATTGATCCAAGGGGTTGGATTACATTACGTAATGACTTTGTTCCTTTTCTAATATTAAGGATTTAAAAATAATCCCTTTGGCATACAACCCCCCCCCCCACACACACACACACACACTGCTAAATTTGACTGGCTTAAAAAAATAAAAAATAAAAATAATACTTGATAATTGACATGGTACATCAGTCAGTTGCTGCCAATAAGCAAAGCATACATGAAGGTAGCTCCTGGCTTTTGTTTTCAAAGCTAAAGATGCGTTCTGGCACTGAGTGGTGGTAAACCTGCCTCTGGGTAGTACTGCAAGTCAGCTTTCTGGACAGCTTTTTCACTAGCGGAATCGTAGAGTGGAATATGCATATACTCTTGAAATACATTCTCATTAGTATTCCTACTCAAAATCATCTAACTCTGAGCTGTAACTCCACAGGAGAAGGTTGTCGAGGGGAGAGATAGGGCCAATATTTCAAAGAACTAGCCAGTGCCTCGAGACAGAAGTTTCTTTGTACATGGTTAAAATAAAAGACCAAACTTCACTGATGAGCTACTAAGAGAGTATGGTAAGGAAATCTATTGCCTCAAAATTAATGCCGATTTTTCTTTCCTTTTTAAACACAACTATAAAACAAGAGATTGAGTTGCCAGACTTTTGCTGTCAGTATTTATATACAGAGATAATGAAAAAGAATGGGAATTTCAAAGATTTGCCCTTCCCATGATTAAAACATATTTTTCCATGTTTCCCAGTATTCCTCCTCCAATTAAGTTTTGTATTCAAGAAGTGAGTTCCTTCTAGAATCTTCCACACAATCTCTAATCACCCATTAGCTATTGATGCTTTAGTTTTTAATGATGTTTCAGTATTTATAGTTGCTGCCTTCTTGCATTACCTAATGAGACCTTAAAAGTATAGCAATGATATAAGAATTTCTCTAAAACCTAGAGGAAGGACTAGGAGAAAAACTATCAATCAATATTCTCTCTAAATGTTCTATCTTTTGCAAGATGTATGATAGAAGAGGTAGAGGCAGTTGTATTATAGTGATTTTCTTTTAATCTAAGTAACATCTTACTTTCTTTATTAGGATTTAATTGATCAAGCATGAAGATATCAGCAAGTAACTCCTGTTTTAATTAGATAGGTACTAAACAGTTTGGTAATTTTTATTGTGACAAGCAGTAGTGCTCACTCACCCATGAAAAAAAATTATATTACAGTGTTCAGCCTACTTCAATGGAAGGGGTAAATATCATTTAAATGTTTTACATGGAGAAAAAATATCTAACTATAATAGAATAATCTTCTAATAGGTTAAGTTTAATTGTAAAGTCAAAACTATAAGCAAACATTAACTGTACACCTATTGTATGCCAGACACTGGGGAATTAAATATAAAGAAAAACCACTGGTTTCAATATTTCATTGTGAGCTCTGAACTCCAAGACATGTAAACATGTAATTCCAACACAGGGAGAAAAACATTATTATATATAAAAAGCACCATGAGAACATAGACGAAGAATTTAGTGGAAGACTTCCTGCAAGTGGTATGTTTACCTGGTAGTTGTTCTTGGAGAAAGGGCATTTCTGACAGAAGTAGATTGTGTGCAAAGAAACAAATAGACTCTGCATGATATGCAAATACAATAGTGATTTGAGAGATAATACCTATAATATTAACAAATTTAAGCAAATTTATGGATCCCAGAATCCAACAGAGAAGGCATTCTGGTCATTTGTTTTGGGGATTCTCAGCATATATTTCCTCCTTCCTAATTGTACCCAAATTCCCTTGATGATATTGCATGGCACTTTGTTGAGGTGGTAAGTTCAGGTTCTTATCTCTTGCTAAGAGAATAGGCAAATTCTCCATGTCACCCTAGCTGAAAAAGAGAGGTGAAAACATGACCTAACCTTGTCTCATTAGATGCCTTCTTCTAGGACTCTTGATACTTGACCAAGAACAGAAGAAACTGTTGGATATAATTCATCTCAAAAGGGCATCAAGACCAGACCCTTCCTCTGGGGTTCTTACATCCCAGTACCCTCAAAGAGCTTGTCTCCAAGTGAGAGGTCAGGTGACCAGGAAGCTACAGCCATTTACTAGAGTAAACAGACACAGACTCTCTCAGAGAAAGACGTGCCTTCCCTGTAGCCATGGGAGTGTGCTCCACTTATATACGTAGGGACATCTGGAAAGTACAGAGAAGGTAAAGCCCCCATGGGAAGCCCTCGTAATGAAGGATAGGAACCCCAGACTCCAATCCTTCAGTAAGAAAATTCTGGGATGCATTCTGTTTGCTTCTCTCAAGTCCTAGCTGGATAAAGCCACAATTGCCTACATCAGCAACCACAATAGGACATCCTTATGTTTGTTATTCCTCCTTCCCCAGCTCACTCAACCATTCTCTTGCTCTTGCTTCTTGGGAGCACCTCCCAAACAAACAATTTTGTCTCAGCCTGTGCTTTGAGGGAAACCCAAACTAAGACACACCCCTAGTTTATTTAATCATCACAACACTCTAGTGGGGTGGGTGTTATTTTTCCTATTGTATAGGCTAAGAGAGGTGAATTAATTAGTAAATGGATGGGACTTCAAGTCTGATCTTTCTGATTCTAAAACCCATGTTTTGGAATTATGCTAAACTATCCAAACACTATCAGATGGAAAACAACAAAAGATGAACTAATAGATTACTATATGAATGATATTTAACATTTTGTTTACTACTTATACATGTCTCTTTGGGTAATGCTGAAGCAGAAAGGACAAAGCCAAGACAAAGGAGGTAGTTTACTCAGATGGTCAGCTTTTTCATCTCTTTCAATTAAAATGTGTTTTCAAATTGCCAATGAGGACATATTCTCAAAACCAAATTTTTTTGTTATGTATTACAGCAGACAACTGTGTGTTTTTGTCTTTCTTGCTTCTCTTGTACCTTCTTTTAGTGAATACACACAAATTTTCTTTGGCAAACGCTTTCCCATTTTCCATACGTGTGCTTTGAGTGGAGTTGTCCTCACTCTTGGTTCCAGGAACGGGCATGGATCCCAAGCCTGGCCAGGAAGCGCTAATGGGACTCAGTTGCAGAGGTTTGGGGTTTTGTTTTAGTTTTCTTTTCTTTTGGAACCTTTAGTGAAGACTGGAATAGCCAAGGGCCACACAATGAGGGGCAGGTCTGACTGCAGATGAAATCAAGGATGAGAAAAAGCTGATGGAGATGGAGGTAAACTTTCTGAATTGTAGAATGAGATAAGCAACCTCATAGTTTTTTTTTTTTTTTTTTTTTTCCTGAAGTCAGTTTAATTAGGTTTTTGTCACTTATAACTCTCTTTTTTGTTATCTGTGACCAGTCTTCCAGGATTTCAGGCTGTGAGTGATTTTAAACAACATCTGGTAAAGCCAACTAGGTAAAATTGGGATGCTCGTTTCTTGTTCCAATGTCTTACTTCCAGTGATGAGGTGCTTGCAACCTCTAAAAACAGATCATACTTAAGGTGCTTGAGATTTTTAAAAATCCTAGTGAAATCTATATTCTAGCCATGAAAGGGACAAACAATAAATGATACACATAAATTATTTAATTATAGAGCATATTAAGTATTAATAAATGCTATGGAAATAAGGAAATGCCCATCAGAGTAAGGGAGGTTGAGAGTGAGGGACGCAGATTGCCTTATACCATGTTGGCCAGGGTGAGCTTCATTTGGAAGATGAAATTTAAAGGCATACTTAAAAGAGTCTAGAGGGAGCTAGCCAAGGAGATACCTAGAGAATTATTTCAGGCACAGAGAGAAGCTAGAGCAAATGCCTAAGTTGAGTATGAGCCTGGCATGTTCTAGGAATGGCCAGGAGACCAGTGTGGCTGGAGCCGAGTGAAAGATGGAGAAAGTAGAAGGAGATGAAGTCCAAGGGCCAAAAGAGGGGCAAACGTATATCATGCAAACTTATCAGTCATGTATTAATTATCTATTGCTGTGTAACAAATTATCCCACACGTTAGCAGCTTTAAACAATAATAAACATTTATTATCTCACATCATTCCTGTGGTTATAGAATTTGGGAGGGGCTCACTGGTGGTTCTGGCTAAGTCTCTCATGAGGTTGCAGTTATGATGTTGACTGGGGTGCATTCATGCAGGTTTGCTTCCAAGATGGTTCATTCACATGGCTGCTGGCAGAGGGCCTCAGATCCCTGCTGTGTAAACACCTCCATGCTGCTGCTTGAGTGTCCTCACAAAATGCACCTGGTTTCCTCCAAATAACTGATCCAGGAGAAAGAGGCCAAAGCCATAAGACAGTTTGTGATCTAGCCCCAAAGGACACACACCATCATTTCTACAGCATCCTATTATTTACCCAGGTCAGGGCTACTCATTGAGGGAGGGAATTACAATGTCAAATTTCAGGAGGCTAGGATCATTTAAGGCCATATTAGAAACTGGCTATCACAGGCCATAATTAGGAATTTTGGTATATCTATGAGAAAAATGGGGAGTCATTAGAAGGTTTTAAATAGAACAGTGATGTAATCTGACTTTTAGTTTAAAAGAATTACTTTGGCTGCTGTTTTTGTTTTGTTTTCTTAGAGAATAATTTTATTGTTTCTATTTATTTTCAAGCAGTAGAATTTGGCTCTTTCAAAGGAACTATGGCGTGGAAATTACATAGTTCATTGCTTACTGTCCTTATTTCTACATAGACAAAGAAGAAACAATCAGGAGGATAATCTTGCTTTCCAAGGCTGTGGGAAATGGCCATTTCTAACACATGATGTAGGCTTTCTATAATGGCCAATCCTGTTGAAATTAATTATAAGCAACTTATTGAGCATTTGCTGAGTTTGTAGGTACTAGATTGAGAAAGAAAAAAAAGTCCCTATCCTAAAAAAATAAATAAAATGATAACATATAAACAGCTATGTAAACAATATACAAAATTAAATAAAGAAATAAAAACCCAAGAGACTGTTAAGTGATAGGGTAAGTAAAATTGAGGGAGGCCACTGGAGATGAGCCTGAGTCAGGTTAAAAGTGCTCACTATTATAGAACAAAGTGCTCAGTGGCCCTCACTAGACCCAGACTCCTCCCTGCTACACTCTTCTCCCAGCGTTCCACATCGTCATCCACATTTCTCCAGCTACCAGTGTCCTAGCAGCTGTTTTTTGTCGACTATTGTTTAGGAGACAAGGGCAAAAGCATGAGACGTCATGCTACCCAGTCAAGGTAAATGATGCCCATGGTAATGCCCAAGGTAAATGATACCAAGGTAAATGGGTAGCCCATGCTACCCAAAGCTTCCCAGTCAAGGTAAATGATGACAGTAAGCAGGTGGTAGCCATGGAAAGAGGAGGTTACATTATGGATATTTTTGAAGGTTAAGCACAGAATTTCCTTATATATTTCATGTGGGGCAAAAAATACTTAGGGGAATCAAGGACAAAGCTTTGACCAAGCAACTACAAGGATGGACTCACCATCAACTCAGAAGGAGAAGGCAGTTAGTAAAGCAGTTAGGTGAGGCAGGAGCAGGTGAGTCTACGAGTTCAGCTTTGAAAGCAGAGTATGATCAACATTTGACCACAGTAGTCTGGAGTTTCAGAGAGAGAGTTTTTCCATAGCACTATAAATATAATATACATGATATTTAAAGCCATGAGACTGAATCAGATCACCAAGAGGGTGACTGTGGATAAAGAAGAAAAGAGGTCCAAGGACTGAGCCCTGGGACTCTGCAGCATTAAAAGATGAGGGAGAAGAGAAAGAACCAAAAAGGAAATTGAGCAAAAGCTTTCAGTAACGTAGAAGTCCAAGAAAGTATATATGGAATAGAAGAGAAGAAAGGATATCAAAGAAGATGCGTGATTCAAATGCCATTGATAAGCTGATATTGATGCAGAGATTTGACCATGACCCATGGTAACTCAGGGGGGCTTCAGGGGAGCAATTCTGGTGGAGTGGTAGCGGCAAGAGCCTGATTGAAGTGGATTAAAGAGAGACTGGGCAGGGATACATTGGAGAAATGATTATGGATGGTTTTTCCAAGTAGTTTTGCTGCAAATAGAAGCAACAAAGTGGGGCAGAGAGCTGGTGGAGAAAGATAGACCAAGTGAAAGTTTTTAGTTTAAGAGAAGTAACTTCATTTTTGTATAATGATACAGTGGGGGAGATGGATAATATAATACAGAAAGGGAGAATTTCTCAAGCAATGCAGTGAGAGAAGATGAGTTCTAGGGCCCAGCAGAGGGGCTGACTTGAGAGATAGGGGCATGGATAGTCCACTCATTACCATGATCTCCCACCTGGCAGAAGGTCAGAGTGTGCAGAGGCAGGTGGGGCAGATGGGTTGAAGTGCTGGTGATGATCTCTGTAAGTTTTCTTGTCAATGCTCCAATTTTCTTATTGGGATTTGGAAAGAGAGAAAAGTATTTTAAATTCTTATCAAGAGAGTGGGAGAATGAATTTAAAAAAAAAACATCTAGTAGGATTGCCTTGCAGAATTAAGGGCCCACTTCTAATTTAAAGTCAGTGTGGCTGTGAGTTTTCTCCAGACAGTTTTAGCTTCAGGGTTGCAGACACAGAGTAGGCAGAGAGTTGGATTTAACCAGAGTTGGGGATCTGCCGAAAGAGTAAGACAATGAGACAAATGAGACAGGGAAGAGGGAACGGAGGGTGTTTGCAAGGGAGTGATTATGCTATTAATAATTAAGCACAAAATTTAATCTGGAAGGATTTGAGGTCAATAAAAGGAATATAAGATCAAAAGGTCAGAGGTCTCATTAGTATCAAAAGATTGTTGAGGTCCTGATACTACGGAGAGCAGACTGGAAAGCTAAGACACTGCAATCAGAGAGCAAGATGTTTGAATCTGGGTTACGAAGGGGTCCGGGGTATGGCCATGAGAGACCGGCTACAGTAAAATGGAGGAGAGGATCTACCAAACAGAGATGGTTAAGGAACTGAAGGCTAAGGCATCAGAAGGATCATATTTACATCTCTTGAAATCTGTCATGATTAAGACAAGGATATCACTGGAGAGAGTAAAACAGGAGCTTATATCAACAAGAAATCAAGGGAAATGCCCCAGAAATCCATGAGGTTCAGGGTTGCTATCATCTGATGGCCTAAGTGTCATGGTTGGTCATTTTTAGGAAAGAGATATGGAGAAAGCTCTGAAATTAGCAATGAGGACTCAGGAAAACATCTACCTCACTTCCAGGTCTTTGGCACTAGAGCTGGGAGAAAAAGCAACCACTACTAGAGCGGCTGCTGGGAGAATGTGACCTTAGGGAAGAGTCAAGTTCTCCTTAGAGGAAGAAGGTGAAAGAGGATGAGTCTATAGGCGGTTTTGCCTTCAACAGACTCTGAATTCAGAGAGCATAAGTGGATGAGTTTCAGGACTTGGGGTGGGATAAAAGCCATAAGACAGTGGTTTTCCACTGGGACCACAAGCATCAATATCACCTGGGAACTTGTTAGAAATTCAAAATCTCAGGCTTGACTCCATGCATACCAAATCAGAAACTAATTCAGGCCCAGCAATCTGCATTTTAACAAACACCCCAGATGACTCTGATACACACTGAAGTCTGAGAACCACTGGACCAGGGGCAGATTCTCTTAGGTCTCTACTCCTAAAGTGTAGGAAAGGGGGGAGGGTCTGTGGGGAAGGTCTGTGGGGGGTGACATAATCATGGAGAGAGGACATGGGAGATCATTCCTGGACTCAAAGCAGACAGCTGGGACAAGACTGTGAGTGTGAGGACAGGAGGAGAAAAGGGAGGGGTAGGTTTCTGGGACTCTCTCTTCATACTTGAAGGCCTAAAGGGTCGTGGATGCAAAATTTCTGTTTCCTTTGCTTAAAAGGTGCAGGTTGTAACCACACTCATCAGTATCTCTCTCTTCCTCTCTCTCCATTTTTCCTGATCGAGGCTTTTTTTTTAATTTGGTTACAAGTAACAGAAAGCCATTGTAAGTAGCTTCAGTGAATAAAGGAGAATTTATTCTAAAGATATGAAGATCCCAAAAAGCCTAGTGGTACCTCGTAAGGCATTATCTCACTCTGTGCGTGTGTGTGTGTGTGTGTGTGTGTATGTGTGTGTGTGGTGTCTGAGAGAGAGACAAACACAGAGAGAGAGAGGGAGAGACTGTGTGTGGCTTCTCTCTACATATTCTTTTTTCTCTCTGTGGACCCTCATGCTGTGCTTCCCTATGCTCATGCTTGAAAGATAATGCTCTCACATGTTAATGAACCTTACTGCATCTGAGTTTCAAATTTCCAGGACAGTTTGAGTTAGGTAAGCATCCGAAGCAGCTATGACATGAGACAAGATACAGTGTCAAAAAATGCAAACATGGCTCCCAGGGCCCACTGTGAGAGCAGGTTTAGGAAGGAGGCATTTTTCTTTCTTTCTTTTTTTTTTTTTTTTTTTGTTCATGAAAGTTTAAATGCTAGTATTTTATCCTATTTTGTATTTAACTTATTCTCCAAAATGGAAAATTCAAAATCTTACAAGATACAGTTGGTTTATAAAGAGACAGAGACAGGAAAACTAGAAATACGTTTCAATGAGAGTAAAAAAATGAAATAATGAAGGAAAAAGGAAGACGTGGATTATGACAAGTCTCAACAGGACTCCAAAAGATAGGTTTAACTTCAGTAGGCAAAGAAAGGGTCATTTTTCAAAGGAGCATTGTGGGCTGGGCTGCAACCTCAAAAGGTGTCTATGACTGACACTTTGTTCTAAATTAAGGACTTAACATAATTTACGTGGATTAATAACTGGTAACTTTCTTTCAAATGGTAAGTGGGATAGCACCTTGGCTAACAATTTATTTTGTAATAGTTTTAAACACTGATTTAATAATATGGAAAAAAAGCTCTTTTTTATAAAAGGTAGCATTTATCTGAAATTGTAACATATATACATTTAATAGACTCAAATATTTCCTAAATAAAATAGACCTAGCATTCTGGATATTTATAAGCCTGGTGTGTGTGTGTGTTTGTGCATGCGTGTACATATACATATTTTGTGTTGTATGTGTGCACTTTCCAACTTTATCTGCACCGTGGATGACTGACTTCTGCAAGGTAGATTAGATTAGATTAAATTCCACATTTCCAGCATTATCACATTTACACCTTTCCTAAGGAAACCCTTCAAAAATGGATTTTAATTGAGTAAGCCTTTCTGCTTCTCAGGCTCCCAAAGCATTTAGTGAAATTGAATTTTCTAAATTTTAGTACACTTTTCACTCTTTTACAAGTCACTTCTAAATATCTTTTACAAAAATTCTTTTACAAATATTTCTAAGATAAAAGAAAGGAACAGAGGCTTGATAGAGCTAAAGCCAAATGACAAACAGACTCAAAGCAGGGTATGAAAACCAAGCTTAGAAGAGAATCTCTATATGATCAATTGCCCGCACCTATGTTTAAGAGCTTTTTTCTTTCCTTGTTGTCTATCTGTGTTCTCACTTGGTCTGTCCAAATGCCATACTCCCTTTTTTTTTTTCTCTCCCTTATTCACTTTCATTACTTGTGATGGTATTTTCTCTTTTATGTCTCTGGGAAATATTTGAACAGCATTTGTAATGTGAGGTGTGCTTATGTTTTTCTGGGTGAAGCCTCTGAGACAACAGTCCGATATGTTTATGCAGAACAGATATTAAATGTTCCACAGATTTTTGTAAAATGCGAGTGTACTGCCTTCATTTTTCATCTCAACTTAGCCTTTTCATGAGATATATAAAGGAAATAAAAATAGGAATAAAAAGCTTCAAAACATCAGTCCAGTCGTGTGGTGAATTTTTTTTTCTCAAATTGATCATGTGTCATATTGTCTTGATGAGGCTAGACAGAGTGGAGGGTGTAGGTGTTTCTGATATTTTTATAGTGTTCCAGATTTGGGTAACATTTCTTTATCCTATTTATTGGAAAAATTACGTGGCTCCAGGCTATTTAAATTATTTTTGTAATACTGTTACTAAATGGGAGAGAATGCTGTGGGGAATTTCTTAATTCATAGTCATTCTCATTTTTAGTACATTTCCATCTTACTCATTGTTCTCTTCTAGAAGGGCAGTGAGTATGGTGGAATTTACTCTGATTTGGGAAGACCTGAATTTTTCTATCATTTCTGCAAATAGCTGAGGTTGAGGGCAAGCCCCTTAGATCGATCATTCTTTACAAACACAAACTTTCAGAATCTAATGCGAAAACAAAGGCTTGCTGTGTAAGTTTTAAGTGGGTGTATTTCTTGGTAACCCCCTCTTCACACATCTACACACAAACTAACACAGTAAGTTTTCTTTCAAACCCTACCTTTATTACAGTTATATTACTGGTACAGTCTAACATTCTGGACACAACAGATCTGATACCATATGAGGTCAAAATCAATTAAGAGTTACTGTGCTGTCTTTTGGTATTTTCTTTATGCAAGATTTGTTTAAAACCACAATGCCAGAATGTTGAATTGAATGTGTATACTTTGCATAACCATACTCTTTGCCACTGATACAAGCTCTTCCTGCAAAAAGAATTCACAGGATGTGAGTTTTCCATACGTTAAAATGTATCTAAATTAGGAGAAAAAAAAATTGCAAGCAAACAAGTGGCGGATGGGAGAAAGAGAGAGAGAGAGAATGAGAAGGTATCATGTTCTCAGTATAAATAATGTACAGTAGTGCTTTAAATAAAGTAAATATATCATAAAGCCAGTTAGTATCATCATAGCAGAAAAACAAAAAGCAGAAACAGGCGGAATCAGACAGAAACTCAGTAGGTAGAAGTACTTTATTCCCTCAGGGGCTTCCAGAGAGAGATGAGGGGGAAGGAGTAGAGGGAGGGGAGTATGGAAGGGAAGAGGAGAAAAAGGGAAAGAAAAAATAGGGAGGGCGGAGTTCTTCCCTGCCCTTGGGCATCTTCAGGAAATTAAGAAAAGAAAGGAAACCAGATGGCCCTTTCCCTCACTGTCCACATCAAACACCGCTGTCAGGTCCATTGAGGGATACTGCCCAGGGCTGCCCCCTCCACACCACCTTGAGGCCGCAATGCCAGTTCTCCCCGGCCTGGGCTAGCACAGCCACCAGCTCGCAGCCTCTGCTCTGGAATACCGCAGGCACCTGCCAACTGAGCTCTCAGCCCCAGTCTGTTCCTCACCTGGAAGCAATACTAGTTTTCCAAAAACAGCATCCAGTCTTGTCATCTCCATCCTTTGCCTTCAAGATAAAATCCGCACTCCTTATCCTACCTTGCAAAACTCTTCCCATGTCTTCCATCCCTACCTCTCCAGCCTTATTGCTCATGCAGGGGGGAGAGCAGGCAGGAGAGTTCTGATATTAGTTGCATCTCCTGGATCACACCATACTCTCCTCACATTGCTGTACCTCCCTGTGGCCCAGAATGGTCTCCCCTCTTCCCCTCCATCCTCTCCCCCTGCCCAACATTTAGTTCAGACGACTCCCTCAAGTCCGAGTCGCCACATGCAATTTCACACGTCAGAGGAGGAAGAGGATCCAGCGAGGGATTTCTCGTGGGCAGAATAAAAATGGAAGCGTGTTGAAGCCCACCCATATATGCACACATTCTCCCTGTCGTGTTTTCTCTTCTCTTCCATTGTATCAGTTGCATTCCCACCAGGAGGCCCATGAGGAGGCACTCCATTGGACCTCAAGCCATGGCATTCTGCCATTGCCCCCGCCAGACAGCAGCCCATTGCCCTGGGTTCCGTCAGCGTTTGCTGACGAGCAGGAGCAGTTTACCTCACGGAGCCTCTTGGGGACAAAGTGCACAGACCTCCACCTTCAGCCTGACAACCTGTCTCAGTGTTGAAAAACAGTTCAAGGTAGCACTTGAGACCAAACGTGTCATTTTCCTTGTCAAAATGAAAGCTGTAAATTTTAAACCTAATGCTTAATGTATCCAGATATTGAACACAGGGACTTTTATCCTCAGCTTAATGGTCTGTCTAAAAACATCAAAAAAGATTACTTAAAAACTCCGGGCCTCAGAGGTCCTATAAAATTACATGAAGCACCCCCCACACCATCTCCTCCAAGTTTTAAAAAATTTATTGGAAAACACTTATGCAATATATGAACTCCTTTTTTTTTTTTCCTTAGCCTTAGATACTAAGACTATGTGCTTGATTGCTGGGGGGTGGTTAAGAAAAGCAGTAGGATAAGATGAAATTTTATTAGATTACAATCTAAAATTTTAATAGCGTTTATGCTTCTGGGAATGGATGGCAAACCTTATTCAGCATCTCCTTGAACAGGGAAAATGTAAAAGCATGGCTTTCTCCCTTTAATATAATGTGACAATAAAGAATAGCAGGGCTTTTTAATTTTATTTTTAACTTCAGACATTTGTAGAGACCTGGTTGGAACGGAAAGACAGGAGAAGGTACGTGAAAGTGGTTGAAGGAGAGTTAGAGTGTAATTATTTTCTTCAATAGAAGGAGAGTCAGAGTAAAGGAGATGGTAAGATTTTAGGGATAGAGAAGTTATAACACTGGACCTTAGTAGTCTTGTCAAAAACTCAACTGCAAGCACACATCACTCTCCCCCACAGCCAGAGTATCTATGGTCAGTTATGTGGCAAAATTTGCTTCCAAGATCTTACTGGCATAGCCCTAAAAATTCTTCATTGACACAAACAGAATCTTCATTGCCTCTAGGCTACAAAGGAATAGGGGTGTTTTGTTGTATTTCATTTTTCGTTTTTGCATACAATCATTATCTTTCTTTCCAGAGAAAATCGTGAACCACGAAGTCTAGAGGTATTAAGACTGTTTGCAACTGTTATATTAAATCTAAGACTGGATACCGTACACTGGTGCCTAATCTAGGGAACAGAGTTGCTAATTAGGGGGACACGGTGTTTGGGAAAAATGACAAGCTTGCAAGTTCCTCCGTTAATTCCAAATTTCCAGTATCTTAAAAGCACTATATATTCACAGATGGTAAGAGTATCATTTGCTTTACTCACCTTCAGAGTGCTCTCTGATGTGTCTGTTTCTGACATAAACATGTCTCCATTATGGGCCCCACACTGAAAGGTCTTACTTTAATGCCCCTACAGTTTGGTGTGTGTCTAGCTCACCATCAATGCAGCAGCCTCATTAAGTTACTCCTGGGCTAACGCAGCATCGAATGGGTTAACGAGGCTGGGCAGTCTTAGCCTGTTAGCAGCTGCTTAAGCAGCAGGCTGGGGAAAGCTCTGTTGATTTTCATTCTTCACTGCTGAGTGATGAAGGGCAACCTATATGCTAGAAATCTAGTCAGGCCACAACCTGTACTCTCTTACAAAAAAAAAAAAAAAACAGCAATTCAATCCATGTCCCAGTTCAACAATTCTTCCATGATATCTGATATAAGGGTAAGGTCAATGCATTTACAGCGTGCATGGAGCTAAAACCAGGAGATTTGGGAGGTTAGCCACTATTTGATCATCTTCTACTATGGAAAATTAAGACGCTATAGGAGCTGATGTAGAATTCAAATAGTTCTTTGATCAGTGATTATGTACATCTTCATTAATGCTATTGATGCCTTCAGCAATGATATTTCTTAGCTGGTCATTTTGGATCTCTGAACTCATTTTGGCATACAGAGCCCCAAATTCTACTCCTCAGTATAGTGTACTGCTTTCTAACAAAAATATCATATTTTCAGAGATGAAATAATTTTAATATGAAATTTTTCAAGTAATATTCATTTGTTCATTAGCTACACCAAAAACACCTCCTTTGGTTTGGCTTCACTGTGTAAAAGAACCACCAGGAGAGCTTATTCAAATGCAGATACCTGGGCTCTGCCTCCAGAGGTTCTTATTCAGTAGGAGTGGGTGTTGGTTGAGAATTTACATTTCTAAAAAGCTCACCTATGCACTGACTGGTCCATGGACCACACTTTGAGCAGCACTATTCTAGGACACTGCTTTCTTAATGTTCTTCTTTCTCTGTCTCCTTTGCTGAGTTTTCCCCGTCCCCTTGGCTTCTAACTCAGCGTGTTCAAAGGGGCCCCACAGGTCTTGTACCTTTCCCCCCAAGGGGTCTCATTCAGCCTTATGACTTACATGGTATCTCTAAGCTGACAAACCTGATTTTTCCCCTAAATTCATGATTGTGTATTTACAATCATCCCCCCTTACCTACAGGGAATACGTTCCAAGACCCCCGGTAGATGCCTGAAACCATGGAGAGTATCAAACACTATATACACTATGCTTTTTCCTAAATATACATACCTATGACAAAGTGAAATTTACAAATTAGGCACAGTAAGAGATCAGCACTGATAATAAAAAATAGAACAGTCATAACAATATACCATAATAAAATTTATGTAAATGTGCTCAAACTCTCTTTTTCTCTCAAAATATCATATTGTACTGTACTGTGGGTAATGGAAACCACAGAAAGCAAAACTGTGGATAAGGGGAGACAACTGTACTTGCCACTCAGCACGTCCTGATTCTCCTTTCAACCCCCAATGGTCTCCAGTGTTCCCCAGCTCACAAATGGCACCAACACTCACCAAGGTGCTCAAGCCAAATCCTTAGTCATCCTTGTCTCTCCCAGTCTCACATCCCGCTCCAATCCATCAGTGAATCTTGTTGATTCTCCTTGCAAAATATAGCCAGAATCTGGCCATTTCTCACTCCCTACGCTGGCCACCAGCGTCTCTGGCTGGATGATTGTAATAACTTCCCAGCTGACCTCTCTCTCAGTCCCCTGGTCTCCTACCTCTCTATCCTCACAAAACAAAAAGAGCAATCCTTTAAAATGCATGTCAGTCCTCCTCACTGGTCTACTCTAAACCCTCTCCATGTAACTTATAACAAAAGCTGGAGGTCTTACACTATCTGGTATGGTAAGGTTCTACATAATCTGACCATATTTCCTCATACTTTTCCCACCTCGTAGGCCAGAAGTTACCCCTCACTCACATGCTCTAGCCCTCTCTGTTCTTCCTTTCATACATCAAGCCTGCACCTGCCTCAGGGCCTTTACATATGCTGTTTCCTCCACCTGAAATACTCTTCTCCTAGTTAGATTCAGGGAGGGCTCACTCCCTCACATTTTCCAGGTCTTTGCTCAGATATTTACTGAAGGGGCATCTCTCTAAAAGAGCACACAACCCTAATCTGCATTATTCTCCAACCTCCTTAACCTGTTCCACCTTGGTTGCCTGGGCACTGCTCATCCCTGATAACTTACACGCATTTGTTCACTGTCTGTCTCCCTCCACGAGAATGCAAATACCAAGAAGGAAGAAACTTTTTTTCTCCCCACCGCTATATTCCCAATGCCAGAAATAGTACCTGTTGTAGGACCTTGATATGTTATTTGGTGACTGTATAAATAAATTAATTGAAAAGTGAACATTTTAATCTGTCAAAGAGAATTGACTGATTACTTTTCTTTCCTCTCTAGGATTGATGAGCTATGTTTCTTAGCCTTAGTCACTTTAAAATGCAACATTTTTACAATATTTACTTCAAGGGAATTATGTGGATAATTTACATACGTAAAAATGATCCAAAAGATTAGTTGCACAAGTTTTCAATAAAATTCTGCAAAACACTTATCCCCCTCCATGCCCATTTCCCCACGCCTATTTTTCCTCGAGCCCAAGGTCCCCAGAAACGTCAGCCTGAGAAACAGTCATTTTGAATAACCCTAGGTGTGTGTGTATAAAGAGCTGCTTGGTATCAAACTGATTGGTCACAGGTGGTCACAATGTCAGACAAAGAATGTAAGTTTTTAAACACTGCAGTAACTGCATAGAGTAATACTGCTTGTTTGAAATGCTACCATGGCTAACAAATATAGCTCAAGAGTTCTCACAGTTGTTAAATACAAGAGATGGCCAAGGTCTGAGAGGTAAAGGAACTAGTTCTAAAATAACTTTGGAAAAATATACTGCACTACATAGCCACCATTCATCCCTCACACTGAAAAATTGTATCAGCGCTTAAAATGACTCCTCTCACTAACTTTCCATCCAACTCAATTTAATTTAACTTGATTTAGGTTTAAACGCTTATACTCTGAACTCGACTGTCTTCGAGCTTTTTAAAGAGTAATGCCATTGATAGTTGAACCTGTGGACCATGTTGCATGTTTTCTAATGTTATTTGTTGGACCGATGCTTGCAATGCAAAGCAACTATTAAAAAAAATAAATGTGTGTGGAGATTAGAGTCCACATTTTGAAATGTCAGTAAATACAGTATTTATATGACAGATCATAATGACTTGTAAAAGGCAGCCATATGTGTATCAAGCTCTCAGTCTTCCTAATGTTTTTTGTTAAAAAAAAAAAATCTTTTATTTTTAAATCTGAAGAAAACAACACTAAATGAGAACTATCTTTCAAATTTTTTGAGGAAGTCAGAGTATAATCAGAGGTCCTCGGTCCACAGATTTCTCTCTTTCAGAGAGAAAGCAGGGGGACATTTCCAGCGTGTGCATTGCTGTCGTATCTCAACATTTAGGGCAATAGAAAGATTTAAGAAAAAGAAATCAAGGATGGAACATTACAGTCAGTTCCTCAGTCTTTAATGTACTGTTTCACTACTTAACTGTGCCTAAAGGTAGTTTGCTGGTGTACTTTTACAAATAGCACCATTAACAGAATTTTACATGCTTTAGGTCACTTTACTCTGATCTCAAAGAAGTCTTAAAACATTGTACAAACAGCAGACTTGCGGCTACATCCCTGAAAGACAGCCACTTCCAGGGAGTAGAGGTGGTCCCTGACATAGCAACAGAGCAGGCAGGACAGTTTCAAACAAAGAACAAAGGCGAATGATGGTCCTTCTGAAAACCACCAAGGATGTTAAGTGTTTTTAGAGAGTGAAATCAACGCAACAGCATATGGGCAGTGGAGAATTTTCCTAGGAGATGGAACCTCTGCTTAAAAGTGAATGAGTCCTTAAATGGTCATCACAGACCTCCAAATTTTATGTTCCCATATACATACACTGAATCTCCAAATGCACTGAAATTATATCTCAGGCGTGAGCTTTCTTTTGTTCTAATGCCAGTTTGTAAGAGATCTTTACATGAACAAAAGCTTCTGTCTTTACAATAAGCATGTTTCTTTAGAAGAGGCACGCGATATACTTTTGGGATGCCAAATCACACAATAGAGAAAACCAAATAATTCCAGCGAGGTTTGATGAGCCCTCAGCAAATCCTACAACAATTCTAGTCACCTGTCAATCAGGAAGTATCTCATAAAGAATTGTGTGGCATTGCTACTGTCTATTACCTGCGATATTCCTTTTGGTTCACTTGAGATTTTTAAAAAAATATATAATGAATGCATTCAATAATTGTTTGAATTGCTGCTGTGCATCTGTCATAAATGGTTTATGGATAACCATCAATTGGTTCTGCTCATCAGTCTAACAAGTTCAATGTACTACTCAGAGCAAAGGATGACTATTTATTTAACAGCTCTTGGCAGGAAAATTTGTTGCATGCCACAACTTTACAAAGAACATTAAAATCAATGACAATTTATAAACCAAAGGCTGGGAATTATGCTTTGGATTCCCATAATTCATCAGAATAAAGCTGTCAGATACCTTTTATTATAAATTAATAGCATGTTGTCGAAGAGCACCATGCTACAGATGTTTTGCCAGTTCAGTACTGACATCTAGTGGACGATGAAAAATATTCCCTCATCTTTTCCGAACTTGCTTTTTCCCCTCTTTCTCAAAAGATGTTTGTTGTTGCTTCATTAGTCAGAAGAATTTTATCAAGCAAGCAACTGTATCTGAGTTTAAGTTTTGCATATTTGTGTTTCAGATAACAAATATGTCACAAGTTTGAACTTTTAGTGATAAACATTGCCAGCGTGTGCTTATAATTTAATACCTTCTTTTTTTACTCTTCCATATTTTAGTATGTTGTCATACTGGGGACTTAGTTACTTCTAATTCTCTACTATTAAGTTAGCTATACTATATTAAAGCATCAAACTTCCAATTCCAATGTTCTCATAAAGAAATAAAAATATAGTTCTAAAACAAGCATTTACTTAGCCTGTATTTGATTAAAATTTAGGATTCAACTTATTTATTGTGAAGTTTTACATCCAATTTAATAGGATTTATGCATGACTAATATATAGGAAAACAAGACTGCTTAAGTGCATTGTTTGTCGATTTTGCTTTCTTAAACAGTATTTTCAGATTGGTCTACACAATAATATTTCATGGTTATTAACATATTCAAAAACAAAAAAACATCTTAATGTGCACTGGCAACCTCTAGGGTACACAATCTTGGCAAGGATCCCACCCTGGAACATGCTAGAATCTTTTTATACTCCAAGTAAGGGACAAATCTGAGGCTTTCCAAGTGTTCCAGTAAACAACCTGATCTGGACCCACCTTGAACATGACTTTCCGGAGGTTCAGGAGGTTAAAGAGTGCTTTCTCTTCCGAGCCTTTTGGAATTTAGAGTACCTGAAAGTAAAGAAAGGAGAAGTGAAACTAGTACTTTTACTGCATGCCTGCTTTTGTGTCTGGCACTGTGACAAGCACTTTACATAAGAGATTAATAGAGTTATGGGTCAGGGATGAAAATTAGTGTTCCAACTTTATATGCCTTAAAGGAAACACGAACGACATGCTCTAGGGCTGGCATCAAGCTGAAATTCCTAGGAGAGAAGGAATGATATCTCTTTCTAACTTGATCATTACTGGGAAACAACTGATGAAACTCAACCAAAATCATAATCTGCCCCATTCCACTTAATGAGCTACAAAATGGTGAGAATGGTATATGAAAACACCTTGGAAATTTTGTGAAATTTCATATAATCTATTTTAGGTCACTTTGAAAGCAGTACATTGAAATTATTTCAGAGGGCTTATATGCTTATTATGAAGGTAATAAATAGAACATAATATTCTCCCACAATTAGAGAAGTCAACTTCAGTTTTTTTTTGTTTGTTTTTTTTTTTTTGTTTTTTTTTTGAGACAGAGTCTCACTCTGTTGCCCGGGCTAGAGTGAGTGCCGTGGCGTCAGCCTAGCTCACAGCAACCTCAAACTCCTGGGCTCAAGGGATCCTCCTGTCTCAGCCTCCCGAGTAGCTGGGACTACAGGCATGTGCCACCATGCCCGGCTAATTTTTTCTATATATATTTTTAGCTGTCCATATAATTTCTTTCTATTTTTAGTAGAGATGGGGTCTCGCTCTTGCTCAGGCTGGTCTCGAACTCCTGAGCTCAAACGATCCGCCCACCTCGGCCTCCCAGAGAGCTAGGATTACAGGCGTGAGCCACCGCGCCCGGCCCAACTTCAGTTTTTTATGTGAAAGTGGCGGCTGAATCTGCTTAAAGTGTAAGCCCGTGATTTTTCATACAGTAGTGTTAAAGGAACTATTTCAGAATTTTCATGGTTCTCTTATTTAGGAAACTCTACAATCCTAGTCCCAACCTCCAAATTTTTATTGGAACATCTTTCTAAATAAGCTTTTTGCAAGTCATTAAATGAAGACAATGCAAGAATAAGGATCACTAAGTAGCATTTTTATCAACTAACATACCTTCTCCATGGGTGCTTTTTTATATTACTAAGGGACAAACTAGGCTGTCTTCTGCTGTCGTAAATAACTTCAATTCTTTTAATAAAAGAATTATTATCACATATTAGTCTTTGACCAATATTCCCTTATTTTTAAAATAATTTTAACTTTCTAATTATTCCAAATCTTATAGTCACATATCAGCTACTGACCTACTCAAACTACGTCTATAGGGCCATTTCAAAGATCCCCCATTATGGAGAAATACCCAAATGCTGATGTACACCTGCCACAGTCAGACCTGGACACTAGAACATTCAAGCACTGGACACTGTATCAAATGCAAGTCTAAAAGCTTAGGGGAGGTGTTTTAAGTTCACAAGGAAATAGGCTAAGTTGAATAAAAATTGAAAAATCTCTTAATGTGGAAATGACAGCCAGCAAAAGGGACCCATAGGTCTGCAAGGAATGGTCATGTGCAGGACACTCCAAGCTGAACTCTAAGCCCGTGACAAGTGACTGTCTTTTCATATACTCCCTGCTGTGCACACAAGTCAGGGCCAAAAAGCCAGGAGAACCGGAGACCCACAAGGGCAGCTTCCTCCTTATCAGCATAGGGTCAAATTCCTAAAGTCGTAATAGGTTTTATTAAAGCCCTCCCCGACTCCTATTATTTTAGGTTGTGATTGAAGTAGACAGAATCATCACATACTGGATCTGGAAGGGACTTCAAAGAGCACCTAGTCCAACCCCTCAGTCACAGACAAGGACAAGAGCCTTAGAGAGGGCAGGAGTGTGGGAGGCCAATAACTGTGGGCCAGGATGCAGTGGGGAGGGGCCCTGGATGTGGGGAGATGGCAGGGAGCCATCAATCCCGGAAGGATTCAGGGCCAGAGGATGCAGTCAGGCTAGGAGTGGAGAATAGAAGCCAGCCACAGGAACAAGGAGGGCCTGGCCCAGAATCATGTGGTCCAGTGGAGTTAAAATTCCTGAACAATGGAAGCAGCCAGGAGCACAGACACATCCAGACACCAAAGGCCAGAGCCAGGCTTCGTCTCAGATGTCCGGCAGGCACGGGAGAGGTCGAGGCAAGCAGCAAGAAAAAGCACAGCAGAGCAAGGCAGGTGGGTAAGAACCCAGAGATCCACAAAAGGAAAAAGGACGGTCAAGCTCACCATCAAAAGCAAGACGTCAGCCCCATTTTGTGCTACCCAGAGAGGACTTCAGAAACTAAGGTAACGGACTGAGTCGGAGGGATAGGACATGGTTCTGTGAAGATGGGATACAATTCTAGCCCAGCTAAACTGGCAGGTGTGCGTGGTAATGGGAGCACCTGCCCAAGGTGATGAGTACGGTGTTTGGGTATCAAGTAACCAGATTGCCAGGAGGGCAGATCCTAATAGAACCCAGGTGAGTCTAATGTGCTGTAAATATCAGAAACCTCAAATTAATAAGATGTGTGACTTACTCAGGTGCACAACTTGGTGTCTGCACACACATGCAGACTACAGCTTGATAATCTCAGGACGTCCTGTTTCATTTCTTATTTCCTCTCCCTTCAACTTTCAGTCATTTTGTTTGCTAATAGTCTTTCCACCACTGATCCCCAATGCATTCTAAAATTATTTTCCTGGGTAAATTCACATTTTCTATTTATTTCTCAACTTTGTTTATAAAACTGTCTAACTTAAAATGTCATTTGCTAAAGAGCCAGGGTACATATTTATTTAATATTTAATATTTAATGTTTACGCTTTTGTTGGTCTGTCTTAGTACTCTGTGTCCAACCAGAGACTCAAGAAAAAGGCATGTGATAAATTCAAATGAGCCTGTTTTCCAGCTGAGCATTTTGAATTTAAAAATTTGGAATTTTACCTAACCACACCAGACACCATCTTTTTTACCGTGTTTAAAAAAATTGAGTAAAATTCTAATTAAATGGGTTAGTTTAAATTATGAAAAGTAAAATTACATATATAGGAATTTTTAACTGAATGATTGATTTCAGGTTAATCAGTGATTAGCAGCAGAAAAGAAGATAGGTGGTTTATAAATTAAGGTATTTAATCAATGATTTATGGTTAATTTACATCACTTAAGTCCTTCCTTCAGTGTTTCACCAAAACTTTCATCTTTGAATTTCAGAATGAGAAAGCTAAACTATTATTTGAAGAAATGGGTAGAGGTGGGGGGCCAGTTGAAAACGCCAACATCTTTCTGTGTATTTCTTTTGATATTTTATCAGTAAGGTTTTAATAGTTCCACAAGAACCACATGTTGATGTTATGTGATAGTCCCAAGCAGAGCTATCAATGACTGTAACTGATGCAATAACTAAATATCAACAGTAAAAGGACCTCCACGATGGTGAAAAAGAACATCACAGAGGGGGGAAAATGAGTTGCTGGCCAACATGTAAACAAGAATTTGACTCTGTTTATTTCTTCCTTCCTTCAGATATATTGAAGAATTGCTTTGTGCCTTGTACCTCTCATGGTCCAATTTAATATCTTCCTGTTTTTTAGAAGGTAGTTTATGCAACACATTGGAATATTTCCAGGAAAAGAACGGGAGAGAAACAGAAAGATAGGGAAGGAGAGAGAGAGTTTGAGGGAGAAAGAAAAAAGAAAAGAAAGAAAAGAGAGAGAGAGAGAGAGAGAAAAGAAAGAAAAGCAAGGAAAAAAATAAATACAGAAAGAAAGAAAGCAAGAAAAGAAAGAAAGGAAGTTAGTTAGTTCACAGAAATAGGAGGCTCAGTACATTACAATGCCTTTGGCAAAAGCTTTCCAAGGCCCCACTCCTGTCTCAACTTCCATTTATTTTTCATTGATAAATGTTGCCAAAATAGTTATTCTTAAGAATGAAGATCTGTATTTTGCCCCAAGATCAATATATCGGAGAAAGAGCAGTACAAATTTCCTTGAAGTCCTATGTTTATTTTCAGCCCTGACTTGATCTTTTTCAGAGACTATAAAGCCAATTGAGAGAACTTCTGAGGCTCCATAACAAAAGACCCATCACTTTACAAACTGCCTGGGCCTCTCGGTGGCACGCCCTGCAGTGCTGCTGCTCGGGCACGTTTCCACAAATTGTGAAATAAAGGAAGATGATTGGGAAGACAAGGGTGTGAGTCCCATGTCTGGTTGTCATGTGTTGCATCAAGCCAAAGAATCTGCCAAGACCCCTTCTGTGTAAGGACAGAGACAGACAGCGCCTCCTGCTTCAGTCTGCACTCGGTTACTACTACCGATTCTTGGAGTGCATAACCACCTCCAACTCAGACTCTTCTCAGGTTTGCTTAGGAAGATTTCTAAGCTTCACCCCTTTACTCTATGAAATCTAAATGTGAAAATTCCCAAGCTACCCTTATTTCTCACCTATAAAATGTACCCACATGTCAGCCGTGTGTTGTGTCAATGCTTCTCTGTCTGTTTCTGGGTGAGTCTGTGTATTTGACCTGGAGATGTCTGTCCGTCTACCTCAGCATTGCCCAGGGTGGTCTCAGCGGGCAGGAACTGGATCTCTATTCAGATACATCTTGCTTTTTAAACATCCAGTATGTAAAAGTGCCAACCAAAATAAATCTTTGCACCGGAAGACATCGTGGAGATCACTTTGTCTTAATACCTCATTTTATAGATTTGTTTGTTCATTCATCTAACATATATTTATTAATCCCAGAATTTCCCAAAGACTTTAAAGACTTGCTCAGAGAAAATTATATATGTTGCTCTGTGTTCACAGAAATTTAAAGAGTGAAAAAATTTTCATTGTTTTTTTTTTAACTCTAATGTTGAAAAGTGATTATTGGTATTTCCAAGCCAAAGTATTAATAAATGTTGGAAATGTTCATTCTTAGTTCTCCAATATCACTCATTAAAAGGCTTCCTACATTCTTTCTCTTTTTTTAAGCTCATCAGAGTTCCTATTCCCAATCTCTTTTTTTTTTCCTCAGTAGCAAAATGATTATGGAATTAATCATATAGACCAGGAGCAGCAAACTTTTTGTAATGGGCTGGATATTTTAGGCTTGCAGATCATACAATCTGTCTTACTCAACTCTGCCATTGTAACTCAGAAGCAATCATAGACAATAAGTAAACAAATAGACTGTGGTTATGTTCCAATAAAACTTTATTTACAAAAATAGGTTGAGGGTCATGCATGGCCCATGGGCTGTAGTTTGCTGACTCCTGACATAGACTATTACCTGGGTGTGATTACCAGCTAACTTATCATCTTTCCCAGAAGATAAATTGCCTTTTATCCAATTATAATTCCTATCTCTTGATGAAATCCTTTAAGACATTGCTCCTTAATAGAACTTTCTGCCATGATAGCAATGTTCTATATCTCTACTGTCCAATATGATCACTACTAGCCACATGTGGCTATTGGACATTGAAATGTGGCTAGTGTGATCGAGAAACTGAATTTTAAATTTTATCTAATTTTTATTAATTTTAATTTAAGTAGCCACATGTGGCCAGTGGCTACCATGTTGAACAATGCAATTTAAGGAGTGATGAAGTCCATCAGGCACTCTATTAGACAGACCCCAAATACTAGGGGCTCTACTGCCCCCTCAGACCGCAATGTGTAAGTAGTTACCTATACCAGTATCCTGTATCCAGTCCTGGGCATTCTTTTTTTTCACAAAAAAGCAGTCTTCTTTTTCACAAAATAATGCTTTTAGATAAATTTCCCAGTATACAAGTATAATTTAATTGATAAACCTTGTATTTATAACCAAACTTTTGGGAATTCATAGATTGGATTAAATATGTGACATCTTAATTTCTCTTTATTTAGCACTATATTAAATTTGAATTAATAAACAAATTGCACCCACAACCGTAAGAGCTGAGGATGTATCGCTGCCTTCAATGTGCTTACTACCCATCTAAAAATACAGGCACAAAAACAAATCAATATACTACAATGTCATAAATTCCTTAGTAAGGATATATATTAATATTTCATTAATGGGAACACCAAATAACTAAACTTCCTGGGAATGGATGATTCAAAGACTGAAAAATAAAAGGAGCAGGAGACATTTGAGCTGAGCATTGACCAGGAACAGGGAGGAAAAGCATTTCAAGAAAAGGGAACAGCATTAGCAAAGTCATGTAAGTGGGTAATGCATTCCAGTTTGGGGAAATGGTGAGTACTCTGATATGATAAGAATATAGGGACGCAGGGGAGGAATGTCTAGAGATAAATTCAGAAAGGTAGGTTAGAACCAAATTGAAAAGGTCATTGTATGTTCGGAAAATCTCTTACGGGCACTAAGGAGTCATCATAGGTTTTAGGATGGGGTGAGGAGTGACATAGTTGAGATCTTTGTTATAATTCTGGCAGCAGCATGGGAGACAGTTTGGAAAGACTGGAGACAGGGAATGTGCAAATAAAAGCTTTGTATGAATTTTTAGTGCTGAAGATAAAAAAGATTAAGATCATTACATCCCTGGATTAATGACCACGAATGTTACCCCAAAACTTGGTAAAACATAGATCAGAGGTCACAAGCTGTAGGTCATCCGATCATATTTAGCCCACAGATGTATCTTGCTTGTTTTACAACTTTCTTTTAATATTTTGACGTGGCTGCCAATATTTATATATCAGAGGATTGTACATGAAAATACAGAATTCTTTTTAGAATGTATGTTTTATTTTAAAAATCATAAGATTGCCCTACACTGGGCCGTATTTCATCCTAGCAACTGTATTTCATCCCAGCAACTGTATTTCATCCCAGTTTGCTGCTGGGTGAGAGCAGCCACTCTTTGCTTACAGAGCAGCGACTGTCCCACCACTTCCTGTTACTGGGCTTCTAGTCAGTTTCACTGGCTTATAACACCTGCCCCACCCTGAAGGCATTTGAGGTTTTTACCCCAACTTAAGATAGGTGATTTGGTTGAAAGTTTAAAATTTCATTTGGCTTCAGAAATTTCCTCTGTGACTATCATCTTCAGCAATGCCTACTATATTTTTATTCCAACTACAATGGGACTTTAAAATGTTACTTTCTTTAAAATATTCAATATTTTCAAGCTTTTCATTAGACTTAGGCATATCCATACTTCTTGAATAGCTTCATTTTAAGAATTTAGAAGAAAAGATAAACTAAAGAATCAGCAAATAGATATTGCACCTTAGCCCTAAGAAGTTGTGCTGCTTCTCCAGTTGGACCTCATTTAATTGGAAAGTCTTAAGCACAACTAGCTTTCTCAAGATGACTTACACCAAATATCTATGCATTCCATCTTCCTTGTGACCTATGGCAAGTACAGAAAGAGAGTTGTCATGACTAGGCCAATCCTGAAGGGCTTGGTGTTAGCTAGAAGAGCCTCCGGTTGTTTTAAACATCTGATAAACTCATGCATTTTGAGATAATACTTCTAGTTAGAGGTGAGAGGTTTTTAACTGCTTACTAGCAACAAGGATACAAATAATTAGCAATACGGCTGGGCACGGTGGCTCACGCCTGTAATCCTAGCACTCTGGGAGGCCGAGGCGGGTGAATCGCTCGAGGTCAGGAGTTCAAGACCAGCCTGAGCAAGAGCGAGACCCCATGTCTACTAAAAATAGAAAGAAATTATATAGACAACTAAAAATATATATAGAAAAAATTAGCCAGGCATGGTGGCACATGCCTGTAGTCCCAGCTACTCGGGAGGCTGAAGCAGGAGGATTGCTTGAGCCCAGGAGTCTGAGGTTGCTGTGAGCTAGGCTGACGCCACAGCACTCTAGCCTGGGCGACACAGTGAGACTCTGTCTCAAAACAAAATAAAAAACAAATAAAAATAAAAATAATTAGCAATATTAGTATAGGTCCAATTGGAATTGATTGTAACCTAGAGGAGTTGTGTTATAGCAAGTCCTTGACTGTTTAGATGCTGTAGGTTTGTCAACTTGCTGCTTGCCAAATATCAAGGCGTACACATATGACAGTCGGTGACTGGTGGTGTACTTTCCTCTTGATTTGTTAAAGCTGTGATTATACATGTTCACGTGTTCCTTTTGGACTCTTACTATTGTACGAAACATTGGGTAAGAGTGAGATGTGTTTCTTATGTGTTGGTATAAAGCCTCTATGATCTCAACAGAAACCACATTTGCTTTCTAAGAGGCATGTATTCATTTGAAGTTTCATAAACTGGGAAGGAGATGAAGCTGCAAAACCATGAGTAATTTTCATTGTGGTTATATTACCCTGGGGACAGGAGGGCAAGAAGGGTTTATGAGGAACCATTTTCTCCCTGCCTTCTACCAAGAGTGTAGGATGTCCTACTCTCCTAGTTTTAAACATGGGGATAGGGTTAGAGGACAGAAATTATTTCACTGTGTGGATTCCTATCCTGGAACCACAGGTAATTGCAATACTTAAATCCTAGATCCTACCCATAGGCCAAATTTTGCCAGACATGACTCTCTCAAGCTCTTCAGTTCTACAAATACCATTCCAATGCACTTAGGAAAACCCCACAGAGCTGCTGAGCTCTAGAAGGACCAGCACTGAGATAGCTGTCTCTACTCCAGGCTCAGAACTGTGATCCCCTATGGCTGCGGTCCCCAACCCCTGGGCCCCTGGGCCGTGGACTGGTACAGGTCCATGGACTGTTAGGAACAGGGGCACACAGCAGAAGGAGAGCCAGCTATGCTTCATCTGTATTTACAGCCATTCCCCATGGCTCACATCACTGCCTGAGCTCCACCTCCTTTCAGATCAGTAGCAACATGAGATTCTCATAGGAGCACGGACCCTACTGTAATCTGCACATGAAGGGATCTAGGCTGAACACTCCTTATTAGAATCTAATGATCTAATGCCTGATGATCTGAGGTGGAGCTGAGCCCATGATGCTAGTGCTGGGGAGCGGCTGCAATTACAGATTATCATTAGCAGAAAAGTTTGACTGCACAATAAATGTAATGCACTTGAATAATCCCGAAACCATCCCCCTCTCCCCCATTCTGTGGAAAAATTGTTCACCATGAAATCAGTCCCTGGTGCCAAAAATGTTGGGGACTGCTGCCTTTTGGTTCTCCCTGAGCTGCTGAGACTAAGCAGACCATAGGGGGAAGTAGGTCATTTTTCTAGCTGATGCTAAAAATTACTCCTTCATCAGCTTGACTAGCTAAGCTAAAGCAGCCAATCAAATATTCAGAATAAAATTCTTGCCAAGGCAGGTAGCCAAAGAGGAAAAAAAAAAAAAAAAAAAAAAAAAGAGTTGGAAGACCAGGGCTGCATCCTTGAGCCATAAGCCTAATTCCACAAGCCTAATTCTACCTAGGAACCTTAGAAGTTTCTAGATCAATGCACAGAACTATAGCATCTATGTTGTCAAAACACCTGCTTTCCATGCTTGGTAAGTTCTTTTTCACTCCAAAGGAAAAAATAAAAAGCTGAGCATGGTGGTGGGAGCCTGTAGTCCCAGCTACTCGGGAGACTGAGGCAGGAGGATTGCTTGAGCCCAGGAGTTCAAATCCAGCCTGGGAAACATAGCAAGACCCCTTCACTAAAAAAACAAACAAATCCTCCCTCTATCCACACTTCTATGCTTAAGAACCTCAGTGTTGCCTAAGCAAATTCACTTTCCCTGCTCACAGGGAGCCCATACCAAGACTCTGCTTTGGAATGATTTCCATGAATCAGGACAATTTGATGTAGCATTTTGACTCAGAGGATGTTTGGGTATAGGTATCTTATATCAGCCATGTTGAGGCATACCGTCAAAAAGTCCTCAAGCATAGCTTTTAATTCTGAACAATAAGCATCGTTTACTCTGTCCTCAACCTATTATGGAAGACATTCTACTTTGTTCATTTCAGTGTTATATGGATTTTGGGAGGACATACAATATAAACTCTCCTAACCAACTTCCACTCAGCAAACTTGCCAAATGAATGAACATCCTCCATTCCCTCTCTAAACCTTCCTGGCTGCTGTCCCCAGCACACTGAATGCTCAGATGACCAGGCCTGCTGCATGCTTACCAAGAGCCAGTTGCATTTGTCCTCCAACCTGTTGTACCAATTGTGTTTATTTTAATTATATAAGTTAACTTAATAAAACATTTTAAATATAAGCATGAAGAGAAAGAGTTATTTCTATGAAACGAAGTGGAATGTTTGGAAAGACTTCATAAAAGCAAGCTGCAAGAAGCAATTCAATTAAACTAGGTGAACAACTGCAAAACAACTGCAAAAGATTGTGCAATGGTGGAGTGTTCATAAGAATTTAGAGGGGTTCCATATTGCTTCATGAAAATCTTTAAATTTTTCTCTCCTTTTTAAATAAAATAAAACCACATTTTGGGATTATGGGTGTCCCTTTAGGTAAGAAACACCAAGTAGAACTTTAATCAGCAAATCTACACTCAATGAAAAGCTTTGCCTCTGTATCAAAAGATGGGTGAATGAATGTACATTTATATGTTTTAAGTTAAAATAAAATGTTTAAGATAGGTATGTTATCACTTTTATGATCCTGGCTTTTACCACTTTTTTCAATTTATCAACCAACTACAAATGTCAGCTACCTTAGATAAGAGGACTTCTAAATGTATTATATTCATAATAATTTTATTTTAAATAAAGGTTTTTAAAGTTTTTATAACTATGTTAGCTTTTCTGAGGATATCAGTCCCTGTACCCATAATGATACTATTGCGTTTTATTATATTAAGTAAAACATATATGACTAGGAGTGCTCAAAAAAGTGTTGGAAACTTAAAAGAGACTTTTCTGCATTGTTAGGAACTGAGAAAAGGTAATAACACGATGACTAAAAGATTCCGTCTTCCACATCCTAAACTTTCAAGGGTTAATTGGAGAATTCCGAGTACAGACCACTCGGATACAAGTGAAGTCTCTGAAACTGTTAGACGTTTGGTTTGCAAGGACTGCTGGCCCTTCCTGAAACGTATGCATGTTACATGCATTTGGAATGCCTGCGATGCTAAAGCCCTGGCCTACTTGCCACATTTCCTGTGATTCACCCTCACTGTATTCGCAGCCTACACTCAGAATGATGCTCAAGAATGAGGGTGTGTCTTTATAACTATATACCAAGTAATAACTTAGTAACTTTTTTCTTTACCATCTTAACCATTTTTAAGTGTGCAATTCAGTGGCATTCACAATATTGTATAACCTCACCGCTATCTGTTTCCAGAATTTTTCATCATCCCAAACAGAAACTCTATACCCAAGAAACAATAACATCCCCTCTTTCCCCCATTCAACTTTTTGTCTCTGTGAATTTGCCTATTCTGTGCATGGAATCATACAATATTAATATTTATCAATTTGTGTCCGGCTTATTTCACTTAGCATAATGTTTTCAAGGCTTATTGATGTTGTAGCATGTACTAGAATGTCATTCCTTTTTATGACTGAATAATATTCTATTGTATGTATATGCCACATTTTGTTTATCCATTCATCTTTGATGGACACTTGGGTTGTTGCCTTGTAACATTTTTAAGAGTTGAAACTTTTATGATTTATATCGTTTTGTTGTGTTTTTTAGGCAACATCACATTGTCATCAAAATGTTCACACTAAAAATAAAAATCCCTAGGTAAAAGTGGCTGAGTCAAAGCAGCCACAGTCACAGCCCCAGATACAATGATGAAAGATGTGTTATGGGCTGAATTGGTCCCCCCAAGACTCATAGGTTGAAGTCCCAACCCCCAGTAGCTCAGAATGTAACTATATTTGGAAATACTGCCTTTAAAGAGATAACTAAATTAAAATGAGGTTCTCAGGGTGGGCCCTAACCCAATAGGACTGGTGTCCTTACAAGAAGAGATTATGACACAGAGATGTACAGAAGGAAGACCCTGTGAGGGAACAGTGAGGAGGTGGCCTTGTACAAGCCCAGAGGAGAAGACTCACCTCAGAAGAAACCAATTGTCCCAAACCTTGATCTCAGACTTCTAGCCTCCAGAATTATGAGGAAAATAAATTTCTGTTGTTTAAGCCACCCAGTGTGTGATAACTTTTCATGTCAGCCCTAAGAGACCATGTAGCTCAAGTTGGACTGGTATGACTTTGCACCACCATGACCTTGAAGGTTCATGGTTGTGAAATCCTTGCTCCCTCTTGAGGCCTTTCCAGATCCCTTCAGTCAAGAAGATTTTCTCTTCATTCATTCTGCAGTGCCAGGCCCTTGGAGTAATGAGTGAAAAATAAATACATACATAAAGATCTCTGAGCTCCATGTGTTTACATTCTAGTCAGGGCTAATAGATGAGATGGTGGAGACACATGAAAAACAATAAGCATAATAACCAAGTAAATAACATTATATGTTAGAAGACAATAAATGTCATGGAACAATTAGAAGAGAAGAAGGGGGATTGGTAGTGGGGAAGGCAGAACAATTGTAATTTTAGATGGAGAAGCCAGGATAGGTTTCCTTGAGAAAATGGCATTGGAGCAAAAACATCAAAGAGATGGGAAAGTGAGCAATGAAGATATTTGGAAGAAGAGAGATCCAGACAGAAGGAGCAGCCAATGGAAAGGCCAGAAAGACAGAGTCTGCCTGAAATAGTCAAGGATCTGGAGGAAGATCTGTGGCTTGAACAGCACAAGCCATTTGAAGAAGGGGAGGAGATGAAAACAGAGAGGAAACAGGACTGGGGAGACATTTTAAGGACTTTGACTTTTTTTATGAGTAAAATGGGGAGTTGTTGCAAAGTTTTGAGCAAAACAGTGATGGAATCTTATGTAAAATTTTAAAAAGACCACTCTGGATACTGTGTTGTAGGCTGGGTGGGCAAGAGGATAAATGGGGAGACCCACTAGGAGGCTATTGCAATAATCCAGGCAACAGATGATGGAGTTAGGGTGGTTCATACAAGGACAGTAGCAGTGGTGAAAAGAGGTCTGGTTCTATACGTAACTTGAAGGGAGACCCAATAGAGTTCAGTGACTTGATGCATTAATAGAATGTGAGAAAAGTAAGAGTAGTCAAGAACGACTCCAAGGTTTTTGGACTCAGTGTATCAAAGGACTGAGGTGGCCATCACATGAGATATGCCAGAGTGCAGATGGTCCAGGTTTAGAAGGTATGGAGTGGCAGTGGGAGGGTTAGGAGTTCCATTCTGGACATGCTGAGTTTGAGATGTCTACTAAACACCCAAGTGGAAATGTTAAGTAGGCCACTGATTACAATGATCTTGAGTTCAGAGAAGGAATAGCAATATGAATACAACAGTGTTTAGCATAAGATGATATTTAAAGCCAGGAAACCAGAGGAGACCACCAAGGAAGTGAGTACAGATAGAGAGAGAAAGACCACCAAGGAGTAAGCCTTGGGGCACTCCAACATTAAGACACTGTCTTTACCCAATTCCCTTCTTGATGCCATTTATAATTATCTCTAATAAATTATGCATTTACTACATCTGCATTATATGAATAATTGTCTATATTATACTTTTCCAACTAGACTATAAACTTGTAGACTTTAAGAACATCTAAATATCTTCTTTTCCTTAGAATAGTAACATTACACAGAATAGGTACTAAATAAATGTTTGCTGAATTTTGCTGTCCTTAATTTCTCATTTTTCTTTCTCTCTCATAACACACACATAAACACATATACACATGCATACACACACAAAGGAAGCTGCAACACTTCCTAACTATGCAATTATGCAATTTGGGGCAACTTATTTAACCATTTTATCCTTTTTTGTTGTTGTTCAACACATGCTTTGAGGATTAAATGAGATACTAAATATAAATTCATGTTAACTAGTAAGTAAAATGTAAGCTTCCTCTCCTCTCTTCTCCTCTCCTTCAAAGCTATATTTGGAGCTGACTTTAATTTCATTAATATATTTTTTTAAATTTTATGGGCAAAAAAGGAAAAAGACGAACGAATAAAGCAGTGTTTACCAAGACGAGCAATTCTCTTAGATATGTTCCTAGTCAAATGTTTTGGAAACATTGAACATCACATTGGCCTCAAGAAATTCTTACCGTCAGCTGGTTGCTGTGGCTCACACCTGTAATCCCAGAACTCTGGAAGGCCAAGGCGGTGGATTGCTCAAGGTCAGGAGTTCAAGACCAGCCTGAGCAAGAGCGAGACTCCCGTCTCTACTAAAAATAGAAAGAAATTATCTGGACAACTAAAAATATATATGGAAAAAATTAGCCAGGCATGGTGGTGCATGCCTGTAGTCCCAGCTACTCAGGAGGCTGAGGCAGTAGGATAGCTTAAACCGAGGAGTTTGAGGTTGCTGTGAGCTAGGCTGACGCCATGGCACTCTAGCCTGGGCAACAAAGCAAGACTCTGTCTCAAAAAAAAAAAAAAAAAAGAAAGAAATCCTTAATGCCTGTTAGGATAAAGCCTCTAAGTCATTAGAGAAGAAACTGTTCATCCCAGGATATTTCATATTGATTAACATTCTAAGGAAGTTTTGACAAGGATAGCTTTAGGGAACCCCATAGACTTAATGACCCTCTTGCACACAAAGTACAGTTGTCCACAGGTGTCTGCAAAGGACTGGTTCTGGGACTGCCACCTCAGATACCAAAATCCATGGATGTTCATATTTCTTTTGTAAAATGTCATAATATTTCCATATAACCTATGCACATCCTCTTGTATACTTTAAATCATCTCTAAATTATTTATGATACCTAATACAATGTAAATGCTATGTAAATAGTTGTTATACTATATTATTTGGGGAATGATAATGGGGAAAAGTCTGTACAGTTGAGTACAGGTACAACCATCTATTTTTTTTTTTTCAAATATTTTCAATCTACAGTTGGTTGAGTCCACAGATGCAGAACTCACAGACACAGAGAGCCAACTCTGTCTCCTCCAGTATCTTCTTCCAGTTCTGCTAGGGATGATGTCAAAGATGCCATGAGATGGGGATGCCACAAAGTGATGATTTCAGGGTGATGCTCCCTAGATTACCTGTGGTCGTTCCGATTTTATAGTCTGAATCTTGGCCAGGTCTTGCATGAGACCACAAGTTTCAAAAATATGGTCACTATAGCAACAGAAAAAGCAGGTGCAAAATACACCTAATCTAAGAAGAATTTATGAGTAAATGGTAGCATCCTTTGCAGCTACTGACTATTGTTTCTGGTTATGATTGTTGCATGCATACTTAGCTTCCCTCTTTCTAAGCTTTATTTATCTTCAGCTAGAAAATAGGATGCCAGAGTCCTCTTTAATCCCCTCATACCTTTTACCCTCTGAACTCAGGGTCCCTAGATTCTTTGAGAAGGTCTCATATTCACAAGGTTATACAAATGCATAAACTTTAGAGTGTTTTATTAAAAAGTATACTACTTATGTTAGCACAGTATTTTTGAAAGCTGAGTAAGTAGGAAGTTTTCTGCAGTAAAAGCCACAATAATCTTTGTGCAATCCATTAGTAAAAAGAGACTTCTCCTTGTCTCTTCTTTGCATTTAGAGAAGAGGCTGCTTAGGGGGGTAAAAATAGCAAAAGGCCAAGAGAATGGCGTGATAAATCCCAGAAAGAACAGTTATAAGATGACAGGGTCTTTTTTGTGGGGGAGGAGGAGACTTTGAATGAAATAGGGGGAAGATGAGGAACTATGGACATATTTAAAGAAAGAAAATAATAACATAAAGCCTTAGACCTACAGGAGAATTTGCAGATTAGCTCACAGTGGCCTCAAATTGTAGATGAGTGTAAATTGAGGTCAGTGAGGTAAGTGTGCCAACCCAGGGTCACCTTTTCTGGGTCATCTTTTTATCAGCCCTGGCTATCTACCAATGCAGGGCTATCTTTTCTAGTATAGGTCACCTATGGAGAATAGTTTTAGAAGTATAGAAAGACAATTTGCTGCTCTGGTTTAAAGATGATTTTTAAATGCATGTGTGTGTGTGAGTGTGTGTGTGCTACAGCATTAGGCCTGTTAAAACGTAAGTATATCTGGGAAGAACAATGTAGTTTTTGAAGGCATTATTTGTCATGAAGACTTAGTGAATTAATTTATCTTAATTAATTGTTAAGAGTAAACTTGGGTAAATTAGAGGAAAGAATAATAATTAGATCACCTTTTTCTTGACGAATTTGAACTGGACATTATGTAAATACACAAAAATCCAAATAATCCAGAGAGTTACCTAGGAATATTTTCCCTGCTGAGGACAGAGACCGATGAGAATGCCAAGACACCACCTCAAAGGGACAAGTACTCTGCCCAAAAGAAAGAGCTAGAGACTTCCTGCAGGGTGTGGCTTGGTCTTTTCCATTCTATAAACTATAAAAATAAGCACACAAGTGGAAAGGATCTGGATTTAGATAAAGGAACTTGCCCTACAACAATAAACATCCCCATCACACGTTAGCATAAAGGTTAAGACCAAGAGTTGGAATTAGACCAACCTGGATTTGAATCCTGATTTTGTCAGAGTAGGTAGTGAGTTAGGTATGAGCAAGGGAGGAGGGAATGGAAAAGTCAACTGCTAGAAAGAACAAACAGCCCTCGAACGAACAGACCTAAGGAAAGGAAAAGAGCCATTAATTTCCCAGTGTCGCACAGGTACAAAGTGGCCTTTCCCCCACTATAGCACAATTGTGAAAAATTAACATTGTGGTTTTGACACCCCCTCCTTGTGTGAAAAACAGGAGAACTATGAGTAAGACCAGAATGAACACCGACCGCCCAACCTTCTTTGACTTCGACAAATAAAAACAGCAACTACTGGGGTTGGGCAGTTGCTCTTTGGAGCCTGCCCACTCCCTTTCTTGGGAGGGCACTTTTGCTTCTGCACGAGCCTTTCCTAAGCCTGTCTGCTTTCACTCGATAAACCTGCCACTATCGCTCCATTGGTCGTGTGCACATCCTGCAATTCCTTTCTGCGACTTTAGCAAGAACCCCTATGCCTGTGACAATGCTGGCCCCTAACTGAGAGACCTTAAACAATCTACTTATTAGCTCTAAACCTCATTTGTCTCCACTGCAGAACAGGAATTAAAATTTCTACTTTTTAGGGTCCATTTGAGAACTGAGATAATGAATACAAAGTGCTAATCACAGGAACAGGCAGAGAGCAAGTGCTCCGTAAGTAGGAGCTATCCTGACTAACCAGAGGTTTGTGTCCATGAGGGCCCACAAGAGAAGCCACCAGTAGGAGATAATATGTACATCAGTGATTGATACATATGTGTGTAAGGGATTGGCTCACATGATGGTGGGGGCTGGCGAGGCAAGTCAAAAATCCACAGGGCGGGCCCTCGGGAAACGCAGGCTGAAAGCCCTCAGGCAGGAACACAGGCAGAGTTTCTTTGTCCTCAGGGAAACCTCAGTTACGTTCTTAATGCCTTTCACCTGATTGGATCAGGCCACGCAAATGATCTAAAATCACCTCCTTTACATATAGTCAACTGATTATGGACTTTAATCATGTCTACAAAATGCTTTCACTGCAACACCTAGATTAATGTGTGATTGAATAAAATTGGATGCTATAACCCAGCCAAGTTAGCACATAAAACTGACCATGACAAGGCTGAGTGAAGCTGAACAATCCATGGTTGTAAAAACTGCAAATTAAGTGATCTACTCTAGAACTTTATTTATGCAACATTAACTGAGCCCTACACAATGCCAGGCACTGTGGCAGCTACAGGTTGCAAAAATGAATAACCAAAAGTCCCTGTCCTGGATGAGCACAAAGTCTCATAGCAGAGACAAATGTATAAACTGTCATAATAAATTATGGCAAAGTAGTGGTAATTTACATAATGTAGTTAGACCCACAGAGAAAGGAGCAGATAAAAATATAAAGACACCCAAAGAACTTTATTCAAGGATTTGAAATAAATTGACCCTTCAGGGAAAGAGCCAGTAGAGATTTATCCAGGAGATAATATGCAAAAAAGCTCTCCCTGGGAAAGAATGGCGAAGTCAGGGTCGCCACTGGGAAAGTGTGTTGGGGTAGAGGAACACATTACAGAAGTTAAGATATGTTTGCTTCTATTTCCTTCTTTGTCATTTATAGATTTAAAGAAAAAGACTCCAGAGCAGAGTATTGGGGAAAAGAAGACAGACTAAATCTATGACCAAATCCATTTTGGATAATTGACTAGAACCTTTAATTATAACAGTTTGTATTTATAGGGCACCCGTCTCTAAAAGCACTGGATTATTATCATGTTAGTATATTTAAATCAAACTGTCAGGTCTCCAAGAGGTATACTTATCTTCCATAAGAAAAAAATAATTATGTTTAATAGTTATTTTTTGTAAAGAAGTATTTAGCATATATACAGTTTTCAACTTCAATAACATGCCTTGCTTTTTTTTCTTATTGCAAAAGCCATATATATTCATTGTGGAAAATTTATTGACAAGCAAAAAGAAGAAAATAAAATTACCCTAATTTCACCTTCCTAAAATAGTTACTGTTAATATTTTTGTGCATGTTCTTCCCACATTTTCTCTAGGCATGTAAATTTACGTTATTGGTTATTAAATATATGAACACATTAAGTATATTTTGTACCTGTTCTCTTTTTTTGAGACTATACCATTAACATCCTTCAATGACTTCATCATGTAGTCTTCTATAAAATCATTTTTAATGGCTGTATAGTGTTCCATTAACGAAATATTCTGTATCCAATTTCCTACTTTGGGGACATTTTGATGGGTTCCAGTTTTTCACTACTAAGACAAGGCTGCCATTATAGCCAGATTTTTGCAAAACATCTTGATTATTTTTCTAAAATATATTTCACAAGTATATTTGTAGAGTCAACGAATATGCAAAAAAAACTTAGATTTTTGCCAACTATTGCCACACTGCTTCAGAAAAGTGCTAATTTACATTCTCATCAGCAGCAAGTGAGTAAACTTTTCTCACACCTTCTTTATTTCAATCTTTGCCATTTATATAGGCCAAAAAATGCATTTTCTTCAAAATTTTTATTTCTTGGATAATTAATGCATTTTTCATGTTCATGGCCAATTTGCTTCTTGTTCTGTGAATTACCTATTCTAGTCCTTATTTATAAGGTTGATCACATATACCCATCAGCTGGTTGTTAAAGTGATCATCTCTGATAACATTTATTTATTTGTGAATTGCATAAATATATCTCAATCAATAGTTAATATCTCATTAAACAATACACACTTAAGAACAAGTTGATTTTTAATGACAGCAAACATAAATTAATGTTTTAAATAGACTTCTACATAATTTCAAATATATTAGACTAACTTTTGCTAACTCTGATTACATTATCATTTTCTTTAACCTCATAGTGGATCTGAAGAACTTATACTATGAGTGGAAGTTTTAAACTCTACCATTGTCTAGTTGCTCATTTTTATTTGTATTATTTACATCGTCTTCAATTTATGGTTTCTTTGTAGGACTCTGTTGAAGGCACTTGTCCTTTTTGTGAGGATTGATCAACATAACTGGCATGCATAAGCTGTGATACTTCACAATTCACAGAAAACAAATAAGTAAGGTCATGCCAATCAACCTTTTATGTTGTGGAACGTCAAGTTGCTTCACATACCACATGTGACACGTGGTGTCTGACATGCAGACCAAGTCAGGGCACTGTTGTCCATCCCTCTACTGAATTTCCCCTAACGTAAGAAGCCATATATTTACAACAATGTATTTATATATGACTAAGCAGTAAAGAATGCTACCAATTTAACTATGGAACAATGGATTCTTGTCACTCAGAATTTGTCTTACACTGATTGAAAGAGCTCTTATACCTATATAAAAAGGAAACTATAAAGACAACAAATAGATTAAGGGAATCCAGAAACATTCAGAGTCCAATCCTTTAGAATGACTTTTAGACTTAGAGTCGTCAGTGCTCATGTTTTTCTATGCAATATGGTACTCCATTTCATCATGCTATTGGTGATACAGCGTACCTTGAGAGAGTGCTTCTGAATATTTATCCAAGATGCTGCCATCATGCTGCAAGTTCCTATGGGCATGTGCAGGTAGTAACAGCCCATCAGAAATGCTATCTGGCCAAAAATAATTGTAAGACATAGACCAACTATAGAGATTTTAGAATAAGAGAAAACAATGTGCATTACAGACAGAAAATAAATAGTATTAAAAACTAGTTTAGTAAAGCTTAATGCTATTCTTATATTTTGATTTTAAAAATGAATGCAAGTAGAAGTTTTAATATTTTCTGTCTGCTTGTCTCATTTTGGAGACCACTGATTTATAGGCTAAGTCTAAACGTCTTGGCAATCTGTACGTAATCTGACTTCCCAACCTCATTTCCTTATATACTCCACCTGCCCTATGCTTTAATTACACCAAATATCTCACTATTCTTTAAACAAGCTGGATGTTTTACACTTTTGTACTTCTCTACATAAGATGGCCTTCTTCCCTTTAATCACCCACACTCTTCTCCTAGTGAGCTCTTATGCATCTTTCCAAGGACTACTCCTTGTCCAATGCCTCTCACTCTTAGGCAGAATTAGTCACCCCTTTCTCACTGGGCCTGTAGAACATTTACATATCTCAGTGCCATAAGCTTTCCTTTTGTTTCATAACAATTTTTTTCACCTGTCTTTTTCTCAATCCAGTTAATGAATTCTTTGGAATTTCATTGCCAAGCTAGGCCATGAAGAGGAGAAAACATGCGAGCCACATTTATATCCCCAAAAGCAAAAAGATGCTACATTGTCGATGCTCAACAAATGCTTTCTGAACATCAATTTAACTTTCACTACTACATTCATTAATTAATTTTGTTAACAAATGATAACATGGATCCCCAGTAGATTAAAAAGTACTCAATATAATTTTTCTAAAATTCAAAAACCATTTTTTTCTATAGATTTAGAATGTTAATCACAGAAATATTGTTACCAACAGCAGGTGGATGGAAAACTGGATAGGAATGTTTCAACATCTTGCTGAGTTCAATAACTTAATTCAACTCACATTTATTGAAAACTTATTCCATGCCACTCACATAGTTAAGTAAAATAATATCAGCCCTCAAAGAGCCGTTTTCTGGAGAGGTTTTAAATAGACTTAAGATTAAAACTATAAATTTTGTAAACATTTTTGTCATAGTCCATCCAAGCTGCTATAAGAAAATACTTTAGACTGGGAAATTAATAAACAGTATATATTTATTGCTCATAGTTCTGGAGGCTGGGAAGTCCAAGATCAAGGTGCCAGCAGATTTGGTGTCTGGTGGGGGCTCATTCTCTGCCTCATAGATGGGACCTCAAGGCTGCAGCCTTCCATGGCAGAAAGACCAAAGACTTTCTCAAGTATCCTTTATAAGGAGACTAATCCCATTTATGAAGGTGGGGCTCTCTTGACCTAATCACCTCTCAAAAGCCAGGCCTCTTAATACCATTACCTTGGGAGTTAAGTTTCAGCATTACCTTGGGAGTTAAGTTTCAGCATATGGATTTTGGAGAAGAAACACAAATATTCAGACTATACCAATATTTAAATGTGTATTGTGTAAAACCCAATTGTCACCTCCTGATATTTTGCATCATTTACTCTGCTCGACCTTATTAGTCCTGGCTGTTCAAACGTTCCCCTCCAACCATCACACCAGAGCCTTTAAGCTTGCAGCTTCCTCTGCCTGGAATGCTCTTTCCCCAGATTTTCACACACCTGATTCCCTCACTTGATCAAAAAACAATGTCCCATCACCCTGCATCCCCTTACCCTGCTTTATTTTCCTTCATAGCACTTTTTACTACCAGCCATAAAATTAGATATCAATTTGATTGTTGTTTTCATTGACTATCTCCCCAATTAGTATGTGAGCACAATAAGGACAGGAACTTTCTGTAGTTTGCTGCCATTTTCCTAGCTCCTAACACTGTATGTGCTTAACAAATAAACGAACACATGCATGTCTGTTTAGCTCCAAACAGAAGAGAGATTTTAAGCCAGTAATTTCAAATTTTTGAAAAAGACTTAAAGAAAATTTGCCTGATCTTCTCACGGATTGGCTGAATTTATTGTTTCCAATATAACAAACTTCTGACACCTCTTCCCATAATAGTTAGTAGTGTCATGTTCATTAAATACCACAAAGCCCAACAGTAAATAAAGCAGAAGAATTTTATGAGAAAACATTTGGTATGTAGGTATTTAATTTGTTTCCAGAAGGTGATTACTTTAACAGTTCTACATATAGTGTATTGGGAGAATGGAGATAGAGTATCCACTTTAATCTGTCCATCGTGAACAATTTTGCAGTCTTTTACAAGTGATACCCATTTAAATTCCAATTAATAAAACACTAGGTCTGTTTAAATGAACTCCTTGAAAAGAACTGGGCCCAAAATATGATATCTCTACCTTGATTCTAAGGATGACTTCCATTTTCAAATTAAAGTCACCAGACACAGATAGAAAAAAAAGAGCAATAAATTCCAAATCAAAATAACTGGGCCCCTGCCCTTGATTCCTGACATAACAGTTGTTTAACCTTGGCCAACTTATCTAATTACTCATTCTCAGTTTTCTGGCCCATTAATATGAATAACAACACATACTGCCAGGGTTGGTACAGAAATTAGAGGAAATAATGTGTTTTTTAAAAAAAACTCTTTGAAATCCACAGAGTGCTAATAAATATTAGGATGATATCGATATAATAATAATAGTGACTTTTCCTCTCAATTATTAAGAATTCAAATCATAATAGTTTGCATTGCAGCAAGGGAAAGCATACTTTGATGTAAAAACAATACAGAAATACTTCAAAGTGTGTGCTCAGAATTAATTTTTTAAAAATATCCCACAAAAATAAGTAGACAAAAAATCTCCTGTGATGCCTACAAACCACTTTCAAAAACAACTACAGTCAGGTATTGCTTAACAATAGTGATATATTCTGAAAAATGTGTCATTAGACAATTGTGTCACTGTGCAAACATCACGGAGTGTACTTACACAAACCCAGCTAGTATAGCCTACTACACACTGAGGCTATATGATATGGCCTATTGTTCCAACCGCCATAGTATAGGTGGTCAGTTGTTGACTGAAATGTCATTATGAGGTGAATGCACTAAAATTGCCACCAGACTAGTGAAAGAACTAATGTGGCTTAAAATATTGATTTAAAATAAAGAAATGTTCATCCTTCATATCTCAGAAAGAGAAAACTCTATTCATACAAGTATAATAGAATGTGCCTCAAAGGGGAAAAGTGTTTGGGGATTGACTAATTCTTATCCTAAAAACATCTAAACTTATGTACCTGGATAACATCTAGTTCCTCATACCAAGCCATCAATTCCTACTTTATCTTTTATCTCAGCATTATAGAAAGCAAAAGAATGAAAGAAAATATCACTAAAAGCAACACATTTACATCCATCACAAAATGATATGCTACTTCCCTTATAGCCCAGAGTGCATTTAACGTAATTGAAGAGAGAAAGGAAAATGGTTTTCTCTTCTGCATGAAAAGGAATAGGGCTTTTTTTCTTTTCTTTTCAAAAACACAACTGAGAGAGCCTACTACTTCTTTCCAATACAGAGAAACGAGAATTAGATTTACCTTCCTGTTGAAAACAACTAAAACTCAGACAAAATATGTGAAGCAGTGGTTGTCATAACATTGAAAGTTAATTAACAAAAGGACAGAGGTCCTTGAAAGATGAGAAACAAATGAAGTGGGTTCCACAGGTGTTTCAGTGTATTTTTTAAAGAGATAATCCAGGCCACAACAAAGAGAAAGGGAATGCAAGAAAAGCTTGGTAATTAGCCTGAGCTGAGGAGACCTTCTTGAGAGTCAAAAAAGGCCAAGACAGCTGGAGTTCCCTGGGCAGAGTATTAGAGAAAAGAGAGCTGCACAAAAAGAGAACCTAAGAAACCTGCAGAAGACCCTCTAGACTATAGCTGATCAGAACACATGGGTAAGGTAATTACCCAAGACTGGGGAAAGAACTACCTGAAAGAATTAAAGGGAAAAAATCCCAAGAGCTAACCAAAAACAGGAAATAATCCCTGTTCTCACCAGCCAGAGTGGAAATCCTTATATTAATGATTCAGAAGCATCAGATAGAGGCCTCAGAAAGATTTGCCTCCATAATGAGACAAAATTAGCCCTAGATTAAATGTAGCTTCGCTACCACCTGAAAAGGTTCAAGAGCAAAACCAAAGACCAAATAGGATCAAACTGTTTCCAAGCAACTTAACCACATCCCAGAATGAAGCATGAAAATACTGTAGAGGCCGGGCGCGGTGGCTCACGCCTGTAATCCTAGCACTCTGGGAGGCCGAGGTGGGCGGATCGTTTGAGCTCAGGAGTTCGAGACCAGCCTGAGCAAGAGCGAGACCCCCATCTCTACTAAAAATAGAAAGAAATTATATGGACAGCTAAAAATATATATAGAAAAAATTAGCCGGGCATGGTGGTGCATGCCTGTAGTCCCAGCTACTCGGGAGGCTGAGACAAGAGGATCCCTTGAGCCCAGGAGTCTGAGGTTGCTGTGAGCTAGGCTGACGCCACGGCACTCACTCTAGCCTGGGCAACAGAGTGAGACTCTGTCTCAAAAAAAAAAAAAAAAAAAGAAAATACTGTAGAAATACAAAAAGTGTACAGAACTCAAGACGGTGAATTCTGTATTTTCAATGTCTAACATCCAAATAAAAATGACTGAGCACATAAAGAAGCAAAGAAAAATGACCCACAATAAAGATAAATATTAACGAACTGAAACCAACTCAGAAATGACACAGATGATGGAGTTGGTAAATAAGGTCATTAAAATAGTTATAATAACCGCATTCCACATGTTTAAGAAGCTAGAAGAAAGACTAAAAAAATTAAGCAGAGACATAGGCCATATGAAAAGACCCAAATCAAACTTATAAAAAGTAAGTATGAGGTTACAAATATATTGGCTGAGAGGAACTGATATATAGGCATTGCAGATAAAAAGATAGTGAACTTGAAGACAGGACTAAAAACTCAAAAAAAAATATTTTTAACAAGTGAATAGAATATCAGTGAGCTGTGAAATAACCTCAAGCAGTCTAATATACATGAAACTGGAGTCCACAGGCGGGTAGGGGAATAATAATTTTTAAAAATTTTAAGAGATAATGGCTGAATATTTTCTAAATTTCATGAAAATTTTAAACCACACATCCAAGATATTCAATAAAGTCCAAGCATACGAAACATAAAGGAACATGTACCAAGAGACATGCACAAAGAGGATATAATCAAATTACTTGTAACTAGAGAAGAAGAGAAAATTTTTAAAAAAGCCAATGAGGCTGGGCACAGTGGCTCATGCCTATAATCCCAGCAATTTGGGAAGCCAACGTGGGAGGATTGCTGGAGGCCAGGAGTTTGAAACCAGCCTGAGCAACATAGCAAGATCCCTTCTCTACACAAAATTTAAAAATTAGCTGGTGTGCTAGTGCACACCTATAGTCCCAGCTATTCAGGAGGCTGAGGCAGGAGGATTGCTTGAGCCCAGGAGTTTGAAGCTGTAGTGAGCTATGATCACACCACTGCACTCCAGTCTGGGTGATAGAATGAGATCCTGTCTCAAAAAGAAAAAAAGCCAGTGAAAAAGACACATTATTTACAGAAAAATAAAAATAGGATGACAGCAGATTACTTGTTAAAAACAATGCAAGCAAGAAAAGAGATGAGCAATACCTTTAAACTACAGAAAGAAAAAAATGTCATACTGGAAATCTTGACTTAGTAAAAATATCTTTCAAGAAGAAATCAAAATAAAGACTTTTTAGGCAGAAAAAAATGGTGAAAGAATTCATTATCAGCAAAACTGCACAACAATAAATGTTAAAAAGGATGTCTTCATATAGAAGAAATATGATACCAGATAGAAATTTAGATCTAGACAAAGAAATAAATGGCACTGGGAATGATAAATATATGGACAAATAGAATATAATTTTTATTCAAATCTCGTAAAAACTATTGACAACTTGAAACAAAATAACATAGTATGGGATTTGTGACACATGTAGAACTGAATTACATGGCAACAATAGGACAAAAGGTAGGAGGGGGAAAATGGAAGTACTCTGTCAGGCCATTCTTACACTACACACAAAGAGGTATATTATCATTTGAAGGCAGATAGTAATAAGTTAATGGTAAATTAAAGATAGATACTGTAAGCCCTAAAGCAATCACTAAAATAACACAACAAAAAGTTGGAGTTAATAAGTCAATAAAAGAGATAAAATGGAGTAATAAAAATAATCCAAAAGAAGGCAGAAAAAAAATTTAAGGGAACAAAGAAAACAGAAGATAAGTAGGAAAAAAATAGCAAGATGCTATATTTAAACCCAACATTAACACCAATCCCATTAAATGTAAATTGCATAAACACCCCAATTAAAGGCAGCAGTTGTTGAATTGGATTCTAAAAAGCAAGATGCAGCTATATCCTACCTGTAAGGAACACACTTAAAATCTAAAGACACAAATGGATTAAAAATAAAGGATGGTGGAAAAAATAAACCAACTGAAAGAAATCTGGAATTGCTATATTAATATCAGATAAAATATATTTTGGAATAAATATCACCAAGGATAAAAGGAGTCATTTCATATTGATAAAGAGGTTAATTATCAAGAAAATATAACAATCTTCAATATATATGCACATAATGACATAGCTATAAAATACATGAATCAAAAACTGATAGAACTGCAAAGAGAAATAGGCAAGTCCACAGTTATAGTCAGAAATTTCAACAACTTTCAGTCAATAACTGGCAGAACATCAGCAACCATATCGACCACTTGGACAACCTTATCAATCAGCTGACATGATTGACATTTATAGAATGCTCCAACCAACAATAGTATAATAATTATTCTTTTAAAATTAACATATTTTATGTTAGATGATAAGAGGATAAGAGAAGAAAGAAAACAAAAGCATTAGGTTAATATCTATATATAAACATATTAATATCGAAAAAAGGAAGAAATATTCATAAATATTGCAATCTTCTTCTGTAACTGGTCACATGGTTATAGCTAGTATTTAAAAGTACCTTCTTTCTCCCTTCCATATTCCCTTTGCCCTCAGCAAGCACTCCAGCTTGCCCACTGGGTAGAGGCTTGCAACAACCAAACTACAACAGCCCCATTTGGTCCTGCCTGAATTGAGTAATCATAGTTTTTTATTAGCCTAATCACAGGCCATGGGAATGTAAAAGAAACCCTAGGGAATCCCCTGTGTTTCATACATACTCCTCTTTACCCCCATTGTATAATAGCAATGCAAATTTCACTTAATCTTTAGGATTAGTCATCTCAACCAGTACTGTGACCCACTTCTTTGCCTATTGATTCAGATGCATGGGGATCCCAAAGTTGCCCAGTAGCAGTTTCAAATTCCAATTCAATAGAATCATTGTTTGTCCCAGTTGGAAGCAGTCTTCCTTTTGGAACCAGGACCTCTAAACCAGCAGAACCTACGGTCACAGGAACAGAAAGCAAAAATTTTATTAGTAGATCACTAGGGTAATAGTAAAGAAAGCCACCCCTACTTCTATTCCTTGATTCTTGGACATGTGAATTCTGGCTATGGGTGGGAACAACACCCTATATGGGACACTCAGCGCATATACCAGCACTGCCAGGTATTGCCACCTAGCTGACACATTAACTGAGTCTTCAAATGTCCGTTCCACCATTCTATCAAGTCAGCTGCCTCAGAATGATGGTGAATGCCCTAAGATCAGTGAATTTCATGAGCACAGACCTATTGCCACACTCCATTTACTGTGAAAATAAGTTTCTTGATCAGAAACAATGCTAAGTAGAATACCATGACAGAGGATAAGATATTATGTAAGTCCACAGATGGTAGATTGGCAGAAACATTGTGAATATGGAAAGAAAATCAACATCCAGAGTAAATGTTTACTCCAGTAAGAGCAAAGCACTGTCCCTTTCATGATGGAAGTGGTTGAAAGTAATCAACCTGCCACCGAGTAACTAGATGATTACCCCAGAGATGGTGCCAAATCAAGGGCTCAGCGTGATCTCTGCAATGGCAGAATGGGCACCTAGCAGTGGCTGTATCCAGATCAGCCTTATGAAAAGAACATGGAAAAACGTTATCGTTCAAAAACCTAGATATGGACAACTTATTCTTAGACAAATCTAAACATTTGTGTTCCTTGAGGTCAAAATATATTCATAAAACTTCTGCAGAAATAATTAAATATAGAAAAATAAATAGGCATTATTCATCTTTGGCTTCTCTAGTTACCTAGCAATTAAAGGGATTGCTTACTTTACACATTTTATAGGAAAGACAACCATTAGCCTGCAAACACACAGCTGGCACGATGGGCACTCAATCATCATCTTGTGGCTTCAGCATCATTATTATTTCTGAATAAATACTAACACTTTGATCCATCTTTTTAATGCAAACAGCAATTCTTTTCTTTGAAGAAAGGCAGTCTTGATCTACAGGTATGGAAATGACACAGTAAAACCTGAAATAACACCATGCTAACGAAGCCAAATTTATATTCTGCTACTTTCTATTTTAATGAGAATCAGGCAAGTGATAGAAGTGGCTAACATCCATCAAGGCTTACTGTGCACTAGGCCTATAAAAAGTGCTTTTTACCCGTTAACTTACCTAGTGTTTCTACACTACCATGAGTCAGGTGCAGGTGGTCACTCCATTTTATAGTTTGGAAAACCAAGGCTTAGACAGGTTGCCTAAGACACTTTTCTTAAATATCCATGAATCAAACATAACATTGAATTTGCCTGACACAGAAGAGGTCCTGCGTAACTGTGAACAGCATCTCTCTGCTATGACACCCCAAGACCATTTCTTCCACGATGCTGTCACGGACAGACCCTTTTGTAAAGCTCTCCAGTCTGCTCAATCGTGAAAAAAAGTGATTCATTTCAGCAAAATCTATGTGGCAATTTTTATTATAGACAATCTATTTCATTGTGTATAGGACAGTAAGAGTCTTACAATATATTTCAAAGAATAAGTTCTACCTAATTTTACATGTTAAAATAGAAATCATTTGACACATCTTTATACTTCAATGTCGGATTTAAGAACATTTTAATCTCAGTATTCTGCAATAAGACATCTTTTGCAATGAATACTAATGCACTTGTTTCATGTAAATGTAAAATATACGTATATTCCTCCTTCTTTAAAACGAAAAAAGCAGTCTCAAGTATCCTAAGACATATGTTTTAAATGAAATCCATGCTCATCTTCTTAGTATTTTACTTTAACAGGCTCCCTAAACCTTTCCTACCACTACCGCCACCTAATCAGACATTCTCCATTTTTAGTGTCCTCCCATAGTACCCCACTTCCTGACAGTTTGCCAGATTCTCACAGACTTCCAGAGTTGACAAAACACGCTGTGAAAAAATGTCTTAACAATGTGTAAAGTTTTTCACGTATTTTATTGAAATATGTGCATATTACATACGATATTACTTAATAAGACATAAAACTGGAAAGTGTTCAAATGTTAAAGCCCAGGCTGCTGTCATCCTCCTCATTCTTGTGAACTTAAATTACTTTGGTTGACGAGAAAGGAAAAAGAAAAATAAATGGGAGGTTTACAAAATAACCTTGGAGACTAAAACAAAGTTAGACAGACTTCAAAATCAACCCAAAATACAGACTCAATCCACCAGCAGTCAAAGGCCAGGCAACACAGTCAAGACCACCCACATCTTTGTCACGCTTGGGTCAATCGCAGGGGCACAGTAGTCCCACCCCTGAAGAGAGGAGAAGAAGCAACTCAGTTCTGCTGCATAGGATCAGAGATCTCACGCTAGAATGAATTTGGAGGACTTTGAGTCTGTCCCTTCTACCTGATAGATGTGAAAACCAGACCCCATCAGTTTTCAGAGTAAGTCAGTGGAAGAATCAGAAGTGTTCTGATCCCATGGCTGTGCTCTTTCTTTTATGATGTTATCACCTTATTTGGGGACATGCAGTTCTAGGAATAGGTCATTGCTTTCATTTTGACTGAGTTACCTATATTATCCCTATTTCAATCAACTAATAAAGAGCTTAAATTAAGTAATAATTAGCAAATTTTATCAATAAATGAAAAAATACGAGATTTCTGGGCATTCTTTAGTGTTGAAGAAAATTAAACCTGCATCCCTCCCTAACACCATAAAGAATGTAAGATAGTTTATTTTTTAAAGGCATACTAGAAAATAAAATGTATATAAATAAAAATATAGAACCAACAAAAGTAAATATAATAGAAGGTCAAGATGTGTCAGGCTGTTGGCAGATAGGATTAAAAGGCAGACGTTGAATTCTACTGAGTTCCTATGATGGGGACTCAGATTTAGCTCTGAGCTTTTGGGTGGCCACAGTAAAAAGGGAAATCTGATTATATGAGTCTCATTATCCTCAAGGAAAGCAAAGCTTATTATAAAACTTGATTAAAAATAAATATCCTTATTTGTAGATTTAACTAGTAAAAGTTATATATATATCCTTAGCAAATAGGTTAAAAATTATTTGCAAGAAAATTTTATTGTAACCAACTTAATCCATTTAAAAGATCTGAGCTAATTAAACAAAATAAGGGTTCTGACAGAATGGCCCTCTTCACTAAATATCTTTGAAAAATCTGATTTATTTCCTTAGTTTTTCTTTTCTAAAACGAAAATTCTGCTGGGCATGGTGGCTCAGACTTGTAATTGCAGCATTTTGGGAGTTGGAGGTGGGAGGATCATTTGAGGCCAGGAATTTGAGATCAGCCTTGGCAACATAGAGAGATCCCCCCACACACAATTCTAAAAGAAATAAAAATTAAAATATTAGCCAGGCATGGTGGCACACACCTGTAGTCCCAGCTACGCAGAAGGCTGAGGCAGGAGGATCACTTGAGCCTAGGAGTTCCAGGTTATCGTGAGCTACATTTGCACCACTGCATTCCAGCCTGGGCAACAGAGAGAGACCTTGTCTCTAAAAAATAAATAAATAATAAAGTAAAATGAGAATTCTGTTTTCTTGATTCTTTTTTAAATCATTCATTCCATTCATATTCAAAAATCCATTTAGAGTAGATTATATGTATGCATATAAATACACATATATAAATACATATATATCATATACATCAGAATCATAGATTTTAGAGATATGTTGAATAGAATCATACATATTTTTAGTCCAGCTCATTTGTTTTACAGATATAAAAATCCATACTCAAAAAGGTATAATATTTTACCCATTGCCTCAAAATTAATTTGTTTCTAAGCACCTAGGAAATGTCTTTTCTCTCTCTTGATGTCACAAAACTTTGGAAACTCAGGCTCAGACATCGTGGCAACTATTATTTTACTGTTTTCCAGATTCCACCAGTGTAATCGCTGAAAGGTTATCCAGAATGTTGCCAAAGATGACAAGTACAGTGTTATGTTTTTGACATGCTATTAACAGATATTTCAATGTATATATTTCTTCCAAGCAACCAAATGACACACTGTTTGAACATGTATCTGATCTAATGATCAGTCTTATCTACCTTTTCTGTAATCATCAAAGTACTTATTTTGAAATGAAAAAGATAACAAATTATGGTACTGTTACTGCCAGTACTGAAAGCCTCATATCATGTAAACAAACTACATTAGTTTGCATTCGGGTTCTCAGATGCAAGCACACTCTTGATGAGATCTTGAAAATCTTGAAAAGATCTTGAGTAGCTCACAAAATTGCCAAGAAGGTGCAATTTTGGAAGAGGGCGAAAAACAAAGGATTTCCAAAATCAGCCAAGTGACATCATGAAAACAGTCTGGTGAGGACACAGATGCACCACCCCACACACTAGTCACCGCAGCTTGTGCTGTCACCACCTCTAAAACCTGACATTGAATGTTGCCACCTATGGCCCTGCCATGCTGCCCCTAGACCCTGGTGTGGCTGCCTCTGCAGCCATGAGTTCTCTGTGGTCCCTACTTCATTGCATCACCTTCTCCCAGTTCAAAGTTCAAAGCAAGTACATCCAAACAGCAACTCAATTTTCCCGTACCTTAGCAGCAAAGGAGACTAAGAAAGCAAGTTAAGTGACCATTTTGAATTCCGCAGTAAGAGTTGGGATATACCTTCCACCAAGACTGTTAAAGGCGGAAGTCCTCTTAAATAAAGGAATGGGGTTCAAATGCACATGACTCAGGGTCCCCATAATCAAATCTTTTCATTCAGTGTTCTAATTTTATTAACAGCAACACTGCTAATGACATTAATAATGATGTGCTTATTTGACAGTGATCAGCCTTGAAGAAAAAGCTGGTAAATAAATCACCTTCCAAGTCACTCTTTAACCTACAAATAGATTATAGATTCATTCACTTTATCCAGATTTTGACCCTTTGCTGCGATGAAAAATTTTTCTCCATGAACAAAAAAAAACACAGTTCCAAATCTAAAATTTCTGACCAGTATATTCCAGTTGCTAAGTTAGCATACGTCTGTGTGGTAAAGATAATTTCAAAGTTTTTCTCCCCATTTTATTACAATGTTGTTCCAAAAGATGAAATTCAAATAATTATCAAAGTCTATTTTTTACTGAACATACTAAGGAACAATTTTTCTCTGAAGAAAAATATTCTTTCTGAGCAGTCCAGTCACATCGAGCATATCGAGGGTCCCCGGGTCTTGGGATGGGCTGCCCCAGACACAGATTCGCCCATCTCATCAATACAATGTTTGCTAAAAACTAGCATCTTCTTGAGAATGTTCTGAATAGCCACTTGGGCAACTATCTGGATTATCCACACAGGCTTGAGAAATAATTTGATCTCAGAGGTGCAGTATATTTCTCAAGATTTAATTCCAATAAGAACATTTTCCGTGCCACACCCAAACTATAGAGATATGAAAGTTTAGAAATTCCAGTCAAACTTGGGTAATTATGCAGACAACAAACTTTGCTAGCAATCACTGGGACATGATTTCACTCTGCTTTCTTGAATAATTTTCAAGAAGGCTTCTTATACACCTTCCTATGAAAGAAATATCATTTCTCTATTCAAAGGAGATTTATTTAAAGTGCCTAAGTAAAGATAAGGTCAAATAGCTTAATCTTTGTGATGTAGAACTTCCTGGAATGAAGAACAGAACTGAGGAACATTGGACTGGTACAATTTAATTACCAAACTTCAGCCTTTATTTTGACAAATTAATTTTTTTTAAAAGATTGACAAAATTGTCATTTAAATACATTTTTCATAATGGCAAAATATGTGACCTGGGTTTTTTAGGAAGTGTTTTTCGATTTGGAAATAAGGAACTATAAAAGAATTTAATATCCTAAAAATACTATTTGACATTCATTTACATTTTATCAAGACAACAAAAGGGAGGTGAGGGCCTTGATCAGAGTCAGAGATTGCAAACATTTACTGTAACTTTAATCCTGCCTCACTTTTGACTTTGTGAGTTTGTGTGTATGAGGACTCGCACAATTTATTCAACTTACTTAGTGATTTTATAATATTCTGTGACATCTTCTCTGCAGTAACTCAGAAAAATTTTACTAGGGTACTAGTTATAAAGTGATTTGAGAGCTTTTGTTTAAATGCTAAATTTTATTAGAACATTTATTCAGTCATTTATGTTTTTTGACTGAAGAAACCAAATATGTATACCTAGAAAAATGTAGAAGCTGAAGGCCTTTTGAGTTAACTGAAAGCAATTTTTCCCAATAATATTTAATAGTCTTCATTTCTTTTTGAGGAATTATACTGCCATGAGCATTTTTGTGATGTTTCATCCACTAAAGTAAAAACTTATGGCAGTTTAATTCCCCAAATAAAAGGGGCTGCTGTAAACACAACAGAGTTACCAGGAAGCAGATGGTTTTAATTATCTACATAAAAAGCTATTTATATTGGGAATTTGAAAAAACATTCTAGAAACAATACTCATTGTAGAAACATACATTTTAATTAATTTGGGCTTTAAGAAGGAATAACGAGTGATTATTAAGTGTTAGCTAAAAGTCAAATTGACATTAAAGGCTAGATATGGAAACCTGGAGTGCCTCTGAGGCACGCCTTGAAGAACTGCAGTTGCATATGTAATTGTATATTTGATCTCTTACAAATAAATTGAGAGGAAGAGGATTATTTAAAATCAGCACAAGCTCCCTTGCACAATAATATGCAATAATAGCCTGTGTTTGAGCCAGGAAGTAAAAAGTACATACTGTACACTATACAAAGCATCCCAAATTTTGGATCTGGGAACATTCATTGGGACTTCAGAACCAAGGGCAAATCACGCTGGATCATATTTCTTCCTCCTTCCCTAAAGATTTTTTTTTTGACTCAGGAGACAGCATAGGGTAGTGGTTAAGAGCAAACAACCTTTGGGTATCAGGTTGCCAGATTTAGCAATAAATATACAGGGTATCCCATTAAATCTGAATTTCAGTATAAGTTCCATGCAATACTGAGACATACTTAAAAATTTTTTGTTGTTTATCTGAAATTCAGATATAACTGGTGCTCTCTATTTAATCTGGCAACTCTATCTAGGTGCCAATCCTGTCTCAGTGACTTGCTGGCTGCGTGAATTTGGGCAAGTTATTTAATGCCTGTGTACCTCGGTTTCCTCATCAGTACAGTGAGGATAATAATAGTATGTAACTTACAGGTTTGTTGGACAAATTAGTTAATGTTTATAGAGTGCTTAGAATTGTGCTTAGTATATAGTGAGTTCTATATGTTTTGTTAAATAAACATTATTCCTGTCTGGAAGAAACAATTAAATCAAAAAGAACAGCCTTCAAGCCAATGTGGAAAGGTCTTTTGCCTTACTATTTCCGAAAATATCTGTGCATTAATTACTGGTCCATGTGCCTCAAATCTATCTCCTTCACCACTTGTCTTTTAGTCTCCTACTACCACTAACCACACCCACACTTCCTCAAGTCTCCGGCTAGCCACTGGTAGCCTCCCTAAGTTAATACATGGACTGCCAGGTGATTTGTATTTAACTCAGGATAGTTTTAAGCTCAGGGTTTAAAGCAAAGCCTGCAGTTGGTTAGTGAAAATCTTGCTTGTTGATGTTCTTATTGTTACAATTAATATTGACAATTTAATTCTAAAAACGTGGATTGCATTTGCATATAACTCATGCACAGAAAACAATAAAAAATAACAAATTAGAAAGGATCGTTTTATTTTAATAAAACACCGTGGCCCCAGGGGAAAAAAAAATTTTTTCTAGTGTGGCAGTCAATGTGTTAATGCTGATGCTCAGGTGCTAGTGAAGTCACCCCAACCCCTTGGGATGACATAGCCCTAGATCACTCAAGTACTTGCTATGCAAAACAGCCACTTTTATACAGAATTGGATGAATACAAGAGCAAGTATAACTCAAAAGAAGGTGGGCAAAAAACCACCCAAGAGTGAGATCCATAGCTGAGGCAGTCAAGGTAAATATTTAACAATGTTTCGAAGGCATTATCTAGGACTCTGTATTTCCCCACAGTGGGGATTCTTTTCTTCTCCGCCTGCAAACAGGAAGCTATCTTGCTTTCTCCCAAACCAAATGAGTTTGGTCAACTGCTGCAACTGAAGTATGAAGTGGCACACAAGTATACCACCAGGTGATGGAGGGAGTGGGGCAAATTCAGTTTCTAATAAGGAGCAGAGCAATTAATACGGATTATATGCAAATAGCATTAGCAAACCAGCTGGGGGTGGAAGGAGGGAGAAAAACCCCATTCAAAACTCTAAGAACAAGACTTGTTGCTTAAAGGGAATTTTCAGCAATATTTTCAAAAATTCTAAACAGCACTGAGTCCCGTATTAGTTTCCTACTGCCACAAATTACCACAAACTACACTGCTTAAAAACAATAGAAATTTATTCTCTTGCAGTTTTGAAGGCCAAGACTTCCAAAACCAAGATGGTGGCAGCTCTGGTTCCTTCTAGAGGCTCTGAGGGAGAACCCATTCCCTGCCTCCCTCCCTAGCTTGCTGGCAGTCTTTGATGGTCCTTGGCCTGTGGATGCATCACTGGAATCTTTGTCCCTGTCTTCACATGGCCTTCCTCCCTGCACTTCTGTGGCTTCTTTTCTTTTGTCTCTTACAAAGACACCCATCACTGGATTTAAGACCCAACCTAATCCAATATGATCTCCTCTCAAGAGCCTTACCTTTATTACATCTGCAAAATCCCTTATTCCAAGTAAGGTCATGTGTGAGGTTTCTGGTAGACATATCATTTGGTGGGGTGGAGGAACACCATTTAACCCACTAGAGATCCAAATACAAGTAAATGACATTTCAGAGTAGACTAGCTAAGGAGGAGAGCAAAATAGCGCATGCAGAAGAAAATTAGTAGAACTAGGACAAAATAAGATGAGAAGGGATTTAGCATAGACCTGAATGGACACCTACGTATTAGAAATATTAGACTAAGAGTTTTCATCATTTATTTAATGAAGAGAAATTAGAGATTGATATTAAAAACTTACTATCATGGGCAATAATTATCATCTATAATTCACCCTACGGGAGTTCATTTTGGATTATTTTCAACAATTGTTTATTATCTTCAAAATTACACAGCTTCCCCTAGTCCCTGCAGAGACTGTTATAACAGAAATAATGACAAGAATGTAGTGCCCATAGTCAGAACTAGGTAAATAGAATAATTCAGAGGAAAGCTGCCTTACCCAGACGTCTTTCTGTCTAAGTCTGCTACACGCTACCCAACAACATTCTGGAAGCAGCCCAGGGTCTTCTCTAATATAATAATTTTAACTTCATCTTTCAGACTCTGTTAATTGCTAGACACTAAACCAGGAGAGCCACAATATTTTATGTAATTCTCATAGCCACAATGTAATTGTAGGTGTTATCTACATTTTATACATGACAAAGTCAGGATATGAACTCAGATCTTTCTAACAACTAAATCCATGCTCTTCCATTGATACACTGCATCTCAACCCATCCTACAAAGTTAAGGAGTACGTTTTGAATATGGGAGCCTCCTCCAGTTATGAAGATCCATTATCCTTCTTTTTATCTTTGCAACATGTAGCACAATGCTAGAGACATCCTGTGCTTTATAAAAATAGGTGATAACTTGTTGAATGCAAAGTGAAACATCCTGCAACAAACCTAGGCTGAATAACTAGGCTGAATCCAATTCATTGTACAGTACTAAGAAACTGGTTATGAACTTCTGCAAATGTCTGACAAGTTCAATTAGATAGAATGATGAAATTTTCACAGTAAATACCTGCAGTCTGGTCAGACAATCTTCAAGGGCTAAATCTTCTGACTCAGAAAGGTATCTTTTCCTAAAAACGCAAAAAAAGTAACAAGAAGACAGCTGTGTTGATTCAGTATAAGTAACAAGGCCATGCTGTTTCGAATACCATTTAAAGGTAGACCAGATGAAACTCAGTATTTATACATTGCAATGCAGATTTTGTGGTTATTAAAAAAAAGCATCATGGTTCTTTGTTTGAATTTAACAGATTAATCTCCATCCATCTATCAAAACAATGTTTCACACAAACTCTTGGTTATACAAAGGTAGTTTATCTCATTTACCTAGACCCTTTGTTTCTCCTCCTCATGAGTCATGATGATTAACTATGAATTTCCCATCAAATGATAGAAGGGACAGAAAGAGCTTCAAACCATACAACTTGGACACTTCTTAACAGTTCATATGAAAAGCCTGTTAGAGAAAAAAAGACACCTCCTCCACAAAATAAAACATTAATCGAAAGTTGTTTTTGGAAATTCCCAAATGTTCTATATCTATGACCTCTCTGTCCCTCAGTACTCTACCATATCAAGAGTTAGAAGAGCAGTTCATTTTTGTTCTTATTAGCTACGTCAAAGAGTAACATCAGGGACTTCCCTTATTCTGTATATCTCCATGTTTTGAAAGTCTGTAAATAAAATCTAAAGAATATGTTCTGTCCCGTTTTTTGGCTGCAAAAAATACAATCATGATATAAAATCATTCTATAGAAGAACGGTTAGGAGTTTTGCTTCCTATAACTTTCCATGAACCCAATCAGCTATATTTCTAAAGCAGGGATTGCTAGAATTTAGAAAGATTTTGTGCAGGTTCTGACTATATTTGTTTTAATGTTTGTAGTGGAGCTTGCAGGGAATTGGAAGAGAGTCACCATAAGCAGCAGGGAATCGTGAAGCTGCGGCACCTATCGGTATGACTCAGGGGTCTTTGGTTGTCAAGGCCAGTGGGAGAGGCAGAACACGGCATGATGGGATGGGGGAAAAGAGAACAGGCTTTGGCTACTGACTCTGAGAGCCACCTGCCTACACTGAGTTTCAAAGGAGGTGGGACATGGAGCCTAGTGGCAAGAACAGGCCCATGTAACTATAAAAATCAGGTCTTTGTTCCTCTTGAGTTGTCAACAACACCTAATATATGCTAATTTGTTTATTCATTAAGCAAGTTATTTCTTGGCTCCATAGTCTATATCTGTATTTGGACACTTCCCTGTTGTTGTGGTCTCTTGTAGTCCCAAAAACATAGTTAATCAATACAATCAAAGGTGACTTGAATAACAAATACCTAGGAAGAGCATCTATATTTATCTGTAGCAAGTTAGATCATCTTCAATCTATGCAATGAAATACTGCAAAGCCTTTAAAATAATGCTGTAAAAGATAGTTCACAAGGAAAAATTTCTGTCGCATTATTCAGTAAAATTTATAAAACTATATTATAGTTATATTTTTAAAAGAATATAGAATATATAAGCACATATTTTTAAATACTGAAAAAGACATACCTAAAATTCTAATATTGTTCATCCTTGGGATGGTAGAATTACAGAAAATTTTTGCATTCTAAACATTTGTGATGGGCAGAATAATGCCCCCCCAAGATGTCCATGTCCTAGTACCTGAAACCTGTGGGTATGTTACTGTGCGTTGCAAAAGGGACTTTGTGAATGTTATTAAGTATCTCGAGATGGGCAGCTCATCCTGGACTGTCTAGGTGGGCCCAATATCATCATGAGGATCCTTATAGTAGGCAGGCATGAGGGTCAAAGTCAGAAAAGGGGACGTGATTACAGAAGCAGACATCAGAGTGAGGAGGCCGTAAGCCAAGACATATGGACAGGCTCTAGAGGCTGAAAAAGACAAAGAACAAATTCTCCTCTAGGGCTTCTAGAAGAAAACACAGCCTTGATTTAAGTTCCAAAAACCCATTTTGAACTGCTGACCTCCAGAACGATAAGATAATAAATCTGTGTTGTTTTAAACCACTAAGTTGGTGGTAATTTGTTACACTAGCAATAGGAACCACTGCAACATTCCACATGAACTTGATATTTTCTAACAGAATATCAGTGATTTTTAAAAGCATATCCCAAGTGGTTTTATTTGCCACTTGTCTCATTATTGCCAAGGTAGAGTTTATAGTGCCTTGCAATACGCTATTTAGAAAGTCTTTAAAACTCCTGATCTCTAAACCAACCCCCAAAACTATGGCATGTACTAGGTCCCACGACATATGCCTCCAAAGCATAACCCCCCCCACCACCACCATGGCAGACTGAACTTGTTCACAATTGTATTCATTGAAAAGGTACCAAGAGAAACAGAAGCCTTGGCATGAACATTAAGGCAATCACCAAGCACCTTGTATGTTATTTCATGTACGTATACTTATTTCCTCTCTGCCCACGCTCCACCCCTTCACCACCACCCCCAGTTCTATTTAGTTCTGGAAAGTACTTTAATAGCATTTTTCTGCCACTGTAATGGTCAGGTTTTTGTTGTTCTGTTTTGTTTTGTTAGGGGAAGGACTTTTTATAAGTCCATGTGTCATTTGCTTTGCAATGAGATACCTTTAACTAATTCTTGTTGCCTATCTCTTTTTCACTTCTGCCTAATCCAAATTATTAACCCATAACCCAATACTATACATAAATTCCAGGCATTTATAGGGGGTAGAATTTTGTCTATAGGGAGCTGGAGTTAACAATCTATTGGAAAACCGAAAAGGAGACACATGGTACTTTGAGGAAAGGTAGAAATAAGCAAAGGGGCTGACTCCTACCCCAATCCTGAGATCTGAGAAGGCATACTGCAGAAAGAGATAACTGAGCTCTATAGCCAACAGAGCCTGAGAAGCACAAATAAATATAAATTTGGTTAAAATATAGTTGGAATAATGCTTGAATTTCTGCCGTCACCTATAATACAACTAACGTTGGCTCAGAACCTCATAGTTGATGAAGCACTGTCTCAAATGCCTTGCAAGTTAAGTGAGACCACAACTCTTATTGTTTTCCCTGTTGAACACTCATGAAGAAAGAGCAGATAAGTTAAATGAACTGACCAAGGAAATACGAATGTAGCTAAGTAAAGATCTTCTATGACCAAATTCCCCCATGGTTACACTACTTCCTAAGGAAAGACACAGTTTAAATGCATCGTTAGAGACTACAGCATGACTTAAGAACAAATGCATAATGTCTCCAGAAAAATAATCACTGAAAAAATGGTGTTCAGCTACTTGCCAATAAATATCATAGCCAGCTGACAAAGCTATCTAAAAATGAGCAGTAGGAAACTAGATTCAGTAATATTAAATTTAATTAATACCAAATTGCAGCAGTTTTCCCAATGAAAGATAAAATCGAGATGATAAAAAATTTCAAGGTAAATTATTTTCAACAATTATTTTGAATCAGATGCTGTTACTGCCACTTCCAATTTTCACTGATTGCCAATTCCATTTAAAAGGTAAACTGTTTTAAAAGTTGCGAGAATTTTTACTTTAACAAAACACAAAATCATGATCCCCAGAACCAACTCATTCAGGATAATATTTTAATATAATGTCTATATGGAGCTATTTCAATATCAGTTTCAGCTGGGAATCCCAACTATTTTTAAATTCCAAAGTGAGGGACAAGACCTGCATGCAAAAATGATGACCAAAAACCTCTTTTGCAACACTTAGCCCTTCACCTGTAACAAGGTTATGTTAAGAAAAATTATTCAAAATTTGGAAATATAGCAAAAAGATTACTGTGTGTCCTATCAAAGTCACCCAGAGGCGTGGCCTATCACTACTGCCTATGGGTTATCTGCTGCTCTACAGTAGGAGCTGGAAAATTTCTCTAGGGAAAGGTAACTTCCTCTTTACTTTAGCTTGGGGCTCAGAATCCGTGACATTAGATACTAACTTGTTAGAAGATTGATAAGTTACAAATTACTTGTACACAATAGAAATGCAAATGATTTCTGCGTGGTAGGCAAAATAACCCCAAAGGATACCATTACATTGCTCTGTAGGACATTAGCCAGTCTGGTATCTAACTTTTGCGTCTTATTTCAGCATTCCTCCCTTCACTAACTGTATTATGCTTACACACTTCAATATCTCTTATCCTCAATTGAACCATCCCTCATTTTCATCACTCAGTTATGAGTAACATAAATCTTTGGCATGTGCTCACTGCATATTTGTATGAGAATTAGGCTTTTAACATTTTTGAAAAGTATATTTTGACAGGTATAAAAGGGTAAAGTAGGAACCTGGAGAAGGATTTCTCTGAAGAAAGCTAGCTTGCGAGTTAGACCACGCATCTCCTTGGGGAAAAGTGCATACGTTTGCTCCTCCCCTCAAGCCTAGGGAATGGGCGTCATAGGAGCCCTGAGGGTTTTGAAGTGGGTCCCCTGCAGCATGGGGGACACTGTGGGATGGAAACTTTACAGGGCAAGTGACTGTGGCTTGGGGCTGCTGCCCAGTTGAAGTAAAATGAGTGGGCAGCACTGGAGGGCTCTATGCATCCAAGGTTGCCAGGGCAAAGAATGCTTGAGTCCTTCCTCCCTTCCAGATGTGGGCCATGCAAGCAGAGCCCGCCCGGAGCTGTCTCAGAGGCTGTTGAAACTAGCTGCCTGGAAGGACAAGGCACCACCCTGCACCTGGGGGCTAAGAAAGGAGTTAGCAAAGAGCCAGCCGGAGTCAAGTGCTTCAGAGGGGAGGGGATGATTCCCAAAGAACCCACAAAAAGCACTCTAACAGAAAGAAGCCAGGATCAGTCAAGTTGAACCTTTCTGCCCCCTTTGGCTATTCATTTTCCTGTTGCATTTGTAAGAGGGTCCAAAAATCAGCCTGATGGGCGGGGGCGGGGAGGGTCATAGAGGAGGATTAGAAGCTCTAGGCAGAAATATTATAAAAACGAAGCTGACCATGCTATTCTAACTACAAGCAGCCAACTCTCAAACACAAACTGGGATAGAGGGCAATTTCAATGAAATCATACATTTTGATAATTACACAGAACGGGGCCTGTTAATTACCAAATTGAGAATACAGTGATGAGAGTAACGTTTATTACCAACAGTGACCAGCAAGAAAGTCAGTTGCCCTTGAAAGCAGTTTGTCAGGCAGTAAGGAACAGGAGTAGGGAGGTTTTCTGATGACATCCCTGCCCCAGCACTTCCAAATATGTATGAATTAGCCTAAGAGGGAAGTGAGAGGAGAAGGAGAAAATCTAGCTTCTCAATGGGAAAAATAGTAAGTACTTAAATTCTTTCTCCTTTGAAAGACACTTTGCTGTGCCTGGAAATCGGGAGGGGAGAAACGAGCCTGTATGAATCAATAGGGAAAGGGAACAACTAGAAAACAAAATGGGTTTTGAGTGATGCAGTTGAAGATTTCATCTGAGTTTTTTTTTTTCTCTGCTAAAGAAATTTTCTCAACCGTATTTTAATTCATTTTGTCACTCACACAGTTCTTACAAATTCATTTTACACCTAAATTAGTGATTTTTTTTAAAGTACTTATTCCATCTGAGAGGCCATTTTATAACTTTCAGATTTGCTTGATTTTCTAGCAAGTGATGGATGGAGAATAATGGTTCTTAACTGGGGGAGATTTTGCCACTCAGGGAACAGCTGGCAATAGGTGGAGACATTACTGGTTGTCACAACTGGGGTGATAGTATTGACAGATAGTGGGTAGAGACCGGGGATGCTGCTGAACATCCTAAAACAGACAGGGGAGCCCTGTGCAGCAAAACATTATCTGACACAAAATGTCAGTAGTGCCAAAGTGGAGAAACCCAAATATAAAGTGATCTTCGCAGGGAGGGTGTGTTTAGTTGTTTTAAAGCATAGAAACAAAATGCAGCCATATCCTCCTGTTGTAGATTACAACACGAGCTAAAGCAAAATGTTAGAGTCTTAAAATTTTTAGACTTCATCTAATTTTTTAATTTTCCTTTCAGGCTAGGTTTTCATTTAAGGTGTATGCTTCTATTTCCAGTCCTTTGTTCAAGAAATGTATCACACACATCCCATTGTTTATCTGGATCTAATCCTTAGTTTTCTTTATCTGCCCCATTTTTATCCCCTACTGTTCTGAGAATTTATATGCTGCCAACTGCATAAATGCTTTTCACATGTTCATCACATGCTTATTTTTCAAGCAACTTCTCCGAGAAGATGTTCCCGTACAGATACTCTCCTTTCCACTGTTTACTGCTTTTCTACATAAATAACAGATTGCAGCAGTGATATCACTGGATCTGGTAGGGGGGAAAAAAACACCAATAATACTGTTTTTCTTTTCAGTCAATCTATTAGCCGTATGTGTGCCTTTCCCATGAGCCATTTTTGCTAACCATTATCAGAGCTACTAACCCATCAAAATCATCTTTGCTTTTAAAAATAACCCTTTTCCCTTCAGCACCCTGGCTGTCATTTATTAGGCTGGAAAACTGATTCTTGGTCTTGATATATGGATTTAGCTTTATGCCTTCCAGTGTTTGCGATAAGAGTGAAACTCATTCTGGTCTCTGGTTTGTCATCACATTCTCCAGTTTCATAGAATCGAGAAGGAACAATAGTAGTGATATAGAGAGACATAGACATAGATACAGACACAGACATAGACACAAACATAGACATAGACACAGACAGGGACGTAAATATAGATATAGATCTTAGAAAATCTCTCCGATTTTAATTCCAGAATTTTAAATCCCCTTTATTTTAAAACCTAAGTGTATATGAGAGAGAATAATTCCATTTTTTTTTCCTGACTTAATTCAAGACATAAAATCGTGGATATCCAAGAAGCCAGTGGAGCATATTTTTATAAAGCTTATCTATTTCTTGGAATCTAAATGTCGTGGGGCTGAGTGGGCCTCTTACTTGAAAAGATTCAAGTTCCCTTCTAGAAAGAAGGCCATATGGTCCAATTCTGCTGAGCAGCATAAGTAATTTCCTAAGACAAGACTTGCCTTTAAGGTCAACTAGACAACGTCTAGAGTTAACTTCCTTTTTTTTTTTTTTTTTTTTGAGGCTGGTGGGTAGGCAGCCACAAACGCCTTTTTCCTCTCCTCACACTCCTGATAGCCAACTTCCTTCCTCTCTCCTTCCTCCTACCCTCCCTCTGGTCCTTCCGACATTTATTTTATTTATTAAATTATTTTAACTTTTGATTGCATTTATTCAATATGCATTCAAATTAGTTTTGTATTTCTGTTTAATCCTTGTTACCCCAAACTCCAAGAGTGCAGCGGCTGCCGTCAGAGGCTAGAGAACAGGGTTTGGTCCTTTACGAAGAGCCACGAAGCCGAGATGAATAGCAAGAAACAGATACAGATAATGAAACACTCCACTCACCCAGGATTCATCAACTGCTTCTATTTCTGCTGTTGGCATATGCCTTGCTACTCATCCGCTATAGATTGCAAAGCAAGACGTTGCATTTCTATACTCCAGTTTTTCTTAACATTTAGAGATTTTGAGTCTTGTGTAGAAGGAACACAGTTTAATTAAATCATTTGTATCTAGTCTCATATGTTGTATGTGAAATCTCTCTCACCCTTCCAACTCCTATTTTCTGTTCAGAGTTACTTATGATTGATTAGTGCTCACTTGCCTTTTTATTTATAGGCATTGGCTTTCCATTTAATATTTCTTAGTGCACTTATTTTTTTTTTAACTGCTGCTGCTCTGATTTTTTGGCATACACACTAGTGCCTTCTGGACTGTGCTAAGCTTTGACAAGACTGAAGAGGAGGCCCGACTGAATTTGTCTAGTACAGCTAGCACTCCACTCAAAATAACTTTTCCTTTAAAAAATCTATTTTTACCAGTTCAAGCCTCATCTAATCTTTCAATCATAAGGTTGAGCCTTGCATTTTATTTTAAAGTACAAGGGGTAGCATTTAAGACATTAATAAATAGAAAAAGATCATTTTTAATTCTGTACATTTAACATAGGTTAATTTGATAAAATTAAATCTGTTGTTTGACTCTACTGAGCTCATCAGCTTTGTAGGCCAAAAATATCAAACACTTGGCCTTTTCCAGTAAAATATCTCATAGTAAAATCTTTTTTCCCTTTGCCAAGTCTTGAACTTCATACATGACATGGAGCACTATTTCCAATCATAAATGAATAATCATGTAAGAAATGACCTAGCTTGTCACAAGACGGCTTATACTAGAACTTATTCTGACACCACTGCCTGTCCAGCGTGCCCATCTACAAGTGATGCTAAATTAGCACCATCTGAGTGATTTGCTTTTTTTCAGGAAATAGGATTAGCAAAGGAAATTGAAATTACTAAGGGATCAGGAGGAAAATTTTTTAATTGGCCCAAGATAACCTGTGGCTGACTGGACTACTTGGTCATCTCCTGATGGGCTCTGGATTCATTGTGCTCTTTGAGGCTTTGTGGAAAATTAATAATCAGATGAAATGGGAAGTGGCAAGACTAAATTAATTAAAGAAAAATAACTCATTATCTGTAGTTTCCTGTGATTATGGAAAGATTATAACTATTGATTCAAAAGACAGAAGTATCAATTTATTTTATTTTATTTTGTTTTATTTTATTTTATTTTTGAGTAGGTATACACCTGATTATAAATTAAAACAATATTAAAAACAATGCCTCCTAGTCTCGTTTCTATCTGCCCTGTTTGTCACGGGCCACCCCCAAAGGTAATTAATTTTATTAATAATAGTTTCTTATGTATCTGTTCAGAGTTTAAATTAAATTACAATTAAATGTAAACTTATATTTGTATTCTCCCCACTGTCTTATATAAAATATAGAATATTATATATACTTTTCAAATCCTTTTATTTTTATTACTCAACACAATGGAAAAACTTTTCATTTCAGTACATAGAGAACTTCCTTTTCTCTTTTAGAAGTGTCTTGTATTACATTGTAGGGAATAAAGCATCATTTATTTAATCAGTCCCCTACTGAAGAACATGTAGGTTACTTCTACCCTCTTGTGTTACAAACAAGGTTTCAACAAATAAGCTGATTTTAGAACTTATTCTTTATGTGGGCAGTTTTATCTGTAGGGTAAATTCCCAGAAGCAAAATTTCTGGGTTAAAGGGAAAAACACATTTATAATTTGATAGATAATGCCAAATGACACTTTATAGTTATTGGGCCATTTCAAATGGGTAGGTCAAAAATTGCTTTTTGGTATAGGTTTAATTAGCATTTATCTTATTATGAGTGACTTTGAATATTTTTTACATTTTTAAAGGCCCAGTTGAATTTCCTGTGAAGTATCTGCTCATATTATTTGCCAACTTAAAACAACACATCTAGTCTTTTTCTTATCAACTTCTAGGAGCTCTGTATATATGAGAGAGATTAATTTTTTATTCATAATAAGGGTTGAAGATCATTTGTTCCAATGTGTTATTTAATTTGCTTATGATAGTTTTTACTCCATAGGAGTTTTTGCTGTATTCATATATTTTTAAATAATTTTAATTTGGTCAAGTTTATCAGTTTCTTCTTTTATGACTTCTGGATTCTTATTTAAATCCTTCTTTACTCCAAAGCTAAAAAGTAATTCACCCATGTTTTTTCTTCTACTGTATTACTTCTATGGCTTCACATTTCACATTTAAATCTTTAATACATTTGGAGTTTTTCATAGTATATTATATGCGATATGAATCAAACTTAATTTTTTTCCCAGTTTACTAGCTTATCATCCCAATACCAATATTACTTAATGAAATTTATTCCATCTTCTCCCCACTGATTAGAGAGCCACATAAAATTTTTAAAGAAACAAATTTATTTGTAAGATTCAGTCAATGAAATGCTGACTTGCAGCTAAGTACTCCAACCGTGTTACCATACATCATAACTTTCAATTCTCTATTCCTTGAAACAGAGATGGAAATGAACAATTAAAAAAGAGTTTATTTTGGCCCAGTTTATAGTTCATAAAGGAAGTTACTAAATTCATAAAAATACTTCTTTAATACTTCTTAGCAATAGCTTTATGGTTTTGAGGGCTTTGGAGTTTGTTGTTTATTTTTTTTGTTTGTTTGTTTGTTTTTACAAATGGGGGTCTCACTATGTTGCCCAGGTTGGCCTCACACTCAAACACTCTGGTAATCCTCCTGCCTCAGCCCCCCGAGTAGCTGAGGCTATAGGCACATGCCATGGCACCCAGCAATAGCTTTATGAAGGTCATTCTAAAAAAACTGTGATCAGAGATGACCATTTAAAAATATGTAATAATAATAGACAGCCATTAAGTGCCTACTATTAATAATAACTAGATAATACATTAGGCAATATTGTATATTTTATGTCACGCAATTCTCACAATAACCCTACAAAGTTTATTATATCTGTTGTGCAATCAACAACTGAGGCTCAGTAAGTGGACAGTAGAATCAAGATTTAAACTTAAGTCTGTCTTTCTCCCAAACACATATTCGATACTGATACTCATTCTCTGTGTATGTGTCTATAAATATAGACATGCATCTAATATGTGTTTATATACACACATACACATGTAAATATGTAAATACTTATATTTATTTTATGTATGTTCATATGTATTACATAGACAAACCATAATAAAAATGCATAATATTTATTGAGTGCTCATATGTGCTAGGCATTATTTTAATCATTTTGCATACTTAATTCAATTGAGCCTCATTCGAAAAAATTTCTATTAACCCCATTTTTCAGATGGGGAAACTGAGGGAAAGAAAGGTTAATTTGACCAAAAGTCATACAAAAGTAATAAGAGGTAGAACCAGAATTTGAACCCAGATGACATAGCTCAGTGCCCTTGCTCTTACTATACTTTACTAGACTATTTCATTGCACACGTGTTTAGCAATAAATAACATTAATGGGTTAAAGTTGATTCAATATCAATGAATCTTCACTTAAACAGAATGCTCAGAGACAAGCATCAATAGACTGTTTAGTCCCCCAACTATTATACAGTTATTCCACTCTTCCTACAAGCTCTTTTTCATTTTTTATCATCTTGCTTTAGTAAACACAAAATGCAAAAAGTAATTTGATCTTCCTTTATCATTAAATATCCTATGGAAATGTCCAGTCATCCTCAAAACCATACCAGAACTATGCACTTGTTTCCTCCCCTCGAGGGCTCTCCTAACCAACTCCCTCTTTCTGCCACTCTCTCAGCATCTGCCTCTACCATGCTCCAGCCTAACTCTGAACACACCTTTGTGACAGGGCTTGGTGCTCACCACTACTTTCGTATTTCCACCAATCTCCCTGCTTCACCCCCACTCCCATTTAAAGGTGTTATCTTATTCATACTTACTACCAGATACAAGCCTGGTAAATAAGAGTCATCACACATTTGTTTCATTAAACAACACCTTCAATAATCTCCTATTTCCCTTTCTGTGCTTCACCCTATCTCCTAGAATCACTCATTTTCTCCTTCCTATCAGCTCTCAGTCCCACCCTTAGCCAGGATGTGTCCTGTGGTGAGATTATTCTATGCTTCAAAATTACTCTTCCCTTGAGCAGTAAAATTCTTAGATCCTTGGTGCTCTGACCTCAGCCAAATGGCCCTGAGGAAAAGTAAATCAATGGAACACCGAAGGGCCCAAAGTGTTGGCTCTCCAAATGCAATCTGATTTTTAAAAGAGACAAAGTTAAACCAAAGAAATAAACTGCTAATAAAGCATTGCAGGGAATTTGGTAGAGAAGGAAGACACCTTCCTGAAGTTCCTTAAATATCTCCTACATAACAAACCATTTTTCATGCCTCCATTATGGATATAGATGTATAAAAAATTTAACAAAAATAAACTGAACTCCGGACCATATTTTAAATGTTTGGATTTTATTTGTTTTTGCTACATTCCTCATCTTCCTATTATCTGCATTCTATTTTAAAGCCAAGTTCAAAAGTTTTTCAGGTAAATCAAGGGTTCATATTACAAGCAATTTTGGGTGTAACTACTTATCATCCAATCTCACTGCTTCCTTTTTAGTTTATGAAACCTCACTGAGAATTTTACCAACCTACATCAACTGAGTTGTGGCTAATTAAGTTTTTGCTCTGTTTATACTATAGGAAGAGCTGAAAAATATTAATTCTTGAATATAAGAATTTTTATGGCATATTAAATCACTGTTATAATCCATTTGATTCACCATATTAATCAACTAAAAAATAAAAACCATATGATTTTCTCAATATATTTGGAAAAACATTGGCAAATCCCACATACATTTCTTATTAAAAAAAACCTCTCAGCAAACTAATAGACTGAAACTTAGTTGCCTCTTTAAAGGTTCTCTCTACAAATAGTCATACTTGAGCTACTGGGGGTTAGGACTTCAATATGTGAATTTGGAAGGAGACAAAATTCATCACATAACAATGGTGGAAGACAATGCTTTCCCCCTAAAATCAGGGCAAGGCAAGGATGTCTGCTCTGTCTACTTTATTCAGCATTGTACTGGAGGTTCTAGGCATTTCAGTAAGGCAAGAAAAAGAAATAAAAGACATATTCACATAGAAAAGGAAGAAATAAAACTGTCTTTATTCACAGACAACATGGTCACTTATGTAGAAAATTCATTGAAATCTGTAAAATAACTACTAGAACTAATAAATAAGTTAGCAAAGTTTTAAGATAAAAATACAAAACAATTGAATTCCTATATACTGTCAATGAACAATCAAAAAATGAAATTTAAAAAATACAATTTATAGTCACATCAAAAAACATGAAATACTTGGGAATAAAATTCTCATACAACATGTGCAAGATCTGTACAGTGAAAACAAGAAAACATTGCTGAAAGAACTTAAAGACCTAAATAAATGGGTACATATATCTTTGTCAGGAGTCAGAGACTCAATATTTTAGGATGGCAGCTCCCCTAAAAATGATCTATAGATTCAACTCAATTCCAATTAAAATCTCAGCAAGCTTTTCTGTAGAAATTGACAAACTGATTATGAAAATGCAAAGCACCTAGAATAGCCAAAATAACTTGAAAAGGAAGAACAAAGTTGACCAACTTTGGTTTCAAGATCTTATAAAAACAGAACTATCTTTATTGACTAAAGATATTTATATAGACCAGTGGAACAGAACAAAAAGACCATAATTACTTCCACCCATATATGGACAACTGATTTTTAAGAAATATGCAAGAGTAAATCAGTGGAGAAAAGAAAGTCTTTTTAACATGGTACCATTTTCAACAGATAAACCATTTTTAACTGAATTTAAATCTATATCTCATACCATATACAAAAATGAACTCAAAATGGATCATAGAACTAAATGTAAATTCAAAAATAATAAAACTTCTTTAAAAAATAAAAATCTTTATGACTTTGGCTTAGGCAAAGATTTCTTAGATACAAAAAACATGGATATGACTATCCATAAAAAGAAAAATTAATAAACTGGAATTCATCAACATTAAGAATATGTGCTCCTTAAAAGACACTGTTAGAAGAATGAAAAGACAAGTCACACATTGGAAGAAAATATTTGTAAATCCTATAATGAACAAAAAAAAGTCTTGTACCCAAAGAAATCTCAAAAGTCAATTAAAAAAATCAAACAACCCAATTAAAAATGGGCAAAAGCCAGAAATAAGTCCATACATATACAGTCAACTGATCTTTGACAGAATGCCAAGAATACACAATGGAGAAAGAATAGTGTCTTTAACAAATGAGGTTGGGAAAACTAGATATCCACATGCAAAATAATGAAATTGTACCCTTATCTTACACCACACACAAAACTCAACTCAGAATGGATTAAAGACAAATGTAAGGCCAGGAACTGTAAAGCTCAGAAAAGAAAACATCCTGGAAAAGATTTATGACATTGGTCTCAGCAATGACTTCATGGATACGATACCAAAAGCACAGGAAACAAAAACAAAAATAAACAAGTGGGACTACATTACACTAAAAAGCTTCTACACAGCAAAGGAAACAATCAATAGAGTGAAAAGATAACCTATGGAATAGAAGAAAATATTTGCAAACCCTGTATCTGATAAGGTGTTAATATCCAGAATATGTAAGGAACACCTACAACTCAACAGTAAAAAAATCAATGATGCAATTTAAAAATGGGGTAAGGATTTGAACAGACATTTCTCCAAAAACATCCAAATGACCAGCAGGTATATGAAAAAATGCCCAACATCACTAATCAGGGAAATGCAAATCAAACCACAATGAGATATCACGTCGCATCTGTTGGATGACTATTAACAAAAAAACAACAGAGAACAAATGTTGGCTAGAATATGGAGAAATTAGAACCCTTGCACATTGTTGGTGGGAATGCAAAATGGTGCAGCCCTTGTGGAAAACAGTATGGAAGTTCCTCAAAAAATTAAAAATAGAATTACTATATAATCCACAATCCCACTTCTTTTGTGTGTGTGTGTGGGGGGGGGTCACTCTCCCCTATTTGATTTCATTTACAGGATTTTAGAGAAGGATGAAATATGAACTGTTATTTTGAGAATTTTTGGATTTTGCTAATAGGTGTGGCATTTTTTTAATTTTCTCTCCTTCCCCTCTTTTTATAATTTCAATAGATTTAGGGAGTACAAGTGGTTTTTTATTACATGGATGAATTGTATAGGGATGAAATCAAGACTTTTAGTGTACCTGTCATCTGAGTAGTGTACATTGTACCCAACCACAATCTCAATTCTGGGTATTTATCAAAAAGAATAAAAATCAGGATCTCATAAAGATATTAGCACTTCTATGTTTATTGCAGTACTATTCACAATAGCCAACATGTGGAAACAACCTAAATGTCCATTGACAGATGAATGTATAAATAAAATGTGATGATTACATATAAAGAAACACTATTCAGACTTTAAAAAGAAGGAAATTCTGCAATATGCAACTACATGCATGAATATTGAGGACATTATGCTAATTGAAAGCCAGTCACAAAGAGACAAATATTACATGATTCCGTTTGTATAAAGTATCTCAAATAGCCAAACTCATAGAATCAAAGAGTGGAATGGTGATTACCAGGCACAGGGGGCAGGGGGTAATGAGGAGCTACTAATCAACAGGTATAAAGTTTCAGTCAAGCAAGATACATAAGCTCTAGAGATCTGCTACAACATTGTACCTATAGCCAGCAACAATGCATTGCACACTTAGAAATTTGTTAAGAGGGTTGATCTTGTGTTGTGTTCTTATCACAATAAAACTTTTTAAATGGATAAAACATTTAAACAGATCCTTCACCAAAGAAGATATACTAACAGAAAATAAGTACATGAAAAAGTGTCCAACATGTTTTCATTAATCTTTTAGAGAAATGTAAATTAAAACCACAATTAGATACCACCATGCATCTATTACAGAAGCTAAAATTAAAAGCCTGACCATACTAAGTGTTGACAAAGATGTAGAAGAACTGAAATTCTCATATACTGCTGATAAGAATGTAAAATGGTACAACCACTCTGTAAAACAGTTTGTCAGTTTCTTTAGAATCTACCATACAATCCAGCCATTCTACCCCAAGGTGTTCACCCCAGAGGAATGGTAGCATACATCCATGCAAAGACTTTTGCGTGAATGTTCATGCAACTTTATTTGTAATATCCATCAGCTGGAAACAACCCAAACTTCCAGTAATAGGTAAGTGGATAAATAAATTGTGGTATATCCATGCAATGGAATACTATTCAGCAATATAAAAGAATGAACTATTGATACAGATAACATATATGAATCTCAAAATAACTATGCTAAGTAAAAGAAACCACAACCAAAAAGAAAAAGTATACTATATGATCCACTTATATAAAACTCTATAAAATTTAAACTGGTCTATAGTGACAGAAAGCAGATCAGTGGTTGCCTAAAAGGGTCAGAGGAAGAATTACCAAGGGGCACAAAGAAACTTTCAAGGGTAACTTTCATTGTCTTGACTGTGAAGATGATTTCACAGGTGCATACATATAACTCACTAATAAAATTGTACATTCTAAATAAGTGTAGTTTATCGTGTGCCAAGCATACCGTAATAAAGCAATTGAAAAAAATTTATAGGAAACACCTCACTCTTCAAATATTTCCCAAATTCTAATTTTCACCAAAATTCACTTTTCCTTTGTTTATGCTGTTTTTTCAGATTAGGAAGCTCTCTCCTTTCCTGCTTTTACTTACTATCACCCCACCTCTGTCTACTGAAATTCTTCCTGCTCTCCAAAGTCTGATTCAAGCTCAAGTAAAACGTCATCTCCTCCAAAAAGCTGTTACCAATATTCCATGTCAACATGAGTTACTTCTGTCTTTATAATCTCATCTGTCTATTTCATTTCGTCTTTGTAATCCAGATAACTTTTACGTGCTCATTGGCTCCATCGCACTGAAAGTTCCTTGAAAAATAGGCTGTTAATATATATTTTTTAATTCTATGTATGGGCTGGCAGAGGTTTTGATTATAGAAGTACTCTGCAACTTCTTCAAGTGCAGATAGATGCATGGAAGGAAGGAACAGAAAATAACATATTCCATTCCTTTAGCTCAAGTTTTCTTCTGAAAGGCAACCTCTGTTCTAATAATCGAGTCGGTGCACATGTGCTAAATGGCACTCGTGTGTTATCTACACAAGAAGCTCATTTTAGACATGTCTCCCCAGAGATAACCTCTTAACCCAAAGGAACGATTCTTGTGGTAGACATTTCAGACATTCTGGAAGGCTGGTGGGGAAAATAACATTAAGAGAAATAAGACTTTACAATGCACTCAGAACAGTGGTGTAGCAAATGATCTCTCACCAGCTGAGCCAATGGATTTTTTTCAAGGCTCCTCAATGATCTTTATGGAGTAGCTGTGAGGCTGGAAGAATCTGACTTGCTGCCTCCTGTGTTACGTGAAAATAAGAGATGTCTATTAAAATATTTTCTTTAGAGATGGGGAAACTGAGGGACAAACGGGTCCACAGGTCAACAATAGTTTAGAGGCCAAACACATTGTTAAGTGTTCTAACTCTCCTGAGCCCAGGCCAGAATCCCTTACAAAGGCTTTTAGATCATGTTGCTTTAATATTTCATTAAACACTGGAAAAATATTTGACATTCTACCAAAATCATTGTGTGTTAAAAAGTATAATGTAGTAACGGCAATACTAATAGTTGGGGACACAGATTATTTATTTGGATTAATATAGAGTCTAATAATATTTTTATCAGTGTGTTTAAGGGCTATTTTTTTTTTTATAGGCTGACCTACCCTGAGCCAAAGGAAATGAAATGTGTCTTCAATGTAGCAGCAACTAAACAGGCTTCAAAGACTGTGGGAAAGACCTTTGAGGTTGAAGTTAAGAAATATTAATTTCTATACCACTCATAAATCCTGAGAGTACAATAAATTATGCACTTTGCTCGCTAGATTGTAAAGCCTATGAGTCTAAGAACTGTCTTGTTTCCTGACATATCCCCATTCATTCATTCATTTATCAAATATTTTCTGTGTATTTGATATATGAAAGACTGTTTTGCCTTGGAGACATGATGACAGCCCAAGTCCCTGCTCTCACTCAGCTTATAATTTAGTGGGAGGAGAACACCAATCAATCAGTGAACAATCCACATAGCAGAGGGTGATAAATGCTCTTCAGAGATTTGGAATAGGGCGGCGTACTTGAGAGTTACCCGATGGCCACTGGATTGGGTAGTCAGGCCGAAGGAGCAACATCTAAGATAAGAACTGAATGACGAGGAGAAACCAGCCATGCAATGAGCCAAGAAAGCACTTTCCAGACAAAAGGAATAGCCTGGTAAGGCGCAAAGGAGAGTGGCACATTCCAGAAAAAAAAGCAATATAGAGAAGCCAGTGCCTGGATGTGGAACAGAGGAGTGATGGGAGATGAGAAAGAAGAGGCAGGCAGGGGGCAACCAAGGAAGGCTTTGTAAGAACTCGTAAGGTGTTCAGATTTGATTCCAAGCATAATAGGAAGTAGAGGAGGGTTAGGGCATTGGAGTTGCATGATCTGGTTTACATTTTTAAAAGACCCCTCTGGCTACCATATGGAGAGTGGGCTCTGGGGAAGGCAATAGTAGAATAAAGGAGACCAGTCAGGAAATATCGCAGTAGTCCTGGAAAGAATGAATAGTGACTTGCACTAGGGCGATAGCAGCAGCAATAAAGAGAAATGCATAAAATCAAGATATGTTTTGCAGGTAGAAATGACAAGACTTAATGCAAAATCAGAGGTAGGATTTGTGGAAAAGAATTCAAGGATGCCTAAGTTTTTGGCTTGACTAACAAGGTTACTATGTCATAATATGTGCTAAAAAAAAAATCACTGTTTAATTAAATTGCAATTTACTTAATTTTATTAGACCAAGAGAAACCACCACAAAAACTTGGAACTGGAATTTTAGATATTTTGCAATTCAATATATTTTACAAAGGATAACACCAAATCCACACCAAATAATTAAGAGACTTGTTAGACTAGTTAGTGACAGAGTTGGTATCATAATGTGGGTTTCTTTGACTTCCAACCCACTTCTCTTTTAGTGATACCATGCTAAGTACAACAAAGCCCCGGGAGCTACTATCCCTATTGCCTAAGGGCAGCAGGACAGTGTCAGACATGATCAGCAATGTTGTGATGAATAATCTTTTTCCAGTTGTAGATGGAGAGCCAGACACATGCAAATGGTCAACACCTTCACCTGTCATATCCAATAATCCCTAAGACTTGTCCATTTTACCTCTTAAGTAATCTTTCTAAACCCTAGTCCAAACTCCCAGTTCTCCTTCTATTTATACACTTGCTTCTTCCAGTCTCTTCCAATGCACTCCCAACCAGTATGCAGGTGAATTTTTTTAAGATGAGCCTTCTCAAGTCACTTAGAAGTGTCATGCTCCTTCCTGCTTGGGAAATTTGTGCTAACCTTCTCCCTGAAGCCTGTCCCCTTGCCCAACCTACGGCCCTTTATTTGGGCCTAGTTAATTCACATCCTTCTTTCGAAGCATTGCTCAAGTTTGTCCTCCTCGAGTAATTATTTTTTATCACCACGACCTCCCAACTAGGTCAGATATTTCTAATACATTACTTACATATCACTTTTAATTTTATGTAGAACTTACTGTGTTTCAATAATTAATTTTGCATTTGATGTTTAATATCTGTCTTCCCTGGTAGTTGGACGTCTGTCACCCCTGCTAGAATGTAAGGTCAATGGCAATTCAGACCATATCAGTCTTGTTCTGATATGCAATTTTCTCTCAAGTACCTGACATGTCATAGGTAATTGATAAATATTAGATAATTAAATAAATCAATTGTGTACATTCCTTTGGGCTATAGAAAAGAGATGTCTCATGTATATTTTATGTTACTATTAATAAAAAGCTTTACAAATGCTAATTTCATAGAGATTATAATTTGACAAGAAACTAAATTATTGAAAAATAATGTAGATGCTTAAGCTACATGGAAGAGGAAAACATGAATAAGAAACAAGAAAGACTTGAGTGAATTCAGATTTAACCGGTATTACCTGAACATGTGCACAAGTATTTACTTTTATACACATTATCTCACTGATGCCTTCCAACCTAAAAATGCTCACTACCCTACCACCCCACCACCCACAGCAATCACTCTTTACCCAATCACCCTGCATTATTTTTCTTTATAGTACTTAATTCCAACCCATCATTATATTATATTATCTATTTGCTTATTGTCTGCCTTTCCCTCTATAATATAAGCTCCACGAGGGCCGGGACTTTATATTATTTAATGCTATATCCCCACTAGCACCTGGCACATGGTAGGTGCACAATAAATATTTGTTGAATGAATGAATGGCATCATTAAACAACTAGGCAAAGTCTAGATTATTTCCATTTTGCAGATGACAAAACCGATTGTCTAAAATCATGAATTACTACTTTTTCAAAAGTGTGCAACTTATAAGTGACCAAGCCCCAATTCAAACTCAGGGTTTTATGTTCCCCAGTGTAGGTCTCTACCCACAAAGTAGAACCCACACTTCCTTAAAAAGCCTGAAGCAGGAGAAAAATAGTTTATTAATTCAGAATGAGTTTTTATTCATTCACAGTGAGATTTCTGATTGTTTGGGTCAAGATGTAGGTGAAATACCTGGAAAAAGCTTTCAGCCTTCACAGAGAGGCTGAGTGTGGGCAATCTACCGGTGAGGCATGCTTCTTGGTATCATAAACAGATTTGATGGTGGGGGAGGAGAGTCCATCGGGAACTTGGGTTGAAAATGGCAGAGCTAGAGATTTAGGGGAAAATAGAAAGTAGTCAAGATAAAGACTTCAAATAAACAAGGTGCCTTATGAATATCCCGCCAATACCTGATTCATGCCGAGATACTGCTCCAGTCGTTGCTACTGCCATTTCTTACCTAGGGAGTGTTTCCCAGAAACTGGGCCTAGAATTACCTGTATCAGAAACAGAAGTGATGAAGCACAAACTCTGGGGTGGAACCTATAAATATGCCTTTCTAGCAAGCGCCCTGATCTTTATGCATATGAGAGTTCAATCACCACTGACATAAAAATTGGCATAATTATCATGTTGACAGGATAGCTAGACATATTAAAGAGCATAAAAAATGGGGCCTATCTGAACACTCCCAGACCAGGGCCAACGGGGTTAAGGAAAAAGAAAATTATTGAACAGATATATACAGCTATGATTTTGTTTCTGCACAGCTGAACACAATCAAGGTAATACTCTCTGAAATGTTTGCTTTGATTTTTTCCCTCTTCAGTCATCATGAAATTTCCTATGAAAATATTCAATAGAAATAAACCTTCTAAAATCTGTGAGTTGATTATCAGCAGTGTTAATGGTAATAAATAAACCTGTTTTCTCACTAATTAGTAAGTAATTGGAAGCAAATTTTATTTTTAATTTTTGTGACTCTTAGTTTTTCCTCTATTTGATTTGGTGGCTTATTGGGGATGCTGAATGACATTCCTGGGCTGGGTCATTACACTAGATCTGTGATATATGTGAAATATATGTGAAAATAATAGTACCTTCCTTATGGAGTTTTTGTGAGAACTAAATAACAGAAAAAGTACTCAGTCCATTGTCTTTGAGCACTGTAGAAACTCAACAAATGAGAGTTATTACTATATTTCACTTCCTAGAAGACACGTCTATGTTCAAATATAAGGAAAGGAGGCAAAGTTTTTGAGGTTTCTACTATTTTACTTCTTACAAATATATTCCATACTAAACATATTCTCTTATATTTGGACTAAATATAACTAAATGTACTCTAAACTAGTTTATATTCTCAACTGTTTATCTCTTCACTTCTCTCCTTTGTCGTTATATTATACAAATAATTAAGAGGTCATCACAATTCTCAAAACGGCCATAGAAATTGTTGTCTTAACAACTCACCCTCCAGGGAATAAAGCTGTGGTCTGCAGATCACAGGCTGTTTTATTGGTCCCGACTTCAGATCCTTCCTTGGCTTCTTCTTCCTGAGAGGGCCTGGCTGTCTCTCCTTGTGACAGGGTCTGGCTCTGTTCTTTCCCCAAATGTCAAACCTGCCTCCTTCTAGTTATTCATTGATCATCAGAAAAGAGCATTTCATTCCCAAGTATTTTCCAGAAAGTTAACCTCAAACTTTTTAACACAACTTAATTTTCATTTATAATATTGTAGGAGGCTTGCCTAAAGGATGAAGTTTACCACTAAAATTGTCTTAAAAATGCTGACATTGGGAAGCTATTTTTTTTAAGATTACCAAGTAAATACTACTATATGAGTCCTAATCACTATTCCAAGAAAACATGTTAAAAAAAAAAAAAAAAAAAGTAACCGTATTGGTCAGATCTCCTATTTGCAAGCACTGGAAACTCCACTGACTCATTTAAGCAGAAGGAAAATTTTTTAAAGGATATTGGACACTCACAAATGAGAAAACTAGAGAGTTAAGCCTGGGAGTCTTTCAGTCAGAAACAGATGCCGAAATCATGAAACTACCACTGTCACTAGAAATTCCCATGTGTGCCTCAAAAATTCAAATTACAGGCCACCACCCTGACCTCTCCACTAGACTTGGGCTGCTATCTGTCCACTTCTTACCCACCCTCAATGCCATTCCCAAGAGCATGGGTCCTGCAGATGGCACCACTGCCAGACATCACCAATACCAGGCACTGGACCGGGACACACATTAATGCCGCTGCCACCTTTAGGAACAGGATACAATTTCCGTCCGTGTCGTCACTTCCCTCAGAATGCAATCTAGACAATTTCTTTTTCTCTTCACCAGACTCCCACAGAAAGCTGGGCAGAAGTATGTGTTTGGTGGGACTTTTAGATCATGTGCTTATACCCTACCTGTAAAGAACACTGAGAAAGTGATTATCTGACATGTCCAGCTTTATAATGGGAAGCAGTATCTGCATCACAAAGTGGAAAATTTCCAGATATTGGAAAAGAAGTTAAGATATTAGGAAGCCAAAAAGAATAAACAACTATTTACTATAGCAATTGATCTTCTCTTCTTCAGAAACAGAATTTGAAATATCACCTGAATATGAGTCCCAATAGAGGACATATGAAATCTTTTTGAGTCAAGTTCCTCCAAGAAGGGTGATTTCTTTTTCCTGCCTGCTATGGCCCTACTAAAATTGCAAGCACAGAGATTAAGACAAAATGAATATTTCTAATTTTTCATAAAAGAGAGTCCCAGCCCTTTGTGTCTCCTGACTTAGTTCACAATTACTTCATTCTTACTGCCTCCATTTTCAGGCAGTGATGCTTTCCCAGAGAATGTGGTGGATGAATGTACTCTGGATCAATTCCGGACTGTATTCTGAATTCACCACAGCTAAAGAAGCTTCAGAAGATAATGATAGGCCGGGCGCGGTGGCTCACGCCTGTAATCCTAGCACTCTGGAAGGCCGAGGCGGGAGGATTGCTTGAGGTCAGGAGTTCAAGACCAGCTGAGCAAGAGTGAGACGCTGTCTCTACTAAAAATAGAAAGAAATGATTTGGACAGCTAAAAATATATATATAGACAAAAGTTGGCCAGGCATGGTGGCACATGCCTGTAGTCCCAGCTACTCGGGAGGCTGAGGCAGAAGGTTTGCTTAAGCCCAGGAGTTTGAGGTTGCTGTGAGCTAGGCTGATGCCACGGCACTCTAGCCAGAGCAAAAGAGCGAGACTCTGTCTCAAAAAAAAAAAAAAAATGAAGATAATGATAGCTCAGTGTAGAAGAATAAATCTAAAACCTTATAGCATGATATATAATTATTTATTACAGATCAAAGAATATTTCAAACATTGCATGACAGAATTTATGGTTTATAAACATAAATCCTAAATGGTACTTTTCTCAGCATTGTTTAAATATGTTCTCCTGGTTACTTGACAGTAAGCCCTATGTCTCCCTAACATTATCTTTTAACTTCAAATTCCCAATGATTTGTTATGCATTATACGGGCAGTCAATAAATTTTTATAAGGTTGTGTCACTTTGTTTTCAAGAGGTCAACAGAAAGAAGTCAGTCACTTTGAGCAGTCACTTTGGAAAACTATGCCTCTGGCTCCCCATCATGGGTGTTTGCCCACCTGCTTTTTTTGAAATTTACCCATTTATGACAGATTATATTAACAAATAATGAATCTATGGAATATTTTGTAAATTATTTACTCATAACGTAATTGCTATCTAAAATTAGAGAGAGAATTGTGTCCTAAGACCTTGTATTCATAACATGTTTGATGTAGCTTTAAAACAAAAGTCATGAGCTCATTTTTGGTCAACACAGAATACAAATGTGTAAAATAAATGTGCTGAATGTCTGAATGCTCCCTTCTCCTCATCTTCCTTATAAGGAGAAGGTGCAAGGTCCTTTGAGTCCCAGGAAACAGGTGAGGGAGGCAGGCAGGAAGAAGCTAGATTCTAAGGGGCACGAAAACAGAAAGCGTACAGGAGATGCCAAGAGAGTCAGGAGGGGTTAGATTGGAAAGAGTCAGCAGAATTGGGAATCAATATGTGAATACAAAATAAGGAACGTAGGACCAGGAGACAGAAGACAAAATTGAACAGAAACAGTATATGTCCAAACAAACAAAAAAAAGCAGAGAGAATGAAGAGGATCCCACACCATTGCCTGGAGCAGTGGTTCTCAAACTTGAGTGACTATCAGAATCACCTGGAGACCTAATAAAGCACAGAGAGACAGCCCTGGGAGTAGGAGAGGGCCTGGGCCTTAGTGTTTGCATCATGTTTTCCTGGTGATTCTGATACCAACCAAAGTTTGAAAGCCACTGGCCTAAGTCATCAGTTGCTGGATGAGGAGAGTAGACTCTGAAATATGCTCATGACTTGTGTAAATGAGAAATTATATTCCTCTAAAATGATGTGTTGGATTTTTGACTTCACAACTGCATTTTAGAATAGGCAATTGCCTCCCCTGCACAGATCTTTAGGTGTGAGGAGCAGAAACATTTTTCCTTAAAATGGGGATGGAAACACAAGTTAAATGTGGGTGTATACACACACACACACACACACACACACACATATATATAATGCCTTCACTGTATTGTCATTAGCTTCAGTGTCATTGTCATTTGCTCTTCACTCTTTAGTATTTGGCCACAAAAGACTTCATGTAAACATGTTATCGTAAGCTACAACCTCCATGCAACTGAGCCTCTAATCCTGGCAGATTTTAGCACTTGCACTGTTTAAGAACCGAGCCTGTACAGACAGCCAATTTCTCAAATGCATTGTTCATGCAGGTGCTACTCTCTTTCCTCACCTGTGCCGCTGGCCCATTCATTTACATGGTCCTAGTTCTGCCTAACTTCTGACTGATGACGTAATGAGTTAATTAGCTAAGGAATTAATTTTTTTAAAAAAGCAAAACATAGCATGAGAAAATGCATCTAAAATGCATAACATTCCTGTTTAGGCAATGTGCTTTATTCCACTTATACAATTTTGATCAACATGTGACCAGGAGATATTCCTCAGACTTTCAATTTATTTTGCTGAGTAGAATGGCTTCATAGAGGAAAAGGAACGATGATATTTTAAAGCAATTGGGGTGTGTCTGTGCATATGGAGGAGAGAAAGGGATTGTGTCATCAGGGTGCTTGTGACTGAAGAGTTGGGTTAGATATTACACTCATCAATTACAAATACTGAATCTGACAATCTGACATCTTCTGTTACTGTAAATTGGGGATCTTTCCCATAATTGACATGGCTACTGATTCGAGCAGCCAAAATCTGTTTCATTTCATGCAAAGAAGAATCTTAAAGTTTTATACCCCCCCCCATTCTTTAAGACAACTGACCTTTGAACTGATCACATCAGAAGCATCTATTAACTTCTTGATGCATTCATTCAAACCTGTTTGAATACCTGTGTGAAGCACTGGGTATTCTGAGATGAAAAAGACATGTCTCTGTCCCCCAAAAGCTCACAATCTAGTAGAAAAGTCAGACACGATTGAAAAATAGACCTGCCTACCCCTCCTCGACAACCTCCGGAGCTCTCTCCGGAATTCCTTGATACTGCGATGCTCTCCTGCGAGTCTCTTTTTTCAAATCTATTTTTACTACTTGCTTGTCTTTTTCTTTTCAAGTCGAAGTTAATTCATTTGAGGTGCCTTTCTAAAGCATTTTAGTTCTAAGATCAAAATTTATAAGAGCAGTGGCATTTTTCTTAAAGTGCTAGAGATAGCTAGTTCTAGGTACTTCAAGATCAAAAGAACTCAAAAGCCTCCCTGGGGATTTAAAATGACATATTGAAGAAACCACACCTCTGTTTAACCAAAAGCCTTACCAAGAGCCAGCGCTACACAGCTGTCTGTTGCAAAGAGAGACAGAGTATTGAAGGAAAAGAGGATGGGCTTTGAAGCCAACAGAACTGAGGTTAAATTTAAACTCTAAACTTTCTGGCTACGTGATGTTGGGCAAGTTGCTGAAGCTTCTGAAATTTCATTTTCTGGCATTTTCATAAAAACTATCTTGCCCTGTGGCTGTAAGGACTAGAAAAAGGTTTGTGATTACACATAATGGGTACTTTATAAATGATAGCTATCCCTGCATTATTCCTAGCTCAATTATTTCTAGAAATTAAATTATTAACTACAACTTGGGTAATCACACACCAATAAAACAACTACTTTAAAAATCTGGTTAAATAATGAAAGCCTGGGATAAAATAGTTTTTTTTTTTTTTTCTCCAGAGCTTTTTCTGCCCTATATACTTAAAAATATACAATTATTGACCTAAGTTTATCCCTGCTGGAAGATTCCCGGTCATGCGGAGCCTGTCCTAGAAGAAGGATGAGCAAAGTCTCTTGTTCCACGTCTCTCTGGTGACTCTCTGGCTTCCTCAGTCCTGTGCCTCCCTTCCTCATCCTCTCACTACACGTGTTTGGTGTGTTTCTCTCCTCTTTAGTACTTCCACATAGAGACGAGCATGTGAAAATGCACATGAGGAAATCCTAATTAGTCATTGCTCCTTGGGAGGAAGGAGAAACTATTTGCAAAATTAAGGCTCCTTCATTATTTTCAGTTTTCCAAATTCCCCTTATGTTATCATGTGTTGACTAAAACTGTTGAAAGGCACTGATTATGCACATTCTCTGCATAAGAGACAAGGTTTTGCTCTGTTGCCTGGGCTAGAGTGCAGTGGCATCATCATAGCTCACTGCAACCTCAAACTTCTAGGCTCAAGCCATCCTCCTGCTCAGCCTCCCGAGTAGCTGGGACTACAGGCTCATGCCACCAACCTGACTAATTTTGGGGGGTTTTTTTGTCTAGAAATGAGGTTTCACTATTACCCAGGCTGGTCTAGAACTCCTGGCCTCAATTGCTCCTCCTGCTTTGGCCTCCCAAAGTGCTAGAAATTATAGGCATGAGCCACACTGTGCCTGGCCCAGAAATTTTGAGTGGCACTTACAGTCTGTGTGTACCACTAAAAATAGTGGGAAACAAATAATTTTAACAAGGCCAAAGACAATATTTTAAAATAAGGGATCTATGAGTGAAAAAAATAGAGAAAGTCTATTATTATGGTGGCAAAACTTTGCAAGACATTAGACTATCTTATTTATCTAGGACTGAGAATTTTATTAAACCATAGCACTTTCTCAGCAACTCTCCCTGTTACTAAAATCCCACCCCTCTGCAGGGAGGGTCCTGTGGCCTATGACTTTTTGGCTAAGCCCTCTACCTGGTCTTAGTAGTGTCAGACATTCCCTACGCCTCTCATCAACCACCATTGTTCAACAGATAATCAATAATGAGAACTAAAAGAATTAATATCTTTTGTCAACTAAATGCATTCTTGCATTTTCCAGAACTGCATAATTTATAATAAAAAATCAATTAGTAAAACTCATTCACTGAATATATTTACAGAATACCTCAAGAGCCATAGTTAAAAATAGAAGGTATTGCCTGCCCTAAAGCATTCTAAGGCCTGTTAACATCCAAATACCCTATTATAAACGAAGCTAATTATCACAACAAACCTGTTTTAATTAATTTTATTTATTTATGTGCTTCCTTTAATTGCATTTCCCTTACAGGCCTCACACCTTTCGAACACTGTATGGTAAGATAAAATATAAGTCTCTCTGCCAAGAACAAAATTCTTTCTGGACAACTGCTAAGGAATTTCTTCTGTCAACATAAACACTGGATGCCATTTTCTCCCGGTAAGATGGATTCTTGACCGACCCGGCCAATCATTTCATCTCTCTGAAGGAAGAAGTTACGAAGGAGACAGGGAAACTCTGAATCTAATTATGTCTAAGAAATGAAGCTGGTTGGGGAATAGAGGACTTCTGGAAGAAAACAATCGTTTTAATTTTCGGGTATGTTACAGCTAGTTATGGGAAGAGCAGAGCTCTGGGAAAATACATTTTTAAAGAGTAGTTAGGTAGGATTCCTTAGACAGAAACTCTGAGAAGGGAAATGACTCAAGAGGGAAGGAAAAGTCACAGACATAAAATTCTGACAACACAATGTCAAGTAATCCCACTGAGAAAGAGCAAGAAGAAGACATGGCAATCAAACGTAGGTGAGCCACAGACAAGTGTTATGGAACTGAAAACAGTGTCAGGTAGGCTAAAAACCAAGAATGAGAAAAAAGCTTTCAAAAATGCTAACAATCAACAAAAAGGGTTTTTTTTTCTGTTTGAAGCCAGACGAAGAAAATAAAAATAAGGATTAGATGGATTGGGACCACTGCAGGTAAAGAAATGTCAGAAAGTTCAGGATCTCAGTTCCTGTTTTGTGTGTATCTTCTGCCAAAGGAAATGCTAGAAAGCCCAGAAAGGCAAGAATGAATCTTAAAGGTGGAATGAATACCAAGATTGAGCAGAATCAGAGTAAAAAAATGGCAGCCAGCTTTATTAAACAAGGAAAGTGTTTTCTGACCAGGTGAATCCCTTCTCAGGCCTCTGAAAGAAATCACAAAATGATGTGGCTGAACCCACTGGAATTTGCATGGAGGAAACTTGGAGAAAAGGAGAGAGACAAGCTAACTTTGACTTAATATACTTAAAAAATGAGAAGTGGGAGAGGGTGAATTTTATTAATTAAACTGTTTTAAATTCTGTGTTGATTCTGGACAAGGCAGAAATTGAGAAAATAAAAAAAATGGGATCAGTACGGAGCCAGCATGGATTTGGGATGAACAATTCGAGCCAGACCTAACTCATTTTCTCTTTTGATAAAATTACTAGAGCGGGAGACAAGGAAAATGCTGAAGACATATGTGTCTGAATTTCAGCTAGGCATTTGACAGGCTCTCTCATTTTACCCTTACAGGGAGTATTTCCCAAATTGGTATCTGCAAAGAACAGACTTCCATAGGATATTCATAGGTATGCAGGGAGTGTACACAAATACATTTGGAAAATAAGAGTTAAACAAAATATAAATTTTTTTCGGGATTTTGAAGAGTAATATGCCGTATACGGTAATGTGCATTATAGCTCTCCAAGAAAGGAATGTAGTGTGCAGCATCTCCCAAACTCTTTTTAACATAACACTCATTTTTTGCTTAGGTACATCTGTTAATATCTTCTTGAAACAAAATTAGGGAAATGCTTTATTGGGATAAGAAATACGTACTGAATAAAATCTACCGTAGAAAGTGTCCTGATTATTGGATCAACCATACTAGTGAACACAGTGCTGACCTGAAGAGAAGCCTCCAGAGGAGTGACACAAGGCTCTGTCTTTAATGCTGCCTTTAACATCTGCATCATTGACTGGTTTGAAGAATGAGTGGCCGTTTTCAAAACTATGGATACTATAGAATGGGAAGAGATAATCGATATTACAGAATCAAAAATCCAGAAAGATTTCAATTGGATGCAATTGTGAGTTGATTCTAACAAGAGGAAGTTGAATAATAAGTATAAAGTTCTCCATATGGTGGGGAAGTATTAATACAAATAAATGGAGGTAGGGTTGAGGGAGGAGAAAGTTAGTAGGACTATACTGCAAATGAAAAATACTTCACAATTTGGCAAAAAGCTCCTTATAAATCAACAGCAACTGTAGCTGCAAAAAAAAAAAATAGTTCTAATATGCTCTTAGACATTAACAGAGTTATAGAATCCAGGACAATGGAAGCAATAGGCCACATCTACTCTGCTCTGGTAACTGTGCTTTGCCTTAGGGGCCAAGCTTTAAATATCTGGGATTCATGTTATGCTGCAGGGACCATGCTTCAAAGACACATTACTGAGCTGGATAAGAGAGTCACCAGTATGGTAAAGGGGCATGAAATTGTGTCACATAGCATTAAGAAATGAGGCCGAAGCTAAGACTATTTAGTTTACAGAGGCAGGACTAAGAAGGCACCATGGTGGTCTACAAATATATGGAGGATCGTCCTATGGAGGGAGCAGTAAACTTCAACAGGTCAGTGAAGGCTCCAGAAGTATGGCTTTGCCTGAACCTATTCTCACAGTTAGAGCAGTTCAAAGATGGGCTGCCACTGATGTTTGTTAATTTCCTGTTGTTAACATGGTCCGATGGAGGCTTGACAAATGCTTAATGGAAATATAGTAGAAGGGAATCATATGGAAGAAGAGGAATAGGCTATACGGTTTTTAGGATTTTTTTCTTAATCTTAAGATTCGTAGTTTGGGCTAGGGACATAGGCATAGTGGTCCTCACTTGATGGCTCAGAATTGTTGGAGAGAATGAAGAAGTCAGAACCAAGACCAGAACCTGTGCACTAGGACAAAACTACAGGGCAGCATAGGGCCTGAGGTCTTCCTCGCTTGGTCCTAGTCTCTGGTATGAGAGCAGCCAGGCCACTGTGAAAGCAAGATGGCAGCACAGCCTTATGACAGTGTCATCAGATCTTAAGCCTTACCAAAGAGTTTTGAGTTTAATATTGTCGACCTGCCTTGATATGTCTATTGTGGACAGCAGAACTAGCCCAGCAACTGAATCAAAACTGAGCCTCTGGGGACGTATGCGTTGGGAGAGGTATCGGATCCTCCCAACTGAGAAAAGGAAGGGCAGCGGATGCTCAAGAATAAATCCATTACGTTATAACAAATCTTGGACCTTTTAGAATATTAGCTCCAATGTTACAATTTCATATTAAACAGAAAAGTTTTTTATTCCAATGTTAGACTTAAAACAGAAAAAAACTGTTTCCCTATTTGGGCATAAAAATAAATTTGCATATGAATTTATGAAAAAAATCAAGGATCAGCTAACTATAAAAGAGAATAAGTGACTTGAACTTGATGGGATGGCTACACTGTGGAGAACTGTATTAAAATTGTAAATAACCAAGAAAAGCTGGATTACCTAACACTAAGAAAAACAATAATAGCAAAAGAAATAAATAATAACAATAATGGTAGCAAACATTATGTGCTAGGCACTTTTCTACAAAGTATATATATGGAAAACTTTTATTCCCACCACAACCATGATAGAGCTAATATTATTAACTTCATTTTGTCAAAGAGAAAAAATTGAGAAATAGAGAGGTAAAATAACCAAGGTAAATACAATTAAAGGGTAATATTCCTAAGCAGAAAATACAAAAGGTAGAAATTCAAGATGCACATAATAAAAAAGAGAAAGGAAAAAATGTTAGAACCTTGTGACGCTCAGGGTATAAGAAAGCAGACATCTCATATGCTGATGGTGGGAGTATAAACTGATATAGCATTTCTGGAAGGGAATTTGGCAATAGGTATGAGAAGCCTTAAAAATATCCATTCTCTTCTTCAATCCAGTAATTCCACTTCTGGAACTTCTCCTAAAGAAAAAAGAAAATAAGTATGTGAACGAAGGTTTCTGCACAAGATTATGCATCATCTTATTGCCTATAATGAGAAACAAATTGTTTCAGTAAATTATGATAATTAAAGATACTAAAATGCAACGCAATTTCTAAAAATAATGCAGTAAATATATCTATACACGTGTAAAGATATTCCCAATATTTTCTGTGTGAAACAAAAAGCAAATTTGTTTTGGAAAAAAAAATCTGGAAATGTATGTATCAAAATATAAATAATAGTTTATCTGAATAGTGGGATTATTAGTCAATATTATTTTCTTTCTTTGGCGTTATCTGTGTTTTGGATGTTGTGACAAGGAGACCATGACATGAGAAGTGGTGTAATACCGTGGTTTAGCGTGGGCTCAGGAGCCGATACACCGTGGTTCAAATCTCAGGCCTGCTGTTACTCTCTGGGTGACCTTGAGTAAATTACTTAATTTCCTCATCTGTAAAATGGAAATGAAAATGATACTCACTTCATAGGGTTAACATGGAAATTAATTGAGTGAATATATGTAAAACACTTAAAACAGTATCTGGACCCTAGTAAATATCAAAAAGAATTAGTAACTACTGTTATTGCTTGTAATATTAAACAAATTCACAACAACAAAAATAATTTGTCATGAACCAAATAGTTTTTTCAGAATAGAAAGTCCTCAACTTTTAACCTATACTTGTATGAATTTTCATACATAAGAACAAAACAGCATTCTACCTCAAACAAGAAAAAAAAAACAGTCCGCTTTGTTACCCGGAGATAGCGTAGGTGGTCACACACAGCCATTTTAGTCTCGGAGAGCACCTGTTTGTTATGTCTGTGTCTGGTTTTGAGGTATTTTATAGTTATTCAGTTATTATTAGCCACACGATTTCCAGTCAAAAAGCAGCAAGTTGAAATTATAGTAATAAGAAGTATTTGATGATGATGAAAGTGAAAAGAGAAAATTTTTTCAAAACTTAAAGGGATGGAAAGATGATGAAACATTACATATGCAAGTGACATGAACCACTGGACCATAAAAAAAATTCTTTAGGAAAAAGAGCAAATCATGTGACATTTGCTAAACACCGGATCTATTCGATCTACAGTAATCACCAACGGATGAGAAAAGATTTGAATAAGGACAATGGACAACTTTGAGAACATGGCCAGATGAGGAGCATCGAAGCTGGACGTCTGGCAACCTGATAATAGTTCACTGATACTGGTTACTTGTTTGAGAATCTGTCAGTCAAGGCCTCGTTTGGATCTGCCAATTTCCTACGGAGTGGAAAGATGGTAAGAATTTTACCAGACGCACGGAGGAGTTCCCCCATTCTGCTTGTGCAGAGTCGAGGAGGGAGCTGTTAACAGCCAGGTAGATTTTCAATGGAGACAAAGCCAGTCTATTCTGGAAAATGTGTCTGATAGACTGCATACTAATAGGGAGAATAACATGCCTTGTTTTAACTCTTCGAATTTATATTTTATGGGAATGTTCTGGGAAAATGCAAGTGTAAGCCCTTCTTAAGAGTATTGCTATGGCTTTGCTATTAATCATAAAGCTAATTCCAAAGCCTATGTTATACTTTTCATGTTTAAAGTGGCAGTGTGTTAGTCTGATTTATGTGTGAGTGGATTTAGGAACAACTTTCTTATAACGAGAGGGACTTCTGTACCTCGCTGCAGTGAGCTGCCAGAAAACTTGGAAATAAGAAAAATAAAGCCACCCAATGAAGATGTCATACATAGATACACAAAGTTACCTGAAGAAGGCAGAATGGTTCCTGGGACAGTAAAACTCAATTACAAATATATTAATTGTTTTACACATCAAAACAAAGAGCAAATTAAGAATGAAGGAGTTTTCATCCCAAATGGATGCCTAGAAATAGAAGAGTTATTGAGGCAAAGGCTGGCAAAGTCCATCCAAGCATTGTCTAGGAGAGAGGAGATAAGGCTCAGAGATTTGGGGTACTCTAGCCTTTTTGGTAAGGGCAACTCTAATGAAAGATGTGTCATCTTACTGTGTCAGGTTGATTCCATTAAACATGCAATTCATATAACTCTTCTCATTCTGTTTACTCAATCAATAAACAACCTTCAGATTATGAGCTGGCTTCTCCTATAGATATTTCTACAGAGACATGATGCTATGTTGATAAAGCACATGATAAACATTCTGGTCCTTGTGAGCATAATTTCATATTGTAGATAATTAAATTGTCTGGGTATTATTTTGCTTTCTGTCTAAGTAAGTTGACAACAAAGAAAATCCATATTGATCCTGTATCCATATGTATGAAGCTATTTTTTATTGAAACCTTAAAAACCGGCATTACTGTTTTATACATCAGTCTTCCTAAACTTGGTTAATGTGAGTCAGCCCTTAATAGATGGATCCTTTTTTCTTATTCAGACAATACAAGACTGAGGAGCTCACTTTGGGCCAACGTAACTAAGGCCACTGTGCAATCCCTGCTGAACTACCCTATTATCACTGTTAGTGGCAGGCAGGTATCCTACATTTCCATACAGAGTAATTTAAGACTTCTGTCTAAACTCAGTGGTGTTCATTTTGGGCTCCACTAGAAGACTTATACTGTTGCAGAGGAACCAGAGGAAAGCAACAAATAAGATATATGAATTAACTAAATGTTTAATCCTAGGAAATATAAGGCTGAGAAGAATAGATAAGAAGTAGTCAGAGCCATGGGACTCCAGAAGAGAGTGATCTTAGCCATAACTGAGTAAAGACTGTAGATTCCAATTATTGACTCTTTTTAAACATGGTACACATTGAGTACTGGCTTAGGAACATTGAGACCATAACTGAATTTATTAAGATTCCCTGCCAATATAATAATACTGCTTTTTGTCCATTGTTGTTACTGATCATATGGACTCTACTATGCCAAGTTGTACAATGCTATTCATTTTTAATTCACTGCAGAAACCTTATAAGTGTCTGTCACACAGTAATTTGAAAGACTTAATCTACACATGGAGATCTTTCATCCTGTCCTCTGATTCCTTGAGACACCCTTTCTGATATGTTAACTAACAAGAACAACTGACCCTCATTAAGTCAGTTTTCTTTTTCCACTGCAAGAATGCGAGTAACCAACAAGAGCTCCTCAAGAGGTTCACAGAAAGGAAGTAGTTAAATGATAAAAATGTGAAATGTTATGCAGCAAGCTGTGTACAATTAACTAGAATTCAAATATACACCTTGTTCCAATCCAAGCCATTTATCAGATAAAAATAGTCTGCTACAAGAATGTCATGATTAATGAGGTGAGACTCCAGCTAATTACTGTTTCCTCCAGAAGTAATTAGGTTGGCATTGCTAATCAAGATGAATGAACACTCTGACCCTCTTTTTTAAATGTAAAACTATGAGCCGCTACTGCAATAACATCATTTAGTTCAGGCAATGTAGTCTTTATTAGGCTTGTAGTTTGATTAAATTCTTTTGTTACACCAGGCTTTCCACACATGAACAGACGAATGCTGTGATGTTCAAAGAGTTTTTCACCCTTAATTAAAGACTGAAAAGGCTTGTTCAATTCACAGGGCAATACATAGGACAGCTCTAAATTGATAGCTTTTAAGTAGAGAATGAGGAAAGGAGTCTTAGGGCTTGGCCAGCTGTGAGAGGTCTCCTCCTCCTACTATAATTCCACTTATTACGGGGGAGAAATGAATGTGAAATACTTTTATTATATTTTATTAAACAGCTTTTTCATTTCATCACGGTCTCTTTTAAGGAACACAATGCATATATCTGTACGTACTTATTTTTTAATGCAATTAATATAAGGGACGGGGGGAGTCGAGTGGATTCAATACCATTAACGAACAAACTGCAGCATTCAGCGCGGGTCTCTAAAAGCAGGCAGAGTCTGTATCGCTGATTCCTGCAGCTTACATTAGAGTGACTAACGTTTCTCAGTCATGCTTGTGGGGAGGTAAAAAACATTTTTTTTTCCTAGATGTGATTATATTTCATTTTCTGTCAAGCAAAGGGGCTAATTCGATTAGCAGCTAAATTTATAGCAGATAAACTCTGAAGATGATCACTTATTAATCTTTCACCAAAAACTGTCAATATCTTCGCCCCCAAATTTGTTAGCTAGAGGCTAAAATCAGGTCTTGGCAAACCCATCACTTCCGCACCCTCAATAGGTTTTCTTCATCTGCCTCCTCTTTCTTCACTCTTTCACCAATTTCCATTTTCTGTTTCCTCATATTTTTCTATAGTTATTCCAAAAGGGTGGGATTATCCTCTCCACCCTTCCTCTGCCAGTTGGTTTATATTTCCACTTGCCAGGTTGGGAAATCCTATTTTTATATCTTCTACTTAATTATATTCCCAGTCTAGAATGTGCTGTCTCTTCTTTGATTGATATGCTTGGACCTCCTGCCGCTTTGTTTTTCTCTGAGATTTTGTATACAGGAGGATAAAATAATCTTAAATTTTGACACCTCGTCTAGGTCTAGGAGTCAGTTTCTTTTTCGGGGGTTGTTACTTGTGGAATTTCATAAATGGCTTTTAGCATTAGCAATTTCCATTTTTATTTTTTTAAAGCCCATCTTCATTTAGAAAGATCTGAATACGGCTGACCCCCCAGACCCGACTGGGTGTTCTCCTGAGCTCCTTTTCACAAGCAGCAGAAGCCAGCCATCCTAAGCCCCACGCCTGACGGAGATACAGAGCTGGAAAATAGGCCACAAAGCCTCTTTGTTCAAACAGAAAGCCCAGACGCCAAAGCTCGCAGCACCAGGATAGGTAAATGCGTCGGGACATGCCCCACTGCTCGAGGGTAATTGTCAGGGTGTCATTATACACGACACTTCATTCTCTTTCCTAATTTTCCAGTTGGGTTTTGAATTTGTCATAGTTCCGTGTCATTTACTTTACTCTGTCGTTATTCTACACCAGGCTGCCTTTCTTAAATGTGGCTCCCCTCGCGTCGACGGGTAGCGTTAGATTTTGTCCTAGGATCTTGTATTAAATAGCTCCCAAGCTTTTTTAGACTTGTCTCTCGGGTTCTCTCTTTTCCTTGGTGCCTGTCTGTTTAGCACAAGGATAGCTCCTGTTCTGCCTGATAAACCCAAGCTGGTATCTTGTGCTTTCTGCCATGTGTTATTTAATTAAAACATGTAGTTCTTTCTTGGTCTTCTAAATAGTTCTGGCACCATAATAGTTGCTGAGACTCGGGGCAGCAGTAGGACTTAATATAGGACTCTTGACCTTGATCTAGCCCTTTACAGATTTTTTTTTTTTTTTTTTTTGGTCTGTTTTGTTATGTAGCCTCAACTCCTGGTAAGAATTAAGGATAAGCTCTTTGAGTTCAGATAAAATGCCATGGACTTCCAGTATGTATTCCTAAGGCTGCCTTCTTATTAGACTGAATTATACTTCCTAAATAAAGAAAAAAAAATCTGAGAAAAAATTTTCTATAAGTCACAAAGAGGATAGTATCTTTAAGCTGGACTCCATCTCTGATCTATTGGTTGAGTTCATACGCAAAAATGAACTTAAATATTAAACATTGAGCAAAATACCCATGGATAAAGTAAGTCACAATAGTACCCCTCTTTCTTTATTCTTTTTCAATAACATCCTATTCAATGGAATTATTCCAATTTTGTCATAATGCTACACTTCACCAGTTTGTTTTAAAGATCTTGCGTGGCAAATAAAGGTTAATCTAATCCTTCCCAGCCCCCTTCTCAGACTCCCTACTCTTTTGTTTTTCTGAATCACAGTCTTTATGTTTCTAACACAGGACTGTATCTTTGTGGTTCAACTTCCTAATTATAAGGAAGTATTTTTTAAAGCTTGCTTTTACTGAATTCATAAGAATTACATGAATAATAATAGTAAATATTAGTAGCTGAGCCTGAGAGTCATTACCTTGAGCAGTGAGCATTAACGAAAATTCTACAGTATTAAGATGGCAGGAATAAATTTAGAAAATCTGAATCTTTTTTCTCACATTACTTTAGGGGTGAACTATACCGATGGACAAACGGGTTTCTTGAGGAAAATAGGAGAGGGAAGAAGCCAGGACTTTGCACACCACCAGCCTACCAGGGCCAAAACATGAACCCAGCCAGCAGCCGGGGTTCCAGCAGTCAAGCAAGGCAAATGTCCAGAAAGAGTGGCAAATTCTGTCTTGATTTAGGAAACTGTCAGCACAAGGGTTGCAACAGATGGTAGCAAGGTCCCAGCACAGAGACATGGAATCCAGAAGACCATTGATATTTGGAAGTTTCAAGAGCAATCGTTTCTAATCTAAGACCATCTATCCATTTAAGTTGCAGACACTGGGAAAGAGGAAAGAATCAGTGAACAACAAAAACAGCCAGCGCCTACTACCTTGCTGAAATTCAGGAGCAGGACCCAGAACTTTGGAAGAGGCTTTAAAATAAGATTAAAAAAAAAAAAAAAAAAAAAAAGCATTAGCCCAGTCCTGGCACTGGAGCACATAGGGGAAAAAAAGGAACTTACAGGGGGAACTCAGAACTGTGGAGCATCTCAGTAAGATGGTGTTTGCGGGTTGGTGCGATGGCTCACACCAGTAATCCCAGCACTTTGGGAGGATTGCTTGAGGCCAAGAGTTTGAGACCAGTCTGAACAACAAAGCAAGACTGACCCCATCTCTACAAAAAATAGAAAAATTAGCTGGGCGTGGTGGTGTGTGCTTGTGATCCCAGCTACTCAGGAAGCTGAGGCAGGAGGATGGCTTGAGCCCAGGAGTTTGAGGCTGCAGTGAACTATGATGACACCACTGCACTCTAGCCTGGGCAATAGAGACCCTGTCTCAAAAAACACCCAGAAAGTGTTTGCATGCATTATAGAATTTGAGCTTGTCTTAGATGCTTGTGAGGGGGATTCAAGGAAGCTTGGTTTTGCTTTGGGTTACATTCTCTCAGGAAACAGAGGTAATTCTCGTGACTGGGTACCTTAATCACTCTAATCTCTAAGATGAGAAGAACAGAGTGAATCTAGAGTTGTGATTGGTAAAGAAGCAGGAGTCACTCTGGCCAGAATAAGAGATGTTAGGTCATTTTTGTGGTTTGGACAGGGCTCCTCTTTTGGCCATGCTTGGAGATAATTATGGAGTGGTCTTGTTTTTGGCTTGATCCATCACAGTCCCAGAGTGGAGTTGCCTGATGTGACTGTTCTGCAAAACTGTTTACGTCTGACAGGAGAACACCGTGGCCTAGCTGAGAACACCAGGTCAGTTCCTAGCTTTGAGAGCTGCTTTTCCCTTTCTCAGCACTGTATGCTTGAGAAAAGTCGATTTGAGAACTATCAGAAGAAAGACAAATGTGATTCAATAGGCATAAAAAATAAAAGGAAAACTGTTTGAAAGAGATGAGAAGTTCTAAAACATCAAAGTTAGGCCAAAAGGGATCCATAGCGGAGTGTAGCGGCCCAAAATGTGGGCCAGGAAGAGGACTCTTTCTGCGAATAGACCAGGGAGAGTAGCTCTCCGATGGGAGCCCAGCCAGGGGCGTGCAGATTGGAGCCAGGAGAGTGAAGGAAAACAAGGTGTATCCACGTTGGAAAGGGAAATTAGGAAGTAATTACAGGCAAGCTACCTGTCTGTTGCAGCTTCATTTTTAGCATGGCCTGATTCGTTTTGCCTGGTTTGGAATGGGTGGTGCTAAATAGTATCATGGAGCAGTGAAATTATTGAGTTCAAGGAGACTAATCTTCCATTTTTTCCCTCCAGATCTGCCTGCCACCCTTCTCTGTGCCCCAGGAGGCTGACTCTACTGGCTGCATCAACTGGTTTCCTTGCCTTCCAGCTTACAGTTGGATTTGGACAATGGGAGTCACCAGCAGGTGATGGGAGGGGGAAGAAAAAGTGAGACTGGGGTGTCCCTTTCCCCAGATTCCTCACTTCTGGGGTCACTTGGCAGCTCACCCCTCTAACAAAAGCCCTGTGGGAGGCAGTCTTCTCCATGCCTTCTCCCCCCGCCCTTTTTTTTTTTTTTGAGACAAGGTCTCACTCTGTCACCTGGTCTAGAGTGCAGTGGCATCATCATAGCTCACTGCAACCTCAAATTCCTGGGCTCAAGCGATCCTCCTGTCTCAGCCTCCTGAGTAGCTGGGACTACAGGCATGTGCCACCATGCCTGGCTAATTTTTCTATTTTTTTTGGTAGAAATGGGGGTCTTGCTCTTGCTCAGGCTGGTCTTGAACTCCTGACCTCAAGCAATCCTCCTGCCTGGGCTTCCCAAAGTGCTAGCATTACAGACCACCTGCCCTATCTCCCTTCTGAGTCTGGTGTTCACGCGCTGCCTTGCCTCTCCAGACCAGGGGTAATAACAGCCTGCTGCTGTTGCTGACTTTGGGGTCCTACACCATTCTTGCTTTTTCCCTAAATGATTGTGACAGTTTCTTTATTAATCTCTTCTCCCTTACCCAGTTGAGCACACCTTCTGCTCCCTGCTGGTACTCTGCCTGACATAGAAGCCCAACGTTCCTCCCAATCTAAAAGCTTTTTCAGTAACAGGAGGTCCCCACACTGGTGGCAGGCTATTCTGTTTCTTCTCATACAGTTTCATGCTGTCCTTTCCCAGCCACTGTTTGCTTCTTGTTTCTTCTTTTATATAAGTAAGTCCTTTAAAACGTAAGTGCTCTTTATGCTACTTTGCATTTAAGACACTCCTTTTCTTCCTCATTGAGAATTGCTTGACACTGCATTGCCTGACTTTCATGTTTTAGAACATCTCATCTTTTCAAACAATTTTCCTTTTAGTCCTTATGCCTAATGAATCACGTTTGTCTTTCTTCTGATAGTTCTCAAATCTTCTTTAGTAGGGCAAGAATCTTCATTTTGTTCTTTTTTTTCAAATTTGACGTAGCCATTCATTAACTTTATTATACATCTTAGAATGTGTTTGACAAGTTCCTTAAAAATCCAGTTAGAATCCAGCATTAAGTTTGTAGATTAATTGGGGGATAATTGACATCTTCAACTTCTATCATGCACCAATTATGAAATATTGTTCCATGGAATCTTTTATGTCCTTTAATAGGATTACAAAATTATCTATACTAAATGCTTATGCATTCTTGATACCTTGATTCCTAGCTATAGAGTAGTCTTTGTTGTGATGTGAATGTTATTTTATATTCTATAATATTTTTAGTTGACTTTTCCTGATGTACAGAAACACTACTGACTTTCGTCAGATCTTTTATCTAGTAAATTTGCTCAACTCTCTTATTAGCATTATTTCTAATAGCTTTTTTTGTTGGTCCTGTTGGGTTTTCTCTAAAGATCATCATATCATATGCAAATAATAACAATTCCCTTTCAAACCTTACATATCATACATTTTTCTTATCTTGCAGCCTTGATCATGACTTCAAAAAACATGATACACAGTTGTAGTGATAGTGATTATCTTTGTCTTGTCTTTGTCTTGATATTAAGAGAAATGTAGCTAAATTTTCTCCAGTATGTATAATATTTTCTAAAGGTTTTCAGTATATATCATTTATAAAACTAAGGAAGTATCTTCTATTTCTGGTTTATAAAATTTTTTTAAATTATATATTGATATTAAACTTAGTCAAATGCTTTTGGTGCATCTATAGAGATATAATTTTTCTTCTTTGCTCCATATATATGGTAAATTATATTGATTATTTTCTGATATTAAATCATTCTGGCATTCCTGGAATAAAATATTAATAATGTAGTTTTAATGCATTGTCAGATTCAACTAGCTAGTATATTATTTAAGATTTTTGCATGTATGTTCATAGACTAAATGGGGTGTATGTATATATATCAGTATATAGACATATAGATATAAATATAGTACTTAATTATACAGTTTTGAAATTAAGGTTATTCCATTTGTATAAAAGAAGTAAGGCAGCTCTAAATGGCTTTTTATTATGGAACAAGAAGACAGGGATCATCAGATCCTTAAAATTTTGATAAATCTTATCTGAAAAATTGTCTGAGTCAGAGATTTTAGGAGAGAAAATATATGATTTCTTTTCCATTTTCACAGTTATTGGTTATTTACTTTTTCTTTTTCTTCCTGTTCCATTTCTGTTATTTTATATTTTTTCAGAAATGTATCTATATTGTTATCAAATTTATTGGCATATATTAATAGTTGTTTATATTTTAAATTCCATATATAGAACCATGTCCTCATTTTTATTTCTTTATTTATGTGTACCTTCTCTTTAGTTTTCTTGATTGGTCTTGCCAAAGACTTATATACCTTATTAATCTTTTTATAGAAACAACTTTGGGTTTTGTTAATCTACTTTTTGTCCTCTATATCATCGATTTCTGTCTTTATGATTTTTATTTTCTTCCCTCCTATTTCTTCAGGTCTTTTCTATTAGTATTTTTTTAACTTCTTGAGCTGGGTGTTCATCTCATTTGTTTTTGATAAAACGCTCCTATAAGTACTGTTTTCACTGTATTATACATATTTTATCATGTAAATTTTCATTATTCTCCAATTCTAATTATTTTTAAATTTTCTTAATATTTTTGTATCTACTATAAGGGCTTTTACAGTAATATTTGGTTTTAAGATTTTGGAGATTTTAAAGTTACCGTTTTATTGTCAATTAGTAGACTAAAGATATGGTCAGTGTGATCTTGTTTCTTTGGAATTTATTAGGATTTTCTTTATGAGTCACAGTGTTTCTGTATGTTTCTTGCATTCTTTTCAAGAATGTGTAGTTCCTGCTTATTGAAGAAATCTATCTTGGTATGTAGATTTATAATATATAAATAATAAATGACATCTATAAAATTTTATATCCAATAGCACATTTCATGTATAGATTTAAGCAAATTAATTATATTATTCAAATTTTCCACACTTAAAGTTTTATTTTCTCTTTGATTTATTGGTTTCTGAGACGAGTAAATTAAAATCTCTAACTATGGTTATTGAGTCATTTGTCTCACCTCATAAGTCTGTCAGTTGTTGCTTTGCATGTTTTGAACCTATGTTGTTGAATGTATTTTTTGTTTATCATCATATCTTTTTTTTGTGCATTATTAAATTTTTATTTATTTTTTTTATTTTTTTTTATTTTTTTATTTTTTATTTATTTTTTTTAATATGGGAAATATTCATGATAAATTATTAAGTGAACAGTGCAAGTTAAAAACAATAGTTTCATATTTTTTTCCCCACCCCCCCTTTCCCGAGTCAGCACCTTCAAGTGTTACCACTCCCCAAACGGTGCGCAATGCACTCATTGTGTAGGCATACCCCCATCCCCTCCCCCACCCCCCCACCTCAGTCTGATGTCCAATTGGTGTCGTTCCCAGATTTGTATTTAGGTGATCATCATATCTTTTTGATGTTTTCCTTTTTTGCCACGTACAGTGTCTCTCTTCATCCTTTATGACTTTGACCTTGAATTCTATTTGTCTGATGTTAAAATTGTTTTTAGTTCATATTTACCAAGAAAATATTTTCATTTCTTTGCTTTAAAACTTGTCTGTCTTATAGATAATATATTATTGTATTTTTAATACAATCTGAGATATTTATGTCATCTTATTCCATATTTTCTATTCACTTGTTAAAATACATTTTCCCTACTTTTCTGTCTTCTATTCAGTAAGTCAGAATTTCTTCTACTGAAGAAAATTTTATGCATTGTATTTGTATTCTCTGGTGGATGGCTCTACGTTATTAAGGCCCATATTCATGTTCATTTATCCTCATTGATTTACTAAACTAGCAATACTCAAGAATATTTCCCCAGAAAAGGAAAAAATATTTTATCATACTTTGTGCCTTAGTCTGTTTGGGCTATGTGACAAAGTACCACAAACTGGGTAGACTACAGACAACAGAAATTTATTTCTCACAGTTCTAGAGACTGGAAGTCTGAGATCAGGGTGCCAGGAGGGTTGGGTTCTGATAAAGGCCCTTTTGTGATTGCAGATTGCCAATTTCTCCTGGTATCCTCACATGGCAGAGAGAGAGCTAGCTCTCTGGCCTCTTCTTATAAGGGCACTAATCCCACTCGTCAGGGTTCCATCCTCATGACCTAATTACTTCCTAAAAGTCTCAGCTCCAAACACCATCACATTGAGGATTAGATTTCAACAAATTTTGAAGGGATACAAACATTCAACCCCACAATACTGTCCCTTTGGTTGCTGTACCCTACCTCCCCTCTGTGGTGGTATTGGTGTATCATACAATTTAGTTGTGAATTATAACAATATACTTCTATTTCTTTATAGGGAGACCTTTCTTGTTTGGATCATAATAAACTTTCCTAAATTATTTATAACTCATAATTCATATATCATTCAAAGCATCCTCTTGGATGTATTTCTTTTTTTCCTGGAGCACTTCCTCCCAGAAAGTTTTCAAATATGGTCTTTATGTGTCAAAACTCTAAGGCCGTGTCATGACCAAAAATATCTTTATCATGATCTTCCATTTAAAAGATAGTTTAGCTGAATATCAAATTATAGTTTGAACAGACTTTGGAATTAAATAGATCTGGGTTTACATCCCCATTTGACCACTATCTTTGTTACCCTGATGTCTGTGAGCCTCACTTTTCTCATTTATGATAGAGAATACTAATATTGAATTTGCAATGTTGTCAGGGCAATTGATAATGTATAGAAAGTAATTGAAATGTAGCAGGTACTCAATAAATGGTAGCTTCCAAAAAAATACTATAGTTTGAAGTTATTTTTCTTTTAACACATTGATACCATTACTCAATTGTCTTCTTGCCTCTAGTATTACTTAGTGAGAAGTTTAATTTCACTCTGATTGACTTAATTTTGTGGATCATTTATTTATATCTAGGCACTTTCAGAATTTTCTCTTTCTATCTGATGTTCTTAAATTTCACATCTCTAGGCGTGAGATTTTTCTTATTTATTCTATTTGGTGCCCCATTAACTTTCATGTAACTATTGCTCATTGCTATGGCTTGAATGTTTCCCCCAGATTTCATGTGTCAGAAACTTAATCCCCAGTGTGGCAGTATTGAAAGGGGGGGGGGTCTTTAAGAAGTGACTAGACCACAGGGCTCTGGTCTCATAAATGGATTAATGAGCTGTCATGGGAGTGGAACAGGTGGCTTTATGACAGGAGGAAGCAAAACCTGAGCAAGCCTGTATGGCATATTCTTATCACCTCGTCATGTGATACCCTGCACTGCCTCAGGACTCCACAGAGAGTCCCCCACCAGGAGTAAGGCCCTCATCGGATGCTGAGCCACACCCTTGGACTCCCCAGAATTATAAGAAATACATTTCTTTTCTTTATATATTACCCAGTTTCAGGTATCCTGTTATAAGCAATAGAAAATGGGCTAAGACATTCATCTTTACTTAATTCTGGAAGAACCTTGGTTATTATTTTTTAATTGTTTCCTCACCTCTATGAAAGTTTTTCCCTGTTTTGTTGAGAGTGCACCATAGATATATTGGCACTTGTTATTTATCTCCTTCATCATTCCTTTTTCTTTTATATTTTTCATTTTTATTTTTTTGTTCTGTCCCTGTGTCTTCTGGGAGATATTCTTAGACTGTTTTTACAGTTTACTAGTTTATTCTTTGCCGATAACATTCATGGTATTTATCCCTCATTGAAATTATTGATTTTGTTTTCATTTTTATACCCAATGTTTCCACTCGGCTCTTCATTATAACTGCTCCTTCATGCTTCATGTAACCGATATTCTCCCGTCTCTTTGAGGACATTTATTACATTTATCTTAAATCCTTAATCTGTCTGTTTTATTAATTCTGATTTGCCCACTATAGATGGCCCAGTTTGTTGTCTGTCTCTGGGCATGTTCTGCTTCTCAGCTATCTGGCCACTGTGCTTTTCAGATATCTGCCAACTGAAGCTTATTTTCCCTAACGGAATTATCAGCTTGGCTGCTATGTGGGCACGGCAAAGCTCAGGCCTCCGCAGGTGCTGTCCTCATAAGTGAGGAAGGAGTGAGTGACCCTAGGTCCGGGAGCTCAGGGTCTCGACCAGTCCTGCTGACCTCATTACTCCTCTCACTTTGAAACTGCTCTCTTCTGAGGGCTTTTCTTCCTGGATATATTGGCATAATTTGGGGCATGAAGGGGTGTGTAAATGAGCAGCAGGAAAAGCTTAGGGGCAGCAAGTCATTCTGTATCTGCTGTTACCTGCTCCTCACTCAGGATGGCTCCCACAGTCGCACAGGAACAAGCAACAATCTCTCCAGGGCAGTGTATTCAGAGGGTACAGTGCACAACTCAGAAGTTCTCCCCCGACTCGCTCCCCAGTACCGTCGCACACACGTACACACACAAGTCACAACTACCTTCTCTCTTCTTGAGTGTTTCTCACAGTCATTACTTCGTTTATTCATACACTGTTTCTTTTTCATGGCTCTCCAGGCTTAGACTGTGAGAGGAGGCAGCAACCCATACTGGTTCATCTTCTTGCCAGGAGTTTATTTTTCCACTCCGTTAAATAAAAGTCTAATACGTAAATTGGAAACCTAAATCTAATTTCATAATTTGCCCAAAAATGTATTTCTACAAGTGTCAACATGTCATATTTAATAAATGGGTACATGTCCCAGTCTATAAATGGTGGGGTGGGAAGAGAGAAGCTATCCTAGCAAATATAGGGCTCAACCCTCAGATAAGGGAATCAAATACGGTTTTGGTGTCCAGGTTATATTCCATACCATAAGAGGTAACCATTATAGGGGATTTTCTCTGGAAGAACTTAGTGTTCAACCCATATATTCTCCAGACATAAACTCAGAAGTCCATCCTAGACATGTTTTGAACAATGCCCAGTGAGCAAGTGATAACCAGGAGGCAGCCATACTCAAGGTCACCTGAGAACCAAGCAGTGGATACATCACATAAGATATTAGAAGCCTCCTTATCTCTAATGCTTGAGAAAATTGGCTTATTTAATAGTTGGAAAAAAAAATTTTACTCTTCCAGCTTCCAAAAGAGAGGAAAATTTTTATGAGGGCTTATATTAAATATCAATTGTTGTGCAACAAATTACTCCAAAACTTGGTAGCTTAAACAATAAACATTTATTAGTCTCATCATTTCTATGGCTCAGGAATTCAGTAGCAGCTTAATTAAGTGGTATGTTAAGGTCTCTGGTGAAGTTTCAGAGATGTCAGTAGGGGCTGCAATTACCCGAAGGCTTGGCTGGAGCTGGAGTATCTGTTTCTAAGATGACTGCCTTCCATGGCTGTTGGCCAGAGGCCTCGGTTCCTTGCTGGCTGTTGGCAAAAGGCTTGTGTTCCTCACCACTTAGGCTGCTTGAGTATCTTCACAACATGGCTGCTGACTTCCCCCAGAGCAAGCAATTTGAGACAGAGTAAGGAAGAAGCCAAATGTCTTTTATGACATCATGTTATTGGTTCCACACCATCATTTCCACCATATTCAATTTGTTATAAACAAGTCGTCAAGTCCAGCCCACCCACAAGGGGAGGGGAATTTACCTCCACCTCTTGAAGCAAAGGAAAAAGTATCAAAGAATTCATGGACATTTTTAAAAAAATCACCACTGAAACTTGCATGAGTATAAATAAATGATGGGTCTCCCTTGACCAACATAAGTCTTAAAAAATAAAATGCCACATCAAATTTTAGGACTTTCTTTGTAAATTAATTTAACAAAGGATTTCAAAGACATAAAAGTATATGTCATGATGTAGCAAATGAATGTTATTCAAGCATTTCTTGAAGCTTTTATAATACTGAGAAATGCTGGCTAATGTTATAAGAACTCAAAGACATTAGAACTGTTCAGAAAAATTATCCAAAACTTGGAAATAAGGTAGAAGATGCCAGATTTACTTTTCAATGTCATACTAGAGCATTGTCTAACAGGTCTGCCCAAGGTTTATTTAATTTTCCAGGGGAATATATCCTTGTTTGGCTCATTATATATTGTTCATTACAGCCCCAGACTCTATGAAGATCCATATTAATTTGTAGATTTTTGTCCTAAGTGATAATTCCTCTCCAGTAGAAATGACTTCTCTCCAATAGAAAAAAATAATATTAACTTTTTTGGTTTTATTGATGTGTAAGACATAACCTGCTTTTGCTCAATATAATAAGCATATTTCATCCTGCCATTCATGAATGACTATATAAATCTTTGTTCCTCAAATCCGTCTTTAAACCAGCTTTACCTTTCAGCCAGAGCCCTCATTCGTGAGTTAAATATTAATAAATTTTTGACATCTTTATATTTGTATGAATCATGTTGTTAACTTTTTGAAAAGTATGCTGTACTATTTTGTGGGGTTTTCCCCACTAAGACAGACTCATCTGTTGGAGTTTATTCCACTGTACTGTCCCAGAAGTACATACACCTTACAAGGTGTTTCCTTCTGGGAATATCTTTCTTTGAGTCTTGCAATGAATCCTAAGGACAATATAACTTTTCCTTCATTAAGTCTCTGTCTTTTACTCTTCTGATTTTGTGTTTTTATTTTGTTTCTGTTTCTTTGCCCAATCTGTTTTTCTGTCTGTATTTCATCTAATTCATGGTTTTGGCCATGATTTTTTTCCCACCATTCAGCACAGGGATTAGTAAATAATGAATTGTTAAGTAGTGTAGAGATCACCATGTGTATACATGAGTCTAGTCTATACATGACTGAAAGGTTATTATCCATTGCTATAAACAATGGAGATCTGATTTTCTATGGTATGACCACTTGATGATCTCTGTCAATATAATGGGGACCTATTCTTTGTCAGATAAGAGATGACAGATAATCTAAATTGTTCAACTTTTTTATTTGTCGCTTTGTCTATTTGTGAGCTCAATCCAATTAGGAAAAACATTATGCTCACTGGAAAGGAGAAAATCTCCTTAGGATCTGTACTGGTGGAATTTTGTGTTTGTTTACTTTTAGACCTGTGTCTGTAGTTGTAGAATTGAACCTGAAAGCTTTCTGTGTATCTCTGTGTCAATAATTGAGAAAAGCATTTTCCTTTTATTGTGTAGGCATGAAATATTTTTCTGCCTCTGGAGACTGTTAATACATTGAGCTATAAAACCTCTTAAATTATAGAAGCTCTGTTTTTCATGGTTCGTAGAGACCAATAAGGACTTGCATAAATTTAATATTTCCAGAATTCTTATAAAATGAAGAAACTGAACTTTTAATGCTGTGAGTGTACTAACCTTTAAAAAATAAAAACAAAACCTTTCACAGAAACTGCTAGCTCAAAAGCATTTTTATATAAGAATCCATGTTCATGTAATAAAAGTGAATATCATTGGACAAATCAGAATGTATTTTCATAACTTTGCTTAAAAACAGTTTCATGTATTTTTCCTAATTTTATCTATGTGGAGTATAATAAAAGCAAAGTTTTAAAAATATATGTATTTGTTTCTCACAAAGAAACTTGGAATCTGAACTTTCTAGACTTTTTATATTGGTTTATAAGTTCAGATAAGCTACTACTAGTATTACTTTCACACAATTTTGTAAATTGAGTAAAATATAAAATTATGTGTTCAACTAAATAAAATCAAAATTCTGATAAGCTTTTCATATCAACAGTAATTATGTCCTATAGTGTGTCTGCTGAAATTTGTTTTCCAAGATCTTTGTTTAACTTGTAGACAAAACAGAACTAATATTCAATTGAGCTAATTAATGGATACTTCTTGGATACCTACATAATTTCTAAGTAAGCATAGTTTTAATATATAGTATGTACTTTTCTTTCTTATTTTTACAATTGTTAGAGTCTATGCCTCTGAACTCTGTTAACAAAGGTACTAATTTGTTTTAAGAAGATATAAAAGGACACGTGTGGCTGTATAAATTGCACATTCTCATGATTTTTGTAGTTTACCAAAATGCCCGTGTGTAACAGGTCACAGTTACCTAATGCCAAACTTTTTCTGATTAATAGAATTTAATTACTTGGGTGACATGCTGAGTTGTTGAAGCTCTATAAGAACAATATGGCAAAGAAGTACAAATGTGTATGCAAGAAAATGGGATGTGTGTGAGTTTTTTTCTAAAAGTGATTTTTTTATTTTTTTTTTTTTTTTTTTTTTTTTTTTTAGACAGAGTCTCACTCTGTTGCCCAGGCTAGAGTGAGTGCCGTGGCGTCAGCCTAGCTCACAGCAACCTCAAACTCCTGAGCTCAGGCGATCCTCCTGTCTCAGCCTCCCGAGTAGCTGGGACTACAGGCATGCGCCACCATGCCCGGCTAATTTTTTTCTATATATATTTTTAGCTGTCCATATAATTTCTTTCTATTTTTAGTAGAGATGGGGTCTCGCTCTTGCTCAGGCTGGTCTCGAACTCCTGAGCTCAAACGATCCGCCCACCTCGGCCTCCCAGAGTGCTAGGATTACAGGCGTGAGCCACCGCGCCCGGCCCAAAAAAGTGATTTTGTTTTAAAGTGTCTTTTTTCAGAATTTGAAAAGGACTAATGAAAGACAAAACTTAAATGAATATAGAAAGTTGTAAAAGGTTACAGAAAGTAAGTGCTATTTGTTTTAGTTTTGAATACCTGCAAACAATGAGTCTGAAAAGAAAAAATGAAATATGTAAAAAGAAAATCAGCAAAGTATGCTGAGTTTGGTGCATTAATTCAAAATATCATGCTTTAATGAAAGGTTAAGAATTAATTTCTCTCTTAAAATGAAAATTGTTCTCAGAGTAATTAGTCTGCTCTTAATGAGAGATTAAAAAATGTATATTTTATGTTATCTGCACAGGTAACAGGATTCTGTATCTAATCAGAATAACTTTCTCTCCTTTGTGCTGAATTTTTATACCCTTAATTTTTTTGTAATGAATCAGCAAAGTTAGAAGCCAGACAATAGAAAGTATCCAGTCTGAAGAAGTAAGGGAATAAAAGATTGAAGAAAAAAGTGAACAAAGCCTCAAGAACTTGTAGAACAATATTGAAATGTCTAAGTATGTATAACTGAAGACCCAGAAGGTGACCAGGTAGAAGTTACTTCTAGCTTAATAGCTGCTCAACACTGCATGGCTCTAGATTTGTTAATTTATATTTGAAAGAGGCCTACATATGCAAATTACTATACCTGGTTGCACCAATGTAAATGAAAAGGAACAAAACACAATGTAACTAGCCTTTAACATGATCAAGAATAATCTTTAGAGATTATTTATACTTGGGGAAAGGGAGAATTGTTAAGAAAAATTATCCCAAATTTGTAAATAAACTAAAAAGATGATACCTAATCTTTTCAGTGTCATACTGTAGCATTCTCTAGTAAGTCCACACAAAGTCTATGTAATTCTCTACAAGAATGTATTTTTGCTTTACTTCCTATTTACCATCTATTATAACCCAGATATGAAGTTACATGCTAACTTACATATTTTTATTCAGCAGAGATACAAATGATTTTTTTAATACATGTTCATTTTATACCTGTGTCAGTAATATTTTAATTTTTGAAATATATAATTTTTTGACAGGATGAAACTCCTGAAATTCAATTTTTGAAAAGTCAAATGACCAAATATGAAGCTTTGATTATAAGCTGAGATTGACACTGAATCCTCCCCAAAGAGTCATTTTTTGTGTGTTCGTTTTTAGGAGCGGATTATCTTAACTGTAGACAATTTCATGTGGTAGCTGATTTCAGGAGGCAAACAAAGCCTAGATGTATAGGATTAAATGCTGCTTTATAAATCATTAAAACCATCCTAAAATCAATTCAAAAATTGACCAGAAGCCACTGCCCTTTGCTCCAAAGAGAAATAACATGCTGAGTAAGCAACACAATTGCTACTCGCTCTTCTCCAAACTGAAGTGACCTGCCAGGTCAGCACAGTGCCAGCTAAAACTCTAGCCTACAAAGGCAATAAAAGTCAAAAACAGTAAAACTTACTGAGGGGAAGCCAAAATATTACATATTTCATTGAGTTTTGTTAGTAACTATATGAGTAATATACTTATAGGAAAAACAAAATGGCAGGATGTTCGTAAGATCAAATACAAGAAAACTGTCTTGAAATATGTGCGAGAAGGTGATCTCAAAACTAAAGGAAATGCCATAAATCCCCATAAGATGAGAAAATCAGGTTTTTCATATCACCTGACATTGATCAAGAGACCTAAACTTAAATCGGTTAGAGATTTTGACTTCAAAGAACCACAGCAGTCCTGGCAATAGAAGCAACAGCCATCTTCCAGTGGAAGATTTGACTTCTTTACACTACTCTTTCCAAGACTTTTCCTGATTCACCAGAATCAGTTCTTTTAAGCCCACAAAAACACACTAAGTTCCTGCTGTAATGTTATCCTTGGGACTCACATCCTGTGATGCTATTGTGGAATATATTTTCAAAAAAACTCTCTGGTGTCTCCAAAACTTAAACACAATTGACTGGGTCTAATAAACATGCTTGTAATTCCCTGTTTCCCCACCCTTCCACAAAACCAAAACCAAAATGACAAAAATTCCAGAATATGCCCTTTAATATTGTAATTAGCAATAGAAGCATTGCGAATTGAAGGTCAGAGTCATGCAAAGAAAATCATCTGAGAAAATGGAACCACAAATACTCTCTTAAAATCTGATTTTTTAAAAAATGCTTATTTGCCTTTTCATTTGGTCCTGAGAGTACTACTTCCAACAGGCTTCTGCCAGCAATGCAATAGCAGCTATGAGATGGAAAAGAAACGGAAAGAAGGGAACAGTTCAAGGTTGATTTTTTTTTCCTTACAGAGTGCACGGGTTCTAGGAGAAAAGTGAAAGACATAAAAAGAAAAAAATACATTAATTAGAGGGAATAGCTTTGAACAAGCTTAAAATAAAATTTTGTGGCTTTTGTTTGGGTGTTTTGTTTAGTTTTTATAAGCCTGCTATACTGTGGGCTATGCAGGGATACTATTCTTGTATCCCCAACTCCTAGCATGTGTAATGCCTAGAATACAGTAGGCACTCAATAAATATTTGTTGAAGATATGATAAAATTAACTAACAACCTGTGATAACTACCATTATATATAAATCAGATTTCAGTTAAGGCTAAATTTGAAGAAGTGTTCCAGGACAGAGCTTCTCAAACTTTAACATTCATACAAATCACAGGTCATGGGGATATCTTGATACAATGAAGATTCTGCCTCAGCATCCAGGGTCTGCATCTCTAACAAGTTCCTAGGTGGTGCTAACGCTGCTGGTTCATACACCACGTTTGAGAACCAAGATTCTGGGCAACCCAGTGCTTTGTGACAATACAGAAGGCTCCAGAATGGGAATCAATGTGTAGAAGTGTTGCGGCAGGTGACCAGCACGGAAAGAGGAAGGTGTGGATTACACCAGCATGGCAATTTAAGAGGGAGGGTGATTAACCACCCAAGGAGCATGTCCACTGTCCCGTTCCTTTCTCACACTATAAAATGAAAGTCTTTATCTTCTTTTTGAGAAAACAAACGTATCTAGAATGAGCGAGCAAGTGGGAGAAGTATTCAAGGAACAGGGGATATCTCCTTATCTTTGAAATCATGTTATGGCCATGCATCCTGCTTTATGAGGCTGGAGGAGACAGGTTGTGAAAGGCCAGTCTCCTCCCCTTCTGGCACCTTCTCAAGGATGGTCATTTCATGGAGGAGAGACCTCGGCTACAGCCACAGGAAGCCTATTCACCAAGAACTATGGAGTTTGAAAGATACTGTTGTGGCATCACACAGGTTTACACGGATTGCACCAATTAGGTGCCCCTGCCCCCCTCTCTCTTCCTACTCACTCCTTCACTCGAATCCCTCCCCCTCTGCTGCCAGACTTGCAAATTCCAAAGATTCAGAGATGGCTCCCACCTGGCCTGCCCCCTGCCCTGTGCCTGGCCTGCATCATTCTCCACCACGACCGTCACACCAATGAAGGATGAGATGCTCTCAGATGGGTTGCCCCTTTTTTGAAAATATTATTTAAGGGTCAGAGTGATTGAATCTATTCAAGTAGGTTACTGGCTCAGAGGTTAAGTGAATCTCTCATTTTAGCCCCTGAAGTTGTCTTTTCAGCTCAAGTTTTATACAAACACGCAAAACTTGGAAGAGAACAGATCTCAAGGTATGGCGGGAGGAAGGCTATTGGCTATGTCCTGTTTCTCACTTTTCCCCCCAAGATGTGATGTTTAGTTGTTTCATGCCTCCCCTTTTATTACGGCAGCTCAAGTTGGCAGTGACAGCTCCCGGGCTTGTGTCACAAGCCTCCAGGCACCAATCAAGAGGTGGGTAGAAAGATGGGAAGCAGAACACACGTGCCTCTGAGCCTCCACTCTCAGGGCAACTGTTTAGTTTGACAACTCCAGGGGACCCAATAAACAGAATACAATGTGAAAAGTGTCCCTGGGGCTGTGCCATTCTACAGGGGGAAGGGACCCTTGAGAGAAGAGGCCCCACAGGAGAGGACTGCAGGAGCATAAGTGGATTCCAACTCAGTTTGATCTAGAAAGTTTATCTTTAAATCTGTATGGATAGATGTACACTAACAATGATGATGAAAACGTATACATTGGCTCAGGAAAATACTGGTGCCATTAGTCAACTGCTAGAGAACTAATGAGGTTATCTCCCTGGCTCTGAAAAAGCAACATAAATTATTGTCTCTTGTGTAAACTACTGAGCATTTGTCCCTAATTACCATGCTTTATAATAAGAAATATTCATGATATTAAATGAGTCAACTAGCCTTGTTTGGAGTCTTATTTTATTACACCAATAACCTGTAGGTTGTGGAGTTGTTCTGTCCCTGCTAAAAAAAAATTTAATTGGGAGGCCATTAGGCCGAGATGGCTCCAGCGCCTTGGGTTCCTACACAAGCAAACCAAAGCCCAATGTAAACAATAAAACAAAACTTAGGCTTAACCAACCAGACACTGCCAACCAACCTCTAACTAGGGACTTTCCATTTTAACCAATAAATATATTTTTTTTGTCTTGGTTCTGCAAACACCTTATAAAAGTTTTCTCCCTCACTCCCCGTCTCCTCCACTGTTTGTGGTCTAATGCTGCCAGATTCATGAATCACTGAATGCACAAATAAACCTGTTAAAATTTTAATGTGCCTAAGGTTACTTTTTAATATACTCATACCTGAATTAAACAAGTCCAGAGGAAAAAAAAATTGGAAAGTTTTTCAGCAAGAAGTGTATGACAGGATGGATGGGCCACCTATAACATAATTACCCAAAGTGAAAAACTATAAATGAGTAGCTGAGTTTCAGGAGAAACAAAAGACCAATCATGACTGACTGGTGTAATCTTAGCAAAAATAAGCAATGTTAAATGCATACTCAGTGCCATTGTGCTTAATCTCATTTAATCCTCACAACAGTCCTATAAGCAAAGTGAAGCATAAAGGGGATAAGTAACTTGCCCAAGGCCATATAACTTGAAGGGGAAGAACTGGAATTCAAGTCTCAGCTTTAGCTCCAAGAAGCCAAGCTTTTGCTACTAAGATGTACAGACTCCCCAGTACCAGCAACCAAATTTATTCTTCTGTACCTGCCAGTGAGCTGACTGTTTTATATACATTATCTAAAGTATTAACATAAATCCATGGTCATACTCAGTTCTACTCTATCCAGTCTGAAAAAAGAAAGAACATCAAGAAGGCTAGAAAATGTGAGTCCAAAGAGGAGGAATTTCACAAGGTTTATTCATAATTGTCCAGGAAAGGCCGCGCTGTGGCCAAATGGTGTGAGCAGTCCAAATAGCTTGGGCTTAGAGAGGGATGTTTCAGATCAAGGCCATTCAACCAACCCCTCTTGCTCTGATACCGTAATTAACAAACTTCCTGGTTATAATTTTATTTCTGATGTTTTCTTTCTCCCCCACTGGGAAAGAATGAAGGAACCATGGGCATCACTTCACAGCTGTCTCAGAATAAATTGATGAATTGACATCGGGTTTATATTTAGTGTTTCGTCAGTTGGGATAAATCAAATCTGATCATATGACTAAACTGTCAAAGCAGAGTTCTTCGACCTAAAGCATGGTGACTGCAGCAAAGTACTGCCAGCCTGAGCCCCTGTTGATAAGGTGGCTGACCTCACCTCTCAAGAAGACATGCCTATTGCCCATCTAACTAAATATACGTGTGCTTATTGTTTCATGCGTTGTTTCTTCAGGCCCACTCAATCGTTTAAACTGGGGAAACACATCTTGTGACCATGAGCTAGATACCATTACTTCTAAAGTACACAATTCTACAAAAAAGATAAAGGAAAAAGAGAAAAAGGAAGAGAAATAACTACTGATTAATTACCAATGGGAGCTCTATTTGGGGAGAATGACTTTGAACAAAAATTATTCATGTTTCCAACAGGAGAAATTGAACGGAAATAAAAACCCAAGTCACATAAAATCAAGACTAACGAAAAGCCTTACAGAAAGTCAGAAGTACTTTGGTATATTCCTAATTTCCAGAAAATGCTTTTACAAATGGTCAGGCAACTGAGCATCTGAGATCTAATTGTGTCACGTCTAACAAACTAGTTTGATGTTCTCCTTTTAGAAGAGCAGATGGAGTAGTCAAAAGACTATGAGAAACCCCTTAAGAAAGATGTGACAGTCTGAGGGACAGACTTAAACTAATGTTTGAAAAAGAAATAAATGCTTTGGTAAATTAGGAAGGATTTTTCAACCCAAATCTAAATGAGATTTTCATCATTCTTTAAACAATGCCAAAGTAATTTTATGGTTTTAAAGAAGAAAAAGGAGCAAAAATTTAAGAACTTAAATAAAAACTGCTTGACAAGAAGAAGTTCAGTGTGAATGTACCATCAAGGAAAATGGTCTAAATCATTTTTGTTCTACTGAAAATTTCTTTAAAATACAGGGAAGCGCAAAGAGTAATATTATAAACACATATGTATCCATAATACAGTTTTAATAAATGTTAGCATTTTGTCATGCTTTTTTTGAAAGAATAAGACCTTATATATATAGTTGAAGTTTCTACTATTCCTCTCCCAGTTCGATTCCCCTCCCTTTCTCCCCAGAAGCAAGCATTATTATGAGTTTTGGTGTCTACCACATCTACTACCTATGTGTGTAGTATAAAAATATGTAGTACTATATATTTAGTACATATATGAAGTATACATAGCTTTAAAATATGAATTGGAACTACACCAAATTTGTATATCTCATGTAACTCATGTATCTCATATATCTTCTAAAATATAGTCTTCAAATTGTTTCTAACAAAGAGAAATTTTAGAGGCCAAATTTCAAAGATACTTAATATGACTAAAAACCAGTGACCATTTCTACTTGGAAAATAATTAGAATAGAAACAAAGTTTAGAGCAAGGACTTAATTATAGTGAATTCTGAAAACTATTTTATAAATTCTGAGATGATAGCTGTGAATGGGAAAGAATTTCTAAGGTGGTGATAAGATTAAAAATGCTACCAAGAAGCTCACATTTTATAAATTTAAAATTAGAGATGAAACAAGTCCAAAATAGATTTCAAAGGTGAACCCAGATACTGTAAAAGATTGTGATGTTTCATCGAACTCTCTTCCATGCATGCTAAGCTACTCTCTGGAAATAACTTACACGGGTTCAGAAATTACATTAGCTCTTCAAACCTCTAGGGTACTGTTTAGTAAGTTATTATCTGATGGTACTAAATTTTCTTAGCACCTAAATTATTCTCACAACTTCAGCAATTCAGTTATGGCTTCCATAAACCATGTAGTTTTCTGATCACTTAAGGGTTCACGTGACTCCCAATAGTGCTCAACTTATTCGTGGAAGCAACTGAGGCCACCTGGAAAATCCAACTAAAGAAGTGAAATTCCCTCTGATGCCATTGTGTTCATATGCTTAGAGACAACAGAGTGGAAAAGGTCAATCTGATATATTCAAACCTATTAAAGATAGAATCTATTGACCGTACAGCCAATCCAAATGGCCATTATGATTGGCAAGCAAAGCCAATTAAATAAAGAATGATTCACTTATTGGTTTTATGCATCAGAGTTTTAGTAAGTAATAAATGCTCCATAAGTCTGGCTCTTGGTCAGACTTCCTAGGATCATTAATAATCCCTTGGTAATTTTATCCAAAAGAGAGGTATCGATCCTGGTATTCTAGCCAAATTCTAATTTATATAATTATAGTCTTCCCTTACCAAATTCCCTCAGATTAAGTGGCATGTTCCCAGAGAACAACCACCTTGGGCTAATATGCTTCTCTCAAATACAAGCCTCCCTTGGGAGGCCAAAATAAACTCTCTCGGGCTCAACTCAGTAATACAGAACTCTTCATGGGTTTGCATAAGCCTCTCCAACCATCATTTATAACAATATAAACATTCCTATTTTAATCCTTTTTAGCAACAGATATGTGTTTGGGCATCCCATTGCCAGGATCAACTGAATAGGACATTGACAGGTGTTCATTTATAACAGTCTAATTTCTCTACAGACCACTCCAGAGAGCATGAAGCATAAGAAGTGAAGATGTGAGTTTAGACTCCTGTTGGAAGAAGAGAAAATAAGTAATTAGCCTTACCATTATTCCCCTTGAAGACAAACATGAACCTTACTGGTTCAGAAGTGGAGGTTGGAAAATACCAAACGATTTCGTTATTTCAGCTGATTCAGAAATATGATCATTACTTTTTCCCTAAGAACATCTAGGGAACATATTCTTTACAAGAGTGCAAACCAGCGTGACCACAAGTGGCCAGGCAGGTAAGGTAAACAGGTGCAGTGGCCCAGCAGTCTGCAATTTAACTTGGGATGGGAACCCATGGACGAGAGGATTTTTCAAGTCATCTTCCCTCTTACAATTGTGTCAGCAGGAAATTGGGTATCTATTTGATTTCATTTGAAAAATCAGTCAATTCCATCAGGAAAAAAAGAATGGAGGCATTAATAGGTTGACAGAGTTTGGGGTTTTCATATGCTTGTTTTGGCATCGTGTGGATATAGCTCAAGATGTCTGCAAACTCTAAGGGGAGAATTTTTTGGTAATGAGGTTAGAGGCATGGCTATTGTGGAAAACAATAAAAATGACCATAGCTCAGAAAGCATTCATGCCATTTACAGGCACTTAAACGATCGCATAGTTGGTTGTGAAAACTAAATATGTCTAGTTAACACATAAGCACATATTGAGGGTCTAAAAAATCATCTTTTCTCTTTTAAGCAATACTGACACTCATTAGCACCTTTGAATATAATTTCATGCAATTTAATTTTTTTATTTATAAAACTGTTTCCAGGTGTGATTGTTATTCATCCATCACAAGATATATTTTTAAAAACAAAAAATGACAGCATTCACTTCCAAAATTTATGTACACTGGTAGAATAATTATACAACAAAGTAATTTTGTTCACATAATTTTTTTCATATTAGGTTACGCCCTCTAAAGATGTTTGCAAAGTTAAAGAAAAATTAAAACTCCAAAGTCTACGTATTTTCCATTAGTACTATTCACCATTTCCTTATGAATTATGTCATCTAAGGTGATGTTCAGCAATTGTTTCTCAAGTTCTTTTGATTAATCTGCATAACCAGAAACCCCAAGGACAGGGAGAAATGTCATCTTTGCAGGCTTATTGTTACCATAGCCAACTGTGGCAGCAGAGTATGAAGGAGTTACTTCAGAAGTACAGTCCTACAGAGAGTGGAGTAATAGGTGGGAGGGGGGTGAGGGATGAGAAATTGCTTAATGTGTACAATGTACACTATTGGGGTGATGACTACACTTAAAAGCCCAGACTTCACCGGTATCACCATATAACAACACTGCACTTGTACCCCCTAAATCTATAAAAATTACATACATAAATAAATGAAATAAAAGTCACATACACACAAAAGAAGTAGGGTCTTAGAGTCAAGAAAACTCAGGAAAACTGAAGATAGACTTCATGTATTTGTGATTCCTGGCAACAAAAATACAACAAATTGCCTCCAGTACTAAAGAATTCCAGGAAGGTAGTCTACTTTAGGAAGAGATACTATTGTCATCATTCATTCACCGGTTTATTGAATTAATTTATCGAGCACCTTCTAGAGGCAGGTAATGTACCGGCGGTGTGGCTCCAAGAATGAAAAAGATGAGGCTTTGCTGCAGCCTGGTGGGGTCGGGGGAGACACACACAGGAGTTTTGCCTGTGCTGATTAAGATTGAGTGTGGAAGCTGAGCTTCTCCCGGGAATGATGGTGATTCACAAAAAAACATCCATCAGGCCTGCTTCGTAGGAAGATGGTCATGTTAAGGAATAACAAAGAGCAAAATGTCTGTTCTCAGGGCGCTTCAGCAGCATCCTGACTGAGCCTCAGAGTCTGCCAGTGAAACCCTGTGGTTTCCAGCTTAAGAATCTCCCCTCACCCCGCCTGTGCGTTCTGAACGCCCAGTGATAATGCGGTCGTTAAGAGACTCCCTGACTATGGGGCATGGTGGCACTTTCTGCCTTACTGCATTGTTTATTTTCCCTTTCTCATAATTAAACCTTTTTCTAATCCTATAAGGTAATAATATTTGCAAATGGAGAACACCTGGCTATCCAACATGATGAATTTTCCAGGCTTCTGGGAAAAGAGTTGTTCAAGCCAAAAGAAATCTCACACACCCCCAGAAGTAACTTGAGCCCTTCATAATATGAAGACACGAGCGCAGAGGTTAAATGTATATTCAACACAGAGAAACCACGAATATTTTGTCACTGTGTGTGTGTGTGTGTGTGTGTGTACGTGCAATCATAGAATTCTAAGCTTGTAGGGTGTGCTTTATATCTATATCATATGTTATCCAGATACCAGTTGTATATTATAAGCTGCATATGCAATACCATATGGACACCATAAAATATCACATGTGTTGTCAAGATAATTTTATATTTAGTGCATGATTAAAAATGTCCTATATTATATACCTATCTTTTCTGTGTGTACATAGATTTGTCTAACAAATTGCCTTCATTACCAAATTCAGATATAAATCAAAGTTAAAGTCTCTTTACTTAAATTTAATAAAAAGCAATATGGAAACGTGAATACAGTTTGTTTTTTCTTCACTAGATTTTTCTGCCATGCAGCATTTAACACTGGTGCAGCTGTCAATACCCATTCATCTGCTATCGGGCAGCTTTTTCCTTTCACTCACTGTGACATTTTTAAAGTGGCAAAAAAAAAAAAAAGCTTAAAACAGCATATTTGTCACTTTTTTCTTTATGGTGACCTTTTAAACACTAGGGAAAATTACTCTATATGTACTAAACCCTTTAATCATTACACATAGATTTCACAATAGTGCTTTATATAGGGGTATCATTTAATTAAATTTAAGAAATTTACATTGTACATGCTGCTGTTCATTTAATTATTCAAAAATTTAAGCATAAGAAAACCTCATAGCTCTTAGCTATGGCAACCATGTAATGCAACTGTAATTTATATTAAGACTCATTTTTGAAAGTGGAATTTCAGAAATAACTTGTACACACCCTCAGCTTCCAGCTTTTCAATTCTGATAAATAGCTATGTGAAGTACATTTCTTCAGTAACTAAAAGATATGTTGATGGTGAGACATGACAGGGAAGGTTTTGAGAAAAAAGATGTACGATTGATTCTCAATTCTATTTTGGATCAGCTGTGTGACTTTGAAGGAGTTGCTGAGTATCTCTGATTTGCACCTGGAATCTCATGATGTGCAAAATGAGATACTGATAGCCACCTCTCTCCATCACAGTGTGATTGTGAGGAACCAATTAGCAAATATTTGCATTTGTGCTCTGAGATCTATAAAAAATGAAGAGTAATATGACTTTTCATTCAAAAACACAAATATTCTGTTTTCTAGAAATGGTGGAGAAATTAAAAATTCTTATAACATGCCAGAAAGAAATCAAATGTTTAAAACAAACTAAAATAACAACATTAGCAACATGTTATTTAAAATTACTGTCCTTTCTAAAACTAGAAACAGAAATATTGCTGCACCTGCCATAAAATGGCTTTAAGAATTACAAAAGGTAATAATTCTAGAGTGCCCATTTAGTCTCATTTTTATTCTCATCACTTTTGATATAATTGTCATATCTTGAAAAATAACCAGGTCTTTTACCTCCTAGTGCTCTGTGGCCTGGCATAGTGGAGAGAGAATGGGTTTTACATCAGCAGCCCTAGGACAGAATTATCTACTTCACCATTTATGAGTTGGTCACCAAGAATAACTCACCCTCTCAAAGTTTCCTCATCTCTACAAAAGGGAACACAATATCTACTACAGAAGGTTCTTTTGTGGGTTACAGATAGTCTATATTCAGTGTCTAGTACACAAAAAGCTCTTGATAAGTGGCATTTATTTCTGTTGTTCTGGCAAGAAATCTGTCACCACACTTCGCTATGACAGAAACTCAGTAACCTTATAGATTCTGAAGTTCAGGAAGAATCCAGGCAGGAATCAAGACACAGGTGTCCTCATCTTTCAAGTAGTCTTGTTGGAGCCCTTGGAGCCTTTGACATCCTGGTGAAGCAGAGGCTAGGAAGGGTGGCCTTCCCCTCAAGGCCAAGGATAATGGTGTCTTTCTCTCCTCCCCACCCAATCTTCTAATACAGACAGGATAGAGTGGGAATGGGCTTGGTTGGTACCTGGTGGTAATAGGACTATTCTAATAGAGTATACTAAACATCGTAATAAAGATAAGTACAAGGATCACTTGAAACCATGCACTTCAGGGAGGTTTGGAACAGGAACTTGGACTGGGTCATAAAGAATGAAGGAGACCCCACTGAACTGACACCCCAAGACCTATTCATATAAATCAGTCTTTCCCTATGAAGCCTACTCCATAAAATTGGAAGAGGTGAATTTTCCACCAGATGCATAGAAATCAACATAGGGACACATCAACCATGAAAAAGCAAGGAAACATGTCACCTCCAGTAACAGACCCCAATCATAAGGGAATATAAGAAATGCCAGAAAAGAGAATTCAAACCAATAACCTTAAGGAAACCCCATGAGATACAATAGAATATAGACAGACAAGTCAACGAAGTCAGGAAAACAATTCATGATTTGAATGAAAATTCAACAAAGAGATAGATATCATAAAAAAGAACTGAACAGAAATCCTAGACCTGAGGAATTCAATGAATGAAATAAAAAATACAATTGAAAGCTTCAACAACAGACTAGAAGACCAAGCATAAAAAAGAATAAGGAATAAATGAAATTCTCCAGGCTGGGGGAAGTGAGGAGAAAGGTTCTTTAACAAAGAAAATAGCATGTTCAAACCTCAGAGAATGAAATGTCACAGTCGTTTGGTCTCTGTCACTGAAGCATTGCTAGAGAGCACATGGAGATTGGCAGTGATTGACCGATGGTGCCATTCTGAGAAGTCTAGGTTTTATCCTCTATTCAGCTAGAACCCAATGAAGCTCTCAGCGAGAAAATAACATTCCCAGATTTGTGCTTTAGGAAGATTATTTTAACATTTATGTGGAGAATGGGTTGGAGTGAAAAAAAGATTGCACAATGAGGGATTAATTTGTAGACTTTGGAATAATCTAGGCAAGAAAGAGTTTGACCCTGAAATGAACTAGTTGTGGTGTAAGTGAGAGAAGGGGACAACTAGGAGGTAGAATCAACAAGACCTAAATGAATGAATATGAGGAGTGGGGAGGAGAGAGGAGTTGAGTATTATTCCCAACTTCCTGGTTAGTTTGAGTGGATGGTAAATGGATTAAGCATAATAAAATGATATGTATTTCAATATGAAAATGCTTAAACACAGTTACATCAGAAGACATAAGGAAGCAGTCACATGCTTGCACTTATTTGCAATAAATGTTTGTATTTAACTGACACCTTTTGTTTATATTTGACATTTTAAAATAAAGGGTAAATAATTGTATTCCTACATGCTTAAATCACCTTGAATGTGCAATAGCCACCAATGCTAGGTCATCTTCTTGACAATAATATGCTTTTCCAAACTGGAGGATAACTTTTAAACATTATGTTATGCTCAACATTGTTCTCAACAAAACATAGTACAATTTCCCTTCATTTTAAATGGCAGCTGCATTCTTAGAGAATTTCGTATATATTTCAACAGTACAAACGTACTTCATATTCATAGGTAAAATGGAGTCACATTCTAGGGTTAGAAAATTATAAATGGCTTTTTTTCACCTACATGAATGGCTGCTGGGACCATTTAAAGTTGTACAGAATATAGGACAATTCTTTGTGTGAGACTGTCCTGTGTACCACAAGATTTTTAGCATCCCATCCTCCTAGTATGCTATTGTAATAGCCAAGTCCTTGTGACACCTAAATCACTAGACTGATTAAAAAATCTTCACATCAAACTTCCAGAACATTCCCAGAGAATGGTATCACTCTGACCTCATTGAGAACTAGTGTGCTTGAGGAATGTTTCAGAAAAAACACCACAGTTTCCTTTTTTCTTAGCAGCTGTGGAGACCACTTCAGCTCAGAAATTTAAAAAAAAAAAAAATCAACTTCTTTAAAAGGAAATTTGATCCTGCTAATGGAGAAATCTTTGGTGTGTCACAAACTGTACAAGACACACTGGTGGCCAATCAAAATAGATGAAAATGAAAATGACAGTATCACATCCATTCTTCTGTTTGCAGAAAAAGTCTCACTTCTGTCTGTGAGGACTTGTGTTACCTTAGGTCATTTCATGAACTGTAACAGGCATTCCTTCATGCCCTTCAAGTCTGGGGGTAGAGCTGGGGGCAAGATATGGAGAATGGCTGTATCTTTACTTAATGGGTGGGCCTCGTCCACTGGTTTGTTGCAGCCAGTGTTGTGCTGGAGCCAGCTCTCATGGACTTTTGAGAGCCAATCTAAATTTTTAGGGATTTTGTGAGTCCTCTGACAATACATAAGAGGCTTGGAATTGGCAATGGTGATAATATTTAAACCATGGAAATTGGCGAACGCTAAAATCAGGGCTCTCCCCACTCTCCAGAGCCAGATGTTAAACACTGATCAGTATACCATCAGCTGAAGCTCTCCTCCATCCTGTAGGAAAAAGAGAGGTTGTCACTGGGGAGGCATGTCACGAGCACCCTAAATCTTCCACATCCTATTGGCCTCACCGAATGTTCATTATAGCCATAATGCTTGGTAATGATGCTACAGTAATGTTGTTATTTATGGACATGTCAATGCCATTTTTCTGTAGCACCCACAGAAGTGTCTCATGAGTGGGCAGCCCCTATGCTGGGCACTAATATATACAGCTAAAATGGTTCACCCTAAATAGACACGTCTAGAAAATCCTAGCACCCCCATCTGTCAAGGAATGCATTTCAGTCCTCCCCTAATCTTAGGGTAGCTAAATTTTACTCAAAGCTCAGCTTGGACATAAACACAAATTCACTCACTTTTCAATCAGTCTGCAACCCCTGCAAGACCAAGCTTGGGGAAAAACCACAGTAGCCTCAAAAGCAAATGAAACTGACAAATCCCGGAGCTTCAGTTTCTGGGCCAAAAAGAGTTAAGAGTTTGTCAGCTTCAAGTCACTAGAGGCTTTAGAAGTCAGTCAAATCTGCCGACTCAACACATTTTGCTTTAAATAGAAAAGATGCCAACTGAAGCTGAATGGTGAAAGAGATTTCCAGGGAGTGGTAAAAGGAAGGAGAAGGCAGGAGAAGGGAATATGTAGTAATAGTCACAAGTTTTACTTCAAACAATCTGACAGCACTTGTATTAGATATTCTGTCTTCTTTCTCCACGGTGCCCTCTAAGTTAAGTATTATTTTGGCCATTTTTACAAGTGGCAAAATCAGAATGTTCAGATAAATAAGCTACTTCCAGGCATTTGGGGAAATCAGAACTAAAATCCTAGTCTTATGATATCTTCCTCTCAATCATTCTTGCTCTAGATATATGTTTCCCATTTGGTAACATGAAGATAACATAACTAAAACATCCCTTGAGCCATATCTACGCTTATGCTTTTATGCACATGAGTCTGTTTTAAAAATAGTTGAAAACAGTCAAACATCCATTTAGTTCAATTGAATTCTAGCATTAAAAAAAAATAAATGTAGTCTACAATAACTCCATATGCTATTGGCTCTTTATATCTTTTTTTCCTTTTTTATAGCTTTACTGAGGTATAATAGGCCTACAATAAACACAGCGAGTGCACAATGTGTTAAGTTTTGATATATGCATAAACCCGTGAAATCATCCTCTCATTTCAAGATAGTGAATACTATCGGGTAGTCGTCCTTCAGTATCCTTGGGGATTGGTTTCCGGCAGCTCCCCAGATACCAAAATCCTCAAATTCTCAAATTCCTAATATAAAATGGCATAGTATTTGCATATAACTTACTCACCTCCTCCTGTATACTTTAAATCATCTCTAGATTACTTATCATACCTAATACAATGTAAATGCTATGTAAATAATTGTTATACTGTAGTTTTTAGGAAATAATGACAAGGAAGCAAAAGTCTATATGTGTTCAGGACACACACAAATTTTTTTCAAGTATTTTCGATCCTGGTTGAATCCACTGATGCAGAACTCATGGATTTGGAGGGCCAACTGTACATCCATCACACCCAAAATTTCCGCATGCCCTTTGTAATTCCTCTCACCTGCTCCTTCCTACCCACCCCCACCCCAGGCAACACCTGATCTGCTTTCTGTTGACAAAATAAGTTTTCATTTTCAAAGTTTTATAGGAATGAATTTGTACAATATGTACTCAATGTCTGGCCTCTTTCACTCAGCATAATAATTTTGAGACATACTCATGTTTTTGCATGACAATCCTTCCAGTTTATTGCTAAGTAGCAGTCCATTATATAGATGTACCACAATCAATTTATTCACCTATTAATGGACGTTTGATTTTTTTCCATTTTGGGGCTATTATAAATAAAGCTACTATGAGCATTAATGTGAAAGTCTTTATATGGACATATGATTCCTTTTCTCTTGGATTAATACCTCAGAGTGTAACAGCTAGATCACATGATAAGGTATGCTTAACTTGCCAAACTTTTCTAAACTGGCTATACCATTTTCTATTCCCAGCAGCATAGTATGAGAATTCCAGTTCTTCCACATCCTAGCTAACAGTTGATATGTCAATCTTTTAAATTTTAGGCCTTCTCGTAGGCTATAATAGTATCTCATTGTGGTTTTAATTTGAGTTTTTCTAATGAATAATGTCATTACTGCTCATGTGCTTATTTCCCATCCATATATCTTCTTTGGTGAAGTCAGTTTAAATCTGCTGCCTATTTTCAGGGGTGGGCAGTTATTTTCATATTATTGAGTTTTGAGAGTTCTTTATATATTGTGGATACATGTCCTTTAGCAGATGTATTATTTGCAAATATTTTTTCGCAGTCTGTGGCTTGTCATTTCATTCTCTTAACAGTATTCTCTGGAGAGCAGAAGTTTTTAATTTTGATGAGGTCTAATTTAACAATAGTTTATTTTAATGATCATACTTCTGGTGTCATATCTAAAAAAACTTCGCATAACCAAGGAAGGTCACAAAGATTTTTACTTATGGTTTCTTTTGGGAGTTTTAGAGATTTAGGTGTTATATTTAGGTGTATGATTCAATATGGGGTTTGATTTAATTTTTGTATATGGTCAAAGGTTTGGATTGATGTTTGTTTGTTCCAGCACCATTTGTTGTAAAGACTACTCTTTATCCACTGAATTGTCTCTAAACCTTTGTCAAAAATCAGTTGCCCATATATATGTAGGTCTATTTCTGGACTCTATTCTGTGTCATTGATCTATGTGTTTATCCTTATGACTTTATCATCATGTTAGTCAGCTTGGGCTGCCATAACAAAATACCATAGATGGAGTAGCTTAAACAATAGAAAGTTTTTTTTTAATTTTTTATTTTTTTATTTCAGCATATTACGGGAGTACAAATGTTTAGGTTACATATATTGCCTTTGCCCCACCTGAGTCAGAGCTTCAAGCATGTCCATCCCCCAGACAGTGCGCACCTCACCCATTAGGTGTGTATATATCCATCCCCTCCTACCTGCTCCCACCTGCCTGACATCCGATGAATGTCACTACTGTAAGTGCACTTAAGTGTTGGTCAGTTATAGAAAGTTATTTTTGCATATTTCTGGAAGCTAGACGTCTGAGATCATAGTGCCAGCATGGTCAGCTTCTGGGGAAGGCTCTTTTTCTGAAGACAGCCACTGTCTCGTGTTCTCATGTGGCAGAGAAAGAAAGAACAAGCTCTCTGGTGTCTCTTCCTATAAGAGTAATAATCCCATTATAGGACCCCATTCTCATTACCTCATCTAACCCTAATTGTCTCCCAAAGGTCTCATCTTCAAATGCCATCTCATTGGGGCTTTGGGCCTCAACTTATGAATTCAAGAGGACAGAAACATTCAATCCATAACCACCATAGTATCAATAACTAGCTTTATAGCAAGTCTTGAAATAAGGTGCTAGTAGCCTTCCAATTTTTTTCTTCATTTTCAAAGTCATTTTGGTTATGCTACATTCTTTGAATTTCTGTGTAAATTTTAGAATAAGCTTGTCAGTTTCTACCCAAAAAAAAAAAAAACTGCTAGGTTTGTATTAAATCTTTAGATAAATTTGGAGAGAATGACAATTGTATTATATTTCTATACATGTATAAGAAACACTCAAAAATTAAAAATAATACCACTTATAACATTAAAAACATGAAATACTTAAAAATAAATCTGATAAATAAACATGAAAGACTCGTACACCGAAAACTACAAAACATTGCTGAGAGAAATACAGAAGACCTAAATAACTGGAGAGCTATATCCTATTCGGACGTTAGTAGACTCAATATCAGAATGCTTTCTTCTTCCTTTTAATAGTAGAAGCTGCTGCATTGTAGTTTCTCTTACAAATAGGTGAGGTCATTTGACTCTGATCTGCCTAAAGAAACATCTCAGCAAAAAACTGTATAACTTCTGGGTCGTTTGTACCTTTCCCGCTTTCTGTTTTCCTTTTCCCATGGCTGGCGAGCATGAGGGCAGCACGCCAGGGGAGCGCATCTTCAAGCGCAGTTCCCTGACCAGCAGCATCAGCCTCAGCTGGGAACTTGCAGGAAATGCAAATTCTTGGGCCCCACCCCTGAACTATTAAATCAGAAACTCTAGCGTTGGGGCCCAGCACTCTGTCTTTAAAAAAAAAAAAAAAAAACTTCCAGGTGATTTGGACACAAGACTGCAAAGCATCACTTAGAACCTGGTTGGCTGGATACGTTCTTTGAGCAGAGTCACCCACTCTCCTAGGACTGCCTGCCTACCGCTGCCCTCTCATAGGATGGAGAAGTAAACTTTTCTTGCTTGAGACTTTGTAATTTTGTTCTCTTTGTTACAACAGCTTAACCTATGTCTAACTATACCCCCATTGTGCCTGTAGGTGATATGCTGACCTCGTGTAGAGAAGATTCTCTTTTAGGATATATTGTTTATCTCAAAGGTAGTGTCAAAATTATCACTTCACGTCAAGGGTTGCATTTGCTTACACTGAGGGCACACCGTAATAATAAGTAGTACCTATCTTATGTAAATTTTGATATTTGGATAAGTTGGATAAATAATAATGTTATATAATACACTATATTCAAAGACATAATTTTATAGATTACCATATATCAGTCTTAAAAATTATGAAGCATATATTTTCTGCCATTTTCCCTTTTTGTATAATTTCTTTTCTTTTTCTCTAACTTTGAAGAGAAAATATGGGATTTTTTTCCTCTCCAAACTATCTACTTTTTCCAATCCGCTCCCATCGTGTAGGTACTTTAGTTGTCAACAGCAGCGAGAATTACCCCGAAGACTTGTTCAAGGGAATTGAAAAGGTATGAACAGCCCTAGTTGCTGAAGGTAAGAAAAGTAATGCTTTAAATAATATTCACAGTTGATCATTCTTCAAACAGGAAAAAAGAGACAGACTTATGACCTGGAAAAAATATCTTATTATTTTATATATAAAATAATATGTTACTATATATTATAAAATATATTATTTTATATTTCTTATGTAATCTGATATATATGGCGCAAAATACATTATGCATGTGTGTGTATTTTACATATATATGTATTTTAAATTTATGTATAGTAAATACATAAATAGTGAAAGTACAGTCCATTAACTCTTGGTGGAAATTTTTCAATGATTCATCATGAAGCACTTCTTACAGTGCTTGAATAAGCCTGTCAAACTTAACTTGAGTACTTCCTGGTGACAGGAAGATTCAAGTGTTCACAGCTCATTCACTATTCTACTTATTTGCTAAGTATCTACTCTGTTTCAGACAGCCTCTTCAATTTCTGAACAGCTGTAATTGTTTAAAAGTTCTAACTCATATTGAGATGAAATCGTCCTGTAAACAGCTTCAACACGCCACTGCAGAAACACACTGTGCTAAGGGCTGGGAATATAGACACAACTGACATCAGGGAACTCACAGAGTCCTGGGAATGGGGACAGGAGGTCTGACCACGGAATTAATAAACGCCAATGTGCAGATGTACAAAGTGCGTTGAGAAACCGGAGGAGGAAGCCTCCAGCTACCTCTGCTAAGGGAATGGTCAGAGAAGGCTTCAAAGAGAACATGGCCTTAAAGAGAGTCCTAAAAGAAGACTAGGAATCAAAAGAGAAAGAACATTCCAGGCACCAGGAAGAGTATGGATACAAGCATGGAAGCATAAAAAAGCATGACATATTTAGGAAACCGTGAGTAGCTCAGTATGGCCCAGATGAAAGGTTGTGGAGTAGGAGGTAAGACTGGCAAAAATCCGTAAGTAGCAGTTTAGGAAAAGACTTGTCCATCATGATAACGGGCTCATACTTCACTCTCCAGGCAGTGCAGAACCAGTAAAGAATGTTACGTGAGCGAGTGACATGATTAGTTTTCTGATTCGAGAAATTACTCTGAAGTATAAAGAATGAATCAGAGAAAGGAGAAAAAAATGAAGAAAGAGGCCAGGGGCAATGGCTCACGCCTGTAATCCTAGCGCTCTGGGAGGCCGAGGCAGGTGGATCGCTCGAGGTCAGGAGTTTGAGACCAGCCTGAGCGTGAGCGAGACCCCATCTCTACTAAAAATAGAAAGAAATTATATGGACAGCCATATATATATATATACATATATATATATAGAAAAATATAGAAAATATATATAGAAAAAATTAGCTGGGCATGGTGGCGCATGCCTGTAGTCCCAGCTACTCGGGAGGCTGAGGCAGGAGGATCCTTGAGCTCAGGAGTTTGAGGTTGCTGTGAGCTGGGCTGACGCCACGGCACTCACTCTAGCCTGGGCAACAAAGCGAGACTTTGTCTCAAACAAAAAAAAAAAAAGAAAGAAAACAAAAGAACCGAGAGGAGACATGTGAATAGTCTGTAAGTTTCTTCCCCATTTTTTCTCCTACCCTCTCTCTGTTCTCCCCTCCTCCAATAGAAACTGTGTCTAAGCCAAGGTAGCAGAAGTGAATCAACAGACTTGAGAGAAAAAGAAACGATTGCCATTAGTATTTAGTGACCCATTCAATACGGAGAGTGAAGGAGGAGGCTCTAGTTCTGCATTCTGAAGCTTCCCAAAATTCTTCCCTATGACAACCCCTCAGTCATTTGCACATAATTACTACATTCTTCCCCTCACCTCTCAAGCAAACCAATTCTTGCCTTTTCAACCTAAGCACAGTAAAATGCCATTCCCCAGTCCTCCTATCCTCCAGTGTTGAATTAGGTATAGAAGGTGCCTTATTTAAAATTTCTCAACTCAGTAACCTACTCAAAACTCAATAAATAAACGCATTCCTCATCAGCCTATAGGACTTGACACCAGCCAAAAGATCTTCCTCACTGTTGAGTTGTCAAGAAAATATATTAATGCTTCTAAATCAAGAACAAAAATAAAATCACTCAGAAATAAAGTTTAACATTTCGTGGTTTTGGCACTTAAAATATTCTTCTATTTGTGCTATCCCAACATGAGCATATGACTTGCAAAATAAAGTAGCCATAAATCAGACTACTATAACACCCTCCTCACAGACATTTGTCAGGAAAAATAATTAGTATACTGACTAAGAGTACACTAATAAAGCAGTGCATTTCATTTCATTTGGTCCTTATTCAAAAACTGCAAAGAGTTCCAAAGAAAAAGACAAAGAAAATTAGAATTATCATTATCTTATACCCAGCTGTACTGGTGATGCACGTTTCTTGATTCTGGCAGAACTCCTGGACTTAATCTTTTATTTTTTAACCTATTGATTCTTTTCCATCAGTGACAGACTTGTTCTTCTATAAGAGATGGGTTTCCAAATTGGCCTGAGAGAGGCATGTGGGTTAGAAACAATATTGTCATTGGCCTAGTTTTGGCAGGATTAGTGGAAAGTCAGACAACTGTTATGTTTTGGAGTTGCAGGCTAATAGTGCCCTCTGTTTTCCATTTTTGCTCCCATCAACAGAATTACCAGATGGCCAAGAAGCCACTAGAACAGAAGTAATGTTCTAATACGGTGGAAAAAGACCAATCCAGTAAATACTCTAACATCTATCTAGTGACTTAAAATAGCAATCTAAATGTTCTAAAGATCAAAGGAAAAAATAGAAAATATAGCAGAAACATTTTAAGCCTCACTCCTTTTACCTGAATGCCTGATCTTTTTAGAACAATAAATTTACCACAGATTCCAACACTCTCAAAATATCCCACCCATCCACCCAAATGCCAAACTTTATAGCCCGGTGGACCACAATTACCCAAAAGATTTATACAACTCTTCCTAAAACTTCCCAGAGATTCTCAGTCAGCAGATCTAGGGTGGGGCAGGGAAATCCGTAATTTTAAAAAATCTCTCCAGATGATTCTGATGGTCACATTGGGGAAATCATGTAAAGAAATCTGGGATCTATCTGGAGGAGAAATTTTCAAATGAGGTGTTGGACACAGAGTAATCAGTGGGTAACTTTTTACATACATCCTCCACTCCCACCCCCAAGTTTCTTACACACCTCCTAGGGGATAGGAAGTCTAGTACCCAGAGTGAGTATGAGTAGAGAACCAACTCTCTTTGGAATGAAGAGTCAGGGAACCACCTACAGGAAAAAAATGAAACAAAAACAAAAACCCTCCCTCTGGATGATGCAAGGTTGCTTGGAGGGTACAATGTGTGTTGCTTCTGTGATGTACGCACGGAATGCCCTGACTTTACCACAATGCAATATATCAATGTGACAAAATTTCACTTGTACCCCATGAGTATATACAAACAAAAAAATAATAGGAAAAAGATCCTCCCTCTCTGATCATGTGACATGTAGAACCAGTTGGGTGCAATTATAAAACAACTGTCTTCTTCACCACCCACTTCAATCTTGGTTCATTCTATGAGGCAAGTTCTTTCTCTGCTCCTGGAAGAAATTAAGGTGAAACTGGTTTTTCCTACCATTCCCAGATATTAAAGTCATTTTATCTGAAACAGAATTTCACATTACAATTAAAAGTCCAGTCAAAATTATAGAGTTTACAGTTGAAATTTCCCTTATAACCCTACTGGGGATCTGTTCTCCCAGTTTGGGCCAGCACATTCAACCTCGTCACAAGTTTCCTCTCCTCCTCCTCCTCCTGCTCCTCCTCATCCTCACTCAATCAGGTTCTTGTCCCCCACGGAAGATCAAAGGTGGGACAGGGACCTGGAGTAGGCAGGGGAAAAAAGTAAGATTACAGAGAGAAGGTCTTGCCTGACCAACACAGATGCAATCTGGCACTGGTTCCCTCTATCTCGCTGATGTCTAAAGCCGACTCTTGCTCATGAGGTGCATTAGCATTCTTTGAAGACCTCCTGCTATCACTGGAGACCTCCTCTCCTGAAGAACCAGGTGAATTTATTTCCTCTAGATGGTGGCTCACAATTCTTCCCACAGCTCCTGACTTCCACCACACATCTTCAGCCTTTTCTGACAAAGACTCCTTGCCATCCCTACACCAGGCACTTAGACAGGACTTGAAGCAGTTCAAGGGCAACATTCTTTCTCACATGTGGCTTATATTTAATCCATGAAAAAACTCACATGTCATTTCCTGTCCCATCAACAAAGCAAGAAGCTTTAGCCAGAGCCTCTTGCTTTTAGGTGCTTCAGGTATGTGTCAGATATCAATCCATTTGTCTCCCAAACAATAGGGAACCATATCAAGGTCTCCAATTCATCCTTTTGAAGCCCATTTTACCTGACTTGAAGTGAGGCGGAAGCACCTTCCCTACTTTACCCCCATGAGGGGAGCGTATGAGCAGTGTACTAAAAACTCTAAAAAATCCTTCCTTTAATCTCCAACCAACATCTCTTTATCTCTCCAATCTCTTTCACAGATTGAAGGTGGAAGGTCTGCAAAATCAGTTTGTAGCTACTAACTTCTCAAAATGGTATGTGGTGCATCTACTGGCTTGAGCCTTAGATGAAACAGGGATTTGGAGAGTCTCATTTTACATTTTAGTGGCTAAAATCCTAGTCCTTTGGACTGCCACAGTGAGAAGGTCAATGGATTTCCATTAGAAGATCTGAACATGCCCTGTGTTCAGTTGGCTCTTTGACATTCAAAGTCTGGGCAGACTGGCAGGTCCCATTTGCCAAGGAGCAATTACTTCTGTAGTAATTAGGTCTGGAATCATGTTGCCTGTTTGAATCAAAAGCAGTTATCTGCACAAGACAACATTCAACCAGTGCAGACACGGAAGAGTAAATAAACAACCCATGTTTCTTCAACCAGGCACAGCACTGAATTTCATAGCAGTTAAAGGTTCTAAGGGTATTAAAGATTACAAGACTGTAATCATAAGAATACCAAAGAGATTTGTTAATTAAAGCCAAAATCTGGAAACATAAGCAGAAGTTATTATTGTTTATATTATAACAGAAAAGGAACAGAGGGGCAAACGGGGAAAAAGAGAAGGAATCTTAAAAGGGTAAACTGGAAAGCAAAATCATAAAAATTTAGCTATATCAAGAATTCTAAAACTCGGCCAGGCGAGGTGGCTCACGCCTGTAATCCTAGCACACTGGGAGGCCGAGGCGGGTGGATTGCTCAAGGTCAGGAGTTCGAGACCAGCCTGAGCGAGACCCCGTCTCTACTAAAAATAGAAAGACATTATATGGACACCTAAAAATCTATATAGAAAAAATTAGCCGGGCATAGTGGCGCATGCCTGTAGTCCCAGCTACTCGGGAGGCTGAGGCAGTAGGATCGCTTGAGCCCAGGAGTTTGAGGTTGCTGTGAGCTAAGCTGATGCCACGGCACTCACTCTAGCCTGGGCAACAAAGTGAGACTCTGTCTCAACAAAAAAAAAAAAAAAAAAAAAAAAAAAGAATTCTAAAACTCAACTCATTTAAAATCTTTATTTTGCGTGAAATAATAACAATAGTAATAAGCAACCCTACTGAGTAGTCACTGTTTTAAGCACCTTATGTATGTTATTTCATTTCTTCATCACATGGCTGCGGTAGATTAGAATCTTGTTCTCGGGTCTTCACTCACTCCCTTTTTATGTTATGCAACCCTACACTGCACTGTAGCGGGCAGAATACGTCTCTCCACCCCATTGTGGTCAGACTTGACCATGTGACTGGCTTTGACCAGTGGGATGTAGCAGATGTAACTCAAATAGAGGAGTTAAAGTCTGTTTTCTAATTTTGTAAATTGTGTAATTTGATGTGTCATCTTGCATTCTTGAGATTGGTGCTGGCCCAAGGAGAATGAGGAAACATATGGAGTAGACATAAATTCAACCTGGAGCCTGGAATCAAGCTAACCAATGAGAATCCTGAAGCAGATATGCCTCGACAAACTTTCAGGCCCACAAGCTAGGAAAATTAATGCTTGGGAAGTTTGGTCTATGACATTATTTTAGCAACAGCTGACTAATACAGAGGCCTACACAGACAGAAAGGATTTCTGCTTATCATAAAGATTGAAATAAATTTCAAAATAGTCATATTCTCTTTGTAGAGATCTTTCACCTCCTTGGTTAAGTATATTCCTAGGGATTTTATTTTCTTTGTAGCTATCATGAATGGTATTGATTCTTTGATTTGCCTCTCACCTTGACTGCTACTGGTGTATAGAAATGCTACTGCTTTGTGTACATTGATTTTGTACCCTGAGACTTTGCTGTATTTATTTATCAATTCCAGAAGTCTCTTGGTGGAGTCTTTGACGATTTCTAGATACAAGATAATTGATACTACTTATTTGTCTCAATTTAGATACCTCAGCTCTACCCTGTGCTCACTATAGAAGTTAAAGATTTTTTAAAATTTGAAATTATAGGGGTACAAATATTTTGGGTTACATGGATCACTTTTGTAATGTTTGAGTCATGGTTCTAAGTGTGCCCATTACCCAGATAGCGTTCATTGTACCCGTTAGGTAGGTTTTCACCCATCCCCTCCTCCTGCCTTGCCCCTGCTTGATTTTTATTGACTTTTACTCCCCTTTTTGCACATGTGTGCTCATTGGTTAGTTCCAATTTAATAGTGAGTACATGTGGTGTTTGTTTTTCCATTCTTGGGATACTTCACTTAGGATAATCGTCTCCAGTTCCAACCAAATTGTTGCAAAACGCTTTAAGTCATCCTTCTTCGTTGATGAGTAGTATTCCATGGTATACATATACCGCATTTTGTTAATCCACTCATGAATTGATAGGCACTTGGGTTGATTCTACATCTCGGCAATTGTGAATTGTGCTCCAATAAACATTTGAGTGCAGGTGCCTTTTTGATGAAATTACTTCTTTGTCTTTGGGTAAATAGCCAGTAGAGGGATTGCTGGGTCAAATGCTAGGTTCCTTAAAGTATCTCCATACCATTTTCCATAGAGGCTATACTAATTTACAGTCCCACGAACAGTGTAGAAGCATTCCTTTCTCTCTGCCTCCATGCTAGTATCTATTGTTTTTGGACATTTTAATAAAAGCCATTCTAACTAGGGTAAGGTGATATTTCATTATGGTTTTAATTTGCATTTCCCTGATGATTGTGATGTTGAGTGTTTTGTCATATGTTTATCAGCCATTTGTCTATCTTCTTTTGAAAAGCTTCTTCTGTTCATGTCTTTTGCCCACTTTTTGATGGGGTTGTTTGATTTTTTTCTTGCTGATTTGCTTGAGTTTTTTGTAGATTCTGGGTATTATCCCTTTATAGGATGCATGGCTTGTGAATATTTTCTCCCATGCCATAGGTTGCCTATTTTCTCTGTTGATTATTTCCTGGGCTGTGTAGAAGCTTTTTAATTTAATCAAATCCCACTTATTTATTTTTGTTGTTGCTATGATTGTCATTGGGGCCTTCTTCATAAATTCTTTGCCTAGGCTGATATCTAGAAGAGGTTTTCCAATATTTTCTTCTACTATTCTTATGGTTTCATGCCTTACATTTAAGTCAAATCCATCTTGAAATAATTTTTGTGAATGGTAAGAGATATGGATCCTGTTTCATTCTTCTGAATGTGGCTATCCAATTCTACCAGCACCATTTATTGAATAGGGATTCTTTTCCCCAGTGTATATTGCTGTCTGCATTGTCAAAGATCAGTGGGCTGTATGTGGATGGTTTTATATTTGAGTTTCCTGTTTTGTTCTTTTTGCTTAAGATTGCTTTGGCTATTTGGGCTCTTTTCTGGTTCCAAATGAAGCACAGAATTATTTTATCTATGTCTGTGAAATATGATGTTGGTATTTTGATGGGGAGCTCATTGAATCTGTAAATCACTTCGGGTAGGATGCACATTTTTAACAATGTTGATTCTACTGATCCATGAGCATTTGTTTATGTCATCTGCAATTTCTTTCCTCAGTGTTTTGTAGTTCTCTTTGTAGAGATTTTTCACTTCCTCAGTTAAGTGTATTCCTAGGTATTTTATTTTCTTTGTAGCTATCATGAATGGTATTGAGTCTTTGATTTGACTCTCACCTTGACTGTTATTGGTGTATAGGAATACTACTGATTTGTGTACACCAATTTTGTACCCTGAGACTTTGCTGCATTTATTTATCAATTCCAGGTATCTCTTGGTGGAATCTTTGGGGTTTTCTAGATATAAGATCATATCATCAACAAAAAGCAACAGTTTGACCTCCTCTCCCAATTTGGATACCTTTAATTTCTTTCTCTTGCCCAATTGGCTATGACTTCCAATACTATGTTGAATAGAAGTGGTGACAATGGGGATCCTTGTCTTGTGCCAGTTCTTAATGGGAATGCTCTCAACTTTTCCCCATTCAGTATGATGTTGGCTCTGGGTTTGTCATATATGGCTTTTATAATTTTGACATATGTTCCTTCTATGCTTAGTTTTTTGAGGGTTTTTATCATTAAAGGGTATTAAATTTTGTCAAATGCTTTCTCTGCATCTATTGAGATGATTATATGATCTTTGTTTTTGCTTCTGTTCATATGGTGAATCACATTTATTGATTTACATATGTTGAATCATCCTTGAATCCCTGGAATGAAGCCCATTTGGTCATGGTGAATTATTTTTTTGATGTCCTGTTGAATTTGGTTTGCTAGTATTTTATTGAGAATTTTTGCATCTATATTCATAAGGGATATTAGTTCATAGTTTTATTTTTTATTGTTGTTGTGTTCTTTCCTGGCTTTGGTATCAAGGTAATACTAGCTTCATAAAATGAGTTCGGGAGGATTCCCTCCTTCTTGATGTTCTGGAATAATTTCTGCAGTATGCGTACCAACTCTTCTTCATAGGTCTGATAAAATTCGCTGTGAATTCATGTGCTCCAGGGCCTTTTTGTGTTGGAAGATTTTTTATTGCTGCTTTAATCTCATTACTCATTATTGGTCTTTTTAGTTTTATTTCTTCCTGATTGAGTTTTGGTAGATTGTGTGATTCCAGAAATTTATCCATTTTCTCTACATATTTGAGTTTTTGTGCATAGAGATTTTCATAGTATTCACAAATTATATTTTGTATTTCTGTGATATCAGTTGTAATATCTCCTTTACAGTTCTGATTGAGCTTATTAGGGTCCATTCTCTTCTGTTTCTTGTTAATCTAGCAAGAAGTCTATCAATTTTGTTTATCTTTTCAAAGAACCAACTTTTTGTTTCATTGATATTCTGTATTATTTTCTTGTTTTCGATTTCATTTAGTTCTGTCCTGACCTTAGTTATTTCTTCTCTTCTGCTGGCTTTGGGTTTCATTTGCTCTTCTTTTCTAGTTCCTTGAGACTTGTCATTAGATTGTTAATTTGTGATCTTTCTGTCTTTTTGTTGCAGAAACTTAAGGCTATGAATTTTCCCCTTAGGACTGCTTTTGCTGAATCCCATAGATTTTGATAGCTTGTGTCCCCTTTGTCATTCAGTTTGAGGAATCTTTTGATTTCCATACTAATTTCATCATTAATCCAGTAATTGTTCAGCACAGCTTGTTTAATTTCCATGACTTCGTGTAAAATTGGGTGTTTCTCCTGGTGTTGATATCTATTTCTATTCCACTGTGATCTGAGAATATATATAGTATGATTTCTATTTTTTTTAATTTGTTAAGACATGTTTTGTGGCCTAAGATATGATCAATCTTGGAGAATGTTCCATGTCCTGATGAAAAGAATGTATATCCAGTAGTTTTGGGGTAAAATGTTCTGTAGACATCTGTTAGGTCCATTCCTTCTAGAGTACTATTTAAGTCTAGTGTTCCTCTATTTATAATATTTTCTGCTTGGATGATCTATCCAGTTCTGTCAGTGGGGTGTTGAAGTCCCCAGCAATTAAGATGCTGCCATGTCATCTCTTTGCTTAGATCTAGTAGGGTTTGCTTTATGAATCCTGGCACTAGAAATTAAGGATTTTATTTGGAAAAGAGCTCTGTAAGGAACTGAAAGAAATTTTGAATCACTAAAAGAACTAAAAATTTACATGCACTCCCTTTTTTTGGCATTTGCTTTGTCTGAAATGTAAAAACAAACAAATGGACATCTATAGCTTAACTCAAGCAATATATCAGCTTCTGGATGAACAACATTAATGAGATTGGCAAGGGGTTTTCATGCAAAATGGACCATCACCTTCCAGGACTAGAAGCATAATAAAAACAGTGGCATTAATCAATAGGTGTTTATTGAGTGTTTATGCAATACTAGCCTGAGGAAAAAAGTGGCAGCTGGAAGTGGGATCTTGAGGAGTGGCTAAATAGAAGTATGAGTGAAAGACCTTCCCCTGAGAAAGTTTACTGCCATTCTAACAGAAACTAATAGTTTCAAATGCATTGTTTCAAACCACTTAGAACCACTTGGGAACTCATAATTTGTTTCAAAAATAAATATCAAATTTGCTAAAAAATAAAAACATCTACTCTCCCCCAAAATAAAGCCTACAGAAAACATCAATTCAATAGTTAAAAATTAAAAGTATTAACTTTAAAATGAGAAACAAGAAAAAAAGATTGATATCATCACTTATCTTCATATTATATAGCATATCAAAGCCAGTGAAATAAGAAACCAAAAAGAAGTAAAAAGCATAAGAATTGGAAAAGTAAAAACAACTATTACTATTCACAGAATATGTGATTATATATATAAAAACTCAAAAGAATATATAAAGTGTTAGAACTATGAAAATATTTTTAACGAGGTAACTAAAATATAAGATTATTAGTGTAAGGATCAATATAAAAAAGCTAATTGTACTTTTATATACTAGGAATATACCTATAGAATATATAACTTTTTAAAATACCACTTTAAAAACCAACAATAGAAAAAAATGTGTGAACAAATTTAACAAAAGCTTTGCAAGATTTCTATGAAGAAAAATATAACACTTTACTGAAAGGTATGAAAGATGACTTAAATAAATTAGAGACATACCATGTTCATAGACTCTATGAACATGTACGTATTGTAACAATGTCAATCATGCTCAACTTGTTCTGTATATTCAGCTCCAATCACAGTCCAATAAGGTTTTCATGAGACAGGAAAAGCTAACTTTTAAATATCACATATAGATTAATGGATGGATAGAGAGATGGATGGTTATATGACAAAGAAATATAATAAAATGTTAATTATAGAATCTAGGTGGTAGGTTCATGGATGCTTGTTTACTGTAAAATTCTTTCAACATTATTTTTGATTTTGCACACTTAAATGTTGAGGGCAAATCATATGGAAAAGCCAAGAGCTAAGCATAGCCCAGATGCTCCTGAAAAAGAAGAATCAAGTGTTTTACCCCATGGAAAAACTTTGGATAAAAGTTATAATAATTAAGACAATGTGGTATTGGTGTGGAAATAAACCAATGAATCAATGGCATATAATAGGGAGCAGGCATTTATGAAAACCTGATATATGTCAGATATGACATTATAGAAAAGGATAAACTATTCAATAAATAGTGTGAGGAAAATTGGTTATCCAATGGAAAAGAATAAAACTGTTAAAGACAAAACTTTCAGAAAAAAATGTATGAGAATATCTTTTAAACATCTTTATAAAATGGAAAGTTTTTAGAAAATATGACAAAAAATATAAACCGTAAAGGAAAAGACTAATCAATTTTATTTCAATTTTATTAAAAACTGCAGTTCAACAAAAGATGGCATTGAGAGTAAAAGATTGTTCCACAATCTGGAAGGAGTTCTTTTCTTCTCATATAACCAAGAACAGATTAATATCCATATTTTATAAAGTACTCTTATAAATCCTTGAGAAAAAGACAAACAACATTACAGAAAACATAGGCAAAAGACACAAACAGGCATTTCACAGGAGACGAAGCATGAATAGAGCATAAATCTGTTAAAACATGTTCAAATTATTGGTTGTAGGTGAAATGCAAATTAAAACCACAATGATATTTCGTTTCATACAGACTGGATTGGAAAACATTTATAATTCTCACACCATCATATGTTGGTGAGAATGTGGAATATCAGGAATATTCTTATAGTAATTATTGGAAGTGTAAATTGGTATAACCAGTTTGGAAAACAATATGACATTCCCTAATAAAATAAATCTTGGAAATGCTTTATGATCCAGCTAATCCATTCCTAAGCTTACATGCTAGAAAACCTCTTGCTTATGACAAATGTACATGAATTTCATAGCAGCATTGTTTGAGATAATAAAAACTTAAAAACAACCCAAATTTCTATTACAGTACAATAGATAAAATAGTGGTTTATTTATATAATCGAATACTATATAACTGTGAAAATATATGAACTATGACCACATATATCTCAAAAACATAATGTTGAGTGAACAAGACACAAAAAATATATAGTAAAACCACTTGCAAAATGTTCATAACTGATAAGATTAAATAATATATTACTTAGGAGCTATAGAAATTAAAAAGATGAGCAAAATATTATTATTATAAAATTTATGGGAGTAGAGGGATGAGGATACAATTTGCAATAAGCATAAAGGAGTAAAGATAATGACCTATTTTTTTTAATTGGGTGATACGTGTATGAATGTTCATTTTATTAATATTTTTAAAACTAAATACATACATACTACTTTATATTTGATATAATTTACAAATTAAAAAAATTTAAGGCACGTGCAGAAGCATGAAGGGAAGTAAAAATCTAAATGGCCTATCAAAGTGGAGGGAATAAACAAACTCCTTTGTAAATATTGACATTTTTAGTTGCCCTCAACTTTAAAAGAAACAAGCTAAAACAAAGGTGGCACTGGCTTATACTGAGCTGTAGTAAATTTGTTAACCCTTCTGTAAAGTATAATCTAGGAGCTTAAAAACCACGCAAGACTTCATGAAAACTTCTCTCCCCAAAATGTATAAATTATGGCTAAGTATATCTTTCTGTCCCAGGAAAGAGAGCAAGGGAGTAGAAATTTTAGCCAAATAGCCTTTTTTCCTCACTCCCTTCCTTTTTTCTTTCCTTATGTTTCTTACTTTCTTCCTTCTTCCCTTCCTTCCTTCCTTTTTCTTCCCTTCTATTTTTCTTCTCTCCCTCCTTCCTTCCATCCTTTCTCTCTTTCCTCCTGTATTAGTTTTCTATTACTGCATAACAAATTACAAAAAATTTAGCAGCTTAAAACAAAACAAAACAAATTTATTATTTCACAATTTCTGTGGGTGAGAAACCCAGGAACAGATTAATTGGGTCCTCTGCTGAGAGTCTCACCAAACTGCAGGCAACGGGTCAGCTAGGAGTCTGAGCTCATCTGTGACTCAGCATTCTTTCCCAGACTCATTCAGGGTGTTGGCAGAGTTTAATTCCTTGCGGCTATAGGTCTGAGCTCCCAGTGTTCTTGCTAGATGTTGGCCAGGGGTAACTCTCAGCTCCTGGAGCTTCCCTAAGGTCCTAGGTACCTGGCCCTCCTACAGCAGGCAGCTTACTTCTTCAAAGCCAGCAGGAGAATCTCTCTCATGCTTTAACACGTTAACTGTCGTGTGAGTTGTATTTAACTCATGCTAGTTTTGACCCCAGGGCCTCGAGAAGCATATATAACCTCCACAAAATGGCATCATTGTTTCTTCAGTACATATTTCCTTATCTGGAACTACAGCAACCTGAAACCTTTCAAGCAGATGATCAAGAAGTGGCTGGATCTTGAAGAGACAGTCACCAGGAGGACATTGTTAAAGAAACGTTTCGAAGCAGTTACCTGACCTAAGTTTTTTCACTGATTGTCATACAAACTGTTTTTGACCAATAATCCAGAAGTCCTGGCTTCCTGCTAAGGCCCATCCAAAACAGTGCTCCCCAAAATAACAAAGTTTTCATTAAATTAGAAAGAATCATTTTGTTTTCAAAGTTCGTATTCCATTTTTGTAATAAAACATTGTGGCCCCAAGGGGAAAGAAAATTTTTTTTCTAGTATGGCAGTCAAAGTGCTAAATCTAATTTCATTTAAGAGTTTGCCTGATTAGGTCAGGCCCTCCTGGGATAATCTGCCTTTTGATTAACACAGATTCAACTGATTAGGAACCTCAATTACAGCCAGAAATCACAAATTACTTAAAATGCCTGCAGAATAAAGTGACAGGCGGAATTGAGTAGGAGAAAGCTAGAGACATAAAGGCTGAGTCACAGATGATTTTGCAAACCACATACGGAATGTGGCCTTCATCCTAGCCACAGTTAGAAGCCATTGAAGGATTGAAGGTTGAACAAAAATGGTAGAATCAAATAGTCAGATCTGCATTTTAGAAAGATGTCTCGAAGGGGCAGTTAGAAAGAGACAGAAAGAGGGCGACTCACAAACAAGTATTTGTGGGATGAAAAGGGAGCATATGACAAAAATAACTCTAGAAGCTACCCCCAAAATACTACGACATGTTCTCAGAAATTCTTTAATTTGAAAAACAATTACTGGGCATCTATTCTATGCCCAGAAGGAAAATTTATAACCAGAAAAAAAGATACATGTCTCTCCTGATCTAGCCTGCCACAAATGTATACACATGGCTTTTGATAAAATAGTTCAGAGAGAGCAAAAGTCAAAATGCCAAAGAGGATAACATTTCAGGGAGAAGTTTAGCATACCAAAATCTATAACACATCTTCACCCATAGTTTCCAGTCTGGAGAAAATGCCATTCTTAAACTTCCTTGAAGTCAAAGGGATATAGGACACTTGTCAGTTACAAAGTCCTTGTGTCCACAGAATAAATTGTTCAGGAGAAGAACGAACATTCCAGAGAGTGAGACTGAGTAAAACCTTTCACATGGATCCTCTGTGTTATTTTTAGTAGTACAGTAAGAGCCAGAAGAGGTCAGAACAGAGGCGTGACCTGTGCACAGTTGGGTTTGCTGAAAAAGGTCTCCAAATGAAGGAAAACAGAATATAGCTCTGCAGAGAGGAGGGGCAAATCCTAGTAATGAATTTATCTTTACGTGAGGGGTTCGATTACTTCTCATTCAAGCTGTCAAAGGGCTTAGGGGTTATCTTGTGATTGGAGCATCCCACATGTATAATAAATTGCTAACTTCATCTCTTAACTGACTTGTAAATCTTGAAACTTTTCAAGGATTAATTACTCGCTAAATTCATTTATCAAAATTAAAACTAGGTTTTCAAAATGCTGCCCTCCAAATCCCAAGAAACTATGAAAGATTAACCTTTTGCCAATCTTTCCAGGCTGAACTCCAGTGGGTAGCATCAACACAAGTGATTAATAAAGGATATCTAAGGTCTGGGGGAGATACTGACAGACATTTCCCTCATAAGATGGCGTAAGTCAGCTACTAATCAACCTGAGAAAACAGACACCCTGGTACTCTTCATAAATAATGAAATATTTCCCATTAATATTTACAACCACCATGGGAATTCTGTTTTGCACTAGTACCAGAGGTTTTCACAAGCGTGTCAGACCTCACAATGTTGCCAAACATCATTTACTAACTCAGCCTTTTTTAATCATATTAGAAGCATCAATAGCAGCAGCAGAACAAAACCTCAAATCCAGAGTGAATTAGTCATAGCTTTTTTGTGATGCTGTTTTGTAAAAAGGACTTTAGCTAACATTTCTTCTCCCAGGGACCCCTGCACCATTTGAGTTGTATGCAGTCTGTATGCAGTCTGTATGCAGTCTATATGCAGGCTGTATGCAGTCTGTATGCAGGCTGTATGCAGTCTGTATGTAGTCTATATGCTCATCATGGAGAAGCACACTCCTCTCTGTCTTCCTTCTCCCTTGTCTATTTACAGCTTGTGGTGCTATCTTGAGGCCTTGGAGGCATTTCATCCAAATATCTGCATTCACACAAAATGTTCCAACACCTTCCCAGTACAATCCTTGACATTTTCTCTTTCCTCCCTGAGTGGCACATACTGTGAACCTGATTCTTCTTACATCTGAAATGGCAGCTGGGCTGGTTAATGGTCCCTCAGATTCTCTACCTCCATTTCTCCTCTAAAACAAACTCCTTGCCTCAGTCCACAACAGGCCTGATGATGCCCTAAAGAAACTGCCGTGGAGACTTTGCTACCCAGTGAAGGGTACACGTCAGACCCAGACGGAGGTGTAAAATGGCATGTGCCCTATCACAGTATTCCCAGAGTCCCTTGATTATACTTTATGGAATTATTCCCTTTGAATTCTCTCAACCAGTGGTGAGCAATCTTTTCTTTTTCCCTTGGGGGCTACTGGCTTACAGTGTAATCATTGAACTGGGGATCATAAGAACACAGGTCATACTAATTCCACTCATTTTACAAGCATCTGGGAAAGCTAGCGTTACTGAGCATTTATGGCTACCATGCACTATATGAAACAATTTATATGCATAATTTCCACCAGTCTTTACAACAATTCTGTGAGATATGTTCAATTACCAATATTTATTTAAACAGGAGGAGACTGAGGGACTGCGAGTGTAAGTAACGTGCCCCAAGCTAGCGTGTGGTAAGACCAGGAGTCAGCCCCTGGTCCGTCTGGCCCCAGAGCCTGGGCTGTTCTTGTTCATGACTGCCTTCTCCTTCAACAGCCCTGCAGTAGGCCCTAGAGTCACATGGATGCATAAGCTGATATTTCTGTTCCACCCACACCCGGGGCTTAAATGGCAAGAAAAACACGTTAAATGCTATTACAGAACCAAGAACAGAGTGGTGGTCCAGGACGGAGGATGGGGATAGATAACGCAGCCTAGAGGATTGAAGAAATCCTCCCCAGAGGAGTGACATTCGAGCCGTGAACGTGATGGAGAGTATTCAAAGCAGAACAGGCAACACACTGAAGCTCAGTGTTTAAAAAGGACACATGCCAGAAAAGGCAAGAAGCTTGACATGATGGCAGTAGAGGCTGGGAGAGTGGAGGGTGGAAGAGGAGGAGAGTGACAGGAGATAGAAAAGGTTAAGTTAGGCCCTAATTGCAATGCTTAGAAGTCTAGACATTATTTTTCTTGCAAAGGAGCCCCTCGCTTTTGAGCAAGAGTATTGCATTATTAGGGCTAACTTTTGGATTTTATTTTTTTTAGGAACACTAGCCAAGTGCAAGTGTGGGGAATGGAGAGCAGTAGAGAGAAAGACCAGGAGCAGAGGCACCTGTTTGGAAGCCAAGACAAAAGTGAGAACAAGACAGGAGAGGGCCTGGGGCAGACTAGTGGCAGTGCAAATGGGAAGGAAGGGCCAGGCAAGATACATGTCAAAATATCTCCACGCCACTTGTCACCATCTTCTATATCATACATTTCCTTATTGATTTTTTATTTTCTGTCTCCCACTAGATTGTAAGTTCCACAAGAGCAGGGATTTTTGCTGAATCCCTAGTTCAGAGGACACCGCCGCGCAGAACCTCCATAAATATGTTTAGAAGGAATGAAGTCAACTCAAAGGAATTTAGGGACTGATTGGATTTAATAGATGAGAAAGTGAGATGCCTGAGGGACAACTACAATATCTAGCCTGGGAAACTGAATGGATGGTGACGGAGATCAAGAATACAGGACAGGCCGGGCGTGGTGGCTCACGCCTGTAATCCTAGCACTCTGGGAGGCCGAGGCGGGTGGATTGCTCAAGGTCAGAAGTTCGAGACCAGCCTGACCAACAGCGAGACCCCGTCTCTACTAAAAATAGAAAGAAATTATCTGGCCAACTAAAATATATATAGAAAAAATTAGCCGGGCATGGTGGCACATGCCTGTAGTCCCAGCTACCCGGGAGGCTGAGGCAGTAGGATTGCTTAAGCCCAGGAGTTTGAGGTTGCTGTGAGCTAAGCTGACGCCACGGCATTCACTGTAGCCCGGGCAACAGAGTGAGACTCTGTCTCAAAAAAAAAAAAAAAAAAAGAATACAGGACAGAGCAGTTTTGAGGGATCTATAGGATTCCAGATTGACACATATTGCAGGAATTTTAAAGTTTGGGACTGAAGCATGAGAGAGAAGACTGGTTTCAGAGACGCTGGTGTCATCAGTGCAGAGTTAGAGGTGTGCTAAAGCCATGGACGTGAATAAAACCAGGCAGGGCCTACAAGGAGAACAGGGGACGGGAAGAGGGGGAGGGAAACCACAAGCAAACACAAAATTTAAGAGATAGGAGAAGCCAACAAGAGAAACAAGGACGAGAAGGTGGGAAAGCTAAGAGAACTGGGGTAGAAGGGTGTTCCTGGAAACGCCAGAGAGAGTCCTGAAACGCAGAGCAGGGTGCATTTGAGGACACTCGTGCTATAAGCCATTTGTATTTGGAAATTACAAAATCTTTATAGAGAACATTCTGGGGCATGGAGCTGAGGACTAAATGCAAATTGTTGAAACTTACGCAGGAGGTAGGAATAAGACTACCACCAGCTCACTGCCGCCTTTGTGCAAACTAGAAAAAGGTATCCCTTGTTGGCAGAGACACAAGAGCACACCAAGTGGCAGGAGAGTGCCATCTCCGCTGAGCCCAATACCTTCGGGTGGGGCACAACCTGCCCAACATCATGCACTGGTCCTTGCTAAGAATTATGCAAGGTGTTATTTTAGAACAGAGAGACCAGAATGCAAGGACCAGTGGAGAATTCAACCTAAGATAAAGGAGAAGAGACAGCAAAAGGAGTACAGTGCAGGAGGAAATGGAAAAACAATACACCTTGGAGTTTAAGGAGCATCGTAAATGTTTGAAACAGAGGAAAATAAAATGGATTAGAGGAAAGAAAAATGATAATCCAATCCATATTGATAGTTCAACAGAGGCTGGATACTGATGCTACAAATTCACAGCTATATAATTTTTTTCCTGCAATGTTCAGAAGCCCAGCAATAGGAACAAAGAAATTAAGTGGTTAGCTTCATCTTAACTTTTTTAAAAAAATTAACAAATGCTTCACCACCCATTTTAAAAGTTGACAGCAATCAGAAAAATCCAGACTGTGGGAAACTGCAGAAAAAAAGCTTAATTCCTTCAAAAAATAAATTGCAAGTTGAAAAAAAAACAGGGAGAGAAAGTGGGAATCTATAGAATAAAAAATATTAGGAGAAAAATCAACCAATCACAATACGTGAACTTTATTTGAATACTGATTCAATGGACAGGTTAAAAAATAATTTTTCATTGATGTGAAAAGGCAATTGGAAATTTGAATATTAGCTAGGTTTTGTAATATTAAGGGAGAATTGTGAATATTTTTAGGAGCAATATACTGGCATTGTGGTTATGTCTAAGAGTCCTCATGAGTGAGAGATATATACAGATATATTTACAGATGAACTTCTTACAGAACTGGGACTTGCTTCCAAATAATATGGGAAGCAGGAAAGTAAGTGAGATACAGGTGAAATAAGAGAGGTCATGAACTGAAAATTTTGAAGCTGGATGATAGGTACATGGCATTCATTCTACTATTCTGTGCATTTTCCTATAGGTTTCAATTTTTCTGTAATACATTTTGTTTAATTTAATGACAAAACTAAATTCTACTCAGTGAATAATGGAAAATTTACATTAGTCCTAATGATGGCCAGTTAAGGAGACAAGATGAGAAATGAAAGAGAGGAAAATAATTTAAAAGAAGGATCCATAAATCTGCAAAAGGCTGAAAAATTCAAAAGACTAAAACAGAGAGAGCTAAAGGCATAAACACAAACAGAAAAAGAGGAGGCAACCAGAGTGAAAGCAACGCAGATTCCAAGACAGACTTGTGAAATTACATTACCACCTTGTGGTCTTTTAGGATATTGCCCCTAAATACTCAAATAATGATGTTTTTTCACACCTGTAGGCATTTGTGGGGATAGCGTGCCTATACTTGGACCAGGTATAACTCAGTTAAAGGCCATACCTAAGCTTTAGTCTGGAGATTTCTTATTTGTGATATAAACTTTTTTGATTCTTCTAGTATTTTCAGACTTTACTTCCACTCATTGTCACAAAGTCTCAAGATACAGCAAGCTTTGTTGTCCCACATTTCCCATTTTATATATTCTGGGTTAGCTCCTTAATTTGGTATTTCAGGACTTTATGGAAAAAAAAATCCTAGTTCACCTTGTGCAAATCTTTAATGGTTTCTTTTGGTTTTATCGTATCTTCTTTTCACCATTATATCTCCAGCCTGATGGATCTTAATTTTCAACTCCTTTATTTCCTCGAGCATTCTACTCACCTTTCTCTTACCTTCTCCAACTCCATAGAAGTTATTTTTCTTACAGCATGTGACAGAGCAGCATAGTCTCTTCATATGGTATAGCACCCACAACAGGGAAGGATTGCAATGTGGAACCAAAGGGAATCAATTTGTGGCTAAAATGGCCCACTATTCAGCCAGATGACCCAAGCCAGAACATTCTACCTCTCTCATACTCAGCAGCCCAAGTAGCCCAAATACTGTTCCTATCACCCCATATTATCTTTTAAATTCACCCTCCTGTGCATCCGCTCTCCTCCTATGGGTGCTCTTGCTGTCCTCGTCTCTGGTGCAGACTGACGCACCAGACTCCTAGCAGGCCCCCTCCTTCCAGCCCGTAGCCCCCTCAATGGACCCTCCACACGGCGTGCAGTGACTTCTCCAAAATGCACATCTGGTCATGTGACTCTCCGCCTAATGTCTTCCAGCACTCCTTAACACCCGCAGAAAAGAATTTGAAATGCTCACAGCTAACCTCTTCATAACACAATTCCTGCTGCTTTCTCGATTCATTCGCTGCTGGTCCCCCAACTTACAGGCTCTGCCCCAGTCATATCAGGCTACCTGCTTTCCAGCCGGGCCACTGCATGCTCCACACTTCCTTGTCTTGGTGCAGGCTTTGATCCCTGTATGAAAATCCACTTTTATGCCTAGTTAACTCCTAATCTTGGTTTGTCTTAATTCAGACTTAACTCTCATGGCTGGCCTCACTCCCCGACTGAGTGTTCCCATAGCACTTTCACACTAACTCCCTGTATTGCAATGATGTGCTTACCAATCTCTCTCTAACCTCTGCTTCCAGCTTCCTTAAACTCAAATGTACGGCAGACTGGAATTGTGCCATACGTATTTCAGCATTCCCAGAACTTAGCATAGTGTGCAGCAAGGCTTGGGTATGTGATAAAGATTGGTTGCCTTCCACTCTGCAGCTATTTGTAGGGCTCTGATATCTGATAGAGTGGGTGGCCAGAACTTTAATGAAGAAAAGGAGATACCATTTGGGGATTATTACATTGGGCAAGTATTTTTTAATGATAATTAGCCACTGTTAGCAAGGATTCTCTCTTAAACTTCAGGTAAGAGCTCAAATTTGTTCAAATCTTCTAGAAGTAAATACAACAAAATATATCCAAAATATGCATATCATTACACCCAGAATTCCATTTGTAGGCATTGAAATTGACAATGGGCACAAAGATTTAGATATAAGACTGTTTGTCACTGCTGGTTTAATATAGTTAAAAAAAAAAACAAACTAGAAACCTAAAACATTCAGAACAGGAGCTTACCAAAGTAAACTGTGGTGTAACTGATAATGGAATTCTAGGCAGCTATTAAAAATGAAATTGAAGGTTATTCTTCTGAAAAGCAAAATAAATGCTGGTATAAAAAATCTGTGGTCAATTTTAGTGTGTGTTCATTTCTATCATGGACTAATGCAGTAGACTTATGTAAATGCATGCACTCATACACAAACATAGATGCCCATGCAAAACAAAAGGTGGGAAAATATATGTACCGAAATGAAAATAGAGTTATAAATAATTTAATTTCTGATTTCTCTTTAGTTTCTGATTTTTCTCCAGTGAAGAGGTATTGTCTTTATAACCATAGGGGGGAAATTAAAGGTTACATTTTTTAGGAAAAGAGAAAGAAGAAAAGAAAGAAGGCTGAGTCCCTGAAGCCATCAAGAAAGAGGAACATGGGACGCTGGCCTGAATTTAAAAGAGTGTCTGAATCTTAATCACAGAAAGACCTGTGGGGTTTTACAGAAGGTTAAGCCAATTGGTCGGATGTGACTTAGTGTCAAGTACTCAGATCAATATGTACTTGAGGTCAGTGTCAGTGAATGGAAATGATTTGGAGACGACGGAGGTAGGGGGCAGAGGTGATATCTGTCAATATTATGGGTCATACGATGCACATAACCCTTCTTTCCTTTGTTGCCCCACCCCACCCCCACTACTTAGCCTCTATTCTTACTACAGGGACCTGGAGAATACTAAAGACTTCCTTTATTCATGGAGAATAGAAAGGATATCTGTGAACGTAGTGCAAGAAGACTACCTATGCCATATGCCTGTCCATTCTATCTGGCTCTGCATCATTGCCCTGGGGCTTCCTTCCCCTAACCAGAGGACAGATTGACTCTTTCCAAGTGCTTAGAAATGTATCTGAGTTCAGATTTCATCAAAAATTTTCCATTGGTTAATTTACAAAGAAAATCTTCAATACAAAGATTCTCTGATCTCATTAGAATGACTATAAAATATTTATGTGGAGAATTCTTTTGTTCAGACAAAAAGGACCCCACTAAAACCATAATAGATGAAAGAGGAAGTTGAAGGTGAACAAAACGAGATAGTAAGAGTATGTTAATTTTTCATGAACTTCAGGTATGAAGTGGAAATGAGAAAGGTGCCGGTAAAGGGAAATATTTACGTATTGTTTCTTTGTTTTAAGGTAAAAAGAGACTCTAGCATTCTCATATCTTATGAGAAAAGTTATTAAACAGGGAGCTATTTAACAAGGAAAAGAAGACACAAAGAGAGGGCCCGGTATTGAATGGGATAAAGAACATCTCTGCTTCTGCAGTTGGAGAAAAACAGGTGATGAAGAGGATGGATAAGATTTGTAGTTTTCAGGATGGAATATGGTAGAAACTTTTACTTGATTCTTTGTAAAATTAGAGGCAAGATCAACAGCTAGAGAGATAGAGGTCAGGTAGTGGTTTTAGAGGCATCACGTTTTTGAAAGAGCCACAGTACATATAGTCCTCTTGGGAGAGATACATTGTTATAAGTGGTGTTCTCTGGGAAGCAGAGACCGAGACAGAGTTGAGAGTACAAAAGTTCATCAGGGAGTAACACCTGGAAAAAGGAATTATGTCTTATGAGGGGCTCAGTGTTGTTTTCTATGGCTGGCTGGTAAGACCTTGAGAGGCAGTAGATCAAACTTAGTAGGTAGGAATTTATGCTGCTGAGCCCAACCTTAGCCTACGCCTTAGCCTATGCCTCTACTAACGTGGCCACTTCATTCATGTGCCCGTCAGGTTAGCCCTGTGGTGGCCACTGCTAAAGCCTAATGTCAAATGGCCACGCATTTTGTCTACTTAGTTGTTTAGTGCCTCTTCCATGGTGGATTCTATTTGGGATATGTTAATGTACAATAGATCTTTAAGCTTTGTGCCACTCCCATATGTCCAACTATATGTCCCTATCCCAGATCTTGTCACTGATATTCAAATCTTTGTTCCTTCTCTCTCTGACCAGCTCAACACTACCCATGAGTCCTTATATAGTGTAACCTCCTTCCACACAAAGAGGATAGCCTCATATACCACCCAAAACTGTCTTCACCGAGAATATTTTCCTTCAGGATTATATCCAGCTTACATCCATACAAAGCCAACCTATTTATAAACCAAGCTCAGGACTTCTCTTTTTTTTTTCATCTGGTCATGTAGGACCTCCCATACAAGCATAGGTGTGAGTTGGGGGAGGGGCGATGATGCAGATATAATGGACAGCAAGAGGGGGTGGCTTATCTGCTCATTCAGTCTGCTTGTATTTCCTAGTCCTGTTCATATTTAGTCTCAGATGTCCTATTTCCAACTTAAAATGAATAGCTACCTGACTTTAGTACCTGACAGGACCTACAGGATACAGATCATGATGGCCAGTTCAAGACGCATGATTATCTGGGGTCCCATGATCAATTGTTCCATCTCTTGATTATTTGGGGCCCAGTAGCACTCCAACAGCTATTTTCAAAAGGCAATTAATCCTATGCTGCATATGGCAAGACTACTCCAAAACCTTATGGTGCCTGATTTGAGATTCCTCCACTAGGAGAAACTCCGTATTGCATCTTTTTCCACCATTGACACCTCCAACACCATAGGGTCTACCAACCATACAGCCCAGTGGCAAAGCTACTTACACCACAGGCTTTGACTTGTTACAGAGGTCTTATCAGATCCAAGCCCCACTCAAGGCTAACAGTCTCCATATCATCTATCATATGGAGTGAAGCAGTATTCCTAGGTGTAAAATATGTTGCTTCTGGAATTCAAAGAGACCTCCTTGACACTGTGATTTCTTCTTTGTAGTCAAAGATGCACAATACAACATTTTGTCATTTACTTTAGAAGGGATGTCTCAGAATGACCCTTACAACTGACCCCTAATTATTTAAGTCATGAGTTCCTGAATCTTAGGGATTATCACATCTGTGTTTTGCCAAAGTTTCTAGCATGTTAACTACCTCTTGTCATTGATGTAATGGATCGATATGTTTTGTGGAATGTCCAGATGGTCTAGATCTACTTGGATTGCATACAGCAGAGCATGATGAAGTTAACAAAGCCTTGGAATAAAGTTATAAACGTTTATTGTCATCCCTTCTATGTGAATGAATACAGTTTTGATCTTGTTTCACGACTGGGATAGGAAAGAATGTATTCGTCCAACACATGGCTGCATGCCAGGTACCTGAGGCTGCATTAATGTTCCCCAATGAGGATACCACATCGGTGTGGCAGCTATAATCAAGGTCACTACTTAGTGAAGCTTGTGGTAGTCTATATTCTTTCTTCAGGATCCATCCCCTTTCTGTAGGGGCCAAACCAACAAATTAAATAGAGATCCGAGCAGGTCTATCACTTCTGCATCCTTTAGATCTTTAAGAGTGGAACTAATTTCCACCATCCTCTTCAGGATGCAATACTGTTTTTGATTATTTTATTGGCTTGAAAGGGGGCAGTGTCAGAGGTTTCCATGTGATCTTCCCCACTATGATTTCTCTTACCTCTTTGGCAAAGGACCCAACATGGGTCACTCCAACTTCCAAGTATATCAATCCCAACTATTGATTTAAAGACTGAAAAATATGACCACCAAGAAAATTTGTGGACCCAGTGAACCCAATATAGCCAGACTTTGACCAGGACTCCATTTAAAACCTGATCCCCATACACCCCTTACACTAACCACAGGGGTGGGGGTGGGTGGGAATGATAATACTTCTATCTCTAGTTATCAATGCCAACTCGGACCCTACATCCAATGGACCTCAAAATTCCCAGGTATTCCTCTTTCTCTAGCATACAGACTCAATGGCTGTAGGTCCCTTTGAAAAGGGGCTGGGGATTCAGTACAGTTTTATTTGCTATGGTGTTGCAGTGAACTTCCACCTGAGGACCGACCAACTCTTTTGTAAATGGATTCCAGGCTTGAAAATTGGCTCATTTCTGAAAATTGGACAAGAGATTGTGGCTTTTATTAGCAAGTCTACCTCAGCCTTCTGCTCATCCATTCTTGCTTTTGTTTACATATATCAGTATATGTATGCTCATCTCTTTTGCCCCAAGGGATGCTGTGTACTATTAACCATCTTCACCTAAGGGCTCAAACCTTAGTTGTGCATGGCTCTGAGCAAATGATTTTTGTGGAGCCCTGTCTATATAATTTGGTTTAAAATGTGTTAAGAAATTCATAGACCCATGTATAGTGATTTATCAATGAAGATTTAGAATAATGAATAGAGAAGAGGTAATTACATATTATTTTCCTGTCCAATCAGTGCATGTGAAGATTCTTTGTGGTGTCCAGAAACCATCTCTTTGTGTTTAGGTCCAAGAATGATCTCTTAATATTCTTTATTCTCAAATGCACCATTACTCGTTAGCTCATTAACTTTGTAAACTGGCACCATAAGAAAAAGGTAGTAACACTGTTATTAATCACAATGCCATTGCTCTTCAGACTCTGTTACCACTGGAACAATAAAGACTTTCTTGCTTCTTCCTGCAATTCCTTCATACCATTTAACGCTGATTACATCATCACTTATTATCGTGCATCATCCTTTGTAGTTCTCATGAATATTGGTTTCCAATGACTCTTTCAAAGTTGTTGCTATGCTTGATTGATGAGAACCACAAACTCAAGTCTTACCTAGAATATGCAAGAAGATGTAAACAATAACTTGTTTTTTAGTCAACTTAATCATTGGAGTTTTATAGAAAAATGTAGAATAACGTATCTTCCAAATGAACTCTTTAGGCTGTATTCACTGCATTTCTATAATGTGATTTCTTTTAACATTGACTGTACCACTGCTTTCCACACACTACCACCAGCAAGGAGGGTAGTGAGGGACCCATGGGTGGAGGGACTCCTGGGTGGAGTGAAAAGAATAGTCTTATTTGCACATGAAATGTCTGTCCTTCATCTGGCATGGCTTAAGTGTGACCCATGTCAACCTCAGGCAAAAGAGGACATCCATCAGAAGGAGCCATTGGCATCACAGACCCATAGCCTCAAAAGCCCTCAAAAGAGATAGATGCAATGACCCCTGAAGAACTGCCTGCACCTAAAAAGGGAGTAGAATAACCACACTGAAAGCAGGCAAGAGGGCACACAGAGTAAAGGATGCCTGAAACCATGCAACTGCCGTTGAGTGTTGCAGAACGGACGCAGTACCATGGCCAGAACATATATAGATGAGAAACACCACATGGGCCCACATGTGGTTCAATCCCAAGAGTCAGCAGAAGACCACTGGTAGCGCAGAGTCCTGAACCTATTCTGTGTCCAACATGAGAAGAGTCGTTCCAAAACCAGCATGTCAGAACTACTCAGGCAGTCCAGTCTTGAATGATCCATTGATGTGCTGGAGCTAAGTACCAGCTCATGACAGCCAATAGTCAGCATCTATCCCTAACTCTGGATTCAGTGACATCACATTAGTATCCTGAAATTGGTGACAATGAGCGTATTTATATTATAATACACCTGGGAATTGGCAAATGCTACATGGTTTTTTTATGAGACAGCTTGTTGATAAACATCTGCCAGCACACCCCTTGTATGATCCCATGAAATAAATACTGTGCTGACCAGGAGACACTTACGCAGCTGGCCTCCTGGAGCTGGGGCATGGCCACAGGGCTCTAGAACAACCCCATAAGCATGAGTTCCTGAGCTTGTTGGGGCATCTATCTGGGTGATTCCACATGCAGGGTAGGGGGCCAGAGATCTCTCAACAGGGAGAAATAAGAACTGGAATGCATGAAGGTCCTGGACTAGTCTTGGGGCATCCTACTTGGAGGGAGACTTTTTAAATTACCAGGAACGTACTCCAAAACATGGGACCATGACAGGGCCTCTGCTTGCTCACATCTGATGGTGATAATAATCTCCGTAATTCTCAACTGGTCAGGCTCCCTAGGTTGTCACTCCAGCTTGTTTGTTTTGATATTCACGACCCCTGGTTTCTGGCAGTTAAGCACCACCATCTGACCTCCACACTTCAGCGCACTATCATCCCCATTGCTATCAATGAGACAAGTTCTGTGATAGACTCTCCTACCATCAGCCCTGGCTTAAAGAGGAGTGCCATCACTGAACTTGGCTGGTGGCCCTTTCACCAGTGAATTCTTTATGGACTTGGTGAATGATGTGTCATCTGTAAAACATGATCTTCTGATGAGTCGTCTGGCCTCATATAATATATTCAATATTATATGTCCAGCATGTCCACTTTTCCAACCCTTTACCGTAATATCTTTTTCTAACATATGCGATGGCAACTCAGGCATTTCAATCTCAATCATGGGGGGCCATCATTTTCTTGCCAGAGTCTAGGAACCATCCTGGTAGTAAGTTGGCATCATCCCCTGGAGCCCTTACCAGGGTGTTAAATTGTATATCCCAAGAGAATGCCCTCAAGTCAATAAACTCACTGTAAGTTACCAAAGAGACTAGCTCTAATATACTGTTTTCAACTGTTAATTGACTTTAGCCTTCCATTATCCATCTATACGGTGTCGATGCAATTTAGTAACAACAATCCAGTTCAATTATCTTTATCATTCCCCCTGTTCATTTCAAACTCCTGAATAATCACACTGTACCAATGGATTTCAATCCACCAGTGCACTATCCCAGTTCACCATCAGTGAAAGGATAGCCATGCATCACTTAATGACAGGGATGAGTTCTGAGAAATGTGTTATTCAGCAATTTAATCGCTGTGTGAACATCATAGAGTGTACTTTTATAAACCTAGAGGGTATAGCCTCCGACACACCCAGGCTATATGGCGTAGCTGTAGCCTATTGTCCTTAGGCTACAAACCTGTATAGCATGTTACTGTACTGAATACCATAGGCAACTGTAACACAATGGTACTTATGTATTTAAACATATCTAAACATAAAAAGGTACAGTAAAAATATGATATAAAGGATAAAAAATGGTAAACCTGTATGGGCCACTAAATGGAGCTTATAGGATTGGAAGTTGCTCTGGGTGAGTGAGAGGTGAGTGAATGTGAAGGCCAAGGACATTACTGCACTACTGTAGACTTTATAAACACTGTATACTTTGCTACACTAAATTTATACAAAAAAAATTTTTCTTTCTTCAATAATAAATTAATCTTAGCATACAACTTTTTTACTTTATAAACTTTTTAATTTTTTTACTCTTTTGTAGTGACACCTCAAAACACAAATACATTGTACAGCTGTACAAAAATATTTTCTTTCTTTATATCCTTATTCTATAAGCTTTTTTCTATTTTTAATTTTTTTTTTTTGCTTTTAAAAATTTTTGTTAAAAACTAAACACACACCTAGCCTATACAGGGTCAGGATTATTGAGACTAGGCCATAGGAATTTTTCAACTCCATTATAATCTCATGAGACCACCATTATACAAGCTGTCCATCATCTACCAAAACATTTTTATGCAGCGCATTAGTGTGTGTGTATATATATATATTCCTTATTAAATGATAAATTTAAAAACATTATGCACTGATACAAGGAACATTAGAACAGTCCAAATAGCAATCCAGCAGTTTTTTGTTAAATAAATATATGCATACCCTATGACCCAGCAATTCTCCTCAGATATATCCCAGCAAAATTACTACCCATGTCTACCAGTAGATACATGAGGATGTTCACTATTATTTATGGTGTCAAAGAGTTGGAGACAACTTGAGTGTCCATCACTGTGAGAAATAGGTGAAATGTTTTGGATGTGCACTAAATGTATTGTGCAGCTAACAGAAACAGTATCTTAGAGGTACATATTCACAGAGCTACAAAAATTAAGAATATAGTACTCAATGAAAAAAGTGAGAATGAATATGCAATGAATAAAATATCAGTGATATGAATTAAAGATAAATTGCCATAAAACTATACACATATTGTAAAACTAAATTCAAATTAAAAATATATACAGTGGTTGCTTATTGGGAATGGGGAATAAGAGAATATTATAATTATATTGTATTAATTATAAGATAAAAAGGGAATGAATTAATAAATTAATGAGCAAACTAGCCAGAAGTAATTTGCAAGGACCAACAATAATAACATGGCTTTGAAAGACAAGTATGATTAAATTGGCCCGCTGCTCCTGACATCAACTGCTCTTGAAGGCCCAGGCTACATTGGAGACTTTTTGGAATTGAGGAGCATCAACTAGCAAAATTGTCACTGAGCAGGGCCAGCCCCAGGGGCAGGAGTGGATGAGGCACATGGTTAGATCCATCCAAGCCACTGTTTTTCTCCTACTACAATCCAACCAATTGGGAGGCCATAACAAAATACCACAGACTGGGTGGTTTAAACAACAGATATATATTTCCTCACAGTTCTGGAGCCTAGAAATCCATGATCGAGGGGCCAGTTTTGGTTTCTTGTGAGGACTCTCTTCCCAGCTTGTGAAAAACCACCTTCGTGTTGTGTGCTCACACTGTGGACCCTCCTCAGATGTGTGTGTTGGGCGTTGGAAGTGGAGGGGTCCTTCGTGCCTTTTCTTGTAGACACTAATCCTATCAGGGGCCCCACCCTTATTATTTCATTTAACCTGAATTACTTCCTTAGAGGCCCCATTTCCAAACACAGCCACACTGAGGGTTAGGACTTCAACACATGAATTTGGGCAGGACACAGACATTCAGTCTATAACATCAGCCAAAAGCTAGATGAAAATGGCCTTCATTCAGGAAGAGCCTACATAGTATTTCAGAGAGAACAGACTACAGGAAATGAAATTCAAAGCCCAAGACCTACAAAGACAAGGTATTTATTTCCTTGTGGAAGGAAGTGTTAGAGCAGGGCCACCAGGGCCAGCTCCAGTATCTTCTGAGCTGGAATTTTAAGTAGGGCACACAACAAAGGGAAAGAAGTGATATGCCAAAGTGACAGAAAAATATCAAAAGTTCTCAATTTTTATATTAAATCTTTTCAACAGTATTTTGCCTACTGTATCTCAGCATTTTAGAACTAGAAGAGACCCTAGAGGTAATCTTATCTACTTTGATCATTTTACACAGGAGAAAATGAAGCCCACAATATCCATGGTCATAATTGGGAGTTCTTGCCACTCAAACAGAACCTTGTGATAGGTTCTGATGCAAGACTTCATCTCTAATTTCTGTCTCCAAAGAGACACTCTGAGTTGACAAGGAGAAAGAGCAGAAACTAACCTCCATTCAACCTTTACAAAGACTGGTGCAATTAGCAGCCCCCCTTTCGTTTGTATTGCTAAGGTGAATGAGCTGATGTCAATACAGTATCAGGTAACGTAAGACAATTCTGCTCCTCTAAGGAAGGAAACTCATTGGCAAATGTGGTCAAATGGTTACATTTTCTTTCTTGTTAATGATTTTTCTGTTTTAGAATATTTTGAAGCTGGAACTTAAAAATCTTTTTTAGCAGGATTGCTTTAGGTTCTTGTTAGGGATGTCACCAAGACAGCATTTTACAAGGCACCTACACAGCCTTCTGTTTCCATGTGAGGAAAAAAAAAAAAAAAAAAACTGCAAGAAGCACAATAACATTTTAAATTCTCTCCAAGTGTTACAAAACTAGGAAAAAAGAGAACAGTTTTAGTTAGCTTCTTAAAATGTGGTGAGATTAAAATGGCAACCCCTTTATCAACTAATTACTAAATACATAGTTTAAATAATTTTTCAACGATTAAGATTCACAATATGGTTGAGAAAACAACTAGAGAAATTGCAGTAGAAACTAGGATGTTTGGTTTATGATCTAGTGTTGAATTAAAATAATACAGTAAAAATACCTGATATGTCAAAGAAGAGTTTTAGGCTGATTTCCCTTTTGTGACATTCTGGGTGAGTGAAGGAGTCAGAGGTGATAACCCAATATAACTGCTCAATCTTAACTGACAGCTACTTTAAAAAATAAAGTTCTAGTGTAAGTCAATAATGCTTGGCTTGGGTCTTATTGACTTTTATGGGTTTGGCTGAAACATATCTAGAGAGAAAAAAAATCTTTTACTGCTTGTCTCAATGTTATGGACACACTTTTTAAGACTACACACTGGTGGGACTGCAAAAGCTGCTAGGATGCTAGATTCTAAGAATACGGAATTCTAGTCACCTCTGGTAAATCAATGGCAGTTTACAAAGTATTTACACACTTCCCTCAACTGGGCTCAACTAAATCACTTACAACTAAACCATGCAGAAAGAAGTATGTGGTAGAAAAGTGGATGTCTAACTTCCAAAGTAATGAAGTACAGGTGCACCAAAGAAGCGGCTTTGGGGGGGTATTAACTCAGGATAAGTTACTCTGCACAACTATTTTGAGTTTTTACCTTTCTCTAAGATCAAACCCTGTCTTACCTTTTTTTTTTTTTTTTGGCTTGATTGGAAATATTTCCTAATTATTCAGTACTTTTATTCATTCATTTAACAAACATATATTGAAGCTGATTATGTACCTAGCACTACATAAGGTTCAGAGACTATAAAAATAAATACAGCTCATGTCATTAAGGAGCATGTCTACTCAGGAAGACAAATTCATAAACAGAAAATGAGAAGTTCGTTGATAAGAAGTGTTCCCAGAGCACTGTAGTGAGATAGGAGAAAAGGGCAGAAGGGACAATTGACTAAGCAAACCATGGCTTTCTGAAAGTACTAATTCTAAAGTAGTGTGAAGAGAGTTTTTAAAAGTTTTAACAGAGTAAGAATCAACCTGATCAAGAAGATGAGATGAAAAGCATGAACAAAGCACAAAGTAAAAAGACTGAAGTATTTAATATATTTAATTGTTGAGCTAAGAATAAAATAAGGATGGGGACATGGGTGGAAGAATAGTATATAAATGTTGTATGTTCTGACATGCAGAGAGTATAACTAAATAAAATGAGCAAAAAAAGAGAAAGTACAGTAACATCACTGACTGCTCAACAGATAACAAGCTAGAGTCAAAGGATAGAATTTAAAACTAACAGGCAACATAGAAAAGCCAAGAGCAAAGGCCCGCATAAAAACTACACATTCAAAGGAAACCACAGAACAAAAGTACAAACTTTCCTGAATACAAATAGCAAAATAACAGACACACTAGATAGAGAAAAAACACAATAGATATAAACATAATACACAGCAGTAATTTTAACACAGACTAATCTGGCCAGAACTGAATCCAAACATATCAGTCATATAAAAATTATGAATGAGTTTATTAAAATGACAAGATTTTCAAATTGACTCATAGGGTAAAATCCAATTATATACTGTATATAAGGGACACATTTACAACAGTGACTCAAGAAAGCTATAGGGATTAACAAAGATAAACCAGCAATTAGAAACAGTAAGAAAACAGGATTATGATCCCAATATCAAAGAATTCAGACCAAAAAGCATGAAATGAGATGAAGAGTGAAACTTTGTAATGGTAACGGCCACAATTTAAAACAAAGACATAACAATTATGCACATTTATGCACCAAATGACATTGCAACAACTTATATGAAGCAGAAACTAGAAGAGATACGAGGAGAAATTGATAAAATCACACACTAATGATTGGGAAGTTTAACATACCACCATCAGTGCAAAATAGGTCATAGGAACAAAACAATGAGGATGAAGCTTTCCCAAATTTAGTAAAAGACATAAATTTACAGATTCAAGGAGCTCAAAACCCAAGCAGGATAGTAAATACAAAGCAAGTTATACCTAAGTGCATCAAAATCAAAGTGTGAAAACTAAATTTAAAAAAAACCTTGAAAGCAGTCACAAAAAAACCAAACACACTATACACAGAATAACATTCATTTGAACGATCAACTGTTCATCAGAAACAATGGAGAACAATGTTTTTAGAAAATACAAGTATTGAGAGGTCAAGATTTGTGTGCAATTACTCTCAAATAATTCATAAAAAGAATATTGATAGAGAGAAAATGATTATGTGAAGGAAGTAAAGTATTTATTAGAGGACATAGAAAAAGGATATATGAGAATTCATTGAACTACTCTTGTGACTTTTCTGCATGTTTGAAATGACTTCAATATAAAAAATTACAAAACAGATGAATATAGATACATGTGTTATTCTACACACAAATATTTTCTAACTGTCCACTGATGGAATCTAGAAGTAGCAACTCAGTAGCAATGAACACACCTGGTACCCAGAACTTGGTTTCTAAATACCACTCCCTAGTAAAGGGGGGTGGGGGGGGGGGGGCGCGGAAATCAGTGCTCCTTGAAGAAATAGTTGAAGGTTGAAGTAGGGAAGGTACAAGATGAGCCTAGAACACCTCATGTTGTCAGAATAGGAAGTGCTCAAAAAATGATGTAGGCATGTTGAAAGGATACAGAAGCCAACTTAAAGGAGTTCTCGATTACCAAACTCAAAACAATTTGAGCAACAAAATTATTGTAATGGATTATAGGCCAGAGAATTAAATATCTGAGTCCTTATTAATATAAGTAACTGAATAAATAAATGTCAAAAAAAGGTATAGTTCAGCCTTACAGTAAAATTCCAGTTTATAAATGTAGAAGAAAAAAGGGAAATAGAAAATCAATGTTAGGAAGACATAATTGTTGCAGGCAAATCCCACCAATGGATGCTAACATTCTTGGCAAGAGATTTGCAGTTTCAGAATATTCTCCCCCAAGATATTTATTAATTAAAAGGGGGAAACTGGAAGGAACCTGGCATATACTGTTTAACTACTAATTTGCATATTAACATCTTATACATCCCCATATGACAAACTGAAAGGGCATACTGATTTTATGGTATTCTTGATACACACACATGTATACATGAAACAAATATGAAATGGGAGCGGCAAGGAAAAACTCTGCAGTTGAATTAGAAACTGGAGGTATCAGTATGAACGTAACAATTTCTAAAATAATATGTACTTATTATACATATTATATTTTATTTATATATGAATGTGTGTGTAGCTTTCTTTCTCTGCCAGCAAAAAAGACCTAGGATCTGTGATATCTCAGGAGCAATGAGCATATCTAGTTCTCAAATCTTTATTTCTAAATACCACTTCTTCTAAAAGGAACTAGGTTCCTCCAGGAGAAATGGCTGAATCCAGGGCTGAAACAGGGAACGTACAAAATGAGTCTGAAATGTCTTTTTTGCTAGAAAGTAAAGAAGGGCTCAAAAAATGTTGGGAGTATATTAAAAGGACACAGGAACCAGATTTTTGATTTGGCTCCTCCAAGCCAAATCTTAAGATAATTTTAACATCAATATAAATAGTTAACAGATAATCAATCCCCCGAATAAAACAGAAATCTATGAGTCTATACTTAAAATACAATCACATGGATGGTAGATGATTGACAGATAAAAACAAAAGGATGATTCTTTACAGTAAAATGCTGAGAAATATGGAGCATGTAGTGAAATTGAAAAATCATCATTTTGCAGCTATCATAACAAAAATTGGTTTGGCCAAGAATTATCAAGGGTTGCTAAATCAGGAGGGGAACAGAAGATGTTAAGGAGCAAAATACTTACATAATCTTAAAATACCTTCTCACACATTGCCTATTAGTTGCAAGGTAAAAAATAACTACACAGTGAGGACATAGAGCAACACTTTAACCAGATGATCAAAATTAATACCAACAAGTTCCTCACCTTAGATGTGATACCTTAACAAAGACACATCGCTTTTGTAGTTTTTTTGGTTGGGGAGACATAACCACAAGCTAATCATTAGAAGGTATCAGATAAACCCAAATTAGAAAACATTCTATAAAAAACCCACACACAAACACACAAAGTATTATTTTTGTTATGGAGAACTGATCTTCAAGGTAAATAAACACCACCTGAAAAGCAGAGATCTTATCTTATTTATCTTTGTATCTCCACCATCTATCACAGTATCTGATAATTTTAAGAGTTTGCTGGTTGAATAGACACTCCCTGCCTAGACTGTAAGATGCTAGGTCCTACATAATGTCTTTATTCATCTATGTTTTCCACCTCCAATTCCAAGAATAGTGAAGACACAAAGTATAGTAGGTATACAGAATTTGTTCATAAGTTATGCAATATTCCATATACTCATCTCAAATATTCAAAAGTAAACGTTTTTCAAAACTTTTTAACCATATATTATAAAACCAGAAAAATTAGAATTTAAAGAATCATTCCAAATATACATTTATATACTAACTTTGAAAAGTCTTATATTTCCAGATATTCTACAAAAGGAAAACTTCGAAAATAAGTGGAACAATAAAATTTATGGATACATTGTAGTTAGAACCCAACTTTATTGTTACAATCAATTTTTATTTACAGAATATAAATCTCTTCAAAAAGATACATTCCTTCATTTAATCAATGGTAAAAAGCCTTATTAAACAGAAATAAAGCCCAAATGTCACTTATATTTAAACAGAAATACAAACAGCTTCATTAAAAGTTTATGAACACATAACAAAAATGTATTTTTACTTAAGCAGTTACATGAATGACGCTGTTTTTAATTGTCTTCACTGGCAACCCCATTTTACCCACAGAACAAATTTTACTTAAATTAACAGTATTAAAAATGTAAAAATTAAATTTTAAACATGAAAATATGAAACAAAAAAAACAGGAAGTATCTTCATTACCAAACAGATTAACAAATTCTCAGACACTCAGATACTTTCTGAGGCATATCAAAACACCTACATCAAAAGTTGCATTCATTTGAGAGGTATCAATATATTTTCAGTGCTGAGACTATTTGTAGCACTTACAGTATATACAAAGCAGCATCATACTACTATGGTTCACATTTGATAAACACAAATTTAAGCTTTATGCCACAATTTCCCAATTCAACATACAGCTAACGCAATGACAGTTACTCATTTCATTTTCTTCTTCTGAAAGTGAGTAAGAACATTACCATTTAAACACATGAAATAATGCCATGTCTTCTTCCTTATAATCACAGTTTAGTTTAAAAATCAAATACTTGGTATCATGGAAACTTGACCTAGCTGTACAAAAGCTCCTAAATAGAGTACAGTCAAAAAGTTTCCTCTCTGCAGATGCCATTAATTTATAGTCACTTTAGTACAGATAAACACAGGAAACTACTTCCGATTACTGGACAATAAAAATTTCAGTGTGTCACTACCTATAATTAAGTAGCAAGCACACCACAACCACAACCATGGTAAGTTAACACTCTCATCTCCTCCACTGCCTTTTGGGGGCCTTTTCCAGGCCACAGGAGCTAGTTTACAGGGATGTCATTGGGTTTCAACCTATCTCTGACAAAGTTTCTTCATTATGAGTTTTGAAATTTAACTAATGGAATGCCTACAATTCCAATCAGCCAGTTCTTTTCTTATTCTTCACTAATTAGTTCAAATATAGTATGCAATGTTTCCAATTTTTATAAACACAGGTGTTTTTTATAAAATGATTAATGATATTCAAAATACCATTAATGGGTAATAAGTTAACAAAAATGACACTAAGAGTATTTTAGAGAGTAATTTTTTCATAACTAGAAAAGCGCATGGTAGCGTGGCCAAGCAGTCTAAGGTGCTGGATTAAGAAAAGCTACAGGATTCATAATGACCGTAGATATAATGATATTTTAACCCTGCTGTTTTATAACATCAGTAGTATAGCAAATGCATAAAGTACAGAAAAGAGAAAGAAAATTTCCAGGGAGAAACCTACTAAAAACTTGAATTTTGAATGCCTCAAATACAAAAGGGTTTATAGTGCTTATAAGCACTATTGTCATTTTTTCCATGCAAATAGTTCAGATCTTCATTCCATTTCAAATTATAATCCAGAAACGAAAATTTTCAGCACAAAAACTCTGTTCAGAAAAATCTAATTCATTATGTAATATATCTTCTTAATTTCAGCTTTCAAATATTTAAGTAATACAAACCCCAGTATTTTCTTTTATAGCAACACATTTACAGATTGAGCTTCAAAGATGGAGTAAAATTCATTTAAGATAATTGATACACTTTTCTGTCCAAAGATATCACACCTAAGACATGACACTGTACTCACACAAAATGGTATGAAAGAGAAAAAAAAAAAAAAGATGGTTCAATATAACTAATGGCTTCTTTTTAAAAAGAATCAAAAACAGATTGCCTTAATGTGTAACTAAATTCCCAGTAAAAGGACATTCTAAAATCTAATGAACTAAAGAAAAAAAGAACAAATCGATTTTGAAATAAAGATAAAGCTGCTTTACCACATACTTATAACTCTTTTTCCTCTATGCATAATTACTAGTGTTTGCCTTCTGTGTAAAGTAGGGCAAGTTGCTGCCAATAACAAAACTCTGCTAGCATAGAGCACTGTTAACTTTGTCTATCAATTGAATGACTGATTAGTATTAAAACCCTAAGTCTGTATTACTTTGGAATGCAGTATAAAATGCTTATTAACAGCAATTTAAATAAGAAAATAAAACTGATAGTATTTTCATTTATAATATGAAGAAAACAAATTCATAAAATGGTATCGAAGGCTTCTGTGTTACGTAAAAAAGAATATCTGTATCATTTTAAAAGTGATGGTCTTTAATTTTTGACACCTTGGGGGAAACTTTTTTTTTTCTTTAAATCTGTAAACTTTAGTAACATATTTATGATGTTAAATATTTTTAGTTCAGCAAAAACTAAAAGTAATTGTCATTAAAAGATTACTTCTGTCTTTTACAATATAATGAACAACTTTAAATTTAGAAAAGTCATCTGAGATATGCTTAAGAGGAAGTAAGAGCTATTATTTGTCATATCTTTTGTAAATATGGGATTTAGATTCACATTGAGATATACAAAATTTCAAGGGTTTTTTGGTAGAAAAATGTTAACAACCCTGAAAATAAGAAAAGGTAATACTTTAGTCTGTAACCATTAAATTGTACTTTTAATTTCCTTTAGCATAGAATCATGACTCAAAGAATGAAGCTCTATTAATGTAACAGTGTATAAATTCAATGTTTCCAGTAATCTTACCTCACAAAAACTGATGGCTAACTAAAAATGAAAAGTTTTATTAGGCACTGAGAGGCTAAATAAATAAGTACGCACATTAACCAAAGCTGATAAACCCTATTTCCAGTTCCTGTGATCTCACTGTACAGCCAGAACTGTTGGGTATTTCCAGTCTAAAACCAACAAGCTGCATCATTTCCTTACAGAAAAATTTCTACAAAAGGGAAGAGAATGCAAAACAATACACAATCTCATATGCAAGATACAATTCACACTAATTTACAAATTTTTATTTATACTGTTTTATATACATTCCAGGCAGACCTAGTTGATGAGTTTTGTGCTCATACTGATCTCAGATGATCATGTGAACAATGATTTACTACCACATCTCTTTGATTTTTCAGAAAATGGTGGCAGCACAGGGTTAGGAGGAAAAAAATCATCACTGGTCAGGTAAGATCATACAAGTATGAAAGCAAAAAAAAAAAAAAAAAGAAATTGTGGAATTTTGCTTGTTAAAGCATCCAGGCCACTATGGTCTACTGACTAACATTGAACATACATGAATGCCACTTCTAACAGCCATTTTCATATTTACAAAATGAGTTTACTACCAGTTGAGTTATTAGGTAAGGCATTCAAGTTCCTTAGCTTCACATAAAAAAGGCAACAGATATCTCAGCAAGCCACAGGACAAATTTTAGAGGGCTGACTTTACAGTGCTGTTGAGATTTACCTTCCTTTAGAATCCCATAGTTGATCATTATAAAGGGAAGCAATTTTGAATCCTATTGCTAACCTGCATGAAGATCCCAAAAACCTATACAGGAAGTAGGAGCATCATAACACTCAAAATCTGGCAAAGAGTGGGGGCAATAGATTAGAATATCTTACTTGGTTCCCAAGATCCACTGCATACTTCTGGGGCTAAAGTGAGTGCCTTTATTCCTGGTTACATTCACTTCTATATGACTCTCTCTAAAACACAATAGTGTCAAAGCTGGCAGCTATGCACGGTCTATCAAAAATGGTTCAGGCAATCTCCATTCAAAATAGTTTGAAGAATATGGAGTAAGGTAGAAGAATTAATTATATTCTCTCCTCCCATAGTTCCACAGATATATACTGTTGCACTTTAGAAGGCAGAAAGCCAAAAAAAAAAAAAAAAAATTCATGAGTATTGTTTACTCTTCATCGTTCTATGAAAATGTTCAACCATAGATGAAAATTCCACCAAAAATAAGTTTTCAAGTTCACTCTAGCGTTATAAAAAGCTACTAATTAATTGGTTCCATTCATTTAATCAACTAGGCAAACTCTATTGATCTTACAGTAATATGCTTTATAAACACAAAAGCGAACATTTATAACATTGGGGAGGTAGAAACTAAATCTTGGTCTAACACTGTTATAGATACAAACACATTTTAAGATTCTACTTATGTAACTAGAATTTACCATTTGAAATGGCCTTTAAGTGTTTCTACTTACTTTATTAGCTTTAAATATCTTGAGATAATCCAAGTATTTTAAAGCACTTGTCTTGAGAATAAAAGTCATTTGGAATAATACATCAGACTCCCCAGAAGATTTCTCACAGAATAAATTTGTAGCTGCATATTTTGAATATGCAGATCCAGTAAGCCAACTTTGTACATGGGCACTTATGTGACCAAAGTGCAAAGCTTATCAGACTAATTTTCTAAGTTAACCATGACTGCTCAACTACACACAGCAGACTTCAAAACTTGAAGCCTACTAATTTGTCCCAAAGATCTAATTTCTTTCCATATAATAATTGCCTCTCTCTCACCCCCAAACAAAATTAAAAATACATTTAAAAATAGGAAAAATCAAAACAAACAGAAGCCCTCCTACCATGGCTATTTCTGCTTAATTCACATTTGTCACATTTTAAGTGTACAAGATAAATGTCCTAAATGTTCCTTATTTAATTCTTCTAATCGCCTCAACATATTACTCTGAACTTAAATGTATCAAGTAATCATTTGCTATCACTCTAAAGACATGGAACCAACCTAAAACATAAAATTAAACTATAAGGAATGAGTCTGGACAGGTAAAAAAAGAATTAATCTAAATGATATTTTCGTATTTCCAAGTATGATAAATTTTGTATATTTTTTCAAAAATTAACAATACTAGTGACTATTTAATAATCAAAAACATAGACTATCTCAGTAAGCAAAACAAAATTTTTGGTTAGAAACAATTTGATATAGTAAAATTTTTAAAACTAAAACTAGTAACTATAATGACCATATTCAGCATTTCAAACATTATTTAATACAGGTTCTGGTAGCATTAATTCATACTTTTTCCAAGATTATATGGCAAATATTTATATTTATACTGCCAGACTATGTAGAGAGAGGGGGATTTAATTCTAATTCACATTCCCCCCAAAAGAAATGCTTTCTAATATTCAGTTCAACAAGATGTACCATCAACAGAGACAGTAAATGTATTTCACCCACCTAAACAGATATTTTTATATGAACATCCTAAGTTATCTACATCAGTCAATGACTAGCATTTCTAGAGTAAATGATTCATTTTACTTACAGTGCATCAAGATAAAAACGTTACACTGAACTAGAATGTTTACTAAAATTAATCTTGTTAAAGTAAAACATTTAAAAATTTCTCTGGAACATTTTCATTGCTTACACTCAAAAAACAGATGAAAGCAGTCACAGAATCACGTTAAATTTATAATAAATAATTCACATATAACAGAGATTAAATTATCAAAGAAAGGCTTAAACTGACATCTTTATACCTTCTGCAGATTTAACAAGTTTCTAACCCACCACATACTGACAGCAATAAGTGTATTTCTTGACATCAGTCTATTTAAAAATAGATCGATTGTTTAGAGGCATAATTTGTAAAGCAAAATAACCAATTAAATAACAGAATTTTAACAAATATTGGCTTTTTGGAGTTTTTTAAGAAAAGATTCACAAGCACTGCTCAGCTACTTGTGAATAATTAAATCTCTTCTTTACTCAGGCACTTTTAACGCAGTAACCTCAGGCTTCATTTTAAAGTACTGGTTAAAACGAACAATTGCATACCTAGTGAGAAAAGAGAATAGTAACAAAATTACTCAAAGCTGAAAAACTTAATCCTTCCTTTATTTCCACTCACCCTTCTGGTATTTCAAAAGTTGATTTTTCAAGGGATGTATTTTTAGTTTACTGCACCACCTACTGGACACTTTTCCAGTAATGCGAGCACTTAGCTTATAGCAGATTTCTTCATAGACCAATTACTAAATGCATGTGGCTTTTAGAATATAATATTTGACTAAAAATAACTGCAATGTTCCCTATGAGTTCTAAATGTTAATCCAAAAAAAAAAAAAAATAGAGACAAATGTAATGCATATAATAAAATTTAACTTACCCAAGGAAATCAAACTCAATAGTGGAGTATTTGGCTTGAATCAAAGCCCATAATCCCCAGAAGAAATGAGAAGCCTTAAAAGAAGGGAAGAAAAATCAAGAATTATGATAATGCTTTTATTTACAAATGTCAATTTGTTAATTCTATCCTCTTCATCATCTCCATACACAATACTTCCTTGCTTCTCTTGTCATATAAAATATCTAAAACACAGATCAAACTGAAATGTAGTTACTGGATGGCTCCAGATCACTTTTGTCCACACCAGAAGAGCTATGGTAAATTATAAGTACTTAAAAATAGAGCCCCACTGACTTGGGGGGAAAGGCGGTACAGGAGCAACATATGTAACCTGCAATTCTGTATCCCCCATAACAAGATAAAATAAAAAAAAAAAAAAAAAAAGAAGTGAAATAAAAAAAAAAAAAAAAAATAGAGCCCCAATTCCTGTGACCTAATTTGTATAAAGAAGAGTTTAGCATCAGCATTCATGGATGTTGGTTAAGTGTTTTTCATGGTTATAATTTCTAACAGGCTTTCCTGTACCATATTATCAAAGGCCTTTGTTTTTTGACAAAAAAATATAAGCAAAAAAGTCAATCCCGATCTCAGAAATAAATATATTTAAATGTGAAAAATGTTCTACGAGTGACAAACATCCGAAAATAATTTTGTTGGCTCAATTCTGCATAACCAACCACAACATAAAATAATACAACTTTACTTATGTTGGGAAAAAATGACTCTTAGGACTTAAAGGGAAATTACTATGTAATTAGCAACTATAAAATAATTGTATATGCTTTACAATCTACTTAATGGGGCTTCTGATACAATTAGTAAGTTTTCACTTCCCAAGATATACTATTATAATTAGAAAATACTGTCAATATAAAAAAAAAGTCTTAAAGGTAAGGTTTTTGTTTCAGCTAAATTCACTATAGCAGCAGCAACAAAAGGTCTCTAAGAAAAAAGTACTCAATAGCTGTGACTTTGGCATTTTTAAAAAGCTAATTTGGTAGGTGAAGTAGCACAGTGTACCAGAAAGAATTCTTAATGTGAATTACAAGGTGCAGAAGTTCAAGTCCAGGCTCTATCACCAACTCCCTTTGCAATCTTTAATAAGTCACAAATTTTTAGTGTCGGAGCTATCATTTGTAAGATGGGAATAGCATTAGCCATTCAGTATTCTATACAGGATTTTTTTTTTAAGATTAATGGAAATAATACACATAAAAAAATTTTTCAATCTAAAGATCTCTACTTTAAAAGTATGTTCCTATGAAGATCTTTACTTAAAAGTGTTACTACACTTTGTTTTTGTCTTCCCAAAAAATATCACTAACAGAGCTACTCGGAAGGATCACTTGAGCCAAAGGAGTTCAAGGTCAGCCTGGGCAACATAGCAAGATTCTGTCTATTTAAAAGAAAAAAAAAAATCACTAACAGGATATATAACTTCCTATGAAACACAGGTGTAGAAAGAATAAACAATGTACTAAAGAGTAGACAGGTAAAGTCACATGCATGAAGCATAATGGTTTAAAAAAAAAAAACCTGGGCTCTATAGTATGGATTTAAGCAACTTAACGCGTGTCTTTGTTTCCTCATCTGTAAAATATATTAATAGGTCCACTTTTGTAAAATATATTAATAGGTAATAATAGTATCTACATATCGCATATACCAAGCATTCAATAGAATATTAGCTATTGTTATTATATGAAATTGGAATAAAAATGATACAGATTTTCAAAAATGGTCTTCTTTCTATCTAGGAAAGCAGCTCAGTATTGAGAAATAAATTATGAGATTCGACGACTTCCTTCTTCTGAAAGTCTAAATCAGAAATTCTTAAAGTAGTCCATGAACCCAGAAGTGGTTTCTGAAGCCCAAAACTATTTTCATAATAATACAAATAAGTCACTTTCATTTTTTACTATGTTAACATATACACTGATGGTTTAAAAGCAATGGTGGGTGAAGCTACTGGTACCTCATTGTAAGCCAAGGCAGTGGCAGCAACTGTAGTAGTATAATGGTCTTATTCTTCACCATCACACACTCAAGAGTAAAAATCTAGTCTTACTAAAGAATGTCCTTTATTAAGCTATTAAAACTATTAATTTTATCAAATTTCTACACTAGAGTACATGTTGTTCTAATATTCTGTGGGATAAAAATATGAAGTACACATAAAGCATGTCTAATGTGTACAATGGTTGTCTCAAGAAAAGCATTCAGATAATTGAGTTGTGAGTTGAATTTGCACATTTTTAATGGAACACCATTTTTACTCAAAAAAATGACTGATATACAAACTAGAGTTATCAGACTTGGGTATTTGGCAGACATTTTCTTAAATATAAAAAAGATAACTTGTCATTTCAATGAAAATAACTGACAATATTTGTTGCCAATGATAAATTCAAGTTTTCACCCTAAAATTAGAACTTGAGAAAAGTTGTATTTGATTCCATGAGCTTAACAGCTTCTCAGTACAGTACTATAAGCTTTTCTGATGACACTGGTGGTGATATAAAATCTTTTGGTATCATATAGAGATGTGTCAACGTTTCGGATATCTACACTACTCAATAAATCAATATTTTCCAAATAACTAATAATGTTAAAGTTATAAAATCACGTACAGGCAATCATTCAAAGTACAAGATAAGCCAATAGATTTTGATGGAATAGAGTAAAAAGTAAATTGGTAAGTTTAGATTATAAATTGCAGCTAACCTTTAAGAAACTACCACTTGTTGAGTTTTGGTATAGTATCAAAAAAGAATATCCACAATTATCTGAAAAGGCAAAATACTTCTCTTTTCCAACATATGTGTGTGAAACTAATTTTTTCATATATTTCAACCAAAACAATATATTGCAACAGATGGAATGCAGAAGCAGATATGAGAATCCAGCTATCTTCTATTAAGCCAGACACTAAAGAAACTAGTAAAAGTGAAAATAATCCATTCTCCTCAATAAATTGGGTTTTTTTTGTTTGTTTGTTTGTTTTGGAAAACAGTTATTCTTTTCGTTTTAAAACATGGTATTGGCTGGGCGTGGTGGCTCACGCCTGTAATCCTAGCACTCTGGGAGGCTGAGGCAGGCGGATTGTTTGAGCTTAGGAGTTCGAGACCAGCCTGAGCAAGAGCGAGACTCCATTTCTACTAAAAATAGAAAGAAGTTATATGGACAGCTAAAAATATATATAGAAAAAATTAACCGGGCATGGTGGCGCATGCGGTAGTCCCAGCTACTCGGGAGGCTGAGGCAGTAGGATCACCTGAACCCAGGAGTTTGAGGTTGCTGTGAGCTAGGCTGATGCCACAGCACTCTAGCCCGGGCAACAGAGTGAGACTCTGTCTCAAAAAAAAAAAACAAACAAAAAAACAAAACCAGGGTATTTATGTCAACATGTAATGAGATTATTTTAAAAATATATATATAATAAACATTTTGAATTTTGTTTTAATTTCTAATATGGTAAATATTGATAACTCACATAAACAAAAGCTCATAGAGGTCTCAAAACTTTTTTTAAAAAGTCAAAAGGGAAGATCGAAAACTTTGAGAACCACTAGTCTAAATCACCTTTACATATTTTAAGTGATGCAAAATCATCTGTGGATTATAATCTCTTCTTCCTACTAAGTTTGTTCTGTAGTGGAAAAGATTGAGAAATTAGGGGTCACTGTGCATTTTAAATACACATCAACCAAGCTCTTCTCACCATTTTCTTTCTTTCTGGTTTTTTTTTCTGTGTGTGTATGTGTGTGTTGTGTATGAGACAGGGTCTTGCTCTGTTACCCAGGATAGAGTGCTGTGACATCATCATAGCTCACAGCAACCTCAAACTTCCAGGCTCAAGTAATCCTCCTGCCTCAGCCTCTTGAGTAGCTGGGATTACAGACATGTGCCACCACAGCCAGCTAAGTTTTCTATTTTTTATGGAGATGGGGTCTTGCTATGTTGCTCAGGCTGGTCTCAAACTCTTGACTTCAAGGGATCCTCCCACCTCGGCTTCCTAGAGTGCTGGGATTATAGGCGTGAGCCACTGCACCAGGCCTCTTCTTGCCATTTTCAAGCAGAGTTGGTAAATGTATTTCTCAATCAATATTTATTCATATAGTGATATAAATTAACTAAATGGTTCTACACTAAAGAAGGACTATAACATAAAACCTCACAAAAATCTCATTTTGGTAGGCAACAATTTTTATAGGGTGAAAAGTGAAACATTTATTTATAACATTAGACTCTAAATAGATGAAGAGGAAAGGCAGGAAACAGCCCATTCATCATTTGCATTCCCAAAAAGGACAAGTAAGTCCAAGTAAAATAATATATTCTGTGATTTACTTATACTATTTCTCTCACATTTGGAAGTTAGAGATATAAAAGCCTCTCTGTTAAAGGGCATTTTAATTTCTGGGCTACTCACCCCTGTTGCAAAGAAAAATTCAAAGCTTTACATAAGTGAAACAAATTAATAAATCCCCAAACTGTTTTCAGAAAAACCCCTATGTAACTCTTAATATTTTACCAAAAAAGAACTCCAGATCTTCATACAACATGTCTAAATACTCCTCAAAGCTCAACACACCCATTATGTATATTTTGTTTGGTTTTATAATGCCTACTTTTGTTTGCCACCATCTCAACATTAACTAAACAATCAACAAGTGAAGTCTTAAAATCTTTAGAAGGCTGGATCATGCCCCCTGAGCAATAGACATTTACTAACCATTTATTTAAAAACATGTATACCTTAATCTTATTCAGATCTGTTTTTACCCTTATCAAAGCAGCTTTATAATGTATATACATTATGTGCTTAATGACAAGTGAACAAGGAAGGAGGAGTCTACAGAGGAGTTAGCAGTAATATTTAAGACACATCCATAAGGAACAAAAAGAATCTGCCAAGGGATGCAGGGAAAAGGACATTTCAGGTAGAAGGAATAACCTACACAAAAGTACATAAAACAAGCATAAAACATCATAGAGTATCGGAAAAAACAAGATGCCTCTGTTAGAGCAGAAGTATGAGGTGGGAAACAGTGGGGAAATAAGACAGAATTGTACATGCCATCATTTAATTTCATCCTGTAGGTCATGGGGAGCCACAGGAAAGTGACATAATCAGAATCACAAATAAGATTCTAACTACTAGACAGGATCACTTTTTTTAATGTATAGGATGAATTAAAGACAGAAAAAAACGGGAGGCAAAGAGACTACCAAAGGCTAATTTAGGCAAGAGATTAAGGCCTTAATCAAAGGTCACAAAATTAAGGAGAAGGAGCTGAAATTGAGTATATTTTAGAAACCAAGGAGAACAGAACTTAGAAACCAAAAATGTGAGGATGAGGGAGAGGGGCATACAAGAAAAAAATCTTCCCATTTTAGAATATAACAACTGAATGGAAGGTATTTTAATTAAATCAAGATAGTAAAATAAAGACTAAATAATGAGGTAGAATACAGGGTGCACAAAATAAAACTCAGGTTTCAACATATTATGGTCAGATACTAATGGGACCCCCAACAGAGACAGTCTAGAGCTCAATAGTGGGAAGAAATGCAAATTATGGTCATTAATAGAAAGAGCAATAAAATCCTTGGGACTAGATCATTCAATGAAAGTAATATAGAGTAAAAGGAGGTTGTAGCCCCAAATCAGAACACTAATGAATACTAACATGTTAGAGGGCTGGACGAAGAGAAGGAAAAAAAGAACCAGATGGAGAGACTGAGCAGGAAAGCACTAAAAGAGAAGAACCAAGGAAGAATTTGTTATGTAGCTGTGAAATGATTCAAAACACTTAGTTTGAGGCCAGGTGCAGTGGCTCATGCCTGTAATCCTAGCACTCTGGGAAGCAGAGGCAGGAGGATCGCTTGAGCTCAGAAGGTGAAGACCAGCCTGAGCAAAGAGCAAGACCTGTCTCTATAAAAAACAGAAAAAAATTAGCCGGCGCACTGGTGTGAGCCTGTAGTACCAGGAACTCAAGAGGCTGAGGCAGGAGGATCACTTGAGCCCATGAGTTTGAGGTTGCAGTAAGCCATGATGATGCCACTGTACTCTACCCAGGGCAACAGAGAGAGACTCTGTTTCCAAAAAATAAAACAAAAAAAAACATTAAAAAACCCAAAACACTTAGTTTGGTACATGAATGATATGTTTTGCTGTAGTAAGAACTTGGAAGTGTATTCTCCCCTCCCTTTGAGAATGTGACATATCAGACCCCATATGCGAGAGCATAGGGTGAACTCCTCCTCCTCTCAGAAACGTTAAGTCACACCTTTTCAGAACCCATGTACAAGTTACTGACCTCAACTAGTGGACTTCAAAGTACACATCAATTTAAGAGTTTGACACGTTGAGAGCTTAGGCCATGACAGGATGCATTCTGTCATCCATTGCTTCAAACAGAAGAGTTCAGGCCTTAACAGGCCTTGAATCTCCCCTGTGTTGGTCAAGCTAGTTTCTCCCAAGAAACTGCTCATAAAAAGGCACGCCTCATTCGTTAATTAGACTTTACGTTCCACAGAGGCTGTTTCCATCCTAACTGAACTAGACTTTAATAATTTTGGAACTTACTTGCTATGCGGTTAATGTATCTCATCTATCAAGTGTATTCCCTGTGAGATTTGTTCAAATTATTCTTCCCCTCTTTAAGCATTGTGAACATAAGGGGAAAAAATTCTCTCTGTATAGCAATAATCTGTGTGAATTGTGAAGCCACACTTTGACCATCTCCTTATTTTCACCATACAACAGAATTGTACCACAAAAGTCAATGAAACAAAATTTAAAAACCAGTGGTAAATACTATCAAATCTGTCCAGGGACAGATCAAGTAAGATAAGAACTGAAAAGTTTAAATTGGACTTAGCAATTACATCATTATTGGTAAGCTTTACCTGATTTTTTTTTTATAGCAGTGAGGGAAAAGGCAAACTGCAGTGATCTGAAGAGTGCATGAAAGGTGATAAAGACTGAGGGTTTGCTGATATTTCACCCAGCATTCCCAATTATTTATTCATTCAAACATTTGAGATGTGGCGGCCACATACTTAATATTATTGGTGAGATGAAATTAGGAGTTGGTAAGAGGAGAAGGTAAACCGGCTAGCTAAAAAGAAGCTACAAAAAGTCCTGGGAAAGGAAGACAGATCTAACAAAAGGAAAGCTGATAATCTCAGTGAGGGGGACTGGCGAATCCATGTGTGGGTAAGTCTGCTAACTTCTGATACATTCTTTCTATTCTGAAGATAGCAATAGAGGTCCTGATGCAAGAAAGTTATACATCTTAGAAGAGAAAAGGCAAAAGAAAAGCACACTACAAAGGATCAGGAGAATTTTGATAAAATAAAAAGAATTCAGACAAAAACTGGCTTAATAAACAAAGGGTTTTTAATGGTTTCTTAATGAGGAAGAACTGAAAATTGGTATCAGAACCTCAGTGCATAATAAACTTACTATATACCCTTATGCAAAAACTAATGTAAATTCAGAGGACATGCTAAATTATTTAGGACTATTATCAAAAAAGTCTTAAAGTTTTATGTCTCTATCAATTGTCCTTTATCCTTTTTCCATCAGACCTTCTGAATTTATGACATTTTATTAATATGAATATACTTATTGCACATTTCATGGAGATATTCTTTTTTGTTTTAAATCAGGTTAAGTAAGTTTCCTTCCAATTCGCTAAGAAATTTTCCATAGAAATGGGTGTTAAATTTTATCACAAAAAAGTTATTTTGTACATTTTATTTGCCATTCTAAATTATAAGCACTTTGAAAGAATGCATTGTTTTAAGCTTCCGATCTACCTGACCTAGAGGAGCAATAAGTACTTAATATCTGATTAATGAATATTTATAAACACCTTCGTGATCAAACCAGAAGTAACTATTTTTTCATACCACATACAGATACAAACACAGTATCCAATAAAATCTGTTAAACATCAAAAGTTCACATGGGAATCCAAGTCAGCTCTCTAAGAACAGTGGGACTGTTAACTAAGAATTTGGGAGGTGTATGGACTTCATGTGGAAATTAATAAATTCAATGCCTTAAGAACACAAGAAATTAAATGGGTACATGAAAAATACAAATTATAGCAATAATATTCCTCTTATTAATACAAAAACTGGCTGATTCTAAAGTTCATTAAATGACCTAATGAGAAAGAAAACCCTTCATTTTCTCTCCTTTAAGACCATGCTTAAAAAGAATAAATAGAAACAGCAGGCATCCTAAGACCAGCTGGATAGTATGGCATTAATTGAACCAACAGTTCTACCAAAAATAGATTTGAGAACAGCAGGTAAAGTCACATTTCAGCACACTCTATTACTTGAGATGTATTCTGAGTGACTCTGAGGATATGCTGCTCTCAAGACTATGAAAACAGTACACTTGTGAGCCACCATTAGGTTCTATCTGTAAAGACAACATAGCAAACATTCCCCATGTCAACTGTATAAAAATTATATTAAAATTAAAAAACAGCAGCTAAAATAACTTTGACCTATTATTCAAGTTAATTGTCTAATACCTTAGTCGAAAGCTCATTCCAATGCATCACGTTATTCTCAAAAGATAATTTAAATGAGATACTTTCTAAAAAATAAATGCATGTAAAGAGAAGTGGGTCTTAAAAATGAAAATAATAAAGCATTAAAGCACCAAAGAAGCTAGAAATAAATGCTTATGACAAGAAAGTAAAGAAGACAAAATACTGAATAAGCCATAAAAAACAATTCTACTGGTCCTTCCAACTTATTTTTATCATTATAACATTAATATGTAATGATTACATGTATGTGGAAAACCTCATTTCCCATAAATCGGTCTTGGATTATATGTTTTTTGTAATGTAAAGAACAAGGATATAGGAAACTGCTTCACACATTAATTCTAACCTTAACTACAATCCAGTGATTAAATAAGACATTACTGAATATCTACCAGATGGCCAGATACTGTTCTAAGGGCTGGGGATATAACAGTAGATGAAACAAAATTTTTGTCCTCAAACGCAGTGTAATAGAGTAATGTAAACTATAAATAATCATGATTTTTCATTATTTTGAAGAAAAATTCACAAAACTTAAAATGGGAAATTGTTTTATAAGATGATGAAAATTTAGAAACTTTTAAAACTATCCTAAGAATCTTTCATGTTTTTACATTTAAACTTACCAATGCAAACTGATTGACTTGAATGAAGAGTATTTCTACCTCCTTTTCAGTAACTTCGGTCCCAAAGCCCTTATACTCTTTGTAGGCTTCGAGGTAAGAACGCAGCCACTGACTTTGTAGTTCTCTATCTGGATAGAGACTATAGTCCACTTCACTCACACCTTTAGGGGGAAAAAATACACTGCAGATTTTAAAAACATATACTCTTCTGCATACCTTAATAATCTTTACCAACAATAGTTTTTTTTTTTCATAAAAAAATTAATCATTCTGTATTTCAGCTTAAATTCTAAGGCACACTACTGTTGATCACCATAAACAATTCTCATTCCTTCAATTTTTCCTCAAAAAAACACCTACATCAGATGCTCCAAATCTGCATTTTAATAAGCACCTCAGGAAATTCTTAAACACACTCACATTTACAGCATTACCTGAAACTGTGCCTCTAAAACTTTTTTTTGACTATGAGTCATAGCAAGAAACACATTTTTATTGAGATCTTATATATATAATTAATTTTCACAAAACAATATTTACCCCAACTATATCTTCCAACTCTAATATTTTCTATTTCTATTCCTTGCTTTAAAAAAAAAAAAAGTCATTACCATACAAATTTGATTTCATGATCTACAGTTTGAAAAACCTAGAAGACAAAGTTCATACTATTCTGCCTACAACTGAAGGTTCTTCATAAGTTGGTCTAAATCTACCCCACTAGTCTTACAACCTTCTATTCTCCCTCATGTATTTTATATCCTGTGAAAATAAGTAACTCATCTTGAACTTTTGTTCCCCTTTCCTGCGGTACTCTCCCTTCTCTTCTACTTGCACATCCAAATCCTACCTAACTTTGAAGTTTTGGCTCACTTGAGCTTTCTTTTATATTCACAGCAGTGACTATCTACATTACTAACGTATCTCATTACCTGCACAGCTGGTTTTCCCTCCTGTAGATGAGATATGTAAAAATACATACAGCACATGTGTGGGGCTATGGCATGTATTTATAATAATAAGCTTCATGGAGAATAATAACAGGAAACATAAATTAAAACGTTTTCCCAACTTATTTCCCAGTCTGGTAATCTGAAGTACATAAAAGTACCCCAACACATAAACTCATGCAAATACAAATTCAACAATGAAAAATTCCTATTAGGTCTAAACCATCCAGGAAAATTTTCTAATCTTTAGTTTTAGAACATTTCAAGTTTCCACATACATTCATAAAATGGATTTTAAATTAACTCCACTTACATTAAAAAAAAAAAAAAAACTAGTGATTTTTAGATTGATTATAGACTAACTCGGGTAAAAATGACCAAGTTTTCAATATTCACAATGACACAAAAATTCTTGAGCTTTTTAGTGAACCAAAATTCCAAAATCCCGAGTTTACAATGGAAACAGCAAAGGCTTTTAAATCACAAAAAAATAGGTTCAAATCTTAGTTCTCTGTACTTTACTGGGCCTTTGGTGAATTACTTTCCTCATCTATAAACTGGGAATATTACCTGTGTGTTGTGGAAGAAAAAAAGAGATGAGACTTATGAAGCACCTTGCACTATGTCAGATCTCAACAGAAGCCCCAACCATTCTTTTTCTCCTATGCATTATTTGCTGAGGGCAATTAAGGAAGAAATTTTGTTCATCTCTTTCTTCCAGTAATTAACAAAAATAAAGAAAAAAGGTCAGCAAGAACTAGAAAAATGTTGCTCCAGCTGATCTTCTTTAAAGAAAGAAAAAAAACGCTGAAAATATCATTTCAAAGTCAAATAAGTTACTCCATTAGCTAAGCCTTGGGTTTTTACCTGCAAATTCATTGAAATGATTTCCAATATCATATGCCAGGTAGTTGTATCCAGAATATTCATAATCAATGAACTGTACATCACCTATGTGAGACACAAAAACAAAGACATTAAGAAATCACACACGAGATCAGAAAATCCCTATGCTATTTGTAATTAAATAGCTTCCAATATTTTGTCTCATTGTACGTGCTTGGTTACATGCACTTTTGAGACAATGCAGGGTAAGGCTGTGAATTTTATGGCAATGAGCTTTACAAAATTCAAATTATTTCTCTTGATCAACAGCTTCTTTGTGAACATCAATGTCTACTTTATTAAAGAAAAATGAAGGTATAGTCATTCTCTGAGTGCAAACAAAAGCAAAATATGTCTCTCACCACAAGGGGGCATCAGTTACTTAAAAATTTAAGCGTAATTAGAAATGAAAACTCCATTGTTTGAAATTGTTAATAATCTATGTAATTTTAACAAAAACCTAATCTATAATACTCTAACAGTAAACTGACAAGCTTATCTACATGTGGAAATCAAATAAAAACTTTCAGAGACTTGAATCTATAAATCTTGCAGTAATGCTATACTACTACTTGCTAGTCAACTTAATAATACCACTAATTTAAGAAGTTAGTTGCTATCATATTTTTACATTTTCCTCGAATGCTCCATAACTAAAATTTCCATATCTGAGTAGCATTAAGGTAGTGGTTTTATCTTTTAAAAACAGCAAAGGTATGGTTTCTTCTAACATTTTTAAATTTGAGAAATGTTTATATAAGCTAAATAGATTCCTATTCTAAATTATTGCTACATATATATGTACGTCATTATAATTCTCCAAAGATAACCCTGTTCTCCCTATCCAAGGGACATACTCTTACTCAGGAACTTTTAATTTTTGAGTACTGAATATTATAAAGGGTTTGGCTCAACAAAGATATAGGTCTTACGTAGACAAGAGAAAAAAGTAAGAAAAATCAGAGAAAAAAGAGAGACAGATGTTTAAAAAAAAAAATCAATGTGGGTCGCTGTCTACACCAGGGATCACAAACTCAAAGGCTTACAGGGGCATGGAGTTAAAACAGATACATGAACTGAGATGGCTGTAAGAATACTTTCTCAACTGTTTATATTGAAAAAAATGTGTAACACCCGTATAGTTAACACTGACTTTTAAAGATTAAGCTGAAGTAACAAAACAAACTCCTGGTCAATGGACATTGGCATTTCCCCAAACAGCTTTTGAGCTATAATGTCTTGATATAGATTTGTAAGTTTAATTTGGGGAAGTATGCTAATAGTATTCACACACAGAGAAAAATAAAATTACATGACAAAAAATGTCATGGCAAATGTGTTTCACATAAAAGCAAAAACTTTTCAAAAGTTGTATTTCAAAAATATAATTGTATTTAATATATAATTCTAAACTTGTATAAATAACTGTCAAGTTTAGAGTAAAATAAATGAGAATGATCAAAGTATCACATCCCAGTTTTCAAAATGTAATGCACATTATGATAATAAATGTAAGTTTTAAATGTTGGTGACAATAAATCACAGCAATTCAACTACGACAATTATTATATTATTGAATTCACAGGACACTATTCCACAAACAGTCTTACAGTTAGCCAAATCACTTTATTAAACTGCAGAATAGGAAGTAGAAACATGTTTTAAAATTCTTTTCTTAAGAATCATTGGGAGTGAGTGAGTGAGGACCACCATCATGACAAAATACTTGCAGCCATGAAAATAAAACATGAAGAAATCTCATTTTCAAAATTAACGACTAGCAGACTTGCAAATGTCATATGAAAAGTACATACTAAATAGTAAACACTCTGGCTCTAAATGATTAAAATATGCCCAAAGAGAAAAAATATATATATAATACATAGGAAAAAAAGATGAATGGAAATAAAGCAAAACAAAGTGTTTCCACTGGTTTTACTACAGGTGATAGACAAGTGACTTTTTTCCTTTTATTTTTCTGTTGTTTTAAAAATTCTTTACAATAACTATTACTTTTTGGAGGAAAAATGTTATTCTAAAAGAAAGTAAGATGAATTCTCTATACAAAGCTGTCCATAAGAGACAAAGCATGATTTAGGAGACACCTATCCACCAGCCTTCAGAAAATCAGGATACAAGAATATTTACCAAGTTGCACAACTGAGCCAACCTAAACGTTTTAATATAACTTTTTAATTGCAGCTGTTGATTGCTTTAGCTCTTTAAACACAAATTCTTGTAGAGCTCATATTAACTGTTACATGCCAATAAAAATACACAGCCTAGTCCTGAAGCTTACTTTTGCCACATAAATAAAAGCTTCAATTTCAATTTTCAGAACTATATTTAGAATTTGGCAAATATAGTTAAAACTGCAGGTAAACATGCCTGCTTGTAAAGTAAATACAATTTAATTAAAGCATAGCTCATTTTAACAAAAGTTAAAATCTGTTTCAGTATGAAAATTTTAGCAATGACTTTTTGTAGTAGCATTAATTCATTAAAACTAGCCTTTATTTTTAAATGCTATGTTGAGTTATAAATAATGAAATTTAAAAAATAAGAAAATGAAGCTAACAAGATACAGATGAGGCTGTTACCAGGCTCCGTGCATGTGAACAAGTGATGCGATAAACCTCCAGTCAGTGCGTTTAAGAAGCACGGGGTGCGCCGCCACATGGCAGCAACAATGGCATACCTAATCTGTAGCAGATGAAGAAAATTTGGCAAACTCACATTGTACAAGACACAAAGCTTAAAAGGAAAAAAATTTAAAAAAAAAAATCTGCATTAACTATTCTTTTTCAAACTATTGCAAACAAAGTGGAACTCAACCTTAAATTTAATCTTCTGCAACAAAGTAAAATTAAAAAGAGGCCTACTTCCCTTATTCAGGGTGCCAGAAAAATCAAATTACTGGAAAATGCCTTCCTATCAACAGAAAATATACTATCTTTTTTTTCTTCTATAAATTTAACTTCTAATCTCTAAAATTTCCAATTTTTTAGAGGAATGTCCACATCACTATTAATAATTAACTAGCTCATATGGCATGACCATTTTGTTAATTCTTTAAGACATAAATTTTTAACTGCAGTTTCAAGAATGGAAAGACAATGAGACTTCTCCCTAAAATTTTATGTGTATGTGCATTTTCTAAGGAGGGAATTCTCAATTTTCCAAATTCTCAAGGGATCCTTGACTTCTAAAAAGTAAAGAACCACTACTTTAAAGAGTAGGACTGTTATTTGTCTGTATATAATTAGCACAGTGACAAACACATATTGGATAAACTATATGATTAATGGATAAGACTATAATATGAATTTTCAAAAGCTAAATTTTATTTTTTTTTTTTTACTGTATTTCTTACATTTCTTCACCACAGTAATAAAATCTACACACTACTGGGTTAAACTGTGCAAATCTCAGTATACTGAAAATAGTCTAACAATTTTAAAAGCACTTTGAGGCCGGGCGTTGTGGCTCATGGCTGTAATCCTAGCACTCTGGGAGGCCGAGGCGGGTGGATCGCTCGAGGTCAGGAGTTCAAGACCAGCCTGAGCAAAAGCGAGACCCCGTCTCTATGAAAAATAGAAAGAAATTATCTGGCCAACTAAAAATATATATATAAAAAAATTAGCCGGGCATGGTGGCACATGCCTGTAGTCCCAGCTACTTGGGAGGCTGAGGCAGGAGGATCACTTAAGTCCAGGAGTTTGAGGTTGCTATGAGCTAGGCTGATGCCACGGCACTCACTCTAGCCCAGGCAACAGAGTGAGACTCTGTCTCAAAAAAAAAAAAAAAGTACTTTGAATGCAAAAAATAATAATTTATTAACTAAGGCTACATAGTTATCACATGCTACATCTGTCTAGACAATTTCTTTATTTTGTTATTAGGAGAAAGGTAAAAAGCAAAATAGTCAATATGAGAACCTGAAAATCTTTCCAACTCACTCCCCTTTTTTTGCATTATTACGCAAGTGGAAAGAGAACAATGAGAAAAGTAACCATAATCATACTAATGTTAGCCAAATGTTTTCTCTCTTATACAGAAAAAGCCAGAGAGTATTCTGGTCTGGGAAACTTTCCCTTCATTCCTCACTCTGGTGTCCAGTAGTTATCTGTGAACACCTTCTCTATAGCACTCATCATGCTAAATTTAAGTAACTGTTTAGGGATCTGACTCTTCCAATGTTACATGGCCTTCTGGAGGGGCAGTAGGGTCCCTTTCATTTTTCATTATGCAATCCACAGAGCAATACGTAGCACACAAAAAGTGCTCAAATGCTAGTGGAATAAATGGAGGTTTTGCAAAGAATGCTGAGACACAATGACAACACATATTTGCAGGGGGAGGAGGGAACAAAATAAGCATGAAATACCAAAGAAAAAAGAAGTGTGGCATTTCTGACATTCTTATGATTGAACACACAGTGGGCCTGAATGCATGAGTTAAAAAACAAACAAAAAACCTAGCAACTATTTTAGGTCATTCTTCCTTAATAGTTCAGGTTTTTATAGTCCATTTAAGTTTTTTATTACCTGACTTAGGGATATTTTATTTTCTGCTAATTGGTGGTTCAAAATACAAATTAAAACAGAGTTAAAGATTATCCTTCATTTAAAAAAACAAAACAAAAAAAAAAACCTCACTCTGGAAAATACAGGTTGCCAAATACAAAATAAATTTGTGTTTATTTAAATTTTAACGTAAAACCAATCTAAAAATACTCTTCTAAGTCATTAAAACATAACTAAAACAACCACAACAATGCCTTCTAATAATTTTAACACAGTTGACAAGATTTGTAGTCAATCAAGTGACTAAGAATTAGTCGCACACCCATTTTCTATTCATAGTGTGTAAAACTCTAAAATAAAAACCTGGTTTACTCCTTATCCCCAGAAAAAGCTTTCCTTTTCTTCAATTCATTGTATTTCCTTTAAAAGCTATAAATCAGCTTCTTGTATTTTGTTGACAGAGAAACTAAACAGTGATTGCCATTACTGAAATTTAAAGTTGTATGTCAGATATTTCTGTGAGATTTTATGAAGAAATGTGGGACAGGGAGAGAAACAAAATAACCACCAAAAGTCATTAGACCAATAAACATTCTGACAGAGCATCAAGACATGAGACAGCAATCTCAAAAGCTTTAGCAATTACTTGACATGTCAGCAGTTAAAGAATTAGTTGAAATATTAGATTTGAAGTCTGTTAGTCAGTAAGTAGTATTACAATTTGTTCTACTTAGTATAAAGTCTAATAATTGATTAATTTAAAAGATGAATGGTAAGTCTTACCGTTTTGGAGCAAGAACCACTGCTTTTGGTTTTATTTCTTATTGTGTATCAAATTCTATTGTCATATCATTTAAGTATTCTTTTCTTACCTTTTTAGGATGTCATTTCCTGAAGATAAGGAATGGGCCGCTGTTTACCAATCACCTAATTCCTGGCACTAACTTTTCAAAAATCTTGACAGCTACCACCAACTTCAGAAAGGAAGCTGACTCTTCTCCCATATTCCTGAGTCCTGTCAACTGACATCATGAGAGCAAGTAGAGGCAGTATTTTTTCCTGTGATGCCTACCAGTTCCTGTTACATTCACATGTGAAAATGCCTACAAGCTGCAGGGTGCTCATAGTCTTTGTGTGCATGTATGTATGAACATGTATGTATGTATACACATCCACATACCCACACATACATTTTTTAATTCTAAATTAATCATTCAAGTTATCATAAATTAGAAACTGTAGGTTGCACTTAAAGACAAACCAAACTGTCATCTCGTACCTATGAGCCCTCACTGGTACTTATAGGACATAGTTAACCTTTCTGACCTATATTAATTATTTTTCATTCTCTCCAAAACAGATACATTGTAAAATGCCTGCCATAAATACAATACAGGGGTTGGCAAACTATGTATGTTCAGGCCAAATCCACTCCACCACCAGTTTTTGGAAATAAAGTTTAATTAGAAGACAGCCACACTAATTTATTTATGTATTGTCTATGGCTATGTTCATGCTACAACACAGGGTTGAAGAGTTGCAATGGAGACTACAGTATGGCCCACAAAGCCTAAAAGATGTTCTACCTAGCCCCTTACAGAAAAAGTTTGCCAACCCCTACCTTAGTATGATAGCTACAACTGAGAGCTGCTAATTACTTGGTCTAGTACTACCTATTTTATATATGCATGATCTAAAGTCTTGTCAGCAACTATCCGAAGTAGATATTACCTCTAAGTTACAAATAAAGCAAACTAGAGTTCTAGCATATGAACAGTACAAGAACTCCTTCAGAATCTGTTACACACACCTATTTCTAAGCCTATCTTGTTCTTGTTCAGTTGGTCTTCAGGGGGCCCAGAAATCTGCAGTTTTTTTTCCAAGTACCCTAGGTGTTTCTGATGCAAAGTCAAGAATCAAACGTAAGGCCAGGTGTGGTGGCGTGTGTTTGTAATCCCAGCTACTCAAGAGGCTGGGGTGGAGGCATCACTTGAGCCCAGGAGTTCGAGACCAGTCTGAGCAACATAGTGAGACCCCATCTCAATTAAAAAAAAAAAAAAAATCAAATATAATCACTTGTAAAGAGATAAAATAACTTGTCTAACACCACTTACTTCTATAAGTGACTGGGTAGGGATCTGAACCCAAGTGTACTTGGTCCCAAAATCTATTACTTTTTCTGACTTCTCTTGGCTATAACTAAGCTTTAAATATATCTGCTTTTAAGAGCTGGAGATTTTCTAGTTAAAAAATATAAAATCTAAGTTATTACGGTTTAAAAATATATGCAGAAATTTCAAGATGATCTGGCATAAATTTATGAAGTTTGCTTAGAATTTGCACATCTGAAAAATTAAGGGTCTGAAACATACTACTACAGATAGATACTGAGCTTGACGGTATCAAGGCCAGTCCTTTAGCTTTCATAGTATATTTATTTGTTTCTCATAAGTGGGTACACAATAGTGAAGTCCTGAGATCAAGTTACATGACTGACTTAAATAACAAATCAAACATGTTTATGAATATAAGATGCAACTTAATCATTTATTATATGTGGAAATTATCTCAATCTCAAAAGACTCACTTGGCTTTTATACGCTATAACAGGGTAACAAGTTAAGAAGGTAAATAACTTTGTAGTCTGTATCTGTAGTTTTAATTAACCTTTTAAAATCACTATCATAAGTAAAATATTAATGCTATGCTACAGTCCCAAATGTATCATTTTTTGCATAGTGAATTTACTAAATCTTGCCTATTATTGCCTATTAAATTTACTAAATTTATAGAATTTACATTTTTAAGTATGAGGCATGGTATCTTCCACTTATAACTTAAGATTCAAATATGTCATAGTTATATTACCTCAAAACCATTAGCTCCTAATTTGAAACATAATACTAAAGACTAAAGTAAGCTTCCTGCCACACTTTAATGAGTTTTAGATTTTTACCTGAACATTCTAGTAATACTTTTCTTAATGCTTATATTCAACTAATCACATAGGAATTTTTTTTTTTAAATAAATGCCACAGGGTACAAAGTAGCCTTCTTAACAAACATTATAAAACCATTGATAAGGTGGGGGTTAAACCAGAACATTTCCATAACTAACACACATACACCACAAAGACAAGAAGAAACAAATGATACAAAACAGATTTCTAAGAAAAAGGTCAAACTCTAAAAAATATATCAAAATAGTTACATCTGTGGAGCTGTAAAATTTGTTTTTCTGTGTAGGAAAGAAAAATTAAACACAGAAGTATGATTCAGGTAACTCTTGGCAAAAAAAACATATGACAGCCTTGAACTCAAAGTCAAACTGAAGCATTTTACTTAAACTATGGGAACTTTTCATATGACTGATCTTTATGTAGGAACTTTTCATATGGCTGATCAACAGTTTAGAAATAGGCAACTGTTTAAATAAAAGAGTAAAAATGTATTTTCTAACATCAAAGACAAAGTAATCTGATTTTTTTGGTCCCTTATTTTTAGTTTTATAAACAAGTTTGTTCTGTGAAATGAATATGCAAAAGAAACTTATAAAAATAAAAGTATGAAAGTTTAAAATTATATTCCAAAGAAAATAATAGATTATCTTTGATTAACTTGCAGTTAAAAATAAAGCTGAGTGTCCACTTCAAATGTAAGATGAAGTCCCTCACTTGAAATTCCATTATATAAAATGTGTTATTAAGTCTTGCACTGAACTTAAAAGCTAATACATTGCTATAATGCATAGTTAATGCTCTTGTCTCACAAATGGCATTGAGATTTGGTTACTAGTATAATGTAGTACATATATACTACGGTAATTATGTATAATAAATCGATAATAATATATTAAAGGACACTGTCAAGTACTTAATGTTTTAGAGTATACCTAAAGTTTAAAAAAAATGATCCCACACAAAAATTCCAAGACGATTCAAAATAAAGATGTTAGCTCAGTATATTTTTGAAAAATAAAATCTCTAATCCACAGTAAAATATCAAATATAAAAAATACTCAAACATGGTTTTGAAAATATGTGCTTAAGCCTACACCCTTGACAGTGTTCCTTTGGTTGGTTTTCTTCAGCTATAAATGTTAACAACTGTTGTATTAGAATAGTTCCAACTTACATTCTAAGAAGGGTCATAAAGAGTAATTTAATATAATTATGACCATGGTAATGAGAATTCTTTGGCTTTAGAATATTCACAGCAGCACACTTTTGATTCAAAATCTGGTCTTCCAACTATAATAATTATCTTCAAAAGCAGGTTTCCTATAACGCAATAGCTTCATAGCTTCAAACATACTTTTTGAATTAATACTAATCCTTCAACCAAAATTATATTTTTAGATTTCAATTTAATACTGAAAGGCATCTATCATTTAGCAACCAAACCTCAAACCACTTTACCTAATGACATAATACAACCAAGTGTTTCTTAAATATGAAAACAGAATTTGAATACAGAGCAAGATAAGAACACTCACAAACATTCCATCAAAAAGTATCACTGTCTACCTCAAAAAATGTTAAAACTATTAACCAAAGCTTCCTGATTATTACTTTAGTAGATATAAATTTGAGCAACTACAAATAATATTTCCTCCATCTGTGGCTCTCTCCTTAGAGTCAAACTATCTAATCAACATAGGAAACAAGTAATGGGAAACGTGGAGATACATTTATTTCTAATACCATTGTCCTTCCCAACACTGAGAAAATTTCTGTATTTATAAAGTGGTGCAATGTCAATTTGTTGATTTTCCATAACATCCATTATAAGCAGGTATACTTTCAAATCATGAATAACCAAATAGGTTTTACAGTAAAACTTATAAACAAAATCAATTCATCATTTTATATTTAAAGATACAACAGGAACCACAAACTGTTTTTAAAACACCCATTCTAAAAAACATATTTTATACAAATATACAGACTATATATTCCTAACTTATCACAGTTACCATGACTTTAAAGCCTAAAAGAAAATCTTTAAAGGCTTCACGCATGTTTTTAATCCTTGCATTTGAATTAAATTTATTTTTATTGATACAAAGATAAAAGGACCATTAAGAACATAAAAGAAATCAAGTTTACTTACTGCTATGGTCAAATACCTACCTTGTTTCTCATTGTAGATTATATTCTTACACAATAGGTCATTATGGCAAAGCACAACAGGTGAGCCCAGGTTAGAAAGAATCTCCTTCATCCAAGTCATCTCTTCCTGAAGAATCTGAGGGCTTGGGATATCACTTAGGAACCTTTTAGTTTTAAAAGAAGAATTAAATCTTGTTTATCTTAACGATTTTTTCAAGTTTAAGGATTAAAATATATTTTGAATATAAGTTCTTTCCATTTAATTGTACATACTCCCTAATTAAAACAATAAACCAATTATTCCAAAAGTTAGAATAAAGAAAACCTGTATAAAGAACTTAAACTTAATAAAAAGTAACTGAACAATAGTGAAAATGCAGGGCAGAAAACTAAAAAAATTATCACTACAAAATTTGTGGGGGGGGAAGTAATATACATAGTTAACAGGCAACATTTACTAAGTACTATTCTAAATGTTTTATGTTTATCTGCATTTTATAGATGATAAAACTAAGACAAACTAAGACACAAAGTTTAATAAAAAAAAGGTTTAAGTATTAATACATTATTTAGTTACAGAGACTATTAAAAAACTAAAAATATCTATTTCAAGCTTGAAAGAGTAAATGCAGTATATATCATCTAAATTCTCAGAGATGTCAATAGATTATGATCTACAGCTAAATCAGAAATAAACTTATATTATCTAGCTATGTTAAAAACAGAACAGTTTTAGAAATTGCTTCAGGCTAGTGAGACTGAGAAGGGTGGGAGGTAGCATGACAAACTGGACTAGAAATCATGACTTTTTATCCTATACTCTTCTACACTATTTATTATGCTGTATTTGTATTAATTTGATAAAAAATCAAATGAAACAAAAATGGGTTGCTATCACAAATTCCTCAACAGCACCATCAGGCTTAAAAAATTGCTGTTAATTTATTCTTTTTCTCCTTCCCTTAATACTTTAAGTCATGCTCTCTTGATTTTTTTTCCCCACAGTTTCTCAATAACTCCTTACTTTTCTACTTTACAATATAATACAGATTCTTTTTAAATTACCGAATTTGCCTGTTCAGGTGCTTTCTAACTGTGTTTTCCCCACTGCTGCATTCTTCTCTACATACAATTTCCAAAAGTACATGCTGTTTTCAAAATGGTATGACTGTTCAAAACAATCTATTTTTTAAAAAGCATGGCGTTGAATGGAAATAGTAGGATTCCAATGATTATGAACATGAAAATTATAATAACATACAAACAAAAGGGAATGGAAGAAAATATGAAAATAAATGTTTTTAATATTTTAATTGTTTTTATGTTCTGGTTATATATTTTCTATTGGGACAGAGTGCTTTCTTCCTGCTATTTACCATAATACCCGCCTCCAGTTTTTCCGAAATCAGTAACCTCAAGGATTTAAAGTATACTTTGGAAGAGTTTAGGAAATATAACTGAAAACTTTCTTTGAATAATAATTTTTAAAATAGCAGCTAATATATATTCAGCACTTAAGAGTGTGACCAGGCACTGTTTTAAGCACTTTATATATACTAACTCAATCCTCATGAAAACCCTATAAGGTTAATATACTACTCTTATTCACACCTTATAGATGAAGAAACTTGCTCAAGGTTACACAACAGAAATGCTAGTGGCAGAACTGAGAGATTTGATCTCAGTCAGTCTGGCTCCAGAGTCTTATGCTCTTAACCTATACAATATATACTGTCTCTCTCAACTCTGCGTTATCTTAACAAGCCAAGAAAATCTTCCTTCACCATCTTCATCCACCTAATTATTTTTAAATAGTTTTCCCCAAAATCTTTCAATAAAATGGCTACTTCAAAAGAGAATTCTCTATTTTTATACTGTAGCTTCCTAAATATCCAGCACACTGGATACACTTCCAGAAGTTTGCCCACACTCATTATAGGGGTATAATATCCCTATCTAATTCAAAGTTTGACAAACCACTTGCAAATACACACACACATACACAAAGTGAATCAAATTAATTTTTGAAATAATCAAACTCAACAGCTATTTTTCCCAATGAATCACTTTAAAAAAAAGAAAAAAATACATGTAGGTCATGCTCGCCTCTGTTGTTCTTAAAACAAAGACTTTCTAAATACAAAGATGTGGCCTTCACATGTTTTAGATATAAAGGATAAAATAAAATTTCCAAATTTTGTATTAGCAATATTATATAAAAATATGATCATAAAATTTAGATTCTAAATACTAATCCATAAATTTTTTTATATAGAAAATAATGAAATATCTTAGTTTAAACTTGGGGGAGTCAGTTTTATAAAAGCTGGTAAGACTTTGGTAAGTGAATTTTCAACCTCATTATCTAGGATTTAAATAGCCACAGTGAAGACAATCCAAACTTTTTCATCCTTCAATATTACTACATTATCCCAATCCCTAGGTCTTTTAAAAACAGCTTTCAATAAAAAGAATTTAAAAAAAAATAAATAAAATCTCTATGGCCAACTATGGAGTATGCAAAAATGCAAAAATGTACTCATTTATAGTGATCTTTATATTAAAATTATTTCCAAATAAATGTTCTATATTTGTTTCTTTCTCCCCTACTTCCACCCCTCTTGCTGTTGTAGGGGTTTTTGTTGGGACGGGGGCACTGATGGAGATAAAAGTAGTTATTTCTGCAGAGTTATCTGGGAGAAAAAAAAAAAAATCAATGCTTATTTTCCTTTAATGCAAAGAGATAAACCAAACCTAATTTTACACACAAAGCTTGTTTGCCTTTGAAACCCTATTATAAAGCAAAGCAATGTAAAACAAAAATTTTACCTTTTATTAATGTCTTCATCTGCAAATCCTGTGGGAATGAGAGAGAAATATTTTCCCATCTTTAGCCATAAATTAGATTTGGGAATCCAGCCATTGTGCGCATGGATAGCATGAATTTTAGCAAGCTGACGAGCTATTAGCCTATTTAAAACACAACAGCAGAAAAAGAAAAAGTGTAAGTATCATAAAGTTCATGTCTATTGACAAAGATTCAAAACAGCATAAAAAGAAGTTAAGCATCATAAAGTTCATGTCTATCGACACAGATTCTTCATTTGACCAAACTTTAGTCAAGCTCCTGAACCTTCTTATAGGCTCTCTGTGCATTTCCTTATAAAATCCAGTTTTAGCAAGACCCTGCTAGATCAGTTTAGCAAGAACGTCCCATCCTCGATATTTGATCACCCTAGATATTTGATCAGGTTCCTTATCCTCCACCATCACCCAGGCAATGTCTAATCACAGTAGCATGTATTCGGTAAGAATCCTGTTAGGTTGATTTAGCCAGAATCCCCCCACACTCCTGATTCTATGAGTAATTTTCCATCCACGAACCCCCACCCTGCTCTGTGGCTATAAATTCCCACTTGCCCATGCTATATCTGGAGTAGAGCCTAATCTCTTTTCTCCCAATGCAAAATCCTACTTTCATGGTGCCTATACCTATCATGATGGTTCTGAATAAAGTTGGCCTTATAAAGCTTTAACAAGTATCACTGAATAATTTTTTCTTTTCACAGTTATGGTGCCGTGACTCAGACAGAATTAGATTCATAACTGGGCTCCTGGACCCTAAGTTGCCCCTTTGAAACCCTTGTCTTCACTTCTGACTGAACCACTGCTCCAGACTAACACCCAACAAAGCTAACAAGGACTGATTTTGATTTTTAAGATTCTGAGTGTTCTTAAACCTCTGAAACTAGGTTAGAGTCCCAGGCTTCTTTTGAAAGGTATCTCCTAGGCTGCAAGTCCTTCTTCCTCCTCTGTGAGGCCCCTCTGTTCTCTCTACTGGATTCTGCTTCTCCCATGGGAACTTCTTTGTCACCTGAAACCCCTTCTTAAACCCTTGCTGACTATATGCCCCAACAACTCTGTCCACCTCATTCTTGTTGACATGATTTTGCTGAGGAATTTCAAAAAAATTATAGAGCCTTAGGTACTACCCCTAGAAATTCTGATTTAACTGATGTGGGAAGCAGCCAGGGCATGGAGATATTTAAAAGCCTCCTAGATGACTTTAACATGCAAAAGCATTTGAGAACCACTCAACTAAGACATACAGGGAACCTAGCATTATATTTATCCTTCACCAACCTGTGATTAAATACACAGCTTTATTAGATTTTATACTATCGTGAGTATTCTTACTTTTATCTACCTAGTTTCTAGTAAAAAAAAAAAAAAAAGAGTACTGATTTTCCTTTGGAGAAACTTCCATCCCCCTTATTTTAGTTCATATGGTTCACACAGAACTGATCTCAATCCTAACTATATCCCATCTACACCACTAACTTTAGGAATGAGGGAGCGTATGAACCAGACTTGCCCAGAGCATTCCATTGTGCAGGCCACAGTGATTGGTTCAAAGCACATTACCCAATCTAAGCCAAAGAGACTTGATCCTAGGTTCATTATTAACTAACTAGATTTGTTGATGTTAGGCTGGTGGAAGCTATTAAGAGATCATTCCCCCTGGGATGGCTGAACTGGCTAGAGAAGCCTGCTGATCATAATGCTCACACTTAAGGATAATTTGTCAGAAAAAGAAACTAAGAGAATAAAACAGAATAAAGAGATATCTCTAATAAGGTTGAAGCATCTAATCCACCCATGTTTGAACTCAGTATTCTCAGTTATATGTATCAATAAATTTCTTCTCCTTTAAGTCAGCATAAATTTTTAAATTGTCATCCTCAATTGATAGTATCAGTCTTATCCTTATTCTGACTAATACATTACCAAAATATTAAAATTTGTAATCTTTTTATGTGTGTGTACTTTGGTTCAGATCTCTCAAACAAATGAGTAAATATTTATTTATATAAATTAAATAACTATTGACTGACCTTCCCCAACACCACACACTCACATCTACAAGATACAGAAAAAAGAAATTTATTTTTATGCCAGTCTCATACATGCATAGAAAGCTAAGCCCAAATGAACTTATGGTACTTAAGCACCATGTAACTTCATGAAAAAGCCAGGCAGTGATAAAATCAAAACAAAAAAGAGCCCAAATGCATGCAAACACACACACACTACACACACATATTAAGCTAAGTAAAAACTGGTTTTAAAACTTGAGGAGGAGAGAAAGAAGAGGCTTGAAGAAAGGCACAATTTGTGCTACATAAAATTCAAGGGGCAATCTATGTCAACAGAATATAATGTCCCAGAAATGTTTACTGAAAAAAATGAGACAGGTATTACAGAGTCACATATCAGAATAGGTATTTAACACCAACAAATTTTATTTGCTGTGATTTTTAAAAATAAATGAATAGGCTGGGTGCAATGGCTCACGCCTGTAATCTTAACACGTGGGGAGGTTGAGAGGGGAGGACTGCTTAAAGCCAGGAGTTCAGGAGTAGCCTGGACAATAGCAAGACTCTGTCTCTACCCGCCCCCCCCCCCAAAAAGGAAAAAAACCCTAGCCAGGGACAGTGGCTCACACCTGAAGTCCCAGCTATTTGGGAAACTGAGGCAGAAGATCCCTTGAGCCTAGGAGTTTGAGGTTGCAGTGAGCTATGATGATATCACTGTACCCTAGCCTGGGCAGCAGTGTGAGACACTGTCTCAAAAAATAAGAAGAAGAATATCATTTTAATAGTTTTACCTCAGGGTTCATAGAAGACCCTGATTTGCAAATTACAAAATGTAATCTTAGAAGTTCTCTAGTTATTCAGCTGACAGCGACTGGGATGAAAATTCTACAGTAAATACTTAAAAAATGAATGAAAAAGTAGAGCTACAACTCCAAGGGGCATTTATAGATTAATGGAATCTGTTGAACATGAAAAGCTGGAGAAGACAAAGTATCAACTAATTTTGAATGCCCTGCCTTTCCTGACAGAAGGTGGCTAAATGGGGCTGAGCCAGGATTTGGAAAAGCCCAGCACTCTCCACTATAGAATATCCCCATAACACTGCACAAAATTAGTTGGGTTTCCATTCTGACTTTGCCATTGTACCTGCAATCGGAACTTAAGCAAATCATTTAATTTCTGGTTCTCGGGTTCCTTACAAGGAAAACAAAATAGCTGGCCTATTACATAGTTTTGAAGTTCTCCCTCAGATCTAATGTCATATGTACCTGAATATCAGGGGGAAAAAATGTACACAAAAATTTAATCTATTTAACTTTTAAGTTCAATAATGACATGAACTTCATATTCAGATTCACACACAAAAAGCCTATAGAATAACTTCCTATTTCACACCAATTCCCTATGAGTTACAATAGAAAGATTAAATGCACACAAACCATGGAGAGACAAAGGCAAAATCTTTCAAATGATACTGATTTTTATCAAAACTTTATCAAATACAATTATTCCTTTGAACAAATTTCAAAAATTATAGATGGAATTGTGAGAATTACTTTTATATAAAATTTTAAAAACATTTTCTGCATAAGGTGATATATGCCTACTCTAATGTAAATAAACCAAAATATCTGTTAGTGATCATCATCATAGAGCATAATTAATATTTACAAAAATATATATATCAAAACTTAAAAGAGGCTTGGCATGGTGGTGGTGGTGGTGGTGGTGCATAATTGAAGTCCCAGCTACTCGGGAGGCTAAGGCAGGACGATCGCTTGAGCCCAGTTCAAGGCTAGCCTGAACAGCATAATGAGACCTTGTCAACTTAAAAAAAAAAAAAAACCTCTATTGATTGTGAAGAGAAGTTTCAGAAATGCCTATGTCAAGAAAGAGTCTACAGAAAATGTAACTTTCATCTTACAGAAACAATGCTTTGTTGCTCTTTTGACAGTGAAGATGTGGCAGTATATAGCTAAGGTTTCTTCTGCATTCTGTAATGCAGTGATCATTCTTTATAAAAGAAAATCTGGGCCGGGCGCAGTGGCTCACACCTGTAATCCTAGCACTCTGGGAGGCCGAGGCGGGCGCATTGTTTGAGCTCAGGAGTTCAAGACCAGCCTGAGCAAGAGCAAGACCCCATCTCTACTAAAAAGAGAAAGAAATTATATGGACAGCTAAAATATATATATATATATAGAAAAATTAGCCGGGCATGGTGGCACATGCCTGTAGTCCCACCTACTCGGGAGGCTGAGGCAGGAGGACTGCGTGAGCCCAGGAGTTTGAGGTTGCTGTGAGCTAGGCTGATGCCACGGCATTCTAGCCCAGGCAACAGAATCACACTCTGTCTCCAAAAAAAAAAAAAAAAAAGAAAGAAAATCTTGAGTTACATTTAGCCAGGCATGGTAGCATGAGCCTATAGTTCCAGCTATTTGAGAGGCTGAGGCAGGGGGCTCACTTGAGTCCAGGAGTTCAAGTCTAGCCCGAGCTACACATTGCAAGACTCTATCTTTAAAAAAAATAAAATTAAAACTAGTGTTTAATATCTTCTATAAGTAAATTACAGATATATCTGGCCCATCTACAGGTACATTCTCAAAATAAAATTAGAAAGGTAAAGGGCAAAGTTAATATCAAATAATATGTTTATATAAGTAAAAATATATTCATAGTATTATTAAAAATGCTAGGTAGCATTTTCCTATATAATTCAAAATAGAACTATACCAATAATAATATTAATAGCAATGGTTGAGAATCCTTTATCACTATGATTGACAAATACTACCACTAAGTTATCCCTCAAGGGGCAAAGACCATGTCTTATTATCTATTCTAGCACTCAGAACTTAAGAGGAGGTACTTAACAGATATTTGATAAGTTAGAATGAGTTATCTTAGCAGGAAACTCAGAGTACATTTAGAAATTTACCATAAAGCTAATAAAATTCTTACCATAGATTCTTTCACTATTGGGTTTATTGTCAGGTGGATTAAAATCTATTTTGGATTTTTTAAATCACATGTAATAAAAACTGTTAACAAAATTAATGTTTTCCTATACAAAACCAAAATGAGCATACATTTGAATTACTGCCTATTCTTTGATAAGAAAGGCATATCTTGTTTAAACCTCTTCCCAAAGTCTAAAATTCAAGCCAATTTCTATAGGTCTCAGAACTACAGGTCTCCTATGTCTTATTCAGCAAAATTAACACATAAAATGTCTTAGTCCTTTCAGTTATAACAAAAATACCATAAATTGGGTGGCTTATAAATGGCAGAAATTTCTTTCTTACAGTTCCGGAGGCTGGGAAGTCTAAGATCAAAACACTAGTTGATTTGGAGTCTGGTAAAGGCCATTCCTCATAAATACCACATTACTGCTGCATCTTCACACGGCAGAAAGGGCAAATGAGCTCCTTTGGGCCTCTGCCATTCTTGAGAGCTCCTCCTCTATTACTAATGACCTCCAAAAGGCCCCACTTCGTAATACTATCATGCTAGGATTAGGTTTCAACAAAAGAATTTTGAGGAGACACAAAGTTTCAGACCACAGCAGAAAAACTTATTTACAATACAAATCTCCTCATGGAATAACAAGTATAGTTCAACTGTAACCATAGCCCCTACATACTTAAAAACTAGGCCTTGCTAAGAGATTAAAAAAAAAATAAATACATTCTACTTACAGGTTTCATACTCATCTAAAATTTTTGATAAATTGGGCTTGAAGAAAACATGCAAGTTTTTAATGGCTTTAAAAAAAATAGTTTTTTACTAAAAAACTGAATTCAGCAAAGTTGCAGAATACAAAATAAACACTCAAAAATCAGTTGTATTTCTACACTAACAATGAACAATCCAAAAAGGATTTTAAGAAAATAATTCCATTTGCAATAGCATCAAACGGAATAAAATACTCAGGAATAAATTTAATCAAGGAGGTAAATAAAAGACTTATACACCAAAAACAAAATGTTGCTGAAAACAATTAAATATACAAATAAATGAAAGATATCCCATGTTTATGGACTGGAAACTTAATATTGCTAAGATCTCAATACAACTCTAAGTTTATCTACAGATTCAATATAATCCCTACCAAAATCCCAAAGCCATCTTTGCAGACACAGAAAAATCCTTCCTAAAATTCATGTGGAGTCTAAAGGGATCTCAAATAGCCAAACTAACACTGAACAAAGAGTAAGGTTGAAGTCTTAAACTTCCTGGCTTCAAAACTTAGAAATCAAAAAGCTACAGTAATCACAACAGTGTGGCACAAAAACAGACATACAAACAAATGGAATGAACCCAGAAATAAACTCATGCATATAAGTCAAATGGTATTCAACAAGAGTGCCAACATCATTCAACGGGGAAAGGACAACAATGAGAAAAGAACACCAGTGGGGAGAGGACAAAAAATAGTGCTGGGAAAACTAGATATCCATATGCAAAAAAATGAAAATGGACCCTGTCCTTATACCATATACAAATATTAAGTCAAAAGGAATCAAAGATCTAAATGTAATAGCTAAAACTATAAAAACTCTTAGAAGAAAAAATAGGGGGAAAAGCTTCATGACACTGGACACTTGGCAATGATTTCTTAGATATGACACCAAAGTGCAAACAACGAAAGTAAAAAAAACTATGCATCAAAAAATATAATCAACAAAGGGGAAAAAGCAACTCAAGAATGAGAGAAAATATTTGCAAATCATATATTAATATCCAGAATATATAATGAACTCCTACAACTCAATAATAAAAAAACCAAACAATCATATAAGAAAATGGGCAAAGGACCTGAATAGACATTTCTCCAAGAAAGATAAACAAATGGTCAATAAGCATATGAAAAAATATTCAACATCACTAATGATTAGGGAAATGCAAATCAAAAGCACAATGTGATATCACTCACACCCATCAGGATGGCTATCAAAAAAACCAAAATATAACAATTGTTGGCAAGAATGTAGAAAAAGTGGAGCCCTTGGGCACTGGTGGTGGGAAAATAAAATAGTACAGCTACTACGGAAAACAGTATGGTCGTTCAGTAAAAAATTAAAAATAGAATTTCCACATGATCCAGCAATTTCACATCTGGGTATTTATCCGAAAGAATTGAAAGCAGTAACTCAAAGAGATATATTTGCACACCCACATTCATAGCAACATTATTCACAATAGCCAAAAAGTGGAAACAGCGCAAGTGTCCATCCATAGATGAATAAATAAACAAATGTGGCACATAAATATAATGGAATATTATTAAGAATTAAGGAAATTCTGACACGTGCTACATGGATGAAACTTGAGGACATCATGCTAAGTGAAAAAAGCCAGTCACAAGAACACAAATACTGGATGACTCCACTTACATGATATACCTAGAGTAGTTAAATTCATGGGGATAGAAAGTAGATGATGGATGCCAGAGGCTGTAGGAAGGGGTAAAAGGAGAGTTGTTGTTTAACACATATAGTTTTAGTTTTGCAAGATGAAAAAATTCCTAAAAATTAGTTCACAACCATGTCAATGTATTTAACACTACTGGGCTGTACACTTAAAAAAAATTGTTAAGATGGTAAATTTTATGATATGTATGTTGACCAAAATTTAAATTTAAATTTTGTTTAAAGTGTTCCTGAAAAAAGAAAACAGTTCTTAAAAAGACTTGATTAGAGCACTTCAATTACTTTTTATTAGTAAATTTTATATACAATGGAAACAAGCTATTTTTACATTTCTTATTTAATTAAAAAATTTATTCATTTTTAAATGTTTCTACTTTTTATAATATATTCACTAACACAAAATATTAGCAAATCAAATCCAATAATGTATAAAAAGAATTATACACCACAACCAAGTGAGATTATCCTAGGTACACAAGGCTGGTTCAACATTTGAAAATCAATTAATGTAATCCATTACATTAACAGATTAAGGAAGAAAAATCACACAAACCTATCAGTAGATGCAGAAAAAGCATTTCACAAAACCCAACACCTAATTAATCATAAAAAAAAATCTCAGTAAACTAGGAACAGAGGGGGAATGTCCTCAACTTGACAAAGAATATCTACAAAAAAACTACAACTAATATCCTACTTAATGGTGAGAAACTTGAAGCTTTCCCACGAAGATCAGGAATAAGGCAAGAACATCACCTTTCACCAATCCTTCTCAACACTGTACTGAAAGTCCTAGCTAATGCAATAAGAAAAGGAAATAAAAAGTATACTGACTAGGAAGGAAAAAATGAAACTGTCTTTAATTGCTGATAACATGATTGTCAACCCAGAATATCCAAAAGAAGTAACCAAAAAACCTCCTGGAAAAAGTAACTATAGCAAGCTTGCAGGGTACAAGTTTAGTACACAGAAGTCAATCACTTTCCTGTATCTCAATAATGAACAGTGAAATCTGAAAATAAAGCACAATGCCTTTTGAGTGGCACCCCCAAAAATGAAATACTTAGGTATAAATCTAACAAAATATGTAAAAGATCTATATGAAGAGGATGACAAAACTCTGATAAAAGAAATCAAATAACTAAATAAATGAAGAGATATTCCATGTTCATGGATAAGACAATAGTGTCAAGATGCCAGTTCTTCCTAACTTGATCTATAGAGTCAATGCAATCTCAACCAAAATCCTAACAAGTTATTTTGTGGATACTGACAAACTGATTCTAAAGTTTATATGGACATTGTACCTCATAAAGATAAATAACTATTTCTCAATTAAAATACATTAATAAAAAAATGTTTTAAATAAATTTTATATGAAGAGGCAAAAGACCCAGAATAACCAACACAATATTGAAGGAGAAGAACAAAATTGGAGAATTGAATTACGCATCTTCAAGACCTACTATAAAACTACCGTAATCAAGATAGTGTGGTATATGCCAAAGAACAGACAAACAGATCAAGGGACAGGACAGAAAGCCCAGATGTAGACATAAATATAGTCAACTGATCTTTGACAAAGAAGCAAAGGCAATACAATGGAGAAAAGATAGTCTTTTCAACAAATGGTGATGAACAACTGGACATTCACATGCAAACAAAAAAAGGAATTTAGACAGACCTTACACCCTTCACAAAAATTATCTCAAAATGGATCATATACCTAATTGTAAAATACAAAATTTAAAAACTCTGAGAAGATAACACAGGAGAAAATCTAGATGACCCTGGGTTTGATGATGATTTCTTAGACCAAAGGCATGGTCCATGAAAGAAAAAATTCATAAGCTGGACTTCATTAAAATTAAAACTTTCTGCTCGGTGAAAGACACTATCAATAGAATGAAAAGAAACCACAGACTAGAAAAAAAAAAAACTTGCAAAACACATACCCAATAAATGTTATCCAAAACATACAAATAACTCTTAAAACTCAGCAATAAGAACACAAACAACCCAACTAAAAAATGGGCCAAGGACCTTAAAACACACTTCACCAAAGAAGATATACAGATGGCAAATAAGCACATGAAAAGATACTCCACATTATATACCATCAGGAAAATGCAAATTAAAATGATGAGATACCACTATGCATCTATGAGAATGGCCAAAATCAAAAACACTGACAACAGCAACTCTCACTCGTTGCTGATGGGAATGTAAAACAGCACAGCTACTTCGGGAAACAATTTAGTGGTTTATTTCAAAACTAAACATACTCTTACCACATGATCTAGCAATCACACTCCTTAGCATTTACCCAAAGGAGCTGAAAACTTATGTCCACACAAAAAAACTTTACAGAGATGTTTACAGAAGCTTTATTCATAATTGCTAAAAGTTGGAAGCAACCAAGATATATCCTTCAGTAGGTGCATGGATAAACTTGTTATATCCAAACAATGCAATATTATTCAGCACACTAAAAAAGAAATCAACTGGCAAGGCACGGTGGCTCACATCTATAATCCCAGCACTCTGAGAGGCCAAGGTGGGAGGATTGCTTGAGCTTAGGAGTTCAACACCAGCCTGAGCAAGAGCGAGACCCCCATCTCTATGAAAAAATAGAAAAATTAGCCAGCTGTGGTGGCATGTGCCTGTAGTCCCAGCTACTCAGGAGGCTGATACAGGAGGATTGCAGCTTGAGCCCAGGAGTTTGAGGATACGATAAACTATGATGACGCCATTACACTTTACCTGGGGCTCTGTCTCCACAAAAAAAAAAAACTCTGTCTCCACAAAAAAAAAAAAAAAAGAAAGAAAGAAAGAAAGAAATCAGCCATTAAGCCATGAAAAGATATGGAGGAAACTTAAATGTATATTACTAAGTCAAAGAAGCTAATCTAAAAGGCCTACATACTGTATGATTCCAACTATATGAAATGGGGAAAAGGCAAAACTACGGAAGCAGTGAAAAGATCAGTGGTTGCTATGGGTTAAGGGGAAAGGGGGGATGAACAGGCAGAACATAAAATTTTTAGGGCCGTGAAAATACTCTGTATTCAAACTCAGAATGTACTACACCAAGAGTAAATCCTAATGTAAACTATTGATTTTGGGTGATAATAATGCATCAATGTAGGTTTACGAATTGTAACAAATGTACCACTCTGATATTGATAATGGGAGACGCCATCTATGTGTGGGGACAGGGAGTACATAGGAAATCTCTGCACCTTCTTCACAATTTTGCTGTAAACCTAAAACTGCTCTTAAAAAATAAAAATCTTTAAAAGGAAAATCTCTTCATTAAGGTAACAGCATTGTTTAATAAACCATTAATTTAGGTTTTACATATAAATATAATAAAAAATTACTTAAAGATTTCTGATTCACTGTCACAGAATCATCCTTCTACCCAGTCTCAATAAGTGAGATTTTACTATAGTAACATGAAGGGACATACTGCTTTAAAATCCCATACTTGTTGAAGCCAAATGTTTGAAAATCTCAAGGCTTCAGAGAATTCCTCAAATGTCCACTAATACTAACTGTTCCCCTCTTGGAAGCTTTTTAAAATTAAAGATATTGTAACAATAAAAAAATTATTGAAATTGAAAAATAATCCCTAATCCTACCATTCCAGTACTATTTCATTTTTACATACCCCTTCTGAGCTTTCACGTAAGCAAATTATTGCCAGATCATAGCCACAGCTAAGCAGTTTTTTACACTCATTTTTTCCTCTTAGCCCGGCATCAGTTTTGCATGAATTAGACTATATTCAAAATTATCATTTCAATAGTATCATATACTCATTTGTGTTGATGTACCTTAATTATACATGAATATAAGAGATTTCTAATTGCTGCTGCCAGGAACACAGCATATAACTTTCTTTTATGAATTATTATATATTACCCTATTGATTTCCAAGAGGAAACATTACCAATTTTTCATGCAACACAGTGTGCCAGTTCTACTACAGTGCCCTCAGCATGCTTTTTGATACATATGCAACAATTAGTTTGAAACTACACTTCTTTTACTATGTCTGTCACTAGGTGATTCTTAATTAAACTTGAGCTAGGACTCCCAACAAGGGGCAAGTTTTTGAGAAATACCTGATGAGAAATTTGAGAAAATTACTAAACACCTTTGATTTTTTAAAAATTTCTGAAGGCCTAAGCAACACTTGATTGCTTTTAAAAGGTTCAAATAAAACACGTCATAATTAATTTCCATAAGTGAAATTACCAGTTAAGCATTAACTTAGTACAAATTCTTAACTTAGTATAACTCTTTGTCTTTACCTATAACATTCCCTTCACCTCCTCCCCGCTTTGCCTTGTTCTTTAAATTTCAGTTCAAATGTAATCTCAGTGAAACACTGCCAAACTTCCCAAGTATACCCACAATCAACAACTCTACCTTTCTGAAAACCTATTCTGTGCTTTGTATACTATTTAGCTTTCTTTCGCCCAAGATTATTGTCTGTCACAAACTGTGAATTACTAGGACAGCAGGAACTGTTTGAATTCTTCTTCCTCCCCCAGACTAGATCAAACATAAACATATGCCTTTTATATTCAAAGCAGATACCCTCGATCATAATCATAATACAGGTATATAGCTATGGCTCAACAAGGCAAAACAAAAGAGTACTGTGGACTTTGATCTAAAGCTCAACCAACATTTACTGAAGCTGTGATCAATCAGTCCAGATCAGTGGCCGACCTAACAATCAACAGCTTCTTGAAAGTTCATGACTATATTCAAACACTAAAGGTCATAACAATGGATCAAAATAGGACATCCAACTAACCCCAAATTGGTAATAAGCGCCTACTAATTAATAAATCAAAAATTCTTTTTTATCACAGATAAAAATCATTTTATAGAAGGAGAAAAGCTAAATAAGTATGTCATCCCAAGTTTATCTCTCTAACCTCTTCTTGGGGCTCCACAGCCATCATTTATTCACCTGATTACTTGATATTTAAAAAGTATGTCACTATTTGAAAACAATAAAACCATGTTCCTATTTAAAATCATTTATGATTCAGACATTTTATTAATTCAAAGTTGCCTTTTCCTCAATTAGCTTTTCTTTTTGTATTTTCTGTTTTATAATGATTAACAAAACCTGCTCGGCTAAACACTTAAATATGCCATAAAAAATTACAATTTGAAACAAATTTAATAGCAAAATAAAGAGCAAATGTTACTACTCATAATGTCAACTAATCATATCCTATCACACACCTTACTGTCATCTTTTATTGTTTCTTTTCTCAGCCTGTACTCTGCTTCTTCTCTTCAAAATTATGCAATTCAATATATCACTTATTGTAAGCCGACTGTCATAGAATTTAATTGACAGTATTGATGCTTGATTTCTAGCAGTGTATATTCTTTTTATGAAGTGTGTATATGAGTTCATTAGTATCACTTACACATATTCTAAATGAAAACTAAAAGTACAGAAAAGGGAACAATTACTATAAACATATTTATGGCATTGCATCAAATACCAAAGTCAGTTTTAACAATTACTATAAACATATTTATGGCATTGCATCAAATAATAAAGTCAGTTTTAACAAACCTTTAGTGTTCCTGGCTAAAAATTAAAATTATCTTATTTTTTTCTACTTGAGGTTACCTAAAAAGATCAACTATGAAAATCTATTAAACCCTACACAGTAGGTTTAATAACAATTAATTATATAAAATGGTGAGAAATCAAAAATAGAAAAAAGTCTACATTCACTTTCTTGCTTTATTTACTTCAAATCTACAAATTTTCACTTTTTATAAGTAGTATAAAAAATACTTAACTATTTTTCTTTACATTTTACTTTCTTTTCTCAATGAGAAAGTAGAACGGTTCAGTTACTCATTATTAGTATTCTTTGAGGATGTGCTTTTACTAGCCATGTGATCACTGGCAAATTACTTTAAATTTTTACACCTTAGTTTTCTCATCTATTGAAGGGGGATTGTAATATTACCTATCTTTTATGGCTGTTGTAGGTTGAATTTATTAACATATGTAAAGTGTTTAGAACAGTGCCCAGCTTATAAGAGCTGTATCAGTATAAGTGACCATCATCATCATTTTATTATGTCATTTCTCAAATCTTTCATGTATAAATCCTCACAATTATTACCAGAATTACAACATACCTCTTACTAATATTTTTAGTACTAGAAAAAAAATAAAATCTTGAATTTTTAATATAAAATGGTATCTTCAAGTTAGTTAAAATCACAAAAAAGACAAAATAAATCTGCACCCGAAAGAGCAAAGAGGTAGTGTAATTGCTTAGATGGGAAAGATTCTGAGGTTTCATCCAGGTTCAGCAGGAAAGACTCCCAGGACTAGTCAGTATTCTCTGTTATGAACAAGGGGGTAGGGTTAGTGGCAATAAATATTTGCTGTGCCACATCCATATGCTGCTTTCCTATACCTTAAGGAACACAATATACCAAAGTAAATAGTACCTAAAAGCAAAAAAGATCTGTTTGAATTTTAAAATTCAAAAAATATGCTTCTAAAAGCATAATAAAGCCAATGGATTAGCAATATCCATGACAATTTGCCTAAGTAACATTTAATAGCTTTTTTTAGTTAATGTCCAATTTGTTAGAAGTTCTGCAGAAGTCTGATAAAGTGTGAGAAGTCTTCTGAGAAAAATAATTGTCATTATCATAAAAGCTAACACACATTGCTTAACATATGGCAGGTATTAGTCCAAGCTTTTTGCATTAACAAATTTAATCCTTACAACAACTGTAGAGGTAGGTGCTATTATCACGCCCACTTTTAAGATGAGGAAATTAAGACACAAAAAATTAAGTATTATACCCAAATTCACAGACCTCATAAAGCTGAGACAATCTGGCTCCATAATGTACTCTTAGTGAAAGAGCTATCCAGCCTAATACAGAATTTCAACATGGCACCTGATGCCATAACTTTCCACAACCATCAGTGAAAGAGAAAAAAACTGGCTCAGGTGTCCAGTTTCCATCATGTGACTATACAGTAAAAAGAGATAAGAATCGTGTGAATCTGAACTTCTGACTGGCAGATGGTATCCACTGCCACCAGTTTAACTGTAAGTTTAAATCTGGTATATTAAAGACAGTTCAGGAATATCGATGTATAGGATAGGAAAGTGCGGGATTTACATGGGCCATTAAAACCAAAGACTCATTACCATTCACAATTGCTACAAAGAAAATAAAATACCTAGGAATATACTTAACCAAGGAAGTGAAAGATCTCTAAAAGGAAAACTACAAAACTCTAAGGAAAGAAATCATAGAGGATACAAATAAATGGAAAAATATGTCATGTCATGGATAGGCAGAATGAACACTGTTAAAATGTCCATACCACCCAAGGTGATTTACAAATTCAATGCAATCCCCATTAAGTTACCAGAGTATACTTCATAGATTTCACAGATATTTCATAGAAAATATTATAATTCTATGCTTCATTTGGAACCGGAAAAGAGCCCAAATAGCCAAAGCAATCTTAAGCAAAAAGAACAAATCTGGAAGCATCACATTAGCAGACTTCAAACTATAGTACAAGACTATAGTAACCAAAACAGCACAGTATTGGTACAAAAGACATAGACCAATGGAACAGAACAGAGCAGAGAACCCAGACATAAAACCATCTACCTACAACCAACCAATCTTTGACAATGCAGACAACAATGTATACTAGGGAAAAGATGCTCTATTCAATAAATGGTGCTGGGAAAATTGGATAGCTACATGCAGAAGAATGAAACAAGACCCCTACCTCTTACCACTCACAAAGATTAATTCAAGAGGGATAAAAAACTTACATCTAAAGCATGAAACAATAAGAATTCCAGAGGAAAATCTCTTCTAGATATTGGCCTAGGAAAAGAATTTATGAAAAATACCCCAATGTCAATCATGGCAACAACAAAAATTAATAAATAGGATTTTTTTTTTTTTTTTTTTTTTTTGAGACAGAGTCTCACTTTGTTGCCCAGGCTAGAGTGAGTGCCGTGGCGTCAGCCTAGCTCACAGCAACCTCAAACTCCTAAGCTCAAGGGATCCTCCTGTCTCAGCCTCTCAAGTAGTTGGGACTACAGGTATGCACCACCACGCCCGGCTAATTTTTTCTATATATATTTTTAGCTGTCCATATAATTTCTTTCTATTTTTAGTAGAGATGGGGTCTCGCTCTTGCTCAGGCTGGTCTCGAACTCCTGAGCTCAAACGATCCGCCCACCTCGGCCTCCCAGAGTGCTAGGATTACAGGCGTGAGCCACCGCGCCCGGCCTAATAAATAGGATTTGATTAAACTAAAAAGTTTCTGCACAGCTAAGGAAACAATCAAGAAAGCAAACAGACAACCTACAGAATGGGAGAAAATATTCACAAGCTACACATCCAATAAACGCTAATAACCAGAATTTACAAAGTACTCAAGCAAATCAACAAGGAAAAAACAAACAACCCTAATACAAAGTGGGCAAAAGGCATGAACAGATGCTTCTCAAAAGAAGAAAGAAAAATGGTCTCAAAACATGAAAAAACATCACTAATCATCAGGGAAATGCAAATTAAAACCACAATGACATATCACCTTACCCCAGTTAGAATGGCTCTTATTAAAAAGCCCAAAAACAACATATGCTAGTGTGGATGCAGAGAGAAAAGAATGCTTATACACTGTTGGTAGAACTACAAATTAGTACAACCTCTATGGAAAACAGTACAGAGAATCCTCAAAGAACTAAAAGTAGACCTACTACTCGATCTAGCAATTTCACTACTGGGTATTTACCCAAAGGAAAAGAAGTCATTTTATTAAAAGACACTTGTACTTGAATGTTTACTGCAGCACAATTCACAACTTCAAAGATGCAGAAGCAACCCAAGCCCATCAATTCATGAGTGGGTTAATAAAATGTGGTATATGTACACCATGGAGTACTACTCAGCCATAAAAAAAGATGAATTAATACCTTTTGCAACAATCTAGATGGAAGCGGAGACCATTCTCTAAGTGAAGTATCGCAAGAATGGAAAAGCAACCACCGCATGTACTCACTATTAAATTGGAACTAAATGATGAGCACACAAGTGCACAGAGGGAAGTAAAATTCAGTGGAAAGCAATCAGGAGGAGAGGGGGGATAGGGGTAGGAGAATAAACCAACTTAATGGGTATTACAAACACTATTTGGGTGATGGGCACACCTATAACCAGGACTCAAGCATTACAAAAACGATCCATGTAACCTAAAACATTTGTACTCCCTTAATATCTTGAAATAAAAATAAATAAAATGTAAATTTAAAAATTACTAAACCAGTAAAAATGGTATTAGCCTTAAGCAACTTTTCTCTTAAATCTTTTGGACACTTTTTCTTTGGGTTATCTCTAGGCAAGAACTTTAATATACTGAATGCCATTATTGACATCAAAAACTAGTGTAATATATACAAAATTATCATTTTATCTAAAGTTTCTCATGTTGGCAACAGTATAAATCCTGCCAACTTCTAAGTGGCTGACATATTATATCCACCCCTATAACAGACCCACTGGGACTTTGGTGAACATGATTCTTTCTCAGTATAAAGTCCTCTTTCCCTGAGAAAACATACAGATGAAGAGAGTATATCCAAAAAGAAAGGGGTGATAGCCTGGGAATCTTGTTCAGAAAGCATTCCCAGGGGTCCTTGTGCCCAGGGCTTAGAACTTTAGGGGAACAACTGACCAGTACTTAGGCTGCTTTCTATCACAGTACTTATCAAGCACAGCTGCACTGCAGCTTCCACTGCCTGGATCTCGGTGGCACTGTTCCAGTGAAACCATTTCATCTCAGCTTGGTGCAGCTTGCCAGGCCTCTAGGACAGGGGCTCCACTGACCAGCGGGTATTGTAGTACAGGTGGTGGTCGACATGCATGTAGTCGTCCAGGTGCTTCATGTCCAGCCGCTGCTGCTGCTGCTGCTACCATCACTGCTCTTCTCACTGCCTCTTGGTCTCTGCAAAGTACTCGCGGAGCTCCTCAATGATTTCCATATTGCTCAGGGCACATTCTACCTCCCCATCTGATTCAGTTTCTATCCCCTCCTCTTTAGACAAAGCTTGGTCTTCTCTTGCAGATGCCTGGATCCCATTGCTATCATATAGATGCTGCACACACTTTCTATAATTTGAGTGACTTCAGTGGGAGTCCTGGGAGGTCATGTAATAGCCAATGAGGGACTCCTTATCATAAGAGCTTTGGGGAGAAGTGCAGAAGGAAGTACCATGGAGTACTGAAATAGGATTCCAAGGCCTTCCTGTAGGTGCTCTGGTGGCTTCACATTCACACACAAACATGCCATTAGCTGATGATAATGTTGCCATTATCTTGCATATACTAGATGAGAACACCAAGACTCAGTAGCTTTTCATGTTGATGCTTTTACTGCCATCTCTGCTCATGAAAGTCCAAACGGGCACTAAAACTCTGCAGCTTGCAGATCCTGGTCACTGGGTGAGCAGGGGCCTATTTTTCAGTAGGAAGACAGGAGTGCATCGAAGGAAAGGCTTGTGGATACAGACTTTTTTTTTTTTTTTTTGGAGACAAGATCTCACTGTCACCCGGCTGGAGTACAGTGGCATGATCACAGCTCACTGCAGCCTCAAAGTCCTGGGTTCTAGCAATTCTTCTGCAGCAGCCTCCTGAGTAGCTGGGACTATAGGTGTGAACCACCACGCCCAGCTGATTTTTCTATTTTTTTGTAGAGACGGGGTCCCACTCTTGCTCAGGCTGGTCTCAAACTCCTGGCCTCAAGCGACCCCCTGCCTCGGCCTCCCAAAGTTCCAGTATGACAGGCATGAGCACCTGGCCTTGGATACTAAGGCTTAAAACTAATTTTTTTCTCTTTTCTTTAGTTGTAAGGAAACTCATGTGATGCTTCTCTAGCATCCTTATAGAACATATTTTTGTATCTGAATCTAACTCCAGCTTTTTCTTTGGTTTAATTTATGAATCTATTCATTTTTAATCCTGTTATATAGGTATTTCTCAACCACTATAAACAAGATTGAGGGTTTATAAATAAATATATGCAACCCTAAGGACCACAAAAAAAAAATCTGACACGAAAGCGCAAACAAATTTATTCATCAGGGTCCTTCAACACATCTAAAGAGTATATTCATGTAAAAGAAGAGAATATACCTGATTACTAAATAGTAGGGTTTGAACAGATTTTTATGCCAAAATATTTTAAAGTATTGTTTGGTACAGGCATACAATAGATAAGTAATACTGATATATTCCATTTTTATCAGTGTGTTTACTTAACAATTCTAAATATATAATCCAAAGATCCAGAGACTAGTAGAGACCTGAAACCCTTTCAGGAGGTTTGTAAAGTTAAAACTATTTTCAGAAGACATTATTTACCTTTCTCACTCTTGTTCTCTCATGCATGTACAGTATAATTTTCAAGAGGCTACATGATATGTGATAAGGTCACCACACTGATAGCTAACGGGATATGTACTTGATTTCTCATGTTCCAAAAAATTGGTTTTGATATCTAACATAAGTATTGATAAATATAAATAAAATACTAAAGCAAAAGCTCTTTGGGTGCTCAATAACTGCAAAGAGTTGTAAAAAGTTCCTGAGACCAAAATAGTAGAGAATTGTTGGTTTAACCTATGAATTAACTTGCTGTTTTCAAATCAAGCCTATTTTCTAGTTTTCAAAAACAGAAAATTTTAAAAGTTGGCAATTCTAGAAAAATGATCAAGCATATATAAGACATTATTCTTTAGAGAAAACATAATATATTGAATTAAATAATGAACAACTTAAAAAACCAAAGAACTGTTAACAGAAACAATAGAAACATAATAAGCAAGAACTCTGAAAATATGCGCAATTAAGTAATAAGCAATTGGCAATAAGAAAATGTACAATACTTCAATTCAAACACTACTTTAAAAAATTAAGGGGAAGACTTGACTCTCTGCAGCAAGTTAATCCCAAAGCCTCATAGTCCTTTCTTCTGCAGAGAGTCAGCAATGAGAACTACAGATTTAAAGGAATTTCTTTCTTTCTCTTTAGGAAACAAAAATAAAACCCTAACTAAAGAAAGTTTCTAACCTAACCAAATAGTTGCTCAAAAGAAAGAAAAGGCAATATTAAAAGATAGTTCCTTAGGGAACTTAATATTCTTATTTTTCAGAAGGAAAAAAAATTTGGTTAAATGTACCTGAAAATGGCAGGGTTGCAGACATGCTTTGGATCCAATGCTTCTCCTTGTATAAACTCATAGCACAGTCCGTTATTGAAGGTACAGTAGAGTTGTGGTGCACAGCCATGAGCCTGTAACACTCGAAAACTCTTTACTTCCTCATCTCGATCGACTAACAACTCAGTCTTATTGCCATAAATTCTCACCAGGACTACATCCTCCATGGTATTACCCACATAACAGCCAATAAGTTTATTTGTGATTCCATCGGTGAATAGCTGCCAGAAAAAGAAAGAAATGGGAGAAAAAAGCAATTATATATTTTTAAGGAATAGGAGATAATTTGAAAATAATGAGTTAAATACTAACTAAAAGAAAATACCTACTTCTTAACATAAAAGAACCTTTGGATATCATTTTGTCTAACATGTCTAAAACTTTAATTCTGTATTTAAACAAAAAAGAATGCTAATATTTAACATGTTGCCCTTAATTACTGTAACATCATGATCCAAAAGTGTTAATTATTCACAGTCTTCATTATGTCCATATAACTTTTTTGCTACCTCTTGTATTTCACAGTCTGTCTTGTACTGCAGTCACTGCATGTGTGTGTTTATGTACACACAGATAATCTCCCCTATGTCCAACAAACTGATAAGTCTTTGAGGATGGGAACACTGCCCTCTTCTCAGTCTGGTACATCACATACAGAAGTCCTCAATAATGTTCACAGGTTTAAACATACAAATATAATCTATCATAATTTACATTACAGTAATTCTCCAATTTATACAAAACTCAATTTTAAATATTAACTTTAAAGATTACTTAACATGCATTAAGCACTGTGTTAAGCACTCAAGGTATAATAGTTTAAACTTAAATGCTATGGCTAAAAAAAGGAAGTACAACCTCAATTAGAGGAAGATAAAGAGGTAAGTAGCTATTTGCAGGGTATTTTCTAAATGGGACTTTTGGGACTTTTCAAGAGCGTAAAGTCAAGTACTTCAAATACTTTTTTAGATCTCAGCTCAGAAGGTATATTTAAAAAGCAAACAGGTGATTAGCAATACTAGTTCTCAAAGTCTATTCAAAAATTGTAACTTACATTATCTCCATACTAACTTGACACTAAAACTAACTCTTCTATTTACCCAATTATAATTCAGAGCTTTTAGGGGCTCTCAAGTAGAATAAAGGAAGAAAAGAAAAAGTGAAAGCAAGAGTTAAGGACATTTTTTTCATGACAACTGGGTAGGAACGGGAAAAAAGGACAGATGATAAGTTTTAAAACTATGTATGTACATTTAACAAATGCCTGAGAAAGAGAGTAAACATTTCTATTTCAATTGGATTCTTGTGACAATAAATGATACATGAAAAGCTTTAGATGTTCAGATGAAGATTTGAAAGAAAGTATTTACAAAAATGAGTATGTACCTAATAAGTGTTTATATAATGGTTTGTATTATTAAATATATACAGAGCTTAGCTGTTAACCTGTTATCAATTCACCTAATACAGGTAAAACTGCATAAGCTAATGTAAAGAGACTTATTTTGAGTATCTATGTTTTTAGGTATGCATAGACATACCAGTATTGCTTTCCACTTAGATTTCAAAAACACTATATATGAAAGAAGACATTGCCAAGAAGCATATGCACTTAAACTAAATGCTAATCATCATTTTATTAAACTCTGTGTTGAAAAGTATGTCATTTCTTATTATAATGCCATATCAACTCACAAATGCTATTACATAACTTCTTCAGATGTCATATATAGATATATCGATTCAATTACTATAATAAAGATTGAGAAACTACTTAACATTCTGAAATGCTTATAATGAATGACACTTTGGACTCCTCAAATTCTGGAAATCATCATCTGTTTTCTCTATCTTCACAGCAAATAGTAGGTACTTAATACTTAAACATTAGGACCCACATATTAATGTTTTCTTTATCTAGCTTATAAAAATTGTATTCTTTCATTATTGCCTATAACCATAAATTCCTTAACTGAACATGCTATATGGTACATTTATGTGTACTTACAAAAACATACATATAAAGATACATGTACTTAAAAGGCTAGAGAAAGACAAGAAGATTACTGAATATGGATTACTGACCACTATATAAACATTTATAAAGATGACACAATGTCACAACTCCAACAACCCTAACCACAACTTTCTGTATGGTACAACAACCCCATGCTTGGCAATGAAATGATAGTCAAAATAAATCTCTAAAAGAAAAAAAGAAACATATGAATACTATAACTCTACATTTATAAAAATATTTTATGTACAAATAAGGATTAAAATGTCTACAAAGATATTTAATAAAATACTAGGTAGTTTAAATCTTGCTTCTTATTTCTCCATAAGTAGTTTAAACTTTTTTCTTCTGGCTTATGTATGTTTCCTCACTTGTTTTCTTCTGCCATGAACCTTGTTTACTTGTGAAAAAACTAGTGAGAAAGAGAAATACAGTCCAACAGGTAGGCATTGACCTGGCACTCACAGCTAGGCCCTGAACATAGGCTGAACAGATGCTGAACATAAAACAATTTCACAGAACATCAACATCCAACAACACATGAGGCCACTGTGTGATCATAAAAGATCAAGACAAAAACAAAATTATTCTGTAATCATGTCTAAATGCATGTAAAACTATGAACTTTGTCCAAACCACAAAAACTACCAAACATCCCCAAATACCCCCCTATGCTGGCTAACATGAGTGACTGCTACTGCTTTTCCAGTCACAGCTTTGACCCTACTTCATTCGTCCAGCTTTCTAGGTAAGATTAAGATACACTTCCTTCCTGAAAACATCCAATCCAGAGGAATACCCTGTTACCTTGAACCCTCCCCCAAATCACCAGACAAATCAAGACCATTCTCCATGATGTAGTCCTCTTTGCTGCAGAACTTGCTCAGCTATAGGTGTGTTTGTTTTGGTCTCTGGCTAGAGAACAATGACTTCAGTTTAAAGACGTATGGATAATGCTTCCTACCCTAGAATGGTTTCCCACCTCATACATATACCGCAAGTAACCCAACGTGCTGAACCATCCAAAATATACTATTAAAACATATTAGACATAGTCTAGATATGTATACTATACTAAATATATACTTAAAATACAAAATTCTACCTCAGTCAAGGTAGGACAAAATATAAATCTTATGGTGCTCCTTTTAAGGGAGTTTATGCTGCAGTTTGTCAAGTATTTCAGGTAGTATTTTAGAGGATGAACTACAGAGCCAGAGTACTTGAGTTTGAATCCCAGCTATGGTACCCACGAACTGGGTAACTTTAGGCAAGTCACTAAGCTCTATGTGCCTCAATCTTCTCATATATAAAATTAGTATATTAGAATCAACTTTGTAGCCTTGTATGAAGATAGTGAGTTATACATAACAACACTTAGAATAGTGCTTAGCACAAAATAATCTCTATATATTTAAATTTTAACACCAAACAGCAAAATAATTCATGATGAAATCATAAGACTAAAAAGAAGACAAAATCCATGTTAAAACAATATTTAAAAACAATAATTCCACTACAAATGCAAGAAAAATGTCCTTGCGCTTTCTGTCTGCCTGATCGTGGCAGCCAAGATTGAATAGAGGAATACAAGGAAAAAACACGGAGAATTTTCACAACTCAGGAATAGCTGTGTATATAGTGAAGAACTTAAAATTTGAGTTTACTTTAGAAGTGTTGGGAAATGTCCCTTGCCACCCTCACCTGGTTGGCTACACTTGTAAAAGCTTAAAGGTTAAAACTAATGAAAAGCCAGTGACTTTTGGGTCCATTTGGACATGTGAATCCAGTGATTTAGCTATCTGGACTTTGCCCTGGTGACTTTTTTTTTTGTTGTTTTGTTTTGAGACAGAGTCTCACTCTGTTGCCCGGGCTAACCCTACCTCATAGCAACCTCAAACTCCTAGGCTCAAGCAATCCTCCTGCCTTAGCCTCCCGAGTAGCTGGGACTACAGGCATGTGCCACCATGCCCAGCTAATTTTTTCTATATATATTTTTAGTTGACCAGATAATTTCTTTCTATTTTTTTTAGTAGAGACAGGGTCTTGCTTTTGCTCAGGCTGGTGCTCTGGTGACTTTAAAGTCCACAATGTCCAAAACCTGATGCAGATACTAATCAGGTTATTAGTGCCCCCTGGTGATTGGAGAAAGCAAATTCAAATAGGTGTGGGAAACTCTAAACTTGACAGTTTCAAGCCCTGATTGCCGGTGTTAAAATGTAGGAAGAAGAGCCAGACTCTGATCTAGGAGGCCACTTGCCCTCTGAAACACACTAACATGAATTTTCAGGCAGTGGTCAGTGCTGTGGAAACCAGGGTAACCTGATAAGTGGGAGAGAGTCTTGAGGTAACATCTAAGATGAAATCCAGTTGGGGAGCTAGCTAGCCTCCAAAGTCTGAAAGGGCAGATAAAAATAGCAATGTGAAGGATGGGCAGGTGCTGGTGGGACCTGGTCCCTCTGCCCCAATTTCTTTTGAAATTTTTCAGATCTACAGTAGAGTCCCTACTTCCCTGCAATGTTCTTTGTAGCTGTATTCCCCCAACATCCAGATCCAATCAAGGTTCATAAATTGCATTTTATTATGTCTAGTTTTTAATCAGGAAGTGACCAACCCCAGCTTTCATGAAGTTTTATGATTCCAGGTAGTTACCCCTTATTTTCTTTTTCTGGTTATTCCTAGAGTTAGGTTAAGGCATTCTGGGCAAAAATAATAGGTAATGTATCCTTCTATACACATCAGAGGCATATGACATTTTGTCTCATTGACTCTAAGTTTGACACAGGTATGTTTCTAGTGGCCCTGGGCTTTGTTACAGATGTAGAAAACAACTGAATGGAGGAAGAGGACTAACGTCTAGGAAGGCCTTTGGAATGTGACATTTGAATGCAGGTTTGAAGGTGTCGAAGTAGTATGGGTATTGGGACAGACCATTCTAGGCCGACAGAACAGCAGATGCAGTCAAGTGTGCCTGATGTGTTCTGGAAACAAGGTCACCACTGTGCTGACCCAAGAAGGCAAAAGGGAAGAGTTGAGGTAGGAAGTTTGAGTGCACAGGGGAAGAGGACCAAATCACACAGGAAACTATAGGAGGGCTTTGAAGAGGAAGAGTTATGTTATGTGACAAATTTTCAAAGGATCATTTTAGCTGCTGGGTAGCAGGGTAAAAGTATATAAAGTATGGAGGCAAGGTGGTAGTGGCTTAGTCTACAGTGGTAGTAAAAGTGGTGGAAAATGAAAGTAGAGACAACAGGATATGCTCATGGGTTGAATGACAAGTGAGAATGAATGCAAGGTTAATGAGAAATATTTTGGCCTGAATACTCATATGGAGCTGAATTCCACATGGAGTTAAATTCCATTGAGATGGAAAGACTATGAAGACTGGAAATCAAGAGTTTGGTTTTGAGACCAGGAGCAGTGGCTCATGCCTGTAAACCTAGCACTTTGGGAGGCCAAGGTGGAGATCGCGTGAGCCCCAAGAGTTGGATACCAACCTGGGCAATAGCAAGACTCTATCTTTACAAATAACAAAAGAGTTTGGTTTCAGATGGATTTAAAAAAACACACACACACAATAATTCCAACATATTTCTCTAAAAATAGCTTAAATCCAGATAGTTAAATGTTGAATATCACCATTTCTGGGCAAATTCTCTTTTCACACCTAAGAAAGTAAAAAGCCTTCAATTTAGTTAGTCAAAAATGCCATTCAACATTCTCCAGTTAGTACTACCCTGTACGTGTGTTAGGTTTTTAATGACTAATTATATTCTGTTAAACTTTAATTCCTAAAATGCATATAACTAAGTTAGTGAATTTAGCTCCTAATCACTTCTAATTTTTAGGTTAAATATTAACAGCTTTTAAATACTAGGTAAATAAATAATAGATTCTAAATTTGTTTTCTGCTTTACCTCATCACATGGTTTTAAAAAACAACACGTATAGGTTAAAAATAGGATTTAAACTTGCCCTTTAACAAATTCCAACAATTCGAGATTTAACATTTTTTCATTACTTAATATTAATGATATCACTCTACTCTGAAAATTGGCAATTAAAATAGAATTAAACATTTATCCTGCATTTTCTATGAACTATATTTCACAATATCCAAACAGCCCTTATTGATAAGAAAAAGTTATCTACCAAAGAATTTCAACTGACAAATGTGGAGGAAACAACAGAACTAGAAAATCAATATATTACAACCCCCAATAAACAACTACTCTGGCAACAATTTTCAATGAATAAAACCAATAGATGAAAGATTGATGGGGAATTTTATAATGGTACGAGTCATTGGTCACCACATGAACTCACAACCAGACATATTATACACCTCTTGATGTGAAATATACTATGCCAACGATGACCTGGAATCTAATCAAGCTTCTAGATCTTTCTATTTTTAGGAAAATACAGGGGTTCAAGAAACACTGCAAAGAAGCATAACAAAAAACAGAAAATGTAAGTCTGTCTACATAAATGATCCACCATAGTCAATGGCATGACATTCTATTAATAGTTTAAAGAGGTTTAAGAAACATAACAACCAATGCATGGATCTACTTTGTAGCCAGACTGAAGCAAAAAAGTGTGAAAATATTTTTTGAGGTGACTGGGGAAAATTCAACTGTGGACTGGTTATTAAACTATGCCTAGAAATTTATTGCTAATTTTGTTTGGTAGGACAACAGTGCAATTATTTAAGAAAATATATATATATTTTTTTTACTAATACATACTGAAATAACCAAGGATAATGACTTGAGATATGAGATTTGCTTCGAAGTACTTCATAGGGGTTAAAAAAACAAATGAAGCAAATGCGGATTCTGCATAATGGATATATGAATACTCATTTCATTTTCTGTACTTTGAGTATGTTAGAAAAATTTATATATGTGTGTGTGTATATATATATATATTTATTATTTTTCTTTCTTTTTTAAAGACAGGATCTTGCTCTGTCACCCAGGCTACAGTGTTATGGCATGCATAGCTCACTGCAGCTTTGAACTCCTAGACTAAAGTAAGACCCCTCTGCCTCAGTCTCCTGAGCAGCTGGCTGGAACTAGAGGTACACACCACCATGCCTGGCTAATTTTTCTTATTTTTTGAGAGACAGGGTCTCGACACATCACCCAGGCTGGTCTCAAACTCCTGGCCTCAAGTGATCCTCCCACCTCTGCCTCCTGAGTCACTGGTATTACACACACGATCCACTGCCCCCGACAGAAAATTGTTATTTTTTAACTTGCATGATATAACTAATTAAAGCATCAGTGAGGAACTCTCTAGAGCTTTTATTAGAGAACTACATAATATAATATAGCACAAGTATATAAGATTCATTTATTAGCAGATTCCAAAACAGATAAATGATAAAACTTAAAGACAGGTTAAAAAAAGGGGAGGGTAAGTTAAAAGGTCCAAGTGCTAGGAGACTGAAAAATAGATTATGTGGTCATGTATCCCAACCACTTCTGGAGGCCAACTTCTTTCTCTTTCCCTTCTCAGGCAAGTTTGTTGAAAGAGAATTTTATATTCAGTATTTCCACTTCCAAAGTTACTATTTTTTGCAATTTTTATTTTTATCAAGCAATACTTGTGGCATGTGGTTTAAAAAGTTAACTAGTACTAAAAGTCTAACAACAAGGAACAGTACCTCCCCCCCAAAAAAACTGCTTTTCAATTCTCATGTTATATAATTCCTTATTTTAAATACCATTCGTAAACTGTTTTATAAAAAGTCTACACATTACTTAAGGGCTTCTTATAAGACTGAGCCTTTTTGTATCATCTCCTGCTATACACATGAACACACAGGTATATTAGATTTTTTGTTTTATCAATTTTCAATTATACCATTATGTACATATCCTTCCAAACCCCAACATGAGGTATACTATAAATTTCCTTTCCCAGATGATTTGTTTCCTCTTTAATAACGGTCTTATTTTCTCATTTGTTTACTACGTTATATACCTATTTGTATTCCCAATATTGGGCTGTAAAGCCCTGAAGCAATAGGAATAGAAATTCAAGTGAGCAAAGCTCTGCTTTCTCCCCAACACACACAAAGACATATGCACACACACTACACTACCATCATCTCACTCATCTATTTTACATATTGGACTTTGGCATAAGCTTTTATTTGAATAAAGGGTTCTAGCCCTAGAGAAAAGGTTGAAAATCATTGATCTGAATCATTTATTGGGCCACTTTCATTCCTAGCCAAGGAGGAGTAACAGGGACAGGATTTACCCTTCTACTTAAAACAACTCTCCCACCCCCAAAAAATCCCAAATGAAATAATAATTTTCAAGACACTGGGGTTTAGATGATAGAAAATAGCGATCCCTCAGAGATAGGAAACAAACAAAAGTGAGCTCTACAACTGTCCCAGCTTAATGCCTTGAAAGAATTCTCAAGCCCCAGCACACGCAAGGAGAGCTCAGATGGAGCTGTGTGGACTTTCTGAGTTGACATAAACTGAGAATCAGAGGCAATCAAGACAGAATATGCAGGACAAGAGTACTGAAGCAGAGAAAGACAGAGTCCTCTAGGGATATGCAAATGGCCCCACTGAGTATTCAAAAGAATACTGACTGGGACATGCATGTGAGGAAACTACCTGTGAGAAAGAACCATCCAAAAAGATTAGAGGAAAACAGTACCTAACATGCACACAGGACTGGAAATGGTCCCTGTTCCTAACAGCCACACAGGAAAACCTCATAATTCGTGGGCTAATGGATAGAGTACACAAATGGATCTTGTGTCAGTAATTACTAATAATTAGCCCTAGTCTAAACGATGCACTGGTCCCACCTAATAAATTTTAAAAGCAAGATCTGAACAATTCAAACTATTTCAAATAACCGCAAAACTATCCAGTGCTTAACAGTAAAAGTCACTGTTTTATTTTATTTATTTTATATATATCTATTTGTACTTCCTACATTGGAGTATAAAATAAATTAAATTAAATTAAATACAAATATGAACAGGATGATTGAAAATCATCAAATGGCTCCAAGCTCCTTATGGCATACAAGTTCCCTGACACCTCTCTAGCAATCCACCTGATAAACTTTTCCTTCTTTTTCTTCATTTCACTAACTTCTGTAATAACTTCCTTAAAAATTGTAGCATAGCAGTTATCTCTTCTGAGAGATAGTCCCTAAACTCATACAAAGCATAAATATTTCTTAGTGCTTGCTAGTATCCTATCCACAGCATTTACTAAAATGCACTATAATTGCTTAACTATATTTGCCACTCCATATTACACTGTGAGTTCCTCAGAGACTTGAAAAATATTCAAAAGAAAACACATGCGCCAAACGAAAAAAAAAAAAAAATACTAAGATGGCAGAGAGAAAAACCCAACTACATAAGTAGTTACATTAAAGGTAAAAGAACTCAATAAACAATCCAATTAAAAGACTAAGTATGAAAGAAACAACTACACTCATCTCTCAGCATGCACAGCGGGCTGGTTCCAGGATTCCTCCCCAGTACCAAAATCCACAGATGCTCAAGTCCATTATATAAAACGGCATAGCATTTTCATATAACATATGCATATTCTCCCATATATTTTAAAACATCTCTAGATTACTTATAATACCTAATACAATTTAAATGCTATGTAAATAGTTGTTAAACTGTTTTGTTTAGGGAATGACAAGAAAAAAGGTCTGTACATGTTCAGAAGAGATATAACCATTCATTTTTTCTTTTTTTAAATACTTTCACTCTGCAGTTGGTTGAATCCATGGATGCAGAACCCTCCAGTACAGACAGCCAACTGTATATGCTGCTTACAAGAGACATGCAAACAAAAGCTGATGTAGATGTCCTAAATCAGACAAAATAGACCATAATGAAATATTCCTAGAGATAAAGGACATTTCATAATGACAAAGGGATTGATCCACCAAGAAGATACAACTCTAAACTTGTATGCATCCAATAACATAGCTTCAACATACACATAGCAAAAACTGACAGAATTAAACAAACCTCATCATAATCATTAGCAACTTGAGCACACCATTCAAGACCTGATTTTTTAAAAGTTGAGGAAAATCATTATGTAATAAGAGATCCAAACAACAAAACTAAAAATCCAACTTAGGTGACACACCCAGAACATCCAGATCCAACAACAAAACATACCTTCTTTTAGAGGCCACATAAAACGTTACCAAAATTGATCAAGCCCAAATAATTATCAAAGGATCAAAATCAGCCAGAGTATCTTCTCAAACTACAGTGGATATGAGCTAGACACCAATAGCACACACTTTACCAGATAAAAATAGTCAAGATGATAAGTTTTATGTTTTTAGCACAATTGTTTTTAAACTAAAAATTCACCCAACTCATTGAAAATGAATCAAACACATCTAAATAATCTGTGAGGCAAAGAAAAAAAACCACAATGGAAATTAGAAAATATTTTGAACTGAGTAATAATAAACACATATTGCCGAGCAAGTAGTACCTGTCGCCTACTATCAGGAGAAGTCTGAGAACTTCTGTTCATTGTATCTCAGTATCATAGTCACCAAAGAAAACACAATGCACAGTCAAGCACTGCGTGGAACAACACTTTACTCACATAGAGTAAGGGAAAGAGCAAAATCAACTTCAGTAGCGGTGTCAGTCCCCTGTGGCCAGTGGGTTCCTCCCAGCAGCTGATGCAAACAAATGGCCTGCACACACCAAATGGCCTGCAGTTGTGCAGATACAAAATAACCCATGCCCTCCCCACAAGTGAAATATAGTAGTTAGGTTGGCCAAATGACATATGACACACATGCTTAAGCAGAACGAACGAGTATACACTGAGTCTGAAACAGGAAAGGATACTGCCATTTAGATAAAAGTCCAGCACAGGCTGTAAGGACCCTATCTCTTAGTAAGGAAGCATTCCAGGCCCAAGGCCCATTCTTATTTGGTGGGAGGGGGACTGCCTTTCCCAACAACATATCAAAATTTGTGGGTGCTTACAGAACATGTAATAAATAAATATATTGGCAAGTTAAAAAGGCAAAAAAAAGTAGTGATCTAAGCTTCTAGCTCACGAAGCTAGAAATATACAACTATAATGAACCAACCCATAATAATTTAAAATAAAAAAGTTAAAATAAAGGAGCAGCTAGAAATTTAACAGCCTATTAACCTTTGAGAGAAAAAAGGATTAGAAAGAAAATAATAAAGGACAAAATCAATTAAACAGAAAAAACTCAGCAATCAAAAATTATTCTTTGAAGAGATCAATAAAGCTGATAACTTCTGAGCACAATTTATCAACACAATAAGACAACACAAATTATCAATAAAGAAATGTACTTTGCTATAGATACTATACAGTATTATTAAAAACTCTTCCAAAAATAGAAAAAGAAGAAACACCTTCCAACTTGATAGCAAAACTTGTCAAAGACATTACAAGAAAGGAAAATTATAGACCAATCTCTCTCATGAATATAGTTACAATATTAGCAACTGATACAATGACATATAAATAGGAGAGCATATCACAACCAAACAGGGTTTACTCCAGGAATGCAAAAGTCATTTAACATTCAATTTTTTTAAAAAATCAAAATAATTCACCTCAACAATAGAAAAAAGAAAAGTCTCGTAATCGTCATGAGATGCAGAAAAAACATTTGATAACATTCAACACTCATTCATGATGAAAATACTTACAAAGCTAGGAATAAAAAGTAACTTTCTTAATCTGACAGAGTTAGCAAAGAATACCTAGAGAAAATATCATACCTAACAACAGCAATTATCATACCTAACAATAAATTATTGTAAATGTTCTCCCAAAGACTGGGAACAAGACAAGGATGCCCACTGTCACCTTTTACGTTTTATATCAATAGTGTGCTGGAGGTCCTAGCCAATGTACTAAGACAGACGGCAAGCAAGCAAGCAAATGAGCAAGCAAACATTATTCGCAGATTGTATACAGAGAAAATGCAAAAAGAATTTCCACAAAAAACATTAGAATAAATATGTGAAAAAGTCAATATACAACAATCAATTGTATTTCTATATACCAACAACAATCAAGAACAATTTTTAAAATGATACCCTGTACAATAATACTCAAAAGCATCAATACCTAGGGACAAATCAAATAAAACATGTGTAAGTTCTCTACAGAAAACTTCAAACGTTTCAGAGAAATTAAAGACCTCAATAAGTGAGACATACATGTTTACGGACCTTAAGACTCAATATTGTTAAAGAATTCACTTCTCCCCAAATTTATCTATTGATGCCACAAAATACTAATCAAAATCCCATCCAGTTTCTTTTGCAGGATTGAGAAGTTTAGTCTACAATTTATATGGCAATTTAAAAAGCCAAGAATAGTCAAGGCAATCTTAAACAACAAAGCTGGAGTACTACCCCATGGACTATAGTAAGTATATCAGATACCAAGATCTATAGCAACAAATAAGAGGAATCAAGACAGTGTGGTACTGCTACAGTAAGAGACAAAACAATCAATAAAACAGAACAGAATTCATAAACAGACCCACAAGGTGACACTGCAATGTTTAAAAGATGGTCTTTTCAATATGATACTGGATCAACTGATAGCCATATGGGAAAAAATGAATCATGACCCCCTCTACCTCACACCACACATAACAATCAGTTCCAGATGGTTTGTCAAAGTGTAAAAGGAAATAATAAAGCTTCTAGAAGAAAACACAGGGGAGTATCTTCATAACTTTGGCATAGGAAAAGATCTCTTGTTCAAGACATAAAGCATGCTATCCATAAAGATAAAAATTGAAAAGTTTGTCTTGATTATATATCAAAAGACACTATTAAGGGTGAAAATGCAAGCTACAAAGTAGGAGAAAATGTTTGTAATACATTTCTAAAAATGTATTACAAATGTATTTTTAGAATATATAAAAAACATTTACAAATCACTAACAAAAAAATTAGACAATCCAATAGAAAAAATCAGAAAAAGAATTCAGCAGGCACCTCAAAATAGAAGACACCCAAATAACCAACACAGGTAGAAAAGTGTATCTTTATACACTAATTATCAGCAGAATGCAAATTAAACTTGGAATAAGATGCCCTACCAGAATAAGAAAAATAAAGATAGACAATACCAATTATTGGTGAAGATACAACACAATTGAAACTCTCATATACTGCTGTTAAGAATATAAACTAGGACACTTTGAAAAACTGAAAGTATCCAGTAAAGCTGGAAATACACACACCAGATGACTAGAAAGTCTACTTCTAGGTATTTACTTAACAGAAATGGATATTCATATTTGCAAAAAGATAAATACAAGTATGTTTGTAGCAGCATAATTTGTGTTAGCCAAAAAGTAAAAACCATCCAAGTGTCCACAAATAGTAGAAAATAAATAAATTGATGTATATTCTTATAATGGATAGTCAGCTATGAGAAAGAACTATGACTATATACACATGAATAAATTTCTCAATATCTGGGCATACACCAACCCCCTCCTCCACACACAAAAAATTGTACGTTCCACACAATGCCATTTAAAAAAGAGGCAAAACTAATTAATTATAAGAGGGATGAATGATGACTGCAAGAGAGCACAAGAGAGTATTCTGGGGTGCTGGCCATGATCTATTTTCTGATTTGGATACTTGTTAAGTGGGTGTGGCCACTTCGTAGGAAAATTCATCAGGTTCCACACTTAAAAATAAGATTTGTATACTTTTGATTACATATGTCACACATCAACAAACATTTTTTTAATAAAGTATTAATTTGATATTCACATCACAAAGAATATATTTCTACTTAACTCTTTTCAATAACTTCCACTTATAGTAACCCTAGAGAAAATTTCCCAAAGCTACAAGGTTTTTAAAACTGAAAAGAAATACAGAACTTTGGAACTTTGGCTTTAATTTATATATTACTATTTTAAAGAAGGGACATATATAAAACAAAATAAAATTTCTTAGTCTATTAATGCATTCTCAACAGAGACAATATCACTGCCAAAGGAGCAAAATTTCATTATTGAGGGGCAAAAAAGATCTTAGATATTTCAATGTTTTATAGCTCTCCGAAACTTAACCCTACCTGATAAAATCTTATTCTTTAGTATTTAATTTGTCCTGTTCAATAGAAATTTGTTAATTTTAATTAATTTAATTTAAATATTCTTCTTAGAGATTAATTAGAAAAGAGAGTTGAAAGAGTGGCCTAGACTGTAGAAGATATTCAAAAGTGTTTGCTTATGTACAGGCTGATTATAAAGTACTTTGGAAATTACCAGTTTGTAGGATAAGGAAACCATGGCCTAAATAAATTCCCAGATTTATCCAAAGTCACACAGTAGTAGAACAGGTTAAAAATCTGGTGTCTTCACTCTTTATCTGTTTCAGGGGTATCAAGACCATCTTCAAATTTATGGATCACTAAAACAATCCTAGACTCATTATAATATGGCTAAAGCATTATCTGAGGAAAAGAATAAGGAAGGGGCAGAGGATGATAAATCCCTGATGCCTAAGTAGGTTGCCAAATCACCCACGGTATGAAACAGCAGGCATGCTGCCATCTGTTAACAGGACACAAAAGTGAATGAAACTTAGAAATGATAGAGCCAACCCCAGAAGAGCTGGGTCACCATACACACAATAAAGTGCAAAATAATGAGAAAAGTAATACACGATTCCCTGGCTACTGTTAGCCATAGTGCTCAAAGGAAAAGACAGTCCTGATGTTGTACTGACCCAGACTCTAGATTCCAGCTGGTCCAATCCAACCTCCGGCTCCTAACCTTAGAATCATCCTAAAAGAGACAGATCATGCTGGAACAGCAGACAGCTCCCTGTTCACGAACATAATTCAGGCACAGGTGAACACAATCAGGAAACTATTGAAACCAGGAGATGAAAGTGTAAAGGAAATTATCTCATTTCTTCGATGAATACAATGATTTTGTGGAACATTCTGGGGATCAATATTTTGTGGATCAAAAGGTTCCCTTAGGAAACTTTATTAAGATGGATCATAAGAATAAAGTAAGAAGCAGTCTCCATGGTTTGAAGATAATGGCAAGTGTGGGTCAATGCACAACCCACGGTTCACTATTGAACAGTCCTGAATGGCTGTGACTAACCTCGACAGCAACCTAATCCCAACAGGACTGCTAGACTAGTGGAATGAATAAAATTTGCTAGAAAGTTTGTTTATACTGAGAAAGGAAATTTTCCTGTCGCTCCTTTGCATGCACAGTGGAAAACTAGAGATGAGAGCTGATAAGCTGCATATGGAGGGCATACCAAACTGGCTTCACAATGACCAGGATATTCAACCACTTAATATGCCCCGCACCCAGGTCCTGGTGACTACTGCAACAAAGGGGAACCCTTCTACACTAATCCAGGTGCTGATGTGAAGATATTTTGTAGTCCACTATTAATACAATCAGCTGACTTTAAGGAGATCATTTTCCATAATGTGGGTGGGCCTCAATCAATCAGTTGAAGGACTGTAAAAGCAAAGCAAAACCAGTTTTCCTGAAGAATAAATTCTGCTCCAAGACTACAATATCAACTCCTGCCTCAGAGTTTCCACCCTACTAGCCTGCCCTACAAATTTCAAAGTTGTGGACACCACAATCACATGAGCCAATTTCATATATAGATACACACACACACACACACACACGTGTGTGTGTGTGTGTGTGTGTGTCTACATGATTTTGTTTCTCTAGAGAACCCTGACACACAGTTTGTAACCTTTAAATTCTACTAAGAATCTGCCTATGGATCTACTTAAAAAAATTTATCCATAATGTATGAACAAAAGTGGTCCACTGCAATACTGTTTATTTAATAACCAAAAAATAGAAACAACTTCAATGATGTTTAAAAAAATGAGATTATCTATACTGACATGAGAGAATATTTAAGATATATTACTTAAAAAGCAAGATACAGAATAATTTAGATATATATATATAAGAGGAAAATAGTGATATTTATTGATATTTATAAACATAGATATGTGGCCTGGTAAATCCATAATTCACTAATATTTTAGAAGGAAAAAGAAATTGTTCACAAAATTACCTTTGGGGATACTGATTTAGAGTTGAGGGAATTAGACTTTTTACTTTTCATTTTACAGTTTTGTATTTAAAATACAGTTGGCCCTCCATATCTGCAGGTTCCACATTCACAGAGTCAACCAACCTCAGATAGAAAATATTCAGAAAAAAACAAAAAAAAGTAACAACAATAAAAAAATACAAATTTTAAAATGCAGTATAACAACCATTAACATAGCATTTACATTGTATCAGGTATTATAAGTAATCGAGAAATGATTTAAAATATACAGGAGGATATGCATAGGTTACATGCAAATACTATGCCATTTTATATCAGGGACTAGAGCATCCTCAGATTTTGCTGTCAGCAAGGGTCCTGGAACAAATCTGAGGATACCAAGAAACAACTGTATTTTATTAATGGCACACATTATTTGTATTTTTAAAACAAAATTAAAAGGTTTAGTTATAGTATGGGCCTAATTTTCTTCTCTATATTCCTTAGAATTTAAAATCTGATGTCATTTTTAAATAATTAAATCTCATGATGTTTAACATGATCATCAAATATTATGTTTGTGGCTATTGAAAATTATAGTCAATAGCATAGAAACATGGAAAAATGTTTATGAAAGGCTAAGAAAAAAGGAATACAAAATTGTACATAGGATTGCAACCACGTAAAGTATGTTTAGGAGAAATAGAAGGTAATTAACAAAAATAAAACAGTTGTGAATAGAATAGAACATTAATGATGGGAAATGGGTTTTTTCTATTCAAAGTTCCAATATTATGGCTGCGTACTGCGGCTCATGCCTGTAATCCTAGCACTTTAGGAGGCTGAGGCAGGAGGATCGTTTGAGACCAAAAGTTCAAGACCAGCCTGGGCAATACAGTGAGACCCCCTTCTCACATTTTATCCCTTATTTCCATCTACAAAAAATTTTTAAAAATTAGTCAGGTGTGGCAGCGTGCACCTGTAGTCCCAACTATCTGGGAGACTGAAGCAGGAGGATTGCTTGAGTCCAAGAGCTCAAAGTTGCTGTGAGCTTTGACTGCGCCACTGCACTCCAGCCTGGGCAAAAGAGTGAGATCCTGTCTCTAAAAAAAAAAAAAATTTTAAATAAGTTTCAATATTGTGATATTTGTGTTCATGTAGTCTCTTGTAAAAAGACATTCATGCATTTAGCATATTATTTTCTCAGAGTATATATTTTTGAAAAGGGACTAATTCTAAACATTCTATTTTAATTAGAAAAATTAAATCTGCTATTGTGATTACCACTAGGGGGAGGGAAAGGTTAGGACTAGGAAAGGAAAAACATATTCTGGGTTGCTGGAGATACTTTCTTTCTCTGGGCTGGTGTTATGCAAATATATGTTTTACAACAATTTATGTTATATTTATCTTTTTAAAAATAGAAAAGAAAATTAGTTATTAAATTAGAACACTAAAAGAGACACACTTAAAAGAGCAACTATACAGATCTGGTTTTTGATTCCTCATTTAAAACAAATAATATAAAACATTAAATATCAATATTAAGATAAAAGGGGTTGTGTATTTTTAATAGACTATTCAGGTAACTACCTCTAACACGGTTGGAAAGAGGAAGAAAAACTCCTGTGTAGCTATACAACCTGACACAAAGATTAGTTTCCAAGATAGTGTATGTATGCTTAAAAAATAAAATGAAATTTCAAAAACATGCATTCAAAAACTTGTAGTACAGTAAAAAGTACACTTTTTAAATGTTCCTGTGTAATTTTTACATGTGAACAAAATATGAATGTTCATTCCAAAAACACTATACTGTTACAATTTTCTTATTTGTCTTCTCCATCAGACAGGGAATTTCAAAGAGCATATATTTGGGTTTTGACTCAGGCATCCAATATATAGTAGATGCGCAGCAGCAATAATAATTACCATGAGAGACAGCATTTATTTCATCCTCACAATAACCCTTTGGGGTAGGAACTATTATTGAATCCATTTTACAGCTGAGGATATTGAGTCTTAGGAAGGTTAAGTAACTTGATCAGGGTAACAAAACTAGTTAAGTACAGAGCCTGGACTAAAAACCAGCACTGGGTTCATGCTCCACACTCTTGAGCACTATAATACATTGTTATTGAAAAAATAAGTTTGTAGAAGGTACCATATAGCAAGCAATCTAGTTGACACCCTATAATAAGAATAGATATATTCGGTTTATAATATTACATAATAACTATGGGTTTACTACCCAACCTATCAAGCCTTTGCCATTACCTACTCTAGGTCCTAAGTTATTGAAAAATTCACACAATGACAAGTTAATGAGAAAAACAACATTGCTCAACATTGCAAACACAAAGACCCTGAGATAATGTACTGGAATATTCCAAACATCAGCTCTTTTAGAAGGAAAAACAATTTTAAGAGTCTCTTGAGAATTATTGTTGGACCTGAGATCTGACTTGATTCCCTATTCCTTTATAAAATGACTATCCAAAGAAATGTAGTTAAATCAAAAATCCCAACCTTCAAATAAGTTAGGAAGAGAGTTGTTACACAACAGAGGTCACTATCTTAAAGGAAAGCTGAAACGATCCCTTTTTTCTAAAATAGTGTCACTTATGGAAAAAGTAATTCAAATTGTGTTCAGGGGAACTTAAAGCCAAATCTTTTTATGAGCCAAAGCTTTTATTTTTAAGAAGTTAACTTCAGACTGAAATGGGTTCCCTGTCTTAATCATAATATTCAAACATAACCTTTTCTTGGTCAAAGAGCAATAATTCATAAGATGAGTTCTGCCATTTACAAACCACAAATTCACTTTCATTAACTATAAAATATTCACTAATAGTACTCGTCTACATCTACCCCACAGTATAGTTGGAAGAATATATGTGAGAGTGCTTTGTAAACAGTAAAGTATCATGAAATACAAAGTACTGTGGCTGGTATTGTCGTTTTAGATCTACTAGATAATACACTCCAAAAAACTCATCACTCCTTTTATACTTTTCCTTTTAATCTTGTAAGGACAGGAACCCTATCCAAGTTGAGATACATTATTCCAAGCGCCTATAAGTTCTGAGCAAAAACTGGGTCCTCTATCATTTTGACTGTATCAAAGTCTTTTTTGTTTGTTACTGAATTTTCTGATATGTTCTGGATAGCTCAGCTTGCAGGAGTAATCACCAGGTAAGATAAGTATTACTATAGTAAGCTTCTAAAGTATATTGAAAACATACTTTAATCACATAAAAGTATTTGAAAAAAATCTTTGAAAAAAACAGGCTATATTACTGCTACCCGGCTGTTCTAAAATCACATTATAATCTGTTGACTATATGATCCATACTTCCCCTTCTGAAATGTGCGGTACGATTTTTATCTTTAAACTTTAAAGGAACTAAAATAAAATCTCAAAAGAAAATATTCCCAATGAGATTTACAAAAAAAAAAATCCCAAAGCATCACAAAACTGGAGTTTGTAATAACCTTGAGGACTCAGATCTATTGCGTTTAGAAGTGAACCACCATCAGTTCAGCTTAGTAGATGCCCCAAAAGCTTTGTTTGCACAATGAGGGAATGTATTTCTAAGTAATCATGATCCTTAGGGCAAAATAAGTGGTAGCATTTGCCTTCACTTACAAGTAAGTGTCTTAGAGGTTTGGATTATAAAACCAAACATCTTAAAGTTAAAAGCTGGCTACATTTATAGAAGATTCAATCCCAAATAGTTACTTTCCAATGATCAAAAACAGTTCGATGTCACTACATTTTGTCCTTTTTTACCTATATCTTGGCTTTACTTCACTGAGTGTCAGCTAAAAAAGAGATAGTGCCTACCTAATATGGTTGTCTGGGTGACTAAATGATAAAAAAATATACAGATCACCTGCCCCACAGCCTGGCATATACTACCCCACGGTGGCTATTCTACAGACAAATACATCAAAGGAAATTTCAGTCCTCAAAGCTTCAGATTTTAAAGTCACTACTTAAAAAGTAACATGATTTGCCAGCACTAGAATTTACCAGGAAGTAGCACTCTCTTTAATTAATATCTGTTTAATTTATAATTGATGCCAAAAAATAAATCATTTTAATAAATTTTAGAACCTTCTATAATAAACTACAAATGAATTAATACACAAGTACTGAGTTTCAACCTGGAAGACTTTCCTTAATTAAAAGAAATATATCAATTTTTTAAATTATGCATGAAGATCATTTTGGATCCACTATGTCCTATATACTTCGCTGATACTCCCTTAAAATGTTGAAATTTTTTGTCTAAAAACTTTCTTTTCCAAAACATATGGGTCCTTTTAATCTGCTCAAAACTCTTCTAAGCAATAAAAACTGAAACTAACACTCATGAAAGCCCCAGTGTCAGGAACTTTTCTGGGCTCTAGGCACTGTTCACGTTTTATTCATCTCTGTATAGGTGGCTAGCTAGGTTAGCAAAGAATTAAATCGATAAACGTTGCTGGCTAAATTAGTCATCAAGATGAGGCAGATGATTAGGCTAATTCAAATCGATGTTCTTACATCACTGCTCATATTTGAAACAAACCTCAAATATCCAGCCCTTTAAAATTACTGGCTTTGTTTTTTGTTTGCAAGGGAAAAGGAGAAAAGGAGGTTCAATTTTCTATATAGTTCCTGAAACTATATATTGCAAAAGCTAAAAACAAATTAGTATTCAAAATGTCACATACATGAAATCATAACTTCCAAGTTATTAGAAAACTCTTAGACTCTCAGGGATTTTTATCCCAATTTTTGGTCTATCTGTGAATACAGTGGCTCAAGAAAAATTCACAAGCCATTGCTCATTCGAACATCAGATATTAATTTTACTAAGACGACTATAACAATTCAGAAATATCGAGTCAAATAAAACAACGTGTGTAGTGCTACCTGAGAACCCGACCATAGCAATGCATGGTCATGGTCATTACTTTGGAATACAGTATTCTCGCCAATCCAAGGATTTGGGAAGATAAAACGCAGGGTGAGGCATACGTGGGAATCCATCACCGGGGGAGGGGAGAGAAAGGAAAAGATCAGAGAGGATTAATTACTGCATTATTTGTGCAAAGGAAGGCAGATTACTTGGGCCAGTAGGCGAGGACCCCTAGGAAGGGGAGTGGAAAAGGTTCATTTTGCAGTTAGCAAGTCAGGGGAGTGGGAGGAGGGGCAACTATCAACGGGGACTGTTCCCAGTGTGATCGGTGCGTCACTTACGTAGCCCCCTCTAAAAAAGAGAAAATTGCCCTCAGGTCAATCTCAATAAGCAACTGTGAAGGAAGGGGGAGTGACCTTCCTAGGTGTGACAGAGGAAATAGAGGGTCGCCTCCCAAAGGACTGAAGGAGGCCACGGTTCCCCTAGGTCCTCCCCGGTCATGGGGGAATAGAGGGGACTGTGGTAAGGAGCCTCATGGCCGCAGGAGGGATGTGAGAGACCTAGGGCTGAGGTGTGGGCGTTACCTGCAGGGTCACCTCCTGGGGGTCCCAGTGGGGCCGCAGGTGTTGCAGGAGGCTCAGGGCCCCTTCCCGGCAGCGCTGTTCCTCCTGATCCTGAACCGTGACGTTCAGCTTGGGCACCTCCGGGGAGCCGGACGGAACGTGGATGTAATTGGCCATGGCCCAGGCGACGGCAGAGACTACCACAACGACGACGGCGACGGCGACCACGAGAACGGCGGGCGCCGACAGGCTGGTGGACCCTTCCGTCCCGGGGCGCCCTCGTGGGAGGGCTGGGGGCGCTCGGACGGGCGGGCGAGCGGTAGGAGAAAGGCTGGAGGCGGCACTACAGCCGACCCGGTCTGGACAGCAGCTGAATTGACGCTGGGCCGCTCACGGGAAAAATTCCTCTTGTCGGCGCTCGACCGCGGGCGGCCGCGGAGCATGCCGGGACTGGCCTGACGCTGGCGTCACGCGCGGGGCGGAGCCTCCGCCTGCGGTAGCGGCCGAGGCTGGATTCCTAGCCTGCGGGCACAATAGGCCCGCTGTTCCGCGGTGGGACTATCTACCGCGGTTCTTACACGCTCAGTCCTGTGAGCTGCGAGTCTGAAAAACGCCCGCTTCCTTCTCCGGTATGAACCTGAGCCTTGCCAGGGTTCCTAAGGCTTTAAAGCTCTAGTTCACCTGATCAGCAAGGGTGTGGGGCTCTGGGCTTGAGTTACGGTGGAATTTCTCTGGGAAGCCAGGGACACGCTCTGAAATAACCCCAGGATCGTTCTGTGATCTCGGCCTGGTCTGGCAAACTAGATTAACCTAGTCGCCTTGCTCTTGGCGTTGTTAGGTACTGGAGACCACATACTAGTTGGATTAGCAACTAAATTCCCTATAGCTGTATAACGAGAGCGCAGTACTCGAGTCATAGTTAAAGTTACTTGAGTAAAACAACAACAACACTTCAAGAGTTATCTGTAGTCAGCGGTTTGACCATGCTGACAATTATTCAAAGCCAGGAAGAACAGGTTAAAGTCTGGGATGAAGATGAAAGGGAAGGAAAGGAAAATAGTTTTGCGGCTTAGCGCTAGAACAACTCATTGTGCAAAGGTTCCCCAAGTGGGCCCTGAGGGCTCACCATTGCTATCTTGAAACTTTGCATCTCAATGCCTTATGGCACCCATTTCCCCTATTAAGGGAATACTGGGAATTGGGTAATCCACAAGTAATTTATTGAGCCCTCCTAATTTTCCTTTTTGGTGGAGGAAAATGGGCTGGAATTTGACCTTTGTATCTTCCCTGCAGCACTTAGAACGTGGTGAATACATTTGTTGATAGTAAATTAAATCCTCAACTGGACTCAGTTTAATTAACATTCATGTTTAATTATCTCATTAGCACAAGTGTACATTGTGATTGATTGTTCAGAAAGAACTTACCTTTGTAAGTCACAAAATAAATACTTAATAGATAACAGTAAACATCCTAAACTGAAAAGGGAGGTGGAATTGAGCTTTATAATACATCAAGGAAGTTGACTCAACATTCTGCAGACTTAGGCATATTTTTTTAAATCATGTACTACAAGAAACATTAGATTATAAGTTCCTTCCAATTTGGGAAGAGATAATATACTAATGCTTTCACATTTCTTGTATTTTTATATAAATTTGTATGTATTTTTTTGTTAAACTGACATTTTAAGAATTTTAAAACTATACTTTGTAACTGTAAAATAATTTAGCAAATTATGAAAATTTATTTTGGAAACTGAACTAGTTTGTAATTTTAAATGAGTCCACTAACAAATAGAAAGAAAAAAATAACTGTTAAGTACTTAATAAAAGTAACCAAAAAAAGTACAAGATCTTTATGAATAAAATTATACTAATGGAGAAATGAACCACATTCATAAATAAGAAAGGATAATTATTATAAGAACCTCAATTGTCTCTGCACTAATCAATACATATAACGCAATTCCAGTTAAAATTTCAACAGAGTTTTTCATAGAACTTGTTAAAATGACATTGAAATTCATACCAAAGTTTAAGGTTGTGAAAGAAAATAAAATTTTAAGGCTCACCTCCACCCCCTCACTGGCTGACTGAATGGACCCCCTCGTGGCCAAATGAATATCCTAAAACTAAATTGCCTGCCAGGAGAGGGAAGATCAGACATGCCTCATCATGCCCCCCTCCCTTCTTGGGGATATCCTTTGTAACCCATTAACAAGCCTAAGGGTAGGCAAGACAAACCTACAGACCCTCAATTTACACAACAAATCTATGTCCTTATGGCTTATCTCTGATAAACAGCAACTGTGTTAAAACATTCCAAGCCTTTAGACAAAGCTTCATGTCTTTAACTAGTTACAAGCCAAAGAATCTTTAAACCCACCTATAACCTGTAATGTCCCCCCCCTTTGAAATGGCCCACCTTTTCGGGCTAAACCAATGTATGATTCCCACGTATTGATTTATGACTTTACCTGTAACCTGTATCTCCCTGAAATGTATAAAACCAAACTATAACCCAGCCACAGTGAGTCCACTTGCTCAAGGCCTCTTGGGCGTGGCTCTAGGTCATGGTCCTCAAATTTGGCTCAGAATAAATCTCTTTAAAATTATTTTACAGAGTTTGGCTTTTTTCCGTTGACAAGGTCCCAGGAAAGCTGCTGTAATTTGGGGGGTGAGAGAGGTACGTAATGTTGGAGAATAAGTTGGGAGTCCCATGCTGCCAAGATTTACTATATAGTGGTTTAGGAATGGGCAAATAGACCATTAGAATATAATAAAGATCCCAGAAAAAAACCTATACACACATGAGAACTTTGTATATGACAAAAGTAACATTAAAAATTAGTGAGAAAGTTTGAGCTTGTCGATAAACAGTACTGGAACAAATGCTTTTTGTATGGGAAAAAATTTGATCCCTCATTATGCATAAAAATTAATTCTGGGAAGATTAAAAATCTGAATGTTAAACGCAAAACTGTAAAAATGTGCAAGAAACATTAGTTCTTAACAACTTGATGTATAGATTCAATGCAATTCTAATCAAAATCCCAGAAAGTTATGTTGTGGATATCATCAAACCAATTCTAATGTTTACATGCAAAGGCAAAAGACCCAGCATAGCCAACACAATATTGAAGAAGAACAAAGTCAGAAAACAGGCAGTACCCGACTTCAAAACTTACTATATAAAGCTGCAGTTATCAGGACAGTGTAGAATTGTCAAATGAGTAGATAAATAGATCAATGAAACAGAATAGAGTCCAGAAATAGATCTACACAAATATAGTCAACTGATATTTAACAAAGGAGCAAAGGCAATTCAATGGAAAGAGGATAGCCTGTTCAATAAATGATGCTGGAACAACTCGATAAGCACGTGCAAAAAAAAAGAAAGAATCTAGACATAGATCTTATCCTTCACAGGAAGACTTAAAATGGACCATAGACATAAATGTAAAACACAAAGCTATAAAACTCTTAGAAGGTAACATAATAGAAAATTTAGGTGACTTTGGATTTGGCAATGACTTTTTAGATGCAACACCAAAAGCACAATCAATGAAATAAAAATTGATAAGTTGTACTTCATTAAAATTAAAAAACTTTTGCTCTGCAGAAGTCACTGTTAAGCAAATGAAAAGATAAGCCACAGACTGGGAATGATATTTACAAAACATATTGAATAAAATACTTGTATTCAAAATATGCAAAGATCTCTTAAAACCCAACAATAGGAAAACAAACCCAATTTAAAAATGGGCAAAGATCAGAACAGATACCCCATCAAAAAGATGTACAGATGACAGAAAAGCATATGAAAACATTTTCAACATCATATGGCATTAGAGATTGCAACTTTATGCAATAATAAAATACCACTACACATCTATTAGAATGGCTAAAATCCAAAACACCAATAACCAAATGCTGATGAAGATGTGGAGGAACAAGAACTCTTATTCATCATTGGTAGAATGCAAAATGGTATATAGCCACTTTGGAAGACAACCTGGCAGACTTTTAGCAGAGCTAAACATTTTATATATAATCCAGCAATCATGCTCCTTGGTATTCACCCAAATGAGTTGAAAACTTACATCCACACAGAAACATTCACACAAATATTTATAGCACCTTTATTTACAACTGTCAAAAACTGGAAGCAACCAAGATGTCCTTCAATAGGTGAATGGATAAAATTCATGTATGCTACATCCACACAATGGAACATTATTCAGCGATAAAGAGGAATGAGGGATCAAGTCACAAGAAACCATTGACACTCTGGAAAAGGCAAAACTATAAAGAACCCAGTGATTGCCAGGGGATCAGGCAAAGGGAAGGAGGAATAGAGCATAGGGGATTTTTTAGGGCAAGGAAACTACTCTGTTTCATACTATACTGGTGGGTACATGACATTATGGACTTTTCAAAACCCATAGAACTCTACAACATGAAGGGTGAACTTTAATATTAACTATGAACTTTAGTTCATATTTGTATTTTTTACAATAAACATAAAGCATAAAGCACATACTATGAAGGAAAAGGATTGATAAATTTGAAAATATTGAAATCTAAAACTCCATGACCAAAGACACCATAAGGTTAAATGACAAGTCATTAGAAGAGAGAAGATATTTGCAATGTGCATGATCAAAAAAGTATTTGTATTCAGAATACTACTAATCAACAAGAAAAGTCAAACCACCCAATAGAATAATGGGCAAAGAATATCAGTTCTCAGAAGAGGAAATGCAAATAGCCAGTAAGCTTTTGAAAATGTACTAATACCTCCCTAACTAGTAATCAAGGCAATGTAAATTAAAACAATCATGAGATATCATCTCCCACCTGTTAGATTGGAAAAAATTTTGAAGTCTGATAGTGCCAAGTATACATTACTTGCAGAGAAGTAAATTTATTTTTTAAAAAAATTGTGGAGAATAATTTTGCAATATTTATAAAAGTTAAAGGTAGGCATCCTTTACTACCCAGCAATTTCAGTTCCAAGTATATATAAAAATCCCACACATGTACAGGAGAAAGTGTGTATAAGAATGTTCACTGCAATATTGTTCCTAATAGATAAAAACTGGCAACAATCTAACTGTCCCACAATATGGAAATGATCAGTTATTAGATGGATGGATAGATCGATAGATCAGTAGATGATGAAAAGAAAGGGAAGGGAGGGAGGGAGGAAAGAAGGAAGGAAGAAAAGAAGAAAGGAAGGAAGGAAAGAGAAAGAGAAGGAAAGAAAGAAATCCTATAACAGTGAAGATGGCAGATGGAACAAGTTCATCTGCTTATGCACACATGCAGGAGACAACGGGGGGGGGGGGGACCCTAGAGTCAAAAATCAAGCAGTTGTTCTGGGAATCCACCAACACTTCTAGTTAATTTATTTGTCTCTTCTCTCTACCTGTTTTTACCTCTCTTCTGCTTCTAATTATCTGGTTTTGCTTCCTCATGATTTCTGCTTACTGGTTTCTCTTCGTGTACCTTCCTACCGTTCAGATCTTAATCAAAAGCTGTTCCCAGGGGTCCTTTCTATTGCTTCTTTTATCACAACAACCTGTTTTATTTTTTACATATCATTTATCACAATGTGAGTTATCTTGAAATCGCTATATTTACTTTTTTAGGGTCCATCTCTTGTACTAGAATGTTGGCCCCAGAAGAGCAGAGACACAGTTAATCTCGTCTATTGCCACATTTACAGTGCCTAGAGTAGTGCCTAGAACATAAAGAAATACTTAGTGAATAAATTCTTAGGCCCACCTAGTTAACCCTGAAACTGTGCTAGTCTCACATATGAATGGCCCTCAGCTAGGAGTTGTATTAACTGATCATCACCACAGAGTACTCTCTTGGCCATTAGCTATCTTTGGGTTTGGGAAAAATCTTAGCTGCAGGGTGTCAGTAAAATCGTCCAGCATCTAGACACATGTCTAGAGGATATAAGATAGTTATAAATATATAACATTAATACGAAGTATCCAACACATTTTAGTCCCCTTCCTGTATTTAACATGACCTTGGGACCCTCCAGTACCTAGAATGGCCTGCCTCCTATGTCTGCTTCTTTAAATCCCACTCATTCTTCAAAGCTTAACTCTCTAGCAATCTTCTTCATGGAGCTTATCTGAATTTTTCTAGTCCAAATTGACCTCCCTTTTATACGTCTGTTAACACACCTAAAAAATTCTGCCTTGTGATACCCACATTGTGGATTTAAGTCACAATGATTATGCCACATAAAAAAAGACTAGAAAAATCATTTCTAACTTGTTACATAATGAGCATGTTGTATGAAAGAATGAAAGGATCTCTGAATATAAATTCAGGGGCTGTTGTGTGTCCTAAGTGTTTTAATTACAATGGGGTTATATTTAGTTACCAAAGTAACAATGTAAAGAATTTGCAGAAGAAAATATTCTGTGAAACAAGATGTGTCTGACAGCTAGTTCTACCACACTGAAAACGTGTTTAAAATGGAATCACTCTCATACACCTAACAGAAAATCAGTTAGTTAGTGTCACTGTAAAGTGAATTGAAAATTCAGGAATTCAAAACATCTGTGATACCAGACATTCAAAGACATGCATACTCTGCCCCTCCCCCACAAAAGAATAAAGAGTCACTAAGCGCTTAGATTTGCAGAGATGGTACATCAAAATAAGGCTGCACCTGTTCTGCATATCATAACTTTAAGACAGCGTAAGGGCACTGGTCATCTCTAAAACTGCTGCAACAGCCACATTGATCATCTAAGAAAGGCTGTGCTGCTCATATTTGTGCTCAGTTACATGACATAATAAATATTTAAGTCTATACAACATGTCTATTAGTTGTTGTTCTATCTTGTTCCTTTTTCATATTTCTTGAATCAGATTGTAACCCTATTTCAGCCATAAGATTATCTCTTGAGATTAGGAATTCTATAATTTTCCACTTGATATCCTCAACAGTCTTAAGACAGCGTCTTCCATATAATAAATTACGAGTATGGGTTTAATTGAACAAAGAAACATATCAAACTATCCTTAATTTTCATCTTCTAAAATATGTAAGCAAAAAAAACTTTTTAAAGATTGTTAGATGAGTAATGAAAGGAGTGCATCTTACCAAATGTTAGATCACATCTTAAAGCCATAAAGTGTTTGGCTAGTACAGGAATCAACAGATCAAGATCTGTTGAAAGGGAGGTACAACTTCTAAAAAGAAAGATCCAACTATATATGAGTATTTAGGATGTAGTAAAGGTAATATTTTAAATCAGTGGGGAAAAGTGGATTATTCAAAAATAATGGTAGCTGATTCGGTGGCATGCACCTAGAATCTCACTTAGGAGTCTGAGGCAGAAGGATTACTTAAGGCCAGGAGTTCAAGGGTGTGGTGCACTATGATCACACCTATGGATAGCCTGCACTCTGGCCTGAGCAACATAGCAAGATCCTGTCTCTAAAAAATTTTTAAAAAGGAGAGTAATGTTGGGATTATTTTTTACAGATTTTTATAAAGTTGGGTTAGCAGTGCTCATTACTGTTATGTAAGTGGTAGTAATTAAAAGCTCACAAATGCTGATCAATATTTCATCATAGTTCTCTTTATATATATATATATTTATATCAGTGGCAAATATATCACTTTAAAGGTGAAAAAAAAAAGATATTTAGCTTACCTTAATCCCAGGGGTTTTTAAAATTCATTTTCCCCAGGACTTAGCTGATGATTGGCATTTAGTAGGTATTTAATAATTATTTGCTGAATGATAAAATGGGCAACAGACTAAATGTGTTCTGCATTATAGTTTAAAACAATTTTTTTAGACTCCAAAGTATCCTGAATTGAATAATCAGGCTTTATTATTTTATTGTAATACAATTCCAACTTTTATCCAGATGTATAAAATCACTTTAACATCAATTTCTAAGTTAAACTTTTAGTAACTTTATGCCTATTTGATCCTCCATAAGGAATATTTGAAATAATATTTTGAAGAAAGGATTTCAGAGAAATTGTGTGTACACACAAAGAAGAAAAGGCTAAAGCCTATTACTTGTGTGCCTATAGCATATGAAAAACACACAAGGGCCTGGGTCCCCAGCTTCAGATTCTACTAGGCATTGTTGCAAAGCACACAATGTTTTCTTTGCTCTTTAAGACTACAGAGGTAATGAAGGGGCTTAAAAGGAATTGAGCTTTGTACTTAGTCCTGATGTAGAATTCAAGGAATTTATTTCATCTTTTTAACCTCAGTTTCCTCATCTGCAAAACAGTGATAATAACAGAGATGCAGAGAAGATTTAAATAGGTGGTTTTTGAGTCTTTGGAACAATGCCTGGTCCTAGCAAGGGCTCAGATATGTTTATCTGAATTACAGCTTTGGGGTCTGCCTAAAATGCTTCTCTCTTCCTTCCTTGGGATACTTTTATCAGAGGCTAGAGGAGACTATTCTGAGGGAAAAGTAAAGAGAGTATCAAGGACCTATTTTCTCTCGTCCTTTGTAATCTACTAAGTGTGCTCATGTTACTCTCCTTTTCTGCCCAAGGTATATTTTAAAGCTTCTCTGAGTAACATGACCTGGAAAGAGAGCACAATAGCGAGGAATGAGGAGTGACACAGTGACTGGTGGCTCAGAGATAATGTCTGCATGTCACTTAAAGCCAGAACAGATGCAGGGAGATTGGCTGGTATGGATTTGGAGGATTTATGGATGTGAAAACTTTGATGATTGCTAAAAAGATAAATGAAATACTAGTTTTTTAATGAAGCTGGGCAGAATCTACCGCTATTAATTGTAAACCGGCAAGATACACCAGGATGCCTAGGCAACCACTAGATAACAGATTGTCAAGCAATTCAATAATAACCATCCGGAAGAGGTTAAAATACAGTGAGGTGAAATCCTGATGGCTTTAAAAGAGTAAAGCCTACTGTATTAACTAATTAATTAATGACGGTGTTAGGACATTAGTGACAAAAAAGAAACATTGGATTTGATCTATTTGAACTTTGGTCAGATGCCATTCTTTCTTCTTGTCAACACATTAAAACCATATGGTCTAGAATCCAGTATTGTAAGTTAGAGAGAAAATTGACTGGAAATCTTACCCAAATGGTTAACAGTACCAGTGCTGCTGAAATTTACTAAATGAGGATATTTAAGGATCCGGTCCAAGGAATTTTTTAATATACTTTTATGTGACAAAAATGAGACATTTTACAAAAACCAGTAGGAGTTTCTACTCATCCCACATCTCTGAGTCAGTGCTCAGAAACAGCAATTGCCAAACTGAGATACAACCTCTTGACCCAAAACCATATGTCTGCAACAAATATGTAAGAGGTGGCCAATACACAGACCCTCAGATGGAAAAAAATAAAAGTAAGGTGAAGGAGAAAAAGGGGAAGAGACAGAATGGCAGAAAAATCAAAATAATATAAAGTGTCCTAATTAAAAGGAATACAAAACTTACATTTTTAGATAGATACAAATTGATTCTTTTAATGTTAATTATATCTTAAATTGATCACAAAGTAATAAATGTTAAAAACAGAACACATCAATCTTGGAGAATGTTCCATGTGCTAATGAAAAGAATGTATACTCAGTAGTTTGGGGGTAAAATGTTCTGTAAATATCGTTAGGCCTATTCTAGAGTCTTTAAGTCCAGTGTTTCTTTATTTTCTGCTTGGATGAACTGTCCAGTTCCGTGAGTGGGATGTTGAAGTCCCCAGCAATTACAATCCCGCTGTTTATCTCTTTGCTTAGATCTGGTAGAGTTTGCTTTATGAACCTGGGCGCCCCTCTGTTAGGTGAATAAATATTTAGGATTGTTATGTCTTCTTGTTGAATTGCTCCTTTTATAATAATATAATGATCATCTTTGTCTTTCTTTACTATCATTAAAGTCAATTTTATCTGATATGAGAATGGCTACACCTGCTTTTTTTTGGTTTCCATTTGCATGGAATATTTTTTTCCAGCACTTCACCTTGAGTCTGAATGAGTCCTTGTGGGTTAGATGTGTTTCCTGCAGACAGCAGATATTTGGCTTGTACTTTTTAATCCATTCAGCCAGCCTATGTCTCTTGAGTGGGGCATTCAAACCATTCACATTGATTGATAGAACTGATAAGCGGTATGCTGTTCTGTTCATCCTGTTGGGTAATACCTTATTGCTTTGTGTTCCCTCTTGTGCTATTTTTTTTTTCAAATCTTTTTTTTTTATTTTATCTTATTATTATGGGGGATACAGAATTTCAGGTTACATGCATTGCCCATGTACCGCCTGTCCCCCGCTTGTGCTATTTTTTATATGAGCTCTGACCTTTAGCTTTTGGATGGTTGTACACTGATGTCTATTGTGCTGAATCACGTATTACGCGGTTCTGAGTATTTCCTGCAGGGCAGATCTGGCCTTCACAAATTCCCTCAGTGTTTGCTTGAAACAGTATGGAGATTCCTCAAAGAACTGAAAGTATACCTACCATTTGATCCAGCAATCCCTCTACTGGCTACTTACCCAAGGGAAAAGAAGTCATTTTATCAAAACGACATCTGCACTCAAATGTTTATTACAGCACAATTCACAATTGCAAAGATGTGGAATCAACCCAAGTGCCCATCAATTCAAGAGGGAATTAACAAAATGTGGTATATCTATACTATATACTACTACTCAGCCATGAAGAAGGATGAATTAAGGCCCTTTGCAAAAATTTGGACCTAACTGGAGACCATTATCCTAAGTGAAGTATCTAAAGAATGGAAAAACAAATACCGCATGTACTCGCTATTAAATTGGAACTAACTGATGAGCACACTTGTGCACGTAGGGAAGTAAAACTCAGTGGAAATCAAGCAGGGGGAGGGTGGAGAAGGGAATGGGCGAAAACCTACCTAACGGGTACAATGAACATGATCTGGGTGATAGGCACACTTATAATCCTGACTCAAGCATAACAAAAGCAATCCATGTAACCAAAAACATTTGTACCACCATAATATTTTGAAATAACAATAATAATAATAAACAGAACACTTAACTCATACAAAACCACAATCATTGACCTGAGGGTAGACAGATCCAATATTAAGAAGCAAATGAATATTCTTCTAAGTAAAAACTGAGTCAAACAGCAAATTAAAAATACATTAACAAAATTTTGAAAATAATTGATATGAAAACAATATATACAAGATGGGATGCTGCTAAACTGGAAGTTACAGTTGTAGGTAAAGTCATGACTTTAAGTGTTTTATCATCAAAATAGGAAAAGAGAAAATAAACATTGTGATTATCATTTAAAATATACCTCAGGGAGGAAAAACGGGGAGACCACAGACCGCATAAAATCAATGTCTCTTTCAGCTCAGCCAAGGCTGCCTTAGTTATAACAGAATATGCAATAAAATGGGATTCTGATGTGCCACCAGTAACTAGTGTGGTGGAAAATAATTTTTTTAAAAAAGATTGTATTGGCAATTGCAGCAAAAAGAGTAAGATACTCAGTAATGAAGACGTACAGGAACTTTTTCTTCTAATGTACATGCTCATTTTTTAAAAATATAAAATATTAACATGTATAAAGAAAAAATACTGTATTTTTTCTACTCTACAATAATTATAAATAACGTTTGCTCCACATGATTTGATTGAAAGTAATTTAATCAGAATGGTTATTAGTCTAAATGAAAAAATGATCAAAACCATATTCCCTGTAACTAACATTCACACATGTTGCACCATTTAGCAATTGCTCAATCTCAATGTATCTTTTTGTCTGTTTTCATAATTTTTTGATTTTCAGCTAATTCTACAGGTGTGACTTATTTGTATTGAAATTTGAAAATAACCTAAATACTGCAGGGGCACCCCAAGAAACTTGTGATATTCCCCCAGGCATCATAAACTTATGTTATCAATAAATTAAAATGTAGTCACAAAATGTATCTATTGCAATGAAAAGCAAAATAAAAAGGTGATCAAATAATATATGGAATGTGTTTTCAAATTAAAATTTTAAAAATTATACAATATATACACACAAAATGGAATTTAGGAAGGTAGGCATTGTTCAACAGAGATCATATTTTTTATTATAAATTGACAAATTACAATTATCTATGTTTATTAAGTACAAAGTGATATTATGTTATATGGGTACAATGTGGAATGATTAAATCAAGATAATTAATATATCCATCACTTCAAATATATATATATATTTTTGTAGTAAGAACATATGAAATTTACTCTCTCAGCAATTTTAAAATATATAATACGTGATCATGAACTATAGTTAGCATGTTGTGCAATAGATCTCATAAAACATATTTCTCCTACCTACCAGAAACTTTGTGCCCTTTGACCAACAGCTCCCCATTCCTACCACCTCCAGCCTATGGTTACCACCATTCTACTCTCTACTTCTATGAGTTTGATTGTTTTAGATTCCACATATAAGTGTGTTCCTGTGGTATTGTCTTTCTGTGCTTGGTTTATTTGACTTAGCATAATGTCCTCCAAGTTCAAACATGTCGCAAATCACAGAATCTCCTTCTTTGTTAAAGCTGAATAGTATTCCGTTGTTTATACATAACCACATTTTCTTTTTCCATTCATCTGTTAATGGACATTTAGATTGATTCCATTTGGGGGCTATTATGAATAATGCAGATATCTCTTCAACATACAGATTTCATTTCCTTTGGATATGTACCATAAGTGGGATTGCTGGTCATGTGATAATTCTATTTTTAGTTTTTTGAGGAAACTCCATACAGTTTTCCATAATGGCTGTACTAAATTACATTCCCAACAACAGTATAATAGGTTCCTTTTCTCCACATCCTTGAGAATACTCGTTTTGTCTTTTTGATCATAGCCTGACAAGTGTGAGGTGATATTTCATTGTGGTTTTAATTTGCATTTCCCTACTGATTAGTGACGTTGAATTTTTTTATATATATTTCTTAGCCATTTGTGTGTCTTCTTTTTCAGAAATGTCTGTTCAAGTCTTATGCCATTTTTTCAATTGGATTATTTGTTTTCTTCTTACTGAGTTGTTTGGGTACCTTATATATTTTGGATATTAACCCCTTATCAGATGTGTGGTTTGACAATATTTTCTCCAATATGTAGGTTGTCTCTTCAGTTTGAACTGTTTCCTTTGCTATATAGGAGCTTTTTAGTTTGATGTAATTCCCTTTGTCTGTTTTTATTTTTGTTACCTGAGCTTTTGGGGTCAAATAAAAAAAAATCATTGTCTAGAACAATGTTGTATAGTTTTTCTCTGTTTCCTCTAGTAATTTTACAGTTCCAGGTCTTATGTTTAAGTCTTTAATCCATTTTGAGTTAATTTTTTATATGGTGTGAGATAAGGGTTCAACTTCATTCTTCTGCATGGGGATATCCAATTTTCCCAATACCCTTTACTGAAGAGATTGTTCCTTTTCTCTCTGTGTATGCTTGACACCTTTATCAAAAATCAATTGAATGTAAATGCATGGGTTCTTTTCTGGGCTGTCTATTCTATTCCATTGGTTAATGTGTCTGTTTTTATGCCAGTACCATGCTATTTTAAATATTATGACTTTGTAATATAGTTTGAAATCAGGTAGTGCGATGCCTACAGCTTTGTTCTTTTTGCTCAAGATTGTCTTGGCTATTGAGGGTTACTTGTGGTTCCTATAAATTTTAGGGTTTTTTTTTTTTCTATTTCTGTGCAAAATGACATTGAAATTTTGATAGTGATTGCATTAAACCTGTTGATCACTTTGGGTAGTATGAATATTTTAAAAATTTTAAGTTTTCCAATCAATGGACAGGGAATATATTTCCATTTATTTGTCTTTTTCAATTTCTTTCAGTAATATTTTATAATTTTCAGTATACAGGTCTTTCACCTCCTTGGTTAAATTTATTCCAAAGTATTTTAATTTTGTTTTTGTAAGTTTTGTCAATGATATTGTTTTCTTGATTTCTTTTCTTGGGTAATTCATTGCTGATGTGTAGAAATGCTACTGATTTTTGTGTATTGATTATGTGTCCTGCAACTTTACTGTATTTGTGTATTAGTTGTAAGAGATTTTTGGTGGAGTCTTTAGGGTTTTCTATAAATGAGATCATGTCATCAGCAAACAGTGACAATTTTATTTATTCCTTTTGCCATTTGAATGTCTTTTATTTCTTTCTCTTGCCTAATTGTTCTTGCAAGGATTTCCAGTAGTATGTTGAACAGAAGTAGCCAAAGTTGGCATCCTCGTGTTGTTCATGTTCTTACAGAAAAAACTTTCAACTTTACATCAGAGAGAAAGATGTTAGCTGTGGGCTTGTCATATATGGTGTTTATTGTGTTAAAGTACATTCCGTCTATGCCTAATTTGGTGACAGTTTTTATGATGAAAGGATGTTGAATTTCATCAAATACTTTTCCTGCATCTAATGAAATGATCATATACATTTTGTCCTACATTCTGTTAATGTGATGTATCACATTTATTGATTTGCATATTTTAAACCATCATTACCCATTGTCAGTCTGTTCAGATTATCCATTTCTTCAAGATTCAGTCTTAGTAAGTTGCGTATATCTAGGAGTTTATCCATTTCTTCCAGGTTATTCAGTTTGTTGGCATATAATTGTTCATAATAATCTCCTATGGTCCTTTTTATTTCTGTGCTATCAGTTGTATTGTCTCCTTTTTCATTTCTGATTTTATTTGAGTCTTCTCCCTTTTTCTCTTAGTCTAGCTAAGCATTTGTCAATTTTCTTTATCATTTCAAAAACTAACTCTTAGTTTTTTTGGTATTTTTCTATTTTTTCCAGTCTCTATTTCATTTATTCATACTCTGATCATTGTTATATCCTTCCTTCTGCTTACTTTTGACTCAGTTTATTCTTTTTCTAGTTCCTTGGGGTGTACCATTAGATGCTTCCTTTGTGATCATTCTTCTTTTTTAATATAGACATTTATTGCTATAAATTTCCCTCTGAGAATTGCTTTTGTTGCATCCCATAAGTTTTGGGATATTGTATATCCATTTTCATGTAACTCAAGATTATTTTTGATTTCCCTTGTAATTTCTTCTTTGACCCATTGGTTGTTCAGGAACATGTTATTCAATTTCCACATGCTCATGAATTTTCCAAGATTTCTCCTATTACTGAATTCTACTTTCAGGCTATTGTGAGCAGAGAAGTTACTTGATATGTTTCAATCCCTTTAAATTTTTTCAGACCTGTTTTATGCCTGAATGATTTAACCTGGAGAATTGCCTCTGGTCTAGCTGGGTCACAGGATATATTCCCTGGCTGGGCAGTACTGTTATTTGGGTTTTGCAATTGGGCAGGGTTGCAGGCCAAGGTTAGGCAAGATAGATGGAACCAGAAGCTATGTTCCGTGGAAATACATAGTTGAAGCTTGCCTCTTGCCTGGTAGGGTTTTGGAGTGGGTTCTGAGACTGAGTGGGATTGCTGCCTGGCTAGGGACTGAATCCAGATTGAACTTCCCTTCATATTTCTGGAACTGACAAGCTTAGTTTTGCAGGTGCACTATGCCATTGGCTGGTATTTCTGATTGGATGCCACAGCTGTCAGAAACACAAAGCTACCATCAAGACAAGCATTCTGGTCACTGTGAGCTCTGCCTCCTCTTATTGTTTCTACCTGAGCCCAGGCAATGTAGTTATACTGTTACCCCCAGTGATCCCCATGGGCTGAGAGTGGAGTGGACTTCCTGGAAAGCATCTCAGAATGCTAGGGAAGCTGGATGTTTGCCTCTGATTCCCTTCTCCCACTGTAGATTCCGTGGGCCAACGGGTAAAGTTAAGTTAGTAATGATCACTCACACTCAGTTTTCACATTGTAAAATGTGAAAACTATTACTAACTACCTCAATAATGTTATTAACTAGATTAAATAAAACATTTAAATCACTCAGCATAGTAGCACATAGTATCTACTCAATACATGTTTGGTATTGTTAATAGTATTGGTCAGTTTAAGTCAACCTGAACTATTAATAACAATGGGGATCTTGAAATACTTAGCAACTTAGTTAACTTAGATTAATTTTGCAGCAATAAAAAGAAAATATTCTGTTTGGACTAACTAGGACCATGTTTTTACCTTTCAAAAAATGTGGTACATCCACACAACGCCCCCCCCTTTTTTTTTTGGTGTGTAATGGTTTGACCTGTATAACACAATTTCTGAGACAGAGTAGGTGATTAATAAATATTTCTTGATTGATCATTGTTGTAAGGTTATAAAGAGGCTACTACATGCTATACATTGTGAAATGTTTCTTATAAGTACATACAAGTGTATATCACTGAAAGCCTTGGTTGATAAGCGTAGACAATACAAATCTTAATGGGTTCACTGACTTCCCATAAACAAATAATGAAGTCAGTCTGTAGTTCATTATACTTGTGCTGAAGAAGATCCTACCATACCTACCTGTCAAGTCCAACTAGGAGTGAAAGAACAAGAGTTTTCCTTTCCATTTCAAGTCCCTCCGGCCACAAGCTAGTTAACATTGGTGGGGGAAGAGCAGTTGTGTGGACAGAAGTAGGTCAAATGAGGCTGAATTTTAAATATCTAAATATGACTGGAAATCCATGGGATTTTCCTGAGATACCATTAAGAGATTTGTCAGGGAAATTTGACAGGACAGAATTGAATTCATTTCAAAAAAGATAAGTTTATGTTTATACCCTACTGAGGAAGGACTGCTTATTAAACTAGTTATGCGTATTTTTCTGGCAAAAAGTCTTTGAAAACTTTTAGATACTATGGCCATAGCACTCTGAATGTGCCTGATTGTGTCTGAAAAATTTTAAGAACACTTAAAGCTTTTGAGAACCTTAGAACTAAGAAAGAATTAATGATACTTAAGATATAAAATACTCAAGAAGAAAATAATTTATAAAATATATGTAAACCACTTGATATAAACATTAGTAACAGTGTAATGAACAGTGTATCAAAATTGTTATGTTATTTGTTTCACTTAACTTTATCATGCTATAACTATCACTTGTGAATTGTGCTTAAATATGTATAATAAAGACAATAGAATACCCAAAGTATGTCCCTCTTTCATTTTTTTTCCTGAAAAAAACTCATACTTTTATTTCAAAACCAGTACGAATGTCATGTCTAGGGAAGCTATAAATAGTATACTTCTATATCCTATTATATTATAATCATCTGTTTATATTTCTTTTTTCCCATGCTAGATGTTTGTTCTTTAAGGATAGGAACTATATTTTATTTGTTTTTGTATTCCCTACCTAGCAAAATGCCCAGCCTATAGTAGACATTTAATAAGTGGTTGAATTAATTAATGAATAGATCAGATATACAGTCATGCATTGATTAACAGTGGGGATACATTCTGAGATCTTCATTGTCAGGCAATTTCATTGTTGTGCGAACATCATAGAGTGTACGTATATAAACCTAGATTATAGAGCTGACCACCCCATCCAGGCTATATGGTTATAGCCTGTTGCTCCTAGGCTACAAACCTGTATAGCATGTTACTGTACTGAACATTGTAGGCAATTGTGACTCAACAGTAAGTATCTATGTATTTAAATATAGGAAAGGTACATAAAAATATGGTATTATAATCTTATGGGACCACCATCATATATGTGGTCTGTCTTTGACTAAAACTTTCTCATATGGTGTAGCACTGTATTTCTCATCATTAAAAAGTTAAAATTAAATTCTGAGTAACTAGCATATTTTGAGAAAGTCATTGATGTCCAGGACCAGGAAGTGTTGAATGTGTTAGGTTATTAAGACCTTTTTTCCCAAGGTTACAGGAGATTTACTGACAGAGCTGTTAATTGACTTTATTACTTACCAACTGCTGACACTAACATAGTTATTAAAAATTATGAAAAACATCTAAATTGTATTGGCTTTTTAAAGATTACTCTGTTTCCTTCAGACTGTGACAAACTTATCCCTGTGAAGTCAATGAACAGTTTTAAGAGATCTTAATTTCCCAGTAATGTGATAGTGAGGTGGATGGGGGAATACGACCTAAGGCTTGCAATTCTACACGAGTGTTTAACTTCTTCAAGTAACTCATTAACTATTTGTATTACTAATGTAAAGTGCAGGATGATTCTAAAAAACTAAACAGACAAATGCTTTTGGAAAACGGAAATCTTTCATGCTTTTATGCTGTTAGATACTCTACTGTTTGTGAGTTGTCTTACATTCAGTGAGATATTACCTCAAATTTTTTGCTTAGTGTGTTACTTTTTAAACTTCAAATGTGGTGCAGAGTTATAAAAAAAAGTCTTCACTTGAACTTTGTTTTATGACTCATGTCTCATAACAGCGAAACTTTCAACTTGGCACACATTAAATAAATATGTGCATGGAAATATTCATCAAAGACATAAACATAGTGATGCAGTGATTAATTTAAAAAACATTCCATTAAAAAGTACACTTATTATTGTTTTGTTATATTCTTATATGCAATACCAGACCTTTTAAATTTTAAACTAGAATGACACTGGTATTAACATGGCTATTATCTTAGTTTTACAAGCCTGGCTACAGGGATTTCCATATCTGTTGACTTGGATAAAGTGTCTAATGTAAGAATAAAATTTCTTCAAATAAAGATGTAATATTTTCAGAAATAGTACTAAAGGAAAACCTAGTTTAGTAGCAATCTTGATATTTATGTTTGTCTTTTGTTTCCCAGCACCTAAATGAATCTGGCAATAAAGAACCTAAACTAATTATCTTACAATTTAAGAGTACTTTAACTGAACAGCAATTAAAATTTTTTTCTTTTTGATACATAACTATGTTTTCCACACACAGATGATAGACAAGACTAAAAAAGATGTTATTTCTCTTATTTATTTACTAACAATTGTAATTTAAAACATATCTTGCTTAGGTTTCTCAAAAGCAAGTATCTCAGTCAAGAAAAGTAATAGGCTGGGTGGGGTGGCTCACGCCTATAATCCTAGCACTCTGGGAGGCTGAGGCAGAAGGATTGCTTGAGGTCAGGAGTTCGAGACCAGTCTGAGCAAGAGCAAGACCCCATCTCTACTAAAAATAGAAAAATTAGCTGGGCGTCATGGCACGTGCCTATAGTCCCAGCTGCTCTGGAGGCTGATGCAGAAGGATTGCTTGGGCCCTTGTGTTTGAGGCTGCAGGGAGCTTATGATGATGCCACTGCACTCTAGCCTGGGCAACAATTAAAAAAATAAATAAATAAAAAGGGGAAAAAAGAAATAAAAAAGAAGAAAAGAAAAAAGAAAGAAAAGTAAGAGTTCCACTGAATTCAGTTCACATCAGACCTTTATAGGATTATTGTTAATTTATAATGTCATTAAAATAAATACAAAAGAATAGGACTTTTAATGAGGATGTGGGTAAATATAAGCAGAAAATCTATCCTGATTATATCTGTGTCTCCTGGAAGCTAAAGTAGTATGTTAGTTACTAATATACAACTAACGTGTATTGAGCATTACTCTATGTGAGCCAATGTTCCATACACTTTATAAATATCATTACATTTCACGACCACTCTATGAAAAGCCATGATGCAGCACATAGTTCTCTTCAAGAAAATCAAAACTGTTTACTGAAACTGAGCAATTTTAGGCAATTGTTGTGTGAATTCATTCCTAAAAGATATTTCCAATATAATGGGCAATTATTTTCAGTTGTAGTTGTACAAATGAGAATAACACCACACCTAAAATTGTGCTGTCAGTTCTGAGAATGAGTAAAGAGTGTGTCCAGAGAAAGTTGAGCAAGTTAGTGAAGCCCTCAAAAATGTTTTCGCTCGAGTAAAGGTTAAAGTCACTGTGGCTCTTTGGCATAGAGAAGAGACTACTCAGCTATCTTCATATGTTTGAAGGGCATTTTGTACAGAACAGATTAGATTTTATTTTTGTATTCCTTTGAGACACCAATAAGATATATGAAATGGGGCAAGGAGACTTCATCAGTCAATGATTTCTTTTGCATTGCTGAAAATGTTCAAGATTGTCATTACCAGAGTAGAGTTTGTTTTTGTTCTTTTAAAATTATTTCAAAATAAATGTAAAAGAGCTTTATCAAAAAATGAAAGGAAAGAAAGCAGGAAGGCAGGCAGAAAGGAAAGAAAGTAGAAAAGAAAGCTTGGGAAAAACATAAGGAATGATCTATTAAAGATTTCCTTAAAAAGTGAATACAAAGTAATTTAAAATGATAGTCCTAATTTCTTAAGAGAATCGGAAGGTTTATCCAATGTATGGTCTGGTAAGCATAATGAAAACAATGAAAATAATCACATAAAAAAGACCCTAAGAAATAAAATGCCCAATGTTAATTAAAGTATACATGATGAGTATTCTCATATATTTCTGGTGAGGAATATGTGTAAGTTGATACATTTAAACAAAAAATAATTTGACAAAATAAAACATTTGTAACTTTTGCACTATGATTCTACTTCTGCAAATCTATCCCAGTGAAAAAAATCTTAAGTAAGAAAGAAACTATGAGCACAAATATGTTCTTTTTAATAGCAGAAAATTGGAAATAACATAAATCCGATTATAGAGGAATGGTACATTAGCTACAGTACATTCAATAGATAGAACCTTATGTTGTCATCAAAAAGATGCTTTCATGCATAGAAAAATGTTTGTGGATAACTGGAAATACTTTCAAAGAAGTACAGTCCAAATAGCCAAAACAGTTTTAAAAGGAATTCTAATAATTTACTTGGCTGTCTTCTAAAATTGTTACTAAATTCCTTTCATATACCCAAGTAACCTTTCCCACATCTTTTTTTTTTTTTTTCCTTTTCCTTTTCAAGTCTTTGCAAACCCACAGTATTCTGGAGCCTCTTGTTAACAAACCACATTTCAATGTTCTCTCTTCCCCTTCTTTCAACTGCTTTCTCTTTCTCTCTACCCCCTCTCCACCTGTTATTTTTTTAATTACTCCAGATCAATTTAGTTTTTCTCTTGCCCCTACCCCTTTCCAGTTTTGAATTCCACATCACAAAAGGCCATCACTACAGTCCGGCAGGGATGACCCTCCACTAGGGGAAAGTTGGCTGAGGCTGGAATGAAATAAAGTTAGCATTCTCTCTTGTGGTAGGGAGAGGTTCATCTCCACGTCAGTAATTGTTTATCCTGTTCAGTTAACAACAGGCTAACAGAATTTAAGTTACCAAATATTGAAACTTGGTATTCAAGTATTATTGTCAAATTGGTTTTTGTTTATGTAAGGTTTTAAGACCGGAGTCTAGGGGAGGGGCGGTGTAGCTGAAAGTTAAAGTATTTTCCCGGGTTTCGGCACCAAATGTAAGGTTTCTTTGAAGTAGCCGGTGCCAGAGAAAGAAAGACGAGCAGAGTTGAAAGGGATAAGTAAAGAGGCTTTATTGGGGTGCTCCTGGGTGGGGGGTAACGAGTCCCCGAGAGAGGGACACGGGCGAGCCTCACAGTCCCACGAGTGGGACTAGAGAAGCCGCCCCACCAAGAAGTCTGAGTGGGTTTATATAGGTTCTTAGGGCTGGGGGATGGGAGCTTCTTCGGCCAGGAGATGTCGGCGTGAGGAGTGAGGAATTTCTTTGTTTCAGCTTTGGGGCGGGTATTGAGGGATAGGAGGGACTTCTTTTTTCATTAGGGAAGGGAGGGGTGCCTGCCACCAGCCTTACAGTTTAAATGTATTATGCATACTCCTACCAGAAATATATGAGAATACTCATTATATATACCTATCAACAATGGGTCTTTTATTTCTTAGTCTCCTTTTTCATCTAAAGCAAAGAAAAATTATTTTTAAATACTGATATAACTTAAGTGGTAGTGCTAACATGTAAAGGACTAGGAAGATCTTCCAGACAGATTGCTGTATAAATGAAAATTTCTTTTGGAACTATGTCCTAGGACACTACCAATCCCTTGCTGAGTTAACAAGTATGATTTACATATATCCTATTTACACTGAAGGCAAAAGTGATGAGAAGTAACCAGTTGTTAATGGGGGAATATGTCAAGAGGAAGGAAGACAGAAGTAAGGGCTGTAAGAATACTTAAAATTGCTTCCTTGTTTTTGATTTTTAAAAAATTTCAATTTCTAAACATAACTGACAATACTAGAGCCCTGCTGCTCTCTTTGATTAAATGAGAAAAGATTAATTGCTATACTTTGCACCTCACTAGATACTTCCTGTAATATCCTGTTTCCTGTTAACTACTGAATCAATAATTTAATTAAAAATAAGTAGAATTATAAGTATTTAGGGATGAAGTCTCATGAAGTTTTGGATCTGCCTTAAAATACTTTAGTGACAAAAAGAAATAAAATGAGATTAGATAAAGCTAGTATGGCAAAATACTGATAATTTTTTAATATGGGTTATGCATGTATGAACGGTCATTATACTAATCTCTCTACTTTTGTGAATGTTTGAGATTTTTCACAATAGGATTAAAATCAGTAGTGTAGTGAAGCCAATTTTAAGCTCTTAGTTTTTTGTGTGTGGGTGTGTGTTTGTTTCTTTGTTTTTTTGAGACAGAGTTTTGCTCTGTCACCCAAGCTAGAGTACAGTGGTGTCTTCATAGCTCACTGCAACCTCAAACTCCTGGGCTCAAGCAGTCTTCCTGCCTCAGCCTCCCAAGTAGCTGGGACTACAGGTGTGTGCCACCATTCCCAGCTAATTATTCTACGTTTTGTAGAGATGAGCGTCTTGGCATGTTGCTCAGGCTAGTCACAAACTTTTAACCATAAGCAATCCTCTTGCCTCAGCCTCCCAAAATGCTAGAATTATAGGCTTGAGCCACAGCTGCTGACCTTAAGCTCTCAGTTTTAAAGAATAAAGTTTCATATTCCACTGATGAAGTTTTATGTTACATCTTGATTTATTCAGAATAAATATAGATACAAATATAGGTCAATTCCTAAGATCTAAAAAATTTCTAACTATCCAAGGATGAAAAAAATATATGCATATGATATCAGATTCAAGATATTTTGACTTTAGGTATACTTACAAAGGAGCACCAACTTGCACCTCTCATTGCAAGCAAGCAATCCAACTGCTCCTCTGAACTCTATTTCTAATACTCTTCATTAGCTCTTTCTCGTCTCCCACCCCACTTATCTTGGTCTTGTACCTCACTCTTAGATTTATTTTTATTTTTATTTTTTTGTTTTTAATTTTTAAATTAGCTGTCCAGATCATTTCTTTCTATTTTTAGTAGAGACGGGGTCTTGTTCTTGCTCAGGCTGGTCTCGAACTCCTGAGCTCAAACCATCCGCCCGCCTACGGCCTCCCAGAGTGCTAGGATTACAGGCGTGAGCCACCGCGCCCGGCCTTGGATTTAGTTTTAAACACCCTTTTCCTTCACTCTATTGTTTTCTTATTGATTCACTCAAATGGAAAATAGCTATATAGGATTCAAGAGAAAAATACACTTGGATCAAAAAGGATCTTACAAGAAGTGGGACAAATACCAGCAGTGGTAACTAAAGAGAGAAGACAAAAGAACTAACCATGTTTTGAGCCTTCTTCTGTGCACCAATGCAGTATTACTGATATTTTACATGTGGCAGCATAAGACATTTTTTTATATTGTTTGCAAGAGAAGCTTATTATTTACTTCTGAAGAGTCACTAGAGTGGCTCTATTCTTTATGCAAATGTAAGGCAGGCAGAGGTCCTTGCTCTGTAATGAGGGTGTACCAAATATCTTTTATGATTCCATTGGGTCTGTCACTCACTGTCATTCTGGGAACATAAAGCTGGTTACTGGAGCAAAACTAGATCGCTTTTCACAGGAAGCCTAGGGCCTTCTGGGAGAGAAAAAAATCCTAAATATCCCCTCTGGGGATATCCCACTCCCTCTTCTCCAAGATATGAAATTAAAGAATACTGCCGGGATGGAGAAGGTTGGCTTTATTCACCCAAGGACCAATGGTAGGGTAGGCAGCCTGTCTCCTGAGATTAATGTGTTGAGAAAGGGGTTATCTGACTGGTAACTCCAACTCATGATACACACACACACACAAAAATGGAAATAAAGAGAGTAATAAATACATTTATACTTTTTTCCACATAAAGAATTTATTGATATCCTTCCCCTGAACAAGATAAAACTTTCACCTCACATTGGATTTTTCCCTCCTTTTTCTTCCATTGTATGGAAATTTAACTCTAAATTATTCTTTTTATACTATACCTCTGTCTTAGGAAAATTACCTGTGTATAAAATGGTGTTCCCTGCACTTTATTTTATTTTTTTTTCTTTTATTTCCCATGGATTTGCTTATTCTGGATTCCCTGCACTTTAAAATTAAAGGAGAATAATTTGGAGTCAATTGAAGTGGACAAAACAAGAGGTATTCAAATCTCATACTATCTGCTCTAAGGCCCCCGACTTCCTCACTGGAAATCCTAACTTCACTTACATTCATCTCCTTCTCTGAATAGTTCTCACCCTTGATTTCCCACCTCAAGTCTCATTTTTCTCTAGAAATCTCACCAACCATCTCACTCCATAGAGTTGTTTATTTGCCTCTGAATTTCTATCATATTTATCACTCATTTTCATATTCTCTGTTGTTTTATTTTAAGTACATAAAGTAAAATGGAACTTATTTGAGAGCAGTGACTGCATTCTAGATCTCTGTGGACTCTACAAAGAGGATCATATGGTGTTTTATATGCAGATTGAACACTAGACTGAATGCCTAATTTGGTCAGAACCTAGAAGTTCTTCCCCTACCTCTCTTTGGCTCTTTTTAGCTTAGTAACAGTCATGGACAACTGAACGTGAATCATAGAGCTGTTATTGGTCCACCTAGCAACGAGGAGGGTTCCCAAGGATACAAACTCTGAAGACACAGCCTTTTGATATGGTAATGAATGTGCTAGGGAGATAGTCCTAAAACAGAGTACATTTCCAAATAAGTCAAAATCATATGTCAATATTAGAACTACTGTGTAATTAACTGTGGCTTCATAGTCTCAGGGGGAGCCATTATTGCCCTCTCTATAATCAAACATTTTGCTTTAGTCACATGAAGCAAACATATCTAATTTTCTTTAATAAAATAATGAAGACATGCAGAGGAGTACCAAGAACAATATAACAACCAGCCAGCCATGTACACACAAGCCAGATTTAACAAATACTAACATTCAGACATTTTTACTAAGAAATAAAACATTATAGAATTTAGGCCTTCCTATCTTATTTTCTTTACTCCTTCCCCAGAAGAACTACTATCCTAAAGTTGATAATGTATACTCTTCCCATCATGTATTTATATTTTTTTTACCATGCATGCATATATCTATTAATATCATGTAGTATTATGCTATATGTTTACAAATGTTACACAAATGTTATTTTGTACATAGTAGTCTACAAACTGCTTCTTCATTAATAAAATTTCATTAAAAATTAAATCTGCTTCTTAATTTTTTCTTGTCTTTTTTACTTATCTATTATTATTTTCTACCCTTATTTTTTTGTACTTCCTTTGCTTTGATCTATTATTTCTTTTGTAAATATTCCATGTGTGCTTGAAAAAATAAACATATTCTCTACTTGTTGTGTGTGGGTATATAAAACATGGATCAAATCTGTTAAATTGTATTGTTCAAATGTTCTATTAGTATGTTTGATTCATCAGTTTCTAATAGAGTTAATGGAGATTTGACAGTTTTTCTTTGCATTCTAGAAACTATATTGCTAGGAACATACAGAGTTATCATTATTGTAACTCTTAATGGGTTGATGCTTTCTCATTATGCAGCATTTATTTTTAAGTCTATTAAATTTTTTGCCTTAAATTTTTTGTCTGCTGTTAATACTTCTATATAAGTTGTCTTTTGTGTAGTAGTTTTCCTTCCTTAATTTTTCCTTGTATAATTTTCCCATCATTTTATTCTCAGCCTTTTCATGCTGTTTTGTTTTTGATGTGTTTTTTATAAACAGCATAGGGTTGTATTTTTATGAATTTTTATTTTGAAATAATTTTATAGGTGCAAAAATTTGCAAAAATAGTACAAAAAGTTTTTATATACCTTTCTTGCAGCTTATCCAAGTATGTACATTTTCTATAACTAAAATATAATTACTAAAATCAGGAAATTAACATTGATACAATATTATTAACTAATCAATAGACTTTATTTACATTTTTCAATTATCCACTAACATCATATTTTTAAGCCCAGGATTCAATATGGGACATAACTTTCATTTAGTTGTTATGTCTCCTTATCATTAGGCATCCACCTTACTGTCCTGTTTTGGCTCCTTATGACTTCTTTTTGTTTCCTAATCTTAAAAAAAAAAAAAAATCTTTAAAGGCACCCATTTTTTTTTCCAGATAATAATATAAAAAAGGCAGCATTGACATGGTTAAATTCTCAGGATCCTCACTTCTTTAAGGATGGACCAAATGGCTACAAATAGAAATGCTAAGCCCCCCACCAACTAAATGGACCCCCTCTTGGCCAAGGGGACCTCAGAAACATCTTAAAAATTGAGTTCCCAGCCATGACAGGAAGGGAGTTCAGACGTACCCTGGCATGCTCCCTCCCGTTTGGTAGTTTAGACACAACTGACAGGCATTAATGTTAAAATAGAGACAGAACAGACTCTTGGTGACAATAAGACAGCCGCCAAATTATAAACAAGACCTAAGGCCATACAAGGCTAAGGTTATGCCACGCCCATAGGCCATCAGTCTTCCTCAACAGTTTTGTTGTGGCTTACTTTCCAAGTGACTCTAGCACGGCATCGTGACAGATAACAACCCCCCCCCCCTTTATCTTAACTTAAATATTCCTTTCTACTAACTCCAAGTCTCTAGACAAAGCTTAACTCTTTCAACCAATTGTCAACTAAAAAAAAATCCCTAAACCCGCCTGTAAGCCCCCACTTTGAGATGTCCCACCTTTTCAGGCCAAACCAGTGTATACCTCTTATGAATTGATTTATGATTTTACCTGCAATTCCTGGCTCCTTGAAATGTGTCAAACCAAACTGTTCTGACCACCTTGGGCGCACTTTCTCAGGATCCTTTGAGACTCTGTTGCACTGCCCTGCAGTCACTCATGCTAAGCTCAGAATAAAACTCTTTAAAATATTTTACAGAATTTGGTTTTCTCATTAACAGAACTTAGCTTTCTATAAATGCCCCTGAGTGATAAGTAATTTTAGAAACACTAAGAGAGCTGGTTCTGGTCCCAGCTCTGCCCCTAACCTGCCACGTGACTTCATACTAGCTTATATGTAAAGTGGGGATAGTACCACTTACTCTGCCACCTGACAGTTATTTTGTAGTTTAGTTGCAAGTGGACGTGAAAGGATCTCTAGCGTTCAGAAGAGAGGTACTATTGTGTTCATCACTTAGTCACTGCTCCATCATAATACAGTGTATCTTCACTTATCGTCATTGATAGGTTCTTGGCAACTGCAACTTTGAGCGAAACCGATTTTACCATAGGCTAATGATATAAACAAGAGTTCAGTTCTTATGGCATATTTATGCTCACAAAAGCATCATCAAAATTCTAAAAAAAGACCCCAAACCCTTCTCATATTAAACACTGAAATAAATGTGAGTGTGAGCCAGACGTACATTAAAGAAAGATTAATAAAAACAAGTAAGATAATTATTTACCCACTTATTTCAGTTCAGGGTTGTGGGTGGCCGGAGCCTATCCCGGCAGCTCAGGGTACAGCGTGGGAACCTACCCTGGACAGGACGCTATTCTATCACAGGTCGCTCTCACACTCACACTCAGACTGGGACAATCTAGACATACCAATTAAGCTAACACGCACATCTTTGGGATGTGGGAGGAAACTGGAGTACCCAGAAAAAAATGATGCAGACATGGGGAGAATGTGCAAACTCCACACAGACAGTGGGACTGGCCAGGAAGCGATTTTTTTTCCTAAATGTTATAACAAAACGACATTATTCAAGGAGCTGCTGTACTGAACACCCACACATCCCCTCTGCCTGAAATGCACTGCTCTCTCTTCTTTGTCTGTTGAAATTGCACTTATGCTTTAAATCCATGTTCAAGCGCTATTGCCTCCTAGAGCTTTCACTGAATGCCCCATCTGAGGTCTTCTTTAGTCTGAAAGCATTTACTGATCATAGACTTATCTAGCTCATACTTTTTGCTACCTGATGTCAGGGTTTTTAAAATATCTTTTTCATATTTTCCTTGTTCAATTATATTTTTTTTAATAGAGTACAAAGTTACATATTGAAGGTAGGAAGCATACAGTTTTCAACTTTATGTGCTGAGTGAAATGTCCGCCTGTCCTTTGCTAGGGCATGGGAGGATTCTAAGGTGAACAATGTCCCTGGTTTAGAAGCATCATAATGTAGTAGCAGAGATGAGACATTTTTTAAATTGGATATTCATAGTTATTACCCCCGAACACTATGAAATCATTAGCATCTAGATGGGATCTGAAGTGCAGAGAGTGAAGGAGTTTGATTTGAATAGACTGTAGAGAGAAGAGGGCCTAAGGCAGAGCCTCCGAAACTCAAAACTCAACGTGTGAGAGACAGGGGGAGAACCGAGGGAGTCAGGGGAAGGTTACAGAGTAGCCAGACAGGCTTTTTGTGGGTGTCTGGCTGTGGTTTTGTTATCCTTGCTGTTGTTTGTTTATTTTAAGGTGGGAGAATCTTGAACATGTTTTAAACTCATGCATACAAGAAATACTGAGTGGCTTCTACCAGCCCAGCACCACACTAGGCTCAGACGTGAGGCAGTGAACAAAACTGACAAGATGTTCAGCCTTCCTGGAACTTGTCTTCTAATCAGAAGATGGGAAGGGTGAGGAGTGAGAAAAAAGGCAAATAAATAAAACAGATAATAATGTCTGAACTGGTCCAGGTTGGAAACAGAGCAGGTGAAAATTCCTGTGCCGATCCATAGTGGGAACGCGTCTGTGAATAGCCACTGTACTCCAGCCTGGGCAACATGGTGGGACCCTGTCTCTAAAAAAACAAAAATGAAGAGTGTCAAATGGTGATGAATGCTACTGAGAAAAATAAATAAGGTGGAGGATGGGTCGTAAGGAACTATAGGGAAATTGCAATTTTAAATAGAGAGCCTCACTGTGAAGGTGACAATTGTGCAAAAGCCTAAGAAGGCGAGGAAGCGAGTTCTGGACTTATATACGTGATGGAAGAATATTCCAAGCAGAAGGAGAAGCAAGGCCAAGAGGAGGAATTTACTTGGAGTCTGCAAGGAACTATACAACAGGGCTGGTGTGGTGAATGTGGATTGAGGAAGAGGGAGAAGAGTGAGGAAGACAGTGGGATCACAGGGAAGAGCATGACAAGGAGGGCCTTCTAAGTGGCATAACTGAAAGGGGTAGCGTTGCAAAAACAACAGGAAAATACCTAATCCCACAATTTCCCCAGTAACAGTTAAAGATCAATCCCCTGAGTTCTCTCACTAACAGGCACCCTGCAGGAGTTCTGTTTTGCACAACTTCTGAAGAGAGCTGAATAGATGGAAAAGAGATGTAAATCTCCCTTTTTCAAAATTGTATTTTTAGAATCTGCTTTTTTACAGTCTAAAGAGTTCCTGAGCGAACAGCAGGGTGCGAGCTCCAAGCCTCAACTGTATCTTGAGGACAGAGTCACATCTCCTGCCATAATCCTGTTGGATAATCCTATCTCCAAGGAAAGGCAGGGAAACCACCTCTTGAACTTTGACATCCTGTTGCCGCTTTTGTTATCAACTGACAGCCATTGCTATTTTTCTCTCTTTGTCCCCCTTAAAATCAACAAGCCACTTGGCCTCAGTGCTGGCACGCCCTTCTCTTTCGTTGGGATGCCATTCTGTCTCCCTGCTCTCCCTCTCTTTCCTCTCTCTCTCTCATTCTCTCTGTCCTTCTAAAGGATAAAATAATTTTTTTTTTACTTTCACATATCCTAATCTCTGTGTGAGAAATTTTCTGCACTCGCACCGCGAATACCTAGGGAGCTTTCCACGCTAACAGCGACCCTGTAATTTGCTGTTCAAATCCAGCCACTTTTGAGAGCAAAACGAATAACTGAAAATAAGTCTTATGATATATTTTTTGAAACATTTATTTATTGACCAAAAAGTTGGTTTTATTATGTAGGCTTGCAAAGTATTTAAACTGGAAATATTTCAAAAGTAAAATTATTCCTGAAAAAATAAAAGTAAAATTTTTCCTATTTTCAAAAGGAAAATTGTTCCTAAAAATTAAAAAGTGTAGACACCATTCTCCCAAGTGAAGTTTCTAAAGAATGAGAAAACAAACACCACATGTACACTATTAAATTGGAACTAACTGATGAGCACACATGTGCACAGAGGGAAGTAAAACATAGTGGAAATCAAGCAGAAGGGAGAGAGGAAGATGGAATGGGTGAAAATCTACCTAACAGGTACAATGAACACTACCTGGGTGATGGGAACATTTTATAACCTTGACTCGAGCATAACAAAATTAATACATTGTAACCAAAAACATTTGTACCCCTGTAATATTTTCAAGTTAAAAAAATGAAAAAAAAACAAAGTAAATTTTCACAATAAAATTATTTTCAAAAGTAAACTTATTCCTAAAAAATAAAAACATATACACGTTTATGTACATTAAAGCAAAAAAAATTTAATCTTAATATTGATTACTTGAACATTAAAAAATAATATCATCCTAATAATCCTTCTTGGAACATATGTATGTACTTTAATCAAGTTCTTAGCTGTATCTGTCTCTAATATAATGCCACTGCTGCTTTTGTGGATAATATATTTTTTTCAACATGGTATTTCAGTATTTTTTCATAAAATTGCCTTTATCTTCTTGAGGGCTATATTTAATTATTTAATCCAAAGTTGTTGACTCCATCAACTGAGCCTTTTCTAGACAATATACATTTTTAATCAACTTCATTGAGATATGGTGTACATTTAATAAAACGCATTCATTTTGAAATATACATTTCAGTGAGTTTTGAGAAATGACTAGACTCATGTTAACCACCATCACAATCAAAATATGGAATAATTTCATCACCCCAGAAAGTTTCTTTATGCCTCTTCCTGGTCAAACTCCTACCATCCTCAACCCAGGAAACCTCTATCTGCTTTCTTCCTAATAGTTGCGATTAGACTTTCTAGAATTTCCTATATAAATGGAATTATATAATATGTACTATTAAGGGGGGTGGGGGGAGCCGAACTCTGTAAGGTAATTTAAAAGAGATTTACTCTGAGCCAAATTTGAGGACCATGATCCAGAGCCACGCCCAAGAAGCCTTCAGCAAGTGGACTCGCTGTGGCTGGATTACAGTTTGGTTTTATACATTTCAGGGAGACAGGGGTTACAGGTAAAGTCATAAATCAGTATATGGGAGGCATACATTGGTTTGGCCCAAAAAGGTGGACCATCCTGAAGGCGGGGGAGGCTTACAGGTTATAGGTGGGTTTAAAGATTCTTTGACTTGTAATTGGTTAAAGACATGAAGCTTTGTCTAAAGGCTTGGAATGTTTTAATATAAGGAGCTGTTTATCAGAGATAAGCCACTGGACAGAGATTTGTTGTGTAAATTGAGGACCTGCAGGTTTGTCTTGCATACCCTTAGGCCTGTTAATGGGTTACAAAGCATGTCCCCAAGAAGAGAGGGGGGCATGATGGGGCATGTCTGACCTCTCTCTTCCTGGCAGGCAATTTAGTTTTAAGATATTCCTTTGGCCATGAGGGGGTCCAGTCAGTCAGCCAGTGGAGGGTGAGCCTTAAAATTTTATTTTAGTTCACAGTACTCTTTTGTGTCAGGATCTTCTGATAAACAAAATGTTTTAGTGATTGATCTATGTTGCAGCATGTATCAATAGTTTCTGAGCACTGTCACTTTGTATGACTATGTCACAATTTGTTTATACATTCACCTATCAATGAACTCTTGGATTGGATCCAGCTTTTGGCTGTTATGAATAAAGCAGCTATAAACATTATGAGTGATGTCCGTTTGGCTCCAAATCTTAATTGTGGTGGGGATTACATGACTACATATGTTTCTCAAATCTCATATAACTGAATACCTAAACAGGATGATTTTTAGTGAGTGTAAAATGCACTTCAATAAACCTGATTTTAATAATATGTGTATATGCACATGTGTCTGCCTGTGTATTTCAAATACAAATTTGAGTGAAGTACATTAAGGTAAAAATAGGCCGAGCACAGTGGCTCACGCTTGTAATCCTAGCACTCTGGGAGGCCGAGGCGGGTGAATCCTTTGAGCTCAGGAATTCGAGGCCAGCCTGAGGAAGAGTCTCTACTGAAAAAAAAAAAATAGAAAGAAATTAGCTGGACAACTAAAAATATATATAGAAAAAATTAGCCAGGCATGGTGGCACATGCCTGTTGTCCCAGCTACTCAGGAGGCTGAGGCAGTAGGATCGCTTGAGCCCACGAGTTTGAGGTTGCTGTGAGCTAGGCTGACGCCACAGCACTCTAGCCCAGGCACCAGAGCCAGACTCTGTCTCAAAAAAAAAAGGTAAAAATAGTTGCTACTAAATTAAGAAACTTACGGGGCAGAAATGTACTTGGAATTGGTTGCAATACATACATTTAATAATTGATAATTGTGTACAAAAACAGAAGTTGCAGTTGTCAAAATTTATAAATATCTATATTACCTACCTATCCAGAATAATGGACCACACAATTTTTGTTACAAAGCCAATGTTGACTACAGTAACATTCAAAAACGTCAGCAGGGGCTTCAAGATGGCTGACTTGAGGCATCTCATGTTCACCTCCTCCACTAAGAAGAACTAAAATAGTAAGTAGATAATCACACTTTGAATAGATTATGCAAGAGAGAACACTGGAATTCAACAGAAAAGTGACATGACCTACAGCAAGGAAGGAGAGGGAAACAAGGCAACCTTCTTGGCTGGGATCAGGTGAGAGCTGAGAGAGACTTCCCAACACAGGGAAAAGGTAAGTTAGAGACCACCAGTGGTCCACATTCCCACTGTGGACGCCTACAATTCTAGCCATGGGAGAGTCTCTAAACCCTTACAAGCCCTGAAACATGGAGAGCTTTCTGGAGACTGCACAATGGCATTGCTCCAGAGAGGGAGCTTGTGCTGGGTTACATACTCCCTCCAATCCTAAGCAGCTAACAGCAAGGCACCATTTTGGGAGCCCAGCCCACAACAGACTGCACATTATGCTGGGGCCCAGCAGTGACAGGGCTGAAGCATGAGCAAGGCACAAGCTGCTGCTGCCAACGCTGAGGCACAAGCAGGAAGTGGGTTCCCTACCTGCTGGACTAGGTTGCTGCCATTGAAGGCATCCCTATCTTCCCAGGTGGCAGGGTCACAGCACAGCCACTGCCCTCCTCCACGCAAGTATTCCACAGGGGGCCTGGGGATTGCCCCACTCCTGCCTACTGCACAAATGCCTGCACACACCATCAGGAAGCCTGAGTACAAGCCTACCCAGCCCAGCTTCGTTACCTACATCAAATGCCATAGAACTTAGTCTCTGGGCATGGGCATTTTCTAGATCAGTCCACCACCATTGGCACCTGAGCACTCCTCCTGGGCACCTGAGGTTGGGCCTACCTACTTTGCTGCTACCACCTCAGCTGGCACCTACCTGCAGGCCTGGAGACTGGCCCACTCAGCCCATCACAGCCACCACCAACATACATGCATTCCACTGAGGACCCACAGGTTTGTCTCATCACTGATACTGCCATTATGTACACCACACTGGCTGCCCAAGGGCCTGAGAACACATCTACCCACTCAGCCTGCTACTGGCACTACTGGCAGATAAGCAAGCCACCTGGATGTCCATAAATCAGCCAGCTAGGACCCACTGGCTCCAGTGCCAGAATATGCCACCCTGGGGCCCAAGGACAGGCACACTCAGGCCACCACTGGTACCACTGGCACCCCAGTCTCCAGCAAAACTTCACTACAGTTTCCACTAATAACGGCATACTAAGCCATCAAGAAAATCACAGATACCACTGATATCACAGATATCACTGATACTACTGATGCTATTTACAGCCAAAGAAATCATACAGAGATCACACTGCTGCACACACACAGAATCTAAGCCAAAGTGCCCTACCCAACCAACACCATAGATACATCTTCAGGTAAAAGTCCTTGTCTATGAGAGTAAATTCAAAAAGTTGGAAGAAGCAACTGTTACACCAGATGTGCAAATACCGACATAAGGACACAGGAGACATGAAGAACCAAGGAAATATGACACCTCCAAAGGAACACAATAACTTTTCAGCAACAGATCTCAATCAAAAAGAAAATCAAAAACCCCAGAAAAAGAATTCAAATTATTGAGTCTCAAGAAGCTCAGTGACATACAAGAGCATTCTGAAAGACAGTGCAAAGAAAGCAGAAAAACAATTCAGGATATGAATGAGAAATTTACCAAAGAGATACGTATTATTAAAAAGAATCAAACAGAAATTCTGGAACTGAAAAATTCATTGAATAAGTACAAAATATATTCTCAAGCTTCAACAATAAACCAGATCAAGCAGAAGAAAGAGTCTCAGAACTCGAAAACACATTTTTTGAAGTAACTCAGTCAGACAAAAGCGAAGAAAAAATAATTTAAAAGATTAAGCAAAGTCTTCATGACATATGGGACAATGAAAAGCAATCCATATGAGAATTGTTGGGATCCAAGAATTCAAAGAGAGAATAGAAGGGTTAGAAAACCTATTTCATGAAAGTATAGATGAAATTTTCCAATTCTAGCAAGAGATTTAGACATCCAGATATAGGAGGTTCAGAGATCCCCAAACAGATACAATGCAAAAAGGTCTTCTCTACAGCACATTATAGTCAAACTGTATAAAGTCACAAAGAGAGAATTCCAAAACAGCAAGAGAAAAGACTCTATTAACAGTTACCTATAAAGGAACCCCCATCAGACTAACAGCAAATTTTTCACCAGAAACCTTATCGTCCAGGAGAAAATAGTATTCAAAGTGATGAAATTAAAAAAAAAAAAAAAAAAAAAATCCCTGCCAACCAAGGATACTATACCCAGCAAAATTACCCTTCATAAATGAAAGAGAAATAAAGTCTTTCATAGACAAGGAAACCTTGAACGTACTGATTGCCACTAGATGGCCCAAAAAGAAATATTCAAAGGACTCCTGCACTTGGAAAAAGAAGGACAACATTTGCCATCATGAAACACAAGAAACTATAAAACTCATTGGTTAAGGAAACATACAAATGAGGAAGAGAAAGAAATCAAATGGCAGCACTACCAAAAATCACCAATCCATAATGACAAATAATAAGAGAAAAAAAGAATGGAATAAAGAATATACAAAACAAGTAGAAAACAATTAACAATATGAAAGTAGAGGGATGGAAAAAGATATTCCACACAAATAGAAACCAAAAGAAGGCAGAAGTAACTACACTTATATCAGATAAAACAGATTTTAAATCAAAAACAGTAAGAAAAAGACAAAGAAGGTCATTATATGATGATAAAGGGACTGGTCCAGCAAGAAGATATAACAATTTTACGTATATTTGCACCCAATATCAGAGCATCCAGATAAATAAAGCAAACATTATTAGACTTAATAATGCTTTTAAACTGGACTTTAGGTGAAACGGACCTAACAGACATTTACAGAGTATTTTACCCAACATAGGCAGAATACATATTCTTCTCACCAGCACATGGAACATTCTCCAGGATAGATCATATGTTAGGCCAAAAAACAATTTCCAACAAATTTTAAATAATTGAAATTATATCAAGTATCTTCTCAGATCACAGTGGAATAAAACTAGTAATCAATACTTGGAGGAACTTTGGAAACTATACAAATACATGGAAATTAAACAACATGATCTGTATGACCATTGGGTCCATGAAGAAATTAAGATGAATAGCAAAAAAATTTCCTGAAACAAGTGAAAATGGAGACACAACACGCCAACACCTGTGGGATATTTTGCCATTATATAATTGTACTTTGGATATACTTTATAATGGAACAGAATGAAATTGAGAAGTCCAATAATTTTGCTGCAGTTAAGTTTCATAAAATATTCTTATAAATTCTAAGGACAAATTATCTGAGAAATTTTCTCTTAAAAAAATTTTGTTAGGCCGGACGCGGTGGCTCACACCTGTAATCCTAGCACTCTGGGAGGTCGAGGCGGGTGGATCGCTTGAGGTCAGGAATTCGAGACCAGCCTGAGCAAGAGCAAGACCCTGTCTCTACTAAAAATAGAAAGAAATTATCTGGACAACTAAAATATATATATAGAAAAAAAAATTAGCCAGGCATGGTGGCACATGCCTGTAGTCCCAGCTACTCGGAAGGCTGAGGCAGTAGGATCGCTTAAGCCCAGGCTGACGCCATGGCACTCACTCTAGCCCGGACAACAGAGTGAGACTCTGTCTCAAAAAACAACAACAACAACAAAAAAAAACTTTGTTAATAAAAAATGCTATGACTGGAGGTTAAAAAAACCTTTGCTTCTGAAAATATTTGAGCTAAAACTATTTCACAAGTCAATACAAAAGAAATAAAATTGAGAATATCCTCCATTTAGCAGAATTTGCTCTGAACTTCCCAGGTACCTCAGAATCAGTAGAGAAAGTATTTTCACTATTAAAAATATTATGGGATAGAAGAACAAAATTGTAGGACTTACTGTAAAGATACAGAAATCAAGAGACTATGTTATTGACATGTATATATACACATATACATGAAAAATATATACATTCTATATATATATATTCCATATATAGAAAGAATATAGATGTGGAACATAGATCAAATATAGATATGAAACAGAATAGAAAGACAGAAATAGAAGTACACACATATATGGCCAATTGATTTTCAACAAAGATGCCAAGGTAGTCCATGGGGAAGGAATAATATTTTCAACGAATGATACTGGAAGAACTGGACATTCAGAGGTGCTATAGTTTGAATATGGTTGATCTGTTCCCCAAAAACCTCATGTTGAAATTTGATCCCCAGTATTGGAGGTGGGGCCTAATGGGAGGTGTTTGGGTCATAGAGGTGGATCCCTCATGAATAGTTTAATGCCATCCCTCAGGAGTGAGTGAGTGCTCACTCTTACTAGTTCTTCAGAGAGCTGGATAATAAGATCCTAGTACTGCCACCCTCTCTCTCTCCTGCTTCCTCTCTTGCCATGTGATCTCTATACACTCTGGCTTCCCTTTGCCTTCTGCCATGAGTGGAAGAAGCCTGAGGTCCTCACCAGATGCCCAATCTGGAACCTTCTAGATATCCAGAATTGTGAGCCAAATAAACCTTTTTTTTAAAATAAATTACCCTCAGGTAAAATAGCCTCAGGTATTCCTGTACAGAAACACAGAAAAGATGAAGAAAAGAAGGAAAAAAATGATCATTAACCCTTAATTTACATTACACAGAACTTAACTTGAAATGAGTCATAGAATTAAATGTAAGTGTTAAAAGGTTTAAAAACTTAGAAGAAGATATAGGAGAAAATATTTGTGACCTTGTGATAGGTAAAGATTTCTTAGATGGTACATTAAATGCATGAACCCTAAAAGAAAAAAATTGATGAATCAATTATCAAAATTCAAATTTTTATCTCTGAAAAATACAAGTAAGAAAATGAAAGACAAGTCACAGTCTGAGAGAAAATACTTGCAATACATACATATGACAAAGGATTTGCATTCAAAATCCCTACAATTTACTAAGTCAAAGAAGCCATTTTAAAAACTGAGCTAAAAGCTGGGTGCAGTGGTGTGTACTTGTAGTCCCAGAGCTACTTGGGAGACTAAGGTGGGAGGAACACTTGATGCCAGGAGTTCAAGCCTGTAATGTGCTATGATCACAGCTGTGAATAGCTACTGTACTCCTTCCTGGGCAACATAGCAAGTCCTCATCTCTAAAAAAAAAAAAATCCTGAGCAAAAGATTTGAGAAGACACTTTACAAAAGAAAATATATGGGCCGGGCGCGGTGGCTCACGCCTGTAATCCTAGCACTCTGGGAGGCCGAGGTGGGTGGATCGCTCGAGGTCAGGAGTTCAAGACCAGCCTGAGCAAGAGTGAGACCCCGTCTCTACTAAAAATAGAAAGAAATTATATGGACAACTAAAATATATATATACAAAAAAATTAGCCAGGCATGGTGGCACATGCCTGTAGTCCCAGCTACTCGGGAGGCTGAGGCAGGAGGATCCCTTAAGCCCAGGAGTTTGAGGTTGCTGTGAGCTAGACTGACGCCACGGCACTCACTCTAGCCCGGGCAACAGAGTGAGACTCTGTCTCAAAAAAAAAAAAAAAAAGAAAATATATGAATGGCAAAAAAAAAAAAAAAAAATCCAAACAACAAAAAACGCTGAACAAATACCCATTATCTTAAATCAACAGGGAAATGAGAATTAAAACCACAATAATATTACATTGCCCATCCATTAGAGTGGCTAAAAATACAAAGACTGACACAATCAAATGTTGGGGAGAATGCGAAACAACTGGGACTTATAGATGGCTGATGGGAGTGAAAATGTTATGGCCATTTTGGAAGACAGTTTAGTAGATTCTAAAAGGTTAGGCATGCAGTATAAACCAGAAATTCCACTCCTAGATATTTATCCAAAGGAAATTAAAACATATCCACATAAGAACTTGACCCAGATAGTTACAGCAACATTATTTATAATTGCCCCAAACTGTATCCAACCCAACTGTCCATCAATAGGTGAACGGGTAAACAAATTTTTTATAGCTAGGTAGTATTTCATTGGACAGATGCACCCTAATTTTTTTCCATTCATTAGCTGATGGACATTTCGGTTGTTTCCAATTTGGGGCAATTATAAGTAAAGCCACTATAAATATTCATGCAGAAGTCTTTGTATGGACATTTTTTACATTTCTCTTGGGTAAACACCTAAGAATGAGATTTCTGGATTGTATGTTAACAGTACAATTAACTTTATGAGAACTTGCCAAACTGTTTTCCAAAATGTCTGTACTATTTGCATACCCATCAGCAATCTATGGGAGTCCCAATTGCTCTGTCCCCTAGCCTGCATTTGATATTCTCTCTCTCTTTTATTTTAATTTTAGCTTTTCTTATCGGTGTTGTTATGAACTCAGTTGTGTCCCCCGTTTCATATGTTGAAGCCCTAACCCTCATTATTACTGTATTTAGAGATAAGGCTGTTAAAGAGTTAATTCAGGTTAAATGAGGTCATACAGGTAGGGCTGTAATCCAATAGAACTGGTGTCCTTGAAAGAAGAAGAGACACCAGGAGTACATGTGCACAGAGGCAAAGCTATGTGAGGAGCCAGCGAGAAGACACCACCTGCAAGTGAGGAAGAGAGGCCTTACCAGAAACCAACCTTGCTGGCACCTTGATCTTGGACTTCCAGCCTCCATAACGGTGAGAAACTAAATTCCTATAGTTTAGGCAACCCAGTTTGTGGTATTCTGCTATGGCAGCCCAGGCAGATTAATACATGTTGTATAGTGGTATCTCATGGTGCTTTTAATTTGCATTTCTCTAGTGACTAATGATACTGAACATCTCTCTTTGGCTTATTTTCCATCTTCAGCTCTTTTTGTGAAGTGTCTGCACAAAATTATGAACATTGGACAACAAAATCAACTCTAAGTACATTTATGCTCCACAGATTTCTTAATTTGTTAGGATCATTGTTTTTACTGTAATGCTATGACTCACCAGTACTTCTGTTTGAATAATCTTTGCAAAAATTGTTTCAATGCCAAAAGATGCTTAAGTGGAATTTACAATAGCCTTTGCAATAATGTTAGATACTTCATCTTAGACAGAATAATGATCTTCCAAAAAATTTGTTTGCACGCCATGAATTGGATGAAAAGCTCTATTATTGAAATTAACTGATTTTCTATTTTAAGCATCTGATAACAGTGGCATAGGCATCTTTTAACTGGTTGCAAAGCCTTTCCTTCTGCTAATGGAACCAACACCTTAACAGCTATTGCTACACTTTTCATAAGTGCACAAAAAAGTTTCCATAAAAATGAGCAAAATAAATTGAAACAGTCATTTGATCTAATCCAAAATTATGCTTCACAAAGTGATATGTAAATGGGCTTTCTACATCTGCACATGTTAGATTTTTGTCTCTAGGCACGGTCTTTTAAAAATAAGTATTCATTTTTAAGGCAGATGCCAATGCTTCTTTAACTGATTTGTGTCTTCTGGATTTTCAGTGGTCTATGATATCGCTATGGTCCCCATGGTAGATGTAAATAGTGACAAATATGTTGTGCAAGTAACACTTCCATCATCATTCTTTTTAAGAAACAGAAACACAGTAATTTTTCATTAAATATGTATGATATGGGTTGAATTCTGACCCCCTCCCATTCATATGTTGACGTCCTAGCCCCCAGTACCTCGGAATATGAACTTATTTGGGAATAGGGTGATTGCAGATTTAATTAGTTAAGATGAGGTCATATTGGAGTGGGGTGCACCCCTAATCCAATGTGATGGTATTCTTATAAAAAGGGGGAAATTTGGACACAGACATGTGCACAAGGGAAATGCTATGTGAAGATAAAAGCAGAGATTGGGGTGTTACTTCTACAAGCCAGAGAACACCAAAGATTGCCAGCAATCCACCAGAAGCTAGGAGAGAGGCATGGAACAGATTCTCTCTCACAGCCCTCAGGAGGAACCAATACCAATGACACCCTGATCTTAGGAATTCTAGCCTCCAGAACTATGAGACAATAATTTTCTGTTGTTTAAGCCACCCACTTTATGGGTACTTTGTTATGGTGTCCTTAGCAGAGTAATACAATATACATCTATTTTTTTTAATTCATTGTTGCTAAAAGGGTTTACTGCAAAATAAAACATATTACTGAACAATAATGTAAATAAATAATTATATATGGGAATCATGCAATAAATGACAAAACTACTGTAGCAAAAACTCTCATACTTCTCAGTATGCTCTATAGCAGTACTATGCTGCCTCTATTCCCTGCACATACTTCATGGACTTCTAACCAACGATTTCTCATGTGTCTCACTCATGATCAGGGACAGGTAGCCTGGTCGATATGTGCATCTTGCAGGCTGAAGCACAGGCCGGGCACAGGTCATAGCACAACTGGCTGATAAACTAAGTGGCTGGAGGGAACAGCTGTGTTAACTACTTCTCTCATTGCCACCTGAGACCACATTCGGTTGACCCTAGCTACTCATGTCTTTTTAAAGTACACCTTTTTAAATCAGCAAGTTCCCTGAATGCTAGCTTCAAAACGAAGTGTTAGTTATTCTATATCTGGAAAGGGTTGGGAAAAGAGACAAGTTGTCACTGATTATATTTAAGATTTAGCATGAGTTTAGCTGAGGACTCTGTTTAGTGCACACACATCTCACGCACTACTAGCAGAGACCATGACAGAAGCTGGAAGTATAAAGTGGAGGCTTACCAAAAATATCTATTGAATTATAACACTTCATTTACAATGATAATAATACTTCATTTAAAAAGAAAAATCCAGGAAGATGCTAAAGTGAATGGAATGCCCAGTCAATGAGCACAAATAGTAAGTGTTCTGGGAGAAGTAGGCTATATGGTCGCCTATTTCATAAGCCTTTGTGGTAGATTATTTCTGTAATGGCCCCAGACAAATCATGCTAGCTTGTATCCACACCAGTGGTATACCTAGAACATTTGACACACAGAGTAATTTTTTTAAAAACCAAAATTGATGGCCGGGCGTTGTGGCTCACGCCTGTAATCCTAGCACTCTGGGAGGCCGAGGCGGGTGGATCGCTCGAGGTCAAGAGTTCGAGACCAGCCTGAGCAAGAGCGAGACCCTGTCTCTACTAAAAATAGAAAGAAATTATCTGGCCAACTAAAAAAATATACATAGAAAAAATTAGCCGGGCATGGTGGCGCATGCCTGTAGTCCCAGCTACTCAGGGGGCTGAGGCAGGAGAATTGCTTGAGCCCAGGAGTTTGAGGTTGCTGTGAGCTAGGCTGACACCATGGCACTCACTCTAGCCTGGGCAACAAAGTGAGTCTCTGCCTCAAAAAAAAAAAAAAACAAAAAAAACAAAAATTGATTGGTTATATAAAATAAACCATCATTCTTTCCAGCTTCTATATAGGTATGGGTCTCCTGTTATTGATTTTACCTAAAGTACAGCAAGCTTTTCTAATTATAGGCTCAGTTGGTTGTCGTTTTTCATTTTCTTTTTTTCTTAGCAATGTTTTCCTCAATTATATCTTTGATTATTGTTTCTGTTCCAGTTGTTCTCATTTGCTCTATAGGCAATCCTGTAACTATCAGACTGTAGTTTTATTCACCATCCTCCATCCTTATTATCATCTTTCTCATTATTTTGATCTGTTTTTGTCTTCTTCCTCCCTCTGGGAGTTTTCCAAATCTGGCTTCTCCATCACAGATCCCATTTTTCTTGGTATCAATTCTATTTTTAACTACTTCCAAGTAGATTCACAAATAAAAGATACTTAGGTCCCACCTCCAAAGATTCCAATTTAATAGTCTGGAGTATGGTTTTTTAAAAATTGTGGTAAAATATACATGACATAAAATTTGCCATTTTAACTTCTTTTAAGTGTACAATTCAGTGGCATTAAGTATATTCACATTGTTGACAACCATCACCAACATCTATCTCCAATATTTTTTCATCTTCCAAGCAGACAGATAATTTTTAACACCTCCCTCTTCAACATGACAAAATGATCCTCAAAAATAATCATGAAATAAAATTAATCATAGTAACGGCCAGAAGAGAAACATAGTAAAAATTTTCCTCTATTCAACTTGTATATAGTCATGCCAGTAAAAAATAAAGAAAAAATATATAATTAAAAAGCATAACTAACGTTGACTCAAGCTGTACAAAAGCAAGACATATAACCAAAACATTTGTACCCCTGTAATACGCTAAAATAAAAAAATTAAAAAATAAAATTTCACTGGAGCCTCATGTATCAAGATTTAGTGCAGTCTTGCAGATAAAATGGCATTGTAAAAAAAGCACAACTATTTGTTTAATGGTTTTTATACCTACCTGTTTGAACTTTGATCCTTTGATTATGTTTAGAGGTAATACTATGTAATTAATTACCTAATAACTGAATATTGATAACACTGAAATGTCTACAAAAGGGGTAATTTACACAACTACTAAATAGTGTCATGAAACATCATCATTAATGTTTCTTTTCTCAATTTGTTCTTTAGCTTTAAAACAAGAGGTAATAATTTTAAAAGAATATACTTTAATATTAAAGATGTTCAAATTCAATAAAATAGTTCATGTATAAATCGAAACTTATACTTGTCAAATAAAAATACTTTATCTCACAACACTGTTCCACTCTAATTTTAAACAAATAAAAATTCCAAGTGGACACATAGAATGACAAAATTGAAGTAACAAGTACTGTTCCTTCATCTTTACCATCACTTTGCTATCATTTCTTATTTAGAATCTATTGTAAAAACTCAGGAATAGGTAGTGCCACAGGGACTGGAGACAGGAACTGGGATCCAAAGGGTCTCAAATTATTCATAAATGTTACAAATTTAATCTTGAAACCAACACAGGCAAATGAGTCTATGTGTGTTGGAGGTGACTATATAATTGGAAGTTCTCTGAACTAGCTACTATGTAGAATAAAATGCTTATTTAAAAAGTAATAAAAATGTGATAAATTCAAACATATATATATTATTAAAAAAGAGTGTCTACAACAATTGTTTATTTATTTATTTTTTTTTTTGAGACAGAGTCTCACTTTGTTGCCCGGGCTAGAGTGAGTGCCGTGGCGTCAGTCTAGCTCACAGCAACCTCAAACTCCTGGGCTTAAGCAATCCTACTGCCTCAGCCTCCCGAGTAGCTGGGACTACAGGCATGCGCCACCATGCCCGGCTAATTTTTTTGTATATATATATTTTAGTTGTCCATATAATTTCTTTCTATTTTTGGTAGAGACGGAGTCTCGCTCTTGCTCAGGCTGGTCTCGAACTCCTGACCTCAAGCGATCCACCCGCCTCGGCCTCCCAGAGTGCTAGGATTACAGGCGTGAGCCACCGCGCCTGGCCTACAACAATTGTTTAGAACTTAAACCAACAAAAGAATTTTTCAGGGAGGAGAATGTTATTGCCATTGTTTAAAATCACTGGCTTATGGTACCAATAAAAATCAAAACCATCTTTTAGTAGGTTTTAGTATTGTTTCAAAATGCTCAAGGGACAATATGTCCCCTTAGTGCCTGCTCCCAGGGTAGACTGCTCCCACTGTCCCACCCTTGGCACACCACTGATCACACCTTGTGTTGCCACCTCCCACATTGACTCCAGGCTTGGCCCTGTGATTTGTTTTGCCCTCTCTTACAGCCTTGAGATTGCCATGTGAAGAAGCCGGAGCTAGTCTGCTTCAGGCTGGAGGCATGTGGCCCAACCAACAGCAGCACTAACCATCAGACGTGTGAGTTCCCCCTAGACAATCTAGCCCAAGTCAAGCTACCATACAGTTTCAGCCACATGAGTCACTGCAGGCAAGACCCCTAGAAGAATCTCTCGCTTAAGTCCAGCCTATCTTTCCCTGATCCATGAAATTATGAACAAATAAAATGGATGTTGTTTTAAGGCACTAAATGTTGAGGTTGATTTCTAGGCAGCAATAGATAATTAACATACCATTGTAAGAATTTTGGCTTTTATTCTGAGTGAGAAGGGAAGACATTAGGTTTTTCAGCCAAAGAGTGACATGATCTGACCTTTCAAGAGGATTACTTTGGTTGCTAAGTTGGGAAAGGAAAAAAAAAAAAAAAACCATAAGTAGCCAAGGGAAGAAATAGGGAAACCATTTAGGAAGGTGATGCAATAAGCTAGAAAAGATATAGTGGTGGCACTTAGGTAGGAACAGTTCAGATGATGAGAAATGGTCAGAATCTGGATTCTGAATCTACAAGTTTCATTGACAGATTGAATGTAAAGTACGGAAGAAAGAAAGAAAGAATCAAGAATGGCTCAAATATTTTTTGCCTGAGTAACTGCTCAGATGATGAGATCATTAAATGACATGTGAAAGAATGCAAAAATAGCAAGCTGGGGGAGGACAGAAACATTAGGAATTCTGTTTGGGAATATTAACTTTGAAATCCCTATAGACATCCGATCTACAGCACAATGGTTTATGCTGGAGATATAAATTTAGGATTTGTGAGCATATAAATAGTATTAAAAGCCATGAAACTAGATGGAATTTTCTATACATTGAGAGTGAATTATGACTAAGTCTTGGGACATTGTTCAGAGCAACTGTTCTCAAATTATGTTCTGTGGTCCCATGAGGTTCCCTGAGACCCTTTCATGGAATCCTGGAGGTCAAAACTATTTTCTTAATAATACAAAAGACTTTATCTGCCTTTTTTTTTTTTTTTTGACTGTGTTGACAATTGCACTGAACATGCAAAAACAATGGCAGGTAAAACTGCAGTCACTTTACCACAAATCAAGACAGTGGTACCAAACTCTATTAGAAGTCATTGTATTTTTCACCACTACTGCTTTTGTAACAAAAAATAAATAAATAAATAAATTAAAAATGCCACTTTCACTTAATAATGCCCCTGAGGAGAAAGTAAACATTACTGATTTTACAAATTTTGACCCTTCAGTACACATCTATTTAACATTCTGTGTGATGACATTGAACGTCCTCGTAAAGCACTTCTGGTACAAACCAAAGTACTTTGGTTGTCTCTTTGGTTGTCTTGCGCCATTGTTTGAATTGTAGGCTGAATTGCCTTTTTTTCCCCCCATGGAACACAATTTTTACTTGAAAAAACAACTAACAGAAAAATTAGGCTTATTCAAATTTGGGATTTTGGCAGACATTTTCTTGAAAGTAAACCAAGTGAAAGAAAAACAACTGGCAGCATTTGTTGCCAGTGATAAAATTCGAGCTTTCAAGCAAAAATTAAAATTTTGGAAAATTTGTATCTGCCTCTGAGAGCTTGACAGCTTCCCAATACTTGTCTAATGAGATCGGTGGTGATACTAGCAAATGTGATTTTTCGATATTATATAATGTGACGTGTCAACATTTTCCAAATGACCAATGCATAATGTTATAAAATCATGCATGGATAAAAGAGCCATTCCAAGTGCAGGATAAACAATAGATTTTAATGTAACTGAGTAGAAAAACTACATTGATAATGTTTCAAATTGCACTTTGTAATTAATCTTCAAAAAACTATCACTTGGAGTTCAGGTGCAGAATCAAAGGAGAATATTCACAGTCATTTCAAAAGGCTCTTAAAGTACTCCTCCCTTTTCCAAATATATTGTCTGAATGAAGTCAGGTTTTCTTCATGCGCTTCAATCCAAACAACATATTACAATAGATTGAATTAGAAGCAGAAGTGAGACTCCAGCTGTCTTCTATTAAATTAGACTGGGAGTGGGAAAACTTTTTCTATAAAAGTTTAGATAGTTGATATTTTGGGATTTGTATGCCATATGGTCTCTGTCACAAATATGCGACTCTTCCATTGTAGGGAGAAAGCTGCCATAAACAATATGTAAGTTAATGAGCATGGCTGTGTTCCAATAAAACTTTATTTACAAAAATAAGCAGTGTGCTGAATTTGTCCTGTGGGCTGTAGTTTGCAGACCTGGATCCCTAAACTAGACAGTAAAGAGATTTTCAAAAATATAAAACATGCCAGTCTTCTTACTAATTTGTTTTGAAAAATATTGTTCTTTTCCTTAAAATGGTATTTATGTTTTGAAAATGTAGCTATTTTTTGATTAAAATGGTTAACAGGTGTAAGTTTGTAATCATTATTTTTAAAGAAATTAATCAATAATTTTTTATTTTATTTTATTTATTTATTTTTTTTTTTGTTGAGACAGAGTCTCACTTTGTTGCCCAGGCTAGAGTGAGTGCCGTGGCGTCAGCTTAGCTCACAGCAACCTCAGACTCCTCGGCTTAAGCGATCCTACTGCCTCAGCCTCCCGAGTAGCTGGGACTACAGGCATGCGCCACTATGCCCGGCTAATTTTTTCTATATAGATTTTTAGTTGTCCATATAATGTCTTTCTATTTTTTAGTAGAGACGGGGTCTCGCTCAGGCTGGTCTCGAACTCCTGACCTTGAGCAATCCACCCGCCTCGGCCTCCCAGAGTGCTAGGATTACAGGCGTGAGCCACCGCGCCCGGCCTAATCAATAATTTTTTAAAGTCTCAATTTTAATTTCTAATACTGTAAATATTGATAGATAAGATAAATCTAATCAGATTGAAGAGCCAATCCCAAACCCCCAAGACCAATTCAGAAAGCTCATTTTTAAAATTCTGTTCCTCTAGAACCATTCTTGTTTCCAAAATATGCATTAGTTAAGGTTTCCCAGAGAAATGAAATGAATAGGATATATAGATATAGATACACAAGAGGGGATTTATTATGGGAATAGGTTCACAAGATTATGGAGGCCAAGAAGTAGTATGATATGCTCTTTGCAAGCTGGAGAACCAAGAAAGCTGACAGTGTAATTCCGTCTGAATCTGAAGGTCTGAGCCAGGAGAACCCATGGTATAGCTCTCAGCCAAAAGTCCTGAAAACCAGGGTGGGCTGGCAGTGGGATGCAGGGATAGCTGATGTAAGCCCTGAGAACCTGGAACTCTAATGTCCCAGGGCAGAAGATGGATGTCCCAGCTACGGAAGAGAGAGTGAAACTCACCCTTGCCTTGTGTTTTTGTTCTATCTGGGCCCTCCAGTGATCGGGTGATGTCCACCCACATTGGTGAGGGTGGATTATCTTTACTCAGTCTACTGATTCAAATGCTAATCTATTCTGGAAACACCCTCGCAGACACACCGAGAAATAATGCTTTACCAAATAAGCTATTTGGGTATCCCTTAACCCAGTCAAGTTGACACAGAAAATTAACCATCGCAACACTGGTTGAAGAATTTGCTTTAAATGAGTGAAAAGTTCCCACTTTTGCTGAAATAAGAGGTAGTAAACAAAGGCAACTGTAGGCAAATTTGTAAATGCAATAGCAGGAAACTGAGGGAGTGTCAATCTGATGGCTTCTATTTTTACTTTGAAGTAGGAGTGAGGCATCTGTTGAGAAGAGGGGGTGAAGTATTTGGAGGCTTAGAACAGTGAAAGGCGGAGGAAAAAAGGAGAGAGAGCTGACTAGGAACATTAAGGGTTTCCAGGTAATGTTGATTTTCCAGGTGGGGCTAGAAATAATGAATGTATTATGGCACCAATCTATATAATTGATGGATTTTCTCTAGCAAATATTTAACAGCCCAGATGTTAGTACAGACAAAGTAGAAAATAAACCTGCTGGACCAGGGTTAGGCAAATTTTTTCTGTAAAGAGCCAGATAGTACTTATATAAGATAAAGTGAATGGAGGAAAAAAAAGAGCCAGATAGTACATATTTTAGGATTTGCAGGCTACATAGTTGCTATTCAACTCTGCCTTTGCAGTGTAAAATCAGCCATAGACAATATGTAAGCAAATGAGCATGGCTGTATTCCAATGAAATTTTATTTATTGACACTGAAATTTGAATTTAATTCAATATTCATGTCACAAAATATTACTCTTCCTCTGATATTTTTCAGTTGTTTAGAAGTGTAAAAAGATTTATTTTTTTGTAGGCTCTACAAAAATAGGTGGATTTGGTCTGTGGGGCCCAGACTTTGTGAACCTCTGCCCTAGACTATGCGGAAGACTCAAGAAAGGTGGACCTTTGGAGCTGATATACCCAGGGCTGAGCAAGGCTTGAAATTGTTTCCAGTTGGCCCCTTTAGAGGTGCTCCTGTGCAGTGTACAACATACTCCTATGTCTGTGAAGGTCCTTGCAGATTTGGGGGTCTATCATATGGTATGACAACAGGAAACAAAGCATGAAAAGTGAGGATATTGGCACACACAAAAAGGCTGAGGTGGTATGTCACTGCAGTGTAATCTGGATAGGGGCAGAAGGAAAGGTGGAAAGGTGCTGATAGACACCCAATTGAGGGAGTCAAGGACCATTAAATATTGATGTTATCAAGGAACTGATATAGTAGGAGTGACTAAGGGAAAAGTTGGAAGATTGAAGTCCTAGAGCAGTATGTTTGAGCTCCAGGTAGTAACAAGAAGCAATGTGTGGCTTATCCAGGGGTCAAAGTCTTTGATGAGAAAGAGGAAATGGCCATGTTGTCAATAAGTGACAGTACTCACAAAGATTAGGGGTTGATACAGCTGATCATGTGAACCATAAAGGAAACAAGGAGGGTGAAGGTGTAATGATCTGGAAACGGTTCGGGGACGAAGTCAAGATCCATCAGTTGCTCTATCCCATGCCTCACACTCTCTGGCCCTGTCCCTTCCAAAAATTAGCTCCCAACTTTTGCTCCTATGCTCCAAGGACTTACATTTATTGTGCAGTCAAACCTCTCTGCTAATGATAATCTGTATTTACAGCCGCTCTCCAGTGCTAGCATCACTGCCTCAGCTCCACCTCAGATCATCAGGCATTAGATTCTCATAAGGAGCGAGCAACCTAGATCCCCTCCATGTGCAGTTTACAGCAGGGTTCGCTCTCCTTTGAGAATGTAATGCCACTGCTGATCTGACAGGAGGTGGATCTCAGGTGGTGATACGAGTGATGGGGAGCTGCTGTAAAAACAGATGAAGCTTCACTCCCTCTCCCAGTGCTCACCCCCTGCTGTGCAGCCCGGTTCCTAACAGGAATACCAGTCCGTGGCCCCCGGGGTTGGGGACCACAGCCCTAGAGCATCCAGAAAGAATGCAGCCCTGATGACACCTTGATTTTGGACTTTCAATGCCCAGAACTGCAAGTTAATAAATCTATGTTGTTTAAAGTCACTACGTTTGTGGTAATTTGTTATAGCAGCAATGGGAAACTAATACACTTTCTCTTGAATGCCTTTCCTGATCTTCCCAAACTATGTTAGATGCTCTTCCCAAAGGTTCCCACAACTTCCTGTCCTGCATCTTTCCCGGCACTGGTCTTGCTGTGTTGCATTTCCTGGTTATGACCCATCTCTACCTCTAGACCGTAAGTTCCTCAGGCAGGGATCATGTTGTTCTTTTGTATCTCCAGAGCTTAACTTAAAGATATACAGCTGGAACTCAATGGGTATTTGTTGAGTGAATAAATGAATGTAATTTCTCAATCAAAGAGGGTTGAGATTGTGGGTTTATACTAACATTATGTGTAAAATGATGACTATTCAGTTTAAAATACAACCAATTTGTCTTCCTGTCAAGAAAAAATTAGGAAAGGCAGAGAACGGGCTTTTTCTAAATGTCTCATGAACACAGAAGAGGGGAGTGTTTTACCTTGACAACAAGAAACCTGCTTTCTTCAGATAAACAAAGGAAACAAGAAAGCAAGAGAGGCTGAAATAATTAAGAAATTTTGAAGTTTAATAAAGACTTCCAGGTTTTTTTACATAACAGGACGCTTACTTAGAATCGACGTATTTGCCTCGTGACAATGGTGAATTGAGTGTGACTGTGCTGGGCTGGCCACTATGGATTCAAACAGGAGCCAGGGTCACATGACACTTTATTCCTATTTTCCTTCTGTCATAAATTTTTATAATGCCCTATGTCAGTCCATTCAGCTGCTATAACAAAATACCACAAATTGGATGACTTGCAAACAACAAACATTAATTTCTCGCAGTCTGGAGGCTAGGAAATCTAAGATCAAGGCTCCAGCAGATTCAATGTTTGGTGAGGGCCCCATTCCTGGTTCACAGGGTGGTGCCTTCTCACCGTGTGCTCACGTGGTGACAGGGCAAGGCAAGGCTCTGGGGCCTCTTTTATCGGGCTACTGATTCTATTCAAGAGAGCTCCACCCTTATGACCTAATCACACCTCAAAGGCCCCACCTCTTAACACTATCACATTGGAGATTAGGTTTCAACACACGATTTGGGGGTGGGGAGGACACAAACATTCAGACCATAGCACCCTTGTTTCACAGTGTAGTTTCAGGATGCTGGTTCTCAAAGGAAGAGGTCAGCACAGAATCATCTGAGTTTCTCCTCCATTCTTTACCCTACCAGCTGTTCAGAAGTCTGGCACCATGTGGCTGGATTCTCTGCTCGGGGTATCACAAGGCTGAGACAAAGGTGTCAAACTGAATTCTTGTCTGGAAGCTCTGGCAAAAAAAATTTGTATTAGTGGTATAGTCGTCAGAATCAGTTCCTTGTAGTTGCTGGACAGAGGCCCCTGTTTCCTTGCTGGCTATTGGCCAGGAATTGTACTCAGCAACAAGATGCCACAATTGTTGCTTCACAACTCAGATGCTTGCTTTCATTTCAGGCTGGCTGGAGTACAGTTCTCAAACTTCCTCTTCTGTGAGCAGCCAGAAAAACTCTTTTTAAAGAGTTCATATTATTAGTTCAGGCCCACCCAGACAATCTCCCTATCTTAAATTCAACTCTGCCACATTACATAACGTAATCACAAGAGTTAGATTCATCATATTCACAGTCCCAGGGACCCACAGTCCCAACATGTACGTGGAAAATCTTGGGAGCCGTTTTAGATTTCCGCCCACCATACCACTCCCGGAGAAAGTTTATCAGAATGGGGGAGTGTATTTAAAAAACAAACAAACAAACAAAAAACTCCAAGGTTATTCTTAATACTTTTCTCCACACACCCACAGAAAACCACTCCTATAATGGAATCAAACTTCAACAACTCACAATCATATAATTAGTTTTATTTAGTGTGATTAATGTGATTAATTAGATTTTTCCAGCATGACTCTTTTTTTTTTTTTTTGAGACAGAGTCTCACTCTGTTCCCCAGGCTAGAGTGCCGTGGCGTCAGCCTAGCTCACAGCAACCTCAAACTCTTGGGCTTAAGCGATCCTTCTGCCTCAGCCTCCCAAGTAGCTGGGACTACAGGCATGTGCCACCATGCCCGGCTAATTTTTTTTCTATATATATTTTTAGCTGTCCATATAATTTCTTTCTATTTTTTTAGTAGAGATGGGGTCTCGCTCTTGCTCAGGCTGGTCTCGAACTCCTGAGCTCAAACGATCCGCCCATCTCGGCCTCCCAGAGTGCTAGCATTACAGGCGTGAGCCACCGCGCCCGGCCTCCAGCATGACTCTTAACTTCATTTGGTTACCTGGTGGCAGCAGGTATCTAGCCTGTGCAGGCCACCTCTGCTGGCCCATGAATTCAGGTATGTTAGCTAACTACTAAAACAACAACAATAAGATATTTTTAGGGGGAGCTAAAAATATCAGGTGATGGTTGTATAATTGTACTAGAGTTTCTCCACTGGAAGAAACTAGGTAAAAGGTACATGGGATCACTGTATATTATTTCTTATAGCTGCATGTGAGTCTAAATATTTCATCTCAAATTGAAAATTTAATTTTAAAAATATCCATTTTTTGGTGGCATATTAGATCGAGATGGCACATGTCAGTATCTGAAACCTAGACATTGCTTTTGCTCTTTCCAAAAAAAAAAAAAAAAAAGAAGCATGAATGGAAGCAGGATAAAAGCTTGAGGACAGGGAAGGGGCATTGGAATATCCTAAGTGAGGAATCTGGTAAGAGCTCAATGAAAGGTGAGCATAAGCTCCAGACAGGTTCTTCTGCAGTTAACTTGGAGGTTTCTAGGTTGGAATTTAGAGTATCAGAAATTCAAAGCTTTTTCTAAGTTTCCATTACATTATGCAGAATGATATTTTAAGCAAAAACATTGTGACTTTATAGCCACTTAAAAGAGAATGATTAAAAAAAGAAAAAGCCCCCCAGGAGCAAGACACTTATTTCCTCCTAGACACCGTTTCTGTGATTCCAGTCACCACCATGTGACCACAAAGGCTCATCAGTGTGTTCTCTGAAGCTAGGTTACATTCTGGGCAAGGTGAGAAGAGCAGTGAAATAAGCCTTTGTTCAGTAAATTGTGATTTCTGCTATAAAAGTATTTAAAATAACAATTATATTTTAGCTCGTTACATAACGAAACACTTAAGTAAAACTACCATATTCTATGATGAGCTTCAATTTCTAACTTACTTGTTTTATTTGACCCCCAGGTAATAACTTTCCAGGCAAGTTCCAGATGCTATCCATCAGCTATTTTTTCCTCTTTCTTAGTTCATATCTTGTTATAATTGAGATCATTGACTAAGGTGTCCTCACTCTGTTTATCCCTGCTTATTTTTCACAAAATTGTTAATCTTTAGAGAATATTCAAACCATTGTTTCTATTTCTGAGCCAAAAAAACAAAAGGTAGAGAAAGTTGTGGATGACAAGGATTTTTGAAACATTAAACTTTAACATGTGCCATGTGATAATCTCTCTTTATTTGGAAAAAAATGGATTTGGCACACCGTCATTAGAAGTTCAAGGTGCTCCAAAGCTAATGTGATTCCTGATACATAACTTTTAAAAATTATAGCAAGGTCTAGGGGAAAAAATATGCATGCAGAGTGCTTTTTGTCTTTAACCTTCCTCTACATCATAGGAGTTTTTGTATGCATGTAACATTCCATTAGGAATTAAAGGAAGCATGCCTCTTAAGGCCCTAAATACAAAAAAAAAAAAAAGGCAAAACAAAACATTTTAATTGCATGTCATTTTAGGCACCAAGACAGAAGGAGGTAACTTTGCAAGGAAAAAAGTGACTATGTTATGGTCATGAATCCTGACCATGGATAAACTTCTCAAACTTTGGGAACAATTAAGGCAAGAAATTTCAGCTCTCTTGGAATGCTGCCTGAGACCATCATGAGAGAGCCAATCTATCCTACCTCAGGATGACAGGTCACACAGAGGAGATCTAAGACCTTTGGCTGACAGCCAGAGCCAAACTGCCAGACTCGTAAGGCCATATTCCAGCCTAGTCAACTCTGCCTGTATGCAGCCACAAGAGTGGGCAAACCCAACGGAGGAACCCAAGCAACCCACAGACCTGTGAGCATAATAAATACTGTCGTTAAGTCACTAAGTTTTGGGGTGGTCAAAACAGGTCAAAATAGTTGGGGAAAACTTCGTGGAACTCAGCATGTACAAAACTGGACTCATTTTTCTTGACTTTGAGACTTCATTTTTTTCCAGTGGTAGTGCAACCATTTCTTCTTTTCTCTCTTTTGAAACAGAGGCATGTTTTCTTCTTCATCTTCTTTCTTTCCCTCCCTTATGTACAGTGTCTAAGTCTCACCAGTTCTTCCTGGATGATTTCCTTCTCAACTCTCCCTTCTATTAACACCGTCACCACATTCCTGCTACTTTAATAAGTGAAGTACAGCAATGATTCTTTGCTTTCTATCTTCAGCAGTTCAATTTATCCTGAGTGCTCATGTAACTGTCACGGTAGTAAAATTACTCTAATTATGCTTCTTTTCACTGTAAAATCCTTAAATGGCTTCCTTTGCCTACACAATAATATTCTTGCTCCTTTGCCTTATCTATTGAATCACCTCCCTGCCATGCATATTTCCAGGCATAACCTTTCTTCTAAGTTACCACTTTTCTCCACAAACTTCAGCCAAATTAGCCTAGTCATTGTTTCTAGACTATGCTATAAGCATTCTTCTTTTTTCTTTTTTTTTGAGACAGAGTCTTGCTTTGTTGCCTGGGCTAGAGTGAGTGCCATGGCATCAGCCTAGCTCACAGCAACCTCAAACTCCTGGGCTTAAGCGATCCTACTGCCTCAGCCTCCCAAGTAGCTGGTACTACAGGCATGCACCACCATGCCCGGCTAATTTTTTTTTTCTATATATATTTTAGTTGGCCAGATAATTTCTTTCTATTTTTAGTAGAGACGGGGTCTCACTCTTGCTCAGGCTGGTCTCGAACTCCTGACCTGGAGCGATCCACCTGCCTTGGCCTCCCAGAGTGCTAGGATTACAGGCGTGAGCCACCGCACCCGGCCCAAGCATTCTTCCTTTTTTTTTTTTTTTTTGAGACAGAGTCTCACTCTGTTGCCCAGGCTAGAGTGAGTGCCGTGGCTTCAGCCTAGCTCACAGCAACCTCAAACTCCTGAGCTCAAGCGATCCTCCTGTCTCAGCCTCCCGAGTAGCTGGGACTACAGGCATGCGCCACCATGCCCGGCTAATTTTTTCTATATATATTTTTAGCTGTCCATATAATTTCTTTCTATTTTTAGTAGAGGTGGGGTCTCGCTCTTGCTCAGGCTGGTCTCGAACTCCTGAGCTCAAACGATCCGCCCACCTCGGCCTCCCAGAGTGCTAGGATTACAGGCGTGAGCCACCGCGCCCGGCCCCAAGCATTCTTCTTTAACACTTTTTGCTCTTGACTTTTTTCATATGAATCCTCACTATCTAGATCTTGCTAATCCAATAATGTCCAACTCAAATTCCACCTTCTTTGTGAGGCTTCTTCCCTGATTATTCCGAGATTTTTGAACTCCTTTAGTATATAATGTCCAAACCATTCAGTTAACACCCATTGTATAGTCATTTATTGTAGTTACATTTTTCATGTGTAAATATTTTATCTATGCATCTAAATTGCAACCTGGAGATCAAGGCGCCTATTTTATATCTCGTATAATGTATGAAAGGTTGTCAGTAAATATTAATTGATGTTGGAGGGGACAGTAAGATTTGGGCAGAATTTGAGTAGGTGGGGAGAGAAGGGCCACTTTAAGCTAGAGGAACGAGAGCAACAATGGGAAAATACATGGTTTGTTCCAAGGATGGGAAAGGTAATATCAAAACAGTGGGCCAATTTCATTCCCTAATGACAAGAACAACAAAAGAAACACTCAGCTGTCATTCTTCTTCTTGCTTACTTTTCCCCAAGATATAATTGGGCTAATTTTTGCTTCAGGACTTTTGTACTTGTGGAAAATATAATCGCTGAAGTAGAATTTTAAAATTAGACTTTATTGTTTACAAGAAGCGTGTTACAGGAAGGAAAGAGGGGGAGTGCTCACAAACCATAGGCAAATTACAACCATACCCCAGTTCCTTAGCATATAAAATTACAGGATCTACTTTTTACCTAAGATACCTCCTTCTAAAGTTGCCTTGTGGTTAGCAGGGGAGGAAATGCCACATAACACCCAGCAGGGTGGGGGAAGGTGGAGCCCTGCAGTCAAAAGTTCCTAAAAGTTCTTTCAAAGGGGTACATATATTTGAAAGGCTTAAAAGTTGGTCATGTAAAACACTGAGGAACTACCATTTAGATGAGACCTTTACTTTCTCTAATAATGGACATATAGCGCTGTCTTCATTCAACAAATTTATTTATTCATCAACACTGCTTATAATAAACAAAAATTATAAACACAAAAGTTGAAAAAAAGAATAAGAAAAAATTAATAGCATGGGAATGCTGACCAAAGGAAGCTGACCTTGCTATAGTAATATAAATGAAATAAATATACTTTAAGGCAAAAAATATTCCTAGCAGGTCACTTCATAATGTTAAAATGTTCAATTTATCAGGAAGGCATCACATTTCTAATTTTGCATGCTACAAATAACAGCTGTTTATGTAAACCAAAAAATTGACAGAACTATAGTGAAGAAATAAATCAATCCACAATCTTTGTAGATTATGGGGAAGTTAATTTTTTTACCATCCCTCTTCCCCCTACCTACATCTTTGCATTGCTCATTCTCTTCCTTTTTTCAGGTATTACCTCCTCAGAGAGTTATTATTTTTGAGTTACTCTGTTTAAAACAATGTCTCCCTATCTTTTTTTTTTTTTTTTTTTTTTTTTGAGACAGAGTCTGGCTCTGTTGCCTAGGCTAGAGTGCTGTGGCATCAATCTAGCTCACAGCAACCTCAAACTCCCGGGCTCAAGCAATCTTTCTGCCTCAGCCTCCTAAGTAGCTGGGACTACAGGCATGCGCCACCATGCCCGGCTTTTTCTATATGTATATTTTTAGTTGTTCAGATAATTGCTTTCTATTTTTAGTACACACAGGGTCTCACTCTTACTCAGGCTGGTCTCGAACTCCTGACCTTGAGAGATCCTTCCACCTCGGCCTCCCAGAGTGCTAATATTACAGGCGTGAGCCACTGTGCCTGGCCTACCTATTATTCTTTATTGGATACATATATGCCCAACATTTTAGTATTCATTTACTTATTGAATTTCTCCTCTATTACAATGTATTCCATGAGGGCAGGGATAACATCATGAAATCTCTTGGTTCCCTGAACAGTTTCTGCCACATAAAAATGTTTGCTAAGTGAATAAATAAACAGCTAACAATTGTTGAACACTCCTGTGTGCTAGAAACTTTAAATGCATTATTTTGAGTCTCCCAACAATCCTGCATTTTATAGGAAGGGGTAAATAATTTACTCAATCTCATAGTTAGTAAATGGCAGTCAGTATTTGAATCCAGGAACATTATCTTCGTGCTGGTCCTTAGCATTCCACTGGACAGGGGAATTCACCATAGGCTCTTACACATGAATATGACATTATATCCATTCAATAAAAAATGTATTGAAATTCCTACTGTGCATAATATATCAGAGATGAAATGAGGAAGCAGAAATGGACAGTGCTGGACTTCATGGGTGTTATATATTATCAGGGCAGAGAGACATTAAGTAAATAACTACTTGCATAATTAGTGACAATTATTTTATCATCAGAAGGAATAACTTTAGGTACTTATGGTACTACGTAACAGGAGAAGCTGATGTAGGAAGTGATGTTTGAGTTGAAATTTGAAAGATGCGCAGGGATCAATGTGAACACAGGAGGAAAGGGAAGGGGTCACGAATATTCCAGATACAGAGTGGACAAACTTTTAAAGAAAACTCATATTATGGTATGTATCTCTAACATTAGAAGTTAAAATATCTATAATGCTATTTTTATGCCTAAGAAACTTAGCAATAAACATTATCAATATCCATTCAAGATTCATATTTCCTGATTGTCTCAGAAATGTTCCTACAGTTTGTTAACATAAGGATCCAATCAGGATTCATACATTATTTGGTTGAATTATGTCTTAAATCTTTTAAAATATATAACATTTCTCCAGTTCTTTATTTTTCTTGTGATGTATTTGTTGAAGAAACAGTAACTTGTTCTATAGAATTGCCCTTATTTTATTAATAGATTTTCCTGATTGCCTCGCAATGGTGTTATTTGACATGCTCCTCTGTCTACTGTATTTTCTACCAAACTGGAATAGGTATGTGGTTTGATCAGATTCAGGTTCTATTTTTTTTTCTTTTTTTTAGCAGGAATACCTCAATGGGAGGTATTCCTGTGTACATCCTGTTGCATCAAATCAGGCAGGGCATAAGCTTGATTGTCTCTCCTTTTGTGATGTCAGCAAACATTAATCACCATTGCCTGAATCCAGGATTTCACTAGGAGCTGCAGATTGGCAACATTTTAATTTTACCATTTCTTACTCATTTATTGACTGAAATATTTCTGTAGAGAGAAACTTTCTCTCATCAACTACTCCTTCAGGTTACCCTGATGTGCAATTCTTCAGAAAAGGCAAAATAAATGCTTAATTCATTCTCTTTAGTTTCTGTTTTTAGAATAATGTATTGGTTTCCTAGCATTCTCAAAAGGGATCAGCCAGTTTTGTTTGTTTGTTTTCTCTGTTGTTGTTAATATCATTATAGACTCTGGATTTCTACAAATTTGATGTGTTCCAATGCAGTTATTGATCTTCTTGATTTTCAAATTGCTCCATTTTTAGCCACTAGGAGCCTCTTTTATTGACTTCTGAGTTCCTCTGTCATTACCCTAGGAGTCTTTGATAGATTCCTTGCTTTCTAGTATGACCAACTTAACTTAATCCAGACCTACAATTAGCCATTTCTCTAAGGATATGTCTTGGTCCTTTTAAGTGGAAAATGGTATTCAGAGTAGAGACCACAATCTTGGCACTAGGGGAATTCACTGGTACTGCTTGGTCAATATTTATATGACATGTCAATGGATGGAGTTAAAAAAACTTTTTTTTAAAGAGAAAATAGATTATAAATTCATACTATTCATAGTATTTCTAACTATAAATTAGGATGATTGTATCTCTTTTTTTTCTTACCCTGAAATCTTGGTTCCTGAAGAAATTAAACTAATTGTATGCAGAAACTCTCTCTCTCTCTATATATATACACACATATACACATATAATTTCAGATACATAATATCAATATTATTGCTAACAATATGATTACAAAATCAGTCTAAGATTGCTTTGCAGTTATTTTTGTCCTTAGGATATTTCCCACTAGGGATATATAGATAAATCCCTATGTTGCAAAGGAACTTGAAATAATTCTCTTCTGTATGGTTAATTTTCCATCTCTCTACATAATTAGATTTATTTAATTTCCTTTCAATTAATCTGTTTTGTTTCATTTTACTTTATAATTATGGAAATCATTTACATTTTTCCAAAGTTGATGCTACCAAACAAGGAACATTCAGAAAAGTTTAGCTTCATTCCTATCTTATCCACTCTGTCCTCTCTATCCCTCCGTAAGTAAATATTTTTATTAGATTTGGTTTATCTTTCATTTAAGAATAATGTATGCAAATACATTTCTGTATTATTTTTCCTCCCTTTTCTTAAATAAAAGATGCTTGCTTTTGTTTTTCTCAATACACTTTTCTAAATATGCTTTTTAAAAAAATGTTTAACCAGCAAATCCTGATAACACCATAGTCATATATAGAAATTTTCTTCATTAATTTTAAGTTGCAAATTATTCAAATATGCAACATAACAGTTTATTCATTGTCTTTTTTTATGGCAGGCATATGCAATAGTCTTTTGGTAATACAAAGAATGCTGTCATAAATAGTCTTGTACACAGAACTTTTTGTGTTTTTGCTGGTGTTTCTTTGGGATAGGTTTCTAGAAGTGAAATTATTGGGTCAAGCACAAATCCATACTTAATTGTGCTAGATATTGTCAAATTCTTCTCCATAGCGGTTGTATCATTTTGCATTCCCAGCAGCAATATATGAGGCTTCCCCACAGCCTTGTCAACAGACTACGTTGTCAAACATTTGGATTTACACCTGATATGTAAGAAATGACAACTCATTATGGTCTCAATTTGCATCTTTTTATTATGGTATCTATTTATTAATATATGGTAAAGGATGATTTGACTTTCTTTTTCTGCGAGTCATCTGTTTATATTCCTTGTCGATTTTTCAAAACAATTTTAGCTATTTTAGAAGCTGTTTACAGAAAAAAATATCAATCTTTTGTCTGTGATATAAGTTCCAAGTATTATGATGTGACGAACATATTCAATTTTTTCTTCTTTAATATAGCTATCCAGTTATCCCAACAACAATTATTAAGAAATGGAACATGGTTTTTCTGCAGTTGAAATATGACCGATGTGGTTGCAACAGGGCAGTTGGAGAGTAATGCGAAATAAAGCTAGAAAGTAGGTAATGTGCACCATAAGTTCATAGAGTCTTATGGTCTACATTAGAAATTTTGGTTTTTATTTTAACAGCAGTAGAGAGACACTGAAGAGTTTTAAGCTAGGTAGTATGTGTCAGGGGATGTTTGAGTAAACCTTTCTGATGGTGATGAGGGTAGGTTTCTTTGCTCAAATGGGAGGTGAGACATAGATTAGTTACCTGGCAGCCAAGGTACAAGGCGGGATTAGTAATGGCTAAAGTCCAAGGGTATGTAGCTGAATTTTATACTTGTGGTATTTACTCAACTCCCAACCTCTTTAGTATTAAAAGATGTGTAAAGTTTATCACAACACAATTCACAATAGCAAAGCTATGGGATCAACCTAAGTGTCCATCAACAGATGAATGAAGAAAGAAAATGTGGTGTATATATACCATGGAATACTAATCAGCCATAAAATAGAAAGAAATCATGTCTTTTGCAGCAACGTGGATGAAACTGGAGGCCATTACCTTAAATGAAATAACTTACAAACAAAGTCAAATACCACATGTTCTCACTTATAAGTGGGAGCTAAGTAATGTGTACACATGGCCATAGAGAGTGGCATAATTGATTGGAGAGTGGGCAGGGTGGGAGAGTGGGAGCAGGGTGTGGGATGAAAAATTAGTTAATGGGTACAACATATACAATTCGGGTGGATGGTTACACTAAGAGCCCAGACGTCACCACTATACACTATATTCATGTAACAAAACTGTACTTGTACTCCCAAATCTATAAAAATTAAAAAAAATTTAAAAGACATGTAATTGGCTTTTCTTGTTCTAATATGGTTCCCATAAGTATTGCTACTTAAGGCTAAAATTTCAACTTCACCTCATCTGAATTACAGTAGGTGCCTGCATGTATGGTACCTATATTGTGTGAAGTGACTCCCTCCTGTGGGAAGCAACACAATCTACAGCAAGTTTAGAAACCTCTTATACAGTTGTCTGGAACAGACTGGATAGGTATCGTATCATATGGACAGTATAGGGATACTACAGCTCACTTTTGTTCTTTCCATCAATTGCAGTGATTTGTAACTGTCTACTTGTCAGCACTTCTTCAAATAATACTAGTCCACAGTTCAGCTTGGGGGCTGTGGTATCCTGCTCATTACAAATTAAGCCAATACATCTACCTTGGCTTTCCAAGATACCTTGGATACATTATTAAGTGGCTCCTCTAACAACAGGAAAAGACTGGAAGTTAACAAATGGGTTTGGAAATTATGTGTCATCTTAATTAATCTAATTGATGTTATAGTTAGTGCCTCTGTGAAGATAATGGCCTATAGGACTATAAAAACTCTAATTATTAATACCACCTAATTGGCAAGGGAAAAGTGTGAACAAGAGCATATATATACAGTGTTGGGTTAATTGTACATATTGGGTAAATTGAGACCTTCTTCAGTGCATAGATAATGTTAAAATAAAATGGAATGACCTAGCACTAGGAGAAAAGGCAACACAAGGTTGAGAAGCCAACACAAGGTTGAGAGAGTTTGACTTTAAATAAACCCAACAAGGCAAACATAAAATAAAAATTCACTTCTGACTGGTATCTGTCTCTTGAAGTTCTGAACATCTGGTTTTTTTTTTTTTTTGTTTGTTTGTTTTTTTGAGACAGAGTCTTGCTCCATCTCCCAGGCTAGAGTGCAGTGCCATCATCATAGCTCACTGCAACCTCAAACTCCTGGGCTCAAGTGATTCTCCTGCCTCAGCCTCCCAAGTAGCTGGAACTACAGATGTGTATTATCACCATATTTTTATTTTTTATATAGAGAGGGTCTTGCTCAGGCTGTTCTCAAGCTTCTGGCCTCAAGCTATTCTCCCACTTCAGCCTCCCAAAGTGCTAGGATTACAGGCGAGAGCCACTGTGCCTGGCCTAAATTCTGAACATTTTAAATACTTTCTTATAAAGAAAAGGTCTGACTACAATAATGGAGAATCCCCCAATCTTTGGCAAAAAATTCTCCTATAACAGAGTTATACAAATTTGGTATTATTTTAAAAATATATTTTGATTGAAATGTATTAGATGTATATATTTTTGGTGTACATATGATAATTTGATATATACAATCAAATCAGGGTAATTGGGATATGCATCACCTTAAATATTTATTCAAATTTGCTATTAAAAAAGCTCACTTGAGCCACTTTGTGATGAATGTATTAGAAAAAAACCAAGAGTGGTAGTAGGGATATTAGCCTTCCAGGTGATAGGTAATGGTGGAAAATAGATGAATCTGAGAGATTTTTATGAATTATAAACAAAAGGACTTGGTGATTAATTGAGTGTCAGGGCTGAAGAAGAGGAAGAATTAAAGATAACTATCAGTTGTAGCTAGAGTTTTGTACAAGGCCTTTAGGTAGACATAAATGGAAAATCTTCAGGCTTTGCAGTACAGGCACTAATAAGGGAAGCTTGTCTTGGTGCTGCCACGATAAGAAAGTACCTGCCCGTTATACCTGGGTACCATTGCTCACTGAATGCATTGATGGGTACTGACACAAAGCAATGTGTTCTACTTCAATAATCTTCCAGTCCAGAGGATATTTTATTCAATGTGGCCCTTATTCCCATGGTACATTAGGCATGCCTTCATGAGATACAAGGGAGCCAATGGGAAGATGAAGATAACTAGCTGCCTACTTACTGCATTTTTAGTCTCAGCACAGCTGATTTACTGCTTTATAAGTAAATCAAAGCAAAAGTAACTGAATTGAGTCCAAGTTGTCATTTGTATACACCTTCAAACTTAAATCAGTGAGTTTCTGGGTTGAACAATTGAATATGTAGTTGGTGTTGGTACTGTTTGAGATGGAGAACGTAGTAGAGGAAGATTAGGATTTTTGTGTGTGATTGGTGGTGTTGTAGTTACGGGGAAGGTAAAGAAAATCAGATCAGTTTTGGACATTTTGACTTTGAGGTCACTTTGATACACCAAATGGAAATACGAACTACAAAGTTGCATATGGGTCAAGATCCTAGAAGAAAGTTAGGGGCTAAAGACAAAAATTTGAGAGTTCTTGGCTAAACAGATGGCAATTTAAATTATGAGCATGGAGGAGATCACCTAGGGAGAGGGTATAGTTAGAAGAGAATAAGGGCCAAAAACTGAACCTGAGAGAAACACGTATTTAATAGTTAAGGACAATGAGTAGGCTGAGAAGACAGATGTATATACCAGAATAGGTAAAAGAGGCATGGTATCTGAATACCAAGAGGAACAGTATTTTAAGGAGAGTGTGGTCAACAGCATCAAGTGCTATTGAGTCATGTAAAATGAAAACTGAAAAGTGTTCACTGGATTTAGCAACCAGAGGTTATATTGATGATGTTAGTGAAAGCCGTTTTTGTAGAGCGGTGGTAGCTAAACACAGACATAAAAAGGTTTAGGAGTGTCTAGAAAGTAAGGAGAAGGCAGCAAGTACAGACAACCCTTCAGAAGTTTAACCTTGAAGGGATAGAGAGAGATGATAAGGAACATTTTAGGAAGCCAAGAAAGAAAAGAAAGCAAAGCAGTAATAGTATGGGTGGTAACTGTTACTCCATGTAATTCCACAAGCATTTGTTGATTCCATGAGGTGCGCAGGGCAAAAAACTGAGAATTGAGAGATGAATAAGAAACAGTCTTTCCCTCAAGGTACTCAAAGTTTGGTAGGAGACAGAAAGACAAAAATTTACCACGCGGAAAGTGCAATAATAAATGTAGATTTTGTAATAATGTAGGTCAGAGTGGAGAGTATGTTTATTAGGAAGGAGATCAGAAAAGATATAGAAGTGATTTTTGAACTGAACTATTAATTTTTAAGTGTTTTATAGGATGACTATGAGAAAGATATTCCAGGCAGCACAAAAAGCATACTTTCCTGGTAAACTACATGTAGCCTTTAAAGAGCATGGGTTCTTGGAATTACATTGCTTAGATTTAAATCCTGTCTCCATCATTACCAGCTCTGTGACCTTAGGTAATCACCACAGCTTTGCAAAACCACAATTTCCTAATGTATAAAATGAAGGCTGATAATTCCTATCTCATGGGATTTTAGGGAGGCTTAAAAGCTGTGAGGCACTGAATTCAGCACCTGGCACACAGCGAACAATGTAAGTTCACTCCTATTACTGTAGAATTTAAAATGCAAAAAGAGGAGCAGGATAAGGTAATCAGGAGTTAGATCACCATACATTTGTCAGGAAAGACAGTACTGTTCCCAGCATTAATTAAAACAAACTAGTACAATTATTAGGAAACGGTTAAACTGAAATCAAGCTTAATTCTACTAAAAATAGCCTTCAGGAAACATCTTAATTATAATCTCCTGTTGATGAAGCCTAGGGCAACAGGTATGTACAAGTACCTTACAGTCTACTAATTAGGAGGCTGAGATTGCTAACCTCTAATTGTGCAATTTGCAAATATTTTTTACATTACAACATCTTGTATTACTGCATTATCTTTCATTAAGATTGTTGCTAAACTTCAAGTTTTTTTACTAGTTTTCCATTATACATTTCTGTATTAAAAAAAATGAACTGGTAATGTGGTAATACTCTAATTTTATTAGAAAAAGCTATTTCACTCCAACCAAAAACAACCAGAAACACTAATCACATAGGATAGTCAACCTTCAGAATTTGGCAAGGGCATTTTTGTCAAACTCTAGAAAAAGCTGCAGGTGGATCTAAGGAAATTTGCATGGGAACTATGGTCTCTATCTTTTTGACAGTTTGAATAGATAATGGTCTCTCTAGTTCAAAAACTCAGCAATTTATTTTTTTAGATTTTCATTTTGAGGAAGTCGTTTCCTTTTTCTTTTGGTTATGGTTTCCTTTCCCCTTGCTTATGTAAACAATATTCCTTCTGTGAAAGGAATTTTTGCCTTGAAAAGGTAATTCCGGGTCACTACTGCTTGGAGTACTTTATCCCGTTGAGTACTTTTGAAGTTAAAAATATCATACTGATATCGTCATTTAGGAATTTTCCATTCCTGACGATTCCAATGTTATAATGTTTCCACCGGCATTGCTAACGCTGATTTTGGTATTTGATATGGAGTATATTGTTAATGCTGGTTTTTATATTTATTTTAATATTTGCTATGGAGTGATTTGTGTTACGTCCTCTGTGTGCCTCAATTTCCCTAATCTTTTTCAGATGGTCTGAGCCTTTAGATAATGCCTCATTTTAGCACGTTTACCTATGTACAATTGGGTCAAGTTTTCAAGATGTTTAATGCTCTTCGGGTTCATTTCTCATGGTTGACTAAACTTTCCCACGGCAGGACGCCCTTAACTATTTCTGCCAGAAGTGCAGGCCTTTAGGCTTGTAGTTGCTTAATAAGCACAATGAGACAATTTAAGAGTGCAAGGCAAACTTTTCAACCCGTGACTTTCGATTTCAAAGTACACATGACCAGACCAAATCAACAGTTTCACGAAATAATACTTATTCCATTATCGGAGATGTCTCTATTTCTTACTCTTTCATAGAAAACAAAAACCTTCACCGCACCTGTACCCCTTCCGGGTAGAAACCAGATACATTAGTCTTATGGACCACGCACTAACGGCCGACTGAAAACGCTCCTCTAGCAAGTCTCTGCTGCTGCTGCTTCTGTCACAGCCCTTCCGAAACGCGGCGCTTGCAGCTCAGAAGACCCGGGTGGGCGCGCAGCCCCGCGAGGATGGCGCGTTTGCCTCGAAGGCAGCAGCACCGCACCAACACCGCCTGACCGCCCCCTCGGTGGATGATGCAGGACTCGACCCATTTCCCTGCCCTCCCGCTTCCTCCAAGTCAGTTCCGCCCCCTTCATCTCTTTCTCGGGGAATATAATTTCTCCCCCGCCAAGTGGGCAGAGCGCCGAGTGATCGATGCTTCCTCCAGGCGCTGAGAGCCGCCATTTTGGGGGGTGGAGAAACACAAGCAGGTGCGGCAGAGGCTCAACGCGATGCTGACTGGGTCTTGCTTCTCTTTCCAGCACTGTGGGGTCAGGGCCGAAGAACCCATCGGGCTCCTTCCTTCGGCTGCCTCTCCGGAATGAGGCCTCAGAGCCCGCGCGGGACGACCCCCTTTCTCCTGCGAGAGTGAGTGGTAACCCGCTACGCGACGGCCGGGCGCCCCCGCGCGCCCTCCGCTGTCAGTTACCTCGCGCGCTCCCGCCGGCGCGCGCCGCTCCCCACGCGCCTGCGCCCCTCCCCCGCCGGGCCCCGCGCTCGGCGCAGACTCATTTGTTTGTTTCTGCAGGAGCTCAAGGAGAGGCCGAAGCCTAGACGATGCCGGGGAAGCTGAAGGTGAAAATCGTGGCCGGGCGCCATTTGCCAGTGATGGACCGTGCTAGTGACCTGACCGATGCCTTCGTGGAGGTTGGTGCAAGGTCCTGCCCCTCAAAACACAGGGAGCGCCAAGCCCTGTGAAGGATCTATCCACCTTGCCCGCAGCCCCTCGCGCACATTCCCCTTTGGACTGCCCTCCTGCCTGCCGGGCTTGGCCAGCTCTCCCACGAGTGATGCCCGCCCAGACCTCAGCCCATGTGATGGGCGCACGGCTCGCAGGCGTCCGCGGCACTGTCCGCCTCGCGGGGAGGCTCCTGCTGTTCTGCATGCCTGGGTGACCCCGATGTCAGGACTCATTAACGGGCCACCTGCCAGTCAGGAAATCCCAGGGCGTGGCCGCGCAGCCACCGAAAAACACACGCACACGCACACGCACACGCACGCCCTGCAGGGGAGGGGTGGCTCTTCAGGCCAGAGTGGTGGACATCTCCTTTAAAAACGTACACATCCCTTTATGGGCGCTTGGAGTCCTGCCATGCTGGGAGATCCGCTCTTAAGCCTAACATTTTCTGAATCATCAGTGCAAGTTCTAAAACACAACTGTAACACTTTCTGCTCTTGTATAGACTGGTAGGTCTGATGAGCTGTTTCAGGGTAATTTAGTGCCTTGAGGTAGGAAGTCAGTTAAGCGCCATGGGTTTAAATTGCAGAATTGCTTTTTAAATCTAATGATTACTTTAAAAGTCATGCAAATTAGCACAGGCCTAGGGCCCAGAAAGTAATAACCCAAAGCCTGAAAGAAAGCCAAATAAAAATTGTAATAAACATTGTCGTGATGAGCCAGAGCATTAGAGCAGTAATCGTTTGGGCTATGAATGCTTAGAGCTGATAGACAAATGATAATATACAGCCTGATTTCTTCTCAATATAAAATATTCTTGATGTTCCCTAAAGGTTTTCTGACCTAATAATTGCAGTTCTTCTCCCCCAAGTATCCCCCCACCCCACATACTGTCCTGGTGATTCTTAATCCCAACTTCATTTTCATTTGAGAAAATTCCGAGTGCTCTTGTGCCAGATGTTAGGAACAGGGGATACACAGATAACCAAAGCATAGTATTTGCTTTCAAGTAGTTCAGAGACTGACATGGTTTATTTTAATGTCTAATAGTTAACATTTGTTCAGTCTCAGTATTGCCAGATCTGTGCTAAGTACTTTTTAATTCTTAGTCCTCACAACAGTCCCGCTACAGGAGCATTGTTATTATCCCATATTATAGATGAGGTAAGTGAGGTTCAGGAACTATAAATAATTTTCCTAAAGTTACTTAGTTTATAAACCTCCATAGCCTGGCAGTCTGTTTTCTTAGTCACTGTGCTAATCCTGCCTCTCCAGACAAGGTGATGAGTATTTTATTTGAATATGGAAACTTAATTATGTTTCTGAAGGTTTAATAAGGCTTCCTAAGAAAGTTACATTTGAGGTGGGCCTTGAAGAACATCCAGGATTTTACCAGGCAAAGGGAACATCAGTGGCAAAGGCACAGAATGGGATGCATGGTATGTTCGGGGAATCATCTTAGTTTGCAACATACATGTCTGGTGTAAGAGGGGATATGTGGGTAGTGGGGGATGAGACTGGAAAGGTAGATTGGAGTCAATCCTCATTTTCTATACTATTTTTCCTCTATTCTATAAGCAGGGGTAAGCCAGGGGAACTTTTAAAGCAGAAATAAAATAGGATCACGTATCTATTAGATCTGGGGTCCTCTACCTGGGAGCCACCAACCAAGACCACTACATGGCCTATAGGGAACTGGGAGGCACAGCAGGAGGTGATCGGCAGGCAAGCTAAGCTCCATCTGTATTTACAGCTGCTCCCCATCATTCGCATCACTGCCTGAGCTCTCTGTCCCCTGTCAGATCAGCAATAGCATTAGATTCTCATAGTAGCGTGAACCCTACTGTAAACAGCATGCGAGGGATCTATGAGAATCTAGTGTGCTAGATTATGAGAATGCACGCTCCTTTAGAGAATCTAATGCCTGATCTGAGGTGGTGATGCTAGTGCTGGGGACTGGCCACAAATACAGATTATCATTAGCAGAGAGGTTTGACTGCACAAAAAATGTAATGTGCTTGAATCGTCCCGAAACCAGCCCCTCATCCTGGTCCATGGAAAAATTTTCTTCTATGAAAATGGTCCCTGGTGCCAAAAAGGTTGGGGACTGCTGTAGTAGATGATTTCTTTATAGGACGACCTGAAGGGTGATGCTATTGATGGACTGGACAGATGAGAAGTGAGGCAGAGAGATCTGTTAAAAAGGTGGCAAAATTATCCAGGCAATATATGGGAATGGGAATGGTTTAGAAAAGAAAGATTTGAGGGACATTTCTTAGGCTAAAATTGTCAGGCTTTGATAAGTAAGTGGATTTTGCTGGGGAGGAAGGGGGCAGATTCAAGGGTGACTCATTACTTCTTTCTTTCAACAAATTGAGTATCTGCTATTTGCCAGGCTCTGTGCTAGTCACTGGTCTAGCCAATGCATGAATATGTAGATGGTGAACAACACAGACTTGGTTCCTGCTTTTATGGAGCTTATATGTTAATGGGAGAGAAAGGCATTTAAAAAGTAAATAAATAAGTATATAATTAATAAATTGTGATGAGTGCCCTGAAAAAAAACAATAGAAAGTGAATAATAGGGAACACCTACTTTAGGTTGAGTAATCAGGGGAGGCCTCTGAGAAAGTGTCAGTCAAGTATAAGACCTGCTGGATGACAAGGGGCCAGCTGCTGAGGGAGTGTATTTGTGTGTGGGGCGGGGAGAGGGTCAGCAGAGGAGAAGCTGAAGAAGTGCTTGTCAGTAGAGAGAAGACCCTGAGGAGGTTTGGTGTGTTTTAGGAAGTGAGGGAAGATGTATGTGTCTGGCATGTAGTTAGTGAAGGGGAGAGTGGTGTAAGATGAAGTTGGAGAGTTAGCCAAAGAGCTAACTAAGCAAGGCCTTATAAGCCATGATTAGGAATTTGAATTTTACTGTAATTCAGTGGGCAGCAGTTGTTCAGATGAGCCCTTTTGGTGCTAGGTGGAGAATGGATTGAAGGGGAAAGAGTGGAAGCAGGCAACCGTTAACAGTTAGGAGATTCTGTAATAGTTCTGATAACAAAGTGGTGTGGGCCAAGGTGATGGTTTTGGTAATGAAGAGAAGTGGATAAATTGCACATATATTTTGAATATAGACTCTAGAGGATTTGTTGGTAGATTGGAGTCGGGGACCAGGGAAAGGGAGACTAAAAGATGACGCCTAGCTTTCTGGAGTCATTGACTAATTTTCTGAGACTCTAAGGAGATGGCAGAGATTGAATGAGGAGACTCAATTTCCCTTTGAGCATATAAGGTTTGAGATGTCTATAGGGCCTTTAATTGGAGTTGTCAAGAAGACAGTTGGGTTTGTGACTTTGGAATTCAAAAGAGAGGTCTGAGTTAAAAATGAGCTCATGCAGGCCGTTGTTTCTCAACTCTGTGAGACCTAGCACACCCTTTATTCAGGCATTTTGAAATCTCCCCTTTACTATCCTGGCATGACATTCTTTAGCTAATAAAACCTATCTATACTCAATAATTTAAAAAAATCAATACAATGCTCAGACTCTAATATATCAGAAATAAAAGTATTTTTTTGTTATTTCAGTATGGAAATACTTGTTCATGACCGAAGCATAAAACATGAAGTAACAGATTGAGTCAATGAATATTTATTGAGCCTCTTTGTATGTATCAGACATTGTACTGGATGCTGGGGATATAGCAATGAATAAAACAAATATTTCTTCAGTTGCAGAACTTACATTTTAATGGGAGAAGGGAGTTCATAAAGAAGATAATTAAGTAAAAGGTAGAATATACTAGACAGCAAGAAGTCCCCCATGTGGAGAAAATAAAGCTGGGACACAGGATAGGGAGTGCCTCACCTATATGTAAAATCACATGAATATTACTGCTCCTCACACAAAGTGAGACAGTTGCATAGTTTTGGCATCTCAGGTAGATGTTCATTGCCATTGGTTATCAGATTTTCCAAAATAGTCAACTCATGGGAAAAAGCAAGAGTTGCCTCTTGATTTACATGATGGTTGTAGTTCTTGACAATTAATATATATTGAAATCCCATGATGATATTTTTATCTGTAAAACTGAGTCAGGGTGTAGGTAAATTTCTTACCCATATGATTATCTGGTGGGACATTTTAAAGTCATAACATGGGACAAATCATTGTTGGGGACTCTCTTACATTGTAGTATACCTAGTAACTGGCTCTTCCTCATTACATGTTGTATATTAATGCTATTTATAAATAATGCCACAATTTCCCCCAAAAACACTGCTAGAAATTTCTAAAGCCTCTTGGGGGTTGGTTCTATCCCTTTTGCAAACCTCTGACTTATGGAGAGACAGAGAAAAGCAGGATGGATGCTTGAAAAAACTTGATAGTAAAAGGTGTGTTAGAGGAGGAGGAGGAGGACTAGGGGAGGGAAACAGATTGTGAGCCAGTAGATGGGAGAAAAATCGAGAAAGTAATGTCTTAGAAGGCAAGAGGGGGAGTTTCTAGAAAGAGGAAGCCCTCAAGTGTCAAATGGCACTGAGGGGTCAAGTGTAAGGACAGAGAAGTCACTGGATTGGATAACATGGGGGTTTTTACTGATCTTGACAAGAGGCATGGTGAGGATGGAAGCCCATCCTGTAGTGACTTAAAGAGAATTAAAGTAGATGGAAGTGAGGAAGTAGAAACAGCATGAAGCAACTGCTTCAAGAAATACAGCTATGAAGGGGAAAGAGGAAATAGTGTGGGATTTGAGAAGTATGTAGCTTTTAGTATTTAAAAAAAATAAATTAGAAGATATTAGGACATATTTGTGTCCTAATAGGAATAGTCTATCAGAAAGAGAAAAAATAATGCAGGAAAAAGGGGATAATGAAGGACTGCAATTTAATAAAGGCATAAACTGGTGTAGACTGTAAGTAATATAAGCTCATAGGAGGGGGAGATAATGAAGCTTAGGCTAGTCATAAGAAATTTTTTGTATGGGCTTGGAGGATAGTATTAATAAAATTTCCATAGGCAGAAAGAAAAGGGCACCTCTCAGGTGAATAGGACAACCTTTGTAAAAGCAAAAGGTGGGAGGAGGGTTCTTGTTGAATAGAAGTGAGAATGAAATCTAAGTAGGTGAGGAGGATACATATTACTGAGTAGTCTGAAAATTAGGGGGAGAAGTCTACACAGTTGAAGCTCTTGGCCAACTTCCATTAACTGACTTATTGCGGTCCCCAGTGCTCCGTATTCCTCCCATGAGGCATATTCTCGAGTATCCCTGTGAGTTGGACTACTCACCAGTGTGCCTGGAGTCTCCCCTCGGTTGGTTGGCTGATAGACTTTACCAAGAGGCATTTGTATTTATTGCCAAATCTGTTTATATCAACTGTATTTGTTATTCTAATCTATTTATATCTTATATAAATTGATGAAATGAGTGTGAAAAGTTAATAATGCTACATAAAGACTTACAAAAAGTAACTAAAAATTGTTCTTGAATTAGATGGAGAAAAGATTGTAAAAAATATAGGATTCTTCATATTTTTTTTACAGGTGATTCTAAATACTGTCATTACATCAACCCAAGCCAGAAGTCACAGAGGATACATTATGAATGTGGTTTATGTAAAAAAGATGGAGAGCTCTGACAGAGGGCCTGGCGCGGTGGCTCACGCCTGTAATCCTAGCACTCTGGGAGGCCGAGGCGGGTGGATCGCTCAAGGTCAGGAGTTCGAGACCAGCCTGAGCAAGAGCGAGACCCCCGTCTCTACTAAAAATAGAAAGAAATTATCTGGCCAACTAAAATATATATAGAAAAAAAAAATTAGCCGGGCATGGTGGCGCGTGCCTGTAGTCCCAGCTACTCGGGAGGCTGAGGCAGTAGGATCACTTGAGCCCAGGAGTTTGAGGTTGCTGTGAGCATGGCACTCACTCTAGCCCAGGCAACAAAGTGAGACTCTGTCTCAAAAAAAAAAAAAAAAAGACAGAGGAAGGGATGTTTGTTTATGTTTTATCTTAAAATGTTTATGGTTTGTATTATTTTTTATGATGCTCTGATTTAACCAAGTTATTTGACTAACTGACCGAGTACTGGTCCTGATTGCATTCGTTGAGATTATTTCTACTGTATATGATGCAAGATGTTAGGGAGCTGGTGAAGAGCAAGTAATACTTAAAGGTGATGATTCTTGCAAGAATCTCTAGGGTGAATAAGATGGGGTGCTGTATAAGGGAAGTATTAATGGAAATATATCTCGATATTAATGTGTGTGTTACAAACTGGTTAAACTAAATTATCATTTAGTGTTTTCCAGGAGCCTTTGAGGGAACAGGGAGAGGAAAAGAAATTAATATTTAATGAGTACTTTCTGTGTGCCAGACATTTTGCTAGCTAGCTCTATATGTATTATCTCATGTAATGTGCTCTACATCCCCGCTTTTCAGAGGAGGAAACAGATTTAAATAACAGGTTAAATAACTTTCTCAGGGTAATTTAGCTAATGAGTGGGGAAAGAGAATGCTTTGCTTTCCTGGAGGAACCTCCATTAAAATCACTGATGTTCTTGTAACGCATTCATTTAATTGCTGAGTAATAAAATCTCCTTTAAATTAAATAATACCAAATGAACTGTGATTTTCCTTTACTAGATTGGGAAACCATCACAATGTTGGCAAAATACATACTCTAGCCTTTTTCCCTTTTCTAAAATCTTGTTTTAGGTTTGTTTGTTTAATGAGGTTTGTGGGCTATCTGACCTTTACTATATCTAGAATGGACAACTGACCAAAAAAGGGCACAGTATAGCACAACTGCTATAGTGAGACAAAAGTGAAGAGGCCTCTGAACTTACAACTTGAAAATGATGTGCTGTTTTTGCCAATTGAGCCAAAACCTTACTGAATGGTTTTGAATGGTTTTATAAATCCCAACATTTTACTTCAAATAGACTGATTTTAGATAAATTAAACAATAAGCATTTATATAATGCCTTGAATATTGAAAGGTAAGGAAAATTAAATTAGTAATTGAGCAAGACCCTCTCTTCTTTCTGTTTCTTTTCCCTCACTAAGTTTCATTTCATTAACATTGCAATTTAAAAAAATACATAAGTAATACATGAATACTTTCCATTTAGAAAGATTTGAATACTCATATAACTTGAAAGCCTTATTTCTTCTTTACTATATACTGTACTGTATTACCTACACTCTGTCAATCCCTTCTTCAGAGATAATTGCTGTCAGTTGTTTGGCTTGTGTTCATCTACTTTTCCTCCACTCCTTTTAAAAAAAACAGAACTTACGTACACATTTTATTTTTAGAAACAAAAGTAATCATACCTTATATATTCTGCTGCTTGTTTTTTCAGTTATTGTGTTGTCGATATCTTCCCATGACAGTACATATAATCGACTCCATTTTTTAGTAGGGATCATCTGATTTGTTCAGTCACTTCCCTGTTGAATGACTGTTCAGGTTTTTATATTTTTTTGGGCTAAGGGCTTATGTGAAAGTACTTCTCTGGGTTAAATTCCTAGAATTAGATCCAGAATTCTATAATTTGAATCAAAATAAAGTTATTACCACTTGAATTTAATTTTTTATTTTTTTTTTCTTTTTTAAGAGACAGGATATCTCTCTATCACCCAGGCTGCAAAGCAGTGGCCAGGTTATTGCTCATTACAATCTTGAACCCCTAGACTCAAGCGATCTTCCTCCCTCAGCCTCCTGGTACTATAGGCATGGTACCACCATGCCCTCCTAATTTTTTTTTTTTTTTTTCCTAGAGAAGGGGTCTTGCTGTATTGCATAGGCTGGTCTCGAACTCCTGGGCTCAAGTGATCCTCCCACCTCAGCCTCCCAAAATACTGGGATTATAGGTGTGAGCCACCGTGCCTGGTCAAATTTTTGATGTTTTTGAATTTTAAAACAATGCATTAAAAAATAGATAAAATATATGCATGGTTCAAAATTCAAAAGCTACAAAATAAGCCAGTCTCCTTTCACTGTCTTCCCTTTAACCAACATCTTTTGCTCTTTTTAGTGGCCATTGTTACTATTTCTTGTATATTCTTCTAGAAATAATCTGTGAATATATAGGCATATACCTGTTATATGTATTCCAAGTTTAAAAATTTTTTTTCCTCCCCAAAGAATGCCATATACACTGGTCTGCAGTAGAAAGGTGTATATCTTGCATGTTGTTCCTTGTCAGTGCATAGAGAGCTGCTTCATTCTTCTATTTAGCACTGTATTGTGTTGCTTTACCATGGTTAATTTAACTAGTTTGAAACTGATGAATATTTATGTGGTTTTCAGTCTTTTGCTAGTATAACGCTGCTTATGTATGTCATCAAATACCTGTATGTGATAAATTCTAAGAAGTAGAATTTCTAGCTTTAAAAAGGTGTAGGCATTTAGAATTTTGATATGTTAATATGTTACCAAATTGCTTTCCATAGAAATTATTCTGATTTACACTCCTACTAATGAAGTATGACAGAGCCTCACCAATAATGTTTTCAAACCTTTTGATACTTGCCAACCTGATAAGTAAAAATGTTGTTTTGGTTTGCTTTTCTATTAGTATGAATGAAATTGATCATCTTTTGATATGGTTAGAGACATCCGTATTTCCATTTCTGTGACTTAACTGTTCATGTCCTTTGCCCATTTTTCTGTTGGGTTGTTGATCTTTTTCTTATTGCTTTAGGAGCTTTTTAGAAATTGGGGAAATTAGCTCTTTGTGAGCTGGTCAAGCAGAACAGTGGGTAGTCCCTTGTTTCAGGTGTATTCTACAAACTTACCTGGACCCATCTATACCTTTTTCCCTTTGTCTCAGGAGATACTAATAATATTCTTTTTTCCCCTCCAGGGTTAATTCTTCTCTCATTGCTGGGCTGACATTAAAATTTACTTTTATTCACATTTTTGATATTTATATTTGAATCATTTCTTATTTGTTATAGGTAAAATTTGGCAATACCACCTTTAAAACAGATGTGTACCTCAAGTCACTCAACCCTCAGTGGAACTCAGAATGGTTTAAATTTGAGGTAAGTTTTTAAATGTCAGCATTTTTGAGTATATTTTTTTGAAGTGGCCCTTTTTCCCTAGGAATGATAAGATTACCTTTTATTTTAGGTATAGTTATTTTTCTATGCCATAAAAATACTTTATGCTTAATCAGGAATACTGAGTTTTTTAAAAAATTACTTTATAGTTAAGAAAAAAACACAGATGAAAAAAAATACAAGTCCTCAAATATATTATTATTATTATTATTATAGTTTTCTTTGGATTTTAGCATATACCAAAAATTACTTAAGAACAATGTTTAGATTAAAAAATTTTAAAAAATTATGGTAAAAATATATGTCATAATATTGCCATTTTAATCATTTTTAAGTGTATAGTTTGATAGCATTAATTACAAATTCACAATGTTGTGCAACCATCACTACTATTTTCAAAACTTTTTCATTACCCTGAAAAGAAACTATGTGTGGGCCGGGCGCGGTGGCTCACGCCTGTAATCCTAGCACTCTGGGAGGCCGAGGTGGGCAGATCGTTTGAGCTCAGGAGTTCGAGACCAGCCTGAGCAAGAGCGAGACCCCATCTCTACTAATAATAGAAAGAAATTATATGGACAGCTAAAAATATATATATAAAAAAAAAAAATTAGCCGGGCATGGTGGTGCATGCCTGTAGTCCCAGCTACTCGGGAGGCTGAGACAGGAGGATCCCTTGAGCTCAGGAGTTTGAGGTTGCTGTGAGCTAGGCTGACGCCACGGCACTCACTCTAGCCCGGGCAACAGAGTGAGACTCTGTCTCAAAAAAAAAAAAAAAAAAGAAACTATGTGTGGACTAAGCAATAACTTCCCATTCTTTCCTTTCCCCAGATGCTGGTAACCTCTAATCCACTATCGGTCTCTTTGAATTTGCTTATGCTAGATAATTCGTATAAGCGGAATCATAATATTGGTCCTTTCGATTCTGTCTTCTTTCACTTAGCATAATGTTTTCAAGGTTCATCCATGTTATAGCATATATCAGAATTCATTCCTTTTTATGGCTGAAGAATATTTCATTCTATATATGTAAGTCCACATTTTGCTCATTTTAATTGCATTATTTATCTTTTTGTTGTAAAAGTTTTTTGTATAATCTGAATATTAACATCTCATCAGATGTACAGTTAGCACATATTTTCTCTCATTCAGTAGGTTGTCTTTTTACTTTCTTGATAATTTCTTTTGATGAACACAAGTTTTTACTTCTGATGAAATCCAATGTATTTGTTTTTATTTTGGTGTCATAGCAAAGGATCCATTGCAAACTACAAGATCATGAAGATTTACTCCTGTGTTTTCTTTTAAGGGTTTTATGATTTTAGCTATATATAGGTCATGATTCATTCTGAGTTAAGTTTTTGTAGTTGTAAGAGGCCAACTTCATTTTTTTGTATGTAGAAATCCAGTTGTTTCAGCTCATTTGTTGAAGAGACTGTTCTTTCTCTATTGAATGGCAGCACACACAGAGATGGGAGGTGGTTACATCCAAATGGCTCATGGCTCAGATCTGAGGAGACTTCTTTTAGACTTCTCTAAGCTTCCCACTTCCAAACCTAGGTTCCTTTTCCTTCCTCTCCTCTTCTTTCTCATGCCTCCTTATCAGGCCTCCGATGCTCCCTCCCTTGAGGTGCTTGAACCTCTCCATCCCCTGTCCCAGGTTTTCCCCATGTGCTCTCCTTAGGAAGTCTGTTTTGCCCATCCACCTCCCTGCAGTTTCTGCCCTCTTTCTCTGCATACAGATTAATTTTTTATGATTCAGTCTGTCAGCATGCCCAAACCCTTCAAAAGATTCCAGGCACTGTACTTGGCTTTGGAAACAAGAAGATGAAATATAAAAACAGATACAGAAGGCTGAGATGGAAGGATCAGTTGAGGCTAGAAGTTTGAGACCAGCCTGGGCAATATAGTGAGATCCTTGCTCTGCCAAAAAAAAAAAAAAAATTAGTGGGTGTGGTGGTTTCGCTCCTGTGGTTCCAGCTACTTGGGAGACTGAGGTGGGAGGATTGCTTGAGCCCAGGAGTTTGAGGCTACAGTGAGCTATGATCGTGTCACTACATTCCAGCTTGGATGGCAGAGTGAGACCCCATCTCTAAGAGCAAAAAGATTCAGTTCTCAATTATAGAGCACTTACTAGCCCAGACACTGGTGAAGTATTTTACATGCATTGCCTTATTCAATTCTTACAACTCTGTGAGGCACCTTCTATTTTACAGATGACTCAGAAGTTCAGCTCAGAGCTAGCTAAGTGGTAAAGTGAGGATTCAAACCGAAGTCTGACTTCAAAGCTATTCCAGACCATCACACCTCCATCTTCCACATTACTGCTTGAAGAAGTGTCTTCCAATCTCTTTACCACCCTGCCTCCTAAAATTAAACATCCCTGTCGCTGATTGCTCCCTGTGCCAGCAATGTTTTCCCCACTTTTTTTGGTCTTTTTCACTGCTGTATTCTTAACACCTAGTGGCGCATGTAATAGGCCCTCAGTAAATATTTATTATGTGTATTGCCCATCCTCTCTGATACCATTTCCTTCACCTCTCAGCTGGAAGTGAGATTTTCTTCTTCTTTGGAATTTCCACTGGACTACTTACAAGCTTTGGAAGAACCACTTTGCTTTTTCCTCCCTTGCTGTTTCATGCCAGCCCTTATAGTGGGTAGCAGTGTGGCCTCTGTGCTTCCTTTTCTGAGGCTTTCATAGCCATTGTGGAGCCTGGGTAAAGCTTAGCTCTTGCAGGGTGAGATGTGTTCTTTAATGAAAGAGAACAAGGGAAGAAAAGCATTGGTTTGCCTGATAGATTTTTTAATCGTGCTGGGAACCTACCAAAGTCATACCTGAAGATGGAGAAATGACACTGGGATTTCTAGGCACTGTGTTGCTCTTGGTCTGTATTATAATAGGAAAGTGATCCTTGTTTTAGTGTTGGAAGGCATATTCCATAGTGGTTGGGATACTGGAGTAGCCTTCTGTTTGAAACACTTAGAGGTCTGGACTACGAGAAAACTTAAATTCTATTCCTGATGTCTGCTGATTTGCGGATGACCTCAGACAGGTCACCTTACCATTTTGAGCCTCTATTTCTCCAAACATTAAGTCTTTCTTGGAGGAATACTGAGGTAGCTATGAGGCATGTTGTTCATAGGAAAGTCATTGTGTATGTTTATACGAGTGGGCCCTAGGAAAAAATGGAATAATGTTTTTAAATCACTCGGAGTTTTGGGATGGTCATTTGGGGTTTGGCAGAAAGTTGGCTTGAATATTGGCCATTGAATATTGAATTTTGGGGTATATTTTGTGTTCTTCAGTTTATATATTTTTACTTATTTTTTTTTTTTTTTTTTTTTTGAGACAGAGTCTCACTCTGTTGCCTAGGCTAGAGTGAGTGCCGTGGCGTCAGCCTAGCTCACAGCAACCTCAAACTCCTGAGCTCAGGCGATCCTCCTGTCTCAGCCTCCCGAGTAGCTGGGACTACAGGCATGCACCACCATGCCCGGCTAATTTTTTCTATATATATTTTTTAGCTGTCCATATAATTTCTTTCTATTTTTAGTAGAGATGGGGTCTCGCTCTTTGCTCAGGCTGGTCTCGAACTCCTGAGCTCAAACGATCCGCCCACCTCGGCCTCCCAGAGTGCTAGGATTACAGGCGTGAGCCACCGCGCCCGGCCTATATATTTTTAGAAGTCTGAGTGGTGTATATGTGCTAGAAAAAAAGAGCTGAAGTTTGAAAGGCTGTTGTTGCAAAACTTAAATCTCAGTTTACATAAGAAAGATGTATCTCATTTGTGGAGTTAGAGCATTCCTGGGCACTGGGCAACTTTTATTTATTATCTCTATCTGGAATATGCCTGCGTTTCTCAGAATAACTGCTTCATCACAGTAGCTTGGCTGTGTCTCAGCTTTCTATCAAAAAGACTCAGGTGTAGAAACTTATTCGTAACCTCTAAGTAGCTTCCACCCAAAGTTTTTCAACCAGGTATATCTCCCTAAGGAAGATAATTTCTAGTGTCTGTTAATTCCAGCTCTTTTAAAAATGAAGTTCCATGTTGTCTGCTAGAACATGGGGGACTGGAAGTCAATAAAATTTTTAAAACTACCTTTGAAGTAAGTTAAAAAAATCAGTTGGATATAGATGTATGGGTTTATTTTTGGACTCTCAGTTCTATTCTGTTGGTCTGTATGTCTAATTGTAAGCCATTACCATACCATTTTGATTACTATAGCTTTGTAGTGAGTTTTGAAATGAGGAATTAAGAGGCTTTGAACTTTTCTATATGTTTAGTTGAATTTTTAGTCATGAACTATTTTGATTCTCTTCTGATTTTCTTTTGTGTATATGTACAGATTTTTCTTAACCATTTCCAAAAATGTCATTGTATACTTTGAAAGACCCATTGTTGCACATGTATTCAATCTGTGCCATTTTTAAGTACATTAAGGTAAAAATGTGAAATATATGAGTCAGAGAAAGTAATCAGAGTAACTTACTTATATGATTTCAGATAGAATTAGAATTACAAAGTACATTTTCATTATCATAACAAAACAGTCAAATGCTTATATAGCTTTATTTTGATGAACTTCTGGCCACCTTGTCCCCATAACTTAGAAATGGTTAAAAACAAATGATCTTGGTTAATTACATTGTTATTGGAATGATGGAAGGAGACAGGTTTCATGTGTTAGAGACATTTTTAACTTTTTTTAAATTTTTTAATTTTTATAATAGAGACTGAGTCTCACTATGTTGCTCAGGCTGGTTTCGAACTCCTGGCCTCAAATGATCCTCCCAACTGGGCCTACCAAAGTGTGTGCTGGGATTACAGGCATGAGCGACTGCATAATTTTTAAAGCTAAGGAGTACTCAAGTAGCTTATTGTAAAAATACAACAAATAATGTATTTGTACTTTTCTGAAATAAGGGATTTTTATATTAATCGGTTTTAGAAACTAAAGTTACCAGCCATTTCCCTTATTATTTATTAAGTTATTCTTTTGACTGGTACTCCTATAATAGTGTATATGGTGTGAAAAATGTGCTTAAACCTTGTGTTTATAGTTAACATTGGTTATATAGTTCTTTTTTAACCTTGTTTATCAGTTGTGAATTGCATTCAGTTGTATATATTGGGAACACCCAAATAAACGTCTTAAACAAAAAAGATGTTTGTTTTTTTTTTCTCATGGAAAGAAATATTGAGCCAAGCATGTAAGGGCAGAATGGTAACTCCATGCAGTCATTTGGGACCCAGGGACCCATCTATCTTTTTTCTCCATTATCCATACATAGCCTGTGTCTTCTCTTAAAATGACTCAGGGTCACTTTAGGCTCCAAGTTAGCAGCTGGAGCTCCAGTGATGATGTCAGTGTTCTAGGATGGCAGAAGGAGCTAAAGTGAAGGGGCTAGTCCAGGAGGTAGAGTGGTGAGTTAACATAACACTTCCAATTGAGGAAGCCCTCTTTAAGAAATTATCCCCCTCCCTAACAAACTCTATGTAATGATTTTTGCTTGTATCTCATCAGTTGCAAGGGAGGTTAGGAAATGTCCTTTAGCATAGCATGTTGCTATGCAGCTAAAAAATTTAAACAATCAAAACATTTCTGAGGAAATCTTAATTTATAGTATTTCATGGTTTGAAATGGGCTCAATTTAATGTATTAAAGATTCTTGGCTGGGCGCAGTGGCTCACGCCTGTAATCCTAGCACTCTGGGAGGCCGAGGTGGGAGGATCGCTCAAGGTCAGGAGTTCGAGACCAGCTTGAGCAAGAGCAAGACCCCGTCTCTACTAAAAAAATAGAACGAAATTATCTGGCCAACTAAAAATATATATAGAAAAATTAGCTGGGCATGGTGGTGCATGCCTGTAGTCCCAGCTACTTGGGAGGCTGAGGCAGAAGTATTGCTTGAGCCCAGGAGTTTGAGGTTGCTGTGAACTAGGATGCCACAGCAGTCTAGCCAGGGCAAAAGAGTGAGACTCTGTCTCCAAAAAAAAAAAAAGATTCTTAATTACTTCGTTATAATTCTTAAACTTCTATATTCAGATTATTCATATTATTAGCTGTCTATATCACAAGCTATTTCTAATCACTTAGCTGATATAGAGCCCTTTCATGTCAGGGAAGGGATACCTTAGTGTGCCATGAGAAAAGATGGTGATACCCATAGGTGAAGGTATAGATGGTTAAATAAGTGTACATAGGGAGTATCATTAATGGAGTTAGAAATTGGGGAGAATGTCTTCGGAGGAATGGTTTATGGTTTGGTTTATGATGCTTTCCCTTTTATTAAATGTATAGATAACGCAGTAGTGGTAGAGAGAATGCCATTGGATGTAGATTGGGATTCAAAGTGATCATTTTATTTTAATATTTTGTTATGGAAAATTTTAAGCATGTACAAAGGTAGAGAAATTAGTATATTGAACTATCTATCAGTCACCCACCTTTAACAGTTGTCTACGTTTTGCTGTTCTTATTTTGTTTACTTCCCTCACCCCAGTTTTTTTGTATGGGAATATTTTAAGGCAAATTTAAGATGTTATGCAGTTTCATCTATAAATTCCTAATTATGTATCTCTTATAGAGAAAGACCCTCTTTTTAAAAACAAAACCACAAATCACATTATCACACCAATGATATCAACAGTAATTCCTTAATGTACTTTAATTCTTAAAATAATCTTCAGAGGCTGAATTACTAGCCTGAAATCAACAAGAAGTTAAACAGGGGATAGGAAAAGGCATAATGTCTCATATTTAAGTTTAAAAAACTAATCAAAGTATAAGGATTGCAGAGCTATTACTTGACTAAAACATATGTAAGGATAATACAGAGATTTTAGTTAACCACAGGCTCAATCTTAATTAACAGTGTGATATGTCTGATGTAAAAATGAACATTCATAGACTGCATTTAAGAAGTGTAATATTCTAATTATAGGAAATAATAGTCCTTTTGTATTCTGTCCCAGTCTTATTACCATCCATAATATGTTCATTCTAGCCACTACATTTGATGGGGGGTACTAGCAAATTAGAAGATGGCATGATATCCAGAGGATGGCAGCCAGAATAGTCAACATGTCTTCCATGAGGGAGAAATCGTTTTTGCTGTGTTCTCTGTTATAGTCCCTCTATCTGGCACAGTGCTTGCTTGGCACATGATAAGTACTTGATAGTGACTGAATAAAAGAAGAAGAGAGGATAGACATTTGTTTTCTGAACTTAATTTTTTTTTTTTTTTTGGAGACAGAGTCTCACTCTGTTGCCCAGGCTAGAGTGAGTGCCGTGGCATCAGCCTAGCTCACAGCAACCTCAAACTCCTGGGCTCAAGCGATCCTACTGCCTCAGCCTCCCGAGTAGCTGGGACTACAGGCATGTGCCACCATACCCGGCTAATTTTTTTTCTATATATATTTTTATTTGGCCAGATCATTTCTTTCTATTTTTAGTAGAGACGGGGTCTCGCTCTTGCTCAGGCTGGTCTTGAACTCCTGACCTCGAGCGATCCACCCATCTCGGCCTCCCACAGTGCTAGGATTACAGGCGTGAGCCACCGTGCCCGGCCTCTGAACTTAATTCATGAACTTAAATTCTATTTTTTCTTACATAAAGTTAGTTTTGCTTACAGTTTTATTCTCTAAAATTGTCTTTAGAAATTTTGGTGTCACTGTGCTCATTAGCATTCTTTCGCTCTGTAGAAAATATATGAACTATTTTATGATATTGCGTAAGCATTTTTGCTGTATATCATAGGCATAGTAGTAAAATACAGGGCAATATGTAAAACATGGAGTTAAAACTTTGTATTAATCATCTTATCTTTGTGCTTGGAGGTGAACTCTACTCTTTTTCTTCAGAAAGATGATACCTTGTATAGAGAAAGGTGTTATAACTTTCTGTTGTGTGTTAATCTCTCTACCTTTGTGCTTAGAGATAAATCTATAAGATATTTTTTCCCAGAAATAAGCTATCTTTTGAGATGTGTGTGTGTGTGTGTGTGTGTGTATTTATAGTGTGTGTGTGTAGTGATTAAGATCTTAAAACTATATAAGATTTAATTTTAAGGTACACTTTTAGGTGGATGATGAAGACTTACAAGATGAACCTCTACAGATCACAGTTCTTGACCATGATACTTACAGTGCAAATGATGCCATTGGTAAAGTGTACATTGATATTGATCCTTTGCTGTACAGTGAAGCTGCAACAGTCATCTCAGGATGGTTTCCAATATACGACACCATACATGGTGAGGAGTAATATTTTAAGAAAATAAATCACGATCTTAATCTTTTTTATTTATGCTTAAAGACTTTTGTGGTACACTTGGGTTTTAAAATGTGTATCTTTAAAAGATGCCTTTTTAAAAATAAGCAAGTATTAGTGGTGTTCATAGAATTGTTACTTCTCTGAACATAATTTGAAATAATGCTTGCTAATTTTGTGCAATATAGTAAGTAAATGCATGATTTAAAAATGAGCTAGTATTGGTACTCTATATTTCTAAAGCACATTTTCTAACTGGTAATTTTGATGTTTTCTGCTTAAAAATTCTTCAAAGGATTTTTGTTGCCTGAAGCAGGATTCTCAAAGTATGATCTGGGAATATATAGAGGTTCCTGAGATTCTTTTACAGAGTCTGTAAGTTGAGAACTGTTTTCAACATACTACTCAGATGTCATTCACTATTTTTATTCTCACTTTCTCACGATACACAATGGAGTTTCCTAGCAGTTTTATGATGTGTTACCACACATAAAACACAGAGCAGAAATGAGAATCTGAGTTTCATTAACTGGACATTAGAATTGCAGAAATGTAATACATTGCCACTCTTATCACTAATTTGTTTTTGAAAATATTTTTTTTTTTTTTTTTGAGACAGAGTCTCACTTTGTTGCCCAGGCTAGAGTGAGTGCCGTGGCATCAGCCTAGCTCACAGCAACCTCAAACTCCTGGGCTCAAGTGATCCTACTGCCTCAGCCTCCCGGGTAGCTGGGACTACAGGCATGTGCCACCATGCCCGGCTAGTATTTTCTATATATATTTTTAGTTGTCCAGATAATTTCTTTCTATTTTTAGTAGAGATGGGGTCTCGCTCTTGCTCAGGCTGGTCTCGAACTCCTGACCTTGAGCGATCCTCCCACCTCGGCCTCCCCGAGTGCTAGAATTACAGGCGTGAACCACCGCTCCCGGCCATAATGTCTCTTTAGAATGGCAAAATGACCCATTCAGAACTGGTATTTCTCTACCCAGCTTTGCCTCTCTCTGCCTTTTTTTACTTTTCTGACTTGGCAGTTCCATTGATAGTAGTTTATTATAAGAAAATAAGATTTTTGCTGAAATTTATGTGTTTATTGTTGACATTATTTACATCCTAATATTTACCAATGTTTAAAATGGTAAAACAAATTGAAAAACAGGATTTACTTAAATAAATTAGGGCATATATAGACTCTGAGTTATACAGTCAGGAAAAAAGCATGTTTTCAGAAAATAATGTCATAGAAAATTTCATGATATATTATGAATTGCAAAGTTTAGGTTATAAAATATCCAAAATTTGTTTAGAAACAGAATTGCCTATATGCAATATCACTGGAGGAATTGGTAGAATATGTTATAAAATATTTGTCCTGGATAGTTTTATTTCTGGATTATAATTTTATTTTCCTCTTTGTCTTTTTTTGCCTTTTTCCCTATTTTCTACGATGTGTATTTCCTTTGAAATCAGGAAATAAAGTCCAGTCAAATACTATGTTACCAATAAAAAAAAGTTGCCAAAGAACTAATCTGGGCTTAGATTAAAGGCAGTAGCTGTATGATCTGGGCTTGGATTAAAGGCAGTCACTGTATGAATTAATCAATTTTCCAACATTTTATATTAAATATTGTTTATAGGTGGTCTATTATGTTTATGGGCCCATTGTTAGGAACATAAATCTTTTCTTAAAATTTCAGTAGGTAAATTAGAAAGTCACTTTTCTTAGTTCTTCCACCATAAATATAAATTTGACATGAATTCAGGACAGTCAAATGAAAATATTTATAGATAAGGACTGGGTCATTCTTATTTATTAGAGTGTGTTCTGAAAACTGTTATTCTTGGAGTGTTTTAGTTAGCTTATTTTAACTTATATACATTGAAATGAATAAAACAACTTTTTTTGTTATATCAGATTCTTGCATTAATTGTTAAGAGTATATACTCTGGGATCATAAAGATCTGAATTTTAATCCTGGCTCTGTCATTTGTCAGCTGCTGACATTACATAAATTATTTAAGTTTTATTAATTAAATATTAATCTCTTCTTTTGTAAATGAGAATGATACTACTACAGAAATTACCTTATTGGATTGATGAGATATGTAAAGCATTTAGTATATTATCTATCAGTGCCCAGCATATGTTACCACCGTCACCACCACCACCATCATCATCATCATCATCAATTTAAGTGTGACTCCATTCCAGTTAGTGTGGCTCAAATAAGTGAAGACTTGTGGCAAAAATGAAAATCATTCTCTACTGCACACATGTTCTGCTTTAGAAAATGTAATTAAAAAACTACTGAGAATGAAAATGATTAGGAAACAAAATTAACATTACTATTATGATTGATATATTACAGATGCTCCATGACTTATGATGGGGTTATGTCCTGATAAACTCATCTTAAGTTGAAAATATCATTAAGTCAAACATGCATTCCATACACGTAATCTACCAAACACCATAGCTTAGCCTAGCCTACCTTAAAACATGCTCAGGACACTTATTAGTACATTAGCCTACAGTTGGGTAAGATTATCTAACACAAAGCCTGTTTTATAATAAAATGTTAAATATTTTGTATAATTTATTGAACACTGTACTGAAAGTGAAAAGCAGAATGGTTTTGCACCATTGTAAAGTTGAAAAATTGTAAGTTGAATCATTGTAAGACAAGGATTGTCTGTATTTTAAAATCGTTAATTGGCATTTATTTGCTTCATTATTTAATTGTGCATTATTTTCTTAAGATAGAAACTTGATTTTCCTTTTGAATTTATAGGTATCCGTGGGGAAATCAATGTAGTTGTTAAAGTAGACCTCTTCAATGATTTAAATCGGTTTAGGCAGTCATCATGTGGAGTCAAATTCTTTTGCAGTAAGTAAATACATTGTATTACTCATTTAACAGAAAATTTGATAATTGTTAAATATGGGAAATCAAATTAATTTTTCAGAAGGCTAATAGAAAAGGTTTTATACTTTGGGTTTAATGCCAAAGAGAAAATTGTTAATTTTCTACACACAATTACAATAGCTCTGAGACTGTTTATCTGAGTTGAAAGAAAATGGTATCTAATTTTAATAAATTTATGGAAATTTTTGTTAGAAAAATTCAGTGATATCTTACAGGACGGTGAAAGATAGGAGTAGACCATTGTGGCTAAGCACTATGATGCTACCCCAGATTATACAGGCTTCTACAGGTAGGGAGCCCTGAGTACTCCAAGAAATGCATGGGACTGAATTGGTCAGGTCTGGTTGACTCACATCCAGCCTCTATTAGTAGGATTAAAAACCTCTAGGTAGTTGAGTTAGCGTCAATGTACAAATGTCTCTTTTAAGAGACTAGTTTGGTATAGATGTTCTCAGGTTTTCCTTTTTCTTTGAGACAAGAGTCTCACTCTGTTGCCCAGGCTAGGGTACAGTAGTATCATCATAGCTCACTGCAACCTCAAACTCCTAGGCTCAAGCAATCCCCCTGCCTCACCCCTCAACCCCTAGTAGCTGGACTATAGGCATGTGCCACCACGCCTGGCTATCCCAGCTAATTTTTCTATTTTTTTTGTAGAGACACAGGGTCTTAGTCTTGCTTAGGCCGGTCTCGAACTCCTGGCCTCAAGCAATCTTCCCGGCTTAACCTCTCAAAGTGCTAGTATTACAAGCGTGAGCGACCACACCCGACCCCCTTTTTGAATCTGACCGTATCTTATTTAAATCCAATGGTATTTGGACTTAAATGAGTTTTATTTTTTAATGAGTCATATTAAATGAGTTTATTAAGTAGTATAGTGACTATTGAACCAGTTAGCCTGTGACCATGGATTATTAGAAACTGCAGAGCTGTATGACTCCTCAAGTTGTGTCAGAAAGATAATGGTTTGATTTTTGAGTTATAGATGTGGTGTACAGAAGTACTTTTGCAAAGGGCTTTGAATAGTTAAAGATTATTTATTATTTGCTTTCCACCTATTTCTATAATCTAGCTGATTTTAATTTTGATTTTTTTAAAACTTGGTATCGAATGCTATTTAAGGTAGTCTATAGCTATTTTCCAAATTATAAAAATACAATTTATATTTACAGTGTTTACATGATAAAGGTGAGAGCTCTCATGAAAGAAAATGATTATTCCTAAGAATAAAATGGATCTTAGAAGACTGATTAGAAGTATTGTTGTTATAATTACATTGAGATGATCATAGTAAAAGACATTCTTATGTATTTAAAAGATAAGAACTTAGACGTACATTTTCTAGAAATTGAATTTTACCTTTTGATAAATAGAAGCATAACAGATAATTTTTTTAACAGCAACATCTATTCCAAAGTGCTATAGAGCTGTGATAATTCATGGATTTGTAGAAGAACTTGTGGTCAATGAAGACCCAGAATATCAATGGATTGATCGAATTCGCACACCCAGGGCATCAAATGAGGCCAGACAGAGACTCATTTCTCTAATGTCAGGTATTAAAAAAAATAGCTTTATTATTGATTGACTTAATATTTTAAAATTTTTCACTTTTCTTTGACATGCTACCTGAAAATTTACAATGAAGGCTATTAATTTCAAGTGAATAATTCCCTATACCTGGACCCACCCTCCTGAACACGCATGTGCATTGCAGTCTTTTTAACAACTGGAAATCTGAATCAGGAGCTTGTTCCTAACTAGTTAAAGGAAATTGTGCTCATGAAAAGGGGTAGTGGAAAGAGCCCTGAGCAAGGTGGTTTAGGAAGGAGACCTGAGCATCAGGAAACTGGATTCTAGTTTCCCTCCCTCTAACATTTATTCACAGTCAGAGCTTAGGCAAATCACCTACCTCTCTCTCAAATACTTTCTGTTCAAATGTTGCCTTTTCACAGTTCTTCCCTGAGGAACCAGCACATATAGAACCAAAAATTGTTTGGTAAATGAATGCATGAATGAGTGAACCTAACTTGCCACATCTGTAAAATGCAGCTAATAATATCTTACCTTCCTGAAGGTAGAAGGCTAAACCAGCTACTCTTTTAGGTTCCCTTTAAGGTCTAAAAATGTATGATATTTTGTCTTGTTTTTCATCACTACCGTATCCAGCTTTATAGTATGTAATGTAGAGATATGAAGCAAGAATGAATTTTCTTCCTTTTTTTTGTAGGCGAACTGCAGAGAAAGATTGGCTTGAAAGTACTTGAAATGAGAGGCAATGCAGTTGTTGGATACTTGCAGTGTTTTGATCTGGAGGGCGAGTCTGGGTTAGTGGTACGAGCCATAGGAACAGCGTGTACTCTGGATAAATTAAGTAGCCCAGCAGCATTCCTTCCTGCGTGTAATTCCCCATCTAAAGATATGAAGGAGTAAGTATGAACCAATTAAATTGTTTTTATGGAGATTTTTTTCTTTTACCTATGCATTTTCATTCGATTTGAAACATTTTAGTAGACTTATTCAACATACATTATTTTCTACGATGGTTTTTCTTATCAGAGATGACTGCCAAAATTTAAAAGTTAAAAATATTTAGATATTCCTAATGTTTTATTTATACTGTCTTAATATGAAACTCAAGTAATATAAAATTAAACTTATTCCAGATCTTTACTGTGTATCAAAAGCATTAAATGAATATTCTTGCATTATGTGGAATTTTACTTACTTTCTGAAGGGTGCTTAAAACCCTCTACCAGATAATCCAATTATGCTTATTATTGGCAACATAGTATAGAAAGCAGGAAAGATTGACTTGTGCAGGAGTGTCAAACAGAGGCTAAGCAGTTTATAAAAATAAAGTAATTGAGTGTAATTAAATAGGGAATACCAGGGTCTATGTAAAGCTGAAGTAGGCATACTTTTTCTGTAAAAGGCCAGATAATAAATATTTTAGATACTGGCCATACAGTCTCTGTCTTTATTAAAAAAAGGAGATTGCTGATCCCCAATCTGAAGAAATTTAAACTTGAACATTTTTTAAAAGCTATGTGCGATTCAACAAAACACTTCTGTCGTCTGGATTTGGCCCGTGTGTTTGTCATTGTTTGTCCAAAGGCCAAGATTCTCAACATGGTGGTGGTGGTACTGTCAACACAGAATGTTTGAAACAAGATTTTTCTGTGATAGTGATTGGGGGATAGGACCTGTTGGGGCCTAGAGATGCTGAGTATCCCACACAGTAAGGGATACCCCTATACCATGAAGACTTGTTCCATCCTAAATGCCAGTAGTATTTTCATTGAGGACCATTGATCTAGAGATTCTTCTAGATCAAGGCTTGGCAAACTTTTTCTGTAAATGACCAGATGGTATGGGTAAATAGTTTTTGCTAAAGCTACTAATGACTCTGCCATTATAGTGTGAAAGCGAATGTGGACAGTATGCAAAGGAATGAATGTGGCTGTATTCAAATAAAACTTATTTATTTACAAAACAGATGGCAGAATGGTTTTGGCCTGCAGTCTATAGGTTTGCTGACTGCTGTTCTAGATAATCAGGGAGTCAGAATTCGGTAGTTCAGGCCGGGCGCGGTGGCTCACACCTGTAATCCTAGCACTCTGGGAGGCCGAGGCGGGTGGATCGCTCAAGGTCAGGAGTTCGAGACCAGCCTGAGCAAGAGCGAGACCCCGTCTCTACTAAAAACAGAAAGAAATTATCTGGCCAACTAAAATATATATAGAAAAAATAGCCGGGCATGGTGACGCATGCCTGTAGTCCCAGCTACTCGGGAGGCTGAGGCGGTAGGATCGCTTAAGCCCAGGAGTTTGAGGTTGCTGTGAGCTAGGCTGATGCCACCGCACTCACTCTAGCCCGGGCAACAAAGCGAGACTCTGTCTCAAAAAAAAAAAAAAAAAAAGAATTCTGTAGTTCAGAAAACCTAATATGTTTCCCAGTTCAGCCCAGTCAAGAGAGGTTGAATATAAAGTAATCATAGTCTTTAAAAAAAGGTGTTTTTGTTTTTTAACAATCTTTTTTAAAATGAGATTTTCATTTTAAACTTATTCTTTTTGTTTAGTCATTTTCTTTCTGCTGGCTATTAGTCACTTGGATTAAATTTTATTCACAAGAGGGAGTACAATATTACATATTGCCTAATTTTGTTTAGAAACACATTGACAAATAAAATAATTGTTTTAAATAAATTGAAGAGTGAATTTGCTTTACATTCCATTTACGATATCTCCTAGAGGGCTATGAATTGCTAGCTGCTACAGGTCGAGTCAGATTGCAGGTGTAGATTTTTGAGGGATGCAGATCTTTTTTTCCCTCTCCCTCTTTGCATAGCAAATTTAAGTAAATAGTTAATAGCAAATTTAAGGAGTTAGTCGAAAGAGAAAGATAAAGCTTTACCGTTAGAATGAGATATGGATAGCAGGGGAATGTGTTTGTGTGGGTTCAGGAAGAGTTCCATTAATGTAAACCTTCTGGGATTGTATAAGTTTTCTCCTTTTCTAATCTTAGCCATTGTCATAGCCATTAATCATAGCCTTAAATTGTCAAACATTTACAACATGACTGATTTAAGTTGCTTCATTAGGATTTTCTGAAAAGCATATTACTACCAAAGTGTAGTTATTTAAAAAAAAAACTAACCCTCAGTGCTCAGGCTGCCTTATTTCAATAAGCTTCCTTGTATTTTTCATAATGATTCAATTTGAGTGGTATTTCATAGCTTATTTTATGATTCAGCTGATTATAACTATTCTGATATTTAATTATCACATAACATTGTTGATTCTAAATAGGAACTTACTAAGAGATAGTTTAGATTACATTCCTGTCTGAATGGATTTAATATTAGAAATACCACAAGGGTGTTATTGTGATACAGTCTTTCATAAAAGGAGACTGATAGAAGTAGAATTCCAGGAATACATTATGGTGATGCTCCAGTGTCTTTGAATTTTAATTTGATGTCATAATTTGAACATTTTACAATGTTCATTTTATCTTATTTTACTTGTGTTAATGGTGTTTTCCACTTTATTAGTTCGTTTTTTCTTTTTAGATTTTTAGTGTAATGCACAATATAAATCCTTTTGATGTTTTCTAGCTGAACTCTCTTGGTAGAAAGTGCCTTGAAATATGATTTATTGCTTCTCTACTTAAAAAAAGTGCTTTTTAAGAGACTTCAGCTATAAATTCTCCTGTGTACAGCACTGATTCTTAGACTTTCTCACTTCAGCCTAGAAATAAACAAAAACACAACCTCCCTCGTTTGTATACAAATAGATCACCAATGAGATGTTTGTTTTTTATCAATTTTAATAGACATCTTTTTAATTTATATTACAGTAAAAAGCAGAAACATTTGTTCTATTGTAAAATTAGCAGTATTTTCGGAAAGTAGGCTGTAGACCCTAGGAAAGACCATTATGGTCAATTAATAATAGCTCATGTTTAAACCTTCACAAATCATGGTTGAGATAATGTTGTCTGGGCAGTCAATAGTATAGCAATGGAAAAGAAAAAAAGGTCAGGAAAAGTTGGGCTCTTGGCCTTCCTTTAACTTGAATTCTAGAAAATGGAGATTTGATTGTTTTTCAGAGTGTACTCATATATGATTTTATTTCCCTCATTGTGTGTAAGCAAAGACATTGTACAGTGAAATAATTGTTAATATGAAGTTCAAGATTCTAATTTATGTAATATACCTTTTTACTCTATTCAGTGTAACCCTTTTAGTCAAATTTCTTCTTGAAAATTTTAAATGTTATATATGAATATACACTTGTATATCTGATCTAAGTATATCCTTATCCACACACAGATGTGATCTGGATGTAAGTTAGTATCTTACGAAATTTCAATTCACAATGTAGTTTACATAATATATTTTGTATGAGAGCCAGACAAAATTATTTACATGGCTTTATTAATGTGTTTTTAAAAGCAGTATCTCCTTTTGTTTTATTTCCAGTGTAGCCTGGGTTTAAGTTGCATGTTTGGTGTGTTAAAATATGGAATTTGGGTATCTGCTTATATCCGTTGAGTTTACTTATTTCTCTATGCTGTCATTTTCATATTCTTGAGAACCCCTAAATGCTAGACAGAAGCAGTTGTTAAACTTTATTTATAGAAAAATATAATTAATTATATCAGCAATTCATATCTCAGTTTCAAAGGTAATATGAGAACTTTATATTTGACTTTTCAGTTTTATGGATGTCCTCCCCTCCCCCATAAATACTATATAGTAAGTTCTCTTGTGATCAAAATAATAACAAATGTGTTAAAGCAACTTAAAATCCAAATCTCAGTCTTTTTCTTATTTAATTCCCTTGACTGTTCTGCTTGCTATTTTTCTTATTCAGAATCCTAATTTATATTAATCCGATCCTTTGTAACTGTGTCCTAACAAGTTAATTTTTAGCTTTTCTTTTTTGCTTTTAACTTGTTTTTTGCATGCTAGGGATTAAAGAAAATAAGTTCTCTCCCCTAACTAAAGCTCTTTTGAAATTATTTTAACATAACTTTGCAATCTGTTGTACGTGTTGTTTTCTTTTCTTCCACTTTGACTGCGAATTCCCTCAGGTCTCCGCTGGTTCATCCTCCAAGCCATGGATGCCGCTCGACTCACAACAGCCCAATTCACACTGCTACTGGCTCACGACTTACTCAGAACTTCTCTGTGTCTGTTCCCACTCTCATCTATACTGGTACGAGACTGCTCAGACTCCAGAGATGGGGAGAGGCAAGCCACGGGCAGAGTGGCTGCCGAGGCAGGCAGGCAGGTAGTGTAGGCAGGTACCACAAGTCTTTGCTTCCTCCTTTTCTTACTCGCAGTCCAGCTTCAGTTGAAGAACTGTATTTGGCCACCACAGAGGCTGTAACTATATGGAAGTGAAAGTGTTCTTCCAGCTTCCAAAGTCTCTTCCACAGATCCTCTAAGAACCTTATCTTTCATACGGATACTGTGAATTTTGAGGAGAATTCTCCAGTATGTATTTTTGTGATTATTTCTGTGTTGGTTTAGAAATAAAATTGGTGATTAGATTCTAAATGAAATAGTTGCCAGAGCTTCCAATTTGCTTATTTACTTTATGTATAAAACCTGTTAAATACAGTAGGTTCTGTTTCGTTCTGTGGAAGAGAGCTATTGGAAAACAGGTAAGCAACTATTCTGCATTAAATGCAATGTTTCTGTGTAGCTGTATTCATTTTTCTCTCTGCTGTGTTTTTAGCTGTGGCACTCTTGATGCTATAGGATAAGGAAACATTTTTTTCTTTCAAAGATATCTGTGTGTGCAAATGTAAAACCAATTATGAATATTTACACACACCATTTGTAGTTATCATTTTTTCTTTTGTAACTTAAAAAAGCATTGTTTATTTGAAAATATTTTATCATATACTTATTTTTTATTTCTCCTTTTAATTAATTTTTACCCCTTAGTCTGTCATTTCATGCTTTTTTGCTTTTTCACTTGGCTTATTAACTGTATCAATGTAGATAATATTTATCTGGAGAATGATGAATGGTTAAACAGCAATTGATTGTCTTTGGCCTCATTCCCAGCTCCACACTTAAGAAATGACTGCTGGCCCTGCCCCAATACATTTCTGGTGTTTGGATCATGCTGCCACCCGTCAAGCCCTCTGGCACATGATTGCTTAATATTTTTCCACCTTCTTCTGGCAGGATTCCCTTCAATGAAGATCCCAATCCCAATACTCACTCATCAGGACCCTCAACCCCTCTGAAAAACCAAACTTATTCCTTTTCACCTTCCAAGTCCTACAGTCGACAATCCTCTTCTTCTGACACAGATTTGAGTTTGACACCCAAAACTGGTAAGGCGCTTCCACCCACCTTTTGTTTTTTCTTTTTTAAAAATTTGTTTCTGTTTCTTATTAGCTTTCCATCCAAGTCTTTCCTCCTGTTTTTGGCATTTAAGTTAAAGATAATGTGAATATTGATCATTTTCAGTTAACTGCAATTAGAATATGAAAATTTTATATAGTTCAGAAATTATCTTGTTTGGAGATCTATATTTTATTGATTTAATCATAGTGTAGGTATCAAGTCCAAGATTTATTTTTGCGTGTAAACATTTTTCATTTCATGCTAAAATTAAGAGGATAATATCTTAAAACATTTGATTAGAAAATAACAATAGTAACTAGCAATCAAATTCCTCATGGAGTATAAGCATTTTTGAATTTGTTTCTGCCTATTTCTGAATTTAATTTTAAGGTTTTGTTATGGAAAAAAAATCATAAGAACCACTGAAATCATTATGTTGGAAAACGTAGATTTATTTATCTACTTATTAACTTATGATTTAAAATGTTTGGTTTTCCTAGTCTTATATAGCATTTTTATTTTACTTATTCTTGAATTTTTCTTGATTTATTAAATTTATAATTTTCCCTCTCCTATTTGTATTTTGATGTATAATCTTTATGGGTTTTTAGGAATATGTTTTATGATAAAAAGTTGATAAAAAGTCAGATGAGTTCCTTACTTGAAATAGAATTATTTAAATCATTAAATTATTGTTTTTAAGAAAAATTACAAATAAATTTTAAAAGTTAATGGTTTGCAGTTTTATAAATAGTATTTTTGTCTGGCAATTTTCCCTAAAACATAGTTCTTATTTGTGTTATTTTTAACTTAGCATCTTTAATAACTCTATTTTTATATTAGAAAAGAAATTTATAAAATAAATCTAGATTTTGTGAAAACAATGAAAAGAAATTTAATTCCAAACCAGTGCTACTTCTAAAGAAAGGGTGTTTTAAAAAAGCCTGTGGATTTAATTTCTATTTTTATAAATGTAGTCACAAAATATAAAGAAGATAATTATATTCACCAGTTTCTTTGAAGATACTAGCTTTATTTTTACATATATATAGTTGTGAGTAATGTCTAAAAATAATGTAGCATTTGATAGTAATGGATACTTTAGAATGTGGTATGTTAACAATATTTATGCCATAAAAATTGAACCATTCAAATTATAGTGAAAAAAATTTTTTTAAATAAAGAATAAGAGACTCTGACCTTAAAATTTATGACAATAAAAACAGGAAGATTTAGGATGGTATTTGAAGAATACATTTAAAATATATACACACACACACACACATATTTTTAGAGACAGTTTCTCTGTCACCCAAGCGGGAATGCAGTGGTGAGATCATAGCTCACTGTGGCCTTGAACTCCTGGGCTGAAGCAGTCCTCTCACCTCAGCCTTCTAAGTATCTTGGACTACAGGAGCATGCTACCATGCCTCGATACTTAAAAAATTTTTTTGTAGAAATGGGGCCTCACTATGTTGCTCAGGCTGGTCTTGAACTCCTGGCCTCCAGCAATCCTTCCACTTAGGCCTTCCAAAGTGCTGGGATTATAGGTTTGAGCCACTGTACCTGGCCTGGAAAATATTTTTGATGCTTTGGTCCACTGACTGTATATTCCAGACCATTTTTCAGCACTTTTATCTATTATTTTTCTTTACCATACTAGAGATAAAAATTAGAAAATATTTCCTTGGTCTATTTCTTTTTCTTTAATTCACCAAAAGATCAAGCCTAAAGAAGATTGTCAAGTAATAAATTAACTGAACCAGACTTCTCTTCCCTTAGCTTTCTAGTAGGCAGTCAATTGTAGTATCAGTGAAAACTTTGTATTTTATCTTCTAGCTCCAAATTTTTAGTTTTTACAAATTCATTTATAAATGAGGTACTATTGTTCTATATTTCTATATTTACAACTGCCTCTAAATAAATTATTTTGTTTTGATTGTAGTTCTTCACTGACTCAATAGCTTATTTATAGAATATTAGCAGTTTTTAGTCCCTTGGCTTTATCACAAATCTCTAAATATCTTGAATAGTCCTGAGGAGCATTCCTATTTCTCATGGAGATTTAAAATGGCAAAATTATGATTGTTCTAAAATTTTTATACTGTAATTTAGCATGTATTTCATGATTCTCTGCCTATTAATTTACCTATATACAAAATCAATGTCATCAGAAATAGTGGTAAGAGATAATGTGATTATAATTGATTTATTATATGTGGCCTGGGAAACCAAAAGTAAAATAAAGTTAATAAAACTTAGACTGATGATCTTTTTTCTGTTTATAGTTAAAGCTATTGTCTGTTTTTTTGGTAGGTCTCTTTTAAAACAGTTCTTATTTATTTCTGTAGATTCTAATTTTTACAAGGCTTTATTTTTATGTTTTTCCTAAGTAATCAATTAATAGGAATGGAATTCTAGATTGCTATTGTTAGAATACTGACTGAAGCTAATTGTTACTTTTTTAGTCAGGCTTTTTTTTTTTTTCCTTCCAGGCTTTTAACCATGTATAGTTTTTGTGATCCTGAGGGTGTTTGACCCTTAGTGTACCTTAGTGTATAGAGACCCTTAGTCTCTATAAATGCAGATAGTATTATTATCAGATTAAATTATTAAAAATTTTAGAGGAAAAAGTATTAATATTCATCCCAAAGCTGGACAGAAAGAAGTTAATATGTATTTAAAATTAATAAGGGTATCTGTTACCTCATCTGGTACTATTGGATTGTTTTTTATGGATATTCAATTAAAATACTTAAAAATGTTATCTTTTAGTTAGTAACATTTGAAGTACTATACCTTCACCACTTTAAATAGGTGTTTATATTTGAGCCAACAAGTTTCTGGCTTTAAAAATTTGAAAATGTGGTACATTTTAACTTTATAAATTCTTAAGCAAAAAAGGGTAGGTAATTTAAGTATTTTGAAGAAGTCAGTTAAGTGATTAGAATGGCATAAAATCCTAAGTTAGTGATTTAAAAAATTCTAATGATTGCAAAGTTTGTAAAGATTTTGTTAAGTTTTAGACTATACCTTTTATTTACATTATGTTGGATAGATGGTCTTGCTACTGAGTTTTCATTTGCTTAGTGTAATTTGTCTATACATTTTAAAATTCATTTTTACTGTTACGTTTTGCTTCATCATTGCTTTCCTTATCCTGCGTTTTCTGATCATCTTCTGAATCTGCATCTTTTCTCTGCTACTTTCCTCCACAGCACCTTACCCACAGGGACCTAGGATTTACCTGTTTCCCAGCTCCCCCTCTCTCTCTTGTGGTTCCCTTCATCTTAAAAAGTCCTGTCTCCTCCTCTCGGAATCTAGCCTTACCCCTCATCATTCTAGCCTTGTCAGCCCAGTTCTGAGGAAAAGTGTTTCTTTCAGTGAAGAGCTGTTCCTGGCTGCTTCTGGTAGGATCACACATTATGTCAGCTTTTTAATCCCTTTATTTTTCGTACTAAAGAATTACTGAGTATTTTCTACAGGATGTATTGCTATTATTTTTCTTGCCAGTAGAGAGTTAAACAATTAGAATTATCATAAGAATATAATTGAGGATTACTTGATGGATAATTATGTATATTCTTCTAAATTACTTTATATATTAAAAAAGTATGTCCAAGGACGTAGATGTTGATATTTCCAACAATTAGTAGGTTCTTATTACTCGAGTTTCTGTTTTAGATGTTTTACTATCTTTCCCTTCATACCAATTCCATTCACATTGGACCTGTATCATCATGTTGCTAAACCATATGGTTACATTAGTAAATTATTCTGTTTAAATCAGTTTAAGTCTCATTTTGGTGATACTCTTTCATTATCCATTTTTTTCTGTCTGTTGCATTAATTATTCAATTATTCTATATTTTCTGATATTTTGCTTATCACTACAAATTTAGATTTTATTTTGTGGCTTTTAATATCCTTCATATAAAGATCTTAGTTTCATGTCTATGTTTAGTATTGTATAGTCTCTAAAAAATAATGTTTAGGTTACTATAAGAATGAATTTCTTTTTGTTTTTAAAGAATAGAATGGGACTATACACATGCTAACCTTTGTTTCCTTATCCAAGAACAGCTAAAAATGTAAAAATAAATTAGTTCCTTTTTAAGTCATTGCAGTAAATTTGACTGTATGCATCTTCAGTTTTGAAAGGGGTGGGATTAACTCTAGTATGTAGAGCACTGGCTTCTCATCTCTCCCCTGCTTTCTGTAATTGTTTGACCATAGTTGATCTATTGATACTATCAAAAAAATAAGGTAGGGAAAGAAATTTAAAATTAAGCCTTAAAAAATACATCTAAGAGTTTGGGAAATATAATTCTTTCATCCTTAGCTATGTGCATTTGTGATGTGTCTATTATTACATGTCTGTGACTTGTAGTCTTTTTAAAGAAATTTATTGATTTTGCAAATAAATATTAACAAGTATGAAATAATACTATTTTGTGATGATGTTATATTTAGAAATGGGAAGTTATCAGAAAATAGATTTGACTATATTTCAAAATTGCCTAAATTTCATGCTCTTTAGAGAATTTTGGAATATTTTAAGGGAGCACAATTAGTGCATTTCCTTTCTATATTTACATTTAATCAAATATTTAATATGTATCTCTTTTAGTATCCTTAAATTATTAACATGGTAATTGTTATCTTGATTATTTTTTATTAGAAGATTCAATTTTAAAAAATGCAATACTATATAAAGTTTCAACCCCTAACATAATATAATTTTTAGAACAAATTAAGTTTAGCTGTGGTCAGTAGGGCTTTGATATCTTGCTTCTAAAGGAATACAGTAAAATATGTGCTTAGCTGTCATCTCAAATGCTTTAAATGTTTTGGATCATTTTATCATATTTTGACTTACGATATTTATGAAGATGAATGCAATTAAACTTTCTGTTTCTATAGTTGTTTTTTGGTTGTTATTTATGTACCGATGTTCTGTAGGAATGGGAAGTGGTAGTGCTGGAAAAGAAGGGGGGCCATTTAAAGCTCTTTTAAGACAACAGACTCAGTCAGCATTGGAACAGAGGGTAAGATTCACTATACATTCTTTGTTCTTACACTTAGTATGACTTTATTTTATGCTTCTATGTACGTATGTACTTTTATAAACTGTTTTTGTTCATATATCTGTAATATTACAATTTTGAATATATTCAAGATATCAGAGTAATTTGTTTATGCATAATTACTTTGGCTTTGGAATAATTCTATAACTATTTTTGTTTTGTCCTCCAATCTTTTATAAGAAATATTCTTTTTGGAAATACCTATTGAATGCTAATGTTATTTTCCATTAAACTTATAGTAAAGGAAAGAAATGGCAGAAATTTTTACAGAAAAAATATTTCAGTAGAATTTTATTATATTAAAAATAAATCTTTAGTATGTTAATATATTTATTTGTTGAGATTATCTTTATCACTGGCCAATCATGGATAAGAAATGTACAGATTCAGATTCTGTATTTCTACATATTAATATAAATAATGTGGGTATTCAGTATAATGCAACCATTTTAATTATAAGTTTAACATTTAGTTACATTTGTTGAGTAGGAAAATGAATAGTTACAGTTTTTGGATGATTTTTCTCTCTCTCTTTTTTTAATAAACTTCATTGCTAAGGGAGGATCGCCTCATAGGTTCTGTAGAAGGCGGGTATGTTTCTGAACATGTGTGAGAGCCTATTTCTTGTGTTGGAAGCTTTTCTAGTTTTAATCTTGGTCATTTAAGTTTTATTTAAGCTTTTAGCAAGTGTTGCTAGCTTTTTCTTTTTTCCATAATGCAGAGTTTTTTCAATTTAATAATACTGTGAGGCTCATGTTCTTTTTCTAACAATTAATACAGTGCATGATTTTATGTGTCATGTCAGTTTTTTTAAGACACAGTTCCATAGCTTTCATTATGTCTCATTTGGAAGCTACATTCATTTACTGAATCTTCTTTTACATGTTCTATTCTGCACCAGGATTAAGGGGGGGAAAGGTGAAACATGGTAAATACCTATAAAAGGGTACATTTTATAAAATACAGGTATTTTTCTTCTAGAGGTTGGCTCTTGAGAATACTGTTTTTCAGATCCTATTATTACAAATAACACCAATTTAATTTTTCTAGACTTTCTTTCCTTATGTTGAAAGTGCCTGTGTATGCACTGTTTGCCTTTTAGACAAGGCTGGAAAGAACAGAGCTGAAATAGGTAGAGTGATCAGACTTTAGCTGTGCCCAGTTCTTTGCTTTATACTCTATCAAGCAGCAGTTAGTTCCCTTTCAGCTACTCTCACACCTTGCAGGCATACCAACAACTGTCACCAAAAGGCCTACCTAAACATTCAAATAATCCGTTTCAACCAAAAACAGCAGAAGACTGAAAACATTGAAGAGGGTCAGAGTGAAAGTGTGTGTGTGTCCGGAATGCTCTTACCTCTTCCCCCCTCCCATTTTTATGTTCTCTACAGAGCCCTTCACACTAGGAATATGATTTCTTGTAATTCCAATTACCATCCCAGAATTTACATCAGCAAAAAAACTTGGGTTCCCCTGAAAGTTGATATAATGGGATTTTGCCTGTATGTTGGGCCTGTGACTTTACTGTCTGTACTAAGAATCTTTAAAACCATCTCACTTTAAGGGAAAAAATATTAATCAATGAAAATCATTTTGAATTTAGTTTGGATAAAATTTATGTTTTCAAATATGTTTTTAAACATTCTTAAAATTTTGGACATGTTAACACACTGCACATACATTACTAGATAACCTTCATGGAATTAACAGCAAAGGTATGGAGAGTGATAGTTTTCATTTACAAATTCATAAATCCTGAATGGCAGTTATATCTACATTAGCTACTTGAGTTTAGGAGACTACTTCTCTACCCTGTGTCCAGAGCCAATAGCAAAAGCATTATTATCTTTAGCTTTCCTGTTCACCCGTGTGTGGCTGCCATTAGCATGGCTTTTGTTTTAAGAAAAATTTGTATAGAATTATGAAGAATTCTCCCAATATGTGTTCCAATACACCTTAATTCTGCCAACTTAAACTACTTACATCTTTTTTTTTTTTTTTTTTTTGAGACAGAGTCTCACTCTGTTGCCCGGGCTAGAGTGAGTGCCGTAGTGTCAGCCTAGCTCACAGCAACCTCAAACTCCTGGGCTCAAGCGATCCTCCTGCCTCAGTCTCCAGAGTAGCTGGGACTACAGGCATGTGCCACCATGCCCGGCTAATTTTTTCTATATATATTTTTAGTTGGCCAGATGATTTCTTTCTATTTTTAGTAGAGACTGGGTCTCACTCTTGCTCAGGCTGGTGTCGAACTCCTGACCTCGAGCAATCCACCCGCCTCGGCCTCCCAGAGTGCTAGGTAGGATTACAGGCGTGAGCCACTGCAACCGGCCTACTTATATCTTTATATATATATATATATATATTTTTTTAATATTCATTTTTATCCCTTGCTAAACCACCCTTAATAAATTGTATGGCCTTTTCTTTCTTGAGGAAAGACAAACTTTATTTGCCCAACCTCTTTTATTTAATGGATTATTCAGGTAGCAGTTCTCAAAAATAAAAGTGTTATTCTTTTCTCTCACAAGAACATTAAAAAAAGAAGTTGACAAGATCTTGCAAAAGGTGCCATATTTTTGGGAAATGAGAGAAATGAAAGTTTTATTTAGATTTAGATTCCACCTGTGCATTATTTAACATAGAGTAGATAGATTTGTTTTTCAGTAAGTTTCTTGTTTTACCTGTAAGAAAAATGGAAGTTACTTTTTAGTTTCTGGGTTTTATATTTTTCTTCAGTAAAGAAACATAGTTAATTTAGCTTGACCTAGTATTTCCCAAATACATGGCATGGAACCTTCCTTTTAAAGTAGCTATTAGTGAGGAACACACTTTGGGAAACATTCATATAAAGCAAACTCTTGATGAATTGTAATCTTTTTAGAAATGGGGGTAAAATTGTACAATAAATCATAGGAGGAATCTGGCATCAGTTTTATAACTAAAATATTTACTTTGGTCTTTTGAAATAAAAAAATTAATTTTTTAAAAAATAAATATTTTCTAAGAACAATCCTATTTAAATCTCTTTTTAAAAAGAATATTTCCATTGTGTTCTGATGATTTTTCAGTTAGCCTGTCTTTGAGCACACAATATTAAATATTTTTAAGCTGCACGCACTTGGCTTACATCAAAGAATCAACATAGAAAGTCCATCTAGGTACTACGTATTTGCTGGAGAAAATTTCTTCTGCAGTTTCTGAAATTTACCTCTAGGCATTGGAAGCAGGTGTGCATGGACTGATCTTAAGGAAGCTTCCTTTTCAGTGGAAGAAAATCTGTAAATTTATCAGATATAATAACATTATTGACAAAAATCAAGTTTAAATACTTAAAAGTATTTCCTGGTGATGATGGTGGCATACTTAACAGTCTCTTATGGATTTCAGCAGTACCTCTTTATAATTAGAAAATTATCTGGAACTGGAGTTTTGGTTAAATAATAGTGACATTTTTATTTATTATAGGTTAAATTTTATGTTTCAGAGTGAATTGGTATGCTGATTAGTGAACGAGGGCCATGTAAGACAGAGTTTAACACATTGACTGCCACACACAAAAAAATTTTTCCCTGGGGCCACCATGTTTTATTATGAAAATAGGATCATTTTGTTTCCTAATTTAATGAAAAGTTTATTTTTTATTTTCTGTACATGAGTTATATATGCAACTTCAGAAAATGCTAGAGCTGGGCGCGGTGGCTCACGCCTGTAATCCTAGCATTCTGGGAGGCCGAGGCGGGTGGATCGCTCGAGGTCAGGAGTTCGACACCAGCCTGAGCAAGAGTGAGACCCCGTCTCTACTAAAAATAGAAAGAAATTATCTGGCCAACTAAAATATATATATAGAAAAAATTAGCCGGGCATGGTGGCACATACCTGTAGTCCCAGCTACTCGGGAGGCTGAGACAGGAGGATTGCTTGAGCCCAGGAGTTTGAGGTTGCTGTGAGCTAGGCTGACGCCACGGCACCCACTCTAGCCCGGGCAACAGAGTGAGACTCTGTCTCAAAAAAAAAAACAAAAAAAACACCAAATGTTAGAATCAATTTTTACCTTGCACGCCAATTGAGTTGTATGTGACTCATGACATTTATTGAATTTGTTTCAGAGAACTGAGTCTTCATATGCTTCGTAAGGCCCTGGGCTCAAAACTAGCATTACTTAAATTCAACTCACGTGGCAGTTAATTTGTAAAGTTGGCAGAGCGGGCCTTCACTTATGGTTTGCCCTATGTTTTTCTGCTCTGATCAGCTCTAGTATGTTTTCCCTCCTGTTTCTTCATGCAGTGTCCCAGAATTTGGGGAGAAGATTAAAGAATCCTGAATAGAGAAACCATTTAATTTCATTTTTTTCATACTTATTTACAATCTTATATGCAGATTTTTTTGGGGGTGGGGGAGGATGGACAGAGTCTAGCTCTGTTGCCTGGGCTAGAGTGCAGTGTCGTCATAATAGCTCACAGCAACCTCAAACTCCTGGGCTGAAGCAATCTTCCTGCCTCAGCCTCCTGAGTAGCTGGGACTATAGGTGCACACCACCACACCCAGCTAATTTTTCTATTTTTAGTAGAAATGGGGGTCTTGCTCTTGTTCAGGCTGATCTAGAACTCCTGAGCTCAAGCAATCCTCCTGCCTTGGCCTCCCAGAGTGCCAAGGCGTAAGCCACTGCACCTGGCCCTAGGTATTTTCTCATATGTGAACTTAACCTAATTTATTTCTTAGTTTTAGAAGGAAGTACTATTTTCCATTTAGCTTAGACAAATTTTATTTTCAGTGTCTCTTGTATAGATATTTAAAAGATTTAAGTATAAAGGTTAAATGTAAAGTGCTTTTTTATTCTATGGGACCATCACATACCTCAGATATTTTGAGGAAATTTTAAAATTTAAGTGTTTCTGGCATTGAAGAAAAATCATGAAGACCTAACTTACATTACTAATAACATAAGCTCACCTATACATCTCTCATTTAAAACTTACATTTAAAAAGTTCAAATGGAAATAAGGATGCATTTTGTCTAAACATTTTATAATACATTTAAGTGACATTTTCCCCTTTTGTCCTCTCCCTTCTCCTTTCCCTCTTTCTGCTGGGCCAAACCTAACCATTTCCATAGACTGGTTTTGTATTCTTTTCTTACATAGCCTAAATTTTTTTCTTGCTTTTTTTAATTTAGAGATTACTTCTAAATTCAAACTGAATCTATTTCTAAATATTTGTGTGTGTGTAGATATACATACATACACATGTTTTTTATACTCAACCTTCATGGATTACTGAGGTGTGCAGGACTGTTTGCTTTTGTACTAAATGATTCCAAGTTGCTATGCTTTGTGAATTAAGCTTTTGTGAGTTTGTATTCTCCATGCTTTAAGCAGCCAGTCAATAATCTTTTTGCTTTTAATGTGCCTGCTTCTAGTAGTATTCTGTATCTTTTTCTCTCCCAGCTTTTATTTGTTGCGTTCAATCTACTGTGGTCTAGAAAATAAGATATCTAATTTATGTTCTTAAAAGATATTTAACTACTATATATTATAATATGAATATGTCTTTGAAGATCTGTGAATAAAATGCATGAGCTTTGGTAATTGACACCATAACAGGTTTTTTTTTGGTTTTGACTGTGGAGAGCTCTGTTTTACTTACTTTTCAGCTCTCAGTTATGTTTAAAATAGCTGAGGCTACTGGTAAGTGATTTCTGGTTAAGCGAGTTCCATTAGTCTTAACGCCAGACAGGTCAGATATCGAGTTTCCTTTACCTGCTTCCAATTTGTATGATGTGAGGGGCCTCTGTGCAAGCCACAGGAGCTCCCCTTTCTTCCTTTGTGCTATTTCAGTGACTTTCCTTTTTCTTCTTTATCGGTTCTCTTTTGTATGTTTCTTTTTGTCTCTTAAGTTGAAGAGTTTTATGTCCTTGAGGGAAAAGGGGAGAATAAAGCTTGGAAGAACTTGTGGAATTTTATTGCCTCCTTAGTTCTTATTTGCCTACCTTTCTCCTTTCCTTAATATACATTTATGTACTTGCATTTGCTCCTGCTAGAGAGTAAATAATCCCACACAGCAATTCTCTACCTGCCTCAACTTGATATTTGCCCCCATCCTCTCTCCTTTCTTTTAACCCACACTACTCATCTTTTCACTTCCCCTTCCTTGTTCCCACTTTTTTTTAGGTCTCTTGCCCCAGGCCTTTGGAGTCTTTACCAATGGCTTATGTTGGGTGTGTATGTGAAGGGAGTATCTATACCACTGAGAAATAGAAAAGGGGTAGAGAGTTAGGGCAGTCCCCTCAGTGGCTTATATTGGGTGTGTATGTGAAGGGGGCATCTACACCACTGAGAAATAGATGAGGGGTACAGAGGGCAGTCCCCTCATCTTATTGCAAAATTGTGTTAGGGTAGGAGGTTGAGAGGAAGGAAGAGTGTGTTCCAAATATCTCAAATTAGAACTCTAAGAACATCTTTTCTCACTGAGAATTAATAAAAAGAGTATTTAGGTTCTGTATAAAAGTATATATATGGGAAAATGGATTTGGAACTCTAAATATCTAATGAAACTTTTAATTACGAAGCATATTTAATGTATAATGGGTAGCCTTTTATTTCAAGGGATAGAATACATTTCCTATGACAAACTTTTTAACAGGCAATGTTTTAATATTTTCCACATGGTCAGTTGTATTTTCCTCCCATTCTTTCTACTAGGAATTTCCATTTTTTACGTTGACGGCATTTCCTCCTGGATTTCTTGTGCATGTTGGGGGTGTTGTTAGCGCACGTTCTGTGAAGCTTTTGGATCGTATCCACAATCCTGGTATGTTCTTAAAAAATTTGTTTCAATGTTTTCTTTATTTAAATTGTGATTTTTAAAATAGATTTTTATGATTTTTTTTTTAAAGCCAAACCTATCTGAAAAGAAAAATGAAAAAGTATAAACTGGCACATTACTTTAAAATATTCGTAGTAGTCTTAATTAAAAATAATCAAATGAAGTAGAAGTATGTTTTAGTTACTTTTCTATACAAACTAAACAGATCTTGGTTTCTTTTAGACTAAGGTATCACTTTAGGGAATCTTTAAATAACTTTGGAGTCAGCTATTTTGTTTGACCCAAATTTTATAACTTGACCCTTCTGGCCATTAATTTAATGTGTTAATTCTTTTTGTTAGCAATAGCTCCTTAGAGATTATTTAACTTCCTTGTTTTTAAAAGAGGTAATCTTTTAAAGTTTAATTGTAAAGCTGAGTACAGTGGCGAGTGCCTGTAATCCCAGCTACTCGGAGGCTGAGGCAGGAGCATTGCTTGAGCCCAGGTGTTAGAGGCTGTAGTGTGCTATGATAAGGCCTATGAATAGCCACTGCACTCCAGCCTGGGCAACACAGTGAGACCCTATCAAAAAAAAAAGAAAAGAAAAAAGTAACTGTACATATTGTGTTGAGTATCTGAGAATTAAAAAAAAAAACAACCTCTGGTTCCTCAGTTTCTTTTATATAGCTGTTTGTTTCATGTAAAGCAAACAAGTAAGAATAGTAGCTCACTTCCTTGAAACATGGGGCCATAATTCTAAAAGAGAATGGTATCAAAGACCCAGTAACCTCAGGCTCTTGGATTAGAAATACTGCGTTGATTTTTTTAAGTCTAAAATAAGTGTGATAAATGGTAGAAACTTTCCATAAGGAATGTGCTCTTGCATCTCTTATTGACTAGATGCTCAAATGACTTACCTTAAACTTGAAGTTACATTAGTATTCGTATTTAGCATATGTGCATACATATTTTTAAAAATTGTCACTTCCAAGGACCTCTTTGTGAGGCTTGTATTGGTAGCTATAAAAAGATGAGTAAAATGCTCTGAAATTAACTAGATGGAAAACATTATAGATAGAAATTTTGAGGCTACAGAGCATTACCATTCTTTAAAAATTTTTAAACATTTGTTATATACCCTGTGGTTTAGTGTCATTTGAGTTTGTTACAGAGAAGCAGAATGGAATTCATCTGAACCCTGAATGAGATTTCAGAAAAACAGTGCTAGTGAGGATTATTTAACTCTAAACCTGAACAAATACATATCTTTTAAGCACCAGTCTTCTCTTTTTCTTCTCTATTTTGTTTTTTTCTCCTGTTTCTTATTTTTCTAGTCAATTTTAGATCTTTTCTTCGTTGTTGTATTTGTATAATCCGCAGTACTTAAAGGAAAATTCAGACTGATGCCATTTTAATGTATTGAGATCTTGAAGACTATGCCAAGTTCTACATCTTTGTATTTAGGAACTTGAATTATTTGGAAAGTGCAAAGAAATACTGAGTCAAGACATTTGACATTAACTGTATGACCCAAGGCTAGTTATCTGTGTTTCTATGGACCATCAAATATTTTAATAGATGGCACCCACTGATCTGATAGTTCCAAAAATTTTAGGAATATATTCATTGTTTTTGATGTCTTCTGCTTACTGAAAACATTTTGATTTTATTTTGTTGCTTCCATGTACTCTGAGTAAGCTGTAGAGTCTGGGAGAACAAATGAAGTTTACTTAAATAAGTTTAAGTAGAAAGCTGTGTTTAAAATGTCACTACTTTTTTTTTTAAAAAAAATGCCTTTTAGGGTTTATTATACCTGCCAGTTCATTATAGCTGTGTAAGAAATATAAGGACCCAGGCCCAGAGAGGAAGAGAATTTTTATTGTGTTTTGTGTATTGTAATTACAGGCTCATCTATTTTCTCTCTTTCCTCCTCCTTTAGAATATTTTTTCAGTTCGCATGTAGAAATTCTCAGTTATTAATGTATTATTTCCTAAGAGGTTATGGGCATATACACCTAAGTGCTTTTAATGGTCTATGTGTTACATTTTCATTTTGTATTATTTTCAGTTAAATATGTATCAATTATATATTCTAATGCTTCCAATACTATATTATTTTGATTTAAAATATCACATTATTTGGACTGTTTTATGTACTATTATGCATTAAAATAGAACATTTCCTTAAGAACATTTATTAACTCCAGGCCCCTTAAATAATTATGAAAAATTTTAATTTTTTGAAAAAAAAGCTGAATGTTAAAACAAAACTTTAGCATCTACCATAATGATGATGTATTAATTTTGTGACACTGAATTATTCTGCTGAGAGAAACTTATGATGGATTGAGATGCATGTGCCTAGTGTTAAAAATGCTGTGTTTGCATTCTCAAGTGAATTTCGCAGCTATTTTTTGACTAGTGAATGTGGGAAATTTTTATTTTATTCTCACTAGAGAAGGAAAAAAAATCTTATTTTAAAACCACTGCCACTTTCTAACCCTATGGATTATTATTTTGGAGGTTTTTTTAGAACTTACTCCTTCGGTAAATATTAAGCAGGAGTATACAACAAGGGAAAGAATGGGGTGGTTTTAAAAACCAAGGTAATTAACTTAAATAATTAGATTAGTTAAATGTTAGATTACTGTAGCATGCTTCTTCTTCCCTTCCTATTTCTACTTCTTATTAACTCTGCTGTCTGTGTCTTTCCAGTTCCTGTCAAGTGGTGTTATTAATTGTGTTCTTGTTTGTAGTGTTTTTTTGTTTTATTCCTACTATTCTGCACCTAAAACTGATCTACTAATTTGCTGTTTTGAACTCAGCCTTTGTCGGAATTATGGGTAACACAAGATCTTACAAACTGCTAGACTGGAATAGTTTCAATTCAGGTATTTTAATGGTCATTCAGTACTACATATGCTGACAAAAATTATGGCAGCTCAGTGAAGTTTTTAGAAACGTTCTAGATTAAATAGGTTTAATGTCAATTTAGTTATACAAGTTATACAGACACATTCTGCACTATGTATGTAATAACTCTTGTAATTTCCATGGAAATGCAAATATAAAAATACATTAATTAAAATGAATTACTCAAAACCATAGAAATACCATAAATTATCAATGACTTCCTAGGTGATTAACTTTCAAAGTGATAATTTTAAATTATATTTACTACATTTTGGATGGTTTTTTTAATCAGGTAAATGACACAGGTGTTAGTTTTGTGATTAAGCAAATATTAAATATTTATAAGTATTTAATGTTTGATAAATCTTAAAGTATATTTAAACTACATGTTTAGATTTGAATAGAATATATTTGGTGTTCTATAAAATACTTTAATTGTAACTTAGCATTTTTATCTAGGTCTGGAAGTGTTCCAAAATTTGGTAACTAAGAGCAGATTTTGGGGGAATTAACAGCTTTCCTAAGCTTTCATCCATCCCCTTCCACATGAGAATATAATTTTTCTTTTTAAGTAATTTTACATATAGATATAGTTTGTAGCTTTTAAAGAAACCAAACTAAGATAGAGAACTTTGCAGCTGATGATGTGGTTTAGAGTCAAAGGCAATTAATTTTTCTTTTTGATAAAAGCATATTCTCTTAATAGAAATTTCTAAATTTTTATATTATCTATTTTTAGAATTAAATGATAGAACCATTTTGATTCAGTATCAGAAGCTGTTATTTTGCCTAAAGAAATTTTCAGTTCTTTGTGGCAGAGAGTATATCTTATGGAAAAGCAGAAGCAACAAGGGGCTCAGGGTTTTAGATAGTATCCCATAATCTTTTCAATATTGTAAACTTTTTTTGTTCTTAGGAGTTCAAAGATGTAAGTTCTGATGTAAGTAATGCATGTTTGACTGTGAAGTAACTCATGTTCATTATGCAGATTTACCTAAATTCAGTCTGGTAAACAATCTGATTATGTCCAACATTTACAGATGTAGACTGATATTAATTGGTAAATCTTAGGGAAATTACCTGTATTTCCTATCCAAGTTTTTGCCAGCATGCTGTCATTGATTAGAATTAAAATTATTATTTTAGTGTAGTATAATAGATTTTTAGCAAAAAAATTAAAAAATACCTTGCTAGATTCATTTCATAAAAGAAAGAATGTAATTTTTTTTAACACGTGGACAGATTAGCATATTGGGAAGAGAAAAAGGCTATGTAGAAAAAGGGGGCATATGAATTGGGCACATGTGCTGTAATTACGGTGGTTGAGGAGGCTGAGGTGGTAGCATCACTTGAGCCCAGGACTTTGAGACTAGCCTGGGCAACACAGTGAGACCCTATCTCTAAAAAAAATGAAAAAAAAAAAAAAAAAGGCTGAGTGTAATGGTGCATGCCTGGAGTCCCAGCTACTTTGGGAGCTTGAGGCAGGAGGATCACTTGAGCCCCAGGATTTTGAGGCCTCAATGAGCTATGATCCAGCCACTGCACTCTAGCCTGGGTGAAAGAGCAAGACTCTGTCTCTTAAAAAAGAAAAGAAAAGAAAAAGGATGTTGAGAGCAGATTGATCATTCATAATTTAAGGAACTGAAATCTTGTCAGGACAAAAATGTTTAGGATGAAGTGTGTGTTGGTCAGATGATAGAATAATTTTGGAGAGTGGAAAAGGCAATAATTAAATATCAGAGACATAATTAGGACATTGTCCCATATAAGCAGAATTACAGAGTTTGGTAAAGAGAAAAACATGGTTGAGGAAGCAGTATATCTTGCCATCATTTAAAATAATGTCAGGTAGGCAGTGTATGAAGATAAAAGGTGGATATAAGTTATGGAATATTAAAAGAATATAAAAGATACTTGCAGTTTAATGTTCTCATAGTACTGTGCTTTTGATTGAGGTATTAGAATCTTTCTGATAACGGCACATCTTCAGAAGTAAAGCTGATTTATATTAGTTTAGGAAAAATATTGATAATTCTGAAGAAAAATGTGATCTATTTTATAAATATATTTAAATTATTTGTTCTTCTTTGTAATTTGGGAACATTTAGCCATTGCTGTCCTATATTACTGTAGAAAATGAAGAAGTGACCACATTAATAAGAAAAATAATTGTTGGCACCATTTTCATTAATGCTAGAGTTATTCATTCATACTGTATTTTCTGGATTATTGGGCACCATATATTATATGATGCATCATCATTTTAATAGCCTTCCAAGAGAAAGGAGAAGCACTACCATGTTAAAATATACTTAATTATTTGACATTCTTATTTCAGAAACATTAAGGTGTGGAAAGATATAGAAAAACATGTTATATCACACAGTAATGCTTTATAAAGTATAATATGTCATGCAAACATATGTTGTATAATTTATTTTGTGCCATTCAATTTGCTAGATACTAGGGTGCAAAAATTGCCAGTCCCTCTGCCTTCATGAAGCTCATATTTTTGGAGGGTAGAAAAACACTAAATGATTTACTATGTGGTGTGGTATAATACAAGATAGAGTTGAGGAGGAAGGTATAATTAACTTTGTGTCAGGGAAGTTTACAGAGTTGGTAATTCTTGAGCTCAGATTTGAACGATATATAGGAAAATCCATATGGCTTTATATTTCAGTGCATTTGGACCCATGTTAATGCATACTTTTGAGTGTGGTTTTGAAACTTCCAGCATTTGCAAAACAATATTCTAGGGGATACAAGGGGTAGCCACTACTCATTTGATGATGTTTACCTAGTTACTTTAGATTTACTAAATTGTTTGCTACTAAGTACAAAATGTCTTGGTTAGTTTAGTTTCTTTTTTTTCTGTCTCCTTTTCTGCTGCGTTGCCATCTCAATTTGTCTTAACTACAGTGATAGAAAATATTTTTATAGAACAGGAAGAAGGGAACACAATATCTGAAAATTTATTTTAAAAATACTACCTTTTCTTATGTTTCTGGCCTGGTAAGAGACTTTGAGAAAAGCAAGGTGAAACTTGCTGCTAGGAAGAAAGATGCAGCATTTACAAATCTTGTGTGTGATCTATCAGGAACAGGAGTGCGTAGGAATAAGACCCATGGTCACATTTGCATTAGATTAATAGATAGTAGGATGGAGAATGGATTTGAAGGCAACAAGACTAGAGACAAGGAGACCACTTAGTAGACTGTGCAGTAGTCCTGGCCAGATAAGTGACCTAGGGTTTGGTAGTGATAGGAGAGCTAACATTTATCAAGCACTTACTGTATATTCTTCTAAGTATGTTAAAATAGGTTATTTAATCCTCAAAACAGATCTCTGAAACTGTCACTAATCCTATTTTATAGGTGAGCCAAATAAAACAGCAATTTTCCCAAGATGAATAGTTAGAAAGTGGCTGAGCCACAATTTGAACCTGAGTACTCCAGCTTCAGGACCTGTACTCTAACTATAAATAAATGAAATATTTAGAGTGTAAAATCAACAGGACTTAGTAACTAGTGGAATATGGCTGATAAAGCAGGCTCTTGTTAGCTTTCAGCTGAGAGAGAGAAAAATTATCTTGCATACCTACAAGTCTAAAATTTCAGTTAATTATTGAGTCCTATCCTTTGGAAACTCAAGTTTATTTGAAAATTGAGCTGTAAAAAATATTTAAAGAAAGAATAATTTTTTTTTTAGTATCATCATTTATATATCTTTAATAAAAGATAAAATACAAAATATACACACTAATGTCAGACTTTATGTTGAACCATCCTGTTAAGGTAGGAATATTGAGAACAATTTTTTGTATCCTTTAAGATCTATTTGCATTGCTGTTTTAAATTCATACTAGTAGAAAGAATAAATTTTAATAGTCCTAGCTCATTGTTTTTCATATGTGTATATCTTTTTATTTTTTTCCCCTGAGTTACCACTAAAAGTGTTTCTGAATAGCTCATACATAAAATTTTTTAATCAGTGATGATCTCAGTGTAGTTGAAGAAAATATGCTATTTCTTCTCTGTATAGGATGCATGTCAGCTTAGATTTGTTTTAGGAAGTGACGAGAGGAAATACAAAGTTATATAATGTGGTTTCAAAATGTAGTTATATATTGGTTGGAAATAGCTTCCAAACTCAAACAGTATTTTTGAGTTGATATTTTAAGTCCCGAGTTAGCAAAACAAGTTATTTAAAACTGGATAACTTTTCTTTTGAGAATATTTTTAAGATTTTCTTTAATATGTTTTAGACAGATCGTAGATTTTAGGACATTTTATACTTAAGATTTTCTCAACCTTGTAATAAACTTTTGCTAAGCAAGCTTTAAATTAGGGGTTAAAAATTAGAAAATATTATTCTTTTTTGTTAGCCATCAGAATTATAGTTATTTAGAAAATTCATTTTCTTTTGGGAGCAAAATGAATAATTAAAACCTATAAAAATAAGCATAATTATTACTTTATAAAATATTTAATGTTAGCAAAATGTGAGTCAGCTGGTATGTAAGGAAATATTTATAGAATGCACATATCAGTCTGCTCATCTAATTTTTTTTTTTTTTTTAGTTTTGAGTAAAACTCTTTTATTCAATGGATGTTATGGAGTGCCTACTGTTTTTTGAGCACTGTGTTGGGTACTGGGAATGCCATTGTTAAGCTAGGCAGACATCCAGTTTACACACCCAGTCTAGGCTAATTCTTATACTATTTTGGGGGTTGTGTGTGTATACTAGTTAAATGGAAATAGGTGGTAGGCTCTCTTGGAACTGAATTCTACTGATGATCTCAGCAATTATTTTCACTTTATCTGAAGGTGATCATGAACAGATGTGCAAACTAGCCTAAAGAAGTTATGCAGTTTTTAGTTTTTAGTATTTTAATAAGGTTTTCAGGAAGTAAATAGAGTTCAAGACAGCATAAATATAGCATGTATAATATGTGAGCTTTTCTTTTTCTATATTACTGGCATTTGGAGTAATGAATATCCAGTTACATTATACATATATATATATATATATATATATATATAAAGAGTGAAATTTTACAAGTAAGGAGTAGATTATGTATTTGACTTTCTTAAATTTATAGATAGTAAAGACTCCGGTTTGGTCCAACATGGATTATATCCTAGCTATTATCCTATTATTCCAAATTACTAGGTCTTGATGTTTGCTTTGTATATGTACATAACTTACTTTATAATGAGAATTTTCTTCCTAGTCTGGTACTGATCCCCACCCAGTTTGAGGTTGTACTCAAATATACTCCCTTGAACCTGAGCTTTTTTATTTGTATTTCATTAGGAGAAATTTATCTTCTTCATGATGGCATGCGTATGTAGTTCCGGCTACTTGGGAGGCTGAGGCAGGACTTAAGCTCAGGAGTTCAAGTTCAACCTGGGCAACAGGATGAGAAGCCATCTCTTAGGAAAAAAAAAAAAAGAAAAAAAAAAGAGGTTGTTATCTTGGGACTATTACTTTTGGGTATTTGGGAATATAGCTTTTTGTGCTGTCCATTAACTAGATAGATTATCATCGGATTAAAAACCTTTATTTGATCCAACGTAACACTTTATTTTCTTTTGTTCATTTAAAAATTTGAGTAACTATCCATTTCCTTTTTAAATTTTTTTATTGATACATAATATTTCTACATATTTATGGGGTTCGTGTGATGTTTTGTTACATGCATAGACTGCGTGATCAAGTCAGGGTATTTAGGATATTCATCACCTGATTATTTACCATTCTTTGTGTTGGGAACATTTCCAATTATCTTTTCCAGCTATTTTGAAATATACAATACATTGTTGTTAACTATCGTTACCTACTGTGCTTTCAAACATTAGAACATTTTCTTTTTTTTCAACCAGATTAAAAGATTTTCCAGGGTAGAGTTATTCTGTCCCAGAGCTATATAAAAATAGAACGAACTTAACACTTCAGGTAGTCGGTGTTTCTTAGTTACAAGTGTGTGATTGAGTAAAATTTCAAAGGAATTAAATGTAATAAAGGCATATTATGTTGAGTTATTCACATCTTTATTTTCTGATATATAAACCTTCATTTTAGGAATCTTTAGCAGTTTCATTTGCACTTCAGAAACAAGATATAATGCTAAAGAGATGGCAAGATATCAAGCTGTGGCCATGCTTTAGAAAGGTAACAGTAGTAAAAATCAATGAATTCTAATGTCAAGCGTAGGGTGCCAGCATTGCCCCTTAAAGAGGCATCAGTGAGGCATTGATTTAGAGTTCAGTTCCTGCCTGCAGTTAAAAGGATATATTAAAAGATGTGTGATATTATCTATGAAGAGTTTTGACCCATAGAAGAAAAACATAAAATAGTATGAAATATGATTTGTAAATAATTAAATTTTATTTCTCATAAAATAGTATCTTTTTATAATTATAAATAATTCTATAGATTATTGGGAGGAGCATGGTATTTAAAGTGAAGAAATTTTTTTCCTTAACATCTTTGAAATGTTTATTAAATGTGACCTCACATCTCAGCTGTATATCTTTCAAATAACTAAATTGTATCCAGTTTCATGTGTGGCATGTATAGTTGCCATAAGTTTTTAAACCACACTGTTTTGCCTCTTATATAAGTATGGTAGATCCTCAATTTTGTACTTTTGTAGAGTGAATAAAATTATTCAAATTCACTAGTGTGTTTCCCAAAACAATGTAAATTAGCAGTTTTTAAACCTTAAAAATTCTGTTAGGGATTAACTACTGTGATATTTCTGATTTTTATTGATAATAAGTTAGTCTGAATTGCAGTTGCTATTTGAAGATTCTTTAGCTCATGTCTGGCATGAGTTTAATAAAGGCTTTGAAGAGAAATCTAATTTTCTTTAATGTTAAATAAATTGATTAATCTTAATTTTACTTAAATAATCCCTAAATTAAATAGCCAAAATATCTATAGCTTCTTGCTTACAGTTGTACATAATTATTGTTAATACAATTACCAGTTTGTGATTAAGTGCTCCCTACTGTATGCTTGCCTTGCTTTCACCTAGAATCTAGGGCCATTACTTTCTGTAACCATTTCAGTGAGCTGCCATAGTTTTCAGTCTGTACTGTCACCTGATCCAAGCATGCGCCAAAATATCCACTGTTTCTGGCTCCTGTATGCTGAATCTGCTTTGCAAACCCTTCGTTCTTTGAGCTTTTGCTTTAGCCAAAAACCAAATTTAAGAAATTCTCTGGAGTGTGGACATATGCCATTTGCTTCCTTAGCTCCCATGTTATGTAACTCTTTAGCTTTTTATTAAACTTGTAAATACTTTATTAAATACAATAATGGCATCCCCATGTGCAGTTGTGTGGCTCATGTGTCAAAATAAAGGCTGCTTGTGAATTTGTCAGAAGAATATGAATGCTCCACTTGCGCTGCATTCAGCTTTTTGTTTTTTGTTTTTTATATCAGCCACATATTCTTTCATAGTGTTTGGTTTAATTACTTGATTATTTTATGTGTTATACTAAGGTAAGTTTGATGTAAATAAACTTTGTATTCTTTGTGGTTACACATATCTCATAGGAATTATTATTACATACTTTCATGCTGGCCATTTCTAAGTAAATATATCTAGAACTTAAGTAGCTTACTCTATTTTTTATTAATTTTAAAAACAGTGTTATGGATTACTTCCTGTAAAATTCATTTTTAAAACAATAAAGCTACCATATATTACTTGTGGTACAGATACAGGCAAACCAAACATGAGAAAATCTGTTCTTATAAAAACATATTGTACAGTTATTTGCTTTAGAAAATAATATTTTAAATTTCCAGAGTGGTTTAAAAAGTAAATTGCAGGTTCTGCTAGTGAGTTTAAGAAAAGTTAGATTTTTTATTTCATGTAATTTTTCAGGAAAATAATTATTTTCTAAACTGAGAAACATTTCTATTATTTGTGATATCTATTTTTTCAGAATCATAAATAATTTGATAGATTAGAGCAGCCACTTGAATAGTTTATCTTATGATACAAAAACTCTCTTTTAGGACAGGATCATGTTAAATGGATGTTCATATTGGTCCATAAGCATGTATGTCTTAGAAGAAGAAGAGAGTATGGATTTGAAAGTGTATTTGTGCTGTTAATGTATACATTTCAGTTAGGAATATAAAGAGATTTTTTAATATATTTAGTATATAGGTAAAATTGGGCCACCTAATTGTTTCACACATAATTCATAATATTGATTGCTAACACCATAATGTAGTCTTTTCTTTTTCTCTTCCTTCGTTTTATCCTGTACTTCGATCTTTTCCTCAGTTTCCTGAAGTCTACATTTCTTTTGTTTCTTCTGAAAGAAAGTTTTAGGGTAGCTCTGTCTTGGATCCAAAACTTTAATTCAAGACCTGGCTGGCATCATTTGTAGTTCTGGCTTTTATCTCCTATTTCTCCCTTTTGCCATTCTCCTCCCTGTGGAGGAAACAAAATCACATCATAGGAATGTGAGCTATAACAAGCCTCTTAACCTTTCTTTACTTTGCTGTCTTCACTACTTTACTAGTGAGTATAATTCTACTTATTCTACTTATTTTGAAAAACATTTTTAAAATTGGATATATGCTGTAATTTAAAAATAGAAAATGTTTGAATTATTTGGTTTTTAGTTTAATAAGGCCTTTTATGGAGAAAATTTACAATAAGAGCCTAGCATCCTATTTACAATTGATTTTTTTTTTTCTGTCTCAAATTGTTCCCAAATAGGAATTGGCCATGAAAAGAAATAAATCAGGATATGCTAACTATAGACTGTTTCTGTTTTTAGCATCTTTGTATATAAAAAGTTACTATAATTACAGCTACTGTCACCAATAGTTTGCAGCTAAATGCAAGTGATTAGTAAGTGTGACAGATGCTCCATTTGTAAAGCTCCATTACGAGCAATATTGGACTTCCCTATGGTAATAAAATACAATCTGTGATTCTAAGCCATTTTTAAAATTACAGAGCCATACATGGAGTATTATATCTGAACTTTGTCCATTTGTCCTTATATACCTTAAGCAAATTATTTGTATTAATCTTTTAAATGTATTTGCTTGCTTTTTTCCTTTTTGTGGATTAGCTAGTCCCTTTATTTCTTGTCATCTTGCTTTGAGACCTACATCTCTGTAGAAGGATAGCTACAAGTGGCTTTCTCTCTTTTAACATTGACGAATCTTTGCCTCGGAAAGAATCCAGAATGTAGTGGGTTATATAAAATAGGTACCAGGAAATGAAATCAAAATTTAAATTAAGTTTATGGATATGATATATAAATTGTTCACTCAGGTGAGACATAGGATATCCTCTCAGTTAAGGTTAGAAATCTGGAAACTCTGGGTCTACATTTTAAATTGTATCTAAAAATACATTTCTTTAGATGTCCCTAAAAGTAGTAGAGCAAATAGAGCTAGTTTGTTTTCCAGCAATCAAGTTTAAAATGTTAAATTGTATGCTTTTGGAGAAGTATCATTTTAAAGACGTGAAGTTTAAGAATCCGTTGTAGAACAAAATTTCTTTACCTCCCATAGTATGTTTATTTTACAACATTTCTTGTTCATATAGACAATGTGCTGTTGAGTAGTAAACTGATTTAAAATTTATTTTTCAGATGAACCGGAAACTCGAGATGCATGGTGGGCAGAAATCAGACAAGAAATAAAATCACATGCTAAAGCGTTAGGCTGTCATGCTGTAGTGGGCTACAGTGAATCAACTAGCATCTGGTAAATGATGAAAACAACTTGATTTTCTAGACACTGTAGTTTAAATTGTCATCTGAAAGGGGAAGAGTTTTATGCAAATATAAAGAAAAAGAGAACAGTGAAGTGGGTCAGGAGCATGGGCTTTGGAGTACATCAGATCAAGGTTCATATGTCATCTTTGCCACTTAGTCACTGTGTAACTTTGGGATAGTTACTCCTCTGAGCCTCAATTTATACATTAAAATGGAGACAATATTGCTGATCAATTAATCATTTAATCTTGGAATTGAGAATATAATACTGGCACATAGCACATATTACCTCTAGGTCTATTTTACTTGAGTTTGTGACTGCTAACTCCTTTCACTGGGACCTTTCAAACCCTTGATCTATTGTGAATTAATTGCCATGTGCCTTTAAAGTTTTTCTGTAAACTCATTCTGCCTCCTTTTACTAAGTGTAACGTGACTTTCTCATGCTAACAGATCATTCTTCGTAAGTCTGCCAAGTTAGGAAGGGGCTTTCATACTCTTGCTTCTCAATTCCTTTTTCTCCTACCTTTCATTTGAACAACTTCTCCTAATTTAAAGTAAATGCCACTCTGCTGTTCAGAGTTATATACCTTCAAAACATTCTTCTGCCTTTCTTAATTACTCCTCTGCTGTCTCCTCCAGTTGTATATGATGGTCTCCCTTCTAGCTGCCTCGCATTATAGTTTCTCATTCTCAAGTTCTCTATCCCCACTTAACTTTCAGTGATATTTTGAACCTCATATCACTTGAAACTGTTCCATGTTAAAATTTGAAAGCTATAAAATTTTACTCTCAGTTTATAGCTTAATGTTTCTCCACCAATATCATTTGCTCATTTATATCAAGTTTGTTTTGACCCTTATATTAACCAAGTATTTTCTGAGTTCCTTGTGTGAGTTCTGGCTTTAGTTGTTGTTTTGCCATCCTTGAAGTCTTCTTTCAGCCCCTTCAAAAGTTTATAATTGATATCATGTAGAAACTGTTTGACCTTCTGCTATCTTATTTTTCCACATTCTATGGTTAGATAATTCTTACTGCTAGATTCTCTGCTTTTGTTGTGATCATTATTGTTAGAGAAAATCATTAAGCTTTAGTAAGTATGGCCATTACAGATCCATGCTATTTAACCTTCTGAGGGCTCTTTTTTTCTTTGCCAGCCATGTATTATACTTTTTTTTTTGAAACAGAGTCTCGCTCTGTTGCCTGGGCTAGAGTGCCATGGCGTCAGCCTAGCTCACAGCAACCTCAAACTCCTGGGGTTAAGCAATCCTTCTGCCTCAGCCTCCCGAGTAGATGGGACTACAGGCATGTGCCACCATGCCCGGCTAATTTTTTTCTATATATATTTTTAGCTGTCCAAATAATTTCTTTCTATTTTTAGTAGAGATGGGGTCTCGCTCTTGCTCAGGCTGGTCTCGAACTCCTGACCTCGAGCGATCCTCCAGCCTCGGCCTCCCAGAGTGCTAGGATTACAGGCGTGAGCCACTGTGCTCGGCCTGTATTGTACTCTTGAACTATTCTATTCTACTCTTGTTAACCACTAACTTTGTCATGCTTATCTTGTCTTACTCTCTGGTAGATCATTTTGCCTCGTTCATGGATTTAGTGTCATATACTTTCAGGTCCTGGGGGTACTGGGGGATATGGTTTTAAAAGACATAGTTCTTGCCATCAGATTTACATTCTATGGGAGCATCAGAAGTAAATTTTATGATTGTGATATACCAGCATGCATTGGGATCCCAGAGAGCTGAAAGCCAGAAGTAGGATTGCAAGAAAGTGTTACTGAAGTAACTAATGCTTGAACGGAATCTTGGAGGATGAATATGAACTATATAAATAAAGAGAAGAGGTATGGGGAGAAGTTTCAAAGCTTAAAAGAGTAGCATGTGAAGTAGGCCACAGGGTATCTATTCAGCATGGCAGAAGGTAGGTCACAGATGCAAGAGTGTACAAGTGAGTCCAGTTAATTTACTTAGAGTTTGAATTCATCTGATAGAAGATTTTTCCCCCCGTAGACCTCAAAAAAATCTTTGTATTTAAATCCAATTTTTACTGATGTTTTCTGTTCCAACCCATGCTACTTACTGTTACTGGATTAAACTCTTTGAAATATACTTCTGCTCTTCTGACTCCTTGATTCAAAGTCTTCAATGGCTCCAAGTTATTCCTTCTGGCATCCTTAGTGTCCACTAACCTTTTAAGCCTGGTCTGTCTTTGTTCACTAACAGTTCAAGTGACTATTTCTTCCATGTCTCTTGGGCTTTTGTTTCATTTATACTTTGTTTTCAGTATTTCATCCCTACGTTGCTACTTTTCTCATTTGTTTTGGGTGATTTCACTTAGTAATCATGTTGATTGTTAATTTTTTAGCTTTCAAATTGGATGATATATAATAAAGAATTTCAAAGAATTCTTTTGAAAATCAGTTTTCTGTCATATAGTGATGTAGTTTAACACGTTAACTGCTCTGTAAGTGGTATTTAAGTCACACTAGTTTTGAGCCCAGGGCCTCGTGAAGCATATGTAACTCACATGTCTCTTTACCTTGTTGATGTTCTTATTGTTACAATTAATAATCACACACAGAAAACAATAAAAAAATAACAAATTTTTCATTAAATTAGAAAGGATCATTTTGTTTTTGAAGTTTTCATTCTATTTTGGTAATGAAACACATGGCCCCAAGAAAAAAATTTTTTTTTCTAGTGTGGTAGTCAATGTGTTAAGCTTTATTTAGTATATTTTGGATATTGTTTCAGATACCTTTATAATTATCTAAATTTAAGCTATATAAATCTATATAAATATAGATGCTTACATAGTTGTGCTTTTGGAATAATTTTAACAAAACTTTATATGCATTTAAAGAGTATTTTAATACAATTTAATTGATTAATGCTGGATTCAACAATATAGTTAGTTTATTACTGCTTATATTTTGAGACATTCTATTCTTTCAGTCTTACCGTATTTTAGAGGAAGTTATCATTAATACCTTATCTTTTTTGAGTTTTAATTTGTAAAGAATTCTGACCCTTTCCATTCTAATAAAGTTACATTACTTCTATTTTCTATCCTAGGGTTAGGAGGTAATCCCATGATATTATTTAACATTTAGTAGAGTCTAATTTGAATTTAAATTGTCATGTTGTATGATATTTAGCATTATTCATAGTTATACGATCTCAAAATATTAACTTGTTTGTTTTTTTTCCTTTATAGTGAAGAGGTCTGCATTTTATCTGCATCCGGCACAGCGGCTGTTCTGAATCCTAGATTTCTTCAGGATGGCACCGTGGAAGGCTGTTTGGAACAGAGGTTGTCATGGCAGCCTGGCTTATTTTTAATAAGGGCAGAGGAGGGAGAGGTTGACCTTTATTTCCTCAGAGCTGGGATAGTTCATTGTAAGGGTGGCTTACAGTGGTATAGTATAGAAATCAGGACCAAGCACTTCACTGATTTTTAACTAACCCATAGTAACAGAGAAGTATTGGATTCTGTACTCTATTGCACACATTATTGTTTCTAGTATGTTAACTGAAAAATTTGAAGTATACTCTTTTTTGACTTTGTCACAATATAGAAATAATATCTTTTGATTTTTTCTTCCTCTTTTCCTTTTGTCTCATCTCCAAAAACAGAAAGAGGTCATGAAACAATTTTCATAAAGAAAATTCTTTAATTTATAAAATAATCAAAATACTGTATTATATCAAAATTAAATACATTATAGAAACTTCATGGAAAGTGAAGTGTGACTATATTATGTGAAAGAGAAAATAAAAGCATTAGGTAAAATGAGCTTTATTTTTTTGGTTTATTTAATTATTGTTCCCTTTGAACTTTTAAACTGTAAGCTTCCATAAATGTCGAAAATGCTTTCCATAAAAAAGATGAAACTATCCAACACACACACACACACACACCCCCACAGAGTCATCCCTTGGTATCCATAGGGTATTAGTTCCAGACCCCTGTGGATACCAAAATCCATAGATGGTCAAATCCCTTATATAAAATGGTATAGTATTTGCATATAACCTGTGCATATCCTCTTGTATACTTTAAATCATCCCTAGAATTACTTACAATACTTAATACAATGCCTATACTTCATTTCATTCACATGTATTCAACACAGTATTCAGCACATGACAAATTAAAATTTTGATTTTTGGAACTTGGTGGGATTTTTTTTGTTTGCAAATATTTTTGATCCATAGTTGGTTGAATCCATAGATGCCAAAGCCATGGATAATGGAGGGCTGACTATATATTTAAATGCATAAGTATTATATAGAAATATATTTAATTTAAATGCAAAAATTATGTATAAATATTAAAAATATTTATATAAAAATGTATACTTGAAATTCTTCTAATATAAATTAGTTAGGTTCCAGAGTCTACCTGGATAATGTAGATTTTAATTACCGCTTATGTCACACTATGCATGTTTACTTTTTTCCTCAATATTAATATATTAAGTCTATATTAAGGAAGAAAGCACAAAAATTTTTTATCTGGTGAAATTTAGTATAAATTTGTAAGTTTCTATATAAAAAAGAAAGATATTCTAGCTCTGGTAGTCACAAGAGGACCTTGGTTGGTTTCTTTTGGCAGTATTTAAAAGGATATTGACCATTATAAATTCCAAAGCCTTAAAGGTCATCATAAATAAGTGAAGGTGGGACATTTTGAAGTATATTGAACAACTGGAATGTTCTGAGAAAACTGCCTTAGCCAGTGAGTTTTCCCAGTGCTGCGATATAGTTCCCACACGTCTGTAGATTTCATTCCTAAGTAGATAAAAAGCCTAATTTTAAAAATTACCTGTCCTATGCAGCTTGGTTATTTCTGTATTGTGACTTAGATGGGTACAGTATATTCTCTTGTATGGTAGTCCAATACAACAGATGCTCTCTCTAGTTGTTAAAGAGGAAAAATCTTTTTCCCTTTGCTATAAAAATTATTAGTGCTTACTAGAAATAATATTGAGCATATAGGAGAGTAGATAGAAGAAAAAATTCCCTATGGTCTCACTATTCAGGGATAATCTCTTGTGTACATTTCATATTTCAAATGCTTTCATAAATTTTAATACGTCTATATTTTTATGCCTTATGATGTTGCACCATTAATGTTCAAATTTGTGTGAGATGTTTAGTTAAAAGTTGTTTCAATTTTCATCCTTTTGTGCCCCCTTATAACACATTGGCTTTGAATTTAAACATGAGGTCTGCTATTTATTACTTAGTGTGACTTAGCAAGTTAATATCTCAGTTTGGTTTCAGGCTAAGTGGAGCTAGTATTTGTTGATGTCTGCTAGACATAATACTGGATAGGGAGTGTGTTTAGCTATAGTTTTCTTAATCTTTTAAAAATCCACAAACCTTTCTAGGTAGATATTCCAGTTTTATAGAGGAGGCTCTGAGAAGTTAAATAACTTATTCAGGGTCACACAGTTCCATTTAGATGTCTAACTTCTCTGTTCTAATATACCAGAATGCCATTTCCACAGTAAAAGAGTAATATCTAGGAGTAATTGAATGTGATTTAGAGGGTTATTGTGAAGAGTCAGTAAAAACCTATGTATAAAGAACTTGCAGAAAGCTTGTCTCGTGGTACAGTATGAGTTTTCCTTTCCCTTTTTAATTTACCTGCTTACCAAATTTCAACTTCTAATGGGTTGCTTTAGGTTAGGGACAATTGAGATACACCTCTTTCCAGAGTCATAGAAGATGTAGCTGTGTGAAAGTCTGGAGTTCTCCATGGAGCTTTGGTCTATTTCCATCCCTATTGGCCTGACAGCCTCAAATTTAGTGAATGAAAAAATGCTTAATCATTTTTAAATGAACTTATAAATATTATAGTACAACAAATATTTTACAACAAATGGGGAGATTATGGGTGTTTCATTTGTGGTTTGTGTTTGATAAGTATGCCATTTATAATACAGGTGTTTTGGTTCTTCAGAAATGTTGAAGCAGTCATTGGAAATTAGAAATCTTAGAGTATGCCTAATTTTGACTTATTTATTTTTCTTTTTAAGTACTTTTTTTACATTAAATTTTTAAAAAGTGTTAGGTTGTTTGGTTAAACATTATTTTCTTAGGAATTTTTTGTGATTATATCTGTCAAGCAGTAGGAAAATGTCATTTTTTTTTTTTTAATGTTGTATCCAAAGAAAAAACTTTGGGATAAGAGGTGTCTTTGTCAGGTGTTGAGTCATCAAACATATGAATTAATGCAAAATGACTTTCTACTTAGATAAGCCTTTTCTCTCATAAGAAAAATATGGTTCTGATTTCATGGTCATTTGTAATTTTTATCAGTCACAGTGGTACTCTTACAGTCTTCTGTGATAGAAGTTATATAGTTTGTATACAAGTACTGTGTATGTAATATCAATTACTTGTGTTTGAAAAATTTATAGGTTTTTCAAGAATGCTTTTTTCCCTCCTGATATATTTATATAGGCTTGAAGAAAACTTGCCTACAGGCTGTGGATTTTGCCATATACCTTATGATGAACTGAATATGCCATTTCCAGCTCATCTCACATATTGCTATAACTGTAGGAAACAAAAAGTTCCTGATGTTCTCTTTACAACCATAGACCTCCCAACAGATGCAACAGTTATTGGAAAAGGTTGTCTTATTCAAGCAAGGTATGTTTGTGAAAACAGCATTTAGTGTCTCTCAAAAAGTATGAGGGTATGGAGTCATAAACCTCTTTTCAAATATCAGCTCTACTGTTTCTTACCTGTGTGATCCTGGACAAACTGGGCAAATCTATTGGAACCTTGTATTTTATTGCATGTAAAATTGGGAGGAAAAAAACCTCTCTGTATAAAACTCAAGTTTATATGCAAAAGAAGTTTTTAACATTTAAATTCTATACAAATGTTTATTATCGTGGGAATTATTAATTAAACTGCTTCAGGCTAGAGATGTGACTAAGTATAGACTGCTTTAGTGACATTACATATGTAACACATTTTAGAAACTGATCTTTTTTTTTTTCTTTTAAAGATCATTGCTATGTAGTGTTTTGCTATTCCACTTAGCTGGTAAGAGTTCCTTTTAAAATGTACTGGAGTAGGAAATCCTAAATTGTGGCAGGCATACAGGAAACTGTGCTGTGACTGTCTTGGTCACCAGCGACTGTCAGTCAGGTTACCAAATCCCTTGGGCATTTCTGTCCTCATCTTACTTGACATCTCAGCACACAATTGATATACGACAGTGAACAATTGATTATTTTTTTCTTCTTGAAATTCCTTTGACTCACATAATATCACACTCTGTTTTCCTACCTTTTAGTGCAGTCGTCAGCCTCCTTGTTGACTCCTCCTCATTTCTTGATCCTTGAGGGGGAGCCATGGGTTTGGACCTGCTTCTCAAAGCTCTTTCCCTTTCTGAACTCATTAGCTCATGTAGATCTACATGCTATCTATATGTCTGTGACTTCCAAATTTATAACTCTAGTCAGGTATGTGAGTCTGAGCTTCAGACTCATATACCTGTCTTCTTCCTATCTCATATTGGTATGTCAGGCATCTCATACTTGTTTCTTGTTGAACTGCTGATTTTCTCCACTTCTTTCTCATCATTAGCCTTTTCTGTCTTAATAGTGGTACCTTTTTCTACCTAGTTCTTCATGCCAAATTTGATGTTCTTTGACACTGTCCTCTTTCTCAACCTCCCCACATCAAATTCATTACAAAGTCATATTAATTTTTCTTTTAAAATATATTTCTAATCCATTTACTTATTTTCCTTCTTGTGTCTGAGACCTTCCATTTGGCATTGTTTTTCTATTGACTGAGGCATATGCTTTCATATTTCTTTTGATGGGTCTGCTGGTGGTGTGCTGTTTTTGTTTGTCTGAAAAATGTGTTTATTTTACTTTTATCTTTAAAAAATATTTTGGGCTGGCAGTTGTTTTGTTTTAGTACATTGAAGATACGCTTTCACCACTGCCTTCTGGCTTTCATTGCTAATTGTTGAGAAATAACCTATTAGTCTAATTACTGTCGCTTTGAAGGTAACTTTTCTGGCACAAAGTAGATGCTCAAGTAACTTCTCATATTTTTTTAATGAGTGAAGTAACTTTTTTCCATCATATGATCACATGCATTTAGGAAACCTAAGATTTAGAATTATATTCTCTTGTGATTTTGGTCATTATTTCACTTTTAGAGATTTTGAGGTTTTTTTCATTTTTGTTTATTGAAATATGATTTTTAGTGAAAGTTTATACAGTGACAAAAACTGGCAGAAAAGATTATTGATACAACTTAATAAGCTTATTAGAAACAAGCAAATGTTTTATTAAGCACATTTTTAGGAAGTTTTGGAAATTGGATATTTCTTAAAATGGTACCAAGACTATTGTCCACTGTCTAAATTATTTTCCTTAACAGGTTATGTCGTTTAAAAAAGAAAGCACAGGCAGAAGCAAATGCTACAGCTATCAGTAATCTCTTGCCATTTATGGAATATGAAGTACATACGCAGCTAATGAATAAACTAAAACTCAAAGGAATGAATGCTTTGTTTGGTCTAAGAATTCAGATTACAGTGGGTGAAAATATGTTGATGGGCCTAGCGGTAAGTTTTGATGTTTTTGGCTTTGTTTTGTGATTTCTGTAGTTGTAGATTCTGTTTTATGTGATCAAAGAATCTTTTAGAAGACTTATACAAAGAAATTGACATCAAGCCTTTTAAAGGATGGGGACTTTTTAAGAAGTGAAAAATCTGATGATAAGCATTCACGTATTTTAAAGGGTCTGTGATCATAACCTCAATAGTCTTATCTCTAAAAATTATCATTTGTAGCTTGTTTAGTAAGTTGGCCACCACTGTTCTGAACTTTATTATTGTTCATATGTTGCTAAAATAGGGTTTCTCCATCTTGGCACAGTTGACATCGGGGTAGGGTAACTCTGCTGCAGGGGGCTGTCCTGTTCATTGTAGGATGTTTAGCAGCATCCGTGGCCTTTACCCACTAGATGCTAGTAGTATCCCTCCAGTTGTGACAACCAAAAATGTCTTCAGACATTGCCAAATGTCCATTGAGGGGGTTCCAACATCCAGAACATCCTGGATGTTGGACCATGCACTAAAATAATCTTAGTTTAAAGAACAAAATAAAGCAAAACATGTGAGACACTGCCTACTGTTGAACAGAGATTTAAGTTTCATCATAACTGTGTACCTGTGGCCAGTGGTAGAAAGTGTAGTAAATATGTGTGTTTCTTAAGTGTGGATAAAATATGAGACAGGGAAAAGCTCTGTCTCAGCTTCATGTGCATCTTGGCTTGTTGGAAAATGAGTCCTGACTGAAAAGATGTCAGTGGGGAAAGTCAGTGCTGCCTCTGTAAGTGGCATGGGATCCAGAAATCTAGGTGCCTGCGAAATACATATTGATCCCGTGGAATCTGATCAACAATATGTATGAAAATCCTCATATTCTAGGCACTTTGCTAGCCGGGATTTTGTCTATGTCACTGGCAATTTTCAAATTAGAATTCTCTTGCCATCTTTCTGAGACATGCATAGAAGTTTAATTTTGAGAAATTTATAGAACTTGAATTCTTTGTCTCAGTATACATTTGTAGGCAAAAATGCAAAATTATTTCCTGTGTCATCTGGTATTTCTATAAGAGCAAATATATAAATTTCTGTATGTAGTAAATAATTATGTCATGATAAACTGATTAGGTACCACAATTTTCTAACAACAGAAATTTGTAATAATCATTGAAAGTAACCTGGTTTATTAAAATATTTGATACCTAGATCAACTTGGGGAAAAAGTGTTCATTTTAATTCAGTACTCTAAAAATTTGCATGTTTAGTGAGGACATAGCATAAATGTGTAGTTTGGGCTGAATTAGAAGACTGTAGTTATTGGTGGGTACCTATGGGGACTAAGAGCTGCATTCAGATTCAAAGGCTTAAAAAACATTGTGCTAACTATACCAAATATTAATATTTCTGATGGTCGAGCCTCAGGAAACTAGTTTATGACACTAGTATAATTCAAGAGCTGCTTCAAAAACTGCTTTTCTGATTCATACTAATCTTTTTCCTGCTTGATCATTAGTAATACTAATGACAACTATTTGACATTTTCATCTTTGTGCTTTGTTATAGTTTGTGCCCTTAAATCTCAGGGTCTCAGGAGTAGCTTCTGTGATAGGTAATCTCTGATGAGTTCCAACTAGGTGTCTGGCACTGTGCTATCCCAGAAGGAATGTAATATAATCTTCACTTTACAAGAGGAGAAAATGCAAGTTGTAATAGGTTGACACTCCACAGTGATGTGGTTATGTGTGTGAGAACCTATCTGGTTCCAGAATCTGTGTTCTTAACTGTTCGGGGCTGTTGCCCCATTAATGAAGGGAGATAAGAAAGTATTAGAGATGGTGTGGTAAGGCTTCATATGGTATGGGTTGGGGGATGTAGGTTCTGTGATTAAGCATCAGACACTGGGTCGTGGGTGCAATGATGGACACTAATGAACGAACGAGGAGAGAGCACTCCTGAAGATAAATTTTATCTACTGTGCAGACTTCATTGTAGACTATCATACCCTTTCTAGGATGGACTTTTACAAAATTGGCAATTGATTAATTTCAGAAATAATAACAGTTCAAACAATTGAATATACAAAATAGCCATAATTAAATACACAAATAGCCAAAGTTCTTCTCTCTTTCCCATTCCACTTCTCTGATGTTAACAATTTGATATTTATACTTCTAATATTTTTTGCTTTGCTTATATTAGCATATTTAAACATAAATACATTATATATTTAATTTATATATAAAAATTTTATCTTTATGTATTTCCCATAATAGTTTTTCAGTACTAAAGGTATATAGTATTGTTATAGAGTCAGAAATTAATAGCAGCTTAATTAAGTATTGAAAATAAGTCTGTATCAAGTAAAATTTTTTTTCTTGGTAATTATGAAGGTAGGGTGATAGAATGAAAAGTTCTTGGATTTTGGAGTGAGAAACACTTAGATTTGAATCTCTTCTCCACATTTATTGACTGTGGTCTTGAGTAAGTTTCCTATCCTTTCTGAACTTCAGTTTCTTCACTTGCCTTGCAAAAGTTTCCCTTTTACTTTTGCCACTATTTAAAGTTAGATTGTCTACTCACTAATGAAGAATTTTTTTTAGCAGCTTTTTTTTTTTTTTTTGCTAAGCAATTTTTAAATTTTAATTGTATTTTTTAAAATTATAGAGTGAAAACATAAAAAGTACAATTGTGGATATGCAGTCAAAAGTAAATCCTCCTTTCACAATTGTCCCCCACCTTCTCCAGGTCCTCCCCAGAAAAAACCCGTCCCTGTTACCACTTACGTTTTTGTGTGCCCTTCCAGAGACATCCTGTGCATACACGGATGCTTACTGTCTTTTTCCTACTGGGCAAAGACCACATTCCTAAATACGAAAACTTAAGGATCGTTATTCTAAGGTATTTTTTCTGATTATTTCCCCATTATTTTTCCAAGTCTGCCACAGGTGTATATTTAGCAGCTTTACCAACTCCTGGCGGTATTCAGATTGCTGGGAAGACTCCTAATGATGGCTCATATGAACAGCATATCTCTCACATGCAGAAAAAGATAAATGACACAATTGCTAAGAACAAAGAGCTATATGAAATTAATCCTCCAGTAAGTAAAATAAACCTACATTGTGAATATGTCAGTTATTGTTTATTAGTTTATTAGTATATTTTTTAGGTTATCTTGTTTTGGATATGAAAGATTTTTTTTTTTTTTAAACTGCTTAAATTAGCTTACTTATTACTCATTTTTTCACCTTCCTTATGTCTTTGCTCAAATATCTCCTTTTTGGGTAGGCCTACTCTAACCGTCCTGTTTAAAAATGACAACTCTTTTCTATTTTTAGTACTTCCTATCACCCTTCCTTCTTTTATTGTTTTTTTATAACTCTTGTATGTGCGTGTGTCTGTACAGATAATGTTTTTTATTTTTGTCTATTGCCTGCTATAACTAGTATAATAAAGTTCCACGAGGGCTGTGTTCCTAATGCCTGGAACAATTACTCATAGTAGTAGCCTCTTAATAAATACTTGTTAAATGATGAACTGAATGATTTAAAATGCTCTTTTTTAGTAAAAAGAAAGGTTGCTCATCTGTGGTAAAAATGTGAAGGAGTATAGTTTTTCATTTATTGTTTCTTTATTATAATTTTCCTACCAGTCATTTCCATAATCAATCAGTCACTTTACCAAGTTTTCAAGAGGTATCACAATGCTTCCTTTTGTGTGGATGCTTTATAGCTAGCCATGGTCTAAACTGAAAGAAAAATGTGTTGGAGTTAGAATGAAACCATTTGTTCACTGATAATGAAATACTTTCACAAAGGAAAGGGTTTCGATAACATTATTATTGATGTTTTATTATTTTATACATACTATCTAATTTTGGCTGGTCTTGTGAAGCAGTGCATCTGAATCTTTACATCAGACATATAGTTCTTATCATTATTCTAGAAAAATTACTAAGCTGGGAGGAATTTTCAGGACATGAACTAGAGCTACAGTGTTCATTGTGGTAGCCACTGGCCACATGTGGCTACTGAGCACTTGATGTGTAGCTGGTCTGAATTGAGATGTGCTGTAAGTATAAAATATAGAATGCATTTTGAAGACTTAACTTAGTATGAAAAAGAATGTAAAATATCATGAATATTTTTATATTGACTATGCATTGAAAATTTAATCTTTTGGACATATTGAATTGAATAAAATATTTTATTAACATTGATTTTATTTGTTTCTTTTTACTTCATTACCTATGTGGTTTGCTTTATATTTCTATTGAATAATGCTGCCTTAGAGCCTGTTGAAATTGAATAAAAATGTTGATTTGTTAATATATTAATACTTGAAAAATAAATTTGATAAAAGCTCTCTGTATGCCACTTTACTAACTGCTTGTTTTTATGGTACATTATTTTTATTTTTTAATTACATTTTTATATTTGAACATCTGCTTATAGTGTTTATACCAGTCAGGGACAATGGTTTGTAAAGCTGCATGTTAGGGCTCTATTTATTCTTCATTTATCAGTTCTAATGATAATGAGCTGAACTCTTTTACTTAATACTGTTTATCACCTCTGTAAATCCATCCTGATCTCCCACAGGAAGAATTAATTCTTCCTCCATTATGTTCATGTTGTACCTATGTGTACATCAGTGCCTGTTACATATTATTGCACTTAGTTTTTATATGTCTGTCTTACTTGAAGCCCCTTGAAGACAGGGATGTATTGATATAAGAATATGAGTTAGGTTACTTCCTTTAGTTCTTACTGAGTTGCTCCTATGTGTCACACAATTTACATTATGAAGAAGGGAGTAAATCTATTAAGATTTTTAAAATTTCTGCATATATGAATTTCATGTATTTCTACAAAAGGACTCATCAATTTGTGAATCTTCTAATACATCTTTCCTTATATCCGATACTATACTATAGTTTTTTAGCATAACATCTCAGAATTCGTTTGACAAAGTCAGTGCACAAGGTTAATTACATTACAGTTTTGTGTTTTCAATTTTGTAAAGAATGTATGCTCACCCTGAAAATGTGGATCAGAGTGTTCTTTCTCTTAGAAAGATAGCTTTAGCTGAAGTGGATGCTTTCGTTTGAATTTTTCTCAATACATTGAAAAATGTTTCTAATGCAGAGATGAGGTACCACTTAATTAAACTTTATGTAGATACAGGTATCAAAATAAGATGTAAATCTTTTAGAATAACACTACTAATAATGAACCCTCATTATGGACCTAAAATATATTGAATGCCAGACCGTTACATTTATTAGTTCCATGATACAGTGAACAGAGGCTTAACAGAGTTTAAAACTACTGTAAAATTCTAAAAAGAAGTGTAGTATCTAGTGGGACAAACATTGCACTGAGTCAAAAGAACCGACCTAGACAGGTTCCATGCTATTTTGTTTTGTTTAATTTATTTTTTATTTTATTCTGACCTAGATAGGTTAAGGTTCCACACTTACTGGTTTTCTTTTTTATTTTACTTTATTTTTTTCTTGCCATTTGACTTTGCAGTAATACACTTACTAGCTTTCAAACTCAAGCAAACTAGTTTACTTCTGAATTGCCGCTCTTTCTCATTTTGTAATTATTGTAATGGGTACCCTGCCAAATTTATACAGGGCAAGTTAATTTGGAGCTCAAATAAGATAAATGGATGTGAAAGTACTCTGTAGAGCATTATGCTATGAAATTGTGCAGTGGCTGTCTTTTATCTAAGGTATACACCAGCAATGAACATTTAAAACTATCTTTTTGAAAAACTTCTAATTTTCTTGGTTTTTAAAAAGATAATTCTGTTTCACTAGCAGTAGGTTATGCCTTCTGCATTTGGGCTCACATTACCCACATTCTTCTGGGACTCCTTGTGGTAACAGATACTTAGAACTTACAGTTAGCTCTGATCTTTGGTTCTGTAATAGAGAAAAGTTCACTAACCCATATGGTTAGTGAACCGTACACTCACCTTGAAAAGATCATTATTGTAACTACCAAAGTTTATTTAGCTTAATAAGTCGCATAGAAAGTACATACATCGTATTAATAAATGTATATATGTATTCATACACATACATTTGTCATATTCCAGGTTTTACTATGTGGAGCTTTGGAAAATTACCAATGGATAAGAAAAGATATAAAAGATTAGAATTCTTTTTGGGGACATAAATCTTTAAATCTTTATGGCCTGTTAGGACTTTTAAATGTTGAGTAGAATGTACACATAGCCAGGAGTGCTGGATTTCTGAGCTTGAAGGGCTGCCAGTTCCATACCCACTGTAGTGTCTTTTCTGTACACTAGATGTCAGCTTTGCCTTGTCATGTCTGTGACAGTTATATATGTGTTTCAGGATTAGTATATCAATAAGGCTGCTATTATGGATAAAAGGAAATTTCCATATCCTCTATAAAAGGTTAATTATAAAGAGCATTCTTAAATATAGACTTCATTGAATGTATTTTACAGGCTTTCTTCTCCATAGGTAATTGTCTTTTTTTTTTTTTTGTTAATACTGTAAATACTTCATTATTATTATCTCTGATCAACACAGGAGGCTTTATTGATTAGCATATTGGATGTTATATATGAGGTTTTTTTTGTGTGTGTATGTGTTTTTTATTTCAGCTTATTATGGGGGTAAAAAAGTTCAGTCTTTTAATATAAAAATGTAAAACCAAACAGTCTCATATGATATAAAAGCAATTGTATTTCTTTAGGAGATATCTGAAGAAATTATAGGATCACCCATCCCAGAACCTAGACAGCGGTCAAGACTTTTAAGATCTCAATCAGAAAGTTCTGATGAAGTTACAGAATTAGACCTTTCACATGGGAAAAAAGATGCTTTTGTTTTGGAGGTAATGTTGCATTGCACTAATTTCTTAAAGGTTTTAGAAGGTAAACATTTTTTTAATCAGATGTTAAATTGATTAATACTTTTATGTCATTACAACTGTTATAAAAGAGATTATAATAGAAATTATAACAAACTTGAAAATATAGAACTTGGTGATATATTTTTTGTTGAACACCAGATGACAGATTATAATAATGCAGATGGTTATGAAAAAATTAATGTATGGGTTGAAATATTAAAGTAGTATTAAACCTTCGGAGTTATTTTTGTAAACTTGAATGAATTTAAATAAGAAATTAAAGTGCTGTTCTTTAATTTACTATAATTGCCTGCTTTATATGTTATGTTACTATAATTATAACATTTTTGCATGTAATATGTAGTAATATATGCACTGTGAATTCTGAGTGTAGTGTTCTCTTACTGAATTCAGAAGATAACAATCTTTCTTTATAAAAAGACACTGAGAACATTTTAGTAACTTTCCTAGAGAATAGATGTGGCACAAAAGGAGCCTCCTCCCTCACAAATCTGTTGTACCTGCCGTCCCCTGTAGAATGGTTATCCTCTAGAGATAGAAGATCTTCCTTTTTATACTGAAGGAAGAGAAAATGAACGAGGATACTCAGAAATCCAGTAAGGTACAAGTTGAGAGAGAGAGGAAAAAAAAATCAGATGCTTTGGTCTCAGGGAAGCAGGAAGCTGGTGGTAGAATTGTTTTGGGACGGAACTGGAGATTTGAAGAGTCAGGAACAGTGCCAGGGACAGTGATGAGGATGTCAGCCATGAGAGATGTGCAAGGCCTAACTGAGGTGAGAGTGTTAATTCGTGGAAAACCCAAATTGTATGGTGTTTTGCCTTTTTTCCCACGTTTCTCTACAGTTTGAGAATGGAAAAAATGGAACTTGGCAAAAGAATATGTCAGTTCAAGGAAGTAAAAGGTTGCAGGTACTGTTCAGAACAGAGCTACTCAAGGTGTGGTGTGACTGCTCGCAGCATCAGCACTACCTGGGAGCTTGTGAGAAATGTAAATTCTTGGGCCCCTACCTCAGACCTATTCAATGAGAATTTCAGGGCGGGGCCCAGGGATCTGTTTAACAAACTTTGCAGGTGATGCTAAGCATTACATGGGGTTTGATCTAAAGCATTATTGATATGTCTGATATTGGGATCCCGGCTAAGTGGAGAGGCACATGAGAACAAAGAAGCCTCAAATGTGGACGGAACACTGAGGGCAAGGGGCAGATTCAGTAAGAGGGGACAAAGAGACAGGGTTATAGATGGAGAATGCGTCAGGTGCTGGGTGTGGAGCATTTTTGGGAATAGTGAGTTGAGGTGTGGCCACACACGTGGGTAGCTAAGGTGAAGTGAAAATGATTTTTTTTCCCCCAGTTTCAATAGATACTTTTATTGCTTATTTAACAGATCATCAACTGTGTCTCCCTACCTACAACTGGAATTTCATCTTGTTTCCATGCTGAGTAGTGAAACAGTGACAAAGCTAATCAGAATAAGCTACAGCAAAAAGAGAACTAAGCTTACACAGCTCACTTTCTTTTAACAGTCAAAATATAAATATTTGCACTCTAGAATGCACAATGGTTTAGTCACTAAGAAATGGGATCTTGAAGAATGTAGGCAAATCCACGGTGCTGTAAAGATGAGCTGAGATACTGTGCAACTGTTTACAAGTTCCTGGCACTTCATCTCCTGGCCACTAGCTGAATCTTGATGCGGAGGAAGATTTTAGCTAATGCCAAGTGCAGATGCAGAAAATGCTAAGTTGACTTAGCTAAGTTGACTCCTGTGCACAGGAACCAAAAGGCAGGAAAGTACTAAATATTGCTAGAGCATCCACCCCAGGAAGGACTTTACCTTCCAGGAGCTCTAAACTGGAACCACCCCCAGTGTTCACATGGCTGGCTTTATCCTCCATGTTCCAGAAAATGATTCTTGAGGTCACTGAGGGTCATGTGAGGGGAAGCTTAGAGTCTGCGAGTCAGGACCTAGACACCCGATATACAGACAACTGTCAATATATGGCCAGCTGGATATTTTCAGTATTTATTAGTCACAATGGAATATTATGATGTAAGAAATACAGGATTTAGACTTATTTATTTTAGGTATGCCTTTGAATTTATCTCTACCTTATTCCATTGTTAAACAGTTTTGTATTTAGTCAAAAGCTTTTTTTAATTATACTTTCTTAATTTTAACAAATTGGGATAATGATTACTTATGGTGTCTTTGTAAGTTTTCAGAAATATGCTCTCATAAAGACTTGAGAAAGGGCTAGTTTTTTGTTTTGTTTTAGAGACAGGGTCTCACTCTGTAGCCCAGGCTGGAGTACAATGGTTCATTCACAGCTCACTGCAGCCTTGAACTCTTTGGTTCAAGCCGTTCTCCTGCCTCACCCTCTGGAGTAGCTGGGACTCTAGTCACATGCCACCATGCCCAGCTAATGTTTAAATTTTTTTTTTTTTTTTGTAGGGACAAAGTCTCACTGTGTTACCCAGGCTGGCCTCAAACCCCTGGGCTCAAGCAATCCTCCCACCTTGGCCTCCCAAACTCCTGGGATTATAGGTGTGAGCCCCTGCACCTGACAAGGCTAGGGGTTTTTTTTTGTAAACTTAGTGTACTTTAATGTGAAAAATATTTCATTTAGAAGTATTTGTATTATTACTGTGGAGAAATTTACTGATATTAGAATTTTTTTATGTTATATATTTTAACTTAGGAAAAAATAGCTATACTGTTTCTTGACGCTTATGTTTTCTATTTAACAAAAACAATTTTTTAAAAATTTGAAATAATTATACATTTACTACTTATATAATAGTTATAATCTTTTTATTTTCAGATTGATGACACAGATGCCATGGAAGATGTGCATTCTCTACTTACTGATGTTCCTCCTCCTTCAGGTGAATAGAAAAAGTTACCTTGAGTTGAAACTGAAGTTTTAAATATCAATATTGTGGTTTGTAATTATTATAGTACTAACTTTACTTTTAAAGGCTTTACCACAGCATCATGTGCTTTGCTGCTACAAGGCTAAAAATACGTAATTTAAAAGTATTCACATTAGAAGTTAGGTGGAACTGATTTTTAATCTTTTTATGTTTATAAATGAAAAAAAAACTTTGATAATTTATTAAGATGCCTTAAAGTCTCCTAAGACATATTTTTAGAAAAGAAGAAAATTTTTACAGTTAGAACTTCATTTATAATTGAAAAATACTATTTAACATGAAAATCAGTGGAATATTATTATATAATTTAATTATTTATTTTGACAGGCTTTTATAGTTGTAATACAGAAATTATGCCTGGTATAAATAATTGGACATCTGAAATACAGGTAAATCCTTCATTCTTAATTTTAAGCAAATACCATAGAAGTTATTTTAATAAGTTTCATCTAAATATCTCTTTTCTTTATGACCTCCTTATTGCAATTAAAATGTTATTTCTTTTTCAACCCACATTAGCTATTGTTCATTATTTGGCAATTTTATCAATCATTACAGGATTTAGTTGAAAATAATAAAATGATGTGTTGTTATATCACCCCACATTTAGATGTTCACTTCGGTGAGAGTAATCAGATTAAGCAGCCTTAACCTGACTAATCAAGCTCTCAATAAGAACTTTAATGATCTCTGTGAAAATTTGCTCAAGGTAGGAACCTTCTGACTAAATTTTATTTAAACCTTCTAAGAATCATTAAATTTTAAAAGTGCCTATATTATCCATAATACCTTACACAGTTGTGGGCTGAATTATTCTTATTTACATATCTTACTTCTGTCATCAGGTGAGATGCTAAAGTTGTCCTCACCCCCTTAACATACTATAAAAGAAATGTAGTTTAAGTTAGTTGATAGTTTTAAATTTTACAAAAATCTAGTGTATATGTGTAAGTTTTAAAAATTCTATTTCTTATTTTTTATGACTTGTTGACAAATGATTAAATCTTGCCCTCTGCTTAAATATTGAAAATATATTCTTAATGTAAAAATAAGCAAAAGTGGACCAGTTTTGTTTTAATCTTTTTAACTTTCCATTTGCTGTAATATAATGTACATTAAGAAAATCAGCTTTTATAAATTTTTAAATAAAAAATGACATTACTAATGTTTTCTGTTGTGTAGAGCTTATATTTTAAACTGCGATCCATGATCCCCTGCTGCCTTTGCCATGTAAATTTTACAGTATCTCTTCCTGAAGATGAATTAATTCAGGTAATTAAGATTCAGTCTATTAAAGAAGATTTCTAGCTTGTATCTGATCTATTTTATTATAATTTTGCCATAATTGAATAACTGAAGTACACACTGTTTTACCTCAAAATACTAAAAAGTGTATGTTGGTATGATTCAGGCCATGTGTTTTTCTCTTTTCTGAACTGTAGTTATTTGAAAGTGGAATCACACATGTGTTCCCGCATGTATACAATAGGATCTGTACTCATCTTGTAGGATTTCACCATTTCCCATTTTTTAGAGAAGGTTTTTGAGCTTTTTCTGGAATATCTAGATTTAGTGTCTATGTTGGGCATAGTTGTATTTAAATATCTGAGTTTATATGTAATTCTGGTTGAGGTTCTTAACCAGGAAAGGCCAATTAGCCAGTTGGTATAGGTTGTTCTGTGGTACTGAAAAAGATTTGTAAGAAACTTAATTTTCACAATTATTATTTTGCTAATCATACTGTTTCTATAATTCTAGGTTACGGTCACAGCAGTTGCAATAACTTTTGACAAAAATCAGGCTTTACAGACCACAAAAACACATGTTGAAAAGTCATTGCAAAGAGGTAAACCTTTGATGGATGGGAAATACAATTTGTGTTTGTCTATGTTACAGTTCAGTGATAAAATATGGAGGACAGGTAGATGAAATAAATGACTTGTTTCTTGAAGACGCATTTACTGCTTTCTCTGTTCATCTTTATCAAGATAACTATGTTGATAAGCATATGATATTGTTCACACATAACGAGGTGGTATTTGACTGGTATTTACATAGGGAATGCTGCTGTTTTTTAAACTTAGATTATAGCATATTAATCCTGCAGTAATTTTGGAGTTCCTATCGTAAGATCTCTGGTGAGGCGAGGTCCTCAAGGCATCTGAGAACATACTGAATGTAGTAAGCAAAATGCTGTACCTGCGTAATTTTCTCAAGAAAAGTCCCATAGTATTCAGCAGATTCTCAGAAGTGTCCTTAATCCAGTAAAATTTAGGGAGTACCATTTTTTTTTTTTTTTTAGATATAGTCTTGCTTTGTTGTCTGGGCTAGAGTGAGTGCCATGGCATCAGCCTAGCTCACAGCAACCTCAAACTCCTGGGTTCAAGCGATCCTCCTGCCTCAGCTTCCGAAGTAGCTGGGATTACAGGTGCCCGCCACCAAACCGGGCTAATTTTTTGTTTTAATTTTTAGTTGGCCAGCTAATTTTTTCTATTTTTAGTAGACACAGGGTCTTGCTCTTGCTCAGCCTGGTCTCGAACTCCTGACCTCAAGCGATCCTCCTGCCTAGGCCTCCTACCATGCTAGGATTACAGGCATCAGCCACCACACCCAGCCTACGATTCTTAATACATTCCAAAGAAACTCAAATTATTAGAAATTATGAAGAAAATACTCTACTTTGTAAAGTTTAAGTGACTTACTAGCTAAATAAAATATTCATGATTAGTCTAAACTTTTAAAAGTTGATTACATTCCACATGTATGGCATTGATAAGATTTGAGCATTGAATTAATGTCAGATAGATGTATTAAATGATTTTGTGTTCACATACTTGTCAAAGAAGATAAATAACTGGTTTAAATATCATAGAAACTAGTGAGGTACAAAGTGTAGGATATTAATAATTATTACTGAGTGCTTACTGTTTGCAAGGCACTGTGCTAAGGGATTTACAGGTATTAATCTTTTAAAATTTCTCAGTAGTCCTACCAGGGAAGGCAGTACCACTCTCACCATCGTGCAGATAAAGGCTCCTCGTGGGAAAAACCAAGGAGAAAATAACTAGAATAAATTGGGTTGGGGAGGTGGACCTGAGAATGTGAATATGAATATATATATACATTTGTTATCACAGATTCTTAATTTACAAGAAAAATAATAATCATTACTATTAAAATTGGTGTTTTTCTTGCCTTTCTAGCCTCTACAGATAATGAAGAACTTCTACAGTTTCCGCTGGAACTGTGTTCAGATTCACTTCCTTCTCATCCTTTTCCACCGGCTAAAGGTTGGTTAAGTAAGGGAAAAAGCAAATATAAATTACACATTTTAGTTCCTTTCACTTGCTTCTTCACTATAGGTGATCTTACTGAATCTTGAGGTGAAGATTTGTCCTTTATTTCCTCATTGTGTGTTTCTTCATGTTCATAAAAGGGAGAAAGTAATATTACTCTTATTTTAATTTCTCAAGTAATTTTGTCATAAATTATTCAGGTAATTTTGTCTATTATATTCCACTCTCATACTGCAAATGTATTAAAGTTGTATTTTCAAAGATTTAGATTTTGCAATGTAACTATTCAAACATAGTATATTTGGTATTTATATTATATCTGGTAATTTTTTTTCTAGCAACAATCAAACTTTACAAAAATTTTTAGATTTTCAGAGACAACAGAATGCTTGTTTTTTTCAGAAGATATATGGAGAAGTTTTGAGTGGGGGTAGTACAAGTGAGAAAGAGATGAGCTTCCTGTCTTTGTGCACCTAGGCTATAATTGAAGAACATTGTTACATACTTATAAGACATTGCTATTTTTTTCAAATGCAAAATGATTGCACCTTAATTTAATAGTAGTAAATCTAGTTTGATCTGTGCAATATTTGGAGAAAAGTGGGAGGTATTGTTTTCCATTTCTCATCTGATCATTCACTGTAATTTTTATTACATAAGTTTTCAAAATTACAGTACCTTATTTTGTAGCATTACCTATTGGATAAATGTGTTTTTCCTAAATTTTTTTATTTTGAGAAATGATGCATTTGTTATTTAAAACCAAATCAGCTATTCTAATTTTTATATTTTGTAATACAAGTGAAATTATTTTATGATTCCTACCTATTATTTTATCTGATGCCAAATCGTGTATAATAAATAATAGTTTTATATTCACTTTGAATATATGTCAGTAGAATCTTTACTAAATGAGTGTAAGGCCTATCTATTAATATGTAGATAAAAGATCCTGTCTCATTTTGAAGATGAAAAGTAAGCTGCTTCTGGATTCTGAACTTTCCAACATGGTAATTGTGGTCCTTTTTTCTTTTTGTCATCACCTAAAATTCTAATTTAGAACTACATAGAGAATTGTAGCATATCTCAATATCCTTGAAAGAATAGAGAAGAAAAATCAAATTCCAAGGTAATCTGAGTTCAGATTTATGAATTAAATATAGCTTCTAGAGAACAGAAAGCAGAACCGTCAAGAGTCTTCCTTGAACTTACTAGATAGCAAGTGGGTTTTTTCCCCTTTACACACCTACTTTATACAGAAACTTGTGTTGATGCAGGGTTAGTTCCAAATCACTTTCAAGTATCATTTCGCTTATCCTTACCCTGCAATAGGAGCAAAAAAAATCCCCTAAAACCAAATCAACAACAAAAGATTTGATCAATTGCTAATCTATAGGAATAGATATTTGTGGATTTGGGACCCCTAAATAGCTCAATTTTACCATGTTGTTAATACCTACTGAATTCTGCAGAAGATTAGATTTAAACTTTGTGAATTTGCCTAAATTATATTGATAACTTACAATTTCTGCAGTAGCTTTCAAAATGTTTTCAAAAGTAATTATAACTAGTGTTTATGTGGTCATTCATTTATTTTGTGCAGAATGATACTTTGTGAACTAAAGAACAGGAAAAGAATTTGAGTAGAACACATCATATTTGAATAGTATCTAAAATATTTGCAACTCATCTTAGGGAGAATGGAGAGGGGCCAAGAGGTGGAGTAAAAATCCAATAGACTTGGGTTCTCTTCTCAGTTCTGCTACTGATAAGTGAGAACTTGGGCCAATGCCTTAACCTCTTTAAGCCTCAGTTCCTCACATATAAAATATGAAAGGGTTAAGATTCCCACAGGCCTCTAAAATTCTGTGATTCTTTGGGTTTCCCATAATTTATGGGTCTTCAATTATTAACATATTCATATTATTAGAAAAGTAAATCAAAAGCTAAATTAGTGCCTGAGGTCACACTGACCTTCTGTAATTAATGTAAATTAAATGTTTCCAAGTAACTTCTAATCAGTTAAACCAATAATTTTCAAATTCTGCTCCTCCAGACTGTAGGGGTTTATGATAGGTGCTTCATGGCCTTCCAGGAGGCAGGAGGGGAGGGAGCAGAGAGGGGTGGGTAGTGAGAGGGTAGCTTTCTGGATCCCCTACTTCTAAACCAGATCAGCTTCAATTCAGTATGTTCTTACCTATTGGTCTTCTATATATGGTTTTACTTGAAGAAAGGGTTTCAAAAGGTTTGAAGACCACTAAATCAAATCATGCCACCTTTATCATTGTCATCATCATCATAATTATCAGTATCATCACATCTAACAATAATATACGTAAAACGTTTTACAGTAAGTGCTTAACTGCAAAAATGATGTGCTTTTCCTTGAATATTACATTTTAAAATCATCAGTCAACAGTTAAAAGTATATATGTACCTTTTTGTAAATAGTTCTGTGGTTTTGTAAATTGTGGTTTATGTTGCATGCTTATTTATTGTCTTTGCTTCCTCAAGTCTTTTCAGGAGGACATGAGTTAAATATATTTTTAAAAGTTATCTCAAAATATTTTGGAAAATTTGAGGGTAAGATGGATTTTGAAAAGGCCTGAAGAATATAGTAATAGAGTTTTGTAATAGTAATATGAATGGAATAAATTAATGTTTTAACATGACAGAAGGCTTGGAATAGAGGATAGAAATGTCTGGAAAAATGTAAGCATAGCAAATTAGAGGAAATAGGCAGAAGAGAGAAAGGTAAGATGTGTTAGGAATAAATGCTTAAAAGACGTGTCTGCTTTCTTATATGCAGCAAGAGGCTTAAAAGTCAACTACTAATATTGATAAATAAATATATAGTTTTTATAATTTAAGTGGTTAGCTAAGTGATAGTGTTTAATTTTAATAACTTTGAATTTTATTTTATATTTCATGTTCTTAACACACATAGGATGATGTGTTAAAATTTTTTATTTGGTTTTACGTTGACAGGGAGAGTAGTTTTAAGAGCTAAGCATAGTGTGTTTATTAATACTTCCATCTTTTCACTTGTAGATAAACCTTTCATTATCTTTTTGTGTTATTGAAAATGGGTGAATGTCACGTGAAGAAATGATGCTCCAATTACATGTATCTTAATTCACTGTGTAGAGTAAGCCTGGGCCTGAATTGTCCATCCATGTTCAATTTTTTCTTTCCATCGTTTATTATATTTGGTTTTGGTTTTGTTTTTCAAGGTAACAAAATAGTTTGATATATGTCTCAAATCAATGGTTGATTTGTTGTTACCTTGTGTTAGTTGTCTTGATTTTTCTGATTTGAAATATTAAAAGGTGCTGAGCTTAAATAATTTCTTAAAGGATATTATCATGTGAAGGCCATCAAAATTCTTTGATGACTAGGGGAACATAGATGATATGGCATCAACATAAATTATATATGTTCATATATAAGGCTGCATTATGAGAAAGAAGATGACTACAGCAAATTTTTTATACCGCTTTCATAAGTTTTTTTCTTCATTATTGATATCCACACCTCAGTTTTTTTCTGAAATGATTTTCAAGAGACTTTAAAAATGATATGTACAGAAAGAAAAAGAATATATTAATAGTAAAAATGGGGAGTTTGGATGAAAAGTAAAAAAACCAGTAAGATTTTTCTCATAGACTGCAGTTTATCCCAAGAATTTATGCATATAATTTTTATAAAAGGTTAACATTACTTTAGATAAACATCTAAGGGCCTGAATATCTAAAGGCCTAAATCTAGAGATATTAATTACCATATTGTAGGACTTAAGAAGTTAGACAAGTATGTGTGAATCATATACTACTTTAAATATATTTCAAATACTTTATATATCTACAGTAGGATAATAGTTTTTATTAAAATACTGATAGTCTAAAGCTTTAAAAAGGTTTGATTAGGTTAATTTTAGTTTTTTATGTACTTTTGAATGAAACTGTTATGTAGAATTTTTTTTTGTATACTCACTTTGTTTCCTGCTTTCGTTTTGCTTTGTACTAGGGGTAATTTCCTCATGATCAATGGCATAAGCTGTAGGCTGGCAGGACTACACTTGTCATTACATTGCCTGCTGACTAATGTGGCAAGCATTGGTTAAAATCTGGATTTCAATATAAAAGAATATAAGTTAGCTTATACCTGCCAATATTATACTCCAGTCCACATCAGAAGTTTTTTTTTTTTTTTTGAAGACAGGGTCTCACCTTGTTACCCTGGCTAGAGTGCAGTGGCGTCATCATAGCTCACTGCAGCCTCAACCCCTGGACATAAGCAATCCTCCTGCCTCAGCCTCCCAAGTAGCTGGGACTACAGGCATGTGCCACCATGCCCGTTTAATTTTTCTATTTTTTTATAGAGACAAAATCTCACACTTGCCCAGGCTGGTCTCAAACTCCTAACCTCAAGCAGCTCTCCCGCCTTGGCCTCACATCAGAAGTTTTTATCTTTATTTTTATTTTAGGCTATAAGAGTTACTTTTTTGTTGTTGTTGTTAAACCAAATTTGATTTTAAAAGATAGTTTAACTATTTCAATTTAATGACTTGCCTAACATTATTTTAAGCTAGCAATTATAATAGAAATACAAATTTGTAAAAATTATAAAAGTTAGCTTTCATTTTTCCTGCTGACTAATGGTTTGAATTCTTACAACTATATATAATTCTTTGTACTAACTGAAAGTATCTTTATTAACAATCCATTGCATGGATTGTTTCTACTTTTCTTAAAGTACATTTTGTCACTATGACGAAATAGTAGCAACAATTAAAAACCGTTAAAGTTCTCCATGTTATTGGATGGCCAAGCAATTAATGGCAGGTCCTGAAAGGAGAAAGGTGTTGAAGGGGGAAGAGAATGAGGAAAATCAAAACTAAATAGAGGGAAATGTATGAAAAACTCATCCAAGAAATGGGACAGAATGAAGCAAAGAGAATTGCTGGAGAAGTAGGGATAAAGAATCTTTATCTCTGTAGCTTCCTCAAGGCAGCTTGAGGATAGTGAAATCCAGAGTCAGAGGAAGAGTGAATAAGAAGCAGAGAAAAATTAAATTGGGTTACTGACAGAAAAGAGGGATTATTTGGAAAAGAAGATATAAAGGATAGGAGTAAGAGGAGTGGATGTCTGGAAACAGAAGCAGGAAAATGCAAGAAGGGGATTGAAGAAGAAAGACAAGGTGTACACCTAATGTTGTATACCTTTAGTTGGGAATTTAAATGACCCAAACAGAGAAGTTAATTGTCCTTGTCGTCTAGTATGTGTATTACCTGTGCATTGCAGTTGAGTTTTTCCCTTAAACACTATCCAAATTAAGGCTACTTCTGTCTTTCTGTATACCTTAATAATTGATAACTATAATATGGCAATTTCACTATCTATCAATGTTTGAATACCATTTACTGAATGTTTAGATACATTTGTCTGACTCAGTCGTTAAGGCAGATTTTATATCTATAGGGCATAATTAATCAATGCATTATTGATTGATGGAAATTCCTAAAGGAACATAAAACCCAATTTTGATCATAATAACTTAAAACTGGGAATGTTTAAATAGGAAAATAAAACATAAATTTTAAAGACTCCAGATTGCATATATTTTAATTTGCCAGAGAATCTATATTTTAATCTGCCACAGAATCTTTTCCAAATTCTTAGGAATGTTTTCAGTTTCAGTAATTTTTTAAAGATGTCCAGATAAGATTGTCTCAAATATTTTTTTTTTTTTTTTTTTTTTTTTGAGACAGAGTCTCACTCTGTTGCCCTGGGCTAGAGTGCCGTGGCATCAGCCTAGCTCACCGCAACCTCAAACTCCTGGGCTTAAGCAATCCTACTGCCTCAGCCTTCCGAGTAGCTGGGACTACAGGCATACGCCACCATGCCCGGCTAATATTTTTCTATATATATTTTTAGTTGGCAAGATAATTTCTTTCTATTTTTAGTAGAGACAGGGTCTCACTCTTGCTCAGGCTGGTCTCGAACTCCTGAGCTCAAACAATCCACCCGCCTCGGCCTCCCAGAGTGCTAGGATTACAGGCGTGAGCCACCGCGCCCGGCCTGTCTCAAATATTTTTTAATTATCCAGAGCAAAGATGATCTGTAAATTCTAATGATATAAAGTAAATAGATAGTCAAAAGAGGTAGTGATCAGTATACAACTTTATTACAGCTGTCTTAGTCCATTTGAGCTGCTATGACAGAATATCCGAGACTATGTATTTATACAGACCAGAAATGTATTGGCTTTTAGCTCTGAAGGCTGGGAAATCCAGTATCAAGTTACTGGTATCTGGCGAGGGTGTTCTTGCTGTGTCATCATAATGGCAGAAGGGCAAAAAGAGAGCAAGAGGGGAGTTGAACTCACCCTTTTATAATGGCATCAATCCCACCCATGGGGAGGGAACCCTCTTAGCCTTATAACCTCTGGAAGGTCCCATCTCTTAATACCGTTACAATGGCAATTAAATTTCAGCATGAGTTTTGGAGGGAACATACATTCAAACCATAGCAACAGCTAACCAATACCTTTAGTATTGGTTTTGACAATTTATTTAGGAGAATGGAAGAGTCTTAAACTGTAGAAGCATTGGAGAATGCATAATTGAGGGAGAAGCAATCCTTCTTTTTGTCATCAATATGCTCATTTCCACTAAACTGCTTTTAACCTGGGTTAGTTTCCCTCCCCACACCACTAGACACAGGGCTTGTTAAATATTGCTAGGGTACACTAAGAGAATAATAAAACTGTAGTCCTATTTCCTTTGCTAAGTTTCTAGGGTCTTTTATTTGGGGATAGCAGGGTTATCACTTAATGGTAACTTTAAAAAAAAAAAAAGCAAAATAAACTCTTTCTTATGTGGAAAAGCAAATTGTAAGAGAAGTGGACTGCTATGTGGCTCCATTGAGACTCATTGCAGCTAGAAGGGGGATCTAACATAGGAAGTGTTTGTTTGAAACCCTTCCACATTGATATATAAATAACATACGGCTGAGCATTAACTCCTCAATAAAGCCTGGAAGACTTTTAATGAGATTTCTACCCTTGAATAATGAAATCTGTTGTCCTTTATTTAGTACTGGCCTAGAAATTGCATGTTCTTTTATTTATTTCTTTTTAACCAGAATTACCAGTTTGTCAGTGAGCCAGGCTGCAGTGCCTTCTCTTTTGAAAAGCCCCTTTGTTACCTGGCAAGGCAAACGTAGTCAGGAGAAGCAGAGGGACTGAGAGTCTGAGGTCATTAGACATATGAGGTATTAAAACCAGTTTGAGGTGCCGTTGTACATCTGTTACCAGGACCAAATGGCCTTTTGGACTTCCTGGGCCTTTTTCTCTGAGAGAAAAATTAAGATCATAACAAGTATGTTAAAAGAGGAACCTGCTTTTTCTTCAGTGTGATCAAAAATCTTCCTTCTCAACCTGTCTCTGAAGAATATCTCCAAAAACTTTTGTGTTTTCAGATTTTAATTCAAATGCATTCATATTTGAGGGCAGGAAATAAACATTTTCCTTCCCTGTTTTTCCCTCCTCCCTATTTTTCCTTTTTGGAGGCAAAGTAATAAATGCACATAGTGAAAACTTAAAATATGACAAAAATCATATAGTCTAAAATAAAGCTCTCTTCTCCTTTTATTTCCTTTCCCAAGAGGCAGGTACTTTTTATTAATAACAGCTTATTGCCTGTCTTTGCAAAGATATCCTGTTTACCCTTTTTTAAAAACACAAATATTTTATAGATCATTGTACACATTTTTCCACTTGGTATAGCTTAGAGATGGGAGCAGATACTACATGTTTAAGTAAGCTCTTTCTGTGTACATTCGCCATTAAATTATGTACAGTTGCTACTAGGGAATTAATTCCATATTATTCAGATAATATCAGGCTACAGAAGAAAACATCATTTTAGTGATTTTCAGAAGTTTTTTAGCCATTCCCCCTCCCCCTCCATTTTCAGAAATTTCACAGAATTCTTCATGCCAACTATACTTTCTATAATTCCACACCCACAAAATCTATATTGCACAAGACACATGAGAGCCCTGGGACCCTCTTGGGATATGTAAGCCTGGGGTAGGCCAATTGCTGTTCCAGTCTCTGCGTTGAGTCTTGTTTCTTTGCTGAACTGTCCCTAATCTGGAAAGCCTCAGAATATCAGGTTTGTTCTGGTCTTCTTTCTATAGATTCCATCTCTTCCTGGACTTCCAAAGTCCCTCAGGATCCTGAATCAGGAGGACTCTTCCTATCTAGGTGTACAGTCTGTGGGCGTGATGGTCAGGGCACATCTGCAGCATAGTACTCTCACAGGCTCTTTGTGGACTCCACCTAGTGATCCCATTTATTCACTAGCTCTCAGGAATGTCAACCATTGTACACTGTCCAGGATTAGCTTAGTGGTCACTTGCTTTATAAAAACGGCAGGGGGTTGGGGAAGATGTGTCTATTGCTCCCATAAAGCAGAAACATTATGTACAGTAATGTTTTTGAAAAGCTTAACTTTTATTAATTTAAGAATCTTACCAAAAAATCAACACATTAGAGATGAATATATTTACTTAGTTTATAATTTTTTAAAAAACTGACCTAAATAATTCTGAGTGTTTTCCTGAGTTATTTCTAAATTGGCAACACTATTCTTTCAGTTATAAAATTCTTTGTAATAAAAATTCAAATATGCTAGCGTGGGTAGATTATGAAGTTTTTTATAGTGATGCTTAAATTTGTACGATACCTTAAATATCTGTAATAAACTGAAAACATCAGGGAAAATTCAGGATGCTGGTTTGATCAGGTTATAGAAGTGATCTTAGTTTGGGATTATTCCTTGTTGTTTCTGTGGAGGTCAGTCACTTTTTAGTTCCATAAAGTCTTGATAGCACTAGAGGGAGCTGTTGGTAGTGAAATCCTTGAATGAAGGATTTGGTGGTGAGGAGGAGGGTTAAGACTAGGAAGCAGCTTGTGTTGATCTGTGAAGCATCAATCATTACCTTGTCTGTAATTTTTAATCTTACTGGCTCTTACCCCCCAGCAAACATTTCCCTTCCATGTTTCATTAAAGATATTCTTCCCAGCACATTGACACTTTTCTCTGCCTGGTCTTCTCACATCCTGCTTTCACCCTACTAACGTTTGTTACTGTGTTTATATTTTCTTGTGACTATAAAGTTTCTGAAACTCTTTTTTTGTTGTAGTAAGCAAGTAGTCTTCCTTGGCATGATATTTATGAATTCAGCTATCAATGGAAATTGCATTTTAAATCTAAATACTTCTATTTGGTTTGCTTTTTATAATGAAGCCATAAAGATTTCCTCCTATTCTGGCTTATAGAAGGTATTAACAACCAACAAAGAAGAGATGCTGGCTTGTACTTAGCATCCAAGCTAATGTTGTTCATATTGTCTTATTAGAACACCTGGAGAGTGCAAGTTCTAACTCAGGTATACCAGCTGCACAGAGAGGTGAGTTTGTCTAATTAAGCAAATAGTCACCAAAGGTGTGAAATTCTAGTTCGGTGATGCATAAAATTACAGAAATCAGAGAAATGCACTGGACAGTGGAATAGACACCAAAATGTGGGTTTATTATAGGTAGAATGTGTTTTTTATAAAAACATTAAACTAATATTTAAGTATTTTTAGCATTTTAATAGTTTCCCAGTTTCTAGAAATAAAATTTTACCTCTTTAACATTTTATTTCTAACTTAGCAGTAGTAAAAGTTATTCTTTTTAAAAGGGGAACTTGTTAGGCTCACACTTGCCCCAACCTTTATATTATCACAGATTTTTTTGCCAAAAATCAGACACGGAAACAAAATATTGACAAAGATGACCCTTTGGTTTTCCTGTTACTAATGGTGGAAAGAAGATACTTTAACAACAGATAAGTCAGTTAGTGATTTTTTTTTTAATGTATTCTTCAACATTTGATTCTCATTTTTTTATTTTAGGGTAAAAATAGGGAAGGGAATTATTCACAGAGTTTGAAATGTAAATTAAAGTTCTAAAATAGAAACAACTAGAATATTGTAAATTTAAAAGAATGGGAAATAAAGTTAGTTAAAGCACAGTTTGCGGTCCTTTCATTGATATTTATGTTAGACCCCACTTATACCCTCCCTAAGAGACCACACAACTGTGCCGTCACCAAAAAACGCTCAGCCACATAACTGAGAACTTGGTTTTGGACAAATCAGTGTCTAAAGCTTGACTCTTTACGATCTCTTACCTGATTTGAAAAGGACCATTCTTTTTCTAAGTTACAGTTAAATTACATCATCAGAAGGGGTGTTAAGACGAGTAAGAGACGTCATCCATATTTTTTCTTTGTTTTTTCTTTTGTTTTCTGTCTGTGTTTTCAGCAACGTCAGTTGATTACAGTTCCTTTGCAGACAGATGCAGCAGCTGGATAGAGCTCATTAAACTGAAAGCTCAGACCATAAGGCGTGGATCAATTAAGACAAGTAGGCGGATGTTTCTACCACATTATGATGATCTGAGAAGCCTATCCCTGATTTCCCAGTGGTGAAGGCTAGACCTTACTGCCCAGTAATAACATTGCCAATCCATCATGTATTGGAGTGTGAAAGCTGCAGGGTCTAATGGTTGTTTAGGAAACGTTACTGAAAGGCCTTTAGATTTATTAATTTTAACTATAGAATTGTGTTTTTAAAATATTACTTTTTGTGAAGGTATTCTTAAAAGTATATAAATAGATATTATATCCTTCTAGATGAAAGGAAATTACAGCTCTCTTATTGAAGAGACATTCTTCCAGGACCCAAGGTACTATTTAGTATGTGGCATCTGTCAGCTCACTAAGTGTGATGTCCAGAGGGCTAAATGAATAAAGTATTTCTGGAGAGAAAGTAGTTAACTTTTATCTTACTGCCAGAATCAGGATCATTACTTAGATGTTCTTTATCTGTACCCCATGTGTTTTGGTAGATTTTAAGGTAAATATATTTGAGTGAAAGAGTTTATATTTTAGTACATTAAAAGGGAAAGAACAACATTTTAGAGGAAATAACAGAGGATATGGAACCAGCCAGATCCGGCTTTGAATCCTAGAAGTGCCATTTTAATAGCTGTGTGACCTTGGGCAAACTATTTAATTCTTCTAAGATGCAGTTTCCTCATGCACAAAATGGGCATGATAATAACCTATGTTGCTGGTTGTTGCAAGGATCAGAGATATGTATATATATGTATGTATAGATATGTCTGGCTTATGGTAGTTGTTTATTAAGTGGTAGCTATTATTTGTCACTTTATCAACAATCAATTCTTAGATAGCCAAGGTCATTTGTTAAGTTTTTTAAATTATGAATTTTTTTAATCAAAAAGGTTTGGAAAAGAAATATATTGCAAGTAGTTAACATAAGGTTTATCTACAAGTTGACAATGATGAAGTTGTCTGAAAAAGATGGAAAAACTATACTGGGAAATATAACAACTTTCACACTCTCCTTGTAATAATTTGTTCTTACAGCAGATAATTTTAATGCTCTGCCGCTTTTTCTTTTTCTTCACTTTATAACCGATCATTGTGTGTGTAGCTATACTGCATCAACATTTTCTTTTGCAGGAATGCCATTTTTCTTCCAAACGAATTCCATTCCAGCATTTCCTCTTATATTTTTCTTTCTCTCTCTTTTTTAATTGCATGCGGTGCATGATAATTTCTTTTCTTTCATTACATGGCTTAGCCTCACAGACAGCTGAATGTTGTCACCACTTATTTGGAAACCTTAGGGAATAATCGAGTTACCAGCATCTGTTCTTAATGTTTTCTTCTCTTTCTCCAATTTTAGCTGTGACAGTTGAAAAAGCAAGTCCAATGGGTGAAGGAAATTTCCGGAATCGTTCTGCTCCACCTTGTGCAAATTCCACAGTTGGGGTTGTTAAGATGACACCTCTTTCTTTCATTCCTGGAGCAAAAATAACTAAATATCTTGGGATAATCAACATGTTTTTTATTCGGGAAACCACTTCTCTTCGTGAGGTAATTTTATAGAAGTATAAAAGTTATTTCATTGTTTTTTTGCTTTTTCTCTGATTGGAGATTTAGTAACAAAACCAAACAAGTTTCAAATTGTTATTTTTTTGCCAAAATAACTTTCATATGTATATTTATATTTTAATAATCTGTCCAAATCAATTCTAGATTAGACTTATTTCATATAACAGCCAGTATTATCACAAGAGTTGTGTTAGGTTTAAACCTATTTATTGTTAGAAATCCTAGGTCCTCATCACATAGTAAATAAAACAAAAATCTATGTTTAATTAGAGGCTTAAAACAGTCCTGAAAGAACACTTAGTTTTCTCAGTAGTTATTTGCCTGAGATATATTTAAATAGCAATTTTTTAGGAATCACATTTAGAAATAGTAGGGAACTGCATTTCAGGTATATGACTGTGGAGATATTAGATATAATTTAGCTCTGCTGTTTCTTTCTTCTAAAAGGAATGAGGCTGCTTATTTTTCACTCTCTCCAGCAGTATATGAGAATGCTATTAAATTCTTATCTCACACTGGGTATCATTAAACTTTAATTTGTTTTTTAAATAACAGAAGTTGTAATATTTTACTTGATGTGATTAAGTTCAGAATCAGTTTCAGCTCATATCTTTTGCAACACAGGAATTTATACTCAAGAAAAAACAAAATTATATTTTGTCTTATGGAATAGGGCTGTGAGCAAATTAGTATTGTGAATAGCGAAGTTTTTTAAATTACTGAGGTATGAAACCAAATAATCTCTTGAAATTTTACTTTAGCAGCAGTTTATATTTTTTAAGTGTGTTCATTATAAAGATGAATTAATTGTGCCTTTTCCCCCATTGTTTTACCAGCAGTGTTTCTGTGCTTTCTTAGAAATAATAGGCTGCATACTGTCTTTAATATCATGCTCACTGTCCTACAGCCAGCATAGTGCCTGGCACAAAGTAAACCCAATTCATTTTCTATAAATGAATGAATGACTTCTGACAGATTAATAAATTAGATGGATGTTTCCTTTAAGATAAATTAGTTTTTAAATCATATTCTAATTATGTTGATATGGAGAATAAACTCTCAAGATATTCTCAAAAACCTTTTAATAGAGAATGAAAATATATAACTTCTAAGGCCATTTCAGTTTGACAAAGAAGGTTTAGTGTGAGAAGCTGGCATAGATTATGAATTAACCTTTTACAGTTGCTCTTGGCAGTACATAATTATTGCACTGTTTTGAATCCATTAAATTTTATTTCCTAAGTTTTCTCTACTGCTTAAGCTCCCATACCTCAAAATATTTCTTCATGGTAGATTTCTCTTTCACAGAGACTTATACCATTAACTGTATGGCACGATACCCCAAATTGTCTGATGAGTAATTTTCTTATAGTCTATTAATATTTTCAAAATTAACTCTCTGAAGCTACTCTGTCATTACAATCTCTTGATTTAAGGGGGAGGAGGAAACTGATAAGAGAAAAAAATCTTTTGCGCTATGATTGAGTTGCTGGCAGGATGAAATAATTCTCTTAATTCTTTAATTACAAAAATAGATACCTTTACAAGACTACATGTAGGATGCTCTGGCATTTCAGAAAGATGTAATCTAAATGGTTTTCTCACACTGCATTTTGTTTTTTCTTTAACTTCCAGTTTAAAGTTGGTAATTTTCTCCTAGACTATAATTAACCTCCAACAGAATTTGTAGAGACTTAGGTTGAAAAACATTTTAAGTTACTGACTAGCCTTTGATTTCTATTTTGCTTGTTTTTGAACATGGAAAAAGTTCCCTGAACTACTGGATTTTATTCCCTGACAATTATGTGTGAAATACTTACGTGCATCTGTTGAACTAAGTGTTAATGTTTGGTTGTGTGCAAAACAGATGCAGTTCCTGACCTGATGGAGTTTACAGTCTAGTGGAACTGTAGCATGGTGGATGTTGAACAAATAATCATGTAACTGGTACATACTTAACTGGTATAACTACTAGTGAGAGTAAGTGCTATAAAGAAATCAGACAGAAGTGCTCAGAGAATAAAACAGGGGAACTTAATTTACATTTGAAAGTCAGCGAAAGTATCGCTGATGTTTTGGGTAAGTTGTAATTTACTTACCTACAGGATTGAGTAAGAGCTGTCCTGTTTGAAAATTGAGTAAGGAGTCTTCAGGAACAACATGGGCGATGACCCTGAGGCAGGAAAAGTGCTTGTACATTTGAGAAACTGAAAAAAAGGCAAATGTGACTGGAACATGGTTCAGAATGAGATATATGGATAGCAGGGAAGTTTTGTTACATTTATCATCAATTTATTTTAACAGTGATGAGCATAATTTGATAGAGATGTTGAAAATGGAGGCACAATTTGAATTCTTGCTCTGCCATTTACTTATTAGCTGTGTGATCATAGCTGGTCATGGGCAGCTTAAAAATTCTCTGAGCTTCAGTTTCATCATCCTGTAAAGTAGGCATAGTAAATCCCCGCCCAGACATGTTCAGTAAAGCTGTGGTCCCCAACCCCCAGGCTGTGGACCAGTACTGGTCCATGGCCTGTTAGGAACCAGGCCGAATAGCAGGAGGTGAGCGGCGGCAAGTGAGCGGAGCTTCATCTGCATTTACAGCTGCTCCCCATTGCTCACCGTTCACCCCACCCTCCACCCTCCACCCCCCAGTCTGTGGAAAAACTGTCTTCCATGAAACCAGTCCCTGGTGCCAAAAGGGCTAGGGACCACTTCAGTAAAGCTTTGCTTGTTCATTCATGCAATAAATCCCCATTATGAAGGAAATTTAAACTATCATCATTATATTAAAATAATATAGGATGTTTTAATATATATTCTTTGACATTCTGTATACACTTTTATCTACATAAATACATAGTACAATTTTCTTGTGCATTATTATTTAGGAAGGAGGAGTCAGTGGTTTTCTCCATGCTTTTATTGCTGAAGTGTTTGCAATGGTGAGAGCTCATGTTGCTGCATTAGGAGGGAATGCTGTTGTCTCCTACATAATGAAGCAGTGCGTCTTCATGGAGAATCCAAATAAAAACCAGGTGAGATGCAGTTAAAAATCTTTGACTGGGGGGAACCTGAGAATTTCATCCATGGCCTCCTACCCCTAACCCACTCCAGAAGAGAATTTCTCTTCAGGGCTCTTTGATTCTAGATGCTTAAAACATATTTTAATGAATTTATTAATAACCGTGGTCATATATAGCTCAGATGCTATTTTCACACCGCAGGTAGGACTACTGTTATTCTTAACCACTTTTGGGATTTCTTCTCCTGAGTTACTATTTCCACCATCTTTTTGGTGGGTGTTGGGAATACACGATGGCTAACTGAGGAGAGCTAACAACACCCTTTAGTTTGGACTATGATGCTGTCCATTTTTAACTGCCTTGCTGCTGGAGAGTATATCTGATGGGGCCACACTGTTGGTTTGTTTCTAATAAGCAATATAATTCTCTCAATGGGGATAAAAGAGATATTGTTAGGTTAAATTTTAGAATAAATTTCTTTCATCAGTTTTTTTTTTTTGTAATGTATTTTTTATTTTTTTATTTTTTTGAGACAGAGTCTCACTCTGTTGCCCGGGCTAGAGTGCCGTGGTGTGAGCCTAGCTCACAGCAACCTCAAATTCCTGGGCTCAAGGGATCCTCCTGCCTCAGCCTCCTGGATAGCAGGGACTACAGGCATGCGCCACCATGCCCCGCTATTTTTTTCTATTTTTAGTTGTTTGGCTAATTTCTTTCTATTTATAGTAGAGGCGGAGTCTCGCTATTGCTCAGGCTGGTCTAGAACTCCTGAGCTCAAGCAATCCTCCCGCCGCAGCCTCCCAGAGGGCAAGGATTACAAGCGTGAGCGACCGCACCCGGCTTATCAGTTTTGAATTAAGACAATAACTCACTTAAAATTGTTAAAGATTTCCTTAAAAAAGTAAACAACTATGTTAATAATAGGAGATATCATAAAGGCAGTACTTTCCTACTTGCTCCTGTTGGCACAAATCAAAAATCTTATTGTGTGTATGGCATGCTATGGGAAGTGGAAGAAGCTGCCTGTGGCTGGCAGTAATTAATCCCAGGTTTCTGGCCCAAGGGGCTGCCCTGGGTTGGGGCGGGGTGTGGATTGGGATCACTGTCTTGGTGTACACAGAGTTTAGGAAGCTCTAATATAGGCTGGTAATTCATCATTTGAACAGGAGTAAGAATGAATAGATGTGTGTATGTATATATTTTGCTCCCAGCTTTATATCAGATAATTGTAACTGAAGATAGATCATTTAAGTTCTTACTACTGTTGTTTTTTCGTTGATAAAATTATCTTATAATGAAAGTGAGATATTATCATAAAAATATAAGCAGTTTGAAAAGACATTACGGAAATTCAAAATGGTTTTAGCATTATTTATTTATTTTTAAGAGTTGGGGTCTTGCTGTGCTGCCCAGACTGGACTCCAACTCCTGGGCTCAAGTGATTCTCCTGCCTCAGCCTCCTAAGTAGCTGGGCCTACTGGCATGTGCCACCACATCTGGCTAGTTTTAGCTGTATTTTGGAATCATTAGGTTTAATAAATTTCATCAGAAGGATACTTCATTTACTAAATCCTTTTCAGCTTTTTTTGATAGACATTTTTGTTATTCAGAGTATATTGTACTTCATTAATAGATGTTGAAGAAGAATAGTGATAGAAGTATAGGATAACTTTGTGATAAATTTTAGCAATGACTAAGGCAACTTAGAGGTGTAAGGGAACCTATGAAAGGAATTTTTAGGGCATATTTAGAGCTTAGTGAGATTTCTAGACTGAAGTTCTGGATTTGGGATCTGCTTATTGATATGATTTGGAGCCAAGGAGATTGTGTAGAGTGGTTAAAAAGGGGACATGGAGAAGAAAAGAGCCAGAAAGGAATAGAGAAGTAGGAAATCCAGGAGAGGCTGAGAACTACCTCAGTAGAGGTCGTTTGAAAATGGATTTAGAATGGAAACCAGATAAACATCCTAATCAGGATTATTTGCTGTAAACAATTTTATATAATCTGGTGACAAAGCATCTGTTAGATTTTTAAATTAACCTTGTTCAACTGGACACATCTTTGTAATAATTTTATTTACTATAATAGGATTTTTCCAGTCCTGTTTAAAAGTTTCTTTTTTGTTTCATTATTTTGTATTTGAGATTGAAATTTGTATTTTGGGTTTTTTTTCCCCTTGTATTAGAGTTATATGATTTGTTCACTAATTAACTTAATTAACACCTTAACAAGTGCCTCAAAATCAACTTATTGAAAACAGAACTTACCTCTGTGCCTCAGTTTCCTCATCTGTAGCATTGGGATAAAAATTGGAGAAATCATGAGTTAATATATGTAATGTGCTTAGTGTCTGGTGGATAGTAAATACTGTAAAAGTTGTTACTATCTTTTAAATGTTTAAAAGTCTTTAATGACTTCTTACAGGATAAAACTTAATGTCATACAAGGTGTTCCACACTTTCAGGTGGAAGGTCAACCTACCTTTTCAGACTCACCTCTTGCCTCCCACCTATTCTAACATACACATACCCTGTACTCTGAGTATATTGATTGCATTGTTTAGTTTTCCTCATGAACTGTGCTTTTTTTCGTTTCCAGCACTTTGTAATGTGTTGATACTAACTCCATTTTGTAGGAGAAAAAAACTGAGGCTCAAAGAACTTAAGTGCTTGGTACGGGGGTATAAACAGAAGAGCTACAATACACCCTAGATTTCTTTGATTCCAAATGCTGTGGGCCTTTCTACCACCAGCCCCCTCCCTCTATGCCCAGTTAATAACTGTCAATTACTGATCACCACTTACGGGCACACATATCAGGTGCCATGCTTTATGTCATTTAGCTTTTTTCCACATTTATTTGAGATCTTGCATATACACAAAAAATGTATAGAGAATTGCTTAATAAACACTCTTACCCCTAACACTCAGCCTAAGAAATAAAATATTAGAGATACGGTTGAAGCCTCTTTGGGCCTGTTTTCTCTTCCCAGAGTGAACCATCCTGATTTTGTTATCATTCCTATATATGCCTTTATATTTTACAAAATATATAAGTAAAGTAATTATAGTCTTATTTTGTATTTAAAATGTTTTTAATGTATTTTTTGAATAGGTAGTACATGATTCAAAATTCAAAAAGAGTAAATGGAAAAGTCTGTCCTCCCTGTATTCCAGCCAATCATTTTGCTTCCCTACATGCAACCAAAATTATTAGGGTTTTTTAATGTAACTTTTAGAAATGTAACACTCCAAAGTATGTAAAAGATTTTTAGATACATACAAGCAAATATATATATATATATATTCTTTTATCTCTCTTTTCAGTATAAATGATAGCATTACTGTACACACTATTTCTTAGCTTAGCTTGCTCTTTTACTTAATTTTTCTTGGCAGTGGTTTCATTTCAGGGCATTAAGACTATCCTCATTGTTTGTTACAATCATGTAACACTCCATGATGTGTAGTGCCCTACTGATGAACACTGAGGTTGTTTCTAATGAATGTTTGTGCCACAAAAACAATGTGAGACATAGGCCATTAGCACAAGTGTGAGTACATCTACGGGGAAAATTCCTTAAACCAGAATTGCTAGGCCAAAGCAGTACCTTTGTAATTGTCATAGATACTGCCAAAGTTCCCCTCCATTGAGATTAGTTTGCACATTTTTAAACTTTATATAATTATATAAATGGTTTCATATTGTGTATATCTTTTTGCAAATTGTTTTTGTTAATTTATCATGGTACCTATGAGATTTATCCATATTGATAGAGCTTTAGATCATTTATTTTTATTTCTATATAGTATTGCAGGCATGAATATTCCACAATTTATTTTCATTTCCCTTTTGATGGACATTTAGGTTGTTTCCAGCATTTTGCTGTTACAAACGTGCTGCAGTGAAAAGTCACTTGTTAATCTTTGTTGTGTACATGTCCAAGATTTCTCTAGGGAATATATATTAAATATGGAACTGGTGGATCACAGAGTGTGTTCTTTTTCTGCTTTAAGAGATATTTCCAAATTGCTTTCTAAAGTGGTTGCACCCCCAGCAGTGTTAAGTGTGTTGCCCTCGTCCCGTGTCTTTGCCAACACTTACTAATATCCAACTTTTACATTTTTCCCCCAATATATATGAAATGATCTCCCATTGTCATTTTAATTTGTATATGTGATAAATAGTGGGCTCAAACATTTTTTCATATGTTCCTGGGCTTTTTGAGTTTCCTCTCCTGTGAACTGCCCTCTTACCCTTTTCTCATTTTTTTGTTGGGTTGTTTATCTTTATCCTAATGATTTATAAGCCTGTGCTTTTGGGGCTATGCAACACTGCCCCTTGTGTAAAGAAGAGCATGAGCATGTTGTTGAATGTAACTGAACCTGTGTCGTTTGTTGTTCTTATAGGCACAGTGTCTTATAAATGTAAGTGGTGACGCAGTGGTTTTTGTTCGCGAATCTGATTTAGAAGTGGTACCAACCCAGCAGCCTGCTGCCAACTGCCAGCCATCATGTACTGAAGGAGAAGTTACAACCTGAAGATAATTAGAAAGAAAGAGCTCAACCAACCAAATGAAAATCATCTGTCTCCATTGTTTTGTTGTTAATTACCTGTGTAGACTTAACATTGAACTTAATTTACGATAATTAAGAAAACTGAGTAGATTTGATTTGTCTGGAGTCTCTTGGAGGCATGAGAATTTTCTAATCTTGATATTTGACACATTGTTTGCCTATTCTAGAGAGACAGGCCCTTGGAATCTTCACCATTCGGTAAGTTAAGATAAATTTCTAAGAGAACTGTAGCAGATGGAAGCTATTTGTAATTTATATTGATTTTAATAAAATCATAATTTAAAAGATGAAATGGGAAGATTATCAAGAATCTGGGATAGCTACCCTAGTTTAATTTAGAAAAACTAAACAGGAAGCCCACAAATTGTTAATTAGTAAGCAATCTGATTTGAGAAATGTATGGGGAAACTGGAGAAACGTTTTTGGAAAATTAGTGTATGGGTTTCTTAATGTGTGCTATTTTGATGGGGAATTCAGTAACAACTGAAAGGTAAAAATGCTTTAGCCATCATTTGAAAAGAAGTTAAAATTCTGCAGCTCGTATGCATAATACATGCTAGCTACGAAAAGAGGTGATTTATCATAGCCAGTGTCCTTTCATTGAAAGTTTTAATATCTCTAAGGAAGGAGGGAAAAAATACAATTTTACAACTGGCCACATTTGAGTTAGTATTTAATTTGTCTAGAAGAGGCTTGGCTTCAACTGGAAGAAAATATCAGTGAATTTTGTTGAAGTAGTAAAAACACAGTTGATCTAGTAGGAACATAAAATTATTTTTTAATAAAATTATACTCCTACCAAATAAAGAATTTTAATGATATCTTAGGTGTTTTTGATGGTAAGTTCGACTGTATTTGGCATAGAATTTGAAGATATAACTTGAATGTAAATATGCTGCAAAATGTTGAATGTATACATGGAAATACTTTTTCTGTCAATGCCAAATGCCCATTGTAAATGAACCTTAACTATTACATTCCTCCTTTGCACAATAAAATTTCTTTATAAAAGTCATGATTTTGTTCTTCCAGGACAACAAACTGCCCTCAAGATTAAGAGTCATTTCCTTGTTATCACAGGTGTCAATATTTTTCTGTATTTTGTTTATAATTTTATTTTTTAAATAAAAAGTTTATAAACCGGAATATTCCTAAATCTTTTTTTGCCTCTGTGATGTAGTACTGTCAGTTTTCTGAATCACTTTCTGTCTGATCATCTCCATTCTTTCCTTCAGTCAACAAACATCTGTGGAACACCTACTATATGCAAGGGCCTGGTCTTCATTTTGGAGATATATGTGTGTGTTCGAATTTGTGGCACATTCATTGTTTAGGGGTAGGTAGGTATTCATTCAGCAACTATTTATTGAATGCCTGATTGCAGGGCACAGTTTTAGGCAGTGAACAAAGCACACATAAATTCTTGTTCTCATAGAGCTTATTATAGTCAGTGGCTACACAAGAAAATAATTTGTTTAAATTATATCAATGTAGCATGTGATATTTTAACAATTAAAACTAATATTTATCAAATACTCTGTGCAGCAAGTCTAATAAATATGTTTTTGTATTAACTCTTTTAATTCTTATTGAAGTCTTATTGTTAAGCACCATTTTACAGTTGAGGAAGCAGAGTAGGGAGTTTGTGTGAGTTGCCCAAAGGCAAAAACAAATAGTGGAGCCAAGATCAAGCACAGGCAGGCTGGCCCTAAAACCATAATAAGAAGTAAGAAAAATGTCAATGTAGCTTGGAATAGACATTGCTTCCCAAGCAGGTGATATTTGAGCTCATTCAGAAAAAATAGTTCACTGGAATTGACTGTTCATAGTTTTATTCATCCATCCTCCACTCAAGCCATTTCTCTATACAACAGCTATTTTGTGATTGCATAGCATGTTTCAGAGTCCTTTCTAGGCAAAGAAATAATAATGTGGCTATCACTATTTAGTGCCTGTTTTGTGCCAGGTCCTGTGTTTATACATCATTGCTGATACTTAGAACAACGCATAAAACAAGCTGGATGGCATTATCTGTGGTTTAGTGTGAACAAATGTATACTCACCAGGAGACCCGGACTGACTTCTAAGTTGGAGTTGCTGTAACTACTCAGGCTTGCTGCCTGTGTGCTCATGTGGGCTACCTGTGAAGCACAACCATCCCATGTCAAGATTGGCTCCGTCCAGGAAGGGTAATGTTACCCTATTTTCCAAGAGCTACTGCTGTTCACTATGTGTAGATTTCCCCAGAAACACGACTGATTGAAAGGGACTTACTGCTGGGACTTACTCTTGGGAATACTGAGGCCAGTTACGGTATTTAAGCATGCCTCTTATCCCTATCCTTCATTGCTACTCCAAAGGTAAACTACCCAATTTGCTAAACTCACTGTCCTACTTCCCCCACCTCCACTCTTGCATAAAACATAAGCATCTGGCTTCCATCTCCTGCTCAGCCCCTGAATTTTAACATGCCAAGGATATAAGTATTGGATTGCAAAGTTGCAGTATTGGATAGTTGGCAAAGTTTTTTTATACATACAGAATTTTTCATAAATGCATAAATGGGATCATATATACTATTTTTTAACTAGAGTAGTATTTTTTACTTTTTTCCTGGCTTTCTCTTTACCATCACAACCCTCCCAATCCATGTTAATGACTAGTATGTATCGTTACATGTTTTTTAAACTGTTAGGTATAATCTATATTCAGTAAAATTCATCTATTTTAAGTGTACAGTTCAAGTTTTGACAAATAGGTCGTCATGTAGCCAAGATACGGAACATGTCCATCACTACGAAAGTTCCCTGTGTCCCTTTGCTGTCTACTCTCCCTTCCATGTCAATGGGATCTCGTGCTTGGCAGCTTTCATTTAGCATAATGCTTCGAGATGCATCCATGCGTGTTCAACATCTTTGGCTAGTGTGAAAAACAGAGCTATTTTTCATTTGAGTTTGCAGGGTGTTTTTTTGCAAAAATTGAAATTTCTGTTCCGTGAGGTTGACATTTGTTGATACTAGGTTATTAAGTATGAAATGTCTGGTTTCCTTAAATACTAAGTTTGACGGTTGATATCTCTGACATTTCACTTTGACATTTCTTGTTTTATTTTTATTGTGAAGGTATATTCTCAGTCTTTAAAATGCGTGTTTTGGCTTGTGTTTATCTTTAAAACTTTTTTTTAGAGCAATTTTTGTGAAACCATGGATAAGTCAAAAATTTGTGTTACGTTCTAATAAGAGTTCCATTGTGGAACCAATGCAGTGCAGACAGCTCGAAGTATCAGCAAAGTGTTTGGGAAGGATGTGGCTAATGAGCACACAGTACATCAATGATTTGAGAAGTTCTATTCTGATGATTTTAATCTTGAAAATGAGCCACGTGGGTGACCTGAGACTAAGGTGGATAATGATGAGCTGAAAGCTGTAGTGGAAGCGAATCCATCTCAACCTACACATGAATTAGCAAGATTTGACGTTACTATTCCAACAATATTGGGCCATTTGAAATACATCAGCAAAGTAAAGAAGCTGGATAGATGGGTTCTGCAAGAATTAAGCATCAGAAAAGAAATCATCTCAAAGCTTGCCTGTCTTTGCTGTCACGACATAAAGGTGAACCATTTCTACACTGTATTGTGATATGTGATGAAAAGTGGATTCTTTTTGACAACTGCAAGTGTTTGGCACAATGGTTGGATAAAGATGAAGTGCTGAAACACAGTGCAAAACCAAATAATCATCAGGAAAAGCTAATGGTGTCTACTTGGTGGTCCAGTGCTGGTATTATCCACTACAACTTCATGAAACCTGGTCAATCGATTACAGCAGATGTCTACTGCAACCAATTGGATGAAATGATGAGGATGCTTGCAATTAAGCAGCAGAGACTGGGCAATAGAGACAGGCCAATCCTCTTGCAAGACAATGTTCAACCACATGTCGCACAAACAATGCTGCTTAAACTACGGAAGCTGAATTTGGAAACTCTTTGTCATCCACCGTATTCACCAGACCTTGCATCAACTGACAACCACTTCTTCCAGGCTTTGGACCACTTCTTGCAAGGAAAAATATTCAATTCTCAACAGGATGTGGAAAATGCCTTTTGCGATTTCATTGCCGCTTGCTCTTCAGGCTTCTTCACTGCTGGCATGAACAACCTACCGTTAAGATGACAAAACTGTGTTGACAGTTTAGGTGCATACATTGGTTAATTGTACTGCTTCTTGTTTGAGATATAATAAACTACACTTTTGATTTGATGTCAGACATTTCATATTTAATGACCTAACATATAATCTGCTGTGTGTGACAAGTTTTCCCTTATTTTGTTGCCTATCCACACTGCCTCTGGTAGCTTTTACCATATCTAGACTTTTAAGTTTATTATGGACAATGTGACTATCTTTTCCTTCTTTTAGGTTCCCTTAGTTAAAATGACCTCCCTTCTCCCCTTGATTTTTTGGGCTACCTTGAAGGTTCATCAAATTTAACACATCCCGAATTACTCTCATCTTGGTGGCTCCCCACCAAACTTGCTATCCTTCACTATTTCTTATTTCAATAAATGCCGTCACTATTTTGCCAGTTTTAGCTTGAGTCAGAAACCTGGTAGATCCAAAGCCTGTGCTCCTTCCACTACACCGCCTAGTCTCATGGAACCAGATGCATAAAGATGTGGAAGCATAAAAATGTGTGGCGTCTGGAAACAAATGTATTTGCAAAGACTTTTGTAGGACATTTTTTTATGGGAGGGTCTTTTACAGAGTACTTTGAGTAACTGATCTAGCTCTGGACCTTTACCTTCAAAAGTAAACATACACATGAACTTTAGCATACTCCTTCAGGACGTTTATTGAAACCAGGCTGGATAAGGCACCATGCTGAAGGAAGTGTTGGGAATGATTGGGTAGATGCTATTTTCTAGGATAGAGTTTGGCTTTTTTTCTGGTGGGAAAGCCAAGGCATTATAAAGACTATATATATATTTAACTTACCTAAAGTTTTAAAATTTTTTAATTGACAAAAAAATTATATATATTAGCATGTACACATTTTTTTTTTTTATTGAGACAGAGTCTCACTCTGTTGCCCCCATAGAGGGCAGTGGCGTCATCACAGCTTACTGCAACCTCAGACTCCTGGACTGAGCTCCCGAGTAGCTGGGACTACAAGCGCACCAGACGCCCGGCTAATTTTTTCTGTTTTTGGTAGAGACAGGCTCTCGCTCTTGCTCAGGCTGGTCTTGAAATCTGAACTCAAATGATCCTCCCACCTTGGTCTCCCAGAGTGCCAGGATTACAGGCGTGAGCCACAGCACCCTACCATGTACCATATGTGTTGTTTTGAAATATGTATACATCATGGAATGACAAAGTTGGGCTAATTAGCATACATTACCTCACATACTTATTCTTTGTGTTGAGACCACTTAAAATCTATTCTCAGTAATTTTCAAGAATGTGCTACATTATTAACTATAGTCACCATGTTGTACGATAGATCTCTTGAACTTATTCCTCCTGTCTAATTGTAATTTTGTATCCTTTGATCAACATCTCCCCAACACCCCACCCCTGGTAACCACCATTCTACTTTCTATTTCTGTCAGTTCAGCTTTTTAAGATTCCATATATACAATGTGAGATCACGTGGTATTTGTCTTTCTGTGCTTGGCTTATTTTACTTAACATAATGTTCTCCAGGTTTATCCATGTTGTCAAAAATGGCAGGATTTCCTTCTTTTTTAAGGCTGACTGGTATCCCATTGCGCATATATATCACATTTTCTCTATCCATTCGTTCGTTTATGGACACTTAGGTTGATTCCATGTCTTGGCTATTGTGAAAAATGCTGCAATGAACACGAGAGTGCAGATATATCTTACACATACTGATTTCATATTCTTTGGATACATACCCAGTAGTGGGATTGTTGGATCATGTGGTAGTTCTATTTTTAAATTTTTTAAAAACCTCCAGACTGTTTTCCATAATGTCTACTAATTTACATTCCCACTAACAGTGGCAAAAGTTCCCTTTCCTCCACATCCTCTCCAACAAAGACTGTGTTTTTATTTATTTATTAATTGAGACAGAGTCTTGCTCTTTTGCCCTGGCTAGAGCGCTGTGGCGTCAGCCTATCTCACAGCAACCTCAAACTCCTGGGCTCAAGTGATCCTCCCACCTCAGCCTCCCCAGTAGCTGCTGGCTAATTTTTTGTTTGGATTTTTAGTTGCCTGGCTAATTTTTTCTATTTTTAGTAGAGATAGGGTCTCGCTCTTGCTCAGGCTGGTCTAGAACTCCTAACCTCAAGCGATCCTCCCGCCTCGGTCTCCCAGAGTGCTAGGATTACAGGCATGAGCCACCTCGTCAGGCCTAGGACAGTAGCTTTAAAAATAAAAACATAAAAATATTTCCTCTGTTCTTTTAAAGTATCATATCTGTATAAATTCTTTTAAATAAACATACGTTCATTGGAGTTTTCAAAAAAGACTATATTTAAATATTTTTAAAAAACCCTCAAAATACCCATGGTAGGTAGAACAATGCCCCCCCCCCCCCCAGATGTCCACATCCTAATCCTGTGAATATATTACATGACATGACAAAAGGGACTTTGCGGATGTGATCAAGGTTAAGGACCTCGAGATGGAGACATTATCCTGGTTTACCTGGGAGAATAATCACATGGATCCGTAAATGTGGAAAAAGGGCTGAAAGAGAAAGTCAGAAAGATCTATGTGAGGAGGACTCAACGTGCCGTTGCTGACTTTGAAGAGGGAAGACGGGAGCCACACGCCAAGAGATGTGGGTGGCCGCTAGACGCCTGGAACGGCTCTTCGCTGACAGCCAGATACGTAGGGAGATCTTGGTCTACATCACAAGGAACTGAATTATGCCAAAACCTCGAATGAGCAAGGAAAATGGATTCCAGAAAGGAATAGAGCCGCACCCAGGACTTGACTTTAGCCTAGTGAGATCATGTCAATTCTAGCTCACTGAATTGTAATGCATTAAATTTGTGTTGTTTAATCCACTAAGGTTGTGGTAATTTTTTAGGGTAGCGACGGAAAACTAACCATATAATTTTGCTACTTGTGGTAACATCTTGTACGAAATGCTTCACAAACTGAGGGTACAAATACGGTCATATCTGCTTTATTTTTCCAAATAATTTTTGTATACCCACCTGAATAATTAGAAGAAGTCCAGCATCTCCTGCCTTTGAGCTCGCCCCCACTTCTGGAATTGTCCAAGAACTCCAAGGGTGCAATGCAGCCCCAAAACGTTAAGTTCAGCTATTAGCCTGCAGGACCCTCCTTGGTTCCTGTTGCATTTGCTTCTCGCCGTCACATGGTGTCGCTGTTGGAACGGGTTCCACGCGGCAAAACAGCGAAGAAGCCGCCCTCCTACCGCGATGATGCCTTAGAAGCCGAGACTCCTGCACAGATTTCCAGGGTTCTTTGGCCATAGTCTTATTTCTTCCATGCCTACTCTCGCCGTGGAAGCCTTCTCAAGTTTAGTTTCTAGTGTTCAGCCCAACCCTTTAGTTCTCATTCACAGAGGCCTCCCAAAGGACCAGGAAGCCCCTGGGGCTCCGTACCATAACTGATTCTGGGGTCTGCCCCTTCATACATTCTCAAGTGCTTCCAGGGGGCCTTACCCTTACTCTCCAAAGGGAGCCATGTCAGGGAATTCCAAGGTATTCATACTCACCTTTATAAAGGGAGTTTAGCAATGTTAGGATGATTTTCTGGTAACAGCCAGAGGGCTTACTGGTACCTCTCATTAAATCTTTTAGAACATAATTCCACTTTTTTTTTTTTTTTTAACTTTAAGGACCAGATTTATTTGGAGAAAACAGAAAACCCAGAACCCAAAGGATGGGATTTTACATCTCAAGACATCTCCCAGGTATTAAGTCTACAGATTAACAAATCATTTTCATAGAAGATATTTTTGCACAAATTTTACATGTATTCAGGAGCAGGACACACATCAACCCCTGTTTCTATTTTAACAGTGAGGGCAAGGTAACGGGGTGGGAAAACCAGCTTTTAGTAGACATGGAGAGGGCAAACCCTAGCTTTTCATTATCTGCAAGCAATGTGTTTTTTTTTTTTAAACCCTTTCAACCTTGGGTATTTCTTTTTAAAAGCCCACTTTCTAGCCACTAGCCAATCTGTGCCAATTATTTAAAGTTATTTCACTTAAGCTACCTTTTGTCCCCTTTGTAAATTGCTGCAGCACACACAAACCAACACCTCTGCGTGGCTGGACGGGGTCTAACCTAGGACTGATGGGAAAAGGTCTTGCAAACAAGAGATCAAGGTGTCATTTCTCTGCAGGTACTGATATATTGCCCATGATGGAGAAGGACACCATCTACTGAGCTGATCCCTACAAAGTTACACATAGAAGCAGGCAAGTTTAGCTATTGTGTTGCAAGAGAAACCAGGACCTTGTTAAATAGTTCTCTCCATTACTATTTGCTCTCTCAAGGGAAGCTTAAAAACCAACACACACACACACACACACACACGCACACGCACACAAACACACACTGGTCTAGGCCACATAATAAATTCAAGCACTGGTGTGGAATTTCAGTTGAAAGAAGGAAAGTCGAAAACAAATAAGCCAACCCCAGTCAAAGTTGTAAGAAAGGCTCCCAATTTAACTCTCCCTATTTATCCAGTTTCATTCACCACCCATGACTGTCAATTCTAGAGTAGTCTGAACTGTAAAAGAGTTCCAAGCAGCAGGAGCAGGCATGGATGGAGGGAAGGAGTGAGAGTCAAAAGACATCAAGGAACCAATTCTCTTGAGAAAAGCAGTAATTCTTCCTTTCACAGCTCCCAGTGGCTGAGATATAAAATGCCATAGAGATCAGGTATGTGACTTAAATAGAGATTGCTTATAGGGAGGTAAGAGGACCATGAAGAACTTACAAGAATCTAAATTTTCAAAGCTTCAAGATTTCAACAGAATATATTTGGATATATTTGAATTTTCAAAAAGAACAGTGTGTAGAAAGGGCAAAACCAGGACACATAAAAGACTGGGAATTGCCACAACCCCTAAGTGCTTCCTGCTGTAGGAAATAACCATTATGTGTTTATTGGAGGTCACACCATTTTCCCCATTAGTTGGTGCAAAATGATTCATCACCTCCCAAAAGCTTCTTTTCAAACCATGGTTTTCCCATTTATTTTGGTTCCAAGCAGTCCTATTTTTTAGTGGCCTGTAGACTCACTCCTAACTGCCCCCCTTGGGGGTAAAAAACGAAGGAATTCCCCCTATGCTGACCCTAATAACTCAGAATTAAATAAGAGGAAGCACTAGCATCCTCCTGGAGACTAAAACTACTTGAGAGGCTAAATCTACCATTCTAAGGATGGAAAGTTATTCAGGTAACATTTAAGAATTCATAGTAATATATTCCACAATAGGATAAGCAGAATTAAAATTAGAAATCTCACATTCCTCCTTATATCTCCCCGACTGCTCAACCAGATTCTAATCACTATCATTACGTTTGTGCTAAATGGAGTCCCCCAGGCACTAATCACACAGGCAACTGCATGGTGTAATAAAAAATGCACCACAACTTTTCCATTAAAAAGCTGTAGTCTCAAATACTTCTTCTGCATCTATTGAAATGATCATATGGTCTTTGTTTCTGCTTCTATTTATGTGGTGGATCACATTTACTGATTTTCATGTTGAACCATCCTTGCATCCCTGGATAAAGCCCACTTGGTCATGGTGGATTATTTTTTTGATATGCTGCTGAATTCAGTTTGCTAGAATTTTATTGAGAAATTTTGCATCTATATTCATAAGGAATATTGGTCTGTAGTCTTCTTTTTTTGTTGTGTCCTTTCCTGGCTTTGGTATCAAGGTGATATATGCTTCATAGGATGAGTTAGGGAGGATTCCTTCCTTCTTGATATTATGAAATAAATTCTGTAGTATGGATAGCAATTATTTTTTGAAGGTCTGATAAAATTTGGCTGTGAAACCACCTGGTCTGGGACTTTTTTTTTGTTGTTGGGAGATTTTTATTGCTGCTTCAATTTCGTTGCTCATTATTGGTCTGTTCAGGAGTTCTGTTTCCTCCTAATCGAGCTTTGGGAGGTTTTGTGTTTCCAAGAATTTGTCCATTTCCTCAATGTTTCCAAATTTATGTGACATTAGGCTGTTAATTTGTGATCTTTCTATCATTTTGTTGTGGGCATTTAAGCTTATGAATTTTCCCCTGGAACTGCTCTTGCTGTATCCCATAGATTTTTTAAAGCTTGTGTCTCCTTTGTCCTTCAGTTCAAGGAATCTTGATTTCCATTTTAATTTCATCACTGACCTAAGCATCATTTAGAATCAGGTGGTTTAATTTCCACAACTTTGTGTAGATTTGAATTCTTCTCTTGGAATTGATTGCTAGTGTTTTCCTACTGTGATCTGAGAAGATACATGCTATGATTTTGATTTTTTTACGTTTGTTAAGACTTGTTTTGTGGCCTAAAATATGATCAATCTTGGAAAATGTCCCATATGCTGAAAAGAATGAACAGTCAGAAGTTTTGGGGTAGAATGTTCTGTAAATGTCTGTTAGGTCCACTTGTTTTCGAGTCCTATTTAAGTCCAATATTTCTTTACTGATTTTCTGCTTTGATGATCTGTCCAGTCTTGTCAGTGGCATGTTGAAATCTCCAGTAATTTCAATGCTACTGTTTATTTCTTTGCTTAGATATAGTAGAATTTGCTTTATGAATTAGGAGCTCCTGTGTTAGGTGCATATATATTTAGGATTGTTATATCTTCTTGTTGAATTGCTCCCTTTACCATTATATGATGACAATCTTGGTCTTTTTTTCTTTTTTACAATAGCTGATTTAAAGTCTGTTTTATCTGATATGAGCATGGCTACACCTCCTTGCTTTTGGTTTCCATTTTCATAGAATTATTTTTCCATCCCTTTACCTTGAATCTGCAAGTACTTGTGAGTTAGATGTATTTCTTGGAGACAGCATATACTTGGGGTGTCTTTTTTCACTCATTCAATCACTCTATGTCTTTTAAGTGAGGCAATCATAGCATTCGTTTATAGTGTTAATATTTATATGTGGGATACAGTTCTATTCATCATGTTGGATGATACCTTGTTGTTTTGTTTTCCCTCTTGTGCTATTGTTTTATTAGAGCTGTGAGCTTTAACTTTTGGATGTTTTTACACTGGTAAGAATCTCCTGTGCTGTTCCATGTATAATGCAGTTTTGAATATTCCCTGTAGGGCAGGTCTATTAGTGACAAATTCCCTTAGAGTTTGCTGGTCTGGAAATGTCTTTATTGCTCCATCATTTATCAAACGTACTTTTTCAGGATACAAAATTCTTGGCTGGCAGTTGTCCTGTTTAAGAAGACTAAAAATGGGGCCCCTATTCCTTCTGGTTTGTAAGGTCTCTGCTGAGAACTCTGCTGTGAGCCAGATGGGTTTTCTTTTGTAGGTTAATTGTTGCTTTAATCTTGCAGCTTGTAGAATTTTCTCTTTCATTTTGACTTTGGCCAGAGTGATGACTACGTGTCTTAGAGATGTCCTATTTGCTATGAATCTTCCCCGGTGTTTAATGACCATTTGTATCTTGATATTTGAATCTCTGGCAGTACCAGGCAAGCTTTCCAGGGAAATTTTCCTCAATAATTCCCTAAATAGGTTTTCCATGATTTTTGCTTTTTCTTCTTTTCTATCAGGGATACCTATAATTTGTATGTTGCCTCATTCCATATAGTCCCATGTTTCTCTGAGTGATTGTTCATTCTTCTTTATTCTTTTTTTCTGCATCTCTGACTGGCCTAGCTTGAAAGCCTTGACCACAACCTCTGAGATTCTTTCTTCTGCTTGGTCAAGGCTTTTGAAGCTTTCTATTTTATTGGGAATTCCTCAAATGACTCTTTCATTTCTTTAAGTTCTATTATATCTTTTCTTATGCTGTCTATCTCTTTAGCAAGTTTTTCATTTTTTTAATTTATGTCCTGAAACTTTTTTTGGCTTCTTTATGTTGGTTTTCAACTTTCTTTTCAATCCCATTCATCTTATTTGCCATCCATATTTTGAATTCCATCTCTGACATTTTGACAATTTCCTTTAGGTTGGAGTCCATTGCTGGAGACCTACTGTCATCTTTTGCAGGTACTGAAACAGCTTGTTTTTTCATGTTGCCAGAGTTCTCATTCTGGTTCCTTCTCTCCTGAAATTTCTTCTCTCAGCTCAAGACAGATAAACTTTCAGTGCACCTGTTTTCCGATGAGGACTCTCCTACTTACTGCAAAGAAGGAGAGGTCCCTGGATGGTGCTCTCGTGTCCTGCTCTGGAGTTTTGACCCAGCACGAGATGGGCAGATGCACTGGGAGCATTTAACATTGCAGCTCTCCTGCATCTCCTGCCTCATTGTTCCCCTGTGGTTGTCATGGGTGGTCCCCACATTGCAGAGTGACTGAATGTCCCACTAGTTCTGTCAGCAGCGGCAACTGTCAGCCCAAGCTGGCTTGAGAGCTGCTCCACTCATCTGTGGGTGGTGGCATTTGTTGCCTTGCGCCTCGTGAGTGCAGTCCTGCTCTTGCCCTCCAGAGATGGCAATGGATGGCCTGCACCTCACAGACCTGCAGATGGCAGCATTTGTCAGCCGGGCGCTGGCTTGAGCACAGCCCCACCCACATCGAAAGGCAGCGGAGATCGTCCGCCCAGCCAGGTCCGCCAGCGGCAGCGGAAGCACGCAGCTCCTGCCTGCAGAGCTCAGGAAAGTGCCTGGCCTCCCTGCCTCCTCTCCCTCCCTGGACTGGCAGGCGTGATGGGGAGGCAGCAGAAATGGGTCTGTCTTCTAGGTAGAGGCATTGCTCTGGGTCTAAAATTTTAAAATGGCTCCAGCCACAGCCCCCAGGGTTTGCGAGCTCGTGGGTCACCACTGTGCCTCCTCTCCAGAGCCACAGTGCTGCACAGTCTCCAGATAGATCCCTATGTCAATCATGCAGCCCTCTGCACTGGAGGGTCCCGCCCGTAGCTCAGGTAGCAATGATCCTGGGGGGAGTGTGGAGACCCGGGGTTTTCTTCTTAACATGTGCGCTCGTCTGCCTTGGGTACCTCCAAACCACAGAGCAGGTCGCCTCTCTTCCTTCTTCACCTTGAGTGCCTCCTGCCACCTCTCTCTTGATTCACAACGCTCTCTTAGATGATCGATCTGAAGGTGGATGTCCACTCACCACCTTCAATCCTCCCCATGAGAGTAGCACGTACAGGCCGCTTCTAGTCTGCCACCTTGGCCCTGTCCCTCCGTTTTTGTTTTTTCAATTGAGCTGTGTTTCAATTGAATTGTGAGAGTTCTTTATATATTCTGGATACCAGTTTTGGGGGGGGGGGTTGGGTAAGATCTGTTTTTTGCAGACATTTTATTTCAGTCTGTGGCTTGTCTTCATATCTCTTAACATTATCTTTTGAAGAATAGAAGTTTTTAATTTTGGTGAAATGCAATTCATCATTTTTTTTTTTTCTTTTGCGGTTCATGCTTTTTGTGTTCTACCTGAGAAATTTTTGCTTAATGCAGGATCACAGAGATTATCTAGACGTTTTGGAGTTTTCGGCTTTACATTTAGGGGTATGATCATTTTAAATTACATTTTGTACATGGTGTGAGATATGGTCAATATTTGTTTGTTTATTTTTGCATGTGGATAACCAATTGCTCCAGCACCATTTGTTGAAAAGACTAACTTTTCTACATTAAATTGACTTGACATCTTTGTTGAAAATTGTTTGGCCACATATGTATTTCTGAATTCTGCCACGTGTTCCATTGATCTATGTGTCTATCTCTTTTCCAATATTGCACTGTCTTGATTGCTGAAAACTTACAGTTAGTCTGGAAATCAAGAAATGTGAGCCCTCCAACTTTGTTCATGTTTTGCAAAAACTTTTTTTGGCTATTCTAGCTTCTTTGTCTTTTTTTTTCTCCATATAAATTTTAGAATAGGCTTTTTAATTTTTATTTAAAAAAGACCCAGCTGGTATTTTTTATTGAGATTGTGTTGAATCTATACACCAGTTTATAGAGCATTCACAGCTTAACAATATTGAGTCTTCCAATTCATTTCTCTCTGTTTATTTAGATCTTGTTTGATTTCTCTCATCAATGTTTTATAGTTTTTAGTACATAAATGTACATTTTTTTGGCTTTATATTTAAGCATTTCAGATTTTTTTGGTCCTATTGTTTTGTTTTAATTTCAGTTTTCCATAGCACTTCATTTTTAGTATATACAAACATAATTGATTTTTATATTATTGATCTTGTATCCTACAACCATTTATTAATTTTGGCCTAATATAGAATCATTGGAGTTTTCTACGTAGACAATCATTGTGATGATTGTGAATAGGAACAGTTTTATTTCTTCCTTTTTGGTCTGGATGATTTTTATTTCTTTTTCTTGTTCCTTATTAAACTGGCCTTATTAATAACTACTGTATTAAATTATTAAGTACAATGTATAGTGATTAGAGTGGACTTCCTAGCCTTACTGTAGATCTTAGGGGAAAGGCATTTAGTCTTTCATTATTAGGTCTGATGTTATCTGTGGGGTTTTCCAAGACACTCTTTGAATTTTCTCAAATGCTTATTCTGTATCTATTGAGATGATCATATGGATTTTCTTTTTTAGTTTGTTGATATGGTGAGTTATACTTACTGATTTTCAAATGCTGAACCAAATGTTCCCTCTTCTTTTACTTTATGGAAGAGTCTGTCTGTAATTGATGCTATTTGATCCATAAATATGTGATAGCATATGTCAGTAAAGCCATACAACCCTTGAATTTTCTTTGTTGGAAGGTCTTTAATTATGAATTAATTTTATTAACAAACATAAGATTATTCAAGTTATCTTTTTATTTTTGTATAAGCTTTGGTAGTTTGTGTCTTTAAGGAATTTGTCCATTGTTTCTAAATTGTTGAATTTATTGATACAGAGGTTCATAATATTTGCTCTTGTTTAATATCTGTAGGATCTATAGTGATATGTCCTCTATCATTCCTGGTATTGGTAATTTGTGTCTTCTCTCTTTTTTCTCAATCAGATGAGTTTGGCCAGGAGTTCATCTTATCTAATCTATTGATCTTTTCAGAGAACCAGCTATTGATTTCATTGATTTTTCTTTACTTTTTCTGTTTTCAGTTTAATTGTTAATTGTTTCTGTGCATATCTTTATTTCCTTTTTTATATTTTTAGTTTAATTTGCTCTTATTTTTCTCATTTCTTAAGATGGAACTTTAGATCATTGATTTGAAGGCTTTCCTCTTTTTTAATATAAGCATTTAATATGATACATTCCCCTCTACGCACTGCTTTAACTAGATCCGCACACTTGGCTATGGTGTTTTTAAATTTTTTTCAATTCAAGTATTTTGTAATTTCCCTTTTAACTCCATTTTTGACATATGTGTTATTTAAAAGAGTACTGTTTAATTTCCAAATATTTAGGGATTTTCCAGATATTTTTCTGTTGTTGATTTTTAGTTTTATTTATTTGCAGAGAGCATAGATTTTTCTGGTTTCAACTCTTTAAAATTTATTGAGACTTATTTTATGACCCAGAATATGACCTATCTTATTAGATTTTCCATAGGCACTTGACAAAATGTTCATACTCCTTTTGTTGAATGGTATTTCCTATAAATAGTAACTAGGTAAAGTGTAGAGGAGTATTGAGAATTCATATTAATATATGCCACAATAGGATGAGAAACAGATAATCCAGGATAATCCCACATCCCAAGAACCTTAATTTAATCACACCTGCAAAGTCGTTTTGCCATATAACGTTACAGTCACAGGTTTTGGCAATTAGGATATAGATACTTTCACAGGTCATTATTCTGTTTACCATATATATATTCAAGGTGCACACTGTGATATCTTCAATTATTTATATACACAGTAAAGTGGTAAGTATTGTCAAGCAAATTAATATACCAATCACTTCATATAGTTATCTTTCTCTGTGTATGTGGTAAGAGTTTCTAAAATCTACTCTTTTGGCAAGTTATCAGTATAACTGCAAAGTACATAACTGCAACTTTGTACCTTTTGACCTACATCTTCCCATTTATTTTTAAAATTTTATTTCTCTAACAAGTCTAAACTTAGACTTCTTTCCTCCATGCAAATAAACAAGGAATTAATGTTACTAAGTAAATATAAAATAATTAATATCAATTCAGAAACATTTCCAAATACTGATTTAAATCTATATCTACTTATTGAGTTTGATAATGTGTTTGGCAAGTGATTCAGAATATTTGATAAAGTTGGTTTATTTCTCCTTGCTAAACAATAGAATCTTTTATTATGTTTAACAAACAACTCTTATCTATGGGATTTAATTATATGAATTAGTGTGGATAGTGGCTTTTGTATATCACTTCAGCTGATCTTGGTGTATTAAGAAGAGTTCTACCACAAGCAGCACAGAGATTGGTACATAATAAGGGTACAGTAAATATTAATTACATATAAAATGTATTACATATGAAAAGTGTACTAAAAGAAGTGTTCTGCCACAGCGAGAATAGGTGCTGTATATTTGAAGACCCTCCCCAAACGTATCAATATAGTGTTTTCATTGTGGTAGTTTTTGAAGTAGGTTCAAGTATAAATGGTTAATTGGAAAACTTGATCTTTCTAGCAGTAATGTTTTCTTGACAGGAAATTATTTATTTGAGATTGTTTAAGGGAATTGATTAGATTTCTAGAGAAGATGACATAGGAAGCTTAGGATGAATAATGACCCATCATCTATAATGGTTAGAAAAGTTTTTCTCCTCCTTTTATATTGCAGCCAGTCACACATAATATTTTATCCTCACAAATAAGATTTCTGAAGAAACTGCTAGAAATCAGGTTGATGGAACAGGCTGGATTCTTTCTGGCGTGAGGATGAAGGTAACTATTCCATACCCCACAAGATAGAAACACACACACACACCATTTTAATAGCAGAGTAGCCTCATTAAGTTATTCTTGCCTGCCCTGGGTGGTTATTTGTTAGGCTTATTTAGAGAAACTGGTCTATTTACAGATGTCATTTCTATCTCATTCTCACTGTCTGAAATTGAGGAAAAATGATTTCTCTTTTTGCCTGGCCACACTCAGTTATGTTTAATGGGCCTCCTCAGAATTTAAATTGGTCAGTGTCCTAATCCTCCACTTCGAAATACAGTACTCAGCCATTGTGGACTCCCAGTATAGATATTGACAGTACTTATTGGTCTATAAGGTTTTCCTCCACGCATTGGCACAAATATCTCATTTACTGAAGTGCTTATAATGATGGAAATTAAAGCTGAAGCATCGATTCGTAATGGGTGAATGCAGTGGGTTGCAGCTGGGCTCAGTACATTGATTGCTGTTTGTCCTCTTGGGCATTTTCCAGAAAGGCTTTTCCTATTTATTCTTATTATGTTACAGAGGCATCAATCCAAGGGGTCTCCACTTAATGGGTCCCAGCTAGAGACCGGTTTTCTTTGATACTCAATGGAATGGACATAGGCACCACTTTATCCCTCAGATCAGGCAGTGCAAAGGCAACATATGTAATCTAAACGTTTGTACCCCCATAAAACTTTGAAATACAAAGCAATAACCTGTCTATAGTGGCTTTTGTATATCGCTTCAGTTGATCTTGGTGTATTAAGAAGAGTTCTACCACTACCAGCACAGAGATTGGTACATAATAAGGATGCAGTAAATATTTATTGCATATAAGATGAATAAAAACTTTTCTTTTTTAAAAAAAATTAAATGCTGTTATTTAGGGTCCAAGATAGACTTTGAAGCATAAAGCTCTTTAAGCTAAAAACCAGTTAATCCTCTTAATGCTTATGTGTTTCTAATAGCTTGTTACCATTTTAAGATCATTCTACTTGAGTTTTAATCTACCCTAGGCATTACCTTGTGTGTACGTGTGTGTGTTTTAACATTTTACCATTCTTTGCTCCCAATGTTTTATTATCTTTTAAAGTTATGTCATTTCTTTTGCAGGCTTGTCTTTAGAATCTTTAAAACTAAGGTTACTGGCCAAGAACTTTTGAGCTAAAGCCTTCATAAACATCCTGGTTTTAAATACCTGCTATTTAAACATCAATCAATCAAGGAAAATAATAAAATGCCAATGAGGACAATTATCCCTTGGCACGATCCCCATATTGATACACTCTTCAATTCTAATATTGGTTTTGTCTAATTATTTAAATATTTGGCAAAAGTTATGAAGAGTAAGAAAGTTGACATTAAGCATTTCTTGCTTCGTTTGTTTTTTGCATTTCACAGAGATTTGCAAGATCCATTCTCCCTGTCACCTGTGGCATCAGAAGTTGGACATGTTTTGTTGTATAAAATACCGCCCATCTAAGATAGTTATATTTCCACTAAAGGTGACCAGATGAAGTAGTTTCCTCAAAAGTCCACATTCACTTTGGAATGAGAATTATATCATGAGTGAAATAAAAAACTGTAAATAGGCACAATGATTGTACCATTAGCCTGCCGAGTTTTGTTGGCAAAAACGCTGTCATTCAGGAGACTCCTACAGTTCTGGCTCTTCCATTCATTTGATATTAATACTTATTCAACTTAAAGTCACCTTCTCCACAAAGTGAGAACCTTGACAATCCAAAGAAGCCACCCAGTCACTCTCTTTCACGTCACCTAATTTTAATTCTCTACAAAGCACTTATAACTCATTACTGGGTATTTTTCCTGTGTGGTTCTTTTGCTTATCCTCCTGGAATTTAAACTTCAGGGACTTTATCCATCTTTTTCTCATTGCTGAATATCCAGCATCTGGAAGAGAGCCAGGAATACTCCATATCTTGGCAAATATAAGATGATGTCAATTGTAAGAGGCACCATCATGTTAGGTGTGTAAGACCATAGATTTACCATATATCTTACTGTACACTCGAAAAATGAAAAACAGTGTAATCAAAATAAATAACCTATTCTTGAAATAACTTCTCATTCAAGTCTAACTCTTCAGCATTAATTTTCAATGAAAAGTTGCCAATATATGCTATTTTCCACACAATATTATTGTGCTATCAGGAGTGTTGGTGAAGCTGGTTCTTTGAAAAGATTACTCCACTATTGTCTTTGAGATCTTCTTCCCAGATGGTGACATTCATTCTTTAAGTTTTCACGTAGACAGCAACTGTAAGACTCACCTTGATTTCACAGATGTCAAAATATGAAAAATTTCACACCTTAAAATTGCAAAAAATAGGGTTATAGATACTAAATAAATAAATAATTTTTGAACACTTGAATAAATGACTTGTTAAATCTCTGTGCACTTGGGCAAGCCAGTTTATTCCTTGAGCCTTACTTTTCTCATTTAGAAAATTAAAACATTGCACTTGAAGTCCTCTAAGATCACTTTTTGCTAAAGAAAATTGTAGATGCTTTGCAAATGGCTGGAATTTTATAAGGTAAGATCCTATAATTTTAGTGAACTATTGAAAAAATACTCTGCCCAACCTGATCTTCAAGGGTTCAGGCTTCCAGATCAAACAGTAAGAAGCCCACCCAGCTGTTTTTTTCAGATAATTGATGAGAGGGGCAGGATCTCAGCTCAGAAGATGTAAGTGATGTGAAGTGTAAGGCTTCTTGTCAGACTTAATTGGCCCCTCTCTGTCTCCCCAGTTGTAGCTGGTTAGTATACAGTGTGCAGAGCATTGCCACCAGAGAGAAAAACCAATCCATGAGAGGATTTATAAACAGGAAAAAATGTATTCTTAGCCTCTATCTGGCCCAGTTCCCAGAATGTGGGAAAGGGATGAACTCTGGACCCTTTGCCAAGGTGAGAAAACATTTGAGACTCCAGGCAGAGACCAGGCCTCCGGTTGCAGCCATGGTGGGTTCTCTAGCCCACATGGGAAGAGCTGGCCTGCCAGCGGGGGATCCAGTGGGCAGATGTTGAAAAATCTTTGCCAACTAAGATCTATCTGTGCTCAGCCTCAGGATCCTTTATCTCCAGATGTGGCTGAAATGTTACTTTCTGGGTACAGAATTGCTCCTTTATAAGCCTCAAGTCAATGTTTAAAAAATTAGGGAACAACTGCATGATCCACCAAATAAAGTGTATATAGATACGCACCATCTAGCTAGAAGTGTCAGTAGGCCCTGCCCAACATGGCTACCTATAGCAATTAATTTCGAGGGCCTTAAACTTGCTCTACATCTACCTGTGCTGTTTTAGGAGGCTCTATCTTGGATACAGTGACCTTCAGCACATCAGTGAAAGGACTGAAACTAGAATAAGGAAAGTTTGGATCCATTTTTTTCCCCCCACACATTATTTTGTTTCCCATACATTCTTCTGTTACCTCAAGTATCTGGCTCTATTATAATTACTTGCTTCCTGCCTGTTTCTTTCCCTAGGTTATGAGATCCTCCACAGAGAACTCAGTAAGGACAATGGACGACGTTATTAACTAAAGTCAGCACATTCCTTGGTTTTATGTATTTTTGTTTGTTTTAAACATCTGGGGGGAACAGATAATTTATTATACTTTGTTGCCTCAGAAAACATTTCCTTTTGGTTACATGACACAGAGTTTACGTCTTAAGCTTCCCTTAGAGCCCTCCTATACTTGGCACAGTACCAAGGATTCTCACTGATGTGGGAATCTTCTCTTCCCAGCAAAATTTGAATTTCTACTTTCAGGTTAAAATCAAAGAAGTATTAGAAAGGAGTTCATTTCAATATTTAAAGACCACTCCAGGAATACTTATTCTATCCTACCAGTTCTGAATATATTACATTTGCTAAAAATGGCTAAGTACCCTGCCAATTTTTTTGTTAATATATTCAAAGGTACTTAGTTATTGGTATTTCTACAGCCACTGAAAATGCCATGCAAGTATATATAGAGTATATTTTTTTTCTTTGAAACTGCAAAGCCCCAGAGATTCTGACTAATAGCCACCCTCTTACAGATACATTATTCATTTTAAACTAGTATCCTAGAATCCTAGATTGTGGAAAACTAATTACCTGTCACATTTTAAACCACTTACATGCTAATTTATTTTCCTCCCTGAGTCAACTGTGTTTTTTTGTTTGTTTGTTTGCTTATAATAACAACACTTAACATTTTTTTGTGTTGCTTAAAAAATAAAAAAAATAACAAATTGGAGATTTTGACACAATTCTTTACTAGATGAATGACAAACAGGTAAAATGGAAGATGGGTAAGAGACTGATTTACTGTATCAACTGTTAAAATGGAAGTCTTTATTGCTTACGATTCTGTATAGATGCTAGGACTGAAATGGAAGTGATAAGAGGTGTATCTCCCAATTAAGAACATGAAAAACAAGACTTATCAGTTGTGGGGAACATTTTTGAGAGAATTGGAGGGGACACTTTTGCTAGGTGGCCTGCATCCCACGTATGGAAGCTTCCCAAGAGACAACATATAGAATTATATGTCTGGAGGGGACTTTTAGGAAGTCACCCAGAGCAGTCTTCTCGATATTAAATTTGTCCTTTGTTACAATTTTTAGGGAAGGATATTCCAAAACTAGTCTGAGGTTTTAATTGTCAAAGACCCTGGGAAGTCTTGCAATATTATCATATACTGAACAAACATAGAGCAAAGTTTTAAAAAAAAATCAGCACAAAGCAGATACAATTGTATGGAGACACCTAGGTCACAGAGCTCCCCAGATCAAGCCCCCCCCCACATTAACCCCACCATCCCACATTGACTTGTTACATTTAGAATGAAATTAATGTGGTGCAAGAGTCTGTATGAATTTTCCCCTGCCTCCCTTTCTGACATCAGCTTCTGCCACTCCCCCAGTGTCCCAGCTTCCTCTGTTTCAAACACTGGAAGGTAGCAATAATGTGTCCCTCGTCCTTCACTGCATCTCTCACATTGTGTTTAATAAATATTTTTACAAGTCTACAACAGATTGAAAGGTTTTATATATATGCTTGTATGGATATATATGTAATTATTTTATTTTATTTTTTTATTTATTTTTTGAGACAGAGTCTCACTCTGTTGCCCTGGCTAGAGTGCCGTGGCATCAGCCTAGCTCACAGAAACCTCAAACTCCTGGGCTCGAGCAATCCTCCTGCCTCAGCCTCCTGAGTAGCTGGGACTACAGGCATGCGCCACCATGCCCGGCTAATTTTTTCTATATATTTTTAGTTGTCCAGAATATTTCTTTCTATTTTTTTAGTAGAGATGGGGTCTCGCTCTTGCTCAGGCTGGTCTTGAACTCCTGAGCTCAAACAATCCACCCACCTCGGCCTCCCAGAGTGCTAAGATTACAGGCGTGAGCCACCACGCCCGGCCTATAATTATTTTAATAGTGGTGTTTTATAGTTTTCAAGATGCCTTCACGTGCTTTTTTTTTTCCTTTGAGCTCCATCTTTTCCCCTAGTTTCTTGAAACTCCCATATTCTTGCTATTAGATTACTAGGACACTAGTAGTTGGTACAAGTAATTGATAAGTTAGATGAATCATTCGACATGGCTTGGTACTGGTATTGGGAAAAAAAAAAAGACTAGTACAGCAATAGTTGGGGAAAATGTGTTTATTGCTGTCAGAAAATACATGAAAAAGTTAGTGGCTCTGGTCAGAGAAGTCAGACTGCAAGTGAATGCTTTAGCACAGTATTCTGGAAGCAAGGTATGCAGATGCAAGATGGAATGAGTCAACTAGCCAAGATTCAATTAATGTAAGGTGCAGAAGCTACACTTAGGGGGACCTTTGTGAATCATAGACAACAGCCCTGAATCAGAGGAAGAAGTCATGCGTCCTTACGCTGGAAAGCCTGTTGTCTCTGTAAGCCTCACTTGTGCCAAGGTGGTGATAACATTTCCATTACGGCAACACTTAATGATTAGAAACCCTGGGCAAATGTACCAGTGACAGGCAGAATAATTACAAGTGCATTCAGATTCTGTTTAGGCTTCTGCTGTGAATGGAAGCTGTTTTCTAGGGTGAATGGAAACAACCCTACTGGCCTCGTCCTAGCTCCAGTTCCAGCAAACGTGAGCCGGGTATTGGCCACACTGGCTGAGCTCACTCACCCAGCTCTGAGCTTCCCCTCCCCGCTCGTGATATGACAAAACATCAACAGAAAGCACCTGGGTGTATTTTACATATCTCTGAGGTTCAGGTGTGAAATGAAACAGTTTGGTTTAAAAGCCCAGATCACCGCAGTGCGTCAAATGAAGGCACTGTAAGCAACAGGAGAATGACACACCCTTCTCCCTCCCAGCCCAGTTTCTATCCATAAGCATTTAAAAGAGATATTGGCCCAGCTCAGGAGGGTCGAATGAGTTACTGCCATGAGTTACTGTGCGGTAGATTGTAGCTTCCAAAATCGATACTACAATATTTTCAGGCTCACATGGTTTTCAAGAACCTTGCCTTTACCTACCTAGAGATGGGCTAGTTCTCTTCCACTTGAAATTGGACACAGAACAGAAAAAAAATAGAAGAGGTGTTGCCTGAATTCTGAGGCTAGGTCGGTCCTAGGAGGTGACACATTAGTCTCTCTCTCTCTCTCTCTCTCTCTCTTTACCCCTGCCTCTTCTGTCTCCTTCTCTCTCTCTCTCCCTGCTCACCTTTGGAATCTAGCCATTATGTTTTCAAGAAGCTCAAACTGGGCGATGTGAAAAGACCATATAAAGATGCTGTCAGCCCCAGCTAAAGTCTCAGGAGACAGCAGCATCGCTGAGGTGACAGAGTGAGTTTTAGTTGATTCGCGCCCTCAGCGTGTTATGTGGCAATTGATAACTAATATAGATTTTATGGTCTTTGCTCATTAACTTTCATTCTGGCGAGTTGCCATAGCCAAATTCTACATGATTTGCTTTGGGCTTTTGCATGGTCTCCACTTTGGAGTATAAAGTGCGTGAGCTATAATATATATGACAGTCCTTGCTGTATATTAAATGCTATATAACTCTTAGCTACCACTATTACTTCTTTGTGCAAGTATTATATGTAGTATTATATACATATATGTATATGCACATACATATATGTATATACATATAATATGTATATGTTTACACATATACATACTTATTATATATACATATATGTATACGTTTACATATAATATATTATATATGTACTATTATATGTAGTACCCAGAAAAACTTGCACTGTTCATAATTTCACTTTATTAAAACTACTTCTGTAAGGAATGCTACTTATGTTTTGCTGTAAGAATCTTGACAAATAAGTGCATAGAATCCATCCAACTATGGTTTCTAAAAGTCCGAATGCTTTTTTCTTTTATGTTGTGTTTGTACAATAATTAAAAAAAAAGACTTCTTGAGAGCAGCTGAACCTGCACTATCACAATAGACAATTAGCCATAAATTATATAAAGAATGATAGAAATTTCCAGCCACTGTTCATTATGGAGCTGCTGATAATCTCTAATCAATGAGCAAGGAAACTGGTTCTGGTCTGGTGTAAGCTCTTCTTCCCATTTCTGGGTTTCCTCTCAAATGTCCCACAGAATAGTGGGACAGCTAGCTCTTGACTCTAAGCCCTATTACCAAGCCCTAATCTCTATTAATATACATAAAGTATGAATGTGTAATAAATCTAAGTCTTTGCCAATGGCTTCTATGGAAGACTTTGCTTCACCCCAACTTGCACCTATAAATCTAGGCTTCTTGCTTTCCAGGGAAGCTGCCTGATGTTAATGCTGTAGCTTAGTGCTTCTCTCTTGCACTTGAGTGATTAGTCTTATGTTTCTATTCTTCCAGGCCACTGCTGTCTCCTTAGAATGCAAGGATGAGGTGAAGGCTTACAGTCCATCTGTTGGCAGAGAGAATAATTTCCTCATTGTGGTACAAACTGGAATGGGTTCTTTTGCAAAACTAGAATTTGGTCTTCTCTCTGTTAAAAGGCCAAAGTTTTCTTGGATTATTGGTCTGCCTTTGATATGAAATTATGAAAAGTTTCTCTTTACCTCTTAAGTGATTTGCCTAAAAACAAAGATTTTTTTTTTGTCTTATCAAAACACTTTCCTGTGCTTCATGTTGTCTTGACCAAGTCCTTGATTACTTAAGAAAACTGAGGCTTCTCTTTTAAAAGTTTTTTTTTTTTTTCCAACTTTGTATTTGTCGTTGAAATCTTTAGCTTTCCTTTTGGTTATACAGATAACTAAGTATTGTTTCACAGTGACCAGTGATCCTATTTAATCAGGTGTTTAAAATCTTTTGACATTTATAACAATTTTGTCTTCTCAAAACCAAATCTTAAGTGCAATTTTCTTGACCTAAACCTAACTTTGAGTTGCCCAGAGGGTCCGTGGAGAACCTCAAAAAATTTATCTCTCAACTTATCAAAGAGAGATGCTAAAGTAATTAAGTTTATTTGGTATGTTAAATTATGTGGGAAACATTATTATATACAAAATGATACACCTTCTTTAGGTTATATTTATGTTGATATATGTGTTCCAGAAATTGTATAAAGTTCCTAGAAATTTTTCAACATTCTTACTGTCTGTATTATGCATTATAATTCAAGTTATTATCTTAAAATGTTATATATCACAAAAATAACCAAATTTCTTTGTTAATATTATTTAAATATTAAATATTATTTAAACATTCATCAGATCTTTAACTGTGGTCACTTTGAGTCTTTTGTCATTCATGGACAGTTATTGTTTTATTCTCATGATTTCTTAAAAGCTTTTGCAGAAGCTATGTTATAAAATTGCAAGAGAACTCTGACACATACAAGTTTCTGATAACTTTCAGCTCATACCATTGCACTAGCGTTGTTCCTAGACTTGCAGGCCTACAGCTGAAGCTGGATGCTTTGATATAAATGTCAGTGAAATCACAATAGCTCATACATGGACAACCTTCATGCCTTTTGCCGGTTGGGCCATGCAGAAAGTTCACCGGAGTACCCAATGACATTGCCAGAGACAGACATTCCGACTGCAAACAGGAAAATCCATTACACTGGAACTTCCAATTTGAAAAAGAAAATACGCTGCTTCTACATCAATAAGTCAGGAATTGTAACCCAAAATGTTAGAGATTTGAAAGATCACAAAAGGTCGGGTGCGGTGGCTCACGCCTGTAATCCTAGCACTCTGGGAGGCCGAGGTGGGAGGATCGTTCAAGGTCAGGAGTTTGAGACCAGCCTGAGCAAGAGAGAGACCCCGTCTCCACTAAAAATAGAAAGAAATTATCTGGACAGCCAAAAATATATATAGAAAAAAATTAGCTGGGCATGGTGGCACATGCCTGTAGTCCCAGCTACTCAGGAGGCTGAGGCAGAAGGATTGCTTAAGCCCAGGAGTTTGAGGTTGCTGTGAGCGAGGCTGACACCACGGCACTCTAGCCCGGGCAACAGAGCGAGACTCTGTCTCAAAAAAAGAAAAAAGATCACAAAAATAAGTTAGGGTATATTTTAAAAATAACTAAAAGAATGGAATTGGAATGTTCCTAACACAGAGAACTGATAAATGCCTGAGGTGGTGGGACACCCCAGTTACCCTGATTTGATTAATTCACACTGTATGCCTGTAGTAAAACATCACATATACCCTTTAACAACATATAGCTGTTATATACCCATAATAATTAACAATTCTTTAAAAATTAAAAATAGGCCGGGCGCGGTGGCTCACGCCTGTAATCCTAGCACTCTGGGAGGCCGAGGTGGGCGGATCGTTTGAGCTCAGGAGTTCGAGACCAGCCTGAGCAAGAGTGAGACCCCATCTCTACTAAATATAGAAAGAAATTATTTGGACAGCTAAAAATATATATAGAAAAAATTAGCCGGGCATGGTGGTGCATGCCTGTAGTCCCAGCTACTCGGGAGGCTGAGACAGGAGGATCGCTTGAGCTCAGGAGTTTGAGGTTGCTGTGAGCTAGGCTAACGCCACGGCACTCACTCTAGCCTGGGCAACAGAGTGAGACTCTGTCTCAAAAAAAAAAAAAAAAAAAAAAAATTAAAAATAAAAGATCAGATCTAGGCATTCCACCAGATTTGGGGGGGAGGGGGCAATCAATTGATTTATTTAATTGGTTAAATCTTGGCCATTGGGGACCTTGACTTTGGGGTATTTTTCAAAGGCTTAATATTATGCTCCTGTTACTCATATTCAAAATATCCTTTCTGTGTCATATTCTCCCAAGAATTTTGAATGCTTGTCAGCAGCCACTAACTCAACAGATGATCTCCATCAGGATTGAATGACAAAAACTACAAGAACAAGAATCACTGAGAAAACCTAATGAGATTCTATTAATTAACAACTGTAGACCAACAGATGTCTACAGAAAGAAAACATGTGGAGACTGAGTAAGGCTAAATAACCGGTCAAACTCAGTTCAGCTGGGAGAATGACCAAAGGGGAGAATTGTTAAAGAAAACTAAAAATGAAGACCACAGTTGATATATACCTCAAGGCCAACCATCCCTAACCACATAGCCAAAACTAAAGCCACTCTGATTTCCTTGAAATGCCAGCTCTAATCATAAATGAAACACAAAAGGTAAGCTTTTGCCCTTGTCAGTATGATTCAATGAAATTAAATCAATCAGCTACAGACAAATCAGCTTAAACAGCTCTGCTTGCCTGAAAAAAGAATGCTAACATGTAACAGCCAGTCGGGAAAAAGATCAAAATACTTTCTCATCTATGCTTTGTAAGCTGCACTGAAACCGTGTATGAGAGGGGGCTTCATACCACTTTCAGTTTCATGTCTGCTGATTGCAATCTGTACTTTCTTGTATTGTACGACAATATAGTTTACAACTTTTCCTAACTTAATCTCATTTTATTTTTTTGACACTACTGTACACCCAAAAAGCAATTAAGAGCAAGATGTTAATGATGGTACTGCAGGTGTGTGCAGGGGAGGTGGCTGGCCTTGGAGCTGGGGGAGGATATGCAAGAGGGTTGGAGAGTTTCAGGAGCAGCTGAAATTCCCTTTACTGAACGGCATTTTGGACATTTATAATTCTTTTAAAAGAAAGATACACATTGGTTTCTATTTTCCGCTATATCATTGAAAACTGCTAAAATAGAAATTACTGTAAATGCTCAGCAGATGTGGGAAAAAAACATCTTCTGACCGCCTTTTACTGGCTAAATACAAAGCAATGTCTTGCTGATATTCCTTGCGGAAGTTGAGGTGCTTTGATATTTGTGTCATTGAGGTTATAAAAATGCAGAAGCAGAAAAATTATACGTGTGAAACAACGAGAAGTTTCTGATTATGGAATATATTTTTATTTTAAAAACAAAACATTTTTTTGAATGACATGATTTTTCTTCCCAAATTCCAAGATATTTCTTTCTTTCTTTTTTTTTTTTTTTTTTTTTTTTTTGCTTTTTTGGATTGAGATTCCACAGGAGGGTGGATCTTAAATGTAAATTAACAAGGAATCTATTTTTGTGTTTCAATAATAAGCCTTCACAGTCTCTGTGTGGATACTTCTGTTAGGCAGATAGCCAAGAGGCCTCCGGCTCTCCCTGGGACAGGGACAAGTGCCCTACTTGAGCAGGAGGGAGGAGCAGTAAACTGCTAATCAGAACTCAACATGCGCAGATGAGTCTGGAAGATGACCAAAAGTAACCTCGGGGCAAATTATCACGTTGTTAGCACAAAGCTGCACTGTGCTTTTGACTTGCCCCACAGTGGGCTTTCAGAGAGGCTCACAGGAAATTTGCATGCACAGTAAGACTCAGGTTATATAACTAACAGTTGTCCATCAAGGAGAGGCATGAGGCATGCCTGCCTGGGAGGGTCTAACTCGCACAACATAAAATGAAAACCTTAGTTAACAGTTGGGGCCCATCTGTAGCAACAGGGGGCTGCTAGCTGTCTGTGGCGAATGTGTCTTGCCTTTACTTAATAAAACTCAGCCTCTGGCTTGCTTTACGATCGGGGAGTCTTGTCATTCTTTGACAAGAGTGCACCAAGAACCAAGGACAGATCACGAACCTGCTGTGGTCTAGCAGTTAGGATTTGGAGCTCTGACTGCTGTGGCCTGGGTTCGGGAACCAGGCTGAAACCTCACACTTCCTGTGACAACAAGCTTAGTACTCACAAGGCTGCTTATTCTATTTTAGAAATGCAACTCAAAGCATCAAAACACTGATATTAGGTAATTTCCCAAAGATGTGTGCATACTTTGTAAATAAAAAATATTTCTCATGGTTTGTGGCTAAAAATAGCATCTGACAGAGGTGTGGTAAGATGTTTCAGATCTTTCAGATCATATGAAATCACTAGTTTAAGGGACTCCTCAACTCCTCCCTCTTTCCCCACCCCTAGGGTTGGCCCCTGTGGCTGCTGCCTTGCTACTCTTCCTCCTCCACACTCGCCCAGGACTGGACCTGAATCCTGCGTACATGCTCTAACGAGCCACCTATACAGTGACACTATACTACCTGAAAGGCGTGGCCTTGCAAAAATAACAGGAAAATACCTAATCCCACAATTTCCACAGTAACAGTTAAAGATCAATCCTATGAGTTCTCTCACTAACAGGTACCCTGCAGGAGTTGTTTTGCACAACTTCTGAAAAGCCCCGAATGAACGGAAAAGCGACGTAAATCTCTCTTTCAAAATTGTTTTTTTTGAGAATCTCCTTTTACAGAGTTCCTGAGTAAACAGCAGGACATCAAGCTCTAAGCCGGGAGCTCAGTGGAGGTCAGTCACATCTCCGGTGATAATCCATCCTCAAGGAAAGGCAGGAAACCAAGTCTTGGACTTTGACATCCTTGCAGTTTTTGTTATCTACCTGCTGCAGCTTTTGTTATCAACTGACAGCCCTCTCTATTTTTTTTTTTTTTCTCTCTCTGTCCCTGTAAAAGCAGCAAGTCACTTGGCCTTGCCGCTGGCATCTCCTTCTCTTTCTTTGGGAAGCCACACCATCTCTCTCACTCTTTCCTCTTCTCTCTCTCTCTTTCTCCACTGAGAAGGCAAAAATAAACTTTTTTTTACTTTTATATATCTTAATTTCTGTGTAAGAACTCTTTCTCCACTGGCGCCGTGAGCACCTACTATTCTTCCCACCCTAACACTACCAGTTCTGACATAGAGAAATTCTTCATGTAGAAAGTGTAGAATAGCAAACCTCTATGATTATAGAACATTTCCTAATTTGCTATATGGGATTGTTTTTAGTTTTTCTGATCTTAACAGCCAGACTTCTAGCACAAAGAGCAGGCTTGTTTCAGAAATCTCATTGAAAATTGTACTGGTAAATGAGAAAACTTGCCATTTTAATTGTAGTAGTGACAAAAGCAAGTTAAAATTCTAATAAGAGAAAGGAATAAAGAAAAACCCCATAAAAATAGCTTCATTGAAGTTCTCAGAGGGGCTATAAGACAATGGCTACTACTCAGCACTCATCTGGGAAAAAGGGCCAGAGAAGTAAATACTGAAAGTTGTCATATAATGATGGATTTGAATGTCATCCAAAGTGTTATCATTGTCCTAGAGAGAAAAGTTATGGTATCCCCCCCCAAAACATAATATTTGTTATAAGTAGTATCTGAAGAATATGTGTGGGAAGAAAACATTACCACTATTTTTAGCAGCTTTTCTTCAGGGCTGAGAATGTAAAGGATATGCATTTAAAATAGTAAAGTGATGTATTTCCCTCCCTTTAAATCAAGGTGTTCTGAGACTTTCTACCCAATGAACTAATGGGTTTCAGTCCTTCAAAGGAAAGTCAGAACAAGCTATTTACCACACAAATGCATGTAAGGCTCTTGTCAAAGTGGGCTCTTGAAAGGCAAGGTTTGTTAGAGAAAAAGGATTTATACATTTCCAAACTCTTTAAAGATTGAAGGTCTGAATTTCACATTTGACAAGGGATCACAAGAAGAGGAAGAGTACAGGCTGTCACATGAAGAGGCTGTGACATGGAGAGGCTGCTGTTTGTTTGGGAAGAGAAAGAGATCTGGGAGTGCGGGTGGAAAAATAATTGGAGAAGAGGAAAGAAAAAAAGGATGTGGTCAGATTTGTTACTTATTCCCTCCCCACTTCAGGCCGAACAATTGGATATGCAAAGGATATAATCAGTCGAGTGAAAAAGCAACCTGCAAAATGGAAAAGAGTATTTGCAAAGCATGTATCTGATAAGGAGTTAAAATCTAGAATATATAAACTCCTACAACTCAATAACTACAAAAAAAAAACCAAACCTGATTAGAAAATGGACAAAGGACTTGAATAGAGATTTCGCCAACAAAATGCAAATCAAAACCATGAGCATCATCTCACACCTGTTAGGATGGCCACTACAAAAAAACAAAACAAAACAGAACAGAAAATAGCAAGTGTTGGTGAGGATGCAGAGAAATTGGAACCCCTATGCACTGTTTGTGGGAATGTAAAATGATGCAGAAACTGTGGAAAACAGTATGGCAGTTCCTAAAAAAGATGAGAGAATTACTGTATGATCCAGCGATTTCACTTCTGGGTATGTATCCAATAGATTTGAAAGTAGTATCTTGAAGAGATATTTGCACACCTATGTTCATAGAAGCATTATTCACAATAGCCAAGAGCTGGAAGCAGCCTAAATGTTCATCTATGGATGAATGGATAAACAAAATGTGTAATATGCAATACAATGAAATATTATTCAACTTTTTTTAAAAAAGAAAATTCTGACACATACTACAACATGGATCAACCTTGAGGATATTATGCCAAGTGAAGTAAGCCAATCACAAAAAGACAAATACTGCATGATTCTATTTATATGAAGTACCTAGAATAGTCAAATTCACAGAAACAGCAAGTTGCCAGGGGCTGGGGGAAGACAGAAAAGGGGAGTTATTAATGAATATAAAGTTTCAGTTTTGCAAGATGAAAAGTTCTGTAGATCAGGTGCATGACAGTGTGAATACAGTTAACATTACTGAACTGTACATTTAAAAGTGGTTAAGATATTAAATTTTATGTTATATGTATGTTGCCACAATTAAAAAAACCAAAATGTGGTTCAGGTATATGGGAGAAGGGTCTGTCCCAGTGGATAAACATAATAAATAAACACTAACATAATAGTTATTTCTTTTACTCACAACAAAAAATGTCTTTTACTCACAACAAAGAAATAACAAAAAGTTATTTCTTTTACTCACAAGTGCTAAAAATATTGTTATAACAAGTGTTATGGAGAAGAACTAACAATATGACCTTCTAAAATATCAAGGGAAAGCTAGGAAGATCATTAGAAAGTATCTCTTCTCCATGAGCTACAAAGGTGAGTTCTTTTAATATTTAATGCTGAGCTAGGAAATTTTTTTTAAAGGCACAGTTTTCTGTAAAAAATAGTGTGCATAAAGTTGTTACAAGGTCCATATGGTATAAAAGTTAATCTCATATCAAAAGTGAAACCATAGGTTATATTTCTTGAAATGGTATTTAACATTTCCTACCACTGAAGAGTATTAAGTGTCCTCTGTGCTTATAATGATTGCCTCTTTTCTATTTTAATGATTGTACTGACTTGCCATCTGCAGAAGCCATCTGAATAGTTTTCCAGGAATAGAGACAGATTCGTACATACTTATGGCCCCTTCCCACCTTTTTTTGTCTTGTTTAAGGGCAAATTGCACAACATAGCATGAAAACAAAGAAAATTAGCCCACTAGGGGATTGAACACACAACTTGGACTTCATTACGGACACATTAACACCATTTTCTACTCAAAAGAGCAAATCTGTCACAGATTCTAGGTCTCTGTCATCATAACAAGTATGCAATTTTCTGCTTTCATGGGGTTCCATAATGGGTACAATTTGACTCTCTCATCCTTAATTATATTTCTGTTCAAGTAAAGGACTGTAACTTATTCTTTTCCTCCTACAATCTATCACTCTGGGATTCTGTTTTATAAAAATAGAAATTTCCTGTTTGGATTTCTGGATGATTTAATTTCTGACTATCCAACCGACTTCGATGACTGATACCTGCTATGGCAAAACTGGTGACCATCCATAATGATACACGGACAGATGCTGTTTCCTGAACTCATTCGCGGATGTTTGTTTTCCAAGCAGATTTACGTTGTCTGTTAAGTCTTCCACCATCACCTGGTATAATTAAAGACTGTACAACTTGCCTCTTGCAGCACAAAATCCATCTCGTGGCAAACAATGCAGATGGGCATTCCATGAAAGGAGCCAAGATTTTGGACACATAGGCTTCCTCAGAGCTGGGAGCAGACATGTGAAAACCTCTGCCACCTGGACTTTATTCTCCTTCCCCCACTCATTGTCCCAGAACACAGAATAACTATAATGTGGCTATACCCGAAACTGAAGCTTCAGTTAGCAACAATATCAACCTAGCCTAAACCCACATGGCTTCTGGATGTTGCCACCAGACTTCACTGTCTGCCAGTATCTTTGTTTCCTTGTTCTTTATTCACACCTCTGTTCTCTCTTTTCTCTCTCCCCTGACCTCACAAATCACCAGTTTTTCTTTGTTCTTTTTTTAGAAGGAATACATGCTTGTGATAAAAAAACATTCAACATTAGAAAAGTATTATGAAACAAAATTTGATATCACAAAACACAAATAAACATTGTTAATAGGTTCTCTTTTTTTTTTTTTTTGGCTTGGATAAACTTTCTATGCATGTCGTAGGTGTGAATAATATTATACTTCTATCTTTTACCCAAATGAAACCAAATTATATTGCTATTTTGGATTTTCAAATATGTTTCAACATATTTATTGAAAACAAACTATATTTCAACATCTTTCCATATCAGTACATACAATTTCACTCCCTTTTTAATACAATGAGGGACATTTTTTATGTGAAGAACAAGAAGTCCTGAGATAAGAAAGCTTACAGCAGGTTAATTTAAAGGCGCAAGAATATCATCAAATACCCTACTCTTTCCAACTTTCTACTCAACTGATACCGGCGTGTTGGCTTTCTCTTCCTGGTTACAAAATGACTGCAGTAGTAGCAAGGATCACACTCAGAGAGGCCAAAGAACAGTATTAGAAGAGGAGCTATCGTAGAGTGAAGAAACCTTCCCCGGAAGGCATCGAATAGGCTTTCCCTCATGTATCATTGGCCAGATCACATCCAATGCCCACACCTAACCCAATTACTGGCAAAGAGGGTGGGCCCACATCATTACCGAAGACTGATCAGGATGTACTCTGAGAATGACCTGGAAATAGGGTTATTCGTTCAGTCACATGGAAGCAGGTAAATAAAAAAAGAACTCTGCTAATAAAAAAGAATGGGGAAATGGTTGCTGTGTAGGCAACTAACTGTGTTAGTTACATTCCCTTTACTCTTCTTTTTCAAAATTGTGCCAGTTATCCTTAGCCATTTATTCCTTCACCTAAATTTGAGAAAATCTTTGTCATTCTCTTTCACAGTCCATTGAAATCCCAGAGAATTTATATTAATAGATTATTTTCTGTGTGTATGTCTGTGTATGGGGAAAATGTTTTTACAATCTTATGTCTGTCAACTACGAAAGATATTTTATCTCTCCATTTATTAAGGTTTTTTTTTTTTTTTGAGACAGAGTCTCACTCTGTTACCTGGGTTAGAGTGCCGTGGCAACAGCCTAGCTCACAGCAACCTCAAACTCCTGGACTCAAGCAATCCTCCTGCCTCAGCCTCCTGAGTAGCTGGGACTACAGGCATGCGCCACCATGTCTGGCTAATTTTTTCTATATATATTTATAGAATTTCTTTCTATTTTTTTTTTTAGTAGAGATGGGGTCTCGCTCTTCCTCAGGCTGGTCTTGAACTCCTGACCTCAAGCGATCCTCCCGCCTCGGCCTCTCAGAGTGCTAGTATTACAGGTGTGAGCCACCGTGCCTGGCCTGAACATTTTTATTTTTAATTGTAGGTACATAGTTGTATATATTTATGGGGTACATGTGATGTTTTGATACAGGCATATAATGTATAATAATCAAATTGGGGTAATTAGGTTATCCATCACTTAAATTATTTATCATTTCTTTGTGTTAGGAACATTTCAATTCCACTCTTTTGGTTATTTAAAGTATACCATAACTTATTGTTGATTATAGCCACTTTGTTGTGATATCAAATATTGTTCATTCCATGTAACAATATTTTTGTACTCATTATCCATCCCCACTTTCTCCCCCCAGCCCTACTACTCTTTCAAGTCTCTGGCAACCATCATTCTTCTCCCTACTTTCATGAGATCAATTGTTTTAATTTTTAGCTCCCACATATGAGTGAGAACATATGAGATTTGTCTTTCTGTGCTTAGCTTATCTTATTTAACATAACGTTCTCCGGTTCCATCCATGTTGTTGCAAATGACAGGATTTCAGTCTTTTTATGGCTGAATAATATTTCATTGTGTATGTGTACCACATTTTCCTTATCCATTCATCTGCTGATGGACATTTAGGTTGCTTCCAAATCTTGGCTATTGTGAAATAGTGCTGCAATAAACATGGAAGTGTATGTATCTTTTCAATATATTTATTTCCTTTCTTTTGGGTATATACCTAGCAGTGGGCTTGCTGGGTCATATGGTAGTTCTACTTTTAGTCTTTTGAGGAACCTCCATACTATTCTCCACAGTGGTTGTGGTAATTTACATTCCCACCAACAATGTACAAGGGATCCCCTTTCTCCACATCCTCGCCAGCTTTCATCATTGCCTGTCTTTTGGGTAAAAATCATTTTAACTGGGGTGAGATGATACCTCATTGTAGTTTTGATTTGCATTTCTCTGGTGACTAATGATATAAAACATTTTTTTATATACCTGTTGGCCATTTGCAAATCTTCTTTTGAGAAATGTCTATTCAGATCCTTTGCTCATTTTTTAATTGGATTATTTGATTTTTTTTCCTATTGAGTTGTTTGAGCTCTTTATATATTCTAGTTATTAATCCCTTGTCATATGTGTAGTTTGCAAATATTTTCTCCCATTCTGTGTGTATCATGATACATGTAAGCAGTTTCCTATTTAGAACCATTTTGGTTATTTGCAGAATTTTGTTTTTGCTATTACAAAAAGTAAAAATCTTTGTATGTATATCTTTCCAAATTTGTATATGTGTAGGAAAAATTCCTAGAGGCATAATTGCTGAGTAGAAGAATATGTTCCTTAAAAATGTTGATATGTGTTACCAAAGAGAGAAAGAGCTGAGTATTTACTCATCCTCTTCTGTATGTACTATATTTTAAGGTAACCAAAGAAACTTAATTGATGAAAGCAATTGGTTTCACAGAATTCCAGATTAAAATATAGGCAGGGTGATAGCATTTAGTGGAATCATTTAATATTCTCTAACAATTGACTCAGAGAGTTATCATTAATGGAATTCAAAATCATCAAGAGAAAAGTGGATGATTATAACAGAAGGATCAGACAGCCCTCATCTGAACATACTTGTTAGTATTAACATTTAAAGACAACCATTTGAAGCTCTGACTCCGGGGGCGGGGGGGAGCGAGGGGAGCGGGGGGGAGCAAGGGCAATATATGTAACCTAAACTTTTGTACCCCTACAATATGCTGAAATAAGAATAAAAATAAATAAATAAATAAAGACAACCATACGTTATAAAGCAAGCAGAACAATATATGACGAACTCTTGCAAAAAAAGTCAATCTTAATTTAAACAGGGTTATATTAACAGATCAAATTTCCAGTTTAATGGGGGGCGTGGAGGAGAGAACAGTTAAACAGCACAAGGGGAAGTTATCAGACAAATCCAGAATGTAGGAGATTCTGCAAAAGAATCACCTTATTTCATCCACAAGTCAATGGCATGAATATAAAAGGGAGGGGTGATAGTTGTGAAATAACAGAAACTTAGGAAAGGGAATATAACTATCAAATCCCATGTGCGAACCTCGTTTGGTTACTGTTTCAAACAGTCTGCAAATTATATATATTAAGACAATTAAGGAAATGTTATTAAAAACAGGGTATTAGATGATACCACACACTTATTAATTTTGTTAGAAATGAAAATAAGATTATGTTAATAAGATTATGTAAAAAAGTCTCTATTTTTTCATGAAAAATGTGGTAGTATAAGTATCGATGGTTTTAAATGAAACAATTTTCTCAAAAAAAAAAAGAAAGGAATAAAGAATAGTTGAAGCAAATATAGAAAAGTGTTGATCATTGTTTAATCTGGGGCATATGCAAGTTAGTTATACTATTCTCTGTATGTTAGTGTATGCTGGGCAATTTTCATCTTAACAAGTTTTTAAAAAAATTATTGCAAATTAGCTAAAGTCCAAAAGATTTAAAATCTGAAGCCAAGTTATTTTGCTTTTGTGAGTTATACATCCAAAGAAAATTAAAAGTCCTAATCAAATTTTCCTAATCTTTGAAAGTTCAAAGAAATTACAATCCAAATTTCTTAAATTAAACTTTCCAAATTACAGTTTCCCAATCTATTTTCTGCTTAATCTCAGCCAGGAATCTCACTCAAATGCCTGAGTAGATTGAGTTTCTTTAACAAAGTGGTTCTTAATTTGATGTCCAAGCCCCAGCTCCAGAAGTTCTGTTTTCGTTTGCTTGAGATGGGCCAGATCCTTAAACTTTAGTGTGCGGTAGGGTTCTCTGGAAGGCTTTTTAAAACCCAGATTTCTGGGCCTCACCACCAAGTCCCGAGATGGTGCTTATGGTTGTGGTCTGGGAACCACACTTTGATAATTCCTTGGTTATAGAACCAGCATTTTTTAAAAGCTCTAAGGTGGTTTTAATGCCAGCCAACCCTGAGACCACTGCTTTAAAAGCTTTAGCAAGTATTATCTTTAACAGATATAGGTTTGTTTCTTTCAGCATCTCAGAAAGGGTTTTTTTGTTTGTTTTTTTGTTTTTTTTGTTTTGTTTTTGAGACAGAGTCTTGCTCTGTTGGCCCGGCTGGAGTGCCGTGGCATCAGCCTAGCTCACAGCAACCTCAACCTCCTGGGCTCAAGCGATCCTCCTGCCTCGGCCTCTGCAGTAGCTGGGACTACAGGTGCGCACCACCACGCCTGGCTAATTATTTCTATTTTTAGCAGAGACGGGGTCTCGCTCTTGCTCAGGCTGGTCCCCACCTACTGAGCTCAAGCAATCCTCCCGCCTCGGCCTCCTAGGATGCTGGGATTACAGGCGTGAGCCACCGTGCCCGGCCTCAGAAAGTTAATTGAAACGTGCCTCATCTTTAAATGACAGGACACACAAGATAATCACAATTTCACCCCCGACTCCCACCCCACTACAAAATTAAAACAAAACAAAACAAAACAAAACAAAACTCCCAAGCTCCTAGAGAAGATCTGTGGCAAGCAAGATGATATTCCCCAAATGATGTTTGGAGTACTTGGCAAACTCCAAAGACGGGAAATTTGTGGAAACATAGTGAAGGTAGTGGACAGAGAGAGAAAACTTTGATTTCAGACTTAACAGAATGCCAGGCCTTCCAAGCCAGCTGTTTGGATTCCATGATCTGTCAATGTCAATTCATCAGAGGTAATCGTGGTATTTGGTGTTTCCATGTGAAGGAAAAAAAAAAAATACACGTGCATATACGATCATCTCTCTCAAGGATGGAGACTTTTCAATGGTGGTAGCCCCAGTCATCAGGCCTTTTCTGGGTCTCTATTGTTGCCTTAACAAGAATATGCAAAATTTCATTTCCACTAACCTTTCGAGTGTGGGCATCGTCCGGCTTCGGCCTCCACTCTCTGGTGAGCCAAGTTCAGTCCGTGCCACTGAGGCGTCTGCAACTTCCTTTTGCTAAAGAAATGCCTGTGAAACCTGCAGGTTTTCACTTAGCCTCCACTTTTGTTCCAACTGGAGAATGAGCCTCAGCAGATTCCCGAAGCGAAGGTCTCCTTGTCAGACCTCAAGCACGTGCCTCTGGGGGTGCAGGTGGAGGAATACTTCTGCCCTGTGCTCAAGACGTGCTTCCCTCAGCTTTTGCATGTGTCGAGCCTTGAATAGCGCATCTTACTCATACATCTCTATTTTCTCAGTTGCGGGCTAGGTCTCCAGTGTTTCTTTTTCCCCTCTGCTCTTCCCCTACTCCTTTCAGAAAGCCCAGCTGAATCCCTCACAATTAAACTGCTTTTAAAATTATATCCTTTATACTTCTGTCCGATAGAAAAATCCAAAGTTGGGGACATTTTTGTTTCTAATTCCTCTTTTTATCCTGGCCCATATGTTTGTTTTCTCATGTGCTCTTCTAGAATCTCTTTTGTGGGGTCTCCCATTGTCAGAGAGAGGAGTCATTAAGTTATGGATCGACTAAAAGCATCAACTGTTGAAATAAACCTCATCCATCTTCACCTTTTTAAATGGACTAATCTGACATAGGAGGCATTTTTCTGTCGGACAAACACCGAACACAAGCTTACACTTGTTCTATTGCTGTCCTGCCTGGCTTCCTTTTATCTTACCCTATCTTGATGCCTTCCCTTAGAGTCCCCATTCCATACATTTTTTGGGCATGTCCCCACAAGGCATAGCTATCACCCACTTACAATAAACTTTGTGCTACTTTGAAACCCATCCAATGCTTTCTTGAGTATTTGGTTCTATTCTGCTTGGTTTTTCCCTCTCGCATGTCCCAAATTTTATTTAGCAATTTTGCATACCTTTCCCAGTCTTCAAGGGTGATTCTTCCCATTGATTTCACTGTGGCTCTCTGCCCCTTTAAGGAAGGCTGCTTCATCTTGGCTCCTGTGAAGAACAAGGGGTGGGTTAGTCCAGTCTGTCTGAGACCTCATCTCTCTTCCTTTCCCAGTCATATCTGGGCTCCAGTCATCCTCTTTCTATTCTACAACTTGCACGTTTCTCTCTTTTCCAATCCCAGGAGGTCTTTTTCCATTTTATGTAAGCCTGGTCTGATCTTTACAACCTTGTTTCTCTAGTTTGCCCTCTGTCTTTCTTCCTAAGAAAATCTCTCTCTTCCTTCAATTTAAACCTCTTTTCTTTTATTCATTTATATAAATTTTTTTTTGAGAAAAGGCATACACATTTTATGAACGTGTATACGGGAGAACCACAGAGTGATGACCCCCTGTTTTCTTTAATTTTGTTTTCATTTTTCTGCTGTTTCTGTTCTGATAGTCAGTCAGTCAAACTAGTGGCTTGAAATCTATGTGTGGTGTTTGTGTTAGGAGAATGTTCATATATCACCACTTTACCGAGTTTAAAAAAATCAAGATTAGATAGAAAATTTCATCCACTCTGCTTTGCTTTCAAAAATTCTCAGTTCTTGGTGGACAATGGAGACTCAGAGGGTTGGAGGGTTGAGGAGGTGAGAGCAGGGTGCATGGCGTGAAGTTGCAGGGTGGGTACAATGTGTGTTGCTACAGTGATATGTACATTGAAGGCCCTGACCTCACTGCAATGCAATGCATCAATGTAGCAAAATTGCACTTGTACCTCATGAATATATACAAAGAAAAAATAAAAATTCTCAGTTCTTATTATTTTAGTTTTCTCCTGTTGTTTCTAAAGAGAGTCTCAATGTCCACAACCCAGTATTTTCTTTTCCTCATTTTATATTTTCAAGTGATCTTTTACTTCCGTTTATATTTTTAAGTGTTCTTTCACTTCCTTTCTTCCTTTTTTATTACATTATTATGTAGTCCTTCTGCTCTATTTTTAGTACAGTTTTACTTTCTTGTAATCATTTCCATTATGATTTATTAATTGGACCATAGATCAGTAAGAAGCATATTTATTTACAAACATAGAATTTTTCTCAGTTATATTTTTGTTACTGACTAGGTTAATTGAATTACAGTCAATGAAATAGTATATCATCTGTATAACTTTAAACCTCTGGCAGTTGTTTTGGGGCCAGGTAGATCAATTTTTGTAAATTGTTCACGTGTTTTTGAAAGACTGTGGTTTGCAGTTTGTAGAGTGTGCTATTTAAATATTTTATGGTTTTCTTTTTTTTTTGGTCTTTATTCTACTAGGTACTGAGGAAGATTTGTTAAAAAAAATTCATCCTTATTGTAGATGTGTTGAGCTTCCCTTACAGTTATGTAAAATTTTGCTTTATATATTTTGTGGTTATGTAAATAGGAACATATACATTTTAAATTGTTATATTTTCTGATATATTAAAACTTTTTATTTTTATGAATAAAATTTTTCTCTAGATCTTTCAGTAGAATGTTGTATAGAAATGGTGAGAATGGACATCCTTCTCTTGTTCATGATCTTAGGGGGAAGGCATTTAGTCTTTCAACATTAATTATGATATTAGCTGTTTGATTTTTGTGGATGGTGTTTATGAGGTTGAGAAAGTTTCCCTTTATTTCTGATTTATTGAGTGTTTTTATTATGAAAGGATGTTGGATTTTGTCAAATGATTTTCCTGTGTCTTTTGAGATGATTGTGTAGTTTTTGTGTTTTATTACCTTACTTAGTTGTTACACATTAATTGATTTTAATATGTTAAACCATCTTGCATTCCTCAGATAAATACCACTTTATCATGTTATATAATCTTTTTTTAAAAATCAGCTTTATTGAGGTATAATTATATACAAAGAACAGCACATATTATTGTATACAGTCTGATGAATTTGGACATAGGCACATACCCATGATGCCATAACCACAATCAAGGTAACAGACATATCTAACACTTTCTAGAGTTTCTTGTATCCCTTTGTTTTCTCTGAGAGATTCGTGTGTAAGAACACTTAATATGAAGTCTACCTCTTAACAAATTTTGCAGTGCATGATACCATATTGTTAACTATAGGCACTTACTTATGTTATAAGTATTAATAGAGATCTAGAATTTATTCATCTAACATAACTGAAATGTTATACTCTTTCAATAACAACTCCAAGTTTTCCCTGTACCTCCAGCCCATGGCAACCAGTGTTGGATTCTCTGTGTCTATGAGTTTGACTATTTTAGATACTTCATACAAGTATTCTTCATGCAGTATTTTTCCTGTGAATGGCTTCTTTCATTTAGCGTAACTAATCTCCTCTGGGTTCATCATGTTGTTGCAAATGACAGAATTTCCTTCTTTCTAAAGGCTGAATAATATTCCATTGTATGTATATACCACATTTCCTTTTCATCCGTTGATGAAAATTTGGGTTGTTTCTATATCTTGGTTATGAATTGTGCTGAAACGAACCTAGAAAGTGCAGATATCTCTTTGAGATTCTGATGTCAATTCTTTTGGATATATTCCCAGGAGTAGGATTGGTAGATTACATGGTAGTTCTATTTTTAATGCTTTAAGAAATCTCCATACTGTTTTCCATAGCTGCTGCACTGGTTTACATTCCAACTAACAGTGTATTAGAGTACAATTTCTGCATAACCTTGCCAACACTTATCTTTTGTTTCTTTTTTTTTTTTAATGATAGCCATTCTAACAGGTGTGAAGTAACAACTCACTGTAGTTTTGATTTGCATTTTATAAAATCCTCTTTATATGTTGCTGCATTCAATTTGGTGGTGTTTTGTTGAGGATTTTTGCATCTATATTCATAATGATATATTGATCTGTAGTTTTCTTTTCTTGTGATATATTTGTCTGGTTTTGTTATTAAGGTAATACTGGTCTCATAGAATGAGTTGCGAAGTGTTCTCTCCTGTTCCTTTTCTTTTTTTTTTTGGAAGGGTGTGTGAAGGATTGGTGTTAATCCTTCTTTAGTTGTTTGGTAATATTCATCATTGAATCCATTTGGTCCTTGACGTGTGTGTGTGTGTGTGTGTGTGTGTGTGTGTGTTGGGGAGGGGAGATTTTTGATCACTAATTAAATCTTTTTACTTGTGATATGCTTATCCAGATTTTCTTTTCTCCTTCAATCTGTTTTAGTAGTTTTGTGTCTTTCTGGGAATTTGTCCATTTCATCGAGGTTACCTAATTTGTTGGTATATAATTGTTTATAGTATTTTTTTGGAGATCTTTTTATTTCTGTAAGATCAGTCCTGATGTCCTTGCTTCCACTCTTGATTTTATTCCATTGAATCTTTTCTTTTTTTGTCAGTCTAGTTAAACATGTGTCAATTTTGTGGATTGATCTTTTTTTTTTTTTGATAGAGTCTCACTCTGTTGCCCGGGCTAGAGTGTCGTGGCGTCAGCCTAACTCACAGCAACCTCAAACTCCTGGGCTCAAGTGATCCTCCTGCCTCAGCCTCCCGAGTAGCTGGGACTACAGGCATGTGCCACCGTGCCCAGCTAATTTTTCTATATATATTTTTAGTTGTTCATATAATTTCTTTCTTTTTTTAGTAGAGACGGGGTCTCGCTCTTGCTCAGGTTGGTCTCGAACTCCCGAGCTCAAATGATCCACCCGCCTCGGACTCCCAGAGTGCTAGGATTACAGGCGAGAGCCAACGCGCCTGGCCAATTGTGTTGATCTTTAAAACCAACTTTTGTTTTTTTATTTTTTTTTCTACTCTGTATTTCATTTATTTCCACTCCAGTCTTTTTTAGCTTTTAATTTTTTAAATTGACAAATAATACACATTATGTACATATTCATAGGGTACATGATGATGTTTTGATATATATAATGTATGGTGATCAGATCAGGGTAATTAGTATATCCATCTTCTCAAACATTTATTGTTTGTGTTGGGAACATTCAGTACCCTTATTGTATTAATAGCTATTTGAAACTATATAGTATACTGTCATTCTGCTTGTTTTCAGTTAGTTTGCCCTTCTTTTTTCTAGTCTTAAGGTGTGAGATTAGGTTATTGATTTGAGATTTTTCTTCATTTTTAAATGCATGTGTTTATAGATAGTAATTTCCTTCTAAGGCCTGCTTTTGCTGCATCCTATAATTTTTGGTATGTTGTCTTTTTGTTATTTATTTAGCAATATTTTGTAGTTTTCCTTGTGATTTATTTTTGGGCCCATTAATTATTTAGTAGTGTGTTGTTTAATTTACACACTTTTTTGTGAAATTCCAAAATTTACTTTGATTATTGATTTTTAATTTCATTTTTTGTGCCCAGAGAATATACTTTGTATGGTTTAAATTTTTTTAAACTTGTTGAAATTTGTTTCATGATCTAACATATGGCCTAAGGTGGAAAATATTCCATATATACTTGCAACAAATGTGTATTGTGCTGCTAGTGGGTGGAATGTTCTATAGATATTCGGTTAGGTCTAGTTGGTTTATAGTGTTGTTCAAATCTTCTATTTCCTTGTTGATCTTCTGCTTTGTTCTGTATTGAATGTGGGGTATTAAAGCCTCCAATTATTATTATTGAATTGTCTATTTTTCCTTCAATTCTGTCAGGTTTTGCTTCATGTATTTTGGGGGCTCTGATGTTCACTGATTATATGTTTTTAAACATATTCTGATATGTTTAATGATATACATACTGTTATGTCTTGCTGATGGTTTGATCTTTTATTGTTATAAAATGTCCTTCTTTGTTTCTAATAACAATTTTTGCTTAAAGTCTATTTTGTCTAATATTAGCAAAGCCACTCCAGCTTTCCTTTACTTACTGTTTGCATGGTTTATCTTTCTTTGTTCTTTTACTTTTAACCTATTGTGTCTTTGAAATGTGTGTGATAGACAGTTATGGCTGAATCGTGCTTTTTAAATTTATTCTACCAGTCTCTTCCTTTTCATTGGTAAGTTTAATCCACTTACACTTAATGCAATTACTGATAATGTATGATGTACATCTAGAATTTTGATATTTGTTTTCTACATATTGTGTCTTTTTTGTTTCTCTATTTCTCCATTTTTGCTTTGAGTTAAATTGATATGTTGTAGTATATCATTTTAATTCCCTTGTTTCTGTTAAAATATTAAATTGTTAAATAATTCAAGTATACATATTTGAATTACAATACATGATATAAATATATATATATGAATTATTTTAGTAGTGGTTGTCCTGGGAATTACAATTAACATCTTTACCTAAAACAGTATAGTTCATATTAATAATGACTTAATTTCAATTGCATATAAACCTTGACCCAATATAGTTTCATTTCTTCACTGCTCCTTTGTGCTATTATTGTCATAGAAATTATATCTTTATTTATTATAATTCCTTCAACACAGTTTCATAACAAGTGCTTTATGTAGTTGTCTTTTATTTATTTTTTATTTTTTCTAAAAGTCTGGGGAGATATACAATTGTCTTTTAAATCAGATTGGAGAAGAAAAGATTTATGAACGATAATATATTTATGTCTTTCATATTTCAAAGTATATTTACTTTGACTGATGCTTTTTATTTTTTCATATGGATTTGAGTTACTATGTAGTGTTCTTTTATTTCAGCCTGAAAGATTTCTTTTAGTATTTCTTGTAGGATTGCTCTGCTACTGATGGATTGTCACAGTTTTTGTTTATCTATCTGGGAATGTCTTAATTTCTCATTTTTTTTTTGAAGGATAGCTTTGGGGGATATAGAATTCTTGGTTGAAAGTCTATTTCTTTCAGTACTTTGAATAAGGTGTCCCACTGCTTTCTGGCTCCATGATTTCTGATAAGAAGTCATCAATGTGTGAATTAGCTGAACATAATTTAAAAAATATTCTTTTTTCCCCTTTTTTAATCTCCTCTCCTTCTGTTATGCTTAGTACTTATATGTTGGTATGCCTGATGGTTTCCCACAAGTCTCTGAGGCTCTGTTCATTTTTGTTTATTTTTTTTCTTTCTGTTTCTAGGAATGGATAATTACAATCAGCCTAAGGTTAAGTGTGCTGCTTTTTTCTTTTGCTATTTCAAATCTGCTGTTGTGCTCCCCTGGTGAATTTTCATTGCAATTTTCTTTTCAACTCTAAAGTTTCTCTTTGGTTCTTTTTTATAATTTCTATCTCTTCATTAATATTCTCTATTTGGTGAGACATTTTCTCCTACTTCCTTTTAATTCTTTAGACATGGTTACTTCTATTTCTTTGATAATATTTGTAAGAGTTGATCGAAAATCTATGTCTAGTAGATCCAATATCTGGGCATACTAAGTCAATTTCTATTGACTGTTTTTTTCATGTGTATGGGCCATACTTTTCTGTTTCTTTGCATATCTCATAATTTTTTGTTTAAAACTGAATGTTTAAAATAATACCAAGTGGCAACTTTGGAAATTACACCCCGTTTCATCCTTAGGGTTAGTTGTTAATGCTGTTGCTTTTGTTATTGCTGTTTGTTTGTTTAGTGACTTTCCTGGACTAATATTTACAAAGTCTGTATTCTTTGTTGTGTGCAGCCACTGAAATCTCTGTTCTGTTAACTTATTGATCAGGTAATGATTCAATTGTTGTTTCCTTATATGCCTTGAACCAATAAATACACTAGTCTTGGCTGAGCGCCTCTGTCTGCACATTGGAACATGTTTTCAATGCAACAGTAGGCATTTCAGAAATCTGCCTTCACCTTCCCTACCTGCTTGCACAGAGCCTCAGGATCTGTCAGGGGTAAGAGATTAGGGCCTTGTCAGGTCTTCCAGGACCACTAAAATCTCTGTTCTGTTAACTCGTTGATCAGGCAATGGAAGGCAGATGAGACTAGGGCAAGTTGGGCTCTGCCTTACTTCTCTACAGTAGCCATATAACCCTTGAGGCAGTGAAAATAATATCACAGGTTTTCCAGGTTCAGCAAATACCCTACGAGGAAAATTAGCTTCGGAGCTCAGTTTCCACTCTGGGTACCTGCCTTCACCTAGATTTAGGCCTGGCAATTGCTTCTCATCTTTTCTTCTCTTCCAGGCCCTTAAAATGATGTAAAAACATATAAATGTATTCAGCATTTAGAGTTGTTTTCAGCTGGAGTGATGGTCCAGAAACAACCAGCCTGAGTTCCAGAAATGGAAATCACAAAAAATTTTTTCCTTTGCCTGGACTTTGGAGGGCTATCACTTTGCATGGGATTCCCAGGAGCTTAACTACCCTAAATGAACGATTTGTTTGGAGATGGTAAGTATTAGGCTCTTGTTTTGCAGATCTCAACAGCGTATATATGCAGATAGGATAGATAACACTATATAAAGTTTAAGTGATTGCACCTCTTGGTTTTATACCATCAATTTCCAGAAGGGCCACTTTGTCTTTCTAGGTGATTGGAGAAGACCATGGTGCCACTCTCCTTCTAGCTGGGGCAGAGATTATCTGCGTTTCCATAAGGTTAATCACAATTATTCATTCTAGCCTGCATCTACTCCTCCTGTTATTGGACCCTGCGTTGTTTCTGCAGTTTTTCTCTGACACTTCCTTTCAAAATTGGTTCTGTCAGTTTGGCTGTGTTCAGGCTCTGCATGTGCAGGTATCGGGGGACCCACCGTCTTGTGGAGTTTGGTCACCTTGCATCAGCCTTCAGTTTGAGAACCACTCTCTCACCTCTCACTAGTTTTGCTTTCAAGATCCTGAAATCTGAGCTAGTGATGCATGTTGACCAACTCTGATAATATATTTTTTCTTTTATTAATATTGTCTATTAAGCATCCCTGTCTTCTTTTATGGAGGAATGTAAGAAAGGAGCAACTAACCTTCCACTTCTTTCCTAAACAGTTCAAAAGCTACAGAAGCTGTGACCTCCAGTGAAGGTTTCAAACTAACCTAAACCATATTATTTTTCCCCATTGCTTGAAATGTTGGTGTGATCTGGGCATGATGCCAGATTTCTTCTACCATAGTTTATGAAGACCATTCATACTTAAACAGATTTGTATCTGAAACAGAAAAGCCAGTTATTTAACATTATAGTTGTTTTGTCTCAGTGCCATTTTTTTTTGTGTCTGTGTGTGTGACAGAGTCTTGCTCTTGTCGCCCGAGCGACATGGCGTCAGCCTGGCTCACAGCAACTTCAAACTCCTGGGCTTAAGCAATCCTCCTGCCTCAGCCTCCTGACTAGCTGGGACTACCGGTGTCTGCCACCACACCCAGCTAATTTTTTTCTATTTTTAGTAGAGACAGGGTCTTATTCTTGCTCAGGCTGGTCTCGAACTCCTGACCTCAAGTGATCCTCCTGCCTTGGCCTACCAGAGTGCCAGAGCCACCGCACCTGGCCACAGTGCCATTTTTTAATTTAGTAAAATAGACCTTCCTGCAAATAGTGAAGCTTACAAATGTCTCAAAGACATTTAATCCAAATAATATTCTATTTTACTTGGCCTAGATCATGTAAAAGCAGAGGTTTTAAAAAGAAATGATGTTATGTACACTTTGGCAAGGAAAGTTTCATGAATCTATTTAATATCTGCCTCAAACAGAGAAACATTTTTAAAGCTCTGTCTTTAAACACAGATTTTTCTTTGAATCTAATTTGTTTGTATAAATCTCAGTGATCAGAGCAGGAGTGTCACTAAGGAGAAAGATTTTAGTATACATTTAAAAAGCATTAGTTAAGAATTTATGAATCAGCATTGGTACTCAACTATTTTTTCTGTAAGTAGACCTTTTTCAGTACTTTCAAATATACAATATGCATTTATTGCTTAATATTTTAAAGACTGTTTTTTCATAGTAAGAGGAAGTATGCCTTTTTAATCCAGATTGTCTGGTATAACTTGACCCTTTTATCTCGCCCCAACATATGTGTACCTTGGAGAAGTCACTCAGTTTTCTCATGTCTTGGTTCCTTAGCTACAAATTGGGTTTAATAACAGTAATCCTTTTCATAGAGTTGTTGTACTAAGTAAGCTAGTATATGTAATAAAGCATTTAAAACAGCTCTTGGTGCATCGTAAGCTCCAAGAGTTACCAGTTATTAGCAATAAGAGCATTTTATTAACCTTATTGTTTTATAGAAGCAAGTTGTTATTACTGTGACAAAAGTCACTTTAAAAAATATGTTGTGTTCCCAGAGTCATAGGTCTCAACATTTTTGTTGTAATGACATCTCTGTCATTTACCACTCATTCAAACCTAGGTAAGCTACTCAACTTCTCAAAGAAGTTAAAGAAGCTCAATGTGTTAGCTTCTTTATTCACAAGAATGGATGTCACAGTAGAGCCCACTTGCAAGGGTGCTCTGAGGACCATGCGAGCAAACGTATGTCAGGTACCCTGACGAGTGTGTGGTGTGCAGTAGGCATCCTTGCAAATGTCAACCACCCCACACCTTTGTCATCATCCTCATGAAAGTTCATACGTCTCCTTTCATCTGAATTTTATCTCACTCTGACCTGTTTGAGTATTAAACAGAACTCAACGATACATCTTATGTTTTATTTTCAACCCTGTAAATAGTTTGTACCTGTGAAATGAGTTAATAGAACATTTTAGTAAAAGTAGCTTTATATTTCTTTCAGTTTGCTGAAGTCAAAGGTAAGTTTTGAAAGTTTTTGGTTAATTTCCCTTCTGATTTTCAGGATTGGGTCTCTAACATGCTAAAAGAATCCTAAGAACCCTGTCTATCCTAAGGCATAGGGAGAAAGATTTCAGTGTTTAGAGTAATATAATAATGCTACCCAGCTTTCATGCATTATGCAAAGTCTTTCAAAATGTTACCTCATTCACTTCTCACAGCAACTCTATAGGGTGGGTTCTGTATTATAATTTATCAATGAATAAACTCAATCAGAGAATGGTTAAACAAATCAAGTAATTTGTTCAAGATGGTACCACTATTAAGAGGTGGAGCCACGGAAATTGAACCCAGGAAGCCTGGTTCTCAGAGACTCTTACACATAATGCTGTGATGTGGAAGGAGAAGGATTTGTAACGGGGTAATGCAGTCTTCTCTGACCAGGGCTTTCTCTCTGCGGGTTTTCTTTTTTCTTATGACATTATAATCAGAGAGACCTAAAGCAGGGGCAGACACCAAATGATATTTTGTAAAACATACAGTTTTATAGAGGACGTTTTATAGAGCTCACGTTTATTTGTATGTCCATCAACATCTCTTCATTCAGATTTTTCCAAATATTCATAAACTCTTTATACAACTATAAATAAAACCTTATTAATGTAACCCATTAACATTTCCTAATATTTAAACATAGATGGTCTGTTACTCTTTGGAGTTTAAGTGGCAGTGCAAGGACCCTGCAGCTTGAGTCAGAAACTGACTCCGAATGGCGAATGTTCCTGAGGACATCATTCAGGGCCTCCGATGTATCTGCTAATGAGTCTGGCTATCTCTTCTCCAACCAAACAGGCTTATCAGAAAACCCCAAACTTCCCAAAGTGCAAAAACTACCAGAAACTCCAAACAAGTACCTGGTTTAAAAATAGATCCAGATAAGGATATGGGTGTTGAAATAGATACAGATCAGGGTTTCCCAACCGTAGCACTACTGATATTTTGCATAGCATAATCCTTTGTTGTGCAAGGCTGTCTTGTGCATCGTAGCATATTTAGCAGCATTCCTGGCCTCTGCCCATGAGATGTCAGTAGCTCCCTTTCCCCAGTTATCACAGCCAGAAATGTCTCTGGACATTGCCGAACCCGGAGAAGGAAAGCTCTTTGCTTGAAAACCACTGATATACATATGCCATAATCCAAATTTGTGCTGCTGTATGGAGAATCAGACCCATCAGACTCAAGTAGAAACGTTTTTTTTTTTTTTTTTAGAGACAGGGTCTTACTCTGTGACCCAGGCTGGAGTGCAGTGGTGAGATCATAGCTCACTATAACCTCAAACTCCTTGGCTTAAGCGATTCTTCTGCCTCAGCCTCCTGAATAGCTGAGAACATAGGTGTGCCACTATGGCCGATTAATTTTTTTGCAGAAATGGGGTCTTGCTATTTGCCCAGGCTGGTCTCAAATTTCTGGCCTCAAGTGATCCTCCCACCTTGGCCTCCCAAAGTGCTGGGATTAAAGGTGTGAGGTATTGCACCTGGCTTCCAAGTAGAAACTTTTTAAAAAGCTTCTCTTACCTTGATATTGCTGATAGAAAGGGGGACCAGAGGGGTCCTGCTTCTCAGTACAAAGCTGGAGGCCATTAGAGAGGCCCAAATGACACCAGGTGTAGTTGAGAGCAGGCTGCACTCAGATTTGTAGATATGCTCTTCTCTGGTTGTTTTGGGATGAACAGGGATTGCTTTTGGTGAGAAATTGCAAAGAAAGATATAAACCTTTTATGTTAAATGTTCACATCAGCAATGTGAGGAGAGTGTGATTTTGTGGATCAGTGATTCACATAAACATTCCAATAGCCCTGCTTGCATTTTGGGACAGGCAGACTCCACCTCATTGTTGAACTGAGCTATACACAAATTTCGCTCAAGGTCTTATCCTTATGTAAATAGAATATAAAATGGTGGGGGAAAGTCGCGTCTTTTAAACCCCTCCTGTACCCTTCTCACGTGGGTTGTTTCCAGTACTTTGCAATTATTAATTAAGCTGCTACAAACATCCATGTACAGGTTTTTGTGTGAACATAAGTTTTTATTTCTCTGGGATAAATAACTGGAAATGGGGTTGTGGAGTTTTATAGTTGTTATGTTTAGCTATAAAAGAAACTGCCAAACTGTTGTCCCAAGTGGCTATGCCACTTTGTATTTCCATTAGTCATGTATGAGAGTTTTAGTGCTTTGCATCCTCACCAGCATTTGGTATTGTTAATGGCTTTAAATTAATTTAACTAATTAATTAATATTTAGCTATTTTAATAGGTGCTTAGTGATATCTCACTGTAGTTTTAAGTAATTATTCATAATGAATAATGATGATGTGCATTTATTCATGTGCTTATTTTCCGATTTGTATATCTATTTTGCTAAAGTGTCTTGAAATCTTTTGCCTTTTTTCCCCCTGGATTATTAATTTTCTTATTGCTGAGATTTGAGATTTCTTTATTCTTCACACAAGTCCTTTGTCAGTAATGAGATTTGTAAATATTTTCTCCCAGTCTGTGGCTTTCATTTCACTCTCTTCACAGTGTCTTTCAAAGACGGAAAATATTTTAATTTTGATGAAATCCCTTTCGTCAACTTTTTTTTTAGAACAGCTTATGTTTTTGGTTTCGTGTCTAAGAAATCTTTGCCTAATTCCAGGTCACAAGAATTTTCTCCTTATGTTTTTTTCTAAAAGTTTTATACTTTATGTTTTGCATTTAGGTCTGTGGTCCATTTGCGTTAATTTTTGTATCAGGTATGTGCTATGTGTTGAAGTTCTTTTTTTTTTTTTTTTTTTTGCATATGGAGGTTTCAGCACCATTTGTTCAAAAATCTATTTTTGTTCCTTCAAATCTCCATTGTGTTTTTGTAAAAAAATCATTGCCTATATTTTTGGGAATCTATTTATGGATTTCCTACTCTGTTCCATTATTATATATGTCTGTCCTTTCACCAGTACTACAGTTCTCATTACTGTAAATCTTGAAATTATACAATATGAATTCTCCAATTTGGTTCTTCTTTTTCAAAATTGTTTTGGCTATTCTAGTTCCTTTGCCTTTCCATATAAATTTTAGAATAAGTTTGCCAATATCTATACAAAATCCTGCTGGGATTTTGTTTGGGATTGCCTTAAATTTATAGACAAATTTTGGGAGAATTAGCTACTCAATAATATTGATTAAACAGTCTACAGACATCGTATATTTCTCCATTTGTTTAGATCTTTTTGACTTTTTCATCAGTGTTTAACATTTTTCAGCATGCCTAACCTGCACATATTTTGTTATATTTATATGTATTTCATTTATATGTATTTTTGATGCTGTTTTAAATGATACTTTTCCCTTCTGAATTTTTATTTCCACTTGTTTGTTGCTAGTATATACAAATACAATTAATTTTTTTTATATTGACTTCATAGCTTGCAAACTTGCTAAACTCATTTACTAGTTTTAAGAGTTTCTTAACAGATTATTTTAGATTTTCTATGTAGACAGTCATGTCTCCTATAAATAGAAGTAATTTTATTTGTTCCTTTCCAATCTGCAGGACATTTATTATTATTATTATTATTTTGCATTATGGCATTAGCTATGACTCTAAATATGATATTGAACAGAAGGAGTGAATGCAGACATCCTTGCCTCATTATTGATCTTATGGGAAAGACTTCAGTCTTTTATTAGTAAATATAGTATATAGGGTTTTTTTTGTTTTTTTTTTTGTAGCTGCTCATTATCAGGGGCAAAGCATTCATTCTTTCACCATTTAGTATGATGTAGGATGTAGAGATTTTTCAGATGTTCTTGATTAGGCTGATAACATTTGTATTCCTAGTTTGCTAAAGGTTCATATCAGTGGCTGTTGAATTTTGTAAAATGCTTTCCTTTTTGCATCTATATCATCATGTAGTATTTCTTGTGTTGATAATGTGAACTACGTTAATTGATATTTTACTATTTAATTAGCCTTAAACTACTGGGAAAATACCACTTGGTCATGATACATTATCTTTTTAACAGGTTGCACATTTGCAAGATACTATTGCTAATATTTCATTGAAAATTTTTGTGTCCATATTCATGAATGATATTTTTCTATAGTTTTTATTTCTTGTAATTTCTATGTCTGGTTTTGCTGTTGGTAATGCTGATCTCATAAAATGAGTTGAGAAGTGTTTCCTTCTTTTCTATTTCCTGGAAAAAGATTATATAAAATAGATATTTTTTGTTCTTTGAATGTTTGGCAGAATTTGCCAACCAAATTCTCTGGGCATGGAGTTTTCTTGTGGGAAGGTTTGTAAGTAAAAATTTAATTTCTTTAATGAATATGTGATTATTCATTTTATCTATTTCTTCTTGAGTCAGTTTTGGTGGTTTCTGTCATTCAAAGAATTATCATATTTTATCTACCTTTTTATATTTATGTGCATAGATTAATTTGTAGTGTTCTTTTTGATCTTTTGGGTGTTGTATTTTTAAAAATATTCTATTTTATCTTATTATTGAGTTTTTCACTACAGGTCGTGTGTGTGTGTGTGTGCACACATTGTATGCACTTGTGCCCTAGGGATTGCAATATACCTATGAAACTATTGGTAAGTCTTCTTAGAGTTAATATTTTGCCACTTCAGGCAAAGTTTAGAAACCTTCTCTTCAACCTTTTTCTTTTATGTTATTATATAATAATTGGCATATGTTTTAATCTAAATAAACTGAAAAGCCACCCCAGAAAATGCTATAATTTTTGTTTCTGATGGCTACATATATTAAAAGAACTTAAGAGGAGAAAAGTAATTTTTAAAAATATTTACTCAGGTATATACCCACTTGTGTTGCTCTGCCTTCATTATCGAACTTCCTAATATTTCCCTGGTATCATTTTCCTTGAACTGGAAAAACTTCTATCATTTATTTTAGAGCAAATCTACTGGCAACAAACTTCTTAATTTTCTTTCATTTGAGAATATATTTATTGTGCTCTCATCCCTGAAGGATATTTTCATAAAATTGAGGGTTGACAGTTATTTTCTTTCAGCACTTTGAGGATGTTGTTCTACCGTCTTTTGGCCTTCCTAGTTTTTGATGAGAAATACATGGTCATTCAATTGTTATTTCCCATATATAATGTGTCTTTTTTTATGTGTCATTTTATGGCTTTTCTTAATCTTTGGTTTTCAGCAATTTTCTTCTTCCATGTCTGGGTTTCCTTTGAGTTTTCCAGTGTGTAGCTTGCCAAACTACTCAAATGTGTCGTTTTATGCCTTTCTTCAAATTTGGGAAGTTTTCAGTGTTATTTCTCCAGGTATTTTTCCCTTGCTAATTGTTTCTTCTCTTCCTCTGCAATACCAATGACATGAATATTAGACCATTTAATATTGTCTCAAAAGTTCCTAAGGCCCTATTAATTTATTTTCAACCTCTATTTCTCTGTTGTTCAGATTGGATAATCCCTTTCTTATCCATTCTTCCCCCTCTCACCTCCATTCTGCTATTGAGCCCATCCACTGATATTTTTGTTTCTGATATTATAATTTTGGGTTCTAAAGTTTTTATGTGGTTTATTTTTATAGTTTCTATTTCTCAGCTGAAAGCTTCTATGTTTGCATTCATTTTAAGAGTTTTCACCTTTACCTTTACACAGTGGAGTTATAATGGCTGTTTTATTGTGTTCTTCTGATAATTTCAATATCTGAGTCATCTCAGGACTGCTATCTCTTTTTTTTTTTTGAGACAGAGTGTCGCTTTTGTTGCCCTGGCTAGAGTGAGTGCCATGGCGTCAGCCTAGCTCACAGCAACCTCAAACTCCTGGGCTTAAGCAATCCTACTGCATCAGCCTCCCGAGTAGCTGGGACTACAGGCATGCACCACCATGCCCAGCTAATTTTTTCTATATATATTTTAGTTGGCCAGATAATTTCTTTCTATTTTTAGTAGAGACGGGGTCTCGCTCTTGCTCAGGCTGGTCTCGAACTCCTGACCTTGAGTGATCCACCCGCCTCGGCCTCCCAGAGTGCTAGGATTACAGGCGTGAGCCACCGCGCCTGGCCAGGACTGCTATCTCTTGATTGTCTTTTCCCTTGATAATTGGGCACATTTTCCTAGATTTTGATATTTTGAGAAGTTTTAGATTGTTTCCTAAACATTTTGGCTATTACGTCATGAAACACTGAGTCCTGTTAAAATTCTCTGGTGAAAGTTGATCAGTTTTAAAAGACAATTAGGAAAAACTTACTTATTGGGTACAATGAACACTATTCTGGTGATGGGCACATCAAAAGCCCTGACTTAAGCATTATAAAAGGTATCCATGTAACGTAAACATTTGTACCCCTTAATATTTGGGAAAAAAAAGACAATTGGAGTTTCTCTGGTTGTAAGACAAGATAGAAGAGACAAACTTTTCCCTAGTGCTTTCATCAAGTGCAGCTAAAAATTCTGAACATTATACATGAAGCAAACATAGAAGACTTTGAAAAATAGAGAGAAAACAGACAGGCTACGGACCTATGTCTTGAAGAAAACCTTGCAGAGTTCCCTGTGTTGTTTTGTTCTTGTTGCTGTTGATGCATATGCCCTGGACTGGGTGCTGAAAAAGGAGGCAATCTGGAAATATCAATGGACATAGACAAAGTAATTCCCAAAGAAAATTTATTCTGTCTAGCTAAAGGACCAGGAAAGTGGAAGTCTAGAATGAAGCATTTTAGACACTAACTACCCTAATGCAATCACTACGATGCAGCATAAACAGTGACTACATCCCCTTCAACACATGGGGCATGAGGAAGCCAGACGTCCACCCTCATCTGGCTGTAGTGAACCCCTTTCCTCCCCTATAGTGGCAGTAGAGAACACATGGGGAACTTGGGCTTCCGTCCTCACTTGGGAGTAATGAGAAGGTTCCTTCTCTCTCCTCTCCCTCACTGACCTATGTCAGAAAAGGACTGCTAAACCAGCATATTTAAATACGATCTAAAGTCTCATAACAATGCTCAAAATGTGAAGAATATAATCAAAATCACTCATCATAAGAGTCAGGAAAATCTTAACTTGAATGAGAAAAGACAATTAAACCAATGCCAATGCTGAGATGATAGATAGAGACGTTAGCATTATCAATATCTGAGAGGAAATTTAAAGCATTCATCATAAAAAAAAATTAAGTAAGCAATTTCAAACATACTTGAAACAAATGGAAAAAATAGAAAGTCTTAGTGAAGAAATAGAAGATATAAATAAGGATCTATTTTTCTGGTCCTTTGGCAAGGAAAAGAGGGTATCTTTTGAAGTTCTTGTTCTCTGTGCCTGCTGTGCAGTGGTCACCCTTGGGTCAAAGGAGGGAGACAAAGGAGGGAAAAAAATGAGAAAACTCACTGCTATCCTGGTCATTCTTAAAGTTTTGGTTTCTCTTCCTATTCTGCCTCCTACTGTTTAATTTTTAGGGCTCTCAGGTGGTTGCTTTTTGTACCTTGTCCAGAGTTCTTATCAGGCTACAGTAGACTCACTCTTTCTCGGCCGGCATGGAAATAGGACAATATTCTGAAGCCAGGATGGTTGCCTACCCACCCTAGGTTTGAAGTAGTTAAAAGATCTTTGGAAGATTACTAGGGACAAATATTATCAATGGAATTTGGATGATAAAGCTTTGACTGCTGTAGAATTGATCAAATAGATTAAAAAGGAGAGACAAAACGAGAGGGAAAGAGCCAGAAATTACTGGTTACAACAAAAGTGCTTTAGTGAAAATTGTGTCACTAATGGGACTGGGGGAGAAGAGTCAGACCCGCATGAAGCTGAAGCAAGTATTTAGAAAAGAAAGGAAAATGTGTCCACTTTGTACCTTGCCAGGTTGCACATTATTGCTAGCTGGGAGGAATAAAAATTACTTCTGCAGAGGCAATCACCCTGCCTAATTTGTCCCGTTTATCCCAGCTTGGATGAATTTAAATCCAGTGATGCTGATGGGAACTGGGAGAAGGATGTGTCCACCCATTGAGGTGGTGAAAGAAAAGATGATTGACTTGAATTCCACTGGGGAATCCAAGGCTATATGCTATGTCGAAATTGCATAGTCTTGGAGTGATGGGACTATTGGATACTGGTGAACAACATACTAAAATACCTGCTATATAATGGGAGGAAATATCAGAGACCAAAAACAAGCCTTTAGAGATATGGTATTATTGTGATGTTAAGTACTAGGGTTATGGTGAAACCAATGTTTGGAAAGTGAAAAATAAGCAAAACAAAATGAAAACCCAAATTTGCAAAACCTGCAGTGTCTTGACTTGTACTTGAGTGCATAGTTGGAATAAATGTAATTGTGAATGGAGGGCTTTGCCATTGCTGGTGGTTCTACCCTTTGCCCGATTTTAATTAGTAATGTTAATTAGGAATTTTTAGAATTGCTCAAACTTTCCTCCATAATGAATATTAAGCAATATCAAATCTCAGGAAGATAACAAGAAATTTCAGGTTTAATTTAAATATATTATAAAACTGGTAGGAATGTAGATTGGTACAGCCATTATGGAAAAAAGTGTGGAGGTTCCTAAGGAAATTAAAAATAGAACTACCATATGACCCAGCAATCGCTCTTCTGGGCATATACCCAAAGGAAATGAAATCACCACTTCATCTGCACTCCTGTGTTCACTGCAGCATTATTCACAATGGCCAAGATATGGAAACAGTACTCAGGATACCATTTTAATTCCTCCAAATTTGATGCAATATATTCTTAAGGGCACAGTGAGCTGGGCAGTGACTTTATGTCATATGGCTACCAAGGTCTGACCATAAAGGGCTACCTCACTGCCTAGGAGTAGAAGTAGTCCCATCATTCATAACCATTTTAACACAACTCTTCTTTCCTGGGCAGGGGCAAAAGAGAAAACTCTGGCAAGGTTATGTCTGCTGCCTGCCCTGTGGTTGGGCAGAGACTCTCACCCAGGGAGGCTGAAACTGGGTAATAAACAAAAACAAATGAAAATCGTGGGAGATGGAAAGGAAGTATATAATTGGCCACAATGCCAGGAAATGGAAACATCATTCTTTTCTTGAGACAACATCTTCAGAGCAAGAGAATAATGCTTTTAGCCATCTCAAATGTGATATTGAATCTTGGCCAATGCTAGGCAAAGCCCCTAGATTTGTTTTCCCCTGAGAAGGAGAACTGGAATGGATCCATACTATAAGATTTACCCAAAGACTGTACTTGGGAAATTTACAGAAAAGATACTAATCTGCATCCCTTGATGACTCTCTTGAATATGAGCAGGTTGCAATTGCCATTTGCGTTGTGTTTATGTTGGTTGCGTTTATCATATTGATACTTTTATAGGTTTTAGAGGAAACCTATTTTTGAACTGGAGGATACATTGTGAATTTGGCCTTTGTAGCTGATACTATGCATTGCTGAGAATTGAGATGACAGGCTGTTCAAGCAGCTGTGTATGATGAGAAATGTCTTGCTGAATTGCTGCCTGCCTTATATATCAGGGTCTACTTTGCTCATTTGACAGTACCAGATGCGAATGCAGATAGAGTGCTATTCGAACTCATCTTGCTGGGGCTGTGCCCCAGATGATGACTATTGGCTTGATATGCTTATTATACATCAATGATAATTCATCCCTGACACTTCAAAAAGGACAATTACGGGAAATATTATGGCTTACTCAAAATGAACTGTACCTTGGAGGCTCAACTAACACAATTCTTGAATTTCCCTCCAACCAAAAATACACAGTGGTAACATTTGTTGTGCCTTAGCCCATGTTGGCTGGAAGCTCCCCATTGTGATAGGAAAGACCTGTCCAGCCACATAAGGACATCCAGAGAGACTACTGTGGGCTTGGCAGTTGGTCCGGAAAGAAAATAAAAGCAATATGCAAACAAATGTTGCCAATTACTAAACTGATGGATAATCAGGCTTGCTAAGATCTCTGGGTGTAAGCATGTTGCTTACAGTAGAATCTGATGTTACAGGGCTGTGCTCAGGTATAAGAGAGGATCAAGCTAGAAGGATACATTTATGAGAACACTGTGGTCAGCCCCAAACTCTGCCAATGCTATCACTGGTAGGTGTGTTCTCTGTATCAGTTCCATCACACTCCCAGTGCCACAAGTTATTAATAAAAAGGTATTTGTATTCTCTGTGGTACAAATTGGTTGGGTTTTGGCAAATTAAGTATCATTGCTTACCATTCAGAATAGCAGGCCCTCACTCCAAACCTTCTGAATCAGAATCTGCATTTTAACAAGATCCCCAGGGGACTTGTATGTATGTTAAAATTTGAAAAACACTAGAATAGGCTTTATCTACCCTTCTCATGATACAAGATTGCCTCCATTTCTGTCTGTAGAGCTGAAGGAATAATTAGGGACTTTATCTGGCTTTGATATTTTCGCATGTATTATGTTGCACAAAAGAGATTTTTCAAAATCCAAGTATTTATCCAAAACCATCAGTTAAGTTTTGATTGATCCATTTGTACCCAAACGTGTCTATCTGTAGTGGCTGGGCAGTAGTTCTAGTAAGGACAGTGGGAGCTCATCTGAATCCACACGCTGCCCCCTCCGACCACACCTCTTCCATCCATTTTCATTTACAACTAAAGAAATTTTTTCTTTGTTTCTCATTGTTACTATATTTACCACTCTGATTCTACCTCTAGGAGGTATGTATATAAGTATAATCACAGAATTCTATAACTTAAGAAACCTTAAATATTATCAAGCATAATTTTCTAATTTTAGAAGAGCAAAAATGTGGTCCAGAAAGATTAGGGGATTTTGTAATCCATTTGATATAGTGTGTATGTTGACATTTAGAAAAAAAATGAATATATTATGCCAGAGGGAGCTGGCATTTAGTCTCTACTGGGTCTCATAAAATAGATTACCTTACAAAGTACACAAAAGAACTTATTTGAATATGGCTCCCATGATAAAACCACCCACCCTAAGCCACTGCTATCGCTTGAATACTTGTGCCCTCCAAAATTCATGTTGAAATTTAATCTCCAGTGTGGCAGTATTGAGAGATGGGGCCTTGAAGAAGTGATTGGGTCATAAGGAATCTGCCCTCATGAATGGATTAATGGGTTATCGTGGGAGTGGAACTAGTGATTTTATGAGAAGAGGAAGGGGGACCCGAGAGCTAGCATGTTAGCACACTAGCATGTTGGCATGTTAGCACGTGAGCACGCTCAGCCCCCTTGCCATGAAGAGAGTCCCCACCAGCAATAAGGGCCTCACCAGATGTGGCACCTAGACCTTGACCTTCTTAGCCTCCAAAATTGTAAGAAAGAAATTTATTTTCTTTATAAATTACCCAGGTTCAATTAATTTTTTATAAGGAACAGAAAATAGACTAAGACAGCCACTGAAACAGGATTCAGTATGGATTTGCTTCTGGATATTTTTTCTGAGACGAGAAAAGATATTTGGATAGGGAGAAGGAGGGAATTTCTTTGTGTTAGATTTTAAACTTGGGCATACAGACTTGTCTCATAATTTTTTTTCATGTTTCATGGGTACTTTGTATAACATAAAACGTCTGATTTATGATACGCTAGCAGGAATTATGTAAGCATCGTCGCCGAACACAGCCTTAGCTCCACTAACACACAAAAGGCTGGCTGGTGCTAGAGAGGACGGAGACTATATGCGCTGTGTGAACTGGGACTGTCTGTCTTGTTCATAGCGGTATCTTTCCTCTACCGTAGTGGCTTGACTTGAAAAGGTGGCCTTTTATTTGTATTTCATTGGTGTCTACTCTGAAGTAGTTTAAAATATAACTGAGAAGCTAAATCATGAAAATCTAGTATGTTCATAAGAAAACAAAATGAAAATTCAAACCATGTTGCAATAGTTTTTGATGCACTGCTGGAAAAGATTTATAGATATTGGCATAAAATCACAAGGAGAGAGATGAATGGGACCTGGAATGCTGTCGGGGAAAATAAACATTCGTGAAAAGGCTGAGATCTTGAATACAGGTGAGATATGGAAAGGCAAAGAAAGTGGAACAGAATTTCAAATGAAGGTAGCCGGGCATGGTGGTGCATGCCTGTAGTCCCAGTGAATCGGGAGGCTAAGGCAAGAGGATTGCTTGAGCCCAGGAGTTTGAGGTTGCTGTGAGCTAGGCTGATGCCATTGCACTCTAGCCAGAGTAAGACACTGTCTCTAAAAAAAAGAGAGAGAGAGAGAATTTCAAATAAATAAGCTTATATGAATGAAGCAATCACAGGAAAGCTGGGACACAGGACACACCATAGAATGACTTGGATGGAGGCAATTGTGTGTATAAGGATGTGAAGCTGACGATAAGGGCTGCTGAGATTGTGGTGCATCCTGCCTTCTGGGTTATGGATTTTAGACACATATATGTAGGCAACTGGGAGCCCTTGTTTAAGTGCAGGATGGTGCAATTAAATGTGTCTTAGAAAGATAAATATGTCAGTGGTACACAAGATGAATGAGTTAAAGAACTGTAGGCAAAGAGAATGTTAGGAGATAAAAGGAAAATAGCATCAGAACTGGGATGGTAGCAAATGGACCCCAAAGGGAAAATTGTATTCTAGAGACACAGCAAAGGAAGAATTGGCAGAACTTAATACTGAGTAGTTGGGAGGAATTCACCAATGCTTCATTCTTTCTGCCCATGACCTGGGACCTAGGATTTTCTTAAAGTTAAGAAAAATATTTACCATATATAAAGTTAATCAATAATATATTCTTTCCAGTGTAAAGAGGTTAATGCCTTTTTATTAAGTAATCTTTGACTATACATGGGAAGAATAATACCCTAAGCTCCTTCAGTTCTGTTGCTCAGGGTTACTTAATAAGGAAATTGCCCATTTAAAAAAAGTTTTTCTCAAGATATTTCTAGGCAGAGCTTGAAAAAGAATAACATGATGCAAGTTGTTTGATCTTTACATGCCTCAAATTGCTCTTTTGAAAAATAGGGATAACAATAAGTAGTACATCCTAGGGCTGGTGTGAGGATTAGGGAAGTCAATACATGTTAAGCATCAAACTTGGTGTCTCAGTAAGTGTTAGCTCCCCTCCTCCATCTCCTTCTTATTTTTTTTTTGAGACAGAGTCTCCCTCTCTTACCCTGGGTAGAGTGCAGTGGTATCATCGTAGCTCACTGCAACCTGCAACTCCTGGGCTCAAATGATCCTCTTGCTTCAGCCTCCCAAGTAGCTGGGACTATAGGTGTGTGCCATGATGCCTGGCTAATTTTTCTATTTTTTAGTAGAGATAAGGTCTTGAACTCCTGAGCTCAAGCAGTCCTCCTGTCTCAGCCTCCTAGAGTGCTAGGATTACAGGCGTGAGCCACCATTCTTGGCCCTCCTTCTTACTTTTAATGCATATTAAAGGGCCTTTTATTTAAATCCTGGAGCTGTTGCTGGATACCATAATTGCCATTTCCTCTCCAAACTATAGTTTGGTAAAACTGTAGTTTTGAAATGATTAAATATCAATACAGAAAATTATCCTTTGGTATTCCAACCAGACTGTGACCTTGGATCACCTAAAATTTACAGACCACATGAAGGAAATTATATTCTTTTTTTATATACCACTGATCATGTTTTCCTCCATCTAATATTCTATATCTTTGCCTTCTGTGGTAATCCTAGTTGATATCCAAATATGGTTACATCCAGAAGCAAATTTGTATTGAATCATGTTTCAGTGGCTGTCTTAGCCCATTTTCTGTTGCTTATAACCAAATACCTGAAAGTTAGTAATTTATAAAGAAAAGGAAAACATAGAAACCCCTTTCTCCCTTCCGCCGCCATCCTGGTGTATGTGGTTGACTCTGTTTCTTGCCATGTCTTCTCACAAGACTTTCAGAATCAAGCAATTTCTGGCCAACAAACAGAAGCAAAATCATCCCATTCCCCAGTGGATTCGGATGAAAACTGGTAATAAAATCAGGTACCACTCCAAGAGGAGACATTGGAGAAGAACCAAGCTGGGTCTATAAGGAATTGCACATGAGATGATGGCACACATATTTATGCTGTATCAAGGTCACTGTCATCTTACCATATCAAGCTGAAAATGTCACTACGATACAGTCAGACACATTTCATTGGGAAAATGATTTTTCTCTTTGTTTATATGCTCTGTATTAATAAGCTAGTTCAGTAATAAATAACGTGAGGCCTTTTGTTTGAAATAATAAAAAAAAAAAGAACATAGAAAGTAAACCAGACTTCTGGGTTTTCATTCCACCTCTTGAGCTTTTCTAACTCTTTTACACACTTCTTCTCTTCTATCCTGCCACCTGCATGTTAAGTATTCATAGCTCAGTCTTAGGCACTCTTCTCTGCTCCCTGTGTTTTCCTCCACTAAACAATTTCATCTATGTCATCATCCACAGGCTCATGATTTCCACATATATATCACACCCAAATCTATCCTTTCAGTGCCACGTACAAATACCTCCCTGCCTAGAAGATATTTCTACTTAGATGTCTCAAAGTTACCTCAAATCCACATGTCCAAAACCAAACTCAAGTCCTCAGATCCAACTTGCTCCTCTTCTTGTCTTTCCTGTCTTTAAGAAGATGCTTTTAAAAGATGCTCATGTTTTATTATTTAGCCAGAAACCTATTAGTTACTCTCAACAGCCACCTCTCTCTCATGTTTCTTTCCAAATTCATCTTCAACTCTCATCAATTTTATCTTCTAAATGTTTCTCTAATCTACCCTCTTTTCATCTATACTGCAAGCATCCCAGACTCTTAATGATCTCCCTGGATATCCTTTGGCTTTTCTCCTGCTTGTCTTTTTTCTTTTTAAAAGTTATTTTTTTATTTAACAAAATGAATAACACCACATATTTTTAAAAGTCAGGTAGTACTACCAGTACTACTAGGCTTGGGATAATAAATAAATAGATAAACACACAAACAAATAAACAAATAAATAGTACTACTGGCTCCCTCCCTAATTCACTACTCCACAGAGGCACTTTCATCTCTTTTTGTTGTTTCTTTAGGCAGTTACTTCATTAATTCTAAATGTTCTTATGTTGCTTTTTCTTGAATTTTTTAAAAAAATGTTATCTATTGTATTCTTTCTAAGGAAGATGAGGATTTTGTTGTCTTACACCCCCATATTACCCCACCCTCACTCAATAGTATTGTATTTTGGTTATATTAGTATTTATTATTTATGTTATTAAGATTATGGACTGAAGGTACTGAAATGTTTCTTTTCTTGCACAACTTTTTTTTTTTTATTTATTTCATCTTTTTATGGGGGATACAGAATTGCAGGTTACATACGTTGCTCCTGTACCGCCTTTCCCCCCAAGTCAGAACTCCAGGCGTGTCTGTTCCCCAGGTCGTGCATGTTGCACCCATCATGTAGGTATATATCCCTCCCTTCCCCACCCCCCCTTCCCGAGTCAGCACCTTCAAGTGTTACCATTCCCCAAACGGTGCGCAATGCACTCATTGTGTAGGCATACCCCCATCCCCTCCCCCACCCCCCACCTCAGTCTGATATCCAATTGGTGTCGTTCCCAGATTTGTATTTAGGTGATGATCAGGGAAACCAATTTTCTAGTGAGTACATGTGATGCTTGTTTTTCCATTCTTGGGATACTTCACTTAATATAATGGGTTCCAACTCTCTCCAGGAGAACCATAGAGATGTCGTATCTTCATCATTCCTTATAGCTGAATAATATTCCATGGTATACATATACCACAGCTTACTAATCCAATCATGTGTTGATGGGCATTTGGGTTGTTTCCACATCTTTGCTATTGTGAATTGTGCTGCTATAAACATTTGGGTACATGTGTCTTTGTTAAAGAATGACCTTTTTTCCTTTGGGTATATGCCCAGTAATGGGATTGCTGGGTCAAATGGCAGGTCTACTTGAATCTGTTTAAGATACCTCCATAATGCTTTCCACAGGGGTTGCACTAGTTTGCAGTCCCACCAGCAGTGTATGAGTGTTCCTGTCTCTCCACACCCACGCCAACATGTGTTGTTTTGGGTTTTTTTGATAAAGGCCATTCTCATTGGAGTTAAGTGATATCTCATTGTGGTTTTGATTTGCATTTCTCTGATGATTAGGGATGTTGAGCATTTTTTCATATGTTTGTTAGCCATTCTTATATCTTCTTTCGAGAAGTTTCTATTCATGTCATTTGCCCACTTTTTGATAGGGTTGCTTGATTTTTTCTTGCTGATTTTCCTGAGTTCTAAATAGATTCTTGTTATCAGTCCTTTATCTGATGTGTAGTATGCAAAAATTTTTTCCCATTCTGTAGGTGGTCTGTTTATTCTCTGGACTGTTTCTTTGGCTGTGCAGAAGCTTTTTAATTTAATCATGTCCCATTCATTTATTTTTGTTGCTGCTGTGATTGCCTTGGGGGTCTTCTTCATAAATTCTTTGCCTAGGCCAATGTCTGTAAGAGTCTTTCCTACATTTTCTTCTAGAATTCTGATTGTATCACGCCTAAGGTTTAAGTCTGTTATCCACCGTGATTTGATTTTTGTGAGAGGTGAAAGCTGTGGGTCCTGTTTCAGTCTTCTACAAGTGGCTAACCAATTCTCCCAGCACCATTTATTGAATAGGGATTCTTGTCCCCAGAGTATATTCTTTCCCGCTTTGTCAAAAATTAGGTGGCTATATGAGGATGGTTCTATATTTGGATTTTCTGTTGTGTTCCACTGGTCTGTGTCCCTGAACTTGTGCCAATACCAGGCTGTTTTAAGAACCACGGCCTTGTAGTATAGTTTGAGGTCTGCTTGCACAACTTTTTCTTTTATCTGGGGTTAATTCTTGCCTTGTTTTTTTTACATTAGCTTAGTTTTTGATACACCTGTTAGTATTTCAGCCTAAAGGAGCTAACACAAATGTTCATTCTCAACACACTCAAACTTCCCAAGAGGCCTCTCAATTTAGTTCATGTTCTTCCAAGAGAACTCCTTTCTCAGGCCCTCTGTCTTTCTGCTCTAATGTAGATTGGTTGTTCTTTCTCCTCTCCCTTTTTCAGCCCTTTCTGGTTTTAACTGAGCATTTTATATATCTCCATTTTATCTCCTCTCTTAGCGTATCAGTTATATGATATGAGATTGGAAGAGACTGCAATATACATTTTTAACTAGTCTAAATCTAACTTCAAATAACACTATACTGCTACAAGTGTCTTATGGGTAACTTGGAGTATTTCCGATTCCTCTTTCCTGACCCTTATGATATTACTATCATTCATGTCACTTATAATCACCCTATGTATTGTTACTGCTATTACTTTAAACAATTATTTTTTTAGTTGAATTAAGAATAATAAAAATAAAAGATTTTATTTTACCTTCCTTTATTCCTTCTCTGATACTTTTCCTTCCTTTATGTAGCTCCAAATTTCTCCCTTCTACCATTTCCTTCTCTCCAAAGAACTTCTTTTAATTTTTTTTTTTCAGGGTCAATCTGCTGGTGATGAATCACCTCAGTTTTTGTTGAAGAAAGTCTTTATTTAGCCTTCACTTTCGAAGGATAATTTCCCTGAATATAGAATTTCTTGGGAATTTTTTTTCTCCTCAAAATTTTAAATATTTCACTCCATTATTTGCTTGCATGCATGGCTTTTGATGAGGTCTGTTGTAATTATTAATCTTTTTCCTCTATGGGTAAAGTGTTTTTCCCCTTCTGGCTCTGTTCAACATTTTCTCTTTGTCTTTGGTTTTCTGCTGTTTGAATGTGATATTAATATATCCATGTGTAGTTTTTTTGCTGTTTATCTTACTTGGTGTTCTCTGAGCTTTCTGAATCTGTAGTTTGGTGTTTTTCATTACTTTTGGAAAACTTTCAGCTGTTATCACTTCAAATACTTCTGTTCTTTACTCTCATATTTGTTTTTCTGGTATTCCAATTACATTTATGTTACGCCTTTAGAAATTGTCCCATGTTTCACCTTGGCAAATTTTTGTTGACCTTCAGGCTCACTGATTCTCTTCCCAGCCATATCCGGTCACCAATGAGCCCAACGAAGGCATTCTTCCCTTCTGTTACAGTGGTTTTGGTTTCTAGCATTTATGTTTTATTCTTTCTTAGAGTTTCCATTTCTCTGCTTACTGTTCTTGCGTTTTGTCCACTTTTTTCATTAAAGCCTTTAACATCTTAATCAGAGTGATTTAAAATTCTCTGTTAATCCCAACACCTGTGTCATCTGTTCTATGCTGTGTCTGGTTCTGATGCTTGCTTTTTCTCTTTAGAATTTTATTTCTTGCCTTGTAACTTTTTGTTGTGTTGTTGAAAGCTAGACATGATGGATTAGATGATAGGAACAAAGGTAAATAGGACTTTAGTGTGACATCTTATGTTAATTTGGCTAGAAGTTGGGCTGTGTTTATTGTTTTCTTTAGCTGTGTCAGAAGCTTCAGATTCCTCCAATGTCCTTGTTTTTGTCTATCCTGTTGACTTCGGGCTTGCCTAAGTACTTCTCCTTAGAGAGAATCTGTGGTGTGCTGTGGCTCTTTGAGTTGTAATGCATTGATATTATACTAAAGCCCTATTGCTGTGGTGGTAAGGTGTGGGGGAGGGGAAGTGTTCTATAATCTCATGATTAAATTTCGGGGTTTAGTGGCCTTGTGTCCCTGGACAATGAAATTTACAAGTGTTTCTTAGCTTTATTTTCCCAGCTTGGGTGAGACAGAAAGTTAGAGGGGGATGAGTGGGAGAAATGCCCTTCCCCCAGACAAGGACATGGTCAGATCTTTTTCCTTGGAGAGTAGGACTTTGTTGCAGAGCATCCGCTCGGCATATTTCACTATGGTTACTTTTCCCCTACCCCTGAAAGAGTCCCAAGATGATCTTTCTCAGTTTTTCACCCTGAAAACCTGGTGGGATTCTTAGAGGTAAAACTCATGTAAGTGTGGGGGCCCCTAGATTGTGAATTTCTCCCTCGCATATGAGTCCACACTCAGCCTCCAGCCATTCCACTTGACCATCCTCAAGTCACCATGTAAGTGTTCCCAGCAGTTTATGACTCCAGCATCTTCTGCTCCAGATAAACAGATCTCAGCTCTGATTCTCAATTTGTCTGTTTCTCCACATTGGGGTGGGGTGTGGTTTGCCTTGTCACTTTAATGCTTTGAGGAGTCCAAGAAAAGCTGTTGATTTTCAGTTTATTCAGCTTTATTGCTTTTAGTAAGTCTGATCCCTTTATGATTTCTAATCATTTGTATGTGTTTTTCTTTTTAAATCTTTCATGATTTTCTCTTTTTTGTTTTCTAAAATTTCACTGTTAGATACCTTAGTGTGGGTTTTAAAAATCGATTATATTGGGTCCTTAATGAACTCTCTAATTTCAGGATTCTTTTTTTCAGTATGTCTTTGAAAATTTTGTCCTTTCTATTATCCCCCCCATTTGGACATTTATTTTTTGAGTCTATAATTTATCTTTTTTTACCCTCTTTTATATTTTTGGTCTACTTTCTGGGGTATGTCTTCAACTTTGTATTTAACCCTTCTATGAATTGTGTTTTATTTTTTATTACCATATTTTTAATTTTAGAGGACTTTATTTTTGGCCACATGAACATTCCTCTTGCTCTTGCTTCGTTGGATTGTGTCTTAACCCATGTGAGAATATTATAGTTTTTATTGAAGATTTGTCTTCTGCATTATCAGTTTTCCCTATGGTTGATTTTTTTGTGTGTGTATATTTGTCTGCTTGTTTTGTCTCTGCTTTCGTGTTGGAGACACTCTTCAACTGTCTAGGGATCCTTTACTCTCAACTCGTGTTTAAGGACGAGGCCTTAAAAGGAGGCTAGGAGTGCGAGAAATGCCCTTCCCCCAGATGAGAACCGTGTCCAATGGGCTTCACCTGAGGGTGGTAGGCAGGGATACGCTGTTTGATTGGAGATCTCCTGCACATATCAGAATCTGTAGGTCTTCTCTGTGCTGGTACATTTCTAGAGAGTTAACCTCACATTTTAAGCCAGGTCGGGATGAGATCTAGAGGCTTCACTGCTCACTTTTAAAGACTTTCAAACAAATCTCGGATTTTGTTTTCTTCGTTAGCTCCACCTCCAGAGGTCCCAGGTGCCTCTAATGTCTGGCCTTTTATGAGCTCTGGAGTCAAAATTAGCTTAATACTTGTTGCCTTCTCTCTAAGCCCCCATATCCTGTGCCCCCTAACCCCAATATGACTTGAAAGTCCAAACCTTTCTCCATTCTGATAAATCAGTTATCACTTGTTTAATTGCTTTCCTGCTTGTGGACTCTTTGACACCCTTTTTTTGACTTGTTCTTGTGAGTGTATTCCTCTTTTACTCCTTTACTGTCCTTTTAGTGGGGTCATAATAGAGATAAGCAAATGTATTTATTCAGATAAACTACATTTATAACTTTTCTCGATCTACATTACTGATCTTGGTGTTGTAACTGGTTGTGAAAAAGGCATGCTTTTATGCTTTTGACTCTGTTCCAAGCCATTCTGACAAAAATAACTTGAGCAGAGACTAAAGAATGATCTTCTTGAATTTTTTATCTCAAATCATTGACAATTCTATCTACTCTTTTAACAAGAGACTTTCTTGTGACTATGAATCTTTGTTTCCACACACATTAGCGCCAAGCTTGTGTCCCATTCACTCCAATCTTCTTTTTCCCTCTTGGTCTCTCCCTACTTCTCAATGAGAGGTGTTGCTTTCCTCTCTTCTCCATTGCTTCAATTCTGCAGTGGTTCTCTCTCTTATACTGGCTCCCACTAGGACTCTGATGTCACAAAAGCTTGCATCAAGTTTATCGTATCAAGTTACTTTGCACATCATGTTTACTGGTTTCATAGGTTACTTGCCAAGACAAGGAATGGCTGCTCACTGAGAGAAAAGTCTTTCGTGCCTGTCAGCCCTCTTATGAGTTGGTGAATGGTCTATGATAGACAAGTTGGTTACAATATAATACTTGTCGAGGAGGCATTTATACCATTGTTGTAGTCTTGGTCGTTAGGACTAAATATGTTAGAATATTCTTCCCTCCGCTCTCACATTGTTCTTCTAAAAGAAGACTGGGGACACCAATAAAATAGAGTCATACATTACTGCTGATTTTCATTTAGTTGTATGTTCCATAATAACAAAGTGAATATTATTATTCTACAGATGAGAAAAACACAGCTCAGAGTTTATGTAACACAGTAAGACACATAACAAGAAAGTGACAGAGATGAATTTTTTGAGCCAGGCTAGCCTGACACTAAAGCTGGGTCTCATTCCACCTGATTCCTGCCTTTATATTTTTCTAATAAACATTTCTAGGGTTTTAAGAGTTGTTGTCCCTAAGCAAATCCTATTTCTGTCCTCTAAGCATACTCAGATGCAGAAGTATAAAAGAATACCTAAGCTACCTGCTGTAAGCCATACAAATAAGATGGCTAAATATCAGGTAAAATATTTTATTTAAAATATTAAAACTTGGGGGTTCATTTTTTCCTTAAACAGTGCTGCCTTAGCAATAGCCTGAATAAATTTGAGGCTCTCATTACAAAATCAAGCAACAATTATTTGTTGAGTATGTATGTGCTCAAGCCTGGGTTGGTACCTGGAGGAACATGAAGAAAATATGAAATATTGTTCTTGCTCTTCTCCTAGACATGTAGGCATGCCACGTGGAGTCCTAATTCCATCAAAAGCACAGACTTTTCATTTGATGTATGAGACCAAATACTCTCCCTGCATAGTTGGCGAGACAAAGTTACATATGAAAAATGCTAGCAACACAACACAACACGTCTAAGTCTTTAATCATCTGTCAGGGCCAGCAAATACTACGGCATTCAGAGCAGGAGGTCAAAGGGAATAGGAGCAGAAACCACAAATATTTATTGAGTTCCTGCCCCATGAAGCCTGTGTTTTAGGTGGTCTGGGAACACATTATTGAGTGAGAAATTTCTAGCGATGCGGCTTGGTCTTGAATGATGCATTGGATTTGCACAGAGAAAGAGAAAAAACACATATCATACACATAAAATGCAGATGGCAACACGGTGACAGAAATGATCCTTGTGGGACTGAGAAGGGTGAGGGGAATGGCCTGATTAGATTTGGTGTTCATGCTAAAGAAAATCAGGGAATAAGGCTGGGTTGTGAGGTGGAGCAAGAGTCCACAAAGGTAGAATTCTTAGCTTGCAGAAGAAAGGAAAACAGCACATTGCATCACAGAAGTCTTTTGCTATAAGGCATGACGTTAATGCATTTTATGATATTAAATGGGGAAACATTTACACGATCCCTTCATAACTGCAATATGCCTTATTTTCATTAGTTTATTTATTTGTTATTTACTCTACAAGTATCCCTTGGGCTTGTGGAAGAAAAGAGAAATTGGGATGGTTTGTGTTTTATTTAAATTATAAAATTAAGGGTGGCAGATGATTTATCCACAGCCCTGGCAACTATAGGAAAAGCCCCTCCTTCCTTCCTCCTTTCTAGGACAGAAGAGGGTTGGCTGGTTACTTTGCAGGACTTAAGGTGATCTTCATTTTGAAGAATCTCCATTAAGCTCCACTGTGGCAAGATGTAACTTTGGGATTTCAGGGATTTCCCTGTCTCTCCTGATTTACCCAAGTAGGAGAGCTGTTTCTGGGGCAAGCCCGCCAGTGGAGGGCAGTAGGTTATTCAACTAAAAGTGCACAGTAGCGTTGTGAGAATGACACAACGGTAGTTATCTGGGATAGTACTTCGTTTTTGGTAAATAACTTTGCATCAACTTGTCAAGTTTCATCTGTTATTGGAGAAAGGTGCTAGAAAAAGATACCAGGCCACCTAGCAGTCAGTGTAGGCTATTCTGGGCACGACAGCTTGGGCAGTTGAGTAAATGGATTATGGCCTTTAGATTCTGGTTTCGTGATGACTAAGCTGACCAGGTTAGTAGGCTGCCGGCTTTCCTCTTTGTCCTTGCACACTTTATGCTTGACGAGATGCTTAAGCAAATAGAATGGGCCACCGCTAGGAGGTACCCGAGTTATGCGTCGGCAGCCCAGGCGAGCAGAAATGGCTAACAGTGGCTCCCTGGGCTCGGCGGGTCCAGGCGGGTGGCGCTTTTCCAAGGTCAGGGTTGCGATAAGCTTATCGGTGGAGCGAGAAGGACTTTTAGGAACTAACGGTCTTTTAATCTAAACCGCGGAGGAGGAGAGCGCGCTTCTAAAGCATTGTCACATCCTGAGGTCTGCGTGCTTGGGCACCAGCTGCCTGCACATCTGGATGCAGCAGTGCCTTTCCCTGCAGGGCGGAGGCGAGGCGGAGGACCCGGTGTGCACGCACCTCCTCGTGCGCGCGCTCGCTTGCGCCCGTGAGCGTCGCGGTGTGTGTGTGTGTGTGTGTGTGTGTACGCGCGCGCACACGAGAGTCGGCTGGAGCCGCGGCTCCGGGACCGGCTAATGGGGATGGGGATGGGGATGGGGAGGGGCGGGGGCCCAGAAAGAAATAAATCTCCGCCGGCCTCCTCGCTTCTCGCTGCGGTTTAACAACCACCCAGTTTAGGAAATATGAGGGTGACGGGGGCAGGGTGACAGCCAGGGCACGCCGGCTGCGTGTCGGAGGGTCGGAATATCAGCCGGTCTCTGCCACACTCTGTGATTTATGTATTTACATCTCGGGGCGGGGGCTGTTGTTCTGTATTGTCTGCCTTTATCCCCGGAGAACGAGGGCAGGAGAGCGGGGCGCGCGCTCTGGGCGAGCGTCGCGGCTCTGCACGGGTCGAAGGAGGCAATTTTGCGGGTGGGGGAGGGAGGGGAGACCTTGATTTCCACCAATCCCCGCGCGCGTGTCTGCGAAGTCCGGGGCGCAGCGGAAGGCTGCGGCGCGCCGCTGAATGAACTGATGAGAGCGAGTTCTTTTCTTCTCCGGGAGGGGTGGGGAGAGAGGGTCCTGGCGGGCGAGGCGGGAGAGCGCGGGGCAGGATAGCGGTCCTGGGCCGCCGTGGAAATTTCCAAGGACTTGGTGCGGCGCGGAGAGCGCGCCTGGGGGGGTGCCCGGCGGCGCAGCGGCGCGGGAGGCGGCGAAGGGCGACGGAGAGTCGCTCGGAAGGGGACGCCGCGGGCCAAATGTCTGGGAGGGAGCCCAGCCTTTTACCGGACCCTCGCTGAGAGCGACCGTGATGCTGCAGAACCGGCGGGAGCGACTCGCCACTGCCGCTCTCTGCTCCTTCGGAGACCCCAGCGCCCGCCTTCTGCAGGGGAAGCGACCATGGCCATAGCTCATGACTTGCGTCCCGACCACTTCCCCTAGAAAGAAATCCTTCAAAAAGTTGCATTTTAAAACATCCTTGCGCTGACCTTTGGGGCCGTGGGGGCCGAAGAAGCGTGCGTGCGTGTGCAAGCAAGAAAGCCAAAGGTGTCTTGTGCATGGAGGGCTGGCGGTGGGGGGACCTTCTGCTGCCACTTCGCCTAGCTTTGTGCTGAGGCTCCTCCGGCCCCCGCCCCCGGGACGCCGGGATTGTGATGACCCCCTGCGGGCGGGCCCGGCGACACACATCCAGGGGGGCCATGGCCGTACTGGCGTGGAAGTTCCCGCGGACCCGCCTGCCCGTGGGTGCCAGTGCCCTCTGTGTCGTGGTCCTGTGTTGGCTCTACATTTTCCCTGTCTACCGGCTGCCCAACGAGAAGGAGATCGTGCAGGGCGTGCTGCAACAGGGCACCGCGTGGAGGAGGAACCAGACAGCGGCCAGATTGTTCAGGTACTCCTGCCCTCGCGGCTCCTCCGCTCTAGCGTCCTTTCCTCCCAGTGAGCCGAGGACAGGGTCACCGGCGAGGACCGCCTCGCACCGAGGACCGCCTCGCACCGTCTGTCAGAGGCATCCCTTTCATCTATCTAGTCTTTCTTGTCCTGTCCCCCCTTTTGTGCCATTCCCAACCCGGAGACCTTAGTCAGGGTCCCTTCCCATCCCTTACCCCAAGAGATGTGCAGACACCTGCTTTGCGCAAGGAGAGATTGTACACTTTTCTTCCCAACCCTGTGGTATATTTAACAATTTGCTGATAATCAATGGGAAGGAGAACCCAGGATAACTTTAGTGCCTTGCACTGAATGAGAATTTATTTCTTGGGCTCTGCAGACATCTGAAGCGATGGAGAACCAGAAGCAGGAAAGCACCGTCTTTCCTAGGTTAGATGAGCAGTTGCTAACATAAATCACCAGTGTGGGAGTGATGGGCAAGTCTCGGGCAGTGAAAACACGAACGGATCCTGCGGCTTTGTGCGGTGTGCCCACCGCAAACACAGAGCTCTTACTGACTGTGCAATTTTAGGTTGAAATATCAACACTTCCCAATATAATCTCTTCATTTTATGCACCACAAACTGATTCTTTAGAAGGGTGAGTTACTTGCCCAAGGTCATTACCTTTGACGTGTGGGTGCTGGAATTTTCATCACTTAAAGCTCCAAAGCTCCCAGCTCTTTTTCTTGACATAGGCTATATGGATGCCTCTGGAAGATGGGAGATGTACTTTAGGTAGGGATTTGGAATCAGAAAACAAACAAAAAACCAAAGCCAGGTTGGAAATCAGAACTCTGAGAATCACTCAGAGGTGGTATTTTCCCTTCCTTTCTGGGAATTTTAGATCAAATGTCTAAAAATAAGTTCCTGGCAGCAGGGGGTTGTGCAGTGAAGATTGGGGGGAAGGCAGAGGTGCTTCCTTCCTCTCCGTCTCCCTAGGCGTGTCGAGGGTGTACCCGTGCTTCCACCGCTGTGAGATGCCCCTTTCACCTTTAGTCTCTGGGGCCGAAGATGCTGCGGTTGGCTCTTCCTGTGATTGTGTGGTCTGGGCGGGGAATGTTTTCCTCTGCTCTGCAGAGGATCTTTCTAATCAGGGTATGGGCAGGTGAGTTCCAACTTCAATATTTCTCACAGCAGTCATTTGCAAATGTTCAGAAGCATATGTACATTTTAAAAAACTTTTTAAAACATAGGGTTTCCCTCCCCTTCTCAAGCCTGCTCCCGGAAAGGTCAAAAAGATAATACAGCTAATTCTTTCAGATGAAGGTAGCTGAATTCTCCCTGGGAGGCAATGCTTTTCTTCTCTCTTTTTAGAACTCTGCTATCATTATGTTTAAAAATAACCCCACTCCTCTTAAAAGCGTATAAGGGTTAATTTTCCCTTTGCTTCACAGTATTGATTTTTGGACTCAAAAGCAGGCAAAAGCCATAGCATCCAGCAATTCTTTTCTCTAAAGACAGAAAGCACTTTCATTTCAAGTAATACAAGGAAATAAGTTAAGAACTTTCCATTGGTTTGCAATGAAAGAGTCCATTTTTTTATATAAGAGGGGGAATAATGAAGCTCTGTTAGAGAATAGATTTCCTTTTAGAGGACACATCAAGTGGAAAATGCTTCATATACCGAGAAATGCAGGCTGATAGTTTCTGAGACACATTTGCTCCTCACTCTCTGTAGCTTGGAGTAATCTTCAGTGTGTTTGGCTGTCATTTGGTCTGGTCTCTATTTGCAGAGAATTACTTATGAAAATCCATACACTATAAAAACTGCCCAAACACACATCTTTCAAAGTTCGTGTGTGTGAAACTGTTTTAAGAGGCATCACTGCTCATTGAAAACAGTTTGAACTTCACACTAGAATTCTGAATTTGTATATTGACTGTGCCATGAGTAGATAAACAGCATATTATCTTTGGCAAATTATTCTAGCTCTTTGAGTCTTAGATTCCTTATTTATAAAATAGGGATAATAACATTTACCTTACAGTGTTGTCATTATAAGGTTTAAATTAAAAAAAAAAAACTGATGCCAAGTGTCTGGTACATTTTGTAACCAGAAAAATGGTTGTTTTATAATTGCTATAAGTTATAATTTCCTGTATATGTTGCAGCTTTAATAAGGACATCTAGCCAGCCCATAAGAATTTGGAATGTTTCACCTGCTAAATTTACAGAGAAACATTATTGGTCCCTATTCCCATCCCCACCCACATACACTTAAGCTGATAAACAGGGGCAAGGAATTTTAAAGGTAGGAAAAGTTTCATGGTTTATGTTAACAATTTGTTTTACTCTGCACATTTAATAAGATATTTTTTTTAACACCTGGATTGTTAGTAGATTGTTAGTATATGGGTAGTAGTGCATACTTGTTAGATATTAGGTCAGCCAGGAGTCTATTATGTTAAGGAGACACAACTTTGGCAGACAAGCATCGTGTTTCTTCAGTCTGAAACACCTGCACAAATAAAAATATGTACAAAAATGTACAATGTGTACTTATATGTGGAGATATGTGCACATTTATTTATAAACCATGGAATGATGTCAGATATATGTATAAGTATATATGTATATACATCTGTGCAAATATTTGCAATCAGTCAATCGACCAGTATTTAATGAATGACTACTGTGCACAGATACGAGTTAGGCCCTGGGAGATAGCAGTGAGTAGGATGGACAGATGCCTCCTATAAGAGAGCTTACCTCCTACTAGCGGATGACTGACAAAAACAAACAAGTAAATAAATATGATGATTTAAAGTACTGTTAAATGCTGTGAAGACAAAAGAGTCTTTTACTGTGTTTATAGGCATCAGAATTTCAGATTTTGTTTTGCCCTCTGTGCTTCTGTTCACTGTTGTGATTTTCTTCTTCTTCTAGCTCAGCAGTTGTTCTGTACTGACTTCTCCTGGCAAATTGCACAGGAGATGGCAGCAAGAATGTAATAAAGCTGCAAGAGTTTGAACTAAATAGGGAGTTTTCCTAATATTTATATGGTAATAGAAAGATAAAGAAACCAATTGACCCTGTCATGAAGAGACTGTCTTAACTCTTACTGCTTCTGGTTGAGTAGTATTGTGGGAATTGCCAAACCAAAGCAGCGTTTGTCTTTCCTGCCAGATCCTTACCCATTTCATTTGCTCCTCAAAAATGAAACTCAGCTCAGAATTTTTTTATTCTTGGCACCTGACATGGTAGCAATAACAATAACAGCAAGAAGCCCAACAAATTTTAGGTGCTTGTTATCTGCTTGACACTATGCTAACGTGTATCGTCTCATTTAATCCTTATGAGCACCTTGTATAAGTGGATATCTTATTGTCCACAATTATAAAAAAGAATATGTTCTTGTTCCTCCATCAAGGGACTTGCTATAATCCCATGGGAGAAAAAGATATGTGTATAATTACCTAACTAGAAATAGGGCCATCAAAGAGAGACAACATAGCAGAGTGAAAAACTTATGGATTTGGGAGTCATCAGAACATGGTTGGAATTCTAGCTGTATCACTTTCTAGTTTTGTGATCACTGGTAAATCCAACTCTCAGAGCTTCAGCTTTCCCCTTTGTAAAATGGGGTTTGTAATTATGTCTTACCAGTTTGTAGTGGCAGCATCCAGAGAGCACCTAGAAGGGTGCTTGCCACGTATCTCTGTTTAATACGTGGTCATTATAACAGCAGAAACACAAGCAAAGTCCTGGGGAAGTTTGTAGAACGTGACACTTAATTCTACTGAAAGGAAGGAGATCAGAAGCTTTCAGAGAAGAGATGGTGTTTCTATGAAGCCTTGAAGGATGGTAAGATGGTCCAGGCAGAGAGAACTGTGAGGCAGAGAGCTTTGGAAGTGCTTGCAGTGTTTCCAGTGTGGAATGTTATTAAGTTGCCCTGTGGAAAGGTAGATTGGAAGGTAAGTGGAAACCAGGTTAGAATCTTTGGATGTATTTAAGGTGTGGCTCATGAGAAGTGGACAGAGATAAGTACCCAAGGGTACTGGCTATGTGTTAGCTATCAGCAGAGGTGGCACGTCACTGTTATCAGTGGATTTGGGGATCTCAAGTAGAGGATAATAAAGCAAAGTGGTTGTTTTGAAAATTCTGTTGGCTCACTGGTTGGTCATTTTCCAAATTCTGAGCAATCCACTACTCTAAGCAGTTTTACCTTTCCGTGGCTTCTTTTCTTTCCCTATTTTCAAATCCATGGATGTTAAAAGCTTCAGATATTCCCATGGCTGTCATGGTGGTAGCAGATGGGCATTGGGGGTAGAGGGGATGAGAAACAGGTGTAGCCATCTATACAGATGAGATATAAGGTTTTGTAAGTTAGGGATTTGTGGAATTCACTTTTAAAAAGTAGTTTAGGAAAAAGATGGTTTAATAAGTTTTAGTGCTTAAGAAAATAAGGTACAATTACGTTGTGAATTTACAAATGTGAACACACCTTATCAGCAATAATCATAATAGAAAACTCAATCATTAACATTTATTGTTAATGTTACCAGGCCCAGTTCTTAGAGCTTACATATGTCGTCTTATCTTTTGTCCTCAAAGTAACTCTATAAAGTAGGTTTGTGAATGTTCTTTGTTTTACAGATGAGGATGTAGAGGTTCAGAGAGATCTATGAACAAAATAATGGAGCTGGATTTCCAACCTGGAGCTATTTAATTCTGAACCTCATGCTTGTTCCCTGATAATCTTGGATAAGTGAGGCATTGCTGTATACATTCTTTTATGATCTGGCCCCGAGTACTTCTCTAGTGTCATCTCTCATCAGTTTTCCCGTTTATGTTTTAGTAGTGTTGGAATCACCGGAGCTCTTAAACTAGGCAAGGCTGTGTTGGTTTTGCTTGAGCCGTTCCCTCTGCCTGGAATGATTATTTGAGGGTCACATCTTCATGCCCTTGACCTGGCCAATTCCTACTCATCTCTTGACAGTGCATTATAGTGGTTAAGAGCAAAAATTCTGAAGTTGGCTGTGCTCAAAACCTGCATCTGTTACTTGCTGTAATCTGTAAAATGAGGCTTGTAGGACTGTTGTAAGGATTAGATTTGATAGTATGTTGAAAACGATTAGAACTGTTTCAGGCATATATTATGATGAGTGCTTGGTCCATGTTAGCTCTCCTTACTCCTTCCTCCCTCTCTGTTAGAAGCATTTCCTCTCTGCTTCTTTTGTTAATACCAAGTGCATATTATTATATTTCTTTCAGTTATCCAAAATATCTACTCTTATGTGTCAATGACTATTACCATAGAAAATGCTGGGACTATGGCAGTGAACGTAACAAAATTCTCACTTTCTTGGAATTTATAGGCTAATGAGGGGAGACAGAAAATAAGCAGATAAATATACAAATATACAAATATCTGGGAGTGACAGGTGCATTAATCATGCTATTTTAAAAGTTCTAGTGTATTTGTCTGCCCAAGCTCCTTGAGTGCAAGGACTATGTCTCATGCATATTTTCATCTCAGAGCCTAGCGTGGTCCCAAGCACACCAAGTTTTGTTTAGCTATTGTGTGAATGAAAGTTTTAGAAAGGCTTGGAACCAGATATCCAATCAGTCAGTCAGCAAATATTTAATGAAGACCTACTGTGTGTATAACACTCTGCTTAGCAGTTTGGGGGATCCGAGGAGTATGGCGTCCTCTCTGTTCTCAAAGAGCTCTTACTCTCGAGCAGAGTTTTCTAATCTGAACACACTGACATTCTGGGCTGGGGACTCACTGTTGTGGAGGGCAGTCCTGTGCGTTGTAGAATGTTCAGCAGCATCTCTGGCCTCTGGCCTCTGCCCACTAAATAAGACGATCAAATATGTCTCCAGACTCAGCAAAATATCCCCTGAGGTGCAAAAATTGTCCCTGGTTAAGAACCGCTGCTTTAGAGCAACAAAATCAACCCAGTTGACAGAATTAAAAACCTCCTGAAAATATATGCAATTAAGAACTAAATTTGAACACTATAGTATAAATGCTTTGATTATTTAGGGAAAGGTGGTGTCTCTGCTGGCTCGAGTAGTTGGAGAAGGCTTCTTGTAAGAGGAATGAATAAACGGCGCATGATGGATGGGCACATCCTGGTTAGGGAAGGATCGGGAGAGGGGATGCATTTTAGGATATTTACTATAAGCAGCTGTCTCCACTGAAAGCTTATGTTCTCATTAGTGACCCTGTAAGCCCTTGCAATGGGAGTCCGTGCTTTGTCCCCTACACTTTATGGAGCCACACCCTGCTTTTCCTCTGGTTTTATCCCTTCTCAAGGAATTACCTGCCCAAATGACCCAAGCCCATTTCTACAGCCTGCCTGCCTGTGTGGGGCCTTTTCTCCAACCTTCCTCCTGAGAGCAGCTTGTCCAGCTGGTGTGTACAATCCTAGTCCCAAGGGCTGGCCAAGGGATAGCTCTTTGAGGGAGTGGGAGGCTGTGAAAGGAACTTGGATATGGGACTGTGGGGTCCACATGTGCACATGGGATGGTCTCTCCCTGTGTCCCCACGTTCTAGTACCAAGCTTCCTAGAATCTGAGAAGTCCACATTTGAATCTGGCATTCCAGGTTGCTGTGCAGGTTTTGTCCAGGGAGGAGGATACAACATATTTCGTCTATTTGTTGGTTTAATAGAACTTGTCAGTATTTAGATACATGTGTATTTTTGTCCCCTGCCTTGCAAATGGGGTTGGTTAGAGTGCCTTTGGTTTACACTGAACAATCAATACTCAACTGAAAAATTGTACTGGGTTATTTGCAACTTAAGAGTCTATTAGTTTCCATTTGAGAGAGGAGTATTTTATGAAACTAGTTGGATTCATTGAATGATTATATATGTTAATGTAGAGTATGACCATTAGTCTTTTGACAACATTGTGAATCCTCGTGGAAGTGATGCTGTCTGTATATCTTTAATGTACTCGCTCATGATGAAGTTGATAGATTTCTAGCAAAATATAATACTTTTTAGCTTTTCCCTTCTAATCTGGCTCTATCAGGAGCTGTGTGGCCTTGGGAAAGTTGCCTAAGCTCTCTGTACCTTTGTTTTGTCATCTGAAAAATAAGTATAATATGCTAATCATCGTCCTAGGTTTGTGGTGATAATTAAGTCAGATAATTAATGTAGAATCCAGAGCCATCTGTACCTGGCTGGGTGAGATGATAGGAAGCTTGTTCCCACCTGGAAAGAGTCTGGACTTTGGGGTCCCAGAGATCAGGATCTGATCCTGGTTCTGTCATTTATTAACTTTGTGATCTTGAACAATTTGCTTGACCTTTTTGAGCCTTAGCCATGAGTGGCAATTGTTACCTTGAGAGGATTAGGTACTGAATAATTGCTAATTACTAGTCTATAATGAGGAGAGAAACCATGCCTTGGGACACATTCTATGCCTATTAATTTTACCTTCAGTAAAGGAATATCTGACAATGAAATATGACCTTATGACACATCCTCTCCTTCCAGAGAGTTAATATTAAGAGTGCTGGAATATGGCAGAATTTTAAGGAAGACAGCAGAGCCCAGCATTGTATCACCTGACTTCATTCATTCAGCCACATCTGCTCAATGCCCGTTAGGTGCTGGGCTACAGTGATGAATCTAAGACACGGTCCCTGATTTTATAAAATTTGTGGTCTAGTCAACAGCAGGCTTATCCTTAGCTTTCCTGTCCGCATTTCTGTTGCCCATGGTCAAATGCAGTCCAAAAATATTAAATGGAAAATTCCAGAAATAAACAACTAGTAAGTTTTAAATCGCCCGCCATCTGAGTAGCATAATGAAATCTCTCAGCATCCTGCTCCCTCTCTCCCAGGACGTGAATAATCCTTTTGTTCAGCGTCTCTACTCTGTTGAGTTTCCTTATTGCGAGTCGCTTAGTAGCCTGCAGGGTTATTGGATTGACGGTCGTGGTAATGCAGTACTTGTGTTGAAGATACCTTTATTTGATTTAACGGTAGCCTCAAAGTGCAAGAGTAGTGATGTTGTCATATTGTTATAAAGGTTCTATTTAATTATTCTTTATTGTTAATCTTTTATTGTGCCTAATTTATAAATTAAACTTTATCTTAGGTATGTATATATAGGGAAAAACTGTATATCTAGGTCTTGGTACTATCCACGGTTTCAGACGTCCACTGGGGGTCTTGACACATATTCCCCACAGATAAGGGGGACTACTATGATTTCATTACTTATGATTTAACTTGAAATTAAAGAAATTGAGTAATGTGATGTTCCAGGGGTTATAGTTTGTTTTGGATAATTGTGATGAATTTTGGAGTGATTGGTCTTTGCCCATTTGAACCGTCTTTTAGCTGTGGCATTGCGTGAGAGGGAAGCAGCCAACACCGTACGAGATGTCTCACTCTGTTAATTAGGTGCCAGGAGGAAGCTGAAATGAATTCAGAGCCACACATTCTCCATTTTTCAGGTCTTAAGTAACAGAGCACGCTACCTGCGATTTCTAGGTGATCGTAATGAGAAAAGGGCATTTTTGAACAATGTGCTTGTTTCCATTATTGATACAGTAAATATATTCAGTACATGAGTTTATGTCCCTAATGTTCATTTTAAAATTTTGTAGTGTTTATTACTAATATTTGTCTGATTTTAGAAATAATATATATTTACTGTAGAAAAAATTGAAAATGTGGTAAAGAGGAGAAAAAAAAACCTACTCATAATCCCATTGAAAACACCTTTTATATAATTAAGAAAAGGCCATAAGGTGGAAACTGTGGTAAGGGCCTGAACTCTGAGAAGGTATAGGCATAGTTAAATCATATATGCGTGTGTGTGTGTGTGTGTGTGTGTGTGTATGTGTACACGAACACACACCTCCCCCCCAGCCATTGGTCCCTAGCATGCTTTCCTATAATTGCTTGCTACTCAAGAGTCATATAACTGATGGCCATAAAGATTCTTAGCTTTCTTCATTGCCTCCGTAGATAACATCACCCTTGTGAAACCTAAGGGTGGTCTTTGACATACTTTCCAGGCCCTGCATTCCAGTGGCCCAGCTGACCCACCCAGACCAGTGGCCCACACCAAGGCACCAACTTCTGTGACCTGGGAACTGACTCAGCCTGAGAAGCAATTTCTACTTCCTAACCCTATGAGTTCATCCCCAGCAGACCCAATTCCCTGGTCCCTTGCCTAACAAACTCTCTTTAAAAACCCTGGCCCCCAAATTCTCAGAGAGATGGATTTGAGACATTCCTCCCATCGCCTCATATGGGGCCTGTGATATTAAACTCTTTCTTCTTTGTAAGCCCTGCTGCCTCAATGTATTGGCTTCCTCTCTAACAGCAGGCAGTGAAACTGCTTGGGTGGTAACAAATTTGGGGGCTCATCCAGCATCACCTTTGTGGGTGTTTGCCTGCTGTTTGGTGGCCTCCTGCTGGTGGGGTGGACTCAGAGATGTGCCCTACCAGCTACTCAGTTCTCTTGGACTGAGGGCCATCTCTGACGTCATCCACAGTGGTGGGACAATGTCGATTCATGGTGCTTGGACCTGTTTAGAGTGGAGAAATGGTTTTTGGACCTAGAAGACTTCCTCCGTGAGCATTCTAAGCCCACCCAACACCCTCTTCCTTCTTCTGATTCTTGCCCCCTCTAGCAGCACTGTGGCTCCTTTGCAGGTCTTGGCCAGCTCTCGTATAGTTTAGGAAGAGTCTTGTCTTGGAGAGACGTCTCCCCAACTGGACAGAGAACAGAAGGTGTGTCTGGAAGAATACTGTTGGACTTTTGGGTTGACTAGTTTTGGAAAGCCTTTTGTTTGCTTTGTTAGACATATTTATGTGATTTCCTTTCCTCTCAGAAACAGCATTTTCCTTTGTTGCTCTGTCTTTCTGTGGTGTTCTGTCATGGAGAGGAGTACCAGATAAAATTCCCTCTTGTCTTGCTTTGTGTTCCTGAGAGCTTGTCTTGTGACCATGTGGGAGCACTCCCCTTTGGTCTTCACCATCGAGGGATGCAATTGTTGGGTTGCATTCGATGACCAGCATAAAGATGGCTGGGAACCCGAGATTTTTTTCGTTCTGAATGTGGCAAGCTCTGAGGAATGTTTGTCATAAAAGGTCCCATTCATAAGGGACTTTTGTCGCTTCAACCATTGTTTTTATCTTACCCTATTTCTGGGAGAATGAGGGGATCTCTGGGATTACATCTGAAGAGGCTTTTGGATTAATTCTCTTGGAGTAAATACATCATTAAAAATCAAAGGCCAAAAATGAATCCTTTAAATTAAAAAGATTCCTAAATTTTTTTTGAAAAAACAGATTTTAGAGATCTCTTATTCTCAATAATTGCCTTATTTGTATTTATGAAAAGATCGAACTAAAAGGAAAACATGTAACAATTTCATAGATGGCCTTAAAAATTCTCTTTTCAAAATGCAAGAGCGAGTATCTGATCTAAAACAAAGATAAAAATACTTTGTACACTGCTCTTGGGGGCATGGCAATGAAGGCTGACTTACCTTATAGCCTAATGGTTAAAGTTCTGTGCTTTCATCTCAACAGCCTAGGTTTGATTCCCAGGCAGGGAATAGAATCTGGTGTGGTTTGATATTTGTGTGACTTTTGCCATTTATTGATTCTTTTCCCTTCCACATACAACTTTTGATTTTCTGTATTTTTCGGGGGGGGAGGGGTGGTCAGAGGGGGCTTTTAGACACTTATGTATAAATGATCAGCCAAGAAGCTGGGACCCTAGAAAATATGGCCAGACAGAAATGTGAGTTACCCCTGGTTTCTGGCTAGCGAGACTTTCATTTCTTTGAGCTGTTTTTGTGGCTTTTCTGGATCTCATGAAAACTGATTTCTACCTCTTTGGAGACACGTCTTGCTTCCGTGATGGAGTTATAACCTTGGTTAAGGCTTATTGGTTTCCACTTAGAAGGGTATTTTTAGTTAAAAAGTTCAAAAGCAAAAACGTCAGCTGTTTGCCAAAGTCTGCTCCATTTACCTTAACTTACCTCTTTGGTTTTTGGAGCTACCAGAAATTACTTTGTTATTATGAAAATATTTAACCTTGGTATTATTAAATTAAGTTTGGCCTGATGCGCCTTCCTTACACATTTTTTAATTTGGCCTAAAGGTTTCTCTATACATAATGAGCTACAGCACTTTTGCTTAATCACTGATTTTTGGCCAATCAGAGGCGGCCAGCTGTTCAGTCTATGTTTAAATAAGGCAAACGCTGAGCTGTAACCAATCCAGCTGTTTTGTACCTCACATCTGTTTTCTGTATGTCACTTTCCTTTTTCTGTCCATGAATCTTCTTCAACCACGTGGCAGCGCTGGAGTCTCTCTCACCCTGTTCTGGTTCTAAGGGCCGCCGTATTTGCAAATTGTTCTTTGCTCAATTAAACCCTGTCAAATTTAATTTTTCTAAGGTTTTTCTTTTAACAGATGATGTCAGAAGTGGGTTCCAAAATAGAGCTCCCAGAGACCCCCAGGAGCACTGAGTGATCAAGCAAGGTGCCCACCAGGCCCACTGTGTCCATTGCTCTCTTGAAGCAACTGGGGATCGTGGGTAAGTTCTCTCTTGGACCCCGAGGCTCCACAGATTTGTGTTTCGAGCCGTACGAGTTTGTTTGAGCAAATTTTCTATTCCAACTGGGTTTGGAAGTCACAATCAAAACTGGGCTGGGTCCAGGGATTGAATCCCTTAATTAACTGGCTTGGATCCAGTTAGAGGCCTCAGATGTCTGGGTCAGACAGAAACTGGCAGTAAATGACAATGCTACAGGTGTAACAGAGGGACTAGCCTGAAAAATAAAAGAGCAAAAAGATTTTCTGTCTTTTTAAAACTTCCCCCACTCTTTTGAGAACTGCATTCTGGCCTGCATCCCTGAGGCAGGTTGTCTTTTGTTAAAACTCCCAGGTAGTGCCAGCCCCCTCATGGGTGGCTGGCAGAGTTCACAGGCTTTTGTCTGTGGCCAAGAGGGGACAGTTAGAATAGTTAACCACAGTAATCACCTGAAGCCGAGAACCCTCTCTTTAAACGCTCTGTATTTCTGCCTATGTTGAGGAAATTTGGGATTTTGAGACAAGAAGGTCTACCATATTTCCTCCTTTGCTGGCAAAGCAGACTCTCTCTTTCCTTTCTCCTCAAACAGCTTGTTGTCATTATTCAGCCTTGGGGACAAGTGGCCGAGGTACAAGCTCCAGCTTTCAGGAATTCGCAGAGATTTCTATCTTCTATCTTTCTATCTCTTTGCTGCCTTTTCTGTGTGTGTGTGCGCTTGGATAAGTAAAAATCGTTACCTAGGTTGATCTTGGAGATGTGAGAAGCAAAGCCAAGATTCAGGGTAAAAATGGGATCCTTCATTTCTGAAGAACTGAGTACTCTACCTTCTGACTGTGCCTACCTACATATAAGTATTAGGCCACAGAAGTAGCAAATGTTTACAGGATGGTAAAATCTTACTAAAGGAAATTTAAAATTACCATGAAATGTTCCAAATGGACAACTTTGAGAAGTGCACTTAAAAATGAGGGCCCCCAAATTAGTCTCATCCAGAGATGCCTATTGATGTGCAGAAGCTTGTAAAAAGATTTAAAAAATCTCTTTACAAAAGGCAAATAAGAAGCTTAAGTGATGAATTAATAAGAAAAATTAAATTTGCTGACCTTTTGGCTTAGTATCCTGCTCTGAAAGCAAAAAGAAAGCTGTCCTGGATAAAGTGTTTCCAAAAGGTGGGCCCTCAGGTAAAATAGACTTGCCTCTTTTTCAGATGTGTCCATGCTGATTCCAGGTAGAGAAATGCCTTTTTGGTTTTTTTAACCCTGTTCCTTAGTGGAGTCCATCCTGAACTCAGTAATTTTAGTTAAGAAGTGGTAGCTGAGTTAAAAGACCACCTTCCTAGAACACACCTTTCTGGCATTGAACTGGCTATCTTGAAACCCTTTTATAAAGAAATTTAAATCCGTAAAGGAAATTTTCATTTGTAAGGGTATCTGAAAGGAAGGACTGAGTTACTAGAAACTCTTACCATTGTTCTAAATGTACATGTTTAAGTTACTTTCCCTGGTCATCTTGTCTTAACTGGGACTGTGCATACAAGCTTTTTTCCTTTAGTGTGAACAAATGATGGTATAATAATTAGGCCTGAAGTCTTATCTCTATGCTTTTGAGATATGAATTTTCTGCCTTGTTTCATGTAGGGGTCATCTCTTTAAAAGGCAAATTGCTGCCTAGCTAACAATTGCTTAGGGCAATAAAATAGGTAATGAAAAGATTGATAATCTGAATGGGAAAAATGTGTTTAAAAGCCAGCAGATTAAAATTGCTTATAAAAGCTATAAGATCTGCTTCTGTCTGTGTGTCTACTCATATTATTATGCATATGTGACATTTCACTGCCAAAATATATAAAAGGGCTCTAATTAATTGGCTTTAAAAAAAGTAAGTGCTCAAATCAAATATTTTATCAGGAAAATTGAAACTAATTCAAATGACTTTTAGTTCACCTGACTTTAGTAATGTTTGGTAAATAAAACTAATTTTAAAATTGTTACTAAAGTCTAGATGTCTTAAGGTCATAAAACTGCTGCTTCTGTGGTATTTTTTTTTATTTCAGCATATTATGGGGGTACAAAAGTTTAGGTTACGTATATTGCCCTTGCCCAACACCCCCCCACCCAAGTCAGAGCTTCAAGTGTGTCCATCCCCCAGACGGCGGGCATAGCACTCATTATGTATGTATACACCCATCCACTCCCCCCGCACATCTGCCCAACATCCAATTAATGTTATTCCTAAATATGCTCTTAGGTAATGATCAGTGAAACCAATTTGATGGTGAGTACATGTGGTGCTTATTTTTCCATTCTTGGGATACTTCACTTAGTAGAATGGGTTTCAGCTCTATCCAGGACAATACAAGAGGTGCTATATCACCATTGTTTCTTATAACTGAGTAGTACTCCATGGTATACATATACCACATTTTATTAATCCACTCATGTATTGGTGGGCACATGGGTTGTTTCCACATCTTTCTAATTGTGAATTGTGCTGCTGTAAACATTCGAGTGCAGATGTCTTTTTTATAGAATGTCTTTTGTTCTTTTGGGTAGATGCCCAATAATGGGATTGCTGGATCAAATGGTAGGTCCACTTGTATCTGTTTAAGGTAGATTTGACTGTGAGCTTATGCTTTTGATTTTGAGCCTCTGGATTCTGAGGTCTGGATCTGTGGCTACAGTGAGGCCTGGGGACATGTCCTCAGTGCCTAGTCTAGCAGCTACAAGGCACAGTCTAGCCCAATATGGCCCCTGCCTAAACTTTGCCTGCTGGCTATCCTGGGAGGGATTGGATCCTCCAGGCATCTTGTCTTCTAGTGCAAACTCTACACCTGGTATGTAAATTGAGGACTCAGACAGGCCCTGCCTTTTGTAGCCATCTTGGATGCCACGTGGACACTTGAGACCTAAGAGGACTGGGGAAGACATTAATGATGGTACCTGTATTGTAGTTTCAAAATTCTTTTCAGTAATTTAAAATCTTAAAGTCATGTTATGTTAAATTAAAGAGAATAATCATAAAAATGAGTCATTTATAAGTTAAAATACTAAGGCAATAATTATTAAACATAATTTTAAGTTTATATACTTTGACATCTTGTTTTTATATGATATAGAAAGCTAAATATATTTAGACGTGCTAATAAAAATTGGGAACTGATAACAGTTCAAAGTTACTTTAACTTCCTAAGTTTCTCTAAGAATTGGCCTTGTGATTGATATGTGTAATTAGAGTTATTAGATATAAGAGAAACAATTCTATATGCAAAATATATAAGAAAAATAGGATATATTTTTTTTAAAAAAAGTTCTGGGAAGGCATAGAAATATTTTTGTTAAAAAAAGGAATTTTGCCTAATTTAAAGGTCTTAGAAATTAAAATTAAATAATTAAATAAATAAATGACAAATAAAACTAAATGGGTATAAAAGTTGGAAAATGATAAAAATTATAAAAGGTTTATAAAAATCTTACCTTATGGCCAAATTGATTAAAATTAGATGGATTTGCTTATAAGGTTTTATTAAAATTAGCTTTATCGATAATAACATACCACGACAAAGGTAAAATTTTGTTTTCTCTTTTGAACAAGATTTTCCTATAGTGTTAATAGAAATAATAAAATATTTTTGTTCCCCTTTGGAGTAAACTGCAAGAAAAAAAAGAGAGGAGGGAGAAAGAAAGATTCAGGTTACCTCTTTATTAGCTTGTCTTTTAGTTTGTTGTTTGGGAAACTGAGTCTCCTCTCTATCAAAGAGTAAGATTTTTGCGTTTTAAAATCTTTGAATTAATCAGTTTGGCTAAATGAATCAGTATAATTTTATAGTAACCTGTGGTCCTGTTTTATGACAAGCCTCTTAGGCCTTTGCTGTTTGACAGACTTTCCAACATCACAATTTTAAATTCGGTCTTGTTGACCTCCAACTAGCCATTTTCAAATATTAGGGCCAGTGAAAGGCTAAGAGAGACAAATTAGGTTTATTTGGTATCTTAAAACTGTACAGGAAACATTGTCAAATATAAAATGGTGTTTAACTTTCTTATATTTGTATATCTTATATTTGGCTTGTATTTGTATTGATATTATATAAACATGTTAGTAATACATGTTCCAGACTTCTATGAGATTCCTAAAACTCTTGATATATGTTAACTGTAATAATTATGGTTCTTATGTTAAATTGTTGTATGCCACAAAAATAACCAAATTTCTTTTACAATTGTCTCTTTAACCATGGCTATTCTAAGACTTTTGTCATCCACAGACAATTATTATTTTACTTTGATTCTTCTCAAAAAGCAGTTTTTAGCTGACTGCAGTCCAAAGTTTGCTTCTTCAAGGAAAGCCAGGGAAAGGACTGACAAGTTCTCCTGAATACAGGTTTCTGATAACTTTGGAGATTATATACCATTGGACTAAAACAAAACAAACTTCCAGGACTTTAATTAAAAAGCTGATGCACTCATAAGGATTGCTAACCCAATCCTTTTCTTCTTAAACAGAGCAAAAATTAATTATAGGAGACTGAACTAATTTTTATGACTTTTTTTTTTTTAAAACATTGCTGATTTCTTTTTGCATTTTGTTTTCCAGAAGTCAAGAAAACTTTTTGTCCTTTTGAGCTATTTATCACTTACAACAAAGTATGTTTTTATAAGCAAAATTTGAAGTATTTATTTTTCTCTCTATTTGATTTCTCCAGAATTTGGAAACGATTTGGTAATATTCTTAATTTATGGCAATATAGTTATTTGCATAAGTTCAATAAGAATCTGTTTTCTTTTATAACAGGACACAGTGAAAGACACTGGCTATTTTACCAAGACTTTGGCTGAAATAGCATATTTTCAGAGATGCCCAGACTGCTTTAAAGAATTAAGGTTGACTTTCTAAGGCCAATAAAAAGCCCTTTGGAAAAACTGACCTGGTACATTATCTATAACATTTCCTGATCAGTGTTAAGTAACGAATGTCACTTTTCTGACAGATCCAGGAACCCCGAGTTACTCTAGGACCTTGGGAAAAGAGTTTACCCAATTCATACAGGAATCTAAAGGCACAGATAAATCCTGGGCTTGACTCGAGAGGCTTTCAAGTCTAACCTGAGATTCCTTATGAAAAAGTTCCAGCAAAGCCAATTTGAAAAAAGAAAGGCCTATATGGCCAATGATTATTCTTATTGCAGTTTATGCAAATCATCAGGCCAAGTATAATGAGACTGACATTTATTTTTTTAAATAAATTGATTCTAGTATAAGTTGTCTGTAATAATGGGAGACTGGAGAGAGAAAAAATTATGTTTCAGAAAAAATCTATAGTCCACCTGTTATTAGATTTTCGCCTTGTCCATTGTTTTTGAGTTTTCGTTATTTGCTTACTATTTGGATTGAATCCTGAATTCTTTCCTGGCTATAAGTCTCTAGACAATGTTTTCAAATTTTTCTTCCATTTTTCTGACTTACACTCAATGAAATTGCCACCATTATTTCCTGAGCCTCTGGAAGCATACCTGGGGACATATAAACTCCAGGTGAAAAAAAAAATCTGTCAGATTGCCACTGCCATCTTCCACTTTAACTGAAGATGGTTTAAGTTTAATATCTGGACACTTCAGCTGGTGCCCTCCAGACTCTAAGGAAACTACTTTATAAACTGTTTCAGATATTAACATTAACCCTTATTTTTCTTCCGTTTGAAAGCTTGCCTGCAATGCCAGCTCCTGGAATGGGACACAGCTATTTAACTAAACTGATCTATTCCCAGGACTAAGTGACTGACCGAAAAGATATAGGACAATATATTTAAATTTGCTCCAATTTGCTTTTTCCCTCCTACTCCTTAGTCTAACACAAATTTCCCCAAAGATAGCAGCTTGGCTTTTAATATGTGAAACTTTCTCATTTCAAAGTGGGGACTGAAAGAAATTAAAAATATTTTACCCCAGAATATATTTCTTTGACATATTTTGGGATGGCTGCCACAAAAGCAATGCTGCAAAGCTGTCTTTTGTGTGTGTGTGTGTGTGGGGTGGGGGGTGTTGGAATTTACATTTGTAGAGAATCTCAGTCAGGTCTTTCTGTACCTGAGCTAGAAAGATTAACCCCCTTCCCCATAAACTTAAGAGAGGGTTGCCAGGAAGATACCAGGACACCTGGTAGCAAAGCTTGCTGGGAGTACCGGTCCCTTATTTTGGAATATATACCAACACAAACATGATTAAAAATCTGTCTGCAATTCTAGGACTGTTCGTAGAAGAAACTGCACAGAGCCTTAGGGCTCAACAAAGATCCTTCAGCTCTTTAGCCCAGGTAGTCCTGGACAATCAGGCAGAGCTAGATTTCCCGTTGGCTAAACAAGGGGGAGTCTGTGTGTTGTTAAGCACTACCTGACATATCGATATTTCTCAGGAAAAGTGGAAGCCCAAATAGAAAAAGTTTCCCTAACTAGCTGTATGACTACAACAGAGCTATACTAGTGACGCCACACCTGATTGGTTTTCACGTTTATTCACCTGGATTCCCCAGGACTTCAGATCAGTTCTTCAGGGACTCCTGTTGCTAGGACTCTCACTCCTATCGTAGGGCTCATTGTCTTATAGTCTGCTGTTCACTTAAGTACTGTGCTAAGAATGTAAATGAAAGCACTAATGCTCGTCATGCAGACATTAGGTCTGCAACCAGGCACCTGTGAATACTTGAAGACAACTGCAAAATGGTTTCATTCCTCTTACCCTGAGCTCAACTCCAACTATACCCCTTGTCAGCAGAAGAAGCCAGATCAGTCATCTGCCCTTTTCCATCTCATTAGCTCATACCTCATGAATAAGGTGGGATGAGGCTCAGGGGGCATGGAAACTGCCCTTTATAAAATTAATAAAAAGGTATAAGGTAGGAACTGTGGTAAGGGCTTGAACTCTACAAAGGTATAGGCATAGTTAAAATATATACATTTTATAATATATATTTATTTTATATATTTATACTATATATTTTAAAAATATATTGTTTATCTATCTCAAAAACCAGCCATTATTCTCTAGCTTGCTTTCCTATAGTTGCTTACTGCTCAGGAGTCACATAGGTAATGATCTTAAAGATTCTTAGCTTTATTTTATATATTTATACTATATATTTTAAAAATATATTGTTTATCTATCTCAAAAACCAGCCATTATTCTCTAGCTTGCTTTCCTATAGTTGCTTACTGCTCAGGAGTCACATAGGTAATGATCTTAAAGATTCTTAGCTTTCTTTATTGCTCCCATAGATAACACCACCCTTGAGAACCCTAAGGCTGGTATTTGAGATACCTACCTTCCAGGCCCTGCCTTCTGGTGGACCAACTGACCCAATCAGACCAGTGGCCCATACCAAGGCACCAACTCAGCTGGTCTTGTGACCTGGGAACTGACTCAGAACAAGAAGACAATTTCTTCTTGTAAACCCGATGAGTTCATCCCCAGCCAGTTATCAGACCCAATTCCCTAGCCCTTTGTCTGCCAAACTAACTTTAAAAACCCTGGCCCCCAAAATGCTTGGAGAGACGAATTTGAGAAATTTCTCCCATCGCTTAACATGGTGCCTGTGATATTAAACTCTTTCTCCACTGTAACCCCTGCTGTCTCAGTCCTCTTGAGCAGCAGGCAGTGAACGTGGTTGGGTGGTAACGCCATCCCTTAGAAATACTCATTGTAAACACTGCCTCTTTTGTGTTTATTTGTTTGCATGTGTGTGTACTACTAAATTGTATGTATTTTATATATTTAGTTTTACATCCTCCTTTATTCATTCAAAATTAGGCCTTTAGCATCTTCTTACATAACTAATTTTTAACTTCCAAACTTGTGATAAATAAAATAGCTTTATGATTTTTATTTTGGAAAAAAATAATTATTTATTGTCCAAATGTTACCATATTGGAGCAAATTACTTTCTTAAAAAGATTATTCATACTGCTGACAAATTTGCATGTTAGAATGTTTTCTTTAAAGATTTCTTCATTTGTATTTGGTGAATAGCTAAGCACAGGAAATCAAAAAGCTTCTTTAAAGAGTTCTTTCTCAAAGTTGGCATTTGAATGATAAAAGCAACACTATTTTCATTTGTAAAAGTATTTGACATTTAACAAACATGGCTAATTTTGTGATATATATTTTCCTGGACCATTCATTGCCTGTGTATAAATAAAACAAAAATATCATGGATTTGACAGCACATTGCAAATATTTTTCTAATAACAGCATATGTAGACCAACATCATCCCTTTTTAATGGCTTTAAGATTTTCCATCGTTGGGATAGGTAAAAATTTATTTAATTAATCCACCATTATTGGATATTTATGTTGCTGCCACTTCTTACTTTTATAAATAATGATCTGGTGAACATCCTTTTCTGTACATTTTAAGCACTTACCTGGTTATTTTCTTGGTATACATTTCTATTTTATTTTTATTTATTTATTTATATTTGGGGGACTAAGTTCTTGCTATGTTGCCCAGGCTGGTCTTGAACTCCTGGCCTCAATCCTCCCGCCTCGGCCTCTTGAAGTGCTGGGATTATAGCTGTGAATGCAATACATTTCTAGAATTAGTTCCTTGACAGTTTTTTTTTTTTTTTAATCATCAATTCTTATAACCGGCTTCTTTGGCTGCTCATAGAAAGTTTTTGACTTTGGCTAAGGGCAGATTTGGGCTTTTCCCCCTTTCAGTGTGGTTAGTGACTTCATACATAGTAGACGTAGAGTCATTGTTAACATTAAATGATGAAATTCCCCTCAGGTGGATTTTCAAGAGGTTCAAAGCAACTAAAGAAGATTTCCATGTAACCGGATATGTACAGGGCCAGGTGTCTCTTCGTTGAGCATTGCAGAGACCAGCTATGAGGACGGCATTTAGTGCACATGTGCCTTTTTCTTTCACGCTTGTCCTCTCCATCACAGTACCGTTGATAACTAGCACAGTGTTTTATCTACATGTAAAAAGCAATGCCTTTGTAGGACCGTTTACATCATTTTCCTAGGACTTAAGCAATTAAGTAAAACCATAGTTCAAAAAGGAAAATGAACTTTTACTTCATGATAAGCTGGAGATTTCAAGGAAAAAGAAAAATGTCTTAAAATAGAAACACTATATTTTGTGACTCTGTAATTTTAAGAGTCATTTTCCCATTTACTAAAATTAAAAATCTTGAGCACGAATCTGGATTATATCATACTCACCTGGTGCAGGGTGAGAGTGGAGGAAAAAGGCACAAAAATCCCACTGTGCTACTTTGTTGGGTTGGTTTTTTGGAGGTTGAGTGTTGGTGATTTGGAGGACATTAGCCTTTATCGTCTGTATCCTGTGTCCTACTACCTCACCCCTGTGCTTAATGGCTCCACATACTGTTGCTTTGGTGCTTTGGGGCCAGAGATCGAGTCTCCTCTCTATTTGTCTCAGATCCCTGGTCACAATCTTACTAAGTGTCTAATAAGTATTTGTTGGATGAATGAAAACAGTAGATTCTGTCAAAGGCCAGTAGACAACTGAATACCTCTTAGGGAAAGTTTCACTTATTGCCTATTATTAAGACTCTGTGCTATGCATATTCACTACCGGCTCATTTATTCACTCCTTCATTCATTCCTTTGTTCAACAATACCTATTCGGTGCCAGGCACCATGCTAGTTGCTGAGAATACAGTGGTAAGCCTGGGTGACACAGGCCTTGCCCTCAGAGGACGTGAGCACACAGCACATGTCATAAAAGGAGCAGAGAAATTCTCCAGACTCTCAACTCCTTTTTATGGAAGGAAAAACATAGGTTTAACTTCACTCTCAGAGCTTAGCTGGAGATGTATTTGGCACGGTTTGGAAAGGGCCAAGTCCCTCCTCTGGTCCATTCAGTTTTGGGCCTGAGGTCTCCATCCTGTTCAGTGGTATGATATCTTTTGACTCTTGTGAACGTATGCAGCATGCGAAATGTTAGAGAGCAAAAGCACTTTAAAACCTTGCTACAAGATCCACGAGCCCATGGGGGAAAGCCAAGCTCAATTACTGCTGGAATCAAAGAGCCCGCGGGGCAGGCTGGCTCGGATGGAGGCTGCTCACTTTGCAAGCAACCGCCCTCCACTCACCCAGCCACCCTGCAATAATACAGGAAAGGAAGGGGAGGGGTGAGCAATAAGGCCACAAAAGCTGTGAGTTGAGGGGTCTCAACTTGGAGATCAAACACAAGGTCATTTTATTTATTCCTAATAACAGCCACAACCATGCCACGTCAAATCTACCTCCTGACCCCACCCCCACCCCAATTAACTGGCTCTAATGAGTCTCTGAACTTAACTTGGCCAGATTTCATTAACTTTTATCCAACTGGATTATTGGGACAGTCTCATTCTGGCTTTTAGCTCAGTTTTATTTATTTTAAAGCACAATGACAACTCTTGTGTCTGCCATCTCTGCCCGCTCAGGCTCCACCTGAGCTTCTAGGAGCATGCAGTGGAAGGCAAGAAGGGGATTTTCTGATGTGAGAGCCCACTGCACCTCTTCTGGGAGCTTCTTCAGTTTGAACAGGGAGGAGGTGAATATTTGTAGTCCTTTCTCTGTTGGGCATGGCTGCTTCTCAGGTGAACCCTGACTGGCTGTCCTTGTCTTCTAGGGGCAAACTGTCCTGGATCCTTCGCCTGGCTGGCAGCCTTCTTGTAGGAGGAGTCCTGATAAATGCTCCATCCGCAGGGAGCTCCACTATCCTTGCCACACCAAAGGGACCTTCGCTGCCCACCCCCTCTCAGCCTCACCATGTTTCCATTTCTCTTTCCTCTCTCTCCATAGTGTAGGGACAGCAACACATGATCCAAGAATGAAGTGCCTGGTTCATCTATTGCAGACTCTCTCGGCCTTTACAGGTGATTTGTTGGGAGCTTCTTCCCATGTTGGCAGGGGAAAAAAAAAGCTCATCTCCTCTTTCCGTAGGAATGAGCACTGGCTACACTGGAAAACCATGGCATTCCTAAGGCTGCTCATTTCTCCCCATCCTTTTCCAGTATGGATCAGCTGAGTGGTGGGAAGACTGGTTCTCTGGGTTAGCACCTTAGAAAACCTATAGAGAGGTGGCTGGTTCCAAAATTGGGTGGATTTCTGAACTTAAAAGATGGGGTACTTAACCTATGCTGCTGGCATCAGTGTGGGGCCTTGACTGTAATTTTCAGAGTAGAGGGGGAAAAAACCCCACACATTTGGTTATACTTATCCCCTGGATAAGTTTTTGTACTCTCACAAAACTTAGTCATGGTACACTGTTTCTTAAAGGATCCCAGCAGGCCCCTGACATAGGGAAATACTCAACTGAATCAGTTCAGTTTCATCTTGAGCAGGAAATCAAGGTTTCCCTTTAGAAGCAAGACGTCTAAGCCCTTAACCCCCTGTTTAAGACACTTACCATGAATGTTTCAGACTGCTCACCATTTAGAATCAGTCTTTGGCTGACTGCCAACTCTTCCTCATTTCCTTGTCTTCTTGCTCAAGAGACTCGGGCAGACCAACACATCTCCTAGCCAAGCAGACTCCAGCTGGGAAATGATGCCTCTGACCAGGTACCCCCGATATTGATTCTTTTGGGTCCTCCTTCTTTAGGGAAGAGAAGAATCCGCATCGTCAACAGGTTTTTCTTACTCTCAGTTTTCTTTTCATGTTGGCCAGGGTGAGGGCCAGTTGTAGTGGTGGAGCTGGACTTCTAATCCACCAGCCCTGCTGAGTGCTGGCCACACGTCCCATGGGTCTCTCAACCTATGTGGGGTACTTAGCAGCTTTGTCTCCAGCTTTGGACTTAAACCATAATCCCAGCACAAAATCCCACCGAACCTCTTGTTGCAAAAGGAAAGAACTGATAAAGAAGCTAGAACATCACTCCTAGTGTATTAGATGTCAAGATTTAGGACTTATAAGGGGTCCAAAAAATTCTCTTTGGATTTTTAAAATAGAGACACCATATGGAAAATTAAATTCAGATTTAATGAATGTTCATTGAGCACTAATTATGTGCAAGCACTGTGCTAGATGTTTTCATGTGCAATATTTTTTTTTTGTTGAGACAGAGTCTCACTTTGTTGCCCAGGCTAGGGTGAGTGCCATGGCGTCAGCCTAGCTCACAGCAACCTCAGACTCCTCGGCTTAAGCGATCCTACTGCCTCAGCCTCCCAAGTAGCTGGGACTAGAGGCATGCGCCACTATGCCCGGCTAATTTTTTCTGTATAGATTTTTAGTTGTCCATATAATGTCTTTCTATTTTTAGTAGAGACGGGGTCTCGCTTTTGCTCAGGCTGGTCTCGAACTCCTGACCTCGAGCGATCCACCCGCCTTGGCCTCCCAGAGTGCTAGGATTACAGGCGTGAGCCACCACGCCCGGCCTTCATGTGCAATATTTTAATCTAACCCAAGATCTTAAGATCAGCTCCATTTTTCAGAAAAAATGATATTTTTAGTAAAATAATTATTTATTTGTATCTGCCATATGCCAGGCACTGTTTTAAGCACTTTACACAGTGTTATCATTTAACACTCACAAGTACAAAATGAGGAAGATAATATTATCCTTATTTTATAAAGAAACAGGCTGCATGTAATTATTTGCCTAATGGCAGTTAGATTACCAGTGATGCCCAGAGCTAGCATTTAGTTCATACTTACCATGTGTCAGCCCCTCTTTTAAGTACTTTATGGATGTTAATATTATCACAGCAGCCCTGTGAGATAGTTGTCTTTTATTGGTGGAGAAACTGAAATACAAAGAGCTTAAGGACTTTGCTTAGGGTTACACAGTTAGTAAATGGTCCGTCTGGCTCTAGGACTCATGAGCTTCCTTGCTATGCGGAACCTTTGCAGTAAGACCAGCATTCATATTCAGGGCTTCAAGTCAAAGCCTGGTACATGCTTATATTGCAGCATCTTAACACAAAGAAATGAATCTCAAATGGTAAAATTTCAGTCTGTGAAGGTGAATTAACCCTTTATTGTATTTCACTATTATTAAAATGTTAAAATCAGAGGCTGTTCATGTCATTCATTCCTCAAGGATCCTACAGATAAAGCAGTGGCTCAAATCAGGGGGAAGGAAGTTGTCTATTTCTTTTCTGTCTTTGCCTAACATCTCTAGTTTATCCGAGTGGCTTAGCTTTAGGATCTGTGTGCTCTCTTAACTACCTCGCTATCATGTCCCACTTTACCTGTGAGGTGGATGCCAAGTCAAGAGAAGGTACCCACCACACTGTGGTCAGGGGAACTAAAACCTGTATAACTGTGAGAAACAGGAGCAGAACAGTGAACTGTGTGGAGACTCTTGCTGTGTTACCCCAAAAGGGAAATTATTCTTTCATTTCTCTCCATTGCTGAAATCCCTAGGGACTTTTCTTTTGGCTTTAGTCACTGTCTCTGAAATGGAATTTTTGCAATAATGTTTTGAGTTACTCAGAAATCATCTAGAATCCAGTGTGTACTCTTTATTAAAATAATGCATTCTTATTGTAAAAGTTGAAACTTTATGCAAGTGTATCAAGCAAACACAGAAGTCTTCTCAATCTTGTTTCCTAAAGATAAACAACATTAATGTTTTCATGTGTATCCTTCTAGACATTTTCCTACTCAGAGGATAATTTCTTATCCAAACAGGGATACTTGAGGTAAAACACTGTAATTTTGCCAGGAAAACAGGCATAAATTAGGACTATTTCAAACAAACTGGGATGTATGATCCCCCTACTCTGTATGAATTTTTATGTCTATATCTATAGAAACATCTGGATACATTCCATATATATTGATATTATATATGGTGATGTACAACCTCTGAAATGGCTCCCAGTGATCTCCACCTCCCAGAATTCATGCCCTGTGTCATCCCCTCCCTTTGAGTGTAGGCTGCATTTAGTAACTCACTTCTAGAATAATATAGCACATTACGGAAGTGACCGTGTGCCACTTCTGGGATTAGGTTATGAGAAGACCATGGCTTCCATCTTGGATGCCCTCTTTCTCTCTCTGTGTTGCATCCCTTGCTCTGAGAGAAGCCAGCTGCCATGCTGGGAGGGCACTCAGGCAGTCTGTGGAGAGGCCCCCATGCTAAGAAACCGAGGTTCTGGTTAACAGCCCGTGAGGAACTGAGGCCGCCAACAGCTACACCAGTGAGCTGGGAAGTGTATCCTCCAGCTTCTGAGGACACAGCCCCAGCAGACAGCCTGGCTGTGGCTTCAGGAGAGACCCCGAGATAGGGTCATCCAGGTAGGATCCTCCTGACCCTCAGAAACTGTGTCGGAAAATAAGTCTTTGCTCTTTTAAGCTGCTAAGTTTTGGGGTAATTTGTTATAAAGTAATAGATACCTAATACATATTTATTAAATAAAAATCAAACCATGTATAATAATAAATTGTTTTAAACGACATCCTTTTCTCCCCCCCACCCCACAACTTCTGTCAGCAGATACCTCAAGTGGTACTATCTCCTTTAAAAAAAAAAGATGGAAAGAATATAAAATTCCATTTTAGGGATGACCGTAGTAATTTTCCTTTTTTTAAAAATCAAAAATGCCTTAAAAAAATCCTTGGAAACATGTTTCGCTTCTGTAGTTATCTCCATGGGATAGCTTCTTAAAGGGAAAATTTCAGAGTTATAGAGCTACACAGTTTTAGACAGGTATTTATGAATTGTCCTTTGATTGCAGTCATCTGTTTTGTGACTGAGTGTTCGTATAAGAAAGTCTGTCTTTCCAATACTGAATATTTTCAACTTTAAATAATTTTTCCAATATATAGATGAAAAATTGTAATTTTACTGATTAGTGAGACTGAACTTCCTTTTACCTGTGCATTACCATACCTGTGGATTTCATCTGCTGTGAAGGACACATTCATGTCTCTTACCTACTTTCTTCTTGGGTTGCTCATCTTTTCTGTTTTGATACCAAAAGTGTCCTTTATTTGTTAAGGGAATGTAGCCAATATTTTTGTCATATTTGTTGCAAATATTTTTTCCCCAATTTGTCTTTTTACTTTGCTCATGTTTATGTTTAAATTTTTTTTTTCCCTGTAAAGACTTTAACAATTATCAAGCAATCAACTTCAACCGCTTTTTCTGTTATGGCTTTTGAGCCTTTGTATCGTGAATCCTGCAGCCCAAGATGTTTTCATCTGGTATTTTTATGGTTTAACTTTCTGCATTTAAATTTGAGATCTGTGATTTGTTTTAGTATAGTGAGGTAGAGATCTGAATTTTTTTCACCATATGTTCTGGTGTCATTACTAAAACAAAAACAAAAACTCATCTCCCTGCACTGATTTGAAATGTTGTTTATCTATACTGTATAATCCTATATGTGTGGGTTTATTTCAGAATTCCCACATTCCTTCCATAGGTTTGTCTCGCTAGTCCTATTCTAAAGCCATACTGTAGCTTTATAGTAAATTTTACTATCTGCTAGGGCCAGTCATTGTTTCTTTGTCAGAATATTCTTTGCTATTATCATATTTTTATTTTTTTATTTCAATAGATTTAGGGGGTACAAGTGTTTTTTGTTATATGGATGAATTTTATCATGCTGAAGTCAGGGCTTTTAGTGTACCCATGGCCAGAATAGTGTACATGGTACTTTATAGGTAGATTTTTATCCCTAACCTCCTCCCATCTTCCCCCATTCTTAGTTTACAATGTCCATTACACCAATTTATGACCATATATAACCCATGTTTAGCCGCCACTTATAAGTGAAAATGTGGTATTTGCTTTTCCATTCCTGAGATACTTCACTTAGGATACTGGTCTCCAGTTCCATCCAAGTTGCTGCAAAAGACATTATTTCATTCCTTTTTATGGCTGAGTAGTACTCCATGGGGTGTGTGTGTGTGTGTGTGTGTGTATGTGTGTGTGTATATGAGGTCTGTCTATCAAAGTATCCAGCCATGTAATATGAAAAATAGAGACATTTATTGAAGAAGATACAAGATGCAAGAAACATTGTACGCAGGACAATGACACCTCGGTCCCCTTCAAAGTAGGTACCTTGGGACCTCACACAGTTCTCCCAGCATCTCTTAACCTAACCCATAAATGTTCAACATTCTCGCGTGTTCTGCTTGTTGCAGGCCTTCCAGAACATGGATCACTTTCAACAGATTATTGACCAAGTGTTTGTGCCACACTTTTATTTGGCCTGCACTCATTGCATCATCCTTGAATGCTTCTGAATCATCTGAATAGTTTCCATGGAGGAATGTTCAAGCTTAATGCAAAATTTGATGCAGATTTGTTGCTGTATTCGCTCAGTCATTTTGAGTGCAATGACTACACAGTGCACATGCTCACTCATTGGCGTCTAGCACCCCACTGACTAGTACAGTGAAGGAATCATCGTTCATGCATGCACATTACAGTCCACTCTCCTTGGCTGCCAGGTTACATTGATGTCATGTAAATCATTCTCATATGTTAAAAATGGCTGGATACTTTCCAGACAGCCCTCGTATACATAACATATGCACACACCCCACATTTTCTTTATCCACTCTTCAGTTTATGGGCCCTTAGGTTGATTTCACGTCTTTGTAATTGTGAATTGTGCTGCAATAAATGTTCAGGTGCGGGTATCTTTTTTAATAAAATAACTTCTTTTCCTTTGGGTAATATCTAGTAGTGGGATTGCTAGATCAAATGGTAAGTCTACTTTTATTTATTTGAAGAGTCTCCATACTGTTTTCCCTAGAGGTCATACTAGTTTACATTCCTGCCAACAGTGTATAAGTGTTCCTTTTTCACCACATCCTCACCAACATCTACTGTTTTTTGACTTTTTAATAATGGCCATTCTGACAGGAGTAAGGTGGTTTATCACTGGGGTTCTAATTTGCATTTCTCTGATGATTAGTGATACTGAGCATTTTTTCATCATTTTTTTTTTGTCATTTGTCTGTCTTCTTTTGAGAAGAATCTGTTAATGTCTTTTTCCACTTTTTGATGGGATTATTTGTTTTTCCTTGTGGATTTGAGTTCTTTGTAGATTTTGAATATTAGTCCTTTGTCAAATGTATAGCTTGCGAATATTTCCTTATATTCTGTGGGTTGTCTGTTAACTCTGTTGATTATTTCCTTTGCTATGCAGAAACTTTCTAATTTAGTTAAGTCCAATTTATTTGTGTTGTTGCTATATTTGTCTTTGGGGTCTTAGTTATAAATTCTTTGCCTAGGCCAATGTCCAGGAGAGTTTTTCCTAAATTGTCTTGTGGAATTTTTATTGTTTCAGGCCTTACATTTAAGTCTTTAATCCATCTTGAGTTAATTTTTGTATATGGTGAAAGATAGGGATCCAGTTTCATTCTTCTACATGTGGCTATGCAATTTTCCCCAGAGTAGTTTTCGTTTGCTTTGTTGAATATCAGTTGGTTGTAGATAGATGATTTTATTTCTGGGTTCTCTATTCTGTTCCATTGGTCTGTGTGTCTACCTTTATACCAGTACCATGCTGTTTGGGTTGTTATAGCCTTGCAGTATAATTTGAAGTTGGGTAATGTGATGCTTCCAGATTTGTTCTTTTTGCTTAAGAATGCTTTGGCTATTTGGATTCTTGTTTGTTTCCATATGAAGTTTATAATTGTTTTTTCTAGGTCTGTGAAAAATGAAGTTGGTATTTGGGAATTGTGTTGAATCTGTAAATCACTTTAGGCCATATGGACATTTTAAAATGTTGATTCTTTCAATCCATGAGCATGGGATATTTTTTCATTTATTTGTGTCATTATGATTTTTTTCATCAGTGTTTTATAGTTCTCCTTGTAGAGGTCTTTCACCTCCTTAGTTAATTATATTCTGGTATTTTCTTTGCAGCTATTGTAAATGGTGTTGAGTTCTTAATTTGACTCTCAGCTTGACTGTTATTAGCATATAAAAATGCTACTGATTTGTGTATATTAATTTTGTAACCTGAGACTTTACTGAATGTACTTATTAATTATTGGAATCTTTTGGTGGAGTCTTTAGGGTTTTCTAGATATAAGATCATATCAGTGGCAAACAGGGATAGTTTGACCTCCTCTTTCCCTATTTGGATGCTCTTTATTTCTTTCTCTTGCCTAATTGCTCTGAGTATGACTTGCAGTACTATGTTGAATAGAAGTAGTGACAGTAGGCATCCTTGTGGTGTTCCAGTTCTTAAGTGGAATACTTTCAACCCTTTCCTTTCAGTATGTTGTTGGTTGTGGGTTTGTCATATACAGCTTTTATTATTTTAAGGTATGCTCCTTCTATGCCTAATTCATTGTGGGTTTTTATCATGAAGGGTACTGGGTTTTATTGAATGCTTTTTCTGCATCTATTGAGATGATTGTATGGTTTTATTTTTAATTCTGTATGTGGTGAATAACATTTATTGATTTGCATATATTGAGCCATTCTTGCATCACCTGGATAAAACTTACTTGATCATGGTGAGCTATATCTTTCTGATGTGTTGTTAGATTCAGTTTCCTAGTATTTTGTTGAGGATTTTTGCATCTATGTTTATAAGGGATATTGATCTGTAGTATTCTTTTTTGTGTGTGTCCTTTCCTGGCTTTGATATCAGGGTGATACTGGCTTCAGCGAGTGAGTCAGAGAGGATTCCCTCATTCTCAGTGTTATGGAACAGTTTTAATAGGATAGGTGCCAGTTCTTCTTTGTAGGTATGGTAGAATTCAGCTGTGAATCTGTCTGGTCCTGAGATTTTTTTTCTTGAGAAATTTTTTAATTACTGTTTCAATTTCACTACTCATTATTGGTTTGTTCAGGATTTCTGTTTCTTCCTGATTCAAGCTTGGAGGTCATGTGTTTCCAAAAATTAATCCACTTCCTCTAGATTTTCTAGTTTGTGTGCATAGAGATTTCCATAATAGTCTTTGGTGATTGTTTGTGTATTTGTGGTGTCAGTTGTAATATCTCCCTTTTCATTTCTGACTGAGCTTATTTGAATCCTTTCTCTTCTGTTTCTGGTTAATATAGCTAGTGAGTGGTCTACCAATTTTGTTTATCTTTACAAAGACCCAACTTTTTGTTTAGTTGATTCTTTGTATTGTGTTTTTGGTTTCCATTTCATTTAGTTTGCTGTGATCTTTGTTATATCTTTTCTTCTGCTAGCTTTGGGCTTGGTTTGTTCCTCTTTTTCTGGTTCCTTGAGGTGTGACATGAGGTAGTTAATTTGTGATCTTTTATCTTCTTGATGTAGGCATTTAGTGCTATGAACTTCCCTATTTGTGCTGCTTTTTATGTATCCCACAGATTTTGGAAACTTGTGACACATTTGTCATTCAATTTTAAAACTTTTTGATTTTCATCTTGATTTCTTCATTGACCCAAGGATTGTTTATCAGCAGGTTGTTTAATTTCCATGCATTTGCATAGGTTTCAGAGTTCTTTTTGGAATTGATTTGTAGTTTTATTCCACTGTTGTCTGAGAAGATACATGGTATGATGTCAGTTTTTCTAAATTTGCTGAGACTTGTTTTATGACCTAACATATTCTCTATATTGGAAAATGTCCCATGTACTGATGAGAAAAATGCATATTCTGCAGTTTTGGGGTAGAATGTTCTATAAATGTCTGCATGTATATTTGTTCTAGAGACCTGCTTAAATCCAATGTTTCATCATTGATTTTCTGTCTTAATAATCAGTTTAGTTCTGTCAGCAGAGTGTTGAAGTCTCTGGCCATTATGATGTTGCTGTTTATTTCTTTGCTTAGATCTAGTAGAATTTGTTTTATGAATCTGGGATCTCCTGTGTTAGGTGCATATATGTTTAGGATTGTTATATCTTCTTGTTAAATTTCTCTCTTTATTATTATATACTGACCATTTTTGTCTTTAAGCTCTGAAATTCTTTCTTCTGTTTGTTCTGGTCTATTGTTAAAACTTTCCACTTTATTTTGAAATTTCCTAAGTGACTTCTTCATTTGCAGAAGTTCTATCATATTTTTTCTTAGATTATCTATCTCTTTAGGATATTTTTCATTCATATCCTGAATTTTTTTTTTTTTTTTTGGTTTCTTTGTGTTGGTTTTCAACTTTCTCATCAATCTTATTGATCTCACTTGCCATCCCTATTATGAATTCCATATCTGACATTTCAAAAATTTCCTTTTGGTTGGAGTCTGTTGCTTGAGAGCTAGCGTAATCCTTTGGAGGGGGGCAGGTGTCTCAAAACAGCCTGTTTTTTCATGTCACCAGAGTTCTTATGGTGGTTCCTTCTTATCTGGAGCCTCTTTTTTCAGTTTAAAACAGATAGTTTTGCAGTATACCTGCTCTCCTCTCTTTGGTACTCTCTTGTGAGTGAAGAGAAGCAGCGGTCCCTGAATGTATGCCTGAGTTCTGCTCTGGGAGATTGACTAGGCAGGAGGGGAGCAGATGCACTGTGACCCTGAAATACTACTTCTCCCCTTTGTCTCCCCGTCCTCCTTTGGTTATCACAGTCCAAGCAGGTGCTGGCGGATATTCATGTGGAGGGATGGGCTGATCCTCAGGCCACTGTTGAAAGCTTGGGTGGGGATAGGGCAGGTCCCTCTCTGTGGAGTTGGGTGGCTATGGAGATTTGCTCTGCCTGGATTCCCTGGCTGCAGCAGCAATGGTGGCTGGTTGGGGCTTCTTAGGCAGTAGCAGTGGGTGCCAGGGCTGTGAGTGTTTGTTCCACCCAGGTTGGTGGCAGTGGTGGTGCGTGGAGGGCAGGCAGCGTGCAGTGGTGTGTAGCATACAGGTGGTATGCAGGGGGCAGGTAACGTACGGTGGCGTGGCTGTTTTCTCAGTCCAGGTTTGTCAGTAGTGGTACTACCCAGGTGGCAGCAGTGTGGCTGTACTATCCAGACAGCAGTGGTGGGTGCCAGGGGCTGTGGGCACATGCCCCTCCCAGGTCCTGTGGACTTGCACATGGGGCATACAAGAGTGCCTTACCTCCCTGCTCCCTCTCTGGTCTGGCAGGGGTGATGGGGAGGTGGCAGCAGTGGATTTGACTCCCAGATAGATGCAGTGCTCTGGGGCTGGGACTTCAGAAGGGCACCAGCTGCAGCTGCCAGGATTTGGAAACCTGTGGGACCTTGCTGTGCCTTCTCTCTGGGGCAGTGCTGCTAAACCATCTCCAAGAAGCTCCGTGTGTCAGTCCAGAGGCCTGCTGCAGTGGAGGAACCCTCCTGCAGCTCAGATAGCAATGTTCTTAGGGGTCACCCCGGGGTTCTCTCCTTTGTCCCTTCCCCATGTGCAGACACCTTCTCTGGGGGCCTCCAGTCCTGCTGAGTGAGTCACTCCACTTCCCTCTCCTTTACTTTGGGTGCCTCTCATTGCCTACTCTGTTCATTCCCAATTCTCTCTCGTATGTGGCTGATCAGAAGGTGAATCTTTACTCGCCACTTTGAATCTTCTCTATGAGAGTGGCATGTGCAGGCTGTTTCTAGTCAGTCATCTTTACCCCTCTTCTGTCATATTTTTCTTCTAGCCACAATTGTTTTTCAAGTTCAAATGATTCCTATTGGGAATTTTTATTTGAATTGCATTAACTTATGTATTATTATTATAAAATTGAAACTTTCTGTCCAGGAATAAGATATATTTAATATTTACTTGTATATTCCATCTTTATTTCCCTAAACAGAGTATTCAGTTTTTTTCTGACATTCTGCACGTTTTATTGAGATTATTCCTAGATATTTTCTTTTTGGTGCTTCTATTATTATGCCCAGTATAATATGTTTTTATCATTATTTTTAAGTGATTATTGTTTTTATATAGGAAAGTCATTAATTTTTAATTATAGCCAGCCACCTTAATGAAGTTTCTTAGTATATATATTTTTTATCCTCTGGAGTTTATCACATAGGTGCTTATATACTTACATATTTTATAAATAATGATAATTTGTTCACTCTTCTAGTGTTTACTTCTTATGTTTTGTGTTCTTTAATGGGCATGTTGTTAGTGTTTCTTTAATAAATGCAATGCTGGATTTCTCTCTTCCCTCTTTCAGTTAAATCTCATCCCTCATCAATTTCTAGCCCTGTGACCTTACTAACATATGAAGAGGGTGAAGCCTGGAGAGGCCGTGAGTGAGTGACTGAGCCAGGATTTAAACTCAAGATTCTCGGACCTCAGAGCTGATTCTCTAAGAAGTATTTCTTGTTGCCTATATAAAATATTTCGGAAGCATACTGCTTCCAGTCTCTCTCCCTCCTCCCTCCTTCCTCGTTCTGCATATTGTTTATGGATACTATCGGTCTAGTCAGCAAACCTCACTCCAGGATGCACCCCCTTTAATAGCTGTGGTGGAAATCTGCGGTTGGTGCAATGGGCATCCAGAAACCAGGGACGGTGGATTTCTGACTTTAAGGACTACAGATTGCATCACACAGCATTGCCTCTCTGTGAGGGGATTTTTTTCTTGGGAAGCAGGGGTGCCTGACTTTATGTGTTTGTCCTAACTACTCTGATCTTTCCTGGATTGTTCAAAAGCCCTTAGTTCCCTGACTACTTCAAGGACTGCTGCTGCATATTCTTCTCTTGGCCCTCCCTACCGAAAGGTCCTCAGTTTGACAGGAAACACAGCTCACTGGGAGATGCTTAAATCAAATGAGTCTGGTTTCTGGAAATGTCATTATTTTAGGAGGGAGCACAGGAGGGAGGGAAGGAAAATAGTTTAGATTTTTGTGGGGAAATGGAAAGCAAAAGGCAAAATAGATGTTCTGGTCAGAAGAGAGGAAACGTCTTCTTCTCGAGGTTTAAAAAATTGATATGTGTTAATTTTGCCATTTTTTTTTTTTTTTAGCAGTGGGAATACTGCATGAATCTTACTTGGGAGAAAGATTAGCTGCTCTAAACCAAGTCCTTTGTTAGTGATGCACAGGTCTATGATGGGTGGTTGGGACGGGGATGAATAAGGAGTAAGAAAAATGACAAAAATAGAAACTTCTTACTTAAGTGATAGAATTTACAACTCTGCTTAGCACATTTTCTTTTATTCAACAAATTATTTTTGAACTCGTACTCTATGATAGCTTCAAGGGCGAATACAAAGGAAGTGTAAGGCATAGTTCCTGACCCCCAGGTGATTGTAGCTAGTGGGTCAGACAACTAAGTAATGGGACTTGGACGTAGAGAACAGTGCTGACCGTACTCCTGATGGATGAGTGGGATCTTAATTGGCAGAGAAATAGTCATGGCATATTCTGAGCCTGGGAAAGAGCCTGAGAAATGGTTTTTGGTGGAGAGTTCATGCCGCATGGTTAGTTTGAGCAGAATTATGTAAGTGGGAGAAAGGAAAGAAAATCTTGGGCAGTCAGGATGAGGTTGAACAGGAGTTTGAGAGCCATTGTCAGCTCTGGAGTACGGAAATAATGTGATAACTGTGATTAGGAGCACAAATCCCGCAGAGGCAGGCAGGTAAGGATGCGGGTTAAGTGGCAGTCATGCCGAGAGCCCAATCTGGAGTGCAGACAGTGGAAAGGCATAGAAGGTGTAGGTCTAAGAGTTGCAGCAGAAAACCCTCTATAATAAGGAAATAGTTTTGTGGAGTTCATGGAAGAGAAGGACAATAGCAACAAATAACGTTTGAGTCTCAAAACTGGGTAGACAGGCAAATTTGACTCTACCTAAGTACTCTTGCCCTGCATCATGGAATCTGGGCCGGGATCATGTTTCCTTCTGCTGGTTGAGTCAGATAATTCATTTTTTTCTTTACATTTTTCTTCCAGTTATTAGATAGGATTCTCGATGCCTTCCCTTAGCTCTCTTATCAATTATGTGTTGAATTGTCTTTGAGTTCTCCTCCCAGCAGACGCTCTGGTGAGTGAAAAGTTAAAGCTACCACCACGAAAACAAATCAAGGAGGAAGTTAAACATCTGTCTTAGGAAGGATACTGTCTGGCTTCCATCTCTATTTTGGTTAACATATTTTGATAATGTGGGATAATTAGATTTAAGAGCTTTTCGATGGCTAAAGATCTCCCATGAATGCTAGCACTAGTGAGTGTGATAGAGTGCAAGGTTCCCACGGCTACTTTGCTCGTTCCTCTGCTCTGGCCCACTGTGCATGGCTACTTGTGCACCTGGTGGGATCGAGCTAGCAGGGGTCTGGAGTGATGGGAGAGACAGCTTTCTGACATCCTTATTCACCTCCTTATTAACCTCCTCAGAAAAACCAACTCAATGCTTTAAGCACCACAAAGTGCTTATTCCAAGTTCACCCCTTGTCCTGCCATGAACCCAAACACAAACACACACACATACGTGGAGCAAATAAAACCAAAATATTTTTTCAAGAGACAGACATTGAAAAAACTGAAAATTTGGCCGGGCGTGGTGGCTCACGCCTGTAATCCTAGCACTCTGGGAGGCCGAGGTGGGCGGATCGTTTGAGCTCAGGAGTTCGAGACCAGCCTGAGCAAGAGCGAGACCCCATCTCTACTAAAAATAGAAAGAAATCATATGGACAGCTAAAAATATATATATCAAAAAAAAATTAGCCGGGCATGGTGGTGCATGCCTGTAGTCCCAACTACTCGGGAGGCTGAGACAGGAGGATCCCTTGAGCTCAGGAGTTTGAGGTTGCTGTGAGCTAGGCTGACGCCACGGCACTCACTCTAGCCTGGGCAACAAAGTGAGACTCTGTCTCAAAAAAAAAAAAAAAAAAAAAAAAAAAAACTGAAAATTTCTAAATCTGCATGATGTGCTAACAGCAAGGCATAAATAGAGCATACCTGCTGGTGCCAGGTATCTGACCACTGATTGGTCAGTCCATATGGCCCGGGACACCTTCCCACTGGCAACACATGCGCTTGGCTCCATGGACATTCCTAGCACATTCCAGATAAAACTGCACCTGTGTGGAAAGTTAAAGTACTTAACCATAAAAATTGGTAAATTGGGCTTATGCATAAATGCATCCGTATTGGTAAAAAATTAAATGTGCATTCCAATGATTCTTTTTAGTTCAACATTGGGGGTATCTAGCTTGGTTACCTAGGTTCACTGAAATAGGGTGACATTTGTGGACAAGTGGTTACTCATGCCCTTTGGCACAGGCCGGAATCCTCTTGCTTCTCATTTTCAGCTTTCTTGGATATTATCCCATTTTCTATCCTGATGGTTTCTGTGTGGAAATAACTCTTCCAGCATTTGTTCTGTGCTTTTCCTATTTTCTTTGTTGGCAAAACTCAAGTGTGTTTATTTGGTGGCTTTAATGCATTGAGCTTTCTCGTCCTTTTATCACACCTATTTTTACTGTCTGTTGAAAAACTGAACTCAAATACTACTACTACTAATGGCCAACTCTGATTGAGAAATGTGACACGTTCCACGCAAAGGGATTTATACGTATGATCTTAATTAGTTCTCTCTACTAATGTATGAGGTAGGCAGTATTTTATGTCTGTTTTTCAGTTGAGAAAACTGAGAGAGGTTATGGAGGTCTCATGTAGTAAAAGATAAGGCCAGAATTCAAATTCAGGGTAAATTGCCTCTGACTGTACCAGCACATTTAGTGATGATTCATATTTGAAGGGTTAATAATACAGATATGTCTGAAATTAAAATTATTCAAAAATCATAGCATAATATATTGCAAAGTACATTCTCATCTCCATATAGCAAATGGATAGGCCAACAATTCACAAGAAACTAAAGTTGATTGCTAAGTTAATCAAAAGTTCTGATTACAGCTTTCGGAGGACTTAAGCATTGAAAAGAATATGGTCTACTTGGTTTAGTAAAGCTTTGAAATTGCCCATCATTACTACGTCCATGCTTTTTAAAAAATTTAAATATCAAATTATTTTTACAGATTTGTTGTTTTTTCCATTTCTGTGATGCCCCTACTTGGTTGGCACACCAGATTCAAACATAATTCTGCCTTTTGGTTAATTCAGCAATGACTAAAGTAATTTATATTTACCAACAAGAGCAGTAGCAATTGAAAATCATAGCCACGTCCCCACAACACTGCTGATGCACTGATAAAACATGCCTTTTCTGACAATTGTGGGAATTTCAAAACCGTGCATGTGTTCATGCACAAAGGAAGCATTGTTACATTGCCAAGTGCTGCGTGGCAGTCAGGCTTCTTTGGAGAATGTTGAATGAGAATCCTTGGTAAACTCTCAAAATGTGGTAATTCTGGTGTTTGAATGCTAAATTTTAATTAATTCTTAAAAATTAACTTAGTAGATTGTTAGTAGATGGTCTTCCATCGCAAATAAAAAAAATCAGTCTATGGAAAGATGTGCCATTCATCTATTAGAACCCAAGAAGTGTCTTTCTGTTTTCATCACTTCATGTTTTGTCCCTAGGACACTGGTAACCCAGTATCCTGGCCAAAAGTGATCCAGGAAAAAGAGCCAGGAGAGGAGATTTTTTAAAAAGGTGTTTAGTTTATATATTAATTTAGAGGAGAGGGAGGGTCTTATCAATAGTAACCTTCTACTACTTTTGGAGTAACACACTAGAATCTGTGGAGAATTTTATCAACTCATCTTGACTGTGATTATGCACCCACAAGTCTTGGTAAGTGGGGTCATTACCAGCATCAACATTTTCCAAAGGAGCCCAGGAAAAGGGTAAGTGACTTGCCTAGCATTACACTTGTGAATTCATCACCCTTTTGAAGGTCACCTCCTCCTTTTTGCCTAGGAGATAAAGTCTGAACTTCTTACCCAGCCACGTAAAGCCCTTCATATGAGGTCCCTGCCTACTTTCTGAATTTAACCTCCTATGTAAACTAAACTATTATGTTTTTATTTGTATGTGTCCTCTGCTTACTGAAGATGCCAAGTACTGGGAGTTCTGTTAGTGCATTGTGCTCAGAGTTTCCCAAATTGAGAATTTAGTGGACTCCAAAATTTCCAACTAAATAAATAAATAGACAATATTGATGGTTTTGTATTTTGGCAAGTAAGGAAATTGTAAAATGCCACCATTTAATTAAAATCTTTCTATATTAACATCAAAAAATAGAAAGGGCATAATCTCAGAGTAAAGGCCACTAATTAAAATAACATGTGAAAACCTCACTCATGGCCTCTATTTTCCTCATTTTGCCAGAGATGAAGAACTCATTATAGACTGGCACTGATCTTTGCTGTTGGGGGCCTTGTATGTGCTATTTATGATAGCATATATGATATATTCTATTTATGATAGCATATATGATATATGCTATTTACAACAGCATATATGATATATTCTAGTTATGATAGCATATATGATATATGCTATTTAGCCTTTTGCCTGTCTGAGTAAATCCTCCGAGTCCTTTGATTCTCAGTTTATACCTTGACTTTAGAAATTCTTCTATCTTTCTCACCTGTGCTCATCCACCTCACCTGCCCCCACCAGTCATCTCTTCTGTCTCAATCCTTGAGTCCTCTTCCAAGTAATAATAAAGCGTGCTGGGGTTGTTTGTTGCTCTCTTTTGCCACAAGACCACGAGATTCTTGAAGACAGAGACTGCACCTTATTTACCATCATTCCCAAAGTTTAGTATGTAGTCTGTGGCACATACTCAGTGCATCCTAAGTATTTAATAGAGGAATGAATGAATGAATGAGTTAGTGATTACCTGGGTACCCTTTCTGCCCTTTGTCTCTGTACTGTACATCTTCTGTGACCCACAGTTTCAAGCACATAGGATTTATTCAAACAAACACAAACATTCATTGAATGGAATTAATTTACGGGTTTTGACCTCATCAGTTCTTCTATTTTTCTTTGTGGAGGAAAACTAATTATGCTCTCCTTTATCAAGAGTGTCTGGGAACAGTCTGCAGCTGCCCTCTGAAATACTTGCATGGGCTATAACGCTTCGCTCGGCTCTCCTGGTCAGCCTGTGTTTTTCTTTAGTCCATTCATTTGGGGTTGCCATGTTGATTATCACATTTTTATTTATTTTTATGGGAGAAAGGAATGTAAGACATGCGATAAATGATGATAGAGAGATTCAACATTTTTCATAGTCTGATCTTTCTAAATCTTTAGAGTCTTATGATGCTTTGCCTTTTTGTTGTTATTGTTCCTTTCAAAAATGCACACTTTTTTTTTTTGCCTTTAAAAAAATTTATCCAAACAACTTATCCAACTTATCTGCTTCTTATAAGAAGCAGAGGCACAGCTTCTTATAAGATTCGGTGGTGATACGCGTGCTCTCATTTTGGGAAGTGTGGTCTCTAGGCAGTAGGAGACATCCCCAGATGGCTGTGATGAGTTATTTCTCTGATCCCTGCTCAGTCACGATGGGTGTGGGGGGAACAGCCTAAAGGCAAAGGCCTTTCTCACAGACATACCCCCTATAGACACAGAATTGTGAACAGCTCTGTCTCTAAGGGGGTGCAGCCTCTAGAGGCCTGGGCTTCAGGTGGGCTTGGGTCTATGCCTTGAAAGACACCTTAGTGCCTCTTCTTAAAATTCTCTCTTCCTTTGACTACCCTAGCATTCTTTTTTGTTATGAAAATAACCCATATTTATAGAGTTAGAATAACAACCACCACAACTATTTATGAGCACTTCCTATGTGTAAAGTAGGTACTTTACACATCTTATTTATAAATCTTTCATTTATAAATAATTTTATAAACGGGAAAACTGAAAACCAGAGAGTTGCATTTGACCGAAGCTCTAGAGCAGTAAGTGGCGGAGTTGAGGCCATGAGACCACCAAGCCTCGTTCTTCCCATCACACCATTCTGGCTTCCTCCTCTCCTAACCCCGATCATAGCTGTGTGGTTTAGCAGCATAGCGCTGCTGCTTAACTCCTGTAAAGAGAAATAAGAGTTCCTAACTCACAGGGTTATGTAATATATATGAATGGACCTGGCATACTGTTTTGTGTATAGTAAAAACTGAATATTTTTCTTTTCTTTTTTTTTTTTTTTTTTGAGACAGAGCCTTACTCTGTTGCCCAGGCTAGAGTGCCGTGGCATCAGCCTAACTCACAGCAACCTCAAACACCTGGGCTCAAGCGATCCTCCTGCCTCAGCCTCTCAAGTAGCTGGGACTACAGGCATGCACCACCATGCCCGGCTAATTTTTTCTATATAGATTTTTAGTTGTCCAGATAATTTCTTTCTATTTTAAGTAGAGACAGGGTCTCGCTCTTGCTCAGGCTGGTCTCGAACTCCTGACCTAGAGCAATCCACCCACCTCGGCCTCCCAGAGTGCTAGGATTACAGGCGTGAGCCACCGTGCCCGGCCAAATATTTTTCTTAATTTCTTCTTCCTTTTCCTCTGGATCCTCCTTTGTCCACTGTCCCAGCCCTACTCTCCAGTGTTTGACATCTCCTGATGGTCCATCCTAGCTCTGTTCTGTTTCATATCTCTCTTAAAAAATATTATTAGTTCTTTTGAGATGGGTGTAAGGTATGGGGCTGTGATTCAGTCCTTCATTAGAGTCAGAATAAAAAATGCTGAGAACCAATGTTTGAGCCTTAGGATGTAACAACATGTAGGTGATGGGAAGACGAAGTGCAGTTTTAGCAGGAAAGGGAGAAAAAGCAATTGGAAAGAAGGTGGATGGGTCAGATGATAGACTACCATGGGTTTCCTGGGCAGGGAAGCTGTTGAGGAGGATGGAGTTGGTCAACCATGTCAGATACCACAGGGCTCAGGATGAGTAAGACATGAGGAAAGGCATTTGATTTGATACGATCATTCGATGTCTTTAAAGACTTTGGAGAGGGCAGTTTCAGCAAAGGTGATGCACTGGAGGCAAGTAAAGAGGATAGTGAGGAAATGAAGGCAGAAAGTATTTTGAGATATTTTGTTTGCAAAAAATCCTCAGAGAGATTTTATCACATCTTGAAGAGGTAGCATATTTAAGGCAATTTTTCTTTAATATGGTACAGAAATCACTACTTTTATGGGAAGAAGTTAAGTATCTAGTTAAGAAAGAGTTTTTGAAGATGCCAGAGGACTAGGATCATTGATTAGTATGTGTCAATTTTGAAGAAAGCCTGAGAATGTAACGTCAAGATCACAGTGAGAAAAAATGTTAATAGTATTTTTCTCTATATGGTTATATAATTTTTAACTTTTAATTTGTTTCTTTATCCTTCCTTATATTTTCTAGATTTTCTATAATAACCACCTATTACTTTTTGATTTTTAATAGCTCTTAAAAATTAATCAGATTTAAAATGATAAACTAATACATGTTCATGGCACTATGAAAGTATAGAAACATGTAAAATGAAAATTAAAACTCCCACATGCCCTAATATTTCATTTCCATTTCTTTAAAGCAACCACCATCAAAAGTTTTCTTGGCATGCTGGGTGTGTTGGCCATGCCTGTACTCTCAGCTACCCAGGAGGTTGAGGCGGGATGATTGCTAGAGTCCAGGAGGTCGAGACCAGCCTTGGCAATATAGTGAGACATCATCTCAAAAAAAAAAAAAAAAAATTGTTTCTGTTGGTAGCTCTTCAGTAATTTTTTATACACATATGGTTTAAAATCAGAAAACATTATTGAAAAATCATAGGTAAAGAAGCTAAGCTTGAAAAGGACAACACCATCTGGCTTCTGATTTTCTGATCCCTCTTAAAAGTCTAATAAAATGAGAACAACATAAATAGGCATAAACTTGTAAGAATGAAGATAATGGAAGAGGAGACAATAGCAGACAAAAGATGTCAATAGAAGTTTAGGAGATGAAAAGCAGATGGCCCAGTGATATCTGACTGGGAGAGTACAGAAACCTAAACTTCATATGCTCGCACCAGAGGACGCAACAGGAAGGAAGTCAGTTCATGTTGCAGAATTCCTGACAGACTCAAGAATTAGAAGTGAAAGTGCTGATGACACTAAGAACAGGAAGATTGTCTGGAAGTGTACCCACTGTCCCCCTACCCACAAGTTCAAGGAGTTGCCTTGCACATTTGTTTTCTAACAAGAAGACTGGAGATGAAACAGAAAGACTCTGGACTTGAGACATTAGCTGCAAACAGGGAAGTTACATGGAAGGTTGTGTACTGCAGAGAGAGACCTCAGCCTCCGTTTTCACCTAACTCTCAGATTAGTGACAAGGCTTAAACATTATCAAGAAATCGGAGGCTTCCTCTCCGAGGAAACTGACTAGTTCAAGCAGAAAAGGCTGTTGATACTGACACTTGTGGGTCTCCTGTGAAATGACTAGGTCCCTGCTGGATCAGCCTCTAATGATGTGCAGCAGGTGGTAACTACCACCAGGCATAAAGAGCTTTCAGTCAGCTGTTGGTGCCTCTTTCTTAAATGTAAATAGAAGTATATGGACCAGTAAATATTCTAGAAAGCTTCTCACATAAAAAACAGAGACTAAACAAACTAATGGAAAAAACATGGGAAACAGACAATGCAGGAAACAGAAGAATACATAACAAATGATATAGTTATGATCCTTCCGAAGAAAATGCATTGTATTCGCAAAGGATAGGAAGCTATTTAAGTAGAACAATTTGTTAATTGAAAGTGTGGTGGTAGAAATTAAAATGTCAATTAGATGGATTTGTAAAATAATGTTTAGGAAATCACTCCCCTAAAAGTAGGAAGGAAAAATAAAAAGGTGAAAAATCAGAAAAAAAGATGAGAAATTTGGATAACAGGAATTCCAGAAAGAGAAATGTTTTAAAAAGGGAAGGCAGAAGTTACCAAAGAAATAAAAAAAGCTATTTCTAGAGCTGAAGGACCTGTTTCCCGGTCGCAAGGGACCACCAAGTGTCCAGCACAACGAATGCAAAAAGATGTATCCAAGCAATATCAGTGAAATTTCAGAGCCCCTAAGTTAAGATTTTGCAAACCTTTAAGGAAGAAAAATGATTATAATCAAATGATTACCTATAAGAATGATGCCAGATTTCCAAGTGGAAACATTGGGAGTCAGAAAACAATGGATAATGCCTTCAAAATTGGATTCAAATTATTTCTAATCTTTCAAGAATTTTGCACCCAGCCGAACTAGGAAGTCTTTTCAACATTCAAGGGCTCAAAAAAAATATATACTTTGCTTGTACCTTTTCTCTCTCCCTTTTTTTTTTTGAGACAGTGTCTCTGTTACCTGGGCTAGAGTGCTGTGGCATCAGCCTAGCTCACAGCAACCTCAGACTCCCGGGCTCAAACAATCCTTCTGCCTCAGCCTCCCAAGTAGCTGGGATTATAGGCATGTGCCACCATGCCTGGCTGATTTTTTCTATATATATTTTTAGTTGTCCAGCTAATTTCTTTCTATTTTTTTTTTTAGTAGAGATAGGGTCTCACTCTTACTCAGGCTGATCTCAAACTCCTGAGCTCAAACGATCCACCCGCCTTGGCCTCCCAGAGTGCTAGGATTGCTTGTACCTTTTCTCAAGAAGGAAATAGAGTATATGCTATACTAAAATGAGAGAGTACCAACAAAGGGAAAAAATGGATGAAGGAACCTGGGTAATGCAATACAGAACAGAGGTGAAGGCAGTTCCCAAGTTGACAGGTGTTTACTAAGGCTAGACGGCAAGCAGCCCGGATTACAGCAGGAGGACAGAAGGCTCCAGAAGAGATGTTTCCAAGAAAAAAAAGGAACTGATTGATTTCCAGTGTGAGCAGTGTATTTGACCACACTTGAGAAAATTTTACGGTTCTTTGAAGAGTTAGAAGGGGAATCGTTGAAAGGTACGTGATAAATGAAGCAAATGAAAAGGAAGGCAATAACTTGTTCCAGGAATTTTTTAAAAATTGTAAAAAGCCTACAAAAAAGGAAATACAATGGTAGTGCACTACATGACTCAGCTACTAAAGTATACTTAGAGACATAATGCTATAATAATACTGTTTTCACTAAAAATTTTTATGTGATTCTGTGGGGAATATGGGGTGAAGAAAAGCCTGTGTATGTCTGTTTGGGGTAGGATTAGAAAATGATATCTTTACCTTCTACGGTAGTAAGTCCATAGATAATATGTAAAGTTGAAAAATAAAAAATAGGCCAGGTGTGGGGCTCACGCCTGTAATCCTAGCACTCTGGGAGGCCGAGGCGGGAGGATCGCTCCAGGTCAGGAGTTCGAGACCAGCCTGAGCAAGAGCGAGACCCCATCTTTACTAAAAATAGAAAGAAATGATCTGGACAGCTAAAAAATATGTGTATATAGAATAAAATTAGCTGGGCATGGTGGCACATGCCTGTAGTCCCAGCTACTCGGGAGGCTGAGGCAGGAGTTTGAGGTTGCTATGAGCTAGGCTGATGCCATGGCACTCTAGCCCAGGCAACAGAAGTGAGACTCTGTCTCAAAAAAAGAAAAAGAAAAAGAAAAAATAATACTATTTGAATGATAGTTAGAAATATGAAAACCATTGTCTTTTTGGCTGGAGACATGGGGATGGGGAATATGAAAGTAAACTGTTGTTTTCCTTGCATTATAGTAGTTTAAATCAGGCAATATTTTATTTTGCTAAAAACTAAAATGAAAAAAGAAGGTGGTGTAACATCTTTTTGAAGCAGAAAGAACCTCAATACCATATACCTTTTGATTCATCAAATCTACTTCTAAAAATGTATCCCAGGAAAATCATCCTGGATGTGTTCACAAATGTAAGTATGAGGATATTTATCACAGAATTGTTTGTAGCATCAACAAATTGTGAACAGACTAAATCCCCATCCCAAGAGAGCAAGCACTGCGCCCGTCTTATTTACTTCTGTGTCTTCAGTTTCTAGAACAGTGTCTAACACATATTAGGTGCTCAATAAATATTTGTTGAATATTTACTGACTAAAGGTTTTACTGAATTAACACATAGGAAAACAAGTACATAAAACAGTCTTTTAGCAGGGGTTATCTGTGTGGAGGGATTATCTGTGATATTTAATTTTACCTATTTCTCTAACTTGTATTTTTGAAAATTTCTAAAATTAACATTTAAAAATTATAAATTTATAAAAATTTAAATATATAAAATTTAAAAATATGGCACATTAACATTTTTAAAGCAAAAATAAAGAGGAGAGCGATAAGAGTAGTCCATGGAATTGAAGCTGAGATAGTCTTAAAACTGTACTATATTTACTTCTGAACTTCCTGAACTCAAGCAATCCTCCCACCTCGGCTTCCTAGAGTGCTAGGATTACAGGGGTGAGCCACCCTACCCAGCCTGAATGCTGTTCTTGATACAGCTGTTTCTTATACTGATGCTAAATAAAATAAAACTATAACTTTGTAATGTAACTTGGTGAAGGCTTTTCTGCAGTATGGTTAGTTAATTCAGAACTTCTCAACTTTTACGTGGGTTATGCTTCCAAAGTTGTTTTTAAGTCCAAAATGACCAAGAGGATTTCAACCTTGTGTTTCCCAATACATTTCTACCAAATAGAATGTCCAAAGACACTCTTTTAATAGAATTTCAAAACAGAGTTTCAAAGTGTCCTTTGAAAGCATGTTCTTCTGCTTTTTGGTTTATAGCCAATTAGGTAGATTTTTTCAAAATGGTTAGTTTTTGTCTGCATTGAAGGATTTTGAGGCAAGTAAGCACTTTTCCTTGAATATCTCCTCAAATATTATGCGGGATTCCTCAGCAGATACTGTTATCCTGTCCCTTCTAATGTGACCTTGAACATACGGAACACATTTTCATCAGCATCTCTTTTAAATTTTTGAATAATGCCCTGCCATTACCCTGAGTTATCATTGGGTCAGCAGGCATTTGACATCTGTGCTTTCTCGTTAGCAATAAACTCAAAACCTTTCCGTACTTCTCCCAGTTATACGCAGTCTTGTTCATCTCTGACCACTGAGTGTATCAGAGTAAGTTTACATAGTCTCTAGTTTTCAGCTTCTGCTTGTTGACAAACTCAAGGAAAAAATACTTCCATTTCATCTTCCTCCCCTTTTGCCAATTGTTGTTTCTTTAGTCACTCTTTGTCAAATGATTCATCCCATCTACACTTGTAATATGCTTTGTTTTCTCAGTGCTTTCACGTTTAAAAAAAAATCATCTCTACTTTTGTTTGCCTTTCTGAGCCTACGCTTCTCCTTAACTGTTGCTGTCAACTCTCTCAGTGCCTCTGCACTTTTCCATCAGATGGCCAATATTACTCACAACACCTTTCCAAATTAAGTGCAAATGCAGTGAATATAGTGACAAAGTGAGGGGTGACGGATGCACGAGACAGCGATGTCTGCCTGCCTGTTTCCCGGTTTGTTTGTGGGAGCTGAGTTGACACAGTGGACCTGGAGAAGAGCTCTGTTCACGTCTGGGAAAGTTTATAGAGCGGATGTTTAAAAAGAGTTACTTTTATGTGATGCAAATAGCTGACTTGCTTGTGATTTGACTTGATATAGAAGAAGCATATTGACAGTAGAAAAAAAAACCACACACACAAAGTCAAAGTTTTTTTTTTTTTCAATTCTCTTACTCAGCAACAATCAACACAGAAGATTCCTGTGGCCAAATATGTGGGGGTTTCTCCCCACCAGAAGCAAGCAATCAATTCCGCAGCAGATACTAGCTGGGTGTCCTCGAACTGAGTTTTATTCTGATACTGTTTACCTGGAGACAGGGTCAGATCCCTCAGGTTGAGGCCTGGGTCCCCAGGCCTGTCCCCTCCCCCCACACCTCCTCTCCCCACCTTCAGCTGCCAGTCGCAGGCTCCAGGTTGTTTCACTGTGTCTCTGACCTACTGGATATAAATTGGGGATCCCATCAGCCCCTCCTTGGGTTTGATTAATTTGCTAGAGCAGCTCACAGAAATCAGAGAAATACTTACTTACATTTACCAGTTTGTTATAAAGGATTTTACAAAGAGATGCACAGGACAAGGTATGGGGAAGTGGGGCAGAGCTTCCACGCCCTCCCCGGGCATACCACCCTCCAGGAACCTCCATGTGCTCAGCTATCTGGAAGCCCTCTGAACCCTGTCCCTTTGGGTTTTTATGGAGGCTTCATTACATAGGCATGATGGATTACATCATTGGTGATAACTTAATCTTCAACCCCCTTTCCCTCCCCTGAGGTTGCAGAGTGGGCTGCAAGTCACAACCCCCTAATCCTACCTTGGTCTTTCTGGTGACCAGCTCCCATCCATCCTGAAGCCGCCTAGTGGCTGCCAGCCACCACTCAACTCATTAGCATACAAAAGACATCACTGTGGAATTTCTAAGGATTTTAGGAGTTGTATGCCAGGAAACGGGGTTGAATATCTATTTCACAATATCACAGATATAAATACTAGCTCCTGGAAGAAAATTTAGCTAACATATCTCTTTGTCTCTCCCAAATACCTATTCTAATTCCTTTAACCACATATTTATTGGGAACTAGATGCCAATCAATTAAGGGCTGTTGACAACCTGAAATGTTGATATTCCCTGCTGAATAAAGAGAGACTCGTATGTTTTAGACAAGCAGGTGGCACAGTTGATATTCTGCAAAGAAAATTAAGAATCTCTGACTTGTGTTTATACAGAATTCCATCCTGTGAAAATGGGTCAGAGCACAAAGCCAAAATTTTTTTTCAGAAAATAATTTTGAGTATTACTCCACCAAAATACCGTGAATGTGTGCCACGAATCATGAAAGAGACAATCATGGTCTGGAAAAATTTCAGGACAAATGCGACTGTCCTGCGTCTAGCTGGCAGTGCAGCTGGGTTGAGTCCAAGGAGCTTGACTGCAGGACTTCACCCTCTAAAATATGCCACCTCCCTGGTCCTCCTAATGTTTGCTGGTTCACTTTCCTAGCTTAGAAAAAATCTATATAATTTGGGAATTTGTAATGCTGTTTCTGTCTCTTTTTCCTCCTCTTCATTTGCTTTGCCTTTCACTAACTTCTGCCCATGTTGCACAGACATAATCTCAGACCTGTGTGTTAGTAGAACATGAATGAAAAGGTGTCTCTGAAAAGAGTTCTTTTATCTACTAGATAATGTGTGGCCTCCCCAGTGCTATTCAGGAGCATGATGGAGTATGACTCGATAAAAACATCCCTGCTGCATCCTGCCCTTCTGTACAAACTTGTGTGTTGGAGTAGCAGCTCAGTTATAAATCAGTGCCTGCAGTTTGGAGCTTCTGCCACTTGGGCGGTGGTCTAAAACCCAGTGGAGTATAGGGGCTTACGCGAGGACTGGCACTTCTGATCTGGACTGTATTATAGCTGTTCTGTCAACGACGGCCCCACTGCTGTGTCTCTCTTAGTGGATGCACCTGCCTCGCCCTACGCTCCTGCCCAAGCCTTCAGAAGTGAATCTGTCACATCCCTCCAAGCCCATGGGTGACGTTTCAGAACACTGGAAGCGTACTATCCAGGTTCGGGGTGTATCCACTTAGCTGCTTTGGTGTGATGCTGTTAATGGACTAAGAGAAGTGATCGTATTCATAAAGATTAAACGTGTAACAGAATTTTTTTTTTTATTTTTCAAATGCTTCCATTCTCCAAAGGGGAGGGAAAGATACGACGACAAAAAAGAGTTTGTATAGTGGGTTTTCTCATACCTAAGTATGGTATTGATTGATTACAAGGGGAATCAAAATTGGAGAGTCGACTGGAGGTTAAGAGAGAGAGAGGAGGGAGAGAGAGGGGGCTCGGGTGGACGGTTAGAGGAAATGTTAGAAATGTGTCCGGGGAGAGACAGAAACCCACTGGGAGATTTTATGAAGTTTCTGCAAAATCCAAAGGTCACGCTATGATTTTGGAGTTGGATTTATTCGTCAGGGTCGGTAGATGATGCCACAGAAGGTTGGTGGTGAGGGCAGATTCTTCTCTTTTCACTCAGAGGAAGAGCCACATGCGCCCAACTCTACGTGAGCCTCTTCCAACACACCCATCCGGTGCTCACTTTGTCTGGCTTCACTGGTTTCCTTGATGTCCTTCATGTCCTTACCAGGCTTGCTACCCCTTAAGGCCTCTGCACTGGCTGTTTGCTTTACCTTGGGACGCTCCTGAAGGGTGGCAGAATGTCCCACCCCCGAGCATGCCACTTTGACATGAGGATTACTTCCAGCTAAAGGCACTCGAAAAACAGCAGATGCAAGAAGGGCACTCTAATTTTCCCTTTTTCTTCTTGAAAAATAGGAGATTAAAAACTCCCGTGTGAAAGTTGCCCTCCATGTATCAGGAGAAAAGAAACATTCTTTGTTGGAGGATCACAGCTGAGAGAATTCTTTACAAGCAGACCTTGTTAAAATAATTCTTACCTTCCTTTAACCTCGCCACATAATTTAGTTACTTTTCCAGGATTGCCTCTTTGTTCAACCTAATACAAAAGTGTGTAGGTTTTGCCAATTCTTTGATAGTCTTCATTTTCTTATGAGGGCTCCCATGTTATGTCAAACTTACATTAAATACGTTTGTATCCTTTTCTCCTGTTAATCCATCTTATGTCAATTTAATTCTCAGACACAGCTGGGATCCTAAGAGGGAACAGGCAGAGTTTTCACTCCCCTACACTCTTCTCCCAGATAGTCACATAGCTTACTTCCCACCTCCTTCTGGTCTTTACTCAGATGTCACTACCCAGTGAGGACTTTCTTAGCCCCCCTGTTAAAAATTGCATCTCTCTCAGCTCACCCAAGTAACTTCTTTATCTTGTTTATCTGATTCCTCCATTAGAATTTAGGATGGCAAGGGGTCCCCCTCCCCCTCTCCCCTGTTTTATTCCCTACTCTGTCCTCAGTGCCTAGAACAGCATTGGGCACGTAGAAATTGCTCAATAAATGTTTGTTGATTGACAGACTGAATGAGTGCTCTCCAGAGGAACTCAGTCACTTCTCGCTACCAAAATAGCAAATGGGTGATTCTCAAAGAATAGTATTAGACTCTTTCTAGCTATATAGACCAGTAAGCGTAAGTAGGAAGACTGAAGATAAGCATTGATTGAAATCTTTCCTGGAAAAAAACTTATATTTTTAATTCAAATAATCATAAGTACATGTTCAATAAATTACAGAACAAATATATGTTGGGAAAAATAGATCATCATTGAAATATTTGTGTTACAAATATTCCTCTGGCTCTGCCTAGAAAAATGCAAATTATGCATGGCACTAATCTACCTTTCTTTGGAGCACATTTCTTTTATTATGCAGTCATTTCAAGTGTGAAGAATGAAATGCTACTAAATACGAGATTACTTGCCATCTTAAGTAGTGGATAAGAGCTGCTTTTTCTCCGTATTGGCAAATTATCCAGAAGATTAATGTTTGGAAAGACATTTTATTATATCTGTAGAACACATTCTTTTAAGCAATAGTCTAATGAAAGTATTTCTCCTTTATACAATTCAAGAGATTTTGATGGAAAAATAAGTTGATACAAATCTCTTCCCTAAAGTGAGTGTGTATTTCGGATCTTTTAGGCAATGATGGATAAGCCATTGTAGGAGCCATTCTGCAGGGAAAAGAAGGTATTGTCTTTGCCCAGAGACATTGCTGTCACCACTTGCGTTCACTCTCCCACCACGGGCAAAGCCTTGCTGCTCAATTCTCAGAGCATAAGATTAGAATCTTTCTAGCTACATAAACCAGTAAGCAGAAGTAGGGAGGCTGAAAATAAGTGTTCATTGAAATTCTTCGGAGTAACTTCTGCCCTTTTTGCTCTACATCATGTAGAATGTTTGTCTGGGCCTTCAGCCAGCAGCAACTTTTAACTTTTAAAGTTGTTTCAAAATTGATAATTTAAGACAAAGATTTCTTTAAGTCAAGGGAAAACATAACTTTATGACAGCCCAAACCATCTCTTCTATAATCTCTGTGAGATTTGCCAGTTAGTTTTTAGAATAAGAATTTCCCTGATTTCTCTGTAGGCCACCAGATTCTTCACTTAAAGAAAAGCCCTCTTTTATTGGATGCCAATCTTTTAGCTTCTAGTCTTAATACGGTGAACATATAATTTGTCATCCAAATAGGGACATGCTTGAAAATAGAAGGGGGAATTATTAAAAATGATTGCCCAGAAAACAGTTATAAGTTAGTATTTTGTGTAGCAAACAGAGTTGTATGGTCTCTATTAAGAAGGGGAATGAAATTAATACTTACTGAGACCATATAATGTGCTAAGTGCTTTATGTATACATATTATCTAAATTTCAGAACCATCCCATGATGTTGAGACTTGGCACATTATATATGGTCTCAGGTCATGGTTTTCAGCCATGAATCTGAGGCTCTGTGACATTAGCCCAAGGGGCCAACATATAATAATTTAAAAGGAATTTTAGAAACTCAGCTCAGGACAGTTTACAATAAGGACTATTGATTTAGCTGTCTGGAGGAAAGACATTAGATACGCATTTTGGCCAAAAGCCAAATGTTAAAATCAATAATTGACTGAAGTCAGATATCACTAGAATAGAAAGAACTTTGGGGAGACAAGATTAAATTTGAAACCTTATAAAACCTTTCAAAAGTCAAATTTTGAAAGTTTGACATTATGGTGAAGGAAAAATAATTTAAAAGTACCCTCAGCTTCTGGATTGTTCCTGTGATCCCTGTGCTACATGGCTGCTATCCTAAAGACATGCTTACTTTAACTGGACTAACGTTTAGTGCACAGTCTAAGGAACTTGGGATTTACTGCTCAGCAAATATAAAAAATCCTGGAATCATCTACTACTGAAAATGTTTGCCAGTCTATAGTGATTATTTTGGCAAGCTTTTGTATTTAGTCTCCATAGATGAAAACTATAAGGAATTGACTTTTTAAATTTGAATTTTGATTATGGAAACAAAATGCACATTGAGATTCTCTTGTTTCTCTAACATTGTCTTCTTTTCTTCCTATTTGTTACTTATTCATTCAATCAATATTCATTAAGCAACATTTCCCTGTAGCAGCCACCATTTCAGGAGATGAGGATACAGCAGTGAGCAGAAGAGAAAAGTCCCTCTTTTTATGGAATTTACATTCTGGGGCTTGGGGATACAGACAATAAACAAAATTATAAATTAAATACATAGCATATAGAGAAAATATTTGCAAGCTATACAGCCGATAAAGGGCAAATAACCAGAATCTACAAACAACTCAGCAAATCAGCAAGGAAAAAAAAAAAAAAGACAACCCCATTAAAATGTAGGCAAAAGACATGAACAGAAGCTTTTCAAAGGAAGATAGACAAATGGCCAATAAATATATCAAAAAATGCTCAACATCTCTAATCACCAGGGAAATGCAAATCAAAACCACAATGAGATATTACCTAACTCCAGTGAGAAGAGCTTTTAATGGCTTTTTTTAAAAGCCCAAAAACAATAGATGCTGGCTTGCATACAGAGAGAAAGGAATGCTTATACACTGTTCATGTGACTGCAAATTAGTGCAACCCCTATGGAAAACAGCATGGAGATTCCTCAGAGAACTAAAAGTAAACCTACCCTTCCATCCAGCAATCCCACTACTGGGTATCTACCCAAAGGAAAAGAAGTCATTTTCATTTATCAAAAAGACTCCTGCACTAGAATGTTCATTGCAGCACAATTCACAATTGCAAAGATGTGGAATGAACCCAAGTGCCCATCAATTTATGAGTGGATTAATAAAATGTGGTGTATGTTTATCATGGAGTACTACTCAGCCATAAAAAGGATGAATTAATGCCTTTTGCAACAATTTGGATGGAGCTGGAGACCATTCTGCTAAATGAAGTATCTCAAGATTGGAAAAACAAACACCACATGTACTCATTATTAAACTGGAACTAATTGATGAGCACACAAGTGCACAGAGGGAAGTAAAACTCAATGGAAATCAAGTGGGGGGCAGGGGGGCAGAGCAAATGCCCATTAGTTAGGGACAAAAACCTACCTAATGAGCACAATGAACACTATCTGTGTGATGGGCACACTGACAGCCTGACTCAAACATTATGAAAGCCATCCATATAACCAAAAACATTTGTAGCCCCTTTATATTTTGAAATTAAAATAAATAAAAGAATTAAAAAATTAAATATATGGCATATACTGTTAAGTGCTATAGAGAAGAATAAAGTAGGGTAGAGGGATATGAGGAATTCTCTATTATGATTGGATCAAAGATGATTTCTCCTGGTTATTGTTTTAAGAGTATTTATTTCTCATGGAATTTTGGGGGGGAGCAGTTTGACATTTAATTATTAATTCCTCATAATAAGTTATAAAGAGTTCCTATCTAGGGCATTACTTTCCCTGAAAAACTCATTGCCTAAATGGAATTTAAAACATGAAAATTAAATATAATTCTTAAAGGTTTTGCTTAATCTTTTACATGCTGGTACATCAAATCTATGAAGATTTGAATTATTTTAATCTCACCTGTTATTCTGCCTTATATTACTTAAAATTTTATAAATATTCATTGGCAGAAAAACGATGTAGTATTTTTCCTATCTTAATATTTCCTTTAGCTGACAACTTTCTCTTCTAGGTATTCAATAATTCTTCATACTTTTTGCACATTAAATCAATAGCTTTTATAATAAATTTATTATCGCAACATTTTCCTCTTGGAATATTAAATATTTTCTTATATTTCACCTGACTGATAGAATTTCAACATATAAAGCATATAAAGAGATTTTCACTCTGTTTACTTCTAGATTGCTTATCAGAATTTTAAATTGCATATTCAGTTAGAAATGTTAAACTCTGATGATGTTCCCTGTTTGTGCTGCCCACACTGATACCCTGTTTAGGTATGATGGTAATGTGCACAATGACATAATCATTTGTCACACACATGTTCAGGGATTCCAGGAATGACATAGATTTAAATGTTTGTTTACCTGATTATTCAGCTTTCCAAAAGCTGAGTCTAAAGCTGAACCGTAACAGCATATTTTGGCCAAATACTGAGACCGAGGTAGGATTCTTGTCCACCCCTCCTGTCTCAAGTTCAGTCATTCCTTGGAAGTCATTCTTGTCCATCACTGGAGTGGCAGCCTCCCGACCTTCTTATCTGCTGACCAAAGTGTTGAAATGGCATCTGAAAGAGTCTCAATGAGTTTTGTTCTGATCCTGGGTATTATCTACTGAGTGGTTGGATTTTCACCCTTATTTGCCTGTTTATTTTCCTTAGAATCTCAGTCTTCCTGATATGTAGGCACGATCTGCAAATGAAGGCTTCTTGGCTTAATTAATCTGTATGGCTTCCACAGGAGGGATGAGAACCTGAGTGACATTTTAGCAAGTGGCTCCCAGGCTTCACAAATATTTTACCCTCATGATGCAACACAGCATCATCAGCTATGATGACTGCTGCAGCTTGAATTCAAATAAAATGCATTTAGATTTTAATTCCACTCCTCAACTCATACTCATCTAAAACTTAATGATCTGTCGATTTAAACTTGAATTTAAAAAAAAGGATTTCCTTTTTTTTTTTTTTGATTCTGTGATTTACTGTCTACTCCCCACCACACACAAAGCAAATAATAAACAGCATCAGTGCAAAGCATGAGAAAGGGGGTGGGAACAAAATCTGATACAAATTCTAAAAGCTGGTATATATCTTCCCTCCAGAATCACTTGAAGGTTGGATGGAGGTGAAGTTAGTTATGCCATTGACAGTTTCTTAGCGATCACAGACTTAACATTCAGGTTGCCCATTCTGATAAAAGGATGCAACTCATTGTTTCCTACCTCTGTGGCAGCTTCCCTGTCTGAGAAGACTTGCCCCCCTGCTTCATCCTGCCCCTCCTCTCAGGCTGCAAATCTCAGAGCAGGAAACCCTGCCTGGAACCCCAGGCGTGACTTAATGTCCTCCTTTTTTCGAGCAACCTATCTGTGTACATTTCTGTTGTGGCTCTGGTCCCATGTCCCTGCACACACAGTAGTAACTTGCCTGTTGGTTGCCCTTGTCTTGATCGTGTTCTCTGAAGGCAGATCTGGTTTTTTGTTCAATTTTATATCCTAAGAATCTAGCACAGTGTTAGGTAAGAACTCAGTAAAAATTGTTACTGCCACTGCCACTGTGACCACTACTGCTCCCGGTGGCAGTCCTGGTACCGCTGTTTTTGCTGCTGCCGCCGTAGCCAGTAGCCAGTACAGCTGGTGAGCTAGTGGGGGCCCCTCTTAGGCATGGGGGCTGCTCATGCACGTTTTCGCAGTGTGGTCCCTTTTTGGCCACCCTCTGGAGATGGACATGGCAGAAGGACGGTGGGGAGGCATTCTGGATGGAGGGAAAAGCTGGAAAGTTTGTGATAGAAAAACCACTCCTGTGTTGCCAATGGTGATACGATCACTGTGAATTTGCTACAACTCTTGGATTTTTAAAATATTTGTGTGCGCGTGACACTTCCGATTTTCTGTGGAGTATTTGGTTTCCCCGACTAAAGGTATGACTGCCCTGCGCACGGTGAGGTTGTCGACAGATGCGAATTTGATTCCACACCATCTAACACACATTTCTCGATAATTAAGAAAACATTTATTAACCTAATGAGCATGGCCGGACGGGCACCTCCACCGGGGCTGAGGAGGCCTCCCCTGGCCACCGGGCCTCTGCAGCCGCCACCTCGCTGACCAGTTGTACCCATGTCAACAGCGAGGCTGGGACTGTGTGATAATAATGAGGACAACACCTCACACGTATTGAACTTTTACTGTGAGCTTTAAAATTCCCCGAGGGTGGTTCGGCCCAGACACTTCACCCAGTAGTGGAGTGAGTCAGGGGCAGAGCCAGGACTTGAAACCCGGTGACACCCCACCGTCCCCTCTCAGCTCTGAGCTTCTGAACCGTGTGTGGCTAGAGACGTCCAAGCAGGCACCTCTGTGTGGGGTCACCATTCAGCCGTGGTTTATGTCGGCCGTTCATGTCATTCATCTTTCTAGAGGGGGAAGCAGGGAATATGCTCTGTTCCTCATGAAAGCTCAATGAGTAAACAAACGGATTTGGCTTCTGACAGATTAACTGGAGGCGCATATAAATATTGCCCCATAGACCAGTGACAGGTGAGCGGCAGGGTAGCCTGCAAGCTGGACCAGAAGGGTGAGGCGCCCTGGGAAACCAGAGTTTCAGACACTGAGGGAGTGAGGAGAGACCCTCACAAAGATCCCAGTGCCCAGTGGTGTCAGAAACTGCCGAGGAGCCAGACAAAATGAGAACCAAAAAGGGCCGCAAGATTTAAGTCAGAAGGCAGGTTGCTTGGCCAGTGTCTGAGGTCACATCATTCATTTTCTCCTGTTTCTATTCAAAACGGTTTCCAAGGGGTTGTTCTCTGTCTTGTCCCCAGGTTGGGGGAGTGCACCCTCTTTGGGGACCAGTCTGCACACTCCCTACTTTATTCAGCTCACGGAGAGTCTCTCCTCACTGAACTGAACCACCTGACTTGAGTCAGGGTACAGATGCGTTTCTGCTACAGCTGAATAGCTCAGCAGTCTCCAAAGTTAGCTCTGCACGTCTTCTCTGGATCTGAATGTTTGAATCAATCAGTACATTTGCAACTATAATATGATTATTTTTGCCTTTTGACATATTTCAGCTGCATCTGAGAGCTGATGTATTTCCCTTAAATTGTTTTTTTTTTATTATGAAATATTCCAGTCATGCATTTGGATGGCTGGAGGAGTGAATTAATAGTAAGTAGTCTAATCACCCTGGAGACGCTGATGCTTCTGTGAGCCCGCACTGAGGTAAGGCTGCACGTCTCTGTGGGAGTGACAAGTGAATGAATCTGTTGCTCACTTAACCTGCTGTTCTTTTCTCCCCGTGTTTTCTCTCCTAGGAAACAAATGGAAGACTGCTGCGACCCCGCCCATCTCTTTGCTATGACTAAAATGAACTCCCCCATGGGGAAGAGCATGTGGTATGATGGGGAGCTTTTGTACTCATTCACCATTGACAATTCAACTTACTCTCTCTTCCCCCAGGTGAGTAGAGAGTTTATTGCATTTCAATATAGTTTCTTAAACTTCTTGATGTCGTAGGAAAAGGATAATTGAGTTGGCTCCAACCCATTGGATCTACTTTTCATCTTCTTTCTTCTCTTCTTAATGTTAAATGTTTTCTTTATACCTGTCATTGTGTGTGTGTGAAGAAATCACATAATGTTTTGATGCAAGGGCAGAAGTAGGATATTACAGAGAAGTAGGATATTGCAGAGTTGCAGTTTTCCTAACCCTTCCGATTTGAGTTGTGTGTGACTGAAGGAAGCAAGCAGAGAACGTTCAGGGAATTGTGGAATTCTAGCGTTTTGAGGTTAGCTGTGGAATGATCTGGAGGATTTGTGATACTGGAATGTTTTCTTAGGACTGATGTTGCTCTCAGGGAGTGGGGACCAGATGGTTGGAAGTTTTCTTCTTAGAGCTCTTGCATGTTAACCCCGTGGTTAGATTACTGCTGTGAAGTGGAGGAGTGGTGGATATGGAGAGAAAGAATTCAATTTGACCACTTCTGAAGTGGTCTAAATCAAGCTTTGCTTAGTTAATGTTTTTCTTCTTTGTTTTATGAATGTTGAAATAAAACATTCTCCTAGCATATATCTAGGCAGCAAGTGAGGGGAAAAAAGGAAATCTTTATTTTAGGGAACCCGAGTCAGGAGCAGGGGAGATCTTAGGTGAAATTGCCATTAGGGAAAAATTGGGAAATGAATCTTGACCTCCTCAAGTTGTCTTCTAGCCACTCTTGGTTTGGCCAGATGATTGTACAGAAAGAGAATTCATGGTCAGAGTTGGAAAGTGGGGCTGAACCTTTCATGTATCTCTATTAATAGCCAAGGACTCTTTAGAGGAGGGATCCTATAAAGTTTGGGTACAGGTTCTATCAGATCCAAAGTTGCACTCTCTGTGAAACAGCTCATATTTACTAGCTCATCTGCAGGTGTTTTAGTCTAGTTTAATGGCTTTAGAGTGTAGGGATAAGTTTTTAAAAATTTTAATAGGAAATAAGAGGTTTAATTCACCTCCAGCACCCATGTGCTCTCTCTCTCTTCGTTATCTGCGCTTAGGAGGCTTCTTAGTGTCAAAGGAAATGACTAAGAGTCATAAAATATGGAATCGAATTTTGTCTCCATCTCTAACTAAATACCTTGGATAAGTCACCTAAATCTTCTGAAAGTCAGCTGTCTCATCTGTGTAATGGATAGAGCAGCACCTGTCCTATCTACCTCACAGAACAGTGGTGAAGATCAGTTTAGATAATGCATTTCAATGTAGCGTGTAAACTGCAAAGCATTATACAAATGTTTGGTGTTAAGGTTGTGCTGATTCATACATTGCATCATGATATTGAGAAATGAAGAATATAATCATATTAGTCAGGATTTAGGCCAGGTAGAGAAATTTCCCTAGACATTTTTGCCATAAAGATATTTCATATAGGGAATTAGGCACTTAGAAAGATCACTGGAAGGATGAAGACATGGGAGTCAAGAGGTGGCTCTTAGAATTATTGAGTTTGAGAACCTACTGCTCTAACTGTGGTCTAGGGATTAGGAAACCCAGGTGCCATTGCTGTTGGCATGGCCACAGCTGCCTCCAGCAGAAACAGTGGCAGAAGATGGATTCCAGTTCTACCCCCCTTCCATATCTCCCTCAAGTGCATCTAATGGGTAAAGATTAATTTGCATCCAGAACGTTAGTTGCAAAGAAGTCCAGGAGAGGCAATTTTTAACTATCAAACTGGAAAGAAGGTGGAACAGAGGTTGAGCCAGGCAATCCCCAGGCTCCTCTGTGTACAAAAACTGATACCAACTAGCTATGACATGAAGAAGAAATAAGGAAGCAGTCTTCCTTCACAGCTCATCAAACAGAAACATTTTAAAAGAAACTTAAAAGAGGCTTTTTATAGATGAGAGCTTTCAGTCATGCCAACTGACTTCTAACTTTGCATTAGGAAATGGATTTAAAGAAAAGAGATGATTAAAGAAATACAAACTAGCCTCCTATCTTATCTGTCAGTTGCAGCAGTAGAATGGTAGGAAATATTTACTTTGTAAAGTGTGTGCAAATGAATTCTGTGCCTCTTTGTTCCAGTTGCAAGGCCAAGGAGCCATCCTTGAATAATGAAGGAGAAATGCTTTTTTTCCTTAGAGATCCGAAGTCATTACATTATTGTGTGTGTGCACAGCCATAACAAAAGGCTGAACTAATCCAATGAGTAGATTTTTTTAGAAAAAAGTTACACATGTATTTTTCTGCTGAGACTCTCAAATGACTAGTCAATTTATACAAACCTTGGAAAACCAGTTTGCATCACTGAAAACATGGTGTATATCCCCCTGCTCTCACCATATTATTATTTATTTATTTATTTATTTTTTTTTGAGACAAAGTCTCGCTGTTGCCCGGGCTAGAGTGTCATGGCATCAGCCTAGTTCACAGCAACCTCAGACTCCTGGGCTCAAGCAATCCTTCTGCCTCAGCCTCTCAAGTAGCTGGGACTACAGGCATGTGCCACCATGCCCGGCTAATTTTTTCTATATGTATTTTTAGTTGTCCGGCTAATTTCTTTCTATTTTTAGTAGAGACAGGGTCTCACTCTTGCTCAGGCTGGTCTCGAACTTCTGACCTCGACCTATCCTCCTGCCCCGGCCTCCCAGAGTGCTAGGATTACAGGCGTGAGCCACCGCGCCCGGCCCATATTATTTATTTCTTAATGCAGTATTTCCGGTTGTTATCAGCAAACTGAATTGCTAGTTAATTGACATGCTTCATTCATGTTCCCTGTGGAAAGAAAGTAGCATGTGCAGATGAGGCAGAAATGCAGGTGAGTGGGCCACGTTCTGTGTTGTCAGTGTGAACAAAGCATCCCTCCTTTCCCTGAGTTTCAGTAAAAGAATGCCAAGTCACTCGTTCTCTAACTCAGATTATATATTGGCACCTTTACACTTTTCCTCTAAATGCTCCATACGTGTCAGCTATCATTATTGTTATTATTCCTTTGCCTACTTTTATCCATTGTTTTTTGCTGTTGTTGCCAAAATGCAATACAAGAAAGGAGATGCTCTATACATTGTGGAATGTTAACAAGTCCCAATAAGGGCCGTATATCTTCAGGAAGAGACTGTTGAAGTGCTCTGTACTTTGAGATGCCACACTGAATCTCTTTTATTATATATAGTACTTAGTTGCTTCCTATTTGGACCTTTCACAATTTCCTACAGTTTTATTATCAAATTCATTCAATTCTGTCACATATTGTAGTTATCTACATAACTACACATCTACGTATCAGTTTTCTGAAAGTTCTTATCTGCTGATGTCAGTACCATCTTGTGAGCTTTTGAAGAAAAACAAGAAGTTTTTCATTTTTGTGCTCAGTGTAATGCTTCTCATTCAATATAAATATTCATTTCCAACTACTCCTGTTTGCCAAGAAGGTTTCCTATGTCCCACTTGGGTGGACCACTGCAGTGCCCTTGCTAGAACCGTAGGGAACCAAGTAGAGTGTTTTGATGTAGCTATTTCTAAATGTACTTTGGTGAAATATTCATTGAATATTATTAGACATGAAGGGCCAAATTTTAACCTTCACACAGGATTTTAAAAATATGCGGGGTGTGTGTGTGTGTGTGTGTGTGTGTGTGTTTGCGGAGGTCAGCGTGATACAGTGTGACGGTATGTGTTCCCGCTTTGAGAAGGCTGCGTCCCCTGGGTTGGGATTAGCTCTTTCCTGCTTAGCCGAGGACTGTCCCTTTTAAGTCTGCCTGGTTCAGTGTTTGCAGGAATTACTGAATAAACTCTATTTTGGCCCAAGATATATTGCTCAGGAAGAGCATAAATTTCTTTGGAAATGAGTGAGGGAGTATCAGGAATGTTAGAAACCACAACTGTGCTGATACAGTCTGAGAAATATTTCCTTTTGGTGCAATAAAAACAAGGTTGGCTCTCCACTCTCTTACATTGTAATATAAATTACAAACTACACTAGTCATTTGTCCTCAGAATATTCACCTAAGGCCATGCATAAAGAATCACTAGGCAGCAGTGCACCCCACACGGACACTCATTTCCAGCTCCCCAGGTTGGCCGGAGGCTCCCTGTTGTGCTCCTCTGGGCCTGAACCCACAGTGTCCTTGGCCTGTGGGAAACCCAGCAGGACACTGTAAAGTAGTTTGTCAAAATAGCCTTGTGAAAATGAACATACACATTTTCTTTTCTTCACGGTAATGTGCTTAATAGAATTCTCGGAGCTCCTAGATATCCCTGAGTCCCACAGCAATTTTTTTCTTCCTTACGAAATTTGGATCATACTATATAATCTCCCCAATTTGGTAGTTTGTTTTTTAACTTATTAATATTATTGTAATCATTTCTCCAAATACATACCTTTGTGACTGGAAGGCAACTAAGGGGAATGGTGTTTGGTGGGCGTGAATCTTTGCCAGACTTTTGTTAGGCTCTGTTTTTAGGCTTGTGTCTGGCTGCTTTGTAAGAGAAACCTGACCTAGGGCTTAACCAAATAGATGCTTATTTATCTCAAGCAATAAGTAATTAGAGGGTGGGTAGTTGAGGGCTGGATGATAGCTATACATTGCCATCAAGCTGTCAGGCTTCTGTCTTCCTACTCAAACATCCTTAGCTGATGGCCAAGGAACCTCCCAGTGTTGGCTCAGGATCCCGGCAGAAGGAAGAAACAGAAAAGCAAAATTGGACAGACTCCTGCTTAGCTGTCGCTGGTCAGGACTGAGTCACACAGGTGGGTCTTAACTGCAAGAAAGGTTAGGAAGTTCAGTGTTTCAGCTCTAGGGAAATGCACCACACGAGCCGACCTACACTGTCTGCCTCAATTTTTTTCATGTGTTATCTCTATCTTTATAGCAACTCAGTGCTTGTTATTATTGTGTCCATTTCATGGATGAAACTAAGACTGAGAGTGGTTATATAACTTATTTAAGGTTCCAGAGCTGGTAGCTGGACGGGCTGGGATGTGAAACTTGGCCTGTCTGATTTCAAAGGTTTTGGTTGATTGTCTTGTTTAAAAGGCATGGGTTCTAGTGGATTGGTTGTTCATTCTTATCACTCAGTTACCTGGAAACCATTTTAAGGTTTTTCACTTCTCTTATAAGAATACCTTTATAAGAAATGGAAACATTTCTTTTGCAGCTATTGGGAAGAAAAAAATAGAGTGTAGATATGCAGGCTACAGGATCCTATACAATATTGCAGTTTCCCTTTGAAACTGTGGTTTCCATGCAATGCTGTAGTCTCCCTTTGGCTTTGAGATCTCCAGTAGCCCATGTTGAAAGGAGAAATAAGAGCAGTTCCGTTATTTTGATTTTTATAAAGGAGAAATCCAGATTCTCAGAGAGAAGCCTGATTATTCTTTGCACATTGCTTCTTTGTTATAGGAATCCAGAACATGGTTCCACTACTGTTGAATAATTCACCCTCTTTTTCTTGACTGAACTTTGACACTAGAGGACTGTGTAGGGTAGAATCTAAAGATCTGGCCTTTCTATGATACTGTTTATGGTCCCAGACAAGTCATATAACCATTTTCACCCTGAATTTTATAATTTGCAAATTGGAGCAGTTAATACCTGGTCTTCATATTTCTGTATTATTATGAGAAACAAAGTTAAAATGAGTTAATGGATGTAAAAGTGCTTCCTAACAAATGCACTGCACACCATGTGATGATAATATTACTGTCATTATCTGTCTAAACATTTATGGACTTAAAGATTTCCTTGGGATTTTGGTAATGCCAGGAATGGATGGGGGAAAACACAAACAAAAACACTACTAGAAAAGGGGTGAAATCAATTTCAACAGAACAATTCAAATAAATCTCTTGAATCTGGGATTTAGGGAAATATTATATTTCTATAAAATATTAATGGAGAATGCTACAGACTCTGCCAGTTGTTCATTTGCATCATTATATTTGGGTAATCATCGTGATAAACTAAAAGTACAATGTGAAATAAGGTATTAATTTCCAGTGAATTAAGATTTTGTATTGGAACGAAGGGTTAATATCCACTATTCTTCAAATTGCTCTGTAACTGAGAAGGTGAGTGTGGATCATCACAGGATGTCCAAATATCGATTCTCTTCGTAGGGAAAGGAAAACACATGATTAGAAATGAGGTGGTACAATGGAGTTGCCCAAAAGAATAGCTGAAGGGTAAAACTTGTTTTTCACATTTAGAAATAATTAAAAGTTAACACCCTTTCTCTAATAAAAATTTGCAGGTTGTCTCTATGTTTGAGAATAAAATGAAAAATAAATGTAAGGAATGATCTATCTCGCATGGTGTAGATCTTTCTAAAGTACTTGACAGTCTGTAAAATTTAGAACAAAGACTGATTATGGTTCAGGCTTCTAGCTTCCTGGGAATAATTGGAAAGAATGCACCAATTACCACCGAGTCAAATCTCATCCGGTAGGTCCGATGGGAGTCACAATTTTCTCAGGACATATTACTGTTTCATATAATAGTTTCTTCTTAGGTTTGGTGACACAACAGGGTGTTTTCCTGCAGAAAAAAAGCTGGTATATCTTTATTTTTTTTTTCTTTTGTTGGTTTCTTCATCTTGTTCAAATCAATTCACTATTTTCCTTCTAATTCACTATCTTCCTGCTGTTAATTGGCTGAAATTCTTAGATGATAAGTGAGACAGCCCAACATTCTTGTTACCACTCATGGCCTGACTAGCCATGCCCTATTAACTTAAGAATTCAGAACTTCTGGGTAGATGGGAGATGGATCCTAAAGCTAGACTTGCCTAACAGGATGGAGGAGGGGTTGGGGAGAGGATGGGGGTGTGGACATAGCTGTGGGGGCTAAAAGGAAGTCCAGCCAATGGTCAGACTTGTGGGACACTGTTGGCAATAACCAGAAAATAATAAGGAGTAACATGATGTGCCAATAGTATGCAGAACTCAGAGATCAAAATGGGGATGGATAGAGCTATACCCAGAGATCCAGATAAAACAGCATTGACTTCAAGTTCCCAGTCTCTAGGCTGGAGGTTTTGGCAACTGGCAGCTTCCAGAGGTGCTGACCAGAGAAAGGCAGGGCTTCCACCTTCTAAAGGCTTGTGGACTGATCGTTTATCGTGGTAGGGACACGAGTGAACAAGGTGAGGGTCCCCAATACCGGGGTCAAAATTAGAGACTGAAATGCAGTTACTGGAACTTGGTATGAGCTGGGAGGCAGGGTGGGAACCTGGAAGTAAGACATAAGCCAGGTGGCTACAGCCAAACCTCAGAGCCAGGGCCGGAAGGGAAGTACAACTTGATGGTAAATCCCAGGGCTGTGGGTGACCATCCCCAAATCATTCCCTTAAAGGCCAAGATTGGCCTATGCCTTGCAGAGCTCAGTCTGAATCTGCAGTGACCCAGCTGTAGGTTCGGGATATATATGGAGGTTGAGAATTAGGCCTGATAAAGCAGTAGACATTTTCAGACAAAAACATTAGGTTTTGATCCTCTTCTGTGTCTAGCTCTGTGGAGGCTGACAGCACAGAGGGAGCAAAAACTAAGTGGATGGAGGGAATTGGGGCCAATTGTTAATTAAGAAATTATAGAAGCAGCTTTTCAGAAGAATGGGTAAGCGGATAAATGTGGTGAGAAAATTTAGGATAGATGAGGCATGGGTCAAAATCTGCAAACTGTAAAGGAAAATGGAAGTGCTTTTTGAGGGTAAGATATCATTTTATATTCCAAAAAATATTATGCATAGGATTTTTCTTGCTAAGTATTTTTCTTGCTAAGTATTATTTCTCCTCTATACCTAAACTCAGAGCTTTTAGAATTTTAACTCCTTGCTAAGGAAAAAAAAAATAGGTGCTGAGAGAAAGGCAATTACAAATTAAATTAATTTGGTAATCGCTTTACCTGGGGGGGAGTCTGTTCTTAATAAAACACTGGCTTACAGTTCCCATATAAAATATGTGTCATCTGATTATTTTGCATAAATTTTTCTGTTTCTGGAGTTTAGCCTACTCTGATTTCATATACAATCTTGGGCCTAATCTATTCAGAGGGTAGCATATTCACAAAGTATTCTTTTTTTTTTTTTTGCAGTTTTTATGGTTTTATTTAAACACAAATAAAATGTGCATATGCGCTGTCTATTCATTTTTCGCTGTGCAGCCTGGCATTGGGATTGGTGGCTCTGATGGCCAGCTGGGCTGCTCTTTCCACAATGGCTTTGCAGTTCTTGGAGGAAACATTATAAGCAATCTCGGCACAGTGAGATTTGTTGCACGTCAGCAGCACTTCCAGCTCCTTGACGTTATGGACCAGGAACTCTCGGAAACCACTGGGCAGCACGTGCTTTGTTTTCTTGTTGCTCCCTCCCATAACCAATGTTGGGCATCAAGATCTGGCCCTTGAATCTTCTCCGAACTCTGATGTCAATACCTCTGGGTTTCCACCAGTTACGCTTAATTTTGACATATCAGTCTGACTAGTGCCGGATAAACTTCTTGGTCCTCTTTTTGACGATCTTGGGCTTCACAAGGGTCTGAGAGCAGCCACGATGCCGAATAGGAGATGGCTACCACCTCCATAGGCAGCTCCAAGAAGAGAGAGCAGAAGGTGGTGCGCAAAGGCCCACAAAGTATTCTTAATTCTGGAGCCGTAATTTACAAATTTTCTAGTTGTTGTACCTTGTTACAGCCTGATGTAGACTTTGACTGTAACACCCAAGGTCAGTAAGAACTGAAATAACTACAGTTTCCAGGGGCTGCCAGATGCTTGACATGGAGATTATTTGAGGACTTTTTTTAAAACCAAAGGCCAGTGATATTTATGGACACAGGGAAAAAAAATACAGTGCTTCTATATGAGCCGTAAAACTTAGTGTAAATTGAGAATCTGAAAAATACAATCAGAGTTGAAATTAAATTTAAAATAAGGATTTGGTGCATCAGAAATTCCCTTTCACATTTATTGGACTTGCCATCAAGGCTCATATGCCCTGCTGCCAGCACAACTATCCTTTCCCAAAATTTTGATGATTCTATGTAAAATAAGTCGTCAGCCATTCATTCATCAAGTATTTATTGAGCAACTACTATTGTGTTCTAGGGAGCACCCTAGTTCCTGGGGAAATAATGGTGAGTAAAAATAGGCCCAGTCCTGCGCCCACTGGGTCCTATCCTCAATGTCACATAGGTTCTTTACCTTTGATGTGTTCCAAGTTAAACTCTGCCCCTCCTTCCTGCTTCTCTTCTTCTATTTCTGGTCTCAGGTAATGACACTATCATCTACTCAGCCACTTGAGCTGGACATCCAGCTATTATGTTTGAATTTCACTCTCCAAATGCAGTTTTATTTCTTAAATATTTCTTGAATCCATTCCTTCTTTTCTTGCCTCTCTGCTGCTGTGTTAGTTCAAGGCTATCTGACTATCTGGACTAATTCAAGAGCTTTCGAAAAACTTTCACTATTCTCAAGCCTCCTCCCTAAAATATCCTCTGCCTCACCACCTGTCGTGCAAATAAGAGCAAATGGCCAAACAGCACACTCCCAAAGCCGGCTGGTGCAGTGTTCATGGAGAAAACACATGGACAAGGACAAGTAGCAGCTAGCAGATATTCTGTTGTCTTTTCATTATTAAAACTGATGAAATTCTAGACATTCTAGAGTCCAGGAAAGGGACCGTGAAACTTGCCCGGGATTTTTAGTTGTCTAATTAAGGGATGCACCAACCCCCTGGTGTGATTCGGAGACTGTGATAGTATGTTCTAAGACATGGCAGAACCTTGGCTTTGGCCTGTTTTATCAACTCATTGTTTGCAGATGGTAGAAAGCCAGTGTAGCCGTGATTGGTGACTAGGGCACAAGTCTTGCACATACAGTTGAATGACAGAGAGGGCCAGAAACAGAATTCATCACATCAGCTATGGTTGGGCAAGAGCTAGCCTCTTCCCTGGCATGATGGGAATACTGGGATCCATGCAGTGCTACTGACCAGGACTGAGGGCCTTAAACACTGGGCCCCAGCTGGTTTCCATGAAACCTTACAGGAGGCCACTTGCTCTTCTTGTTTGCAGGGGATCAGCCTTGGACTAGTTAGTCCTTCCTGATTACCACCTATAGGATAAAGTTCCAACTTCTCTAAGTGGCACAGGTCTTCAAGATGTGAATTCTCTGAGAATATGGCTAATGAAAGCTTATCCACTACCACCCACCTTCTTTCCCCTGCTCCTCATTACTGTATACTCTGTTATACTTAATACAAAGTGACTTGCATTTCTCCAAACAAAACAGTCATCCTCTGAATGCTCTTCACATTTGCACATTCTGTTCCCCCCGCCAAGAATGCCCTTCCTATCCTTGTCTATCTGGTGATTTCTTGTGTATCCTTCAAGGTTCAGTTTAAAGTACCTTAATTTCTGTAAAACCTTCCTAGTTCTCCCTCCCAAATCTTAACTGCCCTGGCATGTTGACTAAAAACCTGTTCTTTTCTCCCCCAAATTTGTATGTATCTCTGTTACTGTGCTGTTGAGTAACAATCATTTGTTCACATGACTGAGCCCCTTGAAGCAGCACCTAGACTGGCCCTGGCACATAACACATCAAGTGGTAAATGAAAATGTGCTAAATGGACACTAGAATGGATGGCTGTTCTTCCAGAGCCTTTGCACCCACCTGGCATCAACCTAAATGTTTTGGAAGTACTGCTTGTGCCAGAGTAACCCAGGATCCGTCCCATGCAGGCGACAGCAATGGAAGGAGGAAAGTTCTGGCCATTTTCAAGATAATGGGTGGAGTGTGGGATGATGATCCACAGTCATCCTCTGAGTGCTCAGAACTTCATCCTAATCTTGAGATGACAAGATTGTACATTTCTGAAGTTGAGTCATAATATTGGTTCTGGACATGTAGTTACTTTATTTTTGTTTGTTTTGCTATTATTACTCACTTTTAAGGCATGTTCTCAAGAAACTGTTATTAGATGAAGTTGAAGGATATTTTGATGTTAGTGAAGATAATTTCTTTCTCTTTCTCACACCCATTCCTTATTTTCCACCATTGCCTTTACCATCCTATTCCAAGTGACAATGACCTCTTGCCTAAAATTCTACAAAAGTGTCTCATTGGGCTTCTTGTATCTTATGTGGCCTTCTCTCCAGTCCATTTCCACATTGTAGCTTGAGTTTGCTTTTTAAAATGCAAATAAGATCTTGCCATCACTTTGCTTAAAACCCTTGGTTGTCTTCCCGTTGATTGTAGGATAAAGACAAACTCCTTAAGACCTGTCCTCTTCCTGTGGCTCCAGTATCCATTTCCACAGTGTTTTCTCTCACCCTGCACACTTTGCCGTACTGGCCTTCTTTTAGTTCCTCATAGACACTGTGCTCTCCTTCTGTAGGACTTTTCAACACACTGTCTCTTTGCCTGGAAGACTCTTGCCTCCTCCTACCTGCTTAACTTACGTTTATCGCTGGCATCCTGTTTGAGCATCATTTCCTCGGGGGATCTTCCTCACAGCACCGGATGCCTCTCACTTGCAACTTCGTATTCAATTGTATAAGTATTTGATTCAAGGTTCTTTCTCTCACTAGCTGGGAAGCTCCCCAGGGATAGTGTTTAATCTGGGGGGGTAGGGAACTATAGTATCTCAGTTCTTAGCATCGTGCCTGGGATACAGTAGACATTCAACAGGTTTTAGTGGCGTGAACACGTGAGTGAGTTGAGCTGCTTGGTTCTGCTATATACAATCACCAAGTGTATCCTGGTAGACCCATGGCCTATGTTCTGGTATAAATATAAAGACTTGGGCTTCATTAATAGAGAGTGAAGGAGAAAATCCTCACACTGGAAGCAGTCAGCTTGAGAAACCTCAGAATGACTGTCACATACTGAAGGCTTTAGAGGTGACCATGGAGATAGTCAAACAGGGTTATACTGAGCCCCTTTCGTTGGTGTGACTCGGTGTCACCCTTGTGTGGTTAGAGATCAATACAAGTCTCAGGTGTTGCAATGAAACCAATCTTACAAGACACCGTAATGGAGACATTGCTGCTCATTCTGAAGATTGAAAATCATAGTCAGAGATGTCAGCTCAGCGGCCCTCTGCCCTCCCCCATCCAGAACGAAATGGCAGAGAGCAGCTATGGAGCAAAAAGCTTAGCTGGCTCCTGGATCCCTTCCCTGCCGGGAACTGGTGTCCCCAGGCTCTCGCCCCCGTGCCGGGGCTGTGGTGCTCTTTCTTTTCTTCAGTCTTCTAACCATCCGATATTCCTGTACCAATTTCCCTGCAGAATGAATGAGTGGGATTTGTATTTTGAAATCATTGCTATTATAATATCACCATCTTGGAAATTAACGCACTGCCTCCCTGCTGGTTTTCAAGTTATCTTGGCCCAGCTGCTGTAGAAAAACACTTTGTCGTCTTTGTAGCACCGTGGAGCCAATGTGTTTAGGAAACGAGCCAGTCGATATAGCTCCCAAACAACCTCTTGCCAGAGACAGTAATCATTTTTTAACCCCTTGGAACTCTAAACAGGAAAAAGGTTTCAGCCAGGTTAAAGACACTAGACTGAGTGTGTAGTGTAGGTAATTTGAACAACCATCCTTTTACTGAAAAACGCTGTGACTTTTCTGGAATTAGTAAAGGACATAAATTAAGTAATCCCTGAAGACTCTTTTTCGATTATACTCACATTTTGAGGAGATGGCCTTGTAAAAGAAGCAGCAAAGTGCTCTGCAATATTCAAAAGTAAGAATAAAACAGCTCAAAAATTAAAAAGTAAATTACAGTCATTAACTTCTTAAACCATTTTATAATTTCATTGCTGACCTTTTTTTTTTTTTTGGATTATGAACAAATACAGGCAAGGAAGGATTTAGAAGCTGAAGATTTGGGCTTAGGGAAATAAATATTTATAGGTAAGGCTTTATACGATGTGAGGGCCAGGAAACCTTGGGGAGGAAAGGCAAACTATTATTGTATGAATAAAAATAGTGGTAATTAAATGTCCATAGGTTATGTCATGTCTTTTAGAGAGGGTACCTGAAAGAAACATAAATTTCACATTTTAGGTATATTATACTTTGGGAATCTTGATGTGTAGAAACTTCCTTTCACTTTTTCATTTGGGTTGAGAGAAGATGTAAGAACAGAGGAGAGGTGCAGAGAGCAAGGGGCGGAGAAGCCAGAGTACGGAAGACGGCATCAGTAAAATTACGTAAAGCAGAGAAGACACTAGAACAATGTGATTCTTGGAGCTTTCATAGTTTAAAGATATTAAAAGCTAACATTTACCAAGTGACTTCAAAGTTCCAGACGTGGCACTTTTCATAATTATCATTTTATTTAATTCTTTCAATGACTCTATGGAGGTAGTTTCTTATATTTCCCCCTCACTCCATTTCGTAGATGAGGAAGCCGAGGCTGGGAAAGGTTCAATCCCCGTCTCAAAGTCACCTAATAAGTGGCAGAAAACTATGATACTATAATTTGTGTGAATAATCATTTTAGTCTTCGTGGCTTGGGTGTCATTTCTATGACGTGGGCACTGAGAAGATGACTGAGGAATAATTTAGACATATTACATGTATAAATACAGTTTATGTATGTGATTGTTCCATCTCTGTGGAGTTGTTTTCAATTAAGACGTACTTGAGAAGTGTTAAGGATTCAATTAGCCAACCTCGAACTTTCTATTGCCAGTGTTTCTTGTGGGTTTGCATTATGTTTAGTACACTTGAAAGAAAATCATTACAGCCTCAAAAAATCATCCTGTTCATGGAGGTTTTTTTTTTTTTCCTCATTGAGTCAGTTAAGGGATATGTGAGCCAAAAGGTTCATGAGAGCTATTGCTGACAAAACAAAGCCTCGTTTTGGTGAGGCTCCTTTTGGACAGAAAAAGGAAATCCATGTATCTATGGGAAATGCAGAAATGAAGAAACCACCCTCCCGCATGTGAAAGGCTGCCACAATTGGAAGAGAGGTGGGGTGGCAATGAAGAGTGGATGCAAGTGAATATGGCCAAATAAGTAGGAAAAAAAGAGACATATTTTAATGAAGTTTCAAATGTTTTCATTTACTAATTATGACTCCATAGCCATGGATACAAATAAAGCCATGAATATAAACTACTTATAACTCCTACAAAAGTTTCTTATCTGAAGCATATCTGTTTAGGGGAAAAATTATATTGAACGTGTTTTTATCTTAATTCACTGTTTTTATTTTAAAAGGCGAAAGATTTATACGATCTGAAGAGAAACCAGAGTATACTGTTTTTATTTTAAATTAGAAATAACAGGTAAGTTCATTTAGGTAAATTAACTCAATTCCCCCAAATGTAACCTTTTAGGTAAAATGTCTAGGACGAGAATTCAATATATTAGAAAAAACCTACCAGAGAGTGGGTTGATTATGTTTCTGCAGTTTGATCAGGTTTTGTGGATACACTCTACAACTATAGTTTGTTGAGAACTGACTAGGCTCTTTGCTAAATGTTTTGCATGCAGTATCTGATAATCCCAACATATGATGCTTATATTATTGTCTCCATTTAACATGTAGAAACTGAGACTGAGGGATATTAAGAGACCTGCTTACGACTTCCCAGCCAGACACTGGTTCCAAGCTGTGATTTCAAGTCACGATTAAAACTGTGAAAGTCAAAGTCTGCAAATTTAACCATTTAAACTGCACTGACCCTTTCCTCTCAGATTAAGTAATACAACATAAAATGATTACGACACGATGAAGTCTTTCCACTGGCATGTCTGAAATATCTGTAATGGTATATAGGGAGATTCCCACTGTGTTTTTCTTATGGACATGGGTGCTATTCAGCTGCTAATTTCCATCGATATGACCCACATTGTTTCAGGGAAGCCAGATGAGGAAGTTGAGACATAGGTGTTCTCAGGCACACTGGTGCAACGAGCATGGTACAATTTCTCTGGTGAGCAATTAAACAGTATTAAGTGTATCAAAAGCCTTACTATGTGCTTACCATATGGCCCAGCAATTCCACATATAAGGATTTATCTTAAGGAAATAAGTGGATGAGTGCTCAAAGTTATGTGTCTCAGCTCAGTAACAGTAGGAGGAACTCTATGTGGAATGGGTTAGTGATAGTGATTGTATTACAAGGGCATCTTGAAGGGGCTCTTGTATGGTGCTTTACATGAAATTAAGCGGCCTTTATTGTCCATGTCAAAGGAGAGAATAGAGCGAGCTGTCCCCACCTTCCCCAGCTACCTTCTGGGATCTATCACATTTCAAAAATGAGTATAACAATGTTGTTTATCATAGTGAAAAATGGGGAGCAACCTAAATTCATCAACATTTAGGAATTGGCTAAGAAATGACCCATCTAGACAATCAAATACGATGCTGGTATTAAAATACTGATGGAAAGATATCCATAATATCTTGTTAAATAAACATGCATATTACAACAGTATGGATAAGATGATCCCGTTTTGATTAGTACACAAACAACTGTTTAGGATGAGAAGCTGAGAAACCACTGTGGGTAATATCTGAATATTATTTAATGTTATTTTGAAAACAAATTATGGAAACTTTTAAAAAATTCTTTGGACTTCTCTTTGTCACTTAGAGTCCTGAAATTTTCACCAACTGCCTTACAAAAGAACTTCTTATTTCTCCTCTGGCAAGGAGAGGGGACTCTCTACCGATCTTTGGATAAAAGTTCCCTAAAACGTATTTTCCTACATCTTTCTGAATAATTTAAAATTTACACTCATCTCTAAGTGCCTACTTTTTGAATAAATGTAAGTCTGCTAGAGCCCTGTCTGGTGTTGAGTAGGATATGCAAACTGGCTATTAGCAAGCCAAAGATGGCCTTCAAATTTTGGCCTTTATTATTTAAAAAAGTCATTTGAACTATATGCCAACATTTAAAAACTAGGAGATTTCACATTAAAATCTAGATTTTTGTGTCACTTAAGGAAAAAAAAAATCAGAATATCTGGCACCCCTGGCTCCCATGCCAATCTGTAGGGTCTGAGCAGTTCCTAATTCTGTTGGTTTGGTCATGCTACCTTTGTTTGCCACAGTTTACAGCACTCCTTATTGCCTTCCTTCTGCTCGTTTTTGTTACCTGCCTGAATTGTATAGGCATTTGATTTTGCAACTCCTGTGCACTAGACTCTAAAAGAATCTAAAAAGTTTATCTGTATATCATTTAGCAATTTCCTTAACCTCTATATCAGTGGTCTGAAAAAGTGAACAAATTTGCTCCATTTGCTTAGATAGATTCTTGGCATTTCTCTAGATGGCTTGGGGATGGATTAAATCAGCCAATCAAAGAAAACATCTATGTGCCCCCTATCGTAGGCTTTGAGGACACTAAGAGTTACATGGTTTATACCCCAGTGGGGCTTATTCTCCATTTGTGCATATACAAAACAGTAGCTAGTAAGGTGATTCCAAATACCAAGTGCCTACAGTGTCTGGTTAACAGGACCAACAGTAAGTGCTGTAGGTGTTTCTGTGGGAGTAGGCAGGATGTGGATGCTGATCCCAGAAGATGACATTGGTCAGGGAAAGTTCTGGGGCAGGAATACCTTAGGTTGTATCTGAGAGTGGGCAGGATCTGGTGGGCACACTATATTGTGCATGTGAATTCTGTAGGGGGACTTCAGATTTCTAAGGCTCTACCCAGAGATTCTATTTCAAGAGTGCTGAAGTAGGACCAAGAATGTGCGTTTTTAATACACATTCCATGTGATTCTGATATATGTGGGCCGCACTGTGGAGAAAGGGTAGAACATAACCCAGGCAGGTCGGCTGAAATATTAGAGGTAGGAGTGTGGGTGGGAAATTTAGAGGCTACAAAATTCAGCTGATTGGACGCTGGTGTGAGGGAGTCCTGGGAGATTGTAAAGGGAGGAATACTAAGAAGAAAGGGATGCTCTGGAAATAATTTCTTTTGTTTTTATCAGCAAGAAAGTATGACAGATACTTCTTTATAAAGTTGGGGAAATAAAGCATCAGCAGCAGCAAGTTATTCCGCCAAAGAATATTCTCTGCTTGATTTCTTCATCTTTCGAAGGAATATTAATAGAATACTTATATATGAGACAATCAATGATGGGCATACTTTTTTTAAAAAATGCAGATAGTAGTTAATTAGCAGACAATTGATCCTGGTCCTGCTAGTTCGGGTGCCTAATCAGTTAAATTGGATTAACAGTGTAGCAATCTGTTGCATTAGCGAGTAATTGCACACTGTTTATAGTTGAACACAAAGTGGATGTCGTCATTCACAACACCTTTCAGTGGAACAAATACTAAACTGAAGTAAAGGGTTTTTGACTCGGCAGCTTGTATAGTGACTAGTATATGGTGGTTGGTACTCAATAAATACTTGTCCAATGTCCTTAGCTGAAATTTGCTTGATGTTTATAGTTCTTCATTTCTGAAAAAATTGGTTAGATTAGTGGTTTTCTACATCATCACAATTCCTTGGGGGTGTCTAAGTGTCACTCCAGAAATAAGAGAGAGAACAAGAAAAAATGGGGAAGGGGCACCCACCTCTACTTCAAACATTATCTTCTCTTTAGTTTTTCTATATTTTATTTTCAAATGGGGGTTTTCTGCCTATGACCTTGTTTGAGAAACAACAGAAGCTTCCATTTTAAATAAAAAAAAAAACCCAGTAGCAACAGTAAAATTCTGGAAGTCTCTAAAGGGTTGAAGAAATGATTTGATTCAATTCCACATATATTTACTAGCCTGTGTGTAGCTTTAATACATCATTCTCATGACTCACTGAGCATAAATGAGCTCTTGTCTACTTGAGTTTTTGAGCATTCTTTGCACCTGTAGGGAATCTTATTGGACACTGTGCCTATAGACACTTCACAGATCTTAAGGTTGAAAACTATTCGGGCAGGTAGGTAACAGAATAGGGAAGTAGAAGGAAGCGGAGACATTGCAGCAGCTTCGACCAAGGTGGGGAGACAAATTCAGGCTGTGTTTGGGGACGCAGAGATGAGTAAAATGCTGTGGAGGGAATATTGGGTGCATGCACAGATACTGGGGTGGCAGAGAAGAATGAACTGAAAGTTTGGGGTGCTGGGTGGGTCCTAGGTGAGTGCCTGAATGAAGATACTAAACATTTTCGTCTGCGGGTAAGGGGAAACATGGTACATTTTTTACAAAGAAGTGATTTGCAGCAGCCTTTGTTTTAGAAGCATTAGCATATGAGAGTGAAGGATTGATGATGGGTGAGAACTAGAAACCAACTTATGGTAATAAGCCATTAAAAAAAAAATACTTACATTGAGGGTGGAAAGAGGCGAATAGAAGAGACTCCATAGAGGTAGGTGTTAGGGTGATTTGAAGAGAGAGAGGGAAGCAAGAATGACTCCAAAATTTCCTCGCCTATGTTGCTGAGAAAATACTGGTCTACTAAAAATAAAAATAACAGTTATTGATCATTTACCTTGTGTCAGACATAACTCATGTAATCCTCACGACTGTGCAAAGTGGGTATCATTATTACAAATGAGAAGCCCAAGGCACTAAAGTTAAGTAACTTGCCCATGGTCACAGGGGAAACATTAAAACCAGGGGTCGGATGCAGGCAGGCAGGCTACAAGATGCACAGGAAGATGTGCTTTCTGTATTTAGAGAAAAAGAATCCTTCAGTGGTATTTCCAAGGAGGGAATTGCAAACACAAGGTCTAGCACTGGCATGAAGCTGAGTTCCTGCTGCTGCTGCTTCTGTTTTCTGCTCTACTCCTGATTGGCCGCTACCTTTGAAATGTTGTATTAATACATGCTCTTCATATTTCCTTTCCTTTCCACCATGAAAAAGGAATAAAACCCAACAGTTTTGAGGACTTTTGAAATGTGGCCAACATGTGGCCTGAAGTATAGGCACAGCCTTTGTCACTGCTTTGGTATTCATGGGTCAGAAACAATACCAGTAACAAATATCAATTAATTGGAAATTGACTATGAAGTGCTTAATACATATGCTGGATGGTCACATGAACTGATGCTGTATGGGATTGTATCCAGAATACAGAGCATATGTGACACATACTGAATATTCCTTGGAATGCTTCAGTGTTTTTTTATAATGGGTTGAGTAAGAAAATATAATAGGCAAATGGTACCCAATGTATTCACATAGGTCAATTTCCAAAGAGACATCTTGTGTAGAAAGCATCATAATACTAATGTTATTAGTAGAATGGGGAATATAAATCTTAGCAGCAGCTTTCTGGAAATTTGTTTTCATATAATTGAAGAACAGTTAAATGTCCTTGAATGGTAGGGATCTGCAAATATTCTATAATTAGTACTTATAAATATATATCCCCAGAGAAAGTTTCGGGTAATGTTTTCTTAAGGGTTCAAGAATTAAATATCTGTAATGAGAAGCATTTTTTTCCTCTGAAATAAATGAACTAATTACCAGATAGTTTCATCGTAAAAATGCTCATGCATGCAAAGTAAGAAAACAGCTGAAATTTTAATTTGGACTTCCAAGGGGCTAGTTAAATGACTGAAAAAGCAAATGCATGTTAGCTTACTTACTGGAAAGGACCAAAGCTGCTTTTGATTCAGCTGCATCTTGTCATTATTTTGCTTGTTTAGCTGGGCACCATGCTTGCTAGGAATTCACATGTAGGAAGTTGCCAATCCTTGGCTGAAGTAATGAAGCAACTGGGGTACAGGGATAAAGAGATGTGCATCTGAGGAGTATTATCGGAGGGTTGGGGGCTTAATTGGTGCACTGGTTAGAATGTAATTAGGTCCTTGAGCAGGGCAGTGCAATTAAATATGTCAAGGAGGGCATAATTAGGTGGGTGGCTGAATGATGTAATTACATTCATAAGAGGGGGGCTATAATTAGATGCAAAGCAGGGGTGTGTATTTAGATGCCAAAGTTGAGGATATAATTAACATATGGGCAAGAAATTAAATTATGTGTGTGGGTGAAACACAATTATGTGTGGGAGTCCGTGTGGATATGTGAGTGAGGGTACATAGAAATGAATGGGTTGGAGAGCAATTAGATGTGTGAGTTGATGTTCTTATGGACAAAAACTTGAAATTTTCATCAAAAAGGGCAAATGTGTTTTGATATAGTGACTAATAGCAGGTGGCATGAAGTGACAGCCTTTCAGACCACTCTGAAGACTTGCAAAGCAAAACCTGCTTTTCCAATATGATTGAGACCAACATCTAACACTGATGTTGATTCTTAATTGTGGTATTTGTCGCTGTTCTAAATACTGAGTGGCTGGATAATTTTTCTAGATTTAAAGCACAACAGTAAGACAAAGAAAACGTGCTCCCTCTTCCTATCAAAGAGAAAAGGCTTTGGAGAAGAGTACTAGGGCAAACAACGAAACAAACCACAAACACAAAACCCCACTACCCCACCACCAAAAAAACCCCCACAAAAACTAATTATCCTTTGTGTTATCAAGTATGAAAATGAGCACCACTTTTAGTTAAAAGAATATTACATAAACTTACATGTATAACAAAAACACGAAACTTAGTTATGGTAGCCCAATTATTTTAAGGTTCTAAAACAATATTTACTCATAAATAATTTGGCATTCTCCCAACATACAAAAGCAACAAAGCAACAAATGTCGGCCGCAGGTAAAAGAGGAACTAGGGAATGGGAGAAGAGAGCTAGAAGAAGAATAATCGAGGGCAAGATAGGTGAAAAAATTATTCAGTGCATCTGAAAGACTTCTATTGAAGCAGTGAAGGGTGTTAGGAGTTACAATAATAATCTGATACATCCTGTATTAAATTTAAAACATGGAGTCTTCTTTTGCCATCTTTAAAAGCAAGAGAGCATTTAAAATATTGATTTGTTGCTTCATTGTTGAAATGAGAGATAGTTAATTGGCTACCAGTCTGATTAATCTAATTCGGTCTAACATTCAGTTCTGTTAGACCCGGAGCCTCAGAGCCTCCTTAATTCAGTTCAGAACGTGTCAGTTCAGACAGAGAGAGCTCCGTTGTTGAAACAGTCCTGGTGGGTTGCTTCAGGGATTCGGAACTTTTGAGATTTAAGAAAGGATCCAAAAAGAATTCAAGAAACCTAGATTTAGGGTTATTTTTTATAATGTGGATGTAGGGACATCATAGCCTGCCCCCAATCTTTGGTCCTGCCCTTTAGTGGTTCTACAGAATATTTTCTATTCTTAGATTCTGATTTTACATCAATGCATGATGCTGATATTTTCAATTAGAGAGATGCCTCAAAGGTGTCCAGGTGGCCTCTTTACAAAATTATTATAACTTAATTTGTAATCAGAAGTGCTTTTTTTTTTTTTTTTTTTTGAGACAAGGTCTCACTCTATCAGCCAGGCTGGAGGGCACAGTCATAGCCCACTGCAGTCTCAAACTCTGGCCTCAAGCAACCCTCCCTCTTCCACCTCCCAAAGTGCTGGGAGTACATACAGACATGGCCACGGTGCCCAGCCCGGAGGCACTCTTAATAAGATGTTGTGTATTCCTGTAAAAATAATTATCATAACACTGTTTAATCCAGTTCTCTACCTACTAAGTGGTTTGTTGACATTTTTCTTTTCCTCCTTGTACTTCTTACTTTCTCCCCACCCTCCAAGACCAGCTCAAACACTACGATTAATGGTTTATGGTGGGTAACTCAGGTGCTTATAGAGGTAATGTAATTATCATTCGAGACGTCTGGTTATGTCTGTGGGCTGGAAGATGAGTAGATACCAGGTCTCCTTGTGCCGGTGGTCAAGGTCAGTGCTGGCGCTGCTGTCCGGGTAGGGGTGGAGTCCCAGCTCCCTGGCTCTTTGTCCTCTCCTGTGGATTACCCTGAAGGGGAGGAAGTCGAGGCTTATGGCTTTGCAAATGACTCTGGTAAATAAGCTTTTTTCACTTAATTATAAAGACCCATTTGGGGATGCTCTGGTACTATATACATATCGCATGAAAAACAGGGTTTAATTTCTTTAGGTTTTCATAGCATTCTTCCCGAAGTCATATTGTCAACTGGGAATATTTTCACAGTTGGCATTGTGGTTTGTTTTTCAAAAAGTCTTCTTGCCTCTAACACATCTTTTTACCTTCATTCATGGCATAAAACCTCAAGAGCCTAATTTTTGTTTGCCTTTTTTAAAACCTTCCTAAGATTATGTAATAGAACAGAAAGCTCAACTACTTTTCTTATGCCTAAAAACCACAGATGTCAGCTTAAATGTCACTTCTTCAGAGAGATTTTTCCCTATCTTTATAGTACTGTGTACTTTCTCATCACTTTTGTTAAATTCTGTTTTTATGGTTAGAGTATAAACTCCATGAGCGGGTCCATGTCTGTTTTGTTCACCATCCGACTCCCAGCTTCCATGACAGTTTCTGGCCCATAATGGGTGCTCAACAAATAATTGTTGAATGAAAAGGGAAGTTAGGTATCGGCTATTAAGAAGAGGAACAGGCGATGTAGCCTGTGGAAGATAAACGTAAGGAGTACCTCACAAGCAAGATTCTGAAGGGCTTTATTAACTAACTCATATTTAGAATGACATGGTTTGTATTTGTTCTTCAGGGTTGGAGGGGGGTGTGTGTGTGTGTGTGTGTGTGTGTCTCCATTACAACAGAAGACAGGCCACCTTTAGTCCAGGCACTGCTGAGAATAGATAGATGCTTGATGAAAATTTGCTGATTAAATAATTTATGGAACAAATTTTGGATCATCTAATCTGTGCTTAGGGATATAGAGTGTCAAATAAAAAAGATATGATACTTGCAATGATTCCTACAAAAATGTATTAGTACATTTTAAAACTCATGGCTTGATAGAAGTGGTAGATATACCCTCAAAGGACCAGTGATCAAAAATATTTTATCCAAAGTCTATAAAAATCTTTAAAATTGGAAATATCGCACATAAAGATAGATGGCATATTACAGTGGTCTAGCAGAATAATGATAATTTTTCCCCCTAGGGAATTTAATTTTGCTAGCATATAATACTGTATTAATATCATATATTTATGTGGGACTTCAGAGTTTCCTAATGATGTCATTAATGCCTCACCTTATTTTAATTTTCATGATCACCCTGGGAGATATGTGGGATGTTTATGATCATGGCTGATTTCTAGTGAGGCCCTGAGAGGTTAAAGGGCCTGGCAAATCAGAGCTAAATCCAAATGCTTAATAAATATGATCATTAAGAAAATGGCCATTAACAGATGGAATAGTTATAGGTGAAAATATTTGGACAAAGATCCATAGGATGAGTCAGTGGCTGAGCAAGAGCTAAAAACATTTTTGAGCTCATCATTGTAGTTTATCTGTCTACTCTATCCTTTCACTTAGAGTAGATTCTTTAAAGTTAGCAAGAGTGTTATAGTATACTATATTCTCAGATCAATGGATATGTTCTTGCCTGGGCACAAGGAGATACACTTGAAAAGATAGCATGCAAAGCCTTAATAAAAATACTCTCTGTTAAAATCATAATATTCCTGTGGCAAAGGATGACCAAATCCTTTCTATGTAGTATACTCAAAAAAGGAGAACACATTGTTCATATGTCATTCTGGAAAACATTGGCCATGGCCAAGGTGAGATATTCCGTGTCTAAAATAGGATAATGAGAGTATTATCTCAATTACTTTAAAAAATCCATGGTATTTTCTCAATTCAGTGTTTTTTCTGTAAAGCTTTGATGTGCTGTTATTGTTCACTGATGTATTTATCAATGCCCAGAGAGTGCACTCAGGCACTCAAGAAATATTTATTGAAAGGAAATGAAATTGCTTGTGTGAGGGCTAGCAGCTGACAAAATGAAAAAGGAGCAAGTAAATGTTATTAGAAAACAGTCAGAAATGGCATTAATTCTTGGACTTTTGTTTGTGGGCTTTTGGGGGGAGTATTTTAATAGTGCATGGATATCATAGTTAAATTTTCTGCTAGTAAAATTATTCTTAATTATTAAGACAGAATTAGGTAAATCACTGTTTTACTGTGTCCCACAAAAACCATGAAATGTAAGCATTTCATGGCTTGAACAAGTCAGTGAACTCCACCGGAAGGAGGAAAGAAATGAAAAAAGGGAAGGAAGACGAATGGACCACCATGCCAGTGGCTTGGTGAGATGCTTTGTGTATATGTGATCTCATATAATCTCACATAATCCTGTGCAATGTCATCCTCCTGCAAAGATAGGAAGGAGAATGCAGAGGAGTTTGACAGCATACCCACAATCCCTCAGTCCCACAGTTTGCAAGCTGGGAGGTAACGTTTGTATCCAGGTCTCTGTTGCTGCTGCTGCTTCCCAGATCTGCTTGTTTTGGGTCCATGTTCTTGCCAGAAAGCCTGGAGTTGCCAATACGTTGGGTTCAATTAAGAACCTCTCTTTAACAACAATGAGAAGGGGCTTTTAAACTGGTTTTTATAAAGAAAGCAAAGTAAATATTAATATAAGTTGAGGATGAGTGAATTCACACTTTTCAAATAAACTATATCCAAATAGATATGCAAATATACATGTACAGCTCACTGAACTCAGGTTTTTGCCCTTACGACTGAACCAAAACTGTCTTTGTCAAGGTCACCAGTGACCTCTATGTTGCTAAGTCCATTGACAATTTTCACTGTTATCTCACTTAATTTATCACTAGCATGTGATGCATTTTTTTCCTTTCTTCTTGAGGTACTTCTTTGTTAACACATTGACTGCCATACTAGAAAAAAATTTTTTTTCCTTGGGGCCACAGTGTTTTATTACAAAAATAGAATAAAAACTTCAAAAACAAAATATCCTTTCTAATTTAATGAAAAATTTATTTTTTATTGTTTTCTGTGTGTGAGTTATATGCAATTAAATTATCAATATTAATGGTAACAATAGGAACATCAACAAGCAAGATTTTCACGAACGAGCTGCAGTTACATATGCTTCACAAGGCCCTGGGCTCAAAACTAGTGTGAGTTACGTACAGCTCACGTGACAGTTAATGTGTTAAACTTGGACTATTCTTAGACCTCTTCTGTTTTCTGTCTCTACTCATTCACCATCGAGTCCCCTGACTTTGAATATCTGCGCTGATCACTCTCAACTTTCTGTCTCCAGGAAAGACCAGTTCCTTGACTGCAGACTCATGTATTCCATTGCTTATTTGACATTGCCACTTGGATGTCTACTTCTTACTACTCCCACTACTGTCATCCTGGTCCAAGTCACCAAAATCTCCAGCCTGGGTCTAATGGACATCACACACATGACATATTTAAGATTGACGTCCAAGCTGGGTGTGGTAGGTACAGGTACACACCTGTAGATTACAGGTACACACCTGTAATCCTAGCACTTTGGGAGGCTGAGTGGGGAGGATCGCTTGAGCCCAGGAGTTCATGACCAGCCTGGGCAATAGCAAGACCCCATCTTTACAAAAAATAGAAAAAATAGCTGGGCGTGGTGGCATGTGCCTGTAGTCACAGCTACTGGGGAGGCTGAGGCAGGAGGATTGTTTGAGCTCAGGAGTTGAGGTCACAGTGAGCTATGATCACACCACTGCACTCTAGCCCAGGCGACAGAGTGAGGCACTGTCTCAAAAAAACAAACAAACAAAAAAAAACACCAAAGGGTTCAGCTCCAAATGCTTCCCCCCAAACCTGCCCCACATGTAATCTTCCATATCTCAGTAAATGGCAAGTCCATCTTTACAGCTGTTCATGCCAAAACTCTTGGCATCATCCTCAGTTCTTCTCTTTTTCTCTCACCCTGTTTCCATTGCATCAGCAAGTCTGGTCAGCTCTTCCTCCTGAATATCTCCAAAATCTGGCTACTTCTCACTATTCCCACTACTGTCACCCTGGTCTAAGTCACCAAAACCTCTAGCCTGCGTTGTCACAGGAGACTCCTAACTGGTCTCTCTACGCATGACATCCTACAGCCTGTTCACACAGCAACATAGCAGTTGCTCCAAAATATGCCATGATGTCACTCCTTGGCCCACCCTTCATTGCCTTGATTCTCATCTTAGAATAAAAACCAGTCTTCATAATACTCTACCAGGCTCTACAGAATTTATTCCCCGACTTCCCCACCGGTTAGCTCTAATCTCCTCTCCTCCATCTCTCTCCCTGCTTCTTCATCTCCAGACACAAGGGGCCCTTTGCTCTCCCTTTCCTTTGTTCCCTCCTTGGGATCTTTGCACCAGTGGTTCCCACCGAGCTCTGTATGGCTCACGACCTCATGTCCTGCAGGAATGTGCTCACATGCCCCCTTTGAGTCCTTTTCTGATTACCCTATTTACATCGCAAATCGCAATCCCTCTCCAAAAGCATCTCCTAATCCTTTCAGGCCAACGCTTTCTTTCTTTCCAGAGCTCATGTCACCATCTGACGTACTGTTCATTTTATTCATTTATCTTTGTTTATCATCTCTTTCCCCCACTAGAATATAATCTCCGTGGGAACAGGGTTTTTTCCTTATGTCCCTGTCACCCAGGACCTTGCCTGATGTGTAAGAGATGCTTAGCAAGTACTCATGGAATAAATGAACAGCTAACTTGAATATAAATACTTAAATCTTCATCTGACAAATTATAGATCTAAGGAATGTTTTTCTAGTGTTGATCCCAAATCATCTCAGGAGTGACGGAGAAAAATGTCACGTATCATCCTGGACGTGTGAGGGCGCTGTTCCTTGCCTGTCCCTCCTCTGTGTGTCTTCTCTGGAGTTTGTTGGACTAATGCAGGGGATTCTTACCTCTCTGCGGGCAAATGAGTAGATGTTACGTTCTAATGCATCTTTATCAACGGTATTTCCGTAGCTCTGGCTGTTCCTTTGACAAACTAGAAAGCAAGGAAACAAAATCCTCTTCCTGTGCTGCGTGAAGCACCCACCTCGTCTACTAATGAACACAAAGACTCCTGGAATTTTATTTTTGTGGTTTAATTACTTCATGCCCATATGAGATCCTTCTAGTGTATACTTATGTATTTATTCCAATTTATTCTTCTGGCATAGTCCATGTTATTGGCTTGAGATTCATCCAGGGTGGCCTACTTAGTTTCAGTCTGGTTATTTTCTGTACCAGTTATGTGCGTGGAGGTCTTCCCCCAGAGAGCTCCAACTGGTCTGCATTGTTTCAGCAAGTAGGAAACGCTGTACCTGGCACTTATTGCTGACCCAACTAGAAGTGGCCGAATGACGCATTTCCCTTTCAGTGGCTATTGCTGGGTTTCTATATTCCCGGGGACTATAAATAGCACTTCAGGGCATACTCAGGTACACTGAACATTTTCTGTGCAGTCCATTCCAGTTCAGTGATTGCAGCAAGCAAGTCACATGCCGTCTGGTTCCACACTAGTTGCTTGCCCTTTAGTGCTGCCTAAGTTCTAGACAGACCCACCCAGGATGTTTATTTGCCCATAAACACTGCACTTGCTCTCAGCAAATACTTCTGTGCCTCTGATTATGTTGCTTTCTCTCCCTGGCAAGATCCTACTTATTCTTTAAGGTTCATCTCAAGTGACAAAGCTTTCCCTGTGTTGGCTTGGCAGAAATGTTTTTTTTGTTCCTCAGTGAGATGCCCAGTAGCACGTGGTGTATATCTCTTCTGCAGCAATGTTAGCACGACATTAGGGTTTGTTATCTAAGTGTATATGTTCACAGTCTCCTTACCCCTTTCTCTCCTCACATCCCAAATTATAAATACTGAGGCCTGTGGCTTCTGCATGTTTGTATCTCTCCCCAACAGCTGGCATAGGAAATGCTCAGAAACGTTTGTCGAATGAATGGATGATCGGTATGAATGAATGAAATTGCAGTCACATAGGGGAGTAGAGTTCTCTTGAGTTTGTTCCCAGCTTAATGCCTTTAAAAATAATCCTGTGTTTAAGTTTGGAGTTTTCTATTTTCCCCAGCAAACACCCTCTACTATGTGCATGGCCAGTTGGAGACAGAAAAAAAAAAAAAAATGTTGTTACATTTAAATACACTTCAGGCAGCTTTTTTGTTTTGCTGTTTTAAAAGGAACACGCTAGTGTGTTCCTCACAAACTTCTTGGCATCTTTCTTTTCACATGCTCTTTTACGCTCGGCCCAGTCTTCAGTCAAATTCCTCCAGAGGGCCTGCTGTAAACAATGATTTTGTGAGCGGTTGTGTGTTCTTTGCAGTGAAAACCCGCCTTGTTTTCTGTTGCTAGGCAACCCCATTCCAGCTGCCATTGAAGAAATGCGCGGTGGTGGGAAATGGTGGGATTCTGAAGAAGAGTGGCTGTGGCCGTCAAATAGATGAAGCAAATTTTGTCATGCGGTAAGAGAGAGCACCCACAGCGCGGCCTCTGCCTTCTCTCCTTTTCCCCACCCCTCCCGTGAGCCCGGGGCCTTTCAGAACCAGTCACTGTGATGAATCGGTTGTAGCACGCTCCTTAGCTTCCCTTTCAGCGCAGATACAAGGGAGTCGAGGAGAGGGGTGTAAGGGGAGAGAGGGAACGTGCCCCCAGAAAGTACCAAGCCCAGAAGGCTCCCATGGAACAGAGATACCCACTCTGCTGCGAATAAAGGCGGCAGGGAAAAGTGGAAAAATTCAGATCTTAGTTTAGATAACACAGTCAGGTGATTAAAACTTTTCAAATTGTTCCTTTGTTAAGGCTAGCTCTGTATCAATAAACATGTTAATTTACTCATTTCATTCTGCACCGTGTTCCTCTTAGTTTTTCACAAAAGCATCTGTAAGTAGCGAGTGGGATCTGAAGAGGGATTTGATCTGTGCGTGACCAGGAAAACCGGAAAGAAGGAGCGATGGTAAAATTCAAACAAGGAGGACTCTTGGTAGAAGGACTGAGTAGAGTGGTGATGTGCACAGTGAAAATGGGAGGTCCCTCCAGGGCATGGAAAGGAATTGCCAAGACACGTCCAGCCAAGGGTAGAGACCATCAAATTGTATCGGCACCAACCTGCACTGTTGGGTGATTTTGACCAGACATGCTTAGCAGCCAGGTATAGAAGCAAAGGCAGCAAGTAATTGGATGAATGCAGGGTTGAGATTATCTGGGTGAGAGGGAAGGAGGACAGGGAATGACAAAATGGAGGCTTCTGGCTAGAGTGTGGAGTAACACACCTTGAAGTCTGGGCTGGATGGGAAGAGGGCTCTGAGACAAGAGTGGAGGTCAGAGGAAGAGGCCAAATGATGGGGTCATTCAGAGCCAGCAGGGGAGCTGCGGGCTCCTGGCTGTGAGTGAGGGAGAAATGGGATAATAATAATAAGAAGAAGAAGCTAAAGTCAAAGAATAGCCCATAGAGGATAAGATTTCAGAGTTTAATTTTTTTTCTCTATTTTTGTTGCCCAGCTAATTTCTTTCTATTTTTAGTAGAGACGGGGTCTCGCTCTTGCTGAGGCTGGTCTTGAACTCCCAAGCTCAAGTGATCCTCCCACCTCGGCCTCCCTGAGTGCTAGGATTACAGGCATGAGCCACCTAAAATTATAGCTGGGCATGGTGGCACATGCCTGTAGTCTCAGCTACTCCAGAGGCTGAGGCAGGAGGATTGCTTAAACCCAGGAGTTTGAGGTTGCTGTAAGCTGGCCTGATGCCACGGAACTCTAGCCCAGGAGACAGAGTAAAACTCTGTCTCAAAAAAAAAAAAAAAATAAATAATAATAATATTTCAGAGTTTAGCTTATCTAGGGATGAGCAGACATATGGTAGAAAAGGAAAATGTTTGTTATTGGGGAAGTAAAGGAACTTTGCAGATAGACTCTGGGGGGACCCCAGGGTCTTTCAGGTGGACCCTAGAGTCTCACTGAAGTGGGAATGTCTATGAGCCAGGTGTCAAAAGGTTCCTTGGCTGGAAAGGCAGAACACTGCAGCAACCCAGAGGGTAGAAAACTAGCAAAGGAGGGAGGGAGATTTTGCGTTTGTGTTTATTTTTAAGGATCAATAAGTATCAGTCTGAGAGTGCCAAAGGTAGCCAAGAGAACACTAAGCCTCCTCTGAGCCCCGAGGCAAGTGGGGTGGGGAAGGGTAAAGGCTCTTTGTGAGAGGGTTTCAGGTGAAGCCGTGGACTTGGGGGAGAGCCAGGTTCCCTGTCGAGGATGAGAGTCGGACTGCTTGTTAGACACTTTGTCTCACTTGGTGAAGCCTGCTGCAGAGTGGGGAGATCCTGCTGTATCTCCCTTTCCTTCCTGGAGGTGCCCTAGCCTAGTTTTTCCAGTGTAGGACAGTGTTTTCCTCTCCGTTGCATTTTTTTCTTTTTGGTAATATATACAAACAATTGGAAAATTAAAAAATAAATAAATAAAAATTTAGTTCTCTGAATTCCAGTCAATGTAGTATGTGTTTACTGAGTACCTACCACACGTGGGCCTTAAGCTGGGTCCCGAAATGGTGTGTTGAACAATTCTGGCATGGACTCTCTGACGGGGGGCACGGGAGGGGCTGCGATTCAGATGCACCGGAGCCTCTCGAGAGAGGTGGTATCTGGGCTGAGTCCTTTTTCCATCCCACCCCGGGCACAGAAACAACCCGTTCAAGGCTCTAATGTGGCAAAGACAGCAAGTGCTGCTGCAATGGGGAGAATGGCGTGAGATGGAGCCAGAGAGGTGTTTAAGGCATAGGAGTGGACCAAATCACCTACAGAGTGTGGATAGGTGGGAAGAGGTCTGGGCCACCTTCAGGCAGACACTCCAGTGTTTCCGCATTAGGTGAGGCTGCGGACCCAGCAAGGAACACAGAGGTAGGAGGACACGCCCTTGCTGTCCACTAGGTCTGCCACCTACAGCGAGCTGTTTGACCTTGGCTGGGGCTCAGCGTTCTAATCTGTGTGAGGAGCTGGGAGTAGATAATTCCTCAGGCTTTTCCACTGTGGCAACTCAGATTCCATCTAGGATACTAGGAAGCTGTATGGTTGTAACAGTTTATGTCATTTAGTTTAAATTTTCAAATTGTCCTTGTGTGTAAGTTTATTTGCTTTCTCGAAAAACCATATAGGAAAAAATGAATAGGTAACGTTAAGCTCACAGATTCAGAGACATTAAGTGATTTCAAGTGATCTTCATGCAGTGTAGAAGGAGTCAGTGCAATAAATATATTTTTATATCATTCCTGAGTGTGTCTGTGTGTGTACCATTACATTTAGGAAGACGGATATTTTAAACTTAACGTGAAGAAGACTAGGCCTGAGCACCATAGGGGGTTATCTAGTGGGGCCACATTTATCACGAATAAACAAGACTAAGTTGGCCTTATATGCATGCAATCTGGTACAAGTTCAGAATTAAGGAGTGCCCAGAACAATATTAAGCATAATGTTCACAGACTATGAGAGAAGTGAAGATTGAAAAGAATTCAGAGAAGTTAGCATAATAACTAAAGTTATATATGCATGTTTCTTTGGTTTAATTTCAACAATAGTGCCATTTTCATAACACATTTGAATTTTTAAAAAGCTTTATTTATGGTTTACTATATGGAAGTAATAAATGTTGATAAATTATTTTAAAATTATTTGACCGTTTACAGATCTATTTATAAATGATTGCTCAGTAGACATTTTGGGGGTGCCCTTGGAATATTGAGATGATATCGTGTATTCAAAATTAAACATTTAGTGAGTAAATGTAGATTAGAAGGCACATGGTATGTCTGATCCTAGACGATAGGATGCATGGACAGGTATAGTGAGAGAGGAGATCCAAAAATAGCCCTGCCTATACATGGTGAGGTACCAGATTACAGTTCAAAATGTCTTCTAGGATATAACAATTCCATAATTTTCTTTTGCTCAGATGTTTTCAAACATGTCTTCCAGTGCTAAAAATCAATTTCCCATTTTTCAAAGTAAACATTTCCTCTGTAACCAAAAACAACACTTTGAAAAATAATATTGTAGCATTCAGTTTATCTGGAAGGTCTGCAAAACAGAATTAACAGTGATTGCATCTTGGAGAGGAACTGGGTGGCTCAAAGATTCAAGTGAGGGCAACAAAATTTTGGTGCCTTTTTGAATTATGCTCAAATACATGTTTTGCATACTCAAATATACACAAAAATTTTTAAGTAATTTTATGGTTTTTTTAGTTTAAATATTCCTCTCTGCCAAGGCCATTCCCCACCCGCCTCTACTCCCCAATTCAAAGAATATTCATTTCTCATCAATTTTGTGATCAGGTCTCTTTTAGACTCATGAGCACAGTTGCTAAGACACTTTACCCATTCGTATCTGTCAATTGTGCTAACAAGCTATAATGCAAACTTTGAAACACTTTTACACAATTATGCCTTATTAGAAACAATTTGACTGTATGAAATGTGCCTTTTATATTAATCTATGTAATTATCAACTTAGTTGAGGAGCTAAAATTATGGTATGCTTTTCCTGGGAGAAGAGATACAGGAAAGCGTCACAGGTATTTGCACTTGACAAGAAAGTTTATGCAAAAGAACTTAAGGCAGATATTTACACCAAAATGTACTGTCATTATTTTCCAGAAATGCATTAAGATGCATATAAAATATTATCTTTATTTCATATAAAATGCATATAAAATATTATCTTTATGGTTTTAAACATTTTTCTCTGTTATAGGATATAATCAGTTTCTGCAAATTTTTCTTGTGCTGTTACTCTGGCAGTAAGTGTGCAGAGACCCAGACATATGGGCCAGGGAACACACGGAAAACAAAGTATTTACTCATGAAAACCAACTTGTTTTGTTTAATCATGACAAAACAGGTTTCACACTTCTCAGCAATATTCAGAGTTTACAATTTTGGTATAACACAGTTGATTCTCATGTTTCCAAGGGCAATCAAGATCAAAGCTTCTTTAGGAGAAAAGTGTCCCACTTTTAGTCTGTGTTTTATCTTCAAAGAAGTCATCTTCATCTCTGCAAAGATCAGTCAAATTGTAAGACCACGGTCAGTTACCATAGCCGGATGAGCCTGATTGTTAATGCATTAGCACACTGCCTCGTGAGAATCCTCCGGAAACCACATGGGCCTGGGGTGACCACTAGCCTGTAGATGTCTCAGGAGCAGGCTCTGTGACTTGGGCGCTCTCCCGAGTCTCCCACAAAGCCCACTGTGTTTGCTCTCAATGGGCGATCGGCAAAGTCACTGACTGGCTGCCTGACTTGTGAGTCTCTGCCAGAAGCAGCAATATCTCATTACCAAAGACCAGAGGGAAGAAAGATTCTAAATCAGCTGAGACAAATTTCTGCCTAGGATCCCCTGGTGTGGTGAGAGTCACAGGGTAAATTCAAGACAAAATCAGGGAACTTGAGCTGATCAGCTGAGTGGGTGCATGGATAATTCCATTTCCTGGGGGAAATTTGTAGGGAAAATTTAGTAGTTGGGGAACTAGCAGAGACCTCAATATTTGTAAGCTATCTTTCCCTATAAATAAATGATGCTTTGGTGTGCTGAAGTAATAAAAAGTTAGAGCTGCCCTGATGTGGTAGGGGCCAAGTTAGGGATATAGGTGGAGAGGAGAAATTAGGACACAGTAATAAAACCTCATGGAAGCTATAGGCTCATTTGGGGTTTTCATAGATAATAAATTTATATTTAATTACACTTGTATGATATTTCTGATTTGTGATAATTTTGAAGTCTTACTATATGTGAGACATCAAGGTTACAAACTTTTTATACATTACTTCTTTTAGTCCTTAGTATTCAATAAAAGAGCAAAAACCATTATCCTCATTTTGTATAATGGGTAAACTGAGGCCAAGCAAATGAATTAATTGTCTGATGTCCCACAGACAGAAAGCTATGGGATTTGGATTTGCAATGGCTGTATTTTCCATTGTAAACAGTCATAAGACATTATGGCCAAGGAAAGCAACTGGAACAGGGTGGTATTTTAGAGGTAGGATTGGCTGGTTATTTCCACACTCAGGAAAACATCACCTGTTCTCTTCCTCTTGGCTGAACTGGGATGGTGGGCAATCATTGTGCTTCTTTGGATGACGAATCATTATGTCTTCACGGGTAATCAACCTATGCTTTGGCCATGTACACAAAAGTCAGACACGCGTTGATTTAGGTGAATAATACATTACCATGCATGTACTATTATAATTTAGATTTGGGGGGAAAATAAGAGAAACACAAGCAAATATATTAATTCCTCCCTGTCTCTTGAGGTTTATGGGTATGCAGAGAATACTGTAGGCTCTGTGTCCTCCAGTGTACCACACTCTCCTGAGTCTAACGTCAAGTCTAATACTCCCTGTCCTACCATCTCAAAAATATTTCGAATGGAATAAAAACATTTTAGTTACCGTCTCTTTCCTCTCATAGATCATTGACGTCTCTAGGCTGACATTTTCTTTCTTCTAAAACAGGACTAGTTTTTGTGACAGCATTTTGAAGATGCTGATGGTTAATTAGTCATCTAATATCTATTAAAAGGGAGAAGTGGTAAAAACAGTTATTTGTGAATTGAGCTAGAATGACTAAAGTTCTATTTGTGTCATTATCAGCGACAATTTAAAAGTATGTAAATAATTCTAAAGTGGCTGTTCTTGTTTCTCTAGATGCAACCTTCCTCCTTTGTCAAGTGAATACACTAAAGATGTTGGATCCAAAAGTCATTTAGTGACCGCGAACCCCAGCATAATTCGGCAAAGGTAAGAGTTGGTTGTGAGGAACTAGGAGGAAGGCCTTTGAAGTATTTAACATCTCAAAGGCAGTAAGCATAGTTCAGTTTGGGAAAGGAAGAGGAAAACCATCTGGACTGGCAGGAAGGATGGAGGGGGACTGTAAATAAACGAAGTAGAATTATGGGAATCCAAACAAAATTTTATGTTTCCTCTGGAAGTCTGTTTCTTGCCTTTAGAGATGGTAGAAATAACATGAGAACCAATTGTTTTGCTCAAAGAACAGGGCAATATTCTGCTTACTCATCACTACTACTTTCCAGTTTATTGGCTTCAGTCTCAATTTATTGACTGGCAACTATGAACTGAATTAATATCAAGAATAAAAACAAAGAAATGACCAATCTACTGTACATACATGAGTCAAAATAGCAATATTGTCAGAATGTACAAGAATGTGTGGCTATACTATGCTATATTCCATCAGATATGGGAAAGCAGATGGAAAATTCTTGTTTTAGTATCAGTTCCAGAAATCGTGGAATTCCTTGGAATTCCAAGCAATTCCGATCTTGGAATCTGCTATGGTAGCTTCTGGGGGGCCAGTCTCTGGCTAATGAAGCCCATCAGTGATCCATCAGCTATGTCTCCAAAGACTGTTCATTGTAGAGAATGAATCAGTCTCTGAGGAAACAGGAATCAAACATTGTCTTTAGACCCTCCTATGTACCTAGGAATTAGGGAGTGAAATATCCAGATGTTTGGGCCCAGGCACTTGTCATCCAAGGACGTCCTATCCAAGTCAACAGTATGTGTGTGTGTCACTTTATAGACAATGCAGTACTACTTGTTTTGGTTCATAAGTGTTCCCACAAAATAGATAACTAGAAATGCAATCAAACAATTTTTAATTTTGAGAGATACTGTGAAATTACCCTCCCAAAAGGTACCATTTACTTTCTCTTTGGTAATGGATAAGATTGCCTGTTTCCTCATATCAAAAACAACATTATGCATTGTTAATCTTTTAAGTTTTCATGAGTATGTTGAATGAAAAATGATAAATTAGTTTTTATTTAATTTGCATTTTTTCTGAATATAAGAAGGGCTGAGTGGGTATTGATTATTAGTATTTCTTATGTGCATTGCCTCTGTATTTTTTGCCTATTTTTTGCTTTCATTTAAAGAATGTTTTTCTGTTGATTTATAGGAACTGTTTATATTAGGGATATTAGGTCTTTGTTTGCTATATATGTAGCAAATATTTTTTTTCTAGTCTTTCACATATATTTTAACTTTCATCCTATTGGAGTTTAAAATTTTTCATGCACTGAGATTTGTTAGTCTTTTCCTTTATGGCTTTCATAAAAACAAACTTTCTTTGGGTAATCTTCTTTAACCTGCCCCTCCTCCTCCATCAAAAAATATCCTATATTTGTCTAGTGCATTTATAGCTTTATTTTTAATATTTAAGAAATGTAATCCATGTGAAAGTATTTATTTTTTATTTTTATAACAATAATTTTATTGTTTTTCAATAAAAATATATGTTCATCATAAGAAATTAAACAAGTACAAAGAAGAAATAAAAGAAGACTCACTGAAATATTTTCTTTGATTAATTTAAATTTTTTAAAATACAGATTCACAGGAAATTGCAAAAAAAACCCAAACAAAAAAAAAAAAACACAAGAAGGTCCCTTGTACTCTTTACCCAGTTTCCCCCAAAGGTTACATCTTTCATAAACACAGTTTAGTATTTTGACTATTATTTTGATTTGGGAATAAAATAACTTTTAAGAAGGAACACATATTTCTGTGGAGAGGAATGAAACATTAAGCGTATTATATCCAGGAGCAGAAGATTCTGTTTTTCTACCCAAATTTATAGAGTTGGTGTAAGGTTTAAAATGAAATGTGAAAAGGAATGTTTAGAGCAAGCTTGAGAACAAGATGTTAGAGAGAGAGGAAGGGAGGGAATGAGGAAGGGAAAAAGAGAGAAAGATTGTGTTTTTGAGGAAAAAATATAACTACAAATGAACAAAGGACAGGGTCAAACATTAAACATTGAAGAGGAAAGTGAACCTGTCAGTTAAGACTTGTGTTCAATATGAAGAAAAATTCATGGACAAGCAAGAATCATTATTATAAATATTGGTAAGCATTTATTTAACATTTCTATGTGCCAGATTCTGTGCACTTTGTATGCACTGCCACACTTAATCCTCAAAACAATCCTTTAGATGGAAACTATTTCAATTTTTGTACTTTACAGAAGAAACCTGTGATGTGTAAGTCGCAGAACCTGCTCATACTCGTAGCTCCTAATAAGCGGTCTGGGACGTTACTCAGACCTCTCTTATTCCACAGCCCATGGTCTTCATCAGTGACCATCTCGGAAAGGAAAAAACTGAAATCATTTTTTCTTCTGCTCTCACACCACAATAACAATTGAAACAGAAGACTTCTGTGACCAAATATGTGTAGATTTTTCTCTACACACCAAGCAAGCCACCCGTTCTGCAGTGAACACCAGCTGGGTATCCCCCAATTCAATTCCGATATGTCTACCTGGAGACGGTGTCAGATCCCACAGGGTGAGGGCTCAGTCCCATAAGGTAGTCCTCCCTCCCACACAGCCACAAGCCCAGGCCGCTGAAACTTATGACGGACTGGCTTCAAGTGAGGGATCCCAGGACTCCATCTTTGGGTTCCATTAATTTGCTAGGGAGGCTCGCAGAACTCAGGGAAAAACTTAACATTTACTGGTTTATTATAAAGGATATTACAAAGGATACAGATGAAGAGATGCATTTGACAAGGCATGGGGCAGGGATGTGGAGCTTCCACACCCTGCCTGGGTGGGTGCAGCACCCTCCAGGAACCTCAGCTATGTAGAAGGAAGCTCTTTGAACCCAATCCTTTCAGGTTGTTATGGAGGCTTCATTATACAAGCATGAAAACCATCAGCCATTGGTGATCAACTCAACCTTCAGCCTCTCTTCCTTCCCTGGAGGTCTGAGGGATGGGGCTGAAAGATACTGCCACATTAGTAGGATCTCATTTAATCATTAATAATTAGTCTAGTCTGTCATATTGCATGGATATCTCCCAGGGAGACCACTCGGGTTTGCAGGCTTCCATTCAGTCTTGTCGGGTTCAAAAAGCAGGAGTGGAATCAGCAAACATATAACTTCACCCTTTGGGCATCTGGTATAATTGTGCTAAGAGATAATATTCTCTTGCCCTGAGCCTCTCTGGAGGTGTTAATGCAATGTTGGATTTCCCTCGTTGCATAATCAACTTATTCATTTCTTTACCCTTGGCTATTACTTCTTCTTTTCTCCATTTGTTTCTTACTTTGACCCAAACTTTTTTTTTTACCATTGAAAGGGACGTTAGATACAGGCATTGTGCTGGTCCAGATTGCTGGCAACAGTACTAGTCTAGCAGGTGTCTCCCTCAATCCACTCCTACTCATATAGGGTGGAGTTACATAGGTAGGTACACAACCAGTGGGCTGTCCCAGACATCGGACAACACAGTGGCATGTACTGTTAGCCCTAACTCTGCCAGATGGGGTGAAGGCACAATCCACCCTATTATGGGGCCTTCAGGAATTCTGACATGGAGGTTAAAGGAATAGCTACAGTCTCTTGCTTAGGAACCATCTCTGCTTCTAGCACCAGCATCCTCCCTCACCCTCTCTTCCCCAGATACCCCAGAAAGGTGGAGGAATCTATCCAGTGGGGACCCTCCCTTAACCCCTCTCGTGTTGAGTGTCAGCACGTACTCATGAAGGCGTGTAAGCCAGCCTCTCATGCCTTTATCTCCCCTTGCTTTAGATAGCAAATGTTTCAACTACCCATTCTAATTTTCTATTAAACCATTTCTCTGAGGATGGTACATAACAGGATATGTCTGTTTGATGTGGTATTTCTTTGTCCACTGTTGTATGTTATGGGCTATAAAGTGCATCCCTTGGTCTGAAGAAATGTAACCCAGAGGTGCAAATTGGTACGGTATCTTCTGCTTTAATCTTTTGAGAGGGTTTTGGGTGTCGGTCTCTACCACCGAGTATGTAAAGCCCAGTTCGGAATAAGTATCTATTCCTGTCAGGAGCTGTTTATGGACTCCCAGTGCTATTGGTGTGGGTCCAGTGTAATCCCCTTGCTGACTATATGCGGAGCCCTCTCCCCAGGGATCTTACACGTAACCGTCTGCAGTCTCTCTCTCTCTCTCTCTCTCTCATTGACAGAACAGTTCTTGTTGGCGTTTTGTGCCGCAAAGGGTGCAAGAAGAACATGTCTACATTCAGCCCATCTCTGCATGGCTGCAGCTCCCCCAAAACCACTCATTTTTTGGACCTTTTAAGGTTGGGGGGCTAGTGAAGGGGTCTCATTGGCTCCTCCAGTCTTCCATAGTGTTGCACCAGCCCCATCAATGTCCGCCATGTTCATCCCATGTTTCGATAACCATCTAAAGATTTCCACCCTGCTGAGATGAGTCCCATGACTCTCCGCTTTGTCTCTCCCCATTTTCTTTTTAATCACTTTAATGTCCTTGGTATCAGTGAGAACCATCTGTGGAAGTTGAGATAGCAAGTCAGATAAGATTTCCTGAACTGTTGTTTGATTTTGTTGGAGCAACATCACATGGGGCACCCATGAAGAAGGGGCTCCCTTGATCCCCATAACCTGGATAATGGGCACAATTCAGTGGGTGACTATCCCAGTCATCGTAAAGCCAGTCTCATGTGGCATACCTATAAAGCCTATCAGCTGCTTCATCTGGGGTGCTCCACTTGGCACCTACTAGGGGAGTTAAGCAATCCCCCTTCTCTGGGTAAACAGACCTTACAGTGGCTTTTATCCAATCCTCCAGGCTGGCTGTTCACTTGAGAAGAACCTCCTGTGTGTCTGGATCACGTATAGCCATCTGTGATTGCTCAGTGGTGAACTGTGGGTCCTGCATCAACCCAGACATGTTCCTCCACTCTGCAGCTTTTAAACCCAAAGACACCGCTCCTGCCTTAGTTACTCTCACAGTCTATTTTAGCAAAGATTCCTCAGGGAGCTCATATGATACTCATCCACAAAATGAGACAATTTCTTCACACCATACCCTCTAGTTTCGATAGTCTATTGGTTTTACTCTTCCCTCACACTGACTGACTTCTTGGTGAGCAGAGTTCATAGAGGTACTTTCTGTTGTCCAGGCATAATTTCCCCTTTGTGGGTGGCTTTGAGGCTAGTGATCTGAGCTCAGACAGGCCGAAAATTGAGCTCGGTCTAGCCTCAAGGCCTGACCCAGCACTCTCTTTTGCTTTCATTTTAGCTATTAAATATAGCAATAATGACAGAATCTTGTGTTTAGAATGTTTCTTATTATGTTGGATTTCCTTGTGTGTCACTGAGCCAGCTGCTCGGGAGTGGGGTCTGCCACCATCTCTGAATTCCATTGGTAACTTTTACCTTTAGTAGCTGAACACAGCACAGCTGCAGTTTTATACCATGGGTGACCACGTGGCCACCCAGGAATCAAAGGTTCCTCATTCCTTACCCTTTTATCCTTTCTCTTCCAAAACCACATGTGTCCATGAGCCAGGGCTGCTCTAGCAAATCCAGTGCACTGACACTAATTGTGAGTCAGTGGGAAAAACCACTCTCAAAGTGTGTTTTTCCTTCGCTCTCACACCACAACAACATCAACACAGAAGACTTGTGTGACCAAATGTGTGGGGGTTTCTTCCCACACGCCAAGAAAGCAACTGGTTCTGTGGTGGACACCAGCTGGGTGTCCTCTAATTCAATTCTGACACTATCTACCTAGAGATCCCACAGACTGAGGACTCAGTTCCACAAGACAGCTGTTCTCTTCCCACCAGTTTCAAGTCTGGGCTCCTGGAACTTCTGAACACTCAGCTGCAAGTTGGAGTTCCCATGACCCCCTCTTCAGGTTCGATTAATTGCTAGAGCAGCTCATAGAACTCAGGGAAACACATTTACTGGTTTATTATAAAGGATGTTACAAAGGATACAGATGAAGAGATGCATAGGGCAAGGTATGAGGGAAGGGGATGGAAAACCCTCCAGGAACCTCCACATACTCAGCTATCCAGGGGCTCCCAAACCCTGTCCTCTCAGGCTTTTATGGAGGCTTCGGTGAGGAGGCATAATTGATTAAACCATTGGCCAGTGGCCACTGGTGATCAACTTAACCTTCAGTTCCTTTCTCCTCCTCACCAGCAGCCACAGGGTGGGAGCTGAAAGTCCCAGCCCTCTAATCCTGCCTTGGTCTTCCTGGTGACCAGCCCCCATCCTAAAGCTGCCTAGGGGCTGCCAATCATCAATCAATCATTAGAGCACAAAAAATGTCACTATGGAGTTTCTAAAAAAATTAGGAGTTATATGCCAGGAAAAGAGGTCAAAGACCAAACATGTATTCTACAATATCACACGGTTACACTCTCTGATCTTCCCAGGTGATCTATGTATTACACAAGGAGACAGAGTTTTCACAGGTGATAAATCATTTTGGAAAAGTGAGTGAAAGCTTCTTTGTTTTTAAAAAGGTATACAATGTTACAAAGTTTCTGTTCAAATCAACATGCATGCAGCAATTCCATTTTGTGAAATGAGAAAAATAATTTTATGTACCATAGAAATGAAATTTTTTTTAAATTTCTATTTCATTGTAGAAGGCAATTAGCCTCAAATAATGTGCTATACTTGATAATTAAAGAAGAAATCAAGTCTTCTATGGAATAAATTATGAAATTTTATTGAGAGACATTTTAGACAGCCTAGTTTGATGTACTAAATATAACATGCCCGTGATTGAAAAATTCAGTATTGTAAAGGCATTAGGTATCCCAGATCAATCCATAGATTCACTGAAATTCCAATAGAAACCCTAACAGTGCATGCATGTGTTTGTGTGTGTAAAACTTGATAAGTTGATTTTAAAAGTTTTGTAGAAATGCAAACAGTCAAGAATGGCAAAGAAGCTCTTGAACAAAAAAATGATTGGAAGGATTGCTTTGTCAGATATTAAAATATTATAAAGCTATTATAATTAAGGTAATGTGGCTCTGGTGCAGGGATAAACCAATTGACTGGTGAAACAGAATAGGATGCCCCCAAATATTAATAAGTCCATATATAGATGTGTATATATACATATATGATAGATGTCATATTGTAGATCAGTGAGAAAAGGATAAACTTTTCAAAAACAATGTTAGGAATAATTAGGTACATATAGTGGAAAAAGTTAAATTAGACCTCTGCCTCGTAACTTATACCAAAATACATTTTCAGGTGGTTAAGCCCTAACTTTTAAAAGAAAAACAAGTAAACTTGTAGAAGATTACATAAGCCTTGTGATTTCTTAAACAAAAACCAAACATTGAGAAAAGATTGATAAGTTTGACTTTATTAAAAATAGTAACTTTTATTCATAAAAAGACATGACAAAAAATAGGGCAAATGTAACCACATTGTAGAAGAAGGCAATTAACAAGATTCATATGCAGAATATGTGAAGAACACCTTTATATGTAATTTAGAAAGAAGAAGAAAAACACAACCTTATAGGAAAGTAAATCAAAGAGTTGAACTAGTACTTCAAAGAAGAATACGTTCAAATAGCCAATAAACAAATGAAACTATGTTCTACCTCATTCAGAAAAACGCAAATAAAAACCCTAATGAAACATGTGCCTGTGATCCCAGCTACTCAGGAGGCTAAGGTGAAGTGGGTCCCTTGAGCCCAGGGGTTCAAGTTCAGCCTCCACAACATAGCAAGAGCCCATCTCTAAAACAAAGAAACAGACAAGCAAACAAAAACCCTAATGAGATATATCATTACCTCCATCAGATTGGCAAATATATCACCAACCATTGGTGAGGCTGTGGCACAACAGAAACTATCATATTAAATATATACTGGTTGGGGGTAAATATGGTTACAACTACTTTGAAATGCATTTTGATGCACATACCCTATGCTCTAGCAGTTCCATTCCTAGGTATATATCCTAGAGAAAAACAGAAGTAATTATAACAGAGAAATGTATAATAATTGTAGTAGCTAAAAACGAAAAATACTTGAAAGTGCATCAGTGGTAGAATGAATCAATATTAATAAATTGGGATATGTTCACAGGACGGAATGCTTTATAGCAATGAACTATACACACAAGAAAACAGATGAATTTTGCCAAGTTAATGTTGAGAAAAAAAATACAGTAATAATCCATATAAAGTTAAAAATAAGACCAATTAACAATATGGTTTAGGGACATTTACATAGTAAGTAAAACTAAAAAACAGCAAGTGGTCACTTCTCAGGGTGGGAAGAGCGTTGGGTTCAGGTGTGGAATAATGGGGACATCTAGATTGCTGGATGTGATCTTTATCTTGACCTGGCTGGTGTAACGTGGATATACACTCGTAATTATTCCTTAAGCTGCACATATTTGTTAGATGCACTCTTCTGTATACATACTTTACAACAAAGTAAGAAAAAGTATCCTAAGAAATGGATGACTGTAAAACTTATACTTAATTTTAGAGGTTCTCATTTGTCTTTTTTAACAAAATTGAGTTCCAAAGACATATACTAGAATATATGTTCTATGTAGAAGGGATCTCAGCGTCTTGAACATAAGGATTGATAAAAAGACTTGAATAGAAATACAGTTAAAACTTTATCAGCGCCACTATCAATGATGTAAAGTTCTGTGTCAAAATTGGAACACAGACAATGTTTTGACCCAAGACTGATCAGCTTTTAATTTTATAGAAGGGATCAAACAGATATCAAGTGCTGGAAGCTTTTGGTTAAATGTAGCTTATACTACATTCATAGCCTCTTCTCCCAAGCGGCTAGCAGTATACCAATCAGGATGGTTTAAAAAGTGCAAACACTTGTGTATGGAAATTAAAATATAGATGATAGTATTATTCTAGAATGGCACACTAAAATGGAAGAAATAAAATTGAAATGGGAAAGGCAGTATGTATTTCTATAGTAGAAGGTTATCTCATTTATATTAGATGTTTTATTCATATCCTACAGCCTTCTCTTAAAGCTGTGCAAACCCAACACATCAGCAGTTATCTTTGCACTGCCACGTGACTACAAATTAAATTCATTGGGCAAAGATGTGTGGTAGAAATGCTAAGTACTGCTCATTTTCATAGCTGTCTTCTAAAACCTCGATTTTCATAAAATAGTCTATTGAGAGTTATAAGCACTATGAGTTTTCATCATAAAATTCTCTCAGAAAATATCAGTAACAGCATAAAACAGGTTTGTGAAAAATTAAATATATATGAGAAGCACACATAATTATGATAACAACAGTAAAGTTAGAGAAGGTAATGTTTACTGTTGTATCTAAAAGACATTCTCAGGAAGCAGGAGCTTTGCCATATCCCAAGGAGCCTCTGTTTGGATATTTTGTTTCAAGTGCATTCTTCTTGACAGCACCAAGAATAAAAAGATTAGTTAGGGTGCCTGGGACATAAGATTAAAAAGGGCTTGGCCGTCACTTTCATCCTCTGAATGCATTTTTATGGGCGAGGAGAAGAGGGGTTGTTTTAATCTGGCAGCAGAGTCTGTTGGATCTTTAAACCCATTGTTACTGTCCTTTTTCTTTCTTTGCTGGGTTTTATAGGTGGAAGGCAGGCAGGATCCATACATGGGGTTACCCTTCATCAACATACCATCTCTAACTCACTGTTCTACAAACATTTTGGTTCAAATGCCTTTTTTTTTTTTTTTTTTTGAGAGAGAGTCTGGCTCTGTTGCCCAGGCTATAGTGCCACTGCGTCAGCCTAGCTCACAGCAACCTCAAACTTCTGGGCTTGAGCAATCCTCCTGCCTCAGCCTCCTGAGTAGCTGGGACTACAGGCACATCCCACCATGCCCAGCTAATTTTTTCTATATATATTTTTAGATGTCCAGCTAATTGCTTTCTATTTTTTTTTTTTTTTTTTTTTTTTTGTAGAGACAGGGTCTCACTCTTGCTCAGGCTGGTCTCGAACTCCTGAGTTCAAACAATCTTCCTGCCTCGGCCTCCCAGAGCGCTAGGATTACAGGCGTGAGCCACTATGCCCGGCCTCAAATGCCTTTTGAAAGAATTTTTAAAAACCCATCATTTCCTTGATCATTTTTAATTTATCTAATTTTTTGGCATAGGTTAAGTTGTTGCCAAGTATGGATTTTCAGGACATTATGTATTTGCTTTAAATATATGTTGTCAAAATCTCAGAAGCGTGGATTTAGCTCTTGTGAGGGTACATGTCCTCATGGCAAAGTCAGTGCTCTTTGTCAAATTTATTTATTAAGTTAACTTTCTATCGGAAAAGATGGACTACCTTTTTAATTCAAATAAGTGTTATGATGTAACCTAATATAATCATCTTACTTCTGAAGTCTAATTATTCACCATATAAGTAAAGTATAGGGAATTGCCAAGAGTTTGTGCCCTGGATAAAATAAGGCACAGCCCCTTTCTATTTACTCTAAAGATATTTTTTCTTTTTATCAGAGGATATTCCCTCAGAAGCTATGTATTTTGGAAATGTTTCTTTATTTGGTGGCCTCGTAGTTTTTACCCTCTAGGGAAATACATCATTATAATAATTGGGATATAGGAGGTATGACTTTCTTTTATGAAGTGGAAAAATAAAAATTGTGAAAGTAGAGTTTGGAAAAGAGAGAGCTCTTAAGACTGTCATATTAGTCTTGAGCAAATAAATTTTAGAAAAGTGTACATATGGAAGTTGCAGATCTGGAAATTCATGAGGAGGAGGAAGATTAAAATGGAAGCCAACAAATATTTCCTGAAATCTACTCTGGGTCAGGAAATAGAAAGTTGAATGAGATGGGATTCTGAAGTTGCTCACAGCAGATATATCCATGGTAGTTGCATCCATGGAAGGGCTTTTATAAATTTCAGGGAATCCTTCCGAAGTTTATTAAAAAATTTCATGTACATGCATGCCGACATTTTTCATCAGATTTTTCAAGGGATCCATTACTCACAAAAGGTTTAAAATGTACTGGCTTAAACTGTGTCACTCTATGGTAACATAATGTAAAGTAGAGATTAGAGTTCTCAAAGCTTGTTTTTCAATTTTTCAATAGAGTTGAAAACTCAACAAGCCATTTTGCCCATAACAGGAGCTCATTGGTATTCCCAGGGACAATATGTATTTGAGCAAATGATCACTGAAAGATTAAAAACTGAAACTTAATTGATTCTCCTATTATGACATTAGGAATTCCTTTTTGAGCTTTGAGGCTAACCAGCTTGGGAAACAATTATTCTTTGTAGCTACTTAAAAATGAGCAGCAGCTTATGTGTGTTTGCGTGTGGGCATAACAGAGGAAATAGCATAGATGTGAGCAGCTTGAGGTCAAGACTCCTTTATTTGTGCTCTCGAGACCCAGCATGTTGTTTGACACACAGGACATGCACAGTAAATGTTATGGAATGAATGAATAAGTGAACAAACATATTTAAAAATCTTCCCCAAACTGAATTTCTGGTTTAAACTGTCTATTAAAAGGAAATTTAATGATTTGGGGGGTGTCAATTAAAATGCTCTTATGCATTTGAGCTAAGAAGATGAGTTACTTAATAACAAATATTTCAAAATGGTATTAATGGAATGCTTAGATGGGAAAACTTTGGTTACTGTTTTCTAAAAAGTCGACATGAATTAGGAAACAAAAGCTTTTGGAACAAATGGAGCGAAAATCATGGTGGAGTTAAAATTTGTTAATTTTAAAAGGTTCATTCACTAGGAGGATTAGATATGAGACCCCAGTATTCATTCGAGGTTCCCAATGTTGGCTATAACCTGAGTAATCTCTTCTTATATAGGTGGAAGAGATTTTATCCAATGGTTATTACCTCTAATTTTATGAGAGGAAATTGGGAATGTAGAGGTAACAGCAGGGAGAACAATTGTTTATGTTATTTATGTGCTTTTTTTTTTTTAAGAATAATTTGAGCTTTGAGGAAGATAATGGTTCAAAAAGGTTATAGCAATTTCTCTTTAAAATTGTGTATGACTCATGTCTCAACATTGTGTTCCTAGAACTTTCACATCTCCCCTGCCGTCTGCCTGGCCTGGCTTCTTTTTCTTTTCTGACTAAACTGAGAGCAGCTTATCAGTGTTTGCGTCAAAGCTTAACAGTCATTGATAGCCATTCATTCCAACATCTGCACCAATATAAGGGAATAAGAGGCAGATGCTAAAAGTGGAACTAAGATAGCAAATAAGAGACAGAAAAGAGATACCCCTAAAAGGATGTGAATCTGTGGAGTTCGTGTCTGAGGGGCGATATCACAAAGTGGTGAAGAACACGGGTTTGGGCTTTGAACAGATTTATTTTCAAATTCCAGTGCCAGGGCCAGTAGATGCTTCTACTTACTAGCTATGTAAACCTCAGTCACTTAACCTCCCATCTACCAATTGAGAATAAAATTATTTACTTTGAGGATTGTTGAGAGACATTTACAAATAAGATACTTATTGTATCTTATTGTAAGAGACATTTACAAATAAGATTGCATCCAGTAGAAGCTATTCTGACTCATATCCAAAATAGCTACTCAGGGGGACTCTACTGTTGCAATACATTTTGTTCTTGGGTAAAACATATTTTTAAATGCATTATTGGACTCATCAAATTAGGGAAATCTCCAAGGGTATTTGTGTACCTCCCTCAATAAAAAACACAAAATCAGGGAACTAAAACCAGGCCAAGCACTGCGAACTATAATATTCAGATGCCAAAACTTAGAACAGGAGATCAAGACCTGGACTCACCGCGTTAGGGTGTGTTCCATATTAAGCCCTGAGAAGGAGCCTAATGTGGTCCCAGGTCGGTAGTGGCCCTTGGCTTCCAAGAGAAGTAAACACAAATTTCTTCTGGAGGAAAATTCTTAGAATCCCCATATATTATGTTTAAAAAATATAAGCTCATAAGAAAACATTCAAAATGCACACACACCATCAACAGTGAGAGACCTCTGAAACAAAAAGCATATATGTGTATATATCTCTAAATATGAAATCTTTATTGGGGAAAAAAAAGTCAGAAGCCAATAAGAGAATATCAAAATTAACTAGGTAGACTTGAAAAAGAACCAAATTGAACTTTTAGAAATGAAAAATATAATTGTTGAAATGGACAGAGATCAGATTAGACATAACTAAAGAGGGAATTGGTGAACTGAAAGAACAAATAATTTTCCAAATATGAGGATATAAAAAATCTGAAAGCAAGACAAAGAAGCAAGGAGGACAGAATGAGAAGAACTACATTAATTTGGAATTGTGGGACTATGCAATAGAGAGAAGGGTTGAGAATTTTTCAAAACTCATGAATAACGTAATCCATAATTATAGGACACAAAAAGTATCAAACATGATCAATTAAATTTAAAAAAATGCAAACCTGGACAATTTTAGTGAAACTGAAGTAAAGATAATAAAAAACTTTTAAAAGCAGCCAGAAAGGAAAAGATCACCTGCAAATAATTATACTAAAAATAGACTTCCTCTATCAGTAAAAATGGAAGTCAGAATACAGTGAAAAAGTATCTTCTCAGTGCTGAGAAGAAATTGTAAATATAGAAATGTGTACTCAGCAAACTATTTTTCAATAATTGTTTCAATAAAAACATGAGAGATTGTTTACCACCAATAGACCTTCACTCAGAGAAAATTTAAAGAACGTATCTCAGGAAAAAGGTATGTGACTTCAGAAAGAAAATCTGGGATGCAAAGAAATTGCTAAGCATATATATAAATCTAAACAAACTTCATCTGTCTAAAATAAGAATAATTATTATGCATTATTATACGGGACCGACCTATGAATTGTATGGCGAAAACAAGAGAAAAAAGACAGCTAAAATACTGGAAAATGACATCGCATAAGTTAGGAGGGGGAGATTAAAGTGTTTTAAGCTCTTGTTTTAGTTTATTGCTCTGTGACAAATCATCCTTTGTGGCTTAAACAACAACAATTTATTAGTATCTTTCACTGTTTCTGTGGGTCAGGAATTCAGGAAGCACTAGGCTGAGCAGATCTGACTCATAATCTCTCGTGGGGTGGCTGGAGTTGGCATGGGCAAGGGTCGGGGCAGCTGGGGCTGGCCGGGCATCTCTTTTCCTTCAGGTGGGCTCCGGGATTTCCATGTGGTCTCTTCTGGTGCGCTGGGGTTGACACAGGAAAAGAACTCTCAATGCTGGGAGCCACTTGAAGTCTAAGTGGGTCCTTGGCTTCCCGAAAGAAATAATTAAGGAGTGAGTTGACAGTATAAAGTGAAATCAAGATTTATTCAGAAACTATAGAAAGTCTACTTCACAGACTGAGCAGAGCAAAGTTCTCCCTGCAGAAGAGAACCAGCCCCTTGGTTCCTGGTGCCTTTCCATTTAAGCAACGGCTTAATTATAGGCTAAACAAGGGGAGGAATATTCATGGCAGGGGCAGTGTTTCACCGTCTTGGTTCTAACCAGTTGGAACTTGCCTTGCCTCCATCCTGTTTTGATCAGGGTGATTTGAAACTTTGTTTTGAAACTTCCTGACTCAGGCAATGTGCAGCAATGCCCAAAGCAGTACCTGCCAGTTTCCTGTCTCGGTGTGGGCGCCCATGCAGCATGACAGCCTGGAAGCAGTTGGACTGTTGACCTGGTAGCTGCCTTCCCCCAAAGTTAGCATCCATAGAGAATAATCGGAAGTACATGGCATTTTAATAACTTCACATAGGAAGTAACCTCGTGTCATTTTCATCATACTCTCCTGGTTGTAGCAATCACAAAAGTCCCACCCAGGTACAAGGGGGTAGAGTTTCAGCATAGATCCACCTCTTGTTGGGAGGAGTTTCAGAGTCCTGTTGTTAGAAGAGTAAGGCTGATAGGAGGTTGTGGCCGTCTTTGGAAAATATAATCTGCCACTGTCAGCCCTTAGTTCACAACGATTTGTACCCCTCACATATTCAGAGTCAACTCAGTTCCTTCCTGAAAGCTGGAGACTTATCCCATTATAGCATTAATTTAAAATTTTCGGATCCCAAAAAGTTGAAAGAAGGAACAACAAAAGCTAGAAAGGAAAAACAAACAAACAAACAAAAAAAACAACACCTAAAAACAAAAATACAACAGAGGGGATCCAAAAAGCCAGTTTATAGTTTGAAAAATCTAATACAATTAACAACCATTGGTAAAGTTCATAAATGCATTATTTAAAAATAGACTTTTCATTATTTTTTCACTAATCCATTCTAAAAGCCAAGAAAAAACTCTAGCATATACAAATATGTGTATACACACACACACACACACACACACAGATATGGATAATGTGAAAAAAATGACACTCTCTAAATATAAAAATATGTCAGTGATTTTTTAACTTATAATATGTCCAGATTGATGGAACATTCTACAATGATTTTATAGAATAATACTCATAAATAGTTTTAATAAGTGTAAATGCTCATGTTCTAATATTAAGTGAAAAATATATGAATGCCTATGCTCCACTATATAAAATTATATGTATAGAAAAATCTCTAAGGAAGTCAATCAACATTTTCCAAAGTTGCTGCAAAATTTTGTAACAGGAAAAAGATCATTAGAAGCAGGCCTTGTTATTTTATAATTTCTCCTAGTTTTAACTCATTTTGACAATACAGCAGCCCTCTGAGCAGGTGGGGCAGGCAGCGCGAATGAAGCCCCTATTTTATGTGTGTGGGTTCCTGCCCTTCCGAATCTAAGTGAGATTAGCTTGAACCCCAAATTTTATGTACTGAATTCAGAGTCAGAACGTTCTCTGCGTCTTTCCGATAGCATTGCCCCGGGAGCAACAGAGGTGAGTGTAACATCAAGAACCTAGCCCCTGGCCGGGCGCGGTGGCTCACGCCTGTAATCCTAGCACTCTGGGAGGTCGAGGCGGGTGGATCGCTCGAGGTCAGGAGTTCGAGACCAGCCTGAGCAAGAGCGAGACCCCGTCTCTACTAAAAATAGAAAGAAATTATATGGACAACTAAAATATATATATACAAAAAATTAGCCGAGCATGGTGGCGCATGCCTGTAGTCCCAGCTACTCGGGAGGCTGAGGCAGTAGGATCGCTTAAGCCCAGGAGTTTGAGGTTGCTGTGAGCTAGACTGACGCCACGGCACTCACTCTAGCCCGGGCAACAAAGCGAGACTCTGTCTCAAAAAAAAAAAAAAAAAAAAAAAAGAACCTAGCCCCTGACACAGAGCAGTTACTGGATAAATGTTCATTTGTTTCTTTCCTTTTTCTTTCCCTCCCTGAGGCTCTAATCCTCAGTGTTAAATAGCAGATTGGATCAAATGGTACTCTAAAAGCATAATTAGTACATAATTGGTAAATAAATATTAGAATAGCCTAAATTCTCATGGTTCTTTCCTGCAGGCCCACTGAGAGTGGGTTGCACCCTAGTGAAGAAACACTGGGGAGGATCCAGCAAGGGTACCAGGCTAAGAATCTTTACCCGGGTTTGTTACTGATATGCAATATATTAAGACCACTGGGCCAATAACTCATACCATCTTTCCCCTATCCACTCCTCCTCAGCCTTCTTTTTTTTTTTTTTTTTTTTGCCATTTAGTGAGATTTATTTATTTTTTTTTTGAAATAATATGAGAAATATTCATGATAAATTATTAAGTGAACAGTGCAAGTTAAAAACAATAGTTTCATATTTTTCCCCACCCCCCCTTTCCCGAGTCAGCACCTTCAAGTGTTACCACTCCCCAAACGGTGCGCAATGCACTCATTGTGTAGGAATACCCCCATCCCCTCCCCCACCCCCCACCTCAGTCTGATGTCCAATTGGTGTCGTTTCCAGATTTGTATTTAGGTGATGATCAAGGAAACCAATTTTCTGGTGAGTACATGTGATGCTTGTTTTTCCATTCTTGGGATACTTCACTTAATATAATGGGTTCCAACTCTCTCCAGGAGAACCATAGAGATGTCGTATCTTCATCATTCCTTACAACTGAGTAATATTCCATGGTATACATATACCACAGTTTACTAATCCAATCATGTATTGATGGGCATTTGGGTTGTTTCCACATCTTTGCTATTGTGAATTGTGCTGCTATAAACATTTGAGTACATGTGCCTTTGTTACAGAATGACCTTTTTTCCTTTGGGTATATGCCCAGTAATGGGATTGCTGGGTCAAATGGCAGGTCTACTTGAATCTGTTTAAGATACCTCCATAATGCTTTCCACAGGGGTTGCACTAGTTTGCAGTCCCACCAGCAGTGTATTAGTGTTCCTGTCTCTCCACACCCACGCCAACATGTGTTGTTTTGGGTTTTTTTGATAAAGGCCATTCTCACTGGGGTTAAGTGATATCTCATTGTGGTTTTGATTTGCATTTCCCTGATGATTAGAGATGTTGAACACTTTTTCATATGTTTGTTAGCCATTTTTATATCTTCTTTTGAAAAATTTCTATTCATGTCCTTTGCCCACTTTTTGATAGGGTTGCTTGATTTTTTCTTGCTGATTTTCCTGAGTTCTAAATAGATTCTTGTTATCAGTCCTTTATCTGATGTGTAGTATGCAAAAATTTTTTCCCATTCTGTAGGTGGTCTGTTTATTCTCTGGACTGTTTCTTTGGCTGTGCAGAAGCTTTTTAATTTAATCATGTCCCATTCATTTATTTTTGTTGCTGCTGTGATTGCCTTGGGGGTCTTCTTCATAAATTCTTTGCCTAGGCCAATGTCTGTAAGAGTCTTTCCTACATTTTCTTCTAGAATTCTGATTGTATCACGCCTAAGGTTTAAGTCTGTTATCCACCGTGATTTGATTTTTGTGAGAGGTGAAAGCTGTGGGAGCCTTCTTTTTAATGTTTGTTCAGTTGTACATTTTTCCTGATCCATAGGATGTCAGTGAGTTTCAATTTCAACGCAAGAAAAAATGTGCAGAGTGATTTCTGGAAGCCAATAGGACAGCATTGGCTGTGTGATCTAAGATTAATTGCTTAACCACTCTCTGCATGTATCCTGGTAGGAAAATATTTGTAGACAGTTGACATCAAATTCTGTTTTGAAAGTGTGCTGTGTATGGAACTATTTCTTACGTCGGGGGACCAGGGAGAGACTCAAGGGCCTGATGTTGGTTCCAAAGCTGGATCTGAGTAATAGAAGAGTGTGGAATTGTTGGGATGAGCCCAGAGAGAGGCGATGAGGAAGGGAGAAGGTCTAAAGAAGGGAGAAGCAGTGAATGAGCTGGAGAGAAATCTTTGGTAATCTCAGGCAGGTTGGCTAGAAACAAACTGAAATGTCTAAAATCAATTGTAAATTGTTTTCCAGAAAGTATGTGTCCTAAAATTATTTCCCCTTAACCCTCCCTCACCTTTTTTGGCTCTTCATATTTCTAATGTATCTATGCATTTTTGTGTATGGTATCAGTATGTGTATGTGTGCCTGTGTGTGTGTGTGTGTGGTGTGTGTAAATGGACAGGACTGTGTTTCATCCATCTGCGATCAACATGGTTTTTCTCGGTTTTTCTCTGGATAATTGAGTAGAGGGGACAGAGAGGACCTTGAAAATGTAACCCTCCTAGGGATTTTCAGATTGAAATCCTGGGAAATGCTACTTTTGTATCATACTTGACTGCATGCCCCTTTTGGAATGGAAAGACACCCTTTTGCTTCACAAAGATATTTTGTTACAACCAAGGCATTTTGCCCCAGCTTAAATGTGGGAGGAAAGCTTAAGTGTAAAGTGTGAAGCTGGCTAATTATCTTACAAACTCCATATGCGCCCAGAGCTGCTTTGAGCAAGATGGTGGGGGTCCATCTGTGAACAATTCCGTTGCACAGAGTTGATTATGTATTCAGTGATTTCAGATTATTCAGCTATTAATGAAATTTCCTCATTATCCTCATGAAAAAAGATAAGGCAGTAATAATTATTTGTATGTAGGTTGTTATTTCAATTGTCCCTGTGAAAATTACTTGATTGTTAGATTTATATTTGTAATTAATTCTTCTGGTGAATACAAACCATGTAGATGAAATAGATTGTAGTCTCAGAAATTGCAAATGGTACCGTATTTGATTATATATTGGTTAAAATAATATTCTTATCCAAAAAATGTTGGCTCTCCAACTTGAATTATGATAAGCACATGTCTCTATAAGTTTCTGTTACTAAGTTGCTTTAATTCGTTTAATAGATTTTTTTTAAATCAGAGCTTTAGTGTTTATTGGATCTATAAATCATGATATGCATTTTTAACTTAAGTTTCCACTATTAGCTGTCGTATCTGGATCTCTGGAGGACACACACCTGCACACACACACACGACAACAGCAGCAAAGGAGGAGAAGCATCTTAAAAATCAGAATCACAATGTAAATTATTGACAAGGGCAGAATGTAAATTGGTGAGCCAGATATCGTATATGATAAATATTATTGAAAGTACTAATAAAAGGACAGGCAGAAGAAAGGAAGGGATGTCCAAAAGATACAATTGCCATAACTTATTGAGTATGAGCTGCACAGTTTTTCATATTTTATCATCTCTGAAACAGCTGCCTCTTACAGCCTCTGTCAGCCAGTTGGGAGCTGAGGCGTAGCTGACACTGCAAGAGCAAAGGCCTCCTTGGTCATCGCTGCTTCTGTGCTGTCGTCTCAGTTGTCACGTGCATTGTTGGCACTGCACATGTTGAGTTTGATTAGCATTTAAAATATCTCCAAAAAGAGAGAATATTTATTGTATGTAAAGAAAAATGGAAACAGAGCAGTAGGCTGTAAATTTCATTTATAAGCAAATTATTTGAGATAAATAATGGAAGAAATTTTGTATTTTCTTGTAAAGCAGCAAAATAAGAAGAAGAAGAAAATACCCACAAGTGGATCATGAGGTGATGGTTTATTATAAGTAGTTACTAAGATGTGTGCAAAATGATTGTCTCTATATCACATGCTAAACAATGCAAATGAAGGCAGGAAAAATTGCTCAGTTCCTTAGAATGAATGAAAGAGTTGCCAAAACAAGAAGAGACCAGTGCAGGACTATCCACAGCACTTTTATAAAAACATTGAGTCATAGTTTTATTGGCAGTGTTATTTGTTTCTTTATTATTGGTAAATATGATAGCGTCTTAGATTTGACGAAATCGAATGTCTTCTAAGTAAACAATATCTGCCAATTCCTCTGAAATAAAAATGATTAAATAGAAAATAAAACAGGACTGTTTGGATGCTTAAAAGAAAGAAAACACTAAGCACTGCATAACCATGAGTTATGCAGAATGGGCACATGGGGAGGTGAGTAATGCAGGTAGGAGCGTCATCCTGATTTTTTCAGTGAAAACATTTGTGGCAGACAAGTTAAGTGATTTGCTTCAATCTGGTAGGAAGTGGCAGATTGAGAACGGTCTCTGGACTGTCTTTTCTTTTCTTGGAAGTAGCTGGACAGATACCATGTGGGAGTTTATTGCTTAGCCCATGTTTCATTGGGAGAGAAGAGAAAACGCCAAGAGGTCAGTAATGCATTTACCATTTAAAAGGGAGAGGCAGGATTCATGGACTTGAGATAATTAGGTGAAACTCCTGGGGAGGCAAACAAAACAAAACAAAACAAAACAAACAGTGATTTATGACTTTCTACTGTCTATTTCAGAGATTCTGACAGTAACAGAAGATATGAAAGGGTAAAAGAGCACATGCTCAACAAATGTTAACCAAACAAAACAAAACACCACAGTAAGCCACAAGATTGCTACTTTCACATGATGAACCAGCAGGAAAAAGACCGCAGGCTCCTACAAGTTAATACAGGGAAACTTTTTATTAAAGTGTAATTTACTATATCTCCTACTGCCAGTTGCTTTTTAAAGCTGTGTATAAGCATTCCATCACACAATAATTGCTTGTAGTGGTAGCTTTAAACTAAACCCTACCCATTTCCCATCTGGATAAACAGTGATTACTCATTTCCAGGATAAATTATGATTCCTCTCGTTACCAGGTTCTCTGCTTCTATTTTTATCATCCATCTATTTACAGGCAATTCTCACTGCCAAATTACCTTCTGATATTTTGACTTCTTGAGGCCTTCTTCTTTAAATTCTTGAAATTACTTTCCTTCAAATAAGGCTGAGGCATCATCTTCTATTTCAAGCCACTTCCCCAATGTGCTTTGTAGCGATGCTCTTCCACTGGGTCCCCTCTCCCTCCCCCTGACTCCCGCCAGCCCCAATGGGGTTGACCTCTACTGTCCTTTGTAGTAACTACAGAAGCTTCTGAGCTACATCCTCTGCTTGGTGCCTTTTTATCCCCTTACTGTACTGTAAATATAGTTTAAACAAAACATTAGATTGTAATTCTAACAATAGAAGCTTAAAACTCCCTATTTACTGAGAAAGGCACATGCAAGAACTGCTAATTCATGCCTCCATATCTAACAAGATGGCTCTTTCAACTTTTTAAGGATACAAGTTTAGGAGACAAAAAAAGTTAGTGCAACTCTAAATAAAAGGACAAGGTCCCAATATTGGAATAGCTATGTTTAACAATCCAAAGAGATGATACGTAATAGTTGGTGAGCTCTTTCATGTGCCACTAAGAATTGATAGGCAGTCCCCCAGCATTTCTCAAATCCATTAATTCTCCCACTTTCTAGATGATTCTACCATACGTTTTCATCCCTCAAACATCCAACTCCTCCTCCTCCTCCACTTCCTCCTCCGCCTCTTCCTCCTTCCAGGTAATAAACTTGCTTCCTACTTCCCTGAGAACATAGAAATGATACAAAGAAAACATTTATGCTTGCACCCTCATATCAACCAGATTACCTCTATCGGTGACCATATTCTTAAATCACTGTGCACCCAGGATCCCAATTCTTCCTGCCTGGAGTTACTACATGTTTTATTATTTCTAATACAACTCCCCAAATCTTAGCTGGTTATTTGAATGGCTTGAGTGGCATTCAGCAATATCAACAATCAGTTTCAGCCTTTTAAAGGAATGAGTCCTGAAATCTTCTTACATGTTCTGAACTCTCCCTGATGCAAGGTTGTCATCCTGAAATCATCCTTTGCAGTGACCCTAATTTCTGTAACTTGTATTCTCATTTTTCTTGGATTATTTTTTCACTTTGGCAGTGCACATTCTCCAATAGCTTCTTGAGAAAAGGTACAAGGGAAGGAAAGATTTTGAGACTTGAAATTATTTGTATTCATTCTTATACTTGATTTATATTTTTGCTAGGATTTTATTTCTAGTTTGGAAATCCTTTTAGCATTTTGAAGACATTCCTCCAATGTTTCCTAGATTCAGTGTTGTTTCTGAGAAAACTGGAGTCATTCTGGTCCCTGATGTTATGACTTGGATTTCTGCTTCCCCCTGCATTGCAGTCTGGTCAACGCCACTGGCCTTACCTTCTGTAGTTTTGAAATTTCACAATGATGCATTGTACTGGCACTCAGTGGACATTTTTCATCTGCAAGCTTATGTCTTCCCATTTTGGACATTTTTCTTGAGTTACTTCTTTAATTCTACATTGCCAATTGCAGTGGTGGGTTGTCAGTTCTCATCTTTTTGATTGATCAGCAACACCTGGCACAGTTGATTCTCTCCTTAAATCACTTAGCTTCCATATCAGCATTTTCTTTTGATTCTCTTGCTTTTTCAAAAGCCACTATTTCTCAATAGCTTTTTCTAGTTTCTTGTCATCTTCTAAACTTATAAACATTGGAGTAGTCCAGGAATCTGCCCGCTAACTGTTCCTTTTCCCTATTTATTCACTTTCTACAGGATATCATCCAGTCTCATGGCTTTAAATACATATATATTCTGGTGACTCCTAAATTTTACTGTATCTGAGACCTCTTCTTTTATCTCCAGACTCATATACCCAACTCTAAGCTTGGCTAATCTGTTTGGATATTTAATATGAATATCAAACTTAAAATAACCAGCACAGAACTCCTCACCTCCTCTTCCCCCCCAAACCTGTGTATTTGTAGTCTTCCTCATCTCAAAAAATGGAAACTCCATTTTTCAGTTGCTCAGTTCAAAAACCTTGGACCGCAGTCCTCCTTGGCTTCTTTGATTAAATCCGCTGTCAAATTATGCAGGACCTTTCAACCATCGTTGATTGTTTTTCACCTTCTCCAGTCACTACTTCCGTCCAAGCCACTGTCATCTGTCTCCTGAATTATTGCAGTAGTCTCCCAACAAGTTTTTATGCTTCCAGCCTTACCACTGTGCCATTTAGTTGCTTATTGCTTCTCAGCTACAAACCCATTTTCCTCTACTCTTTGTTGTGATACTGAAATGAGGAATCTATAAGTCACATTTGTCCTTTGCCAGCTGGTTTTCAACTGAGGGCACCAGAAAGAGACTGTGGGAGGCTGGAGAGGGAAGGAGGGATTTGCTTCTTCCTGGTGGCATCCTGTAAGTTTCCTTTCTCCTCTTGGTTCCTATGAGCACCATCCTAGTCACTGTTCCCTTCCCTAGCAGTAGCTAAATTCAATTGGCAGTTTTTTCCAACACTTCAAACCAGTCAACACATACTTAAGATATTCTTATTCACGTTTTTTTTTTTTTATCACTTTGGCATTTGTAAAACCACAATAACCCAGTCTGAGAATAAAACCTGTTGCATTAGCATAAAGTAGAAGAATTAGTCTATACTTGGCCATCCCAAGCTCTTACGCTTCTTTACTCTTTCCAGGCATTTTCTGCCCACATGGGCTGGTTTTTCTGCCTTGAATTTTTGTTTCAGCCTGTGGCCAAATAGAAAAAAAAGAACATCTGTGATACTCTTCAACTCAGGAAAAAAGAAAGACCTATACTTATTAATATGATAAAATCACTTGCCTCTTACTTGTCTTGGAGTGAAGGTGTTACAGGGTGGTGCAGGTGGAGCAGTTGGGACGTCAAGTCAGGATGTCCAGCAGGGCATGGGTCTTTGCAAAATCATGTGTGGTATTATAATTATATATTTAAAGAAATTTCCCTATTATTTTCACAACTCAAGTTACAAAAAGTCAAGCCCATCAACATCTTTTTGGTTGTTTGGGATATGCAGATTTGTGATACTTAGGGGAGGCCACACTTTCCTTGGGAAATGCATCAGAATCCGGAGCAGTGGCTCATGATATCTTGCTGTTTATTAAGTGTGAATTTGGGTTAAAAAAAAAGTCTAACAAACCCTGCTTTACATTAACCCTTCCCTCATTTTGGTATCCATCCCCCCCCTTCCCAGTGACGTCACGTTCCTTGGTTACAAGAGCCCTGTCCCCCAGCAATGCCCTATGACTCAGACCTTCTCAACACAATGTCTCCTTTCTGCTCTTTTCAAGATGATAAACTCATTTGATAAACAGATCTTTGTTGACATTTTAATGGTTGACAACTGGTTCATGTTTTACTCCTCTCTGTGTTTTTACATTTTAACTGGAACCATCTGGTTGAAACGAAGTGCTTTAAGAAAATAGAGTAATTCTTTAACTGGAGGAATTGCGGACACCTTGACTGTCCTGGGGGTGGGGGTTGGAAAGGGATCTTTCATGTGCTTTACATCACACCCTTTATACAGCTAGTTATTCCTAGAGCTGACCCTGCTACTACAAGATTAATGGTGACTTTTGGAGAGCTAATGGGAAACAGACTCTACTTTTCTGGATTACAAAGCCCCAGAGAGGGCAGGATTCACACAGTCTACTGCTATCCTCTAAGACCAGAGGCTCCCATAAACTTGTCTTTTTCATGGGCGACATCTCACACCAACAAATTCTGCAAAACAAAGAGATTTCATTTCTCAAATATTTGCTAGATATATAATAATATATAATAACCTGTGCGTGACATCACTAAAATCCCAGAAGGCAGAGGTTTCATAACACAAAGTCTCATTAGATAAAAAAGTTTTTCTGATTAGAATATTTGCATAAGAGTATTATTGTGTAAGAGCTTGCAGTTATTATTTGTTCGAGCAGTTATTATTAAATAAAGCGAGTGGTTGTTAGTACTTAACATCACTTAACCTCTGCTGCACTTAACACAGTTGTTTCTGCATCCTTGAAATTCTTTTCTCCCTATGTCTCAGCGCCTCTCTTTCCTGTTTCTTGTTAGCTTTCTTTGCTGGTTTTTCCTTCATCTGCCACCTTCATGTTAGTGTCCCCCAGTGTTGCCTCTCAGCTCTCTTTTTTTCTCGCTACATGTGCCGTGGGGAAGACATCCATGGCCTTCACCCTTGGCCATAACTTCCGCTAGTGCAGCTCTGTCTCAGGCCTTGATTCTGTCCTGTGCATCAGGCACTTATGTGTCTGCAGGCCAGCTCCATTTAGAAGTCCCACAGGCACCTCACATTCAGTATGTCCCCAGCGTGAATCAGTTATCTCTCCCGCAGAACCATCTTTGCTCATGTGGTCCCCATCACAGGTATTAGCACCATCCATGCTGTTACTGAGGTGCATAACCTTTCAGTCACTCTTGTACCTCCTGCTGTCATCATCCATATCTACTCACCTGCAAAACCCTGTCAATCTTGCTTTCATAGTAGCCATTAACTCTGTAACTCTCTTTACTTTTAATGGCGTTGCCTTTGTGCAAGCTATACTACTCCGTCGCCAGAAATAGTGTCCTAAGATCTTCCTTTAATCCTTTTTTTAAAAAAAAACAGTGCAGATTTGTCTTTTAAAATCCAAAATTAATATTCCTCATTGGCTCCCCATTGCCTTTTGCATGGAATCTCGGGTCACCATCCCCCAACACTCCCTCCTGTTTGCCTCAAACTCCAGCGTCACTGTTCGCTCTCTGAGGACTGAGCTTGCCAGTAGTTCTGCACACATGCAGCTCCCTCCACCTAGAGAGTCCTGCTCCGTATTGTCCCTTACAAGGCTCAGCTCTCCAAAGGCAACGACTTTGTCTTTTTCCTCTTTTTATTCTCAGTGTCTAGCAGAGTGTTTGATAAAGAGTGAGTCTTCGGTACCTGGCTTAGTATGTATAATTCTGATGAATAAAAGTTGTATAACTCCAACTTTTAAATTACATCATTATAAATAAATATATAGACAAAAGAATTTTCAGGAGAACCAAAAAATAAGGATGAGAGAAAAACATGGTGCTAAAATCTGCAGGGAATTTCCACTAACTGCGGCAAGGAGGAGGTTGGGTTGAGAGTCATAATCCTAAACTAAGCCTGCGGAACCAGAATAGCACAGAAATCTGGGAAGAAGATAGGAAAAAACTGTGACTCAACCCCACTCTATACACTGGCAAAGAAACACAAAAATTCCCAAAGCCATGTGAATTCTTTTCTTAGCTGGGTAGGGCCATGCCTTTTCCTCTCCTCCTCAGTTCTCTTTCTTCATCCACTTGAAAACCATACTTCACAGTACACAGCGCTGCCATGGGTGGACGGTGAAAGGCAGAGGCAGTAGCATTTTGCAGGATGAGATGTGTAACGACTTCAGGAAAACATTCAAGAAGGAAAGATGAGAAGAGGAGCCCCTTAAGATAGTGCTACTAAGGTGCAATGTTTGTCTCTGTCACTGAATGAAGACTTGAATTCTGCATAAGACTCTGTAGCCATCAGACAACCTGCCAGTTGGGGTAGAAGATCCCCCCCTTGGTTTAGCAGAAATTTTAGATGAGTATCTGCAAGACACAAGAAACCAGGCTCAGGACTTGGCACTTGAGCATTCTTTATAAGTCCATACCTAAGAAAGAAAATGTACCAATACCTAAATGATTAGTAACTGCAGATAAAAGGATACCATGTACACCATCTTGAAGGCAAATAGGGTTCTGGAACAAGTTATTTGCTCTTTTGTTATTATTCTTACTGTGTTTTTTTTTTCCTTCTATTTAAGAAAAATAATAGAAAATATATTTGGCATAAAGCACCCCCAAAACAGTCTGCAACACAAGGAGAAGTGACTTAAAGACTCAGAGGAAAAACACAAATAAAAAATGTTTTTTCAGAGAGAATAGAAGAAATTTCAAAGCCTTAACTTGGTGACTTAAGAATTGACCCATTAGGTGCAAGGAGTGTTTAAGAGAACAGAGAATGACCTGAAAGTGGAGATGAAAAGAGGGATGTGTGAGTGCAGTCAAAATTGCAAAGAAAGCAATAAATTCCACATTGGATGCTGCAGAGAGCAAAGCTACCCTGCAGAAAGTGAAGTCCATAATAGTTCAACTTTAAGAATGTAGAGAAAAAAATTCAAAGAGGTGAACATAATGAGCAAAAAGATGAAAGAAAGGAAAGGAGATCCATCCTATAGAGGACAGGTTTTCTGAAGAAGAATCAAGAAAGAATAAAAAAAATAAGTAATCATCAGACCTAATAAGAAACAAAAATGTTTTAAGAACTAAAAAACTTTCCAGAGCCGAAAGAGGACCGAGTCCACACACAAAAGTACTTATCACATTCCAGGTAAAATTAATGAGAAAAGACCCTACATATTTTGGTGAATTTTACATCTCAAGGATAAAGGGGAAAACTCCACAAGCATGCAGTCCGAAAAGCATGATTTACCTATAAAGGAGTAAGAATCCGGGTAGCTTCAGATCTCTTCATCTCACTAAATTTCAGGACAAATGTCACAGTAGGGACAGAGATTTGAAGGTCACGATTTCTTTATCTAGTCACCTTGTCATTTATATATAATATAAGGGCTCAGAAAGATTATTTCTCAAATACCCTTGGATTATTTGAATATAAAATATATATTATGTATATATGTATTATGAATATATACTACAGCTATGAGCCAAATACTCAAACATAATAGATTTGCAGTATAAGATATTGGTAGTAGAATTCAAAAGCAATTAAAAATGTAGAGAATGAAACAGTGATGTGCTGCTAAAGGTATAAAAACCAGCCCTGGGGTTAGAGAGGAAAGCCTTGATTTGTAATGTTTGCTGATTTCCATGGTGTAAGTACTGTCCACGTGGCCAATTTTTTTTTTCAACACGGCATTTTTTGAATTTCAAAATATTAACGGGGGTACAAATGTTTTTGGTTACATGTATTGATTTCATTATGCTTGAGTGAGAGTTATAAGTGCGCTCATCACCCAGATAGTGTTCATTGTACCCGTTAGGTAGGTTTTGCCCATCCCTCCTCCCCCTCCCCCCTGCTTCATTTCCACTGGATTTTACTTCCCTCTGGGCACATGTGTGCTCATCAGTTAGTTCCGATTTAATAGCAAATACGTGTGGTGTTTGTTTTTCCTTTCCATAGATACTTCACTTAGGAAGTGGTCTCCAGTTCCATCCAAATTGTTTCAAAAGACCTTAATTCATCCTTCTTCATGGCTGCATAGTACTCCTCAGTATACATATACCACATTGTGTTAATCCAGTCATGAGTTGATGGGAACTTGGGTTAATTCCACACCTTTGCAATTGTGAATTGTACTGCAATAAAATTCTCGTGTAGGTGTCTTCTTGATAAAATAGCATCTTTTCCTTTGGGTAAATACCCAGTAGTGGGATTACTGGATGGTAGGCCTACTTTTAGTTCTTTGAGGAATCTCCATACTGTTTTATACAGAGGTTGTACTAAGTTGCAGTCCCACCAGAAGTGTATGAGCATTCCTTTCTCTCTGCATCCCACACAAGCATCTATTACTGCATTTGGACTTTTTAATAAAAGCCATTCTAACTGGGGGAAGGTGATATCTCATGTGGTTTTAATTTGCATTTCCCTGATGATTAGTGATGTTGAGTATTTTTTCACATGTTTATTGGCCATTTGTCTATCTTCTTTTGAAAAGCTTCTGTTCATGTCTTTGGCCCATTTTTTAATGGAGTTGTTTATTTTCCTGCTGATTTGCTTGAGTTCTTTGTAGATTCTGGTTATTAGCCCTTTATCAGATATATAGCATGCAAATATTTTCTTTCATTCTGTAGGTTGTCTATTCGCTCTGTTGATTGTTTCCTTGGTTGTGCAGAAGCTTTTTAATTTAATCAAGACCCATTCATTTTTGTTGTTGATGTGATTGCCTTTCATAAATTCTTTGCCTAGGCCAATAATCTGGAAGAGTTTTTCAAACATTTTCTTCTAGAGTTCTTATGGTTTCATGCCTTACATTTAAGTCTTTTATCCATTTTAAATTAATTTTTGTGAGTGGTGAGAAATATGGATCCTATTTCATTCTTCTGTATGTGGCTATCCAATTTTCCCAGCACCATTTATTGAATACATTTCCTTTTCCCCAGTGTATATTCCTGTTTGCTTTGTTAAAGATCAGTTGGCTATATATGGGTGGTTTTATATGTGGGTTCTCTGTTCTGTTCCATTGGTCTATGTCTCTATTTTTGTGCCAATACCATGCTGTTTTGGTCGATTATAGCCTTTTAGTATAGTTTGAAGCCTGGTAATGTGATGCCTCCAGATTTGTTCTTTTTCCTTGAGATTGCTTTGGTATTTATTTGGGCTCTTTTCTGGTTCCAAATGAAGCATAGAATTATTTTTTTCTAGATCTGTGAAATATGACGTTGGTATTTTGATGAGAATTGCATTGAATCAGTAAATCATTTTGGGTAGTATGGACATTTTAACAATGTTGATTATACTGAGCCATGCACATATGTTTTTCCATCTGTTTGTGTCATCTGCAGTTTCTTTCTTCAGTGTTTTGCAGTTCTCTTTGCTGAGATCTTTTACCCCCTTGGTTAAGTATATTCCTGGGCATTTCATTTTCTTTGTAGCTATTGTGAACAGTACTGAATCTTTGATTTGACTCTCAGCTTGATTGTTACTAGTGCATAGGAATACTACTGAGTAGTGTACATTGATTTTGTGCCCCGAGAGTTTCTTGAATTTCTTTATCAATTCCAGGAGTGTCTTATTGAAGTCTTTGGTGTGTTCTAGATATAAGATCATATCGACAGCAAAGAGCAATAGTTTGACCTCTTCTTTCCCAATTTGAATACCTTTTATTTCTTTCTCTTGCCTGATTGTTCTGGCTAGGACTTCCAGCACTATGTTGAATAGAAGTGATGACAGTGGGCACCCTTGGATTCTTCCAGTTCTTAGTGGAAATGCCTTCAGATATTCCTCATTCAGTATGATGTTGGCTGTGGGTTTGTCATATATGACTTTAATTCTCTTGAGATATGTTCCTTCTATGCCTAATTTGTTGAGAATTTTTTTTATCATGAAAAGGTGCTGAATTTTGTCACATGCTTTTTCTGCATCTATTAAGATGATCATATGGTCTTTGTCTTTGCTTGTATTTATATGGTGAATCACGTTTATTTATTTACATATGTTGAACCATCCTTGTACCCCTGGGATGAAGTCCACTTGGTCATGGTCAATTATTTTTTTGACGTGCTATTGAATTGGTTTGCTAGTATTTTATTGAGGATTTTTGCATCTATATTCATAAGGGATATTGGTCTGTGGTTTGTTTTTTTGGTTTTGTCCTTTCCTGGCTTTACTATCAAGGTGATACTGGCTTCATAGAATGATTTGGGACGGATTCCCTCTTTCTCTGTGTTATAAAATAATTTCTGTAGTATGGGTACCAGTTCATCTTTGTAGGTCTGGTAGAGTTTGGCTGTGAATCCATCTGGTCTGGGACTCTTTTTTGCTGGAAGACTTTTTATGACTGCTTCGACCTCGCTGCTCATTTTTGATGTGTTCAGGAGTTCTGTTTCTTCCTGATTGAGTTTGAGAGGTTGTCTGTTTCTAGGAATTTGTCCATTTCCTCTATGTCTTTGAGTTTATGTGCATAGAGATTTCCATAGTATTCACAGATGATATTTTGTATTTCTGTAGTATCAGTTATAATTTCTCGTTTTCAATTTCTGATTGAGCTTATTTGGGTCCTTTCTCTTCTATTCCTGGTCAATCTAGCAAGAGGCCTATCAATTTTGTTTATTTTTTCAAAGAACCAAATTTTTATTTCATTGATCCTTTGTATTGTTTTTATTTTCCATTTCATGTAATTCTTCTCTTACCTTAGTTATTTTTTTCTTCTGCTGGCTTTGGGAATGATTTGTTCTTCCTTTTGTACTTCCTTGAGATGTGACATAAGATTGTTAATTTATGATTTTTCTGTCTTTTTGATGTAGGAATTTAAGGCTATGAATTTTCCCCTTAGTACTGCTTTTGCTCAATCCCATATATCATGATACTTTGTGTCCCTTTTGTCATTCAGTTTGAGGAATCTTTTGATTTCCATCCTAACTTCATTATTCACCCAATAATCATTCAGCAGTAGGTTGTTTAATCTCCATGACTTTGTGTAGAATTGAGTGTTTCTCTTGCAGTTGATTTCTAGTTTTATTTCAGTGTGATATGAAAAGATATGTGGTTGATTTCTATTATTTTTAATTTGTTGAGACATGTTTGTGGCCTAAGATATGGTCTATCTTGGAAAATATTCCATGTGCTGATGAGAAGAATGTACATTCAGTAGTTTGTGTGTAAAATATTCTGTAGATGTCTGTTAGACCCATTAGTTCTAGAGTCCCATTTAAGTGCAGTATTTATTTATTTATGTTATGCTTGGTTGATCTCTCCAGTTCTTTTAGTGGGGTTTTGAAGTCCCCGGCAATTACAATGCTGCTGTTTATCTCTGTGCTTAGATCTAGTAGGGTTTGCTTTATGAATCTGGAAGCTCCTGTGTTGGGGGCATAAACATTTAGGATTGTTATATCTTCTTGTTGAATTGCTCCTTTTACCATTATATAATGACCATCTTTAGCTTTCTTTACTATTGTTGAGTTAAAGTCAATTTTATCTGATATGAGAATGGCTATTCCTGCTTTCTTTTAGTTTCCATTTGCATGGGATATTTTTTCCATCCCTTTACCATGAGTCTGTATGAGTCCTTGTGGGCTAGGTGTGTTTCCTATAGACAGCAGATACTTGGCTTGTATTTTTTCATCCATTCAGCCAGCGTATGTCTCTTGAGTGGGGCATTCAGACTGTTCACATTGATTGATAGAATTGATATGTGGGATGCTATTCTGTTCATCCTGTTGGGTAGTACCTTATTGCTTTGTTTTTCCTCTTGTGCTATTGTTTTATATGATCTCTGAGCTTTAGCTTTTGGGTGGTTTTATTCTTGTGGGTGTCTATTGTGCTGATCCAAGAATGATGCAGTTCTGAGTATTTCTTGTAGGGCAGGTCTGGTCTTGACAAATTCCCTCAGTGTTTCCTTGTCTGGAAAAGTATTTATTTCTCCTTCATATATGAAACTTTTGCAGGATACAAAATACAAAATTCTAGGCTGGCAGGTGTCTGTTTAAGAAGACTGAAGATTGAGTCCCCATCCCTTCTGGCTTGTAAGGTCTCAGTTGAGAAATCTGCAGTTAACCTGATGGTTTTCCTTTGTAAGTTACTTGATGTTTTCACTTCATGGTTCCCAGAAGTTCCTCCTTTGTGTTGACTTTGGCCAGTCTGATGACTATGTGTCTTGGTGATTGCTTCTTTGCAATGAATCTCCCGGGTGTTTGTTGAGCTACTTTTACCTGCTTGTCTGAATCTCTAGCAAGATCAGGAAAGTTTTGTTAATTATTCCCTCTAATAGGTTTTTCAGCCTTTGTGTGTTTTCTTCTTCACCCTCAGGGATGCCTTTGATTCTTATATTCGGACATTTTACATAATCCTGTATTTCTTGTAGGCTTTGTTCATTCCTATTAATTTTTTGTTGTTTATTTTTGACTAAGTTAATTGGAAAGAGTTGTCTTCAAGCTCTGAGATTCTTTCTTCTGCCTGGTCTAGTTTATTCTTAAAACTTTCCACTGTGTTTTGTATTTCCTTAAATGAATTTTTCATTTCCAGAAGTTCTGTTCTTTTTTTAATATGCCAATTCTTTAGTGAATTTTTCATTTGTTTCCTGAATAATTTTTCTTATTTCTTTTAGTTGGTTTTCCATTTTCTCCTTGATTTCATTGAGCTTCCTTACAATCTGTATTTGGAATTCTTTATCTGTCATTTAAATATTTTCATTTTGGTTGGTATCCATTGCTAGAGAGCTGGTGGTCCCTTTTCAGGGTGTCTTTTTGCTCTGATTTTTCGTACTTCCAGTCTTGTTTTGCTGATTCCTTCTCATCTGGAGCAGCTGTCATTTTTTATTTTTGGATTTTCTTTTGTTTAGATGGGGCTTCCTCTCCACCAGACTCACAAAGGTATGTCTATAGAATATGTTGTATAGGAGCCTTTGGCTTTGCTTCTGCATGCTTTGAAACCAATCTAGGTTCTGGATGGATGCCTTGGTTATATATATTTTTAGTGTGGTGGTTTTCTTAGTTGCTAGTTGTTTATAGGCTGTAGCAGGGGTGAACTACATGTATGGGCAGATTCTCTTGTCTCTCTTTGATGAAGGAGGATGGAGGTCTTTTAAATCCTTTCTCTTTCCCCAACCCCATGGTCTTCTTAACAGTGTGAATCGTATTGGCATGCCCAGTTTAATCTCTGAGATAGTAGTTGGTGCTTGTGGAATGAACAAACTGCTGTGTTGTTTATGGGACCAGTGACCAGCTCTAGTCCCTTAGGAGAAGCACTTCAGTGCCCCAGGTGGTGATGGGGGCCCTGGAACTTCCAGGTGAGTCCTTTTTGTCCACCATAGCAGAGGTGGGTAGGGGAGTGAGGCTGGTTGGGGCTGGGTAAGGTGAGCCTGCCCTCAGGCTCCACAAAAGCTGGTAAGGTAGCTGTTTCAGCAGGGGTCAAAGGTCTGTCCCAGCTTCTGGGGAAAGCCACCCAGGAGGGGTTGAAGTGGCCCCACCCAGTCAGAAAGTCTACTTATGGGGGAGGGGCCACCTGAGATTGATAATCTAGCTGTCAGGAGCAGATTTTGCTCCTCTCCTGCTTTCCCTGCTCCATGGTCTCCCTCTGGCATCTGCCAGCAGGCAGGAGCTCAAACTAGCTGAGCTCCTCCATGAGTGCTCTGCGGCTGGGACCCACAGTGTGCTCTATTTTCGGTTCTGCCCATGCGGGCTCCTTTGCCTCTTGAGGTTAGTTCACAAATCTCCCCTCAGTGCCCCCAAGCAACAGGATCGAGTCCGGGGGGTATGGGATTTGGCCTGTGGCCTGTCCCCGGGTTCCTGAAGATGAATCCCTGACTATGCTGGGGAGAAAAGTGCTGGTCCCGAGTTGCCCATGGAGCGTTCAGGGTGGTCTGATGTCCCTCTGTTTCAGGGTGTGCCCTGCTCTGATGGAGCAGCTGGGCAAGCAGCACCGGGAAGAGCCAGTAAGCAGAGAGCTCACAGTCCAAGCACCCCTTAGTCCACTGCAGATCTTTAGGAGGAAAGGTTGAGTCCCACTCTCTGTGGAAGCCCCAGTGATGGTGGATGCACCAACAGAGAGGAAGAGTAGTTCCTGTGATCGCTGGCTCAATCTTCTCTCTTCGCAGTCACAGGCAGGGTAGGGGAAGGAGAGGAGAAGAGTCTGAATGGAGGAAAGCTGGCACTCTTGTCATTTCTGTTCCTCTGTCCAGAAGGCAGCCCACCTGGAGTGTCCAGGCTCTGGGGTCATGCACATCCATCAGGACCCACCGGCCCCCGTGTCTCCCATAGTCTGGGTCTGAGTTGGAAAATGTATGTATGGGAGTGAGCAAGATGAAAACTGATGGGCTGAAGCCCTGTGGAGAGGACAAAGACACACAGTGGTAGAGAAGCAATATGGTGCCTACCATCTTCAGCTTGGGTATGCGGTGGTGAGAAGCACCCCAGGGGGGTTGGCAGCCTCGTGCTTTATCCTCAAGAAGCTCCCAGTTCAGCAGCAACTTTTGGCTTTGTGAGGGTAGAACGGCTCTCCAGCACCTCGAGAACCCACTGACTGCCAGAGATGGGGGGAGGGAGAAACAAACCCGCTTAACCTACCCTTTTGCTGGACTCCAAGCCTCTCGGTTGTTGATCTCTGCTGACATCTTGCTCCTTCTTGTTCTGCTCCATAACTTCTTCCTGTGGAGTCTCTGGTAGTTTCTCACATATTTCTATTGGAATTACACCCAATCTATGTTTGTTTTTTCTGTTTCATCTAAAACTTTTCCTTCTTTCTGAGACAATCTGGCAGCTGGTGTCTCAGGTCCACCATCTTGGCTTCTCTCTCACAAAATGATCCCCATGGCCAATTTCCAGCTACCCATGTGACGTTAATGTGGAGTTGGGGAGTGATAAAAGGTAAACTGAGGAACAATAAAATTTTTAAAGAGTTTATTTGAGCAAACAGTGAATCTTGATTCAGGAAGCATCAAACTGAAGGTCTGTAGAGGGAACCCAAGGGAACAGCTTTTTATAGGCTGAATGTGGAAGTAAAGCAAAGAAAACATTTGACTGGTTACAGTTACACAGTTGCCTTATTTGGTCTATTTTGAAGGAAAGTACCTAGTTACTTAACTTATTATAAGTTGGTGGCTTCTGCTTGGTGGATCTTAAGTTTCTTTTTTTTTTTTTTTTCAATATAGGCTTTTACAAGAAATAGCTCAAATTTAAGTTACACTTATGTTTGCAAATCAAGCAAGGTTAAGGTCACTTATGAGCTCTCACTGGCTTTGTCTGCTCAGGGATTCCTCAGGCCTGGTCTCCATTTACTTTAATTTACTTTAACAGGAGAAATGTGCATAATTAGCCCTCACATGCCTTTAGGATCCAGCAATAGCTGGACCAATTAGTTCACTCTTTGAGAAAAAAAAAATTAAATCCTTATCTCAGGCCATATACCAAAATTAACTGTATAATCATTTTCTTAGTTAAGGGCTGCTATAACACATTACCACAAACTGAGTAGGTTAAAACAGAAATTTATTCTCTCAAAATTTTAGAGTCTAGAGGTTTAAAATCAAAGTGTCAACATGGTTAGGCTCTCTCTGAAGACTCTGGGGCTCTAAGGGAGGATCTTTCCTTGCATCTTCCTGCCTTCTGGTGGTGGCCAACAATCCTCAGCTTTCTGTGGCTTATAGATTCAGCAGTCCATCTCTGCTTCTGTCATTACGTGACGTTCTTCCAATCATTGGACTAGGGCTCTAATCTGCTGTGACCTCATTTTAACTTAACTATTACATCTGCAAAGACCTTATTTCTAAATAAGGTCACATTCTAAGCTTCTGAGTGAACTCATGTTCACTTTTGGGAGGGATTAGTACAAGGATTCAACCAGTACAAGGATTAGCACATCAAATGTAAGAAACAAATCACAAAAATAAAAAGCATTAATGCAAATTCTTATTTGTCTGGAGAATAGAGTATTTTCTGCTGGCAGAAATCACAGAAAAATTATTTATACGCTTTGTGACTCCAAAAATTTCAAATCTATTCTTGTCAAAAACATGAACATAATTGAAAAACCAGCAATCATTTGGGAAAGAAAATTGCTTTAGATATAACAAGTTAAAATATAAATATCTTTCCTATATATAAAGATGATATGTAAATAGATATGAAAAATATTGCAATTTAAGGAGATAATTGGATAGAGAGGTAGAGAAATCACAAAAGAGTCATAAAGGCTTATAAAATTAGTAAGTATTCAATCATATTCATGATTAAATACATTTACATTAAGACAACGGCATGTTATCTATTTTTAACAAGCAAAGTAGTAAAAATAAAGAAAAGATAACAATGTTGCTGTATATTCTCATGCACTGCTAATGGGAGTATAAATTAGTATACTCTTTCTTCTAGAAAAACAAAAGAATTGACTTGTATCAAGAATCTTGAAAATGTTCCTACCTTTTGAAGTAGTTATAGTGCTTCTAAAAAAGTCAATTCTAAAGTAATGCTCTGGGAATGTATAAAGCATAAAGAAGTCAAAAGCAAAAGAAGAGCTCACAGAATTAAGTATTATCTTGAACAATTAGAAACACTCTATTGGGGAGGATATTGCAGAGAAAATAATCCATTGAGGCCTATTTAAAGGGATTTTACAGTTGTTGGGAAGGTGAAGAAATAGATCTCAATTGAGGGAATGGGAAACAACTCCGACAGCCACACTACAGAACAACTTTGGCAATCAGTAGACTGCAGAATCAGGAAGCCACCTGCCACATTGGGAAGCCACATCTTCAGCTGCTAGCTCCGGCCTCATGCGGCTTCAGTCAGAATCTGACTTTAAAAATGGGTCCTGTCTCTGTCCTCATTTAACTTAGTTCAGAATTCAAGACCCACACAAGTACATCACATTGGCTGGGCCTACCTCAGAGCTCGAACCCTAGCTAAAGAGAAGTCTGAGAAAGGTGGTTCTCAGCTTTCCTGCTTTGGACTACAGGAAGACACAGAAGGAGACTGGAATTAATGTTGTGTGATCCAGTCCATATATATTTACCATACCCTAAACACCCAAAATATAAGAAATGCATTCAGTGGCTTTAACTGACTTGGGAACATTTTTGAGTCAATTTTTTTTTTTAAAAATCATGAAATAGAAGTACATGTAATATATGATCTTATCTATGTACAAAATATACAGGAAACAAAACACTCTCAAGAAATATGCCAATGCATTAAACACTTGCATAAGACTATGGGAGATTTTCTTATTCTCAACCACACCTTTTCCCTTTTCTAAAATGAGCATAAATTAATTTGATAATCCTCATTTACCATCCAAATAAGAAAACAGATGTTTGTTAAATAAATGCAGAAATTAATGAGGACATGAATGAAAAGAAAATAAATATATCCATGGCTATTTCTTTTACTGTTTTAGGTTTGAAGGGATTCAATAAAGACTTGTTAAGGATGTTGTTACTTTGAGTCGGAGTCCTACAACCTCCTCATTTGCAGGCAAATCAATAAACTTCTCCTTCCTTCTCCTGAAACCACTTGTCCTCGTTCTTCTGATGTGGCCTTGGGGACAAGTGCCGAACTTTTGTTAACAGAATTTGGTGTTCCTGGGTGGGTGGCCCATCAGTGCCCTGGTGTAATGGCACCACACAACTGCTGGAAGAGTCAGGGAGTGTCACCGGGTCAAAGCCATGGGTCTTCGCAGGTAGGAGCAGCTTCTTTTTGAGGTGAGAGAGCAAGGGATGGCCCCAGTAGCTGCTGGAGCCTGCTTAAGCTCTGGGGAACTCCCATCTCTGTCTCCCCGAAGTAGATGCAGCTCCCCACAACCTGAACTGAGTTGAGGAGAAGGAAATGGAACTAGAAATGTCCGGAAAGCCTTGGCCATTTGGTAAGTTCCCTGGCGTGTATGCCAAGACCCTGATTCCACCCATTTGGGGAGAGCTTTGAACCCTCTGGCCCTGCAGCAGGGCATTTGTTTTGAGGCACCTTTTGGGGGTGGAAGTCATGAGGTTGAGTGGAACTAGGGAACCTGGTTTGAATTTGGAGCTCATTTGCAGTTCCCAGGGAATGGGGGGACTAGGCCACCATCTGGGGAGGGTTTCCCAGGGAATGGGAGGATTAGGCCACCCATTTGGGGAGGGTTTTGAACCTTCCAGTTGCTTGGAAGGTGTCATTTATCCCCTTTGCATTCCCATTGGTGAACCTGCCAGCCCTGTGGTAGGACATTGGAGGCACTGTCTGAGGTGCCATTTAGGATGGCGTTTGTCCCCTTTGGATTGCCATTTGTTTGCCAGGCCCTGGCATTTTTGTATCCCCTGTATTGTCTGTTTGTTATTTGTGAGTTTGTTGCAACATAAGGAAGCGCCATCTCAAAGTCCCTGGGGAAAACTTTGGCTGAATGGCTGACTTACAGCTATGAACCTATGTGTAAAGAGAATAGTGCTATTGTAATCCAGTGTACGTGCTGAGTGTGAGGGGAAGTGGCTGTTAAATGAAAATTCCCATTTGATTGATAAGCCGTGGCATCTTAGATTGTCTGTGTTGGGAATTCCCTGTATTTTTTGTGTTTTATTGTTTGTGAGTTTTGTTTGGTGAGTTTTTGTATCTATGTCTAAACATTATTGTGATGTCACTTGTCTGGAGTGTGAAGAAGAGTGGTGGTTGGTACTGCTTGTATAGAGTGTGAGGAAAAGTGGTAGCTGATGTTCTGTGGTTTATTCTGAGCTGTTGGTTTTTTTAAAATTCAGAGCTCAAATGGTCAACCCACCACTGTAAAGTGTTGAGTCTCAAGCTCTCTGCTTGAGATAAACTCGTTGTTTATGATATACAAAATGATCTGTTTGTGTAATATAATTCTTGATATATGAGGTCCTCCCACCCCTGCTGGAACCCCCACAGCTGGGCAGGGCAAGGCGCTGGGCGGGGCCACAGCCCAGGGGGCAGACCCCGCAGGAGGGAGGACTTGTGCATGTGGCCACTACCAGTGGCCGGCAGCAAGGGGAAGGAACACCTTGGGAGGGGCCATGGAGGGCGCTGCCTGAAATGTTTCTTCAATCCTGCTCCTATTAGGTCATGACCCGGGGTTGGGAATGGTCTCCCCTTACCCAGTAGGGAACTGAATTTGGCCATAGGGTGTCTGTAGTCAGGGCAGGGCAATTTCCATTGCGGCAGTACCAGTATCCCATAGGACGCCTGAATGTGCGAGGGCAGCCACATAGTATTATTAGACTTACACCCCATTTTCTACCTCGGATTTATTGAATTGGAAAACCTCAAGCCCAGCCTATAGAGAGGACCCTCAGAGAATGGCAGAGTTGTTTACAACCATCTTTGCGACGCACCGTCACACGCGGGCAGACGTAATATCACTCATGACGGATGAGCATAGGCTAGTGATGGACAAGGCCAGGGAGGAGGAACAGTGTCTGCAAGGCAAGGGTCTTAATCAAACCCCAGACCCCAGTGCTGCCATCCAACAGCAGAACCGAATTAGGATCCTGATGCTGAAACAGACAGTGTGAGAATAAATCATTACTGAAAGTGTATTTTGGCAGGCCTCCAGAAAGAAGCACCCAGACAAAGGAGTTTAAACAGGGCCCGAGAGTTCCCTCTGAATTTTTGGACCGCGTTTGTCAGGCATATTGAAAACATACAGATGTGGATTCAGAAGCCCCTAAAACGTGGGCATGGTTAATATGACTTTTAAAGGGCAGAGCACCCAGATATAAGGAAAAAGCTGCAGCATGTGGAAGGAGTAATTGGCGTGAATCCCTCACAACTGGTTTATATCACCTTTAAAGTATGTAACACAAGGGAAGAACAGAAACTGAAACCTATGTGTGTTCTGTTAGCTGCGCCAAGCAAAGGTCCTTTGAGACAGTCAAAAACAAAGGGCAGGAAGGGCCATGCCGGGGTGGGGGTACAGTGTGCTTTCTGCAAAGAGGAAGGACATCGGAAAGAAGACTGCCCAAAGTTACAAAGGTAAAGAAAAGAAGAAGAAGAAATAAGAAAGACTTGTTAATTTCTGTCTGAACTTGGCTTTTTCACAATGAGTTGTGGCTGTTGATAAAATATTTGTAGTATAGGTAGCAGAGTTTAGCCATTTAGATTTGAATTTAGGCATGTGGGTGTATTTATGTTTGTCTCAGGTAATATATAAATACATATGTATATGTGTTTATATAATATTTATGTTAAAGTATATAACTATATATAATCTAATATTAATATGTAAAGAAACTAATTTCATTTATCGATCACAAATAAATCAATGAATATAGTGATTGCTTGCAAAGAAAACTAAAACCCAGAAATACAGTATACATTACATGATCTTTTCCTAGTTAACTAGGAACAAGATTATTTACTTTTCTTTCACACAAATTGCTACTTTTAATTAAAATTCTTTTGGTATTTTGAGTGAATAATTTTTACTATTTATCAACTGTGACAAAAAGTATAAGTTCTTCAATGTCTTTTCTCTCTCTTCTTTAGATATTAGAGATCTTCTTTCTGGAAGATAAGAGATTTTCTAATGTGAATCTATTACTGAAATAAAAATACTCAAGTACAGCAAAAAGTTTTTTCTACAATTCTCCCTTGTGAGGCAGCTTCTCTTGCTGCACATCTGTCTGGACCAAGCTTTGCAACTTAGCGTATGATCCAGCACAAGAATTTCACTGGAGATTCTGAGGGATGATTTAATGGCCCCACCTTATTACAAGAAACCCCTTCAGGGGGATGCTAAAAGGTGTGGACTAATACGTTAAAGTAAAATTAACCCAATAATGTATATAAGTGAACAAATTTTCTTTTCAAATTCACCCTTAATACAAATATATTTGGTTTCTTATCCTATGACACATTGCAATTAGAGGACCTGCTATTAAGAAGATTCCAATGTATACACTGTATTATTTTTCTTTTTTAACTTTCTTTTCCATTTTTGAATAGTGGGTCAAGAATGGTGGTATTAGCCATATTTTAGAGAGGAATCACTGCTGTCTGTATATAACATATAAAATTTGTTACTCAAAATACTTTTTAGCTTAGGCAGATAGTAACTGAGGACAAATAGAAATGGAAGAAATTGCTGTCTGCCCTCCATCTAATATAGGTGTAAGCAGGGAAAAAGGTTTGCTTTGAAAGCTGATGTCATCCACTAACACTTGAATCACAACATGAAGTGAAAATAGATGTCCTGTTTTCGACAACTGTAATATAATTAACTTTTTGGCTCTGTTTTTACCTAGCCGCTGAATCAACTATTTTGCAGTCTGCTGAGGTTTGTTTGGGGTTGTTTGCAGTATGTAATTTAAAGAATTGAATGTGAGATGAAATAAGTGTATAATTGGTCCTTGAAGTTGGAGAGAGCAAGTGAGCCACATCCTTGTACCTCCACTTCTTTGTTACTTTCTGCACTTTGCTATTTTCTTCTCCATCTTCATTCAATCTAGCAGATAAATAATGGAATCAACGATAGGAAGGGAAGTGATGTATTTTCCTTTTCTCTCTTGCATCTCAAACTCTTTATCACACAAGTTTTTGATCGCCTCATTTTATCTTTCCAGTTGGTTTTAGCAATTCTTTTTCATTTACCTCTCTTCCTCTTGTCTCTTTGTTTCTCATTTTTCTGTCCTCTGTCCCTTTTCCTTTTCCTCCCCATCTGTCCTCACTCTTCTCCCTTTTTCCAGGTTGTGGTATAAATTAGAGAGTTAGAGTGGTGGTAGTAGTGTTGATGAGTAGGGTGGGTGTCTGAAAGAACTGCATGCCTCTCTCCAGGAAGACTGGCAGCCCAGGTGTGAGCCATCTTGGTGCTGGGAGTGAATGGAAAATGGCTGAAGGGATTAGCTTGAGAGGCTTCCTCCAGTTCTCCATAGCCTGCATGTGGTATTTTGAGAATCATGACATTTCCACACTTTCAGTAGACAGAAAAACACTAAAATTAATGATGGAGCAAAATGGGCCCAAGGTGGAGAAAAGGCAGCCATGGGTTACTGGGACAACAGTAGACTTGAGTGGTGGTTGCCACTTGGTGTCCAGAAGAACCAGAGGTACCAGCCACACCTCAGCAGACACCAGTGCTGGGTTCCAATGAAGAGCCCAGATCAACCCCATTGGAGACAGCATCAAGATCCACCATTTCTGTGAGGATCTAGATGGGAGAAGAGAAGGAAAGACCACCAGAGAGGAAGGAACCAGTTCTGGAGGAGTTTTGCATTTTAAATGGATGGAATACTTACCCCTAAACACTGTTTTACTTTGAAAGACACTGAATTGCTTTTAATTGGCAAATTTAAGGTGTTTTTTTTTCCCCCCTGCCATCAGTGAGAATGGGAACATCAGACCAAGATGAAGCCAATTGTAGGGGACAAAAAAAGTTAAACTCTTTCACATGTGAGTTGTGTGTAAATTTTCAATCCTGCTATTAGGGATGTGTGTATGAAAAAAGTCAGTATGTTAATGGAGGTCAATTCTGAATGGTGAAATTGTTGGGTGGTTATTGTTTTATTTTCCTTCCATCTCTCTCTCTATCATTCAACATATATTTATTAAACATTACTACATGCCAAACATACATCTTTGTGCTTATCTTTATTTCCTAATTTGTCTAAAATTAAACAATCGCTGTTTTGCTTTTGCAAAGAGGAGGAAATAACTAAATTATTTAAATTATTTATTTAAAAATAAATCTATGCAAGTCACTCATTGTGGTATTTGAATGATACATGTTCCACTATATGAGCTGTAAACCAGGCTTTGAAGTTGACTCTTCTGTTCCTGAGTATAAGCTTTTGAGGCTAGTTAAATATAAATCCCAAGCTTTTCAGGAATCATTTTATAAAGCTTATAAAGAGCTTAAATCTCCTGAAAACCTTTTCATTCACAATTTTAAACTATGTTACACACAAACCCCCTTCTGTTTCTATCTTCAGAAGTAGAGCGAGTTGGCAGAGTGGCATGATCCTCTAGTACTCAAATGTTCATACCCAAAATGGATTAGAAATGTTCACGTGAAAGTCAAAGTCAAGTCTGGTAGTTGATTCTGTTTTTTAAAATAATGATTTCTCTATGTGGGACAAATTTTTTATCACATCAGATATGGTGGAAATTCTTTGCAGATGGGTCGTGGACATGCTGGCGCATCTCCAAAAGTAGTCTTCACAAGGTATAGGTGGCACATGCTAGTGAGACGTTTCCACCTGCTTTCCCACAACTAGCAGGTACACTCTCCAGTAGCCATAAGGATCCTGTAAATGATTAGTTCATGATGATTTCACTTTTAAAATTTCTCATCAAGGAGACTCCCTAAATTAGTTATCTTGTGGCTTATAATAGCCAGCAATCAACCCATCAAGTCACCTAGCCAAAGGTAGGGTGGGTGGTATTAAGTCTTGTTTTGTATTTTCAGGTTTAGTCAGAGGACTGGGCGGTCGTATAAAGTGCCCTTGTCCTCAACTCTGTCCTGGCTGTTAAGTGCAGCTGGCACCCTCTTCCACCCCTGGATTCCACGGGGGGAAGAGTCCCTGTCTTCACACCCTTCCTAGATTTTCAGTTTGAGTTTATGTCACAAAAGACAAATTCAAATTATTTTGTAGCTTTTAAATTGGGAAATAATCAAAGAGACTATAGAGCCATAATATTTCTGTATAATTATAGAAACATAATAAAATTAAAACGCTACGAAATTTAGATTTGTGATATGTTTTGTTGGCAAAAACTTTCAATTAAATAGTAATTGAATAATGAAATGCATCGTTAATTAATAAAGATGATACCCAGAATAAATGTGCAGTATATTAAAAATACTCAATATTAATGCAAATAATTCCATTAGCTGCTTTAAATTAAAGTATAGCGGACATAGATAAGTTCTCTGTGATAAAATAGAGATGATACATTTTATACTACTCTGGAGAGATTCCATTCTCTTTATAAAACTTTGCTTATATTTCACTTTTTTAGTTTTGATTATAGAAAAGACAGATTCTTTGACTTTCCATTTCTGCTCTAAATGAATCTCTAACAAACTCTATGAGATTCACCATTTTCACTGACCCACACAATCATTCTTCTTTGTTATTTCTGTGTGTTTACTGAAATTTGGAATATCAGTCACATGTTTAAGTTTTGTTTTACAAAATAATGAAGAATAAGAAATGACCATTTATTTCCGTGGATCTCAGTATTCCAGTAATGCCTGTATAAGCACATGTGTAGCCATAGCCAGCCTAAAAAGTAGTTTTTATGTTAATTTATATCTTGCTTCTTTGGAGATGATGTTTATTTCTCTATAAGAGTTCTTTAAGATTCAAATGATGATGATGATGACGACGAAAGCTAGGAATTATAAGACTTATGTGCCGGGCAGGATTCTAAGTGCATCATACACTTGAGCTCACCTAATCCTCACAACAGCCCTATGAACTAGGTGCTATTATCCTCTTCATTTTTTTCAGGTGATAAAATTGAACCATAAATAGATGAAGTAACTTGCTTAAGGAGACAGTTTGCCTGTGGAAGAGGTTAACCATGCAGTCTTCTCAAAGTACCTTCACTATAATTGGAAATTAGATTTGAGACCATCATCCATATTAGAAACAAAGACACAAAAATGACAAAACCAATGGGCTTCTAAAATGCAATCTATTTTTAAAATACAAGATTGTTGCTCTATGCTGACATGGTCATATTTTTTTTACTGAAATGGTGATATTCCGCAGATTAGAATATGCCTCACTTAATTTTATAGGTCTCAAAATAAATCAGTATCTGCTTTAAAAGTTGCTGTGGTTTTAATTTCATGTGGATACAGAGAGAAATAAGTATAATTGCTATTCTGAGGACTTCAAAAGGAAGAAACTATAAGAGAAGAACACCTATTGTCACAAAAACATAAAGTGCAATTTTATTCATCCTGGAAAAACATGATATTTTTCTGACTGATTCCTGAAATTAAAAATGGCTGTTGGAAATGATTCCTGAAATTAAAAATGATTCTTGGAAAGTTTGATGTTTATCAGAAATTACCATATTCTGTTTACAAGCAAATGAACTAGTGTCTAATGAGAGATTTGTATTTAAGGATGCTATTCAGTTCTTAATTACCCCTTTTCTGGTTTCAGGCAGGGGAACAGTTTGCATGAAAACCAGTGACAGAAAATATTGCATGATAAAATGTGAAGGAAATCAAAAGTATCTCTTATATTATCTTAGTATTCCTTAAAAAATGAAAAGCATTTTTTTGCTTTTCCTGTAGCATATTTTAGAAAAAATTAAATGTATTTTGTGATGAAGATGCAAAAAGGCTTAGAAATTTACTCATTCCTTTATGCATTTAGTCATTCAACAAACATTAGATGCCTACACTATGTCAGGCATAGTATTAGGCTTAGGATACATAAAGATAGAGGACATTAGTCTTGTCTGAGGGAATTCAGTAAAGGAGACATAAAAATTAAAGAGATAATTACATGACAAGGTCCTAAGAACCTTGATAAAAATAAAGTGCTAAGAGAGCACAAAGATAGATACCTAATCCAGGCTCAAGGTCATGGAAAACTTTCTGTAGTGAATGTCATGAGTTGAGTCCTGAAAGATTAGTAGGAATTAGCAGGGCAAAGAAGGCATTCCCTTTAGACAGAATGAGTAACATGTGCAACGGCTTAGAAGCATGAGTGAGCAGGACCCTTTGAAGTAATTGGGCAGGACACGAGTACAGAGTGCTGACGAGCAGTGGCAAGAAGAGAGGCTGGAGATGCAGGCAGGGATTAGATCCCCAAGGACTTTGAATATCCAGATTGCTTGGACTTTATCTGAAGATAAGGAAAAGCCATTGAAGAACTCCCCCTTGACAGGGAGTGACATAGTCAAATTGGGGCCTGGGACAGTTAGTTGGGGAGCATGGAGAAGGATGTATTGGAGACTGAGAGATCCATTTGGATGCTGTTGAAATGACACAGAGGATGACAATCATACATAACCTGAAATTAAACTGTAGCACTGAAGATGTGCATTAGTTAGAGTGGGCCAACTGCTGTGACAAACTACCCCAAACCTTCATGGCTTAATATAATTAAAGTATTTGTTCTCACCCACATACAATTTGAGTGTGCACACGGAAGAGGATGAGTTCTGCTCCACACTGTCATTTATGGACCCAATATTCTTCCATCCAGCGATTCCACTATCCCCCTGGGGCCTTAGAATCCTTGACTGACTGTTCTGTTGTTGCTGACAGAGGACACAGCTGTCTTTGACCTGCAGAACGGCCATTTCTTATGACTCAGCCTGTAAGTTCTGTACTCGCTAGAGAGAGATGGGAAGGTAAACCAAGAGATGTTATAACAGTGAAATTTAGTGACCAACTGGGTGTAGAAGTTGCAGGAAAGGGGAGAATGTATGGTTTTAGTTCAGTTGAGTCACTGGTGGATGGTAGTGGAATCCATTCATATAAGGAATATGGTTGTTGGGATAGATTTTGGAGGGAAGATGTTGAGTTTGTGATGTTTCCCACAGATCTCCACGGGACTCGCTCCCTCACTTTCTTCAAACTTCTGCTCAAATTTCACCCTAAATAAAATAGCAACACCACCACCCTCTCTTTTCCTATTAATCTGCTTTATTTGCTTCGTAGCACTTCCTGCATATTGTTCATTTTTTTGTTTATTGGTTGTCTCTTCTCACTTGAATGAAAATTCCATGAGGGCAGAGCCTATATTTGTATTGTTCATTGCTGCATACCTTAGCGCATACCTTAGAACAGCACTTGCTACGTGATAGGTACTCAATAAATAATTGTTAAGTGTGTGGATGAATCCAGATGGAAATGGCCAGTGGTCTATTGGCTGTAATATTAAGTGCTAATATTTATCAAGTGCTTACTATGGGACATATACTGTTCTAAATACTTTGCAAGTATCAATTCATGCAATAAAGCATCCCTATGAGCTAAATACAACAAATATCCCTATTTTATAGATTAGGAAACTGAAATACTTACAGCTTAAGAAACTTGGCCAAATTCACAACATAAGCATTAGAGGTAAGGTTCACATCTAGGTGTTAGGGCTTCAGAGTTCACACTTAACCATTAAACTATTCTGCCATATAATTTTGGAAGAGATTAGGAAGCCATTGGTATGAATTCAGATGTGAGTAGAAGTCACACTGGACCTTAAGGTTTCTTCAGATTGATTTGGAACTCCTATCCTGTGTCTGCCAGTGAGTTCAAAGCTCCGTCCAATGGTTTAGGCATCTCCATGAGTTTATGTTTACATGGTCATTGTTTATTCCAATTACCTGTTTGCTTCAGTCTCCGTCTCATCTTACCTCCTATCTTGCTCTTCTCTCTGTGTTGCACATCAGTGCAGGCATGGATTAAAACTTCTTTTTCTTAGTTCTCCAGAATTCCATTCCCACAGGCATTATGTGTATTCAGCAGATTTTATAGAAGGTTTGAGGTGAGGGACGGGAGACACTACAAAACTATTAAGTGAAGAATATAAAACTTGAACATCAGGTATCTCTTTTCTTAAAAGATTTTGACCACCCTGTCAATGAGAATGTCCCACTTGTTATGTTATATCGGATTCTAGCCTCCTGAGATGTTGTTTCCTCTCATTCTTTTCTCTCTGTCTCCCCTCCTCTTGCCCTTTGACTCCTCCGCCCCCTAATTCCTGTTAACTACTTATGCAGTTAACAGAAATTTAACTTATTTTCCTTTCTGCTCCCAGGACATGCTCTTAGGATTTACTTTCAATACCCAAAGCATTCTCTACACCTAAGCAATGAGAATTTTCCTTCCACAAGGAAATATGGTATCTGTTAGAATAATATTTTCCACCCCATTGCTAGTACACAAGTTACACTTTAGGCCTTGAAAGTGAATGAAATCTTCCAGGAAGTGTGGGTGACATGAAATGAGAAATACACCATGGAGAGAAGGAAAGAGATGTTACTAGAGAAAAGTAACTAGATGTAACTAGAAAGATGTAACTAGAGAAGGATGTACTGTTGAGGAAATTTTTGTTGATTGTTAGATTGTTTTCGTGTGGGAGAGACTTGTACCAGAGCTCATGGGGGGGGGAAAGGGCCCAGGAAAGGGAGTGGTTAAAGATATGTGGGAAAGGGTAGAGCTCAAACTACAGGTGATTGATTGAACAGGACAGGAGGGATGTGTCTTCCACTCAAGGAAAAGCTCCACAAAACAACTGAAAGAGCATTGAGTCCAGAGTCAGGCTGAGCTGAGTTAGAAGCCGTAGTCTACCACATTCCTGCGATGAAACTTTGTTAGGAGTACTTAACTGCTCTATCCTCAATTTTCTCAACAGCAGAAAAGCGATAATGCCTTCCCCAAAGGCTTAACTAGAATAACGTACATTAAGCAAGAATTTTACAGTGAAATTTGTTGATTATTTCTATAAATTAATTATAGGTTTTTTAATTTTTATCCCAGATTATCACTAGTGTCATCAACAAACAGGAGACCATATCTAGTATATCTTTTTGTTGTTGTTTCATCTGCTCCAAAAGGAATTGTGAATCCTGGTCTCATTTTCATTTGGAATTTCAAATATGCTTTGAGGGTTAACATCAAACTTGCTGCCAGCAGGCCAAATCTGGCCTATAGAATTGTTTTACTTGGCTGTAACTTTTTTTTTTTCTTTTTATTCTGAAATCCTTTAGATGGGACATGCACATTTCCTTTCCAGATCTACTCCCTCTTGTCTCATGCCTGGTCCTTTCGTGTATTTTCCTAACCTATTTGGCCACTGTAGACAACCTAGGATCTAGATTGATTTCTACTGGAATAACTCATACCACTAACAACTGGGATGTTGCTAAATCTCCAAAGAGCATTTTCTGTCTTTATTTCACTTGATCTCTCCTCTGCATTTGCCACTGTTGATAAACTTCTGAAACTCTTTCTCCCTCTGAGCACTCTCCTGATTTCCTCTCACCTACCATTTCCATCTACCCTTTGCTACATCTCTGCCTCCTTTTCCCATCATTTCAATGCTATAATTTGTCAGCGTTTTGCTTTTTAGCTGACTGTTCTGCATGGCTCATGTCTGTGGCCCAGCATGTCCAAAATTAGATAATAGACTTTCCCTTCAAACCACCTTCTCCTGTTGTGTTGCATATCATGATGAAAGGAAAGGAATCACTGGAAATCCAAGCCACCCAATCCCGCAAAATGAAAGCACTCTCACAACAAATGGTAATAAATATTTAACAGCTGGCACAGGATAGGCACTCACTCAGACAGGTCACTGCGTTGTACACCTCACCATTGCTTCCCAGCTGAAGATCAGCCCTTCTCCGCCCAGTCAGTAAAGCCAGTTCCTTCCTTTTTTACAGCCCCCACTGGTAAGACCCTCATCATTTTGCCATGATGCTAGTGAGTCTCCATTTTTCCTTCTAGGTAAAACCTCAACCTTGAATGGTTGTAGGTCCTTCTTTTATTCTCTCCTATGCACCAAGCTGGCTTCCTCTTTAGCTACTCGAAAGGCTCTAAGCTTCACCATATTAAATTGCTTGCATTTCCCTGGACACACCATCCTCTCCCAGCTCCATGCCTATGCCACGCCACTCTTTCAGCCAAGAATGCTCTTCTCCTTCAACTCTGTTCGTATAGCTACCTTTTACTTGTTCTTCAAAATTCATTTCCGATATTTGCACATCTGAAAGGCCTGTCCTAAATTTTGTCCCTCTTAGCAACATTCACACTCTAGCTTTGAAACTCCCATCCTGCAAATATTTTTAAAGTTTGCATTCTTACGGCATATTTTTATTATGTCTTATCTGTCAATTGAACAGCTTGGTATAGAATGTTCTTTGCAATCTGGTAAGATATTTTCCTGTGGAGGAGACCCACCCATAGAATGAGAAGATACAGAGGAGGAAAGTATTGTAAATCATCGTAAAATTAACACTCATTGACAGAAGGAAAGGAAGCAACAGCTGGGTAAACAAACAGCTACTCAAAGAGACAGAAAAATGACAGTGAGCAGCCGTGAATGTGGCAAATGGTCCCAAAATATTAGAAAAGCAAGTAAATAACATGAGGAAATGAGTTAGCCCCCTGGAAAATTGTTGAAGCATTTGAACAGGAAGTAAATAATAAGGAAAGTGTTCAAATTAAAGTTATTATACAGAAAAAAATTAGGACAAATATTCTGTGTAAATGAAGATTTTTAAAATGCAATATGCTTAGGAGAAAAATTAACTTGAACATTTATGTGACTTATTTTTTATAAATGTGTTTTATACTGCAGACAACCTTATAATGATATTAAACATTTAAAAAGAATAAAAGTATACCATAATCCTAATTTATTGTTGTGCTAAAAAGAGTAGACAGAAACTCACAATTATTTCTTTGCATTTATGTGATTACTGAGGAGCCTGACCTTTCAAAGCAATATTTAATAACACAAGTAACACATAAATATATTCACCTTTAAGAAATCAAAAGTGTTACAGATAAGGCTAAAGTTTCCTTTGACCCTGTAGTACTGTGAAATATATATTTAGTCTTCAACCTCTTTCCTGACATACAACTCCTAAAATCCTTAGAATCTCCATGAGGTGATGTCTTTTTGTACACTAATGAGTTGACTGATGGTTGGCAGCCCCCAGGTAACTTCAGGGTGGGAGTTGATCACTGAAAAGACCAAGGCAGGGTTAAGGGATTGGGACTTTTGAGCCCCACCTTCAACCTCCAAGGAGGGGAGAGAGGTCGAATGTTGAGTTGATCACTAATGGCCAATGGCATAATCAATCATGCCTATGTAGTGAAGCATCCATAAAAAGCCAAAAGGAGCTTCCCGATAGCTGAAAGAAAATACAAGGAAATACAACAAAGATATTGTAAAGAATATACAAAGAGATACAACAAATATGAAAATGAACTGGTCAGGAAAGGCTTCTCTGAGGAGCTTTTATTTGAGCCCAGACCTAAGAGAAGTGATTGACGGTGCTCTGCAAACATCAAGGCACCGGTTGAGAAGTGGAAGTGCAGGGTCAGGAGGTGTGCATATTTGAAATGCCAAATCCCATTCCAGACTGTCTGGAACAATTCATACTCCCATTCAAAGCATAAAAATACCCGTTTCTCACACTCTAACACTTGTTATTGTCAAGTTCTTTAATTTTTAAAAGTCAGTTGTGTAGAAAACTTATTTCACTGTAGGTTTGTTGTAACTTAAATGCTAGTGAGATTGTACATTTTTAATAAGTATATTGGCCCTTTGCATTGCCTATCTCAGACTTGACAGTTCTACAGTATTGTCCATTTTTCTATTGTGTTATTTGTATGTTTGTTATTAATTTTTTACTGTTTGTACTCTGGATACTAATCTGTTGTTATATTGTGCTATTGGTATATCTGTTATGGATTTTTATTGTTTGAATTCTGGATACTAATCCTTTGTTTTGTATGTTGTAAACATTTTCTCCCAATCTGCTGCTTGTATCTTTAATTATATAACTTTATAGAAATCTTTAATTTTAAAGCAGTCCTGATTAACAGTCTTTTCCTTTATGGATTTTGCTTCTAGTGCCTTATTTTGCAATGCCTTTTATATTCTAAATGTCTCAAAGATATTTTCTCATATTTTCTTCTAATTTTATAATACATTTTTATTCAATCTGGAACTTAATTTTCCGAACAGTGTGAGGTAGGATTTTATCTTAGTTTCTACTATTGGCTAGCCAGTAGTCACAGTACAATTTATGGAATAGCTGATTTTTCACAAATTGGTTTGAAATGTCACTTTTATCATATAGGGAATGTCTAAACATACATAGGTCTATTTCAAGACTCATTCTTCTGTTTTCTCATATATGGTTTTTTCTTGCATTAGTTTCATAGTGTTTTTATTGCTATGGTTTTATAATCAGCTTTAATATTGGTAAGTTCTGTGTTTCTTATTCTTTTGTCCAAAACTGTCTTGAGTATACCTACTAATTTATACCTTCTATGTGAAGTTTTGAATCACTTTATAAAATTTTACTTTACAATAATATTGGGATTTTTGTTGAGATTGCATTGAACCTACAAATTTATTTGAGGAGACATCTTTCTATGTTCATTACTGCCTCCGTAAAAATGGTATATATTTATTTTTAGGTTTATTTCGAGGTGTTTGGAGGCTTTGTTGCTATTCCAAATAAAATATTTGTTTCATTATATTTTTCTAATATATGATTGTTGCTATGTAGCGAAGCTAAAAAGCTGATCCTGCCTAAGTATCTGTTGGCTCCAATAAATAATTTTTCAGTTGGTTCTCTTATATATTGTAGATAGTTAATTATATCATCTCCAGATATTGATAGATTTCTCCTTATAAACATACTTAAAATATGTTTTTTAGAAAATTTGGGGGTGCAATGTGTGTGTATCTTTACATTGCTGACTTCTAATTTTATTAAATTTTTGATCAGTGTGGCCTATATGGTGATAATTGTTTGAATATATTGGTTTTTCTTTTGTGACATAATGTGTGGTCAGAAATTTTCCATTATGTTTTTAAAAATGTGTGTTTTTTTATTGAAGACTCACTATGATCACATATTTGTGAAATTCTATCTGTAGTTTTTTTGGCTATATATATCTTTAAAACTACCTTGTTAAGTACATAAAATTTATTGACTATTATTATATTTTCTTGGTGGTCTTATGCATTCGATCAATATAAATTGTTTCATCTTTTTTATGATTGTAAAAATTACATTTCTCTTTTTACCAAAATAATGCATGCAAATAGTTTAGAAAAATCCAATAGTCTGACAAAGCCCAAAATGAAAGGCTGCAATCGCCCGTTCAGACATCCCCACTCCCCCAGGTCATGTTCCAAGATATTAATTCCTCTCAACTTCTTCAAGCTGATTTTCTTTCTTATTACATTTGAAAGCAGCATGCTTAATGACAATTTTTAAAATTCCAGCTTGTCTGTTGATTGCGTATGGAAAAATAATGATTCATTCTCTTCACGTGCTCCTCGCAGGGCCCCTCCCCCAGGCACACTTATGTTTTCCTGACCTCCCGGTACAGATCTATGATAATCAAATCAATAGTCAGCAGTACCTTAGCGTCTGTCTCCACAAGCATAGTTCACATCGGAGACAAGAAGTCTAGTCCAGGTATTTTATATCCTGCCCAACTTTTAGTTTTCCCCCAGAGCTAATAAAACCTTTCCATGCAACAGTCACTAATCCATCTCCGGACTCCCTCCAGAACCGTAACTCTTATTCTATTACTGCCAAACGCATTAGTCTATCAGGGGCATTTTTTGTTGTTGTTGAGACATCCATCCTGGCGCTGTCTTCTTCTCTTGCTAGAATCTGATTGATGGCTTTCTAGGCCTACTGTGTAGCTATTTTTCTGGAGCTTTCCTTTATCAGAATCCATCAGTTGTTATATTTTTAAATTACCAACAGTACTTTCTTATTCCTTAAATATTCTTTTTCTTTTCATAGCATCCTAGTCTGGATATGATTAGCTATTAATATTTCTAAACAAACTAATTATAGATTTTCAAGAGTTTTCTTCTGCCTCTTGAATATCTTGGTTTTCTCTGGGTCCGTTTGTTCTTCCATTTGTTCTCAGACTCTCATGTTGGAGGCTGTCTTTCAGTATTTTTTGATTGTGGCTGTCTTTGGTGACTAGAAGCTCTGTACAGAGACTGCACATGTCAACAAGAGAGCTTCACTCTGGGTTGAGAAGGTAGCAACGTTGCTTTCTTTTGGACAGCTCTCAAATTCCATGATCTCTAGGACTTCTCTCTGGAGCCAGTGTCACTGTTCCACTTGGGAACTGTAAGCCTGACTGCCAGTATTGTATGAGTTGAGAAGAATTCCCAGCCACTATTCCTTCCTGGAGACTGACACCGCCACCCACACACAATGATAATTGACCAGCGCAGGATTTTAGAGTTCAGCCCACCTGGGTATCTTTGCTACCCCATAATCTGAACAATAACCTTGCTGATTATTCAAATACATTCATCTTTCCCATTATCTCCTGATACCTTTTAGAGAAATATTCACTAAGTTAGTTCATGCTCTGGTTTCCTTTGGTAAGCTTTCTGTTTTTCAGAGGTAACCCAGATTGGGGATCCACTGAAGCTGTGCTTTCTTTTCCTTTTTCAGAATCTATATGGATTTTTAAAAATATCTTTTCTTGTATGTCTAGAGATTTGACATAGGAGGTGAGCTAGACCATCACCCTTTTCTTATTCTATTCAGTTTGCATCTTGACTAGCAACCTGTAACTGAATGCCTTAACATTTTTTATTGAAATTCCTTTTAGATTAATTGTTTTTGTCCATTTTGAAATCCATATATTTAGAACTCTGTAGTTTCATCAATATTAATCTTCTGTTTGTCATATTTTCTGTAAACATTTTTCAGAGTAATTCCCTTTTTATTTTAGGTATCTTATTTTTCATGGTAATGAAATTTTACATCTTGACATAATCGATTTTGTCAATATTTTCTTTTGTTGAAAGATATTTTACAAATGTCTGATAAGTTCTCAATTGTTTTCTTTAGCTTTTTTGTAATGTAGATTTTAACTATTTATCTTACTTATCTTTAAATTATTTTGTAATTTATGAATCTATTCCAAGTCTTCAAATTGTTAGCTAGCTACCTCAATATTGTTTATTATATAATTTAAAAAATTTTATTGGTTTTATCTCCATTATCACCTACTCAATTCATTTGTAAAATTTGCTATATTTCTGTGATTTGCACTCTATTATGGTTTTTCTTTATGCCCATATTCATTATATATTAATCATTTCTTTCTGATAATTCATAGGCTGATCTGATTTAATTTTTCTTTTTAATTCATAGGCTTATTGGGCTTCATTTTTTCTTTTTCAATTATTACTTATAGTTTTCTGTTCATACAGTACACTATTCTGAGCTAGGTTATAAAAAGTAAAGGATGAATAAGACGTGTCCCTTGTCTTCAAAGAGTATGTAGTCTTGAAGGGTATGAGCAATTCGTATTGGGGAATTCAAAGAAGAATCTTTTGAAAGCTTAGCTGGAAGGAAGGAATAGCTTAATAAAGAAAAGCTGAAGTTAGGTCTTGAATTACAGGCAGAACTTCACCAGGCAATGAATGAATGAGCAAAAATGAATCCATACATGCAAAAACTATGTGGAAATTTGCATATGCAGACATGGCTAGAGCATAGGCTGAGGGCATGGGGAGTAGCTGAGTATGAGGCTGGAGAGATGAGTTGGAGCACCACTTTTGTATAATTCTAGTTGAATTTTGTAATAATTTAGTAAAATTCCATGTTCACCCCATTAAACTCTTAATCAGGATAATATTAAATATATTAAGTATACCATACCAGTTATTGAATTGAATTGAGTCCTTAAATAATATCATTTGTTGAAGAAGGGGGTAGGTAAACATCATAAAATATAATCTATAGGTTGGTTCTTTAACAGTGTCAATAAAATTAAGGCTATAGTAAATTCAGTTAAAATTCAAAGAGGGAATAATCAGAGAGCTTTAAGACAGGGAACACAAAATCACTTGTCCTGAGTTTATTGAGGCTGTCTGTGATTCTCCACTAGCATGTAGTCCCATAGAGACAGGGATCAATTCCGTCAGCCAGCAGAGCCCTGTGGAGTGGGAGCCATTCTGCACAGCCATAGGAGGGATGGAAGCAAGAAAGGAAGCCAGTAGGAGTATACTAACTGCTCTAAAATGTGGATGGCAAAATGGGAGAACTAGAATGTAGCTCTGGGAACAGTATGGGCATATTAAGAATTTTCTTTTGTTAAATTCTAACCTGATTGTGGTTAATCATTTCACATTGTATATAAAAGCATCATGCTGTACACCCTAAATATACACAATTTTTGTTTGTCAAACATACCTCAGTAAAACTTGGGGAAAAATTTCTAACCATGTTTAGAAGACAGAAGGGTTTAATTCAGGTAGAGATGAAGAGGCTGAATGTTTTAAAGAGGAAAGACCCACTTCAGAATACGAATTCTTTAGAAAGTGTAAAACAGCTTCTCTCAAGATACAAAGGGGAAGAGATAGCACTTCTTGCTCTTAGAATCTTGCAGTAAGAATAAAATTAGAAGATATAAAGAAAAAGGTGTGGAGGGATAGATGCAGAGAGCCAGACAACTTACATTGATGCTTTGATCTTCTACATAAGTATATCTCCTAGACATCAGTATCAGAATCATCCAGGAGTGCTGAATAAAAATCCAGCCCCCTGGGTCACTCCCATCACAAAGCAGGAAGCTATGATAATTAGTGAACTCTCCCCATTATTCTAACTAAAGTGTGAGAACCAAAGCTCAAATGGAATAGGGAGTTATCTGCATGGTGCGTCTACATGACTGGGAAAGTATCAGTGTTTTAGGAAGAGAGCAGAAGATATGGGTGGGCAATGGAGGGAAGAAAAGAATTACTGAGCAGAGCCCATTTTGAAGTTGGGAAGCAGGAATTGGTATTGGAGAGGCTGGCCCAGCTCCAGCCTATGGTTGCAATATGCTTCCATAGCTTCTTCTAGGGTAAAGTGATTCTGCCTAAAGACCCTATCATCACTTCTCTATTTGTCAGGGCCCAGGGAAAATTGCTAAAGCAGGCTGCTGGATCAAGGACATGAAGAAAATGAGAGATTTCCCTTCCTTCTGTGCTTAAGAAACACACCTTTCTGGGCATGCAGAGTAAATAACAGTTTGCCACATACAATCCTGTGGATTTGTGTATTCAGAATTTTAATTTCAAATATTTATGATGAACCTGCCGACATATCAGGCCAGATGTCCCTCTGCTAGTTGTAATTTAGTTCCATTCTTCGATGCTGCTGCTGTTCCCACACATGGCCAGAGGCAGACAGCTCCCCTTGTGTGAGAGAAGTCAAAAGTTGCAAGGCCCTAGTCTAGTTCACTGTCCTTTCCTTTTTTTGTTTACTTGAGTCTATCAGCATCCTCTGTACTGATCTCCAGGCTGCCATCTTCTTTCTCCGCAGATTGTCTTCTATAGGACTAGAGTACCTTTTTATTGACACAGACTGACAACTGTCAAAAGTGTCATAAATAGTTACCAGTGTAAAGTTTCCCCACCAGGACAGAGTGACATCCAAACAAATAAGAGACACATAACAGTTTTTTCTCAACATGCTTTATCTTCAACCACTGCCCCCAGCATTCCCACCTCCCACATTCCAGGGACACGAATCCTCATCGTTGTTTCAGTGCACTGTATACTCTTGCCTGTGACCAAAGTGGCCCTTTGAGTTTAGCTGCTGTTCTCTCTGTCATTTGCCTAACGAAGTGTATTTAAATGTTATCCCCTTTCTGTAGCTTTCCCAGACCCCACTCCCTCTTTCAAGGCAGAACTATCTTTTTCATCTGTATCCCTTAATGCTTTATGCAAATATCAATTGCATGTAGAACATTATATTGTACTCACTTGTATTTTTGTTTCCACAACTGGACTGGAATTTCTTAAGACCAAAAATTGGGTCATTAATTTTTTAACTGCCCAATGCCTGACACCTAGGATGTATACCATAAATTTTAGTTGAATACATTTAAACCAGAGACCCTTCTCTTTATGTAATCCAAACTGAAAGAACTTAGGAAAATAGAGTTCTTCGGAGCAAGCCATATGGTAACTCTCTGCATCATTTTATAATAGTAATGAGTTTTTCTTTCTCCACATAATATTATAGTTATAGTATAGCATTGCTCAATCTAAATACTTATAAAATCACAGAATGTCAGTGGAAATAGGTATCCTGGAAGTGATTCCTTTGATTTGCAGATGAGGAAACCAGTCCTGTACTTACAGACCACACAGGTAGCTTTTCTCAAAATCCCAGCCAACAACCTTTATGAATTCATGAGAATTAAACCATTTTACATTCCAGGCAAGTACATTATGGAAGAGAACAAAATGTACAGTGCATTTTAGTACTGAGGCAACCCTGTTAAGGAACGGTAGCCTGAATTTAAGGTGTTGGGGTCGGGGAAAGCCAGAGTACTTGATGTGAGATAATTGGTAAGTTCAAGGTGAATTTTAAATGCAAGTGAGGTGTTTTTCATGTGTTTTGCTGAGATGGTTTGAGCTATTAGGGCCATCAGAAGACAGTCGCATGGGTTTTGATGAGTTTCTTTTTCTCCAGGTTTAATGGAGCCTCTTCTTCTCTTTAATAGGTTTCAGAACCTACTGTGGTCCAGAAAGACATTTGTGGACAACATGAAAGTCTATAACCACAGTTACATCTACATGCCTGCCTTTTCTATGAAGACAGGAACAGAGCCATCCCTGCGGGTGTATTACACACTGTCAGATGTCGGTGCCAATCAAACAGTGCTCTTTGCCAACCCCAACTTTCTGCGTAGCATTGGAAAGTTCTGGAAAAGTAGGGGAATCCATGCCAAGCGCCTGTCCACAGGACTTTTTCTGGTGAGCGCAGCTCTGGGCCTCTGTGAAGAGGTGGCCATCTACGGCTTCTGGCCCTTTTCCGTCAATATGCGTGAGCAGCCCATCAGCCACCACTACTATGACAACGTCTTACCCTTTTCCGGCTTCCATGCCATGCCCGAGGAATTTCTCCAACTCTGGTATCTTCATAAAATCGGTGCCCTGAGAATGCAGCTAGATCCATGTGAAGACACCTCACTCCAGCCCACTTCCTAGGGACAATGGAAGAAGAAAGGACCAAGTCAGGGTATTTTTGTTAGGTTTTCTATGTGACTCCAAGAGGGAGTGGTCAGGTGGTTCCATGGATTTGCAGGGAACACTTGGAAAAGACAAGAAAAGAACAACAAAAACCCAAGCAAAACTTTTAATGTTGGCTTAGAAGACAAATAAGAAACGAAACATCCCATGAAACGTTTTATAGCACATGGTGGATTTGCAACTAGTAAAATGCTGACGGAATGCTGTTGGTAAAGCACATTTACATGGTTCAAATCTAGAAGATGCAGTTCAAAAACAAGACAAACTAGGCTAAGGAACTAATCAAGGTAGAATAAAGAAAATGCCGGGGCAAAAGTGTTGCTGACTGTCAACACAAACTGGCTTAATAATGATAATAATAATGATAATGATAATAGTAACCTGTCTTATTAAGACTGGCATTAGAACCATAGGTTTTTAAAAAATTATTATTTATTTTTGCCCTATTTAGGGGCAGTGGGTGGGTGATGGGGTAGATTTAAAAAAAAATCTCTTACTGAGTAATGCTACAGCTGATTATTGTGATTTGTTGAACCACGTCTATATTGACTATAGTTTCCCTCTATTTTTTAAATTTTAAATAAGAATTGCTTCTTCCTCTTTTGTCGAGTCTACTTAGACAATGTGAAGCATTGTTGAATTTAGACTGTGTTGATTCATAGTCTGGATAACATGAGCCACTTTCCTTCTCAGAATTTAGGACATAAACCCAATTTTAGGTCTGCATTATGTAAGCCTGTTTGCATTGTCATTATTATTTTAGTGCAAAAAGACTACAAATGGGAGTGCATTGTTTATTTGTAAATTGGCATAATTGTCTTCATAATGTAATGTTCAGAAATGAAGTAAAGCACAATGATGAAAAGCTTAGTCTCTGTGGAAGACAGCCCAGAAGGCAAATCCCTTTTCTATCTACCACGGTATATTCACTCCAAGATAAAGCATATGTATGCATACATGCAAGAATACACATATACATGTACACACACACACACACACACACACTTATATACACACAAAGTTAAACAAAACTCATTCCTGTGCAGCTATGAAAGCTGAATTCACATGACCTGGTATGATAAAAATTTAATGAATGTTGGTGAGCTGCAGATGTGTTATGTCATGTCCACTACATGTTCATATAAAATAACCCAATTTCCTCTTGCTGCGCATGATGCCCATACAAGCACGAGATGCAAGTCTTATCCCCAATAATTGCCCAAAATGAGCAGAATTGTTTTACTCATTCTGACTTTCCCCAAAATCTCATGAATGGGCCCAAGGTTGAACATGGTCACAAAAGGCATGGTTTGTACAAGTAATGGGATATGAATTAGTAGCTATTTATTTCCTTGGTAGCAGTTAGGACTGCTTAGACATCTTGTTACACTGGCTTAGATGCACAGCAAGAAAACTCTATAGACAGAAGCAGCCAAATGTGTTTGCGTATCAGAGAAATGTAGACGAAGCCTCTCATTGTCTTTGTGCTTTGGGATGTCTTAAGCTAAAGGGAGACACTAGAACTCACTATCTTTATTCTTTTAAATGTCACCAAAATGTCGATAAACTGTCCCAAAAAGTTCTACTTCAGTTTTAAAGGGAGAAACTTAGTATAGCATATAAATTAGTACAGGTGACATTTTTTGGTGGGTGAACTTACATGATATAAAGATAACAAAGAAAAATTCTATAGAGAAGTTATATAGAAAAAATTCTTAGAAAAATTCCATATCATTGGAGTAGGCAATTTGTAAATGCAATTGAATATTGAGGCTATTAGAGAAGTTAGCAGTTAAAATATGACTGGTTGACATAATGCAGATTGTATTGATACTTAGAAAGTTAAGAATTTGAGAATATCAATTCTATGCAGAACTGGTATGTTATTTTGATCCTGTATGGCAATAAAAAGGTAATGAGAATGTCCTATGGGTGAGCAGTGTTAAATATTCACTTTATGTGCAACCCTGAATATATTTCCTCTTTTGAGCTATTGTTATTATTTAGTAGTTACCTAAAAAAGGAATACATTTTTACCAGTATACCATTAAAATGTAAAAGGGCTAAGAAAAAAACACATGCAAAAGTGAACAAAATATGTGCCACTCAGATTAGTGCTTTGATTGCTAAAATTATTAAAATGTAATTCATGAGCCCCGTAAAGCCCATACATCACAGTTCCATTGAAAATACTATGTGGAAATTTTGCATCTTGTTATGTTTTCTGGGATAGATTTATGCAATAGACATCTCCATAACGTTTAGTCTATAAATTTGTAAAACTCTATTCATGTGGCTTCTGAAAAGCACAACAGAAATGGCTGATACTGGTAACGTTTGATTAGACCTGTGCTTCCCAACTAGGGTGATTCCTTTGCCCTCTCTGGTGTCATTTGGCAGTACCTGGAGACATTTTTCATTTTCCTAGCTCAAGGATGCTGTTGGCATGTAATGAGTAGAGGTTAGGGATGCTGATGATCATCCTACAATGCACAGGTCTGCCTCTCTTATTTTGGGAGTGTGTGCCAAAGTGCAGGTGAAAGAGGGATATGAAAATGGGAGTGTTTGCTTCACCCAGTTCCAACACCCAGGAAACCACCTCTTGGGGAAGGGAAGGAAAGGTGGAGCCTTGAGACTGTTAAGGTCCTAGGTCCAACAAATAATTACCTAATCTAGAACATCAATAGTGCCAAAATTGGAAAACCCTGGATTAGACCAAAGGGGTATTTGGATTGTTCTCCATTGTCTTCGCTTAAAGATACACACACATGTTCACACCATTCAAAGTATGACTACTATTTAACGAAAGTGTTTGATAAGGTATATTACAGCTTGGTGTTACTTAATAGTGACGACTCATAAGTATGCCCAACATATGCTTTTTTCCATGGTTGGTTAGAGGTTAGATAGATGTTTCTAAACAAGAAGTGTGTGTGTGTGTGTGTGTGTGTGTGTGTAGCATGATATGTCATGCATCTCTATCCTTATTACTATGTGTTCCTAAGTAAGGACTTCTCTAGGGCTCTCCTGTAGAGTACTCTGTAATTCTGTATTATTATTAAGAGGTTGAATTCTAAACTCCCATCATTTTTTCTTGTTTATCTGAAATTAAGACTTTCAAAATTGGGCCTGGTACTTTGCCAAATTTGGCCAATGACATTTTAATATTACTGACCCTTAAGGTTCAGCTCAGAAGACATTCAGGTTATGATAGACACATTCAATAAGAAAATATTTAATCACGTTTGGTGCATCTGCCAAGAGAGAGCATCACTTTCTACCATCAGACTAATTTTTAAAATTGTTTTTCAGTGACAAAAATTAGGTTGCTCCTTGGGGAGCAAAAGGAAAGATGGAGAGACTGAAATGAGTATCTTGACAGGGCTTTTAATTTTTATAGCCCCAACTTGAGAATAGCACTGATTCAAAAGATCATGAATAAGGGCGACCTCTGTTTAATTTTAATCACACCTCAGGAAAATTGAGATTGGTGAAGGATGAAGTCATTCCATAAGAAAGAAAAATAATGTGTTATATGAAAATTTTTTATGTGGAAGAAGACTCCTACATACATATGCTTTAAATAGAATATTTTATCAAAAGTTTATATAGCATTGTTCAGCTAAACTGAACAAATCTCACACAAAAAGTTGAGGAAGTGCTCACTGGATTTTGTTTCTGTGCAGTTCACTTTTAGCTATCTTAACAAATGTAGAAAGTAAATTATCCAAAATGGCAGATGTTCAGACAATACCATGTTGGCTTTGTGATGTCTTGTGCCCTTCTTGTGGCTAAAAATTTGTTTAGGCTAAATATAATTTGTACCTGAAGCAATCTGGACAGCGTGACTTAAAATGGAAAATAACTGAAGAAATCCTTGGATTTTAAATTTATCAAAAATATTCTTAGATTAGTCAAAAGCTTTACACAGGAGTGTTACAGATGATCCAAAATGGAAATAATGTTGATAATGTTTATTCTTGTCAGCAGCTGTTGTAGTTTTATAACTTTATATACAACCTCCTGTTTCTTTGTTGGGAAAGTCAGCCATCTAAAGTTTTCATTTCTGTGTTTGAAAATATTGACTTTGTGACAATTTTAACTGACAAATCCTTGTTAGGAGGGATCTCAGGGGGAAAATGTCACCCGTCCATGGAAAACTTTAGGAAATGACTGTTGTATAAACACTTTCCCACCTGAACCAGGTAATAATATCTGCTCTGTGTTTGTAGAATTCCAAAGATCAAGAGCTGTAAGGATTTTTGTGTGAACTTGAGGACTGAGAGTAACACTATGCTTTTTATTTCTTCATCTTCCTAATGTAGAGGTCAGTTCTCAGATTATATGACTTCGGGTGGGCAAACATCAGGAGTGGCAGTGGGTTGACAGTTTCAAGGCCCCTGCAATCTAGGTCAAGGCCTCTAATAGTCAGCAATAAACGTAACTAGCAATTTTGGCAACTTCATTCCACTGTGTGCTAGGGAGAGGGTGGGGAAAGTGGCAAGGAGGAGAGGACCCCTTCCCCAAGCCCTCTGCATAGAAAAGGTCAGAGAGGTCTATACCCGTGACCACCTATCTCTGTCCTCCCCCAGGGGAGCTGGCTTGGCTGTAGGGTTGAGCTAGTAGCATTGTGACTAGAGAGGTGATGTGGAAATTTGCTGAGAAGCTCAAAATTTCACACTGCCTTAAATTGTTTTATTTTGTTTTTGCTTAAACATGTGCTCTCTAAATGTAGGTGTCCTGTGGCAGAGTCACCCTGACCTAGTTATATCCCTGCTGGTGATTATGAAAAGCGGAGCTTTTCTCCCATTCAGATGGATTTTTTTTTTTTTTTTTTTTGAGTCCTTGAAGCTAGGGAGACAGCAAATATTCCACCAGTTCCTATATAGCTTCTCTGAAAGCCCTGCAGACTAACTCGCAAGAATTCTGAAGCCCAGTGTCTGTTTATAAACTCCTAAATATGAGGCCACAATATTTAGGTTGAGCACTATAAAATGTCTATTTTGTAAGTGGGAGGAGACTTGAATCTATAATTGCTGTAGCTTTTTTTTCTTCCTATCATAAAAAAAAATGGATACCATCTGCTTTACCCTCTGCCTAGGCTTGTCTTTTGAATTTTTTACATACATCCTAGAGGTGAGAGATTGAAACAAGTGCATGAATGGGAAGCTTATTCAAACATAACACAACCTCTGCTCATCATTTCAATAAGGAAAAAATACATGCTTCTGTTTTCTTCCTCTAATTTTCTTCTTTGCAGTGCCAGCATTTCTGATTTCTTCTCTCTCTAACACATAAGGAACAAATATAATGTTACAAATTGACCTATGAGACCTGTGAACATTTGCATGATAGCCAGAGCCCATCCCTATAACTTTTTAAAGCTCAAAAGAGGAATTATATTGTAGGGTCACTCATCTGTGTTCCTATTGATCTCTATATTGTGCTAAGGTCTTTTCTGATTTTGTTTTCCTGTTAAAGCTGTGGGATATGATCAGTGATGCAAACCTGTCTGGAACTCTTATAGAATAACATCCAAATATATTGATCCTGTCTTTTTTCTGCTTCCATGTAATTAGACTTCCTTCAGATATTTATTTTAAAACCACATGCTTCACACAATACCAATAAGCATCTAAGAGATGTAATTTAATCCAAGGCAGAGAAAACCAGGAATCAGATAATGTCTATTTTTTCTCTGCACAGTAAGAGAAACCAAAAATTGTAATAAAAAAAGGTTTAACCAAAACGACAAAAAGAGATAAAATCCTGGTTTTCATCTGAAGGGACCATCAGGAATGATCTCAGAAGGCAGTTCAGCAGAGAGCAAGGAAGAGGCTGTTGACCTTAAGTGCAGTCCCAAGAATGGAACTTTTTCAAAATATTTTAAAGGAAATACCTTGTCATTCAGTTGTTATGGTTAATAATGAAAAGATGCTAGAGGAAGCAGTGTGAGAGAGGAGCAGATGGTGAAACACTTAGGAAGAGAACAGAAGATGGCACCTGTTTATCCACTCGGACCTTGATGGTCTCAAGGTCCCTCCGTGTCCTTCCCCTCCCCAAGAGGTGGTTTCCTGGGTGTTGGAGCTGGGTGAAGCAAACACTCCCATTTTCATATCCCTCTTTCACCTGCCCTTTGGCACACATTCCCAAAATAAGATTATTATTTAGATCTCCTGTCATGATGATGCAGTGACAGAAGAATGTGTCGCCTTGAACCTTACCTTTGCAACATGGTCACCACATGCTACACATAGCCAGAGTTAGAAAGCTATAGTCCCCTGTTGCTATAATTACTTCAGTAAGGGGGTTTTGTAACCATTATGACTTAAGTAGATGTAGATGCATTTTTCCCCTATGTTCCAGTGTACACACACGTATACACACCTTACATTATTTATGCCAGTGGAAAAGAGGGAGATAGTGGCTTGGGTGGGGGTGGTGAGTGACAGAGGATGCCTTAACTTTTTCTGGCGTGCCCCCCACTTACTTATGTGTTTCTGTCATGCACCTCTGTCGCTTTAGAGATGTAACCATGTCTGTTTCAAGTTGTATCTTTATCATCAGCAAGAACTCTTATAAATGTAGCAAATGTGACTATTTTATAGCAATGCACAATAGTATATAGGCCTTGGAGAAGTCTGATAATAGTATGTAAATATTCTTTGTTGATGTAGTATAACCTTTTGGTAGGAAGCTCTTTAGGCGGTAGCTCCAGGAGGATTCATAGATTGAATGTTTGTTTCTCTAACAAATTCTAGTATTCATGGAAGCAAGGAATCAATTGATTGCTGTTTTATATTCAGTCTTAAGCACCAATCCCATGGGCTTTCTTTCTGATACGTTACTATAGACACTCCCCTCATGATATACAAGATTCATAATTTAGGATGATTGATGACTACTAGGGTACATCATAGTCAGAGACATTAGAGAGAAGGGAAGAGAAAAGGCAAATATAGCTCCGTTGAAAAACCTGCTTAATCTTCTAAGAGTCTAAGATATTACTAGAGCTCTAGCCAGTTACTATACAGTATAGTTGGTCTGAGAAGTGTTGGAGGAAAAAAATGTTTCTCTTTGATCTCTTTAACTCTATTATTGCACATTATATACAATGCTACCTGTGTGCAAACTGTTTTCTCAAGAGCAAATTTTTAGAGGCTGGAGGTAAGGAGAAAATAGAAAAATTCAAATATTCTTTTTTCTCATATAATGTAGTCTATCAGTTCATGGATATAATAATTCTGGAAAAAAATTTAGATTAGTCTGTACAATTGAAATCACCTTTGAAGTGTATATGGAATTGCTTCTTCCTATTAAAGCCAAACTTCATGGGCAGAAAACACGGGGAAAATCAATGCTCTTCATTTCTTTTTTTTTTTTTTTAGAGTTTCATATAAAATGTTGCAGGTAAAAAAAAAGTTTAATTGGTACTTTTTATTGTGTGACTTGAAAAATAGTATCTATCTCTGTTGGTTCTGCTGAGTTGTTTCTTTCCACATAATCTAAATGCAATGTCATGGGAGGAGGTTTGCTGTAAAAACATGTCTTTTTCTTTGGTGTGTTCATTGTAATTATGGCTGGCAGTGAGAAGGTTCAGTAAGTCTCAATTTCTCTACCTCCTTTACTTGGAGAAAACTTGGAAATATACCCTGTGAATAAAATGATTTTTTTAATAGCACGTGAAGTCTTTTTATTTGCCACAATTGAAGGGGTAAGGCTCTTTTCCTGTTCTATTCCTGTTTTATTTTGTATCCATACCAGCTACACTGATAACTTTTTTCTTACGGATTAAAAGTCATGCTACTTAGTGAAAAAATTATTTTAGAAATATTGAATTATAATTGCTATGAATAGAATGTAAGAACACTATTGGTACCTCTTATGCAAGTAAAAGGCACTGTTTGTTGGGCAAAGTAGAAAGAAAATTGAGCATTTATTTAATATGATTAATATAGACGAGCCCACTTTTTCCAGTGATAAAATTTTTCCTTTTTGTAATGAGTCAATATCAGTATGTGTGTCCCAGAGATACTTTAAGACATTCCTAACAAGATGCAAAACATTTAGATTCCTCTTCTGCTCATATGGGTGACTTTGAAAAGCCCAAGCGTGCCTTCTTATCTGAATTATTTAGATAATTGCTTCAAACTCCCATTTCCCTTGGGCTCTAGTGGCCTGGTTCTGCCAGCTACTTTCTCAGAGGGAGTGACATCAGGAAAAGTGACCTTGGTCTGTTCTTTATCATATATTTCTTCTCAGAAATTGATCAAGATACTTTGTACAGATCTCCTTATTAATTCTCTGACTTCATTCTAACACAACAAGCTTTTTGGGCTACAGCTATTTTAGGAAGGGACATTTTATTACCAAATGGAAAATATACATGGTGTTTAGCTGATTCATTTGGGGGAAGAAAAAGTCAGAGCTGTAGTATAAATGTGGGTTACCCTAACCTATTCTCAGACCATATGAGGAAAACAGATTTAACTTGTTTTCACCAACTATCATTAAGTCAAAAAAAAATCTAGAATTTACCAAGTCCTGCTGTTCCATTGTTTCAATGTAAGCATTCAAAAACAGATATTAAGAATCCAAAGGCATTAATTACTCAAGAATTCTCCCTAAACCTAAAAGAAGGATAATTACAAGTCATAGACTATACTTTTGCTTGAAAACTTATTATTTGGGATATATAGTTAAATTCTTGATGATATGAACAACTAAAAATGCAGGATGATTGAACTCATTTATAAGTGGCATTGTCCAGTTTTCTGGGTTTTTGAAAATACAAGAAAACAAGGTCTTTGTTCTTTCTTTTATACAGATAGAATGAAAGTTATTTCTTTCCTTCACAAGAATCGTGGTTTCTGGGCATAAATTTAAAAAATCAGCATCAACGTTTGAGAACTTTTTTATGATAAACAGTGTAATCAAAAGCTAGATTGAAAGATAATCAAGAGTTGATTGAGCCAGGACGGTGGCAGGCATGTAATCTCAGCGCTTTAGGAAGCTGAGCCAGGAGGATAGCTTGAGGCTGGGAATTTGACACCAACCTGGCCAACATAGGAGACCCCGTCTCTGAAAAAAAGAAAAAATTAGCCAGCAAGGTGGCCTGCACCTATAGTCCCAGCTACATGGGAGACTGAGGCAGGAGGATCATTTGAACCCAGGAGTTCAAGGTTGCAATGAGCCATGATTGTGCCACTACATTCCAACCTGGGCACAGAGCAAGATCCTGTGTCTGAAAAAAAAATGAGTTTATTGGTCTCAAGATAGGCATCAATCAAGAAGATCCAACCTTTTAATGTGGGGCAAAGGGAGACAGTATGAATAGAATACAAATGGTCATTGGGTGGGGCCGCCGTAATCAACCTCCTACCAGGTGAGAGAATAGTTCTCTACCAAGGGCTTGACAGGGGCCTTTGCTGTTGTTGGTTGGGCGCTTGGCAGTGGTGGAAGCCAGATTAGCATTAGTCCCTGTTATTGAACCTGTGTATAACCTCCTTACCTGCTACCAAAACCACTGTGTATAGAGTAAAGAAACCATACATTCTGCTCATTGAGAAAACAGTGGGTTAGTTGAGAAAAGAGACCAGCTGACATCCACTCAACATATTGTTTTGCCCGGACCTTTTATAAAGGCTAAAACTAAGATAGTGAAGTTAATGTCTTGAGTGGTTGTCAATGTGTTCCATGCTGGATCCCATGTAGTAATTGATTCTAACTGAAATAGACATTTATTCTGGATTTGCCTTTTCTGTCCCCAATGCTCCTGACAGCAGCACCAGATATGCACTTACAGAATGACTCATTTACCACACTGTTATCATATATGATGTACAATATCCTTCTGACCAAAGGACACGCATTTTACGGCAAAAGAAGTGCAGCAAGGAGCTCAGGCCTATGGAAGTAGCTAGTATTACTCTTCATCATATCATCTATAGTCTCAACAGGAGTGATATTGCTCCCCAAAAAGGCAAAAAATTAGTTCTAGGAGGCAGAAAAAAAAATGGTTAAGAAAAAAATTTTAAATGGTTAAGAAAAAATGATTTTAAAAGTTTCCTTGGGAGAGAGGGTGTGGGATAATGAAAAAAACTTTGAGAAACACTGATCTAAAAGTGGCTGCCTTACACATAGTTGGTGTGGCCCACCTGAGACTCATTTTAAGGACTACCTGAGACATAATGTCTTGGGAGGTCAGGATACCATTTTACAGGATGTGGTTGGTGTATGTTTTGGACAGACAATGACAAATTTCTCCCATTAGATATTTGGACTGAAATCAGAATATGTGGTTCTGGGAAGCAAAGGATGAAAGTAGGAGTGGCTCCACAAATTGTACTTATATTATTTTTAAATAAAAGTGTTTTCTAATTTCCTCATGATTTTTCTTTAAGCCATGGGTTATTTAGTAGTTTTAAATTTCCAAAAATATGGGAGATTTTCTAGTATCTTTTTTAATCTCTTTTGAATTTAATTCTTGCATGATCAGAGAATATACTGTGTGTGATTTTGTTTAAAATTTATTAGGATTCATTTTATGGCCCAAATTCCATGAGTACTTCAGAAAGACATATGTTCTGCAGTTGTCGGCAGCAGTATACTAAAAATGTTTATTAGATCAAGTACAGTTGAGACCTTTGAACAATGTGGGGACCAGGGACACCCACCTCTGTACATTCAAAACTCTGCATATATCTTTTGACTTTCTCAAAATTTAATTACTCACGGCCTACTGTTGACCAGAAACCTTACCGATAACATAAGCTGTTGATTAGCACTTAATTTGTAGGTTATATGTGTTATATACTGTATTCTTACAAAAAAGTAAGCTAGAGAACAGAAAGTATTATTAAGAAAATCATAAGGAAGATAAAATGTATTTGCTATTCATTAAGTGGAAGTCAAATAATTGTAAAGATGATTCACAATTATCTTCATGTCGAATAGACTGAGGAGGAGGAAGAGGAAGGATTGGTCTTGCCGTCTCAGGGGTGGCAGAGGCAGAAGAAAATCCTTGTATAAGTGGATCTGCGCAGTTCCAGCCCATGTTCTTCAAGGGCCAACTGTGTATGCTTACTGATATTTTATGCATTTGCTCTATCAATTATAGAAAAAAAGAAGTGTTAGTCTCTCAGTATGTTATGCCCATTTCTCTCTTTAGTTCTATACATTTTAGCTTTATGTACTTTGAAATTCTGTTATAAGTTGCATACACTTGTGACTCCAAACTCATGTATGATCCTTTGCGTCTGATCATGGACAGTGACATGGTGTTGCCTGGCAGGCCTCATGGAGAGAAGCCGTCCTCCCCACACCAACCTAGGTGCACAGCCAATTCACCACAGTTTTCTGGATTGAGTTGCAGTCAAGAACTTAGGACTCCTGGGAAAGCCATATGCATATGCATATCTGCATTCCTAACCCAACACCTCCACGTGGAGGTCTGTTTATCAGGGGCCTTGGCTAAGACACTTTTCTCTACTTTGACCCAGTATCCCTCCACCCCCACCCCTTCCCTCTCTCCTTCCCCCAGCCCATGGGTCCAGAAAGAGGCAAGAGCCTTTTGTTTGGGACTCCTTGGCAGTGAGACAATTCTCCCATCCTCCTGCATCCACCTGACTCTCGCCCACTACCATTCCATGGGAAAAATGAAACCTGGAAAGCTGGTGCTTCTTTTTGCTTCTTGCTTGCAATGTCATAGTAAGTAAATAAAGTCTTGATTGTTACTTTCAGTTTGGCTCATTATCCTAATTGATCACCTCAACACCTGATTGCTTGAAATACATATTTAAGACTGTGATATTTTCTTTATGAATTTATCTTTTTATTCTTAACTTTTTAAACAATAAAAATATTATAATATGAATAAATATAAAAATAATTGTATAAATTTTTCTTCTTTATTTCTATTAATGGTAATACTCCTTGTTTTGAAGTCTACTTTGACATTAATGAAGCCTCATGAAATTTCTTATGGTTAACACTTACATGGTATATCCTTTTTCATCCTTTTACTTTCATCCTATTGCAGTTGTTTTTAAAGTGTATCTCTTGTAAACAAAATAGTTGGGTCTTGTTTTGTTTTTTTTATCTATTTTGACAATCTTTGTCCTTTAAGTATTTATCACCTTTATATTTAATGGCATTGTTTATATGGCTGGGTTTAAGTGTACCATCTTATTACAGTCATGTGTCACTTAATGACAAGAAACATTCTGAGATGTGTTGTTAGGTGATTTTGTCATTATGTGAGCATAACAAACATCATAGAGTGTACTTACACAAACGTAGGTAGTATAGCTTACTATACACCTATGCTATATGGTATAGCTTATTGTTCCTAGGCTACAAACCTGCTTAGCATTTTGCTGTACTGAATACTGTAGGCAATTGGAACACAAAGGTAAGTATTTGTGTATCTAAACATAGAGAAGGTACAGTAAAAGTATGGTATAAAAGACAAAAAATGGTACAGCTGTATAGAACATTTACTATGAATGGAACTTACAGGACTGGAAGTTACTCTGGGTGAGTTAATGAGTGAGTGGTGAGTGAATGTGAAGGTCTAGGACATTACTGTGCACTTTATAATGTGCACTTAGATTACATTAAATTTATAATCTTATGGAACCAGCATCATATATGCAGATCATCATTGATGGAAATAATATGCATCTTTAATTAATCACAGTATAACTAGAATTAGTATTATACCACTTCACATATAAGAAGTTACTTCCTGTCTTTTTTTCCTATTGTCATGTATATTACTACTATATATTTTATAAACACCACAGTATAATATTATTGTTTTTTTGCTTTAAATACATAGGTGTCTTTCAAAGAAATTAGGATATAAAAGTATACTTTTGTATATATACCCCCTTATTACTGATTTCATGCTTTTAATCCTTCCTGTAGAACTGATATTATTTCTCACCTGCCTGATAAAATTCCTTTAGCTTTTTTTGTAATGCTGGTAATAAAGTTTCTCAGCTTTTGTTTACCTAAAAATGTCTATAATTCAACCTTCACTTTTGAAGTATATTTTTTTTAGCTATAGAATTCTAGCTTGAAAGTTTTTCTTCTAGCATTTTAAATATGTCATTCCATTGTCTTTCACATCTTTGCAATTGTGAATTGTGCTGCAATAAACATTCAAGTGCAGGTATCTTTTGATAAAATGACATCTTTTCCTTTGGGTAAATACCCAGTAGTGGGATTACTGGATGGTAGGTCTACTTTTAGTTCTTTGAGGTATCTCCATACTATTTTCCATAGAAGTGGCACTAGTTCTCAGTCTCACCAACAATGTATAAGTGTTCCTTTCTCTCTGCATCCACGCCAGCATCTATTGTTTTTGGACATTTTAATAAAAGCCATTCTAACTGGGGTAAGGTAATATCTCATTGTGGTTTTAATTTGCATTTCCCTGATAATTGGTCTTCCAGTTTTTCTTGTTTCTGATAAGGATTTTGCTAGAATTATTGCCATTGTATTATATGTGATGTTTGCTTTTTCTTTCACCCTCTAACTTCTTTTTTATTTCCAATCATCCATTTTTTAAATTTCAGAATTTATGGGAATACAAATATTTTGGTCACATGGATTGCTTTTGTACTGCCTGAATCAAAGTTATAAGTGTGCCCATCACCCAGATAGTATATATTGTACCCATTAGGTATGATTTCACCCATCCCCTCCTTCTCCCTCCCACCTGTTTGATTTCCACTGAGTTTTACTTTCATGAGTGGATTAATAAAATGTAGTATATGTATACCATGGAGTACTACTCAGCCATAAAAAATGAATGAATACCTTTTGCAACCCTCTGACCTCTTTTAGAGTTTTTCCCCCCTTTGGATTTCAGGACTTTGACAGAGGATTCATATGTGGATTTAGCAGTAGTAACCCCAATTCGAGGTATCACTAGAATGTGCAAAACTATGTCAGTTCTGTGTGTGTGTGTGTGTGTGTGTGTGATAGACTTTATTTTTTAGAGCAGTTTTAGATTAATAGCAAGATTGAGAGGAAGGTACAGAGATTTTCCTCTTACCCCTCACCCCTACGCATGCATAGGCTCACCCGTGGTCAACATCTCCCAGCAGAGTGGTAAATTTTTTACAATTGATGAACCTACATTTACACATTATCACCCAAAGTCCACAGTTTTCACTAGGGTTCACCCTTGGAGGTGTAAATTCTATAGGTTTGGACAAATGTATAATGACATGCATCCACTATTATCAAATCGTCATCATATGTTACTCTGTATCACACAAAGTAGTTTCGGTGCCCTAAAAATTCTTTGTGCTTTGTCTATTTGTGCCTCCCTCCCACCTACTCTCTTGCAACCACTGATGTTTTTAAGGTCTTTGTAGTTTTGACTTTTCCAGAATATCATATAGTTGAATCATACAGTATATAGCCTTTCAGATTGGCTTTTTTCATGTAGTAATATGCACTTAAGTTTCCTTTGTGTCTTTTTATGGCTTGATAACTCATTTCTTTTTAGCATTGAATAATATTCCATTGTCTTGATATATTACAGTTTATTTATCCATTTGCATATTGAAGGACACCTTGGCTGCTTCTAAGTTTTGGTAATGAATACAGAATAAACATTTAAATATAAATAAAGCTGGAATAAACATCGGAGTCCAGATTTTTGTGTGGACGTAAGTTTTCAACTCCTTTGAGTATGTAACTATGGAGCACAATGGCTGAATCATATGATAAGAACATGTTTAATTTTGTAAGGAATTGCCAAACTGTCTGCCAAAGTGGCTGTACTATTTTTCAGTCATTCCCACTAGCACTGAGAGTTCCTGTTGCTCCACATCCTTGCCAGCATTAGCTGTTGTTAGTGTTTTGGATCTTGGCTATTCTAATAGGTGTGTTGTGGTATATCACTGTTATTTTAATTCTCATTTCCCTGATGAAAATGATGCAGAGCATCTTTTCATATGTCATTTTCCATCTAAATATCTTCTTTGGTAAGGTGTCTGTTAAGGTCTTTGGCCATCATTAAATTGGGTTATTTGTGTTTTTATTGTTGACTTTTAAGTTTTCTTTGTCTATTTTGGATAACACTCCTTTATCTGATATGTCTTTTGCAATTATTTTCTACCATGCCCTTCTTTTTCTAGTTACTGAAGGTGGAAGCTTAGATTATTGATTTTAGATCTTTCTTCTTTTCTAATATATGTATTCAATGCTATACATTTCCCTCTAAGCACTGCTTTTCTACTGCATTCTGTAAATTTTGATACATTTTATTCTCATTTTCATTTAGCTCAAAATATTTTTAAATTTCCTCTTGAAATTTCTTCTTTGACCCATGTGTTATTTATAAGTATGTTTATCTCCAAGTATTTGGGGATTTTCCAAAGTTTAAGTCCATTGTGGTCTGAGAGAAAACACTACATGATTTTTGTTCTTTTAAATTTGTGAGGTTTTTTTCTTTTTTTATTTATAACACAGAGTCTCACTCTGTTGCCCAGGGTAGAGTGCATGGCATGATCATAGCTCACAGCAACTTCAAACTCCTGAGCTCAAGTGATCCTCCTGTCTTAGCCTCTCAAGTAGCTGGGACTACAGGCACACGCCACGACCCCTGGCTAATTTTTACATTTTTTAGTAGAGATGGGGTCTTCCTCTTGCTCAGGCTGGTCTTGAACTCCTGAGCTCAAGCGATCCTCCACCTTGGCCTCCCAGAGTGCTAGGATTACAGGTGTGAGCCACTGCACTGAGCCTGTTTTTTAAATTTGTGAAGGTGTGATTTATGGTGTAGAGTGTGCTCTATCTTGGTGCACGTTCCATGTGAGTTTGAGAACATGTATTCTGCTGTTGTTAGAAGCAGCAGTCTATAGATGCTTGTTATATCCAGGTGATTGTGTTAAGTTCAACTACGTCCTTATTGGTTTTCTGACTGTTGGATCTGTCCATTTCTAATACAGCAGTGTTGAAGTCTCCACCTATAACAGTGGATTCATCTATTTTTCCTTGCAATTCTATTAGTTTTTGCCTCACATAGTCTGATGCAGTATTGTCAGGTGCATGCACATTAAGGATAACCATGTCTCCTTGAATAATTGACCCCTTTTTATGTAATGCTGTTCTTTATCCATGATCACTGAACTGTCTGAAATTAATATAGTTACTCCTACTTTCTTTTGATTAGTGCTAGCTAAGTATATCTTTCTCCATCCATTTACTTTTGTCTATATGTGTCTTTATATTTAAAGTATTAGTAGATCTCTTATAAACAACGTATATTAGGGGCTTGTTTTTTGGTCCTTTCTGACAATCTCAGTCTTTTATTTGGTGCATTGACATTCAATGTGATTACTGACATAGCTGGATTAATATTGACCATATTGGTCAGTATTTTCTATTTGTTGTCCCTGTCCTTTGTTCCTATGTTTTGCATGCTTTTTCTGTCTTCCGTGGCTTTAATTGAGCATTTTATGTGATTCCATTTTCTCCTCTTTCTTAGCATATCTATTATACTTCTTTATTTACTTTTTTACCTAGAGTTTGCAATATACATTTATAACTTATTCAATTCCACTTTCAAAGAGCACTATCCTGCTTCACAACTGGTGCCTTATAATAAAATGATCGTAATTTCTTCCTCCATCACTTGTATTATGGCTGCCCTTCATTCCACATACACATAAACATTTGTATGTGCACATAATCAAATACACTGTTGCTATCACAATTTTGATCAAATTGTTATCCATTAGATCAATTAAGAATAACATATATAATAGTTTTTATTTTATCTTCACTTATTTCTTCTTAGATGTTTTTCCTTTCTTTATGCAGATCTGAGTTTCTGATCTACATGATTTTCCTTCTCTCTAAGGAACTTCTTTTTAACATTTCTTACAAGGCTGGTCTACTGACAACAAATTTTCTCAATTTTTATTTGTCTGAGAAATTCTGTCTTTCTTCTTCACTTTTAATGGATGATTTTACAGGGAACAGAATTATAGGTTGGTGTTTTTCTCTCTCAACACTTCAAATATTTCACTCTACTTTCCTTGCTGGAATGGTTTCTGAAAATACAGATGCAATTATTCCTTCATAGGTAAGGGTGTTTTTCTCCCACTTTTGGCTTTTTCAGAATTTTTTCTTTATCTCTGATTTTGTGTAGTTTGAATATAATATGCCCAGGTGCAGTTTTTTTTTTTTTTTTTTTCCTGGCATTTATTCTGCTTAGTGTTCTGAGTTTCCTGGGTCTGTAGTTTATTATCTGGCATTAATTTGTAGGAAATTCTCAGTTATTATTATTTCAAATATTTCTCTGTCCCTTCTTCTCTTTCTTCTCCTTGCAATATTTCCCTTATGCGTATGTTCCTCTTTTTGTAGTCATCCCACAGTTCTTATATATTCTGTTTTTCTTTTTTCCCCAGTGTTTTTCCTCTTCGCTTTTTCACTTTTGGAGGTTTCTGATGACATTATCTTCAAGCTCAGAGATTCTTTCTTCAGCCATATCCAGTCTACTAATAAGCACATAAAAGGCATTCTTCATTTGTATTAAATTCATTTGTATTTAATCTCTATCATTTCTTTTTGGTCCTTTCTTAGAATTTTCATTCATTTACATGGTCCGTTTATTCTTGCATGCTGTTTACTTTATCCATTATTCATGTCTACTTTAGCATATTAATTATAATAGTTTTAAATTCCTGGTCTGATAATTCCAACATCCCAACCATATCTGAGTCTGAGTCTGGTTCTGTTGCTTGTGTTGCCCCCCTCCTAATCTGTGTTTTGGGTTTGCTTTTTTTTGCCTCTAGTGTACCTCGTTATTTTTTCTTGACAGCCAGATATGATGTACTGAGTAAAAGGAACTTCTATAAATAAGCTTTTAGTGATGTGGTTGTAAAGTGTGAGGGGAGAGGAATATTCTACAGTTCTATGATTAGGCCTCAGTTTTTTAGAGAGCCTATTCTTATGGACTGTGAACTTCACAAATGCTTCTTGTATTTTTTTTTTCCCATGGAAAAACTGGGACAGAATGGCTAAAGTGGGCTGGAGTTAGGTGATTCCCTTCTCCCATGTGGAAGGCTACAGCTGGCTAGAGTTGGGTACTTTTCTTCCCCCAGGTCATTAAGACTCTGAGCAAACCTAAACCTCATTAGGTTAATCTTTGTTTAAAGACTACTCCCTAAATTTTTTTGAAATTAAAAAAAAAATTGTTTCTCCTGAAGGCAGACATTGTTAAGAAGAATGGAACACTCTGGCATATTTCAAAATGGTTCATTTTCCCCTCCCTCTACCCTTAGCATGAGGGAATTTTTCTCTGATTCTCACTCTGAGGACCCAGCAGAACTCCTGGAAGCAAAACTCACAAAAGCGTTGGGACTTTCCGATGACTGGATCCCCCTGGAGTTTTTAATTCTCAAAGTTGTCCACACTGATCCTCCAGCAATCCATCATTTATCATTTGTTTTTCTACCCGGGCACTGGTTCCCACAGCAGTTTCTGCTCATGTGTTTCTGCTCAGGTGAGCTGCGACTCTATTATCTGTCTTCCTGTTCCTTTAATTTGAGGGGCAGTAGTGTGTCCTGTGACCTCACTTCTCTCATGGATCTAAAAAGAGTTGTTGAATTTTCACTTTGTCCAGATTTTACTTGTGATTGGGAGGGAGTAGGGACTTCCAAGATTCTTATCTGCTGGACCAGAAACCAGATGTACTTCTTTGTGTTTTTCAGGTCTAACTTAACCCATCTTTTCCCATCAAAATGGTTGGTGCTGTTGGTTTAGTAGGGAGGGAGATGTCAGGTCAAGGCAATTATGATTGCATCTCAGGATTTAACCAGACTCCAGTCAGTCCCTTCTGCTCCAGTGCCAATAGTTTGACTGGTTTATCATTATTATTATTATTGTTATTATTCTTTAACAGACAAGCTACCCAAGATCTGTGTGAGAGGTGAACATTACATTTTAGTTCAAATGTAATTGGGTTCCTAATAGATTTTGAACAACTTTATTTAGAGATAGCTTATATGCCATATAATTTACCCATTAGAAATATACAGTTTGATTATTTTTAGTATATATTTTAATATGTACACCCAAAACTATCCTAGTTTTAGTTTGCAGTCAATTCCTGCTTCCAGTGCTGACTCCAGGCAACCTTGGATCTGCTTTTGGTCTCTATAGTTTTGCCTTTTCTGGAAACTTCATCTGAATGGAATAATACAATATGTATTATGTATGTAGTCCTTTGTGTCTGGCTTCTTTCACTTAGCAGAGTGTCTTTGAGGTTCATTTATATCATTGCATGTATTGGTAGTTTGTTCCTGCTGATTGCTGATTCCATTGTTTATTCATTCACCTCTTAATGTACATTTGGCTTGTTTTCAGTTCCTGGCTGTTTTGAATAATGCTGCTATAAACATTTGTGTGCAGATTGCCTGTTCACATGGTATAGTTTTCATGTTTAAAAACTTCTGAACTCTTTCCAAAGTAGCTGTACCAGTTTATACCACCCAACATCTAACACCTGAGAACTAATGATGTTGAGCAGGTTTTGGGTGCTTATTAGCCATTTGTATATCTCTTCTGGTGAAATGTGTATTAAAATTTTTTACACTGCACATTTGGAGGAAGGGGTTCTAAGATTATAAAAAATATAGTCTGTATACAAGCCCTTTTTCAAATACAATATTTGCAAACATTTTTCCTTGTCTATGAATTATTTCTTTATTGTTTTCAGTGGTGCTCCCATTGAAAATCAAAAGCTTTTCATTTTGATGAAGTCTATTTTGCATTTTTCCATAAATATAGTTCCTTTGGTGTCATCTGCAAATAAACGCACATTTCTTTCTTTTCAATATGCATGCCTTTAATTTCTTATTCTTGCTTTATTGAAATGGCCAGAATTGCAAGCACAATGTTAAATAGATATGCTGAAAATAGACATCTTTGTTTTGTTCCTGATGTTAGGTGAATACATTTCATCTTTCCAGATTAATATGATGCTAGCCACAGTTTTTTGGTAGATACTTGTTATCAGAATGAGTAATTTGATTTCTATTCTTGAGGATTTGTTGAGATTTGTTCTCATGAATGATTCTTTGTTACTTACAGATGCATTTTTGTGTGTCTGAGATGATCATTCTTGTTTTCTTCATTTTATTAATGCAGTGTTGTAAATTAATCAATTTTAACATGTCAAACCAGTCTTGCATTTATGTGATAAACCTTACTTTCTCATGGTATATAAAGTTTTTGTGTGTGTCAGGATTTTGTTTGCTAACATTTTATTAAAGACTTTATGTCTATGTTCATGAGGGATACTGGTCTGTAATTTTCTTTCTTTGTGATGTCTTTGTCTGGCCTTAGCATCTGGGTAAAAGTGACTTTATGAAATAAATGGGGAAGTGCTCCTTCCTCTTCTTTCTGAAAGAGTTTGTGTAGTGTTTGTATTATTTCTCCACTGAATTGCTGATAGAATTCATTAGTAAAGGCAGCCAGGCCTTGGGTTTCTTTTATAGGAAGAATTTTAATTACTAACTGAACTATCTTCTCTTGATGTAGATGTATTTAGAATTTCCATGGATAAGTATTATTAATTTGTGTAATTTATCTAATTTCTTCTCATAGAATTGCTAATAATATTCTGTTATTATTTTTTAAATTTCTCTAGGATCTGCCGTGATGTTTCCTCTTTTATTTCTAAATGGATAGTTTACATCTCTCTATTTTATTCACGGTCAGTCTCACTAAAGATTTATCGATTTTTTTTGCTCTTTGCAAAGAAACAACTTTCGGTGTCATAAATTTTCTTTTTTTCCATTTCATTTTATTGATTTCTGCTCTGAGCTTTATTATTTCCTTCTTCTTTCTTTGCTCTGTTCCTGCATAGGTAAAGATTGATCCTTTTGTAGTTCATAAGCATGATGATCCTGTTTTCACACTGATGTATGAAATGTGCTCCCTCAAACTTTGTTACGATGTCAGCACACTACCTGACTGACATGAAATAAAAAATATAGAAGTTTAAAGAATGATTACTTCCCATTCTTGAATGAGACGATTCTTTGAGGAGAATGTGAAATTTAGGCTGGACCTTGAAAGGAAAGAGCAGATTATGATTGTGTGTGTGAAGGTAGGAGAGGATAAGAGATGGTGGAGAATAACAGATATACCAGGAGGAGGGAATGACACCAGGAAGGGCAGGCACGTGCAGAGTGTATAGGAAACAATGAATAGTTCACTTCGTGAAATACAGACCAAATATATCAGCAATCCTAGTTAATATAAATGTAGTGAAGTCTCCAATTAAAAGACAAATATTCCATGTTTACAGTGAATTCATCAAATTAAAGTTTTGTCTAATTTTATTTAATGTAATTTGCCTCTATGCTATTAGAAACAGTTTTAGAACTGCTATATCTGGTGATTGAATAAGTTGGATTTATTGCAAAATAGAAGGAGGCTTTAACATTAGAGAATATATTAACATAGTTAATCACATTAACCAGATTAAAGGAAAAAAGTCTTGTGTTTATATCAGTAGATGAAAAATCATGAGGAAAAATATTAACAATTATTTTTGATTTTTAAAAAATCTTAGGTAACTTTATTAACTTTATAATGGCATCTTTATAATGATATCTACCTAAAAGATGTACAGCAAACATAATTCTTAGTGCTGGAACATTAGAACATGTCTTTAATAATAAAGGACAAGAATAAGGTATCATTCACCATTGTCCTTGGGGACCTAGATGGCACAAAAAGAAAATAAAAAGAAATAAAAACACTAAGGATTTGAAAGGAAAAAAAATCTTCTTTTTGAAGATGATGGGATACTCAAAATTATCTAGCAATAATTCACTTAGCAAAATTTGAAAAGTTTGTAATATTAATGCACAAATTTAGCAAGATTACCAGATACAAGATTGACATAGTAAGTCATTTTCATTTTTATAACCCTAGTAAAACACAACTAGAAAATGCAATTTGAAAAAGGAAACTATTTACTACAGCAACAAGAATAATGAAATTTCAATCCATAACAACCACAAAAAAATGTGTAGTCTTTTATGGAATAATTATAAGATTTATTGGAAGACAATAAAAGAGACCTTAATTGAGAGATGCACTATATTCATTGGCAGGAAGAGTCCACATTTTTAAGATGTCATTGCTGTTAAAATTGACCTAGACCTATAGAATTTGTTGTATTACTTAATTTATCATTTATATCGAAAAGCAAAGGATCAAGAATTGCCAAGACATTCCAAGTTACTATAGTTTTTGGTGAGCATTTTCTTTAACCATTAAGATATATGGGACATGAAATGAGTCAAAATTCAAACTATTGTGTGGGTTATGTGATGCTCTTGGATATCAATTCCAAATGACTTTCAGCCAGTCCACCATTAGCTCAACCACTATCCATCCGATTATTTTGGCATTTATACACAATGGCATTTTTAGAGAAGATCTCATTCTTGGATTTCATGTTGTGCCTTAAAAGCAACATGGGTTTGAACCCTGTGAGTCCACTTACACGTTTTGAATTTGTAAGTTCTGCATCTGCAACCCAACCCTGATAGAAAATATACTATTTGCTGGATGCAAAAATGGCAGATACAGAGGGCCAACTTTTCCTATACATGAGTTCCACAGGGCCAACTGTGGGATTTGAGTATGGTCAGATTTTGGAATCCACGGCAGTCCTGGAACCAATCCCCCGTGGATTCCCAGGGATGACTGTATATGGAGACAATTTGGGGTCATCAGTAATTATGCATATTATCATGGTCATATGCTAATTTTTATAACTTGTGGTCATGATCTTTGTCTCTTTAACACCTTTAACACTGTCAATATGATTTTGAGAAGTGTTTCTACCCTAGGGTTTTACCAGGATTTTTAATTTACCTTTTCTAGTTTTTCCTCAAATGAATCATGTATCACTAAACAATTTTTATTCAAAATTATCAGGAAGATACGGAAAAATTGATATCTTATTGATAGCCTTGCACAAGGAATAAATAGATCACATCTAATAGTCTCTCAAGTTTCTTTTACCTATTCAGAGGGACCATTGCAAATTTTCCTGACTCTAGTTCCATTGCTTGTCATGTGATACGCAATCTTTTTGCATTAATCTCAGTAATAGAATATAATCCAGCCTTAACCATTTCTTAGAATCTTCCCTTCTTAAGTCTTGTAGAAAACTTGGTTGCTGTTTTGCAGTATAATCTGGAAATTCTTCCAAAAAGTAATCAATTTACATCCTACTGCAAATTTTCCTGCCTTTTTGCACATACAACAGCTTTGTGTTTTAATGCCTAATTGTAACTCTCTATACTATATGATATACCATATACCATATAACTCTCTATACCATATGATACATATATACATACAGTTGTAGTCTTCATAATACATCTTTTTAAAGATATTTAAATGGCATTTAAATTCAACAAAAATGACCGCCAAAATGCCTGTTAGGCAAGTGATGTGAGATTGAGAAGTGCTATAATGGAGTTTGTATACGTGTGAGAAATGGTAGTCACGCATGATACAGCATAGCTGAGAGTAATAGTGAGAGCATCAACTCTAAGTTGCAGTTTGATCTCAGAAATATTAAAATGTGAAAAAATATATCTTAGAATCAATGAAACACTTTTATCCTCCAGTATTGGGGTGAAAGAAAAGGCATTTTGGAGGGAGGCTGGAGCACAAGTCAATGCTGCAGTCATGGAGAATGAATGTGCTCTAATTTTCTAAAATTGGCCTTTCCTCTCAGAAGAATAAATCAAGGCAATAAGGAAAAAAAGAAAAGGATCTTGAATTAAAAGAGTGAGTCAGAGAGATCATTCCCCTGGCAATTTGTTCAAACTCCTGTTAGTCTGGGCTACTGTAGACAGATGTTTTTGCACACTAGGGGGCTCTAATACACAATATGTCAAATGAAAATACTGACAGCCTGTTTTTTGTTTGTCTTTAAAATTTGTTCCCTATTAATTGTTAGGCTTTATACTAAACTTTGTAATGAATATAAAAATGGCTATATTCTGTCCTCAGGCAATAAGAGATTTACAATTTGGTGAGGGAGATTAAGCATGGATAAAGTTAAAATAAAGAGAAACATGAGACAAGTTAGAAAACTAGACCAAAGAATTATAAAAATTCAAAAGAGTAGTGAATTTTTGTCTAGATCATCAAATTTTGTTGACTTGGGACAAGATGTAAACATCTCCCTAATGAAGTGGCCAGGCCCTGTATTTCAGGGGATCCTTGGACTGAGGTTTGCCGGAGGGATAAGAGCGGAGGGAGCCACGTCCTGCAAGCGCCCTTGGGGGCCAGCCGGATGGTGCTGGGACACATGCCAGGCACTTTTCTTGTCGCCGCCGTCTCCTTCCTTCCCTTTTCTTCAGACTTCCCTCCTCTCTTTGTCTTCCCTCTTGGGGTACTCCAGACCATAATGACTTGACAGTGACTCTAATAGTCTTAATCTTACAGGTGACATTCCGGACTAAAGAATTTGCCCACCCTGGTTCCAAGGTAAATTCTGGGATAACTTTTTTTCCCAGAAAATTATTGCAGCCACCGACAGACACCCCTTGCTGTTATAACTGCGTGCACATTTTCTAACGTTACCAAAATTGCAATGTGTCATGGCCCTTTGAATTAGAGAGGCAAAGTGACAGAGCAGGAGCACAGCTGTAGAAACCCTGACCTCCGGCCTTTACCATCACACCTGCACCCTGTTGCCCACTCACCACCCAAGCTACTTTCTGGGCTGCTGGACCACCCCAAGTTAAAAATCCATTCTGAAGTATTTTCCAAGAACCCAGGGGGCCTACTCAGTTCCAGGAGCCCAAGACAAAAAAATCCTTTGCTTTCTCATTTCGGCTTTCCTTCTTAGGTTTGGTGATTGAGACACAGCTATTTAAAGATTTGTTATATTTATTTATTCTAAATTTTTAATTTAAAAGAATCAACAAGCTTTGAAAATTTTGCAAAAATATACTTCCATATATCATTTACTCAGAACCAACAGTCATTAATGTTTTGCCATTTTCGCTTCTTATTTATCTTCCTAATTATTGTTGCTGAAACATTTGAGAATAAGTTGCAGTTATCATTATCCTTTACTCCCAACTATTTCAATGTATATATCCTAACAAGAACATTTTTTCCTACATAAAAATAGTATTATAATAAAATGTTCAGGAATTTAACACTGTTATAATATAATCTAACATACAGTTCATATTCAGATTTTACCAGCTGTCTCATTATTTTATTATGATGCAGATTTTACTAGTTGTCTCATTATTTTATAGTGATGTTTTTTCTGTTCCAGGGTCTGATGTACGATCACACATTGCATTTAATTGTCGTGTCTCTTTAGTCTCCTTTTACCTGAAACTGTCCTATCTTTCTTCATCATTAACATTGACACCTTTTAGGAGTTCAAGTCAATTGAATGTCTCTGAATTTAGGTTTGTCTGATGTCTTCACACGATTAGATTCAGTTAATGCATTTTTGGCAGGAATTTAAAATATTCTGAGAATATTCTATCAAGAGGCATAAGATTCGCCTCCACAGGGATTAAACCATTTTTTATACCCCAAACAATATAAGAGTGTCCATTTCTCCGCAGGCTCACCAGCAGAGTGTGCGGTCATGGTTTTGAATTTATTGCCAATATGATTGTTGAAAAGTTACATTTTGATGTAGATTTTAAAAAACAAACTTCATGGAAGTAGAATTAGAAGGTAATAAAATGAATCCATTTTAAGCACACAGTGTGATGAATTTTGACAACACATGTAAAATACAAAATATATCTACCACTCTAGAAAAAGTTTCTCATTCCCCTTTCAGGACACTCCCTTGATTTCTGGCTCTAAGCAACCCCTGATCTGCTTTCTGGCACTATATGTTATATTTCTATACTCTAGAATTTCATACAAATGGAATCATAGATGCTATAGTTTGGATGTTTGTCTAAGGTTCATTCCTTGTTTTGCTCCGTACAAGGGCTTTACCATCAGTCCGAAGTCTGGGATCCAGATGCCATTCCTAGGAACCCCACATAAGCTAATACAAGTTTATAGGTCTGTCTGATTGCAGGTTCTGCAAGTCCCTGCTAAGCTTCTATCAAACAGAGCAGGGGAGCCCTTTTAAACCCATGAGGCAACGTGGTCCTGGGATCCTGCCATTTAAATGTTACTGAGCACCACCATTCAGGTCCCTCAGCCACTTGCCTACGCTGCCTCACTGCTGCCTGGCCCCTCTTCCACCGCTCCCCGTCTGGCCAGGTGCAGCTAGTGCCGGGGTGAGGGCTGGGGCCAGGGAAAAGGACCCCCCACCAGAATGCTTCCATCCACACAGGTTGGCACCAATTGAATCCCCACTGAAAATTTTTCCCAGGGCTCCTGTGGGGATATTTGGAGGCAGAAGGCTCCGGCCCAGTTCCTCCTGAGTCTGAGTCCTGGACTTAAAAAAAACATTTTCTCTCCTGGGGTCTTCTTGCTACCTGGAGGCTTCTGCAACTTTGGGGCCATGTACCTTTCAAGGTCCTTCTTGTTGACAAAATGTCAGTCTTGGGTGGCTTTTTCGCCCATTCCTTTTGACTGTCTCAAAACGACTCTGCCAGTTGTTCTTGCACATTCAAGCCCCCATCTGATGTGGCCTCAAACTGCCCGTCCTGGCTATGGGTTTCCTCTGGCCCAAATTGAGTTCGCTGCCAGGAGAGACCATTATGAATCCCAAGTCATAATTTACTGGGCGTGGGATTGAAGAGTTAGTTCAGGCGATGCCCACCTCAGCCCCTCCCATGATGCCAAAATGGTGGCAGTGGCAGGCGTTCATTCTCCCTTCCTGCGCCCCACTCGGTGGCAAGCCAAATGTGCCGGTCCTCCTTCCTGCCAGGTCCACCCCTTAGCTGTGGCCCCTACCAGAGCCTTGCCCTGGCCAGCTGTGGGGGTTCCAGCAGGGGTGGGAGGACCTCATTTATCAAAAATCATACAAACACAGATCATTTTGTATACCATACTCGAGCAGATAGCTTAAGATCCAACATTTTAACTCTATAGTGGCAGGTCGACAGTTTGAGCTCTGAATTTTAAAAGAACCAACAGCTGATTGTCCTGGAATTGTATTTGCTGACTTCTTTATAATGAATCTGATCCTCTGGGGAGAAGGATCTTCAGTAGCTATTCCTTTTGGACCATTAGTTGCCATATTGGCCCTTTGGTTCTGTGTATCTGTGCCTTAGACATTTATTGGAGCACACTTGGGTTTTAAGAAGAAAGCCATTGAACACCCAGTTCGAACCAATCAGATTCCATGTCACATGCCTGACCAGTCATTCTATACAAAGCCTTTTCCTAGTATTATCATGGGAGGGATTTTGCCCTTTGGCTGCATCTTTACAGAGCTTTTCTTCATTCTGAATAGCATTTGGTCACACCATATGTATTAAATGTTTGGCTTCCTATTTCTAGTGTTTATCATTTTGGTTATTACATGTTCTGAAGCAACAATACTTCTTTGCTATTTCCACCTATGTGCGGAGCATTATCATTGGCAATGTGTTGGAATATTGGTCTATAATTTTCTCCTTTTGTTATGTCCTTTCCTGGATTTGGTATCAAGGTGACAATAAATTCACAGAATGAGTTGTGGGGGGATTTCCTCCTCAATGTTATGGAATAATTTCTGCATTATGGGTACCAGCTTTTCTTTGTAGGTCTAATAAAATTCAGCTGTGAATCTATCTGATTCAAGGCTCTTTTTGTTGGGAGATTTTTTAAATTACTGCTTTGATCTTGTTGCTCATTATTGGTCCATTCAGGAGTTCTAATTTCTTCTTGATTGAATCTTGGGAGGTTGTGTGTTTCCAGGAATTTGTCTATTTTCTCTATGTTTTTGAGTTTGTGTACATATTTTCATAGTATTCACAGATGATATTTTGTATTTCTGTGATGTCAGTTGCAATATCTCCTTTTTAATTTCTGATTGAGCTTATTTGGGTCCTTTCTCTTCTATTATGGTTAATCTAGAAAGAGGTTTATCGATTTTGTTTATCTTTTCAAAGAACCAACTGTTCCACTGTATTTTTTTTTGTTTGTATTTTTCTGTTTGTATTCTGTTTGTATTTTTTTTTTCCACTTCATTTACTTCTGCTCTGAGCTTTGTTATTTCTTTTCCTCTGATGGCTTTGGGTTTGATTTGTTCTTCCTTTTCTAGTTCCTTGAGAGTGACATTAGGTTGTTAATTTTGTGATCTTTCTGTGTTTTTGATGTGGGCATTTGAGGCTATGAATTTTCCCCTTAGGATTGCGTTTGCTGAATCCCATAGATTTGATAGCTTGTGTCTCTTCTGTTGTTCAGTTCAAGGAATCTTTTGACTTCCATCTTAATTTCATTATTGGCCCAATGATTGTTCAGTAGCAGGTTATTTAGTTTGCATGACTTTATGTAGACTTGAATGTTTCTCTTGGAATTGATTTCTAGTTTTATTCCACTGTGGTCTGAGAAAATACATGGTATGCTTTCTATTTTTTTTAAATTCGTTGAGACATATTTTGTGGCCTAAGATATGATCAATGTTGGAGAATGTTCCATGTGCTGATAAGAATGGATATTCAGTAGTTTTTAAGTAGAATGTTCTGTAAATATCTGTTAGGTTCATTTGTTTTAGAGTCACATGTAAGTTTTAAGTCCAGTGTTTATTTATTTTTCTGCTTCAGTGATTTGTACAGCTCTCTCAGTGTGGTGTTGAAGTCCCTACCAATGATATGACTATTTATCTCTTTGCTTAGATCTAGTATAATCTGCTTTATGAATCTGGGAACTCCTGTGTTAGTTGCATATATATTCAGCATTATTATGTCTTGTTGAATTGCTTCCTTTATCGTTATATAATGAGCATCTTTGTATTTCTTTACCACTGTTGACTTAAAGTCAATTTTATCTCATATGAGATTGGCTATACCTGTTCTCTTTTGGTTTCTGTTTGCATGGAATATTTTATTCCTCCCATCCCCTTGAGTCTGTGTGAGTCCTTATGGGTTAGATGTGTTTCCTGGTTACAGAAGATACTTAGATTATGTTTTTTCATCCATTCAGCCACCCTATGTCTCTTGAGTGGTGAATTCAGACCATTTATGTTGATTGATAGAATTGATATATAGGATGCTGTTCTGTTCATTCTGTTGGGTAGTACCTTATTGCTTTGTTTTACCCTTGTGCTATTGTTTTATATGAGCTGTGAGCTTTAGTTTTTGGGTGGTTTTACACTGGTGGGCCTCTTGTGCTGATCCATGTATAATGGAGTTCTGTGTATTTCCTGCAAGTCAGGCCTGGTCGTGACAAATTCCCTCAGTGTTTACTTGTCTGGAAAAGTCTTTATGTCTCCTTTATATATGAAGCTTAGTTTTGCAGGATACAAAATTGTAGCCTAGTAGTTGTTCTGTTTAAGAAGACTGAAGATGGAGCTCCAGTCCTTTTTGGCTTATAAGATCTCAGTTGAGAAATCTGCACTTAGCCTGATGGGTTTTCCTTTGTAAGTTGCCTGCTGCTTTTGCCTTACAGCTTATAGGAGTGCCTCTTTCATGTTTACGTTGGCCAGTCTGATGGCTATGTGTCACGGTGATTGCCTCTTTATGATGACTCTCCCAAGGGTCCTTTGAGCTTTTGTACCTGGATATCTAGATTTCTAGCATGACCATGGGAGTTTTCTTCAGTTATTCCCTCAAATATATTTTCCAGACCTTGTGCTGTTTCTTCTTTACCCTTAGGGATGCCTATGATTCTTATAATTGACCATTTTACATAATTGCATATTTTTTGTAGACTTTGTTCCCCTTGATTCTTTGTACTTTATTTTTGACTGACTGGGTTAATTCAAAAGAGCTGTCTGCAAGTTCTAAAATTCTTTCTTCTGCCTGGTCTAGTCTATTCTTAAAGCTTTCCACTGTGTTTTCTATTTCCTTAAATGAAATTTTCATTTCCAGCAGTTCTATTTTTTTTTTAAATACATCTCTCTCTTTAGTACATTTTCACTCATTTTCTCAGTTGTTTTTCTTGTTTCTTTGAGTTGATTTTCCATTTTCTCTTGAATTTCACTGAGCTTCCTTACAATTCATACTTGGAATTCTTTATCTGTCATTTCAATAGCTTCATTTTGGTTGGGATTCATTGCTACAGAGCTGGTGTGCTCCTTTGAGAGTGTCCTTGCACTCTTATTTTTCATACTTCTGGAGTTCTTGCATTGATTACTTCTTACCTGGAGCAGTTGTCACTTCTTGTTTTTGGATTTTCCTTAGTCTAGATGAGGCTTCCCCCCCACCCCATTCTTAAGGATTTGTCTGTAGCATATATTGGGTAAGGATCTTTCGCTTTGCTTTTGGGTACTTTGATGTGGGTCTAGGTTCTGGATGGATACCTTGGTGATGGATAGCCTTAGTGTGATGTTTTTCTCAGTTGCTAGTTATTTGTAGGCTGTTATGGTGGCATACTTTGTGTGTTCCCTGTCTCTTGATGAGGGAACATGGAGGTCTTTGAAATCCTTTCTCTTTCCCCAGCCCTGTGGTCTTCTTAACAGTGTGAATTATATTGGGACATCCAGTTTAATCTCTGAGACAGTAGGTGGTGCTTATGTGTAAGAACCAGCCATGGCCTATATGACTGAATTAGTAAATGCTATAAGGAAAGGGCTGTATAAGTTGTCCTTCCTGCCAGTAGGTGGCCCTTGCCAGAAATAGCCAGCTGCAATGTTGTTTTCTGGGACCTGTGACTGGCTCTAGTTCCTCAGATGAAGCACTGGAATGTCCCAGGAGGTAGACAGGGCCATGGAGCTCCCAAGGGACCCCGTGTTCTCCACCACAGCAGAGGTGGGTGGAGGAGTGAGGCTAGGTGGGACTGGGTCTGAGTGAATCTACTTTCAGGTTCCAAAAAGGTAGGCACAAGGGCTGTCTTGGCAAGGGACAGACTCCCAGGCTGCTGAGGAAAGCCACCAGGGAGGGGCTGAAGTAGCCCCACGAAGCCAGAAAGTCTGCTTATTGGGGAGGGGCCCTCTGAGATTCATAGTCTTTCTGTTGGGAGTGGGTTTCACTCTTCTCCCTCCTCCCCTCCCCTGAGGTCTCCTTCCAGTGTCTGGCTGCAAGCAGGAGCCCAAACTCTCTGAGCTCACTAGCAATAGCACCATGGGTTGGGAGCTTCCCAGCCCAAGATTCTGCCCCAGACTGCAAGTTCAGTTTTCCTGTGGGGGGAGGGGTGCTCCACAAGTGTGCTGGGGCTCAGACCCACACTCACTCTCCTTTCAGTTCTGCCCACACAGACTCCCTCTCCTTCTGAGATTAGTTCACAAATCTTCCCTCCATGCCCCCAAGTAACACAATTGAGTTCTGGGGGTATGGGATCTGGTCTGCAGTCCTGTTCCCAGGTCTCCTAAGTTCAATCCCTGTCTGTGCCAGGTAGAAGTGTGCTGATTCTGAGTTGCCCATGGGTTGCTCAAGCAGGTTTGATGTCCCTCCACTTTGGGGTATACCCTGCTATGAAGTCACCGGGTGAGCAGCTCCAGGGAGGGGTAGTGGGCAGGGAACTCAGAGTCTGAGCATCCTTTGCTTCACTGTAGATCTTTAGGAGAAAAGGTGTGACCCCATTCTCTGTGGAAGCTTTGGTGTGGTGGGTATGCCAACAAAGGGGAAGCAACTGGTCCTGTGAAGCCAGGCTCAATTGTCCCTTGGGGCACCTGTGCCACTCAGCAGAAATTGGTGGGGGTGGGGAGCGGAAGGAAACGAGTCTGAATGGAGGAGAGCTGGCACTCTGGCCATCTCCATTCCTCCCCCTGGAAGGCAGCCTTCCTGGAAAGTCCAAGCTCTGGGATCACACAGATTCCTCTGGTACCCACTGGGCCTTGTCACTCCCGCAGTCTGGGCAGCAGTTGGGAAACGTTTGTATGGGAACAAGTGACGTGACAACTGAAAGGCTGAAACTCCCTGGGGAAGACAAAGGCACATAATGGGTAGAGAAGCAGTATGGTGCCCACAGTCTCGGCTCAGGTTTGTGGTGACAGGAAGCAGCCCTGAGGGGGATGCCAGCCTGGTGTTTTGTCCTCAAGAAGCTCCCAGTTCACCGGCAGCAGGTTTTGGGCTTGTGAGGATAGAGAAGATCTCCAACAGCTCCAGAGCTTGCTGACTTCCAGAAGTGTGAGGGAAGAAGAAACAAACCCCCCACCTACCCTTTCCACAGGGCTCCAAGTTTCTCAGGGGTTGATCTCTGCTAATATCTTGCTCCTTATTCTTCTGCGCCACACCTCTTCTGGAATCTCTGATAGGTTCTGGCACTTTTTCCTCAGAATTACAACTGAGCTATGTTTTTTTTTTTTTTTTTTCATCTAAAACTTTACCTTCTTTCTGAGACCATCTGGTAACCTATGTCTCTAGTCAGCCATCTTTTTCCTCCTCAGAAGTTTTAATTTTGGTGAAATCACACTTACCATATTTCTTCTTTTATGGCTTGTGCATTTTGTGTGATTTCTAAGAAAACCATGCCTTCAGTATGAGATGATTTTCTCCTATGTGTTTTTCTAGAATAATTATAGTTTTATCACAATGTATACACATATCAAACATCATATTGTATACCATAACTATATGCAATTTTTGTCAATTAAAAACAATATAAAAGACTAATAATAAAAAGCAAAAAATAAAATTACATTGAGCTTTTTAAAAAGAATATATTTTTAGATCTACATTTAGGTCTACAATCCATTTTATAAACCTCAAATCTTTTATCACTCTAGCTTCATGAAAATCTCTTTTTTTCCCCTCTTAGTTTCTCAACAGAATCCTTCTATCAGGGGACAAGATTGTGCCCAGAATCAACAAATGCCTCTAGGAATAGCTGCAGACACTCAGCTCCTTTCTGAAGGATCTCCTCTATTTGAAATTTTCCTTCATATCCTTGCTTTCACCACCTTCTGATGACTTTAATATATGGTTTATCTGGATTTTCTAGTTATTTGTTTGGTGTCTCTGGCCTTTTATGAACTACTCTATCCTATTAGGAGTGGACCACGTTTTCTGATTGCTTTTAATATATTTTTATTTGTCTTTAATTTTCAACAGTGTGCCTCCGTGTAGTTTCCTTTGTATTGATCTTGCTTGCAGTTACAGTCCTTCTTAAATTGGAGGCTTGATGTCATTCATCAACTGTAAAAAATTATTGCCCATTATCTCTTCAAAATGCTTTCGCCTCATCTTTTCACTTTTCCTCTTCTGAGACTCAAATTTCATGTACGTTAGATCTTTTCACTGTATCGTGTATCTCGTTTTTTCCTGTGTTTTTTCATCCTTTTTTTCTGTGATTTAGTTTGCATAATTTCTTCTGCCCCATCTTCCAACTTATCAAGTCTTTCTTTAGCTCTGTGTGATTTGATTTTAAATGTATTCACTGAGATCTTAATTTCTATTTTTTTAAATTTTTAAGTTCTAGAATTTCCCATTGGTTATTTTTAAAATAATTTTGGATTTTATGTTGAAATTCTCCATTCTGTCATTTAATTTTTGAATACGTTAACCATATTTATTTAAATTCTATGACAAATTTAATATCTAGGTCTCCTATGGTTCCAATTCTTTTGTCTGTTTTTTTTTTTTGGTTTTTGTAAGGCTGGTGGTGGGCACCCCTCTCCTCCCTAATGGAAAGAGAAGAAGCCCACGACCTGCCAAGGACAATGCCTGCAAGGCCCAGCTAAGTTAAAGGACGACCACACCTGGATGGTTACCCTGATAGGAGTCTCGGTTCCTGGAGTCCACACATACCACCGGCCCCTCCTATTTCTCAATACCCACTCTAAAACTGCAAGGGACAATTCCTTGTTCTCCCCACCATAAATCTTCCTGCCAAAGAAACCCCTACCCCCATCCCGAAAAACGTATATAAACCCACTCAGACTTCTGGGCAATGCGACTTTTTGGGTCTCTCTCTCTCTCTCTCCCGGGACCCGAAAATCTCGCCCGGGTCTCTCTCTTGGGACTCGATACCCTCACCCGGGAGCGGCCCAATAAAGCCTCTTTACTTATCGCTTTCAACTCTGCTTGTCTTTCTTTCTCTGGCGCCGGCCAATCAAAAACCTTACAGTTTTCAGTCAATCTTTTTTGTATGCCAGTTAATTTGGAATTAACTGCTAGACGTTGTGTATTAAAAATTGTCAAAATAACTTGAGGTTCTAGATTATTATATTTTCCTTCAGGGATAAATCATTTTGCTTCCATAAGAGGTTAGGGTACAGGTAGGTCACCTTAAATATTCCAAAGACTGAGTTGATATGAAGACTTCAGTCTTTGTGGTATGGTCTATTTCCAGGCCATCCTTACTCCTAGTGCAAGGAATCTTTACCAAAAACCCATCCTCCCTGGAGAGCTCTAAACTATAATTTTTGCCCTTTCACTCTCCTGAGACTGTCGAAAACTCTGCTCTGTTTTTAGACTCTCAGCTACCCTTTTTGCTTTTGAAGCTGTCAAGTGAATTGAGGGAAAAGTTGGCCCCCAAATGCTACATTCACCTCTCATGACTTCTCTCTTTTTCTAGACTTTTGGCCTTTAAAATTCTCACTATCTTATTAGTTCTCTTATATCTGTACATGGATTTTCAAAAATTTGTCCATTTTTTATTATTATTCTCAATAGAGAGGTTGGTCTAGGGCAACCTAAATATACAATAGCAGAAATGGAAACTATAACTGTTTTATATGGAAATATAAAGGAATGGAAAAGAAAATGAGGTTTAATATTTTGAGTATGGCCCTGTTTGTGTCCATAGGTTAGATGGCCTGAATATACATAAACTATGATTAAAATAGAATTCCTTTAATTTTAAATTAAATACATTTTTCATTCTGAATTTTCTTATTTATCTTGTTACTGCACCAATCCACTAAGCCCTCAAAAATTGGCAGAATTAGGGCCAGGTGTGGTGGCTCACGCCTGTAATCCTAGCACTCTGGGAGGCCAAGGCAGGAGGATCGCTTGAGGTCAGAAGTTCAAGACCTGCCTGAGCAAAAGCGAGACCCCGTCTCTACTAAAAATAGAAAGAAATTATCTGGACAACTAAAAATATATATAGAAAAAATTAGCCGAGCATGGTGGTGCATGCCTGTAGTCCCAGCTACTCGGGAGGCTGAGGCAGTAGGATTGCTTGAGCCCAGGAGTTTGAGGTTGCTGTGAGCTAGGCTAGCGCCATGGCCCTCTAGCCTGGGCAACAGAGTGAGACTCTGTCTCAATAAAATAAAAATAAAATAAAATAAAATAAAAATTAAAAAATTGGCAGAATTATAGTATTTGTGGGAATCTCAAGAGGTCATTTTCATGAGTTCTACCTTTACTATCAAATAATTTTTTATAACATTCTATGACAAGGATTCTGTATCTTTCAAAGAAATTAATCTCCAGTGTAGAGAATCCTTCTTTTTTCCTTGGAAAACTGTGTATTAGGATCAATGGTTAGTTCTTAAAAAGAAAAGAACTCAATGGAAGGTTTAATTCTACCTTTCCAAATAAACCCATTCTGAACAATCAGTATTATAGGATTATGTGGAGGGATAGAAGGAAAGAAATTGCTCTTATTCATTAAATTTTCTGTAACTGTCCAAGTTCTCAATTGCACCATTGACTTTACCAAATAGTTGATCCTAAGCTATACTTTTATAGGTATCTCTTCACGATTCATAAGAAAAAAGCGAAACTTTGCATCTCTGCTACATTGTTTTATACTGACTTCACTTGGTGTTTGCTAGTGCTGCTTTTTGCAGCCTTTGGGAGTTCGTATGTGCCTGTGAGAATGGTGTACAAACTGAGCTGAGTCAATAAAGCAAGACCTACTTGATTGAAAAATCTAATAATCCCTCCCAAATCAATCCCTACAACACGCCTATTCCTAGCTAAGCTCCTTGGTTAACTGTGGAACAAAACATGCGTGAGACTCAAAAGAAGAAAAGGAATTACTCTCCCAAACTACAGAAAAACACCCACAATCCGGATACAAAATATTTTCCAAAATTGAACCTCATCTGCACAAAGTGTGTCTCTGAATCAACAGCTAAACGAGGAAATAAAGCCCTGATGTTTAAAGTCAGTAATGCTTTGGCTCATTTGCCTTTTAACATGGGGCATTTTTATGGCTGAGAGGAAATGACACACTGAAAGGGAGGATGGGGGGGGGTGTGGAGAACTGAAGGGCAAAGCCACTGAGAGGAGAAACATAAAAAATAAGTAATTCTAGCACATGCTATTTCCAACAGGTTTTCTATTAATTAAAACACCACTAACCGAATTTCTAATTAAAAAGACTTTGACTAATTTATAAAGATAAGTGATTCATCAGAGAATTTCAGCAACAATTTCCAAGACCCACCTTATATATTGAACATATACATACATGCTCATTAAATAGTAAAGAGCATTACAGTAATCTTTTGATTCTTGGGCTCTAAATATTTAAATATTTCCCTCAACCTTAACAGCTTCATTCAGGTATAATTGGCATGCAATAAACTGTACACATTTAAAGTGTACAATGGACATAGGTACACACTTGTGAAACCATCACCACAATCAACATAATGAGCATATCAATCACACCCGAAAGATTTCTCATGTCCCTTTGTATCTCTCCCTCCTGCCTCTACCCACTTCTTTCCCACTCCCAGGAACCACTGATCTGGGTGTCGTCATTATAGACAGTTTGCATTTTTAAGAATTTTATAGAAATAAAATCACACCATACGTATCCTTTCTTATCTGGCTTTATTTCATCCAGCAAAATTATTTTGAGATTCATCCATGTTGTTGAATGTATCAACTTATTTTTATTGGTGAATACGATATGTAGATATATATGGATACATATCATATACTGTTAGTTCACTTACTGGTGGACTTTTTTTTTCCACTTTTGGCTATTATGAGTCAAATTGCTGTGCATCTTTGCCAGAAGCCTCCATCAACTTATATCAGGGGCAAGAAAACATGCAGAGAGAAAAAGAAAACAATAAAGTAAACAAACAAACTAAGGATAAACTTTCACTCACCGATATTACAATTTAATCACGGCTATTGCTGGGGTTAGCTGAGAATTTGCCCTACGAGTGAGGATAATAGCACCAGAGCTCTCTTAGCAAATTCCCCAGTGTCTGTACTCCTTGGCCTGAGGAGATTCTTCTCACTTTACACAACACAGGTTTAGGTTCTAGATGAGGGTCCCCCCTTGGATGTAGAAAATAGAGACCTGCCCTCATCAGGAAAACCTTTCCTGACCACCCAAAGTAAAATTGTCCCCAATTATTCTATATTACATCACCATTGTTTTGTTTTTGTATTGTACTTATCACTACTTGAGTTTTCTTGTTAATTTGTTGATTAAAAAAAAAAAAGCTATCTGCCTCCCTGAACTTGAATTCTCTTCATGAAAGCATTAGGTTTCAGTCTGAAACCATCGGTTCTTGGTGCGCTCACGGCTGAAGAATGACCAGACACGCCAAAGTTAGGCAAGCATGAAAATGAGGTTTATTGAGGAGACAAAGATAGGATTATAGGGCAAGAGCAAGAAACAGGTTTACAGAGCATGGTACATATGTCATGGATGACGACTGGACCCATTGTCACAGCAGGGCAAGCAAAGGAAGGGCAAAGAGAGAGCGGTTAGCTATGGTTTGCGTCCTATTTTATAGTGTCCAGATAGGGAGCTCCCTTGTGTTTCAGAGGTCACCATGGAACAACTTTGATTAGACAGTTGGGAGTCACATGACCTGAGCCTAAACTATGCATGTGGGTTCTAGCTCACTTACTGGACTTTATGGTACCCATGTGGCTTGGCCCGTGGGCTAGGGAGTCCTCTGCATTCTTTTGCAGCTGGCGTGCCAAGTTCTGATTGGCAAATTCTTAGGGTATTTCCTCCTCCCCCAGGTATGGAGAATTAGGATTGGGCAGGACCAAGGTGGGGGCAACAGCACCCACTTTTGTCCCTAGGAGACCCGGAATCCCTCACTATCTACCTAACAAAAGCATATACCTTTTAGTCTTATTCCGGGTCTATTTCCCTTATCCAAAATAATACCTGGCCCATTGTAAGTGCTCAATGCAGTGTGTTGGAAGAGTGTTTTCTGGCTCTGGCCTTAGAGCAACTGTTGCGCCAATAGAGAGGGCTTCAAAAGAAAAATCAACTTATAAAAACAAAATTAGAACCAAAACAAAGCTCCATGTTGATTGATATCTACACACTGTCTCTGCTTATGACTTCATTGCTTGTGTCACCTGTGACATTTTCTTGAAATCTCCTTATCTGATTTCTGTCTACCAGTTGCTATTCCTGTTGCTTAACATTTCCTGTCCTGTGTCTGTTTTATCTTGGCCTCAAAGTCACCACCATACCTTTCCCTGATACCAAAGCCGTGGGAGAAAGAAAAGTAACCTCTTTCCCCGAGTTTATTTCTGTAAACAATCACTGCACCTTGTGTTTCTGGCTGTTTTATTTTTTATACCCTGCATCCTGCTACTTAATCCCAGTCATTCTTTCTTCACAGTCCTTTACCTAAAAACACCTGTCCATTTCCTGGGCCACCTACTCAGTTCAAGCTAAACTTTTTCCCTGTCCTAATTGGGCTGCCTGCTTCCAAGTTCTCCTATTGCTTTAGTTCATTTTATATGTGACATCTAGATAATGTTCCCAAAGTAAATTCTCACTGCGATATTCTTTTACTAAAAACTTTAATGACTTCCTAGGCAAGGGATGCAAATGAGTAGCCGATGGTTCTAATTTAGTTGGTATGTATGTTTTGTTTGTTTGGCTTCCTCAGTTTTAAAGCAAAATTTTTAGTCCTTTCTTAAAGAATTAAGGGATTTTTTAAATCAAAATCAGAATTTCTGATTTCTCATAAAAACTTAAAGATCTGCAAACACTAGGCTCAGGCTCCCACAAAGTAATAAACAGCTGAGCATTAGCTGCTCCCTGTAGACAAAGTAAATCTTTTCCGGTTTGCCAGAGTCTTCAACACCCCCTATGATCTTCCTGCTGAAACCAAGTATAATTTGTGATTTAGGGTTCTGCTTGTGCTGTTGTGTTTTACTCAGAGTGGAGAAATATTTCTCTCTCTTGGTCTCTATTTCAAGCATAAGAAAATGAAAGCCTGAGCAGGCTACATATTTAAATTATAATGAAAGACAATATGTTAATTCTTATGGAAGTGAAAACAATTTCTAAGTGTTTAATATGAAAAAAGTGTCTGTCTGTGTCTTACACGTGGCACTCGTCACTCACTTCCATCGCCCCTGCAGCCTCTGTGGGATGCATCAGGTTGTACCCGGGAGTGAATGGACCCCTCACTGGGGCAGCCAGTCCTCTCCAGAGCAGAGGCCCGGTCTGACTTTTTAACCCTATCTGCTCCTGCTCCTAGTCTATCTTCAACCCGAGTTGTAGCTGAACTTCTTATGTACTGTTTTCCAGGCCTAAAACCGTTCACCTATAGCCCTACTCTTGTCAGAAATCACAGTTCACCCCCACTTTGTCTGTGAAAAGCCTTTCCATTCAAGTCCCTTGTCCAAGGCCACCCTCCACAGCAGCGTTACTGATCTGTCCACCAGAGATGACCCTTCCTTCCTCTCAACCATGGCATTGTGTTCCTTCCTCACTCATGGGGCCTGTGTTCTGCTCTAGGTTTTTCCCACTGGGGATTATGTCTGGGGTCCTGGAAAGTGCCAAAGATGCAAATAATATATTTAGACATAGAGGAGAATGAAGCGCGCTTAAGACAATAAATAGCAAATATAAATGTCTGGTATTTAAAATTTATTACTCAGGACATTTTATTCATACATGCACACACATGGTCTCTTGCATAAATACTTCTAGAAGAAATATCACATAGTGATTAAGAGCATGAGTTTTCAAGTTAATCGTATTCACCAAGAATGGTGGTATTCTAGCTAAGTATATTCTTGGGTAAATTACTGAATCCCAAAGACTCTGTTTCTTATCACTAAAAAAAATGGGTTTGATAACGTTTCTTTTATAGTGTTGTTGAAAAGATTAAATGAATGTAAAACACTTAGCACAATGCCCGACATGATATAAGACATACACTATAAATGATATCTGTTGTGACAAGGTAATAATTTTAAAATAATTAATATACTTTCTTCTTTTGACTTTCCAAGCACACAACCTTTACCCCAGTACTACTAGAGGTGGGGAAAGGGAATGAGTAATGTTACAAAAGGCAAGTAAATAAATGAGCATTGTCTGTATTTGACACTTGAAAGAATTATGCATCGAGACAGTAGCCTAGTAAGCCAGATTATCATTTTGAGAGAAGAGTTTAAAATTTCCTTAATATTCTTCTCATCCCACTCATTATTTTTTTTAGCATAGCAAGGCTAGCTTATTTAACCTCATAATCAGGCTTTTGAGGTTAGAGTTTTCCCTAAGGAGGACCAGACAGCAAGACTAAAGTGGAGAGTTGGTCCCTTCCTGGCCCCAGGGGATTATGGGAGGGAGAGAGATGGAAGGAGGGAGGGAGATGGAGGGAGGGAGGGAGAGAGGGAGGGGCTCACACATGAGCTGCTGCTGGCAGTTGTCCTTTTATCAGTCATGCTGTCACATACCCTGAATGCCCTTTCTCCCATTCTAGCACTGCTGTTGGCCTCAGTCACCACCTTGTGGGAAAGGTGGCGACTTTCTCAAAAAGGAGAAAGCACTCCTGTGAATATGATGCTGGAAGGGGTTTTCCTTGGGCTTTGAGCTATCGTGGCTTTTTTACGGGATCACGCAGCATCGCATCTAAATATATTTCCTGCTCTGAATCAACCAAACATACTTTTTCAGTCCTTGTCTATGTCCTGTCATGTTCACTCCAAAAGTTTATCCAGCCCTCATCTTTCCTCTTCTTTTTTATTTAGAATGAAAATAATTTCATTTTTCGAGGAGATGAATAATATATGTTCCCTATAAAAGATTCAAACAATTATTAACACATGAAGAAGAAAGAAACTAATACCTGAAATCCATCCATCCTGTGATAACACCATTAAAATGTAATGATTTTTCTTTTTTATACCCCAGTGTGCATAGACATATTTTCATATATATATATTTCATACACTTTATATCATATCATGCTTGCTCTTTTTGTTGGAAACAATTTTCTGGTTTCATCTTTTTTTAATTACTTCATCCCTTCTTTCTTTCTTCACATACAAGGGGACTTCAAAGAGTTTGTGGAAAATGGAATTAAAAGAAAAATATAAATAAATAAATTTTATTTCTCAGCATAAACTCCATCAAAGTCAAGACATTGTTGTAAGCGGTGGCAACCATTTAGTCATCTCTAAAGAACTGGGGGTCTGGGGAATTAAACTATGTCCATGTGGTCTTTCTTACATTATTAACTGAAGAAAAATGGGTCCCCTTTAAAGATATTTTAAGATTAGGAAACAAAAAGGAATCAGAAGGAACCACATAAGAACTGTAAGGTGGATGCCTAACCATTCCTCATCAAAATTCCTGCAAAATTGCTCTTGTTTGATGAAGAAATGAGCAACAGCATTGCATGGTGGAGAAGGACTCTCTGGTGAAGGTTTCTGTTTTTCTGCTAAATCTTTGGCTAACTTTCTCAAAACACACTCATAATAAGCAGATGTTATAATTCTTTGGCCCTCCAGACAGCCAACAAGCAAAATGCCTTGAGCATCCCAAAAAACTGTTGCCATGACCTTTGCTCTTGACTGGTTCACTTTTGCTTTGACTGGACCATGTCCACTTCTTGGTAGCCATTGCTACAATTGTGCTCTGTCTTCAGGATCTTGTTCCATCTTCTGTTAAATTCTTGAAAGAAATGCTTCAGGATCTTGAACCAGCTTGTTTAATATTTCCATTGAAAGCTCTGTTCTCATCTGCATCTGATCTGGGTGCAACAGTTTCCGCACCCAACGAGTGGAACATTTGCTGAACTTTAATTTTTCAGTCAGAATTATGTAAGCTGAACCACTTGAGGTGTCTGTGGTGTTGGCTGTTGTTTCTCCTGTTAATTAGTGGTTCTATTCAAGTAGAGCACCAACAAGATGAAGTTTTCCTCTCAAATTGATGTGGCTGATCTGCTGCTGTGGGCTTCGTCTTCAACATTGTCTCATCCCTTCTTAAAAGCAGTTTGTAAACTGCTGATTTCTTTGAGGCATTGTCCCCATAAACTTTTTGTAAAGCATCAGTGGTTTCACCATTCCTCCACCCAAGCTTCACCATGAATCCGATCTTTATTCTTGCTTCAATTTTAGCCAACTTGATGTTGCTCTGAAAGGGGCTCTTTTCAAACTGATGTCTTATCTTTCTTATTGCCTCCAACTAGATCCTGTTCGTATATGTTATAACAAATTAGGACAAGTTTATTTTGGTGCAAAGAATCTTTGAAATCCATGCATAGCTTTTTCATGATACACATTTTCCATGAACTTTTTGAACACCCCTTGTATACCCATAACATACATGTGTCATAAGTTTACCTATCTTTCTCCTGCTCACATCATCATATACACACACATATATAGACAGAAAGGAAGGAGGGAAAGAAAAAAGAAGGAAAGTTAGCTGGTAGACAGCCAGATGAGCTTCCAGCAGACAGCCGGCGCAGCTCTTAGCCGTGGACATGAGCCATCTTGAACGAACAGCTCAGTCTTCAGGTGACTCCAGTCCCAGCTGCCATGAAAGACTCCAAATGAGAATTGTCTAGCTGAGCCCAATAAAATCATAAAACCATGAGAGGTAATAAATTGTTTTAATGCACCACATTTGGGGGTAGTTTGTTATACAGCAAATAGATAATAAAACAGAAATCGATATCTGTATATGAGGTGTTTTTATAACAAAAACCTAAAACATGTAACATTGACTTTGGGACTGGACAGTAAGTGGAAGCTTGACCCTGGGAAAACTGTTAGCAAACTCTTAAAGAATAGTAAGGAAGTTATTACTGAGTGCTGGATGGAAGAGGATGTGTGTTATGTATGGCAGAACAATTAGCAACACTATCCTCCGAGTTTGTGTGGAAAAGAGAAAGGGTACCTAACAAACATGTGACCTTGCTAAGCAAATTTCCAGGCAGAATGTTGAAAGTGATGAGTGGCTTCTTCTAGTGCCTATGATAAAAACAGAAGCTAGAGTTGAAGTAAAGGAAAAACTGTTCAGTTTTTTATCAGAATTTAGCAGAAAACAGAGTCTATGACAGTGTTTCTAGCTAGCAAAAGGTTTTCAAAGTAAGAAATGGCCTCGGAGCAAAGATCACATCCATGGCACAAACAACAATACATAGTCTCAGTGTAAAGACGAAGTCAAAGATGTGGCCCATGAGACCGTTGGTGAAATCTCAGAAAAATTAAAATGTGTGTCCTCATAGACTTCTCAGGTATATAAGAAGGCTTTTACAAATCTTAAGGTCATGTCTCTTTTTACTAGGCAAAAAGCTTCTAAGATTCTTTTGCATCATCTCAAACCACATGATGTTCATTCCAAAGGAGAATGTGGCCTTTCCTGAAGATATTTATTGGTGGGGCTTTTGTCTCCCATGGAAAGAGCACCAATGATATTCACAGAAAACCTGTAGCAGTTTTTTGTTTTGTTTTGTTTTGTTTTATTTTATTTTATTTATTTGAGATAGGGTCTAGCTGTATTGCCTGGGTTAAAGCACAGTGATGTCATCATCATAGCTCACTGCAACCTTGAACTCCTGGGATCAAGGAATCTTCCTGCCTCAGCCTCCCAAGTAGCTGAGACTATGGGCACTCACCACCATGACTGGCTAATTTTTCTATTTTTTTTGTAGAGACAGGGTCTTGCTATGTTGCTTAGGCTGAGATTTTTATTTTCTTAATGGTATTCTAGGGCTTACTTTATACATTTTACCTTATGAGAATCTAGGTCAAATTTATGCTGTTAACTCCAATGAGATATAAAAATATTACTCTTTATTCCTTCTTCCCTCTTTTTGTGCTATTACTGTTATACATATTATATCTATATCTGTTTTAAAAACCAACAATATATTGTTATATTTATTACTTTACATAATTAGATGCCTTTAAAGAAGTTGAGAGAGGAAGAGTGGGTATGTATTAATAGAGTGCATTGTGTTGACCTTCTAATTTACCATTTCTTGTTCTAGTGCATCAAATTACCATCTGCTGTCATTTCCTTACTCCAGTGCTGCTTTTCTCCCATCCACCTCCTTTGTGCTATTGTTGTCAAATATATTACATTTCTATAGATTATATTCAACAATAAATATATTGTTTTATATAATTGCTTTTTTACTCAGTTAAGAAAACAAAGGAAAAGAAATATGCATTTCTAACGTCTTTTATAACTATATAATTACCTTTATGGGTGATTTTTGTTTTTTCATGTGGATTTGAATTTCTATCTCGGTCCTTGATTTCAGCCAGAAGAACTTCCTTTAGATTAGATTTTTTAAAGGTGATCTGGTACAATTGAATTCTCTCACTTATTCTTAATCTGGGAATGCCTTCATTTCGTCTTCACTTTTGAAATAAATTCTTCATTTAGAAATAGTTTTTCTAGAAATAGGATTCTTTCAGCATTTTTAATATAACACCCTGGTGCCTTTGGGCCATCATTCTTTCTTATGAAAAGTCAACTGTTAGAAGAAATAAGTTCTAGTATTTGACAGTACAGTAGGGAAATTAAAGCTAACAATAATTTATTGTATATTTCAAAAGAGCTTGAAGAGAAGAATTATAATGTTCCCAACACAAAGAAAAGATGTATGTTTCAGGTGATGGATATCCCAATTACCTCGATTTGATCATTACACATTGTATGCATGTATCAGAATATCACATGTATCTCAGAAATATGTACAACTATGACATGTCAATTTAAAACATTTTTTTAAAAAGAAAAGTCAATTGTTAATTATACTGGGGTTCCCCTGTAAGTGATAAGATTTTTTTTGTTTTTAAGATTTTTCTCTTGGTGTTTACCTTTGAATATTTTACTATGATTTATCTTTGTGTGGAACTCTTTACGTTTTTGTATTTAGAGTTCTTTGAGCTTCTTGGGTGTGTAGATTAATGTTTTTCATCAAATCTGCGGAATTTTCAGTCATTAACTTTTTTTTTTTTTTTTGCTTTCTTTCCTCTCTCTTCTCTTTCTGATATTCTAATTGTATGTATGTTGGTGCACTTAATGGTGTCCCACATTTCTTTGAGGTCCTGTTCATTTTTCTCTATACTTTTTGGTCTCTATTCTATGGATTGTATAATTTCTAAAAATTTAGCTTCAAGTTCATTGACTCTTTTATCTGCCAGTTCAAATTGTGAATTTTTCATTTCAGTTATTATACTTTGCAAGACCAGAATTTCCTAGGTTCTTTTCTTTCAATCATTTTTTTTCCTATACATAAAAAGACATTGTTATTATACCTTCCTTTACATCTTTAATCATGGTTTACATTAGTTCTATTAATACACGTATAATGGCTGTTTTGAAGTCAGTGTCTATTGAGTATGACATATGGGCCCTTTCAAAGGCATTTTCTGTTGCTTGATTTTTTTTTTCTCCCATTGTGGATGATTCACACCTTCCTGTTTCTTTTTATGTCTCATATTTTTGTTGAAATTTGTACATTAAAAAAATATACTCTAACAACCCTAGATTCTGATTTCTATTCCCTCTTCCAGGCTTACTGTTGATGTTGGGATTTTTGTTTGTTTGTTTGTTTTTTAGCAATTTGATTTGACTATTTTAGTAAAGTATATTTTCCCCCCAGTGTGAAGCCTCTGATGTCACTTCTCAAAGAGAGCAAAGAGATGAGAAATACTGGGTGTGTGCATAGTCACCCTGAGATAATGGTGGTTTTAGCAGGGCTCTCTTTGTCTCTTTTTTTGATCTTTCTGTTGAGCTGTCTGTTTCTCTTGGTATCTCACCCAACTATTAGACTCTACTACTTGCTGGCTGGTTGCTCTATTGTTTTCGACAATATCCTGGGATATAAATTGTTCTACAACCTGACCTAATAAAATTTGAGCTACTTTGCAGAGGTAGTTTTTGAAACCAATCTTTTTAATCTGGTTCTGACCCCAGGAGATCTCTTCTTAGCTGTCCCTTTCCCTGGTGAACAAGATGGTCTACAGTCTATTTTATTGCTCATAGAGCTACTAGACTCCTTTTAATGGCTTATCACCAAAATCTCCATTGTTTTCCAAAGCACCTTTAGTATGGAGCTCCCCCCACCATTCTCTTCCTAATAAAGACAGTTCCTCCAGGGAGAGATTCAGAACTCTAGTCTTATGCCCAGCATCTCCCTTTGGGCAAAATCTCTGAGTCTCACTGCTCTGGAGCTTATAGTGATAACAGTGGTCCATTTCTCCTGGTGTGACACCCCTAATCAGGGCTCTGGGAAGGGATGGTAGCTTCAGTTCTTCTTGGTTTGCCTCCCCTGATATGGAATCTCTGGTGTATGTGTTGGCTGGGCCAAGGGCAATGAGGGCTCCTGTGTTTTTATCCTGCTGCACCAAGAGTAGAGCCTCCACCCTAGGGGTGGGAGCTGGATGAAGGAAGAGAGCCCCTAACTCCTTGGCTACAGTCACCTGGAAATTACTCTCTACAAAACAGAACTAGAGGAGATGAGAAATACTGGTGGCCTGCCCTTCCCAGGAAGGTATTATATCCCTTGCTTAGGAGCCAATGGGAGAGGGAAACCCATATTTTTGGCCATATTTTTCTGTAGTAGAGCTTCCATGTTGAGCTGGCAGGGGTCATGGAGGGAAAGCAGATCATGGCTCTACTGTGGCACTCTCACTGTTCTTATCAAGATTTAGTAGATTTTCTTGATTAAATGTTTCTTTACTTGCTATCCACTTTTAGGATAATTTTTAGAGACCTTAAATGTTTATTTTATTTTTAAAAAAATTGACATGGCTGGGCGCGGTGGCTCATGCTTGTAATCCTAGCACTCTGGGAGGCTGAGACTGGCGGATCGTTGAGCTCAGGAGTTTGAGACCAGCCTGAGCAAGAGCGAGACCCCGTCTCTACTAAAAATATACATATATATATGTATATATATATACACACACACAGAAAGAAATTAGTTGAACAACTAAAATATATATAGAAAAAATTAACCGGGCATGGTGGCACATGCCTGTAGTCCCAGCTACTCGGGAGGCTGAGGTGGGAGAATCACTTGAGCCCAGGAGTTTGAGGTTGCTGTGAGCTAGGCTGACGCCACGGCACTCTAGCCCCGGCAACAGAATGAGACCCTGTCTCAAAAAAAAAAAAAAAAAAAAAAAAAAATTGTCACCACTTTTGGTTGTTTTAGCAGGGAGTACATCCACAGAGCTCCTCAAATCACCATTCCAGAAGAAGACTTCTCCTATAGTGTTAGTTTTAATTTTTATTTCCTTAATGATTGATGATGATAAATACTTTTACAAAGGTTTATTCATGTCTTATGCTCTTTTTTGGTTTTGAGTTGTTTGATTTTTTTTAAAGTTATTAATTAGTAGGAGTTCTTTAAAGAGTGTGCAAATGTGTACAGTATTGAATATCTGTATTACAATATTTTCTTCCAGTCTGTGGCTTGCTTTTTACTCTCTAAATGGTGAATTTTAATCAACAGAGGCTCTTAATTTAATGAAGTCCTATTATAAGTCTTTTTCTTTAATGGTTAAGGCTTTTGTTATCCTGTTTAAGAAATCTTGGTCTTTCCAAAGATTATGAAAATATTCTTCTATGTTTTCTACTGGAAGCTTTTTACTTTTAAAATTTAGTTCTCTGTTCCATCTTGAATTTTTCTTTGTATATAGTATAAAGCAGGATGCATTTTACTCCCCATATGGGATCCAAAAGAATGAGTACCATTCATTAAAAAAGACATCCTTTTCCACTAAATTTCACCTTTGTTGTGAATCAAGTGATCACATGTGTGTGTATCTTTTTCTGTACTCTTTATTCTATTTTGTTGGTTTATATGTGTAGCCTTGAGCTCAGGCTACACTGTCATAATTACTCTTGCTTTATGGTAAATCTTGAAATCTCATAGTATAAGTCCTGCAGATTTGTTCTTCTTTAATGTTTCTTTGGCTCTTCTAGGGCCTTTTCACTTCCATGTAGATGCTTGCTTGTCAACACACACAGGTGCTCACACACACACACACACACACACGTGCATGCACGTGAGATTTTGATAAAACTAAATTGTCTTTATGAATCAATAAGGAGAATTTTGACATTTTAATAATATTGACTGGTCTGGTCCATGGACATGGTATATTTCTCTATTTACTTAGGTGCTCTTTAACTAGTCTCAGTAATACTTTGTAGTTTACAGTGCCTTGCACATGTTTTACTAAATTTATTTTTAGACTTGATCATTTTCATATTATTCTAAATAGTATTGTTTTTCATATTTTATTTTTAAATTGGTTACTTCTACAACACAGAAATATAACTCATTTTCATGAATTGACCTTGTAATCCAGCAGCCATGCTCAATTCAAATATTCATTCTAATTGTAGATTCTTTGGAATTTTCTATGCATATGATCATTTCAAATTTCATTTTCATCACTGTCATGAATATCCTCTTCAATTATTTCTCTCACAGTAGGCCTCAAATTTTTTGTACTCAATTAAAATATTGATTTTTTTTTTGTTGGTGTGTAATATCTTTGATGGTTAGACAAGCAAACTAAGATTCACCTGTGGTTCGCTGAAATAACTGGGAACTTTATTGCCATACCTAATTGAATCTAGGATATTACAATATTAGTGACAAAAGGTAAGAGTGACTCAGACAAAAGTTTATGCACTTCAACCTGAAACTTCTTGCTTACATCAAAGCTTAAGATATTTCTTTTCTGACTTGGGTGTCTTGATTTGCATATTATCTTATCTAAATTACTTCTTGTAAAGTTTGTCTTTAGTTACAGATTTATCTACCAATTTATTGGTAGAAAAATTTATATTTCTCTTTTCACTCTATTCCTCTTTTCCTGAAATGCAAATACTAACTACTTCCTCATCTCTGTGTTAATAGAAATCTAATTTTTTAATCATTTCCATAGTGACGTAATCCATTATTGTCACTAAAGCTTTTCCTTATCTAGGCCAAAGAATTTAATTCGTTTTAGTTCCTTAAGATAATGATTATATTCTCGTAGCTTGGTAGCTTTGTATGCAAACTCTCCTAGCATCTTGTTGGAGGAAAGATTTTATAATACGCTTTATCAGCAAAATTCAGATAACATCATTTTCACAGTAGACTTTGGCTCAGTTATAGTTTGGAATACCAGCTTAGTTACTCCACAATTACTTTCCACTGAGCTAGAGTAAAGATCAAATACCATACTTGCTCTGTGCCTTGTGTTAGGTCAGTGTACTTTTTAATAGATTTGACAAAAGATGTCATCCCAGAACCAGTTAAATGTTCTTCATAAATTCAAGGGTATACTCTTTTCCACTATGTCTTCAAAAGAACTTCTAAATTCTCTGGATTCTTTTGAAGCAAGAGAAGATGATGTGTTTCTGGTTTCCTATCCAAAATCTGGTAAGTTTGTTTTAATGCATTTTAAAAAATAGAGAAATGCAATAATAATAAGACAAAATATTCATTTTTGTGAAACATTTATTTTTCAAAATTTTCCTACAGCTAATTCTAATTAAAAATTTTGATATTAGAGAGCTAAAATATGTGCCTTGTAGAGAATTTAATTGGAAAATTTATAGCTTCACTGTGCTTTTGTTTCTATTTTATTCATGAAGACATATATAGATGTTGATATATACAATAAGCATAATATCTGTAACATTATAAAATTCTCATCATAATAAAATTCTCATTTGCACCAGACATAATGATAACTAAATAATGTTTGTTCAGTTTATTTACTTAATGATTGATTTATATGTAAATAATATATTTTTCTTCTAGGCTTAATAAGAACTATAAATATTTTTATTGTTAAAGGGATTTTACTTCAAAGTTTGTTCTCACATATAGGTATACATACATGAAGAGGTAACTATTATGAATAATATCATTCTGTAGATAATCAAAATAATATCATTCTGTAGATAACCAAAAATAACCGATATTTTTGGATTTGAGAGGTGGGCATGGTATACCATATTCAGTTGCTTGTTGCTATTTCTAGAATAGTGGCTATGCAGGGATGGGCATGCACCTATTGGAATGAGTTCAGCAACCAAGAGCTGGAGCTCCCTTAGAGTTGCATGTGCATTGTCAGAAGCCTAAGAGGTCTTTGCAGGAAAGACCCAGAGTTCACACAGGGCCAGATCCTCCAGGCTTTCTGAGAATAAATATAAACCACACACATATCTGTATTTATACATATATTTATATACATATATAAATATATATATTTGTATTTATACATACATATATACATATCTTCATTTATACATATATTTATATACATATATGTATATTTGTATTTATACATACATATATACACATATACACATGTGTATATATATATACACACACATCTGTATTTATACATATATTGATATACATATATAAATATATACTTTTATATATATATACATATATATAAAAATATTATTTGTCCCTAGCATACTTCAGGGCAAAGTTGAAATGCAATAGGTTGCTCTGTGAATAAATATATCTTATCTTAAATTGATAGTTAGAAAGTAATTTGCTAGGTGCTTTGGCTCACACCTGTAATCCTAGCACTCTGGGAGGCCCAGGCGGGGAGATAGCTTGAGGTCAGAAGTTCAAGACCAACCTGAGCATGGACAAGATCCGTCTCTACTAAAATAGAAAAAGTTAGCCAGTTGTGGTGGCACATGCCTGTAGTCCCAGCTACTCGGAAGGCTGAGGCCGGAGGATTGCTTGCAACCAGGAGTTTGAGGTTGCAGTGAGCTAGGCTGATGTCATAGCACTCTAGCCAGGGCAACAGAGTGAGACTCTGTCTCAAAAAAAAAAAAAAAGAAAGAAAGAAAGAAAGTAATTTATGATACTTTAAATGTTCAAGAGCAGTTGGCTAACTTATACTATATATATACAACCATTCATAGGCTTCCACTGCATATATTGCTGTCTGTAATTTGACATCTGCCATCTAAAGCACCACATGCCAAGAGGTCCCCTTCATGGGCACAAAGCCTTGGATATTCTCTCTTCTTCATTGAAATAAATCAATATGGTTTGCTAAAGTAATACAACTTTCACTACTATATGAGTCACATTTGTATGAATAATGTAATTACAAATATTTAAGACTTATTAACATTGTAATTTAAAATGGTCTTAATGTTAAAATATAATGCAAATGAGAGTACTGTTTAAACTCTAAATACTCATTCAACCATACATTTGTTAATATTTTATCTCATTGAAATTACAACGGGATAAATGAAGACAAGGCCTGATTTAAAATTTTGAAGGGCATTGCTTTCAAATTAGCAAAAGACCCCTCCCCTTCCTACACACTTCTACTTCTCTGCTCCAATTTACTATTGTCTACAACCGCACCCCCAGCCCCCAGGCCACAGACTAGTACTGGACCTCGCCTGTTACAAACCGGGCCATAGAGCTCCGCTTCCCCCCCTTCTCCCCACCCCCAACCTGTGGAAAAATTGTCTTCCATGAAACTTAGGAAGTGGCCACAAGCAGCCAGTGAAGCTTCATCTCTATTTACAGCCGCTCTCCATCACTAGCATCACCACCTGGGCTCCACCTCCTCCCCTGCCCCCGAAAAAGTGTCTTCCATGAAAGTGGTCCCAGGTGCCAAAATGGCTGGGGACTGCTGGTACTGGTGCATATCCACCATTTGCTTCATGTAAACGTAAAGTTGTTTTCCTTCCATGGTAGCAGGCTTGATGATGTTTCAAAACAGCATACATTTATTGTTCAAATGATTTTGCATAACTACTACATATCTGCACATAAACAAAAACAAGATTCAGTGTTTATCTTCAAGGGGGACATGAGGAGATAGACAGGAACAGGAGCAGTGGCAGCTATCTCTGGTGTGGTGGGGGCTCCAACAGAGGGAGGAGCTGGGTGAAGTGTGGGGAGACAGAGGGGCATGAGCAACTCTGCAGGGGATGGGGACTTAGGAGACACTTTATGCAAGAGGAAGATGCATGAGTTTGCACGACCAGGAGAAACCCTACATGGAAAGATCTGTGTGAATTTGTGACTTGCAGAAGGGTCCAGGGATGAGTCGTAGCACAGAAGAGTATTTCAAGCTGTGAAAACAGCATACTCCTTCAGGCTCTTGAAAATATGATTCTACCTATAAAACGAACTAGCACCTCAAGTGTTTCAACAGGTTTCAATGGGTGTCAGGAGGTAATAATGACTATTTATAATAAAGTTAATATGTTCACTTCTTTTATAATATGCTAATTTCTATATTCATTTCACCAAGAGTGACATTTAATTAAAATTGCATTTTATTTTACTTTTGCGTGAAGGCACTCACTGGGTTGCAGAAGTCATTGGAAACATCCCCAACACTAAAATTACTGTAACATCTCCTATTGAATATGGAGACATTTCCAAATTTGAAGAGCTAAAAACGTATTCTAAGAGAAGAGTAATTCCAACGCATTTAAACTACGACATGCTACCCAGGAATATTAAGCAAAAGCAATGCAAGGTAAGTTCTATGGTAGAGGGCAGAGGCTCGGGAGTCTGACAGCAATGGGCTTTGATTCTTGCTGTGCCACATGGCTTGAAAGTGGCGGAGCAAATGCTGCTTATATTAATTATTTTGTCTATCAAAGTTGCAGGGGACTATATAGAAAAATAAAAAGAAATAAACTGCAATATAAAACGCTCAAGAATAATTACTGCAAGCCATTTTTAAAGTGCATATGTTATTATGTTAAAAATGAATTGCAATTTAAAAGAATATTTTCTATTTTCAAATATTTCATATTCAAATTTATTTGTTCATGGAGAAATGCTTATGGGGTAAGAGTAAGTAGAAACGATGTTTTTAAATCCATATACACTGAGTAATTTCGATGTAGTTAAAATATACATGCACATGCATAAAAACAGACTAGATGTAAATATATCAACATGCCAAGTGATTTTCTACAGTATGCCATTAGGGCTGAGTTTTATTTTCTTTAGAGATGGATGTATGAGGAGTATTTTAAAATTCTATTTCGATCAGGAATAAAAAAAAGAGAATATTTGAATAGCAAAGGCAAGATACAGGTGACAGCTGTAACGAGCCCAGTAATGAAGGCTCTTCAGACAATGTCAGCCATATTCTAAACATAAAAACAAAACAGCCTACCAGTGAAACGTGCATGAGTGAGAGCAGATCTTCTGTGATTGCGACTGTGTGACCACCATGCCTCTGTGCACCCCGTCTACTCTTCTGCCCGGGTGAAAGTAAACACAGTCAACCAGAGAGGCAAAATGTCATAGAGTTTTGCCTTCATCCCCAGCAAATCTGTCAGAACAGGGGAAGGTGTGTTAACTGGAAGCGCTTTGGCTCAACCAATCATTTTCATCTCAAACAGACTGTTTCTAAGACAGAGAGGGAGGGAGGGAGGAAGGAAAGCAGGGAGGGGAAGGGGGAGAGAGAGAAAGAGAGAGAGAAAGCCACTGAAACAGAGAGAGACAGAGAGAAACAGAGATAGAGACGATCAGAGAGAGAAGAGACGGGGGAGAAAGAAGAGAAAGAACGATTTGGGAAGAAAAGGAGCCCAGCAAGCACGATAATCCTTACTCAGGGTAATGCAAAGAGACTGAGAACAAATAGCTACTAAATATTAAGCTCTATGTTTTATATGCATAATAACAATGGCAAGTGTGGGCATTTCTCCTTTGATAAATGAAGAAAGGTTAGGGTGCCTCTCATTATCATGCTGAGGGTACGGCCTTAAGGTCCAGCACTGTCGACATGCCCCTGCTGGGGACTGAGCCTCTCCACCTGCCCCTGTCCTCTGCGGCTGCGGCTAGCTCAGCCCCTGAGCTGGACAAGCCTTTCTTGCTCCAGCAGGGCCTGTCAGACAGAAGTTCCTTCCCCAGTCTTTCCCTACCACCTCGCAACCCCACTTGGCCTATATTCTCTTCCTAATTCTCGTTTTGCCTTTTTTATGTTTCTAAACTCTGTGATGTGAAATTTATGCTTTCCAGCTCATTTCATGATGTTTTGTTTAATATTTGATCCCCCCCCCCCAAAGTACTGTTCTGCCTTCTCTGCCTCTCCCCCACCCCCTCCAGTTTCTTAGAACAGTTTCTTTGGCGAAATAGGCATTCATGGGTTGCATTGTCTTGCCCAGTAGATAATAGAGACATGTCACTTTGGGGGTTCTCCAAAGGCCCTAAGAAACTCTTTTCTACGCCAAAACAGAGACATCCAACTGAATGGCTGAGGCTTAAAATTCTGCCATGTTATCCCTTTTTGGTAAGGCAGTGGATGTTTAAAGCTCTGCTCTCTGAGCCCTGGACTCTGGGAATCCACTCAGAAAGCCCAGAGGGGTCAGAGAAAGCCCGATATGTGTTGGGTTCTTCCACAGTTCTCTGTCGGGATAAAGAGAGGACGGGGTGGTGGCAGGAGTGGTGGGAAAGGTGACTTCTGTTCTGTATGCAGTGACCTTTACACATCTCTCAAGGAAAGAAGAACAGGCGTGGTTCATGGAGAACACACAGTGCCTGGACTATGAACATGATACAGAAAGAGAGTAGTCAGAGTGACTAAGCAAATATTTTCTTACAAGTACAATTAATTTTTTAACCCGACTATCAATTAAACAGCAGGTAGAACATCTGGTACTCATGCAATGGTGACCATGATGGCAAATACACCTATCATACCCAGCTGCTCACACTGGTTTCTTGTGCTTTCTTATACGCATGTGCCCACTGCCCTCTGCACTTCCCCCATTATAATACAGCTCTCACAGCTAATCGACCTCCTTCACCTGACTGTAAATTTTGAGAGGGCTGGGACCATTTCGTCATTCTAGTCCTTGGACCTGGAACACTGCAACCTGCCTGGCATGCAGGAGATACTAAATACATATTTATTGAATTGAATTGTCTCAATTGCACTTGCAGTGTTCATAGAAATTGAGAGCATATCTCAGATTCCCTGCTCCTTTGGGGATTAAACTGTAGAAAAAGGAAATGCCAAAACAGTAGTCTTCCTATAAATAAGAATAGATGACCCGGTGCTGCGTACACTCGTGCCTGTGATCCCAGCACTTTGGGAGGCCAAGGTAGTTTGCCCTCGCTTGAGGCCAGGAGTTCAAGACCAGCTTGGGCAACATAAGGAGACCCCCATCTCTACAAAAAATTAAAAAATTATCTGGGCACACTGGTGTATGCCTGTAGTCCCAGCTACTCAGGAGGCTGAGGCAGGGGGATCACTTGAGCCCAGGAGTTTGGGGTTATTACAGTGAGCTATGATTGTGCCACTGCGCTCCAGCCTGGGGGACAGAGCATGACCCTGGCTCTAAGAAAAAAAAAAAAAAAAGAAAGAATAGACAATTTATAAGAAATCTTATTGTATGTAAATCAGTTTTATAATATATACATATTAAAAAAGTAATTTTGTCCTATGGATAGTAGGGTTTTCTTCATGGCTGCCCTAAAAGATAGGACCAAAGTTAGTGCATCAATTTAAAAAGTGTGGTTGTGGGACTAGCAGCAAAACGTCACCGGACGCTTGTTAGAAATGCAGGATGCCCAGCCAGGTCCTGGACATCCGGAATCAGAATCCGCATTTGATTCTCAAGTACATTAAGTTTTGAGAGACACTGGCCTAAGTCTGTGTTTAATCATCAGATGAAGCTGCCAAAATAATTGTGACTTACACCGGTAAGTTCAGCTGCTACTTTCTTTTAGGAAATGTTTTGTATTGGGGTAATTTCCATCCAAGAACAAATTCATTTTTTTTTAACAGATTATCTACATCGTCAGGAATCCAAAAGATGTAGCCGTTTCTCTGTTCCACTACTACAGAGATAACCCTAATCTCCCCTGCATCGACACATGGGCTGCATTTTTAGAGCTCTTCCTAAGAGGAGATGGTAAGTATAGAAATGATTTTCACTTGTAAAGTACAGTGAACTTTCTCACTGAAAATGAAAGCGTTTTCCAAAAATTTAAATGGATCTCAACGGCCTATTTTCCAAAGTGCATTGAATAGATTATTCTTTCGTTCCTTTTAAGCAAATTCTTTCTCACTTTGCTTCTTCATAGTCTTTCTTACCACCTGTGGGCAGTACCTATTACTGATTACTTATGGAGCTGGTTTTAATGTTTTCAAAACAGAGATTAATTCTGTACAAGCACCTTTTTCTTTTTTATGTATTATCAGTCTTTTCAGTGAAATAATTATGAACTGATTGAAGTGCAGAGATGTATAGCTAAAACCTGAACAGGTAGCCTGAAATATGTTTGCATATACCTGCCTGGAAAATAAAACAACACAAATCAACAAAAAATATACAAACACACCCACAGAGTTTCCGAAACAAACAAATAAACTAACTGTGAAATAACTGGTTTTCTAGAAACTAAACGAAGCATTTTATCTGGAAAACATCACAATGGAACATGATATCATTGAGCTGTGCAACATACATTGGTCCTGCCACTGTGCACAACCTTTGAATTTATTCCCCTTCCTTTCACTCAGTGGTGTCTGAAGCACTTAAAAAAGCCAAACTATTCTGAGTTCCCAAGCCTTTCATTAAATAAAAATAAATACGCAAAAATAAATAAATAAATAAATACGCCAAGACAATACAAAATTTAGAAGAGAAATAATTTAGAAATGTTGTGTGCCCAAAGAACCCTACCTCTTACTGGACTTAGAGTAGATCTTCTTAATTGCTAATTGTGCCTTTTTACCTGCAAATTGTTAAACTTTTACTTGCTCATTTTAGGAAAGTTACAGCAAGTGTAACTTTAACCTGAGGATGTTGGTAACTCACAGCAGTAGGTTTATACTTTGTTTTGCTCTATTCCCTTTAGAAGAGTATGCTATGCTCACACTATTTTAACTCCCTTTCTCATCTATTTTCCTCCTTGACTTTCCACTAATGGCACACATTTAGTGGAATCATAAGGTTTCAGGAATGGCAGATGCCTTAGAGTGTATCTGGTCAACACAGCCACCTGATGTTTGTGTCACCTTTACAACATCCCCCAGGGTTGTATGGGCTAAGCCTGAAAGTCTTAACTCTGAAAACAGATTCCCCACCCCTGCAAAGCATCTTGGAACTGCTGAGATGTTAAAAAAAAAAAATTCTTACCATTGACTCTGTGCTGCCCGTGTGATACAGACACTTGGCTAACTGCTATGCAAACACGGTCTCATTTTTTCCTCACTAGAACACCATGAAGTCGATGTTATTATTCTTATTTCACAGGTGAGGAAAATGCAAACCTTGGGAGGAAAATGCAAACCGTGTCCACAGATGTGTAACTAACAAGGACCAGAGTCAAGATTTAAATTTAGGTGACAGCTCCCAAATCTTTGCCCTCACCGCTGTGCCATAATTCATCCATCCAAAAAAAAAGTTTTCCGGATTATTAATTCCTCTTCCACGTGATAGGCTTCTAAATATTTGAAGATAGTTAGCATGCCTCACTCCACCTCAGTTCCATTTTTGGAGTAAGCAGAGTTTAAATACATAAATTAAAAAGAAACACAATAGATAGAGTCTGCTTTTCCTCAAGACAAGAAATGCTGTTTTTGTCTTCCGTCATCGCACGCTGTGGTTTACCACCGTCTCTCGTGGCTGCATGAGCTCATTTGGCCACATCTCTGTTGCTGTGCAGTTCCCAGCAGGCAGAGCGCACTGTAGATATGATGTGACCAGGGCAGTGGAGAGCAGGCCTAGCACTGCTCCTGTTTGTGAGATTATTTTTCTTTTTGAGACAGAGTCTCACTCTGTCACCCGGGCTAAAGTCCATGGCATCAGCCTAGCTCACAGCAACCTCAAACTCCTGGGTTCAAGCAATCCTCCTGCCTCAGCCTCCCAGGTAGCTGGGACTACAGGCACGCACCACTGTGCCTGGCTAATATTTTTTTTCTATTTTTAGTTGTTTGGCTAATTTCTTTCTATTTTTTTAGTAGAGACGGGGTCTCCCTCTTGCTCAGGCTGGTCTCGAACTCCTGAGCTCAAGCACTCCCAAAGTGTTAGGATTACAGGCGTGAGCCACCATACCTGGCCTGTTTGTGAGATTATTTTTCTGTGGCTGCAGCCACAGCAATGCCAGCCCAGGCCAAAACTTGGCACAGCTCACTGGAGTCATAGAGCATCTACCTTTAGTACCATCACATTCTCAGGAGCCATAGCACGATATCCAGCAGGGGCAGAGTGGAGCTCGAAAAGTATTCCAGGTGACTCTTTGATACCTTCTTAGGAGAATAAATAGATTTTTAATTGTAAAGGATCTTTCTTGTAAGTATTGTACAGCTGGGTGATCCATCCTAGGCAAACTTTCATCCCTGAATAGCTGAAGCTTTTAAAACAAATCTATCTAGGTGGGAGCAGTAGCTTCACTTTTCATTACTTACAAGATAGGGTTGTTTGCTTTCCTGGCAAGTGCGTATGTGCTATATACATGTGACTGTGTTTCGGGGATGTTCTTCAATGACTTTTTGAGGGGAGGGTTATTTATTTCTCTTGCAAATGAACTAGAAAGACCAGGCAATGGAGGCAGAAGACCTGCATCAAGCCCTGACTGTAACGCATTCCCTGTGTGACTTTGGACTAGCAGCTTAACCACTCTGTCTGCATTCCTAAAATAAAATAAGACTGATAAATGATCTACTTCATACATTAGTAAGATAAGATAAGAAATGGCTGAAATATGCTGTAGAAATTGTAGGGAGCAAGGCCCTTGGCCCCATAAGTGTTTGCTGAAAAGTCACTGACATGACGCAGATTGATTAATAGGAGACAAAGGCATCATAAAATTTATTTTGATGTGTATATGAGGGAGCTTTCAAAATGAAAACTCAGCTTCTCCATGAGGTATGGCAGTTTTCAAAGAACGGGGGCTTGGATTGTGGCCAAGCAGGTCTTGGTGACAAGAGAGGTTATGGAAGGGAGAAAGGAAGTTTGGCTAGCAGAGGGGGGATGTCATGCTGTTGAAACCTTACCGGTACCAGCCCTCAGAGGAAATAGATGGTGAATGTTTCTTTTCAGACCTTTCAAGAAATCAGTTAATCTTTCCTAGACTCGGTAAGTAAAGACCTGGCTGCATTAACGGAAATTCTGTACAGATGCAAATTTCCCCCCACAAAAGACAGCTTTGCAGCATTCCTTCTATCTGTGAGACCCATGGCAGCCATCTCAAAATATGTCAAAGAAATATATTCTGGGGTAAACTGTTCCTGATTTCCTTCAAAATCTACTCACTTGCTATTCTACTAGATACAGAAGACTTATAAATGGTTTCACACCAGGGTGAAAATGTTGCAAGTAGGTAGTTATCTAAAGAGATTATTTTACAACTGAGGCATCACGATGTCCTGTACCCGCCTTCAAATATAGTCATAGATAAGAATTATATAAGACAGTACAATAAAGAGACATAGATAGCTAGACAGTTATGTAATCATCCAATTTACCTTTCATATGTTATATAACTACGTGTTAGCTTTTCAAGTTAAACAATAACTGTAAGTTGCGTTGTAATAAAGTCCTGGTAGATTAACATCTCAATGAAACTAATACCTTAGCATTTTGCTTTTTCTTTTCCCCTATAGCTCCATCCCAAGTCTTATGTGAGTGCTCTGTATTTCCTAGGTTACTTCATCCCATAGAGTTTTGCTTTTCTGCGCAACTATTGTGTTTTCAGAGTGCTTTCTAAAAACTAGAAGCTAAGATGCTCATTATAATCCAATATCTGAGTGGGGCAGGAGGATTGAAGAAAGCAGGGAAGGTTTGAAACAGCTGATGGGAAGAATAGCATGTGTTAATGTAGAACAAATAGGTTTGTTAGGTGACCATGGTGTAAACGCAGAGTCGGATCAATTCTCCAGCAGTGGTCTGCAGCAACAGGAGAGAAGAAAAGACAGTGAAGTGTTTTGATTCAATACTGGGTGTTTATTTAAGAGATTGAAATAAGCAATAAAGAAGCAAGGAAGTTGAAGGTTTTGGCAAGAAAACTGTTGAGGGGATGAACAAGGGAAAGAAAGCGAAGATAGAAAACTACAAAAATTGCCAGAGCAGGGTATCGTAGAAGGTATTTATTAAAGTCACTCTAGCTGATGGTGCGACCTGAGATGACACAGCAGACTGTGATCTAAAATCAGAGTCTTCTACAGAAGAGGAAAGGCCAGAAGGTCAATGTATGCCTGAGATAAGGAAGGGAACAGTAGTATATTCAGATGATTCTCAAAGAAGCCTGGGCTTTATAGGAGGGAGAATTGTGGAAGTTTCTAGCAGCAGTGAGATTTCTGACTTACTCTTCAGGCCCATGACACATGGATTGGGCAAGAGTGAGCAACTTCTATTCAGGGTACTGGGGCAAACAGAAGGCTCCCTGAAAAAACAACTCACAATAAAGCAGAATAATGAAAGAAAAGCTCATTTATTCTAATGTATATACATGGGAGCCTTCAGAATGAAAACTCAACTCCCCAATGGAATTCAGAAGCTTACATGCCTTTGTGATAAAATGGGTTGTGTGGGGGGAAAAGAATTCTATGGAGGGGCAATAAAGAATTGCTAAAGAGGATGAATGGGGCCAGTGCAGTGGCTCATGCCTGTAATCCTAGCACTCTGGAAGGCCGAGGCAGGAGGATCGCTTGAGCTCAGGAGTTCAAGGCCAGCCTGAGCAAGAGCGAGATCCCATCTCTACTAAAATAGAAAAAATTAGCCAGTCAACTAAAACTAGAAACAAAAAATTAGCTGGGCATGGTGGCTCTCGATTGTAGTCCCAGCTACTTGGGAGGCTGAGGCAGGAGGATCGCTTGAGCTCAGGAGTTTGAGGTTGCTGTGAGCTAGGCTGATGCCATAGCACTCACTCTAGCCCTAGCAACAAAGCAAGACTCTGTCTCAAAAACAATAAATAAATAAAAATTAAAATTAAAGAAAAAGAGGATGAATGGAAGAAAAAAAGATTAACTATTAACCCTTAACCCTTCACCCTTAACCATTAACCCTTTGGAATTTAAATGAGATGAAGAAAGGGAACATTATCTTTTTAAACAGTCTGTTCATATGTGGTCACATGCCTGGTCTTACAGGAAAGGGAAGCAAAGAACAATTGTTCTAGATGGGTCTGGATCCTTGATGGATAAAGAAACTTCAATGATTTGGGGAGAGTTGATGGTGGTGGTGGTGGGGCAGGGGGAGGGGGACAGGGGGGAGGTCAGAGAGATCTTGAGGCTTCTTCCGTGAGTCCGGTGTATTAAAATAAAATGCCATATTTTGGCATAAAAATATTTCTAATTTCCTTTAAGGGACACTCAGGGAAGGAGTCGTTTTGGATAGCAGAGAAAGGGCAATCCAGGTGTTACAGAAAGCTCAGCACTTGTATCCGAGGCTGCATCAGAACAAGGACAAGCGTTTTGAGGAAAAGGAAAGAGAAGTTCATTAATTTGCTGGCAAATGAGGAGGATGGAGATTCTTGTCTTAAAGTACCACCATTCTAACTAGAAGCAGAAATACAGAGCTTTTAAAGGGAGGGTTTTCAGCTTCAGAATATTGCTGTTTAACTACAGTTGATAGTTCTGATCCATCCCATCTCCAGAGAAGACAATCTCCTGACCTCCACCTGGACAATTCCATTGAGCCATCTCCAGTGGTACAAAGAACAAAGGACACTCTCCTGCCCCTCTGATTACTGGCCTTGGGCAGGAATGTAGGTTTTGATTCCCAAAAAGAGTGGGGATAGTTTTAAAGAGACAATTTGTAAAACATGTTGCCCTTTTTCAAGCCGTCCCCTCTGTTACACAGGCATAGGTTAGCTAAGGCTAGGAGGTGCTGGGTTAATTCTGTAATTAACCAAAGAATGTGGAGAAAAGCATTTCTCAGAAAAGGAACCCTTCAAATGTCTATTTTAGAAGCTACATTTTCTTCAAAGCCACAGGTCTACAAATAACGGGACCATGAGGATTCTGATTTCAAAATTAACCAAAACTGTCATTTTAAAATTCTAACCCTTTAAAAAAAACTTTTCAAATATATTAACACACTTTCCTATTAATACATTTCCTAGTAAGGAAGGCACAGGCAGCCAACTTCTTTAAATTCTTTTGGCTGATTTAAGTCCTTTTGGAACAAGGTGGGGTATAAATTAATTAGTCAATAACAGAACAGTTGGCTCTCAAATTGCCATCAGGCTATGGCTCCAAAAGTTCATCCTTAAGTCTGTTTTGAGGCGTGTTGCAATACATTTGCTACTGAAACACCAAAACGGGAGATCAGTCTTCCCACTCCTCGGTTTTAATGTCTGGGAAAAGATCGGGCACTCTTAGAAGGTGAACTTCTTATTGCTGATATGGTAATTCGGGTAATTCTAAGATAAGGTATTGTGTAAGTCACTGAAACAGCCTAAGATGGCCAATAACTAAAGACTGTATCAGGACAGCTTTTCTAAGCAGCCGTTCTTATTACATAATAACCTTGTGGCTTCCTGGGGTAGAAAACGGGGCTGACTCTTTAATGAAACCGCAGTAGTCCAGGAAACTCCTGTTTTAAAAATACTTTATGGTTATTTTCTTGCCCTTTGTTTCTTCAAAAGCTGAAGCCATAAAAAAAAATTGTAGTTAGTTTGGAGTTAATTATATTTCAATTTATTCAAAGCTTTAATGTCCGAAATGTCTCCCACAATGTCTGGAAGACACTCGTGGCTTAATACATGTTTATTCAATGAATCAAAAGTCAGCAGATCTTTAGGAAATCACTAGTAGATTAGTTCTTTCATGTACGGGGCATTAGCTAGAATTGAACCTTTGGATAATAAGGATGCATGGATGATATACATGTAGTACTTTAAATTACTATGTCTTATGCTTTAGATTTTCAAGCTAGTTGACTGCTTGGGATGACAAGAAGTTGCTCACTTTTTATTCTTAATCATCCCTGCTGAGAGGTAACTTTTTATGATGCTATTTTACTTCTAAGCCCTGGAGGTTTCTTAAGACTGCCATTTAACAACAAGAAAGAGATGCAAAATCAACTACAGATAAATTCCTAAGACTGTATTTTTCAGCCTTGAAATAAGATAAGTGAATAGAAGCTTTTTTTAAAAAGAAGTTTATAAACTTTTTATGCTAAGAGCCTGTAATTGTGAAAAACATGTCACATTACAGGAAGAAAATGATAAATTCTCAGTGTTTCCCTATTTCTCCCAAGAGCCAAAGCAGTAATCAGAGCATAATTATTGGGAAACTGTGTATCTTTGTATTTCTGCTGCCATTTTTTCTGAATGATAAAAGAATAGTTACTGGAAATAGAAAAAAACACCAACAGGCTTATGAAAAGATATTGCTGTCCAGCTCCATATCACAACACCGTTTTTAGTTGGAAAAATAGTGGCTTTGAGCTTCTCTAAGGAAAATTTTCACTCCAGAGTCTATGCATGTGCCTTACTTTGACTTCTTCCCCAAAGTGGGAAGAACCCAGGGACACAAAGCCACAGTGTTTAATATTAATACAATTCACTTTTCTTCCAGTTGTGTATGGATCCTGGTTCGATCATGTTTTAAGCTGGGAAGAGCATAAAGATGATAAAAGTATTCTGATTATATCCTATGAAGAAATGAAAAAAGTAAGTCCTCCTTAATGTTTTGACAATCAGCATTTAAATTAAATTAAGTTAAAATAAGATATCAGTCAATAGATTCCGCTTTCAAGGTTTCAGGGTGTGAATTGGGGTTTTGATAAGAGTTTCACTTATTTTTTTATTTTCTTGCTGCTCAGGATCTTTCTAAAAGCATAAAGAAAATAACTACTTTCTTTGATATAAATGTGAGTGACAGTGAAATTAATAAGATTTCTTGGAAAACATCATTCAGCGAAATGAAAGGCAGTACAGCCAAAGAAAACTACAACCCAAATCACACCATCTGCGCCCTGACATCTAACAGGAACCTGGTCTTTAGGAAAGGTAAGCTAGAAAGCCAGGTGGTGCTTTGTCTGGGGCTCAAATCTGGAAGTAGTTCCACTTTGCCGTTTTTAACCTCTCATTTCATCTTCACATGTAGCCCATATCTTGCACAATGGATTACATATTGTCACCCCTTAGCGCAGGTTTATTAAATGAAATTCTTGAATTGCATTCTGTCCAGAGTTGAGATTTCCATGCCCAGTTAGGAACCAACTGAGAGAGAGAGAGATACAGGAGTCAAAAAGGTGGAAGCAATAAAGCTATTTGAAGCATGTGCCTCAGGTCTGCAGCCTAGTGTGTTGCTAATATTACCTTGAATAATATAAATATACCCACTTAGTCACAGCCAATTGAACGCAGTCCTCTTCCCCGCTGGGGGAGGACACTAGAGCCTGGCGGAGCATCCTACAGGACACCCGCTCTCTTTAGGAGACAGAAGGGAGCTGGGGAGTGTGGACAGTGCATGTCCCCAAACTCACCAACCAGAAAAATCACCCTCCAGGAGTAAGTAAGGGGCGAGGAGAGAAGCTGCGATTGTTATCTAAGGAAGTTTCTCTGCATGGAAACACACAAAGAGGGAAACAAACCTTTCCCACTAATTCCTAAGGTTTAACATAGAAGTAATTTGGGTATATCTGAATATAGAATTGTTCTGAAGGCCATGTGAATTTTTATCCAGATCTGGGAGAAAAATGTTTTAATATAACTTAACAAAGGCAAATTTTTCTGCATTGATATACTCAGGTTTCTTACCAGAAAACACATTTTTTCCCCCTTCTTTGGCCCAGCTGGACTTAATTTACCCCAAAGCAAATATTTCCCAATTTATAGTAGAACAGATATTGTCTTAACTTTGCAAATTATTATTTTCTCTTTTGGTGGCACATTTTTTTAGTTTCTACATAGCTGCAAAAGGGCCAGAGGGAGGTGAGAATTCAATTCAGCAAATATTTATTAATAACCTGTTACTTCTAGGAACTAAGATTCAAAAACTAAATAAAACACAGCTCTTTCCTTCAGAAGATCATAATCTAGACAGTAATACAAATGATACAGCTATACTAGTGTATGAGCAGATATGAATGAGAACGCAGGTAAGAGAGAGAGAGAATTTTCCCTACAAAGTAGAGCTGAAAGGGAGGCTTCTTGCACCAGTTAGCCAAGTTGTGAATGCAAAGGAAGAGTTCCAGAAGGAAATTAAAAGTGCTATTCCAGGGAACACATGAATGATAAGGAAGCGAAACAGCCTTCTTGCCGACATGGAGAAAGTTTGAGTGGTCTGGGTAGAAGATCAAACCAGCCACAACATTCCCTTACGCCCAATCCACAGCAAGGCCCCACTTTTTTTCAATTCTGTGAAGGCTGAGAGAGGTAAGGAAATGGGGAAGAAAAGATAATAGAGAACAGTAGAAGATGGTCTGTAATGGGGAGATAAAATGATGTATTACTTGCTCTAGTACATGTGGACCACAGGGATGAAGCCTGAGACCAGAAGAGGCAAATGATCATGGGGGCAAGATCCAGGGTGGGGGCTTGGAATTGTGTGCACATTGGAGGTGAGAAAGGCAGTCCTGAGGGCTTGACCCTGTGGCTAAAGCCAAGAAGGGTGATTTATGCAATCAGCAGAGGCTAAGGAACTATGTGAAGTATATATATCTTATCTCAATCACCAAACACCTTATAACTTGTATGTATGTTTACCTAACCTGGTTTTTATGTTTTCAATTATCTTATCAACTTTAAAAAATCAATGTCATTGCAATGAGACCAATTACCCATCCCTAGGCTATGTTATCAGCATAGCATCTGCTGGGGAGGTGTACGGGGAGGGAAATAAATGAAACATCATCCTGTCCACATTGTCTGCTTTCTGTTTTCATTAAGTTTGGGTGATCAACTTCTTTGCCTGCTATACTGACACCTATGAAATTTAAGTATTTTAAATCTGCCTTTATTTTTAAGAAATAACTTTTTAAACTACATAAAGTAATATACAACTATTACAGAAGAAGTTAGAAACAAGATATAAGCAAATAAAGAATAATCCCCTATCATCTTATATCCAAGAGATACCAAATGTTCACGTTTTATGATAAAGCTGGCAGATTTCTTTTGTGAATACAATACATTTAAATCGGTTCTTGTCTGATACATTTCCAATTTTTCCAGGCGCAGTGGGTGATTGGATAAACTACTTTACTTCAAAGCAGAAGAGAGTATTTGATGAACTATTCACACAAAGAATGAAAAACAGTGAACTGGCAAGACGCTTTGAGGATTACTCTAAATAGAAATGGGAAATGGAACTAGTTTTTATTTTATGCACTGCAGTGCTTGGGGAATACGTAAAAAAAAATTACCAATGTGAAAATCAGTTGGTTTTTTTGGTGAGAAACAGACACTTTATGAATGTGTCAAAGTGTCCTGTGTGAGAGGCTATTATATGCGGTGATAGCAGAGAATTTTTCACAAAAGGAAGTATAAAATTTTTGAATGGCTGAATTTTATATCTGTTTTCAGGATATTCAGTACAGCAAGGCAATTACTTCTATTCAGAAAGAGCGTATTACTCTAGGTGTTTTATAAGCTGCATTCATGTACAACAAAAGAGGTGAGGGGTTTTCTAAAATAACAAATGTCTGTCAAGAATTTATTTTCTGCCCATTTGGCTGATCGTGATCTCTAGACAAACATTTTTATTTCAACATTCCCCAGTGTCTGTGTAGAAATAGTCTCAAGTGTCATCACGATGACAAACATAATCTTACTAAGGTGGAAACCACTAAGAGGTAAATAATATCAAATAATCACATTCCGGTATGTTGATGAGAAAAATGAAAAGATACTCTCTCTCATTAACATTTTTTTTGGCATTCGATTTATTTTCTTTATCTTTGATCAAGTCAGTTAAATAACAAAATTTCTTATCTCTCAGTTCTGAAAGCATAATTTTCTTTGAAGTGTTTTTTTTGTTTTTTTTTTTTTTTGTTTTTTGTTTTTTTTTTTTTTTTTTTTTGAGACAGAGTCTCACTCTGTTGCCCAGGCTAGAGTGAGTGCCGTGGCGTCAGCCTAGCTCACAGCAACCTCAAACTCCTGAGCTCAAGCGATCCTCCTGTCTCAGCCTCCCGAGTAGCTGGGACTACAGGCATGCGCCACCATGCCCGGCTAATTTTTTCTATATATATTTTTAGCTGTCCATATAATTTCTTTCTATTTTTAGTAGAGGTGGGGTCTCGCTCTTGCTCAGGCTGGTCTCGAACTCCTGAGCTCAAACGATCCGCCCACCTCGGCCTCCCAGAGTGCTAGGATTACAGGCGTGAGCCACCGCGCCCGGCCTGAAGTGTTTATGATTATTTACAGTATTTTGAATATGTATGCATTGTCCCAGAAGCATTTCTAACATTAATCCAATCTCTGTAATTCTTTCTCTCTTATAATGAATATGTTTCTATAGCTTTAGCCTGGAGGACATTGTGATGAAATTTCAGTGAACTTATTTTAAGACTATTGATTATCTAAATGACAATCTATAAATTATGTCATATTGTTTACATTTGTCATAATACCAAACTCCAGGCTTAATGGGAAATCAAAATCGTATATTGTGTATGACTCTGAGCTCTGAACTTCAAGCAATACGTTGAGTTAGTTAATTTAAATACTTTGATTTTGTGCCTTAATGCATTGTGAACTTTATTTTTAGTAACAAATCTGTTGGAGTCTTTTGTATCAAGTTGATCACAACTTAGTAAGAAATTAGATCTTCATAAATCTTATATATGTATATCTTTGTTATAAATAAAATATACTCTTGCTGACTTCAAGCAATTCAGTTTTTTTCTTCAAAATTAATATTCATTCAGTTTTACTTAGACATCTCCCTTCCTCAAGGTTAGTGAATGGCAAATGCAATCAAGTGTGATGTTGAGAAACAAGTCTTCATCTTCACGCTGGAGCTAAAATCACACTGAGGCCTGAAGCCTTCATTGTCAAGTTGGAGCTAAAATCACACATGTTGGAGCTAAAGTCCCACCTGATGTTGGTGTTCAGGGCATGACGAAGCCATCACAGTAAGGAGATCTGATGAGGCTGGCAAGTGAAGAAAACAATGACTGTAGTGTTAGAGGAACCAAATCCCATGAGTCTGTATCATCTTTTCTCAACATTAAAATGATCATTGAAATTGAAAAGACTGAAATAGGACTCTATTTGATGACATTAGAGTATTTCAGATCTGTAAAGTACCTTAGGGATGTTATAATCCAACTTAGGGAATTGCTTAAGGTCAATAATCTACAGATCAAGCACCTTAACTCTCAGTTTATTATCAGTCAAAAATATTTTTGAGCACCTTTTGTGTGCCAGGTTCCGTTGTAGACTGCAGGGACACGTGATGAACTTGAAAGGGTCCCTGCTCTCAAGGTGCTTACATTCTAGAGGGGGTAGATATATAATTTTTTTAAAAAAGTAAACATAGGAGACATGCCAGCTACCAACGTGTGCTATAAAGAAGATCAAATAAGGCCAGGCATGGTGGCTCATGCCTGTAATCCTAGCACTCTGGGAGGCTGAGGCGGGTGGATCATTTGAGCTCAGGAGTTCGGCACCAGCCTGAGCAAGAGCGAGACACCGTCTCTACTAAAAATAGAAAGAAATTAGCTGGACAACTAAAAATATATATGGAAAAAATTAGCTGGGCATGGTGGCGCATGCCTGTAGTCCCAGCTACTCGGGAGGCTGAGGCAGGAGGATTGCTTGAGCCCAGGAGTTTGAGGTTGCTGTGAGCGAGGCTGATGCCATGGCACTCTAGCCCGGGCAACAGAGTGAGCCTCTGTCTCAAAAAAAAAAAAAAAAAAAAGGAGATCAAATAAGGTAATATAGTGGACAGTGACTGCAGAGCTGCCTTAGATGGGGTGTTTGGCTGAAGACCTGACACAGGGAAGTTCCAATGTGAATGATAAGTGGGGGATAGCTGGCTTGGAAGCATGGAAAAGAGTTTGGATTTCATTCTAGATGGATTATTTTCCACAGGGAAGTGAGACATTCTGATAGACACTTTCAAAAGATCACCCTGACTAGTAGATGGAGGATGGACCTGGGGGATCAAGGGAAGAGGTGCAGGGATAAGTGGCTAAGGCAAGGCTGTAGACAGGAGAAGAGGGGGGCTTGGACTATGATTGCAGCAGTGGAAATGGTGAGAAATGGACAGTTTCAGGATATAATACAGATACCGAGCTTGCTAACCTATAATAGAAATAAGAGAAAGGAATAGGTGATGAAGCCTAGATTTTGGCTAATCAACTGCATAATATCTGAGGGTGACATTTATTTAGATGTGAAGGCTTGCTAGCAGAATGATTTTGTGGGGTGGGGAGGGAGTGTGTGGATAAAAACTTGTGTTTGGGCCATGCTGTTTGAAGTGTCTATTAGACACCAGGTAGTTGGTTGGATAAGAATCTCTCTGCTGTGTTATTCTCTGGGGTACAGTGAGAGGTTGTGTTGGATTAGAAGGTTTCAGAACATTATGGAAATGAGGATCTGTATAATAATGATTAATGACCTGGGAATCTTGGACCTTTGATAGTGGCTGAGATAGTTTGGGATAGAAATCAAGATGGATTTATCCTGTGGGTCAGAGCATACTGTACATGTAGATACTGGCCATTGCTTGGCTTGCTTCCACTAACACAGTTTAATGATATCTATTAATAGCTATATAGATGTTGAAAATTATCCTTAGCCTTTCCTTTTTCATTTTCATAAAAGAGTTTTAATAACCAGTTTTAAAATCCCTTTCCTGGTTAATGTTTCTAGGATAAAAGTTTAGAAAAATTATTTTATTAAAGCTTATTCTGTACCCATGAGTTCAATACTACTAATGAACAACACCCAGGAGTTGCGTCTTGGTGCACACAAATATAGCACTATAAATTGTCAATGGTTCTTTCACTGAAGAGGCCAAAACACAACAAAAGAATATCCTTCAGTGGGCACTTTTCTTTTACCTGCTATAAATATCAGTTGCAGTCAGGTACCTAATGAGTGGGCATCTACATTTAGCGACAATGCGGCCTTCTCTAACTTTAACTCACACCCACTGGCTCTGCTTCTGGAGGGCAGAGCAGGGTTGGAGGATGTACAAAGAGACTCTGGTAAGTTCCTGCAAATCCTACTACTCATCCTTTGCCCGTGTCCTGGATCATTGCCCAGACAACGAAAGCAATCGCCAGCCAGGCCAGCCAGGTGGGCTAAGTCACTCCCTGCGATCCTGGAGCCTGGTGCAGGCTGGTGGCCCTGGGATCGTGCCCATGGGGGTCTTTCCCTTTTCAGAAGGGATCTCTCCCCCTGAACTCTGACCTACCACTTTGCTTTTTCACTTCCTTGGAGCTTATAGAGCAATTTAATATGCATTTCCTCATCCAAACCACCTCTCACTATTCCCCTATTGATTGATTTCTTCTGTCACTTATTTTTTACTTTTCTCCTCCTCCGTTTCTCCTCCCCCTGCCTCTTTGTAGTCAATGAGTAACTGCTAAAGCCTGATGATACTTCTAGGTTTCATTAGCCGGCACTTCCTCACTTCCAAGCATTCGTTTGTGTCTGAACATCACACCCCACAGTCGGTTTAACACCAGCTCTATGAAAACCCGCTCAGACAGTCCCCAGTCTTGGCTCCTGATATTTTCCCTTCCTTCCTCATTGACGCTCCGGTGATTCCTCACTTGTGTTTCACCATCCACACTTAACCATTGAAGCCTTGTATTATAAGGTAAATGTCCCTCTTCCATTCTAGTTTGTAAAGTTCTTAACGGAGTCCATGCTGTGTCCATTTCTGCATCCTCCACCACACCTAGCCTGGCACTGCACACATTATAGATGTTTAACAAATGTCGGTTGTGAATTGAGTTCATGGACCAGCTTAAATTCTACATCTTCTAGAAAACTTAGTTCCAATACTGCAACCCACATGGATCCTATTTTTGTATTCTCCTAGTACTTCACGTCTGCATTAGTCAATTCTTCTTTTTTTTAAACTAATCATATGTTCCCTTCCATTATTATCTAACTGTTTCACATTGCGTAAGTTTTTTCTTCCCCGTTTTATTGTAAACATGCAGAGTTATAAGGAGCCTCTTCAGGGACTGATGCAGTGCATTGCCCACAGAAATTGTTCAGTAAGTGTGTGTTGAGTGGAACAATAAATGAATCACACATGGTTTAAAGGATGAATGAACACATTCCTGTCTCTTTACCGACCGCTCAGCTTCCTGTACTGTGGGCACGAATGCTTAGAATGGTTAAATTCTTTGCTTTTCCTCCACTTTTCAGTTGAAACCAGTCACAATCAATGTACTATTGATTTTTGTTTTTTAATATCTCTTAATCCATTCTGAGTGTCATGAAAGACTTTACTGATCCTCCTTCAAACATAAAGGTAAGCCAAAATCAATTATAAATTATAAGACTTGTCTGTAGCTACCACCTATATGATAAATACATCTGGTGGAGAGGTCAATGTGGTTCACACAACATGTTTTAACCTTTTTTTTTTTTTGGTAATTTCTCCTTGTAATGTGTAAGACTATAAAATAAAATTATTCTTTGTCTTCAAGCAGCTCATTTAAACATTTATAAAATACCAATTAAAGTCAAGTAACTGAAAATTGGCATCAAAGAGGAATAATGTAGCATTTAAATAATGTTCACATTGGTTTTATTTACTTTTACTTTAGTTTAATAAAAGAATTGTTGGTCCTTTTCCTGCACAGGTGCAGACCTGAGTGGAATTTTCAGTCAGCAGAGGAGTAAGCAGGAAACTTCCCTTAGGGCTACTTTGGATGAAAAGCCACAAGACACATGAGTAAATAAGGTGTCATCAACCCACCTAGCCCCACAAGGAACCGAATAGGAAACTAATTACAGGCAAACACTGTGCCCCATTTAGATAAGGACAGTTTGGATTATCACCTTTCCAAAGTATGAGGCACATGATCTCAAGCTGTAACTAAACAGATTTGGGTAAATAGGTTTGAGGGTTTTTTGGTTCATTTGCAATATAATCATTAGTAATTTAACATCTTCCTGACTATTGCTATATATCTATGAGGTTTTACTAATCCTTAGTTGTTGAACGGCTGTATTATCATTATCCCTGAGATGAAAAGGAAATTCTCAAGCTGTAATTAATAACAGGAGTATAAAACTGAACCAATCTGTGTCTATGATAAATAAGTAGGTACATGTATTATTTCTAAAAATATGATCTTGTTCAATTCAAATCTGCTATTTCTTTCAATGGTTTATATTAATTTACAATGTCAAATTTGCTCTAATAGAGATGAGAAAATGTAGGTCTTTGGATGTTCTCAATTATTTATATTCTCTTTCATTTTGGGAAAATTTCTTATAATCTATATTTATTTATAATACAGGATCTGTATAAATGACAACTGAAGAGAGAGGCAGGCAGGCAAGGAAAGAACATCCTGCTGGCGACTAGCCAGGTTTTAGGGACAGGGCACACTTCTAATTAATTGGCCCAAAGGGAATTTTAGTGAAATTAGTGAGACCAGCTAGGTAGTATACAGCTGAGCTAGAAAATGATATGGAGAGGTTTATTTGCTCCAGACAGAAATATTTTAAAAGTACCAGGTAAATATACACATTAATAATGTTAATTTTTTCTAAAAAAAAAAGGCAGTTCAATAAATACCTAGCCAACTCAATAAATATCTCATTTCATTCTTCTTTTGCTCACACAAAGAAGGTCAACTATCCTGTTTAGTGAGAGTTCAGCTTCTGATTTCAACTGAGGTTATTAGGCTTCCATAGCCAGTAGAGTGAAGTAAAATTTCACCCCCGAGATTCATAAAACCTTGGTAGGAATCCCTTGAGCTCTCTACAAAATGCAAATAAAGCTGAGGCCCAAAAGGTAATGAGTCTACAGTGACAGGCCTTGTCACAGTGCTCTTTCTAGCATGCCAATCAAGCAAAGCGCCAAGCATGGCAGGAAGGATCATTTGTGTGTGAGTCGGCCTCGTTTGATACCTATACTGTTAGAGACAGTCATCTGTAGGCTCCAGTGAGCTCCTGGCCTCAATCATAGGTGTTGGCTCCTCCAAAGTTTTGTCTAGGCCCAGCTTTCTGCTATGAAATGTAAGATACGCAATGCAAAGGAAGGAAACTTGAGAGGTAATATTTATTTCTATAAAACAAGGCTGTACAAAAAGACCCCTGAGGGCCCACCCATCAGCTCAGCAGCTTCCCCACACCCTGAATCGCCCCCCTCAGGGTCACTACCTCTGAGAAATGGGGAGAATGGGTGTGGCTGCCGAGTGTCTGTGGAGGATGGAAGGAACAGGACACAGAGACGTGGGGTCATTTTCCCAGCCACGTCGCCTCCTATCTGCACTCTGACTTCTATCAGTGTTTCAGGCTTTCTGCTACGTGGGCATAAAAGGGTTTCATTTAGAAGAATTAACCCACTATTATTACAGATGACGGGGGAAGGACGGAGAGTCCTTTAGAATGGACTCCAGGTGCTGTACCAAAGCCTAAAATCACTGGCGAATAAGCCAGACAGTGCTGTCTCTTCACAGCTTCTATCCAGAAGTGGAGGGTGATGATTAAACAGGAAAAGTACAGACCTGAATGTCTGTGTGTGTGAGGGGGCAGGACTGGGATGCAAAATGGAGCCCTGAATTGGACTTGGGGGGCAGTGCTCCCTCACGCATGACGGACGCACCTAACAGACAACTGTTCTGGTGGGAGTGTGCCCGGGGTGCTCACGTGGCCAATCAGGTCTCATCTTTTGCAAAACACGTCCAAGTGGGTCAGGCGTGAGCAGAGAGAGACTGGCTGAAACTGATGGCCCCTGGACAGATGCATCCCTCTCAGTCTCTGACACATGGTTCAAGGCTGCCCCATCTTTGGATCCAGAAAACCAGCCATATTTAATGTTGTCTAGAAGGATCTTAGCCTAACTTTTTAAAAACAACTTCCTTGGCATTCTTTTCCCAGCTGTGCATTCTCATTCTTTAAGACAGAGTTCCTCAAAGTATGTTTTGCAAAATATCAGCATGGGAATCAATCACCTCTGTGGTACTTGTTAAAATTCCATTTAAGAATTATTGCTCAAGAGCAGTAGTTGTCAACTCTGGCTACACATGAGAATCTCAGGGAAAAAAATTTTTTAATACCAACTCTCTGGGCCCCACACCAAGATTCTGATGCAATTGGTCTGGGTTAGTTCCAGGCATCTGTGTGTGTGTTAAACGCTTCCCAGAGTGACTCGAGTAAGCAGTCAGGATTGACAAGCCCTGAGTTAGTGCAGGCCTCCACCCATGAACAGGTGTATGTCCAGAGAGGGTGGAAAGGATGAGGCCACCTGAGGCCTGCCGGTAGTCAGGAAGAAGTTCTCCGATGCACACAGGGTACCTACTGAACAGCGCATGGGATGGTTCCTGAGCCCGGATTCCACCCCTGCTATGCTTTCAGAGGGCCGTTCTCTCTCTCTCTCTCCTTCCTTCCCAGGAGAGGAGGCCTTCCCAATTTCACTCCTCTAACAAACGGATGCTCAAAATTCCATATGCCTTGAATTCCATCACCTGCTGGAAGTTTGCTAATACGCAGATTCCCAGACCTTATTCCAGAGGCTCTGACTCAGGAGTTCTGGGATGGGGCTGAAATATATATTTTAACAATTATTATATGAGATTTTGATGAAGGTGGTGGAAGGACCATACTTTGAGGAGACACTGCCTAGGCCTTTACGAAAGGTAAAATCTGCTACCCTTGGGAATGTTCTCTGTCTTGAATTCTGGATCTGCCACCTAGTGTCTGATGTTGGTTGTGTTATTAACCTCTCTGTGCCTCAATTTCCACATGTATAAAATGGAGAAAATAAAAGTGCTTTCTTTATAGAGGTTGTGAGGATTAAAAGAAGTCAAGACAAATAGAGGTCATTTTTATGGCCTGAATAACCAGGCGACAGGTCTGGGTAGCTTTGGGAATAGGTCTTTCTTTTTAGTTGATGCTAGTCCTCTAATAAAGCAGTAGTCCAACTGTATACACATCCTCACTCAATCTTAGCATTCCAACCACACTTCCCTACTCACTTAGGCCCACCCCAAATGTTGTTTGAAGAAACTTTACTTCCATCCATGTGATTTGTCATGAAGAAAGACTGAAAAATATCAAAATCTTACTTTACAAATAATTTCCTATAGTGGATATTAATATTCAGTATATGAGGGTTGAACAACAAAAATATGTCATCAAATCTCATTAGACTCTATTAGTTATTTCCAATCAGCTGGTGAAAACACCAGATTTTTAAAGCTAGATCTGTGATGACACCCAGTGGCCGAAATGTTAACCACCGAAATTTTTAAAAATACATTATTTTCCTCAGCATACAAATAATATTGCATCTACTTCATCTTTAAATTGAGCAATTCAATAACAAAGCATGAAATGGTCCTTCATTGGGAATGTCATCAATGAAATGTGAACAAACCAAAATTCTTTAGAACTATTTTTAGTAGAACTTTCCCAGCCAGTTCATGCAGACAAAAGCACCAGGTTATCAAAGGTGCCATAAAAAAACTTTTAGACTTGGAGAAGGTGACTTGTATCAGTGGTGTAGTAAACAAAAGACCAGACACAGGAGAGTATAACAGAGACTGTGAAGACTTCACAGTAATCACACATGGCCCTTTAAATAACTAGAAAATAATTAACATGCTTACTTTGGCAATTCAGGTAACAGTAATTGCATAATACCCATATCAAAATTGTATAGGGTTTTCTGTATATTCATTCACTTACTCATTCAAAAAAATATTTCCTGGTGTCCTGGGTTGAGAAGCAGACTGAGAGGGAGGTTAGTGCCCAGGGGGTTTGTCAAGGTGTGCTCTTGGGATCCCAACTGTAGAAGGCAAAGGAAGGAGGGAGGACTGGGGAGAGAGAAGAGGCCATGTAGTCTCAAGGAAGGCCTCAGCTGAGCTCTCAGAGAGCTCTGAAGCTGGCAGGGCCGCTCAGTGCTGTCTCTTATTGGGGTAAGAGGGCAGGGCTTTTATCTTTGTATCCGTCCAGTCCCTGGACGTGGGCTACCCCCAGAGAGGGAATAACAACCCTGGGTGAGGCAGTTCCAAAGAGGTCTGACAGCTGAGGCTTATTTGCCAACAACATTCCCAGCATTTGGGCAAATGAGTCCTCCAGCCTCAAGAATGATCTGTGTGGACCATCACAATAGCCACCACACTGCAGCAATATGGTGCCAACGAAACAGACAGGCTTTTTGATCTTTTATAACTTAGAGATACGCGTTAAACCAGTGAACAGTCAGATAAATACCTAGGGCTGGAAGGAAGAGTAGGCTTTAAGAGAATGGGCGGGGTGGGGGGAAGGAGGATGGCTAATGCCTGGCTCTCTGTGGGTTTCATAATCAGGGTGGAGTGCAGGGAGGATAGGAAGAGAACTATGACATTGCCACTGGGGAGTGTTTACCTTTTCGGTGGGCAGTGCGGAGTCCTTGTGAGTTTTTACAAAGGGAAAGAAAGCACAAAGTAGACAACTAAAATGATAATAGAATAGATTGAATTGGAAGGACATTGGGCATTTCAAAGTCAACACAGGGATTGAGCATTGTCTTTCAAAGATCACCCCCAGTTTGGTCCTTGTTTCTGGTCTTATTTCTCATCCTTACCTTCTAGATCCTTTTGGTCCTGTACACAACGACTTCTTCCATTCTCTGAACACCACATGTTAACACCATTTCTTTGATATTATCCTTTGACACTAATGAAATTTTCTGCGATCTTTCAGGCCCAGCTCAAATTTCATCTCCTTCTGAAAAGTTTTTCCTGCTTCAAGCCCTTTAAGGGTCTCTCTCTACCCTTATTTGCAGAATAAAGCAAAAATTTCTTAGTTTAACTTACAACCACCTGTATGATCTGGTCTCTGATTACTCACCTGTCCAGACTCATCTCATCCCATAGTGTTTGTTTGCCAGCCTAGGTGGTGAACTTGTGCTTTATTTATCTTTTTAATTTCAAGAAATATCATAGTGTCTTTGACATGCTAGATGCTTCATTGTTGAATTGAGAAAAAGTAAATCTTCACAAATAAAATTACTTTTGATAGCTCTTCTTTAAAGAATTATAGTTTAATAAAGAGTGTTTCCTTTCCAAGTTCACTGATGTACTAAGAAATTTAAGACTTCTGCACTATAATTTTGTAGCCAATCATCCCAAGAGCCCTAAAATGCCCACATTTACCGTAAATATGGTATATATTTCTTCTGTGTAAAATATTTCTTCCAAGTACAATATCTGTACATTTGCAAGTGAAGAATTAGAAGGGATAATAGAGGTAGTCTATTATGAGCTCCTCAATTTATAGTCAAATAAACTAGTTTGGGAGTGTTAAATGACTGAAAAATGTCACTTATCTAGTTCGTGACAAAGTCAAAGCTAGAATCCAAGTGTATTTAATGCCAATAATAATAATCAACATTTAGAGACTCTATGTAAGCCAAGTTACTCCTCTAAGCATGCTACTTATATTATCTCATTTAATCTTCACAATCCTATGAGGTGATTCTATTATTATTTTCAATCAGAGTAAGGAAACTGAGGCATAGAAAGGTTGGCTGAACTTGTCCAAAGTGCAAAATGCATAACAATTATAATCAACACCCTCAAATAGATCTCTCTTTTTCCAGCTTCTTACATTTCCGAACCCAGACACATCAACATACATGACACATAAAAAACAGAACTACTTCCATTAGGAAGTAGATAATATTTTCTGACTCCTTAATCCGAGATGGATGGTCATCAACTAGACTGACTTTGATCTGTAGAACCGAGGCTGAAGTAACATTGTGTGACTTCTGGGGAAGCCCTCCAAACGTGTTGCCGTATCCAGTCTTCCCTTCTTGCTGCTCGGAGACTTCCGTGTTACCAAGCCTAGGCTAGTCTCTTTCAAGCTGCAAGACCGCAAGAAGAGAAAGGCCCAGAAAACAGCTGGTGTGTGAGTGAAACTCACCTGGACCATTCAGCCATTCCAGCCACCAGCTGACTGCAACCACAAGCAATAGTAAGACCGGAAGAACAGCCCTGCTGACCTCAGCCCAAATTGCTGACCAATAGAGTTATAAAAAAAGTAATGGTTATTGTTTTAAGCAAACATGTGTTGAAGTGATTGTTACATAGCAATAGATAACTGATAGAGTGTATGATATTATTGTTTGATTAGTGTTAGCATGATGTTTCTTTTTCCATCTCTTTTAACTTTTTGGTGTCTTTATATTTAAAATAGGTTTGTGATAGACAGCATTCAGTTGGGGCTAGGTTTTTTTTAGTCCAATCTGACAATCTCTGGTGGGTTTCAACCATTCACATTTAAAGTGGTTATTTATGTAGTTGGATTATAATTTACCATCTTTGTTCTTTCTCCCCCTCTTTTTTCTGGGTTTAATCAAGCACTTTGTATAGTTCCATCTTACTTCTTCGCTTGGTGTATCATTTATGTTTCTTTTTTAAAAACATCTTTAGTGATTGCCCTAGGGTTTACAATATATATATACATTTTCAAATACTCTGAGTGCAACTTCAAGTAATATTACACAGCTGCACTTTTTATAAGAGTACAGTCCCAGTTCATCCCTCCCATCCCTGTGACATTGCTGTCAATCATTTCACTTGTCCTTATGCTGTCGTCACTCTCTGCCTTGTTGCTATTAATAAACAATTATCATTTAGATCAATTAAGGACAAGAAAAAAATAAATGATGTTATTTTTCCTCATTTATTCCTTTTCTAATGCTTTTTTTGAAAGATCTAAATTTTTGACCTATATCATTTTTCTTCTCTCTGAAGAACTTTAATATGTTTTGCAGAGCAGGTCTGCTAGCAACAAAATCCCTCAGATTTGTCTGAAAAAGTATTTTTTTTTTTTTTTTTTTGCTTTTGAAGAAAAAATTTTGCTGGATGTAGAAATGTAAATTGCCAGTTTTCTTTTCAGCCTTTCAAAGATTTCACGCCATGCTTCTTGCTTGCATAGTTTCTGAAACCAAGTCTGTTATAATTTGTATCCTTATTCCTCTATGTTTTTTTTTCCTTCTGGCTTCTTTTAAGATTTTTTCTTTGTCCTTGATTTGCTGCAGTTTGAATATGATAGGCCTGGTTGTAGGACTTTGTTTTTAATCCTTTGAGATTTGGCGTGAGCTTCCTGAACCTGTGGTTTGGTGTCTGTCATGAATTTTGGGAAGTTCTTGGTCATTATTACTTTAAATATTTCTTCTCTCCTGTTATCTTTCTTACCCTTCTGATAGTTCTTTCCACATATGTTACAGCTTTCAATGTTTTTCCACAGTTCTTGGATACTCTGTTCTGTTTTTTCATTTTTTTTCCCTCTCTGTGTTCAGTTTGGGAATTTTTTAAATCCACCAACATTCTAGTTTACCGATTTGTCTCAAATCTACTGATGAACCCATTGAAGACATTCTTCATTTCAGTTACTATGTCTCTGATTCCTAGCACTTCCTTTTGATTTTTTTTATAGTTTCCATCACTATTGACATTATCTATCTGGTGTTGCATGTTGTGTACTTTTTTTCATTACATGCCTTTACATATCAATCATAGCAATGTTTTAAATTGCCTGATACCAACATCTGTGTCATACCTCAGTCTGGATCTGATGACTGTTTTCTCTTCAGACTCTGCTTTTGGTATGTCTTATACTTTGTTTTTGTTCTTGGAAACTATTAAATAGATACGCTTGAATGAGTAATAGGTACTAAGACAAATAGGTCTTTGATGTGAAGATTTATATTAATCTTGCTGGGAGTTAGACTGTATTTAATCTCTTATAGCTATAGATATAGGAGATTTCAAATTCCTCCAATGTCTTTGTTTTTGGCTTTGGGACTTCCTTTTGTATTTTTTCTTAGAAAAAGTCTGTCTTGCAGCCTTTTTTTTTTGTTGTTGTTGAAAACCATGTTATTATACTGGATACTTGTTATGGTTCAGGGTGTGGGAGAGAGGGAGCATTCTAAAATCTTCTAAGTCTTGGTCTTCCAGTGGGCTTGTGTCTTGAGAGTATGACCTTCACAAGTGTTTCCCTTCCGCCCCCAGGGGTATAGCTTTCTTCCCACTGTTCCCTATTGCATTCCCAGTCTACTTCCTTGGTGCCCTCTCTCCTGTTGACTATGGATGTTTTCGCCCTTAGATGAACCAGGGAAGTGGGCTGAAGTTGAGCAGAGTTCCTTTCTCCTAGCTGGGGTAAGTTTTCAGTATTGCCCTCTGGGGAGAAATCCTTCCTACTGGGGAATAGGCCTTTGTTAGGGAGAAGAATCTGACAGGGTTTCACAATGACTGTTCTTTCCCTGCCTCCAGCCAGGGCCTTGGGAGATTTCCCTGGAACCCTTATAAGCTCCCTGTGAGAACCTGTTGGTATTCCTGGAGGGGAAGTGTTTTCATCCCCCCACCCCAACCCACCTCCCATGAGAGTAACCTCCAGGAGTTTCTCGCTCTCCTGGTCCACACTTAGGCTCCAGCAATTCATCAAAATTTCTAGCTAAGTGTTTCTGTCAGTTTAGGGTATCTTGAGGTAAGCAAGCATCAGGTGCCTTATGTCTGTGCATGTGCCTGTCTCTCCAGAGTAGGTAGCTGTTTGTCCTGTGACCTCAGTTCTCTGGTAGGTCCAAGTCATTGATTTTCAGTTTGTCCAGTTTTTCTTTTTGTAACGATAGGACCGGAAACTTCTAACTTCTAAATTCCTTACATATTGTAGCTGAACATAAGATATTTTCTTAAGTTTCCCTGCTGCTGGGAACACAGGAAGTAGTTTTAACAGTGAGAACTGAATTGTCTCCTTGTGCTTGGGTTTGGGTCATTGAAATTAAACAAGGACTCCAATATAATTTATACTCACACACAGTAATCAATTTGGGTGGCAGTTTAGCAGAAGTTTTAGAGGAATGAATCATTCCTGCTGATGAAGGTGGGGCTTGAGAAGAACAGGCTATGACTGGGGTGGAGTGACCCACAGTACTCAGCAGGAACTCTGGCTGAGTATATTAGGTTGCGTCCAGACTACAGTGTTTGGTCTGAAGTACGTTGCCTTCTGTGGTCAGCATGGCGTCACTGAAAGATTTTGAAAAGGTTAATAGCAAACACGTGAACAATTTATCTAGTGATAGTATAGGATAAACCAAAAGGACACTGGCCCAGTAGTATCAAACTCAAGATTTGGTGTCTGAATACAGATAAAAATGAGAAACTGAGAAAAGCTATAATGTCTTAATAATGGAAAGATCAGAAACTTGAGAGGTGAAGTCCAGGTGTCTGGCTTATAGCATGAAGCATTTGAAACACAACCAGAATTCACAAGAGTATTGGGACTGGAGATTAGATTTGAGGGTCATCTGGACGAAGGTTACAGCTGAAACCTTGAGCGGAGATGAAAGCGGGGATGCAGCCACAACATTCCCTTAAGCCAAAGCCCAATCCAGAGCAAGGTCCTAATTTTTTTCAATTCCATAAAGGCTGAGATACAGGGAAGCTGCAGAAGACAAGTTGGAAGCTAGTATGGTTCATGAGGTTTAAGGAAAGAAGTTATCTCCATAACGTAAAGGTACAAGGTGAAGCAGCAACTGCTGATGGAAAAGCTGCAGCAGGTGATTCAGATCTAAGATAATTGATAGAAGTGGCTAAATAACAGATTGTAAAGTTAGACAAAACAGACTTCTAATGGAAGAAAATGCCATCTAGGACTTTCATAGCTAGCGAGGAGAAGTCAATGCCTGACTTCAAAACTTTAAAGGACAGGCTGATTTCCTTGTTAGTAGCTAATGCATCTTGGTGACTTTAAGTTGAAGTCAGTGCTCAATTTACCATTCCAAAAATCCTAGAGCCCTTAAGTATGTATTATGCTAAATCTACTCTGCCTGTACTCTATAAATGGAACAAAGCATGGATAACAGTACATCTATTGGCAGCATGGTTTACTGAATATTTGAAGCCCACTGCTGAGACTTAATGCTCATAAAAAAAGATTCTTATCAAAATATTACTGCTCACTGACAATGTACCTGGCCACCCATGAGCTCTGATGGAGATGTACAAGATGCATGTTGTTTTCATGCTTGCTAACACAGCATCCATTCTGCAGGCCATGAATCAAGGAGTAATTTCAACTTTCATGTCTTATTATTTAAGAAATAACATTTCATAAAGCTATAACTGACATACATAATGATCCCTCTGATGGAGCTGGGTAAAGTCAATTGAAAACCTTTTAGAAAGGATTCACCATTCTAGATGCCATTAAGAACATCCATGATTCATGGAGGGAGGTCAAAATATTAATACCAACATTAAAAGGAGATTGGAAGTTGATTTCAACCCTCATGGAGGACTTTGAGGGGTTCAAGACTGCTGTGGAGGAAGTAACTGCAGGTGTGTTGGAAATAGCAAGAGAACTAGAATTAGAAGCAGATCCTGAAGATGTGACTGAATCGCTGCTGATCTGATAATAAAACTTGAACTGTTGAGAAGTTGCTTTTTATGGATGGGCAAAAAAGTTTCCTGAGATGGAATCAACTCCTGGTGAAAATGCTGTGAACACTGTTGAAATGACAACAAAAGAGTTAGAATATTACATAAACTTGGTTGATAAAGCAGCAGCAGTATTTTAGAGGATGACTCCAATTTTGAAAGATGTTCTACTATGGGTAAACAGCATCACAATTCTACAGAGAAATTTTTTTGTCAAAGGAAGAGTCAGTTGCCTTATTTTAAGAAATTGACACAGTCACCCCAGCCTTCAGCAACCAACACCCTGATCAGGCCAGCAGCTGGCAACATTAAGGCAAGGCCTTTGACCGGCACAAGTATGTCTTGCTGGAGGCTCAGGTGATTGTTAACATTTTTTAGCATTAAGTATTTTTAAATTAAGGCATGTACATTGCTTATTTAGACATAATACTACTGTACACTTAATAGACTACAGTATAGTGTAAACATAACTCCTATGTGCACTGGGAAACCAAAAAATTCGTATGACTCATTTATTGTGGTGGTCTGGAACCAGACTTGCAATATCTCCAAGGTATGCCTATATACAAAATTACCATTATTTCAGAGGTAACTCCAAGTAATTTACTCTGCTTTCTCCAAATCAATATATAACCTTCATAATATATAAATTTATTTTGATATTTGCATTTGTATATACAGTTGACCCTTGAATAACATGGGTTTGAACTGTACAGGTCCACTTATTATGTATGAAGATTTTTTCCTACTAATTGTGGATCAAAAATACAGTATTCTCAGGATGTGACCCCATATATACGGAGGGCAGACTTTTTGTATACGCTGGTTCCACAGGGCCAACTGCAGGACTGAGTATGCACAGATTTTGGTATATGCGGGGTTCTGGAAGCAATCTCCTGCATATACTGAGGGACAACTGTATATGCTATATGTATACATATGTAAAGATAATGTACACCTGGGATCCACGGTTTGTTTTCCACTAAGATTGCATGGTTAGTGTACAAAGGAAATGAAGGAAATAATTGGTAAATTTCTTCTATATCAACAAGGCAGTTTTCATCAAGTTTGTGAAATGTAATTTTATTAATAGAAGGGCATGTCTTACCAGACACACTGTCCCCAAATAAATAAAATCCCAGCATCATTGAAAGCACACAAAGACACAGTTTTACAGGGTACAATACAAAGTCAATTTTGATGATGTTCTTACTTGCATTTACTAAAAATCTGAGAAAGACTATAATCAATCTCTAAATAATTATCTGGCATAAAGAGAAAAGTAGAGCACAATTATTTCATAGGTTTTGGAATGATGATTTGAGAAGATTTGCTTTGAAAAGATATTAAGCTATATCACAAACCAAATCACACCCTCTGTAACATTACAACATGGAATTTTACCTAATCAAAAATAAAAGCAAACTGGCTGAAGAAGGCTGTATCCTTTCTTTTCCAATTTCTATTTTTGGCATGAATTATTAACCTTTTCCATTAGTAGGAAAATGTGCTCTGCAAACTCCCGGATGGCACCACGGCCACCATAGCATTTGCAAATGTATCCAACAGCCTTCTGGGCAGTGGAACAGGCATCAGCAGGAGAGCCACTTAGGCCCACTCTCTTCAAGCACTCTTCATCAGACACTTCATTTCCTAGCAAGTAAAATAAATACAGAGCGAGCATTTAATGAGACAAAGAATATTCTAGCTAAATAATGCAAATAGCAACCAATAAGTAACTCTGACAACTTCAGTAAGACCTAAGGGCACTGCATGTAAGAATACTAAAGATTAGATGGAACAAAAATATTTTAAAGTATCATTGAAGCCTAGGGTTTTCCCCAAGCAATAAAACATAAACTGTTATCAGCTGGAGAAGGAGAATGGAGTATACTTTCTGTTGGCCATGCATATTACAATTGTTAGAAACTCCATATATACATTACAAATTATTTGAACTTTTTATTAAGGAAAATTTCAAACGTATGCAAGAACCCCAATTTCATACTGAAGGATTATCAATGTTTTAGATCATTTATCAGTATTTTTCTCTATTCCCGGCTCCCTATTTTTTTTGGAAGGAGGGAGAGGAAGGAATTCCCAAACAGCATATTTTACCCAAAACTCTTTAGCATTTACCTCTAACAGATGAATATACTTTCTTAATGTGACACAGTATCATCAAACTCACAAAATGAACAATTCCTTATCATTTAATAACCTAGTATGTGTTTGAACATTCCCAATTTTCTCAAAATTCTCTTAATAGTTGACTTATTTGAATCAGAAGCTGAATAAGTTTCATATATTATATTTTGTTGATATATATCTTAAATCTCTTATAATTAATAATAGTTCTCATTTATGTGCCACTTATTTACTGAAAAATTATCATTTTTAAAGTGTTAAATACTAAATCACACTGACATAATTTTACCCTTTCTTTCCCTCCTCCCCTTTTTTAGGATAGGATGAATTTCAGAAGTTCCCAGTACCTTATATTCACCATTCTGAGTCAAACTATTTATATTAAAATTTGAATTTTCACTGAAAGTTGATGAAAATTAAAGTCAGTATTTCTTTGCATAATCCAGTCTTTAAGATTTATTTACTAAATTTTACTAATAAAAGTGTTGTTTTTAAGAAACTCATTTTTATACATTTATGTGCCATATATAAAACACTGCTCTTTTGATTTTTAAAATAAAATTTGGAGACTACTCACTATTTTCTTAATATTCTAACCTCTATTTCTTTTTTTTTTTTTTTTTTCTGAGACAGGGTCTCACTATTGCACAGGCTAGAGTGCAATGGTGTCACCATAGCTCACTGTTGGGCTCAAGCAATTATCAGCCTCTCAAATAACTGCGACTACAGGTACGTGCCAACACACCTGGCTAATTTTTCTATTTTTTGTAGAGGTAGGTCTCCCTATGCTGCTCAGGCTGTTCTCAAACACCTGGCTTCAAGTGATCCTCCCACCTTGGCCTCCCAAAGTGCTAGGATTACAGGCGTGAGCCACTGTGCCTGGCTGAACGCCTACTTTTTATAGCATTTTTTAAATGTTATATAAGTAATGTGTACTCTTGGTCAAAACCTTTTTTAAAAAAAATACAAACAAAATCATCTTAGTTATCACTATTTGTGGATAATATTTTGGCATATATAATTCTAGAGCTTTACCTATATAAATGATACATTTATTATTATTACCATATGCAGCCACTATGTTAAGCATTTTATATTATCTTTGTTTTTCTTTCCAATGGCCTGACAAAGTTTGGTTTGTGTTTACATTATAAATAGAAAACTAAGGTGTAGAGAAGCTTGCTTAACAGCCCACAGATAATAAGTATAGCTGGAATTTGTTATATGTTCCATTAAAATTGGTTTCTTCTTACAAAAAGTTGGATCTTGGCCAGGCACAGTGGCTCACACCTATAATCAGAGCACTCTGGGAGCCCCAGGCAGGAGGATTGCTTGAGCCCAGGAGTTCAAGACAAGCCTGATCAACAGCGAGATCCTGTCTCTTCAAAAAATATAAAAATTAGCTGGGTACAGTGGCACACGCCTGTAGTCCCAGCTACTTGGGAGGCTGAGGGCTGAGACAGGAGGATCGCTTGAGCCCAGGAATTTGAGGTTGCAGTCAGCTACAATGATGCCACTGAACTCTAGCTGGGGCAACACAGAGAGACTCTGTCTCAAAAAAAAAAAAAAAAAGAAAAGAAAGAAAAGAAAAAAGAAAAAGAAAAAGAAATTAAAAAATTAGACCTTTCTTTAACAAACATTCTGTAGTATTTTTCTCCATTGAATCTTCACGTGTGGTTCAAAGGCTATTCCTAAAGTCCTCAGATCATATGCTCCCAAAATATCCCTGTGATGCTTCTTTGGGGTCTCATACTGCCCTTGTAAATAGTTCTTTCATACATGTATTAGAGTTTTTAAGCATCTTAATAACTTGTCATTATTAATATTTAAAATGCTGACAGCATCAGACTACCAGTTTCATGCCTACATATCATAGGGACCTGATATATATATTTGTATAACATTAAAGTGAAAAACTTATTGTTACATCTGACCATGCAGTAAATACAGATTACAGTATTGTTTATAATGGTTGCATGGTATTCCACTTTATGTATACTCTATTTTTTGCAGGACATTTAGGTGAGTTCTTTTTTCCTCCACTATTGGCACATCTGTCCAATTTCTTTCCTGGAATTGGAATTTGGAGGTAAAAAGTATGTACATTTTAATAATAGCAAAAAAATATTAAGAGTGTAATTCCTATATAGTAGAAACTCTGCTAAGTGCTTTACCCAAATTATTTTATTAACCCCTACAAGAGCCCTATGACAGTAGGTACTCTTGGCAGCCCTAGTTTACAAACGAGGAAACAAGGCTTACCTTATCAAAACTGGCTAGTCAGTGGTGAGGCCTGATTCCATAGCTTGTGCTAGTAATCTAAACTGGATACATATTATCAAACTAACCACGGGAAAGGCTGTTCCAATTTAATACTTTGATCAGCAGTGTAAGAGAGTTCCTATTTCCCTACAGTCATGCCAATTGGGGAATTTTGTTTCTTATTTATATATTTAGTTCTTAAAAAAAAAAAAAAAAAAGCCTAGTCCATTTTACTATGGCTGAATAAAGAGATACCAACCAAGATACGCCACTTCTTTCCAGCACAGGCCCATTTCTTTTCTCCATTCATCTACAAATGCTAGCTTGTCTGACACGTTGACTTCCATTTTGCAATCCAGTTTTAAGGAAGAGAGTGTCTGCTTTGAACATGCCCTTTCTGAGATTAGCCTCACCTTAAAAAAGGAGTAGGGGGAGAGAAAAATTAGAAAGTGAAGAAAATAGAAATCTTTCATGATAAAATAAAACCCTGTAGATAATCCAAGCCACAAATGAGTACTCCTTGGACCTTCTGAAGGTCCAAGTAAGAAAAATCAACTGTCATTTTAAAATGGTAACACTTTAAAACAATGCTTGTTTTATTTCTAATCGTCCAGTGAAAATGAGACCATTTTCTACAATAGAAAAGAGTCTATCTATAGGGAAAAAATATAAAATACACTATCTAATACTAATCTAAGATTCTCCTATAATTCAATTTATACAGAGGAAAGTCTATAACCTCTCTCTCGTGCTTCTTACCAAGACATATTTAAGATTTCTAGTGAATTATAATTATCTTAGCCTTCATTAAAAAATACACTTAAACATTATTTTGAATTTGTAAAAATCCACAAGATGTTTTCCTTTTTCTAAAGGCCAACCTCTATGATCTAGGATATTTTTCTTGTTGCAAGACCCTATGAAAACTATCAGATAGCTTCTATTTGAAAGTAATATGTTTATACTTATTGAGTAAATAAGAAATATTATTTGATGACTGACAAATTCCTAATTCTATTTAGCTAAAAGTAAATAGTATAATTTTCTAGGCACATGAAAGCCAAATTTCACAGAGTTTAATAGTTAATGCTAAAAATTTAGATCTCTTAATTCCTTGCATGTCGTTTGACCCTGAATCAAAATGTTATAAAATATTGCTATATTCAGGGAGCACATACCTCAATACCACTTTTCTTTAATAAACTTATCCCAATAGCATCTTTTACATCATAAGATATAATTTCTTTTTGGTCTCCTGATACATAAATGTGGCCATTGGTGAGACATCCATCAATATTGCAAACCAAAAGTTTTATCTCCTTAAGCTTCTCTTTGCCAAAATAGCCATATCTAAAAGAAACCAAAATAGACCTTTGAGTACAAGTGCAATACTCATCACTCCTTCTTATCTGGCTGACACCAGTGACTTGAATAACTCGTCCGCCATTCAATTACTCAAACATCACTCTTCAAATTTACTTCACATATACGCTTCAACTTATAGCCCAAGAACTATAAAAAGTGTGGTCTAACCAGATTATGTGTTTTTCAGATTCTTGAATAAAGAATGTAAAGGCATATTTTACATATAAGTCTTCCCCATATAAGCAAACTAATTACAAAGATCATAAGATATTTGAAACATCAGAAATCAGTATTTAGAAGTATGGTTAAACACATCTACTAAAAACAATGTTGGGCTCTAGTGCAAAGGCTATACAAGTCTTCTTTTTTTTTTTTTTTTTTACCTTAACACTCTTTGCTCTGCAATAGGCCAATCAATATCCACATCTATATCCACACTGTGCTCAGCTCGCATTTCGTAGTATGCCATTTTCCCACCCTAAAGATAGTGCAAATATCGTTGAGTACTGCTTTTAACATTCATTCACATGTATCAAAAGGTTTATTATTATCCAGAACAATGAATTCATTTCTACGTTACTGAGAAAAAGGAATAACCTAGTAAAATCAGGGATATACAAATAATTTTTTTAAGAAGAAAAAGCTCACATAAAACAATCTTAACATTTTTCAAATTCTATCTATACAGTTCAAGTTCCCTATTTTAAAAAAAATATTTCTAAGATTGAAAAAAGCAGAAATAATGTCCATCCTCCCATATTCTGATGACAAAGGATTTTCATCCCTTAATTTTATATCCTCTTAATTTTATATCCTCTTTTTTTCTGGAAGTCTCTCCTATCATCACCTGAAAGCAGTATAAAGGTTTTTGGAACTTTTGTTCCAGTTTTTCACTAACAGGCAAGACAGGTGAGGAAAAATAACTGTAGCACCTGTTGTACAGAATTGTCTTAGGTCCCTGAGCTACAGATGAGAATAGACAATAGTTGTCCGAGTCACATGTGGGCAAATGCAGGGACAGTCTCCCCGATTCTGGGGCATGCAGGCAAGAGAAGGGGCCTTTTCTCTTATAGTAATTATCTGACCGACCAGGTTAATTACTGGAAAATTTCATTTTCCAGACTTGTTAGTCTCTTCACAGATCTTGTTACAATGAGAAACATCGTTTTTCTCCGCACTTTAGCAAAGGGTTAGACCACAGTCCTCCTTAGAAAAGATCTTGGGAAGGATAGTGTGTGTCAAATCTAATTTTCCTGAACATTCAAATTTAACTTAACAGCCAGTCTATGGTTTGCCTATACACCAACCAGAAGATTGGAAAAAATGATTTTTCCTCTTTTCCTCAGAGCTTGAGTCACTTAGAATTTTTACTATACAATGTAGAGGTTTTTCTCTTTTTTAATGCTATTTTTTGAGTAATGTAAGGACCTGAGTCCAAATCCTGATGGTACCATTTACTAGCTATTTTTGCTAGTCAATTACTTCATTTTTCAGAGCTGTAGTTTTCTCCTCTGTAAAACCAGGACAGAAATGTCCACCTCATACAGTTGCTATGCAGATTACACTGCATACTATGTAGAGTATTTCATATAATCCATGGTACATAGTGTTGAATAATAGCTATAACTAAAATTAACAAATTAAGAAATATATGATGTAATCACGTGGGCTGTAAAGATGAGAGAGACATGTAACCCTTTATTTTAAAATGAGAGCAATGAGAGTCAGCACAGATAAAATGATACAGTTAAGGTCACTTAGGACTAGAATCTGGTTTTCCTGACACCCAGGTTGGTGCTCTTTCATCTCTATTACATTGGTTTTTTTTTTTTTCTCTTTTTAAAGTAACGGAAGTTATTCAACTGTATAGCCACAACCTAACTGTAACACAAATATGGATTACAATTTTGAGTGGAATAATATGAATACCAGGATATCTGTAAGTAGGCAGTACTTGATTCATTTTTTATCGTTATAACAGAATTCCTTGTACATTTACTGAATGGATTCCAAAGATCATTTTGGGATAAACCCACTGCCTTTCTCCTAGGGACTGATATTTCCTTTACAAACTGTGACAGGCTTCTTCTCTAGAACTCGCACTATACATACAAAAGGGTTTAGAAGGGTTTTGCAAAACAAAAAGTACAAACCTGTAAGTAACCCATCTCTATCAAATGTCTTTTAGCAAAATAAAATGATCCGTTTTCATATAATTCTCCATCCCAGTCTTGTCGACGAGGCCGTTTAGCTGGATTCAAATTCAGAGGCTCAGTCACTTCACGAACTAAAAGCAAAAATTACAGTCAGTCCACGTTGCTTTGAATATAGAAAGTTTTCATTTAGTAACCTTAAAAAAAGCAAATAAAAATGAACTCCGAAGGCAGAGTATTTATGGATCTAGATAAATAACTAAAGGGACTTTTTTAAAGGATGAAGATCTCTAATAAGTCTGATGATACTTGCTTTCTAATAGTTAACAATAGAAAAAGTATAAAGAGGCCAGGCGCGGTGGCTCATGTCTGTAATCCTAGCACTCTGGGAGGCCGAGGCAGGCGGATTGTTTGAGCTCAGGAGTTTGAGACCAGCCTGAGCAAGAGTGAGACCCTGTCTCTACTAAAAATAGAAAGAAATTAGCTGGACAACTAAAAATATGCATAGAAAAATTAGCTGGGCATGGGGACACATGCCTGTAGTCCCAGCTACTCGGGAGGCTGAGGCAGAAGGATCGCTTGAGCCCAGGAGTTTGAGGTTGCCGTGAGCTAGGCTGACGCCACAGCACTCTAGCCTGGGGAACAGAGTGAGACTCTGTCAAAAAAAAAAAAAAAAGAGAGAGAGAGAAAGTATAAAGAAATGTGGGATAATTAAGGTTTTAGATTTTTATACAAGGCTTTGGGAGGACATCAAGGCAACTTTAAAGTAGCTTCAAAAGAACTGAGCTTCTCATAAAATACCTATATTCAATATTTGAACCCTTTAATCTATTTCTCATTTTTGCATCTAGAGAAATACTGCATGTGTGTTAATTATCTATTGTGGTTGAGAAATCACTTTCATGAAATTATTATAGAAAACTAAAGATTTTCCCCTTCAATTACTGAAGCTTTTATACTGATGAAAATATTTATATATTATACATTCTTACCAGTAGTTAAAAAATATATTAAACACAATGAAAAAGTATATTTATTGTCTTTTTTGATAATAAAGGCTCAGCAATATCAATATTAATGATTATAAGATAATGTTATAAATAAAGACTTTGGTGTTGGTATATAGAGATTCCTTTGCCCTTTTGCTAAATTTTTCCCAAATTTATGTGTGTAGATGTATATGGGTACACGTGTGTGTGTGTGTGTGTGTGTGTATGTGTGTATGTGTGTGTAATAGCTGATGATTCTTCAGAATTTTTTTTCCACTTTTGGCTGTCACTTCTATGTATGAAGGCTTCTAAGAATAACCCTTAATTCCTTCCCTAACTAAACCATCCTCCGTTCGACTCCACCCCAGCGTTTGAAATAATCGAGGAAAAACCCTCAGCAAATATACAGTGAATAGCTACAGGTAGCATAGCTTTATAGGCACTGGATACACAGCAGTGAACATAACTCTCTCTACTCTCATGGAGTGTGCAATTTAGTGGTGAAGATAGGCAAAAAACAAACAAACTAGGTAATTCAAGTGGTACTTTGAAGAAAAGGAGAGAGAGGTACAAGTCTTTCCTAGGATTAGTGGCTGCTTTCTCCCTGGGGATATTTGCTGAGTCAGAGGAGAAGGTGTGAGAAAGGGATAGTCAAGGGAAAACTGGATAACCACATGCAGAAGATTGAAACTGGATCCCCACCTCTCACCTCTCACAAAAATCAACTCACCATGGACAACAGACTTAAACCTAAGGTGTGAAACCGTAAGAATTCTAGAAGAAAATGTTGGGAAAACTCTTATAGATGTTGCTCTAGGCAAAGAATTTATGAAGAAGACCCCCAAAGCAATCACAGCAGCAACAAAAATAAATAAATGAGACCTGATCAAATTAAAAAGCTTCTGCACAGCCAAGGAAACTATCATTAGGGTGAATAGAATGGGAGAAAATATTTGCATGCTACACATCCAATAAAGGGCTGATGACAAGAATCTATATAGAACTTAAGAAAATTAACAAGAAAAATCAAACAACCCCATCAAAAAATGGGCAAAGGACATGAACTGAAACTTTTCAAAAGATGACAGAATAATGGCCAGCAAACATATAAAAACATGCTTAACATCTTTAATCATTAGTGAAATGCAAATCAAAACCACAATGAGATATCACCTAACTCCAGTGAGAATGGCCTTTCTCAAAAAGTTCCAAAACAACAAATGTTGGTGTGTATGTGGAGAGACTGGAACACTCTTATACTGCTTGTGGGAATGCAAATTAGTACAACCCCTGTGGAAAGTAATTTGGAGCTATCTCAAAGAGCTAAAAATTGAAATATCATTTGATCCAGCAATCCCACTACTAGGCATCTACTTAAAGGAAAAAAAGACGTTCTATAATAAAGACATCTGCACTTGAATGTTTATAGCAGCACAATTCACAATTGCAAAGATGCAGAAACAACCCAAGTGCCCACCAATACATGAGTGGATTAATAAAATGTGGTATATGTATACCATGGAATACTACTCAACTACAGAAAGCAGTGGTGAACTGGCACCTCTTATATTATCCTGGATAGAGCTTGAGCCCATCCTTCAAAGTGAAGTATCACAAGGATGGAAAAACAAGCACCACATGTACTCGCCATCAAATTGTTACTAACTGATCAACACTAAGGTGCTCACATGGTAGTAATATTCACTGGGTGCTGGTCAGGTGGGAGAGAGGTGTTGGGGGTGGGTAAACTCACAATAAATGGATGTGGAGCACACTGTATGGGGGAAGGGCACACCTGTAGCCCTGGCTTGGGCAAGGCTAAAGCATCATATGTAACCAAAATGTTTGCACCCCCATAATATTCTGAAATAAAAAAAAAGCTTGGCATAATCAAGGGGATTCTGCTGGGGTAAGAAGAAACCAGAAGAGTTTGTAATGGCCCTGTGGACCTGAGTCACGGATTGTCATCTGTAGGAACCCCAAACAGAGAGCTAGTTCTTCCCAACTAATGCTTCCCCTTGCAGGACTTTTGCTGAGTGTGCTGTGATACAGTAAGCTGGGAATGGGCTGGAAGGCAGGGAGACAGCATTATAGTATTGTGATGCTTAGACCCCAAAGTCCTGTTAGCAAGAGTAGGGGAAGGCAGTGGGTGTCAGAAATATGTACAAGATATATCTCCTGATAAGATATTTGCACTAAGAGATGAATTGAAATTAAAGTTTCAACCCAGCCCAACCCCAAATTGGATCAAAGTGACTACTAGCCCCTTATCCTATCTGTCTGAAAAAAGAAAGAATGTGCACTCTCTGGAGGAAAATACATACTCTAGTCAGGCATACAATAAAATATGAGACATATGAAGCAGCAGAAATATGTGACTCACAATAAAGAGAAAAGCAGTCATACTAACAGAATTACAAATGACACAGATGTTGAAATCTGCAATCAAGGACTTTCAAATAGCTATCATAAATATGTTAAAGAAATTAGAGGAAAAGATTTTAAAAAATGGATGAAAAGATGGAGAATTCCAAAAGAAAATTGGAATCCCTAAAAAAGAACTCAAATATACATTATAGAATGGAAAAAACACAGTGTCTGAAATAATTCACTGGATAAGATTTACAGCATATTGGACATGTCAGAAGAAATGATCAATAAACTCAAATATAAGTCAGTAGAAATTACTCAAAATGAAGCACAAATAAATAAGTAGTATAGAACCAAGGTGAGAAACATGTGGACACCATAAAATTGTTTACAATCTATGTAAATTGAAGTTCCAGAAAGGAAAAAAGAGATAAATGTGGCAAAAAAATTTTGAAGAGATAATGGCTGAGAATTTTTGAAAGCTGACAACAGATGCTAACCTACAGGCACAGATATGAGAAGCTCAGAGAATTCCAAGCAGGCTAAATACAAAGAAAACCACAGTCATACAAATTAGCGTCAAACTCTGGAAAACTAAAGATAAAGAGAAAATCTTAAAAGCAGCCTGAGGAAAAAAGACACATTATTCAGAGACACAACAGTCAGAAGGATGGCTGATTTATTTTAAGAAAAAACTGAGTGGCAGAAAACAATGGAATGGTGTCCTAAAGATGCATCTTCATCTTTAAGATGTTTAAGAATAACATCTTAAAAATGCAATCTTCAAATGCTCAAAGGAAAAATAAGGCCAATCAAAATTTTATGCTCACTGAAAATACCCTTCAAAAATAAAGGCAAATTACGGATATTTTAGACAAAAGCTGAGAGAATTTGTCACCAACTGTTGCATACTGTAAGATGGAAGCACATATAAATGCTAAAAAATGATGAATAACAAGAAAGTATAAATATGCAAGTGAAGATAAATGATTATCTTGAAATAAGTTTTAAAAGACTATTGCTTAAAATAAATACAACAATGTATTGTGGGATTATAATATACAGAGAAGTAGATTGTTTCAATAATAATACAAAAGGCAGGGGATAAACAAAATCATACTAGTGTGAGGTTATTAATTATTTGTGAAGTTGTAAAATACTGATTCAAGGTAGACTATAACAAGTTAAGTGTGCAAAGTGTAATCTCTAGAGCAGTGCTATCCAATAGAAATATAGTTTGACACATATATGTAATTTTAAATTTTCTAGTGGCCACATTTTTAAAGAGAGGAAACAAGTAAAATTGATTTTAATAATACATTTTTAGCCCAATGTATCCAAAATATTATCATTTCAATATGTAAAAAATATAAAAATTATTAATGAGCTATTACACATACTTCTTTTATACTAAATCTTAGAAATCTAATATGTATCTTACACTTAAGGCACACCTCAGTTTGGACTAGCCACATTTCAAGTGTTAACAGTGCTGGTAGCTATCATATTAGTGCAGTTCTAACGTAAGGACTAAAAAAAGAATACAAAATGTTATAGAAAATAAAGTGGAATAATTTTGAAAGCATTGACTAATCTACTAGTACTTTTAGCAGTAATGACTGTATAAACAAGAAGCGTAGGAATAGAATCCTAAGAAATGCCAGAATGGTACAGACTCATTGTCCATCAACAGCATTCTGTTTCACAGCGGTTCTAAGGGAATATATCACTTGAAAAGACAAGGCTACTGTCCCTAACATTCACTCTTTTTTTGTTTTTTTGAGACAGAGTCTTGCTCTGTTGCCCAGGCTAGAGTGCTGTGGCATCAGACTAGCTTAAAGCAACCTCAAACTCCTGGCTCAAGCGATCCTTTTGCCTCAGCCTCCCGAGTAGCTAGGACTACAGGTGCACACCACCACGCCAGGCTAATTTTTTTTATTTTTAGTAGACATTGGGTCTCACTCTTGCTCAGGCTGGTCTCGAACTCCTGAGCTCAAGTGATCCTCCTGCCTTGGCCTCCCAGAGTACCAGGATTACAGGCGTGGGGCACTGTGCCCAGTCTCCTAACATTTACTCTTAATGTTAAAAGATATTTCTTCAATCATTCCTAATTTTCTTTAAACATACTTATGGATCTGTTATTTATGGATCTGTCATCTATTTAATCTAGATATTTCTTGAACTTATCTAACTTCAGTTATACCACATATATAGCTCAATATTCAGTTTAACTTTGGGTTTCCTTGATTTGCTTCAAAAACTTATTTCTTAAGATTAAAAAGATCCTTTCTAGATCTTATTTCTGGGATTTGGTGAATAAGTCCAAAATTTTATACATATAGCTTAACATAGAACCTGGCACAGAAAAAAAACAATAAATGTTTATTGAATGAAATCAATAAATAAATGCATTCATTGACATATTTTATTCCTTTTGATAACATTTACATTTTGAGACTGAAAAATCATTATTTTCAGTCTGCCTTCATCCTCTTTTTTTTTTTTTTTATGTTAAAACTCAATTTGAGGTGAGTTTTATTCATGTGGGTGATTTTTCTTATCTATATTTTTGAAGTTTTTGCTTGGTTATAATGAGCATGAATTAATTTTACATTTTTTTTGCCATCTTAACAATATTTTTATTTATTTTATTTTTTATTATTATTTCAGCATATTGTGGGGGTAAAAAAGTTTAGGTTACATATATTGATTGCCCTTGCCCCCCTCACCCCCCCGAGTCAGAGTTTCAAACGTGTCCATCCCCTAGACAGTGCGCATCACACCCATTATGTTATGTCTTCATCCTCTTGGTCATCTATTAAGATGATTGAGGAGCCTCACTGCTCTTTTTTGTACTTTTTCGAGTTATATTACATTTTCCTTAGTATCTCCTTTAAGTAACACATTTGTTAGAGACAATTAGTCCAGTTTTTCTATATTCAACAAATGTCAGCACAATTGAAAGAAATCACAGTTTCTCCCCAAGTATGTTACATTTACCTATTTGTTGGTGATTCTATTCTTTATTACATATTTTGCTAGCTTACTGGCTAGAAATCAGGCTCCTACTAAACCCTACGGAACCTTTCTTATATACAGAGTTACAAATTTGGGGAAGCAATTCTGAAATTTCTCCGGGAGGTCTTCTATAACTCTTTGGTGGATGCTTTCTATTCCCATACCATTTGTATGGAGTTTATCAAACCAGTCTAGAACAAATAAAAGTATTTGATCTAGAAAAATGACATGTCTGTCTTAAAGGCAAACAGAAATACAAGGTTAGAATATCTCTTTGTAAAGAGCAAAGAATTAGTCTGGTCTAGTTGTCTTGCCTCAGTAACAAGATTTAGAACTGATTATAAATGTCATTACCCACTATAGTTATGAATCAAATATTCTCTTTTACTGCTCCTTTTTTAGTCTCCTCACTCCTTAAGAACATTTGCATAGAAAAAAATTAATTATCTCTGCAAGAAGGCTGTCCAGTAAAAAAAAAAAAAAAAGGAAAAAAATTGATAGTAAAATGAGCTAAAGACTGACAACAGATTACCTCCTTTCTGAATTTCACTCCATCGAAACTGATGGCGTCTCACAACAGAGAAAACAGAATCATATCCTTCTTCTCGAATCATTTCTGCAACTTTCTGAAGGTCAGTAGGATGTAAACATGGAGAAGTAGCTTGAATATTTCCTACAATGTCAACCTCTTAAGAAGATAAGAGAAAACGAAAAGGACATCAAAATAAAGTTCCTTGCAAGTAAGTAACACTAAGGTTTTGAATTCAAATGTTAAAACAGGTCTTGTGAGATAAGGTGGAAATTACATGAAATTTTGAATTAACTATTAATCAAACTCATACCATTGTGATAATTAAGAAATTCTATGATGGCATCTAGTGAGGTAGAGCTGTCTTTTGAAACTTCAGAACTTCTTCGATGAACCTGTGCACCAAATTGTTTGGCCACATTCTCAATTTCATCATGGTCTGTTGAAACCCACACACTGTTCAGACAGTAAAAAAAAAAAAAAAAAAAATTAAACAGCTCAATAAAGGAAATCATTAATTATAAAGTGGAGCTCTCTAACACTAAAATACAACTTATATGTTAGGATAGTTTTTGTACCATCAAAATAATGTTACAGATCCAAAGTAATATAAAACGTAAAGAAATTATAAAGTAGTTTGTATGTAAATTATATTAGTGTCTGAATAAAAATGTAGTCCTTCCTAGATATATTTACACATAAAATATGTTTTATGAATTATACATTATTTACATAAATATTATTTAGGTAGCCCTAGATATAGTTTTATAAAATTGGAAAAAAATAATACTTGGCATTTTTTAGGATTACTGCTATATTAAGCAACATAGCACTAAAAGTCAAATCTAAAGGAAATTAAAGAAGATACTGTTTCTTGTTCCCCATCCAAATCCAATATACTGTATAAAGTATTTTAAAATACTTGCTAAGAAAAAAATGGACTTCATTTAGCCAAACCATAAAGGCAAAACAGTTTCAAGTTTAAGAGAGAAAACTGCCCAAGTCTGAGCTCAAAACAAACATATAATCCAACCTTTTTTGTTTTTTTAAACAACAAATAATGGGTATATAGATATTTCAACACAGAATCAACTGGCCTATAGCCATTGATAACAACAGGCATGGCGAATATGACTTCATTGACTCAGGAGAATTTAACACTCTGTTAACCACAGCTTACATAATTATCTATTTAGATTTTATAAGATGACAACTAAGGGCAAACTGTTATCTTGGGGAGATATACTAGACTCTACTGCAGTTTTCTTTCCTGAACCTTCAAAAATTCCCACTGCTAGAAACAGAAGATATGACTATTACTCTAGCCACAATATTTGAACAGTGATATTATGCAAAGATATTTTAATGATTTTATAGTCTTTGACATACACACACACACACACACACACACATTTTTTCTTTTATCCCATTCATTCAACACCCACTGAAGGAAAGAGAATTGCGTATTTCATATTTCTATGCTCAACTGTCAAAAGTGAAAATGTGTGAAACTAAAGAAAATTTTCTAACATCTCTGGATTTCATTTATTAATTTCATTTATGCCCTTTAATATTTGTAAAAGGAGGATTTAAATTAAGTGATAAAGTCAATAATCAAAAAAAATTTTTCAAAGGAAGCCTAGTAAACAAGATGAGCTCTTGGCTGAGTCAGGAGTCTCACTCTATCTGCTCATGTCACTCTGTGCAAGGGATGACACAGAAGTCCCCATTCTCCTCCCTCTTAAAATCTGAAACAGTTTTGGGACGAATCTTTCACTGGAGAAATATCACAGTCAAAGGTATATAACAAAGTAAAGTACCAATGAAAACCCAGTGCATTTTTAAAGTAGAGAAGGTAAAGGGAGGATGATACAGTAGTAATTAGAATACAGTAAAAAGTGAACAATAAAAGCCAAAGACATCGGTCTTTTGACATCTAATTTATATCATTGATTGAAGTATATTACTGAAGCCATTATTTTACTGTCCTGATCTTTACTCCAATGAAAATTCAATACCAGAGGGTTCAGTGATCTTTAGGAAATGTTTGAAAGGTAAGTAAAAAAATGATAGTTTTGGACAAAGTTTGTTTGCTTGTTTTTATTCATTCTTTCCTCCCTTTTTTTTTTCATTTATTCCTTCATGAAATGCTTACTAGGTGCCTATTCTATCCCAGGCACTATTCTGGACCCTGGGGATATAACAATGTATACAGTACCGTCCATTTTCTTGGGAAACTCTTAGCCTATCCGTAGGGACTGAGGCCAACATAGTACTGTAATTCCCCTTTAAACTCCATTAGGGAAAGAAAGGTGAGGAACCAATTAAATAACAACACATTCTTGATGATGCTTTACTTTTTACAAAGTACGTTTGCAGTGCCTGCTACATACCATGTACTTAATATATATTAATATTAAATGAATGGCACAGTATGTGGTTAAGAGCATGGGCTCTGAAGGCAGAGAGGTTCAAATCCTGGCTCCATCCCATGCTAGCTGTATAACCCTGGGAAAAATCTATAATCTCCCTATGCCTTAATTTTCAGTAAAATGGAGGTGGTGATTATAGCAGGTACCTCATATGGCTGTTATGAGGATTAAATATAAACCACTTACCAAAGAATAAACATTTAATAAATGTTAGTGATTTAAAATACTAAAATAGGAATGGTAATCAACATCTCTCACTCATTTAATCTTCCAACACTAAATCTGTTGGAAGGAAAACTGAAGTTCTACTTTCAGATCTTCTAAGGTCCAAATGTTTAATCTGTATGTATTACGTAAGGCAATGGCAGTATGAATATGAAAATAATATCCCATATGTATACTTAAAATACAATGATCACCTGTTATAGGGACTGAGTAGATAAGTTTACTTTGGTTTAAGGGCCTCAGGTGAGGATAAGCTAAAGAGAAAGAATAAACAAGTACGCAAACAGGCCTAACAAAATTTAAAATCAAGTAGAATAAATGTCAAAGTCTAATGCCAATGGCGTTAGCCTTGAATGAAGTTATATTACATTTAACAGGATGAATAGGAATATCAACCATGGTGCCTATGACAATTATTTTTAATCATAAATTTCCATTTTAGGGGTAATAACACATCATAGGCTTTTCATTAATCATAAATCTATATCTTAGAAATGAAACTAAAACACAGTTATTTTTCACAAGTATGTTAGGCAACATTTAAAAATCAATTTGTTCTGAGATGTATTTACACAGCACTGAACCGCTGTTGAAAATTAAGCTCTTACAAAGTCAACTCTAGTAATAACTCTTTATTAAATGAAAAAAATCATGTCAGCATTTTCCTTGACAGCTAACTATCCTAGTTAGTATGCAAAGTTTAGCAACCTCAAAAAGTGTTGATAGCTTTGATTCTGAGCAGGGCAGAGAAATATGCCTCAATTAAGTCAAATCATGGCTTTGAACAAAATAATCTCCAAGGTAACTTCTAGCCCTGAAAAACACAAAGCAGGCAGCTACAATTTTCTTCAATTGTCTCCTAAGGTAAATACTTTTTGAAGGAAGAAAAAGAAGGTGGGAGGCAGAAAGAGTACTCCAAAGTCCTCCTGCAGCTTCATAGTGAGTCAATTAAATTCAAATCAACACATTTTAACTGAGGATCTAATATATAAAAGCACACTAAGATAAATAAGATAGTACTTGCTCATAAGCAGCTTTTCACCTGGTATGGCAGGGGTCACCCCAGGCTAAATCCAGCCGACTCCTTAGCCTGTTTTTGTAATGTTTTATTGCACTACAGCCACGCTCATTCATTTATGTATTGTCATGGCCACTTTCACAACATACAACAGCAGAGCTGCATAGCTGCAACAGAGCCATCTGGCTTGCAAAGCCTAAAATATTTACTATCTGGCCCTTTAGAGAAAAAGTCTGCCGACCGCTGAAATAGAGACTAAAGGCATATTTCCATTAACTCTTCAAAGTCAAAGAATGCTAGCACTAGAAAGAATTCTGAAGATCATTACAACTTTCCTATTTTATTATACAAGAAAGGAAACTGGCCCACGACAGAGATGAACACAGTAAAAAACCTCTAAAACAAGGGAAAAATGTCAACAAGATCACATACTGTGTGCCAGGCACTTTTCTAAGGGCTGCACGTACATTATCTCACTTAATTCCCTTGGCAAACCTAGGAAGTAGACCTTTAAGTGCATTTTGCAAATGAGGAGACTGAGGCATTAAGTGATTTATCCACAGTTGCAGTTAATACACAGTGAAGCTTGAGTTTGAAACCATACAGTTTGACTCCAAGGTCTATAATCTTACCTCCTGGCATGGTACACACACTAAATGAAGGTAGAAACATCACTGCCATATATGGGGAACAAAAGCACGATTACTTTTCAATGAGGGGATCAGCAAAGGCTTCACGAGGAAGTTGTGTTCCTCCCTTCTATGGTAATAAAGTTAAATGCCGGAAAGGATGCCAGGTAGCAAGCAGCCATGAGAACGGAACAGAATAAAGCCACACTATTACGTGTGTGATATTGTAAGTTAGGAAAGGCAGAGTTAGAAATATGCTCATTTTGCTAGTTAAAGGAAAGAATGGTTTTATTTCTTCTAATCACTGTTATTGGTACGGTGACAGATACCATGGGTAGCTTGAAGAAGTATAAAACACTATCCCTATAGTAACGAGCTTATACTCCAGATATATTAAATAAAACTAATTGGTACAAAAATGTTGATACTTGAATCATTTATTTTTTAAAGGAATTTTGTACAAATGCATTTTAATTAATGGAAACAGGAAAATCATTGTTTAATATATACATATATTTTCCAGTCATTTCTTAGCAAAATCCCCAATGTCTGCCGTTATGGATATTTGTTGGGTTTTGACTCCCAGAATCTATTGCCCCTCACTTTTGGTAATTGTACTCCAGTTTTCCTCTTGATGACCTGTCACGTGTTTCAGTGGGGCTCCATCGCTGGCTCCAAGAGTGGAGATGTGGCCAAAGTGTACCAGTACAAGCACTGTGTTCAAGGATGAGCAGGGGACCCAATAAGGCACAATGAGATTTTTGTTAAAGCTTTGAGGAGAGCAGCTCCTTCTGACTACACCTAAACCTGGAAGGATATGAGGAGTGCTGTCAAGGATAAACAAAGCCGATCCTAGTTAAAATGATAAGGACAAGTTGTATTCTGTAACTACTGCAACGGGGAAGAGTCCAGCATGAACCGATCTCAAATTCCCTGAAACAAAAGGCTGGACACTTTAAAGGCTGAGGTGTGCTAAGGGAAAGGTAGTAAGCGGTGTTAACGAGGGTTAGTCCTTGTGACTAGGCCACCTGGATTTGTTAATTGGTACTGATCTGGAGGAGAAACAAACTTCTATCTTTATGAGAGAAGGCAATGGTGCAAGTTGCCCTTGGAAGTTAGGCCCTTATCTTCCCACAGAGTCTGGGAAGGAAAGTCAGAGTTACTTCCTAGAATTTTGCATTTCTCTGAGAAGGGGCTCTCAGGTCCCTAAGGAAACACTTTGGGGTGGTAGATTTTTATCTCAAAGGGCAGAGAAAGTTTTTATAACTCCAAGCTTTCTACAGTAACTGCTTTAAAAGGGGGTTCAGGGTCCTATCTGCCTATCACTAGGTTTTCCCTAGAACAATTAGGAAATTCTCCTGGCAGCATTGGGCCTTCTCAGGTAGGCATTTTAAGGAGAACTGGAACCAACCATCCTAGGGACATGGCCTCAAGCTGCCTAGAAGCCATGCTAGGGTTTGGTCAAGTCTCTTGGTGCAAAGGTTTGGATAGAGTCTTCAGGTACCAAGAGTTCACCACTTTGACACCATAAAGGGAGCACCTATCCAGACCTAAAAAAATTGAGGATTCTGGCAATAGAGGGTACCATCCTCTTACCCTGCTTTATTTTTATTTAAAACATTTATCACCACCGGATACAACATATATTAACTTGTTTGTATACTGACTGTTTCTCCTTATTAAAATGCAAGCTCCGTGAGACTAAGGACTGATCCTACTGCTACTGGTATGACACCTGATTCAGTACATAGAAAGGTTCCTGTCACATGGTGGGCAGTAAGTAATCGCTGAACGGATAAATAATTTTTTGTCCTTGGATCTGACTGTACCCGAAACACGCCATTCCCTTTTTTGTTAAGCCAGTTTGAAAGGCATTTCCTGACATATGGTACCCCAAAGTTGTAAATGATAGTTTTGTTCTCAATCTACTGTAAATATGATTTTGATCTCTAGTTCATTTCACAAAAATGGGATTTTACTTTATTTCTGCGGCCTAGATGCACCTACTTCTTGAGGTCCTTCTTTTCAGTTTGTACCCTCTCTAAGAAGGTAAAAATGTCCAAAAGTTTATGAGCTTTACAAGGACAATCATGTCCATACCATTTATCTCGGTATTCCTTTGGATGTGTATAGCAGAAATTAGGGCTCGATAAATGTCTACTGAACTGACGAAATTCTCAAGTCCTTCCCTATCTCTCTTTTGCACACTTCCTAAGACATTCGTGTTACCTTCTGAGTGCCATATTTGCCTTGCTCCACCCAAGACTTCCTCTGAAGTTGAAACATTAAGAAAATTAGTAAATTTATACTTTTTTGCTATCTCCCTTTTAAACAAGATTGGTTAAATGAAAATCATTTACCTATATGTTAATATGGGTAATTAATTATGAGTAGTTAATATGCTTCAAAAACAGCCATCTCATTAAAAAACAAAACACAAAAGGTTGAAATAAATTAATTTTCACGGTGACAACAAATTTAAGTGTAATTAGGTTGAAGCTACTATGTGTAAATTAATACTTGGCACCGAATTTGATCTCCCATTCTTTATAAAGGACATCAGCTTGTAACTCCTGACCAATTTGGCAATGTCTCTAAATGATGCACAATTAAAACTGTCCTTGGGGAAGAGGAGGTTCTAAAGGTGTAATAAAACCATTTACAAGTATATCATAAAACAGCCAGTGGTATACCTTCCCACTGTCTCTCACGTACAAACGTAAGGAGCTTTCTAGATTGTGCTGACTCACAGGCAGACAGCTAGACTTTTTTTTCAAAGGTTAGGAAAGGATCTCCAAGCTGAGCTTGTCAGCTCTGACACCTGACTCCATTCAAGAACCCGATGCCTCCCTAATCGATCAGCTCCAAGCAGTTATCAGAGGCTGAGCAACAGGGGAGCCCCAAGGCCCCTGTCTAAAGGAGTTCACACGTTACCACAGACGCTGCACTGGGGTGGCCTACCTTCACTTTTGCCCCTGAGGTCAACCTGGGAGGAAGGGACAGGTGGAAAGCGGTAATCTCCCCTTTTCACGGACAGCATTCTCAAGGGCGGGGATAGGAACTGTCCCAGGTCTTAACCATTAGCAATTACGGAATAAGGAAGGAGCTGGAGCTCTTCCTCCTTGGGCTCTCGGCCCGGTCCCAGACACCCCGGGTCCTGCACGCCCCTTGCAGGAGCGATCGTCCCCTTCCAGGAGCGATGGCCCGGGAACCCCAGCCCCTCCCCTCCTCTCCCGACCCCCGCCCAGGCCGCGCCGCCCACTCTCGCACATGCGCACCTCTGGAAGACCCCCGAGTCCAGGGCCGCACGCAGGACCCAGCCAATGAGCGGGACCCCCGCCAGGTGCTTAATGTTCTTCAGGGGGATGCCTTTGCTGCCGCCCCGGGCCAGAATCAGGGCCGCCAGGTGCGGGGGCTTCTCCACACCTCGGCCCTGGCCGCCGCGGGAGTTGCGCTGCAGCTTGGGCGGCCGGCCCCGGGACGGTCGCCCCCGCGGGTTGGAGACGGAGGTGGCGGCCCCCTTCTCCACCGAGTCCATCTTCCTCCCACGCCTTCTCCCCAGCTTCTCCACATCCGGGAGCTAGTCCCTCGCCACCTCAGCTCGGCGCCGCCCGATCCCCGCCCGATCGCTCGCGCGGGGGACTGCTCCGCGCCCCGCCCCTCGCCCCGCCCCCTCGCGCGGCACGCCGGGAATTGTAGTCCTCGGCCTCCCCCGCCCCGCTGCGGAAGGCCGAGCAGGCTTGGGTGAAGGAACCTAAAACCTAAGCCAAGAAGAGAGACCCCAGAGATGTTGAGGGGACGTGCGGTTTCTGGGGTGCTCAATAGTGTCTGGAGATTTCCAAAATAAGCAAAATAGATTACTGACGTTTTGCTAAAGAACGTCCCCACTTAAGAATTATAGTGGGTTTCCTGCTGCACACCCTGATGCACCCTAACACGGATCAATTTTATATTTTAAAATGGATATTTTAAACATCCATCCTTTTTCAATGCTTCTGACTCATTTTTTTCCGAGAGATTACTGACCACCTCATTCAAATATCCTACAGGCACCTTAAACTCAACTTTTTAAACACTCAACTCTCCACGTGGATTCAAACTGCTTCTATCTCTGCACTTTTCCATCAACAACATCACCATCTACCTAGCTGCAGAAGCTAGGAAATCAACCTTACTACTCACCTTTAGTGTAGTGGACACCGGTTTTTGCTTTTTGGATTTTTTCCTGCTAAAAATCCTTTTCTTTTAGGGATTGTTGCCTCCCTCACCCAGTGAGGCTTTCACTCACATTCTTTTCCTTGTAGTGGTGGTTGTGTAACCCCAGCTGGTCAAAGTACCCCATCTCCCTGAACACAGTTGTGTTCTACGGACAGGCATCTGACCAAGCAGAAGACACTGGAGTCCTTTCCAGAGACTCTTGGAAAGAAAGGATCTTTCTCATGCTGAGATTTTGGGTTCTAAGGATCTTGTAAACCTGAATTCTCAGGGTAGGGACAGGGTAGGGGGATAAGCGGGCTTTGCTCTTCTGAAACGGGTTGGGAGACTGATGTTCACACTGAGAAAAGCAAGACCAAGACATGTAGTGTAGGGACAAGAGAGAAAGAGCCCCGATGGCATCATTTAAACCTCTTGATGCAGCTTCTTAAGAGGCGCGCGCGCGCGCGCGCGCGCGCGCGCGCGCGCACACACACACACACACACACCCACCCCTCTCTCTATTTTTTTATATAGATTTTTAAGCAAGTATTTCTGACCTAACACACATTCACCACTTTTGCAAGCCTACCTATATCGGGAAGTAGAAAGCCTCCTTACCTGTCCCAGGTAAAGGCTAAATACATCCAGAAAGAATGGATTGTGGTGTATTGCCTTGCCTTCTCAGGGAAGGTAAAAGACCTTTGTGCCTCTCAGGTCTTGGTTTTTTCTGAAGGGATCAGAAAAAGCCTTCAATGTTTTGGGTCCTAGGAGAGGTTCTGGACACTTTACCTCTCCTTGTCTGTGAAGTAGCTGATGGCCCAGCCCTTCATGGGACTGGTGCCAGGAGAAGGTGCTTCATGCACACATGGGGTGGACAGCTGTGGCAGACATCAATGCCATGCCTGGAGAAGGGGGGCAGGCTCTAGGAGCCATCCCATCACTGTAGGACAAGGGGACAACTTGCCCCATCCCACACTGGCTCTTTGAATAGGACCTTTGCAGATGCTATGCTTCAGAGACAATGACACTGAACTTTTGGTAACTATGCAAGGAGGACACCTACTGCTTCTTACACACCAAAAACTCCTTACTCCTCTCTGCCCCAATAACAACCTTAGTTCTCTCTTGTAGTTGCTGTTCTCCACAGTATTTCCCTAGAAGCCTGTAAATCCTGGCTGGTCACTGACACCTCAGTAGTTTGACTCCTGGGGCACATTGATGTCCTCCAAGCTGGGAATAGACCAAGTGGCACCACTATTACTTATCAAATACCATTATAGCAATTTGCATAAATTCCAGAAGACTGCAGAGTCCCCTAGGAGAGGAACTGTTCCTTCTTTGTAATCTTCTTATCCAGAACAATGCTTGGGTCACAGTACTGAGCGGTAAACATTGCTGAACTAGGTCTCATATCATTTTTTCAGTCTCTGCTCACACATACTTTTTTATATAGTTGCAATCTTATGAAAATAAAGAATTTTGTATTCTTTGTATTGTTACAGCACCATTTTAGTTAGACCTGACAATTGGCTAATCCCAATCTTGAGTTGGGGGGGTGCACAAAAGAGGAGAGAGAGAAACACAGAGAAGGGAGTTGATAAAAGTGGAAGGTGATGGATCTAGTTCAGTATGTGGCACACAGAAGTTTGAAATTTTTTTTTTCAATGAAATTAGAATATACTTATTTAAGGTGGGGTTTTGTGTGAGTGTGTGTGTGTGTGTTTGTTTTTGTTGTTGTGTCTAAAGAGAGAATGACTGTGCCAGGAAGAGGAATAGAAAGTGTTACCTTTTCTCTGCCTTTGGATTACTTTGGAGGAATAATATAAAGTGCTGTCAAAGCAAATATTTGAAATCATCCTTCCTTTAAAGATGAGTATGAAATATTGTTGCCAAAGGAATAATTCATTCATATTTATAGTAAAAGAATATGTCTTTATATTACCTCTTGTTTTATGATTTTGTATAAGAACAAACATGGTACACAGAGGAGTCATTTCATTGAGTCACTCATTTGTTCACATTTATTGCATTCCACAAGCCAGGCTCTGCGCTACCCTTTAGAAATACCAAGTCACGATGAGCAAGACAGGGAGCTTAGCATGATAACGGAGACACAGGTAAACCATGGTAGAGTGTGGTTTGAGTTTTGACAGAGGTATATCTGAGGAAAGGCAAGCACGGGGGAGAAGTATTCAGGCTAGAATGAGATTTTTGTTGGCTGAGATGACTCTTGAAAGGCTTTAGAGTATAAGAATGTTCTAGGTTAAGGGAACAGCCTTGTGGAAAGCACTGAGGAATGAGACTGCATGATAACTTGGGGAGACTTAAAGTGAATCACTGTGATTGAAGCGGAAGATATTTTTTGGCTAACAGCAAAGGATGAGAATGGAGAGGAACACATGGGCCAGATTACAGCACATCAAGGTCTTATGGGCTCAGCCTTGTCCAGGAAGTTATGGAGAGCAGGGTGTGACTTGATTCATTTCATTCATTCTTTCTACAAATCGATATTGCATGACTCCTGTGTGTCAGGCACTTTTCTGGGCACTGAAAATATATTGAGGTGATGCAAAGTACTCAAATTCTGAATATATTTTATAGGCATAGTTAATAGGATTTTCTGACAGACCAGGTGAGAGAAAGGGAGATGGAGTTGACACCAGCATCTTTGGTCTGATGATTAATAAGAAGGAGTTGTTATTCACTGAGATGGAAAAAGGCCATAAAATAACCAAATTTGGGGGATAGAATTAGGAATTCTGTTTTATAAATGCCATGTTCGAGACACCTATTAGACATCCAAAGGGATATAAACTGTGGTCTGTTAAATGAATTGGCCTGGAGTTCACAGGAGAGGTCTAGGATAGAAATATAACTTTGGAGCTATCGGTATGTAGAGACTATTCAAAGCCATATGACCAGATGAGAATGAGAGGTGATGTTAGAGAGAACAGGGAAGAAACCAGAGGAGACCAGCTAGGATGAAAATGTTAGCAGAAAAGAAGTCCAAAGACTGAGCCCTGGTGTTCTCCACTATGTAGAGATTAAGGAAATGAGAAGAAGACAGCAAAAGAAACCAAGATAGAATGCAAAACAGAAGGGAAACCAGTATGGTAGCCTGAAATCTAAGTGAACAAAAGTGTTGGAAAGAGGCAAAAATGATCAATTATATCAAAGACTGTGATTGCCATTGTGAAAGTTATCAATGCCAAAATGAAGTCACTTATATCTAACCCTAATAAAACGGAGTCAGGAGGCCATGGGAGAAGGGCAATCATACACTGTGCCTATACCAAAAAATACCACCAGATTTTTTTCAAACTGTAGCTTGCTACATGAGTCACACAGGACAGCTGGCCAGACAAGTACAGCTAGCTGCTTGTACAAGAATGCTTGCCTGATACTGCCTTCACTAATGAACTTGTGTCAACTCCTGCAATAAGCCCCTATAACCAGTGCTCTCTTTGTTTCAGAACAACTTACATGCACTTCTCTCTTTTGTCTTTAAATGCTTCCCCATACTTCAACCTCCCCAAACGTGCCTATGATCCATCTCAACATGCATACCCAGCTTGCAATTCCCTCCTATTCCCAAATAAGTTCTCTCTTTGGAGAGTGTGGCTCTCTCTGTTGTTATTTTAGATTGACATCATGTAAGAGAAAGAATACATTGTCCTGAGTTGTATTTAGGAATGTGGACTTATGGTGATCTTAAGAAAAGTAGGTCCACTGGCTTGGTGGTGGCAAAAACCGGATTAGGGTGAATTGTAGAGGGAATGGGAGAAGGGTATGTGGAGATCTCAAGTAGAGACAACTGTAGAGTTTTGGTGTAAAGAAAAAAGGGGGGAGACAGTAGGTGAAGGATTAAGTGGGAGTCAAAAGAGTTGTTTTGGGTTTTCTTAAGAAGTGAGAAATATGTGACTTTGCATATTGATAAAAATAGTCCAGTAGAAGGGAGAAATTAATGATACAGAGGACAGAGGGAAGAATTGCTGAAGCCGTTTCCTTGATTAGACCACAGGTGATGTGATCTAATTCTAGGTAGACGGACTGGTTTAGCTGGTAAAAGAAGATAAACTTTAAGTGCATGCAACTATGGAACTAGCTCCTCAAATACTAGATTTAAGGTTACCAAAACCAGAAAAGGTTCTACCTAGCCTTGACAAAATGGATGCTTCTGGAATAAGACCCTGCAATATGGTGAATTAAAAATGTTCACCACTTTGATGATATTAATGGAGAATGGCCATTTTCTAGAGGGATCCGATCATACTCATAATTAACATTTATTGAGAACTTGTGTGCCATTCAGACTGCTGAGTTTTTCTCCATGTATTATCTCACTTCATCCCTGCAACAACCCTTAACTACTTAACATCATATCCAATTGCAGATAAGAAAACTGAGCCTCATTTAGAGATGTTTAACTCCTACTGAAAGTCCCACAGCTGGCAAGTGGTAAAGAAGAGATTTGAATGCAGAGTCCTGAACTCTAGAAGCTGTGTTCCAGGCCCTTATACTAAGAGAGCCAGTCTTGAATGATTTAGTAGTTAAAGTCTGACTTGATAGGGTGAGGAAAGGACAGAGGCATCCACCCTGATTTAGAACACATAGGATCTAGTAAGAGATGTCTCTATAGCATGTTCTCTTTTCTTCGGTAGATGGGGCACTTGGGCAAGATGGTAGAAAAGGTATGGAAACCGTGAGGCCTTAGGAGTGAAGCCAAGAAGGAAGCTAGCGCTGATAACACCAAGTGCCTCGCCAAACTACTTTTTGAAAGAGAGCTGATAGAGAATTCCACTGTTCACTGCACACTTGCTGTAGAGGCACTAAGGCTAGAATAGGGTGGAAAGAAAGTGTTCCAACTGGGATCACCTAGGAAGTAGAGACACAAAGGTGTAGCCCCTGATCCAGGATGAAGAGGGTAGGCCATCTGACCATATCTTTGTCCCCAGATATTGCCGTGAGCAGAAGAAAGTTGCTAGCCCCAAGTCATACAGCCAAATAAACAGGGCCAGCCTCATTGCTGAAGGAGCTTGTGTTGGAGAAGAGGGGCCTCTGGACAGAGGTGAGTTATCCATGGAGGTTGTCACAAAGTAGCCCAGTGTCCTGGCTCACTTGCTAGTCTCCTACTGTGCATGGGAACGGGACTGAATAGCTTCGCTCCTTTCAGGCATGTAGGAGTCTATGACCTTGGGAGGAAGCCAGAAGTCCCAAAGTGCCTGAGCTAACACATTGTCCCTTTCTCTGACTAGCACAATGTGATGCATGAGCAGGGTGCAGATCTTTGCAGGGGACTGAAAGATTCTACAGGGGACACAGTGTCTCCTACGCATGCATTGTGCTCAATGGCCTATGTGTTCAGATCTTCCCTTGACCTTGGGAAAATTACTTATCCTCTGTGAGTCTAAATTTTCTCATCTGTCTCATAGATATGATAATAATAATGACCACATCATAAGGTTGTTTTGAGGACTGACAATGCATAAAGTGCATTTAAGCACAGTGAATAGCATATAATAAGGGTCCAACTAATGGAGTTATTAGAATATTTGTGTAGCAGTACAAAAAGGTTAGTTTAGGAGCAGATGAAAAATACCATATTTTATAAGAAGGTAAGTGTTTTTTTTGTTTTGTTTTGTTTTGCATGATACCTAGGAGGCTTTTTGGGTAAAAAGGTGAAGGCGGGGCCCCAGATGAGCTGGAATTACAGCATTTTAAGACATTTTCCATGCCATGCTGTGCTGTGCTTTGAACACCTCCATGCCTTCCAGCTGGAGTCACCCCCCGACACCCCTCTGTTTGAACCGGGATCTGGGTTAGAGGAGTGCCGTCCTCAGGGCCAAGTCTAGCATGTGGGAGAGCGTGCTAAGGGGGATGCACAAGGTACCAGAGGTAAAGTGGGATTGTGAACACTGCAAAAGCAAGAAGTCAGACCTAGTGATGAGCAGGAGGAGTGTAAGCCTCCCAAGACTCCTCTGAGAAACTGGGAGAGATAATGGCTATCCAACAATATGTAATGGTTTGAAGAATTACATACAAGAATTTGAAGAAATTTTATTTAAATTTTGAGGTACAACGAAACCACAGAAGGCTCAAGGACTTTAAGGACTTATACATAACTGGTACTTAGGTGGCAATTATTACTAGCTTGATTCCAAACTTAATCATGTTGGTGAATGATTGGCAAAAATGGTGGTGGGTCTTGAAATACTAAATTATCTTTGTTTTCATGAAGCCATTTGCGTTTTGTTGAAGGGCAGTGCAATAGGCTGAATAATGGCTCCCTGGAAATGTCCATATTTTAATCCCCAGAACCTGTGAATGTGTTACCTTACATGGTAACAGAAGCTTTGTAGAGTCTATCCAGTGAGGGATCTTGAGATGAAGAGACCATCCTGAATTATCCAGATAGGGCCAGTGTAATAACATGGATCCTTATAAGAGGGAAGTAGGTGCATCAGAGTCAGAGAGAGAGAATGTAAAGGTAGAATTGGAGAGGAAAGCAGGTGCTATGCTGCTGGCTTTGAAGACAGAGAAAGGAGCCATGAACATCAAGGAATGCAGGCAGAATCTCAAACCTGGAAAAGGCAAGGAAACGAAAGTCTCCTAGAGTCTCTGGAAGGAACGCAGGCCTGATTTTGGACTTCTGGCCTGTAGAAGTGTAAAATAATAAATTGGGCTTGTTTTAAGCCACTACATTTGCGGTACTTTGTACAGCAGCAATAGGAAACTTACACAGAGAGGGAGTTTTGAGTATTTGGGCAAAAGAGGGAAAGGGGAGAGGAAGTGAGTGAGTGTGGTGTTTGTCCTCTGCCAGTCTTTATGGACTGGCATCTGGACCCTGCGACAGGAAGAGCTGTTGATGGGAGGAGAAGCAGCTGTGGTCCTCTAGGGCTGCAGTCCCCAACCCTGGGGCCAGTGACCTCTGCCGGATCTGGGGCCTGTTAGGAACCTGGCCATGCAGCAGGAGGTGAGGGGCAAGCAGTGAAGATTCATCTGTAGACAGCCCCTCCCCATCGCTTGCATCACCGCATAAACTCTGCCTCCTGCCAGATCATCAGGCATTAGATTCCCACAGGAGCGCGAACCCTACTGTAAACTGCATATGCGAAGGATCTACGTTGCGCGCTCCTTATGGGAATCTAATGCGGATGATCTGAGGTGGAGCTGCGGGGGTGATGCTAGCGCTGGGGAGCAGCTGCAAATACAGATGATCATTAGCAGAGAGGTTTGAGTGCACAATAAATGTGATGCGCTTGAATCATCCTGAAACCGTGGTCCCCTCTCCCCCATCTGTGGAAAAATTGTCTTCCATGAAACTGGTCCCTGGTGCCAAAAAGGTTGGGGACCGCTGCTGCAGGAGACTTTGAGGGATGCGGGCAAAAGCAACAATGTTCAGGCTCTGTATGAGAAGGTGCGAGACACAGCAGGGAAAGGGGAGGGCTACCCCGCTCCCAGGCTAAGCGGTTTCTGCTCCATCTGTTAGTGGCTGTTCCAAGCAGAGAGAAGCTTCAGAGTCCAGGATGCCTAGGGAGGCGAGGGCATCAGGAGAGCCAGCAATGTCACTGACAGAATAGTGCTTGTTTGGAGAAATGCTAGATATCCGTGAAGACTCCCTGAAAGACTCAACGGACAGCCAATTTGAATCATCGTTTCTCTTCCTTCATTTGTGGGGCCTGGAGGAACTTGGATTACAAAAGGATCTTAACAGAAGTCTTCAGAATCCTGATATGTGTTGCCAAATAGCTTCTAGGATTTATTTACAACGTTCCCAGGGAGAGGCACTTGCAGCAGGCCTCTTCAAGGTGGACTGTATTAAGAGACCACAAATCAAAAGGGTAAGGATATATTCTGACCGCTAGGTGGCCCCATTTCCATGGACTGGAGGATTTGTTTAATGACCTCTGTGCCCCAAGGACTTTTAATACAGCCTAATGGTTTGGTAGAGCAATAACCTGGGTAGGAGGTAGGCACTGGGTTCGACTTTTTTTTTTTTTTTTATTTGTTTGTTTCACAGGGTTATATTAATGCAGAGCCTCCTTTTTTTTTTTTTTACTCTCTCTTTTACTTACAAGTGTTTGTCCACCTGCACCATGAGCAAGGCCTTCTCTATGAAGTCACATTGTTCTCTGTTACCTAGTAGGCTTGAGATGTGGAAGAGAAAAACATTGAAATCCTCATTTTACAAAGATTTAATTTTTTTTCTTCTTCTGAGCAGGATGGAAGGGTAGAATATACAAGGATTTAACTGTTTTTCACTTTAAATGTTGTTGGCTATAATATACTCATCCACTTCCACCAACAAACATTTATTAAGGGCCTATTCTGAGCAAAATAACATTTACTAAGCATCGTGATGGTTGTATAAAATTTTTAAAAACCTACAGCTCTAACTGTAAACAACCTTAAGATTTCATGAAGGAGAACAGATACATAAATTATTAAGTATGACTTATGGGGAATAAATTGTATAATGTAAACTGGCTTCAGTCTTGATGCGTTCAACCATCAGACATTCTTTATTTTCATACTTGATACACTGTCACTTCCTTTCACTAACATTTATAATAGTATTACATGAGGAAAATGTGTTTGACTTTCCAATAACTGACAAAATGAAATTTTGAGACACAGCCATTTTAAATCTGGCTTCCATATTTTCAGACATAAGAGAAATGAGAAGTATCCGTAAAGTTGATCTGAAATATATTAGAAAGTCCAGGAAATGGGAAAAATGGAGAATTTTACTATGTTCTCTTAAAGACTAATGAAAAATAAAATGGAAATAAGTTAAAGCCATCGTAACAAGAAAATATTTTGAAAATACTGATAAAATTTGAAAAATGCTAATATAGCCTCCCTATTATCTGTTTGTTCTTCCCACTGTTTGGGCAGCAGGTTTTGTTTTGTTTTGTTTCCTAAGTGCTGAGATTTGAGATAACAGTCCTGTTCATTATGTTCTGTTATCATTGGTCTATGAGGGGCTCCCCTCTAGGTTTTTTTCCCTTTCATTCTTACTCCCCACTTGCTTTCTCTTCCTTATCATAAACACTTAACCTGTGTTTCATGTATGTCCTTGGCTCTGTATGTATGTATGGATATAACTGATTTGTAGATGTATTTTAAATGTATTACGTACTAAAAGAAAGTTCCTTCTTTTTTCACTTACTTAAGTTTGCTTAGAATGGCTCCATAGGTAGAAGGAGGGGAGCAAAAAATACTAGCTAAACTTGAACACTCCAAAAGCAGAAAGGACCAATGCTCTGTTCCTAAGCGGAGACTGGGAAAATGGTGAGATCCCACAGCTGGCTGCTGCCACTGTGTTGTCAGAAGGGGGAGAGAAGAAAGGTTCCCAGGGTGTGCATATGTTGGCAGAGGGCCCTGAGAGAGCCAGATTGTGTTTCACTATTGGTGCAATGTGGGGCACAGCCAGGTGATTTTCAGTGTCCTGGAGAGTAACCTGGAGTGTAAGGGCCTTAACCTCACCAAGTGTCCTGTGTCTCCGGAGGAGCAGCAAAAAGAGAGCCTGTGTGTGTGTCAGTTGTAGCCAGGCTCATAGTCCATGTTCTCCTAGTCACGACAAAGAGGATGCAGTGGTGACCTGCGTAGATACACAACGAAGACCAGACTGGAATGCAGAGTGTGGCAGCAGAAGCCACAATAGATAGACTGCAGTGGCCAAGAATGGATGTTTCAGCCTTATTCTTTGACATGACATAAGCCCCCCAGAATTTTCACTTTACCCCAGGGGTGAAGGAGGCCATGCAATTGGTTGAGATTTTCTTCTTTACATTGTCAAGTGATCCTCCTGCCTCCGTCTCCCAAGTAGCTGGGACAACAGGTGCACACCACCACATCTGGCTAACTTTTCTATTTTTAGTAGAGGCGAGGTCTTGCTCTTGCTCAGGTTGGCAATCTGGATACTTTTTATTTCTTTTACTTGCACAGTTGCCATGGTTTGAACCTCCAGGCTGAAGATAAATTGTGAAAGCAGGCATTCTTGTCTTATCTTAGGGGGAAAGCTTTCACTCTTTTACCATTAAGTATGGTTTAGCTGTGTCATTTTCATAGACAGCCTTTTCTAGTTGAGGAAGTCCCCTTCTATTCCTAGTTTGAGTGTTTGTGTCATGAAAGGGTACTAGATTTTTGCTGCATCTATTGAGATGATCATGTGTCTTTTGTCCTATGTTATGTTAGTATTGTATATTACATTGATTTCGGGGGATGTTAAACCAAACTTGCATTGCTAGGGTAAATTCCAGTTGGCCATGGGGTATAATCCTTTTTATATTACTAGATTTGGTGTCCTAGTTGTAGTAGGCTGAATAATGTTCCCTCCCCAAAAGATATTCATGTCCTAATCCCTGGAACCTGTGATTGTTACCTTATATGGCAAAGAGTTCGCAGATGTGATTAAATTAAGGATCTTGAGATGGGGACACTACCTAGGATCATCCAGGTGTGCTTTATATCCATTCATGTGTCCTTATAGAATAGTGACAGAAGGAGATTAAAGACAAGAGAAGGCAAGGAGACCAGATTAAAGACATGGAGAAAGGTGATATGGCCACAGGCCAGCAAATACTGGCTGTCACCAGAAGCTGGAAGGGGCAGGGAATGGATTCTCTCCTAGAGTCACCAGAAGGAAAATACCTATGATACCTTGATTTTACACCAGTGTGAAGGCAGCTTCTGGTGAGAGACCTGTGTGTATTTTTTTTTTTTTTTTTCAGGTTTGACCGTAGGCGATTACAAAGGCTTTATCTGGCAGACCTCATGGGAGAAAGCCGTCCTCCCCAGCCCGGGCTTGGTTGCACAGCCAGTGTATTGCAGTCTCTGAAAGGAGTTGCAATGGAGGACTCGGGCCGCTTTGGCCAGTCATGCTCTTTGCATATTTGTATCCCTAGACGTGGCACTTTCATTCCTAGGTCTCTTTGTCTGAAACCGTACCAAGAGGTCTTCTTCAGGTGTCTCTGCTAAGGTCTCCTCATATGTGTACAGGAAGGAAGGACAGAAAAACTTTGAAGACACTTTTCCCCACTCTGATGCAGCACCCGGTACCTTCCTACTCCTAGTCCTTTCTCCTTGCCCTCCCTCTGATCCAAGAGTTGGTAAAAATGCCAGAGCCTTCTGTTTGGGTCTCTCTCAACAGTGAGACGACCACAACATCTACGCTGATCCACTTGACCCCGCAAAGGGTAACGTTCTACAGGGGAAATGGAATGGGAGAGCTGATGCTTCTTCTGGTGTTAGAGTCTTGCTTGTAACATCGCAGTAAGTGGTTAAAGCCTTAACTCTTTCACTTTTGGCTAGTTGCTTTAAGCAGTTACTCTGGTACCTGGCAGATAAACTCTCTCTCTTTCCAGCTCAGCTGAGCTCCTGACAACGATGAAAGTGATTTTGGGTTTCTGGCAGCCAGAATTCTGAGAGAGTAAATGTTTTTGTTTGTAGCCACCAAGTTTGTGGTAATTTGTTACAGCAGCCATAGGAAACTAATACAGTAGTATTTTGTTGAGAATTTTTGTGTTTATATTCAGACGGTATATTGGCCTCTAGTTTTCTGGTGATATCTTGCCTGTTTTTGTTATCAGAGTAATGCTGGCTGCAGAGAATGAGTTGGGAAGTTTTCCTTTCTCTTCTATTTTTTTTTTTTTGTTTGAACAATCTCTGAATAATTGATGTTAATTCTTCTTCAAATGTTTAGTGGAACTTACCCATGAAGTCAGCTGAACTTGGCTTTTTCTTTGTAGAAAGATATTATTACAAATTCAATCTCTTTAGTTGTTTTGGGCCTATTCAGATTTTCTATTTCCTCTTGAGTCAGTTTTGATATTTTGTGTCTTTCTAGAATTTGTTCATCTAGTTTATCTAATAGATTTTGGTCATTATTCTTTTCATTATTGCCTGTGATAGTTTTTGTTCAAACTTCAGCAACCACTAAATAAGGTCTCCATAACCTCCCATGCAAACATGCTTGTGTTCCTAAAGATTATTCAAATCCAGAAACTTTACGAGGCTATTTCATGGTGTTGATTGCTTCCCTGAAAAGATTCATGTCCTCTTTTATTTCAGGAAATTAAAAAAAAATGTACAGTTGACTCTTGAACAACTTGGGTTAGGGGTGTCATTGCCACACACAGAGTAAAAAATCTGAGTATAACATTTGGCTCCCCAAAAACTTAACTACTAATAGCCTACTGTTGACCAGAAGCCTTACTGATAACATAAACAATCAATTAACACATATTTTGTCTTTATATATATTATCTACTATATTCTTACCATAAAGTAAACTGGAGAAAAGAAAATATTACTAAGAAAATCATAAGGAAAAGAAAATATATTTACAATTCATTAAGTGGAAGTGAATCATCATAAAGATCTTCATCCTCATCATCTTCACGCTGAGTAGGTTGAGGAAGAGAAGGAGGAGGAGGAGGAGGAGGAGGAGGAGGGTTTGGTCTTGCTGTCTCAGGAGTGGCAGAGGCAGAAGAAAATCTGTGTATAAGTGGACCCACGCAGTTCAAACCCATGTTGTTCAAGGGTCAACTGGAGTTTCGCATATATATTCTGTTCTATTGAAGTTTTGTTTAAGATGGGAATTTCAATGATGTGTGTTACCTGTCTTTGCCTTTTGTCAGTTTCTGTGACTTTTCTGTTATCTTTTTTTTTTTTTTTTTTTTTTGAGACAGAGTCTCACTCTGTTGCCCGGGCTAGAGTGCTATGTTGAGCTAGCTATGACTGTCTATGTCAGCCTAGCTCACAGCAACCTCAAACTCCTGGGCTCAAGCAATCCTTCTGCCTCAGCCTCCCGAGTAGCTGGGATTACAGGCATGTGCCACCATGCCCGACTAATTTTTTCTATATATTTTTTTTAGTTGTCCAGCTAATTTCTTTCTATTTTTAGTAGAGATGGGATCTCGCTCTTGCTCAGGCTGGTCTCAAACTCCTGAGCTCAAACAATCCGCCTGCCTCGGCCTCCCAGAGTGCTAGGATTACAGGCGTGAGCCACCACTCCCGGCCTGTAATCATTTTTAACTCCTCGTTTTCACTGGATTTTGTGGGCTCCCCTTATTTTTATATTCTGTGTCACTCACTGTATTGTTAGTAACACCTATTCCCCTTGTGCTTCTTTCAACTCACATTTGTTCAGTAGATGATTTTGTTTCCCCTTCTTTTCTGATTTCTCCCAGCCTTTATTTTATCTCTATTTCCTCATTAAATCTTTGCTGAGTTGCTAGATCTGTGCTCCTTATTCTTTTTTCTTTCCCATAAAGGCAAATGCTTCATTAAGATTTTATCATTTATGTTAAATCTCTGGTGACAATTTTTATTTACTGCTTGGCAACATTATTCTGGTAGGTGCCTCTAATTTGTCAGTTGATTTTCCTGTTCCTGTCATCTTCTCTTCTCTCTCATTTTGATTTTTTTTTCTCTTAGTATCTTTATGGGGATCCTGAACAGATTTCCTTCTTGTTATCCATTACTGAAACAGGTCACTTCCTCCAGATATTTGCAGGAATTTGGGGGAGTGAGAGAAGACCAAGGTTTTGTGGCAAAATAGCTGGATAGGGAACCTAAGTTTTGTTTGTTTCTTTAACAAAATCAAGTCTGTCCCCCACTGCTACAGAGAAAACCTGCTTCTGCAAAAATGGCTCCTTTGTGGGATTCCTCATTTTGTTTTGCCTGCACCACTATTTGGAAACAAACTCAATTCTTATAGTTAGTGCATGCTGCTTCTTCCTACCATTGCAGACCGAGGACATAGATTTTTTTGCATCTTATGGTGTGACCCTCTGTTTCATGAAATGTACTTTTGTTCTGACTCTTTCTGAGACGAACAGCCACAGAATTTTTTTTTTTTTTTTCCCTCTGCTTCTTTGTAAGCATTTGCCTTCTTGATCTTCACTGCTTCTGAAAGCTCTTTTACCTATTTTCTGATTTGGAGTTTTAACTGTCTGGTAGTCTTGCCCAAAATATCTTTAGTGCTTTTGTTTCTCTTTTTGCTCATTGCTTTTGGATGATTTCCAGAAAAAGTCAGAAATGACAATTCTATGCCACTATTTTGAAACAAGATATCTCTTTCTTGAATTTGGACATTTCTGGGCCTTGCTATTTAATTTTTTTCTTTTCTCCCACTTTACAATTTTCTTCTTTGTAGTTTTATCTGTGCTCACAGTTTCATCTAAAGGAATGACTGTTAAATTGTCATCTCTTCCTTGCTTCTGTCCTTTGATTATTCTCCTTTTTGCCTATTGTCAGCTTCACGTAGATATTTCGGAGAAACTTCTGATATTATTGCCCTTCTCTATACTTTTACGCCAATGGCACCAGAGTTCTCCCAGCTAATCTGGCTGAAAATCCTGGAATCATATTTGATGCCTCTTTTTGTCCATTCTATATTTAAAATATCTCTTACTTCATTGTCTCTTTTTTATTTCCACTGATCACACCCTAGTCTGGACTCCACACCTGAATACCTCCAACTATTATTCTTGGTTGCTTATCCAGTTAGCCTGTTTACTGTACCAACTAACTTCTTTAAGTACATTTGACCATGTGACTTCCTTCCTCGAAACCCTCTCTGATTCATCAGCACAAATAGTATAATCCCTTTAACCTTCCATATACTGACATCCAAACTTTCCACTGACATAAAATTATTTGTTGTTTTCTAAAAATACTCTTCATTCATTGATTCCGTAACTATGTTTACCTTTTGTGCTTTTCCTGGTAGATCTATTTCTTCATTTCTGTTTGCTGATGTAATTACTAGTTTTCACCATTCTGCTTTTTGAGAACAATTTTTAAATTTTTTTGACAAATTGTAATTGTATATAATAATGAGGTACACAGTGGTGTTATGATATATGTATACAGTGTAGAATAATTGAATCATGCTAATTCAGGGTTCTGCTTAATGAAGGACTTTCAAAATACCCATTTGAAAATCACTTCTTTCCTGACACTCTTATTATTCTTTTTTGTACTTATTTGTTGTACACATCATTGCATATCATGCATGTGTCTGCCTTCCTCATTACTTTGTCATTTCCTGAAGTACAGAAGCCATGCCTTTTTAAGCTTGTATTAATCACGTCATATAACACTCTTGCAGAGTGGACACCATTTCTTGATTTGAATTTAAATGTTATGCTAATAGATATTTATAGTGTATCTTAGTGACTATATATATTTGACTTTCAATGTTTGTATTAAAATAATTTGACTATTTTAGATATATATTCAAAATGTTTTAATATATGACTGAATATATGTCTGAGATATATATCTCAAATGATATAAAATTGAGACACATACATGTATAAAACCAATATATATATATACATATATATAAAACCAAACAATTTTACCTTTATATAGTGTATATTTGTTTTGTTCCATTATGGCTGCTATAACAAAATACCATAAATGTGGTAGCTATAAACAACAGAAATTTATTTCTCACCCTTCTGGCACCTGGGAAATCCAGCATCAAGGAGTCAGCAGATTCACTGTCCAGTAAGGACCATCTTCAGGTTCGCAGAAGGACTTCTCACTGCATACTCACGTGTTGGAAGGCTTATTCATGACCTAATCACCTCCCAAGGGTTCTACCTTTTAATATATCATCACATTGGTGATTAGGATTTGAACATCTGAATTTTGAGGGACACAAATATTTGACTGTATCAGTATTTAATTTATAATAATTTTGGTAATTTAAAGGCATAAATCTGTATCTATTTAAAGATTTTTACAAGTTTGATTTTACTAATGTAATATCTTTTAGTATTTCTTTTAATTTAATTTTATAATAAGTAAAAAAAAGCCCCGAGATCTACCTTCCCATTTTTTTTTTTTTGAAAAATTTGTGAGGCTGAGGCTTTTTTGTTCTATTTTCAGACCCTTAGTGAAGTAGATGTGGCCCACTCACATTGGTGAGGGCAGTGTTCTTTACTCAGGCTATCCATTCAAATGATAACCTCTTCTGGAAACACCCTCATAGACACACCCAGAAATAACGTTTTACCAGCTCTTTGGGCATTCCTTAGCCCAATCAAGTTAACACATAAGATTAACCATCATAAGCCCACCTCTTGTCAACTTAACATCCATATACATCTCCTTAACCTGTACTTAATCTCCAAATAAAGATAATAACAAGGTCATAATTTTACCTAACATGAGTAGAAATGAAAACGCATTAATTAATCCCTTCTCCAACTTCTCCAGAAGAGGAGGTAAAGTCCTTGAGTGATAGCCCGTATCTCCTGATATCCCGTAACTTAAATACTATGAGATAAAGTTAACAATACTTAATACTGATATTACATCAAAACATCTTATTTACATAATAAGGGAATGAAAGAAGAAATAAAACAAAAATATTTTCTTAAAAAATATGTATACACATATACAAATTCATTCATAACAAAATAAGGAGGAAATACAATTATAGTCCTTATTTCTGTAACTGGTCACAGAGTTGTAGCTGGTATTAATTAATGTAACTACCTTCTACTACTACCCAGTCTGTATTAGCTTTGCCTTCATCAAGAACCTCAGCTGGTCATGATTCTTTACCTGGTGGATGACCCAAACTTTCATTCCTAAAAGTCTGGGCCATGTGTAGTCCTTCCTGGATTGGGTGGTGTAGTGTTCCATTGACCTTAATCACATGGGTAATACAAAGAGACACTCTAAGGGATCCCCTGTATTCAAGATACTGATATAATCTACTTCCATTGTGGAGTAGTAGCCCAATTTCTCCTGGGTAATTTGGATCAATATCCCTTGCCAATACTAACTCCTGTCTTTGCCTGTTAATTCAGAAGCATGAGGGGTCCAAAATGGCTGGGTAGCAGTCTTAACTTCTATTTTAATGGAATCATTGTCGTATCTCCTGGTGGCAGCATTCCTCCTTCTGGAACACAGACCTTTAGTCTAACAGCATAAATTCATAGGAACAGGAAGCAAAAAAATTGCCAGTGAGTTACAAGGGGTAATACTGAAAGGTGCCCCTCTCATTTCCACCCCTTGGTTTCTGGACCCATTGAATCCTGGCTATCAGAGAAGCAGTACCACATATTGGACACCAATTCATAGTATATACATCCTTCTGGAGAAGCTTGCTCCAGCCCTGCAAGGGATTGCTACTAAGCTGGCACTACTACTGAATCTTCAGTATGCCACTCCATCATTGTATCACCTGCTTCAGGATGGTAGGGAGCATGGTAATATCTGTGACTGCAGTGAGAGTGGGCCCATTGCTGCACTTCTTTTGCTGTCAAGTGAGTTCTTTGATCAGAAGCAATACTTTGTAGAATATCATGGTGGTGCATAAGGCATTCTGTAAGTTCACAGGTGGTAATTTTGACAGAAGCATTGTGTGCAAGGAGGAAAAATCTGTATCCAGAGTAAGTGTCTATTCTACTTAGGAAAAAATGCTGCCCCTTCCATCATGGAAGTGGTCCAGTGTAATCAACCTGATCACCCCCAGGAATGATCCCACATCAGGGGCTCAGTGTTCTCTGCTGCTGACAGATTGGGCACTCCGCAGTGGCTATCGCCAGGTCAGCCTTGCTGAGTGGAAATCCATCTTGCTGAGCCGGTGCAAAACTTCCATCCCTGCCACTGTGGTCACTTTGCTCAGAAGCCTATTGGGCAGTGACAGGAGTAGCTGGGGAAAGAGCCTGACTGATATACACAGAGCAGGTCATCCTAGGGACTTGATTATTGAAATCTTCCTCTGCTAAGTTCACCTTTTGGTGAGGATTCACGTAAGATCCAAATATCTTCACATTCTTTGCCCATTCAGAGAGGTCTAGCCACATATCTCTCCCCTGGATTTCTTTGCCACCAATTTTCTAGTCATGTTCCTTCCAAGTTCCTGACCATCTAGCCAAACCACTGATGTATAATCCCATGTCTGGCCAATTCTTCTTCCAAGTAAAGTGTACAACCAAGCACACTGCCCAAAGTTCTGCCCACTAGAAGGATGTCCCTTCACCACTGTCCTTCAGGGATGACCCAGAAAGGGGCTATAGTGCTGCAGCTGTCCACTTTAAGATGGTGCCTGCATATCATGAAGCACTGTCTATAAACCAGGCCCAAATCTTCTCTTCCTCTGTCACCTGATCACAGAGAACTCTTCATAAGGCCACAGGTGCTGGCTGGGAGAGAAAATGCAGTGTAGCAGGAATGGGAACCACAGGCATTTGAGCCACTTCTTCATGTCACTTACTTATGCCTTCAGGGACTGCTTGGATCCAGTCGCACACATACCACTTCCATTGGATGATGGAGTGTTGCTGTCCTTGCTCAACTTTATGGCTTGGTGGGTTGGACAACACCCAAAACATAATGGACAGCTCAGGTCACATGGTAACTTAGTGGCCCATGGTCAAGTGTTCAGTCTTCAGTAAGTTTCAGTGCAGGCCAAGAACTCCTTCTCAAAAAGAAAGTATCTATCTGCAGATGATAGCAGGACATTGCTCCAAAATCCTAGAGGCATGTGCTGTGATTCACCTGTGGGGGCCTGCCAAAGGCTTCAAACAGCAACAGCTACTGCTACTTCACTCATCATTGGGTCTGCTGGATCCTGTGTCCCAAGTGGTAGAGCAGCTTGCATGGCAGCCTGGACTCTGTTGCAGAGCCTTCTCTCACTCTGGGTCCCCCTCAAAACTAGCAGTCTTTTAAGTGACTCAGTAAAAGGGAATAGCACACCCAAATGAAGAAGATATTGCCTCTAAAGTCCGAAGAGGCCCACTTGGCATTGCTCCTCTTTTTTGGTTGTAGGAAGAACCAGATGCAATAATTTATCTTTTACCTTAGTTTGAATATCTTGACATGCTGCACACCACTGTACTCTTGGAAATTTCTCTGAGGTATAAGACCCATGAATTTTAGTGAGATCTGTTGGCTAATCTCTGTCATGCAAATGTCTCACCAATAAGTCCAGAGTATGTAGTTGTTACTTCTCACTCACTATGTTCAATCAGCATAACGTCATCCGTGTAACGGACTAGTGTGATATCTTGTGAAAGGAAAAGGTGATCAAGATGACTGAGAACTAAATTATGACAGAGGTTGGAGAGTTGACATATTTCTGAGATTGGACAGTGCAGGTGTATTGCTGCCCTTGCCAGCTGAAAGCGAACTGCTTCTGGTGGGCCTTACTAACAGGGATGGAGAAAAAAAAGGCATTTGCCAGATCAATAGCTGCATACCAGGTACCAGGGGATGTACTAATTTGCTCAAACAATGAAACCACATCTAGTGCAGCAGCTGCAATTGGAGTCACCATCTGGTTAAGCTCATGATAATCCACTGTAATTCTGCAAGATCCGTCTGTCTTCTGCACAGGCCGAATAGAGCTGAATGGAGATGCTGTGGGGATCACCACCTTGCATCTTAAAGGTGATACTAATCTCTGCAATCCCTCTAGGAATGTAGTGTTGCTTTTGATGTACTATTTTCTTAGGTAGAGGCAGTTCTAATGGCTTCCACATGGCCTTTCCCACCATAACGGCCCTTACTTTACAGGTCAGGGAACAAATGTGGGGATTGTGTCAGTTGCCAAGTATGTCTATTCCAATTATGCATTCTGGAACAGGGAAACTAAGCACAGCATTATTTTAGGGACCCACTGGACTCACTGTGAGATGAACATCAGCTAAAATTACATTGATCCACTGACCTCCATAAGCCCCTACTCAGACTGGTAGGCCACAGTGATGTTTGGGGTTTTCTGGAATCAGTGTCAATTCAGAGCTAGTGTTCGGTAGTCCCTAAAAGATCTGATTATTTTTTTTCTCTTAATGTACAGTTACCCTAGTTAAAGGCTGCAGGTCCCTTAGAGGGAAGGCTGGAAGAAAGATTAATAGCATAAATGTTTGATAGAGTATTGAGGTCCTTCCTCAAAGGGACCCAGCCTCCCTTTCATTCAAGCCGTTCTTGGTCTATAAATTGGCTCAAGTCTGGGAATCGACTGAGGGCTGTGAATTTCTGTTATTATGATTTTAATTGGATTTTTGTTCACTTGACCTAGAACTTTTCCGCTTATACGAATCAAATAAGAATTCAGTAGGCTCCCCATCTATTTCACTATTAGGATCTCCATAATTAATTAGCTAATACCGTAGGTCTACACAAGTCAGACTATTCTGACTGTTGCTTTGACTCTGCTGTCTGTTGTGGTAACCACTCTCACCTTGCCTTTGGTGGTTAAGTGCCAGTCCCTGTGCCCTGCCAGCCCAGGATTCAATTACTCTCATTGCATTTAGGTTTTCCAATTCACTGACTGCTGTTCCTTCTGTGAGGTCTGGCCTGCGGAGAAAAGTGATCACAGAGATTTTCATGGATGCTGGGGCTCCCCTCACAAGTTTATTTCTCACAGTATTGGTGAAAGGTATGTCTTGTGGACCCTCTCAGTGTGGGTGAGTAGGTCTTAAATGACAAATCCACTCTAACATTCCAATCTCCCTAAGCCTTTGAATCCCTTCCTCCAAACCAAGCCATGTCTGGCATTTCCAGTTCATTCACAATGAACCAACTTTTGATCCATGTTTTAGCCAATAAACCAAACACACTTTTATAGCTCTTTCTAATCCCCTGAACTGCAACATTAAATGCAGAATCTCTGTTTAGTGGGCCCAAATTTTCTTCTGCCTCTGCTGCTTCTTAGACAGTAAGACCAACCCCACAAATTTGGCTTGATCCAACTTTATGTTCTGTTTAGCCCTCAATTGATTGAAGGATACCCATCTGCATTGGTGAAGCCAATCTTGTTTACTCAGTCTACCAATTCTAATTCTAATCTCTTCTAGAAACATCCTCACAGACACACCAAGAAATAATGGTTTACCAGGTATCTGAGCATCTCTTATCCCAGTAAAGTTGACTCATAAAATTAACCATCACATTCATATTTTGCCTTAATTTATCACCTAAATTCTAAAATATGGTTATAAAGTACTTGTAATAGTATTTTAATACAAATCAAAAAATGATTGCTTGACAGGATGTTTACTTGCCTCACTATAAAGGTGAGTCAAGGGAGTACCTATAGGAGTCACTTGTTTTGCAGTCACATTTTACATGTCTGGCATCTTAGTCATCATGATTCTAACTCTAAATCCATTTGGAGCCCTTTGGGTTCTAGCACTAAACATCTTTATGACTGGACTGATAGACATAAAGATGTCTGGACTGTTTCTCCGACTACCTACATTGTAACTTGTCACTTTCCTTTGAGGTTTTCTTAAATTTAATTTAAAGGCATTTCAACTCAGAGGAAAAAGAGGTGGGGTTGGTCTTGCTGTCTCAGAAGTGGCAGAGGCAGAAAAAAACCTGCATAGAAGTGGATCCATGTCATTCAAACTGTGTTGTTCAAGGGTCATCTGTATATTATAACAATATACACTATCCTTTCCCTTTTTAAAAGATAAACCATAGATTATACACAATTTTTTCTAACTTTTTTCATTTAACAATATACCCTAGAGATAACTCTATAGTATTATAGTAGATATAAATGTTAAACAAAAAGATCAAAGGAAAAATCTGATGTTACATTCCAAATACAGTTGGAATCACTTGTAGACTTTTTGGAAAATATGTCAATAGTCAACAAATGTTACCACATGCTAAACAGTTGTTTATTAAACACCATATTAATTGGTAATTAGAAAGTAATGTTTTAAGCATTACTAACATGATAATTTGTTGCATGTAGGTATATGTGTGCATGTACATATATGTTTGTGTTTTAAGCGGGCTTTCGTACACTCCATGAAATTGGTAGGAGTTTTGTGTTAGGTAATGTGTTAGTTATACTTTTTTCTATTGAAATTATCTGATATATTCCCTAAGTTAGTGTTGTCACACAGAATTCTGATTTTCAGAAAAAGATTACTGATGATAAGAGGAAGATACCTGTGTTTCATTGCTTTATCCTACCAGTATGGATGATGTTACGATTTTACCACCAGACAGTAGATGGCACTATAAGTATATATGCATCAGAGGCCAAATTATAATAAACTCCATGTAATTTATATTTAATACTTAAAGTTGTTGTGCCTAATGTTGTTCAAAAAGGAATGTACCATTTCCTGAGGTCTAGAAATACATTTCTGATATATTCAGAATTTCTATTCAAAATTTAGTTGAAATGCCATCAGTTATAACCATTAATATTAAGGGTTTGCATGTGTGTGTGTGTAGAAAAAGATGTTGTTACTGATATCTCAATAATAAAGTATACCCTTTTACATTTTAATTCAGTATAGTGAGTAATGTTAATGAGTTAATCATTTCAGTGTTATAGTATTCAAAATGCGGACTGAATATATTCCTTAGGCACTAAGCTACCCTTCCCTTATTTTTAAATATTTTTTTAAAGAAAGAAGTAGACCTAATGTCAAAATAAGAATTTTTTGGTCTTTCTTAACTTCGTTTATGATTTTTTTACTTTTAATTTTAAGTGATGCTTTTTTGAAAGTTACCAGTGACCTCCATGTTGCTAAATCCAATTTTTAATTCTCAGGCCTCATGTAGTTTGACATATCAGAAGCATTTCACACAGCTAATTATTCTTTTCTCTTGAAAATATCTTTTTTTTTTTTCTTGGCTTTCAGGACACTACACTCTCCTGGTTTCCCTTCTAGCTTACTGGCTATGCCTTCTCTGTCTCCTTTGCTTTTTCTACTTTTCTCTAATCTTCTAATGTTGAATGCCCCTGAGATCAGTTCTTGGTCAGCCTCTTTTTCTTATCTACACTTAGTTCCTTACTGGTATCTAGGTTTATGGTTTTAAATACAAGTAAAATCTCCATATTTTCAGTGAAGTACAAAAGATGCAATAGTATAAAAGGAATTACTGCATTATTTTAAGGGTAACCTGAGGCAGAGGAAGAGTTCTGATCACTAATCAAGTTATAGTTAAGGCCCAAAAAATCATGGGTAGTGTTATGATGAGTTCTGTGCATCATCTCTATGATGACAGTGTCTACATTTATATCTCTTGCATAGACCTCCTATCTGAATTCCAGACACATATTCAACTTCCTACTTGGTAAGTTGACTATCCAAGATATCTATTTGAGTATCTAATTAAAATCTCAAATAAAATGTCCCCAAATTTTCTTCCTACCACTAATCTCTCCCACCCCAGTTTTATTCATCTCAGCTAATGTTAACTCCTACCTTTTCTATAACTCAGGTCAAAAACATTGAGCGCATTCTTGACACCCTTATTTCCAACCTGTCAGGAAGTACTGTTGGCTACATCTTCTACACATATCCAAAATCTGACCACCTCTTACCACCTCCACTGTTACCACCATCTCGTTATTAACATGCTCCCCTTGGATTATTGCAATGGCCTTCCAACTGATCCCTCAACCTCTGTCCTACCTGCCTTATAATACATTTTCAACAGAGCAGCCAGAGTGGTCCTGTCAAAATGTAAGTCAGTTGGTAGTACTCTTCTGCTCAAAACCCTGAAGTGACCACATCTCACCCAGAATGAAAGTGTAAGTCCTTATGATACACTCTGAGGTCAAACACCGTCTGGCCCTCATTAACTCTTTGAGCTGATTTTCTACTACTCTTCCTCTCTCTCACTCCACTCCAGTCATCCTGGCCTCCTTTACTGTCCCTCAAACACAGCAGGGATGCTCCTGTCTCAGGGCCTTTGTATTAGGTGTTGCCTTCACCTGAAAATCTCCCCTCTTATTATTTACATGGCTCCATATCTCTGCTCCTAGTTCTCGTTACCTCTTGTACTGAGGAGTATATTGAGATGACTATGTACAGTTTCAAACGTCCCTGGCCCCAGAATCCCACCTCTCTTAACCTACTCTCTATTTTTTCCAAAGGATATATCATCTTTGATATAATGTATATATTGTTTGTATATCAATGCATTTGTATATATTAAATTAATGATATAATATACTTACTATATTTATTAATTATTTCCTGCACTAAAATATAATCGTCATATGAGTGGAGATTATGACTTTTTGAATCACTTCTCTATTAGTGCTTAGAACAGTGCCTGGCACATTGTAGGTAATCAATAAATATTTGTTAAATGATTAATAAATGAATGAATGGAGGAGTAGTACATAATCTTTTCAGTATTTAGAATCATTACTTAGTGTTGACTTGGAAACTATCACTCATATTTATAAGAATGATTCACTGTTTTTATAGTAGGGTTTTTTTTTTCCCTTTAAAGCTGATTGAATCAATGGTGGATTCAGTAGGATGAAATTTCAAAATATTATACAGCTGGCCTAGGTAAAAATATAACTCACCCAATTCAAGTTAAAATAAGAAGATGCCTAATATTTGAGGAATATTTCATATATTGAATATCTAGATTGCCTATTAAGAAAGGAACTTGACATTAATCAGGCTACTAACATACATACGACACTATAAGTCTTTTGTGTATGTATTGTCATTTACTGTTTGCAACTCTGTGATGTCGGTATTGCTCCAATTTTGCAGACTTGGAGATTTTGACTCAGGGACATGAAATTACTTGACCACTGTCACATACTGGTTGGTAGCACACCTGGAATTCAAATCCAGTTTTGATTCCTAAGCTCATACTCATTAATGACATTTACTATGCCACCTCCCTATTTTTTAAGGAAAACATATTTAAATATTTAACAAAATGTATTTATTGTACTAAAACCAAGCACAGGTATATGAAAAATCAGATAGTCCAATGATTTGTGAACATTTATTTATAGTCTAGAAGTGACTCAACTTCTGGACTCACCTCCAATTCCAACCGTGGTCCAGGATCAATTTGATTTTTATTTGATTTTAATTTAGATAAAAATAGATTGAAAAGAAACACTGGTATTAGATCCCTACATATTCTAGATTTGGATGAGTGAAGTTAGTATTTTTCAAGTCCTATTATACATTGAACTGTTTAGTCCCTTCATAAAGAACGAAGCAACATGATCTTTACAATGAAATCAACCCGACCTTACGGTCTGGTTATTCTGATCACTCTAACAACCAGTCTAGATTTTGTTTTGATTCCTATAAAAAAAAAAAATTAACCTGTCTCTTGTCCTAAATTTGGTGGGAAGAAAAAAAAATAGAACAAAGTACTTCTTTCTGTCTGAAGTAGCTTCTTCTTCTGGTCCCAGACTCTGGAGGATAATGGCTCAAAGGGCAAAGCACAGGCAAAGTGCACGCCAAGGTCATGTGTTGTTTTGAAATGAAGTGACATCCCCTAACACACACATCTGCTCCCCACAACTGGCTCTCTGGAGACGGCTGAGGATCAGACAGAGCCCAGACTCCCTCCACACCCGTTCTGTAGCAATACCATCAGGGAAATTGTTCTTCCCTTGGCACTTAAGCTATAGCTCAGAGTCACAGAGAGTTCTTTCCTCTCTCATGCCCTGGTGTTAATCGAGTGACTTCTTAGGCCTGGGGATGTTCCACGTCACTTTTATTTTGGGATCACATGTCTTGAGACAGCTGGCGAGTGTTAATGACCAGGCCACAGTGCTCAGGTCTGCACGTCCACTCTCCCCGTTCTGAACAAGGGAAACTTCCCGGGATGTGGTTCTCACAACACAAAGGAGACGCTGAAAACTTGGAATAATCCTCAGTGGGAGAAGAGCTATTTTTCAATTTGGCTCCAGACCAAGTGCCAAAAAAAAAAAAAAAAAACCAAAATGTGAAACCATTGATTATATATTACCTCCTTTTGGCCAAAGAGTAGAAATTATGCAAACACACAAGAACAACTCATGATATTTTTTTCCCCCACATTCTTTCTTTTCCTCAGATATATTGTTTAAATTTGAACAGGCCTATAAAGATCCCATGGGAATAACACTTCCCACATGAACAACTTCCTTGCTTGTAAGAGATTCAATTTAATTCTCTGGCAGCCCCAGGGGCCAATTTAAGGTTATGTAACCCCGAGTCCTTATATGTCATTCTGTGGGGGAAGGGAAGGAAGAGAACCATAAACCCCCAATCTCTAGGAGCTGATGAAACGTCATTCTCTGTGGCAATTAAGTTTAGCATTGTATTCATGCCGTTCTTGCCCTTGACTGCACAAAACCCTGATGACACAGGAGAAAAGACATGAAGGACTCAGATATGATGCAACGCAGCTCAGATCAACAACCACCTGTGAAATTCAAATTCTAGGAATTAAGCTAGTCGACAAAGATTCAAAGACACTTACATTCAGTCTGTGCCATGAGCATCTAGCGGAAAGAATGGGCTTAGAATTTAAACCTGGTACCTCACAAAGCAAAAGTAGGAATCACACCTAGAGCAAGTTGATATTATTAATCACTTTACAATCTCATTCAACACAACCATACTACTCTTGTTGGCCACTACCCATCACAGGATGAGACGAATTAGCAATTTCAGCCCTGGACTAATGAAGCATCCGAAACAATTGAAATAGAGTAGCAGGTCACCTAACACCAGGAGATAATTTATTTTGTTATGCAAATCTATTATACTCCTATGAAACTCAAATCATGTTCCCTTCTAAACAGAAAAAAATTTGGAGTATAGGTAACATTGGAAGAGTTCAAGGAGGTTTTCTGTTTCTTTGCTAAATCTTATTGTTTTAATCATTATATTAAGAGTCCATTATATTAAGAGCCCAGCCCTCATATTTCTAAGACCAAGAAAGACCTGATTCTTTTCATGCTGTGAGGACTTACACTTTACATCACATAACATCTTGATAGCTATCTTTTGAGCTATAGACTTCACCCTACAGCAAAATCTTTTGTGCAATTTATTGAACATTGCTATATGCCAAGTTCTACATTAAGTGCTTTTCCATATATCATCTCTTTTTGTAACAACTCTAAGAAAGTTAATATTGTTTTTGTTATTCTAGAGGAAGAAATTGTTAGAGGTTAACTTGCCCAAGGTTACTCATTAACTAAGTGGTGGAGCCAGACTTCAGGGTCAAGGTGTTGAACAATGGCCAAATATGATGAAGTAAATAATGGTGCTCAAATTTTAAAAATTCATCAAAAATACAATTTGTTAACTTTAAACATTTTCTGCTTATACCTAATTGCTAATTGAGAATATCTTGGCATTTTCCAGAGAGCTTTGAATTTTGCAAGACTTTAATTCCCCTAGAAAGAACAAGGTTTTATCAATGGAAGGTCAAACATTTTTCTCAAACAAACAAATGATTTGGGGAAGAAGGCTGGACATTTTTAAAAAATCTGTTTGTGTATACTGTTTTTGTCCTTCCTTTTCTGGAAATCAACCAACACTTTCTTGTTGACGTAATTTCTGCCACGACATTAAAAAGCACCGTATATACAGAATATATATGCTCAAAAACAGACAAGGAAAAGGGAGATATTGTAATAGTGTTCTTGGGGGGAAAATAGAAAACCAGACATACATGTAGACTTAGATTATGTGATTCAATTAGCCTTAAAGCCTAAAATATGCTTTTTCTCTTGCTATGCCTTAATAACCTTCTTTATTCTTTTTCCAGTACATAAATTGCTTTTGCACCATAGAAAAACATTTTTTAGCAGAAATGGAGGTAAGAATTAATTTTTTATGCAGTAATATAATCCCACAGATCTAAAATTCATAACATACACATATATCATTAGAAAGGCAGAAAGTATCAAAACAAATCAGCTTTGTGCTTGTCCTGGGTTATCATTGTTTTTTCTGTTTTTAGTAACTCTTAATGTTGGAATAAGAATGGCTGGAAACAAGCTCAGTCTGTGAAAGCTGGTTTGGAGATCTATTCAGCTGTACCTCACTTGGGTTATCAACTCATTTCACAGCTTGCACAACATTTTGAGAAAAAAACCCTCATTTCGAGGTCCTATAGCTATGAACACCTGTGTGATTTTAAGGTATAGGGAAAGTGTATGTTTATTGTCATTTTAATGATAAAGGTGACATTGATCTTTTAATATAGTCAAGCGTTTTATATCTAAGGAGACTCACGTGTGGTATCTAAATTAAGGTAATAAAGTTCTTTCCTTTGGTGGTACAGCTGCTACAGGCCATGACTGCCATCATGTGGCAGGAGCTGGTTCACAGTGGGGGCGGGGTTGGGGGGCACACACAGGAAGATGAAAAGTGTGTGTGTGTGTGTGTGTGTGTGTGTGCACATAGTGGCCTTAAATTCCTGGTTCTGGTCCCTGAGTGTGCTGAGGCTGAGGCTGCTCTGACTTCTGGTTTTCTGTTTTGCTTGTTTGTTTTTGTTTTGACACCTGGTTCCTCATCTTTAATTCTGCTGCACCAATAGCTTTCCAGAAAATATCATTTGTTGTTGTTATTTTTGCTTAAGCTGGCTCAAGTTGAATCTGTCTTAGTCTGTTTGGGCTGCTGTAACAAAATACCATACACTGAGTAGCTTATGAAAAACAAATTTATTTTTCACAGTTCTGGAAGCTGGGAAGCCTACCACCAAGGTGCCAGCAGATTCTTTATCTGGTGAGAGCCTACTTTCTGGTTGATAGATGGTGCCTTCTTGCTGTGTCCTCACATGGCAAAAGTGGTGCATGAACAAGTTCTCTGGGACCTCTTTTATAAGGGCACTAATCCTGTTCATGTGGGCTCTGCCTCACGACCTGATTACCTCCCAAAGGCGCCATCTCCTAATAACATTGCTTTGGGAAATAGGATTTCAACATATGGATTTCGAGGTTGGGGGACATAAAAATCAGTCCATTGTAGAGTCCTTTTCATCTCAAGGGCTTAGGGATGGCCCAAATTCCAAAGGTTCTGTGACCAAGAAGCAAAAGATCACACAGGGCATTGCCCTGGCCTACAAAATAGTTTTCAGTGGCTGAACATCAAAAGGCCAGGAGAGTCCATGATAGTAAATGTTCAATAAGAGGTCAAGGGTATATGTTCTAGTTGCCTGAAAAATTACAGTTTATACTCATTGCTCTGGTCTCCTATCTGGCTTAGCATTTATCTCAGAGTTTTTATTTTATAATTAAGCATTAATTATTAATTGTTGCAGTAAAATAATCCAAGATGGGTTTGATAGAGCTTCACTATTCATTTCTTGCTTTTGCAATGATCTCCTCAGGTGGTGTGTGAGGTATGTGTACAGTGGAGAGTCTATTTAACATGGATTAAATCTGAAAGACACCTAGCAACACTGTCTCTCTTTTCCTAACCCATCCCATATGTAGTATAACTAACACATCTCTGCAAATAGCAGTATACAGAATGCCTAAAGGTGCATATACAGACAAAACTCCTGCCCATCTCAATGGTGATACACAGGTGTTCTGACTTACTACCTTTGCAACCACTTAAAGGATCACCAGTTGTGCCATGGTCCATGCCCTGGCCTGCAAAAGCCAGAAAGCTGCCTGGCCACCAGTTGCAAGGGGTAGGGTGACCTGTAGGAAATTATATGTTAGGTCCTCATAAAATACATGCAGGTGATTGTGGGTGGAGCAATCCTCACAGAGGTCACAGGTAATACAGTCTCAATGCATTTCCTATAATGGTTTTTTATCATTTATTGTATGGTGAAAATCTGCAACTATTTATATTTTATTATTTGATAATGCTTTTGTATTTTTCCATAAAACATTTAGGCAATGGTGAGTTCCAAAAGACAGAAGTGCATACCCTTTGAAAAATTAAATACTTAATATCCGATTATCAAGAAAGTTCACAAAGAACATACAATCTGAAGAAAATTTTTGTTGACATTTGCTATCGCTGACTACATTAAACCCAAAAGACAAAATCTATTAAAGGAGAATCAGCATCTGCTTGAAAATTGAGTTATTATTTTAAGCATAATGTGCCTGAAGGCAACCATTTTATAAATCCAGCTGCTGTAATATGTGCATTTCATATCACTCATGCAGATCAAATAAGTGTTCCTTAATTGCTCTATTGTGTTTTTGGTTCATAAGTTTCGTTGTGTATGTTTGAAAATTTAGCAGGTGCTAAAAACATATTTTATTAGTGAATGATTTATTTATTGACAAATAAGAACAGAGCAGAACAGACATTCCTATGAGAGAATTATAGGTATTGTTGGAGAAATTAAACCTTAAGTACCTGCCATATACTAGGTGTTTAATAAATAAATAGGTATTCAAAATGCAATGCTAATTCTTTGAATTTCCTTCTGTCAATGCTTTCCTCTTACTGATGTGAAAATAAAAAAATACATGCTGAAAGAGCTTTAGAATTTTTTAAAGACATTATACAAGATTTTTAGCGTGTTAATAATTTCCTAATTTAATAGTGTTATACGTTGAGTTCTTTATATATTATGTTTTGCCTGTCATTAAGCAAGATATTAGGATAGAATTGATCTTTTAAAGAAGTAAAGGGTTGTATAAGATCCTACTTTTTCCCTAGTTTCAAAGTACCTCTCCCTATATATATGCATTTTTTAAAAATTAAAACTTTTTTATTTCAAAATATTACGGGTCTACAAATGTTTTTGGTTACATGTATAGATTTTGTTATGCTTTAGTCGGGGTTATAAGTGTGCCCATCAGGCAGATAGTGTTTATTGTACCTGTAAGGTAGGTTTTCACCCAGCCCCTCCTTCCCCATCCCCCCTGCTTAATTTCCACTGAGTTTTACTGCCCTCTCTGCATATGTGTGCTCATCAATTAGTTACAATTTAATAGTTAGTACATGCGGTGTTTGTTTTTCCATACTTCAGGTACTTCTCTTAGGATAATGGTCTCCAGTTTGATCTAAATTGTTGCAAAAGGCCTTAATTCATCCTGAGTAGTATTCCATAGTGTACATATACCACATTTTATTAATCCACTCATGAATTGATGGGCACTTGGGTTGATTCCACATCTTTGCAATTGTGAATTGTGCTGCAATAAACATTTAGGTGCAGGTGTCTTTTTGATGAAATGACCTCTTTTCCTTCGGGTAAATACCTGGTAGTGAGATTGCCAGATCAAATGATAAGTCTACTTTTAGTTCTTTGAGGAATCTCCATACTGTTTTCCATAGAAGTTGTACTAATCTGCAGCCCTTCCAACAGTGTGTAAGTGTTCCTTTCTCTCTGCATCCAATCAGAAGGTATTCCAGAAGAAGACGTTTTTATCATAGAAGACGACAACTCCATGCGTGTTATTGCTTCTGAAGACCTCCGGTGGAACAAGATGCAGAGGTGGAAGACAGTGATATTGATAATCCTGACCATGTGTAGGTCTAGACTAATGTGTATGTTTGTGTGTTAGTTTTTAACAAAAAAGTTTAAAAAGTAAAAAAATAAATGTATAATTTTAAAAATAGAAAAATGCTTATGGAAAAAGGAAATTAAAAATGTTTTGTATAGCTGTACTATATGTTTGTGTTTTAAGCTAAATGTTATTATGAAAGAATCAAAAAGTTTAAAAAGTTAAAAAGTTGATAAAGTAAAAAAATTATAGTAAGCTAAAGTTAATTTATTGTTGAAGAAGATTTTTAAAAATAAATTTAGTGTAGCCTAAGTGTACAGTGTTTATAATGTCTATAGTAGTGTACAGTGATATCCTAAGCCTTCACATCCACTTACTCACCCAGGGCAACTTTTGGTCCTACAAACTCTATTCATGGTAAATACAGGTGTACCATTTTTTGCCTTTTATGTTGTATTTTTATGTATCTTTTCTATGTTTAGATATATTTAGATACACAAATACTTACCATTGTGTTACAACTGTCTATAGTATTCAGTAGAGTAACATGCTGTACAGATTTGCAGCCTAGGATTAATAGGCTATCCTGTATAGCCTAGCTGTGTAGTAGGCTATACCCTCTAGGTTTGTGTAAGCACTCTGTATGATGTTCATACAATGTTGAAATTGCATAAGGATGCATTTCTCAGAATTTATCCCTATCATTAAGTGACATATGACTGTATGTATGTGTGTTTAAAATCAGACTTTAAATTGTGAGTCAGATCCTAATTCTTTAGAAATCCAAAGAAGCAAGCTAAGCTAAAAAGGAGTGTGTTGGGCAATTTTCGTATGAATTTAGCCAAAGGAAATAGCTAAGGCTGATAATTAACATGTAGTTTGTTCATTGCCTAAGCTCAACTGATAATTGCTCATATTTTTATTTTCCTTTGTTTACATAATATAGATTTGACCCAAGTGTACAAAAATATGTTTCTGAAGACAAGAGTGCTGAACCTCTAACATCCAAACTTGCTATGACTCTTCCCTTTCTATGTAAGAATCAATGATGAATGAGAAATGGACTTAATCACCTCAATTTGTCATCTTACTCAGAAAGAAGATAATCTGCCTACATACATTATCAATGGCTCATGGGTCTTTCTTCATTCCTACTTAAATCTCCCTACAAAGCTCCATTGAGTTTTCTCACATGCAAAGAGTTAAGCAGGAATATTTGCAAGTCAGGATAGCATAGTGATGTAGTATCCTAAAACGTCACTTCCTCAGTACCCAGAGAAAGAAGGCAAAAATAATAATGATAAGTTAAGCTAAGAATTCACCAGAAGAAACTAATCAAAGAACAGGGAATGACATTAGGGAGAAAATTTCAATTTTTTTTTTACTTAATAATAGAAGCCAAAGATTCTGGCATGGCCACCACCCTCTTTCCAAGCACCTTTGCCCAAGAGCAGTAGGGAGGACAGAAGAGCAAACAATAAGATTCTAAGAAGTATCACTATTACCTTTCAATTTGGAGAGAAGCTGGCTAAGGGGGTGAAAAGACAATGTGAGGAAAGAGTTCATGAATACACCAAGCAAAATCAAGAGAAGAAACCCCAGCATTCCATCCGAAGACCTCAGTAGAGGCTCCATGGCATTGAGCTGAGATGGAGCAAATGAGTCACAATGCAAAGGGGTCACACCCTGATTGGAAAGAGGGATCGCTGATGTAGGACCATTAATAGAAACTTGGAAGACAAAACAGAGTCTAGATCCTGAGCAAGTATTTCATGCAGCCCTATCTGGGTTCTCCCCCTTTTGTTCTCCATACCCTCAGACCATAGTAAGTGTATAGACTATCTGGTACTTCAACTGCAGATACAAGGAGGGGCAGTTAGTGGGGAGAAATAGTGTGGGATTACTAAGGAGAATATTTTTACTATTCCTCCCCAGAAACATTTCAAAACCAATCATTTAGGAAAATGTCTCCCAAGTGTAGAGACCTTCAGGATTGGCTTACAAATCTGTTTCACATGAAAAAATAACCAAAGGAAGAAATATGACATTAGTTCTCCAAGTGTGTCAATGCAGCATAGATATATTTTTCTAACCCCGAAGAGTATTAACACTCTTTCCCACAGCCCGTTTGACTTTTCTGACATTTCATTCTAATCAAATGGTCATTAACATCTGTTTTAAGTAGCAAGACATTCCCACGGTAGCAAAAACGATGATGATTTTTTCATATGGAGAATGTATTGGAAACACATGAATTGAGAAAAGCAATGCAGCTACTTGAAAATTCTTGGATTTAGAGGAAAAATAACTTTTATCAATTAACGTAAACCTTATTTTGTGTAGAGGAAGGATATACTTCTCACATCTGTTTCTGCTGAAAGCTGCAAAGAAGAACCAACCAATAGCAGCAGACAATAACTAGCATCTCCCTCTTGTCCTTTGTCTTTGCCATTATAGCTACTCTAGGGCTAAAACTGTGGGTGCTTCCCAACCCCACTCGTATAGTTTTGTACCCATTTCCATCACCAAAAGAAGAATTGAAAGTGGGCAACTCCCATAGAACTGTCAATATGTTCTTTTTATATCAGGTTCTTGATGACTTTCTACAAATTCAAGTTCTCCTCATGCCCATCCAAATATATATAGGATTCGTGGCTCCTTTAAAGACCATACCATGATATCATACCTCAAATAGGTGTGCTCCACAAAAGGCAAAGGAAAAACTGGTTTAGCAAAAGCATTCTCTATCAATGCTCTGAGATGTTGACTAATACTGTAGAAAATTCTTTGCGAAATCAAAGTTTTAAAGTTAAAATCTCAGAGCTGGAAAAAAATCCTGTTATCATGGATCTGTTATGCTGGGGACTATCTGGGTCACTTCTAGGCCTTTTTTGGCTAAGATCAAGTACAGGGACAATCTGTGTTTCAACTGCTACTGGTGCTGGAGTCCTCATTCCCAGGTGAGTGGTGGGTAATCCAACTCCAAAAACCCATTTTAACATCTGCTTTCTTGAGTCTGCTTCTGGTACCAATATTGTATCATTAGATCCACAGGAAGCAGAATCTTATACAAAGATTACAGAGCAGGAAGTTCATTAGGAAGTGCTCTTGAGATCAATATCTATGGATTAGAAAAGAAAGAAAGGAGACAAGATTGGGCAGAGGGATAAGTTGGGCTGCACCATAGTCTCAACAAGGGCCTCAACTGACCCCTCGGGGAGTTTTAAAACTGGGATAGTCCTTTGGAGCTGTCTCAGCTGAGGACAAGAGGGGTAGATGTTTATGCTTTTGAGTTGACCAGTCCATGAATATGGGCTACCCTGGGAAGAAATCATGACTTTGGGTGAGGCGGGACTCTTCAGCAGAGGTACCCACCAAAAAGGACTAACAGCTGGGGCTGTCTGCTGGGAGTACTTCTAGCAGTTAGGGAAATAAATCTTTCATTCACGAAGGACATATGGCTCGTGCCTTATATCTTATTGCTGAGAGCATGAGGGAACTTTTGGACATAACCCATTTCAACTAGAAATGTGGGTGTCTTAGTTGTTTGGGCTGCTATCACAAAATATCATAAACTGAGTAGCTTATAAAAGACAGAAATTTATTTCTCACAGTTCTGGAGATTGGGAAGTCCAAGATCAAGGGGTGGTAGATTCAGTGGTGAGGGCACACTTTGTGGTTTATAGATGGCACCTTCTTACTGAGTCCTCACATGGTAGAAGGGATGAGGTAGTCCTCTGGGTCTCTTTTATAAGGGCACTAATCCCATTCATGACAGCTCCACCCTCATATCCTAATGACCTCCTAAAGTCTCTACTTTCTAATGCCATCACATTGGGGGTTAGGATTTCAATCTATGAATTTTTAGGGAACACAAACATTCATACCACAGCAGTGAGCAAAAAGGCATGTGGGGTGGCTGGGGTTATCTCTGGTTTTCTCTCTGCTTAAACTTGCTTCACTACCATTTTCCCTTGCAGTGTCAATGGAAAAGAACTCCAGCTCTGTAAAATAATTTAAGGAGCTTTATTCTGAGTTGAATATGTACAACCATGGCCCAGAAAGCCATGCTCAAGAAGCCTTTGAGCAAGTGGTCTCACTGTGGTTGTGTTATATAGTTTGGTTTTATACATTTTGGGAGACATGAATTATAAGTAAAGTCATAAATCAATACACGGAAGGCATACATTGGTTTGGCCCAAAAAGGCAGGACATCTCAAAGTGGGGGATTACAGGTTATAGGTGGGTTTACAGAGTCTTTGATTTGTATTTGGTTAAAAAAATGAAGCTTTGTCTAAAGGCTTGGAATATTTTAAGTTAAGGAATTCTGTTAATCAGAAACAAGCCACTAGACATATACTGGACATATACCAAGACTCAAGTGATCTGTTCAGTAAATTGATGACCTGCAGGTGTGGTTTAACCTTTGTCTTACATGGCTTTAGGTTTGTTAATGATTTTGTATCTTATTGTTACAAAGAATAACTCCCAAAGTGACAGGGCATAACAAGGTATGTCTGACCTCCTTCTCCTCATGGCTGGCAACTCAGCTTTAAGGTATTTTGGAGCGGGGGGGGCGTCCCGTTGATAAAGTGGGGGCCCATTCAGTCAGCTGGGGGGCTTAAGATTTTATTTTACTTCACAGCAGTAATTGCCTCATGATGGCAAAAGATACCTGTTACCATGAAATGGTCTCTTGTTAGAGCATCAAAAAGGACCTGTTTTGGCTCCCTTGTTGGCATACCTGGGATTGTTACCACCTCAAGAACACTTTAAAATATTTCTGTCTTGAGAAAGGGAGTAGAAACCCTTGAGTCTGACTTCTTCCCCCACCCCTCCCATCTCACCTTCTTTTCCAGTTGATGGCATTCCTTCTGCCACATTCTCTGAGCACTCTTCGCTGTGAGTTGTGATACAGCTCCACTATCAAAATCCACCAGAATTTCCTTGTGATTTGCAAGTGGCATTTTGGAATTTAGGAATCCCTTTTGTCTTTTGCAAGTCTTGCTCTTAAATCAAGACTCTCCCTACACAGTAAACAACAAAAAATCTAATTCAGCAATCAAAGCTGATTAGGGATTTTATGGTTCCCTGATGCCCTAAAACCCATTGTTTTAAAGGATAGTGAATCGCAAACAATAACAGTTTACATGAAATAAGCATATTTGTGCTTAAAGTTTTCCAAGTATTATAGCCGCTATAATAGCAGTGTTCCAATTTCAGGTATATCTTGGCATAATACATTTAAATTTTTAAAATTATCTACAACCTATCTCCATTTTTGTATCCATTGTTACCCCCCATTCAAGTGGTAAAAATAGCTTTCTATATGCACTGCCCTCAAGAGTTGAGTAGATACAGTGTACAACAAATAAGCCAATTAAAATGATGAATGGGATTTGTAAATCTGTAGCAGAAACAACTATCTTGAACACAAAGCTTTCATTTGCAAGAGCAAGGCTCTATTGAGAGAAAAAGAATAAGTGAATTTTGACATGACTGAGCCAGTATGACTTGAAGCAGTTTTAAAGAATACAGGATATGACACGAAAGAATAAGTTAAACTACCCTCAGGAAAAGAGGTACAAGATTGACCAGAGGAAAGAAGAAAATGGAGGTGACATACTGATAGTTTAGAACAAGTTGGGTTCTAAGAAAAATCCTTCCCTACTCACTCTTTGCATGGGAAAATTGAAATCCCAGATATGTTTAGAAGTATTAAAGAACACACGGTAACCATTTTCTGGACTCCTGAAAGTGGTCTAGGAGACCACAAGCCTCATAGAGAAGTTTCACGTTAAGCACTGGACCTTAGAGGTAGATCAGCAATGACTGAGTGAGGTAACAAGACTGATGGGCTTGAGGGTAGCCTAACAGAGTCACAATAAGCTAAAAAAATAGACATTATTAATTCTATCCAGCACCTAGTTCTTCTAGACATATGAAAGAAACACTTCCCAGTCCTCTTGCAACTAGATGGACCATGTTCTAATTTGATCAATAAAATGAGACTGGAAGTGTCTTAGTCAGTTGGGTTGCTATAATAGAATACTGTAGACTGGATGGCTTAAACTGCAAACATTTATTTCTCACAGTTCTGGAGGCTGTGCAGATGCCGTGTCTGGGGAATGCCCTCTTCCTGGTTTGCAGGTGGCCACCATTTTGCTGTAACCACACATGGCAGAGGAGGAGAGAGTGCTAACTCTCTGATCTCCTCTTGTAAGGGCACTAATCTGATTGTGAGGACCCCACCCTCATGACCTCACCTAAATCTAATTAGCTCCCGAAGTCCTCACCTCCCAATTGTATCCCACTGGGGGTTAGGATTTCAGCATATGAATTTGGGTGGGGCGGACACAACATTTAGCTCATAGCAGGAAATGATAGATCAATTTGGGACCTGAGATAGTAAAAAAAACCCAGGGTGAGTCTCCATTCTTTTTATTCCCCTACAATAGTGACAGAGGAGGCCACATGATGATATGGCTAAAAGGTGATTGATGCAACCTTCCTCAGCATGGCCCATGAGTGACTGTAACGGAACCCTCCAGAAACCTCAATGGATATGCAGTGAGTTAGAACTAAACCTTTGTGTGGTCAGTCACTAAGATTTGGGTATAGTCTTTCCCGTTCTTTTTTTCCTTTTTGCTCTCTTTTATTTTCTATTCTTTTCTTTTCTTTTCTTTTCACTGCAGCATAGCCTCTTGTACCCTAACTTAGGACACATACAGAATTCTCAACCTCCCAAATGGCAGAAGCCTGGAGGACCTGAAGAGGCCTGAGGTTGGGATGAGTAGGGTGTAGAGTATGTGGACGTCATGATCAAGGACCATGGGAAAGCAGAGACTCAGCAGTACTCCTAGCCTCATCATGGCAATGAAAAGCCCAGCTGTGATCAGCAACACTATAGCTAAGGCAGAGACCCTCTTCTGATTACAGAATGATATGTGAGTTTTCTGGAAATTTAAGTTTGCTTTAAGGAAAGGGAAGAAAAAGAAAACTAAGAGGGAAAATCTTGAGTGATTGAATTTAAATACTGAGTTGATTACATTCAAATCAGAAATGACTGTCTGCTGTGTCACCACCACCACAGAGACTGTTGGTTGTCTGACCCAATTTCTGTTCTCTCTCTTTCTGACCTTGATCTTATTCAGCACCATCAATGAAGTGGAAGTGGAAATGTGTAACTTCTGGGAAATTTTCATAAAAGACAGCTGGTGTGTGCCCTTTGGCCTCTCTGTCACTCCCTCCTTCCTGCTGCTTAAGATGCAGATGTAATGCATTTGTAAGCATAGAGGATAGGAGAGCTCAGAGATCTTGATGAGGCCTTATGACTGCAGGAAGCCACTGTGTCTGGCCTGGGCTGCGCTTGGATTTTCATTAAACATGAGAGCATAAACTGGCGCATTTAAACTTCTGTAGCAGGGTCTCTGTTATATGCAGTTGACTCCAATCCTAACTGACATACTTTCATTCTCTTGGTTGTATGATGAGCAATTTCAAGAATCAGAAGCCATAGGAAACTAGCAGCAGAATTCTAGGTAGAAACCACATTTTGAAGCAAGATCTTAAAGATAGTGGTAGGGAAGATACTTTCTTCTGTGCATTGGAAAAGACAAATCCTCTAAGACTGTGGTACCCAGCCCCTGGCGGTTGCCTGGTACTGGTCTGTGGCCTGTTAGGAACCGGGCCACACAGCAGGAGGTGAGTGGTGGGTGAGCTATCAAAGCTTCAACTGTATTGACAGTCACTCCCCATCCCTTGCATCATTGCCTGAGCTCTGCCTCCCTCCTTCCCCCAGATGCCCCCCTCCAACCCCCCTACTCCCTGCTGTGGAAAAATAATTATCTTCCATGAAACCAGTCCCTGGTGCCACAAAGGTTGGGCACTGCTGCTCTAAGACATTCATTCATTATATTTTATTATAGTCTTACAAATAGGAAAATTACCTCTTCCAAACCAGCTGCTTCCCTCCTGAGAAATTTAGAGCTCCTTATACTAGCACTACATAGAGAAGATTTTGTATTTAAAAATATTAAATGGAGAATTAGTAAACCAAAATTCTCTGGGATTAACTATTCATAATACGATAATTAAACTTGCAATTCAGAAAGCATGTCTGATGAAGTGTTAACTGTCTAAATAACAGCAAAGCACAGAGAAGTATGCCATTCCTAAATGTTTGAGCTTAATAGCAATATTTTTTAAAATTTTATGTTGTTTAACACAAGAAATAATCTTTTCTAATGCTTCTATATAGATTACTAGCCTGCAAGGTAGGAACCCTCATTACACTGAATCCTGTCTTATCTTTTTGCATACTCTTGTGACTAAACTGATAACAAAATTTCCTAAAACTCTAAATCAATTGCCTATGCAAGGTAACAGCTTCTGCCGGTGCGGTGGTTTGTGCTCAAAGGAGTCTTTATAAAGACTGAAGAGAAAGCTAAGGATCAGCTTTTTGCTTCTGTCATTTGGAGAGGCGTCGAGAGTGTCTTTAAGCCTTATTTAAACATGCAATGAATGACCAGATTGGAAATTACCAGAGGTGTTTTGTTGCCTCAGTAATGTAAGAGACTGAAATGCTTCTTTTCATTTTTATTTCTCCAACTCCAAATTACACACTTTTATGTGATGGGTCAAAACATTTTAACCCATATGTGTTCTCAACCTTTCTTTTACTTCTGCTGACCTGAGAGATACTCACTCTGTCTGCCAAGTTTCCTCTCCTTCTCCCTCTTAGGATGGTTCTACCTTTGCCACCTGAGTTTTTCTGAGCTTCACAGAATCCAGAAGAGAGTGGTAGGAACGTGGAACAGAAGAAACAAAGATGGAAAAGAAGACAGGGGTTATGTATAAACTTCACAGTGTTTGTGAAATAAAAGTAAAGACTTTGAGTTATTCTGAAATTACTTTTTCGTAGCTGGATTGTATAATTTTGAGCTGTCGTTCTTAGGGTATAATAAGATCATGGACTTAAACCCTCATAACTCTTTAGAGAGGCCCCTCTAAATTAGACCTGTATGGCTTGACTATAAAAACCCACAGATAAACACAAAACTGTCACGACCACCCAACTTCTAGGGATTCTGACATGGCCCTAGAGGACATAGTTGAAAATCACTGGGTAGCTACATTTTCCCATGAGCCAAGGCAATTTTGTCAAACTTTACTTTCTGTAGATTGTCTTACAAAATCAATGCTTTTTAAAAGTACATAGGTATCTTATAATATATTGAGTAGTGATGATATTTCATGCCAAACAGTTTGACATGTCCCTTCCTATCTATCAGTGGAGAATCCTGTTCCAAACCTGAAGTGAGAGTTGTAGAGTGGGTCATATCCAACAATCTGCAAGTCAAAGAGTAAGGTATGCTCAAGTTCAAGGATGGAGCTCTATGGATATGGGGAAAATGGGAAGGAGAGATAAGTGGTAGAGACAACACTGGCAGCTGTTGAGATGGGATTCAGGAGAACTCTCACTGGGTAGGTCTCAGGGGGTAAGGTAAGCTCTGCTAGCAGCTGTCACCAACACTGAAGGATGACGGTAAGATTCACAGAGGTTCAGCAGCTCTAACCTATGGTATGCAGAAAAATTCCTCAAGTCTGTGGGCACAACATCCAAAGGTCAAAGTTTTTGCTAAGTTGGAAACCGCTAAGTTGCTTCTTTGCTTCTTATTTAGAAAAGTATATTTGAATCATGTACTTCATTCTTTGAAAATTTTTTTTTTAAAAAAGAAAGAATTTATTACATTTTCCATAGCTAGTTAGATAATGCTGTTTATGATAAGATGTTTCTAAAACTGTAGGTACCAAAATAAAAGGCATATGTTAAATTTAAAAACTTAAGATAAAGATAGAGTCTTGATAATTGTTTTTTCTATTCAATGTATTCTCTCAGCAGTTTGGTTCAAAGATTACTTGTCAGGAGTCAATGTTGCACTTGCCACTGGAGATTTGGTGAGAAATAGGACCCTATTTCTGATGTGCAGAAATACTTTTCATGTATAAATATTATAATTCTGCAGTTGCCTTTTCTATCAGTTAAATTAGCAAAATTTTTACATTCATATGAATATCCAGTCTCTTAACTTGGCACTAGAGGGAGCAACACTGCAGAAGAAAAGTTATGAAAACATGAGCTTCACAATTGTTATAGAAATATTAAAAATCACAAAATTTCAGAAGAAAAATGGCTGAAGGTAGTAGGATGTCTAACAGTCTGTGAGGGAGAGTGAAGTCTTTCACCAGTCAGTAAATCACCTTCTTTACTGCTTTGGAGATGTTGCGTTGGAGAGGTGAAGTCCTTTTGAGGGATTTTATTCCAAGACTGGGACTTGAAGTGTATACATTAAACAGCATCTAGGAAACTAGGGCACATCATTCTCAAGGATTTTGCTGCCAAGTCTTGCCAATTAGCAAGGATAAGGCAAGAATAAGTAGGTAGAACAGTTTTTGGCCATAAGCAATACAATGGTGACCTGGTTTCAATAAGCAGACCCATGAAAACTAAGTACTTTCAGAATGGATGATAATTATATAATGCAGAGAACAAACTATGGTATTTCCTGGTAGGAACTTCTTTTTGAAAAATTCAAGAAATTTTGAAAGAAAGACAAAGACTTGTGGGAAAAAATTGCAACACTGTGGACAGAAAAATATTAATAGCTAGCATGTACTCAGTGCCTGTCCTTGTGCTTTAAATATGTTGTCATTTCCATTTCACTATGAGGTGGGTGGTTCCAGCCATATTTCTCAAATCAGGAAACAGGCCTAATATGATCCAAATGTTACGCTAATAATTACTTGATCACCACACTGGAATACCTTTATATACTAAATATGATCAGAATTGTTACAAAACATGGTAAACCTTACTCTTCGATTTAATATAAACACTTAAAAGTGTGTACTATCTAGGAAAAATTTGTAGCTTTTGGTTTTTGACATTGGGTACAAAGATTAACCCTTCCAAAGGAAACTATATATCTTATTGCCAAAGGAAAAAGCTTAGGTGATATTGTTCTTGACTTTTAAACGTGGTGGTTTTAACATTAACTTATTTGATTGCATGTACCAGAACTTATGTCAGGGCAAACCCTCCCAGTGTAACTGGAATAGAATGGCTTGACTTCTTGCCAAAATATTACAACGGTTCTATTTTCTATCCACTTGGAAGATTCCGTTTCTCTAAATATTTAAAAATTTAAACACACACACACACACACTCTTTTAAGTCACTACCTAGCCATGAAGACTTCCATAATGACTTCAGCCAAAATAAATTAATTTCAAAAAAAAAAAAACATTAACTTATTTGAGCTGAGTCAATAAATAGAAAAGTGTTTATTATCGTAAGTCACAGATACCCTATAAAGTCTCTGTATGTCCTTATATCGATTCAGGTGGTGTTGGTATCACTTTCTTTGGACAGTTTCATGACATGAATGTGTTGATGTGGATGAAGGGATGTGATGTACCGACTCAGAGCCTTTCCAGCTCCTCTGGTGGGTAGGACTTGCTAAACTCACAGCCAAGAGCAAATTGCACTGAGTTCACCATATAAGCACTAAGAAGGTCTGCTGTTCCCCACTCCTTTGTTATGAGACATCTCACCATTGGCTTTATAAAGTGGTGGGTTCTCACAGCACCCTGAAGGGAAAAGAGAAAAGTGGTCACTCTCTCGAGAGCATAGTTTTTAAAGCATTTAACTACCTGCCCCCCTCCAGCCCCAGATTGGAGGAGGCACTAGATTTCTGTATTCTGAAATTGAGGGGCTCTAAACATTGGGGAATGCTACTGACTTTTCATCTGGAGATCTGTAAAGGCAGGAACCCCACTGATGGTGAGACTCATGGATGCAGGAGGCCAGCAGGGCATGAGAGTTTCATAGTGCACCTATGAGGATGAGAGGCGGGGGCCACTATATCCCAGTTCCCAGATCCCAGAAAGCTAGTCCTCAAGATTCCATGTGAGAGAGCCAAGAGTTGAACAAAGGGACAGGAGCCACCTAGATCATTGTTCAGCAGAATGTACACACAGAAAGGTGTGTGCACCACGGTGAGGGGTCAGGGGCAGAACATTGGCTAAGAAAATCCCATATGACACCTACATGGAGTCCCCCACATCAGTGGAGACAGCTGATGTCAGACTGAATCTGAGTAGGAACAGGGACTCCCTCCCATCCCTTTGAATGCACCTGACTGTAACTTTGTCTTTGACCAATAGTTCCAATTCCAGGGCCAGACCTGGGATGGCACCAACAGCCGAAGCCTGTGAGGAGCAACAGGACAGGAGGTGGGCAGGGAAAATGAGTGAGATGTACAAGGATGGCATGGGAAGATGACTTAAAGCTGGGCAGTGCATGTTTTCATAAGAAGATTAGGCGGCAAAACTCAATGGGTGGGATTGAATTTATCAGGGAGGACTGAAGCAGCAGGGAGTAGTGGTAAAGGTGCGGGCTGTGGAGCTACCATATTTTAAATTCTGGCTACTCTAGTTAGGTTTTTGAGAGAATTAAATGGGTTAAAACAGTGTCTTGAATATAAGAACTACTCAATACAAGTTAGATATGATGATGACGGTGATGACAAGCTTACCACCAAGACACAAGTGGGTCCACTGGAAGGAGACATGACACCAGTTATGGGAAAATACATCCTGAGTTTGTACATAGCTGAGTCCCAATGCTAGATCTACACCTATTTCAGCATTTCTATAAAGCATGATATAAAGTTGATCATATAAAATGTCCTTTACCAATTATGTAGCTTATGCAGTCAAAAAATAGAAACATCCTTTACTTTCTAAATCAAATCCCCAAATGAGATATAAAATTCCCAGCTTGTATTGAAACAAACGGTCATCATGCCACTGATGTTTGTATGATGAAATATACACTCTGTGGCCTGGCAACCAGACTCTTCGCATCTGTTCCCTGCCTGCCCATCTAACCTCTTATTCTTCTGTCACAATAGTTGTTCTCTTGCCTTCTTATAGGATCTTTTTTCTGCGTAGGGTCAAACACACACTCACACACACACACACACACACACACAACCTTGCTGCAGACAACCTCTTCTGTTTTCCTCAAATGCAATTGTAACCCTTTCTCCTCTGAGACACCTTCCGTGAATCCCTTATTCCTGCCTTCATTCTTTCAACAAATATTTCCTGAAAGCGTAATTGTTTCAGGCATCATTCCATGCTCTTGGAGTAAAGTGATGAGCAAGATGGACAAGGTCTCTCCTCTCAAAGCAGTGGTACACTAGTGGGAAGAAAGGAAATAAATAGGAAGACAAAAAAAAATAACTAACATTGACATTATGTTAGTGGTTAGGAAAGGCCTCACTCAATGATAAAATTTTCCAGCTACTGGGACATACATTCCATAATTGCAGAGGTTTTTGTCTATTCTGTTCACCGCTGTATCACAGAGCCTAGGACAGTGCCAGGAATATAAACACTTCTCTGATGCAAACATGAATACAATGCAGAATTTTAGAATGCGAAGGCAGAGTGTTTTGGGTGGAGGAAAGAGCAAGTGTGAAGGTCTTCAAAGTGGAAGGAGGTTGGCATGTTTAAGGGGCCAGAGGAAAAGCAGTGGGAAGTGGGCTTCAACAGGAAGACAGGACTTGGCGGGTCTTGGCATGAAGACAGTAGTCAGCCATTGAAGACAGATGGAAGCTTGCACATAGTTTCCTCATAAATTATCATAATGTGTTATAATTTCTTGCTTTACCCGAGTGGGTTTGTTTTTTTTTTCACTTTGTTATTGTTTTCTGCTCTTTATTTTTATTTTATTTATTTATTTGTTTGAGACAGTCTCACTCTGTCACCTGGGCTAGAGTGCCGTGGCATCAGCCTAGCTCACAGCAACCTCAAACTGCTGGGCTCAAGCGATCCTCCTGTCTCAGCCTCCAAATAGCTGGGACTACAGGCATGCACCACCATGCCCAGCTAATTTTTCTATTTTTAGTAGAGACAAGGTCTCACTTTTGCTCAGGCTGGCCTCGAACTCCTGACCTCAAGTGATCCTCCCACCTTGGCCTCCCATAGGATATTTTTTTAATCATACTTTCTTACTTTCTTTAGGTTTACTTTTTTTTACTTCTGATTTTAATGCCTAGTTTACTCATTTTTAATATTTTCTCATCTCTGATATATGAACATACACCATAAAATTCATCTTAGCGTTTCCTTAACTCTGTCTTGTAAGTTTTGATATGTAGTTTCATAAAACATAAAGCATGTTTTTATCTTAATTAAGATTTCTTCTTTGACAGTTTAAGTTTTGAGAAGTGTATTTTTTAATTTACAAATATATGGGCTGTTGGTTATCTTGTTTTAACTTTTAATTTTGTTATGGTAAGAAAATATGAGTCTGTATGATATAAATTCTGTGGTATTTATTGAGACTTGCTTTGTATCCTAATATAAAGTCAATTTTTATACAGTCAGACAGTCATGTATTGCTTAATGACGGGGATACATTCTGAGAAATGTGTCCTGAGGTGATTTTTCTTGTGCAAACATTATAGGGTGTGGTTCCACAAACCTAGATGATATAGCCTATTACACACCTAGGCTATATGGAATAGCCTATTGCTCCTAGGCTACGAACCTGTACAGCATGTTACTGTACTGCATACTGTGGGCAATTGGAACACAATGGTGAGTATTGATATTAGGTCATTAAATATGGAAAGTCTAATTTCAAATCAAAAGTTTAGTTTATTGTATATCGAACAAGAAGCAGTACAATTAATCAAAAAATGTGCCTAAACTATCAACACAGTTTTGCCATCTTAACAGTAGCTTGTTTATGCCAACAGTGAAGACTCCTGGAGAGCAAGTGGCAATGACATTATGAAAGGTGTTTTCCACAGCTTGTTGAGAATTGAATATATTTCCTTGCAGGAAGTGGCCCAAAGCCTGGAAGGAGTGGTAGTCAGTTGGTACAAGGTCTGTTGAATATGGTGGATGACAGAGTTTCCAAGTCCAGCTTCTATAGTTTGAGCAGTGTTGTTTGTGCAACATGTTGTCTTGCAAGAGAATTGGCCTGTCTCTATTGACCAGTGTTGGCTGCTTAATTGCAAGCATTCTCATCATTTTTTCTAACTGGCTGCAGTAGACATCTGCTGTAAACTGTTGACCAGGTTTCATGAAGCTGTAGTGGATAATACTAGCACTGGAACACCAACAGACACCATTAGCTTTTTTTGAGAAATATTCAGTTTTGGATTATGTTTCGGTACTTCATCTTTATCCAACCATTGTGCTGAATGCTTGTGATTGTCAAGAAGAATCCAATTTTCATCATATGTACCAATATGGTGTAGAAATGGTTTGCCTTTATGTCGTGACAGCAAAGAAAAGAAAGCTTTGAGACGATTTCTCTTCTGACACTTGTTTAATTAATGCAGAACTCATCTATCCAGCTTCTTTACATTGCCAATTTATTTCAAATGGTCCAATATAGTTGGAATAGTAATGCCAAACCTTGCTGCTAATTCACGCATAGGTTGAGATGGATTCTCTTCCACTACAGCTTTCAGTTCATCATTATCCACCTTGGTTTCAGGTCATCCACATGGTTCATTTTCAAGATTAAAATCACCAGAATGGAACTTCTCAAATCATTGATGTACTGTGCACTCATAAACCACATCTTTCCCAAACACTTAGTCGATATTTCAAGCTATCTGTGCTGCGTTGGTTCCATGATGGAACTCATATTCAGAAATAACACAAATTTTTTACTTATCTGTGGTTTCACAAAAATTGCTCTAAATAACATTTTGAAAGATAATCACAAGCCAAAATGTGCATTTGAAAGAATAAGGATGGACCTTCACAATAAAAAAAAAGAAGTGTCAAAGTGAAATGTCAGAAATATCAACTGCCAAACTTAGTATTTAAGGAAATCAGACATTCCATACTTAATAACCTAATATTTGTGTATCTAAACATGTTTAAACACAGAAAAGGTACAGTAAAAATACTATATAAAAGATAAAAATGGTACACTTGTATAGGGCACTTATGAAAGGAGCTTGCAGGACTGGAAGTTTCTCTGGGTGAGTCACTGAGTGAGTGGTGAGTGAGTGTGAAGACCTAGGACATTACTGTACCACTGTAGATTTTATAAACTGTATGCTTCGCTCTATAGACTGTATAGACTATATACTTTGCTATGCTAAATCTATAAAACATCTTCTTTCTTCAATAATAAATTAACCTTAGCTTGCTGTAACTTTTTTACTTTAAAAACTTTAAAATTTTTGTAACTTTTTGACCCTTTTGTAGTAACACTTAGCATAAAACACAAACACATCGTATAGCTGTAGAAAAATATTTTCTTTCCTTATATCCTTATTCAATCAGCCTTTTTATATTTTTTAATTTTTTTGTTTTTACTATTTCAACTTTTTCATTAAAAGCTAAGATTCCAACACACACATTAGCCTAGGTCTACACAGGGTCAGGATCATCAATATCACTTGTCTTCCTCCTCCGTATCTTGTCCCACTGGAAGGGTCTTCCGGGGCAATAGTGTGCACGGAGCTGTCATCTCCTTTGACAACATTGTCTTCTTTTGGAACATCTCTTGAAGGACCTACCTGAGGCTGTTTTGTAGTTAACTTTTTTTTTCATAAGTAGAGGGAATACACTCTAAAATAATGATAAAAAGTATAGTACAGTAAATACAAAACTGGTAATATGGTTATTTATTATTATCAAGTATTATGTAGTATATGTAATTTTATGTGCTATACTTTTATACATATGACTAGCAGTGCATTAGGTTTGTTTACACCAGCAACACCACAAACACCTAAGTAATGCATGGCGCTATGCCATTATAAGGGCTGCAATGTCACAGGCTGTCGCTAGGTGATAGGAATTTTTCAGCTCCATTGTAATCTTATGGTACCAACCTTGTATACACAGTCTACCATTGAGTGAAATGCCGTTATGCAGGGTATGACTATATATATTCCACATGTCCTTCAAAATAATGTTTATTTATGTGCATTATATCAAGTATGTTAGCTATGTTGTTCAAATCCCCTGTCTTTAGTAATTTTTTTATCTGTTCTATAGAGTAATGAAAGACCAGTTCTAAAATTTACAATCATGATTGTAAACTTGTCACTTTCTCCTGGTAAGTATGTCAGTTTTTGCTTTTCATATTATTGTAATTCATATATATTGTTAGGTGCATATACAAGTTCAGAATGAACATATCTTCCCAATTAATTGCTCATTTATCATAGTATAACAACCCTTTTTAAAAATAACAATTCTTCCCCCAACCCAATCGTCTATTTTGTCTGCTGTCAATCTCACCTGATTAGCTGGCCCAGCCCCATCATTTTGTTTTTCTACTTCTTGTGTTTTACATTGTGTCCTTTCTTCTCCCTTCTTATTGGATAAATGATGTTTTTTCAAAATCTCCTTTTATTCCTCTTTGATTATTGTATAGTGAGAATACCTTCACTTTTTATGCTCTAAGTAGATAAATCTGTAACATTCATATATGACATGCAAAGTATAATGATAACGAGTATCTTTACTCTCCTCTCAGACAATATCTCATTGGTAGAATGCATTCACTCTGGTCTCCTCTGTGCTCTAGTCACATGTCATTGCTTCTGAAATTCATCCTGATTTTAAGCTCTCACATCCCCAAGTTAAGCATTTTGGTTATGAGGATTGTTGATATTTTTTAGACTTGATGAGGATAAAGCTGAGCCCATATGTTTGCCCATTGTTTTTTTGTTCCACCTTGTTTCTTGCATCTCAGACCTTCCCTCTAAGGTCAATATTTTTCTGTAGTGAAAATTTATTAGTTGTATCATAAAATGTCACAATAATTATCTGGAAATGTCTTTATTTTGTCCTCCTTCTTAAGTGATGTTTTGGTTTAGTTTATGTTGCAAGTTATTTTCCACTTTGAAGACATTATATTGCTGTCTTCTGGACTCCGTTGTTGCTATATAGAATATGCTCCTGGTAGTCTAATTCTTGTTTCTTTATAGATTATCTGCCTTTTTCTATCTGGTTGCTTTTATTAATAAGATGCTCTGTCTACTTTTGTGTTGTGCAATGTCTCTTTCATATGCATTAAACTTGTATTTACCCTATATAGGAACTGTGTTGTTTCCTGTCTTTGATGAGTTCTGTAAAGCTACTTAGACATATTGTTTCAGATAGGCCCTGTCCACTCCTGTCTAATTTCTTCTCAGGAACTACTATTAGACCTGTGTCAACCCTGATCTTTGTATCCCTGTAGATCTTAAACCCTCTACCATATTTTCCATTTTTAGTTCTCTCCATCTGTATCCCAGATAATTTATATATTCTGTTAAGTTGTTTTTCTACTACATGATGTTCTTAGTTGCACGAATACTTCTGTTATTGTTTCTGCAGACTGTTTCAGATGGATTCTTTTCCCCTTGTGTATTTTGTAATGTTTTGCTAGAGAGTTTGTCTTTAGAGGTGCTTGTTTATTTTCCTGTGAGAATCCTGTGTGTTGGGTCCTGGTCCTTGGAAGCAGACATGTGGGATGGGGATGAGGATTCAGGGATAGTGCTTCCTAAGTAAGTGCTTTGGAGAAACTGGCAAGGGAGTGGGGGAAACTGGACAGAGATGGGGAGGAAGCCAAGCAAGGGTGTGATCTCAGGCAAAATCCCACAGAGAGTGAGCTCGGGCTGATTCTGCGTGGTACTCTGGAGTTTCTCGAAATTGAGGCAAAGGAACTGATGGAAAGTGTGGGCCTTGGAGGGCAGTTGGATGAAAAAGAAGACTCAGTAGGTGCTGGCCGTTGGATGGGAATGCACACCAAAGAAGGAGCCCGCTGCCCTCACCCAATAGTAAAAATGGGGTCATGAGATCTGGATGAAGTAGTAGACATTGATATTATCCACTATAATGATTCCCCAAGGTGATCTTGCATTTGATCCGGCCAAGCACAGAAGAGTACAACTGGCTGAAGACCAATAGTTGTGTTTGTTTATTAGCTTGGGGATTCTCTGATACCATGTGGGTTTCTATTCTTAACCTATGAAAAATGTGGGCCAAAGGAGCTGAGTTCTCATTTAAGACTTGTTTTTCACCCAAAGTGCAAGCCAAGGTGAGGCTGCAGGTCAGGTCCCTGGACTGCTGAGGTATTTTTCTTCCTTCCTAGTTTCTCTTTTATTAAGGATACGGCTCTTCCAGGAAAGGCCTTTAAGCAAGGTTTCAGTTCCAAACCCTAATTCCTTGTCCTATGCAAGGATTAAAATCCAATCTAGGTATTAGCTGGTCTAATTATCCCCTTACTTCCATCCCATACCATCCTTTAGGGCTGCCTCAGTGTAAACTCTATGCGTACAACTCTTTGATTCTGACATCTAGATATTTCCTTTTCTTTTTGGGAAGCTCAGCTATACATCAGTCTTTTTTTTTTTTAATCCAGATTTTCTAGGAGTTGTAGTGTGCAAGATTTTTCACATAAAATTTTGTGGCATCTAATAGAAACCAGAAGTCCTTCTGTAACTTTTGCCTATCCATTTCATTGTGAGAATATAAGTAAGCATCTTGAGGATAGGCACTGTGTGTTTTGCTCTCTGTAACCTGAGCCAAGTAAGTTATAAACCTTTGACAAGTATCTGTAAAATAAATAAATGGCTAAGAAAATATCTATTTTGAGAAAGCAAACATGATTTAGTTGACAGTTCATATTTGAGACCCCAAATTTTTAAATGTATACATGCAAAAGAACATGCAGGGTACATGTTAGTAATAGTGACATAGTGTCTTGTAGGGATTAAGAATTCAGTGCTCATTATTATTTCTCAGTCACTAGTTTAAAAGTGGGTTAAAGATAAAAGTGTCTTGGTACTTACTGTATACATTTATTACTAAAGATATTCACTCTCTAATAAACTCCTTAGTCATCAGCATGTTATTTTAAATAATCTCATGGAGTAATTGTGTACTTCAGAACTGATGTTGTCGTAGTGACAGTCCCTGGCATGGTTTGGATATTTGGCCCCTCCAAATCTCATGTTGAAATTTGATCCCTAGTGTTGAACGTGGGGCCTGCTGGGAGGTGTTTGGATCATGAGGGCGGATCCCTCCTGAATGGCTTGGTGCCCTCCCTGTGATAATGAGTGAGTTCTCGCTTTATTAGTTCACTCTAGAGCTGGTTGTTTAAAAGAGCCTGGCACTTCCTCCTCCCTCTCTTGCTCCTTCTCCCGCCATGGGACAGGCCTGCTCCTCCCTTGCCTGACACTTTGAAAGCTCCCTGAAGCCCTCACCAGAAGCAGATGCTGCTGCCATGCTTCCTGTGCAGTCTGCAGAACCGGGAGCCAAATAAACCTCTTTTCTTTATAAATTACGCAGCCTCGGGCGTCTCTTTGTAGCAGTGCAAAATGAACTGAGACAGCCCCATTTCAGAAATTTTGGTCTAAAACGCGAGATGGTTTTTACTCCTTTTCCGTAATATCTCATGTCTCAATAAGATGTGAGAGTCGAATGTAGAGGTTGAAAAAGAGGAGCTCATTATTTTGTGTTCATGGAATTTAATAGTCTTTGATAACAGTGACGATTACTGAATATAGCAAAACCACAGAAGCTCCAATGACATCAACTGTCATTTCCTGAGTCATGTTATTCTACTCTCATACGCCCTCCTCTTTCAGTCTCTGATCTCCACTTTCATTGCCATTACTCTGGTCTATGAAAACCAAGCCACAGCCTCATAGCTGTCAAATGTCTCTACATCTAGCAGGTCTGTATCCCAGCATCCAATCTGCAGATCATCATCAGCTTAATCAACCTAAAACGCAGCTTTAACTATGTCTTTCTCTTGTTTAGACATTTTTAATTATTTTTGTATTTCCTAATGAAATAATGAATTTATTAATCTGCTATTTAAAATTCTCCTTGATTTAGCTCTAACCTATTTCCTTTCCATCTTTTCTACTTCTTTTTTTTTTTTTTTTTTTTGAGACAGAGTCTCACTCTGTTGCCCGGGCTAGAGTGCCATGGCATCAGCCTAGCTCACAGCAACCTCAAACTCCTGGGCTTAAGCAATCCTCCTGCCTCAGCCTCCCGAGTAGCTGGGACTACAGGCATGCACCACCATGCCCGGCTAATTTTTTCTATATATTTTTAGTTGTCCAGCTAATTTCTTTCTATTTTTTTGGTAGAGACGGGGTCTTGCTCTTGCTCAGGCTGGTCTCGAACTCCTGACCTCAAACGATCCTCCCATCTCGGCCTCCCAGAGTGCTAGGATTACAGGCATGAACCACCGCACCCGGGCCATCTTTTCTACTTCTCTTCAGCTTCTCTCTGCACTCTGGTCAAACTAAATCTATTACTGTTTTGATTCTATTACAGATGCTTTACCCTTGCTTACATTCGTTCTTTTGTCTTGAGTGCTTTTTGCTTAATCAATTGTTTCAGTTATGCTCAGCTTGGTAATGGTGGGAGCTGAATAAATACTTGTGGTATCTACCGTTTATTGAATTAAGTGCAAATCCTGAACTGTGTGTGATCCTCGGTCAGTTTGCTTGGCATTTAAATGATACTTTGATGTCACTGAAGCTCCTATGGTTTTGCCATATTCAATGATAGTCACTATCACAAAAGAGTGTTAAATGCCATTAACACCAAAATAATGAGCTCCTTTTTAAAACTACATTAAAAAAATTCCAGGGAATTATGATTTCATGGCCATATGTGTTGGCACACTAGTCTGGTTAGAGAGGTTGGGTTTTGTCTGTGAAAGGGCTCTTCTTACTGTTATTTTGGTTTTCTGTTTACTTAATCCTGCAATTTCGAATCTTCCGTCTCTTTTCTCTCAGATGAGGCTTTTGTGGGAGGGACTTCAAATTCAAACTAGAAGTCCCTTTAGTCTTGGTTTGGACCCTAGCAGTCTTGAGTGAACCTTAAATGGTCGCAATTGTTGAAATCAGTGGTGGAGGAAAACTGGAGAGAGGGTTTAGAGAACACTGTGAGATCAAAGAGTTCTGGGAACTAAAGTGGAGAAAAGTTGATATCCTTCAGAAGGATAAACAGGAAGAACATATCACCATTACAACCAGAAGATGAGGTGAATGTGTTTGTGTGTTCTGTGGCCTGCAGATGTATTTTATTTCAGTAGCATGAGAAGAATTGCTAGAGAAACTGTCTTTTTCATTCTTTTTTCCTAGGAAATTATATGTGGTTTCTAGGATAGTTGGAGAACAAAGGAAATACAACTTTGTTCAGTTTTCATTTTATTAAAAAAAAAAAAACCCTGAAAAATCCCCATATGCTGAATGAATGATGGAAAAGGAGACTAAAGTCTTAAATTCTGATTTTTCTTCCCTGTGATGCTATCCTAGAAGTACTGACACTATACTGCCCCTTCTCATGGTTAGTGAAAATTAACATTGTCCTATATGCTAACAGCCCAAATAAAGCTGTGTGAAACGCATTTAGGCTTCAAGCAACTAAAACTTATAATAAATGATCCAAATGCAAACTGTGGGACTGATACTGAAATCTTCAAGCCATAGTTCCCTAACATTAAGCATTATTTTGACTTTCTTAAATGAAAGTAGCTGGGCTGAAAATATTCTACGTTGATATTAGTATAATACATGACAAAATCAAACAGAAAGAGATCTTAAGACTCTTTATAGGAGATGCTATATGCTGATTCTTCCCAGTGTGGGCAGCAGACCTATAGCAGTAATGGCCATGTGGGGTCCACCATTCTGCCAGGAGAGTTCTCTAACACTTTATAAAGGCAGGAAAAGGGTTTTTTGAGAATAACTCTATTCACACTGTCAATGATAGTTGTGTTCAATTTCTTATAGACATAGTTAAATATGATTATGTTATAAAAATTATCAGCTATTCAGTTCATTTCTGATATTAATTTCCCTTTTCCTAGGAATTGGAGAAAACTCTTAAGCAAATGCTGCAGGTATCTCAGCTTGCATCTATGTGAGCCATGTCTATCCCAGGATACAAGAATATCTGCATAAATCTGGAAGACTACAGGGGCCAGCACAAGAAGAGTCAGTTTTTCTACTAACAAAGAACTCATTCTAAGGAAAGAGAAAGCAGAAGTTCAGAAGTTTGGTCAAGTTAACATGTTATTGTCAGAAGGGAGTGTATTTGAAGTTGTCACTGAGACTATCAATCAGACCAGCCACTCTCAATCTGAGAGCAAGGGAGCTGCAATTAAAAGTGAGTAAAATCTCAAAAAGCTACAACCTCAATGAGACATTGAGTCCTCCTGGAAGTAACAATATTGGTGACACAGGAGAGAATGTTAGCAAGGTTGACAATAGTTGCATTGTTTGCGTGGATAGTGATGAAATGCTGGCTTCAGTGCCTTCTATTCTCTGGATATAAGACATCAGAGCAGAACCTTTGACTAGAAATCAGAGACTGCAGTCTTGGGCAACTTGGCATCATCAGTGGTACCTCCTGTGGGACAGTGTTTGAGCAGTGACACTGTCAGTGGGTAACAATGGCATAGCTGCCACTCTTAACTTAGTTGCAGTTAGACGTATTATCTTGTTTATCTAGGCCAGGAGATAAGAAAATTGGTAGATTCCCCCATGGTAGTCAACAGAATGTTATTAGAACTCATGTGAGACACCCACTGGATATTCTTGAATTTATTTGGGAAGAAATTCTGGGGTTTATATTGCTTGGGAAGTAAGTAGAATTATTCGCCTCCCCCCAACTTTTTTCTTAAATAGTTGTTTTTGTAAATTTGTTTTTAAATCTAAACTACTGTGTACCAGGAAATGTAGGTTACATATGTAGGGTCAGAAGAATGATCTCTGTTCTGCTTTATCCTGAGTTATCCAAGCTCTGCTGCTCTTCTGTGTATCTGTGGCAGACACTGAGACGTGCTGCTCAGAGTCTGCTTCAGAAGGGCTTCTTGCTATCTAGCCATGAGGACTGCAGTATCTGACAGTCTCCTGCAATTGGCTCTCTTAGGATCTGCCTCAAGCTTCAAATAGAGATTAAGTTCTTCTTAGCGTGCACCTGCAGCCAATGACTGAGCAAAGCAGTGCTGCAAGGTGGTACCAGCAAGGGCTTCGCTCTGGACAATCTTAGCTCTGGAGCTCCCTGCTGGGCTGGCAGAAACCTCGTCAGGTTCATGTCAAAGTTTGGCAGCTCCCAATCCTACTTTCTCCTCTTTCCTTTTAAGATGTTACTCCCCAGTAAATTGTTTGCACTCTTAACTCATGGCATCTGCTTCCTAGAGCGTCCAACAGGAAGGGTACCCCACTGTCCTCGTTCCCTACAGTTCTGTGTGATGATATTCTGTGCAAGACAATATCCTTCTCCTCTAGGACCCTCATTTTTAATTATTTCTTAGGCATACAGTCAAGTTGATACTGTGAAAAGAGACTCAATTTTGGATTCAAACTGTTCTGGGTTGAAATGCCAGCTCAACATTATAGTAACAATATGAACCTGATTAAATTGTTACATTCTATGAGCCCCAGTTTTCTCACCTTTGCAGTTTGGTCCTGAGCTAGAAGCAGATGCCCCATTGGCTAGAAACATGGATGCATACAATTGCCACACACCACCATTAAACATCTTCCCTAACGGTTCCAGCGAAAGATCTCGTTTCATGCTCACTGTGGACTCCATGGATTTATAGTTATACATATTTTATGTTTTTCTTTTCCTTTATAAGAAGAATTTACTCCCAATAGGTGTAAATCAAATGAAAAGATGTTTTCTTTTTCCCTTTAGAAAGAAACTTCCAGCTCTGTTAAATTTGTCTGCACATTTCCCCCTTTCCCCGGGCTCCTTCCTGGCTGCACTGCGCTTGCTTGCTCCGAGGCAGCTTGCTCCTGCCAAGCCAGCACCCTCCTCATTTCCCTCCAAATGCCACCATGATTATCTACCTGGACCTCATTAGCCATGATGAGACATTCTCTGACACTTATAAGATCTGGGGGATTGAGGACAGGCTGTGGAGGATGGTCATTGGGACAGAGGGTGGCACTGATGACTCACTCACTCACTGGTCCTGAAGGTCCTGAGGGCTAACATTCAGAAAGTGCAATAGTCACTGGTGTTAATATTGTCATAGGCCATCACATGATGGAAACCAGCTTCACAAAAGGAGCCTCTAAGAAGTACATCAAAAAATTACATGAAGTTAATCAAAGACAAACTTGAAGAGAGACCAGAAGGAGTAAAAACCCTTTCTGACAAGAGCCGTAGAGCTAATCAAGCACATCCTTGCTAATTTCAAAAACCACCTGTTCTCTATTGGTGAAAACATGCATCCAGAAGGCATGGTGGCCCTGCAGGACTACCATGAAGATGGTGGGACCCCATATATGACTTTCTTTAAGGCTGGTTTAGACATGGAAAAATGTTAACAAATTTGGCAATTACTTTGGATCTATCACCTATCACATAACTGGACGCTGCTTGTCAGCTACCCAACACCAGGACTTAGACAAGTGGGACTGATGTCATCTCGAGCTCTTCATTTATTTTGACCTTAATTTATTTGGAGCAGAGGCATTGTTTTTAAGAAAAAGAATACTATGTAGTTTGTCTAGAAATAAAGTGCACTGAAACTCATTTGAAAGAATGCCTCTTAGTTTCATACATATTTAACCTAAATCACCCGGAGAATCAGGAGATTTTCACTACAAGAAAGCATGAGACTGTCTTCAGACAACTTCTACAGTGAAAACTACTTCTGGGACTGGAACATAAACCAAAAGTCTTTTTTTTTTTTTTTTTTGAGACAGAGTCTTGCTCTCTTGCCCGGGCTAGAGTGAGTGCCGTAGTGTCAGCCTAGCTCACAGCAACCTCAAACTCCTGGACTTAAGTGATCCTCCTGACTCAGCCTCCTGAGTAGCTGGGACGACAGGCACGTGCCACCATGTCTGGCTAATTTTTTTTCTATATATAGTTTTTTTTAGTTGGCCAGATAATTTCTTTCTATTTTTAGTAGAGACGGGGGTCTCGCTCTTGCTCAGGCTGGTCTCGAACTCCTGACCTCGAGCGATCCACCCGCCTCGGCTTCCCAGAGTGCTAGGATTACAGGCGTGAGCCACCGTGCCCGGCCCAACCAAAAGTCTTAATTCTGAGTTCAAGGAAAGGGAAAGACCATGCTCATAGTAGTGTCAACATTTGAAGTGGATCCTTATACATTTCATCACCAAGAAATAGAAATAGTTAACTCTGGAAGAGAGTACCGAAAGAATATAAAGACACTAATACAGTTGAAAAAAAAGTTTTATATGTTTTCCTATCCTTTGACTAAGCTTCGTTGTTATTGCTTTTTATTTGTTAATAAGGAGAGGTATTAGATCTGGGCCTTTATAATTAATAGATTGATTTTTAGATATAGATTATGTCCATTGTACTATTTACTGTTTTTCAAAGAAGAGGTCTCACTCCAATTAACTTCCTCTTTGTCTTTCAAAATAATGACTTGAAATCTTTTCCCTGGTGTTTTTCCTTAGAAACAAAAAATTAGGGGAGGGACAGAAAGTGGAGAATTGTGGAAAATGTTTTAAGTGAACTTAGTGTTTTTTTTTTAAGATTTTCACTTTTCTTGCCAAGTTTAAGCCCATATAGACTTGACTAGAGACTAAATACAGTAAAGACTCAGACAAATGGAACTGGGTTAAAATACAGTCACATACTCCTACATTACATTTTGAGAAGGGGTCTTTTCAATGCAGTAAGTATGTACAATAAATAAACACCCAATATTACTAATGTCTTACAATTTTATGGTGTTTTACAGTTTGCCAAGGGCTTTCACTTTATCTTATTTTAATCTTGTATAAAAATACCCAAAAGGCTGAACTGTTCCTTTCAGAGTTTTCAAAGTCTTCAGCAAAACAAGACTGAAAATAATATGTAATGCAATGTTAAAACAAAAGTCTTTCTTGAGATTTTAAGAGAGTAGAACCCAGAGATACCAGACACCCATGGGGCAGTCCTCACCCACTTTCTGGGTGGGTGGGAGACCCCAGAGCAGTCAGAAACACAGTGGGGTAAGCACAGAACGTGAGAGTGAAGTTCCAGCACTTCCCAAACTTCAGCCCCTGGTGCAGCCTCTCACCCTTTAAATTTATCAGGTATGATACAATATTTGTCCGCTTTGTCTTTCAAGTTGCAAGAGACACATCTTAAGCCCACCCAGTGGTCTCCTTAAATCCCCTCTCTCATGACGTGGGGTTACCAGGAATTTTATCTGACTCTTCTTCTTTGGGAGAGCTCTATTTAAAGACTTTTCTTCAAAAGTTCCCTTCGAAAATCACCTTCTACGCACTAATTCCTGACTCTTTTCTGCTCTTGTGGGCAAGGAGACTTTAAGAATTATGTAACAAGTTTTGGCCACATAGTTTTTGCAAGGCCTGCAGGGTGTTCTGCCTCAGTGTGATATCTGGTATCTGTTGCTCTCAACCAAAACTTCTATTTCAAATAAAATTTTGAAAAGCAGTGGCGTACTATGCATTGCTGCACAGAGAAGTAAATGTTATGAGAGCTGGTTCTTCATCAGAGTCAATAATGTCCACTTCAAAATTCATCCCTGATATTAAATAAATGGCTTCACATATCAGAAGATTATCGCTCAACATTTTTGAGTCCGTACTTATAGATTAACTTATATTGATTGAGTCCGTACTTATAGGTTAACTTATATGATAAAATTTAGCAAACGTTCACTAATGATCTTCTAGATGCCAAGCCCAGACAAAACAAAAATATTTGAAATAATTGAAAACTCACATTGAACATTCATAAAATGAGGGACTAAAGCAGGAGCAACACATGAAGTCTTTTTTATACTTTCTGTGACAAAGACTATTAGCTGTTCCATTGTCTTCTTGGGCTCAGAGCTAGATTACATTTTCTAGCCTCATTTGCAGTTATGCAGGACTATGTGCCCAGTTCTAACCAATGGAACATGTGTCCCTTCTGAGACAAGGTGTTTAGGCAGCCTGTGTGCATTTTTCACACTCTCTTTTTCTCAATCATTATCTGGATGCCTTGCTCCCACCCCAGACATTCTGACTTAATTCATATGGGGTGCAACCTCGGCATCAAAATTTTTAGAAGCTCCCAAGTGATTCTAATGTGCAGCAAATCACTGTCCTGGGGGATAGCAGAGCCACCAGCTGGAGGAAACCTGAGGCCTTGAGTCACCACATGGAAGAAAGCCATCTGTTCATCAGGACCATAAGTCTTGAACTATAATATAAAGGACAAATAAATTTTTGGAGTCTCCTTGAGAAAGCATTGCCCTAATTCAAATGCTTAATAAATTAGCAAAATATACAAGAGAAAAATCATAATGCTCAAGGTTCTAAGTAGGTAACTCATATGTACTTATTTGGATTGCTTTTGCTTCTGAAAAGTTATATTAAAATATTATGTTAGGAAATAAAGACATTTCTACCATTTAAATCAGTAAGTCTATTCTTAATAATGTATCAAAAGAAAGTAATTCAACAGAGAAAAGAAGATGAATTAAAGATCTGTATGTGGGCTTGTTTAAAATAGAAAAAAAAAAAAAAGAGTAAACAATCTAAATGTTCACCTGCTGGCTGCCTTCCTATTGATTTTAGAGTAAAATCCAAGATCATTACTATGACCAAGGCCCTGCCTGTTCTGCCTTGTCTCGCCTTACTTTTCTTGAACTAGCTGTCTTTCAGCCACTGGCCTTCTTTCTGTTGGTGCCTCAAAGACATGCAGCTCCTTCTACCACAGGCCTTTGCACGTGTTCTTTGGCTTAGAACACAAGTGTCTTCCCTAAACCCTCTTTCCCTTCATGTGGCGTGCTCCTTCTCATCCTCCAAGCTGCAGCTGCAATGTCATTTCCATGGGAAGCTTTTCTGACTTGGTCTGGTTGTGCAATAACACACTCTCATCCCACTCTACTCTGTACTTTCCCATTAGAGTACTTTTCACAATTTTAATTAAGAAAGTGTTATTATTTGTTTAATGATTTTCTTTCTTGTTGGGATAATGCTCTAGAAAGACAAGATGCATGTCTATCTTGTTTGGTGCTGTTTTCTCCCACTACATGTGAGGCACAGGGTGGGCAGTCAATAAATATTTGGGGAAAGAATAACTTAATCCAAGTCCTACTACCCTTTGTTTCAAGAAACAAATGCTTTGTGAAGTTTTTTTGTGAAGTTTGTGGCTGGTGAAATCAAGAACATGAACCTGTTGATTTTTCACTACTTTATTTTCACCAAGATCTAATGAATTGTATTTTCTCTGGCTTAAGACCAGTAACTGTTTTCCCAAATGAATCATTAGAAAAGGCAATGTACTCTTTAAATGGTTTGTATTTGCAATAGAACAAAAAATTGTTATTACGTGACTGAACCAATGTAATCGTTAGTGCTTATCTAAGCTTATTGAATGCCCTCAGGATCTGTTTCCCAGATTAGCCTCTGTGATCTGCTATTCCAGGAACAACATCATGTTCTTTTTCTTTTTTTATTTTGACTTTAGCCTTATGTCCTTTTATAGCATTTCCTAAGGAAGTTTATCTGTATTCATATCCTTAATAGAAACTTTTGAATATTTAGTATTAAATGCAGGTGTATGAGTCTATATTTCCAGACTTACATGATGCGTAATAAAGGAGATATAGGTTTTACTTAAGTTTCTTTTTGTTTGTATAAATACTATGAGCATCTTTCATTCCCACAAACTGTCATTTTAGGGGAAACCACACGCTGGTTTCTATTGCTCTATTCATGTAGCTATAGTATGATTCAGAACTAAGTTCGTTGCTGTAAAAACAACGTGTCTGGCTCAGAATCCTACTGGGCTCACACTTACCACAGTCCTCACTGGTATCTCCCAGGAACACAGCTCATCGCTCTCAGCCTCCGCAGTTCTCCTCACTAGACTCTCTGCTCTCCCTCTAACGAGTCCAGGGCAGGACAGTGTAAACTTGTCCATGAAAGTTGCTGTGGGTCAGTGGGAGCCAGGGCATAGCTAGGAGAGGATAGAGACTACTTGTTTGGTTAGAGCCCACTGGCTGGGTAATCTATGCTTTGTGCTTAGAGAAGGAGTAGCAGCCATCTAGGCTGTTTAGATTCGGTGAGGAGTCTGCTGGCTGGAACTGGAGCCCGTGGTAAGTAGGGGAAACACTCAAAAGCCACACTGAAGGAGGTGCTACGACAGCAGCTGCAGAAAGAAAGGGCTGGAGCATCAATTTCGTGCCTCCTAGGTGTGGCAGACACTACTGCTAGATGCAGAGTTGGGTGACACAAAAAATGAGGTGTTTGGGAAGAGCGTTGAAAGAGGACAGAAGTTAGGGAGGGAAAAGCAGAAGAGAGATCATTTAAACAGTTGGATGAGCAAAAGTAAGGATATAAGGTGGTTAGAGCAGGGGCCGTGCCAGGGCTGTAAGTAGTAGAGCTTGGTTGGAATATAAAGGGTCAGTGAGGGTGAGACATGCTTTGTGGGGACTTTAAATGACAGAGTCACAACATCAGTGAGTGATGAGAGGTTTGTGAGTGTCCTAGAGCTATAATTGGAGACGCATTCTAGGAAGGCTAATATGACATGTGTGTGTAAAATGCTTCGGGAGATGAGAGACCTATTAAAAAGTTGATAGAATAACTAATGAGAATCTAAGGAAGAAAGCAGGCAGAGAGAAAGGAAAGGAAGAGGTGGAGGCAGGTCGTTGCTGAGGGTCATATAAATGATTTAATAACTGCATGAGGATGGAGGGGGAAGAGTGAGAGAAAAGGAGCGGTGCGTTCTAGGCTAACTCCAGGCAAAGCTCTGGGTCCGCGGCTGCCGTGCAAACACACAGGGAAGCTGGAGGTGGAACTAGCCTGGAGCAGGGAAAGAGAGAGGGAAAAAGAAAGAATAGACTATGGATACTTTACATTTTTATTACATCTCCAGGGCATGTTGATATTATGCATTTTATTTCAGAAAAATGTTTAGATTTTACCAAAGTCCTCAAGATATGGAGCAATTTTTCTTGACCAATATCAATATTTTTCAGTTTCCCTTATTGCCCTCCAAAATTATGTTTAATCCTCCTTATAATTGTAAAGCAAACATATTGTAATTATCTGTTTACTTATTTCTATTCTGTAATGTCCTCTGCACTCTTCAAGGACAGCAGCAGGCACAATTCCAGTCACTTCCCCTGGGCCTTGAGTTGGTGGTGGGGGCGGGGGAGGAATATCATTATTTGTCTTTTTATTAGTTTGTTCAGCAACATCACAGGGATTACTAAATACTTAGTTTATAGGACAATAGTGAGGTTGGGTAAGATGCTTTTCCTAGTGTCTGGCACATAGTAATTGCTCAAATTACTTGTTATTGTTACTTTTCATGAACAGAGTCCTGAATCCTTGTGCCTTCCAAATAGGCTCATAAAGACAAGAAGTTTTTCTTAGTCTTCCCTTCTGGCTCCTTCTGCAACCAATGATCTGCATAATTGTCATTTCCCAACACTGTCAGTTTTTACCTAACTTATAAGAATGGTGGTTTCAGCTTTCTACTTCACAGAGTCCAGGCAAAGAAAAAGCTGAAACAATCTGTAGAAGGAAGAGAGGCACTACTCACTTGTGTGGTGAAAAGCTTAGATTTGACTATTTAAATGGCGATTTCACCAGAGCATGAATATCCGAGGAAGGATAAGTTAAATTATATTTGCCTTGGCCCAAGAGCTATATTTGGCAGTATGACTCAGCACCATTACCTGTATGTAAAAGTATTTCTGGAAGTTGTCCTGGTAAACAATCAGCTATGAGGCCTTTGTATCACCATGTTTCTAAATTGAGGTATGTGCAGCAAATACTTGCCAAAATGGAGTGATCCTGAAGTATATTGCTGGTGCACTGATATTATACAACGATATGGGAAGATAAACTTTTTTGCATTGAAGTCAACTCGGATGTGTTATTTAGTCATTCAACAAATATTTGTTGCATTCAGGTAGAATGGCAGATGCTGCAAAATTCTAATTTGGAAAAGGGATATGGTTCTTTAGTGGGGGTGGTGGGGTTATAGGGCAATGTGTAAAATTTGTATACATTTTTAAATTGAAACACAAGATGATAACAAATTTCTTCTCTGGGCTGGGTGCGGTGGCTCATGCCGGTAATCCTAGCACTCTGGGATCTTCCGAGGAGAGAGGATCGTTTGAGGTCAGGAATTTGAGACCAGTCTGAGCAAGAATGAGACCCCGTCTCTACTAAAAATAGAAAGAAAATTAGCTGGGCAACTAAAAATAGAAAAAATTAGCCGGGCATGTTTGCACATGTCTGTAGCCGCAGCTACTGGGGAGGCTGAGGCAGGAGGATCGCTTGAGCCCAGGAGTTTGAGGTTGCTGTGAGCTAGGCTGACGCCATGGCACTCTAGCCTGGGCAACAGAGTGAGACTCTGTCTCAAAAAAAAAAAATTTTTCCTCTCTGGGATAATGCGGTCGCATAGACTCCAGGCAAGTCCCTACACCAGGCTCAGGGCCTGTGAGGGATGAGGGGCTAGGATTGCTGGTGTCTGTGGTGGGAATGTGGACTGCAGGGGATCTCCTGCTTACCTTTTCCCTGCACTGGAGAATCTGTCTTGGCTCTGAGCCCATCTGGCTGGCTGCCTTGCTCCCCTCTCTATGTTGCCATCTGGAGTTTCCATGCTTCAGAGGGTCTTTGTCACTTCCTTGCTGAATTCCGGTGTTCTCCCTTAGATGCTCTATTGGACAAGTGGTTATCTATTTGTTGTTTTGTCCCTTGTTTGTGAAGGAGGTGAGTATTGGGTGCCTCTAGTCAGCCATCTTGACGCCATCTCTTGACTTTCTCTGTGTTATGCGTTCAAATAGAAAGTTGGAAGGAGCTGGAGAAATATCTTTTCATCCTTCTGCCCCTCCTACACTCTGAAATTAATGCCTTGTTAAATGTATAGACAACCAGTAATAGCCATAAAACACCCTTTTAAAAAATTATGTAAACTCCATATAACATATATGGTGTAGACAAGTATATACACATCTGGAGTTTTATATACACCTAGAAAAATCTAGAAAAGTGTTAAAATTAGACATTTAAACATGGTCTATAAAATTGGGGCAAATCTGATATACCATATGTCTGGTCCATTTGTGCTGCTATAACAAAATATCGCAGACTAATTATAAATAAATGATAGAAATTTATTTATCGCAGTTTTGAATGTTGTGAAGTCTAAGATCAAGTTGCGAGCAGGTTTGGTGTCTGGTGAGGGCCGTTCTCTCTGCTTCCAAGATGACTTCTGTGGCTTCCAGGGTTTGCAGTGAAAGCGTAAAAAAGGCCTAAGCCAGTTTCCTGTAGCTCTTTGTTAAGGCACCAGTCCCTTCATAAAGGTGGAACACCAATAACAATCACTTACAAAAAGACCCCACTTTCTATTACCCCGAAGATAGGGATGAAGTTTCAACATGAATTTGAACAGAATACATTTGAATCAGGGCATTAGAAAACATCAATGAGAAATTACTTCTAGAATTTTCTTTACTAAATTCTTTAAAAATTTAAGCATATTAAAGAGAGAGTTTGAATGAAAATAACTAATTATAAATTTCACCAAGGAAAAGTAATTATATGACCTTTAGTTAATACTAATTAGCTTAATTTAATGTACGACCTCTGGATGTCTGTTTAAAGGATTATGTGAGAAATATTGATAACGAGCACATTAATTATTAATAGGCTTCATTTTAAATATCTAATGTACTTTACTTTTTCAAGTCATGTAATTAACACCGTGAAAATGCTTATAATATTAATCTGATAAGCTTTTGTCAGAAATACTACACATGTGAATAATCTTATCAAAATTATTACCATGTCCAAGTAAAAATAATTTGACCATTTTGGGTTTGAATAAATAAAAACTTACAGTTTCCTGAAGTATTTAATTTAACAGGCAAAAGTGTGAATCACTAATTGTGTGAATATTTAGTTTTTCCAGAAATCAATATCTTTACTAAATTTGAATAATGTTGGAACTAGCCTAGCCCCCTTTATCTTACAAACAAGGACTTAGAGTTCTTGTTCTGTTCTCCATCTATATTACTTTTCATACTTAATATCATTTATGTAAATGGTTCCCCTACTTCTCTTTTTTTCTGTTTTAACAAGTCAGTATTGAACCTGCACCAAGGAATAAACAGCATTTCTAGATTTGCCAGGCCAGTTCAAAGAAAGCAGTACTCATGAAGTTAATATCACAGAGATTTAGTGAATGAAAAGGCACTGTCGTGAAAATACTCTAGATAAGACTATTAGTGGGCAAGTAGATGCTGTTGCTTCCTGATGCCTCTGTGATTGTTTACAGAGATGCCTCTGAACTTTGGTGATCAGTATGGCCCACCTGAAATGAAGAACCCTCCAGTTTGAAGGAGCCTTAGATTCCAAAGCTTATGTGTCATTAGTCATGCAAGGCCGTGTCTTGCTGTAGGACAGGGACATACTTCTGCATTCTGTTCCTTTCTGCATCACTTGGCCTATAGTAACACCATGGCCAAAAAAAAAAAAAAAAAAAAAAAGTAACAAAGGACAATTTGCTGGGAAAGCTCAGATTCCATCCAACACATATTCATCGATTACCTGTTGTTTTCCAGATAATGTAATAGATATTGAAGTGACAGAGTTGAAGAAGACATATTTTCAGCTTTCAAAAAGTTTAGAACCTCATGGGAAGAGAGACATATAAATAAACGTGATGCAATGTATAGTTCAATAAAAGACATAACCACCAGCAATCATGGGAACATAAAGAATGTAATTGCTAAGCTGTATGCAATAGCTGTATAAGGAATTGAAGAACACTTCAGACAAGTGGAGCAAAAGCATGAACAAGGACTTAGAAGACATAAAAGCATATTTTATTTGTGGATAGTGGGCATTTGGTGTGCCTAGAGCATAAGGTGGCTAGATGGTATGAAAAATGGGACAGGGAAAAATTAGAGTTAAAATTAAAGCACTGGGCTTTTACCGAGTAGGTCCTTCTTTCTCAAAATTTAATAGCACTAAGCATCACCTAGGATGCTTGTAAAAATATACCAATATTTGGTTGGAGCACCTTTTCTCCTGGCAGAATTGGGCTCATTTGGGGCAAAGATGTGGACAGATTCTGGCATTTCTGGTGCAGGTCGTTGGTGGACCACACTTTGAGGGATCTGGGAGGAGTGATGTGATCAAATTTGTATGTATGGAGATAACCCTGTAAGTCTTGTGAAGGAAAGTTGGAGGATGACAGTTCAGCCCCAGAAACATTCATTTGGAGGTATCAAAATAATCTCAGGAGGAACAAGAGCATGAATTAAGGCAGTAGCAGTGGGAATAGGGAAGAAGAGAGAAGCGGTAGGTATATCTGATAGGCGTTCACGATCAGTTGAGTGTGGTGCTGGAGAACTGATTCTGAGGTGACTAAATTGTGTGACTACAGGGCGAGTGGCAGCATGAAGAGACATAGGAAATCAGAGTGGTTTGGAGTGGTGGGAACAATAAGTTTAATTATAGACATAGAGAGTTACAGGTACAGTATCAGCACAGTTTTCTTCCAACACAGATATAGCATAGTCCCTCTCTGGTTAGCTTAAGAAAAAGGAGGAATCCACAGGGATCCTGGGACCACAGAAGGAATCTTGGGAGAGAGATGCTATTGGCCTAGATTCAGGGACACTAATTCCATCCAGATTCTGTCCTGTCTCTATTTTTGGCTTTCTGTAGATATTCTTTTCTTCTTTTTCTATTTCTCTCAGTCAGATTCAGTCACCTAGGGAGAAACTGAGCTCTATTTTCTCTCTCTCTCTCTTTTTCTCTTTTTCAGTTCCAATTTCAAAATATTAAGGAAAGATCCCAATTGGTCTAGCTTTGGCGATGTACCCATTACATGTCAAATTACCTGTGTTTAGGAGTCTGGGATCACCAGCTAACATTGTAGCTCCTACAGAAACCATGTGGATCAAGAGGGGGGAAAAATTCCTAGGATGAAGATGTGGAGCAGATAATAATGTTGTATTTACTGAAAGTACCTATGGAGCATCCATTTAGGGAAGTCAAAGTTGAGAGAAGAATAACCAAGGGAAATATTACTTGTTGAGTGCCTTCTGTATGGAAAACATACGGCAAACATTTTACCTGGTATCTAGCTCATTAAGTCATCTCGGCAAAAATCTTAGGGAGATACGACATTATCATACACTCATTTTCAGCTGAAGAAATTGAGCCTCTGAGAGTAGGTAGTGCAAAATCTTTCATGACAGTCTATGTTTCTTACCAGTTCGACCACACTAGCTAAAGCCATGGGAGTGAAAAAGTTCTCTCCTAGAAAGTGTACAAGGTGATAAAAGAAGAGAGTCTAGAATGGAACCCACAGGTAAGAAGTAAGCACTAAAAGAGTCACAGAAGGGAACTGAAAAGAGGCAAACTATTACAAAGGCAGAAAAGGTTAATGTGTTAAAACTAAAGGAAGCAAAGTTTTCAAAAAGGAATAGTTAAATAAGGGTATCAGAGTGGTAGAGGCCAGGACAAAAGACTCTGCAGCATTTGGCAACTAAGGAACCTCCTGGTACAGTTACACGGTCCTGCTATGACTGTGATAGTTTAGGAACTCACCATCTCTCACCTGGACTACTATAAAATTTCCTGCTTTGCCTCCCCGTCTCCATTCTCATCTCTACCAATCCATCTTCCACATTGACTGCAGAGTGATCTTTTAAGAGCAGGGATCTGATCATAGCACCTCATGCTTGTTTAGAAAACCTGAGAAGCAGCTCTGCATTGTTTATCCTGAAATATATCCCCACCACAAACCAGTCTCTAGCAATTCTTCTAGCTTACTATGTCTTTATTTATGTCTCATTAAGCTACTTAAAGTTCTCCAAGCATGCAAGTTTCTTTCAGCTTCTGTGCTTCGGCATATGCTATTCTCTTTGCTTGGGAGACATGTTGAGCCTCCTTCTCCAACACTGGCCACTGATTGAAAGATTCTGTATCTTGGTTGTGGTGGTAGTTACATGGCTGTATACATTGGCCAAAACTCATAGAACTGTTAACATTAAAAGATTAGATTTCACATTATATAAATTTTACCTAAATAAACGTTACCTAAATAAACTTTTAAAAAGGATATCTGGATAATCTCCAATATTTGTCAATTAAAACATTTCTAAATAACAAATGAGTCAAAGACAACATTCCAAGAAAATTGGTAAATATAAAGTAAATGAAACCAAAAATATTTCAAGCTAAATAAAACTGATAAATCTTTAGCTAAACTGATCAATAAAAAACAGGGGAAACAATGTAAATTACCAATATTAGGAATGAAAGAAGGGATATATTAATAAAAATCCTGCAGATATCAAAAAGATACTGAAGAGTATGAACAACTTTATGCTAAGACATTCAATAAATTAGAATAAATGTACAAATTCTTTAAAAAGTACAGATTATCTAAACTGACACAAGAAGAAATAGAAAATCTGAGTACCATCATATCTAAAAAAGAAATTAAGTTCTTAAATAAAAACCATTCTACAAGGAGAACCTCAGGCCCACAAGACTTTGACCTTGGATTCTACCAAAAATTTAAAGAAAAAATAATAATTTTATAAAATTTTTTCAGAAAGCAGGGCAGGAAGGAATAACTTAGAATTCCTTTTATAAGGCCAGCAGAATCTTGACATAAAAACTAGATGAAGACATTGCCAATGTATATAGCCTGAACTTCTGTACCCCCATAATGAGCTGAAAAACAAAAAAATAAAATAAAATATATCGGAAAAAAAAAAGACATTGCCAAAACAAACAAACAAACAAACACAACCTCCAAGCCCCCCCCCAAAAACAAAAAACAAAAGAAAAGGAAAAGAAAACTAATTCTCTCATTAAGATAGATGCAAACATTCTAAATATGATTTGAATAAACTGAATCCAGAAATATGTAAAAGGAAGATGATATCATGACCGGGGGAATTTATCCTTGCAATGTAAGGTTGATTTAATACTCAAAAAATTAAAAAATTCATTTTGGCCTATTAACAGAATAAAGGTGAAAAAGCATATGATCTGCACAATAGATGCAGAAAAAAACATTGGTAAAATTCAACAACTGTTCATGATAAACTCTTTCACCAAACTATGAACAGTAGGAAATGTCCCTGATCTAATAAAAAGTGATCTATAAAAAACCTACACATAATATCCTACTTAATAGTGAAAGAACAAATCCCTTCACCACTTGAATTGAGAACAAGCCAATGGTGTCCACTCTCATTATTCCTATTCAGTATCATACTGGAGGAGCTAGCTAGAGTAATAAGGTAAGAAAAAAAAGAAATAGGGTAAAGATGGAGAAGAAGTAAAGCTGTCTTTATTCATAGAAGATATTTTCATGAACATAGAAAATCTTAAGGAATCTACAAAAGTCCTAGAATTTATAAGTGAATTTAGCAATGTTGCAAGATACAAAACACGTTTATATACTACGAATGAACAATTAGAAAATGATATTTAAGAATGCTGTTTATAGGATTATCAAAATCATGAAATATTTTGTGATAGATTTAATGAACAGCTGTGTATGCAAGAATTATACACTGAAAAGTTCAAAACATGGCTGAGATGTAAAGGAAGACCTAACTAAAAAGAGAGACAGGTTGTGTTCATGGGGATTGGAACATTCAATGTTGTTAAGATGCAAATACTCCCCAAATTGATCTATAGATTCAACACAATCATAATCTCAGTGGAATTTTGTAGAAATTGACAAGCTAATCTTAAAATTTTCACAGATGTGAAAAGTGCATTGAATAACTCGATCTTGAAAATGATGAAGAACTAGTTTTGTTTCCTTTGGATATATACCCAGAAGTTGGATTGCTGGATAAGCAGTAATTCTAATTTTAATTGTTTGAGGAACCTCCACTCTCTTTTATGTAATGGCTGTACCAATATACATTTCTACTGACAGCACTCAAGGGTTCCCTTTTCTCCACATGCTCACCAACATTTATTATCTTTTATTGTCTGGATAATAGCAACCCTAACAGATGTGAGGTGAGATCTCACTGTGGTTTTGATTTGGATTTCCTGATGATTAGTGATGCTGAGAACCTTTTCATGTACCTGTTGGCCATTGTATATCTTGTTTGTAAAAATGTCTACTCAGGTCCTTGGAATATTTGGCTTATTAAGATATTGAGTTCTATGAGTTCCTTAATATTTTAGGTATTAACCCTTTATCATATGTATGGTTTGCAAATATTTTCTCCCATTCTGTAAGTTGCCTTTTCATTGTGTTGATTGCTTCCTTTTTTGTGCAAAACTTTTTAGTTTGATGAGGCCCCACTCATTTATTTTTGGTTTTGTTGCCTGTACCTTTGGTGTTAAATCTGAGGAATCATTTCCAAGATTAATGTCAAAAACTTCCTCCTATATTTTCTTCAAGCATTTTTATAGTTTTAGGCCTGGCATTTAGTTTTTGATCCACTTGAGTTTATTTGTGTGCATGGTGTAAGATAAGAGTCCAATGTCCTTCTTTTGCATGTGAATATCCAGTTTTTCCAACACCATTTGTTGAAGACACTATCCTCATTGTGTGATCTTGACACCCTTGTTGAAGATTAGTTGACTATATATACATGGTTTCTTTCTGTGTTTTCTCTTCTATTCCATTGGTCTATGTGTCTGTCTTTATGCCAGTGACATACTGTTTTGATTACTGTAACTTTGTAATATATTTTGAAATCAAGAAGTGTGATGCCTTCAGCTTTGTTCTTCTTTCTCAAGATTGCTTGAGCTATTTGGGATCTATTGCAGTTCCATATGATTTTTATGATTAGTTTTTTCTATTTCTGTAAAATATGCCATTGGGATTTTGATTGGAGTTACATTGAATCTATAGATTGCTTTGGGTAGTATGGAGAGTTTAACGATATTTCTTCCTCTAATCCATGAACATGGGATTACTTTTCATTTATTCATGCCTTAAATTTCTTTCTTGCTTTTTTATTGATACACAATAATTATCATATTATGGGCTACATGTGATATTTTGATAAATGCATACAATGTGTAATGATCAAATCAGGGTAATTAGAATTATAAGATCTGTCACCTCAAACTTTTATCATTTCTTTGTGTTGGGAACATTTCAAATCATCTCTTTTAGTTATTTTTAAATATATAATAAATTATTGTTAACTATAGTCACTCTACTGTACTATCAAACACTTGAACTTATTCCTTTTATCTAACTGTATTTGTGTACCCATTAACCAACCTCTCTTCATCTCCCCACCTCACCATTCCTAGCCTATGATAACCATTATTCTATTTTCTTTCTCCATGACATCAACGTTTTTAGCTCCCACATATGAGTGAGAACGTGATATCTGTCTTTCTGAATGTGGATTATTTTACTTAACATCATGAGCTCCAGTTCTTTCCATGGTGCTGCAAATGTATGTATTCAATTTCTTTCATCAATGTCTTGTAGTTTGTAGTGTATAGATGTTTCAACTTCTTGGTTAAATTTATTCCTTAGTATTTTGCTGTTTTTGATGAACTGAAATAGGATTACTTTTTTAATTTCTCTTTTAGATAGATTGTTGTTAATATATCAACTACAATTGATTTTTGTGTGTTGATTTATATTCTACAACTTTACTGAATTCGTTTATTAGTTCTAACATTTTTTGATGCAATCTTTAGAGTTTTCTATATGTAAGTTCATATCATTTTCAAATTATAATTATTCCTTTCCAATTTTGATGCTTTTTATTTCCTTTTCTTGCCTAATTGCTCTGGCTAGGACTTTCAGTACTATTTTGAATAAAGTGATGAGACTGGGCATCTTTGTCCTCTTCTTGATCTTGAAGTGCTTTCAGCTTTTCATGTTGAGTAGATATTAGCCATGGGGTGGCCATCTATAGCCTTTATTTTGTTGAGGTATATTCCTTCTATTCCTAATTTGTTGAGAGTTTTTATCATGAAAGAATGTTGAATTTTTTCAACATTCTTTTCTTCATTTGTTGGAATGATAACATGATTTTCACCCTTCATGCTGTTAATATGGTGTTTCACATTTATCAATTTTTGTATCTTAAACCATCCTTGCATTTCTGGAATAAGTCACACTTGATCATGGTGTATGATCCTTTTATTGTACAGTTGTATTTGATTTGCTAGTATTTTATTGAAGCTTTTTATATCTATGTTCAGCGGGGATATTGGCCTGTCATTTTCTTTACCTGTAGTTATCTTATCTGGCTTTGGCATCAAGGTAATTTAGGGCTCATAAAATGAATCTGAAATCATTCTTTTCTCTTCAATTTTTTTGGAAGAGTTTGAGAATTGGTATTAATTTTTCTTTAAAAAATTCCCCCAATAAGTCATCTGGTATTGGGCTTTCTTTGTTGAGAGAGTTTTGATTGCTGATTCAATCTCCTTGTTAGTTTTAATCTTATTCAGATTTTCTATTTCTTCATGATTCAATCTTGGTAAGTTTTGTGTTTCTAGGAATTTATCCTTTTTTAAGTTATCTAATTTCTTGGCAAATTGCTCATAGCAATCTGTCACAATCCTTTATATTTCTGTGGTGTCAGTAATAATATCTTCTTTTTCATTTCTGTTTTCATTTATTTGAGTCTTCTCTTTTTTTCAGTATAGCTAAGAGTTTTTGGGCTTACTTTGTTCTTCTTTTCCTTGAGGTGTAACATTAGGTTGTTTATTTGAAGTCTTTTTTTCTCTTAATGTAGGTATTTATTGCTATAAATGTCTTTCTTAGTACTTCTTTGTTGCATCACATAAATTTTGGTATGTTGGGTTTCCATTTTCACTTGTCTCAATATATTTTTTAAATTTCCCTTTTGATTTCTTCTTTGACCCATTGATTGTCAAATTCGGGAATGTATTGTTTAATTTCCACGTATTTGTGACTTTTTCAAGATTCCTCCAGTTATTCATTTCTAGTTTCATACTATTATGGCTGGAAAGACACTTGAGGTGATTTTGAGCTTCTTAAATTTATTAAGACTTATTTGTGATCTAACACTTAGAATTGATAAAAATTAGAGGTAAAATACAAATAAGCTGCAAGCATTTGAGAAGGGGAAGGAAGTGTGTCACTGCAGATAAAATCATGTTTTCTGGAAAGTCAAGGTAATATGATGAAATAATACTGGGATAATAATAATATTGAGAAAGCTTAGTAAAGTGCCTAGCTATGAGATAAATATATAATTTCTTAGACAATATAAACAAATAGTGCATTTTTAATAGCAGTATAAAATATGAAAACAAAAATATGAAATTTGTATGATCAATCTTTACAAGAAATGTACAGACCTATGTAAATTTGATATTGAGATAAAAAGAAGACTGAAATAAATGGGAAAACATGTCTCTTTCCAAATTAAAAGACATAACACTAAAAATATGACATTTCTTTAAACATTACTTCCTAGATTTAGTGAACTTCCAATAAAATTCCCAAAAGACAAAAGCTAAGAAAATTTTGAAAAGAGTAAAAAGGCATTGGCATTACCAGGGTTAAAATATAATTTAAGCTAAAAGAATCAAATCAGTCTAATCATAGTAATAACAAAAAAAATAGAGGAAAAACAGATCAATTGAACAGAATAGGTAGCCCAGAAAGAGTTCTTATTATAAAATAATTATGTGTACATGAAAAAGGAGGTATTATGTAGCAAGGCAGAAGAAAATGACTGTTCAGTAAATGGTGTTGGTGTAATGAATAAAATATTAATTTAGATTCTCATCCCATGGCATATGGTAAAATAAATTCCAGAATAAAATTTAAAAAGAAGCCTTTAAACAAATATAAATGAAGGTTAACATTAATTAACTAAAGCATTGGAATACATTACAGTGGTAAAAAGCAACAAATTTGCCTACTTAAACATTTCCTTAGAAGGAAGTACCATGAAGACAGGAGGTCTGGCTCATCACTAGTCTCTGTGTCTAGTACATGGTGTGTGTTCTAATAAATCTTCATGCAATAAATGAAAACAATTGTTTTTATTTTTTGAACAGCCACATCACTACCATTTTTTCAAATGACAAATTGGAAAAAACAGTTGTTATGTATATGAAGCATGATTAGTATCCTTATCTTATTAAAAGTTTATACAAATGATAAGAAACTTCATTAAGACTCATTTGATGGACAAGTATGTGAATGAACTGTCACAAAAGAGGGAATACAAACATTAATGAACATTGGGAATCGTGCTGAATGTTAATAACAATGAATTGCAAATTATTTGGCAAATTACAAGATTTTTTAAAAATAAAAAATAAGAACATCCAATGCTGGTTTGAGTGTAAGTATAACAGGTCATCTCATACTGCTTGGGGGGTTAAACTTTTTAGAAGGGTGATTTTGCATTCTCTATTCACCGCCTTAAAAATATTCACCACTTGTGATCCTGTAATTGGTTTTCAGAGAATGTATATTAGAGAAATGACCTGTGGGAAAGAAACAAATTTATGCAAAAAAGTTCATCATAGGATCACAGATGCTACTGAAAATTTGGCAACTAACTATATGTCCAACAATGGTAAAATAAGTGTTAAAATACGGTATGGCCACACAATGGAATATTATGCAGCCATTTAAATTATTTCTACAAAGATTTTTAAATACCATTAGAAAATAAATTATTTTAAAAGATATTGTGAAGAGATGATTATGTTGTGATGCCAACAATAAAAATATGCATAGAAAAAAAAAAGATAACATTATTTATCAGCATTTACTTGTTCCAGAAGAGAAAGCTGACACAGGGAGGGGTTTCAAAATCACTGAGCTAAGGAGCAGGATTTGGTATCAAGCAGGATGGCTCCCTCGTGCATCTTAATCAATGCACCATACCGCCTGTCTTCGTTTAAACACAAACACACACACACACACACACACACACAAATATTTTTAGTAGTTTTATGGGGGGGGGGAGAGCGGGAGGGCTCCTAGTCTCCTTTATCCTCAACATATTCCAAAGTTTCTACAATAAGCATTATTTTCTATCACTAAAAAATGACCTTAGTAATAATAATATTAAAAAAAAAATCCTCACGTCAACTTCATCTTGTGTAGTGACACGAGTATATATTTTAGGATTATCTGCAGCGGGTATTTCCACGTCTCTCTCCATAGGCGCCCTGGGGAGCCTCTGGTCCCCCCTCCAGCTTGCTCCCCGGGTTTCCCCGGGTTCCACGCGCGGCACCAGCCGGATCTCCATTCTTGAAGTGCGCGCTCTTTTCTCCCAGTGCCTGCGTCGCAGCAAACAGCTCCAGGGTATAGTTGGCAGGCGTTCAAAGGCCACAGGAACGGACCCTCCCCGGTGCCGCCCCGACACGGCCTCGCAGACCCCTAGCGGCCGCGGGTTCAAGCCCCTGTCGCAGGCCCAAGCCGGGCACTCACCCGGGGACGCAGCGACCTTCCTGCGAGTGAGGCGCTCGCGGGGAGATCCCCGGGGAGTGGCAGGGCTGGAGGTGGCCTCTGTCCACATTCAGAGAAGCCGGGACGCCACGGGTGTTAAGGGCTCAGGTCTGGGGAGCAGCTCCAGCAGCCCGCGGTCCCTGAGCGGTGCCCCTTGGGGGTTGGGCGCAGAGTCCCGGAGACACCAGCCCGCCTGGCTGACCCTCCTCTATCAGACTAGGACAGTTGCTGAAAACAATGATTATTTCAAGGTGACTCGGAAGTAGCCCTGGAGAAAACGCAGTATTAATTAAAGAGGGTTGTCGGGGACAAAATCCTCAGCCTGCGTTTTGTGGGGAGTGGTTGTGGGGTGATTGTATTATAAGCGTGCATGTTATGTCAAGAGTTAATTACGTCTCTGGTTGGGAGCAAGAGACGGGGAAACTGTGCAGTCCGTGGGAACGACGCAAAGTCTCGCTTTCGGGGAGCCTGCTGAGAGCGCGGCGACGGCTACAGGAGCAGCTAAATTCCGCGTCGCCGGGGGAAATACTAGACTTGAGCCTGCTTGTTCGTGTGAGACCTTCGCGCGCACTTACGCGGCTCAGCGGCGGGTTCCTGGGTTCGGAACGAGCCCTTCATTTCCCGGATCCGTTCAGGGGACAGTGAAACCCCCAAATCCTCTTCCTTAGAGTGCTTACAGGGCGTGGGTGGAAAACTACGAGTACCTTGAGCGTTTTGACGTTTGAAAACCTGACTCTGGGGAATCACTGAATCCTATATTGCAAGTTTCAGTGTCTAATGAAATCTGGGGGTCACATATTACTGGGTTTGTAAAATCTCTGCGTCGTACGCCCCGGGTGTGCGGCTCCGGGGCGGAAAGCGGGGCAGAGCGGCGGTGGGGAGGGTCTCCGGTCCCCAGGCGCTGCGCGCGGGGCTTCTGCCCAGCTTCCTGCCTCGGAGCCGCGGTGTCCGCCCCAGCCCGGAGCAGTCTGTGCAATTTAGAAACTCGATAGGAGGCAGCAGCTGATCTCCCACCACCCTAAAAATAATCCGCTCCGGCGCACTGCCTGCTTCGGCTAGGGGAGGAAAACTGTCATCGGAGTAAGTGAAGCCGTGTCTTTTACGTATATTTCATTTAAAAAAAAATTAAGAGTAACCGTAAACTGTCGATTTTGATCTAACATTTCGGCAACCAAAAGGCGCCCGCTCAGTCTCTTGGCGCTTCGCTTTCACGGTCGCTAGTTCTGGGATCAAGGGACGAGGCCCGGCTGGAGAGGAGAGGGGGTGGGGGTCCGATTTCCAGCTTTACTTTAAACTGCCGGCTCCTGCAGAAACCGTGAAAGGAGTCATTATTAACTCCTTTCCCATAAACATCTCTTGTATTGTTCGTGAAGTAGCTTGCTATCGGCTTAATTTTTGTTATTCTTTGCTGTTTTAGGAGGTCTGCGTCCGGGTTTGAAATTTACATCTTAAGGCAGTATAGGAAGTGGATGTTTTGAAAGTAGCACAAGTGCACCCGTAGGGGTTTGAAGCAGCCTCAAGTTATTGCCCAAGGTATTTATTTATTTTTTGCTTTATTTGTTCAGTTTGGGATTTTTTTTTTAAAAAAAATCCCATTGCAATATCTAAGGGATATCTGCCGAATATTTACAGCATTTCTTTTGGTGCAGGATAGAATTTCACAGCCACTGAAGAATAAATGGGTGGATTCAGACCAGGCACTAAATCAGAAGTCAGCGGTCATTTTTGCTAGTGATTTTCCTACTTGGATCTGTCATAGCTAGCTAGCTATAGCTATGGTAGCTAGCCAGCTAGCTAGAAAGACCTCTAGTTCTTTTCATGAACCCTCGACTAAATAACTTCAGAGAAGTTATTACAGCATTTGTTTCACAAGTGATCTCCCTCCTGAAAATGCCCTAGATACCAGGAAAGCCCTAAGTTCTTTAAAATGTCATGTTTCTCTCTCATAATTTGGTTAATCTCTAAATAACTAAAGAATGAATTGTTTTGTATGTAAGAATGAAAATTTTTATGTTGAGTTTAGCATGTTTTCTTCAGGTGTTTCCCAGCATTTTAAAGTTCTCTGGAATTCCTACTCAATTAGAACTTTGACACTTTCTGCTGGCTGAATAGGAAAGAGAGCTAGTTTTCACTTACTTTACTTACAGTCTACTTGCAAATGAGAGGGCTGGCAAAAATAAATGGTGTATCTGATATACCTTAATGTTTTAATGTGTTTTTAGAATTAAATCAGGTAACTACTATTCCCTCCTCACAGAGGAACCAAAAGAGCTGATAGGTCCATTATTATATTCATTGACTTAATTCAAAATTTATATGTCTAGGTGTGTAGAACTTCATGTAATGCATTTCCAGGGGTAAGAATACTGAGGGTACTATTCTTGCCATGAAATCATAAGTTAGAGCATCAGAAGTATTTTCATTTTGGGTTTTCTGTGCTACAGATCATCTTTATAATCAAAGTTCCACTTCTGATTTTTGTCTTTAAAGTTTATTCAGTCCAGTTCTATCAACTCTCAGAAACATGGAGTATCTTTCAGTGGTTTATTCTTGTGGGGAGGAAAATGTTATGTCTTCCCATCTGCCCTCTCTTCCTCTCCCTCCTCCTTGACAGAGGGCCCCTGTCAGTGCTTAGCTGAACCTAGGCAGCTCCAGAAGGGGCGGGGCTCACGGATGGCAAGTGACAGAGTTTAGTCAGCAAGAACAACAATTTATACCCTTCCCAAAGCATTCCTAACTTAACCTGGTTTCTGGGAAGGGAACACTGAATGACAATTGGAAATTTAGGAATTAGTTAGAAATCTTGATTGACTGAAATATCCTTGATAAACACAATAATTATCAAGGTATCTGCAATAAGTTTCTCCTTCTCTCTCTTTGTCCATGTTGGGTTGTAATGTGGGCTGGCTGTTCGAATGTGCCATATGGCCACTTCCATACTGGAGAAGGAGACTAAAGGTCACAGGGAAAGGATAGAGGAGGAAGCAAAAGAAAAGAAAGGTAACAGGAGCCATGTGATAAGAGGTAGTGGACAGGCTGGTAGCCAGGGAGAATGTGAAGTTAGAGATTATGGTAGAAAGAAGAAATCATTCCAAACCTTTGCTATTACCAATGCAAAGTACACACCTTTGCATGATTGTGTCACTGTATAGTTCCATGTCTTTTAGATCATATACCCTTACAGTATACCAAGAACTATTGGAAGTAATATAGCCTAATTTATATAGCCTAAAACCACAGGCACTGTCTTTTGCACTGTTGGATTCCTAGTAACTAGCATGTGGTCAGCATCAATAAGTATTTTAACAGTTAATTCATTAGTGGCCTAAAATCCCAGATATCTGGTATATGCTAAAAAATGTCTTCAAACTTTTTCATGTTATACTTCTCTGAGATTTTCTTACCATAGTTACACACAACATTTATCCAAAGATGATTTAACTGGTAGGTTTCAGGATTGATTAAATACTAGGCAGACAATTCTTAGAGCTAATGAAGGATGTTATTTGCAAATTCAGGTTATATTTTAGCATCTGGGCTCAATGATAATGGTTTATAAATATGGTCAACTGGAATGTTATAATTTTGGATAAAATTACAAAAATAGCAGAAATTATTTTCTGGTTCATGCTAAGAAACACGTCTTTCAATTAAGAGTGGGCTTTAAATTTCTTTTTATCATTTATGCTAAATAAAGGAAGTAGTCTTAGAAATTCCATTACTAGCTATTATTGTTTAGTTTTTGTTTTATTCTGTCTTTACCAGAGATACATCTAACATACACATGTGAATCAATACCTTCCATTTTGCTGTTATTTAAAAATCTCAAGTCTTTTTACATTCTTTTATCCAGCTTAGAATCTTAATAGCTTGTAACAATCTGCCAACTACATAACTTCATCCCGAGTTTTAAAAAATATAACTTTTTTAAAGACGAGAAAAATACTCAACTAGAGTGCATATCAGTGACTTATCAAAAAATAGTTTATCAGAAATAATATCTGAGAGGGATTCTGTATAAGCATTTAAGATTACAAATACACAGACTCTCTAGCTGTTGTATTCATATAATGCTTTACTTGAAATTTTCTTTGCTTGAAATCTGATTTCCCCGGTAATTTACTTACTGTTGCCAATCTTTTCTGTGTAACACTCTTTGTTTTTTTCTAGGAAAAATATTGTTTGTGACCATTGCTAAATCAATTATCAATGAAAGGAAAGAAAGAAAAGGTACTATGTTAGTTAATCAAAAGTTTTGCTAGCCTTTAATAATCTAACTCAGAATCCAGTATGACATAATTATGGAAAAGAAACAAAGTCTAGCGAGGTTAAAATCTTAAGCTGCTACTTGTTTTCAAGAATAGATGAGATAATTTCTTTAAAAAAAAAAAAGAGGTTTGAGTTTGCATGATGCAGTGGAAAGACATAGTTTATAAGTCAGACATGTGGGTGTGGATCTGGCTTCTCTACTTGTTGACACATTAGTGAACCTTTGTGGACCTCAGTACTCTCCACTGTAAAAGGTGAATAACACCATTAACCTTACAAGGTTGTTCTGAGGACTTAAGGTAATGTATGCAAGGTGCCCAGAATTTAGTAGGTGCTAAATAAATAGTAGGCATGATAAAAGAAGTTTTCAGAATGCTAAAGCTGTTGCTCAGATTTCATAGTAGTGTTTTTATGGAGCAGACCCTTACCCCTCTGCCATTGTGTTTTAGCACCGCAATGAAAGGAATCCATTTAGAATGTGAGAGCTTGTCACTCCTCTGCTCAAAAAGCCCCAGGGCCCACTTCTCTCAGAATAGAAGCCAAAGTCCTGACAATGACTTATAAAGCCCTGTGTGATCTTGTCTTGTTTCCTCTCTAAACTCATCTAGTTCTACTCTCATGAAGTACAGATTCCCAATTAAAAGACATCCTTAGTTTTAAACTTGAGTAGAGTGCATGTCATGTGAGAATATTCTGATGATGGGACCTGAGCAGTTTCATTAACTTGTCACTCGAGTTATATTGAATTTGTCTTGAGCACTTGAGTTTTAATAATCTTCAGAGAAGGACTGATTACTATTACCAGTCACATTTGTCTCTGTGTATTTCATTTTCCTGAAGTTAATGAAATGTTCCAGAAAACTGTGTCCAGCTGACGTTGTCCATTAATGCATTTTCAATGAATGCAAGAAAGGATTTGAAATTACAACATTTTGACCTTTCAGTCATTTAGTTTATTTTTTTTTCCCATCCTTTTTCTTGATATATTACCATGTTTTATTCTTTAAAATCATTTTAGTGAGGTACGACTACAGGTAGGATATTAATTATAATACAGTTTCCAAATTAAAATAAAGTATTTTTCTCTGGAAATAAAAGCTATGGACAAGAGGACCTTATAGCACATGCAAGACATTTACAAGAAGCCCTCAGGTTACTTTGCCGGAGAGTTTCCTATTTCCTCAACTGAAAAAACAAGGGGGATTAATTTTATGATATAACCACCTATTTAAGGTTATCATCTTATGAAAGAATTTAATGATAACAAGGGCTTTTCTTTCTCATTTCTCACCCTTTTAGAGTAAACCGTATAAGAAGAAATGAGCTTTTCATTTTGTGGTAACAACATCTCTGCATATGATATCTATGGTGGTGTGTTAGAAAACCCCTGCTTTGTGGACGCACTCAACCTGGTCCCCCATGTCTTTCTGTTGTTCATCACTTTTCCAATATTGTTTATTGGTAAGTAATCTAATGTCCTATAATACACCCCCTGATGTTTCTGAGGCTTATTAATGGCTTAGACATGGGATAATGCTGACTTAATTTCTCCAACATCAAAGCTAATGTGTAAGTCTATGAGAAGTGAACAAGCAAGTGTTTTGTGTTTTCCAATTATATATTTTTGGCATGTAATATTTCACAGGTGAAATGGCAGTTGCATGCGTGCTTATGAATGGCCTTTAGGTAGCAGGAGTAGTTTTTGAAAAAGTAGGAAAGAGGTAATCATATGAGATAGAGCTAAAGCATTTGTTGAGCACTCGCTTTGTGCTAGCTGAAGGGAATGAATAAGGGTACGACAGAGTACTTGCCTTCCAGGAATAGTCTAATGGAGTAGATGTGTCAAAGTCAAGAGAAATGACTATGCCACACTGTAAGCCGACTTACAGGTACACGAACAAATTCTCCTGGGCATGAACCTGCTAGAACAATGAACTCTTCTTGGGGCTGCCAGGGAAGGTTGATAGTAAGTGACATGTTTGAGGACTTGAAAGATTCAGAATGTGCATATTAAAGTGGGAGTAACAGGTTGTGTTTTAGGTAGTGAGAGCATATGCACGAACTATTTGGAAAGAAATTAATAATACAATCTCTTCTATTATTTCACAGTTTACATATACAAAATCCAATTATTTAGGACAATTATTTATAATTTTTATAACTTCTTACAAACCACCAAAATAGACAATTTAACTTTTTTAAAATTATAAAATAGCTTCATATAAAAAGTGATGAACATTCATAAGATAAACATCCCTTGAACCTACCACCACTCACCTTAAAGAATACAATAGCAAGAATGGAAGACAGTCCCTCTGCGTACCATTTCCTGATCTTGTTACTCTTCCCACGTCCTATCTCGTCATAGGAGGTTACTATTATACTATTTTAAATTATTTGTGTATAATTTTCCCATGCATGATTTTGCCTATAAAAATAAGTGGAAAAGGTATCAGATGGATTTTCTTAAGAAAACTAGGATAATTTAATGATCTGCTTAAAAGGAAGGTTTGAAGATGATTTGTATGCTTTTACTTATTTATTTAACAAATATTAATTGAGAGGATACTATGCACTTGGCATTCCAACAGCGATCAAAGAATTTCTGTCATATGGTATATACTGAGACCAACATAGCTCTTGGCATATATTTACTTTAAATGCAGACACTAAATATACTGGGACCAGAGTGGCCATATGTAGAATCACTAGTCATTTTTTATGTGATATTATTTGTAGGGTATTAAGAACGCCCTTTGGCCAAAAGTAGAAAAATAAATATTTTTTACTGTTAATTGTAATTAATAATTTATTTTTGACATTTAATTAATGTCTTGAGAGCAAGGACTGTGACATTCCCTTTTGTATCCCTAGTATCCAGCACAGAGCCTGACAACCAGGGTATGTGAATGGAGTGGAATTGGAACGGACATTGTCAAAGGGAAATGGAATAAAATGCAGACTGCTCATTTATAGCACTGGCTACTTAAGTCAGTGAAGGATCATAAATAAATATCAAGGAAGTCTCAGGTACTAGGAAAACTATAATTTTTCAAAAAAGGCACAAAACTTGCCTGCAAGAGTTTATAGCATAAAGTTCCAGTAGAATATATTAATTGTAACTAACCTTCCAATGATGAAGTCAATTTGGAAACAACTAACACGTAAATCAACTTTCTTTTCAAAGAATGTTTCAAGGGTCCCTTTTGTCTATACAGAAATTCCTTCCTACAATATTTCAAGCACAACTCCCCATTTATTCTTGAAGTTCATGGGGCTTGTTTTTTTCTTCAAGTAGTGAATATCCATTTTTCTACTGTTGGCCAAGGGGCATTCTTAATGACCTGCAAAAAAATGAGAAAACGAAAGGAGACAAAAGTGGAGTCCTTTCCTAGAACATATCATATGTGAAGTGGTATTATTCTACCTATAGTTTTGGGAGGAAACCATTAAAATTTTACTAAAATGTAATCTGAATTTTTTTCTTCAGTGATGAGCTAAGGGTAGACCTATAATGTTTTTGAGCCTGCTTGAAAAATCATCAATGAACAGACTTCAGCTTTCTTTGAGAAAAGTTCAGTATCACTTGTTAAATAGTGTTGCTCCAGTCATAGGGCAATAATTTTTCTCATATGATATGTAAATGATTAAGAGTTGACTCAACTAATGCATCCTGTAGTTCATAACCAAATATGTCTTTTTTTGGTTATCTCTCCACAGATCCCATGTTTTGAAAGATTTTAGATACCAAATTTCTTTTATTATTATCATCAATTTGTTTCCTTTTGAATGAATCAGAAAACTATCAGGAAGAGCTTCTGATTAGCATGAGTTAAAACCATGTTGTTATCTAGAGTTGGTGTTATTCCTGAGCAATGCAACAAATGTCAATGTGTCAGCCCAGGCAGTCTTGAAAAAATTAATTGAAATTGTTATTTTTTTAACATAATGAAAATAGACCAGGATTTCCATTGCTACCCTAGAAAGCACTAATGTTTCAGGAGCCCCTCCCCCAAAAGCTTATCATAATGTAAGTTATTGCCATGATTAAAACTGATCCTTTTGTTTATCTCTTTTTAATTTTTTTTCCAGGATGGGGAAGCCAAAGCTCAAAAGTACAAATTCACCACAACACATGGCTTCATTTTCCTGGACATAACCTGAGATGGATCCTTACCTTTGCTCTCCTATTTGTGCATGTCTGTGAAATAGCAGAAGGCATTGTTTCAGACTCGTAAGTGACTCGATGTACATTACACCATTGCAGGATATTATGCCAATGGGTATATTGATATGGTAGCTAAGAGCATATCAAGTCAGGCTTAACTTTTGGGGCATAACCCATTAGGAATGACAGCTGTCATCCATTTTATATGACAATCATATATTTTGTCTGTATTTTTCTGTTGCTACATATTTCTTTCACACAAGTTCAGATCTCTGACATGCTCATGCATGTACTTTATATTCTTGGCTCCCTGATTCATGTAACCCTTGCAGAAAGTTCTTCTCTCCTTTTAAACATTTCAATGCTTAATTTATCTTTAAAAATAGGTATAAATAGAAAGATTGTCTATATTGATATATAGCTCGAAATAGCTATATATTTACATATTAATTAGTTCTCAGATGTTTCAGTTTATCTTGTAAAGAAGCAAAGATAGATGAGGCAGGCATTAAAAAGGTCCAAAAACCAGTGAGGACAGAGCCACAAATTAAGGCAAAGTGCACAATTACTTTAAAATCAAGATTTGTCATGAAATGCATATTTTTGAAGAAATTTTGTCATTCTTGTAAAAGAAGAAGTTTGCATTAGGCAGTTAGAATATAATGAATTATATTTGTAAACTTTAAAATAATCTGGGGAAAATATTTTTCATATATAGTAGCAAGATAAACTCAAAGCAGTAGGAAATTTTTCATTATGAAATTGTGCTAAATTACCTTTCCCTGAAGACTGAATACAAGAAGGCCTTTAAAGTCTTTAAAAGTAAACTTCCAAAATAATTTTCTTCTTATCTATTAAGAACCTCCTCTGACATCTGTTTATGTTTTTCTGTTGCAATTAGCAAGGAATGAAATTTCTAAGCTTTCTTCATAGAGCCAACTATTTTGTAATGTATTATAAGGGTTTGTTGCAGATATGAGCATTTCTTCATTTATGATAAAAAGAAAAATCAGAGACTTATTAATATATGCCATCCCTCCAAGCATTTAGCAGCTTAATTGGTTATCTTACTGATAACTGTTTAAAACCTTTTGGTGTATCTGTACTAGCATAGTCAATTTTAGTCTTAATTTTTTTTATTTCCTTAACATTTAGGCTGACTCTGTATGTTTCTATCTGTATGTGTAAAGTGGAAGATATTAATAGAGCAGTCCAATATTTCTCAAAAACTTGACTTCATATGGGTAAGGAGGGCTCTTTCTTTCCAGCTTCATGGTTGATGATATTCAGTAAGACTTGGAAATCACAGACTGAACTAATAATGATAATGACATGTGCTAATAGTGGATGCTTCTTTGTAGTAATAGGGGTACAAGACAGGCAAAAATATAGCCTTGATCTTGTGCTATGCTCTCCCACTCTTTAGACTTCTTCTTCTCCTTTTTATCCAGGCTTTTCAAAAAGTCATCTTCCAGTTACTTCCAAACCCAAAAGTTTAGTTTCCTTTCTCTCTTGCCCTTTCTTATTCTGGAAACTGCTTCTACAAGAATCTCTGTGACCATTAATGACACTTTAATGCATACCTTTTTGCCTTTATCATAATTATTACTTTTGACACTGCTGATCATTCCTTCTTTCTTTTTTTTTAACAAAATTTTTATGAACTATTCTTTACTTAATATATAACAAATGCTCATTATAATTAGTGAAACAATGCAAAGGCTTCACTAATTGAATATCTGATTTTCATTTTTAGTAATACAAACAAGTGAAGCTATTAATTATTTTTTTTTTGGAACATGCTTATCTGTTTTGTACAGGTTTTTGTTCTCCTTTTTATTTCTACCTAAACAATCTGTGATTCCAGTTTCAATACTCTCGTAGGTATAGGAGTCATTTTTCAGTTTGCTCTTTAGTTTAATTTGATTGGTTTATTATTAGAGAATGCAGTTTATAAAATGATTCCTTTTTGGAATTTATCAACATTTTCATTATAGTCAAATATTTGATTATTTTGAAAGTATTTAATGAGTAATTAGAAAGTAATATATTTACTTTTGTAGGAGACAAAATTTTATTGAGTTTACTGACTGGATTACTAAAGTCCCATATGTTGGTTATTTTGGTACTGCTTATCAAATTCTAAAAGTAGTGTATTAAAATCTTCATAATTATTGTGTTGGTTTTAATTTTTATTATTTTCTCATTTTTGAAATTATTCTTTTGACCTTCATGATGCAATGCTTTTTAAATTTTCTTTCTAACTTTCTGACTAAAGATATTCTGCTCTAATATGGTAGATGAGCTCCTTCTAAACCATTGAGGTCTGAAAACCATATTCTAAAAAATAATAGAGCTTAAGGAAAAAATAAGGATAGGAGACCACTCAAAACCTATACAATTCTTTACATAGAGAGCTAACAAAATGATAGCAATTCTAATAAAAAATTCTAACATGGCTAAAATACATGTTAAATCCCTAAAAAAGAAATGCCATAATAAACATAAAACCTTACTGTAGCTGCTGTTATCTCTATTAATTCTTTACAATTACTTTCACTAATGATGTTTTGTCACTCTTTTTCTAACTTCTTAAATTGACTATTAATTTATTATAATTATTTCTATTTGAATCTGTTTAAGGTTATAAACTTTCTTCTAGGTATGGTTGTGACCACATTTTACAGTCCTTGATAAGGAGTGTGCTAATTTTTAGATTTTCTAAATATTCAGTAAATGACTTTTGGATTCTTCTTTGACTCAATAATCAGAGAATATTGGAAGCTTTTTCTAATGTCTGTGCTGATGAAATATTTATCTCCTACTTTTTCTCTTTGACCATTTTGAACTATTTATGGGAAGTGGTAGGTGGTTTTTAAGTGCTACCATACTACTTTGAAATATTTGCTATCATGTCTATAATGATTCAAATTATCTCACTGATCATCTCCCAAATCTCTTCATATATTTACCTATTAGACAAATCCCTTTGCATGTTTATTAGACACCTTCACAATCCTCACATCTCCACTGAAACTTACTTGCTTCCTCTCTCCAATCTGCTCATCCTCTTAATATCTTATTTGCTTACAAAACCATCCACCCGGACATTATTTTCTACCTCCCCATTGGCATCGTCTTCATACTCTAACACTATTTAAGTCCTGCCCACTTTAACAATTGATCTTTTCCATGTTTATTATTTCCTGTATGTTATTGCTGCCAAAACTTAAGCCAGGTCTTCATCATCTGTTGTACCCATGGTTTCTTAATGGTTTTTCTTCATTCCATTTCTCTCCCTCCATAAACCCACATACACCTATTAATTCCCTCATCCACATTCCTGCCAGAGTGATCCATTTAAAATACACATCTGAGGCTGGTTGTGGTGGCTCACGCCTGTAATCCTAGCACTCTGGAAGGCCGAGGCGGGAGGATCGCTCGAGGTCAGGAGTTTGAGACCAGCCTGAGCAAGAGTGAGACTCTGTCTCTACTAAAAAAGAGAAAGAAATTAACCAGACAACTAAAAATATATAGAAAAAATTAGCCGGGCATGGTGGCGCATGCCTGTAGTCCCAGCTACTTGGGAGGCTGAGGCAGTAGGATTGTTTGAGCCCAGGAGTTTGAGGTTGCTGTGAGCTAGGCTGACTCCACGGCACTCTAGCCCAGGCAACAGAGCAAGACTCTGTCTCAAAATAAATAAATAAATAAAATACACATCTGAGCATATCACCTACCTGTTAATGTGTTTCAACTTTTTGCAAGAAGTGATTCTAGCTCCTGACCGTGGTATACTAAGCCTTTCATGATACATCTTATCTTAAACTTTCTATTTCAAGAGTATTAAACTACTTGGAATTTTGAACATGTTACGCTGTTTCATGCTTCTATATATTTGCACATTCTCTTCTCTCTTTTTAAAGTGCCCATTTTCCTGACCAATGGGTTCCTTTTTATGTTTCAGTTCCCACTGTCAATCTTGCCTCTTCTGAAATGACTTCCTCAAATGTCCGCTTTCCCCCAATCTTGAACTGGTCACTCTTCTCTATGCCATTTGTGTATTAATCTATATTCAAGTAATTTGAGAAAAGTTAAATGTTTTACTCTGTGGAATTATTAACGCCACTGGAGTTGAGGGCTGTCCACCATGCACATCTGATCCTGTCATATCTGTGGTTCACCTAGAGCTCCCTGCTGCCCTCAGAGTGAAGCCTAGTCCCCTAGCAGTTGCACTGAATTGCCTGCAATATCCTTGAACACATCCGGATTCTGCTTGGAATGGTCTTCCTCTCTTCTTCCTCTGGGTAGCAGCTCCTCATCCATAAGGTCCCATTTTAGAAGTCACTTCCTTTACAAAGTAAAGTTTGTCTGTCACAGACACAAGCCCTGTGTGCTCTCACTGTCTCTTCACCTGTGTTATAATTTCTTATTTGCTATTGGTATCCCCAATGGACTCTAGATTTTGTGACCTCTGATGCTGTAGCTTATTTTGTTCATTGCTGCATGCCAGAAACCTAAACTTTCTGGACCAGCAAATACATTTGCATTGAATGAGTTAATGAGAATAGAGAAATCACTGAAGACCATAAAGTTTGGGAATAAACATACTTTTTGCATACATTAGAATTCAGATTCAGTGGACTGTTTTTACTTGCTTTACCTGTTAAATTATTTCAGTAGTTCCGCCATTCAATATCGGAGCCATGTATTTGTTTTTGTTGTAAGCATTTTAAGTATAGTTTGCTGTGATTACTCAGCCCTCCATGTTAGGACAAATGCTTCCTGCAGAATTATCTCTTTCAATACATGCTTCCCGTATGCATTCTTTTAGCAACTACCACTGCATTCTGTATTTTAAACACCTTATTGCTAAGAGAGAGTTTTAATGAAAACACTGGGGGAAATATGAGGAATTATCTGGAGCCCTCAGCTCTAGACACTGACATTGTACTGCTCTTCGTAGACGGCGGGAGTCCCGGCATCTCCACCTCTTCATGCCGGCTGTGATGGGATTCGTTGCCACTACAACATCCATAGTATATTATCATAATATTGAAACATCAAATTTTCCTAAATTACTGTTAGGTAAGTATGACCAAGTTTTTTTTCCCCTCCAAGAGAGTTATTTATTTTTCTTTTTCCTCATCATAAATACTGTCAGAGTGGGTTGGGAGTGGGAAGCATGGGAAAACCACAATAATTCATTCTGTGGTCACCCAATAAAGGTCGGTTGAAGATCAGATCAGCTGAGTTGCTCTAGTCTAGGTTGTTAAATTTCATTCTCTCAGGATATCCGTTCTCCAATAAATGCCCTCGTGGTGTGTCACTGTATGGAAGTGGAGGGAGTGTGTTGGTCTGCTGGCTCACAGAAGTTGCGTTCTAAGGATTGGAGCTCTTGCTAGGAGCTGCTGCACCATGCTGCCCCGTGAACAAGTCATCTCATCCAGTTCCATGTTTTTGCCTCTGGGTTGGAGTCCTGAGGCATTTTCCAAAGGCCCAAGCCTTTCACTGATGCTGTGGGATTGCCACATTTCCCAGGAATTGCTGTGGAGGCATCAGGGGTCTTTCTGCAGCCAACTATGCTTCGTAGCATGATGGAAAGTTTGCTGTCCTGAGAAGCAGCTTCCTCCAAACACAGCCTCCCACATCTGCATCGTCACTGAGATTGCCGTATTAGCCCCTCTTTCTTCCTTGTCCTGTGGAAATCAGAGACCATCTCAGATATTCTGAATTTTATTTTTCCCTTAGGTCAAATAATATAATGCTTCCCAATTAGTTAGATTCAATACTCTGACCCATCCTTGTATTCCTTGGTATACTGTACACATTTCATAAAGAGATGAAGGTGTAGAACATGGATCATGGGTGGACTTCAGGGGCCTGTGAACCTCCTAAAATTGTAGGCAGAATTGTGTGTTTATGTGGATGAATGCTTAGTTTCTGAAGTTCATAGATTTCAATTGATTGTTACGTAATGAAAATGACATTGGCCGGGCGCGGTGGCTCACGCCTGTAATCCTAGCACTCTGGGAGGCCGAGGTGGGCGGATCGTTTGAGCTCAGGAGTTCGAGACCAGCCTGAGCAAGAGCGAGACCCCATCTCTACTAAAAAAATAGAAAGAAATGATATGGACAGCTAAAAATATATATAGAAAAAATTAGCCGGGCATGGTGGTGCATGCCTGTAGTCCCAGCTACTCGGGAGGCTGAGATAGGAGGATCGCTTGAGCTCAGGAGTTTGAGGTTGCTGTGAGCTAGGCTGACGCCACGGCACTCATTCTAGCCTGGGCAACAGAGTGAGACTCTGTCTCAAAAAAAAAAAAAAAAAGAAAATGACATTGACTACTGATACAGAAATTAGGTGAATAAATCATTAAAATACATAAATAGTATTTTATTTATTTTCCCAGAAAACATTAGTATTTAAAGTAGGTGCATGGAAAATACTAATTATGTTATTCTATGTTGTGTCACACTACATGAATCAGGCAAAGGCAATCTAATAAAAAAGGTAGACAAAAGTAAATATTAATTTAAAGGGTTTGTCAAAGTCTGAATTGTCTTAATGGAAAGCTCTTTGGTACAAAATGTGAGGCAGACATTATGACATGTGTGTAAAGATGCCAAAGAAAAAAAAGAAAAAGAAAAGTGACATTTGCAATAGGTAACTGGAAAGAAAAATATACCACTTGAGTTCAATATACTAGATATACATTTTTGAAAAATTGATAGTGATAGAAAGGTTGTAAAATGTAATTAGAAAGGGATGCATATATTAATAATATTTTGAAGGAAATGTAATCCTGGCTGTAATTGTTATGTAGATGCAAGGCAGAGGGCATAATTTAATCCTATTTCTCAAAGGACTTATAAAGATAAAAGAGAGTCTAACTTTCTCATTATTTTAAGAGAAAAACATTTGAACCTAGAAAAATTACTCTTACTTTAAAATGACAAAGCTACAATGTCATTTGTCCCAACATATCGTTATGAAAATCACTAAACGTACAGAAAGTTAAAAGAATGATGTGAATTTCCATTTACCTGTCACCTAAATTCTTCAGTTTACATTTGTTCTATTTGTTCTATCAGGTCTAGATCTTTCTAGCCCTCTGTCCATTCCTGTATCCATCTTAGTTTTGATGCATTTTAAAATAAGTTGCAGACATTAGTATGCTTCACCCCTGAACACTTCATGCATGTCACTAACTAGAGTTAAATATTTGTTTACCATTCTTTTTGTGAGATAATTTTAAATGTATGAAATATATCAAACAGAAATCTTAATTTGCTACATGCATACACTTGTATATAAACACTGTCATGACATAGCCATCATCATCCATGCAAGATTTTTCCTTCCTTCCCTCCCTCCCTCCCTCCCTCTCTCCTTCCTTCCTTCCTTCCTTCCCCTCCTCCTCCTCCTCCCTCTTTCCCTCCCTCCCTTCCTACCTACCTTCCTTCCTTCCTTCATTCCTTCTTCCTCCTCCTCCTTCTCCTCATCTTCCTCCTCCTCCGTCTTCCTCTATTGCCCAGGCTGGAGTGCAGTGGTGTCATCATATCTCACTGCAGCTTTGAGCTCCTAGGCTCAAGAAATCCTCCTGCTTAGGCCTCCCAGGTCCTTGGGATCACAGCTGTGCACCACCACGCCTGGCTCATGCAGGTTTTCTTCTGCCCCTTCCTAGTCAATCACCACTTTCACCTCCACCCTCCAATATCTGTTCTGATTTTTCCCCACCGTAGATTAGGTTTGCCTCTTCTAGAACCTCATGTAAATTGAATCATACACTATAAACTCTTTTGAGTAAGGCTTCTTTCTCTCAGGGTGATCTTTTGATGCTCATCCTTTGATTTTGTAATTGTTGGATAGTATTCCATTGTACGAACATATCATAGTTTTTACATTCTCTTGTTCATAGACATCTGGACTGTTTCCATGTTTAGATTACCATGAAAAAAAGCTGCTATAAACATTCTTGTGCAAGTTTTTTTTTGTGTGTGTGTGTGTGTGTGTGTGGCTATCTGTATTTATTTCTATTAGGTAAATACCTAAAAGTGAAATTGGTGGGTTATAGGATAGGTAGGTAAATGTTTATATTTGTAAAAAACTGACAGATCTTTTCCCAATGTGGTTGTGACATCTTATATACTCACTAACAAGATATGGCAGTTCCAATTCCACACGTTCACCAACAATTGGTGATTTTGGTTTTTCTAATTTAGCCATGCCAATGGGTTGTACCAGTAACTCATTGCAGTTTTAATTTGCATTTCCCTGATAACTTATGACACTGAACACTTTTTGTTATCTTTGTGAAGTGGCTATTCATATCTTGTGCCCATTTTTATTGGATTGCATTTTTATTACTGAGTTGTAGGAGTACTTTGTATGCACTAGATACTAGAATATCATCGTATATATGTTTTGAGGATATTTCCTGACTAGTCTGGGACATGTGTATTCATTTATTTAACAGGGTCTTTTGATGAACAGAATATTTTCATTTTGATGTAGTATGATTTATCATTTCCTCTTGTATTCAGTTATTAATTTCTGGGTCTTAAGAAATCTTTGCCTTCCCTCACAATATGTTCCTGTTCTATTCTCCTGTTTGCTTTTAGATGCTTTATAGTTTCAGTTTTTATTTTTAGGACTATGATCCATTTTAAATTAATTGTGTATATGGTATAAGGTCGGTGTCAAAGTTCTTTTCTTCCCAAGTGGATATCAACATGTCTCAGCACCATGTGTGGGATAGACTTTCCATTTCCCATGAGATTGCTTTGGTACTTCTGTAAAAAGTTCAATCAAATGACTATTTAAGAGTGATCTATTTCTTGGCTCTATTTTCTGTTTCTTTGATCTATTCATGGATTTTCATGCCACTACTGTTTTTTCTTGATCATGATAGCTTTGGAGGTCTTGAACTCATGAATTATAAATCACACAACTTTTTCCTTTGTTTTTCTCCCAAGATTGCTTTGGATATTTTAGTTCCTTTGCATTTCTATATACAGTTTAGAATCAGGTTTATAATTTCTACAACAAAAAATCCTGGTGGGATTATTATGGGGATTTCATTGAATGTATAGAACAATTTGGGATAGAATTGGCATCTTAGAAATATTGAGTTTCACAATCTATTCTTCATTTATATAAGTCTTCCTTTGTTTCCCTTAGCAGTGTTTTGTAGTTTTCAGTGTAGAGGTCTTGCATGCCTTGTGAAATTTATTGCAAGGTATTTTTTGTATTTGTTTTCTTCCCACTATTGTAAATGGAATTGTATTTCAAATTTCATTTTTCAGTGGTTTCTGCTGTTTATTAATTTTGTATATTGACCTTGTATCTTGCAACCTTGGCAATTCACTTACTACTTCTAGTTATTGCTTTGCAGGTTTCAAGGGATTTTCCGTATAAATGAACATGCCATCTGCAAATAGAGCCATTTATTTCTTTTCAGCCTTTATAATGCTTTCCTTTTTTTTTTTTCCTTGCCATATTGCCCTAGCTAGGGCCTCCAGTAAAATGCCAAATAGACATGATAAAGAGTGAAATCCTGTCTGATTCCTTATATTAGGGGAAAAATGGTCAGTCTTTCATAATTAATTATGCTGTTAATTATAGGTTTTTCATAGAAGACCTTTATCTGCTAAGTTCTCTTCTATTTAAAGGTTTCTTAGAATGTTTTTTAAAATCATGAATAGTTGTTGAATTTTATTAAAGTTTTTTCCTGAACCCATTGGAAAAAAATATATTTCTGTTAATGTGTTAAATTACATCAATTGTTTTTCAAATAAGGTAACAATGGATTACTCTGATAAACCACGCATAGTCATTATATGTATGGTAGATATGGCTAAATTTTGCTTGTTAAGGCTTTTCTATTTATGTGGTGAGCAATATTGGTCTGTTATTTTCTTGTAATGTCTTTCTCAAGTTATCATATGCTGGGTTAAACTGGCTTCTTAAATGAATTGAAAAGTGTTCTTTCTTTCTTGTTTTCTGAAAAACCTTGTGTAAGATTAATTTTATTTTTTCCTTAAATGTTGAATAGAATTCACCAGTGAAGTCTTCTGGGCCTGGAAGTTTAAGGAAAGATTTTAAATTATGAATTTATTTCTGTATTAGGTATAGACTCTTTAGAATATCTATTTCTTCTTATGTTAGTTTTGGTAAGTTACGGTTTTCAAACAATTTTCTATTTCATGTACATTTTAAGATATATTGTCGTAAAGTTGTTCATGATATTCCCTGATAATCCTTTTAAAGTACGTAGGACATGTAGGAATAGCTCCTCGTTCTTTCTCAATATTAGTAATTTGTGTTCTTCTTATTTTCTTGATCCATCTATCTAAGGAAGCTATCAATTTTCTTAATCTTTTCTTAATCAACCTATTGAGTTTGTTCATTTTCTGTTTTATTGTTTCCTCCTCTTATCTCTATTGTTTTCACCATTTATTTATTTATTTATTTATTTATTTTGGTGGTGGTTCTTTGTTCTTCTTTCTCCGGCTTTTAAGATGGAAATGCAGGTAATTTATTTTGGACCTTTTTTTTCTAAAATGAATATCTAAAGGTATAAACTTTCCTCTAAGTCTTGTTTTAGTTGCGCTCCTTACATTTTAAACATGTAGTATTTTCATTATAATTTAGGTGAAATATTGTCTAATTTCCCTTGTGATTTCTTCTTTAACATGTACATTATTAGAAATGTGTTATTTCATTTTGAAATATTTGGGGACTTCTGGATATCGTATTATACAAAAAGACCCAAAGTTTATCTCCATTATCTCTGTGCCTGATGTTCATACCCTGTATGATCTTCTCCCCTTGAGTGAGAGTGAGCCCTGTGCCTTGTGTCTAGCCAATAAAGTATGACATGTAGTAAGGCCTCAGATCAGTTGAGCCTTTGTTGAGATTGTAGCCCCCGTCAAGAACTGGATTGCAGCCTGGGGAGACCCTGGAGAAGAGAATCCAGTGGGCCCATGTTCAGACTCCTGAACTATGGAAACTGTGAGATAATAAGTGTGTGCTGTTTTAAGCAGCTAAATTTGTAATAATTTCTTAAGCCCAATAGAAAAAATAGGCTTACTGTTCTTGATTTTTTAATTTAATTTTATTGTGATCGGAGAACATACTCCATGTGATTTTTGTCATTGTAAATTTATTGTTCTTTGTTTTCTGAGTCAGCATGGAGTCTGTACTAGTACCATATGCAGTTAACAAGAATATGTATTCTGAAGATGTGTGTACTTGATATTTGGACTAAATGTCAAATCGTTTTATAAATATCAAATGGTATGAGGAAATTGATAGTGTTCAGATCTTTTATGTCTTCATTAGCCATATGCACAGTTTTAATTGTTTGTCTTTCTGAAAAATTGACGCGTCTATTGTTAAGAGTCTTTTTTTATTTCTGATAATATTCTTTGTCTTGAAGTCTACTTTGTTTGATATAAATATAGCTACCCCAGGTTTCTTATGCTTACTGTTTCCGTTGTATATTTTTCCCATCCAGTTATATTTAATCTACACTTTCTGTATTTAAGGTGAATATCTTAGGGTAGCATAAAATTGGATCTTCTTTTTTTCTAAATTCATTCTGACCATCTCTGTATTTTAAGCTAAAACAAGACATACGTTTAGTTCATGTGCCAATGTACAGTTATTTTTCACCAAAGAAGTTGTGATCACCCTTAACCTTTCTAGCTCTGATAAGTGTTGTCCAAATTGGATTGTCTTATATGTGTTTTAGAGTTCTTTCTTATACCGTATTCATTTGTACCAACCTCTATTCAAAGTTCAAAGTAGACTGAATCCTTGCCAACACATTTCTAAGAAAGTCTCTGCTTTCTTCTATATTTGCTACAAAATGCTGGTTGTGGTTTTAAGACAGTATGATATCTGCCTTTCTGGCCTGACTATTTGAGGTCTGGGTTTGCTCTGTAAGGTCACTGTTCTCTGTGCTCTGTGGATGAGCATGGTGTGTTAAATCATTTGGATAAGGAAAGTCACTTACTACTTGAATGACGATCTGTGAAACAGAAACCCTATTATGTAGTTACATGAGTTTCGTGATAATTCCAGGGTAATGCCAGTATACATATCCCTGGGAGTTGCAAAACACTTAATGGATTGGTTACACAGATATCAACTTGCAAATTATTCATATAGTCAGGGCACTTAGAAAACAAGTCCAGAAGATAAAGCCACTTATTTTTAAATTTACAGAATTACACGTAAATTTTGAAGAGTCTAGATTATCCTTTTTTATATGTCTCCTTACATCTTCCCATCTATCACATGTAATCAGAGTGGCAACGCTCAACATTCCAAAGTTATTATCATACCTCCTATTCAAATCTCCAGAAGTACAAGAAAACATTTATGTTGTTTTCTTATCAAATAAAGATAGAGTATATAAAATTGTCTTTGTTATTAAAAAACATTATATTTATGTTGAAATGTTAGTACAGTTTGAAAAAAAATCAGGAAAAGATTGTATCTTTTTCATTTTTTCTTTTATTTTTTCAGCCTTATTCCTGTATTGGGTAATGGCCTTTATTACAAAAACAATAAAGTTGGTGAAGGACTGGCAGTCTGGTTGGGGCATATCAGACCTGCGTTTCTGCATCACAGGCATGATGGTCATCTTGAATGGGCTCCTGATGGCTGTGGAGATCAACGTCATTCGGGTCAGAGTAAGTGTCTAATGATTTTTGTTTAGTTATTTGGATTCAAGACCCCAACATTAAAGATTACAGTTAGTCAGAAATCTTCAGTATTTAAAGTATGAAAAAATGTATTTTATCTGTATGTGTAAATATAAAGTTAAACTAATCGCTCAGCTTCAGGCCATATCAGTGTGACCTAGAGTCTATTTAGTCATTCAGGGTTATCGATTGATTGAGTGCTTGCTATATGCCAAACATCATGCTCAGTTCATATTACAGAAAAAAATTGTTTTCAGCAGAAAGTTCCATCATCCATGATTGTTCCAAAGCACATCTGGGTTAAGCAAATGCTGCAGTCCCAGAAATTTAGAACTGAAAAGAAGATAATCTAATCCAGTTTGCTTATTTCACTGATGAAGAAACTTTTATAGAGATAACTGGCTATTTATTCAAAATAATACAGTCAAGACCTGTACCTGGTCTGTAATTACAAATCTATTGTGCTTTCCACCACATAACATTGTCAGCTGTGTTGTGTCAGATACTAGAGATGGATTTTTCAATATTCATTTTCTATCAGAAAACTTGGAAGTTGCTCTATGAGTGGAAAGATATATGCTGCCATGAATCTTAAGTTAGTTCACTCAATCCCAGGATATCATGAAAGATTGGTTCTTAGTATGAACTATCTATTAAAAGACTAATTGATTTTTTAGAATTGGCCCCAAGAGGATTAAATGTGAAATTCTGACATTTAACTAGTTACTAATAATCCAGTCACAACAGAAGGGAAATATTTCAAAGAATATTTCAGAAAGGGATAGAAGGAGGCATTAAAATATAAATTTTGGTCATCTGAAATAAAAAAGTGGAAAAGGTTGAAATTTTATTTTTAATATGTGGAAAAAGAATTAAGCTAGTTGTTACATTGTGGAATTTTATTTTGTTTATTTATTGCAATAGAGATATGTATTCTTCACGACTCCTCAGAAAGTAAAGCCTCCTGAAGACCTCCAGGATCTGGGAGTGAGATTTCTTCAACCATTTGTGAATTTACTGTCAAAAGCAACATACTGGTGGATGAACACACTTATCATATCTGCTCATAAAAAGCCTATTGATCTGAAGGCCATTGGAAAGTTGCCAATAGCAATGAGGGCGGTAACAAATTATGTGTGCCTGAAAGATGCATATGAAGAACAAAAGGTAATTTGGTATTTGTCTTCCATGTCTTTAACTGTAGAAAATGAACCTATTAACTATAATAGACACAAGGCTTAAATAAATACTATCTAGGGTTAAGGAAGAGCAAATTTTCTGTCTTCCCCTGTAGTTCTGAGTTATGTTAATTGGGCCACTGAGGAAAGACTGGAAGAGCCAATGAAGTACAGTTATGTTGTGTTAGTTGCTCAGTCAATACATGAGAAAAGGCAGAGAGAGAACTGTCTTTTCTTTGTGACATGTGCCCAGTGGAAAGTAAGAATTAAGTTCAATGATCATGTGTAACTAATCCATGTTACCACAGAATATTATTAATTCATGGAATTTGTGTTATGAAGTCTTTCTCCAAAGCATCTTGTGAATAATTTTGTTATGTAAAGGTAAAAATAGATCATATCTAGTAATAACCACTTTTAAGAAATTAAAAGCCTATGTTAATTATTTACTAAAATTTGGATTCTGTAGTTCAAACTTGGGAAACTAAATTAAAGGGGCATTGTCCACCTATTCCATGTATCATCCTATATGTCTGCTAGAATTGGTTTCCTCTGGCACTTTTTTTTATTAACAAATATTAATAATTGCTTTAAAAATTAAAGATGAAAGTTTTTGGTTATTTTTATTTTGTCTTTCATCATTCTAACTAGTGATGCACACTATCCACAGTGGTAGATGTGTTTTCTATCGCAATCATCTACAAATTCAGTGCCATTTAAAATATTAGTATTCTGAACAACACTGGAAGGGAGTAGGGTATGGTGAATCAGTTAAAGAGTTTTTGGCTGTTCTAAATCAAGATCAACAAAGCATTTATGGTAAATGATGAAAATGACCTCTGTTTTGTGTCAGAAATGTGTGTTATGAAACTAATATGGCAGGAAATGGTTACTACCAATGAACCTGAGTCATTTCTCTGGTTTCACCTCTGGGAAAAGTATTGCATAAAAATTTTTAATTTTCTCTGCTAAAGTAAAGATTTGCAATATAGCCTAAGAATAGCTTAAGTTTTCTGAATGCTCCTTACAACAGAGACTAGCTTGCAGTTGGTGTGTGTATGTCATATTAATAAACTTTAAAAAAGCACTCAAATTATTCATGCTAACAGGAGATTGAACATGAAACACAATCAAACTCTGCTCCATGAAGTTGGCTTCTTTACCACAGTGAAAAAACTTTATTCACCTCCTTCCCTGGTCTTAATTATGATGAATTTTCAGGTCTTAAAATCTTTACCACAAACAAGTGTAAATGTGTGAAGCCACAAGTTGACTTAAGCATAGATGCCATTCTTCATTTTGCATTTCTTGAGGAATACCTAGTGTCTTAGTCCATCACCTGTTGCTATACACGAACACCTGAAACTAAGTGGTTTTAAAGAAAAAAGTCCTTTTGGCTCATGATTCTGATGGCTGGAAAGTTCAAAATTGGGGACCTGCATCTGGTGAGGGCCTCAGGCTGTTTCTACTCATGGCAGAAGGTGAGGGGTAGCTTGACCATGCAGAAATCACATGGTGAGCAAGGAAGCAAGAGAGAGGAGGGAGGTGCTAGGATCTTTTTAATCAATTGGCTCTTACAGGAACTAATAGAGTAAGAACTCACTCACCCCCAAGAAAGGGCATTAATCTGTTTATGAGGGATCCACCCCCACAACACAAACACTTCCCATTAGGCCCTGCCTCCAACATTGGGAATCAAATTTCAGCATGAGGTTTTGAGGGATCACATATCCAAATCATAGCACGTAAGAAACACAAGTCTATCTTAATTTTTAAAAGTATTGACCACTATTTATGGAGATGAGAAATACCTAGAGGAGAAACAACTTGAGGTTGGGATGATCTATTTTGTTCAGTTTGTAGTAATCTGATAGCAAATACCTTGTGATTTGGTAACTACCGAAATCTTAACCAGTCTGCCAATAACCTCGATCTTAGTCCTTTATTATCTTCTTTTCTATACAACATTGCCTGGTTATTTTCATGATAGATACACATTTTCCAAATGATAGGGAATTAAAAATGAATTTGGCTTTAGGAATTTTGTGTCATCCTTTGACTGTTAAAAATAATACAGAGTCTTAGAAAAACTGTCCTTCTTACTTATTCTCTCTGTTTCATTAAAATGCATTCCATAGATATTGTTTGTGTGGAATATAAGCATACAAAATCATGCGTACTACACTGAAGGGGACTCATGAACATCTATCTTTAAACCTTTAAGATATTTTCAGAAACGTCAGAAGGAATTTCCATAGTTGCTGAGATCAGTCACTGCTCTAAGCAATTTTATTTTGTTCTATCTGGTTTTTCTTTCAGAAAAAAGTAGCAGATCATCCAAATCGGACTCCATCTATATGGCTTGCAATGTACAGTGCTTTTGGGCGACCAATTCTACTTAGTAGCACATTCCGTTATCTGGCTGACTTACTGGGTTTTGCTGGACCTCTCTGTATTTCTGGAATAGTTCAGCGTGTGAATGAAACCCAGAATGGGACAAGTAACACAACTGGAGTAAGTTTATGGTGCTTTTGAAAGGAAACATATTATTGGTAGTTTTCATTGTAATTGTCACTTTTTATTAATTTGGTTTTATGAGTAGTTCAAAACAGGCTTATTTACAGAGAATGGAATGCTTTTTAAAAGAAAGAAAGCAGTAATTTTCCTTGTAGAGAAAATCATGTGTTTATGTATTCATTGACTGAATCTGGCCAAAAAAATTATTTCTCAGATTCAGAGCCTATAAACATTTAATAAGCATCTACTGTGTGCCAGAAACTATTATATGTGCAGAAATTTCACATTGATGGTTTTATTTGATCTTTGTAGCAATCCTTTAAAGAATTTTCATGCATGAGTACATGAGGAATGGCTGAGTCACTTTTGTAGAGGCCTGTGACCAATAATATTAGCAACTTGATTTGTAATATTGTACATTTCTCTTCTTATGAAATAAAAGCCATCGCCCTGTTTCACAGTGATCAGGGCAAGTACAATCATGATATTTTAAATTAGATATCATGCTATTATCTGGGACTCTACAGTATGAAATACTATACATTTACTGTTATATAATCTTATTTTCTATACTTAAGAAAGTCTGCACTGTGAATGTTCTAGTTTCTTTCTAAGAATTGATTTTCTAGTTTCACACATAGAAACTCTAGCCCAGATGAATCAATTTTCCTTTTCTATTCTTTTAATTTGATTCCCTATCCTCTTTTATTTACCAATTAAAGTATTATGCATCGTGAGAGCCTGCAGAAAAGCAACCTCTTTAGTGAGGCTTTTTCTGATAATCCTAGTTGCAATTTGACTCTCCTTGGTATTCCTTTAACATACTCTGTTTCACGTTGGCATTTACTGTATATACTGTTCATGATGAAGCATATTATTTATGGATCTGCTTATCTTTCTAGGTTATAAGCTCATGAAACAGAATTACAATGAACAGTTCATATTTGTGCCCACAGTGCATAGCCCACATTAGGGTTCAATTATTATTGAAATGAATCAGATATTTTCACCACTGACTACACTTTTGTGATATTTTGTCCCTACGAGCCTAATGACATAGAGATATTTAAATTCGGGCGGGGCGCGGTGGTTTACGCCTGTAATCCTAGCACTCTGGGAGGCCGAGGTGGGAGGATGGTTTCAGCTCAGGTGTTCAAGACCAGCCTGAGCAAGAGTGAGACCCCATCTCTACTAAAAATAGAAAGAAATTAGCTGGACAACTAAAAATATATAGAAAAAATTAGCCGGGCATGGTGGTGCAAGCCTGCAGTCCCAGCTACTCGTGAGGCTGAGGCAGAAGGATTGCTTGAGTCCAGGAGTTTGAGGTTGCTGTGAGCTAGGCTGACGCCACGGCACTCACTCTAGCCTGGGCAACAGAGTGAGACTCTGTCTCAAAAAAAAAAAAAAGATATTTAAATTCCACATAAGGTGCTTCCATTATGCTTCTCCCTTACACATATTAACCAGGTGTTTTTCTGAGAAGAAGCAGGACTTCTACATTTGTATATATTCTCATGAAAGAAGAGGAAGGGACCAGAAGTAGACTTTTACTAGGTCTAAATCATGAAAAAAGACGAGTGTCCAAATTAACATAATGTACTTAGTCGAGTATTATCTTTCCTTCTCTTTTAACAACTTGCCATATGCTATTATGACAAACAAAGATCAACCAACTTTGTATATCCTTATGCCAAATTCAGTCATATTCCTACTAAAACAATATTTCATGAGTTGTGTTTTGTTACTAGAGAAATTAGTAGCCAAATTACTGGTTTTACAATTTATAATTCATTGCATTAATATAAATTAAGATACATGAAAGTCAGAAAAAGTCAATTATGTAGAATTATTTTAACCTGCTAAGGCTACAGAATCTATATTTTTGTCCCACTGGTCTTGCTGACCAGTTATCAGTTTGTGGTTTCTACTTCTAAATTAGAGTCTAAATTAACTTCTAACATTTTTACTACTTCCTGCTTTTTAAACTACTTAACTAAAGTAGAATAGTCCTTTGCAGGAAATGTACTCAAATTTTTTAAAATTAAAATTTACCTTTTTTCTACAATTAGGTATTTCTAGCAATTTTATTTATCAGTTGGGGATTTTATGTATTGAACTTGTTTGTATTTGTATCTGTGGACACTATGAAGGAAAGAAAAATTGCTTTGCTGTGGCTTATTCCACTGCTGTATTGTAAAGACATTTTTTTATATTTGAAATTTATGTATCCTTTAATAAATGCAAACTGTACACCTGGTATATGAAAAGACTTGTTTTAATTTTTCTCTTTTTTTCTTTTGGGACAAGATTTCAGCAACCCTCTCATCAAAGGAATTTCTTGAAAATGCTTATGTTCTAGCAGTTCTTCTCTTCTTGGCTCTCATTCTGCAAAGAACATTTTTGCAGGCTTCCTACTATGTAACTATAGAAACTGGCATTAACCTCCGTGGAGCTCTGCTGGTACGTAAAGGGTTTGAATGATCTTTGTTTTTTGAAAATGCTGTATACCATCCCATGAAAGAAATAGTAGTAGCTTCAGTTTTGTTTTTTCATTCCATGTTTACTTTGATGTTATAACAACATTTCCAGGATCTATTTAACAAAAAGAAACACAGAGCTAATTGATAAACCCTCTGAATTTAAAATAATTTAAAATACTATTAAGAAAAATATTTTGAAATCTTGCATTTCCTTATCTGTATTTCTGTTTGTTCTAGACCTTATGTTTAAAGTTGAATGTATGTTTTGATTGTATCACTAGAAAAAATAAGTTTATATTTAGTTGAGAACTGAAAGTAATTACACTAAAATGGAAATACATGTACTGGCTGATGTAAGAAGATGGCTTTATGGTGGTTTTCTTTTCTTGTTTTAAAAAAAAAAAAAGTTTGCTGTTTTTTTCAATGAAAAATGAATAACCATAGTGTTGATTTTAAGTTTAAAACTTTAAGTGCATTCTTTTTTTTTTTTTCCTTGCAGGCCATGATATACAATAAAATCCTTAGGCTTTCTACATCTAACTTATCCATGGGCGAGATGACCCTGGGACAGATCAACAACTTGGTTGCCATTGAAACCAATCAACTCATGTGGTTTTTGTTCCTGTGTCCCAATCTATGGGCTATGCCTGTTCAGGTAGATGAATATAAGAAAGATTCTCATTTGTGGAGGAAATAAAACAAAAAGAGTAGTAAGATACTTAGCTCAGTAAAGGGTATACCTTTTGCATATGTGATATTATTATACCTCCTTTACAGACAAGGAAGCTGAGACTCCGAAATGTTATAGCATAGATTAAGAGAGTGGAGTTTGAAATTATACTGCTTGGGTTCAAATATCTGCCATATCTCTCATTTGCACAAGTGCTTAACTCCTCAAAACATTAGTTTCCTTAAGTGTAAAATGGGAGTAATAATAGTATCTACCTCGTAGAGTTGTGGGAATTGCCAAGATTAAATAAGTTAATATGCGTAGAGCATATAGCATAGTGCCTAACATTTCATGGACACTTGGTAATTGTTACTAATATTATTGCCTCGTTTCATGTAAGTCAGAAAGCCACAGTTTGACCCCTTTCATTTTGACAAGCTCTCTTATGGTATTTCTAAACTAGAGCAATTGCTTTTATCCATTCCATAGTTTCAATAGCTAGTATATCACAAAATGTCAAACTTTATAAGGTGGTAGGAATACTGACAAACTGGAGGGATATTTAGCTATTTTCTATGTAAAATAGCATTTTTAGGAAAGATATGTGTTTTTCCCCCCTCACTGGGTACAAATGGCAAAAGAAATGTATTCATTTTTTCCTTGATATGAGGATGGATATTTTTAATTATCTCAAATTCTGCATCCTGCGGATGGAGCTTAAACTATAGATATCATTTGATGCTATCTCGTATGTCTCTGTATACCACATTTATTAAAGCACATAAAATAATAAAAAAGATATGCTAGTTTTTCATTTATTGTTTGCGTTTCCATTTTGTAATGGAAAGCCAAGTCAAATAAAAATGTATATCATGCACAGTGCTTGGCATAAAGTAAGATTTAATATATGCTTTGTCTTATTTTATTCAAAATGTACTTATACATAGGTGAATTAGGTAACTCCCTATATGGTATAACTTAAAGTAAGCAAAAAAAAAAAAAAATAACTGAATGCATCCCGGGTGACCTTAATGAAGTTTTTGTTTTCATTGGAATCCCCAAAATACCTAATTAGTTAGTAAACATGTGTCATTGCCCCTGGAATGCTGCTGTTAAGCTGTTATCATTGGTACATGGGCATAAATTATATGCTTGAACTGCCTGGATATAGTTCATTAATTGACATTTTGAGCCATGATAAATGGAGGTCCTAGAAAAAATGTTTTTTCAAGGAGAGAGGATAGATAGCAGGGTTCAATCTTGAGTTTTTAAAGGAAGAAGAAGAAAGTAGCAAGCCAGAGAGGGCACGCCTAAATGGTTCAGCTCTGGGTTTTGGGAAATAAATTTAAAAAGGGAAGTGTGTTACGCTGGGGCACCAACTTTAGCTTTTTCACAGTCTTGGTTAGGCTCAGTCTTCTTGTCCTTAAGTGACTTCTGGAGTCATTAAGGAGGTGAGGAGCTCAGTTCCTTTCTTTGGTCACAGACAACCATCCTGTACTCATATTATGATTCTGCCTTCTACTTTCCATCCTCTCAGCCTTGAAAAGCTAGTACAATTCCAAGAGCATATAGCATGTCAAATTTATGGTGGATGACAGCATATTCAAGAACAATTTTATGCCCTTTTCAAGACTTGAAGACTGCTTTAGAAGGTTGCAAACGTCATGGGACCCACTCTACAACTTCATGCAATAAATTGACTTGACACCAGTTGTACAGATCATCAGACTAAAAATACATTCCTCGTCCTTAGCCTTTCCCAAACAAATCTTAGTAAACCCAACTGTCACAGCTGAATTGACTTCCAAATAAGCTTAATATAGTAATGAAGAAATACTACATTTTCACTAAAAATTATTTCCTTTCATGCAGTGGCTCCCACATTCCCATTCATTTTCTCCTTTCCATGTGTTTTTTCCCCTTAGATCATAATGGGAGTGATTCTGCTCTATAATTTACTTGGATTAAGCGCATTGGTTGGTGCAGCTGTCATTGTGCTCCTTGCGCCAATTCAGTATTTCATCGCTACAAAGTTGGCAGAGGCTCAGAAGAGCACACTTGTAAGTAACATCTTTTGGAAACTTTATTAGAGAAATCTAGTAATGCTGTGTTATTTTGATAATATAGGAACTTAATACATACCACTCAGGATAATTTGGAAATCATTATATTTCATTTTCAATTCTTAGGGCACAAATGTGTGTTTACTAGGTTGCAAAAGCAATTTTTAAAAGTAGATTAGAAATTTAAGACTTGAGCATAGACTCAAAATACTAGAATCACAATTCCTGATGATTTAAAGTGCCATGAGGTGATGAGGCTTTGAACCTTTTTCTTAGATCATTTGTCTAAAGAATCTTCTTAAGTGTACTTTGAGACCATTGGATGTCAGTGTTTGACATGGAAGAAATGGATCAAGGGACAAGTGAAGGGTTAGGTTTGCTGCTTCTGAAATTAAATTTCCCTAGGGTACTGTCAAACCGTTGAGGATCTATGGAGTTAAATTGAAATGTTTTCAGTGGCAGTTTCTCTGGCTGAATATGTTCCTGGTCAACTTGGCAACGAGAATAAGCCCAATTATTGACCTTTTCTGGCTGCAATTTGCCATGAAATCATTTTATTTGAGCAAGAATTGGCTTCTTTTAGAGAAATATTTACAAATAACAAAATTGTTGACAGCATGCTTAGAAATAAAGTTTGATTAAGTATGGGCAAGGTTGTCTGTAAATCAGACGTAAAATGTAGAGACGCTGCCACTGATGGAATTATTTCTCAAGTTGGTGTCTCCACTGTGACAAGCGAATTGCATGTCATGCAAGTGGTTTTTGTCACTTGTTTGTCTGCTGCTTCTGGTAAGGTAAGGTTATTTCTGTCTGAGCAATCTACCCCTTTTACTCCAGCACACAAATATAGAAAGGTGTGGAAGAGGAGTGTAAGGGGACATAGGACTATCCCCAAACATCTGTCTTTCATTTAGCTGTTCATACCACGTTCATTCACTCATTGAACAATTGCTTGGGAGGCATGTAAGACCCTGTAGAAATGAGAAGATGAATGCAAATCAGGTCATTTTGCTACTTTCACTTTCTCCTGTCTTTTGACCACTCTCCTGCCCCTTTTGTTACTTAATAGATCATACTGCACCTTACTAGTAATTCTAGTATAATATTTGGTGGCGGAGGAAGCTAAAACAGTTGACTAAATTGAGGCTTTTCTATCTGCTACAAATCTCTCTACAATTAATCCAAGTTGTTAGTAAATCTAATTTACGCCTTAAACAAGAGCTTGCAGAGAGGTATGTAGAGATCTCTTAAAGTTCAAGAGCTTGGTTTCAATAACTGTATAACGAAGATGCAGTGTGAATGTGCACCACACTGTCCCTTCACATTCCCAAATAAGAAGCAAACTAACTTTCCTTAAATTCACTGTTTCCCTTCTAGGTATGAGTGATAGTGTGGGGGGAAGAATAAAATGATTTAGGTGTTCGAGGCCATTATATGTCTCTTTATTTTTTCCTTAAGTTCATGTTTATATTACCTGCAGACATTATGTAAGGAAACGATGTGAAACTGAAGAAACTGCTGTAGAAAGAAATTTTGAGGCCATCTCATTAAACCCTTCAATTTAAAGTTGAGGAGACTGAAGCACAGAGAGTTTCACTCCTTCTCCTGGGAATTTCACATCCTAATTAGTGGCAGAGCCAGGAAGAAATCAAGATCTCCTCCATCCCTGTTCATCATATGGTCCTGCCTTTCTGAGTCACTTGGATGCAGCTTGCATTATTTTTTATTCCTTTGTTTTATAGGATTATTCCACTGAGAGACTGAAGAAAACAAATGAAATATTGAAAGGCATCAAACTTCTAAAGTTGTATGCCTGGGAGCACATTTTCTGCAAAAGTGTGGAGGAAACAAGAATGAAAGAACTGTCTAGTCTCAAAACCTTTGCACTTTATACATCACTCTCCAGTAAGTTGTTGTTGCTCTAAGAACAGGTGATGTTAAAACAGCAACCAAAAAACCCATGATCTATTTAATTTAGATTGTGATCAATGAGACATTCTAGACATTAAAGGAAGCCCATTTATTTTGTAGACATATGCTATCCAGTAGCCACTAGCCACATGATGCTATCTATTGACATTTAAATTAAAGACCAGAGTAAGCACAGGTTTAGAGTTGAATAGACCTGGATTTGATTCCTTACAAGTAGTATACCCTTTGCCATGCTCAAATCCTAAGTTCCTTTACCTGTGAAATGAGGATGGTGATGATAGCAGTACCTATAAATAAAACCTTTTTAGTTACAATTGGGATGAATATTTGGTTTTCAGTAAAAATTTGGTTATTGAAATTGATTTGACTGTATTATTATTGATCTTCTTATCCCCAAAGGTCCTTTAATATTATTTGCAGGGTTTTTTTTTTTAACCTATCTCTTTAAGAGCTTAGGATATATTTTTTTGAAGATTGTAAAGAAAATATGGCCATTTTTGAAAATTGATGAGGAAAAAATATCATTTCCAGGTAAAAGAAGTCAAATTACACTCACATACAATCCTTTATCCGAATATATTTTCAAGGATTTTTAAATACATAGCTCTTCTGTCTTCAACTCTAATTTTTAAAAAGAAATTATTTCAAAAATATTATTTTCTTTTCTCAAAGTGTTAACTCTGAGCACTCTCGAGAATAGTGGGTTCCTAGTAGTATTAATACAGTTCACACAAACTTAGCCAGACTATTCCCACGAATATTTGATTTGATTTGTTTGTCAGTTTTGCTCATTGCTATCATTCCTAAGACCTTTAACAACTTAGTTTTGAAGTTTAGATATCATTTCCTCTTGAATTACAAAGTGCTTTAGATTTTAGAGATTATAAACACTTCTTTTATGAAATAGACTCAGAGAAAATATTTGGCTTATATAGCTAATTTATTCTAGCCCTAATACTTGATGCATTATAAATGAAATTGGAAGGAGTTTTATCTTCCAGCTGTGCACCACTGTTAATATGGTGTCAGAATGCTAGAAGACAGAGTGATTGAAATTTACTTGCTTATATAGTTGTACTCTAAACTGGTGGGCCCTACAGTACACCCTTCCCTGCAGGGGCTTGACCTTCTCATGGGGAGAACGAATGCAGCCAGAAATAATGATCATCATAACAGCAAAAATGACAACAAAAAAATGTTGAGAGTATATTCAGCCAGTTATTGCCATAAGTGAATTTTCATATATCATCTCATTTAATCCTCACAACAGCCCCATAACTTAGATTCTATTATTAACTCCACTTAAGAAATTAAAAGATTGAGGTGTAAATAGTTTAAGTAACTTGAACTGCCCCCCAAACCATCCTGCTACTAAACAGCAGAGGTGAGAAATTAACAACCCAGTTTGCCTGTCTCCAAGTGGTAAGAGTTAGGTTGGTTTTTGAAAGTCAGCTGTAACAGGAGACAGGGGAGAAAAGGCCATACTAGCGGAGAACAGTAAGAAGTCATAAAGGTAAAAATGCATGATCGTGTGTTCATGATTGGCAGCAGGAATTCTTGAGTCAATGGAGCAAAGTATCAGTTTGACCACTTCAAGTTTTGATTCGACCAAATACAGTGTTGTGTTGTTGATGGTTAAGAGCCTGAACTATGTGAGTTTCATAGAGCTGGCTATGAATCCCAGCTCTGCCACTTTGTAGTGGTGTGGCCTTGAGCAAGTTACTTATATCCTCCTAGCCTCAGTTTCTTCATCTGTAACATGGAATGAAAATAATATCTTCCACGTAGGATTGTAGTAAAGATCAAAGTAGATAGTGAATGATACAAATGTTTGCTGAGTGCACACTCTACTCCTGGTACTATGTCAAATGCTTCATATTCCTTACCTCATCTGAACCACCTGGCAAATAGTCTAGTGCCAATAACCTCTGTCCCTCAGTTTTCTCATCTAAAAATTGGTATAATAATAATAATACCTTTGATGCAGGTAAGTTGTGAGCATCAAATGGGGCAGAGAATGTGACATTGTTTAGCAAATGTGAAAATATTTTATGAATAGTATTTGTAGAGTACCATGCAATACCAAAGGAAAAACAAAAGGAAGAAAAAGAAAAGATTCAACTATATAGAATAGTGGTTCCCCTTGTGTCCTAGAGGGCAAGGTAACCTGACCTCAAATCCCGACTCAGCGACGTGTCTGCTGTATACTCTTGGTCGGTTGCTTGGTGAATTCTCAGCTTCCTCATCAGTGAGCTGGGATGTATTCATAGTTCCTTGGGGAATTAAATAAGGTAATGTATGTGAGGTGTTTAGAAGCATAAAAGTACTCCATGGTATCTACAAATACCAAAAAACAAAGTTAAACAGAAGAAATACCAGCAGAACTAAAGACTCATTTCTACTTTTATGAATCAGTGTTCTCGCCACTTCGGGTAACATTCGAGGGGAAAAGACATTCTATTAACAATTTCCTAGTCTCCATTGTTAAATGCTCATGTATCCTTTACGGGTTTAATTCATTAGTAAAGGCAAAAAGACACCATTTTACTTTTCTCTCTTCACTTTGATAGAGTTTTATATGGAGAGGTAGAAAGAACATGAAGCTCTTGGACCAGAAAGATCTGGGTTTTATCCCAAGCTTTATCACCTCCTTCTTTAGAATCTTGCATGTTCCCCTTCCTGAGGGGTTTTCTTATTGTTGTGTAGTGTCATTGTAATCATTGAATTTGAGAATATATGTAAAACACTACTGTCATACCTCAGTGACTGTGAATTGTTGAGTAGTAGCAGGACAATATGGTGCTAAGCACAGACTGAGGAGCCAGACTACATGGGTTTGAATCCCACCGTGTGGCCTTGAGCTTCTCGTTCTCATCTTCATATCGAGGTAGTAAGAGCACCTGCTACTGGTACCTGATACAGATTGCCACATAGTTTTTAATAAAATGACAGTAGTTATTCTCGTTCTTCCTCCTCAAGGGGAGATTACTTAAACGTGCAGAATATAAATGAGTGATAAAGAATGATGGATAAGAGAAATGACAAATAATGAAGAATAAATAAGAGAAAAAATGCACTTAGATAGTAGGGTGACAATAACCAGAGAAAGAAGTCTGAGGCAGAGTCATGGCTCTATCTGTGTTATTATGAAGCTCAGATCAGTGTTTGGATTCCCAGGGTTGTGCAAGAGTTTGTATTTGATAACTAAGTCACGTCTGGACTTGCAAACGCACAGTCTGATTCTGTCTCGTGTGCCGTGGGAAGGATAGTTCATGAAAGCAGATGAGTTTTTTAAATCCTGGCTCTGTACTGTCAAGAAAACTAGACTGTAGCTCCCACTCTGCATTGCCTGGCTCTGTTACCAACAATTCACTTAATCTTTAGGCCCTTGGTCTTTAAAATTCTACAGTTCATGAACAGTATGACTAAAAATCACCCACTTGGCTTTGCATTTTTGCTATTACTCCCCAGAGCTACTATTTTACCTTCAAATATGAGTTTTTCTTCTTTCAGCTAGGCATGTCATGCTCATCAAATGAGAGTGAACTATATTCCTGCAGATATATCTAAACAATCAGAGGGCTTGGAGACTGGAGTAACTTTATTAACTGAAAGGTCTGTAAATGATCACTAATATCAGTACTGGAAAGAGAGCTTCACGTGACGTCAAATTTCTTGTTTTAAATCTGTGTAATAACCCGATTTTTATAGATTTGAATTAGTTTGGTGGACCAAGCGAAATAGAGACTGTAAACCCTCTCAAGAATGCACATTTGTTAAATTCTAATAATTTGTGTGATGAAAGGATTATTTTATCTGCATTCTGTTGTTTGTAACATTTCATAAGAAAAAAATTTTCAGTAAAGAAAAACAGATTCTGGTTAAGACTAACATGTGGAAGCTCATACAACTGCAGAGTAGGAGATACCAACTGGGAAATGTTTGTGGCCTCCAGACAAATGTTGTTTAATACACTTTGTCCTTTCTGTCTTCAGGGAAAGTTAAAGTAATAATAATAGATGATTAATTAAGGTTACTGAAAATGTTTGCACAGGTCAATGAAACTAATGTATTTGATTTCTTTCCACAGTCTTCATGAATGCAGCAATTCCCATAGCAGCTGTTCTTGCTGTAAGACATTTTTTCTTGCTTTTAGAAATTGAACCAAGTTGGTGTTTATAAATGATTTATGAAGAAGAGTGTGTGGGTAGTAATATATATTACCTCACCTCTGTGACTTCCCTCTGTGCAGTTTCCATTGCAATAGTTCTAATCCAGGGTTTCTCAATCATGACACTATGGACACATTTTGTAGGGGACTGTCCTCTGCTTTAGGATGTTTAACAGCATCCCTGGCTTCTACCTCCCAGATGCCAGTAGCACCCTCTGTCATGACAATCAAAAATATCCCCAGATATTTCCAGATGTCCCCTAGGGAGCAGAATTAACAGTGCTTGAGAATTAACTGTTCTGATCTCAATGACCTGGTTCCCAGACACTCTTACAATAGGATAGAGCTAGATCAACAAACGGAAAATGTTAAAGAATTACATTATATTTCACACTAAAATGACAAACCCAGCAACTAATGTTATCTGCAGAAATGTAAATAAGTCTTCATTGGGCACCAGTGCTGGCAGTTTTAGTAAAGGTCAACAATTGGGACCCTAAAACAAGAGAGCGTTCTCTTTTCTCCTGGAATATTTAATATTGGTTGGAAAGAACCTGACTGGTTGTTGAAAACTCTAGGTTTTCCACCCCATTTATCCCCCTACTCAGTAATTGACAGAAGTCAGTTTCCTAATCTGTCTATAAATCTGTCCTGACTCTCTCCCCAGTTTACCGCTAACATGATACATAAACCACTAAGTACTCACCAATAGCAACTATTGTTTTAATTAGGGAGTTTTTGGTAAAGTCGTGTTTTCATAGTTGCAACGGACATATTAGCATAGCAGAATATGTTAGGTTTCTAAAATTGAATGCAAGCATGTATAAAACTTTCTCCAGCTTTCTCTAAAGACCTCCTTTCTTTGCACAGACGTTTGTGACCCATGCGTATACCAGCAGGAACAATCTGAAACCTGCGGAGGCCTTTGCTTCGCTGTCTCTCTTCCACATCCTGGTCACCCCCCTCTTCCTGCTCTCCACAGTGGTCAGATTTGCAGTCAAAGCCATCATAAGGTATGCACCGAAGTATCTGGAATTCTTTGCTTATTATATAAATGACGTGTGCTCATGGGAGTAAATTTGAAAAAGTATAAGAAAGAACATTAAAGTCACTGCGTGGAGATAACCATTGTTACAATTATGGCATGCTACTTTTCAGTCTTTTTTTATTTCATATAAAAATCACTATTTTAAAATAAAAACTTTAAATTTATTTATCTTTTGACTCCTTATTTCACTTATTGTTTTTGTTATTTTTCCCTCATTAAAATCTTATAATACGTGATACTTACTGGCTATGTAATATTCCATTGTTTGAAAGTTCTCCAATTTATTTAATGATTACTTTTTTCTTGGACATTTAGAATTTTTTTATTTTCTCCTAACATAAATAACATTTAGGTAAACACATCTTTCTTTGTCTTTGAACTTTTCTCTGATGATTTTCTGAGGTCAGATTTCTAAGTGGAGATACTAGTTCTAATGATATGCACATCTTTAAGGTCCTTGATGAATATGTTGCTTTCCACTGAAGTGGTGGTAGGTTAGAGGGGGTATTATTTTTAAGATTTTTTTATGAATACAGCCATAATGTTATAATGTTTTCCACTAAAGCTGTGCCAATTTATATTGCCACCAATAGTGACAGAGAGTACTCACATCAACACATATTTACTGTTTTAATTTTAATTTAGTCTGGCAAAAAAAAAAAAAATCCAGCCTCATAATCTCTGAAAATGGAAAGAATTCTAAAACCATTTAGTATTTTGCTCATTTAAATATGCTTCTGTCTTGTTTTCAACCAGTGTCTCACTTATAATTTACCATAACACACAACTATAAAAATAGATGTCATATGATAAAGACCATTTCTGCACCATTTTTACTTATATAAATGTGTACCAAACTGCATGATACTACCCTATCTATACCATAGTCTACATGTCCCATAGTCTATCATCAACAAGGCAGTCTTAAAGTAGCGTGTTGCTTTTTTGATATATGATCTTTATAAACTTTATAAAACCTCAGCAAGTTTCATAAACAGTCATTATCATCTTTATATCTGGCCTTTGGAAGAAATGCCAAGATGTTGCAATACTGAAGGAGAATTGGAAAATTAAGCCCTTAAATATATGAGGTATGATGTTGCCATTGACAGCAACATAGAACATCTCTTGTAAGGTCTATTAAAATGAGATTATTTTCCTGATGTCTATGTATTGCTAAGAAAAGTAGTATTTAATGTTCAAAATGCCAGAATCTCCAGTTTTAGGCAATAATTTACCTTGGCTTAACAATGCTTAATACAAAATAACATTAAAATGCATACAAATTATCTTATTATAAACAAAGCTCTGTTAGGATATGATAGTATCATAACATAGTTTCAATTTTATTCTCTAAGACTGAAGTCCCCAACTCCTGGGCCATGGACTGGTACCGGTCTATTACCTATTAGGGACTGGTCTGTATCACCACCTGAGCTTTGTCTGCCCCCAGCCCCCAGCCCTGTCCATGGAAAAATTGTCTTCCATGAAACCGGTCCATGGTGCCAAAAAGGTTGGGGATCACTACTCTAAGACATATCATTAATAACCAAATCTTAGTGTTTAGAGCTTGAGCCCTCTGACCACATCCACCCTCATTTTCTTAGTGTTCTGCTTTCTGAAACATTTATACAGATCACTGACTGCTTTTTGCAGCACCACTTCCAAATTAGGCAGTGCTCTGGAAGGGAAGCAACTTCACACAATAAAATTGATAAATGGCCAGAGTCTGCTATTTTGGTCCTTATTTTCATTTTCTACACTTCCCAACTGTCCTTTTCATGGTTGCCCTTTTAATTAGAATTGTGACTTTCTCCTACAAGTGGAAATAGAAAGCCGTTGATAACTTAGAATAGATAACTCTTCTGAAATCAGGTTATCAAACATCAAAAGGACTTTAAGAGTTGATTTGAAAAAAAAAAAAACGAAAGCAATCTAGGGGTGTCCCTCAAGTCTATAACGTACAATTCTGCGGTAGGAAGTCCTAGTACAGTGGAGGGTGGATTATCCCCTGTATATTTCTGCAGAGCACTCGCCCTTCTGCACGTCTCAGGGAAAAGGCATTTGCCAGTTTGATAAAGACCAGTCTGCCTTCAGGGCTCAGTTCCAGCTTTCCCAAGCCATAGGCCAAATAGAATCTGCTTATAAAAACTTGCTTCTCGAAAATGAGTTTCAGTGGTTGAATTGCGGGTCCTACAGAGATGGCTGATCAGCAGAGGACGCCAGTCCTTTTACACACTATGTGCTGGTTTTCTGGGAACCCAAATGAGTCCTTTCCCAGTATTGACTGAACTTGTGGCATTTTCTTCTGTGCCTGAGAACCTGTGACCAGTCTTTGGTGCCAGTTGGCCCACTGTGAGTTAAGCAGCCTGTTTATGATGGGAAACTTTGTTCAGCTGATTTTGAAACCTCCTTTTCAGGACTGTGAAAATCACAAGCCCTTCACTGCACTGCCATGCATTCAGAAGTTTGGTGGGTTAGAATGGGCTGAAGCATACTCCCAAACTTGTGTTATATGTGCATAAAGAGATTTGTAAACTTGTCTACTGGAGGAAAATGCCACACCATGTAAAATTCTCTGCTTCTGGAAAGTTCTATGCTCTCTTTTAAAGACGTTTAGCTTGTTAGCCAAACCTGTCTTCATGGCATTCAATGGGCGGGACCCATTTATGATGTGTAGACATAATAAAATGAAAGGAAGAGGCAGTTATGATTCAGGTTGTTTCCTCAAAACCCCCAGCGCCCCACACCACTGGAGTTTTCATGGACATTTTATGATAAATGTTATTGTCTACATTTGCAAAACAGAGTGATGAAAAGTCACTGTTATCTAAAATATTAAAATACTGGACTGAATGATGTTTTTCAGGATACCTGCCTCACTTCTCCACTTTATTTGTAAGGAAATAATTTACGTGTTTTGCTTTTCTGGGGGAGAATATGGTACACCCTTTATAAATAACTTGAGTTGAGGTTTCTGGTATTTGATGTATAATGCAATATCTATGTCCAAAGATGTTATTTGCCAAGGGGAAAAAGTGTAAAACCAATCGCTTCTTTTTGTTGAGAAATAACTCCATGTCCTTTTTTTCATGTACCTTCCCAGAGGAATGTATGTTTGGCCAGCCTACGTCATTACCTTCAGTGAAATAAGTTGCATTGACACTTATCATAAAGCATACTTACACTTTGGCCTGGTCGCTGTCTTCCAGTTTACAAACTTTCATGATTCCTACAGAAAATACGTGTGACCGCTAGCAACAAAATCAGTTATTCCCAATTAATATAGCACCTGTCCAAGCTATATCTGAACACACAAAGTGAAATTTGAGAAGTAAAAAAATAACATGTGTAACTAAGACCTTAAATACTTTTGTGAATAATCTAAACAAATGGGAAATTAGTAAAACACTGAACTAGAAAAGTGGTGGAGTCATAGCAAATTGATTGATATCAAATATACCTGTTTTCAAATTCTGGCACTGCCATGAAATACTCATTATTTGACCTCAAATATCAAACTTGTTATTTAGTGTCTCTATAGCTCAGCTTCCTCACTTGTCAAATGGGCACAATAACGTCACCTGTTTATGGTGGTTAAGAAAATTAAACAAGAGTCCGGGTGTGGTGGCTCATGCCTGTAATCCTAGCACTCTGGGAGGCCTAGGCGGGTGGATCATTTGAGCTCAGGAGTTCGAGACCAGCCTGAGCAAGAGCGAGACCCCGTCTCTACTAAAAATAGAAAGAAATTAGCCAAACAACTAAAAATATATATAGAAAAAATTAGCCAGGCATGGTGGCACATGCCTGTAATCCCAGCTACCTGGGAGGCTGAGGCAGGAGAATCACTTGAGCCCAGGAGTTTGAGGTTGCTGTGAGCTAGGCCGATGCCATGGCACTCTAGTCTGGGCAACACAGTGAGACTCTTGTCTCAAAAAAGAAATAAAAAAAAAAAAAAGAAAATTAAGGTAATACACAAAAAGTACCTACCACATTGCCTAAATATTTTAGGAATTTTACAAATCTCCATTTTCCTAATTTATCACCATTTTACCCATATCCACCTCATGTTTCAGAGCATCTTCTGTGGATCTACATTCATTTATTAATACTTCAGGTGCATTGCTTGGCATTAGGGATTGCAAAGATAAAAGGCAGACAGAAATCCTCATGGAGTCCATAGTCTAGTTGGAGAGACCAGAAAGGGAAACTAATTAAAATACGGTGTGTTAACATGGTGTGATAAAGCTAATCACAGAATGTCATGGACCCATGTGTGTTGGTCACTGAAGCTTACTGAGAGAGAAGGAGGACTATCTGATCAGTAAAGATTTAAAAGGAGGTGGTGGCTCTTTCATAGCATCTTAAAAACTAAGTAAGACTTGGCCAGTTAGAGAAAAAGGGGAAAACATGTTTTATCAGAGGAAACAAAATATGCAAGGGGAAGGGGTGAATAAGTAGATGAGAAATCTTGGTATATTCAGGGGACTAAAGTAGTTCAATGTCATTGGAGAAAAGGTTATGATGTAGAAAATATTAGGGCTTGAAGCAGGAGAGTAAAATCCTGATCAGCTTTTAGATGATGCTAAAGGCGCAGTAAGGCAAAGGGTGCCATTTGTTGTTTTAAAGAGAGGACTGTTACATGAATATATTTGCGTTTTAAGAAATATAACTCTGGTAGCATGGTGGTGGAAATTACTTCACCCTTGGTCAGGATTCATGCATTTTCCATCATTGTTTTGCCTATGCGATTTTTGAAAGGACCTCATAGGAACAGGAAATACTTTTCATATTACCCACATATTCATTCACCAGACATGTCTTGAGGAATTACCATGCTATATTTTAGGCATTGGGCTAGATTCCGAAGATGAAAATCTTTGCTCTTTAGGAGTTCATCATCTAATGGGAGAGATAGACATGTAACCAACAGTAACAAAACAATGACAAAATATCAGTACAGGGGATTCTCAGTAAGAAACCCCAGAATGATTGGAGACATGGGAGGGGAAGGGGAGACAGGTTCAGAGAAGGGTTAGTCTTGGGGTCCATTGACGTTTTTTGTAATTGGTGTTCCACAGTGGGATGCTATGAAGAGAAAATTCTCCCCACCTGCAATTAAGTTCAGGGAGCATTATTTCTGATGTTCAGCAAGAATGGGCCTCATTTATTCCATAAAAGCTTCAGTAAGATTTGTGTCTATACTAGAAAAGTGAAATGGAGAATTAACCAACTTTACTTAAATGTCTGAATTGTTGGTTTATTCTATCTTTGATTTACTCAAAAAACATTCGTAGAACAATGTGTGCCAGGTATTGTTAGACTTGGAGTTACAAAGGCAAATGAGCCTGGCTTCTGTACTTTCCTTTGTGTGCAGAGACAGCGTGAGATTGTTTGGAAGGTATTTGTTCCTTTGGTTGATAGAGCTGTGCTCCTTAAAATCAAATGTCTTCAAAACATAGGAACAGCAGGACAATTATAATCTATTATGTAAAAGTAAAGAAGGATTAACTGCCATTTAAGATGAATAAAATACTATTTCCTAAGACATTTCTAACACCGTGCCTTTCAAGTCTATACTCTCAGACTTTGCTGACAAAGACTCAAAGAACATGTACAAACTGAAGCTCTTAATAAACAACTATCTCTCTTGGTTCCCTGTAAGTGCCATTTGGAAGTTAATAGTTAGACTGCCTCAATGCATTTTATCTACTTTTATGTTTCTATCGAATGTGAGGCCAAAAGACTGAAAGATCATGGGCAACAGACTGAATTAAATTTCCTTTTTTTCATTTTATTGCATGTTACAAAAACAAACTCTGCAGACTTATCTGGAGGCACTTGACTACAAGCTCAAATAAAAATTTTTTTAAAAAGAAAGCTTTTTATTTGAAATATATTTTTTCTAGTTTCCTATCAAAGGCAATATCTCCCCTGTCATTGCTGCTGTAGGTACCAAACAAGTTTGTCTACTTGCAGCATCTTAGCACGCTAAAAGGAGCATTTCTTTCCCTTTGCAACAGAATTTTCTTTTGTGTACTATTTTATTTATAAGAGGGTGTTTTCAAACCATGTTACTGGTCTTTTTGTTTGTTTTTGTCTGTTGTTTGTTGTTGTTGTTGTTTTGAGACAGAGTCTCACTCTCTTGCCTGGGCTAGAGTGCCATGGCATCAGCCTAACTCACAGCAACCTCAAACTCCAGGGCTCAAGCGATCCTCCTGCCTCAGCCTCCTGGGTAGCTGGGACTACAGGCACACGCCACCACCCCCGGCTAATTTTTTCTATTTTTAGTTGTTTGGCTAATTTCTTTCTATTTTTAGTAGAGACAGAGTCTCGCTCTTGCTCAGGCTGGTCTCGAACTTCTGAGCTCAAGCAATCCTCCCGCCTCTGGTTCCCAGAGTGCTAGGATTACAGGCGTGAGCCACTGTGCCCAGCCCCATGTTACTGTTTTCTTTGTTTTGTGTGTTTATTTTTGCTTCGGATGCTATGATACTGATTTGAGAAGATTAGAATGAGTAGGTAAATGAGCCAAGGAGTCTCGTGCCCAGCCCAGGGAGCCCACAGTAAATGTTTGCAAACCACCCTTCCAGAGCAGGGCCTCTCATACTGCAACGTGCTTATGAAGCACCTCTGGATACTGTTAACACGCACATTTTGATTCATATTTGGGGATGGGGACTGAGATTTTTTGTTTCTAATAAGCTCCCAGCTAACGCTGGTGCTGCTGGTCCTTGGCCGACACTTTGAGTAGCGGGACTCTAGAAGGCCCGCTCCTTGCCAGGTTCAGAAAGTACATGTCATACATAGTGCTTCATTGGGATACACTGTGGCCAGGGACCCCAGATCTGCATATTAAATGCTAAGTGATTTTTAGGGAGCTTACTTAACTACCTCACTTCTCCTCATTTATAAATTTAGGATAATATGGATACTTTCCTCATTGGTATTATTATTTTTAACCACCCTGTTTCAAGTTCCTATCTAACTCCACTATCTTTGGCAAGGAGTATAATTGGAAAAAAAAAATACAAAGGAAATTCTGCTGAATTTAGGGGTTTTCCTAGGATTTATATGGTTTTAGCTCTGGAAGTCCCATGTCTTAGAAACCCCTCAGTCCTGGGCAATTTAGGATGTGTGGTCAATCTAGCTGAATTCCCAGTTGGTCTTGAAAAATGACTCTCATAGGCTATTCACCATGATAATGGGGGGAGTTTATTTAGGTAGTACTTTGTTGGAGGCGGTTTTTGTTGTTAACTGTAATTCTGTGTTTGTTTCTTTGCTTTTTTGCAGTGTTCAAAAGCTGAATGAGTTTCTCTTGAGTGACGAGATTGGTGACGACAGTTGGAGAACTGGTGAAGGTTCTCTTCCCTTCGAGTCCTGCAAGAAACACACTGGAGTTGTAAGTGCTTTTTCTTGTTATGGAGGCTGGGAGTAGTGGACAGTCTCAGCAGAATGGGTGGATTAATAGGGGTGCAATTAGAAGAAATTATAAACTTAATGTTTTAACCTATATGAAGAAAAATTGCTACCTGCTTCTGTACAGCCTCACAAGTCTAAAATCAATAAATAAATGTATAAGGCTTGTCTTTATAAATCATGAAAGAATTATTCTAAGAGGAGCAACACATGCTCAATTTGAAAGGAAATTGAAAGGTTTTTTTACCCTAAGCTTTGTGTAAAAACAATACAAAATAAGCTTACTACTCCTGCACCATATTCTTAAAACACCTTTTAGCTATATTACATTGTTTAGTTGAGAACATGCTTTCTGTTGCATCACATCTTTTGATCCATTTAATGTATTACATTACATTACTTGTTTTTATTTTCTAGCTGAATACATTGAGTTTGCATGTTGTATGGTTTGAATAAAGTCATAAGATTAGCAAGTGGCAGAGTGAGAATTAAAACGTGAGTCTTGTAATTTACAGAACAGTTCATTCTTCCATGATACATACTTAGTATCTACATAAAGTCTGGAAACATAGTCAGTATTATTTTGTAATGTATTTGTAATAAATAAACCATTTATTCTGTATTTGTCTGTGCTTTTAGACTGACTTACCACCCTGTACTTTGTGGCAAGACCTAGGGATGTAGCTATGAACAAGGCACACAAGAGCCTTCCTGTCACAGAGGTTGCTTTCTTGAGGCAGGAGGCAGATTATAAACAAATTAAAACAATAAGATAGTTTCACTGTGTGAAGAAAATAAACGAGGGTATCAGAGAGTGAGTGGAGTACTTGAAGCAAGGTGGTCATTTCCGAGAAGGCCCTCTGCAGAGCCAGCGTTGAGCTGAGACCTCAATGAAGAGCAGGTATCTTTCCTGCTAAGATCTGGGAAGAGAGAATTCCAAGCAGGAGAGCTAGCAGATGCAAAGAACTTGAGATAGGAATTACATTGGTGTATTCCAGGAACACAAGGGCACTATGGCTGGATCCTGGTGAAGAGGGGAAAGTTGAGACAGCGTAAGAACAATGATTGGGGTTCTTGTAGACCCTGTAAAGAGTTTGGATTTTATCTATATGCAATAGGAAATTATTGTAAGATTTTAAAGTAGGGACTAATATAATTTCATACATATTTTTAAAAGATCACTTTGGGTGCTGTATAGAGAGAAGTCAATGGGGACAACGAGTGAACAGGTAGATCAGTAAAGAGGTCGTTATAATCACATAGACAAGAGATGGTGATGGTTAGAATTAGAGTTCTTGTTGCAGTTGCAGTGGACATTGTGAAAAAGTGATCAAATTCAGTGTCCATTTTTCAGGTTGAACTGATAAAAACTTGCTAGTAGATTGGATTAGGAGATGAAGAAACAAAAGAACTCAAGGAGGAATCCTACGTTATTGGCTTGAGCGATTGGTAGACAGTGTAGCCATTAACTGAAATAGGGAGGCGGAGATATGAGTAGATGTGTGTTGAGGTGGAATCAAGAGGTATATTTTGCACATGCTAATTTTGAGATTCTTCTTAATCCAAGAAGAGACATCAGCATTGGAGATGTAAATGTAAGAGTCATTTAGCCATTAGATAACATTTAAATTGATGGAACTGAATGATACCACTTTCTTGAAGGATGTGCCTGAAAAATTCTTTCAAATTAATATGTATATCTCACAACAGTAAAGTAGGAAGGTGTTATTACAAAGTGAGTCACGTTATAAGTTAACATTAGTTATTCATGTTACCATTAGATAAAAATATGAATATGTTTATCATTTATGTAACCTAGCAAAAATATACATGCAGTTTTCTTACTAGAATTGATTAGAACTTGGAAAGCCTTTATCAGGGAGTCAATCTATATTAATTTTTTATATCATATTTAAAACTGCTAACAGTAGTTAAGACAAGCATTTGGCTTTATTTAGACTTACTGTTTTCTTCTGCTTTTCTGGAGTTACTCTTCTACTTTCTAAGTTGTTTTATAGGGCAGGTGTGATTTTGTCGGAGAAGGAACTACCACGCATGCTTGTATACACTAGAGTAATGATGTCTCAAAATGCTCACTTGGTATTGTGTGGACATGGACATGAAGACAAAAATGCATTAGAGAGTGTCTATATTTTAGGCAGCAGGAAAGGGAAATATTTGATTAGAACCAGCCTCATCACATAATTTGGATAATCCTAGACTATCAAAGGACTCATTCGATCATCTTTCAGAGATGTGGGGATGAACAGTGTGAGATGACCTCAGGAAAAGGGATATAGGAGGTCAAGTTCATGGAGCTGGGGAAATGTAAATAATTTTTTTTGGTAGGAGATGAGGGATAGAAGAAAAACTGAACTGAGGGAAGGTTTCTGGAAGGAAAAAAGACTCCCCTTCAAATGCATCCAATATCTTCAGGGATATTGAAACCAGGCTGGACTTCTGATGTCTTTCAGGGTCATTCATCACTGCTGATGGGCCAAACCACAAATGACAAACCCTTTAAAATGGAGTGAAAAAAGCTGTGTTTGAAAGTAACACTAATGGAAACTCCTTCTTGAGAGCGCTTAAGATACTATGTATTCTGTAAAAGCTTGGAGTTAAGTGGTTTTGGCTGTAGAATCTCCGTGGAGAATTAGTGGCATTCTAGAGCCAAAGACTCTTCAAATTACATCTGTGGAGCTCCGACTCAAATCTCTGTCAACACGTCTCTTCTTCCCACCCTCTTCTTAGTTTTGTGAAGGGTATGAAGTCATTCCTTTTAGATCTCTGGGGGCAATACTACTATAGAATTAAAGACTTTAGAAGACTGAATTTTATATATAGGTATGGACCTGTTTTGTGTGGAAAATATATTTACCCTAAAGGATAGTGGCTTTCTACAACATCTCATGCAATGTACTTCCAGGGTTGTCTGTGAGGGCTGTGGGAAGGAAAAACAAAGCTAAAATAAAATTTCATGAACACGTGCTCCCTCTCTCTCTCTCTCTCTCTCTCAGTCAAAATGTATGCAGTATTTTCTATGTGACAGAGCACTGCTAGTACTTTACTTTCAATCTTCTCGGTGGCTTTTTAACGTGTGTATTTATTTGCATGTAGCCTAGCAATGTACTATCTGATAGTTTGATGTGCTGTTGATACACAAGTTGATGGAAATTGGAAGAGCAATATCTTGTTTGGATTAAATTTCTGATTGTTCAAGGACATTCCTAAGTCCCATGGTAGAACCCAGTGGATTTTTCAAAAAGCTAAACCTGCAATTCCAGGCCAAAAAAAAAAAAAAGTTTCACAATTCTAAAATCCTTTGTTTTTTAGGTAACTTAACAGTTTTAAAGCATATTACTATTTAGCCTTCATAATCTCCCTAAAGTATTTAAGGAAGACAGATAATTATTTATGTTGGAATATTTGCTCATTAAGTTTCTAGAAGAAATTTTGAGCTTTTCAATTTTTCCAAATTAGAAGTTTACAGAGCTAAATATTCTACCTTCTCTTTAGCCATTTATCTCGATGTGAAATTAAACTAAAAATTAGAGAATGACAGATTTCCAGTTATGACCTAACTAAAGTTCACTTTAAATGTGTGAAGACCGTCACACCTCAGCTGGCATCCTCTTTACAAAGGATGCTTTCGTCTGTTGACTAGGAATAGCGCTATAACATTGGCTATAGACTAGATCATTCTATGTAGCTGATGGATCTCCATATGAAACACTGTACATCTTTGGGCAAAAAATTCTCAATGTTTATACTTTTATTAATCCACAATAAATTCTTGGGTGATGTGCAGCTCAATCTGATTTATGTGAGTGTATCAGATTCAAAATCCTCATGATTCAGAGGATGATCGATAATGTAGCGCTCAAATGTCTACAAGCCCGATAGCCTGACAAGTGGATTCTAGTTTGACCTGAGTTAATTTGATCACCTTTCGACACAGCACACGGTATTTTATTGCCTGGGTATATTCATCCATCTCCCTGTAGAAAGATTGCCCCAAACCTAGTTGGTGACTCAGTACTTGAACTTCATCCTTTGTAAGTATTGTATCTTCATATTATATTTTCATTTCTCTTATGAGGTGTGTGAGTTAGGTTTAAAATTATAGCTTAACAATTTTTTATTATTTGCTTTTTTGGGGAGAAGCTGTCAAAGTAATTTAAATGTGAAAGTATTCACTGTACTTGTTTCTTTTTCTTGGAATTTAAGTGGAGAAGTAGCAATGTGAGTTAATGTTCAGTGAAACCTCAATTTTCTTATAAAGCTTCAACTTGTGTTCTTTTCCATTTGGGATGCGGCAGCCGAAAACTATAAACAGGAAGCAGCCTGGAAGATATCACCTGGACAGCTATGAGCAATCAACACGACGGCTACGCCCCGCGGAGACGGAGGATATTGCAATAAAGGTTGTTTTATTTCCTGGGTTCTTACGTGAATAGAAGCATTTACGTTACTACTTTTTGGTGAAGTTCTGCAAATGTATTCTACATCATGTCTTTAAAGTCTCTTTGTCATAGTCATTAATCCTAATAACATTTAAAAAAATATTCCTATGAGTTTGTAATTCTCAGCTCTTCTCCACCTCCCACCCCCAGTTTTTGCTCCGGCAGCGTTAAGTACATTTCGATAACTAAAGAATGAGCCTTTCTGGTGAATCTGCCTTAGAAGATAATGTGGAATGTATTTCCTCTAGTTCTCTTAACATTTATCAACCAAGTAAATTGATTTATAGGGAACACCAATATCAAAAGTTCAAATTTTAGAGAAATAAATTAGATAATAATTGTTTTGAACCAAGAAAGGCCTGAACCAGTGTTGTGTGGGTTCACCCAGCTTCCCAATACTGCCTTTGATCTCATTTCAGACTTGGCCTCTTGTACAGTCTCCAGGCCTGTGTGCTTAAGGTACAACAGGCAACCACAGGCATACCAGCTGGAGACTGACAGTTGGGGACAAGCCCCAGGGAGTGGTCAGTGTTACCGTGGACTGGAACAGATGCCTGCAGAGGTCAAGGGCCTCCAGCCATCAGAGCTGCTGGAGTTCAGGAAACCAGTCCTTTTAGAAAACTGGCTGCATTGGCTACTCCAGGATATCCAGCTCCCCTGCATGGCACAGGCCAATCAGAGAGAGGTGGAGAGGCGGAGGCTCAGCATGGGATGTATAGTAAAGCCAAGAGCTACATTTAAATCTTCTCTCTTTCCTTGACACCCGACATGATATCTTCCCACAAATAGGCACTTGGCAGCTGGAGTAAACACGTTATTGTATGGAATAAGCTAGTGTTAGCCCTACCGCTATCATTAACTTGATATGTGACGTTTGGATAAATTACCATGCCTTTTGAAGATAAAAGGATATATCGTGTGAATTTTAAAAAGAGATTTAGTGATTCTTAACTTTGGCTGTACATTAGAATCATCTAGAAAGCCATACATATATATATATATATATATGGCATATATATAAAATACACACACACACATAACACACACACACCTGTGCATCATTTAAAAAAATGGTTCTAGTAGCTCCCTAGACAATTATAATGTGCAGGCAGGCTGGGAACTAGAGGCTATGAAAAGACAAGGAATGAGAGATTAGAAACGGCCCTCTATGCTGTTGCTTCCCAAATATGCCCAGATAATAACTAAAAAAATGAGACCAATATTTTTAATTGACATTTTCTGTTCAATATAGTAAGAATCTAAAAATATGTCTTTTATGCCTTATTAAATTTATTTTCATTTTGAAGGTAAAAAAAAGAGGCTACCATAATTTCTTTTTTCCAAAATTGACCCTTCATGTGCCCAAAAAAAAAAAAAGCTTACCAATTAATGGTTTTGAGTTTGTTGTGCCTCTAAATGGCCACTGTGGTTTCAGGCTCACCTTCAAGCCCAAATTAATTTTTTTATTTTGGTGAAAACTCTCAAATTGGTAATAGTCCATTTATCATTTTTGAAATATTTTATTGTAAAATACAATAACTACAGAAAAGTGCATATATTGCTAGCTCCTGCAGAAAATGCCCCCAATACAACATTTGCTCTCATACCTCTCGCCTGATATATATAATTACCACTTTAACTTTTATAGTCCTCATTTCCTTGATTATCCTTGCTATGCATTCCTCACTAAAAACATATTTTTAGTTTTCTTTTTTTTTTTGAGTTTAAATGCGTGTTTGTGTGTGTTCCTTCTTTTGCTCAACATTAGGTATGTACAATTCATTCATCCATGTTGCTGTATATAGTTGTAATTCATTCATTCTTATTGCCGAATGGTGTTCCACTGTATACATATATCAGAATTTATTTGTTCTAATTTTGATGGACTTTTGGGTATTTTTCAGTCTGGGGCTATTGCTGAGTTTTAGGGTATGTGCATTCTTAACTTTCCTAGGTAATGGCAAACTGTTTTTCAAAGTGATTGAACCAATATACACTTCCACCAGTACCGACTGAGAGTTCCAGTTGCTCCGAATCTTCACCAACGCTGCTCATTTCTTGGCCAACTGTTGTGCACTGGGAGGATGTGCAGTTGTATCTTGCTCTGGTTTTTATTTGTATTTTTCTGATTACAGAAGAGGTCTATATGTATTTATTTGGGCCGTTTGAGTTTAGATTTTCTTTTTCATGAATTGTCTGCTTATTTGCCCTTTTCCTTTTAAAAAATGCTGGCTACGACTTCTTTGACAGTTATATGTGATACAAAATTCTTCTCCCACTCTGTGGCTTGGCTTTTCACTCTATGTTTTCTTTTAGTGAGCAGAAGTTCTTAATTTTACTATCGTCTAGTTTATATAACTTTTCCTTAATAGTTAATGCTTTGGGTTTTTTTTTTTTTTTTTTGTCTTATCTAAGAAAACTTTTCCTACCTAGAGGTTGTGAAGATATTTTATATAATTTCTAAAAGCTTTGAAGCTACACTTTTCACTTTAAGTTCTTTAATACTCTGAGAGTCCATTTTTGTGTTTAGTATTAAGTAGAGATTTGATTTAGTTAAGTAAATCAGAAATGAATGATTTATTAGTGAATTGTCATAAATTTAGCAGTAGTAAATTTAGCATTGTCATTTTACTGCATTTAGTAGTAAATCAGGTCTGATTTAATTTTTTAAGATCTTTGGTATGGTGTCAGTTACATATCAAAGACCTATTTATGTGTGGTTCTATTGCTGGCCTATGTTTTTCTCTGGTTCACTTGTCTGTCCAGTATTCCACTGTTGTGATTATTATAGATTTCTAATAAACACTGGTATATTTTAAAACAAGTCCTTATACCCTGTTGTTTTTCTTCTTAGCTATTTAACATACGTGGCCCTTTGAGAGAAAGAGGCTTAGGTACTCTCGGGCTCATATCCATGAATTTACGTTTTTCCTTATACTTTGACTTGGCATTTCCTAACTCCTTGCTTTAATGAGATTTTTTCACAAGCTATATTTTGTTCAGCTTTTTACTTATTTTCAGCAGGAAGAAATAGACAATGGCCTTGATAAGGCCCTGCCTTTAAATTTTAAAAAAGTTCTTTTCATTGAGGTGAGATTCACATAGCATACAATTAACCATTTTAAAGCAAACTGTTCAGTGGCATTTTTTACATATTGTGCAACCACCACCTCTACTTAGTTCCAAAACATTTTCATCACCTTAAAAGGAAACCTCAAACCGTTAAGCAGTGCTCTCCATTTCCCACTCCCATTGCCCCTGGCAACAGCCAGTCTCTATCCTGTCTCTATGGATTTGCCTATTCTGGATATTTCATATGAATGTAATCATGCAATTGGTGATTTTTTGTGTCTGTCTGGCTCCTGCCTTTAAATTTTAATTAATTTTTTTCTCTGTATCCCTGATCCTCATTCCTATCCACCCCACCCACTTCCCCACCCTACCGCACCACCCACCCCAGCGATTATGGTGCCAGCTGTAATGTGCTTGCTTAAGCATGCTCATGTTGTTGTAAAATATGTCGTGTTGTCGTAAGCATCTGTCTACTTTCAGTTTACTTCAATGTTTTTATGATAGTTGGCTCCTTTTAACTGTACCACTGTATTCTGTAGTATGCATCACTGCATTTTACTTATCCCCTAGTGATGGGTGCTAGCTAAATTGCGTCCCTCTATCACAAACCTTGTTAGGATGATCATCATGGTACGTATCCTTAATGAGCCTATGCAAAGATTGATTTATATGTTAGCTGATTTTCCAAGGTCAAACAGCTACCTTGTGTTGAAAGTCTTTCGGCACTTTAAAATTAAAAATTTATTTTAATTAGAATTATTCTTTAATACCACATATATAATTGAATTTCTATATTCTTCTTTTCTAGGTCACAAATGGATACTTTTCATGGGGCAGTGGTTTAGCTACATTATCCAATATAGATATTCGAATTCCAACAGGTAAGAATCATTTTTGCAATGGTTAATTATCACAGCCATAGTTTTCCAAGACAGTTGCACCTCACAAAAAAGAGAAGACTTTTTAAAGGCATAAACATTATTTAAGGTTACTTATTTGCACCATGTCACTCATGAATCACTGTGTCACTGTGGGAATGACTGGGACTTATAAGACCTGCCTTTCACTACAGAGTGTGTACCTTTAGAGAAGTTACTTAATATTTACTGTTCATTTGCTGATTTGTGTCATTTAAATAATGGGGTAGTAGATTTCTCATTTTGTTTAAGAAAGATTTTTAATTTTTTATTGATACATAATATTTGTATGAATACATATTTATGGGGTACATGGGAGTATTTATTACATGCTTAGAATGTGTAATGATCAAACCAGGATATTGGGGGATTCATCACCTTGAGTATTTTTCATTACTACGTGTTGTGAACATTTCAAGTTCTCTATTCTAGCTCCTTTGAAATATACAATACACTGTTGTCAACTATAGTCATCCTACTCTACTATCAAATATTAGAATTTATACCTTCTATCTAACTGTCTGTTTGGACCCATTGATGACATACCTCTCTTCATTCCCCCCTCCCATCCACACTTTTCCAGCCTCTGGTATCTCTCATCCTACTCTCTAACTCTATGAGGTCGACTTTTTAGCTCCCACATGTGAGTGAGAGCATGTGATATTTGTCTTTCTGTGCCTGGCTTATTTCACTTAACGTAATGACCTGCTGCAAATGACATAATTTCATTTTTTTAATGGCTGAATAGTATTCCATTGTGTATGTATACCAAATTTTCTTTATCCATTCATCTGTTGATGTATACTTAGGTTGATTCTATATCTTTACTATTGTGAATAGTGCTGCAATAAACACGTGAGTGGAGGTATTCCTTTGATATGCTGATTTCTCTTCCTTTGGGTAAATACCTAATAGTATATTAATTTACATTCCCACCAATGCTGTGTAAGAGTTCCCTGTTCTCTGCATCATTGCCAACATCTGCGATTTTTGTCTTTCTAAGTAGGGTAAGATGATCGCTCATTGTGGATTTGATTTGCATTTCCCTGATGATTAGTGCTTCTGTGAATTTGACTATTTTAGATACCTTATATAAGTGGAATCATGCAATATTTGCTTTTCTGTGACTAGCTTATTTTCACTTAGCATGATGTCTTCTACGTTCATTCATGTTGTTGCAAATATCAGGATTTCCTTCCTTTTTAGGCTGAAGAATATCCCATTGTATATATATACCACATTTTCTTTATTCATTGATCTGTCGATGGACACTTGGATTGTTTTCATATCTTAGCTATTGTGAGTAATGCTACAATGAACATGGGGGTGCAGATATATCTTTGAGGTCTTGATTTTAATTCTTTTATATAGATACCCAGAACTGGGATTGTTGGATCATATGGTAGTTCTTTTTTTAATTTTTTGAGGAACCTCCATAATGGCTGCACCATTCTACATTCCCAGCAACAATGTGTAAGGGTTCAATGTCTCCATGTTCTTGCCAACACATGTTATCTTTTGTTTTTTCTTAGTAGCCATCCTAACAGGTGGAAAGTGATATCTCAGTGTGGTTTTGACCTGCATTTCCTTGATGATTAGTGATGTTGAACATATTTTTATATATCTGCTAGACACTTGTATGTCTTATACAAGGAAATATCTATTCAAGTTCTTTGCCCATTTTTAAATTGGATTATTTGGTTTTTTGCTATTGAGTTGTAGGAGATTCTTATTAATATATATTTTGGATATTGACTCCTTATCAAATAGATGGCTTGCAAATATTTTCTTCCATTCCATAAGTTGCCTTTTTACTCTGTTGATTGTTGCCTGTGCAAAAGCTTTTTAGTCGGATGTAGTTCTCCTTGTCTATTTTGTTGTTGTTGTTGATTGTAATTTTGATGTCAAATCCAAGGAACAATTGCCAAGATCAATCTCAAGAAGCTTTATTCCTATGTTTTCTTCAAGGATTTTTCTAGTTTCAGGTTTGACATTTAAGTCTTTAATCTATTTTTACTGATTTTTTGTGTATGGTGTAATGTATGAGTCTAATGTTATTCTTTTGCATGTGGGTATCCAGTTTTCCCAATACCATTTGTGAAAGAAACTATCCTTTTCCCATTGTATGATCTCGACACGCTTGTTGAGGATCAATTGACTGTATATGTGTGGGTTTATTTCTGGGCTCTCTCTTCTGTGCCATTGGTCTATATGGCTATTTTATGCTGATGCCATACTATTACTGTAGCTTTGTCTATTTTGGAATCAAGAAGTGTGATATCTATAGCTTTGTTGTTCATTCTCAAGATTGCTTTGGCTATTTGGGTTCTATTGTGTTTCCATATGAATTTTAGGATTTTTTTTTTTATTCCTCTAAAAAATACCATTGGGATTTTCATAGTGGTTACATTGAATCTGTAGATTCTTTTAGGTAGCCTGAAAATTTTAACAATATTAATTCTTCCAGTTTGTGAACATTAATTCTTCCAGTCTTTTCATTTATTTGTGTCTGCTTGCTTTCGTAAGTGTCCTATGGTTTTCAGGTACAAGTCTTTCAACTCCTTGGTTAAGTTTATTCCTAAATATTTATAGACTGATAAACTATCCCAAAAGGAAATTAAGAAAACAAGAACATTTACAATAGCATCAAAAAGAATAAAATATTTGGTAATAAATCCAATAACTTTTATTTAAAATATCTAGATAATTGAACAGAAATCTTTTTTTTAACCTGGTCTGATAGTAGGTTAGGATTTTTCTATTATCCATACAAGTCAAAGTGAAAAAATGGAGAGAGTGTCTTAATATTGAGCCCAAATAACTTTCATTCCAATTACCTATTTTAGATAAATACCTTTCTCCTGAATGACTTGAATAATAAAGTTAAAACTAATACAGATGATCTAGGTAATTATTTCATTGCTCTCTTTACTAATGTCAATTATTCCCATAGTTTTAAAAATAATAAATCAAGACCAATATGTTTTAATTTTTCTTTCCTTTTTATAAAAGATATATGTATCGGGGAAAGGAGATATTTGGAATACCTTATTGCTGGAGACCAAAACTGGGCTAATGATTGTGAAACATTAGTCTTTTCTAAATGCCGTTTGGTTATATCTTGCAAAGAGAATTCCATCCCATCCTGTTATGATCCTGTGTTTCATTTCTCTAGGTCAGTTAACCATGATTGTGGGCCAAGTGGGATGTGGAAAGTCCTCTCTTCTCCTTGCCATCCTCGGTGAGATGCAGACACTGGAAGGGAAAGTTCACTGGAGCAAGTACGTGTATTTTTAATTGTTTTTTGTCATACATCTGATAGTCTTCCAAGAGAAAAACTTAGAGCAATAAATTCCCATGTTGTGAGTCTGAGGACTCCTTAGAAGTAAGTGCAGCTCTTAAAAAAATTAGTAGGAACTTTAAATGTCATAAATAAAAAATTATAAAACAATTTATTATAGAGATTTATAATAATATAAACTAGCATGTTGTGAGATAAAAGTAAGGTTGGAATTGTAAAGATAGATTTTTAAAGTTAAATGGGTAACATTCAAAGAAATAACTTAAAAACTTATTCTATAATAAAACAAGCTATGGAAAACTTGCATTATTTATAAAGCTTAGATGCAAATAGTTCCCTAATGTTTCAGTCTTCAGAGAAGAAATATCAAATAATCTTTTCTAAAACCTTCATAAGAGCCTGAAAAATCAACTATTTCTCTTCATACCTAATTTGAACTAGATACTGGAATTATCTAGTTAGAGATATGGATAGATCTGACTAGTGTGTCCTGCAACACTAAAGACAAGGAAAAGGAGGTGCTTCTTCCAGATATTTGAATGGTGGTTTGGGGTCTTCAAAGCACCTTGTGGTAATAAAGTAATTCAGAACCATAATAGATAATTGGCTGATAACGAGTAAATTATATTTAGTTTGACCTATCTAGTACACTCCTCATAAGGAGTTTATGAAGAAATTGGCTATAGCGTATCTAAGAAATTGGACTACAGACCAGTGGTTCACAAGCAGGTGGGATTTTGCCCCTAGGAGACATTTGGCAATAGCAGGAGACATATTTGTTTATCACATTGGGTCATTGGGCTGCTACTGATCTAGTGGATAGAGGCCAGGATGCTGCTCAGTATTCTACAATGCACAGGACAGCCTCCACAACAAGGAGTTGTATTTCCCCAAATATCAGTTGTGCTGAAGTTGGTAAACATTGCTCTAGACCTACAGATGTTCTTTAATATCATTTTTTTTTTTTGAGACAGTCTCACTCTATTGCCCTGGCTAGAGTGCCGTGGCATCAGCCTAGCTCACAGCAACCTCAAACTCCTGGGCTTAAGCAATCCTTCTGTCTCAGCCTCCTGAGTAGCTGGGACAACAGGCATGTGCCACCATGCCAGGCTAATTTTTCTATATATTTTTAGTTGTCCAGTTAATTTCTTTCTATTTTTTAGTAGAGATGGGGTCTCGCTCTTGCTCAGGTTGGTCTCGAACTCCTGATCTCAAGCAATCCTCCTGCCTCGGCCTCCCAGAGTACTAGGATTACAGGCCTCTGAGCCACCGCACCCGGCCTTTAATATCATTTGGTACCTATCATTGTGAGTTCCACTGTGGCTTAGTCTGCTGTTTACGTATACAGACATCTCTCAAGAATGAGTAAAGACTATTTATGGGCCTTTTTAGAATGAATTCTACTTTTAATTCCAATTAAGAGAAGGAAATGCTTGGATGTAAAATTAGAACTGGAATCGATAGATGTATAAATCCTGTTTTCAGTGTCACTGGCAAACGAAGGAGGCTGAGAAATGTTGAAGATACTTTTCATCCCTGTTGGATAAGTCTAATAGATAGTGGTAGCCCTGAAACTATTTAGTGCTTTGGTCCCCAATACCTGGCTGTGGACTGGTACTGGTCCATGGCCTGTTAGGGACTGGGCCACAGAGCTCGGCCACTCCCCTTTCCCCCATCCGTGGAAAAATTGTCTTCCATGAAACTTAGGAACTGGGGGGCTGCACAGCAGGAGGTGAGCGGCGGGGAGCAAGTGAATCTTCATGTGTATTTATAGCTGCTCCCCATCTCTTGCCTCACTGCCTGAGCTCCACGTGCCCCCTTAATTTCCCCCTGCCCCCGTGTAGAAAAATTGTCTTCCATGAAACTGGTCCCTGGTGCCAAAAAGGTCAGGGACCACTGGTAGTGTATATCCAGCAGAGATCTCAGTAAATCATTGCTATTTCAATTTACTTCATGGCAGGCTCCTGTTGGTCACTAATCTCAGGCACTAGACTGTTTTTCCTGCCACTATCACCTTCTACTTTGGATGGAGAAGCAGGTCCTACTGGATTTAATTCTATTGTATGACTTGTACCACCACAATCAAGTTTTTAGTTTTTGTTTTCACCCTGTTTCTCCATCATTAAAACAGAGAGAAAGAATGAGAGACAGTGACAGAAAAAGCTTGAGATTTTATTCTCTTACTTCTAGGAAGTTCTCCCAATCTCTTCTTCTCCAGTGTCATTTAACTTTCTAAGCTCTAGCTCCACTTGGGACAATATTGACTCCCAATATTGTCAATAGTAATTATTATCATTTTGTTAATGAATAAATAAATGACATGACACTACAGAAAATATTGTATATAATCTAGTTATTTATCTTCTTGCTTTCCTAAACCTATGTAACATTTATATCCTATCTCATTCCATAGTGGTTCTATATTATTTTATTTAAAATAGCATGGTATAGTAAAGTTTCAAAAAGGTAAAGAAATCTAGAAGGAAAATAAGGTTTAAATAATAATCTGAGATGGTAATAGACAGACATGCATGTACTAGAGTCCTGCATAATTATAAAATATGGGCCCCAAATTCCTCTCTCACCATTACAGAAGCTAGACAAAGGGGGAAACATGAGATAGAAGCATACATTTACTCAGTAGGGGTTATGATTATTTTTCTTTTTGGAAAGAAGTATGAAAGAAACCTCTCTAATGTATCCTAATAAAATGTTATATAATTCTTAATGTCCTCCATATTCCTAAAATTTATTTAAAGGCAAATTCCACATGTCAATTAAATACCAATAAAATTGATAAGATAATAATAGAAAATTTACTTAATGTTATTTGAGGGCTTAGGGGGCATGTGGAAGGGGGAAGGATGTGGTATAGGTAACATCAAAACAGCGTGGCCTGAGTATGAAGATCTTCACTGTCCATTTTGATCCAGGAATGCAATTAACTACACTTGGACAAAGGGATGAATGGCACCTTATTGGGACCATCTTCCATTCTTAGTATGTTAGCCTGGAATATAGATATTTTGCTTCTTAATCCTCTTCTTTTTTTGTTCAACAAACATTTAGTGAGAACGTCCTTTGTGCCAAATATTGATCTAGATATGAAGGATGGAGAAATAAGCAAGAAAGGCAAGTCCCTGATCTCAAGGGCTTACAGTCTAGAATGTGGCCTGTATGCAACACAGTAATCGACAAGGAAAAATAGATAATATTAGACCAGAAGAAATGCTGTGAAGATGATAAAACAAGGCAATATAGTGAAAGGTAGAGAATGGGGAACACTTTAGAGTATGTTTCAGGAAAGATCTTTGAGGAACTGACATTTGATCTGGGTCATGAATGATTCTGTGGGGCCAGCCAAGCCAGGACCATGAATAGGAAAGCTGGCATGTGCAACGTACCTCAGGTGCAAATGAACTTGGTGTGTGTGAGCATCAGAAAGGGGACTAGAATGGCTGGTGGATATTGCCTAAGGGAGGTACAATCTCAGGCTGCCTGGAGAGGGGGGCAGCCTTATGAACATGATAAGGAGTTAAGATTTTATTCTAAGTTCGATGTGAAGACGTTGCAAAAGTTTAAGCGGAGAAATGATTTACATTTTGAAAAGAGGATTCCGACTGGTGTTTGGAATATACCAGTATACAGTTGAGAGATAAAGGTAGCTTGAAATAGCTGTGGAAATGGACCAAGGGGAATAGATTCAGCATATATTTTAGAGTCAGAGCCAATAGCATGAAGACATGAGAAGAGAATTAAGATAATTCAGAGTATTTATAAAAATCCCTGTAATTTAAATATCTTTTTATGAGCATTTGCCTTACTAGACAAAAACTTCATCTCTTCATGGCAGAAAGGACAAAGGTTTTCTTTTTAAAATGTTTGGGTTGGCTTCAACATACAAACAAATGAAAAACCAAGCCTCTAAGAGAGTGAATAAGCTAATGCAAATTCTATTTTTCCTTAATTAAAATAATTACTTAATTTTCTTCCATGCTATCCTTAATCTCTGATATACCATATTTTAGGATCAGAAATATTTAAAAATATTGACCTTTTTTTAAAGAGTTGTTTGTAATTACTCTTTTCATTCCAGAATAATAAATTGTGTGCCCAGTCCAAGAAAGAAAGGCATATAACTATTAATTAGAGCAAAGCTAATTTAGAAATTATTGATATTAATAGGTTGCTGATGTGCAAATGCTTAGAAGTCCTTTACATCAGCAAACTAAATTGTTTGACATTTTTTAAAAGCTCAAAACAAATAAAGCAGAACAATAATCTAAATGTTACGGTAAGACACCAAGTGCCTTATTGTCGTTCTTTCACCATTGCATATGTCTCTGGTTACATAAATTTTATTTTTAAGTGTGTCCTCATATATGGGCATGAGCAAAATCCAATAAAGTACTATGACCTATTGCAGCAAGAAATATTTACTTTAGGCAGGACTGAAGGCACTTCTGTTCATCCAGGACACATCTACACACGTAGAACCTGGTATACAAAGACACTGACAGATATTTCCTTGGGAATTGATATCTTTGACCTAGTCTGACATATCATAGCCTCAGAAGACAAAGGTGAGAGGAGAAGAGGAAGAAACTAAAAAAATCTCCAAAATTGTCAGAATGCTATTATAATTTGCACATCAATCTTGTATTCAGGCGTGCTTTATATTTGTTGAGAAACAAAAGTTCTTCTGACATGAAGTTATCCTTTCCTGACTGTCATGAAAAACAATTACTTCTACTGATAACTTGAGAGCTAGAACTAAAAGTCTTTATCTGATGGATAGTTCCAGTGAGAGAGTCCAGAATGTGTAGTAATTGGGGTAATTATGGGAGAAATAGCCATCATTTATCTTCGGTTTCCTTCTCCTTTCCCTCTCACCCATTCCATCAACCATCCTACTCTTTAGGCTCTATGTGTCCTGATGTTCTATGTTCTACCATCTTGGTGTAACCAATTTTATAACAGTGGTTCAATTATTTTAAGACAGATGAATTGAGGAGTTATTCCTTTTCATATGACTTTGCCTGGCATGAAGGAATAATAACACATGGAGCCAGCTTTCCAGCATCAGATGTAATATAGCATGTGTGTGCCGACATCTAACCTTCCTTTTACCAGATATCATTCCTAACTTAAGCTTGCAAAAGTCACCCTATCATTCCATAATAGGTCAGCCATAATACTTGAAAGTTGCTAATACTGTATCAAATTTAACTTTTACTCTTGGAAGAAAATACACAGAAATCCTACATGGAGAGGCCTTCATAAATGAAGTATTATTCCATTTTCCTGAAGGGGATTTTCCATCTTTGCTTTGACTTCTTTGCTTTTTCTTATTGCCTTAAGTGCTATTGACAACCACACTGAATGATGGAAGATGAGTCTAGACACTGACCAGGTTATTTTGTGTAATGATGGACTCCGTGCTAAGTCCCAATAAGTTGTTCTCAGTCCTACTTAACTTCTCCATAGATTTTGAAACTGTTCACCGCTGATGACTCCTCAAGACTAACTTGTTTGTTGGTTTCCATGACATTTTCATTTATTCATTTATTAAAAATATTTATTACACACCTATTACATGCAAATCATCGATTAGTTGTTGGGGGATAAATAAGTGAACAAGGTAAGCCAGGTCCCTGTTTTCAAGAATCTTACTGTTTAGCAGGGGAGACCACAAGGAAGTAAGAAAATAATTTGATAATTAATTATTTGATTATTTTTTTTATAAATATCAGGAAGGAGAAGTACAGAGTTTTATAAGAACAAATAATAGATGACCTGACTGAGTTGAGTCTGTGGGGTCAATGAAGGCTTTCTTGATGGAGTAAGTAAATAAATGTTACTTGAACTTGCATTTTAAGGATAAGCCAAAATTAATCATTCCAAAAGTCAGGAGCTGCAATAGGAGTGGAGATGGAAGGTGGGGAAGAATATTCTAATTCTTCAATCTTTCTGACTGCTCTTCTCAGTCTATTGTAGTCTTCCCTTCCTTTGCTTATCCCTTAAATTTTATCTTTGACTCCAGCTCCTCTACTAATGACACCCCGATATACATTTTTGGCCAAGATCTTTCTTTTGAAGATCTAATAGCGTCTCCAAAAAGTCTTACAGAAGCTGCAAATTCAACATATCCAAACTGAACTCTGATGCCTTATATTTCCAAAATCTGCTTCTCCTTCTGTGTCTTGGAGGGGTTTGTCCCCAACCCCTGAAATCACTTGACGGGTGCCCAAGTCAGGGCCCAGAAATTTGACCTAGACCCTCCTCTCTCCATTGCCCTCAAAATTTAACCAATCACTATTTCCATTCTTCTCATTTTCTTACACCTGTCTTTACATTTAAATGTCTATTTTAGGCAGGGCGTGGTGGCTCATGCCTGTAATCCTAGCACTCTGAGAGGCCGAAGCAGAAGGATTGCTTGAGGTCGGGAGTTCGAGACCAGGCTGAGCAAGAACGAGACCCCGTCTCTACTAAAAATAGAAAGAAATGATCTGGAAAGCTAAAAATATATATAGAAAAAAATTAGCCAGGCATAGTGGCACATGCCTGTAGTCCCAGCTACTCGGGAGGCTGAGGCAGGAGGATCACTTGAGCCCAGGAGTTTGAGGTTTCTGTGAGCTAGGGTGACGCCATGGCACTCTAGCCCAGGCAACAGAGCGAGACTCTATCTCAATAAATAAATAAATAAATAAATAAATGTCTATTTTAACCCAAAGTTCTTGGTATCTAAGACATATATCATGAGGGAAAATCACTCTTTAAAGTCTTCATTTGTTTCCCAGATCTCTCTCCTGAGCTTTAAATGCTGCTTCCTGGCCATGGTCATTGGGATATTCCTTAGGCAGCTCTAACTGAATGTGTCTGATGCTGAATTCATGATCTACCCCCATCATATGTGCTTCCTGTCCTTGACTCCTTCCTCTCCTTTTTCCTCTATATTGACTTAATCGCACGATCCGAGGTATCTTCTCATGTGTCTCCTTCTCTTCATTCATTCACCACACCCTAACTCATGGCACTGCCTTCTGATCTCCATGACTCTGACGGCCTCCATGGGCTCTGTGTCACCTCCATTCTTGTCCCTCCAATTCCCTTGTTACATTCTGAAATCAGAGTGACATCTCTAAACTAAACCTTTTCAGTGCTTTTCTGTTATTCTGAGGAAAAGTTCAAACTCAGTAAAATGATTTATGAGCTCTTTCTGGCTGTGCTTACTTTTTGAAGTTCATTGCCATTTAAACCTACATTTTTGCCGTGCTGAGTTTACATCAGTTCCTCGTATGATTGGGATACCTCCTGGTCATCCAATGGGTATTTTTTCTGGGTCTGAAGTACTCTTGGCCTTTTCTTCATCTTGCTCACTCTTAATTATCCCTTCTGGCGTCAACTACGTTGTTTACTATGATTTGTCAAAGGTGGCCTGGTTTTTTGGTTCTTTTATCTTGGTTCTTTATCTGTGCCCTAATACCTCCCTTTACCCTACTTATTTCTCACTTGTTCCCTTGTCCTGCGCCCTCGAAAGTGAAAGCAGCATGAAAGAAAGGTTGGATCTTCCGTGTTCACCGTATCTCAAGTATTCTTGCCACTAGGTGATAATCAATACATATTTTTGAATTGATATTGAATAAATACAGTTGGAATTCAATCAATCACTATTGAATAAATTGATGACTTCTAAATCCATATCGCCATCTCATAGACATTTCCTCATGTCTATTCACATTTCCACCTGGATGGCCAGGAGGAGGCACGTTGACACATTACTTTCCTTTTTTGTATGTTTTTTTTTATTATTTTTTTTTTATTTCAGGATATTATGGGGGTACAAACATTTTGGCTACATGTTATGACTTTGCCTCACCCAAGCCAGGCTTAGAGGCATGCCCTTCCCCCATACAATGCTCACTGCATCCATTAGTTGTGAGTTTACCCACCCCCACCTCCCCATCCCCCAGTGAATATTACTACCATGTGATCAGTTAGTGCCAATTTGATGGCGAGTACATGTGGTGCTTATTCTTCCATTCTTACAATACCTCACTTCAGAGGATGGGCTCAAGCTCTATCCAGGATAATATAAGAGGTGCTAGATCATCATTGTTTTTTGTAATTGAGTAGTATTCCATTGTATACATATACCATATTTTATTAATCCACTCATGGATTGACGGGCACTTGGGTACGTTACTTTCTGCCACACAGCAGCCCTTCCTCCTCTCTTCTCTCTCTTCCTCAGATTAACTAAAACTATTGAGGTCATCTATTGTTTTTTTTACCACTAAAAAAATAAAGGCAAATCTCTTGGTATCTAAGGCATATTATGTGGAAAATATCATGTGTGAAGTTGAGCATTTCTTTATTTTTAATGAGTAACTTAAATCAGTGAATAATCATTGAAAGGAAATTTTTAGTCTGAGATTGTTTTTTTTCTTGCCTCTATCAACCATCCCAAGATGTCATTAGCAGTGTGCGATAGTGAAGATGATCCTTAGTAACTCTAAACCAAATATCAGTAAGTAACATAATTAAGTAAATTTTCTCCACAAAAGCATGTGATGCTTTTTAGAGTCAAATAGGATTGATTTTGGAGTTCCTGTAAGCTTTGATTATGCATGTAGTTATTGAAATCAGGTCTTTCAGAATGATGGGATTGAACTGACCCTAAATTATTAAAAATTAGAACAATAAAACAAATAGATCTTCCAGTGTTTTCCCCATAATATAGGAATAACAAAATGTGATCAGTCAAACCCGACTTTTTATATAAATCATATCGATCAGTGGTTAATTACACTCAGATGTCATAGCTTGACTTCTTGGGCATGCTCCTGAAGGGTCAGCTGTGTTTTGTGCACCTTTCATGTTTAGAGCAGCAAAAGTATTTCTTCTGCTCATGCTTTAGGGTAGCTAATTAAAAATTTAAATAGACTAAATTCAAATTTTAAAGGTGGGTAAGACTTGGAAGTATAAAATCCTTATGAAGCTAGGAAACTATATTCTAGAGAGATGACCCAAGGTCGCAGCTAATTAGAACAGAGTTGAGACTAGAACCCAGATCACTGTGTAGGAAGGATAACAGTGCAATCTCTTGGAATCTTACTAAGTAATATTTCCTAGTTGATGAAGAAATAAAAGAAGAATATTATTAATCTAATTTGTCTTTGAAATTAATGTTAAAAACCATTTGGGAAATTTAGCTCTTTAATATGTCCAACGTTTATTTTCTTTCTTACCTGATATGTACGCACATTCATTCTATATTTGTACTTCATAATTAATGAACATTGTTTGCCATACTTGCAGTGTAAATGAATCTGAGCCTTCTTTTGAAGCAACCAGAAGGTATTATTTCTATTTTAACCTGAGTTTACTAAGAATAACTTCCTTCCTCAGACTTTACTTTAATCTCTTACTCCTGGTTATTTCGTTCATGCTGATGATATACAGTTATTTATCCACATGTACTAGTGTATTTCCAATAGCAGTGGTTCTCAACCTTTGCAGGCTGCGAAAAGAATGAACTTTCCAAACAAAATGGCTCATTGTGTCAACTGTTTTCCTCTCAGTGAGTTACATGTGTCTCAATTTTGGCTGAAACTCAAATTGTCCTTAGTAAACTGGGTCTGGGGTTTCATAAAATAAAAATGTAAGAATTAATATATATGTTGACTGTGAGTTAAACAGTGGTGGAGTCTGCCTATAAAGTAAAGATGGAGAGTCAACTGCTTTATCTACTTAAAAGGAAAAAAAAAAAAGACTTAAATACCAGGGGGCAGGGGAGGCAGACATGTCAGAGATTGGGAACCGCTGTTCTACTGCACAATATGATTATCTAAGAGACTACTACCATACTATACGTTATCATGTCTTCTGACTCCTAAGACATAATGTTTCAGGAAGATCATTGAGCATTTCTAACTACTCTTTTTCTTAACCTTACTCTCTTTTAACCTTAATTCCTTAATTAGTACTTACAGATCATAAACTAACTGGAAGTCTGACCTACCCCTTTCTTACTCCAATCCCATCTTCTTATTTATCTTCAGCTCATATGTATTTTCCTAATTATTGCAAATTAAAATCTGATATATATATATATACATCTGATAGAATTTTCAAGCCAAAAGAAATAGAGGGGGGAAGAAGTTATCATTTTTAAAAAAATAAATTATTTCAATATGTTTTGAAATATGTATTTTTAAATGTGCAATTTCAATATTGAAAGATACTATTCTTTGTTTTGAAATATTTATATATCTAGTACCTTAAAATATGTTGATGTGATTAAGCCACAAACACATATTATAATTATAGTATCAGTTCATATCTTTTTTTAAGGTCTGCACATAAAATTCACAGTTTTTTAAAGTGCTTTTTATCTAAAGTAAAATATCTGTGGCTACTGGAGAGAGTGAATTATTAATCTTTTAATTATTTTTTAAATTATAGTCATTTTAGAAAAGAAAATTTTGATTAGTACTTTATACCTTAAAACATTTCTTTAGCAAAGTAAAATCAAATTTTACACATCATGTGACATTTTTATTACATTCTAATCCCTTTAATTTAGGTGACATATTTAATCAGTTCTTAATAAGGTTGGTGATCTTTAAAATTTTCTCTTTTAGAAGTTTTCCATTTCTGTGTTTGAGATATTTTATTAATTTTTGTTTCCCTTGGTTATGCTAAAATACACACAGCACAGCACCCTTGCATAATTCTGGTTTTTTTTTTTTTTTTCCATTTCTCAGTAGGAGCAGGTATTCTGTGGCTTATGCAGCTCAAAAGCCTTGGCTATTAAATGCTACAGTAGAAGAAAATATTACCTTTGGGAGTCCTTTCAACAAACAGAGGTAATTTTGAGCATATAAAGTTTAAAACTGAAATGGCAGCTATTTCTGATCTTTGTGTTTGGTCCATGGTTTCTGGAACCTTTACATGGGGGACTTCCTTTCTTCCCTGCTTGCCCCATTTTCATCCTTATCACCAAGGTCTTTGGAATAAATTCTCTGAAGACACACATCATTGGAAGTTTCAGCCCATCCTACACACTTGTTGAGAACAATTTGTACACCAAGACTGAAGAGCAGCAATTGAAGTGTGTGTGTGTGTGTGTGTGTGTGTGTGTGTCCGGGGCGATAGTGGGGATAGGATAGGAGGTGTTGTTTAGGTTATTGGTGAGCAGATAAAGAAGGAAAAAAATCCAAGTAAATTGCAGAAGGAAGGTTCACCATGGAAAGATAAAGAATGTAGGATCTGAGGAGGCTACTGACAGGACAGCTGGAATATGCCATCACCCAACCATCTTTTAAATACCACTGCCATATAGGGAAGTATGACCTTTCCTCAAGCCACTCTCAAAAGTGTGGGTCTTAGGACCCTAAGCTGGGTCTTGAAAGTTGAGGAGAATGAGGAAGGGAAAGGGAGGAGGAAAGTAATCTTCCTATAGCAGGAAGATTACTTGGGATGGTCAGTACCTGGGAGCAAACCAGACAGAAAGAGATTCAGAAGGCTGAGACAGGATAGTGGAGGGCCTAAAAGCCAATTGGATGTCACGAAGTGCATTCTGGGGAGGCATAGCAAGTTTTCGAAAGGGGAACAGCTAAGTAAATCTGAAAGTGAAATCTGACAAATAGATATGTCAAGGAGACATTTCAGAGTTAGTTGGAATAATTACCCAGAAATGCAGTATTTGTTGCCTGCACTTGGGAGTGACAGTAGAAATGTAAAAGACTGGATGGTTGAGAAAAAAAATTCTAAATTAAGAATGGACAAATATAAACAAGGAGAAGAAGAGGCAAGAATCAAGAATGATTTGAATATTTTCAGGCTAAGTGATTAAGAAAATGAAACCATGAATACTTTTCCCAGCACCTTCAATCCCCACGCTTTCCTGTACTTCCAATTCATCTGATTTCCAGTCTCAGCCCTAGATCAACTTGGGTGCTGTCGGTCCTCCCCATCTGTTTCCCCTCCCTTAAGCATGCGTGGTAGCATGCAAGAACGCCCACCCACACCTGTGCTTTAGCCATGATGAACCTCCTGTTGTCCCTCACATGCACCATGGATTTTGTCACCTTTAAGTTTTCTTTTTTTTTTTTTTTGAGACAGAGTCTCGCTCTGTTGCCAGGGCTAGAGTGAATGCCGTGGTGTCAGCCTAGCTCACAGCAACCTCAGACTCCTGGGCTCAAGCGATCCTTCTGCCTCAGCCTCCCGAGTAGCTGGGACTACAGGCATGCGCCACCATGCCCGGCTAATTTTTGTATATATATATATATATATATATATATATATTTTTTTTTTTTTTTTTTAGTTGGCCAGATAATTTCTTTCTATTTTTAGTAGAGACGGGGTCTCGCTCTTGCCCAGGCTGGTCTCTAACTCTTGACCTCAAGCGATCCACCTGCCTCGGCCTCCCAGAGTGCTAGGATTACAGGCGTGAGCCACCACGCCTGGCCTTTAAGTTTTCTTAAGCTTTCTTTGCCTCATTTTATTCCTGGAAAATTATTACTCACCTCTCCGAATACAGTTTAAGCATTGCATCCTCTGTAACTTCTTGGTGTACACAATCATGTCTTCCCCTGTATTTTAGGAGTGCTGTGTACTCACCTCCGCTATAGCACCTAACAAGGTCCGCTTTCATCATGTTTTTGTATCAGTCTTTGGTTTCACATGCTAGCTTTTTAAGAGTAGGAACCCAGATCTATATATCTTTGTATCTACAAATCTAGTGTCGAGGCTAGCATACAATAAGTTATTCAATAAATGTTTTATTTCAGCTTCCAAGACATTGAACCTGGAACTTGGTTTATGGGCTGCGTATTAATAGTGATCTAAAAATTCAAAATCATTTCTCCCAAAGGTACAAAGCTGTCACAGATGCCTGTTCTCTTCAGCCAGATATTGACTTATTACCATTTGGAGACCAAACTGAAATTGGAGAGAGGGTGAGCTATGTATAGTTTAATTAAGCAATGAGCAAAAATCTAGAAATGTCTTCTGATTGTTTTTAATCTGTAATGGAACACAACAAAATCTGAGAGCTTAGGAGTTGTATGTTGTCCCAGTGATAAGTTCCAGAAATGTGAGGACAGAGGCCTTGATGCTATGCTCCCTTAAGTATTTATTGAATAACCACCATATGCTTAACATGGTGCTAGCCACTCGAGAGTTCTTAAGGAAAGTAGAACATACTCTCTGGCTTCAACCAAATGTATTTTTGCTTACGTGGAACTTACTGTAATGGGTTTGGAAACTGTGATTGCTTCCAACAATTTTTTCCACTCTTTTCAACATCTATTTATTCTTATTAAAGTGTTCTTTATTGTTTGAGTAACCTGTTTTACACTGATGTCATACTATTCTGATCAGCTGAAAAATGTGTGCCTGTAATCTTTATAACAATAATGACTAAAAGTTTTTAATAAGTGTCAAGTACTGGGCAAAACCATTATATGCATTATCTCCTTTCATAATGAGCCTGTGCTACAGGTGTTATTGTTATCTGCATATTATGGCTGAGAAAACCAAGGCCAAGAGAGGGGCAGGGATTTGCCCAATCCCAGAGGTAGTGGTGTAGCCAGGATTATGCTGACTCTGTAGCTTTTGTTCTTAATGTCTATTCTTTATTGCTTCATAGTACAATGTTTAAGAGAATGAACTTAACTTCTGAGCCCCAGTTTCCACATGTGTAAAATGAAAACAATACCAACATATTGGCATTGCTATGAAGAATAAAAGAAGTAAGAAATGTAAAGCCACTTACACAAGCCTGGCATATACTAAGTTCTCAATTAATACTAGTTTTTAAAAAGTATATAATTAGTATAAATACATTATGAAAGCATACTGTTGTACTGTTTACCATAATTTGTAATATTAATTTTAAGGGGTATAGATGTTAAGTAAACTATAGACACAATCAGGAAACTAGAAAAAAACCTTAGCATTGCTTGCAGTCTTTCACACTCATCAAGTGTTCTGGTTAATAACGCTTTTGCACAGCAGGACTGTCTGTCAGAGTGGAAGGAGGATTAATAACATTTTAATGTTATCCATCAAAAGCTATTGTGATATAATCGGAGCACTGACCTTTAGACAGTTTTCACTTTTTCTTACCATTGTTTTCACAATTTAATTAATAAACTACTAGTAATGTAAGATTTTTCAAGAGACATTTCTATTTTAAAGGTAATTCATACTAACAGACCATTTACTAATGAAACAAATGGGTGTTTGTGGGTGCTTCCTCCCTAGGGAATCAACCTGAGTGGGGGCCAGAGGCAGAGAATCTGTGTGGCACGAGCTCTTTATCAAAACACCAACATCGTCTTCTTGGTAAGAGCATGGCCTTTGCTTTTATTTCTGTTTCATGTTTCCCTCTAGACAAATGAGTCATTAGAAAGACAAGTCAAGTAACTCAAAGATAGTTTAACTTGTGAAAGTGTAAAGTATATCAGGGAAACAAATCCTCACAATATAAATCAACAGATCAACGTATAGAGTTCATCTAGGGGATCCGGATTGGTACCCAAGAGACTGAGATGCTCTAAGTGGTTGCTTATCTGAATTTCTTAACCGGAAGATCATTAATAAGGGAGGGTGGATGGTGTTGGATCAACTAGACAGGATCATAGGTCTTCTCATTTATATCTGATGGCAAAGAAAGAAGGGCCAGAAAATACACCCTTGGTAGACCCCATTCCAATGATGTCCAATTCAGGCTGTGGTTAAGATTTGTCAGTGTGCTTCTGTAAACTATAGAAATCTCGGTCCTATTCTAGACCTACTAGCCATAATCTGGAAGGGTGGAGTCTAGAATCTTTAAAAAGCTCCATGGATGATTCTCATGATTATCGTGAATTAATAACTTAGTTCTATCTGTGGATCCACAAATAAACTTTGAGGATTGTGTTGATTATGATTTTGCTCTGTTTCGGTTCCTCCAGCAGAATGTAACCAAAATAACTTAGTTTACAGATAGACAATATATGTTAGAGACCAACAGAGTATGTAAATGCATCCTTTCCCTGCCTTCTCCTTCTGTGCAATTATTAACCATTTATACACCTGGCTCCCAGACCTCTTTTAGAGTCTCCGCTCCATCTAATCTCTAGAACCTCTTCAAAAAGTAAGTTGGTTTTGGAGTTTCCCAGTGAATTTGGATCTGTTGTTGGGGAATGTAGCAGAATTTGGACATACTGGGCATTCATTTCAGGTTGATCTCCCCAAGGATAACTTGTCTCCAGACTTTTCCAAAATAACACCATAAAAGGTGTTATTAGCAGGATCTAAGAGTAACCCATGTAATTGTCCATTATTTTTATAATGAATAGACCCACAACTAGAAATGACTTCTTGAACCTTGGGATCAATTAATGACTGAACCACCTGAAGAATTGACTCAGAAATCTGAAAGGGACCAAGGTCCCCTGGCTGTGACTTTCTACTCTACTTCATTTCACTGCCTGCAGTTTAACGACCCTGACTTGAAGAATCATGGAATTCAAGGAAGTCACAGGGTTAATTTGATGTGAATTTCCACCCGTTCGTTACAGGATTACTTTTAGCATCATCTCTAATAGCTTCTTGATGACTTTCTCGGAAGACACATTGCCTACCTTTAAGGCACCCTTTCCCTGGTTGGGCAGTATATGAGCGTCCTATTGCTGCTATAACAAATTACCATAATAGGTGTCTTAAATAATATAGATCTATTATCTTACAGTTCTTTAGGAGTTCAGCAAAGTGTTAGCAGGGCTGTGTTCCCATCCGGATGCTCTAGGGCAGAATCCATTTCCTGCCTTTCCACCTCTATAGCTGCCCACGTTCCTCGGCTCACGGCTGCCTTCCTCATCTTCAAAGCCAGCAACCTTACATCTCTGTGACCACTTTTACATAGTGACGTCTTCCTCTCTTCACAGCCAGGAAAGAAACCTTTCTGCTTTTAAGGATTCATATAATTAGTTTGGGCCCATCTGGATAATCTCCCCATGTGAGGGTCTTTAATCTTAATTACATCCACAACGTCCCACTTACCGTGTAAGGTGACATAGTCACAGGTTCTGGGAATCAGGACCTGGGTATTTTGGGGGTTATTATTCCACCTACCACAGATAGCTCTTATTATTGGAAAGTTACTATGTGACTGAAATCTGCTTCTGTGTATTTTCCATTCAATGGCTCTCATTCTGCTTCTGCAACAACATATATATTACTTTTATGCAGCTATAGATCAGTATTCTAATATTATTGTCATAACTTGCCTTAGTTCTCTAAGCAAGCATAGTGTTTTCAATTCTTCCACACATGACATAATTTTTATAACTTTTCTTAATCCTGGATGTAATAGTGTGTGTCAGATTCCCTTTGAAAAATCATGTGCTAGATGCACTATGATCAACTCAGATAACTTTAAAACTACTGGATTTTATGATCTAAATCTTATACTTCATTGCAACCTAAAATTTAAATACACTCTAGCAGCAATGGAATGCTGTTAATGTGTTTTAATAATACTTCAAAAACGATAATATCTTACACATCCATTGTTTAAAAATTCACAAAGCACTCTGAACCACGGAGTTATCCTATTTGATTCTCATGACAGTGCTGTGAGGGTGGGTGGTACCCTCATGTTAAATGAGGAAACTTGTGCATGGAGAGGCCAAGTGCCTCACCCAAGGACTAATGATTAGTGAGTGATAGAGTGTGGGCTAGAGCTGCATGTCTTTGAGCATTGTGTTTTTGACCAGCTAAGATTCTCTGGTATTCCTGAAATTATTGCTGTATTATCGTTTTCTCTCCTTTCCTTTCACCTTTTCTTCTTCACTCACTCATTTCCTTCCTTCCTTCTTTCCTTCCTCTCTCCCTCCCTCCCACCTCTCCATTTATTAATATTTAGTGAACTTCCCCAGTCCCATCTTCTGGGCTGGGTAGTGGAAACAAAGGGAAAAAAAGGCATTATTCCTATCTTTAAGAATCTTACTTGTACACATATTACTTAAATGGTTTTACATTTTGCTCTAAATAAACTTTATAATGTTAGCCTTAACACTATATCAAAGTCAAATGAAAATATCTTAATTGTGAGTCAAAAATATTAGTTATTTTTGAAACTTTATGGCATCTGCTCTGTGTATAAATGCATGTACTAATAAGTTATTTACAAAAAGAAACATACAAAGAATATACTACTTAAATACATGCATTGAATATAGTAGAGAATATGTTAATGAAGACTATATATATATATATTTATATTTTTTTAAGTAAATCGTATATTCGTGAAAATGAAGAACTGATCATTCATTGAATTGGCCATCCAATGAATTGTCTTGCTTCTTTAAATGTGATATTTTCCCAAAATGTTAATATACAAAGTGAATCTTGAGACATGATTCTCAATTTATCAAATCCAAGTTTTTATTAAGTGGTATAAATGGCTACATTTGACTAAAACATCAAGATACCCTACAAGGAAGCCATGATGTATAAATGATAGCAGCCATTATTAATAGCTGTCTATGACCAAGGCAGGTTTCTGAGTACTTCAGACACAGTGGCCCACTTAATTCTCATAATAACCCTTTAGGTTTGGCATTGTTGTTATTACTATTATTGTTGCTATTGTTATTACTGCTATTTACCAATGAAGATACTGAGGCTTTAGGGGATAACTTATCCAAGGTCACACAGACAGTAAGAGGGAAGCAGGAAGACAAAGCCAGCTGGCCTGATTCCATAGCTCGTGTTCTTAACTGCCACATTCTTCCTGGTTACTAAGAGATTCCTGGAAGATGCTAAACGCTCACTGTGATGCATTAAAGAAGTATGCACAATGTTAATCCATCACAGCTCTATTTATAAGAAAATAATACTTTTGAAGTGATTTACATAGACTTTTATTGCATTGTTTTATTGGATCTTTGCAGCAATCTGATGTGCTTTCTGATAAGTCTCCTTATTATCCTCTTTTTACAAAGGAAGTGACTGATTTTGAAACTTTACCCAGTGTCAGAGAGTGGTTGTAACTATAATTTGAGTCTCTTAATTTAGAGATAATGGACTTTCCATTATGCCTTACTATCTTATAACATGTAAAGTCAGAATTTTATGGAAAGCCAAATGGGCTTATTATAAAAACTCACTTCCAATTCATGTCTTAGTTTTGCTGTGAAAAGTTCTCAGAAAGAATTATTTGAGATAGTTTGGTCTGTATCACAAAGGATGCTTAGGATTTATTAGAACCAGAGGAGAAGGATGTTTCAAAAGCAATTGGGTCCCCCTGTAATGACTTCCGGATTTTCTAAAACCAATGATTTACTTACTGTTAGCTAAATCTTGATCATTACATTCTTGCTGCGCTATTGGAAATGGAAATAGAGACACTTTTTCAATGTAATCCTGATATTTTTCGATTGCTGTGGAAACATTGCTTTTTCTCATATCACTTATAGATACAGAGGCTTTCATTTTTAAGTAATTCTGAAGTTCCATCATCACTTCTATATTAAAAGAAATTTCATGTATTAGTGGTAGAATTTTCTATCACTTATGCAAAATCTAAAAATTAGAAAACTCAGAAAAAAAGTATTTTGTTCTTGTTATTAAAAAGAGCTAAATGACAAATAAGGAGCTGGTGTCTGTGATGATTCAAAAAAGCAACTCTGTGAGCAGGAGAAAGCCAATTCAATTTCCCATACATACTACTTCCTGGAACATTTCAGAAATAATTGGTGTGCATTAAGATGATCCAGAGGGTCTGAAAGATTTTGAAATATTTCCCACATCGCCCAGAGAAATTAATTTCAAGACAATCATGATAATTGTTAGTAAGTTCATTTTGTTTCATTGTCATGTTTTAAATACAGAGAGTAAGAGATATGTTATACCTGTATATATATATATGTGCATGTATGTGTATATGTATATGTTTATAATGGCAATTACTTTGTCAATTATTACATTATCCAAAATATCCCATTATTTAAATAAATAAAATAACTGGAAGTGTGTCGTGTTGTAAAATGTACTTCTAGAAAAGCCATTTGAGGACAATTATGTCACTTATTTATTCACAACCATGATAATCAGTTATACTGATTTTTAAAAGCCTATTACAATTCTGAATCACCGTTTATCTAAATGTTTTGTTAATATTTCTTTTTCATAAGGCTTCTCCTAAATCCTTTAATAAAGCCATATTGCTTAGAGTTTCTATCTATGCAGGCAGATTGATGGAGAGTTGAAAAATTATTGAGCTAATCATATCACTGTCTATAATGACCACACACATAAATTTAACTTCCAAACATCAATTTTATCTCAGTAGAAATTGCTTTTATTTTTCATTATCCAGATAACTAACAAATGCAATTTATCTGTATAGGGACTATGATTGTACTCAACTGTTCAGAAAATTTTGCTGAATTATAATTTCTAAATATCTCAATATGCAGCCTATGTGTAGTAGGATGAGAAACCAGCTACTTCTTTCTTGGGCCCCTAAGATAAAGTAGAAATTTGTTTGCATATTACATATATGGAGAAAGAACAGAGAAAGAAGGGTAATGAAGAAGACATTCATAAACTTTTTTGCCCACTGTTCTGTTCCTTCTTCCTAATTCCTTACCAGGAACTGCGACCATTTTTTATTGCTTTGTCCCTTCAGTGCTCCCTCAGTTTCTTCCCTTCATTTCCTGTGGTCACTGCTGTTTCTAAGAGGTGATTGCATAGCTACTGCAGTATCCTCCCTACAGGTTACTTTGCTTTCCGATTCATAGTTTTGAGGAAACAGTCTAGTTTTCTCCACTAGTTTCTAGTTTTCTTCTTTTAAATATACAAAAAATGTGGAACATGTAATTTGATGCTCTATTTAACATTATAGGAATAAATATATATAAAAATCATTTATAGTAATGTCATCATGAAAAAGTCAATGAATATAGTTTCCTAAATTATTCTCTAAGTATCTTAATCATTTGGTGCATGAAAACTTTCTTTCTTCCCAAGACACTTGGCATTTGGTAAGTGTTAGGCATGTTATTCTTATACCTAATAATAATAGTAGCTAGTGTCTCTTTTGTATCTAATACTTACTATACTAAGCAATTTATACGTATTATCTCATTTAATGCAGAGACCATCCCCATTAAGTAAGTCCTGTTGTGATCCAATTAACATTTTCAATGCCTATTTTTGTTACCTAGAATTCAGCTACTCCAATTATCTTTTCATTCTTTGCTTTGGTCTGTTGTTATAGGTTGCTAATGAATGTTGGTTTTTGAACTTGAATATTTTATAAGAATTCAAACAACTTTGAATATTGTTATTTACTTTTTAAAAAATTATACAGTCTTTTTTTTTTATAAATTGCATGTGGGGGATAATTTGTCCTTAGTTATTTGTGTCTCTGCTTTCTAGAGGAATTAAGCTACGTAAAGGGTATAGAAAGTGTCCATCTTTCCTTCATTTTACTGATTGCAGGATGATCCATTCTCTGCCCTGGACATTCATTTGAGTGATCACTTAATGCAGGAAGGGATTTTGAAATTTCTCCAAGATGACAAAAGGACACTCGTTCTTGTGACTCACAAATTACAGTATCTGACACATGCTGACTGGGTAAGAGTTTAAAGAGAGTTTTGTTAATTTTATATTATAGTCATATGAATAGAGACATTAAGAAATTCTTTTTCAACATGGTATAAAAAGAAAAAATAAGAGGAAGAAATTCTTTCTGAAATAAAGGTAATTCGTTTGGCAATTTAGGCTTTTTGTCACATTTCTATTAATATCTGCTTTCCTTAGATTATAGCTATGAAAGATGGAAGTGTACTAAGAGAAGGGACTTTGAAGGACATTCAAACCAAAGACGTTGAGCTTTATGAACACTGGAAAACACTTATGAATCGGCAAGATCAAGAATTAGAAAAGGTAATTGCTTATAGTTCAGAGGAGTTCAGAGTCCAGCTCAGAAATGTACTGTGTAATTACTGAGTGCTTTTAAAGAAGTATTACTATTTAACGCTTGATAACATAATAGTCCTTGTTTGAAATCCAGAGTAATTATATCTTTATACATTATTGATGAACAGGTTACTTAGAACCTATAAAATTCCTATGCTATCTTTTAGATGAAGTGCTGTCAGGTTATTAGAGGATTTTTATTTGAATCATATCGCAATTATACGTATGTTTAAAACCTAGACAGACTAACTACTGAAGCATGACATTTCTTTATTTCGTCTTATTTTTACTTGTTTGTATCTTATTTTTCTCATCTGTAATATGAGAATATTTTCACTCACCATCTACAAAGAGGGGGTCATGGGCAAGTCAAAAGCCAAAATGACTTTGAAAGAAGGAAGAACTGTGAGCGGTGAGCAAAGTTGCAAGGCATGTCTAGGATATGGTTGGGGGGGGGGGTGAAGAGAGATGATCAGAAGGAAATAAAAATAAAATTTTGCATTTTCATAGTTTTTTCAGGTCCACAAAGCCTTTTTTTTTTTTTTACATGATCTATTTTAGTTCTCTCAAAACTCTTGAGAAATAAGCAAAGAAAATATTATCTTACTTTTACAGATAAAAAAAAACTGAGGCTAGGAGAGGTTAAGTAACTTACTTAAAGTTGTACTGTATATATAGTAAGTGATACCAGTGGGATTTAAACCCAGGGGCATAATCAATGTAATTCCAATATAATGCTATGGATGATGTAAGTATAACATTGAATGAGGTGATAACAGAGTCGGAAACCGGATTAAGTGCAATAAAAGGGGAACAACTTGTAGTTGAAAGGTGAAATTATAAATTAAATTTGCAAATTTTTAAAATGTTTTGCTCTTGAGTTGGAAGTAGGAAGCGTCCAGAATTTGGTATTCCTGGCCAGGAATGAGCATTATAAAATAAAATATTTATGTCAGCAAATTTCTAAAAAATGTCAGGAAATTAAAATATATTATTTTAGAAGGGGACAAAAGGTTCTGTTTCCATAGTAAAGGGGAGATTAAAAAGTCAGTCAAATTCTGTGATTTCTCTATCTACTGCAGATTTGCTGAAGATCTCAAAAGCAAACCACATAAGGAAGGAAAGATATATGTAAAAATCTAGGAGTAGAATAGGACAAATCACAGAACCATTGAAATGAGGATATTTGGCAAAACAAAACAAACAAACAAAAAACCCCCAAAACATTACAAGGTATAGTCAACAAGTGCCCACTTAGGAATTGCACTGTGGGAAGCTTGATTATAAACGTACTGGGGATAGCTCCAAATGACATTTTTTTTCAGTGATCTGAATGCCAGGGACAAAAGAATATGACGTAAGCTTAAGGAGTGGGACAATTTATGGTTTACTTTGGAAAGGAGATCTGGAAAAAAATGAGAACTGTTGGCTGGATATTATAGTATTACTGCTAAGCAAGCCAGGAAGAAAGTCCATTAAGTTGTATTTAGAAATGAAGTGATCACTTGAGATAGCATAGCTCTATAATTAAAGACACATTACAGGGTTATATATCAACCGAGGGAGGTAGGGAGCATGTTAGGTTCTGTACAGGGAAATCCAGTTGTGAGGAGGAATGGTGGCCAGTAGAAGCCGGAACGAATCAAGCACCTGCCCAGAAACCTCATGTGGGAAGGGAAGAGATCACTGCCACGTTGCAAAGGACAGGCACCTGAATTCATCTGGAGCCAGAGAGAATCACACTGCAGAGAATAAGACCACTAGAATACTTTGGAGAAGTTTCTGTACAAACAGCTCTCTGTTTAGTCTGTTACATGACAGGACGAGGTGTTTACCTATCAGCCAGGGCCAATTTTGCCCCCTAGAGGACATTTGGCAACATCTGGAGACATTTTGCTTTGTCACAACTGGGGCAGGGGGATGCTGTTAGCACCTAGTGGGTAGAAGATTGGGATGCTACTCAGCGTTCTGCAGTGCACGGGGCAGACCCCGCAGCAAGCTGTTCAGTTGAAATGTCAGTGCCAAGGTTGAGAAAGCCTGGTCTAAAGCCAGAGCAGATCAAGCAAGTGGAGAAGGAAGATGAAACCAAAGGACACACGAAACCTCCTAGTTCAGGGCTTTAGAAAGGACTGGCAGTTTAAGCATCAAGGGGCAGACAGATGGGAAAGAGTATGCTAAAATGTTAGTAAGGAAAACTACAGAGAAGGAGGAGGAGACATTTTTAACTGACTTAAATGTTATTAAAAATTCTAGTTTGGATGGCATCAACCATTATCTCCATATTGTTATAAGCACTAGTATCATTTGACGCTCCCCACTTCCCTGTCCCTGTCTTCACGTTGGCCTGGCCCACTGAATATTTGTTGGATAAATGAAACTAAGTTTGTATTTACTTAATCCAAACATCAACACAATTTAAAATATTTAACCTATAGTGAGCTTAATATGAGCATTTATGCTTAAGAAAAATTGCTTTAAAGGTTGTTTTCTGTTTGTTTTTTAAGTCTCTGAGATGTTCAATCTTTTGCTTACACAGCATGGGAAGTTGAATCAAAGCTAAATCTACTTTCAGTGTGCAGGTTTATTTTATTCTGTTACATGATACACAAAGGGCAGGGATGCTTTTTAATTTTGTGTTTTATGTAGCCTCATTTACAATTGTTGGTTTTCATATCTTTAGGCAAAATTAAAGTCTGATGTCAAATTGCCTCTGTAAAAATGATATTCAGGAGACATTTTTGTTTTTACTCTTTTTAATCAAGAATCTGGAAATAATAAAGCCCCCTAGAGTAGCAAGTTTCCTAAATCATACATGTTGTATGAGGTCCAAACAAGAAAAACCAAGGTCACTACCTAGGGACCGACCACCAAAGGTTTATTGGTTTATTGATGTAACCATCAAACTGTGTGAGTTTTTTTTCCTTTGTACTGGCGTATACAAGAAGCCTCCAATTTACTGTAGATTCCAAATGTTTGTGGGTCAGTTGTTTGAAACTCAGAATGCATTGCCCCACAGAAATTGGGGGGTGGTTAATTTTCCAGACTGATCTGCAGAGCCTGATTTAACCTGCAGTGTAATCGAACTGATATTACTACTCTAGTCCTGAGGTTGGGGGAGCTGGGGTGTTGGAAGCCAGGGCATGGAGAAAACAAAATGCTTCTCCCTTTCTTGGGCACAGGACAGCTCTCCAGCAACCCCCAAAAATTTGCAAAGTTTGTTTCTGGGCACCTCTCCCTTTTCTTTCTGCATATTTCTTCTCAACTGTTAGGCACCTAAATACCCTCACGGCCTATTTATTTCAAAAGTGCGTACATTCCTTCAGATCCTATTGAAGTCCCTTTCGTGCACCTCCCTCAATGAGATGCTAACGAAGCTCATTCTGATTTAATAATTCATAATAGTGGATGGTGGATAGCAGTCTAACCAACCTAGAACTATGTACATTTTTAACATTTATTAACATGAATGAATCCTTCGTCAGAAAAACTCCAGGGAATGTCTTAAAGTGATGTACAAATAAAACAAGCAGCAGATGGAACTATGTGTTAGGGTTCAAGGATCTATCTCTCTGCTCCTGGGCCCCGCTCCGTCTCCCTGTCACTGCTTTTCCTGGCCTCATACTGCCCTGTGCCTCTGAGCGCCACGATACTTCCTACAGATCTAAGTCATTGCCCCCACAACCGCTCCCGAGACAAGAGTTGTGGATCTCTAGAGCGAGCAGAGAGCCCTTGAGACTGGTAAAGGTAACTAACCATTGGTACCCGTGGGTCATTCACGGGTAAGTCAAAGCCTTCTTATGGCCGTGAGCCCCCTGAATGACAGCGTCGTGTCTACTGTAGGACATGGAAGCCGACCAGACAACTTTAGAGAGGAAAACTCTCCGAAGGGCCATGTATTCAAGAGAGGCCAAAGCCCAAATGGAGGATGAAGACGAAGGTAGATCTTTCTTGTCTCTGAACTATTCAGATGAGGTAATAGGATGCGAGGGTTTTACCGTGGCAATTGATGCGTGAGAGTCTCTGTGAGGAATAAGAAGCCACTTTGTAGGGGGGAAAGGAAAAGTCAAATACGTGACACTGAAAATGTAAAGAATAAGAGTCCAGGGAAAGTGTGTGTGATCCGTCAGTTGGTGTCTTGAGGGGCTCCCCACGGTGAGTCTCACTCTTTTGTGCTGTGTGTGTGAGAAAACGGAAAGACAGTGGATTTAGAACAATAGATCTAGATCCTTGTTCAAAAAAAAAAATTGGAAAGGTCCAGTATAAGTTGAAGAAAATTTCAGTCCTTTGGAAATAAACAATAAATGGGAAATATGGGAAAGAGAGTGTTTTGAAATATCTGATTGATCTATTCAGTAAGTCCTCCTGAGGTTTTCATGACAATGTACCAATGAAGGATAAAAAAAATAGAAAGCCATTTGTTATATTTCAATTTTCTGGGTATAATAAGGTATCCTGGGGGGAAAAAAAAAGATTGACTGGAAATTTGAAGAATGAGATGAAATAATTACATTGCTTTGACATTTGTGGCCAAGAACCACCTCTTAAGTCCCTAGAGTAAATGCGTGATACTTTGTTTTTCCTATGTAGTTTTTACTTAAGACTACAGTTCTACAAAACAAATAAAAAACAGAGAATATTATAATTTCAAGCCAAGTAGTACCAAAATGTGCTATTTAGTGTTTCAACAAATCCTTATTCTGTGAATGAATGAATGAATAAATGAAGCACAAATTTTGCATTTCAGTTTCTATGATTAAAAATGTTCTTAAGGAATTTTAGGTGCTGTAGACATCAGCTTCTAGAATTCTAAACCAATTACTTCTAATGCACTCTAAAAAATGGAGTTGTGCCTGATTACTCTCTCCAGTGTTCCAGTGAAAAATATATCCCTGGGGATGGTGAGGCTGCCCCTGGCTGGCTGTGTTAATCCATTTTCTAAGGTATAAAATAAAATAATAATACTTTCCTTACAGAGTAAATGAAGTAATGTATGTGAAAGACCCAATTACAGTGCATATTACCCACTAGGGTACTGCTCCAGGTCCTATCAGTATGTCTGTTCAAGCCACCAGGAGGGGAAGAAAAGAACAGAGGACAATTCCTTTCCCTTAAGGGACTTGGAGTCACATGTGTTGTTTCTACTTACTATGGCTAGGTCATTACTTGGACAGAATAGGTACAGGGAAAATGAAGAAATGTTGTCTTTAGCTGGGGAGCTGAAATTTCAATTAATGTAGAAGCAAAGAATGGACATCGGGGAGACAGCTAGCAGTGTGCAACTGTATCCCTTTGGTCATGCAAATTTCCATTCCTGTCCTTCTCACACAGGAAACGCACCCCTGCCAAAGGGGAGAGAATCTGAGACTGGTCATTTACTGCAGCCAGTTCAAATATCAAAATCCTTGGCGATGCTTATCATATTCATATTTGAATCTCTGTGATCTGATAACCTATAAACTAGAGAGACATTATCTGTCCTTCCCACCCACAACCTGATAAGTACACGGTAGTGAGGTATATACAGGATAACGTTAATGAAAACTGCCTTGGGAAAAGGAAAGCAAACAGGCAGCAGTCACTGGACCATACAAATGATCTGATTTTGCTGGTGGGGAAATGCAAAAATTCCCTGCCCTAGCAGTGGAGTACCTTCTGAGGATAGCCCATCTCAGAATTTCCAAGTGGTTTAAACATCTGAGAGGAATTCCCTGCCTGTTGTCCTCTGTGGCCCCTGACTTTGCCCTCTAGAAGGCTCCTCCTTGCCCACCCCCCTGCATGACTGCGTCTAAAATAGGCCCCAGAGAGCATGGGGTATACCCTTCCTGTGCTGTGCACAGGTTTTAGAGCCTATTTCCTCTTGCTGTGGTTTGATATATTCAGACATTTACAGGTAAAAAATAATTATAGATGTTTATAGTCCAGGAATGTGGTTTTATTGGCAACACAATTCCTTCAATAACTTACTAAGCTTCTAGCCTACACTTCCAAGTCAATTTGATGTGCAGAAAAGCAGCAAATAATCTCATTCAGACATAGTTCTATGTTTATTTTGTCATTCACCATTCATTCATTCATTCATTTCCCACGTGTTTTCAAAAAGAAATGAGGTTTGTCCTGCTAAAAGCATTTAAAATTTCCAAAAGTAAAACGTACATACTTTTTTGTGGGACAACAAAAATTCTATCTATCTGGTGCCCATCTGAAGCCTAAATAAGTTTTTTTTTTTTAATATTTAGAGGAAGAAGAGGAGGAAGATGAGGATGATAACATGTCCACTGTAATGAGGCTTAGGACTAAAATGCCATGGAAAACCTGTTGGCGGTACCTCACTTCTGGAGGATTCATCTTGCTCCTCCTGATGCTTTTCTCTAAGCTTTTGAAGCATTCAGTCATCGTAGGTATAGACTATTGGCTGGCCACATGGACGTCAGAGTACAGTATAAACAGTACTGGAAAAACTGATCAGGTACAATGGTTATGTCTGTTTTTAAATCTTCAAGGAAATATTGAGATTAACAGTGATACCGTCTCATCTAGTTAGGAAATGATAGCCCAGATGTCATAGGACTTCTGTGATGATTCAATAAGTTAATAATTACAATAGGACCTAAATTAGAATAAATCATCAAAAAGGTGAAAAATGGAATCTGCTATTTTTACTTTTATCTTTAAAAGCTTATCATAAAAAACATTTAAAGATAATGTTTGGATTTGTATTCAAGAGAGTTATGTGCATATGTTTTAGATATATGTTTATATATGTTATACACATCCAAACTTTTTTTTTTTTCATCGTTCTGATGGTATTTGATTTTAACTACCTGTATTAGTGTATTACTAATACACTAATCTCAGGTCATTCTGAGATTAGGGATGGGAAGAATGAGCTCTACAATGGAAAGCCAAGAATATGCCCCAGACCTGAAAACAAACTCTGTATCTTCATCTGCTCTTAGGCAAACCTTAAAAGAGTGAAGGGAGCAAGTAGGGCTTGGGATTGTGTTAGGAATACTGCCCTGAGCCTCCAAGAGCTACACTCCTTCAACTGCCTAAACGTATAAAAATCATGAAGTCAACAATTTTGTCTGACTTTGACGTTTGGTTTTCCAGTAAGAAAAAAGCTCAACTGGTAATTTCCTATGCACTTATTGTGTTGGTTGCTTTTTAGACCTACTATGTGGCTGGATTTAGCATCCTTTGTGGAGCAGGTATTTTCCTTTGCCTGGTTACATCTCTCACTGTAGAATGGATGGGTCTCACAGCTGCCAAAAATCTTCACCACAATCTTCTCAATAAGATAATTCTTGGACCAATAAGGTAAAAATGTAGTTATTTCTCATTCCCACACACAAAATCATTAAAACATGCATTTTAAAATTAAAGTGAAATGGGAAAGTTTAAAGAATTTCTTTAGTCCTTGAGCAAATGAACAGGGTTCTTCTCAATTTCATCACTCTAAGAATGCCCATTAGCCATGTTCAAGTTCCAGGTAATTTAGCATTTTTATGCACTTCAATCTGTTTATTTCCTAGGTTCTTTGATACTACACCCCTAGGACTAATTCTCAATCGCTTTTCAGCTGATACTAATATCATTGATCAGGTGAGTGCCTGAGTTACTTCGAAGTTCTAAAATAAATTTCTTCATGTAAAACTAAGGATTTTGAGATAAAGTGTGATTCCTATTAATAATAGAGTATTGCTAAAATTTAAATGAAGGCCTATTTGCATTCAGATCAATATTATACATTCAAATGATTTCTAGGATAAAATATTAAGGGAAAACCTTAATACAAACTAATTTGTTTATGTAAAAGAGAATACTTAGAGAATAAGCATGAAATAGTAAACAATGATCTAACGTTTAAAAATTTTCACTATAGAAAGGAATAATTTTGATCAATGTTGTATCGCCATTCATAATATGAAGTTCTTAAAAGTTTAGTGTTCACACAGAGTGTCTCTCAGAAGTGAAGGATGGAATACCAAACTGTCTTAGATGCCCTTTACTTTCATTAGATTGGTTCTTGAAGCTTTAGATGATATGATATTTTAGGGAGTATTCTAAGAATGGCCAGTTTAGCCTAAGTTCTCTAGAAGTTTATCCTGAAATTAAAGATATCAAACTATTAAATTGGATCACACCAAGAGCAGAACCCTTAGGATGATTGAGAAAGGAATTCATCAAATTTGGCCCTTGCCTCTTCTGACTTTCCACCTAAATTACCCCTAGTTTAGAAAACAAATGTTTGATACATGCAGCTGACTAAAAAGTATGCTGAGAAATTTTGATGGTTTCACAGCATTAGTGTTGAATTACATTGCACCTAAAACACTTCATAAAGAATACATACTGAAAAAGAATAGATGAAACAGTCATTATTTAGAAGATGATATGATTGCTACCTAGAGAATTCAGAATAGTTACTAAAATAAAGAACCAATTAGAAAATTCAGCAGAGCATCTGCATAAGATATATCATATGAAAATTGGCAACTTTCTCTGCACCAGTTAAAAATTTAGTGAAAAATAAGTTCCATTCATAATAACAACTATACAAACAGAAATAAAGGCAATATGAAGAAAAGATATCCAATAATCCCAGAAGTCATAAAAATCCTGTGTATACATAGAATTTCCCTATCAGATATTCAAAGATTACTACCAAGTTAAAGCACTCTGTTGATCACAGAAGACAAGTAGATCAAAAGAACAGAACGAAGAAATTCAAAAACATCAGCATATGTAGAGATTTAACATAGGATAAATGTAGCATCTTAGTAAGAAAAGGATTATTTTTTTAATAAATGATATTGGGATAATTAGTTATCCATAAAATACAAAACAAATGCATATAGAATAAAAACATAAAGTTATAAAATAAAATGTAAGAGAGTAGTTTTATTATCTTGGTGTGAAAAAGGTTTTTTAAATAAGACCCAGAACTCAGAAACAATAACCAAAAAGGCCAATAGAAATGACTATAAAAAACTTTAAACTTTTATTGAGCTAAAATACCAAAGACAAACTTAAATATAATAGGTAAACTAGGACAAAAACTTGCAAAAACTGTATAAGAAAGAAAATAAACATCATAGTATACAAAGAGCATCTACCAATCAATAAGGAAAAGATAAACAATCCAATCAAAAATACTCAAATGACAAGCAACTACAGAAAATTAATTTAAATGTCTTACAGGAGAGAAATAGCTAAATAAGCTTTTTAATATCATGCAACCATTAAAAAGAAATAGATTTGAATGCACTGACATGAGAAGGTTTATAGTCTATCTTGTTCAGTAAAATAAAACAAGCACATGAACAAAGATTTATAGTGTAGTATTGTTTACATAAATACTCAAGTAGGTAGATAGATAACTAATCAATGATATGTATATAGATAAATAGATACATAGATATACTAAACTTCGGGAATTAAGTGAAGAATTACTTACAATTAACATGTTTATGTACTATTTAATACTTTTGTAACTAATCATATAACTTATCATTAATATAAAATAAATATTTTTGATTCATTGTAACCAGTGTTTCATTTGAGCTAAAACATATTTTTCTTTCAAACTACCTTAATAGCACATCCCTCCAACTTTGGAATCTTTAACTCGCTCAACACTGCTCTGCCTGTCTGCCATCGGGATGATTTCTTTTGCTACTCCTATGTTCCTGGTTGCTCTTTTGCCCCTTGGGGTTGCCTTTTATTTTATCCAGAAATACTTCCGAGTTGCCTCTAAGTAAGTAAAACAGCATTCCATTCTTTTTCAAAAGCTTATTGCAGTCAGCCCTCTGTATTAGTGGGTTCTACATTTATGGATTCAATCAACCGCAGATCGAAAATATTTGAAAAAAAAAAATGCCACAAAGTTCCAAAAAGCAAAACTTGAATTTGTCATATGCCAAGTGCTACAGTGAATCCACACTAATGAAACGACGTGTAGGTGTTGTATAAGGTATTATAAGTAACCTAGACATGATTTAACGTGGATGGGAGGATTATGTAGGTTATATGCAAATACCATGCTATTTTACCCAAGGGACTTGAGCATCCACAGGAGATCCTGGAACCAATCCCCTATGGGGACAACTGTATTTTATTTACTGTGTTTTTTAAGATACGGTATGGAGTTTAGAAATGCAACCTATTTTTAACATGATGAAACCTACCCTTACATTATGTTTCACTTGAAGATCTATTAGAATTATTTCTGTAATTGGTTGTCTGGACCTTACATAACCCTGGGCTTCTATCAACATGTCGATTGATCTATTGAGTTTTGAGTCCATAGCTTGCCAAATTTTTCATACTATAGTCCTTTTTTCTGGACATGACATTGACAGGAAGCTTACAAAATCAAACATAATCACAAAGAATAAGTGAATTAATATCATTTTAGTCCACATATGGAAAAAAAAGTTAAAAATTCTTAAAATACATTGTGTGAGATACTAGTAGAAGTAAAGAAAGGTTGAAGAGATAAATCAGAATGATGACTATAAAAGTAGATAATCTTGAATATCTGACAGGAGTGCTATAATTTAAGCAGATCCAGTTAAATAAATAAAAAGTAGCCGTGAATTTTAGATTCTCCTGTTAATATAGGGTTTTGTCATTTGCTGAGATGTTGAATAGTTAAATGAAATATGAGGCCGGTTTTGCAATTTTCAGTTTAAATTTGAAGCCCTGCTATAAATAGTACAGCAAATTTTATATTACTGCAAGAATCATGTTATTTTAACAAATACTTATTAAGCACTTATTGTGGTACAAATAACTGTGTTAAGCCACGTGGCAGATGAAGAGCTCAGCATGACAAATCCTGTTCTCAAAAAATGTACAGTGTCTTGGGAAGATAAAACATATGCAAAATCATCCTAATATGTGGATTAAGTGCTAGGATGAGAAGGCAGATATTGAGTTTATTCAAGAAATTGAAAATATGAATATGACCTGATTACAGGGAAGAAGAAGGAATATAGGGGAAGGTAAGAAGGAAAGGGAAAGATTGTAGTTGAGAACCTCTGAACGTAACATATATAACATTTCATAATTTAAAACAATGTAGCTTTTTTCTCCCTCAGAGCTAGAAATTCAGATCCTTCAAATGTCAGGGATCCATATTAAATCTGGAGTATTTTTTTCATTCCCAGACTCATCTTCTTTGCTTGCAGCAAATTCAGACCAAAAGGGAGAAGCTCGCAATCAAATTCACTATTTCTTTTCATTTCTTCTAATATTGTTGCTGGTGCCGCTTGCTGGAGGGATAAGGAAGTTCAAAGTTATTTCATTTCCACTGTTTCCAAAGCTATGCTTGCCATCCCACCACTAATATCAATCTTACTTCAATCATACACTTATTTGGGCCTATTTTGCCCTTTAGCAATATAAATTGAATGCAAAGTTTAGGCAGATAATCCTAGTTCCTTACAAATTTGAATTGCGAATTCTATTCCTTGTCAGGGAGAATAATCTGTTATCATTGGTAGTGACTAAAATAGGGAGGAGAGACGATCATTTTCAAAGAATTAAAATTGATAATGGATTATATACCATTTTCATTTGAAATTCTCTGGAAGTTAGCTGATATAACCACATGATATAGGCCAGGCGCCGTGGCTCACGCCTGTAATGCTAGCACTCTGGGAGGCCGAGGTAGGTGGATCATTTGAGCTCAGGAGTTCGAGACCAGCCTGAGCAAGAGCGAGACCCTGTCTCTACTAAAAATAGAAAGAAAACTATATGGACAGCTAAAAATATATATAGAAAAATTAGCCAGGCATGGTGGCGCATGCCTGTAGTCCCAGCTACTCAGGAGGCTGAGGCAGGAGGATCGCTTGAGCCCAGGAGTTTGAGGTTGCTGTGAGCTAGGCTGACTCCATGGCACTCTAGCCTGGGCAACAGAGCGAGACTCTGTCTCAAAAAAAATAAAAAATAAAAAAATAACCGCATGATATGAAATCTCACAGACAAGAGGATCCTTCTAGATGTTGAGGTGCTTCAGGACTCACCCATGTTGATAAGCTCAGGCAACTTGACAGACTATTTTTGCATACGCTAAAAAGAATTTAAGTGAGGAACTAGCTACATTTCTGAGGAACTAGCTACAGGAAATGCCGTGAAATTTTGGGTATCTCAAATTAAAGGTCTAATGTGTGGTTAGCCCTGTAAGTAAGTGTTTCCTTGTTGCAAGAATACAAGATCAAGCTGTGTCCTCACCTCTTTGGTTCCATGAAACACAGTCCTATAAACAAACATTCCTCCTTCCTAAGTTTTTTTCCTTCGCTGCTCAGCATAGTGACCACCTGTTGCTGTGTCAGATTTACAAATGGCCATTTGGTTTTATGTTTAAAAAAAACAGACAATTCACATTCCTTCATATTCCTTTTCCCCCATCTTTCTGTCTTTTTCTCCCTAAACTCCCACGTGCAGTGTCTGAAATGAGGGAATCCATTTTAGAGACTCCAGATTGAAAAGACTTGGCATTTGTTGGTGAGACTACACAGGCAGCCCAGAGCGGCCTAAGTTAATTGTTGAAGACTGTGGAACCGTGTGTGTCTGTTCACCTGACTCTGGCAGGTGAATGCTGATGCTGCTTCTCTGATTCCCTCAACCCCAAAGACTTTGAGAAGGGCAGGAAAAAAAGACTGAGAAGAAAAAAGAGGAATGCTTTGAAACATGTGATACAACTCTTAGTTTGTCTTCTGGACGGGCTAGATCCTATGGTTTAAAGAAAAGTTGTCATGAATATGCATCTTCATGAAAAAGGTCAAAGTCAAGTATTTGCATCCATTGAATACTTTCTATACCTGTGTTTTACACACACACACACACACACACAGAGTTTCTTGGAGGAACTGTGCATGGAAGTTTCAGGAAGGCAGGGATTCAAACTCATTGTGGCCAAAGCCAAAATGATTATCTTTTCTCTCCAAATCTCTTCTTTCTGTGTCCCCTGGCCTGGTAAATAGCGTGGTCATTTTTCAAGTCTGCCAAACTAGAAACAGCCAGGCCGTGTTTGATTCTTCTCTTATTTACCCTGGAAAAACTAATTGATTGTTGCAGCTTATAAAGTCAACAGTCAACAGACTAGAAAGTCAACAGTCTCACACTTGCCCCCTCCTTGCTTTAAATCTTACCAGCATCACACTACTTCAGAACTTTTAAAAAACCTCTTATATAGGCTGTCCTAACTGGCCTTCCCTACTCACCCCTTCTCCTTCATCCTTTCCATTGTCTCCCAAGTTATGTTGAGGAAGGACCAGTATGATCATCTTATTTCTAGGCTCCAGTGATTTTTTTGTGTTCAGCCCATAAAGATCCTCTAGGATCTATTCCCACCCTTACAAGGCCATATCCCTGACATAGCTTTTTCCCATTGCAACACCCAGAAAGGATTCTTGGCACCAGCCGGATTAAATTTGCCAGGTTCTTCAGACACCTGTGTTTGCTCTTGTTACTCTCTTAGCTGGAATGCACTTCTTGTCTATTTCATTAAATGCCTCAGCTGGCCTAATATTTGGCCTAAATTCCACCTGCTCAAAGAAAACCCCACCCATCTCTTAGGTATGAATTAAGTGTCGTTTCTCTGTGTCCTACAGCACTTTACTTCAGTTGTTACACAAAGCCGACAGCTTTGTACAACACATTATGTTCAGCCTCAACCTGTGTTCATTATGCACCCGTCCTTCTCTGTCTCTTTAGGTTGGAAGCTGTTGAAGCTTTTGTTACTTGTGTGCTGGGGGGAATAGTTACAATGACAAACACAAAGATAATGATAAAATAATCTTTATTTAGAATGAACACGGTGGTCTTTGAACCTAGATGCGTGTGACATTTATTTTTGCCTCTTTATCTGTCCTAGGGACCTCCAAGAACTTGATGACACCACCCAGCTGCCTCTGCTTTGCCACTTCTCAGAAACAGCTGAGGGACTCACCACCATTCGGGCCTTTAGGTGAGCAAACATGCTTTCATATTGCTGATTAGCCACTTATGTCATCGACAAATGTTTATCTGCAGATAACTGACAGTTGCTACCATTTCTGGATGCCCACCATGTGCTGATAGTGTGTTAAGCTGGGAGTGAGAAAAATGTGGACAGAAATGATCAGAGCTAGAGTTTAATCATCTGATGAAATTTTACCAAAAATAAAGAAAGGATGAAGCAACAGATTGGAAAAATACTAGTTGTGTGACTTGGACAAGGCTTTAAATTCCCTAGCATCAGTTTTCTCATCCTATGAAATGGAGAAATCAATCTTGCTTCTTAGGGTCACTGGACTAATTGATAAAATGTATGTAAAGCATTAATCACAGTGAGTATTGAAGAAGCATCCAGTAAAATAAGTATATAAATAATAATAGTAATAATAATGATCTTAAGAATAATGCTGTTACACCAAAGTTGTTTTATAATTTAATCCTTTTTCTTCAATTTTTATAAACAAAATAATAACTTAAGCTTTTGATTGAGAGTATTTATTAATACTTAACCCTCAAAAAATTATTGGCCAGGTGCTGTGGCTCACACCTGTAATCTCAGCACTCTGGGAGGCTGAGGCAGGAGGATCACTTGAGGCCAAGAGTTTGAGACCAGCCTGGGCAACACAGGGAGACCACATCTCTACAAAAAATAATTAACTGGGTGCAGTGGTATATGCCTCTGGTCTTAGCCACTTGGGAGGCTGAGGCAGGAGGATGGCTTGAGCCCACAAATTCGAGGTTGCAGTGAGCTAAGATGATGCCATTGCACTCTAGCAGCTTGGGCAATGGAGTGAGAACCCTGTCTCTTAAAAAAAAAAAAAAATTCTAACTCCGTTTTCCTTTTCAAGTAAGATCAGAAAAGAAGGTAACATTATTGAATGTTCATTTAATCTAGAAAAATTAATATTTTAAAGTATTATATCTTTCTGCAGCTGTAATTGCAAGCATGTATGGATTTTAATCAGAGATTTTCCTAACCTAAGAAATTTATTTTTAAATATAGAATTAGATCACAGAGTAGACTATAAAGAAGCAACTATCCACAACGTTATATATCATAGAATTTCTGCATAAATCCATGTAGGTTTCGTCGTGAAACATGCTTAAAACATTTCTGCACTTGGCCAGGTGTGGTACTCAGGCCTGTAATCCTGGCACACTGGGAGGCCAAGGCAGGAGGATAGCTTGAGCTCAGGAGTTCGAGACCAGCCTGAGACCCCATCTCTAAAGAAAAAAAAATTTTTTTTAATTTAAAATAAAAAAATTAAAAAAAAACCATTTCTACACTGGGGGTGTAATGCCTTTCATGGGGGATGTCAAAACTATTTATTGGCATTCAATATAGATATTAAGATAAAATTTATATTTTAATAGTAGCCAGCAATGACCAGTGGTATCAATAAATATACTATGTCAAATATTACTTTTTTCACCAAATAAGTTCTTTCAAGTTAATTTGTTTAAGAAATATTTGAGTATTTAACATATGCCAGGTACTGTTCTTCCTGTGGATATATAAAGACTAAAAAGCATGGCCTTTCATTTTCACCCCAGCTAAGAGTGACACTGTTTTCTCCCACACCCCATACCTGCCATATTATCCTATTTACTTCCTTTATGGTATTTATCTGAGTATTTTAAATTATCTTTTATGTTTGTTTGTTGACATGTTGTCTATCCCTTTCCAGGAGAATGTGAGCCCTGTCAGGCCTCCCTCCCCACCATACTCTTTTATAAACATTACCTGGGGAAAATGCCCAGGACTGAGTGCTCAAGAAATACATACTGACTAACTAGCTAGCATGGACTCTGTCCTAAGGAGCTCACAGCCTAGTAGGAGAGAGGGTTTAAGAAAAACAACAGCAATACAGTATGATACATAGTCTAATACACGTATCACAAGAAACAACTGTATGAGAAAGCAAGGTAGCACTCTGTCTCAAAGGAATGGGGAGATAATTATTGAATAACAAATCTTTGGATGATAAATAGTTGACCTGGCAGATAAAAGGGATAGAATGTTCAAAAGAGAGGTGATAGATGTACAAATGCATGAAGATTTCGTTTTATATAGAAATCACAGAATCCAGTATTATTGAAATATAAAGTAAGTACAAGGAAGGTGGCTATTGGGATGAAGGTTGAAACCATAAAGAGAGGCTCGTATATAAAGAGTGGTAAATAATAAATACCTTTAGGGAGCTTGGACTTTATTCTTTCCATGCTTGGAAGTTACTGAAGAAATAAAGGAAAATGACGTGATCAGAGTTGTGTTCATCAGGATAACTCTGGTCTGCTGTAAAGGATGAATTGCGGTTGGTTAAGGCTAAAGGCAAGAAGATTCTAGGAGGCTGTGACAATAGTCCAGGTGAGAGATGACAAAGGCTAGCTCAGGAACTAAGGACCTGGGGAGAAAGTGCAGATTTGAAAAATATGTAAAAAGTGAGATAGTTGAGATTTAGAGACAAACGGAATGTGAGGAGTAAGATTGAAGAAGAAGTTAAAAGTAATTCTTTCTAGGTCTCTGATTCCTATGAGTAAGTAGTTTTCCAAGTTAGAAAACTGAAGATGATGTGGAGAATTGCAGTACGAATGATGAATCTAATTATGGACAGGTAGAGGTGCTGATGAAATATCCAGGTGGAGATGTTTGTGGTCAATTAGGTATATAGGTCTGGAGTTTAAGAGATATCCTAGGGCATCTCCCCATCCTTCCAAGTCCCCAATGTCTATCATTCTACACTCTATGTCCATGTGTATGCATGTACCCTTTAAATGATAGTAAGTATGGTATCACCCTCTTATGGATATTATTTAAAGTTTTGGCCATGGATTTGATTGCCAAGGTAGAGGGTGTAGACTAAGAAAGGAGGAGCTTGGACAAAATTTTCAGACTACCAGCACTTAAGGAGCAAACAGATAAAAGCGATCTTATGGAAAATACGATCTTCCAATTGCTAACTCTTTAAACAAAGCTGCTTCTCTTAGTTATGCTTCAGAGTAAGATATATAATATTACTTGTCCTTTCTGACCACCTTTTATATTTGACTAACTAGTGCTTATCTCACTGCTGAAATATCAGTTCATTATTATCATCTACTGTAGGAAGCCTTCCCTGAACATTAGAATATAGATTCCATGCCCTTGAGATCTCTATGTTAACTTGTATCCTAAACTTGCCACACTGTATCATAATCAACTGCATGTGTGCATTCCTCCACAAGATTGGGAGCTCCTTAAGAGCAGGTAATGTGTCTTTAATCTTTATCTTCAGAATATTATCAGAGTTGGGCACACAGTAGGTGTTCAAATGTTTCATGAATGAATTAAAGGACACTCCATTGCTCAACCTGTTGCTTCCTGCTGATATTGTAATGACTCTTCAACTTCTTTTATCTGCTTCTAATTTGGAGAGCTTCTTTGAGCTCTGTTTTCCAGTCAACTTCCTCAGGAAAGGGGAAGGGTTGTACTGCCCCTTGTTGTGGCTTCAGGCATCCCGCTAACACTCCTGCTTACCTACTTCCTCCTGAGCCTGGCCGACCCCAACACCGGCCAGCCTGATGCTATCAAATCCAAACCAAAGCCTTCTCTAAAGAAGGAGGGTCTAGGTCTTGGCAACCTTGATCTTGTGACTACTGCTTTATCAAGTTGGTCCCTGTAAAAATCGACTACCCTGTGACTGAGAAATTAAGGGTGGTAAAGATCAAATTCACTGAGACGTCCCTTCATTGGATATATCCAGATAGGAGAGGCCAGCACCCAAGCACTTTGCCTCCCTTGAGGCTCCTAAGGCCCTTAAATGGTCAGTTCAGATTTTTGATAGCCCTTCAGCCAAATGACACCTTATGGTGAGCAAACATGTATGTCCAGTAGCTCTATCCAGGCCAAGGACAAGTCTAGAAGGCTTAAAGGACTGCTGTACCTATGTTTGATTCTTATGTACCCTAGGCAACATCATTGTAGTGGACCTTAATTCAGTCTTGTACTCCTCCTCCTAAGACTTCGATGATATAACAGTGCCAAATGGTACCATTTAGTAGGGCAGACCTCATCTTCCCACTATGGGAGGATAAACCATCTAAGTAGTAGGCAAAGAATCAGGATAGTGTGGATGAATAAAAGCATTTTACAATGTATAAAAGTGAGCATTTTAAGAATAAATTGAATGGTCAATGGTAGTAAAAACGAAAGAAGTAGAATAAAAAGAAATTAAAAGTGCCCATTGGATATGGCAACCACGCAACTCTTGGCAACCTTAGCAAGAACAGGAATGATAAAGTGAAAGGAGTAAAGTCAGAATTCAGAAGGTTAAGGAATGAACTGAAAGTCAGAACACGGATGTGGCAAGGAAAAGCTACTCTTTGAAGAAGTTTCACTGTGCTAGGAAGAAGTTGAGGGGGAGCTAATTAAAAGAAGGAGGGTTTTTTTTTTTTTTAACCTCTGTCTTTTTATTTTGAGAGGGTAATGAGCTTAAAATTTTTAAAGACTGAAGGGATAAAAATTTTTAAAGACTGCTTGGAGATATAGGCAGGATGGGACAACTGATGGAGCAGATTTTCACGGCAGATTAGCAGGAATTTGTGCAAGTGCCCAAGTGGAAAGACCAGCTCCTCTTGAGCAGTATTTGGTACATAGCTCTTCTGTGAAGGTAAGGAAAGGACGTGAATGGATTCGGGCAAGCTGGTAGGTCAAATAACAGGAAGTTGATGGGTTCAATATATAACAGCCTCTATTTTCTCTCAGAGGGACAAAGTGAGATTACCTTGTGAGAGGGACAGGGACAAGAATGAGCCAGAACATATTGAAAGGAATGAGAAGATTTAAAATGAAAGAGGAAATTGACCAGGTGTCAAGGTTAAGAGTTTTCATTTACCTTCTTCACTGGACACATGAGCAAAATTTAGTATTACTATTGCTAGTTGTTTTTTTTTTTTTTTTAGGCAAGTATGAAAATGAGGTTTATTGAGGAGAGAAAGATAGGATTACAGGGCAAGAGCAAGATATAGGTTTACAGAGCATGGTACATATGCCACAGATGACAACCAGGCCCCTTGTTGCAGCAGGAAAAGAGCCAAAGGAAGGACATAAAGTGAGAGCTATTGCTAGTTTTAAATTAGGAAAAATTCTAGATAGATGTACAAAGAACAAAATCTTCTGTTGACCTTCAATGCTTGAATTAGAGTTGGAAGATACAAAAGACAGCCCAACTTCTTTGTAGAAGTGCCGGCATGATACTCATTTAGTTTAGATCTTCCAGAGTTCATTTTTAAAGTAAATATTAAATACCCTAAATGTCAGCATTTTTTTAAACCAAAAGAAGTCTTATAAATGTGGGGATGGCCCTGGTGCCGTGGATAAAATTCTAGAATCTTTACATTTGGTGCTCATGGTCAAGAATCCAACACGTTGTTTTCCATCCGTCTGTTCCTCTCTTTCAAACTACCCAGAGTCCCCAGAGTCTTGAGCTCTTTTGGAAAGTTAGTATTTACTGATTAGGCTGCTTTTCCTCCCCTGCGCGGAGGGTTCGTGGTGTACTCAGACAAAGCAACAAACTCCCTCAAGTAGTGTACCGCGAACTATCACAGTTAAATTAGATTGAGATTTCAGTGACCTTTCCTATTATTTTTTTTCTTTTTGTCTGACAGAATAAAGGTCTAAGAATGTTCAGAGGATGAGCTGGATGTGGATGAAAAGATACAGACTGAGTGTGTCAAAGTTTCCATTAGGAAAACAGAAGGTTTCTTGCCAAATAGAAACACGCAGAAAGAATGTTCGCTGCATTTTCACCCCTCCCCTCTCACTGCTGCCTCAAACTGTTGCCAACTCCATTTACAAACTCTCTAAGAGTGTGTCAGAAACAGTATCCCAAACGAAGTGGAGAGTCAGAAGAGTCTCAGACGAAGCCCTTTGGCAGAATCGAGTGTTTGATGTTCATCTCAAATATAGTCACCTCTAGTCCCTCCATCTTCACAGTCCTCTAGGGAGAGGAACCTGTCTCTAGTCCCCTGAACATGTGGGGCTTTCTCGAATGTGTGCCTTTGCTTATGTTGTTCCTGCTACTTAGAATGCCTTGTTCACCTAAAAAATTCCACTCATCTCTTAAAACCCATCTCAGATCATCTTCCCTGTCTTTTGTAAAATCTCATTTAACCTTTCCCCTCTCCCCATCCCTCACTCCATTTCCTACTATCCTGATCTTCCAGTCAATGCAAATTATAGCCTTTCTTCACGTCCATGTAGCATTTTGTGCACAAGATCATTATAGGGTGTGTTGTACGATCTTTACTTGTTAATGCTGTGTTCACCTCCTTCCCTAGTCAGTAGGCTCCCCAGGGGAGGAGGTCGTGTCCTGGTCATGTGTATATCCCTGGCGTCTAGCATAATGTCTCACATAGAGGTGATGCTTGCTAAATGCTTCTGAATGAATGGATGAAAATCTACCTAACGTGTACCTAGCAAATACTAAAAAAATGAGCCTTATGTGTATATATCTCTTTACAGTTCCTGTCCACTATCTCAGTAAATCCTATAATTCCATGAGCTCGCCCTCCCCACCTCTTAGTTATTTACTATACTCATCCCTAAAAGGATCATCTGGAGGGAAAGAATGTTCCCTGGAGTGCTTGGTCCCACATCAGTGTGTTGCCTTCTGCCAGGTCCTTCTGTGCGTGGCATTTGGGTCAAGGATGCATAGCTCAAAGTGAGATAATTGTTTGGCTCTAATTTCCAAATCCTTTGATTGTTGTGTATCAGAGCTTGCTGTCTGACTAAATTATCTATCTAGTTTGCCATATTGGAATGATCAGATCGATTGGATGGATATCAAGTATCTGCCTTATATTGGCCTGTATGGATTGCTTCAGTGGGCCAAGTGAACACCCCACCCAGGACTTCATTCTTTGACATAAGCGATGGCTCATTATGAAGTTTTGCAATTTTATTTGAAGATTTGATGGGGTGAGGGGTGCTGGAGCAGTCTTTCATCAAACAGGAAACATCGGCATGCTGTCAGAGGAAATGTGGTGATTCCTTGAACACATAGGAGATGGGAAGTCTATATAAGACAAGCCATGGCTGCAGAGCATGAATAAACCACATTTTTATTTGGCATTTCCCCAACCTTCATACTGGTTATTTTCAATAGATTATCCAGCTTTCCATTGTTTCTGTTATTTGGGGAAAATAATTGAAAAATGAAGAGACTATCTTTGTGATTTAGAAAAGATTTTTCACCACGTAGCATGAGTTTCTTTAAGATAGTTGCTTAGATGTTCAAATGGTTAAGGCTTTTATTAGCAGTTTAATTTATAAAATAGATTACACAGATTTGGCATGATTATCTTGAGCACCAAGGATGACCTTAATTTGTCAGGGTTCAATATCAATATCTAAACTGTATGTATCATAGAACTCTGAAAGTACCACAAACCAAGAATTCCTCTTATGTAGTGACCATCCTTACAAATAGTTTAGAATTTTGGGGTACAACTATCTTATCTAACGAGAACATTTGCCATCTCCAAGGCACCCCCTGCTAGTTCTTGCCACCCTAGTTTTCTTCTTTGGTTCCCAGAAACAAGAGACAAAAAGAGAATTTTTAAAGTATATATTTGCCTGTTGCAAATGCATAGTTTTCTGTCTTCCCTGGTTCTCATCCAGCACCTCCCACCCAACTCTAACTGCGTCATTTGGAAAAGTAAAATAAATCCATAAAAAGTAGGTAGAGTATATTGCATTTCTGAACAACTTACTCTGGTTTTTCTAAGACCCTTGCAACATAGGCCATGGCTTGTTTTCATGGCTATATAATTATTTGGAAACTTATGAAATGATCTTTAATAAAACTTTGTCATTAGACCGACTCCTTTTCCTGGTAACTGTATAAGAAAGGAAAGATACACTTGACCACACCATCTCTACTAAGAATACAGCAGAGCAGTAGCAGCTGGTCTCTATTTTGAAAAAGGAGTCCATTTACCAGTCATCCCATCTCATCAGTGTGTCACTATGCTGAGTAAATAGTGTAGTAGTAAGTGTGACTGTATTTTATTGCTTCTCCTGCTAACATCATAATGTTTTTGTTTTTTGCAGGCATGAAACCAGATTTAAACAACGTATGCTGGAACTGACAGACACAAACAACATAGCCTACTTATTTCTCTCAGCTGCCAACAGATGGCTGGAGGTTAGGACGGTACGTTCATTTCATGATTTCAAAATGAAACCAAACAGAGAAGACGTCTGACACAAAGAGGCAGACAGTTGTAAAAATTAGTCTTCCACTGAGATTTAGCACTAGCTTCACATTTCCTGGACTTTAAAATAGCTCAGGTTTGTTTATGTTATGGATGGAATTTGTCATAATGTTTTCACTAATGACAAGGTAAATAATCCAAAAAGCAAAAATTTATTTTGTGTTCATTAGTCTCTAGATTACATAAGTTAATGGAATGGCAAATATTTGTATAACTTTAATTTTTTTTTTCCAAAAGAGTACATTTGACAAGCAAACAGTCGTACTCATTTCCTTTATTGAGCTGGACAGGCCTGGGAGAGATGGCAACTTTCTACGCTGTGAGTCAATGTAGGATCATTTTAGAATAAAATGTAAAAAACTACAGTTAATCATCTGTTGCCTTCTTCTGTCCTGTACGATGTAGAACAGGCACCAGCTCAGGCATCACACTTGATCTAGCAAGTTAATTTATTTGCATTCCAGCTTCTCACCTATAAAACAGGAATAAGAATATGTACCTTGTATTAAAAATAGTATAAATCCCCTAGTATATTGATTGGCAAATGCAATCATGAAATGTCTTTTGAATGTATAGATGAAAGAATAGATGAATGGAAATAGTACCTACCCTGGTAAATAGTTTATAAGCCAATCAGTGGGAGTATAAAGTGGGAGACAGATGAGATAGATGTTCCGGAAGGGAAGGAATATAGTTTGCAGTCTGTGTAATCTGCAGCGAGAATAAGCTACTTTGGTGGCAATGGTCAGTTGACACTAATTTTTTTTTAATAGTCATCTGTCAGTTTTGAAAAGAAAAAGCAGGTTTATCTGTACTATTACAAGAACCTTATTCCCACTGATGATGTTTTCCTAACATATGTTGGCTTTCTTTCAAAACTCAATATACCAGAGAGGGAAGATGGTAAAGAGAATCTGATAGGGTTGACATGAAGGAGGCCAAGTTAACATCTGAGTAGTTGATTGACAGCTATAGATGGATACAGAATCTTGGACACCCTTGTGAGCTTTGGTTATGATTACTCACTGGTTTACAAAGATTCTCTACTACTAAATTAGTCATTATATAGAAATTATTCAGCAACATGGCACAATAATTTTTCACAAATTTTTGAGAGAAGTGTTGGTTGTTGATAAATTCCTTCCAGGTAACTGTGAGATTTGGAAGGAGGCAGGGCAGAGTTTCTTGAGAATGACTTATAGATACCATAAAGGCAAGTCAAGCGTTGCTTAGGATTTATCACAAAACCAAAACACTATTCCTAGCCCCAGACCATAAATCTTTGTTTTAAGCTTCTGTTTGTTGTGGGTTTTTTTTTTTATTACTGTTTTCTCTAAGGGAAAATAATAATACTGATTAATATAATTAATGATAAAATAGCTTAATGAAAGAATGTCTCAAAATCATAAGGGAAAAATGTTAGTAGTTACCTCTGTATCTGATTTTCCTGAACTTGAAGATCAAGCACGTCTTTTAAGGGGCAAGTGTGTTTGCTCTGAACTTGAGGTGAGAGTCGCACTGTGACTCCTGTGCCTGCTCTTTAGCACTTCCTACTGTCAGGTTAATAGATAAGTGTTGAACAGGAACCTTCAAGCAAACCATATGCTCTGTTCTCATAGCCAAAAGACAAGATATTAGAGCCTTAGGACTGCCAAGAAAGGGAAGGTCAGGATAAATTAGAAAGGAACAGCAGCCAAAATCAGAATGTTTTAGTCTAATTGGACTCACAACCCGGTACTTTAACCCCCATGTGAAAAAACAGCTGAACCTACTGGAATATAAACAAATCTAGTTCCACTTGCAGAAAACTGTAGAAAATACAGACATTTTACACAGGAAGGACAGAATCTGCCATTCATTTTGTTACTTTGTAATACATTCGTCATTATGTATTCTCTTTGCTTTCTGTGTTTTATAATCCTTCCAAGATTTGCTATCTAATTTCATCACTATAACTCTCCCTTAAAAATGAACACAAAAAACTAAGGAGTCCTTTGCTTTTATTTCTGATGGGTCAAGGTAAATTTTGACAAGAAACTTTTGTTGATTTATTGCAAAGTTCCAGGCATATTTGCTGACAGGGTTCAAGGTCCTTTGTGTATGATATGTCTCCATCTGTTGTATTTATGTGTCAGTAAGTTTATATGGATATGCATGTGATGTGCACACAAACACACACACACAACCCTCTAGACAGTCCCAGAGATCCATGACCAGTCAGATTCATTCTCATTCTGTCCTGAATACACTGAGAGTTTACAGTGTATTCAGAGGAAGGGTCAGGAATACTTAAAAATAAATATAATTTAATCCAATAATGCTATAATCCAAGCACATATGCCATAACAGGAGTGTTAAATAAATTAAGTTGATGACTTCTATTGGGAGATAACCTTTTCTCCCAATTGTACACATGCAAATGACCTCATTACTACTGTGCTCCTGTGGACACGTCCACATCACTGAAGACATGATTTTAGTTTGAAATAACTGGATCTGTGTCAGAAGTATGAACGTTGAGATATAGGACCTTGGAGACAAGGGTGTAAACTGTTCTCTGAACCCCACATCTGGACATATTCTGCCTTGTAAGTCATTAAAAAAAAATAAGTAATGAAAACTTCTATTTGACCCAGTATGTCTGCATTGATCTTATCTACAGCATCAACACAGTCCCCTCCTTTGCCTATCTTTGCCATAGTACTCAGTAACGTATCATAAATATTTGCTTATAGTAAACATTCTTAGAGTTTTCAGAGCAGAAACACAAAAAAAAGATACAAGAAATGTCAAAAAGGTCAATGCCTAGGGCATAAATTAGAAGAGGCAAGCAGGATTTCTTGATGCAGACTTCACCAACTCTAATTGATGCACTCAGAGCCTTAAGGGAAAGAGGAGAAAACCTGGTATCGTAGCTTTCTGTGGCTATATTTCCCTTCACTTTCTCTTCATTCCTGGTTTCAGCTTTCCAAAGCCATGCCGCTGCTATTGACAGAAAATCTCACGAAGAAGAAAAGGAAGGAAACCAGAGTAAAAACAACTTTTATTGAATTTGAGAAGCTGTCTGAGCCCCATCAAAATGTTTTAAAACTATAATAGCTTTTGCTTCTTTTCCCATTCATATTAAGTAAGAGTTAAGACAATCATGTTTTATTCTTTATGGGTAACAGTTTTCCCTGTGGAAGATTTAGCCTGGTCCACCATATTCATTTCATATTCATTTTGAATTGGGAAAGAAGTAAAGGCCACAACATAGTCAAATCCCAAAAGGACAAGCGTCTAAAAGAATAAAATAATTTGGCTGGTAGAAAAGTAGCTAGACTGTGGCCACCAGGGTTGCTTTGGCAGCAGAGGGGACTGCTTTTCCTCCGGGTGCCAAGTAAAGCGGGCCACGCTTGTGTGCGATGTGTCACCATCGCCTAACCTTTGAGTGCTGCTTACGTTCTTTTGTTCAGCACAGTGTTTTCTCTTCATCCCTCTGCACTAAACAATTCCAGTTCTTTGGCATCAGTGTTTCCAGTTGCGAAAATTGTGTAACTCTATCTAAAGGCTGTCTTTCCAAGGCTTTGTCTTGCTGTGTGGTGAAAGGATAAAAGAAAATTCACATCGAGAAGCCAAAAGAAAAAAAAAAGGTCTTTAGAGTCAATAGGCTAAAGTGAAAATAGTCTTCAGGGTGAGCTTGCACAAGAGTCTATTTTGTGTAATAACACAAAGTTTTTTTGTGTGTGTTCACAACTCCACAATAGACAGGTGTGCACTGATCTTATAATTTGAAGGCCCTGATACAATCTCCCAATGAATGGTACCATAGGCATGTACTCTCGAGAGCTATGTGAAGGAAGGAAAGAGACTGTGTATTTTTCAGCTGTTATTAAGTATTTACAAATCTGTTTTGTAGAGAATTACAGTTTGCATTATAATCCTGCATACAGGTAGATGTCATTGAATCACTAGAAATCAGGCAAGAGGCCTCTCTTTGTGACATGGGAATCAAAGACTTCTCTTCTCGAGGGGAGTGTTGAATTCACAAAATGGCTGGAAGTTGTAATTTAGTAGTATACATATAAAATGTCCTGATGTTTGTGCCCTCTTTTGAAAGTGAATAATTCATATATGTAGTAGTTTCTGTTTCCTAGGTTGAATCTTGTATTCTGTTGTGTCATTTTGACAGAAGATGTTTTACACTGAATAGATTGATTGGGATGTGTGAGGCCATAGCAGTAAAATAAATGCTATTGATGATCCCTAGGTATTTGCTCTCCTGTGTGTCAGTTATTCAGACCATTTGCTTCTCCTTTTCTATTTATTGCTTTTAAGCCATTTTGCTACTCACATATTTGTGGAAGAATGGAAAGAAGGTATAACCATAGGGTCACTTTGTGATTCATTAAACTTCTTAAATTTAACGGTAAAGGAAGTGGAAAATTGGGGAGATAACATAGGCTTTTATATTGTCTATTAATTTTACATTTTTATACTACTATACTATTTGATGGGAAGTGATTGGAATTTAGTGATTTCGCTGTGCAATTTCTTGATAAACATTGTACACAAAGGAACTTCATCCCCTATGCAGATCAAATGCCTCCAAAACATTTTCAATTCCTTAGAAAAAATATTTTTCAGCTGTGGTAATAATCCAAGAGTGAGCTGGAAAGTAGTTGGTATAATTAAAAGAAAATATGAATAGCACTTTCTAAAAAAGTATAAAAGAATATTTTTATGATAAATATAACAGTTTTGTTATAGATACTAAACTATAAACATATTGGCTTTCAAGCTATCATATCTCTTTGAATTTAGTAGATTATAGATTTTGAAAATGGGTTCATCTCTTGGAAATTTTGCTGCAAAATATATCTCAAAAAGCTATGCTTTCTTTTTGCTGAAGTGTCAAACACATTATCTGCATAACATTATATATGAATTTGTGCATATTTTAATTACCAAACCAATAATTAATAATGTCTAATGATCGTATTTAAAGCTTTATGAGTAGTTTTGAAAAATTAGCCATGTGAAGGAGGCCCAGGAAATATATGTTGACAATTTATTGATCAGCCTTCTCTTTTTTCTCCCTTCATCTGTTTTCACTTCACTTTCTGGCTCTTTCCCCAAGATAAAACTACCCACATGGTACCATAATTATTATTTTAATTCAATAGAAAATAGTTAAAAATTGTCATCTAATTGAGCTACCATTTCTTTCTATACAACAGGTGAATCCCTGAGCCCAATATAGCATACAAAGATTTCTGTAATAAACTAAATTTAAGAGAGAGAGAGAGTGCATAACTTTTTTATTTTTTTATTATATTTATATTTGTATTAGACTCACTGCTTAATTTCTTTTATTTAGACCCAGTGATTTTTGCTGTTTCAGCTTCTCAGATGTGACCTTGTTCTAGTCTAGTCCTATTCAGATCTGCTCTTTATAAAGGAGAACACACCAACACAGCATTTTATGAGTTTGTTCCCCACAATTGAAATAGTAAAAAATAATAATAATTTGGAACTGTGTGATGAAGTTCATAGCTTAGGAAAGATTGCTTATCACTTTAGAAAGGGAAACAACCCTAACACTTATATTAATACATAGCAAAGCTTTTTGAGAGACAGTCACATACAGTTCTAGATGGGGGATAAAAAAGTCTTAAAACTTGGTGTTGGACTTCCCACTTTATAACAAAATGCATCCTCGTAATATCTTTACATGTTCACTCTTAAAATCTGGAAAAGAGATTGGTGGAGAATTAAGTGATTCATAGGAATCCTAAAAGTGCAGTTAGGAGAAGTTCTAATTTAGAAGATATTTGGCTGATAAAAAAAACTCATCGACTGTTTTATGAAAGGGTGAATGTATCCAGTCATTTATTCCATAAAGAATCACTGAACCTTTACAATGCACTTAGCATTATTCCTGTTGCTGGAGATAATAGTGGTAAAAATTCAGACCAAGACCCTGTCCTCATGGAACTTAGATTCTAGTGAGAGTAAATAGATAATGAGCATGTAAACAACTAAGCAAGTAAGATCATTTCAGATGGCTCTAAGTGCTTTGAGAAAATAAAGCAGGACAATGGGATGGAGAACAGCTCCAGGGATGGAGTTAGGGGCCAAGAAAGAAGACCTCTGCAAGGAGGGGATATTTGAGTTGACCCTTAAATGAGAAGGAGCCAGGTGTCAGAGACCTGTGGACAAGCATTTCAGGCAGTCATTGGCAGAAACAAAGTTGATGTGTTCCCAAGAATAAGAAAAATGCCAGTGTGGTTGGAGCAGAATGAAGGAATAGGAAAGGAATCTCAGATAAGGTCAGAGTAGACAGAGCATAGAATCTAGATGTCATGTCATATAAGGCTTTGTAGTTCATCTGAATGTGAATTTATTAAAGTGTGATAGGAAGGTATAGATAATTCTAAAGAGGCAAATTATATGACCTGACTTACACTTTAAAAAAAATGTATGAATGAATGAATAAATGAATGAGGTTTTCCTTCCCAGTGAAGTCACGTGGCAGAAAGCAGAGAATAGAAGTTAATATTAATAAAAGGAGTGCCTTGCCTAAAACCTTTAACGTTTAATGTTACCCACAGAAATTTCCCATCAGGCAAATAACATATTTCTTTATGTCCGGCCAGGAACACCTTGCTGGAAATATACTCTGGTACTAATTTACTTTCTGGAACTTATCACAGAAATTCTTTCATGTATCTTTTTTGAAAATACAATATGGAAATAATGTATAACATAACTTTGAAAGTATTAACTTTACACAAGAGGGCTGAAAGGAAAAAATTCATATTGCTATAAATATTTTATAAGTATTTGAGAGTACATTAGCATTTATAACCATAAAAAGAACAGCCCACACTGATAAGAGTCTGCTTCCAATAAAGGGGAAAAGAGGAAGAACTGTCTGATTGGGGTGTGACAAGTTGTTAACAAATGGATACATCAGAAGAAATAATCAAAGAAGTATTTACTACCTCTGTGGAATTTATTAAGGATAAACTTTATTTGATTTTTTTTCTTTATTCTGGTTAAAGAGCATGGGAATCAATATGGTATTAAATTTTAGTGCCTGTTTTAACCTTTGGTGTTTTATGATGCACACAAATTTTTTAACATTGCTTCATACATTTGAAAATTATCCAAGAGAGAAAAAACATACTGGTACATGGAGATGGGGAAATTTTTCTGGTATTTAACATTTTTATTCCTTTTAAAATTCCTGTGAATTAGATATAATATCTATTTTCCAAAGAAGGAATTGAGTCTCAAAGGGGCTTAAAGTACTTGTCTAAGCTCAAAGCCAGTGTTTGAACCCAGATTCTGACTCCAAGGCTGGGATCATTGATTATTCTCCAACAGTTTGATCTTTGGAGCTGTTTTTAAAAGAGATAGGAATGCACACATGTGAGCTCATTTGAGAAACTTCATTCTTTGATTTCAACATGTTAAACACTCCATTACTGTCATTAATGTATTACCACCTAGTTGCTACCTGGTTTTTATTGTTGTTGTTTTGGGTTTTTTTTTTGAAGGACCAGAAATGTGTCTAGCTAGAAAAGTTCATCAGTGGGAGGAAACTCGAGAAAATTCTAGAATTACCCATGCTTGAAATTCTACCTGCATTTGGGACATGTGATACATTAGCATGAGAAGTTTTTAGGATTTCTTTGTTGAATGATAAGACAGAACAACACCTAAGAATGTTGAGAGATGGGAAAAGAAGAGGGTGTTAGAAAAGGGACAGATGTCTCTGTCTCTCATTTGAGTCTAAGGTGACCCTTAATGAATTTTTAAAGTTTTGTGAAAGAGTTTATGATTGAATCAGACACAATCCAGATACACTAAGACATGTCCATACTTAGAATTTTGGAGAAAATACAGCCTTTATTCCTATTTACGTGAAATCTATAGATTGAATGTCCCAGACTCTGAGCCCAGATAGTTGACAAAAAGGTCAGATACAAATACCAAGTTAACCAGAGGCAAATTTCTGCAAGGGCCTTGCTACAGCACACAGAAGAGCTAATCACAGTCCTGACATAAGAACACATGAAATTTAAGCTAGAAAATCAGGTCCAAAAATAGTTGGTTATCTGGCAACACAATGCAGTAGAAAGGGACAAAAAGGAAATCCTACATCTGATCCTGGTTGTACCACCAATTGCAACTTAACTTCTGCCTCGGTATTTAATTTCTCTGAACCTGCATCTTTTTATATATAATGAGGACATTGCATCACTCTCCATTCCAGCCCTATATTGTAAGTTATCATTTTTGTACATCTTAGGTATTCTTCCTCTGAAATTTAACAAGACACACATAGAATGGAGTGTATTTTTCTCGTGATCACCTCTGTAAGTTAATTGAGATCTTTGGCTTAAAAACTTGGGAATAATCTTTTATTTTTTTCTTGCTCATTTTTAGGATTATCTGGGAGCTTGCATTGTCCTCACTGCATCTATTGCATGCATTAGTGGGTCTTCCAATTCTGGATTAGTGGGCTTAGGTCTTCTGTATGCACTTACGGTAGGTATGGATGAAAATCTCTCTCCTTTTGTGTAGTGTTGGTGGTACTTGCCATAGTTATTATCAACTCTTATTCATGGACGTTAGAGGAGAAGTTTGAAATTCATAAAAAGTTGACATCTTGCAAATAATTATAGATCAGGACCCAAACCCTGCATTTTAGGACGGTTTGGATTCATTTCTGACATTGTCAACCAATTTTTAAAACTGCTCAGATCCCATGGTCAGGGTGCTCCTAGGGTTTTTTAGGATCCCACTCCTGAGTTGTTCCCAACTCAGTTGGGGACACTAAAGTGAATGTGAACACTCATGAGATGAGTACAAACAGAAGTGTACACAACTATCCATTGTGCAGGGAAATCAGAGGACAGTTCACAAATCAGTGACAGCTGGGGACCCTTGAAGAGAGCAGACACCTTTCTTTGCCAATATATCCCATGACATTCTCTAATATCCTTATGAGTTATACCACATAGTACACACTAACCATCTACGTCATCCTATCCCAAAATATCCAGCAATTACAAAAGGGTCTTACTTTAACCTAAATATGTTGATTTTTTTTGTCACCTGACACAGATAACCAATTATCTGAATTGGGTTGTGAGGAACTTGGCTGACCTGGAGGTCCAGATGGGTGCAGTGAAGAAAGTGAACAGTTTCTTGACTATGGAGTCAGAGAACTATGAAGGCACCATGGGTATTGTTCGGAATATTCTTTTTTTTTCACTTAAGTATTTATTTTAAGCAAATATTAGTGTGTGTTAAGCACGTTGTTGGTTTTGCTTTTGCTTTCTACTTCAATATCCAGAGAGTCCCCTGCCATCTTGACTTTTTTAAATTATGAACACCTAAGAGATAGGACTATTTAGGCCTGAAAAGTCTTAGATAGAGCCAGAGTCCAAATAGCTATTATTTAATGATATTTAAAGAGAATTATGAAATATTTGGGCTTTATTACATTAATTGCCAAAGTAAACTATAAACTACTGTATTCTCTTTCTCAAGACCGTATTAATTTTGATGTCAAGAAACTTGGATCTTAAAATACTGACTGAGATTCTCAGCTTTGCTAGAATAAAACTGGCAGGAAATTCAATACTGAGGGTGGAATAATCTTTAGTAAGTGCAAATCTCAAGCTTCCAAGGCATTCCTTCACCTCAGTCATTGAACAGCTATGTAGCTCTTCAAGGATGAAACCCAAATAACTTAGCTAAGACCACCAGACAACCCTTGCCCACCTACCTTGTCTCATTTTTCATCATCTACCTGTACAACTTTTAATCTGGCCACACTAACATGCTATGCTTTTTTTTTTTTCATCTTTGTTCTCCTCTGTATATATATTTGAAATAAATTTCCCCATCTCTCATCCGTTAAGATTCATCTTAGGCACAACCTCCTCCTGGAGCTGTCCTGGAACTCTCAGATGCTTGCAGAACACCGTGGGTTTACTTCCCTTCCCTCTCTGTGTAGCGCTGCAGATGCTGCGCTTCTTGTACACTTCCCCAAAGACACAGCAAGCACCTCCAGCCACGTCTGTCATCTCCATATGCCCAGCACCTCTCACATTTTAAACACCCAAATGTTTGATGAACAAATAAGTCAATTCACAAATGAACTATCTCTATTCACCTTGAGTAGAATTGAGTGGTGGAATACTGAAGAGACATGATGCTGGTGAATATGCCAAAAACAAACCAAAAGAACTATTTTAAGAGTTCTTAATCAAGAGGAATTTACTTTAAATGTGATTTAAATTAAAAAAATAAAACAGTACAGACTTTGGTTCAGTATTACTTTAAATTTAGAAACAAATTGATGTATATATATTTATATAGATATATGTGTATGTGTATGTATAAATATATTTAAGTATTTGTATGTTTCTGTCTATATCCATCTCTAGCTATTATCCATTTATCTGTCTGTCTATTCCCCACCCCTCCCCAGATCCTTCACAAGTTCCAGAACATTGGCCACAGGAAGGGGAGATCAAGATTCATGATCTGTGTGTCAGATATGAAAACAATCTGAAACCTGTTCTTAAACATGTCAAGGCTTACATCAAACCTGGGCAAAAGGTATGGAATTCACTGCCATTTGATTTGTTTTATACATAAAACCTCCAAAGGAGCTCATTCCATGACCATCTAAGCTCTTCGGACATCCCAGCCGAGCAAGTATATTCTCCCTGGGCTCACATAATATTTCCTACCCAGTAGAGGTCAAATTATCTGCATAAAAGAAAAAAGGGAAAGACAGGACCAGAGTATGATATATATTCTCTAAGTCATATTGCCATACATTAGTCTCCCTTAAAGATCAAAAAAGTCAACAATAGGCATGTGGTGGTGGTGTTTTAATTTCTGGCTTCTGGCTTGTGACTCATGGCCATACTAGACATTCCCTAGGGAACCTTTGCATTCATAATAGCTCCACTCCCAAAATGACTTCTTTTAGCTATTGTAAAAAGAATAAGTGTGCAGAAAAAAAATCATCTCTTTCTACTTTTTGTTATAAAACCATCACTTCTAATATAAATGGAATAGTTATTTTTTAGTCCAACAATATACTAAATGTAAAAATTAAGCCATGAAGAAAAAAAAAGCACAACAGCATGGAAATAAAAGAATTAGAATGGAATCATTAAAGATTTGGCAAGAACTTCGTGTTTTTATCTTAATATTGATGCTTCATAAGGGAGCTCTGAGAAGAAAATGATGATTGTGATGTAACCATTTATTAATAAATAGAATTGGAGTTTTATTATAATTTCTTGTTTAAGTGAAAAATACTTTTGCCCATTTTGTGTCCTTTGTCTGAGTCCTCTTCTCTTTGAGTGACAGTGGCTCTTTTAGGTGGGCATATGCGGTCGCACTGGCAGTGGGAAGTCGTCTCTATCTCTGGCTTTCTTCAGAATGGTTGATATATTTGATGGTGAGTTGCTAACTCAATTTTTAATTGGCTATGTGGTGCTTTCCTTTAAAAAAAATCAACTTACCTAATTCTGCAGAAATAAAAAGCAAATATTTATAAGGACTTTGTGTTCTACACATGGTTTGAAGCAGATATCGCAAATAAACAGCTCAGAAGTAAAAACAAGAAAAAAAAAAACCATGGAATTGGGGAAATAAACTAATTAGCCCTACACTCATGTCTAGAGTTTATTGCTAAAGAGTTCTGATAAACCGGTCAAATGAAAACAGGGCCACCCACTTCGAATAGCAGTGGATGGAGGTAGCATTTCAAGAGGAAGGAAAAGAGAGGAAGACTGCTTTGCTTCCCGGAGACTAAAAATATATCACTTTCCATCAAAGGAAAAAATTACAAGAAGATAAGTAATTACAAGAAGATAAGTATGGACTTTTAATTTTGGTGCATAGCTCTTACCATCGTCTTCTTAATAACATGGTCTGATAATGTTAAACATTTTGTGAGGAGGCAACATTTGCTATAAAGTGCTAAGCTCGTGATAACGATATACAAAAATATTTATTCATACACCAAATTATTTATAACATGATACACAAGAGCATAGAAATAATTTAACCTGTTTTAGAAAAAATATGTCAGATTATTTAGTCTATCAAGTAGCCTATAAATAGGCCAGCACATAAACCATCTTGCATGACAGGGAATCTAGCAATGAACTTGACCACTAGTTCAAGGAAGTGTTTAATGTTATCATCTGTGATGATTATGATGATGATTATTGTATTTTGCATATTTATTGTACTTGACAGTTTATATTATTGAATTTAATATACACAACAGCTCTGTGAGATAAACAGGTCAGTTTATGGAAACAAAGTTGAACTATAATAATGGTAATTTGGGGGGGCTTAGATTCAGGAACAGGGTAAGCATCTATCACTGGGTTGGCAGCTTGCTTGTTCCATGGCGAGTCATAATGCACAGATACTTTAAGGACTTTCGGTGGGATTTGCAGTACAAGGCAATTACATGATCCCAAATTACTTGACTGACATTTGTCATTAAAAAACTGTGGTTATGACAGATCATATTAGGTTATTCTGATCCTTATGAATCCAGAAACATGATTTCAGGCCCCCTGTGAACTATTATTCTCTTTTTAATAGCATTAGGCTATTAAGATTTTAGTAGATAATTTATTATTCTTGAAAGGTACAGTTTAAGCTAATTATTCGTAACTGCTCTTGAATCCGCATCTACCCTGTGAAAGGACTGCAGCTGTCCTTCCGAGCCTGGCATACTTACCTCACAGGGAGATACTGTCTTTGCACAAAAGTGATTTGATAAAATGAATCTTTCAGCTCAAGGAAAGAACATCAACATTGTGCAAGTCTCTATAAGTCCACATAGAGTATGGGGAAGTTATTAAAATGTGTTATCTATATCTTAGAATTTACTTTCCTATTTGTAATGCATTGTACTATTCAATCAATACAAGAATGAATGACAGACAAAAATCCTTGTTTCCACGGAGCTTATATTCTAGTTGGGGGCAAGACAATAACAAAGATAAGTAAATATATACAGAATAGCAGATTCTTACAAATCCTGTGAAGAAAAATAAAGCAGGGAAGGAGGATAAAGGAATACTAGAAAGGAGAGGACTCAAGAGGCAAAAAAAAAAAAAAAAGTACTTTTGGTTTGTATGATGATATAAACTAAATAAAAACTAAAAATTCCTTTAGGAGAAATATATAAGAAAGACAGACTATCACCAAACTGTGTTTTTTTCTTACAGACACATAATGACACTTAATACTTAAGAGGAAAGCTTCATCATCTGAATTTCAACCCTAAACTAAAAAAGAACGTTCAGTTTGTAAATAAATATTATTTTGCTCGTGATTTTCCTACGTGCCTGTAAATTTTGTTTTTCCTTAACAGGAAAGATTGTCATTGATGGGATAGACATTTCTAAACTACCACTGCACACACTGCGTTCTAGACTTTCAATCATTCTGCAGGATCCAATCCTATTCAGTGGTTCTATCAGGTAGGTGACATGTTCAACAAAAATATATGTGCCTCAGGATTTACCCTTTGGCTCACAAGAAAGAATTGCTTTTCATATAGTTGTGAAATGACATTATCAAGACACTAAGATCAAATATGGTGTTCAAGGATTTGGGCTGGAAAACCCTAGAGTTGCTAAATTAACCTATAGAAGAAGCCAATCCCTTATGTCTCCAGGAAATCTCTTTCAAATTGATTCTATAAAAGCCACTTTTTCCTCTATACTTGGGAGAGTGTTTCTTGGCAGACATTTCTGAGCTGTTCTACCCTACAGGTAGCCTGTCTGCCTCTTGTGTATCTAGCCTGGCTTCGGCAGATATTCTGACTTTGGCTAAAAGTTTTGCTTATCCCCCTACCTCTCATAACTTTACCTTCAGCCAAAATTGCTTTGAATAAGCTGCTACAGCCTTCTCCATGCCTGGTTTGTGGTTTCACACACACACGCGCGCACACACACACACACACACACACAAACACACAGGAAGATCTACCATCTGCAAGGTGCTTTAAATATATTGTCTGATTAAATTCTCAAAGCATTGGTCTAGGATACATATTATCCTTATTTTATAGAGGAGAGTTTTGAAACTCAAAGAAGCCATAACTTACCCAACTTCATTTGCCTAATAAGTGGTATAACTGCGATTGCATGTGAATTTTGTCTGATTTCAAAGTCCACCCGGGCATCATCCACCAAATCATGTCTCTCATTTCATCCATCTTTTGTTTTCTCTTGCTCTCCTCCTCCGTCCACTTAATTACTAAGAAGTGTTTACTACCCCCTTTTACTAAGTACTCACCTTGAGGAGAAAATGTCTGTAAAATTTCTGAATATTCAGCTGTAAAATTACTTTAATTAAAAGTTCTGGATATATCAAGTTAATTAACAATACCATAGTGAATTTATATCTCCGAGTATATTTATTATGAATACTACTATTGTGGTTGGAACAGCACAGCTTATCTAAAATAGCATCATTTGTTCCCCTATAGATTTATGAGGTTAACATCAGTTCTGCAGGAATATTTTGCTAAACACTATCGAGGTTATACTAAGCATAATATGGAGTAGATGGATCCACACAGCAAAGCTGATCATAACATATTATGAATGTAAACTTACCTAATGATTCATCAGAACCATTTTTGATAGCATTAAGATCATTGAGCCATTCATTCATTCGGTCATCAAGCATGAATTCAGTGCTTGTTCTGACCTGAGCACTGTTCTAGGTGCTGAATAGACAGAAGTAACCAATACAAATAGAACTTACCTTTTAAAGAAAGAAAAGCAATAAGCAAATATACATGATTTTTTCTCTATTTTTATTTATTGACTAATTAACTGATTTTTCCCCTACAGATTTAATTTAGATCCGGAGTGCAAATGCACAGATGACAGACTCTGGGAGGCTCTAGAAATTGCTCAGCTGAAGAACATGGTCAAATCTCTACCAGGAGGTCTAGGTATATTTTCTAAACAGTACATTTATTTTTTTATATATGCAATTAGTTCTACATATCTCTGTCTATATGTAATTCTATAGTCAGATAATTCTAGTGTTAAATCCCCTTATATTTAAAATAATCTCCTACAGGTCATTAGGGTATTTTAAAATCTAATGATTTTGTATGGAGTACAAGAGGATGAACCTTAGAACAAATTCTGTTCTACGTGAACACTCCAACATATTCCAATGAATACATTTATCTTTTCAGTCTTCTCACTATTGGTGGGTACAGGTCGTTTTAATCAGAATGTTTCCTTGTGGTCATTCTTGCTCAGGTGCCCTATACTATCACCTACCTCAGGAAATGGATAACAGGGTGGCAGAGGCTGTTAAGTTTAAGAGTCCTTGGCAGCATTTAGAAGGCAATTTCTCCATGTTAGTGGCCAGTTTCTATGCTGCTTGGAGTGCATATTTCTTTTATTTATATAACACAATTTTCTTCGTGTTTGAAGACACTATTTTGTTTTTCTTGATGCAGTGTCAATTTTAGCCGCTTGTGTAAAGAGCCAACACGTACTCAATCACTGATAAGAGGCAGTACAATTTCTGAAAAATAAACCATGACAGAGTGAAAGAACAACATGATTAATGAAACAATAGATTCCTGTAGTCTTTAACTCATAAAAAGGAACATCTATAGTTTTAGACTTTTGCTTCCTTGAAGCCTGAACGCATTTAAGAAAGCAATAGGAAAGATAATAGTTTATTGATATTCTAAGTTTAATACATAATACACAGTCATCAAATTGATTGTGCTGTTTTTGCATAGAGCTTTTTAAAAATCAACCTATGAAATAAAACCATGTTTATTTGTTAGTTTATTTGGAAAGAAGAACCTATCCTCAAACACTACATTTTATTATTTTAATTAAGTTCCAAAGAGAAGGCATGCCACAAACAAAACTTAAGACAACATGTCTTTAAGGAAAAGTTTATTGATCTTGCCAGTGTCAGATTGTGGGAGTAATTCTAGAACTCTTCATGAACTTTCCCATAATAATTTTTGATGTCTCCTATGGAGAGTCCAGCAGGCCTACTCGGGAAATTGATACATGTTTACAGTACTTTCTCTCTTGGCATTTAGAGACCCTCCCTCCCACCATTAATAGCTGGAAAGACAGGCAATTGCATCTTTATACACCTTTTCACCAACATGAGAGCTGCATACACCTGTTTTGAATTGTGGGCATAGTGTTTGTGGATTATGGTGCAGGGTAAGCAACAGGGGATTGTACTTACACTATGTGACCCACTGAACCTGGGGCTCATTGTCTTTATAAAGATTACATCGATTCCTTAATGGAGACGTGGCTCAGGCCAACTCTAGTGAAGAACTTTCACCATGCCCAGCATCCTCCTTATTTATTATATAAATTAAAATTTAGAGAATAAATACATAGCCTCTAAGCATGAGAAATTATAAGAATTTGATGCAGCAAGAATATAATCAAGAGAAATCTCTCCCAGGAACTTACCAAAAACTGAATTCTAATAAAAAAAGAAATTTTGGAAACAGAATTTGTCTTAAACTCACAATAGTATAGTTTATGAAATGTAGATGGAAACAAAAAAGGAAAGGATACTGAGGACATACCATTCATTTATCCGTACAACGTTTTATTCAGCTACTATGTCCTTTGCCCAAGGAAGGAAAATGTTAGTAGCATTTCTTTCATGAAATCCTTGCTTCTTTCTCTGATTTAGATGCAGTTGTCACTGAAGGTGGAGAGAATTTTAGTGTTGGACAGAGACAGCTGTTTTGCCTTGCTCGAGCCTTTGTTCGCAAGAGCAGCATTCTCATTATGGATGAAGCGACAGCTTCCATTGACATGGCCACGGTGAGTGCATTAGCTCAGCTTTTAGAAATGTGCATGAAAATTACAATTTATTTTTTTCCTGATTGGGTTCTGAATCCTCAGTATTATTGTTTTGAGTGTCTTCTCAGTCATCCCCTGATCAACTGATGATAACACATTGAGAATTGTAATAAATGAGGCACAACACACTTTAAAGGCATTCCTATTACCAATAAACAAAATTAATTTGCTACAACTTTTTGGAAAAAGAAAAAACTGGCCGGGCGCGGTGGCTCACGCCTGTAATCCTAGCACTCTGGGAGGCCGAGGCGGGTGGATTGCTCAAGGTCAGGAGTTCGAGACCAGCCTGAGCAAGAGCGAGACCCCGTCTCTACTAAAAATAGAAAGAAATTATATGGACAACTAAAAATCTATACAGAAAAAATTAGCCGGGCATAGTGGCACATGCCTGTAGTCCCAGCTACTCGGGAGGCTGAGGCAGTAGGATCGCTTAAGCCAAGGAGTCTGAGGTTGCTGTGAGCTAAGCTGACGCCATGGCACTCACTCTAGCCTGGGCAACCAAGTGAGACTCTGTCTCAACAAAAAAAAAAAGAAAAGAAAAAGAAAAAACCACTCACAACCTCATGTTATTTTCCTGCTGCCCTCTTGAGATTGGGTAAAACTACCTAAATAAGTGAAACAGTTTCAGGATTGTTGAGAGCCAATATACATGGAGCTACTAGTTTGACATCCTTTTTTCTATTAAGACTACTCAAAGCACCTATACAAAGTTATCCAGCCTTCTCAAAGTTAACATAATTTAAAGCAATAAAATATTCTTTAATCAGTCATTTCACTAAATAACTACCATCAAAATTAGTATTAATTACTAAGTTTTTATAAGGATAATATTTCCCCAACAGTGAAAAACGAGAGAGAGAGACAGAGAAAATGAATTAAGCAACAGTGAGCCACTTGATTGAAAAAACAAACTACTTCACTTTAAGATTTAGATAATCGATCTTTGCTCTAGGACAGGGGTCCCCAACCCATGGTGAGTTGTTCAATTATTTCACTATACTTTACAATGTAATAATAATAGAAATAAAGTGCACAGTACATGTAATGCTCTTGAATCATCCCGAAACCGTAGCCCCCACCTACCGGTGTGTGGAAAAATTGTCTTTCGTGAAAATGGTCCCTGGTGCCAAAAAGGTTGGGGACCACTGCTCTAGGAGAGAGATGGAATCTTTACCCAGAACATCTTTTAAAATATAATGATACAAGTCGTTTGTGGTGGGAATAAAAACGGTTCCTGCCTAGAATGTTCTTCTATGGGTCAAAGTCCAAATTTTTGGCATGAATTTCAGATTTTCCCTTCTCTGACTCAAAGGTTAACAACCTTTCAGGGTTTTAGTTTTGCATACATACTGTTTGTGGTATAACTCCAGTAAGCAATTTTATGCCCATTTGATTTCATTTTCCCCCTTGGGTTTCCTGGCAATAAATCCGTTGCTCATTCCCAGCTGATCACCAAGTTCTATTTGCATTTTGAAGACATGGACAGAATCCAGTATGCGCCTGCTGCCATCTCCCACGGAAGACTTAGGAGTGAAAGTGCTCCGAAGGGTTTGGGCGTGGTGGGACATTGTTCTTGGGGGCAAAATATTATGGCAAGAGAAAGTCGTCCAGAGAAAATTTACACTCTATTTATTTTTCGGCAGGAAAACATTTTGCAGAAAGTGGTAATGACGGCCTTTGCTGACCGCACCGTTGTGACAATAGCTGTAAGTATAGGAGACACAGTAGATATACTTTTCTCTGGTTTTATTCTAAGATGCTATAATCTTTAAGTTCGAGCAGTTAAAATATACTTGTGTTAAAGTCTGCATTTCTTTGCTAATGTTTCCGTCTGTGCAAAAAGAAGGAAAAATAAAGCTTTATTTTGAAAATGTTGCTCTTTTCCAAACTGTCTGCTCTAGCTGACTCCTGTAACTTACAGTGACTGGACATCTTAAATCTAAGGATTCTGGCAGGTCATGGCCTCTGCTTGTTCACCAGATACGATGGTACTTTATACAGAATAATTCTCTTCATTGAAATCTGAGGGTCTGATGAGCAGTGGAAGAAGCAAAATTCCTAAATTTGATTGCCAATTCTGCTACTATTTATATTTAATTTCTATATTTCTATTCACTTATCTGTTTTGTTTTGTTTTTTAAAAAAAAGCATTGAGATACCTCACAGCAGGAGCAGGTAATTTTTTCTATTTTAGATAGCACCAAATAGAAGAATTGCCTAAATCTTTGTAATTCATGTTATAGCTTACTTAAAATAGGCATGGTTTTCTGTCTTTTCCTCTTTGCAAATGGATGAGTTCTTGCTCACATTTAGGCTTACTGCTTAACAAAAACTTTTTTAATGAGCCACTTGGACATCTTTCCTCCTGCTGATTCTCTTCTCTTCTTTCCATTTTTCTTTCCAGCACCGTGTCTCTTCTATTTTGGATGCAGGCCTTGTTTTAGTCTTTTCTGAGGGTATTTTAGTGGAATGTGATACTGTTCCAAACTTGCTCGCCCACAAGAATGGCCTCTTTTCCACTTTGGTGATGACCAACAAGTAGACCATCCTGATCTACTCTGCCAAGTACCCCATTCTCTGGTAGTTATCTTAGCAGGGTCCCCTCACTAAGGCGAGGCTAACACTGTGATTAAAGGGGAGGGCGGGGGTGAAGGAACAAACTGCAGGGTATTACTACCAAGTCAGCTCAACCAATGCTTCAGTTATGTTCAATACTAAATGAGGCTGATGCATGTGTTTTCAAATGCACACATGCAAGAGAGAGTTTTTATGAAACTCAGGAGTGGGCTTTACCTCCACCTTAACAAAAAATTTCACTGTTCCTTAGGGATGTTTTGTAGGCATCCTTAAAAATATCATACACTCTCCTTACCTGCCCTCAAGGATGCATTGTTTAATTTAAGTAATTACTTAAGTTTAACTGTTGCATACTGGGAGTTGTGTATGGAGTGCTTGCTATGCTTCCATCTTTTGTGGATGATGCCTGAGAGAAATAGAGCCCTTTGCACTGCAGCTCTTTCAAGATGGCAGGAAATAACTTCCCAGCAGGGCCCACTTTCTGCAAGCTGTGCCTAAGTAAAGAAAAACCCAATGTCTCTCATTTTCCCAGTGAACTCTGTGGCTCCTCCACCCTGGAGGAAAGTCACCCGATTAACTCATTTATACTAAGGTGTGAATGATTTAAGGGATGAGAGAATTAGCTAACTTGAAAAACAGTTCTCTAATATTTTTAAGAATATTCTCACTGGAAAAGGTAAGGAGATATTTTGGGAGAGAAAGAACTTCCCATTGCCCCTAACTAAGTAGGGCGGAGAGGGAGAAAGCCTACCCTTGCCTACTCGGAAGACTTATTTTCTTTGCATGAAGCATGGCCTTGTGGAGTGGTCTCATTGAGTCTACAGCTGGAATACTACTTGAGCATAATTTGTATTTTTAACCAAAAAATTATGTTCTCTTACCTGATTTATGTTTTTCTACATTCACTGAATACTTGTCCATAGACTTACGCATCTTTCAGCCATTCTTCATCTCAGGACCACCAGTATGGTCCTACCATGGTGGCCGCAGGATACTTAGAATTGCTCCCCTCTCCCAATATACATAATACTATTGGGGAGGAATTACTGCAGGATTCTTCTGAGGATCAACTCTTCATAACAGGCTCACAGAACACCACCACACTTGTGGTAGACTCCTTGTAGAATGATCCTCACCTCTGATAAGAGTAACTATTTTTCCTTCCCAGCCTAAAAGTTGTTGCATTACTTTGGTTAACTGCCTCTGAAAATTGTGGAATATCTTAAAAAGATAACTTTTTCCAGCTTCTAAAAGAAGTACTCACACAACAGAACAGTCCATGGTATTTACTTATGAAAGCGATTTATTCTTCGTGCTTGATTAGATTAATTTCTCTAGACCCTTTTGAAAATTTCATCAACACAATTACAATTGACACTACACTTTGTCAGAGAAAAAATAATTTGGATTAATGGGATAAATACCAACTATAGTTATTCCTGTTGGCCAAGGTTTTTCAATGTTTTTATTTTTTTCTAGTAAACATTATTTTAGACTATCAAGGCAATGTTTATAATATATATTTATGGATTTAGAGGCCACATTTTTTTTCAGGCATCTATGATATGGTCCTTGAAGAACTAATATTTTTCCAGAGAGATATTAAACAGTTAATTAAGTTTATTTTTTGTCTAAATGCATGGGTGTGAAAATGGCTCTGGTCCATTCTCAAAGATAAACATTATTCTCCAAAGTATTGTTTATTCCTAAAAATGTATATCATTTATTTCCAATACTCAGTGTACTGGAAATGATACATGTCCAATTGGACATGGACATTGGAATGATAGGCTTGTCTATGGCTGTTGGAAACAGTGGCGTATGTTCTAAACTGACATCACTATCACACTATGTATACGTGTTTCTTTTCCCCTCTAGTGGTGAGTCACAACTTTAACTGCTTGCTTTTCTGAAAGCATGAACATTGAAACCACTCCATCTACATGGAACAGGGCAAAACATAGGTCTTTGCCTATGGGGATAGCTTTAGACTGGATTTTGAATTGTTAGGAGAAGGCACTTTGGAAGACTATGTATGAGCTAAATAGATGGTATTTCTAGCTTTAGAGCTCTGGGCGGAGCTCCCATCAGCACAGTAATATCTTGACCTACATGGTCCAGTCTCAGTATGGGAGCCCCTAACCACATGTGGCTACTGAGTACTTGAAATGTGACTAGTCCAAATTAAGAAGTGCTAGAAGTGTGAAATACATACTGGACTTCAAAGACTTCGTACTAATAGAGGAAAATAAAAGATCTCATTAATACTTATTATATTTGTTACATGTCAAAATGATAACCTTTGAATAGATTGGCTTAAAATATCTTAAAAGTGCTTTTACCTATTTATTTCTACTTTTTGAATTACAAGTGGCTCACATTATGTTTCTGTTGGACAGCACTGATAGTACCAAGAGTAAAGGTCAACCACACAGATTTTTCCCTTCTAAATTATGAAAATAAAAAATAATATTACTAGTAATTGATGTTTATTATTTGTTTTTATGTGTCAGACAAGGTACTGATCTTTTTTATGTGGATTGTCTCATTTGAACCTCACCACCATACTCTGAGGCAGATACTATTATTACCATAATTTTACAGATGTGAAACTGGAAAGATACAAACTTAAGTATGCTGCTCAAGATGGCACAACTAACAGGTGGTAGAGCTGAAATATACAAACCCAGCTTAACTTTTAACCGTAACACTAATGATGACAGGTGAACATTCCTCTAAGGTACCAAATGCTCCCTCTGAAACAGTTAGATGGCAGAATGCGAATAGCTCACATTTTGAAGTCAGTATACCTGGTTTTTGTACTGGTTCTGCCACCTATTACCAGTGTGATCTCCTGATTTTGCTTTTTCTCTGTGAGCCTCAGTGGTCTCCCCTGTAAAGTGGAGAGAGATAACACCCACAGCTGAGGAATGTTCTGATGATTCACAAGTATGTATATGAAGCACTTAAGGTCTGGCACATGCTCAATAGGTGGTAGCTTTTATCATTATTAATTACTAACACCAAGGCCTCTCTCCAAAGAGGGCCACGTGGAAAGTGAGAATGAATGAGTGAGTGGCAGTGATCTCCAAAGACTAAGAGACTACATGTCTAACGGCCTGGATAATCCATTCTAATAATGCATGTCACAGTAGACTGCCTCATATTGTCTTCCCAGAATTCAATCACTTGCTAGGGTTCTTCAAATTGTGTACCAGCCCACTGAATTAGCTGACTCCACACAAGAGAGAATAGTTGTTGAGACTAAAGTATAACCCAGGTGGTTCACGATGGCCCCTCTTAGAACTGAATCATTTGACAAACATTCATTAGCCTACTTACACTTAAGATTCCGTGAAAATGATGACACTGATAGACTAGCTACACTCAAGCTGATACAGCCCATATAAAACCCAGCCATGGGCCGGGCGTGGTGGCTCATGCCTGTAATCCTAGCACTCTGGGAGGCTGAGGCGGGAGGGTCGCTTGAGCTCAGGAGTTGGAGACCAGCCTGAGCAAGAGTGAGACCCCGTCTCTACTAAAAATAGAAAGAAATGATCTGGACAGCTAAAAATATATATAGAAAAAGTTAACCGGGCATGGTGGCACATGCCTGTAGTCCCAGCTACTCGGGAGGCTGAGGCAGGAGGATTACTTGAGTCCAGGAGTTTGAGGTTGCTGTGAGCTAGGCTGACACCAGGGCACTCTAGCCCAGGCAACAGAACAAGACTCTGTCTCAAAAAAAAAAAAAAAAAAAAAAAAACAAAACCCAGCCATAGAGGCTGGTATTTAAAAGTAGGTAAATAAACAATAATTTCAATAAGAAGAAAAAGAAGGGCTGTGCTTCCCGCATCTCCTGGCACCCCAAGATAAATAAATGTCCCTGAATAATTTGTGAAATATACATATTCCATTGTTTTGGCTTGTGCCTTGAAATTTGTAACAAACACATGTGTTCTTTTTACTCACAGCATCGGGTTCACACTATTCTGACGGCGGACTTGGTTATTGTGATGAAGCGAGGAAATATTTTAGAATATGACACTCCAGAAAGCCTCTTGGCTCAGGAAGATGGAGTATTCGCCTCTTTCGTTCGTGCAGACATGTGAAGGGGTGTCTTAAAATGATGTATGTGTTTAAAATAATGCAGTTGTAACCTATTTAATGGATCATCAGATTGACCTTCATAAAGTGGCATCTTAAACTTTTAAAGATTTTGCACAAAAAAAGAAGTTGACGTTTCTTTTTCCTGCTTTTTAAACAGTTTTCTGAGATATTACTGCTTAATGTGCTCATTACTGGTGTTTTTATAATGATCAAGCCACTCCTCTTTTAAGGATAACAGGTTGTATTAAAACATGTACGCTACTTTAAGAGGTAAATCAACAGCTTATGTTTTCTCATAACTTTGGTAAATATCTCTCAGGCATAGAAGTTGCAATGAGTAGTCAGTATTATTATCCTCCTATTTGTAAGAATATATTTTCTTTGTTGTTGGAACAGCAGATGTTCCTGGAAGAGAATTTTTATTCTTTTGAAGGGCACGTTTTCTAATGAAACATTCATGTTCATTACCTGTTTTAGGAGAATACTTTTTATATTCATTAACATTAGTAATATTGATGTCTTTAGCAGTCTCTTTTTTTTTTCCCTCTAAATTGTTTCCTGTCACCAAGAAGTTATCACATTTATAGTAGTTCTATAAAGCCAAAGCCTTAACTAGAAAGATCATGAAAAGAGTATGGATATTTGAAAAATTATTCTTAAGTTTCTCTGTTTTCCTGTTCAGTAAGGAGAGAATTCTTACAATACCAGGCATAATGTGCTTTTTCCAGACTGAAGTTCAAAGAGTGGTTAAGTTCAGTTTTTCAGTGGTAAGCCAGCTAAGCCTTCTCTAGTTTAATTCATCAGTAGCTGTGGTTGTGATTCTGAGCGCTTAAGTGCCACACTAGTCAAGATTTAAAGGAGCATAGGGAAGTGGCCTTACGTGTCACAGAATACACACACACACACACACACACACACACACACACCATATCTTAGCCATATGTTAATAATGGCAGGTGAACATTCCTCTAAGGTGCCAGATACTTCCTACAAAACAGTCCAATGGTAGGGTGAAAATATCTCACACTTTGAAGTTATACATATAACAAGTATCTATTTCTAGTTGGAAGAGTTTATTTCTTCTAGACATTTATGCCAAATGGTGTCTCACACATGCGTCCATTTGCTGCTGCTGTAATTTTAATGTGCATGTAAAAAGTATACCAAAAATGTTATTCGAATTTTAATGTGCCTGGAAAGAGTATATCAAAAATTGATGGGATATTGGTGTTATTTTTTGCTTAAATGTAAATTAATAAATTTAAAAATACTAAAAGTTACCTTCACTGTCAACGCTAGCAACCACAGTTTCTACAATTCTGTGCCCACCCAGTATAAATATCATTGATTTGATTTTCATATGAGGATCTGCATGTGTTATAATATTTTGAAGACTTACAATTGATGGATAAAGAGAAATTATACTGCCTTCCTGCAGTTCCTGTGTTCCATTTATTGTATGGTGTATTCACTCTTGGAAAATCTGTAATACTTGTGTATCCAGAATATGTAATTTTTGTCTTCACCCAAATATAGAATCCTAATATTTATAAAAAATAAATTCCATAAAGATGGACAAAAGTGGTTCATGTTATTTGGCGTAAATTGACACCCTTTGTTGTATATATAAAATTTCATTGGAAGAAAATAACTGTATTTTTTCTTGAAAGTTAAACAGAACAGAATCAGTATCCATTAATTCGATCTTGAAAATATTTTCTAAAAATTGAACCAATCTCCTAAAATATTGCTGGTGTAAACATGTTTTGTAGGGCTGAATTTGCATGATGCTTCTTACTGAGTTATACCTCATTCTCAGAGAAATGGGTTTTTACCCATAGAAATAATCTCTTGTGATATTTTTAAATTATACTACTATATAGCCAACCTCAGTAGAAGCATATCTAACCACACTATACTGAGAATCACGTTACACCCACGTGGTTGCTGGTCCCCTCATAACTTTTAGTTACTTAAGTTGAGTAAATGTTTAATTGTTTACAAAACTAAATTGACTAAATAAAGTGAAGCATAATGTTTTTAATTGATCAATTGTTTATTTTGTTATCTGTATTATCTATTGAATATAGAAATGACTCATGATGAAATAATTTTTTACTGTATAGGTACATATCTATAAAAGACCAGTTTAACCAAATGAAATTTTACACTTAATTAACCAAACCAATTTGAGAAATTTTAATTCCTTAATATTTACAAAAAGCAATAAATGCATAAAGCTTTATGGTAAAATAACAGGGCTACTGATGTCACTGAGAGAGAAAAGATACTTCCCTTAAAGGACTGTGCATCCTCTATTTTTATTCTATTAGTCATGATTCATTTAAAAGTCTACTCAGTTGTAGATTAGCTACCAGAAGACTTCTAAGCAACTGATACCTGAGATCTGGGACCATCTCTTGTTTGTCTTTGTGCCCTGTGCCTAGCCCACAGTTGGCCCTAATAAATATAGTTGACTGAGTCATTGATTAGTTTTGCCACTAGCCATATGCCCACAACTATGGGTTATTCTCTTCACTTTTCTATGTTGTGTTTATGCTACTATTTATTCTCTACAATATATGAAATATGTTTATCTCTATAATATATAAAAACATATTGACTTACCATTATGTAATAAATTACTCTTTTTGTTTGCTTAAAGAGAGTAATTATTTTTTCACTTATAATCCCACTGAGTATTAACCAGGACTGATCAATAGGTACAAATCGACACCAGTTTCAAAACAATACCTGGTTCTACCTTGATGATCTTGTTTCACACTTGCAAGTCATGCACTTTATTGCTTTGTATATGGACCCTAGAGAAGTTTCCATTAAGTGGAACAGCTATATTAATAAATGTTTTTACATCTCTATTTAAATAACTGAATGTCTGGACTGTTTCCCAAGGTTTATTGATGAACTCTATGTTTTTTTTCCAATATATCTTTTTTTCTTTTTTTTGAGACAGGATCCCACTGTGTTGCCCCGGCTAGAGAGCAATGGCATCATCATAGCTCACTGCAACCTCAAATTCCTGGACACAAAGGATCTGCCTGCCTCAGCCTCCCAAGAAGCTAGGACTATAGGCGCACACCACTACGCCTGGCTAATTTTTCTATTTTTTTGTAGAGATCAGGTCTTGCTATGTTGCTCAGGCTGGTCTTGAAATCCTGGGCTCAAGAGATCCTCCTACCTTGGCCTCCCAAAGTGCTAGGATTACAGGTGTGAGCCACCACACCCAGCCCAATGCATCTTTTATCATTTATTTTATAACATAGTCTTTGGAGTTCTGTGATTTACAGTACTATAATAATTCCCTTAGTGATTCATTATCCAAAGTTAAATGCAATCTTAGTCTTTAACATAAGAAGCAATGATCAAGACCCAAGAGGATGTATCTTGTAACTTATGGGTGATTTTTTCTTTAGTAACTACATATCATTTACATCAAATTTTTTCTGAAGTATGAGTAAGATTCACCTGGATCAACTTCTCCAATGAAAGAGCTTGTATTTGTATTTCTAGCAAGTGCCTCCAAATGAGATTCATAACTAACCAAGTTTGGGAATCACTGATCTACCTCAATCCTCATGCCAGTTTTTCTTTGTTATACAGAACGTGGAGCCATAAAATATTAAAGGTGATTTTTACCTGCTTCCTATCTTTGCTGATATTGCCTTATCCTGAATTGCTAAAACAAGCCTCTTAGTGTCATTAAGTGAATTGCCTGAGCTCATCAAAAAGGAAACATTGTTTAATGAGCTGAGAAGTTATCAACAGGGACTTAAAACACTATTTTTTTTGTGGCTTAATCAGCAACAAGTGATGTAAGGATAAAACTTTTTCACAAAGATGCAGTGCTTCAAAGGTTACTAGTATGCACATGTCACCAATTTGGGGAGGTTTCACTACTCATATTTCACAATATGGAAGGAAAGAAAATTATCTGTGATGACTATTCTCCTTTCCATCTTCATGATTTTTTCTGCAAGTGTCGTCATCTCTGACGTATGAAGCGTGATATATTCATTCTACAGATCTAGCGCATGGAATTTAAATTATTTCTTTCTCTATGGACAGTAGCAAATTGCCTTCAGCCAGTCCCGCTATGATTACCAGTGCCATTTCAAAAATGACAAAGATCAAGAGAGCCATATCTGGCTAAACAGTTAATTGGCTCTAAGAGGAACGCACTCTGTGATTTAGTGCCCCTACCATCACGGACCATCTCCAGTTACACACTCCATCTTAATGTCAAAGTGCTTTGTTTTCAGACCATTATTTTTGTTACATAATCTGCCCACTGGGTAAAATAAGTAACTTGTTCATACATATCAAAAGTGCTACTTCATTTTTGTTTTTCTCTAAGAGAATTGTGGAACTATGTACTGTTTAGACACATTTCCAGTTATTATTAAGTGAAAGACTACTGATCTTCAGTGTTATCAGAGCCAAGTGGATCTAGGCCAGCTTTTTCATATCTAGGTATTTGCTCTTTGACTCATAGTAGTTTGGGGCTTTGTTCCAACACTAGTCAAGTAAAGAGTAAACAATTCTTAATCTCTTTCAGTCACCCCAAATGTATACCAATGCTTTGAAGTTAGACATAAACAGAATCTCCAGCTGTTTGAATCCATTAAAGTGTACTGTTAACTCTATTTTACAGGTTACAACCTATCCTCTGACTCCTCAGTACATGTGTGTAAAATGTATACACTCACATTTTACCTTAACTTGCTGCTTTAAATAAGGATGCAGTTGCTATGAATCTTTACACCACATACTGACACAATGCATAGAAAATTCAAATACAGATGGCTAGAATGGATGGCATAAAGAGAAATATTCTTACAACCCCAATAATCAAGAAGTATATCTCCCAGACCTAAATTACCTTAGAAAGAAATTTCACTTCTAGATAGATCATAAAATGTGTTTCTATTGATAATGAGGTTCAGCTGTTTTTTAAAAAAACCTTTTTGGCTGAGCATGGTGGCTCACGCCTGTAATCCTAGCACTCTGGGAGGCTGAGGCAGGTGGATTGTTTGAGCTCAGGAGTTTGAGACCAGCCTGAGCAAGAGTGAGACCCCGTCTCTACTAAAAATAGAAAGAAATGATCTGGACAACTAAAAATATATATATATAAAATTAGCCGGGCATGGTGGCACATGCCTGTAGTCCCAGCTACTCGGGAGGCTGAGGCAGGAGGATCGCTTGAGCCCAGGAGTTGGAGGTTGCTGTGAGCTAGGCTGACGCCACGGCAGAGTGAGACTCTGTCTCAAAAAAAAAAAAAAAAAAAAAAAAACCTACTTTTTAAGACAACACTGACAACACATTGCTGGGTTACAGGGGGCAGGCTGTTTTTAGTTCAAGGAAGGAATGATAATGATTTTCATGAAAGGTAGTGAACTGGGTATCTATGAGGTGGTTGCCTCTCTTCCAGGGGATGCTACATGAAAATAAACTTTGGTTATGTCATCTTGACTGATAATTTGTTGAATATCTTCTATGTGTTCATCTTTGAGTAGCAAAGCACTATTCAAGGAGATTATTCGTCAGGGTAGGCCATAACTAGACAGTATATTAAAAATAGTATGAAATCTTAAGCAATGAGTGTCTTTATTACTTGCTTTACAGATAAAGAAATTGAGACTAGGATTTAAATGATTTACCCCAAATCACTGATTTGAAGTCTGCCTGTCTGGCTCCAGACACTGTACTTTTAAACAGCAGGGTCGAGAAGTGGAGAGATGGAGCTGGAAATGAAAGGATACATCTGTACTGGAATCTAGGAAAATCAGCATCATCAGAGTGGGAAGGGGAGGACTGAGGCAGTCTGGGGACCTGTCTAGGGGACAGTGTACTCCTTCAATTCCATCTCTCTGTTCCAGTTTTTTAGTTTTCTTCTGCCTCTTTCTTATCTCTGCCTACTTCTTTCTCATCCTACACACAACCGTTGTGAACCATTCCTGTCTCTGAGATGAAATCTTCCAGCTTCTGGGCCCACACTCTCTCCATTTCTCAGATTGTCTATTTTAAAGTATTAAGCGAGGAATCTACCTTGTCTAGCTTATCTTTTTACCTTATACATGACTAGACAGCTTTGAATTACATCACTTTGGGGCAGGGGTCTACCTCTGATCTAAAAAGCTGTGGCCAGGTAGTATATGCCAATGCGAAGTAATGTCTTATGCCGAGGAGAAGCTAACACAGTCTGGAGAGTGACATGAAAGCAAGAATGCAAACCCAAGTCACAACCAGTAGTTCCAGAAACAGAGTGATGAGACTGGGCTGGTACTGGTTATCTTTCTTGGGGGAAAAAAAAAAAAACTGGGGAGGTAGAAAACCATTCTTCTATCACAACAGCACTAAAATAAGCTGGGTTACTAAAACCCTTGTCCATTCTACTCATATTCTTCCACACTACCTTTGCTCTAGAGAAAGAAAGATGTAATTTTCTTTTAAAACAAGAAAACAAAACAAAATCTCCTGCCATAAGTAACCACCTCCAAATATTGACTTTTTAAGCCCAAGTTTTATTTCCCCATGGGAATGACTGCATAACACACAGTTTATGAGACATTTTCTCACAACTGCCCACTCAAAACAAGCAGTAACAACCCCCACCAGAATTGTGCTATTCCACCCAGTTTAGGATCCCCAATACATACGATCATTACAAGCATACTTCAGATAGAAGCAGCCATTTCTCCCAGTGACTATCACGCTCAGACACTTACAAGTGCCACACACTCAACCCAGGCACCGCATTTCCTATGTCCTTGGCAAACAGGAATGAGAGGATGATGGGAGGCAGTGGTGATTTGGGGTGACAAGTTTTCACCTGAAAATAGGAGCTTCTCTTCTTTGTTCCCACTTGACTGAAATTCTAGCAACAAAACATTCTATTGGAAATACAAGGCATCTAGTCTTTGGGCCAAAAATGTAGGGAAAAAATTAGCAAGGTTAATATTTCATGGAAAATTCTTGGTTTAAATAATATTTTAATAAAGCTTAGCTATATGTGCCAATAAAGCATAGAGATGACATAATGATTTATGATTTAAGTATCATATAATCTGTGTAATGTCTAGTATCATCTTTTATCAAACAACATTAGAGAAGAAAAATCACTGGGGAGAAGAAGAGAGAAGCAACACGAAACCAATGCAGATATTAGTAGAATGCATATTGCATACACCACCTCATTAAAAGTTTGATGTAAGGATAATAATAGCTAATAGATATTAGGCAGATATGAAATGAGCCTTACAAATATAAACTCATTTAATCTTGAAAAAAATTCCACAAAGTAAATATTATTATCTACATTTTACAATTGAGGTTTAGAGAGGCTAACTTGCCCAAGGTTTAGTATTAATAGAACTGAGATGCAAACTCAGGCAATCTTACTTCAAAGCCACACTCTTAGCCATGTGCTATACAAAAGATTAATTTAGTGAGTTAACTTTTCTTGAGAATTAATGGTTTATATGATATGTGATATATAATAAAGAGTAATTATTTGAGCCTACTGAAATAATTGATACTACTGAAAAGTGAACTGGACCACGAAGACCTGAGTTCTAGTCCTGGTTCTATCAATTGGATACATGACCTTGGATTTATCACTTATAGTCTGAGTCCCCATTTCCTCATTTGAAAAAGGAAAACTAAAAGACATTACAACAAATACCCGCCTGGCCTCACTGAGTTTTTATTAATCTCAAATAAAATGATTTGAAAAGCATACTCCAATGTGACAAATTAGTATTGAGAACCCACTACATTTACCACATCTTAGTGGGCACTATGTGGGACTTCTTAAAACCCAAAATAAATGGCTTATTTACTCTAAAAACAAATTGAAATTCCAACTTTGCAATGGGTAAGATCATATATTTGAGATGAGAATATAAAAATAGCTCCAGAATATTGATACCCCTGAGGTTCTGGAAAGGAAAAATGCAAAATCAGTTGGTTGGGGTAAAATATAGATCCCCTAGGGAGAAAAATAAATAAAATTAGCTCACATTCAAAATTAAAACCACATGAGAACATGAAGCACCAAGATGAAAATCAAGGGACACAACAAATAGGAATATTAGCACAAAAGCTAGAAATAATTATAAAACAATCTATAAGAGATTTAAAGATATGTATATTTGCCAACAGACATATGAAAATGTATTCAACAACATTCTTTATCAGTAATGCAAATAAAAACAACTACCTACCCATCAAAATGGCTACAATGATGAAGACTGACAAGGCCAAGTGTAGTAAACTTGGACTCTCATACGCTGCTGATGGGGGTATACGTGGCACAGCCAGTGTGGAAAAATGGCCAGTTTCTACCAAGGCTAATATGTGCCTATACCAACGACCCAACAATTCCATTCCTGGGCACGTATCCAAGAGAAATGAATGCCTATGTCTATAGAAGGACTTGTACAGAAATGTTAATAGCAGTCTTATTTATAATAGTAAAAAAACAACAACAACAAAAAAACCCCAAACAGCCCACATGCCCATCACTAGGAGGATGGATAAATAATGTTGTTATATTCACACAATGAAATACTATTGACTAGTATGTAAAACTAGTGTGTAGAACAACCTTGCCAAACCCCATAGACACTAAGTTGAGTGAAAGAAGGCAGGCCCTAAAGAGTACCTACTGTATGATTCCATGTATACAAAGCTCAACAACAAGCAAAACAAACTGATGATGAAATAAGTCACAATAGGGTGAGTGAGCTCTGCTGAAAGGGGGCAAGAGGAAATCTTCTAGGGTGATAGACATGTCTTATATCTTGATCCATTATCTGTGTGGTCATTATATAGTTGTATACGTAGGTTCCCAAAGATGGTAAAAAGAACAAATTAATTTAAAATACTCAAGTAGAACTAGAAAAAACGATTAAACTTTTAATTTAAAAATTCAATAGATAGATTAAACAGCAATGAAGCTTAGATAAAGGGAGATTCTTCCCACTGGAAACAGATCTAGAATGCAGCCCAGAACAAGCAGATAGAAAACATGGATGAACAACTGGAATGTATGAGGATAAAATGAGGTGAGAAGGTCTGAACTAGGGATCCCAGCAAGGGAGGTGGGGGGAGGGATGAGGAGGGTTCATAGAGCCAAGAGCTATTCCTAAAAAATCCAGACTCAGATGATTTCAAAATTATTGCAAACTTTCAAGAAGTAGCCAATCCCTATTCTATTTAAACTATTCCAATCTATGGAGAAGATACAGATCAATCCTTTTTACAAAGACTCATAACATTTATCCAAAACCAGGCAGAGATAACACAGAAAAAATAATGCAGACCAATCTCACTCACAAATATTTATGCAAAAGTCCTAAATGAATTAACAAAAACAATCCAGCATCATATTAAAATGTAATATATTTTAACATATTCACCATGACCAAGTGGAATGTAAAAATATTATCTCAAGAATGTAAAAATAGTTCAACATTTTTTTTTAAATCTAGTAACTTAATTCACCATATTAACTGGACAAAGAAAAAAAAGATCAACACAGTAAATCCTAAAATGGCATTTAGTGTAATTCAATATCCATCACTGACTGGAAAAAACCAGAAAAGTACAAAAAGCACACTACCTTAAAATAATAAGTATGTAAATTATATATTCTGGAAGTATTTTTTAAAAAATCACCAAGAAGAAAAACATCCCTGTTATCACCATTATTATTTACCATTGATCTAAAAATACTAACAAAAGCAAGCTAAGAAAAAATAAAATAATAAATCAATTAAATAATAAATATTAAGGAAACTATATGAAATTTATAATTATTTTAGAAAATATTATGTTTTTCTGGGCCTATGGTAAATTCTTTACATACTCTAATTTATACAACTCTCAGAGATAGATATTGGTGTCTCCATTTCACAGAAGAAGAAACTGAGGCTCAGAGTGGGCAAGTATGTCATTCAAAGCCATCGACCAAGTAAATGGCAGAACTGGTATTCGATCCCAAATCCTTCTGCCTCTCAAGCTCTGTGAACTTAAACAGAAGGTTATATCTCATGCATCCTCCACAATTCCTTGGTATTTTTTTTTTTTTTTTTGAGATTGACTTTCAAATGCATAATAAATTTCTATAGGTTTACAGAGAGGAGATTATTTTATTATCCCATTTATTCTAACAATAAATGAGGTAATTTGGAATTTTAAATTAGCAACAAATCTCAAATATTTAATTCCAGTGTGAATCTGTTTAGAAAAAATGACCTGGTGAAAGCTTTTCTGGCACAGATAGTTTTTACCTTAAAAACCCTACATATCATTTAATAGCAGAAAAAAAAAATCTTGGCTTCATTGGGCCCAACAAGTCTGAATATCACTTTAAAACTTTCAACCTCTATAAACCTCACTGTAGCTGACATTTTTGAAAGGTGGCAATAAGGAGCAGCTCCACAGAGAGTTCTGGAAAATGTCAGGTTTCTCTTTCCAAGCATTCCATGAGTCACTGATTTTGCAAAACGGTAGTGACGTGAAAGCACACCAATGGATCAGGACATTCTTGAAAATAGCTTCAGAAACCCTGTGAAGAGTTCCTATAGCAGGACAGATCCCAGGTTCATGCGAACTTGCCTTTCTTTGGCATGAGAATATCAGGCCCTGAAAAAAATCAACAGTGACAGCCACCATACCTCATCTTCTCTTGGGAGAGGCCCTACCAGCTTTATTTATTACTAGCATTTTGTAGCCTACCAGTAGAAAATAATCATGACGGGTACTCTTTCCTTGATTCAAGGAACTGCTTTTCTCCTGGAGACTCTATTACAGTAAAACAGATGTGTTAATTTTCGAGCCCTTGTTTTATTACCCGTACCTTGGTTGGCTTCCTTTCAATCCTCAGTGTCTTAATTAAATTCAAGAGTTGAAGAGACGCCAGTACCAGTATCAGTTAGTTAGCACTCTGAAGGTTGGTAAGATTTAAAAAATAATACTCAAGTCTGTAAAGTGATAAAATAAATCTGTGAGCTATACCTCCCCCTTTTCTACTCTACACTGTTCTCTGAGAACTTTTTGAGTATCACCAAACCCAAACCAGCCCGAATATGTTAATAGGAGCTGACATTATTAAGTACACATCACAGGCCAGGAACTATTCTAAGCACTTTATGTCATCTTGTCTTGCTCTCATAACAATTCTAAGAGGTTCTGATACCTGAGCGGGCAAGAGAATCTCCAGGGTAACTTTTAAGTGTGCTTTACTTTATTGGAAGTATACCTTCTTATTAGAGATACTTTAATTTCCAGGCCAAATATTTTATATCTTATTCTATCCTTGCTCAACAAAATTCTGGAGGAGCATAAAATAACATTACCAGGCATTTCTCATGCAGCTGGGCCATGGATGCACAACCATGTCTTTGAGATACACTTTGTCTAGTGGGAAAAGCACAGGGTTTGGGATCGGGATCTGAGTTTGTCATAGCTTTCCACCTACTAGGTAGGTGAGTTTACATTAGCCGTTCTGCTCCACTTGAATCAACTCATATGCAAAATGAGGAAAATATTAATAACCTAATTCTCATGCAGCTGTCTCAAGGATTAGGTCAACGATTTCCTAGCCTAGTGCCTGGCCTACTCTCAATCTTTATTCATTGGGTAAATGCAGAGAGATGATAGATCAGCGAATGCACTTCCCACTTTTCCTGCCTCTTCTGCCTTTCCTCTTCCTCATCTACTCTACCGATCTTGTTACTGTCCTTCACACACATCAGGCTATTTCCTGCCTCAGAGCCTTTGCACTTGTTCTTGAGCTGCCTGAAGCACTTTCCCCAGTTGATGACCTGGCTGATTCTTTATCCAGATTTCACCATCTTAAAGAGGCCTTTTCTGAACTCTGTCTAAAATTGCCATCTCTGGCTCTAGTTACTTTCAATCTTTATCCTGCTTTATTTTCTTTATAAATTTTAACACTATTGATAACTATATAATGTATTACTTATCTACTTGTTTGCTAACAGCTTCCTCCCCAAGAATGCCTTGGAGCTGGGATTTGGTTTTGTTCACCTAGATGCAAATAGAAGGGTAGTGATTGTTATTATATTAATGCCCCTTCCTGACTTTACTGATTCACACCTATGGGCTAGCTTAAGTTTGAGGAGTTGAACATACAAAGAAGAAATGGGGTGACCCAATTTAAAGGAGAGTGATGTTTTTCTGCACACAAATAAATACATATCTCAAAAAGAAATATTCTCTGAATTCACTGGAACAGATAACTAAGAAGAGTTCTACTGTCATTCCAATTTCATGATAACTCCAAAAAAGTGAGTTTATAACATGCTGTTTTGATTACTAGTTTATGTAACAATTTTATTAAGCTGATTCCAAAGCACTATGTTCCAAAGTGGTTTATATGAGGACACTAATAAAGCAGCATACTAAGCAAACAGAACAGCCATTATTTGGGCTGCTAACGTGAATCGTTTCCATTGTCATTTTGAAGACACTCCAAATTCTTAAGTCTAGTATGGCTCAGGAAATCCAAGAGTTCAAAATTCACAAGTCAAGTCAAAGGCAAAGTCATCAAATACAAGGACTTCACCCTTGATCTCAGGGTACCTTCAAGGACTTTATTGATTTGTATTTGGTAATCAAAGCAGCAGACAATTGGGAAAAGCACCAGCCTAATACTTTCTCCACTTGTCTGAAGACACCTGACAAGCTTTTTTTCTTAAGAGAATGAGAATTTCAGAAACTCAAATAAAATGCCCATGGGGTCTAAAAGGAACCTGCTAGATGCAAACTTACAAGTGAATAGATATTCCTGAGTTACTTCTCAACTGCATACATTTCTTTGGTATGCAACATGAGCAGATTCTAAAAGGATTCCTGAGTCTTCGAGAAAATCATAATATTTAAATAAAGTTAGCTCTGTTCTAAACTTATTACTGGTCTTCTCTAGGAGTACTGCACAAATTAGTCTTCACTCCTGAAAGAAAAATTAGGAAAATTATTGAAGTTAAGGAAATAGTTGTAACTTTTAGTGGACTTCAGCAAAATAGTGATTGAATAAGTAGATCAGTAAAATAAGCCCTAAGCAGTAAATGTGTTCTTGAAAAATTAATTAGTTTCCTTTGCTAATTTCTCACCCAAGGTAAATTTAAATGCTCACTATGTGGACCATAATATGAGAAGAGGAAGATGAAAAGTGGGGAGCTAGAGATCTGTCAATAATAATTATTTATTGAGCAGCTACTGTGTGTCCAGAAAGACTTTAAGGGGACACAGCAAGAGGTATATCTCCACTAAGCACAAAACTGAGTTGTAAAGAGAAATACAGCCAGCACATGCTAGCAAGTTTAAGTATTGCTGACTTGGAGTGGTAAGGGATGTTGCTGAGGAAGGGAGAAATGGGAGCGTTTGAAAGGAGAAAAACAGAAAGGTAAAGAGAGAAGAGACAGTAAGGAGATCTTTGCAGACAGGTACCGCCATAGACTTCACAGAGAATGCCAAACTTTAAATTTCCTATGTGGGTTCTGAGAAACGGTTGCAAAACCATGAAGGGAAGAGAAATGAAAGAATAAATACGGGAAGGAGAGAAACACCAAGCACTATTCCTTCTTTCCTTCATTCAACAAGTATTTACTGAGTGCCTACTACTAAGAACAATTTGAGGGGTGTGGGTGTGTGGTGATAACGTGCAAAGTGCCCTCAGTGGAGAAAAACTAGTTAAAGAAAAAAGACACACACTCTTTAAGGAAGAGTGGAAGCAAATAGAAAGAGAAAAGAAAAAAAATCTGTAATATTTTTATGGTAAACATTTTTCACCTTTTTTCTAAATGGCTACTATTTAGGCATACTATCATCAAAAATGTACTTACAAATTCCTTAAAATTTGACCTTCATGATGTACCCTTATTTTTTTATCAATTTAAATTATTGACTAATAAAAATATGACATAGCTTGTCATCAAAGCAAATCAAAACTTAAGATTGCATATTTGGAAGAATATATCTCACTGGAAAAAATTTGACTCTGAAATTAATGTTATAGCAAAAGAACAGTATTTTCCAGAGAATTCAGATATGGATTTATTTGATGCAAATCTTCCCATAAATTATCCTCAACAACTCATCTCTTCATTCCAATTTTCTTATTATTTCTGCATCACTACTGTAAGTATCACAGTCACCTCTGACCTTACCCTCTCGCAGTATTGACTTTGTATAATATTCCTTCTGCATGTATTTTTATATTGCCCACTGACATTGCCTGTTAGCCCCAGACCTCATTCCTTCTCTAATTGATGTAATAGTTTCCAGGGTTTCCCCTCCTGCTAACCACAGAATTTTGGGGCCTGAAGGAACTCTACTTAGAAATGCAGTCCTAAAGCTATTGTGTCCTCTGCTTCCTGATCAATCCTCCTAAAACAGGCTCTTACTGTGTTGTTCTCTGATGAAAATCTTTCCACAGCTTACCACTACCTGATGAAGACTCTCCAGACTACTTTGTTGAGGATTTAAGGCTATTTATGCATTTTTTTTCAAGCCCCCAACATGCTTTATCAACTTCATGTTTTTCACTCATTGATTCAAAAGTATTTTTGAGCACCTCTGTAATTTGGATCATGCTAGAGGCTTGCTACTAAGATGAACGCGTCACAGCCCTCTCCTCTAGCAGTTCTCAGTTTAAGGGAGGCGGGACAGGAAGGATGGGGACAAGTGCACAAATAACTCAGCAAGTGTTGAGAATCGTGGTGAAAGAGGCTGCCCAGGCAGGGAGCTTTGGACTCAAGTGTCCAATCCTGCTATCTTGGCGACTTTACTACAATGCTGATCAAATTAGCTTCTGTTCCTAAAACACGGCCCCCTCTTATCAATACTCCATGACTTTGTTCATGCTGTTCCCTCTCTGCAAAATGTCTTTTCTCTGCTTTTCTGTATACCCCAAATATATCTAATATTTCGAAGACAAAATCAGATGCCAAATAATCCATCAAGCTTTCCTTAGCCTCCGAGTGTTAAATACCTCTCGTGTGATTTCCCATGGCACTTTGTTGTAGTTCCTCTCCCACCTAATCACACCCTTGCTGCATTAGAGTTTATGACATCAATGTCTTGTCTTGACACCTGTCTCTTAAGAGCAGCAACTATGATATATTTATATATCTGTAGATACGTAAATCTAAAAAATTCACACGATAAGTGTTCAATGAATGTTCCCCAAGCTAAACTAATGAATAACAATTTGTACACCAAACACAATTGTAAAATAGAACAGTGAAAGGGACTGACTATACAAATTGATCCCCCATGCTTGTGGTAAAACTCCTACATAAATTACTGCAGAATTAATGCCAATAGAGAGGACAACTACGGCTAACACACCAGCATCTACAGGCTTGAAGGGGTTACGCAGATCTAACCACAAGGGGAAAAAGTTGTTCTTCATTTGCCTTCATTAAAGACTAATTTTAGGTCTTTTGGTAATTAAATGAACACATTGTTTATGCTCCATACACTTTAGACCCTGAGAGTCTTGGAAAATAGATGAAATTTCCAAGAATTAAAGTTTCCATTAACGCAAGTGCCAAAAATCAGGAGGCTTGACCTGTGGGAGAAAGCACATTTGTCTTTGCTGGCTTCTTTTCAAAAAGCTATAGATATTTACTGTAGGGCCTTTCTTGTGCGCAATTACTGTTTTATCATTCAGACAATCTAGACAAGAGGAAGAAGCTGCAACATTTCAGAAAGCAACCAATTACTGAAGACCTAATGATCATTTCAGTGCTCAAGTGTTGACCGCGGTCCCTGTTTGGGGTAAAATTTCTTCATTGAAAGAGACTGCTGCGAGTGGCTTCTTTTTCTTTCTTTTCTTTTTTCTTTCTTTCTTTCTTTTCTTTCTTTTTTCTTTCTCTCTCTTTCCTTCCTTCCTTCTTTCCTTCCTTTCTTTTCTTTCCCCCCTCCCTTCCTTCCTCCCTCCTTCCCTCCTTTCTCTCTCTCTTTCTTTCTTTCCTTTCTTTTCTCTCTTTCTTTCCCTTCCTCCCTTCCTTCCTTCGCTTTCCTTTCCTTTCTTTCATCTATCTTTCTTTTCTTTTCTTTTCTTTTTTTTGGGCATTGTTTTTGGGGTGTGTGTGTGTGTGTGTGTGTGTGTTTAATTTCCCGAGAACTTGCTTTGGCTGGTGAAGACATAGTTTACTACAGTGGGTTTCACAACATCTTCCACCTGTATCGTCCCCACTAGACGGAAATTTAATGTAAATGAAATTGTGTATGCGCACAGCTTGAACGCCCGGGAAGAATATTTTCTGACCTCTTTATCTGGTTTTATTCAATCCGAAGTAGCCCATTTATCTACTCACGTTACAAAATAAAACAAAAATAAAAAAACAAAATAAATCTCTTTACGTCAGTGCACTTGGACTCTCCAAGTTCTCTCCCCTGAGCAGAGAGCCTTTTAAAGACTTGTGTGGCACGCTGGCAGCAGGGAGGTCGCGGCTACTGGGCAAAGAGCTGGCTCCCAGGGCCCGCCCTCCCCCGCCGCCCCTCCCTCGGGCCTGCGCCCTCCCTCCCCGGGACTCGCCTTCGCCCCCTCCCCTCTGGCCCCCACCCCGCCACAGCCGCGGCCTCCGAGGTCTGACGCGCGTCAAAGCCCAAACTGGGAGGCTGATTTGTGGCGCATCCCGCGCCCCCCCCCTCTCCCCAGCCCCTCCTCCGCCCACGGCGGCGGCCAAGGGAGTTGAGCAGAGCAGGGGGAAGGGAAGATCTACACCCATCCCCCTTCCTCCAGCCCACCCCGCGTTTAGAGTCAATTGCACCTTTTATTATTGTAACTCTTCCCCTAGGACCAGCAGCCCCCGGATCTGTCCCTCCGGCCCTGGCGGCCGCGGCTCCCGCGCGCGGGGATGGCAGAGCGAGCGACCTGCCGGCGGGCGGTCGGGGAGTGCGAGGAGGTGCCGCCGCGCCCGCTGCCCGGAGTCTGTAAGTTTCAACGCTCCTCCCGGGGAGGGGAGGGGGAGGCTGTCCGCGTCCCCGCAAATGATTTAAAATGCAAAACACAGCGGCGGTTTACAGTGCTGGATGGACTTTTCGGGGCACACTCCCTGCTTAACTCTACCGCAGCCCGCAGGCTGCTGTCCGGGTTTTTCCTGCAGCTTGTACGGTTTGATCCCTTCGTTGTAAAAGAAAAAAGTTTTCAGTTTATAATATTATGAGTTCCATAGGAAACTTTTTTGTCGGCTTTTTAAAATGCAACTCAGACTTCCTTCAAATTTAAAATAATTCTTCATCATTTTTAAATTCCATACCACATCGCTTATTATTATTTTGTCAGATTACATTGAACATGTTATTTATACTGCGCAAAGGGCCGTGGCCTTGCCTTTGCTTACTTCTAAAAATAAGGGAGGAAGACTTTCTCCTCTTTAATAATGCTACATCATCGAAACACTTTAATGAGTAGATCGAGCTGGCCTTAATTTTCATAATCGACGCCACGTGCTTGTATCCTTGCCTTAATCTAGAGACGCGGTTAATAGCAGAGAATTATCTCTGAACCTGCTGTTTACAGGAGGCTCCTGGTTTTGTTTAACTAAGGCTATGCCCATGTGTGTTCAGAATGATAAGAAAAATTGAAACAGTTCCGATTCAGACCAAATAATTTATCTGGGATCCCAGAACTCGAGCACAATGCTAGATTCATGTTTGGGTTAATAAAATCAAACCTTTGATTTTACACGTCAGATGTGTAGACATATCCCTCAATACAAGGACTAATAGGTGAGGATATGGAGTTTGTTTAAGTTTTTTAATCAGCGTTTCCCCTGTGCAGGAGGACTGCAAGGAGAGCCAGATCCGAGGCAGGTGCATAGGTTGGCTATGGTGACAGGACGATGTTGGCCAGAAAGAGCATCATCCCTGAGGAGTATGTGCTGGCTCGCATCGCGGCAGAGAACCTGCGCAAGCCGCGCATTCGAGACCGCCTCCCTAAAGCCCGCTTCATCGCCAAGAGCGGGGCCTGCAACCTGGCCCACAAGAACATCCGTGAGCAAGGACGCTTCCTGCAGGACATCTTCACCACCTTGGTGGACCTGAAATGGCGCCACACGCTGGTCATCTTTACCATGTCCTTCCTCTGCAGCTGGCTGCTCTTCGCTATCATGTGGTGGCTGGTGGCCTTTGCCCACGGGGACATCTATGCTTACATGGAGAAAAGTGGAATGGAGAAAAGTGCTTTGGATTCCACTGTGTGTGTGACTAATGTCAGGTAAGAAGGCAGTGGGATGCGACAGGAGTTGAAAACAATATAGGAAAAATATCAAAATGCCCTTTCTCTTACCATTCTGTTTATTTTGTTGAAAGTGAAATAAAGGGTTTGTTTTAGAACCTTCAGAAACAAAAAAGCAAAATAAAGAACAAAACCTAGTATGTTAAACATCTTTTTAAATGAGGTTTTATAGATAAAGAGTCTGAAAATGTCGAGCTTCAGTCCTTTGGGCTAAGCCTTGAAAATATTATACCAGTTATGAAAAAAATGGTAGTTCAAAGGATTCCACAGAGTGACTTGCTCCAAAAAAAGCACACAGTTTTCTGTATGAAAAAGCTGCTGTCCATAGTTCCAGTGTCCACAAGTAAATATCTCGGATCAATAAAAAATATTGTGCAAATGCCAGTGACATTTTTCCAAGACTTCGTTTACCCATGACATTTTCAGAAATAGTAAGAAAAATGGGAAGACACGGGGTGAGTGGAAGTGTCCTAGATTAAAAATCTACTAAAAATGAAATGACAAATAAATATAAGCCCGTCTTCATCAAGATTATCTTAACATAGCTGATTTCTTTGTATCCAGAAGTTAAAAGTTATGCTAAGATTCAGAACTAGAAAGTATTAATTTTTAATGGAAATTAATCCAAAGTTTTTGTGGCAGGGATTATGTGGAAGCAACTGAATGTTATGGTCTTTCAGAGTTTTAATAGAATAGGAATAAGACAGTTCTTAGATGACCTAACTTTGGCTTCTGTCTTTTATATTGTAAGTATTTCAAAGATAGGTAAAATGAATTTGATTTCAGTGATTCCCCTGTCATGTTGTCACAGGCCCTAAGAACATTTAGTTGAGGTGATTTGTTTCTTAAGTTGTTTTGTTGGAAGACAGATAATTTATATCAATTGCAAAAATATTTACTCTGAAGTGAAACAATAGTGGAATAATACTGGAAAATTTTCCAGAACATTTTCTGAATAACATTCTAAAGTCACATAATGTGCAAAGCAAAGATACTTGAAAAATCACCATACTGCGAGGAAACTGTAAAGAATAAGACCTTTAGTGACCCTGTAATCTTATGAAGCTAGCATATCACTGCAAGCAGCAGACCCCAGACTGTGAACTTGTCCACCCTTCCATTTGCTAAGCAACTACAATGTCAGCCCTTCAGGAAGGGAAGGCAGCATTAGTGTGCAGAGATCACAGATTTCAGGTGGAATTTTGAGGAGCGAAACTATATTGAATTGATCCCTTGCTTTCACCATTGAGTAGATATTATTTTCTTTTCTCAAACTTTGTTGTCTCAAAGAAAATATAGGTGAAAAACATAGGTGATCATCAGTATACGAGATATAAAGGAAACAAAATACTTAAAATAGCTATGGAAATGTTTAATAGATATTTGAAGTTCAAATAGTATCTATAATATTTCTCCTTAAGAAACTTGGCACTAATTGAATCATTTTCATATCAAATTAAATGTTTAATAAATCTACTAAATGATATGGTGGGTACTGATAAAAAGAGACAAAAGAAATGATAATAAACCTTGAAAATATTAATAAATGACAGATTTTATTCACAAGACAAATATATTTTTGTGAATAAGAAGTTGTTGAGCAATTTATTAAATATATATCATCAAAAGTGATATCCTTTAATAGTTTTTTTGAAGGAATTTTACAGGCTACACTGGTTATTAAAAGCTATTTACTGGTACCTGTATTTTTCAAATAAGATGTGTTCTGAAGCATATTCATTTCCCTGAAACATTCCTGCTGGTGTGAACATTAAGACAACTGTGAGATATGGTGTCAAAAATACAATGGGACAAAGTTGATTTTATCAGCATAACAATTTTAGCATTTTAAATTGCACTTCTTACTTAAAATTATTTGACATCTTTTGAGGTTGTTCTTATTGATTTTATTTTAATGTTATGGTTCTATTTATACTTTAATCTCAACATAGTTTACTCATAACAAACCGTACATAATAAAAAATGTTTCACTAAAATACAGAAACAGAAAAATCCTTATTACCTCCCAATGGAAATTTAAAAGTTGACCAATAATAATTCTAGTTCTTTGCATGTCCTTTCCCTTCATAAGTTCAATGTCCAGCCATATCATCAAAATTGGAAACAACTTTTTAAAATGGATATTCAGCAGTATTTCCAAATCATGTTTGACCATTTGCATTTTAGGGTGACTCACTTTCTCCTTCGTGTAGATGATTTTTTAATAAGTCAGAAAATAGTCCAATATATTTCCTCTTTCTCATTAGTATTCAGCATAACTTTCTCTGTAACAGAACAAAGGAGCAGCTAGACACTTTTATCTCTTGAGATTGCTTAGCATGGCAGGTGTCAATAAAAGGCTGGGTCTTGCACCATTTATAATGTTTACAATTAAATTCTTTCATAAACAATGTACAAAACATGAATAGTCTCTCAAGCCATTAAAACAAAACATTTGGGATATTCATCAGCACACTGCTCCCTGAAGCATGGAAGCATTATCAGAAATCAATGTTGTATCCATGCACGTCCTCTGGGGTCCATTTCTACTCTTTGCCATGTTTTTGGACCACACTATATATCTTGCTATGTGTTGCTAGTGCAAAAAGCAATTACTGCAGTTTCCCGTGATTCATTTTAGCAACAAAAGAGAGAAAAAGCAACTTTAATACTCCACTTAAAAGTTAATCGAAAGAGTAATTTGTGTATTTTTGCTTACCCCTCATGGTTTCCTGCCGAAGTGCATTATGTATACTAACTACTCAAATGTTTAAACATTTCACTCACTCATTGCCCGTGGCATTAATAAATAGATAATACCTTGACAGATGGCTGATGCAGGGCTTGTCTTCTATAAAATTAGATAAGTTAGAAATAGAGGATGAGCAAAGATTGTTTCTGTGAAGAAGCCATGGCAGCACTGGATAGGTAGTTAAGTGAATAAATTAATAATAACCAAATGTTATAGTTCTCAGCAGGGGGATAAATCAGAATCACCCGAGAGCTTTTCAAGAGTCTTCACCAGGTCCACCATGAACCTACCAAATCAATGGCTGTTTACTCAGATATGGAGTAATTTACTCAGATACGTATAATTTGAAAAAGCTTCCCAACAAAATCCTGACACTTCTTGGCCCCCTTCCTTTGCTTCGTTCAGAGGACTAGGCCGAATTGAGAGGATTCAAGTTCATATCAATTATAGGTATACCTTGAGCTATTGCAGTTTTGATTCCAGAGCCCCACAGTAAAATGAGCCACACAAATTCTTTTTTTCCCAGTACACATAAAAGTTATGTTTACATTATACTATAGTTTACTAAGTGTGCAATAGCATTATGTCTAAAAAAATACATAACTTAATTTAAAAAATAATTTAATGCTAAAAAATGATAATTATCTGAGCCTTCAGTAAGTCATAATCTTTTTGCTGATGGAAGGTCCTGCCTTGATGTAGATGGCTACTGACTGATCAGGGTGGTGGTTGCTGAAGGCTGGGGTGGCTGTGGCAATTTCTTAAAGTCAGACAAAAATGAAGTTTGCCATATTGATTGACTCTTCCTTTCATGAGAGAGTTCTCTGTAGCATGCAATGCTGTTTGATAACATTTTACCCATAGTAAAAACAGTAGAACTTCTTATCAAAATGGGAGTCAATCCTCTCAGGACCTGCTACTGCTACTGCTATATCAACTAAGTTGATGTATCTTCTAAATCCTTTGTTGTCATTTCAACAATGTGAATAGTATCCTCACCAGGAGTAGATTCCATCTCGAGAAACCACTTTCTTTGCTCATCCACAAGAACGAACTCTTTATCCGTTCAAGTTTTATCGTGAGATTGCAACGATTCAGTCATATATGTTCAGGCTCCACTGCTAACTCTAGTTCTCTTACTATTTCTACATCCACAGTTCCTTCCTCTACTGAATTCTTGAACAACTCAAAGTCATCCATGAGGGTTGGAGTCAACTTCTTCCAAACTCCTGTTCCTGTTGATATTGGACCTCCTCCCATAAATCATGAATGTTCTTAATGGCATCTGAAATGGTGCATTCTTTCCAGAAGGTTTTCAATTTACTTTGCCTAGATCCATCAGAGGAAGCACTGTGTATGGCACCTATAGCCTTACAAAATGTATTTCTTAAATATTAAGACTTGAAAGTCAAAATGACTTCTTGATCCATGGACCACAGGATGGATGTTGTGTCAGAAAGCATGAAAACAACATTCACCTCCTTGCGCATCTCTATCAAAGCTCTTGGGTGACTAGGCACATTGTCAATGAGCAGTAAGATTTTGAAAGAAATCCCTTTTTTTCCAAGCAGTTGGTCTCAATGGTTGATTTAAAATATGCAGTAAACCCTGCTGTAAACAGATGTACTGCCATATAGGCATTGTTGTTCCATTTATAAAGGACAGGCAGAGTTGGTTTAGTATATTATTCTTAAGGACCCTAGGATTTTCAAAATGGTAAATGAGCAATGATGTCCACTTAAACTCACCAGCTGCATTGGCCCCTAACAAGAGTCAGCCTGTCCTTTAGAGCTTTAAAGCCAAACATTGACTTTTTTTCTCTAACTATGAAAGTTCTAGGTAACATCTTCCTCCAATAGAAAGCTGTTTCATCTACATTGAAAATATGTTGTTTAGTGCATCCACTTTCATCAATTATTATATTTTAGCTGAATCTTCTGAATCACTTGCTGTAGCTTCTACATCAGCACTTGCAGCTTGACTTTGCACTTTTATGTTATGGAGGAAGCTTATTTCCTTAAACCTCACGAAGCAACATTTGCTAGCTTCAAACTTTCCTTCCACAGCTTTCTCACTTTTCTCATCCTTCATAAAATTGAAGAGAGATTCTTGCTCTGGATTAGACTTTGGTTGCAGGAATGTTGTAGCTGGTTTGGTGTTCTATCCAGACCGCTCAAACTTTCTCCATATCAGCAATAAGGCTGTTTTGCTCTCTTATCATTTGTGTGTTCCCTGAATAGCACTTTTGATTTTCTTCCAGCATTTTTTTTGTGCATTCACAACTTGGCTAATCATTTGGTGCCAGAGGCCTAGCTTTCAGCCTGTCTTGGCTTTGAACATGCGTTCCTCACTAAGCTTAATCATTTCTAGCTTTTGATTTAAAGTGAGAGAAGTGTGACTTTTCCTTTCTCTTGAACACTTGGACATCACGATAGGGTTATTAATTGGGCTAATTTCAATATCGTTGTGTGTTAGGAAATAGGGAGGCCCAAACTGAGAGAAAGAGAGACAGGGAACAGCTGGCGTGTGGAGCAGTGAGAACACACAACATTTATTGATTAAGATCGCCATCTTATATGGGCGTGGTTCCTGGTGCCCCAAACCAATTGCCATAGTGACACCAAAGATCAGATCACAATAACAGATACAATAATGAAATAGTTTGAAGTATTGTGAGAATCACCAAAATGTAACACAGAGACACAAAGGTGAGCATGTGCTCTTGGAAAAATGGAACTCATAGACTTGCTGGATACAGCTTGCCACACACCTTCAAGTTGTAAAAAAATACAGTATCTGTGAAATACAATAAAGCAAGGTGTGCCTGTACATGATCATGATGGAGTCATTTACTAATCTCTGCCTCTAATTCTTCCCTTAGTAGCCCCATATTCTCTTGAGCACTTAGAGAACAAAATAAGATAAGAAACAGTTCTTTTCAAGTGGAAAAACATTATTTTTTAATTAAAAATACTAGTATTTTGGAATGATGTGTTTTGTACCACTTTTTAGCACTCTGCTTTCTCTATATAAGGTGGAAAATAACTGTTAGCTAATGCATATGATTTTAGGGATTATAAATAATAAAAAGTTCACGCATTACTCAGTACCTCCCATATGAGTCAAGTCTCTTAAACATAGATATGCAATAAATAAGAAACATCTACCTGTTAGAAAGTATTACTAAGTAAATTATGCCTTTGTGAAAGTAAAGTATTAGACAAATTAAAATATACCTAAGAATATAAATATCCATATTTATTGTATGAAGACTTTCACACAATTAGGCCCATGACCTAGGCAACATTAATAGAATGGGATCCCAGAAGTCTGGAGGTAGATGCGTGCAGAAGAAAGAGCGAGAGAGTGAGAGAGCAACACAGAGAGGGCATTCCAAGTTAAGTTAGCTAGTCTTTCCAAAAGCATTTCATAATCTTTGGAGGAAGAAAAAGAAAAGTGCAGCTTGCCATGCCATTTCATTATTCACAATTTGACCTGATGCTGTTGTTTTCTGATATCACTCCTTCCAGGTCTTTCACCTCTGCTTTTCTCTTCTCCATTGAGGTTCAAGTGACCATTGGATTTGGAGGGAGAATGATGACAGAGGAATGCCCTCTGGCCATCACAGTTTTGATTCTCCAGAACATTGTGGGTCTGATCATCAATGCAGTCATGTTAGGCTGCATTTTCATGAAAACAGCTCAGGCTCACAGAAGGGCAGAAACTTTGATTTTCAGCCGCCATGCTGTGATTGCCGTCCGAAATGGCAAGCTGTGCTTCATGTTCCGAGTGGGCGACCTGAGGAAAAGCATGATCATTAGTGCCTCAGTGCGCATCCAGGTGGTCAAGAAAACAACTACGCCGGAAGGGGAGGTGGTGCCTATTCACCAACTGGATATCCCTGTCGATAACCCCATTGAGAGCAATAACATTTTTCTGGTGGCCCCTTTGATCATCTGCCACGTGATTGACAAGCGCAGCCCCCTGTATGAGATTTCAGCAACTGACCTGGCCAACCAAGACCTGGAGGTCATAGTCATCCTGGAAGGAGTGGTTGAAACTACTGGCATCACCACACAAGCACGAACCTCCTACATTGCTGAGGAGATCCAGTGGGGCCACCGCTTTGTGTCTATCGTGACCGAGGAGGAAGGAGTGTATTCTGTGGATTACTCCAAATTTGGCAACACTGTTAAAGTAGCTGCTCCTCGGTGCAGTGCCCGAGAGCTGGATGAGAAGCCTTCCATCCTTATTCAGACTCTCCAAAAGAGTGAACTGTCCCATCAAAATTCTCTGAGGAAGCGCAATTCCATGCGAAGAAACAATTCCATGAGGAGGAATAACTCTATCCGAAGGAACAACTCTTCCCTTATTGTGCCCAAGGTGCAATTTATGACTCCAGAAGGAAATCAGAACACATCAGAGTCATGACAGCAAGATACTCCAAGACAGTCTTTTATCAAGTTTGGATGGTTTATGCCTGACACTGTCAGGCCAAACCATAGCTGGAACACAATAATTTGTCCTTCTATATTATATTACACTAAATGATATTCATATTCAAGCAACAGCACTTTCTATAGTAATAAACAATAATACACAAAGTGAAGGATTCATGGCTTATACTTGTTTTCTATGTGCAAAATTTGCAGTGATATGCTTAAATTATGTATAGGAAGTGGTGTGCACTCATTTATTTCCATTTGAAACACAAGAATTACATTAATAGTAATAGACATTTAATGCAAAATTTGGCCAAGGAATGAGTCTGTTTGAAATGCTTAGGTAGTGAAACTGGAGATCTGTTTCTATTGTTTATTCTCTAGGAATGCAAACAGAATAGGAGGGAGAACCAAAATGATGTTAACACCTTTTGCATATCAAACTTCTCCTTTCTCTATGATACCACACCTGGTTGGAAGCCTCAGGCAGAAACTGCTTAGGTCAATGTGTGTCTAATTGGATTCAGTTCATTCACTTGGTCCTTCATAATGACTTCCAGGGGTTTCCTGGTCCTCCATATGCAGCCTGTTGAGCAGAACTGGACAAGGAGTCTTTGGACAAAAGCTAACTCCTGTCTCATTTAGGACTGGGTTCCCAACAGTGACAGCCACTTCCTTCAACTTCTCACTTCTTAGGAGCCCCCACAGGGAAATACTATATTGAATATTTTATTAAAACATTTTCTTTGTACTCACTGTAGTTTTGTGATTCCTCTTTCACAGAATCATCCCAAGTTAAAACTCATGAAAAAACATTTTTAGAGGCATGTAAAAGAGATGTCAAACAGTGATACCACTCACCTCTGAGATTCCTCTCTCTGAGATCTATTGCCAACAGAACTACCTTCTTTTTTTTTTTTTTTTTTTGCTTTGTTTTGATTTTATTTAAAGCTTTAAAATGTCCTCTTGGTTTTTCAGCCTGAAATATGAAAATCCTATAAGCTTTTTTTCTTTGAATCTCCCACCTCCCATCTAAAAACTATATTCCCTTCCCATTAATATTTGAATTCAGGCCTGGCATACGTAGATTTAGCATTTATCTCATTTGCTAATATGAGATTTTCCATCAAATCTTGATTTAACCATTTTTAGCTCCTGCCTCTTTAAGGAAGGAATGAGTGAGTAGAGAGAAGTACTAGGTTACTAAGCTATGTATGGCTTTATTCTTAATATTTCATACAACTAAACATCAGAAAGCTGAGCTATTGTATAACCTTTCACATAGATTTTTGGTTTGTGTTTATTTTATTCTATTTATGAACATTGAAATAGACAGGTAATCATAAATATGTTCCAATCCTATCTTAAACAAAAGACTCATGATTCTAACCAGGTGAATGGAAATTGTTATCAGGTTATTGAGTTAATCATTCCTGAAAAAGTTCTAACCATTCCTTTGAACTCCAGACTCATAGATCAAACAGGTACTTGAAGCTCCACTTGGATATCGAATAAGCAGTTAAAACTTATGTGTAAAACCAAATGTTTCATTCCTACTCACAAAGCCTGCCCCTCCGTCCAGTCTTTCTTCCAGTCACTCAGGCCAACACCAGCAAGTCATCCTTGATGCCTCTTCCAGGCCTTCCATGCCTTCCTTTAGCAACATCTCTTGGCTCTGCCTTCAGAATACATCCAGAGTATGACCCATTCTCTCCACCGCAGCACTTTCGTCAGAGTCTAAGCAGGGCTGTTCATCACCCAGTGTGTATGAAGGCCAATTGTTAGAACAGCAAAACATTTCTTATATGTTGCTAAGGAAAATCTATCTTAATAACACTTAGCCCAACAGCAACTACAGTGGTGGATATCAGACCTCGTCGCAGTTCTGGAACGGATGCGGGTTCCCACCTCCCCGCCCCATGGCAGCTGAGCAAACCCAGAAGGCAGCTGCCACCCCAGCAGTACGAATGCATCTGGTGCCTGACTGTCGTCAGTAGCAGCCCAAGGTTTGTGGAGGTGACACAGGCTGCAGGGCAGGTGATGTTGGGACACAGTCAGTGGAGCTGACATGCAGGACTTCTGAGTCCAGGGGCACCAGGGGCGAAGCTGGCTGTGGAGCACAGGCAGTTCCCCCAGCCACCTTCCAGCTGCAACCGAGTGCTGGGTGCTAAGGACCTAATGACCATCAATTTAACTGGCAAAGCCATGGAAGCGTTTGATGGGGCTTCCCTTCCCTATGTCAAGTCCTGACTCAGATGGGGACCTCATTTAGCTAGTGACAGCCACATCAAACAAAAGACCCCATCAACAATTTCTAAAAAGCTGCAAATGTTTTAGAGAGTATTAGCATGATTTTATCACCTATTTTTTTTTTTTTTTTTTGAGACAGAGTCTCACTCTGTTGCCCAGGCTAGAGTGAGTGCCGTGGCGTCAGCCTAGCTCACAGCAACCTCAAACTCCTGGGCTCAAGCGATCCTCCTGTCTCAGCCTCCCGAGTAGCTGGGACTACAGGCATGCACCACCATGCCCGGCTAATTTTTTCTATATATATTTTTAGCTGTCCATATAATTTCTTTCTATTTTTTAGTAGAGATGGGGTCTCGCTCTTGCTCAGGCTGGTCTTGAACTCCTGAGCTCAAACGATCCGCCCACCTCGGCCTCCCAGAGTGCTAGGATTACAGGCGTGAGCCACCGCGCCCGGCCTATCACCTATTTTTGCTAAAATATATTTCATTCGGTAAGCAATTTTGAGAACTATATAGTTTAGTTTTAGGAAACAAGAAGATTGATGCTCTTGTTCTCTGTCTCCCTGTCTCTCTCTCTATATGTATGATTTTGATATGTATTAAAATGAAATATTATTTTACACTCAGTATTTAGGTTCTCCACTTCCACCCTAAACAGCCACAATATTCTTTTAAATCATTATTCAAATTACATCACCTCTTCTTAAAACCCTCCTTTGGCTTTCAATTTTTCTTAAAATGAAAACCAAAATTCTTACCAGAGCCCACGAGCCACTACATCTTGTTGTCACTACCCTTCCCCTCAGTGAGTCCCTGCTTTACCACGCTGGCCTTTCTGGTCTTTGACACAGAGACGTGTGTCCTCCTCATTCAGAGTTTGCTTCTACCTGGAGCATTCCCACCTCCCCTCCCCCCACCCTACCCCCCCATCCCACCCCAGAAAGCCTCATGGGTCTCCTGTTTTTTTTTTTTTTTTTTTTTTTTTTTTTTGAGACAGAGTCTCACTCTGTTGCCCAGGCTAGAGTGAGTGCCGTGGCGTCAGCCTAGCTCACAGCAACCTCAAACTCCTGAACTCAAGGGATCCTCCTGTCTCAGCCTCCCAAGTAGCTGGGACTACAGGCATGTGCCACCATGCCCGGCTAATTTTTTTCTATATATATTTTTAGCTGTCCATATAATTTCTTTCTATTTTTAGTAGAGATGGGGTCTCGCTCTTGCTCAGGCTGGTCTCGAACTTCTGAGCTCAAACGATCCGCCCACCTCGGCCTCCCAGAGTGCTAGGATTACAGGCGTGAGCCACCGCGCCCGGCCAGGTCTCCTGTTATTTAGGTCTCTGCTTACCCTCTCATGAGGCCGTAGAGTATGGTGGTTAAGAAAATATTCTGCAGCTAGACTTTCTAAGTTTAAATTTCAACTTCAACAGTTAGCTTCTGTGAGGCTTTGACAAGATTAACTTCTTTGTGCCTCAATTTCCCAATATATAAAATCAGAATGATTATAGTATCTCCCTCAGGTTTTTTGTGAGGATTAAATGAGTTAACATATATAAAGAGCTTAAAAGAATTTAATTCATTCACCCAGAGCAAATGCTTGAGGTAAAGAACGACTTGAAACAAATTGGACTCTTAGTAAATGACTAATGCAGTGCATTACATTGTTTTTTCTATACCACAGAGATATAAAAAACAAAAAACCTTTGCAACCTAAATCTGATCTCTTAAAAACTCCAACCAAGCTGGGCATGGGGGCTCACACCTGTAATCCTAGCACTTTGGGAGGCCAAGTGGGAGGGTCGCTTGAGCCCAGGAGTTCAAGACTAGCCTGGGCAACACAGTGAGACTCTGTGGCTGCAAAAAAAAATTTTTTAAACTAGCCAGCATGGTGGTATGTGCCTGTAGTCCCAGCTACTTGGGAGGCTGAGGCAGGAGGATCGCTTGAGCCCAGGAGTTAGAGGTTGTAGTGAACTATGATGATGTCACTGTACTCCAGCTTGGGTGACAGAGCAAGACCCTGTCTCTATAAAAACAAAACAAAATACTCTGTAGCAGAGACCTTACATCTTCCCGTTCCCGGTTGCTTTTTCTGATTCTTTGACATCTACCACTTGCCAGTCTTCAAAGATTATCACGTATAAAATATTAAAATGTATAAAGAGAAACATTTTGCATACAGAGATTTCTGGTTTCACATGTCTATCATTTATTCATTCATTTAGTAATATATATTGAACATCTGCCATTTTGGACATTTACCATCTGGCAAAAATAACTAAGTGTGTCTATTTTCCCTAAAGAGGAGTAAAAATTGATGGCTGGGGCACGTGCTGATTCTGCTCCCGAGTAATCAGAGGTGGAAAGTATCAGGTGAGAAAAACTGGATTCCACGCCAGAATGACAGAAGAGGCACTTCCATCTCAAAATCAAAATCGAAACCTACGCCTAGTTACTGAGCAGGCATGGGAAGAAAGCGGAAGATCCAGAACTGTTGCCCATGTAGCTTTGCTGAGAGCTGGGTGAGGAAATAGAACACTGTTTGTCCTTGGAACTATCATTTTTCCCTGCTTTACTGTATCCCAATACCAGGGTTTTATTCTACAATTCCTCATAATCTCCCACTTAGTTCAAGACTCTAAGTAAAAATCCCATTGCCCCTGCACATAGCCCTTTCTGAATATCCCTTGCCAAGTGTTCTGACACATAATTGTATCACAGAACCGACAGTGTCCCAGTGGCTTAAGGAAATGACCTTAGTTCCCAAAGAAAATCTAACTCTCAGAGAGTAAGTTAGTCACTTAGTGAACATAGGGCAGCATTTTTTTCCCCTTCTAATAGTTGGATTCGTTTTGTTGTTGTTTAATGACTTGGCATTCCTAGACCGAGAAGTTTCCTCTTTGATAATAAATCCATCATAGATAAAGAAGAAAGAATGAAAAGATATCTCCATCTCCTGGGGCGCCCACCCCCAACTTTTGTTATTTTCAGCATGTAGAAGGTAGAGACAGAACTGAAATTAGTGTCTCCAAGGACCAGCGCATTAAAGCAACCATAACAAATCCTACAGGCTGTTTGAGAGGAAACCCCAGGGCCATGCGCTTCCCATGATCTTTACACACAATTCTCATCAATGGTGATGGGAATTTCCCCCACAGACCTAGGAAGGATGTGACTCTAATTACACTCCTTGATAATTTACTGCAAAGATAAGTTTAAGTTCATGAAAATTTTAAGCCTTTAACTCCAGATCAAAATACCACATCAGAGTCCAATTTCATTTGAGATTATTTACATCTTCATGAGTACTGGTTTTCATGAGGTGTTCTAGTTCTCATGAACATTTTCTTGGCTGTACCCTGTGGCACCCCTCCCTCCATGCCAATATTCCCTGGGGTAGTTGGAACAAAACTATTGCATTACACCGAGGTTATTTCAATTACTTGAAGAAACAAAAATATTAAGCCTGGATTTCCACACACTACTGGATTGCTTCAGTGTGCATTGAAAAAGTGGGGGATAAAACAGTTATCTGTAGAAATGAAGTTAAGATAGGCAGTGCTTGTCACTGAAACTGTACAGACGAACAGTTTTCAAATGGCTTCAATTATTTGCCACTGACTGGTGAAGAAAGCCCATCGTCTCTAAGCATGATAGTCAAGTCTCCTTGTAGTCTGATTCCGATACACGTTTCCAGCTTCATTTTCTGCCCCCACCCCCAACACCTTACAATGCTTTGAGTTCACTGAATGGTTCTCTCACATTCAAGTCTGCAAGTTGCTGGGGCTGAAATCCTGTACTTGCTCTATCCACCAAAACTACTGCTTTTGCAAAGCTTTCTCAAATCTTCCACTTAAATTATGCCTTTATCCCTGCAATATATAATTCTATTTATTGGTTATTGCATAATCACTCTCATATCATGTAGCTCTCCCACTAGATTGTCTTTTACCCAAACTACTTATCACAGGGCTTGCCTAAAATAGATGCCGATAGCCGCCTGATAGTTATCCCCCCAAAATCCATTCTTTCTTTCCTTCATAGCAACAGAGTTTGAGCTAAGCACGTGACCATTCAGCTGGAAGTTGTACATTCCCCAGCCACTGTTGCAGTTAGTTGTGTACATGTGCCTAATTTGGGGTTGATGGCCTGTGAGCAGAAGCCAATGGACTACTTCCAATTCTTGACTTTAAAAACCCTGAGCTTGTGTTTCTCCACATCTTCCCCTCCCTTGGACTGGGCACATATGTGATGGAGATCCAACTTCGACCAGGCTGATGAAGACACAACTATGGAGCAAAAAGATGGAAGTAACCTCACACACCAAATGACTCTGTGCCATAGAGCCATACCAGCCTGGACTGCATACTTCTAGATAGTTAGAGAAAGAGAGAAATAAATGTCTATATTATTTTAGTGTTTGTCTTATTTTGTTTTTTGATTGCTTGTTTGCATGCTTTATTACTGTACTACAGCTTAGCCTTTATCCTGACTAATACAATGCTAAATTAGATCAAATGGAGAGGTAACCCACGGAGTGGCAGAAAATATTTGCAATCTTCATATTCTGCAAAAGACTCATGTCTAAAATTTATAAAGAACTCTAACAAATCTATCAGAAAAATGCAGACAAGTGAATATAAATAATTGACAAATGACATGGAAAAGTATATCATAAAAGAGAAAACCCAAAAAGGCAACACACATATCCAAAAGTAAGCAATTTCATTACTAATCCAGAAATGCAAAATTAAAACCACAATGCAATGCCATTATATGCCATGAGAACTGTTTAATTGGAAAAAAAAGTGTTAAAGAGGATAAGGAGCAACTGGAACTCAAATATATTACAAGAGAGAGGGTATATTGCCATGATCACTTTGAAAACTGTCAGCGTCTTGTAAAACAAAATATAACAAACCTTATGACTGATCAATTCCATTTTAGGTACATGCTCAAAAGGCTTACACAAGAATGTGTTCCATTATCACTGTGTTCCATAGCAATAACGGAACACATTCCTAAACTGGAAACTACCCAAATGTTCCTCTACAATAAAGCAGATATACAAATTGCCATATATTTATACAATAGAATACTACAGAACAATTAGAAACAATAATTTACAATTATTCCCAATAGTATTGATATATCTAATAAACAGAGTATCGAGCAAATCAAAAGACTCTATCTATATGATTCTATTTATATCAAGTCAAAAACAGTCCATACAACTCTGTGGTGTTTATAAGTCAGGATATTACTTATCCTTAGGAAAAAAGGGTAGTACCTTAAAGACAACATGCGGGAACTTCTGAGTTTCTATTAATGTTCTTTTTTTTTGAATATGTGTTAATTACTTAGGTATATTCACCTTGGAAAAATACATTGAGCTGTACATTATAATTTGTGTGCTTTTTTATATGCATAATTTCCTTCAATAAAATTTAAAATAATTTAGGCAAGCAAATACTTTTTTTTTTTTTTTAGACAGACTCTCACTCTCTTGCCTGGGGTAGAGTGCTGTGGCATCAGCCTACCTCAGCAACTTCAGACTCCTAGGCTCAAGCGATCCTCCTGCCTCAGCCTCCCGGGTAGCTGGGACTACAGGCACATGCCACCATGCCCAGCTAATTTTTTCTATTTTTAGTTTGGCTAATTTCTTTCTTTTATAGTAGAGATGGGGTCTCACTCTTGCTCAGGCTGGTCTCGAACTCCTGACCTAGAGCAATCCTTCTGCCTCGGCATCCCAGAGTGCTAGGATTACAGGCGTGAGCCACTGCGCCCGGCCTAGAAAATACTTTTTAAAGAGAAGAGAAAAATGACAGGTAAAAAATGAATTACTAAAAATTAATCAACATTGATGAAAATCTACTTTTCTAATTGTGTGGTAAATGCACTGAATTTTTCTATACTGACTGACAGTCAAAAGACTCTATAAAATTAATATATAATTTTAAAATACATTTATTTCCATTATTGTCATGATCTATTGGACTTGTAGCTCATGCTGGAGTATGAATATAATCATTCATTTAATGATTATTTAACAAAGACTCTGTGTCAGGTATTATGCTAAACCCTGGGGATACAAATTATAAACCAAGTCACCACAAGCTGCCTGCAGCCTAATGGAACAGAAACATTTACCAAACAATACCTGCAGAGACATGTCACAGCACAGTGGTTACATGTAGGGACTTTGGAGTCAGAAGAAACTGGCTCTCACATCAGTGGGACCAATTTACTTAACATATTGGTTAAATTAAGTATTACATTATTTATTATATATAATACTATATATAATATATATAATATACATATATTCATTATTATACTATATATGTCTCATAGTCATTTTGAAGATTTAGAATTTGTGTTCAGCACGGTATCTGAAAAATAGTAACTAACTCCTCAATAAGTCTTAACTATTATTAGTATAATTACTATTACTATTACTTTAGCAGTAACAGCAGGAGTAGCATGGTGGTGTTTCCACAGCAGTCTCAATCAAGGGGGAGGAAATAAAGAATACCTCTAGGCCGGGCGCGGTGGCTCACGCCTGTAATCCTAGCACTCTGGGAGGCCGAGGCAGGTGGATCATTTGAGCTCAGGAGTTCGAGACCAGCCTGAGAAAAAGCAAGACCTCGTCTCTACTAAAAAAATAGAAATAAATTATATGGACAACCAAAAATATATATAGAAAAAATTAGCCGGGCATGGTGGCATATGCCTGTAGTCCCAGCTACTTGGGAGGCTGAGGCAGGAGGATTGCTTGAGCCCAGGAGTTTGAAGTTGCTGTGAGCTAGGCTGACGCCACGGCACTGTAGCCCGGGCAACAGAGTGAGACTCTGTCTCAAAAAAAAAAAAAAAAAAGAATACGTCTAACAGAGAAGGCAAGAAGGGACCAAGGAAATGGGAAGGACCAGAGAATTAAGCCTAGATTGTCCTAAAATAACCACTGTGACTACACAAGAAGACGATGGAGGATGATGCTGATAACGGCTGCCAGGTCATCAGCTCTTCGTCCCTCTTTCCCCCCCAAGTCAAGTGTCTAACTTCACAAACAACATAAATATCTTAGAATTGAGTATTTTAAGGCAGGAAAGGAGATAAATAGATAGCTATCAAACTCTTTTCTTCTGAGTCTCTGATGTGGCTCTCCTCCGCCATAACAAAGGCAACTAAGGCAGGTACAGAGGTTGAGCAATTAAGAATCGGAGAGTGAGTCTGAGTAGGATTTCTAGCTCAAAATGGTAAGCTATACCTGTAGCTTAGCCTTTGCCTTTGAAATAACCAAGAAAAAAAAATTTAATCAGAATTAATCTATTGCAGCCCCAGTAAACAAGAAGGACTTTCATCAGTGGGAAAGAAATTTTGGGGAAGTCCTGGAAAAGATAAAGAGAATAGAAGGGAGTTGCTCGGAAAACTCATCAGAGCTGGGACCTATTACCCATAGTCACTCAAAAGAAGGTGCACAGTGGCTAGACAGGTGGTTTTTCAAGAAAGGTCAGGAACTATCCAACATTCAGAGATGGTGGGGGCTGGGAAGCGCTAGAGGGACATCGCAGGGCTGTGGCAGATGTGTGCTGCTCTGCGGACACACAATGACTGGCGTCATAAGTAATTGGGGATCTAGTGTCTGAGGCTTCTGTGGAGGCCAATGGGGCTTTGGGTCCACAGACAACTGGGGCCACCACTAGTGATACCGAGGAAAAGAAGAGAGTCCCAGCTGAGTATAGCATTTGAATTAAAGTTTTATTCAACACCCTTTGAAGTTTCTTAACATTTGGTCACAATCTATGTTTTAAAATTACTTATAATAATACATTTTCTTGACAGATCACAATTTTGGCATTTTCTAACAGTCCTAAATTTGACATATGCATGAAATATTTTTTTAAAAGAATCACCCCGTAACACAATTCCACTCACAGTATTTCCATTTTAGGTGGAACTCCCACTAGACGGAAAGGATTTCTGGCATGCCTATGGTCTTTGCAGCTGAATGGTATTACCCTAGATCTGGGAGAAAAAAAGAACTGATTTCAAGAATGTAACTAGGGGCTGGGCGCGGTGGCTCACGTCTGTAATCCTAGCACTCTGGGAGGCCGAGGCGGGAAGATCGCTCGAGGTCAGGAATTCGAGACCATCCTGAGCAAGAGTGAGACCCCATTTCTACTAAAAAATATATGGAAAGAAATTATATGGACAGCTAAATATATATATAGAAAAAATTAGCTGGGCATGGTGGTGCATGCCTATAGTCCCAGCTACTCAGGAGGCTGAGGCAGTAGGATCGCTTGAGCCCGGGAATTGGAGGTTGCTGTGAGCTAGGCTGATGCCATGGCACTCTAGCCTGGGCAACAGAGTGAGATTCTGTCTCAAAAAAAAAAAAAAAAAAAGAGTGTAACTAGGTTGTCGAGAATGTGTAGTAGCTGTAGAAATGTGTGTCATGACGGAGGCAATGTTCAGAGAAACACATAGAAAGCTTACTCTGGAATGCTGGAATGGTAAATATAACTAAGGAACAAGAGTTCAGTAGACAAGGGGAACTTAGCAAACTTAAATAAAATTTCTGGCACCTGATTTAAAGATTTTCTGCATGATTTATTCAAAATAAAATTATTCTATCCCTGACTTCCTTCTGCAAACTGCCATTAATGTCAATTGTATTTCACTGGAAGAAAATGTGACTCTTTTCTCTTTTTAACCTTTTATTATAGAAAATTTTAAACATATGCCATATACAACAGTGGAGACAATTGTGTAGTGAACTCCACGTATTCATCACCCACATCAATAATAGCCCATTTGGGACCAATCTTTCTTTCTTTTTTATCTCCACATACTTCCCTATCTCCTTCTCTGATTATTTTGAAAAAATCTCAGACATCATACACTTGCATCTGTAAATATTTCACTACATAGCAAAACTAACAACAACCTCTAGTGCCATCAGTATGCTCCAAAATTTATTATTTCTACATACAAGTTAATGTCATTAGAATTAGAAATGCAGGCCAGGCGAGATGGCTCATGCCTGTAATCCTAGCACTCTGGGAGGCAGAGGCGGGAGGATCACTAGAGGTCAGGAATTTGAGACCAGCCTGAGCAAGAGCGAGAACCTGTCTCTACTAAAAATAGAAAGAAATTAGCTGGATAACTAAAAATATATAGAAAAAATTAGCTGGGCATGGCGGTGCATGCCTGTAGTCCCAGCTACTCAGGAGGCTGAGGCAGAAGGATTGCTTGAGCCCAGGAGTTTGAGGTTGCTGTGAGCCAGGCTAATGCCATGGCACTCTAGCCTGGGCAACAGAGTGAGACTCTGTCTCAAAAAAAAAAAAGAGAAATGTGTAATCGTAATTAGAAATGCTAATAGAAAAGCAAAGCTTATATATGTTTGATAAAACTATAAGGTAGCAACAAGGAGATTAGAATGTGAACAGGATGCAGACTGTCCAGATCACCAAGAGATCATATGGAGGTAGAATAGTCAATAAATCCAGTTAAAGTGAAGAAAAGTAAAAATAAAACAAACACATATAACAGAGTGGAAAATGGCATAAAGAAAATGAATCATGTCAACATAAGCGACACCTCTGGAAATGAGCACTAAGGGGGAATCTAGCAAATTATGCTTGAATATAGTTTTGGTATTTTGTCAGCTTTACTCACTTCTACTTTTTGAAATAAAGTCAAGCTTATATTATGGTTCCCTTATGTCTATTAGATGCCCATAGACATGGAACCACTTATTTTATTCTAAAAAGAAAAAAATCTTTATCTTTGATTTTTTTCTTGGAATTATGTGACTTATGTTATCTGCCTTTTACAACTATTAATTGGTACTATTTTGAATATCATAAAATAATTCTTGCATCAGTAATTAGCTCCACAACGACATCCTTTAAACCCTAAAACTAACAGAACTATGAATTCATTTGTGAAACCTTAGCATTATTTCTTGTGTTATCTCTTGCTTTTTAATTCAACTTATCCACGATGTGTTCAACTACACTTTTTTTTTTTTGGCACAGTAATGAGATGTAAAGGTGAATATGACAAAGCCCCATTGCTCAAGAAAACTGTAGTCTAACAAAGGGATAGTGGAAGGTTAAAAATAACAAGACAGAATCTGGCAAGGGTCATATGAGGTATGCAAACAAAACACTATGTAAAAAAATTTAGGGTGAGAATAACGTTCAGAGATCAAGACAAAGGAATGGGAAGACTTAGAAATGGATCTTGAATGGTGAACATTATTTTAACAGGCAGAGATGGGCAAGTAGGGTAACCAAAGCAGAACAAATGGCATAGATTCACAAATTCATCCAACATATATTTATTAAGCAGGGAATGACACTGTGTTAAACGTTGGACCAAACCACCGTATGGTCTCTTGATGGTCTGGACATTCTACATCCTGTTCGTATTCTAATCTCCCTGTTGCTACCTTATAGTTTTATCAAATAAAACTATAAGCTTTGCTTTTCTATTAGCATTTCTAATTACCACTAAGGATGGACATTAACTTGGATGTAGAAATAATAAATTTTGGAGCATACTGATGACACTAAGAGGTTGTCATTGGGAACACAGTTATAAGCCAAGATAGACAACGTCCCTGGCCTCGTGGAGTTTACAATCTTATGAAAGAGGACAAGCAACAAAAAGGTAAACAATACTTTTTAAATCACAAGATAATTTCAGATAGAAATAAAAAGTGATGAAAGACATAAACAGGGTGATGTGATTGGGCAGAGCAAGTGCTGATGAATGTTCTTTTAGGTGAGATGATGTGGGAAAGGCTCTCTGAAAAACTATGACTTGAATGGGAGCACACAGGACAAGAGGTTGCCAGGTGAAGGCAATGAGAAGTGCAAAAGCTTTGAGGCAGGGTCTGTTTGAGGAACAAGACAAGGGCCATGTGCCTGAGGGGAAAAGTACCTGGAAAGTCACAGCACCAAGAGCCTCCACTTTTGCTCTAGAAGCAATGGGGAGACATTGAAAGGACTTAAGCAGGGATTACTGCCCGTTAGTTTATATTTATATATGAGACAATGTATATTTTAAAGCTTATTCTTGCAGCTGATGGCAAAGTGAAAAAGAAAGGGTCTTTCTAGAGAACAGCAAGAGGAGATAAAAATTAGTCTGTATAAAGGAAATAAATGAGTGGAAGGAGGAAGATGAATTCAGAAAGTAGATTAGTAAGTGTCAGCATGAGGAGTCTGAATTTAATTTAGAAGAAAAGACAAAGCCCTTGAACTTTTTAAAGAAAGGACATGATCATGGTTTCACGTTTATGAAAATTATTTCATTAACAGTATGTTGAATTGGTTGGAGACAGGGGAGGCACGAAGATCAGATTGGTGGTAATTGTAGCAGTTCAGGCAAAAGGCAACAGGGGCTTGGACTAGAGTAAGGAGAGTGTAAAAATAGACAGATGCACAGGACATCCTGCTAGAGGAAATCTACGAAATTTGGAAACTGATTTATCAAGGAGAAGGCAAGGGACAATGAGGGGAAAAAAGAGCAACCATAATTCAGCTCTGGGTTTCACCATTAAAAGATTCAGGATGAAGAGCAGACTACTAGGAAATACAGTAAATTTTGTTTTTGATATGTTAAGCATGATCTTCAACAGAATTTTTGCAGTAGGAGTTGAGTTAGAGCAATAAATGTGTGTGTGTGTGGGGGGGGGCATCTACACAGACAAGTCAGATGAAATCCCCGCAGTAGAGAGCCTGCTAAGAAAGAGAAAAAAACAACGGTTAAGTAGAGCCAAGAAGAAAATTTGCTGAACTTTCAAAAGCCTGGAAGCAGAAAAAGTAAAGAAAATAGAGAAGTAATCAGAAAGGAGAAAGCCCTGGAAAATAGTTCACAGAAGCCCTAAAACACAAGAACTCCCCAAAGAATGGGAGTGATCAATAGTATTTAAGTGACAGAAAACGTTAGGAAAATAAATCTCTACAAGCTGTTGTGGTCAGTATCAAATCATATTTTAAGATGATTCAATATCCTGATTTGACTTGAGTATTAATATATATAACTCATGAGATATTCTAGGCAGACTTCATCAGAGTCTACGTTCAGGTATGGATAAATTCCTGTCAAACATTTGGAAATTTCCATATTAAATTAACTGGTTGTATGTCAGTGGACAAAAGTGGTTCTTGGTACCTCTCATGTGTTGAAGCATTTTCTCCCTGTTCAGAGTCTAAAACCCATTTCCAAAGCCATCCTCCAGTTTCTAGAGCCTCAGACTCCTTTTTGGCTGCACTCATATGTAACTCATTTAATGAAGAGTTTAACTTGGTGGATGTATACACATAAAATAGCTCGATTTTTCTCCAAGCATTATCCTATGCACACTTTGTCAAATTTTCCTTCCTGGTTGGGTAGAAAATCTCTTGATTTCCAAAAACTTGGTCTACTTAAAAATTTCAATCATATATAAGATGGAAAAATTCTTCTCCTCTATCACTGGAAAGGTGTGGCCCAAAGATTTGAAGTGAATGGGTGGGGAAGGCATGGCCTGCTCTTTTCACCCTTCTCTCCTCCCTCTCTCACCTTGAAGAAACAGCCTTTCACTTGGATATCTTCTCCCTTTTCCTTTTTGACACCCAGAGTGTTGGGGAGACAAGAAGTAAGAGAGATGGTAGAAAATATCTTCCGTAACTTGTACCAAATATATTTCCATCTCTTGCTAGTGGCCTCTGCCAGTATAATGGTCTCCACCCACGGGATGTGTGTGTATTTTTCCTGGGGTGATTTAGCACCATTATGACTGAGTACCCCCATCCGTACCCCCATAGGGCTTCCTTTCATCCTCTGCCAATGGCCATGCCTTCACTTCTCTGTACTAGTTATCTATTGCTGTGTAACAAATTACCACAATGTAATGGATTAAAACAATACACATCTATTATCTTACAGTTTCTGAGGTTCAGAAATCCACACATGGCTCAATTGTGGGCTCTCCTTCAGGATCTGTCATCAGGTTCAAACAAGGTGTCAGCTGGGATCTCTCATGAGGCTTAACAAGTCTCATCTGAACACTAGACTGGGAAAGGATTTGCTTCTGGGCTCATGGGTGTTGGACAGAATTCAGTCCACACTTGAGACCTATTGGATTGAGGGCCTCAGTTTCTAGATGATGTTTGGCCAGAGGCCACACACAGTTCCTTGCCACGTGGGCTTGTCGACGTGGCTGCTCGCTTCCACAAAGCATGCCAGCCAAGAAGGCGATGGGAAGAGTCAGCTGGCAAGATGTAAATTATGCTCTTAGCAATGAAATCCTGACAGTGACAACCCGTCACCTTTACCATGTTCTACTGGTTGTAAGTGAGTTGCAGGGTGAGAATACCAGGTAGCTCAGACCCCGGGGGTCATCTTAGACCCAAACTGCAATAGTCTCCTTTGGGTAAACCTGGACCACTCCCATTCTCCTGCCCAGTCCTCTATCCTCCTTCACTTCGCTCCTTCATGTGGAGCCACATAAGAACTGAGGTCTGCATTCTCCAAAAGCCATAGGGAATCTGTCTGGGGCCAAGGTTGCTCTCATTTTCCCAGAGACACTATAACACAATCTTTTCTCCCTGTTGTCACATCAATGCCATCAATGCCATCAAGCCTCATACCTTCAGACTTCTCCAAATGACAAGCCAAAACTAGACTTTATATTCATATAGGTTTTGCATATTCTAGGAAACACTAGTAAAGTTTTGTGAAAAAGTGGCCCACCCACTCCATCTGAGAGGACCTGTAAGTTCTGTAACTTAGTTAACATCGATCCAAGGCATGTAATGGCAGTCCTCATATTGTACAGGGACCTCTAAACTTTGTGAGTGATTCTCTTGGAGCTGGTCTCATAGAGAGAAAGAGAAAAAACCACAGAACTTCCCACAAATCTGATGATACTTGATTTTTAACCACTATCCTTCCCACAGTCGTCTTGTACAGGCACAGAAGGTGCAGGAAGGTTTGAAGCTGTGAGTAAGGGTCTTTGACATTTTTTAAAAAGTGGTCCATTGTCCTAGTGAGATTTAGGTTATGTACTCTCAGCGATTCCCTGTCTCTCCTCTGTCTTTTCGTTCTCCCAAAGCAAGACAACCTCATCTACTTTCAAAACGTCATTAGATGACTCTGAAATCTGAACCTCAAGCCCAGGTCACATCTTCATTTTTACATTCCTATATTTAAATACCCACTAGTGGGGCAGGCATGGAAGAGCCAAGTCTCCTTAGAAATGCTGAGCCATTTCTCATCTTCTAGAAAAGAAGAAAAAAGCTATGTAGGTCCTTATAATGTTATGATTAAAAGGAAACTGAGGTTATGTAAGTTAACCCTCTTTGTTCTGCAGATGAAAATCTAAGGGCAAGTTGTTTGGGAGAGGGCCAAACCAGTGCACCTAACTCACAGTAGGCTGCCTTTTCTACTGTGCAATATAGATGCTTGGAAAAAAGACAAAAATATTAAAATCATATCATATTTATCACAATTACATATACCATATATATTGCACAATTAAAACCCCACCATATGTATATGTGTATGTACATGGTGGGATTTTAACAGTGAGTTGCTACATATTTTTGAAAACTTACTAGGAAGGCTGTCCCAATGATGCATGTTATAAATGAATATTGCTTTTTTGTTTCATGAACATTGAAATCAGACCTCTTAAACAAACCTTACTTTGTTTAAGAAGATACTTGCTTCTCTCGTGACTATGTTTAGAGACCCATTTTGGGGATGAGAGGGCAATTAATTGAGTCTCCCAGAATCTGAGAAAGGAGATTTTCTATTGCATCTGCCAAAAATGAGACTCCATTTTACTTAATATGAAACTTGCATTAATTCAGCGTTTGAATGAGGTCCAAAGTCAGTTGCAGTAAATCTTGATAACTACTGCTTGTTTCAAGCCAGAGCCAGGCAGTTTGTTTATTTTAAACGCTTGCTCGATGGGTTACTCCCCTGGGAAAATGACCTTGTTTTCATCTCAGGCCCAAGGGAAGCTTCTTATACTGTGGAATCTTATTCTAGAATGTGTCTGGAATGAAGAAAGTTTCAGCCGATACTCAGCTAGCATCATCTCATTCACTTCATTAACAAAGCTTTTGATTTTCAAAAATAAAAGTGGGAGGACTGGAAAATTTTAACCCTCTCACTCTCATTCTCCCCATGCCCCCATGTGAAATCACAGTTGAGAATTGCTCAGTGCTACCTACATTACTTAGTTCTCTTTTAATTTTGGTGTCCCAGAGGTGGTGCAGGTAACAGGCCCCCTTAAAGTAAAAGGAAGCTCAGGTGATGCCATGGACCCTGAGTAAATGTGAAACAATATGACAGGTAGGCCCACTGCAAATGACAGGGGCATCTGGGATAGACACAAAGCAGGTCTGGGTTGATCTTATGTACATGTGTAGCCTGTTGTCACTCTAGAATAACCTCCTTTCCATCTTTATCTCCCTCCCCAACACATAAACAGCTAGGCAGATATTTGCAATGCAGACCTTTGGTTAGGGACTAAGCCTCTCCTGCACATACTTCTAATTTGTAAATATTCCTCAAGGTGATAGCACGTTGTGCTCGCTCAGTCACTAACATATTAATTCTCTGCATTGGTTCATTTTATGACTTTTTCTTAGACACCTAGCTGAGGAAAGAAAGAAAACTATAGAGGAAGAACTTTGTGGCTGGGAGGGAGACATCATAATGACAATTTTGGAGCTGTTGGCTTCTACTCCTTTAAAAAAACTTAAGAGGAGGGTAATACAAACATTGATATAAGCCATGATTTCACTATTCCTGGAAACCTTTGTCGGGAGAGCAGAGGAGGGGAAGAGAAAGATAAGGTGAGAAAATAAAAAGAGATAAAGGTGAATAAGAAAACAGTAAAGATAAAATTGGATAGGGGTACACCTACCAGGCCATCAAGCTTACACATTGTAAATAGTCCATTTCCTGGAGCCAGGCATCCACTGCTAGTTTCTGCAGATGCATCTTGTCCTCCACCTGAGTTCTTGTAAAAATTGTCAGGATGTCTACTAAAGATATATTAAAACAACAACAGCTTGTCTGGAAACATTATGAGAACAGGCTCCTTAGTAAAGATCTCAAGAAGACTCAATTTGTGTGTCAGGTGAAACAGCCTAGGCTGGAAAACTGCAACCTGTGCAAGACTGAATCTGTCAGGGATATTAGAACAGGACTGCTGCTTCTACTGTTGTCCATTACTGGACAGAAATAAAAAAGGAAGAATGGAGAATGAGAGGCAACTCTGTAAACTCTATGCCTAGATTTATAGACTAATATTCCTAATCACTCGTCAGATATCCCAGACACAAACTCTAAAAAAAGAAATAAACAAAAACCCCAGATCTAAATGGAAAAAGGATCTGCTAATGCTCCATTCTCCTAGAAAATTTGCTTGAGACATTCTGAATAGCAACCTGGGATGGGGGGCAGAACAAGTGCAAGTCGCAACTTCTGATAATCAAAGAAAAAAGTAAAGCTCCTACTCACACAAAAAGTATAGCACCTCTCCAACTACATTGGTGCAGGCCAAGAAGGAGGTGGTGTTTTCTTGGCAGGTTAGATTTTCAAAAGCAAATAGGTTGTTCTATCTCATGTTCTACTGCACTCAGTGTTCATCAGTGTTAAGGCATTAACAAAAATAGCATGTTAGAAAAATAGCTTCCTTAAAGAGCTACCCAAATTCTTTCAGGACCTGGGGAAACCACTTAGTGCCCTATAATTTTCCAACTGATAGCTGAAATACCAAGGAAGGTCTGGCAGGAATCTATTATTTAGGCCATGATTGTTCTATCATAATAGTAGAACACAGCAGACTTGTTTTCAAATTCATAATGCCTGGATCATAAAGGCTCAACAAAAAAAATGTTGGCATTTAAGCAATTGTTTAAAAACATTTTTTGAAATTGTAACTTTAATGCAAGAGAGTTTTCCCAAATGGGTAGAAGGAATAACTTGACATAGAAAATATTGGCTGGCAACTTCACTTATAATTTACAATATGTAAAGAGAACAGACAAATGTATTGGGAAGGTACTATGCAAGATGCTACTAGTAATACAGATGTTGGTTCCCCAGTGAGTAAAGAAGAGCAAGAGGTAATGAGATTCTCACAGTAGTGTATTCAATTTTAAGAAAAAATAACTTATGAAGGGCCGGGCGCGAAGGCTTATGCCTGTAATCCTAGCACTCTGGGAGGCCGAGGCGGGAGGATCACTCAAGGTCAGGAGTTTGAGACCAGCCTGAGCAAGAGTGAGACCCCATCTCTGCTAAAAAATAGAAAGAAATTAACCGGACAACTAAAAATATATATAAAAAATTAGCTGGGCATGGTGGCGCATGCCTGTAGTCCCAGCTACTTGGGAGGCTGAGGCAGGAGGATCACTTGAGCCCAGGAGTTTGAGGTTGCTGTGAGCTAGGCTGATGCCATGGCACTCTAGCCCGGGCAACAGAGTGAGACTCTGTCTCAAAGAAAAAAAAAAAAAAAAAGAAGAATATATGAACAAAGGAATAGAAACTATTTAAAAGTACCAAACAGAAATTTCTGGAGCTGAAAAATACAAACCCTGAACTGAAAAATTCACTAGAGGAGTTCAATGGAAGACTTATCAGGCAGAAGACAAAATCAGTGAGCTTGAAGACAAGTAATTCAAAACCATTGAATCAAAGGAGCAAAAAGCTAAAAGGAATGAAGGAAATTGAAGAGCATCTAAAGGACTTACTGAACACTATCAAACAGGTTAATCTATGCATTATGGGACTCTCAGAAGGAGAATAGAGCAAGAAAAGGGCAGAGACCTTATTTGATGAAATAATTGTTTAAAACTTCCCAAATCTGAGGAGAGAAATAAACATACAAATTCAAGAAATTCAAAGAACTATAGCCAGAATAAACCCAAGAAACACCTCAAGACAGAAGACACAATATAAACTCTAAAGTCAAAGAAAAAGAAAGAATTTTAAAAGCAACAGGAGAAAAGTGACTCATTTCATACTATGGAACTTCTATAAGATCATCTGTGGATTTCTCAGCAGAAATCTTACAGGTCAGAAAGAGTGAGATTATCTATTTAAAGTACTGTCAACCAAGAATACTATTGCCAGCAAAATTATATTTTGAAAATGAAGATAAAGAGAAATAAAGACTTTTCCAGATAAACAAAAACTGAGGAAATTTATGACCAGTAGTCATGCTCTACAAGATGTGCTAAAAGGAATCTATCAATTTCAAACAAAGGGGCAGTAACATGAAACCATAGAAAAAAATAAAGTTCTCCAGTAAAGGTAAATACATGGACGAATATAATAACTTGTATTTTGGTAATTGTGGTGTATAAAATTTAAAAACATTAAAAATGACTATAAACATATGTTAATGGGTATGCAATATATAAAGATGTATTTTTTGACATCACTAACTCAAAGTCAGGGATGGAGCAAGGAGTAGAGGTTTTTATTTATGTTATTGAAATGAACTTGTTTTAGTTTAAAATAAAATGCTACACCTTTAAGATGTTTTATGTAATGGAAATAGTAACCACAAAGAAAATATCTACAGAATATACATAAAAGGAAATAAAGAGGGAATTACTATAAAAATTAATGAAACACAAAGTAAGGCAGTAAGAGACCAAAGAAGGAACACAGAAGGTTTAAGACATACAGTAAACAATTAGCAAAATGACAATAGTAAGTTCCTCCCTATCAGTAATTTCTTTAAATATAAATGAATTAAAGTCCAAAATCAGAAGCCATAGATTGGGTGAATGAATTAAAAACAGGATCCAACTACATGCTGTCTGCAAGAGATTCACTTTTGACCTTTTGCAGTTTCTTTCCTCATCTAGGTGTCTAAGAAAAAGTCATAAAATGAACTAATGTAGAGAACTGTGTTAAATGATTGAGATTTCACAACATGTTATCATCTTGAGGGATATTTGCAAATTAGGAATGTGTGCACATAGGCTGAAATTGAAAGGATGAAAAAACATATTTTATGCAAATGGTAACCAAAAGAGAGCAGGGGTTTCTGTACTATAATAATATCAGATAAAATAGGCTTTAAGTCAAAAATTGTTACAAAAGAAAAAGAAAGACATTCCAATTCATCAATAAAATATAATAATTATAAACATTCATGCAACAAACCTCAGAGCTCCTAAACACATAAAGACAATTTTGACAGAATGAAGGGTCGAATATACAGCAACATCAAAGTTGTAGGATATTTCAATAAACCCACTTTCAATAATATAAAAAAATCAGAAGATCAATAAGGAAATATAGAACTTAGCACTATAGACCAATTGGATCTAACAGACATATATAGAGCACTCCACCCAACACAACAGAATATACATTTTTCTCAGGTGTACATAGAACATTTTCCAGGATAGACCACACTTTAGGCCACAAAAAGTCTTAACAAATTCAGGAAGATTTAAATCATACAAAGTATCTTTTCCAATCACAGTGAAATGAAACCAGAAACCAATAGTGGAATGAAAAATGAAAAATGCACAAATACATGGAAGTTAAACAACAAACTCTTAAATAACAAATAGGTCAAAGAAGTCACAAGGAAAATTACAAATTACCTTGAGAAAAATGAAAATGAAAACACAATTTATCAAAACTTATGGGATGTAGTGAAGGCGGTGCTAAGAGGAAAGTTTATAGCTTTAAATATGTACATTAAAAAAGAAGAAAGATCTTAAATCAACAACCTAACCAAGAAAATAGAAAAACAAGAATAAACTAAACCTAAAGCTCTAATAAAAATTAGAGCATAGATAAATCAAATAGGGAATAGAAAAACAACAGAAAGAAATCAACAAAACTGAGTTGGTTTTTGAAAAGATGAGCAGAATTGACAAACCCTTAGCAAGATTAGTTAAGAAAAAAAGAGAAGACAAGACAAATAAATAAAATCAGAAATGAAAGAGAGGACATTACAACCAATGTCACAGATATAAGAAGGATTATAACAGAATATTATGAGCAATATTATGCCAACAAATTAGAAAAAATAAATTCCTAGAAACACACAACTTATCAAGACTGAATCATGAATAAATAGAAAATCTGTTCAGACCAATAACTAGTATGGAGATTCAATCAGAAATTTAAAACCTTCTCACAAAGAAAACCCCAGGACCAGATGGCTTCACCAGAAAATTCTACCAAATATTTAAAAAATAATTAACACCAATCCTCCTGAAACTCTTCCAAAAAAATTGAAGAGAACACTTCCAAATTCATTCTATGAGACCCACATTACTCTGATACCAAAGCCAAACAAAGACACAAGACAAAAAAAAACATAGACCAATATCTTTGATGAATATTGATACAAAAATTTCCAACAAAATGCTAGTCAACTGAATTCAACAGCACATAAAAGGATTATACACCATGACCAAGTAGGATTTACTCCTGGAATGCAAGGTTATTTTGACATAAGAAAATCAATCAATATAATACATTGCATTAACAGAATAAAGGAATAGAAAAGCCACACGATCATTGATTCAGAAAAAGTACTTGACAATATTCAATACCCTTTCATGGAAAAAGCACTGAACAAACTAGAAATAGAGATAAACTATCTCAAAATAATAGAGTACTTATATTAAAAGCCCACAGCTAACATCACATTCAATAGTAAAAGACTGAAAGCCTTTTCTTTAAGATTTGAAGCCAGGTAAGGATCCCAACTCTTGCCATTACTGTTCAACATAATACTGGAATTACTGGTCAGATCAATCAGGCAAGTAAAAGCAATAAAAAGCATCCATATTGAAAAGGAAAAAAAATAAAATTATTTCTATTCACAGATGACATAATCTCACGTGTGAAAAACCTAAAAATTCTGCAAAAACACCTGTTAGCACTAATAAATAAATTCAGCAAAGTTGCAGTATATCAAGTCAACATGAAAAAAATGGGTTACATTTCTATACAGTAACAATGAGCAATACAAAATAAAAATAAGAAAATAGGCCAGGCAGGGTGGCTCAAGCCTGTAATCCTAGCACTCTGGGAGGCCAAGGCGGGTAGATCGTTTGAGCTCAGGAGTTTGAGACCAGCCTGAGCAAGAGCAAGACCCCGTCTCTACTAAAAATAGAAAGAAATTAGCTGGATAACTAAAATATATACATATATATATATAAATTTAGCTGGGCATGGTGGGGCATGTCTGTAGTCCCAGCTACTTGGGAGGCTGAGGCAGGAGGATCGCTAGAGCTCAGGAGTTTGAGGTTGCTGTGAGCTAGGCTGATGCCACGACACTCTAGCCCAGGCAACAGAGCTAGATTCTGTCTCAAAAAATAAAAATAAAAATAAGAAAATAATTCCACTTAACAATAGCATCAAAAATAAAAAAAATACTTCAGAATAAATCTAACCAAGAGGTGAAAAACATGTACATTGAAAACTACAAAACATTGCTGAAAGAAATTAAAGAGGACACAAATAGAATTGCAAGACATTCTGTATTCATGGATTGGAAGACTTAATATGATTAAAATGTTCATACTACCCAAGTGATATATAGATTCAGTGAAATCTCTATTAAAGTCTTTTTCAGAAGTAGAAAAATTCACACTAAAATTTATATAAAATTTCAAGGGAGAGCAAATAACCAAAACAATTTTGAAAGAGAAGAACAAAGTTGGAGAACTCACACTTACTGATTTCAAAACATATTACAAAGCCCCAGTAATTAAACAGTGTGGTATTGGCATAACAACAAATATAAATGAACGAAATAGTACAGACAGCTCAGAAATAAAGCCACTAGGAGAAAGGTCATGAATTATATGGCCAAATGATCTTCAATAAATGTGTCAATACCACTCAATGGGGAAAGGACAATCTCTTCAACAAGTGGTGCTGGGAAAACTAGATATACACATGCAAAAGAATGATGTTGGACCTTATCTTAAACCATATTCAAAAATTAACTCAAAATAAATAAATGATCTAAACATTAAGATCCAAAACTATAAATCTGCTAGAAGTAAATATATAGAAAAGGCTTTATAACATTGGTCTTTACAATGTTTTCTTGGATATGACACCAAGAGTACAGGAAACAAAAGCAAAAATAGACAAATGGGACTACCTCAAACTTTAAAACTTTTGTGCATCAAAGGTTACAATCAATAGAGTGAAAAGGCAACCTACAGAATGGGAGAAAATATTTGCAAATCATATATGTGTTAAGGAGTTAATATCCAGAATATATAAAAACTCTTACAACCCAACAACAAAGAATCAAATAACCCAATTTCAAAGATCGGCAAAGAACTTGAGTAGACATTTATCCAAAGATAATATACAAATGGCCAAAAAACATACGAAAAGATAGTCAATATTGTTAATTACTAGGAAAATGCATATCACAATCACAATGAGATACTAATCCACACCCAGTAGGATGGCTACTATCTGAAAAACAGAAAATAATAAGTGTTGGTGAGAATGCAGAAAAATTGAAACCCTGTGCACTGTTTTTGGGATTATAAAACAGTACAACCACTATGGAAAACAATATGAGGGTTCCTCAAAAAATTAAAAGTAGAACTATCATATGATCCAGCAATTCTACTTTTGGTTGTATATCCAAAATAATTAAAAGCAGAATTTCAAAGAGATGTTTTCACATCCATGTTCATAGCAGTATTAACCACAATAACCAAGAAATGGAGGCGGCCTACATGTCCACCAAAGGATGAATAGATAAACAAAATGTGGTACATATTAATACATATAGGGGAAATTATTTAGCCTTAAAAGGAAATTCTGACACATGATACAGCATGGATAAACCTTGGGGACACTGTGCTAAGTGAAATAAGCCAGTCATAAAAAACAAATGCTATTTGATACACTTAATATGAAGTACCTAAAGTAATCAAATTCATAGAAACAGAAAGTAGAATGGTAGTTACCAAAGCTGAGAGGAGGGGGAAAAGGGGCATTGTTGTTTAATGAGCATAGCATTTCAGTTTTACAAGATGAAAAAGTTCTGGACATATGTTTCACAACAATGTGAATATACTTAACACTACTAAACTGTACACTTAAAAATGGTAAGCTGGTAAATTTTATGTTGTGTATTTTTTACCACGATAAAAAAGACTATTCCATAAAGTTATACCATGTAGATAATTTTAAATATTTCGTTTACTTTTTTCTTTTTGTAGATCCTTCATGACCTTTCTCCTAGTGACTATATACTGTATAATCCTTAGAACAGTTCTACTTATTATTCAGAATACAATTAGTAATTAATAGAGCCAAGATAGCTTTGAACCCAGATCTGCATAACTCCAAATTGGTGTGCATTTTACCATGCAAAAATGACTTTTTCTTTGCAGCTTAGTTTTCCTTTTTTTCTAATACATAGTCTCAATGAAAAAGAGGAAAATAGGAGAATATCAATCTGAGAGAATCCTCAAAAGGTTTGTATTTTTACTGAAGGAAAAGGAAAAGGACAGAAAGTATGTCGCTCTTATGTTCCATAGAAGTCCAGGAAGAAGTCCTGTGAGGAAGGCACAGGTGGAGACAAGAAAAGCAGGAAAGACAATTTGGGGGGGTGGGGAGGGAAAAACAGAAGGTAACCAGGAAATTAGAAAGTCTAAGAATAGTCCTGATTCCCTGGCTCCTCACAAGCACACCACAACTCATTATTATCTGGCTCCATAAAGACTGTTGCCTTTCTATCATCTCCTTTTCCGGACACTCTCTGCCAGACTACCGGACCTGCCGCTATGGCTTGTTGCTGAAGAAATCCCTGTTTATCTGTCTGGCAGCTGGGAAGTGTGGGAAAGTTGCGCCAGCCTCAACAGAACGAGAAAAGTATTCCAAGTATAACATCTAAATGCATGTTCTCAAACACACACTATTATTCTTAGAGATTAAATTCAATAGTATCAAAAATACTGCCCTATCCTTCAGGTACTTTATGGGATGTAGAAGATTGCTGTTGATGTCCTGCCCAGATCCCCTTCCCTCAGAGAGGGCACTCACCTATTGTGAGCTGGCTGCTCAGAAGTCACAGCCACCGTTTTCTCCCAGAATTGCCATGAACTGGCAGGAACTACCTTGCATGAAAATGCCTGGGAAATAATAACCTTCCTCCACAGGAGCAGCCTGTGGTCAATGATTGACTAATCAGCGCTGCAAAAGCTTAGCCCCTTTGCCTCCATTTGGGACAATACTGTGGCACATTTTATACTCTAGAGCTCCCCAAGGGTGAGGCCAGACTTCAGCTGAAGCCCACTTTTGTCTGGCTTTTTCCCTTGCCCTATCCTGCTGCCCCTTGTTTTTCACAGGTTTTTCTTCTGAGAACACTCTCTCAACCAACTTGCAAAAGGATCCTAGTCAGGCTCTGTTCTAGGAAACCAAATCCAAGACGTGAGGAAAACAGAATTTTTTATGAATAGGCCTGATAACCTAATTAGTATGTAGTTCTTTTTATAGAAAAAAGTGTATTTCACATTCAAACAACCAAGTTACAAAAAAGTTTTTGAAAATAAGGCTGTGTGTGCATCTAAGACTAGTTATATGTTAAGAAACATATTTTTTTTCCTATTTGTTCTATAAAGTAGGCCAGGTATACATATGTGCAGAGAAGCAACAAAAGTCTTCTGCTTCTGGGTAATAGCAAACTGAATAACTCAGAACTAGCCTCCTGCTGAAGGCAATAGAGAATTTAGCAAAGTAATTTTTAAAATTTTGTTTAAAAGCATCAGATAGCTAGTAAGGTAGTGAAAAATTATGAGACCCTTCACCATCATGACCTAATTACCTCCCAGAGGCTCCACTTCTTAATACCCATACATTGGGGGTTAGTTTTAACATATGAATTTTGGGAGGACACAATATGAAGTTCATAACACAAGGTCTCACGTACAATCAAATGTAATCAGACATACCAGGAGATAAAATGACATAAACTAATCAACAGAAACAATAGACAGTAGAAACGGACACACAAAAGCTCCAGATATTGGAGACATACTTTAAAATAACAATATTTACTATGTTCAAGAAAATGACAAAATTAAAAATTTCAGTAGTGAATTGGAAATGGATATATATAATAGCACATTAGAACTCAATGTATAACATAATAAAAGGATATAGCCGCAGGCAAGAAATGCTGAGAAGAGAATTACTGAATTGAAAGAGAGATCAGAAGAAAAAATGGGTGGAAAACTAAGAAGACAAAAGTCATAGAGGAGAGAGGAAGAATCTAACAGGTATAAATACTTGTACTTAGAGTTCCAGAGAGAGAGAGGAAAGAGAGATAATGGTCAAAAGCAGTATTTGAAGAGATAAAAGCTAACAATATCTCAAAACTAATAAAACCACAGGTTCTAGAATCTTTTATAAAACCCAACTAGAGAAGTAATTAATCAACTTCAACTTTCTAAGGATAAATTTGTGAAATTTAAACATACTTTTAGACAGGTTATCTGTAGAATAGAAATAACAGTCACATCCCAAGATTGCTGTAAGATCAGATGTGATCACATATTTGGGCATTATATAGAAATAAATTGTTACCTTGAGTGTTTTATTTTAATTACAATTCTAAATTTTTTAATTTACTAAGAGCTAAAAATCCTGTAAAAGTCTTTATACAACAATCAGTCTTGAAAAATTTAGGTTAAAAAAAAAAACCTACACAATTAATGGATTTAACTCGTATAACAAACATTCATTGCAATATAAGCTATGATTTATTAATTATTCTCCCTCTTAGCCTTTATAGTTTTTGAGAGTAATATTTATCAATCTTAAGAAGTTGTTGGAATAATCTGGAATTACTGGAGCCAAGTAGGGTTTTTCTGGCATCCCAGAAGGAACATGGAAGAAAACCAACAGACCAAACCTATGACTAAAATTCACTAATCCCTAAATGACAGTTGTATGGAATCAATATTTGTTTATATGCATGTGAAGATAAAGATTATAAAAGTTCCAGTGTCTATGTGATGTCCAAATAAATCTTTTTTAAAAATCCATATATGATTTTCAAAAACCACTATTAAATAAATATAGAAAGTTTATAATGCCAGAAAGTTAGGAAAGCAGAAAACTTGAAACTAGCTAATAAACATTTCAATGATCTAATGAGGGTTATTTTCACCTACAGATATTGATCAAACTCCAGAAGAGAACAGAGTAGTCAGCCAAGTTTACTATCCTCATATGACCTCGCTTGGCTGTTTATCTTTTTTGCCCTCTGCTGAAGTTCAAACTAAGTGTCTCATGTCAAAGCAGGAGGATAATTTGCGAAGTGAATTAAAGGAACTGGCTTGCAGAGCCAAATGAGCAAAGAAGCACCAAAACCATTTTTTTCCAAGACATTTACTTCCAAAATCCTAAATATATATAGTTATAATCAAGAATTCTTCAAGGCCGGGCGCGGTGGCTCACGCCTGTAATCCTAGCACTCTGGGAGGCCGAGGCGGGTGGATCGCTCAAGGTCAGGAGTTCGAGACCAGCCTGAGCAAGAGCGAGACCCCGTCTCTACCAAAAATAGAAAGAAATTATATGGACAACTAAAAATATATATATACATATATATATATATATAAAAATTAGCCGGGCATGGTGGCGCATGCCTGTAGTCCCAGCTACTCGGGAGGCTGAGGCAGGAGGATCGCTTGAGCCCAGGAGTTTGAGGTTGCTGTGAGCTAGGCTGACGCCACGGCACTCACTCTAGCCTGGGCAACAAAGCGAGACTCTGTCTCAAACAAAAAAAAAAAAAAAAAAAAGAATTCTTCAACCAATAGAAAATAGTCTACCCGCAGTCCCACTATCATAGCAGCTTCCGCTCAGTACAACAGGAGATAATTTTCTTTTTACTCAGATTTCATGACAATGTTTTAAGCTGGAGCCAAGTTTTCAAGAATGATGTACAACAACCTAGATGGTACATAATTTTAACTATAGAAAATTAACAATAGATTTATTTGCATCAAATACATTTTGAATTACTTTGTTTACTGAATGTGTATTCAGTGATGATCACCTACAGTGAGATAAGAACAAGAGGAGAAAAGATGAAAAGATACAGAGCCAACTTGAAGGAGGTTACACTTTAGAGGTGGACATCCACGCAATCCACAGTTCTATAATTGCTAGGATGCACAAAGTTTGGATTATGGAACCATAGATGTAGGTGATTCTAAGGGTTCTTGGGGAAATTGAGAAAGGCTGCCGAGAGATATGTCAAAGAGTAGGAAGAGAGGGAAGGATCAAAAAGAAATGGGGCAGGCATTCTAGTCCACAAGAATAACTTGTGAAAGTAAATGACAACACACACAAAAAAGCGGGTCCTAGAAATGGCAATATTCAATGTTGCTGAAGCATAACAAAAAGGGAAAAGAAGGAAATTGTGTTATATAGGTAGGAAGAGACCAGATAACGAAAGAGCGGAGACTTCATTCAATAAGCTAGTTGTTTTCTAAAGAAGCCTATGGATTTTCAAGCACCCCTGCAGGATCCAAGGAGAGACCAAAGAGATGAAGCTCCAGGCCAGCCCTCTTCTAGTAAACCAGTCGTTTTATCTATTTTATATATTGGAGATTCAGGCAACATTTTATTGAAAATCACTGCTATAACCAATGAGAGCTCTCCAGGCATGTTAGCCCAGTTTTCTCAAGAACTGAATTCAGGGCCAGGCACAGCGTGGCTCATGCCTGTAATCCCAATGCTTTGGGAGGCTGAGATAAAAGACGATGCCTGAGGCCAGGAGTTCAAGACCAGCCTGGGCAACACAGTGAGACCCTATCTCTACAAAAGCTTTAAAAAATTAGCCAGGAGTAGTGGCACACACCTGTAGTCCCAGCTACTTTACTCAGGAGGCAGAAGTAGAAGGATCACTTGAGCCCAGGAATTCAATGTTGCACTTTTTAGTCCGGGTAACAGAGTGAGACCCCGTCTCAAAAAACAAACAAAAAAACAAACAAACAAAAAAATCACTGAATTCATCAGAATATATTTCACAGTATTAGTTCCAAATTATTTCAATATATTCTTATTTTAAGAGCCACATTGCCCATTTTAAAAAGACAAAGAAATATGAAAGTAAAACAGAGGCAAGAACCCAGAAGATGACTGACGGAATCTAATAAACAATATTTTTTATTGCTTAAATTCTATTGAACAGTATTTAAATTCTAATAAGCAGTATTTTTTGATGTGTTAGATCATCTTTAAACAGACGACAACATACTTTATATAGCACACAAAATCCTGTTCCTCTTAAAATTGCCAGGTCTTGTTTGGCAGTCCCAGGTATAAATGATATCTAGGTTTTAATGAATGATATCATTAGTGCTCATAGCCCTTCTTAAATATACTTCAACATATAGGAAGAATAAATAAGTTAGTAGTAGCAGCACATCCTGCCTTAGGAAATAGAAATCAACAATTCTGAATTCCAAACATTACATAAAGCTGATTTGTGTAACCTTTAATAAAAATTGAATTCTTGTTTATAGGATACAGAATTGATTGTGCAGTGGGTAGTAGCCCAGGCATTAATCATTAGACAGAAGCAATAGAGAGGGAGATAGCAATTGTTTATCCTCAGATGTCTATACCATAAATTCCTTATTTATTAAAATCTACTTGATATGAAAATGACCTTTGAAACCCTCCAAACTAATTAGAGCATTTTCAAAAATGTTCTGTTATAAAATATGGCTCCCAGAATAGATCACACCAGTTATTTTGAGAAGCTGTGATTTTTTAAAAAATCTGTATATAAACCTCAAGATTCATTCTGCCATTATTGATGAAAATATGGAAACAAGAACAAGTGTACCACATGGATGACTGTCTAGACAAGAGTGTTAGAAGTTATGACTGAAATAATTTATTATTTGCTAAGAGCCAACAGTATGCTTAATGTTAGACAAAACATTCAGAAAATAGGATTCCAGCCATTGGACTCACAATTTAAGCCAGAAATACAAGCAACCAAATCATAAATCCCAACAGCTAACAAAATGGTGTAAATTTCACAGGCAAGAATTTTGGTGTTGATTTACTTTCTTAGCAATAAAAAATTGAGATGCCAGAAATAATCATCATAAAGATTGTCAATGCATGTTATTAATCTGGTCCCAGATTTAGCCACCTGACTGAATTTTTAAAAGCAGATTTGTGATATTTAGCAATAATGGGAATTAGTATTTTTGCAGCAGCATTTACAAAACATTCTATTGCATGATGAAGTTATGAAAAGCAAATTACACTTAGTGTTCCTACCTTCTTCTTCATGTGCATATATTTACTATCTTCTATTTTCCATTCTTTCCTTCCTTCATGATCACTGGTCTTGTTTAATAAACAGGAAGAGTAAGTAAAACAGTAAAATTAAATCTCTCTGTTTTTTTTCTCTTAGGGTAAATTTTTATATGCAATCATATGAATATAAATGTCACCTTGGCTCAAGAAACCAGAAAACCAAGAACCTCAAATATTTTTCTTGTTGTCACCTTCCAAAGAGTGCTAAAATTCTTGATCAGTGGTCATATTTGAGTTTAGAAACCTACATGAGGGTGCAATTCACAAATACTCTGTCTTAATCTGCTATGGAATTTAGGTGGTATTTAGGCTTTGCTTAACATAACGTCTCTGGACCTTTGTTCCCTCACCTGTAAAATAAGGGTAATGCATGGAGTTGTGAGAATTAAATGGGTCAATATATGGAAAATATATAAAACAGGTGACCTATGTAAATACTCAATAACAGTGAGTATTATCCAACACTTTATTCATTTAAATAATATAATAATCATGTTCCCACATGTATGAATTTGTTACAATAGAAAAATATAATGAAAAACAGAGCTAATAGGCCGGGTGCGGTAGCTCACCCCTGTAATCCTAGCACTCTGGGAGGCCGAGGCAGGAGGATCGCTTGAGCTCAGGAGTTTGCGACCAGCCTGAGCAAGAGCGAGACCCCGACTCTACTAAAAAAAAAAAAAAAAAAAAAAAAATAGAAAGAAATTATCTGGACAACTAAAAATATATCTAGAAAAAAATTAGCCAGGCATGGTGGTGCATGCCTGTAGTCCCAGCTACTCGGGAGGCTGAGGCAGGAGGACTGCTTGAGCCCAGGAGTTTGAGGTTGCTGTGAGCTAGGCTGATGCCACGGCACTCTAGCCCGGGCAACAGAGTGAGACTCTGTCTCAAAAAAAAAAAAAAAAAAAAACCCACAACCCAAACGGAGCTAATAGATAACATATTTTCAAATTATCTACAGTGAAACGCCAAGGAAAGGAAAATATTTGTTTTGCTTATGCTTTCATAGAAATAATGCATAAGAATTAGGAGAGAAATCGCCAAGAGACACAATTCTTTTATCTAGGTGCCATTCAGTACAGAGGCCATAGCTCTTGGGCAGGAGTGGATGCAGTTTTAAAGTTAGTGCTTTGAAGGTGATTTGTCAAAACCAGTGAAAGTGAAGTCTCGTTTAACTGTGGGATGTCCAACCAAGAGGACCCATTTGTACTTGCAGAGAATATAACATGGATACATACACACAGTTAGAAGATCCTAGTAAGATCATATTGTATAAAAGGTGCTGCTTACCTGGTTTTGCCTATCAAAGACCCTAGTATTAAGACCAGGGTCCAAAGTAGGGTGTACATAGTCCAGATACACAGAATCATCCCTGCACAGGCTGTTTAACAGTGGGGTTTACACAGATTACAAAAGGATTTGTTTGGAGTCTATTTATTTCATTCCACAAATACTTATTGGGAACTTACTAGGTGTCAGTGACTCTTTTTGACTATGGAGATGCAAAAGAAACAGAACAGCAAAAGAATAAAAACAAATAAAGAAAAACTCTCATGAAGCTTACCTTCTAGACAGAGAATATAGAAAATAAACAAAAATAAGTAAAAATCCTAGCATACTCAAAGGTGGTGTGAGGTATGGAATACAAAGTAAGGAAGGAGGAAGGAATAGGCTGGGGGCGTGAAGGATGCAATTTTAAAGATCTAGGTCATGAGATCAGGAGTTCAAGACCAGCCTGGGCAACATAGCAAGATCTCATCTATGAAGCAAACATTCCAAGAAAAGGGAGGACCAAGTTCAAATTGCCTAGAACTGTGCCTGGCACACAGCAGATATCTGATGATGGGATTAGGTCATTAAATATGAAATGTCCAATTTTGAATCAAAAGTTTAGTTTATTACATCTCAAATAAGAAACAGTACAATTAATCAAAGTATGTGCCTAAACTATCAACATCTTGAGTTTTGCCATCTTAATGGTTGTTTGTTTACGCCAGCAGCAAAAAAGCCTGGAGAGTGAATGGTGATGAAATCTCAAAAGGCATTTTTCCACAGCTTATTGAGAATGGGTATTTTTCCTTGCAAGAAGTGGTCCAAAGCCTGGAAGAAATGGTAGCCAAGTAGTGCAAGATCTGGTGAATACAGTGGACGACAGAGAGTTTCCAAGTCCAGCTTCTGTAGTTTGGACAGCATTGTTTGTGCAATATGTGGTCAAGCATTGTCTTGCAAGAGGATTGGCCTGTACTCTACTGACCAATTTTGGCTTCTTAATCACAAATATCCTCATCATTTCATCTAACTGGTTGCAGTAGACATCCGCTGTCATAGACTGACCAGGTTTCACGAAACTGTAGTGGATAATATCAGCTCTGGGCCACCAAACAGACACCAGTAGCTTTTTTGATGAATATTCTATTTTGGACTGTGTTTTAACACTTCATCTTTATCCAACCATCATGCTGGATAATTGTGATTGTCAAAAAGAATCCATTTTTCATCACATGTAACAATACCATGTAGAAATGGTTTGTCTTTATGTCATGACAGCAAGAAAAGCAAGTTTCGAGATGATTTCTCTTCTGATGCATATTAATTCATGTGGAACCCATCTATCCAGCTTCTTTACTTGCTGATTTGTTTCAAATGGTCCAATTCGTTGGACTTATCCATGGTTTCACAAAAATTGCTCTAAAAAAATTTGAAAGATAATCACGAGCCAAACCGTGCATTTGAAAAACTGTGGACGTTACCTTCACAATAAAATGAAAACAAGAAGTGTCAGAGTGAAATGTCAGAGATATCAACTGTCAAACTTAGTACTTAAAGAAATGGGGCATTTCATAGTTAATAACCTAATATTTATTCAATGAGAAGAAAAAATGGGTTGGGCCAAGCAGGATGAGTTTTGGAGGGTGACTCAAGGAGGAGAGCCATTTCTTTTCCTTTTGACAATGGGGACACTCAACAAAGGACAGAGAAGCAGATACATCTGCTTGGCAGGTGATGTGGTTCTGCAGCACCAGGTGCCACCATGACATTAACTTGGAATGGAGCCTCTGAGCCCTTGTTCCTGTGCTGCCCACTCAACATGGCTGCAACTTTGTCCTCTTCAGTTACCAAATCCTTGGCTCAGCAATGAACTCCTTCACTGCCCCCACTCCTAGCCACTCTTGGAAGCAGCTGCTGCGGTCTCTCCTAGCCCACGGGCTCTTTCTGATGCAGGGCATTCCTGCCAGTCACGTAGTTACAGGGACCGAAACTGACATCTCTTCCCATGACTAGTTCTGCAGGGTGCACAGGAATGGCGCTGCCATTTTATAATGGCAACTGGCACAAATCAATAAATAAATATAGGACTTATTTTTTTCATAATATCAAGCAAAAGTCATAAAACAAATTCTGTAATTAGTTAAGTGAATTGAATCAGGAGTAGAAAGTTACTTTTAACTACCTAAAAACTGACCTTCTGTATTTCACAAGGAAGAGAATGCGATTCAGAGAAAACTCCAATGGTTTACCACATGCACATTACAATAGTGCACGTAAACCTCTTCTACTTACATTTCATGAGTTACAGTTCATTTTCATTGGCTCACACAAACACTCGTCTGTAAAATTTAGTAGTGTGAATGGTGCCAGGCTAAAAGTAGACTGGAAAGAATTTGCTAATATACACAACCACAATTTGAGAGACTGTAACGAGCTATGGGTCAGCCTATCATTTATTCCACATCTCACCATGAGTCTTTTCTGCAGTCATCCTGGAAACATTCATTCTTTCACTTCCTTGAGACGGATCTCTGTGACTAAAACTGTAAGTCTCTAATTTATTGAACACTCACTGTGTTCTAGGCCTTGAAGGAAACGTGCCACCTATAGTGCCTCATTTAAGATCACCAAAAACCTGAGGAAGTAGATAATATTATTATCCCTATTTTACAGTTCTGAAAATTGAAGCTCAGATAGGTCAAATAACTTGTTCAAGGTCACACAGCTTGTAAATGCCAAAACCAAGATTAAACTGTAAAGCTGTAGGATACTAGAGCTTGAGATTTTTGTTGTATTCACCACATCCCCAAGTGTGAGTCCTGATAGAGCTGAATCAGGCAGAGGACTGATAGTACCAGCCTGATGGGATTAAACAGCTTCCAAAAGTAGACACTTTTATCTGGGATGGGAATGGACCTCTCTAAATACTTTTTCATCATTCCTTGCAGCTAGAGCTTGCCATGTGACACATGGCCAATCATATGTAAATAAAATTCTGCAAAGGACCCTGGAAACTTTGTATTTTCCTAATAAAAGGGGACTAGAATCTTCCCTCCTTTAGTCCTTTCTCAAATGCATACAAGAAGCTGATAGAACTGTAGGTGCCACCTTAAAACCATAGGGAAAAGTCTTAAAAACAATAACAACAATAACAAAACCATAGAGATCTTGACAATGAATTTGAACTGCTGAACACACACACCAGACCACCTATCCCCAGACATCTTGTTACAAAAAGAAAATACAGGTATACCTTAGAGATATTGCAGATTTGTGTTCAGACAACTGCAATAAAGTGAATATCACAAAACAAGTGAGCACATAAATTTTTGGGTTTCCCAGTGCATATAAAAGTTATGTTTAGGCCAGGCGCAGTGGCTCACACCTGTAATCCTAGCACTCTGGGAGGCCGAGGCGGGCGGATTGTTTGAGCTCAGGAGTTCAAGACCAGCCTGAGCAAGAGTGAGACCCTGTCTCTACTAAAAATAGAAAGAAATTATATGGACAGCTAAAAAATATATATATAGAAAAAATTAGCCGGGCATGGTGGCGCATGCCTGTAGTCCCAGCTACTAGGGAGGCTGAGGCAGGAGGATCACTTGAGCCCAGGAGTTTGAGGTTGCTGTGAGATAGGCTGACGCCACGGCACTCTAGCCCAGGCAACAGAGTGAGACTCTGTCTCAAAAAAAAAAAAAAAAAAGTTATGTTTACACTGTACTGCAGACTATTAAATGTGAGATAGCATATATCTAAATAAACAATGTACATACCTTAATTGAAGAATATTTTAATGCTAAAAAAATGCTAACAATCACCTGAGTCTTCAACAAGTCCTAATCTTTTTGCTGGTGGAGGGTCTTGCTTCCATGTTGCCAGCTGCCAACTGATTGAGGTGGTGGCTGCTGAAGGCTGGGGTGGCTGTGGCAATTTCTTAAAATAAAACAATGAAATTTGGCACATTGCTTAACTCTTCCTTTCACAAAAAATTTCTCTGCTAGCATGTTATGGATGCTGTTTGATAGCATTTTACCCACAGTAGAACTTCTCTCAAAATTGAAGTCAATCTTCTCAAACCCTGCTGCTGGTTTATCAACTAAGTTTATGTTATATTCTAAATCCTTTGTTGTCATTTCAACAATGTTTAGAGTATCTTCATCGGGAGTAGATTCCATCTCAAGAAACCAATTTCTTTGTTCATCCATAAGAAGCCACTCTTCATCCATTCACGTTTTAATCAGAGATTGTAGCAATTCAGTCCCATCTTTGGGCTCCACTTCTCATTCTAGTTCTCTTACTATTTCCACCAAATCTGCAGTTACTGCCTCTGCCCAAGTCTTTAATCTCTTGAAGTCATCCATGAGGGTTGGAATCAACTTCTTCCAGACCTCTGTTAATGTTGCTATTTTGACCTCCATGAATTTTGAATGTTCATAATGGCATCTAGAATAGTGAATTCTTTACAAGAAGTTTTCAATTTACTTTGCCCATATCCATTGAGAAGAATCACTATCTATGGCAGCTATAGCCTTGCAAAATGTATTTTGTAAATAATAAGACTTGAAAGTCGAAATGACTCCTTGATTCATAGGGTACAAAATGGATGCAGTGTTAGTTAGCAAGCATGAAAACAACATCCATCTTCTTGTACATTGCCATCAGAGCTCTTGGGTGACCACGTTCATTGTCAATGAGCAGTAAGATTTTGAAATAAATATTTTTCTGAGAAGTATATCTCAATAGCGGGTTTAAAATATTCAGTAAACCATGCTATAAACAGATGTGCCATCATCCAGCCTTTGTTATTGCATTTATACAGAATAGGCAGAGTTGATTTAGCACAATTCTTAAGAGTTTTTCAGAATGGTAAGTGAGTGTTGGCTTCAACTTAAGGTCACTAGCTGCATTAGCCCCAGACAAGAAAATCAACCTGTCCTTTGAAACTTGAAGCCAAGCATTGACTTACCTTCTCTAGCTTGAAAGTCCTAAATGGCTTCTTCTTCTTCCAATAGAAGGCTGTTTCCTCTACACTGAAAATCTGTTGTTTAGCTGGATCTTCTGGATAACTTGCTGCAGCTTCTACATCAGCATTTGCTGCCGTACTTTGTACTTTTATTTTATGGCCATGGCTTCTTTCCTTAAACCTCACGAAACAACCTCTGCTGGCTTCTAACTTTTGTTCTGCAGCTTCCTCATCTCAGCCTTCACAGAACTGAAGAGAGTCTTGCTCTGGACCCCGCTTTTCTTAACGGAGTTTTGTAGCTGCTTTGATCTTCTATCTAGACCAGCAGTCCCCAGCCTTTTTGGCACCTGGAACCAGTTTCACGGACTGAGCGGCGATGTGAGCGATGGGGAGCAGCTGTACACACAGAAGAAGCTTCACTGGCCTTGCTTGCTGCTCGCCTCCTGCTGTGAGCCCCCCACCTTACTTTCCTAAGTTTCATGGAAGACAATTTTTCCACGGGCGGGTTGTGGGGGACAGGTGCAGTGGAGCTCTGCCGGTCAGGGGCCCGGGGGTTGGGGACCGCAGATCTAGACCACTCAAATTTTCTCCATATCACCAATAAGGCTGTTTTGCTTTCTTCTCATTTGTGTGTTCCCTGAATAGCACTTTTAATTTCCTTCCAGAGTCTTTTCTTTGCATTTACAACTTGGCTGACTGGTGCAAGAGGCCTAGCTCTTGGCCTATCCTGACTTTCAACATGCCCTCCTCACTAAGCTTAACCATGTCTAGCTTTTGATTTAAAGTAAGAGATCTGTGAATCTTCCTTTCCCTTGAACACATAGGGACCATTGTAGGGTTATTAATTGGCCTAATTTCAATACTGTTGTGTCCCAGGAAATAGGGATGCCCAAAGAGAGGGAGAGAGATGAGGCAACAGCCCCTTAGTGGGGCAGTTAGAACACACAGACCGTTTAGCCACTAAGTTTGCTATCTGACATGGGCGAGCACAGCTACGGTAGTAACATCAAAGATCACTGATCGCAGGTCACCATAACAGATATAACAATAATGAAAACATTTGAAACATTGCAATAATTACCAAAATGTGACACATAGAAAGTAAGCACATGCTTTTGGAAAAATGGCAGAGATAGACTTGCTCAATGCAGAGTTGCCCCAAACCTTCAATTTGTGAAAAACACAATATATATGAAGCACAATAAAGCAAAATGCAATAAAATGAGGTGTGCTTATGTATGCTGCCATTGGCTGGGTGTTCTGTTACTTGTAGATAGACATGCTGGTAGCTGACATAGGCCACTAGAGCTCACCTTATCCTGGGGTCCTTGCTCCACCATCTGGTCTACCCTTACATCCCAAACCATCAGCCAAAGACTTAGCCTTCACTAAATTTTATATTCTTCCCAGGACAGGAAAGTGCTCTGCCTATACTAAGAATTGATAAATATTTGTTAAAATAAATATAAAATATAATAAATGTAATAAATCAAGATGTAACTTTAACAGTAGGAAACATTTTTGGTGGATTTTGCTATTTAATCTTAAATACTTGCTTTTAAACAGAGGGTCTATTTTTATAAACAATAGAAGTACACATAAGAGTTAATATCAAATATTAGTACTATGAAGTGGCAAACCAGTATTAAAAATCATGTAATGATCTCTAGTCTATCACTATCTTCCCTGATTTTCATATAACTAATTAAATCAAGGAATATGGCACGATTTGGTTTTATGTAAGTTCTTATCAAAGAAGAACCGTGCCCTGGTGAAATATTTTCAGAATGACCAGGGTAGGAGATTAAATTCAGTTTAGTGAAAAGAAACATTCTTTTCCAAAGTTACTGGAGTTGTCTTTCTGAAGTCATCTATCTGCACTTGTCCTTGTGACATCAATAGAGGAATGAAATCACCTGAAAGTTAAAGTGGTCGTCAGAGACGTGCTGTGTTATAACTTAAAGCCACCGCAAGTGTCGTCCCCAAACCGGCAGCATCAGCATCATCTGGGAACTTGTTAGGAAAGAAAATTCTCAGACTGCAGACATCTGTGTTTTAACAAACCCTCTAGGAGACTGTGATAACACTAAGCTTGGAGAACCACTAAGCCTGCTAAAGTAAAAATATTTGCTAAAGTACTTTTGACAAGATTAACAATGATAGAAATAATTGAAGTTTCTGGGGGGAAATCTGGAGGGAGAAAGAGAGAAGAAATGGGGAGAGAGGACAGAAAGGATGGTCAGTTCATGAGGAACACTTTTTTATGATTAATTCCCCACACTATCTTAGCAAAATTTTCCATAAAATCTATAAAAGACATAACAAATTTGTTGTGAATGGCTCTCTCAAGAAATGTGAGTAATTTTTGAGTGTACGTGTGTGTATGTAGAAACTTCCCTAATTGGACATTTTTATCAACTTCACTTCTTGCGCTCAGGTCTTGATGTAACATCCTGATATTGTTTTTTCTCCTGCTCACCCATCAGATTCCACATTCTTCCTGGAAGTGGATTTCCTGTTATCTTTAGGGAATCTTTGCAGGAAAATATCCTCTTATGAGCAGTTGCTGAGATCCTTCTTCAAATCTTTTGTCATTCACTTAGAATGTTAACCTTCCACTTCTTGCATGTATTTGTGAATCTTTCTGTCTAACCTGGGGGGACTGGGAGTTATTCATCTTTGTGTTCCCAATGACTAGAGACAGTGCCTGATGCATAGTGAAATACTCAGTAAATGTTTGATGGATAAATTAACCACATTACCAGTTGATGTTAACCTTTCCAAGGTCTCGACTTCTCTCCATCGACCCTCTACTGCATAGCTTCCCTCTGTTCCCACGTCCACTCTCAGCCCTGCTCCAACCCCCTTGCACTTTGCTTTCTTCTGAGGCTTGGCCAGTGGGGAGCATCATAGGAAATTAAGGGGAGAGAAGAGAGTGAGGTCAGAGTACATATTCTCCTGCTGCCTCTGAGCTCCTTGTATGGTCACCTTGAGGTGACTGTGCCCCTTGACCTAAGGTCACTACTCCTCTCAAGGTGGCCTTCTGCACGCAGTTCGTCTTCCCCATTCTAGTAACTGCTGCTTCCCCCCACTGCTTTGGGAGAAGGGATGGTAACAGCTCTGCTGACATTAGCCAGCTGGACTGCCCTATCCTTTATGGTTCCTCTACACCCCACCCACACCCATGTAAAGAGACCCATTATTAAACCATCTTGAAATTATCCTAATCTAAATGTGTCATCTATTTACTTTTGGAACACTGACTCTTACAACTAACAGATTAAAAAAAATACATTGGAAAATCTTACATATTTTAAACTATTCACTAACAACTGGGTTGTTCTCAATACATGTTGTTTTTACATAAATATGCTATTTTTTAATCTTAAAATATTTGGTAAGTATCATATTTTACACTTGGGGAGTTCTGAAACTCACCCCCTCCCTAGTCTCCGGTGGAGGCCCTGCAGAAAGGGCTCTGAGCTAATCTGTGTCTCTCTGTAAAACGATCTGGTAGAGCCAGGATTTCTGCAAATAACTTCATGCAAGCAAAGATTGCAGAGAATGCACAAATATACATATAAAACACATTCCATTTCGTTTTCACAAGCATAATACAATTTTTCCTGTGGGTATATCCTTGATTTATTACTTATGCCTTCTGATTTTTTAGGATGTTTACATTTTAAACCTTTCTTTTCAGCAACAAAATCATCTGTGGATCTTTAAAAATATATTACGAAATCTTTAGTTCTGAAAAGGCCCATCTGATGGTTCTGATTGGAAGTTTGGGTGAAGCCCCAGTACATATTATCGTGGTATGAGGTTAACATTAAATATTTTTATATGTTTAATTTTTTTTAATATCCTTTGTAAATGCAGCAGCACAATCTGGGATTATAGATGATCCGCATTCTTCTCTTTGCGTCCAAGAGAAATGGTGAAGAAAATAGCCCTGGCGATCAGAGTCCTCCCCGTGTTCCTGCTCCGCTGCTTTGAGCGGGTTGCTCATGTTTCTGTTCCTTGCTATTCTCACTTGTAAAATGGAAGCGTTGAACTAAATGACCTCTACAGCCCTTTCCAAATCTGGAATTTTATATCCTGGGGTTATTATCGAAAAACAGAAATAGTGCTTTACAAAACTCAGTTTTCATGGCTACATACTAACTGAATATAACCCTAAGTGATTTGCAGCCCTATACGCACTATTTTCCAAGTAAGAAAAATTCAACTGTGCCTAAATTCTTCCTGCCCATAACCTCTGCTTCATTCTCTGCTGTTACCAAAGCTAACTGAAACATTTCTTATGATTATTGAAACAGCCTCCTTTCCAAATCTCAACCGCCAGCACTCCCTGCTTCATGCTCTCTTTACATAGAATGACCACGACTGCCAGGACTGCCTTCTATGTGCCTTATCTTGTCTATGACACCCAGGTGCATTCTCTTGAAAGTCCTATGACTAAACTGCTTCTCTGAGTCACTCCATACTCCTTCCCGTCTTTTGTGACTTAAATCTACAGAAGACCCTCCTGGATCCATTCAATCCCAGTTCTCTTCAACAACTTTACCTTTCTCATTTTGAACTTGTGTGCTAAATATAGATCCCCAAACCCTTTTTATTCTTAGCCCTTTTTCTTGTTGCTTCTGCTTCCTCCGTAAAGCCTCCCTGGGCTAGAAGACCAATAAACTCCTCCTCAACTTCACCTTCAACCACACAGTATGACCTCAGCAACCTTTTCCTTGCATGCACGTACTCATTCAACTAGTATTTGCTGAGTACCTATTCAGTGCTAGTACTCTGTACGTTACCCAGAAATGCTTTCTGTCCTTTCAAACATGAGTATTAAATCAAGTCCATTTCTTCACCATTTATCACTCAAATGGATAAATATCTGCTTGTGCTGGTTTGCATCAGGATAAAATCTGCGTGAATAAGGAGCCACATGTACTCACTATAGTCTCGTGATGGCATTAACTGTCAAGATCACACTGCTTGTTCCTTGAGGGTATTTCAAGCTTTGAGAACCCGCCTTGCACAAGCCCAGCTACTCAGACTAGAGAACACTACAAAATACTGTTCAGATCCCCCTGCTGTGATGAAGGACTTGTTACCCCTGCTGGTGGGGGAGCTGCCTGTACAAAGCCCCTAGCTGTCAGCCTCCTTCAGGTATCAACTCAGCTGAAAAGTCACCTTGTCCAAGGTCAAGTTCTTTTCCAGGATGGTCTGCATCCAAAGACTATTTGGCATAGGTCTATAAAGGTCCATCTCTTTCATCTCAATGGACTTAGGTCCACTTTGAAGTGTCATCTCCTCTTCAGAACTTCCTAGAAGGTTGACTGAAGCTTCTACTGAGACTGCCTTAAAATGACTTTTTTCTCATCCCAATCCTGCTTCCTTACCTTCTCTTCCACAAACATTGATATGGAGAGCATTCTGTGAAATACCTCCTGCATGCTGATCTCCAGCTTAGAGCTTTTTCCCCAGGGGTGAGGGGGAACTCAACCTGCAACACACACAATAGGTTAGAAGAAGTTTCCACCACTGGATGAGCAAGCATACAGAGGGAGAACCTACCTACAGTGAACAAGATCTCAGTTTTTCACCTTAATTTTAGCTGTTTGAAAAAGAAATAAATTGAGAAGATTATATGTTAAATAAACTGAGCAAATTGATTCAGTAAGGCACCTGTGCTATTCTAGTTGTGGTGAATCCTGTAAGGCCTATATTTAGTCACAAGGAATAAACATTTGTGGAGCTATTATTAAGTTCTAGGTATTTTTATCCATATTATTTCATTCAGACTTTACAATTAACTCCAAAAAGACTAACATGCTCAGACAGTTAAAGCAACTTGCCAAATATCACACCATTAATACATAAGTTAGAAACAATAGGACTTGGATACTGCAAAGGATAAATGGGTGTAAGTTTTTCATTCTTTTAAAAAAGCAAATATTTAACTTAAATTTCTCCTTTCTGCATGACTTTTTAATGCAAGATTTTTAAAAGGTTTATGCTCTCTGATTATATTACTGTTGCTAAGTTTGTCTCTTTCAAAGCCATGTTAGAAGCTCCCACGAACTCTTGGTTAGACTTAGAGGAAAATAAACCCTCATTGCCCTTTGTCTTTTATGCACTCGATAGGACAAGACCTTCACAATCAACCATTATCACTTTCTGATGATGGCAATGCACTAATCTACCAAGAATATGTTAATATTGATATATACCAAGTAATTTCATGAAATACAAGGCTTTGGTCATTTAAAAAGAAAATAAAAGAAGGCATTAAATCATCATTTTTCCTGGGTCAACACAGCACTTCTCAGGTTCATTTTGTCAAAGACTACCTCCAGAATAAGCTATTTAAACTCCTGTGAAGGCTTGTTGAATTTACGGCCCATAGAAACGTGCTTGTTCAGTATTGCAGAAACCTTGCCAGGAGCCTGCTTAACTGGGCTAACTGACCTGAAATTTTCTGGGCCTTTTACAAGACTTGAAATTTTCAAATTGGATTTATACATGTTTGTTACCTAATAGCCACAAAACCCAAAGTGAAAGGGACTAAGATCTTTGGAGTGAAAGTCTCTCATGAAGACAGTTTAATAGCTTCGTGTGAAATAACAGCAGGCTATGAAAGATACTTTGGAGGGCCTGTTTCACCCATAAAGCAGTGGATTTCCTGTGCGTCTCCAGCATGTTGCCATTGGCTCGAGACCACTGGATGGCTGCTCTTGGAATCCGGCAAAACTGGCTCTCTGTGATTACCCTGCAGCAAATTCACATTCAGCAAACTGTAAGAAGGGACAATAGGTCATTGTCTCAGGAAAAAAATACTGTTTCCTTCAATGGATCTCTGTCCTAGTGGTGTTTATGTCTTCAACAACTTTTAAGCACTTGTGGAGCAATCCATCTTTTCCATTTTTTTTTCAACTTCCTGCCAGGCACTTTATCAGAGGAAATTAAATACGTGTCCTTGTAATATTTATGTCCTGAGTAAACAGAGTTTGAGAAAAACTTTCAAAAATCATGAAATACCAATTTTTCCAATACTAGGGATGTTTATTTTATTTATTTATTTTTAAAGAGACAGAGTCTCACTCTGTTGCCCAGGCTAGAGTGCCATGGCGTCAGCCTAGCTCACAGCAACCTCAAACTCCTGGGCTCAAGCAATCCTCCTGCCTCAGCCTCCCTAGTAGCTGGGACTACAAGCATGCACCACCATGCCCGGCTAATTTTTTCTATATATTTTTAGTTGTCCATATAATTTCTTTCTATTTTTAGTAGAGATGAGGTCTCGCTCTTGCTCAGGCTGGTCTTGAACTCCTGAGCTCAAACAATCCACCCGCCTTGGCCTCCCAGAGTGCTAGGATTATAGGCGTGAGCCACCGCGCCCGGCCTTCACATATTACTTCTAATTCTCCTGATAGTATTACTGATGTAAAACTGTAAATGGCCTTGATTAGAGCAGATGTAAATGATGCATAGTGACAGCAACCATTTACTGAATACATACTATGGGCCAGTTACTGATTTATACAATTGGCACATATGTTATCTCAACAGCCCTAAAAGGAGATTCAGAGAAGTTAAAAGCAGTACAATTAAAATTCAGTTCCATGCCTGACTTACTCCACACTGTGATTTTAATCATGGAACAGTACAGCCTCCCCAGAGTAAAGCTAGGAGGTGAGTGATGACCAGTTTCCCCTCTCCCTTCACCAGAAAATATTATTTATAATCCTCTCACAAGGCGAGAGAAGATGAGGAACTGGATATAGTCATATTTTATCAGACAATGGCTCTAAGAGGAGAGAAATGAATCTGACTTCAGCCTAGCAAAAGTGGTGCACACACCAGGCATTTGCTTGCTGTTGTGTGATCTTATTTAATTTTTTACATATATATGTATATATATATATGCACATATATACAAATTATATATAACACAAATTATATACAAATATATGAAAAAGTATATAAAAATTATGTAATAAAGGAACATAGGCACTTATGGGGAAGGTATAAAAATGCTTTCAATGGCAGAATTTGCATTTACTGAGGGCATTGTGCTGCCAAGGGCATTCATATTCTGCCCATAGTGGAAAGGTACATATTTTTACCCCATTTTACCAACGAGGAAGCTGAGGATAAAGTTAAGGACCTGTAGCAAGGCCACATGGCTATGAAAGCTATTGTCTAAACTAAAGCACCCTTTCAAACTCTCAAATTGTCAACTTTCTTATTGTAATAACTTCATTTCCGGCTGATTTCTAACAGCTATTTTTGTTATTGTTCTTGATGTTGTGGTCATTTCCTGCTCCCCATTTACGTAGAGATAATTTCAGACTAAATCTGCCTTTCAGCCAAGGTCAATTTGTCCTACTTTAATTCTCACCAAACGGCTTACCCAAAGGTGTAAGGTCGATTCTATGGTAGTAGTGGTTCCCAGACTTTGCTGACACTGAAATCATTGACAGATCTTAAAAACACAGCTCACATCCTGTTTCTACTCCCAGGCACTGTGATTTAATTGGTATGGGCTGTGAAGTGGGAATCCAGGTGTTTTAAAGCTCCCCAGATGATCTTAATGTGCAGTAAAATTTGGGAACTACCTTTCTATGGATTGTTTAGTCTTCTCTTGGGCTGGATCTCCAAAACTTCCAGCTCCTACCTCAGACTATATTACTCACCTTCCCTGCCAATTCCAGCCATCGGAGGACCTGCAAGACCTTCTTCTCATTCTTTGAAGATGTTAGCAATGGTCACTCCAGAATAATTACTGCCATAGTTCTTGGCGATTTCCATATCCAGGTACACAATCCTTTCAACATCTTGTCCTTTCATATTCTTGCCTCCTCCTCTGACTTGTGATTGTCATTCAGGCTGCCTAAGTCACCTCTGGAAACATACCTCCACATGTACCAATAACTACACCACTCCCCAACAACCTCAAGTTCAAGCACACCTCTTTACAGCTGTTACAGTCTATCTTTTTAGATCATTTGCTCTTGTCCCCTACTCTCACAATTGTTCAAATTTGTTTGGATCTTCAATTATTCTATCACCTCTCCACTGTCCCTTACCCAACTCATATTCTCACCACCTTCTTATCCAGATTAGATTCTAGGATTCATTCTGTATAATCACTCCTTTGCATACACTCTCAACTCCCTTGTCCATTTTCCCCTCCATAGTAGTAGTCCTCCAGCAAAACTCCAAACCTGGCTAAATACCAGTCTCCATCTAGTTTCACAGGCACCAAAGGAGGACAACAGAGTTGAAAAAAAAATGCACTCAACCATGCTCACTGGGCTCACTTTTATGACCACTTAACCTCAAATGGGCCCTTGGTGTTAATAGACTGTTCTTTTCATTTCCCTAATCCATTCACTTACCCACTTTCCTAGTTCCCCACTCTGAGTTGATGACCTGGATTTTTATTCTGCTGATAAATAAGAATCAATTTGGAGAGAGCACACACATGGATCTACCACAAAACCTATTACACCATCTTCATCCGAGCCTATGTGCTCAGCATCCCCCCATTCTGTGGTGAACCTCTGTGGTCTTACCTAAAAGAACTGCTTTCACCGGCACACTGGATTCTAACCCTCTGACTTCCTTAAGGTAATGTGTCTCTCTCTCTAGAGACCATTTCCATTAGCATACAGACATGCTGTAGTAGCTCCTATTTAAAGAAAAAAAAAGTCCTCCCTTGGCCCTATGTATCCCTCTAGCAACTGCCTCATTTCTCTGATTGTCTTTACTGGAAAACTTCTCATAAGAGGCATCCATTGTCTCTATTTGTGCCACAGTTGCGTTATTTCCCTGAATATCCTATTTTTCTCCTAAACCCACTCTAATTAGGCTATGGTTCCTATACCAAAGTAACTTTTTCATGGTCCCAAACGACCAAATCCAAAGGTTAGTTTTTAGTCCTCGTCTTACTTGACCTCAGCAGCATATGAGACAATTCACCTCCAATAACCTTCTTGATTGGGCTTCCAGGACACCGCATTCTCCTGGCTCCCTTCCGGACTTTCCAGTTCCATCTTCTCATCTCCTTATTGGTTCTTTCTCATCATCCTAAACATTAACTTTTGGAATCCTTGACCTCTTTTTTTTTCTTTCTTTCTGCACTTATTCTCAGGTCATCTCAGCCAGTCTCATGGCTTATAAAGTCTGTACGAAAATACCAAAATAATTTCCCAACTTTTGTCTTCAGCCCAGGCTACTTCCCAGAACTCATCTCAGATATCTGGCTGCCTATCCAACACGATCACGTGGATACTGACAGCCATCTCAAAATTTGTATGCTCACAAATAAACTCTTGGCCGCTGTGGGTGTTGGGCAATGAGACCCACCTTGCTGTGCCTGGACTCGTGAGGGCAAAGTAAAGAAGAAGCTAGAACAAAGAAAAAGGAATTTTCTCACAGTTCTAGAGAAAAAGAAAATAGAAAAAAAAAAAAAGAAGAAGAAGAAGAAGGAAGATGAGACAGAGATCCAAGGAGAGTGTCTGGAAACTGATAAGAAGTCATGGAGTGAGATATGAGGGCATCGCCAGCTGCTGTTCTAGGAATTGCATCTGATTCCTTACCTATTGAAAAGAAGTTTTATCTTTTTTGTAAATCCCTATTCCTGATTTGTTAAACTGAAAGTAAAAGCTACGGAAAAATAAAATAATAATACATAAATAAATAAATAACCAACCCAACCTGCTATTCCTTTAGTTATCCCACATCAGTAAATTATACTAATGTAGGGATAAGGTGGGAAAGGAAGGTCAAAGAGCCTGAGTGCAGCCACTTTGGCTGACCCCAGACTCCACCCACCCTAAACAAGAAAATTGCCTGCTTATCACAGACAGGACTGGACCACCTGAGGGTGAATGAATTACTAAGCCGGATGCCTGACAAAGTGTTGATGCTTACCTTTCTGTGACAGCAGTTTAGGATTAACCTTTGTGGTCTGACCTCAAGACAGTGCTGGTCACGTACAGCTGTTTCCTAATGGGTTTTTTTTTTTTTTTTTGACAGAGTCTTGCTCTGTTGCCCGGGCTAGAGTGCCATGGCATCAGCCTTGTTCACAGCAACCTCAATCTCCTGGGCTCAAGCAATCCTCCTGCCTCAGCCTCCCAGGTAGCTGGGACTACAGGCACGTGCCACCATGCCTGGCTAATTTTTTCTTTTTCTTTTTTGTTTTTTTTTTAGTTTTTTGGCTAATTTCTTTCTATTTTTAGTAGAGACAGGGTCTCACTCTTGCTCAGGTTGGTCTCGAACTCCTGACCTCGAGCAATCCTCTAGCCTCGGCCTCCCAGAGTGCTAGGATTACAGGTGTGAGCCATCGTGCCCAGGCCCTAATGGAGTTTTTGAACATTTAAAAACATTACCATTGCCCCATAAGGGGTCCCCCTCCTGCTCCAGAAAGGACCTCTCTACACTATGGAGTAGGATCTGTTGTCTCTCTCAGTAAACTTTCTGTTGCTCCTTGCCTCGCTCTCGAATTCTTCTCAGTGCAAAGCCAAGAACCCACGTGGTGAGTTCAGAGGGCTTTCCTCTCTTCACTGGGGCACCCCCTGCATCATTACCATGTTTCTTTCAGTTGCTTGGAACAAAAACCTTGGAGTCATTCATGGCTGTCTTTCTTTCACACGTCATATCCAGTCCGTTAGAAAATCCTGTTGACTACCCTCTTTATATGTGTCTTAAACCCAACCTCTTACTACCTCCTGTACCACTGCCGCCCTGCTCTAAGCCACCGTTGTCACTGATGTGCACCGCAACAAATTAGCCTTCTAAGTGAGCTTTCTGTTTCCACCACTGCTCCCTTACAGTTTTCCCTCCACTCACAACCGGAAGTTTCTCGCTTTATAACAACTAGCTGTGGAGGGAACTAATCCATTCTCTTAAGAGCGAGAACTCGCTACCCGCTCCAAGCAATTCATGATGGATGCTACGTCCAAACATCTCCCATTGGGCCCAACACATGCACCACATTGGGGATCAAATTTCAACAGGAGGTTTGGTGGGGCAAACAAATCATATCCAAACCATAGCAATAACCTAACCTACGTTTAATGTTTTTAAATAAAGCAAAACTAAATGTTTAAGATAGCAATCCAGTTTTCCGAGGGAAGTTGTTTTCCCTCTAAACAAAGAAAATGGTCATTTCACAAACCATAGAAGATACACACAAGCTCAGGCTCTCCAATATACGTCATGCCTGGGAAACCACATGAATTCTTACATAGCTGTTTCCAGTGGAAGACTGCTCCAAATACCGTCAGAATCCCACTGCCATCAAACTCTAAATTTGTTAACTTGAAAATAAACGAAAATTCCTAAGAGCACATGTAGGAATAACATTTATCGGGTGTCAGGCAAAAGTGGGGCGGGGAGGGGATGGGTGTATACATACATAATGAGTGCGATGCGCACCGTCTAGGGGATGGACACGCTTGAAGCTCTGACTGGGGTGGGGAAGGGCAATAAACGTAGCCTAAACTTTTGTACCCCCATAATATGCTGAAATAAAAAATAAAAATAAATAAATAAATAAACGAAAATTGTTTCACTCTCAGCTGCCTGTCTTACTGGCATTTGTCTACGGCCAATCTTTGATTGTTTTCAGGATATGTTCAGGCTAAAGCATCAGTGTCTATAACTTATTTGATTATTTTTCCACCCATATAAAGTTTTTGATTTTACAGTTTATATTGAAATTAAAGCAAAATATTGTCTTCCTGAAGTTATGTGATCTCATCTTTTAAATGTTCCTAAATTACATTTTTTTTTTTTTTTTGCTTGAAACTCAGTATTCCACTAAATTACATCTTAAAAGCATCATTCCAGTGCTCCTGAAAAAAGTTGTTATGGGAAAATGTCAAGGTTTCTTCTTCTCCTAAATGTCATAGAAAATGCAAGAATTTTTTAAAGACAACAATGAGTTCCCAAATCACAAAATGCTTCTGCCGTCAATGCCTTGCTAACATTTGCAGCCACCTTCATTTAGACATTTGTATTTTGTTACTAGATCATTATTCTGATAAGAACATAAAATAAGAATTAAGAAAACAAGCATCCTTCTTAATAACAGGGAGTCTTCTCTTCAAAATTGTTGATCAAAAGCCAAATAAATAAATAGAATTATTCAAACTAATTGAATTTCTTTCTCATCTAAATATGCTGTTCCACAGGAACAGTTTTAGGAAAATAGGGCTACATTTCTTATACTTACTCTGAACATAAAAATCCTCTGTCTATATAGGTCTTGAATTATCACCTTTTACTTTTCTAAAAAATGAGAGTGCACTCAGCTTACAATGCATGTTTCTTAAGGAGAATAAATGACCTTCATTCAGATGTTTATGAAACCAAACACAGACATTGTCATCTGAGAAGCAGAATTTATGGGAAAAAAAAGAGAGAAAAGATGGTTCTGGGATAGCTCAAATCCCAAAGGAAGAGAAAGACACATATCACTTAGCAAGAATTCCCACCAGAAACAAGGACACATGCATTTGAGACTACAAAAAAACTGAATGGAACCCAAAAACAATACACAGATAAGGAGGTTTAGATGAGTGTAAACTATTTTTTGTTGTTTTTGTAATGGTCTTACAAGTAGATTTTAGGACAATTTCCAGTGATAAATTTCAAAAATTCATTCAAATATGAAAATTGTTGAAGATATTTACTTTAATATTTTAGTAAACAGGGCTTTAAAAGGGCCACCAATGTACTCAGGATTAAAATATTTCCTTGAGATTTACTGATGACAAAAAGCCACATTAGCATTTTAAGGAAAGGTAGCAGGGAAGTAAAATAGGAGCTGTGAGACCTACTTTAGAAAGTGTCTTCTTAAAGTGTTCTTTGTAAGGGTGAGTCACCACCAATTGAACACCCTACTTCTTTTACCCGTGGATTAGGGCACAATCTAGCCGTTAGTTATCTTACAGCTTGGGAAGAAGGTTTGTCCAATTGGGAAGAATATATTGAATGCCATAAAGTCTTTTTTCAGTTGCATCTCAAAGAATCTTAAGGTTTCATGCAATTCTATGCAAAATCCCTAACAAATATTTTTAACTTGACAAATAATTCTAAACCTCTGTAAGACAAAATGGGCAAGAAAAATCAACGCATTTTGGTAAAGAACAAAATAGTAATGTGAGGAATTTGTCTTATTAGATGTTAAAATTTACTAAGAAGCTATAATAAAACTGTGAAACTATAACAAAAATAAACAGATCAATCGAGTATAATGCCCACAGTTATATAAGAAACTAGTATATGATACATGTACAAAAACATGTAATCAGAAATTAAAAATATGTAATAAATAAGAAAATATATAAGTAGAAAAAGGAATTATTCCATAAATTACCCTAGGAAATTGATCAATTAATTGAGATACAAAAAGAAAATAATTCCAAGTATGTTATAAAGTTAAATATTAAAAATTCAAAGCAGAAAAATGAAAGGTTGGAGAATATGTAAACAAATATTTTCAGTGCTTTATATGGAAAAGTTAAGCTTTAATAAATGGAAAACTTACAAAAAATTAATAAATTTAGTTATTTGAAAGTACTATAAAGAAATGCCATTATCAAACTTAAAAGGTAGGCCGGGCGCGGTGGCTCACACCTGTAATCCTAGCACTCTGGGAGGCCGAGGCAGGTGGATCACTCAAGATCAGGAGTTTGAGACCAGCCTGAGCAAGAGCGAGACCCGGTCTCTACTAAAAAAATAGAAAGAAATTATATGGACAACTAAAATATATATAGAAAAAATTAGCCGGGCATGGTGGCGCATGCCTGTAGTCCCAGCTACTCGGGAGGCTGAGGCAGTAGGATCGCTTAAGCCCAGGAGTTTGAGGTTGCTGTGAGCTAGGCTGACGCCACGGCACTCACTCTAGCCCGGGCAACAAAGCGACACTCTGTTTCAAAAAAAAAAAAGGTAAACACTAAAATGTAAAAATATTTCCCAATAAATATGGATTCAGAAAATGTCCTTAATAGGTAATGAGTTCTTATAAACCTGAGAGCAACACATCACATACCAAATTAAATTGGAAACAATCACAAAAAGGCAGTTCACCAAAGAAAGAATTTAAGTCTACTAAACATGTGAAATTTATAATCTTTCTAATAAATAAAGAATGTAACTAAAAATAATAAGACAACTTTTGCCTATAAAATTAAATATATATATATATATATATCAATGACAATACATTGAGTTGCAAAAATATAGTGAAAAGAGTGCTATGATAGATTGTTGGAATTATAAATTAGTAAAAGTTTTATGGAAGAAAGATATATATATATCTATCAAAAATGACTTTAATAATAAACTCAAAACTGAAACAACTTAAATGTCCAACAACAGGTGAAGAGTTAAATAAATTATGGTTAGTAAGATTATGTACTTAGATAAAATCATAATGGGTTATTTTAAAAAAGTATCAAAACTATATATAGTATGCTCTGAGTTTAATATCTCATACTTACATATTTTAATAGAAAAAAACAGAAAAATAGACAAATATATTACTTGCAATTATTTGATCATTCAGATTTGCTCTATTATGTTGTTATTTCTCAGAATATCTACAAGGAGTATATCTTGGTATTTTTAGAAATTATTATTTAAAGTAACATGTGTGTGCAGCTACCAGGCATATATCTGGACGTCAGTAGAATTATATGAGATAGTCCCTACTTTCAAGGAGGTTACAGTTCCATTCACGCAACTGCGTACATTAAAGAGAATTCAAATATAGATAATAGGGTATGTTCAAATGTCAACATAGGGAATCATTTATATTTTGGAATTCTGTGACATTATGGACTAGAGTAGTCAAAGAAGAGTTCCTGGGCTGGGTCTTAAACAAAGGTAAGCATTTTTCTAATGAGAACAGATAAGTGATAAAGACAGGAGCCGACAGTCAGGGCAGGACGTGACATATCCAAGAGACAATGACAAGACACTACACATCTGGCAATATGTCCCGTGTTCTCTATCCTTTCAATGGTGATTTGAAAGTTGAAAGGTATCAGGAAAACCAACATAAATGTACTACTGTACTAACATATCAAATAGAGCATTTTAAAACTTTCATTTTCTTACAGAGATTCTATAATACGTTGTCTCTTAGAGAAGAGACGCAAAACTCATTTTTAAAATAAGCAATGAGTTATTTAAATACGTGAGCATTCTAAAACTTTTCCACAATTATAGATAGGCAACAAGTTTGGCATTATGACTACATCTGGACTCCTTAGAGACAAATGCAACTGCCCACTACTAAACAGTGGCTGTGGTGAGCAGGGCTCGTATATGTGCTGTGCAAGGAAGACAAAACTTTCCCATGACCTAAAGGGACTCTGCAAAATGACCACAGATGGTTTATACCAGAAAAGCTGGAAAAATTATATGAAGTCCTGTGAAAAATCTTAGTTTGGGAAAAAGTAAGAGGAAGCAAATAAATAAGAGGTCACCAGCAAGCTCCAAACGAAAGGAGGTTTCTCTGAATCAGCCTCTCTGAGATTTTAACACACGGACTTTCTAAATCACAAAGGTCTGGAGAGAAGATGAGAATCAAACTGAGTTCCAAATTCCCGCGGAGTTTTATTATCCCATTGTTACACACTAGAGAGATTTATGGGGCCTCTCCCATAAATGTTGGGAGTGTACTACAGAATGACTTGTTTTCCCTGAACCTTTTTATAAAGAAGTAAGGCAACGTGCCAGGAAGACGATGAGTGAATGGTTGGTGATCAGAACACTCGCTGTCCTGACAATGATCTTAGGGAAGTGACATATCATACTTAACCTCGCAGAGTTTTCACTTCATTATCTGCAACAGGAAGACGGTGTTCGAGAGCAGGGTAACACGAGCAGTCCTGAGCAAGCTGGGAAGATTGCGGCTCAGTGGCACTGTTCGAAATGTCCAGAAATAGAAGATGCCAGCTGACTCCATGAAAATTCCAAATAGTGTCACATACCGTATAGACCACAGGGGAAAAGCCTAATGTCTCTGGGCTCAGAGATGCAAGACTTGGAAACTTCCTGGCTTGCCCCTCTCATCTGCCCCTCCCACCCTGACCTTAGCTTGCATTCAAATGTCAAGCTAACATCAGGATTGAAGTAAATAAATGATATCTCTATGAGATATATAATATTTTACAGATAAAAAAACTGGAGGAAAAGAGACATTGAGTCACTTGTCAGAGATGAGACAGCTAAGTGGCAGAGCTGAGAATTGAACACCCACTCCAGCACTAAGCTCTTAAGCAGTTTGCTCTACCTCCTCCAAGAGAAAGGGACTGGGACCTGGCTGGGACCAAGAATGGTTAAGCACTTTTCTAGTAAGTGCTTGGAAAGAGCTATCTAATATCACAAAAATGAAAAATAAGTACAGTGAATTGCCATCAGAAAGATAGCATGGAAACTGAGATGACCAAGAAACAACTTATTAGAAAACATGCATATTTTACCATTCTCTTTAAATTTCACTGAGATGTTATGAATAATCAAAGATTATCTAGATCCTTGAATAATTACCCAGATATCAATGTTTGTTACTTCTATGCTAAATGTTAGTATAGAAGCAATGATACAATATTTCCCTCACCGTTAATCAAAAAATAATGAATGACATTCCTGTAGAGGAAAGTTTTAAGAGGTAATGATTAAGAGAATCAACTCTGGAGGTAGCTGGGTTAAATCCTGGTGCCAACACTTCCTGGCTATATGACATGATGTTCTGGTCATGGTATCCAGAATGCAAAGGGTCTGACACTTAATAAACTGGTAATAAATAATAAACTGGTAATAAAAGTTTATTGAATTTTTAGCACTTCATTTTTTTTCAGAAAGTGGGGACAGGTTCTCTCTCTCAGTCACACACACACAATCAAGACACTTTTGGAGAGAATGGTGTAGCAAAACATTTCTGCTCTTTTCTTTTTCTTGGTAATTTGTGAGAATAGCTACTTCTAGGACAGCAACATTTGTAGAACAGCAATAAAAATGTTATGTTGTGTCATGAATATTTTAATCATGGATTCAAAATAGGCCTGATGAGCACAAATAAGAAATTCATATTTGGAGCCCAAAATAGCCAGTTTGTCTACTTTGATCACATTAGAGGAAGGGATTACTCTACTGGTGCCCCATGGACTTATCTGATTGGATTGTCTTTGGTTCACATTTATTTTTCTGAAAGAAGCAAAAGAAATTGAGGAGCAGTTCGGATGGTACCTCAAACTACCTATGACACACAAAGTTCCTTAGCTCAGCTTTGAAGTCTATCCGTCAGAGCTTGTGGGCAAACAAAAAGCATTGGCAACATGCAATGAAAAATAAAAAATCATGCAAGAAGAAACTAAACATTTTGAAACATCCATAACCACTAAAATAAATAATGTAATGCCATGAGTAACATGGAAGACAAGAAATGGGGAACAAGGTGAAGACTTCAATTTATTGGACTGTGAATTGCCCTTAAGGTTTTTGACTGCCAACTTTAAATCACGATTTTATTTTTATTGTAAATCCAATTATAACTAGACTATCCAATTTCCCTTGAACAATACGGATTATGAGGCTTTGGTTAACATCGTAGCTTTATTACTGGCAAGCTGGACAATGTAGCACGAATAATTTGACCTTCCTCAACCTTGGTTTTAACTGAGACAGTTGAAATAGATAATTCCCGAAGTGCTTTTTGGTTTTAAAAAACTATGAATTATCAGTTTAATGACAAAAATGAGATCTAGAAGATAGACTGTGTTATAAATACTCATTTAATGTTTTAATTCATTTATTCAATGATAATAGTTAACATTTGTTGAGGCAGACACTTTTCTAACACTTGATATGTATAAACTCTTTTAATCCTTCTAACATTTCTATGACATAAGCACTAATGTTATTCCAATTTTATAACTGAGAAGACAAAGAAAAAGCACAGGAACTATAAAGCTAGAGGTCAAACAATGTAGCTGAGATTCAAATCCAGGCAATCTGGTGTGGACTCCACGGGTATAATTAAGCTCTCTTCAATTCTGCTAGCGCAAATTTCAAAATGCAGAACCAGAGGGAAAAAGACCCCACCCCTGGGCGTCATCGCAGTTGGTAATGATTCCATTAGTGCATTATGTTATGTCTTCCTAGAAGTGATTTTTCTGTTAGAGAAAAGAATTTGGAAGATTGAAGTTTTCTTTTCCCCTCAGAGAACTATTACATATCTCTAGCCCCTCTCACCTTTTAAGTATTTTTCCCTAGTTTTTAAATTACTTAGTATGACTGCTGGGATTTAAAAATAATGCTGGTTGATCAATATTTTGTTATTTGTGCCAAGACATGTAAGACTGAATGCTACATAAAGACCTCAAGCCTATAAAGACACCATTAGCAGACACATTTGTTAAATACGAGTATCGGTTTCTTAAAATGTGATCACTATTTGTTCTGGCCAAGGCTATCACAAAATATGGAATAGGTGAAGGAGAGAGATTGTGCAAATGGTAATTTTGCCATGGCTGTAAGTCCTGTGTGAATGGGCATGTGTATGTGTATATAAATATGAGTTACTAAAAATAGTGGAAGTCTGGTAAAGTTATGGCCTATTTACCAGCAATTCCTGAGGGAAAAAAAAAATACAACAGTAAAGTTCTAGGTATATATGTGTGTTGGTGAACTTGTTCATAAGGTCTAATTCAGACTAAGTCAAAAGCATGTGGTGAACTGGCACCGACTTACTCTGTACCAGCAAACATGGGCTTCTGCCATTCTGACACAGGACCCAAGTAACACGAAAGGACAGGAATGGTGGTACTTTTCTGGAGAAAACCCACCTGGAAATTAAAGAGCTGCCTAATCTCTTTCTCGCCTCCATTGTGAGCAATGATGCGTGTTGGCTGTGAACGGCAGGAATGAGGAAGCTGGGCGGGGGGATGAGAGGGAGTATGTGCCTTCATCCCACACTTTCCAAAAGGAGAAAAAAATATCTTCTACTGGAAAAATCATGTCAAAAGCACACACTCAACCAAATAAATTAGTAAACATAAACCACGGTCATATTGCTCAATAACTGCAAAAATCACTGCAAAAAAAAAATTAAGATAAAAAAGAAAACCGACTTGGGAGGCTTGTGCCTGCTAACGAGAATGCGTCGCCCTCTCATAAAGGCGCGTAGGTAGTTGCCGCGACCTCTGGGCTGGGATGATACATGCTCCGGGTGGAAGCAGGGGAGCCCAGCCGGAGCCATGGCCAGTACAGGGGTGGCAGTTGGACTGCCCATTGCTGCTGCAGGATTTGCAGGCCGTTATGTTTTGCAAGCCATGAAGCATATGGAGCCTCAAGTAAAACAAGTTTTTCAAAGTCTACCAAAATCTGCCTTCAGTGGTGGCTATGACAGAGGTGGGTTTGAACCCCAAATGACAAAACAGGAAGCAGCATTAATACTAGGTGTAAGCCCTACTGCCAATAAAGGAAAAATAAGAGATGCTCATTGACGAATTATGCTCTTAAATCACCCTGACAAAGGAGGCTCTCCTTATATAGCAGCCAAAATCAATGAAGCTGAAGATTTACTAGAAGGTCAAACTAAAAAATGAAGTGAATGTGTGATGAATTTTAAGTTCATGTATATGAATACCAACTTTTTATTTATTTTTTATTTTATTTTATTTTATCTTTTTGAGACAGAGTCTCACTCTGTCACCCAGGCTAGAGTGCCGTGGCATCAGCCTTGCTCACCTCAAACTCCTGGGCTCAAGCAATCCTCCTGCCTCAGCCTCCCAAGTAGCTAGGACTACAGGCATGCACCACCATGCCCGGCTCATTTTTCTATATATATTTTTACCTGTCTGTATAGTTTCCTTCTATTTTTAGTAGAGACGGGGTCTCGCTCTTGCTCAAGCTGGTCTCCAACTCCTGAGCTCAAACAATCCGCCCGCGTCGGCCTCCCAGAGTGCTAGGATTACAGGCGTGAGCCACTGCGCCCGGCCTAATATCAACTTTTTGTAATAAAATACTTCAGAGCTACAAAAAAACAAAAAAGAAAAGAAAAGAAAACCTTAGCGATACTAAGCCCAAATAATCTGCTTCCTCTTTTGATATTTTAGTAGTATAACACCTACCCTTATCTTAATGAATGTATATAATATGTAGTGTGTGCACCTAATAGCTATAAATAAAGGTTTAATATACCATCAATTGTGATTATTCATGATGCTTTCACTCTCCTGGGTTATTTTCTTCTGCCCAGCATTCCAAGAGGGGTAAGAATATTTGAAGGCTCAAGACCATATACTATACAATTCCACTTACATTATGTAGAAAAAGGAAAAACTGATCTATACTATTAAAGTTAGAATGGGCTTGGAAGGGTGGGTAACGAATGTAAGGGAGCACAGAAGAGGCTTCTAGGGTTTTTGTAATGTTCTGTGTCTTGATCCGGTTGCTAGTTATGTGGATGTGTTTAATTTAGTAAACTGTCATGATAAATATATACTTTAAAGTTCATAAACTTAATTTTTAAAGTTTTTAAAAATGTACAAAATTACATTTATTAAAAAGTTTAAAAATTATATTCTCATAAACCAACAACTATCAAAAAATACAATTTTTAAAAGATACTCTTCAAAGCTATTAGAATGTCTATTTTATTTTTCAAAAATATTGATTATACCAAGAATGGATGAGGATGTGGAGCACCTGGAGTTCTTTTGCGTTGTCACAGGGAAAGCAACATGGTACAGTTCGGCAGTTCCTCATAAAGTCATACACACACATGATCCAGCAATCTCACTCCCATGTATCAACACTAGGGAAATAACAAGGTATGTTTAGACAAAAACTTGTACAAAAATGTTCAGAGCAGCATTATTCATCATCACTCAGAACTGGAAGCAAGTAAAAGCAAGGGGTAAATGCATAAACAAACAGTGTTACATCCACATGGTGGAACATTCCTCAGCAGTAAAAAGGAATGAAAGAATTATTAATTCACACAACAACACGGATAAATCCCAAATGCATTATGCTAGGTGAAAGAAGACAGTCTCATAAGGCTACTTAGTATGACTACACATATATGACATTCTGGTAACGGGAAAATTCTAGGGATGAAGAACAGATTATTTAGAAGTTAGGAGTAGGAGGAAAGTTTGACTGCAAAGAGGCAGCATGAGGGAAATTTTGTGGGTGATGAATCTGATTCTGTATCATAATTATGGTGACGGCGACACAAATCTACTCGTGTGTTAGAACTCATATAATTATGAGTCCAAAGAAAATGAAAATGTTATGTGTATAAATGAAAATTTTAAATTAAATAATATTCTTACTAATGACAACAAGTTATCAAATGCCTAAAATTAAATCTAACAAAAGAGAATCAAGCCCATTGAAGGGAAAATTGTAAAACTTTATTGAAAGACATTAGAGAAGATCTGATTAATGGAAAAATATACTAAATAATTGAGAAGATTTAATATGATAAAGATGTTAGGTCTCACCAAATTGATCTAAAGAATTGATACTTTTTCATTACAAATACCAGTAGTGGTTCTTTTTGGGTTTTTTTTTTTTTTTTTGTATTAAACAAGATGATTTTTAAGTTTACATGGCAGAAAAAAAGGCCCAAAAAGCTAACTTGTTTTTGAAAATGAACACAGTGAATAGACTTATTCTGCCTGAATCATAGAGCTATGATAACTAAGACTGTGCTATTGGTGCAGTGGCCTAAATAAATGGGCCAGTGGAAGGCTACAGTAGGTCACAACAGACCTCACAAAATATAAACTTGAATTATGACAAAATGGGATTGTATATCAGAAGAGAAAGTGTAAATATTTAATAACTGGTATAAAATCAATTTGGATCATTATAAATCATAATAGCCAAAAGACCCAGAATAGGTAAAACTACTTTGTAAAAGACCGCACCCGGCCCTAAGGTCATTTTTCACAAAAAAAAAAAAAAAAAAAAAAAGACAATGCTAAAATTCACGTGGAATAAAAAAAGGGCCCAAATACCCAAAGCAATCCTCAGCAAAAAGAACAAAGCTTGAGGCATCACACTGACTTCAAAATATATTACAAGGCTATATTAACCAAAACAGTGTGGTATTGGTACAAAAACAGACACATAGACCACTGGAACAGAATAGAGAACCTAGAAATAAATCCATATATTTACAGCCAACTAATTTTTGACAAAGACACCAAAAACATACATTGGGGAAAGGGCACTCTCTTCAATAAATAGTGCTGGGAAAACTGATATTCACATGCAGAAGAATGGAACTGAACCTCTATCTGTCACCATATACAAAAATCAACTGAGATCTTGCTCTTCCTCTGTAAACCTATTTCTTGCTCTTGCTCTATAATCCTATCCTTCTCTCCTCAATAAACCTCATTTCATGCTTACCTTGCAAAAAAAAAAAAAAAAATCAACTGAAGATGGATTAAAAAGACTTAAATGGCCAGACGTGGTGACTCACGCCTGTAATCCTAGCACTCTGGGAGGCCGAGGCGGGTGGATGGCTTGAGCTCAGACGTTCGAGACCAACCTGAGCAAGAACAAGACCCTGTCTCTACTAAAAAAAAATAGGAAAAATTAGCCAGTCAACTAAAAATAGAAACAAAAAAATTAGTCGGGCGTGGTGGCCTGTAGTCCCAGCTACTTGGGAGGCTGAAGCAGGAGGATCACTTGAGCCCAGGAGTTTGAGGTTGCTGTGAGCTAGGCTGATGCCACGGCACTCACTCTAGCCTGGGTAGCAAAGTGAGACTCCGTCTCAAAAAAGAAAAAAAAAAAAAAAACAGAAATAGTCTTCAATCTACATTTTTCATCATGTGCAATAATTAACTCAAAATGAATTATAGACCTAAATGTAAAACCAAAAACTATAACTTTGCTAGGAAAAAAAAAAAAGCATAGGAGAAAACCTTTGTGACTTCAGGTTAGGCAATAATTTGTTAAATATGATATCAAATTACAATCCATAGAAGAACTAATTGATAAATTAGACTTCATCAAAATTAAAAACTTCTGTTCTTTGAACTATCTTCTTACTAGAATGAAAAGACAAGCCACGGACTAAGAGAAAATATTGGCAAATCACAAAGGTCTTGTATCCAGAAAATATAAAAAATTCTGAAAACTCAGTAATAAGAACATAAATAACCCAATTAAAATATGGACAAAATATTTGAACAACTATCATGTCACTAAATAAGATATACAGCTGGCAAAGAGGCACATGAAAAACTGGTCAACATTAATGTCCATTAGGGACACAGATTAAATCCACATTGGGCTACTACTATACATCCATTAAAATATCTAAAATTTTTAAAACTGATTATGTCAAGTGTTGGCAAGGAGGTGGAGCACCTGGAACTCTCATTAACTTTTGCTGAGAATATAAAGTTGTAAAACCACTTTCTAAAAAATTTGGGCTTTTTAAAAAAATATTTAAACACACATCTATCATATGACCATGATATTTCATTTCTAGGTCTTTACCCAAGAAAAATAAGAGCATATATCCAAACAAAAATATATACACAGATGTTAATAGCATTTTAACTTGTAATAGCTGAGAACTGCAAACAACGCAAATGTGCATCTATAGTTGAATGAATTAATAAATTGTGGTAAACAGATACAATTGAATACTACTCAGACAGAAAAATGAATTAACTATGGGTATACACAATAAAACAGATAAAGGTTACAATAATTATTCTGAGACTGACAAGCCAAACAAAAAGCGTACATATTGTAGAATTCCATTTATGTAAAATACTAGAAAAAAACTAATTTTCTGAAGTGTTGGTCTGAAGGAAAGCAGATCAATACTTGCCTGGGAATAGGAGAGGTTGAGGCAGGACTGGAGGGATAGATTACAAAAGAGCATAAAGAAATTTAAGGGAGTAAAAAGTATGTTCATTATCTTGATTTTGTTTATGGTTTCCTACACATATGCATATATTAAAACTTCATCAAATTGTAGCCTGTGTTAGTTTTCTATTGCTGTATAGCAAATTAGCATAAACCTCGTGACTGAAAATGAAACAAATTTATTATGTCACTGTTTCTGTGGGTCAGGAATACAAGCAAGGGTTAACTGGATCCTCTGCTCAGGATCTCACCAGGCTGAAACCAAGGTGTCAGCCAGGGCTGTGATCTCATCTGAGACTTGGGGTTTTAGAATCCAGTGACTTGTGTTCCTATATTCTTGCTGACTGTCAGGTAGGGATTCTCTCAGCTCCCAGAGACTGCCCTCAGGTTCCAGCTATGTGGCCATCTCACAACACGGAAGTTTACCTCATCAAAGCCAACAGGAGAATCTCTCTCCAGCCTGCTATGACGGATACTAACCAAATCATGGGAGTGATGATTCCATTGTATTCACAGGTCCTACCCATACTCAAAGGAGTTTGCTTGGGCTACCATAACAAAATACCATTAATTGGGTGGCTTGAAAAACTGAAATGTATTCTCTCACAGTTCTGGAGGCTGGGAAGTCCAAGATCAAGGTGTCAACACAGTTGGTTTCTGGTGAGGCCTCTCTTCCTGGCTTGGAGAAGACTGCCTTCTCTCTCTGTCTCCATATAGCCTTTCCTCAGTGTGGAAGGAGAAAAAGAGATTTCTCTCTTTCCTATCTTCTTTTAAGGCCCCTAATCCCATTATTAGGGTCCCACCTTTATGAGCTAATCTAATCCTAATTATTTCCCAAATGCCCCATCTCAAATATCATCCCATTGGGGAGGGGGGGTTAGGGCTTCAACATATGAATTAGAAGGAGGCACAAACATTTAGTCTATAACAGAGGGGATTATATGGGGTGTGTACTCCAAGGAGTGTACACCTCAGGGGCTACAAGAGAATTCTGCCTACCACATATCCTTTAAATTTATGTCCACACATAACATCAATATTAAAAAAAAAAAAACCAAAATGACATAAGGGAAAGAAAATCATATTATCACCAGACTTTTGGACAGTAATGTTTTATGCCAGAAAAAAAAAGTAGAGTAACGTTTAAGATATTTTAAAAAATATATGTGAGCCATGGATTTTATATCCAGCAAAACTTACCTTCAAGTATAAAGAGAACAGACAAATTTTTATCAACATGCAAGAACTCAGGGAATATTTTTTTTATTTCCTTCATTAGGAATATATTACAGAACATGCTTTGGACAACCAAAATGAGCAGAGAATTATCAACATGAAGATTGATAATGAGTACTAAATATATAGTTGTCTGTAGAACTCAGACTGAGTGAGGATTAAAGGACGAGAGATTAGTATATAGTGGCTTTATATTTAAGCAAAGTGGTGAAGTTATTTTTATAATTGGGTAAAATGTATAGAACATACATAAAAAGCATTTTAAGAGTTCTCAGTAATTTTTAATGGTGGAGATTTTAGTATGGTCTTCTTAAGACTAGTATGTTTGTAACATGGGATATAGTAATAGAGTATTATGGGAAATTCTAATTTTATTATCTCCTGCTTCATGAGAATCAAGATTCACGATGTGGAAGAAAGTAGTTACAGTTTAAGCAAAAAACAAACAAACAAAATACAACCCCTCCACATGCACACACCTCAATCCCTGAATTCTAGATGGAAATATATCAATATTATCTGATAAGTTATTTTATATATATATGCATATATGTGTATACACTCATATCTGTATCCCTACTTTCTCCATCCCTTCCACAAGGGTTCTTCTGGCTACATGATCCTGGCAAGACAATCACAACAGTCAAGTGTACATAATTCCTTGTGAAGCACAGACATTAGGTTCCTTTCCACCAAGCCCAGCCACCTCCTTTTCTCCACTTCCCTCAAGAACTGACGATCAAGCTTTGCATCCCTCAGTAACACAGTTTCAGCTCCCCATTTCCTGTGGAGAAATTCTTGGGGGGGATAAAAGCACCTACACACCTGTTTTATTTTACCTAAATAAAACAAACTGTGTTTTGCAGGCTTTAGGCTGTTTAAATCTAAATTTCTGGGGGTGGATTTCTAACCCTGCAGAGACAAAGGTCAACCAGTACATACAATTCCTATTACTAAATAATACGCTTAGTGTCCCAACCTGAAAAAACAGTTGGTCCTCCAAATTTATGGGTTCCGCGTCCACAGATTTAACCAACCTCAGATTGAAAATATTCTGGAAAAAAACAAAACAATGGAGGTGGGGGAGCAAGGGCAATATACGTAACCTAAACATTTGTACCCCCATAATATGCTGAAATAAAAAAACAATAAAAATAGCAGTACAACAATAAAAATAATACAAATAAAAAAGTAGAGTATAACAACTATTTACATAGCATTCACATTGTATTAGGTACTGTAAGTAACCTAGAGATGATTTAAAGTGTACGAGAGCATGGGACAGTGTGTGTAAGGTTACGTGCAGATCCTATGAGATTTTATATAAGGGACTTGAGCGTCCTTGGATTTTGGTATCCAGGAGGGACTCCTGAAACCAATCCCCCAGGAATACTGAGACACAACTGTAATGCATTTTGTTTTCTGCACTGGATTTCAGAGCTTCTCTAAAAATAATGGGTACGTGATTGATCATCCTACATTAGCACCAGGAAACCCCTGGGTGAAAGGGAAGATATTCCACAAAGGCAAATTCCTGGGTTGCCACTGCAAGATAAAAAATAATCACTGCTCCCCAAAACGTAAAGTTTCCATCACCACATCAAGGTCGGGAAGCTACTGAGCATTCAATATTCTATAATAAGTCAACCCAAAGCTTTCATTGAACAAATACAGTTTGATCGCACAGGTTTGCCAAACTGCCATGTGGTTTTTGAGTTCCTAATACCACAAATGTCCCCAAGAAAATTTTTTAAACACAAGTTATTCCTTCAGGATGCCAAGATCCCATGAGAGCATTTTCCTCTACTTCAAAAATAAAGTTTAAAAGTATTTGAAAATAAAGTATCAATCAGTCAAGGCTGTAACTGTAGGAAGGACTGTGAACATTGCCCACCTGTAGAAATTTGTGCTATTTCAGAACGTCCAGGCTGTGAAGTGACTCCCATAAACTCACAGAAATGTGCGACAGAGATTGAGGCTCTTTAGCAGAATGGGTCTTAGAGATTCCTCTAAGACATAGGCTTTTAGAAACCCTCTATATTAAAGCATGTTCTTGTGTCCTTCCAATCCTGTAACAGAACATAGCAGTGCATTTCAAAGCACTGACTAATTACCTCATTTAATCTTCACTAAGCTATATTAATTAGTAGTGTTATTTCCATTCAATTAAGGGAAAGAAGCTTAACTCCGTTAGCCCCGTTGGCTTCTATGTCCTTCTTTCATTTCACAAATTTAGTCTAGTTCTGAGAGGGCACTGCCTAGGTAGATGCCCATGGAGGTGTTTCAAAATGCTGTAAAAAGCATAAGCATGCTCTCCTTGCCGCATCCACTGCGAGAATGAAGACCATTCTCAGCAATCAGACTGTCGACATTCCAGAAAATGTCGACATCACTCTTAAGGGACGCACAGTTATTGTGAAGGGTCCCAGAGGAACCCTGCGGAGGGACTTCAATCACATCAATGTAGAACTTAGTCTCCTTGGAAAGAAAAAGAAGAGGCTCCAGGTTGACAAATCGTGGGGAAATAGAAAGGAACTGGCTACCGTTTGCACTATTTGTAGTCATGTACAGAACATGATCAAGGCTTCTGTTCAAGCCCAGAACACTGGGCTTCCGTTACAAGATGAGGTCTGTGTATGCTCACCTCCCCATCAATGTTGTTATCCAGGAGAATGGGTCTCTTGCTGAAATACGAAATTTCTTAGGTGAAACATATATCCGCAGGGTTCGGATGAGGCCAGGTGTTGCTTGTTCAGTATCTCAAGCACAGAAAGATGAGTCGATCCTTGAAGGAAATGATATTGAGCTTGTTTCAAATTCGGCTGCTTTGATTCAGCAAGCCACAACAGTTAAAAACAAGGATATCAGAAAATTTTTGGATGGTATCTGTGTCTCTGAAAAAGGAACAGTTCAGCAGGCTGATGCATAAGATCTAAGAGTTGTCCAGCCACATGAAGACGCCACATGATTACTAAGATATAGCTGTAATTTTGATGATGCAATAAAAGACTTATTAGTTTGGGGGGGGAAAGCATAAGCACTAAAAATTATTTTCCCCATTAACTTGTCATCGAGAAAATTCCAGGCCAAACAGAGGCATGGAAGTGAATGTTTATAGAGTGAACTTCTGGGAGTAACAAATGTAGAAGATAGAACTTTTCCTCTTTGTAATTGAAGCCAGAAGCAACCTACTTTTATCCTGGGGGTAGCCTGAGAAAGAGAAAGAAAATTCTCCTTTCTTGAGCAGTGCGTGCATGCCAGGACGTCATAGGCTTTATATTAATCCCCATATAGGTATTACTATCTCCATTTTGTACATGAGGATAAAAAACATGCCCATATCCACGTATCTGATGTCTGAGAATGCACAATCAAATCCAGACCTATCAATTGTAATTATAATGTCTCTTTTCCTTTCCATGGTCTCTCACTAATCAAACCTGTGTTCCCTGGTCTGTAGCCATATCCTGGTTAGCTGCACCCTGAAAATTGTCTTTTTGAGCTGCAACTAAAACCCAATCAACTAATCACTCCAAGCTATTGAAAAATGATCCAGATAATCCTCACTAACTAAAAAGGCAATGAACAAAAAAAAATCCATCCATTTCAAGATATTGTTCCCTGTCTCTTAGATTTTGTGTGTGACTGTTTCATTTAAAAGCAGCCTCATCAAGCCAAATTTAAAGAAGGATATCCAAGCAGCCTTTTTGTTCAGCATAATTATAGGGTTTCTTTTTTTTTTTTTTTTCCCAATCTCTAGAAGGTTTTCATAGCTATTTTTAAGAAATTGAAAAAAAAGTTAAACAAAAAAATTTGTTTTCCAAGCTGAAACATGTACTTGTGAATACAGGATAGTAGAACAAGAAAGCTATTGTTTTGTTTTGTTTTTTTTTAGTTTTTTATTTCTCTGCAATTTTCTACCCCTACAAGGAAAGCTATTCTTGAAGAAAATATCTGACAAAGAAGATATGCCATACTAAGTCAAACTGAAGAAGCAAGGTAATGATTACGTGGAATAGAAACTCGGGTCATGTGAATCTGTGCTGTATGAGGGTCCACTGCACCTTTGGATGACCTCACTGTCTCACCCTTAATGAGGTTAGGCCTGAGCTGTGACCAGGGTTGCTTATGACAGGTGATTTTTGAAGACACATGTATATAACCTGCATCACAAACCTAAGCGAACTCTCTTGCTCTTTCTCCTCTCTCTACACACACACGCAGACTTTTATATATGCTTTTTATATATACAACCCAAGATAGCCTTTTACTATTTACGAGAGACATTTATTACTTAATGGCATTCCAGCTCTCACACAAGAGCACAGTATTTCCTTTGCTTGCCTCAATGCACATTTTTCTACTTTTTTGCACAAGGGAGCTATGGCTGTAGCATGCTGATTTGTCATAGGAAATAGAGTGGGAATTTTTAGCCATTATTTTAACTTAAAGCCATTAGTTCATTTCTAAAGTAACATTAAACAGGAGAATGATGATGAGTAACATTAGACGGGGAGAAGAAATGAATGACTAGGTTCTCACTGCCATCTGGTGGAGAAGATGCGAAAATACAGGCTATACACTCTGGGAGATCAAAATAGAATTAGTTTGGGAAATGCATTGTTTTATAAAATGTCAAGAAAATGTTCAAATATTTAATTCAAAAATGATTACCAGGTGTTTTACGTTACTGATTTGACCCAGAGAAGTTGGAATATTTGAGCTGCTCTAACTCACAGTTTTTTTTTTTTTCTCTATATCCAGGAACAGAAATGTTCCCAGTTTTCAAACCAAGACCCGTAGAAAAGATTTAATAATTGTTGCGTCTACGTCACCTCCTCATGGGACTCTGTCCCAAAAATACTTATTCCAGGAGAACTAAGAGTTGAACTCAATGCTAGGTAGGGGGGTAGCATTCAAAGGCAACACTTCATCACCTGCTGGCCTCTATTAGATTCTCAAGGTATATTTCCTGAGGAGTTGTCAACATCATTAAATCAGGCAAACGTCAGGATACCATTGTTTTGACAGTGCAGACTTGCAAAGTGACTGATCATGACTATGCGGGGGACTCCACAGTCCTTGCATTATATCTAAGCCTCTCCTATCATCTAAGCTTCTATCACAGACGAAGCAACATGACCTCCTGTTACATAGCACACCAAACTCTCTGTATAGGAAATCAAACCTGCTTACACTGTATACACACACACACACACACACACACAATCTGTTTGTGTCTGCCTTCCAGTCTTTATGCTTTCTTTTCTTTCCACTTGTGTTGACTACCATACTCTCCTCTTCAACTACCCAGGTCCTTGCCCAACTTCAAAATTCACCACCTTGAAAATGCCTCAAAAGATTACCTACACATTATCATGTCAGGACTCGCTTCCTGTGCGTCACACACTGTTTTAAAGATTTGATGCATGTATTATTATTTCCAAATCCTTGTAAAAAGTTGGGGAATTACTATCCCTAGTTAAGAGTTAACAAAACTTGGCTCAGAGCTGTGAATAACTTACCCAAGTCTACATGGGGAGTGAGTGGAGAAACCAAAGAAAACTCAGCCTAATTTAGAAATTAAACTCATTCCTTCTTTCCCCATCATTGTATTAGGACTTTAGCACTCACACATGCACACAAGTGCACATGCAGCCTTGCATAATGGATACATTGAATGACACATTCGAATTTAATAACAGGACATATATCTATTCTTATATCACTTTTCTGTGCAATTGTATCCATTTCCCTCAAGAGGGTATGAGTGATTTGAGACTAGAAATAATACCTGACATTTCCTTTTAGCAATGCCAGAGAGCCTACATCAGCAAGTGGGATGGTCTCTTGGTGAAGCGTGTGGATTCCAAAGTCAGAATGCATTTTTCCACATACCAACTCTACAGGATTGGAAAAAGTACTTGGCCTCAGACCTTCAGTTTGTAACTTAGAATATTGCTTATGTTGAGAAGGCTTTTTGAAAATTCGGTGAGATAATCCATGAAAAGAGCTTAACTAACATCATGCCTGTTACGTGTTAAGCACTGAAAAAATGTTAGTTTCTATTATTTCTGTCTCTTTGATGCACTTACTATTCAATACAGATTTTTTTTTTTTTTTTTTTTGAGACAGAGTCTCACTCTGTTGCCCAGGCTAGAGTGAGTGCCGTGGCGTCAGCCTAGCTCACAGCAACCTCAAACTCCTGAACTCAAGCGATCCTCCTGTCTCAGCCTCCTGAGTAGCTGGGACTACAGGCATGCGCCACCATGCCCGGCTAATTTTTTCTATATATATTTTTAGCTGTCCATATAATTTCTTTCTATTTTTAGTAGAGATGGGGTCTCGCTCTTGCTCAGGCTGGTCTCGAACTCTGAGCTCAAACAATCCGCCCACCTCGGCCTCCCAGAGTGCTAGGATTACAGGTGTGAGCCACCGCGCCCGGCCCAATGCAGATTGTTGACTGTTTTCAGTGATACAGCCACACTTTCATGAAAGGAAAAGAAAACAAGCTCTTATTTATCTTCGGAATATTGAATGACTTTGAACAGTGACTCTAGAATAATAGAACAAGACTATTTATACGGCCTGTGGAATCAATCATGTGAGAGATCTGGATAGAGCATCTTTGGATATTGGAAAAAGCAGAGGGCACCACACTCCTGGGTTTCCTAACCTGGCAGTGGCCGCATGGAAAGTTCTAAATATGAAAATGACAGCCTCGTCAGTGTGCTCCTAGAGGGCTGCCAAAGACTGTCATAGTCCCTATTCATCTCTAGTAAATCACAGCAACTAATTCTGCTCTTCTCCAATTTGGCATCTTCTGTGACTTTTCCCTAACATACAAACACAAAAAAGAATAGCAGCACAAAAACCACATAAGTCCCCGAAATCATATCCAGATGAAACTTCATACTTTCTGCTTTCTAGTTTTGGCAAGTCATTGAGAAGCACAATAGCAACCACTGAGAGAGAATTCTTACACTTCTGGAAAAATAATTTTTAAATGTGATTTTTAAGGGAAAGAACATTTATCCCTCATCCTGGGGAATAAGAATTTTCCCCAACTACTGTTTAAAAAGGGTGTTAATTTTATAAAAGTAGCACATACATACAGTGAGTCCTCATTTAACATCATTGATAGGTTCTTGGAAACTACCAATTTAAGCAAAATGACATATAACAAAACGAATTTTACTGTCAGCCAATTGATATAAATAAGAGTTAAGCTCTTATGGTCTATCTATAGTCACCAAAAAATCACCAAACTTCTAAATAAAGATCCCAAATGCTTTTAATATTAAACATTGAAATAAATGTAGCCATACATACATTTAAAGAGGATCAGAAAAAACAAGTAAGACCATGATTTACCCAATTTGCGGTCAATCAGTGACGGCAGTCACAGTGGTGGTGGGTTAAATCAAGGAATAAATGTTTGCAAAGCCAAAACTGTCAGGAGGACCTCCCTCCACCACAAAGTTCAAAAACCAATAATTACAAACACAGAGGGCTCGCTGAGCACTTTCATCCCACATCATTTACTGTACGTATGGTTACTGTAAACTTTATGAGTTTTTATTTCCCAATAATTGGTATTCATTCATTCATTTTCCAACCCACTTATTTCAGTTCCAGGTGGCAGGTGGCAGGTGGCCGGTCACCCAGTGCCTATCCTGGGAGCTCAGGGCACCAGCTGGGAACCAGCCCTGGACAGGACGCCACCTCATCGCAGGAGCATGTGCACACATACCTATACTCACACTGGGGCCACGTGGACACCCCAATGAACCTACTGGTACAGATTTAGGATGTGGGAGGAAACAGAGAGCATGGAAAAATCTCATGGGGACATGGGCAGACATGGAGAGACTGTGAAAACCCCACACGGACAGTGTCCCCAGCTGGGAAGCAATTTTTTTTATTAACATTATAAAAAACGATGTTTAATGAGACAATGTTATTCAAGGACCTGCTCTGTGTGTGTGTGTGTGTGTGTGTGTGTGTGTGTGTGTATTTCCAAAGCTGATATCATTTCGTAAGCCACTGTGGGCACTGATGTCCTAAGAATCCCACCCCTGTTACTACCATGACAAGGGTTACCTATCTTAGGACTGGCCTTGGAGATAAGAAAACAATACGACGCCTTTTAACTTTTAATCCAGCGATCATTTAGGAATCAATCCCACAGATACAATAGCAAACAAACATGAAAAATACATCTGCTTAATGCTCTTCATTACTTATTTATAATATCAAAGACTAGAAACAACTCAAATGTCCATCAAGAGGGGCTAGTTGATTAAATAATGTATCTGGAAAACTGTACACACTGGAATACTCTGAAGATGTAAAAAAGACATGAGAAATATCTCCATGAATTTCTATGGATTATGCAGAATATAAACATTATTGAGTAAGAACAATCAAAGTAGAGAAAAACTTGGATAATATGCTGCTATCATCTAAAAACAGGACATGTCTGTGTGATTACTTATATTCAAAAATTAATGGAAGGGGCTGGGCGCAGTGGCTCACGCCTGTAATCCTAGCACTGTGGGAAGCCGAGACAGGAGGATGGCTCGAGGTCAGGAGTTCGAGACCAGCCTGAGCAAGAGCAAGACCCCCGTCTCTACTAAAAATAGAAAGAAATTAGCTGGACAACTAAAAATATACATACAAAAAATTAGCTGTGCATGGTGGCGCATGCCTGTAGTCCCAGCTACTCGGGAGGCTGAGGCAGTAGGATCGCTTAAGCCCAAGAGTTTGAGGTTGCTATGAGCTAGGCTGATTCCACAGCACTCACTCTAGCCTGGGCAACAGAGCAAGACTCTATCTCAGAAAAAAAAAAAAAATTAATGGAAGGGTAAATTATAAAATATTTTAAATATTTAGTAATACTCTAAGAGGGAATATAGAGTGGAAGGAACAGGGATAGAAGCTAGTCTTCTTTAAACATAAGCTTATGCTCTAAATTTAAATTGGGAATCATGCAAATATTTTAATTTAAATATTTTATACATACATGAAATATTTCCATGTTAGTTATATGGATCTATACAAGTAATTTTCAAACACAGTAATCTTTTCTGCACACCCTTAATAACAATATAGTCTAAAGACAAAAAACACCCCTGTGAAAATGTGCTTTAATTGATTTCTGTAATTTTTATTGGTGGTGGTAATGATGATGTTGTCATTCTGAAACTGTTGCGTGTGTCATATAGGATAAAGTAAACAAATAAGTATGCATGTGTCATTGACAAACAGGAATTTCATCATGGACGAAAGGAATACAAACATAAGGTTAATTAAATACAATTAAATTTCTATCTCCCTGAATATCAATTGACAATATCAGTATAAATTCACGATGAATTTTATCTGAAAAAATATTATTTAGAGGATTTCTTAACTCTGTCTTCTGAAAAGGTCTAGAAATAATGACCAGCCCAGTAGCAATGAGTGCCCCTAGTGCCCAGATTATGGTCTCTAAAGATTATATTCCACTACATGGAACCTGGGCTTCCTGGAGAAATGGCTGATTTCAGATCGGTATCAAGAAATTTACAAAATAAGCTTTAACTATCTTGTTGAGTCAGAGAGCAAGAAAGACCACCAAGATGATTTAGATGGTTTGTAATAATATTCAATAATATCCAAACAAAGAAGCAAACTCATTGGCCATCTTTGGAGGATAATAGGGAACAAGGTCATTGTTTTGAAAACTAAATAATTAGGGAAAGAATCAAACTTTATTCTGTATTTTCTATATAAATCGTACTTTAGAGTAACTAGATGGTTAATGAGGACAGTTTTCTCTATATAGAAATATTCCAGCTAATAAAATAAAAAGTAATGATAAAATATTCTCATATCATTCTTTTGGAAATTCTAATGAATTAATAAATTTAGAAAATGATTATTAAGGGCTTCTAAAAATCACAAAGTGAAAACCAACTAGGCAATATGTGGCTCTCTGTAGACGTGCACAAAATATATTAAGTATTCCTGCAAAAAATAAATTCAAATCTCATTAAGACTCTAAATCTAACTACCAAATTATTGAAATTACAGAAATATATAAAATGACAACACAGAGATATAATCAGCAAAATCCAGTTCCTTCAACAAATAAATTACAAAATTAGGAAAAAATGGGATGGAGAGGCCCTGCCTATAGATTAAAAAAAATATTTGAGAGACATACTAACCAATTTCAGTAGATGAAGCTTATTTTGAATGTGATTCAAAACTAAAACAAACTAAAAATAAATTATGAGACAGTGTGGAAAATCTGAACACTGACGGAACACTTGATGCTATTAAGGAATTATTGCTAATATTTTAATAATATTAATGGTAAGTGTAACATTAATATCGAGGGTAAAGGTTGGGCACAGTGGCTCACACCTGTAATCCCAGCACTTTGGGAGGCTGAACTGGGAGGATTGCTTGAGGCCAGAAGTTCAAGACCAGGCTGGATAACATAGCGAGATTCTGTCTCTATAAAAAATAAAAAAAAATAAGCCAGGTGTGGTGGCACACACCTGTAGTCCCAGCTACTTGGAAGACTTGAGCCCAGAAATTGGAAGTTGCGATGAGCTGTGATCATGCCACTGCACTCCAATCTGGGAGAAAGAGTGAGATTCTGTCTCAAAACCAAACAACAGACAAATAAACAAAAATATTGGGTGTAATAATGGTATTGTTGCTATGTTAAGCATTCCTATCTTTCAGCAATAGTGAAATATTTACAAATAAAATTGTGTCTGCATTTTGTTATAAAATGGCCTGGTATATGGTAGGAGAGTAAGTAAAAGTAGAATGGAAAAAGGTAATTGTTTGAAACTGGTGGTGAGAATGGAAGATCATTATACAATTCTTTCTATTTTTGTATATATTTGAAATTTTCCATAATAAAAAGGAAAAATAAATTGGAATACTTACTACTGGCCTATCAAGTCTGTACAACCTCTCCACCTAACCATCCCCACCTCTCAGTCTCATCTCATCACTCTTTCCTTGCTCATTTGTACCAGTGACTCTGTTCTCCTTTCTGTTCTGTGACCATGCCAAGCTCTTTGTCCAGAAAGAAGGGAATAGAAGAAATATTTGAAAAGATAATGGCAGAAAATTTTCCAAAAATTATGAAAGAATCAAACAAAGGCACAAGAAGTGAAAGGAAGCAGTAATTTTATCTATTTGTCTTTTTTTCAAATAATTGTAATATTCTTAGCCTGTTACAAGCACTCTATTCTATGATGATCTTGCAGTCCAAAGCCAACCTAAATCTATCTAATATATTTGACCTTCTGGGTGGGAATCAACTGGGAAAATCTCCTCAGTCTCAACCTGACTGGTTTTTGCCTCCTCTGAGTGACCCCAGACACCAGCTTGAGCAAGCCCCAGGTCTGTGAGTTTAAGCAAATGTAGCTTCTATGATGCCTTGAGAGCTAAGGTACACCAGGATAGTAGGGAAATACTAGCTCTTTCTCATTTAATTTGTTGTGGAAATAAGAATGAAATGCAATGCCATCAACAAGATTTTAGAAGTCTTCTGAGGGCTCTATCTTCCTCAGTGGTTTTTACTGCAAGGCAGCTGGTCTAAGGAAGACTGAAGTGGGGGAAGCTGGGAGAGATTAAAAAGTAGGGGTATCTGAGATACTTAAGGGTGAAGAAGCAAGACTGCTTAAGTTAAAGGACAAAAAAAAGGGGGACTAGAGAAGAGAATGACTACAAACTAGGAAGGTTGATTCTCCCCAAGGATTCATTTATAGGAACACAAAGTAAATTCTACTTTTGTGTTCAAGGCCAGCTGTAGAAATCTGGTTTTAAAATAAACAGGATAAGACACAGGGTACATTGCTACAGAAACATAGATGAACACAAATAGTTATATAATTTTGCAGCAGTTCCACACAACTTGGCAAGAGCCAACAGTTCCAAAATCCAAGAATAGCTGTACATGTGATCTCTGATTGGGAAGAGGAATGTACCTGGCATGGTGAAGAGAGAGCATTCCTTAAAAAAAAAAAAAAAAAAAAAAAAAAAAAGATGAGCAATGAAATCATTTTCTCTGCTAGAATTAGGTCAGAGAACCTTAGAGTGAAGAGATCTGGGGACACAGATCCATGATGGTCACCATTTTGCTGCTGCTTAAAAGGCAGAGGGCTGTTAACTCCATTCTTCTCATTTATTCAAACAAACACATTCTTTGGACACACACTATTTGCCAAACCCTGTACTAGACACAGAGAATACACAGCTGAACAAAACCAGAATGGTTTCTGAGCATAGATAGAGTGTCCCTTCTTTCCAGTAATCCTTCTCCCAAAGGCTCACCTCTGTTAGCTTCTCTCACCAGCAATCCTTCTCCCAAACCCCTGCGAACTGTTTTAAAGTAGATTGAGTCCCTAAGAGATTAATGGACAGGAACTACAGATGTGAGACAATGTTGTCCAGAGGCCTGGATCCTTTACTCCACAGAATTTGTGGTGTATGGTAATGGAAAAAACTAAATTGTCAGAAATGTAACAGGACAAAAGAGTTAGATAAAACTTGCTCCATCCACTTTACCATCACTACTGCAGTCATCTTAATCCAGAGATAGATAAGTCAAAGTTGGCATCATCCGTTTCTATTTTGTCTAGGTTAGACGACAGTTTATATTATGAAGAAAGTAACAGCATCAAAGGATAAATTTAATTAAGTCTGCTTTATTCTATGCACATAAATTTATCCATAAAAAGTATGTCTGTGAAAACTGGTATCAAAATTAAAGTAATTTAGAAAAAGATAACCCCATTTACCAAAAAAGGCACAATATCTAAGTTCCATAAAATGGTCATATTATGAATATTGTACCAGAACATATGCAAAACTCATCATCTTTTTAAAATTGATGGATAATTAAAATACTAAAATAATCAGGAAAGACAATATATCAGTTTAACTTTTCTGTTGTACATAAAAACACACAATTATTTATATATTTTTTCTGGAATAAAATAATTATTTTAGTTTATTTTTTGATTAAGTAATAAATGTGTTTGATTTAAAACAAAAAGTTAGCAGTAGAACAGTGGGTGTCCTTCCCACTCCATGTTACCTAGGTCCCATTCCGAGACACAACCACTGATGCATGTTGCTTGAGTGTGTTTTGAGAAACATGCAGTGCATGAACAAGCAGGGATGACTTCAGTGTATGCACTGCTGCTACCATGCTGGGCTGTTTAAGGCTTATTCTAATTGGTCAGTGATAACTCCTCTAAGTAGAAGCATGTACACCACTTGTACATGTGTATAACCTTGTTTCACAAATGTAGCACATTGTTGTATCACCTGCTTTGTTTACTTAATTTATGAGATTTTCCATGTGCATTCACATAGAGCTAATTTGTCTTTTTATATGGCTGAATGGTACTCCATTATGTGGATATGTAATACTTTATGTAACCAGTCCTCAAATGATGCAAACCTTGGTTATACCAAAATTTTTGCATGATCTTTGCACTTACTAGAAGTGGAAATGCTATCTCAAATGCTATTAATATTTTGCACTTATACTGACTAATGGTGCCAATTTCCCCTGTCATCAGTCATATATGAGTCCACCTAGGTCCCTTTTCCATTACTAACATAGTGTAATAACAAAGTTCTTTGTACTTCACATTCCACGGTGTGAAGAGTATCATTTCATTGTAGCTTTAGTTTAACTTTCTCTTGCTATCTGGCATTTTTAAAACAATTATCAACAATAGTCAAAAGTCATAAAATTTCACCATTGTCTATTTCTTTGAAACAGTTTCCATAGGGAGTTGTTAAATTTTAGTCTGGGCCTTTGGCTGAGAGATGAGTTAGTGAAAGTTTAACAGATAAAACAAGCAAGGTACAGCTAGGTGAAGTGGGCTAACCTAGTTTACTGAGATAGGTGGTGACTGGGACCTAAAGTCTTGTTGTCTAACTCATGGACCAGTGTGCTTTCCTATAGTAACACTAACATTTTGTTTTATGTCATCGCTATCAAGGGCCAAAGACTAAGAGCCGATGTATATTAATAAAATGTCTTTCTACAGAAAGAACAAATTGGAAGGTATCAATTTACCAGACTTCAAGCTATACTACAAGGTTATAGTAACCAAAACAGCATGGTACTGGCATAAGAACAGATACATAAAGCAATGGATCAGAACAGAGAATCCAGATATAAAACCATTCTCATATTGCCAAGTGATTTTTGACAAAGCAGACAAAAATATACACTGGGGAAAAGAATCTCTATTCAACAAATGGTGCTGGGAAAATTGGGTAGCCACATGTAGAAGACTGAAGCAGGATCCATACCTCTCACCACTCAAAAAATCAACTCACAATGGGTAACAGCCTTAAACCTAAGGCATGAAGTTGTAAGAATTCTAGAAGAAAATGTTGTAAAAACTCTTATAGACATAGGCCTAGGCAAAGAATTTATGAAGAAGATCCCAAAGCAATCACAGCAACAACAAAAATAAACAAATAAGACCTGATCAAATTAAAAAGCTTCTGCACAGCCAAGGAAACAATCATTAGAACAAATGGACAACTCACAGAATGGGAGAAAATATGAATGTTTGCATGGTATATATCCAATAAAGGGCTGATAACTAGAATCTATAAAGAACTCAAGCAAATCATCAAGAAGAAATCAAACAATCCCATTAAAAAGTGGGCAAAAGACATGAACAGAAACTTTTCAAAAGAAGATAGACTAATGGCCAATAAACATACGAAAAAAATGCTTAACATCTCTAATCATCAGGGAAATGCAAATCAAAACCACCACGAGATATGACTTAACTCCAGTGAGAATAGCTTTTATCAAAAAGTCCCAAAGCTACAAATGCTGGTATGGATGCACAGAGATAGAAACACTCATACATTGTTGGTGGGACTGCAAACTAGTTCAACCTCTAGGAAAGTAGTATGGAGATACCTCAAAGAACTAAAAGTAGAACTACCATTTGATCCAGCAACCCCATTATTAGGTATTTACCCAAAGGAAAAAAAGACATTCTATAAAAAAGACACCTGTATTTGAATGTTTACAGCAGCACAATGCACAATTGCAAAGATGTGGAAATAACCCACGTGCCCATCAATACATGAGTGGATTAATAATATGTGGTATATGTATATCATGGAGTACTACTCAGCCATAAAAAATGTGAGCTAATACCTCTTGTGTTAACCTGGATGGAACTGGAGATCATTCTTCTAAGTGAAGTATCACAAGAATGGAAAAACAAACACCACATGTACTCACCATTAAAATGGAACTAATCAATCAACACTTATGTGCACATATGGAAATAACATTCATCAGAAATCAAGCAGGTGGGAGGGGGGAGGAGGGGATGGGTAAATTCACACCTAAGGGGTACAATGCGCACTATCTGGGCAATGGGCACACTTATAACTTTTACTCAAATGGCACAAAAGCAATGTAACCAAAACCTTTGTACCCTGTAATATCCTGAAACAACAACAACAAAAAATAAAATTAAAAAAAAAAACTATTTGGTGGTGGTGATTACACAACATTGTAAATGTAATTAATGCCACTGAATTGTACAATAGTTAAATAACACATTTTATGTAATATATTTTTACCACAATAAATAAGTCAAAATCAAAAAAATAAGAAAAGAAATAAGATATAAATAATAATTAATGGATATAAATAAATAAAATAAATATGAAGCTTCACAATAAAAAATATTTTTTTTAATTCTAATATTAATTTTACTCTGGGTAACATTGCTTTCCAGAATTTTCTGAATCTCTGATTATAGTTTTATTATAAGGAGCCAATCTGTAAGGAAGAAAAGATAAATTTCAGTAAAGATATTTCCCTCAGAGTCAACTCAAGAGAGAACTGCTTTATTTTAAAAGTGAACTTTTTTTAATATTTTAAATAATAAACTTTCTCTTTTTAGTTTTATTTTTTATTGTTTAGTACCCTTCCATCAGAGTTTAGATAAAAATGAATTTTAAATACTGTTTTCCCCATTTCACAACTCACCAAAGCTCTACATATCTATCAAGATTCACTATTGTAGGTCTTGTTATATAATTGAACAAGAAACACTAACCAACTGAGCATTAATCATTTCCAATATCCCCTGGAAAGTCAAGTATGTCTCTGTATGAAATCAAGGTGAGAAAATAATCGGAAATATTCAGACTGTTAATGCAATTAATTATTTCAGGAATATGAAAAAAATGAAGAGTAAAGTAATATCACCAGTTTATCTGTACCATGATTATTTTGTAGTGTTCCAATCATAGGCTATGTTTATCAGAGAGATCTTAAAGGCAAATAAATGATCTTGTAATTTACAAAGGGCATTTCCTTATATGATCTAATTTATTCCCACAACTCTGTGAGGTGCTGGTTTCTATCATCCCATTTTACATATGAAAAAGATAGCTACTCCAAAAATATCCACCAAATCTCAATGACAAAATAACTTTACAAAAACTGGACAATCAAAAAATCAGTAAAGGTAAAATATAACTTCATTCTGAGAAAAACATTACTGAGAACAAATTGTCACTTCATACTACATTTGATGTAGACTCCCAACTTACTATTATATTTTTAGCTTTTCCCCACCTCTTCCTACATTCCTTTCCATCTTTTTTCTCTCCATAAATTCAAGTCAGATCTTTCTCATGACCAATCTGTTTGCTAAAACACTGCAAAATTTTCTAAATCTTATCTTCGATAGTCAGGCCATTTCTTCTCTCAAAATACCCATGTTTATTATCTTCCTCAAGGTGGTTACTATTGATGAACTTATTGATTAATTTTTTTCAATATCTACAGACTGATGATGCTAATTTTCACAACCAGTCTACCCCAACCCATGCATGCACAGATGAAGCTATCTTGTTATCACCAGCCATTACCCATCACCATGTGCCATATACGACAACAAACTGTCCTTCCATTGTCACAATCGCGTATTGTCTTAAATAACGATCGTAAAAGTTATCTTTTTAGAACAATTCTGCTCTTTGAACTCTTCTTGTGTTTGCACCCAAGTTATGAACTTTAAAATGGGGGATATAATGATGAAGACAAAGAATTCTATATAAAAATAGTAAGAATATCTGGTCAGATATTTAAAGATACTTTGTACCCAGAGTTGATGACCAAACATAGCCAGGCTGGCCAAATAGTCTTGAGCTTCCAAGAACATATCTGGGAGCAGAACCTCTTAGGCAACTCTTAGCTAACTAATTGGTAACTATTAAAGCAAAGATTTTAGTTCCTGAAAGTACAAATGCCCTAACACTTCAGTGTTGCTTTGTGCCTTTGTCTGCTCTTAGCCTGTGGCCTTTTTGTGCCTATACCTGCTTCAGACAAATCTTCATGAATTGTGCCTCTGATCAGCTGAGCTTTGGATAGACAATAGGTGATGTGCGATTTAGATCATGCAAAGGGACGGACAAGAACCTGAAGACAACTACTCTACAAAAGTGAAAACAAAGGGCTTACAGGACATTCACTCTGTTTCTAGAGTAGACATCCCCTTGTTGAAACTGAGAAGGCCATACACAAGGATAGCAATAAACATTGTTGATACCTTTATTCTGTACTTTCAGGCTTTGTTTGTTTTTTTGTCACTGAGATTGGGGAGGGGGATAGGAGTTGGTGTTTAAAACTATCACCTAATTATTTATTTATTTTTTTTATATACACAGAGAACATAAAACACAATTTTCCCTCATGTTGGAAGTAGAGTGATCTCAGGACATAGTGGAAAAAAGTCTTCTTTTGCTCTGAGCAAACGTTTACTGTGTTAGCTGCCTGGGTGTGTGGCTCCTAGAAAAGATGTCAGCACTAAGTTCTTTTAAAAGTGCTGGCGACAGGTTTCTTGCATGTCGTATTTCTTGCATGTCATAACTGCATCGTAGCTATGTCTTCAGTGATTTCTCTCTGGGACTTCCCAGTCAAGTCTCCCCTTTATGGCTACACACTGGCCCTTCAAAAGCTGTACCAAAAAAAATAAACACAACGACCGCCACCCAAGAAACGTGGATCAATTATCCCAAATACCTTTCTCAATAAAAGTCAATTTAGTCCAGGCACAGTGGCTCACGCCTGTAGTCTTAGCATGCTGGAGGCCAAGGTGGGAAGATCACTTGAGCTCAGGAGTTCGAGACCAGCCTGAGCAAGAGTGAGACCCCCATCTCTACAAAAATTATTATAGAAAAATTAGCCAGGCATTTGGTGCACACCTGTAGTCCCAGCTATTCAGGAGGCTGAGAGGCAGGAGGATCGCTTGAGCCCAGGAGTTTGAGGTTGTGGTAAGCTATGATCATACCACTACACTCTAGCTGGGGCAACAGAGCGAGACTCTATCAAAAAAACAAAAAATATGATTTAACTCTCCAAATCATTGTTTTTATATTTACTATCATAGTTTCTATAAGCAACTCTAATTTATGAAAGGCATACTATGTACTAGTCTTTTACATTTAGTAGCTCAAATCTTCAGTGTGTTCTAATTTATAGATGAATTAACTGAGGTTTGAAAATATTAAGCAATTTACCTACAACAAGAAAGTTAGCAAGTGGCAGTCCTGGTTGAGCCATATCTATCTCAGTCGAAAACTTTGTCTCTTAGTAACTTTGATGTCTAATGAGAAGGTAAAGAAAAACATCAACAACTTTAAACTTATGAAATGTAATAATAAGTAAATCATAAATTAAAAGAAAAAATAATATTGTTCAGCACTAGTGTTTTGTTTTTCTGTCACCTTGGCCTCTAGTCATGATTGCTTTCCTAGGAAGGATAGAAAGAAGTGAATGAGGGTAAGACTGAAATACAGAAAATGTGGGGAACGCTAATTTAACATTGGCGGTATTTCTAGAAAACCTCCAGTAGGTGGCAGTGTTTATGAACATTACTGAAAATCAGCTTTACTGCCGCTATTGCCACAAAGGGTCATTGCGTCTCAAACAGAAGCCTTTAAACTTTGGCCCACACCTGTATTTCCATTGTTCTTGGAAAGGTTATGGAGCTAAATTGTTATGATTTCCTTATAATTGTTTAATTTGGGGCTTACCGTTGTACTTATTTATATGAAATATTGATTTTAATAAATTACAGTAAACTTGGTTAATCTTAATTTGGGAATTTTGTGTAAGGTCCTTAAAGCCGTTCCAAATACCTATTTCTGCTCTGGAATTTCGTGGGCTAAGCTACAGAGTGGTATTTAAATGGCTATTATTCACATTGGGTCTTAACTGTCTAGGCAATATGTGAAATACAGGGTCAGGCTCTTTTGACACTGCACAGACATTGGTCAAAATGCTTGGCCTAGAAACAAGCATAACTGTCGGCCACGTTTCCCTAACAGTTAAGGTCTTTTACAAACTGTTCCACATTCATCATTTCTCTTTGCTCTGCAAAATTCATCCCTCAATCCAGTCTAACCATAGAACTTCTGTGATCATCGCTGTGGTTTTTCACCTCCGTATTTTATACTCATTCTCCCTATTAAAAGAATTTCTTGCTTTATTCTTTCTCAATCCGTGTACCTACCTTGCTTCAAAATGCTCTTTACGGAACATTCTCTAGGCATCATTCCTGGCCTAATTCTATCTTCCTCTTTTGTATCTTCACTGTGCATTTTCTTTGAACATATGACACCAATTTTCCCACAGTAATTTGTATTTTGTATATATTTATCTTGCAATTTTTCAGTTCAATAGGTGTCATAAATGTAGGCAAACAAGGAAGGAAGATTGAAACCAAAGAAAGGAAAACTGTGAGTTCATTAAGATAAAGTTCATTATATTCTCATTTCTGTATGGTATCATTTAAAAGTAAACCCATCCATTGTATTATTTTCTTCCTGTAAATTTCATTGCTAGAGTCATAATGAACTTGAAATGCTCTGACAGAATTACCTAGCTGTGTAAAGGAAGAATGGAGCAATAAATTAAATTAGGAAATGACCCGGCTTATTATTTGTCTCAGAGAATGTGTTTGTATAACACACATATCCTCATTTATCTTTCCCAGTAAATGTACCAAATCAGGCAGAAAAATCTAATGTCTTGTTAGAAATGGTTCTGTAACTTTTTTTTTTCAAACAAATAAAAAGTTCTTTTTAAAAAATAGCATTGAAAGAAACTAAGTGTGGTTTAGGCAGAAAGGAAATAAATTTCTGACCCAATTTATGTAGTACATTTTCCTCCAAGATTACCTATTCACTTTTTTTTTTTTTTTTTTTTTGAGACAGAGTCTCACTCTGTTGCCCGGGCTAGAGTGCCATGGCGTCAGCCTAGCTCACAGCAACCTCAAACTCCTGGGCTCAAGCAATCTTCCTGCCTCAGCCTCCCGAGTAGCTGGGACTACAGGCATGTGCCACCATGCCAGGCTATTTTTTGTGTGTGTGTGTATATATATATATATATATATTTTTTTTTTTTTTTTTAGCTGTCCAGATCATTTCTTTCTATTTTTAGTAGAGATGGGGTCTCACTCTTGCTCAGGCTGGTCTTGAACTCCTGACCTCGAGCAATCCTCCAGCCTCGGCCTCCCAGAGTGCTAGGATTACAGGCGTGAGCCACCGCACCTGGCCCCTATTCACTTTTAAATACACTCTAACAGGCTGTGTTTCTACAGCCCACACATAGCTAGACAAGCAAAGGTTACATAGAAAACTCCCTGGCCTCTAAGAGGATTTGTGGCCTAGTAAAAATGGCAGAGGGGTTCTCAGGAACCATATAACTCTATACTGTAAATGCCATTCATCCAAGGGTTTCCATGAATTTGTGCAGTTGCTACTAGGTACAAAAATAATGTAGTCTATGCATGCTGGAAGTTATAATCAACCAATATGAAGCCATCAGAAATTTATTTAGCTGGAGACTTCAGATGGGGAAAGTGTTTCTCCCACATTAGCAGTGGGCTGCTCAAAGTTTGGGAATGGCTGGAATGTCTGAGAGTTCCTTTAATCCTTCCAGAGTTGTCTGTATTTTAAAAGTTTATAACTAAAGATGTATCCATGTCTTGTGTGTGTGTGTGAGGGAGAGAGAGAGAGAGAGAGAGAGAGAATGAGATACTTTTTGGAAACCACTGATGAGCTATCTGGACTCTCTCCCTTGGAAAATGCACATGTGCATATACACACAATTTTATATAAAAATTCAGATGTTTGATGGGTTTACTGAGAGATTAGGAAGATCTACATCGATGGATATGATTTTAGGCAGTGTAAAAGGTAAACTAAAACTTTTCAGGAAACATGAAATATTAGGAACATAGGACATTCCCTGCTTTAAGTACACACACACAGCCTGAGTTCTTTTTTTTTCTTTTCCTTTTTTATTTTTTTTTTCTATTTTTTCCTTATATTTATTTTTATTTTCTTTCAAACTCCATTGTTTGCTGGATGGGTTCTTGAATTAAGTTAAGGAAGACGAAGTATCTAAAGTCATCATTAGCTACCTCGCCCAGGCTCTGGATGGCTCAGAATCGCTTGTCTGTCCCTGGCTTACAGTCTGCCATTCCAGATCTCTGTCTTTGCTCCTGTTCACTCCCTCTTCCTCTCCTGCCCAACTCAGCTCGAACTCAGGAGTGAGAACAGACCTCCATTTGTCAGAAAGCCTTACCTGACTGCCTAAACCCTCTCTGCTGACAAGCAAGGCCAGATGCCCCAAATAGCCCCTGCTCACTAGCACACCATTTCACATGATCTCTAGACTCTATGCAATTTGAGCCCAGGAACTGACTTATTTAACTCTGTGTCCTCAGATCTTAACATAGTGCCTGAAGCTCAGAAATGTTTTTGAATGAATGAATAAGCACATATATACGTGTGAAATACATATTTAGTATTTAAAGTCTATTTTAGTATTCATATAAGTACTAAATACATATATTTAGTATTTAAATTCAAGTGGCTTAAAGATCAGAGACCTTTGAACTTGTGTTCAAGAGAACTTGAAACAATATCGCACCCTTTGAATAGGCTTGTTTAAAAGGAGCAAGGACCCATGAATAAATTATCTTCTCTTCTCTTTCCACAAAGTATACTTTGAAATGGAATGGGGCAGTTCCCTTATGGGTGAGTTTGTCAAGGGGTCAGTTTTTAATAAGTAAATTTTTATAGTAAACATTTCCCTTCTCTTTTCATTATACTTTTAGCTATTATTATTTAAATAGGTATGCATGTGTATGATACAAACTTTTAAAACTACCGAAAGATATACAATAAAAAGGAAATTTTCTTCCTACCCCCATCCCCAGCTACTCATTTCCCTCCCCAGAAGCAATCACCATTAGCAGTATTCATGACCCTTTTATGGAGAGTCTAGCCATATAAAATTTTTTTTTAATTACATCTTAAGACATACATTCAAGAGAAGCAATTTGCTGTGGCTAAAATATTCTCAGTCCTTGGCAGCTGTCAAAAGGAAGACACGGCATGCTCTGGAGGTGCTTCTTTGTGGCCAGGCTGAGTCTACCAAGCCCATAAGGCTTTCCAAGCAAAGCCGTCCAGGAGATAGCTGGAAACAGAGGTCTGCGGCTCAGGAGCAAAGTCTGAGTGGAGGTAAAGATGAAGGGCAATAAACTGTTGATACCGTCGGAATGGTGTAGTAGCCCAAGCTGCATGGATAGGGGTGAGATGCTGGCATCACACTGAACCCTGGGAAGTATCAATGTTAAGAACAGATGCAAGAAGAAGAGTTAATAATCAAACCCAAGAAGGATAAGTTAGGGATGAATTAATAATGGCAGATTTTCAAACATCAATGGAAGAGCAAATTTTGCACTCTGGCCTCTTTAAATTATACCTATATGCACTAGAAAGTCCAGCCCCATAGAATGCTAAAAAGAGAAGGCTCCAAAAAAAGTGTTAACAGTGCAGTGAGAAATGCAAAAAAAAGAAAAAGAAAAAAGAAAGAAAGCAAGAAAAATAAAAATAAAAATGTACCCATTAAATATCTATTGAATAGTTACTATGTATCAGGAACGTGGGAATTTAACAGTGAACAGTCAGATTCTTGTTCTGTCCTTTTACAGGTTCATATCTTGGTGCAACTGTAAGTCTGAGAGAATGCCCTAAGATGACCTTCCCTCCTCTTGGCTGGTGGAACATTCGAAGTGGAGACATCAGTCTCAGGTTGCCATGATAATGTGAATCATCCACTTGAGCCTAGGAGGACTTTGAAAGCCTTGTAAACATCTTCTGCCCAGCCTGCTCAAATCCTGTGCCTAGAAAGAGAGGTCAGGCATGCACTGGGGCAGCTTGTTAAGCCACATTAAATAAGAGGAGCAAGAGGAGGAGGAGGAGGAAGAACATCACCAAAGGGTCTGAGTCCTTGATGTTTTCATATAATCTTCACTCATTCATCTACATAAAACAAAATAAACCATTTTAAGGACAGAGGAAAAATCCAAATATTTTCCTACTCTCTACTCACCACAACACAATCCATACAGAATACTTCTGTGACTTCTGGTCACCGAAATGTGTGGGGATTTTCTCCCTCCTAGTACCCCAGCAATTCTGACACCAGATATGTGTGCGCTGTTTTCCCAAACAAGCAAGCAAGCAATTCTGCAGCAGACAGCAGCTGCAGGTCCTCTAATTTGATTCAGTTCTGTCACTACTTGGAGATAGTGTCACATCCCACAGGTGGAGAGCTTAGTCCCTCAGAACTGCTCCCCACTTCTGGTGCCAGTTGCAAGCTGCAGGTTGATTTACCCGTGCTTCTGCCTGACCAGCTATGAATCAGGGTTCCCACAACCCATTACTTGGGTTCAATTAATTTGCTAGAGCAGCTCACAGAACTCAAGGAAACACTTTACTTACATGCACTGGTTTGCTATACAGGATATTATGAAGGACACAGATGAAGGGATGCATGGGAAGAGGCATGTGGGAAGGGGCACAGAGCTGCCACGCCCTCCCTGGGACCTCCACCTGTTCAGCTCTCTGGAAGCTTTCTGACCTCTGTCCCTTTGGGGTTTTTTTTGGAGGTTTCATTATGTAGTCACGATTGCTTAAATGACTGGCCACTGGCAACCTACTTAACCTTCAGCCCCTCTCCCCTCCCTGGAATCCTGCCTTGGTCTTTCCAGTGACCAATGCCCATTCCGAAGCCAGCTAGGGGGCTGCCAGCCACCAATTTATTAGCAAACATCACTTTGTAGATTCCAAGGATTTTCGAAGTCATATGCCAGGAAACAGGGAATGAGACCAAACATATATTTCACTATACAATATCACAACCATTAAATTATAGTCTACTATATGCTTTAAAACTGTTTTAGACACTGAAAATACAGAGATGAAAGATAGGCCTCTAGAAGTTTGCAGTTCACAGGTAAATTAACAGACTCTACCTGTTGGCGTGGGCAGGTGTAGAGTGTCACATCACCCCAAGGAGCTCCCTCCACATGCACAGGTGCACGTGCTGTGGCCCAGATGGACATACGTACAAGGTGCTATGGAAGCAGTAACAGGGACCCTGCGCCCTGTCTGGGTTAAGATTTCAGGATTTTTAGACTAGAGATTATTAGTCCTTTCTCGGTTGCAGTTATAGCGTGTATCCTGCCACGTTATCTAATTTGAGCTCCGCAACAATCCAATGCTACTCTTACGTCCCTTTTATAGATGAGAAAGGTTCAGAAAGATTACATTGTCTATTCACTGTGACATCGCCAATAATGGAAACCCAGACACTACCCAAGAATGTACACTTGTGCTCATCACCCTTACTGCCTCCTGAATTTGCCTGTCGCCTTGACCAAAGCACTTGGGATTAAACCATATGTTCCTTCTGTAACAGGTGGAAAGAGGTGAGACTTTGGAGTCAAGAGTAAGATTTGAGACCGTTCAGAACTTTATAACAGTTTTCCCCAAAATGTGTACTTTGGAAACTTGTATCAGAATCGCCTGGATATTTATTATATGCACAGGCTCTTGAACTCTACACTCACTGAATCAGATTCTTCCTCTATGGGATATTAGAGAAATATTGGTTTCAAGTGTGACACAATATTTTTAAACATTCCAATACTGCAGTTACAAAATGCCAAATGTAGTACAGTTTAAAGGAAAATTCAATATCTTCCGAAGTGTTCCTACATATACAATACCATGCAGGTCAGCCTGCATCTTAAGCATCTGAAGAACCTATTGTAATCTGCTGTAGTAGGAAATTGATAATAATTCTCAATGCTTGATTATGAAAAGAGGATCTGGGGCCACAATAGAGTAAATGTAAACAACTAGAAAACTAAACAAAATAGAGGAAACTGCAGTTTGTAGACATTGGAAAACAGGCATGACAAGAGTGTGATCCTTGCAAAGTGAGAAAGAAGATGAGCCTTATAATTGACTGGACTTTTTCCCTGGAGGCATTTTTTTTGGACCACATTGCAGCAAGAGTCCAGGCAGAGGACTGCAGTCTCACTGAGCTGAAAATACAGAGATGGGAATTCAGAAAAGCTGAGGCAGCTGGAATATGCGGGGCGCACAGAAGATACGAGCTCAGCAAAGAACAACTGTAAGGAGCTGTAACCAGAATGATTCTCAGAACACAAATGGGATCTGGAGATATTCAAATTTGGATCAGCCATTGGGGCTGTATAGAGACCCTGTTGAAGACCCAACTTCAGGACACATCCCAGAAGTGTAGCACCTTGGTCGTACATGTAAACTAGCCATAGACCTCTCTAGACCTGCTCTAACAGAGTTTAAACACAAGCCTCCGTAGGCTGAAGCTGATCCACAGGTATCTTAAATGCCTGCCAAATAAACATGAATATTCTTTATAAAATGCAGTAAAATCCAGACACTTAACTTTCAGAAAATCGATAAGAAGGGTATACTTCCCAACTCATTTTATAAAGTCAACATTAGCCTGATATCAAAATCATCAAAGAAGTTACCAGAAAACTAGAGAAGAATATTCTAAAGACCTAAGATGTAAAAATTCTCTACAAAATATTAATAAATCAAATCCAGCAATATATATTAAAACAATACTACCACATGACCAAGTAGGGCTTATCCAAGAATATGAGATTATTTTAATATTTGAAAGTAGCCCATGTAATAAAGAATAAAGAATAAACTCTATGTGATCATCTTAATAGATGCAGGTAAAATGTTTGCTAAATTCAGCACTTATTCTGATAAAAACTCTCAACAAATTGATGAAAGAGAATCTACGAAAAACAAAGCTACAGTTAGCATCATATTTAATACTGAAAGACTTAAGACTTTCCCCCTAAGATTGGGATCAAGAGATAGTTGTCTACTCTCCTGATTTCTATTCAATAAAAGTGCCAGTGAAATAAAATAAAATAAAATAAAATAAAAAGTTTAAAAGGCATCTAAACAGGTCCAAATTGTTGAAGTTACACATGGAGTCATGTAAGACTGAATTATGGGCCAGGCGCGGTGGCTCACGCCTGTAATCCTAGCACTCTGGGAGGCCAAGGCAGGTGGATTGTTTGAGCTCAGGAGTTCGAGACCAGCCTGAGCAAGAGCGAGACCCTGTCTCTACTAAAAATAGAAAGAAATTATATGGACAACTAAAAATATATATAGAAAAAATTAGCCAGGCCTGTGATATGTGTGTGTGTGTGTGTGTGTTGACTGTACCCTTTAACACTAGCTCAGTACCTTCAGTATAGTACAGTAATTCTGGTTCTGCGATCTTACTCTTAGCTTGAATCTCAGCATCACCACTTTGTAGCTTTGTAGCCTTAGCCAAATTATTTGACCTCTCTGTGCCTCAAATACCCTAACTGTCCAATAGGGAGAGTCACAGCACCTGGATTAGAGGTTCTCATGAAGATTAAACATAATATTATATGCTGATATAGGCAAAGTACCTACCACATGATAATAAATTCAAAAAAATTTTTTAAACAATGAATTTTAACAATTTTTATTAAATTCTAAACTAGTAATAAAAAATACATATCCTGGTATATTATTTCTGACCAGATCTAAGAGATTCAATAATTGAAACTGGAAAGTATAATTTTCTTAAAGTAAAACATTTATTATGAATAATAACTAATTTGCCTCTGAAAGGATTTGTTGGAATCTTATTGTTTACTAACAACATTTCAACTGTATCTTTTATTTAAGATATGCAGGCCGGGTGTGGTGGCTCACGCCTGTAATCCTAGAACTCTGGGCAGTGGAGGGAGGAGAATTGCTTGAGACCAGGAATTTGAGACCAGCCTGAACAAGAGTGAGACCCCATTCCTATGAAAAATAGAAAAATTAACCAGGAGTGGTATCACGCACCTGTAGTCCCAGCTACATGGGAGAGGCTAAGGCAGGAGGATTGCTCCAGCCCAGATGTTGGAAGCTGCAGTGAGCTATGATGACTCTACTGCACTTTAGTGAGGGCAACAGAGTAAGACCTTGTCTCAAAAAAAAAAAAAGAGAAGAGAAAAAAGAAAAAAAAGAAAAGACAGAAAAAATGCCTGATAAAATGTTAATGGTGATTATCCCTAGGGAAAAGAATTGATGTATGGGGAAACTGAGGTCTTTTGCTTTCTACTTATACAGTTCTATATTTTTTGATTCTTTGTAAAAATTATGCACTATTTGTAGAATAAAATTAAGAGAATTAAAAGGACATGATCTGACAGTATGCTACCAATTAACCAGAAATTGGCTTATGTCTCTGCCTCATAATTTTACAATGATTCTGATGCCTCATTAGAGTATTACCCTTATTGATCAAATACTATTAGACAATTGTCTCAAGGTCAACAGCATGAGTACACTTTTGACTACAATGCCAAGATTATACTGACCCATTGAAAATACCTAGTATGCCATCTAGCACATAATAGACATCAAGAAATAGTAGTTCTTGCCAGGTGTGGTGGCTCACATCTGTAATCCTAGCACACTGGAGGCCGAGGCAGGAGGATTGCTCAAGGTCAGGAGTTCAAGACTAGCCTGAGCAAGAGCAAGACCCTGTCTCTACTAAAAATAGAAAGAAATTAGTCGGACAACTAAAAGTATATAGAAAAAATTAGCTGGGCATGGTGGCGCATGCCTGTAGTCCCAGCTACTCGGGAGGCTGAGGCAGGAGGATTGCTTGAGCCCAGGAGTTTGAGGTTGCTGTGAGCTAGGCTGACACCACGGCACTCTAGCCCAGGCAACAGAGTGAGACTCTGTCTCAAAAAAAAAAAAAAAAAAAAAGAAGAAGAAGAAGAAATAAATAGTAGTTCCCTTATATCCCATTCCCAATAGTACCCACTTTTCATTTAACATTTCATTTAAGCAACATCAGGATTCCAGATATTAGGGCTTGTTTTTGGTTCACCTCTCCCTTGTTCTAGTAGTTTTTTGTTTATTTTTTTTTTTAATTTTGGTTTGATTCTTTTTCTTTTTGCTACCGGCCAAACTAAGGGCTTTTTATATTTAAACTCAGATGAATAAAGTATTCTTTCTCCTATTTTTTGCTTAGGAAGTTTCATTGAGCACTTAGAGAGGAAGGTAAACACAGCTGCCCAGAAATGGCTTTCAGAAACCCATTAAGCCCGACTGGTTTTAACCACTAGTGACGGATGAGGAGTAGAAACAAATTCCTTTGTGGTACATGAGAACACTGCAAAAAGTTGCTTTTTAACCTGTCTTAAATAATGAGCAAGACATAATAACTAACTTAAATACACAGGCCACCATCAAAATGCCTGAGGCCAATGTTCTCTGAAACATTTTCTACTTTAAAAGTAAAATAAATTCCTGAGTCCATTAAACTGCCTACCTAGGTAGTACCTAGGTAGTAGGTTTAAAATTAAAATATTAAATAAAAATATTTAAGTATTTTTAGTATTTATTTTTTAGTTAGAAAACTAATCTGTGCACATTGCACAAATTGTTCAACATAAGGAAATGTATATTTTTTAAAACACTCATATATATATACAAACTTGTGAAATCTGAATAAGGGCCATAGTTTGGTTTACGGGCATGCACCAGTGTCAATTTTCTGGTTTTAATAAGCACAATGATCGAGAAAGTTGTTATTATTGGGGGAAGCTGAGTGATGGGTACTCAGGATCTCTCCAAATGATTTTTGTAACTTTTTGTGATTATAAAATTATTTCCAAAGAAAAAGATGTTGTTTTTTTTAAACATACTTTTAATATTTTGGCATTGAAGTAATAATGACATTGTGATTTAAAGGTGGACAAAAGAACACACCAATGAGGACCTGTTCTGTATTCAGTGATTTGCTTTCCTGACAAAGCCCAGGGATGAGGCCAGCTCAAGTTAGTCTTGACGCAGGGGCTGAAATGCCATCGCCTGGTTTCTCTCTTGCCATCTCTCAATTCTTATTTCTCCCTGGTTGGCTCCAGTTTTAGCCAGGTTCTTCCCTTGGGAAGCTCCAATGTATTTAAGGGGAGGAACAGATGAGAGGATAAAAAGCCTCATGGTTATTTTTAGAAGTAAGGTTAATAGTTGCTAAGTAGAGAAAAGAAAACAAGACAAAGGTCCACCCTGGTAAATTAGGAGATAATGAAAAGTTAAAAAAAAAATAAATAAGCAAATGTAAAGATATGTATCTTTATCAATAATCAGAGTTATACAAATTTAGAACAAAATACCATTTTCTTCTAACAAACTGTAAAAATAAAACATCCGTAATATTCAATACAATGAAAGTGTACTAAGACAGACAGCTGGAGGAGGACAAAAAGGTACAACCTTCTGGAAAATAATTTGTTCTACCCCTTGAATCTGTAATTTCACTTTCAGAGATCCTAAGAAAGAAATAACGAATATAGATGACTACAATACCATCTAAAAGTAGTAAAGAAAGAAAGTGAAGAAATAAAAAAAAATAAGAAAAAAAGAGAAAAAAAAATAAAAAAAGATGACTACAATGTATAAGAGTATCTATACAATGTTATTTATCATAGTAAAAAGTATAATGTCTCAAAATATGGGACTAGTTAAATAAATCATGGTATTTCTGAATGACTGAATATTTAGCAACCATTTTTAAAAGGAAACAAAACTGCATAAATCTGCATATTAAGAATGATCCCCAAATTTTAGCACATACACACAGAGTTTGATTATTAGCTGAGTGATCTTGGGCAGGTTATTGGCCTTCTGTGACTTAGTTTCCTCTTATCCTTAAAATAAGGAAAATAAGAGTACCCATCACATAGGGTTGAAACAAGGTGAAATGAAGTGAGTTAATACAAGTAAAGTAAGCATTACATGTAGTTAATTTATGTGATCACGTTACTACATGCTGTTTCTGAAGTACATGCCTGGCACATAGCACTTTTTTTCAATAAATGGAAGCTTTTTAAAAAACCACGTAAAACAAATTCCTTGATGTGTATTGCTTTATAGAACCCTAGAAAAACTTTAGGCAAGTGGACACTAGGGTTTTCCATTTTAAAATCTCAGCGATAACACTGTCCACCTCACAAACTCATGTGCATTTAAATGACTACATACTCACTCATACTGTAAATGAGTACAAGAAAAGAAAGGAAACAGCAGCTGGACTTCCATACTACAATTCAAGAAGTCAGAAAGGATGAGCAATTGATCTGAGGATCAGGACTGGAGATGTGAGGGAAGGGCCAGGAGACTGTTTTAGTATAAGCATTTTCATCCTATTTGATTCTTTACCTTTTATTTGCTAAAAATAATAAAAAACAAAACAAAACAATGTTTTGAAATGCATAGGGCCAGAGCATAGAAAAACTACTCATCTTCTTCAGGGTTTCTAAAATAAGGAAAGAAGTATTTGCGATGACAGCAGCAAGTCCTTGGCACCAGAAAGGGTGAGAGGTCATGGTTCCAGGAATGGAAAGTATAGATGGTATCTGAGGACCTCACACAATGAAGACCTTTGAATGTCCAGAGAGCATGTGGGATGGGTACTGTGTTCCCAGAAGCAGTGTACAGGCAACGTCAAGGACACCAACTGGAGAGCGGTGTGAAAGTTTAGTTTCTGATCGGCTCTGCTGGAGCTGATCTACCTTAAAGCACACTTTCAGGAAAGAACTGTGAACTCTAGTTCACTGTGTATGAATATTTCCTTCCACGTATCCCCCTAGGAAGGCTGAATCCTTACCAAGTCAAGGCTTAGCTGAGGTGCCTTTCACAGAGTCATCATCTACTTCTGCAGGAGACAGCAAGAAGGCATTTCTTCATGAGTAGGATATGCTTTTTTTGTTTGTTTTTTTATTTCAGCTTATCATGGGGGTACAAAAGTTCAGGTTATATATATTGCCCATGTCCCGCCCATCCCCCTTGTAGTATATGTTTAGTCTAAGCTTTTTCCACTGATGTTTTTCAGGCACTCAGAGACCACCCTGCAAAGGACAAGAGAAATAAAAATCCATGTACGCTCACTGCTTCAAGCCCAAGTACTTGTTACCAACAAACTACTTCTGAACATCTACCATTCAGGCACATTAGGGACCTACTGCTTAGCACAAACAAGTCTGCATCCAATTAAACACTACCATGAGTCAACTCAAAGCTACTAGTAAAATTCAGAATGTAACTATCTCCGTTCTAAAAGAACAGCTAATACATACACAGAAAAGGTACTCTGTGTTGTAACTACCTGATGAATGGCTAGAGAATTAAAATTTAGTTCCTTTGCTTTTTGAGACATTAAAACCATAAATCTCGGCTGGGCGCGGTGGCTCATGCCTGTAATCCTAGCACTCTGGGAGGCCGAGGTGGGAGGATGGCTCGAGGTCAGGAGTTCGAGACCAGCCTGACAAGAGCGAGACCCCTGTCTCTACTAAAATATAGAAAGAAATGATTTGGACAGCTAAAAATATATATAGAAAAAATTAGCCAGGCATGGTGGCACATGCCTGTAGTCCCAGCTACTCGGGAGGCTGAGGCAGAAGGATCGCTTGAGCCCAGGAGTTTGAGGTTGCTGTGAGCTGGGCTGACGCCACGGCACTCTAGCCCGGGCAACAGTGTGAGACTCTGTCTCAAAAAAAAAAAAACAAAAAAACCCCGTAATTCTCTTCTTTCCCCACTAGTATTGGTTTCTCTCCCTGGGCCATTTTTCTTCTTGTGGTTGAGATACTCATCAGGAACAGCGGCTCTCCATTTATAAGTATATATTACTACTATAGTAACACCTCATCTACTTGAAACTCAGTTTCATGGAACTTAAATTCTTTGAAATAAACCTGAGAATTGAGAAATAAAGAAAATTGCAAAGAAAATGGTGTCAAAAAGACTACGAACCAATAGACGTCTCTAATATTCTAACTCAGGTTCATTTGTTCATATGGTGTTCCAGTTTATGTTATCTGACAGACATAAAAGTATCTTGTCAGAGATACTATGTTACTTGGAAATATGAAGATGAATAAAATACCCTCAAGGAATTTACAGTTCTAATAAGATTAGCTAATCTGGTTTTGTGGCTACAGAAGGAATAAAAACAGCAAAATAGAATTAAGAAAGAATTCCCACACAAGGCACACAGATAGCAGCAAGATCCAAATTATTTTTGGCTCTATTCTTAACTCAGGGTAACTTGAGGCCAGTCACTAAAACTGAGGATATTTCTTTGGATTAGATTATTTTAAAGCTCCTATTCCATTCTCCTAGTCTATGAATATAGTTTTTAAAACAGTTGACAATCTGACAACAGGAGATAATTTTTTTAAAAAGGCACAAGAGGTCAAAAAAACACAGTAGTTAGGAGTCATTTACTATAGCAGCAAACCACTTTACCCTCTTTCTGTAGACTATATCATGACACATCACAAATACTGTTCGCCACAGCCTACAGGGTAGAAAAGCCCAGACAGACAATCATATGTTGTTATGTTTACATACTTTATCCTATAATTTTCTTTCTCTCTCTCTCTCTCTCTCTCTCTCTTTTTTTTAGAGATAGGGTCTTGTTATGTCACCCAAGTAGGCCTTGAACTCCTGACTTCAAGGGATCCTCCCTCTTCAGCCTTCCACACTACAGGCATGTGTCACCACACCTGGCTATCCTATTCTTTTCTTTTTTTTTTTTTTTTTTGAGACAGAGTCTCACTCTGTTGCCTGGGCTAGAGTGCCGTGGCATCAACCTAGCTCATAGCAACCTCAAACCCCTGGGCTCAAGCAATCCTCCTGCCTCAGCCTCCCAAGTAGCTAGGACTACAGGCATGCACCACCATGCCTGGCTAATTTTTTCTACATATATTTTCAGTTGTCCATATAATTTCTTTCTATTTTTAGTAAAGGTGGGGTCTCACTCTTGCTCAGACTGGTCTCGAACTCCTGAGCTCAAACAATCCTCCCGCCTCGGCTTCCCAGAGTGCTAGGAACAGGCGTGAGCCACTGCACCCAGCCAATCCTATTCTTTTTAATTCATTAACTAGTTTATTATCCATGATCTTCCACTAGAATATGTGTTCCCCATTAGCAGGCATGCTATCTGTCTTGATCCCTGAAACAATGCCTGTCATATAGGAAGTTTTCAGTAAATATTTTTGGAAGAAATAATCTTCTGTTTTGACAGTTTTTGACATTAGCAATCAGTTTATAACCAAATTTCTGGGAATTATTTAGCTTTATCTCTAAATTAACTGGTTTGTAGCCACTTGGGATATTAAATTTAAAAAATAAATAGATCAGGCCGGGCGCGGTGTCTCATGCCTGTAATCCTAGCATTCTGGGAGGCTGAGGCAGGTGGATCACTCAAAGGTGAGGAGTTCGAGGCCAGCCTGACCAAGAGTGAGACCCGTCTCTACTAAAAATAGAAAGAAATTATCTGGACAACTAAAAATATATATAGAAAAAAAATTAGCCGGGCATGGTTGACACATGCATGTAGTCCCAGCTACTCGGGAGGCTGAGGCAGAAGGATTGCTTCAGCCCAGGAGTTTGAGGTTGCTGTGAGCTAGGCTGACACCATGGCACTCTAGCCTGGGCAACAAAATGAGACTTTGTCTCAAAAATAAAATAAAATAAGATAAAATACATAAATAAAGAGATCAACTAATTTAGCCATCACTGTCCATACTTTTATGCCATAACTTTGCCTTCCTTGGATTCCTAATTTTGATTATTTTTCAATGAGTTGGTATAGAGCTTCCCGGTGATTTATTTAAAAATGGAATGGTATGGGGAGTATATTGTCTGAACCATTGTGTATCTAAAATTATCTTTCATGCTTAAGAGATAGCTTGCCAGGGTATACAATTCTTAAAAATGTCTGAGGGTGGTATTGTGTGTTCTCCTGGCATTTAGAGTTACAGACTAGAGAATTCACTTTGATCTATCAGGTTAGAACACCTCAGGGGAGTAATGGAAATGAGAGTAGAAGAAGAAAATAGAGACCTCTTTTCATTTATTCTTGCTTCATCTTTATTTATTTTTATTTATTTCTTGAGACAGAGTCTCCCTCTGTCACCCGGGTGAGAATGTCATGGCATCAGCCTAGCTCATAGCTCACAGCAAGCTCAAACTCCGGGGCTCAAGCAATCCTCCTGCCTCAGCCTCTCAAGTAGCTGGGACTACAGGCATGTGCCACCATGCCTGGCTAATTTTTTCTGTATATATTTTTAGCTGTCCAGATAATTTCTTTCTTTTTTAGTGGAGATGGGGTCTCGCTCTTACTCAGGCTGGTCTTGAACTCCTGAGCTCAAATGATCCACCCACCTCGGCCTCCCAGAGTGCTAGGATTATAGGCATTACAGGCGTGAGCCACCGCGCCTGGCCTTCTTGCTTCTCCTTTAAAGACATACAGTAATGGGGATGGCAAGAAGGGGAATAATTGAAGAAATATTTAGAAGTTCACTGTAGAGAACCTGATAATTGACTGTTTTGGAAAGCAGGTGAGAAAGAGGTCTAGGGTGACCTCTAGATATCTTGCTAGAGTGACTTGCCACTTCTGCTTTAAATTTGGGTTTAGGATTCATAAAATACTTTTGAAATTATCCTCCAAGCTCTTTCCCTCAACATCACATTTCAATTTGTAACTGGACTGTATCTTGAGGGTCATTCAAAGTCCCCACGAACTGGATGCTATAACCTTGGAAATGCTAGGAGAGTTTGACATTTACCAATTGTTCTTAATACACCCCTTTCATAGTGATTCCTTCCTCTGAATTTTTATTGTACTTTAATCAAATTTCTATTACCACTTATCACATTGTATTGTAATTGAAACAGACTACCTGCTTGTCTATCTCCATTGGACTAGGAGTACCTCAAGGGGCACAGTGTTAGATTCATGTTTTTATCTTCAATACTTGGCACTGAGAAGAAACTAAATGAGGGCCAGGTGCGGTGGCTCACGCGTGTAATCCCATCACTCTGGGAGGCCAAGGCGGGAGGATTGCGCACCGCGCTGGGCATTGAAGACTCGGAGATGAACGAAGACAACCAGCTTCGCTGTTGCTCAGGGAAGTAAAAAAGAAACTGCCCCTCACTTAGAGGTCCCATCACTTCCCCTTGAGGGCCAAGCCTGACTTTGACACCATGCCGATTTGTAGAGGAGCTTCAGGGGGCAGGGCACAGGCCTCGCTGGTCTTATCAGCCAACCAGTAGGCAATCAATGCGTTATTCGTTGAATGAAGATGAAAACGGTAGTCATTTTCATCAAATGAACTTTGAAACAGAGATGATCGAAATTCAGTTGTATTTTTAAAAATGTTCCGAAGCTGCAGTACTATTCCAGAGAAACATCAGCAACATCTTAGCTATGAAGATCGGTCCTCTAAAGTTGAACTGGAATGCAACATAGGGATTTATTTACATTTGGGGTAAATCTATCTGAACAAGAGCGTTCAAGTCCAGAAGAGTCGGAGATAGGCAAGTTTTGGAAATAGCACGGCCTCTGCATTGAAGGGCGTATAAGATGTGAAAATAGCTGAGCGGAGGCGGCCCTAGCCGGCAGAAGGTGACCTCCTATTTTGGGGAAGTGGGGGAGGGCGTGTGCACACTTGAGCGCTTGTCCTTGAAGGGGATTGAGCGAGCCGAGGGGAGGGGTATAGGCGGTGCTCGAGTTTCCAATCACAATAGAGAAACCTAAGAGGCTGCGAGGGGTGTGGGGCCCCGCCTCCTCCTCCCTCCTTGCAGAGCCGGCTCCGGAGGAGACGCGCGCAGCTGACATTGTCTTCGCGCAACTCTTACAGCGGGCTCCGGAGCCTTCTCTCTCCTGGTAAGTTTCAGCTCAGGACCCTGAATCCTGGCTCACAGACAAGCCGGGCGGGAGGTGCAAGGGAGTAATTGTGTGGCAAGACTGGGGGAAGGACCAAGAAGTCCATCTGTCCTCTGCGGCCTCTGGCCCAGAGCATCCGGAGTCGGGCCCCGGGGCGGTCTGGGGCGCCGGGCCATGACCTGGAGGAAGAGCGTCTGCGGCCGAGCCCCAGGCTTTGTGCGCACCGCTGCAGGGCTAGTCTCCGGCCTGTGTTCTATCAGAGGAGAAACTTGTTGCATTTGCAGCTAAGAAACAGGGCCCTACTTGTCCTTGATCGGTTCCTGGTGGCCACATCCTCCCCCCTCCCCCCAGTGCCTGCTGGTGGGAGCCAGGACACGTGGCCGACCGAGGAGCTTGGGGAGGGAGAAGGAACCAGGTGGCATGGGAAGGATGGACGATCTTGACCCTGGATATTCACATATGCTACTGCGGCAATGGAGTTTGCCCAGAGTTTGCTGGGATGCGGGTAAAGGCATCAGATGATCTGCAGTTCGGCCCTGCACTCCCGGCTGCAGACGCAGCCTTCCCACGAGCTGTGTATGCACCGGTTCTTTCTGGGAATCTTTTCCTCATGCTCAGGTGCTTTGCCAGCTTTGGGTGCTCGGAGTAAGGAAGTCCTAGACTTGTCCCCAGAGACCCTATCTGAGAAGATCTGTGGCCGCTGCCCGCCCTCGTGACCTGCTGTTCTCTGCTGCCTACCCCAGAGGAAGAGGCGGCTTGCAATTAGGGCCTGGGGAGTGGGGGAAGGGGAGAGCCGGCCCTCCCTTAATGGAAAAATTCCAAGGCAACCCTGGATTTTAAAAGGGGTTAGAATGAGAGACATTCTACAAAGAGGATCTTTGTTCCTGAACTTAAGGCACTGGTTCATTTGTAATGGTTGTTTTATACAGGGCGAGGAGATGTAAAGCACCAAGAGTTGGAGATTGTTTTTACCCTGTTCATTCTTTTTCCTTACAGCCACCACTCTGATGTTGGCACAGACCTGCCATAGAATGCAAACCATTTTCTTATTTCTTAGAACTCCTATTAAGGAAAAAGTAAATCAAAGCACTTTTATCCAGAAAGATTTGAAAGAAAATCCAACTGGCTCGGGCTTCTAAATTGTACTTTCAGAAATTCTTTAAATTAATTTAGAAGGTCTATCAGAACAATGAACCTGTATTTATATAGCAACTGGATTTTTGTTTTCCACTGCTTACTGGGGCCCCTATCTATATACCTAAATGATCTTAAACCAATTAACAGTAACAAACCTAAGTGGAGAAAAACTGCATTTGTGTCTTAGTTCAACAAGGAGAGCTGCAGCATTCTTTTTTCTGAGCCTGCTCAAAATGCAGGACGTGTTTGAATTTCATTTTAAGGTCAACTATTTGTGGAGGCACTTGCACGACCTTGCATCTTTCTTTTCTTTTTAGCATCCACTAGGAAACTAAATGTGATCTGCAAAGGGAAAACAATCTCCTCCCAATTTAGTCCTTACAGATTGGAGAAAAATGTTTGGTTTTTTTGTTTGTTTGTTTGTTTGTTTGTTTTTTGAGACAGTCTCACTCTGTTGCCCAGGTTAGAGTGCTGTGGCGTCAGCCTTGTTCACAGCAACCTCAAACTCCTGGGCTCAAGCAATCCAACTGCCTCAGCCTCCCGGATAGTTGGGACTACAGGCACGCACCACCATGTCCGGCTAATTTTTTATATATATATTATATTTAGTTGTCCATATAATTTCTTTCTATTTTTAGTAGAGACGGGGTCTTGCTCTTGCTCAGGCTCGTCTCAAACTCCTGAGCTCAAACAATCTGCCCGCCTCGGCCTTGCAGAGTGTTAGGATTACAGGCGTGAGCCACCGCTCCCGGCTGAGAAAAATGTTTTTTAAGAAAAAAAAAAAGGGTATAGAACAAAACAGTTGTTACACAGTGGTCTCCAAATTCAAATACTTTATTCTAACTCAGAGCCATACTAACGCTTAACTTTACATATACTATTATTAAACTCGGTTTTGTTACTGAGTCCATTGCAGAGGAGAAGCAAAAACAAGACTAGGAAGTGGTGGCACAGTTTAAAACAGGTACAGTAGCCTCGGATGCAACAGTCTAACATAAAAAGTAAAAAATAAAGTAAAATAATAGACATTATAATGAGTTACTACAATTATAAGTGATGATTACAAAGGAAAGGCTTATCTATGGTGCGTGCCCTCTCTGTTCAAGGCAGGGCAGTATATTTTGTGGACTAAATTGCCACAGAATTCATAAAGTTATTTCAGTAAGTATAGCTGTTTGTTTCAGTTATCCAGAAGACTCATCTGATTATCTGATGACACAGATAAATTTGGTGTTACTGTACAGAATGTTTTCCAACAGGTTTCAATTTGTTTTTTAACTTCTTGGGGGCTTTGTTTTGGATGGTTGGAAAGAAACTGATTCAGAAACTGATATTCTCCTAATATCACCTCCTGAAAGGAAAATGTATTAAGTATCTGTCCACCTTCCAAGGTGTGCTAAGAGGAATTCAGAGTGATATTTTTGCAGACTTTGCATGAACAATATTCATTGCTATTTTGTTATCATTATGTATTTATTAAGTATGTCTGGTACACTGTGGCACGATGTTATGTGAAACAAAGTCCCTGTCTTCCAAGACTCACAATAACCATTAGTATGAGAAATTATATTTATAACTGGCCATTAGTTCTTTTTGACCAAGCTTAAATATAGGTTAATAGTGGGCTCAAACTTAGTTTACATAGTTACATATAAATTCTTTATAGGAAAAACAGAAACAAATCAGCTAATTTAAATACTCATGTCTACAAGACAAAATGGTTACAACTTATTAAATACTCACATGGACTCATAGGCTGAAGAGAACCCGAATTCTGATGGGCTTCGTGGATTTTTTGCCTTACGTTCTCATTTAAATGGGTCTCATAGTTCTTACAAATATATTCTGTGTTCTAGAATATCATTAGGCTCATTTTAAGTTTTATTTAAGTTCAAAATTGCAACAGTAACCTTTTAAGGATTATTTCCATCCAGATTTCATATGTGGATATATGTATAATGTTTTGATTCTTTTCTTGCAGTGCACAATGGCAACTCTTAAGGAAAAACTCATTGCACCAGTTGCAGAAGAAGAGACAGGAGTCCCAAACAATAAGATCACTGTAGTGGGCGTTGGACAAGTTGGTATGGCTTGTGCTATCAGCATTCTGGGAAAGGTACATTTCAAGAGCTCCATGCATGATAGACAGTTTCAGTGCGTGTATACACAGTCTGGGCACTTTGGGAGTTTATCATATTTTTAAAAGATATCTTTTCTCTTGAACAATTTGCAGCAAGTTGTAGACATTCCACTTCACCTTTAAATACTTAAGCGTGAATCTCCTAAGAGAATTATATTCTCCCTATGTGACCACACTAGAGTTACTGCACCTAGGAAACATAACATTAATAATTAAAATTCTCCATGTTGTCAGAAGCCATTTAGAACTGTTTTCACCCCAACCCAATATCATATGTTTTATATACTTGTCATATCTCTTCACTCTTCTTTAATATAGAACAACTCAATCTTTCTTTGTTTCTCACATCCTTGACATTTTTATAGAGTCCAGGTCAGTTTTGTAGGATGCCCTCCAATGCCTGTTTGTCTGATGTTTCCTTGTAATTAGGTTCAATTTAAATTTTGGGGGTGAAGTTAAGACTAGGAGATGTCATGTCCTTCTTTGTGCAATACATCAGGAGGCACATAATGTTCAACTTGTCTCCTTACTGGTGGTGCAGAATTTAGTCCCTTGATTAAAGTGGTAACAGCAAGACTTCTCCTCTGCAAAGGTCCCTTTCCCATGTCTAATAAGTAACTTATGTCATGGCTTTGAGAGGATGTAGGACTATCCTATTATGCCCCTCAAACTTTTACCCAATAGTTTTATTTTGAAATGAATTCAAACTTACAGAAAATTTGCAAGAATAGTAAAAAAACTAAAACACCCATAAATACTTAAACATTTTATTCTTCGTTCTCTCTCCCTCACTCCCTTTCTCTCTTTCTAAATAGATAGATGGATGATAGAGGACATGGACATAGATATTTATATCTCTACCTATGTATCTATTTGGATGGCTTTTTTCTAAACCATTTGAGGATAAGTTGAAGGCATTATGCTCTTTACTTCCAAGTCCTTCAGAGTACATTTCCGAAGAATAGGACATATTCTTACATAATCAGTGTGGTTATCAACACCAGGAGATTTAACACTAATACCATACTATTATCACCTTCCACTTCTAAAGACTGTATTTTCCCTGTATACCTCCATAGATTTTTGGCTTACCTTACATTGTATGTCTCCCTTGTAATTCTTTAGTTTCCAAGGAACTTTTTTTTTTTTTTTTTTTTTTGAGACAGAGTCTCACTCTGTTGCCCGGGCTAGAGTGAGTGCCGTGGCATCAGTCTAGCTCACAGCAACCTCAAACTCCTGGGCTTAAGCGATCCTACTGCCTCAGCCTCCCGAGTAGCTGGGACTACAGGCATGCGCCACCATGCCCGGCTAATTTTTTGTATATATATATTTTAGTTGTCCATATAATTTCTTTCTATTTTTAGTAGAGACGGGGTCTCACTCTTGCTCAGGCTGGTCTCGAACTCCTGACCTCGAGCGATCCACCCGCCTCGGCCTCCCAGAGTGCTAGGATTACAGGCGTGAGCCACCGCACCCGGCCTCCAAGGAACTTTTGAGGAAAGAGCCCTTTCTTATTTACTTCACTGAATTGATTCCTTATTCCTTCTGGTGGTTGCCTTGAATGTAGGAACCAAAAAGAAAAAAAAAAAATGCTGCCCTGATTTGGGAGAACACAGTCCCTTTGTATCATGTGAAGGCTGCCTGAATATCTGCCAGCCAAGCATATTTCTGTTTGCAAAGTTTAAATTCTAAAGGAACAAATTCTGAATCTTTAATGAGAAATAGTTATCAAAGAAATGGACTAAAACATGTAGTGTACACCAATGAAAGTTTCATGCTTTTGCATGTTTTTCTAGCCTAGTGTCAGTTGACTAGGTCCAGTCATTTAAATTAGATGCTTCCCAAATTACAGGGAATTTAAATAATCACAGTTTAGTGCTTACTGTTCATGTTAGTAAAAACAAAAAGTATCCCAGCTTACATTTCTTTTGAAAAACACACATTGAATATGTAATTTGTTCGAAGTATTTTTAAATAAGATGCTTTATTTTAAATAACCTCAGGAGATAACTGTTTATATCTTTGTTTTCAGATGAGGTGGCTGACACTTAAAGAGATTAAGTAGCCTGTATATAGTTACACATCTTGTAGTGGCAGAGCTGTATTTTTGAATCCAGGACTCTGAACTCTTAACTATAGTGACTTTTCAATTCCTTTTGATTCTATGCTAGTATTTAGGCAATTAAAACATAGATGTATTAATAAAATACTAGCTGAAGATATTTCTTTCCTCCTGCTAATCTCAAAATCTGGGCTTTTTAGGAAACTATCTGAGTTATCATGATTCTATAAGAAGTACCTGTGTGGTGGTTATTTTAATCATAAATTTTAAATTATCTTCAGTACATAATTTAATTGAGACTGTGTCTGGAGTTATAGCATACTTTGGCCCAGATCAAGTGCTTGAGAAAACATCCTCCTCTGCTAACACAAGCTTGGATGCTATGATTTCTGGTTTTCAATCTACCACTCCTTTTCCCTTTGTCTTTTATAAAATGGAGCATAATGCCTTAGTAATTACATGAAGACAAGTAAGGAAAAATATTTTTGAAAGCATAAATACAATGTTGAAAGACCATTTCACTCATTAAAAATGTCTAAATCTTATTTTAATGGATAAGGATTAAAGTGTCTCAATTGTTTTAATATATGATAAGGATTAGAAGTCCCACTAGTAATAGAGACAGGTAAAATAACAGGACCTACTTTGTGTTTGGTGAAACCTGTGAGAGGGTATTATCATCTGTATATTACTGTTTGGGGGACACGGGGAACAAAACTCACAAGGGCTAAGCAACTTGACTAAGGTAACATAGATAAGAAGTGCTAGATCTGGCCTTTTTGAGTCCGTTCCTGGTGTGCTTTGCAGCAGGCAGCATTGCTTTGCTCTCAGAAGGTAAACAACATTACAGCATAGGAAAGGCTTATGAAGGCAACTGAGGCTTCCTGGTACAATGTCTCACCATATGAAGACTATTTTCTGTAGCTGCTTTTGCCCACTTTCCTTAGCCCATTGTTTACATAATAACCATAGTGAGCTTTTATAAAAGTAGTGGCTCCCCTACTTGAACTTTTCCAGTAGCTTCACAGTGCACATGTGATACACACGTACCTAAAATCCTGCAATTCACAGTGCACATGTACTACACACATACATTAAATCCTGCGAGCCCTTGCAGATCTCTCCCTGCTTGTCTCTCAGAGCAAGGCAGTGGAACACGCAATCCAGGGCCTGCCATCCACACGGTGGCAATAGCACCTTCCAGTGCAATGTAGTGATTCCATCTCTGACTTCATTCTTCTATTCTTCCTCCCAAACACCAAACTCATTTCTGCTTAAACCCTTTTACTTGCCACAGGATCTTCCTGCAAATACCGTGCCCTTGCAGGAAGACCCTCTCTGGCTTTCCAATACAGAGTAAACTTCCTTCCCAGTAACTTTAACATCCTCCTGCCTCATGCTCTTTAAAGAGCTTCTGCCATCAGAGATCATCTTCATTTGTTTAATTCCTATTCCCTTCCTGATACATTCCATGACAGCAAAGACTTTTCTGAATTTGTTCATGACTGGATACCTGATTAGTAGAATAATACCAGCCAGTTATGCATTAAGTAAATGAATACCCCTGCTATTACTCATAAACTGCACTTATGCTTTGTCAAACTGGTCATAGCTATTGCTTTTTCATGGCTTCTACTGCCAAGTTTGGCTTTTGCCCCACTACCAATCTCAGGCTCTGCGTCCTACCTGCCAGTGGGAGGATCTGAATGTCGAAATCATCCTGTTAGGGTCTTGCGGTGCTTCCAGACAAGATTATCATAAACCCTCAGCCTCTCAGTCCAACTATCTTGGGGTTTAGTGTCTATACTTGCTTCAGTCAACTATAGCCATGTTCTCATAGTACAAACAGCATAATAAGTCTCTTAGGAGGCGCAGTGTAATTACACACGTATTGCAAAGTAGTTTTTACAGTGCAGGACTCGGCTTAAAAGTAGGACATAATTAAAACTTGGCCTTTACACAAGGATAGACAGATTAATGGAACAGGCTAAAAGCTTAGAAAGGGACCCAAGTAATATTTAATAATGTAGAAGTGACATTTCAGAGGGGAAGAAAAACAAATCATTGAATAAATGGTGCTTGTCCATTTAGTTAATTATTTGGAAAAGGTTATACCTTTTCCTCCCACAAAATTTCATGCAGACTAGTCACTTGAATATCAAAATGCAGGCATCAAAGATTATAGCATTGGTGGTAGCAATTTATTATCTAAGAGGAACAAGAGACAGAATATATGGCTGTGTCAGGTCCACACAGGACTTTAGAGTAAAAGCCATTTTAACATGTTAAGCATGATTTCAACAGTTGACAGTTTTGGCTTCTAACTGACCTTGCTCCTATATAAGATTACTTACTTATGCTTACTTTTAATGTTAATGTATTGACAGCTTAAGTGAAATATATATGGTAAGTTCATAGTTTATAAAATATGATAATATGGATGGAGATTTATTTGAGCCAAACACCACATCAGTACTTGGTCACACATCGTCTATTTCTATGCCTCTGCATTGGAGGATATTCGGTTGCGCAGATGCAGCTAAATTCAGTGCGACAATTTTTCAGTGTTGAATCTCTTCCTTCCTTGTCAGCTGAGTATGTACTTCTCAGGCAATTCTCTACACCCACTGAAACAGACAGGATCTGAGTGTGGCATCCTTTTCCACTTGAGCACAAAATTGTTTTGCCTTGTTGACTTCAGGACCACACATGTGCCGTTACTAAAATAAGAATGATATTCCTAGTGCTCCATACCTTGACAGAACATTAATGATATTAAGTTATATTGTATTAACTTAGGGCTTAAAAGACACAAATGGGGTTTTGTGTGATCTTGTCAGAGGCTGCAAAAGATCACAATAGTTTTGAAAGTGTCAAAATGTGTGTAAGTAAAAATGGATAAAAATTAATGCCAATATTTTGTATCCATAGAAATGAGAAAAGATTTCCCAAATGATCCACGATTCACAAATGGTTGTTTCAAAAGTTTGCTGTTAGTTCAGTTGCTTAGAACTGAGGATGTATTTGATCACCAGGAGGCTTCCATCTTAGAGAAACCCTCACAAACAAGCCCACTGTAGCTCACTTCTTGAGGCTGGCCAGCCATTCAGATTTTAGGGACAGGAGACCGAGCTCATTCGTTGTCCTACAGGAAGCCAGACCTGTGCTGCTATCTACCAAGCTAAAGTAGGTCAGCTTTTCCTACTGGCTGTCTCACCTCTCTGCTTCTGTGGAGCAGCCCAGGTTGGCCAATGCCAACTGGACTATTCTATCCTTCAAAGGCTTCCTGAACCCCAATTACTTGACTTTTCCCCACTAACACCCCTCACCTGTGTGTGTAGCTGATCTCACTTCTATCCTTAGTAGAGGTACAGTTGGCCCTTGAGCAACACGGGTTTGAACTGCGCGGGTCCACTTATAAGCGGACTTTTTTCAACTAAATGCGCAGGTGGAAAATACAGGATGCATAGCCTGGAAGCACAGAAGGCCGACTTAAGAGAGTTGGGCAGGGCAGACTGTGGGACTTGAGCATGCGCAGATTTTGGTATGCAATCTGCGGGGAGGGGTTCCTGAAGCCAATCCCTCCACCCCCAGCATACCGAGGGAGGACTATTTGCATTTCTAAGAGGGCTCCCGTATTGATATTCTATTAAGCTGATTATCTTGATAACAGCCTTAAAGCCAGTAAAGACAAGGACGCTGGTGATTTTTTCAAAAGGAGGGGTAACCATTTTTTAGATAGTTAGTAAATTATGGATTCCCATAAGATAATGGAAGTTTTTATGAAAGGTTGTTTAGATGCATCTAGATTGACCATCCCCTCCTCATTTTTACAAGAAGAAAAGATCAAGGACTTGCCAAAGAACACACATGATTATTGAAAGGAGAATTTCTTTCTTTTTTCCCTCCCACTATTCATGAGAGATTCAGAGAACATATAAAATTATGAAGCTAGATCAAGATCAAATAGCATATTTGTTGATTTTGAGTTTATTTTGGATGAGGGCAGGAAATGACAATTGGAATAGAAAATAAAGGGACTTTGAGACTGGACAAGTTTCAGAGACACATGTCTGGACTGATCATATATGGAAAAAATCTACCAGTCCTGGACCGATCCATCCATAAGTCTCTCCTTCTTTTCCCCACCAAGACGTTTGAGTTGATCAGAGCCAACTTGAGGATTCCAAACTTCAGTGGGACTTCAAGTTCTACTCTAAACTCACACTCTGTTGATTTAAACCAAATCTTCCCTCAGAAACCCACCAAGCTGGGGTGACCTCAGGGCTGGGCACATTGCCCAAGGTTGTTTCTGCGTCTGGATGAATCTCTTTTTTCACCATCTTCCCCTCCTTAATGTGAAGCCTTATATGCCCTGGGCTTACCATTGAACCAAACTGGTTTCATAAGGAATCTTTAAGACTACATTTTTTTTTTTTTTTTTTTTTGAGACAGGGTCTCGCTCTGTCACCAGGGCTAGAGTACAGTGGCATCATCATAGCTCACTGTACCCTCCTGGGCTCAAGCAGTTCTCCTATTTCGGCCTCCCAAGTATCTGGGACTACAGGCAAACTCCACACCTGGCTAATTTTTCCCTAATATTTTTGTAGAGATGGGGGTCTTGCTCTTGTTGAGGCTGGTCTCGAACTCCTGACCTCAAGTGATTCTCCCACCTCGGCCTCCCTGAGTGCTGGGATTACCAGGTGTGAGTCACCACGCCACCCTAAGTCTACACATTCTTGAATCAGTTTATGTCATGCTACTTGAATCCTAGTTGAGTACCTAACTTCATGGTAAAATCCTTAAGGATTTTAGACTTTTGGTCCTTAGCCATTTAAAAGGACTCTTTGTGTTGGATGGTGAGCTGAGGAATTCTAGGGTAGCTTAGGGTACTAACACCTGTTTTGTGTTTGTAGTCTCTGGCTGATGAACTTGCTCTCGTGGATGTTTTGGAAGACAAGCTTAAAGGAGAAATGATGGATCTGCAGCATGGGAGCTTATTTCTTCAGACATCTAAAATTGTGGCAGATAAAGGTAATTTTACTTCATACCCCAAGCAATCTAATATTGATTTTTTTAATGACAAAAAATACATATGGATTGCATCTTACAGCATAATAGGCTTATTTTTTAATTAGGAAAAGTTAAAGTTTTAAAACAATTATTTCAATAACTGTTAATAAAATGTTCAAGATCTAGTTTAGTGATTTCAAATTACTGAAAAATTCTTATCTCATTGTAAAATTTTTCCTTTTTTTCTCATTTTATCAAATTCTGATTTTTCTATTATAGTCTACTTTTCATTTCTAATATATTAATTTTACCTTCATTCATTAATGGGCAATCACTAAAAATGAGTTTGCTAGCCATAAATGGTAATTGATAAGTCACTAAGAGAAAGTAACAAATTGTGATTTATAGCATTGTTTGGTTTATTGTGCCATCTTTGTCCTATAGGCCAATTTTCTTTTATAAATTTCTAGAAACCTGCTTTCTAGCCATTCTTTTGAAATGTGCCCATAGGAAATTGACATTTTCACATTGGAAGTGTATGTAGAAAATGATCGTGTATTCCATGCTTCACACTGCCACACCTAGTTATCTTTATCCCTAAACCAGATGCTTTTTCTAAAATGGAAGTTTGGGTATATTCCTTTCCTTAAAGATTTCTTCTCCTTTTATACACCTTTGTCTATATTCTAAAGCCTCTAGCAGGGCCTACACAGATCTTCTCAATTTAGACACAACCTGCCTTTCCACACATCTCAATATCCTCCTCTCCTCCCTCGTTCTCTGTTATAAAATTAGTCTTCCTGTCCTGGGGAATACAGCGTTGGCAGTTTCTTCTTTTCTTCTGGATCCAACCATGCTTAAGGACAAACTCAAGTATTATTTCCATTAACTCTCTCCTACATACCTTCTCCACATTTGATAATGTAACATTTTAGGACATTATATCACAAGGGCTTTGTTTGTATCTGTTTGAGAACAGAAATATTTTAGACCCCAAATAATATTTGTACAAGGTAATTTGAGTGCCTTGAAGAAATTACATAATAGCTATTTATTGAATTAGTGACATTCCGGGTACTGTGTGAAGCATTTTGGAGGTATTTCTCATGTTAGTGCATCTTTACAACAACCCTATGAAGTATAGGTACTATAATTACCCCCATGTTATGAGAGAGGAACCTGACAATGTATTAACAATTGTCAAAAGTCACCTTGCAACACGGTTTAATTATATTAATTGTCCATAGCTATTGAGTCTCATGATCACATCAAATCGTAATGTCGGCGTATTTTGTAAAAGGACACACTTTCTTGAGGAAAAAAACAATTTTTTAGAGAAACTCAGCACTGCTAAAAAGCGAATAAGCCTTCTGAAAATATTGAGTATTAGCAATCTAAGTTCAGGTTCCAGCCAAAACAAACACTTCTGTGCCTTCTTTTCATTTACAGATAATTAACATTTTATAAGCTACATGAAATTTTTTTGTTATAGTTGGAAGTCTGCCTGTTAGACTCACTGTATTTCATTTTATTACTGACAAGCCATTGAATTTGTTAGCCAGAAACATAATTTAGTGTCATGTTTATTTCCTTCGTTCATTTTCTGAACCAATTTTATGTTTGGATTGCTTCAGTGTAGACCAAGGAAGAAAAAAGAAGCCACAGGAACATTGAATTTCAAACCCTGATAATCCAGAAAACATAATTCTTATATAAGTTCTAGAAGTTTATGTTTCGATGAAGAGTTGCACTAATGTACCTGTTTTGTCTCTCTTTCTTAGATTACTCTGTGACCGCCAATTCTAAGATTGTGGTGGTAACTGCAGGTGTCCGTCAGCAAGAGGGGGAGAGTCGTCTCAATCTGGTGCAGAGAAATGTTAATGTCTTCAAGTTCATTATTCCCCAGATCGTCAAGTACAGTCCTGATTGCATCATAATTGTGGTTTCCAACCCAGGTATTGTTGTACTTTAAGTCTCAATTCCATTAAGTTCACTGTTTTGGGAGTTTTGTTTTGGACTTAAAATCTGTGTCAGTATTCACTTACAAAAGCAATACATGTGTCTTCTGTTACTGGTCACAGCGGAATGGTGTTTGCAAAACAAATGTCCCAAATGTTCAAAAACGTGAGAAGAGTTTTGGCAATTTCATGTTTTTGCTTCATCTGGATTTGCTGTAGATACTAAAGGCTTTTAAAATTTTTTGTAAAGATTATCCTGGGATGCAGAATGCAACAATTGAATGAGGCTTCCATTTGTAAGAAACATTTCAATATATTTGATCTTCTGTTTCTGGAAAATCCTATTCTGAATTGAATCAGAATGAAGAGCTGAAGAAAGCCATTAACCAGTTCTGTTTTAAAGATAGAAATGGACTGTATTGATGGACCAATACAAGCTAACACCATATGTTGGGACTTAAAAACTGCTTTCCTTATTAAATTAACATCTGCAGAATAAATGTTAACTGACTAGAGAGTGCTACATTTTTAGACTGAACAGTTAAGATTCATTTTATATCACATTTCTTTTGTTTATAATTTGCCACTGAGCTCACCACATACTGGTGAGAATGGTAGATACATTGATGGAATAGGAAAACTGATTCTCTCTGATACTTGGCATACAGAAAGACTATGAATAAGAGCCAGGGAAATCTTAGTTTATTGAATATTGAGAGTTGGGAGCCAGCAAGGATACAGATTATTTCTTACTCTCTGCAAACCTAGATTGGGCTTCATTAAACAGTACGGTCTTATATATAAAACTTCTCATAAATATGTATATACAACAGGTAGGTGTAGAACAGGGATGACGAGTAGCTATGATATATTGTTGCTGCATGCTGTCCTTCAGGCAGACATGAGTAACCAATTATACCACTTTCTAGGTATAGCTTCACAGTCTGACTCTCCAGGGAGTCACTTCTACCCAATCAAAGTTGGCAAAGGGTAGAAGAGTTACTTAGTCCAAAGCGTCCTTAAAATATCTTAGCTAGTATGTATAGATGAGTGTGGAGGTGGAGACTGAAGGATTAACTTCCAGCTCGGCTCCTTACCTTCCTTGTGTGCACATTTATACACTTTTTGCAGCTTATTAGCCCATAAGTGCTGTGATCCTGTCTGGACTAATAAAAGTTTTACTTCTGCAGTTTCAAGGCTATGCCACACTGGAACAAAGGTTCTGTCATGGATGTTCTTTTATTAAATAGTAGCATATTTTAATATCGTGTATTATTACAATTGTTTACTGAATAATCTCATGTCCAGAAAATTTATAGTAGCATGCCTTGGTAATTTAGTAATCAAGAGATTTTTGGTTTGTGATGAGAGTCTTATCAATCATGGAATGTTAGAACTGGTAGAAACTTAAGTGACAGTCTCACCCCTAATTGACATAACAGTTGAAGTCAGTTTGGATTTACTTACATATCCTATTTCTAACATTTTTAGTGGACATTCTTACCTATGTTACCTGGAAACTAAGCGGATTACCCAAGCACCGTGTGATTGGAAGCGGGTGTAATCTGGATTCTGCTAGATTTCGCTATCTCATGGCTGAAAAACTTGGCATTCATCCCAGCAGCTGCCATGGATGGATTTTGGGAGAACATGGCGACTCAAGCGGTAAAAAAAAAAAAAAAAGAGAATATTTACTGTATACTGAAGATACTGGTTTTGCCATTCTGAATTGTTTTATTTTAAATATTATTTTTATAAATTTTGACATACCTCAGAAAAGTTGTGAAAACAGTAGTCAATTCTTGTATTCTACTATTGCTTTATTATTTACTCTTTCTCATCCATCTATCTTTACCCTCATCCATTAAGCATAATCAGCCATTTTACCCTTTTCTCCATAAGTCCTTTAGTGTGTATTTCCTAAAAACAAGGATTTTCTTTTTTGTAACCACAGTACACTTATGCAAATCAGGAAATGTAACATTGATACAATATTATCTAATCCAGAATCTATATTCAAATGTTACCAACTATCTCAATAATGTCCTCTAAAGCCTTTTTCTTGGAAGCCGTTCTAGGATTGCACATTACATACAGTTATATCTCCCTAGTCTCCTTCAGTCTGGAACAATTCCTCAGTCTGTCTTTGTTTCCCATGATCTTGACATTCTTCAAAAGTCAGGTGACTTATTTTGTAGAATGCCCATCGGTATAGGTGTGTCTGATTATTTCTTCAGGATTAGGTTGAGCTTATGTGCTTTTGGCACAAATACCACAGCAGTGAGACTATAACCTTCAAATGGTATCATATCCAAAGGCACCCAATGTCAGCGTGTCCCATGATTGGTGATGTTAACTGCATTTACTTAAAGTTGAGTTTGCTAGGTTAATCAACATGAAGTTACTGTTCTTCCTTTGTGATTAATAATAAGTAATTTGTAGGAAAATGCTTTGATATACTGACTAGGTAAATATCTGATTCCTCAATTTTTTGCCTGCTAAGTTTAACATCCATTAGTGATTCTTGGTTGAATAAATTGTTATCATGATAGTTGTCAAACATGATATCCATCATTTATATTTATTAGTTGTAGCCTACTCTAAGAGAGAGCTTTTTTCTTTTCCCCCTTTATTTATGCTTTCATTTATTTATACAACCCTTTCTTGTTTTCTGGCACACGAGGTTGTACCAGCCTCATCTTCATTTTTTTAGTGGTGAGTGGTAATTAGAAACCAAGATTTAGGTATATGTGAGCTCATGCCACTGGTGTATCTTTGCCTCTAGGCCCTTTCAGCTGACAGAGCTGTTGTATCCATTGTGTTTATTGAAGGGGGAATGAACTAACTCTTGTCTACTCTTCTACAATGTAAAATAAACCTTACTTTAAATGAAATCTTATTTTTAATGAACCATTAATCATAACTATCAATCATTTAAGTAGTAGGACACTATAAGGTCAAACTTAAATATTTTCTTTAGGAATTTAAATGGAAATAAAAATTATTGGACATAAATTAGTCATTATGAAACAGCAACATGTCTTTTTAGTGCTTTGTTTTGAGACAGCTAAAAACCATCTATTCTAAATGTTTTACCTTAATTTACTTTCTCATTAAAATTAATATTTATGTTCTAAAGAATTTTATATAAAACCATCTTTGAACAACTCTGATTCTATTTCATAAATCTAAACCGATTTTCTAAACCAAAATATATTGAATAGGTTCATGTTAAATAATTATAACAATACTAAAATAAAATAATCAAATAGTAAAACTAATCTAAAACATTTTAATATTTATTTTACCAAGTTCGTTTTTGCCCTATGTGCAAATGACTATTTTCTCCCTATAAGGCTAAGGTATAAATTTTCCTTTGAATTCAGTGAGAGTTTGAAATGTGATTTTAGTAAAGACTTTACCTTGGTGTTATGAGAATTTTTTCTTATAACTATTGTATAATTTATTTGTGTTTTCTTTTAATAGAATAATGCTGATTTTTTTTTTCCCCCTGATACATTGTACCATTTTATTTAAGAGTTGTTCACAGCCGAGGACTTGTCTGAATTTTTCTTTGTTCAAATTGTAATAGTTGTGTGTTTCCCTCTTGATCCCTCCAGAGCATGCAAAGTTTTTAGCCAGGCAACTCCCTGATTTAAAGCTCTGTTCTGTCATCTTAACAAGATATGTGACTGGCAAGTTCTTAACTTCTCTGAGCCTGTTTCCTCATCTATAAAATAAGGATAATTGTGCTACTTATGTTCTATATAAAAAATATTTAGTACAATATCTGGTGTACCTTAAAAGTTCAATAATTGTTAGTTATTATAATTATTGGTTTACCAGATTCATAGATGAGAAGTGATATTACACGTTCTAGTTAGTGAGAAACAAATTAAGACAAAATAGGTGACATGGCTTATTGAAGATCTTTAGCTAGTTAGTGGCGTAACTGCAACTAGAATCATGTGACTCCTGTCCAATGTTCTTTTCTCTCATGGCTGTTTTTCCCAAAACATCTGTTTTGTTTTGTTTTTTTTCTGTTTCCATATTGATTTATATTGTCTACATGAAATGAAGAAGAATTAAAGTGTGCTTACATAGGGCATGATTATGCAGATTTTATAGTTTTCATCAAAGATCATGGAAATGTCCAATTAGCCTGACTTGGCAGAGGTTGTAGACTAAAAGGAGATCTTATTTGGGCATGAGCAGTTGACGCTTCTTAGCTGTTTTAGTCATACTAGACTTTACCCCACACCTTTGCCCATATTTCCAGAGTCTATAATGTTCTCCAAAGGTCCCCAGAGAACATATAACTTAGGTTTCAAGGTCTAGTTCAAAGACCTGATTTTTTTATAAGTCTTTCTGACACTCTTCTACCTTACATTAAATAGACTCTTATTTTTATTGTGCTTTTATAATTATACTGTATTTAAGTATAAGTAATACTGTATTTGGGTCTCGTTCCAAGTTTTTTGTTTTTTATTTTTACTTTACTCTGGAAGAAAAGGTATATGTTAGAAAAACGGGCAGGAGCAAAATTAAAAATTCCTAAAACTAAAAGTTTAGGATAGTCACAAACTAGCATCCCTTGTGATTTCACCAACCTAGAGAGAGGCAAAGAATTTCATATTCTCTGTAACCAGGACACAGCATTTCTGTTTTGCAGCAACATTGCTGAAAGTTAAAAGGTCAGATGTGCTGCTATTTGAAGGCAAACGTCAACCTTCAGTTCTGAAGGAACTATATTGGAGTCACTTGTCATCGGAGCAGTTTCAGTTGGTATTCAGTCGCTTGCATCAAAGATGAAATCTGAACTAAGAAGAAAAGATTTTTAAAAATAGTGTATATCTAGAATGTTTGTTCCCCCCCCCCCCCCTTTTTTTTTTTTTACAGTGGCTGTGTGGAGTGGAGTGAATGTGGCAGGTGTTTCTCTCCAGGAATTGAATCCAGAAATGGGAACAGACAACGACAGTGAAAATTGGAAAGAAGTCCATAAGATGGTGGTTGAGAGGTAAGGGGGAGGAAATGAATTATTCATTCATTTAGATGAATAATTTCATCTAAAAGTAAAGGTAAAATTACAAACAATTACCAAGGCTGCCTGCTTAGATAAACTCTTAATGTAGTAATTATGCAGTTGTTATCTTTTGAAACTGGCAAGACAAATTTAACTGGTGAAACTTGCTATGCCAGTTGCCCCAGGGAAAGTAAATATCTTCTCTCTAGAGAAAGTACCTTGTAGAGGTAGCAGGAGCAAAGCAAGGAATCAACAAGGGAGAAGGGCCTTCAAATTGCCTCCTATCAACAAATAAGATTTATTTATCCAGAAAGGTAAACTTAGACACTATTCGTCTCACAATTGCCTAAAATAAATACTTGCTGACTGATTGCTAATTCTTTAAGCTGTTCTGTATTTACCTTTCCGCACTCTACTAAGATTCTCCACCTGTTTTTTTTTTATTTTTTTTATTGTTGTTGTTTTATTTTTTGAAGCTGTCTCTTGTTGCCAACCATGTCCTCTTTCTACGACCTTCATGCTCATCATAAAATAAGATGTCGTTTTGGACTAGACTATGGGGCTTGGATTCAAATCACGGCACTGACACTGTGGTCTTTGGGAAGCCATTTAACCTTTAAGATGAATCTCAGTTATTTTTTTCAAGAATTTTAATTGTATGTGGAGAAAAAGGACCTAAAAAAAATTGAAAGGGTCTTTAGAATTTTCAGTTAACGTAATCCCTTTATTTTACAAATGAGAAACTAGGGTTCACTCAGGTAATGGAATTTGCCCAGGGTCTTCTGGTTAGGGATAGATTGCATTAAATCCTAATTTTCTGATACTTGGCTAGAGTCACTTCTGCTACCTCTCAAGTACCAGTGCTTCTGTGGGTTTTGAGGTATACAATTTGCACTCAAAAAATTGCCAGATAAGATATTGTCATCACTTTTCTCTTATGTTAGTTGATTATAATATTTTAAGTGACAATGGGAAGTGGGACCCACAATTGAGATATATTTTGCCCTTTTATTTTCATTGTTTCATTAATATGCTGATTTCATTAATATGCTTGGAAAATTCATGTTCATGAATTAGTTACATTGGTTGGAAAATGTACATTTTGGCCATTGTGACTTTATAAATATTACTTATACGATAAGCTATTTAAATTTATCAAAACATTTATATAGTGCCTACTATGTCCTTACAGTTTTAAGCATTTTACACATATATTAACTCATTTATCACTCATAATAACAAATAACCATTGTTATCCCTATCTTCAAGATGAGAGCATTGAGGCAATAAAGGTTAAATAATCTGCCCAAGATTATAGTTAGTAAGAAACAGAGCAGAAGTTAAACCCAGAGAGTCTGGTTTCAAAAATTGTTGAGTCTGATTTCAATGATCTCTTTTATGATTTTTTTTTTCCCTTAGTGCCTATGAGGTTATCAAGCTAAAAGGATATACCAATTGGGCCATTGGATTAAGTGTAGCTGATCTTATTGAATCCATGCTAAAAAATCTATCCAGGATTCATCCGGTATCAACAATGGTGAAGGTAAGACAAACTACTGCAAACTACAATATTATTTCCAGCATTGTATTCTATAAATAGATTCATTTAAAGAAGGACCAGATACAGTCACAGTAAGTATATGATCAATTAAATAAGTATAATAGCATTTCATTTAAAGTTGGTGTACTGAAGTATAGATTGTCTTTCATGTAGTACTTGATACTTTAGCAAATTTAGTTTAATTCAAAAGCCATGGAGCAGTCATACAAAACAGTTAAGTAGAAATTCATTATTTTTTAAACAAAATTACTGCTGTATTAAAACACTATAAGGGCCGGGCGAGGTGGCTCATGCCTGTAATCCTAGCACTCTGGGAGGTTGAGGCAGGTGGATCGTTTGAGCTCAGGAGTTCGAGACCAGCGTGAGCAAGAGCGAGACTCCATCTCTACTAAAAATAGAAAGAAATTATATGAACAACTAAAAATATATATAGAAAAAATTAGCCGGGCATGGTGGCGCATGCCTGTAGCCTCAGCTACTCGGGAGGCTGAGGCAGGAGGATTGCTGGAGCCCAGGTGTTTGAGGTTGCTGTGAGCTAGGCTGATGCCACGGCACTCTAGCCCTGGGCACTTAAGTGAGATTCTGTCTCAAAAAAAAAAAAAAAACACTGTAAGACAACTAACTCATTTTCTACAATTGAATGTCATGGGTGGAAAGGTAAGGGGAGAATCCAGTAGATTAAAAGGAACTTGCAAAAGAGATTTGGGGGTAAAACATGTCAGGTGGTTTTTTTGTTTGTTTTTTTTGTTTGTTTTGTTTTTTTTAGAGAGAGAGAGAGTCTCACTCTATTGCCTGGGCTAGAGTGCCGTGGCATCAGCCTAGCTCACAGCAACCTCAAACTCCTGGGCTCCAGCCATCCTCCTGCCTCAGCCTCCTGAGTAGCTGGGACTACAGGCATGTGCCACCATGCCCAGCTAATTTTTCTATGTATATTTTTAGTTGTCCAGCTAATTTCTATTTTTTTTAGTAGAGATGGGGTCTCACTCTTGCTCAGGGTGGTCTCAAACTCCTGACCTCAAGCGATCCTCCTACCTCAGCCTCCCAGAGTGCTTAGGATTATAGGCATGAGTCACTGCACCCAGCCCATTACAAAAATTTTTGAAATTAAAAGTTTTAAAAATTATTTTAACCTTGTGTTCCAGTGTGGTTGAGGTCAAGGAAAAAAAGAAGAAATTATTTTAACTTGTTTGATGGTAATTAAATAATCTGATGAGTCATATAGTTAAATTGGCCCTGTGAATAAATTGCCCTAAAGTTTCTCTAAGCAGAGAAAGATACTAAATAAAATATAGTCAGTAAAGTTCAATAAAGTACTTGTTACTTTCTGAGAAATATCGAATTTTATCATAGTATATGTTTGCATCTTCTATTTATAAAACCTAATTCAAAATACACATTGAGGAAATATGAACCTCTAGGTGAAAAAGATTACATTAGAGAATGAGTTTGTGCTCAGCAAGTTTTCCTATCATTCTTTCTGTTCAAACATGGAAACTTTGATCATCCTTACTTACGGTTTCCTGGGTTAACCCCGTGCTTTTGTGCTCTGGCAGGGGATGTATGGCATCGAGAATGAAGTCTTCCTGAGCCTCCCGTGTATCCTCAACGCTCGGGGATTAACCAGTGTTATCAACCAGAAGCTAAAGGATGATGAGGTTGCTCAGCTCAAGAAAAGTGCAGATACACTGTGGGACATCCAGAAGGACCTGAAAGATCTGTGACTGCTGAGCTCTAGGCTGTAGAAATTCAAAAACTACAATGTGATGAACCCTGAGCCTTTAGTTTTCATCCATGTACATGGATCATAGTTTGCTTTTATCTTCCTGCATAAATGAATTTGGGCTCAACGAATCAAAGCCCATGCTTGATCTAATGCTGGCAATATGAGCCCTTGAACAAATAAAATTAACTCTATCATAGTGTGCTTCTATTTCTGGGATTTGTTCTTTAATGGTCTCTGAAAGATTTCAGTCAATCTTTCAAATAATTCTTCCCATACACCATAAATGTCTCTAAATTCCGACATCATTTACACTCCATTTTCGATACTTCTCCGTCCAGATAGCATAAAAATTTTTTGTTGCAGCATGTGTCACAATTTTGTTGTTGTCCTGAGACTATGGTTACCATTGTAAGGTTATAAGTGAAGAAGTTGTAATGGATGTCAATGTGTGTGACATTTACAGGGATGTCCATTTTAATTCTCTAAAAAGAACCCCTAAAACAGATTTGAAAATTAGAATTAACTTTGTTAGAGTTAGTTCTATATGATAGTGAAGGAAAACAACAGCTTGGGATGAATCATCCAGACCCAGGCTACTGGGAGGCAGCATAATGAGGGGATTCAGAGGAGGGCTTAAGGCAGACTGCCTTTAACAAAGTTCCCAATTTACATGTAATGTCTTTTTTTTTTTTTTTTTTTTTTTGCCTGCTCCTCCATGGGTTGGATACATGTAATATCTAAGGATCAGTTTCGCTAGTGTTAAAAGCATGGGTTTTGGTGTCACATAAACCTGGGTTTGAGGGCCAGCCCTATCATTAACTGTGATCTTGGGCAAGTTAACCACTCCTAAGTCTCATTTCCTCACCTATAGAACAGTGATAATAATGGTACCTCTTCATTATGGGTTGTATAAGTTAAATGAGAAAATTTGTATAAAACTCTTAACAAAAAGCTTGGTCATAATAGTATAGCAGCTAACACTTAAGCAGTGGTTACTGTTCCAAGTGCTTTACAGATATTAAATCATCCCAAGTATCATCCGGTAGCGTTTCCTAACATTGGCGCTATTCACCATTTGGATGATTCTGGGTAGTGGGGGACTGCACTGCTGGTTTGCAGGATGTTTAGCAGCATTCTACCGAATAAATGCCAGTCACACACCTGTCCCCAGTGTGTAACCAAAAATGTCTGCAGACATTACCAAATGTCCCCTGGGGGACTTTTGTAAATCACCCCTGATTGACAACCACTGCTCTAAAGTCCATTTTACAGACAAGGAAACTGAGGCATAAAGAAACAGAGGTCACAGCCACTAAATAGAGCTAGGATACAACCTAGACATTGTAGCTTCTATATCCCTACTATTAAGCACAGTGTACTATACTGCAGAAAATGTTACTTTTGTATCTTTTTGGAGTAATATTGAAATCCTTTCATTTAATGCTCCAGCATACTATGAGAATACTATTCCTGTGTTATAGAAAGAGACTAAAACAGTAATTTATTTCCTCTTCCACATCACATTTCTGAAATTATTCAATCTGTTGGTATGTTGATCATATCTAGATGTAAGTAGGAAGGTTATTTTAATTTAATTTATGCCTCTAGTTCACTACTTCAGTTTCTGTGTGAATGCTGAATTTACAATAAGCCGGTAGTTTCCAAGTTTGAATTTCCTGGACCAGTATAAAATTGTTTAAACTTTGTCTGGAATGGGGAATGGATACGAGTGGTGGGGGGAGGGTAAGGGCCTCAACGTAAGTTTGCCAGCTTTGTATTTTGCCAAGTAAAGACATGGAGGAAATATTACACATTTTCTAATCACCATACAAAAGAATGAGACCACAGTCTCAAATTTATCAGCTGTCCTGGACCATGAGCAGAAAGGCAAATCCCTTGGGATGTCAGAGCCTAGAGCTGGAAGAAGGCTGTGTCTTGGGTTTTCATGGAGCTGCTATATGAGCGATCGACTGCTTGCTTCCAAATTGCTTTTGCATTAGGAGGAAATAAACTCCTATCACTAGTATTGTGGGTATCTGTCTCAGCTAACCAATTAATTCCAAGTGACACTCTATAAAATTTTATTGGAACAATCAACTATAAGACAAAGTATCTGTTAGATAATTTTTTTATGTAATTAAAGAGGTACACATGAATGATAAATTGCAAAATAAGGTGCTATAAAATCAAGAAAAAACTTGAGTCCTCACATATTCAGTTGGAGTAATTTAGTTATTTTCTTATTCTCTGGGGAAACGGGAAATGGAACCGCTAACATTTCCAAGGAGTAAGAGCAGATATCCATGACTAGTCAATACATGGATTCAGGTATTAATAGCATGGGTCAATATCTAAAATTCAAGAACTATGTGCTTAGTGAGACTGACATCCTTTATCCATAAAGGTACCTTTATCTCATATGATTTTAGCATTGGAAGTGACATTCCCAAACTATTTTACAGAAGAGAAACTAAGACCCAAGTACTTTTGTTGTTCTATTGGGTAGCATTCTTTCAAAGCAAACCAAAAACAGGAGGGTGGAATTTATTGGTGCAATTAACTGAAATGTCTGGAAGTGGAGCTGACATTAAAGACTATTCAAGGACAAAAGAACATGTAATCAAAATTATGCAGCTGTTCTCCAGCTCTGTTTAACTCTTCTTTCCTCTGTGTATTTATTTAATTCTCAGGTTTAATGTGGTGGCAAATTGTCATCTCTCTTGTTCGGGTCTGATAGCAAACTGTACCCACTGCTTTCCTAGAAACTCCAGAAAATATCTCACTTCTTTCTATTATCTCTGACTAAATAAATGTATGTCTCTGAACCTGTCTCAATGGCCTGGGAGATGTGGTGCCTTCATTGATTGATGATTTGGTTTTTCTAGACCCAAATGAATTGAGAGTGGTGGAAGGGATGGGTCCAAGAAGAAATTTAAGGTATCATTTCCAGACATTGCGGGAAATAGATACTGGGTGATTTGGGGGGAAAAGGGGGATTTTAAAAAAGTCATCTTTTGTGGCTGAGCTGGAACCAGAATTGTGAAATTGTGACATCCAATCAGTAATCATTTTCTCTACCCATTTTACTGCCTGGAATTAGTGTCCCTCAACAGCTATGTAATAAATGCTTTCAATTATATTTGAGTTCAGTTTCATTGAATTTCTTTTTAAGGTTAATACAGGGCTTTTGAGGGAAGACCTCTACCTTTTTTATTCTAGCATCTGGTTCAACCTGATTCCTGTTATTATCAGAGCTCCCACATAGTAATGCTAGTCATTGCATTAGAAAACAGAGATGAATGGAAAGCAGGGATTCTTACCTAGTTTTGGAGCCAACAGGTCTATGTGAACAAAATTTAGCAGAGATTTATCAGAAGAAGCCATAACACATTAGTCAATAATCAAATGTTTATTGAGTGTCTGGTATAAGTAACTTCTAGTTGCTATGGTGGAAAAACAGCAGACACAGTCCATGTCTTCAGGGAAACAAAACATACGTATGTATGGTAACACAGCATTTATGTATTTAGTACAGTAGACAGAGCACAACACTTGTGCCCAAATGTTACACCTCCAGAGTCATAGCTCTTTTTTTCCAAATCTATTTGATCAGAGTGTCAGATTCTTTACTTTAAAATGTAGTAAATAAGGGTATTAAATGAGCTATATACAAAATGACATTATAAATTGTCAAGCCCTACACACATACATTATCATAAAAACAGTACAGTGGTAAAATCCCAAGGGCCATGACAGTGCTGAAAACTAAGTCTTTGTGGACTGAGAAACATTTCATGAGACAATTTAGAAAATGGAATTTCAATAAGTGGAAAGGATTATAAATAACCCAACTGCATGACTGTAGGAAAAAAAAATGTAGTATACATGCCTCACACCCTTAACCAGGACAAATCTAAATGGAGGAAGGATTTAAATACAGAAAGAAAAAAAGCCATATAAATTCTAAAAGAAAATATGGTACATTTCTTTCATTACCTTGAGGTTAGGAGAACCTTTCTGAGTCTCCAAATCTAGACTCATTATAGGAAAGACTGGTTGAATTCCACTACAGAAGAAAAACTTCTTACCTGAAAATACAACAAAAGCAAAGTCAAAAGACAATAACAAACTGGGGAAGAAATACCAGCTCATATCTCAGGTGACCCTCCCTACTGTATGAAGAATTCTTAGAAATTGATTTTTTAACTGTCATAGAAAAGATCCAAGGGATATAAATAGACATTTATTACACATAAAGCAAATTGGTATTAAATATGTGAAAAAAGTTTTTAAACTTGAAAAATCCTTAAGTGCATTCATAAGAAGTGCAAATTAAAAGCATATACTGATATGCCATTTTTCACCAAAGAAAATTAAAAAAAAATCCAAATGCTTAATAACATACTCTATTAGTTGTGGGGTAAAGAATTCATATATTTCTGGAAAGAGCATGAATTGGTGTAACCCTTACAGATGATAATTTTGCAATATTTATCAAAACGCAAAAATATATGCCTTTGACTCAGAAATTCCATTTTGGGTAATTAATCCTATATATTAGCACAAAAACAATATGATATATGTTCTACTTTAGTCAGGCTGCATTGTTTATAATCATAAAAAATAGTAAACAATTGAAATGTCTTTCTACAGCGGCCTGTCAAATTATATCTATTCATTCAATGGGATACTGTTTGTGTAAAATGTACAACAGAAACTATATGGCTGCAAAAATGACAATGGACCTTTGGAGCTAAGGGGCTGGTACTTGAGGGGAGGGGCATGTTGAGACCTAGTCAGATGAAAAGGAACACTTTAGGATACAATTTTAATACTTTGTGGCTTTGGGACCAGGTGAACATATTGTTTATTGAACTTTTTAATTAAAAAAAAGTTAGAAATTCCTTTCAAATTATAGCAAGGGCATTAAAATCTTCAGAAATTCTCATAGATTAATTTTGTGTCCTAATTTCTTTTTTCAGCCTCTTATACTATGCAAAAATAACAAAATTTTATTCTTTTATGAAGTGTCCTTTACAAACATTCTAAATGTTCTAGTGATGATCTTTTTTTTCAATGTTCTTGTCTAGATCCCAAAGTAAAGCAACCCAGGTTGCTAATCAGGTTATTAGATTGTAAGAGCTCTTTGCTGTTGTTTGTAGAAGTCAGAGTTCACAAAGATTTTTCAAGATCAAGTAATTTTCTCATTAGAAAGTTAGGCATTCTATTAAATGTTACACTATATAAGATATTTTCATGTATAACATGTAATAAGCATTAGTGATGATAAATAATTCTGTTTCCCTTTTCAAACTCTTGGAATAAGATGTTTCTCAATAAATACTCAGTTTCAGGATAATCTAGCATTGAGTCCAGCATTGAGACATATGTTTCTTTATTTCTAAGTTATTAGTTTGAAACTCATAGAAGTTAATAATGGAAGAATCATCATTCTTTTTCAATATCCTATATTAATTTAACTGTGCTCAGATAATAAAAGACAGACTTCACAATGTCAAAAACCAATAGATTTAACTGAGTGATATGGAGGAAAAATAAATTTTTGCATCCCAAAAGACAGATTTAATGAAATTTATTTTGAAACAAACAAGAAATTTCATTATTAGGGATTAGAGAAGAACAGATATGTAGGTGATGAGATTAATCTAGGATGAATCTGATTTGGGGTAAAAACAACTTTCCAAGAAACATAGAAAAACCTAGATGTAGAAGGGTTAAACAGTGTAGAAAATTTTTCTCCCTTGGGGAAAAAATATCGATCAGAAGGTGATGACAACTCACTTCCCAGGTTATCTCTTGTTTGTTCTACTGACGTGGTGTTTGGCTGCCTGCATCACAAAACACTGATGGTTGCTGGGCAGATCCTCTTAGTAGGGCAGTACTAGATGCTGCCTGGAAATACTGACTCCCACCTGATACCAGGCAGCTGTGCTTTCAAGTCATGCTGAAGCCTCCAACGGTCATTTCTAATCAGCCGCGTTATTCTAACAACAATGCACGGGATATTTTTAGCTGTGACAAAAATAACACACATAGATTAGCCAAGGGCTTTGCAAGGAGACATCGCCAGCTGCCCACTTAAAATTTAACAATTTATTATACTTTGTTTCTATCCCTAATATTAGTGTGCGGTTGGGGATGGGAGAGAAGGTTGCTGGCGCTAGTACAGCGCTTGGCACAACCAGGCTTTTTAATGAATGTAAGTTCTATTGCACATTAAGAGAACATATTTTGATATTAAAATGCCTATGGCAAACCTAAATATTATACTTAGGTAATACCTGTATAAATATGTAAAAAGATTTTTTTCTGTATGTCAATTTTGAATATGTTGCAAGCTCAATAATGTATTTATCTATCATAAAATAGATTTTAAATAAAATTAAATGACTTCTAAATACTTTGCTCAGCTGCTTCAACCTGTATACTAAATAGTAAGGTCATTTGCGTGTTTGTTTGTTTGTTTGTTTGTGTGTTTGTTTTTTTGGAGACAGTCTCACTCTGTTGCCCGGGCTAGAGTGCCATGGCATCAGCTTGGCTCACAGCAACCTCAAACTCCTGGGCTGGAGCAATCCTTCTGCCTCAGCCTCCCAAGTAGCTGGGACTACAGCATGAGCCACCATGCCCGGCTAATTTTTTCTATATATATTTTTAACTGTCTGACTAATTTCTTTCTATTTTTTTAGTAGAGACGGGGTCTCGCTCTTGCACAGGCTGGTCTCCAACTCCTGACTTTGAGTGATCCTCCTGCCTCAGCCTCCCAGAGTGCTAGGATTATAGGCGTGAGCCACCGCGCCCGGCCTCATTTGTGTTTTAATAATAAAAACATGTATTTGAACACCCAAAACTCTGTTAAAGATAAAAACAGAATCTACTGAGAAATTGATTTTATTTTAATTTGTGAACATTGAGAATGGAATAAGGGAAATGACACCCTGTTTTAAGTGGACTAATAGAAAACTTGGAGTACATTTAGAGGCATATTCATACTACCAGGAGTTTTAGGTGAGTGAGTATCCAGTTTTAACCTTCTTCTGGATATGTTTTATCCTTGTTTCTGTTATTTTTTTATCCCTACTTCAGAATTTTGCTATCTTCTCATTATTCTAAGGATAATTGTAAACAGTTTGAAATATCGAAAAGATGTAGACTGTGAGTAAATAAAACTACACAAAAAGCAGCAGCAAGCATAGCCCTTTTTATTGAGTGTTATGGTCCAAACACTGTGCTGGGGGTTGAGGCTCAAAGATGAAAACGACACAATTTCACCTTCATTGGGATTGGTATAGAGGAGAAACATATGTAAACACAGAAAACGATTATATAAGGAGGTGTGACAAATGTAGTCATAAACCTACACAGGGCATTAAAGGAGAATTGAGGAGAAGGATCTAGCATGAAACCTTTGGTCTAGGTGCCACCGGATTGAGTCATAGAAGATGAGAGAAGAGTGGGCCCCCGGCCAGGTAGAGAGTGAGTGACAGACAGACTGTTCCTGGGAGAGGAGACAATATCAGCCCAGGAAGTGCAGCAGCCCACAGCATGGTGTGGGGGCTTTGATGTCACTGGGGCATCCGGTTTTGGTTCTGAGGGTTAGATGATAAGGCTGGAGCAGGTGGCAGGGGCTACTTCCACAGAGGTTATTTGCTAGACAAAGTTGTGGTGGTGCAACACATGCAGGCACCTCAAAAGCTACAATATTGTGAATGCTGACAATATTAGATTACTTAAAGTTATGATTTTCCAGCTTATTAGATTTCTGAACAACATAGTTATAGTAGTAAACTCTTAAGATATTGATTGACATATATATTTTATTAGAAAACATAACCTCTTTCCTCCTCTTCCTCAATTCCCTAACCTGAGAATGGATTGCTATGATACTATTGTATATTAGGAGATGCTTGATTCAGGAAAGAAAGGCTTAAGTTCTAGAAGGAAGGGATTTTCTTGGAAAGGCAGAACCTTTGGTCCTGACAAGGTGTATTCAACCACCTTACATGCTAGGGGGTAGGTGAGGAAGCCTGGAGATGTCTCTGCATTGTCCTTTCCCTTCTTTTTTTCCTTCCCCAAATCCTTTCCAAATCTTCTATCTTTTACCTTATAAGAAACGTCCATTATTTATTCAACTGTGACATTACAACATTTTATTGATGTTTTCTTTTAGGTACCTAAATATGATGAATTCTGCCTATGCCTCCAGAAACAGATTTACTCACTCATGAATCTCGTCATTAATTTTGATTGAGTGCCTACTGTGTGCTGGGCAATGTGATAGCTGTCAGAGAAAGAGTGGAAGGCAAGGAGACATTAAGCACAATGGGGAAAGAGACATTTGTCAAATAATCATGCAACGAGGTACATGTAATTACACACTGTACTGAGTTTATGAGAGGAAAGTACAGGGTGCTAGCAAGAAACTTTAATAGGTGAACCTGCCCTATTTTGGGGAACCACAGAAGGCTTCCCTGTGGGAGGGTTATGTTTGATCTGAAGGTGAAAAAGTGAAAGAGCATTCAGAGCAGAATGCACAGCATGTGCAAAAGTTATGAGGCAGGAAGGATCGTGGTCTGTTCAAGAAACTGAAAGGAAGCCAATGTGGTTGAGGTTCAGAGGGAAAAGAAAGTGCAAGTAAAGAAGCTGCAGACACAAACAAGTACTGTTTTCTTCAAGATCTGGTAAGCCAGGTAAAAAGGTCTTAATCCTTAGCCAACAGAATGTAGGGTTTCTCTGAAGTACCCGGCGCCAGAGAAAGAAAGACGAGCAGAGTTGAAAGGGATAAGTAAAGAGGCTTTATTGGGGCGCTCCGGAGTGGGGGTAATGAGTCCCCAAGAGAGGGACCCGGGCGAGTCTCACAGTCCCACTAGTGGGACTAGAGAAGCCACCCAGTCCAGAAGTCTGAGTGGGTTTATATACGTTTTTAGGGATGAGGGATGGGAGCTTCTTTGGCCAGGAGATGTCGGCTGGAGGAGTGAGGAATTTCTTTGTCTCAGCTTTAGGGTGGGTATTCAGGAATAGGAGTGGCTTCTTTTTCATTAGGGAAGGGAGGGGTGCCTGCCACCAGCCTTACACCAAGTAGCTGAGACTACAGGCATGCACCACCATGCCCGGCTAATTTTTTTCTCTATATAATTTTAGTTGTCCAGATAATTTCTTTCTATTTTTTTTTAGTGGAGATGGGGTCTCACTCTTGCTCAGGCTGGTCGCAAACTCCTGAGCTCAAGCGATCCTCCTACCTTGGCCTCCCAGAGTGCCAGGATTACAGACAGGCGTGAGCCACCTCGGCCGGCCCAGACTCCTTTTTTTTTTAAACTTGTATTAAAAATCTATTTTCATATTGATTTTATTAAAAATGTAATGGGATTAAGGAGCATATATTGATGTCACAGAATGCAGCAAGGACCAAAGCAACACAAAGTTTGATTGCATTTAGCTTGATGATTTGCTTTCTCCAAAGGGAGACATCATCTCTCTGCCTTTTCTCTTCCCCCAAACCTCACTCTTTCACCTCTTTATTCACAGAGGCTATAGTTAACCTTTCCAAATCCCTTCATCTTGTATACTTAGCAAAAGAAGAGTTTAAAATAAAACCAGAGAAGAGGGCTCAGCAAACCAAAAGCTCTATTCCAAAACCAAGCTCCAGGTGTCTAGGTGAGACTCAGTCTATGCTGCTGCTAAATAACCTCAACAGTCAAAGTCAAAATTCTCTCTCATCACCTTTAATGTGATGGGTGGGCATTATCAGCTTAGATTGTCAGGTTAATTCAAAGATAATTACTTCCTTTATCTTTAGCCACTTCCTGATCAGCAACTCCAAATGTGCAAAGGAAATAAAATTAACTCAGAAGCATAAGATTCCTGTTTTTCTGGAAACCTGACTGTTAATGGGAGGGAAGTAGCTCCATGAAGACTGAGGTGACTGTGGTGACAGGAAAAGGACAGATTTACCCATCTCCACCTGACTGTTGCCATGAAGGTATGCACATGGGACCTAGAGTGGCCAGATTTGAAGTTTCTCTCTTTTGAGAAATGATTGCCCCTTTTGTGGCAGCACTGTGTATATACCAAGAAAACTCAGGGTACCATATTGTGGTGTTGGCCTTAAAAGTTGAACTTCCACGCAGTCTACCTTCCCATGCTGCACTCCCTCTTCCTGAGATCTCACAACTCCCGTGGATTCACTTACCGGCTGTGTCTCAGACCTCTTATCTGAGATTCCTTTTTTTTTTTTTTTAAGAGGAGGGGGAGGAGGAGGAGGGGGAGGAGGAAGAGGAGGAGCTATCTGAGATTCTGAGTAAAACAGAATATCTAACTTCCTGCTCAGCATCTGGCTGGTATCTCAATCTCACCACCTCGAAAACAGAAGTCATTATCTAGTCTCTCAAGCAAATCTACTCCCCCTCCACGACACGTATTTCTTACGTTGGTACATTGCATGACCATCTACTTAGTTGTGCCAACTAGACACCTGGACATTGACCATTCCCCACAACCAATCAACTCCACACCCTGTCAATAACTAGACATCTCTCACTATCCACTTCGCTCTAATCCCACTGCCATCACCCTGGTACAACTTGCTACCATGTCTTGCCTAGACAAATCGGAGTCATTCTGCTACTGGGTTCTAAAGGCAGCACATAAGGTGAAAATTCTGGTCAAAATGTGTGTGCCGACGGGGCGCGGTGGCTCAGGCCTGTAATCCTAGCACTCTGGGAGGCCGAGGCGGGAGGATCGCTCAAGGTCAGGAGTTCGAGATCAGCCTGAGCAAGAGTGAGACCCCATCTCTACTAAAAATAGAAAGAAATGATTTGGACAGCTAAAAATATATATAGAAAAAAATTAGCCGGGCATGGTGGCGCATGCCTGTAGTCCCAGCTACTTGGAAGGCTGAGGCAGAAGGATTGCTTGAACACAGGAGTTTGAGGTTGCTGTGAGCTAGGCTGACACCGTGGAATTCTAGCCAGGGCAAAAGAGTGAGACTTTGTCTCAAAAAAAAAAAAAAAAAAAAATGTGTGTACCAACCCTTGAGCACATCCCACCAGTGAGCTACCCAGACTCTGAGATGACACACTGTATAGAAAAGGCTCCTCCTCACTCTGGGGTATCCTCTCTCATCATTGAGTAGATTCTCCCAGGCTATTTAAAGTATTGTTTCTTGTTCTTCTCTTTGTCTAGCAGATGTAATTGAATTTTCAGGAGTCAGATGTTCACATAATGCACCTCAAAATACTACAAGTACATTACCTGAAATTTCATCTCTCCCTAATCCATTCTCAATTGTGCAGTGACAATGATCTTTGGAAAATGCAAGTCTTTAGAATGATTCACTGTTTGAAACATGGCACACCACAGAATCAGTTCTCTGAAGAACTTCTTTGAAAAATTCACTCTGCCCTGGTTCCAATTTTTTACTGGGCAGTTACAGAAGTATGTTTACTTTGGGATAATTCACTGGGCTTACAATTTCTGCACTTTACTATTTATGTGTTTCACTTCAACTTAAAAAAATTAAAACCGTATAAAAATAAAATAATGTAATCCTATCATGGCTTTTTCTTATTATTAGAATAAATTCAAAATTCTTAGCCCCTTCCCACTTCTCCAGATTCATTCCCACATCATATTCTACCTCAATGTCTCTGAATCTGATCTTTTAATCACACTGATCTTCTAATTCCTTGAATCTACCACATACTTTATGTCTATTAGTCTTGGCAGGCGCTAGTGCCTTTTCCTGGAACCCTCTTACATTCTTAGCTTTCCCCCTGTTTGTATATCAATTCAAATATTATTTTCTCCAGGAGGTCATTCTTAGCGTGCTAGATTGGGTGACCTCTATTGTTACATGCTCTCATAGCCCCTGTATTTCATTCAATACCCTCAAAGCCCTTTAAATACTTTGTTTAATACCTGCTTTTTCTGCTAGAATGTTAACTTCACAAAGGCAAGGATCATGATCGCAATACCTGACATATTGCTTTTTAATTCTCCATTTAAATTCAGTTTCCATAGTCACAACATCAACACATGCATTATAAAGTACAAACAGTGGACAGAAGAGAACATAAAAATAGAATTATATAGAGATGCCACATTGGAAAACAAGGGTACTCTCTTTAACCTTAAGAAGAAAAGACTGAATGCTAAGTAACTCACTGTGGTTGCTGCTTTTATAACATTGAGAAGAAAATAGAGATTATCTATGAAAGGGATAAAGTTTTCCATTCTAGAATTTGTGACTGATATGCAGGCTTCACAACCTCAGTCCCCAAATCTCTTCTAGTGTCCTTCTTAACAATCCATTTTCTGTATAGCAAACTCTCCTGCTTAAAACCTTCTTATGACTTTCTTTTACAACCAGGATAAAATCCAAGCTCTCGACCAGCTTCTCCATGATCTGTTCCCTGATTTCCTCTGACCTCTTTCCCTCCAGACTTCCCTTCATTCATGATGCTCTGGGCTCCAGCCACATTGGTCTTCTTTCCGTCTCTATAAAAGTTAAAGGCTTTGCAATAGCTTCTCCCAGATCTACCAGTGTTGGCACTCCCCCATCATTTATGTCTTATTTCAAGTATCTGCAGAAGGGTCTTTCTTGGCTTCCTCATAGAAACACCCATTTCTGTGCAATAACACTCTCTACCATTCTGGAGTTTTTCTTCTTCAGAAACTTAGCAACACCTGAAATATCATAACTTGTTTATTTGTTTACAAGATTAATGTCTTTATGTCCACATAAGGCAGAGAGTTGTTTACTGTTTATTAAAAATATCTTCAGTGACTAGAATAGTAGTACATACAAGATGCTTCATTAATATGTCACCTGAGTCATTCTGGATATGCAGGTGCGGGCTAATCAAGCCTTGGAAGTCCTGAAAACTTCAAAGAAGATTCCAAAATGTCAAAGCAACTGTGTGGTTCTCTAAATGTATCTAGTGACCCCTACTGGAATACTTACCAGGGGAACCAAATACAAGTCTTCATTTCTTCCGAATTGCCCTCTTTCCTCTTCATTGGATGATAAAATGTTAGTGTGAGCGTGAAATTCGGGATGAGGGACCTCTGAGAGTCTTTCTTCCACCTTAGAGAAACCCCATCACCCTTTCTGCCTGGATGACTGTTCTGCTCCCAGCTCAACAATTTGTGCTTTTAGCACAAATCTTAGAGGAGAGTGTTGGGGGTTATGGGAAGCAGAGAACTTTCTCCAATTCCCCTCCAAATCTGATTGCATACATGTCTGCCTATCTCTGTACATATGTCTGAAAGAAGGGAATTCATCCAGATAACATGGATGGGTGAAGATACATCCCATAGACATATTTCATACAGTTCCATTTATTTTACCTCTCTTGATTCAAGGAGCAATTTTGAAAATGGTATTTGTCACCAAAAAGCAAAGAAAGAACTGGCAAAAAGTATCTTCATGCTGAAAATAACAGGATTGAAAAAGTAAGTCGATGATGCGGGTCATTAGAAGACGACGACGTGTTGCTGAGATTGTGGGTACTGGCCACAAAACACGGGATGGGAACCAACGACCAGGAATTACAAAAACTCAAAACAACGAGAGAGGGAATGTGTGAAACAATCAAGAGGTGATATGATTAAACTTTAGAAAACTGTTTTACTTATCCTATGTATGATGTGCATGTATGCATACATGTTTACTGCAGAAAATTTGTAGAACACAAATAAACAAAAATATCACATAAATATTAAGATTAATCATAACTATTACCTCTTAAAGGAAACCATTGTAGGAGTTTTATGATGTAGCCTCAGTCTTTTGTTTATGTCTATTCCAGTCTTCTATTTATATATACGTCATGAACAGGAGTCTATATGTACCTTTTTACAAAATTGAGTCATACTATTTATTTTACTTATCTGCATTTAGTAAGCTATGAAAGATTTTCATTTACCTAAGGTCATTTTACTTGACAGTATTTTAGGTAATTAACATTTGAGCAGGTAATATATGCACATGGTACAATACTCAAAAAATTAAAGAAAAATCAGCCTCCTTTTTACCCCTTTTCTCTCCAGGGTAACCACTGCCATTGGAGAGACATTAACTAGACCACCATATGTGTTATAAATAAGGCTGCGAGTACTAAAGTGGTTGGCACCATACCTAGCACTACATTAAATCCTTTGTATAGATTATCTCATCCCATTTTAATAAGAAAACCTAAACTTAGTTAGAAATTAGCTCAAGGTTACATAGCTGATACGTGGCCAACTGGACTTGACCCCGTGGGTGCCTAATGCATAACCAAGCACTTGATGCCTGGCGTCTGTGATGGCCTGTGCAACACTGGGTAAACCAATTTCAAGGTTGCTGAGTCTGAACACTACAAACTGGAAGCTCTATCATCACCTTGTCATCCCATTCTCATGCCAGTCAACATGTCCTTCTGTTCGGTTTTATTGGAATTTGTATTTGCAGGACTCTCAAAGGTTATATCAACACAAGCAAATGATTTTATAAAGGAGATTGTCACTTTGAAAATTTGGCTCCTATCCTTACTATGTTAGTATTTGATTTTCTTTGATTAGCCATATAGTCTTTTTCTCACAACTCAGACAAATGGATAATAAACTAATAACTTAAATTTACTTTTAGATACAAAGATAAGAGTTGGATATGTCACAAAATTATGGAAGACATATTTATTTATTTATTTATTTATTTTTAGAGATAAGCTCTTGCTATGTTGCCCAGGCTGGCCTCAAACTCCTGGGCTCAAGTGATCCTCCTGCCTCAGCCTCCCAAGTAGCCAGGACTATAGGCTTCAGCCACCATGCCTGGCTTATATATTCAATCTACTTGATTCACATAGATTTATTAATATCACAAAATGATATATGTTTTTTTGCCTATCTTGAGTCATTAAAATAGGCTTAGGTCAGTAAGACCAACTATATAGAAAATGGTTAAAGACCTAACAAATGTCTTTAAAATAGTTTTTTTTTATGACAATTCTGACTTTAATCCTAACGTGAAGGATATTTTGTGTGAGCTTCAGCTAAATTTGTAAAGTAAGATGGTTCAAAATTAAGTATGCTTGTGAATGTCTTACGCCTTTTAGGAACAAAATAGAGTGTGTGTGTGGCACATACATACATGCATAGAAACACATGGAAAAACAAATATATGGCATTTATCTGCGATGGGATCCTGATGATATTTAATCAATAGAACCTAATTTCTTTTGTAATTTTCTTTCCATATTTGAACATTTTTACATCCATTGAATTATTCTTTATCAATTTGATGATATTTGAGGTAAATGTACAAACATGACTGAAATGAATTCCTACTACCCCTTTAAAATTATGGACTGATCATCATTGATCAATCAGAATCTCATTCCTTATATGCTATACCCAAAGACATACTGAGAGTTAGGCTTTTTCATAGGGAAAATTTTAATAAAAGTAATTAAGAAAAGGGGGATCAAGATGTATGCCTATCATCACAATTCAATTTGTAGGTAAAATAACTAGAAACTGTTTTTAAAAAAGCTCTAGAAATAAGAAGGAAAAGAAAGAAAAATACTTAGGAAATTGAAATAGATTGAGAGCATAGAAATGTGTCCAAATCAATTCTATGTATAATCCAAAGAGATCTGCAAAGTTTATGAGGGGAATTGCTAATATTGGATTATTTTGGAAATGATGAAATAAGTATTGGTGACTATGCATCCAGGAGTTTGGTCAAAAGGACAAGGGCTAAAAGGCTGAACTTGTGTCATGCTCAGCTTATTCCAGAAGGTGCCTGCCTACACCCTGAGCCACGGATTTCACTGCTGACTGCTCTGGTTGTTTGGGTAGATATTGATTGGGTAGATATTGTCCTCACCAGACCTGCCCAGAAAGACTGGAAAGAGGACCTGAGAATTCCTCCTTCAACCACAAATTCACTGGGAAGCACATAAGATTTCACTCTGCTAGTTTATCCCTACGAGAAGTTACCAAAGCCTGATAAGTTTTGCAACTCTGAGTGTACCTCTTCTGGGATTACAACTAATTAAAACAGGGATTCAAAGAAGTCTCTGAGGACAGGAAAAAGAATGCTCCGTGGCCGATCCCTGTCTGTGACATCCCTGGGTGGGCTTCCCCAGTGGGAAGTTGAAGAACTTCCCGTGGAGAATTTACTGCTCTTTGAAGTTGCTTGGGAAGTGACCAATAAAGGTTTGTATTGCTCCTCAGGTAGGCATTTGTCAGATTACTGAAGAATATAGATTAAGATTTCACAGATGACTTTGCTAGTGATTATGAAATTACCAGTCAGTGAGGAAAGCATTTAAATGAAATTTAAATTCAGCCTGCATTCAACCTTGCCAATTTCAACAGGCAGTGAAAACCGAATTGTGTATATGTTGAAGAAGGAGAAAGTTGCAAATATTAGTCAGTGTCAGGGAATGTACAATTAAATTAAGATTTCAAATCCATGTTATAACAAATAGAAATAGAAAGTTAACATTTATGTTTTTTATTTTATGATTTTTCTCAGCAAAAAAAGCATAATCAAGTGCTTTATTTTAGGAAGAACTGTCTGTGATCAAAAACAATTCGAAACATTAACTCTATGTACTGTTAGTGATGATATGAAATATTTAATAATGTTTCTAATAATTCAAGATTGGGTTGGAATTAAAGTTTTAATTTAGAAGCTGCTCAGGAGGCACAATATTGCACTCCTATTCAGAAGAATGAAAGTAATTTTTTCTTCAATGCTATGCACATGTAGAAATTATAAAATAAGAAAAGAAATCAAATTGATAAAATTAAACCAATTTCCTAATAATGCATAACCTCATTTGTGCTGGCTGGGAGAATGCAAGGTAGAGAATTGCAACTTAAACGACTTTAATAATAAAGGCATCTGTAAAATTGTATAAACAATTCCCTGTGGATTGATATTCTCTAGTTTAAAAGTGTCAAGACTGTTGAGGGAACATTAGGAAAGAAAAGTAATGGTTTTGAAGGCTGAGTTAGTTCATCAAGATCGTGAAGGATCAGGCCACATGATACTAGGTAAATGGCAGTGATAACCTGTGTAATTTAAAGGATCTGAGCTTATAACATGTGATGTGATATACTGCATGTTTATTTTATTTTATTTTTATTTTATTTTATTTTATTTTTCCTACTCAAGGCATAGAACAGCAATGCATGTTTATTTTTAATTTTATGTTTATTATTCTGTTTATCACAGTAATTTAAATGCTCTGAAATGATATTAATAACATGAATGTGATACATTACTTTTGGCTAATAAGGGCCAGCATAATCTCAAAATTGGGATTTTGCAAAATTGTAGCATCTGTTCTAGTTTTCACCTTCTTCTAATTGTTCAAAGCTCTCATGTGTATGTAGTCACAAAATTCAAAAAATCAAAATTGAAAATCAATCCTGCCTATGTAGAAGTGGACAGAACGCACGTAAGAGAAAAAAGCATAGTCTTCCTTTCTATAGTTCAGTGAGGAGGAGGCAAGGAGGACACAAACCCCCTTATAGAGACGTGAAATGTTTTATAAGCACCTGTTTCTAATGTCGTTTATCTAGTCACAAATTTTTCCAGTCCAGTTTTTATATATGGTCAAAGTTCCTGGGAACGGAGCCATCTCTACTACACATGAATCCCAGAGTGTGTCTTGAAATAAAGGTTTTCTGCACAGAGTAGGCAGGACCTCAAGGACATAGTTTATTGGTGGAACAAATTGGAGGGAACTCTTTAGCCCCAGGAATCAGTCCAGAAGACCTGCGCACAAGTTGCTGCCCTTGAGCAGAGCCCCTTCTTCCTTCTTTTCTCTCCATTTAACAAACACTAACGGAGCATTGTCTCCTGCGTGTTGGGAACGTGCTCATGAAACTAAGTTACCCCATGGATCTTATATCCCAGTGACATATATGCTGATCTCGGGCCTAGAACAGTGCCTGGCACATAGAAAATGTTTAATGGATTTTTTTTAAATGAAAAATGAATACATTTATTTTTCAACCCCTAAGCTGCCTTTGGTACTTATTTTCTATCATTTCCCCTTCCAGGGGAAGGGATTTTTCTTTTTCTTTTTTTTTTTTTTTGGTGGAGAGGGACCCACAATGTGATTTACCAAAGTTGACATCATCTTCAACGTATCTCTATTTTAATTTTTATCACAATCTGATTTTGTTAGAGATTTTTATATAGATGAACAATTATTGTGTTTACCCCCGACAATTCATTGCCATTATAGTTTCTTCAAATGTAATTACCTTGACCTTTTACTTCCCTGCAGTTCATAGCAGTGATATGAGGCATCTTGAATTCAACTCCTCCACTTCATGGAGGAAATGGATACATAGGGGCATCACTCGATCCAGCAAATGGCAGAGTTAGGACCAGGATTTAGTTCTCCAAGGCCAATTCTCTTTTTTACTACCACATATGAATTAAATATTAAAAACTCCATTGTCTAAGGAAATGTCCTGTAGATGAAAGAACCCAGAATTTGCAGTCAAAGGGCACGGATTTCTGAAACTTGAGGGGGAAAAAATCCCTTCAATTACTGGAATATCAGTTTCTTCATAAATAAAACAAATGTCATACTCTCCAGCCATCTTATAATGTTTTGTGACAAACAAGGAAATGTATTCATATCCAAGAAAACAAACAATGTTTTAGGAAGGAAAAAATCCCTCACTGCCAGCACTTTGCCCATGAACAATGGAAATGTGAAAAATATAACAAATAAGGAAGTCACAGTTAAATTTTTGGAGGTTAATTCTCAGACCTCAAAATAACCTTTCCCAGTTCTTAATATTAAGAAATTTAGTGCTTTTATTCATTCATCCATTTTATTATTCAATAAAGATTTATCAAGTGTTTATTAGGTGTCAGGCGCCAAGAGACTATGGAGATAGAGTTCAAGAATACAGATTCCCAATTTTCCAGAATTCACAATCTTGCAGGAAGATAGGCATCGAACAAGAAATACAGTCAAATGTGGTGGATGCGAGACTAAGAGAACAAAATGCTCTAAGACTAAACTGTGAATAGAGGGTGAGTAGAGGAGTGATTTCTAATGTAGTTAGAGGTTTGGGAAAAACCTCTCTCATGAAGAGACATTTGAGCTGACACCTAAAGGATGAATAACTGTTAGGTAAAGGTGAGAAAGAGGCAATACAGGAGAGAGATTGTTCTGTGTGAGGAAACTCTATATGCCAAGTTGCAGAAACGTGGTCTGTTCAAAGATCTGAAGGAAGCTCAGAGAGAGAAAAAGGGGAGTATGAGAGAAGATGGGCCAATTCTATAGGAGATAGATGGGGAAGCTTACTGGAGTTAATAAGCCTTAGGGAGTTTTAGCTCCAATCTGTGCACAGTGAGTGGGAAGCCACTGGAGCTCTGTATACGGTAGTGGGAAGCGCTGAGTACTCAGCTGTGTTTTTAACATATTGACTGCCACACTAGAAAAAATTTTTTTTCCCTTGGAGCCACGGTGTTTTATTACAAAAATAGAATAAAAACTTCAAAAACAAAAAGATCCTTTCTAATTTAATGAAAAATTTGTTATTTTTTATTTTCTGTGCATGGGTTACATGCAACTTGAAAAATAGTTCACGCCACTCCCAAGGTAAAGAGAGTTACATATGCATCATGAGGCCCGGGGCTCAAAACTAGCATGAGTTAGATACAATTCACATGGCAGTTAATGTGTTAAAAAAGCACTGTTACCAGTTGGGGGACACAATAGCAGGGAAGTAAGACTGTGGCATGGCCTGAGACAGAAAGCTTTGGCCAAATGTCGGAAACAAAATGTTTGCTTTCCCCTTTGCTACAGGTCTCGCCACAATCCTTTCTTCCACACAGGCTTGCCCAAAACATTGTTGATGATGGAGAAATTATCATGTTGAGGATATTTAGGATCATTAAAAAGGGTTTAATAAATATTGTCACAAATAATGAATGTTAATTGAAGAGATGCAAAGACTTCTGAAATTTAGTCCCTAAGTGAATGCTTCCCTCTTAAAATGGACTAGAAAGAATTTGTTTCAGCCTAAGCCAGAATATTACTGGACATAATACTTTTACCTGCTGGGTCACAGGATACAAGGGACACAGGGAAGAACTTAGAAAAACTACACTCCAAAGGGTTATGGAAGAGACTGATTAAAATCACAAGTCCACTGCTATGACGCAGGACTTCTAAAGGTGAGGACTTTGGTATAAGTGAACTTCAAGACGTTTATAAAGCTTCAGAAATTGTATCTGAAAACTGCTTGCACATGCATGCAGGTGTGTTTCCTGAGTGGACTGCTTTCATCAGCTTTCCAAAGGCCCCTGTGATGATGGAAGAACTGCTGCTCTAAAATTCACCAAGCCACTGGGTTCCTTTTTGTATCTAGAGATAAAAAAGCTATTTCCTCTAGCTACTGTTTTCCAAATGGCTTTTCTCTAGAGTGGAACAGAAAGGAATCCACCCTCCCCAAGACCTAATGATGTTTATCTTTTAGTGATCCTACTCATTTTCTTCCTCCTTCCTTCTCACCCACCACTTTTAAAGATCCATCAGTTTGTCGCTCCATACATTTACTTACTATCTTGCAGTCTACAGCCTGTGGGCTCTAGAATCAGACTGCCTGAGTTGGAATCCCAACTCCACCATCACCTGGGTGATGTTGGATCCATCACATAGTCTCTCTCTGCCTCAGTTTCCCCATCTATAATATAAAGATAATAATAGCATCTACCTGGAACGGTGTTGTGTGAAAATTAAAAGAAATACTGATCATACGTAAATCACTGAGAACAGTGTCCAGGATTTAATAAACTCTCTGCAGGTGTTAGCTTATTATTATTTGTTTATAAAATTCATTCATAAATGAAGGCATTGGATCACCCATTGTCATACCAGCTTTCACTTTGAGTGATTCCATGATTTCATTTGTAAACACAAAAGCAGAAAGAATTGGGGGAAAAAAGATATAGATCAGGGTTACTTCCATCATGGGAGACACAGCAATTCAGGTTTCTTTGCATGTTGTGGATGTGCAGCAGTTGTGTTGATGGTCCCCCAAGCCATGCCACATGAAACACACAATCTGTGTAAAATCCATGAAGCTGTGTAAGCTTCAAGACAAGCACTAGTCTCCTCACTTCCTCTTCATCCAGGCTGCCATGTCTAAGCCCCTCTTCTATAAAATATTAGGAGCTGCCCTCATAGGTATAATCAGGGTAGCTGTGCGTGTGGCCTTACTCAAAGTGTACCACTTCCTGCTGCCGAGACTGCAGCTGCTTTGATTTTGAACCATTGACCCAACAGAGTGCTGAGAACACAAATATTTGCTGACCATTGTCACAAGTAGCATTTAATCTCTTTGCTACCAGACCGGCTGCCTCATAGAATGATGTGCTCACTGTATAATGACGACCTCTGTTTATGTAATTGTGTCTTGGGGCAGGAAGGTCAGACTGGTAGCCTTGCCCACTGAAACAATCAGATGGCTTCCAAATTCTGTAACTTTTAAGCATTTAAAAAATAGTGAAGATCCTCCTATTTTTTTGTGCATATATGTGTACAAAAGAGAGAGAGAGAAATAGAGAGACAGAGAGAGAGAACCTTGTTTTGGCTGATGTCCATTCTATGCTTCTTTGAAATAGTGATTTTAGTAAAATTGGCAGTGTTTCCAGATGAGAACTTAGGTTTTTAACTACCTCATTGCTATATACCACAGTAGCTCATCTTTTCTTTCATATGAAAGGCCTGATACTTTGTCCTCACACTAAAGATAGCTCCCACGTTGTTCCAGGAAAATATAGATCAATAAATTACAAAGTACTTGTTTGAAAGAGAAGGTTAAGTTCAAATTCAATAACCTACACTGTGGCAAAACAATAATTCATTAATGATACTGAATGTACATTTTTAACGGAAGAATAAAACTGTATTTATTTGCAGATTTTTAAAAATATGTACATTGGTAAAGGTCTTTGGTTTATACTCCAAGTCTGAAAATAGGAATGACCCTGTCTATATGCCCCTACTCATACTCAAGCATGCTAAGAGATAACTCTAGGGCAAGTATGGCAAATAAACAGTAAAAATTGAGATAAACTGATTGGCATAAAAATATGAGGACGAAGAAAGGCTAAAATAGTGTTTGAGTATATGAGATAGCAGCAGGAGGACCTCCCCAAAGAAAACTACAGGGAGAGGTCCGTGGGCAACACAGACTTATTTACAATCACACCTCAACCAATATAATATGGATTTTTTATTAACACATAGTATTTGGGCATCTTTATGAGCTACATGTGATATTTTGTTACTTGCATAGAATGTGTAATGATCAAGTCAGGATATGGAGGGGATTCATCACCTTGAGTATTTATCATTTCTATGTGTTGGGAACATTTCAAGTCCTCTTTTCTTACTACTTTGAAATATGCAATATATTGTTGTTAACGCCAGTCACCAACTTTGCTGTCGAACATTAGAACTTATTCCTTCTATCTAACTGTCTGTTTGGACCATTACCAACTTCTCTTCATCTGCCCCCACACAACCCACACTCTCTTCTCTGTATCTACCATTCTACTCTCTACATCCACATGAGTGAAAACATGTGATGTGTGTCTTTCATTGCCTGGCTTATTTCACTTAACTTAATGACCTCCAGTTCCATCCATGTTACTCCAAATGACATGATTTCATTCTTTTTATTTTTTTTATGTATTTTTTTGAGACAGAGTCTCACTCTGTTGCCCGGGCTAGAGTGCCATGATGGCAGCCTAGCTCATAGTAACCACAAACTCCTGGGCTCAAGCAATCCTCCTGCCTCAGCCTCCTGAGTAGCTGGGTCTACAGGCATGTGCCACCAGGCCCAGCTAATTTTTTCTATTTTTAGTAGTGACAGGGTCTTGCTCTTGTTCAGGCTGGTCTCGAACTCCTGAGCTCAAGCAATCCTCCCGCCTCAGCCTCCCAGAGTACTAGGATTACAGGCATGAGCCACTGTGCCAGCCATGATTTCATTCTTCTTAATGGCCAAGTAATATTCAATCATGTATGTATACAACATTTTCTTTATCCACTTGTCTGTTGATAGACAGTTTGATTCCATATCTTGACTATTATGAATAATACTGCATTAAATAGAGGGATGCAGATATCCCTTTGCTCGGCTGATTTCTTTTTCTTTGGATAAGCACCCAGTAGTGGGATTGATGGATCATATGTTAGTTCTATTTTTCATTTTTTTGTGGAATCTCCATACTGTTTTTCATAATGGCTGTACTAATTTACATTCCGCTCAACAGTGTATAAGAGTTCCATCTTTTCTGCATGCTAGCCAGCATCTGTTATTTTGTTTTGTTTTTTTTTAATAATGACCATTCTAACTTTTATTTGCATTTCCCTGATGATTAATCATGTTGAACATTTTTTCATATACCTGTTGCCTGGGTGTATGTCTTCTTTTGAGAATTGTCTATTCACGTCCTTTGTCCACTTTTTAATGAGATTATTTGGGTTTTTTTGCTGTTGAGTTGTTTGAGTCTCTTGTATATTCTATATATTATTCCCTTGTCAGATGAATAGTGTGCAAATATTTTCTCCCACTCTACAAGTTGTCTCTTCACTCTGTTGATTGTTTTATTTGCTGTATAGAAGCATTTTAGTTTGATAGAGTCTCATTTGTCTATTTCTGTTTTTGTTATTTGTGCTTTCGAGGTCTTAGCCATAAAAATCTATGCCTAGACCAATGTCTTGAAGTGTTTCTCCTATGTTTCCATCTAGTAGTTTTATACTTTTGGGTCTTTAAGTCTTTAATCCATCTTGAGTTTATTTTTGTTTATGGAGAAAGATAGGGATCCAGTTTTATTCTTCGGCATATGGATATCCAGTTTTCCCAGCACCATTTATTGAAGAGAGTGTCCTTTCCCCAATATATGTTCTTGGCACCCTTGTCAAAAATCAGTTGGCTATAAATATGTGGATTTATTTCTGGATTCTCTGTTCTTTTTCATTGGTCTACATGTCTGTTTTTATACCAATACCATACTATTTTGGTTACTATAGCTTTGTATTAATAATATATTTTGAAGTCAGATAGTGTAATGCTTCCAGCTTTGTTCTGTTTACTCAGAATGGCTTTGACTCTTCTGGCTCTTTTCTCATTCAATATGAATTTTAGCATTGTTTTTCCTATTTCTGTGAAAAATGACATTGATATGTTGATAGAGATTGCATTAAGTCGGTAGATTGCTTTGGATAGTATGGGCATTTTAACAATATTAATTCTTCCAATTCATGAGCATGAGATGTCTTTTCCATTTGTTTGTGCCTTCTTCAGTTTCTTTCATCAGTGTTTTGTAGTTTTCCTTGTAGAGGTCTTTTACCTCCTTAGTTAAATTTATTCCTAAATATTTTATTTTTTGTAGCTATTGTAAATTAGATTTCCTTCTTAATTTCTTTCTCAACTAGTTCATCATGGTGTATTGAAATGCTACAGATTTTTATATGTTGATTTTGTATCCTGCAATATTTACTAGATTTAAGAATTTTTTGGTGGAGTCTTTAGGTTTTTCTAGATATGAGATCATGTCATCTGCAAAGATGGTCAATTTGACTTTCTCTTTTCCAGTTTAGAAGGCTTTTATTTCTTTCTCTTGCCTAAATGTTCTGGCTAGGACTTCCAGTACCGTGTTAAATAGGAGTGGTATAAGTGGGCATCCTTACCTTGTTTCAGTTCTTAGAGGAAAGGCTTTTAGCTTTTCACCATTCAATATGATGCTAGCTATAGGTTTGTCATATATGACATTTATTATTTAGATATATGTTGTTTCTATGCCTAGTTTATTGAGATTTTCTATCATGAAGGGATGTTGAATTTTATTAAATGCTTTTTTGCATCTATTGAGATGATCATGTGGTGTTTGTCCTTCATTCTGTTGATATGATGTATCATGCTTATTGATTTGCATATGTTGAATCATCCTTGCATCTCTGGAGTAAATCCTACTTGGTTCTGATGTATTATCTTTTTGATGTGCTGTTGGATTTGGTTTGCTAGTATTTTGTTGAGGAGTTTTGTGTCTATGTTCATCAAGGATATTAGCCTGTAATTTTGTTGTTGTGGTTGTTGCATCCTTGCCTGGTTTTGTTATCAGGGTAATGCTGGCCTCACAGATGAGTTAGAGAGAATTTCCTTCTCTTCAAATTTTGAAATAGTTTGAGGGGAAATAATGTTAGCTCTTCTCTCAAAGTTTGGTAGAATTTGACAGTGAAGCCATCTGGTCTTGGACGTTTGTTTGCTAGGAGATTTTTTATTATTGATTCACTTTTGCTACTTATAATTGGTCTTTTGGGTTTTCTATTTTTTCCTGATTCAATCTTGGTAGGTTGTATTTGTTCAGGGGTTTATCCATTTCTTCTTGTTTTTCCAGTTTTTTAGTGTATGGTTGTTCATAATAGTTTATGTTTTTAAAAAATATTTCTGTGGTGTCAGTTCAAATATTTTATTTTGTTGTTTCTGATTTTGTTTTTTTGAGTCTTCTCTCTTTTTTCTTTGTTAGTCTAACTAGAGGTTTATCAGTTTTATTTTTTCAAAAAAGCAATTTTTTTGAAGTCTCTATTTCATTTAGTTATGCTCTGGTCTTTATTTTTCTTTCCTTCTATTAATTTTGGGTTTGATTTGTTCTTGATTTTCTAGTTCTTCAAGGTGCATCATTAGATTGCTTATTTGAAATCTTTCTGCTTTTTTGATATCAGCATTTATTGCTATAAACTTCTCTCTTAGCATTGCTTTTACTGTATCCCATAGGATTTTGGTATGTTAAAAATCAACAAATGTTGATTTTCATTTGTTTCAAAATTTTTTTATTTCTTCCTTAATTTGTTCCTTGACCTAGTGGTCATTGAGGAGCATATTTTTTAATTTCAATATTTTCATAATGTTTTCAAAGTTTCTGTTGCTATTGATTTCTAGATTAATTCCACTGTGGTCCGAGAAGATACTTAATATGATTTCAATTTTTTTTTAATTTATTGAGACTTGCTTTGTGTCCCAATACATGATCTATCCTGGAAAATGTTCCATGTAGCTGTTGGATGAAATGTTTTGTAAATATCTGTTAGGTTCATTTGGTCTAAAGTGCAGTTTAAGTCTAATGTTTTCAGATGATCTATCTAATGTAGACATTGGGCATGTTGAAGTCCTCAACTATTATTATATTAGAGTCTATCTCTTTCTCTAGATCTAATAATATTTACTTTATATATCTAGATGCTCTGGTGTTGGGTGCATATATGTTTAGAATTGTTATATCCTCTTATTGAATCAATCCTTTTATTATTATATAATGACCTTCTTTGTCTCTTTGTACTGTTTTTGACTTAAAGGCAGTTTTATCTGCTATAAGTAGAGCTATTCTTGCTCATTTCTGGTTTCTGTTTGCATGGAATGTTTTCCTCTCCCTTTCTTGTCAGTCTATATGTGTCTTTATAAGTGAGATGATGACTTTCTTATGGGCAGCTTATAGTGGGTGATTTTTTTAATCCATTCAACCAGTCTATATCTTTTAAGTGGAAAGTTTAATTCATTTACATTGAAAATTATTATTGCAATTTGTTTCTCTACATTTATTTTTCTTCAACAAATAATTTTGATGTTTTATAAAATTTTCCAGAATTTAGGGAAAACATTTAAGTGAGGTTGATGTTGACATCAATTTGTATAGACTTAGATTCATTTTTGAATGATTAAGTGAATCACATCTATTCTGGTCTAGTCTAGAATCTTCTACATCTAAGTTTTGCATATCCTGCTCATGTGCTCTGTGCTGTCCTCATCACCTGTCATCTGACCTGTGATTTGATATCCTTATATCAGACTCTGCTCAAATGACAATTTAAACTTTCTTTTTTGTTAGTACAGTCAAAAAGTCTTTCCTTAATAAAGATGAAATTCTTAAGGACAATTAGTTTTATGTGGTCTCATGAAAATTGCCTGCATGTAATATTTACATTTTGGGAGTTGTATTAGCTCTTCTCTTTTAAAAATTAATGAATCCTGTTGGTATTATATAATTATTATATATATTATTGGTATTATATAATTATTATGTAATAGTATCAACATTTGTCTTTTGAGTCTCACTTCTCAAAAACCAAATTTCCAAAAAGTATATTTTGAATGGCTCAGACCTAAAGAAAAATTCACAGATGGCAATTCTACCTATGTTTGCGACTATTAATCAGATTTATTATTTAAAATTTAAATTACTAATATAAGAAATTTTAAGAGAGATAGTAGCTATCAAAACCTAAATCCTGATGAATTGGAATACCTTTTTAAAAACAGCAGTGAAAAGTGAGAAGAAACATTTTTTGCAATATATAAGTAATAAATTTGCCCTTTGCAATTGACTTGAAGATTGGTGCGAGAATCATATTAGTTCCAGGATTTCACATGGGACTTCTTGAGTCATGCTCTTGCCCATGGCTCATTGACAAAGTATTGCTCAAGAAATTGATTCAGACTACATTTATATTTTCATATGCCATTAATGCTTAGCTCTGGACCAGGGAATATCCTAAGTTATTGAAAATCTTCTTCCCCTTGCCCCTCTCTATTCCTTCCACCTGGTTACTGAGTTTTGAACCTATCCTGTCGGTTGCCTATTATCCTCCCCTTGCATACTCTGCTCCCAACTTAGGGCTTTGGCTCTAATTGTTACCCCTGCCTAAGAAATTTTTCCCTATGACATTTGTTTGCCTAATTTCTTCCTTTTATTTAATCACCTCCTTAAGTGACATTTTATTTGCTCCATTATCAACTTCTCAGCCAGGCCTAATTTTTATTTTTTTATTTTATATTGTTTTTTGAGACAGAGTCTCACTGTGTTCCCCGGGCTAGAGTACCATGGCATCAGCCTAGCTCACAGCAACCTCAAACTCCTGGGCTCAAGCGATCCTCCTGCCTCAGCCTCCCGAGTAGCTGAGACTACAGGCAGGCGCCACCATGCCTGGCTAATTTTATATACATATATATATATACATATATATATATATATATATATATATTTTAGTTGTCCAGCTAATTTCTTTCTATTTTCAGTAGAGATGCAGTCTTGCTCTTGTTCAGGCTGGTCTCGAACTCCTGAACACAAATATTCCACCCACCTCGGCCTCCCAGAGTGCTAGGATTACAAGCGTGAGCTACCATGCCCGGCCCAGGCCTAATTTTTAATACTGTTGCTACAACCTGCCTTTGTCTCCAAGCTAAATATTATTTTATACCCATTTAATAGATAAGCTAATTGAGCTTTACAACCATTAAGTGAGTCAACTAGTTCAATCTAAGTTGTTTCTAATTTTTTGCCATTATAATGCTTCAATAAACATCCTTATATACATACATTTTGGCACTCTTTTTATTTTTCCCCCAGGATAATTTGCTAGATATGGACTTGCTGGAACCAAAGGGTATACATATTTTCCAAGAGTATGCATATTTTCTGGGCTTTGTGTTTTAATAGTGGTAGCAGCAATGCCAGAGGGGGAAAATGAAACAATAACTCTAGGAATGGAGAAATACTGTATGAGTATGAAAAATTTGTATTTGTGTCATTGGATTTGACATCAGGGTTGGACCAAGCATCTTCCATCAAAATCTATAAGCTCTTCCCCCTTGAAAAAAGGTACCTCACTTGGTGCCTTAGAAGAGGAGTGCTCTTTAGCTTGGGAGACTTGCTCCTAATTGCAAGCCACAGCAGCTGTTACTTGGACATACCGTAGCTCCTTCTTGGACCACTGTAGAAGAGGCGAAAGGTGACTACTACTGCTGAGGGCATGAATCATTACAATGGCTGCTTGTCCTAACTGCAACATTTCAATGTGAATGAAGCTTTAAGCCAAGTACTGCTTTATTTTAAGCGTCTCTTCAGATTTCCTTGAAATGTTTGTACCTCTCTGCTGCTGCCAGCCTGCTGCTCTTTCACATGCACCCAGAAGGGGCTTTAGAATATGCCCAGAATTGAGCCAAATAGTAACCATTTGTTAGTGTCCCTTAAAAACATGTTAAATACTATTCTTTTAGAAAGTTGCATAACCCCTTGTGTTTCATAGATCTTAAATGGTGACTTAAAAATGAGAACTCTTTCTCATCCCTTCATCGTTTAAAATGAATTACTTACATGAACGATAACAGAATCTTTTTTCTTGTTAACAGTTGGAGGCATCTATACCGTGATTCAGACAAAGGCCAAAACCACAGCAGATGAATGGGGAGACAATTATTTTCTGATAGGTCCATACTTTGAGCATAATATGAAGACTCAGGTGGAGCAGTGCGAACCTGCAAACGATGCTGTCAAAAGAGCAGTGGAAACAATGAATAAGCATGGCTGCCAGGTAAAGGAACTGACTTAGCATTCACTCAGCAGCTCTCAGTAAACTGTCGCGAGAAAATAGACTGCAATTTACCTGAACTCACAGGAAAAGATCATCTACCTTCTTAGGGAAGAAGAGCAGGTTTGTGAGAAAGATGATGAACTTGATTTTAAATAGATTGCATTTGAGGCACCTTGTGAAAACCAAGGGGAAAGAACAGTTGGTTTGAAGCACAGCAGGCTATAGGGTAAACAGGCTTTTGAGGAAGTCATTTGTGCATAATTTATAGTTGAAGTCATTAGTGTTGATAACATTATTCAGTGGAAATTCATAGACCAAAAACAAAAGTTTTGAGCCAGAACTTGCGGAATGTCTGTATGTTAGAGTGTCTACATTAAAAGAAGCCAGAGATTGCAAATGTAGAAGCAAAGCCAGTGATGTAGAACCAAGGATGTCCAAGGTCTAATCCTCAGAACCTGTGAACATGTTACCTTATAAAGCAAAAAGGACTTTGTAGATGTGATTAACTTAAGCAGTCCCTTTTGAGATGGAGAGATAATCCTGAATTATCTGGGTGGGCCCAATGTAAGCACAAGGGTCCTCTTTGTTAGGTCCAGAGCCAAGAAGGAGACACAGGAAGCCTCAGGTTTAGCAAAATGCTGTTTATTTTGAACATCTGGATGCAAATGGTGGAGGCCAAGAAAAGCCTCCAACCCAGGAAGGGGAGAGTGGTGGGTTTTACAGAGGGTTTTTCTGTGGGAGGAGTTCACTGGGCCAGAACAGCCACTGTAATACATTCTTTCTCAAACAACCAGCTTCTAGGACCCCTGCCCCAGTCACATCCATCTGCAGCTCCTGCGTGGTCCTTATCAGGCGAGCTAGGGAGGGATAAACTTCGTCCTTATGGGGGAGAGGGGGAAGGAATGCAAGCTCCCATTTTGCATTCCATTCCTTTATCTCCCTGGGGTCTGGCAAAGGCTACTTGCCTGATACTCTTAGGAGGGAAGGAAGTAGAATTAGAATCAGAGAGGAGATGTGACAATGGAAGCAGAGGTTAGAGTGATGTGCTCTGAAGATGAAAGGAGGGGCCACAAGGAAGCAGGGGGCCTCAGGAAGGAGGAAAAGGCAAAAAAACTGATTCTCCCCACAGACTATAGGTGGAATGTGGCTCTGCTAACATGTTAATTTTGGCCTGTGAGGTCCATTTTGAACTATTGACTTCCAAATCTGTTAGATAATAAATCTATGTTGTTTTAAGACACGGGGTTTGTGGTTGTTTGTTACAGCCACCACAGGAATAGTGATGTCAAGTCAAGGGAGGAGAGAGTTTTAAGTATGAACAAGGAATGAAAGTCCACAAAGCATTGAACCAGTGTCAATTGGGTTGGGCAATATTCAGGTTGTTGGTAATATTGCTGAGTACAATTTCAAAGGAGAAGGGGAGGTTAAATTAGATTGCAGTAGGTTGAGGAATGAATGAGTGGTAAGAAAAAAGATACAGAAGTTGTGGCTATGAGATTTTTCTGTGAAGGGAAAGAGAATAAAGTACTGCAGAGTGATATGGTCTTGAGAATTGGTGTTTTATTAAATACGGGTGAGACCTTAGCATATTTATTTGCCCAAAGGAAATATCTAGCAGGCAGGGAGAAGTTGAAAGTTAAGAATGAATGGGTGATTGAAGAGAATAAAATCTCTGAGAATGGGGGAAGGAACACGATCCAAAGCAATATTGAAAGGATCATTCCTCACGCCTGTCTCTCAAACAGGAACTAAAGGATGCAGGCAAATACTAGAGATAAGTTACTAAAGAATTCAGGATGGTCTCACCCAATGTTTTTTGATGATCTTACTGAAGTAGGAGCTAAAGGTCATCTTATGAGGCTTAGGAGGCTAGTGTTGAAATAAGAGAATTTGAAGGAAGAAGTTCTGAAAAACTGTTAAAGGAATACATAAAAGAATTTGTGGATATCTTTGAGATGTAGTCGAGACTTTTCAGTGGCACAAATATATGTGACTGTGACTTTCTCAAGGAGCAATCCACGGCCTGAGTGGCAATGCAGGAAGTTGAGTAGATGGAAATCTAGCGTTACTTCTAGCATTCATGCAATGGGTCAAGGTGGCACAGTATTGAAGGTAATTGTGAGAGTGACTGAATTAATAGCTGAATCGATGGGCCGTTGTATTGAAATGGGTAGGAAAGGAAGCAAAGCTCGAAAGGAGGTGAGAATGCAGGAGAAAATGGCGGCTTCCGGGAACTAGTCTTAAAGGGGAAAGAGAAAGAATGCAGACACTGGGAGAAAGAGTGTGAGAGAAGTGGAAGTATAGAAGCTGTATTCAGGTAACAGAATGCCAAAGTGAAATCTCTTAGAGGAGGAACAATTTGGATTTTGATAAGGATCATGCAGCCATGATCTTGGTTGGCTGAAATCAGGTGGACATGAAGTTCTTCTAAGTCAATAAGGTCAAGTAACTATTAACAATACCAGGTTAATAGTGCAGGATAAAAAACATGGACTTTGAAGTTGCTTAGGATAAAGTCAGAAAGTAACCAAGTGATTAGTAGAACAAGGAAAGGTAATATAGGCAATATATTCGTATAACATACATTTCAAAGATATTTTTACACAGAAATAAGGAATAAGGCTTTGCAAATTTCAGTGGAATTTGAAAATAGTAACTTTCTTTCATACTCATTCCAGGAATATAGTTTCTGGGGGTGAATAAATGAGAAGCCCTCACCTGAGATATCTGTGTAGGCAATGGTGTCTAGGAGGTACATGCAAGGTTTAAGGAGCAGAATATGTCATTTGTAAGGGAACTTGAAGTCCCGAAAGTACCAGGAAAATATTTCCTAGAGAATGTTAGGACAGTGATAGAAAGGTGCGTGTTGTACTATTGGGATAAAAGTAAATGAGGTGTTACAAGAGGCTTGCATTTGAAGTTCTCGTGAAGGAAGGGAGATGAGAAACACAGTGGAACTGATTGGTCTTGAGATTCTACGTGGATTTCTGGTGTAAGGATGTTTCCATGTTGTAACCAAGAACTGACTGGAAGTCGAGACAAGCTAGTTTACGTTCTCTGAATAGTTTCAACACTTCTCTATGACCTTAGCTCACTGTATCGTATGGCACATATTAGGTGATCAGTAAATATTATATAATAATATATATTATTAATAATGTATAAATATATGAATTAATGACTTTCACAAAGAAAAAACTATTAAAAAGATGTTTGGGGCTGAAAGAGTGGCATGACAAACACTAAATTACAATGACACATAATGAGGGTCTTTTAAGGTTGGCCAAGGATCAGTCATGGGAGAAACATCACCACACATGCCTGAGTCCCATGGGAGAAGATGACAATTAAATTTGGCTTCCAAACTCTGCAAAATCCAGCCATGGGTGGAGTCATAGTGTCAATATGTAAACAATGTGAACACATTTGGTTTTCTAGAGAGGCCTAGATATGCCATGACAGAGGCTCTTATCCTCTGCGGAGTTCCAGAAAGGATTTAAAGTAGTTTGTTAGGCTGCATATCATGTAATAGGAGAGTAAACACAAACCAAAAATTAAGACCAAAGAACAAGTAGATTACTATAAAAATATAGAGAACAAAAGGGAAGTTAAACTTGGATATCCAAGTGACTATATATTAATACTTGCAATTGGAAAAAATTTGAGATAGCTAATGCACTGTAAGTTGCACAAGATAAAACATTTTAGGAATCTAAGTCAATTTGAGGAAGGTAATAGAATTAGACTTTGAGCTGCTAGATTAAAGAGATAATGTATCTTGGGCAACATGTTTAGTTAAGACCTCTGGCAGCAGCCAACATTTCTAGTCTTTTTATTTTTTATTTTTTTGATAGGAGTGGTGAGATAAATCATACACATTGTTTACAGAAACAGCTTCTTTTCTAGTAGGAAATATTGTAAGTCCTGTTGCATAAAGGAGATTAAGTGACACTGCAGAAATTATATCCAAAAACCCAGGTTGTTAAAGAGAGTGAACATTTCATGATCTGTCATAAACACATAGACTAGAGTTCAGCCCTACATCCATGAGCTCAAGGTCACAGGAGGGTTTGTGTGTGTGTGTGTGTGTGTGTGTGTGTTTGTGCGATCAAGTCCTGTTTATTTTAGAAGCATGAACAGTGGAGCTAGGAAAGAGTGATGAAAACAAGGCAGAAGTCTCCCTGACACACCAGATCCAACACAGGCTCTCACTGTGTGACTAAGGCCAACCCCAGAGACCTGATCAGCCTTTTCCCATGAAGAGAGCATGTGAAGACAACCTGGGCAGAGAATACAGAAGAACAGAGATTACATAATCTAGACATGTTGCTTTTAAATGACCAAATTTAATGAAGAGCAAGAATTTGGAGATTCTAGATGAATGGATTGGTGCCCATTCCAGCCTCGGGCTCAAAAAGCAGACACTATGTGCTATCACTACTATTTTCTATGTAGCTTTGAATTCTACATACACTTTATATCCTCCGAGCTCGATTACAGTTTCCTCTCTTGCAATACTTAGTATATGGCTGTGTGCTCTTTATATGACAGGTACATTTTGGAAGATGGCTGATTGAGGGGAGTCCTTACGTGGTGCTCTTTGACATAGGCTATTCGGCTTGGAACCTGGACAGGTGGAAGGGTGACCTCTGGGAAGCATGCAGTGTCGGCATTCCTTATCATGACCGAGAAGCCAATGACATGCTGATATTTGGATCTTTAACTGCCTGGTTCTTAAAAGAGGTACGGTTTACTGCACAGTGACACAACAGAGGAGCAGCACAACTGCACTTAGTGCACAGCAATGATCCCATGATCTTTGGATTAAGCAAATTTTTGAGATGATGCTATGATTGCTTGTCCTAATACATTTCAAAGGAATCTGAGGGCATGTTCCACATTCCTCATGCTAAAAACCGGCCTTTGGAACAGAGTAATAATGATGCTTATTACTAGTTACCTCATGTCAGATTTAAATGGAATGAGGCATATAAAACACCCAATTATATCACCTGCTACATAGATGATAATATATATGTAAGAAAAAAAGATTGTATATAATACATCATGTACTATGTAAGTTAATTCTAAAATCTGAAGTGTAGCAAACAGCTTGAAATAGTCTGTTTATGCATAAGTACTTGTGCAACTAAAGTGGCTTTTAGATATGTTTGTTATTTGCTAAGAGCTGAAGTGGTCTTGGCAGTTACTGAGGAGTTCTTTGTAGGGGAATAAGCCATAGATGTAAAAAAGCAAGAGCATTAGAAACCAGTCCTTGTAAAATGAGCCAAGTCTGCACTCTCTTAACTCCTCAAAGTCTGGCAGTCGGATTTCTTTGCATCCTTGCACTACCTCAAGATGATTATATATAGCCCCAAAACCAGGTGGTAAAAGAAGAGCTCCCCTATCACAGTGGGGGGTGTGGTCTAACGACAAATCACAGAACTGTATGTCGGGAGTGTGTTTCCCTTAACCAATCTCTCTTACTGATGAAATCATGTTCCACTCACCATAAAAAGCTGCCTTGAAGTGAAGGGGATGGTGGACAGGCAGCCCTATTGCTTTATTTTGGTGGTGACAGTATAGGACAAGAAGGGTGAGAGTGTCATCATACTTAGTGTATGCTTAGTGCGCAGAATCTGGCCTAATGGCAGATATGCAGTCTTTCTTTTGTCTGTCTTTCTTTTTTTCTTTCTTTCTTTTTTTTTTTTGAGACACTCTTGCTCTGTTGCCCTGGCTAGAGTGTTGTGGCGTCAGCCTAGCTCACAGCAACCTCAAACTCCTGGGCTCAAGCAATCCTCCTGCCTCAGCCTCCTGAGTAGCAGGGATTATAGGCATGTGCCACCATGCCCGGCTAATTTTTTCTATATATATTTTTAGCTGTCCATATAATTTCTTTCTATTTTTAGTAGAGACAGAGTCTTGCTCTTGCTCAGGCTGGTCTCAAACTCCTGAGCTCAAACCATCCACCGGCCTCTGGCTCCCAGAGTGCTAGGATTACAGGTGTGAGCCACCGCGCCAGGCCAGATATGCAGTCTTGCTGTACCACCAGCTGGTGGAACCAACTCTTCCTCTGCAAACTGCCTCCCTGAGTCACTGCCCCACAGCTGAGGCCAACCACCAAGCGATGTGTGTGCACGCGTGCCTGCACGCATGTGTGTCTGTGTGTTGTCATCCTATCTGTTACAGGGAAATAGAGGGGAGAGAAACAAGAAAGTGAGAGTCCCAATTTTCTCTGAAATAAAGCAGTTCCAAAAATAGAGATTTTCTTCAATTCAAAGGGTAAATACAGACATTGAAAAATCATCCAAGACTACCCTGCAAGCCCTGTTTCTGCTGCCACCTCTGTGCAGCTGTTAACAGCTGTGCGTGCTGCCGCTGGTCTGGACAACTGTTAACGGTTGTGAGGAACTTTTTGAAAATCAGGTACTTTGAAGTTCAAGGGACTTAGCCTAAGTCATTGTTTCCCAAAGAGTATTTTCTTGGAGGAGTATTTTCTTGGAGGAGTATTAGCAGAATCACCTGTAAACTTGTAAGATATGCACATTCTTACCCCCGGCTCAGAATATTAGATTATCTGGGGGGAGAACCCAGATATCAGTGTTTAACAAGCTTTCCAGCTGACTCTGACATACACTAAGTGTGATAACCGCTGTCCTAGGTTAACTCTCCAACTTCCCAATTCTCTGCCCAGCCTTCTTGAATTCAGGTGTTTTGCTACTCCCTCCTTTAAGGAAATGGACCACTTGTAAGGGGTGAGTGTGAACTTTAATTTTCTGTAAGAATAAAACAAGCTAACTTTAAGGAGAAGAGACTTGGGCCCCCCCTGGTTTAGAGTAGTGAAATTAGATCTGGGTTGTCAGTGTGTTATTAAGTTGCTATTTGATACTAAACATGTTATTAGCCTCATTCTCCCTAGTTCTATATTCTTAAAATGACAGGACAGTAAAAATTATTTTGGCATCAAAGAACAGAAAACGCAGATTAGACGGACTTAAAAGGTAGAGTCACTTATTTAAAAAGAAGCTTGTAAGTGGGTAGTCATAACTGATTCCACTGTTCAGTGATATCTTCAAAAATATTATTTTTGCTATTATTCATTCATCCATTAATGAGCATTTATTGAGTGATTGCTTGGCATTTATTTCATTTATTAGTATTAATATTATTTATTAGTGTTTATTTTTCTGTAAATACAAAAATGAATCTGATCCGTCACTGAGAGGACTGAGATATAAAAATACATAGGCTTTATGAACATACCACTGAATCCTATAAAAACATTGATCCTTGTTCATACTTAGACCCATTTCAACTGCAATAAAATTGACAGACACTATGTGGGCCACGATCACGATCAAGCTTCATTAACACTTTTCTCAATGGTTTTTTTTTGACGTAGGTGACGGATCACGCGGACGGGAAACACGTCGTCACCCAATTCCATGAATGGCAGGCCGGAACCGGCCTGATCCTCTCTCGAGCTCGGAAACTTCCTATTGCCACGATATTCACAACCCACGCCACACTACTCGGGAGGTATCTCTGTGCGGCAAATATTGATTTCTACAACCATCTCGACAAGGTGAACAGTCCTTCCTCCTCCCCTCTCACCCACCCTTCTTTCAGATCCCTGAAGCTGACAGGTTAAGTATCGATCTTTGCATTTCATCTGCCAACCAGGTGGCGGCAGTGCCCTTTTAGCTAGTCAATATTCATGACAGAGCTTCCCCTGGGGTGACAGACAGCTCATATGGTTTAACTTTGCTCGGATCGCAGTAGAGTATAGAGGTGAGAAGCCTGATTTCTGTCCTACTTTGGAGCAGTAGATCCGGAGAGGTGTGGTAGGAGTGAGACACTGGGGACATCGGAATGGGCTCTGGTTCTACCCTGCAGCTTGGGAAATGCTGTGAAGACCCTGGATCCACACACAGCTCTGAGTGGCCGGTAGAGAGAGGGACTCTAGGTGTACAAACTTGCACGCTGAGCCTTTCTTTCTGTATCCTCCAAGCGAACAATTGAATGGAAACCACATTATGAGGTCGATAGGTCGGATTTTTCCTCTAACTCTGCAATGCATAAATGGACTTTTCTGTTTGGACAGGAATCATCAAAAACAGGGATGTGGGTCTTGACCAAACAGTTTGCTCATTTTAGGAGACGACCTATTTCAAGACCCCCCCCCCAATCATTCAGTTTTGATTTCTTTCTCCTATTTCCTGTCAGTTAAATCAGATTAATAAAAGTAAGTCTTTTACATCATCATGCCAATAATATTAACAAAGCATTTGAGTACCATATTCAGGGGTTTTGCAGTTTTGGTATCTAGATTAACAATAAAATTGATTTAACATTTTAGGATTCACTTTCATCATCAGGAAAATTGGGAAGTTGAAAAATTGATTTCTGAAGACTTTCCAAGTTTAAAAAGTTCTAGGACTCTATGAAACAGAATTTGTTTGTGTGTACATAAGTAATATTCAGATACTGATCCTGGAAAGTTGCAGTACTATCTCTTCTATCTTTTATCTCTTGCACTTTGATGAGTGCAAGAAAGTTCTTTCTGAAAAACTTGAACATTTGCAGAACAATGAGTGATCCTAATGAGAGCTTCCCTATAAAAAGGTCAGCCTAACCTTTTACGGTCAAATTATAAACATTAAGTGTACATGTAAAATAAAGGCACCAAGGAATTCAAAGCTGGAAGGTCAGAGAAGTTTCCCGATGTTGTATGGTAATCGTAGACTAACAAGGGAAAACCAGTGATCTGTGATAAGCTCAAAAACCATGTTTCCTGGAGAGGAACAGACTGATTTCTGTCAAAGAGAAAATATTAGAATAGCATATGGAATAGTTCACTTCAGAATACTTAAGAATCTTTTATAGTAAGAATTAATTTAAAAACCAACTAATATACATTGGATACTCTTATTTGTTTTTAAGGAACAAATGCATTACATGTATAGTTACATATTATAACCTTATCCTTTTGGCAAAAGTTCTGTATTTGTATCATACCATCTTCAAATATGATTATGTATCTCCCTAGTTTACAGCCCCTCATGGGTTGATACATGTGAGCTTAGTCAGACCCCAGCACATCTTTCTAGTAAAATATTCTTCCCAGCAGAGTGACTAGTAGATAATATGTAGGAAAGAACTAGGTTTTGAGTCAAATTCATAATCATTTTTCACAACAGAAGTCCCCATAAGCACATTAAGTTTAGAATTTGGGCAATACATAAAAACACAAAGTTTTTAATGAGTTGCCCAATACATAAAATTTGTATTATACAAATGGGTAATACACAAATTTTTTATTGTTTTATTATTTTTATTTATTTTTAATTTTTATTCATTTTTTAAAAATATATAACATTTTTATTTTATGTGTTGAGCAATATAAAAAATTATTTTTTAATTATAAGCTGTGAAATGATTATTTGGATGCTAGAACCACAGCCTGTCCCATAGCTATTATGTGGACATTTTCTATGGCCTGGCCCTGGCGACAAGCCTCTGGTAACAGGATGCCCAGAGGTCTCCTGAGTCCCTCCTGTGGGGACCTGGGGGCTAATGAAGGATGATTTGGGGGCCTGACATGAGAGCTCAGCGTGCTCCAGGAAAGTGGGAGCAGAGACTGACCAGCAACTGTTAAGTGTCTTTTGTGCAGCAATTAAAGTTTTCCTCTGACCAAATTTTATATACACGAAACATTTTTAAAAGTTCAACATAAGGAATGACTCATAATTTAGTCTTTGATGCAGAACCCAGGATCGGTTTCAATAAGTTCTGATTCAGACAAATAAAAATAGGGCAAACATGAGAACAAGAATAAAAGAATTCAACGTTTGTAAAAAGTTGTAAAAGTAGAAAGATTAGAACTATTTTACTCAAATAATAATTGCTAACTGAAAACACTTTTTGTTAATAACCAATCCACAAGAACCCTGATGTTGGTTTACATTTTTAGTAAATTTCATTGGCTAGAATAGCATTTCAACCATTTTCAGCCAGCGTATGAATTTTCCAAGAAGCTCTACGATGTTGCCAAACTCATTCTTTTAAGTCCAGCCATTGGTTAATTACCCCCTTGATTATAATGGCTCAATAACTAAAGATTTTTTTTTAAGGCCTTTAGTTTTATTGCCCTCTTTTTTCTTAACAGCAAGAGAATTTCCTGGATGGGAAACTGAGGACAGTGTCATTTGGGATTAGAAAATGGGGAAGGAAACCATAGGCAATTATTTGATAGATTTTAACTTTTTCTTCAGACCAAGTTTTGAGCTCGTCAAGTTCAAGTATAGGGTTACCCTCCTCTGTTGCAAGACTGTGTTTTACAGGTTAGTATATACTTTACCTCATTCTTTTACTCAGAATTCTATAAAAAGTTATGAGATACATGACAATGCAAGAAAGTAAGACCCATCATCGAAAGAATCAGGTCCAGATATGTCCTAGACAATGGAATTACCAGACAGATATTTTAACATTTGATCTTAAGTATGTGGAAAGGCAGACAACATGTGAAACAGGGTTTCTGTAAAGCCACAAATGTGGCCATACAAACTGCAAGGCCTGAAAGATAAGGAGCCCCAGGGGACCAGGGAAAGGCAGAACCAGGCACATATACCTTCCTCACCCAGACCTCTCCTGGGCTTGCCAGGCTCTTGCCATCCTCCCCCTGTATTTTTATATACTCCAGTTTACTCACTTAGAAAACCTATCTTCCCAACTCTAAATGTCCAAATGTTAAATGCTATCTCATCTGTGAAATATCATTCTCAACAAGAACAACAACAAAATCATAATAACAGCTAAATTTGTTGAGCACTTTCCGTGTGCCAGGCACATTTCTAAACATTTGACGTGTGTTATCTCATTTGAAATTCACAAAAACTCAATGAGATGGAAAATATTTTATACTTATTGCCAGAGTTTTGTTTTTTTTTTTTAAACATAGGCTCTGTTTTTACCACACCTCTAAATGAAGCCTTTTGGAGTGGTTTTCCACTGTGTGCAGAACAAAGGCTAAATTCCCGGTCTCATCTTCAGGGACTTTGGTAATCTGGCCCTGTTACATCCTACCAGCCTCTGTCTCTGACATTCTACACCCAGTGCTACAGTCACATCAGATGTCCTGCTATTTTTTTTGCACAGGCCATAATACTTTATATACCTGTTCTTTAGGGAAACTAATTTTTCAGCTCAAAATAACTTTCCCCAAATTACACTTTCATGTCTTAGTCCAAATGCCATTTTTATTCATCCAGTCAATTTGGAGATACAAAGATGAATACATCATGGTCCTCACACTTGAAAATCTTACATTCTAGAGGTGATACTGACAATGTGAACACTTACTATATAGTATGAGATACTTTTCCCTATCCTCAGCCGGAGAGAATCAGTGCTGCTCTGATCCTATACCTTATCCAGGTACTCATTTCTGCCTGATTTTTACCTGTTTTCCCACTAATTTGTAAGCTCAGTAAAGTAACAGATACACATCATTACTCAACAAATGTTGGTTAAATGAGAGACTTGGTTGAATGAATCAGACAAGCCATACAGAGCTTTTAAGAAAATCTTTGCTAATCCAAGCATGCCATATAGAGCCCTGATTCAAACATTTTCAGAGAGATGATTGCAAATAATATGGTCATGAAAGAATGCCCCAGGAATTTCCTGTCCTATTCATTAGAATCATGTAATGAGTCTTTTTCTCTATATGATGCTATAGTTATTGGGAATGACTTCATAGAGCTGAAGTCTAAATGGTGTGAAAGCAGATAAGAGTACAAGGTTTGGAGTTAGACTCATCAGGGATCAGTTAAGGGTTCTGCTAAGATATTTAATCGGAATGCGATCTTGGACAAGTTCCTTGACCTCTACAATGTTTAATTTCTCTCTATATAAGATGTAGACAAAATATATGTCTTGGTGGTTTATGAGGATTAAATGTGCTATTATGTTTAGAGGAGTGCCTGACATAGTAGTGTTGAAGAGCTACTAATAATCTTTACTATAAAAAGCACCCTGCTGATATAATGCCAGAAACTCTATATGCTATTTTTTCTCGGACACTGCAAGTTTTATATGCAGCTATGTGAGACATAACATTTAGTGACTAAGTGAAATGGCAAAAGCTCACAACTATTGCCAATTATTTAAGTGATTTGGCTTTTTTTTTTAAGTTAAGAGGCCCAGAATGATAGATGATTACACAATCTAACACAATATCTAATTAGAATAATTATACACTCTTTGAAATTATAAAGTAAAAGGATTATATAGCCATGGGAAAGCATTTGTCTTTTCTATTTTTCTGGTTCCCTTTAGGTGAATTAAGGATGATAATAATTATCCTTATTTTCAATGTCAAGTGTAATGTCAGCTCTGTTTCATTGTTTGTGGGGAAAATATGATAAAGTCTTTGGGGAAGAGAATTAGCTCAATATTTATAAAATGTGGGGGATATGTAAAAGTATAATTAAAATGCCAAAAATTGAAGAATTCTATCTGATTAAAGCAAAATGGAAACATCGTTTACTTACGGGATTAAATAGCTGTTTAGAAGGAGAAATAAAGTAAGTAATGCCTTTTAAAGCATAAGTAGTTATGTATTTTGGCAATGAGTTTAATGAAAATTTTCATTACTTTTTTGTGATCATAAAATTTTACAAAGCCTTGAGGAAAGATAATTTGTGAAATGTGTGCTTTTGTTTTGCTTGTGTAGAAGAACAGCATAAGCAAATGTATGTTCGTTTGTTTTTAACAGTTTAACATAGACAAAGAGGCTGGGGACAGGCAGATTTACCACCGGTACTGCATGGAGCGGGCCGCTGTGCATTGTGCTCACGTGTTCACCACAGTTTCTGAAATAACAGCAATAGAGGCAGAACACATGCTGAAGAGAAAGCCTGGTAATTATTATCCCTGAATCTGTCACCTATCTTTCTGTGCCAAATGACATTAGAGTATGAGGATTTTGTATTCCTGGCATTAAAGTTGTAGCTAGAGAAGAATTGCATTCACTGTTTTCTCCCAGATCTTTACATATATTTTAATTCTCAATTTTGGTAGGTTTGCAGTGAAATCAACACTAAGCTACACCTGGAACATAGTAAGTGTTCAATCTGTGCTTGTTGAATAAATGAGATATGCTTGAAATGCCCTAGGTGTGAACTGCGTTGTCATGATGACTTGGTATGTGCAAGCAAGCTGAGTTGACTCTTCTCTTTTAAGAACATGAAAGCCGAGAAAGTGTCAGAAATTTGTGTGAGACTATCCCAGTCCTACATCTTGTAACATTGCCTTGTCTGTCCTGTTTGGTAGAAACTCGTTTTACCTCCCAGGCTGCCTTGCAAATTTTTCTGGGAACTATCCCTAAACCCAACCAGAGTTGGCAATGCAAAGCAGCATGCTCATAAAATATATCACCTGGCCACAGATGATTGGTCCAATGGTAGACACCTGGCGTAAGCTGGGCCAATCAAAATGCTCCCATTCAAATGAGTGTCTGTTTGCACACTCATATTATGGAATGTCAGCTTTGAAGCTTTTGGCAGCATCCGTTTTTCTATTCTGTTGCACTTGATGCAAAGAAAGTTAAACTACAGTGAAGTGCTGTAAGAGGCAGAAACAGACAGAGAACTTTTTACGAAGGTTCTCCACAGTGATTCAGACCACGTTTTAAAGTCATTCTTGAGACCCAGCTTAGTCTTTGCCATGAGACACTCCAGCATTCTATTAATAGCATCCTCATTATTATACTTAACCCAGTGTTAGTAGGTTTCTATTAGTTGCAACCAAATGGTGCTAAGTAATATATCCTTCCTGCTTAATTCTTCTGGTCTTGTCTCTGGTTGTCTTTCTTTCATATACCAGTTGAATGTCTAGAGGAGGTATTTTAAAGTGCTAGACTTATAAAAACAAAACAGAAAAAGAATCCAAGTAATCTGAATGACAGCTGCATTAAGATCGTATGGTATTCTTTTTTCTTTCCAAGGATTTTCTTGGATTCACTTAGATTGTTATTCTCATGCCATTTATAGGTGTTTACTCCATCAATATGCTCATTTCTTTCTTGGTTCTTCCTTTTCTCCTGTTGACAGTATCTTTTTCTGAGCTTACAAAAATGCTTTATTTTTTTCTGTTCTAAAATGAAAATTTCTCTTAAGGCTGTTACCCTGTCAAACATGTATACAATCTTTTTCCTGCTGCCAAGTATCTTGGAAAAATAAACCATAGTTGCTACCTCCACCTACTCAATAGTCCCTTGGACTTTGGCTTCCAACCTCCAACACTGGCCTGTAATTGCTTTTCCCCCAAATCACCAAATTCAGGGTTCTCTACTTTTTTTTGATGTTCCATGACATCCCCTAGCATTTAAAGGTGATGAACACCTCTATCTTTCCCTTACTTTTCATGACATGGCACATTCTGAGTTCTCTCCAATATGAATCTTCTCCAGTGCCTCTAATAGTTTTTCCACTTTTTGCTTTCTCCAAGATTATATGCTGGGTCCTGCTTTCTCTATATACTATTTTCTTAAATTTTTGTCTTCTTAGAGATATAGCTACAGAGTAGTGGTGGTCAAACTTCATGCCAAAAGTTTGTGCCAAAATGCCTGAACTCAGTATCGAAAATGATTTTGTGTTGAATATATGATACTAGCTATGTGACACTGTAAAAGTTACTTAAGTGCTCTGTGCCTTTTCTTCATAATGTGGATGATAATCCTATCTCTTATCTAGGATTGTTGCAATGATTTAAAGAGATAACACAATGGGAAAACTCAGGTCCGTGCCTGGTCCATTGTAAAGGAAATGTCAGCGATTATTATTTTGTATGGATCACTGACTAGATTTTCCCAAGTTCTTGCCTAGCTAGCTACCCACAAGCTAGCTTCACCTGAAGTTCTACCAAACTATAAACACTGCGGTCTAGTCCACTTCAGACCAGTGGTAGAGTCACGTGGTGGCTCTGATGGAAATTGTGAAATCTCTGAACATTTTGTGGTTCCAGAAGGTCAATGGACTTTTGGTAGATCATTAAACATACAAACTTTTCCAAGAGCATTTGGGGGGAAAAAAAGCATTATGTAGTATAACTATGACTTTGTATTCTCTAGTTCCTCATGGAGGTCTCCCCAGTTCATAGAATAACCACAGCTACAATGCTGAGGACACAGCTCCAGAGCAAGAGGCAAATGTTCGTTGGTCAAATGCCTGCATGCGACCAGATATTTTTTAAAGTATATACACACTAATTGTCAAAGACCCGTTTATTACTGTATTTTTATGATTTTACCATAAATTTGACTCAGAGTAATTTTTGATATTGAAAAGGTGATATTTGATTTAAAACATGGAGTGAAGGCAATATTATGAATCTATTTATTACAAATACACAGCTGAATACAGCATATACCATATATGTCATATGTGCCTTTTTTTCCTATTTGTCATTTGCCCTTTAATATAGTTACTAAGAGTTTTGCAATTATTGATTTTTGAGCCCATGCTAATATCTTAATATGAACTTTAGCTAGTACTATACTTGAGTCAATGTTTTTCCTTTGTGTTGGCATTGCCTAAGATCAGAAAGGTGGACAACAGTGACGTTGTCTTCTCGGGAATATCAGCAAGAGATTAGTAACCAATGTTGTTTCAGGGAGAGGAAAAATTGGGGGAACAGAAGTAGAAGGGAGACTTTTCAAGGTATATATTTTGAATTTTTGAAATTGAAATGATGTGAGTATATGACATGTGCAAACTAATTAATTCCATTATATAAACTAATTAATTAACTTTGCTAATTAATAAAATTAAATTTAGAGTAATACCAACTACAGAGTTGAACACCTCACAAATTGAAGATACTCTTACTAGTGTAGTAAACATTGAGAGAATAATTTTAGAAGCAATTCATAATGATTAAATTCTATATAAGTATTTTTATTCTAGAGACAAAGCTACAATTTAAATTATGTAACTCTGTAAGAGTGTCCATATAATTCCATATTTATCAACGATGCATTAAAACATGTTTTCAACCTTATTTCTTAAGTGGAGAGTAGTGAGCTAGAACCAGCTCATACTGGCTTGCAAGAACCAATTGTTAAACTTCAGGAAATGCATGAGTTGGTATTAAATACAACCATTATTAAAAATTGAATGATATAAATTTACAATTAAACAACTATATAAATATTCAAAAGATATCATTTCTTGATTATTTTACTGTATTTTACTATGATGTATATTCTTAGGTCATTTATACATATGTGTGTGTGTGTGTGTGTGTGTGTGTATTTCATATGTATGGTAGAAGTACTATAATGGTGTTACTGTACATCTCCTCCCAACTCTGCATTCACTTTGGTAGCTTGAAGTCAGTCATGGTGGGAGTATTTACACCATGGAAACAGGCAAATGCTATAAATAAAGTCTCTCTCTCCCTCTCTCTCACTCTGTCTTTCAGGGGGTGCTGTATGTGAAATTTTACTAGCATACCATTGCATTTAGGCCTGTATGTGTGAGATTATTCTGCACTATAAATATGGATATTAGAAGACCTCATTGACCAAAATATTTAGACTAATAAACCTAGATAATTAATTTCAGGGCACACATCTTTTACTCTTGATTGTGAAAAAATTTAGAAAATTCCAAAGGATTCAAGTCACAATCAACTGGTATCCACATACATCCTTATCTTTCTATTATACATCTTTTTGGATGATATAGCTGCATGACCCAGTGGATAAGGGTGGAGACTTCAGAGCCAGGCTGCCTTGGTTCTAAATCCAACCTCTGTTACTTTGTAGTTACTTGACCTTGGGCAAACATCTTAACTATCTGTAGGCCAGTTTCTTCATCTGTAAAATAAAGACAACAGAAAGAACTTACATTATAGAGTTTTTTGAAAATTAATATTTGTCAGATACAACAGGGTCTGGCACAAAGTAAGCCCTATATAAATGCTATAAAAAGATAAATACATTTTAAGAGTTAATTGTCACACTACCTAATCACACTACACAGTTCATCTAGGAATTATTCACATTATTTTTTTATTTTTATTTTATTTTTTTTAATTTTTATTTTTTTTGAGACAGAGTCTAGCTCTGTTGCCCAGGCTAGAGTGCCGTGGTGTCAGCCTAGCTCACAGCAACCTCAAACTCCTGGGCTCAAGCAATCCTCCTGCCTCGGCCTCACAAGTAGCTGGGACTACAGGCATGCGCCACTATGCCCGGCTAATTTTTTTCTATATATATTTTTAGTTGTCCATATAATTTCTTTCTATTTTTAGTAGAGATGGGGGCTCACTCTTGCTCACACTGGTCTCGAACTTCTGAGCTCAAAAGATCCACCCGCCTCAATCTCCCAGAGTGCTAGGATTGCAGGCGTGAGCCACTGCGCCCGACCAGAATTATTCCCATTAAAGCTTTCGCTGGAAACCCCAGCTACCTAAAATTGACTCTACTGTGGCAAGGTGTTTAAAAGAGTATAACAAATGGCCAATTACTTAGAAAAACTCATAAAAATCAGTAGTTTTTCTTTTCTTTTCTTTTCACAAGAAATTACCAAGAAGCCTCGGTTGATTTTGTGGAACCATTTCAAGAGAATAGTCAGTTAACTATAAAAAGCAGTCGGTTAACTTTAAAACTATAAACGTCAGTTCAGAATGATGTGACATGCTTATAATTCTAGTTTAAATCTCTACTACGAAAATCTCCATTGCCATGTGCTAAATTTATTGACATAGCTTCTTTTTCTTGCTTTTGTTTTTATTACTACTACATGTGATAGTCTATATATTCAAGTCAGTAGGTGCTTTTCATCACGTGCTCTGAGTAGTGACTCTTTCTTGTCACAGACCAATATTCAGAAAAGCAAGAAAGCCTTCCTGCCTCAGCAACAAAATTTTCTGGGAAGAATGAATCAGTTGTATTAGAAATAAGAAATAGAAATTAGAAATATGTGGTCGCCTTTCCAATTTTCCAAATGCACAGATTTCCCACACACTTGTGGAAAACAAGATCGCAGGGAGCAGACACAGCAAATGAGGAGAGACTACGTGAATTCTGCTTCTACTTATCAGCTGTGTGTTCATGGACAGGTTCCTTAACAACTCTGTGCCTCAGTTTCCACCTCTGAAAATGCAGATAAGAGCACCTACTCCATTACCTTCTATTTGGTTGTTGCAAGGATTAAATGAATTACATTGCAAAGCCATTAGAGCAGTAGCTGGTGCACAATGAGCAATCAGTAAATGAAAACTATAATTATTATTATTATTGATATTGGTTAAACTGTTTCATTGTACCAGTCACTCATTGTTATTTTGGTCAAGTCCTCTGTTTTCCTAATTCAACCAAATGACTGGATTCTGAAGTTTTATGAATTTTAAATTCTATGGTAGCCAGAAACTAGAAATGTTAATAGACATCTAACTTTATAAATTTAAAAAATACTTTTTTCTATAATGGTGCCCTTTCTCAAAGAAAGTTTTCATGATGATTTTGTTTTGCTTTTCTAGATGTAGTTACTCCAAATGGCTTGAGTGTTAAAAAATTTTCAGCAGTGCATGAGTTTCAAAATCTACATGCCATGTACAAAGCCAGGATCCAAGATTTTGTTCGAGGTCATTTCTATGGGTATGTTTTTCTATATATATATATTTTTTTTTTTTTAAATTAGCATGTGATTTTAGGGATCTTTGGTTAAGAGAAACTGGATTGCTAAAGTAAATGTTTATCTTTTCCAGCCCCCTTCTTTATTTTAACAAAATTCACGTGTACATTTTGTTGCTGTTGCTTTACTTCATTTGCCACTGTTTTGTTTTGTTTTAGTCATCTCGACTTTGATCTTGAAAAGACTTTGTTCCTTTTCATTGCTGGAAGGTATGAGTTTTCAAACAAAGGAGCTGACATCTTCCTAGAATCTTTATCCAGGCTAAATTTCCTGCTGAGGGTAAGAAAGCTCTAGAACATGACACAGTGCTCTTGTATGGAGGACTTGCTTCTGTGGGAAGTGAAGCACTTTCTGGAGTAGTTTTCAAGAGATTATATAATGTTGAAGAATTAAAATGATAACCTTATTTTAAAAATGGCTTTGGCCTTTCAATTTACATGTTGGAGTTGTCATATTGTTTACTTGTGTATTTGTCTATGTTGTCAAAAGTATGTTTTTAAGAGACCCTCAAACTTATCCCATTATATGTGCTATGTCATTATAATATCCCTTTTCCCCCATGTGAGTTTGTGATATTGAAAAATAAATGAGGAAATAGGCAAATGGAGAGCAAAATATCACTTTTTTAAAAAAGGCCAATGAAGATGTAGCTTGGGTGTATGACAATAGGTGCCCTCATACTGAACCCTGGTGTTACACTTAGCCATCTAATCACAGGCAGCTCTGGCCATTGCCATCCTCCCCCAGCTGAATCCGGCCTTCACAGTAACATGTGCCACGTGGCTGGCAGCCAAACAGGACAGCTCTAACTCTACAGAACGGGGCAGACACATACAAACTTAGTTCCCCCAACCCCCCAGCCATACCTCCTCCCTGAAATTGAGAGTCTCAAACTGTTAAACTAGGAGATGTCCCACCAAATGAAAACATGAAGGGGAGAAAAGGAGGCTCTTTTCCAACAATGTGGAGTCATTTTTTGCTCAGGAAGGTGGGGCTGAAAATAAGTTCCCAACTAAGCCAGCAATAAAACGTGTGCCAATAGAAGCAATAATAGCAAATGGTACCATGTCATAGCTATTGATTGAAGTTACTGGTTTATATTCTAATCTCATTACATAAAAATGTTGAATAATAAATAGCAAGAAAATATTCATAGGAGACGAGTGTAGAATTACAACCTTACTGAGATACTGAGACAATCTAAACTTTCTCAAGCTCTGTACTACTCTCCAGTCAAATTTTTATCATGGACATAGATTTATCCTTACCTTAGAGCAGACATTGTACCAAGTATGCTAAAATATTTACTAAAACCACATTAACAAGGAAGCAGTACATTAATAAAAACCCAAGCCTGCAAATTAGAACTGAAGGCCAAAAAGATTATTCTGGAATAGTCTTATTTCATATTTCAATAGATATATGTATCCATTCAACAAGCTTTATAAATGGATTCATGACTACATCAAATATATATCATGTTTAGGGACACTACTAATAAATTTATTTGTACAATTATTAAGCATTCACTTTATTTTTAGATGTGAAAAAAAAACCTATTGCTATCATACTAGACATCAAAGATAACCATACTTGGAAACGTTAAAAGAAGGCATTCTCTTTTCATACAGTACATTTATTCTTTGATAGCACATTGGCTATTACAGGGGTGAGTTTCCCATTCTATGACTTACGTAGATTTCCTCAATGGACTGTCAGGCCCCAGAGTGCAAAAGCCACATACTAGATGGTAAAGTGCCCCACACTCAGGAAATAGTCTATCATTTACAGAACACATGAACATTCATCTATTCATGGATTTAAGTGAGTTTATGCTTTCACCTCCACAGCTGATTAATGTCATTTCTTTCTGAGAGATGCTAGGCCAGTGGTATTTGTGGGAAGAGGAAAAGAAAACATAGATTTTAGAGTAAAAAACCAGCAGTTTATATCCCAGCTTTGCCACTAACTTGTTACAGGAGCTTAGACAAAATATTTACCCTCTCATGCTTCTCTTCATATTGATAAAATGAGGAGAGTGATATCTGCCATACACAATTATTATGGACTAGATTAAAGTATGTATTTAAAACACCCCAGCACAGAGCTTGCTACCCCAAAAGTGCTCAGTATATGCTTGTTCCTTTACTTTAGGGCTAAAAGCCAAACTGCAACATCATAAGAATCAAGACATTTAACAGAAAAATGTAAACAATCTATTTGTGCAAATCAGTGTGAAAAAGCTAAAGAAGAAATGAAAAAGAACAAACCAAAACTAAATCTTCATTACATTTCCAATGTGAAATTTTAAAGAACTAGTTTTGCCCTTGTTATGGTAGCTCTCATTTAAGTTATTTTTTAACCACAGAGAAGCACAGTGATTTCAATAGCAATTGTTATATATTTTAGATCTATGGTCCCCAAGCCCCAGGCCACAGCCTGATACCAGTCTGTGGCCTGTTAGGAACCGGGCTGGGCATCAACATCTGAGCTCTACTTCCCGCCACCCCACCATCCCCAATGGTCCATGGAAAAACTGCCACGAAAGTAGGAATCAGGGACACACAGCAGAAGTGAGCAGTAGGCCAGCAAGCTAAGCTTTATCTACATTTCTAGCCGCGCCCCCATAGCTCACATCAGCGCCTAAGCTCCTCCTACCCCCCCACCCCCAACCCCTTCATCCCGTGAAACCAGTCCCTGGTGCCAAAAACGTTGGGGACTGCTGTTTTAGATAACCCATGCCATGAAAATATTTTATGTCTGAAGTTTTAAACTGTTAATTGACAAATGTTTATTGAAAGCCAGATCTAGATTAAAATTGCTGAAAAAGTCTCAGGAAGGTGAATATAATTTCTCTGTGAACCATAAATAGATTTTTTTTTTCCAGAATAGGATGGGGGTACAAACGTTTTGGTTACATGATTTGCTTTTGTGCAGTTTGAGTTAAAGTTACATGTGTGCCCATGACCACCAAGACAACATACATTGTACCCATTAGGTGTAGATTTACCCCCCTCCCACCTGCTTGGTTTCCGTTGAGTTTTACTACCATATGTGCACATGGGTGTTGATCAATGAGTTTCAATTTAATAGTGAGCATATGTGGTATTTGTTTTTCCATTCTTGCAATACTTAACTTAGAAGAATGGTCTCCAGTTCCATCCGGGTTGTTACAAAAGCTATTAGTTCACCACGTTTTTTATGGCTGAGTAGTATTCTGTAGTATACATATACCACATTTTATTAATCCCTCATATGTTGATGGGCACTTGGGTTAATTCCACATCTTTGCAATTGTGAATTATGCTGCAATAAACATTTGAGTGCAAGTGTCTTTTTGATAAAATGATTTTTTTTTTCCTTTGGGTAAATACCCAGTAGTGGGATTGCTGGATCAAATGGTAGGTCTACTTTTAGTTCTTGGAGGTATCTCCATACTATTTTCCATAGAGGTTAATCTAGTGATATTTAAAAACACTACTTTTCAAAGTTTAAGGTCCATCTGTTACATTTTTTAAATTTTTGATAGCTGACTCTGTTGTGTTTTCTAATCCCTCATCAGATGCATAGAAGTGATGTCACAGTGGTGGTGTTTTTCATTATGCCTGCCAAGACAAATAATTTCAATGTGGAAACCCTGAAAGGACAGGCAGTGCGAAAACAGCTATGGTAATCTCCCATCCTATGAATGTTCTCAAGCAATAAGCGTAAAGGGATTTTTTTTTTTTAAGTGCACGATCTCTGATGTATCTCCTTGAACTTTGTTTTTTCTTTAAGATTATTATAGCACAAATACTGCTTGGCTCTCTACTCATTGTGCTACCAGTTAGATTATGTAATGCCTATAACATTATAGATGTTATACAAACTTTGAGATGAGCTACCCAGGAAGGAGCAAGCCTCTGCAGAAAGTTTTCAAGATAGGTCAAAAATTTTTTTAACTTTTTATTGTGGAAACTTAAAAACTTATGTCAAAGTAAAGAGATTGGTACAATGACCCTTTGCGTACTCGTAGCCAATATTCAACAATTATTAACTAATTCCCATCTTGTTATAGCTATACCTCTGTCTACTCCCCCTCCCTGTTCTCTACCCTACTCTGATTATCATCAAGAAAATAATTTTAAGCTTGTTGGGCTGGTCAGAGTGTTCTATTAAAAGCTCTGGAGATTTTAACTTAAGCTGAATTAGCAAATAGTAAAATAGCAGAAGAAGCTATAAAAAAGAGACCTATAATTTCAAAGAATGTTGACAAAACACCAGCATTGCCCTGACAAATAAAGATTAAAAATTTGTGATACTGTTTAAATTGTAAATCTTTCCATTCCAAACAGGGACATTGCACACTCTGTGAAGGAAAAGTTTGGAAAAAAACTCTATGATGCATTATTAAGGTAGGTGCTTGGAATACTTAACACTTCAAAGATCTAAGTCTTCACTATTCAAACTTAACAACTTAGACATTATAATGTACTTATTTTGTTCCAAATATAAAGGAATTACTAGCCTTTGAAGACGTGTTGTATCATGGGAGTGGTATTTTATCGTTCATTTGACAAAACTTGTAAACAGCTGGTAGAAATGAGAACACACTTATATTTGTAGGCAGTTTCTAATTCAGTGGGGAGCTCATTAAGGGTTAATATGTCAATCTGAAGCTGAGGGAGATTTCATGAGACTATTTCAAAATATATATTGACTTAATATATGAATATTAAATATAATGTATTTATATATTAAATCTGTATTAACATGTTTACTTTATTAAAACATTAAAATAAATAAAATATTAATATATAATTTATGTCTGATGATTAGGAAGCATTGAATTAGTGCCAGCTGTTTTTGTTTTTATTATTAACATTGTTTCCCCCACAGAGGAGAAATTCCTGACATGAACAATATTTTAGATCGGGACGACCTAACAATTATGAAAAGAGCCATCTTTTCAACACAGGTAATAAGAAAAAAAGTGCCCACTATTTCCCCTCATTATTCAAATCAATCTACTTCAATATTTTAATTTATTGGAGTGTGCTAATTGGGAACATTTTTAGATCTGATAGCTAGAAAAGACATTCTCACGTAGTCACTTAAATTACGATTTTGTATGTTTTTTCATGGGTGGTTTTAAGGGCTCCTTTTTAAAATCTCACGAAATGTCTTTCCACTCACAAAATTCTTTTGAAAGCAGTACATCCAATTGAAAAACTGTGTATAGTGTAATAACAACAAAAAAGTCCTAAATATTTCCAAAATTACAGAATTTGAATTACAGCAGAGAAAATATGAATGTTTGTCAGTCAAGTAATATTATTGCAAACAAAGGTAAAACACATATGTTAGGCATGCAACAAAACTCTTGTTTTAACAAGGAGATATCAGGTACTGGAAGATAGCTCTGCTAGAAGAAACCAGTAAAGGCTGTCTTGAGTCAGGATTTCAGGACACCCTTATGTTCCAAATAAGTTCCAGAAGCAGTCATGAAGTCCAAGCCTTTCATATAGTGGCTGCAGATGAAAAGCAAAAGCTGTTCACAGTAGGCAAAGGAAATTTTTCAACCCATTATCTTGAAACCACAAAACTTAGTCATCATCATTCCTGTCATCTCAAAAGACTGATGGCATAAAGGTTGGGTGAAATGTCAAGGACCTATTGTTGAAATTAGTCACACTTATTAATTATTTCCACAACTGACATTTCCTTCCCTCTCATTCAGCGACAGTCACTGCCCCCTGTGACCACTCACAACATGATTGATGACTCCACGGATCCCATCCTCAGCACCATTAGACGGATTGGACTTTTCAACAACCGTGCGGACAGAGTCAAGGTAGAACTAATCGTTTATGGAGGGCACATCAAAATTACGTAGAATATATTTTCTGACAATTTATTAGAAGGCTCCCTTAGTTGTTTTGATGCCTACCAGAAATATTTTAAGTATTTCTAAAAAGAATTAATCCATATTCTTGTCTTCGGTAATTAGCATATAATGAATATTTTTATATCATTCTTGAAAATTGAAGCATATTCATAGCTTTAAGTTATAATTCTAGCGTTCAATTTCATTGTACAATACTGTCCCATAAGCATAAGGAAATGACTTGATTTTTAATAATACCAATATATTTTAAGAATTACTTAGAATGAAGGAATCACTGATATTAACATGAATTGTGTTTGTTTCTTCCCCGATAAAGTTCAGCTTAAGGGGATAATATGGGAAGCTTCTAGTTTCAGAGAATGTGGCTAATGACGCTTTTATGTAATTTTCTTTTGACTGGAGTTTCTGTGGTGACTAGGCACAATGTAGTTGCTGAGGGCATTTATATGACTAAGACCTGGTTTCTGCCACTGTGGAGCATAGTCTCCAAGATGTCTACTGAGGGCATGTGATGTTTCAGCAATGGTTCCAGGTGTGGATGACGGTGATGAACATGTGAACAGATAATTGCTTATCTCTAGTTAATTCCATTCGCCCGGGTTCAAGATCAGTTGCCATAGGATTTACCAAGCTTTTCAAGGCCCCCCACTTTCCCTCCTTTCTTTCACTTTTAGCAGATGAGCTAACTGAGAATTTAGTGGGTTATAAACTGCCCCCCTCTCCCCCGTGTCCCTCCATGCTGGTCTCGAATACAGATTTTGACCTATTCTTATTTCTTTTCCTTCAGATTCTTAGGACTGTTCTAGGATCTCAATCCCTCCTACATTTGTGGTAAACTTGCCCTATCCATTTACCCTCTCTTCTCTTATTGGTTTATTTCTTAACACTAGTTCCTTCCCTTGCTATCTACAAATATTCCTTAAGTTTCTCCACTTTGGAAAACAAACAGAAAACTTTTCCTTAACCCTGTTCCCCTGGATGTTTTCCCTTTTCTGTTTTCCTCTGCAAAACTTCTTCTTCTTTTTTTTTTAATTTCAGCTTATAATGGGGGTACAAAAGTTCAGGTTATATATATTTCCCGTGCCCCCCCATCTCCCTGAGTCTGAGCTTCAAGCGTGTCCATTCCCTAGACAGTGCACATCGCACTCATCACGTAGGTATGCACCCATCCCCTCCCCTCCCCTCCCTCCTCCCTCCCCCTGCAAAACTTCTTAGAAGAAAAACAGTCTATTCTTAAATTCATTTCTCATGTTTCATTAACTCCTTGATATAGGCATGAGTGGATGTAGTAGAGGGAGAAAAATTAAGAACCTACTGCAACAGTACAGTGGGAGATGATGAGGGTCCCTTACAAAGGCCAGAAGTGCTGGAGAGGACAGAACAGTGGGAGAGACCGTTGCATGCAGAAAAGTTCATACTTGGTGATCAATGGACACTGGGAGTGAGAAAGCAGGAGAAATCAAGAATAATAGCCTGATTTCGGTATTTAACCAACGCTTTCTAAAAACTGAGGAAAGTCTTTAGCAGAAGCTGGTTTGAGGGTGACCCTATGAATTCAATTTTTGATGGTCTGAGTTCGAGTTACCTCTGAGATATCCAGGTTCAGATGTTCAATAGGCACTTAGAAAACATAGGTCTGGGGCTTACAAGGCAACCGTGAAGGGAGGTGTTGGTGAATGGGCAGTAGTGGAGCCCAGAGAACGATGACCCTGACACCCTCAAAAACCAGGCTGAATGAGTGAAAAACCTGGCTACCCAAGGAAACCTCAAGATATAAGAGGAGTTCAGAGGAAGAAAAGTCAAAGTCAGGGAGAGAAAGAAGGAACAAAGAATAAGAAGAGAAAAATATGTCAGAAATCAAGGTAGGACAAATATTCACAATGGCAGGAAGAACTCATGATACAGCATTAAATAACACAAGGAGTTTATAAATTATTCCGTGCTGTGCTATCCCATTTATTTCAAACACACACACACACACACACACACTCTTACACATTGCCTTGTGTCATAGAATTATGAGCAATTTTTATTTTCTGTTTTGTGTTTCTGTATTTCTGAACTTTCTACACCTAGCACACCTCCTGTAATAAGTTACATCCCTTGAAATGCAGGAACATGTGTATCAAGGGTGCACCATCCCTCACATTTTTCGTAGGATTGGATCCACAGAGCCTTGTACCTCACTGCAGAGCGTGTCAGCACTGCCTTGGCCTCGTTCTAATATAGTTTGCCCTGATCCTTCTCAATTTTTTGTTTCTTGAAAGGTAAGAGTAGGGGCAAGGGAAGCCTCTTATTTCCCTGCAGATTTCTGTTTTTGTCAGAAAGTTTTATGTCATACTTATATCCAAATCTGTGGATCTGCCTCTGAGGATCTGTCTGGCGCCTGGCACATGTTAGGTACAATAAAAATACAGATGGAAGGGAGGGTTGGGAGATGGTGAAAAAAAAGAGGGATGGGTCATGAGGCTGGCAACGGTTCCTGCATCCTTTGCTCTTGGGAACGCTGAGGCTGGAAGGTTCTTTGAAATTGGGAGCTCTGAACCAAGAATGTTTTGCTGATCTATGTTTAAAAAATTTTTTTTTATATCACGGAAACCATTTTCCAGGAATGAACAAGTACCTTATTTCCTAAGCATATTAAACACTTTCATGCCTCTGTGTCTTTGCTGATGTCATTACCTCTTTCTGAAATACCCTTGTCTGTCATTCTGACAATTCCTTTGGGATCTAACCTAAGTCATTATTTCTCATTATTTCTTTGCACCTTTCCTTACTACACATTCCTCTCTCCAGACAGGAACACTTGTTTTCTTATCTGCATTCCCAAGACGCTGTATCTCTACTGCAATCATAGGATTATCACATTCCATTGTATTTTTAAAACTTTTATGTGACCATTTCTTTAGAAAGACGATGAGCTCTTTAAGGCAGCAATCTTGTCTTGTATGTATCGTCTCAGTTTGGGTTCTCTGAGCAGCAGATGCCAAGTCAGTATTAGATATGCAAAAGACTTCTTAGGGGAAATGCCTGTGCAGGATAAAGACGTTAAGAACAAGAGCAGGCAGGGAGATGCAGGTCAGATACCCACGAAGAGAGAGTGGGAAGGAAGGAAGGTGTAGGAAGAGCCAGAGACCACAGCCCAGTTCTAAAAATGTCTCAGCCTCTCTTTTACTTCTTCTCTTTCTCTCGCTCTTTCTTTGCAGAATGGAAAGTCAAGTGTATTAAATAAAAAATTAGAATTAATAAAAACTAGCAAATATACAAAAAAAATACACACAGCAGCAGCACTTGCAGTGACTCACAAAGCAGAAAAGCAGTGGTCCAAGACTATTCTATATGGCCTGCCAGTTAATGGAAGAAAAGAAATACACACACACATACACTCACATGTATACACACAGAAATAAAAACAAAAATAGTTTTCAACAGTACAATCTACAGCTAACACAAATTCAGAATTATTTCACAAAGCTTCCTTTCTTTCTTTTAATTTTAAAATGTTAAGGGGGTACAAATGGTTTTGTTACATGGATGCCTTTTATAATGCTTAAGTTGTGACTTTTTGTATGCCCATTACCGGAATATTGTTCATTGCACCTGATAGGTAGGTTTTACTCTTCCCCTCTTCCCCTCTTTCTTGATTTCCTATGATCTTTACATCTCTTTGTGCCCATGTGTGCCCATCAATTAGTTCCTAATTATCAGAGAGTACATGTGGTGTTTGATTTTCCATTCCTGAGATACTTCACTTAGGACAATGGTGTCTAGTTCCATCTAAGTTGCTGCAAAAGGCATTATAATCTTCCTTTCTTAATACAAAGATATCTGATTTTTGTGTGTATGTGTAAAATGATTTACTGTTGACTTATTTTAAATATATTAGTGTTACTACATACAACTTTTTCCTGTATTCAGCAACTTTTCCATTCTCTTTTACCTTCACGTATACCTTCCACTTACCAAAATAGTTTCCGGTTAGCAGACAGACGGGTGCCTTGTTCTGCGGGCAATTGAATGCAACAGTTTTAATAGGGATTCCTATTAATAGCCACAGTGATTCCCCAAGCAACAGTTGCCCATTAAAGGAATCACCTGTTGGGCAGAAATGGGTTGGCACTGGTACTGGTCGATGTCAGTCCTGGCAGATGTAAGAACAGCTGCCGCAATAGATGCAGAGGGGAGGCAGCTGGGATTGTCGGTCAAGATCAATGGGGCCAGCATCTCTTGAAGGAAATCTCAGCTGTATTTCCGGGGCTGCCAGATCTATAAAGAAGGCAGCAGGCTAAGTCCTTAAAGACTGTAATGGTGATAAAATAGTCTCGCATGCATAGAATTGTAAGGATTCAATAAAAAATAGGTGCTGCACTAAACACAGTACCTGACACATCATCAATGTATAATAAATATTAGCTTTTATTAGTACTTAGGTCAGTTCCTGGCACATGATGGGTGCTCAGTGATTTTTAGAAGAGTGTGAATAGAGTTTGGTAAGAGTAGAAGAATGTGGATTTATCTTTTCCTGCAGGATTGATAAGATGTTTTATAAAAAAGATGACATGTTCGCTAGATGGTGATCGATGAGCAGTAGTTCATCGTGCACATTATAGGAGAGAGGGCTGGCCAGGCAGAGGAAAAAATAGATGAAAAGGCACAGACATATCAAAGCACGTGGCTTATGGAGGGTGAATGGAGATGGAAGTTTGTCTCACACAAAGTATGTTTATGCAGTTCAGCTCAGGAATGTTTTGAGATGTTCATTTATTATCGTAAAACAATCACACACAAAAAAAGAAATAAAAGTACAGTTCTTTCTTGACATTTAATATATACTCAAAGCAGTGAGAGAAACTTTCATCTATTCAGAATTAAGTGTTTTACTTTATTAACAGAATTCCTTAAAAACTTGACAATAACTTAGGCCTGTAATAATATAAGTACCTATTTGATCACTTGCTTATTTTTTGAACTCTATAGAGTGGTTCTTAACTCTCAGAATACATTAAAAAGTTTTTGATGTGAATGTCATATTTGATTCAGCAAATATTGTAGATTATTTTGAATTTGAATTTGCATTTGAATTTATCATCTGTCCTGCCTTAGAGGAAAGCCCAGACTGCAGATTTCAAACCTTGACCCTGGGCTTTGGAAAGCAAACTAACTTCCTGGAACCTTGTTTTCCTTCTGGGATAAATAAAGAGTCAGACAAGTTTCTGTTTTAGTTTTATTTTGTTTTGTTTTTCTTTTCCTACTGATCTAGGGCCTGCTGTGAGCCAGGTGCTTTGCTGCGGGCTTTTGTATACAGGATCTTGTTTAATCCTCTCTGTAACCTTGAGCTGACCTCTAACATCCCCTCGTCATCCCTGGGCTTTGGCAATTGGCTGTTTTAGGGCCAGAGCAGCTGTTTTCTTAATTTAGTTGTGATGTCATTCTGTTTGGCTGGGAACAAAGTGAATGAGCCATGGCATTTTCATGTTCCAAAAGGGGCTTTGGAGAGTACAACTTTTCCCAAGCTTGTAAATCCCAAAGTAGGCACAATGCTTTCCAAATCCCCCTTTCTCATTCTTTGCCAAGGAAAGTACAATACGCCACCAATTTGATGATTGCCCAGATACAATATCTGTGTCTTTTGTCTCTTTTTCTAGTTCAGTACTTTGCACATAATAGAAACTCAAATCATGTTTTATGGAAGAAAATGTTTCATCCATTTTTACTTTGACATTTTGTGATTCATGTGATTGAATAAATCATCATTTTTGGTACTGGCTTTGGACATTTTATCATTTTATTTCTTCTTAAGTTTAATTTATCACCTATTTATAGATCCACTGAGATATAAATAATGCTTGTAATATCCCTGTGGATCAATAGGTTAAAACTCTCCATTAAAATGAAGCCTTCAGACTATTTTCTGTCTTAACACTCGGCCTTATGATGAGATTATAATGTGATAAAATCAATTTGAGATGAGTAATTCATTGGCCCTCTTTATGTCTTAGCTTCTGTCTAAAATTAGGAAAATGAGAATGTCTACTCTACCCATTGCACAATGCTAAAATTAAATGAGGAAATATATGTGAAAATTATAATATTGTCTTAGGCCATTTCGTGTTGTTATAAAGGAATATTTGAGACTGGATAATTTATAAAGGAAAAAGTATATTTTGCTCACAATTTTTGTGTTTGGAAAAGTTCAAGATTGGCATTTGCTCAGGGCCTCCAGCTGCTTTCACCCATGGCAGAAGGCAAAGGGGAACCAGTGTGTGCAGAGATCACATGGTGAGAGAGAAGGATGGCCGGGCGTGTTGGCTCATGCCTGTAATCCTAGCACTCTGGGAGGCTGAGGCGGGCAGATCATTTGGGCTCAGGAGTTCGAGACCAGACTGAGCAAGAGCGAGACCCCATCTCTACTAAAAATAATAGAAAGAAATTAGCTAGACAAGTAAAAACATATAGAAAAAATTAGCTGGGCATGGTGGTGCATGCCTGCAGTCCCAGCTACTCGGGAGGCTGAGGCAGGAGGATTGCTTGAGTCCAGGAGTTTGAGGTTGCTGTGAGCTAGGCTGACGCCACGGCACTCTAGCCAGGGCAAAAGAGTGAGACTCTGTCTCAAAAAAAAAAAAAAAAAAAAGAGAGAGAGAGAGAAGGAGAGAGAGAGAGAGAGAGTAGGACAAAGGCTCTTCTTAATAACCAGCTCTCAAGGAAACTGATAAGAGCTAGAACTAACTCACCGCCAAGGAGGCATTAATCTATTCATGAGGGATCCACCTCCATGACCTAAACACCTCCCATTAGGCCCCACCTCCAAAATTGGGGGTCAACTTTCAACATGAGATTTGAAGGGGAAAAACATCCAAACTATAGCAAATATATAAAGTTTTATGCAGATGTTGTTATGATTATAGTCAATATCCAAATTAGGGTTTTTCTTCAAATTATTCTCTTTGGAAGAATATATACTTATTTCATGAATAGAAAATGAAAAGCATACTGTGCTTGTTATAAAATAGTTTCTTTGTCGTCTTCTTTCTTTTCCCCTTTCTTTCTAGAAGAGTTTTAAAGCCATTAGGTGGGGCAACACAAGGCAGATGTCTGCACTAGAGTGGGGAGGGTGCTGTGGTCATCCAGAGAAAGGCCTCAGAGCCCAAGTGGGCTGAGGAAGGTCCACGCAGTGGGGGGCAGCCTGAAGCAGGTGTCAGAGCCAGAGTGGGGTGAGGAGGCCATCGTGCATGTGAGGGAGTGGCAGTGGAGCGGGACGAGTTATGTAGAGGGGACTGACCCCGTAAGTTAAAAATTAAAGATAACGGAAACCAGGAGTAGAGGTGTGTGTGTGTGTGGGTGAGTGAGAAAGAGAGAGAGAGAAGGTATGTGAGTGTGTCTGTGTGAATGTGTGTGTATTCTTCATCTCTGTCCACTGAGAGGGCCTGGGGGAGAAAACAGCTGAATAACAATGAGCACACCTAGCAGCCAGGTCTTGGTTTCTAAATACCATTCTTTACTAGGGCTCCATTGGAAAGGAACTCGGGCTCCATTTGGAGAAATGGTTGATTCTAGGTCTGTGGCAGGTGAAATGCAAGATGAGCCTGGAACTTCCTGTGTCAAAATCAAAGAAATGCTCAAGGAACAGTGGGGGCCTATTAAACGTATACAGAAACCAGCTTGAAGGGGCTCCTGCTGGCCAAATAATGGAAAATTTGAATATCAAAATAAATAAGGATAGTCATGAATTACAGCGCACTAAATAACATTAACCTTTTGAAGCTATGTGAATATCCCATAAGTCTAATACAAATATTAATTAATTAAACTGCTATACATCCGATAAAGGGCTGATAACCAGAATCTACAAAGAACTCAAGCAAATCAACAAGAAAACATCAAACAACCCATTAAAAAGTGGGCAAAAGACGTGAACAGAAACTTTTCAAAAGAAGATAGACTAATGGCCAACAAACACATGAAAAAATGCTCAACATCTGTAATCATCAAGGAAATGCAAATCAAAACCACAATGAGATATCACCTAACTCCAGTAAGAATGGCTTTTATCAAAAAGTCCCAGAACAACAGAGGCTGGTGAGGATGTAGAGAGAAAGGTACACTTACGCACTGTTTTGTTTGTGGGACTGCAAACTAGTACAACCTCTATGGAAACTAGTATGTAGATACCTCAAAGAGCTAAAATTAGATCTACCATCTGATCCAGCAATCCCACTACTAGGTATTTACCCAAAGGAAAAAAAGACATTTTATAAAAAAGACACTTGCACTCGAATGTTTATAGCAGCACAATTCACAATCACAGAGATGTGGAAACAACCCAAGTGTCCATCAATATATGAGTGGATTAATAATGTGGTATATGTATACCATGGAGCACTATTGAGTCATTAAAAAAAAAAATGGTGATCTAGTATCTTTTGTAACAACCTGGATGGAACTGGAGACCATTCTACTTAATGAAGTATTGCAAGAATGGAAAAACAAACACCACATGTACTAAATACTAGATTGGAACTAATTGATCATCACTATGTGCACATACGGAAGTAAAACTTCGATATGAGGGAAATCAAGTAGGTGGAAAGGGGGAGAAAGGGATGGGTAACTTCACACCTAACAGGTACAACGCACACTAACTGGGTGAAGGGCACACTTATAACTTTGACTCAAACTGTACAAAAGCAAATTATGTAACCAAAGTCTGTGTACCCCCATAAAATTCTGAAATAAAAAGAAAAAATTAAATAGGAATGGGCTAGTCACGTAGCTTCAAAATAACCTCCCCCAATACTTATTAATAATACCAAGGGGGAAAAAGAGTGTGGAGAAGCCAAAAAGACATAGCCTTAATCAAGAGATCAAAATAAATATCATCAGTAATGAGAAAAATATAAATCTTATACCATTTGATAAAATGCAATGAAAAGAACACAGCATCACTTCTGCAGTATATCTGCCAAAGAAGTATAATTTCAATCTAATCATGAAGAAGCATAAGACAAACCCAAATTGAGAAACATATTTCAAAACAACTATAGTCTTCAAAAACATTAAGGTCATGAAAGCAAAAGAAAGTCCATGACCTCTTCCAAACAGGATGCTAGAAGGATGTGACAGCTAAATGCAATATGTACTTTTGTACCAGATCCTTTGGTTTAAAAACATTATTTGAGCCATTGGAGAAACTTGAATGTGATTTAAAGATTAAATGGTAGTGATGTATCAATGTTAATTTCCTCATTATTGTGTTTATATTGTGGTTATGTAAGAGAATGCTCTTGTCTGGGACTTGGGTATGGTGGGCATCAATTCACACCTTACAAATGGTCCTGGAAAAGACTAATTCTCTTCATATTGTACTTGGAACTGTTCTGCAAATTTGGAATTCCCAGTACTTTTAAACCAGATTTTACTTATTTTTAATAACTACTTAGATATGGGCAAGGCTGAGAGGGAATCTAATAATAGCTCAATGAGAACTGTAGTTAATAGGAGAAATAGGAAAATTCATTCACACAGTTACAAGTTAAATAGTTGCTATATCCGCACCTTTGCAATTCCAGCCTTGCCCTCTCTTAACTCTGCCTTTGCAGACATTACAGGCAGGGTGGTCCCAGAACTGGATCATACCAGCACACAAGAGCTAGTTGTTAAATTTTCAGAAATTTTGTGAGGCACTTTTAAATACAGCCATATTTAAAAATCAAATTATATAAATCAATTATATTTTGTGAAAGATAAAGCTCAAAATTCACCACATCCAATTTTTTAGTACATGTCACTATTAACTATATTCTTGAGGTTACTGTTGTCTGTTGCATCCATGTGGTGCAAATGCTCTATAATGTTGTGCTACTTCTCCCTTCATCTTCTGGTTCAGTGACTTCACATTGGGAACTTGAAATTAGCAATGGTGGGAGCATTTGTAGAGTGGAATAGGCAAACACTGCAAATCATGGCTTGATTTACTGTGCATCGATTTCTGGACTTGAGACAGTGATGGAGAAATATTAATAATGCAGGTTAAACTTTAAAATGTGTTGTATCTGTAGCCATTATATTGTGAATGGCACAAAATATTTTTTCAGCCTTCAAAAACTAATATGCAGCTCAGCAAAAAAGTCACTTGCCTTACTAATGAACCTGTGAAGTTCCGACATATGTCTCCATTATATTTCACTTTCTTTTACTCATTAACAAAGGAAATCAACCAACATTTATGTCAGAGCTACACTCAGTCATTATTTGAAACCATAAGTTGGTTACAAATATAAGATTTTGGCAAAAATTTTAAAAAAGCATTTTGTGAGAATTAATTGACTATATAGAACTCACAGTAAGGAGTATTGTATATGCACATTTTTAAGAGACTATTTTTAAGAGCATTTTTAGGTTCACAGCACAGTCGTGCAGAAAGTATTAATACAAAGAGTTTCCATTTACCCCCCACTCCCAGGCATACATAGCCTCTCCATTATCAACGCCCCCTACCCGAGTGGTAAATTTGTTACAATGGATGAACCACATTGACACATCATCACCCAAGATACACAGTTTACATTAAGGTTCCCTCTTTGTGTTGTACATTCTGTGGGTTTTGACAAATGTATAGTAACATGTACTCATCATTGTAGTGTCATGCAGAATAGTTTCACAGCCTTAAAAGTCCTCTGTGCTCTGTCTGTTCATCCCTCACACTCCCCTCAATCCCTGGTAACCACTCATCCTTTTACTGGCTCCATAGTTTTGCTTTTTCCAGAATGTCACATAGTTGGAATCAGACAGTATGTAGCCTTCTCAGACTAGCCTTTTTCACTTAGTAATATGCATTTAAATTTCTTCTGTTTTTGTAGCTTGATAGCTCATTTTGTTTTAGTGCTGAATAGTAGTCCAGTGTCTGGATGTATCACAGCCTATTTGTCCATTCACCTACTGAAGGACACCTGGGTTGCTTCCAAGTTTCAGCAATTATGAATAAAGTTGTTATAAACACCAGTGTGCAGGTTTTTGTGTGCGCATTTTTTATTATTTGGAAATCGTATGCCATACGTTATGTCTATATCAAAATTTATAATAAATATATGTGCAGCTATATATTTATACATCAGTTTCTCAGTTCTTAAATACTCGCCAGCATGCACTGCTTACAGGCCATGGTAAATACGTTGGCTTTTCCTCTGAGTGAAATGGGAAGCTGCTGAAGGATTTTGAGCAGGAGAGTGACTGACATGTTTAAAGGATCACTCCAGTTGTGTTGAGTAGAGACCCTACCTGAATAGAAGCAGGGAGGAGGAGGCAGTTACCTAGGTGAGAAAAGTGGCTTGAGTGAATTCCTCCAGTGAGAGCTGATCTAGATGAGATTTCTAGAACATTTTTTCTTTCTCTCTGTTCCATTTCACTTGGATAACTCGTGCTTAGGGCATGTGAGGGTGATTCATTATATAGCTCCCCTCTTCCTTGCTCTACTTGGGAACAAAATGATAATTAAGATAGGAGTCAGCAATTAGAGAACCAAATATAACCTTTATTACAGATAGAGAGAGGTTAGGCTGGAGAATATACTTTAGTGTGAGAGCAAAAATGAGCATGCTAATTCCTTATCCTCTCATCTATGCCTTGGGACTGTGAGGGTGAGGGGAAACTTGCCCTTTCCCCTGAAAGTTTGCTGAAAAATCAACTCAAAATTAAGGCAAATTAATGAAAGAGGTTTATTTATTTGTGCATGGGGAGAATCAGAGTGATTACCCAATGGGATCCACATGTTTTTACACCTGCCTTTTGGAGGGGAGGGGGAGATGAGGAATATAGGTAATTCTGTTTAGTGGCAATAAATGTTGTTAGGGAGAATAAATAGATACGAGGGAGAATGAATGCACAAGGAGAAACAGATTGACTTGTAAATTAACCTGAGAGGCAGGTATTATGTTTACAATGATTTGGGCCAGGTCTGGTTGCATGCTTGATTTTCTTTCCTGCAATATAGTGAGATAAAGGAAAGGGAAGAGAAGGGAAGGGGAAGTCCATTATTCTTTTGATGGGTCAGTCCAGTTTATGCAGATAGAGGGAAAGCCCCTTCCAAATGCCTTTCTATTTCGAAGGACCTTTAATTCAAAATATTCTTTATACCAAGACTCATATTTTAGGGTGAGATTTCCTGAGCTCCTTCAGGATCTGAGGGTAAGTTAAGTCTGCAGAGTAGATACTCTTGCACAATGAACAGAGGAGAAAAAAACCACCTATGATTTTTTTTTCTTTTCTTTTTTTTTTTCATGAATCTAGAAAACAAGGATTTTATAGTATGGTATTGAAATAATCAAATTGTAGGAGATTTTTCTCTTTACTTTCTTCTTTTTCTCTTTTTTTATTAGAATTTTCCTTTTTTAGGTGATTTTGCACCCAGAGTTTCTATCCTCCACCAGCCCCTTATTACCCATGGACTATGAGGAGTTTGTACGAGGTTGTCATCTTGGAGTATTTCCGTCATACTATGAACCCTGGGGTTATACTCCAGGTATGTGACATGTATTGACTGTGGAATGTTTTGGATTTTTGTTTTATATGTATGTATATAATATTCAAAGGTGATGTGTAATTTCTACTTAGGTTTTGATTTTTCAGTCTGTTTTGAAAATGATTTTGGTTGGATCTATCTCAGGGGTCGATTTTATGCTTTGTAGATTCTGACCTAAGAATAAGGGCAAAGATTACATAGGAATTCCATATGAAGAGGAAGGACTTTTCTAATGTCTGCATTCTTGCCCAAGAATTTGAATATAGAATTTTAAATTCTACAACAATAGGATACTATAATCTTTACGATAGGAGTGACATGAGGACACTGTATCTTTTCTCGTAAGGTCTATTGTTCTCCATTTCGACAAGAATCATTTGCCAGCAGTTGTAAAAACATTAAAATTTCGTGAGAGAAATAGACAAAGGATTGTTACTTCTTGAAACATAACATAGAAAATGTATTTGTCTGTCTATGGCCATACCACCCTGAACGCGCCCGATCTCGTCTGATCTCGGAAGCTAAGCAGAGTCGGGCCTGGTTAGTACTTGGATGGGAGAAAATGTATTTGTCTAACGCCCCTAGCTATCTCCCTTGCAGTTCTAAAAATTGACATTGGTATCAATTTCACTTTTGCAAAGGTGGTGTCTTCTTACTTATGAAACGCCCCCATAAATATCTTAAATTGTTTGTAGGAGAGTATCTTTTGGGACACATAAAACACACATTTCACTGATGAACCTGACACTTTGTTATTGACCTTATTCCTGTTATTTCTGGTAAGCAACGCAGTTTACTATTTGAAGTGTCATGGATAGAGGAGCACAAAACCAAATGCATGAGTGACTGCAGCAATGTGGGAAATCATTTCTGTCAGGAAAAGAGAATGTGATAGAACCAGCAGCCGACTTTCCGCCCAAATAAATGTCATTTTATAGGGTAAAGTTAGACTTAACCTCCCAAAATGATAGGGGAGATATGTCTAATGTTTTAAAGTGAGGATCAAAGAAGATGTTATAAAAGATAAGTATTAATAGATAAGGAAAAGAGTTTGTGATATACTCTGCAGTGAATGAGTCATCCTGTGTTTCACAGTAACCAAAGGGAGTTGGTAGTGTTACAGCTCTTTTAGAATTTGTCTAGCAGGTTTTTCGGTCCTTACCAGAAAATCCTAAATAAAAAAAAAAAAAAAGAGAGTTGGTCACTGTTCACCTAACCTACTGTTACAGAAATAATGAGACTTCTGGTGGTATAAATTTGGAATTAACATATTAGATTTTTTTAGAATAATCTTTTTATATGATACTACGTCTAATTCACTCCAGAAAGTATTCATTAAGGTCTGTTCTGTGTTTTGAGAAAGATTAATGAATATAAGTACTTATTTTATTAAATTCATCCAGTGAACATATGCTAAATTTACATGGGTACCTGGAATTTTACTACGTAGGGTATTAACAGATGTTTAATAAACATTGAGGATCTGTGAATATTGATGGAGTTGGAGGGAATATTTTGTACACAAGTGTGTGAGAATTTTTGTAGAGACAATTTCTAGAATTTTCATCAGACTCTCAAAAGTGTTGATAACCCCTGTCCCACCTTTCTTCCCTCCACCAGCCCTAAAAAATTAGAGAACCATTGCTCTCTAGCTAAAGAGCTAAACCAAGATGATATATTTGCAGAGCAAGAGATAATTGTATTTATAAGTACATTTGTATTACTTCATGAGTAATGGGAAGATTTCCTTTTTTTCATCCATCTCCACTCACCAACCAAGAGTAATTCCATAATTAAATATAAATTCCTTGTTAAAAATGCAGACATCCTTACCAGGGACAGAGGCTCATGCCTGTAATCTTAGCACATTGGGAGGCTAAGGCAGGAGGATCACTTGAGGCCAGGACTTCAAGAGGAGCCTGGGCAAGAGCAAGACTCCATGTCTACAGAAAATAGAAAAATTAGCCAGGTGTGTTGGCATGTGCCTGTAGTCCCAGCTACTCAGGAAGCTGAGGCAGGAGGATGGTTTTTAATCAGGTGTTTGAGGTTATGGTGAGCTATGATGATACCACTGCACTAGCCTGGGCAACAGAGTGAGACCTAAGATTTTTTTAAAGACATATCAGTTATTTTCTGGAAAACAAGTTTTGACTAAAAGGTAAGGGAGGACTGAGAGAGTTCATTGAGCTCCCGAGAAAAGTGACAGTAATATGTGCCAAGGGAGATTTATATAGAGGGAGAAGTTGTTCATGTCCAAAATACATTGAACCTACCCCATAAACTTCCCAAGTAATTAAAGACAGGCTAGAATGGAGCAAAACACAAAACCAGCTGGGGTTGGAGAGGCAGTAGAGAGTGGCAGTTCTGAGCAAGAACTCTGCAGCTGGGCGCGTGGCTTCAAACCCCAGCTCTACCACGAACCCTGGCTTTGTGAAGTTGGGCAAGTTATTTAACTTCTCTGTGCCTCAGTTTTCTCACCTGTAAGGTGGGGATAATGATAGCCCAACTTCAGGGTTGTTGAGAAGATTAAATAAGTAATGAGACATGGAAAGAGCTTAGTCAGTGCCTGACACAAAGTAAACATTGCTATGATTAGGGGGACTAGGGCTTTTTCCTCCTCTGCATGCATATGAAGATACAGGAGTTGCCACGTTTTTGTCTATTTCTCTTGGCAGCTGAATGCACTGTGATGGGTATCCCCAGTGTGACAACAAACCTCTCCGGCTTTGGCTGTTTCATGCAGGAGCACGTAGCCGATCCTACTGCTTACGGTGAGGTTTTTCATCATTAACCCAACCCTGGGCGACACGACCTCTAACCAGACAAAGCACTGGCTCTTCACAGAGCCTAACTCTAAAGCTACCCTGATAATGTTTATACTTCTTGTATAATTAAAAGTATATTTAATTATGTGGTCCATAGATAGCATAAGAATGCTATTAATATTAAATCTATTGCCCAAAAGACAAACTGCAAAAAGAATGCAAAACCTGGACAAACATTTCTCCCTCCCTTTTTTTATGAACTCTGATTTGGCCCTCTACTTCCTAGAAGTGATATTACAATAACCATGGTCTTAGAATACACATATTGGTCATTATATAGAGAGTACATGTATTATTATTATTAAAAGTCAAGTTAGCAAAATTCACGTAAGTTTTTTAAGATAGCAGGAGAATTTGCATATCACCATCTCTCTGTCCGTGTTGCCTAGCAGCAAGAAGAGTTGGAATGGGATGGATTCCCTGCCTACACATCGCTGGTTCCCTGGGTCTTTTACACTTGCACTGTCACTGTTCTCTTTCCGTGGGCTAGAGCTGTGCTTTTTAGCCATGGCTACACACTGGTGACATTAGGGACCCTAAAAAGCACTGATACCCACGTAGAGTCTGTAGCTCCGTGAAGAATCGCCGATACAGTGTACCCCCAGACTGCCAGATTTTTTCAGCAAGATCCACTTTGTTAGCTGTGTGTAGGTGATGGTTGTAAACTGTTAGAAGGTCACAGAAGAAATAAAGCCTTAGAACGGACAAGATAACGTGGAGGCAATAGCTGACACAGGGAGTGGATGATGCAAACCGTCTTTGGTGGAATCAAAGAGACAATGAAGAATAGAAGAAACGTTTGAGATTAGCCCTGCTTTTACCTGTGCTCTGGCTTTTGTGCTCTTCAGGTATTTACATTGTTGACAGGCGGTTCCGCTCTCCTGATGATTCTTGCAATCAGCTGACTAAGTTTCTCTATGGATTTTGCAAACAGTCACGCCGCCAAAGAATTATCCAGAGGAACCGAACTGAGAGGCTCTCAGATCTGCTGGATTGGAGATACTTAGGCAGAGTAAGGAAGTTTTTGATAAATACAGAGGATTACTTTAAAAATTCCACTGGACTCGATAAAAGTGCTGTTTCTTGTCATAACCTGTAAAGTCAATTCAAAATCATAATTGTTAAAATCTCAGTGTTTTCATGTACTTTTTAAACTTAATATGAGTTTGCAAAGTCCTAAACCCAATTCTTCATGTTTAGTTTCAGTTCATCCATAATAGCGAGTTCCTCAGGATCTGGCACTAATTTTTCTAGTTATTCTGTTGTCAATGCTTAATGTGATGCATTACAGGTATGCAGAAACATTTTATGAAGTTGATGAAAATATCAAGAGAAAAGTCCCTACTTGGTTTCACTCCAGGGAGATAATGTGGTCGTATTCTTCAACTGCAGTGGGGAGTGGGGATAATATTGTTCCTCAAAGTGACAAGTACAGGAAATACCTCCTTTCAATAGTGCAATAGGTTTATAACCCCCCAGATGTTCCCATAGCTTAGCACTGGATGATTTAGTAATAAATTAATCTTCTTTTCCTTCACTTAATGTATCTGCTTGCATATTGCTGAGCTTGCCTGGCTGAATGATGGTAGATGCTGCCGCAGGCTGAGCACACTAATGCCTGTGCTCATTGCAATCTAGATGATTAATTTTATTATCTTCATTTTATAATGGAGGCAGAAAGACAAGCCAATCAGAAGTTATGTTTCTTACCTAAGGTCTGAAGCAGGATTTATATTTAATTTGTCTGACTATTCAGACCCCATGTTTTTTCCATGCCTTACTGCTTCCCTGTGGAATGAAACCAGCATTTTCATTCACCTTAGAGCTCACCTCAGAGCTCAGTATGGCCAGTATGGCTGTTCTCTCCCTGCTTTTCATAGTATTCTTTTTTTTTTTTTTTTGCGCCTATGCATTGAAAAATAATAAGACTACTAACTGCCACTTATTTCCTGATCTTGAAATTAGAGTAAATATATTCTGCCACTTAAAAAAATATAGATATTTCACCTGAAGTCCCAGTTACTCAGGAGGCTGAAGCAGGAAAACCGCTTGGGCCCAAGAATTTGAGGTTGCAGTGAGCTATGATGACACCACTGCACTCTAACCCAGGCAACAGAGCAAGATCTTGTCTCATAAAAACAAAAAATAAAAAATAAAAAAATACCTATTTCAGAACTTGGAGAATAAAGCCATATAATAACTCTTTTGTTTTTTAACCTATGGATTGGCTTTCTACCAATAGTATTACCAGCATGCCCGGCACCTGACATTAAGCAGAGCTTTTCCAGATAAATTCCACGTGGAACTCATATCACCACCAACGGTAAATATTTAATATATTCTTTATTTGTTTTGAAAGCAAAATTTCTTATGTATGACAAGTTCTAACAATACTTTTTACTTTGGAAGTCACTAAGTACACAAGCTGTTATACTTTTTCATGGTGTTGAGTCAAAGCAAAGAACCTGCAAATTAGACTATCTAAAAGCCCTTGATTCAGAGTTAGCCTTATGTATAGAAAAAGTAGACAGGTCATTCCTGCCATTGGAGAAGCACCTCCAAATGAAAACTCTCTCTGCCTAAATGCTTGAAAAGGCTGTGTTAGATATCCATTCTTCTGGGAGCTGTTCAAAAATAAACTGGGCTGCTTTAACAGAAAGTGAATTTGCTATCCCAGGAAGTGATTAAATATAGCATGACCACTTGGCAAGAGTAAAATAGGGTAACTTCAAGCACCACAGGGAGAATTGGACTAGATGAGCATTTATGTTCCATTCAGGAGTGCCTACCAGGGAGTCTTCTTCTGAAGTCCAACTAGACATTTATGTTCATGAGACTACCATAGGTCACATTTGCCATCGGATTCACTTACAAGGGGAGAAGACCTGAATACGGCTTAAAGTAGGGTAGCATCAGTCATTTCTCTTTAGTGGGATTAGTCCTTGCAGCAGCCTACACAGCAGTCCAAGAGCTAAACTTCTCTAGCCTCTCACCCACCAAGTGACAGCTTAGGTACAAGGAGATAAGACTCATACCATTGGGTCTGAGATCCCCCTTAGCTTAGTAGCTCCAAGCCTTACAGGTGCCAATATCTCATGTAAATCTCCACAAATAAGCTTCCATGCTTCTAGAAAGAAATATGCCTGATTATAAGAATCATCATATTAAGAGATTCCCCAAAACTCTGGCTCCCCATCAAGTATTTATAGATCCTTCAAGTTCAGATGTAATTTCTCAATTAGGGCTCACTTTTTCCATACAGAATTTTGTCTAATAACACAACTTATTTTCTGCCTATATCAGGTTTCCAGAGGAATGGGGATCTATTAACAGAAAGTTAACCCAAGGAAAAATTTGCCCTAGAGAAGGTGAAAGGGTTTTCTTTATCCCCCAATCCATAAATTCCAACTCCCATGTTTATGATTCTACCATTCAGAGAGTTGATTGCTTAGCTTAGAGCTGCTCACTCCACTTGATGATAATTCAGCAATATGCATCCATTTGTCTGCTTATCAACTTATTTATCTACTTATCATATCTAATAAGTATTGAGCACTTTCTGAAGCAGGTCCTCAGTGCAGGACTCAGCTCTTTTTTTTTTTTTTTTTTAAATATTGCTTACAGGTAATGTATTTGAACCTTAAAATGACTGTACATGTATGACATGATAATAATATATAAAACAGTTGAAATACAAAGTGACAAATATCTAAAACACTTTCATACGTCTATCTTCCCATTCGACCACATGCTCTCCTAGAGGGCAGGGATCATGTTTTTCTTCTTGTTTCTTTAGTGGTTTCAGGGTGCCTGCTACATAGTTGGTGCTCAGCATGTGTTTATCAAACAAGTTAGTAACCTTAAGTAGAAGAGCAATTTGATTAAAACCTAGTGATGTTTTCTCATTAACTGAAATAATAGCAACCGGTAGAATTTTAGGGTCAGCGAAATGGCCTGGATTCCAGAATGCCTTCTGTCGGTGGCTTTCCATGGCATGTCCAGGCTGCCCATATCCTGCAACTTTGTGAAGAAAATCTCATAGAGACAGAGACTGACAATCTCAGCAATGTAACAGGGCAGTTGAGTTGAAAGGATCTGGAGCCATCACAGACCTGGTGCAAATCTTTGCTCTACCACTGAGTGTTGTATGACATTGTGCAAGTCATTTGGCCTTTCTAACCCTCAATTGTCTTCTGTAGGAACAAATTTATCTAAGTGTTGTTAAAAGACTAAATGAGATAACATCTATATAGCATCTGGCATACTTCAGTGCTTAATAAAGGATAGCTGTGGGCCAGGCGAGGTGTCTTACGCCTATAATCCTAGCACTTTGGGAGGCCGAGGCAGGAGGATCATTTGAGCTCAGGAGTTTGAGACCAGCCCGAGCAAGAGCAAGACCCCGACTCTACTAAAAATAGAAAGAAATGATCTGGACAGCTAAAAATATACATAGAAAAAAAATTAGCCGGGCATGGTGGCACATGCCTGTAGTCCCAGCTACTAGGGAGGCTGAGGCAGAAGGATTGCTTAAGCCCAGGAGTTGGAGGTTGCTGTGAGCTATGCTGATGCCACGGCACTCTAGCCAGGGCAAAAGAGCAAGACTCCGTCTCTGAAAAAAAAAAAAAAAAAAAAGGATAGCTGTGTATTTAACGAATATTTCTTGAGCTTGGTGGTACCAAAATCAAAATGAACCAAAGTTTAATAGCATCAAAACAGACCACAAAAGATATCTAACACTTTTTTTTATTGAATGGGCATGCACAGTGTTTACATTACTGAAAACCAAGAAATCATTATAACATTTGTGTCTTATTTTTGTCTTTGGCAGACGGAAGGATTTAAATATCCCAGGCCTTCCTCAGTGCCACCTTCTCCTTCAGGGTCTCAGACCTCCAGCCCTCAGAGCAGTGATGTGGAAGATGAAACAGATGATGAGAGATACGATGAGGAAGAGGAGGCTGAAAGGGACCGGTTAAATATTAAGTCACCATTTTCTCTGAGCCATATTCCTCGTGGGAAGAAAAAGCTGCATGGTGAATACAAGAACTGAATTCCACACGTGCTGAGCAGAGCTAGTTTTGTAAGAACAGAGTAAGAATGATTATTTAAAAGAATGAAAATACTACAGATTTCATTTTCTTCTTCTAAATATTCCAATGGAATTTATTCTATGCCTAAAAAGTGGAAAAGATTAAGTAAATGGCAATTTTGTAATTTAGAATAAAATCCAAGTTATTCTTCCCACCTCATGTTTCCCCAGTAAATTTAAGTATAAAGAGGAGAATTAGTTAAAGGGGGAAGACTGGGTGTGTTTTTAAAAATGGTTAATTCAGGCTGGGCGTGGTGGCTCATGCCTGTAATCCTAGCACTCTGGGAGGCCAAGGCGGGTGGATCGTTCAAGGTCAGGAGTTCGAGACCAGCCTGAGCAAGGGCGAGATCCCGTCTCTACTAAAAATAGAAAGAAATTAGCCAAACAGCTAAAAATAGAGAAAATTAGCCGGGCATGGTGGTGTGTGCCTATAGTCTCAGCTACTCGGGAGGCAGAGGCAGGAGGATCGCTTGAGCCCAGGAGTTTGAGGTTGCTGTGAGCTAGGCTGATGCCACAGCACTCTAGCCTGGGCAACAGAGTGAGACTCTGTCTCAAAAAAAAAAAAAAAAAAAAAAAAAAAGAATGGTTAATTCAAGCAATAAGGATTTTCTCTTATTAGTGTTTATTTTAAAATTATTATCACAATCCTTTGCTTGGTATTTATACAGCTTCTGTACCCCACCACATAAGTCTCTCATTTCCCCAACCCAAAATCCTGATCTTAGCCATGAATGTATACTACCTACATATTTTAAATAACTAAGTTCTTTATTGGTTATTTTCACTTTTCTCATGCATCAGAACCTAATATCTAGCTTTACAAAGACAAAATTCATAAACAAATAGCTGTCTTAGATCCAGATCTTGATGTATATTAATGCATATTTATGTCACTTTTGAAATCTAGAATTCATGCCCAAACTAATGATAAATAGATGTTACCATCTGCACTGTACCATCTTACTGTAACCAGTTTTCTATTGTTTAAATGGAAGGACTTTTTGAAAATTTGGTCAATCTTCCATAGATGATAAATGGTTAAATCCAAAAGAATAAATACGTCAATATTTAATAATTTAACTTTTGTTGATAATGTCTTGTTTAAAAATCTTTTAGACATCTAAATAACATGTGCAAAGCACCTGTCATGAATAGTGCCTAGTGAAGAATAACATTTCAAACTATCTTTTACAAATAATTAGTGGGGAAAAAGAGAGCATCTATTTAGTTATAATGACAGTGTCTTTAACATATTCTGTGATGTGCTTAGAGACATAGTGGAATGATTACAATTAAGCAGATTTATGTTTTAAATGTAAATCTAAATTGGCAAAAAACAAAACCACATTCACTCTTGGATTGCTTTTATTGTATCTAAGTAGTCATTCATTGTAAGTTCTATCTAGCTCACAGTAAATACTTTGATTAATGTATCAGTTGGCTTTGGTCTGAAAAGGCTCTAAAAAGGTTTTGGTCTTGTCAGTGCTGGATTGTTGATGGCAACAGTGGAAGAGTAACAACAATATGTCAGATGGTACAAGACCAGTGGAAAACTAATCAAGCTCCCCTGTTGCCCCATTAGCTAGGAAAAGTTGAAGACTGTTGGATACAACCATTAATCAGACCAAAATGGAAGATTGTTGTAAATTCACCTTATTTGGAGGTTCAGGAAAAGGGAAATAAATTGCTTAAAACTTAACCCTTGAAAAATACTCTGTGGATTTTGCACAATTAACTCAGCATCCGCAGAGCAATTAGAAATACTCTGCAATGGAGAGCAGAGAAATGCTAGATGAATTTATATTGCAGGTCCATTTTCTGAAGTGCCAGAAAGATCTCATGATAAAAGAGGGGTTCATGTTACAATAACCATGAAAATGTATCACTAGTAAAGTCACATAATGTGTGTATGCAAATGATACTCTTGATTGGTAATTGGCTGGTCTGTTAGCGTGAGCTATACAGTAAAAATATCTCATTTAAATTTAAAATGTAAGTGCTTTTTGCTCAATGAAAGAATAGTTCTATTACGAGACATGAGCGCAAATGATAGTGCATATGAAAATTAACTGACTTTTCAAACATCTGGTTTTGAGTGGCATGTGTAAGAGTCAGTTTCTACCCTGTGCTTGGCGTCCTATTTAGACAGATGCTGCCACTTGACTCCATCCTCTGCTCAGGTCACTTATTTATCTTTTTCCCAAGACCGACAAAGCCTAATGAGGAGAAACAAATATGATTGTTAGATGACTCTGTATCTAGCACAGTGCCCTGTACATAAATAAATAGTTGCATAAATAAATGGTCTTACTGGGAGAAATACAGGTACAAAAAATGATTCTTTGAAAGAATGTATGTGTTCATAAATTGGAGGACAGGAACTATAGAAAACAGTGTGTGGTGCCTGATTAGCTGACAGCAAGACTTTTCTTAAGGATTGTACCACCTGCTGTGGTCTGAATGTTCACATACGGGTGCTCCACCACTTATGATAGGGTTACGTCTGGATAATTTCAATTTATGATGGTTCTGTCTGGATGTGGCCCCATCGTTAAGTCAAAGAGCATACTGAAGGTGTATTGCTCTCACACCATTATTAAGTCAAAAAATCCTAAATTTAACCATTCTATGATAAATCGAGGAACATCTGTATTGAAATCCTAATCCCCAATGAGATGGTATCCACAAAGGAGGTGGGGCCTTTGGGAGATGATTTAGATCCTGAGGGCTCTTTAGTGCCCGTATAAAAAAGGCCCCAGAGAGCTGCTCACCCCTTCCACCATGTGAGGACATGGTGAGAAAGAGCCATCTGTGGGAAAATGGGCCCTCGCTAGACACCGATTCTGCCAACACCTTGATCTTGAACTCCCCAGGCTCCAGAACTGTGAAAAATAAATTTCTGTTGTTTATAAGCCACCCAGTTTACGGTATTTTGTTTTAGCAGCCTGAGGAGACCAAGATACCACCCTTCCTCCATGATAAGTGTTAGAGTGAACAGAGAGATGAGAGTATGAAATGTCATAAGTGCTATACTAATAGTTTTCCAGGGTACAAGGAGAACTCAGAAGAGAGACTGGTCAAGTCAACTTAGGGAGATCCAAAGAGGCTTCACAGGATGAACCCAAATTTCTCTGAAGTACTGTGGGTGATACAATTACCCATCTCACATGGTGGTCATGAGGATCAAACCGAATTAGAAGTGAACTCTTCCTAAAGGAATTTACAGTCCAGTATGAAGAGACTGGACTGTATGAAGTTCTATTACCAACCTCCCTTTCTCCTGAGGCCAAGCTAAAATAATGTAACTCAAGGTTGACAGGGACCGGGCGTGGTGGCTCATGCCTGTAGTCCTAGCACTCTGGGAGGCCGAGGCGGGAGGATCGTTTGAGCTCAGGAGTTCGAGACCAGCCTGAGCAAGAGCAAGACCCCCGTCTCTACTAAAAAAATAGAAAGAAATTACATGGACAACTAAAAATATATGTAGAAAAAATTAGCCAGGCATGGTGGCACATGCCTGTAGTCCCAGCTACTTGGGAAGCTGAGCCAGGAGGATTGCTTGAGCCCAGGAGTTTGAGGTTGCTGTGAGCTAGGCTGATGCCACGGCACTCTAGCCCAGGCAACAGAGTGAGACTCTGTCTCAAAAAAAAAAAAAAAAAAAAATTTAAAAAGAAAAAGGTTGACAGGACATACATTTTCATTTCTCATAACTGGGTAAAGAAGAAATGGGAGCCGGAGGCTGATTTGAACAAGCCAGGGCCCCTTTGTCCTTTTCTCTCCTCTCAGAATCACAGTGGTGGTGTGGGGAAAGGGGAGGCATCTACCTGGAAACCCAGGAAGACAAAGAATAATTGACAGCCCTGGATGGAGGCCAGATAGCCACAGGGGAGGCTGGACACAGAGGACAGGTAGGAACAGAAAGTGGCTGGAAGTCTCACCTGGAGGCCAGGAGGTATTCTAGTACCACAGAAATTTCCCAATTTTAAAACACAAGCCATACAGTGGGAAAGCTTTTTGATCTATGATCACTTATATAAAAATATAGGAATAAAGAGAATTGGAAAGACATCCAAAGATAGTTGAAAAGCAAACTGGGGAGAGGGATCCTTTAACAGTACATTTGTATGGCAACACATTCAAGAAATTCTAGTACTTATAGTACTTGGAGCTATATTTTAACAGCCATTGGTCATTTAGACAGCTTTTTAAAATATTTAGTACGAAATACTTGAGATTGTTCTGGGTAATTGTGGGAAGAATTATTTCATAAGATAGATGTTAAAAGTGTTCTTAGAATAAACACAGTATTTAAGCAGCCAATATATACAAATTTATGTCTGATGAGTAAATAATTTTCAATAAATTGGACATATGTACTACCTAATAAATCAACTTAAAAATCAAATCAGAATTAATGACAGGTGCCTATTTTAATACCACACAAACTTTTAATACTCACATATTATTTTTGGACAGAGATTAATGTTACATTAAGTTGAATTTAGTTTCATTATTCCATTCTGAAACAAGATACAGACAAATTTTACAAGCAGGGTTTTGATTTTTTAACACAGTGAAATTACAATTCCAAGTTGAAGAGATAATCACATAAAGATATTCTTTGGCTACAAAATAACAGCTATATACTGATGACAATAAGAATTGCGGTCATATTGTAATTCCAAATAAATACTTTATTATGCTTGCTGTAGGGGTGTGTGTGTGTGTGTGTGTGTGTGTATTCATATGGTATTGAATCCACATTGACTTTGAAAAGGAGTAAATTAGGCATATTACCATGCACTTATGTTATCTCAGTGCCTTTATGTAATGTTATGATGTCAAATCTAGGCTAGAGCTCTAGGCAATTGGAGGAAGCAAAGTATTTGCGTCTGTTTGGTCCTGGAAAATGAGTTCCTTTTAAAAAACTGGTTTGTTCCCTTTATGTAGTATATGCACAAGCAGACTTTGTCTCCATCAGCTTATTTCCCAGTAACATTTAGATCCACGTTTCTAAACAGAATTCAGGGAGATTCCCCAGGAGCACAGGGGGAGCTCTGGATCTCCAGTGAACCTTCCACCTCACCACTGTCCTCTCTCTCAGCAACCTCACTGAAGTGTTCTTACCACAGGGCTTCTCCCCAGTCATCCCATTTCCCTTCTGAAAGTTATTTAACCTGGATGAACTACAGGGAGACATACTCTCCTTTTTCCCATCCTGCCATGCTTGCCACCCTCCTCCCCATGGGAAAAAGGGAAAACAAAGAGGGAGAATCTCTCTTGAGTGACAACAAAACGCAAGCGGAATGAAAAAACCAAGATCAAGACAGGTACTGGCTGTGTAAGAAAAGGCAAGAACACTTCAGAGTCTTCAGCCTTATAATTATAAATGCTCTAAAGAACTCAAGAGCAAGACACAAGGTGATCTGAAACCTTTTGGTGATCTAAACAGGACCTGAAGCAATGAAAGAAGGTGATGATGTTCTCAGCTAAGAACTCTACATTTCGTTTGTTCCTAAAAGAGTAAAACTAGTTATACACATTCCTAAGATTACAAATGGACTAAAAAGGGTCCAAGGGTTTTATGCACGTGGTTCATGTTTTCAACATAATAGAACTATAATTGAACATAATCTGGTATATCTTCACCAGTTTAGCAGACTGCCTTCCAAATATCTGCTTTGATCGAAGTTTTCTTCTTCATCTGTAAGAAAAAGAAATTACTTGAACACATATTCTGTATTTTATTAATAAAAAGAGTAAAAGGAGAAATGAAGAGAATCTCAGGAAATAAACATTTAACCTCCTAAGTTATATTAACTTGTGGACTCTGCTACTGAAAACTCTCCCAAAATCGGTTTGGATTTGTTTGGTTTTTAAAATTTTCCCCTCAGCTTTAGATAGATTGGGAAATTCAAATTTTACATCTGAATCTTTATAATGAATGAAACTACAACATGATATATTTGAGGGCCACATGTCTTGCTCTGATAAAAAATTGCCTCGTGTCTAAAATACCCATCATTACAATCATTCACTTTCATCAAAGAACTGTCTCTATTTCCTGTTAAAATGCATCTTACATGGGAAACATAACATGGGAACACATTTACAAATATTCCTTTATTAGGTGAGGTAGAGTTATGGGGAGGAAATGAGACAAAAAGAAGAGACAAAAATCAGTAAGTGTTCCAAACCTTGAATTTAAAAAAATTTCGCCTTTGATACAGGATCCTCTACCTATTATTCAACTATTCCTCACCTACCCCTCCAATACCTAATACCTGCTTTCTTTTAACTCTGCAGCTTACTTTCTTATACCAAATTCCCTCTAAACCAAATTCCCTTTCAGACAGAGCCCAGCAGCAGCAAATTGTGTCACTGGGCAGGAGCTGAGGAGAAGTCTTCTGAGCCACTGCTTACTGTCCCCTGAGTTCTGTATTGTTACTAACATTCTGCTAGAGTTGATGCTCTGATTACTCCCTTCTTGGAACTTTCCATTCTTGATTCTGGGATACTCTATTATTCTGCTTTTCCTCTTACATTTCTGCCTGCTCCTTTTTATATCCCTTCACTAATACTATTTCCCCCCTCTTCCTTTGTTTTCTGGGTGCTTTACAAGACAAATCTTTTATTATCTGCCCTTCCTCCACTATACCTAAGCCCTGGAGGAGGGGTATCTCCATTTTCATGGTTTCAACCTTTATGAACTATCTCTGGATTTCCAGTTGTTCTCAAACCTCACCAATCATAAGAATGATGTGGGGGAAATTCTTAAAGATGAGGATTCTGGGGCCTCACTCAAGTCATACAGAATCAGAACCTCTGGGCTTAAGGCCAAGAAATCTGTATTTTTCAGTAAGCTCTCCAGGTAACCCTGAAGTAAGCAGTCCACAGACGGACAGTAGAGAACCACTGACCTACACGCCTTTATTCACCAAAATGTCCCTTTGACCTTGAACTCAACCCTTCTCCAGATCCACAGAAAATTTCATTCCTTACCATCTTCACTGTTGTAAACTCTCACACACAACACTTTAAAAATGTGCTTGACTTTGGATTCTCTTTTATCTCTTTGGTGAACAGGGATCCCATCTTTTCTTCTTTCCAGTAAGGCTCAGAGTTGAGCCGCTTCATCCACTCCCACTGACTGACTGCACCTCCTCACTTCACTCCTGCATTATTTTCTGGTTTCTTATGGGTTACCCACTCCAACTTTTTCTCTTTGATACAATCCATTTGACAGCTGGCATGGCATAACTGAAGGAGCTGTAGAGTCACACAGACTTGAGCTAAAATCCCAATATCACTTCTTACTAGGCGCATGTCCTTAAGAAAGTAAACATATCTCTTGAAGGCTCAGTTTTCCGAGCTATAAAGATTAGCAATAACATCTGACACAGAGTAAGTGCTCCCATATTGTAGCTGTTGTTATTTCTCTTATTGTTACCGTATGTGTCATAATCAGACCCTCTTTCTCCACCCTGCCATCTCTCTGCAGAAAATCCATAGGTCATCCCATTCATTCTCCAATAAAGATCAAGTTACCTCTGTCTTCATCCCAGTTCCACTATGTACCCCCATGTGATGGTGGACAAGTTACTTCATCTTTCTGTGCCTTTTTTTCCTCATCTGTAAAATGTGGATAAGAGTGCCTACCTCCTAGGATTATTGTAAGGATTAAATGTACGCATCCAATAATGAGTGCTTAGAACAGTGCCTGGCCTATTGCATTACCATTATAGTAAGCACTCAATCATTATCAGCTAGTAGTAGCAGTGGCAGCAGCAATAACTCTGTCATAACCACTACTCCTCTGGTCTGCTATTCCACTGGCTGCTTACCCTGTATTTTCATTGCAAAGGCTATTCTCATGGCCTGCTTTTGCTTAATCTACTTTCCTCTCTGCCTGCCACAATGCATGGCACATAGCAGGCATAGATACTTATTTGCTGATTGATATAATCCCCTCTATGCCCAAGTTAGCCATGGCCTTGCTCTGAGTTCACTTTATCCCACTCTCTTCTACTTGCCTCTATTTGACAACAAAGCCAACGCTTGAAGCCAGAAAGTGCCTTCTGTTCTCTTCCCATCTCCCACATGGCCCATTTAATACTAGGCACAGAGCACATATGATTTCTCCAAAAGCAAAGACGTCAGAGAACTAGGCCAGCAGCATGTGCTTTGACCAACAGATCACACATTATATGTATTTTTTAAAACATTTAAAAATTTAAATTATGTCTTAAATATGGCATAATAATTTTTGAAAGAGAACATTCTAGGTCTATTCATTATGCTTTGATGACTTCTTAATAGTCATAAGAATTATATACCTTGTTTCACTGGGTTCTTATAGAGACCTTGAACATGGGTACATCATCACTTCATTATAAGCAGCAGAGCTGGGATTTAAACTCAGGATTTTTAGTCTCTAAAGACCTGTTTGACCCATTACCAAAATGCCTTAATTCAACTGGTAGTTTTAATGCTACCTGGACAGAGTGCCTCTATTTGAAGATTACATCTAATCCTGGTATAGAAGAAGCTATGAAAACATAATGAAAATTGCACAGGCTTAGAATCAGAACTGGTCCATATCTGTTAGAGTGAACCATATGAGACTGCTGTGTTTGTAAGTAAAAAATGATTGACTTCTAGCAATTTCATTTTGGTTTAACTTTTAATAGTAAGCAATTGGATTTGTGATTATTTAATCTTTTTGACCTTAGTTTGTTCAACTATAAAACAATGAAGATGGACTTTGATCTCTTTCAGCTTTAAGAGTTCTAAAAGAAATAAAGTTTACAATAGCCTATGGATTAAGAAATGCATATAAAATTCCCTAGTGTAACCCACGGAAATGTTTTTATATTCTTGGGACTGACTTTAATGAGCAATATACTGGTCTTTATAATATAAACATCTGTGTGACTTTCTGGGTGGGTAGGGGTGATACTCAACACAGAATTCCAAAAGTAACCAAAGCCACTCTGTCCTGCAGTTGAAAGAGGTCACTATACTTGTACCTTCTTGTGGTTTCTGTAAGGAAGCCAGTAATAGGGCTGCTGTCTCTGGAAGAGTTAGCAGTTCGGGATTTGGGCTTCGTCTTTCTGGAGAAACAAAAACGTATACAGATTCTGTTAGCATTTAGGTAAATCCTATTCTAGTATGTTATAATACTAAAAATACCTCTATGAAATAGATTTTTGACTCCTAAGCAAAAGGCCCCTTCCACAGAAGACTGATTTTTACAAATTGAAACATTTCACCTTTCTCTTGGAAATGGCCTACAAGTGGTGAGGTTGAGTATACATGCAGGGTATGAATGAGAATTTTAAGGATTAAGACAAAGAGCCCATGAGAAACGTCCACCTTCACGGTTTAAAATGGGAGGTCTGGACAAAGGCTTTAGATGCTTTCCTGCACCAAGCCTGTATTATGTCCTCTCTTGTTACTTTCAAAGCACTATGAGATAATAATCTACATTCTTGGCCACATAATATTATGATTAATATTATGACAGTGATTATTTGACTCAACCAGCACCTGCTAAGTGTTCAAAGTTATTTCAAACCTAAGTTGACAAAAGACAAATGGTTCTCATTCAACACAAACCATGATTTTCAATCTGGAGGCAACTGAAGTGGGAAAGCAAACCCTACCCTCATAAAATAAATAAGCTTAATTAAACTGCAAGCTTGAAGAAGCTAAACAAAAATTTGTTAAGCATCTACTCTGTGCTCAGCACAATGTTTGGTATTTTTCAAAATAAGTATACTTTTTATTTTTAGCATTTCAATCTTTAAAATTTCATCAAATTGTATTGTGTTTTTTTTTTTTTAATCCAATGGCATGAAAAGGTTTATCCTGAAAAATAACAGTCCCTGGCTCCGTTCTTCATGGCCCCTACTTAATTATTTTTGATTTTGAACCTTTTGATAGCTCTTTCGAGTAATATGATGGACGCACATATTTGAAGTTCCGAGGTAAGTTCCTAGTTTAATAATAGTGTTTAAGAAGAAACTGAATTAATCCTACATAAATGCGCAGGTACATTTTTAGAAGCATTTGCACAGTTCGTTCTATTCTTCCCCCTCTGAGCTAAACCCCAGGCCTAGCCTGTCCCAGAATAAGTAACTCCTGGGGACGTCAGCACGCTGGGTGGTCTGAACAGCTGCACCCCCGCCTCCCCCGCCCCTGCCACTGTTAGTGCGGGGCTGGACGTCGCGATCCCCCAGCTCCGGCGCTCGGCGTCCTGTCGCTGCCGCCCACCTGGCCCGCGGTTGACCGCGTATCAGGGCGGCCTTCGAGGCGCGTCTTTCCGGTGGGGAGGCGCTTGCTTCGGGCGCCAGGGCGGAGCGAGCCCTGCCCTCCCCATCCTGCTCGAAGTGGCGGGATCACCGCCCTCGCTCCCTTAGTCACTCACCCGGCAGTGGCCGGTCGGAGAGGTCCTTCCTCCGGCTCTGGTCGGAGATGAAGCGGCGCCCCTCTGCAAAAGCAAGACATGCGTCTCAGCGCCCGCCCGGCCGGGACAATCGGGGGTTAAGGCACAGCCGCTCGGCACGGCGCACTGCCCAGGCCGGGACGGGGTGGGGCTGCGCCCGCTCAGGGTCGCGCTGGGCTGCCGGGTTCCAGCGCTCCGAGCCCGGCGCCCTGGAGACCCGGAGGAAAGCGCCGCGCCCTGCCGGACGCCGCAGGGGCGCTTTGGAGCGGAGGTCCCAGCAGAGGTCGCGTTCCTGAGCCCGGGGCGATGTTTCCCAGGCAACCCCAGAGTCCCCAAGTGCGCCAAGAAACAGCAACCCTCCAGCTTAGGATGGAGGATTTCTAATAACCGGGGAGTCTTTCCCTCCCACCGCCCTCCCTCACCCACCTGTCTCTTTTATTAACTGAGTGGCCAGGATGGCCAGGATTATTTAAGGAAACAAACTCGACGTTATTCGCGCTCCATGTATCTGTTCATGGATTCACGCACGCCGAAGGATCTTCCGCTATTGTTGCAGGAAGAGCAAAGGGCTTGCAAACTTACGTGCCCCTTTCAGGTAGAGCATAGCTTGAGGAGTCCAGTTCCTTCTCTCAAACGGTCCCTATAACCCGGGGAGAAGAGAAACATTGCAGCCCAATCCGCTATTAGAGAAAGAGGGGAAAAGAAACAAAAAGTAAAAAAGAGAAAGAGCAGCGTGGGCACACAGCGCGCATTTTGCATTTGATTACCTGCGGAGCGCTGCTGGAGTTTCCCAGGAAAGAAAACACCAGGAAAAGAGCCAAGATTGCTGCTGCCAGACTTCTGAGTCCCTGCATAAAACAAACAACCAAAGAGGGTCATTTCTGTGCGGACGGGACCTTGTGCTTCCTTCCTTGATGCCTGGACGATAACGAATCCCTCACTTCTCACTGTGTTCTGTTTTAATAGTGTGTAGAGGTGTTTCCCCAGTCTTCCTTCTAGTTAATCCACAAGGTTCCACTTCAAAAAATTATTTAGAAATACGTTATTTTCATTACATTACCCACATAAGGAATTGAGTAAATAAGCGACTTCGTTTTCTTGGTAAAATCAAATGATTCTGTTACTCTAAAGTCATATTTATGAACCATAAAATAGGTAAAAAGCTATAAAGCTTTTTAGAAAATAGTTAAAAAGACACAAATGAACAAAACCTTTACTTACCTTCATGTCCTACTTCTTTTCAGAACTCTGCAATAACTATAGCTTTACCTGTGAGTTTTCTGATCTTGTTCTGAACTTGGGACTTTTAAAATCTTGGTGTCAAGGAGCCCCTCCCCAGCTGTAGTGGAGTTAGGGAGTCCACAGGGACATCCTGTCAATCATCAAGATTGAGAGAATCCGATGACTCCTCTAGGGAGATTCAATTGCAGGAAGTAGAGGAATGACTGATGTGTGGACATTATTCATTCAGAAACTTATCACATTAGCCAGGAGACATTCTGAATGTATCAGCATGATTGCCTTTGCTTTTCCTACTGGCTGCCCAAAGCATTGTATTATTATTATTATCATTAATGAAAACAATCAATAGTCCAAGGCAGAATCAAAAGTAAATGAATAAGTAAGGAAATTTGTCTTGGGTAACTAGCTATCAACCTATTACTGATAGCTAAAGATGAATCGGTTAGAAATGAGAAGGAAATCTCAATGGAATTTAACATCAGTCATTCACTTATTTATCCATGCATTAAATCATTTACCAAATATTTATTGAATGCCTACTATGTGTTAGACAATCCTCCTTTTAGTTCAAGGGACATAGCCATACACTAAAAAGACATGGTCTATGCTTTGATCAAACTTACCTTCTAGTCAGGGGAGAAACACACTAAATGAATGAACAGGTAAATAAGGTACGGTAATCACCCCTTACTCATGGGAAAGGGAGCTTTGTTCCAAGACCCACAGTGGATGCCTGAAACCAAGGAGATATATATATATATATACACACACACAATATATACTATGTTTTTTCCTGTCTGACAACTGAGACAGCTAATAAGTGAGTAACAAGCAGGTAGTGTACATATGTGGATATGATGGACAAAATGATGATTCACATCCCAGGTGGGATGGAGCAAGAGATTTCATGACGCTACTCAGAATAGTGCCCAATTTAAAACTTCTGAGTTGTTTATTTCTGGAATTTTCCATTTAATATTTTCAGACTGTTAACCATGGATAAATGAAACCATGGGAAGTAAAACTGCGGATAAGCAGGGACTACTGTAATTACAGAACATTTTCGAGTATTAAGTAAAACTAAGTGAGATGATGTGATAGGGTAAGTGGTGGGCTACATCCGGGACAGTAAAAATAGAGGGGAGTCTTGAGGGATAAGGTGAAGTCAAACACGGGCTAAGCTGGGGTGGGAATTAGTATTTCAGGCATTCTCAGCAGTAGAAAGAAAAGCAAAACTCTGAGACAGCAAAGAGCTTGGCCTGTTTGAGGAAGAGGAAGGAGGCCAGTGGAGGCACAGTTGCGGGTAACAGGGAAGAACACTGTGAAATGAGTGTGGACAGGAAGGCATGAGCCAGTTCATATGGAAATACGGTTATAAGCAAAAGATGATGATGACTTAGACTAGGCTGGTATATGCAGGGAAAGGAGAGCTGTAAGTGAATTTGGGATATATGTTGGAGGAAGAAAATACAGGACTTGTGGATCAATGGGATATGAGGCTATGAGAAAAAAAATTAAATCAGGATGACAAGTCTTAGGTTTGTAGCTCAAACACGCGGTAAATGACGAAGCAATTTACTGAAATTGAAGAGACTTCTTAAGGACCCAGTTAAAAGAGGGAAAATTAAGAGTTGGCTTATAAGCATATTAAATTTAAAATGTATATCAGCTACCCAAGTAGAATCATGAAATAGGCAGTTGGAAATGCAAAACTCTGTAGAGCTCAGCAAAGAGGTTACCAGCTTACAGATTTTATTTTTTCAAAGGCAAAAATGGTTAGCTTTAAGATTCTAGAACTTTAAGGCCAGAAAAAGACTGGGATTGAATGAGAACACTTAGGGAGTGAAGGGAGCCAAAGAAGACAGGCAGGGACAGAGCCATGAAAACAAACAGAGAGAATGAGCATAGGAAGAGCCAGAAAAGAAGGCTGAGGTAGAGAGTCAGAAAGAAAGGAAAAATTCCAGAGAACCCCGATGCCATGGAAGCCAAGAGAAGATCTAATAATACTGAGAGCTCAAGCTATATGAGCTCCAAGAAGTATCCACTGAGTTTGGAAATATGATCATTTTTGAGGATAGAAGCAAGATTGGCGTGGCGAGAATAGTGACTAGGATATGAGGAAATAAAGCCAAGTGTAGACAACCTTTTTTTAGAAATGTCACAAAGGAAGGGAAAGAAAGGTAAGGATTTTTTTTTTGAAGATAAGATTTGAATGTGGTGGAGATTTAATATTCTTTTTGGCCTCCCAGTAACATCTGGATACTTTCATTTTTAGGAAATTCCTAAAATTCCTTAAGTTATGAATTATGGAATTATGCATCTTGTTGAGAGGCAGAGTCTTCCTTCTATTGTACAAGCTGAAAATGCCAGATACTCACTTCTCCAGCCTCCCTATCGGGTACAGTATGGGCACGTGGTGCAGCTTCACCAATCAGATGTAGCTGCTCACGTTGGCAGCCTGGAGCTGGGATGGGAGAAGCACTCTGGTGGTGAGGCAGTAGTTGTAGAGGGATTGGGTTTCTGGAGCAATACTAGCTACAGTGCTAGGCACATCCCAGCATCCAGTGCTGGAGGGGGTGGTGATGTCAGCCGCAGTGTTCTTGTAATAAAGTCTTCTTTTGCCTAAATCCACTGGGTTTGTTGGTTTCTGTTGATGACAACTTAGAAACCTTTTGTAAGACATGTATAATGATGGTGATGAGCAGTAGAGAAGGAGAAATTGATGACGTAGAAGAAAGGGAAGTTAAAAGAAGGAAATTCTTAGAAGGCAAGAGAGATAGGATGAAAGCATATCAATATTCAGTTGAAAGATCTATATACAGATATTGAACAAGGACCTGAGTGACTGTCATATACTAAGTTACCATGGATAAGAGAGATGGTCCCCAAGCTTAGTCCATTCAAGCTGCTGTAACAAAATATAATTAACTGGTAGCTTATATACAACAGAAATTCACCACTCAGTTCTGAAGGCTAGGAACTCCAAGATCAAGGCACCAGCCAGCATGGATGGGTTCTGGTGAGGGCCCTTTTCTGGGCTGCAGACTTCTAACTTCCCTGCAGTGTCTTCACATGGTGTGAGAGGCAAATAAGCTCCCTAGGGCTCTTTTTATAAGGGCACTAATCCCATTTAGAGGGCTCCATCCTCATGACCTAGTCACCTCCCAAAGGCCTCATCTCTTAATATGATCACGTTGGTGTTTAGGATTTTAACATATGAATTTTGGGGGAACACATTCAGACCACAGCAGTTCCTTTCTTCTCAGGGCAGTGGTTCTTAGGCATTAATATGCACAGGAATCACCTGGGAAGCTTGTTAAAATGCAGATTCTGATTCAGTACAGCTTAGGGGAGCACTAAAATTCTGCATTTCTAATAAACTCCGAGGTGATGCTGATGGATGCTACTGACCCTTGGACATTTGAGTAGCAAAGCTTTAGAGGATATAAGAAGTGATGAAAACTAAACCTCCGAGTCTGTGTGGCTGGGAGAATGGCTAGAAATAGAAATGTCAGGGAGTTTGAAGAAGGAACAGATGGTTTGTTTGGGATTGAAGTTTGAGAGGCTGATGCTGTCTACCTACAGATACTTGGAAAAGAGAGGTTGGAATTTGGGTTCTGATATTTAGACTTGACAGTAATATGCAGACAGAAAAACTGAGGTTTGGGTAGTAAATGAGAATAGAATATAGAAAGTACCTTGCAGGTAGAAACTTGAGAACTATATACTGTCTATAAGGAATAACTAAAGCAAGAGAGAGACAGAATCATCAGTATAATGTTTTATTCCACAGTCTTAGGAAAGAAGAAAGATCAAAACTGGATAAAATTTTAATACTGCCTTAAATGTTATAATTAGGATTTTAATTTCAAAGGATTGTAGCAATTTCCTTCAAAAAAGAACAATAAAAGAAATAAACTATGCTGTGATTATGTTTTAAATAAAGTCATAAGTGAACCCCAATTACTAGGTTACCTAACAGATAAGTAAAATGCCTTTCTCCCCTCTCCATACCCGAAACACAAAGGTTTTAGGAAGAGGACAGGAAAATGAATCACCAATAAAACATGTTTTGAACTTACAATTTTAAGGAAAAGTAAATACATGTGATTTGTTTGTAATAGTTCAGCTAATGAATTCACAAGCAGATGTTTTACGTCAAAGCTGCCATTTTCAGTTTAATGTGCACAAAAAAAGAGGATGGTTTTGGCATATTATCAATATTGCAGTCTTATCAAGAATAACATGACAGAATGTATTTCTTCTAAGAGGATTTCCAAAGGGCATTGGGCCCCGGTAAAATGTATTTGTTAAATCACAAAACTTTAAAAGATTTTTACGGGTCTAAAACAAGAGATGGGCTCTTAACAGTATTTGGTAAACAAACAAACAAACAAACAAAAAACAGATGATAGGTAAAGCCATTGAATTTTACTCTGCTGCCAGTATGACCAGGCAGTGGATATTGAACAAATTGGCTCCTAAGTCTTTTTCAAAGGCATATCTAATGGAGACCATTTTGCCTTCACCACTGATGTCTGGATTCTTGCAGTGGACTGTAGGGTGCTCAGGACCCATTTAAACAATGATCACCCATCACTGTTTAAGTGGCATTCTTTTAGGGCTAGTGATTATTGTGTTCACATGGAAAACAGCTGCCATCTTGGATAAGGTTACCTGGACAATATGGCTATTATGGTACAAAATATCCAAGTTACTTTTTGATGACAGAATAGAGAAAAATTGGGATGGTATAGTATGATGGGTTCAATTTCCTACATAAGCTTTATTTTCTGCTGGGGCCAGTCAGTCCCTTAGGCTAGTTGTCTCACAAACAGGTGGAAGAAGTCATTTCCCCAAAGTGCTACCAGTTTTAGGAGGGGCTTTAATGCATTAGCTAATGTCTTTACCCTGTCTTCCTTTTACTTAAGGCTTCCATTCCCAATGAACTCACACCCTGGGATAGATAATGTTGCAATTCCTCTGTTTACCTCTATTTATAAACCCTTTCAGAGTATCTATGGGGAGGGAGAATATGGAGATATTGGTTTCCTGAGGAGAGTTAAAAGAAATACCATCTAGGGAGTTGGGGATAGATAAAGAAAAGTAAAACAGGGAAGGCTAAAGTCCACTTACCTTGCCTTATTTCCTGAATTAGAATATCTTACCGCTCATTCTCCAAATGACCAGGCACAGTGCGTGTAAATGCATGTACAGCCACCATTCCTACAGAATAACTCACAGCACATGGCTGCTAATGGTGGCCTAGCGTATGTTATGTAAGAGCAGCATAAAGATATAATAAGACACATATAGCCAAAAGGTCTTAGATAAAGATGCAAGCATCAAAATACTAACATCGATAGTTCTTTGAAAATGTTGAGCCTTATAAACATTGGTAGCTCAGAAATAGGAGGAATGCTCCAAAAATTCTTTAATTTGAATTAGGTTGAATACTAGCTGTTGCTAGGTGTGACCATCAAATAGAATCATCAAATAGGGGCAGTTAGTGGTCCTTCTTCTAATCTAGGTCCTTGGCCAGAAATACTCTCAGAACAATAATACCTAATATTTTCATAACACTTTAAATTTGACAAAGCACTTTGACATCCATTTTTAATTCAATCTTCCTAACAAGATTACACATAGATCCCGAATGTTGTTTAGGAGCAAATTCAGAGAATTTGACTTGACATGACACCACGATGTAGAGTTTGTGTTTTATCACCAAGACCAGTCCTTATCCTGACATACAACTCACAGCATCACAAAGATCACACCAGAAGGTTCTTCAGGGATTCCATTACCCGACATGATCAGCATTGTTTCACATAAGCAAGAGACTGTTGTGCAAGTGGCCCCTCTTGTTGCAGGATGTTATTTCTGGCTTTCTTCACTTAGGGAATAAGTTTATTTCTTAATTTTATCCTTGGGGTAGTTCTACCACTTGATAGCAACTCCAATTACAAACAAACCCATCATTCTGAAAAAGGAACCCCCCCAAAATTCTCCTTTTCCTTTCATATTGGAAAAGAAAAATGAGAATCAGTGATTCACACCAGCCTCAAAACTTTACATATATATATATATATATATATATTTATTTATTTTTGAGACAGAGTCTCACTCTGTTGCCTAGGCTAGAGTGCCGTGGCATCAGCCTAGCTCACAGCAACTTCAAACTCCTGGGGTTAAGCAATCCTTCTGCCTCAGCCTCCTGAGTAGCTGGGACTACAGGCATGCACCATCATGCCCGGCAATTTTTTTTTCTCTATATATTTTTGGCTGTCCAAATCATTTGTTTCTATTTTTAGTAGATACCAGGGTCTCGCTCTTGCTCAGGTTGGTCTCGAATTCCTGACCTCGAGCGATCCTCCCACCTCGGCCTCCCAAAGTGCTAGGATTACAGGCGTGAGCCACGGCGCCCAGCCACAGCCTCAAAACTTTAGCAGTAGTTTCTCCCAGCAGCATCCCCCACTTTTTAATATATTTAAAAATATTAAGGGGGTACAAATGTTTTAGGTCACATGGATCATTTCTGTAATGCTTGAGTCCTTACTATAGGTGTACCCGTCACCCAAATAGTGTTCATAGTATCCATTAAATTGATTTATTCTCATCCCCTCCTCTCCTTCCCCCTCGTTGCTTTCCACTGAGTTTTATTTCCCTCTGCATATTGTGTGCTCATCAGTTAGTTCCAATGTAATAGTGAGTACATGTGGTGTTTGCTTTTCCATTCTTGTGATACTGCACTTAGGAGAGTGATCTCCAGTTCCATCCAGATTGTTGCAAAAGGTATTAATTCATCTTTTTTGTGGCTGAATACATGATGTACATATACCATATTTTATTAATGCACTCATGAATGATGGGCACTTGGGTTGATTCTACATCTTTGCAATTGTGAATTGTGGTGCAATAAACATTTGAGTGCAGTTGTCTTTTTGATAAAATGACTTCTTTTCCTTTGGGTAAATACCCAGTAATGGAATTGCTGTATCTAATGGTAGGTCTACTTAGTTCTTTGAGGAATCTCCATACTGTTTTCCATAGAGGTTATACTAATGTGCAGTCCCACCAACAGTGTATAAGTGTTCCTTTCTCTCTGCATCCACACCAGCATCTATTGTTTTTGGACTTTTTAATAAAAGCCATTTTAACTTGGGTAAGGTGAGATCTCATTGTAGTTTTAATTTACATTTCCCTGATGATTAGTGATGTTGAGCATTTTTTCATATGTTTTCTGGCCATTTGTCGTTCTTCTTTTGAGAAGCATCTGTTCATGTCTTTTGCCCATTTTTTTCATAGGGTTTTTTGTTTTTTTTCTTACTGATTTGCTTGAGTTCTTTGTAAATTCTGGTTATTAGCCCTTTATCTGATGTATAGCTTGTGAATATTTTCTCCCATTCTGTAAGTTTTCTATTTGTTCTGTTGAGTGTTTCCGTAGCTGTACAGAAACTTTTTAGTTTAATCAAATTCCATTTATTAATTTTTATTGTTGCCATAATTGACATTGGGGTCCTTTTAATAAATTCTTTGCCTAGGTTAATACCTAGAAGAGTTTTTTCTACATTTTCCTCTAGAATTCTATGGTTTCATGCCTTAGATCTAAGTCTTTTATCCATCTTGAATTTGTTTTTGTCAGTGGTGACAGGTAGGGGTCCTGTTTTATTCTTGTACATGTGGCTATCCAGCTTTATCAGCACAATTTATTGAATGGGGCTTCATTTCCCCAGTGTATGTTGTTGTCTGTTTCTCAAAGATCAGTAGGTTGTAGGTTTTATGTCTGGGTTCTCTGTTCCATTCCATTGGGCTATGTCTCTATTTTTGTATCAATACCATGCTGTTTTGGTTACTACAGCCTTGTAGTATAGTTTGAAGTCTGGTAATGTGATGCCTGTAGTTTTGTTATTTTTGCTGAAGATTGCCTTGGCTATTTGGGCTCTTTTCTGGTTCCAAACAAAGTGTAGAATTATTTTTTCTAGATCTGTAAAGTATGACTTTGGTAACTTGATGGGGATTGTGTTGAACTTGTAAATCACTTTGAGTAGTATGGACATTTTAACAACGTTGTTTCTGCCTTTCCATGAGCATGGTATGTTTTTCCATTTGTTTGTATCCTCTGCAATTTCTTTCTTCAGAGTTTTGTAGCTCTCCTTGTAGAGATCTTTCACCTCCTTGGTTAAATATATTCCTAGGTATTTTATTTTTTTTGTACCTGTTGTGAATGGTATTGAGTCTTTGATTTGACTCTTGGTTTGACTGTTACTGGTATATAGAGTGCTACTGGAAGGAAGCCTGCTCTCCAGCCTCTTGGGTCAGTCTCCTTGGAGGGGAACCTAGCATGGAATATCCAAGCTCTGGGATCACTCAAGTTCTCCCCACTATTCTGTATTTGCATGGGCTTGTGACGGTGGAAAAGCCTCCAAGAAACTTGGTAGCTGGCTGGTCACGGAAGGCATGTGGGAGGGAGAGAGGGATCCCCCCTTACCCCTTCACTGGGCTCCAAGCCTCTCTGTGTTTGATTCTCACCAATATCCCCTTTCCTTTATCTTCTTCCTTCTCTGGTTCACAATTTTCCTCTGTAAGTTCCCCGGCAGGCTCTGGCACTTCTATGATCTACACCTTAGCTGCATCTCCTCTCCCCCATCCTCTATCTGAAATCCTACCTTCACGCTGGGAAAGTCCGGCAAGCGATGTCTCTAGTCGGCCATCTTGCCCCCTCCTCAGTAGCCTCCCTTTTAAGAAGGGCAGCCAATCTGTAGGCATCATCTTTCCTTTATCTATGCTTCCTGCTCTCCCTATTGATGAGCTGCTGGGTGCAGTAAAGTCAGTTTCTCAAGTCATAAGGAATGAAAGGTAGAGACTTCTGCAAGAGCCAGACCATTAGACTACACTTTCTGGCTGATTAAAAACCTGCTTCCATGAGGCTGATTTCAATATATAAGTGGTGATGGGTGGGGACAGTACCAGATGAGCTGAAAGAATTAACTTTCATTTATTCAACCAATATTTACTGAGGATCTACTAAGTGCCAGGAACTGGAGATACAAATGAGTAACAGGAGATCTTGAACCTCAAGAATCTTTTTCATAGCCAAATCACTACAAAGCAAGTGGAAAGTTCTATGAGAGGGCAAGAAAGGAGAAGTTGTTTTTGGCTACTGGATCAGGAAAGATGATAGAAGTGGCATTTTAATTAGGCTTTGAGAGTTAAGGTCATGGAAAAGCATGTTAGTTGATGAATCTGGAGCATGCTACTTGTATTCAACCTCCTGCATGTACACAGGCAGCAGAAGGACAGAGGCTGGGACCTTTCAGTCAAGGACACAGTTAGAGATGCTGGATATTTAATAACAGATTCAAGACTTCCAGTTTACCTGACAATTGTCAAGGCTTGTAGTTTAATTACTGAATTCAACAAATAGGGGTAGACTTGGCCAGTGGTTTTTTGATCTTAACAAAATTTGCCACTTAAAACACTACAGATGTTAAGTGGTTTTATTTAGGTGACAAATACTTAAGTATTAGATATTCCTTCCATTTTAAGAAAAAATATTTAAGCATTTCTCCACTCATTTCTAAATTCACTGTCCAATTCTTACATTTTGCAATTAATAGTGGCAATCATAGCAGCTTTCAGTAAACTGAGCCAACTGCCTACAGCAATAGAAATTCAATAGCAGCTTCTGAATGCACAAGTAGCAGTGAGTTTTGAATCCCTGAGCCCACATTAAAAAAGAAATTCTCTTCCAAAAAAAAAAAAAGAAAGAAAAAAAAAAACCTACAATAAGATGAATACATATACACAAAGTTGTAAAATAAATCGCATCTCAAGACAAAGCTCCCAGAGTTAAAGCTGATGTTATTTATTTATTTTTTTTCTCTAGAGACACCATTCTGAAAAAATGTTACATTATCAATCACAGTGAAGGCTGAACAGTCCTAATAAATTCTGACTGGGAGAAAATAAGAGGATATCTAGACCACAAATTCTTCCATCATTTGTTTGCAGGACAACTCAGGAGGAGTTTTTGGAAATAAGGCTAAGAATTTACAAGTAATTTTAAAGTTACAAACTCTTCACGGGGCAGATGCCACTTCCTGTTTCTCCTGGGTCTCCTGCATTCAGCGCGGGACTTTTAGTACTCAAGAGGTACTCACAGAGTGTCTGTTAAATGACCATTCGGCAGATCTTAGAGGCTGATTTTTTAAAATAGCATATTGCCCAAGGCAAGTGACTTTCAAAATTAAGAATGTTTTTGCTTACTTGAAGCCTATTTGCATTTATGATTTAACATTTAAACAATTTGGAAATGAAAGATGTGAAGACTACAAACAAGAAGAAAATTGCATACAAGGCTAATTAAAAAAATGAGGTGGGTTATTTGCAATGCTAAATTAAGTTTTAGAATTTCATAATAAAGATACACTTGACCACCAATTAATAGAAAAGTACCCTTTTATTGAGAGGTAAGACAAGTGTATTTACAATATTCAATTGTTAGATAATATAATCTGATGGTGAGACTTTTTAAAGCAGCAGTATTCCAGGAATTACAATTTTTAAGGGGAAAAGAAAAACATTCCAAATTATGTTTCTGTTACAGAAAATACACTTGAACAATGACAGAAACACTTAAGGCTAAGTAGTATTAGACCTTTTCCTCCATCTCTATAGAAATAATCAAAGTACATTTTTGTCACAAAGACAGAAGGCTGATTTTGGAAAGGAAGAAACAACAGGATGTATAGTGTTTTCTATCAGAAGACTAGTATGTTTAAAAATAGAGCCTCATCAAGGGTTCTGAATAAGAAATATAACAATGCTGCCAAGCAGTCCCAAACTCACATTTGATACTAATTACAGACTCACTTAAAACTGAAAACTGCTCCAGCCTCTCAATCTTACTAAGGACTGGGAGATTATCAAGTCCTTTCAAGTCCAATAATGCTTTCTAAGTTGTTGAAAAAGGGATCTCTGTAACAGTGCAAAGAACATTTCGATAGAAATTCATGTCTACAAAGGAGTTAAATAATATAGATGTTCCTTACATTAACAGATACTGTTCTTGCTCTAAAAAGGTATAACAGAATTATCTAGCCACTGTAAATAATATGGGTCAGTCAAAAATATGTATAACAGAGTTCTACAGGGCACCTTATATAAGTCAATCCTCAAGGTATATATATTTGACACTCCCCAAGTGAGGATATTACTCTTTTGAAGAACATTAGACACAACATTAGGCTCTTATTATTCCATGAACTATTGAGGTAGGAGTCTCCATTTGTCAATATTATCGCATTTTCACAGATATCATAAGTCAAATGCAAGTACCAAAAAAGACAGTAATCCACAAGACTGAACCATTACACTATATACCAACTCTTTCCTTCTTTAGATGAGTGAGATTGGGTGTTCTCTGTGCATCAAGATTTAACTAAAAATAACACAAGGTGTAATATATTTTTGTAGACGTGTTTGTAAATAAATACCACAATTTCAATTATAATTTTATGCATTAAAAAGCTTAGCAACTGTTAAAAAAAGTAAACAGTGCAATCATTAGTGGTAAAACAAATAGTACTATGGCTGTTGAAATTTGTTCTGTATCTACCACAAAAGCTGCCACTGGAAAACTAAAGAAGAAACAATTGGTATTTCCTACTGTCAATCAGCAATTGTAGAAAAAGAAACATTATTTTTTTAGTGTCCTGTTTTTAAAAAACTATAGCCAGTTTAATTACAATGAAATAACTTTAGCATACGAATTCAGGTATTTTTTTGATTAATTCAAGATGAAGAGTGAATATGAAGCATATATTATGCATAATGATTTTTGTATGTCAGGAAAAAGGTGAAAATAAGGGAAAACTCAGATTAAATGAATAGCCCTTAAAAAAGTCGTAAGTTTAACCTTTTAACATGTTACATGTCTTAAAGTAAACATTACCAAAAGTTAGTAATTTTATGAAAGACAAAATAAAAACCACTGCTAAAATAAAAAAAGTTAAAAAAAAAGTAAAAAAACATCATGACATGGAAAAATCCACTTGGTTTGCATCATTTAGTATCTTAAATAAAAGACTATTCAAGGAAACAAACTATGTAACAGACTACTTCATGGTCAAGAGTGTCTTTTGTTAAATGCTTACATGTAATGAATGATATAGATACTTAGCAGGTCAGATTCCTAAGAAGTATGAGTATTTCCAGAATGTGTTGCTAACCCCAAAAGTGCTTAGTCAGCTATAATTTAGGACCTAAAAGTAAACCTTTGCATACTCCAACAAAGAACATCTAGTTTAGATTTTCACCTGGTCTTAAAATATCAAGATTCAGAAGAATGACAAAAGTTTTATTTTTAACCATGTTTACAAAAAAAAGTGATTCATACATCAAAACTGGGTTTTCCTTGGTTTTAATACATTAAAATGTCATAATCCAATCTAACTCATGCATCACTTTCAGAGACACAGTGCAATTGGAAATATTTTTGCCATTGCAGTGGATATTTCTAAAAAGCAAACACCTATGGGTGCTCCTGAGCCTTCAAAATAAAAAGAAAACAAACAGGCACCACAGTTCTCTAAGGATGGCTGTGTTTCACAAATGTACATTGTGGAAAAACAATACAAATAGCCTTCAAGAGTTTCCATATGCATTGTAACATGGATTTCATCTCTCTCAGTTTGCTTGCTGACTTCTTAGATCACTTGATTAGAAGCCTATTTTCATTGCTTCTTTGCTAATTGCTGTTGGTACTTTGTAGGCTACACGTTTTAGACTTCTGTAAAGAACATTACAAGCTATCTCATGTAATTTAATTTTGTGCTGAATATTCTTCAAAGGATTTTATAAATAATACAATATTTTAAATGAGTCTTCAAATTCAATTGTTGTTATACCATATTGTTGCTTTCTCCAACTTTATCTACAAACTGTAAGGAGAAGAAAAACAGAAAATTAAAGAAAGCCTATAGCATTATAGAACATTATGTTAACATTTTAAATGTTGATTTAAAAACCCAGCTTTACAAGAAGATTTGTGGAAATTTAAGGTATGACTGACAATGATTAATCCAGTACTACTCACCACTATCTTCTGACACATAAACGTGTATAAAAAATTTTTTTCTAAAAGTTGTTTTTGCATGACATGTTATACATATGAATTTAAGGGTGCAACATGAAAAATGCAACACAATGAATAAAAAAATTATATAAAATGAAGATAACACTGCTAGCTTAACAAAAAAAATTAAAAAATAAAAAACTGAAATGTCAGCCATTCATGCATTAATGAACCCAATAAGATATTTCAACTGACCATTACTGTGGATCTCTTCTGGGCCTATGTAGTCTTTGAACAAACAGATTTAACTCCATTAAGTTCAATAATTAACAACAGTTATTGACTAAAAATACTTTAAATGTGTATTCTGGACTTCAGACTGAAAGTGGCAATGACATTAAAACAGATTTAATGATGCAAAGCATAAATTTATAATTGTTGAATATAAATTTTAGCATTTTAGTGGTTATTTACTTTGGTTACTCCACCCCAAACATAATTTGGCTTTCTTCAGAATTCCAGATGGTGATGTAAATATCCAAACAAAGTACTGTATATAATTAGTGGAGATGTTAAAAGTTATATAACTCAAGTGGTTATAATACTATAAAATTCTAGCAATCATCTAACCATTTTTATTTCACTATTCACATTTTTACTTAAGCATTTATTATAATGAAGTTAATGACAGGAAATAATCTATTGTATTGGGTGTCCATTTATGCAAATACTGCAGAATCCTTAAATTAAGGACACAAATAATTACAACTCTATAACTATCAAGTTTCAGTAAATTCAAAAGCCATTCTAAGTATAAACAACACTGGCTACTGTATGAGCTTGGAGATAAATGCAAATGAAATCAGGGTATACTCCTATAAGCCTAGGTTCCAACGTGTTTTATATTATCACAAATAGGTGACTGGCACATTGAATCTAAAAGTTGTTCTGAAAAAATTGATAGATTCATTAGAATTTTAAGGTAAATTTAAGTGGAGAGAAAGCACAACTCTCTCTCGCCAAAAGTAATTTGAAATATCAGGCTGTCTTGGCTGTAAGGTTCTGAGTCTAAAATTAACCTGGGGATGGAAATGGGATTAGGCTTATAGTAGTACTTATTTTTCTATGGGTAAGCCATCCTTCAGCTCTTTGAGAATTCAGCAAATGCTATGGACCTTCTCTCTAGAAACAATTACAAAAATCTGTATACAACTTTAGGAAGCTGAGAGACTCTTGGACCTAACTAGAACTTTTGGTCTTTCTAATTTGCCTTTAAAGCCAGTTTATCCTAGTCATTCAGGATAGACTTGGAACCACGAAGTGGATCTAAAGGATATGTATACTTCTGATGTGGGTCAGAACTAAAGCCAAAAGGATTGTCCCAAACTCAGTTGAATTCCAGACTACCCAGATTCTTTTAGAACTTAAAGATTTTGTTTTGTTTTGAAACTTAAGGATGTAGGCTAAAACAGGTCATCTGCACTTGTCTTGTAATTGACCAAGTTCCCTGAGGTCAATGAAATACCATCCTTCATTCATTTGTTCAGCAAAAATGTTTTGACTTTCCACTATATGCCAGGTATTATGCTGGCCCCTGAAGGGACAACAATGACTAAAACACAGTCTGTCTCTGCTGTCAAGGACTGTAGTTTCATGTGGAAGCCTTTTTTCTGACAATTAAAAACAGAAGTAAATGTTATGATGGGGTGTGCACAGGAATGCTACAGAAGCGCAGCCCAAGCCAGCCACAGGGAATCAGGAAAGGTTTTTCTAAGGAGGCAATATATAAGTTGCATTCTAACAGGCCTCTGAGCCTCCACTAAGAGATGTTATAATCATCAAGCTTGCAGTTTAGTACCAAACATTTGCTGGATGAATATTGAATGAAGGGAAGAGACTTCACTTGTCAATTTTTAAAACATTTTCTTTAACTTTTATTATCTGATTTGACTCTTTATTTTGTCAAGGTGGAAACCAAGGCATGCACTGGAAACTGAACTTGAAAAGACTGTTCAAATTGTGGATAAATCCGGGAACAGAATCTTACTATCTGACTCCTAGTATAAACCGTGTTTTATTTAACTGTCTTAATCCAGTCCACTTGATGATACAGTCTGGAAAAGAAAGTATTTGCAAGAAATAATGGTTTCCTTTTTGTATTGTTGCTTCTAAAATTAGAGCTTATATAAAACTGAATTGAAAAATGCCTTGAACTCTCAAAGAGAAAGGTAGCACAGCATATCAATCTGAGTAATACTAAAAAATAGAGAATATTAAAAATGGATACGATGAAACAAACTTCAAGTTTTATAGGTTTAGCAATGATTATTTTCTGGTATTCATGGTAACTATGACCTATGTGATGTAACCATTTATATCACAATAAAAAAACTCATCAATTATTCAATCATATATAAATCACTCAAGTTTCTAGAAGTAAAAAGCATCAAAGAGTATGTATATTGACAGTTTAAAAAATATATTGCTAAATGCATGATCACTTACTGATCTAATTCCAGGTAAATTTAAGAGAGATCCAAGGACTGGCACTCTTCTAATAAAGCCAACAACCACAGGAAAGAAGCCCCTGGGAGAGGGAAAAAAGAAAGTTCTTAAAATTTACACATTTTTCCATTACAAAAATCAATCGCTAACCAAGTAAAAAGAAAGGATCCCATTAAAATTTTGAATGTTTTAGACTTCAAACTTGGAATTATGAATAACTACAAACATAATTTAAAATTTTGTGATTTGTGATAAGAATGTGAGAAGCATGTAGTAAGGCCTAGCTACGTCACATGCTCAGATTATGAGTTATCTCAGTTCAGCTGCTGAAGATTTCTTCAACTATGGCTAAGTTGCATGGGGTGAAACTGATCAAAAGAAAGGGATTGTCCAGACCATATTATTGAAAATAATAACAGCTGTCATTTACTAAATAAATACTAAGTGTCAACAACACTGAGAAACTGTCTGACAGAAGGTAATCCTCACTATGTCCCATTTTTTGGTAGAAATACAAGTCTACAGAAGTTACACAGCTTCTAACCATTTTAAAATTAATTGTGGATCAGTTAAGCCACCTCATTATAGGAAGAGAATAAAATAGTTTATTTAAAAATGCACAGGAAATAAACTTTTTCTGGGTCTTAAAATTAGGTACTGTAATATTATAAAATACATATTTGGTCTTGGATCCCATTTTGTGGCATATGACTCAAAAAATCCTTAGACTCTCCATAAGGTGATGTCTTTTTGTGTGCTAATGAGTTGACCAGTAGCTGGCAGCCTAGGTAGCTTTGGGATGGGGGCTGGTTACCAGGAAGACCAAGGCAGGATTAGACGGTTGGGACTTTCAGCTCCACCCTCCACACTCCAAGGAGGCAAGATGGGCTGAAGGTGGAGACAATCACCAATGGCCAATGATTTAATCATTGTGTCTATGTAATGAAGCCTCCATAAAAACCCAAAAAAGACAGATGAGGGAGGCGGGCGCAGTGGCTCACGCCTGTAATCCTAGCACTCTGGGAGGCCAAGGCAGGTGGATTGTTTGAGCTCAGGAGTTCGAGACCAGCCTGAGCAAGAGCGAGACCTCATCTCTACTAAAAATATTAAGAAATTATATGGACAACTAAAAATATATAGAAAAAATTAGCCGGGCATGGTGGCGCATGCTTGTAGTCCCAGCTACTCAGGAGGCTGAGGCAGTAGGATTGCTTGAGCCCAGGAGTTTGAGGTTGCTGTGAGCTAGGCTGACGCCATGGCACTCTAGCCTGGGCAACAGAGTGAGATTCTGTCTCAAAAAAAAAAAAAAAAGAAAGAAAAAGAAAAAGAAAAAAAAGATGGGGGAGCTTCCAGCTAGCTGGATGTGTAGAGGTTCCTGGAGGGTGGCTCACCCTGGAGGGCATGGAAGCTCAACCATCCCTCTTCCCCCACATCTTGCTCCATGCATCTCTTTATCTGTACCCTTTGTAATATCCTTTACAACAAACTAGTAAATGTAAGAAAGTGCTTCCCTGAGATCTGTGAGCTGCTCTGGTAAATTAATTGAACCCAAGGAGGGTGTCATGGGAACCCCAACTTATAGCTGCTTGGTCAGAAATACCAGTAAAACAGCCTGGAGCTTGCGAATGACATCATGGGAGGGGCAGTCTTGTGGACTGAGCCCTCAACCTGTGTGATCTAGTGCTATCTCCACGTAGATTGTATAAGAATTGAATTGGAGCACATCCAGCTGGTGTCTGCTGCAGAATTGATTGCTTGTTTTGTGAAGGAAAAACCCCCACTGATTTGGTCACAGAAGTCTACTGTATTGATTGTGGTGAGAGCAGAGGAAAAACAGTTTGTGTTTTCTCCACACATAGGAATGAAAATACTAAAATGAATAGAATTTCTATTATGAATCTGCAGAAGTCAAAATACATGGACTAAAGGAAGAGTTAAATAGAAAGCAGGATTTTTTTTAAATTACAGAAATAGTTCTTGGCCGGGCGCGGTGGCTCACGCCTGTAATCCTAGCACTCTGGGAGGCCGAGGCGGGTGGATCGCTCGAGGTCAGGAGTTCGAGACCAGCCTGAGCAAGAGCGAGACCCCGTCTCTACCAAAAATAGAAAGAAATTATATGGACAACTAAAATATATATATACAAAAAATTAGCCGGGCATGGTGGTGCATGCCTGTAGTCCCAGCTACTAGGGAGGCTGAGGCAGTAGGATCGCTTAAGCCCAGGAGTTTGAGGTTGCTGTGAGCTAGACTGACGCCACGGCACTCACTCTAGCCCGGGCAACAGAGCGAGACTCTGTCTCAAAAAAAAAAAAAAAAAAAGAAATAGTTCTTATGTTGATGGTATATGTACACATTTCAAACACAATCACAATTATTGGTATTTTAAAAAATATAACAGCATGTGATTTCAATGCTATTATTTAGAATTATAAACATCTAGAAAAACAACGCCAAAGACTCTTGGCACTATACCTTATACTAAGAATATCTCAGAACATAACAAAACCCAGTATTTATAGACTTCTCTAAACCTCGAAGCCAACGTATTATTTCAACTTTATCAATGACGCTAAGTCTCCCCATCTTTATTCATCTCACAGATCAGCTTTGGCTTTTAACCCTCATTGCTAAAATCTCTACATAATTGAGAAAGCCATTCTCCTAGTCCTTAAATTGCTTGAGTTTTCTGATGCAAGATACACCTGCCTTGATAAACTCCTCTTCCTTACTCTCTTCTCTCTTAGCCACTAAGATCTTTACTCCTAGTTCCTCTCCTACACCATCCCCTAGTCTCTTCTTTCTCCACCCACCCTAAAATGTCAAGAGTGTTCCAAGATTCCAATCAAGCAGATCTCTATACTCTGTAGTGTATCAACAGCCTCTTGACTGGCTTCCCTGCCTTCAGTTTTTCTCTTTAATACACACTTCATACTGATCAGACCAATCTTCCTAAAACACCTACCTGGTTATATCACTTCTGGTTTAAAAATCTTTGTGGCACCGCCTTCCTTGAATACTGCTCCCCATCCCAGATTTGATTACAGGATAAAATATGCTTTTCTTAACCAGTCATCAAAGGAAGTTTGCAACCTAGCCCCAACCTTCCTTTTCAGTCTCATCACCATTTTCTTCCATTTACCGTGTGTTACTATTCTATGGGACTCTTCATTCTTTCCAGAATAAGCTGTATACTTTCATGACACTGTCTGTTCCTTCTGTCCAGTTAACAATCCTTCCCTTCCTATTTGTAGGATGAATTCTAACCCACTCTTCAAGGCCCAGTTTATAAGTAACCATTTCTTATCTCTCCCTGGATTTATTAATTCCTTCTGTAATTACAATCCTATAATATTTTGCATATACATCTATAATGGCATTATGCATATATCCTACTGATGTCTTTACAGTCTATTTCCCATGTTAGAAATGAGAGATTCCATAAAGCAGATTTGACACTTAATTCATTTTATGTCTCCTGTGGGTAATACAGTGCCTGGTAGGTATTAACATAAGATGAAGGGTATGTATTTATGGAATAAATAATTAAGACCAACATTTTCTCATATGCGTACTATTATTTGTTTACTTGCTAATGGGCATTTGTAAAATATTAACTGATCAAAATTTCCCATAGTGTATTTGATACAGAATTTTCCAATATGTATATACATTAAACAAATTGCCATCAATTGGCAGTAACTGTGAAGTATAAGGTTCTACACACTAAAATGCTGGATTGATTGATCACTGCTTAGTTGATGAAAATATCAATCATAAAGAGAATACCTTAAAATGCCCATAAAATGAATTTTATTGCTTTGACAATACAAGATAGTTTATACTGTTACTTAGGCAAACATTTACATTTGATAAACACTTCTATAACTGATTGATCTAAAGCTGTAATAAACGATTCAGCCTAAACAAAATTCCTTTTAAGGAAATGATCATCTTCTTCCTGACACTGATGCAAATATCTGGGTTTTCCATAATAATTATCTGACACATTGGCTTACTTAAAGAGAAAATGATTGCCTTACCTGAACAAGAGAAAGAATCCATAAATTTCGAAGATCATGCCTATCAAAGGCCAGCCAATAAGGACTACAAATACACCACCCAGAAAAAATCCTGTAGCTTTCATTTTATGTTTTTGAAAGAAGAATCTGAATGTTCTTTCTAAACCAATTACAAAAGCCAAGCCAGCCACAAATAAAACCTAGAAGAGAAAGAAAATGCAACACAGAAAAAGCAGTTAAACACAGTGCATAAATTTGAAAAGTAAGGTCAAAGCTAAATATGATAAAAAGAAGAACATTTGTTTGGCTTTTAATGTGGGCAATTGGCCAGAGAGAACTGCAATGCATAACCAAGAAGCAGAACCAAGGAGTTGGTTAAGCATGTTAAAGTTGTAGTTGTATTCCACTCGTCTCATTCCTCTTCTATCTTGATTAAATGGAGAAAAAGAGAAACGAAAAAAGATTAGACGTTACCAAGGGGCATCTACATTTGCAGTAGTTTTCCTAGTTTCAGCTGGATGAGGATGGCTTAGTCAAGCAGATGAGTTGGCAAGGCATAAAGAGGAAAGCTGCCCATAAACATCACCCAGAGGTATTCCCTCCTGGTTCTGAAATATTCATTACAGACCATAGGAGTTTCTATGGATGGGAGAAATACTGACATAGCTAAGTTGCTAGTAGAAGAAACAATGCAAAGCCAGGAAGAACTTTTTAGTTCTGTTAATTCCAGAATATCTGGCGTTGCAGAAATAAAATTACAACCATGTGTTCAAATATACATATATTTTGAATGTTTTCTGATCGTGGACAAGTAATGATGATCTATTAGAAGCTTGCTTTTTCAACTGTGTTTTATTTCCAAATACTTGCCCTCCCCCATTTACTTTCTTTAGTGAAAAATATTTCACTTTATATTAAGTCTAATGGTTAAGCTTCATATTCTGGGACACCAATGCTGTTTATATTATCCTTTATTAAAACATCAATTTTGTATAATTTTGCCATCCTTTATCTTTTCCTATTTCCAGTGAAAAGTCTAATGGTATATATGGTTCAAAAGATATTTAATCATTATTCAGTGACTTTATTGTCTTCTTAGAAGGGTTATTTTTAATTTCTAGAACTTTTACATAACCTCCACACATGGATAGCATAGTACACATTCCAAACAATACACAACCCATTCTAAGCAAGTCAGCCACTAAAATAGAGATATATATTTTTAAAAGGTTTTTAGAAATCTGTTTATGCTATACAGCTGAATCAAATGTGAAGTCTCAGATTTTTAAAGTCAAAATACTTTAACAAATTTCCCAAAACATGGGACTATTAAGTCATTTATTTTGAACTCCTATTTAGAGGTAGTCTTCATTAATCTGTTATAAATCACGTAACAAACACTTAACAGAGCAGTTATGGAATCAGAAAACCTCATTAAGTGTTTACCTTTTATCTAAACAGAAAGCTGACAGGTTTCATTCCTGATGGAAATAGAGGATGTAATAGAAATTACATATGAGTAATAGTGAATTATTTTCCCCAAATTTAATAGCAGGTAATAATGCATTTGTAGTTAAAATTTCCTTATGAATTTAGTTAAAATATATATTCAAAAACTCACATTTCCAATAGCCAGTAGTGCTTTGTCAAAAAAGAGAATCATTCCAAAGAACAGGAAAAACACTCCAAATCCTGTTAATCCCATTCCAATTTCTGCAATATAAGTTATATGGTTAAGGGTAGAGAAAAATTAAAGTCACATTAACATCCCTATAAATTAAGTAAAAAAATATTCCCAGTTTTTCTTTTGGTTGGTATAAGAAATAGGTACGCAACATTGCAGGTTAACTTCATAATGACACTCATTAAGATCTATAACAAGTTTAATTAACATCAACAAGTTACTTCAAAATTTAAAACATGAATGGAAATTTCTAACCCTTACATATGAGATAGCATTTCTCAGACATAGCCATGATAGAAAAAGATGAATCAGTATTCTAAACCTTTGGTTATGTATTGTTTCCCCTCCCAAGAACCTCTCTGGCATCAGACTTAAATTTATAGGTTTCCTTTAATGATTTATCTCCTTTCATATTCTATGATTATTACTTATATGTACAGTATCTGTAGTTCCTTCTTACCCTTATTAAAATTAATTCCTTTTTTATTCCATTAGAAATGTTATGGTAGGTCAGCACAATATACTTCATTCAATTATATTCTATTTGTTACAATGGCAAAAGAAATAGTTTGGGAATCATGGTAGCAGTCTTCTCAAAAGTTAATTTTCAGAATGTTAGGCATCACTTTTAACTTCTTGATGGCTTGTTATAGATTTATCATCTAAAAATTTATCTTAACTACAAATCCATTCACATATTTAGTCTAGAGTCCTAAAATCACCTCTCCAAAGTTTCAAAGAATACTGTTTTACCTAATATTCTAGGCTTTCCCTTTTTCATTCGAAAACAAAGAATTGTTGATCAACTATTATACTAGATGTGAGGAAGTGTTCTAGGTAACAAATACACAGTGGTGGACAAAGTGCAAGCTTTAAAGTCTATATATAAAGTCTGCATATAAAATTAATAATTTTACTGACTTTACATTCTCTAGGTCTTATCTTTTTAGCGTGAAAAGTCTTAACTAAGGTGGCAGATGTACTCTTCTGTTAATGCTACAAAGCACAATCTACTAAATCACCTCTTTGATCATTTTAGTTTGATCATTTTTGTTTTTAGGAAGTAGCCACCAATCCTTGTTTTATTCACAACCACTATCTGCATACGGATAATGAGTCAGAGCAGAAGCCATCATATTTTCGGAAACACAGTTTTAAGTACACTATTAGTGATTTCTAATCTGTTACTTGTTTTGCCTCAGTTCCAGAAAGCTAAAACCTAGGTCACAGCTGCTTAAAAAAAAATCTTAAGTCATATAAAATGTTCTGATGACTTGAAAATTTGTATCAACTTTAGCTTTTTCTACATCCCCTAGCACGTCAATTTCCTGGTGACTGCTGTCTTCCATTCTAGCCACTTTTTGCTTGCAGAGATAGTCTGAAAGAATTTAGGTACCTGTCTATAAATACACCAGTTTAAGGGTATTCCACAGACACACATTCTTATGAAAATTTGAGGCTGATATTTTCATGCTTAAATGCCCTAAGAGATTTACCAAAGTAACTGTTTAGGTATCAGAAATAATTTCCTAGGGGGAAATATGGACAAAGGGGCAAGTAAAATTCCATGAAAAAACTATTTAGTAGTTAAGATATAACTATTTGCAGCTTTGTTAGTTGAATATGACTAATTTCTGCCTTTTCACAAATTATCTTAATAATTACATAAAAATTTTGAGATGTTTGTTCATTAGAAAGGAAATTATACAGAAATATACCTACTATGCACTGAGAATTTACCATGAATTAGGCCTCATGAGGGGCTTCACGCACCTTATATAACTTAATACTCCCAATACTAATGGAATGTAGATATAATTACATCATTTTAAGGATGGAGGAAATTCAAGTTTAGAGAGTTGACTTCAGTTGCCAAAGTCGTACTTCTAGTTAAGCATTTACATTTTGGTTTTGAATCCAAAGCCGGTATACTTAACCATTATGCTATATTTCTTCCCACAGAATTTTTTTTTCAGTTAATATGTTTGGTTAAATGAAACCCAAGGGCTTTGGGGTATACTGAACTTAGGGAAGTGTCTTTTAGGTGATTCAAGTTTAATATTAGTTATCTAATATAACTAAGTAGAAGCCAGAGGAGCTATTAAAAACTGACTGCAGTGAAAAAGGACGATGTCTGAGTATGGTTTACCATTTAATGAAGTGTTTATACAAATATCTTGTAATTCCTTTAACTACATTAGCAGGTAAAAAGTAGCACTGGCCTCATGTTTCATATGGGTAACCAAGGACCCAGAGAGATTAAGTAACTTGCCCTTGATCATGGAATCAGCAAAAGTGTGTGTGGTTGTGGTGGTGGTGTGGACTCAGAAGTCAGTCAGACTTCTCACTCCATAGTCAACGGACCTACAGCCACAACATGGCAACCAAAACATTTCTGCTACTTTATCTAGTATAGTCCACAGGGGACAGTTACCTGTAACATCTTTGCCAGACCTGGCACTGGCATGAAATTGGCAAGTATCCCCTAATCTAAATGGGTCAAAAGACTCCAGCTGGCCTCATTGTACCCTTTTCTCATCTCCAGAATTCCCTTCTTCCCATCTCCAGAATTCCCTTCTTCCCTATCCTTATGTATTCATAAGCCTTTGGCTATCAAAAGGCCTATATGGAACTGTCTTCTTCCCATCAGAATCATACCCAGCACAATAAATTTATCTTCCTTTTGCATAGTATCAAACTTTCATTCTTTCTGTCCACAAGTTAAAAAAGGAAATCTGATAAAAGCAATCTAATAAAACTAATCCGGGCCGGGCACAGTGGCTCACGCCTGTAATCCTAGCACTCTGGGAGGCCCAGGCAGGTGGATTGTTTTGAGCTCAGGAGTTCGAGACCAGCCTGAGCAAGAATGAGACACCGTCTCTACTAAAAATAGAAAGAAATTAACTGGACAACTAAAAATATATATAGAAAAAATTAGCTGGGCATGGTGGCACATGCCTGTAGTCCCAGCTACTTGGGAGGCTGAGGCAGGATTGCTTGAGCCCAGGAGTTTGAGGTTGCTGTGAGCTAGGCTGACTCCATGGCACTGTAGCCTGGGCAAAACAAAATAAAACCAAACAAAAAACCAAAAACTAATCTGGCTAACATAAAAGGCGTACTATGGAAATTTTATAGGGAAAGACATGCATAATTCAATGGCAAACACTGTTAGCATTTTGGTATCTTATTCATAATTTTTTAAAAAGCAGCACTGTCTTTTATTTTTTTCTTTAAAAAACAGAAATGATACAAAAAGGAATTCAGTTTAGTATCAACTGTATTGAATAACTCAATTGAATATCACAGTATTTTAGGCACTGTGATGAAATGAGGATTTAGAGGCAGCACAGGAACTGCCTCTCCCCCATCCCTCTGAATAAATCCTGCTTTTGTTTGTTTGTTTGTTTGTTTGTTTCTGTGGGGTGGGGAGAGTGCTACTACAGAATTCCTTAAAACAATCATGAATTGCCATTTACACTACTCTGATCAGTGCTTGGTCACCTTCTCCTAGAATCAAAATCCCAGAATAATCCTGGCAAATAACTTGAATGATGGCCAATCTCTGCAGTTAAACACACACACACCCCCCTTGAAATCCAAAAAACTTTTGGATCACTAATCATTTTATGTTCCAATCTACTGCCTCACCTAAAACATCTGGCAAGTGAACAGCAAAGTGTGAAATTTTATCTTCCTCGCCAATTTAGTGAAGTGAGAACACTTCCTATTCTGCCCATAGTCCAACACCACCCTTTTGTTCTGGTTTTTGGAAGGATGTAAATTAGGCACTCATCACTATAATAAGTCTTCAATAGAAGAATCTCTATACAAAGGATAATTCTTTTTTATATATTTAATATCACAGACTCAGATCATTCCAAGATCTCAAATAAAGTTTACATCAAGTCTTCTTAGACACTAGTAGGGAACAGTGATAAGAACGAAGGTTTTTGAGTCAGCAGACCTGGGATCCAAGTTTTGTTTCTGTCACTTTTCTTATGACCATGCACTGAATTTCTTTTGTGCCTCACTTAATTTATAAAAGTGCTATGTTCCTCTCTACCTTATAGGACTCTTATAAGAATTATGCATAATGACTTATATAAAAGAACATGGTCAAGTGAAAGAAATATCTTTACACAATTGCTAGTAATTATTATTCCAGTAGATCTTCTCCCCCTCCAAAAAAACTACACTTATATTTTATGTCTTCTGATCAGAACAGGTGAGACTAATGGACCAAAATGGGCAATCTTCCTGGGTCAGAGCAGGTGGCCCAACGTGCAAACTCTGTGCAATCTCAGGAGGGAAGACAGCCTGATTGGGTGGCAGTATGTGTAGGAGACCTTAGAAGCTCTGTGAAGTTCATGTCTGCCACAACTTGAATCTAAACACTAAGATTCCACTTTAAAATAGCGTATTTAACATTAAATTCTACTTTCACTCGATCCATTGTTTAATTCTTCAAATCTTGAAAATTTGAGTCAATTAACTGGAATAAGAAATGAAAAGCATGGCAGATAAGGCAAAGTGAGACAAAAAGAGGCTATCACCATCATCAAAAGATAAGAAAGCACAGAGCTTGGGCAGATATGAAAATTAAAAAACTATTAAGATTGACAAGAAGTGGCAGAAAAGTGGAAATGTTATATGGAAAGAAAAGGAAACAGATAGCAATGCTAACCTTAAGAGATGAGATAGGCCTGGAGAACTCTGTGGCAGGCAGAAAGGAATGCTAAAATAATAAAACATGCCACAAAGCACAACATACAATACTAACGAAAGAAATCCTTTAACTGAACACAATGTGGCTTTTCACTACTGTTGAAAAGTACTACTGTACTTTTACTACTTTAGCGGGTAGGTAAGTCAAGTCGTTTCAGGGGATTTTTAAAAGGTTGCTTTCAGTGGTGGCAAAACGCGAATATTCAAAATATTGTATTTAAGTGTGTAAGCACATTTCCAAAAGGAGCGCACAGTAGGTGACATTTAAAATACCGCCTACCAAACAGCCATTGACTTGTAGAAGACCCCAAGTATGTCACGTGCAGAAATGACCCCGAGAGTGGGCCGCGAGCACCGCACAAACTTTCTCTTGTAGCAGTCCCCCAGAACAAAGCGCCCATCTCACTGTGGACGAGGAGAGCAGCGCGACCCTGGCACGAAACAGAGGCTGAGCTAAAGCTCCCCCTCCCCAGCTCGGGCGTCCCACCCTGCCGCACTGACTATCCTCCCAGGCCAGGTCCGCCACCGCAAGTCTAGCCTCAGTCCCCTGAAGGCAGCCCTCCAGGTCCCAGCAGTCCTAGCTCAGTCTCGCAGGCCGCCGTCCCCAACGCGGAGCTTCATTCATTGACCCCGGCAGAGGGACAGGCGGGAGAGACCCAGCCCAAGCGAGGCGTGTGCGGGACTCGAGGGGGGGGGGCCGGGAAAGCTGCTTACTCTGGGTGTCCGTTAAGGAGATCATGGCTGCAGTGGTGAGGGCAGTGATGGCAGCACCTCAGAACGCCCAGGGTGGGAAGCTGAGTCGGGAGAAAAGAGACTGGGTACAGCCCAGGCAAGAGCCGCCACGTCTTCCGGAAACACGCAGCCACCCCACCCCCGCTTCAAGACCTCTTTCTATTGGCTAAACCCACTCCCAATCTCAACCAATAACCCGTGACTTTGTTCGATGACGCGCCAGGGGGCCACACCCCTTGACCAATTAGAGAAGGTTATTATTTGCCATTGGTTGAGCAGACCGACCCGGAAGGGTGGATGCTCCCAGCTGGGTGGCGGGAAGATTTTATTGGAGAGCGGCGGATAGAGGTGCGTAGCGATGCAGAGGCCGGGTGCTTTGGGGTTGGAGGCCCGAGAGTTGGAGTGGGCTGTTTTCACTCGGTGGGGAGAGGTGCTAGGATAACTCCCGTTATACCTTTGAAGGGCCAAGGGTATGCGCTCCTTCTCTGATCTTTCGCTTTTCTGCCTGAGGGCGAGGCCGTCCATCGCAGATCACTTCCTTCCACCGACACTTTGGGAAGAAACGAGGGCGTTAATCACTGCTTTGCTGTGTTGAAGCTCGAGCTTTTAGGGGCATGTTCAGCTGCCGAACCATCTCTTTTGTTCTCTCCAGCCTTTTCTATGCAAGAGGCTTGGCCACCAAAGCCTGTTTATTAGCAGGCACCATTTATTGAGAAATACCACTGGGGATACTTCTTCCATCCCTCGCTTCACAGTAGCGTAATGGAGGGTATTATTAAGTTATTGTTGCCCCTAAATGCAGGTGACAGGGAGAAGAGTGATGTGTGTCTGATTTAGCCTGTGTTATGTCAGGCACAGTGGCATTTCCTCCAACATCAATGACTGACTGTCACCCTGTGAATTTTTTCCTATGGATGCTTAGCTTATACTTCCGAGTGACAGATCTACAATAGCTCAATTTCTTAATACATTTTATGTTGAAGTATCTTTCGCTGTTAAATTACATCAGATAGGGAAGGAGCAGCCTTTTAACGGTGTAATCAAAGGAGTCATTTAAAATAGTGGGGGAAAATTTGATATAGATTATATTCTTTCATAAGGGTAGATGACTGCTACTTTCAGTCTCAGCAAACCTGAGCCTGTAATATATGCAAGGAACTTTGCCAGGCTGTATGGATACGAATGTTAAGAGACTCAACTTCTGCCCTGCTGGAGGACCTTACAGTCATGGGAGGAATATTACTACATATTTCCACCACTTGGTCAAGAGATGTTTATGTGGATAAGGAATTAGAAGCCCTTGGTTTACTCCCCTACTTAGCCATATTTTCATAGTATAGCTATTCCACACTCTTTAACAAGGCAAAAAAGACTCAGGCTATCTTTCCAGCCTGGTGGTGGCTTCAGAATTCTATGTAAGGAGGGCATAAGGTCAGCAGTCCAAGTAAGGTAGGGTGGTGCTGAAGCTATCTTTGGAGAGCATTCTAACTTAGTTTTAGAAAATGTTGTTTATCCATTTTAGAGAGTTGGAGGAGGTGTTTACAGGATTATGGAGAATTTAAAGTTCCTACTCTCAAGCCTCATTTTCCACTTGCCCATAGGCATGTTTAAGTTTTAGTCATGCATGGGTGATTTATATGTTGATGTATTTTGCTTAATCTGGGACATTTGAACCTATCCAACTTGTTATTTATAAAATTGGTTCTATCATTCCAGTTTTATAGGTTAGGGAAAGAGGCTTAGAGGAACAGAGTGTATAACTTTGCTAATTTAACAATTTAGTCATCTAGTAATTTAGTGCTAGAACTGTTTAATCTTTGCTCTTTTTTGCTACATCACTTTGTATCTGTTGGATGTTTACTAAATGTTATTGATATTGTAGCTGTCATGTATATGTTTATGTGACTTTGGACACCCCTCTGAAATCTACAGAGTTTTCCATAAAAGTTAGTGTGGGAAGAACCGTGCAGTCCTTATTCGAAAGGTCACTACAATATATAATTTGCTTTCTAACACTTTTCATGCTTAGTAGTAACAGGTTATCATTGATTGAACATTATCAATAGTAGTGTTTAAAAAAATTGTTGCCATGGTTGTTCTTTTATTTTTAGAAAGAAATTTGGATCTTCAATTCAATTTTAGAATGGCATCTGTTTCAGGTTAGTGGAAATGATTACATTTTGTTGTTCATTCTGTTCTATTTCTAATTGTATGATCTTTGAAAAAAGTGTTTGTTTTAAAAATTCTTATAGAAATTACTTTTTTCAGTTTTTGTTTTTTCTTTTTTTATTAGTAACCAAAGTACATTCTATCAGCTTTTTATGTTGTGGTAAAATATACATAACAAAATTTGCCATGTTAACTATTATTAAGTGAACAATTTATTGGCATTAAATACATTCACACTATTTTGCAACCATCACCACATATCCAGAACTTTTTCATCTATCCAAACTAAAATTCTGTACCCATTAATTCATAACTCTCCATTACTTGCTTTCTCTAACCCCTGATAGCCATTATTCTACTTTCTGTCTCTATGAATTTGACTATTTGACTTCAATCCTTTTTAAGGCTAATAATATTCCATTGTAAGTCTATACCACATTTTGTTTGTCCATTTGTCTATTGATGAATATTTGGGTTTTTCTACCTTTTGGCTATTATGAATAATGCTGCTGTGATCATTTGTGTACAAATGTCTGCTTTAGTCCCTACTTTCAATTCTTTTAGGTATATATTTAGCAGTGGAATTGGTGGATTATATGGTAATTCTATGTTCAATTTTTTTTTAGGAATTGCCAAACTTTTCCATGGTGGCTGTACCATTTTACATTCCTACCAACAATACACAAGATTTTTAAAGAATGATATGAATCATTTTTGGATTACATATGTTATTTTACTTAATAAGACTTCATCAGTGGGATATGATGTAAAAATAACTGAATAATTTGACTATTTATTATATATTGATATCTTTTGCATAATCTGGGACACATAATGAAGTAGATACATTTTATTTAAGAAAAGATGCTTGCTTTGAATAACTGCCTTCAAAATATTGTGCCTTTTTCAAATATACCCACCTTTTCTGTTGTTCTACTCACTTGTCGAACTACATTTGAAATGCCTCTTTGAATTTGCCTTTGGGTTATTGCTTTGGATTTGGTGGCTTCTATGGTGGCAAATCACTTTCATTGTTAATTTCAGTTTGGGATTTTGCTGGACAATGTGCTGTTTGTGAAGAATGGTGGCTCCCATGCGTCAGCTGTGAGCTTAGGAACATGAGTACAATCCCCACTCAATTCAATACACTCTTGAGATAAAACAGAGATGGTAAGCCCTGGGCACTTGTAGCCCCTCTCCATCATGGACCGGTGAAATCATTCACTTGACTTTTTAATCTCACCTCCTATGGTCTTGTGTTATACAGAGCAGAGTTAGAGATGGAATAATTTTGAACAAAAATTTTAAAACACCCTGATTGATTACAATGAGCTGTATTTTCTTATATTCTTAGACCATCAGGATTTTGTCTAAGATATGATGATCTTGACTATGTAGCATGGGTTGACATTAACTTTTGTAATCAGGTAGAATTTGATCAGAGAAGCAGAAGCACTATGACTGATACAAGGGGTTTACCATAGGAATTAAACCTTATGTGGTGATGGGAAGTGGTTAAGCCCTCTCTCTGTGTGTGTTGTCTGTGTGTCTGACACTGGGCCTGAAGTCGGCAGAGCCAGCAGGCGGGAAGAGAAGGATGTGGATGAGGTAGGGCACTCGAAGACAAACTGCTCCCTGTGAAGATGAACTTCTGTTTCTCACCAGAACCTGTATTAGTCTCTCATTGCCTTGAAGCCTTGAATTTTGATGATGCAGGAGACCTGTCAGAAAGCTGGTCTGCTTCACCGTGGAGTTGTGTACGGTCTGGCGGAGGGTTCAGAGTAGCTGAAGGACAACGGACAGGTCACAGGGGAGCTGCATGCCATGCTGTTTCCCCAAGTTATCTGGCAGCAGCTGGAGTTGTAAGTCCAGGTGCTGCCACATGCCAGTGGGGTCACTAGCTCTGACCTTAGACTGACACTCTTAAATATGGAAAATATGGCTACTGCTTCATTTCTACTGTTTAAATCTTTGGCAACGTTCTCTTGGGCACCTAATCTAGAACTATGCAGGGAAGGGAATTCTAGGAACTGTAGTCCTAGTCTAGCTATCACAGTACAGAACCACCAGACTCCACCCCTTGTCTTGTTGGCACCCATGTACTCCTTTTTTAGTCATATTTAACTTCCAAATAAAGATAATTAGCAAAATCATACTTCTGCCTAACATGATGTAACTATTCCTCATATAACCAAGTACACACTGACCCTCTCCCTAAAAAAAGAGGATAAAATTCTCTTTATTTATCTTTGGGTGATGCTCATTTCTTCCTGCTGAATCATGTCCTCTTTCATAATTCTGCAACATAGGAGAGGGACCAAACAAAAACAAAAACCCAAACTTGTTTTATATAGAAATGTCAAAATAAGGAAGAAAGGGTTATAGCTGTTACAGTTTTTGTTTCTCAGCTGGTCATGCGGTCATAGCTGATACTTTGTAGCTACCTTCTTCAGCTGTCTATTCCATTTCCCTTTGCTCTCAGTTGTCATGGGTCTTTGCCTGGTGGGGACTTGCCTTAGCAGTTTGCTTGTGTTTGGTTATTGTAGTTTCCCATTAACTTTAATCACAGGACATGGGAATATTGAGGGGCACCCTAGAGGCTCCCTTACATTTCAGACATACTCTTCCTTATCTCTCTAGTGCAGTAGCAATCCAATTTCCCCTTAATAGTCAGGATCACTCACCCCAGCCAGGACAGTGACCCTGTTCTTTGCCTATTTATTTACTGGCATGAGGAGCCCAAAATGGCCAAGTGGCAGTCAACTTCCAGTTTCATGGAACCATTGCTTTCTCCCCTACTGAAAGCATTTCTTTCTTTGTAACTCAGACCTCTAGACCAGCAGAGTCCAGTGTTTCAGGGATGGGAAACAAAAACTTCACTAGTGGATCACTAGGGTAATAGTAAGAGGAGTCACTCCCATTTCCTCCCCCCCACCCCCGATTCCTGTAAATCGTGGCTATGGGAGAAACAGCACTATTCACTGATGTGTAGCAAACCATGTCCTGGAGGGCACTACCCCAGCTTTTAAGGGGTTGCCACCCAGCTGGCACCATAATTGAGTCTTCAAAATGCCATTCCAGTGTTCTCTCCGGCCAGCTGCGTCATGGTGTTGGGAACATAGTTAGATTGGCTCATTTCTTGAGCATGAGCCTTCTGTTGTACTTCGTCTGCTATAAACGAGTTCTTTGGATAGAAGCAATTCGGTGGGGAATATGATGACAATCTATAGGCATTTTGTAAATTCATGGATGGTGGATTTGGCAGAAATATTGCAGGCAGGGAAGGCAAATCCATATCCAAAGTAAGTATCTATATCAGTGAGGACAAAGTGCTGCCTCTTTCATTGTAGAAGGTTCCAACATAATCAGTTTGCCATCAAGCATCTGGCTGTCCCCCCAGAGAATGGTGCCACAGTGGGGACTCAGTTGGTGTGAGCTGTTTGCAAGTTGGCCAGTCAGCTGTGTTTGTAGCCAGATTGGTCTCAGTAAGGGGCAGTCCATGTTGCTGCAACATAGGCACTTTGTTCTTGACCTCATTGTGCAAGGACAGACGTGGCTAGGAATGAGGCTGCCTGATGTCAAGGTCATCTTGTCTACCTGATTAATTAAGATTTTCCTTTGTGGGGGTTGCTTTCAGTGAGAATTCACATGGGCTACAAATATCTTCACACTCTGCCCATTCAGAGAGGTATATATCTATTCTATACTATATCTGTATCTTCCTCAGATCTCATTGCCACCAATTTTCCAATTTTCTTTCTTCCAAGTTCCTGCTAATCCATTAGCCATTACCTATGAATTAGTGTGGATCTGTACCTCTGGCAAAATGAATAACCATGTGTACTGCTTACTGCTGACTGGGAAAATTTTCCATGCCCAGTGGTCTTAAGGGCCACTCTGGAGCAGTACTGTTGCGCTTTAGTTGTTCACTTTTAGGTAGTGCCAATATATCATGCAGACTCTTCTGTAAATTAGGCCTGCATTTTTTCTTTCTCAGTAATAGGGAATTTCCCGTGAGGTCATACGTACAGGTTGAGGAGGAGGAGGAGGAGGAAGGGAAGAGCATGGTGCGTGAGTGTTTGGACCACTTGTTCATGTTTTTACTTAGAATCTGCTTGAGCTCACTTTTGCGTGTACCACCTCTATTGTGATGATGGAAGTCTGCCTTATGAATTGAGGGGTCAGATGATGCCTGGTTGATGGTAGGCAGCACAGGTCACATGGTCACTTAGTCTCTTGTAAGACCCAGGAGCAAGCCAGAGGTTGATTCCAAAAAAAAAAAAAAAAAAAAGAAAGAAAAAGATAATAGTTACCTGTAGAGAATCTGTACAGCATGGCATAGCTTTGCTCCAAAATCTTAATGGTCTGTGTTGTGACTCGTCTAGAGGCCAAAGGTGACATATAGCATCCTTGTTCATCAGACTTAAAGCACCAGGAAATCTGTTGGGTCATATGGCTCAATGGTAAGAGAAGAGATTAAATGGCGGTGTTCCCTCTTGTTCAGGGTCCTACTCAAAATGGGCAGGTTTTTGAGTTACTTGGTAAATGAGATATATGTTGCCTCTCAAACCCAAATGATCCTACTAGACTTTGTGCCCTCACTTAGTAAGGGCCAGATGTAGAAACTTGCCCTTCAACTTAGAAGGGATATCTCAACATGCCCCATACCCCTTGACTCCTAGATGTTCCACCAAGGTGCCAGACCTCTGAATTTTTGTGGGATTTATTTTCTATCTTCTGGCATGTGTCTGTTTGAGCAGTTTGTCTAGTGTAGCTGCTACTGCTCCTTCTTGTTCAGCAGGTCAGATAAGCGTGATGTCATGAATTAGTGTGATGTCTGATGGAATGAAGAGGTAGTCAAGGTCTCTGCAGATTACATTAGGGCTAGAGAGTTGATAAAGCTCTGAGATAGGATAATGAAGTTATATTTTTGGCCCTGCAAATTGCTTTCAATGGTTTTTACCGACAGATATACAGATACAGAGGATAGAACATTCAACAGATCAATAGCCATATGCCAAGTGCCAGGGGATGTGTTTGTTCTGTTCCATCCATGAAATCACATCTTGAACAGCAGCTGCTGTTGGAGCCACAATCTTATTAATTTTACTATAATCCATTCTTAATCTCCAGAATCCATTGTCTTCTGTGTAGGCCACATAGGTCAATTAGGTGGGGATATGGTAGGAGTCATTACCCCTACATCTTTCAAGCCCTTGTTGTAGCCAGTAATCTCTGCTGGCTACAGTCCCTCCAGGAATGCAGTAATGCTTTTGGTTTACTGTATTGGTAGGTAAAGGCAGTTTTGCTAGCTTCCTCTTGACCTTCCCTACCATAGTAGTCCTTACTTATGGGCCAGGAGACCAATATGTGGTTTCTGCCACTTGCTAAATACATCTGTTCTAATCATACACTCCAGAACTGGGGAAATAACCACACAGTGGGTTAGAGGACCCACTGAGCCAACTGTATGTAGGGCCCAAACCAAAACTTCATTAATTACCTGACTTAAGTTCAGTTTATACTCTGACTGATGGATCACCACGGAATTTTGGTTCTGCAAGAATTAGCATCAGTTCAGAGCTAATGTCCAGTAATTTCACATGCAGTTACTCTATTAAATTTCTCTGGAGGACTAGTGGGAAGATTTACTACATATGTTTTTAGCTGTGTAGTAGAGTCCTTCCTCAAGGGGCTTGACCTCTACTTTATTCAGGGGACTTTGGTTCTATAAATTGGCTCAATTCTGGAAATTGGTTGAAGGACTGTGACTCAGTTGTGGTGATTCAAATCATACTTAATATTTGCAAATCAAGGAATCATATACAAATCAAGTAATCTGTTTCCAATTCAGGGGCATCATGATCAACTAGCCAATGCCAAAGATCTCTGTGAGTCAGAACATTCTGAATACTGCTTCAGTTCTGTTGCCCTTTATGGCAACCACATCCACTTTGTTGTAGGTCATGAACTGAATTGCCACCATTTAGCCCCCATATCTTGGAGTCCATCATTCCTATTGAATTCTAGTCTAGTCTTGTCTAGTCAAATTCTAGTCTAGTTTGAAGACGGTATTTCCCACTGTCATTCCTTGCTACCAGGAAGAGTCACCCCAGAGCTCTTCAGGGATGCTAGGACTCCCTTCATGACTGTATTTCTTACCGTCTTGGTGAAGGGAGTGTCCTCCTGGAGGACAGCTAGGGAGTGGATGATCAATCCACCTGATGTTCCTCTCTAGCACTCCCATCTTCCTAAGCCTCTGACCTTCCTTTAGAGTATACCCAGGGGGCTCTAGCATTTCACCTTCATTAGAATATACACCTGTGTCATTTCATTCCAATTTTCTGACATGCATCTTTGAGGCCAAGATTCAGGCAACCAACCAAGCAAATTCTTAGAGCCATTCCTGGCCACTATGTCTAGTACATGAAATCCAGAATTTCTTAGTGAGCTGATATCAACAAATGTAGTTTAATTCAATATATTCTATCTACCCTTATTCAGTACCCATAGGAGCTATTCCCACACATATTCCTTAGGTTTCTGTTTATATATATTGGCAGATGCAACTCTTTTGGTATGTATCCTGTCTTCTCACAGGTCATGCTTTTGTACTTCATCCTCTAGGGCTTCCTGGATCTAGAAGCACTGAAAGAGTGGTAGGGGCAGATTCTTAGAATTAGCAATGCTTAAAAGGCAGCAAAGACCCTTATAGGTATTTCAGGCAGGAGGAGATTGTTTTAGAAAGGGGACACAGGATAAAAAATTCTTGGCAGTATTTTGTGGTTCAAGGTTCCTTGCTCCATTGGAATCTGTTCTTATGTTCCCATCCTAATTTCAGAGTTTCACTGCTTCCCTATCAGTGCTCTATCTTTAGCATTAGAATCCCTACAAGGTTGAGAATTCAGTTTGCATTGTAATTCAGCCACCTGCAGTATTTAGACTTAGGCTTGGTTTTCAGAAATATCAACCTTGTAGCTATAGGAGATAAGGGTTATCTTTTAGAACAGTCCTGGAAAGTTTGAGGTCCCTTAATGCAGATCCTGCATTTCCCCCCACCCCCAAGTTTTCTGCATACTCAGAAGCCATTATTCTCATCATTCTCACTGAAATGTTTTGTAATGGCGAACTTTTGGTCACCCACAGCCTTGCTTTCTCTAGTTACTTATTTACTGTGTCTATGAGTTATAATTTGAATAACTTTTTAAAATTGCACTGCATGCCATGGAATAACTATGTCCCCTTTACCTGTGGAAGCAGGATTATTAATGCCTTTGAATTTAATCAGATCAGAGAACCAATTCCAAGTGATCTAGCAATTCAGAGAACCCATTAAATTTCTGTTCCTCTGGATCAAAATTCTGTATTGGTTAGGGTTCAACCAGATAAGCAGAACCATTGTGAGTACGATAAGAGATTTGTTATAGGGATTAGTCCCTATGTGATCCTGGGAGCTGGGTAAGCAGCTGTCCCTGAGTCAGCCTCTGATCCTGAAGTCAACAGTGCCAGTAGGAAGGAAGGAAGATGGGTGTGAAGTATGGGAAGGTAAGGATGAGCTGGGACCTGCGAGGACCAGCTGGAACTCACAAGGACAAAGTGGAGCCCATGTGTCTCTCACTGAGACTTGTGTCAGTGTGTTATCACCCCAGGGCTCTGACTTCCAGGATGCTGGTGCCCTGCCGAAGAGCTGGTGCACTCGTCACAGAAAGTTGCTCACAAACCTGACCAAGGAATCAGAGAAGCCAAAGAAGCTGTGGACCAAGTTGCTGCCCTGGGAGGTTTAGCAGGGGCTGGAGGAACTGGCTTCTGCCCACACCAACAAAGCGAGCTAGCAGATCCCTGGTGATGTGAGTGAGCTGCAGAAGCACTCGACCTTACAACAACAATTTCAATGCTGCTGTTTTATTTCCACCTTTCAAAGCTCATGCAGAGTTCACTTGTGGGCAAACCTAACCCCAAATCATGCAAGGAAGGGAATTCTGGCAGTTGGTACAATAAAGAGCCACCACAACGTCCCATTTTAAGTCATAACCAGATTTCACCTCATGAAGAGGCATTAAACCTATCCACAGATATATTAGAAATACCAAGGATGTATTTAAAATTTTTATAGCTTCCACTGATGCAGTGTCAAAAAGAATCTCACTTGGACTTTAATACTTGGATTGATTACAATTATACATTGAGGCTTCTTTATAAATTAGTTACAATGGAGTAGTACTGCCAATTTCAGTATATACTTGATTTTCTTTTTACTTATTGCATCATCTTGTTTATAATTACCAATTCCTTATGTCATCATATGAGCCCAAATATGAATGTTTCATGAAGTAATGGCTAAGTAATTAGGGGATTAGCTTCCCTTTGCTTCAAAGCCTGGTCACTTTACTTAAATGATTTAGGAGATTGTTGGACAACTTCTCTGTAACATAGGAAAAATGAGAACTATCATTTATTAAATGTGTACCAGGTACTGTGTCAAGACTTTCAATATGTTATCTCACTAATTCCTTGTAACAATACTTTGAAGGTTAGGCATTATCTCCATTTTACAGATGGGGAAGTTGAGGTGCAGGTAAGTATCTTGCCCGAGATCACTCAGCAGGCAAGAGGAGGACCTAAGATTTAACCCAGGTCTGTGTGACTCCAAAACATATGCTCTTAGCCACTCTGCTATACTACTTTGTCAGCAATTTAGATGATGAGAAACATCCAAAAATCAATCAGGAAACCTCAAATTGTAATAAACTCTGGTTGTTGTATCTCCCCCCGCACCCCATAGCTCTAACTGAGGAACTGGATTCTATTAACAATGAGCTACATGCAGTAGACATTCAAATTCAGGAACTTCAGGAAAGGCAACAAGAGCTTATTCAGAAAAGAACAGTCCTGACAAAGAAAATACAGCAGTGTTTGGACGGTTCTGATGCTGGGACAAGCAACGACTGTGATTCTTCACCTGCTGCTTGGAATAAAGAAGGTTTGCTCTTTTTTTTTTTTCTTTGCTAGTTTTGTTTCTTCTTGTTTTTTTTTAAAACTAGAGTTAAATTATTCTGAATAGACTAGTGCTTTCTCCAGTGGGCTCGGAGGTGAAACTGGCCACTCCTTCGCTGGAATGGGAAACTTGCTATTCAGAAGCTTTATTTTTTTCCAAATATGGTTCTAGCAACATTGATTAATGCTTGGGAAAGAAGATATTTACTTTAACTACATTTTCTAAGTTTTAACTAAAAAGAAAGAAAGAAAGGAAGGAAGGAAGAAAGAAAGAAAAAAATTATTCAAATTTCTAGACAAAATCTAGTTCATTTTCCTGCCCTAGTGAACAACCTTTCATGATTCAGATCTTGCCAAGCATCATGTTTATCATTAATTGTAATAGAAGGAATTGTGTTTTTGTGGACATTGTTTTCCAGTGATTCACTTTTAAACAAGATATTTACACTAAAAATTCCAGATTTTAACTTTGTTCATGATATTTGAGTTTTTTATAATGTGAATTCCCTGATCACCAGTCAAGCTGTTTTTCAAATGCCTGATCAAACACTTTCCTCTTCTGTGTGGGTTAATTTTCTACTGGCAATTGTTGACATTTTTTTCTGATGTACCATTTCTTACAGAATATATCATTCATTTTTGCTTTGTTTAGCTCAGTGAGTTAAAGTAATCTCACAATTGTTATGCGAGTTTAATGGTGCGTAAGTATTGAGCCCAGGAGTTTGAGCTAGTACTGAGCTAGGCTGATGCCATGGCACTCTAGCCTGGGCAACACAGTGAGACTGTCTCAAAAAAAAAAAAAAAAAAAATACCTTAAAGTCTTATACATGTTTGTCTGATTCTTGTCTATTACAAAAGCAGCCATTCAAGTTGTGTCTCATTATAATCCTAATAGTTCTAGTATTTTTAGCTTATTTTTCTCTTTCTAGATTTTCCATGGTCCGGTAAAGTGAAAACCGTTCTTCAAAATGTCTTTAAACTGCAGAGGTTCAGACTGCTTCAGCTTGAAACTATTAATGCCACAATGGCAGGAAAGGAGGTGTTTCTCATTATGCCTACAGGCGGTGGAAAGAGCTTATGCTACCAGTTACCAGCTTTGTGTTCAGATGGTATGTATTAATTCTTTTAAAAATGATATCTAACCATACATATATAAAAATCAAGTGTATTTTGTTTTATTTATTCTTCTTTAATAAGCATTTAAGGTTTCACTTAGAGGGGGAATTTTAAAGACTTCTGAGAGTAATCCTTTTTTTTGGTTCCTGAAACAATTAAAAAACATTGTAGTGAACATTCAAAATTCTTTCTTCTAGCTTTTTGAAAGTATACACTAAATTTTTGTTAACTATATTCACCCTACAGTGCTACAGAACACTAGAACTAAAAATAAAAGGAGGAACCCACCCAAAAAAATGATGTAGGAGAAAAAGCGCTAGAAAAGGAATCAGTAGACTTGAATTCCAGTCCCAGATCTTTATTAAGTGTCTGCCATGATGCTAGGACTGGGAGATACAGTAGTAAGCAAAAGTGGACATGGTCCTAGTTTTCACAGACTTCATGGTATAGAATAGTGATTTCTTAAACTTCAATGTGCACAAGTGTCACCCTGGGATCAGATTAACATGCAGATTCTGATTTAATGCGAGACCCAAGATCTTGCATTTCTAAGAAGCTCCCCCTGGTGGTACTGATGCTGCTGCTTGGAGAGTAGCAAGGGTGTAGAGCAGGGGTCAGCAAACTTTTCCTTTTCTTTTCTTATTTTCTTTTTTTTTTTTGAGACAGGGTCTCACTCAGTTGGCTGGGCTAGAGTACCAGTGGCATCATCACAGCTCACTGCAGCCTCAAACTCCTGGGCTCAAGTGATCCTCCGCCTCAGCCTCATGAGTAGCTGGGACTACAGGCATGTGCCAGCATGCCTAGTTAATTTTTATATTTTTTGTAGAGATGGGGTCTCGCTGTTGGTTAGGCTGGTCAGCAAACTTTTTCTTAAAAAGCTAGATGGTAAATAATATAAGCTTGTGGTCCATATGGTCTCTGTGACAATCACTCAACTCTGCCTTTGTAGGATGAAAGCAGCCACAGCCAGCATGTAAACAAATGGGTGTGTCTGTGTTCCATAAAAACTTAATTTACAAAAACAGGCAGCCAGCACTTAGTTTGTTGACTCCTGGTCTAGGGAATACAGGTAATTGCAAGCAATTGTAACAAGGGTTTTGCAATAAAGGTTTTATTAAATAATAGGGAATTAAGTCAGTACAAGATCTGTTCTATGGGCTGTCAGGAAATGTCCTGAGGAAGTGACATTTGAGCTAAAAGCTACAGTATAAGTAGGCAAGAGGGACAGAGAAGAGTGTTCATACAGGGGAGCAGCATGTGTGAGATCCAAAAGTGAGAGGCCATTTTTGATATGGTACATTCAGTAACCTGGAGGAGTTCCTCTGTGGCAGTAGACAAGTGGAAAGAGTCTTATTTTAAAAACTTTTCCTTAGATTAGTGGGAAGCCATTGAAGGGGTTTGCACAGGTAAGAGACTTATTTTGTGGGTTAGAAGGATAATCCCAGCAGCTGGAGGAATTCCAGGAATATTTAGAAGATAGTTTCAGTGGGACTTGGTATTGATTGGATGGGGGCAAAGGGAGAAGGAATAGTCAAGAATGATGCCTGAATTTTAGGCTTGGACATAAGATGAGATGGTTCACTGAAATAAGATATACTGGAGGATGAACTTATTTGGGAATGGAGAGACAAGGAAGGTGATGATTTCAGTTTGGAACACACTGAATTTATGATGCCTGTAGGACATCCAGGTGGACTTGTCCTGTGAGTAGGAGGATGTTTGGGTCTAAAGCTTGGGTGTGGGAGATCTGAGTTGGAGGCCGCTAATGTGGAGATGGCCACTGAAGCCATGGGAGTGAGTTTTGTCATCCAGAGCAGCATGAAGAGAAGAGGGCCTAGAACAGCAACCAGAACACCAAGAGTTTAGAGATAAACAGAGAGAAAGGGGCTTTCAGAGAAGGCTAAGATGGAATAGCAACGTGTAGGAGGATAATCAGGAGAGTATGGTGTTACTAGAAGCCTAGGGAAGGGAGTGTTTGAAGGGGGGAGTGGTTAATAGTGAGGTCTGTTAGTGAGAGTTCAAATAAAATAAGGACTTAAAAAGTTTCATTGGGTTTAGTGACAAGGGACTCGTCTTGGCTAGGGCAATATCATTGAGATGGTTGGGTGAAAACCCAATAGCAATGGTTTGGAAGTGAGTAGGAGTTGAGGAAGTGGTACTGGTGAGTACGGGATGCTTTTTGAAAAAGAATGGGCTATGAAGGGAAGAAGAAAGGGGCCATAAATTAGGTGTTGTCTCAGTCTGTTCATGTTACCATAACAAAATATACTGGATAATTTATTGCTCACAGTTTGGGAAGTCCAAGATCAAGTTGCCAGGAGATTGGTGTCTCGAGAGACCCGTTCCTCATAGGTGCCTTGTCTTCCTGCTGCATCCTTACATGGAGGGAACAGGCAAGGGCATGCCCTTCAACCGCTTTTATAAGGGCACTGATCCCATTCATGACTTAATCACTTCCCAAATACTGTCACATTGGGTATTAGGTTCCAACATATAAACGTCTGGGGGACACCAACATTGAGACCATAGCTGGTGTCTAAGGTATTTTCAAAGGTGAGAGAGACTTGGCCATGTTTAAATGTAATGAGGAGGTGTCAGTGATGAGGAAGAAAGTGAAAATACAGGAGAGAGAATAATTGAGAGGGCACAATCCCTGATAAGGTCTTTATTTGAATATGTATTTAAAACACGTCTTGCCAGAGGTTACTGTAAGAAGCAAACTACAGAAATGTAAAGCCGTATAATTTTAACAGTGTAGAATCACTCTTGTAAACAATTTCAGTTATAAGTAAAGGGGCATATTACTACAGATTTATTCAGCTAATAAACTGTTCACTGATTTGTATTCAGCATAAATAAACCTGGTAAACAAAGTATAAGATTACTCATGCAACTATCATTCTTAATTATACAAATTGCTCTGTTTTCTTTGAAAAGCTTTGAAGTATTTTTTTCCCTGATGTAACTGTTTGATATTTGGCCTACTTTATAAAATTTTACTGAGATTATCAATACTTACTATTAAAAATGACAGAACGGGAGGCTGAGGCAGAAGGATTGCTTAAGCCCAGGAGTTTGAAGTTGCTGTGAGCTAGGCTGATGCCATGGCACTCTGGCCCGGGCAACAGAGCAAGACTCTGTCTCCAAAAAAAAAAAAAAAAAAAAAAAACGACAGAAAATCAAATATTCAAAATGTTAAAATCTATCTTTATTTTTATAGGACTGAATAAGGGTGGAGGTTCTTGTTTAGTCTTATATTTGCTTATTTGGCATATACTCACCTTGTGTGGTCATTTGTTCTTATCTTTGTCCCTTACTAATGCAGGTAAGAAGGAGGTGGTATATTGCTACAGCTGCATTGAAAATGAGTCTGAATTGACAAGTGGTGGCACAAGTTACAGAAAAGAAGGTGAACGGTCGCACCTTATTCTGGTGGTGGTGTAAAGTTTGAAGTCAATTTTTTTTTCTTTTTTAGGTTTTACACTTGTCATTTGCCCATTGATTTCTCTTATGGAAGACCAATTAATGGTTTTAAAACAACTGGGAATTTCAGCTACCATGTTAAATGCTTCCAGTTCTAAGGTATGCTTCTGAGGCTTTTTTTTTTTTTTTTAATTTTTAAATTTAAACTCTTCACTGAAGTAGGAGCCTTAGCTGAAGTTGAGTTGCTTATAAAATTATGAACTGTTACTATTTATATCAGGAGTTGCAAATTGCTGCTCATGGGCTAGTTCTGGCTGACTACCTATTTTTATATGTCCTATGAGCTAAGAATGGTTTTTATATTTTTAAATGGCTAAAAAAATCAAAAAAGAATAATGTTTTGGAAAATGTGAAAATTATTTGAAATTCAAATTTTCTGTCCATAATACAATTTTATTGGAACACAGCCATGGTCATTCATTTACATAGTGTCTATGGCTGCTTTTACACTGTAAAGGCAGAGTTGAGTAGTTCTGATAGAGACTCTTCTAACCCACAAAACCTACTATTTACTGTCTGGCACTTTACAAAAAACATTTGCTGACCCATTTTGTATTATCCATTCTAAAATAGGAGGAAGATTTCTAATTATTCAATATATAATCAAATACAAAAAATTGATTACTAAGAAGATAACCTGTACTTGTGGATTTTCTTCTGTTTGGGAATGAACTGTCTTATCTGTAGAATAAAGCATTAATTAGCTATTCTTTTTTAAAAAGCACATTATTGAAATCTTCAAAAGTATACAAAAGTACAGAGAATAGTATCAAAACTGACATCTACCTATTATCTGCCATGTACCAGTTATCAACATATGGCTAATCTTTTTTCAACCGTATACCCCCAATTTTCCCTACCCTCTCTTCCTCGGTTTATTTACTTAGAACAAATCCCAGATATCGTATTTTAATTATAAATTCTTCAGCATGTATCTCTAACTTTAAAAAAAAAGATAAGTACAATGTGATCATCACATCTAAAAAATTTAATATCTATTCCTTAAAATCATCAAATCAAATAAAAATATTCTAATTTCTCTCTCTCTTTATTTTTTGTTTTTTAAAAAGTCATGGTCCAGATTATACTCATGCATTGTATTGTATTTGGTTAATATAATCATAGGTTCCCCTTATCTCTGTTTTGTTTCTCATGCAAATTATTTGTTGAAGAAACCAGGTTAATTGTCCTGTAGCTTCCTATATTCTGGATTTTCCTGCTTGCATCCTTGTGATGTTGTTTAACTCATTCCTTTTAGTTAGATCTGAGGGCTTGATTGTGTTTGGACTTTTTCTTTTTTCTTTTCTTGGCAGGGGTATACTTCCTGTGGTATCACTCAGGAGATACATAGTACCTGGTTATCTTTTTGTGACGTTAAGCTTGACCAGTAGGTTTGGGTGATGTCCGCCTGATCTGTAATTACCAGCTTTTCATCTAATGGCTTCAGCAGCCACTGATGCTTATTGCCAACCTGAGAGCCAGTATTTCATTAGGGAGCTACACAGTGGTGATCTCTAATTCATTCCCTCCTTCTGCATATATTAGCTAGACTTTTTCTACAGAGACTAACTTTTTCCTCATTAACTCTTTGCAGGATGAAAATGCTTGATATTTTTCCTTTCTTTACCAGTTTTCAGAAAGAGTTGGTTTTCTAGCATTCTCCAAAAGTGGTTTTTTGTTTTTTTCCCCCAAGTTTCATTATAAACTTACTAGTTTTTAACATATTTGATGTATTTTAGTCCATAGTTATTTTTTTATGCTGAAATGGTCTTATCTTTGGTCAGTTAGAGCCTTTTAAGTTGGCCCCTGAATCTTTTGTCCCCATAGCTTTTGACTCCTTGCTTTCTTTCATAGTAAGATAAAATTTCCCACCCAGACCTGGAATCAGCCATATCTGTAAGAAGTCCTGGTTCCTTTAGTTTTCCCACATATTTTTGTTTTATTTTGACTCTGTGTTATCCTATTATAACTGTTCTCTCATTCAATGGAATGTATCCTGTGGGGAAAATTGCCTCCTAATAATGGACTTTCTTGAAACTGAAAAAGTAAGTTATAATAATAGAAAGTAGCTTAGAAAGTTGCAGATAATTATAATTTCATGCCATATCACTACTGTTTGAAAAGCTGGAGAGAGAAACAAAGGACATTTGGATCCTAGAGCATCTCCAGGAGTGAACAGACTGCTGCTTTGCTGGGACGAGGAAAGCAGTTTTGATAGTCTCTATCTCATTCGCCATCGTGTTTTTATACTTTTTTGGTCCTAATTAGGTTAGAGAGAAAAAATGACATCTAATGTGCTAAATATTGTGTAGAATTATATCGGAGCACTAAGAACCTAATAACTTTCCACTTAAGATTTATTTGTATTATGTACATAAGTATATATATCTTATATCAGGAAATTTTAATTTAATTAATGCTTTATAAAATCCCATGATGTTTATATTTAAATAAAGAGATAAGTAGATTTGATAGCATCATTAAAATAGATAATAAGGAACAAATTGTTCCCAGATATATAAAGTGATTATATATAATGTTAAAATTAATAAAACCTACCTTTATTACTATAACTATTACATTTAGCTCAAATTTTGGAATTTATGAACAATTTGGAATTATGGCTACATGGAATAAATGCTCTTTATCATAGTGTCTTTTCATGTTCATTTTTTTGTTCTCTTTTTTGTCAAGTGAGATCATTCTTTTATCCCCAACAATTTGGATGCTAATAAATAACTAGAATGCTTTTTTACAGTTGCCATGAAGTTTAGTGCTAAGACATGGTTTCAGTTTCGATGAATTAAACATCTGCTTCTAGAAGGGCCCAAGGCTGTTGCTTTTGAATAATGAATGTCTTCATTTACCAATAATTATTGCAGTCTTCTAGCTTAATTCTACTCTCATTGTATCTATTTTGCCTTGTAATAGGAGCATGTGAAATGGGTTCATGCTGAAATGGTAAATAAAAACTCCGAGTTAAAGCTCATTTATGTGACTCCAGAGAAAATTGCAAAAAGCAAAATGTTTATGTCAAGACTAGAGAAAGCCTATGAGGCAAGGAGATTTACTCGAATTGCTGTGGATGAAGTTCACTGCTGTAGTCAGTGGGGACATGATTTCAGACCTGGTATGTATGTTTTATCTAGAAAACTCCCTGGTGTTAGGGACCATGTTTTTGCTTAGGTTGACGTGATGGAAATCTCTGCTTCCATTTAAATTATTCTCAGGTCACTATAGGTTGAGTATACCTTATCCAAGATGCTTGGGACCAGAGTGTTTTGAATTTCATTTTGTTTCAGATTTGTGATGACCAACCATTATTACTCATTTTCTCTTGCCTTATTCTGAGAAGGGCCAAGAGGCAGAATCTTCAGGCTCCTTATTCCCCATGGTAGTGTTTGGTCTAATTGTCTTTATCTTTTGAAATGTATGTTTACCACCTAATGTCATTACATCACGGTGGCATTTATGACCCCTAGGTACCACCTCACATTTGTTGAGGAGTTTGCTTCAAAGTTGTCTTCTTTAGTCATCGTTCTGAGTGTCTTTAGCATCCACACCCAAGTCTTCAGTGTTAAAGTTCTATGAGATACTTTAGTAACCCTTTTCTTCATTCCACCAACCTAATCCTATTGTCATAGACTAAGGCATGTTACTCAGAATTAATCTGTGCAAAAAAGCCTTAAATTCAAAAATCCTACTCCCTGGCTTCAACCTCTTTTCCTTCTAAGCTTTTGACACTCATCGGGACCTCCTGGGTCCCGCTTTTAATCCCAGCTTATTTGTCTATGGCTCCTGTTCCCACACAGTGGCAACTCTTTTTCCCGTCCAGACTCTGTGCCGTGCCACACACTTCTGTTGTACTTGTCCAGGACGGCCTGGCCATTTGACCCATGCGCTTTGAGCATCGTGCCAGACCCAGCTGCTGGACCCATCCAGACTTCTGCTTTCCCCATTCCTGCTTTCACCCTTTCCTGCCTTCCTTCCTTGCTCTGCCAAGTTCCTCGCTCGTTCACCTTCAGGCTCTTTTATCCCCTCCCTGAAAACAGAAACTAAAACGCACGTCTGGCCTTTTGCACCCCTTTATGGTATTGTCCTATTTCTGTTCTTCCCTTTTCCATCAAACTTCTCAACTCACCGTCTTCAGTTCTCACCTTTATTCCTTTCTAAATTCATTGAATTGTGCTTCTGCCACTACACTCCTGAAACAGAGGTCACTGATGACCCACCCATTAGTGGCTTAATCCAGTGGTGCCATCTCCATTCCTCTTCCCACTTCACTTCAATAGCATTTCAGACGTCTACCCTCACCTTGCCGCTGTCTCCTGCTGTAGTTCCTACAGTATAACACTGTTGAATTTCTTCCCTTCCATTCCCATCTCATTTGCTCTTCTTCCTTTGTCTTCTCCTTAAATGTTAATGTTCTCTAGGGTTCTGATCTCAGTTGTTACCTTTTCTTACATTTCTCCAGGGATAGTGAGCTTGCGGCCTGAAGACTGAATTCTCTACCTTTTTTGTAATTTGATTTAAATGTCTTAGACAGGATGTATATTTTCCTTTCTACTAAGGACCCCACTATCTTAACCAGATTACTTGATACAGTTGTTACCTGGTGCCCCCTGAAGGCACCTGATTTATTACTCTTGCCCCATTTTTGCAACCTGAGTGGTGTGATCACTTAGAATTATTACCATTGCTTATTACCTTGACTTGCATAGTCTCTCTGGATCTGTTGCCAAGCTGTAAAACATTATTCCCATATCTTAACTTCTGAACTTCCATTTTGTATTTCTAGCTGTTTATTGGAAATGTGTATCTAAATTAGTAGGACCAAAACTAAATCCCCCCCAAAAGAATTGCTCTCTTCCCTTCTGTCATGCAACCGGGCATCACTATTTTTCCCATCGCTCTGCTCGATGTCCTAAGAACTTTTGATTTTCTTCCCTCCTCCTGCCTTTCTCCTTTTCCCCACTCCTCCTGAGCAGTTTCCGCTTTAGTCTTCCCTTAGAAAATCATCCACATATTCTCACATTTGCTCAAGTCAAAATTTTAGCAATTATCTTTATCATTCAGGGTCCAGTCAGGAGACAGAAACCATATGAATTATTTGAACACAAAGAATTTTACATAAAGAATTGTTAACTAGGTAAAAAGTGGTTAAATAGATAATGGAAAAAGTAAAAAGAAAACTCTAAGATACCATGGACTTAAAAACTGGAGGAAGCAACTACCATCTGTAGGGCTGGGACAATCGGAACTAATAAGATTAAGCCACACAGAGGAGGGGCCCTGTGGAACTGGCAGACCTGTGAGGAGGCGTTGGCTCCCCGGTGCTGGAATCTCCTGGTACGGGCAGAGCTGGGGTGGACCTGTGATAAAGCTGGTTCTCCAAAGGTTGGGAAAACTGCCAGCCATATTCAGCTGCTCCTAAGGACAGACAGTGGTGCTGCAGGGATGAGAAGCCTTGCTGGGGTGACTGACAGTCACGGGAACACAAGCAAGCCTGCAGGAAGCAAACGGGAAGGAGCCAGACCCTTCTTCCTCCCCCAGCCTTGGAGTCTGCCCTCTAGGGCCAGCTGGCAAAGCTGCCGTGCAGTGTGCAGAGTCCCTGCCCCAGCATCCCAAAGCGGAGTATAGAAGGGTAGAGTTGGAGCTGAGAAGAAACAACCTAATATGTGACTCATCATCCTTGATTTATCCGACCTCTGCAGGTCCAGTCCACCGCTGAGTGCTGCCAGCTCTGCCTCTCAAATGAATCTCAAGTTTAGCCACTTCTCTATCTGTGCTGCTGTCTCTCAAGCCCAGCTGGGCACCTGTCCTCTGGTCCCCTGCAGCAGCAGACCCTACCTAGTCTTGGATTCCAGTCTTGCCCTTTTATAGTTCATTCTCCACCCAGCAACCAAAGTGATCTTTTGTAAATATTAATCAAATCATTTTTCTTCCCTACATAAACTACCCAGCATCTTCTCCGTGTGCTTAGAATAAAATCCAGAGTTCTTCATTGGGGCCCGCACGGTACTATGTGATTTTTTCCTATTTGTGTACCTGATTTTTCCTCCCTCACTCATTAAGCTCTAGCTGCACTGAGCTTATCATATGGGCACTTACTTCTCTCTGATAATAGCATATTTATTGGTTTACTCTTTGTATTATCTGGTTTTGGGCTTGAATTATAGCTACATTTGCATAGCATCTTTGTCTCGTTCACAGTTTTATCTCCAGTGCCTAGAGACATACTTGGCACATAATCAAAAAGGCGTTCAACATTTACCTATTGATGAATGGAGGAATCTAGGATTCTTCCTTTTTCCTCCTTACCACCCCTGCCTCCTCCATATCCCAATATGAGTTGCAGGATGAGAGAAAAGTCGCTGACTGATCCTGAAGCACTGGTGCACACAAACCAGAGCTTGTGGGGGAACCTGCAACTGGCATGCTCAGTGCCAAGGGGGACCACGAAGGGGAAGTTTGTGGAAAGGTTGCTGGGAAGCTGTTTCCTCTGAGTAGGTGTCGTTTCTGTGGGTCTGCTGTTGGTCGGCAAGGCCTGCAGTTAGGAGCAAGTGCTGAAAGAGGAGTGGAAAAGAACTAGAGTGGAAAAGAACTAGAGTGAGCCAGAACTGGCTGGGCACTTCCGTGCATCATCCTGTCTGTCCAGAAGGACCTTCAAGGAGTAATGGCAGCTGGCCCACTTCTGCCTTCCAAGTCTCACACAAGTTTCTCCTTTAGATCAGCTCTAATTTGGAACCTGACAGCGAAAGGGATTCTGGGACATAAAATTCCCAGCTTAATGGATGGGATGATAGATCCATCCAGCATAACACCTTGTGATTGGGCCCCACTGAACTGCTCGCTGGAATCTGAACATCCTGAGCAATTTCATCTCAATGTGTTTGCAGTGTATATGTGGTTTCCTCTCCCGGATGTTCCTCTTCTTCCCTTCCTAGTGAACTTGTGCTCATTCTTTAAGACTGAACTCAAATGTTACCTCCTTGAAATATTCACAACTTCCCAAGCAGTTGCCTTTTCCTCTTTGTTTTCATAGTAGTCCTCAACCTTTGCACTTAGCAATTTCTACCATATTTCTTTTTCACTTTCCTCTAAATAGTTTAAGTAGTTAAGGGAGATTAAGGACAACTTATCTAGTGCTTTAGATGTATATGACAAGTGTGAGCCCAAAATGGTTTTCCTGAAATAGGTTATATAAAAGGCAATGCCTTTACCAAGCTTTTTCTGGTCCGCACTTGCCACTCCTGGATGACATGAAGTGGTAGAAGGGTTTTGGCTGATGGCTTCTTTTATCTTTAGTCAGCTGTAATATACAAACACGACAGCTATTCCCACTGTCTCTTTAACCGCCTGTTCAGCAGGTGTAGACCAATGCACAGCTTGCTGGAATGTCTAGTATTCCCTCTCTTCAACCTCTAGTTCTACCTGTGGCCAAGAATAATGTTTCTGAAAAAAAGTATAATGAAGCCTGCTTATTCAAAAAGGCTAGGAGGCAGCTTCAAATTCACTGTTATAGATAGGTATGGAAATAAAATTATGGTAGACATTGATTACCTGCATGATGTTAAAAGGTGTAATTTAATCCTTAAAGGATAGAAAGAGGGTCACTTTGTTTGTTTTTTCAGATTATAAGTCACTTGGTATATTAAAGCGGCAGTTCCCTAACACGTCACTAATTGGGCTGACTGCAACTGCAACAAACCATGTTTTGAAGGATGCTCAGAAAATTTTGGGTGTTGAAAATTGTTTTACTTTTACTGCTTCTTTTAATCGGCCGAATCTTTATTATGAGGTATGTAACTTTTATGTCAATTCATTCCTTTTGTGAAGAATGACAGCAGAGAGGTTCTACCTTTTGACTGTTTATTTACATAACAGTTAACTATATATATATAAGTTTTTAACATTAGGAGGTAATTATAAGCAGATTCATTAAATTAGTGCTTTATTCCTTTATCTGTTGTGCTGCATATTTCTATGGGCTATCCTTTGTTAGGTTAAATAATAGAAAACACTGTCTTGTTAGGTGATATACTATCTTTTATAAAAGATATGAGCAAGTCACATATATTTGCTAAATATATGTTCATCCTTTTTTTGTGCAAGGATGGAAAAGATGGAGTGATACCAAGGACCCTAATGACATCTCCACTGAAATTAATTACCAAGTAATAGAAATATTAATATGCTATTAAAGATCTGCCAATACTCTCTATTTAGATTTTGATACATAAACTTGAAAATAAGATAACCTAACAGCTGTCTTTTCATTCTTTCCAAACTCCTTTAAGAATAAATTTAATGTTTTTCTGAGTTTTCACTGAAGGGTTATTTATGTTTTTGTTTCTATAAAAGTAGCACCAGAAAATAAAAAAGTCTCCATCTTTACTAGTTACTGACTGCTTCTGTGGCCCCTCCTCTCTGGTAAATTAAAAAATGAGGATCAAGAAGAGAGTCTGGGAGGTGGCAGGGATGAGTCAGATGGGTTGAGGCCTATGACACAACTGAAAGAGTAATAAAAAAAAAACACTACGCTCATGAAAGAACCGCACCTTGAAAATTGTAAGTAGATGGCTACTTGGATGGTGCTCATTCATTTACTTTTTAATTTAATAAGTTAATTTTTTTTAGGTTCGGCAGAAGCCCTCAAACATTGAAGATTTTATTGAGGATATTGTAAAGCTCCTTAATGGGAGATACAAAGGGCAATCAGGTAATATAAAAACAAGCCAACTTTGGAGACTGAGAGATAACTTTCAAAAAGTAACTAGTGTTACACTGATAATTAGACTGATAAATGAACACCAAAAAATATTAACGTACGGCAGAAGATATGTGAAAATGTGATAAAGTTAATTCACTTGGTGATCATAAGAAACTGGGTGTGACATTTGCTTATGCCACAGATAATAAGCCTTAAATTGTCTGATTTGTTTTTGCTTATTTACACTTAATTGCTGTAGAATGGATCTGATGACATAATGGTGATTGTCAACAGCACATATTTAGTTAAGTATCCATTGTGTACGAGATAGAGGGTTAAGCAACTGATGTTCTAAAGGGATATAAAATATAGTCCCTTACAGTAAAGGACACATTAAAGAAATAAATTCAGTAATACATATTGCATAGGTTAAGCATAGATGGAGTTGAGAATATATATACATGTGTTCTAGGACTAATGACTGGACAGGCGTTAGTGAAGCAGAGTTTGTGTAAAAGTAGCATTTTAAACTGTTCTATAGACTTTTAGGAGATAGTAATGGGTGTCCTGGGCAAAAGAAGTTCCAGGGTCAAGTAAGTTTGAGAAAGGCTGCAGCTATTTATCCTGCCTGGTGAGTCACAGCAGATATCAGCACTTTAGAAACTCTGGCCAGCCCTGAACATCGAGAAGCCTGTTTAACTGTGTTCAATACAGTGTCCCCCAAACTCATTATTTGAACTTGAAACTCGTTTTGCACAGCATACTTGTTAACACCTTATGGACATCAGTTTGGGAAATACTATGTGGTGGGAGATAAAGTTGAGGAAAGAAAAATAGGTAACGTGAACCTCAGTGCTCATGTCTGCTCTAAAGCAAGCTGAGGATCGAACCCTACATTATAACAAAACATCAGTGTATGTCCAAGGCTTTGACATTTTTCATAACTCTTTTCCTCCCTGTGCATTGTATTAATCAGTGTCTTGAGTATGTGTGTATTAAAAATTATATTCCAGGAATGTACCGTATATATCTCACAACTGGACATATTTTACTGCAGGAATCATATATTGTTTTTCTCAGAAGGACTCTGAACAAGTTACAGTTAGTTTACAGAATTTGGGAATTCGTGCAGGTGTTTACCATGCTAATATGGAGCCAGAAGTTAAGACCCAGGTTCATAGAGGTTGGGCGGCCAATGAAATTCAGGTTAAGTATAAATATCCTCAATAGAAGCCTAATATATCCTTAAAAATATTTAAGCTTGATTTAATTAACTGATAAAATGTTAAAATATTTTAGGTAATAGTGGCAACAGTTGCATTTGGTATGGGAATTGACAAGCCAGATGTGAGGTTTGTTATTCATCATTCAATAAGTAAATCCATGGAAAATTATTACCAAGAGAGCGGACGTGCAGGTATGTAGAACTCAAATCCAGAATTTTTTTGAAAGCTGTTCCAGAAAATGCATTATAAATGTTTAGTAATTCTGTATTTTTAATCTTTATTGGATAGTATTTTTAGAATAATGAATTCTTAGCAGTTTCATACTTAAATATGGAGAAATTTTTACTTATGTTCTATTGTTATAAATTGTTTATGTGTGCTAAGATGATCTGATGTTCATGTTTGTCTCCTGAATTTTGAGTTAGTGGTTTCACATCTATAACTTAAATAACTGGATTATTTATAGACTATTTTTTAACTTAATAAAGCTGGTTATTGATGTCTATTTAGTCATTTATTTTTAAATTTGAGGGTAGCTGTTACAAATTAATGTCACATCTCTAACATTTTTACATGTAGTATGAAGCGCTGCCAGCTAATTTTACATGTTATTTTTGTATGTTTTGAATTTTTAAAAGCAATTATGCAATTTGAAGATTTCTCACACCACAGGTCGAGATGACCTGAGAGCCGACTGTATTTTGTACTATGGCTTTGGAGATATATTCAGAGTAAGTTCAATGGTGGTGATGGAAAATGTGGGACAGCAGAAGCTTTATGAGATGGTATCATACTGTCAAAACATAAGCAAGTAAGCCGCATGCCTTTTTATCACTTTTTTAAGGCAAAGACAAGTATGATACGAAAATGTTGACGTTACTTTGAGTACTTACTAAATATGTTAATTATTTGAGTACTTACTAAATACCTCAGTGTAAGACCAAAGTGCAAATCTATAAAAGCAGATGTCTGAGAGTGGGAACCAGTATATGAACCTGTACGACCTGCCTTAATCCAAGAAAAGATGGTCTATCTTTGGGATAATCCTCCAAAACTGTTTTTTTTTATTGAAGGTTTTGATACACAATGAGTTGAACCCTTTTTTCTCTGGCACTGGTATACAGCTGTATGCTTTTAATAATTTTGAAAAGGTGTATGGTGAGATAGGCATTTTGAATGTCAAGCTCATTAACCTGTGCCATCCTGCCAGCTAATATGTCAATAAAATAATTGAGTGTGGGATAAAGTTTTTCCTTAAATAAGTTTAAATCTATTTAGGTGGCTTTTAATTAGACCACATAGCTTCCCGATAGCTCCTTGGTCTTAGTCATCTTTGTACTCGTATTGCTTGTCACTTAAGAAGGGCTCAAAAATGTTGCAGTGGTAAGCAGTAACTGGACAGTGATAGTAGTATTTCTTTCCAATAGATGTTACAATAATCTAGTTAAAAGAAAAGAGAAAATGAAAGTTTCTTTAAAAACCCAGTAGAGGCTGGGCACAGTGGCTCATGACAGGAGTCTTAGCACTTTGGGAGATGGAGATGGGAGGATTTCTTGAGGCCAGGAGTTCAAGACCAGCCTGGATAACGTGGTGAGACCCTGTCTCTACAAAATATTAAAAAATTAGCTGGGTGTGGTGGAGCCTATCTGTAGTCCCAGCTACTTGGAAGGTTGAGGCAGGAAGATTGCTTGAGGTTGCAGTGAGCTATGATGATGCCACTGCACACCAGCCTGGGCAACAGAGTGAGACCATGTCTCCAAACAAACAAACAAACAAAAAGGCCCAACAGATGACTCTCAGGAAGCTTACTTTGGGGTTCAGACTCACATATTGATATTTTGAAACATAAGAAACTGCTTTACTGTCAAGAATATTCTCCTAATAGTTAAAATATTGAATTTAAAAATAAAACTCAATTTCTTAAGCAGTGTTTATCAAGAGCATATGGAAACAAAATCTTATGTGGTGGGCAGAATGGCCCCCCCAAAGATGTCCATGTCCTAATCCCTAGAACCTGTGAATATTTTACCTTATATGGCAAAGGGAAATTAAAGTTGCAGATGGAATTTAGGAGATTATTTTGGTTTATCAGGGTGGGCCCAATATAACCACATGGGTCCTTAAAAGCAGAAGGAGGCGGCAGAAAAGGTCAGATTAATGTGATGTAGGAAGGACTCAACCCACTGTTGTTGACTGTGAAGATGGAGGAAGGGGACCAGGGGCCAAAGAATGCAGGCAGCTTCTAGAAACTGGAAGGGCAAGGACACAGATTCTCTCCTTGAGCTTCCAGGAGAAAGCCAGCCTTGCTGAAATCTTGATTTTGACCCAGTGAGAATTATATTAGACTTCTAAACTATAGAAATGGGCCGGGCGCGGTGGCTCACGCCTGTAATCCTAGCACTCTGGAAGGCCGAGGTGGGCGGATCGTTTGAGCTCAGGAGTTCGTGACCAGCCTGAGCAAGAGCGAGACCCCACCTCTACTAAAAATAGAAAGAAATTATATGGACAGCTAAAAATATATATAGAAAAAAAATTAGCCGGGCATGGTGGCGCATGCCTGTAGTCCCAGCTACTCGGGAGGCTGAGGCAGTAGGATCGCTTGAGCCCAGGAGTTTGAGGTTGCTGTGAGCTAGGCTGACGCCACGGCACTCACTCTAGCCTGGGCAACAGAGTGAGACTCTGTCTCAAAAAAAATAAATAAATAAATAAATAAACTATAGAAATGTAAGACAATAAATTTGTTGTTTTAAACTACCAACTTTGTGGTAACATTATGGAGACAAAAGGAAACTAACACAATATATAACTGTATTCTGAAATAGGGATCTTTAAAACTTTATTAGATCATTTAATAATTTGTATCTCTAAATATGTTTGCAGATGTCGCCGTGTATTGATAGCTCGACATTTTGATGAAGTATGGAACTCAGAAGCATGTAACAAAATGTGTGATAACTGCTGTAAAGATATTTGTGAGTTCATTGTTTTTTAAACCTTTATAGGCTAATATAGTCATACATAATTTAACTACAGGGATATATTCTGAGAAATGCATCATTTGGTGGTCTCACCATTGTGCAAACATCATGAGTGTACTTATATGAACCTAGCTGGTGTAGCCTACCGCACACCTAGGCTATGTGGTAGAGCCTACAGCTCCTAGGTTACAAACCTGTACAGTGTGTTACTATACTGACTACTGTAGGCAGTTGTAGTACAGTGGTAAGTATTTGTGTATCTAAACATAAAAAAGTACAGTAGAAACATAGTTTTATAATCTCATGGGACCACGTATATGTGGTCGTTGTTGACTGAAACATTGTTATGTGGTGCAAGACTATATATACAGCTAGGACTACAGGAGGGAGGTATTATACCTCCAAATGGACTTAAAATATTTAACGAAGTGTGAATAGAATTTTCCAGATTCAAAAATAACAACACAAAGTTTTAAAACAAACATAAATAAAAGGAAAAGTCATGAGTATGCACACATTTTATATTGCTATACTGAGGATATGAAATTTTTAAGAAATGAAAGAAAATAATTCCTCTGAATAGAAATGTCATCAGAAAAGACTTCTCTTATGATAATCTCTAATACTTTACAGTCATCGATTAGGAAGAAAATTTAGTGCAAAATAGAGATTATAGTGAATCATTTTTAGTCCAGATAATGGTTGTCTACTCATAAGAAATTAACTGAGCAGTCTTTTAGCACTGTATTTTAACTTTTTTTCATCCTGTGTGTATGTATTATATTTGAACAGCTGGACTAACTGGTTCCTCATGCAAGACCTGAGTTCCATGCCTTGGTGGGTAGAGGCCACTACATTTTTAACTTTGAGGCTAAATAAATTTATGAGTTTATTAGACTATCTTATACTGACCAAATTAACAAGAGTGTGATATATAAATCCGAGTGAGTGCTAGTCTCTTAATTAAAAATTGGGGATATCTGTCCAGGACATTCTTGTGGCTAAATCAGAGTACACAGGAACCCATACTAGTTTTTAGGACTTTACTTAATGAGCACAAATCAGGTAAGTATGAGGAATAGATTGACTCCCCTATAAAGCATACGTCTTGGTAATTTAGTCATTATGTCTGGGGACACTTTGTGATTCCTAGGGCATATGGCAGGCCTTGTGGTAACAGATTGTTTTCTTCATATCACTGTAAACCCCACAATGTGTTGCAGAAACTATAACTTGGTCTAGTGACAGAGACTTGAGGAATAGCCTAGTCTTAATTCAAAATACATTAAAAAAATTTCAATGTTTTGGGTGGCTTACATTGATAACTAGTTTTAAACCAGTTTAACTACTTAGGATAGCCTATCCTTGCCCTCATTTCTAAATCCCAATTGCCTTTATCCATGTCTGTTTCATTACAGCATTTGAAAAAAAAAATGTAACAGAGTATTGCAGAGATCTAATCAAAATCCTGAAGCAAGCAGAAGAACTGGATGAAAAACTCACTCCATTGAAACTGATTGATTCTTGGATGAGAAAGGGTGCAGCAAAATTAAGAGTAGAGAGTGTCGTTCCTCCCACACTTCCCCGTGAAGACCTGGAGAAAATTATTGCACACTTTCTTCTACAGCAGTATCTTAAGTATATACAAAGCTATTTCTTGTCCTTCCAAGTTGTCTGTATGATTGTTTCTTCTTTTTTAATTGCAACAGAATAAATGGTTTTGCACTTATTTCATGTGAACTTTTAAATGCTATAGAAAATAATTACCTAATAAACTTTAATTGATACTGTAAGTTAAAAAAGAACAAAACTAAAATACTTTCTGTAAAGATTGTATTGACATTCTTTTAAGTTTTATTATTTCAAATCAATGTGTTATTTAAAATTATTGCACATATAGTTATTTCTTTGGTAAATTTCAGTTTGTTTTCTGTAACTCCTTCAGGAGACTCCTGATTGTTGGTCTTTATGTTTTGCAGAGAAGACTACAGTTTTACAGCTTATGCTACCATTTCGTATTTGAAAATAGGACCTAAAGCTAGTCTTCTGAACAATGAGGCCCATGTTATTACTATGCAAGTAAAGAAGCCCGCGCAGAGCTGTTTCAGGGTAACTGACTGCCTATTAATTTCCAGTTTTGTATATTTAAAAAAGTATATTAAAGACTATGGGAAAAAGCATCCAGGTCTAGTTGAACCCAAAAAGAGAGAAGTCAGTTTTCTTCTTAGATTCTGGGTATGGAAGGGAGAAAATATAACATTGTTTTCAGGGGAGATAGTAAGTTGAAAAATTTAGACTAGCCTTATAACATAGACTAGGGCTTCCAGCCTCTTGGAATATGAGGACTCCATTTTAATATCCGATTTTGTGATGTACCCTGCTTTCTTAGTATTGATTGTGACCAGCACTGGTTGAGAAATCTGTGCTGCTCCAGAGGTTGAAAACCAGTTATAAACCAAGCACTATCAAGTCTGCAAAAGCATGCCAAGTACCACTGTCTAAGGGTACTTCAAGCATTCTTCAGAGCTTCTCTGACAGTGTAGCTCCTTTTATTCAAGATAGAGCTTATATTTGAGTAGAAATTTGGAGATAAAACAACTAGACCCCTGGATACTTAATTAAAGAGTTAACTGATATAGAAAGAGTATTTTGAAATTATTAATCTCATGAGAAAACTGAATAGCTGAATTTTTACTAGAGTGTTTGCTTTGTTATTGTTTTTATAGGTTGAACCATCTCAAACTTGTTATTCTGAACAACCTGATAAAAAGGAAGAAAAAAAATCAGGTAACTTCCAGAAGAAGTCCGCAAACACGCTTCAACAATCTGGTTCTAAGAATACAGGGGCTAAGAAAAGAAAAATTGATGATGCCTGAAATGAGTGTTACTAAATTTTCTAAGAAAAGATTAGTTTATGCATGTATACACCATTATTTTTATAGTCAATCAAAAGTTTAATTTTAAAAACAATTTCATTGATATTTTATATAAATGGCGCTATATTTTCAGAGCTTATCTCTGAAGATTTGAGCTTTTTTTTTTTTTTGGAGACAGAATCTTATTCTCTTGCCCTGGGCAGAGTGCAGTGGTGGTGTCGTAGCCCACTGCAACCTCAAACTCCTGGGCTCAAGCAATCCTCCTGCCTCAGCCTCCCGAGTTGCTGGGAGTACAGGTGTGCACCACCACGCCAGTCTAATTTTTCTGTTTTTAGTAGAGACAGGGACTTAGGCTGGTATCAAATTCCTGAGCCCAAGCAATCCTCCTGCCTCAGCTTCCCAGAATGCTAGGATTACAGGTGTGAGCCACTGCGCCCAGCCTAAGATTTAAGATTTTGAGAACCTGAAAATTGGAGATCATAAATTATGTAATTTTAAAGCATGAAATAAGGGGAAAAAAATAAATCATTTTTTATGTAAAATCCTTTAAAGGTAAAATACTTGAGAATAAGTTCACATAATTAAGTTCTTTATGCCTTAATATACTTAGTTGCTTTTTTTCTTTTGATATAACTTTTTGATAGCAGTGTTATAGTGACAGAGGCTCATCATTAAATGTGAGTGATATTTTAAGCTGAATAACGTAATTTGTTATAAAACCAGTTTCAGAAATAAACAAAAAAGGAATAAGGCATTGATACAAATGATATTAGCAAATAAGATACTGCTACATCTCTATTTTAGTAAAATAAAAGTATAAGCTTCCTGAAACCACTGTCCTATTTTGACATTTCACAAAGAATGGCTCTGGTGTACTACAGCTGTGGTCCCCAACCCTTGGGCCGTGGACCAGTACTGATCCGTGGCCCGTTAGGGACCGGGCTGCAGAGCTCCACCAAAACCTCCCACCATGGAAAAATTGTCTTCCATGAAACGTAGGAACTGGGGAGGCAGGGGGAAGGCGCACAGCAGGAGGAGAGCCACCGGTGAGCCAGCAAAGCTTCATCCTTTACAGCTGCTCCCATCACTCCCCATCACCGGCATCACCACCTGAGCTCCGCTCACCCCAACTCCCCAAACATTTGTCTTCCATCAAACTGTACTAGAGTACATTTTGGCTAAGTAGATAACTTAGCAAAATTTGTTCCAAAGCTAAATCACAAGTGAACATGTATAAGTTTAAAACATAGAAATGAAAAACTTAAGACTTATTATAGAATTTATAAATGGTCAATTTTGTATTAGAAAAATATATCTGTCAATAAATTATTTGAACTTAATTCGTACTTAGGAATTTATTTTTTTATACTTTTCCATTAATATCATTATCACTTCTGTATTCTTAACTTCATTGTGGTCATCATTAACTGAGTGTAGTCATTCCTTTTATTGACTTGTGATTTTTCTTGTCTCATTTGGAACTTTATGTGATTCTTGAAGAAATTCCCTCAGTCAAAATAATCTTCTATATCAATATTTGGATCTAGCAGATCTTCTCCATATGATGAAAGATTCATTTGGTTTAAAATTAAGTTTTCAAATGTTTCTTCTAAATCAGTTTCACCAATTAAGACAGCTCCCATCATTCGCCCATTTTGCATGACGACTTTGATATATTCTTGTCCTTTGGTACATCTCAGCATTAATTCATGGTCTGAACCTAAACCCTGTGCGTTGTATTTTCCCAGCAATACAACCTAAATATAGGGATAAAAAAGTTATCCTTGTGAGTGCCAAAAAGGAAACATAATGTGTAGTTATTTTGTGTCATGCTAGAATAGCCAGCAGAAAAATTATTCAATAAAATTTTACAGCTAAAAATGTTATTGGGGAGGATTCCAAAGAAACATCTGAATGGCATGCATTAATTCTAAAGATAACACTACCACACAATCTACATTAACATTAAAAATATCCAGTGAATATATAAATATGTAAGATGTGGACTACATTAGCCTAGAGTCATGGTTTAAAGATTTAATAAGGTAATGAATAGATCCTTCATGAACAAATTACTTAACTTCCCTGAGCCTTGTGAATATGTTTCTCCTTATCTGTAAATTAAGGGAAAAAAAAAAACCTGCCTCAGAGCAGTATAAAGAGGATTAAATATAATAACATGTATGGGCTAGCACCTTGCTCATTTTTGAGTACAATAGTTGTTAGTTCCCTTCACAAAAAAAGGATGAATCTCAAGTAAAAGTTAGAAATGTACCAACAGGGAACAAATCCTGGAGGTTTTTTTTTTTTTTTCTCTTAACTATAAAATAGTACAGTGGTAAGCTGGGTAGTGATTACCAGATGATCCTAATCATCTTAATTTCTAATTAAGATCAGCAGTAATATCAGGTATTGATTTGCAAAAAATGAAAAAAATATTTTTTGAAAAATGATTAAAACTATTTAAATTTATATTCAAGTGAGAAAATAAGATGATCTATCAGAGTTATAAGACTAACAAGCAGAAAAGGCATTAATATGTTTAACTATCTTACCTTATAGTTAAAAAATTTTGTTACATGAGCAAACAGTTCAAAGCTGAAATCCATGTCAATAGATTCTCCTAAACTAGCCGCAGCCATGCACTTTGCTGCATACCATCCCATCTGTCTGGCCTGAGTCCACAGCCTCATCTGAAATAATGAAAAAAATGTCATAGACTATCATTTTTCATTATCATTATTTGAAAAATGTTACCATCTTAACCTGATAAATTCCCTTAGAGGGGTTCAATGTCTGACAGTCCTTCTATCATCTTTGCCAGAGAAGTAGCCACCAATGCACCCTAATCAGACTGGTGGTATTCTTTAAATTCCATCTAAATCACTACCTCTAAAATTGAAGGATGACACCAATCATATATGTTATAGTAGAATCTCTATTAAATATTATGAAAATATTTTAAGTTATACCAGTCCCCTCTTTAAAGTTTGTCATTATCAGTAATAGAGATGCCAAACTGTCACTAAGAAATTTGTTCCATTTTTCAGTAACCTTCATTTTTAAGCGCTAGTTAAGGCTTGCCGTGCAATTATCCAAAGATCAGACAAACAGATCAGTTGGTGCCCGGCCCTAAGATATCTTATCAGATTCCAGCAACTGATTCTGAGAAGTCATTTAAATTTTTCCCCATAGTAGTATTAATTTCCCCTCTATTTTTATTTTATTTCTATAAAGTTTTGGGTTTCCCTGTTATAAAAAACACTGGCTTTGAGAGTCACAGTGGATTTGAGTATCAACTCTTCTACATATTTAACTTTTCTGAGCCTCAGTTTCTTCATCTGAAACAAATATAACAACATCTACCCCATGGCTATTAGGAAAATTAAATAGCTTAGCCTATAATAAGCAATTAGTTTCCTTCCACCCCTGTGTGTGTGTTTATGTACCTAACTAATGGTGTCTTTTGTGGGCATGGACATGACTATGGTATTATTTTTGCTTTGAGCATTTCTAATAGAAGTGATAGATTTTTTTATTTAGTCTCCTCTCTGTAAAAGAGGTAGATTTGATGATGTGAAAGGCAGTCTACGGGAAGGAAGCAGAGTAAACTGAGCATAGTAACAACTTGAGAACAGCTAACAGAAGTGGCCTGCATCTTGGGCTATGTAAAAATAAATTAATTAGCATCTTTGTTACTTGTGCAAATTAAGAAATAGGGTCTACTAGATTCACTCAAAACAAGGGACACCCGTTTAGTTTTGGCTATGTCTTCCCTGTATCAGATTTATAACACGCATTAAAGATATAATTTATCCTAGAGGGTTTAAAATGTTAAAAAATTCCCACAAACTCCAACTACTAATTGAAAGCACTCTTAACTATTGATGCTCTGCTGCCTGCAAAAATAGAAAATGATGAAGCTGCTTAAAATATTTAGTTCTTCCACTACTTCACAGTCCACAGTTAATTGGAATAAATAATATCTCTAACTGTGGAGCTGGTCTTAGCAAAGATAAACGTTAACATCTACCTAGGTCTCTACCCCTCCTAAGGCCACCTCACTTCTGGTCATTGTCTTTATCTTCTATTTAGTATTTTTGTTGCACCATTAGAAGGACATAGGCGATGCTATGAGGGCAGGAGGAAGTCTAGATCCAGGTGGGAGTTGTTAAGGCTGAGGAAAGCGGTTCACTAGAGGAACATTTTTCAGTAATAATTACCACAGGACAGAACGGGGTCATCCAGGAACAGAATGTTTTGTCTGCATGATTTATTATCTCAGTAGTTTTTTTGTTTTGTTTTGTTTTTAAATCTAAAACTGTGCTTTCCAATATGGTAGCCACGAGCCACATGTAGCTATTTAAATTAATGAAAAGTTAATAAAATTACAAATTCAGTTCCTCAGTTACATTAGCCACATTTCCACTGCACATGTGACATATGCCTAGTGTGACATCTTGACTGGATGGTGCAGGATTATAGAACATTTCCATCATCACAGAAAATTCTACCGGACAGTGCTGATACACATATGGGAATGAAAAACAAAGTGATAGCCCATAATTTCTTTTAATTAAAAGATATCCCACTCTACCACTATATGATAACTTATCAACAAGGAAAAAAATTCTAGTTTTTTTTTTTTAAATATCACAAAACAACTCTGCAATAGCTTCCTACTTAAAGTAGAAAAGTTGGAAAACCAGAAAGTTGGGTTTGTTGGTAGCAACCACTTTATTTTCAGACGGGATCTCTGATAAAAACATGTGATCACATATGCTAGCTCACCTGCTGCCAGACTGGGCTCGGCTGCCAGGATGCAGTGCAGATGTCACCCGCAGCGTAGACATCAGGAAGGGATGTGTGCATATGATCATCCACTTTTAGTCCACCATCGTCTCCTAGATCAAACTAAACAGTGTTCCTCATAAGCATAAGCATAAGCAGTAAGGAAATGCAACATAACATTTCATACTAAAGTAAAAGAATAAATCAAATTTTTACACCTTGGTATGCTGATCTTTAATGAGGAACTGAAAAATAGCTGTAAAGTTTAAACACCTAAGCTGGATTTCTACGGATCAAATTTCTAAGACAGACTCATAAAATTCTTAGAATTTCAACATCAAAAATACTCAATAACCATATGACTACCCTATTCATAATTACAAAAACACTCCTCTGTTTTTATAAGCTTCAAATGCTAAAAAGCAAAAAATACAAGATGTTTTCTCTAAAAGAATCACTTTTGAGAATTCACAGGAGGTATCAGTTTCTTGCCAAGTTTTAGATTAATAATGACACTTAAGCTAGGATGTTAAATGCTTCAGGATTTTAAGCAGTAAAGAATACTATAAATCAAGACTTGAATATAAGCCAAATTGTTTCAACCATCTTAAGTTACAGTTTTGTACTAAAATAATGAATAATTTTTCATGCTTGAGAATTAGAGATCTTCATAAAGAATACTTTAAAAATATTCATAGCTGGACAAATAATTTCACCTTACACTGTTACCGTGAAGAAAAGGTTCTATATTTGGTGTAACTCCTGTAGCACTGACAATGAAATCACAGCCATATATTTTTCCATTGGTTAATTCCACATATACAGGCCACATCTCTTAAAAAAAAAAAAAAAAGACTTTATTCTCAAATGTAATCATCACCAAATGTCCATAGCATTATGTGAATACAATGACTAGAAACAAAGAAAGAAAGAAAAAGGAAGGCAGGAAATGACTTTATAGCAATACCCCTTAATAATTTTTATAAGGCACAGCTGCTATAATTTTAACGCAAGAAACATCACCTTCTTGTTTTGGGTATAATTAAAAAACCATGGCATTCTAAATGTTTTTCCTTCAAATTTGGACATACAAATTTTTACAAAGTAAATTAAAATTGATAATCACTTTCTAAATTAATTCTTTAAAAATTGTTACTAATACTTCACAACTCCACTTAGTGTTTAGTCCAACTAGGCTATACTCACTTTTTAATGTTTTCCCTCACTAGTCATATTCAAACTCTAACACTCCTTTTTCCTACGAAAAAATTCAAAGAATTCAGAACAATGGAATATTTTATATACTGGTGGTTAACCGTATTTCTTTAAAAGATGGTAGTTCTCACAGAAGGTGAGGAACAGGAGTTAGGAAATATGCATTTGAGTCCCAATATATACATTTCAGTTTTATTTTGGAGAAGTCATTTCACCTTTGAGAGCTGCAGGTTTCTGCTGTGTGCTGATCTGCAAGATATTCTGATTGATGGTCAAAACACTATGAACCCTATGTAAGATGTAAAGCCCTATACAATTTAATTTATTAGAAAACTTAAAGAAGTGACTAAATTTTATTAAATTATGGTTTTATTTTTTATGTCTAAATTTTATATGGAAATTTGAAGTTTTTAAATATAACGTAGCAAGATTAAATTGTTTTCCTTTTAATTAAGTGGTTATATATTTTTTTATTTCATTACTTACCTTTATCAATTGTAACTGACTTCTCATGATGGTCTCTTGGAAAAGTCAACGACTCTTTATTTAAAATTCTAAATTCTTCCTGAAAGTAGATATTCTTTACTTCACATGTAGTTTCAATGTGAATCTTATGAGAAAACTAAAAACAAAAAAAATACTGGTCACCATAATACTTCAGAAAGAATGACTTGGGTTATTGATGATGAAGAAAAAATTCCTAATATAAGTTGCAGAAACATATAGAAAACATAATTCTTATAATACAAATGAAAACACATTGGGTGCTCCCAAATAAGCCTCTCAATTTCTATGCGTGAAAGGAGGAGAAATTCATTCAGTACTTAAAAGATCCAGAAGTTGCATTGGCAAAAAGTATGGAGGGCATACTTTTTAGTTTAAGCCTCACTGATAATTACACATGTATTTTTTTTTTTTTGACACACAGTCTCACTCTGTTACCTGGGCTAGAGTGTTGTGGCGTTAGCCTAGCTCACAGCAACCTCAAACTCCTGGGCTCAAGCAATCCTCCTGCCTCAGCCTCCCGAGTAGCTGGGACTACAGGCATGCGCCACCATGCCCGGCTAACTTTTTCTATGTATTTTTAGTTGTCCGGTTAATTTCTTTCTATTTTTTAGTAGAGATGGAGTCTCGCTCTTGCTCAGGCTGGTCTCGAACTCCTGACCTGGAGCTATCCTCCCGCCTCAGCCTCCCAGAATGCTAGGATTACAGGCGTGAGCCACCATGCCCGGCCTTACACATGTATTTTTAAAAAATTACAATGGTTATGGACTATTCGGGGAAAAACTTACTCAGGGAAGATCTATCTTATTGTTATATTGTAGAACCTTAGTAAAGGGCCAGGTAGACAGTAGACATTCAATAAATGTTTATTGAACTAAACTGTTGAAGTTCTTGGGTTAAATATACAACTAATTTTAGGATCTGAAAGTGTGGAAAGAAAGGCTTTTGCTGTATTTCTATCACAAAATTAAATATACCATGTAGTCAGTCCTACTCCCCCCTACCTAAAGCAGAAAACCAAAGCTGTAAAGAAATCACACACGGTAATGAAGGACTGCATGTGTGCTCCACACTTTACTTACATTTACCAGATTTATTATAAAGGATATAACAAAGAGTACAGATGAAGAAATACATAGGACGAAGCATATGGGAAGGAGCATGGAGCTTGCGTGGCCTCTCCAGGCTTGCCACCGTCCAGGAACCTCCATGTGTTCAGCTATCTGGAAGCTCTCTGAACCTAGTCCTTTGGGTTTTTATGGAAGCTTCAATACACAGGCATAATTGATTAAATCAATGGCCATTGTTGTTCAACCTAACCTTCAACTCCTCTCCCTTCCTAGGAGACTGGGGGGAGTGGGGCTGAAAAGTCTGAACCCTTCAATCTTGCCTTGGTCTTTCCTGTGACCACCCCCAACCTGCAGCCATCTAGGGCCTTCAGCTACTAGTCAATTCATTAGCATAAAAAAGACATCACTTTGGAGATTCCAAAAATTTTAGGAGTTGTGTGTCAGGAAAGACCAAATACAGGCATACCTCCTTTTACCGCGCTTCACTTTATTCTGCCTTCAGATACTGCATTTTTTATGAATTGAAGGTTTGTGACAACCCTGCCTCCAGCAAGCCTAAAGGTGCGATTTTTCCAATAGCATGTGCTCACTTTGTGTCTCTGTGTCACATTTTGGTAATTCTTACAATATTTCAAACTTTTTCATTATTATTATATCTGTTATGGTAATCTGTGATCAGTGATTGCTGATGTCACTACTGCAATTGTTTTGAGGTGCCAATAAATGTGTTTTGCCTGCTCCACTGATAGGCCATTCCCTTGTCTCTCTCCCTCTCCTTGGGCCTCCCTATTCCCTGAGACACAATAATACCGAAATCAGGACAATTAATAAACCTACGGTGGCCTCTAAGTGTTGAAGTGAAAGGAAGGGTTACATGTCTCTCACTGTAAATCAAAAGCTAGAAATGATTAAGCTTAATGAAGAAGGCATGTCAAAAGCTGAGAAAGGCCAAAAGCTAGGCTTCTTGTGCCAAACAGCCAAACTGTGAATGCAAAGAGAAAGTTCTTGAAGGAAATTAAAAATGCTACTCAAGGATCATATGAGTAACAAAAAAGAGAAACAGCCTTCCTGAGAAAGTCTGCATAGTATGGATAGAAGATCACACCAGCCACAACATTCCCTTAAGCCAAAGCCTAATTCTGAGCAAGGCCCTAACTTTCTTCAATTCTGTGAAGACTGAGAGAGGTGAGAGAGCTGCAGAAGAAGAGGTGGAAGCTAGCAGAGGTTGACTCATGAGGTTTAAGGAAAGAAGCTGTCTCTATAACATAAAAGTGCAAGGTGAAGCAGCTAGTGCTGATGCTGAAGCTGCAGCAAGTTACCCAGAACACCTAGTTAAGATCATTGATGAAGGTGGGTACCATAAATGACAAATTTTCAATGTAGATGAAACAGCCTTCTATTCTAGAAGCAGCAGCCCTCTAGGACTTTCATAGCTTGAGAGGAGAGGTCAACTCCAGGCTTCAAACCTTCAAAGGACAGGCTGACTCTCTTGTTAGGGCTTAATGCAGCTGGTGAATTTAAGCTGAAGCCATTCCATTTACCATTGGAAAACATTAGGACCCTTAAGAATTGTGCTAAATCTACTCTGCCCCTGCTCCATAAATGGAAAAACAAAGCTTGAATGACAGCAAATCTGTCTATAGGATGGTGAATATTTTAAGCCAACTGTTGAGAATGCTCAGAAAAAGTTTCCTTTTAAAATATTACTGCTCATTGACAATGCACCTGGTCACCCAAGAGCTCTGACGGAGACGTACAAGGAGATTAATATTGTTTTCATGCCTGCTAACATAACATCTATTAATCTGCCCATGGATTAAGGAGTCATTTTGACTTGCAAGTCTAATTATGTAAGAAATACATTTTGTAAGGTTATAACTGCCATAGATAGTGATTCCTCTGGTGGGCCTGGGCAAAGTAAATTGAAAATGTTTTGGAAAGGATTCACCATTCTAGATGCTATTAAGAACATTTATGATTCATGGGAAGAGGTCAAAATATGAACATTAACAGAAGTCTGTTAATGAAGCTGATTCCAACTCTCATATGTTATTCATATTGAGAGGTTCAAGCCTTTACTGGAGGAAATAACTGCAGATGTGGTTGAAATAGCAAGAGAACAAGAATTAGAAGTGGAGCCTAGAGATGTGACTGAATTGCTGCAATCTCATAATAAAACTTGAACGGATGAGGAATTGTTTCTCATGGATGAGCAAACAGTGGTGTTTTGAGATGGCATCTACTCTTGGTGAAGGTGCTGTGAACACTGTTGAAATGACAACAGAGGATTCAGAAGATTACATACACTTAGTTGATAAAGTAGCCACAGAGTTTGAGAGGACTGACTCCAATATTAAAAGTTCTTCTGTGGGTAAAATGCTCTCAAACAGTATCAAATGCTACAGAGAAATCTTTTGTGAAAGGAAGAGTCAACTGATGTGGCAAACTTCCATTGTTGCCTTATTTTAAGAAATTGCCACAGCCACCGCAACTTCAGCAACCACCACCCTGGTCATTCAGCAGCCATCAACATCAAGGCAAGACCCTCCACCAGCAAAAAGATTACAACTTACTAAAGGCTCACATGACTGTCAGCATTTTTTAGCAAAGAAGTATTTTTTAAATTAGGTATGTATTACATATTTTTTTAGACATAATGCTATTGTACACTTATAGATTATAGTATAGTGTAAACATAACTTTTATATGCACTGGAAAGCCAAAAAATAGTGTGACTCGCTTTACTGTGACATTTGCTTTACTGTGACATTTGCTTTACTGTGACATTTGCTTTATTGTGGTGGTCTGGAACTGAACCTACAATATCCCTGAGGTATGCCAGCATATATTTCACAATATCACACCTGGAGAGTTAAAAAAGAAGGCTGAGAGCCAGTCTTAGATGAATTTGATATTCACCTGTGTTTGGTGGGCAACTGGGCCATGTGGCTTTGAAGTCCTTTCCTAGCCCTATGTATTTTAAGTAAAGTGACCTAGCAATTCTTTGACTATATATTTTTAATCAGTCTTTAACAAATGGCTCAAGAATTTAAAATTACATCGAGACATGTTTAATCAGTATATGAAAACATACCTCTTTTGCTCCTTTAAGATTCAAGCCTTCATGCCAATCTGGTCCCAAGGCACTGCCTACATTATCGGCTTCAGCTTTGGTTCTTGCTTCCTTTTTCCTTCCTAAAGAGATGAATCAAATGATACATAAATTGCCAGGCAGAGAATTATGCCTGTGTTTTGAAGTTTTTAGGCAATGTAATATACACACATATATACATACAGCATGACTATACTATGTTATCTATATTAATCATTTTATTCATTATTATAATATTTTCTGATGTAGAGCTAAAAAAATGGATGATCTTTCAATTGAATATAAAAACACTCAGCTTATCTTTTGGATGTTACACTGGTTAATTTGAAAGATAAGAAGATTAACTGTCAAATTTTCAAAATTTTGTCGATTTGTAACATCTTCAAACCTTACAAAATTCTTGTTGAATTTTGTAAGCTAAAATTTTTGTAAAGCTATTAAACTAAAAAAAAAAAAATGTGAACTTTGTTATTAGTTTTTAAGTTCATTACATTTTTTACAAAATTACCTTAGGTGTTGCCCAATTGTAGCATCTGTCTGCAAAGATGCAGATAGCTGGTTTACTTAATTCATTTTAAATTTCCCACTGTAATTGTGTGTGTGTATGTACACATATATATGCACACACACATGTATTTATATATGTTCTAGAAAATCTGAAAACTTCATGTACAGGTATAGAAATACTGTCCATATTATTATCTCCCAAATATTTTTACTAAATTTTCTTATAACCCTTTTCCATATGGTTAAAAAACATAGTTTCATCTGAGAATTAATGAGCTAGATGTCATGCTTACCTTCAGTTGTATATCTGGTTCTCTTGTGTGCAATTTTAGCCTCTGGTTTTTCAGCAGTGAGCTTTGAAGTCAAGAATTCAGCTGCTCCTACATCGAAGAAAGTGTTCCCTATAGCTTTATCTTTAATGGCCCAAATCACTTCACAACCTTCAATTTCATACCTAAAGGGAATATTAAAATTACGTAATTTCAAAAGTTTAAGTAGAAATCTTTGTATCTGCAAATAATAACTATCTCCTAAAGCAAAAGCGCACAACACATTTTAAGGCAAATTGGTTAAGACTGATTATAAAGAGGAATATCACATTCTTTAAGGATATTAAGAGTTAGCATAAAATACTAAAAGAAACTTAACCAGTTTACTGAGGGAACCTATGTGACGAATGTATGAAAATCACATACAATTTCATTATAATGAGTATCATTTGAAAATGTTCAATTTTTTCCAACATCGTTATATGAATGTTCCCCAGGGTTCCCAGGGGTAAGCAGTGCTTTATCTGGTTATAGCATAATTAATGATGGATGGTGTATACAGCTACAATGTTGAGAACTGTTCATTTCTTTGGGAACAATTTTTTTATATACTGAAAGCACCACATTATGGAAAGGGTTAGAAAAAGAATAGAATTAGAGTTATAAACTAAAACCTTGATTTTGTTATAAAAGAACTATTACCTTGCATGTGATTCCCTTTATCATAGAAATTCCCAAACCATCTAGCTAAAGAAAGATCTAGTTCACACAATGACCAAGGATATTAGAGGAAGAAAGGCAGGGACATGGTATATATAAGTCACCTTCTATTACTGTTTACCATCTAGCCAGAGCTCCTGGGCATCTGATGTTTTATTCCTAGGTTTGGATACTGAGAATGAGCATGTGGTTTTCTCAACATTCATTTCACAAAGTCCCTGAAGTCCATTATAATTAAGGGGATCATAAAATTTATCATCCAACCTGGGACACTATTTGCTATTAATAATTGTTTTGGTACAACTGGTATAAATGGGGATAATCCCAGACTAACAGGACACACGGCTATCCTAACTATAATATGATTTTACCTGAACTTGCAATGGTAAGAATACTGTGTATTAATTATTAATTTTAAACATTTCTTTATGGTACAAAGTATTGCCATCTTTATTTCATAGACTGACATAATGTAGGTTATAGGACTTTTCAAGACTCATCAATAAATAGATGATAGCAAAAAAAAAGTTTAGTACATCTGACTCCAGGTCATCTGATGTTCATACTTTTTGACATATGGTAAAGGAGCCTCTTACCTCACTTAATAGGCCTTTGTTTTTCCTGTTCTCCTGGGCCAGCAACCATTTACAGTCACTAAAGTTCAGATTATTGGGAGAACTTTCTACTTTATGCTGCTCAGGTCATGTAGCACTGCTGACCAGCAGGAAGGCACAATATACACACACTTGGTAATACATTTCATATTTCGATTTGCACATAGGCATGTAGTTATCAAGAAATGCTTTCTTTTTATACGTTGGAAATTTCTATCATTTTTCATGTTTTAAAGTAATATAACTGGCTAGTAGGCCAAGTTATTTATAAGTAAACACAAGGAACTGCTATACTTGCTCTACCACACAGGATACCCTCTATTCCTCCCACTTGAACTATGTGCGCAGCAAGATGCAGAAGCTTGCAGGGGAAATACTGCTTTCATTTATAAGACCACTTTAAAAAACAGACAACAGTGAAGTATTATATAGTTTTGTGAAATTATGAAAACTATCTGTTTGAAAAGGAAAGGATTAACCTACACTTGGAAAGAAGAAAACAGTAATAACTAAAAGAAAATAAATACTGAAGAAAGTGGCATTCATCTCAGTGGAACATGGGTGCTGTTATAGAGTAGAAAAGGTTTGGATATGTCACTTTTCATCATGACAGACAAAGACCTAGTACTTCAGTGGACCTAAATTCAGAGAATAACATTACGTGGGACCTTTCTTAAAGTATCAAAGTGCTTACTAAAAACAAAATTATGAGTTTTATCCAATTATATAGTCTTCAGTCTCCAACCTAAAGAAAATGAGGAACAGGATTAAATGTTGTAAGACATTTTTAAACATAGGGAAGTTTTTAAATGTAAATAATAATTATTATAATATTAAGCAATACTTTTGGTGATAGCTAATGGAGAAAATCTGTCACATGTATGCAAGGATTTGAAGCCATTTTATAATAAATATGTACCTCCCACCTTTTGGCCCATATTTTGGTTTTGACTCTAATTTTCTATAAAGAAATTTCTGCAATTATGGAATCCATAAAAGCTAAAACATAAAGTGGATTTTTCTCCTTGCAAACATGTAACAATCATATTTGTCTTTGATTTTCAGGATAAAAGATGCTTTCTAGTCTGCCAATAATCACATGAATCACAGAGTAATTGTTAAATAATATTTTAAAACATACTTACGCTAATTCAAGTGCAATACCACCATTCCCTATGATCATTATTCTCTTAGCTTTAGTCAGCTGTTTCTGAAATTCCTATATTAAAAAGAAATTCCTAAATTAAAGAGAGATCATGTTTTGTAATAGTGGGCAATATCCGAAGTAAGAGGCTTCACTGATAATATTCTAAAAATGTAATTATTTCATCAAATTTATAAGGGAACAAAAAAGTCACACTTTCCCCCTCTGCCAGAATGCACCCTCCAAATTAATATTACAAATATCCCCCTTTATGTTTCATCCCAAGCTGCCTTTATGGCAATGCTTCTCCTGATTTTCCTTGCCTTTTATGTCATTACATTTAGAGTACTTCAGAATTTCAGCAAGAGGCACTGTTTTTAGTTTGCCACATTCTCAACTATATCACCAAATCAATTCTTCTTTCTTTTCTCCTAGACTCTCAGTTGACACGTTTCCTTGGAGTCACTAAACACTTAAAACTCTCAGGAATGAGAGGCGTTGCACAGTGGTTAACGGCACAGATGCTGTAGTCACCAGCTCTGGCAGTTACTAACTGGATGTCCTTGCGCAAGTTGCTAACCTCTTGGCACCTCTGTAACTCCTAAGGTTTCTGTAAGGATTATGTAAGATGATGTAGATAAAATTGTGGGGTAAAGGGGGTTTTCAGGCATATAATAATATCTAACATTTATTGAAAAAATGTTATTACCATTATAAGACAGCTAATTGATGCCTGCAGTCCCCAGAAAAAAGATCACGATGAGCTTGGAGAAACCAGTGGTAATTCCTATGGCACTTTCAAAAGTACAGAATAGTCTCATTGCTTCAGAATGACATCTGAACAGAAAAATTCCTTTTCCTATTGAGTTACTATTTCTATTAAATTGACTCCAAAACTTAAAATATTCACTGATATTGACTTCCTTAAAATTCAATTTGTTCTTCAGTGATGGTACTGCAATTTAAGAAAGATCTGTAAAGGCCAGGTGTGGTGGCTCACACCTGTAATCCTAGCACTTTGGGAGGCCAAGGCAGGTGGATTACTTGAAGCCAGGAGTTCGAGAACGGCAAGAGTGAGACCCCATCTTTACAAAAAATAGAAAAATTAGCCAGACATGGTGCGTGTCTGTAGTCTCAACTATTCAAGAGGCTGAGGTGGGAGGATAACTTGAGCCCAGGAGTTTGAGGTTGCAGCAAGCTATGACAATACCACTGCACTCTAGCCCGGGTGACAGAATGAGACCTTGTCTCAAAAAACAAAACAACAACAACAAAACACAGAAAAATCTGTAAAGAGCAGTGGACATAGAGATGAAAGGCACATGTTTAAATTGCACATCTGATAAACTTAACAGCAATTTAGTGTAGGTAAATACTTAATCTCTCAATCTCAGTTCCCCATTTGGAAGTAGGAGTGATAACTGTCACAGGATTATCATGAAGATTCAATGAGTTCATGTATGCAGAAGGCCTAGCTGAAACAGTTATGAGCCCAACCTCTGATAATATGAACCTAAAATACTTACAAGAAGATAATCAAATTCTTTTAGTTTTCTCTAAATTCCTAATTAAAAGAAGAACAGGCTAGAAAAAACATTAATTTTCAAGAATATACAGTATTACATAATGCAAAATCATCATCTCATGGGACAGAACAACAAGCTTGAGGTAAGACAAAGTATTGTGAAACCAGGAAAAGCTTCTTGACAATAACGATTAATGAACCCTGAATAAAATTACCAAAAGAAGTTATACAATGCTCCACATTCAGAAGTTTCACCTTACGGGGATAGTTTATCATTGTTTTAGGGCAGAGGAATAAGCCAAGTGACTTTTCCAGTTCTATGATTCTATCATGATTTCATACTACAAAAATCTTCTGAATATTAATTTCTTTGTTGGGGGCCAGGCGTGGTGGCTCACGCCTGTAATCCTAGCACTCTGGGAGGCCAAAGCAGGCAGATCGTTTGAGCTCAGGAGTTTGAGACCAGCCTGAGCAAGAGTGAGACCCCATTTCTAATAAAAATTGAAAGAAATTATATGGACAGCTAAAAATATATATAGAAAAATTAGCTGGGCATGGTGGCGCATGCCTGTAGTCCCAGCTACTCGGGAGGCTGAGGCAGGAGGATTGCTTGAGCCCAGGAGTTTGAGGTTGCTGTGAGCTAGGCTGATGCCATGGCACTCTAGCCCGGGCAACAGAGTGACATTGTCTCAAAAAAAAAAAAAAAAAGAGAATAATTTCTTTGCTGGGGAATAAGATGAGTAAATTTTGGATAGGCTTTACCATTTTAGAAAAAGATTGTTAACATTATTCAGTTGCAAATCATATATTCCCAAAATAGAGTAATAAATATGTGTGTAATGTAAGTTGTAACATTCAGCACAGGCATTATATTTGGGGTATCTCCTAACCAAAAGAACACAGGACATCAGCATCAACTAAAAAAACAAGGAAAAATATCAACTGAAACCAAACTGAAATTTGCACTAATCATTATAACTACTCTGGTTTATGGGTCATGAAACAAAAACCTCCCTTCTGCTACTATAGTTTAGAATTTAACATTATAAATGGAACACTTTCCTTCAGATGTAGAAAAGTCTAAGGAATCTTCAAGTTCCTTCCCATGACCCAAGCTTAAGTGTTACCTGAGCACTGTCTGTATCACGGATTCCTAATACATAAGGATTTCCTTCACATATCAGTTTTGGTTTAGCTCCAGCACACAGACAGAGTTTCTTATATAAATGCTGATTGCCATCTTCTGTTACAATGCACTGCAAACACAGAGCCATGAAAGGAAGAGGGGAAACAAATTTATTCATGGGTACAATTTCATTTTAAATTAAAAATTCAATAAGACATAAGCAAAAAATAATACATTAAGGTTGCCTCTTGGTGGCACTCAATTCTTTGATATAGCAATTACAAAACTAACTAAGCATGAGAATACATTCTCTATCCAGTGATTCTTAATCCTTTTAGGGTCATGAACCATTTTGGGAATCTACGAAAACTTGTCTTTCTCCCCTGGAATAAAAAGGTACATCCACACAAAGGTTTGTATTAATTAAACTTCAGGGAATCTCATGATGCTTGAAAAAGGTATGTTGACCTCAATTTAAAAACTAAACTTTAAATTTTAAAATTGAGCATTCGTATCATCTTATACTTGAGACAGGCCTTGATGAAAATTTCTCATCTCAATGGAAGTTACTGTAAGAAGACTAGTGATTCTAATATATCATACTTTAATATCTGTTACAAGTCCAGGGGAGTACTGGGTAGTAGAAGAGTTTACAATATGTTTTCTTATTCTAAAAAGATTAGAAGTACTAAAAGCAGTATTGATATTCTTAAGTACGAATAACAATCACTTGACTAGCAAACTAAAATGCTTTTTGGGGATATTTTAATGTAAGTGAAAAACATGTTAACCTTTAATCCTAGCATGTGTCAGCTTTAAAGTTATTTAGATTAATTTTTAATAATGAGTCTAAAAACATTAAAAATCTATTGGTTTTATTCTTTAATACTGAATGAAAATCTACATATAAGCACTAGACTTTAGAAAATAAACATAAGTACATGCTACTGTAAGAAATTTGTGCCATCTGTTTGATTTACAAAGCTTGGCAAATCATATCATAGCACTTAATACCCACTGAGACATTTATAACCCAACTTAACTCTTCAGCTGCATAAAAACACATAAAACCAACAATCTAACATAGCATAATTCACATAGAAATTTTACATAAAATTTTTAAGTTTGGTCAATTACGGACACTGAACAAATTCATAAAATAATTTGCATTTATTTACTGTAAATGCACAAACAGCACAAACATAAAAACTCTTTTCATTAGCTACTGCTAAATTTTTGGCAGTAAACATGAAAGTAAACCACACTATCTCTAATTCACTAAAAAATGTAAAGGACAATGGATAAGAGAATAGACATGCACTGCATGTGGGATATTTTTCAAATGGTAATGGAAGGCACTCTGATTCATTCAAATGCCTTAATATGTCAGTTTCTTCACCATTCATTTAGTATACTTCTGAAAGCCCACCTCAGTTTGCAAAATTAATTGACATGGATGTTCTCTGGAATATGTATTACCACTGTAAGTATTAGGAACTTACTCTGGTTTTGGGATTCAAATTTTTTATTTTTTTCTCATAAAACCCAGTACTTTTTTTCTCTAAAATTATTTGTTTCATATATGGTGTATATATGTTTTCTCCCAAAGGGACAACTCATAAATTAGAGCTGCCTTACAAAAGCAACTGCAAACCCTACTTCCCATCTAGTCTAAAGCTCATTTAACGATATTATAAATCATCTGACAGCATCCTTTCCTGAGACTGCCTTATTCTTCCTCACGTGCAAGGGGTTACTGAGTCCTGCTGAATCTATAGTAGAAATCTCACACAAATCTGGGATATTCTTTCCAACTACATTGTTGTCCCTGTCTTAGTTTAGGCCTTACATCATTTGAGATTATGGCAAGCACCTCCTAATTGGTTGTTGGCTACTAGCCACTTGCTCTACCTCAGTTCATCCTCAACATTGCTGTCAGATATATCTTCCTAAAAAAAAACCAAACCCTATTTTATCATCACTGCCCCCCACTTACAATCACTTTACAATTTCTCCTGAATATAAAATATATTCAGCTTCATAGCATGACATAGAAAGCCCTTTAGAATCTTATTTACTTATTTCTCTAGGCTTCTTTGCCAATGTCCTTTACTTATTCACATCCCAATCTCTTTGACATCCTCACTGTTCCTTATACCCCTTTTCTTTTCTTTGGATCTTTGAACATTCAGTCTCCTCTTTCTAGAATGCCCTTTTCCACCTGGAGCACTCTTAATTCACTCATCTTGTAAACCCCAACTCATATATATTATTCCTTCTGTGAAGTCTTCCTAAATCACTAATATCAGAGCTTTGACAATATTTTAATGACTGTGCATCTTGCATGTCCATATAATTGTAGTATGCATGCCGTCTGTATTCCCTATGACACTCACAGCTCCTAGGGGCAGGCAACTTGTATTATTCCTACTGTATCCCAGCATCAGTGCAGTGCCCAGAATACAGTGGACACTTACAAATATTAATAAATCTGAAATGTGAAAACTTTATATGTTAGGGATTTAAATGGTGGTGGTAGTAGAGGTGGGATCAAAAGAAGACACGCAAAACCTCACCAAGATTTAACAATGGAAAACGTCATTAAGAAAAATATCTTACGTGTTCTTCACTCTTCAGTTGCTTTACTCCAGATTCTATAACTTTAATGTTGGGAAAGCGATCTTCTAACATGGTACTTGATTGTTCTTCAACATCAAATTCTTCCAATATTTTAGAAATCTGTATTAGATCAAAGAAGTTAAAATGTTATTTATTTTAAAAATATTGTCTTTTAAGAATCTTAAATAAAAATACTTTCATTTGTATCCATATACTACTATTTCATGTTTATAAAACAAGAAACTTACCTGACTCTATCATGTATAGTGGAAAGAGGACTAAACTCAGCATTTTAAGACTTGAACGCAAATATTAGTTCTGCCACTCCTGGGAAGATTACCTGAGTCACTGAGCTTGTTCCTGGCCCGTAAAATGAATGCTGACCTGTAAAATGAACACTACACCACTTACTTCTCTACAGTTTAACCATCAGCGTATCTATTTCCTTATCCTTCCAGCTTTCTCTCTCCACAGACTAGCTAACCTTATTATGACCTAGTCTTTGAAGTCTTCTTTCCTTTTCTCTAAAACCAATGCAGAATGCTGTTGTACTCACTTTCCTTCCTTTCCAGCTAAAATTCCATTGTGGATCATTTCCTCTTTTGACCAAAACCTATTATCTCCTTGCTCTCTTATTCTTAACCATTAATTAACCTGAAAAGCCCGAGCCATAGATCTACCTACCTAGTTTCTTAGTCCTATACCCAGTTTGCTATAGAAGGTCCACACATCCTTACAGATTGATATCTGACCTCAGCTACTCCTTAAATACTGTATGGAAATCCTACCACATGGCACTAACAGTTTTTCAAATTTTTTGGTCTCATGACCCCTTACATTCATAAAAATTATATAAGAACCTACTTCTTGGGTTATTTTAAGGACTAAATAATGTATTTAAAATATTTAATATTTATAAGACTGCTTAGTGCATAGTAAGCATTCCATAAATAATGGGTTATTATTACTCTTATTTTTTCTCTTTTAAAAATTACACAAATCATGAATTCATGCTCTTTTAAACACTAAACAATACACAATATAGAGTAAATGTTAAAGTCCCTCTTCACCACTCTCTAAATCTCACCCCCCATCTCTCAAGATAATCCATACTGACTTTGGTGTTATGTTCTATACTTTTAATCTCTGTATCTCGTGTGCCTAGTACATTGATTGATATGTAATATAGGTGTTCAATAAATAAAAAGGGTGCCATTTCCTATGGCTGACACTTAGAATAACTGACATTCGTATGTATGTTATTAATATTTCAGTGCATTTTCACATATACTAATACATCTTAATAAGCTCACAACTCTGTGTAGTAAAAAAGGAGGATATTATCCTAATATTACAGGTGAAATAACTTAGATACAGAGATTTACCAAGGCTACAAAACCAGTAAATAACGGAGTTAAGTCTAGAACCCAAGTTTTTTTCCTTTTACTGTACATAAATTACAGAATTGTTAAAAACTACACAGAGGTCTCATATATCTAGTTTATATTACACCAAATGAAGTCTTCTGGAAAGATAATTATTAGACCCAGCTATCCATCTTTCACCTATGTATGTTCTCTTACCCTCTAATTAAATATATACTTTTTAAAGATTAATAGCTATAATTTGTTCTCTGCTTCTCCAAATTCTGTAAGTCTTTCGGCTGCACATAGATACTAAGATATCTTATGCCATTTTAGGTCAGTTATAAAGGGACAACATGATATATGATACTAAACTACCTTTGGCCTTAGGGGTTTACAACACGAAAAAGTCATATTTTATTATCAGAATATTATAAGGGAAGACTTGTATTAAATGAAACACTATGGTAGTGTCTTCACTAAAGGGTGGAAAAAAAGATTAGAATTTATGTTTGCCATTTAAAAAATTTTATTTTTTTGCACAGGTTTTAAAACGTTTGTAATTATGACTGTTGTTCATACATGTACACATAAATTATACACATTCACATATATGGATGTGAGTGCAAAACTTTTTAACAGCTAAGGTACGGGATCAAAAAGTTTGGAGACCACTCTTCTATGATACTATGACCCAACTGATGTTAGACCCCTATTATAATGCATAATATAAATTCATGGAACTACAAAGTGTTCTGAGACGCTTATTATACATCTGAAACACTAATTATTTACAAGTATAAATTGACTTGGAAATACTTTTATTCCAATTTATAAACACACATACAGTGGAAGGGGGAAATACAGAGAGACAGAAATACTCTAAAAGACTTCAATTTAGGAGTTTTCTAGACCTGACATCACACTGTTCACCATTTCATGGGTAGGGATGTATGTGAGGTAATGCGTATGTTAAGTAGCTTGATTTAGCCATTCCACAATGTACACATATTTCAAAACATCATGTTGTATAACATATATATAATTTTCACTTGACAATTAAAAAGGGGAAAAAAAAACCACTACAATGACCCTAACTGCTATTTAAGTTATTGTAAGTTTTTCATATTAATATTAACAAAGTTATACAAAGGTTCATACCTGCTTGAAATTTGTAACTGCTTTAATAACAGGAGAAGCTGTTACCAGGAGAATATCTTCTGATGGAAAGTGAAGAGCCAACTTATTTTAAAAAAGAGAGAAAAAAATATGATAAATAAATTTAGGCATTGGTATACATGGTGTGTGGGGGGGGGGGTGTGGGGTGGAAATAATGAAATTTTAATAATGTAATCAACCCAGGAAATTAAAACTCCACTGGTCCTCATCTAAAGGTCTCCGTTATTTTGGGTCTTATTCATATTTATGGGGCAGTGGTGAGTAATATTAAACTCTGATATTGACAAAATGAATAACACTTTTACCCTAAACACTAACAAAGACTTTCTGAACAAGACAAGTGATGTAAGGAAGAATCCCTTATGTACTTCAACTATTTGGTATGTCAATTTAGAGTTACCATACAGAGGATTAGAAGAAAACTAGCCCCCTAATTAACAGTTAAACCAACTTCTATTTATTTTAAAATAATATTTAATTTGCCTTCGATGGGATGAAATTAAAGCAAACCCTCAACATTAAACACCTGGAAGCTTAGTCTAACTTTTCCTAAGCCTTGATACTATTCTGCCTCTTCCAATCAGTATATATTCTGGGAAGACAAAGCCATTTTAATAACAACTTTAACAAAATTTAGAGGTGTAACTTGCTATTGTTTCATTGTTTTCCTCTAGCTACAACCTCTATCTTTCTCATTTTAAAGTTCTTGAAAGCATTTTCTGATCTCAAGGTCTGGTTCCTCCACCAACCTCTCTAATCTGGCTTCTATCCCTACTCACTGAAACTGAGCATGTTCAAGTTACCGGTCCATCCTTAAAACCCACGGGAGTCTTTTTTAGCCTCACCTTATCTGAACTTTCTATAATATTTGACAATATTATTATTATGCCCATCTTTTCTTTGTATATTCTGTAATTTATCTCCCCCATTTCTGTTTCCACTTCTAGATCAGGTCCTCAAAATTTCTTTATACTACTGAAATCACCTTGAAATTGGCTTTCCAGTCACATATTTTAACCAGCTGCCTCTGCCCCAAATATAACTAATCATCTTTCAAAAATTTTCATTTGATAACTTTACTCCACTGCTCAAAAACATTTGACTACTTGTAAATTCTTGTTAAGTTCTTAGCGTGACTTGCAAGACTATGATCTAGACTGTGCCAACCTTCCCTGCTTCATCTGTGGTCACCTCTCCCAAGCACTATGTGCTTTTAGCTTCGCTGCTCCCAGGTGGTGCCATGCTTTTCCACTGAAGACTACACTGTTAGCCTCCCTTTCAAATGTTTTTCTTTTCTTCTCTACCTGGTGAACTTTCACTCATTCTTTGATAATGAGATTAAGGGATGCCTCCTTTGAGAAAGGTACCTCTTCCCTAATTCACTCCCTACGAACTTCTCAGGCACCCCACCCTAAAATAACAGCTCGATGTCTCTTCCACTAGATTGTGAATCCCTAGCACAGGGTACCTTGCTGTTTATATCTTACTACTCAGCCCTTAGTAGTGTGCCTGGATCACAGGTGTTGCTGACTTGATGAATAAATGGAAAATACACATTCAAAGATGAAAAGTTGAAAAACCCTTGAATTTCTTGCACTATTTCTTATGATATCAGTGATTGCTTATGTTTACTTTTTATCAACAAAATAATCTACTCCTTGGGTCGGTCTATTCATTATAACCAGAAAAGCATTCCCTAGCTGCATTTAATTCCTTCCCGATTGTTTTACAAAACATTACTAACGTATGTTCTATCTTGGGAGTTCAAAGTACAGGAAACTTACGTAAGGGTATGTTATTCACTAACGACTTGGTAACCATCTGGAAACTGAACTCAATCAGCTAAGACTGGGGGTTTGAACTTTTTGTGCAAATACAAAGTCTGCTCTGACATTATACTAGGATCAGAGCCTGCTGCAGCCAGCTTTGGCTTCTCCGCTAATAATTTGTTCCCCACTCCTCCCTGCGCCTGACATAAAGCTTGCGGGGTTCTAATGACATCATCTGGAGGCCACCACGCAGTTCCTAACATCTGTGAGCAAGAAGGAGCGCGGAGGAAAAAGGGAGTCGGCAGAAAAACGAGGTAGGCGGCGGATGGGAGGCCGCCAGCGTCACCGCCTTTGGGGTCGGGGAAGAGGAGCCGCCTGCGCGCGCGCCCTACCTGCTCCGCACAAGTGACGCCCGCGATGCCGCCGCCGACCACCACGAACTTCCCCGCCGCCGGGGGAGGGCGCGCTACCTCCATGCTCTCGGAGTCCTACTGGCTGACGGAGTGCTGTGGGGAAGCCGCGCGAGTTTGCATTAAGGGCCAGGGAGCTGCGGCGGAGCGGTCACTTCCGGTGCCTGATTCAGAGACTCCGACCTACGGGTGCCCCGGAGCTCACACTTAGTCTTCTCGCGTATGTGCCGCCAGCCGCGTTTTTTAAGCACGGAGGTGTCTCGTCGTTTCCAGGGCTTTGTGTAACTGTTATTACTACGCTGAATATAGCTGTCCCATGAAGATTTCATAGAGAAGGCAAAAAGTAAAAAATAAAAATAAAGTAAAGGTGATGAGCTGCCCAGAGAAGTTTGGCCAATTGCTTGTCTAAACATAGATAATTCTCATGGGACAGAGCACTCATAAAATAAACGAATTGCTCTGAAGTTCTTTTTGCTCCTGCAAAAAATTAGACGTGGGCGCAGATCTTCACCTCTTAATGGTAAAAGGAGGCTTCGAGAACATGGTGCCACCCTACTCCTGTCATTTTTGTGCATGAGGAAACAGACTGTTTTGAAAACCACTTGACTGCCGACCTTCACCTAACCGTCCAAGCACAAGCATTCTTCATGACCAGGCAAAGCAGTGCTACTGAATTGACCTCTAATGCGTTATAGCTTTCATTTACAATGTAAACCTAAGCTAAGATTTCTAGTACTATAGAGTTGCTCGCCATTTTGTCAAATCACACGAATATTTCAACTGTTTCCAATAAATAACAGCATGTGTGAGAGCTGAATGAAATAGTCTCAGTCTTAATTTTACTGTTTAATGCCTTTTTGTGGTGTTCATTTGTTTTGAGAAATAGCTAAATTATTTTTATAACTATTTTTTACTATATTATTTTACTATTTACTATTACCTTTGCTGTCTCATGTAATAGTAACAGTTTCCCTAGGAGTTGTATTGTAATAATAAGGTACTGTCTCTCAAATAGCTCACTCTAAAACCTGTAATTACCCTTTTAATTCTTTAAACTCTGAGAATAACCATTCTATATGAACAGGAAAACCTACCACCTATCTAATTACACATATTTACTGATACCCATAATAATCATTGTAGTTTGATTTACTAAGTGTGAGTCCAATTCCTGTTAGTAGTTTAGACAACCAAAGCATTTCTAGGAGAAGGAAATAGTACTTTAAGCCCATTTATATCTAATCTTGCTTCTCCAGTTTATTTTCACATGATCTCACTCACAGTTTGCTCCATTCGGACTGAACTACATTTGCAACTCCCAGGATATGACATTTTATTTCTTTTCTGAGCATTTCCACATATCTTTTCCCTAACTGCTTTTCCCTGGCTAACTCCTCATTGACCTTCGGTTTCATCAAGCCATCACTTCCCCTAAGAAGCTTTATCTAATGTCCTCAAGACTGAGTTAGGTGTCCTCTCTATGTGTTCTAACAGCATCCTGTCATCATCTGAATTTAGACTTATTCCACTTTATTCTAATTATTAACTGACCCCACCATTAACTCCTTATTTAATCTAGGGATTATTTCTTGTCTCCCTTTGTATCTCCAATATTCAGTTACTAGTAAGTGTTCAACAAAAATATGCTGAAAGAATTAGGAAATGGATGGAGCATGAGACTGCCCTGAAGTGTCCTAAAGACTTTTAAGATTCATCCTCCAGAGTCACTGATCCTCCTGTATATTGTGACTGCTATTTCCCCTTTATGGAGGTCAGAGGGAAGAGCCGACTAGAACTTAAGCTCCTAGAGGAAATGGAGGGAGATCTTTGTAGATGGGAGGGAAACAAAGCAGCAAGAGGTTCCTCTTTCAAATGTAAAGGGATGGTGACCTCACACTCCCCTTTATCCTTCCCTTTTTGAAGGCTGGCTTTTATCATGGAGGTGTATGGTAACATTTAGCTACTGCCAGGTCTGCCTCTTGGCAGACTGTTGTCCTGATTCTTTGGCTTCTTGCTTGGAAGAATCACAAGCAGGGCAATGTGATGGAGTGACTGCATACAGGAAACAATTACATGCAAACAGCTTGTATTGCAGAAAAGAAGGGAGCTACCTAAAGCTGAAAATACCTTCCAGAGAGAGGAATGGGTCAATCTCTACAAGTGGAAGAAGACCTTAAGGATGCCCAGGTGGTTTCCCTTTATTGGCCTAGTCTAGGGGAGGGCTTACAGAAGGTGTGGGATGTTACCAGATGATTGATATACTTGATTGTCAGTTGTCCTCTGTTTTCCTGCAGTCACTTCCCCTGACTGGTCTCGGGCTTCTTTGCCCCTAGGAACCACTCTCCTGGCCTATATCTGCCACCTGCAGATTTGGTCCCTGCCTGGCATTATCTTCCACACTGGCCTGAATGTCCAACTTTTGGAAATTTCTAAGGATTAAGGAACATTCAGGGAAGAACACTAAGGAAAGCCTAGTAGTACATCTCACCTTAGTGTTGATTGATTAAATTAGATAAATTTGCTGGGTGTAGAGCAGGTTAAAAGTAAGATAGAGGTAACTTGGAAACACAAAATCCTCAGGGAGGGAAGCAATAGGTACAGGCTGGGACAAGGGGGCAACTGCAGAGAAAACTGGGCTCCCAGGGATAAGGGAGGCTTAATGCCAAGAGGCAGCAGAGGAGCAGGAAGGACAACGCGAGCTTCATTTTAACTCTGGTCAGGAAGCTGAGGAATGAACGGTGACCAACCTGTTGACCATTTCTGAGGAGTCAAAGGAAAACCAATGTGTTGCTAAATATTATGGTATATGTTTAGAGGTAGAAAAGAATAACAGGGACTAGAATTGGCAAGGAAAGCTTCAGAGAAGTGGTAGATTTTTATGAAACCTCAAAGGCCCAGTAAAATTTGGGTAGGTTGAGAAGAAAGATATGGGAAATACCCCAAGAACCAAAGGCTTGGTGATGGAAATGAACATAGAAAATAAATACAGGAGGTGGTAAAAACTGTGAACTAAAATAAAATCCTAAGCTCCCTGCTGACTGAACAGACCCCCTCTCAGTCAAGGGTACCCCAGAGAAACCTTAAAACTGAGTTCCCAACCATGATGGGATGGAAGGTCAGACATGCCTCAATATATCCCCATCCTTGCTAACTGCTATCAAGTTTTTTTTTCCTAAGGGCTAAATAGAAACTGATCTTGAGATCCAGACCAATATTCCTTCCTGATAAAAGACCACCAACCATGAGTGGTTTTAACTATTCTACAGAACATGTGCAGAGAAGGCTTCACCTTTTTTATATAAGAGGGCAGCCATTTCTGAACATGGACTCTGTAAAAGGTCAAAAAGCTCAATTGTGAATGCACATGTTTCTTCTTTCATAAATATTCAGGACTCCTACTATAGCTTGTTAAATATGTACATTTGGGAAACCTACTCAGTATAAATTCCTGTTCCCGTTACCCCTGCCTCACAGCTCATGTTCTTGGCTAGGAGCATGGCTTTCCAGCCCGTTGGAATAGCCACCCACAGGCTGCAACCCTTTATAAAAAATAAAGCTCTCCTTTCCAAATTATGAACCTTGTTATGTCATCATTTAACGAAAGAAAGAAAAAAAAGTAGTTGGGGAGTTCAGATTCATCTGGAAAAACTGAAGGAGATAAAACAGTCTTTATCTTACCTGTATTTACTTCTTAAATTTTCTGAAATCTGATTTCCATCCCTACCTATTTTCTTGAAGGTCATCCCTAATTTTTACACTATTAAATCAAAACCTAGCTTCCCATTCTTCTCCAAGAAGATTTCAGAAATGTCTACAATAAGATCATTTGGGTTAATTTAGAACTGCTTGATTGAAAATTGGGAAAGAACAGTGAGATTTCATGGAGTAGTTAATGACTAACAGCTTTTGAGTCAGATGACCTGGGTTCAAACATAGCTCCAACATTTCTTTGCTGTATGACTGTTTTGTGAGTTACCCCACTGAAAGGGAAATTCACTTGTACAGGCAATAGGTTTCTTAGGCCAAACTAAAGTAATTGCCAGCCTGCCTTCTGCCGGCCTTCCGGGGAGGCATAGGTCAACATACTTATGTAACCAAAGTGTTAGCTCCTATGTGAGCCCACGTGATCACACTTTCCCATGGCATGTTGCCACTATTGTTCTGAGCCATATATAAGCATTCGCTATGTTCTTGGCCACACTCCCGCAGCGGCTGTGTCCCCCTAACAATAAAGAACATGTCTCAAATGCCCGCTGCCTCCCACCTCTTCTTTCAACTCCTGCTCTGGTGCACTCACTAGCCACAGAGCCCACTCCCCACACCCATTTAAGCCCCAGTTTCCTCATTGGCAAAGATGTACTTTGTAGAGTTGTTTTGATGTACATATGAGATAACATTTGAATTTCCTAGAACAGTGTGTGCTACCTAGTAGGATTAATGGTCAAGTTACCCGCCTGTGCTCTGTTGAATAGTATATATCTCTCTCTCTCTCTGAAAGATTTTATCTATGCTCATACCTCAATGGGCTTATAATGCTTTTAACTGCCAAATGTCTATCTCTCATGTCATCTACTATGAATCTTCAAACCTGAAATTTCTGAAGCTTCCTGAATATATTCTGATTGTTATCCTGGTCTTCTCAAATTCACTGTGAGTCCAAAATAGATTCATCGTTCTCTCAAAACCTCTTGTTTTTATTTGTTTATATAACTTTTATTGAACAAGCTGGACTTTACAGAGAGCAAATGAAAGGGAACCTTTTTATTTCTCAACACTTTTCCTGTGGACGTGTTTTTCTCCTTTAAATTAAATCCTTGTTAGGCCTCAAAGCTTTTCTTGATCATTCTCAGGTAGTAAGTCTGGTGCTACCTGTTATCAAAACTTCAGACTTTCCTCCAATTAAAGCTTCACCTAACTGCAGGCAGTCAAGGTTGGTTTCTTTTTGCTATCTTGCCAGTTCTGCCTAGGAGCTGATGTTTTCAGCAGCTTTAAAATTGGAGGGTGAACAAGGGGAAAGGGGAGGAAATATCTTACTTCACTGCTGTTCCTTGGTGAGCAAACCTGCCCCCAAAGGCTGAGAGAGCTGAGAGGCCAAAGAAAAAGGCTGACAAATCCGTTTCTCAGAAAGAAATATGTGGCCAGGTGTGGTGGCTCACGCCTGTAATCCTAGCACTCTGGGAGGCCAAGGCAGGTGGATCGTTTGACTCAAGTGTTCAAGACCAGCTTGAGCAAGAGCGAGACCCCATCTCTACTAAAAAAAATAGAAAGAAATTAGCTGGACAACTAAAAATATAGAAAAAATTAGCTGGGCATAGTGGCACATGCCTGTAGTCCCAGCTACTCGGGAGGCTGGGGGAGAAGGATTACTTGAGCCCAGGAGTTTGAGGTTGCTGTGAGCTAGGCTGACACCACGGCACTCTAGCCCGGGCAACAGAATGAGACTCTGTCTCAAAAAAAAAAAAAGAAAGAAAGAAAGAAATATGTAATAGAGGCTTATAAACAGAAGTGATGTCTCAGATGGCCATGAGACAGTGGATGCCCACACTTGCCCTCCAGAAAATATCCTTTATATAGCAAGCTTTTTTGGTGCAGCTGGTTATGTCTCAGACTTTCTTGGGAAACTCATGAGTACTGGGGAGGTTAGAGAGGGATTTTTATGAGAGGTTATCTATGCTACAGGCATTATTTAAAGACCTTGCTGCAGAACACCTTGGTATGTAGAAGTCAAATATCGGTCATCATAGTGGTTTCACTTCAAGATAGCATCACTCTTGCTGTGCAACATGCTGTTTTCCTACAGCTATGAAACAGTGGTGTGGTACAGCTGTGAATCTGTGAGAGCTGATTGATAAAATTTAAGGAATTGTATGGGCTGTTAACACAGCTCTTGTTAAACATTAAATTGTATAAACTTATAATCAAATAAGTTATATTAAGACAAAGGTAATACATATTCAAAACTGATTGTTTCCTAATTATTTTACTATTGTCTTTACTTTTGAGGTTCTTTACATATATTGTATCCGTGGGTGAAAATATTATATAATGTTGTGCTGCTACACATTCCTTCCCAATGCCTTGTTCAGTGATGTCGTGTTGATAGCTTGAAATCACCCCTGATGGGAATATTTACACCATAGAAAATGGCAAATGACACAAACAAGGATTTGATTTATTATATTGTTGATTGTCTAGACTTTAAAAAGTAATGAGGAAATATTAATAATAATGAAATTAAAAGTGTGATGTATCTATTGTGGTACATTATAGTATGTTGCGAATAGCACACAAAAAAATTGAAGAAGTATTCTTCCAGTGTAGGAGAGCTGCTATTCAATTTAGCAAAGAGGTCACTGACATCATAGGCAAACAAGTGAAGGTCCAACCTACACTTTCTTTATTTTACTTCCATCTTACTAGTTAATGGAAATGGAAATGTCAAGCAACATTCTAACTACACTCATTCATCAATTGCTATCATGGTTTCGCTAGGATACAAGCATTCAGCAAAAATTAATGAAAGCATTCCATGAGAATCAGTTGGCTATATGGAATTTACAATAAAGAGTATTGCATATTTATTATTGTTTGTAAAATATTTGCTACATGTCTTTATATCAGCAAAATTTATAACAAACTGTCAACAGAAAAACTCAAACTCTGTAAAATAAAGACGTTTATTCTGAGCTGAATATGTGCCACCATGTCCCAGGGAACATGGTCTCAAGAGGTCTTGAGAAAAATGTGCCCAAGGCAGCCAGGTTATATTTTGGTTTTATATATTCATGGAGACAGGAATTAAAGGTAAAACCATAAATCAACACATGGAAGGTATACACTGGTTTGGCCTGAAAAGGCGGGACACCGCAAAGCGAAGACTTAAAAGTCAAAGGTGGGTTTTAGTAATTGGTTGAAAGAGTCAAGCTTTGTCTAAAAATCTGGAGTCAGTAGAAAGGAATGCTTAAGTTAATATAGGGGGTCTGCTAGAATGCTTGGTTAAGATAAGGGGGTCTTCTATCTGTCATGTGATGCTATCCAGAATCAAACTGGAAAGTAAACCACATTATATCAGGTTAAGAAAAACCCATTTAATGAGATTTTATTATTTGTAGGTGTGACTCACCAGGCCTCTTAAAAAGGATTTTGGGCAAGAGAAAAGGTCAGAGTTCAGTCCTCAAAACCTATGAATACACACACATACACATGCATTCATGAATGCATTTTTTTTTTTTTTCAGAGAGCCAGTTGTTAAACATTTACCAGCACAAGCATTGGTTACTATCTAGCATTGGTGTTTTCTTGGTGTGGCTGACTATAAATGCGGATTCTTTCTCTTCTGGGGTGCTTTTATGGGTGTGTCAAAATTTCCACGTCACTGAGGATTTCTCACGTACAGTCACTAGGGACCTCTCATTTGCAGTTTTTGGGCCATCCCTTCTCCAGATTCAATCCCTTTTAAGATGACACAGGGTTCACAATGGGCTTCTGGGAAACTCGCTCATCCTTTAACCACCCCCAGACCCTGAATGTGCACATCAAACCAACATAGCAGCACCTCTTTTCTTCTGCCAGACCATCTAGCTAGCCACACCTTCTTTCCTCCAGCTGAATCAGGTACCTATTCGTGCATCCCTCAGACTCCAGGGAACACATGTCAAGCCCTCCAAATAGTTCTCTTGAAGTCCTCCTCACTTGTGCTAGGGATAGGGATTGGATGGTGGGGTGAAACATTTTTCCTTCTCCTTTCCCATGTGTGCTGTGAGCAGGTTGGGGCTGGAGACAGGGAAGGAGAGAAGACAGCATACAACTGTCTCCAACGAATTCTTATTACGGTCTTCTTTAATTCATCAAATCATTATTTATATTTGCTTATATAGTCTCAAAGAATGTGATGGGCTAATGTTGGCAGACCAATTTTACAGTCTTTTAGCATGTGCCACCTAGGTGGTCTAGTACCTTGTGTTGAAGGTTTAGGGTTTGGAGCCTGTTCTTATATTGTCCTTAGCCTTTGCAACTGAATTAACCAGAAAAATCACATTTAAACCCCATGGTACACCATGTTTGTTTTATAAGTATCAGACTCATGCCATTTAGAAAACTGAAGGCATTTCTTATACTGTACAACCTCAACCTCAAAATTGAGTTTACCAAGACTTACCAATTCCAAAATGTTTTCCAGTTTCTTCATTTCAGTTTTGATTGTGACTGTGCTATTTTAAGGCTTTCTTTCCCACTTGGACTATTAAAAGAGTTTCCTGATTGGTCTGTTTTCCTCCATTCTCTGTTTCTAAATCTATCCTCCATGCTGCCAGAAGAGTTATTTTATTCAAAGGGAGATACAGTTACTCTCCTTCCCTGCCGCTTTTGCTTCTGGCACATTCCCCGTTCCTTGAATGTGTCAAGAATGCTCTCGTCTCCCGCATTACAGGCCTCCTTGCTCTACTTATAGAAGCCTATGAATCTATGCATGGCGAGCTCAGCTGCTACCTTTCCTACCATCCTCAAGCAGAAATGGTCACATCTGTAGAACTTTACTGCATTTAACCGTGTTTCCTGTGTTAGAGGTTGTGTTCCCATTGGTTGTGTCCCATTGGGCTTCTTTGAGAAAAGACGATGTATTTTATTCGCCTTTGATGTTCTCATTTTATGCCCCTAATCCCAGCACTTAGCACAGTGACTTAAGCAATATATATACTCAATAAGTATCTCTTGGGGCTTTCAAATTAGCATAGCAAGCTTAATCTTATAAAGACTGAGTCTTCAAAGTATGGCTGGATCCACCATTGTGGAGTATGAATTTGCCTTATGAAATATTACTGTTCTTTCTTAGTTTGCTGTGATAGTTCTAGACCAAGTTGTTCTGGGTAAATACATGTTGTTGTCACCCATAGTATCAGGATGGAACCCCCATTTAAAATTTGATTTGGCTGTGAAGATTAATGATCACACACACATACACCCCCCAACCCCTATAAGGGCATGAAAAGGCTTATTATTTACATAATGAGGCTTTCCGGGGAGAGCAGGACAAGCTTACAAGCTGATCCAAAAATGGCTTGGAGAGCAGAGAAATAACAGGCTCTGCTTTTAATGGGATTGGGGGATTGAGAGGGTGTGAGAGTTGTGGCACATACGGGCCAGGTCTTGTTAGGTCTGAACATCTTGTGGGCACCCAGGGAGGGCACACTCAAACTCGCTCAGCTTGCCCAGGTGTGGGGCGGCAGGAGAAAGGGGGTGGTAGGGGATGGAAAGCTGCCAGCAGTCAAACATCAACAATGGTGCCAGGGTCGTTATTACAGTAGGTAGCTTTCCTTTCGGTTTTTTTGGGTTTCCAATGCTGTTTGATAGGTTTATAAAATTTCCAAGTTCTTCTCAAACGGTACAATGGAATTTCACAGTTCAGTTTCAATTTCAAGCCATATCACTATAGAACACACTTATTACATTATAAGTAGACCAGAAAATTCCAAAGCCAATTATAAAATCTTTTTTATTACCTATATCTTTTTTGTATTATAAAAAATTGGGAATTCTCTTCAGGCTTATAAACTTTTTGAATCATGATTAAAACTTTTAAAAAATGTCCTTCATTGTGTAGAATGTTATTACAACACAATTTACATGTCCTTTTCTGAATCTTCCATAAATAAAAAATTAGATTTATAGCTTTCATGCTATTTTTGAATAAAACATTGCTACTTATGTTCATGGCATTTTAGTTGTTAATTTCTATGCTTTCCACATATAAAATTATTGTGACAGCACTTGAAAGAGTTAATATTCAATTATCTTGATGCTCAATTACTTTCCATTTTAGTGTAGGCAACATTTTAACATCAGTTACATTGAAGATCAGAGAAATTTAAATTGTTTATTCAAAAAATATATTAAATATTTTCCACAGCTATTTATTACACTAAAGAAATAGGAAGGAGCAACACTTTCTATTTCTGTTTTTTTGTTTATTGAAATCACTTGTATTTTATACAAAATAAATTAAGATGCAAGGAAAGTAAAGCATATTTTTTCTAAATGAGTAAAATGTTAAATTATGATATCAAATGGATGTGGCTAATTTATTTTAATTGATATATAGTACTGAAATTAGAGATAGTTTATATCTCTTAAAGAGTTTTACTTCTTTTTAAAAGAAAAATAAAACAGTTTTGTTGTTACAAATAAATAATACAGCAAACATTAAGTTTTTAAAAATTAACATGAACCCAAAATAGATGTATGTGAAAGCTTAAGTAAATTTCTCCTTTTTTTTTGAGACAAGGTCAAACTGGAGTGCAGTGGTATCATCAGAGCTTGCTGTAGCCTAAAACACCTGGGCTCAAGTAATCGATCTTCCTGCCTCAGCCTCTGGAGTAGCTGGGACTACAGGTGCTTGCCACCACTCCCAGCTAATTTTTCTATTTTTTGTAGAGATAGGATCTCCCTCTTGCTCAGGCTAGTCTTGAACTGCTGACCTCAAGCAATCCTCCTGCCTCAGCCTCCCAAAGTGCTAGAATTGCAGGCATGAGCTGCCATGCCTGGCCAATTTCTCCTTTTTAATCTTGAAAATATTTTCAGGTTTACATGAGACTTTAATGTTTTAGGTATCAGTTCACTTATGGTTAAAAATGATTCCTGTTAAGCATGCTTGACCAAACACAGCAAGCTAAAAATGAAAAGAAACATTCTCATTTCATTTTTAAACTTTGGAGATGCCAGTCACCAATTTCTGATTTGGTCCAGGTCAGGTCATTTAGTGCATAGAGTATATTTTGCGAAATAGCAGTATAAAAAAACATTTGATATGACAACAAAAAATTTGTTATTGTTGTGGCTGTGAAATTGCTTTCACAGAGGGAAATTTTTTTCTCACTAAAAGGAAACGTTTATTTGAAGAGACATACCAGCTGGCTCTACTGTGATTCATTTTTTGACATCTTTGCAGTAATCTAAATTTTTATCAATTGTAAAATGGCTGCAGTCCCCAACCCTGGGCACCATTCCGGGCCTACTAGGAACTGGGTGCACAGCAGGAGGCCACCGGCTGGCCAGATAGCGAAGCCCCACCTGCACCCACAGCTGCTCCCCGTCGCTCGCTCGCATCACTGCTGGAGCCCGCGGCGGCCCCCATCAGCCGGGGCATCAGACCCTCCTAGGAGCGTGAACCCCACTGCAAACTGTGCATGCGAGGGGTCCAGGTTGTGTGCTCCCCATGAGAATCCAACGCCTAATGATCTGAGGTGGAGCCCAGATTGCCCCAACCCCTCCCCGCCATCCACCGTCTGTGGAAAAACGGTCTTCCACGAAAAGGTTGGGGACCGCTGAGTTACAGCATCTGGTGATTGTAGAGAATTGGGCACCCACTCATTCTCTCCTTTCTTTTGCCCCATTTGCCTCAGAAATCTACACTCTCCTTTCCTGCATTGATTATAGTTCCCTGTTGACAAGGAATGTTAATGTCAATTGTCAGATGGTTGTGACTTATGGAATCATAATGTAACTACCTTCCTTACCTTCAAAGGGAATTGAGTAATAAGTCAAAACATTTTACACACCTAATAATATTACAAAAACATGAATAATTTTTTGGCAGTATTCATACTTTCCTTTTACATGTTTGGGTACTTTTTCTTTCTTTGCTATGATAATGCATTTTCTTTCTTTCTTTTTTTTTTTTTTGAGACAGAGTCTCACTCTGTTGCCCAGGCTAGAGTGAGTGCCATGGCATCAGCCTAGCTCACAGCAACCTGAAACTCCTGGACTTAAGCGCTCCTACTGCCTCAGCCTCCTGAGTAGCTGGGACTATAGGCATGCACCACCATGCCCGGCTAATTTTTTCTATATATATTTTTTAGTTGGCCAGATAATTTCTTTCTATTTTTAGTAGAGACGGGGTCTTGCTCTTGCTCAGGCTGGTCTCGAACTCCTGACCTCGAGCCATCCACCTGCTTTGGCCTCCCAGAGTGCTAGGATTACAGGCGTGAGCCACCACTCCCGGCCATGATAATGCATTTTCTTTTACCTGTTTCTAAATGCATTTTTTTCCCAAACTCTATACTTTACCAAGCTTTCTTCTCTCTCTATACTTCCTTTATCAGTACTGCTCCTAGTTGCCTGTCAAATGTGCATTATTCCCTAATTCATTACTAATAGAACCCTAATTTTGTCTGAATTGACAATGTGCCATCTAAAAACACCCATCTTTCCAGACTCCTTGAGCTGCAGTGACCATGTGACATAGTTCTAGCCAATGAGTAAATTGATGATCAGGCAGGGAGTTTGGGAAAATCTTTGCTCTCCTGTTAACAGGAACTTCTAGTTTCTCCTTTTCTCTTCCTCCTTCTTCCTGTCTGAAATGTGGGTGTGAGATCAGAGTATAGCAGTCATCTTGCAACCATGTGATGGGAATGAAGATGAAGGCACACGTGCTAATGATGGAGAGGGGAGAGATGGAAAGATCCTTCTCTAAAACCTTAATTGAATCACTTTTTAAATTCTGGATTGTCTACGTCCGGGCCTGTTGTTGCCTGAGACAAATAAATCACTGTATGTTTAATATGCTATGAGTTTTCTGTTGCTTATCACTGAACATAATCCTGAGTCCCCTTTTATTTCATTACCTAAGACCATATGCATTTGATTAAGCCATATTTATTCCTCTTGCTTATCTCTGCTTTCTCTTCAATGCACTATTTGAAAATGTAAAAAACTGAAGGCAACATCCTGCAAAGTCACATAAATTGCTCATGGTTCAAAGGAGTTCAGTGATTTACTCTGGCATTTCTCAGTGTGATTTATCTGCAACATTTTGTTGTAGACATGTTGTGATTTATAATTTGGGGACCTTGATGACAGTTTGATTTCCTCCCATCATTACTTGACCACACTGATGTCAGTTCATGTTAACTGCGTCTACAAATCCAGTCCAAATTAATCTTTTTGTGGATTTACAGTGTGAGAGGGCGTGACATGTTTTATCAGACATAGATTCCAACTGGCCACTCTTTCTATAATGAGGTTGCTTAGCAGTGAGTGGGAAATAGGCCACTGTACAGGACAACTTATAATTAATACCTGTGTGTATTTATAGGCATATCTACATCTATATCTACTAATATATATCTGATTGGGATATCAAATAGTTATATAAAGAAAACTGTTTCTAAGGCAATGGCTTTGTTTTATATCCAATCACAGTGGATTTGTATTTAATGGTTTAATATGGAAAATTTATAAGTCTGAATATGTTTTGTAGAAGTTTGTATTAATCAAAATTAACCAAATATGCTCAATAAGCATGTTTTACTTTTGTAACGAAAGAAATATAAAATAGATTAAGAGAAGTGCATTTGGGTTACATAAATGCAAATCAGTACAGCCATTCTAATGTTATTTGAAAGCCTTTGAACTGTTACCTTTTCACTCATTTATTCAAATATTTATTGAACACCTGCTATGTGCTGGACATTGTTCCAGGCACTTGGGATATATCACTGAATGAAACAAACAGAAATTTCTACCATATCAGGGAAAGACAGACAATTAAATAAATAAATAAATACATAGAGATGTTTGTTAAAAAGCACAAAAAGTGCTAAGTGCCTAGAAAACAATTAGAACAAGAAAGGTGGGATCAATAATGTGTGCGGAGGTGTGGTGTTGAAAATTTAATTAAAGTCAATAGATGGGTCTCATTGAAAAGATGATATTTGAGCTAAGACATGAAGAAGGTGAGAATGCCACGTGTATGTCTGGGAGAAGAGCTTCAGAGATGGTGAGGCAGGAGCATGGTGGTGGACAAACAGTGAAAAGGCCTCACAATGGTAACATGTCTGGCATGGAGAAGGCAAGTCTGGTTGGAGCAGAGTGCACGAGGGGGAAAGAAGTACGATATGAGGTGAGAGATGATCAAGGAAGGTGTGGGCAGATTAAATAGAGCATTGTAGGCCATACAAGAGCTTTGGCAATTATTTAGTGAAACAAGGAGTCATTCTAGGGCTTTGAGCAGAAGAGTGACACGCTCTGAAGGCAAGGTCAAAAGCAGAGAGACAAAATGCAGCAGGTGAGAAGAGGTTGTGGCTTGTACCAGTGACAAGTACTTAGATTAGGAATCTATTTTGAAGAAAGAATTAATAGGACTTAGGGAGATTTGTAATATAATTTTTATCATCCATTCTAGAGAGTTCTAAACCTGAAAAGGTATGCTGTTAAGTATTATGCCAAGAAAAGATATATAAGCCCAGAAAAAACTGACCATAAAATCTTTATCTTCATTTGTGACCTTGAGAAAAGTATTTCCTCCCTTTTCAGAACAACTTCTACTTTCCTTCTTTCTTAAATCCACTCTAGTCAGGCTTTGCTTCTATAAGCCATAGAAATCAATCTGTTTGTTATTTCTTCTCTGTCACTCAAAGGATTTGCCTTTCCATTGTTTATGGAGCTAATTATTTGATCTTAGTCACGTACCTAAATTGAAGAACATTTTTCTCCAGGTAAGATTTTCTTCTGCCTCTGCTGATACCCGAGGTCACCACTCACTTGGAACCTTCCTCTGGAATTTTGGCTCAGTGTAGAAGTCTCATGCTTAGCTTCCCTTTGTTGACTGTGGCCCAAGGTGTAGTATCTAAACACATGAAGTTTGACGATCTTTGTAGACCTCTTCTCCCTCTGTGAAGATCCATGGTGTGTTGGAAAAGTATGTTTTCTTTCAAGAAGCTGAGTGTTCTTTAGCAGAAAGGTCTCACAATACTTTCATCTGAACTAATGCTGTAAGCAAAGGTCAGTGTTCTATGTATACAAGTTTATTGCTTATCCTTACATTTTACTACTTTATATTTTTCTAATAAGGTTTAAAATTTGTCAGTGTTTCTGTCGTTCTCCCAAACAGTTCAGGAAACTTAGCATACTTTAACTTCTTGATATCCACTGAATCCCATCTTCCACATAATTTTCATTGTTGAGTATATTAGTTCAATATAGTTTTAATTTTTTATGTTTTGTTTGAAATTGACTTTTTATAAATTATGCATGTACATATGTCAAATAGTTTTACAAGACTTGCAATAAAAATAATAGTCCCCTCTGTCACTTTTTCCCATTTTGAAATTCTCCTCCTTTAAGGCAACTATTTTCAATATTTTTTGGTTTCCTCTGGTATTGCCTCTTTTTTTATGGTTGTTACTAAGTAACTGGCACTTCTGTTTTTTTTTAAATCTATTTTCTACTATGAAAGATGTAACTTTCTTAACTAACCCATTCTACATGTTTTCCCATATATTTACACACTCACATTACTGCTTTTGATAATATCTCAATATAGTCAATCACAATTTTGATTAAATCAGTGTTCAATGTTTAGATGATTATCACTGTGTAAATATTATTCATAGCTAATTCACATATTGTACTATAATTACATTTCTTGTATAATTTTTTGTTTTTTCTGGAATATCCTGAAAATTGCCTTGATTTTTTATTTACTTAGTTTTCTTTGCTCTTACCACTAATTTCTTCCTAAACTCTGCAGAAAAATGAAGTCGTAGCAAAAATATAGAAAATTAATACATTGGTACCATTGTGTGCTACTTACTGCCATCATGGAGCTTACATTCTAGATCAGTAAATTCAAACACTTAATGTTCTAAATCACTAAATTGAAACACTTAACATTCCAGCTCAATAAATTCAAACAGGATCAGGTAATCTATTAGTTTTGGTTTTTTCCTTGGAAATGTCCTTCCTAGAGCCATTTATCCTCCTGATCCAATTAAACATTGCTCTCCACTTTTTGCTGCATAGTAAAAAGTGTCTTCGTTGTCATACAAAAAATTTTATTCACTTGAGTTGAATCCCTTGTTTCCAGAATCCAGTGATTTTTTTCTTTTTATTGGTTTACTTCTTCATTTGTGATGAGCATGCCCAATGCAAAATAAAAATGTAGGGCCCTTTATTCAAAACTCCAGTGTTGATCAGTAGCAAGATTGTACCTATGAATAGTCCCTGTACTTTAGCCTGGGCAATAGTGCAAGACCTTGTCTCAAAGAAAAAAAATTCCCACAGGCAGAGCCAATACATTATTACACCAAGCTTGATGCTCTCCATGAGCATGAGTCCCTGTTGATTGCACAGGTCACATATACCCATGAAGCTGGCTCTGTTCTCAGGTTTGGGGAATCAACCTAAAAAATATCTTCTCCCATTCCTATTTCTACCTGGGGAACAAATAATAGAAACTTGACCTGAAGAGTTATTTTGAGAGAGGGGGTGATTTATTGTGTTTTTTTTTTTTTTTTTTTTTTATGTGCCTGAGATTGTACCTACAAGGGTATATCATTCCCAGTCCTGATTTAATTGTGAATGACAGAAAATGAGGTCTGATCTTCCTTCCTAGCTTTTCCTGACAGATTAGCCAGTATCTCTAGGGTAAAATGAGCTCCCAAGCTCAAATAACAAGACATTTGAGAGCACAGCCATTTGAAAAGAAAAATAACAGATTAGGTTGCAGATACAAACAGAAGCAGAATATTAGAAGAGATACAACAAAAATTAAAATTGAAGTAAAAAACATAATAAAAATATGAAGAATAATTATGAACAATGCAAGAACCGTAAAACACAAAAAGAACAAACAAGGAATATTACGTATGAAATAACTGCAAAATGAACATAGAAGATGGGATAAGTAGCAGGATGGATAAAGGATGAGGAATGAAGTGCTGAAGGAGACCAGATTGAGGGAATCTTCCAGAGGGAAGAAGTCAAAGACAAAAAAAGCAGGGAAATAACAAAGAGGAGCCAAGAAATAAGGAGGATATAGGAAAAGTGCTTAACCTCCCAGAATTAAATGTTTTTGAACGACATCAGCATGAAAGAGCTTACAGAATGCTAAAGAAGAGAAATAGTAAAAACACACACACATAAATACTATAGTGAAATTCAAGACTAACAAAGACAAAGAGAAAAATATAAAACCTTCCTGAGAGAATGAAAAATTCACATGCAAGGATATAAGAAAAGCTTCATCTCAGGTTTTCAGCTGCAACTCTGGGGTCAAGAAGTAAATGGAACAATATTTTTAAAGTATTGCAGGAAAGATCTTAGATTTTATATGCACCAAATAGCCCTTCAAAAATGAGGGCATAATATAAAAATAATATTCTCAGGCAAACAAGATCTCAGGTTTGTTGCACACTGAAAACAATTTTGGATAACATACATAAATAAGAGAGAAAAATCCAGAAATTAGAAGAGATATATGAGGTGAGGATGACTAAAAAATAGTAAACATTTGTTGCTGTCTTAAAAATTGCTAGTTGGCTCCCTTCCTCAGATATATTCACAAAAACTCAGACTTGGAATTAAAGTCTAGATAATGATGATATGATAGGGGTTGAGAGGGTGGTTCTTATTAAGGGTGAGATACAGATGTAAATTTAAAAATAAAGTAACAGGATTAATAAGAAATTTAGAAAAAGTGGGACAAACTAAAATAATGAATTAAGACAATAAAAACAGGTCTAAGTATATCAATAATGAAAAGAACTTAAATTAGACTAAGCTTACCGGTTGAAAGATACAAGTTGATAAATACAGTAAATAATCTAAATGTATAGTATTTACAAGAGAAATGCCAAAAAGAGTTAGGCACAGTGGCTCATGCCTGCAATCCTACTAACACTTCAGAAGACTGATGCAGGAGGATTGCTTGCAATCAGGAGTTTGAGACCAGCCTGGGCAACATAGTGAGACCCTGTCTCTGCAAAAAATAAAATAAAATAATTAGCTGGGCATAGTAGGATGTGCCTGTAGTCCCAACTACTCGAGAGGCCGAGGCAGGAGGATCGCTTGAGCCCAGGACTTCGATATTACAGTAAGCTATGATCGAGCCACTGCACTCCAGCCGAGGTGACAGAGTAAGACTCTGCCTCTGAAAAAAAAAAAAAAAAGAACATGTAACGTTCAAAAGTAAAATGTGAAAAAAAAGAAAAAAAGATGCATAGGGGTAAATGTTAGCAAAGTTGATATAGTTGTTTATATCCAATAAAATAGACTTTAAGGTAAAAAATAGTGATTCAGAATAAAATAGATCATCAAATAATGATAAAGATTCAATGCACTGAGAAGATGTAGAAATTTTAAGCCTCAAAATACACGAGTCAAAATTGATAATATGAGAGAGAGATGGACAAGTTCACCATTATACTGAAATTTCAGTACACCCTTTTAATTACTGATAAGTTAAATATATAAAAGGTCAGAAATATTGAAAATATCTAAGCAATACTACTAACAAACTACTCTAACAAAATTAGAGATTTACATATCAAAAACAAAATTTTAAAACATCTTTTTAAAAATTTAGGATTTTGTTTTTAACATCTTTGGGCAGGGTAAGATTTCTTAAACCAGTCACAAATAAACATTGTCTATAAAAGAAAAAAATGAAAAACTTGACTATATTAAAAGCAAGATTTTTTTCCCTCAGGCTCTAGATGGCTGCTACAAAAGCAACTATTTTTGTTCATTGAAAGCCAACATAAAGAATGAAATGACAAATAAGTGGGAGAAAGTATTTACAATGCACACAACTAACAGGTTAGAATAAATAACATACAAAGAATCTCTACCTATCAATAAGAAGAGGACAAACAATCCAATAGAAAAATCTAGAAAAATCTGAAAAAACAAGAGAGATGAACAGGCATATCACAGGAGAAGAAATGCATATAGCTAATAAAAAAATGTTCCAGCTCTTTAATAATCACAGGAATGCACATTAAAAAAATGAATGTGCATAAATGCAAATGTAAAACTATATAAAAATGAAAGAAAGGGAATGATAAACAAAAGACTCATCATGAACTCAGGTTTCAGGTGCATGGTTATTTCAGACTGGAGGAGACAGGGGGTGGACTGGTGGGGAAACCAGATTGTTAGATGTAGTTTATTGACTAAGTTTTAGATTTTTATAAATAAAAGTATACCATGCATGAATAATGATGAAAGCAAGTTGTGATCCAAGGATTATGATTAATTCAATTTTGTGCTCCTGAGATACATCAATCAAAATATTCTCCAAATGAAGGATTTCCTAGAAGGCTTACTTTCCACATTTTAAAAAAAGAGCACAGAAGAAAAAATTATGAAGGACCACACCTGACTAGTCAATGCTCACTGACAGGAGAGAACTTGTGCAATGGGGTGAAGAGAAGACACATAATGTGTTTGATGTTTAGTGTGATATAAGCAGAACGTGCAGACTCTGAAGGAAACTCGTGTACTGTACAACTCAGACATATGCCAATGATCTCAGAAGTTGTTTTCAAAAACGAGAAGGGGAGTGGTGTCACCATCCACGTGAATTTATTCCAATACTCAATGTTGGTACATATCTGTTTAGCCCTAAGTCCCAATTTTAACTAGAGCATCTGCAGACTATCACAAACTAGCCACTACTCTACCAGAAACATTGTTCCACACCAGGCGTCAGTGAACTTTTTTCAGTACAGGTATAAATAGTAAATATTTTAGGCTTTGTAGGCTGTAATATCACTCTTCCAACTATTCAACTCCGTGTTGTATTTGTAAAGGCAGCTATAGATAAAATTTAAATAGTGAGTATGGCTGTGTTCCAATAAAACTGTAATTACAAAAAGCGGTGGCAGGCCAGATTTGGCCCACAGGCTGTAGTTTGCTGACCCAAGTTTTATACTGTCCATCCAACAGTTGGTCTCTGCATCTTACAGTGGGGACATGTGAACACAACATGCTTGCCAGTATGGTGAGATGGTCTTTAGCCCATATCTTAGGTCTTTAGCCCATATCTTATCAGTTAGACCACAACAGTTGCCTCATCTTCCAATATGAGGAGAAATAGAACTCTATGATCGACACTATAAGAATTCCTATAATGGAATTATCATCAAGTGATACTATCTTCAGAGTTGCAAATTTGAGATGAGGGTTTGAGAGAAAGCAAACAGTAAAAGAATTTAAAAGGGAAGACTCTCAGTTTACCTTGGGGAGTGAGATTTAACAGTGCTTTTAGAACCCAGGATACATTTCTGAAGATGATCTACAAACCCTATCTGTGCACCTTCACTGCCTGTGTTTTTATGAGATTGAACCAATTTGAAAAAAACAAAGTTTTGTTCTACCAATCATTCAGAAGTTATTCTAGGAGAGCTTTGGTGGTCTTTGGACATAGTTTTCTTCATTCCGTTTTTAAGGATGGAATGACAAGCTCACTTTGTGCAGGGATTATGCTCTGTCTTGTCTATAAGCACGAGTGTGAACACACACAAACACACACACAGTCAAAACATCTCCGTAGCCTGCTACCCTGATTCATATGCTTGCCTGCAACTTTTACTTGGCATCTTATAGGTCCAGTATCTTTAGCATGATACTGACCACACTGGATTTTCATCAACAGAGAAAGGGAGTGGGATACTTCTTTAGTGGGCAGTTGAGGGTCGTTGGTGGGCTTGCCAGCAAATTGCAGAGGGAGCACACACAGGTCTTTGGGTACAGCATTATATGTGATAAGAGAGTACTGAAAGTCAAGAAAGCACATTGAATCTTACAATCAGGGGATATGAACAGAGGGAGCAGAGGGAGGATCAACAGGGACAGATAAAAGGATACTATGTTTCACGGCTGCTCAGGGAGGAACGATTACCTAGGGTAGATATTTATTCAAAGAAGAAGCATTGTTCCTGATTAAAAAAAGAGGGAGACAATAGAAACAAAGAAGCAAGAAAAGAATGTCTTGTTTATGACCAGGAGACAATTATCAGTGTTTTAAAAATACTTTCCCTGTAGTTAATAAATCCATTTGCTGTACAATAACAGTTATTTTTGTGTATTTGGAGCAAGTTCATCTACATCACTGGTAAATTACTTTGTGTGAAAATTTACAGAATAGCTAAAATACTAGAGGAAATAATCTGATGCCTTATCTACTGGGATCCTTTACCCAAGGAGCTGCCACAGAGTTTTCTAAACATTTCCCTTATGGAAGGCTTTCCATAAGTCCTTCAGCCTATCTCCTGAATATAATTGGAATGTATACAGATTTTTATTGCCAGTGCCACCACTTCTATCCAAGCCATTGATAATCTCTTGCCTGGACTATTACAGTGACTTTTTGGCTCTACTCTTCCTTCCCCAGGCCAGCCCTTTCCCCACATAACGACCAAATAGGCCTTTTAAAAACACAGATTTGAATAACTTATTTTCCTGCTTCAGACCCTCCAGTGGCTTCCCATTTCCAACAGAATACAATCTAAACTCCTTGCTGGACATACAGTGCTGTATACGCCTTTGCCTCTGCTCAGCGCTCCAAGTACATCCTGTTCCCTTTGGCCTCAGCGAGTAAAGCTTCTCTTCTCCAGCTATGCCTTCCAGTTTTCCTTCCCCCTACGGCTTTCGCACTTGCTGTCCCCATGCTTGGAGAGCTCTGATCTAGATATTCACACAGTTGTTCCTTCTTATAGTTTGAATTGCTGTTCGAGCATTATTCATTCAGGGGTCTTCCCAGTGCACCAACCCCCAACATGTAAACCCTTGGGGACCCCCAATTCCATCATTCTGTTTGATTTTCTTCATAGCACTTTTATCTTCCCGAAATTATTTTGTTAAATTGTCTCAGAAGCCTTGGATGATCTTGACAAGAAGATGAAATGGGGAAAGGAGGTGGGTGGGAGCAGGGGGCAGGCATGGGTCTGGGTGCTTTTGGACATACGCAATGTGATGATGTTTTCTTTTGAGAAAAGATGGGATATATAAACCAGGTTGGGTTATTTTTATTCTTTTTCTAGAGTATGGTTCTCTAAGGCTTTGACTCTTCTGAGAGTTTATACATACTGCAACAAAAGAAGGAAAGAGAACATGCAATTCTCTACAAAATTATTTTAAGGCTCTCTTTCTTACGTGTTTGCTAATTTAAGGGCAGCTATTGAGAGGCAATGTAGTGTAGTGCTCTGCAGCTGGACTACTCTTCTGCTTTCCAGCTGTGTATGTAAACTTGGGGCTGATAAAGCCTGTCTTTACCTCAGTGCCCTGCTTCATAAAAGTGGGACAATAATAGTACCCCTCTCAAAAATTTGTTGAGAGGATTAAATTAGTTAATACATCTATGCTCCTAGAATGGCCTGCGGCACATAATAAATGTTCAATAAACGTTAACTATCATTATTACCAGGGAATAGAAAACAACCCTGTCTCTTGGGGCCAAGAGAAATGAAAGGTTGGAGTTCCTATTTCTACGCCAGGTGAGGTGCCAGCAGGGACTGCAACCTGCCCCTCACTGTTGAAGCAGTTCCCGGGTTTTGTCCACAGAGCTTCACTGTGGGCAGACATTTTTGGGCCTGTCCTTCAAGCTTCTTAAATAGTTGAAAACAACGAGAGCTGCCTCACCAGCAGCAGCTGAGGAGTAGAACAAGTAACATCTGGGAAACATTAAAAGGGAGTGTAGAAAAAAATGTTCTAACTGATTCGGTTGCTAACTGTTCACTCTCTCAAGTGCCCCACACGGCACTCTGAATATATGTACTAAACAGACCCAGCAAAGGAAAAGGATTCCCTCTTAATCTTATTTATTGACTTGTTTATTTTCCTTCTTTCTTCAACCACAACAAACAAAATTCATGAGTAGGAATCTAGACTCTTTTTCTTATTACGATGTCTCTAGAACCTAGAAAAGTATTTGGTATAGGATGAGCACTCAACAAATACTTTTTTTTTTTTTTTTTTTTTGAGACAGACTCTCACTCTTGCCTGGGCTAGAGTGCCGTGGCGTCAGCCTAGCTCACAGCAACCTCAAACTCCTGGGCTCAAGCAATCCTTCTGCCTCAGCCTCCCGAGTAGCTGGGACTACAGGCATATGCCACCATGCCCGACTAATTTTTTCTCTATATATATTTTTTTAGCTGTCCAAATCATTTCTTTCTATTTTTAATAGAGATGGGGGGGGGGTCTCACTCTTGCTCAGGCTGGTCTCGAACTCCTGACCTCGAGCGATCCTCCTGCCTGGGCCTCCCAGAGTGCTAGGATTACAGGCGTGAGCCACCACGCCTGGCCAACAAATACTTTTTTGAATGAAATAATCTGAGCAGCTCTTTGAGGTAGGTGCTGCAATTATCCCATGGTACAAATTTAAAAACTGAGGCTAATGAATGTGTTCAAGAGCATAACTAGGCCGTGCTAGAGATGGCTTCAGCCAGTGCTTTTAAACATCTCATAGCATCCCATCATGCTTCCCCCTTTAAAATATCAGTACAACTATTTTTTCTACTCCATTGCAAATTCCACCTGCCTATGACCGCTTTGTTACTTTACACAGCCCCCAATCTTTCACTCAGCCAATCCAGCTAGAACGTTACTGATAGAATAATATGTAGACATTGGTTTTCTCACATCAGTCTACTGTTCAAAAATGTCAGTGGCCTCCTATAGAAATGAATATTCTTGTCTATGTCAACTCTGTTCTTCCAGGTTTATTCTCGTTTTGGTGAGATCTTTTCTTAGATTATCCAGATATGCTGATAATTGAACTCATGCTCAAATATATATGCATCTTAATTTACTACATGAGTAAATTAATATGTTATTCTTTGCTTTACAAGAGACTCGTTAAAGTCTTCTTAATAATGAAAGACAAAAACTAAGAAAACTGAGGTTCAGCAAAGTTAGGTGACATTAACTGAGATTTTTGGTAGTCTTTTGATAGGATATTACAGTTGGAGCCAAGGTCACATAAGAGTTAACTTTAAAAAAATATAAGAAAAGAAACAGAAGGAGGAGCTTCTGGTTCCAAGTAACTACAGTAATCTTGGAACCTGTTTCCAAGATTAAAACCTGTTTCATAAAACCCTCAGAGCCAAAGAAACTACCAAAGGATTAAAACTTATGGAACAAAGATCTTTTTATTTACAACTTCGCTTCTCTGAAGAACCAGGAGCTCCAGGTTACACATTTGCAGTGTGTTATTCTTACTGATTACTCAATATGTAATTTTTTAAAAATCTGATGATTTTACTGTGTAGAAGCAACAATGAATGGAGCCGTTGGTGAATGCTAAGGTAAAAGTCGTTCATTTATTTGGGTTGTTGTGGGTTGCATTCCAGTCAATTTTGCTTGGAAAAATACAAAGTAGATCTAATATGGATAAAGTTATGAATATAAGATTCTTCCAGTTTTCTAATTACCTTGTCTATACTTTCCTGATAGCAATGGCAATTCTATTTAAAGCAGGATTTGCTTTGTGCAGTAGTAATAATATTGTTTGATTATGCTGACACACAGATAGATACTTTCAAATATGTATAGTTACAAGTGCTTTGGAGGATTAGAAGGCCTAGAAGTGAGTCTAAATGATTCTGGATAATGCTATTTTCCTCCTGCTTTGTCATTGGCCTGAAAGGTCCCTTTTTGTTTATCCAGTTCTTCCACATTCATCCTTCAAATTCTGATCAAGCCCCATGTCCTTCACTCCAGAAATCCTAGAGTGTTAGTTGTCAGATACATACCAACACATTTAACACTCACATGTACACATTTCATTAGAATTTTCTTTCAAAATTAAAAAAATGAGAGTGTTATTTATTTTAAAGCCAAGTAACACAAGTATTACAAGAAAAACTCAGTTTGGTGCATATCTTTTAATATTTTCTCAATGCTCATATAAAACATATGTAGTTATGTGTAGTTATATACATATGTTCCCCCCTACTTTTATTCACAATCATAGGATCATCATTGTAGACATGACTTGTTGCCGTATTCATTTAACTATGAACTATGGACATCCCTCCAGGTCAACGTGGATATCTAAATCATGCTTTGTTAATATTTCCTTAGACAAGAGCATCAATTTCTATAGAATGGATTTCCAAAAGTGAAATTGCAGAAACATTGTCCACTGCAACTCACAGCCTCACCACTTCTCCATCCCATTCCTCTGTATGTTATAATTTTTAAAAATGTTTGTTTATTATATGAAAAAATAGGGGTATTATATTATTTTTCAATTGCATTTCCTTGGCTACTACTGAGATTTAGTATCTTTTATTAAAAGATTTAAAAACTTTGTCCATTTGCATTTCCTCTTTTACAAACCCCAGTTCATACATTTTACCATGTTTGTTCTTCTCTTTCCAATTTGTAGGAGTCCTTTTTTTTTTTTTTTACATTAGAGATATAAACCTTACCTCTCATATATGTTTAAAGTATTTTCTCTATTTTTTTTTTACCTTACAGTATTTTTTGCCTGTGTGTAATTTGTATTATTATGAAGTAGAATCTTCAAATTTTTTTCATTTTAGCTTCTGTCATTTTTTAAAAATCTTTTGAAAGAAGTTTTTCCTTACCCTAACATTTTTCTAATGTGTTCAAAAATTTTTTTTTACGTTAAAATCTCTAATCCATTGCCCTGTTTATATTTCAGCATGGTATTAGGCAGGACTATTACCAAACTATTCTCTTGCCAGATGGAGATCTAATTACGATATCAAGATCATTTATTAAACAAGTTATACTTTCTCTGCTGAACTATCATTGAAGAATTTTATCATATATTACATTTTAATTTTTACTAGATCTAGTTATGGACTCAGTTCTGTACCAGCAACCTGTTTGTCTATTTTTGTGCTCACAACATGCTGTTTTAATCAATTACTGTCACAAAAGGTTTTAGTATCTCCTATGGCATGTGCCTACTATCTTTTTCAATATTTTTAGGCAAATCTTACATATTTATTCTTCCATATAAATTTAAAAATCATTTTGTTTAATTCTAAAGGCAAACCTCAATAAAAACCAGGACCTTAATGAAATTATGATTAAAATTGCATTAAATATTTATATTTATTTAGGAAAGATTAAAATTTTAATAATATCATTAGGGGTTTTTTGGTCCAGTAAGCATGGTGATTTTTCTTAATTTATTCAGGATGTCTTTCAATATACAGTTTTGTAATCTGCTTCATACAGTTGCTGTCCATCTTTGTTAAAGTTTTACAAGCAATTTTTTTTTTTTTTTTTTTTTTTTTGTGAGACAGAGTCTCACTCTGTTGCCCAGGCTAGAGTGAGTGCCGTGGCGTCAGCCTAGCTCACAGCAACCTCAAACTCCTGAGCTCAAGCAATCCTCCTGTCTCAGCCTCCCGAGTAGCTGGGACTACAGGCATGCACCACCATGCCCGGCTAATTTTTTCTATATATATTTTTAGCTGTCCATATAATTTCTTTCTATTTTTAGTAGAGATGGGGTCTCGCTCTTGCTCAGGCTGGTCTCGAACTCCTGAGCTCAAACGATCCGCCCACCTCGGCCTCCCAGAGTGCTAGGATTACAGGCGTGAGCCACCGCGCCCGGCCAAAAGTTTTACAAGGAATTTTATAGTTCGATTGTTATTGTGAATGAGATTTTATTTTTATTTTACTATCTGTATGGTATTGCCAGTATAAAGACAAGCCTTCAGTTTTGTGTATTTATTTTGTATCATGTCACTGTATCAAATTATTTCATTAATTATAGCATAAGAATTTCTTCCTGTGTTTTACAAGTAATAATTGTCTACAGGGAAAGAAATTTTATTTTTTGATTTACAATATTTATGCATTTATTTCACTTTTTTGCTTTCTTGCATTAGCTAAAAATACCAAAACAGTGCTGAATAATAATGCTGTTAGCAGACAATCTTTATTTGTTCCTGATCTTAATGGGACTAGCTTAGTTATTTCACAGCACATTTACGGTGCTTAGCAAAGTGCCTGCTGTGTTCTGTCATCATCTTCTTGCCAAGATGGTAAGCAATTGCTAGCACAGTATTAGTGGAAGGACCTGTTATTGTATGTAAATCAGCTTTTCAGCCACTGAATATCAGGAGCTTGACTGTACCATCCACTTCCAGATATTAGAAATGTATAAAAGTCTGAAGAAAAAAATACTGTGTCACATATACCTCTTGCTGGAATAATTTACTATTGCCCAGAAACAGCATTCTAAGCACATCTTCTCCTCTGTGCAGAGCTGCATTTGTAGAGGTGGCCACATCATCTTGTTCAGGCTTAGTTTGCTCTAGCTGTAGTACGTCTCACTGAAGGGAAATCATACATTTCATATTGGTTCTGGGCCACGAAGGCACCTGGCCAGAATGGGAAGGAAGACTCTCCTAGACTCGGTCACACAGATAGAATTGTTTCAAGAGGTTCTAAGGATTGCTTCACTGAGTTTTAAAGCATTGTTTTGTGTATGTGTCCATGCTTCTTTCTTGAAATCTACCATCACCTGATCTAGAAAGACAGAAACTCTATCTTTTCTCTGTGAAAATCACTGAGCAACTGTTGAACCATGGCTGTGCTCTACTTATTGCTAGATTGGTACAGAGTTCATTATCAGTTCTGTTCTTATTATTTCATAAGCACTAAGAAATATTTTTACATGAGGATATAGTCGAGGGAAAGTTTTTATTATAGTAATGTCACTCAGTTATTTGAACTCTTTATATTGATACTTATATGTCAAAAATCAAATAATGTTCTAACACCAAAAATTACTATCAATTGACAACTTGGTTTTCCTTCACATTCGTTGAAAGCAATCAAAATTTTTACCAAATTTGTTATTGAGCTATTAGAATCATTCACTTTGTTGGTTTCTGAGAAACATACCTAACAATTTTATCTAGACTTATAAAATGATCATTAATTATTCCAGTTTCTCTTTTACTTATAGTCACCTTATTTGTGAAGCTAAACTTAGACGATATTGGACTTAAGATAAAAAATATTAAATTGGGCATTGTTTATTGCATAGACTGAGCAGAGATATATTTATCTTTGCCAAATTTAAAATTTTTAATGTGGCTGGTCTCTAAGAGGTTTCAAAAAATCTTGACAGATGGACAGAAAAATAGATTTTTGAGAATTTTATATCTATACTGATTAGAAATTTCCTTTATGATTGAAAATGGTTATGTTTCTAATTATGCACTTAATATTGAGTTTATTATCCTCTTAATAGGAACAATTGATCCTAAATAAAGAAACTGATTTTCTAAGGTTTAGGGCATTATTACCTAGATCACTTTTTGGGATTATTTTGCCTCTCATCTGTATGTAAGTAGATATTCTGATTTTAAAAGTGCAATAAAGGCCGGGCGTGGTGGCTCACGCCTGTAATCCTAGCACTCTGGGAGGCCGAGGCGGGCGGATCGCTGGAGCTCAGGAGTTCGAGACCAGCCTGAGCAAGAGTGAGACCCCGTCTCTACTAAAAAATAGAAAGAAATTATCTGGCCAACTAAAAATATATATAGAAAAAAAAAAATTAGCCGGGCATGGTGGCACATGCCTGTAGTCCCAGCTACTCGGGAGGCTGAGGCAGCAGGATTGCTTAAGCCCAGGAGTTTGAGGTTGCTGTGAGCTAGGCTGACGCCACGGCACTCACTCTAGCCCGGGCAACAGAGCGAGACTCTGTCTCAAAAAAAAAAAAAAAAAAAAAAAAAAAAAAAGTGCAATAAAATCTCCTGTAGGAAAATTAACTGGAAAAGTATAAGGTATTTGGTCACTCCTAAGCAGGAGACTTAGAAAAGTATAATCTCATGGGATTCTACCCCAGGAGGAATGAATTCTTTGATAACAGTAGGGGAGGAAGGAATGCGCCACAGTAAGAATTAGGTCGGAGAGATAAGCCTTTTCTTTTGTAATTGGAAAAAGAAATTACACAAGGGGAGGTGGGAAAGAAGGACTAGCCTGATGCCTAAACTGCAATTATATTTTCAGATGGATTGGTTTTACAAAAGAGTCTCTCTGGAAGATGAAAAACTGAAAGTGAATTCCCTTAAAACTATTCATGCCCATGTTCCCCTTGGAAAATTTTGTGCACTCTCAATATTCACATACCTTGGTTTGGAGAACACTGCTCTAGACCACCTATGAACTTGTGAAAGACATGTGCAAGAACATGTTTTATGAAGATGTTCATTGCCAGCATGTCAACAGGTTGTACGGATAGAGAGCTGAGCTGGAGATAAGAGGGGAGAGAGTTGTTTCTTTGGAGAGAGTTGTGTTGTGTGTCCTGCTCCCACCCCCACGAGGGAGGGGTGGACTTGTCTTTCTCCTGACCTCAAGCCTAGTGAGCAAGACTTTAAGAAGTTTGCTCAGAGTGCTTTATATTTGTCCTCGGCAGTTTGGAGGACACAGAGGACTGTTGTCCACCTCATGCTTAAGACATCTAAAAGGCAAAAGGCTGTGGCTGGATCCACCTACCAGGTGGTGGATTCAAGAGAGGGCTACATTTTAAAAAGGAGCTGCACCCCAATCAACGGTGGGTTAACCAGAGCTAGTTTGACATTGGCTTAGGTGTAGAGTGATTGAGTCATATGGAGAGTTGACAAGAGTTCTGTAGAAAGAGGGTAAAAGTGTATGTTGCATGTCTAAAGTTGTAGGGAAAACTGTGCATGACTCATAAGAGTAGCTGTGTTTACTCTGCCAAAGATACTCCAGGTGGCAGATCAAGAATGAGGGGTAGAATATCTGAAGAATCCACAAAAGTGGCCATGAGAGAAAGAGTTATTTTTAAATATTTGCTCTGGTCAGGGGCAAGGATGAATTTCTTACCTCATTAACTCCACTTACATAAATTTCAACTCTGGAGAAGATAGAGAAGATTTGTTCAACCCTGGTAGAAGAAATAATGGGTAGAGAGAGAAACTGGGATGGAAAATAGAGAAACAACATGGACCCTCTTTCCCAAATGTAGGTTTTGGATCTGATGTGGTTGGAGGGGAAGGAGATTTATTTTAAATAACGTGCAAAGTGAACTAGATATATTAATCCAGAAATGAGCCTTTTTGTGGGACTAAAAGTGAACAGAGGGCTTTTTTTTTTTTCTTTTGAAAGTCAACAGAAAGTAATGTGACCTGTCTGAGATTTCATTTAGTGTCAGGAAAAGAACTGGCCCTACAAAATGAATTGGATAGGCCACGGAGGAGGAAGGGGAAGTGTGTTTTCTGATATCACCACATAAATCCCATTTGTTCAAGGTGCTTGCACTTACAATCCATTTCAAATGTAAATTTTGCTTGGGTGCACAAGAGTGGATTATTTCAACTTTAAAGTCTTTTTCAGTAACACACCCCTTTCAGTAAATTCTGCCGTTCTACTCAGAAAGACATCAATATTATTGTTTCTCCTTCCTGCAACTCTCCTTGCACTTTAGCATGCTGTTTCTAGTTTTCCAACTCACAGATAAACATTTTGCCATCTAACCTAGAGGCGATGTTATGAATCTTGGGAATAGATTTAGCTTCTGAAGCATGCCATTGGTTCCATGGGATGGAAATCAGTAAGGACAGTCAAAGCATCTGAATCAAATCCGGGCTACTCTATTAAAAAGGAATTTTGCAAGTAGAATTTATCATTTACAATAATGATGATAATTTCAGAAATTTATATAGCTTTTTTAATCTTTCAAAATACTTATCTCTTGTAGGAAAGGAAATAAATGGGATTACCTGTCCCGTATTTGAAATGAGGACAGAAAGCAGAAAATGTCCTAGGAGTTATTCCATACAGCTACTTAGAGGCAGAACAAGGACAAGATAAAGCTCAAACCTGACAACTTTTCAGTTATTTTGTTCAGCAGCGAGAGCTACCAATTACTGAAAGTAACAATATGTTAGGTTCCCTGACAGGCACTTTATATCATTTATCTCATTTTTTATTACATGCCCATGTGAATATCTCGTCTATTTGGTATTTGTCTAATGAAGATTTAGATATCTCCTATTTGAGTCAATTCCAGGAAGCCTACAGAGATCTACTGAGATGGTCCCTTGACAATCCCCAAAGCATCAGAAAGATTTAGCTTATTTGAGTTTAAAAGTTAGAAGTAATTCAGATGTGGCAGCAGCATGGGTAGCCCAAAATGTCATCCAAGTACAATATATGATTTAAATGTGGCAAAGTGGGAAAATAATAGAAAAATGTAGACTGGGAAAGGTTGATGGAGAATTTAGAAGATGGGGGACAAGAGAATAATGTCTACATTCTTCCCCAATCTCCTGTACCACATTTTTCACACTTTATCATTATTTTAACTATGAACATATTTGAATTTCAAATTTAAAAAAAATCTATTTTTTACAAGTTTACATTCTTTTCCTTTTTGTGGACATTAGACACTCTAAGGTTTATGTGACCATGTTTGTTGAATAAAATGAAGTATGTGACAGTACTTTAGAAACTCAATGCTATATAAAACCATCTTTGGCTGCATGTTTTGTATGCCTCCTGCCACTTCTAGTTTCTTTACGTGACTAAAATTTTTCTGTAAAACTCTAGTAATACACAGTTTGGTAATATGAACATAGTTCACCAACATTTTTGTCTTACAAACTATAAATTTTTTGATAATAACAATCTGTGATTTTATCCACTTTTATAAGAATATAGCATGGTGATCTAGTGCAGTAATAGAAATGTATTTGTATTTAAAAATGGAAAAACAGCATATGAAGAGTCCATAGGAAGCACTTCATTTTGAAGAAGCAACTTGATAGTTCCCTTTCCTATCCATTTTCTTTCTTTTACACCATGGAGGCAGAATTGCTTTCTTCATTTCCTAGCGGCACTTATGTTATTTGTGGGTTATGCACTACTGTTCTTTATGCTGTAAATCTTGATGTTAAAACCCATGCTCATTGATAGAGCTACCTAATATCAAAATTCGGTATGAACTATAATGTCAGAAAAATACACTTGAGTTGAGAACACATCTTTGATTTTGCTGTACTACCTTTTGTTATATTCACGAGAGAATAAGTTGTTTATGTGCGTATGGAAGAGTGCAGAGGTTAGACTGTATTTTGAGTTTCTGTTTTCCAGTTGGGATACTGACCATTTGCTAACCTCTTATGCTGATATTGGATCTCAGCTCATTAATAAGTTTTACCTGCATAAAATTATGGCCACACCTGTGGGTATTTCTGCTGGCTAAATTAAGTTTGAAATTTCTAGCCTGGAAAGATAAATGAGTAGGTGATAATAACACAAGCTTTTCAGAGGCAAAGTTCCAGATAAAAAACATATAGTAAAATGTAATAAATGATAGTTATATTAAATAACTATTTTGTAGACAAGTTAACATTATAGCCTGATGCCTTATTGTTTTATAGACAGAAAAATAATTTACCTCAGATTACTGGTCACAGTGACCAAGCTATATTTGGTGGTAAAATGGAGCATTATCCATTTTAGGTGAGTCGGCTCCTAAACTTAAACATACCAAAAGGGCAACACGTACTAGAGATGTGTGAGATTTAAGAGATATTAAAGTCCCTTAGCACATTATGTCCTAAAATAGTCACATCAAGCATTGCTGTATTATGGTGTTTACAATAGTGAAGTATGAAAGGGTCTACATTCAAATATACTCTGAAAGTCTAATCCTACACCTGTATTAGTAATATTTTACCAGTTGCAGCTATTAGAATCTCCTAAACATCTTGACTTTTTACTTTTACTTTTTTTCTTATTTTTAACTCAGAAGTCTTAGAATCAAGGAGGGGCCAAATATGAAAGTAGTGAGGTGGTGTTAGGGACAGAAAAACAGGAGGTAATGGGATGATAGGGACAGAAAAACAAGAGGTAATGGGATGACAGGAGCAAAAAAACAAGAAGGAGGAAACCGTTAAAGAAAAACAACAAGAAGGAAATAGTTACAGAAAAATAACCAGGGAAAACAGTTATTTCAGTCTTAAAGAATGGAGTAAATAGACCATGGAACAGTGACCACCAACCAGAAAATAGAAAAACACCACAAACGGTGACTTTCCCCATCACACGTATAGGAGAAAGGAATGTCTAGAACATAAACTTTAAGTTATGTCCATATCTGGAAAAATCCAGATCTCAAAACAGTGATGTATAGTTATGAATAATTATAACTATAACTTTTACCTAAACTACTAGCTTAATATAAAAGGAAAAACATACAAGTAGACAGTGTCTTCTCCACTTGCAGAGACAGACCCATTTCCCCTTAGGAAATGTACTTTTGCTTTGCACCCTTAAACTTTCCTTACAATAAATTCTCCACGCATACTTGCTGGGTGTCTGTCACGTCTCTCCATCGCGTGGGTCAAGGCTTATGATTTTTCCAAGCCAGGAGCCCAAGAACTGGAGAAACACTTCAAAGTTCAGCCACAGACAGGACCGTGACAGTGATATAACTTTTTTTTTTTTTTTAATACTTCATGCTTTGGTCAATGCATAATATCCTACAATTTTGGTTCATAATCACAGCTAACATCTACTAAATGTTGTATTGCCAGGTATTGTTACATGCTAAGTGCTTTTTATACGTTATCTCTTTTCCTCATATCTCTGCAAGGCAGATATTGTTTTTTTCATATATAAATGAGGAAATTGAGGCCAAAAGAAGTTAAGAAATATATCCAAAGTTTTGCAAATGAGCCAGAATCCTAACAAAGGTCTGCCTGATTTTCAAAATCCTGTCTTTTCCCACTATACCAATGACCTTACTATAGTGGCTTTCAATGTCCTATTGATTTTTTGTTCTTTGACATCACAGTAGGAAGTCCTTTAAATGCTTAATTTTACTTTAATATTATGAAAGTTGAATATACTCAGACAGTATCTCCTGCTATAGACAGATAGTAATTATAAACTCAAAATCACATAAAGCTCCAAAACTGAGTTTGAATTTCTGGAGACTCAAAGGACTTGGTTCTGTTTCATAACATCTTTTATTTTTCAGTGGCATTTCTGTAGGAGAGGATCTGGAAAAATAGGGTTCTTAAGCACCTCCTAAAGATTATCTTTAAAAAATTTTTTTTCTTTTCTTTTTTTTTTTAATCAACTTGTATAAAGTTGATGCTAAGGATCAAATATTGTCTAAAGAACCTGATGAAGCTTCAGGAAAACAAATGTGTTTCTATTGTCTTGTTCCTTTCCCTGTCTTGTCCTGCCAGCCTTCTCCACTCCATTCCCCAGGTTAACAGGGTAGGATCTTCAAAACCACAGTAGAATAGCTGCTTTCAATCCTGAACACACCCAGCTGTGTGGAAGAAAATGTTTGCAAACTTTTGTGGGTCCCAAAGCTCAACGAGAGCCATAGTAAGGTAACCAGGACTCTTTTATGCCCCTTTCTTCTGCTCCTTCTCCTTTTTGCTTTCCTTTTACAGCTCACCCCTACCCTCCCCCTGCCATTTTTCTTGCTGCAGGGGCCTATCTTGTTCTTTTAGGGCTTTGCTCTTTGCTGTTCACTAACCTCAGCTATTAGTTGATAATGATAAGGATTTCCCCTTTAAGAAGGATTTGATTTTTAATGAGGGACTCTTGAACTAAAAAGTGCTTATCATGCACAAGAATGAATTCCAAATTATAGAAAGTTAGAGGAGTTAATTCTGGGCAGGATTTCTGCTTAAGACTGGTTGCTTGATGAGATTATTCATACTTACGAAAGTGGAGCCGTGGATTCAATAAAAGGAAATGACTTGTCACCAACAAAAACAGTTTTATCTCAGTTTATAGCTGTATGTGAGACCATAGCCTCCTAGCTTTCATGTAACTTCATATTAATTTTCTCAGCATTTCATTTCCAGAGGTTCCATATTTAGATGTTTATAGGATAATCAGGCATTATGTCCAGGAAGGTGAAAAAGGGTAGTTTTTTAAAAATCTAAATCTATACATTTTTGGATAGATTTAATTTTCTTTTTATAATATGTATGATTTCAATTTTTAAAGTGTTTCATATTAATATGGAGTTTATTACATATGTGGTGAGATTTCTGCCTTAAATTCTATCCTTTTAGAGTTTTAGAATTTCCTCCTACTTCTAATCTTCTTATAACCCAGATAAACTCTACCAGATATGTTGTTTCTATATTGTCTGCTATATCCTTTTAAGGATTTGTGTGCCACTTCTTACTGATCATAACCTTTATTATAAATAACAAAGAGAATGTTCCCACAGGGAAGTGGGTGGATTTTCAGAACCTGTATCTTGTATGGTTCTGTTAAAATTTTGTAATTCTAGATGTGGTTGTACAGTACAAGTGTCTTTGTGTCACTTGGTTATTGGAGCTGAGAAGGAATCTAATGATACAAATCTTATTTAGGATTTGGGTAGATTATTCTCATCATTCTATTTCCCTTTTTGTTTATCTTTGAACCTTTTCCTACATTGTTTTATACCTACTTTTGTTATCTACCTTTATCTTTTTTTATTCTGTCTTTTTAAATCCTTCTAGTTAAAAACAAAAGTACCCACCATGATACCATATCATTCCCTTGTTTGTGTACAGTCATCATAGTTAAAATAGCTACCACTGATTGAATATCAAAGATATGCCAGATATTTTGCATATTTTATTCCAAATCTTTAATAAAACTGTACAAGGTAGGTATCGCAATCTTGTTTTACAAAGGGAGTGTAAGATGACACACTCTATCAACTTCATCACACTGTATTAAATCATAAATTTATATTAAAGTTCATTTGTTCATTTTCATAGAGTAAATGTAGTCAACCAATATACACCTGTTATATGTAAGTAATAGGCTTACATATCATGGAACTACAAAGATAACTCGTGTATCCTGACCTCAGAAAGCTTACAGGCTAGATGAGGCGATAACACCTGTGACTACATAACCAAAATATAAGGTAGAAACTATGAACTTCTTCAAAGTAGTCTTGAAACTGCAACGACTAAGATTGAATCAGATACAAAAGTAAGCTAAAGAAATATTTATTCAGTGAGTGAGTGAATGGTTGAATACACTGATATTGGAAGAGTAATGCAGATAAAAGTCTCTGTAAATTCAGAAGATAGCTGAAAGGATCATGAGAGGTTCCATAGAGAGTGTAGCATTTTAGAAGAACCTGGGTATAGTATAGATCCCAGAGGTGAGGAAAGGATATTTCAAGTGAGCAAAGTGTATGAGCAAGAGTATGGAGGTAGGTGAGTATGAGGTACAAAATGGAGAGAAATTTAATACACAGTGGAAGCAGTATTGATATCAATGAAAATGTAGACGGGAGTCCCATGGGAAAGATCTTAAGAGACTGGCTGCAGGATGTGGGCCTATTCACTTGGCTGGGTTTTCATTAAGCCACAAAAGAAAGTTATTTTAGCTGTATACAGGACAAAGAAAATATGACAATCTCATCTGGATTTGGGGAGAAAAAAATGCACCACCAGCAATCTTGCAGTGTTGGAAATAAGTTTGTGGGATTTTTCCCAAATTTTTTGTAGTTGAAACCTTAAAAAACAAAACAAAACAAGGCCAAAAACTGTCTCATACTGGGTAGGGTAAACATTGTTATTCTCAACATCAGACAAGTTCTTCACATTTTGAATAAATATTGTAGTCCTGTTATTCTTTTGCCTGACCTTCTTGTCTAGTTCCAAAACAAATTGATTTGGCATGGTCTGACATATGATAAACCACAATGCACAGTGGAAGTAGAAAAAAATATTTTTATTTGTACATGCTATGGAGGAATTGTCTGGACTTCAGAGTCTGATAAACCTGGATTCCAATCCTGAATCTACCCTTCCTAACTATGTGATCTTGGATAAGTCAGCTCACTTTCTACTCCTTAGTTGTTTTTTTTTTTTTCTACCAGTAAATGGTATAACAATCCCTGTCTCATAGGGTTTTGTGAGTATTGACAATAATATATGTATACATGTACACACATATATAAATATACAGTGCATGTAGATGTAGATGGAACTTAGAAAATAGTGAAATAGTGACTATTTTCTTGTAATTCTGTTTTGATTTCTTGTTTTCCTAAAAATGTTTGTGATTTAGTTTATCCCACTATGGAAGGAAATGGCAGACTTTTACACATTTCTTGGGTTGGGGAAGTGGTATAACATAGTGGCTCTGGTGCCAACCACCACCCCAAAACTAGAATATAGTTCCATGAGGAAGGGGGTTTGTCTGTCTGGCGTATTGAGGCATCCCAAGCACTTAAAGAGTGTCTGGTTGAGAGCAGATGCTCAGCAAAGACATGAAATGATGAATATTTGGGTTAATATTTTGAGTCCACAACATACTAGCTGTTTGACCTTGCACAGATCACTTCACCTTCTTCTGCCTTTGTTTCTTCATCTGTACAATAATAATAATGTTTATTTATTTTTTAAGGTTTTGTGAGGATTAAGTAAGATAATACATGTGAATGAGCTTAGAATAGCCCCTGGTGCATAGTGAGCAAGTCATAAATGTAGCTATAGATAGGAAAGTGATGCATACTAATTAAATTATAACAAGTACAAATTGGGTTGGATAAACAGATCGGGGATGGGCGCAGTGGCTCACGCCTCTAATCCTAGCACTCTTGGAGGCCGAGGCCGGAGGATCGCTCGAGGTCAGGAGTTCGAGACCAGCCTGAGCAAGAGTGAGACCCTCATCTATACTAAAAATAGAAAGAAATGATCTGGACAGCTAAAAAATATATATAGAAAAAATTATCTGGGCATGGTGGCACATGCCTGTAGTCCCACCTACTCGGGTGGCTGAAGCAGAAGGATCGCTTGAGCCCGGGAGTTTGAGGTTACTGTGAGCTAGGCTGATGCCATGGCACTCTAGCAACAGAGTGAGACTCTGTCTCAAACAAAACAAAACAAAACAAAACAAAAACAGATTGGGACATTCGGGCCTAGGATAGAGTCTCTGTTATTAAAAGAAAAAAAATATATATATATATATTTATATGCTCTCTCAAGTACCTCCCATGCTCCACAGTGGGCAGATTTCTTCTATCTACAGTATGTGACCCAATGCCATTCTACCATGGCAAGGTGGCCTTTGTGGGGCTTTCTTTGTAGGGAGAAAGAGTAAGCGTCCTCTGCAAGGGAAAGGGAAAGGAATCAACTTTAATTTCAGGGAAGATCTGCAACCAAAATCCCAGCTATTTTCATCACTGACATGATTTCATTTAATCTTCACAGCACTGAGTGATTTATTATTCTTTTCCTGCCACATACAGGGAAACAGAGCTTTGGGGTAATTTGATAGAAGTCACTCAAGTCTGTGTGACTCTAGGCTGCACAGCCTTCCCAGCACACTGTGCTAATGAGCCTACGCACTTCATGGGCTCTCCCAGCCCCTCCGAGTGGTATTGCTGTATTATGGCCGTTCACCAATAGACTTATCCTTTTAGACTTTTTCTGTCACTCAACTGAAGAATAATACCTGGTCCTATCTACTGCAAAGATCTTGTGATCCACCTCGTAAACTGTAAAGCTTTCTCATTATCTTTATGGCATTTACTGTATTCTTTTTATCGCCCGGTCTTCTTACAGAATTCTAATGGAAGGTGTTTGGATAGTGGAATTGAGCAGCCTGTATGCAGAAAAGCTCTCTGAGTCTTCAAAGGAAAGATATTGGCTGCCATGTAAATAATAACCACAGTGTAGTTACTTAATTTTTAAAGAAATTATTTAAAGTTGCCCTAATTCCAGTCAATAAAAAGAAATTTGTGACAGTTTATAACCTTAAGGATATTAATTATAAGCTAAATGATAGAGCTATTTTACTAATTCATATAGTGCCTCTGAGAAAAACATTTGGCTGTTAATATATAAGATCTTAGATCCTGTGTGGCTTCTAAATTGATAAATGTACTTGGCACAAATACTTGATCCATTTCTCTCTTGAGTGACAGGAACTCTCAGATTGATTATCGAGGCATGTTCGAACATCATGGATGACTGTCTAATTTCCTTTGTGTCTTTATTTCTCCAGTTAGAAATACCAAAAACTATGACTATGTTCTTTGATATCTCATTATGTACTAGTAATAAATGCTTCAAAACAGAGACATTTCAGCCAGTACATATATTTTCCAAATGATGCAAGTTAAAGAGAAGCCTGTTGAAGAATGACCAGTGTATACAACTGTGGGTTCACAAAAGTGATCTAAAATTAAGTAATTTTAAAAGTTTAAGCAATAGGAAAAGATCTGAATTTTATGAAATTTGCTTATGAATTCAATGTATATTCTATATCAATAATAAGAGGAAAGGGAAGTATACAGACATATTTTATCATTGTTCAAATAAAAGAGCATTTTTCTTCCAATAAATTGACAAACTACCATTTGTTCCTGTCTCAGTCTACTGGAAACCCATTTTTATGAAATTTAGTTAATTACACTTATGGGCATTAAGGATTTTTATTTCAATAAGCATTTTATGAAATTTAAATATTTGTCTAATACTATTATATGTTTAGTTTATTAGGAGATATAATTCATTTCCTAAAGAGTTTGTTAACTCAAAGCAAGGCAAGAAAGCTATAATTAATATGCTCTGATATAATGAAGATTATTCTGTTATTGTTTGAATATTGTCCCCTCCAAAATTTGGGTGTTGCCAATGTGACACAATTAAGAAGGTAGGCCTTTAAAAGGTGTTTTAGCCATGAGGGTAGCTCTCTCATGAATGGGATTAATGGCTCTATGTTCATGCAGTCTTTGGCTAGTTTGCCCTTTTCCTTTCCTTGGAAGCAGATAGCAGAAAAGCGAACCTGCTTCATGTGAAAACTGAATCTTCTGGTACCTTGACCTTGGACTTCCCAGCCTCCAGAACTGTGAGAAAGTAAACTTCCGTGCTTTATAAATTACCCAGTCTCAGGTATTTTGTTATGACAGCACAAATGGATGCATTCACATTCCATAGCAATTTAGCTGTTCTTTTTAGTTACATGGAAAAACATACCAAGGATAAAATATTTGGTGCTTGCTTCTTCCATAGTTTATATGATATGTTTAGATAGCACAATTGTTTAATTCATTGTCAACAAAAAGATGCTTGTGACAAATATCAAGTTATTTTTAGAAGAAAAGAGCTATTAGGTTCTATGCCAGCACAATATCTAGAACAGAAGATGAAGACTCTTCAAGTAGCCTAATTTTCTCCAGAATGTGTAAAAAAACTTAAGTTCCTTGATTATGCAGTAGGAAATTTGTGGAACGGAGAACTGATTAAGTTCTAGTCTCTCCTCTCAGGAACCTAGCAGCGTTGAAGAGAGATACATCAGTCACACAAATAATACAGTAATAATATAACATCATTATATAGTATTTTAATACAAATAAAATACTAACAATATAATAGTCTAATATCACATTTCTTTTGAATATAAAAGGTGCCCTCAAAGTGTAATGAGAGCTCAGTGGGTGGAGAAATTACTCAGTAGGACAATGATAAAAGATTCTTGATGACTTTGTCATTGAAAGATTTCAAAACACTGCATTGAGGACAGTTGTTCAATTTGGAGGGAATGGATGGGAGACAATGGCTGGAAAATAAGAGAAAATGTGATGGTACCCATTTAACAGAAACAATTAAAACCACTAATGAGTTTGGCAGGAGCATACGTATATGAAGTGAAATGATGTGAGGTAAAGCTGGAAAAGAGGACTGGGGTTAATTTATGGAGGGACTTAAATGGCAATTTAAAGAATTTGACATATTTTAGTAGGTAACATCAAGCCTTTGTAATCTTCTGTGTAGAAAAAGCACATAGTAAGAAATGTGCATTTGGAAACTTACTCTGCTATTGGTGTAAAATATGAGGAAAAAAATTGGAGGTTGGAGGATTATTGGCAGCCTGCCGTAGTGGTCCTGGCTTGTGGTGACGAGTGCCAGAGTTAGGTCGTTGATGGGGAAAGAAAGGAGAGCCATATCTCAGCAACAAGGAGGCTTTAGAATATATATACGTCCTGGTAACTGATTTGAATGTGTGAACCAAAAAATTTGAACAATCAGAGATAATTCCATGATTTCAAGGTTGAATTGTAGAGGGAGAATGGTTATGCTATTATTAAATATTAATATAATGAACTCAGCAGAAGGAGCAGATTTGGAAGATGCGGTGAAAAGTTTGATTTTGGTTATTGTATTATGGGTGGGCTGTAGAAATAAAACCACAAAGGTTTATTTCTTGGTCATATTTCATGTCTAAAGAGATCAAGAGGAATATTCTTCTCCATAAAATCACTCAGGGACACAGACTCCCCATCAGAAACTTGAAAGAGAAAGATTGAAAAATTTGGCATAGGCTTTTTACCTACTGAATCAATCTGTAGAAGTGATGCCCATCACTTCTGCTAATATTTCATTGGCCGCATGGCCCCAGTTGAATACAGGGAGCTGAGAACTGAATCTCTTGTATGCTCAGGGAGGAATGGAGATTGGTGAGCACTAATAATGTCTACTACAGATGCATTGACTGTAAATAAGATGAATCTTAAAAGCCTCTCTCTGTACTCAGGCATCACATTAACCAAAGAAACTTTGGGCTCACAAAGCCTTTCTACTCTCAACTAAAATTGAAGTGTAATACTGCCTGGTAATGATACATACTTTACAGAGAAGCAAGAGGTTCATTGCAAAATGTCCTCTCACAATGCTCAAGAGACTTTCTAGAAGTTTTATATGTGGTGTTACTAAATAAATTCTTTGTTTTGACTTTGTATTGTAACCTGAAATAGAACGAAATCCTTTGTATTTTGAAATGTCCAATAAAATATAATTTGTAGCATGTACTTGTAGCAAATAAGTACTTGGAAGATTAACTCACTTAACCTTAACTCATAGGTTACTCAATGGTATCTATGATTTCATGTACCATAGGCAAAATGGGAAAGGTTGAGATAAATGTAGTCACCAAAATCCTACTGTTGGTACCTCCAATTACCTTTGTCAAGTTACACTCATTATTATCTTCCCAAGGTAATTGTGAGAAACCAGAGAAAGTATTCAGTAAACTTCATGGCAGTAAGGCATTCTCAACCTTTACATATTTAGATTCCTTACTGACCTGCAAATGCCAACGTAATTAAGGTAATAATGCTCAATGTGTTTAAATGTTTCATTTTGATAAGAAGTTGAATGAATAAACTCTAGAATAAAATCTACAGTTAATATCTGCTTTATCAACATAATAACCTCTTTCCTTCTCAAAAGTCTCTAAGTTGAAATGTTCTAATCCTTAGTACTAGAGGTTGTTAGGTTACTATACATTAATTCTTCTTGTTTAATTCCGAGCAATTGTGTGCTACCATATGCAATGTCTTTGAACATCATATGCACACATTAAGATTTTGTTAATACTTGAAAGATAGATTGGAGAGTTGAAATAAATTATAAAGCTAAATAACAAACCTGTACATATAATATTTATAAACCTAAATACAATATTTATATTATATTATAAATTTTAAATTACATATTAAATCATAAATTATATATTATGTTATATATTTATATCATATATAAGTTATGATAATGAAGCTTTAGACTACTGTGGGAAAATTTTTAAATAATCATGTTTAAGAGATTGTAATTTAATTATATTTTATTCAATTGGAAATGTGGGGCATGAGTCCACTTTGAAAGAAGGGCCAACAGTTGAATATCACAAAGAGGAATTTATATACTCATTTATTTATTTAAATATGTGATTCATAACATAAAATTTATTATAAGTGTCTTTTCCTATCTCTATACACTCATCAAAACAACAGAAACCTCTATAATTAATAGTCTAAAGCACACTTCATAAGGGGAAATTTTAGTGTAGAAATCAAGTCAATGAGTCAGATTCTCATAAGATTGAGATGCTTCTTTTTTCTATGTTTTTAAAAATACAAGGGATGTGCCTTTAGAAACAGCATAATACAGCATGATAGCAGTTTAAATTAATTAATGCTACTTCCAAAGGTACCTAACTCACAGGGAAAAGCAGACACCCTGTAAGAATTCGACTTAACGCAAAACATTTCATCTCATATCCAATACTGCAGCTGCCATCAAAAAAAGTGCATCACACATCTAACTTCTGCCAGAAAAGTCCAATTAGTTTAACAAAGAAAATAAGTTGTTATACAGCACATAGTTTCTAGAAGTTTGTGGTCTTTTAATTGCAGACATGATTAATAGAACACAAGTTGCTTTTGCAATACCCTGAATAAGAATATGACTGAGGTTTGCTGAAAGCCACTTAAAACAGAATAAAGGGCATATACATTTAATAAAAGCTCACTGCTGATAATACACAATGAAACCCTCATGGACACAAAGTGCTTTTTTAATTTTTAAATAACATTTCAGTACCAGCACATACAACAAAGAATAAAATTTTAAAAAATATTTTGACAGAGGCAGAAGCAGTATTTTATTTATTTATTTTTTAAATAGCATCTTATCCCATTTCAGAAATCTAATGCAAAAAAAGGACTGCTTAATGAGGGTACTTAGAATTGCTGGTTTTCTGATGTTCAGAATAATCATTTTATTGCTAGCTGTTTACAGTGTACCAACCTTCGAATTACCATTTTGTCTTTTGTTCTTAAACTCAGGTCATAAAGATATAAGCCAAGAAAATGACTTTTTTGTTCTTAAAGTAAAAATCCATAGCAAGAACATTTTATTTTAAAAGACGTTGTCTTTTTATTATGGGATCTTAATTAGTACTACATTTGAAACAATTCTTTGACAATGTGTATGTACTAGTAACACACATGGGATATACAGACCCACATATTCACATGAGAAATGAAAAAGGCAGTTAAATTATACAGGAAATCACCATTGTATTTGAACATGAAACAATGAGAACTATAAAGGTACCTTGACCTCTAAAGGGGTAAGTAATTCAATGGTTCTTTAACACTTGAACTGCATTCTTCTTGCCATATGTATTGGATCCCACATTGGTAGGTGAGTGAACGGCACCAAAGTTGTTACTGGAATGAACTAAAAAATTTGCCAGGTGTTGTGTTGCACACGTAGCAGTGTTGCATGTCCGTTTTTCCACCTGACGACTGGTAATGTTGAACAAATATGAAAGGTTAGAGACTTAAAAACGGGATTGGATACACCCATATGACACCAAATATCTCATATTGATGAAAACTAAAGGAAACATTTTCACATAAGTAACTCAGTGTTTGGTTTGCAGATTTTTTGCAGATTGTTTTGACACCTTGAAGAAGCAACAGAATCATTTTTGACTAAGAACTCATATAACATCTTCCATAATAGTTAACGTTGTATTTTCCAATACAATTCCTTGTTTGGGAAATTCCTAATACATTACAGATAATAATAATAATGTGTCTTTGTCCTGTGTTATTTTAAGTCTAGTTGATGAATTTATTTTTCATTATATAAAAAGTATTTAGAATGTAAAATTTTTACATAACCTGAAATATGTAGAAATTAAAAAGATGGTCATTTCTCACATCTTTCCAACAAGAATTAAGCAGTAGTAGTCAATTTTTGTTAAGTTCCTTGAGATCATTGATTCGGGAGTGTTAAGAAAGAAATGTCAGAAGGAAATTCTGTGATATGCAACCACATGGATGAACCTTGAAGATAATATGCTAAGTGAAGTAAGACAGTCACAGAAAGACAAATACTGCCTGATTCCACCTATATAACGTATTCAAAATTGTCAAATTCATGATTCAAAGAGTGAGATGGTGGTTACCACGGGATGGGGGCAGGGGAAATGGGCAGTTACTAGACAATGGGCATAAAGTTTCAGTTAAGCAAAATGAACAAGCTCTAGAAATGTGCCGTACAGCATTGTGCCTATAATCAACAATAATGTATTGTATGCTTAAAAATATGTTAAGAGGGTAGGTCTCATATTAATTGTTCTTACTACAATAAAATAAAATAAAAAAGAGAGAATGTCAGGTATTATAAAGTCTCAAGAGGAATCAGATGTGCCATCTGTTCGGGCAGTGTGAAAGTTCTCTTACTCCTAGCATAACTACATGAACATTACCATTTTCCTGCCATCTGCTTGGATCCTATGCATTTAACAATTTTAATAATAGGACTAGGTTAAATGTTGAACCAAAAGACTTTTTATATCAATGATATTAATATTGACCACATTTTTAGCCATCTGGAACAAGTGCATAATAATGTTATAGATAAGTCAGAAATCATCACCATGAATTAAATAATTCATTTGAATTTTAACTTACTTTTCTATTTTAAAAAATTATGTATATCAACTCTATATTTTTGTACTGCCTTTTTTTCAATGTGCTTTCAAAATGGCATTGGAAGTGGATACAGAATAATAGCATTGCTTCCTTTTTGCTGATTATTAGGAAAGTTAGGGAAATGTTTTAGTTTTCACCTTCATAGAAATCAAAATATTGGTGAAAATTAGGATAAATGTAAAGTGGAAAGTGGTCAGTTGTGAGGCTAAAAACTCAATGTACAGAAGCCAGTAGATACACACCACTGGGGCTAAATGCGAGGGATTTATCTCAGTGTATTTACTTTGTGTGGGAGTATTTCATTTTCTCTCTATATATACAGAAATAGTCTAAGAGTAAATGTGTTAAAATTTCATGTGAAACTTAAAATTTTTTTTTTTTACTTTTCTACTCCCATATTTCCTCCCAAATACAGAAAATTCTTCTTACAGCATCAGGTGAACTGGATATTTGTTGAGTGTAAGTGTATGCTGACAAACTGATTATTCAGGCAAAGAAAACCCATTGTGGGACCTAATTATTTGGTCTGTATCATTCTTATTTACACTATCTGCTCAATTATTTCTCGTTGAAGGCGTAGTAAACATGACCAGTGTGCACTTTGAAAAAAACGATTTAATGCCTTTAAGGGTTGAACCAGTAATTCTATACACTGGACATTAAATTTTAACAGGCAAACTTTTCCTGAAAAACAGCAAGAATTGGAATTTGACCCAAACACCTAAAACTAATAAATTTAAAGCAATAGAGGAAATTATGGGTCAAATTGAGAAGGTTCAAAGAGGATATCTGTTCCAGCATATGTTTAACAAATGACTGGAACAGAGTGTGAAAGAAATACACAATATGCTACTTGCTGAGTGATACTTTGATAATTGGTTGGCAGCTCAGTACTAGGATTTAAAATTATTCTAAGTCAAATGTTATTTGAGTTAGCTAAAAAGGTCATCATTCTATTTAAAAGAAATTGTAAGAGCTTTTATGTTTGTTTCATAATTGTGAAATTATTTTTCTAAACAGGACTTTTCATCTAAATATACTATTGAGCACGTATAAGATTCCATCCCCAACAATCATTAGAATGGGACAAGATGGCTGCAATGGTTGGTGAAAGGCATCACACCCCCCCTTGCAGGCATTTTTCCTCATTGATGACCTGGACAATGTTGCTGCCTACCCACCCAGCAGCAAACATTAAAGCTGTGGACTTCTTGCCGGCACACGTGCACGTGGAAATCTTGACTTTAAGAGAGCTTAAGCAATAACAATAAGCAAAACTGTAAGTCTTAAATTGTCTCCTTTTAATGTCTCTCAAGATTTTTAAAAATGGTTTAAAAATGGGTCCCTGCTCCCAGATCTTAACATTCATCTGTGGGGAAGTGTGGACTCCTACAAGGAGAGCATAGTGATTATAGCTTGGCACCCATATAATTATATTATTAACTACTTTCTGATTACCTGCCAGGCAGATATTTACAACAGAGTGTAAAAAAGGTGGTGGGAAAGTACATGATCCTTTTGCTTTAGTCATGAGCATAAAATAATGTAACCATTTTTGATATGGTTTGTAAAGTCAGTTCCTTACCCCTTAATCCCATCTCGTACATATGTAAAAGTTGAAAAAAAATCTCCAATGAGGTGACTGAATTTTATGAGGGAAATGACATAAATCTATGTTAGATTTATTTTTAAAAGGAGTTTAAAATTTGAGACGTTGTCTACATAGGTTTTCTTAGCTTTTTGTGAAATTTATAGGATATTACTTGATTTAATAGTTCACGAGGATAAACCATACCCTCCTTTAAAAAAATGACCAAACATACTAATTTCAGGAAACACATTAAAAAGCAATTGAAGAAATGTTTTTAAGTATTTCTAATGACAATTCAAAATAAAAGTTTGTGAGAGTAGCATGAAAATAATTTCATAAGTAATGGTGTATATTTATTGTTCTATTTCTAAGTGAAGTTCACCTCATAATAGGCAAAGATCCACAAAGACACACTGGGTAAATGTGCTTAGCAAATGTCTATGTCTAATGAAAGAAAAGATCAAGATATAGACAGACATTCTAGGTAATACTGCTAATTTTCCCATCATCATCCGATTGTTTTGCTTATCAGAAATTTCATGTCAGTTTTAAAGTTACTTTTATCCATGAAAAAGCCAATTGAAGATTACAGTCAGTTCTGAGAAGAACATCTTGTAAACTACATAAGCCCTGAAATGACAAAGAACATCTGATGATGGTTCCAGCTATTTATTATATTTAGATGTTGTAGAAATTTTCACATATTGCTATGGGCCTCCACCGCAACAAAAAGCACTCAGAGGTTAACAGAGGCAAGATTATCATTCTAATGAGAAGAGTTCTAACAGGACTTAAAGCACACTCTTTTCAAAGGTAAACTTAATTCTCCTTGGTGTCAAAGAATGAAAGTTCAGTCCCATAAAACTATATGGAGCAAAACTGATTTAGGCACAAAAAAATCTTCATTATATTATTTATGACATATGCACGGATTTAAATTTAAGAATTTTGTAAATAAATGGAGAATTACAGTTTTAAAGAGTTTCCATTTGAAAGTTATAATTAACTGCTGACGGTTTAATCTGACATAGTTTTTACACTTCCTTAAAATTACCATTTAAAAGACATGAAATCTTTCATAATAAACATTCCTAGGAAATCCCGACGCACATGCTACCTACTGAAAATAACTTCAAGTAGTGTTAAGTTACACTTATAGCAGCTAAGGAGTTCTCTCATGAAGAATAGCTTTTTATAATTCTGTCTAATTAACAAAATTGCTAATGATATAGAACGAATCTCCTAACAAACAGCAAATGACTTTTAAACTAGTTTTTTAAAATTTAACTTCTTAAAAACTTTAATTTTTTCCCCTGATTATTTCTATACATTTCAATTTCCAGAAGATATAAAAGTTTTGCATATTCCCAGAACCCTTTGAGGAAAACAAAAGTCTATATAAAGACACAATAAAATTGCACATGATATAAAATATATGCTTTACTTAAGTTTCTCCAGTTTGTTTCAGTGTCGGGTTAATAGAGTAGAAATTACTACCTTTTGGTTTTTCCTGCTTCATGTTTTGGCTTTGCACCTCTAAGTTCCAATAGCATATTTCTTGGGAAAACTGGAATCATGCTTAAGCATGATTTAGTCAGAAATCTAATGGCACAAGTGCTATTAGTTATGTAGCAGTATGTAATTCTAATTTTCCCATACTTTATAAAAAAAACAGGATTTTAAAATTACTAACCTTTCAAGGGGAGTAGCTTTCAGATGGTTTAATACAGCAGGGAGCACAATGAGAACTACTGGCAGCTTAAGGATGCACATTGCTTCTCCAATTTTCTGAAAAGAATAATCCAGCACTGAAATCAAGATATTTCTTATAGTTTTAACTGATGTAATTTTAAATTAGAGCCTTTTTTAAAAAAAAAAATCTTAAAACATAATTTATAGGGCTCAACATTTTTATTGATATAGTCCCTTAATACCCTTCAATTTTCAAATATCTTCTCAATTTTTACTCTCCCAATTTCCTTCTTTAAACAAACAGAAAATTGATATTATAATACATTATCCCTTTAGGCTTTCTTTCAAATAAACCATATAATTAACATCAAGTTTGCTTTTCCCTAAATAAATAATGCTTTCCCAGAAATAGGAAATTCTTTACCTAGTGTTTTAGTGTCAGGAATATCAGCAAATGCCTTTGATAGCAAGACAGCTTCAGGAAAAGAGCTCAAGCTTGCATCAACTGGAGTGTTTCCCCTCTCATTTCCTAACTAGTAATCCAGCTCTTATATACCCTTCACACCTTTCTCAGCTCTGACCTCAGGCAGCTCAGAGAGACTCTGTCATCAATTTCCATCCCTATAGATAGAAAGTGCCTCATAGACAGCAAAAGCAGATGGGTTATTATTACATTAACACATCAGTAAATATTAACGTAGCAAATGCAGAGTGTCTTTGTGCAGTTAATGGTGTGTCATACACAGCAGATGTTTGAATTTGCCATCTTGCAAGACACAAGTGAATCTTCAAGAATTAGATGTCTGTTACAGTAAGGAATTGATAAAAAGAAGTGATGAAGAATAACAACAAATGCGAGTATATGCAGAGAGATGCCGGAGATTTTGAGGAGGTATACCTAAATTCAAATGACCCCAATGGCTTAATCTCATGAACATAACTAAATTGAGACATAAAGGCAAGATGTATAAAAAAGGACATAAAGCAGAAATCAAAAGCCATTTACAGTGAATTGAGGGGGGAGGATTAAAGGCATAAAAACAATAATTTGACATCCAGAAATTTATTTGTCAGCATTTAAATAGAGATACAAAACTCTATGTGGTCAAGCAACTTTTGAAGACTTTCCCATTAATTATTACTTAGAAATATCACAATTATTTTGAAAGAACTGATATTCTTTTCTCTTTAACTTCATGAGAAAATGATGAATGGGGTGGCTGGGCACAGTGCTCTCTGGCTTCTCTTTTAAAATAATTTGTTTTTATTCATTTTCTCCAAATTGTTCTTTCCTTTTTCTTATATTTTTAAAATTTATTTGTTATAGTCTACAGTATAACAACTTAATGTCATTTATAGCAACTAAAAGAAACTTCAACTATCAGTGAAAATGTGCACGTCTGTTGGAATTCTCTAAGTAAGAAAGTTCATTGATTTCATATACTTCTTACAAGCTTAGTAACATAGTTTGAGGGTATTTGGTAGAGATTTCAGGAGGAAAGAAAACAACTTGTTTCCAATCCTTGTTCTAATTATTCAATGATTCTATAATTTTAATGATTCTGTAAAATTTACTGATATCCTCTAAAAAAAATAAAATAAAATAGGATTTGGACGGATAATGGACTTCCTGTAAGAATGTAATGTGTTTTGCACAGTGAATACAGTGATTTAGAAATGATATATAGGCCCAGAGATATTAAATACTGTCCAACATCAAACATTTACTTAGTGCTAAATCCTGGCCCCAAGCTAAGCTTTTCTGATTCATGGTCTAGTGTTCATTTAGACCAAAATGTCTACCTCTAACCTACATATTTATTTATTTATTTTATTTTCATAACTTTTCTGAGATGTTAAGGGTGCCAAACATAATATTTAAAAATGTATTCTTGCTCACTCTCTGGGAAATTAATGTTATAAGGAAACTGTTCTACCTAAGAAAGGAGCAGGAAGACCTAACATTTTTAAAGGACTACCGTATGTCAGGCACTTTTATTTAAATGATGTGTGATACTTCACTTCATCTTCATACCTCTAAGGTGGGTATCATTTGCCCCAATTTATAGATGATAAAACTGAGATTCAGAGAATATAAGTGACTTGCTTGAGGTTACAAAGCTACTGAGGAGCAGAGTGGAATTCAAATTCTCATGTCTGTTGCAGGATATTTGTATCTTTGTTAAAAAGGATCTCTTTTCCCGTATTCTCAATTACCAATTGCTTTCTCTGAGTTGTATATCTTGTTATAACACCTTGAATGATTTTGTTATAGCCAGATGTGGCCTTATGTTGGTCTTTTGTGTAATGTTTAGTAAGGTCAACATCTACCTCAAGCTCAAATGGCTTCAGGTTTCACCTGCTTCCTATAGTCCTAAGGAAAATGAAGATATTAATAGTATGTGGAGATTTAGATCCTCTTTATGTGACAACTCCATTACCAGGTCATACATTCCCTCCTGAAGGACATGCATCACTGTCACTTATCTTTGTATATCTTCTAACCTTGCTAAAGTGTGCTGGCAGCTTTGGTATCCCCTGGGAGCTTGTTAGAAATGCAGAATAGCAAGCTCCACCTCAGATCCATTGAATCAGAATCTGCATTTAAAAAAGGATTTTCCCCACGGATTGCATGCACACCACAGCCTGAGAAAAACTGTCCTGTAGTACATTCCATTTATTCATTGACTCAGTAAATACTTATTGAGGATCTACTTGGTAGTAGGGATTCTTCTAGGTGCTCGACATAGAAGAGTGAACAAAGCTCATCCTTGTTCTCATGCATCTTAGAGTCTGTGGAAGAAACAGAGTAAGCAAGTGACCAAATAAATACGCAATTAATTACAAGTGGTAAGTGCTGTGGAGAAAAATAATACGGTGGTGTGAGAAAGAAAAATGATGACATTTATATTGAATTACAAGGCATAAGAGCTAAAGAAAGAAAGAGAGAAGGGGAAGTGTTTAAGACCAGCCAGAGAGCACCTGCAAATTCAAATAAATGAAGACAAAAGTGATTTGACAAAGGAGGCATAAGCAGGAGCCTGAAGGTGCGGGGTGCTAAGGGCTGTGTTAAGGACCTTGGGGCTTATTCAGGTGACAACATGAAGCTCCTGAAGTTCTGTGAAATGCTCTGCTTTGCATCTTTAAGACATCAGTCTGACTGTGGTGTGTGGGATGGCTCAGAGAGGGGCAAAAGTGAAGACAGGAAATCTATTAGGATTGGCATTCCAGATAGGAGAACCTGAATCCTTAGACCAGGGTGATGGCAGAGGAGTTAGAGAAGTAAATGAGTTCACGTCATATTCAGAATCATAACAATGGTTTGACAATTAATTAGGTAAGGGGGACACATGACAGGGGATTGAGGATAGGATATAATTCATAATATGGATTACAGGCTTCTTGTCGAATTTTTAAAAGTAAAAGATGTTTTGTATATTTTTTCAAAAATAATTTTGATTTTTTATCAAATTTGTATGTGTTTATAGTTTTAAAAAGTCAAACAGTATTACAAGACTAATAATAAAAACAGTTGCCCCTTGCCTCATTTCCACCTACCTCTGAATTTTGTTCTCCACAGGTACTTAATTTTAACTATTTCAGCTATTTCTCTACGTTTCAAAAATATTTACTTCTCTGGATACTCTTGATTTATCAGTTTTAAGTGTTGTATGTTGATATCCTATATTAGAGGATGACAATTCAGCACTTAACACCCATCCTCACTTTTCTTCTCTATCACCCTTCTAAAATAAATATCAGGTGTATAACTTTTGTCTTTACATTCTAAACTTTTTGTTATAGGAACTTTCAAATATATTTCAACAATTATCAACACATAATCTATCATGTTTCCTCCATATTCCTATCCACTTTCTTCCCACCCTACACTGCATTATTTAAAACAAATCCTAGAGATCATATAATTTTATGTACATTTTCAGTGTTATACCTATCAATGATAAGGACACTTTATACAACATAACTATGAAACAATTATCACACTTAAATATAAAATGTACAGGAATTCCTTAATATCATTAAATAATTTATTCAGTGTTCACATTTTCCAGTAGTCTAGAAAATTTTTTTTACTAGTTTTCTGGACTCGGGATCTAAACAAGTTTGCATTTGGTTGCTCTGTCTCTTGTGATCCTTTTAATATATAACTTTCTCTTCTTTCTTTTTCTTACCATTGATTTATTAAAGAAGTTAGGTCATTTATTGTGTAGAATTTCTGATATCCTGGATTTTGCTGATGGTGTAGTTGTGGTACCATTTAATGTGTTCCTTTCTCACTTGCATTTCCTCTATAGTGGTAGTTTGATCTAGAGGTGTGATCTGATTCAGGTTCCATTATTTTGGCAAGAATATTTCTCACGTGATGCTGTTTATTTTCTATTGCATTATATCAGGGACACATAATACCTCATGAAATCTCTTTTATGATATTAAGAATGATCAGCAAGTTCAGATGGCAGCCAGATTGTCCACTCTGAGTTCTCCATCAGCCTTTCACCCTCGTGACTACTGGTTGCAGTAGTTGTTGGTGATAATTGCTGGAATCACTGCTTTATTAGGGGTTGCAAGACAGTGATAGTCTAAGTCTGTTGTTCCTTTGCCATTTATTATTTGCTCTTCTTCAATAAAGGAGAACATTCCTCATTAACTATTTGGTCACCTTGAGGTAGTTTTAAAGGAAAGGCAAGATACATGCTTTTTTCTTTCCCCTTATTGGCCAGTTTTCAGAATGTAGCAATGAGGTGGTTCCCTCACATCCTCCAAAACTGACCAGAGTTCTTTTCTTTGGTCTCATGAACCCGTGTACTTCAGCATACATGTATTTTGATCTCCTTTTTCTTTTTGATGTTAAAATGATCTCATATTGTACCAATAGGAATCCCTTCCAGTTGCCTTCTGTGTCTTTTTGACATTACCTCGGTACTGTGATAGCTTCATTGCTTTTTGATGAATGTGCATGTTTCTATGTCTACATAAACGCTGTGCACTGCTGAACCAAGTAACATACTATGATTATATTTCCTTTCTTATTCTACCTTTTGTTTTTCTTCTAATTAATAATGGCCTCTTTTTTGATTGCTTTGTTTTAGATTTGCAAATTATCTCAAAGAATGGTAAAGCCACGCTTCATACGGATTTCCATTTTATTTTCAACTTCCTCTCTCCCTGCCCACTCGCATTGAGGTCTCTCTCCTATAGTGTCTATTCTCCTCTGCTCCTCTGAACTGGTTGCTTTCTAGAATTATTGCACACGTGTTCCTTTCCTTTGTGGTCACATTGAGAAATATACTCTCCCCATTCTTCTGTTTTAAATATCCTACTTTAGCTTTCCTGGTTTATACCCTTATTTGAAGGACCATATCCTATAGTTAACTTCCTAATATTTTCCTCAAGGAGTGAATATTCTTAGTTGACAGAAAATCAAATTGGGGAAGGGGTTTTAGAATTGAATTGATTTTCCCCGTGTTTAATTTGGTGTTTCACTTCTTCTCTTTGCAGTGATTGGTTTCCACAGATCCAAGGTCTATCAAATTTAATTTATCCAGAGATTAAACTGTTTTGGGGTTAAAGAAAGGAAGTTACCTGGATGCTTGGAGGGAAGTATGGAGGGGGAGGGTGTCTCTTAAAGTCCATAGTCTTTAAGCACATAAAAATCCTCTACCTTGCTTCTGAGTTATCTGTGGTCTAAAAATCCCTAGACACCATGGAGCAATTTGGTTTGCTTCATGTTAACATTGCCTTCTTAGCTAGGTGTAGGAATCTGAAAAGTAAGTAATGTCTCTCCTCAGTCTTTTTCCGTTTTCTAAATATATGTGGCTATATTCAGCCTGCTATTGTTTCCTCTTTCATTCTCTTTGTTCTTGTGTCCTTTTTATTTCTTTGCCTCCATTTTAACATTGCCATGGTTAAGTAAAGTCTAACATTACATGTTGATTCCTTCGGGAACCTCTCTGTCACTTTGGTAGTTATTTAGACTTACATCCTAAAAAACTTCGCTTTTTATTTTCCTTTTAATATTTTCAATATTGCTCATTTTTTTAATAGACTTCTTTTCATGTTTTAAAGTTAATTTTTAATTATAAGAATTTAAAAATGAACCCAAAATTGAAAACTATGAACTACTGATAAAAATATAAGATACAAAATTATCTATGTATGAAGATGGACCTATGTACAATATTTGCATGTAAAAAAGAAAACAAAAATCAAAATAATTTTTGTTAGAGTATTAAGTTATGGTTGACTTTTCTCTAAGCATTTTTAATGTTGCTACATAGTTTTAAAACCATCTTGTTAACGGATTGCCATATGTAGTTTGAAAGTGGTATCATTGTTGTAAACATTTTCAGAGGAGAAAAATGTGTTTTTTAAATCTGTGCTGCTTGGTATCAAACAATACTTTTTCTATTCTACTCCACCATGCAAAAAGCTACAAATTAGCAAACCTGGTGACTTTTCCAACACTGCTTTCATCTCTTTGTAACACAGAATCATTTTGCTGGAGAACAATCTAGAATTGTCATTTTTTTTTTTTTATTTTTTCTGTCATCCTTTAAAATGTAGCACAAGAATTTTTAAGTCCCTTAAGTGAAAATGCTGTTTCTAACACTCTCTTCATATCTGCTTTTACTGGATTTAAAACATGTGAGTAAAGTTTTGAGAAGAAACAGGAGCCCACCTCACTCCACCCTACCCCACCCACCCCACTGGAGTCTAGGTGAGTGTGAACAATGCCTCTCAGTGCTTAATTTTCTTTTTAGACTTTGGTGGAGAATTCAGTATTTAATAGCTTGCATCTTTATATTTTAAATTTTCTCAAGAAATTATCCTAACCAAGAACATATGTGTTTTTCTATACTGTTTTAATATTTTGGGAAAAAATGCATTTTCAGGGATTTCTAAGATCCTGTTACTTCAGACATACAGATTAGGAGCTAAGGCTTATTGTTTCCCCCAAATAAAAACAAAATAACACACAAGCAAATCAACAACAATCTCTGAGTTAGAGGAGAATGTACCTATAATTTAATTTAACTCTCTTTTAATGCTTGAATTATTCATTCAATAATATTTACAGCATCTCTTAGGTACTAAACCCCTAAGTATAGTTTAGTTGGGGATTTGGGCAACTAAGCAGGAAATAACAATGTTTCCAGCCTGCTGGAAAAAAAGTGCCGGAACACTGTGTGGCTTAAACAACAGAAATTTATAGTCTCATAGTTGTGGAGGACCAGAAGTCTAAGATTAAGATGTCAGCAGGGTTGATTTTTTTGTGAGGGCTGTTCCATGCCTCTCCCCCAGCTTCTGGTGGTTTGTTAGCCATCTTTGGTGCTCCTTTGTTTGTAGAAGAAGCATCACCTGATCTCTGTCTTCATTTCCACATGGCATTATCCCGTGTGTGTCTCTCTGGGACTAAACTTCCCCTTTTTATAAGTACACCAGTTATGTTGTATTAGGAGTCCAAACTATTCCAGTATGACTTTGTCTTAACTAATTACATCTGAAATAACACTATTTCCGAATTCTGAAGTACTGTTTGGACTTCAACATATGAATTTGGGGAATACAAAATTCAACCCATAATGTTTTTTTCCCTAGAAATTCTATAATTTTTGTTTGTTTTTATTCTTTTCCTTTAACTCAATAGGTTTTGTTTTTAAATATTTCTCAGTGGAATTGTTTCTTTTATTGTTTTGTGGTCAATGTTTTTTGTATTCTTGCTACTTTAGACTTTATTAAATTTTTTTTTGTGATCTAATATATGATCAATTTAAGTAAGAGTTCTCCGAGCACTTGAAAAGAAGGAGTATTTTTTATTTAAGGTACAAAAGTTCTATATATAAATTATCTCCATATTGTCTACTTTATTAAAATGTTATTTAAGTCTTCTAAATCCTTTTTTATACTTTTCATTTTTCTGTGTCTTGAACTGCAAGAGCAGAATTAAGCTTCTATTACTTGAATGTTTCTCTTTATCTGTTCTTCTGAATTTTCTGCTTTATGAAAGTTGCTTTACTTACTGGCTGTATAGAAATGCATAACACATACATCTTCATGGTGAATTATTCTCTTGATGTCTTTAAAGTACCTATGTCATGTTTAATACTTTTTGCTCTGAATTTTACCTTGTCAGGTATTATGGTCATGACTCACTTTTATCCTTCCTTTCCCTCTCTCCCTTCCACTCACCAATCAAGTCTTTCATTTCTTTTTTTTTTTCTTTTCTCTTTCTTTCTCTCTCTCTCTCCTTCCTTCCTTCCATCCTTCCTTCCTTCCTTCCTTCCTTCCTTCCTTTCTTTCCTTTCTTTCTTCCTCCCTCCTTTTCCTTTCCTTTCCTTTCTCTTCCTTCTCTTCTCTTCTCTTCTCTTCCCTTTTCTTTCTTTTCTTTCCTTTTCTTTTCTTTCTTTCTTTCTCCCCTCTTCTGTACTTTCTTTTCATACACTGTGCCCATTCTTTTATTACCTTTCTGTATAACTTTGTGTTTAGCATGTCTCTTATGCACAGCATAAAGTTGGGATTTGTTTTGGGAGTTAATCTGAAAAGCTATTTCTTTTAGTTGGTAAATGAAACCTATGTATATCTTGATATAGTAGATATGTTTGGGCTTAGTTCTATCATATTAATAATAATAATCATCCTATAATGCTTAATATAATCTGACTTTGGGTCCAAGCATTTTATATATCTTTAAAATTTAATTCTTATATATAAATCACCATTTTTATGTGTGTGTGTACACACACACACACACATATATATATATATATATATATATATAAAACATATATAAAATGAAACTGAGATACAGAGAGGATAGTAAGACACCGAAAGTCACAGAAGTTACTAGTGGTAGAGCTGGAATTCTGGTTCCTGGTTTCTCTTTACAACTACATTGTGCAGCCTCCTTATTTTATGCTTTCTGTGATAAATCTGGGTAAATTCCTAAGATCTATTTTCTAGGTCATAATGGTTTCTTTCATCTGTATTTGATATGCTATTACCCATTCAATACATTTTTAATATCAGACATTAAGTTATTTTAGTTCTAAATACTTCTTGGCCATTTTTAATAGTCTTTTTTGGGTTACTAAAATAATCCATTTTAAAAGTTTTTAACCATTTCATATATGGTTAGTTTATATTGTGTATCTGATCATTTCACCACAAGAATTTCCTTGGAAATTCAGTCTGTGTTTCATTTCTGAGAACCTTGGTTGCAGTGGTTTGATTTTTGTTTATAAGATCATATGTTTTTGAAGTTAACCTGTGAGAATCATAAGGGTGCATACTGAGGATGTTTCCAAAGAGAAGGTTTGGTGGCATCTGCCACTATCCAGAATCTGCTAACATCTGGGAGCACTTTAGCTCCGTGGAGGGTCCAGGGTAGTATGAGAGTATTAGTTCCCTAACCTTGAGACAGATTCAAAGTTCAGGACTGCAAGATTCCAGGCCTTGTGTCAGTATTTTTTCCCATGGCTACTTTCTCTCACTTACTGACTACTCCCTGCTCAGATTCCAGTGTTTTGCCTACCCTCCCTCACACTTTGAGATTTCTTTTTCTTCTTGTGGGAGTGTCATAAAGGTATGTTTGTCTTAATTTACCCAAATTCTAATTGTTTTTTCAGTAGGAGAGCCGTTCATTATAAGTCATATTTTAGGAAGTAGAAGTGTGTGTGCACATTTTAAAGACTTCTGAGCTATGTAGCCAAATTCCCATCTAGGAAGTTGTAATAATCTATTCTTCTCTAGAAATGTGTTATTGTGTCTGTTTATTCTTAAAACTGCCAACACAGGATATCATTATCAAAAAAATACGCATGAATCATATAATAAAGGAAAGTAGTATGTTTTTGTTAAGTTGATGTTTTTGATGCATAGTGAACCTTAAAAATTTAAAGCGTATTTTTGGATATTTGTGCAATTTATTTTTTAGGATGAAGGCTAAAAAATAGAAATTTGAATTTGGCAAGTAAAATTTATCTGATGACCATATCTGGGATACTTGCAGTGCCAGGTAAGGACAGAAGCAGGTACAGTGGAAAGCACAACAGTCCCAAAAAGTTACTAATATAGATCAAGGGATCTTAACATATTGAGAGCCATGAGTCCTTTTGAGACTGTGATGGAAACAAAGGAACCCCTTTTTTGTTTCCTAGAAAATGCTCACATGCACATACAATCTAAATTTTTAAAACAATCTATAGATATTCCTATTTCCTTTAACAAACATCTTTATATAGATTCTCCTATTGTCACCATATTGAAGAGATTTCATCTTAGCAGAAAGGAGAAAGACTAATACCTTCAGGAGAGGTTAGGGGTAGATTAAAATAACATGTAAAAAATACCTGACACTTGCTAATTACATGTTCAATAAATGTTTACTGATTTTTCAAGAGCCAACAGGAAGAGAGATTTGGGCAAGACAGGAGAGAAAAAAGATAATTGTTGGCATAGTAACCCCAAAGAACTGGGAGGCAATGGGATCACGGGTGAAGTCAGGTGAGGTTCGTCTTGCAGGAAGAGGGAGGGAGGTTTTGGAAATGTATGTTTATTCAGAATCTGCTTTATTCTAGACATTGTATTAGAACATTTTTGTGCAATGTCTCATCTTCAAGCAACCCTGTGAAGTAAGAAATGTTGACTTTTACAGATAAACATTTCCATGTGTAGAGAGGATAAGTAACTTTTTCAAATTCATGTAAGAAAGTGGCAAGGAGAAGAATCTAAACCTACAAGTGTCACACACCAAAGCTGCCACACAGCTGGAAGAGTTTTAAAGAAGTTCAGGAATTAATTATTATAACTAATATGGGAGATCTAGGGGAGGTAAAATTAGGGAAATTTGAGTCTCAATTTTCATTGGCTAATGACAGTCAATGATCAGTTGTGAATGGCCATTAGCCTGGCCTTCTCCTCTCTGACTTGTCAGCAATGACCCTCTCGTCACCTGAAGGGGTGTCTACACAGATCTGTAGTCGTGTGGCCCTGCTCCCTGCTTCCTCTAGTTCTGACAGCATTGGAAGCTGGGATTGGCCCAAGCCTTTGGGAAAGAACCAAATTGTCCACAGGAGACTTTCAAATGTGAACTAAATGAAAAGGGAGAACAGAAAGAATATAATCAGGTACATCAGAGCAATCTGCTATCTCTTATCAAAGCCACTGAGCTTGGCATTTCCCCCTGAGCACCATCCAGAAAGTATAGAAAGGGGCCATGAACCTTCAGTGTAATAGAAGCCTTAGGATTAAATGTTTTTCCCTCTGTGTAATAGTACTGTTCATATTGGTTCAGGAGCTCTTTAGCTCCTTAAAATCCTGTTCATATATATTTTTGTTTTGCTCCATATTTAGGAACACTTTAAATATACTATTACTTTCTGTTGTTTATATTTGAGTTGTATTGCAATTTGATCTCATGCTACATGACTTCTAAGTAGAGGTGATAAAATTAACTGGCTCCAAATCGTAATTATAAATGCTTAGTTATGAACCCTGTGGTTGGCTCTAACTATAGATTGGGGGTTTAAGTCATAGGATGTGTAGTCAAATGAACTCTGATGGGGAGTTGATTGTTTAAGCTGATTTCATACTTATTGAAAGGGGATACCCTGTGATTTTGTTGTAACACTGCTCAGAGGAGTAGCAAATAATTAAAATTGAAATCTAGCTATTTTATAACCACTGTTATAAAGTTTAATAATTTACACCAAAAATTTTGTTAAAGATTAGTGGTTTCACTTAAGTGTAAATTGGTTGACAAAATTGCCAAGCTCCCTGGGATATTTTTGCATATGCCCTCCATACTCCATCCCCCCCAACTCCCACAGGAACAATAATCCACTTAATGAATGAAATTTGACTTCATAATTTCAAGTCTATATTTACTATCCTCATACATAGATTCCTTTACCTTAAACCTATTGCTAAATCCAAACTGCCAATTCCCAATTCTAGGTAAACACATATATCTGCTTATCTTTCTCCTTTTCCCTGTCTATTGAATGTTTCTGGCATAAATTTCATAATGATATTGATGAACTTCTTTATAAACGGGTGTTATCCAGTCTCACTCAGTTAGCAATCAGTGCTATTCTCAACACCCCTTACTCGCTTTCCTTTAACTTCCTGTTTGAATCTTCATGGTGACTAGTTTTAACTTTTTCATTCGACTTGGTCTTCCAGCATGTCTTTAATTTGCTTTCTGTAGACAAACTTACCTTCCTCAGTGAGAATGTGGTAGTTACTCCACACATAGTCTCTTAACTTCCTTTTACTTCAAAATTTCTTCAGATATCTGATCAACTTTGCTCTTTTTCTTTTTCTTTTTTTGTGTGTGTGTGAGTGTGTGTGTTTTCTGGTAAAAACTGGAAAACCGGCTAGACAAATTCTAAAAGAACTGTAACACTTTGACTTTGCTCTTTTTAATATAGCCCACATAACCCTTCCTAACACAAAGAATATGTACCTGAACATATGAAGATTTGTATAAATACGTGTAGCCCACCTCACTAATGAGTAAAAAAAAAAAAAATTAAACAGCAAAAGCCTCAATTGCTGTCTCCAGGAAGGGTGTTTAATAGTAATAAGGGAAATTATAATAAACTCCACATTTGTGCTAAATGGTGGAAGGATTTTTTGCTTGAACCCAATCTAGTATATAAACTAAACTTCTAGCAAAAAGAAAATAGGAAAACAAGACCAAAAACAACAACTGGAAAAAAAGAAAAGCAGCAACAATAAAAATACAAAAAGGCTTTTCTGTTACTATTTAGTAGAGAACACAGAAGCAACTAGCCAAAGAGTTCTCAGACAAGACAGACTTGAATAACTCGCAAGGCAATTGCAAATACAGACACTTGCCATCTCTGGCTAATAATTTAAAAGGTCGTAAGCACTTTTGAATGTTTAGTTATATTTGAAACTAGTAAACTAAGGAAAGGAGTGAATTTATTAACAGACACATGCAAAGATAACACGGTGTTATATCAGGTTTGAGAGTCAAACATATTAGAGAAAAACAATACCTTCTTGATATAAGAACCCAACATCAAAAATTATCTGAAATTGACAATAAAAAGGAAAAAAATTTTTTCTAGTGGGGGCAAAAAAGATTATTTCAGTGCAGATCAGTATGAGTCACAGAGGAAAATAGGTAACATAATCGGTAAGAAACAAAATCTAGATAGGACCAGAGAAAAGACATTTCCTTAATAATATAGTCTAAGATTTCATCTATTTCATATTAATTTATTCTCCTTTGTATAATTAATATAACCCTATTAATTGTTTTTAATTAATTGTGAGTGTAGTGTGTTCCATTTTTCTCAATTTATTTATTTGTCTGTGTATTCCATAGTGTTTTGTCATTCTTAATTAATTTATTTTTGTTTTTAAAATGTCTTAGTTTTTAAAGCACTATTTGATACTTTTAAGAACCTATACTGAGAAGACCTCAAATTACTTTAGCATTCAAAATCATGATGCCCATCAGATGCCTTTCTGACATGATGGAAATAGTCTATGTCTTCATATGAATATGGGCTGCGCAGGTGTATTCAATTGTCGTACTCTTTGAACTGTATACTTAGGACTTGTGCATTTCACTGTATGTTAATTTCACCTGGAAAACTATGAACAAATATTGAATTCTTGTTAATAGGCTTATTTTTCAAAGTGATAGCAATTCTGAAAACTATTTTCTGTATAATCTTGGCTCCAAATAAATATATTGAGGGTAATGGGAAACAGGTTTCTCATGGATGGAGATGAGAGTTAAAGGTATGGAAAGAGGGAAGACTAGAATTTACTCTATGGTATTTGTATTGGAATTAAAAGTATCAGTACAAACCCATGTTAATGTCTGTACACATGCCTATATCTATTTTATTTATCTTTATTTGTTGATATACATATATATTTCCTGGGTGTGCCCATGTGTGTGTTATGGGTTTGAGGGGAAACTTACCCTTTTCCGGGAAAGTCTGTGAAAGATCAACTCACAATTAAGACAGATTACTAAGAGAAAGAGGGTTATTTACTGTGCACATGGGAAGAATCACAGAATGATTACCCAATACCCCGGTGGGGTTCAGGAATTTATATGTCCTCCTTTTAGAGGGGAGAGGGAGATGAGAAATATAGATAATTCTGTTTAGTGACAATAAATGGTTGCTAGGTAGGATGAATGGATGCAGGAAACACTGATTTGTAAATGATTCTTGAATCTCTTTGCAAATTAAATTAACCCGAGAGACAGGTATTAATATTATATTTAAAATGATTTGGGCCAGGTCTGGTTGCATTCTTGATCTTCTTTCCTGCTATATAGTGAGATAACAGGGAAGGGAAGGGAAGTTGATTGTTCTTTTTGATGGGTCCATCTGGTTTATGCAGATAGAGAGAAAGCCCCCCTCCAACACCTGTTAATCTCTAGGAGCCTTTAATTCAAAATACTCTTTATACCAAGGAGTCATATTCAGGGGTGAAATTTCCTGAGCTCCTTCAGAGTATGTGTGTGTGTGTGTATTTCTTTCTCTACCATAGTATCTAAACGTTGTTCTCCACTGCAACGCACCAGGATTTCTTGCATAAAGGGTTGGTTTGACAGCTGTGTAAAGGAAAGTAAAATATGAGCCTGGAATATCTTCTGGAGCCAGACAGCATGAAAGTGCTCAAACAAGGATAGACGAATTAGTTTGAAGAGGCTTCTACTGGAGTGGGGACATATCAGAATATAGGAACCAGCTTGAAGAAACTTCTACTGAAAAATTTGGACATGAATATAAATAATCAAGGTAAAAGGTTATAACCCAATGTGTAAAATGGAAATCCATGAGTCCATGGTGAAATAAATGAACAAATAAATATTGAGAAGGAAAGGGAAGCTCTTTCTTATAGCAGAATGCCAAATCATAAATATAACGTGAATAATGGGGTTAGAAAATCACAATGGATGTTAAAGCTAGTGGATTAAAGTTTGATAAGAAAAAGAATATTTATATGGTCTCTAAGTATCTTCACATAAATTTCTTATTAATTATAAAGGTAAAATTATAACTTTATGCTCAGAAAACTGGACAATACACTTTGACCATGTGAGCAAAGCTAACATCACCAATATTGGGAAAATTGACATTATATGTCTCAAGAACTTGAGGAAGGCATAATATCATTTCAGTGGTATTCCTGCCAAAAATGTGTAACCAGAACCCACTCACGAAGAAACAGCAGATAAACTCTTACTTAGGAATAGTTCATCCAATAATTGACTTATATTTTCTAAAAAAAAATCAAGAATACTCCCCTGCCACCACACAAAAAAAAAAACCCCAAAAAACAAACAAAAACAAAAACAAAACTGCTGAGAAACTGCTCCTGATCCAAAGAAACTAAAGAGATATAACAACTAAATACAATGTATGGTGCTGGATTTATCGTGATGCCTCCCAACCCCCACCAAAAAAAACTATAAAGGACATTGTTTTTTGTTTGTTTTTATTTCAAAATATTAATTAAGGAGGTACAAGTGTTTTTGTTATCTGGATACCTCATATAATGCTTAAGTCAAGGCTCTCGGTGCACCAGTCACCAAAATAGTGTTCATTGTACTCAATAGGTAAGTTTTTATCCCACACCCCTCTTCCCATCCTCCCCCTTGCTTGGTTTCCCATGTCTTTCATATCACTTTGTGCCTGTTGTGTACCCATTGTTTAACTTCCACTTATTAGTGAGTACATGTGGTGTTTGGTTTTCCATACCTGAGATACTTCACTTAGGATAATGGTCTCCAATTCCATCCAAGTCACTGCAAACAACATTATTTCATTTCTTTTTATAGCTGATTAGTATTCCATGATATCTATCTATCTATATTTCTCTCTCTCTCTCTATATATATATCTATATAACACATTTTCTTTACTCATGAATTGATGGACACTTAGGTTGATTCTATATCTTTGCAATTGTGAATTGTGCTGTGATAAACATTTGCATGCACATGTGTTTTAGATAAAATTACTTCATTTCCTTTGGGTAGATCCCAGCAGTGGGATTGCTGGATTGAGTGGTAGGTCTACATATATTTCTTTGAGGTATCTCCATATTGTTTTCCATAGAGGTTGTATTAATTTGCAGTCCCACCAACAGTGTATAAGCATTCCTTTTGTTCTGCATCCATGCCAGCATCTATCGTTTTTTGACTTTTTAATAATGGCCATTCTGGTACAGGAAAGGTAGTTATCTCATTGTAGTTTTAATTTGTGTTTCCTTGATAGTGATGTTGAGCATATTTTCATGTTTATTGGCTATTAGTCTATCTTCTTTCTAAAAAACTTCTGTTCGTGTCTTTTGCCCACTTCTTGATGGGGTTGTTTGTTTTTTCTTGCTGATTTCTTTGAGTTCTTTGTAGATTCTGGGTATCAGTCCTTTGTCAGATGAATAGTTTGCAAATATTTTCTCTTATTCTGTAGGTTGTCTATTCACTCTGTTGATTATTTTCTTTGCTGTGCAGAAGCTTTTTGATTTAATTAAGTCCCATTTATTCATTTTTGTTGTTGCTGTGATTGCCTATGTGGTCTTCTTCATAAATTATTTGCCTAAGCTGATATCTATATGTAAAAACTGGCCATAAATTAATTATCTGACTTACTTTGTTTAACTGTAAAACCCCCATTCCAAGAAGGGCCCTGCCCTACACAAAGAAGGAGGGAATGTACGCTCAGAGAGGCCAAACACAATCTAGGCAGAAAGGCCTTGCTGGGTTCCCCACTCAACCTGAAACTCAGGTTTCAGTCCGAAATATCAGTTCTTGGCATGCTCATGGCTGAAGAATGACCAGACATGCCAAAGTAAGGCAATCACGAAAATGAGGTTTATTGAGGAGAGAAAGATAGGAGTCTAGAGCAAGACATAGGTTTACAGAGCAAGATACATACACCACGGATGATGACCAGACCCACGGTCGCAGCAAAGGGAGAGCAGAAGGAAGGGTACACACACACAGAAAGGGCAGAGCCTCCACAGGGCTCAGAATTAGCTTTTCCAGCCACCAGGGGGAGCTGCTGGTAGGAGGGTCAGGACAAGCTCTCCAAACCCAGAGGGCTGTTCACCAGAGAGGGGGCTCAATGCTTGTATGCTATGACCTGGGGCTGGAATGTCCCTGCCCTTATCCAGTGGCACAGTTTTTCTGTGGGGAGGGGTAGGTGCTTCCCCAAATGGCAACTTCTTGAGCCCCTACCCACTCCCTGTGAGATTGAGTCAGTAATTCCCGTAAAAGGTGTGCAAATTGACCTCCCTGTCAGTAGGAGGTGCTTGCTGGAAGGAACAAGTGGCAGTGTTGTTTCTGGGTCCTGTAACCAGCTGTAATCCCTCAGGAGAAGCACATGACTGTCTCAGGTGGTGGGTGGGGCCCTGGAACTCACAGGCAAATCCTTATTGCCTGCCACAGCAGAGGCAGGTGGGGGAGTGTGGCTGGGCGGGGCTGGATTGGGTGAGCTTGCCCTCAGGCTCCACAAAAGCTGGCAAGGTAACTGTTTTGGCAGGGGTCAAAGGTCTCCTCCAAGCTTCTGGGAAGAGCTGCCAGAGAGGGCCTGAAGTGAAAGCGACCCCATTCAACCAGAAAATCTGCTGAGATTCACAAACTGGTAGTCTGCCATGGACTTCGCTCCTCTCCCCGCTCTTCTGCCCCACTGTGTCCCTCCTGGCAGGCAGGAGCCCAAGCCAGCCGAGTTCCCTCTCAATTGTGCTGTGGGCCAGGAGATTCCCTGCCCAGGATCCCAGTTTGAGCTGAAAGTGTGGCCCTCCCATGGGGGTGGATGCCCAGCAAGCTCTCCACAGCTAGGACCCACACTGCATTCCCCTCCTAGTTCATCCCACGCGGGCTCCCTTGCCTCCTGAGGCCAAGAAAATCAATCCCTGACCATGCCAGGGAGAAGTGTGCTGGCCCCAAGTCACCCACGGGGTGCCCAAGCAGGATCAATGTCCTTTTGCCTTGAGGCGCGCCTTACTCTGATGGAGCCACTGGGCAAGCAGCACCAGGGAGGAGCTCACAGTCCGAGCACCCCTCAGTCTGCTGCAGAACCCCCAAGAGGAAAGGCTTGAGCCCCACTCTCTGTGGAAGCTTTGGTGTGGTGGCTCAATTGTCTCTCTCAGCAGCCGCAGCTGGGAGAGGGGAAGGGGAGGGAAAGAGTCTGTGTGGAGGAAAGCTAGTACTCTGGTCATCTCTGACCCTCTCTCCGGGAGGCAGTCCGCCCAGAATGTCGAGGCTCTGTCATCATACTGCAGATCATTCGGGACTCCTACAGTCTGGGCCAAAGTTGGGAAATGTCTGTGTGGGAACAAGCAAGACCAAACCTGAGGAGTTGAAGCCCCCTGGGGAGGACAAAGGTTCACAGTGGCCGGAGAAGCAACATGGTGCCTACCGTCTCAGCTCAGGTGTGTGGGGGCGGGAAGTGCCCCAGGGGGCTGACAGCCTGGTGCCCTGTCCACCAGAAGTTCCCAGCTCACTGGTGACAGCAGCCTCTGGGCTTGTGTGGGCAGAAAGTCTCTCCAGCATCTCAGGAACTCACCAACTATCAGAGATGCGAGGGAGGGAGAAACAAACCGCTCCATCTACTCTTCTCACTGGACTCCGAGCCTCTGTGGGGGGCTGATCTTTGCTGATACCTTGATCCTTCTTGTTCTGCACTGCAACTTCTTCCCATGGAGTCTCCCGAAGACTCTGGCACCCTTCCTTCAGACCCATATCGGATCTATGTTTGTCTGTTGATTTTCTTTTCTTTTTTTTTTTCTGAGACAGAGTCTCACTCTTGCCCAGGCTAGAGTGAGTGCCGTGGCGTCAGTCTAGCTCACAGCAACCTCAAACTCTTGGGCTTAAGCGATCCTACTGCCTCAGCCTCCCGAGTAGCTGGGACTACAGGCATGCGCCACCATGTCCGGCTAGGATTACAGGTGTGAGCCACTGCGCCCGGCCTGTCTGTTGATTTTCTCTCATCTAAAACTTCTCCTCACTGAGATGCTTGGGTAGCTGGTGTCTCTGGTCAGCCACGTGCTTTTGAATTTAATAATGTGTTAATGCAACCTGAATTGGTGGCAGTCATGAAATGGCTGAAAATGAAAACATTTGTCCTCTCTGCAAACCATGGTGGTACTCTGGCGGCCAGTTATCCATTTGATAATGGTGCTCTAGCAACTGGAACATGACTTTCCTGGAGCTTAATTCCTGATGATGATGTTTTTCAATTTCTCCCACATATCTATGATTCAAAAAAATCGCAATATGAAGAAAGAAAATCAGTGTAAAAATAAAATGAACTTTCCTAGTGGAGTTACAAATTGATACTCTTGGTATCCCCTCCAAGGTGGAATGCAAGATTATAACTACATCTGGGCCCAGTGTTTTGGAATTACACCGGAGTAGTCATGTAGTAAATAGCCCCACCAGGAGAAGCACCAATTCTTCTGGAATAACAAAGCCTCATTACATGGATATATAAAACAGGTGCACCTAGGTGTAAAGGGTCAAGTTTTTGATCAGCATGGAAATCAATTACCCAACGTAATTGCGGAAGTCTGAGAAAGAAAACATATCTGCCCTTATACAACCAAAAAATATGGACAGTATTTGGAAGTATCTCATTCTCTTGCCTGGGTCATATATAATAAATGTTACAGTCTTTGGACTTTCATACCTCACAAATGTGATAATTCCAGGGAAATCCCAGAACTTCAATGCTCTTAAAAAGGACATTTTGCTTCCATTCAAAGGGTAATTGGAACAGTGTCAGATCCTTCCTGCCCCATGATTCCTCTATACAGAAAATTGCCAAGCCACTCTATAGTAACAAAGCATGGTTTATTCTTATTATTTTAGTGACTCTTTTGTAAATATTTTTCATATAAACCAAAATGTGAAACTCAACCCCCATCACCACCTGGAACTAAGAATGAGTTATGCCAGGTTACTGCAACCCTAACTCCCTCTGGGAGATCTCAACTGGATAAACTCCATGGATTTCCCTAAGATAAAAAGCTGTTTACAAATCCTGCAATAAACAATACCTGGTGATAATGAAAGAATACATTCTTGATGATGAATGGAAGACAACTACCTTCAAGTCTTTAAGTAATTTACATTTAAATTAATCTTGAAGTAGTCTTAGAAATTTGTGAGAAGTTAATCTCACGAAGCAAAAAAAAAAAAAAAAAATTCCTGCAAGAAAAAAGGAGTTAATTTTGTACACAGAGAGCAAGATGAATATAAAAAATGATGATGAACATATATTGATCACCTACTATACACAAGACCTTGCCATGAGTGGCATATATGAAGGAATAGTAAGTGCTGTGTATAACTAGTTTGACAAGTGCAGGGGGAAATAATCATAGCACTGGGAATATTTAGTTGTGAAAATGTTCAAAGGCTATACAAGAGAAAATAGGCAACCATGTCTCAGTGGCCCAAGAAAATATGGGTTTGAGGGGATAACAAGTTTGTGCAAGGTTGTGTTTATAGAACCTGAAAGTGACAGGTCATTTAAGTAAGTCTTTCTCCCTCCAGAGCCAGAGTCCCTGCCTTTCTGTACCTGGATGTCACAGTCCTCTGTTATGCTGACGATTCCCACATGTGTAACTCTAGCCTCTTGTCTGAGCTTCAGACTCATGTCTCCCCTCCCAGTGGACATATCCACCTGGATGAAACCCACAGGTCAGGCCGGAGCACGAGTGTGAGCATGAGCATGCTCATGGCAAAGTTGAGCATACTTTCCCCCCCGTGAGCTGCTCTCCCTCCTGTAGCCTTTATCTCAATTCCTGGTACCATCAAGCTAGAAACCTGAGAGTCATCCTTAATACTTCCTTTTCCTTCTTCATTCCATATATTCAGTAAATCATAAAGATTGTTGTTAATTGTAACCGTTGATTAATTCTAAAAAATTATATTTAAAAATAGATGATTCTACTTAAAGTGTTCTTACTTTTTTTTTTGAGACAGAGTCTCGCTCTGTTTCTCCGGGCTAGAGTGCCATGGCGTCAGCCTGACTCACAGCAACCTCAAACTCCTGGGCTTAAGCGATCCTTCTGCCTCAGCCTCCTGAGTAGCTGGGACTACAGGCATGCGCCACCATGCCCGGCTAATTTTTTCTCTCTCTATATATTTTTTAGCTGTCCAAATCATTTCTTTCTATTTTTAGTAGAGATGGGGTCTCGCTCTTGCTCAGGCTGGTCTTGAACGCCCGACCTCGAGTGATCCTCCTGCCGTGGCCTCCCAGATTATTTTTTATTTTTAATTATTATAGATAAATAATAGTTGTAGATATTTATAGGGTACATGTGATATTCTGTTAAAAGCATACAATGTGTAATGATCAAAGCAGGGTAATTGGGGGATCCATCAATTCAAGTGTTTATCATTCTTTTGTGTAGGAACATTTCAATTCTACTCTTGTAGTTCCTTTGAGATACACATTAAATTATTAACTGTAGTTGCCCTGTTGTGCTATTAAACATTAGATCTCATTCCTTTTATCTAACTGTACTTTTGTACCCATTAACCAATTCCTCCTACTCCCCGCTCCCCACTACCCTTCCCTGCCTCTGGTAACCATCATTCTGCTTTCTATCTCCATGAGGTCAATTTTAGCTCCCACGTATAAGTGAGAACATGTGACTAAAATGTCTTATTTTAGATCGATATGTTTGTATATAATTATGAAGTTTTTTATAAGCTTAATTATGGTATTGGGTAATATTAAGTATGAAAGATGAATTTATCTCATGTATCATGTTATTTAATATGTGATATTCACTCTTTATTTTAAATTCATGTTAAGAGAAAAGCCTATTAAGAAATAAATTCAAAGATAACATTATGCTGTATTTGGTTTGGGGAAGCCATGTGCTAAAAGGTAGATTGGGATTTATTGTGTTATTCAAGTAAAAAGTTGATTTTATGATATTTGGAATTTTTACACTTAAAATATTTTTTTTTTTTTTTTTTTTTTTTGTTGAGACAGAGTCTCACTTTGTTGCCCAGGCTAGAGTGAGTGCCGTGGCGTCAGCTTAGCTCACAGCAACCTCAGACTCCTCGGCTTAAGCGATCCTACTGCCTCAGCCTCCCGAGTAGCTGGGACTACAGGCATGCGCCACTATGCCCGGCTAATTTTTTCTATATAGATTTTTAGTTGTCCATATAATGTCGTTCTATTTTTAGTAGAGACGGGGTCTCGCTCAGGCTGGTCTCGAACTCCTGACCTTGAGCAATCCACCCGCCTCGGCCTCCCAGAGTGCTAGGATTACAGGCGTGAGCCACCGCGCCCGGCCTACTTAAAATATTTTGAAAGTTTAAAATATCAATAATCTTAGTTTTATGTTTGAGTTTTCTGTAAAATTGAGGAATTAAGAAAGTGGTTTTATATTATCTTATTTCTCTGAGTATGAAAAGCCCATCTAGGTATTATTCTCCATTCTGTTATTCCTTTTCAAAAAATTGTTTTTGAGACAACGGAACCATAAAATGAGGTACTGGGAAAAAATTTTGAATAGATGAATGAAATTTACTGATCAGATAAAGGAAATCTTGAGGGGAATTTATAACGTTATTATTTCTGTGCTCCTCATTAAGTTATATTTTGACATCAGTGCACTGTACATTTCCTGTCTTTAGCCAATGGTCCATTAGAGGCATAAATAAAACAGCATATGAGCACAAATAAAGATAATTCTAAATTGTCTAATGATCTGAACCATTGTGCTGACAAATGATATTCAACTGAGTACTGGTGGTAAACTGGAGGAGAGGCGAGTCATATGCACACTCATCTGGTTAAAACTAGCTCTTGAGCACCTCATTTGGTATTTATTCAGAGCTCCAAACTGTTCCCTTTGTATAATTTAAACAATTATTTTATTTACTAATCCCAAAGTAAATAAATAAAACAAATATTTAAGTAAAAATAAAGTAAATCGATACCATTTTGACCTTTAACCAGATGCAGCCAACTGGGACCATTGGGGCCTCCCAGCTCTAACTAACATGCAGTGGCTACAGTCAGGAAAGTTAGGGCTGCCTCAGGCTGATTTGCTACATTAAGCCCTAAATAATCAAAGAGAGGGCAGAGAAAGAGGGCACTGGCAAAGTTCTTAGTGAAAGCAAGAACTTTCAAAAAAAAAAAAAAAAAAAATCCAGAAGTAGTTAAGAACACATTGTCATAGATCAGAAGTATGTTGTATTATTATTATGTTTTCAAAAAAATCAATTCCAATCATTTTTTTTCTACACCTTCTTTAACTGGAAAAAAAAATTAATGATCGTTGGGGAAAATATCAAAGAAATTTCCAAAGAAAAAACAAAATCAACCATAAACCTATCCAAAGATAACCACATTTAAGATTCTAGTTTAGGTCCTCTAGTGTTTTATTTAAGTGAATAGATCAGTGGACACACACACACACACACACACACTCCACACTTGTGGAGGAGTGGCTTAGGGTGACTGTTACAAGCCTGCAGGGCCAGACTTCCTGAATCCTGCTCTGTGTCCTGGTTCTGCCACTTAAAGGGTGTATGACCATGCACAAGTTACTTGACCTCTCTGTCCTTTAATGTCCACATCTTTAAAGTTGTGATAACACTATTTCTGTCAGAGAATTTTAGGAGAATTAAATGGGCCTACAAAGCTCCTAGAATAGTGCTTGGAATATAGACAGCAGTATATAATGTTTATATTTTTATTATCTCCAATCATACATAGTTTTACAAAAGATGATGTCACATTGTATTTGATATATATTATATTAGAGCTTGTGTCTTTCCAATCTAGTGCTAGTCCTTTAGAAAAATCTGTTTGTTCATGCTTTTCTTATATGTTGGAGTCTTTGAGGGTGTCCAGTAAATACCAGCTTTCTCCTCCAATCCTAAATGTAAATCTTTTGAAAAACAAGACAGACAAGTGTGGCACATGGAGTCCAAAATACTATTTTTAGCACCAAGTATGTTAATATGAGGGAATGTGTTTTAATTAAAGAATCCATTGGCAAGCACATTTCCTAATACTAAACTTCCAAATAGACAGACTTCCCCCATGATCACTGATCATGTCAGCCCTCCCCACGTGCGTAAGTGGGATATGCACAGAAGAGAGGTGTGCTGTGCTAATGGAGCTCCATCGAAATAGAAGAGAATAGTAAGAATGAGGAATAATACCAATATAATCCTTTTCTCATTTTTATGTACCCTTTTTTAAAAAAAATGTTTTAATGTGCCATTTTTAATCTGGCTGTTGAAGCATTCTAACAAAGCACTTAATGATAACCAAGAATACGTACGTATCATCAACTCAGTCTCTTTGGACATTTCTGCCCCCACCCCCACCAAAACCTTAATAAGCAAACAGGGTATACGTTGCTGTATGAAGATTTGGTGACTATGATTGTGTTTACATGATGCAAAAGTGATTAGTTAATGTATTCAGGTCAATTAAAAATTAATTGATTTGATGATAAAATCATCTTCTTTGGCACCACAGAGAGATTGCAGTGTCCACATTCGTAAAGCGGGGAGCTGAACACTATACAAGTAGTTAAATTTCCTGAATCTTTTATTACTGAGAATACAAAGAGCATTGAGGACTAAAAGTTTATTATCCAATAATATAAAAAGCTACCCTTCATTGAATGTTGACTGTGTGCAAGTTTTATATTACACATTTAACATCTCCTATCTACTTCTGGAATGATCATGGTTGTGTTGATCATTTGTTTATCTGGCCTCACATCCATTCATTCCTATTTCACTATCTGGACCTTGAAAAAGATAGATACTGTCTCTATTTTGTAGATAGATTAAGTGACTTGTACAAATGCACAAAGCTAGTTTAAAAACAGGCTTTCAAACCAGTTGTACCTAATTTAAAAGCCCAAGTATATCAATTACTATGCTGCATCCAAATGGTAGTTCAAATGAATATCCAAATGAGTAGTTTTCATTAATCACCCTTATTTAGCTCAATTTGGTTGCATTATGGCATTAACTTGCTATTATCAAGATTTAATTAACTATCTCTCCCAATAGCTTATAACACCTCTTGAGAGCAAACACGTATATTATTCATGTTTGTATTCCTAGTACCTACATGTGTGCTTGGAATGTGGTAGAGCCTTAATAAGTATTTGTAGAATGAATGAATAATATTCATTTGTAAAATGAATAATAATCACTGTTATCAACTGAGTGACTATTTTATTTTAACAACCATGCTAGGGGTCTTATGTACATTTTATAACTCAATCTTCATAACAATCTTGCGAGATAGCCATAAATATTTCAAAATCATGGGTGAGGAAAAATAGGCTCAAACAGTTTAAACAACTCACAACTAATTTGGGATTAAACCCAGGCTAATTGGTTTCCAAGGTCTGACATTTCAATTATATATAGCTGCTTATCTACATCAATAAATGTGAATTTAAAAAACACACAAATAAATGGATTGGGGAAAAAATCTAAGCATTTTATTGAATTTTCAATTATTTTTGGAGCTTTACAAACAGACAAAGTCTTGTCTTTATGAGAAAAAGGAGCAGTATTTATTTGCCATAAATTGAATGATGGTACATATTTTTATATCTAAAATTATGTCTATGCAGACAAATGGAAGAGAAGAATTGGGATAATAATCTGAAGAAATTAAATAGTTTATATTACTGTCAAAGAAAAATCAGAGCTGGACAGAAAAGTGGTAAAAGATTTTATTCAAAAACAACTGCAATGAGAGAATAGAGACCTCAGTATAGAATGGGGCCCAATTCCAAATACAGAATGGACAAGGAGCAAGGTGGGGGTCGGTGGATGGGAAATTGCTAAGAGAAAAAGTAAGGAGGGATTCTGGATAAACCAACTTGACAAGATTTTTGTTGAAGACAGGCTAGGGTGATCAGATTTCACCTGGGGGATGATCAGGGATGGGAATTTTATCAAATATCTAGATCAGATATCAAGGGCGAGGAATTCTCTCTAAACTGACTTAGCAAGATTCTTGCTGCAACTAGGCAGTACAGGGTTAGACACCAGTTCGAGGAGTAGCGGGATTAGAGGAACCTGACTAGGCTTAGGTTAAGGAGGGCATCTTGTGATCACCAGTGTGGAAAGCATTGATTACTCTCATGATTATTTAATTATTTTCTAGAATTATTTGGTTGACAATATTCACAACCTGTTCCCCCAAAGATAGAACTGAAATTTCAGCTTTGTGTTTCTGTTTCTTGGTCTATTGTCTAGAGTTAGTACATTATCCAAAGTAACAGGGTAGGTATTTTTACTGGTGGATGGCTGATGAAGATTTTTGCTTGTGTTTCTGTGAGTTCCAGTCTTTGCTTTGCGTGGAAAAATCATAGGCATGAATAATATTCTTTGTTTCAGTTAAGTTTCTCCTCTAATTTTCCCTAGAGTAATGCAATCCTGGTACCTTCCTCTCAATGTACAGAGTAAAATAATACCTGCATTTTTAAGGCTGATTTGCAGAATCCATTATTTTATTCTTTGATTTCTGATAAAAATGAATGAATGGAAGTAAAATAATTTGGTAGGCATCATACAAAAAAGTCATTGTTGATTCTACATGTGCTTCATTGGCACGTACTTGCTTGGTTTGGTATTGGTTGACGTTGTTTCAGCTGAATACTGCCAAAGAGGCTGTTTAGGCTGTTTTCTCACAGGGCTAGGAGCCATTTGAAGATCCTGAAAATAAGTGATTTTCATAAGATTTTTGTGTGACTCTCTTTTTTCCCTGGGAAAGGATTGTCTTCTAAGTCTTCTTCATGTATGGACTACTGGCTTTGCCATGATAAAGTAAGGCCTTTATTTTATTAATTGAATGGTAGAGAATAATGTAAATTAAATGCATGCATTTTTCCTAGGTGATTTCTACTAATCACAGATGATGTCAATTTGCTTAACACAGGGACAAGAGGGCAAATGAGGCTGTTTGTTGTTCTCTTGTGATAGAGACATATTATTAAGGGCTGGCAGCCAACAGGTCTCAAAAACTTCAGAGTATTGCTGTTCAATTGGTGTAGAGTTTCGTCATGCAAGATGAAAAAGTTGTAGATACCTGCTGTCCAACAATGTGTATATAGTTGACAATTCTGCACTGTGCACTTAAAAATTTCTTAAGAGGGTATATTTCCTACTAATTTTTTAAAAATCACAAACAACAAAACAAAACAACCCAGAGCTGTGACCAGTAGGCATGAAAGAAACTGAACCACATTTGTGTGAGAAAGCATACTAAAAAGCATTACTTGTCTCCATTTGAATGCTGGAAGGATTTAGAGAAATAAAATGATTTTCCACTTAATAAAACTTCAACAAGTTGTTTTCATTAGCAGCAGTGACTGATAGGAATTTGTCAGTGACACTTTGTGGTCCTGGGAGCAAAAGTCACTGTGTAAACAAGACTGTGCTAACAAAAGAGAACTGTTCACATGGCTGGCACTTGGACAGCCTTGAGAATATGAAGAAACAACACATGCAGTTCTCTGAGTTGAGGCCAAAATGGCCAACAATGACTGTAACATTAACTATTGGATCTCATGAATTTTGTCAAATAAATGGGATAGATTTTGTTAGTTCAATTATTTTTTTCCACCATGAAAATGTTTGAAATATATCTGAAAACAAAATGTTTCACTGCATAGATTAACAAATTAGAGAAAGCTTAGGGTTAATTTAATCACATTTGGTTCTTTCCAAGTGTTTACCTTTAAATACTACCTCTTACTCCAATCAAGACAATTGTTTATAAAACTTCTCTCAAATAGTAAAAACATTTGAAATAAGTCTTTAAGACATGGTGATAAAATCTTCTTAAGATAGTCACTTTGTGTCATAATTCATGGAAGAAATTACATAGAATTCCTCTATGTGGTAATTTTCTGTGTCACTTACTCCAGCCTCTATGCCCTTTGGCTACATATGAAAAATACACATGTAGATTACAGAGGGAGGAGATGGAGAAAGATGGCCAAACAGAACCTTCCAGTGATCATTCCCTTCCAGGAAAACCAAATTGAACAACTATCTACACAAGGAATTATGTTCATAAGAACCAAAAACTTTGTGCAGTCCCAGCTGCAGTAGCCACAAGGGAGTGCTCACATTACCCCTTCCACAACTCCAGGCAGCCCAGCACCAGAAGTGACATTCCTTCTCTTTGAGGGTACATGAGGGAAGAGAGTGAGAGACTTTGTATGGTAATCCAGGGAATTCTTCTGTACCTTACTCAAGTCCACCAAGTTGGTACCACCAGGAGTCTGCAAGAGTCATGGCATTACTGTGCCTGGGGCATCCTCTAGTACTGATATGGCTGCTGGGACCAAAGACTTAGGTAAAAATACTCAATTCCCTTTGAATACCTGGAAAGCCTTCTCAAGGAGGATAGATACAGAGAAGCACAGACTAAGAAGATTAGAAAAAATACCTAACCCTTGAATGCCCAGACATCTATGAACTTCCACAGGCATCATGAACATCCAGGAAAACATGGCCTCACCAAACGAACTTAATAAGGCACCAGTGACCAATCCTGAAGTGATGGAGATATGTGACCTTTGAGGCAGAGAATTCAAAATAGCTGTTCTGAAGAAGCTCAATGAACTTCAGGACAACACAAAGAAGAAAGTCAGGATCCTATCAAAGAAATTTAACAAAGTGATTGAAATAATAAAAAAAAACAAAAATTCTGAAGCTGAAAAGTTCAGTTGACAAGCTGAAAATGTATCAGAGTCTCTCAATAGTAGAATTGATCAAGCAGAAAAAAGAATTAATGCGCTTGAAGACAGGCTATATGAAAATACAGAGCCAGAAGAGAAAAAGGAAAAAAATAATAAAAAAGAATGAAACATGCCTACAAGATCTAGGAAATAGCTGAAATAGGGCAAGTCTAAGAGTTATTGGCCTTGCAGAATAGGGAGAGAGAGAAAAAGAGAGATTGGGGTAGAAAGTTTATTCAAAGAAATTATAACAGAGAACTTTCCAAACCTAGAGAAAGATATCACTATTCAGGTATGAGAAGGTCATAGAACACCAAGCAGATTTAACTCAAATAAGACTATACTCAAGGAATTTAATAATCAACTCCCAAAGGTCACAGATAAAGAAAATGCCCTAAGAGCAGCAAGTTAAAAAAAATATATATAAACACACATATATATAACATGCAAAGGAACTCCAATATGCGTGGCACAAGACTTCTCAGTGGAAACCTTACAGGCCAGTAGAGAGTGACATGACATACTTAAAGTACTGAAGGAAAAAACTTTAATCCTAGAATTTTATATCCTGCAAAAATATCCTTTAAACATGGAGAAGAAATAAAGATTTTCTCAGACAAACAAAAGTTGAGGGATTTCATCAATTTCAGATGTGCCCTACAAGAAATAATAAAAACGTTATTCAATCTGAAAGAAAAGGATGTCAATGAACAATAAGAAATCATCTGAAGATATAAAACTCACTGATAACAGTAAGTACAAAACAAATATGGAAACTCTATAACTGTGGTATAAACCACTCATATCTTGAGTAGGAAGACTAAAAGACAAGCCTGTCAAAAATAGTAACTACAACAACTTTGTAAGAGATAGATAGTATGAAAAGATATAAATGGAAATTACAAAAGGTCAAAAAGTGGTGGAGATAGCGTTAAAGTGTAGAGTTTATTTTTTTAGCTTTCTCTCTGCTTGTTTGTCTAGCAGAGTTAAATTGCCATCAGTTTAAAATAATTAGTTATAAGATTTTTTGCAAGTGTCATAGTAATATCAAATTAAATTCCTACAACAGATACACAAAAAAATAAAAATCAAGGAATTAAAACACACTACCAGAGAAAGTCACTTTTACACAAAGGAATACAGGAAGGAAGGAAGGACGGACTACAAAACAACCAGAAATCCAATAACAACATGACAGTAGTAAGTCCTTATCTATCAATAATAATATTGAATGTAAATGGACTAAACTTTCCAATCAAAAGACATAGAGTGGCCAAATGGATAAAAAAAGCTAGACCTAACTATATGCTGCCTACAAGAGTCTCACTTCACTTATAAAGACACACAGGCTAAAAATAAAAAGATGGAAAAAGATATTCCATGCAAATGGACACCAAAAACAACCAGGAGTAGCTATATTTGTATCAGATAAAATAAATTTTAGGACCAAAACTCTAAAAAGAGAAGGTCATTATATAATGATAAAGGGGTCAATTCAGCAAGAGGCTATAAAAATTGTTAATAATATATATGCACCCAACACTGGAACATCCAGATATATAAACATTATTAGAGCTAAAAAGATAGCTAGACCTCAATACAGTAATAGTTATGGTAATATTTTCAACATTGGACAGATCATGCAGACAGAAAATTAACAAAGAAACATCAGGGCCGGGCGCGGTGGCTCACGCCTGTAATCCTAGCACTCTGGGAGGCCGAGGTGGGCGGATGGTTTGAGCTCAGGAGTTCGAGACCAGCCTGAGCAAGAGCGAGACCCCATCTCTACTAAAAATAGAAAGAAATTATATGGACAGCTAAAAATATATATAGAAAAAAAAAATTAGCCGGGCATGGTGGCGCATGCCTGTAGTCCCAGCTACTCGGGAGGCTGAGACAGGAGGATCCCTTGAGCTCAGGAGTTTGAGGTTGCTGTGAGCTAGGTTGACGCCACGGCACTCACTCTAGCCTGGGCAACAGAGTGAGACTCTGTCTCAAAAAAAAAAAAAAAAAAAAAAAAAAAAAGAAACATCAGACTTACTCTGCACTATAGTCCAAATGGATCTAATAGATATTTACAGAATAGTTCATCCATTAGCTACAGAATATACATTCTTCTTCTCAGAACATGGATCATTCTCAAGGATAGACCATGTGTTAGACCACAAGTCAAGTCTTAACATAGTCAAAAAACTTGAAATACTGTCAAGTACTTTCTCTGACCACAATGAAATAAAACTAGAAATCATTAACAAGAGGAACATTGAAAACTATGCAAACACATGGAAATTAAACAATATGCCCCTGATTGGCCAGTGAGTCAATGAAAAGATTAAGAAAGTAGTTAAAAATTTCTTAAAACAAATGAAAATGAAGAGACAACATACCAAAACCTGTGGGACACAGTAAAAGCAGCACTATGAGGAAAATCTATAGCAATAAGTGCCTGTATCAAAAAGCAGAAAAACGTCAAATAAACAACCTAATAATACATCTTAAAGAAAAACAAGGAAAATGAGAGGAAACCAAACCCAAAGTTAGTAGAAGAAAATAAATAATAACAATAACAGCAGAAATAAATGAAATTAAAACAAAAAAATACAAAAGATCAATGAAATCAATGAAATGAAAAGTTGGTTTTTTGAAAGGTTAAACAAAATTGACAAACCTTTAGCCAGACTAAGGGAAAAAAGAGAAAAGACCAAAATAAATAAAATCAGTGATGACAAGGAAGACATTACAACTGATACTGCACAAATTCAAAGGATGATTAGAAACTACTAAAAGCAACTATATGCCAAATTGAAAAACTTTAGAAAAAAGAGATAAATTCCTACACACTTAGAGTGTACCAAGATTGAACCAGGAAGAAATCCAAAATCTGAATAGACCAATAAGAAGCAATGAGATAGAAGTAGTAATAAAAAATGTCCCATCAAAGAAAAGCCTAGGATCCGATAGCTTCACTGCTGAATTCTACCAAACATTTAAAGAACTAATACCAATCCTACTCAGATGACTCCAAAAAAACTGAGGAGGGAATGCTCCAAAACTTACTTTATGAGACAAGTATTACCCTGATACCAAAACCAGACAAAGACACAACAAAAAAGGAAAACTACAGGCCAGTATCTCTGATAAACATAGATACAAAAATCCTCAACAAAATATTAGCAAACTGAACTTAACAACACATTAAAAAATTATACATTTTGATCAAGTGGATTCATCCCAAGAATGCCTGAGTGTTTCCTATATAAATCAATCAATGTGATATATCATATCAACAGAACAAAAGACAAAAACCATATGATCATTTCAACTGATGCTGAAAATGCATTTGATAAAATTCAACATCCATTCATGATCAAAACTCTCAAAACACCGGATATAGAAGGAACATACCTCAACACAATAAAAGCCATATATGACAGACACACAGCTACTATAATCCTGAATGGGGAAAAACTGAAATCCTTTCCTTTAAGATCTTCAGCAAGACAAGGATACCCACTTAAACCATTGTTAGTCAACACAGTACTGGAAATTCTAGCTAGAAATTTGGACAAGAGAAAGAAATAAAGAACATCCAAATGGGAAAGGAAGAAGTCAAATTATCCTTGTTTGCAGACTATATGATCTTATATTTAGATAAACCTAAAGACTACACCAAAAAACTATTAGAACTGATAAATTCAGTAAACTTTCAGGATACAAAATCAATACACAAAAATCAGCAGCATTTCTATATGTCAACAGTGAATAATCTGTAAAAGAAACCAAAGAAGTAATCCCATTTATAATGCCTATAAATAAAATGAAATTCCTAGGTATAAACTTAATCAAAAATTGAAAGATCTCTACAATAAAAATTATAAAACATTAATGAAAGAAATTGAAGATGATATAACTAAATGGAAAGATATTCCACACTCATAGATTGAAAGAATCAATATTGTTAAATTGTCCATACTACTCAAAGCAATCTACAGATTCAATGCAATCCCCATCAAAATACCAATGACATTCTTCACAGAATTAGAAAAAAAATCATCCTAAAATTTATATGGAACCACAAAAGACCCAGAATAGCCAAAACCATCCTGAGCAAAAAGAACAAAACTGGAGGAATCACATTACCTGATTTCAAATTATACTAAAAAGCTGTAGTAACCAAAACAGCATGATACTGGCATAAAAACAGACACATGGACCAATGGAACAGAATAGAGAATCCAGAAATAAATTCACACATTTATAATGAACTCATTGTTGATAAATGTGCCCAGAACATACACTGGGGAAAGGACAGTCTCTTCAATAAATGGTGATAGGAATACTGGATATCCATTCATTCTTCTGCATCTGGATATTGATATGCAGAAAAATGAAACTTGACCCCTATCTCTCACCATATACAACAATCAAATCAAAATTAATTAAAGACTTAAATATAAAACCTGAAACTATGGAACTACTAAAAGAAAACTTTGGGGAAACACTCCAGGATGTTGACTTAGGCAATGACCTCTTGAGTAATACCTCAAAAGCAAAGCAAAAATGAACAAATAGGGTCATATCAAGCTAAAACCCTTCTGCACAGCAAAGAAAACAATCAACAAAATGAATACACAACCCACAGAATGGGAGAAAATATTTGTAAACTACCCATCTGACAAAGGATTAAAAACTAGAATATATAAGGAGCTCTAACAACTTAATAAGAAAAAATCAAATAATCTGATTTAAAAATGGGCAAAGGATCTGAATAGACATTTCTCACAAGAAGAACACAAATGGTCAATGGGTATATGAAAAACTGCTCAACATCATTATCATTAATCATCAGAGAAATTCAAATCAAAATAACAATGACATGTCATCTCACCCTGGTTAAAATGGCTTTTATCCAAAGACAGGCAAAAACTGGCAAGGACTCAAAAAAGTGGAACCCTTGTATACTGTTGGTGGGAATGTAAGTTAGTGCAATTACCATGGAGAATGGTATGGAGGTTCCTCAAAAAACTAACAATAGAACTACTATATGACTCAGCAAGCTCACTGCTAGTTATTTATTCAAAAGAAAGGAAATAAAAACGATATCTGCACTCCCATGTTTACTGAAGCACTATTCACAATAGCCAAGATTTGGAATCAACCTCAGTGCCCATCAATGGATGAATGGATAAAAAAATGTGGTACACCTTTGCCCTTCTCTACATGAATGTATTAATAAAATGTGGTATGTGTATACCATGGAGTACTACTCCGCCATAAAAAATGATGAACTACCTATTGCATTATCTTGGATGGAGCTAGGGCTCATTCTTCTAAGTATCACAAGAATGGAAAAACAAACACCACATGTACTCACCATTAAATGGGCACTAACTGATCAACACTAATGTGCACATGTGGAAAGTAACATTCATAGGGTGTTGGGCAAGTGGCAGGGGTGGGGGGTGAAGGAGGGGCTGGGAAAATCCACAGCTAGTGGATACAGTACCTGCTGTCTGGGATGGGCATGCTTGTTGGGCAGTGCAAAGGCAATTTATGTAACTAAAGCATTTGGACCCCCATAGTACTCTGAAATTTTTAAAAAAATAAAAAGCAACATCTTAGAAAGAAAAAAAAAAAAAGAAGAAGAAGAAAATGTGGTACATACATACAATGGAATATTATGCAGCCATACGTAAGAATGAAATCCTGCCATTTGTAACAACAACTGGAGAACATTTTGTTAAGTAAAATAAACCAAGAACAGAAACACAAGTGTTTTTTTTTTTTTTTTTTTTTTTTTGAGACAGAGCCTCACTCTGTTGCCTGGGCTAGAGTGCCATGGCGTCAGCATAGCTCACAGCAACCTCAAAATCCTGGGCTCAAGCGATCCTACTGCCTCAGCCTCCCAAGTAGCTGGGACTACAGGCATGTGCCACCATGCCCGGCTAATTTTTTCTATATATTTTTAGTTGTCCAAATAATTGCTTTCTATTTTTTTAGTAGAGACGGGGGTCTCACTCTTGCTCAGGCTGGTCTCGAACTCCTGAGCTCAAACAATCCACCTGCCTCGGCCTCCCAGAGTGCTAGGATTACAGGCATGAGCCACTGTGCCCGGCCTAGAAAGACAAGTTTTGTGTGTTTTCACTGGCAAGGGTGGTGGGGGAGGATGGTTAATGGGTGCAAAAATAAGATAGATAGAATGAACAATATTTGATAACACAACAATGTGACTACAATCAACCATGTTATTGTATACTTTAAAATAACTAAAAGAGTAGAATTGGAATGTTCCTAACACAAAAAAAGGATTAATGCTTGAGATGATGTATACCTCAATTACCATGATTTAATTATTACACATTGCATGCCTGTATCAAAACATCATATTTACCCCATAAATATATATAACTATTATGTACCCATAATAATTAAAACTAAAAAACGAAAAATAAAAAATAAGCAAAGGAAGTGCAAAAGAATTAGACATTTTAATCAATTAGTCATGATTCTAGCTGCTAAAGTGAGTGGAGGCAATTTTGACATGGAAGAGGGATTTTTCTCTTTTATTGTTTGATGGGGTGACTACGTTGGGCTAAGATAATGACAAGGGGAGAGAGAATGAAAAAAAGACAGGTGAGAGAAAGTGAGATCTAAAGGCATGAAAAGAAAGAAAGAAAGAAGGGAAGTTGTAAAGTTTATGATTAAATCAAATTTGATATATGATTTAACTATATTGGTTTCCACTCATTTGAAATATTATCCCATTCTATCAGTTTTTCCATAACCAGTGTTATGTTCTCGCACTATAGTTAAGGTGAATTGGAATTTTATGTGGGAGAGTTCAGAATGGGCTCATGTGAATGGCCATTTAGAATTGCCAAATGTGTCTCTATAACTTTCAACCATAACCTATGAATTTTTTTCACCACTTATATAACAAACAAGTGGTAGTTCATCATATACTGCCTGGTTCTATTCCAATTTTTTTAAAAGTTTTATCTTTCCCAATGCAAGTTTAATTTTCTTGGGATTTTAGTTCAAGTACTTTCCACAGAGACATACTTCTCTAGCTAGTTTACATTCTCCATAGGACAGCTCACCTGTCTTTTTTTTTTTTTTTTTTTTTGAGACAGAGTCTCACTCTGTTGCCCTGAGTAGAGTGCCGTGGCGTCAGCCTAGCTCACAGCAACCTCAAACTCCTTGACTCCTTGGGCTCAAGCAATCCTACTGCCTCAGTCTCCAGAGTAGCTGGGACTACAGGCATGCACCACCATGCCTGGCTAATTTTTTTTTCTATATATTTTAAGTTGTCCAGCTAATTTCTTTGTATTTTTTTTAGTAGAGACAGGATCTTGCTCTTGCTTAGGCTGGTCTCGAACTCCTGAGCGCAAACAATCCATCTGCTTGGCCTCGCAGAGTGCTAGGATTACAGACGTGAGCCACGGTGCCTTGCCAGCTCACCTGTCTTGTTCGCTATTGAATTCTAATGCTTAGCATAATGACTGGCACATGGTAGACTTTCAATAAATATTAATTATTTGTTGTATCTGTAAGAGAATGAGTAAGAAGAACTAAACTCATACATAATTGTGCAATGGTTACTCCTCTGGTGTGTGTATTCGGGATTCAGCAAATTTGCAGAGGTCAAGCAGTTAGGTTTTTAAAAATTAGTGCCATTCAGGATCACTTGCTAAATAAATGTTATTTATGGAATTTTAATTAATGCTGAGATGCTGTTAAGATATTCTGGAAACTAGAATAAATATTGTTAAAGTGAAATACTTTGATATTAACACAAAATATTGTCCTAGTTTCAAGATACAAAATAAATAAGGAATTTGACAAGGAGTTAGTAGAACTTAATAGCGTTTAAACCAACTTTTTGTTTTGCATATAAAAATGTGTTCCTATATATTTGATATACATATAGATCCACAGATATCTATACCTATTACATATATCTATATGTAGATCTCCATTTATATGTTTGATCTTTTCTTAAACCTCAGATTTTAACTTATAATTGTAGGATTCTTTTCCAGATCATAGAATTGTTTGTTATTTTTACTTAGGCTATTTCCATGATTAAAATTCCATGTCTCTCCAGGTTTCCATGAATCAACAGTGCCCCAGAAAGTGTTTCCCTTCCTGAGACTCCAGGGAAGTCTTGGAATGCCAAGAACTTGAAGAGGGAGCCTGGCCAAATAGAGATTTTTGAACCTTGGTAGGCTTGCTGAAGCAGTTTTTTAGCACAAACACAAATCAAAGTCTTATGTTCTTAAAAGCAGCAATTTTCGTGTAAGTCCAACGAGCTCACTTTGGTTCTATTTGTTTTGGCTAAAGAAATGAAAAGCTTTGTTTAACAAAGTAATCATTATTTTGCAAGGGGATCTTAACAAATTTCTCCAGTACCTTTAATCTCACTAAAGAGTAGCTACAATTACTGACGTAACTTTTTCAATAGAAAATGACCAAATCTTCTCTAACGCCATTATTTTCTCGATCTGAACCAAAAGCTTCCTAGGTATTTTTGTAATACAATAGATTTCCGTTATGTTATTCACAATAGATACTTTCTCCAAAAGAATAATGATTTGTGATTTTGTCAGTAATTTAACAGATTTTTGTTTTCTTCAAAGGGTAGAACTAAGTCACGTCAAGATTTAAACATAAATACCTTGAAATATTCAGAGAAGCAACATGGGAGAAACTGAGAAAAGGATTGAAACCCATAGAATAAGATGTCTTTCCAAGTTGAAGGTATGGAATTTTTGTGTGGATATTTGTGTGTGTACAGTATTTAAAAAAACTGAGATAGTCCTTGTAAAATTGCTCATATCTGTATGGAGTAATCTATTATTAATGTTATACTACTTGATCTATTGATAATTTATTGCTTTAAAAAAGTGTTTTTATAATTGAGGGTGTGTCTAAATATGATTATTGATTCAGGTAATTTAATATAATCAGAAATGGCTTTGACGGATTTAAATGGAAGATAAGATCTTAAAAAATGTTCAAGCATACTTTATGCTGTGGCAGAATTTATTTTCCTGGATCAAAGGCCAATTTAATGCTCATCCTTCTGGGGCTTCTAACCCAGAGACATATGCAAGTCACTTTTGGAAAACAGCTCTTTGGACAGAAATGCTTTGCTGATTTGTATGCAAAGCTTACTTCCCAATGTCCTAGTAAAGCAAATATATTCTTCAAGCTTTGGCAGCATAACAATCATTCTCTACAAGAAAAATGCTCATTTTTTCAGCTGCTCTAGTGGTTTTGAGTTTTTCAGAGAAAATTCTTTTTTCATTGCTTCCAAGTCATTTTACATTCAAACAAAATTTGAATCTATTTTAAACCAGTGGATCTGGGTATTTGCCTTGATTCTACAGCTAGTACCTGCAAGTGGTTTCCAAACTAAGACACTGTCACCCATTTTCCCCCTATCAAAAGCTTATTTCTTCCTCGTATATGTGTAAGGGAAATCTATACCCGTACACAAAAGTGAAGAATTATGATATAGATCTAGAAAACTACTTTTGCCTGAAATGCCACATTAATTATGAAATTTTTTTCTCATAAATTGTCCCTTAATTCTAATGCCCTTCTTTTGCAATTGAGTGGATAAAAATAAAGATCTAGGCTCAGGCTTTCTGGGTTCCTATCTGAGTTCAGCCATTTACTTGCTGTGTGACACTGGATAAGTTGGTTATCCTCTTTGGGTTTCAGTGTTCTCATTTGAAAAAGGTAATAATAATATTCCCACCTTAACAGGATTTTTTTATGCTTGAAACAATGATTGAAATATTATATACATTCAATAAATATTAGCTATTATTGTTAAAGCATTTGTGGAGAAAAATCAAATTAGGTGTTATTTATTAACAACAGATCTTTAATTTTTGACTACTTTGGGGTTTAGCAAGATTAGACATTGATATGGACATTTTGACAAAATATTGCAAACACAAGTTTATCAGTTAAAAGTGAGAGGCAATGGCTTAATAATTAGTTAGGTTTTTCTGCTTCTCTGAACTTAGAAATATGCTCATTAAACAAAACTCTTTAGTAAGCATCAAAAGACTGTCCTCAACAAATTTGTTAAATTTATTTTTAAAAGCTAGTAGGACTAGCTTTATAAATATAGAGGTTATTTAGCACTAGACATGAGTCAGAAGTCAGAAGCCAGTAGCCACTGGCTTGTTTCACTGTGTAAATAGAACCAAAGAATTTAGGCAACCTATTTAGCTGTTTTAGGAAAAAGTACTGGGGTACCTATCCATCTTTTCTTAAAATGTTAAATAGAATAACTTATTTTACTAACTCTGATTTGTACTTGACTTAGTAGAGCTTCCTTGCTCTACTAAATCTTGCTTTTAAATAAAAAACTGTAATTATGAAAACATGTAAAAATTGCTTACTTTCAATAATATCCTCTGTAAAGGTTTATGGGGAGGCCGGGCACGGTGACTCATGCGTGTAATCCTAGCACTCTGGGAGGCCAAGGCGGGAGGATTGCTCAAGGTCAGGAGTTCGAGACCAGCCTGAGCAAGAGTGAGACCCCGTCTCTGCTAAAAATAGAAAGAAATTATATGGACAACTAAAAATATATAGAAAAAAATTAGCCGGGCATGGTGGCGCATGCCTGTAACCCCAGCTACTCGGGAGGCTGAGGCAGGAGGATTGCTTGAGCCCAGGAGTTTGAGGTTGCTGTGAGCTAGGCTGACACCATGGCACTCTAGCCAGGGCAAAAGAGCAAGACTCTGTCTCCAGAAAAAAAAAAAAAAAAGGTTTATAGGGGAAAGAGAGACAGAATTTCCACAAGTGGTAGTTAACATAAAAGATAAATATCTAGAGATATAGCTATACTATCTTGTAGCCATATTATAGTTTTGACTCATTTTAAGCTTACTGTTCAAATTTCCAGGTCCTTTTCACATAAATATCTATTCAGATTTTGCCAAACTATTAATGATTGATACAGATAACTTTTGGCTTATATGTATCATGGTCTGAATGTTTGTGTCCCCCTCAAATTCATACGGTAAAATCCTAACCCCTAAGGTGATGGTACTGGGCAGTGGGGCCTTTAGGAGGTGATTAGATCATAGGGTGGAGCCCTCATGGATGGTATCAGAGTCCTTATAAAAGACGACTGAGAGAGATTCCTTGTCTCTTCTACCACATGAGGATATAATGAAAAGATGGCTGTCCATGAATCATTAACTGGGCCCTCACCAGACATCAAATTTGCCAGTGCCTTGATGTTGGACTTTGCAGTCTCCAGAACTGTGAGAAATAATAAGATACAAGTTACACTACTCTGGTGATGGCACACTAAAAGCCCTGACCTTAGCCTTATACAATTCATCCATGTAACAAAAACACTTGTATCCCCTTAATATTTTGAAAAAATATTTCTGTTCTTATAGGCCACCTGGCTTATGGTATTTTGTTATAGCAGCATGAATGGACCAAGGCAGTGTATTTAATCCTATTCTATTTCATCTTACTTTCAGCTTTGACTTAGTCAAGATGTTTTTGATACTTACTCTGTTATTAACTCAATAAACTTATATCGGTTACCTACTATGCATTAGGCACTTACAAGGCACCAAAGACACAAAGGACAATAATATATGGCTGCTAGTTCTGAATTGCTCACAATGTACAGAGGGAGGAACTTATAAATATCCAAACACATAAATAAAGTGTTCTGTGATAGGGCCAGGAATAGAGGTCGGGACAGAGTATGGTGGGAAGATAAAGAGTGAATGGTCAAGGCTCTCTGGGGAGCAGAGAGACAAGGAAGGCTTCACAATAGAGGTTAATGAATGAACTGAGTATTGGAAAATTGATTATATATTTACCAGATGCACAAGGGAAATAAAGGTTACAAGTAAAGGAACTTCTTGTTAAAGGCACTGAACTGTAAAACCTTAAAACTGTAAAATGAATTCAAGGAAGTATGAGTAGAACATTATATCTAAGGGCAAGCAACAGATGATGTTAAGATATAGATTAGACTTTTTTTTACCATCTAAAAACAGCAAGAACTTTTGCTAGGAATTACTGAAAAGTTTTAAGAAATGGAATCACATGCTAACTCTGTATTTTATTAATTCATTTGATGAAAAATCAAGCTCCAAACTAGTGGTGGTGACATGTGGAAGAGAGATTGGTGGTGGGTAAGACTAGAGGAGACTAAAAAGGGTTGCAATTGTCTAAGCCAAACTGTGTATACACATGAGATATTTCAGCATATGGGTGGTAGTTAAAGCTATGGGCATAAGTGACACTTCCTACAGACACCATGCATAGAGAAAAAAGTAGAGAGTACAAGACAAAAGCCTGAAGGCGTTGGCCAAAGAAGAGAAGACTAAGTAGAAAGAGTCTAACAGGTAGGCAGAGATAAAGGTATGCGTGGGACGGGGGTAGGGAATTTCAGGAAGAAAAGAGAGAAGAATGGTATCAAATGACTCAGACTCATGAAGGAAGCTGATGACTGAGAAGTAGCTAGTGGATTTGGAAATCAGGAAGTTGTTTATGACCTTATATGGAGTAGCTTCAGTAAACCCCAGACTGTGGTTGACTGAAGGGTACATGGAAGGTTAAATAGTGTAGGCAATGAGTCTAGGCCATTCTTTCAAACAGCTTTATGGTAGTTAGAGCAGCTACCATCAGGGTTGAGGGAAGGAATTTTTTTCAAAAGACAGAAGTACCTTGAACATATTAATAAGCTAGTGCGGAGAGAAGCAGTACAGAGTGTGAGGCTGAAAGTAGAGAAGGAGCAATAATCAATGGATTGGGATTTCAGAAATAGGAAGAATGGATTCAAGAGCATGGATGGAGGAATTTTATTATGCAGGAAAAGGGACATCTATCATTCTAAAATTATAGGAAAATTAGAGGAGGCAGAGATGGAGGTAAATTTGCAGGTGAAGTTGCTGATATCATTCACTGGTCATGAAGAGCATGTCGATACCAAGAAACAGAAAAGATTTCGAATAATCTTAAAGGGAATGTGTGACGTAGAAAATAAATTGTGTGGTTAGCTCAAGACTGGGGGTGTAGAAGATGTGTGGATGAGGATTTTAGGGATTTGATTGTGCTGGCTAAAGAGTAGGTCAAATGGTCTCTCAGGATGCAAGTATCATCAGAAAATATCTTTAATAGGGCCAAGGAAAAGCACCAAGGCATACAGTTCTCCACCATTTAAGCCAACATAAATCTATAACTTGTTGAATTGAAGCAATAAGTAATCTAACTATACTATTACACAGTGTGTGATGTTTCTGTTTTCAAATTTCTTACTAAAAGCTAAGTGTTTTTTTCTGATTTAATAAACCTATCAGAATTTAACTTTTCACATTTTTAGTGAAAGCATATTAGCTTCTGGTCATCACAGTGGTTCTATCTGTTAAGTCATAACTGTTTATGGGTTGCATCAACCTCACTGCTTTCTGCATCTATATCAATACAAAGGACATGTAATTGATCAGCATATGGAACTTTGTAATATGCATATTAGCTTGGCCGCAAAAATAAACAATAACTTATGATCCATGCGAGCTGGTTCATCAAGGCTCAGGAAAGCTGCCCAGAGTGGAGTCTCATCTGCACATGATCACCGCTTTGCACCGCAGCTGAGAAACCCTGAAAACACTCTGCTCTGAGTTTATGTACTCTGGGAACCATTGGGATGACTGAGCTCAAGTGTTGCCGAGAATCCTATTCTGGGAAAAATGAGGATATAGCTCAGATTGTTCTGGACATTTTCTCCATTACTGAGAATACAACATCCTGTATTCTCAGTACATTCTGCCCAAGAATTGCAAGCAAGAAGGGTGAAGAGCTGGGTTGACCAAGGTCATCTGGGGACCTATTGTCCTGCAGAGAGACCTTAAGCAAATTTGTTACAGACACAATGTCTTTGTGTAATTCCGCATTCCTTCTTTTCACTAAAAACATATGTATGAATTCTTTTGTACTACAGATAGCATTGTAGTGCTGAAGACATATTTGGATCATCAGCTATGCCTTAGTTAGAGTGACAGTTTGTTTCTATGTATGTGCAAGGTATGCTTATTAAATAATGAGGCTACAATTACCTATAAAATTAGTCCCATTTTGAGTTTTCATGGTAGAAGACATTTTGTCACCAGATGGCAAATGTAAATTTAAAAATAAACTTTTCTATGTTTTCTTATATTTTCTTCCCTAGATGTTTCTGTTGGCAATAACATGTGCATTTGTATCCAAAACACTATCTGGATCTTATATGAATTCCATGCTCACACAAATAGAGAGACAATTCAACATCCCAACATCTCTAGTTGGATTTATTAATGGAAGCTTTGAGATTGGTAATAAATTATTGTTGCATTCCTCCTTTTGTATTTTGTTTTATATATGGAGTTTGTCTGAATTTTGTTCTCTTATTTGCTACTTTAGGTCATTTAATCTGAGTGCGTCACTTGTTTTTCTAAAACCGATTGAATAGCCTGGCTATGCTTGGAATGTGCTTAGAAATAATTCATTTAAATTTTGCCTTATAAATGACACCTAAATATGGCCACATATCCGCTATTGTCCTTTTTGGCCTAATAGTTTCTTGGTTACCTAGCATGGATAGCAGAGTATTTATTTATATTTAAATCTATCATTTGATAACCCTAAAGGAGACTAAGGACTCTATCTTTATATTTAGAAGATATTGTGGGAGACCAAAGGTATCTGTTTTACAAATGGAAATGCAAATATTTTTCTTCTGTTGTGTCTGGGAAGTTGACGATTTTCTTTTCTGAGTGCAGAGGGAAGAAGAAATTGTGTTCATTTCTCTCAGAATTTATTTCAGAAGCAGCTTCTAGGGAAGAACAAAATCTATTCTTAGGTTCTGATTTTTGTGGATAACTGGGAATATGTGAGGACGGGGGAGAGAAAGATTTCCTCTGTGAACACATCTACATGGAATTACGAATGCCACTCTTCTAAGTTTTATTTTATTTATTTTATTTTCTTCAAGATTAAAATTGCTTTCAATATATTTAGCCAATATTTGAAAGAAAAATCAGGATTGAGGAGAGGAAAAACTGAAACAGATGATGCTTCCTCGTGTCTCCTAGTGTTCAACACCCTCAGATCTTACTGTGCACCACCTGTGTGCTACATCCTGGTGATGGAGTTAGAACTAACTTATATATGCTTATATTGTCTTTTCATAGACTCAGTTCACAGCCTAATGGAGGGTATAGATGCAAACAATAATTTTAATTTAATGCAGTAAGTATGGTGGTATAGATGTATATAAGGTCCTTTGGGAACAGAAAAGGGGGCACAACCTCACTTAGGGGAGATGGGCTCTTAAAGAATGAGTAAAAATTTTCCAGGTGAAGAAATGGGGTTAGGTAAGTGTGAAGGGAATTCTAATAGAAGAAGTATAAGAGTGAGGCACCACAGTAGCTTGTGAGGGGAGCAACATTCAGCTCAGTATTATTGACCAGCCAAGATGAAGGTAGAAATTACTAAGATATCAGCCTAGAGAAATGGGCAGGGGTGAGAAATGGGCAATGGAGGGCTTTGTGTGCTTGCCATGGAGTTTATTTTATCGTCTAGGTGAGGAAGAGTAACTAAGGATTGGAAGGGTTATTAATCTTTCTGTGCCAAGGACCCCTTTGGCAATCTGATGCTATATGATCTCAGAATAATAATTTTAATTGCATAAAATAAAAACTGTATGGGTACAAGGGAAACTAATTATATGGAAATAAAATTTTTACAATATTAAAGCAACTTATAAAATAGCAATATTTGTGCTTTTTGTCAACATATTAAGATCTAGCATTAATTTTCAAGTAATTATTAAGTGTCAATATTTTGAGGTATTTGCAACAACTGTAATGTCATCTGCAAATATCTGTAACTTCTATTCATGACAGTTGATGACAAAATCATATGTCCACATTGCAGATATGTGAGTTTCATGCACTGGGGAACTGTCTGGGCTGGAGATATTGATTAGTGAGTAAGTAGGTATTTGTTAAAACTAAAGAGGAGACAAAGTTATTCAGAGAGAGGTTATAGGGTGATCAGAACAATAGACAAACAATGGATCCTTGAAGTACACTATATGTTTAAGGCACAGATGGAAGAAAAGGAGCCCATGAAAGTGTTAAGAGAAGGAATGGTCAGAGAAATGAGGGAACCATGACAGAATAGTATTATAGGAGCCAAGGGTGTAGAAATTTCCAAAAAAAAAAAAAAAAAAAAAAAGACCACAACAGTGTCAAAAGCATGAGAAATATCCAATTACATAAAGATGAAAAACTATTCCTTAGGTTTTATAATATGAAGATAATGGATGATCTTTGCCAGGGCACTTTAACTTTTAGCAAATTTAGAAGCTAGAAAGTAGTGGAGACAGCAGTGACTTCAGGAGAGAAGGAGAGGGGAGAAAAGTGGAATGTGTGGAAATAGATAAATGTTCTGAGAAATCTGGAAAGAAACTGGAGAATATCTGTAGACTCTAGTTCAGTAGAGAGGAAGAGTATTAAAATATATATGGGAGATTTTAGTTACTGGAGTAAGTTGCTGGAGAGACCAGCAGTGCCCAGGTGGTGTATTTGGCGTTGGGTGGTCAGATGGGCACCACGACCTCTGGAACTGAAGGAAAATGGCAAAGCCATAGGATCGAAAACTCAGACACGATGGTCAGTCATCATGTTTGATTGCCCAGAATGTCTTGATAAAGTAGAAAATATTAAACTATTTCTACCGCTAGTGGGTAGTGCTTTATGGCTGGAGGAGAATGATGATCTGAAATAATGTTGAGGAGAAGTAGAGAGGTAATTTCCAGATGCAAATAAAAGTGTCAGTTAGCTTACATTTCCCAGTCACTTTTACAGGCAACATTCTCCATCTCCTTGACAAAAACTTGCCTGTCTTTTCTATCCTCTCTCGTGGTGATTATTTTACTAACAGAGCAAAGCAATTTGAAAGATGAACTCACTCTTGTGTAAAGAAGAAATGTTCTTCCTTTTTTCCCCCTCTCGAAAATAGATATGGATTTCAGACAATGGCCCCTAGAGACACTACTTTCAACATGATGGCCTGTACGATGGGATTTTAGGAATCTAGAGGGGCCCATGTGGCCGATGTGGTCTTAGAGGTGGGGTACTCTCCATATAAAGTAATGTACAGGTTGACATCTCTTCAAATATAAGCCATACTAGAGATAAACAGATTGAAAGAAAAGTCTTCAAAATATATAACACCACTTCAAAATTATTAACTCCTTGAGGAAGAAAGTTTTTGAAATTTTTATAATCCTTGAGCTCATTATAGAGGCTTTCCTTTTATATAGTGGAAGCAAAGTAGATATTATTTTTTGAATTAAAAAAATGTATGGTTTGCAAAGAACTTATATATTTGTTTTTTTCAACTCTTTATACTCTTCAAGGGCCTAAACATCAGAACAGGGCTACTCCGATTAGTTTCTTTATCCTAAAGCTTTATCCTAAGACATGGGGATAAATTTTTCATTGACTTTTTTACTTCTCAAATCCAGACTTAATGAAGTACCCAGTAGGAGAAGTGGGCATTTAATATATATATATATTTTTTTACTTAAATGCATTATCTAATCTAAGGAAAGAAGTAGAAGTAAAAATAGATCTCTGGCTTGGTGATATTGACCAATATAAAGTTTTCTTTGAATAATGAGTTACAAAATGTGGATGTATCTGAATTTGACTTTCACTTCTCTTTTTGAGCATTTAGGAACATTATAATGTCCCGTGGAACATGCATAGAAAGGCCAGAGGTTACATGCAGGCTGACACCTACTTTTGCATCTCATTTTCCAAGTCTAGATAGTCACAAATTTCTTTTAAAATTTAAAATTTAAAATTTCCTAGAACCATTCTTTCCTTTCATCCCTTCTACTGGCTTCTCTTCCTCTTTAAATGCTGGTGTTCCACAGATACCTCTGTATGTATCTGTCTATGTTGCAGAACAGAGCCCTTCCTAAGGGGAGGGGTTGTGTCTTAGTCATTTGTTTAATGCAATCTGAGCACAAATCTCAGTATTTGAGATAGTTGCTGTACAATAAATGCTAGAGTATAAATGATTGAGTGAGGCTGTTAATTAAGACTTTGTTCATACTTATTGAAATGAATATTCTCAATTTTTTCCTAGGAAATCTTTTGCTGATTATATTCATCAGTTATTTTGGGAACAAACTGCATAGACCTATAATGATTGGTGTCGGATGTGTGGTTATGGGCTTAGGGTGTTTCTTACAATCGCTACCTCATTTCCTCATGAACCGGTAAGTATTTCAGTTTTTGAAGATTTTTTAGGTTCCAGTTTCACCTGTAGGAAACGAAGCCTGTGCTTTTTCCTCCATAGGAGCAATGCTTACTAAAAACACAGGGCACTGTAGTAGGAGAAGCAAGACGTGGGTTCTGTTCCACCAGTCTGTTTTGTATTCTTGGTGACCTCACTTCCACTTGCATAGTCACATTTTTTCAATTTATGCAATAGAGATTTGGGGCAGTTCTTTTATGGAGTTGAATTTGATAAAAAGATTCTTAGGACCCTCCAAAATTTGGGATTACACCCTTCTCAGGATTATTTAGGCACTTCTAAAAAAAATGAGATTCTCTTTAATTGTAGGTTGCCAAGAAGTGGGCTAGTCTGAAGGTTGATTTTTTATTTTAATTTTTACCAATGTAATTTTAGTGCAAAGTTGTAAAAACACAATGATATTAAAAAGTCTGTATTGAAAATGAGTTCTCCCCTGCCTTTTATCACTGTTTTCCAGAGGTGACCACTTGCAACTCCCTTAACTCTTTCTTCTATTTGCCTCCGTATTTCTTCTTCTTTTTTTTTTTTTTGAGACAGAGTCTCACTCTGTTGCCCAGGCTAGAGTGCCATGGTGTCAGCCTAGCTCACAGCAACCTCAAACTCCTGGGCTCAAGCAATCCTCCTGCCTCAGCATCCTGAGTAGCTGGGACTACAGGCATGTGCCACCATGCCTGGCTAATTTTTTCTATATATATATTTTTTAGCTGTCCAAATCATTTCTTTCTATTTTTAGTAGAGACGGGGTCTTGCTCTTGCTCAGGCTGGTCTCCAACTCCTGACCTCGAGCGATCCTCTCGCCTCGGCCTCCCAGATTGCCTCCGTATTTCTACATAAACGTTTATCCTGTTCGTTTTTAATACTGGCATACCTTGTTTTATTGTACTTCATAAATATTGTGTTTTTTTTACAAATTGAAGATTTGAGGTAACCCTGTGTCAAGCAAGCCTATTGGCACCATTTTTCTTACAGCATGTGCTCACTTTGTGGCTCTATGTCACATTTTGGTAATTTTTACAATATTTCAAACTTTTTCATTATTGTTGTATTTGTTATGGTAATCTGTGATTAGCAGTCTTTGATGTTTTTATTGTAATTGTTTTGAGGTACCACGAACCATGCCCATTTAAGACGGTGAACTTAATAAATGCTGTGTATGTTCTAACTGCTCAACGGCCCAGCTGTTGCCCCATCTCTCTCCTTCTCCTTAAGCATCCCTATTCCCTGAGACACAAATATATTGAAATTAGGATAATTCACAATCCTAAGTGTTCAAGTTGAACGTCTCTCACTTTAAATCAAAAGGTAGAAATGACTAAGCTTAGTGAGAAAGGCATATCCAAAGCCTAGACAGGCTGAAAGTTAGGCCTCTTGCACCAGTTAGCCAAGTTGTGAATGCAAAGGAAAAGTTCTTAAAGAAAATTAAAAGTGCTGCTTCAGTGACCACATGAATAATAAGAAAGCAAAACAACCTTACTGCTAATATGGATAAAGTCTGAGTGGTCTGGAGAGAGGATCAAACCAGCCACAACATTGCCTTAAGCCAAAGCCTAATCTAGAGCCAGGCCCCACCTCTCTTCAATTCTGTGAAGACTGAGAGAGGTGAGGAAGCTGCAGAAGAAAAGTTTGAAGCTAGCAGAGATTGATTCATGAGGTTTAAGGAAATAACTCATCTCCATAACATAAAAGTTCAAGGTGAAGTAACAAGTGCTGCTATAGAAGTGGCAGCAAGTTATCCAGAAGATCTAGCTAAGATCATTGATGAAGGTGACCACACTAAACAACAGATTTTCATTGTACATGAAATAGCCTTCTATTGGAAGAAAATGACATCTAGGAATTTTTGAGCTAAAAAAGAGGAGTCAATCCCTGGCTTCAAAGCTTGAAGGACAGGTTGACTCTTGGTAGGGGCTAACCAACTGGTGATGACTTTAAGTGGAAGCCAATGTTCATTTACCATTTTGAAAATCTCAGAGCCCTTGTGAATTATGGTCAATCTACTCTGCCTGTGCTCTATAAAGGGAACAACAAAGCCTTGATGACAGCACATCTGTTTATAGCATGGTTTACTGAATATTTGAAGTCCACCATTGAGAAATATTGCGCAGAAAAGATTCCTTTCAAAATATTACAGCTCATTGACAATGCACATGGTCACTCAAAAACTCTGATTGCCATAGCTAGTGACTCCTCTGATGGATCTGGGTAAAGTAAATTGGTAACCTTCTGGAAAGTATTCACCATTCTAGATGCTAAGAATATTCATGATTCAAGAGTGGAGGTTAAAATACCACAATTAACAGGAGTTTGGAAGAAGTTGACTCCAACTCTCATGGAAGACTTTGAGGAGTTCAAGACTTCAGTGAAAGAAGTAACTGCAGATGTGGTGGAAATAGCAAAAGAATTAGAATTAGAAGTGGAGCCTCAAAATGGGACTGAATTGCTGCAATCTCATGATAAAACTTGAATGGTTGACAAGTTGTTTCTCATGGGTGAGCAAAGAAAATGGTTTCTTGAGATAGAATCTTCTCCTGATGAAGATGCTGTGAACACTGTTGAAATGACAGCAAAGGAGGTAGAATATTTAAACATAAACTTAGTTCATAAAGCAATGGCAGGGCTTGAGAGGATTGACTCCAGTTTTGAAATAAGTTCCACTGGGGGTAAAATGCTATCAAACAGCATTGTGCACTACAAAGAAATCTTTTGTGAAAGGAAGATGCAGCAAATGTCATTAATGTCCTATTTTAAGAAATTGTCACAGCCACCCCAACCTTCTCCAACCACCATCCTGATCAATCAGCAGCCACCAGAAAAAAGATTATGACTCACTGAAGACAGATGATCCTTAGTAATTTTTTAGCAATAAAGTATTTTTAAATTAAGGTATGTTGGCCGGGCGCGGTGGCTCACGCCTGTAATCCTAGCACTCTGGGAGGCCGAGGTGGGCGGATCGTTTGAGCTCAGGAGTTCGAGACCAGCCTGAGCAAGAACGAGACCCCATCTCTACTAAAATTTGAAAGAAATTATATGGACAGCTAAAAATATATATAGAAAAAATTAGCCGGGCATGGTGGTGCATGCCTGTAGTCCCAGCTACTCGGGAGGCGGAGACAGGAGGATCGCTTGAGCCCAGGAGTTTGAGGTTGCTGTGAGCTAGGCTGACGCCATGGCACTCACTCTAGCCTGGGCAACAAAGTGAGACTCTGTCTCAAAAAAAAAAAATAAATAAAATAAATTAAGGTATGTATATTTTTAGTCATAATGCTATTGCATACTTACTAGACCACAGTATAGTGTAAACATAACTTTTATATGTACTGGGAAACAAAAAAAATTCATGTGACTAGCTTCATTGCAATACTCACTTTATTGTGGTGGTCTGAGACCAAACCTGCAATATCTCTGGGGTATGCCTGTAATTTATTATGTATAACAATATATATTGAATTCTACTATAAAGTCATATTCACTATTTACATTTGTATGACTATGTAAATATTTTTAACCACTAAACCATGCTATTGCCACTGTTTTCTTGTATAACTTTTTATTTTTCCTGGATTTAATAATTTCATTTTTTAATTTAATTCTCTATTAAATCCTGGATTTAATAATTTCATTTTTTAATTTAATTCTCCACACCTTTTTGTGGAGAAAATATTCTAATAGCTTTCTGAGAAAGTGTGCAAGGGAAGTATAAAATTTAAGACTTGGTACATCTGAAAATATTCCTATTCTACCCCCACACTTGACTGATAGTTTGGCTAGGATAAATTTCTAGATTAGAAATATTTTCCCTAGGGATTTTGAAGACATTTTTCCAGTGTTGTCTAGATTCAAATGTTATTCAAATTAAAAATTTGTGTTTCCTGCTAATTCATCACCAAAATCTCTACTGTGAGGGCAAATTTCCTCTCAATATACTCATCCATATCAGACGATACCATTTTTGTCTTGGAAATACCTCTCCTATCACTTTCAATTCTCCATCTGCATTTGAACTGGGAACTGACTATGCTTGCTGCATTGCTGTTTGCTTGAAATTTTCCTTCATTATCATCTTTAAGAATCTACTTTACTTCTTTCTTGAGTTCAGTTACTCATTTCCTGGGTGTCACATCTTTTGGTTTTCCTTTTACTCTCACTTCTTTTTCCTTTTCTTTTCTTTTCTTTTTTTTTTTTTTTTGTAGAGATAGGGTCTAACTATGTTGCCCAGGTGGGTCTCAAACTCCTGTCCTCAAGCAATCTTCCTGCGTTGGCCTCCCAAAATGCTAGGATGACAGGCATAAGCCACTGTGCCCAGCCTCTCATACCTTTTTGTGGAGAAAATATTCCAATAGCTTTCTGAGAAAGTGTGCAAGGGAAGTATAAAATTTAAGACTTGGTACATCTGAAATTCCTATTCTACTCCCACACTTGACTGATAGTTTGGCTAGGATGAATTTCTAGATTAGAAATATTTTCCCTAGGGATTTTGAAGACATTTTTCCAGTGTTGTCTAGATTCAAATGTTATTGAGATTCCTACGTCATTCTAATCCCTGTGATCAGTTACCTTTCTCTGGGAACTATTGGGATTTCATTTTAAACTCCAGAGTCCAAAATTTATAATAATTATCTTGATGTAAATACTTCTTCTCCATTGTGCTAGATGCCTTCAATCTGGACATTTGGAAAAGTTATTTATGTATTTCTTTGACAATGTCTCCCCCACACCTCTTCTTACCTCACTGTTTTCTGTTTTCTCTTTCTAGAACTTCTACTGCTTGAATATTGGGCATCCCGGATTAAGCTTATGTTTTTCTCATCTTTGTGTCTAATTTTCCATCTTCTTATCTTCTTGTTACTTTCTGGGAGATTTAACTTTATCTTCCAAACCTTTGAATGGCTTTCTAGTTTATGCAATCATATTTTTAATTTCCAAGGACTTTTGTTCTTTGTCTCTTTAAAGGAAAACCTCATTATTCTTTCAGAAATGCAATGTCTTTTCTCATTTAAATTTTCTTCATCTGTCTTCTTTGTCTCTGGCTCCTCCAAACGTACAATTTTTTGTTTGTCTCTGTCTTTACTGTTATAGGCTCCTCTCGTATATCTAGTAGTCCTTGGTTATCTATTCATATTTAATAGGAAGAATAACAACAACAAGCTAATTGGAAGTTCTGGATACATGTGTAGTGCTTGGTTAATGGAGGATTCTTTTTTAGAGTGATTGTGTAGGGACTGGCTGTTTTATAGATGGCTCAGAACTGCATATAACCTGTGAGTTATCCTAGGCAGAGATTCTACAATCTGTTACCTGGGAGGTAGAACCTTGGCTACCAGCCACACCGAAGTGGCAGTCTCACTAGGTTTTTTTTTTTTAACTTAATACCCCCAGTTTTTGGTATGGCTTCCCTATCCTCAGTGTACTTCTCCAGACCCTAGAGTCAATGGGCATTCTCAGTTGGGGTGGCAGGGGATGCCTCTGGGAGTCTACCTGTTCCTTAAACATACTTTAAACCAAAGTGTTTAAACTCTTCTGTTTTGTGGACCTTGTCCACTTTTGCATTTATAGGTATCTTGCTGGAAACTTTCCAGTGATGTGTGGCATGTGCTTGATTGCTCCCTTGTGGGCACTTATGGTCGTGTTTCTCGTAAGATAGGATTCCGTGACAACTCACTTATCTACTTTCCCATTTTCAAAATCTTGAACTCTTTCTTCTCAAATCTCCCATTACCTTTACTTTTGTGGAGTTTTGTCTTTCCTCTCTCTGTTTTGAAATCCGTTCACTGTCATTTTTGCTGGTGTTTTCAGAATGAAGGGACTTGAAAGGAGTTATTGGATTTTAAGTGCATAAATTAAATGAACAAATAATATTTTATCCTTTCAGGTACTTTTGAAGGAATCAGGAGTTTCTAGACAAGAAGTTTTTACTCTTATGTCCCATCTTATTCAAGACTCTATCAAGAAATATTTAGTTATTATTTACAATTCTTTTCACCATCTGCCAAAGGTGTTACTTCTTTGAGGCTGCCATGTCTCACGAGACCATGAGTATGGAGACAGCAGCTTTTGTCCACAGTTCACAACCAAGCTCTGTGAGCATCACTGGGCAATTGTCCTAAGGGTATTTTACCCATTTTATTATGTCCTATAGCATAGAAATTAGGACTCTTGGTGGCATCCAAACATAACACTCTTTAGCTCACGTGGACCTCAGAAGAGCAAGTTTTCTTTTGGCTTTTTCTTATCGAATAGAAAGCAATCTGGCATAATTTCTAACAAAGAGAGACTTAGCTGGATGTGTTTTCCTCCATTCTTGCAGCCTATAATTTATTTTCTGAGAAAGGACATGTGGCTTTTTTTTTTTTTTTGTAATTTGCCCAAGGTAAATGATCGTATTCTATTAATCCTTTTGTTCTTACAAGAAGAGAAAAAGTCACTACATTAGGCTGTCATCGTGATTGAGATTCTCCCAAGGCCTCTCTCATTACGAGGGGCAAATATTTTGTTTTTCTTAGGGGTTAATGAAACACATGAAAGAATTATTGTTTGGATTTTCAGAAAGTAAGAGTTATGCCTCTTATGAACAAATCCAAAGTTGGAGACTTGTTTTGTTGTTATTTCCCCTAAAGCCTTTATGTTCTTGATTACGCTGTATTGAATCTAGTATTTTTCTTGGTTTTTGTTTCTTATCCTACAGTAATTATTTCCAGGAAATGATCACCTAAAAATGACAGAAGGTTGATGTTAGATAATCTAAAAGTAGATCACCCACAAGCAGATTCTTGAAAGCTAACTATGAAAGGATTACATATTTATAATGAACAGCAAGTTCTTTTGATGATAATAATTTATGAGAATTAGAATGGCAAAGATGAAAAGACATTTGTGTTGGATTTGGATGTCGTAGCTTAAAAGAAGCAGAAGTCAGTAATCTATACATTGCCCACATTTTCCTCATTAGCTTTTTAACATGAACGTGTTTTCCCTGTGTTCATACAGATATGAATATGAATCTACAGTTTCAGTTTCAGGCAACTTGTCCTCCAACAGTTTCTTGTGTACGGAAAATGGAACCGAGATTTTAAGACCAACACACGATCCATCAGGTTGTCTACTTCATTTTATTGCTTTCTATTCAGTGAATTTGTAACTGAACACTTTCTGTTTGAATGAGATACTGGGTTTGGTTAAATGAGTAAGGTGATGAACAAAAGATATTTTCTCTCTTCAGGGATTTTGGAAGGGCTCACAGGGGTGAATAGGAATGACTAATAATACAGAATGTCATTTATCTTATATTTGAATGTATTTAGTAAGACTGCCTTTTCTATTTATTAAAATGGTAATTTAAAAATGAGTCAAAGACATCTACCCATGGACCAGAGTTGATCCCACAGAGGAAAATACCTTAGAAGGATGGATTTGGTCTTTATGATTATGAAAATAGGAAATAGAAACAAAGTTCAAGGGATTTGTGTTATATCATTGACCTTCTATAGCAGGGAAAGCAGGCAAGTATGCTATAGTTCTGAATTACTCTACTCCCTTTCTACTAAACTAGGAACTGGTCTTTCTGCTCCCTTTTTCCTCTTTGCTGGAAATACTATTTTACAACCCAACACAATAGTGATGCTGCATCTAGTTTCCTGTAGGCCCAGGCACCTACATACTGGCTTCTGCCCCTTCATGTGCTAAGGAACCTATAGAATCTTCCGCTGATACCTAGTCTGGAGGTGACTCTGAAGACTTACCTCAGCCCAGAACTTCACCTCCTGTGATGAATTTATGTCAGTGGAAGTTGCAGGAGACTCCAAGACTGGGAATTTCACTGCTACTGTTGAATCAGAGGGAACCAAAATAGTTTCAAAGAGTTGAAAAATATCTGTCTCAGAAGCTCTAAGCCAAAGAACACCCCCAGGAAACAAAGGAAAACTGTGACATTGACAGTGGCCTGTGTTCTCTTTTTGAGCTGGCCTTTGCCAAAGACTGATCCAGGTGCTAGTCTTCATCACAGTGGATATATCAAAACCTTATTCTGGTATATCTCCAGGAAAGTGCATTGATACTTTCATCACCTGATATTTGCATTTTTGCCCTAGAATAGGCCTAGAGTTTGCCTGTGATCTCTATAAGCAAATCATTATACTCATCATACAAAAAAATCTGAATAGCCAGGAAAGGAGAGTATGATTTTCTGGACTGGTAATGACTGAGAGATAGACTTCATAAGAAATTCGTGGACCCAGATGTGCTCAGGACCCTCTTGAGTGGCAACTGGCCAGTTTAGAGGAGGTGAGAGTACATTGTCCTTCACTTCCCTGAAAACAGGATTCCACAGAGCTTACCAAAAATTTTGGCTTAGGACATAAATCAAAAAGGGGTAGATAAAAGTCTTCAGAGACCTCCTTATCTTTCTCACTTTCAGTTACCTTTGATCTAGTCTTTGTTATTCTACTAAGCAATGCTGCTCCAAAGATTGGGGTGGATTTCTTTATTGAAAGTTATTTGGTGATCACAGTATACTATAGACTTTACAGAGAAAATATACTCAGTACCCAGTTAAATATTTTGGGGTTTTATAAAGTAATTAGAGATTTAGAGAATTCAAACTCTAGTGAGACTCTTGTTTAAATCTTATAAATATAGTATCAATTCCAGGGACAGATGTGTGCGTGGTTTTTTTCCCTCTCCCCAAAGTTGTATAAGAATTGGGTAGCACTTGTAGAAGTTAACTGGGTCCAGTATTACTGGTAAACTGAATCTCTGGGAGAAATAAAAAGCCTCGATTTTTAGTGTTTGCCAATTTCTGTGGTGTAATACTCACATCAAACTACTAATGAGTTGTCACTAAACACTGGGTTGGGAAGAGGTGTGTATACTCATCTCTCCCAACCCAGTAGGAACTGGCTTCAGCATAACACTTATAGTTGTCGGGACCTAAGTACTCTGTCAGAAGATGCAATAGAGGTGGCCTAGTGATTCATTGCTGGTGTAGTAATACAAATCATTGACAAGGTCACATAAGAACTGTGAAATCCCTACAGAAAACTTAGAATTCAGTATCACTAACACTCTACTATCAAAGCATTAATGCAATGTCTTTTCTTTGTTTGTTTTAATGCAGAGTGTACGAAGGAAGTTAAATCATTAATGTGGGTGTATGTACTAGTAGGAAATATTATACGTGGAATGGGCGAAACTCCCATCATGCCTTTGGGTATTAGCTATATAGAAGATTTTGCCAAATCTGAAAACTCTCCTTTATATATTGGTAAGTTTGAAAATCCGCCTTAACTCCTTTTCAGGGTAGTAAGTTCCTTGAGGGTAGAAATTAGTTATTTATTTTTATTCTTAGTGATTTTCAGAATGATGAGAGCAGAGTGCCTTGGCACAGTTGACCATCATTAAAAGTTTGTTGGCCAGGCACAGTGGCTCACGCCTGTAGTCCTAGCACTCTGGGAGGCCAAGGCGGGTGGATCACTTGAGATCAGGAGTTCAAGACCAGCCTGACCAAAAGTGAGATCCTGGGTCTACTAAAAATAGAAAGAAATGATTTGGACAGCTAAAAATATATATAGAAAAAAAATTAGCTGGGCATGGTGGCACATGCCTGTAGTCTCAGCTACTCGGGAGGCTGAGGCAGGAGGATCGCTTGAGCCCAGGAGTTTGAGGTTGCTGTGAGCTAGGCTGACGCCACGGCACTCTAGCCAGGGCAACAGAGTGAGACTCTGTCTCAAAAAAAAAAAAAAAAAAAAAAGTTTGTTGAATGGAGCAGTTATATGTCAACTCCAAATGAGCCACTTTGTTAAATCTGCTTTCTGGTATTGGAAATACCACAAATCTAGTGCCCCTGGGGTTTTCTTTGACTCCTTCCTCAACACCATCCTGTAACCAATCTGTTACCAGATTTACTGATGTTTTCTCCAAAATGTCTCTTGTATTCAAGATCTTTCTCAATATTTTCACTACCTCTATTTTTGTTCAGGTCCTCATTCCTTCATCTGTAGGTTATTATAACTTATTTATTGGTCATTTTATCTTTAGTATTTTCTTTTATCAATTTCTTATAAACATTCTTGAAGTATAATTTTTCTCAAACATTTTTAATCATATCTTCTCTACTATGCCTCATGACACATACAGACTCCTTATTTATTAAATCTTATCTCTCCATGTATTAGTCATGGCTCACCACTCCATTTAGTTCTTTAGTTTCTATATAGTTTCTCTTCTTCACAATCTCTCCATACCAATCAGACTTCTTCATATTTCCACAAATATCTGTCTTTCTTTTTAGTTATGTTTCTTTTCTTTTTCTTTTCTTTTCTTTTTTTTTTTTTTGAGACAGGATCTCGCTCTGTCACCTACGTGAAAGTGCAGTGGTCCGATCAAAGCTCACTGCAGCCTCAAACTCCTGGGCTCAGGTGATCCTCCTGGCTCAGCCTCCTGAATAGCTAGGACTACTGGCATGAGCCACTGCATCTGGATGGTTATGTTTCTTGAAATTACCTTAATTTCATACATGTCATCTGGCACAACAGCCAACCAAGACCCACCTTCTTTTGTGGTCTTCCAATATCCTAAGTATTCTTAATTTACTATGCATGACTTGCTTATACCCTTCAGTTATTCTATCTATAATTGGTCATAAACTCATAACTTTGAATATAGGGTAATTTTCCTATTAATAAAGATATATCCTTTAAAGCCAGAAAAGTTGAAGAGGATGAGAGAAGACAGGAATAGACTTATACATAATGGTGGTGGATTAAAATATTTAGGAATCATTACCCCAAATAACTCTTGGCACTTTTTGGTGACATACTGATTTTACAATAATCTTTTTCAGTGTTTTTCTATTCAGTTCTTTCAAATCCCTTCACGTAGTTATATTGAAAAAAATGCAAACACTCTCTTATAATAAATGAACAAACACTTTTTTATAATATGCATTTCCTTATTCAACAAATACTAGGGTGTCTAATATAAAAAAGTAACTGTGATAATCTCTATATGTATTAAGATGAACAAGACATGGTCCATATAAGGTTAGTAAATAAATAACTACATTCTTATGGGTATTATACGTATATATAGTGTGTGTGTGCACACGTATGTGTATATAATCAAATAACTATAAATCAAATTGCTATATATCAAGAAAGTAGTTCCATGTGTGGTTCTGGAGTGTAGGAGAGAACATAAAAGCTAAATATAAAGTCTGAGAATCATCTATCCAGAGACAATAAATGAAATCAAGAGGAAGAAATGAGGTTGCCATGGAATGCCATATATCCATTGAAAGATCCTAGGATAAAATACCGGGAAATACTTCTACTGTGAGTAGGGTAGAAGGAAGAAAAATCAAAGAAGGAATATTCATAAGGGAAAAAGTGAAATGATAAATGTATAGTTTTGTGATCTTAGGAGGAAAATGTCAAAAGAGGAGTGGGCAGCACTGTCAACCCAGAGAGCTAGGAGAACAAAGGCCAGAAGAGGATACTGGATTAGTGCCAAAAGAGATCACTGGTGCTACTTGAGAGTATTTGGAGGATAAAGTGGAGGGATTTGAGTAAATTGAGAGGTGGGGAAGCAGAGGCAGAGAATGTACTGAAAGGAAAGAAAGCAGGGCGGATATGAGATGCTGTAGAATTGCTGGATGGGGAGATGGAATAAGCACAAGAGAAGGAGTGTTTGGTAGAGCAAGACCTCAGAGAAGATAGAAGGGAGTGGCAACAAGAGGTCAGATGTGTATAGCGTGGACTTCTCTATGGAACTGTGCAGAAGGCAGAGACAATAGGCAAAAACAAATTTTGAAATGAAAAAGAAGAAAGTTGAAGAAGTTTTGTGTCTGGATTTTCAGTGAGCAGGGAGGGCTTAGCATAGACTCTGAATTGTAGACAAGTCATGAGGCAACAAGTCATGATGACAAAGTTCCAATGAGTAAGAATTCATGTAGGGACAGAGAGGACTCATGGAAATGGAAAATAAGAATGGAAAAGGTAAAAAAGAAGAGCACGATAAAACCGAAGAGAGGTATCATAATTATGAGGGCATAGCCAGAAGGAAGCTTCAAGTTGGAGATTTGAGAATGGAGCTTTTCTGAGGAATGTGCTACAAGAAATTCATCAAAACATGCTACAAAAATCTTTACCTGCAATTCAACATGAAAAAGAATTTGGAGACCTAGAGAAAGTGCCTTTAAATTCTGAGGCCTCTTTTTCAACACTTACAGAAACAAACATTGCTAGTGTGTACGTGAAATCGAGTATTTAAAGCAAAATAATTCAATCTTCAGGCTTTTCATGGATCCAGAACTCTTTATGTGGGTATATAAATATAGTGTAACTTTATATTTTTGTTTATTTTTAGGGTTTATAGAAACAGGAGCTGTCATTGGCCCTTTGTTTGGACTTTTGTTAGCATCATTCTGCACAGGTGTTTATGTAGACATTGGATCTGTGAACACAGGTAATCAGTAAAATCTGTTTATTGAGTATTGAGAGTATCCAAAGCATCTTTGATATATTATTAATATCACAGTAATCATCGCCTTACTTGAACCTCAGTTAAATAGATTATCTCCATTTCACAAGTAGCAAATCGAAATAGAAGAGTTTAAATAACTTTTCAAATACTTCAAACCAGGAAGCAGTAGAGCTAGATAAAATGCTGATCTGACTCAAAATCCAAGCTCTTTCTACTCCAGCACTTCAACCATATTTCTTGGTTTCAAAAGCTTTAAGCACAGTGGTTTCAAAAGCTTTAAGCACAGTGGTTTCAATTTCTTTTAATCAAGCAGTGATTTGTGGATACTTAAACAGACCTTTTAGTTACTTAGTAAGTACCTATTTTTAAATTCCTTACATGTTAGGACTGATAATCAGACTAATTTATTACCAGACAATATTGTAACAGCACATATTGTCAGACAAGTTTTATGGATGTTTGAATTATATACAAATTTTATACTTGGATAGACTTGAGAATTATAACTTTAATGATTTTCTACTGTTTTTACAGGAAATAATGACTTGAACTAATAAAAATGCATATATTTCTTTACAGATGAACTGACCATATCTCCCACTGATACTCGTTGGGTTGGTGCTTGGTGGTTTGGCTATTTGATTTGTGCAGGAGTGAATGTGCTCACTGCCATTCCTTTCTTCTTTTTGCCCAAAACACTTCCAAAGGAAGGATTAGAGGATAATGCTGACATAATTAAAAATAACAAAGAAGAGAAACAAAGAGAAGAGGTCAAGAAGCAAAAGGGTGGAATCACTAAAGGCAAATATAAACATTTTAAATACTATATAATTTATTGTTTATTTTCTATAGCTATGTCTGCATTTTAGTCCAACACTATAATATAATATGCTTTGTAGAGACATTCTGACTGCCATTAACAGTCACCGGTCCATAATGCCTAACTAGTCTAATTCTTCCTATGCTACTCCTTGAAAATAAATAGCGTAATTTGGAAGCTGAATTACCTCAGGTCAGCATTTATATAAATTTAATGTCATTCTGGGCACTCAGACTCTTTCTATATTTGGTCCCATTTGCTTTAAAAAACTTGCTTTACAGAGAACATAGTTCTAATTTAAAAAAATAAACCAACAGAAATTCAAGCTAAGAATTAAAGTAGGAAAAATATATATTAATCCTAATAATCTATTTGTATTAGTTCTGTAACCAAAATGTTAGCTTAACTGTGAGCTTCCTGGAAGTTAAAGCAGAGAAAGAAGACACGATAGGTGATATAATTCCCTACATTTGATAGAGAAAAGAACAATAATTTTTAAAAAGAAACTGTTCTGGGTGGTGGGAAGGGGTAAAGAAGAGGTGTTGGTTAATGGATAATACTGTTAAATAGAAGGAAAAAGTTCTAGTGTTCGATAGTGCAATAGGGCAACTATGGTTAACAATAATTTATTATATTTCAAAATAGCTAGAAGTTTTCAAACGTTCCCAACATTAAGCAATGATAAATGTTTCAGGTGAATCATGTCCCAATTACCCTGATTTGAACATTATGTGTTATATGCTTGTATCAAAATATAACATGTAGTCAATGAATATCTACAATTATTATGTATCAATAAAAAATTTAAAAAAATCCTTACTAAAAAAAAAGAAACTGTTCCTAAAGTAACAAATTATTAAAAAAAATTATCATGTGATGTATGATACAGGCAACATTGAGCCATTTAAAGGTTTTTCAGCAACTGCAGGGGTATATTTCATGTAACTTCTTAAAAATATAGATCCTCAATTATGCTCAAAGCATAATTTACAGGTCTTTCTATGGGAGACTAAGCTAAGATAGTCTATGTATTTAGTATTCAAGAACACTGATTCTCAAACTTGGCTGAACATTGAACTCACCTGAGAAATTTAAAAAATTACTGATGCCTGGACGTTCTGTAGTATTCCCAGAAAGTCTGATTTAATTAGTGTGGGTGTATGTCCTGGGCACTGGAATTCTTAAAGAGTGTTTATTTGGAGGATGGGAGTGGCTCAGTCTGTGGCTCTTTCCTTGTCTGTAAAGTGGGCATAATAATAGTACTTATTATAGGATTGTTGTGTGAAGATAAAAGGATTCTGACACACATTACTATTAATATTATTACTGCTACTAGTATTTTCATTGTTGTCGTTGTTGCTATTTCTATCACCACCCATAAATTATAATACCAACTTGCACAGAATTTTTGTTAAAAACTACAAATTTATTTATACCACAATTGAACATATTTTAATATGTCGTGGCTTGTTAGGAACCAATTTAGAATACTGCAAATTTTCAGAATCATCATGATTATATTAACAACTCTTCTTAAAGGCTTGATATGGACTGATAGACCTCTTGTGGTCTGCAAGATCAATTCAATTTTCAAAACTAGGAAAGAACTTAGCTTAGCTAAGAGCTTATCTTAGTATTAGACACATAGAAAATAAACTTGAACTACGAGAATCATCTATTAGGACAGGGATGTCAAGAAACGTGTGATTTAAAAAACTCCAAAGAGCTCTGACAAGTCTTTCTCCTGTCATGTACCTTATTTGTAAATATGATTTCTACAATTAGAATGCATTTCTTTGTATTAAGCTGTGCTGCTTCTTCTTTTAGATTGTTTATTTACTGATATTTTGTGTCAGAATGAATTTTTAGGCAGTTTACTAAGCAAACCAGAATAGTACAAAATAAGGAAATCAAGGCAGGGAACTTGAAGATAGGCAAAGTGAAAAGAAATTAGAAATGAGAATTTGAGCTGAAATGGCAGCAGTGTGACCTGGCACATTTATTAGAGAAAGGCCACAAATTTGGCTCTGTGCCTTTTCAAATAGGGAAAAGTTTTGATTATGTCATTTACAAGGTTCTTAGAATCTACCAAATGAACCAGCATCTCTGGGAGTGGGACTTGGGTGTTGGTATTTTAAAAAATATTTCCAGATGGTTCTAATGTGCATCTTGTTGTTAAACATTGGCAAACCACCAAAATGTTCTGAAGAAGCAGAAAGATTCCTGATACTCAAACCAAATTATATCCCATTAATTCCTGCATATGTCTTCATTTTAAATGTTCGAGGAGGGATAAAAATCAATATTTGATTGTGAACTTATTATCAAATTTATTTCCTTCCAGGCTTTAGAGGACAGAACAAGCATTTTTCATTCCAAATGATCTCTGGAGAAAAGAGGATATTAACAGAAGGAAAAAGAGAAGAACAAAAATGAAATGTTGGGGACACAGACAATATTTTGGTCACTTTAGAGTTTTGCTTTAAGACACAATAGTGACTTACTGAAGGCAAAACTATTGTGTTCTGACCCCTACCTAGTCAGCTATATAACTGACTTCTGGAAGCTACTAAGGGAATGCTATAACTTTAATTTTCGAGGGATTAAAAGAATTAACAAGCATGTACACATTACAAAACAGAAAAAAAAATTTATAAGGGAGGTTGATGTTTCAGAAAAAGCCAGTCACAAAATACAAAGCCAAGTTAGTTTGACTCTGTTGTCATTCTTTCATTTCAGATTTTTTACCGTTCATGAAAAGTCTTTCATGTAATCCAATTTACATGCTTTTCATGCTTATAAGTGTGCTACAGTTCAATGCATTTGTTAATATGTTCTCCTTCATGCCTAAATATATGGAACAGCAATATGGAAAATCATCTTCGGAGGCAATCTTTCTAATTGGTATGTGTGCTTTTCTCTGTATTAGCAGCACACTTTTTTTTTCATGAAATGGTGAACAGTGTGATGTCAGGTCTAGGAAACTCCTAAATTGAAGTCTTTTAGGATATTTCTGTCTCTCTGTATTTCCCCCTTTCACTCTCCAAAAAAAAAAAAAAAAAAAACAAGTAAGGGTGGGGAAGGGAAGGGGCCAGAAACATCCTGACTTTCTTTTTTCTGCTCTCTCTCTTCAGCCAAAATGCAAATTCATAATATTTATGGAAATCTTGGGGAATGCAAAAATTAGACACAATTTTCAAAGAGCCAATCTATTATCTTAAAAAGGAAGACAGAATTAGTGCCTCAGGATTCTGTTTTACTCCGAAATTTTACTCTTTTGGCTTCAATTCATAGATTCATGTTCCTCTTAACTGGTCCCCCTGGTGGTTTTCGGTGTCTCTGCAGCCACACACATTCTGCTTTTCCACACTGACCCTCGTGGTTCTACCATACCTTGGATTTTTCCTGGGATCTTTCCACTGTTTTGAAAAGTCAATATCCCAGACTACTTGAGTCCCTATTATCTAGAGAGCTTGTGAAAGGTTCAGATAACACACCCCGTCAGACGTGACGTACTAAATCAGACTATAGTGTGTGGCTCTGGCATGGATTTTTAACAAGCTATCCCAAGCATATGATTCAGTGAGCCAGGTGCTGGCATTGTATGAATGCAACACAGGCTTTCTTTTCCTTTTTCTTTTCTTTTTTCCTTTTTTCGGGCGGTGTTGAGAGAGGAAGAGTGCTGGTCAGTGAAATGTATATACACTTGATAGCAACAGGCTCAGCAAAATGTCCCTCTAAAGTACCTTGAGACGAGTCAAATTCTGAACAACTGGAGGGGGAATAAATAACTGAAAAACTATATACATATTCCAATCCTACAGAATGGAGAGTAATAAATTAATAAATTACTGGTCAACTTTGCCACTGCTACATGAATCCTAGAAAAAGACATATTGGTCATGATCCCCATCTATAAGAAATTTATAACCTACTGCAATTAATTAAATGAATGACAATAATAATAATCTTCCAAAATATTCTTCAGCATTATAGGGCATTTCAAAATGTCCCTGTATGTAATGTGTAACTAAGTGGGGATCAAATTAAATCATTGTTCCTTACTGAGAGTTGGACCTAAATAGTTTCTTATGTATAAGACATATTAGATAAAAGTGATAACATATTTGTTCCTTTAATAAGCCACTTTGTAAATAATATTTTACTTGCATTTATAGGTGTTTATAACTTACCTCCAATATGCATTGGATATATTGTTGGTGGTTTAATTATGAAGAAGTTCAAGATTACTGTCAAACAAGCTGCCCACATAGCATATTGGTTATCCTTATTTGGGTATCTACTCTATTTTTCAACTTTTTTCATGACCTGTGATAATACTTCAGTTGCTGGCATAACTACCTCTTATGAAGGGTATGTTATTTTCCAATGAATCTCATACTCTTTCAACAAACAGTTAATAGTATATTTTTTACAGTGCTTAGATCATTTGCTTACTAGAATTAATGGCAGTGATCAATGGTCTTCTTGTATCTTTCCTCCATCTGTCCATCATAACCCAATCCATTCAAGCTCTAGGCTTATTAAGGAGATTAGGAACATATCACAGGGTGAGTTTATGATTATATATGTATGTGTGTGTCTGGTTGTCTTTGTGATATCCTTGGGGACATTAAAGTGCATATCAAAGAAACTACCTATAGTTTTAGGTTGTATTGGGACATGTTATCCATATATTTTATACTCCTATAAATGAGTATAATTAAGAATTGACTATACAGTCTAAATAGCCTTTATATGTTTCCACTATGGGCTTAAATTTAGCATAAATGAATTCTAATACATGAGAAATTGATAAATTCATATATTTCATTTGTATAGTTATGTCTAAAATAGCGAATAATTTTAGATTTTTGTATTTTGAGAGTTATCTGGGTTTATTGAAAAGTTTTCCATAGTGATGTAAATTTTAAAAATTCACTTGTAGGGCAAATTTAGATAATAGTCATTAGATAAAATGAAATGAAGAATATCTTAAAATATTCTTTCCAACATCAAGGATTATAAGAATAGAACATCATTATAAGATTATCATCAAGGATTATAAGGCTGGAACAATTTCAAATATAAAATCATAAATTAATTTTATATACATTATCTGATTTGAGTCTTGCAAATTCCATTTAAGATAGGCATTATTATCTGTTGAGGGTTAGGGTCAAGACATGAGAATTCCAGGAGTGAGACAGGACTTTGCCAAAGAGCAACCAGTGGACATGTCAGTTCACTGAGCAAAAGCTGCTCGACCTTGAGGGGTACATTCCACCAATCAGGGATGTCTGCAAACAGACCCTGCCTTCAAGCCTGAGGGCCACAGCCTGGATGTCTGCAAATGCACCTGGGCTTGTAATCCAAAGGCAGAGAGAATGATCAAAGGATGTCAGCCCAGCAGATAAGAGCAGTTTGCTATTCTGAGCCTGAGGCAATGTTCCTGTCTCTCTCCTGAGTTCCTGTCTCAGTAAATGAGGAACTAGATAAAGTAGAAAGAAGTATGTAGTCTCTTTGTTCTCTTTGTTCCCATTTAGATTATACGTTTTACTGTTAACCCATGAGCTTTTCACGTGAAATTGTAATCCATAACATGAAAAAGAGAATAAAAACAAGTGCTAGACTTTAGTCAGTACCACCTGGCTTATGGGAACGCTTGTGGTCCCCCGACCTCCCCACACCCTTTCACCTTACTTTTTGTGTGCTTATCTTTGTCTCTCCTATTTCTTGCAATGCACACTGCCAGGGGACCCGGTTATATTGGGGGCATCATGAACCCCTGATAATTATCTCCATTTTACAGATGAAGAAATTGAGATTCAGAGGGATTTAATGACAGAGGGAATTCATGGCAAACCTCTTCAACTACATCAATATAGAAACATAGGTTTTAAAATTGTAAAGACTCTTAGAGATTTTCCCCGTCTCCAATCATGCTGATTCCCAAAGAGAATGTGCAGAAAGCCACACTGGAATCTAGTCACAGAGTTAGGACTTGAATTCAGTCTTTAGACTTCCATGCTAATGCCCTTTCAATCATATTGCAAGTGCTGGACACTTTTTCTACTCACAGAATGTATTTTTTTTAACTCAAGAACCTATAGTGCTGGAGCTAAATGTATTTTCCACATTGTAAATGGAACTTGCAGATTTTGATCTTCAAGTTAGCCCTTTCTTGTTACTTTTCATCTTATGGATCAACCACAGAGATTAAGTCATCTTCATTTTTGAGTTCTAATAGTATCTGGAAAAATGCATCTCACGTTTTAGGCATTCAATTAATGTTTGCTTATTGCCTATATGTTATTCCGAAATAAATCATTAACAATGTCGCTATGTGGTCACTGAAGCAGGTATCTTTTGTACCAAAGCTACAGTGCACAGACCACATTGAATGTGGGAAGACTTGTGTTTCTATTTTGGGGAGGAGAAGAAATGTAATTGGGAATGGACATGAAAAGGAGAGAAGGTGGGGAAAAAGTCTGAACGGTCTTTTAATGTCCATGGCATTTTTTAAATCATTTCAGAATTCCAAAAGATTTATATGTGGGAAATAACATCCTTGCTGCCTGCAACATGGATTGCAATTGTCCAACTAAAACATGGGACCCTGTTTGTGGAGACAATGGCTTGTCATATATGTCAGCATGTCTTGCTGGTTGTGAGACATCGGTTGGAACAGGAATAAACATGGTAATACATCCTATTGGCTTTTGTGACAGAGCTTTTTTTCACCATGTTGGCACTTTCCAACTATGAAATGGACCTACATGTAGTACAAATAAAATTGGTCTTTCCTGAAAATCAAATTTTTTTGGTGTGTGTGGAAAAAGTAATGTACTTCCTATATGCTCTCTTGATTACCTTTTATTTCCTAGATCTTACATAAAATCTTTATAGTGTCTGAACACTGATCTGTAATTTTCAAATGGTTTAGATTATTACTCAGATAATTTGGATTAAAAATACTCCAGACTAAAACATTTTTATCATTGAGATAAAGTTGGCAGTTTTGATTTCAATTGTTCAGCTAATTGCTTTGCTTTTATTCCTGTGTATATGTATACATGTGTTTTCTATGTTTTTAACATACTGACAGTTTTTTTTTTCTTTTCCAACAGCTGACAGTTTTTTTAAGAAGTTGGAATTAGAAATATTTTCTTGCCTCTAAAATATCACAATACTTATAATGTTGGTTGGTGATCAAAATAAAATATAAATTTTAATTCTTATTAAGACCTGGAAACATATAACAATTTTAAAAAGGTTGAATGAATTCTGTTTTCAAAATAAACTATATATTTTTAACAAAGTTTTATTTCTAAGCATCTGTTAATATTTCAACTGAGAACTCTAAAACAGATTTTGTCTGTCATACTTAGTGTTGTGAAAAAACAGTATTTGTTTTTTTTTTTTAAAGTATGCCATTAGGATAGCTTAGTTATTGCAAATTTACTCCATATATTTAGACAAAAATATCATTTTTCTGAAACTATCCATCTGTTTTATTTTATGCAATAAACCTGAAAGATATCATAAAGGACATGGGAATACAGGGAGTAAGCAGTCTCTATCTTGATCCAACTGGCTATGTCAAAAATAGTTGAGATTTGTGTTCAAGATTTTTCTTCCTAAAATAGAATATGATATTATTTTGTTTTACTATTTGTTTATTTATTTTTTGCAACTGGTTGTTTCTTTATTGAATGCAAGTTCATTCACAGAAAACAGAAATGCAACCATAGCATGAATATTAATGCTATTTTATTTTTTGACAGGTGTTCCAAAATTGTAGCTGCATTCAAACATCAGGAAATTCATCTGCAGTTCTTGGGCTGTGTGACAAAGGACATGACTGTTCCATGATGCTCCAGTACTTTCTAATTTTGTTAGCAATTGGCAGTTTCATTTATTCTTTAGCTGCCATACCTGGATATATGGTTCTCCTGAGGTACAAGAATTATTTTCATTATTTAGATTTCTTTCTGTTCATGTATTAGCATAATTTTTTTCTAAGGAAGCCACTTGAAGCTCATGGTATCTAAGAACTCTGTGCTTTATAATACCATTTTTTAAAGGGGCTTTCATTAAGCATTGTAGAATTTCACACAATTTTTAAAGTTAGTGATAGAAATGTTCATTTCCCTTCCTATCCCTCCCTTTTTTCCTTCCTTATTTCTTAGAGCTAAATGAGTGAACTTCCCATTGTGCAACACAAGAAGAGACACATTTATATCTTAGGGTAAGCCATATGAAATGGTCATTTTCATAGGTGAAACGTTAGTGCCCATTTCCTAGGGTTCAACCTAAGGACAGCAGAGTGCAAAGCTGTTCAAAGCCCCCATTTCACCAAGGTCACTTGATCTTTCTGAACTCCATTTTTCTTTAACAAAAATGAGCATAATAATGTTCAACTTTTACAAGGCTATTGTGAAACCCAAATGATGAAGGGCTTTCTAAAACTAGGAGATTGCAGAGCTCAGTTTCAAAATTAGGTACATTAAACATGTATTCTTTCAATTATAGAACTCTTCATGCCTAGGAAATAATCCTGAACACCGTTTGCATTTTTTTTTTCTTTTTTCTTTTACTGGAACTCGGGAGCAGAGTTAAGTTAATCATAATGCTCAGTTTATAACACATTTCATCATAGGCTGGGGCAGGGATTCTTTCTTGTTTTATTTTACTTTATTTACTTTTTTAAAAATTTCATTCCCTACTTCCACTCACCAGAGGCACCCACTTAAATGTAATAGATATGTCTTTAAATACACATTTTTCTTTGTGAAATATTAAGATTTGTGTGTGTGTATATGTGATTTTATAGTCACACAGATGGTGACCTGCTATAAGTCTTCCTCTGGTTCATAGGCACATGCATAACACAGGTAAATTCATCATCAGTCCTGCTAGTATTTAGAGTTTTTTTCATACCATCACTGCATGAGCGTTCTCACCTTCTTATATCCTCACTAACACTTGGAATTGTCTGACTTTCTGATGTTGACTATTCCCATGGGTATAAATGGTAATGGTGGCTCATTGATATTTTAATGTGATTTCCTGATATAATGAGCTTAAACATCTCTTCAAACTATTTTTTAGCTATTTGACCTCTGCTTCAAAATGTTTACTCATTTTTTTTGCCCATTTCTCCATTATGTCTCCTATCTTTTTCTTGGTGATTTTGATGATCACTGTGTAAATTATGGATATCAATGTAATACTGTTTACATGACATAGTTTTTCTCCTAGCCTGTCATCTTTCTTTAACTTTTTCACAATATCATTTATGAAATGAAATCCTAAATTGTGTCATACTGAAATCTAACAATTTTCTGGCCTTAGGGTTTGTGTGTTTAGGATGAGGGGTCAAATTTAAAAAGTATTTCCATATTCCTAATTTAGAAAAATATTCCCTTAGATTTTATCCTACTGCTTTACAGCTTTATCTTTTGCATATAATTCTTTACACCATGTCAAATTTATATGTAGGTATTGCAGGAAGATAGATATCAGTGTTATTTTTCTCCATATAATGAACTTGTTTTCCCAATAATAGGTTCTTTCTTCCTTGATTTATGGTTCCACCTTTAACATGTCTCAAGTTTTTATATAATACGGGTCTACTTTTCACTCTTATTCTGTTCTACAGCTGTATTGTCACACTGATTTTATTACTTTACCATTGTGAATGTTAATATCTCATATAACTCTTCCTCACCCACCTGTCACTTTCATTTTTCCTTTATTCTTTTCTTCCCAAATTTATTTAGCTATGCATGGATCTTTATGCTCCCATATGAATTTCGATGGGTTTATGTGGATTCCATAGATCAACTGGAGAATCTCTGACATCAGATATTGGTGAATGTGGAATATTTTTCCATTTATTTAAATTTTCCTTTATGTCCTTGAATAGAGTTTTTAAAATTTCTCTATAAAGGTGACATGTCATTAGGTTGCTTCCTAAATACTATGTATAAATTATACACACATGTATACAGATATATACACACTGTTATAAAAACACACTGTTTCTCAACTCACACAGAATCCTTCTGTAACCAGATGTGTGGGTTTTTTCCCCGCATTCACCAATTCTCCAACATCAGCTGGGTGTTCAACAGTTTGATTCAATTCTAGCGCTATCTGCATGAAGTTAGCATCAGATCCCACAAGTTAAAGGACTCAGTCCTACAAGCCTGCCCTCATTTTCCATACCACTCACAAGTCTGGGCCTCCCAGACTTCTGACCAGCCAGCTGTAAACTGGGGATTCCCAGGGCCCGTCTTCATGTTTGATAATTTGCTAGAATGCTTCACAGAACTCAGGCAGGAAACGCTTTACTTACATTCACTGGTTTATTGTGAAGGTTGTTATAAAGGATGCAAAGGGAAGCCAGGGGAGGTTTGGAAGGGTCCCAAGAGCACAAAAGTTTCCGTTCCTGTGGAGTTGGGGTGTGCCACCCTCCTGGCATGTGGATAAGTTTACCAACCAAGAAGCTCATCAAATTGCCTTTTCAGGAGTTTTTAGAAAGCTTAATCTCCTCCTCTCCACTGTCTATTCACTTGGTCTTTCCAGGTAGTCCATCTCATCCTCAGGCTATCTAGGGGCCATGCCCTCAGTGATCTCATTAGCATAAACTCAGATGTGATAAAAAGGGGCCCCTTAAGAATAACAAAAGACATTACAATTACTCAGGAAATTCCCATGGAAGTCCAAGAGTGCTAAGGAGCTTGGTGCCAGGAGTTAGGGACAAAGACCAAAAATATTTCTTAGTATAACACATACACACACACTCTCTTACACAAAATGGTGCCATTCACAATCACAAATATTTACATATACACATTCATATGTAAATATTCAGGATTGGAAATTGATTTGTATTGATTATAAATATATTTACCTTTATATTTGTATTATTACAAATGTACTAGTGATTGTAATTATAATTGTAAATGGTATCATTTGGTAAGCATATGTATAAATGTATATGTGTATCTTTTTTCATATATATAAATTTTATATTTATATTACAATAAAATATAATTATAGTTATAAAATTAAACTAAGAAAAATTAAATTCAAAATAAAAATATGATTATATAATTATATATAAATATAAATTCTTATATCTTTTGTATGTATGTGTACATATGTGCATATATATGTACATGGGTACATGTGTGGTACCATTTTCTCTTATTTTTTCTAGTTGCCTGTTAGAGGAATGCTGTCTTTTTTAAAATTTACTTTTTATCCAGCGTCCTTTCTTATTTATTCTAATAAATTGTTGATTTTGTTAAGTTTTCTATGTAGATTTTGCATGTGCAAAAATAAAGAGTTTTATCTCTTTTCTTTACAATCTTACACATCTTAGACTTCTAAAATTTTCTTATAGCATCAATACTTCCAACTATGATAAATTATAGTGGTGATAGTGCATATTCTTGTTCTTTCCTAATCTTAATGGGAACTATATAAAATCCCTCCATTAAGTATGATGCTTACTGCAGATATTTAGTATGTGGTTGTCATCTAGTTTCTGAGTTTTTAATAACATTGGTATTAAACTTTATCAAATATATTTTTCTACATCTGTGAAAACAATTATATATAATTTTTAAAGTCAGGACTTTTTAGCATAGTGAAATTAGTAGGCTTTTTAAAGTACTTTATTTTCATGTCTGAAAAAACCTCATAATCACAATATTTTAATGCATGCTCTGATTTGTTTAAATATTATTTTTAAAATGTTAGCATCTATGTTGATAAGTAAAATAGATCTATTATTTTCTATGCTTTTTCTGTTTTGGACTCATTTTAGTCCCACAAAGTAGATTGGTCAATTTTCTATTTTTTAATTTCTAGAACTATTTGGATGAAATATCTGTTTGTTGAAAGTTTTGTAAATTCACGTGTAAAAGCATTTGTACTTTGGGCTTATTTGGACAGTGGTATTTTCTTATTATTTCCATTTAGTGTTATTGTCTATTCATATTTTTTATTTTTACTTATACCTGTTGTATATAAGCTTTCATAATATTCTTTTATCATTCTCATATTCTCTGATTTATCTAAAGGATTTTCTCTTTTTCTCTTCTGTATTTTGTTTATTTGCATCTTATTTTTTTTTGATCAATATTGCCAGAGGCCTGTAAAGCTTATCTTTATGTCATGAATTTCTGTTTTGTATTATGTCTTTTTTTGTTTCTTTTGGGCTTGCTTTGTTGTTCTTTAGTCAACTGTTTAACACTTAAATCATTTGTTTTGATTATTATACTTCTATTATTACCAGCACTTACTGTTACTCTTTATCTTTTGGTGTTTTCTTTTAGGGAATTCCATTTTGTTTCTTATTAGAGTTGCAGTTCTAACTTTCTTGTAGTTCATAACATGCGTGTTATATCTTTTTCCTTCCCTTTATCTTTAATCTTCCACTTCCCTTCATAGATGACTTGCTAGATCTGATTTTCTAACCTGAGATTGATGTGCTTAACCTATTCGAATTTTGAATTTTTTGTAATTATTGTGGTAGGGCTTTTTTTTTTTCTTTCCATTCTATAGATTGGAGCTTCTTTTACTGCTTTGAAAGCTATATTTTCCCAAATGGTTAACCTGATTATTGAGATTCTTAACTACATTTATGTCTTGCTTATCAATTAAAAAACTTTTCAGTATTAATATCTACTCCCTGATAAGACAAATACTTAATCATGCTCTCATTTTTCTTCATGTCTCTACTCTTCTCTCCTGTTTCTTGCCAAGATCATATTGTAGAGTTTAACATCTAAATTTTGGTAGATATACAACTTTTCTCTATTATTGTGGATTCTCCCTGGATACCCTACCATGGATGGCGGAGGGATGCAACATCTCTGTTTGTTTGATATTTTTAAATAAGTATTGAAATTCACTCAGCATTTTCTTTATAACTTACATTATAATTTTTCTTTCTTATTCCTGAGTTCTGGAAATTGATGTTCTTATTAATGCCAAGTAATGATAAATACTGGAGAACAATTTAAATGGCTTGTAATTTGGGAGCTATTAAGATCTCATACTCCTGTGAGATTTTAAAGTACTATGTTAAAGATAATCAGAGGAGAAAAAAACATTTTTTACATAAAATTTAAATGCCCTATTTTCTGATTAAAAGGAAATCAGGTTGATTATAGTCACTTTGTTGTGCTAACAAATATATACAACTATCATGTACTCACAAGCTAAAAATAAAAAAAAAGGACATCAGGTGACCAAGAGGGTCATGCTAGGTCTCCTGGCTTTTTTATTTCCTTCTGAGTGAAATTATTGATGTTGTCTAAATAACCTCTCCCTCAGAAAGATAGTGTCTGGATCAACTCTGTCTTGCCTTATGAGGTTGTAGAATTATTCTATTTGGTAAAATACATGTACCAAGAAATTACCAATAAAACGTAGTGTTTTCTGAAAATGTGCAGTATCCTTTTCCTTTTGTGAAGAAAATCGCTTTTGTTTTTTCAACTTTGAGCTAATTGGGGAAGGGAAGAGAGCACAGAGGAGTTCTTAAGGTGAATTTTTCTTAAGGTGGCCATGCTGATGCTGGAGTGAGCAGGACACCAAAGAGGGCCACTGGGGTATTGTGTTCTTCATTTTCTCTTATAGGAATTTCAGGCGCCAATGAAAGGATGGGGGGATTTTTGAAGAGAATGGAAGCAGCTCTGTGCAACTCTTGAAATTAAACCAAATCACTTAAACTAGATTTGCTTAGGATTTTTTTCATCACTTTATTTTGAAAATTTTTATTTTTGCTTCCTTTCCTCCTTTCAGTTACTCATGTAAATTCTTAGCTTTTCTATATTTTGTTCATACAAATAAGCTGAATACAGCTAGGGCGGCATTGTTCTTGCTTTTTAGGCTTAAGGTTTAACCATGAGAATCAAGAACTACTGCTATCAGTAGGAGGATACTGGGATAGAACTGGGATGATTTCAAATATTTTCTTCTTTGTTAACTTTCTGGTAGAAATGAATGAGCAAAAAGTGATGAGTAAAATGCCAATCACCAGAAATGGGGTCCCTGTGTGGGCTATAGACTGGATAATTAGGCCCTGAATAACCAAGAGCTGAGTACACAAGGAAATTTTTTAAGTGCTTAGTGTGTGTTACTAGCATACAAACAGTCCTTTTAAGAAACTATGGTAGTTTTTAAATCTTTATTTTTCTTTTATTTATAAATTTATTTATTTTTTAGGTGTATCAAGTCTGAAGAGAAGTCTCTTGGTGTGGGAGTACATACATTTTGCACAAGAGTATTTGGTAAAAATAATTATTTTTCCCAATATCCTATCAGACCAGTATTAAATGCTAAGTAAATGAAATAATTCTCTCAAAATAACAGTCTATATTTTTTCTGTTTATAAACATCACTTTGTAATTATTGCAAGAATGAAGTACATGGAGAGATGGAGAACTTCTTTTATTTAAACAGGTCCTATCTGACCTTAATTACACTTTTTGTCTATTAGAAGATTTGAAAAAACTGAACAGGAAATGCTTTGTTGAAATGTACACATGATTGTCCCGAAACATTTCAGAAAAAGTATAAAGTTCAGGATCTATAATTCCATTTTATTCTTCAGATTACTTACCCTTTATAATTTAGAAACTTTACCATAAAAGTGACATAATTTCTAAAAATCAAATTCAGAGCATTAGGTTTATATTTTGTTAAACTTTGTTGTACAAACAGAGAAAATTGAAATATTTCCAAATAAAATAATGTATGTTAATGCTTACATTGTTAATAGATTTTTCTTTCTCTCTTACTTGTAGCTGGCATTCCTGCACCTATCTATTTTGGAGCTTTAGTGGACTCAACATGTTTACATTGGGGAAATTTGAAATGCGGTAAGCCAGGTGCATGCAGGATATATGATTCCACCAACTTCAGGTAAAGATAATAATTTTTTTAGCATTGCTTTCTAAGCACAGCCTATGCATAAAATGGCACCATTCATCTTGAACATTGTCAAGTGACGTGAATACTTTTGGCTTTATTTTCAGAATAGATATTGATGCTATGTTCCCATTTCTTATTTATATATTAGAATTTTGTTTTCCCATTATTTCTAAAGTGCTTGATAAATATTAGCATGAATGGCTTCCCTAACCTAGCCTTTGAAAATGCTGTTTTTTAAATTGTTAGTAATCAACACATGATAGAAGGTAATGGCTGTGCATAAGTCTCCTATCCAAATTATGTTGTCCTCTACAGCCTCCTTGTTCCATCCTATGTCATTGCTTCATCTCCCTAGTCTGAAGCCTCACTTCCTCTCACCACCCATCTCTCATCTCCAAAATGATACTTGTTCTTCAATGAATCTTGCTGAAACGATATTCTTCATATTTATTAATGCCTTATTTTTGGTTAATATAGATATTATTTTGAACAAAACTCTTTCATTTTGCTCTTTCTGTTTTCATGTGCTTTTTCATTTGGAGATTTGAATTTTGTTTCAATTTGTATGAATTTCTCCTAATGGGGCAACAAGAAAACTCTTCTATTTACTACAAAAAAATAATTTAGCATTGTTTAAAGCATTCTGAGATCTTTATCTTGACCAGCAAAAGGATATATGTCAAGAACTGTGAGGAGAGCGGACAGCATGAGATTCATCTTCGCACCTATTCCTTTTTCTCACAAAGTCCCACAAAGGCAATATGGAGACAGGCTCAGGACCACAGTTAAGGAACCTCAAGGGTCACCGTTGGAGGTTGGCTTCATCCTGCTGCTTGGATTCCTGTTGATAGCAGCCTTAATTAAATGCTGTTTGAGACATATTAAGTAGATTCGGTATCATCCTCTGTTAGATTAATGAAACTGGCCCATGAAGTGGTGTACTTATAAGATAATTTGCTAGAAGCTAAGATATTATAGGAAATAGGGGTAGATATTATTGGTAGACAATTCTCTGTGGATGCCTACATATATGCATATCTTGTTAGGAGAGTCACTGACAGCTTTTGCTGTCTACTATTTTTTTTTAAGGATGTTGAAACCTTGGTAGATATAGATGTAGACATTGATAGTGTCTCCCTCTAAAGCAGAGAGCAATTAGTTTGCTGTCCAGGCTGATAAGAAAATGTCTCCCTCTGGGGCAAATGTTGGACAGATTTTCTTGCAGCCCATTTAAAAGATTGGGATTTCCTAAACTCAGGATTTCTTAGTTGTAACTCAAACCTGCTGTGTGCACAACGTTTACCTCTGTCTCCCTCTGTGTCACCACTTTGGGACTTGGGAGGTAGGGAAAATCAACCTGAACATGAAGCTGATGCTGACTGCTGTGCTGTGACAAAAAGTCCTTAGTCTCTAAACCAGGAGCTTGGTATCTTCTGCCAGCATCCATGAAACCATGGCAGACCAACCTGTTAATTTACAAGCCAAGTAAAATCTCAGACTCTAATAATTCTTGAGAACAAAACTACTGATTACCTTTAAATTTTGCCAAAAATATAAGAATGATCACTTACATTTATTTCATTCTAATAGAGGGCAGAAAATGATTATGGAAAATACAGTGGGCATATGAAATAAGAAAATTAAAACACACAAAATAAGTTGAAAAAATAAACCTAAATGGTTTCCCAATAAATGTAAACTGATAGAACTTGCTTCTTACAAGAAAGACAGTGGTTTTCATATTGAACTTTTCAAAAATTCTAACTATATGTTGTTTATAAGAGACCAAAACTAAGAAAAATTAAAATAAAAGAAAGATTGAAGGTAAAGATTAGAGAAGACATACCAAACATATACTAAATCAACGTCTGTAGTTATATTAATGACTGTGAGGCAAAATATAATTTAAAGGGAAAGGATTAAGAGGGTTAAAGAGAACTACTACTTAATGATAAAAGAAACACTCTACCAAGAATATATAGCAATTACGAACCTATGTAAATCTATCAACACAATCTCAAATATATAAAACAAAAATTTTTTAAATTACAAGGAGAAATCTACAATCAGAATGGGAGATCTCATCACACTTGTTCCACAAATGACTGTTAAATATAGACAAAAACGAGGGAGGATGCAGAAATTTGAACCACCAAATTGTGCAAGAGTGATCTAATAGATATGTCTGTATACAGATATTTGTTAACCCAAATACTGGCACCTATGCCACTAAAAAAGTTTAAAAAAAATCCAAAGTGTTGAGACCATAAATGAAAAGCTATACTTTTGAAAATACGAAAACACAACAATAATAACAGCTGTTTGGAAATGCAAATAAAGAAACAGAGGAGGCACAAATAGACATATTAAGAATGAAAAAGAGAATATAAATACAGATGCTTGTAATACTTCTGCACAGATTTCAGATATAACTGTTTGGAAACATTAAATAGAGAATTTTTTGGACAAATATATATAACCAAATTTTATTATTAATATATAGAAAACTTGAATATATTCATAACTATTTAAAAATGTGAATCTGTCAAAAAAGCCCATTTCCCAAAGGCACCAAGTGCAGATGTTTGTAAGGCAAGTTTTATCAAACTTACAATGAATTGATGATTCCTACATTATGCAAGTTATTCCAAGAAATAGAAAAAGGGAAAAATTCCCAACTCATTTTACAAAGCTAGTACAATCTTAATGTTCATACTGGACATAGAAGAAAAAAACTATCATAGGTTGATCTTATAAATATACATGCAAAAATCCTACATAAAATTAACAAATTGAATCTAATAATCTAGAAAAATTATTAGGGTTCATTTTTTTTTTTTTTTTTTTTGTTGAGACAGAGTCTCACTTTGTTGCCCAGGCTAGAGTGAGTGCCGTGGCGTCAGCTTAGCTCACAGCAACCTCAAACTCCTGGGCTCAAGCGATCCTACTGCCTCAGCCTCCCGAGTAGCTGGGACTACAGGCATGCGCCACTATGCCCGGCTAATTTTTTCTGTATAGATTTTTAGGTGTCCATATAATGTCTTTCTATTTTTAGTAGAGACGGGGTCTCGCTCAGGCTGGTCTCGAACTCCTGACCTTGAGCAATCCACCCGCCTCGGCCTCCCAGAGTGCTAGGATTACAGGCGTGAGCCACCACGCCCGGCCAAGGGTTCATTTTTAACATACATGGATGGTTCAACATCAGAAAAATCTATTGCTGTAATAAGCCCTAAACACAATAAAGGTGGGAAAATCTTGGATTTTCCTCCAACTACATACAGAAAAATGATTTGGTAATACTATATACATTGATGATTAAAACTTTGGGCAAACTCAGAATAGAAAAGGAGAACTTCCTTAACTTGATAAAGTTTATCTAAAAAAATATCCACATGAGTATATACCATAACTAATGGTGATTCTTTGGAAGCATTCTTATTATTAAATACTGGAATAAAACTGCTATCATTGTCAGTATTAGATTTAAAGTAGAGGTCCTATTCAATCAAAAAAATAATAAGAACTTTAACAAAAGATTGGAAAAGATAAAAATAAATTTGGATTTTCTCAATGGAAAATAAAAAAAGCCAAATATTTTAACAAACATTGGAATTAATGAAAGAGTTCAGCAAAGTTGCTGATGTAAGATTGACATGCAATACAGTTAGTGGCTATTATCTTTACGGGAATAAAATTTGACAAAGATATATAAAATTAGTTTGTACTAATCATACTGTTTATGTAAGATTTAATATGTTTTAACTTTTTTTTTTTTAAATAGTCACATTTACCTTGGATTGCCAGCAGCACTGAGAGGATTAAGCTTTCTTCCAGCCTTTTTAATACTCATTCTTTTGAGGAAGCCTCAACTACCTGGTGAAAACGCCTCTTCAGGAACCGAGCTTGTACAGACAAAAGTCACAGAGAAGGAAAATGAGGGCAAAGATTTACACCAAAATTCCAAGGTTTCGAATGATAATGAATTGAAAACTAAACTGTAATGCCCTATTATATCATCCTTCTCAGAACTGGAGAACTCACTGTACAACTTGATTGTTTTAAAAATCAATAGAGTCACTACAGGTAACTTTTTCTTGTCTTTAAGAAACTCAAGACTTTTTTTTTCATTACAGATAAAAATATTCACTGCTGATATTTCCAAGGTATCAATAGCACTTGAGATTTTCCTAGGAGGGGCATTTATAACAACCCACTAAACAAGATTTTAGAGCCAATTTTATTGTTAAAACAGCAATTTCTCTTTTAGCTCACAAAGGTAAGGGTGTATGTCCCCATCTTCTGCTCTAAACAGTTCTAAAAGCTTTCTGTTATGAAAATCTATTTAATTCTATTGAATTTGCACTTTGTTATTCGGATTAGTCGGAGACTGAAATTCTCATCCTGTTTATGTGAACATTTCAATATTTTATTCAAATTTATCATGTCCATGTGAAAAAAGCCTACATCTTATTCTATTTAGGAATTGTCCTTTAGCTCTTTCTATTCATTGCAGACATGACTCTTTTATAATAGATTACTCATTAATATGTCATTGCTTGCTTTTGTTCTTTCTCTCCTTTATTACTCATGTAATATATTTGGTCATTTTGTTCAGAGTACTGACAAATTTAACCAGGCTATTAAAAATCATGTAGCAAACATTGTTGGATTTTTTTTTTCAGCAATTCAAATGTAGTGACTAAACTCTTTCTTAAAAACAAGTATCTGAGTCAAAAGATAAAAGGACAATATTAGAAAAAGTTTAGTCCTTAAAGGCTGTTTGTAGTGTCAGATTTTGTAAAAAAAAAAAAAAAAAAAAAAAAAACAAAAACAAAAAAACAAAAAAAACACCAAAAACAAAAACCCAAAAAACCCATTCTCAGAGTCAGGAAGACTGCTGAATAGACCAATGTTTATGCCATCTATTGTGTCCTAAGTTAGAACACAAACACTAATTTTCTAAAAATAATCTTAGAGAATAAAACTTATAAAAAGAAGCTTCTGTTTTGAAACTGAGGTGAATCAAGTTCAAGGTACATATTAAACACTAAATCTAATCTACTCATATTATTACTTTGTAACCATGAATAAAATCAAAGAACAGAAGGATTTTAGAGTACAGGAGGCCTTACTGATAAGATAGGGCTTCTGGTTCAAGAGAGTAGAATGAACAGATGTATTTCTGTTTGTCTACTCCTTATTCTCCCTGCTATTGAAATGATAGTCAAAATACAAAAATAACCTAAATCCCTAATGATGAAGAGAATGCAGGAAAGTTGGGAGAATACTATGGTTATTTTTGCATAGTATAAAGAGGATGAGAGTGTTTGCAGGGATAGAACCGAGTGGGGGAAGTTGTAATCCAGAATGTATTTAGAAGCAGCCTGGAATGTAGGCGGGAAATGAGTTGCCAGTGCAGAGAGTATGAGGTGGTAGCCGGATAGCAAACAAGCCAGTTAACTGAAGGAGAAATACAGAAATACAGAAATAATCTGTAATTTTGTACAGATTATTTTACAAGCCAATATGATTTCCCAGATGATTGGATACGTAATATAAAAAGAAAGCAACTGAGATGAGAAAGACTGGGTAGAACAGGTTTTGGGGAAAGGATTAAGAATTAAGTTTTAGGCTTGTGAAGTTTGAGACTTCATCTCTGGGCATATTAGAAATAACTAAGATTCAAGATTCAGGATTGAAACATGAGCAAAGGGCTAACATCATTGGAAAAGAGGGGTAGATACGACTGCAGCAGTGCGGTGTAGTGTTAGGGTCTGATGATGTGAAATTTACAGCTGCTTTTTTTTGGTGGGGGGAGGGAATGAAGAGGAGAGAATGGTCTGGAAGCTAAAATGAGAAGCAAGGACTTAACCCTAAGGTTTCAGGGAAGCAGATTTTGCTTGGTGTGCAGTGGTAAAGAGAATGCTCATTTAAGAATTGGAGTCTGAGAGAAAAAGTAGAGAATAGGAGGTGTATGGGAATTAGACATGGAAATTAGAAGAAGGGGAATGAGAGATAACTTGGAATTCTGGGTTTTTTAGGTGACTGACATAAACAGGGCCAAAGGCCATAATGAGATTAGTTTTGATGGATTCAAAGCAGGTAGTAAGTGTCAAAAGCAGGAGAGGTAGTGAATGGGCTCCCTGGTGACCCCTCATCATGGAGGCAAATTGAAGAAGCTGAAACTTGAGCATTTGAGGCCACTTCTAGTCCCCTATTTGAGGTGATTAGAGAAAGTTGAGTCTTACTCTGAGCGCAGTTCACCCACTTGAACTCCCTCAATAGAGAATCATAGGCCCAGTTTGGAACCAGCGCCTTGGGGTCTCTGTTATCCCTTCATGGGGGAGATGGCATTTTACTGAGCAGAGAGTTCTCTCTTGACACTTCTTGGTGGAGGAAAGCAGGTCAGAGGAAGTGGGTGTTGGAGTGCGTTAGGATCCCTCATGACCTCTGTTCTTGGTGTCCATGAGGCCTGGGGAGATCAGTTCTTATTCTGAGCACTTGCTCTACCCTATGAGAACCCTTCCTATGTTGTCTTTCATCCCTGTGCTTGTTGTCTCCTGGTTGCAAGATGGCAGCTGCTCCCCAAGGCCTGATATCCACAGGTCAGAAAGGAAGAAGAAAAAAGTCTTTTTAGAAAGTTTTGCCATTTTATTTCAGAAAGAAAGGATGGCATAGCAGACAGATGTGAAGGAGAGGAATAAGAGAACAGGTAGTGAGAAGTTGAGGGTTAGTAATTTTCTTATTTGGTATTGTGGGTGTCTAAAGTTAATGTAATTACAAAAAGTGGCTTAATATTTATAATTCTAAAACCAATATTTTCAGAAACTTAAAAAACTAACTTCAAAAATCAAAAATTAGGAAAAGAAATATAAAAGGAAGAATAATAATCATTCTTCATATTGTATAGCACGGAGTTAAAATGTGTGTTAAACTTGATGAATGAGGATTAAACAATATATACATATTAGCCTTATGAGTTCACTACCAGAGGAACCAGAAACAGAACTACTTCAAAGTGGCTGCCTCTGGGGTATTGGACTAGTCATGTGGAAGATCAAAGAGCAATACATTTGTCTTTCATTTTAGTTCCTTTTGTGCTCTCTGACTTTTTTTTGCCCATTGAAGTAAAATATGATTAAAAATAATATTTTATGAAGACTTATTCATTAGTAAAAACAACAATAGTAACTAAAAAATAAGATAGTGCATTTTATAGAAGGAAAAGAAATTGAGTTCCCAAATTATAAGAGTTGTTGAGGATCTCCAACAGATGTTCATGGAACAATCATTTTCTCATTTCATTTTTCATTTCGTTTATTAGTTCTAGAGCAGTGGTCCCCAACCTTTTTGTCACCAGGGACCAGTTTCACGGAAGACAATTTGTCCACAGAATAGCGAGTAGGGAGGGTTGTGGTAGCGGTGCTGGTGGTGGTGGTTTCGGTATGATTCAAGCACATTACATTTATTGTGCATGTTATTTCTATTTTTATTCCATTATAATATATAATGAAATAATTATACAACTCACCATAATGCAGAATCAGTGGGAGCCCTGAGCTCGTGTTCCTGCAATTAGACAGTCCTATCTGGGGGTGGATGGGAGATGGTGACACCCGAAATGTGTTGCTTATGTCCAGTCTACACTATATTCTCATTTTGGTTGCTGTCACTACAGAAAACCCTGCTTTACAAGATAGGATATTGGAAATGGAAGCAGGCTTTTCAGTGCTTTTGTGGCAATCTCAGTATATTCTGCCTTGACTTTAATCCAGAATGTATGGAGATTTGAAGTTGTCTCCAATATACTTTTAAGGCCACTGTCATTTGCGATCTCAAGCAGTTGATCCTCTTCTAGCACGGACAAAGTCGATTCACCTGGCTTATTCACAAATGGGTCACGGATCCACTCCTTCCCAGTTCAGGGGTCTTTTGTAGTTGGGAAGTAATGCTCAAACTCTTTTGAAAGCTGAGAGAGGTGATCGTGCACCAGCTGGGAGAAAGAAGGCCCTGGCTCAGTCTCTTTCAAAATCTCTGCTAAAGTTTGAAACGTGTCAAAAATCCCGAAGTTCACTCATTGCCCCTATAATTCTAGTTTTTGGCTTTCAATGCAGCCACTTTATCTGCTGACTTGAACGCAGTTGTCATTCTCCCCTGAAGTGACAGATTGAGTTTGTTGAGCAAGCTGAATATGTCACACAAGTAAGCAAGTTTTGGGACCCATTCTGTGTCACTGAAATGTGCTACCAGTGGTGACTATTTTTCTTAAAGCAATCTCTGGAATGGCTCTCATAACTCAGAAACTCTGGCCAGTGATCTTCCTTTAGGAAGCCATCTCACTTCTGTGTATAAGAGAAGACATGTGTGCTCTGCGTCCATCTCCTCACAGAGCTGCACAAACAGATGTGAATTAAGGGCATGTACTTTAATGTGGTTGATAATTTTAATCACATCCTGCAAAATGTTGTTCAGGTGACAATTTTTAGTTACCCAGCATTTCTCTACGGATGACACAGTGTGTAGATTCACATTCAGAAGCAACCTCCTTGACCTAAGTAGTGAAACCAGAAATCCATCCAGTCATGTCAGCCGCTCCATCCGTGCATGTACCAACACAAAATGACCAATTCGGTTTTCCTGATGTGTATTTATTCAAAGACTTGAATAGTTCTGCAGCTGTGGTGTTAGTTGGCAGCAAAAATGGACATAACATATCCACATGCACATCTTCCTGAAAGATATATCACACAAAAACAAGCATAGTTGCCTTGTCAACATCGGTAGACTCATCAATCTGGATTGTGTACCACAGTGACTCATTAATCCTCGCTAACAATTGTGCCTCAATATCCTCTGCTATTTGGTGCCTCAATATCCTCATCTAGTTATGGTGCTAGCCAAAAGAGGAACATGCACCACCTATTGAACTGAAGCCTGTCCTAAAAGCTTACGGCACATGTCCTTAGCAGTAGGCAGGATGATCTCCATGTGGCAAAAAAGTGTTGAAGGTTTCATGGCTCCATTGGATGGCCAGTTGCCACCTATTTTACAAAGCAGGCTTGGAGAATGTGAATCACCTGTTGCAATGAACCTGTAATTTAAGTAGGACGCCTGGTATTTTCTTTTAAATGCAGCTTTCATTTTGTTGGCAGTCTTAGAGTCTTCTGCTGTTTCATCATTGGGTCTTTCCCCCTTTTCAAAGAAGCTCTCCAATGATGTTTGTTTTTTACTCATTTTTGTTAGGGTTAGCTTGTGGGCTTACAAAAACTGTGACTGAGACAAGTGCACAGTGTGGGAAAGAGGTGAGGTTGGAAGTGATAAATAAAATAACGGGTGGGCCACGCACAGACTAAAATAAGTGTCAGATTCTGACTTAAAGCCTGCCACTATATGCAGCTGTACAATTGAAATAAGATGCTCACTTGCCACTATAGAGCCTGCCACCAGATGCAGCTCAACTGTCACTTGCCACTCACTGATAGGGTTTTGCTGAGTCTGCAAGCAGTTGATTTATTATGGTCTCTGTGCAGTCAAACCTCTCTGCTGATAATAATCTGTATCTGTAGCTGCTCCCCAGTGCTGGCATGACCACCTCAGCTCCACTTTAGATCATCAGGCAATAGAATCTCATAAGGAGCATGCAACCTAGATTTCTCGCATGTGCAGTTTACAATAGGGTTCGTGTTCCTATAAGAATCTAATGCCCCCACTGATCTGAAAGGAGACAGAGCTCAGGCCATGATGCAACTGATGGGAAGCAGCTATAAATACAGATGAAACTTCCCTCGCTTGCCTGAAGCTCACCTCCTGCTGTGCGGCCCAGTTCCTAACAGGCCACACTATTGGTCTGTGGCCTGGGGCTTGGGGACCGCAGTTCTAGAGGATGTGCCTGTTGGTGTGTGTATGTGAGGAGGTTGGTTGTAGGTCGTAGAATTCAAGTTGATGTCATCTTATAAGGATGAATAAATATACACAGAGGACAATTACAGAACAACAAATAAAAGCCCTAAGTAATTTCAAACACTATTGATATGTGGTGAGTCACTTAGTAATCAGAGTTTTTTTGCGCAAACTTTCAAGACGAGTTTTGGTGGGAAATGATGACTGTGGATTTATGAGAAAGAACAAAATCCAATCCTTCATGAGGGAATAGAAGAAGCAAATGTAAGAATGTCTTCTCTGCTGCTGGCCACAGTCACAGTAGTTATAATTTAGGCCAATATAGCTAGAGGCTGGCTAATTGGGAAGGAACTTCTTTCTGAAATAAAACAACAAAGTGTTCCAAGAAGACTCTTTTCTTCTTCCTTCCTGAACTGTGGATATTAGGCCTCAGGGAGCAGCAGCCAATTTATAAGCAGGGGGCAGCAAGCACAGGGATAAAAGATAACACAGGAAGGATGGGCGAGCTGAAGGTTGCCTGTGCCACCTAGGGCTGAACACCTGTCACCAGCAGGGGCACAGCTAAGTGTTGTGGAATTTTAAGCTTATCAAATTTGAAGGGAAGGCCTATATAAAAAAATTCAAAAGTATAAATACAAAATGAGATTAAAAAGCAAATATTTACTTAGAATGAGAAAAAATATCACAGCATATTTCATGTGATATACATCAGGACAAAATAATAATTTTAGAAAAAAACAAAACCTGACAGCAAACATGAAAGCTTTCCCATTGATGTCAGAAGAGAGAAGATAAAGTCCACTATTACCATTTCTATTCAACATTATACTGGATGGCCTAGCCAGGGAAATGGCAAAAAAGAAAAAATAAAATTTATAAAGATAAGAAAATGAATAATTAAATATCAGTGACATGTTGTACATGTGGATAAAAGGAAAGTTACTACATATAAACTATCAAAATTAATAAGTTAATTTTAACAAGTTAACTGCATACATGGACATTATACAAAATCAAATGTAGTTTTTCACAAATGAGTAGCAGTTAGAAAATTATATTAGTAAAGTATACTACTTGGTGTAGTATATAAAAAAAAATTGGAATGCAAGGAACAAATCTCACAACATGTAGGTGTCCCAGACCTCTATGCCTGAAATATAAAACATTATTTAAATAAATTAATACCTATATCATATTCATTGGTTGAAAGACTTGATATTATAAGGATGTCAGTTTTCCAAAAATGTATCGATAGGTTTAATGAAATCTCAAAAAAAAAAAAAAAAACCCCAATACTATTTTCTTTTCCTTTTGCTTTTTTTCTTTATTTTTTCAATTTTTTTATTTCAGCATATTATGGGGGTACAAATGCTTAGGTTACATATATTGCCTTTGCCCCACCTGAGTCAGAGCTTCAAGCATCTCCATCCCCCACATGGTGTGCATTGCACCCATTAGGTGTGTATATACCCATCCCCACTTCCCCCACACCTGCTCGACACCTGATGAATGTTACTACCATATGTGCACAAAAGTGTTGTCAGTTAATATCAATTTGATGGTGAGTACACGTGGTTCTTGTTTTTTCATTCTTTGGATACTTCACTTAGTAGAATGAATTCCAGCTCTATCCAGGATAATACAAGAGATGCTAGATCACCATTGTTTTTTGTGGCTGAGTAGAACTCCAATGGTATACATATACAACATTTTATTAATCCACTCATATTGACAAGCACTTGGGTTGTTTCCACATCGTTGCAATTGTGAACTGTGCAGCTATAAACATTCCAGTGCAGATGTCTTTTTTATAGAATGCCTTTTTTTCCTTTGGATAGATGCCCAGAAATGGGATTACTGGATCAAATGGTAGTTCTACTTCTAGCTTTTTGAAGTATCTCCATATTACTTTCCACAGAGGTTGTACTAGTTTGCAGTCCCACCAGCAGTGTATGAGTGTTCCTATCTCTCCACATCTACACCAATATTTATTGGTTTTGGACTTTTATTTATTTATTTATTTTTTTGAGACAGAGTCTCACTCTGTTGCCCGGGCTAGAGTGAGTGCCGTGGCGTCAATCTAGCTCACAGCAACCTCAAACTCCTGGGCTTAAGCGATCCTACTGCCTCAGCCTCCCGAGTAGCTGTGACTACAGGCATGCGCCACCATGCCCGGCTAATTTTTTGTATATATATATTTTAGTTGTCCATATAATTTCTTTCTATTTTTAGTAGAGACGGGGTCTCACTCTTGCTCAGGCTGGTCTCGAACTCCTGACCTCGAGCGATCCACCCACCTCGGCCTCCCAGAGTGCTAGGATTACAGGCATGAGCCACTGCGCCCGGCCGGTTTTGGACTTTTTGATAAAGGCCATTCTCACTGGAGATAAGTGATATCTCATTGTGGTTTTGATTTGCATTTCCCTGATGATTAGAGACATTGAGAATTTTTCATATATTTTTTGGCCATCAGTCTATCTTCTTTTGAAAAGTTTCTGTTCATGTCCTTTCCCCACTTTTTGATAGGGTTGTTTGATTTTTCCTCACTGATTTTCCTGAGTTCTATATAGATTTTAGTTATTAGCCCTTCATTCGATGTGTAACATGTGAATATTTTCTTCCCTTCTGTAGGTTGTCTGTTAGCTCTCTCCTTGGCTGTGCAGAAGCTTTTTAATTTGATCAGGACCCATTTATGTATTTTTGTTGTTGCTGTGATTGCCTTTGGGGTCTTCCTCAGGAATTATTTGCCTAGGCCAATGTCTAGGTTTTTCCAACATTTTCTTCTAGAATTCTTATAGTTTCATGCCTTAGGTTTAAGTCTGTTATCCATCATGAGTTGATTTTTGTGAGAGGTGAAAGGTGCGGGTCCTCTTTCAGTCTTCTACATGTGGTTATCCAGTTTTGCCAGCACCATTTATTGAATAAGGATTCTTTTCCCCAGTGTATGTTTTTGTCTGCTTTGTCAAAGATTAGATGACTATATGAGGATTGTTTTATAACCGGGTTCTTAGTTCTGTGCCATTGGTCTATGTCTCCCTTCTTGTGGCAGTACCATGCTGTTCTGGTTACTACAGCCTTGTACTATAGCTTGAAGTCTGATATATTGATGCCTCCCAATTTGTTCTTTTTGCTTAAGGTTGCTTTGGCTGTACAGGGGTACAGAAACCAGGGAGATCCTCTGGTTTCCTATAAAGCATGGAATTATTTGCTCTAGATCTGCTAACAATGATGTTGGTATTTCAATAGGAATTGCATTGAATCTGTAGATCACTTTGGGTAGTACAGATATTTTAACAATGTTGATTCTGTCAATCCATGAGCATAGTATGGTTTTCCACCTGTTTACATCCTCTGCTATTACCTTCTTAAGCATTTTGTAGTTCTCCTTGTAGAGGTCTTTCACCTCGTTGGTTAAATATATTCCTAGGCATTTTATTTTCTTTATTGCTATTGTGAAGGATATTGAGTCTTTGATTTGGGTCTCAGTTTGACTGTTGTTGGTGCATAGGAATGCTACTGATTTCTGTACATTGATTTTTTTTAACCTGAGACTTGGCTGAATTTGTTTATCAATTCCAATAGTCTCATGGCAGAATCTTTGGGGTTTTCTAGATATAAGATCATATTGTCAACAAAGAGCAATAGTTTGACCTCTTCTGCCCCCATTTGGATGCTCTTGATTTCCTTCTCTTGTCTGATTGCTCTGGCTAGGACTTCCAGCACTATGTTGAATAGAAGCAGTGATAGAGGGCAACCTTGTCTGGTTCCAGTTCTAAGCGGAATGCTTTCAATTTTTCCCCATTCAGTATGATGTTTGCTGTGAGTTTGTCATATATGGCTTGTATAATTTTTAGGTAAGTCCTGTCTATGGCTTGTGTATATTTATCCATTTGGCCAGCCTGTCTCTTTAGTGGGCAGTTCAAGCCATTTGCATTTGTTGAAAGAATTGATAAGTGGGGCAGATTTCTGTTCATCCTGTTGAGTTGAACTTTGTTGCTTTGTTTTCTTTCTTGAGCCATTGTGGTATCTGGCCTTTGGCCTTTAGCTTTTGGATGATTTTACATTAGTGAGTGTTGATTGTGCTGATATGTGTGTAACATTGTTTTGAGTACTTCCTGGAGGGCAGGTCTTGTCTTGGTGACTCCCCTCAGTCTTTGCTTGTCTGAGAAGGTCGTTATTTCTCCTTCATATAAGAAACTTAGTTTTGTCAGGTACAAGATTCTAGGCTGGGCATTATTCTGTTTGAGAAGAGTGAGAATGGGGCCCCAGTCTCTTCTGGCTTGTAAGGTCTGAGTTGACAAATCTGCAGTTACTCTGATAGGTTTTCCTTTGCAGGTTACCTGCTTCTTTTGCCTTACAGCTTGCAGGAGGGCCTCTTTGTGGTTATTTTGGCCAGTCTGATCTCTATGTGACGTGGTATCTTCCTGTTTGTAATGAATCTCCCAGGAGTCCTTTGAGCTTCTTAGAGCTGTATATCTAGATTTTTAGCAAGGCTTGGGAAATTTTCCTGTAGTATATCTTCAAATAGTTTATCTAAGCCTTGTGTATTTTCTTCTTCACCATCAGGGATGCCTATAATTCTCATGTTAGGCCTCTTCACATAATCCCACATTTCTTTTAGGCTTTGCTCTTTTCTCTTATTTCTCTGCTCTATGTCTGCCACTCACTTATTTAGTTGAAAGGTGTTATCTTCAATCCCTGAGATTCTTTCTTCTGTTTGATCTACACCCTGTTCTTGAGGCTTTCCACTGTATTTTTAAATTCCTTGAATATATTCTTCATTTCCAGAAGTTCTGTTTGATTTTTCTTTAATATTTCAATTTCTTTTTCTTTCTTTCTTTCTTTTTTTTTAGTGAATTTTTCTTCCAAGTCTTGGATTTGTGTGTGTGTGTGTGTGTGTGTGTGTGTGGTTTCTTTATGTTGGCTTTTCATTTTCTCTTGCATATCCCTATTTGAAATTCTTCTGTCATTTTAGGGTTCTGAATTTGGTTGATATCCATTGCTAGAGAGCTGGTGTTCCACTTTGGGGGTGTGCTTTCAGTTTGATTCTTTATATTTCCAGCATTCTTTTGCTGATTCCTTCCCATCTGGAATGGCTGTTGCTTCTTACCTTTAGATTTTTGTTTAGATAATGACACGTCCAGTTTAGTCTCTGAGCCAGTAGGTGGTGTCTGTGGGTGAGATTCAACCACACCCTGTGTGATGAATCAGTAAATACACTAAAAGGGCATGCAAATCGACCTCCCTGTCAGTAGATGGCCCTTGCTGGGAGGAGCAGGCTGCAATATTTTTTTGGTCCTGTAACCAGCTGTTTTTCCTCTGGAGAGGCATGCCAGTTCCTCAGGTGGTGGGTGGAGTCCAGGGATTTCCACGTGTGTCCTTATTCTCCACCTCAGTAAAAGGAGATGGGGGACTGTGGCTGGGTTGGGTGAGCCTTCTTCCCTCAAGCTCTACAAATGCTGTTAGCAGGCATCAAAGTTCTGTTCCCTTCTGTTGGGCAAAGCTCCCAGGGAGGAGCTGAAGTGGCCCCAACTAAGCCAAAAAGTCTGTGTGGGGGGGTGGGGCTGCCTGAGACTGGTAGTCTAGAGCAGGCCTCACTCTTTTTCAGCCTCCCCTATTCCTCAGTTTCTCCTGGGCCTTTGCCAGCAGGCAGGACCTCAAGCCAGTGGTGCTCCCCTGACTGTGGTGCGAGCCAGGAGGTTCCCTGCCCAGGACCCTGGCTTGAGCAGGGAGCATGGCTCTTTTGTGGGAGGAGGGTTTCCTCTTGAGCATGCTGCAGCTAGGACCCACTCTGATCTACCCCTGAAGGCACACACACCTCAGTAGACTAGTTCACAAATATCCCTTCTGTGCCCCTAGGCAATTCAATCCAGGCCTGGTTGCATGGGATCTGGCCTGCAGGCCTGTCCCCTTGGCACTGGAGATGAATCAGTGACCTTTCCAGGGAGAAGAATGCTATTCTCAAGTCACCCACAGGGTGCCCAAGCTGGATCAATGTCTCTCTGTCTTTGGATTTGCTCCGCTCTGCTGGAGTCACCAGGCAAGCATCACTTGGGAGTGCTGGTGGGTAGAGAGCTCACAGTCTGAGTACTCCTCTGTCCACTGAAGGGCCCCAAAAGGAAAGGTCCCATTCTCTGCAGATGCCTCCAAGAGGTAGCTAAATTTTCTCTCTCAGCAGCCACTGGTAGGGGAGGGGAATGGTAGGGGAGGGGAAGCTGAGAATGAAGCAACATGGTGCTTGCCCATGGGCTGTGGTCTATGGGCTGGGCGATGCCCTGAGGGAGCTGGAAGCCTGGTGCCCTGTCCGCAAGATGCTCACCACTCACTGGTGGCAGCCATCTCTGGGCTGGTGTCAGCAGGTCTCTCCAGCAACTCAGGAGCCCACCAGCAATTTGAGATGCAAGGGAGGGGAAATTAAGCACTCTACTTACCCTTGTCGCTGGTCTCTAAGCCTCTGGGGTTTAGACCCTGCTAATGCCTTTCTCCTTCCTGTTCTGCTCCACAACTTCTTCCCATGGAATCTCCTGTAGTTTCAGGCACACTTCCTTCTGACCCTCATTGGATCTATGTTTGTCTGCCTGTTTTTTTTTTTTTTTTTTCATTTTCATCTAAAATCTATCTTTCTTGCAGAGACAGTCTGGCTGGTGGTTTTTCTCATCCACCATCTTCCCCTGATTCCCCCCGAGGGCTATTTTAAATGTGGAAATTGACAAGATTATTTTAGCCTCTATATTCAAATGTAAAAGGCCAAGAATAACAAAAGCAACCTTGAGAAAAAAGGAGGGAGGAGAAGCCCACCACCAGATACTAAATCCTATAAAGCCAAAGTAGTTGAGGCAGTGTGGTACTGGTGACCAATCTCCCACCCTTTCCCTTGCAGATGTCTTCTTCACCCCACTCAGAATTCGACACTATGTACTAGGCTGCTCTCCCACCCAGACACCCTTTTCCCCCTACTCAGGTTCCAGCATCTCACATCAGACCTCTGCCCTGCTTCCCCGCACCGGGATGTCTCCCTCACCCAAATCAGGTTCCAATGCCCACAGCAGTATGTCCTACACACAGATGTCCTTCTTGCTCTCTATGATGGTTAAGTTTATGTGTCAACTTGGCAGGGCCATGGTACCCAGAGTTTTGATCAAACATTATTCTAGATATTTCGGTGAGATATTTTTAGGATGAGATCAATATTTAAATCAGTAGATTCTGAGTAAAACAGATTACCTTGCATATTGAAGGCCTTAATAGAAAAAGACTGAACTTCCTCAAAGAAATTCTGCCAGCAGACTGCTTCTGTACTCAAAGTACAGCATCAGTTTTTCTCTGGGTCTTCAGTTTGCAGGATTACCCTGTGTGTGTGTGTGTGTGTGTGTGTGTGTGTACAGTTGATCCTTGAACAACTTGGGTTTGAACTGCACAACTCCACTTACCTGTGGATTTTTTTCAGTAAAAATTACACCGAATGTGTCTACCTCTCCTGCCTCCCCGTCCACCTCCTCCACCTCTCCCACCTCTGCTACCCCGGAGACAACAAGGCCAATCTCTCCTTTTCCTCCTCGGCCTACTCAGCATGAAGGTGATGAGGATGAAGACCTTTATGATGATCCAATTCTGCTTAATCAATAGTAAATATATTTTCTCTTCCTTATGATTTTATTAATCACATTTTCTTCCTCTACTTTATTGTAAGAATACAGGATATTTGATACATATACAAAATATGTGTTAATCAATTGTTTATGTTATCAGTAAGGCTTCTGGTCAACAGTAGGCTATTAGTAGTTAAGTTTTGGGAGGTTAAAAGTTATATGTGGATTTTTGATTGTATGGGGTTGGCACTCCAATCCCTATGTAATTCAAGGGTCTGCTATATATCTATCTATCTCTATATATAGATATATATGAGATATGATAATAATAGGATATATATATGTGTGTGTGTGTATATATATTCTGTTTCTCTGGAGAACCCTAACTAATACACCTCCCTTGGATTCTGACACTCCACTGAACTATCCCTCTTTTATGGACGCTCTCCTAACACTGCCTGGCTCTTGGGCTCTTACACTCCACTCAGGTGCTTATAGCTCCCTTTACACAACTACCCCCACCCCCATCTGATATATATAGCTACTGGCTAGTCCCCATCTAATGGCTCAGATTTGAATTATTCAGGAAGAAAAATGGATAAGACAAAGGAAAGGAAAAGAAAGAGAAGAGAAGGAAAGGGAGAAGGGGAAAAACATGATAGAACATTGGACAAATTTTGGAATTTAAATATTATAATGAATGACATATGTCTAGTAGATACATATTTCTAATTATGTTTCATCCTTAGCTCAATTAAGTCTAGAACTGGATTAATAAATGCTATTATATAATAGTATACAATAATAGCCTTGAACCTTAAGTTGATTTTATATTGTCTCCTGCTCTAGGATGAATGGAAACAAAGAGTTTATTTTTATTGACTGTACATTTAAAATGATTTTCAGTTTTTCAACCACATAAAAGGCACAAGATGTTTTGGAAATGATTTTAAAATTTATGACTCACATATCTAATTTTAAAATTTATGACTCAGGAGATTTATACATCCAGCAAACGTCTGTCTGAGCAGATTATTTTTGTATTTTTAAACAATGCATTATTTTCCTTTTAATTTTTCTCAATGTTATAGCCTGATTACATATAAGGATGACTCATACAGGATATAAATGATAGAAGTGGTTCAAGCAGTACTTTAGCTGCCATTCCATTCTTTTTAAATAAAGAGTTCAGAGCTTTGTTAAAAACAAACGCTATTGAAGTAAAGTTTGGTGGGTGATAAAAATATGAAACCTTTCTACAATTGGCCATTGGCCCTAGTAAAAAATTAAGCAAATATTATAAAAATTTAAATTAAATTAAAAGAAAAATCACAGGATTTTTTTTTTTTTTTTTTTTTTTTTTTTTGCCTTCAGATGCCTATAATTCCTGTTGAGGTTAATTTTCAAATAAAATAAAAATTTAACTTACCTTCATGAATATCAAGCTTGAGAAATTCAGAAGACAACTTTCACCAATATCATTTCTGATAACTAAATGACTACAATAAAAGTTAAGAAAGAGATTCTTTCTATTAGTAAAGACATAAAAGATATACTGTGCTATGTTTCCTAGAATAGGTAATATGGGGGAAAAGACATGTAAGTGTCTTTAATATGAATGGAAAACCTGTCTTTTCATAATTCTACATGTTTACTTAAGGCCTGGGAGAAAGTCACTTGCAGTTAGTGTAGTGTACACCTAATAACTTCTAACAAGTTTACCACACTGGAAATGTTCTTGCAGTTATTCAAAGTACTAGATACAAGTGCAAAATTACACCTTTTCTTCCGCCTTCATTCTTAATGGCATTATTTTCTATATTCATTATTAGTTGTTTAGAGAACTCATATTAATGAAAAGATCATATTAAGAGTATAGGACATATTGCTAGGAGAATATCAACAGAACCCTGAATGCACAGGTACCAGGGATAAATCTTTGGTTAAAAAAATCCAGAGTTATTAAAACCAAACCTACAGTTTTAAGAGTTTCTAATCTTAAAAAAAAACCCAACTGAGAACATAGAAGAAGTTCAACAGAAAACAAAAAGTCTTCTTGCCTAATGACTTGGGCCTATGGAATGAGTTGCTTTAGAAAACATATTTCACAATAGGTATGCTAATAATTGTTTACTGAATAAATAATTTATTAGTTATTAGAGAATCTATTAACCACAATAGGTGAGGGAAGGGGAGAGTGGTACTCTCAAATAATTCAAATTGGTCTTGGAAATTTGTGAAGTTAATTGAAACATATTTTCATTTATATCAAAGGAATAAAACTGAAACTTTCACTTTCAGTCAGAGATGCAGAGAGCAGGAAAGAGTGTCTCACCCCTACACCCTTACAATAAGAAAAAAGCTGCATAAAATGCAAATTATAACTTTTCTTGAAGCCATCAGTGAACTGATGTTATTGGGGGGACAGTTAGCTGGGTATGTGGAGAGAAACAGACTCTTGGAGGTAGAAACAGGAATTGAACGTTTGTTGACTTGGGGCAGAAGCCATCCAGTGCCTTCTAAATCAGTAAAACAATTCGAATAGAATTTTTAATGAGTTGCTAAAGACCAAGTGGGGGTAGGCCTGAGAAAGTGAAGCCCCCGAAGGCTGCAGAGGTAAGGGGGTTTGCACCTGTTGCAGCTGATTCCTCCATGAGGAATCAGGAATCTCAGGGAAGACTAGAGAAAAGCTCCAGAGTCCCACTGGTGCTGGCTGAAGGAGGAGAATAGTAACTACTGCTCAAGCTTGGCTCAAGACCAATCTCTCCTTTCTCCCCTAAGAAACAAAAGTCTTCTATCCAGTGGGGAAGAGTAGTGAAAACTATAGTTTGAGGGTGCTGGTGCAAACCCCTGCAGCTGGGAAAGGAAGCCAGAAGGAAAGCTCCATGCCTCAGGGAAGGCCAAGCAGGAGCACTCTACGGTGTTGCTGAAATCACATCACCTGTGTAATCATCGCCTCACCAGGTTGGTTCTTGGTTTCCAGGCAATAAGCACAGTCTGTTCAGGAAGGGTAGAAGGCACGCAAATGGAAAGTGACAATGCCATTGCCAAATTTCTTATCATTAATTCTCAGTAATTTTGTTTTGGTAAACTCTCCAGAAGTATATATGTTGACATTAAAACAGAAAGATTAGTATGGTCCCTGTGAATGAACATAAACATTTTTATTCTATTATAGTATGTATTACAGTGTATATTATTATATAATATGTTACAGGCCTATTTCTCCACCTCATTTGTTAGCTCCCAAAAGGCAAAGACTTAAATGTTTTTATCCCCTATGCTTAACAATTTTCAAAAGACACTTTTATTTTCCTACAATATAGATTTATTTTTTCATTTTAAAATAAAGAAAATCTTCAAAACATCTGAAACAATTACTCCCAATCTCATGATTTTAATGCAGCTATTTTTGCGTGTTGTTTTCAGTTCTTATTTATAAAATTCATATTTTATATGATTGGCATTTTTGGAATTCACTTATTCATTCACCTAAAAATAATTAATAAAGCACCTGCTATATGTCAGGCACCAAGCTAGATGCTGGGAGTAAAATAGATAGGTCTGGTGGTTAATTTTAGGGGTTAACTTGACTGGATTAAGGGATATTAGAGAGCTGGTAAAGCATGACTTCTGGGTGTGTCTATGAGGGTATTTCCAGAGGAGATTGGCATGTGACTTGGATTGAGTAGGGAAGATCCACCCTCAATGTGGGTGGGCAGCATCCAATCAGCTAGGGGCCTGGATAGAACACAGACAGAGGAAAGGCAAATTCTCTCTCTCTCTTCTCCTGGTGCTTGGACATCAGAACTCCAGGTTCTCTAGCCTTTGAACTCTAGGACTTGCACCAGTACCTGCAATCCCTGCCCATCCCCCTACCCCCCCGCCGGGTTCTTAGCCCTTTGGACTTGGACCGAGTGCATCAGTTTTCCTGGTTCTGAGGCCTTTGGACTTGGGCTGAAACGCACTACTGATCATCCTGGGTTTCTAGCTTATGGATGGCTTATCTGGGACTCCTCAGCCTTCATAATTACTTGAGCCAATTCCACTAAGTACCCTCTCATCTATCTATCTATCCATCTTTCTATCTACCTGTCTATCTATATATCCTATTGGTTCTGTCTCTGGCAAACCCTGACGAATACAGTGGGTAAAAGTGAATTCAATTCCTACCTTTCTGGAGCTTATGACTAGTGGGAGAGACTGATAGTCATCAAATAGTCATAAATAAGTGTAAAATTACCATTTTGATAAATGCTATGGATATAATTGGAAAATTTTTACCAGTGAAGAAATCAGACATGTTGAAGGAATGCTGATTAAGCATAGATCTAAATGTTGAGCAGAAGTTAATTAAGTGGAAAAAAAGAGTATTTCAGGAGAAAGCATCATTGTGTGAAAATGAATGGGGTGCAAATAACGAGACTCCGATCTATGTTTATTTTTCTTCATCACAGGAAGGCACCCTTCCAGTTTGTCTTTGCTTAATGGTTCTTTTCCAATTCTGATTTCTTTCTCAAAAATATCAGGTTTCTTCAGCTGGTGCTTAGTTTCTCCTTTAAGTCCTTCTTTCACAATTTGCCTCTTTGTCCTTTTCTTCCACATTTTGAGAAATTTTCAAATAAAACTTCTTCTTTACTAATTTGATCTTTTAGCCATTGTCATATTTTAACCTTATCCAATGTACATTTTAATTATACTCACACATTATTTTACTTCCTTGAAAACTTTCCTTACCTTACTTTTCTCTCTATGGAATTTTTGCTTTTTTCCTCACTATAATTTATAATTCCTGTTTAATAAATGTTGTTGGATTAAGAATGAACACTTATTCTGGATTCTTGGATTCTGCAGTAGATCAAATAATTTGAGATATATTTTTTAATGTTCTTCTTTCTTTCACTGAATATAACATATTTATAAATATGTTTATTATAATTTATAACATTTTATAATTTAATTTTATTAATATTCTTCTGCACCTTTAAAGTGTAAGCTGCACAGAGAAGTGTCCTTTTTCATTCTCACATTTCATTTTGCCTGATAGATAATTAGCACTCAATAACTGCTAAATAAATAAATATTTAAGATGTTGCCTTTATTTTCTTTGTAGTCGTTTGAAAAATAGCTTCATAATTTTCTTCTCTATAATTTTTATTGAGACAAGATCCCAGTAGAGTTTATGGTGAAGTAAAGTGGCACAGTAGGTATCTCCAGCTATCATCCCCTCACAGAAACATCGATTTAAACTATCCATGTATGAAATTGCCTTCACAAGAGCTAAGGAAACCTGATCATTCAAGTGAGGCTCTGAAGCCTCTTTGGACCACAAAAATGAGTAAAATCACAATTGGATGCAAAGGGGATCTATTCTCTGAAACATGGTGCCCCTCATCCCAAGCCATTACAGTAACCCATATGGAAAATTTCTCCTGGACTTACGGTTTATATACTGGAATAAGTTAGCTCCCTCACCATCCTGGGTCCCTCCACAAGAGACTTACTCCTGCATTAGACCATCGAAATCACTACAAGAACTGGTGAAGCTGAACCACCAAAATCCAGCTAGGGACAAAGAGAAAGGGTGGGGCTAATGGCAGCCAGCATGTGGAACTTGGCAGTGGCTGTCCCTCCTTGCCAGAGGAGACTTCATACCAAAGAGGCTGTGTATGGGTGTCATGCTGCAAGAAGAATGGTTCACAGATCTTCCAGACTTGAGGGCCTGGCTGGCTCACCCACTTGGCTTAAGTGGCCTCTGTGGATCTCCCACGGGCCCATCCAAGTTGGGCATTGCATTGGCAGTGGAGCCATCAGAGACTTGTATCTAACCTGGTCTTAGGACACCCTCTACTGCTGAAATGGCATACAATAGAATGCTCAGAATTTCTAAACAAGCCTAATGAAATGGAATGTTCACAAACAAACTCAGACTGTCCTAATTCATCAATATGTAGCCAGAGAATCACATCTCCAAGGATTAAGAATAGCCTAGGAAAGATAGCTCCACCGAATGGACAAAACAATGCACCAATGAATGATCCAGAAGATATGCACTTGAACAATCTGGTAGATAAACATTTCAAAATAGATTTTTAAAGAAAACCCAGCAAATTTCAAGAAATCACAAAGAAACAATTTATAAATTTATCAGAGAAATTTAACAAAGAAATTGAAATCATGAGAAAAATCAAACAGAAATCCTGAAGCTAAAAATGATAATAAACAAAATTAAAAAATGCAATAGGAGACAACAACAGCAGAATTTATTAAGCAGAGGAAAGAATCAGTGAGCTTGAAGACGGACTATTGAAAATATATAGTCCGAGGAGTAAAAATTTTTTTAAAATGAGAAAAAAATGAAGAAAAGTTTTGGGATCTATAGGACACCATCAAAAGAGCAAATGTATGTGCCATTGCCATTAAAGAGAGACTAGGGAATGACAAAGAGATAGAAACCTCATTCAAAGAAATAATAACAAAAAAATTTTCAACCCTGAAGAAAGATATAAATATCCAGGCACAGAAAGGTCAAAGGTCACCAATTAGATCAACTGGAATAAGACAACTCTAAGACATAACCAAACTCTCAAAAGTCAAAGACAAAAAGAGGATCCTGAAAGTATCAAGAGAAAGGAAGCAAATAACACATAAGGGAATTTCAATATGACTGGCAGTAGACAGGCCAGGGGAGACTGGGATGATACGGTAAAAGAGCCGAATGGGGGGTGGGGGGGGGAATAAAAAAAAAAAAAAAAAAAGGAAAACCAAGAATACTGTACCCACCAAAGCTGTCCTTCAGAAATAAAAGAGAAATAAAGACATTCCCAGTTAAACAAAAAATGAGGGAGTTTATTGCAACCAGATTTGCCTTATAAGAAATGCTAAAGGAAATTTTTGTAACTGAAAGAAAAGGATGCTAATAAATAACATGAAACCATCTGAGGTATACAAAACACAGGTAAAAGTAAATATCCAGACAAACTCAGAATACTCTAACATGGTGATCAGGGAATGTAAACCACTTACATAGTTGGTGGGAAGATTAAAAAACAAAACAAATAAAAATAATAACAACTACAATGATTTGTTAAAGGGTAAACAACATAAAAAGATATACACTGACAACAAAGGACCAAGGCAAGTATTAAACAGCTAAGATTTAACTGAGGTGTCAAAGGGAGAGTGCTGGAGTGACACAGCAGAATGGAGATGCACCTGTGATGATTGGAAGTGCAGGAAGGCAGTGTGGAGGCATCTGGCCCCCATAGCCCTATCTCCTCTACCAGGATGGGATCAGCCCAGAGATAGGAAGGACTTCCCATTGCAGGGAAAAGGTAAGCAGAAGATTCCCACCAGCCCCCATCATCTCCAAAAACACCTGCAGTTCTTACAACAGGAGAATCTCACAGTCCTCACAAACCCTGAGACCAGGTTGGAGAGGTGCTGGGAATTCACACAGCTGCATTGCTCTGGATTAGGAACACAGACGTGCACTTCCAACCCCCTGTGAGCCAACCTGCTGCAGCATGGCACCATCTTGAAACCAGAGCTACGTCTGGAGGGCGCCCTCCTCTGGGGGCCAGTAGCCATTGCACCTCTCCAGCACTGCAGCTTCATCTTCATTATGCCAAGCCCACATGTGTGGCTGAATACCACAACCCCGGCTGTGTGGAGATTGGGCCCAGGATCGGCTGGAACTCTGGTCCTACATGGCAGGGAAACAACCCCTCACTGCCACAATTCCGGATGGAGGGACAGTCTGCCAGTCCCACCCAGGGGAAACTTGCCCTTGAGTGGGCCAAACCACTGTATGCCCTCCCCCAAGTGAGAGAGGCCCCTGAGCCTCTGAGCAGCTGATATATTCCCAGGCCAATAGAGTGGCTATGTGCCCACACTCATGACCTGAGAAACGGCCCTGCAGCACCGCTGTACCTCTGAGACATGCTTCTGACTTACCCAATGGCCCTGGATCCCCAAAAGGGCCTGAGAAACAGTCCTAGGCACACCCTCAGGAAAGCCAAGCAGCCAAAAGCCCATATCCCTGGCCTGAGAAACAGCTCCACAGACCTCCCCCAGCAGATATGCTCCTGAGCTGGCCAAGTAGCCTTGCACCTGTGTCCTAGACCTGAGAAACAGCCCCATGAGTCACCCCAAGCAGACACGCCTCTAGCCCAGCTGAGCAGCCATGCACCCACATACCAGGTCTGAGAAACAGCCTACAACCTGCACCTGACAGGCACACTCGTGAAGTGGCTGGGCCTAGAAGAAAGGATGGATGGATGGATGGATAGAAAGAATGTGAGCAGAGCAAATGAAAGGACAGGAGAAAATGCCTACCCGAAGCTGCTTGTTTGCTGTGTGCAAAGGTCAGCTGAAAACAGCTGACCATGTACAGATGGTTTAAAATTTAGCAAATGGCCCAGAACTTTGTCCTCCAGCTAAGTCTTTATTCTAAGAATTATTAGCTGACAGCTGCACATCTTGTTCCTTCTCTACAAAAAGCTATGCTTGCTTGAGTTTCCACATTCTTGTGTACTCCCTGACCACCTGCACGTATCCTTTGTAATAAATATGGGAAAGAACTTAGCTGAGGAGGCCATTTTCTCCTTTAGACTTTGGTCTCTTCCCTTCTCTCTAAACACTATGTGTTTCAAGTAATTATTCCTTCACTACCGAGCACCAGAGTGAAAAGCTGCTGCTACAAGTCATGACCCTGACATGACTCAGGAATCCGCCTGTCCAGTGATTGTTTTCAGCGGCTGGACTACAAGGGGAATCATCTCGGTAAGGTACAGTCCCACCCGCTGCTTTGGGACCCAGGCCCATAGTTCAGAAGGGGATTTCTAACACGGGGGAAGAGCTGACAACAGATCAGAGAATCTATCTGCACACTTTGCAGCAGCTCTTAAAAGCTGCTCAGTGTTCTGTCAAACCAAAAGCTTTACAACAACTCTTATGTGCAGTAAGACAACATTGCCCCTGGTTCCCAGATGAGGGCACAGTTAGATTTAGAACTCTGGGAACAAATAGGGAAGGTTTTTATGAAAAATTTCAGGCAGGGGATTCCAGTACCCCTTGCCATGCTCACCACCTGGAGTCTGGTGCAAACAGTGCTGACTCCCTTGCATGTTCCTACGGATTCTAATCTGTTGGAGCCCCCACCCCCACCTCCGCCTTCTGCTCTGCCAGAGGCCCCTCCAGCTATAAAATTCTCAGAACCTGAGCCGTTCTCTTTACCATCACCCTCCCTGGATCACCAGGAGTAACAGTTTCCACCTCCTCCCCCTCCTCTTGAGGGAGACCTTTATTCTTCCCCCAAACAGTCCGCTTTCCAACACTGTTTAAGAGAGGGGCAAAGCCAGGGGAACACATGCATTTTTCCGGCCATATGATGTTATTGATCGTCTCATTTCCTACCATGTATATTTCACAAATGCCTTTAAAAATGCTATAATGTTCCATCAGTTCTTTCACGAAAACGCTCAAACGCTCACTAAACAGTTTCCCGTTACCCAGAAACAAGCTCGTCAGATAATATGTGCCTGCTCAGCTTGTCAGGCTGTACAAGGTGTGCCTTTATCACCTGGGGTTAACCCTTGTGGCTTAACTCCTAACTCACTCTGGCAAATGGATGTTACTCATTTTCCCGCCTTCAGGTGCCTTCATTATCTATGGGTAACTGTTGACACTCACTCAGGAATGATCCATGTCACTGGCTGAGTGTGTCTCGCATGCTATCACTCATTTGTTAAACTCCATTGCTTATCTAGGGCTTCCTCTTACTGTAAAAACTGATAATGGACCCTATTATACCACAGTTGCCTTTCAGACCACTTTACAGGACTGGAATATTCGCCACATCACTGGCATTCCACAGAATCCTGCTGGACAGGCAGTTGTTGAGTGGACCGACCAAACCTTAAAAACGTTATTTAGAAAAACAAAAAAAAAAGTACCTTGCCGCTCCACAACAAAGAGTAGCAAAAGCATTACACACTCGCAATTTGCTGACTTTGTCCAGTCTCCAGCCGTCCTCCGCTGTGGTCCTTCATCATTACACCCCCCTTTCTAGGCCCCAACCTGATCTCCTACGGATTGTGTGGGTGTGACGATGGGATTCTGCGGGAACTTGGGATGGCCCGTTTGGTGTGTTAACATGGGGAAGAGGATATGTTTGTGTTCAAACAGCTACAGATCCCGAGTGGTTCCTGTCCAGATGAGTTCGCCTGTTTGTAGTTGGTCAACAGTTGCCCATTTTGGTAGCGACCAGTTTGTATTATACCATTAATATTACCCTTCCAGCCTGGTATGTAAATTTTCTTCCCTACCACAATGTGACAATGTTTAATTTGACCTATGTGCTGCCATTAAGAAGGCAGACTCAAATATGGCTTCTGGTTAATCTTACCTGACCACGGCAGGATTCTTCTGCTGTTTATGCCATTCAGCAGGCTTTTGGAAAGTTTTGTGCTCCCTGGTTTCTGTTTACCTCAATTGCCTTCCTCATTTCAGCTGTTGTGATTATAGCCACTGCCACCATTGCTTCACTCTCTTTAGAAGCTTCTATTCATATAGCTAAAGTTGCTAATGAAGTAATGACTAATGTCACTAAAGAAATGATTCAACAAACAGCCATTGACAAAAGCATTCTCACATACCTCCAAGCGCTGGAGCTGCAGTAGAGTGGTTAGGTGACCAACAGCAAGCTTTGTCTCTCCCACAAAGGTTGCGATGTGATTGGGAACACTCCCACCTTTTTGTAACTCCATTACCTTACAATCAGTCTCAATATTCTTGGGAAAAAATAAAGCTACACCTATATGGTGTTTTCAATGCCTCTTTAGAAACGAGAGTTACTGACTTGACTTCTGAATTACAAAGACAATTAATTACCATTCAGAAGGAAACCCAAACGTCATATCTTCAGGATTTACAAAAGTTTTTTCCTGGCTAAATCCTAATAATTGGTTTTCAGGCCTCAACTTATATATGTGGTTTATTGTTGGGATTGATCTTGTTGTCACTTTCTGTCTCTTTTACTTTCTAGGGTGGTGGGTCCGCCAGTTGATGACCTCCCAACACCATCATGAAAAGACGCTGGCTGAAACTTACATCTCTCTTTCTCCTACTCCCACAACATCTCTAATTTTAAATAAACTAAAAGGGGGACATATAGGGGCTGGGCCTAGAAGAAAGGATGGATGGATGGATGGATGGATGGAAAGAATGTGAGCAGAGTGAATGAAGGGACAGGTGAAAATGCCTACCTGAAGCTGCTTGTTTCTTGTGTGCAAAGGTCAGCTGAAAACAGCTGACCATGTACAGATGTTGTTTAAAAATTTAGCAAATGGCCCAGAACTTCGTCCTCCAGCTAAGTCTTTATTCTAAGAATTATTAGCTGACAGCTGCACATCTTGTTCCTTCTCTACAAAAAGCTATGCTTGCTTGAGTTTCCACATTCTTGTGTACTCCCTGACCACTTGCATGTATCCTTTGTAATAAATATGGGAAAGAACTTAGCTGAGGAGGCCATTTTCTCCTTTAGACTTTGGTCTCTCCCCTTCTCTCTAAACACTATGTGTTTTGAGGAATTTTTCCTTTGTTACAGAGCACTGGAGTGAAAAGCTGCCATCACACACTCCCAGGCCAGCCAAGCACCCTTTACCCTGCATCCCAGGGTAGAGAAACAACTCTTTGGAATGCCCCCAGCAGACATGCCCTCAGGCCAGCTGAGCAGTCTTGTGCCTATGCCTCAGACCTGAGAACAAAACCTGAAAGCCACTCCTGGCAGGCACTCCTCCAGGCTGGCTAAGCAGCCATGCCTGTGCTCCCAGTGAAAGTAACAGCTCCATGGTTCCAACACCAGCAAGCTAGACTCCAAGTTGGCTGACTCACTGTGTGCCTGCACATGCCCCCAAATGAGAAATAGCCTGGCAATTCCATCCAGTTTGTGACCACCATTGTCACAAACTCTCTCAGCCTAGGCAACTGAGGGACTTGCAAACACCACTACTCTAGATTACAGTTGAGGAAACTATTCATATGTGGATACTATACTACTGTGTCCACCTAAAACAAAGAAAATCCCACTGAATCCAAACTTCAAGACTCATTCATAAAAATAAGGCTTTTCCTATGACATCTACTCCATTAAATTGGAAGAGGTGACTTTTTCATCAGATGTGTAGAAACAAATGTAGGGACATATCAACCATGAAAAGGCAAGAAAACATGTCAAATACAAAGGAAAACAATAATTCTCCATTAGCAGACCCCAATCATATGGAAATGTGAAATGCCAGAAAAAATTCAAAATAATAATCTTAAGGAAACTTAGTGAGATAAAATAGAATACAGATAGACAATTCAACAAAATCAGAACAATTCATGATTTGAATGAGAAATTCAACAAAAAGATAGACATAAAGAGGACAAAACAGAAATCCTATAGTTGAAGACTTTGATGATTAAGATAACTATAATGAAGCGCTTCAACAACAGAGTAGACCAAGCAGAAGAAAGCCTTTCTGAACTTGATGACAGGACTTTTGAAATAACACAGGCAGACAAAAAAGAAAAGAAAAGAAACAAGAGTAAAAATGAATGAAGAAGGCCTACAGGATTTATGGGACACTATTAAGTGAACATATATATGTATAATGGGCATTCCAGAAGGAGAAGACAAGGGAAAAGATGAGGAAAAAATATTTAATGAAATAATAACAAAAAACCCATTTGACAAAATTCAACACCCTTTTATGATAAAAACGCTTAACAAAATAGGCGTAGATGGAACCTACCTAAAAATGATACGAGCCATATATGACAAACCCACAGCCAACATCATTCTGAACGGGGAAAAATTCAAAGCACTCCCACTTAGAACTGGAACCAGACAGGGCTGCCCACTGTCCCCATTACTTTTCAACATAGTATTGGAAGTCCTTGCGAGAGCTATCAGGCAATAGAGCAAAATCAAGGGAGTCCAAATAGGGAAGGAAGAGATCAAACTCTCACTTTTTGCTGATGATATGATGTTATATCTGGAAAACCCCCAGGATTCAACCATGAGACTCCTGGAATAGATTAACGAATATAGCAAAGTCTCAGGCTACAAAATTAATATACACAAATCAGAGGCATTTATATATGCCAATAACAGTCAATCGGAAAACCAAATTAAAGACTCAATATCCTTCAAAATAGCAACAAAGAAAATAAAATATCTAGGTATATACCTAACTAAAGAGGTAAAGGACCTCTATAAGGAAAACTATGAAACACTGAGAAAAGAAATAGCAGAACTTGCAAATAGATGGAAAAATATACCATGCTCGTGGATCGGAAGAATCAACATTGTTAAAATGTCTATACTACCCAAAGTGATCTACAGATTCAATGCAATCCCTATTAAACTACCAACATCATTCTTCACAGACGTAGAGAAAATAATTATACACTTTGTATGGAATCAGAGAAGACCCCGTATAGCAAAAGCAATTTTAAGCAACAAAAACAAAATGGGAGGTATTAATTTGCCAGACCTCAAACTATACTACAAGGCCGTGGTTCTTAAAACAGCCTGGTACTGGCACAAGTACAGGGACACAGACCAGTGGAACACAACAGAAAATCCAAATATAGAACCATCCTCATATAGTCACCTAATTTTTGACAAAGCAGGAAAGAATATACTCTGGGGACAAGAATCCCTATTCAATAAATGGTGCTGGGAGAATTGGTTAGCCACTTGTAGAAGACTGAAACAGGACCCACAGCTTTCACCTCTCACAAAAATCAAATCACCGTGGATAACAGACTTAAACCTTAGGCGTGATACAATCAGAATTCTAGAACAAAATGTAGGAAAGACTCTTACAGACATTGGCCTAGGCAAAGAATTTATGAAGAAGACCCCCAAGGCAATCACAGCAGCAACAAAAATAAATGAATGGGACACGATTAAATTAAAAAGCTTCTGCACAGCCAAAGAAACAGTCATGAGAATAAACAGACCACCTACAGAATGGGAAAAAATTTTTGCATGCTACACATCAGATAAAGGACTGATAACAAGAATCTATTTAGAACTCAGGAAAATCAGCAAGAAAAAATCAAACAACCCTATCAAAAAGTGGGCAAATGACATGAATAGAAACTTCTCAAAAGAAGATATAAGAATGGCTAACAAACATATGAAAAAATGCTCAACATCCCTAATCATCAGAGAAATGCAAATCAAAACCACAATGAGATATCACTTAACCCCAGTGAGAATGGCCTTTATCAAAAAAACCCAAAACAACACATGTTGGCGTGGATGTGGAGAGACAGGAACACTCATACACTGCTGGTGGGACTGCAAACTAGTGCAACCCCTGTGGAAAGCATTATGGAGGTATCTTAAACAGATTCAAGTAGACCTGCCATTCGATCCAGCAATCCCATTATTGGGCATATACCCAAAGGAAAAAAGGTCATTCTGTAACAAAGACACATGTACCCGAATGTTTATAGCAGCACAATTCACAATAGCAAAGATGTGGAAACAACCCAAATGCCCATCAATACATGATTGGATTAGTAAGCTGTGGTATATGTATACCACGGAATATTACTCAGCTATAAGAAATAATGAAGATACGACATCTCTATGGTTCTCCTGGAGAGAGTTGGAACCCATTATATTAAGTGAAGTATCCCAAGAATGGAAAAACAAGCATCGCATGTACTCACCAGAAAATTGGTTTCCCTGATCATCACCTAAATACACATCTGGCAACGACACCAATCGAATATCAGACTGAGATGGGGGGTGGGGGAGGGGATGGGTGTATGCCTACACAATGAGTGCATTGCGCACCGTTTGGGGAATGGTAACGCTTGAAGGTGCTGACTCGGGAAGGGGGGATGGGGAAGGGAGAGATACATACCTACATGATGGGTGCAACGCGCACTATCTGGGGAACAGACACGCCTGGAGCTCTGACTTGGGGGGAAAGGCGGTACATGGGCAACGTATGTAACCTGCAATTCTGTATCCCCCATAACAATAAGATGAAATAAAAAAAAAATAACAAAAAACTTCCTAAAAGTTTGGGAGAGAGATGGACATCCAGGTACAGGAGGCTCAAAGAATCCCAAATAGACTCAACCAAACAGGTCCTCTCTGAGCCATATTTTAGTCAAATTGTCAAAAGTCAAAGGCAAAGAAGGAATTATAAAAGCAGCAAGGAAAAAGGCCAAGTCACATAAAAGGAAATTCTCAATAGACTAACAGCAAGTTTCACAGCCGAAACCTTACAGGCCATGAGACAATGGGATAATATATCCACAGTATTGAAAGAAAAAAAAAGAATATATTCAGGAAATCTATCTTTCAGAAATGAAAGGCAAATAAGATCTTTCACAAAAAAGCAAAACCAAAGGGAATTCATTACCACTAGAGTGGCCTTACAAGAAATGCCCAAGGGAATCTCACATCTGGATGTGAAAAGAGGATAAACACCATCATGAAAGCATGAAAACAATAAAACTCACTGGTAGAGCCAATAGACAAAGGAGAAAGAGAAAGTAACTAAATATTATCATACAGAACACAACCCAACTGCAAAAATAGACAAGAGAGGAGACAAGAAACAAAGGATATACAAAACCACCATAATATAATCAATAAAATGGCAGGGATAAATCCTCACCTTTCAATAATAGCATTGAATGAAAATGAATTAAATTCCCTATTTAAAAGATGTAGACTGGCTAAATGAATTAAAAAAACAAAAACAAAAACAAGGCCGAATAACATGTTGCCTACCAGAAGCTCAATTCATCTGTAAAGACACAAATAGACTAAAAGTGAGGGGATGGAAAAAGATATTTAATGCAAATTGAACCAAATGCTTACAGGAGTAGCTATACTTATATCAGCCAAAACCACTAATTTAGCATGTGGGTGGTTTCCCCCAAATTTCTATTGTATGATTAATGAATCTTTTCTCAGGTCTACAGCCTAAGGGAAGGTTAATATATATAACTTCCAGGCCAATTCCTAGATTTTAGTAACATTTATGTTATGGGACTTTGCTATGCTCAGATATACTTTCCCTGATCCTGTGTCTTTCTGTCTACCAAGGGATCCTAGCATCAAATGTGGAATTTTTTTAAAGGAGATATCTAAGCTGTATGCCAGATTTTTGATTCAGAATCTCTGGAGTAGGTATACAATCATATTTCTTTAAAAAAAAAAATTTCACAGTCAATTCTGATGCAAAAAGAATCCTTTAACCAATTGAGAATAAAAAGCCACAACCTTTGGTATTCATTGTAATGGAGTGGCTGCTACTAGAAAGTACAATATGTGAATATTTGTTTTCATTCACTCTATTTCTTGTGCTGCTTATAGAGATGTGAAACATCTTTTTGTGTACCAACACTAAACAAACAAAAAAACGTGTCATAATGTGATAGCTGATATATTATCTGACATAGATTTCACTTCTCCCAGAGAATAGGCAGATGGAATGAAGTCACATCTTTTAAAGGAGTATTGCGCTCTCAAGTCAAAGTCAGTTTTCCTTAACCCATTTCCATAGGTCCAATAGAAACTTAATGCATTCTGCAATATCTTGTCTGACAATCACAGCTTGAAAATATTTGAATATCTCTATTTCTTCAGCAGTTTTTAATGGGAAATTGGAAGAAGATGCATTAGCATTGCTAGTCAAACACAATTTCAAATAATAAATTTAAAATTCTGTGAAATATGTGATTTAAGATAAATAACAGCTATCATAATAGCATAAATCCTCCATCAGGCTAGATTTCAGGCCTGAGTAATATGGTCCAAATTAGTTTTAAAAAAAGACATCAGGCTTTTCTCCTTATTAGGCTATTAATCTCTCTTGTCTATTTTTTTCTTTTACCTCTACCCATACTCTAGTCACTGGGCTTATTAAAAGTTACAATTACCTAAGCAAATACTTTTTCTCTATTACATACTAATGATGCCTCTTGCTTTAAATTTGTATGGATCATATATTCTAATCTTGACACAAATTCCTAACTTTGCCCTAACAATGAGCACTCCTGTTCCTTTTTATTTATAGTTTGTTTTATTATAAATTCATAGGCTTATTCATTGTTCCATGATAAGTAAAGAATGTGGGAATTCTCAATGAAAAGAGCAGGAACTACTCAAAAATAATATCTTACTGAATCAATATAAAGTTGGTTGGAAACATAGCAACAGAAGTGGTTTTTTTTTCCCCTTAAGTACATGTTTCCCTGTCTGCTCCAGCAGAAGGTACAAAATATCCATTGTTATTTAAGGATTCCATGTTCACTTCATCTGTGACATTTTTTTCATTTTCTGGTGTCTTGGTATCTTTTCCTTCATATTTTTTCTTCATGGCCAAAATTAATATAATATATAAAATAAGTGCTGGAAATCTTAAGATTACACTCATTCCGAAGTATAACTTTCTGTGAAAAGAGAAATAAAGAGTAGATTATCATTTTAAATTGTGTGGAACTTACAATGTTTCTCTGCAGTATATAGACCTTAAAGGAAAAAAAAAAAAAGGAAATTATACACAGAAATAGCTAGAAGACAGTTCTAGTGATATTTTCCATTGGGACATAAGAATATTTTTATTATTTTGAAAGTATTATGAAGCCACAGAAACTAAACTCCAACTGTCTCTAGCCTTCCTTGTGCAGGGAGGAAAATGCACAACTTTAGTCCCTCAAGACATCTTGTCCCACCTAAGAGGGAGGGGGAGAAACTGAAAAACATGATTGAAGTTCACAGTCTAGAGGTACAGGCTCACTAAAAGATTGACACCTAATCATAGAACTATAGAATGCTACCTCCAACACCCTATACCACACTACTAAAGGCTTGTTTATAGCAGTTCCTTTTAGCTAATACATTGTGTATGGCTGTCAACAAAAAGCTATAAGTCATACTAAAAAGCAGAAAACACAGTTTAAAGAGAATGACTAAGCCTTAAAACCAGGTTCAGATATATCAGGAATGTTAAAATTATCAAAATGGGAATTTAAAACAACTATGATTAATATGCTAAGGGCTATCATTGATAAAGTAGAGAGCATGCAAGAACAGATGGGCATTGTAAGCATAATAAGATAAAAATTCTAAGAATCAAAGAGAAATGTTAGAAATAAAAAACTCTGTAACAGAAATGAAGAATGTCTTTGATGGGCTTATAGGTACATAGGACACAGCCAAGGGAAGAATCTCTAAGTTTAAGGATATCATAATAGAAGCCCTCAAAACTGAAAAGCAGAGAGAAATGCATTGGAAAACAAAATATCCAAAAACTTTGGGACAACTACACAAGTGTGTGTCATGGAAATACTAGAAAGGGAAGAAAGAGAGAAAGAAACATAAGAAATACTGGAAACATTATGGCTGAAAATTTTGTTTAAAGGAATGTCAGACACTAAATCATGGATTTAAGAAGTTCAGAATGAAGAAGCATAAATGCCAGAAAAATTACACTTAGGTGTGTTATTTTTCAAACTACAGAATATCAAAGATATAGAAAACATCCTAAAAGAAACAAGAAGGAAGAATAAACCTTACCTATAGAAGAACAAAAGATTACCTCAGACTTTTCTTCAGAAAGCACGTAAGCAAGAAGAGAGTGGAGTGAAATATTTAAAGCATTGAGAGAAAAAACCACAAACCTAAAATTCCGTACCCTGTGAACTTATCTTTCAAAGTGAAGTAGAAATAAAGATATTCTCAGAGAAACAAAAACTGAAGGAATGTTTTGCCAATTGACCTGCCTTGAAAGAAATGTTAAAAGAAGTTCTTTAGAGAGAAGGAAATGATATAGGTCAGAAATTTGAATATACATAAAAAAAGGAAGAGCATTAGCAAAGAAATAAGTAAAGGAAAACTAAAAACCTTTTTGATTCTAAGTTGATCTAACAGATAATAGTTTGTTCAAAATAATAATGGCAACAATGTGATTATATATAATATATGCTTATACATATGTTTATATATGCTTATATATAAGTGCAATGAATGACAGCAATGATATGAGAGACAGGAAGGAAGAATTAGGGTTACTTTGGCATTCTAAGGTACCCACACTACGTGTGAAGTGATATAATGCTATTTGAAGGTGAACTTGGATTATTTGTAAGCGTATATTGCAAGCTCTAGGGCAATCACTAAAATTTTTCTTAAAAAGAAGTACAACTAATAATCCAAGAAAGGAGAGGAAATGTAATCATGTAAAATACTCAAATAAAACTACAACAGGGAGCAAAAGAGTAGAAGACAAAAATAGGATCAAAGAACAACCATAAAATATAGAAAATAGTAACAAATATGCTCTATACTAATCCAACTATATCAGTAATCACTTCTAATGTCAATGATCAAAAAGTACCAATTAAAAGACCAAGATTGACAGAGGATTGAAAAAACAGAATCAAACTATATGTAGTTTATAAGAGACCCACTCTAAATATAATGACATATATAAATGAAAAGTAATTGGATTAATAAGGATATACCATGCCAATGCTAGTCAAAAGAAAATAAGAGTAGCTATATTAATTTCAAACAGATCAGACTTCAAAGCAAGGAAAGTTATTAGGGATTTAAAAGGGCCTTTCATAATAATAAAGGAGTCACTTCTCTTATTATTCTTTAAAAAGACATAGCAATTCTTAACATGTAAGCACCTAAAAATAGAGTGTCAAAATACATGAGGAAAAAAATAATGGAACTTCAAGGAGAACTACAGTTAAGTCCTCACTTTCTATATATATATATGTGTGTGTATATATATATATATATGTGTATATATATATATATATATTTTTTTTTTTTTTTTTGAGACAGAGTCTCACTCTGTTGCCCAGGCTAGAGTGTCATGGCATCAGCTTAACTCACAGCAACCTCAATCTCCTGGGCTCAAACAATCCTCCTGCCTCAGCCCCCTGAGTAGCTGGAACTACAGGCATGCGCCACCATGCCCTGCTAATTTTTTCTCTATATATTTGTAGTTGCCCATATAATTTCTTTCTATTTTTAGTAGAGACAGGGTCTCGCTCTTCCTCAGGCTGATCTTGAACTCCTGAGCTCAAACGATCCACCTGCCTCGGCCTCCCAGAGTGCTAGGATTGCAGGCGTGAGCCACTGCACCCAGCCTTAATATATATTTTTAAAATATTCTTTTTTATTATTCGGGATATTATGGGGGTACAAACATTTTGGTTACATGTAATGTGTTTGACCCACCCAAGCCAGGGCTACAAGTGTGTCCTTCCGCCATACAGTGCATTCCGCTTCCATTAGTTGTGGATTTACGCCCCCCCAACACCCCGCACCTGACTGGAACCCAGCAAGTATCACTACCATGTGAACACCTTAGTGTTGGTCAGTTAGTACCAATTTGATGGTGAGTGTATGTGTTGCATGTTTTTCCATCTTTGTGATACCTCACTTTGAAGGAAGGGCTCAACTCAATCTCTGTCCAGGATAATATAAGAGCTGCTAGATCACCATTGTTTTTGTAGTTGAATAGTATCCCATGGTATACATATACCACATTTTATTAATCCACTCATGTATTGATGGGCACTTGGGCTGTTTCCACATCTTTGCGATTGTAAATTGTGCTGCTATAAATATTTGAGTGCCGATGTCTTTATTATAGAAAGTCTTTTTTTTTCCCTTTGGATAGATGCCTAGTAGTGGGATTTCTGAATCAAATGGTATCTTTATTTTTAGCTCTTTGAGGTATCTCCAAATTACTTTCCACAGAGGTTGTACTAATTTTCAGTCCCACCAGCAGTGTAAGAGTGTTCCAGTCTCACCACATCCATGCCAGCATTTGTTGTTTTGGGACTTTTTGAGAAGGGCCATTCTCACTGGAGTTAGGTGATATCTCACTGTGGTTTTGATATGCATTTCCCTACTGATTAGAGATGTTGGGCACTTTTTTTATATGTTTGCTGGCCACTATTCTGTCTTCTTTTGAAAGTTTCAGTTCATGTCCTTTGCCCATTTATTGATGGGGTTGTTTGATTTTTTTCTTGTTGATTTTCTTAAGTTCTATATAGATTCCAGTTATCAGCCCTTTATCAGATGTGTAGAAAGAAAATATTTTCTCCCATTCTGCAGGTGGACTATTTGCTCTAATGATAGTTTCGTTGGCTGTGAAGAAGCTTTTTAATTTGATTAGGTCCCATTTGTTTATTTTTGTTGCTGTTGTGATTGCTTTGGATGTCTTCTTCATAAATTCTTTGCCAAGGCTGATGTCTAAAAGAGTCTTCCTAACATTTTCTTCCAGAATTCTTAAGGTTTCATGCCTTAGGTTTAAGTCTGTTATCCACGGTGAGTTGATTTTTGTGAGAGGTGAGAGGTGGGGATCTAGTTTCAATCTTCTGCATGTGGATATCCAGTTTTACCAGCACCACTTATTGAATGGAGATTCTTTTCCCCAATGTATATTTTTGTCTGCCTTGTGAAAGATTAGATGACAATATGAGGTTGGTTTTATATCTGGGATCTCCATCCTATTCCAAAGTCTATATCTCTGTTCTTTTGCCAGTACCATGCCATTTTGGCTGCAGTAGCCTTGTAGTAAAGTTTGAAGTCTGACAGACTGATGCCTCCCAATTTTATCTTTTTGCTTAAGATTGTTTTGGCTATATGAGGTCTTCTCTCATTCCAGACAAAGAATATAATTATTTTTTCTAAATCTGTAAAGAATGATGGTGGTATTTTGATAGGGATTGCATTAATTCTGTAGATAACTTTAGGTAGTATGGAATTTTAACAATATTGATTCTACCAATCCATGAACATGGTAGGGATTTCCATCTGTTTACCTCTTCTATAATTTCTTTTCTCAGTGTTTCGTAGTTCTCCCTATATATGTCTCTTCCCTCTTTTGTAAATATATTCCTAAGTATTTAATTTTCTTTGATGCTATTGTGAAAGGTGTTGCATCTTTGATTTGATTTTTAGCTTGACTGTTATCAGTGTATATGAATGTCACTGATTTGTGTGCATTAATTTTGTATCCTGAGACTTTACTGAATTCATTTATCAATTCCAGGAGTCTCTTGGTTGAATCCTTGGGATTTTCTAGATATAATAGCATATGATCAGCAAAGAGTGAGAGTTTGACCTCTTCTGCCCCCATTCAGACATCCTTAATTCCCCTCTCTTGTCTGATTGCTCTCACAAGGACTTCCAGCACTATGTTGAATAGAAGTAGAGATAGTGGGCAACCTTGTCTGGTTCCTGTTCTAAGTGGGAATGCTTTAAATTTTTCCCCATTCAGCATGATATTGCCTGTGGCTTTATCATATATGGCCTTAATAATTTTAAGATGTGTCCCATCTATGCCTATTTTGTTAAATGTTTTTTTATCATAAAAGTATGCTGGATTTTGTCAAATGCTTTTTCTGTGTCTATTGAGAGAATCATATAATCTTTGTTCTTGCTTTTATTTATATGGTGAATTGCACTTATAGATTAGAGTATGTTAAACCAGCATTGCCTCTCTGGGATAAAACCCACCTGGTCATGATGAATTATTTTTTCGATGTGCTGTTGGATTTGGATTGCTAAGATTTTGTTGAGGATTTTTGCATCTATATTCATGAGGAATATTGGTCTGTAGTTTTCTTTTATTTTGTTTTGTCTTTTCTTAGCTTTGATAGTAAGGTGATATTGGCTTTGTAAAATGAGTTGGGGAGGATACCATCCTTCTCAATGTTTTGGAATAATTTCTACACTATAGGTATGAGTTCTTTTTGTAGGTTTTCTCACTTCTCCCCACATTCAAGGCAGAGCCTGGCATGTCCAGTGCAAAAGTCACTGGACTAGACGAGGGGTGTTGCCCAACCACCAAGTGCACCAGTGTCTGGGAATCCCTATGATGAGTGCATCCCACTGCTGGGGAACAAGTGTTGGGGGGAAGCACTCAAGTTTGCTCACTGATACAGTCCCAGCTAGCCAAATCAACAGGTTGCGGACGTCCCACAGATGCACGCCAGCTGCACAGAGCAAGCGGCTTATCACCCTTCTCCTACCTCCAAGGGCAGAGCCCACCGCACCTGGCATGAAAGTCCCTGGGCTGGTGGAGGAGTGCTGCCCAAAACCATAGCACACTGCAGCATCTGGATTATGAACCCCCAAAATGGTGGCTGCCCATCCACGGAGAGTTAGGACTGGGGACGACTGCTCAAGAGTTGGCAGATGCCAGTTCAGCTGGCTAAATCAACAGGACACCCACTGTCTCTTGTGTGTCACAGTCCCACAATCTCACACCTGTCCGACAAAAATTCTTGCTCTTTCTGTCCTTCCCTGAGCTGGCTCGATTGTCAGCAGTTTCCAGGGGCAGAGCCCCCTTTTCAGTGCTCACCTCCTTTGTTCTGGCCCCGCTAACTGCCAGAGTCATGTTATGTAAGTACTGGGACTTGGTGGCAATTGCTTTGAAGAAATTTTAAGGAGTATCTCACCATGTGTCCTGGACATGAATGATGATTTAAATTAAAAATGAACCATTTCTTAAAATCAGTAAGTTAAATTTATTGTTTCTTTTTTTTTTTTTTTTTTTTTTTGAGACAGAGTCTCACTCTGTTGCCCAGGCTAGAGTGCCATGGCATCAGCCTAGCTCACAGCAACCTCAAACTCCTGGGCTCAAGCAATCCTCCTGCCTCAGCCTCCCGAGTAGCTGGGACTACAGGCATGCGCCACCATGCCCTGCTAATTTTTTCTATATATATTTTTAGCTGTCCATATAATTTCTATTTTTAGTAGAGATGGGGCCTCGCTCTTGCTCAGGCTGGTCTTGAACTCCTGAACTCAAACGATCCACCTGCCCCGGCCTCCCAGAGTGCTAAGATTACAGGTGTGAGCTACCATGCCCTGCCAAATTTATTATAGAAAATATCTCCCCAATGGGAGATTTGAATTTTAAAAAATTTTATGGAAATGTCTGGGAGGTAGTGAATGCTGCTTCAGTAGGAAAATTATAGAAGAAGCTGGATCACTATTTATTGGGGATGTTAGTGAATTTACATGTCAAATAGAAGAAAATATTTTTAGTAAATTTGATCCAGGGAATTTTCTCCAGAGATCCATCTTGAACTAAAAAACTTACCCCACTTTCACATAAATGATAGTATGCTCATGGACACTAGTCATGTTTCTATTTCACATAACAATATATATTGAAGAGAGTTCCATATCAGTAAATAAACAGGTTTTTCCTTCTTTTTTTAAGATCTGAGAATATTGATTTGTCTACATGTACCATTATTTATTTAATTGGTCCCCTACTGAGAGACATTTAGGTTGTTTCCAATATTTTACTATTATAAATAATGCTGTTATACACATGTGTATAATCTTATGTATGTGTCACTTTATATATTTGAAACCATAGCTATCCATAGCTATAAATTCCTAGAAATACTGCTGCTGGCTCAAAGTTACATACTTTTGCCAACACAGTATATAATCAACATTTTTTATCACTGATAATCTGAGTGAGTTTAAATTGTAATCCTGTTATTATTAATGAATTTGAGCACCTTTTTGTATGTTTCATAGGCACTAGTAATTCTTTTTCATTGGAAAATGCTTGATGATTTATTTTTTTAATAGACCTTATTTTTTTAAGAGCAATTTTAGCTTTACAGAAAAACTGTGCAAATTATGGAGGATTCCCATATGCTCCTGCCCCGCCCATGTGGTTTCTCCTATTATTATCTTGCATAAGTGCGGTACATTTGTTATTAATACAATTGATGAACTAATATTAATATATTAAGTCCATATTCTACATTAGAGTTCACTTTTTATGTTGTACAGTCCTGTAGATTTCACAAATGCATAATGTCATGCATCCACTATTATAATATCATACAGAATAGTTTCACTGTGCTAAAATGCCTTGTGATGCACCTATCTATCCCTCCCTCCTCCCCACTGAGCCCCTGGAAACCATTGATCTTTTTGTTTTCTTTATAGTTTTGCCTTTTCCAGAAGATTGTAGCTGGAATCAGACAACCTGAAGCTTTTTTAGACAGCGTGCTTTCACTTAGCAATACACATGTAAGTTTCCTTCTTGTCTTTTTGTAGGTTGATGTTCGTTTTATTGCTGAATAATATTCAATTGTATGAGTGTACCCTAGTTTGCTTATCCGTTCACCTATTGAAGAACATCTTGGTTGCTTCCATTTTTTCACATTCAAGTGCAGCTCTTTGGATGGACATGTTTCTAACTAATTTAGGTAAATATCTAGAAGCATGATTAGTTAATCAAGTAATAAGCCTATGTTTTGCTTTGTAACAAACTTCCGGATTGTTTTCCAACATGGCTGTACCATTTTACATTTCCACCAATGAAATGAGAATTGCTGTTGCTTCATGTCCTTGTCAGATTATAGAAACATTTTTTTCCCTTTTATTTCCTCATTGACTCATGACCAGAGCCCGAGCTGATCATTTTATGTCTTCCTTGAGAAGCCAGAGGCAATTGAATATGTGTGTGTGTGTGTGTGTGTGTGTGTGTATTTTAGTATGAAGAGAGTTCTGGAAACAAAACAGATCTGAAAACAAATCCTAGCTATTTTTCTTTTAGCTGTATGACTTTTGTACAAGTTATTTATTACCCTTGAATCTTAGTTTCTTCATATTTAAAGGAAAAGGAGAAAATATCCATGTCCTACAATTTCTGAGTTTTAAAATGAGTTACCAGATTTCCTGATATAATACTAAACAGAAAATAAATATTCATTAAATGGTGGCTGTCATTATTAATATTATTATTACATTGAAAATTATATATTTTAGAAATTAATATAGTCAAAGGGAAAAATCAATTAAGGAAACATATTTATGACAACTTACCCAAATAATGTAGAGTTATACATCCTACAAGACCCTCGTTTCCCACAGCTGTTCATGGACCACTTCATACATGTTCTATCAATCAGAACCCCAAAATATATTGGAGCTAGAATTCCTCCTACAAAATGAGATTAGAAGATGTCAACCCAAGGAACATTTTTTCCTTAGAAAAATATAACTAGGTGACATTTTATATTGATATATTTTCGATTAAGCAAAAGTTATTGATTTTGGAGAACTCTTCTATCTGTTTGGCCTAAATCTACCCCCAAATCAAGATTATTAGGAATTTCAAAGGCTTAAATTATATGGTAATATTATAGACATTTTTAAACTATCCTCCAAACACACATGGGGAAGAAGGAACATTATATGCCTATACACTCTGTTCTTATAATAACAATTAACATAAGCTTGATTGGTAAAAAGGAGAACATTGTTAGTAAAACATGGAAGTTATGTTGCTTCCTATGTAATTTTTCTTAGGCAAGAGGAGCTCAAATAGTGAAAGTAGATTTATAACTTTGTGGGGAAAGGAAAAATGCTCTCAGCTCAACTGCTGTAAACACAGGAGTTTTTCCAAAACTATTTTAAGTGAGTGCTTATACCAGGACTCCCTTCCCAGAGAAGTGTAGGCCCACCTTCAGAGAGGGCTCAGCTCTTGGCAGGTTGTACTTCTTTCAGGGTTTAGAGGTCTACTTTCCCCTTCTTTGTGTCATCAGAGCCCACAGCCCAGAATTTTCTCTCCATTGATTTTGTGCATATTTAATATCTCCTGAAGTAGCCTACGTTGCCCCAGTTGGGGTTTGGGGTGCTACATTTTGTTTCCATTGGTGCTCTGATCACATTGATGAATATGTTTTCAGTGGTCTGTCCCTAAGCCAATTTTTATTTGTAGCAATTTTTATTTTGCAGAAAGCCAGTCTTTTCAGGGACATATATGTTGTTTAGAGTACAAGTGTACATCTGCTCTTACTCCTATTTTAATAAACTCTAAGGTTGACTCCTAGTTCTAAGCATTGGTAATTTGATCAAAATTTTGAGGGACATGCTAGTAGAGATCTATCTATCCTTCACATGGTAGAACTAAAGTATTCATGATTTTACTTTGTGTTTTCTTGTATTTTGGTGAATGATTTTCAGATTTTATTTTGTCACATAAAAAATGATGGGGATTCATATATTACAATTTTACTGATTCCATTTACATTTAATCAGTCTTAATTTTTGAGAATGAGAAATCTTTAGAATGACAAGAGACTAGTGTCTAAAGCCAACATATCTGAGGAAAACTGGTACTGAGAAAATGGTTGAGAAATGTGCAGGTTTCAAAAAAAATCACAGCCACCCTTTGAAAAATAAAAAATATATGCCAAAAATTTATTTTCTTCACATAATGGCTGTTTTGAACACATGGATTAAATGCTGTAAGTAACAAATTTGGTCTTAATTACTAGAATTTTAAAGTTCTAATAACCTATATTCTAAATAAATTTTTCAGCTTAATACACTATATAAGCCTTCCACAATTTACACACATATTGTATTCAAGATAATCATTGTGAATTGGAATTTTGATGCTCAGTAAGTATTTTTTCCATAGAAGCATTTAGGTTCGATTGTGCCACATATTGGACACGTGAAAATAGGATGCTCATAATTAGGATGGCAAAATTTATTTTTTTCTATTTTATGTTGCTAAAAGAATTTCTTTCATTCTCGTAGTCTCATTCCAACATATCAGAAGGAGTACTAACTACCCAGATTCTATTTTTAGCTTCTGTAGCCTAGGTTCTAGGAGTGAGGTGTCTTCATTGAATATGGAGATAGAAATCTGCCAGGATGTGCAGAGGCTGGAAGATTAGGGATACACAAAGAGAATGCTAGGAAGAGAGCTGATGGGATCATGCAGCACCTCATTTTCTTCTCTCTCTTATTCCTTTTATTGTTCTTTTTTGCCTTTGAGGATCTGTGACCTTCACCCCAAATACACTTCTTGGACAGCCTCTCCACTGTAATGTGGCCATAGAATTATACTTCTTTTCTGTGCTTGCAAGAGTCCCAGGGATTGACCTCTCCCACTTCCCTTTCCTTCTGCTATCTGTGGTTGCCTCTGGGCCATAATCAATCCTCTGCCCCATCTCTGGATTAATGATGCCTTTTTCCTATTTCCCATTAATAAGCATACAATGTTTATGGTTCTTACAAGGGGGTTAGGTTAGAAGTTGTTTAACAATAGCAGGCATCTGTACTATAAAAATGGCAAATGGCAACAAGGGAGAAAGAGTAATTGCCTAAATTCTTTACTCATCATCTTTGAATATTTAGAAATAGGCCTTTAGCCTCGGGAGTCTACAGTCCTACTATTTGCCAACATAAATCACAATTTCCGGAGCTTTCTTTTATTCAGAACACTGTCTTCAGAACACTCCAAGATGCCCAGTTCTAGAGTCTGAGTTCTCATTCTCTTTTGCATTTTTAATTATTGATAAAGGTTATCTGCTCAGCCTTCCAGAACTAGGCAGTGGGAAGTGGCAGTTAATGTCAGTTTCTGTTGTTTTGCACCTCAGCCTGACCAGATTCCCAGGCCTCCCAAGATGCTTTAGGCCTTCTTTAAATAATGCCTCAGTTTAGATGGAAGGCCCTCCAGTCTGAGTGTGTGCGAGGAATATTCCTATTTGTCTGAAAGTGGAAAAACTTGGGGGACTGCTTATCTTTCTGTTAGAAAGAGTATAATACAAATATGTTGATTCCTTGGTCTCAGATGGACTTTAACTAGAATTAACAATCAAGTTCTCCTTTAGGTCACTCAGTTTTTGTTTGTCTCTTACCATTTTCATTTACCACAAAATAGAAATGATTCTTGGCCGGGCGCGGTGGCTCACGCCTGTAATCCTAGCACTCTGGGCGGCCGAGGCGGGTGGATCGCTCAAGGTCAGGAGTTCGAGACCAGCCTGAGCAATGAGCGAGACCTCGTCTCTACTAAAAAAAAATAGAAAGAAATTATCTGGCCAACTAAAATATATATAGGAAAAAAAAAAAATTAGCTGGGCATGGTGGCGCATGCCTGTAGTCCCAGCTACTCGGGAGGCTGAGGCAGTAGGCTTGCTTAAGCCCAGGCGTTTGAGGTTGCTGTGAGCTAGGCTGACGCCACGGCACTCACTCTAGCCTGGGCAACAAAGCGACACTCTGTCTCAAAAAAAAAAAAAAAAAGAAAAAAAAAGAAATGATTCTTATTCCTTTTTTAATTTTTCCTATAATTGAAAATTAATTACATTTGGTCTTTAAGCTTTGACATGAATATTTATATATTAAATTTATAATCTATGTATTTTCCTTACCTAGTGTTCGTATAAACAGTGTATGGAAACCCAAGGCAAGTGATTTCAATTCAGGTTGCACATTCCTGAAATGAGATAAAGGCAAAGAAACATTAAACATTGTTAAAATATCAAACTGAGTTCAATATTAAAACATCTCTCCGTATTGTTGGTCTTCATGATAGAATGAAAACTCTAAGGTGAATGGTTCACATTATATAAAGTTATATCTTCAATTGTTTTAAAAAGGCAAACATTTTAATGATAATAATAATTATTTTTTTATTTATTCAATTCATTATGATTTCAAGACATGGTAACATTTTCACATTTAGTGCTTATGAAAATCCTATGAGAAAGTATTTAGAATGAACTTTCTTATGGCTATGAAGAAACTAACGTCATATGATCTATCCAGGCAAGACAGCTCATAATAAAACAGCAAATACTTTTATCAAGGTGTAGGTCTTAGCACACCTCTTTTTACCACCTTATTTCTGTCATCAGAAAAGCTTGTTAATATGATTCACACCTTATATAATGCAGCCAGAGGGGTCAATAAAGTTATCTGTATTCTAGTGTCTGGTGTATTTAACTGTCACCTTAAAAGTGGAGAGCACATTTACATCCTCACTTAGAAATTTGCTCACTCTTGAATTTAGAAAGCTATTTCCACAATTCCGTTTTTCTGTCTTCCATGATCAACACTACAGCCTCAAGCTCCTGGACTCAAGTGATCCTCCTGTCTCAGCCTCCTGAGTGGCTGGGATTATAGGCATGTGCCTCCATGCCTGGGCAATTTTTAGTATTATTATTTTGTAGAGACGGGGTCTTGCTTTGTGGCCTAGGCTGGTCTCAAACTCCTGGCCTCAAGTGATCCTCACACCTAGGCCTTCCACAGTGCTCGGATTATTTGCATGAGCCACTGTGGCCAGGTTTTTTATCTCCTTTCACAGCAGTCTTTTTCCTCTTTAGTACTAAGAACAACTTGCAATTATGAATTTAATTTTAAGTTCATTTGTCTCATGTCAGTAAAGAAAGGAATGAATCCTTTTCATATATTTATCTTTTGTCTACTAGGATATGATGGAAGACTAGATCAAAAGCCATGCTGTGAATGGATTAAAAGCTTTGGAATTCCCTTATAGACTGAAGTTTACATCTATATCTGATTCTCAAATGTCTTCTTTCAATGAAATCAATAGATAATACACCCTGACAGGCAAGGCAACTCAAAATTAAAAGTTATTTTAAATCATACAGAGATTATTGTACAATTGAGGCAACTGTCAATCAGTTTGTGTGTTAAGATTCTTGGTAAGAGGGGGAAGTATGTAATCTAGATTTCATAATGGAAGAATCAGAGGCAAAATTATTATTAATAATTATGGCATTAAGTATCATTATAATTCTAAGAAAATACATTCTTAGAAAATTAAAATGTAACAAAATGTGAATTTGAGTTCCAACTATGTTATGGAAAAATATGTATGATAAATACACACATTAGGTGTGTTTATAATGTAACATATACAAAAATCTTTTAAAAGGTCATACTTACTTAACAGCTAGCAAGATGTAGGTGCTAGCTCCAAGTGCTGAGAAAATAGAATTCAAGACTTGAACTGCTATATGAATGTAAAATTTCTGTTTACAAGCGTTGTCTCTAGGGCATTCACCCAAATAAGCTGAATAATTTTTGTTCTGGAAACCAGTTTCTTCCACACAACTACAATTATAAAACACCTAAAAAACAGTTTTTGAAATATTACAGAACATATTTACAAAACACAGCAAGGCTATAAATACATTCCATTTTATTTAAACAAGTTTGATTCATTCAAATTATAATATTTACAGCTTAAAAGAATTCTACAAATGCAGTTGCTTAATAGCTGAAAGGCAAAATAGTTTCCTGGATTTCTTTCTAGACAGGAAAATGCAATTCACTATTAACATTTAATTAATTAGGAATGAATTGAAGAAATTAGTATCCAAAATTACATATATGATTTTCTTAACATATATTCTTTTTAATATTTCTTTTCCACCTATTTTTACTTTCTATAACACATTTATTATGCTCTTTAACAATGCCTATTAAATGAGAGGGACATGTCCTGGGGAAGGATTACCCAAAGAATTCAGAAAATACAGCTATTTAGGAGGAGCCAAAATCTGGAACTAGAGCCACTCATGAGACTAGGTCAGAGTTCAGGGGAAATGAAGCCAGGCAGGGGAGCCGGAGTTTTATTTTAGCAGGTAAAAACAATATCCCAGAGCATAATGACAGGGAATCAAATAGATGATGTCATTACCAGTGAGGTTCAACACAACAGAATGTCTTGACTAATGAGTAGAGAGAGCACAGAAGGAGAAAACATAGTAACAAATGGTTTTAGAGACTTAATCAAGCAGGAAGCTTATGTAGATAGGTGGCTTTAATAAATACTGTTCTGATTCTAGGATAAACTAAAATTTAAGGGAAGTTCATCTCGAACCTGTTAGTGCTAAAGACTAATTACTCAAGGAGGAATTGTAGAAGAGTTTGAATCCATCCTTGTATGGTTCTACCAAGCTTAATTTTTTAGTTTTTTACCTTTTCTTTTTAACTAGGAATAATATGGAGGAATTCTTTATGGTGCAAACATATGGCCAATAAAACCAAACTTTGGTACAAAGAACATTATTTTAAGAAGAGATGGTTTATTACTAAGGATTTAATAAAAGAACTTTGCAGTAGCCCCCAAATGGAATTGTCAGGATTAAGAAGGTGATGTCTCCATGGCAGACAGAGCTCTCCTTGGGATTTTAATTTTATGCCTCTTTCAGACCTTCACTAGGGGGCAAAGAGGAACATGGATTAAATGGGGTACACTCAAGGAAAGGCACTATTACCAGGAATGTGAGATATGGGCTTTTAAGTACAGCCTTTGGGCCATATTTGTGCGAGGTTATTAAAGTTGTGGTTTATCTTCAAAGAACCTAGGGCATTTTATTCTTCAAAATTCTCCATGCCTTTCCATAATACAATTTGTAAAACAATGGGCAAGGGAAAGATGGAAAATGAAAATCAAACATAGAAGGGTGTGGCAGAGAGCAATAAACATAGCTGATTATATTACTAATGTTGGTAATAGGAAAGGGGTCTGAGAAGTATTTATTTATTTATTTATTTATTGTGAAATGTTGAGTGGATTGGAGGTATGGGGACCACCACACCTGATCCCAACTATCGGGGATGATCCAGGAGATTGGGGAGAACCCGTAGTTCACATGAAAAGAATTGTTTTGAGTGAAGACACAAATGGCATTTCTATGGGATATGTTAGCAATAAGCGAGCAGGATATTAAATTATCCTGGGTAGAAGTGCCTGCTTTGGGGAAATCAAAATTGGAAATCAAGAACTGGGCAGTCAAGTGATCATGAAGCCTTGATTTATTTCTTAGAAAGTCAAAAGAATAGTGAGCGCAGAGCTAACCTCATCAGAATACAAAATTGCATATAGATTGTTCTCCTAGTGAGTTAGGTGGTACTGACAAAGAATTAACTCAGGATCTTCTCCTACCTTATGAAGGGTAAACAATTCCAACTTAACAGAGATCATATGCTTCAGTCAAAAGGAGGTGCTTCTTAGAGAAACTAAGCACTTTCAAATTTGTCATATTCTTACAATCTCAAGGGAATAAGATGGGGTAATCTCAAATTAGAATTCAAGTAACAGGAAAAAAACCTTGATTATGCCCTAAGCAGGATTTTATAGGAAGCTTTGCTGATACAACATTTCAGCCATCATAATGACATAATACTAGAATCTTTTTCTTTTATTTTTTTACTGGAGACCTTAGTTACTGAAAGATTTGATAAATAATTGTTAAATCTAATCTGTGATTTTGATTAAGGAGAAGACAGAAAGTAAAAACTAATACTCACCATAGACTTTTTACTGCCAGTTGAAGACTTACATCCTGCTAGACAAGGCGATATGTAAGTTATTCCATTGTTCCCACAGACTGGTTCCCATTGACTTTTATCACAATTGCAGTCTGAGTTGCAATAAGAAAGTGGTACACCTATATGAGATGTCACTGGATTATTTCTGAAAATAATAGGCACACATTATTTCTGAAGATGATAGACACACATCAAAAAGACAGAGAGAGAGATAAGATGAAGAAGAAGAGGATGAAGAGGGGAAGTAAAGGAGAAGGAGGGAAGAGAAAAGGGGAAAAGAGAAGAGACAAAAGAAAAAGGGTTTTCCTTTCATTAACCTTTCTTTTCATGATTGGATCATGCCGAAATGACAAATTTTTTTTTTTAATGCTTATTCACTTTTCACCCTCCATCTTTACCAAGACATGACTTATAACCAGAAAAAAAGTAAAACTTAAAAAGAAAACAAAGAAGTTAGGTCAGACTTAAATAAGAAGTCTTTATAATTCTACCAAGAAATTTCCCCATTAGATAAATCACTTAATTTTTCTGAGACTCAGCTTCTCTTTGGTAAGATAGTGGCCTTAGACTGAGGGTCCTCCTAGCTCACTGTAAATTCCTGTCAATCTATAAATCTTATTTAACTAGGTTGAATTTGAAAATCTGTATTTTAGCCACATAAGAAAAGAATTTGATACGGTCAAAGCAGAACCTCTGGTGATTGAAAAATCAAGAATAATGGAATCAGCTGAAAAATGGCTAGAATAGCTCTGTATATATTTTAAAATGAAACTATAATATGCTATATAATGATTTTCTTTATAATATGGTTATAAATTATAACACAATTTTATAAAATGGCTAAAATGATCAAATATATTTGGGTAATGAATTTTCTACTTATAGATTTTAAAAATTATTGTTTTTGGTAAAATCTGATAATAATTGAGGGCTGATGAATCTTTTTTGAATAAGCAAGTAATTTAAATGAAGAAAAAAGAAATATATTTATAATTCAGAAACTACATCATTAATAATTTCATTAAAAAGCTTCTAACACCTTATTCTGCCTGAGGACACACTACTGGGAGTACTGGGAGTGGTTAAGCAGAATGGTTAATAAGTGATATGGTCTGAATGATTGTGTTCCCCAAAATTCCCTACGTAGGTTGAAGTCCAACCTCCAATGTGGTGATATTAAGAGAGGTATTCAGGTCATGAGGCTGGAGCCCCATGGATGGGATTAATGACCTCTTGCCCCTTCCATCATATCAGGACACAGCAAGAAGACACCATCTGTGAACTAGGAAATGGGCCTTCACCAGACACCAAATCTGCCAATACCTTGGTCTTAGATGTTCCAGCCTCCAGAACTGTGAGAAATAAAGTTCTCTGTATTTGTGAGCTATCCAATCTATGGAATTTTGTTATAGCCACCCAAATGGACTAAGACAATGACCCAGTCCAGACATCGTAATCAGTCACTACTGTATTTATATTAGTTCTACTATATCTTAGCAATGCGACTATTCTTTCTGAAATCAGTTTTGCCATTTGTAACTCATAGATAATAACATCAACCTAATAGGGACTTTATGTAAAAAAAATTTTGTCAGTTCTCGAACATTTTGTTTTCAGAAGTTCTTCAAACACTTAAAAAGTATTGAGGGTTCCAAAGGTTTTTTGTTTAAGTGAGTTATATCTATTGATATATACTCTATTAGAAATTAATCCTGAGAAATTTTTAATACAAAAATACATAATCACACATATCACAAGCCATTAAATTGATGGCATCATCACATATCTTATAGTGTCAGGAAATATCATTATACCTTCATGAGATAATGAGAATAAAAAAGGCAAAAATATCTTAGCATTATTCTAAAAATAGTTTAGAATTTGTGGACCCATAATAAAGTCTTAGGGACCCCTAGAGATACTCAGAGCACATTCTGAGACCTCTGAAAATCCATACTTTAAAAATTTATCCCAGTGACTAGTTATTTGCTATCATTAAATTACAAGTTTCATGATGGAACTGATGTATCCTACAAATAGTCACCTTTAAAGAGGCATGCAATAACATTTTATTAAATAAAAAAGTCCCGTAGAACTGTCTATTCAAAAGAGCCTCTATATTTTGAATAGGCAGTACAGTTACTACACTTGTTTTTGGGAAATTTGCCTTAGGCTAAAGCATGCTCAGACAATCAGGAAGCCTTAGGAAATAATGGCATGATATAGCAGCAGTCTGGAATCATTGTATGATGGCAAATAAATTACAATTTCTTCAGGTATCATATAATAAAGGAAGGGATATAAGAAGGTTGGACTGCATGATCTCTAAGGTTTTTTTTTTTTTTTTTAACCTCTAAAATTCAGTGTTCTGGGTACAATGTGTTTTGATTTGCTAGAGTAGGTGATGGTATATGGGAAAGATCAACAACAGTTCAGGATTAGGAGCATGTGGGGAAATAATTCAAGATAAGCTTGCCTATCCTCCAAGAATAGGATGATGTTTAGATAAGGAAATGTGGGAAGATTTGATAAGCTAAAATCAATATCTCATAGGACCCAGCGTTTGAAAGCTTGGCACTAATAGAAAGTAGCAATAAAGAACATGGTTATTGACCTGTGATCTGAGGATCTTTGTTTGTGGCTTGAATATGAACCTTCCTAAGCTTAAATTGTTGGCTATATTCAGGAGATGATTAGATATCTGCATAGAAATCCTGCCCTTGATTTGGGGTAGAGACTGTAGTACTAAAAATAATTACAATACATGATAATAATGGAAAAGTAGATTCTCCATGGCCTGATATGCAATTATATGTAGGCTATTTCTTAATGCTACTTCCAATGAGGACAATACCAGAAGAAATAATAGTTTGGAGAAAAGGTGAATTCAGTACAAAAGTGTTCTTTTATAAAGATAGTTGGTAAACATCAAAATGAACTGTAGATAAAGGTTGTTCAGTCATTTTTGTAGAACGTCATTCATGTTAGTCTTATGACCCATTCAAGATGGTAGTGGTTAAGCCTGAGTTTCAGAGTCAAAAACATCAAGTTTGAGTCAGAATCTTAACGTTGCTAGCATTATTATCTGTGTATTTCTCTAATCCTACTTTCCCATCATAAAATGGGGACAAAAGTATCCACCACTCATTGTAAGTACCCCACAAATGATAGTTACTATTCTTACAACTTATGTTACTTTTATTTAGGGAAGAAATAAAAGAAGAATTTTTTGAGGTCTTTAAGAAATGGACATTTTACAAATTTGTAAATTGAAATTTCTCTCGATTAAAAGGAAGTTTAGGTAAAGTTGTTTTCTGCCCTATTTTACCTAAACAGTCTTTTAATTGTTTGGTTAACATATTACAATTGATTGTAATTGATATAATGATATATACAAACCCATCATAGGTCAAGGTTAGGCCGGCAACTGATTTGCTTTCACAGAGTGTAGTAAAATTTAATAGGTAAAAAAGAAAAGACATGGAAGAAGTAAAAAATGAAAATTTGGCAATTCCAACTAAGGTAAATTTGAATTTTTTAATGATATATCCTCCTGCAAACATTCCAACTCCAACAGTAGGTACGGTTATGGTTCCTAGAAATAAAAGAAGAGAAAAAGGTTGTAATTATGTACATATAGTTTTCTGATATGCCTTTATATGTGAACCACAGCATATATCAACCAAATTCATCCAATCTTATTACTTCTTAAATAGAAGGGTGACAAGCCAGGATGGAGATATTGGACCAGTGTACTATATGAGAGGGACAAAAATAATTTCTTCCTGCTAATGATGAGGATTTGGTTTCCTCAATAGCAAAAGGTGGTGACTCAGAGTATTTGTGTGTCCCAACAGATGTCTATGAGGTACTTTTTTTCCCCCTAGAAAACAGCAACAACAAAACACCATGTTTCTGTCTATGATACTTAGATCCTATCATCTAAAATCCTTTACATCTCTCAGAATAGAGTTCCAAACCTCAACAACACACTCCAAATTTTCCCAGGGCTTTAAAATTGAATACTTGAATTAATATCTCTTCATTATTCATCAAAACCCACATATACCGTGACATAATAAACAGATCTATATACAGTATTAAAAATGGTTGATCCCTCTTATAAATTTTCCATTTCATTGTCCTATAAGAGTTATCAAATTTGAAAACTTTTCTTAAAAAAATTCAGACTAAGTTATTAGGAGTCAAAACTAATCTTTAGAGTTTAAAGTTTTATCTTAAGTTCAACAAGGATATCATACTCAAAATACATACACACAGTATTTCCAGACAAGGCCTTGCCCAATACGTCAGTACATTCATTTTCTAATTGTTATTTTCTTGTTTACTTATGACCTAGTTACATACTACTTGACAAATTGTTTAATTCATCAAATACTTATTGAATGTCTACAGTGTTTCTACAATATTGGCATTGTGGGAAGAATGATCTAAGAAAACTTTTCCTTAATAAGCATTTCTCAGTATGCAATTGAAAATTAACATTATAGCAAAATATACTCTCTAAAATATGATATTTGTTTTCAATTATGCATATTCTGATGATTTATTTAAATTGATTCTCCCTTTGGAAACATAGACATCATATTTTTTGTAAGTAGCTGAGTCTTGATTTCAAAGTTCATGAATTACAAGATTACAATAATTATATTATAAAAGGATTTGTCTCAGAATCTCAGCACTAAATTATAAGATCCAATCATGCATGTGCCATGTCTAAAAGTTTCATTCACATGCAACTTTTTCTTTAGGAACTCATTCACATGCAACTTCAAATGCAGAGCAATGATGCTATCCCGATTGGCAAATTTGATAAAGTTTGAGAAAGAATAAAAGGAAATTATACTAAAGTATGAAATTGCCTTCACAATACAAGATCACTTGAAACACAATTATCAGTAAGTATTTCACTTATCAAGCAAATAAGTAAAAATATGGCTCACCCAACAAAAAGTTAGCCTGAAAGGCTGCGCGACCATACTGTTGCTCTATGTATTTGAAGACATAAGTAAAAGAACCAATAAAACTGCTTAACTGTAACAATGTCAAAAACAGGTATATAACATATAGGGGATTGGTGAGGATGCTTTTCAAAGACTGGAAAAAACCTATAAAATTATAAAAATGAATAAAATATTACAATGCAACTTAAATATATATCAATATCTGAATCTTATAAGTATGTTAAAATTACAAAAATACATAACACAGAAATTGAATACCCTGCAATCCCACTTTTAACAGTTTTTTAATGTGTTCTTTCAATATTTTCCATATATACCTTAATATTTATTTGTTTAGCTCATTTTACCCCCAAATAGTATCATACATAATTGCTGTTTTGTAGCATGTTTTGTACACTTAATATTTGGTTATTATTGGCACTTTACCATACTATTGCATACATATTAAATTGCTTATTCATTAATTCAACAAATATTCGGTTTTTAACTGGGTATCAGGAAACATGCTAAGTGTTCAAGAAACAAAATTGAGTAAGACATGTGATCTCCCTTATTTATTAGCACTTCATAACATAATTATTACAATAATAATAGAATTATTAAACATAAATTTAAGAAAAATAGCATAATCCAAAACTCATGGAAATAAGAACATTTATGTTAAAAAATGTTAAATATCAATTTAGTATGAGGTCTCAGACCTCTTGTTTACTGATATACAGCTTTTCTATCATAAAATACCACATCAGTAAATCTGGTAGTATAATATTATACATCACCTGTTTTAAGACACAAGGAGAGACAGGAGGATATAATGATGTAATGTCTCAAGTGAAAATATGACAGTTATTACAACTAACTGTTGTACAGTTAGTACTGTAACCTATGCCTACAATATTTTTTCTTCTGACTATATATTCTTAGTTATTTTATCCATTTCTAATAAGCATGTAACTAAGGTTCTTTTTACTATCCAGGTCACTACCCTACAAACACAGTTGATAATATAGATAATATTTACAATTGTCCTATTTTTGTGCCTTCATTATCCTCTCTATTCTTTTGGGGCTCACAGTCAACCCTGGCCCTTATAAATTAAGACATGCACTAATTTTTGTAGAGTAGGAGCATAGCATATACAAAATAAAAATTTCTTGGTATGCTGTTTTTAGTATGCATATTAAATTTCAGAAACTTTTAACTCAGTGGTGTGTTGGTAAATGTTTGACTCTTGAGGAAACAATCCCTGCTTTGTAATATTTCGCAATTTCTGTGGTAATAAATGGTGACAAGTTATCCTGTTATGGACAATTTCAGGCTACCAATGTAGATGAAATTTAACAATTCTCTCTAATGAGCCAATACAAAGGGCTCTAGCCCATGATTGCTCTTGGGTTAGCATGATGGAGAGTAGAAAATAATAAAATGGATAAGTGAAAGAACTGATGAAAGAAGAACTTGGGCTACACCTGAGATTTTTAAATCTTACTTCAATGAAAACTTGAAAAATTTGCCAAGAGTTTAGGGATTACACTGCTTTGGCTTTTACTATTTCATCATTTCTTTCCAATCTGAAAACTGCTGTCAACACCTCACTATTTCAAAATGAAAAAGGAGAACATTACAACTGATGCCACAGAAATATAAAAGATCATCAGAGATATCATAAACAACTATATGTTCACAAACTAGAGGAAATGGATGAATTTCTGGAAACACAAGTCCTCCTGAAATTGAACCAGGAAAAAACAGAGATCCTTAACAGACCTATAATAAGTAGAAAGATTGAACAAGTACTAAAAAAATCTCCCAATAAAAAAAAATCCCAGGACCAGATGGATTCACAACCAAATTCTACTAAACATATGAAGAATAACTAATACCAATCCCCCTGAAACTGTTCCAGAAAATTGACTGGGAGGGAATTCTTTCCAACTCATTCTATGAGGTCAGTATTACACTGATACCAAAACCAGACAAGGACATAACAAAAAAAAGAAAACTACAGACCAATATCCCTGATGAATACAGACACAAAATCCTCAAAAAATACTAGCAAATCAAATCCAAAAGCATATCAAAAAGATGATACACCATGATCATGTGGATTTTATACCAGAGATGTAAAGATGGTTGAACATACACAAATCAACAAATGTGATATATCACATAAACAGAATTAAGGACAAAAACCATATGACCATATCAATAGACACAGAAAAAGCATTTGATAAAATTCAGCATCTCTTTAATGATAAAAATCCTCACAAACTAGGCATTTAAGGAACACACCTCAAAATAATAAAGGCTACATACAACAAACCCACAGCCAACATCATATCCAATGGGGAAAAGTTGTAAGCATTCCCCCTAAGAACTGGAACAAGATAAGGGTGCCCATTCTTATTCAACATAGTACTTGAAATCCTTGCCAGAGCAATCAGGCAAGACAACAGATAAAAGGAATCCAAATTGGAAAAAAAGAAGGTCAATTTGTCTCTGTTCACTGATGACATGAACTTATATATAGAAAACCCTAAAGACACCACCAAAAAATGGTTAGATTTGATAAACAAATTCAGAAAATTTCAGGATATAAAATCAACGTACAAAGACAGTAGCATTTCTACATGCTAATAACAATCTAGCTAAGACTGAAATCAAGAGGGCAATCTCATTTCTAATAGTTGTAAAATAAAATAAAATAAAATGTCTAGGAATGTATTTAACCAAGGAGGTGATAGATCTCTAAACAAGGAAAACTACAAAACATTGATGAAAAAAATTTCAGATGACATAAACAAATGAAAAAATATCTCATGCTCATGGATCAGAAAAAATTAATAGCATCAAAATGGCCATGCTGCCTAAAGAAACTTACGGATTCAATGCAATCCATATCAAAATACCAGTGTCATTTTTTTCACAGAATTAGAAAAAAAAATTCTAAAGTTTATTTGGAATCAAAAAACCTGAATAACCAAACCAATCTTGAGCAAAACAAATAAGCTAGAGGCATCACATTTTATGACTTTAAATTATACTACAAGGCTATAGTAACCAAAACAGCATGGTACTAGTATAAAAACAGACACATAGTTCAATGGAACAGAATGGAGAACCCAAAAATAAAGCCACATAGTAATAGCCAACTGATCTTTGCCAGAGTCAACAAGGACATACACTGGGGAAAGGACACACTTTTCAATAAATGGTGCTAGGAAAATTGGATTACCAATTTTCCTCTATGCAGGAGAATAAAACTGGGCCCCTATCTCTCACCATATACAAAAATCAACTCAATATGGATTAAAGACTTGAATGTGAGATGTAAAACTATAAAAATGATAGAGTAAAACCTAAGGAAAACTCTTTTGGACATTGGACTAGGCAAATATTTCATGACTAAGACAAAAAAATCACATGCAACAGAAACAAAAATAGACAAATGGAACTTTATTAAACTACACAGCTTCTGCACAGCTAAAGAAATAATCAACAGAGTAAACAGACAACATGAAGAATGGGAGTAAATATTTGCAAACTATATATCTGACAGAGCACTAATATCCTGAATTTATGAGGAACTCAACAACAACAACAAAATCCACAATTAACCCCATTAAAAAGTGGGCTAAGGACATGAGTAGACATTTTTCAGAAGAAGACTTCTTAGTGGTCAACAAGTATATGAAAAAATGTTCAGCATCACTAATCATCATAGAAATGCAAATTAAAACCAAAATGAGATATCACCTTACACCAATCAAAATGGCTATTACTAAAAAAACCTAAAAATAACATATGCTGGTGAGGATGTGTAAAACAGGGAACTCATACACTATTGGTGGGATTCTGAATTAGTGGGAGATTTCTCAAAGAACTTAAAATAGGACTACCACATAATGCAGCAATGCCACTGCTGGGTATGTACTCAAAGGAAAAGAAATCAATATATAAAAAAGAGAGCTGTACTCAAATGTTTATTGCAGCACTATGACAATAGCAAAGAGATGGAGTCAATGTAAGTGTCCATTAACAGAGGATTGGATAAAGAAAATGTGGTAATATGTACAATGGAATACTATTCAGCTATAAAAATGCAATAATATCTTTTGTACCAACATGAATGGAACTAGAAGCCATTATCTTAAGTGAAACAACTCAGACACAGAAAGACAAATACTGTAAGTTCTTACTTATAAGTGGGAGTTAATAGTGTGTACACATGGAAGCAGAGTATGAAATTGTGGACAATGAATATTCAAAGATGGGCGTGAGAGAAGGCTGGATGATGGGTGGTCGCTTGGTGGGTACAATGCGTGTTGCTTCAGTGTATGCACTAAAGGCCCTGACTTCACCATAATGCAATATATCAATGCAGCAAAATTGCATTTATATACCATGAATATATACAAATAAAAATTAAATGGGGGGACACCCCACTCTTTCAATTATCTTGCTCTGTTTGCTGCTAGATCATTCTTCTGGTTATTGCTTCTCAATGGTTCTTCATTAGCCCCTAGGGCTTATATTAGAAAAAGAAGGCACTATCATATGGTGAAGGATCCTAATTCACATTACTGACTCCAATTATCTTAATTACTACTGTTCCATTTCATTATTGAATATTTAGGTAAGACATATATGTGTATGTGTATATATATATATATATATATATATATGTATAGATATATATTTTTAAATTACCAAGAAAAATAACCTTAATTTATTATTTATTAGGTAAATGTTAATTAAAGTAAGTTATAATTAAAGTTTACCTAGAGAAAAACCTCTCTTGACATCCTACTTCTTATTCTCTCTCTCCACCTGAGAATTGTTAAGTTTAATCTTACCATAATACTTAAAACACTTTATTGCAATTGTCTATATACTTCTCAGTACCACCTTCTATGTTGTAAATTATTGAAAATCAGAGGCACTCTCCTATCACCAGGACAAAGCATGGTGGCTAGTGTCATTTGTTGAATAAATGAATGAATGAAATAGTACAATCTTTTTAACCCTCATAGTTTACACTATATAATATTGAAATGAATATAAATTCTTTGGCTTATAAAGAATAGATTTTTTTAGCCTTTGGTTGGTTTCTCCCTGCTAAAGAGAACAAATCTTATCCTCATCAGTTTGTTATGTTCTCAGGAAATATTTACTAATTTTAACATGAGTTTTAGAGAAATAATTCAGCTAAATATAGTGCAGAAGAAAGCTAACTCCAGACAGTTTGGGTAGTATTTATTATTAATATTTTGGAGTGTCTATTCTTTCTTTTCATGAAAATTAAGAATTTCAAGTTGACTATGAATGTAAAATACTTACCAGTCATATTATCAGCGACATTGTTTTTATGGTTGAGCAAACTAGCCGTTTTATTCCTTTCTTCATTTGTTTTGAGCACATGTGAAGATGTTGAAACTCTCCTTTCTTTTTGTTGTTCATATGGATTTTTGGGCAAGAAAAAGAATGGTATGGAAGAAATAATGGAAAATAGTCCAGCCACAAGGAAACCAAGCCACCAAGCACCAACCCAACGGGAGTCCTTAGGAGTTATTCTGATAGTGCCTAGAATAAATAATTAGAAGAAGCCAATCAACAATCATTTTGAAAACAGTAATTTTGGGGAAATAATGATAGTGATTGTTGCCCTTCATAGCTGAAGAAAGTAAACTATATATCATCAATTCTAGTACATTATTTTTTCTTTTCATATTTTTTCATCTCTGAATCCAGGATAAGTCTAACATTAAATGACATCTTGTGATCGCTATTGTCTAGGAATCCATCATGGCATTTTTGTCATTGCCTGAGCTTGTCTGAACTTGGTGGCTTTTCTGATTACATGATTGAACAACTGCCATCATTGGATATTTAAGCCTGAAGACCATTTAAGAACTATTTATGGAAGGAATACAAATCCCCATTATTGTCTGCAAATGTCTATGGTACCATCCGATGAAGTCAAGAATGCACCATTTGTTTAATAAATAAATGAATAAAATATTACAATCCTTTTAACCCTCATAGTTTACATAATATTGAAATGAATATACATTCTTTGGCTCATAAAGAATGGATGTTTGTAAGCTTTGGTTTAAACAAAAGTAGTTTTCAAGAAATCCTCAGAGTAAATAAAGGGGTTCTCCTCCACAACTCAGAACCTGCATCTCTAGCTCTCTATACAGCATGAAAAACATACACACAATGAAAATTTGAGTTTAAAAGTAACCTAGAAGAGATGAACTCTTAATGTCATGGATAATTTAATCATTTTATTTCAAATACATTTTCCTTTAAATGATGCATAAGAAAATATGCAAATGCTATATCTCAAGTATAAATGAGCTATTTTAGTAGATGTAAAATAAACAGTCATGATAAGAAAGCATACATGAGATATTAGCAAGATAGCAAAATAGGAAGCACTGGACTCTTTCTACCCTCAAACACACTGATGAAATAGCAATACACAGATCTACTCCACTTGTGAGAAACCCAGAAACTAGTTGAGAGGCTCCTGTACTTCAGGCAAATGAAAAACCAGACACATTGAAACCAGTAAGAAAATTGGAGACACCCTCTTGCCATCCCCTACTCAGTATGGTGCCATACAATTGGGAAGAACTAGCAGTCTGAAAGTGTGTGGATACTTGCCACAGCTCTTCTACCTAGCTCAACACAGAGTGAGTGGGTGAAAGAAAAACAAAACAAAACAGAAAACAACTCCCAGCTTATCCTCGGGAAGGGAAAGAGTTGGACTGCACATCCAACATTGCAACTTTTCCAGGTGCTACCCAAGGGACATGCTTCTCTCTCACCTATCTCAAAGTGCTGACAGGACCCAGAACATGCTAGACCTCTGGAGGTTACAGAGAACAAGTGTGGCAGTTTGAACTTGTATGTGGGCACTCAACACAGCTCCTACTCCCCCCTCCAACTTAGCGCAGAGTTGGAAGGCAACAAAACAAAACAATAAAAACTGAGCTCTCAGCTTCTATATGGGTAGGGGAAGATTTTTTATTTTCTGGGTTTTACTCAAGGAACTGGCTTTCATCTTGCCTGTTTGGAGCCAGGTATATGCTAGACCCTGGGGTCCACAAAGAACAAAAAAGGTAGTTTAAACTAGCAATGAGAATTTGTCATATCTCCTCCTTGCCCCAGATCTTTGCAGAGTTAGAAGGTAAAAAACCTCAGCTCCCAGATTCTTCCTGGGAAGGGAAAGAGTTGGATGGCATGCCAAAAGTTCAAACTTTTCTGGGAGTTGACCAGGAGACTGGCTTGTGTCTCAAATGTCTAAAAGTGCCAGTAAAATCCTGCATACTCTAGATGCCTGGGGGCTCCTAGGAAAAAGACAGCAGTTTGCATAATCATGAGGATTTGAGAGGCCCACAGAAGCTCTGGCTGGGTTCATTGATAAATGTTTTCTACTGTTCAAAGCCAATCAATGAAGATTTGGAGAGGTGGCATTTTTTCCTAATGCATAAAAAGTTATGAAAGATGAAGAAACAGGGAAATAAGATCCAAAGGAAGGAATAAGAAACAACTCCAGAAACAGACCCTGATTAAATGGAGATATACAAATTACCTGATACAGAATTTAAAATAACCATCATGAAAAAAGTCAATAAGCACAGAAGAACAATGCATAAGCACAAAGAGAATTTCAACAAAAGAGAGAGAAAATTTTAAATAGAATTAAGCAAAAATCTTAGAGCTGAAGAATGTATAGCTTAAGAATACTGAACTAAAATATTCAATACAGGATTTCAATAACAGACTAGAACAAGCAGAAGAAAGAATCAGCAAACTTGAAGACAGATCATTTGAAATTATCTAGTCAGAGGAAGAAAAAGAAAAAAGAATGAAAGAAAATGAAGAAAACTTAAGTACTTATGGGATGCCATCAACAGTATAGTCAAGGTGCTGAAAGAAAAAAAAAAACCTTTCAATTAAGAATACTATACTCATGAAACTATCCTCTAAAAGGAAAAGGAAAGAAAGATAAAGACTTTCCAAGACAAACAAAAGCTGAGGGAGTTCATCACCTTTAGATCTGTCTTACAAGAAAACTAAAGGGAATTCTTCAACTTGAAACAAAATGATCCTAAATAGCAATATGATGGCATAAAAAGTATAAAACTCATTGATAAAGGTAAACACATAGACAAATACAGAATACTAAATTACCCTATTGGTTATGGGTAAATGATTTAATTCTACTATAAAAATTAAAAGACAGAAGCATTAAAAATAAATATATCTAAAAACATATTAATGGGTACACAATATAAATAGATGTATATTGTAACTTCATTAAGATTAATTATTCGTGGAGGGGGTAGTAAGTATAAAGTTTTTGTATGCAATTGAAGTTAAGTTATTATCAGCTTAAAATACACTGTTATGTATCTATATATGTTAAGTAAGTCTCATGTTAGCAAGAAAAAATCTATAGAAGTTAAAAAAGGAAAAAAAGAGTCAAAGAATCTCAATATAAAAAAATCAACAAATCACAAAGGAAGAGAGCAAGAGAGGAAAAGAAGGACAGAGGTACTATAGAATAAACAGAAAACAGACAATTAACAAAATGGCAACAGTTAATCCTTCCCTGTCAATAATTACTCTAAATGTAAATGGATTAAACTCTCTAACTAAAATACATACAGTAGCTGAATAGATAAAACAGAATGAAATTACATGCTGTTTATAAAATTCATTTTAGGTCTAAGGACACACATACGCTGAAAATGAAGGGTTGGATAAAAGATATTCAATGTAAATTATAACCAAAAGAAAACAGGGGTGAGTATAAATATATTAGACAAAATAAACTTTAAGTAAAAAAAGTCTCAAGAAGCAAAAAAGAACATATAAAATGATAAAAATGTTAATTCACCAGAAAGACACAACAACTATAAATATATATGTGCCCAACAATGACATATGAAAATTTTATATATAAGCAAATATTGACAAAATTGAAGGGAAAAATAGAGGGGAATTAATACAGTCATCCCCTGGTATTTGTGGGGTGTTGGTTTCAGGACCCCCCCCATGGATACCAAAATCCATGAATGCTCAAATCCCTTATATGAAATGGTATACTACGGTCAGCCCTCCATAATAGGCTAACTATACTAGTAGGAGACCTTAATACCCAACCTTGAGTTATAAATAGAACAACAAAAGAGACTATCAATGAGGAAACAGAAGACATGAAAAACACTATAGACCAAATGGACCTAACATGTAGAAAGTCCTTTATTCAATAACAGCAGGATATAAAATCTTCTCAAGCAGAAATGGAACATTTTCTGAGATAGACCACATATTAGGCCACAAAACAAATCCTAACAAATTTAATATTAAAATCATGCCAATTATCTTTTCCAACCACAATGGAATGAAAATAGAAATCAATAGCAGAAGAAAAACTGGAAAATTTACAAATATGTGAATAGTAACACACTTTTAAACAACTGACTAGTCAAAGAAATCAAAAGGAAAATTAGAAAATATTTTGAGATAAGCAAGATTGAAACCACAACATACCAAAACATGGGATGCAGCAAGAGCAGTATTAAAAGGGAAGTTTATAGTGACAAATGCCTACATTGGTAGGGTAAATTTTATTCCTGTAGTCTACAAGTAGAGGTTATTTTCTCCAATTGATGGTGACTAACAGTATCTGGCATATGGTTTACTCTCAATAAACGCTAAGAAAATGTATATAATTATAGCAGTAAAAAAAGAATAATGTCAAATAAACAACCAAACTTTATACCTCAACAAACTATAAAAAGAAAAATAAACTAAACCCAAAGTTAGCAAAGGAATATAAATATTAATAATAAAGATTAGAGGAGAAATAAATGAAATAGAGAATAGAAAACCAATAGAAAAAATTAACACAACTAAGAGTTGGGTTTCTTTGAAAAGATAAAAAAGTTGACAAACCTTACCAGAGGTGAGGAACCCAGGCCCTTAAGGCCACATGTGGCCTTCTAGATCCTTAAGGGCAGTCTTTGGAGTCAGTCAAAAAGTCAGAAGGCAACATTTAAGAATCTAGAAGGCCACATGTGGCCTTAATGTCACAGGTCCTCCACCCTGAAAGAAAAAAGAGAAAAAATTCAAACAAATAAAATAAGAAATGAATGAGAAAACATTACAACTGATTCCACAGAGATAAAAAGAATCATAAGAGACTACTATGAAAAATTATACATCAAAAAATTGGATAACTGAGAAGCAATGAATAAATTTTTAGAGAAATAAAACCTACTATGAATAAATAATAAAGAAATAGAAAGCCTGAACAGACCTACAAATAGGTCAATGCAAGATCAAAAACCTCCCCAAAATAAAAAGCCCAGATGGCTTTACTGGTCAGTGTTAATAAACATTTAAAGAAAAAATTAATACCAACCTTTCTCAAACTTTTTCCAAGAATTGAAGGTGAAGGAACAACTTCAGACTTATTTTATAAGGCCAGCATTACGCTGATGCCAAAGCCAGACAAAGATCCAAGAGAAAAGAAAGCTACAAGCCAATATTTCTGATAAATATAGATGCAAAAGTCCTCAACAAAATACTAGCAAACCAAATTTAACAGCACATTAAAAGAATATCACATTACACTGTAAGCAAGTGGGATTTATACCTGAAATGTAAGATTCAACATTTGAAAATCAATCAGTGTAAAACACCACATTAACAAAATAAAGGACAAAAACCACATTATCATATCAGTAGATATATAAAAGGCAATGATAAATTTCAATAGTCTTTCATGATAAAAACTCTCAATGAGCAAGGGAAATTGCCTTAATATAATGAAGGCCATTGTGAAAAGCCCACATCTTACGTTAAATTCAACGGTGAAAAACTGAAAGCTTTCAGGAACAAAGCAAGGATGCTTATTCTCACCACTCCTTTTTTTTTTTTTCTTTATTCTTATTTCAGCATATTGTGGGGGTACAAAAGGTTAGGTTATGTATATTGCCCTGCCACCCACCTGCACCTGAGTCAGAGCTTCAAACGTGTCCATCTCCCAGACAGTGCGCATCGCACTCATTATATACACCCATCCCCTTCCCGACCCACATCTGCCTGACACCCAATCAATGTTATTCCTAAATGTGCTCTTAGGTGATGATCAGTGAAACCAATTTGATTCTCACCACTTCTATTCAACATAGTCCTGGAAGTCTATGCCATGGAAATTAAGCAAGAAAAAAGAAATAAAGGCATCCAAACTAGAAAGGGAGTAAAATTATCTATATTTGCAGATAACATGACTTTATAGAAAAACTTAAAGACTTCAAAGATACAAAAAACCTGTTAGAATTGAATAAAAATATTCAGTAAAGTTGAAGAAACCAGTTGAATTTATATACACTAACCAAGAACTATCTAAAAAGGAAATTAGGAAAACAAGTCCATTTACAATAAAATAAAAAAGAATAAAATACTTAGGAATAAATTTAACTAAGGAGGTGAAAGACTTATACATTGAACACTTCAAAACATTGATTAGGCCGGGCGCGGTGGCTCACGCCTGTAATCCTAGCACTCTGGGAGGCCGAGGTGGGCGGATCGTTTGAGCTCAGGAGTTCGAGACCAGCCTGAGCAAGAGCGAGACCCCATCTCTACTAAAAATAGAAAGAAATTATATGGACAGCTAAAAATATATATAGAAAAAATTAGCCGGGCATAGTGGCGCATGCCTGTAGTCCCAGCTACTCGGGAGGCTGAGGCAGGAGGATCGCTTGAGCTCAGGAGTTTGAGGTTGCTGTGAGCTAGGCTGATGCCACGGCACTCACTCTAGCCTGGGCAACAGAGAGAGACTCTGTCTCAAAAAAAAAAAAAAAAAAAAAACAAAAAAAAAAACATTGATGAAAGAAATTATAGAAGCTACAATCAATTGGAAACACATCCCACATTTATGGATTGAAAAACTTAACAATGGAAAATTTCCACACCACCCAAGTATGCCTACAGATTCAATGCAACACCTATCAAAATCCTAATGCAAGATGAACAGCTCTAGGGATCTGCTGTACAACATTGTGCCTACAGTTAATCATACAGTTCACCTTTGAGCAACGCGGGTTTTTTGGTTTCCATATATACAATCTCTTCCATAACTTCCTGGATTGTCTCTATTGTGAATTCTGTGAAATCACGCACAACTTCTGGACACAGTTTTCTCCAGAAGAATTTATGTTTTTAGCTTAATGGCTTTCGTGGCTGTTTAAATAACAATTATGGCATCTTCAAGGGTGTAATCATTCTAGACTTTTATGATGTTCTCTCTGTTGGTGTTCTCTTCCATAGCATCGACAATCCTTTCAGTAGTATCATGTGTAATCAGTACTAAAGGTCCTTAGGATCCCCTGATCTAGAGGCTGAATTAGAGATGTTGTGTTTGGGGGCAATATAAAAAGAACTTTAAAAGACAGTCCCTTACTGTAAGTACACTTCCTGGCTTCAGGAACAAGGTATCAATGACCAATCCAGAAAAAGTTTTCTCATTGTTCAGGCCTTCTTCTGGTACAATCAAAAGACTAGCATCTGGTGTTTACCTTTTTCCTTCAAGGCTCAGGGATTAGCACATTTATAGGTAAGAACAGTCCTGATCATAAACCCAATGGTATGTGCACAGAACAGTAGAGTTAGCCTGTCCTTTTCCATTTGAATCTTGGCGCTCATTTCTCTTCCATATTTATAAATGTCCTTTGCAGCATTTTTCCAGAATAGGGCACTTGTCTACATTAAAAACCTTCTTAGGCAGATGTCCTTTCTACTCAATGATTTTCTTATGGCATCTGGGAACTTGTGTGCTGCCTCTTGGTTAGCAGAAGATGCTTCTCCTGTTATCTTGACATTTTTTTAAGCCAAACCTCTTTCTAAAATTATCAAACCATCCTTTGCTGGCATTAAATTCTCCAGCTGTAGATCTTTCCCTTCCTTTTGCTTTAGGTTGTCATATAAGGGCTTCACTTTTTCTCAGATCATATTAGAATCTATAGATATGCCTTTCTTGTAGCAATCCTAGACAAACATACCCACATAAAAGCTGTATTTTCAATATGAGATAAAAAGGTATTTTACTAAAAGTGTAAAATTTTTGTACCTGCTTGCATAGTTGCAGTGATAATTTCATAAATTTCCTTCTTTATTTTTATTTTTTTTTTTACAATGGTCCCAAGGCTTGATTCATTTATATTGAAATGGTGGGCAGCTGCAGACCTTAATCTACAGGACATTTCAAGAAATACAACTTTTTCTTATGAAAGTCATGACTTTTTTCTCCTTCTTAGGAACATTTCCAGCATCACCAGTGGTAGTTTATATGATTTCCATGTTGTTATTTAAGGTTTACAGTATTGCACTAAAAAGGATGAAAAGTATGGGAGAACCATGAGAAATCACTTTTTTGCCATTCATAATTTACTAGAGAGATCAACTGCTCATATGAGGATGATTAGTGTCATATGGTATTTTAAGCAGATACACTAAACACTTGAGTTCCCCACAATAGCAGTAGGAGGTGGCTACGAAATTATTACAGCAGTATATGTACTATAGTTAAGTTTATGCAGTTATGATTTAATAATGAATCTTTTAAAATTTTTTATTTCAAAATATTAAGGGGGTACAAAGGTTTTTGTTACATGGATAGCTTTCATAGTGCTTGAGTTGGGGCTATTAGTGTGTCCATCACCCAAATAGTGTTCATTGTTCCCATCAGGTATATTTTTGCCCCTTTCTTCCACCCTTTTCTTGATTTCCAGTGACTTTGACTTCCTTCTGTGTTGATTAGTTAGTTCCAACTTATTAGAGAGTACATGTGGTATTTTTTTTTCCATTCTTTAGATACTTAATTTAGGATAATGGTCTCTAGTTCCATCCAAATTGCTGCAAAAGACATTAATTCATTTCTTTTTATGGCTGAGTAATATTCCATAGTATACAGAAATCACATTGTGTAAATCCACTCATGAGTTGATGGGCACTTAGATCGATTCCACATCTTTGCAATTGTGAGTTGAGCTATAATAAACATATGAGTGCTGGTGTCTTTTTGATAAAATGAATTCTTTTCCTTTGGGTGCATACCCAGTAGTAGGATTGCTAGATCAAGTGGTGGGTCTACTTTTAGCTCTTTGGGGAATTTCCATACTGTTTTCCATAGAGGTTGTATTAGTTTTCAGTCCCACAAACAGTATGTAAGTGTTCCTTTCCCTCTGCATCCATGCCAGCATCTATTGTTTTTTGACTTTTTAATATAAGCCATTCTGACAGAGATAAGATGATAGCTTACTGTGGTTTTAATTTGAATTTCCCTGATGATTGGTGATGTTGAGCATTTTTCATATTTTTTTTGGCCATTTGTCTATCTTCTTTTGAAAAACTTCTGTTCATGTCTTTTGCCCACTTTTTAATAGTGTTAATTTTTTTATTTCTTGCTGACTTGTTTGAGTTCTTTACAGATTCTGGATATTAGCCCTTTATCAGATGTATAGTTTGCAAATATCTTATCTCATTTTGTAGGTTATCTATTTACTCTGTTGATTATTTCCTTAGCTGCTTTTTAATTTAATAACATCCTGTCTGTTTATTTCTGTTGTTGCTGTAATTGCCTTTGGGGTCTTACTCATAAATTCTTTGCCTAGGCCAATGTCTAGAAGAGATTTTCCTACATTTTTGTCTAGAATTTTTATGGTTTCATGCATTACATTTAAGTCTTTTATCCATCTTGAATTAATTTTTGTGAGTGGTGAGAGATAGGGGTCCTGTGTCATTCTTCTGTATGTAGCTATCCAATTTTCTCAGTACCATTTATTGAATATGGCTTCCTTTCCTCAGTGTATATTTTTGTGTGCTTTGTTGAAGATCAATTGGGTGTAGGTACATGGTTTAATAATTGGATTCTCTGTTCTGTTCCATTGGTCTATGTCTCTATTTTTGTACCAATACCATGCTGTTTTGGTTACTATAGCCTTGTATTATACCTTGAAATCTAGTAATGTGATGCGTCCAGATTTGTGCTTTTTGCTTAAGATTGCTTTGGCTATTTCGCATGGTTTTTGGTTCCAAAAGAAGTCTAGAACTATTTTGTCTCTAATAGTACATCTTTATATTAGTTTGCATATCTCTTGATTGCCAATGGTGACATGTAGTTCTGTAAGTATTGTTGTGCATAAATTTTGATAAATTTTAACTTTTTATAATAGGTTTGCATATATTTTATGGTAGTAAATGGTAAAGTAGACTAGTATCCACATATTTAATATATTTTATGCATTCATGGCATACCTAGATTTTATTTTTTTCTATGTTTCATCTCTATGTGGTTTGCAAGTTTTTTCAAATTGTCACAAATCTCGAAAAATTTTTCCAATATATTTATTAAAAAAAAAATCTGTGTATAAGTGGCCATGCATAGTTCAAACCTGCATTGTTCAAAGGTAAATTGTACTTTTAAAAAACTGTTGGCCGGGCGCGGTGGCTCACGCCTGTAATCCTAGCTCTCTGGGAGGCCGAGGTGGGCGGATCGTTTGAGCTCAGGAGTTCGAGACCAGCCTGAGCAAGAGCGAGACCCCATCTCTACTAAAAATAGAAAGAAATTATATGGACAGCTAAAAATATATACAGAAAAAATTAGCCGGGCATGGTGGTGCATGCCTGTAGTCCCAGCTACTCGGGAGGCTGAGACAGGAGAATCGCTTGAGCCCAGGAGTTTGAGGTTGTTGTGAGCTAGGCTGACGCCACAGCACTCACTCTAGCCTGGGCAACAGAGTGAGACTCTGTCTCAAAAAAAAAAAAAAAAAAAAAAAACTGTCAAGAAGTTAGATCTCATGTTCTTACCACAGTAAAATGAAAATAATAAAAAATAAGTATATGCACACAGAAACACACACACACACATACACATACCATGAAAGTTTGAAGCATGATTTAATGGTGCCATTACTTTTTCACCTATGAGAAAACTCATTAACATGAGAAAACATTGACTTGATTTAAAACTATATGGAAATAAATTATTTTTAACTATGCACAGATCTGGGTTTAAAATTGATTTATATAATCATACTGTTTTATAGTCAACAACACAAGACAGACTTCAGAAAATGAGTGGTTAAATCAGTGACTCTATCTACATGCTGAATATTCATTCATTACCTGTCAGAAATGTAATTTCAATGACATTTTTTTCTGTTCTTTCACTGGTCTACACATAGGAACTAAAGGTCATAACCTAGCTAGATATGGTCTGGCAAAGTGTTTTCCTTGGCTCACATACATCTTAAAAATTGGAAAATTCTACATAAAAATATTGGTATCTGGATTTTCTTGAAAACCAGTCAGAAGAGCTTGCCAATGCTTGGCCCAAATTTCTGCATGAAAAGAATAGGCCAGTGCTAAGGAGCATATGTGCTTTAGGGTGCACAGAGAGAGCAGTCCACCATCACCAATTCTTCCCAGTCTAACCATCACATCCTAATTTCCTGTACCTGACACTCTTTACTCATTTATGTTATCTTTTTGGCTCCCCTAGGAATTGGAGTTTGGCAAAGTATACTTTATAATAAGTTCACTTCATACTCATCACTGAATTAGAGAAGATGTAATAAAGTCTGAACATTCAGTGGTAGAAATTGAATCATGAATTATAAGATATTATGAACAATTATACCTGAATAGAGAAGTTATAAAACCATTACCCTAAAGACATTTACCACTTATTTTTGCACTCTTAGTGATAAAAAACAATGATGAAATTGGAGATCAATGAATAGAAATAATGTACATAATGTGCACCTACTCTAAGTCACATGTCTAAAATAAAAGATATAAAACATTTCATCAGCTACTTGCTTTAATTTTATATTAGCAAACAATTTCAAATTTGTGACTACTGTTGGCCTACTGTGATGTCCACTTCATTATGGAAATTAATCCTTTGATCTCTTTGGCGTGATCTATTGAAGTCTTGGTGAAATAGAAAGTCATATTGGTATATTCACAAACACTAATTACTTACTATATGTTAATATAGATACCATTCTGTGATATTCTAGAAGAGATGGCAGGTAAGTATTATAATATTTATGGCTCATTGTGATAAAGGCTACTACAAGAGTATGCTCTTGGTGATTAATAGGAGCACCTAATTTGGTGGAAAACACCAGTGGAAAATGGTGCAATAAGGCTTCTTTGAACAAGAACCACATTTTGGAATTGGCTTTAGGAACAATGCAAATGAAAGAGAGAGAAAAATATTTCCAAGTGTAAGTAAATGCAGGGAAGTGTGAGATTACAGGGCATATTGAAAGACCTGCAATTAATGTGGTGTGGCTATCACATAAGGTATATATTAGAGAAGAGATGGAAAGAAGAAGTAGAGAGGTCAATGGTAAAAAACGTGAAAAAGATCATAGATTCACGCATGCCATTTTAAGTAGTTCTTCTCTCATCCTTAAGTGCAATGTGAAGCCATTGAAATATCCTAAACAAGAGATAACATGAATTGGATTTGCTTAGACAGATTATCCTGGAACAAAAGAATGGATAAAACTGGAGGCGGAGAGTTCAGGTGAAAAGTTACACAGTAATTTAGTCAATAATTGAATTAAGGTAAAGATATTCATCAAGAAAGGGAACATAGGGAATAAAGTGTGGGTAAGATGATGAGCCCAGATTTTGACACATTGTGTTTTAAGTGCTTATAAGACATATAAGAAGGAAAAATACAAGTGAGTACTAGAAATACCAATTAAAACAAATTAGAGAACAGTATTCATTAGGATTAGTAAATTTAGAAATTGATTGTGTTTCATCAGTGGTAGAAGCCAGATTATAGTGGATTGAGAAAAGGATGGGAGGTGAGAAGGTGAGAGATCTAATTTAGACGATTTTCCTCTGGGTGCTTGGCTCTGAAGAGAAATAGAAGAAACAGAAAGCCAGCCAGAAATTTGTTTGGGGATATAAAAAATTGTATATATGTAAAAAGATGAGAGACACTTCAGTGTGTTTGCTTATGAGAAAGAGAAGGGTGGAGATATAGGAGTTGAAGATGCAGGATGGATCAGGTCAAGGATTGATGATACTAGATCTTGGAAGAGGTAGGAAGATGGAGTCCAAACCCCAGGTATATCTATTAACATTGGCTGAAGATGAATACCTTTTCCATTGAGCTGGGAAAAAGAAAGATGGATATGCTGCAACGAGGCTTTAGTAAAGTAAACTCTAAGTTCTGCACTTCCACATTCAAACCACCAACTGAAAAATGAAATTTACCTGACTGGGAAGTCAGTAATGGAAGAGGGGCATTTTAAGTTGGGTTATTTTGGATTAAGCAATCTAAATTAAGTTTGTTAAAAATTTTCTCATTTGCTACTTAGTTATAAAAACATGGTATAAATAGTAGCTGGATTTTATTGTTTATCCTTACTATTAATTCATTTATTTCCTACTTGTAACTTTTGAAAATAGTCAGCAAATTCTATTGAAAGAGTTACTTCAATTATTTGGAAGAATGGTGCCCTCTACTTGAAAGACACTATCATGGTAACGTGTTCTGATTGTACTTACTCAAATCGACATATCCAATGTCCACGTACAGTTTGGCAAACACAGATCCCATTATAAAGCCAAGGATTGGACCAATCATTCCTATTCCACCCAAAAAACCTAAAAATATTACAGAACAATTTTTATCAGATGCCAAGAATACATGGGTCTTATTCAAAAATATTTTTTATAGTAATATTACACAATACACTTCTCCAAATAATTTTTCCATTAAGTAAAAGAATGAGTTTAGTAACACTATTATTTCAAGGGTAGACCCAGGGAAAGTAATGAAACAATGCAATATTTTCTGTATATTACCTATATAGACAGAAGAATGTCCATCCTTAGCAAAATCATCAATGTAAGACATCCCCAATGGTCCTGTGGGAGTTTCCCCTATTCCACGAAGCATATTACCTAAGAAGACATATATCCACGTATATGACACAGTTTCCTTTCCACAACCTATACAGACAAGAGAGTGTTTTATTTTAAACATGAATTTTAGCATTCTTATTAGAAACTCAACTACTTTAAACCCTTAATTATTCCATTTACTTTTTTTATTTATAATTGATTCATATTCACTTTGCAAAGTTTGAAAATACAGAGAAGCACACATCAAAACCAAACAAGTAAAAATTATCTGTAATCACACTATGCACAGGTCACATCAAATGTTGTTAAATGTCTTCCACATTTTTAGTGCACAATAATATGTATAACCTTCATTATGTACATATAATTAATAAATATCCAGTTCATATTATAACTTGCTTATACAGTTAACACTATATTATGAAAATTTCCCCATGTTATTAAGATTTCATTTATATCAAAATTTTAATGACTCTATAGTAGTGTGTTGAATAGCAGCTTCATAATTCATTTAATCAATCTCTGAATTTTAAATTGCAAAATATTTCTAATTTTTTATTTTGTTAAACAGGGTTGTCATTGTTATAATTGTAAATAAGTCTTTGTACATATTCCTGATTGTTTCCTTAAAATAATCAATAAAAGTAGAATTGTTAAGTAGGTATGTTTTTGTTCTTTAATATATATTGAAAATTAGCCTCCAGAAAGAGTTGCAAATTTACACACACCCAGAAGTACATAAAATGTAATATCTTTTTTCCTCCACCTATTTTTTATTTTAATCTTTTTTATTTAATAGGTAGAAAATTGTTATTGTTATCATTTGTAATTATAATTTATGATTTTTGTTATAATAGGTAAAAAATTTTCAGTTGGCAAAATAATTCACATTTTTCACAAAGAGCAAATTTTACATTATTTGCATATTTATGCCACTTTCTGCTTTTCTATTTTAAATGCACATGCTATTTGCCAATTTTCTACTGAAATCACTCTCTTTTCTTATCTACTCCTAAAAGCTCTTTATATAAAACACAGTTATTCCTAAGTAAACACTGGGAATTTTTTCCAGAACCACCCGTGTGCACCCAAATTCAGACAAACTCAAGTCCTGCAATTGGCTATGTGGAACCCATGTATAGGAAAAGTATAACCTCAGCACACACAGGTTTTGTATACTGTGAATATTGTATTTTCAATTCGTGTTTAGTTGAAAAAAATCCGCGTATAAGTGAACTCATGCAGTTCAACTTGTGTTGTCCAAGGGTCAACTGTATATATTAAAACTATGATTTTGTCTGTATGTAAGGATCAAATGTTTTTTTCTATTGGCTTTTAAATCAATTTTGCTAATGAATATCACAATAATTTTTATAGATGTAATTAACTTTATAAAAATTTTAGAATACTTTTTATTATCATTATTAATTCTTACCTTTTCCCACTATCTCAGGTGAGGTTCTATTGAACGATAAAGTTTGATTAGTTAAACAAGTTGCTAAGCTTGATGTTGAATTTTCTGATGGATCAGTATAAGTTTCTTTAGAATACCTGTAACTATAAGAACATCATTGGATTTAACATTTTTCCTATCTACTGAATATTTTCACTTTTCCCAGAAATACAGAGAGGTTTTCCCTTTTATCTGCACCACTCTCTTCTCCAAATCCAGAATCTTCTTTGTCAATTTCCCAGCCTGTATTTTAGGAGATGTTATGGGAAAAAGTGAAATGGGAGTGTCTACTAAGAAAGATCATTCAATACTCCCCTTGCAAGATGCATCATCACCTTGCTGTAATCCTGGGAGATGGTACTAGAATAGGGACAAATGCTGATATCCAAAAATACTGAGATACCCTGTGAACTTCAAAGGCAGCCTACTAGATGCCAGGCATTATGCTCAGTTTCAAAAAGCTAGAAATAAAACACAGTTGTTGTACCTAGGGAATCTCACACTCCCTAAGATGAACATATATGATAAAAGATATAATAGGTTTAATATACAGGGTACTGAGTTGTCACAAAGGAAAAAGAGATGATCAGCTTTGCTTGGAGGTGAGGTGGGTAGATCAGAGAAGACTTCACAATGAGAATAATATCTAAAATGAATCTTGAAGATGGATAGGAGTTTAATAAGTAGACAAAGGAAGAAAAGTATTCAAGGCTGTAGAAACAGCAGGTACAAAGGTATGACATATTATGGCACATTTAGAGCAATGGTGCCCAAACATTTTGGCATCAGGGACCAGTTTCATGGAAGACAGTTTTTCCACAGACTGGGGAGGAGGAATGGTTTTGCAGCCATTCCCCAGTGCTAACCAGCATCAACACCTCAGGTCCACCTCAGATCATCAGGCATTAGATTCTCATAAGGAGCGAGCAACATGGATCCTTCGCATGTGCAGTTTACAGTAGGGTTCACAGTCCTGTGAGAATGTAATGCTGCCACTGATCTGACAGGAGGCAGAGCTCAGGCAGTGATGCAAGTGATGGGGCGTGACTGTAAATACAGATGAAGCTTAGCTCGCTCACCTGCCACTCATCTCCTGCCATGTGGTCTGGTTCTACTGGGCCATGGACCAGTATCAGGGGTTGGGGACCACAGATTTAGAGAACTGCAGGCCTAGACTGTGGCTCTCAATTGATTGAAGCAATGAAAGATGAAGTTGTGATAGTTGCATTTATGGCATATTCTCCATATGAATCATGAAGAATAAAAAATTAATAAGATTAAAGAGGGAACTTAAGCAACACAGACATTATAGTGTCAGAAGCAAAAGCAAAATATGGACATGAAGAAGAGGACACAAAGATAGGAAATGAATCCAGAGAGTGAAATGTGATGAAAATAAGAAGGAGCAGTACTACAAATAAGATAAGTTCTTATAAGGGTCAAATGTAAGGGAAAAAATAGAATTAATATTGCAACTAAAAGGCGTGATTGCTGGATTTGGCAATAAGCAAGTAATTGGTGTCTCTGGCAGGAACTGCTCATTGTCCCTCAATATCCCTTCTTCTCTCCTTCCACAGTAACTGATGTTGGGATTTTTATCTGGGAACATGACAACCTGGAATAAAGTCTATTTTTTAAATGTCTTTTTATTTATGTGTAAAATGTAACTAACTTCTGGTCAATGTGAAGTCAGTAGAAGGGTTTTATGCTTCTGAAAATGTTTTTTTAAACCTCAGCCTGTGTGCACTCTTTGTTTCTTCTTGTTCTTCTTCTCTTCTTCTCTCCTTCTTTCCTGTTACCTGGGAATACATTGCCATAATTTGGACCATGAGGTCAAGGCCATGCAAGACAGAGCAATATGATGATAAGAAGCGGTACCGTATAATCCTTGGGCTGGCTACATTAACTTTTATGAGAAAAATAAGCTTCTGTCTTACATAGTGATTACTATTTGAAGTTTTCTCTCATTATCATCTGACTTTAATCATAAATACACTGTGACATTAGGAAGAACATCTTCAGTGAAATGGTGGTGGGAAAACCTATGCCAACGTGTTATGTGGTGAAATATTATTGAGTATAATCAAAATCTTATAAGCACAGACATGAAGTATATTATGCTATCCTAAAAAGTCATAAAGAGCTTATTTATTCCATATGAAACTATACACCTTATCTAGTGTTATTCTTACTTCAAAGTCTGTGAAAACTGTGATGAATAAATCAATAAATTACTATGTAGAAAATATACTCCATTTCTATACATTATTAGTAGGTATTCTTCTCAAAAAGTAAGTGCCTATTTAAAAGGAAAAAAATGAAATTCCACTACTAATTTACAAGCTAATGATAATTAATGATACAGAGCTGTTTAATACTTACCGTCCCATGAAGAAATGTGGTAAAGCAATCAAAATACCTCCAATTCCCATAACTAAACAACCAATTCCAATTATCTTTGGTCTGTGTAGTTTGGATCCAAAGTAACTTACAAATACAATGACAAGCAAATTTCCTAGAGAGAGCATAAAATTATGTTGATATGACTTGGTTCAATTTTGTGTCTAGCAGATTTGAAAGCCCCACAATAAATATAAATAGAGCCTAAGACATAGTACCTTCCCTCAAAGACCAATAATCTAATTAAGAAAGAGAATCCACCTGTATTAAGCCACTCATGGAAAAGTTGAATATCATGGTAGGTACATAATAGAAATTAAAAATAAAAAACATGGTACCTGTCCTTAAGAAACTTACATACTAGTGATAGAAATTGATAGATAGAGGTGCTATTAGGCCACAGAAAGGGGGAGCTTAAATTAATTAGGGGCTTCAGGAAACTTTCCTAGAGGAGAGGCCACTTGAGATTTAATGTTGAACATAAATTATTTAGATTAAAAAGAGAAAGAAGAGCATTTCAAGTGGAGGGAGTCACGACCAATTCTGATCCATCTAGAGCCTCATGTATAACAATGACAGACAGCAATGAGGAATTACTGAACAATGATGGAAAAAAATAGCATGAAAAGTACCAAAATAAATCAGCAGATAAAGTAACACAAGAAACAGTTAAATAAGGATTAAACTAAAAGTAGTAGAAAATTTTTTTAAAATCCAGTTAGTATCTTTACAGATATAATGGCATGTTGCATCCATAAAACCAGAACTGGCAGACTAAAAATAATAAGAGAACAATCAAGTCTTGTTGTAAATTTAAAATATTATAGAAAAATGTACAAATTAGAACTGGATATAAGATGGAACATGGCATCTGAGAAGACTGATGAAATATAAAGGAAAAAGGTAGAAATTTAGAAGAAAAAGTTTAAAGGCAAAAATACCCAGAAAATTTAATATTTATCTCATATATGTTTCAGAAGGAAAGAAATAAAAAATAGGTGAGGAAACAAATAAGAAACAGAAAATAAATTCCCATGGTAGTCACTACACCTCTCCAGCAGAAGTAATGTAAAAAAAAGACAGTCTTAGACATAAGCTGGTAAATTTTCTGAGATTCAGAGATCAAGAGGAGATGCATATTAGTGCATTAGAATCATACTTGTAATAATTTCTTATACACAGCTTTGAATGTTATAAAATGACAGATAAATGTTTTAATGTTCTGAAAAAAAGATTTTCTATTTTGGATTCCATGCCCAAATTATCACTTGAATATTATAGTAAAATAAATACATTTTCCAACAAGCAAAGGCTTAGAAAATACACCTTGTGTTCAATTCTTTCTTGAAAAATTAACTACAGTCATCCCTCAGTTGTCCATGAGAGATCGGTTCCAGGCTGCCCAGCAGATAACAAGATCTGCAGATGCTCGAGTCCCTTATATATAATAAAATGGTGCACTATTTGCATATAACCTACACACATCCTCTTGTATATTTTAAATCATCTCTAGATTACTTATAATACCTAATACAATGTAAATGCTATGTAAAAATCAGTTGTTATGCTGTATCATTTTTTATTTGTATTTTTTTATTGTTGTATTGCCATTTTTTATTTTTATATTTTTTAAGTATTTTCCATCTGTGGTGGTTGAATCCACAAATATGGAACCCATGGATAGAGAGGACTGACTATACTTGAAGATATACCCCAGGAAAACTAAAGGTGTGACTTGAAGTGACAAGACTCAAGAAACATAGGTAAGCAAAGAAATCAGTCAAACTTATAATGATGTTCAAATAATTGCTTGAAAAGTGGCAAAATTTCACAAAAATATTGAGAATCAATTTCTTAATAAAAAGAGAAATATAGTGAATTAAAATTTAAAAATAACAGCATTCTTATTCTAAAATTCTAGATGCTTGTGAGGTGGTAGAGTGAAGGACATGTATGGTGTAATATCTTTTGAATCATAAAAATTGACAATTCATAAGGAAAAGATAAAGAGTTCTTCCTTTAAACAATTACTTTGTTTAAATACTTATTAGTTAAGAATATTATAAATAAAGTTAAAAGATAAACAGCAAAGCAAATAATTTTGGGGTCCCTCAAATAATTAAAAAGTGAAAAGAAACGCTTGAATGTGCTGACTCAGGGGGATGGCAGGTTGGGGGAGGGGATGGGGGTATAGCTACATGATGAGTGCGATGTGCACTGTCTGGGGAATGGACACGCTTGAAGCTCAGACTCAGGGGGATGGGGGGGCATGGGCAATATATATAACCTGAACTTTTGTACCCCCATAATAAGCTGAAATAAAAAAAAAAGTGAAAAAAAGAAGAAAAAATGTGCAGAGGCAATGAGCTACCAATTCATAAAATAAGAAAAATAATTTTCAATAATTACATAAAATCTCACTATTGTTGAGGAAATGCAAATTAAAATGGACACAACAAAATAATATCTTTAATGTTCTAAAAATACAAAAAGGACTTTTATCCCCAAATCCTGTATCCAGTTAAGACAATAGAAATCTGGCCGGGTGTGGTGGCTCACCCCTGTAATCCTAGCACTCTGGGAGGCTGAGGCGGGAGGATCCCTCAAAGTCAGGAGTTCGAAACCAACCTGAGCAAGAGCAAGACCCCGTCTCTACTAAAAATAGAAAGAAATTAGCTGGACAACTAAAAATATATAGAAAAAAATTAGCCAGGCATGGTGGCGCATGCCTGTAGTCCCAGCTACTTGGGAGGCTGAGGCAGGAGGATCCCTTGAGCCCAGGAGTTTGAGGTTGCTGTGAGCTAGGCTGACGCCACGGCACTCTAGCCTGGACAATTGAGACTCTGTCTCAAAAACAAAACAAAACAAAACAAAACAGAACAATAGCAATCTAATGTAGGTTGCTCCAAAGTGGTTCCTCCCTCCTCAAATCATAAGAATCATAGTCCTCACTTAACCTTTTCTTCACACTAGGGCATCCCCAGAGAAGGGAGGTAAAGCCTCACAAAGTGCTAGTTTGCAAGCAATGATTTTGTGTCAGATCAAGGTTTTTCAACATCCTCACTAGCAACATTTTGGGCTGGATAATTCTTTGTTGTTGGGTCGGTCCTGTGCATGGTAGAATGTTTAGTAGCATTCCTGGCTTCCAACTCTAGATACCAGTATCATCGCCTTCCATCCTCTGCCCAGTTATGATAACCGAAAATGTCTTCAGATATTACCAAATTGTCCCTAAGAGACAAACTTACCCCAGCTGAGAACCAGTGGTGTAAAGCATGTAAAGCATGTATGAACAGTTGTGATTTTTTTTTTAACCTCTGTAAGTCTGGTTATTAAAATAGAAAAAGGAATTAAATTACCAATTTCAAAGCCTCCATCAATTAAACCAGCAAGAGAAGAGGATATTTCAAATCTCCTTTCTATCTGAGTGATGGAACTTTTCATAAAGGTTCCACCTAGTGCCTTAGCAATATTGCAGAGTGACAGGGCTGCCAAGAACATCTAAAAAAAAAAAAAAAAAAAAAAAGCAGAAGGAAAAGGGAAAAATGGTTAATCAAAGGACTAAATTGTATTTATAGGTATATGGAATTAAAACAACTTTTCTTCTTTACTTAAAGACATTATTTTTATCATAAAGAGCATATCCATGTTTCCCCTATACCAATTGGTATTCTCAGCCCTTTTAAAATTATTAGCCCTATACTAATAAAGCATCATTTTCTAACTTGGTTACAACATCAGATTATTAGAGCAGTACAGTTTAGTTTGTTATTTTAAAATTAATGTCATTAACTGATTTCTAGGAAGCTAGACACAGTTCTCAGGTGGCCATGATGGTGAGCTATTCTTTTTTTTGTTTGTTTTTGAGACAGAGTCTGGCTCTGTTGCCTGGGCTAGAGTGCCATGGTGTCAGCCCAGCTCACAGCAACCTCAAACTCCTGGGCTCAAGCAATCCTTCTGCCTCAGCCTCCCGAGTAGCTGGGACTACAGGCATGCGCCACCATACCCGACTAATTTTTTCTATATATTTTTAGTTGTCCAGCTAATTTCTTTCTATTTTTAGTAGAGATGGGGTCTCTCTCTTTCTCAGGCTGATCTCAAACTCCTGAGCTCAAACGATCCTCCCACCTCAGCCTCCCAGAGTGCTAGGATTACAGGCGTGAGCCACCACTCCCAGAGCTGTTCTTTATTCTCAAGTGAATAGCATATGCTGTGAGGGGAGGGGAAGTATATTCTCAAAGATAGCATTTCCAGGAAGCCAGCTGAAAAATAAACTTTGAGGAGGCAAAGGGAAATTCTATGATAAACAAAAATGACTGGCATTTGGTCTATGATGCAGTGGTTATAGATTTTCAATTTCATTTTAACAAAATGTATTGATTCATTCTTTCTCTTAAAGCTCACCTCCACATCCATTAGCAAATTTCTTTTTGTTCTATTAAAATCTTACTCTATTATAGGCTGAATGTTTTGCCCCTCCTAGATTTATATGTTGAAACCCTAATTTCCAATGTGACGGTATATGGGACCTTTGGGAAGTAATTAGGTCATGAGGATAAAGCCCTCATGATAAGATTGATGTCCTTGTATGAAATGGGATCTCTCTCTCTTTCTCTCCATGTGAGGACACAGCAAGAAGATGGCTATCTGCAAACCAGAAGAGGGCCCTCGCCAGAACCCAACCATGCTGGCACCCTCATCTCAGAGTCCCCAGCCTCTGGAAATATGAGAAATAAATTTCTTTTGTTTAAGTCACCAAGTCTATGCTATTCTATCAACCTGAATTGACTAGGATACCACTTCTCATTGCCTTCTACACCCCCAGTGGTCTCCACCATCATATCTAGCCTCAGTTATTGCAATAGCCTCCTGATAACATCTTTCTACTTCTACTCCAGTCTGCTTAAGAGCCTTTCTCGACATAGTAACTATCAAAATCCTTTCAAAATGAAAATTAAATCATGCTGCCATTCTGTGTCTTCCCATATGCCTTATAGTAACATCAAATCTTTCCAACAACCTACAGGGCCCTAAATAATCTTTCCTATCCTCTAAAGCCCTTTACCTACCATCATTCCTTTTTCACCTGTCTAATCTCATCTCCTGTTACTCTTGCCCTACTCATTACTCTTCAGCTACATTAGATCCTCTTGCTATACTTTGAACACTCCAAGTTTATTATATGGCCTCCAGTTCTTTGTTCTTGCTTTTTGATTTGCAGGAAAAGCCCTTCCCCATAGTCATATTCCTATCAGGCACTCCTTCGCATACTTAAGGTTTTTGTTCCATGTAACTTTCACAATGAAGCTTTATTTGACCACTCTATTTAAAATTGCACCACTTTCTGCTCACATTAAACTTTATTTCTTTATATGTTTATTGTATATTGCTTTTACTAGAATGTAAACTTCATCACGGCAGAGGTTTTTTTTTTTTTTCATTGCTGTATCCTCAGTGCTTAAGAACATTGTCTGGCATAAAGATGCTCAAGAAATATTCACTGAACTTTTATTCAACCAGAACCTTCCATATGTCATTACACTAGGCTACAGTTGGGAGACAGAAATAAAAGACCCCCCAAAATTCTTTGATAGCTATCAAGATGTGGCTATGTTCCTTTCTACATAAGGAACTGTCAAATGATATATACTATCAGTGAAGGTAAAAGAAATTAAGAAGAGCTGTTAAATGATAAAATTTTAGAGATATCTAAAATTTTTTAGACAAAATATAGGAAGTCATCTAAGAATAAAGCATAAAAGGTAGAAGGGTATCAAAATTAGTTTTACTAAGTTGGTGGTGGGAAGAACAAGACTCATACAAGAAAGATACTGAATTGATCCATGTAGTTAGACAAAAATTATGAAGATTTTGTTCAAGGAGAGTCAGTTCTGACATCTTGTAGAAGCATATATATCTTTGTGTCATACAACAGTAATAATCGTTCAGGTCCTAATTATTTCAAAAAATATTGTTATTAATGTCAGAAGTGAAAAACTTTGGGAGGAAATGACATCAGCCAGATGTCCGAATAGGAAGCCATGGATCTTTATTTCCCACAAGAGACATATTTAAAAACAAAAAATGTACTAAATGTTTCTATGAGAACTCCAGAAGCCAATTACAATGTTCTTGCACCCCCAGGCTAGCATGAAGACAACCACATGGAAACCTAGAAAGAAAAGTCAGGATTCTCTCCATTCTCTCTAACTAGAGCCCCTCCCATCCCACATTGTGCAATGCAATTGGGAGGAAATATCTAAATATAAATCTAAAAAACTCAAATTTAAAAAAAACTGCATGCAATGTTTTGACATTTAGGGCAGCTGCCCAAGGACTGGTTTCTGTCTTGCGTATATCCAAATACTGATAGAAATTGGGCAACAGGTTGAGTTTCTCTCAGAAGAAAGATAATCAAATGTGTCATAATTTGTAGTACCAAAGAAAGAGGCTAGGTGGAGGTCTAATACCACAATTTACTACAGCATAAGCAAGGCCACAGTACTGCAGGCACCAGCAGAGGGTTCTGAGTAGAAACCAGCAAAACTTTTTAAATAGAAAATTACACACACAGGCCCAGAGGGGACAGAAAGGAATGCATACTCACAAAAGCTTGAGAGGGCTCCAGAATCTCTAGCCAGGGTCAGTGGAGAAAGTCCTCCCTATAGAAAACCAGACTACAAAGTCTGGGAGAGATGACCAATTCTTCAAATGCTAAAATCTCAACAACCAAAAATGAAAAGATATATAAAGAACAGGGAACCCTGGCACATTTAAAGGAGCAAATTAAATATCTATAAACTGACCCCAAAGAAATGGAGATATAGTAATTGCCAAAGAATTCAAAATTACTATAAAGTATGCTCAATAAATTAAGAGGGGATAGATAGATAACTAAATGGAATCAGGCCTGAGTGCAATGGCTCACACCTATAACCCTAGCACTTTGGGAGGTTGAGGCAGGAGGACCACTTGAGGCCAAGAATTCTAGATCAGCCTAAGCAAGGGTGAGATCCCTTCCCTACGAAAAATTTAAAAAGTAGCCAGGTACAATAGCATGTGCCTGTAGTTCCAGCTCTTCAGGAGGTTGAGGCAGGAAGATCACTTGAGCCCTGGAGTTTGAGGTCGCGGTGAGCTATAATGACGCCGCCACATTCTAGCCTGGGCAACAGCGTGAGAACTTGTTTCAAAAAAAAAAAAAAAAAAGGGCAAAAAATAGGACATAATGAATAAACTAAACGAGAATATCAATGAAGATGTAGAAACTGTGAAGAACCACACAGATATTCTAAAATTGTGGAATATAATCACTGAATTGTAAAATCTACCAGAAAGACTCAATAGCAGACTTGACTAAACAGAAGAATCAGTGAAATAAAAGACAAAACTTTTAAAATTACTGAGGCAGAGGAGCAAAGAGGAAAAAAAAAATATGAAGAACAGTGAAAAACCTAAGGGAATTATGGGACATCATCAAGCAGAAAAATATGTGCATTATGGGAGTACCAGAGGAGAAGTAAATGAGAAAGGTGTAAGAACTTATTTGAATAAATAATGGCCCCAAATTTTTCAAATCTCAAGAGAGAAATGAATGTAAAAATTTTTAAAAACTCAAAAAACTTCGAATAGGATAAACCTAATGAGATCTACACCAAGATACATTATAATGAAACTGTCAAAAGTCACAGAAAAGAGAGAAGCCCAAAAGCATCAATAGAAAAGCTACTTGTGGCTGGGCATGGTGGTTCACACCTGTAATCCTAGCACTCTGGGAGGCCGAGGCGGGTGGATCATTTGAGCTCAGGAGTTCAAGACCAGCCTGAGCAAGAGTAAGACCCTGTCTCTACTAAAAAAATATAGAAAGAAATTAGCTGGACAACTAAAAATCTATATAGAAAAAATTAGCCAGACATAGTGGCACATGCCTGTAGTGCTAGCTACTCAGGAGCCTGAGGCAGGAGGATTGCTTGAGCTCAAGAGTTTGAGTTTGCTGTGAGCTAGGCTGACACTACGGCACTCTAGCCCAGGCAACAGAGTGAGAATCTGTCAAAAAAAAAAAAAAAAAAAAAAAGAAAGAAAGAAAGAAAAGAAAAGCTACTTGCCAAATACAAGAAAGCTCCTCATAGGTCAACAGTAGATTTCTCAAAAGAAATCTTACAGACTAGAAGGGAATGAGATTATATATTCAAAGTACTGAAAGAAAAAGCTGTCAACTAAAAATGCCATATCCAATAGAACTGTCCTTCAAATTATTAGAAATCAAGATTTTCCCAGATAAGCAAACACTACAGGAACTCAGTAGGAACTACAGGAACTTAGTAGACCTGCCCTGCAAGAAATGCTGAAGGGAATCCTACAAGCTGAAGCAAAAGGATGATAAATAGAAACATAGAATCACACAAAAATATAAAATTCCCTGGTGAGAGTAAAGATATAGACAAATATAGAATCTGGCAGTATTATAATATAGGTGAGTGAGTAAATCACTTATAAATCTGGTATAAAATTTTGCATAAAAATTATAAAGCTCTGTTAATGAATATATAAAATGAGGTAATTTGTGTCATCAATAATATAAAGTGAGAGGGGGTAGAAATGTAAAGGAGTAGAGTTTTTATATACAATTGAAGTTATCAGTTTAAAATAGGTTATTATAATTTTAAGATATTTATATAATTGCAATGGTAACCACAAAGACAATATCAAATGAACATAAAAGAAAATGAGAAGGAAATCAAAACATGTCACTGCAAAAAAATCAATGGAACTCAAAAGAAGTTCCCAAGAGAGAAAAAGAGGGATAAAAACTTATAAGACAGAAAGAAAATAGTTAACAAAATGGCAATAGTAAGTCCTTCCTTATCAGTAATAATTTTAAATTTAAATGGATTAAACACACCAATTAAAGACATAGATTGGTTGAATGAATTAAAAAAAAATGCACCTACAAAAGACTCCATTTATATCTAAGGACACACATAGGCTAGAAATAAAAAATAAGAAAAAAGTATTCCATGCAAACGTGAGCCTAAAGAAAGCAGAAGTGGCCATTACTATAGCATACAAAATAGATTTTAAGGCAAAAGCTGTCCTAAGAGAAAAAAAGAACATCAGATAAAGATAAAAGGTCAATTCATCAAGTATAAATATATATGCATCTATCATAGAGCTCCCAAATAAATGAAGTAAACATTGATAGATAGACCCAAAGGGGAAAACAGATAGTAACAAAATAATAATAATAGGAGACTTCAATACTCTACTTTTATTTATACATAGAATAAGCAGAGAGAATATCACTAAAGAAATGGAGGGCTTGAAAAACACTATAGACCAATTGGACCTAACAGACAAATAGAGAACACTATCAAAGAAGAGCAGAATACATATTTTCTCAAGCAAAGATGGAACATTCTCCAATAAAGACCACAAGACAAATCTTAACAAATTTAAAAATATTGAAATCATACCAAATTTCTTTTATGACCACAATGCAATGAATCTACCAATTAATAATGGAAGAAAAACAGAGAAAGACACAGATATGTGGAATTAAACAATGCACTCTTAAATAACACATTAATCAAAGAAGAAATCACAAGAGAGTTTAGAAAATATTTGCAGACAAATGGAGACAAGAAAACAACATAGCAAAACTGATAGGATGCGGTGAAAGCAGTACTAAAAGGGAAGTTTAGAGTGGTAGGTGATTATATTTAAAAAAGGAGAAAGAACTCAAATGACAATCTACTGCTCAAGGAATTAAGAAAAGGAAAACAAACTAAACCCAAAGGTAGGAAAAGGAAGGAAATAATAAAGATTAGAGATAAATGAAATAGAAAATAGAAAAAAAAAATCAATGTACCCAAGGGTTGGTTTCTGGAATAGATAAACAAAATTGACAAACTCTTAGCTAAGCTAAAAAAAGAGTGAAAGAAGACTTAAATAGCTAAAATTAGAAATTAAAGAGGAGACATTACACTGGATGCCTCAGAAAGAAAAAAAGTTTTATAAGAGATTACTGTGAACAATTATAGGCCGGGCTTGGTGGCTCACGCCTGTAATCCTAGCACTCTGGGAGGCCGAGGCGGGTGGATCATTTGAGCTCAGGAGTTCTAGACTAGCCTGAGAAAGAGCGAGATCCTGTCTCTACTAAAAATAGAAAGAAATTATATGGACAACTAAAAATATATATAGAAAAAATTAACCAAGCATTGTGGCACATGCCTGTAGTCCCACCTACTCGGGAGGCTGAGGCAGGAGGATTGCTTGAGCCCAGGAGTTTGAGGTTGCTGTGAGCAAGGCTGACACCACAGCACTCTAGCCTGGGCAACAGAGTGAGACTCTGTCTCAAAAAAAAAAAAAAAAAAAAAAAGAACAATTATGTGCCAAAAAGTTGTATAACCTAGAAGAAATGTATAAATTCCTAGAAACATAAAACCTACAAAAACTTAACCATAAATCAATAAAAAATCTGAACAGAAGTATAACTAATGAGGACATGGAATAAGAGAGGAGGGAGGAAGTCATAGCATTCTCATGGAAGGATATGGATAAATTTGGGTAATATGTGAAAAACTAAGATACAAACAAACTCAAACAAAATATTCAACATAGAAGACAAACAATCAAAAAACAAACAAACAAAAAGAAATAGAAATTTAAAAAACTCTTGATAAAGAAAAACCTAGGATGAGATTCTCTGTGGAGAATTTTACCAAACTCTTAAGGAAGAATTAACACCAATTCTTTTCAGACTCTTCCAAAGAATTGAAGAGAATGGAACACTCTCAAACTCATTCTATGTGGCCAGCATTACTGATACCAAAATGAAATAAAGACACACAAAAAAGAAAACTACAGACAAATATTCGTGATGAATATTGATGCAAAAATTATAAACAAAATACTACCAGACTAAATCCAACAGCATGTTAAAAGGATATTACACCATGACCATGTTGGATTTATACTTGAAATACAAGGATGATTCACCATACAAAAATAAATCAGTATAATACATCACATTAGCAAAATGAAGGACAAATGCCACATGACTGTCTTAATCAATGCAGAAAAACATTTGACAAGATGCCCACTCTCACAACTAATGTTCAACATAGTATGGGAAGTTCTAGCCAGAGCAATTAGACAGGAAAAAGAAATACAGGCATTCAAATGAGAAAAGAAGTAAAATTGTCTCTGTTCACAGATGACATGATATTATATGTAAAGATTTCACAAAAATCTTTTAGAATTAATAAACACATTCAGCAAAGTTACAGGATACAAATCAACACTTAAAAATAAGTTGTGTTTCTATGCACTCATAATGAACATTCCAAAAAGAAAATTAAGAAAATCTCATTTACTACAGGGTGAAAAAGGATAAAATACTTAGGAATAAACTTAATCAAGGAAGTAAAATATTTGTACACTGAAAACTATAAAACATTGATGAAAGAAATAAAACACAAATAAATGGGAAAACATTCCATGCTCATGGATTGGAAGACTTAATACTGTTAAAACATTCATACTATCCAAAGCCATCTACAGATTTAATGCAATCCCCATCAAAATCCCAATGGCATTTTTTATATAAATAGAAATAGGAAAAAACAAACAAACTAAAACTCCTATGGAATCCAAATACACCCCAAATAGCCAAAATAATCATGAAGAAGAACACAGTTGGATGCTTCAAGTTTCTTGATTTCAAAATATACACAAAGAAGGGTTATTAAGATGGGGTTGCACTGGTATAAACATACATAGACCAATGAAACAGAATAGAGAACTAAGAAATAAACCCTTGCATACATGGCCAAATGATTTTTAACAAGGGTGCCAGGACTATACAATGGGGAAAGGACAGTCTTTTTGGCAAATGGTTTCGGGAAAACTGGATATCTACATGCAAAAGAATGATGTTGGGCCATTACTTCATACCATATGCAAAAATTAACTCAAAATACCTAAATGTAAAACCTAAAACTACCAAACTCCCAGAAGAAAACACAGGAGGAAAGCTTCAGAGAGTTAGAAATGGCAATAATTTTTTGGATGTGACACAAAAGCACAGGCAATAAAGTTTAAAATAGACAAATGAGACTACATTAAATTTAAAGACTTCGGCACGTAAAAGAAAACAACATAGTTAATAGGTAAGCTATGTAGAAAATAATTGTAAATCATATATCTGACAAAGCATTATATCCATAATACATAACGAACTTCCTATAATGCAACAACAAAAAAACAAACAACCCAATTAAAAATGGGCAAGGACTTGAATAGATATTTCTCCAAAGAAGATATATAAATGGTCAATAAGCACAGGAAAAGGTACTCAACATCACTTATTATCAGGGAAATGCAAATCAAAACCACAATGAGATATCACCTTACTCCCATCAAGTTAGCCACTCTGCAAAGAACAGAAAATAGCAAGTGTTGGTGAGGATGCGGAGAAATTGGACCCCTCATGCTTGTTGATGGAAATGTAAAATGGCGCAGCCACTATGCAAAAGAGTATGGAAGTTCCTCAAAAAATCAAAAATAGAATTACCATATGGGACATAAGTCCTTTTTATCGATATATATTCAAAAGAATTCAAAACAGGATCTTGAATATGTATTTGCACACCCATGTTCATCACAGCATTATTTACAATAGCCAACAGGTAGAAGCAATCTAAATGTCCATTGACAGATAAATGGATAAAGAAAATGTATTAATGTATGTACATACAATGGAATATTATGCAGCCTTAAACATAAGGAAATTCTATCATGTGCTACAACCTCAAGGGTATGATGCTAAGCTTATTAAGCCAGTCACACAGGGACAATACTATATGATTTCACTCACGTGAATTCTCCAAAGTAGTCAAAAACGTAGAAACAGAAAGCAAAAAGGTATTTACCAAGGGCTGGGAGCAAGGCAAAGGGAAATTAGCATTTGGTGGATATAGACTTTCAGTGTTGGAAGATTAGGAACTTCTAAAGATGTGTTGCACATCATGTGAATATACTTAACACTATTGAATTTATACTTAAAAATTGGTTGAAATGGCAAGTCTGATTTTATGTGCTGTTTACCACCACAACAAAAAGAAAATGCATTTCTCATAGGAAAAAAATAATTTACAAAATAAAATTTGCCATGGTAACTATTTTATATATACAATTAATCAGCATTATTTACATTCACAATGGTGTGCAGCCATCACCACTCTCTATTTCCAAAACTATGTCACCACCCCAAACAGACACTCTGTAACCATTAAGCAATAATTCCCCATTATTGTTAACCTCTGTTAACCCCTAATCTACTTTCCATCTCAATGAATTTGCCAATACTAGATATTTAATATAGGTGGGATAATACTATACTTGTTTTTTTGTGTCTGATTTATTTTACTTAGTATAATAATTTCAAGTTCATCAATATTGTAGCATGTTCAGAACTTTATTCATTGCTATGCATGAATAGTTTAACATTGCATGTACATACCATATTTTGTTTATCCATTCACCTGTTGTAGAATAGTTTGGTTGTTTCCAACTATTGTGAATAGTGCTGCAATGAACATCAAGTACAAGTATCTATTTGAGTCCCTGGTTTCAATTACTTTGCATAGATATACCTAGGAATTGAATTGCTGGGCAATGTGACAATTCTGTTTAGTTTTTTGAGGAACTAGTTTTTTTTCCATAGAAGCTGTGCTATTTTACATTCCCATAAGCAATATATGAGGGTTCCATTTTCTCACATCTTTACCAACACTTTTTTCCTATCACAAAATTATTATATAGTCATCCTACTAAGTGTTAAATGGTATCTCATTGTGGTTTTGACCTACATTTCCCTACTGATTAAGGATGTTGAACATCTTTTCATGTGCTTATTTGACTATTTGCATATATTTTTGGAGAAATGTCTATTCAAGCCTTTCATTCATTTTTAAACTGGGTTGTTTGTCTGATTGTTGTTGAGTTGTAGGGCTTTTTCATATATTCTGGATGTTAAACCTGTACCAATATATGATTTTCAAATATTTCATCCCATTCTGTAGGCTGTCTTTTCACTGTCATAATAATGTTCTTTAATGTACAAAAGTTTTTTTAAATTTGATGAAATCCAATTTTCTTTTATTGCTCATGCTTTTGGTATCATGTATAAGAATATATTTCCAAGGTCACGTAGATTTACCCTATATTTTCTTCAAAGAGTTTTATGGTGCTAGTTCTTACATTTAGGTCTATGATCGATTTTGATGTAATTATACATGGTATAAGGTAGGAGTCCAACTTCATTCTTTTCACATGAAAATCTATTTATCCCAACTCTATTTATTGAAGAGATCATTATTTCCCAGGTGAATGGACTTGTCAAAAATCAATTTGCCATAAATGTATGAGCTTATTTTTGGACTCCTGGGTGTATTCCACTAGTTTATATATCTATTCTTATGCTAATATCACACAGTTTTGATTACTATAGCTTTCAAGAAAGCCTGAAATAAAAACTGTGAGTCTTCCAAACTTGTTCTTTTTTCAATATTATTTTGACTTTTCAGGAACCCTTAAAATTCCATATGATTTTGAGGATTGGCTTTTCCATGCCTGCAAAAAAAGGCTGTTGGAATTTTGATAAGGATTGTGGTGAATCTGTAGAAGAATATGGGTAGTATTGACATTTTAACAACAATAAGTCTTCCAATCCATGAACACCAGATGTTTTTTCATTTATTTAGGTCTTCTTTCATTTCTTCCAGTAATGTTTTAGAGTTTACAGTGTACAGTTTTGTTTTTTTTTTTACCTCCTTGTTTAAATTTATTCGCAGGTATTTTTTTCTTTGAGATGCTCTTATACACGGATTTACTCTCTTAATTATGTTTTTGAATGTTCATTGTTTGTAAATAGAAACACAACTGATGCTGTGTGTAATCTTGTACCAGGCAACTTTGCTAAATTTATTTATTAGCTCTAGTAGTTTTCTTGTGGGTTCCTTGGGATTTTCTACATTTAGAATTATGTCATCTGCAAATAGAGAAAGTGTTCTTTCTTTCTTTCTAATTTGAATGCCTTTTATTTCTTTTTCTTGTCTCAATTCTGTGGCTAGAACTTCTGGTATAATCTTGAATAGCATCAGTAAAAGTGGGCATTCTTGTCTTGTTCTAGAACTTAGGGAAAACCCTGCAATGCTTTAATATTGAATATGATGTCATCTATAACTTTATAATAAATGTTCTTTATAATATTGATAAAAGTCCTTTATAGTCCTAGTTTTTAGAGTATTTTAATTATGAAACTGTGTTCAAATTTTGTCAAATGGCTTTTCTGCATGAATTGAGATGGTTAAATTGTTTTTTCTTTGTTCAATTTATGTATTCCATTATATTGATTGATTTTAGCATATTTAACCACACTTGCATTTCAAGGATGAATCATATTTTGTTATGGTGTATAATTTTCTAAATATACTTTTGGATTTGGTTTGTTACTATTTTGTTGAAAAATTTTTAAAATTTAATTAATAGACTCTACTTTTTTAGAACAGTTTTAGATTTACAGAAAAATTGACCATAAAGTACAGAGTTCTCACATACTCTCTCTCTCTCTCCACACACATAGTTTCCCCTATTATTTATATCTTGTATTGGTATGGTACATTTGTTTATATCGATGAAGTAATATTGATATATTATTATTAATGGAAGTCTATATTTTACATTAGGACTCATTTAATGTGTTATACATTCTATGGGTTTTCACAGATGTATAATAATACGTGTTTTTCATTACTGTATCACACAGAATAGATTCCCTTTCCTAAAAATCCTCTGTGCTATGTCTATTTGTCTCTCCTTCAAATCCTTAGCAACCACTGATCTCCTTTCTCTTGATATAGGCTTGACATTTCCAGAATGTCACATATTTGGAATAATACACAGTATGTAGCATTTTAACATTGGCTTCTTTCACTTAAAAACTATGTTTTTCCATGTATTTTTATGGCTTATTGTCTCATTTCTTTTGAATCACTGAAAAATATTCTATTGCATTAATGAACCACACTTTCTTTACCCACTCACCTATTGAAGGTCATCTTGGTTGCTCTTAAGTTTTAGTAATTATGAATAAAGCTGCTATAAACACCTGTGGCAGGATTTTTTGTAGACATGAGTTTTCAGCTTCTTTGAGTAAATACCAAGGACTATGACTGCTGGATTGTATGGTAAGCCTGTCTTTAGATTCATAAGAAACTATCAGACTGTCTTCCAATGGTGGCTGTACCATTTTGCATTCTCACAAGCAAAATTCAAGAGTTCTTTTTCCTTCAGATTCCTGCCAGCATTTGGCATGTTCTGTGTTTGGAATTTTAGTCATTTTAATAAGGATGTAGTGATAGCTCATTATTTTAATTTTTAATTTCTTAATGGCATGTGATGTTGAGCATCTTTTCCTATGCCTATTTGCCATCTATGTACCTTCTTCAGTGAGGTGTCTGTTCAGACTTTTTTCCCATTTCATAATTGGGTTATTTGTTTTCTTATTATTGAGTTTTAAGTGTTCTTTGTAGATTTTTAATGTTAGTCCTTTATTAGTAGTAGATATATCACCCCACTGTCTTCTGGTCTCCATGGTTTCTGATGAAAAATCAGTTGCTAATCTTCTGGAAGTGCTCTTAAACATGAGGATTGCTTATTCTTGCTCTTTCAAGATTCTTTACTTTTCTTTGCCTTTTGATAACTTGATTATAATGTGCCTCAGAATGATCTCTTTGAATTTATTCTATTTGTAGTTCCTTGAGCCTCTAGGGTGTTGAGATTAATATCTTTCATCAAATTTGGGATGTTTCAGCCATGATTTTTTCAAATATTCTTTTTACCTTTCTCCTTTTCTATTCTCCTCTGGAACTCCCATTATTTGTATGTCGGTTCACTTGATGGTGTCCCATAGGTCCTTAGGTTTTGCTCACTTTTCTTCATTATTTTTTCTTTCTACTGCTCAGACTAATAATTTCAATTGTCGTATCTTTAAGTTTGCTAATTCTGTGTTCTGCCTGCTGAAATATGCAGTTGAATACTTGTCTTAGTCAATTCAAGCTGCTATAACAAATTACTATAGAATAGATGGCTTAAATGACAAACAGTTATTTCTCTCAGTTCTGAAGGCTGGGAAGTCTGAGATCAGTAAGCCAGTGTGGTCAAGTTCTGGGAAGGACCCTCTTTCAGTTTGTGGAGCTGTCTGGTATTTTCTTACAAAGGCACTAATCCCATCATAGGGGCTCAACTCTGATGACCTATTTACCTCCCAATAGCCTCCAAGTACCATCACACTGGGATTAGAGTTTCAATATATGATTTTGGGGGGGAACAGAAATATTCAGTCCATAATACCCTTTTTTTTTTTTTTTTTTTTTTTTTTTGAGACAGAGTCTCACTCTGTTGCCCAGGCTAGAGTGAGTGCCGTGGCGTCAGCCTAGCTCACAGCAACCTCAAACTCCTGAGCTCAAGCGATCCTCCTGTCTCAGCCTCCCGAGTAGCTGGGACTACAGGCATGCGCCACCATGCCCGGCTAATTTTTTCTATATATATTTTTAGCTGTCCATATAATTTCTTTCTATTTTTAGTAGAGGTGGGGTCTCGCTCTTGCTCAGGCTGGTCTCGAACTCCTGAGCTCAAACGATCCGCCCACCTCGGCCTCCCAGAGTGCTAGGATTACAGGCGTGAGCCACCGCGCCCGGCCTATAATACCCTTTTTATAAATTTTTATTTCAGTTATTATATTTTTAGCTCCTTTAACCTTTAAGTAGCCTTGTGCTGAGCATGGGGATTAGCTGAGATGAAAGCTTACAGTCTTCTCAGGTCTTTTGTGAGCATGTGTCTTGTCCTGGGCATATGTGTGGCTTTCTAAATACCTCCAAGTTCATGGAGTGCTAGCTACATGGTAAGCTTGATAACTGTCTATATTATCATTGTGAGCTACCATCCTCCAGTCATGTGCTGCAAGCTCATTCAAATAAAAACAAAACTGATACAAATGTTGACAATCATCAGGTTTTAAAGTGTCACTGGCAGAAGGAGACAACTGGCATTGAGATAAAAGGTAAAGTCTGTATTTACTTGCAATCATTGCAGGTCAGTCACTCATTTATTCTGGCAAGAGTTCTGGACTTGAACTTAGAAAACAACTCCAGGCTTCCACTTTATCACATGCACAGCTTGATGAACTCAGTTAGCCCATCTAAACCTCACCTGATTTACTCAACAAACATTTATTGAGCAACAGCAATATGACAATGATTCTGCTAAGCCTTGGAGTTGAGACAGATACAGAGGAACCAGAGCAGTAAAATAAATAAGACATAATAAATGCCCTAAAAGAACTAATAATATCCTAGGAGCAGTAAACAAATAAGGACAGTATAATATGTATTAAGCACTATAATTGCCATAGGTTTATAACGTTATGAATACACAGGAAAAAGTGATTAATTCTGTTTTTATCAATGTGGTAATATTTGAGCTGAGTCTTTAGGGACTAATAGAAGCTCAAAAATTGATGAAGAAATAAAACATTTAAAACAAAGTAAGAAGTACATGAAAAACCCTTAAGTAGTGAAAGAACATAGATTATTCAAAAAACAGAAAGAAATTCCGTGTGGGTGGAGCATAAGGATAGAAATATGCCAAACATTTTGAGGTCAACCTGCATTTTTAAATGTTACATAAGAGATTACATTTAGAGATTATTTATAGCTTAAATTAAATGTTTGTGACATAAAGATATTAAATTTTAGAGGGTTAATTTGGCAACCACGAGGAAGATGAGCTTACGGAAAAGAAATCTGCTAGAAAGCTGCATTCAGAAGAAAAAAATGAATAAGATAGAAAGAAGGAAACAAAGTGACAGATACACTAGGAAGAAGTTTAAGAGGAAAACCAACAGGATGTGGGGATAACAGAAAATGAAGATTCTGATTTTGTTTTCTGGTTTTCAGTTTGGATAACTCTGTGTAATACTTTTATTTGGGGTGAGAAGTATAGGAAAAAGAGAAAACTTTGTATGAAAGGCAATAAAATGATCTTTTCACAAGTCAAATTCGACATGCCTAAAAAAAATGTATTCAGTAGACACAACTAAGGCAGCTCTGGTGCTTGAGAGAGAGATTATTTGCTTGGAGGTAGTTTCGAGATTTACTAGGGAATAGTTGTACAGTTAATCCAAATTCACGTTTAATTCGATGGTGGGGGAAAACCTTTTCTGCCCACCGGATACTCTCTTTCCCATAACTCTCTTTCTTAATGTCCTTTCCAATAAAAATTAAAAGAGTTGACTATGCTTGCATGAATCAAATCCTATGTTTTGCATCATTCTTCCCAAGTATACTTAGCTTATGTTATTCTGGCTATTCCTTTTTTTTTTTTTTTTTCAGGGCTTTGTTTCAGACCCTCTTCTATTTTTCTTCTACATACTTTTGCTGGATAAACTCATCGTAGCGACGTGTAGGAACTGTAAATGCAAGTCATTAAGTGAAAGAAGTCAGTCTGACAAAGCTATGATTTCAATTATATAACATTGTGGAAAAGGCAAAACTATGGAGACTGCAAAAAATTATTGATTGCCAGGGATTAGGTGGGTGGATGAGTACGTGGAGCACAGAGGAAATTTAGGTCACTGAAACTACTCGTTTGATACTGTAATGATGAATACATATCATTATACATTTGTCTAAACCCACAGAATGTACAATACCAAGAGCAAACCCTAATGTAAACTATGAACTTTTGGTGATTATGATGTATCAATGTGGGTTCATCAATTTTAACAAATGTACATCTCTGGTGGGGGATGTTAATGATAGAGGAAGCTATGCATGTACAGGGGCAGGGAGTATATAGGAAATCACTGAGTCTTCCTTTCAATTTTGGTGCAAACCTTACACTGCTCTAACTAAATAACAATTTTTAAGAAGTCAACACGTTGAAAAGTTAAATGTAATAAACATATGTCTAGGAAAAGATAAGTTTCCAAAACACACACAAGAAGTCAGGAAACCTTTCCAAAATTTCAAGGAAAAAATTCATTCAAATGTATATAAACTATTCCATAGAATATAAAAAGCATATTCCCCAACTTATTCTACAAAGCCAATATAACCCTGATATGAAAACCAGGCAAAAGATACTGTAAATATGGAAAATAGCAGATCTGTTCCATTTGTGAATATGCAAAACCTGTAGTGAAATATTGGCAAACACAATTTAATAATGTCTAACAAGAAGATAATATTCCATAACCAGGTTAAATTTATTCCTGGAGTTCAAGTATGTCTAGTATTAGAAAAAATCTATCAATGTTCCTCTTCAACATTATCAAACTAGAGAAGACTAATGTTTGATAAAATTCATAATAAATTCATGATTTAAAATAAACCCTTAATAATTAGGCATGTAAGAGAATATCCTAAAACTGATAAAATATGTTCCAAAAATAAATGTGCGAAAATCTGGGAGTAGGCAAACGTAAACACTACTACTTGTATTCAGCATTGGATTTCACAATAATATGATGTTTATAAGGTTGGAAAGTATTAAATAAAAGTATAATTTTAAAATTATATAAGTATCTTTTTATGCTTTCAAACTTTCAAAGCGTCTATACACAAATATTTAGAAATAATAGGCGAGTTCATCAAAGTGACTGGATATATGATATATATTTCAATTATATTTCTATATACCACTAACACCAGAGAACTAGATTTAACAAGAGGACACCATTTATAATAGTCTTAAAAATACCAAGAATTTAGAAATAAATAAAAACATATATATAAGATCTTTCTGAGCAGAATTCTAATTTTTTTTTTTTGAGGAACATTTTTAAATGGAGAGTTATACTGTATTCGTCAAAAGTAGACTTAATATTTAAAAGATTTGAATTATCCCCAAACCAATTTACAAAGTCATTGGGTTCAATTAAAATCTCAACAAAGTTTTTCATCAATCTATTCAAAAACTTTGAAAGGCCAAGAACACTGAAGCCATATCTGAAGAAGTGTAAAAAGAGATGACCTATCCTAATAGACAATACTTCATATGATGTTCTAGACAATATCTATCCCTAGTGTGGGAGTAGACAAACTACCAAGAGAATAGGAAATAGAGCTCATAATAGATTCATACATATATGAAACTTTGATATGGGACAGAGGGTCATGACAGGTAAGTGGGGAAAGGAGGTACAGAGCTGGAAAAAGTGATTTTTCATATGGAGAAAAGTTGAAATTAAATTTTTACTACACACCATATGCAAAAATTAATTTTATATAAATCAAAGGTTTTAATTTCAAAAGTAAAGTCGAGCTATAAAGCTTTCTTATCTTTGAATAAAAAAGTATTCACTTAAATAAAACTTATATTACTTACGTTAAGTACTCAATTATAAAATTACTTGATAAGCTCAAATACATTAAAATTAATAATTTTGTTTGCCTAAAAACCCAGTTAGAAAGCGAAAAACTAATTAAAAATCAGAAAATATTTCTCTCACATATAATAATACATTAACACTGAAATATTATATTAATAAAAAGAACCCATAAAAATGAAGAAAAAGACAAATTATCCAAAATAAAAATGGTCCTATATATACATAGATTTCCACAGAAGAGAAAACACAAATGGCTAATGAACATATGAAGTGACGTTCAACCTCATTAGATAGCAAAAAATGGAAACCAAGACCAAAACAAAACACCATTTTATGCTCACTTAAATTACAAAAATAAAGAAGTCTGACAATACCAAATGTTGAAGAGAATGCATATCCAGATTTTCACTTATATATTGTGTTGGTCAAATAAATTAGTGCAGCACTGTAAAGAAATTTAGCATTATCTTGTAAAATTGAACATTTATATACTTCATGTTGCAGTAATTTCAGTTCTAAATGGTATAAAGAAAATTTCTGGGAACACCAATAGACAAAAATGGGAATATTTCTACCAGAGTTATTTATAATAAAATCTCTGAAAGCAATTAAAAAATCCATAGAGAGTAGAAAAATAAATTAGAGTATATTAATATAATGGGATTTTATATAGCATTCAAAATACATAAAGTACTGCTATATGAAATAATATTGATGAATCTTATCATTACAATATTGAATAAAAAGCAATTTGATAAACATTAAGAATAATTTTACATAGCTAAATCAATTGAACTTAGCAATATACATTTTAAAGGAATACATGGATAGATGTTATCAAGTTAAAAAATATTAAAGTAAACATTTACACAACATTTAAATTAGTCTTTAGCTCACATGAGAAGACACAGAAGCTAAGAAAGTAGAAAACAACATAGGTAGATATAAATTTCTGTATAGTTTTAGTTTCTGTGCTAAGTAGTGATTCCATGGGTGTTTGTTATGTTATTATAAATATATAGATTAATGAGAAGCAGAAAAAAAGGGACTCCAATAAACTTAATCAGGAATGAAAAAGGAGAAATTACAATTGATACAATGGAAATACAAAATATCATCTATGAATACTATAAAAACCTCTGTGCACATAAACTTGAAAACGTGGAGAAAATGGACAAATTCTTAGAAATATACAGCCTCCCTAGGCTCAATCAGGAAGAAATAGAATTCCTGAACAGACCAATACCAAGCACCAAAATTGAAGTAGCAAAATAAAAAACATTCCTAAAAAGAAAAGTCCCAGACCAGATGGTTTCACACCTGAATTTTACCAGACCCACAAAGAAGAACTGGTGCCTATCCTGCAGAAATTATTCCACTGCATTGAGAAAGAAGGAATTCTCCCCAGCATGTTTTATGAAGCCAACATCACTCTGATACCAAAACCAGGAAAAGATGCAACAAAAATAGAAAACTACACTCCAATATTCCTTATGAATATAGATGCAAAAATTCTCAACAAAATCCTAGCAAACTGAATTCAAGTGCTTATCAAACAAATAATCTATCATGACCAATTGGGCTTCATCCCAGACATACAGGGATGGTTCAACATACGCAAATCTATAAATGTAATTCACCACATAAATAGAAGTAAAAATAAACACCATATGATCCTCTCAATAGACACAGAAACATCATTCGATAAAATTCAGCACCATTTTATAAGAATGCTTAACAAAATAGGCATAGATGGGACTTACCTAAAAGTGATAAAAGCCTTATATGACAAATCCCACAGCCAACATCACACTGAATGGGGAAAAATTGAAAGCATTCTCTCTTTGAACTGGAACCAGACAAGGTTGTCTCTTTCACCGCTTCTATTCAACATTGTGTTGGAAGTCCTAACCAGAGCAATCAGACAAGAGAAGGAAATCAAGGCCTTCTAAATGGGGGCAGAAGAGGTCAAACTATGGCTCTTTGCTGACAATATGATCTTATATCTAGAAAACCCCAAAGATTCTGCCATGAGACTACTGGAATTGATAAAAAAAATTCAGCAAAGTCTCAGGTTATAAAATCAATGTACACAAATCAGTAGCATTCCTATACACCAACAACAGTCAAACTGAGAACCAAATCAAAGACTCAATATCCTTCACAATAGCAACAAAGAAAATAAAATACCTAGGAATATATTTAACTAAGAAGGTGAAAGACTTCTATAGGAAGAACTATGAAACACTGAGGAAGGAATAGCAGATGATGTAAACAGGTATACCGAAGGTGATCTACAGATTCGATGCAATCTCTATTAAGATACTAACATCATTTTTCACAGATCTAGAAAAAATAATTCTACACTTCATATGGAACCAGAGAAGACCCTACATAGCAAAAGCAATCCCCAAGCAAAAAGGACAAATTGGGAGGCATCAATTTACCAAACTTCAACTCTACTACAAGGCTGTAATAACTAAAACAGCATGGGTCTGGGTGCGGTGGCTCATGCCTGTAATCCTAGCACTCTGGGAGGCTGAGGCAGGCAGATTGTTTGAGCTCAGGAGTTCGAGACCAGCCTGAGCAAGAGCGAGATCCTGTTTCTACTAAAAAAAAAAAAAAAAAAGAAAGAAATTAGCTGGACAACTAAAAGTATATAGAAAAAATTAACCGGACATGGTGGCACATGCCTGTAGTCCCAGCTATTCAGGAGGCTGAGGCAGAAGGATTGCTTGAGCCCAGGAGTTTGAAGTTGCTGTGAGCTAGGCTAACACCATGGCACTCTAGCCTGTGCAACAGAGTGAGACTCTGTCTCAAAAAATAAATAAATAAATAAATAAATAAAACAGCATGGTACTGGCACAAGAACAGAGGCATAGACCAATGGAATAAAACTGAGAACCCAGATATAAAACCATCCTCATATAGCCATCTAATCTTTGACAAAGCAGACAAAAACATACACTGGGGAAAAAATCCTTATTCAATAAATGGTGCTGGCAAAACTGGATAGCCACATGTAGAGGACTGAAACAGGGTCTTTACCTTTCACCTCTCTCAAAAATCAGCTTATGGTGGATAATAAACTTAAACCTAAGCCATGAAACTATAAGAATTCTAAAAGAAAATGTTGGAAAACCTCTTATAGACCTTGGCCTAGGCAAAGAATTTACGAAGATCCCAAAGGCAATCACAGCCCCAAGAAAAATAAATAAATGGGTCCTGATCAAATTATAAAGCTTCTGCACAGCCAAGGAAACTATAGCAAGAGCAAACAGACAAACTACATCATGGGAGAAAATGTTCACATGCTACACATCTGATAAAGGGCTGATAGCTAGAATCTATATAGAACTCACGAAAATCAGCACAGAAAAATCAAACAACCCCATTAAAAAGTTGGCAAAGGACATGAACAGAAACTTTTCAAAAGAAAGACTAATGGCCAGCAAACATATGAAAAAATGCTCAACATCTCTAATCATCAGGGAAATGCAAATCAAAACCACAGTGAGATATCACTTATCTCCAGTGAGAAAGGCCTTTATCAAAAAGTCCCTAAACAATAAATGTTGGGCTGTATGTGGAGAGATAGGAACACTCATACACTGCTGGTGGGACTGCAGACTAATATAACCTCTGTGGAAAGTAATATGGAGATAACTCAAAGAGCTACAAGTAGAACCACCATTTGATCCAGCAATCCCATTGCTGGGCATCAACCCAAATGAAAAAAAGACATTCTGTAAAAAATACATCTGCACTCCAATGTTTATAGCAGCACAGTTCACAATTGCAAAGATGTGGAAACAACCCAAGGGCCCATTAATACAGGAATGGATTAATAAAATGTGATATATGTATACCATGGAGTTCTACTCAGCCACAAAAAACAATGGTGATATAGTACCTCTTGCATTTTCCTGGATAGAGCTGGAGCCCATTTTACTAAGTGAGGTATCACAAGAATGTAAAAAAAAGCACCACATGTACTCACTGTCAAATTAGTATTAACTGATCAACACTTAAGTGCACATACAGTAGTAACATTCACTGGGTGTCAGGTGGGTGGAGGGGGAGGGGATAGATATATTCACACCTAATAGGTGCAGTGTGCACCATCTGGGGGATTGACACTCTTGAAGCTCTGACTCGGGTGGGGCAAAAGCGATATATGTAACCTAAACATTTGTACCCCTGTAATATGCTGAAATAAAAAAAAATATAAATACATAGACAAGTAAATGAATGAGTATATAAATAAGTGAATAAATAAAAAATTAAGATGGTGCTGTCAGTGGACCACTGATGAAAGTCTGTCAGGAATCAATACTCTGCATATGATGTCCAAAAGGAAAAAAGTAAATAAAAAAAGAGCATACAAAATGTTTTCTGTTTTTTCTTTTTTTTTTTCCCTTTGAGAATGAAGGTGGATATTATGCCCTAGGTTTCAAAATGTGTTAAATCCATAGTAAATTAACCAAAGTAACACTAACATAGTTACAAAAGAAGAGGAGGAGGAAGAGGAGGATGACGAGGTGAGGGGTGGCAACAATGGTAGCCACCATGAAACAGGATATTGAGCATGAAAATGTTTATGTATCTGTACTTTCAGGAATATACACACACACACACACATATATACACACATACATATGTATGTGTATATATATGTATGTGTGATGAGTTCTTGCTCTGTGACCCAGGCTGGAGCCTGGAGTGCAGTGGCATCGTCATAGCTCACTGTAGCCTCCAATTCCTGGGCTCAAGCGATCCTACTGTCTCAGCCTCCCAAATTGCTGGGATTACAAGTGCCAGCTACTGTGCCTGGCTTTCAGCAGGTACATACTGAATGCTCATTATATTTGAGGCAGAGAGCACTGACTCAAATACCTAAGATTTCATGGAGATTACTTTACAATATAAAGAGATAGATGATAAAAGACATATATATATATGTATATGTATATATATATATGTCAGAATAATAAAAACATTATTCTGCCCACTGCTATAGTGGTGGTGCAGAACTATGACCCTTAGAGACACGAAAGCCCTAATCTCCAGAATTTGTGAATATATTAGGTAACATGGCAAGGGTGTATTCAGTTTGCACATGGAATTAAGGTTGATATCAGATGACCTTAAAGAGATTGACCTGGCCTGTTCTGGTGAACCCAATGTAATTACAAGTCTCCTTTAAACGTGGAAGAAGAAGGCAGAAGAGTCAGTGTCCATGTGATATAATGTGAAAAAGACTTGGCAGACCATTGCTAGCCTTGAATACAGAGGGAGCCATGAGCCAAGGAACTCAGACAGCCTCCAGAAGTTGGAGAAGGCAAGGAAGTGTGCTGTCCCCAGAAATTCCAGAAAGAAACACAGCCTTGCCAACACCCTGAGTTTAGTCCATTGAGATCCATGTCCGACTTCTGAACTTCAGAACTTTAAGGCAATAAATTTATGTTGTTTTAAGCCATTAAGTACACATGTGTGTGCACACACACATACCTATATGTATGTGTGCTTTGGGGTGTTGGTATCAGCTGATGATAAATGTTATGAAGACTCAAGCTGGTTAGAGTTATGGATAAGGGGTGGTCAGGGATGAGGTAGTGCTTAAACAAAGATCTGAATGAGATGAAGGCCCAAGATATCTGGAAGAAGAACATGACAGATGAGGAAAGAGCAAGTGCAAAATTTGCCACGTCAGAACTGCGCTTGGCATGTTTGAGGAATAGCAAAAAGGCCATTCACTCTGCCTGGGGAACAGTGAGCCAGAATGAAAACTGTGGGTTATGGATACTGTTGGTGGTTGCATTTGGGAGTGATTATTCTGGAAGAGGAGTGGCAATGAAGGTAGAAAAAGGGAACTTTTACTTTTTCTCTGTCTGTTATTTATGTTTTTTCATGATAACGTATTACTTTTATGTTGTTAAAGAGTTTTCATTATAAGAAATATGAACAGAAATGACATGTGTAAAGGTGAAGTGTACACGGGCAGGTTCTACGTAGCCTATTGGCTCAGTACACAACTTGAGGGAAAAAGAGTAGAAATGAATCAAATTATGTTTTTTATTTAAATGTGTTCATTATCTGTTTGCACTTTTACGCATTTCCACCTGCTGAGTCTATATATGCACATCAGTAGCAAGATATGTGTTTGTGTGCGTGCATGCATGTAAACAAGTGTATGGATCCCATGGTTGCTTGATACTGAATGATTTGGTCTGAAGGTGAATTTTTAGAAGTATGGAATGAGGAGGATCTTTAAATAGCCCACTTATAAATCCCTGTTTACCATGACATCACAAGGGTACTAGCATTATGGAAATCCACAGTTACTGTAGCCATATGGAGTGGAGCTGAGAGCATAGGATTTGGAATCAGGCTGCCTGAATTCACACCTTGGCTCTACCCTTTACCAACTTTGAGACCTAGGGGATGTCATTTGCTCTATATATACCCAGTTTTTTACTTCATAAACAGGAACAGGTACACCTAATCACAGTGCTACATGAGGAAACCTAGAGGGAGATAATAGGGTTGGGTTGATAGAATTGGGATAAGGAATAAATCTATTAACAGAAGTAAAACACTAGACCAAGATCTGGCATATAGTAAGTGCTCATTAAATGTTAGTTATTATTACTGCTTCTCCAGTCTTCTTTATTGGGCTGCAGGTAATGTCTTTTACATACACTGCTAACTCCCTACCAGCCTTTTCTTCAAGTGTGCTATAAGGGACCACTCTGGAAACCTTATTTGCCTCAGTTTGTTGTCACTTTGCAATGTGTGTATAAGTGAAATCACTGTAACAGTAATTAAAAGCAGAAATAATTCAGCACGTTGTATTACCCCTAGACAATAGAATGTAATCCAATTACATTAACCCACAATTTTTCCTTGTGACTGCCATTCTGCTTAAATATTATTCAAATATTTCATCAGAACACATTTTACCAGTAATCTCTGAAAACAAACATATTTCATGTTCCTTGGACAAAGATAAAAGGAACCTTATATAACATCATTGCAAATGAATCTGATCTCTGTGGTCTTCAGCTAGATAAGACTAGATCGTCAACTAAATAAAAAAACTTAAAATATTGGTGGAAGGTGGTTGTGATTGTTTTTTTTTCCTTTCCTCAAGACTTCCTTACAGGAGTTTAAAGATTTTGAATTGGGTTCCAGGGTTTTCAGTCTACAACACAGGTGACTTTCAGGCAAATTTTTCAACTTTGCTGACTCTTGGCATCCTCGTGTAGCACTGTACTTAGAAGTACTTTTGAAAATGCCAGTATTATTTAATGTCCTAGAGTTTTGTGACAAAATCAAGAGGCAGAATTATTACTATTATCACTTGCAAATGGAAAAATTAAATGGCTTTCCCAAGTTAACAAGTAGGTCGTTGGGCCAGATCTGTTATGACAGATTTCTTTTTCCATCAGATTGTGTTATTTCTCAGGATAAAAAAGTGCTGCTCTTTGAAAAAAAGAATATTTAAATAGGTCAAGACCACAAAGTGGTTCACAAGACATTAATCTTCTAGATTTATAGGTTAATTCTAAGAATATTTTTATATATTATTCATTATACAACATCTTCTATTTTAGTCACATGTGTAAGTATCTTTTGGTCCATCAAGAACCAAAGAGAAGATATCAAAATATTAAAAATATTTCTAAATTTTCCATATTAATAAACTATTAAGCATCAGAAATTTCACCAGAGAAGTACTACTCATCCATAAAAAGGAACAAAATTATGTTTTTTGCAGCAACTTGATGGAACTGGAGACCATTATCCTAAGTGAAGTATCTCAGGAATGGAAGAGCAAACATCACATGTACTTTCTCGTAACTGGAACTAATCGATGGGCACACATGGGCACAGAGATACACACAGGTCATAGGAAATCAAGAAGAGGGGGAGAAGGGGAGAGGTAAACACCTACCTATTGGGTACAATGAACGTTATTGTGATGGGCACACTAAAAGCCCCTACTTAAGCATTATAAAAGGTATCCATGTAACAAAACCATTTGTACTCACTTAATATTTTGAAATTAAAAAAAGAGTTTACCAAAGAAATATCTTAATCAGATTCAATGGTGGATTTAAATAAAGGTATAAATCATTTATATTTTAATATATGCTTCAATTAAAATTATAATTTGAAATATAATGTTCTTTTTAACAACTGATCACCTTTCTTAAATAAAAATTCCCCATTTACTTATTTTAGTTTAGAAACATGAAACTCATTCTACCTTGAATCCATCACAGGTTCTAGTTTTCTTTTTCTTTGAAGATGTTGCCTTTGTTGTCTTATTCAAATTCTGATTTTGGTCCATGATTGAACTACAGATATGTAAATGTTTTTGATTGTTATAGATGCTTGGTTCAAAATAATCACCTATTCAAGGAAGAAAAAGCATAATTTATTTTACTTTAACAATATACAATTTAGAAATAAGAAAAGCAGCAAGGTCAACATCAATCAATCAATCATTCACTACTATTCATACAGGGCCTACTATGTCATGATCACTGGTCTAGGTTAATGCCAGACACAAACGGAGGAAACACACACACAAAGTCCTAGCCTAATGAGATTATAATTTAGTTAGGGAAATAAATTTATGGAAAGGAATTTGAAACAAGCAAATGAGATAATATACAGTCACACAATAGTTTATATGAACAAAAATTTTAAATTACAGAAATTAAAATTTTGATATTTTCTATCTATAATAGATTGCAAGATTTATAAAAGCAAATATATATTTAATTCATCCTTACAGTTTTACAAAGCACCAAACAGTGTCCTGCACATAGTATATACTCAAAAGAGGTAGAAAAATAATGTCATGAATTGTAATTAGAATGGCCTAAGATGGTTTCAGAGAGGAGATACCTTTGGAACCAGGCTTGAAAAGCAGATAGACTTTAGATTTGTTAAAAAGAACAAAGGATACTCCAAGTACCTCTCAGAGAGACTCTGGCCATGCTTGCCCTTGCCACCATTATGGTCTTACTTTATTTTAATTGTGTTCATTTATCTTTCAAGAGAAAATACATGCATGTAGTTGAAAATGCAAATAAAAAAAAACAAATATTCTTCCTCTAACCTTGATTCTCTTATCTAGAAATCTGATACATTTTTAATTAAATGTATAAAATTTTCCCTTTTTAACACAGATGGCAGCATACCATCAACATCTTTGCCTTTTCCCCCTGCTGTATATATTTAACTTCATAACAAAGGACTTCCTCATTTTTCTTGTGGTGTCAGGGTATTTTGTCATCTGTAATATATTTAACTAGTTCTATGCTGATAAGCATTTAGTTTGTATCTAATTATTTTATATTAGAAAACTTTCTCAATATGTCATATGTTGTTTTACTTATATGTGATCATATCTGTAAGATAAATTTCTAAAAGTGGAGTTTTGGGGTCAAAGTGTAAGGGAAATTATAATTTTGAGAGTTATTAAGCCCTTATTTTAAAGACTAGTAAAATAAGTCAACTTTTTGCTTTGATTCACTCTTTTATATGGAATAGTGAGTTATTCAGTGAGGTTTAAAAATGTATTCTAGTTCATACATATGTGCATAATACATAATACATAGTTATATATCTAAAATATTCACATATGCAGGCATACATAAGTATAGACATATGATTTTTAATGGGGCATTAATTATACAGTATGTTTAACGTATGTCATATGTACAGTTGATTCTCATTATTTGCAGTAGTTATGACTTACAAAGTTTCTGGGGACACTGAATTGACAAATACTGCATCATTTTTCCTAGGGGAGATAGAGGGTTTGGTGCCTGACTCTCTCTGGTCACAACACTGTCCCCAGTTGATCAATACATAACCTTGTTTTATGTATGTTTCTGTTTAAAGGCATTTTATTTAATACATACTACTGAGTCACTAACATCGAATTAGTGGCCAATAGCACTGTAGTTCCTTCCTGAGGGAAGCTTATACAGTACATGTATTTTTTCCGTCAGGTACTCTTGCATGCAGGAACACTGGACGGCACTTCAGCACTATGTTTGGGGTCCATTTTAAACAGTAAACTCAGCAGTACAAAGCACAAAAATGCAAAAAATGTGGCACCAAATAGACCATTAAAAGAACATTTGTTTGCAGTATGTAAGCTGAGGCAGATCGTCAGCTCAGCTGGGAATGTGGCAACCCAAATTTTATGCCACTCTGGGCATTCACGTAAATGACCATGAAAGCCCAACAGTATTGATTTTGGTGTTACAAATACATTTGAGTGAGTAGGCAAATTTGTTAACACAGAGTCTGTGGCTAATGAGAATCAACTGTATATTTTATTCATTAATTTATTAAAAATTATTTAATTCTCTATACTATAAACATATAAAGAACATGAATATATGGCGCATATTTAATGGATAATGTATAAACGTGAATAATAAATATCCAAGCGTATTATCACTTACATATAGTGAGTGCATATAAACATGCATGAACACAGAAGCCCATGCATATGTACATCGAAATGAACCTCAATTATTCCATTTTTTTTGTGTGTGTGTTTTATACATGCCTGTATCTGGGTATGTTCAGTTCCTGGGTAGGATGGAGTGAAGAGATAATCAATAGTTTGATGGTCTCAAGGTCATAAGCAGACCTTTGATAAATTTCATGCTACTTTTTCCACAAATACCTCCTTCTATTTCTTCCTCCAGAATTTAAATGTTAGGACATCTTTTTTTTGTTGTTCTATCAATTAATTCTATAATTGCAAATTTCTAAATGACTTGTAAAGTGGATAGTCTTCCTTTAGCTTTAGACTTCTTTTGTTTTCTTTCTAGTAAACAAATATTCTTGAAGGCTTGAAGGCTATTGTCTCACCACTCCTAGCCTTGTTTATTTCAGTTGATTAAATTCTGATTGTCCTGTTTCCTAGCCTTCTTTCTATCCTATGTAGATCATATTCATTCTCAGCATCATTCCAAGATCCTTCAGATTATACAAAATAAGGTTCATCCTTCCTATTTGAGGGTCTTCACAACCTAAACATCATCCTTGTTTTAGTCTTATTTCCCAAGCAACCATAAGCACCTTCAGATGTGTGGAGCCACTATCCTAAGAAGAAAGTTCTCTGTTCTCCTATATGTTTCTTTTCAACCTATAACATCCTTCCTCATCTCTTGGTTGTAATGCTGCTCCAAATCTTACCTCTTTGATATTTTCCCAGTTATTCCCAGTTGAAATAACTTCTCCCACATGGCTGTACCATTGGAGAATATACCTGCATAGTCATTACTTTTCTCTGTATTTCACCTACTTGCCCAGATAACTATTCCACATCTCTCTCCCAGGTCTTGGAATGAATTATCCAGCAAAAAAATTAGAAATGTGAGTACTTCGTACCTTATTTCTCACCTTAAATTATAACAATTGTCTATAAAGTAACCAGGAAGTTGAAATATCAACTTAGGCTTGACTTAATACCATACTTTCTACTTCATCATAACATTTTAATTAAACTTTATTTGTAGGCATTTCACATATCTTTTTCTGGGTTGCAAATAATTGAGATATACACACACACACATATACACACATATGTATACACACACACACATATATATACATATATAAAAATTTGGGATCACAATATATTTATAAGACAGAGACATGGGCATTTGGATATAGCATTGTAACCTTTCCCTGAATAGAACAGGTAGGATCTTCCCAGGTTGATTGATGTGGAGTGGGGAACAGAATCTTATCAGCCTCTATTATCCGTGTTAAGCTTTTTCTATTCAAGGGGTCACAGCAAATCACTGCAGGCCAAATGACCCAGTGTCTAGATGTGCCTATGGAACTGAGGAGGAACAAGGAAAAACAGCATTTACTAATTTCTTAGACATTTGCCAGGGGGACTTCCCCCATCCACACCTTACTTTGACAATAAAAATATTGTCTTATAAAGGCAGACACCTCCCTGAATAAGAGAAGGAAACTAGTATTTATTGAGCCCTTAGTTCATAACAAAAACTGTGCTGAAAAGATTTTTTTTTTCTTGTTTGATTAGAGATAAAATCTCCTCCTTTTCCCTTACCCTGAGTCAAGCTTGAGTTGAAACAAGGAGAGTAGAGGTGCTTAAGTCACTTTAAGACATGTTCAATTTCTTCATGTTTGTCAAACAACTCCCTCCCTCTGCCCCTGTTATCCAGTAAGATGAAATCAAAGAAATAGGAAGTCTAGTCTAATAATTCTATGTAGTTGATGAAAATAATTGTCTTGCAGCATATTTTAAGATGGTAACTAGAGGTACATTTTTTTCATCCTTTAAGTTCCACTTGTCTAAGAAGTAATAGGAACAGGATTTCAAACTTTATTTTTAAATTTATAAATGAATGATTTTCTGTAATTTATCTATATTAATCTAAGGCTCATCTATCTCCAGAAGATATATTTTTTAGGTTTTAAGGACTAAGAACATGAATGTGAAGAAGACAGCATAATATTTATAATATTTATAATGACCATTAAAACATTTTTCCCTGAAATTTGTGAAAATTTCTTACATAGAAGAACTGTTCAAAGTAGAGAATCTCAAAGGTCTTACCTGAACTTAGAATCCCATAGCAACTGCAACAAGTCTATCCTTTATCTGTTAAAGTCTCTCCTTAAATATTTAGCTGGCTTTTTTTTTTTATCAGTTCAATGATGATTAACCATCTTATTAGGTAATTGTCCTAGGCAAATAGAAAAAAATTACCCAGCTAATTCTGGGAGTTCACTCCAGACTTCTAGATTTTAAAGGTTATTTAATAATTTCTCAGAATTTGCACATTATTTTATGGTAATATTTAACAAACTTTATTTCTGAGAATGACTTTTACTTACTTATTCAATTAAATTGGTTGCATGAGGTTTTTTCTTCTTTAACCATACAAATAGAACAGATTATCCAAGGTAGTTAAAATTCTTTCAAATGGAGAAGAATCCAAGACATTTTTAAAAATGTGCCTATAGGATACAATTACATTCAAAAGATACAATGTACCCTCTTTGCTTGGTACCTGGGTACAGTTCTAATATGTGTATGGATACTGGATGTCCCTCATGGAATAGTAAAGTGCCAATTAACTACATGATAGGTTTTCTAAATAGCAAAAGTCAAGACTGCTTTGCATGGCAGATTTCTTTCATCAAAGCCTGAGGAAAGCATGTCCACATAATTTCTTTTTATTGACTTGCTTTTTAGAGACTCAGTTGAAAGTTGTCTTCAGCAGGGATGAAGTTTAATTAACCAATTCAATAACTTAAACATTTCTGACTCTGAATCATCTCTCAGGCATTGGGCTCTGTTCTAAAAGTGTACTAATGTAAATAAAGTACACAGCCGTCTGTCACACAAATATATATATAAATATATATACACATATATATTGCAAAGTGAGGATGCATATTTGAAAACATCGTTACCCTTTATCATTCACTGGACAATTGTTGAAACAGTTGCAGCAATATATGTTTAATTTCTGTCTCAGTTATTTGATAGATTGGTTCTATTCCTGGTAAACTCTTTAAAAACATTGGAATTGTGGAAAGAACCAAAGAGTGTGGAGGGGGAGAAGGATTAGGAAATGTGAGGAACACTGAAATGTAGATGGGGGTCAGGAAAATTAGGGCAGAAGTTACCAAATACTCTTCTGCTGAGTCAGAACTATTGGCAAGTCTTTGTCAAAATAACAACCCAGCCCCACACTCAGGAGATTCTGACTCTGTAGGCCAGAGATTATGCTTTTTGAAATAAGAACTTTCAATTGTTTTCACATGCTACCAGATTTTGAGAATCATTGTAGCAGAGATACAGAACATTTTCTATCATTTTTTGTGGACTTTCTTTATTCAGAGTGGGAATAGTCTGGGAGTTCTCGTGATAATGGTTTTCTCCTCAAATATACCTTCCATCCAAGACACAGTAACTTGTTTTGAGGCAATATACACGTAGAATGAAGATAAAACAGTACAAATTAACTGAGAACCTTTCTAATCCTTGAACTAAAGCTGTCAGGGGTGAAATTCTGGAATGTTTTCAGAGGTCAAAGAGCATTTTCTGTGCCCTTTTTTCTTCCTGATTAAGTAAATTAGACTGCTGTCGTGCAACTTATGGAAAGATGAGAGTGGTCAGAGGAAAGACATTGCAACAGTTGTTTCAAGATCAATATTATGCTAACAGCCATGGATCAATAGAATTGCAAAATTTGTGTAAAACAATCTGTTGATATTTACTCCAGGGATAATCATCACAGTTCTGATGAAATATCATGATCATGAAAGTCCAATAAACCTTGATGCAAATATGTCTCTGCTTCTTGCCAGCAGTATGAATTTAAGGAGGTTATTTAATCTCTCTGAATGTCAATATCCTCATCTATAAAGTAGGAAATCAATATTTGGGGTAAGAATTTAGTGCATGTAAAGTGCCTTATACACTTCCTGGTATATTATAGATTCAATACCTATTAAATTCATTGTTTGATATTTGCATAATTTTTTAAAGCAGTTAGTTTTTATTAAATGAGTAAAAATAAACTCTCTCAGATGTGTGCCCAGAAGTTTTTGTCCCAGAGTTCTCAGCTGAGTGCCACAGGCACACCTCAAGAAGGATCTTTCAGGCTTGGAGTGAACCTGACTTTGCCTGCCCACCACACTTCCCTTGCTGGTGGTCAAACGATAGCTCCAGAAATCTTCATGCTCCTGGAAAGAATCTCCAAGTCCCCATACCCATCAATGCTCAAAACTCTCACATCATCATGACTAATATTTTTCAAGTTTCAATAGATTTAGGTGTTACAAGTGTAGTTTTTTACATGGATATATTGTATAGTGAAGTCTGGGCTTTTAGTGTACCCATTACCTGAACAGTATGCACTGTACCCATTAGGTAATTTTTATCCTTCACCCCCCCTCCCACCTTTTGGAATCTCCAATGTCTATAATTCCACTCTGAGTGACCATGTATACCCATCGCTTAGCTCCCACTTCTAAGTGAGAATATGCAGTATTTGTCTTTCTTTTTCTGAATTGTTTCACTTAAGATAATGGCCTCCAGTTTCATCCAAGTTACACAAAAGACATTATTTCATTCTTTTTTGTGACTGAGTATATATACCACATTTTCTTTATCCACTCATCAGTTGATGGACACTTAGTTTCATTCATATTTTTTGTTATTGTGAATTTTGCTTTTATAAATATACCAGTATAGGTATCTTTTTGATATAGTGCTTTTTTTCCCCTTTGGGTAGTAGTGAGATTGCAGGGTCAAATGGTAGATCTACTTTTAGTTCTTTGAGAAATCTCCATACTGTTTTCCATAGAGGTTGTACTAATTTACGTTCCCACCAGCATATAAGCGTTCTTTTCACAACATCTGTGCCAACATCAATTGCTTTTTGAGTTTTTAATAACAGCCACTCTGTGGTTTTAATTTGCAATTTTCTAATGATAAGTGATATTGAGCATTTTTTCATGTTTGTTGACCATTTGCATATCTTCTTTTAAAAAGTGCCTGGTCATGTTGTTTGTCCACTTTTTAATATGATTATTTGTTTTTTCTTGCTGAGTAGCTTGAGTTCTTTGTAAATTCTGGATGTTAGTTCTTCATCAAATGCAGAGTTTGTGAATATTTTCTTCCATAGTGTAGGTTGTCTATTTACTCTGTTGATTATTTTGAGTTTAATCAGTACCATTTGATTATTTTTGTTACATTTGCTTTTGCAGTCTTAGTCATAAATTCTTTGCTTAGGCCAATGTCCAGAAGAGTTTTTCCTAGATTTTCTAGAATTTGTATTGTTGCAAGTCTTTCATTTATATCTTTAATCCATCTTGAGTTAATTTTTGTATGTGGTGAGAAGTAGGAGTTTAGTTTAATTCTTCTGTATATGGCTATCCAATTTTCCCAAAACCATTTATTATATAGGGTATCCTTTCCTCTGATCTATGTTTTTGTCTGTTTTGTCAAAATCAGTTGTTTGTAGATTTATGGCTTTATTTCTGGGTTCTCTATATTGTTTCATTGATCTGTTTTTATATCAGTATCATGCTATTTTAGTTACTATATCCTTTTACTGTAATTTGAAGTCAGATAATTTGATGCCTCCAGTTTTTTTCTTTTTTCTTAAGATTGCTTTGACTATACAGGCTCTTTTTTGGTTCCATATGATTTTTAGGATTGTTTTTTCTAATTCTGTGAAAAATAACATTGGTATTTTGATAGGAATTGTACTTAACCTGTAGATTCCCTTGGACAGTATGCTCATTTTAATAATATTGATGCTTCCAATTCATGAGCATGGGATATTTTTCCATTTGTTTGTGTCATCTATAATTTCATCAGTGTTTTGTAGTTCTTTTTATAGAGTTCTTTCATATTATTCGTTAAATGTATTTCTAAGTTTTTTTTTTTTTTCAGCTATTGTAAATGGAATTGGGTTCTTGATTTGACTCTCAGCTTGGTTGTTATTGGTGTATAGAAATGCTACTGATTCACGTATGTTGATTTGGTAACCTGAGAATTTACTGGATTTGTTTATCAAATCTAGAAATCTCATGAAGGAATTTTTAGGGTTTTCTAGCGATAAGATCATATCCTCAGCAAACAGAGATAATTTGACTTTTTCTTTTCTAATTTAGATGTTTTTTATTGATTTCTCTTGCCTGAGATCTCTGGTTAGGACTTCCTGTACTATATTGAATAGAAATGGTGAAAGTGGGCATCATTGTCTTATTCCAGTTCTTAGGAAGAATGCGTTCAGCTTTTCCCTGTTCAGTATAATGTTGGCTGTGGGTTTGTCATAGATGGCTTTTATTATTTTGGGGTATGCTCCTTCTATGCCTAGTTTGCTGAGGGATTTTATCATGAAGGATGCTGGATCTTATTGAATTCTTTTTCTATATCTAGTAAAATGATCATATGGTTTTTGCTTTTAATTCTATTTGTGTGGTGAATTATGTTTATTGACTTGTGTATATTGAACCATGCTTGCATCTCTGGGATAAAACCCACTTGATCATGGTGTATTATCTCTTTGATCTGCTGTTGGATTTGATTTGCTAGTATTTTGCTGAGAATTTTTGCATCTATGTTCATCAAGGATATTGGACTGTAGTTTTCTTTTTTGTTGCATCCTTTCCTGGCTTTGGCATCAGAGTTATATTGGCTTCATGGAATGAATTAAGGAGGAATTTCTCCTCAACCTTTTGGAAAAGTTTCAGTAGGATTGGTACCAATTCTCTGCATGTCTGGTAGAATTCAGCTGTGAATTCGTCTGGTCCTGGGCTTTTCTTTATTGTTGTTTTTGGGAAAATTCAAATTACTGATATAATCTTATTATTCATTATTGGTTTGTTCAGGCTTTCTATTTCTTCCTGATTCAAGCTTGGGAGGTCATATGTTTTCAGGAATTTATTTATTTCCTCTAGATTTTCAGATTTGTGGGCATACACATGTTCATAGTGGTCTCGGTCTCAGATTATCTTTTGTGTTTCTGTAATATCAGTTGTATGGTCTCCTTTTTCACTCTGATTGAATTTATTTAAAGCTTCTCTCTTCTATTCTCAGTTAATTTCACTAACAGTCTGTCAATTTTGTTTATCTTTTCAAATAATCACCTTTTCATTTTATTGATCCTTTATAATTTTTTTTGGTTTCTATTTTGTTTAATTCTCTGCTGATCCCTGTTATTTCCTTTCTTCTGCTAGCTTTGGGTTTGGTTTGCTCTTTATTTCTAGTTCCTTGAGGTGTGCCATTATGTTGTTACAATAATTTGTGACCTTTCAATCTTTTTGACATAGGCGTTTAACACTAAAAACTTCTCTTTTAGCACTGCTTTTGTTGTATCCAAGGATTTTTTTTGTTTTTAGACAAGTCAACAGTTTGGTTTTTGTTTTTTGTATCCAGAGATTTGATATGTTTTGTCACTATTCTCATTTGTTTGAAAAAATTTGACTTCCATTTTGATTTCATCATTGACCATCAGATCATTCAGGAGCAGGTTGTTTAATTTATATGTATTTGTATAGCTTTGAGTGTTCCTTTTAGAATTGATTTCTAGTTTTATTCCACTATGGTCTGAGAAGATGCTTTATGATTTTGGTTTTTAAAAATTTATTCAGACTTATTTTTTGGCCTAACTTATCATCTATCTTGAAAAATCTTCCATGTGCTGATGAGAAGAAAGTGTATTCTGTTATTGTTGGGTAGAATGTTCTGTAAGGGTCTGTTAGGTTCATTTGAGCTAAAATCCAGTTTAAGTCCAGTGTTTGTTTGTTAATTTTCTGCCTTGATGGACTGTCTAGTGCTGAAGTCCCCTACTATTATTGTTTTCTATCTCTTTTCTTAGGTCTAATAGTATTTGTTTTATGAATTAGGGTGCTCCAGTGTTGGGTGTGTGTGTGTATATACATAGAGAGAGAGAGAGAAAGAGAGAGAGAGAGAGAATTAACACATCTTGTTGTTGAATTGATCCCTTTATCATTATATAATGACCTCCTTTGGTTCTTTTTTTTTTCTGTTGTTGATTTAAAGTCTGCTTATCTGGTATAAATATAGCTACTGCTCCTCATTTTGGGTTTCTATTTGTGTGGAATATTCTTTTTCACCCCTTTACCTTGAGTCTATAAGAGACTTTATCACTTTGCTATTTCCTTTCCATTTTCCAGTTTTTTTTTTACCTCAGAATTCATAGTTTTGAATCTTATATCAAAAGACTCTATCATTTATTCCTCTTATTGTTGGAATCATCTACCAACCCTTGAGTCACTCTAACTCATTCCATAACAATTTTAGCTTTTTGTTTAAAGCCAATCTCCCAAAAATACTAATACTATTTTAATTATTGATTATTTCAATGACCATGAAGAGAATTCTCTTCATTCTCTGGCTTCTTGTTTTCTTAACCATTTTTTTCTCCAATGATCTTGGCTGCCACACCCTCCTAATGACATGTCCTAGACTTTGTCACACCAACAACTGCAAACTCTTCTTAATATTAGTTCCAAGGATTGGAGAACCACTCATATCTTCCTAGCTTACACTCAGTAGTACTCTGGATCCAATGCTTTCACTCACCAGGATATATATAACCCATAGATTGATTTTTCCAGAAATCTCAATGTTCCTTATCTCTTTCATGTCCTCATTTCTCTCCACATCTGGGTTAAATTTTATGGTCATGGAAATCACTCTCTTCTGTAACTTCATGTCATTTTTACTCTCTTGCATCATTTTAATTGCTTGACAAAGCCACAGCCTTGATTAAATTCAACTGTCAAGCTACTCTGCCCATTCACCCCTGGAGCTGAAAGTATCTGAAGAAAAACCCTCAACCATACTGACTTTAAATTAATGATCACGAAGCTTAAAAATTGTCCTTTTATTTTGCCTGGAGATCATACTACATTTTTCTAATTCATGCCATTTCACTTTCTGAGTAACTATTTTGTACTATCATCTCTAAAAGAGATGAAGCTAAAACTTTAACATATCCTGTCCTATGCCCATCTTCAGCTGATGACCTATTTCACTGACAAAAATGAAGAAGACTTCCAAAAGCTCCTTCTACCATGTCTATCTATTTAAAGCACCACATGTTCTCCCTTGATAAACTCTGCATGTTTAAACTAAGTCCAACCTCCACTTGGGTACCAGATTGCCTCCTCTCCCTATGTTTGCAAGGATATCAATTTTCCCTTTCTAAAGAAATGTTCCCAGCAGCATATAGGCATACTGCTACTTTCCCATCTTCCAAAATCCCACTTTTGATCTCATTCCTTTTTCAGATATTGCTGTGCTATTATTTACGTTAAAAAAAGACTCATCTCTTATTATTGTTTTCAATTTCTTTCCTCACATTCTCTCTTGAGCACTTTTCTGTCAGGCTTTTGCCCCCAACTTTCCACTCAAACTACTTTTGCCTAAGTCATAAATTAACTAAATGCTACATGAATGGTCCTCGTCCAACTCAAATTATTAGCAGCATTTTTTTAGAGCTGATCATTGCCTATCCCTGGCAATATTTTCCAGTACACTATCCTTGGTCATTTTCCTTCTAACTCACCAACTTCTCCATTTACACTTCATTTACTAAATCGTTTACATATCTTTGACTTCGTAATTGAAAAGTCTCAGGATGCAACTTTTTGTGTGTGATCTCACCTATTATCATGTCTTTAAATACCATCTATATATTAACAACTGCAAAACTTTTATTTCTGGCCAAGATCTTACTCCTGAAATCTAGATTTATCCATTGTCTCCTCACTATCTCCCTGTATATATGTAATAGGCATCTCACAGTTAACATTTTCCAGACTGGTCTCCTCATCTTCCCTTCCCAAATCTCTCCTCCTGGAATAATCCCCATTTCAATACATTGCAATTCTCTCCTTCTAGTTGCGCGCGCGTGCGCACACACACACACAAACACACACAATTGGAATCATTCTTACTCCTCTCTTGCTCATGCTCGTATCAGGTTCTAATTTTAAAATATATACAGAATCTTATTACTTCTCTCCACCTCCATAGTGATAGCTATGGCTATCACCCTGGTCCTGAATTATTGTAATACCCTCCAACTTGTATCTCATCTTGTCTCCTGATCACTCACCACCCCTCTTCTCCAACCTCACTCCCCAATTAAATCTCAACACGGCAGCAGAGTCATCATGTCAAACAAGGCATATCATGTCAGTGCTCTACTCAAGTCCCCCAGTGGTTTCCCAAGTCACTCAGCATAAAATCCAAACAATAGCCTTCAGGCCTTATAAGATATAGATCCTGTATTAAGGATCTTGCTCTTGTTGCTCTGGAATGAACATCACTTTTTCTCATTATTCACCATACTATGAATTTTACTCACATATTTTGTTTATTGTTAGCTTTTCTCTGCCTCAACAACCATAAATTGACGCCACTGAGTTAAGCTCCAGAAAAGTGAGGATAGGTTTTTGTCTTTTTTGTTCACTATTATATCCTCAGTGCCTGGTATACCTACTGGATACTCAATAAATATTTTTAAATGAATAAATAAATGAAAATTCTATTTTAAATAACTTCTAGCAACCTAGTGATGTTAAAAGCAAAAACTTAAGTTGGAATAATATTTTTAAGTGGTAAGGAAGCCATCTATAATGGCATATAAGCAGTTATCCAATCATCAATGGGCATGATAAAAAAGTTAAAAAAAGTCAACAATTCATTTCATTTAAATAGTCAGACATGACACTGATGCATATAACATGATGAAATTCTCTAAGAAAATTGTCTTTAAAATCTTGTAATATCTTCCTAGCTTTCTTAGAATAATACTCAAGTCCTTTCTATATTCCACAAGAATCTATAAAATCTGTTCCCTGGTTATTCCTCTAATAATATTTTCTACAATTTTCCTACTTGGCCATTACTTCCAGCAGCACAGGCCTTCTTAATATTCTATAAACATTTCAGTTATAGTCCTGCCTCAAAATCTTTGCACGTATTCTTCCTCCTACTTGGAATACTTTGCCTCCAGATGTCCATTTCTCACCTCAATCATTTTTCTGCTCAATCGTTATTGCCTCGTAAATGTTTTTTCTGATCTATTAAAGAATGTAACATTTGTAATTTTCTAACATCTTGCCCTACTTCCTCCCATCATCTCTCTTAAAATTACATGATTTTATAAAATCTGTTTGTATGTTGACTTCTCCACACTAAAATATAAGCAGGAAAAGGGCAGAGACTTCATCTATTTTGTTCAGATTCTAGTATAGTGCTTGGTATGTTGTAGAAACTCAATAAATATTTTAAATGAATGAATCCACTATGGCTTCAAGAACTCATCTCTTCTTCTACCGTATCTTTTAATGCTCTAGCCCAGTGGTCTTCAATCTGTGATATGCGTTTTCTTAAAGAAATGAGAAGGATTTACAAAGGATATACAAGCACAGATGTGTCGAAAAGGTTAACAGCTTCATGGAAGAATAATTGATACACAGTAAATTGCAGATACATGAAGTGTACAATTTAATGAGTTTTGACATATGCATTCACTCATGAGACAAAGTTAATATAACAGTCGCCTCCAAAAGTTTTCTCCTATCACTTTCTACCACTCTCCACCTCAAACTCTACCACTAAACTGCTTTCTATCACTATAGATTATACACTGTATAGGATTTTATATTAAGGTAATCAAACAGTAAGTACTCCTTTTTGTTTGACTTCTTTCAGTCAACATAATTATTTTGAGATTCAATCATGTTGTGTACATCAATAGTTCGTTCTCTTCAATGCTGATTAGCATTTTCCTATAGGAATGTAGCACAATTTATTTAACTACTCACCTGTTTATAGACATTTAGGTTGTTTCCAGTTTGGGGCTATTACAAATAAATGTGTTATAAACATTAATTTATAAGTCTTTTTGTGGACATATGCTTTCATTTGTCTTTGATAAATACCTAGTAGTGGAATGCTTGTGTCATCTGGGAGGCATATGGTCAAGTTTTTAATGAATTTCTAAATTGTTTACTAATGCAGTTGTATTATTTTACATTTTCAGCAGCAGTGTATGAAATTTCAGTTCCTTCACATCCTCACCAACAGTTGGTATGAATAGTCGTTTTAATTTTAGTTCTTCTACATGTGCAGTGGTAACTCAGTGTACTTTTAATTTAATTTTCCTTAATGACTAGTGATATTAAGTATTTTGTCATGTGCTTATTTGCTGTTCATATATCTTTTTTTTTTTTTTTTGGTGAAACATCTACTCAAATATTTTACCCAGTTTTTTGAGGATGTTTGTCTTATTATTTAGTTATAAGCATTCTTTATGTGTCTTCAAACAAGATCTTTGTTGGATGGATGTTTGTAAATATTTTGAAAAGCAAAAGATTAAAATTTTGATAAACTCCAATGTATTAATTTTATCTTTACACTTTGTGCTTTTTGTGTTTTATGTAGAGAATTTTTTGGGGTACAATTTACATTGCCAAAATCAAGGTCAGTGAGATTTTCTCATTTTATTCTAAAGGTTTTATATTTTTAGTTAGAACATTTAGGTCTATGTTCCATTTTGAGTTAGTTTTGGTGTAAGGTATGAGGCAAGAATCAAGTTTCATTTTGCCCATTGGTATTCAATTAATTCAGCATCATTTGTTAAAAAGATTACTTTCCCTATTAACTTAGAATATTTATAAAATATCAGTTAAACATAAATGTTTGTATATATTTCCAGATTCTATTCTGTTGCATTGATTAATATGTCTATGTCAATATCATTCTACCTTGATTACTGTAGCTTCATAGTAAGTCTTGGAATCAGATGTTATAAGTATTTCTACTTTGTTCTTCCTTTTCAAAAATATGGCTATTCTAGGTCCTTGGCACTTCCATATAGGTTTTTAAAATCTGCTTCTCAATTTCTGAAAAAAAAAAATTCGCTGGGATTTTGGTAGAGTTTGCATTGACTCTATGGAAGAATTTTGGTAGAATTGGCATCTTAGAAATATTGAGTCATAAAATCCATGAACATGGCATATCTCTCTTTTCTTGAAGTCATCTTTATCATGTTGTATAAAAATAAAGACAATTGCTTTCTTTTTTTCCAATTTGAATGTGTTTTTCCCTCTTGTCTTATTCCACTATCTAGGACCTCTCATATCCTCTCCATACTACCAAATCACAAAATAGAAGTAGTCAGAGCAGGCATTCTTGCCTTGTTCCTAATCTTAGGAGAGAAAGTTTCCAGTCTTTCAAAATTGAGTACAATGCTAGCTATAGGTCTTTGTAGATGTAGGTTGAGGAAATTACATTCTATTTCTAGTTTTCTGATTTTTTTTTTGTTCATCTATTTGCTTTTTGATCATGAAGGAATGGCTTAACATTAAAAAATCACTCAATGTAGTTCGATATCAGCAGAAAAAGGAGAAAAACCTTAAACTTATATTATCATCTCAAAAGATGCAGAAAAGGCATTTGAAAAAAATTCATCCATTCATAAAAACACTTGCAAACTATAAATGGAAAATAACTTTCTTAAGGTGATAAAGGGTATCTACCCCAAAACTCTACAGAATTATCATACTTTTTAATATTTTCATTGAGCATCAATGTCAATGAATAGAGTTAAAATGGAATAATAGATAGATTGGAGGTCCAATGAAGCACAAGAAAGGGTATACTGAGGGTAATTGAGAAAATGAGATGAAGGAAAGTGGAAATTTAATTTGTTATCAATCTGAACTGTGGCTGAGATGAAACCTTTTCCCCCATGTCACAAATCTCACTTAAGTCATTCCTTACTAACTTTAACCTAACTTATTCCAAGTCCTGAAATACAAAATCATTAGGCTGTTAGAAAATATAGAGTGACAATGCTTTATTACTGCTATTTTCTTATATCTTCTCCCTTTTTCTTTTTTCTCTCCTTCATTTTCTCTTCTCAGGGTCAACCACCAAGCACAATGTAAGAAACATTATAATCACTCAATACATTGTAGCTATTTTAATAAGTTTTTTCCAAATTATAAACAGTACTGCAATGAACATCTTTATATGTAAATATTTGAATACAGCTATGATTATTTCTATAGTAAACCATCTTAGAATTGAAATTACTGATTCAAAGAGGGTAAACTTTTAAAGTTCACTTTTCAAATTGCTTTCCAGAAAGATTTTATCAATAACAATCCTTTCATGCAAATTGCAACTCTTAACTCATATCTACTAGTCATATGTATTTTTAAATTTTAAACAGTTAGTTGTAAAACAGGATCTCATTCTTGTTTCATTTTGCATTTATTTGATTAAAGACCACATTCATGATAATTTAACAAGACTTTATGATAGAGTCTTCTCATATATTTCACATAATACAGATTTTTCTTTCCTTAACTCTTTTTAGTTTTCCTGGGATCAAACTCAGAATAATATTTTTTTCATACTCAAATGGCAAAAATGTGTTCTTTTAAATAGCATCAATATAACATTGGTTTTCTCTAATAGGAATTCTAATCAGCTTATAGTTTTCTGATATATTTTAAATACTACAAATAAAAAAATAAATTTTTTTCTGGAAATTTCAACTTTAATAGAGAATTCTCAAGTTATTTGCTCTCACATTACATAACAAAGACCAGTAACTTTCCCCCAAATTGTCTTTGAAGCAACAGAATACTCCTGTCCTCAACTACTGCTAATCAAGTTATCTCCTGAAATAATGGTTGTGACCATACCTCGTTGGATCATCTTGCCTATTTTCCTTAAGCCTCTCTCAATATGTTCTGTGTCCTGAGGACTTCTTTAAGCCTTTTAATGTCCTCTTAGATTTATTGGATATCTATGGCTGCCTAATAATTTTATAACACAATGTGCTAGCTGGTTTAATCAATCACCCCAGAAGCTAGGACTGCAGAGAGCTGGTAGGTTTTGGAGTAAAGGAAAAGGGGTAGGTGAAAAGGAGCTGATATTATGTCTACCAATCAGAAACAAATATAAAGATCCAGGTAGAAATTACCTGTATAGCACTGATGATTGTGAAATTGTCCAGCCAGGAGGTGGAAGTAGACTCCTATCTGTTGAGATGGATACTACAAGCAGTTCATACATCTAAGTATGCTAAGTTATTTAGAACTTTGCAGCAAAGAAAGCTTCCATTCTTCATCATTCAAGAATCAGCTCTTTCTTGGGGCAATATTTATGAAAACACTAATCCCTACTCAAAGGAGATTAGAGGCCTAAACTAGTTTAACCCATGCCTAGGCTATTACAATATTTTTCCATGAAACTTCATGCTAGGTGAAGTAAACTTAATAATTAAGGAGTAAATTATCATCTGGGTAGGTTTTACCGTCAATAAATTGTGTTACAGAGGTTCCATGGTAAAATGAATTCTGTTCTTGTTCCATCCTCTCTGAAGAATACTCTTATTTGGCTGAAGTTAGAGAGGTAGGACTGGACTAAAAAGGGCAAGTCCGTAGCAGCAGGGAAGGGAGGGAGTAGAAATGCCTACTTGATTTAGTAAAAGAGATGATCCAACCTGTAAGCTCCCTAAGGGCAGAGATATATCTATGGCATTTGCTTCAAAAGCTAAAAAAGTTCTGTATACCTAGGGGATATTCATGAAATATTTGTTGAACAAAATAGTGTGATAAAATAGACATTTGAGTGGTGTCTGTTCTCAAGATTTGATATCTCAGCAGATGTCTTTTAAAAATTATGCAATGTATAGAAGAAAGTTGAAAGGCAGTGTAGAATGGTGGTATGGAAGGCAGAATAATGGCCCTCAAAGATATCCATGTCCTAATTTCTGAAACCTGTCATTGTTAACTTATATTACAAAAGGGGCGTTGTCGATGTGATTAAGTTGAGAATCTTGGTTGGGGAGAGTATCCTGGATTATCTGCATGGGTTCTAAATATAATCTATAGTGTCCTTACAAAAGAAGGGGAGGGGGAGATTTGACTACAGTCAAAAGAGAAGGTAATGAGATGATAGAAGCAGAGACTGGAGCTTTGTACTTTGAACAATGGAAGGAGGAGCAAAAAGCCAAGGAATACAGAGGAAACTAGAAGCTGAAAAAAGCTAGGAAACATTCTTCTCTCAGATCCTCCAGAAGGAACTATCCCTGCTGATGTCTGACTTTAGCTAAGCAGAATGGATTTCAGATTTGTGACCTTCAGAATTGTAGGAGAATAAATTTGTGTTACATTAAGCCACTAAGTTTTAGATACTTTGTACAGCAGCAATAGGAAGGTAAGACAGGTGGTAACTACCTTCTTCATTCCTCATCATCTCTCTTCTTTTACTGGCCTCCACATTCCTACCTCTTTCAGAATGTTGATAATGAAATGTTGAATAAAGGGCTCCTTAATATTGTATATGCAAAGTCTTCTGAGGTTAGGGTTTGTGAAGTGTTGCTGTATTATACTCAGGATTCAAGGCTTGTAAGGTGGGTCCCATGTACCTATGCTTTCAATGAACTGATAATTCAACTGTTAACAACTGTTCTAAACTCCTTCCTATGATGTTGGCTGTGTGTTTGTCTTATATGGTTTTTATCATTTTTAGGTAAGTCCCATCTAGGACTATTTTGCTAAGTGCTCTTATCATATACAGGTGCTGGATTTTGCCAAAGGCTGATTCTGAGTCTATAAAGAGGATGATATGGTCTTTGTTTTTACTTCTATTTATGTGGTGAATTACATTTATAGATTTGCATATGTTGAACCATCCCTGTATCTCTGGGATGAAGCCAATTTGGACAAACCCACAGCCAACCTCATACTGAATGGGGAAAAATTTAAAGCATTCTCATTTAGAATTGGAACCAGACAAGGTTGACTTCTATCACCACTTCTATTCAATAGAGTGCTGGAAGTCCTAGCCAGAGAAATCAGACAAGAGAAGGAAATCAAGGATATCCAAACGAGGGGAGAAGAGGTCAAACTATTGCTCCTTGCTGATGATATAATCTTATATCTAGAAAACCCAAAAGACTCAGCCAAGAGTCTACTGGAATTCATAAATAAATTCAGCAAGTCTCAGATTACAAAATCACTGTAAACAAATCAGTAGCATTCTTATATACCAACAACAGTCAAGCTGAGAAACAAATCAAACACTCAATAACTTTCACAATAGCAACAAAGAAAATAAAACACCTAGGAATATATTTAACTAAGGAGGTGAAAGACCTCTGTAGGGAGAGCTATAAAACACTGAGGAAGGAATCAGCAGAGGATGTAAACAGATGGAAAAACATATCATTCTTTTGGATCAGCAAATCAACATTGTTAAAACATCTATGCTATGCAAAGCGTTCTACAGATTCAATGCAATCCCTGTTAAGATACCAACATCATTTCTTGCACGTCTAGAAAAAAAAATTTTACACTTTGTATGAAACCAGAGAAGACCTCACATACCTGAAGTAGCCTTGAGCAAAAAGAACAAATTGGGAGGCATCGATTTATCAGACTTTAAGTTATACTACAAGGCTATCATAACCCAAACAGCATGGCACTTGTACAAGAACACAGACATAAATCTATGGAACAGGACCAAGAACCCAGATATAAAACCATCCTCACATTGCCATCTGATCTTTGACAAAGCAGACAAAAACATACACTGGGGAAAAGACTCTCCATTGAATAAATGGTGCTGGGAAAATTGGATAGCCACGTGTAGAAGATTGAAACAGGATCTGCACCTCTCACCATTCACAAATATCAACTCATGGTAGATAACAAACTAAACCTAAGGCAAGGAACCATAAGGATTCTGGAAGAAAATGTTAGAAAAACTCTTATAGGCCAGGTGTGGTGGCTCACGCCTGTAATCCTAGCATTCTTGCAGGCTGAGGTGGGAGGATTGCTTGAGGTCAGGAGTTTGATACCAGCCTGAGCAAGAGCGAGACCCCATCTCTACTAAAAAATGGAAAGAAATTATCTGGACAACTAAAAATATATAGAAAAAATTAGCTGGGCATCGTGGCACATGCTTGTAGTCCCAGCAACTTGGGAGGCTGAGGCAGAAGGATTGCTTGAGCCCAGGAGTTTGAGGTTGCTGTGAGCTAGGCTGACGCTGTGGCACTCTAGCCGGGCAAAAGAGCAAGACTCTGTCTCCAAAAAAAAAAAAAAAAGAAAGAAAGAAAGAAAAGAAAAAAAAAAAAAAGAAAAACTTTTATAAACATCAGCCTAGGGAAAGAATATATGAAGAAGATACCAAAAGCAATCACAGGAACAACAAAAATAAATAAATGGTATGGGATCAAATTAAAAAGCTTCTGCACAGTCAAAGAAACTATCAGAGCAAATAGACAACCTACAGAATGGGAGAAAATATTCACATGCTATATATTGATAAAGCGTTGATAACTAAAATTATTTTGGAACTCATGAAAATCAGCAAGAGAAAAATCAAACAACCTCATTAAAAAGTGTGAAAATGATATGAACAGAAACTATTCAAAAGAAGATAGAATAATGGCCAATAAACATATGAAAAAATGCTCAATATCTCTAATCATCAGGCAAATGCAAATCAAAACCATATAAGATATCCCTTAACTCCAGTGAGAATGGCATTTATGAAAAAGTCCCCAAACAACAAATGCTGGCATGGATGTGGAGAGAAAAGAACACTCATACACTGCTAGTGGGACTGTAAACTAGTATAATCTCTATGGAAAGTAGTATGGAGATACCTCAAAGAACTAAAAGTAGAACTACCATTTGATCGAGCAATCCCACTACTGGGTATTTACCCAAAGGAAAAGAAGACATTCTATAAAAAAGACATCTGCACTAGAATGTTTATAGCAGCACAATTCACGATCGCAAAGATGTGGAAACATCCTAAGTGTCCATCAATACATGAGGGGATTAATAAAATATGGTATATGTATATCATGGAGTACTACTCAGCCACAAAAAATGGTGAACTTCCTCTTGTATTACCCTAGATGGAAAAAATGGAAAAACAAACACCATATGTACTCACCAAAGTACATACCAATGGTATGTTGGTACTAACCAATCAACTGGTACTAACCAATCAACTTATGTGCACACATGGATGTAGTATTCATCAGGTGTTGGGAAGGTAGGAGCGGGGAGAAGGTGATAGGTAAACTCACATCTAATGCATGTGGTACACACTATCTGGGGGATGGGCATGCTTGTAGCTCTGACTTGGGTGGTGCAAAGGCAATTTATGTAATGAAAGCTTTTGTACCCCCATAATAATCTGAAATATAAATAAATAAATAAACAAACGCCTTCCTTTTCTTATTCTTATTATGAGAATAAATTGCTGGTCTCTGGCCATGAGAATGCACCTCACAGACTACATGAGCATAATTGATTAATGGTCTCATGTACATTTAATCCCATTGTGTTATTTTGTTATTTTCTTCTTTCCTTCCTCTTAGAGGCCTAATGTATTTGATATACTAAAAAAAATCCAATTTCTTGTCTTTAATGGTGCCCCATTCTGGAAATGCTCCTAGTTGTCTAGACCATAGTTCCATTCAGTCTATTTTCTTATAAGAATTTTAATCTGCTTTTTTCACTGTTACTTCAGATTGAGATCCTTTTCCACACTAGAATATCACAATGATATCATTCACTCAACCATACATATTTTCACACAGACTCTCATTGCAATTCTGATCACTTTGACCACCATCCTTGATCACTTTGATGAATCTCCTTGGATGAGGGAGAAAATTGGGTTATAGTTCAGATCATAGACTGAATACAGATTGCCTGGGCTTAAATACCAGCTCTTCCACTTAGAGCCAACATAGTAACCATGTCTCAGCTTTTCTCATCTGCAGTACAATAATAATAATAATACTTGCCTTATAGGATTGTTGTGAAGATTAAATACATGAATTATTTGAGGCATTTAAAACAATTCTGGCCACAAAAGTCACATACTTGATAATTCCATTTATATGAAAAATTCAGAATAGGCAAATTCATAGAGACAGAAAGTAGATTAGTGGTTGGTTGCCATGGGCTGGTAGAAAGAGAAAGTGACAAATTACTGCTAAAGAGTACTGGGTTTCTTTTAGGGGTGAAGAATATTCTAAAATGAAGTAGTGGTGATGATGCACAATTCTCTGAGTATATTAAAAACACCACTGAATTGTACATTTTTAAAGGGTGAATTTTATAATATGTTAATCATATCTGAAGCAAAAAAAATAGTGCTTGTACTGCTTACTGGCTATTATTTTAAATTATTATTGGGATCACTGTTTTTGTTCATCTTCTCCAGAGTGCACAGCAAAATGAGGCGCCATGGACTGAATTCTGTTTCCCTAAATTCATTTTGAAGCCTTAATCCCAAAGTGCCTGTAAGTAGAAATAGGGCCTTTTACAAGCAATTAAGGTTAAGTGAGGTCATCAGGGCTGATTCTTATCTGATAGGACTAGTGGCCCTTCTCTTTCTCTTTCTCTGTCCTCATGAACACAAAAGAAAGGACATGTAAGGATTTAGCAAGAAGGTGGTTGTCTGCAAACTAAACAAAGGTCTCCCACCAGGAACTGAAACAGCCAACTGGTTGATCTTGGATTTCCCTGCCCACAGAATGTGAAAAATAAATTTCTATTGTCTAAACCATTTAGTTTGTGGTATTTGTCATAGCAGTCCTGTTAGAACCGGTTCCCCTCGGCCCCAGGAACAGAGAGGCAGAGTCACCGAGGCTGCAAAAAGGCAAAGGAGTTTATTGACTAGCTCGAGCTAAGGTCCAAGTCCCAGAGCACCAATGCAGTAGCCTCTGCACAAACCAGGACGCCGCCCTGGGGTAAAGGTTAAGCTTTTATACTTTTCTGTATGCTAGTTTTCATACGACACGTTAGTCTGCATACGACATACTAGTCTGCACATGATATACTGGTCTGCACATGACATACTAGTCTGCACACGACACACTAGTCTGCACATGATATACTAGTCTGCACATGACATACTGGTCTGCACTCCATCCCCCTTCAGTTTATTTGTTCTTTTAGAAGTGGCTGATCGCATTGGCTCGTGATTGGTTGACTCTAAGCTTTGGGCTTTTCCCGCCAGCACCAGTTGTAGTTAACGTCATTTAGGGGAAGAGGAGGGTCTCTGATGGCGGGGGTGGGGGGGGCGCCTCTTGTTGCATACCTTCTAGTTTTTGGTTACAAGCAATAGTGGGAACACACGCCCTGCACAAGCTGTTCATGCGCTGATCATGTCTTGCCCTTCTTATCTACTTAGTTGGTTGGAGGGCCCCTGGACTCTCCAGCCCTTTATCAGGAAGTAACTTGCGGTTACCGCTCCGGGGCCTTGTTTTCCTTAACTTTAGTGAAGCCTGCCATGGCTCCACTTAAGCTAAGCACCAAGCCAGCAAGCCATATATACAGAAACAGAACTGGGCTGTTAGCTTCTCACATCCAGGAAGCCTAGCCTATTATGGAGTTACCCTTGCTCTTATACCTGTTTTTCATTCTGATTAACTATATTTATCAAACAACTAAAAGCAAGCACAGTCACAGAAGCAAATAGCATCAGTTGGAATCAAAGAGAGCACACATTTTCCTACTATCAATTTGTGTTCTTCAGTCCAAGTAGACTAATACAGATTTTTTTTTTTTATCATAAACTGGGGTTATGCTGCAACAAATACCTAAAAATGTGGACGTGCTGGAGAGCTAGCACTGGGGCGACCACTCGGGAGTTGGTAGAAGCCGATCTGGTGGCTGAATCAACAGGCTGTCAGGTGTTACTTCAGCACCACAGTGCCACAGTCTCACATCTGCCTAGCAGAGGACCCTACTCTTTTTGTCCCACCCTGAGCCAGCTGAATTGCCAGTGGTTTCCAGTGGCCGAGCCCCGTTTTCGGCATTCCCCTCCTGTGCTCTGGTCCCGCTATCAGAGGCAAAATGCTTGTCTCCAAACTCCCTCCTGTGGTTGCAGGAAGTAACCAGTCAGACCAGTCCCTCCCCCACCCAGTGCCATCCTAGCACCGAGCCCTGGAGAATTCAAAATGTTTCCCACTATTGTCTCTTCTCCACAGCACCTGCTGTCCCATGCCAGGACTTTGCACCAACTTTAGGCGTGTCCCTGTCTGAGAGGATGTGGAGGTCTGTGGGGGAGCTGGGTTTCCTCCTGTAGGTAAGCTCACACTGTGCTGGCTGGCCAGGCCAGTGGCCCACCTGCGCTGCTCTCTATTCCCTATTGTATTTCTCACACTCTCCAGTCTTTGCGAATATATCTCCCTTTCATCTATTTTCCTGTGCTGCGTTTCCTAAGCTGTTTCTCCACAGATGCACAACGCTGTTCTGGGGGCGGGGGGTGTGATCCACTCATGTGTAGATTTCTAGTTTTATTTCACTGTGGCCTGAGAAAATACATAGTATTTTTTAAAAATTTTCTGAGACTTGTTTTGTGGCCTATGGTATGATCAATCTTGGAGAATGTCCCATGTGCTGATAAGAAGAATGTATATTCACTAGTTTTCGGTTAGAATTTTCTGTACATGTCAGTTAGGTCCATTTGTTCTAGAGTCCTATTTAAGTCCGGTATTCTTTATTCATTATCTTCTTTGATGATCTGTCCAGTTTTGTCAGTACTGCGTTGAAGTCCCTAGCATTTAAGATGCTGCTGTTTATTTCTTTGCTTATATCTAGAAGAATGTGCCTTATGAAACTGGGAGCTCCTGTGTTATGTGCATATATGTTTAGGGCTATTTTACCTTCTTGTCAAATTGCTCCCTTTATCATTATATAATAGTAATCTTTGTCATTTTTTTCTTTTACCATTGTTAATTTAAAGTCTGTTTTATCTGGCATTAAAACGGTTATACCTTCTTGGTTTTGGTTTTCATTTGCATGGAATATTTTTTTCCATCCCATTACCTTTAGTCTGTGTTTGTCCTTGTGGTTTAAATGTGTTTGTTGGAGGGAGAAAATATTTGCATTCTGTATTTTAATTTAGTCACCCAGTCTATGACTTTTAAGTGGGGCATTGAGATTGTTCATATTGAGTGTTAGTATTCATATGTGGGATGCTGTTCTTTTCAACATGTTGGATGATGTCTTATTGTTTTCCCTCTCTCATGCTATTGTTTTATAAGAGATGTGAGCTATACCATTTGACTGTCTTTACACTGGTTGGTGTCTATTGTGTTGCTGCATGTAATATACTTTTGAACATTTTTTGTAGGGCAGGTCTAGTAGTGACAAATTTCCTTAGAGTTTGGTTGTCTGGGAAAGACTTTATTTCTCTTTCATTTATGAAACTTAGCTTAGCAGGATAAAAAAATTCTTGGATGGAAGTTATTCTGTTTAAGGAGATTAATGATAGGACCACATTCCTTTCTGGCCTGTACAGTTTCTCTTGAGAATTCTGCTGTTAGTTGGATGAGTTTTCCTTTTTAAGTTACTTAATATTTTTGCCTTGTGGCTCATAGGACTTCCTTTTTCACATTGACTTTGGTCAGTTTGTTGACTATATGTCTAGGGGATTCACTTTTTGTAATGAATTTCCCAGGTGTTCATTGAACTTCTTGCATCTGGATGTCTAAATCTCTAGCAAGACCAGGAAAGTTTATCTCAAATAAGTTTTCCAGGCCTTGTACTTTTTCTTATTCACTCTCACAGATGCCTGTGATTCTTATATTTGGCCATCTTACGTAATCCTATGATTCTTATAGACTTTGTTCATTCCTTCTGATTCTTTGTTCTTTAGTTTTGACTGACTGGGTTAATTCAAAAGAGTTGTCTTCAAGTTCTGAAATTCTTTCTTCTGCTTGGTCTAGTCTATTCTTGAAACTTTCCACTGTGTTTTGTATTTCCCTAAATAAATGTTTCATTTCCAGAAGTTCTATTTGATTTTCTTAAAAAATATATCTATCTCTTTAGTAAATTTTTTATTCATATCCTGAATTATTTTTCTGGTTTATTTGAGTTGGTTTTCCATTTTCTCTTCAATTTCATTGCAGTTCCTTATCATCCGTATTTGGAATTCTTTATCTCTCATTTCAGTATTTTCATTTTGGTTATGATCCATTGGTAGAGGGCCAGATTTTCCAAGGACTTTCTTTTTCCCAGGTTAATGACATTAAGATATACCTTATCCTTCATTTATGATCCCACATAATAACAGGAGTGAAGTCTTTTTCTTATAGGTCTTCCAACATTTGCAAAAGCCACATGTGCACATAGCAATACAGGGACAGTTTCCTTACAGAAAAAATAAATTTGAGATATCTGTGATTTGGTAGAGATATATACTATTGGATTTGGTAGCGATGTGTTCTATTACCAGCTTAAGATCTGAGCTCAGGAGAAAGTTCTGCATTGGAGAGGTTATTTTTAGGAGTCACCAGTAGATAGGTGGTAAAAGAAATCTTTGAAGGCAAAAGAAATTTTTTAGGAAAGAGTGCAAGTATAACCATAAACACATGGAAATTCAGAAGGGATGGCAATGAAGAAAAAGCCTGAGAAGTAATCAGAAATGCAGGAGGGAATCCAAGAGAGAACATAGTCATAGAAGCCAAGAGAGCAGATTACATATAGTTAAAAAAGAAAGATACTGAGTTCTGAAGACTGAAAAAAATGAGGACTAAAATTCATGTATTGAATGGGCAACTTTGTTATCTGAAAATCATAGTGTATTGTAGAATGAATGTGTGTTGAGCTCAGGCAAACAGTATAGTTTGGCTATTTTAGAACATGACAGCACAGGAGTAAGAGTGTGGATCTGAATCCCAGCTCTGCTGAATACTCTATTTGGCACTTTCTGGAAATTAGTTAACCTTTCTAAATCTCAGTGTCCTCATCTGTAACCCAGGGATAATAACACACATCTAGATTATTCAGATCATTAAACTGGATGATCTATTTAAAAGAGCTAGCAGAGTACCTGCATATAGTATTTAACAAATAGAAATTATTAATATTGTTCAGTAATATTTTTGGGAACCTGGTTATAATTTTAAAAACGAGGATTAAATGGTAACTAGAGGGAGCTCTAGGATTAAGAGAGAGTTGTTTTTCTTTTTCATGTCTTTGCTTTTGTTGTCTGTTTTAATGTTAATAGCTGAAGAGACATGAACTTACTTCTTAGAGGGAATGCAATGTAAAAAAAAGGCTGAAAATTATATAAGCACTTTATTTCAGACTCAGAGCTTTAAAATGTTTCCTGTGTGTAGAAATTGCTTAAGCTACCCTGAGTCCACAAGTTGGAAGAATAGGAGGTATGAAAACACTAGAGTTAACTGGTACCAATTAAAACATCAGGAGCACATCAGTAGCTCATGATGTCCCTGGGTATCTGAGAAATTCCTGGGAATGATAGAATGTTTTGCAAAGACCAAAGAATCAGGGAGCCCCTGTCATGAGAGTAACTAGATTCCCTGAGTATGGGGAATTGGGCAGGAGGGTAGGTGGTATCCAACTATAGATATGACACTTTGCCAACTCCCAGGCAATCCAGGCCCAGATTTGAAATGCCAAAGAATCCATTTGAAAATATACACATTTTAAAATATTCAGTAATAAACACATCACAAGCAGAATTGCACTAAACTGTGTACTTTCAAAATGACCAGGGTTCTGGCAGAATTTTGTTTTGTTTTGTTTTTTTTCAATATGAGTTTCAGAATAAGGCAAAACAGATGCACTTGTTAGTCTCCTGAATACTTTTGTGTCTTGAAATTGGAATCTTTCACCACTTTAGATTTTGCTTATGAAGCATGGAGTATGTTCCAACTGCATTGGCCTTAGGCATGAAATAAATTAATACCTGAATTTTGAAAGTATGGATTTAATCCAAGCCAGACCTGGCCTAAAGCACTGTATAACCTAAGATTGAGTTGTACTAATGTTGGAGGCTGAATGTTAGAAAATGTAATCTATTAAAGGATCTTAAGTGTAGAACCACCTGAGTAATTTCAATGCTAAAATCTAATTAATTATAAATAATACCCAAACAGAGACGTTCTGTAAAAAGCCACTCAGGTAAAACTTATGGGTAAAAAGTTTGTTACTTTCCACCATGTGACATCTACTTACACAATACAAAATTTTTAGGGGCAAATTGATTCTTTTTTTTTGTTAACATGGCATATTTTAAAATATATTTTTATCAATATAATAGTTGTACATTTTTATGGAGTACATGTGATATTTTAATATATGCATACAATGTGTAATGATAAAATCAGGGTATTTAGGATCTTCATCACCTCAAATATTTATCATTTCTTTGTGTTGAGAAGATTTCAGATTTTCTTTTCTAGCTATTTTAAAAATTATTGTTAACCATAGTCACCATACTGTGCTGTTGAACACTAGAGCTAACTGGTACTCATTAACCAATTTCTCTTCATTTCCTTCTCCTCCAAACAACAACCCTTCCCAACCTCTGTTAACCATCATAATAATTTCTACCTCCATGAGATAGACTTCTTTAGCTCCCACATATGAGTGAGGACATGCAATATTGGTCTTTTATTGCCTAGCTTATTTCACTGAACATAATGACCTCCAGTTGCATTAATGTTGCTGCAAATGACAGAATTTCTTTCTTTTTATGGCTGAATAATATCCCATTGTGTATATATGCACAACATTTTCTTTATGCATTCATCTGTTGATGAACACTTAGATTGATTCCATATCTTTCCTATTGCGAATAGTGCTATGATAAACATGAGATTTTGGGTATCTTTTTGATATAGTAATCCGCCCCCCCTTTGGATAAATACCCAGTTGTGGGATTCCTGAATCATATGGCAGTTCTATTTTTATTTTTTTTAAAAAGTCCATACTGTTTTCCATAGTGGCTATACTAATTTACATTACCACCAACAGTATATAATAGTTCCTTTTTCTCTGCATCCTCTCCACCATTTGTTATTTTGTGGGGTTTTGTGATAATAGCCATTCTTATTGGGGTGAGATGATATCTCATTGTGGTTTTGATTTGCATTTCCCTGATGATTAGTGATGTTGAGCATTTTTTCATATGCCTATTGGCCATTTGTATGTCTTCTTTTGAGAAATGTCTATTTAGATTCTTTGCTCACTTTTTAATGGGATTTTTTTTTTTTTTTTTTTTGCTGTTGTGTTATTTGAGTTCCCTGTATATTCTGGATATTAGTCCCTTGTAAAATAGTTTATAAATATTTTCTCCCTTTATGCAGGTTGTCTCTTCCTTCTTTTTTTTTTTTTTTTTTTTTTTAGACAGAGTCTCACTCTGTTGCCCAGGCTAGAGTGCCATAGCGTCAGCCTAGCTCACAGCAACCTCAAACTCCTGGGCTCAAGCAATCCTTCTGCCTCAGCCTCCCAAGTAGTTGGGACTACAGGCATGCGCCACCATGCCCAGCTAATTATATATATATATATATATATATTTTTTTTTTTTTTTAGCTGTCCTTATAATTTCTTTCCATTGTTAGTAGAGACAGGGTCTTGCTCTTGCTCAGGCTGGTCTTGAACTCCTGAGCTCAAAGGATCCTCCCGCTTTGGCCTCCCAGAGTGCTAGGATTACAGGCATGAGCCACCAAGCCCGGCCTTGTCTTTTCCTTCTGTTGATTATTTCCTTTTCTACAGAACAGATTTTTAGTTTAATATAGTCCCATTTGTCTATTTTTGGGTTTGTTGTTGTGCTTTTGCAGTCTTAACCATAAAATCTTTGCCTAGACCAATGCCCTTTAGCATTTCTCCCATGTTTTCTTCTAGTAGTAGTATAGTTTGGGGTCTTACATTTTAAGTCTTTAAGTCATTTTGAGTTGATGTTTTTATATAGTGAGAGATAAGGGACCAGTTTCATTCTCTGCATATGAATATTCAGGTTTCCCAGTGCCAAGTGTTTTTTTCCCCTGTATGTTCTTGGCACATACTATATAAAAAAATCAGTTGGCTATACATGGATTTATTTGGGTGTTCTCCATTTTATTTCATTGGCCTATGTGTCTGTTTTTATAGCAATACCATGATGTTTTGGTTACTATAGCTTTGTAGTATATTTTGAAGTTAAGAAGTGTGATGTCTCCAGTTTTTTTTGTTTACTCAGGATTGCTTTGTCTATTTGGGGTCATTAGTAGACATTTATTGCTATAAACTTTTCTCTCTTAGTACTGCTTTTGCTTTATACCAAAGGTTTTGGTATGCTGCATTTTCATTTTCATTTGTTTTGCAAATTTTTTTTTTATTTTCTTCTTAATTTCTCCATTGACCCAATGATCATTCTGACGTTCCTCTTGTTATTGATTTATGTAATAGTTTTAGTCTACTGTGATCTGAAAAGTTACTTGAAATGATTTTAGTTTTTAAAATTTGTTGAGACATGTTTTGTGGCCTAACAAATGGTCTATCCTGGAGAATGTTCCATGTGCAGTTGAGAAGAATATGTATTTTGTAGCTGTTAGATGAAATGTTCTGTAAGTGTCTGTTAGGTCCATTTGGTCCGTAGTACAGATTAAGTCTGATGTTTCTTGACTGAATTTCTGTCTAGATGATCTATCCAAGGCTGAGAATGTGGTGTTGACATCTCCCACTTTTATTTATATTTTGGCGTCCATTTTTCTTTTTATCTCTAAAAATAATTGCTTTATATATCATGGTGCTCTGATGTTGGATGCATATATATTTCAAGTTCTTATATTCTCTTGCTGAATTGATCACTTTATCATTATATAATGACCTTCTTTATCTCCTTTTATGTTTTTTTGGCTTAAGGTCTATTTTGTCTGATATAAGTATAGCCACTGCTGCATGCTTTTGGTTCCATTTGTATGGAATTTTTTTCTCCATCTCTTCACTTTCAGTCTACGTCTATCTTTACAGGTGAAGTGAGTTTCTTGTAGACAGTGTATAGCTGGGTCTTGTTTTGTATCCATTCAGCCAATCTATATTATTTAATTGTGGAATTTAAACTGATTACATTCAAGGTTGTTATTTCTAGGTGGGTCTTACTTCTGTCATTTTCTTAATTGGTTTCTGATTATTTTCCATGTCCTTTGTTCCTGTATTCCTCTTTCTGTTGTTTACCATTATGATTTGGTATTTTTAAATAGTGATAATTTTTGCTTACTTTCTCTTTCTCATATGTGTATGTGCTCTACCAGTTAGTTTTATACTTTTATGAGTTTTCACAGTGGGTAGATATCATCGTTTTTCTTCCTGATTAGAACATCCTTAAGCATTTCTTATAGGACTGGTAAAGTGTTGATGAATTTCCTCAGTTTTTGCTTGTTTTGGAAAGATTTTATTTCTTGTTCATTTTTGAAGGATAGCTTTGTTGGGTATATTATTTGTGGCTGATAGATTTTTAATTTTCTTTAAGCACTTTAAATATATCATTTCATTCTCTCCTGGCCTGTAAATTTTCTGGTGAGAAATCTGCTGTTAGTCTGATGGAGATTCTCTTATATGTGATTTGGTACTTTTCTCTTCCTGTTTTTAGAATTCTCTCTCTTGACTTTTGACAGTTGGACTATAATGTGTCTTGGAGAAGATATTCTGGGCTTGAATCTATCTGGAAACTTTTGAGCTTCCTGGCCCTGAATGTCTATATCTCTTGCAAGACTTGGGAAGTTTTCAGCTATTATTTTCTTAAATAGTTTTTCTATGCTTTTTGCCCATTTCTTCTCTTGGAACTCCCCTAATTAGAATATTTTGTCACTTTATGGTGTTCCATATGTTATGTAGGCTTTCTTCATTCTTTTTTCTTTTTTATTGTTTTACTGGGTTATTTCAAAAGACCTGTCTTCAAGTTCAGAAATTCTTTCTTCTGCTTAACCTCGTCTATTATTGAAGCTATTGATTGTATTTTTTTAATTCATTGAATTCTTTAATTCCAGGTTTGGTTCTTTGTTATAATATCTATCTCTTTGTAGAATTTCTCATTCATATGAATTATCGTCCTGATATTTTTGTACTGTTTATCTCTGTTCTCTTGTATCTCACTGAGTTTCATTGTTATTGTTATTTTAAATTGTTATTTAAATATTGTTATTTTAAATATTTTTTTTAGTCATTTCATAGATTTTCTTACTGGAGAATTATTGTGTTCCTTTGGAGGTTTCATGTTCCCTTGCTTTTTCATGTTTCTTGTGTCCTTGCATTGACATCTGTGCATCTGAGGTCACACTCACTTCTTCCAACTATATGGATTGTCTTTCATATGGAAAGACTTTTTATATAGATTTAAACATAGTATTGGCTAGGTAGGGTACTTTGGCTTTGATTCTGAGTGGTCACAGTAGTGCAGTATCCTTGTGATTCCTTTGGCTGCCCTCATTGTCAGTGATATCTTTGAATTCCTCAGTGACTTCAGTTTTAGTTGTTAGTGGAGACTACGGTGAGACTTTGCTGTGGAGGGGGACTCCAGAGAGGCTGGTTCTTGTGCATTAGTGGTGGTGGTAGTTGGACAAATGTGCTGGTCCTTGGGCCCCCAAGTCACATATAGGGATGTTAGCAGTGGTGGGTCCAGGTGGGCCGGTCCTCAGGCCTCCAGTGGCATGTTTGAGTGCCAACAGTGACAGTGGTAGGCTGGCTGGGTGGCACGCCTGACATTGGTGATGGCTGCAGTGGTGGTGAACCACACTTGAGTTCCTGAGTGGTGCACATAAGACCAGTGGTGGTGGTGGCAGGCTTGACTGGTTGGTTCCAGGGCCGCTGGGAGGCACCTGCTGGTGCCAGTGGTGGATGGGTTGGGCCTGTCCCTATGTCCCTGGATGGCATGCATGTGCATTGGTGGTGGTGGCAAGCAGAGTTGGTCTATCTCCAGGCCCCTGGACAGCCCATGCCTGTGGCAGTGGCAGAAGAGGTGGGCCTGTCCTGAGGTTCCCCAGTAGTGCGTGCAGGCACTGGCCGCTACAGGTAGGGCAGCTGTCAGGAGGCTACCAGATAACTTCAAATAGCAGAATATTATAAGCAGAATTCAGTTTTAGATATGTAACTGTCACTGAATTTTCTAACAGATAAGAAAAATAATATATATATATACATATAAGAACTACCAACTTTGAAAATGAGTTAAAATAATGCTCTTGCAGATACTCTGATTATCTCCCTAGAAACACCTACACAATCAACTGAACAAATGCTAAAACTTGTAACAGTTTGGTTAATAAGACATTTACATTATAAACATGAAACAACTAATAGCTTTGCTAAATTTTTTTTTTTTATTTCAGGATATTACGGGAGTACAAACATTTTGGTTGAATGTTATGACTTTGCCTCACCCAAGCCAGGATTAGAAGCATGCCCTTCCCCCATACAATGCTCACCACAATCCATTAGTTGTGAGTTTACCGCCCCACATGCCCCCTCAACCCCCAATGAATATTACTACCACGTGAACACCTTAGTGTTGATCAGTTAGTGCCAATAGAACAAAAATCCTAAATTTATCTTTTGGATAGAATAAAACATTGCAAATCATAACACAAATAATGAACTCGAAAAGTAAAATTAATACAAAATATTCAGTGGCATAGTTTAAAAAAACTACTAAATTTTACTAAGAAACACAAAAGAAAACATCAAGAAATGGAGACATATATCATGTCCCTGAAGTCTCAATATTATAAAAATATACAAGTTTTTAAGATCAGGACTATGAGATTAATAGTCTCAACTGGATACTTTTGGAACCTGGAAAATAATCTTGAATGTAGCCAGAAGAAAAAAAATGAACAGATATATTTAAGAAACTTTTCCAGAAATTAAAATATATTTTTATAATTTATACACATAATTCTTATATAATATCATGGGCAAAAATAAACGTATTAATAAGAATGGAAAGTCTTCAAAACCCATAATATAGTAATTCTTAAATACACAGATATGGATTAAAACATTGAAATGCTATTCTTAATTTATAAAATTGATAAATTGGTGAAAGTTTGGGGAAAGCTAATCTTTCACAAGCTGTTTGTATTACACTCTATTTCCTTTTCTTTCTAGAATGCTATTGGTTGGTATGTTTGGAATATTATCTCTAGTATTTTATTTTATTTGTTTTATTTATTTTTTAGAGATAGAGTCTTGCTCTTTTGGCCAGGCTGGAGTGCAGTAGAGTGATCATAGCTCGCTGCAGCCTCAAATTCCTGGGCTCAAGCCATCCTCACACCTCTGCCTCCTGAGTATCTGGGATTGCAGGCATGCTACCAGGCCTAGCTAATTTTTTAAGTTTTTTTTTTTTTTTTTATAGAGACTGGGTCTTGCTATATTGTTCAGGCTGGTCTCTAACTCTTGGCCTTATGTGATCCTCCCACCTTAACCTCCCGAAGTGCTGGTATTATAGGCATGAGCCACTGTGCCTGGCCAGCCAGGAATCTATTTTAAATTAATAAATAAAAATATAGAAAAAGATACATGCATGAAATGTTCTTTGTAGATTTTTCTATATAGCAAAAAGAAGATATATAAAATAAAATAATTTATTAACAATTTAGTTCTTAAATCTTTGATTATGTTAGTAAAAAAATCTTAGAATTATAAGTAGAAGAGGAAAAAGGAGGCAAAACCATTTAAAATTTTTAATCTTACACAAAGGGAGTCAATAGACAGTATTTATTATTTGATTCTTGGTCTAAGTAAAGAAAAACAGTATCAAATATCTATTTTCATAATTTTTTGATAAGTAATCACAGAATAATTTTCAGGTTGCTAAAGAAGTGGCTATAACTTTCATATTACTAACAAAAATAAAAAGCAAAAATATAATACATGTAGCATATGTAAGAATAAAAGGAAAACCATAAGGAAACAAACAAACAAAAACCCAATGCAAAAGAAGTAAAACCAAACATCAGGTGTGACAATTAAACTTCTTTAATAATAGACAAAAGTTTAGATAAAGTAAAGATAAAATACAATTTCTTACTTCTTAATACCTAACCTTGAACAAAAATCAGGCTGACCAAAATAGAAAACAAAAAAATTTTTAAAAAGGGAGGACCACAGATACATCAAGTAAACATCATCAATAAAGAAAGAAAAGTGGCAATATTAATATTAAAATAAAATTCAAAGAAAAGTTATTAACAACAGTTTTTAAAATCAAATCTATACATCATCATAGCATAATAGTTATGAGACATAACATTAAAGTCTACAAATAAAAATGTTTTCAATGAAAACAATTCACAAAAATTCAATCATATTGGAAAATTTTAACATACCACTAATCTCAAGCCTTGAGAAAATGAAAAAGAAAATAAGTAACAAAATATGTAAAATTGATTAGTTTGATTTGATAAATATATTTCTATTATTTTCCTCTATGATCAAAGAACATACTTTATTTTCAAAATCCAGAATGTTTTTATGAATTAATAGCTCCTTTGGCTTAAAATACGTTTGGCTTTCAATAAATTTCAAAAAGTATAAATTGAATAGGTTACATTCTGTAATTATAAATGTGATTAATTTAAAAATTAAAAGACAAGTTTAAATTAAAATATCCAAACACAAGGAAATTTTAATGCATTTTCCTTCGAGGGCAAATAGAAATTTTGAGTCAATTAGAAAATCAAGAATGCATTTGTAAACAACTAAGGAAACATTCCCTGGTACTGTGGCATGTCAAATCTTATCAATCATAAATGAAGCTGCACACTGGAGCAAATTTATGTTTTCATTACCAAGCTAGAGCATGCAGTTACAAGCCTACAAAATAATTTAGCACCTGTAATCCTAGCACTCTGGGAGGCTGAGGCAGGCAGATCATTTGAGCTCAGGAGTTCGAGACCAGCCTGAGCAAGAGTGAGACCTGTCTCTACTAAAAAAATAGAAAGAAATTAGCTGAACAACTAAAACTATATAGAAAAAATTAGCCAGCCATGGTGGCCCATATCTGTAGTCCCAGCTATTTGGGAGCCTGAGGCAGGAGGATTGCTTGAGCCCAGGAGTTTGAGGTTGCTGTGAGCTGGGCTGACGCCATGGCACTCTAGCCTAGGCAACAGAGTGAGACTCTGTCTCAAAAAGAAAAAAAAAATAATTTAGGTGAAGATTTTAAAAAATCATGTCTAAAAAACAGAAGGAAGAAAGTAATGAAATTACGAACAAAAATTAATTAGGTAGCAAAAAAAAAACCAGAATTCAAAAGCCATTTCTTTGGAAAAATTAAGTGAAATAAGTACTTGACAAGCATAATACACAAAAAAGATAAACCCACGTACACCAAATTAGGGATTAGAAAAGGAACATAATGATAAATACTAAGTTTACATGTTCTAAGTTTATAAAACTAAAAATGTCTTTTAAATATCTAGAAAATTTTCTGAAAAAAATACAAATTTTCAAAGTTGAAAGAGTAAGCATATATTTTTTTAAAAAGCTACAATGACCGATCAAAACCTTTCCAAAGTATTATTTCCCAAAAAGGCTAAGAACAATCTTTCAAATGTAAAAGGAACAGATAATTCTTATGCTATAAAAACTGTTCCAAAATATTGAAAATTAAGCAGTTTTCTAGTTAATTTTATAAAGCTGCATAGTTCTGCTACCAGAATCTGACAACAATGGCAAAAAAAAAAAATTATAAAATTGGATTTTCTAAATATATTACATTGAAAATTAGGTCTAAACCTTGTTAAAGAAAAATGGATTCTGTACCAAATAAATTTGAGATCAACAATGTACACCACCATATTGAAGAATCTGAGAGATTCTGCAGTTATAAGAGGTATTAACTCAGTACATTTCAAAATTATTTATATACCAGACTCTTTTTAAAATTACACTTACTAATATTTAAATGTGTTAATATACCTTTAATGCCTGAGACATAGTAAGTCCTCAATAAATGTTTTTTTTTTTTCTCTCTCTCTTTCTTTTTTCTAATGGTAAGCATTCATAGCATTGACAGTGGATGGCATTGATCTTCAGCATGTCCATTCATGCCTGGCCTAGATGTGGTATGATTATAGAGCTGACTAGAAATGTTATCATTCCTGGCAATGTGAAAGTAAAGATACAGCTAACAGAAAGGGAGATGGAAGAGAATTTGGAGACCTGGAGGGAAAAAAGGAAGTTCTAAGTTCTTCATTTTGCAAATGAAAAAACATATCATACTATTTATGTCTGTTGAACAAAAATGGAGATACTGAAGTGACATTTGAGGAACTCAGAATAGTAATGTCACTACGTATAGATTATAGAATAACAACAGAGGATGTGTGACATTAGTCATAATCTATCAGAGTAGGCAGTCAATCTATGTTGCCCAAAGTTGAGTCAAGAAAATGATATGAACATATATTAATATGTAAAAATATGAAAATGACCATCAGAAAAACCAATAAACAAGCTGGGTGCACTGGTGTGGGCCTGTAGTACCAACTACTTAGGAGGCAAGGAGGCAAGAGGATTGCTTGAGCCATGGAATTCAAGGCCAGCCTGGGCAACATAGGGAGACCCTGTTTCTTAAAAAAAAAAAAAGAAAAGAAGACGAAGAAGGAATTAAAAAAAGAAAAAGGAAAAGAAAAGAGAGGGAAAAAAAAGCAACAAACCAAACAGCTTAGTGATTGCTTTTGAGCAATATAACTGAAGGCAGCGTGGAGCACTATTACTTCTCATTTTAAATAGTTTTGTACCATTTGATTTTTTTGAACCATGTGCACGTTTTAGTGTGTTAAAACTTTTCTAAGTTAGATGTCCAAAATTGACTTTTAGCAGAATTATTGAAAGCCAGCGATTTAGGATGTAGATTAATACAGGTACAACATGGCTGTTTGAACTTGAGAAAACTCAGTTTAAATCGTGGCTCTGTTGAATGCTAGAACTTATTGGCTTTTGATAAGTCACTAAAAGCCTGTTTCTTCCTCTGAAAATATCAGTAATAATACCTAACACATAAGTTTATTTGGATCTTTGAAATTGAGAATCTTGAAGGCACTCAGCACTGATATAGAAGGTGCTTAATATAAATTGTTACATTTAATAGTTGTTATAAAAATTATAAACTGATAATTATTGTCAAGTATATGCTATAGCAAATTTATTCTTGAATCTTCCCTTATGTACAAGTATAGGCTTGTAATATTTAAGTGGAAATTCCTTAAATGCTAATGCTCACAAAAGTTCTTCCAGCAGTTTTTAGAGGTTTCAGATCGTTTATTTTTATTACCTGCTTCAGAGGTGACATGATGTAACGGAAGAACCCAGAATTAGTTTCCCTGCCTCCACCATGGGCAAGTCATCTAATCCAATTTAATTCACTCCATTTGTGAAATGTCATTGCTGGAGCTTTACCTGTCTGAAGGTTCTAGGCAATCAGATGGTCACTGGAGATGCTGGTCATCTCTAGGGGCCATAGCTGTAGAAAAACAGTATAATGTGGTCCATTGAATGTGGCACAATTATAGGGTCCCACACATCAATCAGGTGGTTCCCTTTAATGTTTGGCCTTAGGACTGATGGAATTTTTTTGACCTCTGAAATGGGGTTTGGTTTGCTTAAAAAAAATTAATCATGTGCTTTCTGAGGTATAAAAAGCTTGCTTACTTCTGACATCTGAGTTTACTTATCAAAAATATCAGGATATCTCTTAGTAAATTCAATTCCACACTAAATAATACCCTCATATGTCATACAGCTGAGTTTAGTATATATAATTGCACTGTTAAATTAATGGGTATGTGTAAAAATATGCTTCCTTTTAAATGTCATTCAGTCCTTTTATGAAAAAGACCATCATTTAATCATCCTTTATAGCTTTTTATTTTCAAGTCATTTAAGAGTAAATTCAATAGGATTCTGTTCAGAAATTTACTTGCAAAGAAGTTATTTTTCAAGATATTATGACAAAAATCTTAGGAAAATAAAGAGAATGTGGGAGACAGGATAAGGAATTTGAATTTTAATTACAATTCTACAAAGAAAACTCTGAAGAAGTGTGCTCTCTTGTAAAGACTGATACAGAGATGACAAAAAGGACTCCTGCTCACCAGCTAACCGGGCAACACCAGGATAAGACAGCTGGTAACAAAACATAAGTCTATTTTCATTTTTTAAAATAGCAAAATATGAAACAATCAGACATCACTAATTCAAATAAAAAGACAAGGTTAATACATAAAGGACATCTCCTCTTCTCTCCATCCCCAAACTTTCCATCTCTATTTTTGCCATTCATATTCACCAGACTGGTATAGAAAGAGGAAAATTAAAAGACCGCAAGCCATTTTGTTTGTCCTATTTGATCCCTTCACTGTATGAGTAAGGCTACTGCATTTTTGAATTGTCCTTTTTTGTTGGACTTAGGTTCCAAGAAACATTTTAAACAGGCTTCTCTGTTAGGAGTGTCCTGTTGATATTTTCTGTTCATCCTAAAGGCTACAAAGAACTGTGCTGTAATTCTAAGTCTCTGCAATTCTAAAGGGTTGCCCTCGATTATCTGACAGGGTTAAATAGCATGTTTTGGGTATGGTATATTATTTCAAACAATAAGTCAACGACACTTGAAGAAAAGAATATGCTAAATTAATTCTTTGTGTGGTTTATAACAGTTGTTGATTATCTACATGTTGTTGAAATACACAGACGAAGACAATTATAGGAGCAAACAGAGCTAATGAAATCAAGTAATGCAGACATTATCAATAATAGAAGCAGTTTATTTAGCATCATGTTATTGAGTCAGGTTGGGAAGACAATTTTAGATTTATACCTGGGTTGAATCCTGACTGTGCCCCTCCAAGGTTAAGCAATTTATCTCTACCCTGTCTCAGCCTCAGTTTTATCATCTGTAAAATGGGGATTCTGGTACTAAGACTGCTGTAAAGATTAATACAATTTTTAGAGTGTTTGGTATATAATCGAATTATGGGTCTCCATTTTGACCTTGAAAATCTCCTTGGTAAATATAGGTCCTCCTCTAGTACATTTGAGGGACTCCCTGGCTGCCCTCATACCGAATATCCTTCAGGCTTTCTTTCCTAATCCAACTTTTTCTTTCACCCAGTCTTTTCTGGTTTGTACAGGACTAACAGATGCAGACAGTATTGGATTGTGAGCTGGTAGTAGCTGAATAGGATGCCTCACTAGATTGGTCTCTGCCTTAAGTCTTCTTTTCTTGGAAGGGTCAGGCCCTTCTTTACAGCTATGGTGGAGGAAGAAAAATATAGTACATGATAGAGCTGAAGATTAAAGATGGTGGACTGCTGAACCTACTAACCCTAGTCAGAGGAGCACCAAGGAGCCAGGAAAGAGAAAATGGAAATGCCTGGCTTGAGTTTTTCAGTTGCAGAGAAAGAAAGCCATCTAGCAGGCTGTACCCAGTGGCAGCTTCTTATCCAGGAGTCCCCAGACCCTGTGCTGGATGGCAAGTGGAGCACCAAAAGCTACCACACCTGGCCTTCCCATCGCTCATCCATCACTCTCCATTCCTGTTATAACACCTAAGTTTATTGTAGACTTTCGGAAATTCAACTTTTAAGCATCTTTTAGGAATACATCATGTGCATAAGTAGGGAGCTTATGTACATTAAAATATGGGCAGTATTGTATTTAACAATATTCTTTAATCCACTGAACTCATAGAAGGACAATAACACATGTTAACATTAATTTTATTCCTTTACAACCATGGTCACTTATAGTATCACACAAAAAGCACATGCAAATTAATAGTAGAAGAGCTAATAATCCAAAATTCTAACCTCCAAGATCATTTGCTACTATACATTTCTATGTCAATTATTGCATTTCAAAGAAAAGTAGGAGTTTAAAACGAAATCTTTCTCTCCGTGTTCTGGCTCAATCCTAACATCATCGTTAAGGTGATACTTGAAGAAGCCTAAGACTTAATTTTTTAACAGTGTTCTCTTACTCTGCACAAGTAACTCAGTTTAGAAATTGCTTTAAATCTAACCATGTATAAGACAATAGGGACAATCGTTCTACTAAAAATACTGCTAATACATGTCAATGGGCACAAGGCAAAGTAAGCAGGATAAGTAAATAATATAAGAAATTGTATATAAATTAAAAGGTCTAAATTAGTTTTATCATCTGCATCTTCTGTTAGATGTTTAATTATATTTGTTATCGGGTGTATTATCTAATGCCTAGGGTCAAAAACAAAGCAGACATTTTTTGATAGGAGAAAGAAATTACACATTTAGAATCCTTTTGATTAAAATTTATTCGTCTGCAAAATATCCGCCAATTAGAAAACATGGCTTCAAGTCATTATTTTTCTAAAGTCGCGTTTCCTTGCCTGGCCAGTAGTTGGGTTGTAGCAAATGATCACTTGTAGTACAATTTTCCTTCAGGAATCTTGCAGACACCATCGTTCTGTCTCTCTTGGTTATGAAGCTTCTATGTTTTGAAACATAATTTTTCTTTAAAATGAAAAGTACTGCAATGCTTAGGAAAATGGACACTGTGCCCAATATCACAGTCAGTCCCAGATATATGTGTCTGGAAGAAGAGAGAATCTGAGTCATCATTATTACAACTACCCAACTTGAAATACAATGTACAAGGAAGGTAATAACATCATTCTGATGGTTTTCTTTAAGAATGAAGATTTGGTGGCTATAAAAGACCTTTCTGTGACTATTGGTAGACTATTGAAGGCACTTTATTAATACAAAGTAATTTCTTATTGCACCATCATTTTCAGTTACTAATTATATAACTGGTTCCGTTCTTTCTGTACATCATTCCCTTGAACCAGGTAACCATAACCCTGATTTCCTAGAACAGTCCCAGTTTATGCCAGTATCATCCCAGTGTAATTTTAATAGTGCCCCCTTTCACTCTCAAAAGTGTCCAGGTTTGAGTGATAAATTATGTGGTTACTCTATCCTCAGACCTTTCCCAAATTCACTTTTATGGAAAAACTGCGTAAAGCAATGCTAAGGGGTATGGGAGCTCTCAGTAAAGCAGAATGATTAATTTAAAAATACACCAGAGGCTTAAATCAACTTCTTCCATGAGAAGCCCATAGTTCTGCACTCTGTCAGAAGATGCTAAGGTGTGGTAGGACAGGTTGAATGTTTCATTTTGGTCACATTGAAAATGCACTCTCAGTCTCTGCTTGAGTTACATTGTCTCTACATTGAAATGAATACAGCTTTAGGAAAAATGTGAATAAAGCCTAAATTATACTCACAGATCAGGTCCCTTTCAAAGACCAAAATAAATTTCACACACAACATCAAAGCCTATTAAACCAAACACATTTATTTGAGATGGTCTGCCCAATTCACATCCAACTTAGATGGTTCGGCACCACGTTTATTTCTCTAGAAAATGTTCAGCTTGTAAGTCTTAAAAAAAAAAAATCCTTCTTCCTTTTAAGCAGTTGAAGCATTGCTTTAAGCAATAAGGGACTAAATGTTTGATGAATGGAGCTGAATGACACCCTAGTGAAAAAGCCATGCCCCTCACCCCGGTACACACTCACCCACACAGAGAAAACCTTTTACTTTTATGCATTTCAAGTACTGGAATAATTGAACATCAGTTTGGCAATAACAGCCGGACAGATTTAGAGCCAAATCCAACTCTTGCCCAGGGGGATTATATCTGACGTAAATGGTACAGTTTGGCTCAGTTTGAAAAAGAATGGAATTAAACTCAAAATGTGACCTAAATTTAAATGCTTCTGAATTTTAGGGAACTACTTATCCATTTGTGTGCATAAACTTTCAAAATTCTACTCTATTCTGGATGCTTCGTCATGTTTTTAAAATGATTACTCACTTAAAATAAGAGTCAAGGTTAGAAATGGGGGAAAATATCAAACATTTAGCCAAATAATCACTTTATTCTATGATACAGATCACATTTTTTGATTAGACTATCTCTACCTTACAAGCAGTGAAACTACATGAAAAATTGTGTCAGTGGCATTGCATAAACCTGGGATATTGTAGCAGTGAGATGTGGGAATGCATTTGATTCGTTCGGTACCTGAAAGCATTCGAATCATACAATCGGCAGGATCCTCTACTTCCACATCTTTTAAATCCCCATTTGAGGCATGAAGTGTCAATCAAAACTCCAAAATATACCGGAGCTGGGATTCCTGCTGTGAGAAAAACAAATAATTGCTATTAAAAACATATGCACATCTTTTTGGTTATGAACGATTATCCAAAACACTTAGTCTAATCATTTCTGTTTTGGAGATGAAAGGCTGAAATGTCCAAACCCTCTCTCTCTAGCCCAGTCATTTTTCGTATGTGCCAGACTCATGCAGTAACTGCCATTTGTTTGTTTACCTCAAGAAGCATATCTCCAGGCACTCAACTCACCATGAATTAACATTGTCCTCTCCAGACCTGTCCCTTTATCAGTGGCCACCCCATTGCTAAAGTTACAAGCTTGGGGGTCATCTTTGATCCCTCTCTCTCTCCTCTCTTTGGTCATCATGACATTTAATCTATCCCCAAATCATGCCAATTCCAGTTCCCAGGTGTAGCTTAAAGATACTCTCCTCTCTTCATGCCCACTGTCACTACTTCTACCCTAATTTAAAGCAGAAGCCAATTCATGACTCTGGCTTCCTTCCTTAATCTCTCCAATCCTTTCATCATACAGATGTAGAATCATTCGATTAATTAGATGATCTTCCCAGACATCTGCTCCAACTTAAGAGTAGCTAATTGGATATTGGGCCCCATCTCCATTCCTGGCTTCATTTGGGGCAACATTCATTGTCTTACATTTCAGACTCCAATATTACTAGATTCTTTCAGTGCTTCAAATGTTCTCCCCTCTTGCTTGAATGTCTTATATAGTTTTCTTTATCCCAAACACTTCTTTCCTTTCTCTTCTTACAACACAGTCACTTTGTGAATCTCAGTTTGAATGTTTTCCTTCAGGAAAGTCTACTTTGATGGCTTAAACTACATTAATTCCTTTTATTCTATATCTGGTAGCATTTGTATTTCCTTCAAAACTTTATACTCCTGTAATGGCTTGTTTAATTGCCTTTCCTGCTAGACTGTAAGCTGTATAGGGGAAAGAAATGTGTTTTTCTTATTCATGCTATAAACCCTAGTAGATTCTCAATAAAAGTTTGTTGAGAATTTAATCCGTCTCTAGGGAGAAAAGGTATCTCTCATATATAAATTTTAACAAAAGTATTTTAAGTTGATTTCAGTCTGCTCAAATCTCAGTTTATATTTTTTATGTTTTAAATTGCTGATTCATTAACATCTGTTATTTAGTCTGCATAGGTTTGGGCTTTTGTTTTTTAATTAGTAGCCAATATTTAAAAGCCAGGAGATTTCATGTAAAACAACAGATGTCCAAATTCTTTTAAGAGCCGCACTATCTGGAAAACCATGGTAATATTGGCTGGAGTTGAGTAGCAGCTGCTCCATCCCCTGTTCCTCTCTTCTACACACACTTAGAGTCCACTTTCCCAGCCTGTACAGCTTTCTTTCTGCCTTCTTCAATCATTTCCGTCAACTGCCTAGACTTTTTTTTGCATTTGAATTTTAGCCATATACGTTTTTTTTCTTTTGTTATAAAATTGCTTTGTATGCTTATATAGAATAAAGTACTCTCATTAAATTATTTTTAAAGTCGTCTAAGAATATTCATGATACATCTAAATTTCAGAGATTATCCATTTGTTCTTTGATAACAAATGGGAAATATTTCAAAAGATTTTCTATTCAAAAGTGTGCCTAAATTTTACAATTACCCATATAATAATTGATTTAATCCAGAATCATTAATGGTTGCTTAAATCTTGGGTAAAAGATTTTTGGGAAATGGAATATTCACATAATCTCAAAATGTCATATTACAGGTTACTTATCAATTGCAAAAGGGTTTTTACAAAAGAAAAAAACTGGTGGATACTACTTTAACCAAGACATCAAACTTAAAATTTCCAATGATGGTATAAACCATGTGCTTTCCAATGTGATTTACTAGTCAGCACACAACATCACTTGTGTAGTATTCTCCCCAAAAATATTTTACCTGGACATACTCAAAAGTAAACAAACAGACAAATCCAAATGCTGGGATATTCTACGAAACAACTGGCTTTGCCTCTTGAAAAATGTAAATGTCACTGAAGACCAAAGAAAACAACAACAACAGCAACAAAACACCACAAACACAAAAGATGAGGAATTGTTGGACACAAAAAAGATAATTAAACTTACAATCCTGATTGGACCAAAAGGAAAAAATGCTATGGAAGACATCATTATTATAAAAGAAATTTGATGTGGGATGTATATTAGATAGAGTATCATACTAATGATAAATTTCTTGAGTGTGAGAATAGTATTGTGGTTATATAGGACAACGTACTTGCTTTTGCAGGAGAATACAAGCTGAGGGCCTTAGGAGTGAAGTATCAGGAGGTCCACTATTCATTTTCAAAATGTGTGTGTGTTGAGAGAAAGAGAGGTCATATAATAGGAGCATTTGCTATAATTTTTTAAAACTTTTCTGTGGGTTTGAAAATTTTCACAATAAATGGAAGAGAAAGGTGAGAGAGAAGTGGAACCTACAGATCAAAAGAGATTGGGTAATAGATACATAGGAGTTCATTATAATATTCTTACTACCTTAGTATATGTTTGGATTTTTTTAATAAAAAAAGTTAAAAAAAGCAGCAGCTGATCCTAACTTGCAAAAAATCCCGTGGACTAAAAGAACAACAAACATATCTGGCAATCAATTTGGATTATTTGATGCCTCAAATAAGTTTTCTATGTATATGGTCCAACCAAATACATGATTTCCACTTAAAAAATCCAAGTGATAACTAACTTTACATTGCCCCTAATGGTGTCAAGACAAGCCAGAAAATCCAAATGTATACAATTTTCTGTGTACGGTCTAACATTTTTATAATGAAAGATTTTCAAACATTCACAAAAGCAGAGAGAATGATATGATGAACCCTCATATACCATCACTAGCTTTAACAATTTTTAATGTTTTGCCATTCCTGTTTCCTCTCTCCCTCAACTCTGGACTCTTTTTTTGGTATTGTAAAGGCAATCTCAAACATCATTTCACTTCAATTCTATGTATTTCAGCATGCACTTCTAACCGATGACATTTTAAAAAACATATGCTATTCTCACACCTAACACAGTTTACAATAATTTCTTAATCTTACCTAAAATCTAGTACATATTCAAGATTTTCAGACTGTCTCTGAGGCATTGTGTTACAGTTGGTTTGTTCTTATCAGGATCCAAACCAAATAAACACATTGCATTTGGTTGATGACTCTTTATGTCAATAGCTTCCTCTCACTTTTTCCCATATTAATGATTTTTGAGAAAAAGACATTTGTCTTCTAGAACGTGCCACAGTGTGGATTTGTTTGTTTGCTTCTTTATAATATTATTTAACTTGTTCCCCTATCCATTTTTCGTATAACCTGGTAGCTAGATCTTGTTAGACTCAGGTTCAATTTATTTCAGACAGGAGTAAGCAAAGGTAGTTCTGGGTCCTTCTGATTGTGTCCCTGTTAGGGGGCACATGCTGTCTGGTGGCCCCTCTTAGTAATGCTAAGCTGGATCTGAGGTTCAGGCTACGCCAGTCTCATCCCTCCATCACTATTTCCTCATGAAATATCACCTAAAGCTTTTAGCAAATGTTGATGAGGCTGCAAGACAGGAATTTAAAAAAAAATTCTGTACCTCCTATACTAGTTATTTGGAATTTTTCTATAAAAGAGGATTTTCCTTCATTAACTATTTGTTTACTTAGAAATACGGTTAAATAGAAGAAAGGCAAGATAAATGATTGATTGTTTTCCCTTTATTTATCAATTTTCAGAATAATGAGTTGGTGTCCTGGTATTCTTCAAATTTTTGAAGTATCATTATGAACTCATATGTTTTTATATATTTGATGTATTTCAATACATGGTAGCCATCATTATTATTGTTATTGCTACTACTATTTTGATTCTGAAATTAGCTCACCTTGAGGTTAATCTTTTTAAATTGGTTCTGTGTCCTTTGATATATTCCTATTAGCTTTTGATAGCCTATTCACTTCCTAGTACAAAAAGATGTCCCGTAATCATTAGGCAAGCTCTATTCTAGCCCTTGAAGCGATCGTTTTTCCAAGGTGCCATGGTTCTTTTACTGGGAGATGACATTTAGATATCACAGACTGAGTGCTATGGGGCTCATTTCTGCTGGGTTTCATAGTTTCTGGATTTTTCAGGAGACAGAGCTATGAAATATACATTATTTTAAAATAAAAATATGTGAGTTTATATTGATATTTTAAATTCAAATTTAAGAATGAGTTTTACTTAAATTCTTTTATTTTATACTCGCATCACTTTCCTGTCAAGATCTATGTACATTAAATTTAATTTCAATTTTTTAAAGCTCTGAGTTTGTTTTCCTTCCTGGGTAGTTCTTTTTTGTCAAATTACAGAGGATCATTTCCAATTCTTTCATTTTCTTCTCTAGAATATAAACTCTAAGGACAAAACCTTAACTGTCTCATTCATTGTTTTCTATGGGTTTTAACCAATGCATATTAAAAAAATGTGGTAGTCAGAAAAAAAATTCCAATTACATTTTTAAAATCCCTACTCAAATCCATAGACTTGAATTGTTGAATGATCTTATCATTCTACCTAATGATATATCCTAGGAATGGACACTGAGAATAGCTCAACAGAATTCCTTCCATTTTAATAATTGAAAAAATATATTATTTAGGCTTCACCCTTTCTTACTGACTAATTTTTGGTTTCCTCTGAGAGCGCTCCCCTAAGAGCAATGGATTTTGTGAGAACGTATGAGTAATGGAAGAGATAAAATTGTTAAAAAAATTTTGATTACTCTCATAAAATCTCTATTATATCTAGGACATAGCACAGGCACTTAATAAATATTTCTGGAACAAAGGAAGGGAAGAGTCAAGGAAAGGAAGACGGGAACAAAGAAATGAAGAAAGGAAGAAAATAAAAAGATTATAGACTTAACTACCTACATCATTTAGCTATGCATGGTAATTCTCTAAAAATATTTAGAAAAGTCTTCAAAATACACTTATGATGGCTACCATAAATTAAAGCATAGATTATACTTACCAAGAACTCTTATGGCTAAGGTGTAGATACCCAGGGCAAAAGATTTAAGTTGTGGCTTAATGCACCTAAAATCAACAAAAGAACCATTACAAAAATATATAAGTAATTAAAGCAAATAGAAATTTGAATGATAATCTGCTTAACACACATAAATCATGTTAGAATTCAAGTATCATTTATGGTGAACCCACTAGTGTACTAGAACAGGGAAGGCAAAACATACAAAAGCTACGTTCCACTGCATGCAGTGCTTCAGGGAGTTGATAGTTAATATTTCTAGAAGGTAAATCACTTGTATATGACATATTCAAATGGTGCTGGATAAAGTCAAATCATAAGTTTAATCACCAAAATAGTAAAGACATAAAAAATCCATAAATTCCAAGAAATTGTAAGAATTTGAAGCAACAATAAAGGATTAACAGCCTATAACTAGTTTTTGTGGCTTTGGTCTAAAAGCACAGGACCCAGTTGATCAGGGTTGATATAATCACAGCATGATAAAAGTTACTGCTAAATAGTGGGGACCTGAATTTCTCAGAAAAGTGTAAAACACCTAAAATAACAAGAGCATCATGAATATGACTGTATAGCTTTAACTGATTAATCTGTGGATTTTAATAGTAATAATCATGATGACATATAATAACTGTTGAGTGTTAGCCATGATATTACGTACTTCCTATGTATTATATCATTTAGTCTTTGCTTTAAAAGAGGCAAAAATCACAATGTTTCTCCTTCAACCCAAGGGAGTCCTTCTGATATCAAAATTGACCATGGTTAATTTGAGGGAATGGTAGTAAGGAAAGTGCTTTCTATAGTAAGCAACCTGATTTTTCATTTGTCCCAGGTTACTACTTGGCACAGTATAAGATGTTGAATAGTCACACTTCTCTGGAAACTCCAGGACAATGCTTTCACATTTTCTCAAACTCTTGCTCCTACTTCTAAACATAAATGTCTCATATTCTCCTTAAACCATTTTAAGAACAGCAGATTTGTGGATAGTAAATTCATTTTTATCTTTCCTAATCAAGGTCCATAATAAAAACTGTGGGAAATTAAAAATGTACACAATACTGTTGATTAGTCCCATTCTAGAAATAACTAATATTCATCCTTGAACATATGAATTAATTTGAAAACAACTCAATTCATCTCATAAAAGATTGATTTCTAGTAAAATTTTGACTTTTTTTTTTTTTTTTTTTTTTGAGACAGAGTCTTGCTCTGTTGCCCGGGCTAGAGTGAGTGCCGTGGCGTCAGCCTAGCTCACAGCAACCTCAAACTCCTGGGCTTAAGCAATCCTCCTGCCTCAGCCTCCCAAGTAGCTGGGACTACAGGCATGCGCCACCATGCCCGGCTAATTTTTTCTATATATATTTTTAGTTGGCCAGATAATTTCTTTCTATTTTCAGTAGAGACGGGGGTATCGCTCTTGCTCAGGCTGGTCTCGAACTCCTGACCTCGAGCGATCCACCCGCCTCAGCCTCCCAGAGTGCTAGGATTACAGGCGTGAGCCACCTCTCCCGGCTGTAAATTTTGACTTTTCATGTTTAATAATGTCATCAAAAATTATATTCTTTTAGGGTTTTTTAATCAATTGTACAATAGAGATATTGATATTGCAGAGCTAATTCAATTGGGAAGAAAATATTATCATGGAGAATTCTGGTTATAAAACTATTTTAAAATTTGAATTCAATGTAACTTTTATAGAGATGTTTGATAGAATAATCAATAAAAAATGGTCAAGCACAAATGATATTACAATAGGAGAAAAGTCAATAGGGAATTTGAATGCAGATAAAACAAGAAATAGGTAACGCTTGTGACTGCTAAAGATCTTTTCATATAATTTTTAATTAGATGATGTTGGTAGTCTAATCACTACATTTTAGATCTCATTAGTTACATTTGAAAGAGTGACTGATACCTAAAATTGTTATATTTATAAATGAAAATATTTACAATATACTGGAAATCAATGCTTAGTCACTATTTAAACTTATGATAAAAATTTTTACATACCAATTTGTAAATATGCGAGGGCGTATATAGTTTTTAAAATTAAGGGTTTTATAAGCAAAGGTGTTTGAATTCATTTACATGATATTTATGGATTAGGATCCTCAATTGATCCAAAACCCATGAAATCCCCCACAATTAATTCCAGTCATGGCAAGAATATACAGAAAAAGCAATAATCTATATATCAAAATAATAAATTCAAAATATTGTGGCATTAAATGAGCCATTAAAGTTTCTTATAAATGGTATCCCCCATAATTTGGTGAAACTATTATATATTTAATTTAAAACATCTTATCTATACTAGTTAACATTATCCTAGCATTAGAAGTAGCATACTATATTCATTGCATGACTATAGTGAGTCTAACATTGCTCTCTAGATTAATGGCTTGCAAACATTTTTAACCATGAAAACTTTTGTTCAGCCACATTTCTGTATAAAAACTTAACTACAATACAGATAAAAGTAGAACAGGGTGTGGGACAAGTTCCCTGGAAAAGCTACGAGGAATCACCATGATTCCACAGATAATAATTTGAAATCACTGTTCTAGATGACTATATCTTATATTAAAATTGGGATGGGGAGAATCATTATTCACCTCAGAAGTAATATGTATCCAGGTATGCCACCTAGGGATAACGTATAGGACGTGATGACTGAAATTACCAGGAAATAGAGAAACATTTTGGGACACTCATTATCTTTTTGACATCTGCCCACTATGCCTGAGGAATTTCCTGATTTAGAGGCTGCAATTCCCACACAGGTGCAGTTAAAAAATATCTGTAAGACAATAGAGAAAAGTCTGATTATTGTGGTAACATTTAAATAAAATTAAAGATAAATATCCATTTAAAATTTTTTGTAGTACAGTAGGCATACATTATATAAACAATGGGGAAATATTCTTTTTTGTATTATAGTGTATTGAGCAAAGCAAAATCTATAGACATACAACATTTCATCATCCAAACAGCAGATGACTGGTCTGCAAACTACTAATCCTACAGAACGATCTCCCAGCAAACCCTACCAAATCCAACCATACTTTTCCTCCTTCACTACCACTTCCAAGTTTAAGTCACCATTATTTACTGCCTTGATTATTATAGTGGTCTCCTCATGCTCAATTTGTTTCCACTCTTACCCAGCTATAGTCTATAGCTCCACCCAGTAACCAATGTGAACCCTTAAAAGTGGCTGTCAGATTGCATCACCACCCTCAACCTTCCAATGGCTTCTCATTATACTTGTATGAAATCCCAAATCCTTAGAGTGGGTTACACATTCTCCATCATGTAGCTCCTGAATCCCATTCTGATCTACTACTCAATGGTCTTCCCTCTCTCCCTCTGTATCCGCCACACACATGGCCCTTGCAAATTTGCCTTTCCATTTTGCCTTTGCCAAACTTCCCCTCAAACCTGGCAAGTTTTTACCCATGCTTCATGGCCCTGATGTTTTCTCTGCTTGGCAGCTCTTCTCCTAAATAACTGCATGCCTGGCATCCTCACTTCAGGTCTCTGTTCACAGATCTCATTAGAAAGAACTTCCATGACTACCCATTCAAAAAAATGCCCCCATCTGTCCATCCTCTTATCCTAACTTACTATTTTTTTCACAGTGCTCCTTACAGTCTATCAGGATATCATATATGTATTTATGTTTAAAATATATTTCCTCATGAGAATGTAACCTCCATGAAGGTAGAAACTATATATTTTGTCATCATTTTAAGCATTCAATAAAATTTTGCTAAATCAATGGGCATCTGACAACATTTTATAGTGGCTACTAGGTAAAAATAATCCTGACGCATAGAACTCAACTAAATTTTGCTAGAGAGGCAACTTTTATAACCCCTCAATAGTTTATTTCTGTAAAGTTCATTTATGAATGTGTATATAAAATGAGTTGCCATTTTCATCAGAGTCTGTGATTTTTTAGATAAAGAACAAAAGTAAGCTGGCATTTCCTCTATTAGAGAGAGTAGCAATGTAGATTTTTTAAAATGTCAGATTGAAAGCTATTGAGTCTTGATTCTTGACAATTCCTAGATATACAAGTTAGGCAAGTCTTGTATCTCAGTGCCTCAGTTCTCACATGAGGAAAATAAATAAAATACTATGTAATTATTTGAGGACCATGAGATTTAAATATAATTTTGTTTTTAGAGCATGTATCTTTAGTCCCTGGCATGTAATGTCTTCAAAAATGGTAGTTCTGGTTAAGAAAAACCTTCATGCAGTTGTGGGTGAAAAGACAAGAAAAAAAAAAAAAGGGAAGAAAGAACCGTAAGGAAAGGAAAGAAAGAAAGAAAAGAGAAGGATGGTGAAGCTCAGATTTCAGATGGTTGGCAGTCATCTTCGCTGTTACTAGAGATCCATCCTTTCTGCTCTGAATCAAATGTCAAAATAATAGCATAATAAATAGAAAATCAACAAACATTACTGTGTATCTGCAGACGTGTTTGCCTAAGCATTCATAGCTAGTTGATACGTATATGTAAATATGTGTGGTCTGATTTTCAGCCCTTTAAGACTGTCAAATAAAGGCAGATTGTAACAATTACAAATAGGAAGCAGCCTGACAGGGTGAGTATAAGGAAGAGTCTATGTTTGGGACAGGAATGTAAATGTATGCTTGGAAGGGCGAGTCTGTTCATGATAAAAGTACGTTATATCTTCACAATTGGTTTCTGTTATGGCCTGGATGTTTGTCCCAAATTCATATGTTGAAATCCTAATCCCTAATGGGATGGTATTTGGAGGTAGAGCATTTGGGAAATAATTAGGTTATGAGGGTGTAGCCCTTATGAATGGGATTAGTGCCCTTATAAGAAGAGACAGGAGAGCTTGCCCTTCCTCATGGCCTCCTGCCATGTGAGGATAGGAGAAGATGGCCATCAGCAAACCAAAAAGATGGCCTTCACCAGGCACCAGATCTGCTGGCACCTGGTGTTAGACTTACCAGCCTCCAGAACTGTGAGAAGTAAGTGTTTGTTGTTTAAGCTACCCAGTCTCAGCCTGGACTGACTAAGACAGCTTTCTACTTAAATTTCCAACCTCATCTCCCTCTTCTACTCTACAGAAACCTTCCATTCCAGCTCACCTGGTCTTTTCATCATCACACAAATTGGCTTGATTTCCCAAGCAGAGTTATCCATTATAGCTCTGGGACATCCTCGTAATCAGATCCCTGATCCCTGGATCCAGACCTCTGGAGCTAGAACTCCTGATATGAGCCTCCATTTGTCCTGCCCTAAAACCTCCAAGGACCATTGGTCTTGAGGTCAGGAGACATGGATCTCACAGCAGATCTTATTATATGATCTTATGCCTGGGACTTTCTCATTCAGGGCTAACTACTCTTTATAAGCAAAACTAGAGAATTACGCTACATAATTACAAAAGTTCCTCCACTTTGTTTCTTGATTTTAATTCTTACTCTAATTCTTTGAACAACTCTAGCTCCACTAGGAATGGTTATAAATTTCCTGTGTCCACACGAAAGGACAAGGCAAGGTAAGACCCAGGGCTCCTAACAGTGGTGGTCTGCTGCCAAGCCCCCACAGTGCCGTGTTGTCATATTGTAACAGGCCCATGGGCATATACTTTAGAGGAGGAGATTTCTTACAATATTTGTCCCACTTCTGTTGGAGGTTTGACAACCAGCAAGACAAGCTGATGCATATGTGATTCCATTTTCACCACACATGGGTTCCCATTTTGTCTCTGAACATTTGCATCTTGAGTTGCAATCTGAAAAGAGAGCTCGTTCATGAGAAGAGACAGGTTTGGTTCTGAAAAGAAATACAATAGTATAAAATATTACCTCTTGGCAGGTAGCAACCTAGTATTTTCAAAAATCAATGTTCTTGAGTGATATAAATGATACTGCCAACAAAATTTGCCTTTTGGAAATACGATTGTCATCAGAAATGTCAGCTTGTGATAAAAAAAATGTGAGTCCGCTATTAAATAGCTTTCTCTTGAAAGGTATCTTCAGAGGTTTCAAAATTCACACAATGTTCAGTTCTTAGCTCACGGCTTTTACTAAAATCTACTACCTCTAGGATCTTCTAATATATTTCTGTGCAAAGGTGTATAAAAATGGCTAACAAGGTAGAAAAGTAAACTTTTAGAGCAATTTATGACATTACTTGAATGCATCATAGGTGGGGTGTTTGTACGTGTGTGTGTGTGAATGTCTTTCAGAATTGTCTGAGCATCAGTAGAATGGACACTGTTAATGGTCAAAGAAAAAACAGCCAAGCAGTTAACATTTAATACACATTCAATGTGTGTAGGAGCTACATACTCTTCTTGTGTTATCTGACCAATAAATGCATTCCCAGTTCAACTAACCTTCCTCCCGTATATCCCCCCACTGTATGGTGCTCTTCCATATCGTATATCATCCTTTCTTACTTAATTCCACATGCTGTTTCAATGACTTACTCATTTATTCATAAAATTTTACTGGAAACCTACTAAGTGCTAGCTTTTGGAGGATAGGAGATAGTTACAAATATGAATGAGACAATATTTGCACTCAGGAGTTGGCTTTTTTTAAAATTTTTTTCGAGATAGAGTCTCACTCTGTTGCCTGGGCTAGAATGCTGTGGCGCCAGCCTAGCTCACAGCAACCTCAAACTCCTGGCTCAAGCAATCCTCCTGCCTCAGCCTCCCGAGTAGCTGGGACTACAGGTATGTGCCACCATGCCCGGCTATTTTTTTCTATTTTTAATTGTCCAGCTAATTTCTTTCTATTTTTAGTAGAGACGGGGTCTCGCTCTTGCTCAGGCTGGTCTCCAACTCCTGAGCTCAAGCAATCTCCCACCTTGGCCTCCCAGAGTGCTAGGATTATAGGCATGAGCCATTGTGCCGGCCCTTTTTTTTAAGTTATTTTACATAATTTTGGTTGTTTTCTGTCTTTGGTCTCCCTTTTTCTTTATTCTCTGCCATTCTCCTTTACATTCCCCCTTCATCTCTCCCAGAATTTACTCTCCTTCACTTTTTTCTCTTGCTTGGATTGCCTAATCCTTCTGCTCTTGTCCTTTGCACTATGCATATCCATCTGCTCTTCTCAAAGGGAACTTACACAATGGTATGTTTGTTTCTATCTGCACCATATATACTATTCATTGGCCCTTTGTAATCCATTTTTCTACTCCCATTTTGAATTTATTTATTTATTTGCTTGTTCCTCCTGCCCTTCCCCCATTGTTTTTTACAAAGATATTTGAGGACCTTAAACAGACAAAAAGTACACTGGAATATACACTCAGTGAGGGAAGAAACTATTTGTTTTATTCACTCCCATATCTCCAGCACCCAGAACAATTCCTGGCACATAATAAGCTAAGAAACAATATTTCTGGTAAGTCCATCAATCAAAGAAAAATAGTATTTTATTTTGGAGAAAGAAATCAGTCATTTTGGCCCCTGCCTCTGAGAAGCATTTTCTATGATGGCAACCGTAATTTCTTACTTGATGTAATATTCCATCTAGTAGCACTGCTGTTTATAGGTTTGGTCACCTTGGAAGTAAAAACAGAAGACCTCTGAGATGTCTCCAAACAGTGTGGAAGGGTATTGAACTAGGCCTTCTGAGAAATCCTACAGGAATGTTTAGTCCTATTCCATAAAATACTAATTATTAACTGAGACTGTTTCATAGTGTCTGAAAGTATAAAAATGTGCCTTTGACAGTCTAGAATCAGGCCACTGAGAATACTGTAAGGCTGAGAGCATAGAAGGTTGGAGCTGAAAGGAACCTTAGCATGATCTAGGATTTTGGTAGAGCAGGAAAGTCAAGTCCAAAGTAGGCAGATAACTTCCTCAAATTCACACTGTTTGTTAGCAACAAACCTGGAAGTAGAAACCTTCCAGGCCTCTTGCTTCTAAATTCTTATCTCACAACAGTTATTATTGTGGAAGAAAGATTTCTTCCATTACCATATCTAAAGCTTGTCTACAGTGTACCTGTTGAATGTCCAGATACAAAGCAGCCTTTTGGAACAAAGCAACATGGGATAATCCATGAGGAACATTTTATATTTCATAAAGCCAATTATTTTATATTACTGAAACTAAGCCTAATTTATCTTGGAGGACAAAAATTAATTGCATACATATTTTCTGAAGAGTTTATTGACAGCAGAGCTGTGATTTTAAATTTTAATTATAAGACTTTTAACAAATATGCCAGAATATTGATATCCAAATGAGATTTTCTTTCAAATAGGCTGAGAGGTGAGAGATTTTCCCAGTGATATTACCATTTCTTTTGGCTGCTACCAATGGTAAAGCTATTCTTAAAGGCTAAATTTTTGTCATTACTAAGGATATCCTAAAAAATATGGAAAGCAATTTCAAAAGAGGAGTTTTAGAATGATTTAAACAATGACAACATTACTACAATGCAGTGATAGTCTTTCAAGGTGACTGCTGTGAAGAGACTAGTACTCACTTAATGAATATATTATGTTTTATTTGTTTAAAAATATTTCCTCTTTGCTTATATAGGTTTAGTTTTCATGTGAACCTCAAAATTTGCTGTCTTTTGTTTATGCATTTGCTTTTGACTTAGAAACAGTATAATGTTGTAGAAAGAGCGTTATACTTTGAGCTGTGCCTATGTTCAATTCCCAGATCTACCTTTTATAGACATTTAAATTTGGGGAAGCTAACTGACTTTTCTAAACGCAGTTTCCTTTAAACAAAGATAACAAAACTTGGGCTATAAAGGTGTTTTGAGGATACAAGTGAGATAATGAAAGTTAAGTGTTTTGTAAATTATAAAATATAAAGTATTCTACCACTGTCCCCTACCATGGGGATCACTGGGACAGTTAAAAATGGCACAGGGCTTCTGCTCTCCCCAGAATCTCCTTGCAATTCGTGTTGACAACTAACATTCTTAATCTACATCACTCACTGTCACCAAGGCAACACTACCTTCAGCTTAGTCTAACAACATGCCTCGATAACTCCCTGAAGCCATAATTTATGAACTTTGCATTCACCAATTTTCCTGAACATTTTAGTTGGCAATAATTATAACTGGTGTTCATTTAGCAGCAGGAGAAACCAGGTCATTGAAGGTTATGAAGGTTAAAACACAGAGACAAGACAGACAGAGAAGCATGGAAGGAAGAGCAGGGAGGGAGATGAACAGCAAGCAGTAAGCAAGAGGCCGCTGAAAGGCCGGAAATAGAATATAGTGTCAGCGCTGTTTGCTTTGAGCCCCAGGCAGAGTTTCAGGCAGTCAGGTAGATATAATCAGGGAAGTATGCCTGGAACAAGGTGGGGGCTCAATAATTATTTTAAAACAAATAATGCACAGACAGGTGAAAGGATGAAAAAAGTCATGCTGGAAACTCATGTTTGGAGGTAAAATCATTGGAAGGATTCTTGAAGGCCAAGGGCAAAATAGTTCCTATAAGATCTAGCCTTGTGTTAAGAGATAAAGACTCTGGAAATAAGGCAATCTAATCATCCCCCTATACAGGATGGCATAGGTCTGAAGGCATCAATGAACATTCTGACCACCTGCGTGCCACCCAGCTAAAGACAGCTGTTTGTTGTAGGGCTCACTGGGTTGAAGGATGCCACTCTCTCCTGAGACTTCATGTGATTGGAGCCCAACAGAAACCATGGAGGATTGCATTAGAGACCACTCCAGTTACCCAGGTGTCCAAAGGGGGAAAAAAAGACAATTATTTCCACAAATGGCTCATTTGTTTTATGTCAGGCAAGTACTAATCACTTTCATGAACATTATCTTGCTTAACACATTAACTGCCATGTGAGTTGTATTTAACTCAATGCTAGTTTTGAGCCCGGGGCCTCATGAAGCATATGTAATTCACATGTCTCTTCACCTTGGGAGCTGCATGAACTATTTCAAGTTGTATATAACTCATGCACAGAAAACAATAAAAAATAACAAATTTTCCATTAAATTAGAAAGAATCATTTTGTTTTTGAAGTTTTTATTCTATTTTTGTAATAAAACACCATGGTCCTAAGGAAAAAAATTTTTTTCTAATGTGGCAATGTGTTACGTCTTATAAAACCTTAAGAGGCAGTTATTACTTCTATTTTAACAATAGGAAAATTGAAACGGGATTGGTTTAAATAACACATAAGGTCACTTCACTAAGAATAGGCAGAGGCAAGATTTAAGCTCTGTATTTCCACTATGAGGTTGTTTCTGCAAACTAATCAGGTTGATTCTCTAATGTAAAATGTGGATTTAGCAATCTTTATATTTCTCAAAGACATTCAATTTCAAAGGAGATAAATTTTGGTGACAATAACAGATTCTAAGCCATAAGTATTATCAGCTATTTCACAATAGAACAATAATTCCTCTCCCATTGTTATAATAATTAAAAATCAAATTATCTCATTATCTTATTAATTTTGAAACTCTATCAATAATTAATTTGATTAAACAAGCCAATCACCTCAAACCATTTAATGCGGGGACATACCCTTGGTAGGAGACAGTTAGTCCTGCCACATCAGAATTTTCACAGCCCAGTGCAAACAGGGAAAGGAATAGGAGGTAACCAAAGACAGACGATCCCAAGTAGAGTTTTGCTGCACCACACACACTGATTCTGAACTTTTTCATGACTATCCCCCCAGAGAATATTCCAAGGGCCACTGCAGGTATGTTGATGAGCCCTGAGGGACAAGAAAAATATATTATTTTGTGATCTCTAAAAGAAATCTGAGTGCACTCACACAAACTTTCTAAGGGATTAAACAGAACTATGCAGTAGGTCCTGACGTATTCTCAGACTATTTTGCCAGTTTAAATTATAGAAATATTCAGTCACTACCAACTGACATATATCAAGAACTTTTGATGAGTGTCTAGATATGGATTAATAATAGCACAACTGCACAGTCTCAGAGTTCTGCTTACCACAGTGTCTAGCACAAGGTATTAAATCAATAAATACAAAATGAATCAATAAATCTTTCTGCTCCAATCCCAGGATTAACAGGTGCAATTGGGTAGCAATTAGGTGTCTATTAGTGTTCTTTAGGATTGTGCATAAAAAAGTAATAGGCACATGGAATGTAGGAAATTAAAAAAAAAAGTCTTGTTTCTACTTTCTGGCCCAAACAAAATTTGCTTAGTTGACCTGGTCTCTTAGCCTTTGAATTTTGTTCCTTCCTAACAACAATCTATATTTATATATTATTTTTTTTATAATGGACCAGCTATTCAGCTAAGCATTAGATATATTATCTGTCACATTTACTTTTCATCACACCCTTAAGAATAGGCATATGACTATTCTCATTTCAGAGAGCAATTTGTTTATGGTCATGGTTAGTATGTGGTGAAACTAGATTTCAATGCAAAGAGTCTGAAGTCAAGTCCCATGCCTTTGATCTCTGTTACATTGCCTCTCCTTCAAGGGATTTGGGAGATACTATCCCAGATAAATAGATGTGCAACCTCACTAGTAACCAAATAAATGTGAGCTATAAACAACACTAGGAAGAGGTCCAACTTGTTGGGAGTTTGGACTCTGGAGACCCAACTGTTTGGGTTTGGATCTCAGTTCTACCAATTATTAATAGTAGCTGTGCAACTGCAGGTAATTGTCTGAATGCCTCTAAACCTGTCTCCTTGCCTATAATATGGAACTAATAACAGTACCGTTGAGGTGATTAAATGACATTATTCATGAAAAGTTCTTAGCATGTTATCTGGCACAAAAATATCATGCAATTAATTTCTACCTATTATATTTATAAAAATGAATATATTGGAGGTGAGGTGGAGAGTGGAACTTCTGTGTTGGAAAAGACTTGGGGAAAGAGGCTCTTTGGTGCCTTGTTGGTTGGATTGTACATGGGATAACTCTAGAGAAGAACAATCTGCACCCAACCATAAACAACCTCTCTGCTACTTAGAATTTGTTTCTCATACTGTCTACCTATCAGTCACTGGTGTTCACATTATCTTCAGGTTTTGAGATAATGCATTTCTGCCAAATAATAAAAGGCTGAAACTTGTATAAACTCTACCCAACAGGCAAGGTTCAAATACAAACTTAGCATTTGCTGTGGTAAACAATAACCCCAAGTGCTCATATCTCTGACTCACAACCCAATGTGCAATTGTTAAATAAAAATGAAAACATTGACATCTAATGATAATGAGATGCAAATTTTCTTCCTTTCTTCTTTCCTTTTTTCTTTCTTTATAAATTTATATATCCAGTCTCTTAACTAAGCTTTGTAGAATCCCAATTATCAAATATATAATGGTCTTTGGTTTGCTCTTACATTATTTTATTTTAAAAAATGTTTTCACTCTGTATAGAGGATAATAAATGGCTTTTTTTCATCTCTTTTGATTTGATCATAGGTTGTATAAGTTAACATTAAAATGATCATATTAGAAATCAGCCCATCTCAAAGGGGACATGATCATGAAATTAGTGAAGTAGAAAAGAGAAGAAAGGCTAATTTTTGCTCTTTCAGCTGACCTGATGTTTGTGAGTATGGCAAGTGGCAGAGATAAAAATGTTCAGGGACCCCGAAGAGCCAAAAATCAGCTAAGAGGCACCTGATTACTATTTGAAAAACAGTGACTAGAAAGTAGGAAAAAAAAAATAACAAACCTGGTTTTTGTGACCCAAGTTATTAAGTTGGTGCAAAAGTAATTGTGGTTTTAGCATTGTTGAAATTTTCCATTTGATATTGGAATACATACTTCAATAATTGTGGTTGTGTTATACATCATTTTAATGTGCATTTCTTGCTTTATGTTTTTTTGCTAATGACTTATTACTTGCTTATTATTATTTTATTATTTTATTTATTATTATTATTTTAGACTATGGAAATGATGTTAGACAAAAAGCAAATTCGAGCAATTTTCTTATTTGAGTTCAAAATAGGTCGCAAAGCAGCAGAGACAACTCACAACATCATCGACACATTTGGACCAGGAACTGCTAAAGAATGAGTGCAGTGGAGGCTCAAGAAGTTTTGAAAAGGAGAGGAGAGCCTTGAAGATGAGGAGCACAGTGGCCAGCCATCAAAGCTGATCCTCCTACAACTACATGAGAAGTTGCTGAAGAACTCAACATGGACCATTCTATGGTCATTTGACATTTGAAGCAAATTGGAAAGGTGAAAAAATCTCCATAAGTGGGTGCCTCATGAGCTGACCAAAAAATTTAAAAAATTATAGTTTTGAAGTGTTATCTTCTCTTCTTGTATGCAACAATAAAGAACCATTTCTCTTGATCAGATTGTGACTTACAATCAAAAGTAGACTTTATACAACAACTGGCTATGACCAGCACAGTGGTTGGATTGAGAAGAAGCTCCAAAGTACTTCCCAAAGCCAAACTTACACCAAAAAAAGGCCATAATCACTGTTTGGTGGTCTGCTGCCGGTCTGATCCACCACAGCTTTCTGAATCCTGGTGAAACCATTCCATCTGAGAAGTCTGCTCAGCATATAGATGAGATGCACCGAAAGCTGCAATGCCTGCAGCCGGCATTGGTCAACAGAAAGGGCCCAATTCTGCTCCATGACAACATCTGACTGGGCATCGCATAACCAGTGCTTCAAAAGTTGAATGAATTGGGCTGTGAAGTTTTGCCTCATCAGCCATATTCACCTGGCCTCTCGCCAACCGACTACCACTTCTTCGAGCATCTCAACAACTTCTTGCAGGGAAAATGCTTCCACAACCAGCAGGATGCAGAAAATGCTTTCCAAGAGTTTGTTGAATCTTGAAGCACAAATTTTTATGCTACAGGAATAAACAAACTTATTTCTTGGTGGCAAAAATGTGTTCATTATAATGGTTCCTATTTTGACTAATAAAGGTGTGTCTGAGCCTAGTTATCATGATTTAAAATTCATGGTCCAAGACCACAATTACTTTTGTACTAACCTAGCTAATATTTTCTTCTAATTTTTTTGATTATTTAAAATGTGGATATAGATAAAACTAGTTCTCCTTCTGTTCTAGGTTCTATCCTCCTTCTCCAGAAGTAAGCACTGCCATTAATTTAATATGTACCCTTTAAGTCCCTATTTTTACACACATACATGCAATAAACATAGACACAAAAAAGTATATAACATATTATTCAATTTATATGAAGTTCAAAAATAGGTAAGACTGGTCTGTAATGATAGAGTTCAGAATAGTTATTAGCTTTGGGGAAAAGTATTGACTGGAAGGAGATTTGAGGGAAGCTTCCGGAGTACTAAAATGTGCTATATATTCTGGATGGTGCTTACTACACAAACATAGATGTAAAAATTTATCAAGCTTAACTATACATTTAAGATCTGTAAGCTTAATTGTTGATTGTAAATATCTCAATAAACATATGAAAAATTTAAAATAAAATAAAAATAATGTCTCTCATAAGCTTTCATTCCTCATCTATTCTTCCTGAAGTCAATAAAAAGCTTTGATTGGCATGAATGAAGTGTTGGGGGAAAAAAAACCTAAAACACTTTTTCAGATCAACGAATAAATAGTAAAATTAATGAACCAATTCTTGTTGAAAGTAAAATAGTTCAATGATCTAACCTTAACATCAAGAATTATATTAGCATCTGCTAGATGCTCATCACTCAGGATTGTTGTAGAAAAATTATATTTCCTAAAATATACTTAGCTGGGGTCCCTCCCCTGCCCTGGTCTCTTTCAGAGATAGATACATAGAGTGATTTTCACAGTATTTTATGAAGAGGAAATTATTTTAAACCATTGCATTCTCCTATCATAAAGTAATATGTCCAAAGAAATAGAATATATTTTGTGCCTTGAAACAGTAACGTTAAATGACATCTTCTTGGCCTAAAGGAACTTAGTTTCAGGTTTTAAAAATATCCAGTTGCTTGCAGGGTGGTGGTCATGCATTTGTAGATTCTGGTTCCTCTTCATTCATTTCTTCATTTCTTCATGATTTTCTTGGCCCTTGAATATCCTTCTCCTCACTGACAGCACTACTGTGCTAGAAACATGACCCTTTTAAATAACCCAGTTGCCAGGAGTCCAAAAAGTCTTTTGGTACTGAGAAAATACTAGTTTTGTTTTGTGATGAACATCTTTTAACCTGTCCAAATGCCCATTTTATATAATCCTAAAAATTCCTCATGTAAAATGATCATTGTTGTGAGGTTTTGGCTACACTCGAAACACAAATATCCAGTATTAAGAATCTCCTTATAAAATGCAAGTTTGGTCTCTATGATCTGACTTCTTCAAGGACTACTTCCTCTGGGGGTCACTCACCCACTTTTGTGAATAATTCTTGCTACAAAGTTGTGGCACAGACTGTCTAAATATTTTACTCTACTAGACTTTTTTTACACTTCCTTTTTGAGTTCATCTAAAATGCTCTAAATTACCTTCAGTCTAAATATTGCAACAGTTTTCTCTATGATCACTAAGCATTAAGATGCATCTAAAGAGTGAGAGAAGATGGCTGACTAGAGACATTGCCACATCATCCCAGAGGGAAGGAAGGGTTTCAGTTAGAGGAGAGGGAGGCAATGGGAGCAGCTAAGGTATAATTCGGTGGGAAAGGTGCTGGAGCCTGCCGGAGACTCCACGGAAAGAAATCATGAAGTAAAACAAGAAGAAAAAAGATAACGACAGAAATTTACCCCAGAGAAGCTCGGAGCCCAGTGAAGGCTGTAGATGGGAGTTTCATTTCTCCTTCCCACACACCTCCAGTGGTGGGCAGACTGCCAAGCTGCTTGGGAGATTTTCCAGCCCTACAAGCCCAAATGTTGCTACAACTATTGAACAGTGACCCTCCTGAAAACAAAGCATTAGGCTTCCAGCCACTTTGGGGGTCATCCCCTATGGCCACAGCCACGAGCCAAAAGGGTAGACACCATATGGCTTCCTGCCCATACCATCCCTTTCTCCACCCCAGGGAGCTCCAGCTCTTCAGTTTTCACATCACCTGTTCTCAGACGGTTCCCAACTCCTGCCCAGATTGTGGTGGGCCCTGGAGAACTTGTGTGATTCCAGAGCTTGGACATTTTGGATGGGACTCCTTCCAGGGAGAGAGAAGGGAAGAACTGGAATGCTGTCTCTCTTCCATTCAGACTCTTTTCCTTCCCCTCTACTCCCCCAGCCACTGCAGCCAAGAGGGGCCATTGACCCAAGACTATCAAAAATGGTCCCCTGCACTCTGCTGGTGTACCCTCCAGTCTGAGGCTTCCACAAAGAGAGAGGTCCACACCTTTCCCCTTGAGGATCTGTAGTGGACCTATGGGGGGCCAGGTCTGGGAGTTCCCTTCCTGCCGACACTCCCTGGAGATGCCCACCAGAGAGACAGGTGCACAGCTGGATCCCATACCCCCAGGATTCCCTGGGGTTATTTGGAGGCACAGGACAGTGTGGAGAATTGAGAACTAAACTAGAGACGTGGAGAGGCCCATGCAGGCAGAACAGACAGGAGAGAGCACTGTGGGTCCAAGCTGCTGCAAACTGGTGGAGCACACATCCCCATGCAGGAAAACCATGCCTTCGGACTGGGGCAGGTCCATGGGTAGGGTGATTCCCAGCCCAAGGCGCCACTGCTGGCAAGCATAGTGAATTCGGGCACCCATTTACAACTGGACACTGGAAGGAGTTTCCTGGGGCAGGGGAAGAGCAAGGGAGGGAGGGGCAAAAGTCACTCCTGATAGCCAGTTGTTGAACTACAGATGACCCCTTCCTCACTAGCAGACTTTCCAGTTTGGTGAGGCCACAATAACCCCCTTCTCGGAGGCCTTCCCCAGTGGCCTGGGAGCTGACCTTTGATCCTTGCTGGGACAGTTTTAGGGCTATCCCCAATGACAATCACAGCAATAACAAAAATAAATAAATGGGATTTTATTAAACTAAAATCTTCTGGGACAGGTAAGGAAATAATCAACAGAACAAAGAGACAACCTACAGAATGAGAGAAAATATTCTCAAGCTATATATCCAATAAATGGCTATTATCCAGAATCTACAAAAAATTCAAGCAAATCAGCAAGAAAAAATCAAACAATACCATTAAAAAGGAGGCAAAAGACATGAACAGAAGATTGTCAAAAGGAGATAGACAAATGGCCACTAAACATATGAAAAAGTGCTCAATGTCACTAATAATCAGAAAAATGAAAATTAAAACCACAACGAGATATCACCTTACCCCTGTTAGAATGGCTTTTATTAAAAAGTCCAAAACCAACAGATGTTGGTATGGATGTAGAGAAAAAGAAATGCTTATACACTGTTGGTGGGACTGAGAATTAGTATAGCCTTTATAGAAAACAGTATAGCGATTCCTCAAAGAACTAAAAGTAGACCTACCATTTGACCCAGCAATCACACGATTGGGATACCTGCACTCAATGGTTTATTACAGCACAATTCACAATTGCAAAGATGTGGAATCAATCCAAGTGCCCGTCAATTCATGAGTGGATTAATAAAATGTAGTATATGTATATCATGGAGTACTACTCAGCCATAAAAATGAATGAATACCTTTTGCAACAATTTGGATGGAACTGGAGACCATTATCCTAATTGAAGTATCTCAACAATGGAAAAACAAATACCACATGTACTCATTATTAAACTAGAACTAACCAATGAGCACACACGCACAAAGGAATATAAAACGTAGTGGAAATCAAGCAGGGGGAAGAGGTAGGAGGGGAGGGGCAAAAACCTACCTAATGGGTACAATGAACACTAGTTGGATGATGGGCACACTTATAGCCTTGACTCAAGCATTACAAAAGCAATACATGTAACCAAAATAATTTGTACCCCCTTAGTACTTAGACATAAAAAAATTGCAAAAAATAATGATAAATAAAATCACAGGAAAAAATGCATCTAAGATAGTGTCTGTGAGGAAACATGAAGGACAGATAAACATACCGATAACAAAGTTGGCCTTGGAAGATGACTGCGCATACTGTTGCTCAATGTACTTTGGTTTATACGTCACCATGCCAAATAAAGAATTGAACTGAACAGTGCTTGTGCACAAATACAGGAAGTACACTGGATTTCCAAAAAGACTCTTCAGTGATGGAAGAAAATCTATAAGACAAAAATAATATGAAATAATTAAAGGGAGTGTCACACTTGGCAGAAGATGCAGCTGTGGTGGCAGGACTGAGATGGCTAAGTCCCATTGTCACACTGTTTGGGAGTACCATAGTGTGACACACACACACATTATGCATCTTCAACCACTGGCACACCTCAAGGCTGCCATCTGGCCAGGTTCAGATCCAGACGTAAGCACTTGCTTCTACAGGAATGAAATATAGATTCCATTAGAGGTAAACGTCAAACAGGAACAGATTCCTTAAAAGACAAAGGTGATGAGAGTACCCCCCTCGGCATTCCAGCTGGGAGCCATAGGCAGGACATCAAGAATTTCACTTTTCTGGTCTCTGTTCTTCTAACTTGTGTCATGGTCACAGGGAAAAAGATATAAAATTTATCTCCATTTAATGTATGAATGTTGGTTTTGGAAATGAACTTTGGTATTCTCCCTTCTTCCTATTATGTACCCAACCAATTAGACATGTGAAGGATTTGGATAAATGCAAATATGGTCTGAGAAGAAGTGGGGAGGAGACCAATCTTGTGTCTTCACCCCCATGGAGGGGATTCATTGGAACGCTCTGGCCTTTTGCCCAGACCACACTCACTCAAATCACTGGTGGGGGACTTGCAATACTCACATGGGTGGATCTCATCTGTTCAAAGGCCAACAACTCTGCAGATCCCCTATTTTTCTATTCCGTCCACCCAGCCTTATACAAAGCAGCAATTCTGGGTAGAGGCTATTGCAGGGTCCAAATCAAAGGGATGTGAGAGAGTAGAGATGTCATGTGCTGCAGTCAGTTTTCCAATAATAAAGGTAAATTATTGATCTCCATTTTTGCTTCCCATATGGTTTCTCAATTTTTTGGGGGGGGAATACACAATGAGAAGTGAGGGGTATTATTTATAGCACCCCTAAAGTCTCAACAGGAAAACTGAAAGTGCTTCAAAATCATGGAGAATTTAACTTACCTCTTGCCATTTCCATTATTTTTGCTTTTTCTCCGTGGGGTGTTTGGTAGTCTGTGTGATCATCTATAATAAACTTGGATTTCTCAGTGAAGGAATTAGAATCCTCTCCACTTTGGGGTCTTGGTAGACTCTTTGGTAAACACCAGAAAGGCACAGCTGCAAGAAGACTTATGATTCCTGCTATTAGATAACCAAGCCACCAGGCCCCTACCCATTGGGGATCCTTTGGGGTAATGGTTATGTGATCTGAAAGACAGAGTAACACATATAGCAAAACTAATGTGTTGAAATACACTGCTTTAAAAGAATTAAATCCTTGCATAAGCTCTATCACATCATAAAAATACCTAATAATTCACACATGATATTTTTAAAAATCTGGACATTATCATAGGCCTACCTGAGATATTACAGGTTTGAATCTAGAGCACTGCAATAAAGTGAATATTGTAATGAAGTGAGTCACATGATTTTTTTGGTTTCAGGGTGCACATAAAGTTTATGTTTCTACTATTCTGTAGAATGGCATTACGTCTAAAAAGTACATATCTTAATGAAAAAATAGGTTATTGTTAAAAAATACTAATGATCATCTGAGCCTTCAGCAAGTCATAATCTTTTTGCTGGTGTGAGGTCTCGCCTCGATGTTGACGGCTGTTGATTGATCAGGGTGGTGGTTCCTGAAGGCGGAGGTGACTGTCGCAACTTCTTAAACTAAGACAACACTGAAGTTTGCTGCATCAATTGACTCTTCCTTTCATGAAAGATTTCTCTGTAGAATGTGATGCTGTTTGATAGCATTTTACCCACAGTAGAACTTCTTTTAAAATTGGAGTCAGTCCTCTCAAACCCTGCTGCGGCTTTCTCAACTGAGTTCATGTAATATTCTACATCCTTTGTCATTTCAACAATGTTCACAGAATCTTCACCAGGAGTAGGTTCCATCTCAAAAAAAAACCACTTTCTTTGCTCATTCATAAGAAGCATCTCTTCTTTTATTAAAGTTTTAAATTGCTGGGATTGCAGCAATTGTCACCTCTTCAGGGTCCTCTTCTAATTCCAGTTCTCTTACTAGCTCTCTTGCAGTTACTTCCTCCACTAAAAGCTTGAACCCCTCAAAGTCTCCATGAGGATTGGAATTAACTTCCAAATTCTTGTTAATGTTGATATTAGACCTTCTCCCATGAATCATGAACGTTCTTAATGGCATCTAGAAGGGTGAATTCTTTTCAGAAGGCTTTCAATTTACTCTGGCCAAATCCATCAGAGAAATCACTATCTATGGCAGGCATACCTTCCTGAAATTTATTACTTAGATAATAAGACTTAAAAATTGAAGTTATTTCTTGATCTATGGGGTGCAAAATGGATGTTGTATTAGCAGGTATGGAAATATTTATCTCCTTGTACATCTCCATCAGAGCTCTTGAGTGACCAGGTGCATTGTCATTGAGCAGTAATATTTTGAATGGAATCTTTTTCCTGAGCAGTAGTTCTCAACAGTGGGCTTAAAACATTCAGTAACCTATGCTATAAACAGATGTGCTGTCATCCTAACTTTGTTGTTCCATTGATAGAACACAGGTGGAGTAGACTTAGCATATTTCTGAAGGGCCCTAGGATTTTCAGAATGATAAATGAACATTGGCATCAACTTAAAGTCACCAGCTGCCCTAGCCCTTAACAAGAGCCTGTCCTTTGAAGCTTTGAAGCCAGGCATTGACTTCTCCTCTCTTCCTATGAAAGTCCCAGATGATATCTTCTTCCAATTGAAGACTATTTTGTCCACATTGGAAATCTGTTGTTTTGTGTAGCCACCTTCATCAATTATCTTAGCTAGCTTCTGGATAACTTGTTGCAACTTCTCCTTCAGTACTTGCTGCTTCACCTTACACTTTTATGTTATGAAGATGCCTTCTTTCTTTAAACCTCAAGAACCAACCTCTCCCACCTCGAACTTTTCTTCTGCAGCTTCCTCACCTCTCTCAGTCTCATAGAATTGAAGAGAGTTGGAGCCTTGCTCTAGATTAGGTTTTGGCTTAAGGAAATGTAGCTGGGTTGATCTATCCAGACCACTAAAACTTTCTCCATCTCAGCAAGAAAGCTGTTTCACTTTCTTATCATTCATGTGTTCATTGGCATAGCACTTTTAATTTCCATCAAGAACTTTTCCTTTGCATTCATAACTTGGCTGACTGGTGCAAGGGCCTAGCTTTCAGTCTACATTTTTCAACATGCCTGACTCACTAAGCTTAATCATTTCAAGATTTTGATTTAAAATAACACTTTGACTTGAACACTTAGAAGCCATTGTAAAGTTATTAATTGGTCTAATTTCAATACTGTTGTGTCTTAGAGGCCCTAGGAGAGGGAAAGAGACAGGAGAACTGCAGGTCAGTGGAGCAGTCAGCACACATACATTTATTAAGTTTACACCTTATATGGGCATGGTTTGTGGTACCCCAAACAATTTCAACAGTAACATCAAAGATCAGAGATCACAAACCACCATAAAAGATAATAATAACAAAAAAATTAAAATATTGCAAGAGTTATCAAAACACAACACACAGACAGGAAGTGAGCACATGCTGTTGAAAAAATGGCCCCAATAGACTTGCTCGAAGATGAGTAGCCACAAACCTTCAATTCATAAAAAACGCGGTATCTGAGAAGTGCAATGAAACAGAATACAATAAAACAACTATGCCTGCATTGTCTTTCTGTCTTTCTTGTTGAAAGAAAAAGAGTGTTTCTGGAACAAGATATTTCCTTCTTTTGTTTACTACTTTAAAAATATAGAGTCTAAATTCTGGAAGAGATTTTCAAACTGTGCTCTGGGATTCTGCAAAGGGACCCCTGGCAGGAGGAAGGCAACATGCGAGGGAGAATTATGAGGGCTCAAAACCTCACATGCCAGCTACTTCCATTCGATTTACATGTTGAACGTCTAAGATTTTACTTGAAGAAAGAGTTATGCCCTGCACTCTCCAGTCCAATCCTTGTGCAAACCTCACATTATGCTGATGGTAAATTTAGGACTCATTGAGGTTAAATCAGCAGAATATTTTTCATTAAATGGTGGTTAATAACACTTCAGAGATATTCTAGAGCTGAAGCAAGATTTGTATATGTAAATAAAACTTCAATATCTTATGCATCATAAAAACTTTATTTTTGACACCATTTCTCATTTGACCAAAGAGTAATCATTGATGGTTTTTTGAATTAAACTAAGTGGGGCTTTTTTCTGTACAAGAATATATAAAACAAATCATTATATCTCCACCATACTCGATGAGAACAAAATAAACACGTCTCCTGACAGTATGCTCAATTGCCACTGCATTATACTTGGTAAGATGTTTATATTAGTTTATCACTACATGTTAATTGCTTCCCCTTAACAATTTTCCTCTGTACCACTCATCACATCTATAATTTCTTACCTACATCAGTCTTCACAAGTGGATTTTAACCTTTATGAAGTCAAGGAACTCAACTATTTGTTTAGTGCTATAGAATAGCACCTGGGATAGAATAAATGTTAAATAATTTGGGGGGGGCAGTAATTAATGAATAAATGAAACTTTTGAAATGTGCCTTAGAGGTTATTCGATTTAAAACGTATGAGAATTTTGCATTCTGTTTTCACATACGATAACTTCAAAATGCAATTCCAGATTTATTTTTTTTACTGAAACTTATTTTCTTATTTATAACTGACTTCTTGGAGTTCTTTTTAAAAAAGATGAATATCATCTGTTTGTAGGAGGGGCATCTCACAGACATAGAAACAAATTAATAGCTATATAAATCAGGTCCCCTCATTTATTTCCTATATAAGGAATCTCCTGGAAGGAAAGCCAGTCCTGCCATAATATGCCTCCACCTAAAAAAGATTTGTACAGTAAAAAAAAAAAAAAAAAAAGAGGAATACTTGGTTACCAAAAGGCTTTCAATTCTTGGTCTTTGTGGCAAATGCCCAAAGACATTATCAATTGATGTAACTGTAATAAATGTTGACACACCTGAAATGAAAAAGAGCCAACAAGGAGCCAGTTTTCAGTCTTAACTACACTGGAATGTGTTTGAACTGGCAAAGCAGAAGTGGAAAAGGATACCCCGTAATAACATGTTGTGGGTTATCCAGTTTTAATCACCACCTATTTTCCATATTCCATTTATTAATGCATGTGAGCATTGTACCAATAATAAGATTCCCATGGATCATTTTCATTTACCGAAAGGTTACTATCCTACCATTTTATTTATTTTTAATTAATTAATTAATTAATTTTTAATTTCAGAATATTACAGGAGTAAAAATGTTTTGGTTACACGGATAGTTTTTGTACTGCTTGAGTCAAAGTTCTAAGTGTGCCCTTCACCCAGATAGTGTACGCTGTACCCGTTAGGTGTGATTTCACCCATCCCCTCCCCCTCCCTCCCACCTGCAGAATTTCCATTGAGTTTTACTTCCATCTGTGCACATAACTACTGATCAGTTAATTCCAATTTAATATTGAGTACATGTGGTGTTTGTTTCCATTCTTGCGATACTTCACTTAGAAGGATGGTCTCCAGTTCCATCCAGATTGTTGCAAAAGGTATTAATTCATTTTTTATGGCTGAGTAGTACTCCATGGTGTGCACATACCACATTTTATTAATCTAGTCATGAGCTGATGGGCGCTTGGGTTGATTCCACATCTTTGCAATTGTGAATTGTACTACTACAAACATTCGAGTAAAAGTGTCTGTTTGATAAAATGACTTTTTTTCTTTTGGGTAAATACCCAATTGTGGGATTGCTGGATCAAATGGTAGGTCTACTTTTAGTTCTTTGAGGACTCTCCATACTATTTTCCCATAGTGCTTGCACGAGTTTGCAGTCCCACCAACAGTATATAAGTGCTCCTTTCGCTCTGCATCCATGCCAGCATCTATTGTTTAGGGACTTTTTGATAAAAGCCATTCTCACTGGGGTTAGGTGATATCTCACTGTGGTTTTGATTTTCATTTCTCTGATGATTAGAGACATTAAGCATTTTTTCATGTTTATCGGCCATTTGTCTGTCTTCTTTTGTAAAGCTTCTGTTCATGTCTTTTGTCTACTTTTTAATGGGGTGGTTTGATTTTTTTCTTGCTGATTTGCTTGAGTTCTTTGTAGATTCTGGCTCTTAGCCCTTTATCAAATGTATAGCAAGCCAATATTTTCTCCCATTCTGTAGGTTGTCTATTTGCTCTGTTGATTGCTTCCTTGGCAGAAGCTTTTTAATTTAATCAAGTCCCATTTATTTATTTTTGTTGTTTCTGTGATTGCCCTTGGGATCTTCATAAATTCTTTGCCTAGGCCAATATCTAGAAGAGTTTTTTCCAACATATTCTTCTAGAATTCTTATGGTTTCATGTCTTAGATGTAAGTCTGTTTTCCATTGTGAATTAATTTTTGTGAGTGGTGAGAGATAAGAATTCTGTTTCAATCTTTTACGTGGGGCTATCCAATTTTCCCAGAACCATTTATTGAATAATGATTCTTTTCCCCAGTGTACATTGCTATCTACTTTGTCAAAACTCAGATGGAATTATATGGATGGTTGTATATCTGGGTTCTCTGTTCTGTTCCATTGGTCTATGTCTCTTTTTGTGCCAATATCATGCTGTTTTGGTTACTATACCCTTGTAGTATAGCTTAAAATCTGGTAAAGTGACACCTCCAGATTTGTTCCTTTTACTTAAGGTTGCTTTGGCTATTTGGGCTCTTTTCTGGTTCCAAATGAAGTGTGGAATTATTTTTTCTAGATCTGCGAAAAATGACATTGGTATTTTGATGGGGATTGCATTGAATCTGTAGATCACTTTTGATAGTATGAACATTTTAATGATGTTGATTCTGCTGATCCATGAGCATGATATGTTTTTCCATTTGTTTACATCACCCTATAAAAAGGCAATTTGATATTTTTCACGTTGCCCCCATTAAAAAAGTTGCAGTAACTAAAATAAATAAGTAAATAAAAATAAGCTCCCTTACCTAGGTTTACAAAGCCAATGTCAACATACAGTTTGGCGCATAATGAGCCTAACAGGAAGCCAAAGATCGGTCCTATAATTGCAACCGTCTGCACGCACCCTGCACCAAGAAAAAAAAAAGGAAAAAGAAGCTGCCATTTCTTTGCTTGGGTAGATTAATAAAATTTTAAATAACAAATGTAAGTGAGATCCAGTTAGTGGCTCAAAATGTTTCAGCTCCTCATTTGCTTGCATTTAATGTGTCAAGTTTTTAACCACATTGAATCAAGAAATAAATGCCTCTCTACTTTGAGAGAAGGATGAATGCTTTAAGGCATTAATTACCTCTTAATAAGAAAATAACAGCAAAATGCCAAAGAAGTTAATTTTCTAAAATGAAACAAACTTTACTCCCTAGGATTAGATTGCCCATTGATAACAATTAGAATTGTACTAATTCTGATAGTCTTTCAAAATTTTTTATGGACAGTTAAGCATAAGACTTCTCTTGACATTCAAATTGATTTCTTCTACCTGAGTGAAAAAGTGTGTGCATTCATTCTGAGGTTCTGGGGGATCATCCGTGAGAGCAGGACCTGTGCAGAACCTGATGCAGATGGCGAAGGAGCTAGAGTTTGTAGCAGGGAAAGTGCTCACTGAAACCCTTGTGACCAACCATGGTAGCCTTCACAGGTAGGTGGCACAGATGGCCTAAAGGGTATCATTTCTAAGGTAGCTCTTCCATGCAAAATGTCTCCCTTCTGCCTTTCATTTATCCACAGAGCTTAAAAACACATATATCCCTGGAAGGTTAATTTAAATTACAATAACTGGAGTAGACAGTAGTTATCAGATTCTTTCCAGAAGAGAGGGCAAAGAGATCGAGCTCTGTGTTCCTGGAAAGAAAGCGGACACCTGGGCACCTACAGACTTCTTTTGGCTGCCACCATTTCTCCTAGAGTGTGATGGAGCATTTAATTCCAATTCTAATTCCTGATTTATACTGCAGTTTTCCATGAGAGAGAGAACTCTGTTCTTACTTATAGCCTGCTTGGGTATAATCAGCACACCTAGGAGTTCTGCAGAGCATAGCCAGGGCAGGAGTATACAGTGGACCTAGCTGTAGCCCCCCTCAATGAATTTAAATCTGGCTTCTCTGTCACTGAAGCCAAGGCCTTCAAAAGATCAGAACTCCAAGAAATCAAGACTGATGTGTGAAACAGAGAACAAATTTTAGTTATACCCAGAGCTCTAGTTTCTGGCTTAGTCTCACAACATAAGAGGCACCCAGTAAATGCTGTTTAAATGTTTCTGATCTTGGGAGATTGCCTATGCTATATTATTTTGCTTCTTGTGATTTTAGCTGCTGGTCTATTTATTGGGAACTCTTCCGGAGAAGAGATATCCTCAGGTGTTGCTCCTAATTTTTTAAATACTTTTCTTTATTCATTCCTACTTGCTATTGATATCTCAGGAGTGCTTGTTGCCTATCCCTCATAGAAAAAAAGATGCTTTAAATAATCAGGACTTATAAAATATAATGCAGTTTCTAGGGCTCTAGAAGCAAATTTTAAAATAAAGTAAAATGCCTAAATGCCTTAGCAGTATAGTTATTCCACCAAAAAGAACCTATGAAATCTGAAGCCCATGAAGATACTTTCACAATGTCATATGTCATTGCATTTGAGCCCCCAGTTATTTTCTTTTAATCTAGTGTTTCTTCCCAAATGCCATAGATCCTGCTAACTGAGGTGTCATCATCCAAATCCGAACTGTGCACTTCGGAAATGTGTGAGCTGGATAAAAGGATTGGATGTGAAGTATAAAACCTTCCATACCCTATTTACTATAGGATGGAATTGGGAAAACCAGGCACCATGCTTCCCAAGAAGACGAGAGAAGTAATATACCAATATTACCAATATAGAAAGCTGCGTTGTCTTCACTGGCAAAATCATCCAGGTAGGCAATGCCCAGAGGCTGAATGGGAGTTTCTCCTATTCCACGGAGAAGGTTTCCCAGGAAAACATAAACCCACATGGAGGAGCTGGCATCAACTTCACATTCTTAAAGGGAAAACAAAGAAGAGGTCTGAAATCAGATCGCTATCAAAGTTAAATATTTATTCTGCATTTCTACAATGTGTCCTAAAACTGGATTCAAATGCAAAAATTTTTACAATAGTCATAATTTGATAAGAGTTTAGGCAAGTTTGGAAAATGTTTTATACCTTCCCTCTTTTAGTCAGTGTAAATCCCCTGCAGACTTCCCCAAGGAACTCTATTATTACTTCTTGTTCCTCTTCCCTTTCCTACTTATTTTCTCTCTTCTTATTTCCTATGTATACTGAGCTTTTTGCATTCCCACACTTCAATAATATTCAATATCCAATCTGAGGAAAACACAAAATTTTGAAAAAAGGCTTTCTCACCTTAATTTTTACACTTTTCTCTTTTTCAGCAGAAACCCCAAGTAATCTTACTGTTGACCAAGTTTTCTCTGAAATTCAAATTTTTATTTGGCTGATACTCCAACATTGGGCAGTATTGCCTACACCTACATTTGTTTGTTAGTGAGTAATCATTTTTAGGACTCCAGAAACAAAAATATATAAAAATTATAAACCCTATGTGCTTTAGCAGTATAGCAATTCCAACAGAAAGAAACTTTTGGGCAGTATTTTTGGAGTAAAATTTAAAGCTAATTATTTTTAAATGCTTTCATAAAAGTAATATCTTAATATAATCATGTGAAGTAGGAAAATTACCCGCATCATAAATAAAATATAGTTTCAAAGAGTTTAGCTACTTTAATAAAATCAATAGTGTCTATAACCTCCAACAAGTACCACTTGGGAAAGCTCCCTGTCTGCCACGTGCGGGGCTAAGTGGTTTGCAGGCATTTTTAAGCGGAATCCTAACAATCCTATGAGGTAGGAGCTGTTTTCACCTATTAATAACCCTTAAAGTCATTTTTGTTGTGAAGAATGGTTTATGTGAAGGGCTGACATGAACACCTTTGGGCAAGCGAATCAGACTGCGTGACAGGATTTTATCCTGATTCTGCCTCTTCTAGAAAAGTAGCCAACTGATCATGGAATTTTCATCTACCTTCTCTGTAATTCTATTATGCTCCCCCAAATATGATGTGAATTCCTTTTCTAACAATTAACTGTAATGTTAATTCCAGCCCTAGCAATTGTATAATTCTAAGAAGCTAGTCGGTAAGGAGCTCTTATGGTAGGTAAGTGTAGACACTTTAGAGTTGTGCATTCCAATACAGTAGCCAGAAGTCACATGTGGCAATTAGGATTAAAATTAATTAAAATTAAATAAAATGAATAAATCAGTCCCTCAGTCACACTAGCTATATTTCAAATACCCAATGGTCGCATGTGGCTAGTGGCTACTATATTGTATATGTCTATAGGACGTAGATATAGAACATTTTCGTCATCACAGAAATTCCTGTGGACAGCTATGCTCTGGAGTGTTGTAGGGGAGGTGAGGGCTGTGTGTGGAGCACTTTTGAGAAGATCCTTACCATCATCTTTAGGGTGAGCCTCGTGTGTCCACTATGTCTAAGGAAAAGGACTTTAAAGGAGCAGGACGTCATTCTGAGTCTACTGCTCTGTATCTGTCTGGAAACTTGTCCCTTCATATCAAAAGCATTTTAATTCCCTGACTCTAAACTCTATGTGTCACTTTTTTACACTCACATTTAAATATTTCCTAACTGGTTGTACTGCCATTTATGTCATGAGTCTTCTCTGATTGTCAAAAACCAAACAAAACATCTTCACTGACTGTACATTGTGTACAACTGAAACTCCAAACCCTTTAGTCAGCTCTCTGCCTTTTTATATGGACCTAAATTAAATTTATTATCTGTTATATTCTTACACAAACAGGCCCTCTGTTCTTGTCCGTTGATTTGTGTGTGTCCTCCTGAAAGTATCTATTGCTCTCTTTCACACGTTCCTCTTTTCTCTTCTTCTAGAATGTATTTCTTCTTCTTTTTATATAGCAGGAGAGGGCAAACTTTTCACATTTAATGTTCTCCCCTTCCTGCCCCTCCCCACATTTCCATGTTTCCGTCAGTCCCTTGGCCTTTCCCTTCATTTGAACAGCCAGACCTTCAGTGTTTATTGCACGGGGAAGGGACATCTCAGCAGTAAGTATTAATGAGGATATTATGGGAGTGAAAATGTTTTATGGACCAGATAAAAGATTTGGAGCAATGGCAGGTATATAAAAGAAAGGCTTCCGTTCTGCCTGGATAGAAATTGCTTCCCCATGTTAGGCGTAGGGACGAAACAGGTGGGGCAAATGATGCTGGAGGGAAAAAGGAGGGTTTGTTCACCTACTTTTACTGAGTCCTACAGATGTGGCAAGCACCTGGGGATAAACTTGTGAACTCTGTGAGCAAAGGAGACCTGTGCCACCATGGCCAGGTAGAGCCCAGGGAGGTAGCAAGATCCCAACCACGAAATGGCTGGACAGCACAGCTCAGCATCCCTGCCTTTGGCTCCTCACGGGATTGCCAATGTCTAGAGTGATATAGAAGAGATGATTCCCATGTTCCCAAGGGCGGCTCAGACAAAGCATTGCCATGCCATCGTGCATCAGCCATAAGGAACACTAGACAGTAACAAAATTCCTGTAGCCTACCTCGTGTAGAAAGTAGAATTAGTTCTGTGAATCTAGGATTGTCACTTCTGTGAGAGACAGTTGCTGTGCTAAAAAAATATATATATGAATATGGATGTAAGATGACCCCATGGTGACAGGTATGACCAAACATTGTGACCTGAGGGTTTTAGATAGCTAACTGACAAGGAACATCAGTAACCTTTCTGACCATCATGTAGGCTCCCTAGAACATCAGCAAGCCCTGGGGAAAAGGATGGAAATTAGGGACAAATTGAGATTAAGTTTTTGCCATTCTGATGAAAAGGGGCTGAACACAGAATTTAAATTGACTTATGGGGAAAAATTACGTTTTTTTCATATCTGAGCAATGGACTAAGATTTGTACATGCTAGACTAGTCTTGCACAGCTTTCAAGACCCACCTTATTTGGAACCACTGGATGATTTTCCCAGTCATCAGCAATTAATACTCTTTCTTTCCATGTTATTTGATTATCTGTATATTTTCTTTAGATCTCATCACATACTGCTTGATATTGTAGGAATTTTTATGGCATCATAATATCTCAATTTAAGTAGTACAGCTTTTGAGAGCAAAAATCATATAGATATTTTTGTCCATACTAAAGCACATAGAAAGTCTTTTTAAAAAGTTTTCTTAGTCAAGGAAAAAAAAATCATCTTACCATCACTTATTTTGGACTGTGATTTTTCCAGAACCGAGATTGGTAACTGACTGTTTGACTCTAGGAGACACGGAGAGATGCTGAGAGTAGAATTGGAGAAAGGAGAATACCTCTCATATCTGTACCTGCGTAAGAAGAACATTTTCTTCATGATGAACTTATTAACATCATACTACTGAGTTGTGCATATTACAGAACTCAGAAGGGTGCCTGGTTGAGCTTGCAACTATCTTTGAATCTGAATCAACCAGCATTGTACAGCAGAGTTTACAGAAAAGGTAGTCAGGAAATCTGGTTCATAGGTTTTATGCAATACCTGGGTTAGTCAATTAGTGAAATCAAAAGTAAGAATTATTCACAGAGGCTCATTTTAATATAAAATAATGACTATAAATCGCCTTCTGTCTTGGTGAAAAAGTATCCAACACTTGATAAAATCATGATTACCTCTGAGTCAGAGAAAAAGCAATAGTTTAAAAACTCATAGCCATTGTCACACTGCATTCAGAGTTGTAAATTTAGTAGAACTGCAAGGCTGATGCTAGAGAACAGATGATAATACATGGCTATTTGAACCATTTATCCAGATAGTATCCTGCTTTTCCTTTACAGTTCATTCATCTGGCTCGAGGGTATTTCTAATTCCATTCTTTCCTCCGTCCATAAGGCTATGGTGGCAGCTGGGTTAAAAGGCCAATGCTGGGACGTAGGACTGTTGGTAACACTGTCTACAATCCCCTAGCTCCACTTTTGCATTCAAACTATCCTTCATGTGCCAAGTTCCCTACTCCATTTGTACCCTGCAGGGAAGAAGGACCTAGCAAGAAGTTATCACATCATCTTGATTCTCATGTTGTTCAGGCACTATGTGACCAAAGGCTAGCAATCATAGTGACATATTAATCATAAAAACCTGTTTATTCAGCATGGTAAGGAAAAGATGTATTGAATTATCAAAATATTCAAGTTGATAAATGGGTTTCCTTGTATCTGTTTTGTGTAATCTATACTTCAGTGGGTTCATGAACCCCATTGAAAAAGTAAGAACACTTTGTATGTATATTTTTACAGGAATGTTTAAGGGAAGAGATTCACAGTTTTCATCATTTTATCAACTGGTTCCCTGACCAAAATAGGTTAATAACCACTTAATGAGATTAACTGTTTTAAATTCTTAAGCTACACAGGAGAACATTTAGCACTGAAGTCATGATAATATAATTTTATGTTGTTAATAATCACAGAGATACCATAGACTGTCATTATGCCTCAAGGCTATTAAGGTGAGGATCAATGTGGTTAGATAATATTTTGAAAAATTTTAATTATTTGACCTTTCTCAATTCCTTCCGTCCAAAAGTTACTATTGCAAGCATAATAATTATGTAGACTTTGAATAAATGGAATCTTATGTAAGTGTCATTTTTGTCACTATTTACTATCTGTAACACTCTCAAGAAAAATTAACCTTTTGGTTTCAATTTTCTTAGTTGTAAAATGAGAGCGATAGGTGTGGTCTGTGCCTATGTGAGACTCTGTTAGATGAAGAGACAAAGAAGTTATCGAACAGGGGACCAATTATATAAATGTTTTGAAATTCGGTGCTTTAGTTCTGACCTGCATTCAAATCCTGACTGACACCATCTTGATGGATGTATAAATTTCTACAGAAGCCTCCTGAATAGTCTCCCTGCTTCTAAGCTTGCCTCAGCAGAGTCAATTTTCCAAGCAGCAGTTAGTATGGTCCTTTAAAAATATAATTCAGATCATGTCACTTTGCTCAAAACTCTCCACTGACTTCCCATCTTATTGAGAGGAGAAGCTAAAGCTTTTGCAATGGTCCTAACCTTTCTACTCAAAGTGTGGTCCACAGACCAGCGGCATCAGCTGCCTCAGTCCCAAACCCAGAGCTACTGAACCACAATCTACAGGTTACCAGGGGCCTCAGGTGATTCAAATGTCCATCCAAGTTTGGGAAACAACCTTGACCTGTTCTCCCATTCCCTTTTGCTTCTAAGATTTAATCTTTTGTGCTTTCCCCTTGCTCATTCCACTTTAGTCACACAAGTCTCCTTGCCATTCATCCACACTCCTTCCTGCTGCAGAAACATCACATTTGGGCTAGAATTTCATGTAGGCTAGAAGTCTGCTTCCCCAGATATCTGCATGGCTCTCCCCTTTCCCTTTTTCAGCTCTTCCTCAAATGTCACCATCTCCATGAGCCATTTCTCAACTACCCTGCTTTAAATGGCAACGCACCCCTCACCCGCCACCCCACCACAACACACACTCTCATGTATCTTCAGTGAGATATTTTTCTCTATTGTTCTTATCTATCTGACATACTGTATTTATTTGTTTACTTTTGCTCTTCTCAGAAAATACATGAGGGCAGAGATTTTTGTCACTGCCTCATCCCCACTACATAGAATAATGATCAATATATATTTGTTAAATTCATGAGTTAGATCAGCTGACTCATGCAAAGCTAAACCCATCCTCTTGTGCATAGGACCTCAATAATTGATATCCATGACTAATAGGTTTTGTTGGACATCAAGGGTATTGCTGCAAAGGAGACAGAGTATAGTTCTCTTTTAGAGAACAAAAATCACATTTTGGGTAAGGACTCAATTAGTGACTAATGCTGTGAAAAACTGAAAAGAAGTTATTGTAATAATCCTTAGCAGAGAGCAAGCTTCTTGAAGGAAGGAATTGTGGTTTTTGTTTCCTCACTGAAATAGCCCCGTTACCTGGCACAGTCACCTGGCAAGCAGACACTGAATAATGAATAAACAAATATATCCTCCCACATAGAAAAGGTGGTGGATAAGAATCTAAGTTTCTGTTCTTCTGGCATCCTTTGTCAACACTAGCCTGACTGTCTGTCTGACCTTCTCTCAGATACTTCTCTTTTTTTATTTTTTGAGACAGAGTTTCACTTTGTTGCCCCTGGCAGAGTGCAGTGGCATCGTCACATCTCACTGCAACCTCAAACTCCTGGACTCAAGCGATCCTCCCACCTCAGCCTCCCGAGTAGCTGGGACCACAGGTGTGTCCCACCACACCAGGCTAATTTTTCTATTTTTGGTAGAGATGGGGTCTCACTCTTGCTCAGGCTGGTCCTGAACTCCTGAGCTCAAGAGATCCTCCTGCCTCAGCCTCCCAGAGTGCTAGGATTACCGGCATGAGCCTCCATGCCTGGCCTCAGATACACTTTTCCTTCTGATTTTCTTGCATTGTATTCTATGTTTGTCATTAACTTGAAGTAATAAAATTATTCATATGAATACAACATCTTTAAGACAAAACCATTGCTGGTTAAAACGAGGTGGCTTAGTTGGCTAAGGAGGATTGATAACAACACACAACAATGATGACACAGTTTCTAGTTATGCTGGGAACCTCGATAAGCTTTTTACCTGTGTCTTCTTGTTTTAACATTTGCAACAACATTATGAGCTAGGTATTATTGTTAAGGTCTATTTTAAGATGCATAAACCGAGGCCTAGAAAGGTTAAGTAACATAATCAATGTCACATGTTAGGGCGACAAAGTGAGTTAATTCAAGAGTCAGAATTTATTAATCTTTTACAAATACTTTCAAATTTTTAATTTTTTTTTTAGTAGTGGAACCATTTTTCCCCTCTAAGAAAATTGTTCCACGAAAGCCCAATGAGTTAAATAGCTAAGAGTGGCACAGATATGGATCAAGCAGGAATTAGACAGATTTGAGACCCATTTCCTCAGCCTTTTCCTTTCCTTCCTCCTTACCCATTGGACCCATGTAACGCTTCTATAGAATCTCAATGAGCCAAGGAAACTTCTTCCCTGTGGAAAGAGGCCAGAGAGCAGGCGGAAGTCCCAAAACCACTGATCCCTCTCCAAGTAACAATTAAGGGTACAGGAAATGCATCCAAATGGATAGGAAAGCTCCCATTCAGAAGATTCTGTGTTCTACCTTCATAGATTGGCCAGGGAGGTCAAAAATCTAGCTGTCCTTACATAAGCAATTGGAGAAATCAAGAAAAAAATTCAGAGGAGATCATCGTAAGTCTCTCCAGCCCGAAAATGTCATAATACAATGAACTAGAGTAGACAATATTCAAAATATCACTTGATATAAAATTTTCTAAAGTATTCTCTTGCTTCAAAACCCTTTGAAAGTCATTTTGCTTATCAACAGGTAAGCACAGAGAAGACAGGCAGCATGTATGTGCATAAAGGCTGCTGCCTGAGAAGTCAGAAGACCTGTTTCAGGATTCTAGTTTCATATTTGCAAGACACCTAACCTTGAGAAAGTCACTAAACTCTCCAAATCATGGAGTCCTTCAGTCCTAAAGTAAAAAAGATAAACTATGTTCTCCTATGCGACAGGTTGCGATAAGGGTAAAAATGATGTAATAAAGGTGAAAATATTTGGAACTACTAAAATTGCATGCAAGTACTAACAAAAGCACAAAAAGTAGACTTTAGGGTTAGAGGATACAGACACCTTATTTCCATTGATAAGGGTCTATGAGATACTGTTTGGACACTGAATAGTTGTTTGAGTTCATAATACCTGAGCCAGTTATCTGCCACCCAGTGTACCATGATCGAGCATTTATTATCTGTGGTATTCATTCATTACTAATTTGACATTGACCACATAATATAGATTGTCATAAGTAAAATTATAAATTAGTATAGTAAATTTATAAAAGTGTTCTGAAATTTTATCCAAAGAGAATGTAATAAAAATAAGACACAAAATTATCATGAGTCGAGCTTAAATTTAAATAACTGTAATCAGAAAGAGAGAAATGCAGTTGTTTGATAAGGCAAGAAAACAATGATTGCTTCAGACTTACTGCTCCATGAAGAACTGAGGCATTGCAATGAGCAATGTTCCAACTCCCATGATTAGGCATCCTGCTCCAATTATTTTTGGCCTGTGAAGTTTGGCTCCAAAGTAGCTAACAAATGTTATAACTAAGAGATTCCCTTTGGAGAGAAGAATAAAGCATTCATAAGTTAGAGAATGTAGAAAAAAGTCAACAGCATAGCTATTAATAAATGAATTAATGTATACAGCAGGCCTAGCAAAGTTTTGTTTTGACTAAACCATTTCCCCAAAATCTTATCCATCATTTATCCTTCTTTTCTTTAATCTTAGGTGACTCTTGAAACTGTCTTCACATTCATTACTTCAATCACCTAATCCCTTTGTCAAAATATTTTAATTAAATCCCTTCTATCTCATTACATGCAACCTAATTATTTGTCCTGTTAAAGTGTTTTATCAGTGAATCGAATTGTAGAAGGCTTCCTTTAGTTGCTCTGTAAAATTTTCTTTAATGATTTTGAGGTAAACTTATTGTTTCTTCATTCATTTAAGTTTTCTATTAAAACTTCTATTAGTTTTCTAATTGCTCTTGAAATGTACATTACAAATTCTCTCTTTCCCTAATATCCCTTATAGAAAAGGTAAAACAAACACAACTGTATGTCACTTTAAATGAAATCAGATTATGAAACTTACATTTACACAAATGATACTTTACAATTCATTTATAAACTTTTTACAAAAAGACTCAAAATAGAAATAAACATCCTTCCACATAGACAACTTCAGCTGTATATCAATTATATAACCTCAAAGAATATACCTATAACACAACTTTTGTGAAATACAAAATCTCCATAAAATATGCCCATCTATCTCTTTCTTGAAAAATAATTATAGAAAATGTGGTTTTTGAAGGTAGGAATTATACCTTTTTAAAATGTCTCTAGTGAAGCATGGGTTAAGTTACTTTTAGTTGATGATGGTGATAGCTGATTAAAGGGAAGAGTTCTCACGCTTTGCTGTGCATAGGGAAATGGAAACTTGTTAAAATGCAGATTCTTGGCAGGTCCCTACAGATTCCAGTTCCATGGATCTGAGGGAGGCCAAGAAATCTGCATTTCCAATGCTAGCTAGAGTGTGTTGATGGGCATGGTTCCTGGAACGTGCTTTGATAAACACTTTTTAGGGTCTTACGTTTCAAGGGGCTTTAAAATTTTAGCTACATTTATTTGGAATATTTCATGTCTAAGAATTACAGTGCTAGATAAAGCAAGGACTTAATCTCCAGCAATTGATTGTGATGGCTGACGGTTGCCCTTGCTTTGAAGTTCTCCTGGATATTTCCAATTTTCTAGCAACAGTGTGTTTCCTTACATCTGTAAGCAATCATCTAATTCACTAGTGTTCAGTCACATTGCCAGCTTTCGTCAATTGGAAAAAAGATCAGTAATTTGTATAGCCTTGAGGTTAATAATAATAGAAAAGTAACTTGCACGGTGACTCTCGTCTTTAGGGCTCCAGGAAGAATTAAGCTCTTTTCAATTCTGATATTAAGAAAATAATAATTAAGCATGAGGTTTCCCATTTGACATTTAAGTATTTAGTAGAAGACATTTTGAATCACATTATATTGATATTTATATCCATGCCTTTGTGAATGTGCCACAGTTAAATAAACCAAAATAAAGTGAAAACTGACTTTCAGTTTACAGGCAGCCCCACTCCCACCTCCACCTATCCGTCACCAACATGACACGATAAAGGACTCATATTTACAGGCTGTTTCTGCATTACATTAGTGAGTATGTCAAATACAAGATGCTATGGTTTCAGCATCTGTGATACCTCTATAGAAGTTTTTGCTTCCTTCACCTTGTATCCTTTCTGAGTTCTCAGGAGATACATTTGGAAAATGAATAGTGATAAATCATCTAAAAAATTGAATTGGATATCAAAATTCTTTCATACCTATCATCACTAGCCTCTGACAAAGAAAACAGGTCCAGAGAGTTTTACAAATATCTCTTACCAAACTTTAAGAGAGATTCTCACTCCATCTTTGTCTCTCTCTCTGCTTGCACACCACACACACAAACACGCACACACACATATGCACAATTTCACATAACAGAAAAGAAAGCTACTCAATTCACTCTATAAGGTGAACATAATAATCTTGAAACTCAAACTGGACAAGGCCAATACAAAAAGAGACAATTAGCACCCAAACTTAATTATGAAGATAGATGTAAAAATCCTGAACAAACTATTAGCACACTGAATACTGCATAAAAATAAACACCTCCTGACCAAGTACAGTCTATTACAGGAGTACAAGGTACCACCAAATTTAAAAAATTATTTGCTAAATCACTATATGACTAATAGAAGGAGAACAATTCCATGGTTATCTTAATAGATGTAGTAAAAGCACTCAGTACAATTAACTACTCATTAATGATAGGAAAAAAATCTGAGCAAAGCAACTTTTAAAGTGCATCTATCAAAATCACACAGCAAGAATATTGCTCAATAGTAAAATTTTAAAAGCATTTGCATTAAGGTCAAATACAAGAGAAGGATGCCCATTGTTACTGCTTCTATTCAACGCAGTACTGAAGCCAATGCAATAAGGTAAGAACAACAATAAAAACAGATATAAGAGTTGGAAAGAGGAATTAAAAATTATCTTGTGTTTTGGACAATATGATTGTCTATCTCAACAAAGTTGTTGCATACAAAGAAGCCAATATTATTCCTACGTTGCAGGAGTTATCAAACAGAAAATGTAGGAAAAATCCTTTTCACAGTAGCAACAAAAACTTTAAATATGGAAGGAATAAATATAACAAAAGATTAGTAATAAATATATAGAGAAAATGAAGAAAAAAATATTGAAAGCTATGAAAAAAAAGTCCTGACTAAATGGAGAGCTAAACCATGTTCATAGATGGGAAGACTCACCACCAGAAAATGTCAGCTGTCTGATGTGATCCATATCCAGATTGGGTTTGGTTGGAATTTCATGAAATTTCAATCAAACCCAAATAGGATATTTCAGATTTCAGAAAACTTATCCAAGTTTATCTAAGAAAAATTTAAAAGACAAAGTTGGAGATTTGCCTACCTGAAAACAAAGCTAATTATAAAACTACAATCATTAAGATAGTCTTATATTGAGTCAGGAATAAGCAGATTTATGAAACAGATTTACATGGAAGTAGTAAGTCAATACATGATAAAGAAGGCATTACAAATACTTGGGCCAAGTACATATTCAATTAGTGGTGATTGGACACTTTGTTATAATAATATAAAGTGACTGCTACATCGCACCATCTAAAAAAATCTTTTTCATGTGGGACTAAATACTAAAATGTAAAAAGTAAAACTTTTTTATATTTAGAAGAAAGTACATAGAGAACTTTTTAAAACAAAGAAGTAATATGTGGAAAATATTAGGAGGTCATGATATGAAAAATCTTTTATTTTCTTGGTGACTCTGTCATTTTTGGAAAAAGGCTTTGTTATGAAAAGCATACTTAGGGGAGAATTTGAGTCTCTACTATGTGGGCATTAGAGGATACTGTTCAGAGGTGTCAAAGGAAAAAGGACATTGTTGTATAAAATAGAACGACTGAGAGCTAGACATGGAGAGTGGAAATGGGTCCAGAATCCTGGAAGGAAGGAATGTGGAAAGAGGCAGGAGAAGTAAATTAAGATTATAGTCAGGATGCTCACTTGTCTGGAAATCTGTGGATTGCAAATAACTAGGACAAATCTGTGATGTTTGGCATAAACGTTTCCAATGGAAGTTAGAGAACTTTTAAGCCATTTTGAGGCAACTAAAACAATAAATAACTTTTATCCTTAGAATGGTCTAGAAGAATTAATATGAGTTTGGAGTCAGCATCCTTTGCCATTTCCTATGAAAACTTAGCACTCTTTAGCAAATACAGATGCTCTCAGGTTGCATTGGGACCTGCGAATCCAAGAAAAAGTTTGGATCAAATCATTTCTAAATATCTTCAGCTCTAATATTTTTTTATTCGATAATATAGAGTGAGAAAAAAAGTCAAAGTATCACATGATATGTAATTTTTTTAATCTGCTCATATCATATCTGCTTCTTTCTGTGAGTTCACTTTATTCTTTCAGTCTGCACCAATTGCCTCTTCATTCTTGTTTCCTCTAATGAAGTCTGTCACCCTTACCTTGACGCTCCATGGCTCCTCATTCAGTCCACAGCCATCAGCAGAACAGGGATCAAGGAATAAATGAACCATGTGGGCCTATCTAAGGAGATTCCATAAGGGTCAGATGTTTCAGAACCTTGCTACACAAAGTGTGGTCCACTGATTAAAAGCATCAGCATCATCTGAAAGCATATTAGAGATGTGGAGTCTTATCCCCTCCCTACAGAATCAGCATCTGCATTTTAAAAAGATTGCCTAGTCATTGTTATGAACGTTGATGCTTGATTGGCACTTAGAAATTTCATTCTGGTAAGATGACAAAAGATGGATTTGGGAAGCAAAAGCCTGGAGACAAAAGACTCCCTATTCATTCTTTTAATTCTTTCTGTGATATTCAGAGTAAAACAAAAATATGGAGTATGAACTAAAATAAGTAAATTGTTAAAGAGTTGGAAAATAATTCTTCACTCATCTGAAAGTTCATCAGGAAAAGCTAAAATTAAAGCAATTAGAGGTTTTGAGCATATATTTGAGTCCAAATGGGCATTAAGGACCACAGAGGATACTATTTTGTTTGCTTCAACAAAGAATTAATGCCTCTTAGTTTATCAATCCTGGAAGCTGACTAACTGGGATTATACTCTTTAAAGTACTTCCAAAACAGTGACTAAAATCACTTGGTATTTTCAAGTTCTAAGAGGGAGTCAATAGTCAATTGCTAACCAAAGACACCTGAGTGTAGAATTTTTATTGCCTGCTCTGATCTGGTGTTTTTGTTAATGGAATCCATTTTTTCTTCTTTCTAAGCCACTGGGAAGACAATCGCTTTCATGATTTAACTTCTTAAATCATTGCAATCGATTTTTGTAGAGCCCATTTGGATTCTTTCAAATCTCTAAAATTGAATCACAGGGCTCCTAGGATATATCATTCTTCTGTAAAGACGCTTTTTACATACTTATAACTCAAAGTACCAGTCAGCATCTCACCCTCTCCTCCAGGAAAGTCTCCTACTCTGACTGGGAACTCTGAATTGTGTGAGTCATACAATAGTGAACACCTGGAGAGGTGCATTTTTCATTGGTTGCTCTGAGAGCAAATTGCTCCTACTGTAGCATAGGTTATGGCAAATTTTGTCCAAACAAGATTTTACAAATAGAGTCAGATCCCAGCAGACAGCTGAAGGCAGAGAGGATGTCATTTAGCCATGCCTAGAAGACCTTGTGCTCAAAAGTAAAGTCAGGCATCTGCAATACCTACCAATTTCAAAACTACCATCAATAACTCCCACCAGTGAAGAAGGGATATCAAACCTTCTCTCTATCTGAGTGATGGTGCTCTTCAGATAGCCTTCTGCCAATGCTTTGGCAAAATAAACGAAAGACAAGGCACCCAGGAACAGCTGGAAAATATGAGAGGTCTCACTTAGTCTGCCTGCAGGTTGGCACACAATTGGAAACATGTTAAGCAAACAGACAAATAAAAATACAAACTAAGAACAATGTATAGCATCAAGTTTGTTAGCACTGAAGATTTAATTCAAGCATTACTACAGGTTTCCTTCAGCCTCAGGCAGATGTAGATTTCCAAAAAGTCAAATTCTCTTGGAATTTGAAATGTATGTTGATTTTCATTGTAAATGTATGCTGAGTTCCTTTTTGTCCCTTTCTCCCACCATCCCCGAAAGGACCCTCGAAGGAGTCTTGCTTTGAAAATAAGATTCAGCGTATGGTAGGTAAAGAGATGAAAGAGCCATTCATACGTAAGAAAATAAAACACATGAAAACCATAAGCCAAACGCTTGACATGTTACCACAAGTCTTAGCGTTCGTGGTTATGTATTTCACAGTGATGGTGTGTGCACCAGCAGGGAACATAATGCATAGGCTGAAAAAGTGGAACTACTATTCCTTGTGTTTAAGTGCATACTATTAAATTCATACTCAAATTCTTTCTTAGTGAAAATCGTTTCTTTGATATCTGGCTTATGCATTTTGCTAGACATGGGTCTGTGATGGAGTATTTATATGGCAGGTTAACATTTATACAAGAAAACGCATAAATATTTGTTGAGTGACTATGTGGTATAAGGAAAGAGTAGGAGTCACACAGAGCACCGTGAAAAGCAACTCTGCCCTGTACTAATGTTATTCCCATTTTTTATTTACTTTTATTTATAAGATGGGAACAATGTGGGTGTTTAATAGATTAAAGGTTATATCTATGCTTGGCACAATATTGGGTACATAGTAGAAGTTCAATAAATATTAGTTTCTACTATCTCTCTCCTTTCTGTTTAGGAAGGGCATTCAAATGAGCTCAGGAAAGTAATTTAAACTACATGGTCAGACAGAGTTTCCTTGCATCACTTGGCAAACGGTGGTTTTAGTAAATTGCACTTAAGATCACTTTGTAAAAGGGAAAAAAATTCTCTCTCTAACTTCATTATATAGAAGATACCTGGATAGAAAGCCAAGAACATCAACTCCACCTAATTCTTTGTTACTCTACCTTTAGTTCACCACAGCAGGGTTGTTTTTCCTCTGAGGAGGGATATTCTGTTTTTAAGGAAGATCTTCCAACAGGTTGCAATGAATTTTTGCAGAATAACTGGATATTTTCTTTGGAGGAAGTGTCCATTATAAAAGTATTCCTTGACTCTGATCTGTCGAAGTTGATTTTAAAAGTAAAAAAAAAAAAAATGAATTCAATACTATGCAATTTATTAAGTAATATTTTTATTCAATACTAGACCTCAAGTCTATAGATTTAATTTAAAGTGAAGCTACCTTTTGTTACAAGAGTAAGTTGGCAACATTTTTCAATTAAAATCAACCAGAATATTTGATTAACTAATCCTCCTATTGGGACTCGGTAGCCAGCATTCTTTCTCAATCCCTCCAGTTTAAGCCTCTTTATGGCAAAGAATAAATTTAAATGTTGCCCTTGGAATAAATAACAAGGCAGAATTTTGCTAACTTTGTGGTCTTGCCAGTTTAAACTAGGAGGAAGCACGAAAGGAAGGAAAGGAATTCAACCATGTGAATATTGATTCATTAGAATTAAGTCTTCTATTAAAGCCTTCAAATCTATCTTCCCAGCAGAACAAATAGAAAAAGATTGATACCCATCATAGATCTCGATAGTACCTTATGATTCCTGCAGCACCCAAAGCAAGGCTCAAAATATGGCAAAAAGGAAGAGGTCCAGTTCATTTATTGTTTTAGTTTGAAAACTAAGAAAGCAGTGTGATGGTTTACCTCAGGCTTAGATTTAATTCAGGTGAAAGGACGGTCTTTTGGCTGCCTTATCTAAAAAGTTATGACCTTCTTTCCTATACTTAATCTCCCACCTCCCCTCACTCTTAAAAGGAACAAGCCCCGGACAGTATCACACACAGAAACTATTTTCTCTCTGTTCACATCAATATTTACATATCCTGTGCCCCTGCTTCTTTAGGATTACACGCGGTTCAGTGCCTGCTTGCTTGATGATCTAAACTAAATCAAGGGATTCAAAAAATAAAATAACTTCTGGATCTCCCTACTAATAGTAGATGACACATTGTATGTTAATAGGGATCCTCTATATTTACATAAAACTAACTAAAGGAACGGCATTAGGAGTAAAATTTCATGTATTGTGGTAGGAATTTTGGCTTATTCTGCCTCTGTGTATATCATCTTGACTTTACGCAATGCTTGTTTTATGTTTACTAACTTCAACCTTCATAGTCTGACTTCAGAGACAATATCTCAAACTGAAAAATCAAGTGATAGTAATATAAAAAATTGCTTTTAAAATATGAAGTCAGACATCACAAGACTTAATTTAAAAGTAGAGTGGATTCTTCCAGGGAGTGGGACATGAGTAGAGGAAGGGTGGGGAAAAGGCTTGTTAAAAAATTATTATTAGGCTTGCAGAGTGTTTGATTTTATAAACATGCATAACTTTAATTTTTACAAAATGGACAAAGGAAAAGGAAAGAAAACTGAGTGAAACAAAAAAATTTAAAAATCAAAAAATTAAACAAAACAAAGAGCTTATAATGTTAGTCAAGACGAAAAGACAAAGATACAAGGATATAATATTAGTGAGATAAGGACAGAGATGTTTAGGAGTATAAAACAAAAAGTCTGTACAATATGTAGAAATAATTTTAAAATCTTGACAAAAGGGGTACATTTCTAGCAAATATTAATTACTTGCTTTGGCACAAGCCAGAAGAGAAAAATAGCCAAGGAAGACATCATCAAAAATGCTCTAAAACTATCCCCTAAACAAAGATACTCAGGATGGGGCATACAACAGGAGTGGCTTTATCAAGGGCTATTCTTCAAGGAAAGACAGTAGATAATAGAAACAGATGATCATTGTCTCCATTCATTTGACCAAACTAAAATTATCTTGGTAGCCAAATCTCACAAAGGAAAACTTCAGAACAAACCAACCCATAGATTATAAAATTCTAAATAAAATACTACAAAATCCAAATTAATTCAAAAAATATTCTGTAATTAGGACTACCCTAAAAGATGCAACAATTAATAGTAGAAATTTTATTCATCTAAATTATCACATGAAGAATTAAAAATTAAAAAGAATAAAATCTCAGTAAATGAAAAAATCAGGTGATAAAATTCAACATCCACTCCTGACTTTTAAAAACATTCTAAGAAACTACGAATATAGAGATTCTTCTTTACCAGTATCTGTTACCAACAGCCAACTTCATACATGCATTGAATCACTAAGACTGCTTTTTCAGAGCAATATATTGCCAGAACAACGAAAAGACAGTTTGGGTTTGGGAAAAACTGGATTATACAATGTTAAGTAGGTTTCTTTACTGCAAAACTACCGAGTACCTTTAATTGAAGTTATAGAGAGAACCTCTTGCTTATAATGAAAAAAAAAAATCAAAACAACCAAAAGAACCGAATGTCATTTATGCAATGAAATTTTTTAAGCCGTTAGAGATTAGTATGAAGAAGTAAATGTAGGTATATAGATCTACATTCATTACTGATTGATTTTTAAAATATATGCTACAAAACAGAATATGTAATAAACTATTTTATGAAAGCAACACACATATTCACATATGTATATACACAGAGACAAAACTTCAGAAAGTTTATAAACAAAAGGTTAGTACATTATTTCTGGTTGGTGGCATTGTAGATGATTTTTCAAAAAATGCCTTCTGTATCTCATTTTTCTCCAATGAACATATATTTCTTATAAAAAGATTTTAAAATATTAAAAATATCACCAAGCAAGGAATATGTAACATAAAAACATTTTAAAATACAAAATATTAAATTTACAGCTCAAAATCCAACCTTCTTCCAAGAAATTAAACTATGTCATTCAAATTGGCCTTCTGTTTCAAGGATCTAGATATCATAGTATTTTACATCAGTTATAATATTAAAGCCAGTGACCAGAAAATACAACTAAATTGTTTAATAAGAAAATATGCTATCACTTATGCTAAATTTATCATTAATAGATTCAAAGGGTTACATCTGAAATGCTGCTGCTAAAGTGTAAACCAATCATGTTGAAAACAATATTTAAAAACTTGCGACCCTAAAACACATTTTTTTTTTTTTTTTTTGAGACAGAGTCTCACTCTGTTGCCCAGGCTAGAGTGAGTGCCGTGGCGTCAGCCTAGCTCACAGCAACCTCAAACTCCTGAGCTCAAGCGATCCTCCTGTCTCAGCCTCCCGAGTAGCTGGGACTACAGGCATGTGCCACCATGCCCGGCTAGTTTTTTCTATATATATTTTTAGCTGTCCATATAATTTCTTTCTATTTTTAGTAGAGGTGGGGTCTCGCTCTTGCTCAGGCTGGTCTCGAACTCCTGAGCTCAAACAATCCGCCCACCTCGGCCTCCCAGAGTGCTAGGATTACAGGCGTGAGCCACTGCGCCCGGCCCTAAAACACATTTTAAGTCTCCTTCTATTTGGAGGTGTTGATACAAAAATCACTCTAACTGGAATTCAGTCAGAAACACTAACAAAAGAGAAATATAGTCATCTTAATTAATGTTATGTTAGGGCAAAATAACACCCAGCTTAAAATATTGGCACTGCATAGTTTTGCTGAAGACATTTAACTTCATCTTGATGGCTAATATGCAAATCACTGTCAGTATAGTATGTTCCAAGGAGACTGTAGTTCATCCCCAGTGAAAAGAGGTGGAAGGAAACTCAGTGACATGAATGGAAAGATCCATGGGGCATGCAGGCTCTCTCTCCTCATTTGCAACTGCAGAAGTAGAGCAAGCAGCACACAGTTATTCAGAAGGATTTGCATTTGGCAAATCCTTAATTGATCTGCAGCCACTTGAATAGATTCTTCCAGGAAAAAACATATGGCAAAGTTTTCATCCAATACCCTGGGTTGGAGTATAACTTATTCTGAAGGCCAAAGAAAAACAAGCCATGCAGTTTTTCTTCATTTTAGTTTGAAAATCAGCCCTGCAGATTTTAAATGTAGGGCACAGGTGGCTTTGGAAGGTTGTAGTTGGATCACACAGATACACTCAACCCTGGGGCTCTGAAACAGAGACTCAGACTCTATCCAGCGTCCAGCTTCCAAGGATTGCACCGAGGCTCTAAAGGCAGCCACTCCCCTCTCTCTTCTCTTAGCCATCTCTCATGAAGAAACCCTCTGCCCTGGGTTGGCTTCTGCACAACGGAATCCCTAAGGTTTAAAAAATAACCTCCCGGTACTTGCTGAAGAGGGGTGTGTGTTGTTCACAGACTAATCCTCTCCCATACAAATTATTAATTGTGTGAGATTCAAATTTAATAAGTACTATTTTTGTGCCAGGGGATGTATGTACTTTTTCTAGTCTTTAAAACAACCCAACAAGTTTAGTATTATAATTTCCATTTTTTAAAATGATATGACTCAGAGCAGTTAAGTGACTTGTGAAAAGCTATCAGCTAATAAGCATCAGAGTTAAAATTTGAACCCAGATTCGAATTTATCTGCCTTTATAACCCATCTCCTCTCCTATTTCCCTCAGACTAACAAGGGGCCCATCAACTTTCATTGAGAATTCCTATGGACAGAACACAAATAGTGCAGAAATGAAGGGTTCATTAACTTTTCTCCTGTGGGAATCTGATGTCCTAGTCACAAAATACAAAAGAAGGGAACAAAATCTTACCTGGAGGTGAAGATCAAAGACAACCAGTTCCTCTCAATGTGTTCAGCAAGAGACTGGACCACACGCCACAGACTGAAAGGGGAAACCAAGGTAAATTCCACAGCAATTTTGAACAGTTTTGCCAGGTAGGGAGAACTGGACACAGACAGAGAGGATTAAGGGAAGGCAAAGATGAAGGGCATGGTCTCACCCCGGGCAGTCTCTTCTCTTTCGTCTTTCCTCCTGGCCTCTTTTTTCTGGCAGTCTGCAGAGAATTGGCCAGGCTGGCAAGGCCACTGACGCGCATCTCAGCTCCCAGGGCACAGAAAGAGCTGAAGCCTTTGAGCCATTTCCTTGCAATTTGCTGCAAGTTTAAGGCCACACGTGATAAAGCTTTCTTTATGGGAGAGAGTGAAAAAAGAAAAGACCACTTGTGATCTTACTTGCTGATTCCCAGAAAACACAACTCTGCAGGGGGCAGAGGGTAAGGGAACAGAAGCCAGAGGGACGGAAGTTTGTAACAAAGACCCCTCCTTCTCCTTCCAAAAAGTTTTTAAGCCAACCATTCCTTAGGGATGTCACTGGGATCCTTGGGTCTTGTCTGTTTGTTTGTTTGTTTTGTTTTTTAAAGGCTCCTGGGCTAAATCACAGCATGGTTTCCTTTACCATTGGGAGTCTAGAATCTTCAGGGACCACATATCAGGTCAGGATCAAAGCACTGCAGGGCTCTCTACAGAAAGTTAATTCTCAGAGGCATGACCAGTTGCTCATATCCACAATTTCTCTGAGTCTTGAAAACAGGAAAGAAAAAAAAAAAAAGAAAACAGGTTGAATTTTTGGCATTCAATTGTTTGTTCTACCTAATTCTGAGGAAAAAGAAATCCTTGCACTGAGAAATTCTATAATTCTAATAAATTCTTTTTCCAAAAGAATGACTTAGAGGATTTTGAGCAGTATTAGTTTGCATTTGGTTTCTACCAATAAATGAATTTGCTACCAGAATTATCCAAGACTTACCCTATTCTTAAATGGCTGAGACTCTGGGCTGGTCACTCAATTTTACTGAGTCTCAACTTCTTTCTTTATAAAGCAGAAGTTTTGTTAAAAAATTTAAATACATTTACAGGATTATTTTATGGGTTAAATTATATCATGTATTCAAAAGCACATTACAAATAAAGCACTAAACTGGAAAGCATCATCATTACATATACAATTTTAGTTCACACAACAGGATGGTTAATCACTATTATTAAAAGCACATTTTACTATAAAAGAAAAAAAGAGAACATAAGGAAAATAGGGTTTATCTTAAACCTTACAATGAAGCAATGGTATATCCAGACTCCGAAAGACCAAATATTTTATCTTAGCAATCAAACCAGCCTTTGCAATCAGAAACGGCTAACAAACATCTTAATCCTGTATTCGACTTTTGAGTCTAACAGGTGGCCATTGGCGTATTAAAGGGGAGATAGTATTTAACAGCCAAAAGCACAAAGGGCCTACTTTTCCTCACCAAGAAATGCAATTCTCCCCTGAGGATGTAATTTGGTCTATTCACAACTTGCTCAAATTCACTCTCTAACATGATTCCTTTTCTTACTTCTGCAGTCCACCGTCAACGTTACTATTCTGAATGTACGTAATGCTGGTTTGATGCAATATTCAGAGGCTCTTATGTATACCCTTGCATTGCATTGTATCCTGCCTCAGCCTCTCATTCCCACTTTCATACTCTAGACCAGGGGTTAAAAACCTTTTTCCATAAAGCGATGAATAATAAATATTTTAGGTTTTGCAGAGCCGTACAGTTTCTATCACAACCACCCAACTCTGCCATTGTAGTGTGTAATTAAGCATAGACAATACATTTTAATATAAACGAATGCATTTTCTAGAGTTGCAGTAATAAAGCACCACAATCTGGATGGCTTAAAACAATAGAATTTTGTTGTGTTACAATTTTGGATGCCAGAAGTCCAGCATTAAGGTGTTGGCAGAACAATCCTCCCTCTGAAACCTGTAGCAGAGAATCCTTCCTTGCTTCTTCTGCCTTCTGGTGTTTGCTGACAACCTTTGGAATTCCTTGTTATATAGATGCATCACTTCAATTTGCCTTGGTTATCGTATGACCATCTTCTCCCTGTGTGTCTCTGTCTTCTATTCTTAAAAGGACACTAGTCATATTCAATTAGGGCCCACCCTAATGACCTCATCTTAACATCATTATATCTGCAAAGACCCTATTTCCAGAAAAGGTCACATTCACAAGTACGGGGGGTTAGGACTTGAACATATCTTTTTGGAGGACACAGTCCAACCCATAACACTCATGTTCTCATTTCCTCTTTACTTGAGTTGTTTCGTGCAATCAGTTTAATCACTGCCTTCTGTACACCCTTAATTCCCCTCTTCCTCTTTTAATTTGTGGTTCTTCCCTGGCAAACCTCACCTGGGTTGCATCCAACTTTCTGTCTACTTATTGTTTGCAACCACACTGTTTTCAGTGGTTGGAGAACAACTCACTAACATGCCCTCAGGGATTATTTTATAACCACTAACTTCACTGGGCCATAGAAGTATCGTTAGACTTAATACCTTTTAATGACCCAATCACTTTATCTCTCTCCTGAATCATTTCTCAAATCTTCTTTTCTTTCTGTATCTTCATTATTAGCTGACAGCCTTGTTTAGGGAATTAACTAAGGAAATGGAGAAAATCAGGAGGAATATCACAACCTGCCATCACGACACCTACCCTCTCTCCACCTACATGGATGTTCATATTATCTGTGTTCCTTCCTGCTTCTGTGGATGAACAGTTCATGCTTCTAAACCCAAGCTTTCATCTGTTCCCCTTATCTAAAATTCCTCTCCTCTAATTCTTTTTTCACCAACTCTAATCAATTTTTGCCTCTACCACTCCACTGCAACTATTTTCATCAAGAACATCAAAGACGTTCACGTTAACAAATCCAGTATCAATATCCAGACCCTGTCTTAATTGATCTATTAGCAGAATTGTATACCTTTGATGTACCTTTCTCTTTAATACATTTTCTTCACTTGGTTTTGAGAACACTACACTCCCTTGGTTTTCATCCCACCCCAGTGTTCCTTTCCTCTTAGTCTTCATTGCTGGAGTATCACACTATTCGGTCCTTGGAATATCTTCTTTGCTTTCTCTACACTTACTCCCTTAATGCTCTCATCTGGTCTTACGGCTTTAAATATCATCTATAATATCAGATCAATGAGATGCAGGAAAGCTTTGTAGACTCAAATTTGAATTGAGAGTTTTTCAGTCTGGAAAAAAATCTCTGTCTGTCTGTCTGTCTATATCTATCTATCTATCAATATCTATCATCTGTCTATATCCTACCTCTCTCCACTAAAAAGATCTAGACACAGTGACCAACTAAGTAGCAAAGAGTGCAACTAGCATTGAATTTGCATCTATAAATACCATAAATAAAGGAACCATGGGTCATTGTTATGTGACTGATACCAGGTCTGGGGATATAAGATGGGACTGAAATATCTTGTTGTAGAAAATAGCTAGGAGTTCATGAAGACTAGAGTGTGCCAATAGAACTCAGGAGCCAACCTGAACAAGTTCCTTCTGGTCAAATATAGGAAAATTTGAGCATTAACAAGAATAACAACTATAATGATTGAAACATAAAAAAATGTTAAAATTCATGATTTTATAATAGCACTTATAAAAACACCTCATGGTCACTTTGGATGATTCTAAGTAACAACTTCAATATATTTAAAACTTGTGGTACTTAGAGAAAAATTGTGCATTTATCCTACCTTCCTACTCAATATGTTCATTAGAGTTATTAAAAAAGCCAAATTTCTATCTATAGAAGAATTCTAACTAATTAACAAAAAAGGAAGAGATAATTAGAATATCATAATTTTCAAACTCCTAATGAATCAAAGAATCTAGATAATGGTCATCAATAGCCAATAATATCACACACACACACAAAAAAAAAAAACACACACTGAAAAACCAAACCCATCCATATTGAACAACCTGATGGAAGTTAAAAGCTTGAAACACCACCTTTGACATCATCTTTCTTTTTACTTCTAAACAAAACTAAGCTTATCAAACCTCAGATTATATTTAAATAGCAGTTCATGAGAAATACAGGGAAGAGAAGAACATGTTAAGTGACACAAGAACATGTTAAATGATGTCATCAGCACAATCAAAAGTGAAGAATCTCATTAGGACAAACAATCCAGTTTTTTTTTTTTCCAACCAAAAAGTGCAAGTGAAAAAGGAGATGAGGAAGAAATTGTATATGAAACCTAACAAATGAATCAGCTAATCACAATGTGTGGACGTAGTTTGTACCCATATTCAAAAAGAAATAAATTGTAAGAAGATTTTATAATCTTCTTGAAAGATTTATAACTTCAGAAATATGAACACTGCATGGATATTTGTTGTACTGAGGAATTTGTGTTAGTTTTTTAAGAGATGATAATGGTGCTGCTGTTGTTCAAGGACACAAATCTCTTAAAGGTAAATACAATTTTTTTACACATTATTTACAAATCAAAGGATAAGTTTTGTTGTATATTTTCAAAATAATTTGGGGGAGAATTCCTAAAAGTTTGGAGAACAGATCAGCCATATATAATTATTTGAGCTGGGGATAGGTAACTAGTGTTCACTATACTGTTTTCAATGTGAATATATTTGAAAATTTTCACAATTGAGTTTTAAATAAATGATAGATATATAGATACATAGATAAAAAGTATTAGTGGATAAATTGAAAATTCATTTCCATAATTTGTTATGAAGTCAATATTGATATCTATAACTTTGGTTTTCTATTATCCCTTCTGTGTGTTCTTTGCTCTGTTAGGACTTCAGTTGGTTGAAGTTTTTCACTGATGGGATTAACCTAAAACTTCATTCTTGCAGAGTCAAGCTCCTTGGTGGTCCTGCTTTTATTCGGTGGCTGTAGTTTCCCATTACACTTAACTATTTAACATGGAAGTACTAAAAGGCTCCACAGAAAATTCTTTGTGTTCTAAACACAATCTTTCTTGCCACAGTTTTGTATCAGAAACCATATATCAGCTTGATAAATTGGGTTCAATCACTTCCAGCATAATGGAACAATTGTGTATTCTGGTAAATGTATCCCTCTATTGGAAGCTATTTCCTCTAAACAAGCAAAAGAAAAAGTTTCAAAGATAGAAAACAAAATAAGACAGTTATTAGGTATAATAGTGAGGAAAACAATTCATACTTTCATCTTTTAATTCCTATGGCCACATATTGTGACTACAGGACAAACAGCAACATATGTTGATAGGTTGTTAAGAGCCTGTATTGTATTATATTATATCATATCATATTGCACCCAAACCCTACAGGGGTTACAACTGGCATTCTAACTCAGTTTTCTCAATTTTTTCAAGTTATAAGTGTGCCCATCACCAAGGTAGCATGCATTATATCCGTTAGGTGTAAATTTACCACCCTCTTCTCCCCCCTCCCACCTACTTGGTTTCTATTGAGTTTTACTACCATATGTGCACATGGGTGTTGATTGATCAGTTCCAATTTAATAATGAGTACATGTGTGTTTGTTTTTTCATTCTTGAGATACTTCGTTTAGAAGAATGGTCTCTAGTTCCATCTGGTGTGTTACAAAAGGTATTAGTTCACCATTTTTTAATGACTGCATAGTACTCCATAGTATACATATACAACATTTTATTAATACACTCACATATTGATAGGCACTTGGGTTGATTCCACATCTTTGCAATTGTAAATTGTGCTGTGATAAACATTTGAATGTGTGTGTCTTTTTGATAAAATGACATTTTTCCATTGGGTAAATACCCAATAGTGGGATTACTTGATCAAATGGTAGGTCTACTTTTAGTTCTTTGAGGTATCTCCATACTATTTTCCATACAAGTATAGTTTACAGTCCCACCAACAGTGCAGAAGTGTTCCCTTCTTTCTGCATCCATGTCAGCATTCCTTGTTTTGGGATATTTTGATAAAAGTCATTCTCCCTAGGGGTAGGTGATATCTCATTGTGGTTTTAATTTATATTTACCCGATGATTAGAGATTTTGAGCATTTTTTCACATATTTATTGGCCATTAGTCTTTCTTCTTTTCAAAAGCTTATGTCATGTCTTTTGCCCACTTTTTAATGTGGTGGTTTTATTTTATTTTATTTTTTTGCGCTGATTTGCCTGAGTTCTTTGTAGATTTTGGTTATTAGCCCTTTATTGGATATATAGCATGCAAATATTTTCTCCCATTCTGTAGCTTTTCTATTCACTCCATTGATTGTTACCTTGGCTGTACAGAAGCTTTTTAGTTTAATCAAGTCCCATTTGTTAATTTTTGTTGTTACCTTTGGGGTCTTGTTCATACATTCTTTGCCTAGGCGGATAACTAAAAGAGTTTTTTCCAACATTTTCTTCTAGAATTCTTATAGTGTCATGTCTTAGGTTTAAGTCTGTTATCCCTTGTGAATTAATTTTTGTGAGTGGTGAGAGGTTCAGTTTGTGGTTCAGTCTTCTACATGTGGCTACTCAATTTTCCCAGCACCATTTATTGAATGGGGATTCTTTTCCCCAGTGTATGTTTCTGTCTGCTTTGTCAGTGATCAGATGGCATTATTAGGAAGGTCTTATATCTGGGTATTCTGTTCTGATCCACAAGGCTGTCTCTGTTTTCATGTAAGTACCATGCTGCTTTGGTTATTATAACCTTGTGGTATGGCTTAAAGTCTGGTAAAGTGATGCCTTCAGATTTGTTCTTATTGCTTAAAATTGTTTTGGCTATTCATGGTCTTTTCTAGTTCCATACGAAGCATGGAACTAATTTTCCTATGTCTGCAAAAAATGATGTTGGTATTTTAATGGGGATTGCATTGAATTTGTATATCATTTTGGGTAATATAGACATTTTAGCAATGTTGATTCTGCCGATTCACGAGCATGACATGTTTTTCCATCTGTGGACATCCTCTGCAATTTCCTTCCGCAGTGCTTCACAGTTCTCCCTGAAGAGGACTTTTACCTCCTTAGTTAGATATATTCCTAAGTATTTTATTTTCTTTGCTGCTATTGTGAAAGTATTGAGTCTTTGATTTGATTCTCAGCTTTACTGTTGTTGGCATATATGAATGCTACTGATTTTTGTATACTGATTTTGTAACCTGAAACTTTGCTGAATTTGTTTACAAATTATAGGAGTCTCTTGGCAGAATCTTTGGGGTTTTCTAGATATAGGATCATATTTTCGGCAAAGAGTGATAGTTTGACCTCTTTTTTCCCCATATAGATAACCTTGATTTCCTTCTCTTGTCTGATTGCTCTGGCTAGGACTTCCAGTATTATGTTGAATAGAAGTGCAGATAGTTGGCAACCCTGTCTGGTTCCAATTCTAAACGAGAATGCTTTCAATTTTTCCCTGTTCAGTATGATGTTGGCTATGGGCTTGGTTTATCATATATGGCTTTTTAAATTTTGTGGTAAGTCCCATCTGTACCCATTTTGTTAAGCATTCTTACCATAAAAGTCTGCTGAATTTTGTCAAAAGCTTTTTCTGCGTCTATTGAGGGGATCATATGGCCTTTGTTTTTGCTTCTATTTATGTGGTGAATTACATTTTTAGATTTGTTTATGTTGAACCATCTTTGTATCTCTCAGATGAAGTCTACTTGGTCATGGTGGATTATTGTTTTTGATGTGCAGCTGAATTTGGTTTGCTAGAATTTTATTGACAATTTTTTCATCTATATTCATAAGGGATATTGGTCTGCAGTTTTCTTTGTTTGTTGTGTCCTTTCCTGGCCTTGGTATCAAGATGATATTGGCTTCACATAATGAACTGGGGAGGATTCATTCCTTCTCAATGTTATGAAATACTTTCTGCAATATAGGAAACAGTTTTTCTGTGAAGGTCTAGTAAAATTCAGGTGTGAAATCATTTGGTCTGGAACTTCTTTTTGTTGGAAGATTTTTTTTTATTGCTGCTTCAATTTCGATACTTGATATTGGTCTGTTCAGGAATTCTATTTCTTCCTGATTGAGCCTAGGGAGGCCGTGTGCTTCTAAGAATTTATCCATTTTCTCCACATTTTCAAGTTTATGTGCATAGAGATTTTTATAGTATTCAGAGACCATGTTTTGTATTTCCATGGTACCAGTTGTAATATCTCCTTTTTCATTTCTGATTGAGATTATTAGAGTCCTTTCTTTTCTGCTTCTGATTAATCTAGCAAGAGGCCTGTCAATTTTATTTTATCTTTTCAATGAACTAACTTTTTGTTTCATAATTTTTCTGTATAATTCTTTTATTATAAATTTCATTTAGTTGTGCTCTCATCTTGGTTATTTCTTTTCTTCTCCTGGGTTTGGGATTGGTTTGCTCTTCCTTTTCCAGTTCCTTAAAATGATTCATTAACTTGTTGATTTGTGATCTTTCTGACTTTTGGATGTAGGCATTTAGGGCTATGAACTTTCTTCTCAGGACTGCTTTAGCTGTATCCCACAGATTTTGATGACTTGTGTCCCCTTTATCATTTTTTGAAGAGTCTTTTGATTTCCATCTTAATGTCCTCCTTGAACCAGATATCATTTAGTAGTATATTGTGTAGTTCCCATGACTTTGTGTGTAGATGAGTGTTTTTGTTGGACTTTGTGTGTAGATGAGTGTTTCTGCTGGAGTTGATTTCTAATTTTATTCTACTGTGGTCTGAGAAGATACATGGTATAATTTTTAGTTTTTGCAATTTGTTGAGACATGTTTTGGGGCCTAAGATGTGATCAATCTTAGAGAATATTCCATGAGCTGATGAGAAAAATGTATATTCAGTGGTTTTAGGGTAGAATGTTTTATAAATGTCTGTTAGGCCCATTTGTTCTAGAGTTCTATTTAAGTTCAACATTTCTTTGTCTATTTTCTGCTTGGAGGATCTGTTCTTCTCTGTCAGTGGGGTATTGAAGTCCCTGACTATTATTGTGCTGCTGTTTACCATTTTGTTTAGATCAGGTAGGATTTGTTTTGTGAATCTGGGTACTCCTGTATTAGGTGCATATATATTTAGAATTGTTATGTATTGTTGTTGAATTGTTCCCTTTACCATTTTATAATGATCATCTTTGTCTTTCTTTACTTTTGTTGATTTGAAGTCTATAATATCTGATATGAGAATGGCTACACCAGCTTCCTTTGGGTTTCCATTTGCTTGGAATATTGTTTTCCATCAATTCACCTTGAGTCTGAATTAGTCCTATGGGTTAGATATGTTTCTTGAAGACAGCAGATATTTGGTTTATTTTTTTTTATGCATTCAGCAAGCCTATGTCTCTTGAGTGGGGAGTTCATGCCATTCACATCTGATGTTTTATAGGATACAAAAGTCTAGGCTTGCCATTATTCTTTTTGAGAAGACTGAGAATGGAGCCCCAGTCTCTTCTGACTTGTAAGGTCTCAGCTGAGAAGTCTGCCCTTAGTCTCATAGGTTTTCCTTTGTAAGTTACCTGATTTTTTTCTCCATACTGCTCATAGGAGTGACTCATGCTTAATTTGGCCAGTCTAATGACTATGTGTCCTGGTGATTGCCTTTTTATGGTCAATCTCCTGGGAGACCTTTGGGCTTCTTGTATCTGGATATCTAGGTATCTGGATATCTAGATTTCTAGCAAGGCCAGGGAAGTTTTCCTGGATTATTCCTTCAAATAGATTCTCCAACCCTTGAGTGTTTTCTTCTTTACTCTCAGGGATCCTATGATTCTTATGTTTGGCCTCTTTACATAATCCCACATTTCTTGTAGGCTTTGTTTATTCCTCTTATTTTTCTGTTCTTTCTCTTTGACTTGTTTTGCTCAAAGGTGTTATATTCAAGCTCTGAGAGTCTTTCTTCGGCCTAATCCAGCCTATTATTAATGTTTTCACTGTGTTTTGTATTTCCCTGAATAAATTTTTCATTTCCAGAAGTTCCGTTTGGTTTTTCTTTAATAATTTGATTTCTTTAGAATTGTTCATTTATTCTTTGAACTTATTTGTGTTAAGTTTCTATTTCTCTTGTATTTCATTGAGCTTCCTTATAGTCCATATTCAAAATTCTTCATCTGTCATTTTAATCTTTTCTTTTAGGTTGGTATCCATTGGTAAGGAGTTATTGCTTTGATTTGGGGGTGTCTTTTCATGTTGATGTTTTATATTTCTGGAGTTCTTTCACTGGTTCCTACTAATCTGGCCTCTCAATTGAGAGCTAAGGGTTCTAGGGCTGACTAATGTACCTGTCTCAGAGTCCCTGAAGATCAGGGCTTGCCCCTGCCAGTGAGAGGAGTGTTGGTCCTGAGTTGCCTTTGGGGGTGCTCTAGCAGGTTTGATGAACCTCTTGTGTTACACCATTGTGGTTCAGTGGTGGGCTCTGCCAGGAATGCACTCCCTCTGCAGTGAAAATGGCCTCTGAGCACCAAGCACACTCGTGGTTGCTGTGGGGGTAAGGGGCTATGGTCTCCCTGCACTGTTCTCATGTCCATGGGCTACTGGGTTCTGCCTGCCTGTCCAAGCCACCAGTGGACGATCTCATGAAACACTGCTGCTGCAGCTCTGCTCTCAGTGGCAGGCTCGGCTGTGAACACCCCTGCCCCCACAGAGAAACAGGCTTCTCAGCACCAAGCACTCTCATGGTTGCTATGGGTAGGAGGCCACAGCTACAAGCTGACTTGAACCAAAATTACTTTCTGTGGTACCAGGAATGGAGGAGGTGCAGAAGAGGAGGTGTCTAGTTGTAAGAATGCCAGCTTTGTGGTCTCTCCTGGGGAGGGTGAGGGATTTGTGTCTTGCTGCTCACCAGAGTCACCCAAGTGGGGGAGGAGAGCCCCTTTACCCTTTCACTGGGCTCTAGGCCTTTCTGGATTCGGTCCATGCGGCTATCTTCTCTTCTCTCTCTTTCTCTTTCACAGCCTCACAGCCTTTCTCATTGGGGTCCCTGGACACCTGTGCTGTTTCTCCCTGTGATCCACATATGAGCCCCAACTGTTCTCCACTTTCCTCAGTCCAAGTTTCTACCCTTCAGCTAGGGCAGTCCAACAAGCCATGTCTCTAGTCAGCCATCTTGGCTCGTCTGACCTCTAACTCAATTTTTAATAGGTTAGTCCAACATTCTTAAGGCACCTGGGGCTCCTTTCTTAAGCCAGCAATGATGTCAGAGAGGATGTTCAGGACGTGAAGTAGCTCCAGGACTAAAATAAGCAAGTCTGTTGCTTAAATCTATCCTAATGAGCAGAAGTCGTCTTAATTACTTAAGAATTGATTTTACTTTTCTTTTTTTCATTGGTTGGGTGTTGTGCCCATATTCCAAGCTGTACTGTGTATGGTTCAGAAGGCATAGGAGTGACCTGTAGAGCTGGGCCAAACGTGGATTAATGTGACCAAGGACACAATAATCTGATCTCTGAGGCTATTTCATGTAAGTGATCATACTTGTCCCTTTCCTCTGGCCTGGATCTCAGGTTTCATTAGAACTTATCCATTGTTACTTCTCATATCATATAATTTAACTTTTCCTTACTTAAGACCAATTTTGAGAGCACTTAATTGAAGGAAGGACATGAAGGTTGAGGCTAGACTGCTCAACTCTCATCTCCCTTCCACTGAGGAACACAGCATCACTGTAAGAGGAAAGCCCTGTGAAAGGGATAAAATCCACAACTCAGAAAAACATGGCCAGTCCTGTCCTGTGTATAGAAATGTGTGTGGAAGGAGACGGAAAGTATGTGTATAGAGCATGTGTAAATACTCCACTGACATATTTACCTGAGTCAAAAAAAATGTAAATGATAATGGATGGTTCCTTGTGGGGGAGGGGGGTTAGTTTCAGGCTAGAGTGAAGGGAGCTTTGAAAATACCAGGCTTAGGATTTGGGATTTGATCTCATAAGTAATGTGGAAAGCAGTATGTGTAGGCTGAAGAATTAATTTTGGGGGAAGTTTAGGTAGAAATCACAACTATTTTCTAGGACTGTGAAGATGAATGCCAGAAAATTTGGTATGTTGGCCTTGGTGCTATTTGATTAAAGAAAGGATACAGCTTAGTTGCAGGAAGTTAGATGATGGTTAATGTGGCTAAAAATTCATTAGTGATAGGGAGGGAGATGTGACTATGGGAATGGAATATAAGTCCTTAGGGTTTCATGGAAATTGTAGGAAGGTCAATGGATGTCTCCCTACAGAGCAGGTACCAAGGTGAGGTGGCAAGCCACTGTATTGGGATATGAGGGGAAAGGATGACTTCCACAAGACCGGAGTACTTGGGTTGCACAAATAACTACATAAAACATGATACCACAGAATTATTTTTATATTGTACATTATTTTCACATTGTAACATCCACATTGATCATCTATGACAGAATTTTAATAATTTTGAGTATATATTTACTGTAATATTTATATATATATATAAAACCAAGAGGCACTTCCAGTAATTCTGGCAAAAAGGGAGCATCAATATAGTGTCTAAGCTAAAAAATAATAAAAATAAATACAATTTATCTAATTTTTTTTCTGTACAGATTCTACTTTTTACAAAACATTTATCAGCCACTAAATAAGTCACTTAACAATACTTGTTATGGGATGATACTAAGTATTGCTACATATATTAAGTGCAAGATATAGGTGAAAGGGATAAGATTTATTTCAACTGCAAAATGATTAAGTTCCAAAGCCTCACTCTTATTTTTCTAGAAGTTGATATATTTGGCAAAATTAATCATTAACAAACATATTCCGGTTTGCTGAGAGTGGTGAGAAATTGTTAAAAATTTTCATATACAAATGACATCCCCTACAGTGTCACTTTGGTTGGCAATTATTTGAAAATATTGCTTTTTAGGAACCCTAAATTAAGTTAATCCAATACTCTCTGGTTTACAAATATCCTACAAGGTCAAATATTTGGGATATGCTAATTAGAACTTTCCAAAGACAGGTTTTTTTTTTTTTTTTTCTTTCAGGAAGAAGAAATGACTGATCAGAACAACCGTTCTATCAGGAAACGAGCACATTTTGACACCAAAATTCAAATCAAATTAATAAAACCAATCAAAACCAAAAACACTCTGCATTTAAAGTTCTTTCAGTTGTATATCTTACTTTCATTATAGAAAGTCAGGAAGAATCTCATTTTAATTATTTTGCATGGAGAGCTCCAAGATAGTTATAAAAGCACCAATTTTCATTTTGTGATTTGCATGATTAAAAATCTCTAGGAAGAAATATTAGGAGGTGGGTGGGTTCAGTGATATTTATTTCCAGTGCTTGTCAACTAACAAATTGTCCTTGTTGGAACACAAATGGTATGCATTCTTCTGTGAGAATATATTAAGACACCAAATGACACTCAAATGAAAAAAAAAAACCACACACCAGTTATACAAACATAATATGCTAAAAATTCCATGCAAATATTTTACAACGAGTACAAAAAAATTAGTGATCTGTTAAGCTAATGAACAAATATATATTTAAAGTCAAGCCATTAAACCCCACTACCAGATAATATATAGATATGTTAGGGTTATTAAAGATAGCAAGAGTATAGTGCTAGATTATACTTATAAATAGCTAAAATGAAATATCTGATATGATATGGGGCTTTTGAGTCATAAAAATAATCAGTTGGGACTTTTTAAAAGTAGGTGACAGGGAAAATTATATCAATCAACAAGTTATATACACAAAGAGAATATCTTTAAACAATTATTTTTAATTTCACATTAAACATCTGAGTATTTTGCTATTATATAGGGAGTAAAATTACTAGAATAAAAAAATCCTTCTCTTCAAAAGTTATTCAAGCAGCAGTTTTCAAGCTGTAAGGGCTAATTCACATTCAGAAACATGTATACAAGTGCTCGTTGTCATAAAGGAAGTCAGGGTTGAAATATGGACCCATTAAGTCATTTTTCTTCAGAGTAACTAATAATTAAGTTGGTTTGTAACAAAGATGTCCTGAAAATTTATACATTGTTAATTTCCAATCCACATCTCTGCTTTTTTTTTTTTTTGCTTCTTAGTACCATGGACTTCACAATGCAACCAGGTATGGTGAGCTAGAACTTGAGCTGAAAGGCATTCTTTTTATTATGGCAGAGGGGAATTTCTGATTTTTTTTTTCCCAGTAATATTGAGTTAGAGAAGTATGATTAAAGATAAGCCATACTTTTTTCCTATGAGTTTACTTTATCGTTTGTTTTGTTTTTTTGTTAAAAGAGGAAAGGAAGAATTTCCTGATGTAGTTTTTGTTTCATTTGAAATAGAAACTTTCAATGACACTTAAATATCAAAGCACGAAGGCTTTAAAAAATTTTTTTTGTTACTTTTCTATTAATGAATTTCAAATTGTAACCTACCATTTGATCATGCCTGGCAGATGAATGCAGTGGGTGTTGTTTATTGACTGGTCACTGCTTCATCTGTGAAAGTCAAGATTAATGTTTAATTTTTCTTAGTAGGGATGGTAAGTATTTGGCTTTTTAATTGTGTTAGAATTTAGTAAAACAAAACCTATACTAATAGAACATTTATTTTATAACAATCTAAACCATAACAAATTGCTAGATAATACATTCTTTTGTCTTGGGATAACTGTAAGAGGTCAGACTATAATTTGCACACTTAAGTTATTGGGACTAAATTTATTTTAATCTAATGTTTTTATTGGACCCCCATAAAACATTTTTTCCCACTAGGCATGAATGGCAGTAGAAAAAGAATTAAATCTTCCTTCTAGTTTTTTTGTTATGTGATATTAGTTCTGATTATATCAAAATATTCATCATCTCAGTACCTTGGAATGTCATTTTGTGAGTTTCATTTTAATTGAATAAAAAAGTTTAAACAGCTTTGGGTCAAGAAAATAAATCAAATTTAAACATTCTTGATAATACTTACATATGATTTAATATTACTCTTTGAAGCATTTTGTGTTTTACTGAATTATTTGCATGATTAAAGATCCACTTCTTGATGTGAAGCAATGAAGATATCTGAACATGAACAAGGTCAACAATTTTTAAATCTATAAAAAGGCTTGACTTTTCTTCTGTGCTCCACAACCCTTCAAGGAAGCAGAAATCCAGGAATACCAATGTGTGAAAAGGTAATCAACCTTAAAAGCATGATATGGAGAACTAGCTGACTTTAGACAGAACATTTGTATTCTTTTTAGAGCCTTAAACATAACATTAAAAACTAATTTTGTTTTCCATCTATACATAATTCCATATACTGTACTTTGTAGTCTCACCTACTCTAATTTATACTAGATCAGTATTTTTGAATCAGCACATTGAGTTCCACCAAGTAAATAAAGCCTTAATTGTTGTGTCATCGAACACATTTAGCAAAAAAAAAAAAAAAAAAGCTCAGTTATCCTTTTCAAAATTACTAGCCCGCTGTTAGAATGATTTGCTAATGGGAACATAAAGACCAATTCACGTAAGGTAAATGCACCATTAGGTAAGGTAAAAGCAACATTATTTTAACTAATGCAATGTGTTAGGCAATAGAACAAATTGCCTAACATCCATGATGCATAGTATAGGCTAAAAAATGCGTTCTTGTCCTCTGAGCATGGTTCATTGGTGTGAAACATATACTTATGCAAACCTCAATTAATCTAAATCAGTGTAGTCTAACTCATTGCTTATACTTTAATTCATCCCAAACTGAATTTCCAATACAAATTTGAATATTTTCTAGAGGAACAAATTTATATATAGATATAGGACCTAAAATTGGTATATTTCTTCTTAATTAGAAAGTCTAAGAATAATTTGACTTTGGAATGGTCTTTACCTAAAGTGGCTGACTGGTTTCCTAATCTGAAAATTGAATGTGGTTGAACAGATTTTACAAATGGACTGATAATAGCGTAGCTATATTTCATGGGGAAATCATGAGAGAAATGAATGACTTACAACAATGGGCATAAAATATTTTGCTGCTTGTTAGACGAATGAAAGAAACTCAGTTTGGTTTCAAAGTACATAGATATTTTAGCTCTCAGTTATCTGGAATTGAGCTATTAGCATTTGAAATATTTTTGATATTTTTTCCACACACTTTAACTGATAATCTCTAGGAGAGGAGAATCTTAATTTACTTTAGACTATAAAAGTTCACAGAACTTTGTTTTACTGGAGCCTTCTGCTGGTTTGAAAAGGCAGTTTATTTGTAAATAGCATAGAAATCAGAATCAGAGTTACGATGGGAGAAAAGGGCAATAAGACCCTTATTGGGGTTTTCACCATTATTTTAGAAATACTGTAAATAATGAGGACACTGGAGATCCCCATACTGACACGGAAGCACCAAGAATACCTCCCAAAGTAGAATACAAATGATTTTTGGATTATGCACTTCTTATCAGTCAGGAGTTGTTCATCACACAAATAGTTCACTTTTATAAATCAGTCATTTCAAACTTTAGACTTTATTTACAATGATAATTTTTATACTTTTATTATTTAGAAAATAATTTATATTTTTCCATCATTTAAACAAAGAATAGGCCTGAGTCTCATGCCTTTTGCACAGCTTTTATCTTGAAAGAAAGTTCTCTAGGTAAGAAAGGCAGAGGACATGGGGAAATTGCAAATTAACAGTCTACATACAGTCTAATATGAAAAGTCTGCAATACATTCCATTCCTTTCCTTTAGTTTTACTGGAATTGCAATGGTTAAGATTTGTTCTGGAATTCAACCAAAATGGAAGAGAGAGAATTGGGTATTTGATTTTTAGAAAGTGGACACTTTCTTAAACATAGTATGTGGAAATATTTCACTTGTCAGATGAAGACCAAAATATTAATAGATATATCCCTGTTCGGAGCTGTCTTCATCTTGTACTGAGAGCAAAACCAGGTCTTATACAAATGACAAAAAAAATCTACAGTTAAAAAAGCAGAAGAAAAAGTGGTGTTTTCACCAAGGAAACCACATTCTAAAGGTCAGCTTAGTTAGTTAACTGGAAAGACATTCTATTAGCATGCTGAAAATGGCATTTGTGACACTCAGAATATACCTGGTCTTTTACTTGAGAGAGTAACCATGAACATCCAGGCAACCAGTTCTAGCTTTTCCTACCATTGACTTTATGGTCCTCTAAACAATTATCCTTCTCCATAAGTGGCCTACAAACACCTTCATTTCAAAGACCTGAGTTTATCTAATGGCACCTATAAATAGGCTCATATAAAAACGTAGTCAATTGCAACAAATACATTGGCACCACAGGAAGTAAGCTCCGGAGTTGAAAGGGAATAATATTGCCAAAAAGGGGGAGAACCCCACTAGAAGAAAATATTTTTTTATGTCCCCAGACATCCTTTGAGACATACTGGTGTGTATGAAAGTCACACAATTGGTAGATCCCCATCCTTTATTTCCATTAACTTCTAGTTTCAATATAATGGCAATTTATTTTTGAAGAAAAAATTATCAATCTGCCCGGACTGATGAAAACAATTCGGGAATGAAGAGATTATAACTGCTTTGGCCTCCATTATTCACATTATTTCATGTACCTTAAAACAAAACAAACAAAACCAGGCACTTTGCTGGGACCTCCACCACGGCAGCTAGGCTGTCTCCTACGTGGGTCCTTCAGCTTGAGAGACAGTTATGGATTCACAACTGTTCTGCCATTTCACTCGCTCCACACCTAGCTTTTTCCTCAACTTATATTTACTTTATAGATGTACAGAATTTGGAAAAGGGGAAAAGATTAGTTTTGTTAAATAATTATATGTGAGTGGCATGAGAACTTAAATGCTTTTTTTCCTTCTCTTACTTGCAAGGGAAGAAGAGTTAAATTCCCCGGGGAAATGTATTTGACTCAGTAATTTTTGCAAACATAGAGACACACAGGTGATACTAAGCAAATGGAAATAATTCAGTAAGTCCTAAATAATAAAGACCTGGTGTAACTCAAAAATATACTGAAATATACTGTAATTATTTAGGTAGAGTTTGCATCTGTTTGATCCTTTTTATATTTTCTACTTGTTGGAGAATTTGCCCTAAAATCATGTTTATTTTTGATTGTATTATCTTTGCCTTATTTTAAAAAATGCCAGGGATTATTTCAAAATCATGCTTGGGAAGGGGAGAACACAATATCCACTTATGAGAAACAAAGGTATTTTCAATGTAAACACTCCTTTCTGTGACTTCAGAGGAAATAAAAATCAGCATCAAGGTTTACTTAGAAGCTAAGATTGTTTAGAGGATAAGCAGGTCTGTATATAACACTGAAGGAAGAGTTATAATCAAAAAGTGTTGGAAAGAAATGGACACCAACTATACAAATTTGGTATTGGTGAAGAAAGTCTTTCATCTGGCAGACATGGACCCCAGATCCATTCCGTTAGCAAAAGTTCCTAGTGAAAAAAAAACATTCTTTGCAGCATCCTCATTTAATTGGCAAAAATAACTGTATCAGATTATCGTTTAAATTAGAATACGTAGATGAGTGGCTGTTCATAGACCTCCATGCAAATGAATCATCACTCTCTTGCTGGGCTTGGAGACAATTATAATGTATAAAAATGGTGATTAAAATATAACTTTATAAAAATGTTTCCCTTTTCCCCTTTTTTTTTTTAAAAAAAGAGTTTACTATCTACAGAGACAAAAAAAAAATCTTTATATTTACATCAAGATAACTATTCATGACATATATAATAATATGAAATAAAATATTGAAAGTGAGTATCAACTTTTTAAATAGAGGTTTGGCTCACAGCATAAACAAGTGTAGATAAACAAACAAACAAACAAAAAAGACTTGCAGTAATAACCCAACCCACAAACAATCCCTTGATAATCTTCCCTGTCAGAAGCAGCATGACTGACCATGGACCAGATTGCAGATGGAAGTTACCCCATCACACAGCTCAACAGGGGTTGTCCCTAGGACCTTCACCCCCCAAAGCCAAACTTCAACAGTCGCCAAGGATCAGGCTTTTCCTATGTCACCGCAAAAACCCTGGGTTGGAATTTTCTCCTTCATCTCTTACTATGTAACCCAGAGTGAGTTTCTGCTTGCCTGCCTTTCTCTTTTTCTTTTTCTACCACACATTGTGCAGCAAATTCAGAAGACACAGGAGATAATTGTTAAGTGCAATTTCCCAGGCCTTCTCTGGCATCCTTTTGTATTCTATCTACCCTGATTAAAAAACATGACTCCAGCTCCTTCCTAGGTGTTTATATATAAAGAATGCCATCCCCTTAAACGGTGATCTGATCTTAGTTGAGTGACATCCACACTCACACACAGCTCCTATACATTCATTGGGCGAGTAGACTGGAAAATGCCTCAGTCTTCCAGGTTCGAGGCTGGTGGTTGAGCGCCTCCAAGTGGTGCATAGCAGTAAATACCAACCACGTGGCCCTCACCCAGCCAGTGAGTGCCCTCCATCTGCAAAGGGACCTTTACTGAAGTTAAATGGAGGAGGTGCATCTGAAATGGCTGCCTCTCAAAGACACTCCAGAGTGAACTTCCTTCTGTTTGTTCACATGTACTCAGTCATTGGCTACAGCCATTCTATGAGCTACTCAAACCACAAAAATCTCTTTACATATGCACGTAAGTGCACACAAATACCCTTTCAATCTGGACCTGTTCTCTCTCTCTCACACACGCACGCACACACTCACACAATCATACACAGTGTTGGCAGGATGTATCAGAATTCAAATAATGCTCTGGAACTTCCATCCCTCTGAACTAAGAGCAAAAGCTGCTTAGTTGGTAACCTACATTTGCTGCACTGTTTCCCTGCTAAGCCGCACCATTTCCTTTGTGATTCGGTTTCCTTTATGATTTATTATATCACAGTGACCACTATATATTTTAATACGAATGTTACTAAATCGTGGAGCCAGGTACCCTGGCTTTCAGTGTGTATGTGCGTGCATGTGTGTGAATATGTTTTACACGTATCTATGTGGGAGCTTATATACACACACACATATGTATTTCCTCCTTAAAAAAATCCTTAGAAGCTGGTGTTGCAATGTGAAAGCTTCTTTGAGCAAGAGTTTTTAAACAATGTACCTCACTGTAAAAATGAACACATAAAATACGAAGAATCCCAGAATGCAATAGCCATCTGCCCATCTTCTTGTATTTCTACAGTGTTGTGTCTTAAGTGTTGTGCTGGCTTGAAAAGAGTCTGTGACAAGTCAATCTGTTTCGAAACACAGCTCATTCTATCCATTGTCACTGGTTTGGCTTTGGGGTTGCGATCTCCTCTGCTCTCGGTTTCCCTTTCTCTTCTTCTTCTTCCTTGATGGCCTGGATCTGCTCTGAAGAGTGCTGCTGAGGGGTCTGGTCCGGAGACTGATTTTCTACACCTGCTAACCGCTGCTCCTCTTCAATGACTTTCTTCCACATCTTGTGATTCTGCAGGAGGTGCTGAGTTATTTGGCAGTAGATTTTCCTCCTTTTGAAAGTTTTCTTTCCTTTAAAAACAAAACAAAACAAAATAAAACAAAACAAAATTAGACTACTTAGTTGTGTGCTGAACACATGAAAGTCATTTCTTTTCAGATTAATAGAAGTTAAATACCAAATGGTGATATCTACCTATCTATCTATCTCACTTGATTTCTATATCATAATGCAGTTTTGGAGAATGAGGAAATAAGAGGAAGATGGCAATAACCATTAAAATATCACTGAGAAACAATTGTGAGAAGCATTTAATATTTGGTAACGTCCAACACAAAATTCTGCTTGTACCTTGGCATTATGTCTACTATATTCAGGCTCTCAGTACTTTTCACCTAGACCACTGGAATAATTTCTTGTTATGTCTTCCTTTGTCAACCAATTCAGTTCACAAAAGTCTATAAGACTGATTAAAGACAGTGTTGGGTGTTACTTTTCTGCTTCATAAGGACAAAAAACTTAATTTCAAACTCCATTCAAAGTTGACCCACAAACTGGCACAAGCTCATGTTTGCAATCTTCCCTTTCTGCAGCCTGGCCTCTATCTATACTTAACTATTCTGTTTTCTGGTATATGCTAAATTCTTCTACTTTCATGCTGGTACTGCCTCTCCTTCTGAAATGCTCTTCCCAATCACTGAAAGTTCATATCCATTCATTATTTTAAGACTTTTGAATTCTTCTTCTGAAAAATAATCTCTCTCTCCTAAATTCCCATGTTACTCAATATATACCCCCCAGAATAGATACAGTTTCTATTTTTCTTTTCCCTTCTTCTCATTATCTCTTCTTCTGGTAACTGTGTATCCAAAACTATTTGGGGGGATTGCTCCCCTCCTTCCTTCAATTATGTGGTTCTAGAAAAGGCTGTCAAACTCTACTTCCTCACTCATCTCCTGACAACACAAGCTGTGTCACAGTGATTGGCCAACATGAAGGTGTGTGACCCAAGACAGGGCAATCAAAGTCCTTCCCTGGGATATTTCCTAGTGGCACAGAATGAATGTGGGATCAACTTGGGACAAGAATTTAGAAGTTAAGCTAAGATCCTCCCATTAGACTGTAAACGTCCCTAGCACAGAAGCTTCTTTTTATTTGTGTATACATCTGCAAAGCCCCAGACTTTAGTAAGTATTCAGTAAGAGTTTACTAAATGAATCATTTTCTCTCTAGTTTTTGCTCCACAGTTCCAGGTATATGATGCAGTGTTGACACGTGGTAAAAATGGAAATGATATGAAAAAGTGGTCCACAGAAATTTCGGATCTAATTGAGACTACATTAAAGAGATAACAGTCCAAGTTACCAGCGAGGTCAGAAAGGACTACTTAATGAACTGGTTATGACTTACAATGTATACTCTGGGAGAAAGAAAAAAAGGAAGGAGAAGATAAAAAATATTAACAATAAAAAACTAAAGGGAAAAACAAGCACCACACGTACTCACCATCAAATTGGTACTAACTGATCAATACTTATGTGCACATATGGAAGTAACATTCATTGGGTGTTGGGCAGGTAGGAGCGGGGAAGAGGGGATGGGTATATTCAGACCTAATGAGTGTGGTACGCACCATCTGGGGGATGGGTACGCTTGTAGCTCTGACTTGGGCAGGGCCAAGGCAATATATGTAACCTAAATGTTTATACCTCTGTAATATTTTGAAATAAAACAAAAACAAAAATGTTCTTCTAAGTGAAAGTGGAAAGGTGCTAAAAAAACAACAACATGTTCTTCTAAGTGAAAAAGGAAAGCTAAAAAAAAAAAAAGAAAAATCAATATGCCTTTTGCTGTGTACAATGAAAACTTTGCTATCCAGTTGGGGGAAAAAAAAAAAAAACACCCAAAACAAAGCCAATTGCTATGGGATATGCCAAAAGAACTATATCTCTCAGAGGCCGTCTACCAACATTTTTGTGAAAGTGCTAGTGATTCTTTCAACAGTTTTATTATAATACCCCACATAAATTTCTTGCACTTTACAGGACAATAAAATCAATTTTTAAAACATAGTGTAGAAAAAAGATATTAAACTAAAATAGACTGAATTACTTTTGATCCATACAGACACATAACAAAAATTATTAAATTGAATGAACGTCAGGGGAAATGAACACAGGCAGAGTCACAAGGAAAAATTTAAAAATATATATTTATTACTGTATTCATCAGTTATTCATGAGAAGGACCCACACTTATATTGACCCATTGACAATGACTTTTCTGGATGCTGTGGAAACAAAGATCAATCAGGCTCAGAGCCTGCCTTAAAAGAGATTATGCTCTATATAAGAGAGAGAAGCAGAAGATAAAAACTGAAATCATGTGCTATGTTTTATGACAGACACAGACTTGTGACCAGGATGGCCTTGCCCTTCCTCTCAGTTTGACTAAACTTCAGACTTTCAGACTACGGGACTCTGACCTTCCTCTTCTTAGAATATTTACTTCAGAAAACTTGTAATTGCAAATTCTTTCTCTGCCCCTTTGCAATAGAGATAAATCTTCTCCCAGCCTTTAGCCAATTTTACAACCCTGGAATGTGTTTCTCAGGGACCTGGGACCATCTCTTTGAAATGCAATCATTGAGAAAGATAGAGCCAATACACTGCAGTTGACTGTAAATACAATGTTATACACCAGATGTCTAGAACTGATGCACTTACAAATTTAAGAGGTTAGATCTCATGTTAAGTGTGCTTACCACAATAAGATAAAATTTTTAAAAATAAGGAGGAAGAGAAAGAGAGACAGACAGATAGATAGGGAGGGAGAGAAGAAGGGAAGGAAGAGTGAGGCTCAATCTCCCAGTCTCTGTGGGAGGGTAGGAGCCTAACTCCCATAAGCACCAATTAACAGCTGGCCTCATCACATGAACCAACTCCCTCCTTAGGTCCTCCAGTACTTTTTCACTAGCTCACCACGGCACTTAAAACTGTCCTCCCTTTTGTTTCAACAGAGTGGAGTTCACTTTTTCTCCCCTACTGCAATAGTCTTGAATAAAGCCTTCTTTGCCATTTTTGAGAAGTGTCTATACAATTTCTCTTTCATACATCAAACCATGGCAACACAAAAGACTCAACCTGTGGGAGATGAGGTAGGACTTTTTTCAAAGGACACAGTACCTGAGCTGCATGAAGTCATGAAGTCATGAGAATTAAATAACATGTGTGAAGAAGGGCTACGAACATTCCAAGAGTGGGGGGGCAGGGACACAGGCAAAGGGACAGAGAGGCAGGGGCATGACCCCATATACCAATTCCTTCATTTGAAAGCTTCCTAACAAGGGCAACATATATACACACACATAATACATACACACACACATACACACACACATACACACACACAAATTTAAATAAATTTGAATTCTTTCTATCAAAGTCAACAAAAATATATTCATACATCAGATTTTTATAAGCAAATTAAAAAGTACTCTTCTACCAAAGCCATCTACTTGTCTATTTCTACTTTGCTATTATTGTAGTTAAGTACAAATCAACTTCTGCTAGGAAATTGTTAAATGTTAATATACTTTTGAACCTAATCCTTTGAATCAAGAGAGTTCCAGAGGACCCTTGGCTGAAGGGCAGATTTAAATCACAGTTACAAGCAAACGCTCTACTGCTCAAGGTGATTATTCCATCTTAAAGTTATACACATTCATGGCAGTACAGTTAGGGAAGAAGCTAACAAAGCTCAATTTTTCTCTTTTTCCTTTCAGGGCAGCTCCCATGAGAGCAGCTGTTCTCTTATTAATGCTGTTAAAACGTTAGCAATAAACCTCTCTGGAATTATACTGAATAAGATGACGTAGAAGAAAGTTTGTACCAAATAAATTTGCGTAGATTAGAGTCTGCAGGTGGTCTAAAACATGCCTGTATGGGGAGCCAAATTGTTCAGCACTGGAACCTTTTGAAAAAAGAACAAAGAGCCTTTCATTGCTCCAATTCTAAATGCAACTTCGTACTTCATTAGAAACCTCTTAGCTCGCTGTAGGAATCTTTCAGATTTAATTTTAAGGTACTGTAAAACCCTTTTTTTCCTAGGATACCATATTGAAACATTTTATTCTGTGTTTCCTGGGAGACATCCAAGTTTTTCAAATTGCAGAAGTTATCTGTGCATATTTAATTTTCTCTGAAACCTAAGTATTAGGCTAAATCAAAGTAACCATCTCTGCCAATAAGAATTCTGAAATTAAAATATTAATACTAAGAGTCCAAAGCCATGGAGTTAAAAATTAGGAAACCTGGGTTTTCTTTCTGTTTCTACAACCTTGGCATATTACTTACATTTCTGAGCCTTAGTTTACTCTTTCGTAAAGTGAGACAGCTAAACTGGATGAGCATAGATTCGCCTTCCATTCCTAAAATTCTATTGCTCTATGTGGCCAATATTTAGTAAGTATTAATATTGCACAAGATTTATTATTTATTTGGCTATAAAGAAATACTTCAAAGATAATATTTCCAAAGCTACAGTATCAAATCATTGTGGATGGGATATTTTAAATTTTGATATAAGGTGATCAGTTAACTTTTGGAAGCTGTTAGTAAACAGAATTCATAGAATTCTCGTTCCTGCTTTAATGAACTTGATAAAAATGGGAAGGTCAGGAGAACAAAACATCAGCATCTGAATGTTAGTATGACAACCCACCTCTCCAGAACAGAAGGAAATAGAATATATGGTTGTAGCATTTGCAGCTAACACCCAGGTTGACAAGTTGAGCCTGTTAAATCTCCCCGGCCTGGGTCCTTCAATTCCTGATGCTTGGGTTGTGTGTGTGTTTTCAGTGTGTACTGAGTTCACACAGCAATCAGTCAGGGCTCACAGGAACAAAGCTTTTCCAGAGGCTAAGCTGACAAGACCTTCATTCAGTGGAAAAAACTGTCTTATCCTTAGTAAGACAGCAAACTACCTGGCTCTTTGAAATGAAAACAAAGTAAATAAGAAAACTGATACATGTTTATTAAATGAACAAATGAATAAATAACTCATGAGTCCCAAGTCTTGGCTTCTAGCTCTGAATCCCAAGAGCTGCACAAAATTTCTAATGCAAGTCTTTTTATAAGCATCAGAGATACAAAATATAATTACTCTGATAGAATTGAAGGAAAACAACTTTTGATTATTCCCCCATTCTGTACAAAAGTTTAATAGACAGGACAGCACTTAAACAAAAATCTGACCTAAAGCCAAATTTGCAAAACTCTGTCTCACAAGTTTATAGCTGATAATGATCTCTTTATCTATGCTTATGTGTATTTACAATAGGATACTCATATGAGGGCCAAATAGATCAACGTGAAGTTAGAGAATCTCCTTAACTGGATGGGCTGAAATTAACCACATCATGTACTTTCCTGCTTGTGATGAAAATAGGAACAAAACAATCAGAATGACTTTCATAGGTAATATTTCTGAGAAGGGCATTGAAAATATTAAGATTGCACTTTCTTTGTCTGTGAAGCTAGACATAAACCATGTACTATCTTTTTAGGAACACAGGAACAAATGGTATTTGTGCAATGTCACTGTAAGGGTCACAGGTTTTACTATTTATGCTATTAGTCACTATTTCATACATGGCAGGAGAAATAGGAGAGCATATTTAAAGGCATGAAGAAAAACCATGTTTTTATAGCCAATTAAGTCAAACCAGTTACACTGGCCACATAACACCCTCCAAGCTAGTTATCAGATGGGATCGCTTCTCGTTGTCACTGTTGCCACACTGGGCCAAAGTCAGTCATTTCTCACTTAGGTAATTTCAACAGTCTCCTAAATGATCTACTTCTACTCTTGCTCCCATCCCAACCCCAAGAGTATTTTCAATATAGCAGCAGAAGCAATCCAGTTAAAGCATTCAGTCAAGTCCATTAACTCTTCTGCTCAAAAATAACTGATTTCCCATCTTACTCAGAGTAAAAGCCCAAATCCTTGCTGTGACCTACAAAGCTCTCCTTTCAAACTCTACATCACCTGGCTCCCCACTACCTCTTTCTTGCTGCTCTTCTCCCTCCTTTCCCTCTGCTTCAGCCACACCAGCTCTCCTGATGCTCCCTGAACACCCCAGCCAATACACACCTCAGGACCTTTGCACGTGTTGCTTTCTCCTTTCCTTGGAATCCTCTTTCCATATTCCCATGGAGAGCACTCCCTCACTTCTTTCAGGTCTTTTTTCTTTTTTAACCTCTATTTAGATCTTCTCTGTCCCTCATTATCTTACCTAAAATTTTAATTTTTTCGGCAATATTTCATATCTCCCTTTTTTTAACTCTCATATTTATCAGTACCTAACGTACTATAGATATACTGACTTGTCTTGCTTAATGTCTGCTGACCCCACTAGAATGTAAGTCTATAAGGACAAGGATTTATCTATTTTTGGTCTGTTTTTGTTCATAGCTCTATCTTTACCTGGAAGAATGCCTGGCACTGAGATTCAATAAATATTTGTTGAATGAACAAATGCATACTACCTCTTACCTCTGTATATGGCCTTCCCCTAACCAAGCCAATGAAAGCCCGCGATTGGTCTATATGGTAACAGAAATTCTTTTTATTTCTACATTACTAAGATACTCTGAAGAATAAGCTTCAACTCTAATTGTTTTTTGTACCTCATGACAGAGAACATATCTTTGTATGATACATTAGGTATTATTATAGATGCCACAGTCTGTCATTTCTATTATTATGCCATTGGGGAAGGGAGCTATCCATAATCAAACCCAGAAGATATTTGGACTTAGAAAATTGTATTTCACAAGAAGCATAAAATTCATCTAAACGTAAGAAAACAACCCCAGGAAAAACCCACTAGAACTAGATTTCATAACTCACTTGGGGATTCATTATTTTCACAGGTTTCTTCTTCATCTGGTGCTGCTGCTGCTTCCTCCTCCTCTTCTGGGTCATCGGTGTCTCCTGACTCGTCACTATCTTCCACCCATTTCCCCGGCATTAGTCCTGCGGAGTCGTAGGAGTTGCACAGCGGACCCACGATGTGAGAGATGAAGGATTCCTGAAGATTGGCCAACTGCGGGGCAGAACGATCCATGAAGGGGCTTATGGGTAACCCAAGGCTGGCCTCCTCATCACCCTAGAAATAGGGATTTAGCATGAATAGTTGGCCAGAAGGTCAATGAAAAGCAAAGTTTAGAATACAAGGAAAGTCGACATTCACCTGGCATCTGAACTGTGTAAATACACAAGAACCCAGACATTCATATGCAAACTCCCTCTTTACTTGAGTGCTACTAGATTCTACCCTAATCATTAGAATTCCTATACAAATGCTGTGTTACTGTTTAGCACCTTTGTGATCTTGAGGTTTTGTCTTTTTATCAAGGGGAAATACAAGGAGTGGTTTAATGTCTCAGCAGATGATATTTCTTATCACATTACTCAGTGTCCCTTATTCAAGAATACAAATGCACCTTAAAACACAATGCTGGGAATAATAATCAAAAAATACATTATCTATTGTGTTTTTCTTTTGTACCTTGGCTGTCAGAAAGCTCAAAATAAATTATCGCATAATTCAAGTGGCTACCTTATCCCAGATTTTGTTTGAATTATATCATTTATGATTATATGGTTTCTGATATTCTTATTCATTTACATGCTTAATAATATTATATAAGAACTTTATTTTAGACTGTTTCAAATCCTTTTGAGAAAAAAAAAATAACAGATTATAAACCAGAAGTTACCTAGCAAAATAACTGAAAATATGGCAAAATTATCGATAATAGTTATGCCCAAGAAGTGGAATTATTATACATAAATTTTCCTTGTCACTTATATTTTTCTGCATTTCAATATTTCAGGACTGATTATAAATTAATCTCATTCCTAAGATAGGCATACGTTATTTTTTAAAATGCATAAACCTTTCCGTCTGTATATGAATCATGCCCATAGTAACCATAAAAGTTCATTCTAATCTCTACTTCAATATGTCCAATGATAATTTATTACTATTAGTAAGGTGGCTCATCCTATTTTTGCATACCTTTAGCTATATAAATTTCTTTCTGACATTGATCTGAACTTTATCTCCCAATAACTTCCATAGGCTGGTTATAGTCATACCCTTTTTAGGGCAGTAGAGAGGGATTTAACATTTTTTATGAATGAGATCCTGTGTTAAGTACGTTATATAATTTATCTCCTTTAATCTCCGCAGCAATGTTTCGATTAACCTATTTCTAAATTTCTATGTCAATCCTTTAAGTATCTGGAGACAGTTATATCACCTCTATTTTCCCTCAGAGTAAATATCTTCACTTTTTTCCTTTCCTTTTATGTCAATGATTCCTGTCCTTTACCCGTGTTCCATCTCCTCCACTTTCTTAAGAGAGTAGTTCACAATACTAAACAGAAAGCTTCAAGTACAGTCTGAGCAGAGCAGGGTAACAGGGGGAGGACCACCCCATGCTTATGTTAATTGTGGTAGGTTTTTTGGTAGTCTGTTAACTCTCACATTATCGTGTCAAATAAAATGCCTATTACTTTTTAGCTTTTTCATATAAGTTTTTATTAATTCTATTAGAAATATAAATGAACTTAATCTGATATACATTCCTCCATATAAATTTAAACTAGCTTCCATTATAATAAATCAGTCCCTAGAACAGCATTTCAAGGGTCTTCCTAATGTCCAACTTCCAATATCTAAATATTTTCTTCCCCCAAAATAACCTGCAAATAATTTTATCTTAGAGTTTTATGATTATAGTTAAGTATAGTTTTTACATATTCATTTTTTATCTCCTGATCAAAACTGGTCAGTTCAATTTCTTATGAAAGTATGAATATGAAATAGAGTGATCATTATTTACAGCTTTTGTTAGCTCTAGTGAATTCACAAGCAGCCTCAAGGTGGAGATTAAGATAGATTAAACAGTTGTTTGTTACCTGTTCATAAAACTCATTGACAATACCCTCAGTCCACTGCAGGTGGAGTTCTTTACATTTAGCTGGCCCATTGATATCAGCCAACTTTATACACATCTGACAAACCAGGAGTCGGTCATTTTCATTGGTCCAATCTATCCCAACATCATCATTCACCTGTTTGAGGGGCAAAGTTAACATGTTTTGCCTCAGTGAAAACAAAAGTTGAACAGGACGAAGCAATAGAATATTTATTATCTTCCTTCTATTTTAGAGAGCAGAATACCAAATAATCAGGAACTTCTCAGCTATTTAAAAACAGTTATTGGCCTGCATAAATTAATAGTAAAATAGTCATCAAAAAGGTAAAATAATGAGTAATGTATAAAATAATGATTAGCTATGGAACTGACAATAAATGTTATTTAAAATTTGCAGATATTATCAATTGCTATTAAAATAACATAGCTACAAGTGATATGAAATTTCCTTGAATTAACATTTGGGTATTTATGTTAGGGGTATGAAATTTTGCTTTAAGCTTTTGACATTTATTAATACTACTGCCAGATAATTTACAAGAGTATACCATAGAGATGAGAGCAAATTAAATCAAACAAAAAGCCACAATGATAGCTGGAATTTATTATTTCTCTGTAGCACAAAGTATAATATACACAGACAACACCTCAACTTCTTAGGTATCTAGATCAGGACCAATACATGTATACCTGCTTCTGGTTAAACATTTTATTGCATTGCATTTTCACATCTGACATATAAGAGGTGACGGCAATAAGATTTTTTCAACACTTTGGTCCCATGATATCTTTCAATGTGGCCATAAAATGTAGACTGGTACAAATCTAGTTACCTTGGCATTCAATTTGGCTACGAAGTCAAAGTGTTTCTTCAGGTCAGTGGCCAAAATTGCTTCAATGACAAGGAAACGGAAATGCTTAAATTCCACATGGTCAAGGTTAACTAAGAAGTTATACTCCGGCCGGGACATGAAAAGATTCCATGCAGCAGCTGCGTGATGATTCTCCAAAACTGAACGATCATTATATAGCACCGCCTAGGCGAATAAGAGAGTTAAGAGTTCAATTTTTTTAAGATAAAAAAAAATCATAAAAATAAATGAGAATATGTAATGCTTTGGAAATTGCTCTTTCAGAAAACAAAGAAATGTAACTTATGACTGCTGGTTATTAAGAATCCCTGATTGCTGTACATTGACTCTTGATTATTTTTCTTGATTAAACTTCTTTTTTTTAAGATAAGTTCTCTTTCTTGAAACTTTAGTCCAAACACAAGTGAAAGACACTAGTCCATCTTAGCAGATACATTTTCTTTAGATTTCTTTGTAGGGCACAGAAATTTAAACACACACACACACACACACACACATATACATACCTCTATCTATATTCCTAAGGGGTAACTTGGTTACTTTCTGTATCTGGCACAAGAATTACCTCTTGTTAGTTAAACACATATAACTATTAAAGTGAAATGGAAACCCTGAGAAGGCCACAATTCAAAATGTTCTCCCTCCACAATCAGCCATAGGAAATATAACCCATTATTTAGTGATTGAAGATATAAAGTAAGCATCTACTTGTTTGGAATTCTCTGAAAATGCTGAGGGAAGCATTATTAGGTAATGTTTTTTTAAAAAGGGGAAGCTGCCTCCAAAATGCTTGAAGACGAGTGTGCAGGACAGCCTTTGGAGGAAAAAAAGGCAGGAGGACAAGAAGGAAAGACTAAGCACATGAATATTAACATTGAAGTAGGTAAAAATGCAGACATGGAGAAAAATCTGCATGGTAAATTTTGCTGGCAAGAGGATTTTTGACTGTCTTCAGGAAAAAAAAACCTCTGGTATATGGAGGACATGTGCAAAGAGGATGAAATAAGTAGTCAGAAAAAAAAATCAGGATATTTTTATCATATATCGATTCAAGGAAAATTATAAAAAGTCCATAAGAGACATTGTGGAAATGAATGGCAGTGGGGAAGAAAAGTAGCAAACAAGAAAACAAAAGAATATAGATGGGACCAAATTGGCCTCTAGATCCTATAGAAAGAACAATAGAGGATCTCAGGATGTTTAGTAACTTGGGCTCAGCTGACTGTATTTAACTGTATAGATGGAAATACCTAGATATTTAATGATTAATTTTCGACTTATATTGAAGTATATACCAAGATGAACTTTAAATTTATTTGTTGTTTTTAGAATCTATGTTGGAATCTCTGCTCAGGTTAAAAACAAAAGCTTCCCTTGAATGAATGAAAGAAACTGATGCTAAATTCCTACTAACCAACGCATATGCCATAAGAATCATAACTATTATAATGAATATATTTCAAAGGAATGTGGTTTTTATACAAAGAAGCCTTACATTCTTAAAAGTCCAAGAAAGATTTGGTTCTCTAATCTTTTCAGAAAGGGATTTTTGTACAGGTTCCTTTTTCTTTGTTGAGGAAGTTCCATAATATGAATTAAAGTAGCTTTTCTTCCTAACAAGAAAATTGAGAAGGGATCCCCATGGGTAATACAATTGCATGCCCGCTGTTGATATCTTGGAAGAAACCATGATATCTTTTTAGAATTAGCATGATCTCCAAGGACTAAATATAGTTTGGCTTGTATTTACTTGGTGCCTATTATGAATCCAATTTATAAGCTTAATTTTTTCAGAAAAAAATTTCCATTGAATTATTTCTCCTACCCAAAGTCTAAAGATTTACCTGAGGAGCACTAGTTGCAACCAGGAAAGCATTAGTCCTTCCTGGGTGATCATAATCGTGCATGGCTGCAGCCACATACAGCGCCATCAACTCTAAGGCAGGGATATTCCCAGACAGACATCCGTATTTATCATCTGTCACATTATACATTTTTGAGAATACATATCCCATATGTCCATGTGTAAATCCACTGTCAGAATCTGAGAAGAGAAAATGAAAGTAGCAGAAATTTTTTAAAAGTATTAAACCAGTATCATTTGTCTTGACTTCCTTTTTTTAAAAAAACAAAACAAAACACTCTTCTCTTCCCACCTTTCACAAGGAAGTACAGACATATTTCACACGTACCTGAATCACTTGCTGAACCATGATCACTAATCACAGTGGAAAGGCCTGGGATAGGTTGTGTAGTAAGATACCAAACAGCATGTAAGACGTCAGTGGCGTGGATTCGGTTATGATCTGCAACCAATGCAAAGAACAGTCATCAATTTGTGAACTTTGGGGTCTAAGGACTAAGAGTGCCATCTACTGGATAAACAGGTTAGACCTAACATTTTAATACCCCCGTGAACGTCAGCCAAACCTTCTATGACAAATAGTACTCTTAAATTACTCTTCTATAACTCCATAATATCCATAGCAACAAGGAAGAAAACTCACTCACATTTCTTATGCATGCAGATGTCTGAAGTGGAAAAATCTGTGTGCAGAGTCTACCAGAAACCTACGTATATAGGAAACTCACTATGTGAAACAACTGTAATATTTACTCTTACACTTATTTTCATCCTTCTGTATAAGACCATGCAGAAAACCAGAATAAAATTAAGAGCTATGACATACTTTAACTAGATAAGATCTATCATTTCATCTCTGGTAAATATAATCAGGGAATAGATCATAATGCCATTCTTCTGTATCAATCTTAAAACACTTCCATAAAAGTAAATATATCTTATATATGTAGATTACATCTACAAGCAAAATTCAAAGCCAAAAGCAATTACATTCTCTGATCTAGAAATTATAATTGGGAATATACTTCCAGGAAATACCTAAAAAAACAAAGGAAAAAAAAAAACTTCTTTGTATAGTAGTAATGTAGGAAGTTGAGCCATTTTGAAGAGTAAAAACTGGAAAAACCAAATCCACTCGTCATAATGTCATTATCATGGGAAGGAAGTCACATGCAGTTCAGCTTCTTTTGAACCATAACCAGATGCCCAGTATGTTCTTGGCGTACCTTCTTTTTTCTGGTGCACTTCTTCCAAGTTTTGTTCTTATTTGTCTGCCCCTTCATAATACTTCATCGATTGGTATGCCTTACCCTAAATGTACTAACTTTACACATTTTATTCCTATTAACCAGCCATGACACCATTTCCTTCTCCATGCATTATATTTCTGAATAATATTCAACAGATGAGGAGAAGATGGAAAAAGAGGAGAATAATGACAACGAGACTACGAGGGAACACCTGTTCCCTGGCCAGAGAAAAAAGAGGAACCTATGGCATCCATGGTGCTGGCAGCACCCTGGTGGTCTGTAGGTAGATGGTGCCTATTTTCCTGTATCTCTGGCAACTCTTACAAGTCAGTCTTTAAGTGACAACATGTAGCTAAATCTTGGGTAAACACTCCAGAAATTCAGCAAAGAGGCCTGAGTGTGGGCTTAAAAAGACGTCCCCAGAAGAGCTTTAAGACACAGAACTCCTAGGAGCCTGAGGAGGAAATGGCAAACCTTGTGTCATTGCTAGATGTGCATACTAATACTATTTAGTGTTTCAAAGAGCAATTTTATTAAGATTGAAGTCTGTATTCCTGTGTATAGACCATCTCAAGTGACACAAACACATTCCACTTACAGAAAATTCACAGACAAGATACGTACAATCACATTTTATTTCTGTACCCCTGCCATGTACAAAATTGATCACATTAGAATTTTCTGCATTTGAGACAGATTTGGTTTTGTGTCTGCTCTGATATTTATAATTCATGTTACCTTGTGTGAGTTACTTAAAACTCATTTCCTTACCTTAAAAATATGGGGATAACAATAGTGCCAATTTCATAGCACAGTTGTAAGAATTTCAGAAGGGAATATATTTTAAAGTGCCTGATACACAGTAAGCCTATAATCAGCATAAATACTATTGGTGTAAAATAGGTTGTTGCTGTAGAACAAGATGGTAAACTAGTGCAGATCACTGGCTTTCTCCCCAAATTGAAGCTGGGTTTGTAAGAATGGAATTTAAGAGCTCAAGTAAAAGCTATTCTAAGCCCTTGGGGAAGTAGAAGACAGAAATGACCTAGTATAGGAGGAAAATGGCGGACTGGGCAGAGGGTGCCCCCGTGGGGAGATGTGTGGGGAGCCAGCATCTGAGTTAAATTCTTTTCTCCTGTTGCAAGCTGGGAAGATTACAATTATTACTGCAAGTCAGAGAAACCTGTGCACAGCCTAGCATTACAAGGGTGATGGAGACAGTATGAGGTTGTTGGCAGGGCCTGTTTAGGGTGAGGAATAGACGTGAACTTGCAGCTCTTGAGTCCTGCTGCTTCCTGCCCTGTTCCCACCCCAAGGTCCAAGCCCAGAAAGCGTCATAGGTTATTTTTACAAACTTTCAAAGAACAAATAATTCTATCTAAATAATTTAGTGCTGAAAATATAAGAAGGGAAGCTGCCAAACTCATTTCCTGAGGTTAGTATAATTTTGCTTAAAAAACTAGGTTCAGACAGCATACGAAAAAAAAATGCTCCATTTGCTTTTTAGTTTAGGTTTAAAAGTACTGAAGAAAACAATAGCTAATGAAATCTAACTGCTTAAATATATACATCTAGGGGTGTGTGTGTGTTTGTGTGTGTGTGTGTCTCCAGAATGGTACTGTCATCAATCGGTTAAGAAGAATGGAAAACCATCTGTCCTGTCAACAGTCAATAACACACTTCTTAGACAAGTATTCATTTAGCATGTACTATGTGCAAGTAGTAAGCCAAGTCCTGGTCTCTGTTGCTCTTGCCATTAACTCTCTGATGACCCAACTCAGGAGCAAAGGCACCCAGGAGAGAAGCCCAGCTAGGTCAATGGAAGGTTTGTATTTGATACATAAACATGTTCAAAGATTATTCTTCTTGTTCTGACCACAGTAGGCAACTGAGAAGGATAAGAAATGGTATTGGAGCTATTCTTACTTTATCCTTATTATTATCATCAGCCCTCATTATTTACCTCTGGATTTTGGACAAACCCCTAATTCCCTCACCCACGTGGCACCCCCCTCTCCCTCTCTGACAACACAGAGACACACATGCACACACCACCACCTGGTGCACTCTACCTCTTTCCCAAAGTCCGCCCATCTCTCCCTTCCATCTTGATACAGTTGTTTTCTCAACTTTCTCCTCATAACTCAAGCACAGATTTGAAGTGAGCTGATATGAAGGGTTAGAATTATATGTAAAATTCATAGATTTTTAGACCAACGTTTATTTTGATTGAAATAAATTTATTTTGTTTGAAAATTCTGTCTATGCTCTCATGCACCACAGGGCTAGGGGAAGCAGTAAAGAATAGATATGACACTTTAAGCATGTTTTTCCTTTGGATGATAGCTAAAATTCTAATAGTTCTGCCCCTCTAGCTTGTACCATAGCGCCTTAATATCTAGCTTTAAAGTCGGTGGGCACATTCTATATCGCCTAAATGAACTGAACTAAACATAGATTGAGCAAGACTATTCTCATTGCTGCCATTAAATAGTTGTATGATCACAGGTACTGCTGAGGCAGTCTCCCCATTTCTCAAACTTGAATAATAAGAATGAGAGGTGTCAGGAATAATATTTTTGAGAGTCGAAACTCTTTGAAAATAGAGTAAGCACCCTAAAAAATAACTGGATCAATGACTAAATATGAACTGATGATTTATCTTCTTTACTAGCCAAAATGCCCAATTGAAAGGAAATACAAATCATATCAAACATTATTTACCTCCCTGTGCAACTTGGTATTAACCATACCTTAATTTATCCTAAGCTGCACTGAAAATATAAATGTGATGAAAATATCACATTTATTGTGAGTTGCCTATATTTATTGCCTTATCCACTGCTACTTCCATGACATTTTCCTTCCTACCTTCCTTCCTCTCTCCCTTCTGTGTCTCTCTCTCATTTTCTTTCCTTCCTCCCTCCCTCCCTCCCTGTTTAAATCTAGATTCCTCAATTTTTAGTCAGGGTTCTAATTACAAGCTTAAAAGCCTTCATATTTCCCTTCTTCTCTTGAAAATTGTGAAAGGTGCACTTAGAACTATGAAAAAAATTTAGTTTCTAATATTTTCACATACTGTCACATTAAAATTAATCCAACCCCATTTTCACTTTGTTCCTCTTAGGTTTTTTTTTCAATTATTATGGATTCACTTAGAGCCATTAGAAATACAGTTCTCTGGAAGTAAATGTAAAAATAAGTAGATAACAAATTTTTACATATGCTAATTATAATTAACAATAAGCAAAGATTTTAATAAATATCCATATTAATCTAAATTTACAGCCCCAGCACATATGAGGTATTATTATTTAAAAGTGATCATCAATCAAGCTAGAGCTTTCCTATGAGAAGATATAAATAAATTCCCTTTATGGAAAGTATCTGGGACTTCAAATAGAACAAGCAGGTTTATTATAACAAATTCTTTTCAGATGGAATGAAGAACCCACTATTACAGGAAAAAAACATCTATTTACTCATAACATATAAAAATGTAATAAGAAAATATAAAAGTGAATAATAAACTTTAGAATCTGGAAACTTCTTTTTATACTTAAATACTGGTCATCTTTTACTATTATTTAATGATATACTACCTAGAGAAAAGTTAGTGGTTATTATATCTCTGCAGTCGAGTATTTGAACTGCATGGAACTTTGCTATAGCTGATTATATCACTAAAATACAACTGAAAATATAACATCAATTTGGAAATTCTGTCTGGTAACTAGCTGTTCTTCAGTGTGGTGGCTTCTTTTCTATAAAAGTTTATTTACATAACTCTTTAACCTTTGAGAAATCACTAACACTTATGTCAATTACTGGCATCCAACCAAGGTGGGCCCTGGGAAAACTGTATTAAGCAAGAAAGGCTTATCTTGAGATCCTTTCTAACTACCCCTTTTTCATATCTCTCTTCCAATTTCCATAGCTTTGTCGGCCAGACTTTCCCAGGGTGCCTGGTACTACTAAGCTTCTCTCTCCTCTACTCCAACTGTCCTATTTTGCCTGCATGTTGGCCCCATATTCTCTAAAAAAATAAATCTCATTTGTAGATTCAATTCTTCATTCTCATCTTCTATCTCACAATTTGTAGGGTCAATTCTTCATTCTTTTCCTATCACACACTATCAGCTGTGCATAGTCATTCCAACGTAGCATGTGAATGTCATTTTAAAAAACAACATGTTAATAATGGATCAGTAGGTTAATGTGCTACCCCTTTCTGGAAATACTTGTGTTTTATCTGCATCTTTATATTTTTTATTTTATTTCAGCTCTTTGCAACTGCAAAAGAACATGGAGTTCTGAAGTCTGAAGTTCATAAAAGCAAATTTAAAACATAAAAGGTAAAACATGACTTAACACATTTCTAAGACATGCTCTAACCAATACATTGTTTGACTATTTTTCTTTCTCTGTATTTATTTCCTGGAAGTATCACATGATTTCTATACTTTTCCACACTTTCGTGGTTGGAACTATGAACATTTCTTTCAGATCCATATATTTTGTGCATTGTAGTATAACTCTTGCACGTTTTGACTGATGGTATTGGAAATGCTATATACTGAAAATTAAACACCTCTTCATGTGTTCCAGTTTCTCGTTATTATAAATGGCAAACTTATTGTCACGATATTCAAAGCTTGAACACTATGTCCTCTCCTTGGGTTTTTTACATTTACCTAATTTTTAAAATGTTTCTAATCATTGTTTTATAACCACTTCTAGATGTCTCTTCTTTTCTATTTTATTAATGAGACCATCATACTCCTGTCCCTCTAACCAACAGCTAAATTTATATTATATTGAGAAAACTTCAATATTTAGTGACAACTCTTCAGATGCCATAACAAAAGTTGAATTCACCCAATAAAAGGGGTGGATTATTAAATGTGCAATAAGTTTAAATTTAATATTTAATTGTTCATTTATCAAACATTTAAATTTGACTTACCATGTACAAGGCATTATTATAACTTCTTTAAAATTATTACCTTGTTTTATCCTAACAATCCTATGAAGCAGATATTATGGGATTCCTATTTTATGGATTAAGAAATGAGGCATGTGGAGGTTAAGACAGACACAGCTCATAAGAGAAGGAGCCAGCTTCTAACCTGGGCTATACCGCCCCCAACCACGCTATGAAGTGGCCATATTGAGTGTCCACCATGTGTAATTCTGTGCTAGCTGCTAATGATTCACTATCCCACTACCCATAGCAAATTTGACAAACTGTAAAAGTATTATTTCACAAATCACTAGTACTTACAAGGAATATCCCTGTATCCAATCTCCAAAGCATGAAAATAATTCATAAATTCCCTAACTGGAATTTTAAAAGCTTCAAAGAGGCCCATGTCTTCAAAAAGTCTGTATGATACCTGTAAAAGAGACAGACAAAACCTTACAAAACATCCCTAAGTGTGTGCTAGACATAAAAAAAAATGAGGAAAAAATAGTGTTCATTCCATCAACCACATTAATTTGTTGTCAGTACAGACACTTACTGCAAACAATTAATCAAGCACATGTTGCTACATATGCGCCTACACTTCTGTGTGCCTAGCTTTTGTAGTTTCTGACCACAGGGGCATATAATCTATTTTTAATGGTAAAGACTAGATATAGACCCAAGCAACTGCCAACAGAAAAACCAGCATATGCTATGTTAGTATAGCGAGGCACTAAATTGTGTGTGATATTGATAATTAGAGGATGAAACATAGTAATTTGCTAATTGCATCATACATATGATAAGCACTAAAGGATAAGAGAATGCTTTAATTTAGACTCATTTTATTTAAAAAAAAAAAAAAGTTTTCCATAGACCAACAGATTCTGAGTTGTCCTTTGGTGAAGGATAAGGGGAAAGAATTATGGGAGAGAGGAAAAGCGTTGCTTTGACTAAGATATATAAAGAAAAAAGATTTATTCTAATATAAATAACAATGTCTAAACTATTTTCCCTCATTTATCTTCCCTCTTCTTCCTCTGAATATCTATTTTTTTTCCAATTGCTTTCCCAGCTCTGATGACTCACATCAAGTAAATACCTTTGGATATAATTAGCATATTTGACATGCATATGGTGGAGGAAGAAAAAAATGATAACGGAACAAGAGAAGGTAGTGGGGATAGAGATGGTTTTTCGTGGGGCAGAATGGAGGACAGAACCATTTAAAATGGCCTCACTGCACATCACAAAGGCACAGTGCTGATTATCACTCAGAAGACCTTAAAAAAGAATTATTTGTCCTTTTTGTTACCTGCATTCCTTCTTAAAATTCTCTTGAAATCGTTCTTCCAAATCTTCAATATATTGCCTTATAGTTAAATTTTCATCTTTTGTTATCATATTTACATTTATTCAAATTTGCGAGTATTCTTTTAACTACATATCTAATGTTTATCAGTCACATACATTATATGTGTCTATATCTATACTTATATATATGCACTTATATCTAAAAAAGGGATTCATTCATTCAACATGTATCTATTGAGTGCCTACTATGTGCCAATTTTTTATGCATGCATTGTCTCTCTCTCTATGCGCTGCATGCATACAAACAAAACACAGATCTCTTCTTTCATGGAGCTTTTTGGTTTAGCAGGGCAGGGCAGGAACCAATAGATATAATAAGTAAGTTATATACTATGTCAGAAAGTTATAAATCATGGGGAAAAGAAAAAACGGAATAGGGATGAAGGACTGGGATGTCAGGGAAGGCATGGCAGTTGTCATCTTAAATATGGTGGTTAGAGTTGGCATATTCAGTAGGCGACCTTTGAGCAAAGAACTGAAGGAGTTATGGAGTCAGGCACATGGATATCTGAGAAAAGAGTTTTCCATGCAGAGGAAAGAGCCATTGAACTATGCTTGCTGTACTCAGGCCAGTGTGACTGAAACAGAGTGCACAAGGACTGGAGTAAGACTTCAACAAGGGGGTAACTACAGGGTGGGACTGGGGTGGGGGTCCAGTCTTGGAGTGTGAGAGCCAGGTCCACTATTTATAGGGACTTTTACTCTGAGTGAGGTAAGGAGCCATTGAAGAGACTAATGAAGGGAAATAACTTTATTTGACTTATTTTTAAATGGAGCATCTTGGCTGCTCATTGAGAAATAAATCGCATAATATATTCATCTCAACTTCTAAGTACTTTCTCCACTCTAAAAGACGAGTTTATTTATTCATTTTCCCTTTTTCCATCCCTACCTCCTCTCTTTTAAAAATGCAACACAAAGCAAAGTTTGTGGTTCCTGTCATATTATATTTGAAGCTGTTTCATCTTTTAGTTATTTCCTCTCTACTATTGCCTTGGACTATATCTGAGTTCCTGTTTATATGCACCTAAAGGATTTAACTATGCATGTTACTTCAATAATAATTATAATAGCTGCAGTAGCTGCTATGCATACACATACACACACACACACACACACACATAGCATTAAATAATTAAGGTGTCTATTCTAAGTAGTTTACATGTATACATATTGTAATTAATTTTAATTTTATGTATTAAAAAAGTTTCCACATTATACTTAATCCTCACAGCATCTTCTGAGATAGGTACTGCTGATTACTAATATTTGAAAGCAGACGAAACTAAAGCACAGAGAGGTTGAGTGACTGGTCCAAGATCACACAGATGATACATATGAAAGCCAGAATTCTAACCAAGAATTTTAGCTTCAAATTTTACACTCAGCTTCAAATTCTACCACCATTATTTAAAAAGCAATATTGTTAGGATCGCAAATAACTAAAGTTGTCTATCATTCTCTTAAAACATTTCAAAGATGAATTGCAAAATTAAGACAACAGGATATTTCAGAGTATGATTTTAAAAACAGAAGAATTTTCCTCAAGAAGCAGTTAAAATCAACCCTCAGTAATTTTACACATGGTAATTCCAAACTCATAAATAAAGACATTATTAACTAGGTAAATATTGGTAACTGCAAAGAATAAACACTATTTCAAAATCTGAAGGATGTCCTTTTAGATTTGTTAAAATAAACCTGATAATCATCAAAAGGCAGGCTGCGTATTGAGACTGAGAAGTCATTTCCACTGTACATATGTCTCTTTTAAAAATCTTTTGAAGTAAGAGTTTTTCTGTTTAGTCTCAGCCAAAAGGTGATTTCTTGGAATGTCCATGTTAATTCACTTCAGCTGTTCTGAAGTCTTACTAAGCCAAAAAGAAAAAAAAAAAAAAAAATCCTTTTCCATAAGCAAAATTTCATGATTTTTGCACTTATAAACTCAAATCAAAGTGAAAAAATACTAAAGTTCTGCTCAACAAGGCATATGAAGCTGTGTTTGCTGCATTTTCTGAAAGTTTAATGTTTGGTAAATTGAGAAAGTAAAGAGTGACTACTAAAGATCATGCAGTAATACATTATTTTTGAAAGATGACTAGAACAGAAAAACACATTAATGAATTTTGTGGTGATCCAATTGCTAATTATCCGTAATCTTTCCAATGTCTACTGGTATCTACAACTCGCAGAACACATTTTGTGTCAATGCTGACCAAGTTCCATCCTCCCACCCCCAGTTCACATTAAGGGGAGCTGATTACCTGCAACGATATCACTACTGTCACTTGCGCTGTAAAACCAACTGCTGTAATAACCACTTTTCCACTTGGTTGGATGCCCCACTTGGAGAGCTTTAAGGTATAATAAGCAAATGTGCTTTATGGGGATCTGAGAAGCAGCTGAGTGAATGTAAGAAGCCTGGGCTTCTGTTGTGGATAAATCTACATTTGAAGCCTGGGTCTAATATTTACTATATGATTTTAGAAGGACACTATGTCCTCTTTTAAGTCTTAGTTTCTTCTTCTGTAAAATAGAGGGAAAAAATGCCTGTATCAAAGTTACTGTGAAGATGAAAGAGTTTTGGAGAGTTTGTGAAACACGTATCAAATATGAAATGAGATGAGATTTTTCTCTCCATACCAGGGAACACACACTCCAGTAAAAGAGAGAAAATACTTCTTAGCCCACGGAAATATCCTGTAGCACCATTACACATTTCCAGGAAAGATCACTCCCTCAAAGTCATAGTCTTCCAAGGATTTCAGAAAGTGGGATACAAAACCTCCCAGGAGGAGCCCTAAGGTATGAGGGTAAGGTGGATTGGATAGAATAGCTATCCTTAAACCTGTCCTCGGATCAGCAATGAGACCTTGCTTAGCACTGGGAAAAAAGGAAGAGGAGAAGAATGGGCTCTTAACTCCCAGCAAAGTGTGAGGTCTGCCATTATATTCCTTAACATGTTCATGGATGGAGTCTAGCAGAGGCAACAAGTGCATGTTAATAGACTTTGTATTTATTTTGTGCTTATATTCCATCAATAATGTTAGTGTACCTCCTAACTAGGCCTACTTGTCTGTGTTTGTGGAATTGAACACCAAAGGCAAGGCCCACTATCTTCTCCCTTCAAAGCTTCCCAGATCAGGATCTTCATCCCAAAGTTCCACGCTCAGATATTAGCGAGCAGTCTGAAGATGCACAGAGTACAAATAGGTATTTCAGTGATTTATCTTCTAGCGTTCTGCAGAGAAGTGTTAGTGGCCTCAATAAATCTGGGTTGGATTCTGAATTTTCAGCTAAGTCATAAACTAAGAAGTTTAGTAGTCTTTAACATCTCTGCTGTAATATTTATTCAGATCTGTAAGAGCTCGCCTAAAACATTTTAAAATAAACTGATGAATATTGTAGCATCATTCTTTTTAATTAAGAGTGTATATTTTGACAGGTGTTTGGTAATACAGCAAATCCATCATTTTGTTTTGTTTTTTGAAACAAACATGTTCAAAGCCTTAATTTCTGTATGTTTTCTTTCTTCCTCGACAAAACAAACATTTCTTTGGGAAGCCTTGAAGGTGGTCTATCCTAGAGATAACTATACTAACAGGCTGCTGTTATCTAGCAATAGTTCTCATACTGTATTTCTCGTGACAGTAAATGTGTTTTTGATTTTCAGATACAGAAAACTCTATTCGATGTGTCTCTCACAGCACTGAGGGGAAGCATATTTCTGCACAATATCTTGTTTCTGGTAAGGCCAAGCACTTTAATATTAAAAGCTTTAAAAAGTCATTGGAAATAGTTATAGACAATAAATTAGTTTTTACAAATAGGCAGTTTTCTTCTTTCTTCTTTTCTTCAAACAGACTTGTGTCACCTCTTTTTGTTTTCTTAATTCTATGAATTTTAGATCATTCATTTATCTTGCTTATGTATCCCTGATTCCTCCTACTTTGTCTTAAAAAATCTATAATATTTTAATTGTATAATATGGTATTCTACTCGCTCAAAGTTCCAGTTTCTTTTGTTAACCCCCCACCAAGGAATCTACAGAATGTTGTATGCTAAAATTTCCTTTCTCCACACAACATCTACCCACAGGTGTGAAGAATGTACAAGCTTTAAGCAACTGAGGAATTGTTTTTCATATATTTAGAGTCATATGTATGAATAAATTTCTTACCTGACTAAGAATACGGCCACATGTTTTTCCTATACTTTCTACTAAATCAAAAATTGGAAAATTCCAAGTATTCAGCTGCTCCATAATTGAGTCCAGATTATCCATGACAAGAGGTTCAGGAGCAAGAATCGGTTTGTCCTGTAATGAAGATTAAAATATTTTAACGACATGTAGTTTTTCTATAAAGCAATTTGTGCTTTGGTAAATTTAAATTAATAACTGTGGTTACCATAAATAAATGACTTAAAACTCCAGAGTCAAAGAGCGATCTTCAAAAGAAATCAAGATGAACGAGACATTGACCCCACAGTAAGGAGGAAAGTATCCGAGGCTTTCTGTTTCAGACTATGAATTTTGCATTGTTAGATGCATGTGTATCCAGGGTTCATATATACTCCAGCAAAACCATGGATATTTCCTCCATAAATTAACATAACTGCTTTGGGTCTACTGCAGGGTTCTTAAAGAAAGATTCAAGGACTTCAGAAAACTCTGGAATTATATGTAAATTTATCTGTCCACATAGTCAAAAATGTAAATTTTTCTGAGATGAGGGTTCCTTGCTCAAATGAAACTTTTAAAAGAGATCCATGAGTGGAGAGGAGGACTTAATCACTCCTACTGTAATTGATCAAATTTATATTAATGTTTCAAAAGCAGCATTCATTTGATGGAATGACAACCGCCACATTTTTCAGAGATTTTAATTTAATTCCCATGATGTATTATTTTCTGAGAAACAATCACCATGCAAATGTAAAGACTTTTTATAACTGGTCCCAAATGAGGATATTTTTCAGAGTAAATTTCCAAAAGAAATAGAAAATAAAGATAATGAGGATAAGAAAACATAAATTATTTTACCTGAAAATCTATTTGATTTAAAAGTACCAATGATAAATACAGTAAAAACCGATAAAACAGAAAGTGATAAACTCATGACAGTCAACATTTTCTACCATTTGCTGCCTCTCTCAAATTAACCTAACTCAAATGTATGCTTCCATCCTCTTTAAACAGGTCTCATTAAACACACAAAATAAGTCATTAAAGGATATTTTAATAGTGACAGAAAGGGGTTCTATGTACTATATCCATACAACACTATTGCTCTTGAATCCACTAAATCTATAAAAAAATTTTTTTAAAGGATATTTTAATAGGTAGCAAGTGTCACTATAAACCTGGTTTAATATAACAAGGAAAATAAATATTGGCTCACTTTCTAAGTCAAAGAGGTACTAGAGAAAAACCAGCAAATGCCCTAAGACAACTATCTTCCTCTTCCATCTCCCGCTCACACTCCCTTCTTCTGTTCCTTCCTTTCTTTCATCTTTCTGTTCTTTCCTTTATAAAATATTATTTTATTATTGAAAGAAATAATTCATTTTCTATGCATATTTACACTTTTTAATCAGGTTAATAAATATCTGTAATGATTTGTAAAGAAAAAATACTTATGCTTTTAATCACCAATTAACAGAACCATTAGGAAACCATTAAGGCTTGGATAGAGAAGAACTATGCTGGTGCAGATGGGTATGGCTACACCGCATGCATGATCTAAATGAGATAGATCTGTAAATCTAATGATTCAGGGATCTATTTCTAAGCCAATCTCTGTAGTAAAAGCAGATTTCTCAAGTAAATGAATGAGTTAAGTGACGTGGGCCTACCAGGAACATCATGGTCTCGGGAGCATACGTGCCGCAGGCTGACGCTTTCCTCAGCGGCTCCCTTGCACACTCAGCCTCATCTTCGTTCTGTACAATATCACTGCTGTCGCTGTTGTTATTGGTTTCATAATCAGAGGTAACTTGAGCAGTGTCATCTGCAATTGAAAGAGAACAGCTTATTATCAGATTTGCAATGGGGAAAAGGGGCTCACTGAAGCACATTTTCCTAAAATGCATATGGTAACTATAGCGTTTAGGGAAATATTGCTTTCATGAGCTGACACACCAAGAATATGACATCATAAGGTAGCGAAAAGCATACATTTTCTAACCCAATAAAATAGATGGGAATTATGATCTGTAATTTGTATGATGTTCAATAATTCCTCAGTAATAATTTTTAGATCTTATAACTTTGTATTTCTTTTTTCTCTATTCCTCTCCCAAGACATTAAACCACTGAGTAGCTGACTAAAACACTAACTCTAGAATGGGCACATGGGGTGGGAGAAATTGAGTGGACACGCCCAGGAATAAAGTGGGCTGTAGAACACGGAGGGAGGGCATGTGTTTAAAAGCAAGGGAGAGCCTATGTATCCACTCTGTTCCTTGGGAGTCTGTCACTTCCTTCCTTATCTGTTCCCCTTCACTGTCCCCATATTTCAGTCTGCAATAAACTGTGCTAATCAAAAGTCCAGTCAGAAAACACCAAATGTCTGAAGAACACGCTCCTGAGGCAAAGACCTCGAGAAGCTTCTCATAGCTGAAAAAGCTACCTGAATGAAGTTTACAGAGTGTTTGCTAGGTGTCAGGGACCACTTAAAGCGCTTTATTTGTATTAACACGTTTAATCCTTTCAACCATCCTATGAGGCACAGAATGTTCCCTTCTCTTGTCCCTCATCTTCCCTAGTTCAACTAGGGTTGGCACAATCGGGAATGTTTCACCTTTGTGGGCTCACGGAGAGCTATGGCCTTTGAGTGTGGCTTCTTCATTTTTATTACAGATTCTGGGATTGAAACTTATCAACTACATTTTCATACTATATCTAATTCTAATACACAAGCAGTTGCTTAATTCTACGTATAATGGTGGAAGTAGCAAGATCAAATAACATTTCTGCATAGTTCTATCTATTCTATAAAATGGCCTCCCAGGTTGTAAAAACATACATTTGTATGATGAGGCATAGAAACATTGTGGATAGTTTTGCACCAAAACTTCGTGCATGACCAAAATTGTACATAGTAGGATGACAGATGATTTTGATTTTCTTCCTTGTCTTTTTAAATTTGTAATTTAAAATAATCAGAAATGCAGGTTACCTGGATTTGATCAGGAAAGAAAAAAAAAAAAAAAAGATTCTCGTTTTGAGGAATAGAATCTAAAACAATGAATTACCTGTTCTGCTTGGTGTCCGAGCAACAGCCCCACTTCTCTCCAGGAGCCCGTCAGCAGAATTCCCTTGGGAATATGGTCTGCCACAGCTGGGAAATATCAAAACAGCTATAAGCATATCCTTCCATTTTCAAAAAAAATCATAGGCACATACCATCTATATGTACATTAAGACAGACACAACAATCAAATATTTCTACCTTCTATTTGTTTCGTGGGAAAATTCATTTTGTTTGAGACCTTGGTACTGTGCTTTCTTTATTGTGAGAACATGAGCAATGCAGAGGATTAGAAATTTCACTTGCCCCTTATGCTCCCCCTTACTTGAGGTCAAAGTGGTGGGAAAATTTTGTCACGCTGTTGAGAGAACACTGGGACAGGCTGCTACCTATCTATAGCAGCAATTTTGGAGGTGTCAACATGTGTTTGGTCAGAAATCTCTTCCTCAGTAGGATCTTTTTGTGCCTGCTTAAAAGCCTCATTATTAGATTTATTTCTTTGGCTTAAGACATTTAATGTCCAAACAGACCTTTAAGAAAAGACAGCACAGGTGAAAAATAGAATGGTAGTACGCTAATTTTATTTTTTGCCACATAATAAAAATGAATTCTTTTTTTCAGATTGATCAGTCACTTTTTTTTTTAATTTTTTTTTTCAGCTCATTATGGGGGTACAAAAGTTCAGGTTATATATATTGCCCATGCCTCCCCATTCCCCCGAGTCTGAGCTTCAAGTGTGTCAGTCACCTTTTAAGCCCCTAGGAAATGAAGTGAGGAGAGGCACATTTTGACAAAGAGTGAATGTAGGATGAACTACCTGGGACGCTGGTTGAGAAAAACAGGCCAAGGAGGTACTGTGGGAACCAGGAAAAACCAAGGTACTTGAGAGGTGAACAACGCCCCCTAACAGAGGGTGTTGGAGGATGAGGGATACTTTTTTCTCAACAGTTTGACTGTTTTATGAATTAAAAAGCAACCCCATGGGGGATATGCCGAAATAAAAAAAAAAAAAGAAAAAGAAAAAGAAAAAAGCAATCCCACAAAAGGTTTGGAAAAGTTCCAAACTGGCTCCTCCCTCTGTATCTTGTTTAGAGATTTCATGATTAGATTCTAATTCTGCACTTTGCTGCTGGGTTCTTTCCTTCTGACTAACATTACAAAAGGACTCAGAGGATTTTTTTGTGTGTTATTTAACCACAGATTACTCACTTTAAAATGAAAAAAAAAAATTGAGTGATAATTTATTCTTTAAAATCTTTTTAAAATTCTCTTCATTTTTTTTTTTTCTGAATTATGCTTGTATATGCAGTAGAGAAAAGCATTTTCTGGCTAGAGAGTATTTTTATACTAAGTAACTTTATTTTCAACCCTTGAATGTAAGTAGAAAATCATTATACACAAAATATTCCTAATTATGAAACCTATCATTTTAACTTAAGGAATCCAAAGAAAATGACGGTACTAAAGGAAAAAGAAAAGTAGATGCAATTAATGGACTTACATTCTTGGATGAAACTCAGTAGAAGTAAAGTTTATTAGTTTTAAGATTTTTCATTGCAAGATAATACCTAAAAGGACTATTTAAATTAGTAGTCCAAATATACCAGCTTCTATGCCAAAAAAATTGCTTGTTGCATAGACATTACAGCAGCCAAGAGACTAGGATTCAACGCCAAGCCCTTCGAGTTCAGCAGGGGAAACCACAATAATTAGTCGTGTGTTTCTGGAGCTCTCTGTGCCTACATGGGTGGCTGTCTTGAAGGCAATAATAAAACCTGGTTTGAATTATAGGTTTATAAAGCCCAAACAAATAAAACACACACTACTGGATTTATAAACATTACTGAACAAGTAGACAGTGAAATCCCCTTGTTTTTCTCTGAAACCTCTTTTATAAAAATCCCCATTACATTCTTCCTGCTGAGAATACAGAAAATAGACTATTAAAAGAAAAGCTATGTGAGTGGTACATCTTTTCTGAACATCCCTCTTCCTTTCTTTAGGCAACTTATTTCCCACACGTCTGGCACGCACAGTGGGAGAGTCTCCCTAAAAGGGCTGAAAGCAGATGTCCTTCACGCAGATTACTCCCCTGGGCTTCACCCTGGCTCCGGGTACACACAAAAAAACAATGCTTCTTAAGTGTGTTCTGCCAAACACTAGATCCATGGGCAATTATTGGGTGTTAACCAAAAGAAACTGGTTCTGTGGTCAAATAAATTCAAAAAACACCAGATGAAACAAAAAAATCAAGGGGTGGTCTTTTAGCAGAACTTATCAGAGTTTTTAATAAAGTGATGTGTATTGTGAATCTCTAGAGGGAAATACTTTATGTCTCCTAGGCATGGTACTACAGAATATACTTTTCTGTGGGGAAAAAAAATGTGGTTAATATCCTATAGAAATTATTTTATTTAAATAGCTGTCACGGAGAGGGCAGCAGAATAACTTTTGGATGGCAGAATAACTTTTTACTCTGGCCCTGGCCAAACAAGAACAATTTTTCACTTAAAAATATTTGCAAAGAGAAAAGAAGTAAAAATAAAGATTACAAAATAAATAAAATTCATTCAGCTTACAGAGCTTATGTGTAAGGTATATGAAAGTGAAACTTAGGATGTTTAATAGCAGTCGTCAGTTTCTAAAACCGAACATATTGATAAAATATAGGCCTAGGAACCAATATTTGATACCAGAAAACCAACATTTTACCAATTTATTCAAATAGTTAACCTCATTCACCTTAGAAAAGAAATACTATTTTTTTTCCAATGTACTTAAAAGCACTCAACTCTTTTCTACTTAAAAAATACTGTAATGCTTTAAGAGCAATTATTCAAGATGAACTATTATTGAAGAACAGTAAAAACACATTAATCAGTAAAAAGATGCAATTCTTTCTTAGTGACAATGTTGGCAAAATAATTACTCCAGCCATGCCAAGCCCTTTTTTCGTACCCTCTGTGATAGATAACACTTTATAATTTTGTTTCAACATGATAGAAAAGCACATGCAATGCTTAATTGCATTCAGAGAACTATTTGAGTCCAGCCATCATGGCCCATGTATTATTTGCACATTTTCGAAGTATTAAAATGAGAAATGCAAATTTAGGATTAAATATCTTTAAAATCAGTACAAAATACTCCCTGGAGAACAAGTAAAAATGCATTCCAACAAAATGTTGAATTAGATTACTTGATATAAATTTTTAACTATCTATTTTCTACATTCTCCATCAGTAAGCAGACAACATATATAACTAATTATTTTTTTATCATTTCCAAAGATTAGGTATATGGACTGTATGGACTCTGAACTTTCTATTAATACAAAAACCAGTAAAAAATTAAGTTTCTATTATAGCCTATTCAACACAAATCACATTATCCTATACTTTCTTGTCAACTGCTTTGGCAAACCTAGCCTAAGCTGTGTGGACTGCTGGTAGATGTTTCCATGGGGAAAACTATTATTCGTTTATCATTAAACTCCAGTTAACAACGTAAAATCCTTACCTGCTACATATAACAGGTGGAGTCAGGATCTGAGGGGATAAGTCAGGGGCGCTCTGAGTGTAAGTTAAGGTCCTGTGAGAACTTAGGCCTTGTTTTGCAGTTGTGTTAGAAGATTCTGGAAAATGTACTGAAGAAATTTTGCTGACCGGGCTGCTGGCAGGAGTCGCTTGGAGAGGTGAGGAGCAGGGTGATGAAAGAGGTGAAATTTTAGCTAGGGCACCTGAGAAAGAAGAAGAGTTAAGTCAATAAACAAATGTCTTTGAAATGCAAAATTGCAACTCTTGAGCTTCACCAACAACCATGTGCACACTCAGGCCACTGGGCTGGCCTCTTGTGCATGCCACCATCTGGAGACAGGGTGTGTGGTTGGGGTGTCTCCACAGCATGAAATGGGAGCGATGAATCATCACGAAAAAATCGGTGGCAATGTTGGTACATCCAGCTAAAGCCTTGGTGTCCTGGAGTAACTTCAGGACAGAAGGATATTATTTTCTCTTCCCATTTTTGTTTCTTCTTGTCATTCTGACACAAAAATAATAGTTAAAATTTTCTCATGTGTTTGCCTTCTCTTAGGTTGTGAAGTTTTTAGCAGGAACAAGATCTGCTATTGTTTTAAGCATTAACTGGTATCTGGATCAGAGTTCGGCAGGCATCAGATGTTTAAAATATGTACGTAAGAAAGACACATTTTTGAGGCAATTAACCTTCTTAACCATTCACATTTTCAGTGAAATGGGACCTTTTTGTGTGAAACAGTACTTTAATCAAAATAATTTTTGAAGAAAACATTTTAAAATGAAATATGATCTATTTCAGATCAAACAATAGGCCTAAAGGTTACATTTCAAGTGTGGGTATTTGTGCCAAACTGTCTGTGTTTACTCTAGATTGTGAGAATTTTACAGGATTCTGGCTTAGATTTCAAAGCGCGGCTGTTGGAGGACAAGGACGATATCTTTTGAAGTTACTCTCTCCCAAACATAGAGAAGGCAGCCTGCACTTAAAATTGAAACAAAAAGAGAGAAATAGCTTTTGAACAGCTACCTGATTACTGGTTTTCATGATTTTATGGCTGAACGACCTACACTGTAGGGTAAATGAAATGCAATCATTCAAAGTCATTCTCTCCTTCTCACCACTGAAAGGAAATTTACAGCCACGGACTTTCACATCATCAAATGATGTGTGTGGTTAACTAGCATCTGGCTGACAGCAAAGTTTGCTTCCAGGGACCAGTTCCCTCAAAAGTTTGATTTGTCACACCCAAAGGTTTTCTGGCCCACTGAAAAGAACATTAAGCTTGTTGAAGGGTTTTTAAAATTTTCTTTTTAAATTTCTTGTTGGCACTGGTATTTGTTTTGTTTTGTTTTAAAAGATGGGAAATCTCACTCTTCCTTTGCTTAAGCATGGAGAATAGCAAGCCTTCCTCGCCCTTTCTCAACATTTCCATTGTTGACTCTTGATTGACAGCTTGTCCCTGCTTTTATACTTAGCAAATGAAACCACTTAGACCCAGAGAGGTTAAAAAAACCTTCCCAGTGTCATACTACTAGCAAGTGGGAGAAAAGAGAGTGAGCCCAGCTATTCCTAGTAAGATGTGCTCCATCAGCCAGAACTTCTATCAGAGACTGCTCAAGGGGGAAGAAAAACCCATGATCCATGATCTATTAGGCAGCATTTGTATCGCTCTTTACGTCATGCCTTATGGTTTTTATTTTTATTTCCATTTCTATTTAAAAGATTTAGCTATTTTACCAAACATACTGACAAACTCTCACATTGCAGTCTCCTGAGCCAAAAGTAAATTAAGTTCACTAAATTTTTAACTCACTTCCCCAGCCAATGTATCATTGTGTACAGCGAGTGGGTTACATGTGTGCTGTGAAGTATGATATTAAATGGTTGCAAATTTTGAAAAAAAGAAAAGAAATACATTATTTGAAAGCTCTAGAATAAAGTCAATGTTTAACTTTATCTCTAATATTTTATAATTAGAGTTTCTCATTATAATTTCATAAAATAAAGAAAATCTGTTTCACCAAGCTCTAACTCCCTTCTCATTTCTCCAATGCTATATAGTATTATGGTATACACAAATACTATTACACATATATAGATGCTCTGATGTAAACAAGGTTGGAAAGGGCTGCTCTAGTTTAGACAATTTTTTGGATTAAGGCAGAGACTCCAGATAATCTTAGATAGGCAGTGTAACCATTAAGGAACTGAATCCTGGCATAACGTGGCATAATGGTGAGCAAGGTATTTGTACTAAGTATCTCAGTGATTTATTCACTTAACAAATATTTATTGTGTGTCCTTTTCCAGGGTTGGAGTGGTGTGGTGAGTCAAATAAAATTCCTGCTCTCATGGAGCTCCCACTCTTTCAGGGGAGACGGAAACTAAAAATTAAAAATCAATAAAACAGAAGAAAGAAAGGTTGAGAAAGTCAAGTAATTTCAAGCGATGTGAAGAAAAATAATGCAGCGTAGAGGACAGAAAAGGACAGAAATGCTCTTTAGATAAGATGGTCTGGGAAGGCCTCTGGGGCGGCGGTGGGGGCGTGGGAAGGTAAATTTTGAACTGAGCCTTGATGAAATAAGGAAGACATTTAGACAAGCATCTGGGGAAAGCATGTTCCAGCAAGAGGGACATACCTGGGGATGTCAGAGGATCAGTAGGAGGTAGGTCCAGGGCTAGGTTTGAACTGCTGTGTCTTAAAAAAAAGAGATCCCTGCTAGGCATCGCTTTAGACAACTCCTTAACTATAATGATAGCAAATTGTGAGTTTTGGTAGGCATCGCTTTAGACAACTCCTTAACTATAATGATAGCAAATTGTGAGTTTTGGACAGTTTTCTACCACCTTTTTTTTTTTTTTTTTTTTTTTAAAAGAGAACTGCAGTTCACAGTCCATGGGAACATTGTCCATTTCTGTCTTGACTCAATGGATTTTCTGAAGGCAATTTATGAGAAGAGTGATTATTTTTTTCATTGCTAATTTTTAATAGCTGCCAACTGATAGCCTCAGAGACATGCAATTCACTCTCAAATATAAATTTTAAAATCTACATAACTATTAGAATTCTTGGAGTTATAGATTAACCAAATTTAAACAAATAAGCAGACTTTCAGACTCCAAACTTACTGCCTGGGGTGAAATTTGAAATAAACTTGTAACACAGGAGAAAAAATTTGCTTCTATAGTACTACTAGTGTACATATTTTGAACACTTCTAACAAACAAAAGTCTTGGCAACAACTACGAAAAGCAGGGATATATTTATTCTGCAGGTGAGAAGGTAAAGTTATAAATGTATAAATTCTTTTTTTCCAGAGCTAAACTACTATTTTTCCCAGTGTGCACTGTTGTAGTTTGCTTAAAGTTTAAAAAACAGAATTAGGAGTATTATAGGAAGTAGATATGTATTTATGTATATCAGTCTTCAAATACATGGGGAGATAAATGCAGATAATATTAATAATCAAATTTTCTTTCTGGAAAGGATAGACTACCAATAAATGATTTCAGACTCAGGAAGAGGATTCTCCAAGAAAATGGAAGGGATAACCTTCTTTACAAGTCTTTTAAAACAGATATTCTAAGACACTTTAAGTGTAATCATGTCTAAAGTTGGAGGGATGTCTGTTACGACCTCTAAAAGTCTCATCTAATTTTATGTTGCACACTCACACACACGTATGCAAATGAAGGAATTTAGATAAATATGCATTCTCTCAAATATATTTATCTTCCTTTTCTACTTGAATGATTTCAAGAGACTCCAGGAAAAAGACATAGCTCATGAATTATAAATCTTTGAATTATTCAAACTGCCCTAATATGAAATGCTTAAAATCAAAATACTTAAAAAAAATTAAAAATATAACTTTAAAAATAAAGTCTAAAATACCAACTCCTTTGAGTAATTCAGCCTTATTCTTTGTTCCTGAGAGCATGAGAAAATGTGTCAAGATGCAAGGAATTTTGGGCAATCAGAGGGAGAAGATAAACAATATTGGAGGGAAATTATTTAAGTGAATCGATCTGTTTTGTGCTATAAAACTCTCTCAGTTTAATTTTCACCGAACAAAAAAGGAACCAGCTTGTCTGATAAATACATGCCTCTTTTCCATGCCCACATGAAAATGGTCAGCCCTAATATTTTTCCAAAACAGAAAATGTATTTAAAGTAAAGAAAATGCAAAAAAAAAAAAAAAAAAAAAAGGGTCACAATACCATAATTAAAGTTCTCTGTCCTTTCAAATTTTCTATAGAAAGAACTCAGTCTAGTTCTCAGGTGTAGAGATATCTGTTATCACTGTAATAGGCAGCCCAAACTTACAAGAATCTAGGAAAGAACTACTGCAAATGCAATAACTGTGAATCAAAGGAATTTTTAAAGCAGGATGACATCATGATAGCTTCACATGGTCAGTGACTCATACTAGAAGAGCAAGATTGAAAATGCAAATTTATATTTAAATCTCCTGTTTTATGCTTTAATCAAAAGACTCCTACGTGATTTCATTCATTGATTTTATGTTAGTAATTCATAAAAATTGGTCGTGCTTCAGCTACTTAAAATTAACGCTGATTGACTGAGCTAGAGCACACACTGTTTACTTGATTTATGCAAAGGACAGATTTCATTAGTTTTAGTCCCCTCTGGAAACAAGTTATTTATCGTTTGGTTTGTCTATTTGTTTTCTTTATATTTTCCTGTTGTTCTGACATTCCTCCTCAGAGTCTCTTCACACTTAATTTGAGAACATTTGCTTCTATTCTTTACCACGTAAAAGAGTTTCTCCCAGCCTCTTTCCACGTAGCTTATTGAAAACCAGGTGGCATCATAGTCAATTGCATGAAACAGGGCACCCCTACTTAGCTCCATCCATCCAAACATGCCATCAGCCCAGGGGAGCAAGGGCTTCACAATAGAAGGGCACGTTTGATCACAGAGAGCTGTAATCTCATTTTAGCTCCCTGATTCTTGATAGATGCTTTTCTCCCTTTTGGCGGACTTTCAGGGATCGATTTAGTTAGGTTCAGCATGCATAGGATATAGATTATTTTATAATACAAATATTTAGCTCTACTCTGGCAACAGTCTAAAGGTGCTACAGTGCAAAATCTCCTTCAAAGTAATCAATTACGATAGAAATATCTTACACACTGGATGGCAAGAATGGGGGGTGACTCTCGTGATGTCTGTGACTCTAATTTCTACCATCTGCGCTTGTGGTATCTCATGTGGACACGCTTTTCCTTTTACATTTTGCTGTTTCTTCTTGAGTGCAGTCATATAAGTAGGGGAACAGGACACAGGAATATAAGGCTGTTTTATCATTTGCCCTGTTATTGCCAGTGTCTGCCCTAACTATAATTTCCAGCTTCTTGACTTTATCATGTTGGTTATTTAACAATTTTTATTTTATTATCTAACTGAAGAAACTGAGAGAGAGAAAACCAAACCCTTCCATTATCTTGTACTCAGCCAAAGGCCAAACCAAAAAAATCTTACCTTTTAATTATGTCAATTTGTCTTCAACTTTTTTCTACTATGAAGTCATTAGGACAAAAGAAAGAATTCAGGACTAATTCTGAGGCCTTGGAGTCTTAACATTTCTGTGCCTCAGTTTCCTTATTTGAAACCCCTTTCTGAGCTACATAAAGACACAGAACACTTAAATTTGTATTTCATCCCTTGAGTTACATATTATGGTTTGGTATTTCAATTCTCTCTTTAAAAAGTCTTTTAAAAATTACCCATTAATCTGGAAATACTACTATTTATGTGTATAACATTTGTTTGGATTGACTTGTGGTTTTCAATTTGATTTAACATTTTTCTTAGATTTCAGACTTTTCTCTGACATTATTTTTCTTCTTTCTAGAATACGTTCATCAAAAATTCCTTTAGTGAAGATCTGGTAGGTGGTAAAGTTTTGACTTCTCTCAAAATGCCTTTTGTTCATTCCTATTCTTATGAGATAGATTGGTCAGGCACACAATTTTAGGCTGATTATAATATTCTGTCAGAACTTTGAAGAAAATTTTCTACTATGTTCTGACTCTGTAGTTTTGACAATTTTGCTCTCACCCTGACTACCTTTCCTGAAAAGGTAATTTGTCTTTTTTTCTGGTAGATTTAGGATTTTTGTTTGTTTGTTTTGTCATTGGTATTGTATAGTTTCATCATTTTGTGTCTATGAGTGAATTTCTTTCCATTTATTAATACTTTGCTTCTGTTCAAGTATTTTATGTCCTTCATCTGCTACTAAAGTTATGATTATGTATATCAGACTTTCTAATTCCTTCTCTTATACCTCTTAATCTCTTATATTTTCCAGTATCTCATCGGTAATGCATTCTGGGTGATTTCCTCAGATCTTCCTTCATCCAGTCTATTAATTCTCCCTTCAGTTGTCTATTATGCTATTTAATCCCTTTCCTTGATTACATTTCCAAAAGTTTTATTTAGCTGCTCTGTATTTATGTATTTTCTCATTGCAATTATTTTTTTATAATCTCATGTTTTTCTTTAAATATGTAAATTTTTAAATTAAATGACATATTTTAATATTAGCATTTAAATATTCAACCCTTTTAGAGATCTAGGAATTTTGTTGTTGTTTCTGTTAACTCAAACTCATAGTGTTTCCGTGTGTGTTTAGTGATCATGGTTGTAAGCTCCATGTTTGAACTTGATCTGTTAAAAAATCTCATAGCTCTTACCTGGTGATGCTTTCATTCAAAAATTATCTGCACATATTTTTGTAGAGAGTAAAGGGGTCCTACAGACTTAGGACCACTTTAGTGTCCCTTTAGGAGTCTCAGGTTTAGTGTGGAATTCTCAAATTCAGTTCCTCCACCTTGCTGGAGTCCCAAATGATTCTCCTTAACAATGAGCTAATCTGTATTTACCCTCAGGGTGATCTCTGCTCCCAGTAAGTTACTTACCTGGTCGATTTTGCTTTTTGGCCTTTACATGCTTAGCTGCCTACATTTTCCTATATTGCCTGGCCCTGGTGAAAGCTCAATTTTGTTTCTCAAGTCATTAATGACTTCTAATGACTTCTAAGTCATAAAATTAGAAGGCTTTTTTTGAAAACAAAAACAAAAACAAAACAAAAACCTAATTGGTTATTAGCACAGTCACCCAAAGATATCTGAGTACACCCTCAGAATATTTCACCACTTAAGGTGTGATTTACTGTGACTGCACATTCCGAATATGAACTCTGCTCCCCAGCAAGTTACTTACCTAGGTCAATTTTGCTTTTTAGCCTTTACATGGTTAGCTGTAGGCAGTATTTGCCTACATCATCCTACACTGCCTGGCCCTGGCAAAAGCTCAGTTTTATTTCTTAGGTCATTAATGACTTCTAAGTTATAAAACTTAAAGAACATTTCTAAAGAGGAGACAGGGACAAATTAGTTGTTGGAAAATGAGACTACCTTTAATGGTTTCTTTCAGTGATGTAATTCCCATAAAATCATACAAAAGAGCTATCAAGGAAAAGCACCCCATTCTGAGGAACTAGGTGCCCAGAGAGAAGGGAACCTCAGAAACGTGAGCCAAAATCCTGTAAATGGTTCTTCCTTCAGCATTATTTACGGACTACTGGCATGGAGCAAGAGGCAAGGATCCAGGCAGCGGGGTGCGGCCATTAGGGAGGCAAAGCCAGCAGGGCTTTTAGCAATATCATGGGGCTGATGACATAAAAATTGGAGTTCGGCACTGCCATGACAGCCAGAACTTGAATGTCTAATATCTCAGTGAGAAATGGGCAGTTTTCCCCTTGAGCCATTTGGTGAATTCTTAGGTTGCTAAAGACTGAGAAGATTCAGAAACTAAGCAGTCAGTTATTGACAATTTCATTAAAGTTTTCTTTTTTTAAAAATTTTATTTCAGCTTATTATGATGATACAAAAGTTCAGGTTATATATATTGCCCATGACCCCCCATTCCCCCAAGTCTGAGCTTCAAGCGGTCCATTCCCCAGATAGTGCGCATCGCACTCATCATGGAGGTATACACCCATCCCCTCCCCCCACCCCCCACCTCTGTCCGATACCCAATTGGTGTTATTCCCAAATGTACACTTAGGTGATGATCAGGGAAACCAATGTGATGGTGAGTACACGTGGTGCTTATTTTTCCATTCTTGGGATACTTCACTTAGTAGAACGGGTTCCAGCTCTATCCAGGAAAATAAAAGAGGTGCTATATCACCATTGTTTCTTATAGCTGAGTACTACTCCATGGTATACATATACCACATTTTATTAATCTACTCATGTATTGATGGGCACTTGGGTTGTTTCCACATCTTTGCAATTCTGAATTGTGCTGCTATAAACATTCGGGTGCAGACAAAAATATACTCTGGGGAAAAGCATTCTTATTCAATAAATGGTGCTGGGAAAATTGGATAGCCACATGTAGAAGACTGAAACAGGACCCATACCTTTCACCTCTCACAAAAATCAAATCACAGTGGATAACAGACTTAAACTTTAGGTGTGAAACTGTTAAAATTGTAGAAGAAAATGTAGGAAAGACTCTTAAAGACATTGGCCGAGGTAAAGAATTTATGAAGAAGACCCCTAAGGCAATCACAGCAACAATAAAAATAAATAAATGGGACCTGATTAAATTAAAGTTTTCTATAATACTGAGAAGTGAAAACTTGGAGTTAGAACCTTCCAAGGAGGAGAGGTCAAATTAACACTCCAGGTTCTCAAGTGAGTTTCTAGGAGAAGTGCAATTCGGAGACAGAATCTGACAAAAACTGTATCACGATTTTGAGACAGCAAAGACCCTGATCAAATGAGATAATCTTCCCCCAAATCATTTCACTTTCTGACCTAAAACTTTATTATTCTTAATTTTAGTATGCAAATGTTTTATCATAGCTCATATATAGTAAATGAAGCATTTCTTTGAACTCATATAATACCCTACTCTTGGAAAATAATTTTTGTAAGCACCATGTGTACTCACCATCAAATTGGTTTCACTGATCATCACCTAAGATAGCACATTTAGAAATAACATTAATCGGGTGTCAGGCAGATGTGGGAGCAGGCGGATGGGTGTATACATACATAATGAGTGCGATGAGCACCATCTAGGGGATGGACACACCTGAAGCTCTGATTCGGGGGGAGGGGGAACAAGGGCAATATACGTAACCTAAACTTTTGTACCCCCATAATATGCTGAAATAAAAAAAAAAAGACAATTAAAAAAAAAGTATCAAACCATAAAAAAAAGAAAAGAAAAATAATTTTTGTTTAACAGACACTAAAAACTGAAATTTCTATTATGAAATGATTCCTCCCGAGATTATCCTTAATGGTAACAGTGATTTCCTATTCATCCAATAAATTCTAGATAGGAAATCTAGTATAGTAATACTGAAAGAATCTGTATCATTATATAAAGTGGAAATTTAAATAACTAACTGGTTATTGTGGCTTTTTTTGAAAAAATAACTAATTGGTTATTAGAACAGTCAAACCAAAGACATGCAAATGTAGGGCACCCTTAGAATATTTCAACACTCAAAGTTTGGATTACTCTGTGACTGCACACTCAGAGCATGAACTCTGCTCCCAACTCACCTGGTCGATTTTGCTTTTTAGCCTTTACATGGTTAGCTGCAGAAACAGCATAGGACGAAGTGAAAGATCTGCTTTTCGTGAGGGTCATCATTGCTGGGTTATTCCAAGAATCAGGACTAGCCACACTGCAAAGACAGAATTTTTAAAGAAAAATGAAGCAATTATTCATCAATTACTGGGGCAAAACTTGCCAGAACCCAGCCATCATTTCCACAGTAGACTTGCCAATCTGAGTATTGGGTCAAGTTCAGTGACAGAACCATTTTACTTCCCAAGGACAAGATAGATTATGTTGACAATCTCTGTTGCAGGGATATAGTAGTCACTTATTGTGTATACTGGGTTAACAAAAGAGGAAAGATAATTTTCCTATTTATCAAATTAATAAGAATCAAATACCTTCTTGTTCTATTTCTATAATCATATTCCTCAAATTTTCTAAAAGAGCTTTGCAGATTAACTGATTAAGGTGAAGAAGATTTCAAATTAGTTATAAATATCATAATGCTTACTTTGGTACTCTTTATTATGTTTGGTACATCTATATTTAAAAACTGAATGCCTATAAAATCATTCAAAGATAATGTTTTTTTTTTTTTTTTTTCCAGTATTTCCTTGTGGAGGAGAAAGTTAGCAGCAGGTCATTAGCCTATAATTTCTCTTTACTGATGATACCTTAAAGAGAAAGTGATGATCCAGTCAAACCTCCTTGTAAACATTACAATGAGGGACCTGATGCTAAACATACTGATATTTGCCAGGAGAAAGGCAATGGAGAGTCTTCATCTAGGGAATGCTTTGAACAGGATGTACTTGGTCTGTACAGGTTACTTATTGTAAATAAATCTGGAATTAATAGATCTATGGAAGGTCAGAGTAGAGAATGTTATGTACACCATGTAATTAATGGGAAATTTTGGAGGTATTTCAAGGCAAAATTTCTCTACATGTATTGCTCAAAACCTTACATGTTAAATCCGAAAAAGAATCCATCCTAATTTGGGAGAGAAAAGAATTTAGGAAGCTGTGTTGGCAATCTTAGACTGCTTCAAAAGAAAAGTGCTTGGTCTGTGTTTTGTTAACACCTGTGTCCTTTCAAGCACTAGTAAATTTGGTACTGGGTAAAATCTATAATTTGCATAAATATAATTTGACAATTTGATGTTTTGCCAATCTTAGATTGGCACTGTAAGCAGGATGTGCCTGGTCTGTCTGGGTGGCTTATTATTAAAAAAAAAAAAAAATGAAATTGATGGAATTACGGGGTCATGGATCTATGGAGATTGCCATATAAGCTGTATAATTAATGAGGTATAATTTGGAGAGGTTCCATAACCAAAATGGTTCCCTCTGTGCAAGCAACATTATGCAAGCATTGGTTAGTACCCTGCATGCTAAATCTAAACCAGAACATGTGCTAATGTGGAATAAAAGGACTTTCCGGGAACCGCAGTAAGTCTCAGACCTCTCAAAGGGAAGAATGCTGAGCATGTGTTTTGCTATCGCCTGTATCCTTTGATTATGAGTAAATGAGGCAATGGGGTAAGATCTGCAATTTGTGTTGGGGCCCATTTGACACTCGTAGCCTCTCATTTCTTCTCTTTTTTTCATCTTCAGAGAGATGTTTCTTCAACTATTGGCCAAAATCTATAAAAACTTCATTCTTTCTCCTTACTTCTGATAGCAGTTTACCAAAAATATCATAAGAGATGATTTGAAATGTGGAATGAACTTCAGCAATTATCAAATATAATTAAGTAAAGCAAAGAAAATATTTGTTTCATGTCCTTCTTACAAATTTCGTCCTAGATATTTCACAAATGCTTGGAATTTTAGAAATAAGATCAAAGAAAACTTTGGATCTAAAACAGATAACTACAATGATTATTTCTTGGTGATGTAGTCCTTTTCAACTCATTTTGCTGGATCAACTTGATTAGAGAATTACAGTGAAGAAATTTTATGTAATGTATATGTAACCTAAATGTTTTCATTTCTTAGTACATTATACAAAAAATAGGTTATTACTTTTCTATGTAGATTTTTTTAAAGACTTAACATTAACTAAATTTTTTAACATATCAAAAATACATATTTATGCAGGCCAGCTCAACAACTATATTATTTTTTTTTCAAATAAAAACATTTAAAATGTGCTCATTTTTAAAAGTTTGCAAAGGGCAATAGTAGAGTGCTTTTAACGTATGGGGATTTAATGAACTCAAGATAAGTAACATCCTGGCCACATCTATCTCATTCTTAATAGAATAAATATTAATTTATTATACTATTAATAAAATACAATAAATCAATACATTATTATATTTATATATATATAAATACATTATAGTTCACAGGCACTTTCATAAATTGCTTTATGTGATCCTCACAATAGTTTTCAGCATTTCATTGCTGCTTATTTCCTGGTTCCTGTTTAGATCTCAGGAATATGTAATAATTTGGATTCTGGAGAGGAAAACAGCCTAAGGAAATCTTCACTTGGTTTCTTCATGTTGACACAGCAGAGAAAAATCGTCTATGTGCCTGTGATGAAAGATCTCAACCCTCCCTTATTCTCCCCATAACAAGTCTGAAAAGTCTTACCAGGTAATAGTCTCTTTTATGAAGTTGAAGTTTACTGGTTTCGTTTGGCTTAATGTATGGAGGTAGGGGTCAATTCCAAGGTCAACTGGGAATGACTTGAGCTATAATGTATTTTAGCCTTTTCTATTTATCTGAAGCCTATTTTTTTTAAAGCACCTACTTGCATTCTTCTGTCTAATTTGTCTCTCCAGTTATGCCATAGTTCCCCTTTTTCCTAATGATCCCTTGCAGAGGGTACGGAGGCTCTGGCAGGCTAAAGACTTGCCTCTCGGGACACACGTTTCTGAGTGGTGGAGCCAGGATCCTTCTGATTCTCAGTCCAGTGTCTCCCAGACTGTGTTTAAAATTACCCAGGAGTAAATTTTCCAGCTGTATACCTAAAGGAATGTAAGTTGTGAACTGTTTCTAATTTTTACTTCTGACTCTTGTTCTTCTTTTGATCACCGTAGTCCTCAAAGAGCCCCAAATAAAAGGAAAGATAACAGAAAGGAAGAAATAAAAGGGCTAAAGGGAAGAAACTTCGGGGCTAAAACTCAAGTCAGTTTCAAAATCAATCAGCAGTTTCAGCAATATTTCTCAATAAAGAGGGTTTTAACTTTGCTTTATAATCAGGGCGCAAACTAGCTGTATTTAGTGGTGGTACTACTGCCACTTACTTATACATGGTTTTCCCTTAAAGGGCTTGAATTCTCTTCAGCATGAATTTCATTTCTCCACAATGGTGAAAAATTATGTCACTTTCATATTTTTACATCGGAACTTTTCACAGGACAGTGAAATTAAGAGATAGTAAGTGAGACAGTAGGAAGAAGTATACCCAGCCAGACAAGACATCTATGAGTATTTTTAGGATTGAGAGAATGAGAATGAGTGGGATCATATGCTATTCCTTATCTCTTTTGAAAATATGAATCTGAATATCTATTTTATAAAGAAAAATGACAAGATCCTTGGGAGTTAAGCTCCTAAAAGTTCTTGGAACTTTCTTCCATGTCATCATTTCAATTTCAGCCCCCAATTTCACTTAATTGACTAAGAGATGAGAAAAGGAGAAGTGAGATTTGATCAGAATTAATGAAGAATAATAGAAAGAAGACATCTAAGAAAGCAGGAATGGAGTTTTGGTAGAGGCATTCCATGGAATGAAAATCAGGACGCATTAACTGTACTATGATAGGAGACTTGGCAAAGTGTGTCGGTAAAATAGGCACCCTCAGTACTCATAGACACTGAAAACATAATTTGGTTTCTTGAGCAATATTTAACTATATTACTATTAATTACCATTTATCAGTATTTGCTGCTGTAGAAATTGACAACAGTCCACATTTTTAGAGAACAATATTACCAATGACATCTAATTCCAGACTTTAGGAAATGTTCATGAAATGGTATATAACCTCCTTCTTGTGGCAGTATTTAGAAGTGTTACACAAGTCCAGTAATAGAATGGAGTGGAATAATACAGACATATGAAAAAATCATTTGAGTTTGCTTCTAATTCTACAGGTTTATTAGAACACAAACATTTACAGGAATAATCCATTAAATATTTTTAATCAAGAAAGCAAAATAAGTCAGCAGTCACTCAATTCTTGTAATTTGAAAGGTTTCCATTTTTCTGCCAATCTAAGCATGGTGCTTTATGTACATGTGAGGCGAAGATCAGGAGAAAATTATTTCTCAAATTGTTACAATGTAATTCAACAAAGATTTTTTTTCATTCTTTAGGTCATTTATTGAACTGATACATATATATGTGTCAAAAACATGAAATCTTATGGTAAATATTCTCATAATCATTAAATTCAAATAAAGTATGATATTTTAATCCTAAATAGAAAAGGACAAACACAATTGCTCCCTTTAAAAGCACTTCTTTCATTAGCTATTTTCTGCACAATTCTTTTTTAGATCTTAACATTACCTTTTCTTTAGCTTTGGTAATTCTGGCTTTTATGTCACTTTGTAAAATTGGAACTCATATCCTAAATAAAGTTTAAATTATCAAATGTTTGAACGTATCAAGGTGTTTTTAGGATGATGATCTACTTTTGATTTGCTCCTCTGCCTTTTGTATGAGGCTAAAACAGGTAGTCTGGTGGGCTAGGACAATCTAACATCAACTCCAAGTGTCAGGTTGGATACTTTTGATTTAAGGGTCTCAGTAGGAATTTCAGTGTAGCTAAAACCTTGCCTACCTTTATCCTGGGCTTGACCCTTCCCAGGCAAGGTCGCAGTGGCAAAGATCACTTCAGGTCACTCTTCCCACTTTACATTTAAGGCCCCACAATAGACTTTAAGCCTAATTATCTGATATCAATCTCTATAGTGTTCTGCATTTAAACCATACACCTTTTCCATTTTCAAAGCTAGCATTCAGGCAACTGCAATTGATCAGGCCTTCCTTCTCCTGTAATCTATAATTCCCTTTTGTTAAGTAACTTCACTAAGAGACATAAAACCAGCAGGAGCATTGTCTAACCTGGATGAAGGGGCATCGTGCAGTTTGATGCTGGCGCTGCGGTCCCTCCGTACCGGTGCGGGCTCCAGGGTGGGCAGACCTGTGGCTGAGGTGGTGGTTGTCCAAGTCGAAGAAACTCGTCTCAACAAGCCCGGGGGCAAACTCCTTCTCAGGCGCTAGGAAAGAGTGTTGAATTATTACCAAGCATATTTTACATCTCTTTTATGTAATATAATGGAAGAAAACGAGCTTTTAATTGGAAGGCAATTGATAAAACTATATTGGTTGACTATTACCTATCTAAAATTTAGGTGCTTAGAAATGTCATAAAAGACTCTCTGGCCAAAACGAATAAATATTATAAAGACAACATTTTGGGGTCTTTATTTTGATGCTTATGCAAATATGGGATTACAGAGTCAATTACCTCTGGGATAATTTTATATTTATATATGTTCAACAGGATTTACATACTTATATTCATGTATCATATTAGTTGTTATATGCAGAAGTTTTTCCTCAAAAGTCACTTGTTTGGGGCAAGGATTAATTTATATCGTCTTGTATAGTAGTCCATACCGCTAAGATTATTAATTTTATTAGCTTGATCTCAAATGATGGGGGCTAGATTTAAGAATGTCATTCTTTTGCAAAATATACCACTTTTCTTATGTTAATGTAACAGACATCAGAGATATGGGTAGAGTCATTGGTATCAACTTTTCCTGATAGGAGGCCCTGCCAGCTGACCTGCTGTTTCCCTCTCTTTATTATTTCTCCTCCCATGATGTCCTAAATGGCTCGTGGGTCAGCATCAGCACTGAGGCGAGAGCCTGGGATCACCAGGAGGGTCACCAGCACTCCAAAGAGGGTCTTGATCTTAAGCAGGAAAGTGAAGGTATTCTCCTAACACACCTTCAGCAACAGTCATAAGAGGCAGAACCTCAGCCCACTTTGATTTGTGGCTAACGACTCCTAGTAAACACACCTTGTGGGCAGAGTTTACAAACACACATGCTGCTCTTCTGAAGAACGTAAAAACTTTTGAGAAGTATACGGCACCTTGGAATTCAAGAACAGCTCAGCTACTAAAGTTTCCAGTGTCTCTTGAAGATCTGAACATGCATCTTCGAAGGCAATTCAGCAGAAAGAGAAAAGGTCAAACTGGTAAATACCAGGTTTCTTGCCTTAAATCTGTCACTGACCTCAGGTCTGATTGAGACCCGAAAGGAACCAGTTAATCTCTCTCTCTCTCTCTCCCCATTTCTTTACTGTCATTTCATGCTTAGGTATATCTTTCTTGGGGAAGTGGGCACATAATTGTCCAAGTTACCAAGACCACATTACTGAGTCAAGAGAATATCACAATATGAGGAGCACAGATATTATTAATAATGACCACCAGCTCAAAGGGACAGTTGCTTGTTTACTAAATAAATAACTGTGCTGAATGTACCAAAGACCACTGAAATTCTGATATTTTTAGCCTTTTAATATGACTTATTTTTAATTAATATTGAGGTCTGAACTGGGTGCATGATCCTATTCCTTACAACTTTTGTAAAACTCAAACCTTACATGTATAAAGGAGCGTGTATTATTTCCTATTTTTATATATAAGGTATGAGTTTATATAAATCACTAAGACCATCTTTTACTTTAAATAAGCTATAATTAACTAAAACCATTCTCAGTTCAAAACTTATATTTGGGAAAGCCATGACAGTACTTTGAAGGCTATCATATAAAGAAATCAAAGAGCAAAGGAATCTTAAGTTTTACAAGGCAATGGATTTTAAATAGAATCTGCACTAGAATGGAGCAGGGATTTTTGCTTTTTTATTCCCCCTGCAATATCCTTATCACCTAAAACAGAGCTTGGCACATAGAAGTAAAAACTTCTTGCCAGCAAAAACTTCTCAGAAGTTTAAATTACAAAGGCAATGTAAAAAGGTAAATTTTCTACTTACAGAAAGCTGTCAAGTATAAAAACAGAAGTCTTTATGTTTAAATTTTTATCACTTTTGTCTCCATGACCAAATGTCTTGCCCAGTCACTGAAATGAATCTGCAGATTAGGTGGGGAGTGACAGGAAGGAGATGGAGAAGGAGTCGATTAAAAGGAAAAGTTTAACCCTTTCAGGAGTATGTCATTAACACCTACCTTAGTAATAGCCAGCTTGTCTTTTTCAGCGCCCTCTTCAGAATCGGAACAGGTATAGTTTTCACTGAGGGAAACGACGGGATTCACTCTGGGCTTGTGGATGGCCTGGAAAGTGAGCTGTGTGCTGAGCAGGTTGCTCACAGCCCTCAGGGACGTGCACACGTTCGGCGGCAGAGACGGGTCTGCGAGGAGGTCGGTAATGAGGCCGTGCGCCTCGCCCATCACGGCGATATCCACAGTGATGCTGGTGCCTGAAGACTGGGACACCAAACCAAGAGAAGTCAGGTAAGAAAAGGCCTGAATCTGCAGACACAGACATAAATTGGACTTTTTCAATAAACGGAGTTGATTCTGGAGTACTTCAGTACAGTAAAATTCGAATCACCTATTTCAAATTTTGTTAAAGTGTGTCCCAGCTTTCACCCTTTGCATGTTCATGGCACATTTTTTAATGCTAGAACTTGGGGAGGAGTACAGCATATTTGAAGCGATTAAAAAGATAAACACTAGTTTTTAAGAGGGAAGAAGTTTCAGAGAACTGGAACAAAACTTCCTATCATTCCAGATGAAGAGCTCAACATTTGACATGTATGTTACGTAGAAATTTCGTTCTGAGTGTAACATTCATGTACCATAAAATGTTAATTTTAGTAATATTAGTAATATTCTAATGTGACACTTGAGCCTGGTATGAGGTAATTATTCAACAAATACTAGAGATAGACACAAAAAGCAACTCAATTTGTGTTCAGATTCACAATCCGTCTTCTCTTCTTGTGGTTGGTAAGAACAGATATTTCAGTTTTGGGGATTCCATGGCACATACGTTTTCTCTTCTGCTCAACTGCCAATCCAAACAGAGCCTTTGCTCTGCACCCACCACAGAAATGGAGAGTGCGAACAACAGGGGCCAGGAATGTGCCCCACCCTGCTGGCCAGGCGAGACCTGCAGGAAGAGGTGGCACTGAGGGAGAACCGGGGTAGGATGAAGGCCAAGAGGTTGATGAAGCCTAAGACAGGATGCAGAGAACTGTTACCATTGGAAAGGAGCCAGAGTGGGAGGCACCAGGAACCCGCATAAATTTACACTGCAGAACCCAGTGAGTGATGAGGGCTGCAGGTTCTGGAACTGGGCTATTTAGAACCAAGTCCTCACTCCTGATCACTCTACCGTAACTTTCTAGCGGCGTGATCTTTGGCAAGTTATTAAGCTCTCCCTGCTGTGATTTCTCCATCTGTAGAACAGATATAATAATAACCGTAGCAGTCTCAGAAGGTAATTATAAAAACTAAAAGAGATAATATATGTAAAACACTTAATATTGAGCTGGCAATTGTAAGTCTTCAATAATGGTAATGATACAAATAATAATAATTCTGGTGTTTTTTCAGTAAGAAGCTATTAGAAGTTTGGCTATATATTTGGAAGAAAATAAAGTTTAATTGTTCTCTCACAGTGGACTTAAAAATAAACTCCAAAAAGGTAAAAAAACTTAAATGTATAAATTGTAAGATTATTAAAAGGCAATGGAGGAGGCTATTTTATAAGCGTGGAATTAAAACCTTTAAAAGATAATGTGAATTCATAAACTGCCAGGGAAACATCTGACAGATCTGACTAAAGAAAGAGAAGATTAAATATATCCAAATAAAGAGCTTCTAAAAAGCCAATAAAGGACAAAATTGCCTAAAATAAATAAATAGACAATTCAAACAAAATATAAATAATCAATAAAAAGCTACTCACCTCCCTAATAAATTGCAAATCAATAATATAAAAACAACTTTTACTTACCAAAGTGGCAAAATAATAAAAGATCGATAGCACCAAACATTACTAATGAGTAGTGAGGGAAAAATAATCCAATATTTTTAGAAGGAAATTTTGCTTAGGCTATCCATCTGTAGTTTAAATGTATATATTATGTTCCAGCAAAACAAATAGACATCTGGTCCAAAGATATTTCTAAGTATATGTAAAAATACAAAAACAAAAACACAAATGGTATAGAGTGCTCTGGTAACAACAAAAGAGTATAGTAACTACTAAATGAATAAAAACAGGGAAATTGTTTTTTAAAAAATTTGTATTATAATTGCATTATAAAGTTGTATATATGCGTTTAAAAGATTTGGGTACATCCATAAATAATTACTTGGAACAATGCTCAGAAAATATTGTTCAATGGGGGAAAAATAGTTCATAGAAAAAGTGAATGTGTGTTATTTTTATATTCAGAAAAATATCATAATTATGAAAACACCCAACATTCATGAAGATACCTAGTCTTCATGGATCCATTATTATAATAACTATAAGTAATTGATAAACTATTCTTTAATGGTATCATATAGAACAGTTATGTCTTTTACTGCTAAAATTACAATAATAACCATGATAAAAATAGTAACACAGCTGATATTTATTAACTCCAAGTCTGCAAAGTAGGTACTATTGTTAACTTCATTTTTATTAGTCACAAATAACTTGCCAAAATCAGATAGCTGGGAAGTGAAAATACCAGACTGCAAACACAAAGACTGATTCCACAGTGCAACAGCTGAAATACCAAAATTTTTCATTTTGTATTACTATCTGTAATTATTTAATTAATCACAGTGCCCATGTTTTCTGCTCATAGGCCTAAATACCTCTTATGACTCAATATGAAAATTTAACTGTAATATTAACATTCTTAGTATATATAATCATGTATATTTCATATATGTACCTACATTGTTAATTTTATTTTTTTCAGCTACATATTATTTATTTTTAAAATCAATTCTATTGTTTACATTTGAGGTTTACGACACGATGTTATATGATACAGGTAGTAAAATGGTTACTATACTGAGGCAGATTAACATATCTAACATCCCACATTATTACTTTTTTGTGACAAGAACAGCTGAAATCTACTTATTTAACAAAAACCTCAAATATGACATAATTTTATTAACTATAGTCCTCATGCTGTACATTAGATGCCTAGACTTGTTCATCTTACATAACTGCTACCTTGTATCTTTTGATCTATATCTCTTCATCTCCCCCTGTCCCACCCCACCTCTCCCAACCACCCCTGGAACACTCTTTTATTCTCTCTGTATATTTGACTTTTTTTTCCAGGTTCCACATATAAGTGAGATCATATAACATTTTTCTTTCTGTGTTTAGCTTATTTAACTAGCATGATGGCCTCCAGGTCCATCGATATTATGGTAAATGGCAGGATCTACTTTTTTTAAGGCTGAATAATATTTCATTATGTGTACATAGGTATATGTATTTGTGTATATATACACATATATATATTACATTTTCTTTATCCATTCATCCATCGATGGATGCTTAGGTTGTTTCCATATTGTGGCTATTGCGAATAATGCTGCAATGAACATGGGAGTGCAGATGTCTTTCTGAGGTGGTGATTTCATCTCTTTTGGGCATATACCCAGAAGAGGGATTGCCAGGTGGAATGGTAGTTCTATTTTTAATTTCCTTAGGAACCTTCATACCATTTTCCATAACAGTTATACCAATCTACATTCCCACCAACCATGTACTATGGTTCCCTTTTCTCCAAACCCTCACCGACATTTGTTATCTCTTGTCTTTTTGATAATAGCCATCCTTATGGGTGTAAGGTGATATCTTACAGTGGTTTTAATTTACATTTCCTGGTGATTAGTGATGCTGAGCACCTTTTCATGTATTTGTTGGTCATTTTTATGTCTTCTTTGGAAAAATGTCTGTTCAGGTCCTTTGCCCATTTTTTTAATCATATTATTTTTTTCCCCTTTTGAGTTTGTAAGAGTTTTGTATAAAGTTTGGATATTGACCACTTATCATATATGGTTTGCAGATACTTTTTCCTAGTCCATAGGTTGCCTTTTCATTTTGTTGATTGTTTCCTGTCCTGTGCAGAAGCTTTTTAGTTTGATACAGTTTCATTCATTTATTTTTACTTTTGTGGCCTGAGTTTTTGGTGTGTTATTCAAAATCATTGCCAAGGTGCTTTTGCCCTATGTTCTCCTCTAGAGGTTTCATTGTTTCAGGTCTTACATTTAGATCTTTTATCCATTTTGAGTTGACTTTTTGTGTGTGGTGTCAGAAAAGGGTCCAATTTCATTCCTTTGCATGTAGAAATCTAGCTTTCCAGCATCATTTATTGAAGAGATGATCCTTTCCCCATTGTGACCTCTTGGTGCCTGGGTTGAAAATTAGTTGACCACATATGTTTGAATTTTTTTCTGGGCTCTCTAATATGTTTCATTGATCTATGTGTTTGTTTTTATGTCAATATCATACTGTTTTGGTTACTAGAGCTTTGTAATACAATTTTAAATCAGGAAGTGTGATGCCTCCAACTCTGTATTTCCTTCTCATTATTGCTTTGGCCAATTGGACTTTTGTGGTGCCATACGAATTTTAGGATTGTTTTTTCTATTACTGTGAAGAATATCATGGGAATTTTGGTAGAGATTGCTTTGGGTAATATGGACATTTTAGCAATATTAATTATGATCCATGAACAGGGGATATCTTTCCATATATTTGTGTCTTTTCAATTTCTTTCATCAATGTTTTATAGATCTCAGTGTACAAATTTTTCATCTTGGTTACATTTACTCCTAGGGCTTTTTGTTGTTGTTAATAGCATAAATTGGATTGTTTTCTTGATTTCTCTTTTTCAGCTAGGTCATTATTGTATATACAAATGGTACTGACATTTGTATGTTGATTTTGAATTCATTTATTAGTTCTAATAGGTTTTTTTGGTGATATCTTTGAGGTTTTCTACATATAGAATCATGTCATCTGCAAATAGGGATAATTTTATTATCATTATTGATTTTTTAAAATGTTCATTAAAATGCCACTAAAGTAAGTTAACATTCTGTTTTAGAAACAGGTATTTTTAAGTGCATCTCTAATCATTATGCTTCTGAAAAACTCACCCAGTGTGATCATCTAAAATAGTAATGTTTATTCCTAGCCATGTGATTCTAATAAACTAACAAGTCACTGCACTGTTTCCACAAAAATTTGAAATTTTAAGTCAAACTTTGTTTTTAGACATAAATTGTTATGACTTTTTGACAATGAAATAGTTTATTCTCTAGTAATTGATAATTAAAGAATTTTTCATAAAATGTTCTCAGCAGATAAAATCTACAAATATGAAAAAAAGTAGAGCATATCTGTTGATAATTAAAATTAGGATTTTTTAATAAATTATTGGTGAGGGAAAGTCTTTTTATAATTCTCTAATTTTGTGTCTTTTTAATAAAACCTTTTCTTTAAAGTAATAGCTGTATTTCTTATATACACAGAAAAAATATTAATAGTAACATTTTAAAAACTTTAAAATAGAAACAACTGAAAACTCATCCTTATAAGTCAATGTTAGTGTTACATAAGAATTCAGAAAACAAGTACGTTATGTATTTCAACGTTACTATGCTGTAGCTTTTGTGAAAGCAAAGGTCTTTCAGTGAAAACAAAAGCAACACTCAATTCAATAAAAGACAAATTATCCATACTGCAATTGGCTAAGAAAATAAAAGGAACATTTTTACTGTTAGTAAAAAAAATCTCCTTACTATTAATAAGTCAGGTCAATGCTTTATTGATTTTCTGATTCAAGAATAGATTTGTATAACAGTCAAAAGTTACATCACACATAAGAAGTTATCACCATTTTTTGGCTCAAACGACTAAAAGCTTCAATGAGGCATGAAATCTAAAATCAACAATCAGATTTGTTTGCCACAAACCTGCCAAGTCTAACCACACATGAAATGCTGAAAGATGGAAAGATGGGCTGGCTGCTATTTAAACAAATAGAGGCAAGCTATTAACATAAAGACACGGGAATGTCTAGGGAGACTTTATTAAGGAATTTCAGGAAGGGGAGTTTCACCTATTGATAGTGAGTCTTATTTTAATCAGACACAAAGTAGGAAAAAATTATGTGACTCACAAAGTGTGTTTCCATGCCTATTAAACTTTGAAAAAATAATGTAATTAAATTTCGAGTATACCAGTATACCCAGAAATATTTCCTTTAACTGGTGAAATCTTAGATAGTGATAATAAATACTAAAGGTTAGGTTTATATAAAAGCCACTTTAAAGGCAAGTCTCACACTAACAACCTGAAATCATCTCTGAGTGCAGTCATGAGCCACACGGAGCACGGTTGAGTCTTGTTACTGTGCAGATGATCAAACAAATCTTTTCCTTTAAAAAGAAGTTACCAGGCAATAGAAAACATTCTACTTCAAGGCTCTCCTTATAATAAAAATATTTAGATTTAGCATTGAAGAAAATGCAAGTATAATTCCCTGGACACTATTTAAATGACAACCAAATCTGGATTGCCACCTTTAAATAGAAAATCTGGAATCTGTCTGATAAACAGTGGAAGAAAGTGCAGTTTTATATACCCAACCAAAAATAACTGATTCTCTCGGTAAATCCACCATTTTCAATGTACCCAGTTTTTAAACAACTTCCTTTTTCCCTTTATTTCCACCCAGTCTGCTTTATTATCTCCAGGATTTCTTATCGAATGCTGGCTTTAGACTTTCACGAATGTAAACAACCTTGCTATATTATGATCTAGACTGCTTCCAAGTTACTACTTGTTGTAGACCAAAGGTCCAGAAAATTTGGGGGCATAGATAAGTTAAAAAGATAGCAACAAATATAATTATAATCAATACTAAATATAACTCTTAGATTAGACATGTATCTGTCAACTCAGTTATAGAACATTTGTTTTCACTGTTACTACTACTACGTGAAAACTTTGAAATTGCAGTACTGGTATGAGAAAGGGGAAATCTTTGACTATGTCTAGGGGTCAGAAGGAATTTGCACTATACGAAGGCACTGAAGTTTCTAAATGATCAGAAGGTTCAAATTATAAAAAATTATAACAAGTAGGTCTATGTGATCAAGTTACTAACAGAATGTAAAATAAAATTACATATCTTTAATAAACATGTCAGTGCTGTGTTGGGTTTATGTCAAAATATTATTCAGAATTGGCAAATTTATAAAAGATAAAATCTTTAAGAAGGCTTAGGAAATAACTATGGGAACAAGGTACAGGAAAACAAAAAGCAAATATACATCATTTTACTTAAAGAAAGTGAAGGTGGTCAAGGGAAAAATCAAGGACTGAGAAAACAGTAGTGTCAAAAGAATTCTGTTGATTAACATGATTAGGGAAATTATCTAGCATGAGGGGTAAGGGTGAAGACAGTGCATCCAATTCTTGATAAATTTCCTTTGAGGTAGCACCAGTATAGTTCAGTTACAGCTCTGCTTCCTATATATTTTAAAGCACAGATTAATTTGTTAACTTAATGAAATAGGTTGGATATATCTGCCCAGAGGCAGAAAATGCAATAACTCTCAAGTCTTCTGACTCAGTGAACAATCTGGTGTGTCATTTGCTTTGGAAATTAATTTATTCTAACTGGAGGAAAAGGATTAGAAGCAGCACAAAAGCCTCTCTTCGTAAGTCTACATGAAACCCAAAGATAGGTCGCAAATGCTAAAACGTTAGAATTGAGAAATTATCTAGATAACCAAGCTGAAATGCTATATGCCTCAAATTAGCCCACTTAAAAAAATATTTTAGGTTTTATGATGGTTTCCAAAACTGACCACAGGGTTCCTACAGGCAGTACTGTATCCACTGGAGCACTCAGGCTCCCTTCCGCTGAACTCAGAGAACTGGGCTAGATTTCCTGAAGGTCCCTTCCAATTTTGTAAGTTTAAATCATTTCATTATGTAATATATATGCACACACACAAAGAAGAAAAAAGAAAATGATTTTAAAATTATATCTTGGCATCATTAAACATTGTACATTTTTAAAAAAAAAGATTTAAAAATTATTATATAGACTTAGAAAAGTCCTTGTTTAATTAGTTGCTATTCTTACTCAAGTTCTACCTTATAACATTATTAAGTCACTTATGCTGTTTCCTTCGTATGGTAAAATGCCGAGCGTACACTGAACGCTCACAGGGAATAGACTATTCTCTGGAACTTCCAAATATTTCCCCTCCCAATAGTTGAGCTGCACATTTGCCAAGTATCAGTTTTGTTTGGTCCCACATCTGTTTAGGCCAGTTGTATCTGTCATTGTAAATTACATGTGCTAACAAAATATCTATTTTAAACTGACAATATCTGAGTCAAAATGGAATTGTTTCCTTTAAAACTAAGTTGAATAGATTTACATAGACTTCATAAATAGACTTTATGAAGGTGAGGCCCTAAAATTGGATTTCCATTGAATTAGGTAGGGGAGATACAACTGTAAAGATTCAAATAGGAAATCAGATCTGAAAGATTTTCAAAGTTAGAATGCCTCCAAGTTCCTAAGTCATTTCCATTATAAAGAAACTGAAATTGAAACCTGCACAATGAAATATGGGTGTGGTATATGTAAGAAAGACAAGCTGAGACTCCAATCAATATAGTAGACACATACTTAAGAGAAATATTCTTGGCTTTTCATCAAAAGGTATGTGCAAAACTGCACACTTGTATGTATTAAGTTAAAATACATTACTAGATGGCCAGGCGCAGTGGCTCTAGCCTGTAATCCTAGCACTGTGGGAGGCCCAAGGAGGAAGATCGCTTGAGGTCAGGAGTTCAAGACCAGCCTAAGCAAGAGCGAGACCCCATCTCTACTAAAAATAGAAAAAATCAGCCCACTGTGGTGGCATGCGTCTGTAGTCCCAGCTACTTGGGAGGCTGAGGCAGGAGGATCACTTGAGCCCAGGAGTTCGAGGTTGCGGTGAACTATGATGATGCCACCTCAGTCTAGCCAGGGCGACACAGGCATTTTTTCAGTCTCAGAAATAATTAATAAATAAATAAAATTAAAAATAAATAAATAAATAAAATACACTACTGGAAGTATGGAAAATTTGTCATATTTTTAAGATTCTCTGCTTTATAAAAATTTTAAATTCCCAGACCAACCACTGGTCCTAATTATGTCCATTAAGAGGGCTTCATAAGAGTTTAAACCCAACATTTCCTTTCACTTGAAATGAGATGTAAAACAGCAGCTACGTCAAAGCTATCCGTTACCATTCCTACAACAAGAGATAAAAAGTGAAGCTTGGTTTATGAATTGGCATATGGGGAGCAAAAAGGTACAAGTGCCTATTTTCATCATGTATATAATTTATAAGGTTGTATATGTGAGAAGTTGGAAAGCAAAGTTTTAAAAAGTTGGGATATGAGAGGAAGTTTTATTCCTCCATCAGTATCAAATATTTATTTTATGAGGTAGTAGATGGGGTCTTTAACAACATAAGATCTGAAGGCAGTTGCCTGTATTCAAATTTCAAATCTGCTAAGATTCTGGGAAATTCATTTATCTCTTTATCTTTTGTTTTTTTAATCTCTAAACCAGGGTTCATAGTAATACTTACTGTATAGTGTTATTGATGATTAAATGAGATCATGTACATAAAAAGCCTTGGTAGAGTGGTTGGCCCAAAGTATATGTTTGATAAATATTATATTAATAAAAAATCAACATTATTATTGCACTGAAAAAAAACTGTGTGTGCAAAAGAATGCACATTGTGCATGTGGGTATTTGTCATCTACGTGTACTGGGCCAGTAGTTTCTTTACAAATAAAGACAACATAGAGGTATGATTTCTCTACCAACAAAACCAAGATAAAACAATAAAAGCAAAACCTGAAATATTCTCACTTCTTATTAAAGGTGAACATAGTCACATATATTGTACTCTCTACTCCAAAATACTCATAATAGTTCAGAGATTAATTTTAGGCTCTTAAAAAGTGATTGTACAAAAGTCCTGGTCTCAGTTAATATGGTTGATTGCATTGGTATGATTTATAACACAGTAAGTGAAAAGAATTCTAAAAGCAGGCATCTTAGCTCCATTGTTGGAAGTATTTTTTTCTTTGTATTTAGTCATCCTGGGAGGTACCCTGGGAGGCAAACATAGCATGGGAAGAACATTCTCAGGGTGAAAAGAGAGTTGGGATAAGAGAGGAATAAACAGTGCAAGAGATGACACATAAAAAGGAAGGAGTCACTGGGATGTTTCTTACCCAACTCGGGTCCTCAATGCTGGGAAAAGAAGTGTGATGGGTTTTTGGAAGCTGTCTCTTACATTTCTATAGCACAGTTTGCCATGCTGCCCCCTCTAAATCTTTCCTTTGGAGGCTGCCTGTGACACCAAGAAATAGTATCTTGTTCTTTTATGTACTAAATTACTTTAGAAGATGAGCTGGGCTCGATAAAATGATGTTTGGTATATTACTGGTTCTGACCTCAGAGCCAGCAAAATTGCCTATGTGTTTATACTTTCATAGGACCCATTTATAATTTTAGACTTCAAGTTGGTTGGGAAATTTTTAAAAAATGAAATCATGTGAAAATTTTGCAGTAACTCACTGTAGGCTGAACCTTGGCTAAAGTCCATCCTAAGGAAGCAGATGTTTACGTATTTTAATTTTCTGGCAGGGAATATGAGATTACGTTTCGACTTTCTCCTTAAGATAATATATTAATATATGTACAGTAGGAGAAAAACATATAGGGCCCTTTATCAAGCCGCTTTCCAGCATCTCTGTTGGCAGGTCCCAGTTGAGATGCGAGACATAGCAGACATTAGCAGTTACCAGAATTCTTAATTTCCTTCTCTTCTGATGTTCGAAGAGCACTGCAAGTCACCAAGTGGGACATAGTACATGGCCTTATGTCCTTATATACTTCCTTACAATCTATCTGCAAACAAGTCAAAAATTGTTCAAACATTCCCTCTGTTTATGTTTTCTAAGTACTTTCCAGAACTAGCAAATTCACCCAACAACTTGAAATTAACAATTATTGTAGAATATGGTTTTATTATTTAGGGAATAAAACAAACTTATTGAATTGCTTACTCTAGGAAGCACCCGTATCTTTGAGAAGATAACCTCAGCTGCCTTCCGCTTCCAGGCTGGTTCTCTCTCTTTCTCCTAATTAGAAAAGATGAGGTAGCTGGCACAGATGTGAGGAATTCAGGCAATAAGCAACTCACATGACTGCTCACAGACATCAGTGTGGGAAGGCTTGGTTAGGTATGAATTGTCATATAAATAAAAAGATCATTTCTGTTAATGGAAGAAACAAGAAGCAAAGAGAACTTACCTGGATTCTCTGATGTGAGCATGAGTTTTTAAATATTGTAAGATCAATTAAGAATCTCTGAAATAAGTATGAGCTCAGAAAGTTAATGAGTTTTAGGTAGTCTTTTGTTTGTTAAATATCAAGAATTGCTATTAAACTTGAACTTGAAGCTTCTGTTTGCTTAGGTTAAAAGCAATTCCAATGAACAACAGATGGCAGTGTTCTGCTTTTTAAAGACCTCTAATTGTCTAAAATTCTCTTTTTGAATGAGTGCTGCTCCCTCATGAATAGGCAGAATTTCATTTCTTTTTTCACAGAAAACAAAAATAAACCAAAAAAAGAAAAACTTACATAAGACTATGGTTAGAAAAAAAATTAAAATAGTGTTAATATCCCTCAGAAGCATTTTTATAGTGAAATTGTAATTACATAATAATTCATCTACATTACAAACATTTTAGTTCTGTCACCCTTCTCCATTTTTATAGGGGACATTAGAAACATGACCCATTTCCAAACATAATTTGATTAATTTTTTTTCTACATGTCATTTTCTATTGTTATTAAACTAGTCATAACACAAAAAACATCAAAATGTGCATAAGAACACAACGGTTTTGGGTTTTGTGAGGCTTCATTGTAATTTGCATTATCTGTGTTAACACTACTATTTCCTGCCTCATATGCCATGGGTGCTTATCCAGGCTACTGATTTGCCTGTACTACACTTAGTCCAGGATATCTTCCCTGGACTGCTGCAGGAGCATCCGAACTCATTTCCACGTTAATGCCTGTTGGGGTATTCCTTTACTTCATACACTGGCAGCACCAAAACCAAAAACAAACAAATGAAAAACCATGGGCGCTGTAACTTCCAAGAAACCTTGCATCTCTGACCAGTTCTTACATGTATTCATAGATCCTCATTGCACTAGCACTTGTCATAGTTCTCAGTTCAACTTTTGGTATGTCATTATGTGATGGTCTGTCTTCTTCCTTTAGGCTGAAAGTTGGACAAGGACAAGGACAATGCTAGGTTTCATTCACCTAATATAGCATCTGGTACTTTTTAGGCACTCAATAATATGAGAAGTGATGAATGCCTAAGTAACATACTCTAAACCTCCAAAGGTAAATACATTTCCTCTCTCCAATTCATGCCTTATAGAAATGTAAAAGGACAAATATAGTGTTCAAGGTATTAATATTTCCTTAAATCACTGTGTTTTCTGGAAGCCATCTTAAAGCATTCAATCTTCTAATACAATTTCATGTTCTAATCTCACACTTAAAAAAAGATATTGGGAACTGTTAGACTGAAATACTGGAATCATGAAGAAAAATTAGACTTAACAAACTAATTCTAGAGTAAGTACTATCCAGAAAATAGTGAAACTGCCAAGGAGAAGTTACAGTACTACTGATAGAGAAAGCAACTCTGCAAATTTTTCTGTAATCCGCTACATACCTGAAAAGAGTAAGCAAAGGATTAGGCTGGATGGTGAGTATTTTCTGGATAAAGGGTCAATCTTCTCAACAGAACTAGAGATAAAGAAAGATTGGCCTTCTGGGGACAAAGTTCAGGTGAAGTACAGAGTACTTCCGGTTGAAAGGATGAGTCTGGAGAATTTAGAGGGAGTAGAGCATGGCAGAGATGTGAGCCACATTCAAGAGCTTTGATTAACTCCTAAGGGCAATACGAAACCGCTGTCGAGTAGTGACAGTATCAGAAGGCGTGGAGAGAGAAGTCAGGCTGACTTTCAAGATCATGGCTTGGGAAGACGGGTAGTTAAGATTCTTTCCTGAGTTAGAAATCAAAGGAGAAGGAATCAGTTTTGACTGGCATGCTGGGCTATTCACCTTTGAATAAATATGTGGTGTCCACAGCATGATTCTAGCTGCATATCAGGCGAGACATGTGCACTAGAACATATATTTGAGCATTGATGACATACGTATGGTCATTCCATCAACACACGGCCACGAAGTGTGTACCGAGAAAGGAGAAGTGGACTGGGGGCAGAGCCATAATCAATACCCACTTTTAAGAACAAAGCAGAAGAGAAACCCACAAAGGAAAATGGGAGGGGACAATTGAGAACCAAAAGAGCAGAGTGTCAAAGGGGCCAAGGAAATATTTTTGTCAAGAAGGAAGGAGTGGTCGGCAGTGATCAGGGCTTGAGAGATTAGGAAATTCTGAAAAACGTCCATTAGTTTAGTATCTGGAACATCACTGGTAACATTGGAAAGAAGAGTTTCAGTGAAACCGAAAGATTGGCTGAGGTTGGCAGCCACACTGCAGTAAGTCGAGCAATGAAAGAAAGAAGATCATGGAAACAACTCTCATCAAAACTAGCTATAAAACGGAAGATAGGGTATAAAGTGTTGAAATGTTGAAGGGGAAAGCTCACTGGAGTGAGAGGTTTAAAACTCAGTAATGACAATAGGATGGTAAACAGATAAAATTCCAAGAGCAGGAAGTAAGGGGTAAAGGGAGATACCTTTTCCCTGATAACAGTAAGAAAGGGGAATGTTTGTAGATCTACAGGTGAGAAGCTAAAGGAGTTCTTAGACTTTGACTTTTATTTACTCTGTGAATTAGGCAGTGAGTTCCTTCCTGAGAATCTGATGTGGGCAATGCTGAGGTTAGAGGGAGGAGAATGAAGAAGTTTTGAAATAGGAATAAGAAAGAGCTGGCGAGATTCTCAGGCAATACCGAAGGCCCAGCTGAGGTTAGAGACCACGGACTCCAACCTGTTGCTTGTGTACTTTCCGGTGTTACTTGGCATACAATTTCACAGGGAAAGGCCACAAAATGAAAACAGGAGGAGTCTGACAGCAAAGAAAGAAGATTAGCCAATTGGACTGGAGATGCTGGTGAAATGAAAGATCAGGTCGAGAGAACGTAAGTGAGGGGCAGGGCAGAAACGCTGGAAGCAGCAGGAAGTCAAACGTGGGGTGTTGCATGAGAAGGATGGACGCAGGATTCCATTAGCAGACTGGGCTCTCAGGCATGGAAAGTTTCTGCTTTTCATTAGCAGAAAATGAGGTTGAAAAGGAAGTATGAGGCCAGATTTCAGATGTCTGTGAATGAAAGACAAAATTTTTTAATTCTATCGATTGGTAATTGAGTGCTGAAAGATGTCTGAGAAGGAGAATGATGCAAACAGTATGCAGTGCTTGAGGAAGATGAAGGTGTGGCACAGAAAAAGACAGATTTGGCCAAGGCTGCCACAGTAATAAGCGTGGGAAACCAGGACACTTGCAGCATGACCAGGAAGGAAAGAGTGAAAGTAACATGAAGGAGAATCATTTGCACTTATAAACTGATGGGATATGGGGATATCAAAAATGCAACGTATTTATGTTACAGGCTTCTTTACTCTGTCTACAATATTCTCTCAGTCTCTTCTTTCAAATCTCTTCAAGTGCCCCAGGCCTCACAAAATAATATGAGAAAAATTCACTTGTGAGTATATAAAATCCATATTGGGTCTGACCAACTGCCTGAGAAAATGTTCTCTTTTTGATATCTCCTGGTAGTTGCCCTCCACAGTGTCAAAAATTGAGCGGGGCAGATGCTTTGAGTAGCCCCAAATTGTTTTAATACAACATTAAACACTTCATAAATGTATTTTAAAAACTCAATAAATTTTATTTTCTATAATTAATCAAAGATACTATAAATTAAATAAGCTTTCCAAACTTATAAATAGATCAAATTTCAAAACACTGTAAATCAAAGTTTTTGGAACACGGAATGCATTTTTCTTTTAAAGAAACAATTTTATAAATGGTTTTGAAGTTCCTGAGCTAGTTCACAAAACCACATAATGATAAGCATGATAGTATTTTTTTGTTTTCTGTTCCAAGTGTACCCCATTTCAATTATGTTATAAAATTAAAAAAAAAATTATGTGTGGTTCAAAAAGGGAATATGGAGGCACTGGAAAAATATCCATTTCTGACTCATTTATCCAACAAATAATAACTGAACATCAAACAGATACTTGGTCTTGTCTACACACAGGGCTACAGAGAGACAAATGAATCACGGCTGCAGCCCTCAAAGAGGTTGCCGTCTAGTGGAAGCCACTCAGGACAGAAAGGTCAAAAAGGATAAAGGAGGAAACTGAGGAATCCTGTGGGTGTATCTCCCCGGCCTCTGGTTACAGGGAGAGTAAAAGAAGTTTCAAAGAGAAAACAGTTGTTTCTTAAAGTGCAGGTCTCAAAACACCTGACTCTGACCACGTGGTTCTTTTCTAAACAAACTTTGAAAATGGTCACCCTGAACTGAGTCACCATTACCATTCCTACGTCTCCTCAAAGTCGGGTCAAAACAAACAAACAAACAAAAAAACAAGCTAATTCTCCAGATAAGAGAATCGTGAGAATGGAAAGAGACAGGTAGCAAACATACTCATTACTCAAATATAGAAACCTGATTTCTTGTCATTTCCCTTAATATCTTGAGTCCTTAGAGCTCTCATAGCTCCAACACCTAAGTCTCACCTTGGAAACATGAACTTCAGGGCTCTCCAGCTTCTCTTCCCCCCAGTAAAGAGCAGGAAACTTAAAGCTTCCTCGCCTCTTGGAGTACTTGAGGGTCTGCTTCTTAACTGTTTTTAAGGGATGGGTTGAGCTTATCTGTGAACAATTTTTCAGACGGTGGAGATGTGTATAAAATATAAACAGTTTGTAGTATCATTTGTTGATCTTCCATTCCAGGATGCAACTTACAGTTCTAAAAAAATTTCATTATAAAGGTTATGACTTTTAAAAATTTGAAACAGTACACAAAAGGTTAAGTAATTTGCCCAAAGGTACACAGATAGTAAGTGGCAGAGATGGTGTGTCAACCCATTTGGTCTGGATCTGAAACCCTATACTATTTATCACAGGGCTAAACAGTACATACTGTTCCTGTGTACAGCCACTTACCTTTAATGATAGGAAAATATTTTGCCAATTTGCTAGATACTTTTTTGTAAACTCTTCCTCCAATTAATCATTATCTACTTAGGCTCTCAATATCAAGGGCAACTTGTTAACATCGCCAGTAAACTCGAAGATTTCATGATACATTCCCTTCTTTCACACCTTTTCTGAAAATTTCAAATTAGACTCTTCCCAGAACTAAGTCTTAGGAAAACCCCCACTATTACTATTTCTTCATCAAGAAAAATGCCATGTGTTCTTTCTTCCTGTTTCCAATAGTCAAGCCAGATCATTCACCTTATTTGCCTTATTTGGAAGGAATAACTTGTGGGTTCTTGTAGAGACCTCTGTTGCTAATAGGAAGGCATTTGTCTTCATTTTCCTCTTAGGTGGTAATGAAAATAAAATTTTATAATGTATCTGGCTATAAGTCTGGGTTAATTACTTCAGTTTAAGAAACTGGTTTCAGTTGTAATCTTATTATATTCAGAATGTTACAAGACAATTAAGAAATATGATTATCCAAAGATCAGCAGACATGGTGGCTCACCAAGATATTTTAACAGGCAGATGTCGGGCAGGATCGTCAAGGTTTCGTATGGGAAGCATTTCAAAATGATGCCCTGTTCCACATGTTTAGCAAGAATGTGTTGCTCAATAAAGGAAGAAATTAAGTAAGTAAATAAGTCATTTGGTCATAATGTTGAGTCACTCAGGATTTATGTCATAGACTTGTTTTCTTCTTGGGGACATAATTGCTAGCTCAGTCAATGCTTCCACACGCCATTGGTAGAGCAATGATAGCAGATTTATGAAACACAAAGAGCCACCAATTTGCAGAGATTCAGCACAAGTTCTTTAAGACAAAGATCTATGCAAAAAAAAAGACAAAGTAACTTCAGGTATGAGACTTTAAGATTAAAATCTTGTAAGGTTAATAAAATTGCTGCTTAAAAATATTGGATTTTTTTTTCCTGGGGATCAAGAGGAAGGAGGTAGGAAAAAATTGGTATTGAATTCTTCTTTAGCTATGATTTCAGTCCATTTTAATTTTATTTCATCTTAAAATAAGGAGATGAGAAGTGAAGTAGCATATGAAGGCTTTCATTAAAATATGCAATAAAAACAATCAAAGCTTTATTAAAACGAATGAACATAGAGCAGACACAATGAATCCTTTCAGGTGTTGGCTCAGATGGCAAATTAAAGACTATAAAATTAATACAGTGAGGTCTAACCAAAAATAGTTTTAAACTGTTTCCCTGATAGTTTCAATGTTTCAGACAAATAATTTTTTCACTTACTCTATTGCTGGCCACACTCTACACCAGCTCAAAAGATTATAAGGGCTGCTGGATTAACTGACAGCCTCAGTAGTCGTCTGTGTACTGTAACAAATTGATATTAAGAAGAATATGTCCAAGGCCATTAATAAATGCCCCCATTCTGAATTCTCTTCTAAGCCTATGCAGTGATGTCAAGACTCTATGCCAATCATGATAATTCCAACCCCCAAGCCAGGATGCAGTCAAGGATGGGTAGACCGAGTCAATGAGACATGGGGAATTTAGCTTGTGCTTCTAGAAAAGGAAATCCCTTCCCTACAGAAGGAAGCATATTGCTGCCAGCAACCATTTTTGCATCACAAGTGGAATCAGCATTAGGGTGATACCAATACTGTAGGCAGTAGCAGAGTAGAGAGAATTAAAAAAAACCCCTAGATCCATTATAACATTGCAGAGCCATTGAATTCACTAACCCTAAAGCCTTCCCTCCTCTGGTCTTCTTTTTATGAGAGATAGTAACATTTCTTTATTGCTACAGCTAGTTGGAGTAAAGTTTTCTTTGATTTATGGTTGGAAATATAATATCCTAATACAGTCTACAATTTTTGTCAAATGAATATGCAGTAAGTAGATAAATCGGTAGTAATGAAAATAAAATTTTATAATGTACCTGTCTACAAGTCCGGGTTAATAACTTTCAGTTTAGAAAACCGGTTTTAGTTATAATCTTATTATATTCAGAATATTATGAGAAAATTAAAAGAAAAATATGATCATCGTAGGGTCAGCAGAACCTGGTGGCCTGAGGGTTGTGAGGTTGAGCACTGGCTAACTTCCTCTACCCGTGACCCACTTAGACACACCAGCACCCAGCATACGATCCATATCTGAGCCTTAGCTGCAAATTGCCACATGCCACACATCTTCAGTGTGACTTGTCATAATCAAAATGTTACTCGCTAAATCTTCCTGTGTAAAAGGCACTTTATGACATGTTCGCATTTGTGACCTTAAAGATGAGAGTTGTTTTATATTTATTTTTCACCCCCACAGCACTTCGCTCAGACACCAGGCTCAGCAAAAAGTGCCTTATATTAGCTTGTATTAATTTTCTTTTCTCCAGTTCTTCGTGGAAGAAAATATACAAAAAAAGTTATCTAATCCTTTATTGAAGACTTTAATTTGGCGTCATATATTAATACATTTCTAAATATAGATAGGACTTCATAATTCTTGACTCTCCCTATATTGTTGCAGCGAGCAATATTCTTTCTTTTTGTAAATACCAGTCTCCTGCCTCTGTACACTTCATTTTATCCTTCTAACATGGACAGCATATTTGTTGTTTCAATTAGTGTTTTTCATACTGAGCCTCTTTTCTCTCCCCGTCTCCTTTCTCTCAACCTAGAAACACGGTTAGCGTTTCCCGCTAATAAAATCGTTCTTTCATTCCATCTCAGATGCTATCCATTTAAAAAAAAATTCAAATCCATTAAAATGCTGAAAGCCCTTGAAGGAGAGCGCTCCTCTAACAAATTCTCTAGCAAATGTAATCAATATCTTAATTGAAATATCTAATGATGACATTCCTGGCTTTGTCTTACTTCACCGCCAGACGTTACGGATTCTCAGCACCACAGCCTCTTCTTCCTTGTCCCACCTGGCTTTTCTCCAACTTCTCTGAGAACAAACTCTCTGCCTGCCTTGCTGGCTCTGCTCCCCTCCTTAGCTGTCACTCCTTGTCATTATTTTTGCTCTCATCTTAATCCGTGCCCTTCCCTCCCAGCTCTCACCCTATGTTATAATGACCACGGCACCTGCTAACCTGTGGCTCCAACACGGACCATTCCTCTGAGACACTGGACAGCTCCATTCAGATAATCCATGGTATTCTACACACAGCTGTCCAAAAAAAAAAAGCACTTCGTATCCATTTTCTGAAATCTTCTTTTCCTCCTGTAATTCCTGTCTTGGCTAAAAAACAAAATCACTCACCAAAACTAGACACCTTGACTCTGGGTTTTATTTTTGCTTATTTACTTATTTTTTTGCTTTCTCATCTTCGACATCAAATTGCTCACTGGATCTAGAAATTCCTACTTAAGATTCTCTGTCAACTACTTTTTCCTTAAAATCCTTTCACCTCCACCTTAATCCATCTCTCATTATTTAACAGAAGGATGGCCACAATTTTTTTCTTTCAGTTTCTTCCCACCACAAGCTTGGTTTTTCCCAATACAGAGATACTAATATGCTGCTTTGCTGATTTTATGGTTCCCCAAAGTTACAGAACAAGATTCAACTGCTTGGCATGGTGTTAGGTGTCCTCACTTTTAACCCTTAGCCTCCTTTTCCCAGTTTCGTCTCCATATACTTAACTGATGTCTCAACTTACCAGCTCTCCCAGATCATCTTCCCAAATATGGTACCACAGACCCATCCATGTCTTTGTTTATGGAGTTACTTCTGCCTACCACCTCATTTCTCTCTTATATGGGTATTTATGGTCAAGGTCCAACTTTAAAACGTAAAAACATTTTGGCTTCATTCCCAAACTGACACCAAATTAATCACTTCAGCCTTGAAGTCTCCATTGTACTTTGTTCAAACATCTATTATCATATTGTGCCATTGCTAATTGTTTGTGACTAAATTCCTTGCCACATTGTGAAGTTGGGAACAATTTTTATAATGTTAGTACTCAGCATACTGTAAAAACTCAAAAAACATAATTATTAAAAGAATGAGCTCTAACTGCCTTCCAACACAATATCCTATTCTTACAAATGGTTCTCAAAAGTTTAGACTTTCAATCATTCTAATCAGTCTGAAAAGTGTGGCTTCCCTGGCCCCTGTATTCAAACAAGACCCCCTTGTAGTCCTCACGGCCTCCTACTGAGTATCATGTTACTTAAGGCAACTGCCTGCAACATACACAACTCACTGGCAAACACAGATTCCCATCCGCAATGAACAAAAAGGAGTGGAGAAAGGAGAGGCAGGGTGCACTAATCTCCCTGATTTTTCCTGAAGCTCTCTGTGGTTTTCATTAGTCCACTGCTTATTTTCAGAGCTCCGTTCTATGACTAGCGCTCAAGTATAGGTGCACACTTCATAGAAAGTAGCTTTCCTTGTAGTAATGGCATGCTTACATCACTGGAAAACACCAGAACATGGAAGGAAAAAAGTAAGAGTGAATAGCTTTTGACTCATTGCTAATACAGCAATTTGGTGCCATAGTTTTTGACAATAGAATGCTTGGATACGATGTTCCAATTCCTTTTATTTAGTGCAGGCTGATCATCTATATCTTTCAAGAAAGGTTAATTCTGGAGCTCAATAGTCAGTCCCTCAGCTCCCTCAAGACAAATATTACCTTTTGAGCTTTCCACTGTAACCAGCACACAGACATCCCATACGCTCTTAAAAGATAGTATTCTTTCTTCCTTCAGATTTGAGAAGTTAAAACAAAAAGTCCTTTTAAATAAAAACCAACATCTTTAAACAGATGAGATTCATCACCTTTCCACAACATAACCCATCTAAGATTGTGAATTATTGCCTTTCTGCTTGGGAGACATACTGGTATCTGTGCTGAGATTTTAGGCATAAACTGAAAGTGCCATATTGAAAATTGTGTCTGTCATGAAGACTTTCTGTGGTAAATATTTTTGCTGGCTAGTAACGATAAGAAATACTAGAAAGAAACAGCTGGAAAGCAAGAGTTTGTTTCAATACAACCCAAATACTCCTCATTGGCAAACCTGAGTCTGTAAAAGCAGCTGCCAGATAAAGCCTTGGCATTGAGAAGGTCACATTAAGCTAATGGCTAGATGATAGCAACCATTAAGATTATTTGTTTTTCTAAGACACCTGCACATGAATGTTTATTGCATCACAATTCACAATTGCAAAGATGTGGAATCAACCCAAATGTCCACCAATTCTTGAGTGGATTAACAAAATGTGGTATGTGTATACTATGGAATACTACGCAGCCACAAAGAAGGATGAACTAAGGTCTTTTGCAACAATTTGGATGAAACTGGAGACCATTATCTTAAGTAAGTATCTAAAGAATGGAAAAACAAGCACCACATGTACTTTCTATTAAATTTGGAACTAACCAATGAGCACACACATGCACAGAGGGAAGTAAAATTCAGTGGAAATCAAGCAGGGGGGCAGCGGGGAGGAGGGAGTGAACAAAAACCTATCTATCAGGTACGGGTGATGAGCACACTTATAATCCTGACTTAAGCATAAAAAAATTGATACATGTAACCAAAAACATTTGTATCCCTGTAATATTTTGAAATTAAAAAAAAAAAAGTTTATTTGGTTTTCTTTACTCTGGGATTGCACTTACCAGGCAAACTTCTGATAGTAGCATCTTCTTCTCAGCCTACAAACTCAGGTCATACATTTTTAGATACTCTCTCCTTTGCTAGGATATCCTTTATCTTCCCTTACTCCCATAGTCTTCTCCTAATCTCCACACTCCTATCAACTACCATCCAACTTCTCTACCAACATTTCTGAAGGAACAGTTAGAATTCAGTGCCTTCATTTTCTCACTTTCCACCCATATCCCAAGCCACTGAAGCCAGGCTTCAAGGACAATGGCTGTAATAGCTCTTGCTATTATCACCAGTGGCTTTTAATTGCCAAATTCAAAGGCTATTTCTTCAGTCCCTGCACGACTAGACTTCTCCATATCACTTTATTTTATTTTATTTTATTTCAGCTTATTATGGGGGTACAAAAGTTCAGGTTATATATATTGCCCATGCCCCCCCATCCCCCTGAGTCTGAGCTTCAAGCGTGTCCATTCCCCAGACAGTGCACATTGCACTCATCATGTAGGTATACACCCATCCCCTCCCCCCACCCCCCACCTCTGTCTGATACCCAATTGGTGTCATTCCCAAATGTGCACTTATGTGATGATCAGGGAAACCAATTTGCTCGTGAGTACATGTGGTGCTTATTTTTCCATTCTTGGGATACTTCACTTAATAGAATGGGTTCCAACTCTCTCCAGGAGAACCAAAGAGATGCCATATCACCGTTATTTCTTATAGCTGAGTAATACTCCATGGTATACATATACCACATTTTACTTCCATATCACTTTAAAATATCAGTGATATACTTTTTCTGCATACTTCTCTCTTCCCTCAGCTCACATGACATCACACCCTTCCAGCTCTTTGCTTCTCAGAACATTATTTTTCTGTCTCTTTTCTGGAATTTCCCCTCATTCCCCATCCCTCAACATTTTAAAAGCCAGTTCTCTCAGTTTTACATCTCAGCTCATTCTTCTTCTCATTCTGGAGATTCTCTGTAAATTTGTTCACACACTTTCATAAGATCTATCCTACCTCTTCTAGCTAACAACTCCTAAACCACCTCCAGCCAAAAACCTCTGCCCAGAGCCTTGTGCTGTCACTGGACTCCCTGGTGGAGATGTGCAGCTCCACTCCTCAAAGCCTAGCACTTCAATCTTGCATCATCTAACTCTATGGGTTCCATGACTATAGAATCTCACTCAATGGCTCCAACTTCCATCAAATCATTCACACTAGAAACCCTCATTTCTTCTTTTTCATTTCATTAATCACTGATTCCCACCATTTTAACCTCCTACATAGATTGCTACTCTTTTCCCCCAACTTTTGTTCCAATAATACCTACTGACTTCTATTTTCCACATGGCATTTTTAAATCATACTTATCTTGGTGAAAATAGTTACCTCTGCCTGGAAGTTCAACACTCCCTACACCTCACCCCTCACTCCCACCTTCACTTGCTTCATTCTTACTACTCTGCTACTTTTAAGTCTTCTAAAAACACTTTTTCTGACTCCCCAGTCCACCCAAGAACTGGGTTGGGTACCCACCATCTGTACTCCCATAACGCCCTAATTCGTCAAATGCTGCATGCAAATTGCAATGATCTGTTTGCATATCTTTCTTTACCAGGCAGGCGTTTTGAATAAAGTGTCATGCCACAGAATGGCATAATCAGTTGTCAGGCTACCTTAGAGTCAAACCAACATCTGATCTAACTTTAAGAACACCATTTTTCAATTAGAAGCAATGAGTATACAATATTTTAGTGTCTGGTACCTCAACGCTGATCCCATGATCCAAAACACAATTACATGTTACAAGAAAGTAGCCACAGAAGCAGCTTCGTGCTGCTTAGATATGACCTTCTAATGCCAAAGGCAAATTGCCAAGATATGTGCATTGTTAGGGATCAGAGGAAGCCACGGTGACAGACTGTTCTGTCTGTGCTAAGCCCCATGAGTCCAGTTGAGGAGTTGGTAGAGAGGTGTTATTTTTTTTTCTCAGAATCAAAAACTGTATACTAAGTTCACCCAGAGAATTCAAGTTTCAGAGAACTTACGCATTTTAACCTATCTCATGAGAGGCTGATTAATAAACCAGAATGTCAGTGTCTCATTCTTCCTGAGAGAGACCATTGCCAAACAGATTATAATACTCATGTTGGCTGTCCAGTATGTTGTTTTCAGAGTATGAAAGTCTACCTGGGCAAACAAATTAGTGAATAAAGAAATGCATTTATTAACTTATTAATTCAACAAACATTTTTATTCACTTAATGAATACCATACACTGTGATAAACACCAGTGACAAAGAAGTAAATAAAATGCATGGTCTAGTGGTATATCACCAGTATTTATCACAGTGTGTGGTATCCATTAAGTACATATAAATGTTTGCTGAATTAATAAATTAATAAATGCATTCAGATCTTGGTTTGACTCTAGGGTAGCCTTACAACTGATTATGCCATTCTTTGTCATGACATTTTATTCAAAACAGAGTGAAATATATACATAGGACTTTATACTGTCATTGAACTGTAGCACTACCTAATGTATGCAATATACCATATTGTACAATCAAAAATTTATTTCCTGACTTAGGGAGATGAATTAACAAAACATCATTTTTCCATAGCTACAAAATATGTGACACCTACATTTACTGTTACAGGATTTGGGGAGAAAAAGTATAATATGCCAGACAGGACTATCAAACTGAAGTTATGTTCAGAAACACATTGTTTTAATTCTGGTAATGTTCAAGCAAACCCTAACATGTTAGAGTAGTGATAATGAATAACAACCATTATGACATTAACAATGGCAATATTTCTGCCTGGTACAAGTGCTCTGCACTTTCAAAGTGGACAGGGAGCTAGGACATGCAAAGTAGGACACTGTTGCTATCACTACAGCTTTCCTAAGGTTTATTCTTGGAGAGACATGATGTGTCATGGACCTACCATGACCTTCATACACTTGAGACTCAAGCTCAAGTATACCTGGGGTGAAATATTTATTCATACATACATTTCTAATTTCTGTCTGCGTAATATCTTGGTGTGTCTGGGGTAGGAGTGTGTAATTTAAATGTGTAACCCCTCCCTCTTTTAATTCCCATCACCCAGCCCATTTGGATTGTGTTTCTTGATACCTTCTTTCTCCTATGGGTTACTCATGGATGTTGGTCTTCTGTTCCTTGCAACTGACCACGTGCTCAGATCTGGAACTTGCTCATGAATACAAGATTCTGATTGTGACCCTGTGTATGTGTCCCCTTCCCCTGCAGCTGAGATGGGGGAAAATGAGTCAGAGGAAGTTGGAAGCTGCTTCTTAAAACTTATATAATCTTCACCATCACCTGAAAGATCTCCCTGATCCCTGAAGCAGAATCGGAAAGTGAAATTAGAAAGAAATGAACGCATTCCCCAGCAATTCCACTCTTACTTGTTTACACTGGAAAATAATCCACGGTGGAGCCGAGGTGTGCATCTGGAGCATGGCATGGTAAGAGTGCCTGTATTTGTTTGTTTCATTTGCAGCATAATGGAGCATTTAGAAAACCACTCTAGGTTTGTCCATTACTCAAGTCAGTGGCCTTAACATCCATGTAATGTGTTGCCACCGAGAAAACGACATAAGATTTTTCACTAAACAGATCATCAGTTGCAGTGTAAGTACCCTATTAGGACTGCCAGTGTAGGCATAAGACTGGAACGAGGTAATACATTTAAACTAATTTTTAAGCCTTTCTAATCTCTAGACTCCAAAGCCCTTGGCATAGTTGCTGCTTCTTATTTCCGCACAACACACAGACCTATTGTCACACAGACTTCTACTTCTGATAAGTATCATGTCATTGCGTTCAGGTGAAGGTTAGGAAGTAAGCAACCCGGGCAATGCAGCTCAGATGAACCCTAATAGGTCAAATTATTTACTGTGAATAGTATCAGTTACAGCAACCACGACACAAACATTTTTCTGGTATAAATACTTTCCACTTTTTTTCAATTTCAAATTGGCTCTGAAAATCAATTCATCCAATTAACTGTCCCAGAAATAGCTACATTATGAAAAGAACACACTTGATAACCCAGTGAATTAAAAGCTTAAGAAATTTCAGGCATTAAAAGAAAGTAAAACAGGGAAACTTCTGGTGGTGGGAAGGGGTGGGGTGTGAAATGGACAAGTCGGCCTGGCCTGACAGGGTGGCCTTGGGGTCAGTTTCTGAGAGCAGATTCAGGCATTTCAAATCTTTCTGTCTTCTACACATGGGTCCCTAGATTTTCTAAAAGTTCCATTCTTTTTTTGTCCCCAAATGTGGGGCAGAAGAAGCTGACAAGGCAGCACGGGGCAAGACGGTGCGAGCAAAGCTGTCCACAGCACGCACGGGTCTGTTGTACGTTAGGTACTTTTCAGTCCTGGGACCAATTCCCAGAACCTGTGTTTTTGTTTTATAGGCCACCACTATCGTGTTAGACCCTTCAGGTGACACTGTGTTTCCCAGGCTGTCAGGATCCACAAAAGACCTTCTGGAGAGAATATTTATTTTTGAATGATTATATTATAGTCCTAATTGAAGCTGAGTAGTTCATGGCCTCTACAGCTGACAGTAAAACATGCCATTCTCTGAGCATGTGTCCCTTATCAGAGCCACTTAAGGTAACAACATCCTACAAAAGGCCCTCTGGGTCTCTGAAGGTACAGAGCCCTTATTACTCCTACGGATAGGGAAAGCTTCAGACCACTCCTGGGAATGCAAATGAATGAAACCCCATGTGACAGCTGTAATAAAAGGCTCCTGTCTTTTTGCAAAGCATTCAAATGCCATCTGGCAATTTCGTTGACGTCAGCAGGCACAGAAAAACAAGTGCCCCCACCGCCTTCTTCATGGTTCCCTTCCACCCCCAGCTTTGCTCTCCCCTCCTCCCTGGCAAAAGGCTCCAACTTTCAGTTACAGGCAAGGACAGGAGCAAAGTAGCCTGTTAAAAAGATTTTCTCTATTTCTTGTCTGCTTCATTTTAAAGAAGAGCTTTAGCACGAGAACCAATGTCATATTTGGCCCTAGCTCTCCCAATTCCAGGTAGAGGTTGTGTAGATCATTACATTAAAAAAGAAATGTTAAAGCCTTTTCTATCTGTGGGTCAGGACTCGAAGTATGTTTATTCTGAGAGTGGAGGTGTTAAAGAAAACTATTAGTCTAACTTCTGATTCCACACATTCTCTCTTTGATCACTGTAAATAAACACCTGGTGTTATGATGAGAACAGGTCTGCAGCCCTGAGCTGAATCCATCAGCTTAAGAATTTACACATCATACATACTTTTTTTTTTTTTAACAGTTTGCTAGAAGCTTAGATGGATAGATTTTTTTTTGCAATGTTGAATCATATGACATAGTTCTCAGGCTACTTTACCTTGGATATATTCCATGATTATGTCATTAAACTAAAATATTTTTGTAAATGATTAAACAAAAAGCAAACAGGTCAATTGATTAAACCTAACGTGTGAAACTATTAGAATTCTAGAAGAAAATGTGGGAAAAACTCTTATAGACATTGGCCTAGGCAAAGAATTTATGAAGAAGACCCCAAAGGCAATCACAGCAACAACAAAGATAAATAAATGGGACCTGATTAAATTAAAAAGCTTCTGCACAGCCAAAGAAACTGTCACGAGAGCAAACAGACAACCTATAGAATGGGAAAAAATTTTCACATGCTAACATCTGATAAAGGGCTGATAACTAGAATCTATTTAGAACTCAGGAAAATCAGCCAGAAAAAATCAAACAACCCTATCAAAAAGTGGGCAAAGGACATGAATAGAAATTTTCCAAAAGAAGACAGAAGTATGGCCAACAAACATATGAAAAAATGCTCAATCATCAGGGAAATGCAAATCAAAACCACAATGAGATATCACTTATCTCCAGTGAGAATGGCCTTTATGAAAAAGTCCCAAAACAATAAATGTTGGTGTGGATGCGGAGAGATAGGAACACTCATACACTGCTGGTGGGACTGCAAACTAGTGCAACCCCTGTGGAAAGCAATATGGAGATACCTTAAACAGATACAAGTAGACCTACCATTTGATCCACCAATCCCATTATTGGGCATCTACCCAAAACAACAAAAGACATTCTATAAAAAAGACTTCTGCACTCGGACGTTTATAGCAGCCCAGTTCACAATTGCAAAGATGTGGAAACAACCCAAGTGCCTATCAATATATGAGTAGATTAATAAAATGTATATGTATACCATGGAGTACTACTCAGCTATAAGAAACAATGGTGATATAGCACCTCTTGTATTCTCCTGGATAGAGCTGGAACCCATTTTACTAAGTGAAGTACCCCAAGAATGGAAAAATAAACACCACATGTACTCACCATCAAATTGGTTTCAGTGATCATCACCTAAGAGCACATTTAGGAATAACATTAATCGGGTGTCGGGCAGATGTGGGGCAGGGAGGGGATGAGTGTATACATACATAATGAGCGCAATGCGCACTGTCTAGGGAATGGACATACTTGAAGCTCTGATTTGGGGGGGGGGGAAGGGCAATATACATAACCTAAACTTTTTACCCCCATAATATGCTGGAATAAAAAATAAAAATAAAACAGGTCAATTGAATGTTTATACTCCTTGTCAAAGAAACAGTAGAATTCTAGAAGAAACACCGAACACAAATCCTTTCCAGAAGTCCCAGTTATTAAAAAAAAAAAAAAACCTCCACTCTAATATTTGTACATAGTACGGTATAGAAGGGTTTAGTAATTTTAAGTTATTACTGACGACTATGGCTTTTTTCTTTACAAGGGAGAAGCTGAATACTCACAACACCTAACCTGTTCCTGGAAATGGGCAAACATCATTAACAGCAAGAGTAAAACAGCCTCATTAAAAGCCAACCAAGTGGAGTGCTCCTAAAGGTAAAAGAATACACATGTGAATGAGATCCTGCAATTTTATCCCTATCACTGACCATTATTACTTATTGAGTGAGACCATTACTACATGGAAAAGATTTCTGCAAGGCAATATTACAGATCAAATTAAAGCTAAGCCTAAGTATCAGTCAATCTTGCGATTGCTTAGATAATGTTGCCACAGACCTAATGCTTTGTCTCTCCTAAGTTGTGCTTTTTCCTTTTTCAAAACAAATCTCAAACATTCTAATATTGAAAATAGCTTTTAACATCATTATTTTCCCATTCTAACTGCTCGTGAAAATCCACTCAACACTTAAGTTAGGTGAGTAGATTTTTAAAGCTGATATAGATATGACTATGTCACTTTTGGGCTAAATTGTTTTCAATAGCTCCCTCTTAGCAAATGAACTTTTAATCCTGCACCAAATGGTTCGAGGAATGTAGACTACAGTCTATAGGAATATAGGACTACAGTCCCCGCAGTAGAAATAGCTAAAGCAGTAAAGGACACATGACGGGCTGGAGTTAGGTGCTATATAATTTGAAGGTTTGCTCTAATTGACTTCGAAGGGGAGGGTGGCTGCACATCTAAACTGAGACCCGCCAGGATGGAGCTCTCCTTTCTCCACCATTCCTACCTCAACTTTTGCCATTCTTGCTTTTTATGAAATCCTTGTGGTTTATTCTTATCTCTGTGCTTCTGGACCATGCTGTTCCTTTGTGTAGAAGACACATCCCCTTGTCCACTCCTTTCTGTCCCTCCTTTAAGGTTTCATCCAGCTATTACTCTCCTCCAGGAGGCCTTTGCTGACCCACCCCTGCTTTGCAAATGCCGGGTCCACATACCCTCAGTTTAATTTCTACATTTGATTGCACATCTCTATTTTCCTATGAAATTATGAACTCCATTAATGTGGGGATAGAATCATTCACCTTTGCATCCTCAGTGCCTAGCATGGTATTAAGTGTTCAATATATGTGTATAAAAGAAAGAAAAGGAACAGGAAAAGGAAAAGAAAAAGGAACAGGAAAGGAAAGGAAAGGAAAGGAAAGGAAAGGAAAGGAAAGAAAAAGATAGAAAAGAAGAAGGAAAGGCAAGGCAAGCACAGCAAAGGAATAGAAAGGAAAAAGCATCCACCAAAGTCAAAACTAATATCATTACTAGAGAAAGAAAAAAAGAAAAAAAAAATAGAATTTAATAGATAACTTATTATGGCTCAGGGAAAATAGCTAGGATTTATTGAACATATACTACATACCTACTAGCATGCTAGACATTGTCACACATCATCCCCTTTGATAATCAGTAAAAACCTGGTAAGTGGGAATTGTTATGACTATTTATATATGAGGAATCAGGAATGATGCTACTAAAACTTATGTAGATGGAAACTTTCTAGAAAGATGAGACTTAAAGAGGAGCTTCTTTTCTTTATCCTATTTGTCAATGAAGTTGTGCCCACTTTTCTAATTATGGTATTCCACAATTTCTCTATAGATTTTACATTAAGACATGTTTATCTTTATTACATGATCAATACCAAAGGATGAAAAAAATTGTAAGCTGTTACGTTGCTGTGTGTGCAATGTCTATGGATGTATTCAACTGGTTTAGCAACAAATTCTAACATGGGAGAAAAAGGCATTGGTAAGGTGATAGTGAACATTTGGCTCTAAGCTATGAAGCATGTTCTGCTTAGTTCCTGGTAACTTTCTTTTACAATGACCTGTGTCAATGTTATATAGTCACTTGTTGCTTGATGATCCTTTCACCAAACAAAACAAACACAAAAATTAGAATTTTTACCTCAAAGCCACCAGAGTCTGAAAATTTTGCACAATAACCATTACATTTGGCATTGAATTTTTACCTGTTTCTATAATTAAATATAATATATTTGTCATGATGAGAAACCATTTCTAGTTTGCCTTTATTCTGCTGGTGATTAAGTCCGATATTCTGAGTGCTTTTCATAATGTTAAAAGGAAATTTAGAAAGAAATGTCTTCTGCTATTTTTCCCAAACCCAAATCAGTTCATTGTAAGGAAGGTTGTTTGAAAATTTCAGTAATAAACAAACCTAGAGGCTGTAATTTTCTTGATAGTGAAACCCTCCATTTGCTCCTGAAAGCAGGAGGAGGGCATGTCATTCTTCCTTGCATTTATTATTCACATTTCACCACTATCTTTTATGTGCTACAGTAGTTTGGAAAAAGCCAGAGCCAGATTCAAGAGGTTAATTTATACCATTAGCTGTCACTTTTAGGAAATGCTTGCATATTTGAATGTCTGTCAGGAAAGCAACGTGTGAGTGTGCGGAGGGAGGGGCGGGGTTATTACTTTAATACTCGGCTGTGCATTTATTCCTCTGACTTAGCACACACTATTGCTCTTGGTGTCACAAAAAAATAAATAGCAAAATATAATTTGCAGTAATTTGCCTTGTCCCGTGATCAATAGAAATAACACAGAAAAGAATCAGAAGGCCCTTGCATGTCAAAATGCACACTAGTTCATTGATTGCTATCCTAACAGTCCTAATTTGACTAAATGCTTTTGGACCTTAGACTATTTTTAATATTACCAGTGCGGTTACAGAGTTGAATTTTGAAATGACCCTTTCTTCTCTCCCACCCCAATCAACGTTTATTCATCCTTCCAAGCCACTGGGTTCTATGAAATTATCCCTGAAGGCTTCAGCCTATACTGATGTTTCTTCTCTCCAACTTTCACTCACTGTAGACCATTAAAATGTTATATTCTGTCTTCCAATCTTTTATGGGTACCTCATTTTTTTAATCCATGCCATAAATTTTGAGGAAAGGAGTCATATCTTTTGAACCCTACTGAATTACCCAGCAAGTCTTTGTTCCTTCCTCACAATCTCCCACCCCAAAGTCATGTGATCATTAAAATTGGCCCAGAAGCCCCCAAGAGGCAGCTTATTACTATAAATTAACCTCTTGAATCTGGCTCTGGCTTTTTCCAAACTACTGTAGCACATAAAAGATAGTGGTGAAATGTGAATATATAACACAGGGAAGGTGGATTTAATTTGATTAAACAGATCACTTCTCTAAATGCTAACTATACCATTTTAACTGGTTATATTTTTATATTTATTACATTTTGATATAATGTGCATGATCTCTTTCCTACATCCCCAGTAGTAGGTTGTTTCCGAAAGCCTTTGTAATTTCCTTTATGAATGAAACAACTCTAGACCACCCTTTCGGTTGGTGCTTTTCTTCCTGTCAAAGAGGCCTTCGCTCAGTCCATTTCTACTTGGCTCTTCAGTTATTTTCCCTGCACTATAGATCGAGTCTAAGAACCTTACTTTGATTTTTAACAAAACATTACCTAAGGTGCAACTCTGAATCACTGCATACACTACTTATTGCAAAATAAAAAGACATTGAGAATTGGCACCCAGAGGGGGATGTTGCTGAAAAACAATTCCCTAATATATAAGGGAATGGTGTAGGGGCCTGAGGGCAGGTGGCAGGGAACCTGCCTTTAGCAGCTGGAAAAAGGTGGTCCACCTGATGCAGAGATGGAGGATGCAGTAACACTGTTGTCTGCAGCATCGTGGAAGGCTGATGATCAACCTCTGAACTTGTAGCACCCACCAGAGAGATGGGAAAATAGGATGTGAGTATCATGTATTGGTTACTGTAAGCTGTATTGGACAAGGTATGACGAGACAAAAAGCTCAGAAAAGACTCGATTTGTTTGTAAGGAAGAAGAATAGAAACAGAATGGAAAGGGCCAAGAACAGGGAAAAGGCAACTGCTTCCCATTCTTAAATGGCAGGGGAACAACTGAGAAGGACACTGAGCTAAAAATGCCTATTTCAACTCAGCCTCGGTAACGGTTAATCAAAAATATGGTCATCACCCCCATCATGAAACCTCAGACCAGCTTAAGATGTCTCAAGGCAAAATCAAATTAAGGTTATAGCCCTCAATAGATACTTCCAGTTGGATAAAATAACTCAGGGAAGAGAGACTAAAAATTATTTTCTTGTGGAAAATCTGCCAGGTTCTCCCAACCAAGCTCAAGAGTCTCAAATTATCAGCAACTAACTAAGGAGTGAGAAGCATAAGACCTAAGGAGAAACACAGCAAATCTAAAAGTACATCCAGAAAAAAAATGCACATGTAGTTATTCGGATACAAAGCTGTATGAAATCAATTTGAAAAGCAGTTATGTTTTTGAGAGAGTTACACTACCAAAAGAACACTGTGCAATGCTTAACACAAGTCTTCAACTGCTCAAGATCTACAAGTAGAAAGTGATGAAATGAAGATGCTTATGCCCCCAGAAGGGCATGCTTCCCCCGGCTCCCTTTGCACATGGCCATGGGGCTAATGAGACCAGGTAGAACCTCTGAGGGTAGAGCCAGAGGCCCAGGGAACCATGGACCAGAGCCTTCTCCCAGGAAGCAGAATGAGGGTCTAATAAAAAAAAAAGTGTGTGTGTGTGTGTGTGTGTGTGTGTGTATGTGTACATATATATCTCCCCCCAGGATAAGAAATTTTAAAGTAGCTTTCAGTAAGATTTTAAAATTGCTTCAGGTCAGTGATTCTGTGTGACTTCCTGTCTTCCCTTTCCCAATGGTAGCGCTTACTGTGATGATCCTATTTTCCACCTGTCCATTTGTGTGTGTGTGTGTGTGTGTGTGTGTGTGTACATATGTGTATTAATTGGGAGAGGGGGGAGGCTGCTAATCTACCTTCTCTTTTCATTTAGTGGTCTCTGGATAAATAGGAGCCACATCAAATCTGATATAAAAATGACTGCGCTGCGCATCCCTCCATGTTATGTGGTGAAATGTGTCCCCCTCTCTCCAAGTTCATATATTGAAGTCCTAACACCCAGCACCTCAGAGTGTGACCTTATTTGGAGATAGGGTGTCTATAGTGGGGATCAAGTTAAAACAAGGTCCTTAGGGTGGCCCTAATCCAATGGATTGGTGTCTTATAAAAAGGGGAAGTTTGGAAAGAGAAATGCACGTGTAAAGAATGCCACGGGAAGATGAAGGCAGGGTTTGAGGTGATGTTTCTACAAGCCAAGGAGCACCAAAGATTGCCAGCAATCTACTAGAAGGAGGCACGAGGCAATGCCACGGTTCTCTCTCATAGCCTTCAGAATGAACCCTGCTGGCACCTTCACCTTGGACTTCTAGCCTCCAGAACTGTAGGGTAATATATTTCTGCTGTTGAAGCCTTCCAGTTTATTGTTCTTTGTTACAGCAGCCCTAGCAAACCAACAGACTCCCACATGAGGAAACTACTACGCATCGTGTGGATATTTACTGGATGGAACTTTTTGTTGTTTCTCAAGGAGGAGATGAGTGAATTTTTCCTACGCTGGTGAGTATAAGCCAAAGAGCAGTGACCAGACAGAATGGGGTGGTCATTAGTGCTCTTTGCGAAATATTTTTGAGTCCCCTTCCTTTTGAGCACATGGAACGACTGCAATTACTGGAGTCTTCTATGGTTTGACAGTGGCATCCCACAAGTTATGGCCAATAAATCATGAGGAGAAGTAACATGTGCTACTTCTGGGATTGGCACTTAAATGCCAAAGTTAGACTCGCCAGAGTTCTCCTTCCCTCTGGGACAATGATCAATAATGTCTTAGGTGGTGGCTTCTGCATCAACTCTGTCTTGGGGTGAGGACAATATAGAACAGAGCCCAAGCTGAAGCATGATGCACAATACATGATGAAGAAATAAACTTCGAGGTTTTGAGGGTTGAGGTCTGTTTAATCCCGCAGTTACCACCCTGTCTATCCTGACTAATATAGTCCTTGAACTAAAAATAAAGACCATAAGCAATAGGGCTTATTTTTGGAGCCTTCCTTGGGGAGTATATTAGACTAACTCCTGCCTCATTCTCCCACGGAATGGTGTGACCCTCCCAGAGATGAAGTGAAACCTAATGTAAAAGTAATCTCTAAGAATTTCTTCTAACTCCATTAACCTTACGCTATCCGGTTTCTCCCTCGAACAAGTAATGGGATGAGTGAAATTCTCACAGGACAGCACCTCTCCCAATGCAGGTAAATTTTTCAAACCTAAACTTGTTACTAGTTTGTTTATAAGTTCACATCTCCACTTTATGCCCATCTTTTGAAAACGACTGCTTCCGCTGTCTTTGTATGTTTCACCAGCTTTCACTTAATTATAAAAGGAAACAAAAAGGAAAACCTTCCCCTGATTCTTTTTGGGGGTGGGGGGGGCTCAAGGGTAGTTTGGGTAGTCTTTGCTCCAGTTCCCACTTGATACCATGGGGAGATTTAATATTCCCTAAAGTACTTCTGATCCAGTGCTGCCGGGCTCGCTGCAGCATGCTGCATTGTAGGGGGCCGACTCCACACTCTCCTCACTGTGTTTGAGTGGCCTCATCTGGGTTAGTTAAAAAAACTTATATATTGCCAAATCTAGTCTGGCCCTTTCTCACAAATTTCACAATCATCCGTGCAATTGCCTCTTAGATTTTGATGATGACTAAATGAAACTATCTCTATCAGCTCAAAATTGAATCCATACTGTCCCCCAAATTTGCTACTCCTCCTGCATTTGCTCTCTCTCAGTGAATGGTTATACCATACACCGAGTTGCCTCAATTAGAAAAAGGCATATCTTTTACTTGTTTTTTTTTAATATCTATCTATCTATCTACCTATGTCTATAAATATTTATCAAGTAGATACTATGTGTCAAATATCTTGCTAGGCACTGGGAACACAACTATGAACAGAGCATATATGGGTTCAGCCATTTATAGAGATATATGCGTAAATCAAAAATTTTGCAAATTATGGTAAATATTGTAAGGGAAACAGAAGGCTGTGCTAGTGAATAATAGCATGTAGGGAGGGAAGTACCGAATTTGGAGAGGGTTGAGGAAGAAGGCCTCTGAGAGCACAGCATGACATAACCTTTCTGTGAATATCCACAACACCACTTGGTCCAGCTCACATTGTATATATATTATTGTCATAGTCTCCTAGCTTGTCTTCTGCCTCAAGCCTCTTGCCATCTACTCACCTATTAACTGAGTGCTTGCTACCAGAATGACTTCTAAAAGTGTTGAGCAATCCATCTTCTATCAACGGTGCTATCAAAATGATCTTCCTAAATTGAAGATCTGATTATGTCAGTTCCCAACCCAAGGTCCTTCAAAAGCTTTAGGAAGTGTCATCTTAAAATATAAAACATCTTGCAAGATGTTGCTTCTATCAGTCTTAAGCCACTTCCTAGCCAGCATTCTGTCCTGTTTTACTGAACTATGATGCCATTAAGCTTTGCTTTCCTCTGGAAAGTTCTCCAGATCCCTTTCCTTGGCTAACTCTGAGTCAATTTTCAAGAGTCAATTCAAATGTAGCCTCTTTACTACCAGGCCTAACTATCTAGTCTATTTACACAACCTTCTTATATGTTCCCATCATTCTCAGAGAATGCTGTTAACACAGTACCAACCACACTGCATCATAGATGCCTCATCCATTAGGAAAAGAACAAGGCAGTTTGATTTTTGTGTTTCCATCGCCCATGCCTAGCACAGTGTCTGTCGTGCAAAAGAGACATAATGTTGAATTAAAAACTTAATGAATGAATAAATGATATGTAGCTGTTTTTTTTTCAGGTATGCAAGAATCATGCTTAAACTTGTATTTTATATATAGCACTTAGACACTCAAAGAATGTTTTCTGAATAAAGACAGGAATACTGGTAGTTGTGTAACACAATGGTAATATAAAAGATAAACATAATAAAAATTACAAAAAACTAATTATAACCTTACGTATAGCTCTGAAATTCAAAGATCTAAATGTAGAAAACTAGAAACCATACTTCATTCCATTTTTGTTAACTTATCCTTTTCTTTTATTCCTTTGTATAATTTCATGTTACTGTCTCTAGACCGTGGAATCTTGTACTCTAACAATTAGACACATTCCATCTGAAAAATGAGAAAGCCAATCTGTGCCTATAATAGCATGTGGCCAAGGAATAATATATAACATTCTCATTATCTTAGATATATCTTTAGATAACTTACAAGAAAATTGTTTTCTACTTGATAAATTATATTTTTGTGAATTTCCATAAATTGAGCATATTTAATACGAAAACTGTCTAATTTCATTTCCACTGGTAAATGCTTAATGCTGAAAGAGTCAGTTCCTCTTTTCTGTTTATTGCTAGTAGAAGATTTAGTCTTTCACATTATGTAAGACCAAGGCAATCCTTATTTCCTGTTTTCCAGATATCTTAATGCTTCTGCCAAACTACTCATCCCTCTGTTTTTAATTAGTTGTATATAGTACTGTGTTGATTTCAGGATGTTCACGTCTTTATTTTAGTCAATTTTGCTATCTATTTCCTGCTAATCTAACATTCAGTAGCCTTAATATAAAATTATAACATATGAAATAGTACTCACAATTCAATTAATGTTTGAGACTGTTCTCACATTCCTTGCTTCAGAAAGGTAAGATAATATTTGACTCTAAAACCATATTTAGAAAATTTAAAGACCAGTTATATTGAAATTTAAGCAATTCTCTCAATAACATTCATTTTATAGATTAGTAATTAAGATGTGGCAATAATTTCTAGGTGCAAGTTCTTAGATTTGTGAATGAATATATGCAAATGCTGACCTAATTTATATTAGGGTTTTTTTTGTTTTTGCATTCGAGCTTAGCTGTTCATTTAAAAAAATTCTTTCAATCATCATGTGTGTAAGATACCAAATAAAATTATCATGTTAGAATTTGTAACTAGAGCTCATTTGTCAGGTCAGGTCAAACACTTCAGGCTTAAAAAAGGAGGGTGAAAGAGAGAAACAGCTTCTCAGTGAAAATTGTGTAAACTGCTAAAATTAATAGGATCTTTTGACCTAACTCAGAATGAAGTAGAAAAAAACTTTATTTTCACGTGGATGAATGTCTATAGATGATCCTAAACAATCTGAAAGAATAATATGTGTTATATATTAAATTATGTGATAATATATATTAGATTTCCAAACACTTTCCATGTATGAAGCCACAGTAGATAGGAGATGATTTTTGAAGTTGCCTGCTTAATCAGCTAATACGCAAATTGTGCCTCAAAACCAACTTGTGAGGTTGTCATAAATTCACCTTTCTATGGTTAAAATTCATTTTTCTGTAATGTTTATTTAATCAGAGCTTTGTTTTCCCCTCCTACTTTTAATCAGAGCTTTTTTTTTTACAGCTTAACCTTGTTTTATAGCTTAATCTTAAACAATATATTAGCCCTAATGAAATAGTTCAATATATTGGCCCTAATGAAATAGTTAACTATTAGGTAGGCTGAAATTTACTTAAGTTAACATTTTGCTTGATGCCAAGTAAAAAGAATGTCAATTAAAACCTTAAATCCAATTTTAGCAAGGACAACTTCCTCTGAATTTCTTTTGCAAAATACAGGGCATCACAATTTGTATTCCCACTGAAAATTCCTGAGAAATAGTTTGTGGATGATATGATATTCACCCTCATAAATTACTTCAGAAGCAGGCATTCCAATTCAGACAAATAATTTATCTTACTCATGTAATTGGAGATAACTCAATAAATAATATGTTAAAAGACATTTATAGAAACTTAGAAGGATGATATTTCAATTTTGGAGCTCGGCTATGGTGCCACCTCTCGTATATCAAAGAAATCTGTGTAATGGTGGGTTCCTGCTAATCAAAATTTCAGTGGAAAAGTCTGCTAGGGAGAAAATCTCCCTTTGCTGAAAGATGATACTAAAATATCTTACTGTTTTTGGAAAAAAAATGCTACCAATTGATGAATTACGGACATTTAGACAAAGGTGACCTTGTAAGTTGATTCTCTATGGCCCAAGGGAAGATAAGCAGTCACGTTCTGAAGAATCAGAGGAGATACAAGGCTATATAGCAGGATACCCAGGTAGTGATGGTAGTAGCAAAATGATGATGATGTTAAAAGCTATCATTTAAATGAGAGTGTGCATTTCACATACTCTTTTTTAATCTAATGCCTCACAATGTATCATACCCACAGAACAAGCCTACAAAGTAGATATTATCTCATTTTCCAGATGAGAAAACCACAACTTCCAGAGGTTAAATATCTCATTAAGGCCTCACATACATTTAATGGGAGAGTTGGGATCTTAATTAATTCAAAGATTATTCTCTTTGCCACCACACCAACCTTTCATTTCAGTTAGTGTGGAATCCTGCAACACTATCCTTTAAAATGTGTAGTTTCATGCAATTCCCGGAAAAGTTAATTATAACCTTTTGCTTTCACAGATGTGCAGCTTTAAGAAGATGAGGTATAGTAAATTTTCCCTCCGTGGACTGGTGCTAGTTAAATTAGAGGTTATAGCACTTTTAGAGGTCTTCCAAAGTTCATATTCGGAGGTAATTTCTACTCCATAATAAATAAACTAACTTCCTTAACAGTCCCGCTGCATGCGTGGTAAAGCGGAAAGGTTAGAGAGCCGTGTAGGTTTGGAGTGGAACTTCTTCATGTACTGCACACAATAAATCTAATTTATGTCAGGCAGCCTTGGCAGCAGAAAATGCAGTGCCATATTTCTGTTGGCTGACATCACCATTTTTTGTCAGAAAAGCAATTCTGAAATGTTTGTTTCCTGCACATTTACAAGACTGTTTGGAAAACCCACTATTTGAAGATCGACCTTGTAGTTATTTAAATTTCTGAAACTCTAAATTTACTCCATCACAATACAGGGCTTATGTTTCTAATTAAAATTCAAGTTCAGCAAATCATTAAAGAAATGTGACTTTATTTTAAATGATGGAAATTAGCATCAGTATTAAAAAACTTAAATTTTGACCTTCTATGGCAAAATGTTTGATATCTTCATGGATAAATCTGATCTTAAATATATCTTGGTTAGAGGTAATATAGCACGGTAGAGAGAAAAGCAGCCTTTTCAAGACAGACAGACTTGGGTTTGAACATTAACCTTACCTCTTTCTAGCTCTGTGCCTTTGGTAAGTCATAAATACTATTCAAGTGTGTCTCTGCATTTGTAAAGATTTAATAATATCTAGAATTCTAGGATATGAGTTTCATGAGAGGAAAAAGTTTACCTGCCTGTTTTCCATGGAACTGCCTCACCACCAGTACTGTGCCCACACAGGAGGTGCTCAAACACCTTAATTGCATAAATAAACTACCTACCTTCAGGAATAGTTTTGTAGATTAATATAAATTATGTGAATAAAGTACCTAGCATAATACCTGGTAAAAATACATTTCAATGAATATTGTTTTCTCCTCCCTTTGGTTAACTAATGGTATATTTTTAATATTTTAATTTAAAGCTTTTATCTTTTGTTACAGGAAGCAATAAGAAAATACTTATCAAGTAAGGAAAACTTAGCCTGAAAATCAATGAAAGGAAAAGATACAAGAAATCTCTAGTTTAGCACTTTAAGATGAACCAACATCCAAGTTCGGAAAGCTCAATGTGTTTAGAAACACAGAATAGTCATTTTGACTGAGAAGGACCAATTAATACCAACCAATACAGTACAGGCGGAAGATATTATATATTGGCAGTTCTGGTTTTGTATTTTATACATTTTCAAAGAGAACGTCTAAGTAAAGCATGAAATACACAACTGAACTACAGCACTGGATTAACCATGGCAGTAAATAATTTTGTCTGAAACATTAAAATCACTTGCATCATTTGCATCTTATATATAAATGACTTGTCTGCTCAAAGAGTTATTCTTTCAACAGATATTTATTATATCCTACTATTATGACAGGGTATCATATATTAGAGTTTTATGTTCTTCCATAAATTTTAACATAGAACCTCAAAAATTCTAAGTATGCTACTAATGTACAAGGAAAATAGGGAAAAAATGCAGAAGGAAAGACATTGTCCATCTTTAGACAAATGTAGATTTGCTACTAGATAAAGATTATAAAGTTTCATGACACTAGTATTTTTTACTTGAGTGGAAAGATCTGGTTTTTATTAGGGAGTTTAGTGAAGAGTTCTAAGCTAATAAAATACTCTGTTTCACATTCTAAGATAGTTTTGTAACATTTTAAAAATCATTCTAGTACTCTGGGAAGTTTTTTTGGTTTAAGGTCCTATTTTTGTATTCCATTAAAAATTAACTAAAATATATTAAAATAAGTCAAACAAGCTTATTATAAACTTGATTGGATTACTTTCTGGATTTCTTGTTAATTTTTTTTCAACTATCCTTCTCTAATATAATTTCTGTTGAAAATAATTATAGAACAAAAAGGTTATTCGTACTTTTTGGTTCTATAATTCAGAAAATATTGTCACCATGTATAATCAGTAACTTTTTTAAAAGTTCAGATTCTATCAGAATCATATTTGTTTTTTTGAAAAATATGCTTTCATAAATACTGATTGAAACTTCAGTTATTCTCAAATTAAAAAAAGGCCACACCATAGCCAAATTATGAAGCAGGTTAAATGAAAATTCTGTGTGTTTAAATTTCCCAATGTATAGCCCATCTAGTCATTCACTGATTCACCATTTCTTGAACAACTCTTGGATGGCAGTCATTATGGGACATTAAAACAAGTTCTTGGACATGAGAAGCTTTATTCTAGTGGGAAATTTTGCATGGTATTCTAAGTTCTATAATACATCCATGATGGATGCAAAATGTGTTACAAGAGCACAGTTAGGGATTAAATAAGAATTGAGACTCAGATGTTTCCACTATACTGAAGAAGAATTGAAGAAGATAAAAAGGGAAAAGGTATTTATTACAGGAAAAGAAATGCACTTAGAAAATCATGGAGGAGTGAAATAGCATGACGCCATCCAGAGTACAGGAAATTTGATTTATTTTAGATAGAGAGGGAAAATGTTAGGAGTGAGAAAATAACAGGTCTTGTGTCCTTTTCCTGAGAGTTAATCAAAGTGACATGATCAAGTTTAAGCTTTAGAATAGTTTTTTTGTTATAAATATAGAAGTAGATCTAAAGGGTTAAAAAGTATCTTGTGTGCACCTGTGCATGTTGTACACTGCACAACTCCAGGGGGTATCATTCATGTAGACTACAATTTGAATGACTCTCTTTGGAGTTATACAACATTATTGCCCTGATGCCAGAGATTGTGAGAAGAGAAACCCATATCAGTTCTCAATGTGGTTTCCCTGTCCTTCAATTCAGTACTTAGTACTTTTCGTTTCTTTGTCCTCATTCCTTTATCAAATGTTATTCTCATCATCTTTCATGCATATTAATAAATAAATGACTGTGACAAATCTAAAATGCAAGGTCCCATAATGTATAGACGAGCAAGCATGGAGTAGGAAAGAAATTCAGCTCTAACATGAGAACTTCACACAGAAGTGATAGAAAGGAGATTAGGCACTGAAATCTATTTGCCATCCTCTCATGCCTTTCATCACAAGCTCTCCTGTAAGTTAAACTTCTACTTCTTCTGGGACATCTTTTCTAGTGGGAGTGCATCAGCTTCTCAATGCCCTTCTTGAAACCTTGCATTTGGAACACAATGTAACACTTGCAGGGGTCATCTGGCCAGTATAGAATTTATTGGATTAATTCTTCTGTCCTGTATGCCACAATGAATACCGTAATGAAGCCCAAAATAGCACTTGCTGTTAGAAAATCCATATGATATTGGGCTTGAAGTTAACTCGAATCTTTAAGCCTTACTTTTGGTTTCTTCATTTGCTTGTAAACAAATATGCAGGTACTTTCCATAATGGAACTTTATTAAACATTTAAGTACAAAATTTTATTTCCTCCTCTTCAATTTAACCTTATTAGTTTAGTATTTTAACTGGAGTTTTTAATGAGAAAATATTCTAAATCTTTTTTCTGTCATTCACAAATTAGCTACATATCAGTGATGTAAGAGTGCATTCTTTCTTATATCAATCATTGATGAAAGTATTAAATAGGGTGAAGTCCTAATGGGCTTTTTAATCCTATCATATCTTGTGATTTTGTTCTACAAAAACTATTCTATTGTATGTAAATATGACAATCCTTACAAGGTTATAAAAGAAGAGATAAATACACTATCTGTATGTAAACCTGACGCTCACATAAATGATTAAACTTTTAAAATAAAAATATATAGGACACCTTTGTCTTTTAAGTTATTAAAACCATTAGATATTTATATACAATGTATAGAAAGTAACATTTTTAGAAGGCAGTGTAGCAAGACATAATAATACGAGTTCTCCAATTTTATAGCTTATCTAATGAAGCTGATTTTAAGAAGTTGATCTGGTGACTATTACAGGGATGGTTTTCTAAAACATGATTTCAAAAAAAATTTAAGTGTAATTATCAAGGCTACTCTCTTTGGAAAAGAATATTTAATATTAATAAAATTTCTTGTGTTTTTTCTTAACATCTCCAAAGAGATAATGATTTTTTTAATACAGGCCACGCTTATGACAACACTCGTGTATTTATGATAACCTATTTCTGTATATGTCTGTATTAATATAGTTGTTATATACCAGCGTTTTCCACATGGTAATTTTTTTTTTGTTTTTTTGTTTTTTTTGTTGAGACAGAGTCTCACTTTGTTGCCCAGGCTAGAGTGCCGTGGCGTCAGCTTAGCTCACAGCAACCTCAGACTCCTCGGCTTAAGCGATCCTACTGCCTCAGCCTCCCGAGTAGCTGGGACTACAGGCATGCACCACCATGCCCGGCTAATTTTTTCTATATAGATTTTTAGTTGTCCATATAATGTCTTTCTATTTTTAGTAGAGACGGGGTCTCGCTCTTGCTCAGGCTGGTCTCGAACTCCTGACCTTGAGCGATCCACCCGCCTCGGCCTCCCAGAGTGTTAGGATTACAGGCGTGAGCCACCGTGCCCGGCCTCCACATGGTATTAAAGTAGATATTTCTTATATGTATATTTATCAATACACTCAGTTCAAAAAAATAAACATCAACCTTGCTTATCTCCTTGAAAAACAAATCTTTTCCTTATTCTTTTTGACATTATCCAATTCCTTTTCATACTTCTATTTTTTTCCCCTTATTCTTTAAATTCTCATGAGGTCTCACATAGTGAAATAAATTTAAGTATATATCTATTAATGAGAATAATGTATACATTATGAAAGTTTAATATGACTATTTCTAAGCAATTTTCTATCAATTAACAAAAAACTGAATCAAATATTGCAAAATGTTAATATTAAATTACGAGTATATGGTTTATGTACATTATTCACTGTCTTTGCTGTATGTTTGAAATATTATATAATACAAAAAAAGAGAAAGCGTCAAACATCTGATATCTAAGGTAATAAATAGGAGCCTCTCTTATGTATCTAGACATATACATATTAATAATATATACAGCCATTCAATATGAACACTGTTCATTTCAGGAAAATTGTTTACTTCCTATACTGTGTCCATTGATTAAAATTTTCATGACCACCAATGCATAAAATGATGAAAACAGAACATCCTTTAAACATTTGGAAGTTATAGATATTACTTATAATCCTATTTTTCCTAATTAATATTTGGCAGAAACTCACTCTAGATAAAAAGTCACTGTTTTAGTTAACAATGTCCACAATACACGTATAAAGAACATTAGTTGTGATTTTTATTAAAAGTAAATCTTAATGCTTTTCCTCTATGCTAAAAGAATTTGTCAAGTGGAAATAACATCCATAATAAAATGAAAGGTTTCTCCTATTCATGCATAGATACAGAAACTAGTTGAATTCTAATGGAATATCTCTATAAAGTTACATAAAACCTATAATGTTATTTTAAAAAAGATGTTAAAATTATTTCTTGTTTTAAACTTGCACTGAATTAGTAGCAATCTGCATTATAGCAGTAGCAAATGAAAACAAATACTTTTTAAGGAAATTTCAGTTTGCTATGATTATTTATCATGTGAAGTTAAAATAATGCTTTTTTCCTCTCCTGTCTTTTTCCATAAACAAAAGCCACAGTGCCAAGACCAAAACATAAGAAATAGTAAAATTATATATTTTTCTTCTTTTCGAACAGAAATAGCAATGCCAAGTTCAGTTTGTTCCATTGATTTTAAGCCAAATAAATAGCAAAAAATAGTGAAAAGCCCGGTCACATCATGTGTCATAAGTTTCTATTAAAGTCCTTATGTAAATTTCAGATCCCTAAGCTGCATGAGACAGGATTACTCCTGAGCTTAAAAACTCCATGTGATAAGAGAAAAGAAAAAAAGGGGTGAGGAGGAGGAGTATCCATATGCTTTCAGAATGAGATGGACACGTATTCCTATAGGAAAAAGTCTATATTTAAATACTATCTTCTGTTTAATTAATGCCAACATGATAAATTCTTCCTCATACTGTAATGTCAATTTAGAGTCAAAGTAATCAAACCCTATCCTATAAGACGGCATCATGGCTATTAAAATGAGGAATTGCCAACTTACTTGTATGCTTTAGAAATAGAGAAGCCTAAAGCAGAGGAATAGCATAAATAAAACAAAAGGCTTTGGGGCCATATTATTCATGCTTTAGAAATAATTTCACCAAATTCCAGAGGGATACTATATTTTATTATGAATTAACAGAATCAAGACATACTGGTTCAGCAAAACTTACTTGCATAAATTAAACTCTAAGTTCACAAATTATAATAACGTTTTCATTTATTTTAGAAATATTAATTAAAGATTCACTATGTGCTGGGTTGCCACAATCAGTATATTATGGACATTTTAACAGTGTTGATTCTACCGATATATGTATGTTCCATTTGTTTGTGTCATCTGTGATTTATTTCCTCTGTTGTTTTGCAGTTTTCTTTGTGGAGATGTTTCACCTCTTTGGTTAAGTATATTCCTAGGTATTTTATTTTCTTTGTGGCTATTGTGAATGGTATTGAGTCTCTGATTTGACTCTCACCTTGACTGCTATTTGTGTATAGTAATGTTACTGATTTGTGTACATGGACTTTGTAACCTGAGACCTTGCTGAATTTATTCATCAATTTCAGGAGTCTCTTGGTGGAGTCTTTGGGGTTTTCTAGATAGAAGATCATATTGTCAGCAAAAAGCTGTAGTCTGACCTCCTCTTTTCCAATTTGGATATTTTTTTTTCTTTCTCTTGCCTGATTGCTCTAGCTGGCACTTCCAGAACTATGTTGAATAGAAGTGGTGACAGTGGGCACCCTTGTCTTGTTCCAGTTCTTAGTGGGAATGCTTTCTTTCAGCTTTTCTCCATTCAGCATGATGCTGCCTATGCATTTGTAATATATAGCTATTACAGTTTTGAGATATGTACCTTCTATACCTAATTTGTTGAGGGTTTTTATCATGAAAGGGTGAATTTTGTAGAATGCTTTTTCTGCATCTATTGAGATGATCATATGATCTTTGTTTTTGTCTGTTTATGTGGTGAATCACATTTATTGATTTACATTGTTGAACCATTCTTGCATCCCTGGAATGAAGCCCACTTGGTCATGTGGATTATTTTTTTTGACATGCTGTTGATTTTGGTTTGCTAGTATTTTATTGAGGATTTTTACATCTATATTCATAAGGGATATTGGTCTGTAGTTTTTCTTCTTTTGCTGTGTCCTTTCCTGGCTTTGGTATTAAGGTGATACCAGATTTATAGAATGAGTTGGGGAGGAGTCCCTCCTCAGTGTTATGGACTAATTTCTGCAGTATGAGTACAAATAAGACTGCTGTAATTATACTATTAGCAAAACTTAAAGTATGCTATATATTTCTACATCGAAAACAAAAGTGACCTAGGATTAGATTTCGCAAACTTATATAGTAAATTGCAATACTTTTTAAAAATCATAAAAAGGGGCCGGGTGAGATGGCTTACGCCTATAATCCTAGCACTCTGGGAGGCTGAGGTGGGAGGATCACTCAAGGTCAGGAGTTGGAGACCAGCCTGAGCAAGGACGAGACCCCGTCTCCACTAAAAATAGAAAGAAATCAGCTGGACAACTAAAAATATATATATGTATATATAAAATTAGCTGGGCATGGTGGTGCATGCCTATAGTCCCAGCTACTTGGGAGGCTGAGGCAGGAGGATCACTTGAGCCCAGGAGTTTGAGGTTGCTGTGAGCTAGGCTGAGGCCACGACACTCACTCTAGCCTAGGCAACAAGGTGAGACTCTGTCTCAAAAAAAAAAAAAAAAAAAAAAAAAATCATACAAAGGCTTTAATGTGCAATAGACATGCATCATATGGCCATATTTTTGAGGTACCAGAAGAGAACTGTCAACAAGTTACGGCACTGAGTCACTGTAAACCTGACTAGGGACAATGAGCAGTCAGACTGGGTTTAAAACATGCCAAACCCCAAATCATTATTCCCAGAATGAAAGAGCCATATGTTTCTAACCTTGTCAACATGGCTTCAGTAACTATGCTCTTATCCTGTTTCATAAGATGGTCTTTTCTGTATTTACCAATCCTTTTACCCATGTGTCTCTTCTGCATCATCCTTGATAGCCAACTTCTTTCCATCCCTCTGGCTCCCAACCCTTTGAGAACTGGAGCTTTTACATCTGTTTGCATTTCTTTTTCTTCCTGACTGATCATGTTGGTTTACTTTTTTACTCCATCTGTTTGTCTCACCCACAATCTTCTGAGTGTTTTTATCCCAAACTTTGTTTTTTTAAGATTGCTCTTTTAAGTGTGTATCATTGGTTCTGTGTAAACAACTTTCTCTAAACTCAGGGTTAATACGATTTGAAAACAAAAGAACACAGATACAAAATTCTAAAATGGAAATAGTTTTAGAGATCCAAGTGTGAATGGTCACCCAGAATTATTTAACCACAGGACCACAGAACTCAGCAAGCAAACTGCTTTGACTCAAGTTTGATAACCTGCAGATTTCCAATAAGAACAAGCTTTAATTTGTAGCACTCAGAGTTTTCAAGGAATTGCTCATTGCATAATGCATCATCATCTCACACACACACACACACACACACACAGCCAGAAAACCACACCAAAAACCAAAACAAATCAAAAAACCATATGATCCAGAAAATCAGACTTGACAAAAAGCTTCATTTTTTGTGACTTTTAAGATAATTCCAGTTCATCAATATCACTAACATTTTTCCAGGGTTTTTGTTTGTAACTATTACCCTCAGTTCCCTGGATTTACTTATATTTACATGATGGCTGCACAAAATGGGAAAACCATTTAACGCTGAGAACAGAACTGCTAAGCAATCTTTGTTTTCCCAATATAAAACTTAAAAAAATAAAATCAGCATCTTTGATGACAATCAACCATTTCCCATTGCCTTTGCCTTAACTCACCCCACTAGTTAACTAGTCTTCTAACTGCCATATCACCTCCTTCATCTCATCTTATCTTCACTTACCTCTCTGAGAATCTGTTCTAGTCAGTATATCCTTAGCCCTAGATTTTTGTCCTCTATGAGAATCTGATTATATTTGGCACAATCTTTTTTTCATCAGTTTTATCTATAAGTAGAGTAACAGTAAAAAATCCGCCCCCAAAACTTCCCTTTTGGAGTATGTTTTCACAATTAATGAGAAACAAGATCTATGCCAGAGATTGCATAAAACACCCAGCTTGGGATAAAAATTATTTCCCTTTGTCAGATATCGCAATTCATGATAAAATTAACTGTTCTCAAGTGAGCATATTTGTCTTCTGTTATTCTAGCAAGAGGAAGGCAAAACTTTAGAGCTGGAAAATTCATTTCCAGAATGTGTATATTTATGTTACGGGAGCTTACATGCAAAGTACTTGAATTAATTTTCTTACAAGGTATCTGAGTAAGAAAGAATATAATAAAAACCACAACTGCAACAGTGATCAGACACTGTGGCTTAAAGTGATAGGTATTATTACTGACTTTATTTCTCTCAAAATATGCTTTCGTACACTTAGTAAATTGGACTGTTGCTTAAACAATTTACAGCTCTTGCAGATAAACAGCTATTATCAATGGCTGCTTATTTCATTGCTTTGTTTTGTTTCCTATAAGGTACCACAAGGTTGTGATCTGGCAAAGCAAGCACAAGGCAGTGCACATGTCATGTGAATGATGTCCACGGTACCCAAGATAAGAGGGTCATTCAATAAGCATTAAACAACATGTCTACTAATCTATAAACATGGGGAAAAAATAAAAGCATAAATGCCAGTGGCAATTTTCCCTTTTATTTCTGTGGACTCGTTTCATTCCTGTTTATCAATGTTCTTTTAAAGAGACCAGGGCCTTTAATAAAGAGTGACCTACTCAAGGTCATCACTCAGTCCCCCCAAACACATGTTCCATGCAACCACTGGGTGGACAGAGCCACATTCTCTCCCCAGCTGCTCCTGTGACTCACTTGAATGCATAAGTGTGGGAAGAGTGCATCCCCCTGCTTCCCTGCCCCAGTTTTCAAGGGCACGATTCCACTGTGAGAAAACTACTTCACAATGAAATGACCACGTTGTTTAAAATTGCTGTTTGACAGACTTAAAGAAGGGCACTGAAAGTCTGAAAGCATAAAGAGCTGAAAGAATTATTTCCCCATTTTCCTATAGGAAGTGTCAAAATTAATCAGTAAATATTTATTTATTATCTTTTATATGCCTGGTTATAAATCGCAGTGGTTCTCAACTAGAAGCACTTTTGTCTCCCGGGGGACATTTGACAATGTTTGGAGACATTTTTCTTATCACAACTGGGCAGTGGCTGGGGAGGGGTTGCTTCTGGCATCTAGTGGGTAGAGATCAAGATGCTGGGAAAATAATAAACTAGTGGGTTCAGTTGTTAAAGGAAAACACTGTTTTCCCTTCTCTGAGGACAATGAGAAATGTCTCTGCATCCTCTTAACACTGTGTATTCTGTGGATATTGTCAACAGTATCCCTACCGGGACAAATTTTCTAAGACTGTGTCATATAAAGTTTGTCAATGCAAATTAAAGACATAAAATTAAGCTGTAACCAAAAGTAATTTCACAGAGTAAGGAAAGAGTAAAAAAAGATTGTCCAACAGTGTAGATCTGACTAAAGGATACAATTTAAAATACCTAGAGGAGGTTCTAATGGAGAAAATGAATATGACATTTAGGTCCCTTCTTGCCTCTACTGAATGAGATGACAAGGTCACCCCTATAATGCATGGAGCCTCGGCTAATATTTGTTATATTTTCCCTGTCCACATAAATAAAATGTAAATAAATTTTACAATACAACAAACAAACTCTAAAAAACAAAACAAAAAACTTCTTTGGAGAGTTGCCAAAAATGAAACAATTATTGGAACGTTTTCTAAACTAATACTAACAGTTGCTAGGTTAACATAGGGAAAAGTGAAAAGGGAGAAAGAAAAGCAAGTGAAAGATACTACATTTCTAGAAATAGTAACACTGGTAGCCAGCTCTATCTAAGCATACTTATTCTCTCAAATGTTGGACATTTGAGAGATGTAATAATGGACTCCCAATCTGCTCACATTAATTCCTTGGAATAAATTCCTGGGAAATACGACTGGTCATCTTTCTAAAATGCACTTAAGGTAATTTTAATAAATATCTATGACATTATTCTAGATAAGTCTGGAAGGTAATCACTCTTCACATTCTCTTATCAAAAACAAATGATTTAACCCAGAAAAGAACTGACCTGTCACTGAATTAGACCATGAGTAGGCAAATGTTCAGGTTAATCAACTTCAGTAGCTATCATTAACAGATCTGTTCTCCTGAATTCCCAAGTACACAAAAAAGTTAAGAGTGCAATGACTTCCCATCAAAATTCATCTTTGAAACTTAACATAATGTTACAAAGCTAACTGATCTAGGTACCTACTTCTTATTCTAGAATTTTTATAGTTTGGAGCCTCCAGCACTTGGTAGACTATTAAAGACATGCTACTGAACAGGCCATAGATCACTATCAAGTTGATAGTCTAGTGCATTTAATAACTTTTTTTTTTCACCACAATATTCAGCTATCTTCTTGTATTATACATACTTCACTTATTTAGAAACATACAAACCAGAATTTCATTATTTAAAAAAATACTCCCATTATTTGAAGACTAGGTGGATAACACAAAAATTTGTTGCTTAGTAAGTATTTTTAAGTCCATTTAACAAAGCCTGGCTGGTGGTAAAGCATCAATAATACTCTAAATCACTAAAGAACCTGCTGGTATTTATTGATAAATAAAGGCTTGCCGGCTCCAAGTATATTAAAACATTAGAAAGTTTACAAATTGAACTAATCTTTTCCACAAGGACACTCAACTAAAAGATAAGTAAATCACTGGCTCCCTAGAACCCCCTCCTACCACTTTTAAGCTTTTCGAAGGGCGGCATATATTCTATTGTCTCTCTTCCCACTGGAAAACTTTTCTTCAAGCATTTAAAGAAAAAATAAAAAAAAAAGGAATTGCCTTCTGAGAATTTCACTCCCTGACTTCATTTGGTATTGCTGGGAACACCGCCAGAAAAAGGGATCTGCATGCCGCTGGAAGTTTATTTATCATTTAGCATCTTTCCTATATTTGGATGATCTACTATTTGAGAGTTTATCCTTTAAAAAAAAAAAAAAAGAAAGAAGAAAATTCAGCCAGAAAGCTATGAGTGAGCTGACAAATTATATCAGAGAATTACTGAGAATAAAGCAAAATAAGTCAACTTGAATGAAATTCTTGCTGAGTCTAAAGAATATCATATGCAATTCAATGTTGGAATCTACTTGAAGCAAGATAGATATTTTTCTATATGACAAGTATTTGATATGAAAAGTATACCTTCTTAAATTATGTGATAACAAATATGTAATTTTGGAGGATGAAGGCAAATTTGAGAAGATCTCTTATTTATTAAGCACCTAGGGGGAAGCCAGAAGCTGTGCTCTACCCTAGCAATGATTAAGGCTGACATTAGATAAAACTATACGCTGCTTGAAGGCCAAAGTTGTTCTTCAATTCTTCAAAGGCTAAACAAAAAAAAAGTGCCTGACATATATTCATGTTTTTTGTATCAAAGTAAAATATTTTCAAATTCAACTTGTAAGCTGGTATACTCACACAGGAGACAGCCCTCTGCTTTCTACTAGACACGGCTTGGTGCGCAGAAACCAAGCAAGTCCTCTTTTTTAGATATCTAAAACAACATTTACTCCTTGTGTTTTCTATCATTCAAGATTTTTCACTATTCTATCCCTAACTTTATACACCCTGTCTCTACCAAGAAAAGTGAAGTCATTAGGTTCATGGTATTTTTTTTTTTTTTCATTTTATAATATCTGTCCTTATTTTTTGTTATCTCTTGTTCTGGTAGAGGTGTCTCTACTTTATTTCCAAAGCTTCTACGTCTGTACTTTTTGGCAAATTTATCTAGTAGTTCACTAGATAACAGGGCCAGTTTCCCTGAAATCGTGTAAATGGGGGGATAGGGTGGGGGTGGGGAGCTGGTTGCCTGTGAGGAAAACACAGAAAAGTGGCCCAAAAGGACCACTTAGAAGAAAGCACATTCCTTTCCCTGAACCGCACTATTTCCTCAGCCCTTAATCAATTCACCACTGAGAATTTTCAGCATTTTTTTTTTCACACAGATTCTTTTCATCTGCCAGTAATGAAGACACTTATCTCATCTTCGCATAAAAAGAAATTTCACTCACGTTTGCTGCCATCTTTCTATCATCCTAACTTTCTTTCAAGACAAAGCTCCTCCGAGAGAACGTGCTACTATCTTACATAATTCTCTTCTTTTCCACCACTTCTCTCTCAAAACTGCTTTCTCAAAGTTCACCAATATTCTTTTAATCACTGAAGCCAGACAATTTCTACATATAGTTTTTTCTTGACCCTCTGTGTTCTCAGCCCTCTCCTTGGTGTAATTTGATAGAAACCACTTACGATTCTGAATCATTTCTCCCCGACCTGGGCCCTAGTGAGACCGTGTGCACTCATTAACCCCATCCCCAGACTCCTCCAGCTTTGTCAGTGATACTCCCCAAGAATTAGCCTTTCTCCTGTTTTTTTTTTTTTTTCCTTTGAATATTCTTCTGAGCATCTATCTACCGATGTAGTTCAATTCTCACCTGTATGATCAGCGTTCCCAGGTTTACATCTTCTGCTCTAATCAGGCTACAGAGCACCAGAATGGCCCCTTGAGTATTTGGCTGAAATTCCCATTTGGAATTGTAATCTTCACTACTCACTTAACGTTGCTGACACGGAACTCACCATCTTCCCTCTAAACTGGTCTGTGTTAAAGGCCGTAATTCCTCTAGTACTCAGTTTCAAACTCCTGACCCTCCTCACTTCCTCCTTCTTTCTAATCGATAATGTCTGGCATTCTCTAGATCATGCCTTCACAATAGTTTCTGCAACAGTCCCCACCTAATAAGTGTTTATAAAGAAGTTCTTTAAAAAAATTCACACATATCCAAATGGATCTCACAGTCTTCCCAGTTCAGACTTTTACTCAAGCTTTTCCACCCACCTTTCCCTCTCCTTGCACTTTTGAAAGCTTACCCATCCTTACAGCCTTACCTCAGATAGCATCACTTCTAAGTATTTCCTAGTTCCACTAGGGAGAAAGGAATACTCATTTCCATCTAAATTTCATACCACTTTATTTATACACAGTCATGTATTACTTAACAACAGGGATACTTTCTGAGAAATGTGTCTTAAGGTGATTTTGTCATGCAAACACCATTGAGTGTACTTATACAAACCAGATAAGGTTTGTATAAACCTTATACAGCTTATAAACCAGATAAGGTTTGTATTGTACAGCCTACTACACACCTAGGTTATATGGTATAGCCAATTGCTGGTAGGTTACAAACCTAGACAGCATGTTACTATACTAAATGTAGGCTACTGTAACACAATGGTAAGTATTTGTGTATCTAAACATAGAAGAGGCACAGTAAAAATACAGTATCATAATCACACAGGACCACCATCCTATATGCAGTCTGCCATTGACAGTAATGTCATTGTGTGGCACATGACCATATTTAATATTGCAACTACCAGACTGCCTTATATGTGAATTACACATACAAGTATAGCTCTATTTCCAACTACAATTTGTGAGCTCTTAGAAAACAGTAACCTTGTCATTCAGTTTTTCTTCAGAATTAGACCTACCACAGTGCTGTACACATAGTAAATGCTTAAAAACCCATCTAAATTTAACTAAACTGAGGTGGGATTTAAAAAGGCCTTGGAGGATTAGCAAAATATTTAGAGATCTGTGTTCAAATGCAGCCTGTCTGAAATTCCCTGTAAAAGGCTGAAAGGCTTTAGGTGTATTATTCCAGGAAATAATAGCAAGATAGGATGGGATCAATTATCTAAAACATACAGTGTCTTTTTGTTTTCCAGCGGGGAACTGGAATTAGATAAGAGGTTGTTATGTAATGATTAATTTATCTACCTGGAATTTCCAAACAATAACTTTTTTGCTGAAGTTATTGATTTTATTTTTTGGTGTGTGTGTTTTTGCTTCTTACTTTGACAGTTTTTACCTGAGTTGGGGAATAAAAGTGGGACAAACGTATACTACATTTAGAATATGTTTCTAGCTGAGAGAGCCAAGAAAGACCTTGATGCTTATAATGGTAACTCATGCAAGCGTGTTCTAATGGCCTTGCTTTTCAGAACCACCTCAGGCTTTTAAAGATTCAAACTTTATTTATGAAAATATTTTGTGTGCATATGTGAAATTGTGAAGTTTTCTAGCTATAAGGAATATCTGGAAGTTTGAAAATTTTCATTATGGGTTTTTTACATCTAAAGTTCACACAAACAATATCGTATTTTTTTTTTTTTTTTTTTTGAGGCAGAGTCTCACTCTGTTGCCCAGGCTAGAGTGCCATGGCATCAGCCCAGCTCACAGCAACCTCAAACTCCTAGGCTCAAGTGATCCTTCTGCCTCAGCCTCCTGAGTAGCTGGGACTACAGGCATGCGCCACCATGCGCAGCCAATTTTTTCTATGTATTTTTAGTTGGCCCGCTAATTTCTTTCTATTTTTAGTAGAGATGGGGTCTCGCTCTTGCTCAGGCTGGTCTTGAACTCCTGACTTCGAGTGATCCACCCACCTCGGCCTCCCAGAGTCCTAGGATTGCAGGCGTGAGCCACCGCACCCAGCCACAATATCATATTTTTATGAGTTTTTTTTTCAGTGTATATTGACAGAGTGACTAACACAAAGTGAAGATGAATTATATCAAGTAGGCCATATATATGGAGTAAATACTACATATTTTAAACAATAATTTATATATATAAAAAACACTACATTACTTCTAAGGGATATGTCCTCAGCAAGTTGCTAGCCATATTTCAGATATCAAAATGCCTTTGATGGCAAAAATCAGAAACCATGACTTTCATCCTTGGGCTCATCTGCACTTTTTAACTGGTGTAGAATCACAAGAATTTATTCTACATTAATTTCATCATTTTATTACCAATGCAGAAGGAGAGGTGAGAGGGAGGGAAAGAAAACAGGTGTACGTTCTTTAGGATAATCCAAATGTAACTGGCTTGGTTTATATTATTTACTCAAATTGATAATGGGCAAAAATAAAATCAGTTATTAAAATCTCAACTGAAACAAGTGATTGACCTAAATCAAACACAGCTATCCATCCGAACACAATGGCAACATAAGCACACATCAGCTTTGTAAAGCACTTGGGAGAAGCTCGCACTTCACGATGAACTTTGAAATACAGTATTGCACGTTCGACTCTCTTTAATTATATTTTTAGTGGCAATACAAAATGTGAGCAGCAAAAATAAAAATTTCTACCCACTTAATTCTTACTTTGCATGTTTACAGTCAGGTAAATGTAAGCTGCTATGAGATAAATTATTTTTCCTTTTCTTCACAAAGTACCCTAGGAGGAGAGAGAATTTTCTTAGTGTAAAACTCAGCCTTTATTCTGTCAGGCAAAGTAATTATGGAAGCAAAACAAATCCACATTGTCTAATTAGGTCATTAAAAAGCATAACTGCGTCATGGAAGCTTTTCTCCTTGCCTAAGACATAAAGTGAGACAATGAAAACAGTCTGGTAATATAGAAAGGTTCAGAATTTGTTTCTTTTCAAAAATAATAGGTCTTTTCATCTTTCTGTTTCCCTTAGATGAAGACAGTTAATTTAGAGACAAAAATTTTCTAATTAGTTCAGAGTTTACTCTGATTATATTTCAAAATATTTAACCGAAAACAGGAAGATAGGGAAAAAAAGAAAATAGATGGAAAAATTATCAAAGGAAATAAATAAAATCAAGAGAGTGGGTTGCTGATCCAAATGTATTCTACAGAGACAAGATGAATATAAAATCTATATTCATATAAACACAACCAATCTGGGATACCAGAGAGCTCTTAGGAGGAATATGCTGGCATCTGCCTTGGGGATTTGAAACCCAGACTTTAATTATAGCTAACTTAAATAAAAACAAATGCCACGATTGTCTTGCTTCTTCCTCTGTCTACTTCTTATTATTTCTTGAGTTTTAGAAAACTCATGGCCTCAAGTGTTAAAAAACAAAATAAGAAAAAAAGAAAAAGAAACTTACCTGTGATCCTCTTGGCCCGCGTTTGTGGTCCCATTCTGAATGCCCCATGAGCTGTAAAGATAAGTAAAAATGACAATAAATTAAAAGATTATTTTACTTGGCAAATATTTCTAATCTTTCTTTTAAAGAATAATGATGTTGAATCTTTAATAGTAACATATTAAACAGCTACCATGAATAAATTAACATATCTGAAGAAATAAACTTCTTGTTTGATAGCTAATATTTCAACTTCTAAGTTTCTGAGGGTATTTTAATATCACTGTGACAAAAAGAGTCTGCTAATGTATATGTCTACTGTTCTTTGTCAGGAACATGCTAGATAGACATAAAACCATGTAAAGTTTTATTCACATATTATTAACCTTTCAATTTATTAGTAAAATATGCTGAGTAATCCACTAGTGTAGTTTTATCTACAGTCATCCAATGATGAAAACCAAAAGGTCAACATATTTTGATTATTTTTAATTCTATTTTGATAATATCACAGAAACATGAGAGTTCTAAAGAGTATAATTACTTAATATGAAATATGTGCCCAAAGTCACAAAATGCAGACTTTTTAGAAAAATAGAGACTATAAAGTGGTATCAAGTTATTCCCATAGTTGTAATAACCCTGAGCTACTTTGCTTACAAAGCAAGATATTTGTTTATGGAAAATAACATTTAGCAGGAAGAATATTAAGGAAACATAAGATATCAATTGAGAAGAATGAAACTCCATTCACCTTTCCAGTATATTCGTTACTTATGAGTACCAACTGATGAACTCTTTACAGCTAATCACCTAATAACCTAGCCCAGTAACAAGTGGACTATAAATGTATTTATATACATTAGCTTTTCTATCTAACAGCAATGACTCCTTAGATTTAATATCAAACAAGTAAACTGTTCACAATAGCAACAACAAAAAATAATACACCTTTGAACATTATCAAGAAGTGTTTAATGATCATATACAGAAAATGGTAAAACTTTACTGGTGGACATACAGTGTTACTAGCTAAAAAGAGTGAATTATATAAAATTATTAAGTGTTCAGTTCTATGTAAACAAATTTACAAGTTTAACTCAATTTAAATGAAAAGCTAATAGTATGTTTAATTAAAAAATAAAGAAATTAAATTTCACCAGAGATCTCACATACAGCATGAGGGTTATAGTTAATAATATTGTATTGTATTACTGGAAATTTGCTAAGAGAATAGATCCAGGATACTCATCCAACACACAAAAAAGAAAAGTAATTATGAGAAATGATGGATGTGTTTATTTACTTGAAGTGAAGTAATTGTACTACTTCACTATGTATATTTATAATCAAACATGTATACACCTTAAATATATACAACAAAAAAGAATCAGAAAATTTTACAAGGGATGAAAATACCCTTTAGGTTATTAAAATATATTATAAAACTTAACCCAAGTTATGGGATAATCATTTAACACTCAAAATATAAATGAATGAGTTATAATGGTCATTTGAAATAAACACAAGTATATGTACCAACAAATAGGAAAAAATATCAAAAATCAATAAGAATTTGATGAATTATCCTACAAATGAAAAAGAGAAATTAACTTTTTGGGAAAAAATTCAACTTTAACCTTAAAATAAATGCCAGTAATAATTCTAGATTTAAAAGACAAATTTTAAAAAAGATGAAACTGTACATATAAAACAGAATAAAATCCAGGTAAATATTCAACCTACCTTGGAAAATAAATGATGTTAAAAAATCTAAAACTTTTTAAAAATAATTTTTAAAAATTTTAAAAGATGACCAATTGATCTGGCTATATAAAACTTTAGAATATCTGGACAAATGCCACATTAGTAAACTATCTACAGCAAATGGCAGGTCAGAGATAATCTCCTCATAAGAGCTTTTACAAATTTGAAAAAAACACAACCCTAGTAGAAAATTGAGGTAAGGATAAGAACAATTTACAGAAGAAATATCAATAGTCCATAGATTTACGGAAAAAATTAACTTTATTGGAAGTGAAAGAAATTCAGTATAAACAATGACAAGATACTACTGTTGCCTATAAATTAGCAAATTAATAATGTTAAATATTTGGTGAGGAGTAAGGAGAAAAGCACATAATTTCTAGCATATAGCAAATGTATAGACACACATAGTTTATATTTGTTTACATATACACATATAAAATATATATAATTTAATATATGTCCAATATTCTCTGAACCAGTAAATCAAAATGTAAAAATCCAGTAACTACCATGTGCTGATCACGACAGCCAACAAAAGAAAAGAGAAACTTCCCAATAAATTATAGCATAGAAATGAATACTACATAGCTATTAAAATTTGGCATTCAAGGCCTTTGTAAAAATATTACATGAGAAATGCTCATGGTATAGCAAGTGAAAAATACAGTAATTTTAAGTGGCTCAGTTTTAATAAGACATAGTCCATAATTTTAAGTTTGGGATTATTACAGTGATTTAATTATAGCTTGCCTAGGATACAATTTTGAGTATATTAGCCGAGATAATCATTATGTATAACTGAATGCTTACATAGTTATTTCTTTAATGCTTTATTTTTAATTTCTGGATTTATTGGCATTACAACTGCTAGTAAATATTAATGCGAATTTAAAGTTGATTATAACAAGGTTCATAAACAGCAATCAACTAATGAAATAAACAGCATGATTTAAGAACATATAAATTAAGACTATTTAATTAATTGTTCACTAGACCTATCAAAAACAATTCTTTACACATTTCAATCATCTGCCTTATTAAGGCCTTGAGAACACCTTACATTAACAATAGGAAGACTAGATGCTTGTTTTTGGGCAACTTTAAATGGATAGTAAAGTCGAGCAGTAGGCTGCTAGTGAAATGAATTATCAAAATCTTCTGAAAAGAATACTTTATAAAAGATTGGCTGTTTTGACTGTCATCCTCCATACTAATGAGGATCGGGATAACTTGGTAAATTCTACCAAGCATGCGGATCACAGTAGAAAAGGTAAATAAATCTCACAAACACAAACTGGAATCCACAAGATATTGATTTAAGAGAGAATATTTGACAATGACAATCAATCAAGAAGGTAACATTTCTGTGGGATCAGAACTAAAACAAGAAAAGCACAGAATTCATTGCCCTCTGCCATTAACTATTTTGATAATGATTTTTAGTCAAAGAACAAAAACATTCAAAATGACTCATTTGGGTCATCACTTATTACAGAAGAGAAAACCAATTTGATAATTTGCAAATCAGACCTTATAAAAATAAACCTCCAAAAATTCACCGCCTAAATCTTTTTCTTTCAAAGCATTAAACAGTAAATTTGCCAAATGTGTTATGTACCAGAGAGTTATTTCCTTGCATTATACAACGAACTAATGGAAAAGATTTAGGGTCAAGAAATTCCAATCTTATATATTTATATGTTATATATTAATATCATTATTATATTGAAAGGTAGGAGTTGACCAAGAATGTGACAATATTTTAAAATATACACTATAGCTACTTATTTCAAAATAATAAAAAAGTTATGGAAATCTACATGCTATATGAAATGTGATCAAAAATAAACTGCATATGATAAATAAGATATGTTCTCAATAAGAGGAGCATTTTCCCCTTTGGACTTGAGGAAATCACACAAAGCCTTTACCATTAAAATTCCATTTTTAATTAAAATAATCTGAGCCAAAATGTTGAGTGTATGGAATTTACTATAATATTCTTTGTCATTTTTTTTTTAAGTGCTAAGAAAGAGGCAATGGTGTGGGTAGGAGCTAGATGAGGTGTCAGGGATCTGCGTCTCCCTATGAGAATAGCACACTGGGCAGTGGATGGGGGGTGGGTAGGGAGTGGGGGAGTGGGGAAGCAAGTGAAGATAAGCTTCATATTACCACATAACAGCATATGAATTTTTATCCTATTTGCACCTAAAAATGTATTTTACTAAGAATACTGTCCTCAGATCATGGACCAAAGACTAAAATAAGCAGTATAATTTTAGTTCTCTTTTTTAAAAAAACTATTCATAGTGCAATAAACTGACTTTTTAATTAATAAATTACAGACTATTTAAACTAAAATGAAATATTTGGCCACTTGTAAATATTCCTGTTAAAATAGAACCATAAGGCTAAATGTTTTTACAAAGATTGGTCATTTACAATAAATAGTAAAAAAAAAAAAAACTTGTACATTGAAGTCAATGAATTTCAGAATGAAGTACAAACTTTTTAATTAATAAATTACAGACTATTTAAACAAAAATGAAATATTTGGCCACTTGTAAATATTCCTGTTAAAATAGAACCATCAGGCTAAATGTTTTACAAAGATTGGTCATTTACAATAAACAGTAAAAAAAGAAAAGCTTGTACATTGAAGTCTATGAATTTCAGAATGAAGTACAAACTGATGTTGATATCATATCAATGAGAAAGTCAGAACATTCTCTCAATCAAGTAGACAGGATTAGTGTTAAATTGCAAATGACCAAAGCAGTCATTTGACATTATCATGGGATTAGATAAAAGACATTAATGAATGGGTCATGGACAATGAGGAACAGAAGTAGAAACTGTGGAATTTTTTCTCTTTGCAATTTTATTTATCTGGACTAAACTTTCAAGGTACATGAATAGCAGCATGCTACCTGGGCAATTCCAGGAAAAGAGTCAGAAAGTTTAAGATGATATGATACTCTTTTTGGAGGAGGAATGCTCATGATTTTAGGATTAGTTATATAAAATTGCTAGAAATCTAAAACAAAAAGAGGGAGGGAGAGATTGAGTCTGGAAAAATGAATACAAATACAGGAAATTCAAATATATTCTAGTTGATAAGAGTATATGACTCCTTAATTCAGGAAGAAAAAAAAGGTCTGTCTCTCACCATCTATAAAAAATATCCTCCTGGCTATTTAATTATGATTACTCCTCTGGGTAATGACATTTTAATAAGTATCTTACCAGAAGGTCTGGGGATATATAGGTCACCAAGGTTATGCCTACAAATGGCAAACAAAATCTTTCCATCTGATGAAGGAATTCTCTTAAAAAAAAAAAAAAAAAAGAGTATCCTTCCTCTCCTCTCAGTTCCCATTAACCAAGATAGGCAAAATGAAGACGATTAAATTTATTGCTGGCCAAACAAATTATACCTCCTCGAAAGGAAACACAATCTGTTGTATAAAGCATTTTGAAAATCCTTACTTCTTTGACATGAAGTCATTTTGATCCTTATGGAATAAATTCTTCTCTTTTATTTTTAATAATAAATTTCTACATCACAGCCTTCAGCTAACAGTATGTTACACAGTACTTAGCTCCAAGAAAAACAAAACTGCTGCCAAACACAGAATTTAAAAAGTTCACAAGAGAAGCAAAGAAGAAGTCAGCATGGAAACAAAAAGGTTCTATCCAAGCAGAGATATTTTTAATAATAGCATGTGAAATGAAGATAGCTGAAAAGTGTATTTCTGTAGGTAAAATGTTTTCCCTCCATGTTTATACACTTTTCCCTGTGCTATTTTCTCCTGTTATTTGTTTATATAAAAATTAATGCTTTTAAGGAGATTCATGGGAGAATTAAAAACCCCAATAACTATTACAAAAGCGATGAAAGCTGCAGGAGAACCATGACTAGATGGGAAATAAAAAATTATTCTTTGCATGTACCTTAAAAGAGGTAAGAGGTTTTAGATATGAACAAAGGTAACAACCCAAAGTAACAATCACCACTGCTGTCTTTGCATCACTCTTCAGAAAACCATTCTTTTTCACTCGTTGAGAAGTACTATTTTTGAAAACATAGAAATGATATACATAGAAGGATATGAAAGATATCACATAACCTACTTTTTATTTCACCATTTTTTCATTAAGCAAATATTTGTCATATGCCTATTATGTGCAAGGCACTGTTCTAGGCACAACTTTATATGTATAACAAAACAAAATGTATCTCTGCTTTCCTAGCTCTTACATTCTAGTGAAGGAAGACAGAAGATAAACCCATAAACATAATATGCCAGGTGATGGTAAAGCTATAAAGCAGCTCAGAGTAGAGTACAAGGATGAAGGATGAGTGGGTACTGGAGGGCAGGGACTGGGAACAGAGCTAAGTGTAGAATTTACATCAGATCAGGGAAGTCCTTTTGGAAAATGGGACCTTTTAATCAGAGAACTGTATAAAGTGACAGAGGCAGACACACACACCTGGGGGAAGAGCATGCCAGACAGAGGAAACAGAAATTGCAGAGCCCCTGAGGCAGGAGCAAGAATGATACCTTTGAGAAGCAGCAAAGCATCCTTATGCTAAAATTTAAAAAGGAGTTGGATCTCTGTGATCATACATACATATTTAGCATTTAACTCTATTCATTTAGTATGCAATTGGTCCATAAGGTACTCATTAGCTCCATTAATTAAAAATTCCAGAAAGAACATTCTCTAGAGAAATACTAACGCATCAGGGATTCTTCTTTCCCCAAACTCTTCCTCTATTCAATACAATAAGAATTTACAGAACGTGTAACACATTCCACAAAGGCAGCCTCAGATTAAGTCACAACACATAACACAATTTTATTGTCCCTTTACATACGTGTTTTGTGTGTCAAGAGTTAAAAAAATCATGAGAGCAGGGGCTGTCCTTTACGGCAAATTTACCGTGATGTGCATGGAGTTTTCAGTTTGATAAACAAATTAAAATATTTTCCTTAATCTTGGTATGTTGCTTTGGAGTCTTCCCTTGGCATATTCTTTTCTTTAATCTTTTTACTACTTTCATTTTCTCTCTCCAGAATTCCATCGAGGAAGAGCCTGGAGGCTCTACTGGAGGGAAGTACCTGGGACTTTGAAGATCCATGGTAGACAGTTTAGGCCGGGTCAACCCTTGTCTAATCCTTTTAGGGAATTGCCCTTATTTCTTGGTGTTTCTTTCCTTGGCCTCTGCTTATCAATGGAGTAAGAATGTCAAGACTGCATCGCTCTTTAGGAAAGGGCCTAAATCTGCATTTGGTCTGGGGTTTGGGCCAAAGGTGCTAACAGAATCCCTGAGGCTCATTGTCACTCAGCCCTCCAGGGTTCTACACTGGAGTTTGGGGTCTAGAAAGACCTATATAGGCAGTGTGGAAAAGACTTGCCCTCCTTTATAATTTAATTTACAAACTGGTAGACTACATCAGCTTCCTTTGGGTAAACCAGCTATGACCAGCAGCCACAGTCTCATAAACAGCCCACCTTGATTACAGCTGCTTCATCACATGTTTCCACTTCCCAAACCCACCCCTCTCTATTAAGCATCATCAAGTGATGCTGATTTCATTGAGGATATCACGGGGAGACAAGAGGATATTGTTATACTATACAGAATGCAGAAGAGAGCCATGAGAATAGCCATCAGACATGACCACAAAGCATTTTTTTTTTTCTTTTTCTTTTTTTTTGGCAGCCGTCACCTCTTGCCCTTTACTCTTGGGGTGGGGCAAGGGAAGTGAGTCTTTTTCAGCGTACTGGTTCCAGCCTTTCCTGCCTCTGGGATCTTTCCCAGGATCTAACTCTCTTATGGTTCCCTGAATAATTCAGCTTTTGCTTATACTTCCCATCTTAAATCTTCAAATTGCCAGAAACAAAAAAGATTCTTTACAACTGACCCTCCTTAGAAAGCACTGAGAGCCTGAAAATACAGCACTGAATGACTGAAATTAACGGATACTTTTTTTCCTTTCACAGTTGGTGATAACTACCTAAATTCCATTCACTTGGCAGATATTAAATTCCTGATCTTGACTCTTAGCATTCCAACCTAGCAGGCAGCATAAATTTCATAAACACTAGAGAACGAAAAGGCTTTGGATAGAGAGAAATTCAGATATCCCAGCCTCTCTGCTACAAGTTCTGTATCTATTTCTGATAATGATGACAACGATGTTCCCACACTCCAGTTTAGAATGTTTCCATAATTCTATTTCTGTCTTTGTTATCACAACGACAATCATTACCCTAAACCTATATGTTGCCGCTAAACTTACAAAGCTTCCATTATTTTCACTTAATACATCTTGCCTATCTTGATTGCATGGAATTTTTGCAACTTTTATTGCTAATTTGTATTTTTGCTATTACAAATTATGCAGCCACATCAATCTCATGCTTAAACAGTTTCTCAGTGAGATATTTTATGAAAAAAATGGCAATAAAGGATAACAAGCTTGTGAAATTTTGCAAAATACAATTTCTCCTTGGATATTCCCAGTACATATGAGCATGTTAAAGTTTGGGGAAGTCTTAAAGCAAAGGAACTTAAACATTTTTTGTAGAATATTTAATTAGAGAACCTTTTGTTTCATGAGAGATTTATAGTTTTCCATGGAACACAAATACATTTTGAGAAATATTTTTTTATGGTTTTCTAAGTGCTTTTCTTATACATTATTTTATTTCATCATCAAAGAAACATAGAGGCATATGATCCTTATTTTATGGATATGGAAATGAGTTGAAAGGGGTGAAACAGTAACATATTTAGTCAGTGGCTAAACATAGATCAAAATTTAGGTCCACTGGTTGCAAATTATGTACCTTTTTATACCTGTAGTGCTACTTTTAATAGTAAATAATTAAAGCCCAAACTCAGTTTCAGGTTCTTGACACTAAAGTATCTTGTAAGGAAAAAGAAAAAGACATCAGATTTGATTTGTCTTCAAGTAACTCATGGTTGTTAACGTGATGGATTTATTTCTCCACAATTTTCTACTCTCTAATCTCCACTTCCTTTAAAACAGTGCAATAAGAGAAAATTTTAATTTCTCTGAAATTCCTTTGTAAACATATATATTAATTATGGTTTAAGATGTTGGCTATGGAATTACCTCAAAATGTGAATTACATATCAGATATTTAGTTTTAGCAAATTCTCTATGAACACATCTCATCAATACAAATTGTTCATTTCTGTATTCACTCATTCATTCATTCAAGCACTCTTTCAACAAATATTTATTGTGTGTATATATATATATACAGCTCTATGTTCTATGTAAATTTAACAAATGTTGAAATTGCCAACCCAGAGGCACCATAGGATCTTCCTTCTGAATCATTAATGAAGTACAGCACCGTGGTTATGCATGTGAGCTATAGAGGCCAGATTGGTTTCAACCCCACCTCTGACATGATATTCAGTCTCACTAGACATATGATCTTGGACAAGTTATTTACTGTCTTTGTGCCTCATTTTCCATGTGCCTAGTATTCAGATAATAATAGCATCTAACTTGTGTAGTTTTATAAGCATTAAATGAGACATTATATAAAAAAGGCTTTGTGTAGTACTAGGTGCACAGTAAGGAAGGACTCACTAATATTAGCTGTTATTTTCATCACTACTAATGATTCTATAACCTAATTTAGACATCACATTCTAATTCTTTGAGAAAAGTATAATTCAGAGAATATATGTCATTTTCTATTAAACTAGAATGGGAAAAACTTGTTCCTTGACCACGCCAACATACAATTCACAAAATTTCATTAAATTTATAATTGAAACAAAACTTCATGCATAATTTACAGTAACATGTAACACATGTGCATGACCATGGAGTCTACTGAATCTACTAAATCAGATTCAGATTGATTTTCTGAATAATTGTAAAATCCAAATTTTAACATTACTGGGTTCCCTTGGTGATAAGAGAGCTGAGATAGTTTAATCTTCCTAAGGCATAAAGAGTAGCAAAAGGCTAAGAGTTCAAAATAACAAATGTTTGAAAAGATTAGCTGGGGAAGAAGCTACGAGAGAGAATATGGAAATGGCTTGTCCCTTCCAGTATACCATTTGTTAGCTGGAAACACGATCAAATTTCCAATGCAATTGATAATCAGGCCTAAAAAAAACAAAGCAAACCAAACCAAACCAATGAACAAACCCCAAAAAGTCCATACAAATATGTCTAAAACAACCACAATAAAACAGCTTTTAAGTTTTTCTGAGCAGACAAAAACAAAATGCTGTTTTCTTGTGAAATATTTAAATAAGGCATTATGGCTTTAACTTATTAACTCTATGAACTTTTATTCAGGTGAAACTCAAACCTCTGAGCACCACTGAATGTGACTATAAATCTATATTTTACAGTTTGTTAAACTACCTCTTATATTTTTCTGCCAATTGACTAGGAAACATAAAAAATAAAATAAATGCCTCATTTATTATTTCCACCTCTTCACCTGTTGTTTTTAGATTGGATCATGCTAATGTTTCTCAGCTTCCTTATATATTTGAATTCCATTTATATAAGGCCTCATGAAAGAACTCATTCAAAGATATTTTCCCCAGAAAATTATTAAAACTCAGTCAAACCTACTGGGGCAACTTCATGAGACTAATCTATAACATTGATCTCTTCTCTTAGAAAAAAAATGGAACTCCTAGGAAAAATAATGAAATTCAGACATAGCCTCAGTTATAGCAAAAGCTTTAACTCAACAAGATTTATGAGTTCTTGCATTTGGATAGATTTAAGTTGTTTTTTTATTTTCCTTTATCAAACATTCTGATATATTGCATTTGGTGTAAACAACTTACAATTTCTAAGACTGCAGCATTAAAATTAATAATATATGCTGAAAAATTGAAAAATTACTTTGGTCCCCAAATAGTTCACATTATGGCCCTATTAGTTTATACACACACACACACACACACACACACACTTAGTTTTTAAGCAGTTACATATAACAAAACTAAGTCAGAGGAAAATTCTTTACTTAAACTATCTTTTCCAAAAATGGTTTTAAAAATTAATAAATAGGTGACTTTTAAAAATAAATCTCAATAATTCATGTAACTTAAAACACTGAATTCATTTTAGGCCTTAAAAACGACATAAAATACTGAATTGATTTTAATACAATTTCCTCTTAATGTGAAAGATACATTTTTCCAAAAATGCTTTTTGCAAAATGTTTAGTCTTATTTCATTCAATGCTTAGCCACATTTTTTCATCAGTGCCAAATAACTTCAGCAAAAAGACAAAACTCCAAACATTTCCCTTGCTACTTCCTCCTCCCCAGTCAGCTAGACCTTGGGGGTTGAGTATAGCACAGATTGACCAAGTGGCAGAGAACAATACATGCCAGTCCCATCAGGTATCCCTTGGGTTTCTTCTTTTCCCCTGAACTTGATTATTGCCAAAATTACTTCAGTTCCACTTTCAATTAGTAGATTTTAACAAGACATATGCATTTTGTCTTCAGCTTCTTAAATGCTGCTGGAAGTCATCTGCCGCTGCCCCTAAATTTGACCTTGCCTCTCAATTCTTCTTCATGGGTTCAAGACCCGTTTGATACACTGAAAGTAATGTCATGGGTTTGTTTATACTAAAGCCAAGGTTCTTTTGCAGGGGGAAAAAAAAGGTTTTCATGGAAATTTATTCTTTTCAGGGATATATTATATGGATCTCTATTTAGGGGCAAAAGAAAAGAAACTAGAATTCATAAGATGATGTGGCAAGGAAGAGGGAAGAAACACAAAAAAAGAAAGGGTAGCATATGTTCTAAAACTGTATTTAATTAACTGAGGTGGATAAAAATGCAGGTGTGGACAGGAGTACCACACATTTCTCTGTTCTTACTTCAAGTACTAGAACAAAGACACTTACTCATTTTTTCTCTTCTTTTTAACCAACCACCTGTACCAGACCCTTGGATAAAGGCAAAACATTAAACAACAAAAAGAGGAAGAACCTAAAAGCAAGTATGGAGAGAAGAAACACAAGGAAATAGTAAAACAGCTACTTAACAATGACTATTAAAAAAGCATCATTCTGAGTTGTGTAAGAGGAAGCTTTATCATGTCGATTTTACCACTGACCTTGTCAATTTCAATTAATAATATAAAGTGGATGGGACTCTGGGCTTATTTGATTATATATCTAAATTGAAAGCTGTCTGGATTATTTTCAAAGATGTGGATCTTACAGGAAGTATATGATTAAAAAAAATCTACTGAACACATTTTCTTTGTTTCCAACCATAATTTGAAGTATTAAATGTTTAACCACAAAACATGTTTCACCATAAATTGTATTCCAGAAACGTGGGGGAAGGGTAGAATATGGGAAACAAAATATTTGTACATTTTTGCCATATCATAACCAAAATTTTTGAATAAAATTGGCAAAGAAAGTTCATTAGTTTCTCAGCCTTTCTGGAGGAATGGAAGAGTTAGAATTGTGAAATTTAAAACTGATCAGAAAGTCACATTTGGAAAGTAAAAGTTATTGTCAGTTTACAGAAGTATTAGGGTGATTTTCCAGTTAGTCTAGATTTATACATTTTTGGAAGATGTCATGAGGGAATGACTATTCTCATGTTGTTTCTGGTTGCAGGGAGTGCCTCAAATATCCAAGATAATATTCTCAGAAGATGGTGAATTCAGTTTTTCAGAATCAATACATTATTCAAGATACAGTCACACTTCAAAAGTATAGCCAAACTGTACTGTCCAGCTTGAGTTTGTAATGTTTTTCCTCTTTCAAGCTATTCTTGTTCTAATAAATTTATTTTTTGGAAGTTCCATATATATATTCAGAGTTCATTAGAGCCATAAAGTAGGCCCCTTATAATAATTCAGTTCGTAATTTATTTCAGAAAGACAATTTTGACTTTGAAAGAAAAGGATGGTCAGAGGAGGCTCTGGGAAACTGTGCGATATATTCAAATAATAAGTTGCTATCGACGAATGCAAAAATTGAAGCCTCTCTTTCTTGCTGATTTAACAATCCATGTCCTGTTATGCAAGTTACTGTACATTTCATAGTTTCCAACATGGTAGAGTGGTTAAGGGTGGACTCTGGAGCCAAATTTCTTGAAATCAAATCCCAATTTGACTCTTACCAGCTCCGTTGAGTCAGGGTAAGTTACTTTATCACTTCTATATTCAGTGTCCTCATTTATAAAATGTTGGTAATAATAGATTACCTACTTTCCATAATTTTTATGAATCTCAGTTGAGAAAATCAATGTAAAATCATTTAATGGCTTCTCATTTATTTTAGAATTAAATTTGAACTCACTGCTATAACCTACAAGGGTATGGATGCTGTTCACTCTGCATGAAATAAATGTTCCCATATCTTAGCACTATTGGCTCATTCTAATTCTTCAGGTTTTATCTCAAAGAACACCTCCTCAGAGACGCTTTCCATGAGTAATCATCCATCCATCCATCCATCCATCCATTCATTCATCCAACACCAGCAAATCTGTACTAAGTACCTACCCTGCACCAGGCTTGGTACTAGCCGCTAGGTTTCAGGAGTAAACAAGAGAGGCCAATCTTACCTTCATCTTCCCCTATTACTCTTCAGCATATGACCATGTCTGCCTCCTGTGCTTAGTGACATTTGAAATCATCTTGTTGTGCCTAATTATTTCATTACAGGTTGAGCATCCCTGACCCGAAAATCTAAAATCTGAAATGCTCCAAAATTTGAAACTTTTTCAGTGCTGACATGATGCCACAGATTTTGGAAATGCTGGGCTAGACAGATGTCATCATAAAACATCACAGGGCCTTTAATACTAGGACTTCAGAGTAATAAATAAAGCAAATAACATTTCTCAATCTGCCTTAGAAACTGAACTCATTTATCATGGAGCATGTTGTGTACCATAGAGCACGATTTCACAAACAATAAAATCAAGAATTTTTTTACTCAAAACTCTATAGCTTTCATTCAAAAAATAATTTTAGAGAATAAAAAAATAACTACTAGATAAATCATGAAAATGAACATTAACTTTAAAATCTAGACTTTAGAATAATTTGTCTGATTTTTCTTTTAAAAGTAAACATAAAACAATACCATTAAGAAAGGAAAAAGACAATCCAGGGAATGGGAGAAAATATTTGCAAATCATAAATCTAATCAGGAACTTATATGCAAAATACAGAACCTTTACACTTTAATAATAAAAAGAAAATAACCCAACTAAAAAATGGGCACAGTATTAAATAGATATTTCTCTAAGGAAGATATACAAATGGCCAAAAAGCACATGAAAAAATGCTCATCAACATTAGCTATTAGAGAAATGTAAATCAAAACCACAACGAGATTCCACTTCACACCAACCAGGATAGATAGCTATAATATTTTTTAAAACACAAACACACACACAGAAAAGAATAAGTGTTGGCAAGGATGTGAAGAAATGGGAACCCTCATACTTTTCTAGTGGAAATGCAAAGTGATGCAGCCACTTTGAAAAACCATTTGACAGTTTCTCAAAATGTTAAACATGTAGTCATCTTATGATTCAGGAATTTCACCCCTAGGTATATACCTAAGAGAAATGAAACCATATATTCACACAAAAACTTGAACATGAACATCCACAGCAACATTATTCATAATAGCCAAAAAGTGGAAACAATTAAAAAGTCCATTAACTAATCAATAAATGAAATATGGTATATCCGTACAATGGAATATTATTTGGCAGTAAAAAAACAATGAAGCATGCTACAACATGGATAAAACTTCAAAACATCAGGCTAAGGGAAAGAGGTCAATCACAAAAGACCACAGAGAGTTTGGTTCTTTTTATAAGAAAGTTCAGAATAGCAAAATCTATAGAGACAGAAAATCAATTAGTAGTTGATGGGAGCTGGAGGTGGTAGGGACACAGGTGGGAATAGGAAGTGACTGCTAATGGGCATAAGGGTTTTTGATGGGGTTATGAAAATGTTCTAGAAGTAGTAATGGTTGTGCAACTCTGTAAATATTCTAAAAAACAGCGACTTATATACTTTAAAGGGATAAATTACATTGTATGTGAATCATATTTCAGTAATACTTCTATGTCCATATACACACCTCACACTAAAGGACTCCTTAAGGAAAAACTGATTAACATTAGACTCATCATGTCTATTTAAATTTGAGAAGCACTGACAATATTGCAGAATAGAGAATTATAATTAAGTTTATGCGTAAGATATTTTAGCTGTATTAAACAGTACAGTACAAATAAGCATGGCTTATTTCTAACAGAAATAAGTATGTGCATGGTAATCATCATTCCTGTTAGTAGCTACTCTGGAATTATTTAGGAATCTTTCCACATATACTAGTTCCACCTGCAGAGACTGAACCAAAGGTAGATTTTATAAGTACTTAACATCGTTTTTATTTCTAAATTGGCACCAGCAGTAATTCTCCACTAAAGAGATGCAATATCTAACATTCCTGGACTTGTTATTTTAAACTGTGGTTCACATAGTAGCTTTCATTTTCCTTTTCTCTGTAAGAAGATCCACTTTCAAAACATTTAAGTGTCAATTTCAGCATTAACATGGACATTTAAATCTTATTTTAATCTTCTAATAATTCTTCAGATAATTATTGTTTTGACCAACATGTGATTTTTCATCTATTAATATATTAACAATAATCATGTAAGCTAATCTCCAAGAACTGTTGGATGCTACTTCTACAATGAAGATAGAATTCTGACCATTTCATTTTAATAGGGGAGAGAGATACATAAGCATATTAAAATAAAATGTAAGCCCACAAAACATTTGTTTTTCCTATTAGTGGTTGAGTCTTTACTGTGTGTTAGGCTTGCACTAATATTTTTTTATGGATTATTTTTAAAATCCTCAAAATAACCTTCTGGAGCAACATCATTTCCCCTCTCTCATAAACGATGAAACTGTGATACACAGAAAACACTTTACAATGTGGAATCTTCTGAAGATCCTACAGACAGAATGTGAACAGTAAGCAAGGTCTGCCTTTGAAGTACTAGCCCTTACTCTCTATATTTTATTCCCCCATATATGAATCAACATGTGCTATTAAATCACATATATGGAAACAATGAATTCTCCCCTGAGAGGTCTAGGTAGGTTTGGGTCAAGATGTATAGACACTTGTCCATGAAGTTTAAGAGTTCAGAATATGTTTTAAAGTAAGAAGAGATGACCAGGGATATGGGAGAATTCTAGTTAGGAGGGAGTCAAGATATGTAGAACTTTGTACAGAAAATTCAAGAGTTCAGAATGTATTTTAAAGGCAAGAGGGGAGGAGACATCAGACACTTCAGTGTAAGAATTAAATGCACATATCTGTATTTTAGAAAGAACAGTCTATTATTAACAACATAGTAACAGCTTGTTTGTGTGATAGGAGAGCTTGTGGGAAGAAAATTGATGACGAGATTACTTAGAAGACTCCTACCAAATGTGGAGTTAAAATAATATTTTTTATTAAAGTTCATACTCATTCCCTTTTTATTTCCACAGGGAAAGATCTAGTCAATTCAAGAAACATTTGTATTGGGATAGAAGCATCTCACCCATGATCTCATCCATGATTTTGCATGAGGTTTCAACTGTATCAACAGGTATAACTGACCAAAAAAAAAAAAAAAATCAAAGCCTAATAAATTAGAGAACTCAACAACAAAAAAAAAAGGAGATAAGAGGATTGACATTTCAAAGGGGGAAAGAATCTTACTCTTTTCTTCCCTTAAACAGGTAATTTAACTCAACTGCAGCCTGAGCCCCCTGTAGCAGCCACTGTGTCCAAAGGTCTAGAGGGGTTGCCAAGCACTGAGATTTCCATTTCTTTAATTAAACAGATTAGTGTGAGGGCTCATTTCACTCACAACACTGCACTTAAAGTATAAATATGAATATGGATGAAAAGATAAAAACATTAATCTCATGGCGTACATCCTTTCAAGGGGATCAACATAAAGGCTTTGCCATTGGGGTCATTGGTACCCATTAGAGGTAGATAATACCCACCTCACCGATTGGAGGGGACCAAAAAAGGAGGCATTGAAAAAGCAAAGGATGAAGCCCAAGGATACACAGGCTTTGATGAGGAGACTCGTATTACATATTCATCATTCATTAATTCAGTAATCATTGGGTACCTACTACCTGCCAGACACAGGTTATATAAGAAAGAGAGAAAAAGTTGAATGAGTCACCACCTTGAAGGAACTCTCATTCCCTAGAGGGAAACAAAATATGTAAATGAAGAATTACAGTATAATATTAATATTATAATTCTTAAACTTTCTGTTCCTCAGTGACAGGAAAGGCTGCATAAACCATTTAAAATGTGGCTTGAAGGTTGAAGAGGGTTTTATCAGAAAGACAGGGAGAAGGTTGATTGGAGGATGATGCCAGGTGGATGGGCACCATTGGCAAATACTCAGCACGTGAAAGCACACAGATGGTTTTGCTCAGGAAAAGCCAACAAGTTCACTGACCACCTATACTTAGGATGCACTAAAAAGGGGCTGGCAAACTCTGAAGCGAGATTCGGAAGGGCCTGATATAGCAGGCTAAGAACCTGGAAAATTTACACCAAGGGTTTAAAGACAGTCTGGCTTTGTTCTGATTTGTTCTTTAGAAAGATAGAATCTTCCTTTAGAAAGAGAGTGAGTATGGTACATTGGGGTCAGGGGCAGATGGGGGCCCACAAGTAGGAAGACCTGTTATGAAATAATTCTAAACTCTAGGCAGGAGATAAGGAGAACCTGGGTCAAGGTAGAGACAACAAGATCAGAAGAGACAGGGGAGATGGAGATGGAGGGACATTTCTGAGTTGGAATTTTATTTACTTAAAGAAAATGAATAAGGGCAGCCTGAGAAAGAAGACAATACTACTTTCAATTGTATGCTTTTTATACTCTACTATAAATATCTACCTGAAAGAAATGCAAACTCCTGATGGCAGGCCTGCCTTCTTAGCCTAGCACTGTGCTTGGCACCTGGTAGGTGCTCTAGAACTGCCAAGTTAATTAGCTAATTACATAAATGCTGAAATGTCAAGTGGTATAGCTTGAGTTCTAATATATTGCTAATAGCATAATTCTACAGTTCTCAACCTACGGGTCATGGACCAGTACCAGTCGGTGGCCTGTTAGGAACCAGGCTGCACAGCAGGAGGTGAGCAAAGCTTCATCTGTATTTACAACTGCTCCCCATGGCTCACATCACCGCCTGAGCTCTCCCTCCTCCCCACCCACACCGCCACCCGTGGAAAAATTGTCTTCCATGAAACCAGTCTCTGCTGCCAAAAAGGTTGAGGACTGCTGTTAGACTATGTCTAACTCATTTTATACACAAAACAGTACTGCTAAGCTCTTAATAAATGCTGATTATGGTGATTAAAAATAATTGCCAAAATGAAATTAAAAAAAATATATCTAATACCTATACAGCATACTCACAAATTATTCCATGTGAAATAAGAATGTGACGAATGCCCTGTACCTAAATCATTATATTTCTTACCATAAATTTTGTCAAAGTTTGCCCTTTTTTGTCTTATACATCTATCGCTACTTTTATTTGTATAATAGCTCTTTAGATAGCATTTGGGACAGATGACCCTATGTGTGTGATCACTTTGTATTCAGAGCATTTATTAGTAAATGAACATAAGCTAATTTAAAATAAAGTGCCTTAAAGTTTCCAATGTATTTGTTTCATATTTTGCTATTTGCCACTTATATCTCTGAGAGCAGAGTTTGAAACTTAAAAGTATAAATCTATCCATTTAGCAACCACAGAAAACAGATCTATCAGTTTTGTATGTGGGACAGAGTTATTTTAAAAAATCAAATCTTTTTTGGTAGTTCCTGAAATTGAATAAAAAATAGAAGGCTAAGAAATGGAATAATTTAACAATCACTCAGAATTTTCAGCGTAAAACAAATCCTCCAATAATAGTCTCTCTCAGTGTTCAATTAATTTCTTAGGTATTTTACAAAGTACTACTGTCAAAATAATAGTATCATTTACTTAATAATTGCCCAAAGTCTTAATTGACACTATAATTCCCTAATGAGGCTATACTGCCCAAAGTTTAAATAATGTACTTTTTTTTTTTTTTTTTTTTTTGCTAACAGAATAAATTTCACACAATGGTTTAAGTCTTGGTCCTACTACGCAAGTGACCTTCAGAAATTCATTTCACCTCTCTGACCCTCAGTTTCTAAGTACAATGGAGGCACTATTGTTTTACCCATTTAATAGAGATTTTTATGATGGAGCAAATGAGAGAACAAAAGGAAAAGTGCTTTCTTATCTAATGTAATGATTTTAAGTAGAAGAAATCTACATAAATTGTGCAAAATTTGTAAAACAATTGACTATACCTTTTGTAATGTTAATATAAGGTCAAGCATCATATAGAATTATCTTTAATTTCAAGATTATTCCTCTTCATATCAAATAAACATTATTTTGCCCTGTAACAATAGAATAAAAGGGATAACTGCTTATAATGTGTTTTAGACAAGCTGTAAGAACACATGTGGGGAAGATGTTCACACAGATGCAGTTTTCCTGATCACAAGGGATTGCTTTTGCTGCGGTTAGTAGAGCAAATAATGGGGCAAATTTTGTTTTAAGATATCAACATAAATAGAAACTGGTATAATAGGATGAAGCTAAGAGGACACTTGTGTAGGTAGGAGAAATATGTCTTGATAAGGCGAACCCTGCTAGCTTCTAGGAACTTCAAGCAGCCTAGTTTTGGGTGACATTTCAAAGGACCCAACCTCAGGATTATCCTAAGATAATCTTGGCTGAAACCTGAACCAGACAGATGACAATAAATCTCTTTCCATTCTCAGGATCCCAATTTTAACTCACTATAATGTAAGTGAGTTTAATAAAATACAGTCAGAACTCACATTGCATGGAGATATTTAAAAACATGGTTAATTTCTACAAAGTGAACAGAGCATTATTCCAATCAATATACACAGATCAAGTCCTGGGGGAGGACTTGATTGATCCTTGTTCCATTTTTTTAATTTGTTGAGCTTAGTGAGGCATGCACATTTCTTTGTTAAATTTGCTAATTCATTTTAACTTGAAAAGAGGGATTTTTTTAAAAAACAAGATTTTTCCATTGTGCCAATTCTTAATAAAACGTATTTATAGACTCACAGTCAATCTTGAAAAGTTATATTTGAAATCTATTATTTGGTACCCATACTGGATGTCCTCGTGAAATGTAAACCCTGAGTCTGGTTTCTACTATCTGGAGAAGGGTGTGCCCATGAGATAGGCTAATGTGGTCAGGCTCAGCTGACTTCTTTGACTGCTGTGGATTGTAACATCGTTTGTAAGTTACAGTTTAAGTGTTTACACTAAGCAAAGAAAACAATACAACAATTATAATGTCCTCTAGATTTCATTAAGCAATTGTGAGAAGTGAAGGAAATGAAGAACTTTTCCCTCCTCCAGGTTGAGCATTTGCTTTAACAAATGAAGTCTGTGCCTGAAATTATTAGGTTTCAGGAACTTGTTATAAATGAAACAATTCACGTACAAAGATAATTAAAAGCCAAAAAAAAAAAAAAAAGAAAGAAAGAAAAGAAAAAAGAAAAGGGGGGGGGGTGGGCGGAGGCAATACTAGAATGACAATTTGTCCTAACAATTTGTAGAATATCATGCATGTATCTTTATAGGAGAAGAAGTGAATAAGTTACATTGTGGAGGCAAGCTCTGAGCATTGAACATAGCAATCCCACTGGGGTCTAGACCTGACTACCTTACTAATTAGTTCTCCAGGAGACCAGGCCCAGGCACATCCATGATGTATAAGTTTGACAGGGCAGCTGTAACAAAGTATGACAAATTGAGTAGCTTAGAACGACAATAATTATTATCTCAGTTCGGGAGGCTAGAAGTCTGAAATCCAAGTGTTGACAGGGCCATGGTTTCTCAAACCTGTAAAGGAAGAATCCATCCTTGCCTCTTCTGGGCTTCTGGTGGTTTGCTGGCAATTCTTAGCAATCCTTGTCCCATCTGTCTTCAGATGGCCATCTTCTCTTAGTGCCCGTCGGTGTGCAAATTTCCCCTTTTTATAATGATACCAGTCATGGTGGATTAGGGCCCACCCTAACGACCTAATTTTAACTTGGTTACATCTAGAAAGACCCCTTTTTCGAATAAGATCACATTTTGAGGTCCTGGAGGTTAGGACATCAACATATCTTTTTCTGGGGACACAATTCAACTCTTAACATATGGGTCTTAGTTTCCTCAACTATAAAACAGGAAAGACAGAGTACCTAAAGGGGCTCTCAATCAATTATGGATGGAGCAATTTTCATTTTCTCAAAATAAAATATACGCTTGATAAGTAGCAGTGGCAGCACTTGTTGAATGAAAGATCTTGGCATGAGCTATGCTGCCTTCTATACTTTCTAGAAAAGCGTACTAGAACAGTTGTGTGGAGTGACTGACCATATGATTCTTTGGGTAGATTTGATTTAGAGATTTAGCACTCCTGGCTTAGATGATCTCCAAGACCTTTCTAGCCAGGACTTTTATGATTCTTGACCATATTTGAGACTTGCATTCTTATTATATAGGTTAAATCAAAAAAAAATGAAACAAATATATCTGTCCTGTCCAAGAATTTTTAGCATGAAAACCTAAAAACCAGGGGAAAATGTCACTCATAACTCAAAAGTGTTTCAAATTAACACTTTGACTAATAGTCTTCAGTTTTACAACACCAGAGTCTATTTTTTGTAAACACTATGCTACTTCTGTAAACATATACTTCTCCAGATATATTCACTTTGAGCAATCACAGTACTCACAGACTTGTCAGTGAGCACTTATTAGCTAGCTGTTACGATCCCAGTTCCGCCTGCCTGTGCCATGATGTGTGCATGCTCTGGAAAGGTCATGTACCTCCCTGCCTCAGTTTTCTCAGTTGTCAAATGGAAATGTCAATTAAAATCCCATCAGGTTATGTACAATGAACCATACCTTATTTAGCAATAACTTATCACTAAATTATTATAGATGCAACAAAATCTAGGAAGATAATGGCCACATCAAAGATTTTGAACATTATAAACATCATCAAAGTTGCAAAGAAACCACAATGAAAGGAGATAGATAATCTCTATAAAAGCAGAAGCTTTCATTCATTTACCTTGGCTAGCCACTAGACTGAACTTATCTGTTCCTGGGCCTCTGATTCAAAGTGTCATCAACTACCCAACTGCCACCACCAGAACATTTCACGATACATTATTCAACACCAGTGTGCTAGTGCAGATCACAAAACACAGCTACGTTCTTCATAATGCTAGTAGCTGGGGTTTAAGAAAGGGAGTAAAATGAAAGCAGGACTGCATTGAAAAGACTGAGAAATAGCAAATCAAATGTAAATCAATGTGACAACCTCCTGGGTTGCCAATTATTCCTAGCCTAAATTTTTAGCAATTGAGAGTTAACTACTCCTGATTAAAAAAAAAAAAAAAAAAAAAAAAGAACAACAACAATGACCAAAAGAAACTATTAAAGTTGTCAGGGCATTGCAAAGCCTATGTACCCTTTGATCATCATTTTAAATCCTTCTCAAAGGGACTGAGTCCATTCTCACAAACTCCCTCACTTTCAATATGAGTCTGGGTCTCAGAGAATCCACCATTTCCAGCTGGGTAGGCAGAGCCTGAGAAAGTTTTGTGGGTTTTGCATTTTTTTTTTTTTATTTTAAAGTTATACAGACACACATAAAATGTCTGCTGCTACATTTTAGCCACCTCAACATATAAAATGATGGGGTTTAAACAGTAAACTAACAATATAATGGGGGAAAAAAAAGTTTTGTCCCTGGCATCGGGTATTATAAACATCAAGGAGTGCCAGTGTAAACCTTTATTCAAGAGACTGGGTTCTTTGTCAAGCAATGCCTTTCTTCCAAAACATCCTTGCTGCCATATGTCTGCACCCAGCCAGCTGCAGATCTAATAAGAAAGTTCTTATTCATGTTGTATAATGTTTTACAGGTTTGCCACGGGGGTCACTCACTGTGAGTCCTTTACGTCAGAGTCAGAACTCTAACAAACAGCGGAAAGATGCCAAGAAATGTAGGTTGGGAGGGGGGAGGACCGAGGGAAAATAAAAGAAACGGCGCATCAAGGCACTCATTTAATGCCAGAAGCAATATTTTTGTTATTAGGGAAGAAAAAGATAGGAAAAAGGGGTAACTATTAGGTTGTATAAATATTATCATCAAATATAAGATCAGAAATACTTAACTAACTCTCCCAACTATCTATTTAGAAAGGGGAGATACATTAATCTTCTCAAACATTCAGTAGCTATTTAATTATGTTTCTGCTGTCGTATTCATCATGTTAAAAAATACAAGGAAAAATGTTTCCTAATGGCCTTAAAATATGAAGATGTCTTATTAGCTCTGTAGTTTACTTCAATAAGGGATTTGGCCACCTCATCAATTATAAATACTCTACTATCAATACAAACTCATGTTGACACAGAATGAAATTCAGCAAGTAAAAAAAATAAAATCAGTTTAAGACTGGCACTATGGTAAATGGCATTCAATGTTTTCAAACACAGAATGGATGATAGCTTTTTACTAAGTATTCGCTATTCCAAGTACCACATGCCTTGTTAAGAACTCATTAAGTAGATTTGTAGATCACTTATGGACCATGGATCTCTGCTTCCAGATGCTTGGAGGTTTAGAAGGAACATTATACATGCTTATATTACTTTCTTTTCCTATGTCGACTTGCTTTAATTGCAACACTTTTTTTTAAACAAATTTGATAGGAAAATGAATTTTCCAGTGAGTCTTTAGACCCTGCATACAGTTTAAAAATGTAATCACAGGCAAATGATTTTTTAAAAAGATAAAATGTAATCTCATTAAAAGGGAAATATTGCTGGCTCGTTAAAATACAGAATTTTAAAGCCAACAGTCATGTGCCTATGGAGTTGCTAACTAGAAGTCAACTTGAAAATAGTATCAGTGGGGAGAAAAATCACTTCACTGGGGAAAAATAACACCAACTAAATAGAAGGTGAGAAGTTTCTATTGGGCTCACAAGCCAATGTGTAAAGAAGGGGAAGGTATGTATCAACCCTCAAGTGTGATGTCCATGTCAACACAGAGATTTCAAACAATAATTTTTGCATAAATTGAGAAGAGAAAGACAAGTGGCATTAAGAGTTTCAAAATACTTTATTGGTGAATTTTATATTAGCATCCAAAGCCTCACCAACTTTGGAGCAAAGTCCAAGAGTATGAGGGTATTTTCTTTTACTTGAGAAAATTATCATTGTTTTTCATTCTTGTTTATAAATACTCAGAGAAAAGTAAAACTCTCTGTGAATTTTTTCTTTGGTTATCGGTATGAATAAGATAGCAACTTTTGGTTACTCATTCTCTCATTTTACAGTCTTCTGATTTTGCCAATTCTCTTTTCTCTCAATCCTTTAACCTCTCCTACTATTAGAAGTACTCTTTAGTAAACTCAGCAGAGAGCCCAACTCCCCCCAAAACAAACTAACATTTTGCAAAGTCGGTTCATTTTAATACCACCCTTCACTGTATCCAATACAATCAGTCTGCACCAATATTTCCCTAGCAAAATGACAAAACCCTGTTAACAGTAAATCACCAGTACTTGGTGATTATTGGTGTTACATTCTGAAATCGTGACTCTGACATTAAAGGGTATGTGTTTAAAACAATTTCCATGTTGCTTCAATGGAAGTATCTTAAAAAGATATTTTCAAAGGACACAGTGATGAGGCTGTGATAGGAAGTTCCACAACTGAACATGACAGCAGGAGACCTGGGCTCAAGACTTGGTTCCCGCAAAGACAGGGAATCAATCTAAGTGTCCATCAACCAATGAGTAAAGAAAACGTGGGGTGTGTGTGTGTGTGTGTGTGTGTGCTGCGTGTGTGTGTATATATATCATGGAGTACAATTCAGTCATAAGAATGAAATAATGTCTTTTGCAGCAACTTGGATGGAAGTGGAGGCCATTATCCTAAGTGAAGTAACAACTCAGGAACAGAAAAATAAATGCCACATATTTTCACTTATACATGGGAGCTAAACTATGGCTATGCAAGGGCACACAGAGTGGTATAATGGATAGTGGAGACTCAAAAGGGCAGAGGAGGGAGGAGAGGTACAATGGACACTATTCAGGTGATGGGTACAAAAGCCCAGACTTCACCACTATGCAATATATACATGTAATGGAAAAAAAAAAAAAAAAAAACTTGGTTCCCCACTAAATATGTGTGAGTCCTTAGGTAAGTCATTTAACCACTCCTTTTTTCACAAATTTGTTCTGTTAAATATATGAAAGCACTTTTTATCAACGATACATACATCTCAAGTAATATCATATATATACCAAGTGTCTTCCTAGAGAGGTATGTACAATTCGAATAACATTTTAAATGTTCCCAGTAGAATTTGATGAATTATTTTAAGGCAAAGGACTTCTCTATGAAGTGAATCTTTCAGTGATTATTTTCTTTCATAATTCAAATTTTACAGCCTTTTTTCCACTTTAAATGATATATCATAGAGGTATGGTTTTCTGAAGGAAATCCCAAGAACTATTTGCCCAGGTAGAAATTATAAATTTCATTGTTGCTTTGGTCAATAGCTCAGCACATTCAAATAATCACATCAAAACATATCAAGTTCTAGGACAGTAAAAATCAACATTTGAATTCAACATTAAGACTCTGTCTAGGTAGTACTAAATAAGTCAACTGCCAAAATGATCCAAGTACTATTAACTTAAAAACAAACAAAGAAAAAAAAAAAACCTTAATTTTTCTTTTGGCTCTATGGACCAAAGAATTTTCCTGTAGAAAGTTTAAAAGAAGGAACAGAAATGAGAGAAAGAAGACTGAAGATGACAACTGAGGCAGGAGGAAAAGGAGAGCTCTGACTGCTGTGTAAAACTGTACCCTTTTCACTATCTTCTTCCCCTGCTATAACTTCATAGCATTCAGCATTTCCCAATGTACTTAATCATCAATTTATTACGTGTCTTTTGCAGTAGTTCTCAAATTCTTCACAATCACTTGGAGGGCTTATTAAAAGGCAGATTGCTGGACTCCACTCCCAGAGTTCCAGATTCAGTAGGTTTGGGCTGGGGCCTGAGTATTTGCATTTCTAACAATTCCCAACAGGCTGATACTGCTGTATCCTGTGGTTCCAGGAAACCACACTTTGAAAAACACTGCTCTGCAGAGTGTAAGTTCCTTGAGAGCCGGTCCCTGGTCTTGATTGCCACTGTGTTCCCAGCACATGGGAGGGCTCCTGGCCTAAAATGGGTGAATCATGCTCAATGACACTGGTTGAACAAATGAATGATTTTGGAATTGGGTTTTAATATAATAGACATTTCCATGGGCATCAGATTCTAAATAGTTTATCCCCAAACAACAAAAAATAGTACAAATACACAATATCTCTTTTTTAAATGGGCTATGCATCAAATTGGAAATTTGGGCAATACCAATCATTATTAAACGCATTGATAATCAGGACAGTTACATGTTCAATACTACTAATACACAACCGAGTACTCAATTTATTTAAACTCGCTTACCTCTCAAAATGACTAGCTAAAATGTTTGCATTCCTAACATCTATGGTTTCCTGGACTTTTAAAAAAAAATTTCTCTATTACTCACATCACCCCTACTCTTTTTGCGAACATAAAGTCTTACCCCATAGTAGCTAGACTGTGTAGCAGTTCATAGTAGTTAGATGTGTACAAATTTGAACCTATGTCCACCTGTTTCCTTCCTGTCCATCCACCAGTTTCTAGATGCCTGCTTGTTAACCTGATTCTTATAAGTCCAAGAAAAGGAGAAAGATCCTAGAGAGACAGCCAAGAGTTGGGCCAGGAATATATTTGAGGCAGAAGGGGAAGGAATACAACAAATAAAAGAAACAACACTTGGAACAAAGTATGTTTTCATCTACAGGAGAAGTGGGGCCATTCTTTAGTGCAAGCCGTGGGTGGACATGAACAATGGTCCATCAGAGAGGTGGGGAAAAGGATGTGCCATGAGTCAAGGTCTCCCCTTTGGGTCTTCTCCCTCAATCTGGAATCATCTACCCCTTTTGTAGCGTGAGTCCCACATGGGCTGCCAAGTACAAAGCAGAGAGCTCCTCAGTGCACAAAACACATGCTAGTATTTCTCAGAACAACACTTGGCTCTGGTTCCTGCTTGCCTAACTCTGACCCTGTTCCTCGTTTTGCCACAGGGCTGACAGCTGATGGTGGGTGCTTTTGAGCACATGGAGCCAGGAAGCAGCAGAGGGATCAGCAAACCTTGGGCCAAATCCTAGAAATAATTTGGCAACTTCATCAGATATCTGTCGTCCTGTTATTTTATGTTTTCATGAGCATACGTTAAAACAAACCAACGATCTAAAAACACAATATAATAAAAACTTCCCATGCCATTGGCAGACATGGGAAAAGTAATTATAAATATTTCTTAAGCATCTGCATGTGTCTCTTGGCTGACTATTCATGGGGAGTTTTTGCTCCTATGTTGGCTGACAGCCAGCACACAACAGGGTGGAACTCAGTCACTTCCCAGCAACTGTGCATTCAGGAAAAAATAAAGCCCAATTCAAGTCAAATAATTAGCTAAATCTGCTGTTGATTTTAACTCCTGAATTTCTTTAGGAATCATGACGTCATTGCCCAGCCTAAATCGAACCCAGCCAGGGCTCCACATCACTTGCAGAAAAAGGTTTGCAAATGTATTTACCGTGGCACAGATGGTTCTTTATTACCTTGTGCCTGTACTCTGTCCCTTCAGTTGCCTCTCTTTGTATCCTGTGGTTCAGTGACACTGCAGTACTTGAATTTCTCCAAACACGCTGGTTGCTCATTACTGATACCAATGACTTATGGTAATGCATGGGCTTTGGCATTAACCGTACCTAGGTTCAATGCTTAACACCTCCACTGAATAATGATGTGACCTTGAGGAGATTTCTTAAACTCTGAATCTTAGCTGCACTGTCACTAAAATGAGGATTAAGGATCCCTACCTTGCAGGAGTATGGAGAAAACTGAAGTGAGATGATCCCTCCAAAGTTCTTAGCAAAGTATCTGGGGCACAGCAGGCCTTCCCTTCCTGCCCATCCCCATGGCAGCTCCTACTCAGCTCTCAAAACCTGCCTCAAAAGTCATTTCCCTGACTCAGCCTTCCTTGCCTGTGCCCCCTTCATTTTGCCACAGGACTGAGAGAATCACTCAACCAGACAAACATCACTTCCTCTTCCTTTGCTATTTGAAACTATGCACACAGGTCAATTATTGTACAGTTTCTTTCTTTTTTTTTTTTTTTTAAACAACACGGCACATTTATTTACATTCCCTCTTCATTAATTTGTAGTAGGCATGCTGTGTCTAAATGATCTTTATATTCTAAATACTTCATACTTGCCACAGAGTAGGTATTTCATAAGTATGGAACAAGGTAATGAATATGGAGACTAAAGGCAAAACTCATGCAATGTGCTCTACTAGCATGTAATAAAAGACAATTTTAAAAATCAATATCCTTCATTATTGCACATATCTAAAATTGAGACATTCCTAATTTAGCAAAGATTTATCAGGAACCAATTGCATACCAAGCATTGCAGACATAAAAGCAAATACGGCATTGCCTTGAGGAGGGGCACAGCTTAGAGGGTGGCCAGGGACGCTGCCGTATAACTCCAGGGGGCGCCATTCATAATTTGTCCACTCTTGGTGTTGCGTAAAAGGAGTCTCCAAACTCTCTCCATGACATCTACTTGCTTTAAAAGAGGGACTTTCAAAATAAAAGTAGAGGGAGAAATAATAACCATCTCTACAAGTATATCCAAAGGGTGGCTCCATAAGAAGCCACCTTTAGACATAAACTATAATGTCAAACAATCATATAGCTTTTTATTCTCATAACGATGTCAGTTACTGCTCCCAAAGTTATGAAAAAGTATATTTCTTCACTTTCTTCTATAGTGATGCGGATCAATACAACAGCCACTTGCCACATGTGGCAACTTACATTAAATTAACTGAAATTAAATAAAATTAAAAATTCAGTTCCTCAGTTACATGACCTACACTTCGTGTGTTCAACACCCACATATAACTGTGGCTACCAGATTAACCAACATGGACATAAAAAATTTCCTTCATTACAGAAAGTTCTATTGAACTGTGTTGCATCTAGAGAACTAAAATGAAAATCTCTTTTTTTATAAATATGATTATTCACCTCTGTTTACTTAAATCCATTACTAATTGAGTTATTGACTCTGTTACTTAAAAATAATTGGTCACCATTATCCTTTATATGGAAAAGAAAAAAAGATGGAAGGTAAAAAATTTCAGATCTGAAACATCTATTAATCTTGGTTTACAAACATGAAATTATTCCAGCCCAATATTAGGAAGGCTTTTCTTAATGATAGAGCAATTTACTTAATTTTAAAAAGCATCCCTCTATTCATAATCTCTATTGCTTTTGGTTTTTTTTGAAGTCAGTTATTGTCTTAGGCACAAGTAAAAGGCCTAAAGTTGGTTATACTTGGAGACTGTCTCCTAAATGGATCCTTTTTTTTTTCTTTTTTTCATTATTAAAAATCCTTGAAGCTCTAACTCTGAACCCTCTGGAGGTTGTCACTGTCATATCAAGGATTAGAAAGCTCTCAAAAAGTGCTCCCCCGCAATCTTTAAAAATAAACTGATCCTTAGTCTTTATTTATTCATACAAAGAGTTTCTATGCCTGTAATATATTTGAATATTGAAAAGATCTCTCTTTAGAAACCAGTCTCTGATGAATGAACAACCAGTCCTTTCTGAAGCACTGGGGAATTTTGTCTGCAGTTTACTCTTGTGGGGCAAATTTATTGGGTCTCCCAATTCTTAGGGAGATATAAACATTTTGATATTCAAATAATTGTGTATAGAAATTATCCCTACCAGAGTAACTGCTGCCAAGGAGGCAGAGATGGGTTTCTGCCTGTCTTCAGAAAAGAACATGGCTTAGTAAGTGTTTCTCAAAATGTGGTCTTAGACCACTCAGATTAGGAGTCTCACTGTCAGAAAGGTATTACCTTGGGCCACATCCAGGATTCCATATTTATTAAGTCATAATCTTAAGGTCGGGGCCTAAGAATCTGTATTTGACAAGTTAGCAAAGATTGGTATGTACATTTCAGTTTGATATCCATTGTCATAACGGCAGGGACAAGAGAAAAGGACCCCACACTACATATCCCTGACTTACTGAGCTTAAAGAGAGGAGAACTTGATATTTAAGATATTTGCAAAGTTTTACAATAGACCCGTGGATCACATTCCAGTAATTTATTTATAAATATATATATTTATAAACAAATGAATATGATTTTAAAGGATATCCAGTAGAATTAGTTCATAATAAATATTCAGTTTGCTGCAAGAAGGAGTTGTAGGAAACACAGCAGAAAGTCTGTAAAGAAACTTATTTATGTCATCATGATGCTATTATACAATGGAGAAAGACTTTCAGAATATGAGCTCCTGTAATTATACACTTGTATACCCAAGCAATCCAAACATACTCAGAGTAAAAGCTTCCTCTCTCCTCCCCACGGTTCAGAAGCACAGTAATCCCCGTTGTACAGCCCCTTCCTTCATAGCATCAATTGGCCAGCAACCAGGGCCACGTCTTCTTTGGTTAGTCGCGTTTTATTCATGGTACAGAGATCACTTTAGTTATTAAGCCAAACCTTGTTGAATGGATGGGTGGATACATTAACATTAACTAGAAAAACAAATTACACCTGTTGTTCTGAAAGAAATCAAACAGCTTTCAAAATTATTTGCCCATTTCCTAGAACTGCATTAGAAAATATGAACTAGAAGAAAGAACTCCATGTTGTTGATATAATCAAACTATTACACCTGGCCTTCCTGGCAACTTTGCCATTCACTAAATGCCCCTGAGACACTGAGCAAAATCACTTGCTCTCCTGGGGCACAGCAAGAGGCAAGACAAGATGATCTTCTGCTTTGACACTCTATAATTTGCACTGGGAGTAAAGAGTTCCTTATCTTAGCTATAGCTTTCAGCTTTGCAGAGTAAAATAAAGTATTTTAGCTAAATTCTTCTGAATAAAATTTATCTTGATGTAATTTACCTTGATGACTTATTAAAATTCCTACTGGTCTCTGTAATTAGTTAAGCTTAACTACATAAAGCAAAATATGACTTAACAACTTAGAAAATAAGAACATTTGACTTTTGTAAATATTTTCACTATTAAGGTAATCACAGTGAATATCTTAAAGAAACCTCATTAGGCATTATCTTGAGATTCCTGTATGATGAAGAACAGAATCAACATAAAGACATTTGATGCTATTATAGAATCAAACCATGTTTATAGTCATTCAATATATATATATTTTATGGTCATAGTATAAACTTATATAATTTTAGCAATATACTGTGGTAACATAGCATGTTAGAAATATTTGAGGGAGTTGAGTAAGACCAGAGAAAACAGGAGATTTGGGGAAATATTTAGTGTCTATCAAATAGTATCCACTGACCAATATAAAACAAAATCACAGTTTTCACGTGATATGTAGATTTCTTGAGAGCAATGGCTTTTAGGAAATTTAATCAAATTGGGATGTTCATGCATAGTTTATAAAAAGACAACTATATTTCTTCCAAAGTACATCATTTCTCAAATCATGTCAATTGGTTCAGTGATCAAAGATAATATCCTAGGATGATATGAAAATTAACCAAAATATTTGGTATAGACTAAAATATGTTATTGACTTATTTGATTATGCCTTGAAATTTGATATCCTCTTTGAAAAATTCAAGCACAAAAAATAAACATAAGAAAAACACTTGACAACCATATTCAGCAAAGTACTAAAAATAATAAGAGTTCAGCTAGAAATCACATAACTGAAACATTTTATAGATGAGAAGATGAAATAACTTGCTAGAAGACAATAGTTCTCAACCTTGGCTGCATATTGGAATCACCTGAGGAACATTAAAAATACTGATGCCTGGGTCTCAGCACATGAGATGTAGATTTAATTGTTTTAGGGTGCAGTCTGGACATTAGGATTTTTACTGCTCTCCAAGTGATTCTAATGTGCAGCCAACATTGGGAGTTGCAACTGCCAGAGACCTACAGATGGTTAGCGGCAGAGGCGGGACTCACAAATTAGTTTTCTAAGTCCCAGTTGTATGCTTTACTCGCTACCTCTTCTTTCCTTTCAATTAAAACAAACCAAAAAAGTAACAGTACTTTAAGCTGATAGTAGTATAATTCAGAAATATTTTAATCTCATTTAATGGCATTATTTAAAGTTCTATTGACTGATAAGTTGACTAAAATTAACCTAAATTGCTTACATCATTCAGTAAAATTTCAGTGCAATCTGTATCTGATATGTCAAAACTGCTTTCTGGGCTCCTAACAGAGTTTACTACAAGAAATACATCAACACAGTTTCCTAATATAAGAGACAGATAAGACGGTCATCAAAATTTGAGAATCTCGAAAATGCTAAGGCAATTTTTTAGTGTATATTTTCATATTTCATAATTTCTCATAATTCCATGAGAAATTAATACAATTGGGAAGAATACATCCAATAGTTTATAAATTAAGGAAAATAATATAATACAAAATCCATTTTGCAACCATTCAGAGCTGATACCTTTCTCCGGAGAAAGTGTCACTGATGAATTTTGTAGCTGTTACAAAATTGTAGGTGGCCATTACTAATGAAATAGTTTATTTTCTGCCATTCGAAGGCAAGTTCTTCTTAGAGATGTTGCAACATGGAGGGGTGGCCACCACTAAAAAATACTGTGGTTTCTCATGATTAAAATCATGTAACTATTTCAAAAGTTTTTCAAGTTTGCTCATTATGTTCCTTACAAGTGTTAGGAAATGAACAAAAGAAATAGAGTGTCTTTTCAATGCTGTGCTAGGGGATTTCTATTGATTCCTCTGGGGATTACATATAAGAATCTGTATCTCTGATTGTTTTTGACTAGGCTATTTTACGATTCCAGGGATGGACCTTAAGTTAGACAAAGCTAATAGCAATACAAAGGTTTTCTGTCCATAGCAATGCAAAAGATTCCTGTTCATGGCAATTCAAATTAATTTTTTTTTTTTTTTTTTTTTTTTTTTTTGAGACAGAGTCTCACTCTGTTGCCCAGGCTAGAGTGAGTGCCGTGGCATCAGCCTAGCTCACAGCAACCTCAAACTCCTGAGCTCAAGCGATCCTCCTGTCTCAGCCTCCCGAGTAGCTGGGACTACAGGCATGCACCACCATGCCCGGCTAATTTTTTCTAATATATATTTTTAGCTGTCCATATAATATCTTTCTATTTTTAGTAGAGATGGGGTCTCGCTCTTGCTCAGGCTGGTCTCGAACTCCTGAGCTCAAACGATCCGCCCACCTCGGCCTCCCAGAGTGCTAGGATTACAGGCGTGAGCCACCGCGCCCGGCCTCAAATTAATTTTGTCTGATTAAGAATATAAACTTCTGAGAGTCAAATTCTCATTTGACCTGGATTTGACATCTTCTTGGATCCTTTACTAATTAATGAGTTAAAGAAATCTTTGACTTATATCAATTTTATGTTTCTATGAACCACGATTTTACCTTCTTGAAAGTTATACTTTAACGGAGGAAAAACAATCTCTAGAATTCATAATTATGCTTTAATGGGACTAAATAACAAAAATTGTATCATGATTATCTGATATCTTCTTTTAGCTATCAGATTACTAGCAAAAAAAGAACTCAAGTATTATTTCAGGTTTTTCTATGTTTTAAGTGGATACAAATTATATCATAGATAGCCCCTAACTTACTAAGGTTCAACTTAACGATTTTTCTATCATACTTTATGATAGTGTGAAAACTATGTATTCAGAAGAAACAGTACTTCAAGTACTCATACAACCATTTTGTTTTTCACTTTCAGTACGGTATATAATAAATTACATGAGACAGTCAACACCTTACTATAAAATAGGCTTTGTGTTAGATGATTTTGCCCAACTGTAGGCAAATACAAGTGTTCTGAGCACATTCAAGGTAGGCTAGGCTAAGCTATGATGTTCGGTAGGTTGGGTGTACAAATGCATTTTCAACTTAGGATGGGTTTATCAGGTCGTAACCACATTGTAAAAGTTTAGGAGCATCTGTATAAGCACCAAACTCTTCAAACATTTTTATAAGTCACTGGTCTACAGTAAACGACCACATGACATGAAGGTCAAAAGAAGAAAATCTAGATCTCTTCCACAAAGGTGATATTACCCTCAATATTTCTCATTATTTTCTAAAGTTGAAAGACCTGTATCTTGAACTTCATCTTCACCTAAGAACTCTATTCCCACTCCCACTCCAGGAGTGGAGGAGTCCTCATCAGTCCCATGGTTTATGTCAATTATATTCCAACTGATTTGACTCCCTCCAAACTTCCCATCTCAAATTTGTGGTTCTCATTGATCACTGAGCCAGTTTATTGGATTAGAAACATAACTTTGACTTTGGCAGAGCTGGTTCTCCGTGACAGGATAAAGGATCCTGAACACAGAATGGAAGATGCCACGATCCGGCCTCCTTTCGCTCTGCAGCCTCATTTTCCATCACGTGAGTACCGGCAGCAAACTGTGCAGTTTCCTCGCATTTTCATTATTTCTTGCTTCTTACTCTTTCTGCCTTAAATATTTTCTTGCTCCCCACTTCTCTGACTACATTTTTAGAACATAATTCAAAGCATTATCACTTTCACTTCCTTAAACAGAGTTCTAGGCCCTTCCCCACTCAAACACCATGTACTTACTTTTATTATTGCGCTAAAAAAAAATCTACTGTAATTATCTGCTTAGATGTCTACCTCCTCACTGAGCTGTGAGCATCTTGAGGGCATGATAAAAAAAAAACTATTACAAATTTTACAGTTTGTTATGTATGTTTGGGTTCAGCTCAACTAAATAAATACTTAAGCACAGAGAATACATTGAAGCAATGCAAAAACTACAAGGTTTTATCTCTTTCAGATTCCTGCCTAGGATTTTTGCATCGAAAATGCAGGAAAAACATTATATAAATATTTATCACTTAACATGACAAATGTTCTCAGTGTAAAGACTTTTGTTGTCATTAAGTAACCCCCAGAAACAACTAGTAAATTGATACATGGAACAAGAAATGGTGTCCCAGAATCTCTCTCCCATTAACATTTACACCACCAGAGGGACACAGAGGAAGCATAAATGGGACACAAAGAATTTTTATAAATATTACTAAGATTATTTTTCTCAATCTCCATATTCTATGCTTTCTCTTTGCCAATTTTGCCCATCACATATTAAACTGTGATTTTGTTTTATATTGGTCAGTGGATACTACTTGATAGACACTAAATATTTCCCCAAATCCCCTGTTTTCTCTGGTCTTACTCAACTCCCTCAAATATTTCTAACATGCCATATTACCACAATATATTGCTAAAATTATATAAATTTATACTATGACTATAAAATATATATGCATTGAATGACTATAAACATGGTTTGATTCTATAATAGTGGGACCCAGATTTTTCAATAGTATAAGTGGTAAGATGTAAAACACAAAAGATTGAGAATCACTGCTCAAGGATATACATCACATTGGAAGAGAAATATATAGACAGAAGAGGAACAGGCCTTTGGCAATATCCTTTTGTAAAGCAGAAATGATTCTATGTACTTAATTCTGCAAAAAGAAAAAAAACACATTTATTTGAAAGAAGCTCAAAGGAAAGGACTGAATGAATATAATCTGGTGACTCCTACTGTGAATAATGTTGTATTATTAAATGGACCAATTTATACAATAAGAGGTCTTGCCAAAATAATGATAAATAATAAGCTTTATATTGAGTCTTTTTCTCCCAGTGAACAAGTTCCTTGGAGCCTGGCACTTCGAATCTGTCACCACTCTCGGGGTGACAAGACACTACCTAATATGATGGAGTTGCAATTTACTAAGCAGTTCTCTGGTGCCTCTGATAATGATAAATATAGGCCCTAACATGCTCAGAAATTCCTGGAAAGTCATTTTGTTTATAGCTTAAAATATGCTATATTCTGTCAGATATTCCATTATGTAATTAAAAATATGCTCATTGGGCCTTTCTGGGAGATGATATTTCCTAAATCCCAAGCACTGATGTTGGGTTCAACACTGATGTTGACTATTCCACCTGCTTCCTCCATTGAAAGATATGAAAGAAAGAGTAGATATCATCGCATCAGCTTTGGGGGCCTCTACAGAGAGGCATTGAATAGATCAAAATAGTACTAAATGGATTTGTCTTGGTCTCTTGGTATAAGAATGGTTTCATAATAATAACCAAACAGTACATGATCTGCAGTGTGGCTTCTTTTCTAAATAAACTTTCTATTTTAGAATAGTTTTTGATTTCCAGGAATGTTTTAAGATAGTATCGAGCCCCATATTCCACTCCCTCTCTACCAACCCTCCCAGTTTCCCGTTACTAACACGTTGTATTAGTACGTTTGTTATAACTAATAAACAAATATATTATTATCAAGTACAACCCAAATTTTATTCAGATACACTTAGTTTTTATCTATTGTATTTTTTTCTGTTCCAGGATCCTATCCAGGACACCAAAGTATGTTTAGTCTTTATGTTTCCTGAGGTTTCTCTTGGCTGTGACAGTTTTTTGTGACTTTGTTTTTGACGACTTTGACAATTTTAATGCTGGTCATGTATTTTTGCAGAATATCCCTCAACTGGGGTTTGTCTGATGTTTTTTCCTCCTGGTTAGACAGAATTATAGATTTGGGGGAAGAAGACCACACAGGTAAACTGGTATTCTTACCACATCATATTATGGGTATATACTATCAACACAACTTATTGTTGATGGTCACCTTGATCAACCGCTAAGGCGGTTGTTTGTAAGGTTTCTCCCCTGGAGAGTTATTCTTTCTTTTAGCCCCTTTCCATTGTGAATGCTGTAGAAGGAATCAGTCTGAGCGGCCCATGCTTAAGGAATGGGGAATTATGCTACGTATCCATAAGGGGAGTGAGAGATATCTACATAAATTATGTGGCATTCTTTTGCATGGGAGACTGTCTCCTCAGCCCATCTACTTATTTATTTAATCATTAGTATTAGTGTGGTCTCATGAATATTTATTTTATACTTTGAATCATAATCTAACACTACATTATTCATCTTGTTTCTCAGGTTGTTCCAGCTCTCACCATTGGGAACTCCTTCAGTTGGCTCCTATGTCCAACCAACACACCCCCATCACTGTGCGTGCATGTATGTGTGCATGCAAGTGCGCAATTCCTAAATTATGGGCACTAAAAAATACTCCAAGCTTTTCTTGTATATTCCCTGAACCAGCCCTAGAAGAAACCACTTTTACACAGAGCTTTGGTCCCCTGTATTTGAGAAGGTATTAGAAATCAAGATCTCAGTGCTGGGTGTGCTCATTGCTACTGGGCTATAGCAATGAACACTCCAGTACTCGGAGGAAGAAAATACGTGTGTGTGTATACTAACCCCTGTAGAAGGGGCCTTCCTTTCTACAAATATACCCTCACCATGACCATCACCATCTTCTATTTCTGTAGTGGAAAAGGTATTCGTCTTCAGCCCATGTTATTAATAATAGATCCACCTGGGCGTTAGACTCCCTCCTTCTGCCTCTTCCAAGATCTAGTCCCATCAGTCTTTTCCTGATCCACCTCGTGTCTTCAACCTCCCCATCTCTGCCCTGTATTTGTCCTTAGCAAACAGTCTAGTCTCTCCCATCTTTTTACAAATATAGATTTGTATCCCCCAAATCACTTTCCAGCTATTCCTCTCTTTTCCTATTTCTCTACATAGCCCAGAACTTTGAAAAAATAATCTAAATTAGATTTTCCCACATCTCAACTGCCATCCATTTCTCTACTTCACTATCTGGTTTCTATCGCTAATGAAATTTCTACTTAATTTGTTAATTCCAGTGGGTTCTTTTTGATAATTTATTTTAATTGATCTATAATAGCTTATAACAAGTCAACAGAAAAGGCATATACATTATTCAATTAAACTGGCTGACAAATTTGTATAGCAATTTAGGAAAAAAACACAATTTGCTTATTATATGCAAACTACCATTAGTTATTAACTGAATTCCAAAAGTATTCAACACCTACATCAAAATCAGTAAACCAAAAAATTCAGAAGAAAATACTAATAAAAATTAGCAATTATCTTAGTGGAGAAAGGCTATCTTAGAATTTTTAAAGAATAATGTCTGACTGCAAAATGATAAAAAATTTGCATTTCAAAAATATATTAAATAATTGTATGTTAAGTAAGACATTTTAAATACTTTATCATCACATAAAATAAGTAAATATTATTAATATTTAAAATGTCAGTGAGCAATTAATAGGACAAAATACAAATGGGTAAACAATATAAATATTCAGCTTCATGAGTAATAAAATAAGTGAGCTATTTTTTCACCTGTCAAATTGGTAAGTAATTCATATATATCTGTCAATTCTAGTAACTGTGAATTAAGACCAGCATAATTGTAATGGTTTCTAGAGAGTGGTAGGAATAGGTATGATTTTTATGTTTTGCTCACTTTTAGATTTTCTAAACTGTATTGAAGAAAAGACATTTAACAATTAGAAGGAAAACATTAAAAGTCATCTAGTAACAACAAAATGATCAGGAGATGCATAATCATAACTTCAGGGCTAAACATTATAAAATCATGGAGTAGGCTGAGATACCTACTGGGGTTATTATAATGTCAAAAAGGCCCTTTCAAAAATAGTTCTCCCGCCAACTTATTCATATCTACATTTTAATGGAAAAATGCTTTTATTTATTTAACAAAATTAAGCTATCAAGACAAATACTTCCAGGATAAATAGTTAACACTAAGACATACATGATAGATTGTTTCTAGAAAAGAGATTTTAATGAGGGAAACACAAACTAATGCAGGGGGTACCCAAAGGAGACAAATAAAGTGAACACTACTCTGTAAGAGGAAAAATGTTTGGTAAACTAGAAGTGCAGAACATTAAAGACAAGGCTTTGACTGATACCTAAAACTAGACTCTTTCAAAGGCCCTTGGCCAGAATAGTATGCTTTGGGTCCTGCTTAAAAGGCAGCAGCTGTGGACACAGATGTGGTCTCCCTCTGTGATCCAAGCCCAGGCTCTACAGGATAGAAGCAGATTAATATAGCTTTAATGGTGGTAGATTAGATATTTGGCCTGTTTGCTAGACATAATTGAATCTGCGTTTTTGAGAACAGCTCTCGATGACGCACAATGTCACAAATCCAACATAAGAAGGGTAGTTTAAGATCTGGTGACAAAATACATGTGTTAGTGAATAAAAAAATGCTGCCTGTATATGCAAAACACAGACATAGACAAATTATGATGGAATTTTATGTTTTCACTTGGAGATATAATTCCTAAGAGCAAAGCTAATGATCATATTTGTGATTTTTGAATACTTAAAAAATCAAGTACTGGGGAAAAAATTCAAAAACAAAGATTTATTTACTTATTTATTTATTTTGCATCAGGTACTTGGCTAATTATTTCAAGTATTCGGGCTGACAAAAAGAATAAGAAAATTGATAATCACAATGAGGTTTTTATGTGGTAGAAACAGAAACCAATCCCAGGTAGTCCCATCCCAAAGCTACTACCAAATTTCTAACTGTTTCATTTAGGTTGCTTCCAAGTTGTTTTGCAAATTGCAAATAGGCTACTCCAAAGGATATGTTGCCTACTTTCCTTTTAGATAACAGTATGGGATGAAATGTAAAGTAAAGAACTCTAGGAATGCATTTTTCTGATCTAATTGTTGTTTATCCAATTCATTCCACAAATATTTATTGAGTACCTATTATGTGCCAGACACCGTCCTGGATGCTTGGGAAATATAAGTGGACAAAACTGAACAAAGTGGCTACCAGTGTAGAGCTCAAATTCTAGTGAAGGAGACAGAAAATAATGGATATAAAAAATAAGTAAATTCTATCATATATTAGAAGATGATAAGTGCTTTAGAGGAAGAAAGAGTAATAAGGAGGATAGCGGGTAGGGTAGAGGGTAGAGGGTGAATCAGGATAAACCATAAAAGGAAGGTGCATTTGATCAAACACTTGAAGACATAGGCAGGGAGGAAATGAGCTGTGAGCATATCTGGAGGGGAAAGTGATCCAGGCTAAGAGAACAGCCAAGTGCAATAAGAGTGTGCCTGGTGTGTACAAAGAATAGTAAGGATAAGCGTAGCTGGAACAGAGTGAGGGAGGAGAAAAATAATAAGAGGTGAAGTAATGACAAAGATAAAGGAATGCAACTACACAGGCCCCATGGGCAGTTACATGGTCTCTGACAAGGGAAGTCATTGGAGAACTTCGAACAGAGGAGCAACAATAACTGACTTGGGTTTTTGAAGGATCACTCAGCTACCTTGTTGTCAACAGACAGTAAGGAAGCAAAGAAGGAAACAGAACTATTGAGAGATTTCTGTAGTAATCACAGCTAGGCATGATGCTAGCTTGTCTACAGTTTCATCAACAGAGATGGTGAGAAGTTGTCAGTTTCTGGATTATTTTGCAAGTAGAACTAATGGGATTTGTTGATAGATTGGATGTGACATATAAGGGGGACAGAGGAATCGAGGATGCCTTCAGGATTTTTGACGAGCAGCTGGAAGGCTGGGCTTGCCCCTCAGCGGCTATCAGGAAGACTGCTGAAGAAGCATATTTGGAAGCAAGGACTGGATTGGAAGTTGCATTTGGCACACGTGGAGTTTGAGATGTCTGTCGGAGATCTAAGTCAAGAGGTAATTATTACAGTTGGATATATGAGTCTGGAATTCAGGAGAGGGATCTGAGCTGGAGATACAATTTTAGGCATTGTCAGTGTGCCAATTAATAGAGCAAGGGATGTGAAGGGCTCACTGGTCACATGGCATATGCCACACATGACAACATGCACTTTCACAAACTTTATGCCATTTACTTTTTGTAACTTTCCTGTTTTTCCAGGCTAGAACTTTTTAGGGACTAGTAAATTAAATTGAGAAAATCTCAGCAATTCCCTGTGGCTAACCAACTTCCTTTATGGCAATGAATTTTAGAAGAGGCAGAACTTGGACTCATATGTAGGTTTTTCCATTAGCTATACACACTATAATCTCTCAAAGGCCCAGTGCAAACAGAAATGTAGCTTACAATCTAGCTGTGATAGAAGAAAAAAGAAATCCAAACAGTAGATGCAGAACTGTGCATAATTACCTCCAGTATCATATTAAATGCTCTTGATGTGAATTAAGTTTAGTAGCCCTTTAAAAGGAATAAAAATATAAAAGGTCTTTTAAAATTCTAATCAAAATGCTTAAAACATTTTATAGTTTTATTTCTTAAATAAGTAAATAGTCTTCTTGAGAAATCACCTGTTTCTCACAAGATGTCTTATTTTGATGTCAAATGAGCTAAATTGTGTGCACATATGTGGAACTTTAGGTAGGTAACTTATTTCTCTAAAACAGAACATAAAAATAATGGCTTATTCATTTGATGCTATGTTTTTGAAAAACAAATAGTATAATTCACTCTGTTCCCAAATACGTAGCTTAATTCTCTTGTACATTTTAAGTATATTATAGTTGCACAAGATCTAGATCTTAGATAATTAACCAGGTAAAAGTATAACATAACATTTCTGAAAATGTTTAGGAACAAAACTATAAATTTACTATAAAATTATAAACTTAACTATAAAACATGCTAAATTTGAGAAAATAATAGATCTATAAGATTTCTTATTATAAACTAATCTACGTTATGACAAAAAACCTTGCCAAATTTTCCTCTGATATGATTAATAAAAATGTCTCATTTATACATTAAATGCCCAGCACCATAACCTCTATTTTTTTCTGTTCATGTTAGACAGATGTAGAAAAAATTTCAAAGTTATACCAAATGTTACAATAGAATGGAATACTGGGTGTATAATGTACATTATTATAGAAACAACATATATATTAATAAAGACCTATTTTATGAATTTAAAATATAACTTTCAAGAAAACAATTTTCAATGTGCATTTTCAGGAGTTATGGTTTTATAGGAGGGGCTAACTCAAAGAATTAACATTGACTTAGCATCAGCATTTACACAACAAATTTGTTTAATCTGCTACACACATAGACATACCCCTTTATATTCCCTGTAGCTTCCTGATCTGTATCTAACATATATTATCTTGAACACTTTAATGCTTATTAAATATTTTTCAGATAAACCACCCTGCTCACTAGGCAGGTACCTACAAGGGACCTTAACAGACCCTGGAATGTGTGTTTTGGAGGGCACTAACCCATGGACCTGAAGCTTATCTTCCTGTTCAACCAGAACAGCTTCACATATATTTGTTTTATATATGACAGCTCCATGTACTATTTTCTTGCAAAAAGGTTTCTGCTGTTTACAAAATAACTTGGAAAACTACTGTCCTGGAGACTTCCTAGTTAAAAACACATTTAGGAATTATTTAAGCATCAGAGTTTCACATTTATTTAACAGAACCAAAGAAAGAAAAGTGAGACCGTCAACCAACCTTGGATTATTAACATTACTTTCCCATAAAGAAACATGGCTAAATAATTCTGTTCTGTATAATTTACTATTAAGTTTAACATTTGAGGCAGTACTAGGTATGATTTTACAAAATGCTGAGTTATTTTCGGTAATGTGCAAAGATTCACCATGGTTCACATTAAAGTAAGTAAAACACTTCAGGACAAAAGGGCCCTTTATTAAGGCCTAGAGAAATACCATAGAACATTTTTCATTGCAATCTTATTAGTTTTAGGTGTTGAGTAAGACAGGCTGAGTTATCATATGCAATCTACAGATGAGCAAATGAAATGCAGTGACAAAAATGATTCTCACAGGCTTGCAAAGTTAGCAGTAGAGAAGAAAGGAGCCTCCTAGGCCAAGTTCCACAAAATTGGCCATAGAACCACATAGAACCCTGTCATTGTGTAATGACCTAATGTCTTATGAATTTACTGTATTAGGATCTCAAGTGATAGGCCATAAATATAGGACTATAGAAAATAATTGCTGGCTATGCATTTGGAATGATGAAATCTAAACTTAAAGAATGGAGCTCTTCTTTTTAGCTAAGACCTCAGACGAGTTTAGCCAAAGTACTTGCATTTGCTAGACAAGAAACAACTTCCCTGCATAATTACAAGGAAAAGGCCTCTGGTACTTTCAGCTACTGGCAAACACTCAGTGTGCTAGGCAGAATAAATGGTCCCCAAAGATATCCGTATCTTAATCCCCAGAACTTGTGAATATGTTACCTTACATGGCAAAAGCAACTCTGCAGATGTGACTAAGGACACTGAGTTAGGGAGACTGTCCTGGGTCCACATTAATCACAAGCGTCCTTACAAGAGGAAAGCAGGAGGATCAGAGTTAGTAGCAGATGTGAAGATAGAGAGTTAGAGATCAGAGTGATATGATGTGAGAAGGCATCACCTCACATTTGCTAGCTTTCAAAGTGGAGGAAGGGGTCACAAGCCAAGAAAATCAGGCAGCCTCCAGAAGCTGGAAAAGGCAAGGAAACAGATCCCTTCTAGACACTGGAGAAAGGACTGCAACCCTGTCAATGCCCTGATTGTAGCCCACCGTGAGCCATGTCAGTCTGTATAGTCATACCAAACCAGAAAATAATAAATTTGTGTTGCTTAATGCCATTAACTTTATGGTAATTTATTACAGCAACAATAGAGAATAGAGTCATTTTATAAGAACATGGTTATACATGAAGAGATATTTTAAAATTTATTCAAGAAACATTCAGTGAAAGTCTAAAATATGCCACATGCTAGGATTTGGGATTGAAGAAGACTAAGATATGTTCTCTGAGGTCAGGAGTGAGTAGCTCTTCAATGTATATGACTTGGCTTATGTGTACATGTTACATGTGGGTACACAAATGTTCTTTTGCATGCAGAACGTCAATAGGGTGACAAGAAGAAAAGGAAAAGAAGAGATTTTAGAAATCACTTAAGCCAATTGTACAAATGAGGAAACTGTAGTCCAGTTTGGAATTCTTGAAGTTTGGTATCTACTTTCTCAGATCCAACTAGCACTTCTTTTGCTTAATTAATAAAGTGAAAGCATTAATAAATTAATTAATAAAGTTTTCCTTAGATTCTGAAATGAACAGTCCCTACATTTAGATTATCAGTCAGTCCCAGACTATTCTGAAGACAATCAGTTGTCATGGTATTTTCTTCTTATACAAAATTTTTAAGCTAAAGAACTGATTCCTGTTTTCTACTGGTAACAATAAATTACAGATTCTATCATTATACATTTGAAAACACTGCAATTTAAAGATGGTAGATTTTAGAATGACATATAAACTCTAATGAATATAAAAATGCTGTTTATTTTAAAATTAGAACCTAAAATGAGCAAAGCTACCACCCGTGGAAATGTATTGATACAGTAGTTATGACACAATAATATGCATCTGGAAAATTTGGTCTCAAGAATATTTTTACATATAACTCTAGTCCCCCAAAAAATATTAAAGTTAAATGACACTATGAGAATGATCAATATGTATCAATGTAATTTATAGACCATTACCCACATCTTCTCCTGAATGGTTCCTGACTGATGGAAATTTTTCTATTTTGGATAGGAAATTGATAAGGAGAAAATAAAAGAATTTTCTCTTGAATTTTTTTCTTTTTACAGCTTCAACCTCTGTGGTTGAACTTATATCCTGCTTATTCCTAAAATCTATTAGGGATAAAAGAATAGTCTTTCTGTGGAATACTCGTTAAAGCCCCAGGAGTTAGAAACACTAGATTGATGAATATTTAATATTAATTGGTATTGTAAACTAGTATTGGAACAAAACATCCTATTAATATTATTTAGTATTCTAAACTAGCATATCAACCTAGTAAACTTCATATATCATTTGTGGTAAACTAAGGATCTCTAAATATATTAAGTTCAGGAAAAAATACTATAGTGACATTATAGGAAATAACAGACTAAATGCCTATATAATTTATATGGTAATGACTAAATGGTGATGGTGATGATGACAATGAAAGCCATAACAGTTTGCTTTGGGTCTGGCTGTGTGATACATTATCTCATTTGGCCTTCACAAGAATGCAGTGAAACACACAGCATCTCCATTCACAGTTGAGGAAAATGACTTATAAAGATGAAGTATCTTTCACAAAGTCACATAGCTAGTAAGTGATAGAGCTAAGATTCAAACTCTGGCCAAAGCCAGGTCTATCTAGTTCCCAAACAGTTCTTAACCCATTAGTTTCCTTCAATAGGTATAGTTTCCCTTATATAAATTAAAAAGACTAGATTAGATAATAGTAAAAAATTCCTGTTAGATCTATAGTTCATTCATTTTTTCAGGCATGTACTCCATAAACACATGCTGAATGCTTGATAATTGTCAGCCCCGCTGCAGGTGGTAGGGTTACTTCAGCAAGGCAGAAAAGGTGCCTGACTCGATCTCATTCTAGAGAAGAAGACAGAAAACAAACACTTTTGGGGTGAACTACCACAGGGAAAGTGTTTCTAGTAAGGGACATTTGAATTGTGACCTGAATAAAATGAGAGATTTAGCCATAGGCATATCCTGGGGGAAGAGTTTTCTAGGTAGGGGGACTGATTCCAATGGCTCCTTCCAAGTCTAACCATGCTGGGCATCCTTTTGACTAAATGTTTCTTCTGTCTGATTGCCATCCCTTAAGTGATAAATTTTTAAGATGACAAAAAAAAGGTGGAAGTGATTAGTAGCATTCATCTGATCCTTACTGTTCCCTAGGCCCTCTAATCTATAGACTGAAAATCTACCGTTCGGGAAAAGAGCAAGTCATGTGATTCAGCAGGAAGTACCAAACTTGTAATAGTAATTTCTACAAAATATATCTGCGGTATTAACCTCATTTATATCCTCACAAGATATAATAAGTGAAGATAATCTTTTAGATTAATATTACTCTGTGAAATATCCTTTATAAATGATAGTGTTTCAAAGTTCATTCCATACAAAGTGGAAAGTTTAACAAATACAGAATTTATAAAAATCAGAATTGAGTCTCTATATATTTAATATGATGTCAGGATGAACTGCATAAAGCTAGCTGAATTATTTAGCCTAAGACTGGAATAATGACAGCTTAATTTTATTGCCATAGGATCAAATCAACTTGAATTTCGTAAAATAATCTATAATGATCACTTAGAAATTTAAGATCACTACAAAATAACTTGGTTTTTATAAGTGCTCATTAAATGAATAGAAAGCAACTCTTGGTAGGATTTTCTAGGCAAATAAGAAAAATAAAATTTAACAACATCATTCTATGAATAATTTCAAATCACTTATATAGAACTAAATAGAAAGTGTTACTCCATTTAAATAACCAAAAAGTTGACACAAACAGGTTGTGAGAATAATTTCATTTCTATTTAGAGTAATAATATTGTACATAACTAGTCATGCTAAATCATTTATGCTTTCATTAGTCTAATTTTACAGATACTATATTTACTTAGCACTTTCCAGGTAATAAACAAACCCTGATTTTATATTGAGGTTGCACAGACTATAGTTTTGTAGAGACTTATCTCTACATAGATAAAGAAAATGTTACTCTGACTCAATGAATATTTTCCCTTTTCTGATTTAATTATTCTAGCTTACCGTTTCAGAAGGTTTATAAGCCAAAAAAGGAAAGTACTACAACTCCCTGCTCACAGAAGTGTGAGAACATAGTATTGAGGGAAAATTCCTATGCTTGAGCCATGATTCCATATTAATATTTTATTTTCTCATTTACAGGTAGCACCTATAAGTTCTTTACAGTGAAAGAATTCAAGCCTTTTACACTTTCATCAAATTACTTTTAGAAGTTAGGGAAATAAAGCCCTCTAGCAAAATACAATATAGATAGTTCTTAAAAAATATGAGTAACATATTTGAATAAACAACTTCTATATAGATTTCTGCTTAGCAAACTGGCTGAAGAATGGTCCAAATACCAAACATAGGAAAAAAAAATTCCGGAAGAAATACTTTTACACCATAACACACAGAAAAAAGATTTGAAGTCTAAATAAAAAATGATTAGGGACCAAGTTTAGATTTATGGTCTGTTTTTCAGAAATATAGGCAATTATTCTCTTCAGAGTATAAATATAAATCATTTTATTCTTTTAAACAATTTATAAAATGCTTCTATTTGAGTATCAAAATATACTGCCAGTTAAAAAATAACAGACAATATTCCAAATAAAGTGCACTAAAGTCTAATTTGAATATTTTGTGTATGATGCATTCCATTTTAACATATATCATGTATAATATGGTTTCTGGGTTCTATGTTTTCAAGAGGACCCATTATTTATAGGAAAATTCTTAAATACCTCTCTATATATTGACCTGGATCCCATTTTGATTTAAATATTCTCACCAAACAAAATGACTGAGACCTTTGAGTAGGAAAATCTGTGTCAATTTTACCAGCATGAAAAGAAACTGTGGAAACCTAAGCAAGAGGCACAGATTCTTGCTTCTATAGTAGTGATGGAAAGACTGTTTGGTACGGTAGTTAAGAGCTCAGGCTTGTGTCTTAAGGTACACTTTTTGCCACTTAGCAGGGAGAATGACCTCAGGCAAGTCACTTAATCTTGCTAAACTCAGTTCTTATCTGTAAAACTGGGTATATTAGTAGTGTGAAACAGAAGGGGTTCTGAAGATTAATAAATGCATAAAATGCTCCATATATATTTGACCATGCTGATCACACAGTATGTCCTGTATGCTGTTAATGATAGGAAAAAAACCAGTAATATGGGCCAAGAAAAAATATACAGGTCACATGCATTTGTCAAACTCATTGAACTGTCCACTTAAGATCTGCGTGTCTTACTGCATAAAAATTATACCTCAATAAAATAACCAAAGGCAAAATAATATAAAGGCAGGAAAATGAGGGTGGAGAGAGAGAAGAAATGTAGACTACTTAATTCTATTAAACTAAACAAGGTTAATAAGAATGACTTGTTTGAAAATGTATGTCTTTGCATTATTAAATTACATGAATACCAACAGTTGACTCAAATATATTTTATATATTCACAAAAAATCAATTTGTTAATCTCATTTTTTGTCATTATAAATTCTGAAACAGACATAAGACAACACCTCAGGAATATTTCACAGTCAAATTGTAATTAGAATCCTTGCAAAATCTCTCCACTCATTGCTTATCTCTAACCATTTTATAAGGGACCATGCAAATGACATATAACCAAGATGACTAAGGATTAATCACTTCAAACAAGCCCACGGTAGCTAATGAGAAGCAACTGCACATCAGGCACAATGTTAGTCAGTTTAAAAATTATTTCTTCTTATAATCTTCTCAACAATTCTACAGCAGTCTAGTCTTCAATCTACCGTACAAATGTGGAACTGTAGAACTGTTGGCCTAGGTGAGTCGTCCAAGGTCACAGAGCTAGTGGCGTCAGGAGGGATTGGGACCCATCTCAGACTCCATGGGCTGTGATTTTAATCATACTTTCTGCAAGGCCCAAAGTGCAAATACACCTGCATGTGCCAGTTTTCTACCTAAGAGTCTCACATACATATGATCTTTGGTCCTTCTCTTTCATGACTCAGTGTGAGGCTGCAATCAGTCACTTAGGACTTCTGTCTTCACTGCTGCTCCTTTTTGTGTCTGTATTAGAGAGAGAGGTGGGGAAAGGAAGAAGAAAGGAGAGAAGAAAAGAAAGGAAAGAAAGAAAAAAAGAAGAAACAAGAAAAGAAACACTGTTTCCCATTATTATATTTTATCTTAGAGACACAAAGTTCAATTTTATAGGTTCTACCTTGTAAGAGATAAAGGAAATTTAAGACAAAGCTTGAAGAAGTAAAAGCCTTTCATTTAAAAAAAGAAAACGTTATTCTGAAATAATTTGAGATATAGAGAAGAGTTACAGAGTACAGTCATTCCTTGGTATCCATGGGTCATTGGTTCCAAGACCCTGCAGATACCAAAATCCACGGATGCCCAAGTCCCTGATATTAAATGGCGTAGTATTTGCAGATAACCTATGCACACCCTCCCTTATACTTTAAATCATTTCTAGATTACTTACAATACCTAATATAATGTAAATGCTATGTAAATTGTTGTTACACTGTGTTGTTTAGGGGATAATGACAAGGAATAAAAGTCTGTACAGTTCAGAACAGAGGCAACCATTCATTCATTTTTTTCTCAAATATTTTTGAGCCAAGGTTGGTTGAATCCACAGATGCAGGACCTACAGAGTTCTAAATATCCTTCAGTCAGGGAAGCCTTATATTTTAATCTACAAAATCCACAGTGCCCACCAATCTATGAGACTTGGATTTTTACATTATTTAACATCAGGACAAATTTTCTTTTAACAGCATAGGTATAGTTATCAGTTCACATAACAGAGATTATAGTGGAAAATGCTTAATATGGATAAATGGTGAAAGAGCACAGGATACAGGTTATACGATGTTTTTGTCTAGTGTTCCTTTTAGCCTTCCATATAACTCTAGTAAATCTTTTCTGCTACAACACACATTTTTGCATAGCTAAGTAGCTCATACACAATTGCTAAATAGTGGGATAGCAAAGGACGTACTGACTTACATGAAGTTTCCCACCCCCTCAACTTGGTTAATGTTCCAAGTTACAGCAGAAAAACATCAAGTGTACTAGCACAACTGAATGGAACAGGGCACAGAGAAATACACAGAGTAACACATAATGCCCATTTACCCCCCACCCCACTCTTCCTTGTTCAGCTTGATCAATGACTTGCTCTTGGAGTTGCCCAATACCGGTTTTGCCTGATTTTGATACATTTGCCTTTGCCTCCATCTCTCAGAAGCCTCAACTCTTCTTTTCTTCTCTTTCCAACAATCTGCCTTCACCTTTTCTTTTTTTAAAGATTTTATATTTATTGTAGCATTCATTTATTTATTCATTTGGACTAGCATGTCTTCCTAATGCCATTAGTGTTTTGTTTAAAATTGTTATTATTTCTGTTAGTAATCTGCTTACAAAATTGCATAGCTTTTGGGTAGCCTGTCCCAACACTATTTTTCTCATGGCCCTGTTTCTTTTCTTTCTAGTTTTTTAAGAGCACAATTCACAGAGCTTACATTTTTCAACCACTCATATACCACATTATCACAGAGGTACCTTCTCATGGCTTTATCTTATTAACAATGAAGGAATAGAGACTCTTGAAACACAACCCTTTATCCAGTTAAAGAGATTATAAAGAATTCATTATATTGCAAATAATCAGTTTACACACAATTTATTATAACTTAAACATAAATTTGTATGTCACTTATAATAAATTATAAAATTATCATATACTTTTTTCAATCAAGACAAGTTATATTTCTGGGATTGACAGGTATAAAGTACTAAGTCAGTTGTACGAGAATCACAATAAGTTGTTTTTGGTTTAAATCTCATGAGGATGGTTCCCAATGACAGCATCTTCTTTAGGACACTACTACTTGCAGTTTCCATCCTAGTGACCCGGTATAGCTCTTGAGAAGAAGGATCTAACAATACAGCTTCCATTATAGAATAAGTACCCACCTCAATATGTAGCATAGATAACCATGATGACATGGAAACGTTCAGATAATATGGCCAGCAGAATTCAAGGACAATGCTTCCTGATGGAACTTCTCTTCCATTTCCTGGGCTCCTCCCCCTGCTGAGGGCATCACTAGTAACATGAATGAGTCTCTTCTGGAACCCTTCCAACCTCCTCTGTTACTTTCATATGTGCTTCCATTTGCATGTCTTATATTATAAAAGTTCAGCCATAGGGGTGAAGACTTTTTTTTTAAATATGAAGCCATCTCCATGAGAAACAGAAGCTAATGTTCAGAACCAATATCTTTTCTGTCCAATACAAAAAAAGCCAATCAAAATCTAAAAAAGTAAGTTTCTTTAACAGTAAACCAGGCACTTAATTTTGGATGAACTCCAACAACTGAATGTAGATATCTGATTGAGAAGAACCAAAATAAATTCTTGGTGTGGATCTAAAAGGACTTTGGCCCATGAGGTGGTAGAGAAATACTCTGGGGGACACCCGTGTTCCCGAGGACATTGAGAATAAGAGCTGTCATCTCAGATTAGGTTTGTTGGTGAGGGTGGTTCCGCTATAGTGACCTGGAAGGCCTTTTAAATAGGTTCTAACAAGCATAATTCTAACTGGCCAAACATGCCTTTATCTGCAGTAGGAGGGATTGCCCACCTATAACAAATGTCAAATGATAGTTTCCACCTTTTAGTATCAGCAGGTTTGTGAGTTTACTGCTTCAACACTCCATTTAGGTATCCCTCCATCAAACATCCCGAGTACTCGGTGTCAGGCACTCAGCTATCACTTCCCTCCCCACTGATACGGCGGCCACTGTGGGTCAGGGCAGCACAGGCTCTCTTGCGTGACTGACAGAATCAGTCCCCACTCCTCACCACTGGTTCCAGGCCACAGGAAAGGAGGCAGGACCCCGCCACAGTATCTTTGACCTCTACTTATTTCTACTGACATTAAGAGTACCAAAGAGAGGGAAATATGAGTCACATTCAAGACATTATTGTAGTCTGATGACTTAATGAGAATAAAAATTATATAATTTATTTTAACATGTACATTTCCTGTAACGCAGTATCAGAAATTCAACAGACTCATCTTTGTTTTAATTGATTAGTTAAATGTCCATTTGGCCTCTAATCAAAAAGAAATCCAATTAAAAACTCACCAGGCACTCTCCTACATTTCTGGTGAGAGTGTAAATTGGGACAATCTTCTTGAAAAGCAATTTGTCTTTTCAGCCAAATATATACAGGAAGCTTAAAAATATTCATGCTATTTGGCCTAGTAATTCCACTTCTAGGAATATTTTGTAAAGAGGTCTTATGCAACTTGAAATGTTGTATACAAAATTTTTATGTCATTATTATTTGTAATAGGGAAATTTAAAAAACAAGACACAAATGTCTAACAAGAGTGAGTTATGTCGTAGTCACAGAATTGGCATAGTACCATTAAAAATATTTTTGAACACTTAATACAGGAAAAAATGTGAAACAGACAAGCTTAAAAGGAATATTCAAAAATTAAATATAGTATGATAGTCTATGTAAAATGTATAAAATGGTGATGAAGATACATAATATCTTAGAATCTTATCTTAGAATTATAAGATTTTAATTATGCTTCTTCTTTGTATTTGTCTAACTTTCAAAACATTGAGTTTACGGTTACAAATTAGAGAAATCCAAAATCTGGTATACTGAAAGCATTTTAAGTATTTAGATGTCACGCTAAATGCCAGGGATAAAGGTTCAAGCCTGAACTCAGAGATACAGATTAACAGAGCATGTGTTATGGACCACAAGAACAGTCAAGGAAGCAGAAGAGAGAGGGAGAGGTGAGCAGAATTCTATGCAGACACTGAATGAACACATTTCAGACAGGCAGACCAAGGGCAAAAGGTGGTACATGAAAATTCTCTTTTCCACTGTCCATACAGAAGAATTCTTAAATCAAATGCTTTTAAACAGAAGGTATGTTAAAATAAATGAATAATGTTGTAGAATTGGTTTCTTATATTAATGACATCTGTTCTAAGTCACTTATTTGATGAAATGGAGTGGTATTATATTTAGGATATACTTTTTTGGCTTTTGTTTTTACAGAATTTTCTAAGACATTATTTTCTCCAGTTATCTTTTACTAGGTGGAAACTTTTTCTCAGTCTAAATTCTTTACAGGGCAAAATATTCTTAACTATTTCAATGCAGAATGACACATACTGCTTTGCACCCCAATTCTGCCCAAAAGTAGGAAAGAAGTAAATATATGCCACTTTTTTTCACACTTGGTCAACTTGAGTTTGATAAAATTTACTCCATAAATTTTATAGGAAAGGGAGGATTTACCTCATACTTCATCATGTAAGGAGAAAAAAGTTTTAGGCCAAAACAATATACACACACACACACACACACACACACACACATATACCTATCTCAAACATATTCACAAGATACTTTATTCTATTAAAAAAAAATTTATGCACACACAGCATGAGATTCAAGTCAAACACCCATAATTGTGCTTCTCTGACCTCACTGCAATGAAATCAACTAAAATTGACCCTTGAATAACTCAGGGGTTAGGGCCACAGGCCCCCCTCACAATTAAAAATCCTAGTATAACTTTTGACTTTCCCAAAACTTAACTCCTAATAGCCTACTGTTGACCAGAAGTTTTACTGATAACAAACAACACAGATTTTATATGTTATAGGTATTTTATACTGTATTCTTACAACAAGGTAAGCTAGAGAAAAGAAAATGTTATTAAGAAAATCCTAAGGAAGAGGTATATATAGTAACTATTCATTCAGTAGAAGTGCAACATCGTAAGGGTCTTCATCCTCAACGTCTTCATGTTGAGTAGGCTCAGGAAGAGGAGGGGTTCCTTTTGCTGTCTCAGGAGTGGCAGAAGCAGAAGAAAATCCATTTATAAGTGAAGTTCAAACTTGTGTTGTTCAAGAGTCAACTGTAGTTCAAACATTTGTCCCTGAATTTGATTACAAAACTATATGAAACCTAAATATAGGTCATATTGTGGTATCAAGAAAATATTTAAAAAGCTGTCCTTCAATAAACTTAAAGGTCATGGAAAAAATCTATAAACCTTTTCTTTCTCTATAAAATTGAGTGAGGACCTAGAAAAATAAAAGGCCTCAGTTACTTCTTGAACAGTTGTCCTAATGTCACTCATTTACATTCCTTCTCATCAGAGTGTGGCTTGAAGATGATTTAATCTAGATGACTCAAAGTACATAAAACTCACTCGCTTCTCTGGAATCCAAAATCAGGGGTTAAAAGAGCTAATGTTTTTTTTACAGCATTGTGCATTACAGTAAAATATCAAAAATAGTCTGAATCTCCATCTAAAAGGAAAAGTTTAAATGGAGTATGGTGTACCCATACAATGGAATACTCTGAAGCCACTAAAAAGTAGAGTTTGTGACTGTGAAAGTGTGAGTGTGAATGAGTAGAGAGAGAAGTGAGGTGCACCTGTGTTTGTGTTTGTGTGCATGTATACCTCTGTAGAGTCATCCCTGGGTATCTGAGGAGGATTTGTTCCAAGACCCCTATAGATAAAGGGCCTAGTATTTGCATATAACCTACGCACATCCTCCCATATACTTGAAATTGCCTCTAGGTTATTTAAAATACCTAATACAATGTAAATGCTATGTTCATAGTTATACTGCATTTTTTGTATTATGTTTATTGTATTGTTATTTTTTTTACTGTTATTCCCTAATATTTTCGATCTACAGTTGATTGAATCCATGGATGCAGAACCCACAGATACAGCGGGCTCACTATATATGCGTGTACATGTTCATATAGAAAGAGAGAAAAAGAGACGGAGGTGATCAAGATATATTGCTAAGTAAAAATCACAGCTAGCTGAATAGTGCATGTCAAATTAATTCACAAAGTATTAACATTACTATTAAAAATATTCACTGACCAATTTCTATACAGGTGGTACTCATGTACATACTTTGTACATATTGATTCACTTAACCCTCATAATAGCCCTGTATTATTGGTTCTATTGTTTTTCCCCCTTAAACCAATAAGGAAACTAAAGCACAGAGTAACTTGTAAATAATCTGCCTTAGGTCAAACAGCTATTAAGCGTTTTTGCTTGTAATTCTCCATTTGCGCCTTCTCATTCCTACTCCCTCTTCCTTTTATGCCCTAAAGAGGCTGATTTCTACACTTTCCAACACCTGCATTCCAGAGTCTATGGATCTCATCTGGATTAAGGCCATGGGAGTGACCATCAGAGGATCTGGAACAGAAGAAGAAAAGAGGCTGACCCTCTCCCTGCCGTCCTACCCCCACCGGCTCACTGCCTTGTGGTGGTGATGGAACAGTGGCTGCATTTCTCTACCCAGGCCCACAGCTCCTGTTCAGGAGTCCCCTCCCCACAGGTACTGCTCTCACTGGGCTTCCCTCTCCTCTGCCTTTAGGACTAGGTTTGACAATAGCTTTCCCCTCTCTCTAAGCCAGGTTGCCTTATTCCTTGTTGCTTCCCTTAATACTTCCATAACTAGTTCCTTCCTCAAACTCTTCAGTGACCCCTTTGATTGAGTCATCTATTTCCTGCCAGCAATGTGGCTGTTACAACAGCAGAAACAGGATTCAAACCCAGGCAGGCAGTCCAGCTCCAAAGCCTGAGTTCTATCTCTACTCCCCGTACAATACTGACTCCTCACTTTGCTGGTCTAAGTGTCTTTTTTAGTATTGAAAGACTATGCACTAAATTATTAATAGGAACTTTATCTAGGAAGTAGGATTACCAGAGGGAATTTACATATCTGTATTTATAGTTATACAATGTTTAAATTTTATTATATATTTTTCCAATAAAAACACAGTGAAGTATTATACATTAAACATTAATGAGATCACAATAATGGGATCTGATACCACTTACTACTACTAACTACTCCTTTAAAGAAATTTATTATACCTATAGAATAATCCACTTAGGATGGATAGCCCACTTCATAGTTAAAATATTATTTGACAATCTTGACTACAAGGTTTTCTTATAAAATATGAATAATCATTCTCTAACATAGAGGTCTAGACAATGTGTTGTCTACTGATACTCTTGGACTACAAAAAGAATTCTTGAATAGGAAAATATCTGAGAATTATTAAATTACTATTCTGTCTATTGTTGATAATGTGCCAATGAGATACTGAGTTCTAGCTCTTCAAATGGGATAAAAACCAACAAAAAGAATGTTTAATATATACTTTCAATATTTATACTTCAGATTTTAGCCACCACAGAATTGTATAGTCTTCCATGGGACATTACTGATATACAATAGAGTAAATTTGCTTCAAATTTCATCAAATTCTCCATAATCAAACTATATATGCTATATATAATTTTTTTAATTTCAGAATATTAGAGGGGTACAAACACTTTGGTTACATATATTATCTTTGCACTGCCTGAGTCAGAGCTTCAAGCGTGTCCATCCCCCAGATGGTGCACACCGCACCTGCCAGGTGTGAATTTACCCATCCCCTCCTCTAACCTCCCTCTTGCCTGACATCCAATGAATGTTACTTCCATATGTGCACATAAGTGTTGATCAGTTAGTACCAATTTGATGGTGAGTACATGTGGTGCTTGTTTTTCCATTCTTGTGATACTCCACTTAGAAGAATGGGCTCCAGCTCCATCCAGAATAACACAAGAGGTAGTTTGCCATTTTTTTTTATGGCTGAGTAGTACTCCGTAGTATACATATACCACATCTTATTAATCCACTCATTTATTGATGGGCACTTGAGTTGTTTCCACATCTTTGCAATTGTGAATTGTGCTGCTATAAACATTTGAGTGCTGATGTCTTTATTTTACAGGTACCTGGATTCTAAGTCACACTACAGCCTCATTATGCATGCATTGTTCTGCTTAGCCACAATGCAGAGAAACCTTGTGTTCTCCTTTTCCATGCAGCAAACACAACATTCTCATACAACTTCTCCAGTGCTCATAGTGAGTTTCCCACAGCATAATGACCTCTAGCAAGAAAATGGAATTCAATATTAATAATTTTGTCTCATAGCTAAACAGTTTGGAATGCATCCTTTCCAAAACTTCAAGGATAACTGTTGTAACTTTCTTGATAGGTAAAGGAAATTTCCATTTTCATTTTTAAATGGTAATCAATAGCTAATAACAGATATGTACGTCTGATGTCTATATAACCCAAGAAATGCTTTATATTAGCACTTAATATTAAACTAACCCAGTCCATTAAGGAAAGGAATCATAAGAGACCAGTCTTTCTCCTTCAATTCTTTCAATCTTTCACTCCCTCTCAATGTGAAATGTTAAATCTATCAATTACATATGTGGTATTTCCTAAAACCCAAATCTAGCTCACCAGGAAAAAAAAAAAAAAACACAAACCCAGAATTATTTCTGCACCTCTAGGTACAGAAAACCTCCAGATGTCACTCAGATCTAACTCTCTTACCACAGATTTACTAATGAATGACTGCCAGCAGTGACTATGCCCTGGCGCCAAATCCTTCTGCCTCTATGACGTCAAGACCTTCACAGCCCTATATTTCCTGGGCAAACATGTGGAAAAAAAATCCAGGTCATTCATTATTGGAGCATAAATGTTAACAATCAATGTCTCCCAGCCATAGCTGTTATCCTGACCTAAGACCCATCTGTCATCAACATCTAAATCAGTGAACATTATTTTCAGACCTGATTTTACTTGAATAAAGCTATTTAGTCTGTAGGTGAGGCAAGAACAGGAATTAACTATACATTTATAGTTAATGCTGCATCTTACGATTATGCATGATTATATACAAAACCGTTCAATTAAGCATTAATATACTTAGGCACAAATTATTTCCTTTCCTCTATAGAGACTGGTGGTGAGCTATGCAGTGACTTTTCATTCTTCCATATAAATACATGGAATACATGCAGGACAAAACAAATGTCTATTTTGTCTCATTTTCATGGCTACAGTAGTTTGCTAACACTCCAAACAACATTTTTAAAATCAAAATGATTATAAGTCTCCGGCATAAGGAAGGCCATCATTTTTTGTGCTCACCTCAAGGTTTGCTCCTATTTGCAGAAGCTGACTGCCAGGTTCGGGGGCTATGTGAGCTGTGACTTTACATCACAACCAGACTCAGTCTCCTCGATGCATTTTCTGCATCAATCTTCAGAAACAACAAAATGAATGCATCCCTTCTCTTACCCATGCACACAAATGAAAACAAAATATAAAAATCCTTAATGACATGACTAAAGGAAAGACGTGACTACAGGAAAATAACTGTGAGTAAAAATCTATACTTAGAAGTAAATGGAAAGTGAGTTCTTTTTTTAAAAATAGCCATATTCAGATTCAGAGTATGTTACTGAATTTGGAATATAGTATTTGGAAGAGAACCTCTTTGATGATCCCAAATAACTTGTCAATTCCAGAAGAATTATTAGTTTATAAACGAAGAATGAGTAGTTTCAAATATTTACTAAAATATAAAATATTATGTTGAACCTGGAAGCTTCTGGCAAAATAATGTGATTAAACTCTGGGAATGACATTTTGCATTTGGTGCTAAAGAAGCTAATTTTCTTAAAAGCCTGTTCACTTAAGAAGAGACATTTGTCTCATGGAAACTAAAGCAAACATTTTTTTTTTTAAAGTGAGCAAAGATCAGCCTAATTTAACATAGCTCTTATAATTAGTAAATAGAATCTTTAAAGGTAAGTGTTAAGAATTCGTATTTACCAACACTGAACAATACTCATGCATGCATTTTTTAAATGATGTGACTGGTATTATCAATTGAATCAAGCAAAATCTCTGATTCCAGGATCAGGGTTGGACTGATTGGAGGGGTGAGAGGAGCGGGTGGCAGAGTGCATGACTAAGGGAAAGGTTAGCTAGGAGGAAGGAAAGTGAAGGGGTGATATATTGCCCCTTCCAGAAGTAAAGAGCTCAAGGTAGGAGTGTTTTTGTTTTATTTGTTTGTTTTTAAGTGTTTATGCATTTCATAATGCTCTTGGGTAACTATGTAGGTAGTACCAATGTCAATGAAAAGGAATATACATTATGGTTTTATTTTCAACTATATTTTTTTAAGTGAAAAAATACAGAAACATAATTCCAATTGGTAAAAATAAATATCAACATAATCTGCCTGGAAAACCTGTGAAAGACTTCAATGGGCAAAAAGACAAAACAAAACAAATTAGTGGGTGCCCTGACCAGCTCAAGCATTCTGGTTATCTCTAGCTTTCATTGTCTTTGAGCCATTTTATAACTCTATAAGCAACAGAAACTGACAGAAATCTAATTTACTATCAGAAAACCGATAGTAATAGCAAGGAATGTTATATCCATTGGAATGCAATTGATTATTGCCCTGTGAAAACTGACCAGTTTTGCATCTTTTTGTAAATTCATTTCATCATTCCTTTTCTGACTTTAAACATGTGTAATACTTTGAATTCTCATTTGAATCAGTTATAAGGTCTTAGTGGTTCCCTCACTAATCAGTTAAATAAAATCTTGGGCATGCATTCATTTTACATTTGTATAAGAGTCATGATTTAATTTTTTTAAATTATCTTTTAGTGTTACCCATAGGCATATGCACACACACTCTAAACAGACATATACAGCAGTCAAATTTAAGAGTACAGTACGCTTGGATTGCAAGTACTTTGTCCCATATACTTCTCTACGTTTTCCAATTACTTCAATAATTAGGAAAAAAAGTTTATAAAAAGAAAAATCTGGAGTAATTTTTTGAGAGTCTCTACACTTGCAGCTAGCTCTCAAACACAATTTTAACATCTGTATTTAGGCAAACCACTCAAAAGCAGCCAGTTTGTAAAATACGATACATATCTGTCATATTTTCATTTTTAAAAACGTGAGAAATGCATACAATAGGAAGAACTGCCAATCCCAATGAATGTATTGCTCTATCAATATAAATGTCAAGGCCATATATTTTTAAAGGCCTATCAGAAATAGGCTAAAATAAGAATTTAGACACGTGTTTTTTAAAAAATAGAACTACTATCCCTTGGACTTTATTTGGAAAAACAGTGAAATACCAATAAAACCTCAAGCAGTAGTGTTCAAGTATTAGTGAGGTAAAATCCATAATCTGGTTGGTCAGGCCACAGACTTCTCAGTTGTACCAAAGAACTCATCTAAATTCTTTTTTTTTATATATATATTTATTTTTATTTCATCTTATTATGGGGGATACAGAATTTCAGGTTCTTGGATTTATAGTTTTATTTTGCTTTTTGTTAATTCAAAAAAAATAAATTTTTGCACTTCATTGCCTGTCATATCAAAAAAGAACACAAATGCATTAAAGCTAGTATAGCAATAATGCTTAAAAGTAAAATTAAGTAAATTTTCACATACATGAAGGGAAGTATCACTGATTATAAGGACACTAATTCCATGTAAATGTAGACAGGTAAATCCTTAGAATTTACTAGTTTTCATAAGATACCAATATTAGCACTCAGATGACAGAAAACAGGTAACTTTATTATGTGTCATTATGGAATCTCAGCCCATTTTCCTAGTAAATAAATCAATGTACCTGAATGAATTTTTTGGCTTGTCTTACTCCGAGCACTAAGAATAGAAACAAAAAGTACTCTGAAAACTTTTTTAAAAAGTAATCACAAAAGGGCAAAACAGAATTGCTGTGGGTTGAATTGTGTCCCCCTGAATAATACTGAAGTCCTAATCACCAGTGCCTGTGAATGTGTATTTGGAAACAGGGTCTTTGATGATGATCAAGTTGAGTCATCAGGCTAGGTTCTAATCTGATATGACTGTCTCTTTATAAAAGGAAGAAATTTAGACCCAGCCACAGAAGAATAAAGAGGGAAGGCACAGGAAGATTGCCATCTGCAAGCCGAGGAATGCCGGAGTCCACTAAAGTGAGGAGACTGGCACAGAACAGATCCTGCCCTCACAGCCTCCTGCTCACACCTTGACCTCCGACTTCCAGTTCCAGAACTGTGAAGCAACACGTTTCTGTTGTTTAAGCCACCAGTTTGTGGGATTTTATTGCCATAGCCAAAGGAAACTAATACAAGAATTGACATTTCATTGTCTAATTTCACGTTACTTATAATAGCAAAAAAATATGCTGAAACTTTGCTATTCTTTAAACACAGGAATAACAAATCACCAAGATATTTTCTTAAGTCATTTTTTCGTTCCTCAACTCACCCTCTGTTAACATATACACACTTACCAGAAAAATAGTAAAAATAAAGAAATCTTTGAAGAGGGTACAGTAATTTTTTAAATACAATTTACAAATGACTGTTGTAGTCATCCATATATCATTACTACTATTAATGATATTCCGTTAACACTAGTTGTTTCATACCTTCTGCCATAGTGTTAAATTTTAACAACAACTCAGTTTATGATATCTCAGATATCATAAAAATAAAATGGGATAATGGAATAAAGAACAAAAGGTTAAAAACAAAGTAGACAGTTTAAATAAGATTCAAGTCAAAAGTTTTCTGAAATGTCAATTAATAAACATTAATGGAGCTCATTATTAATACCAATGTTAAAGTTAGCAAAAATAAGCATATGAATTATACAGAAAAACCCCTTTCTTGCAGATATCAGAGGTAAGCCAAAAATCACATTTTCCTTTATGCAAAAAGATTGGAAACTGTAAAAAGGATTGACTGATTTTGAGGAATACTGACTATACCTAACTTAGTTATGATAAGTGGGTTATTATTTAATAAGTAACAATTAAAATATTAAAGAAAAGAAAAATCTTACATAAAAAAATAGACTATTTTGCTACTGAGTTATATACTATGCCACTACCATTAAGTATAATGTATTCCTAAGAGATAAAAAAAAAAAAAAAAAAATTCAAGGTAATTGCAGTAACTAGTTCATTGTTAATTTTAAGTCTAGGCAATAACTAGATAACTAGGAGGGACTAGTTTGGGGGAACATTTATTACAGAATTCTATCTGCATTACCTGCTGTATAAAACAATTAAGTACTTAAGTAACAGTTACAAAAAGACTCTAATACATATACAAGGAGATTTTTAAAGCTACTCCCAACAAAGATGGCATAACTTCAAAAAATTTCATTGCTAAGCTATGAGTCAAGTGTGTATGGGAGTGAAGAAACCAGTAGGCTGGGAGGTCCCACTCAACATGCTCACACACTGGGAGCCATCTAGGCAAGTCTTGCATGAGGAAAGGTTAAGAGTGTAAAGATTTTTATAAACTCACATTTTAAATGTCTATACAGCTATACTCACAGTTTTATTTGGAGGATGAAAGGCTATGAGGTAAAAGAATATTGTTATTGGGATAAATATTACATACTCTAAAATTAATATTTACCTTTCCCTCCAAAACTTTCTGAGTTTAAAAAAGACTGAATTTTAAGGTATGCAGCAGGACAATTTCTCCATAGCAATGAAGCCTGAATGTGGATGTTTACATGATATAGCAGAAACAGAGTACTATAATGAGACGGGGAGAGGACATCATGTGTTTTACATTTTAATTTAATGAAGCACCAGATACAAGTATCTCTGTGTATTTAAAAGTCAAAGTTCTAATTCAAGCAACAAATACACGAAGCTGTGCTATTCTCAAAGTAGATTACATTTAAAATTAATAGATGTGATATTTTTTCTGTTTCAAGTCATTTACAGAATTTGTTCTAGCTTATGGTGTTTTCTAAGTTTTGAGATGAAGACACTGACGTGTAGGCATCCAACATCTTTGTTGATGTGATCTGAAAAAGGATGTCTAGGAGACGCAGTACTATAAAGAGAGGAAATAGCATTTTTATGTTTTAAAAAATCAAGCAGAAACTTTCATTTGCCTAATTCCTGCTTTATATCATACTTTGCACTTTCTAGGAACAACACCAAAAAACCCTTTCCCTTCCACAGAAACATGAAACATTGCTTTTGAAAGACTGGAAGCAACTGACTAAAAATTAAGCAATTGCTACAAATCAAATCTGTAGTACAGCTGCAGCCATTTAAAAAGAGCAGCTGTTGAAGAAATAAAAGTACACTCTCGGCATCAAACTACAAAACATTAAAAAAACATAGTGACATTTGATTAAATGGATATTTATTAGAGACAGTTCCATATGACTTTTACACAGATTCTCTTCCATAAACACCAGCTTCTCTTTTTACGTTAGAAGTTGAGAAGTGCTTATCTCTACAACAGTCAGACACACTTTGCTCCAATTTTGTCCTTTGAGAAACAATTTTTATTTCATTTGAATGTGTATTATATCTAGACCAACCTGATTATGTATAACTGGACTTTAATGTTTTGCATCATTTTACTTTGTGTGCCAGAATCTGTTTCTCTTTATCTAAAACTCAGTTTTCTATTCCTCAACTAATGCATTATTTTTTCTTTCCCCTATGCTCCCAAGCAAAGCATTCAAGTAACGTCCATTCAAGGAAAAAGAAAAAAAAAAAAACAAAACACTAACAGGAATAGAGAGGATCTCTCTAGGCCACAGCTTTTTCTGGTCAGTTATTTTGGAACAAAACTATTTGTATTTCTCTATGGCTTAGGAATTCCTTTAGTGTGCAGAAAAAAAAGAATGCATGTGTGAATAATAAATGAATAATTTTAGTCACTAAAATATTTTTCATTTTCCAGTTAAATGATCAATTATGCAATCAAAGAATCAAAGCAACAAGGAGAAATAATCTAGTGATTTCCATACTTGTCAGAGAAAAATCATTTGGAGAGCTTGTTAAATATATCACTGGGCCACTTCCTTGGAAGTGTTCAAACCAGGAATCTGGGCAGAGTTTGGGGGATTTGGGAAAAGATGCTCTGAGCAATAAATATTTATTTTATTATTTTTAATAATATACAAATATCAAAATGCTTTTTTTACTTTTTTGTAGCTGCTTCATTGTGTTACTTTATATGTAACTAGCAAAGAGTAGGTCCCATGGTACCCCAGATTTGGTTAGGATTAGATTTAAAACAGTGAAAGTCTTCCTATCTGGGGGACCAGGACTAGTAGTTGATTAAAAAAATAAAATCAGTTAATATAGTTGAAAGAGTCACTTAAAGCAGAGAATCATTTAAACAAATGAAATGAGCACATAATAAACATTCCATTTTAATTTGAAACTTTCATCATTCATACATTCATTCACCAATCTTTCTGTGAGGGACTAAACACCGCCCCGCCCCCCAGGTTTAGGTCTCCTACTTGGTATTTATTCTGTGTCATCTTTAAAAGGAAGATAATGTAAACATTTGTAATGCAGCAGAGTTCTTTGATTTTTATACTTTTCCCAATATTTCACAATTGTATCACCTATGCCTAAATTAACATATATGCCAAACCCACTTTGCCTTCACCAACTCTTTCAAAGACAGCATTCAGCGAAGTTTTCATATAAACAGCAAGCGTATCTTTCAGGTTATAGTTCCGTAGTTTATATAACTTTTAATTAAATTATGTAATTACAATAGCAAGGACAAGTGAAGTAAACTGGCTTGGGGAACAAACACATTTGATGAGTATCAGTTAGTATTTTTAACGAAGACTCGAGAGTCCAGGTTAGTCAGGTTAGCTAGTCAATTAAGGTCAGGTCAGCAAAGACAATTTCTCCTGTGGTTTCGCTTCAAAAGCTGAATGGTGTTCTGCCTTCACTATCAATGCTAGTTTTGTTTGGTTAGTTTGGGAGCTTCTCCCACTAGAACTCATCTTTGTGAGAAGATGGTAGAAAAAGTTATTCATAAGTATTTCTCTCTTCGCTGCCCTCCTATGGTTTTTAAGCTGAATGGAATAGCTTTGGGGCAAATCATTATTAAAAAAAAAAAGTTATGTAATACAAAGCAAACATCAGAGGAGGGAAACTTCTTTCCATGAGATGAAAATGGTCAATAGACCAAGTTAAGCAAAATTATTCCTAATAGATTTGCAGTTAATCAAGGCATTTCTTTAATAATCAGATCCTCTGTGTTAGTTTTGCAAGTGCTATATTTTATTTGTTTGAGAAATAACATTTTAGAAGCATTTTTATTATGTTAAATTATATAGTGCTTAGTATACACAGCAGCTCATCCACAGTCAGAATTTTTTAATTCTGAATGCTCTATCATGTAAATGGTAAAGTTAAGGAAATAATTTTAAAAGCCTTGAATGCAGAGGGCCTATGCTATAAAGCTAAAAAATATAAGCATGATGGTGTCCTATTGTTCTACCTTGTAGTTTTATCCTGTGATGTTTCTACAATGAACCGTCATTTTATAGCAGTGACACACTAATCGCCAAATCTCTCCTATTGGTGGGCCACTGACACATCTTAAAGATGTGTCAAAGACTCAAACATTTTCTTTTCAAAAATCATGGCGGATTTGATCTCATGGCAATTAAATGAGGCCAGAAATCAACAGCCAGAGCTGCATGGGCAGTTGAGCTCATCTTCATTACTGTCCCTATAACCAAAAAAAAAAAAAATTTCCTGAGATCCTTGCTTTTGTCAACAGTGATGAAAAGAACTCAGAAAATGATTGATTAGTGGAAAGCAATATGGAGATACCTTAAACAGATATAAGTAGACCTACCATTTGATCCAGCAATCCTATTATTAGGCATCTACCCAACAGAACAAAAGACATTCTACAAAAAAGACATCTGCACCCGAATGTTTATAGCAGCACAATTCACAATTGCAGAGATGTGGAAACAACCCAAGTGCCCATCAATACATGAGTGGATTAATAAAATGTGGTATACGTATACCATGGAGTATTACTCAGCTATAAGAAATAATGGGGATATAGAATCTCTTATGTTCTCCTGGATAGAGTTGGAACCCATTCTACTAAGTGAAGTATCCCAAGAATGGAAAAATAAGCACGACATGTACTCACCATCAAATTGGTTTCACTGATCATCACCTCAGAGCACATTCAGGAATAACATTAATCGGGTGTCAGGCAGATGTGGGGGGGGAGGGGATGGGTGTTTACATGCATAATGAGTGCGATATGCACTGTGTAGGGGATGGAAACGTTTGAAATTCTGACTCGGGGGCGGGGGGCGGGGGGCAAGGGCAAATACATAACCTAAACTTTTGTACCCCCACAATATGCTGAAATAATAATAAAAAAAAAAGAAAGAAAAATAAATAAATAAATAAACCCTTAACAAACTAAGCTTTTGATCATTCAGGGACTTTAGGTTTAGATCATCAAACTTCTCAATTTTATCCTTTTGTATACCGCCCAATTACTCTGCAGCACGAGATCAACTTAGTTTGTTATACAATGTTCACCTGTTAACATTTCAAGTTAGAAACATTCATAAAAGATTTCGAGTAATGGCGAGAATCTTCTAAGCAACTACTACTGTCTCTGGTCCAAGTGTCCTCGGTGTAAAATGAATGACTTTCCAACCACAGTTTTTACCACGCTGGCCCCAGGAAAACATTTTATGAGTGCATTCATGTTTGATCATAAACTCAAAAGAGCAAGATTTAGATAATAGGATAAGCAACTGGAATATTTTTCTGCTGCAAGACTCATTTTCCTAGACTTCCTTTTACCTACCAACCAGGAAAAGTTCTGCAATTCAGGACCTCAACAAGAGACATGAGATGTGCTCAAGGTATAGCACTGGAGAACATGCTAAGAGAAATTAAGACATAAAGGTAATGCATGAACTTCGGCACTGAACAAGGAGAAGGAGTAATTAAAAAGTCCCCTGGACTCACCAGTACAATCACATCATACCCATAGAAAGAGAGCAGTCCAACAGCACCCATTGTGAGGAATCTTTAGCTCTGATGGTACCTTCTAGATTATACTTTATTTGATAAAGCTCATATAAAGGAAAATGATTGATTCAGTGTTTTTCAATTTCCATTCACTGTGTTGTTTACCTTCTAAGGGAATAACTAAAAACTTTTTCAGAAGGAAGAATATTTAGAAGCAACAGATAGGATTGCTCAACAGTTACTCTTGAGAAATATTACAACACTATCTGAAAAATCAAAAGTCAATCCCAGCTAACTGCTATTTTTCTAAGTGTAGATAAGAAGCCTGGCCATGAGAAATTGAGGGTTTTAATAAATGTTGAAAATGTCACAAAATATACATTTTCAAATTAGTGTTAATTATTTTCAGCTCTTTCATCAAGAGGGTGAGGAAAATGCATGAGAAAATTCAGAGGGATGGTAAACTTTTCAACTATCAAAAAATCTGAGCAAAAATGCATGTGCCAAAATTTTGACCTGAAAACAATTTAAGATTTATAGTAAAAGAGGGACTTTTTAACATTAGAATTAATAATATTGAAATACAACCCCCAAAATACTGGCATTATCCTGGTTTTAATAAGGATTTAGTAATATTAAAACTTGGTCTGATTATACAGAAGGAAAATGTCATTTAAATTGTATTTCAAAATAGGTAGTTCCTCTGGATGAAAATTGTTAATTCCTGGAAATTTTAACATTTACAATAAATATTTACATCATTAAATTTTCAGGCAGGTTTTAATTTTGCTTAATACATCCAATGTTTATCGAGTTCTTATTGAATGTCAAGCACTGTGCTAGGTGGGTACCGAAAATGCTAAAAACAAAAAGAGTTAAGTTGTCAGGGGATCATTGAAGGCAGTGTGTATAGTGGATAGAGTTATGGGTTCTGGATTCAGTACTTATTAAATATGTAACCTAACTTATGTTGTTTCCAGAAGCTTGATTTAATGAGATTGTATAAAGTGCAACTGGCTGCTTCGGGTATTTATGTCTGATTACAACTACAACTGTCGCAACTATACAATATATTGGCATATTTATTTTCCCAGTATCCTCTTTTGAATCATTGCTCCTTCCAATTTAGCATGCTGCCTGCAAACATGGCCCCCCTATTTATTCTACATGGGCCAAGCTGTCAGTAGAAATCAACCATCCTTATCCCTAAGAGCACTTTATAAAAATTTAGATGAAGAACAATTCCTCAAGCTAATTGTCCCTCCCACACAATCATGTTGTGACTACTGCCACTGTTGACAGACTGTTTTGAAAGAACATAAATCATCTGTAGAACCTTAAAGTTTACAGATTTTATTTATTTGTTTTAATTAATTCCTTGAGAAACGAGGACTTCTGAGATTTCAAGAAGCCAGACTTGTGGCTTCTGGAAGAAGATTCGATCTGGTGAGAATGGCTTACTCTGGGGACCAGGAGAAAGGCAAGCTACGGAAGCAGAGAAATCAAGCTCCATGTTTGGTTGTTATAAGGGAAGGTGGGGATGGGTAGGGGGCAGCAAAGATGTTTTTCAAAAAGTATTCAGTTGTTGCTTAAGGGTCTCATTCCCAAGGCTAACATACTCAATCAAAGAGGAAAAAAAAAGGTCTTTCTAGGTTTCTTCCTCTTATACACAATGGTGTTCCTTTAAATAAAGAATGTTTGTTTTTTTTTTAACCTTCAAATATAAAAATCCTTCATTCCCTTTAAAACTCTTTAGCATATTAAGTAACTGTGGAAGAATACATGGATTCTGCAGGGATTGTGAATCACGACATGTGCACCAGCTATAAGGTAGGGAGGCTTCAGAACAAAGGAACGTGCATTCCCTATATGCATAACAATACACGTTTGTTTATTCTTGGTAATATTTAAAAATTGGTCTTTGGTTTACACAACAGCATATAGCATCTGTTCACACAGGATTGGGTTGACATTACCTTATTAGACATCTTAATTCATCACATATTCATGCAATATTAGCTCAACAATCATAATTATACATTAATGTGTTAGAACTAGCTTCCCCTCACCGCCCCCAAAAGGCCTCAAGCTGTTTTAGAAGCTTGTTTGCTAGAATTCAATGAAACAAAGCTTACATATGAAATAAATTCCCTCAGTAGAAATTACATCGTTCCTCTTAAACCTTAGAGTCAAGTACGGAAAATGCTGGCAAAAAATCTAATGATCTAAAGGCCGGGCGCGGTGGCTCACGCCTGTAATCCTAGCACTCTGGGAGGCCGAGGTGGGCGGATCGTTTGAGCTCAGGAGTTCGAGACCAGCCTGAGCAAGAGCGAGACCCCATCTCTACTAAAAATAGAAAGAAATTATATGGACAGCTAAAAAATATATATATATATAGAAAAAATTAGCCGGGCATGGTGGCACATGCCTGTAGTCCCAGCTACTCGGGAGGCTGAGACAGTAGGATCGCTTGAGCTCAGGAGTTTGAGGTTGCTGTGAGCTAGGCTGACGCCACGGCACTCACTCTAGCCTGGGCAACAGAGTGAGACTCTGTCTCAAAAAAAAAAAAAAAAAAAAAAAAAAAAAAAAAAAATCTAATGATCTAAAAAGAAAAAGACATTACTTTTTCAGTATAATAGGCAGTGTTTCCCTTAGGAATATCTATGACTACCACATGGACATAAACTTAATATTCATAATAATTTAATTCAATCCTAAATTCAAATATTGAACAGTTTTTAAATTTTTTTTTAATTTCAGCATATTATGGGGGTACCAATGTTTAGGTTACATATATTGCCTTTGCCCCACCCGAGTCAGAGCTTCAAGCGTGTCCATCCCCCAGACGGTGCGCACCGCACCCATTAGGTATGTATATACCCATACTGAACAGTTTTTAAAAACAAATGTAACTAATGTCTTTACTGTCTCATAATCATATCAAGAAGGCAAAATTAAGATATTAGACATCAGTGTAATTGTGAACAATAAATTCTATATCAGAAATAATCTCTTTAAGAGATGACTGTCAGGCTGCTACATTAATAGTAGAGATTAACTTTTTTTTTTTTTTTTTTTTTTTTTTTTTTTTTTTTTTTGAGACAGAGTCTCTGTTGCCCAGGCTGGAGTGAGTGCCGTGGCATCAGCCTAGCTCACAGCAACCTCAAACTCCTGAGCTCAAGGGATCCTCCTGTCTCAGCCTCCCGAGTAGCTGGGACTACAGGCATGCACCACCATGCCCGGCTAATTTTTTCTATATATATTTTTAGCTGTCCATATAATTTCTTTCTATTTTTAGTAGAGATGGGGTCTCGCTCTTGCTCAGGCTGGTCTCGAACTCCTGAGCTCAAACGATCCGCCCACCTCGGCCTCCCAGAATGCTAGGATTACAGGCGTGAGCCACCGCGCCAGGCCTGAGATTAACTTTTATTTAACATAAAACACTTTGGTTCCAGCTCATAGACAAAAAAAAAAAAGGAATACAAATTAATTAAGAATGGTACTTTTCTATCCATACTACAAAATGAAAGAGAAGCTGATATTAAAATCGTTCTGAGTGTCATAGCCACAACTGGAAGAAAATGTAGCTCATCACTGGGTAATTTTGAAAGCATGATATGTATTTAAAATTTTGTTAACGAACCCAACAGAATAAATATCCCAATGTATTATTTTGTTTTCATTATCAAGATGCTGGTTTTTTAAAAACCACAGGTCAAAGTCTAATACATGTGAATTCCAGCCCTGACAAATTCATTGGGCAACTGCTTTGACCTCTACAAACCTCCATTTCCTTATGAGTAAGTTGAAGGTAGCAAAACAAATTTATAGTGTTGTTGTGTGGATCAAATCAAACAGTATACTTAAAATGCTTAGCATGGTGCAAATACTTGAAAGCTATTATTAATCCTAGATAAAAACTGCACCTTCCCAGCCAATTCTCAACTGCTCCTACTTTTGGCAGCTTTTCTCCCCACAAGTACTTTTTCCAGCCAAGTAGCTCCAGACTAGTTCAGTTCAAAACATAACTACCTGTAAACAAACATTGAACTTTACTTAATGATACGCATGCTGACAGATTTCAGGGACATGTACCAATGTCTGTAACTAGCTTTGAAATGCATCAAAAAACTTAGATGCGTCGGTGGGTGGATAAGGGGTTGGAAAAATAAATGGACACATGATTAAGCAAATACTGTAAAATGTTAATGGTAGAATCTAGCCACTATATATATGGGTGTGATATCTTTTCAACTTTTAAGTATGTTTTAAATTTTCCATATACAAAGTTGGGGGGGGCAACATAACTACTCATCCTACCTCATTGAAACCTCTCTGAATCTTGAGAAATTCCAAGTTTCAAATATTATAGATAAAGGGGATGAGGGAAAGAAACTGGACTGTCACCTTCTTTGTGTCAAAAAATAATGTTTGGAAGGTGTTGCTAAGATATTCAAAATTTTAACCGAAACGCAGGAAGCCTGAGTTGTCTAGCTAATGTATGAATCACACAGATGAAATCAATAATTGTTTTCCTTTCTCCCATGATGTAACATATCGTGTCGGTTGGTCATGAGATTCCCTCTATGTTGATCTGACCCCACTGAAGAACATACCAAGACTTCACAGCACTAGAGAGAATGTGTGGTAGAAAAGTGATTCTTTGCATCTTATGCATTAATTTTTAGGAATCAGGACACCTGTCTATAACTCTTAAAATGTCCCCACTGCCACTTACTCTACTTCCCTCCCTCCAACCCCAAGCCAGCAAGCAGACAACCTCACTTGTTTTATGTTTAAGGGAAAAGACTTTAGCAGAAAGTCAAGGTTCTTTTTTTAATCTCACGTTTTTCTAGCTAGATACTGAATTATTCCTTTGATTGGTGGCCTTAATAGTTTTCATCTTAGCTAGAACTGATCTTTATGATGCTACAAAAGTAAAGTATTTACCAATGAAGCAGAGGATTACTATTGCTGATCAGAAATTGGAAGGCAGGAAACTCTCTTTTTTCAAACTGCCTCATAATTCTCATGATGACTAGGGATATAAATTTGTTGGCACACAGTATTTGGTTTTTGCTGTGGTATTTTTAAAAGCACGGAAAAGAGGTATTTATAATGAAATATTAACTCTTACTTTCCTATTAGCAGCTCCAGATTTCATAGGCAATCCTAATCAAAAGTATAGTATTTCTTTGCTCCAAAAGGTTATTCAATGGACTTTAAAATTCTTGAAAATGTCAGAAACACATCTTTCCTTTTTTGCACCCTAGCAGTGAGGAAGCATTCCCTATACGTTTGGCTGGAGAGAGGTAACTTCTCAAAATACGGCACAGCAGTGAGTGTACGGCTGGGATGAAGGTTAGCCCATCTGCACTAAATTCCCAAACAGCAGCAGTAGTTAACAAGGCAATTTTTTCATGTTCTTTTTTTTTTAATTCATAACCAACAGCAACCCTGTTAGACCAGAAAAATGAATGCTCAGCTGCCACTTCATTGCTAATGACAGAAAGGAATATAGGACATTCAGCAATTATATTCTTAATAATTTTCAATGTATAGTTTAATAAGTACTGACATTTTCAGCCCACAGATTCAAAACAATTTGATGGAATTTGCCAAGGGTTATAATTTTGTTGTCATATCTTTTTGCTCTTTGGGGAAGGACTTTTCATCTAAACCCCTGGGCACTGGTTTGAATCCTTGCGGACCCAAACATATGTTTCAAGGGCCTCATACTCTACCCTTCTTGGATAATTTAGATAATCACATGGAATAAATTCCCCTGCGATGCCAACTGTATTCTGCAGTAGGTTTACAGGAGGTACGGTGCCACAGAATGGAATGGGCAGGCAGTGACCAAGACAGGGTAGAGATATGAAACTTTGTCTTTAAGTTCCCATCTTTAGGGGAGGGTAGAAATATTGCTGAATTACTTATTTTACTCAGTCAAGTTTCTTTGAATGTTCTTTGCAATTCTTTTATAATTTTTATATGGCAATCACTGAAGAATTAACAGTCTCTACTTATTAAGATCATAACAACCAACAAATCTATCCCACAAAACTCAAATATCATAAAATCAAATATTACATAGCACAACATAAATACCACATGTCTCCTCATTACAACCTGGCATAGATATTACCAAGGCATTGATTTTCCCAGTCTAAGGACATGATAGGTTCTAAGTTTGTGATATTAGTGTTTTGCTTGTCAATCATAGCAATACTGTGCTAGTATTTTTCTACATATTTTCCCAATCCTCAAAATAACAATAAAAGTCAGAATAAAACCTTTCTTTTATATCCCAAAGAGACAATAAATTATTTAAAATGCAAATAACTAAGGCAAAGAAATTTAGGTAGAGGAAAACACCTGGTTTTAAATTCCATAACTTCTAGCACAAACTAAAATGCAAACTGAAGTATTTAAACAACCCTTGTCCTGTGGCTTCTTGGCTCCGAGTCATTCTCCGCCTGTTTCTACTTGGGTGCTTATCTAGCACCAGCCTCTGGCATTCCCCACCAATGCTTCCAAGAACGTCTGCTTCTCAGTTTCTTCCTTTATTAGGAGTACACAGCCTGTGTCTTCAGCCCATTTAAATCCCATTTTCTTTCCAGATACACAAAACCAAAGGCATTTCCTTTGTTCATTATATACCACGCATGCTTAAAGTTAATGAATCATTTAATTAGGCAAAGGGGTTGCAAAAAGCCTTCGTATCTTTTTTTTTTTTTTTAACTCTTTACTAAGATTTTGCCATAGAACAAAGCTCACGTAGAAAAGCAAGTGTGAGCTCACTGAAGACACTAGGCCCAAAGATTTGGACATGTAAGGAGAAGATGGGGAGCTCAGAAATATGAAAAGAAAGGGAGGGGAAAGGAAAAAGTACAAATATATATATATATATATATATACACACACACACACACACACACACACACACGTGTATATTGTATGCCTACCCTTGGATAAATGGTAGATGGGAAGAAAAAGGGAACCTTCGCTCATCCTTAAGTGACAGAATTGTTTTGTCACTCGTTTCTGCTCAACAGTGAGCTAAAAAGAATACCGAACAAATCATCTGGCTGATCTGGCTACGAAGATTTGACAATCACAGCACCTTCTCACCACCAACTCCACCTCCACCACCAAAACAGCAAAAGAAATTTATCTGCTGTGGCGGGATGAATAATGGATGGCCCCCTAAAGATATCTACATTCTAATCCCTGGAAACTGTTATTTTACATGGCAAAGGGCTTTTGAAGATGTGATTAAGGATTCTGAGATGGGGAGATTATCCTGGATTATCTGGCCCTAAAGGTAATCCCAAGTGTCCATAGAAGAAAAAGGCAGAGGGAGGCTGAAGGACAGCAGGGGCAATGTGAAGACTGAGACAAGGTGCCAAGCTTTGAAGATGGAAGAAGAGGCCAGGAGCTAAGGAATCCAAGAAATGAAGCTTTAAATGCTGGAAAAGGAAAGGAAAAGAATTTTCCTCTAGAGTCTCCTGAGAGAAAAAGGCCCTGCTGAAACCTTGATTTCGGCCCAGGCTTCTAACCTTCCAGAACTGAAAGAGAATAAATGTGTGCCGTTTTAAGCCACTGAGTTTGTAGAAATTTTTTATAGAAGCCATAGGAAACTCATACACCTACATTAAAATTGAAAAATAACTTTTGTCATCAAAATGACTTTAAAGGGAGTGAAAATTCAAGAATATCCTAAGGAAAAAAACACTTGCAACGTATACAGCTGACAAAAGATAATGTATCCAAAATATGTAAAGATTTCTTATGCAATCATTAGATGACAAACCACTAAGTTTTAGTAAAGTGGTCCAAAAAAACACTAAGAGGCATTTCATGAATGGCTTGTAAACATATGAGAAGAAGTTCAGCCTTATCATGGACATGAAAATTAAAACCACAGTTATTTCATTTCACACCCATATTTGTTGGTGTGTAAAACACCACCCTGGGGCAGGAGGAGTTTATATTGGTACAACCATTTTGGAGTATCGTTTCAATCTATCCAGGAAAGCTAAACAAGCACATGCCATATGACCCAACAATTTCACTCTCAGATACACACGTTGGAAAAATATTGGTACATGTGCACCAAAAATGTGTGGACAGCTTTATTCATACTGTTAGACAGTAATATCCAAAAAATATTGGAGACAATGCAAAAGTCCATCCCTACTAGAATGGATATGTTATTGTATAGTACCTTCATACACTGAATGAATACACAGTGGGAAAACGAGTGAACTATAGTAATATACGGTAACATGGTTGAATCTGAAAAACGTTAAATGCAAAAAGCAAGTCATGAAAGAACACACACAGTATGATTCTAATGTTATAATGCTCAAAAATAGATAAAATGAAACATTTTTTAAAAATATTTTTAAGAAATTCACGTTATGGAAAAAAATCTAGGGAATGATTTTTCTCAGAACTCATGCTATAAGTTAACTGTGTAAAGAAAAGAGGAGCATGGGATCAGGGTAGAGCACTCAGGGAGATGTATAGTCACTGAAAATGTTCTATCTCTTAAGCTGAAAAGTGGAATAGGAGTGTTGTTGATTCTTTAAACTGTACATACATATACTCCTTCATGTGTATGATATTCACAAGTGAAAGTTTTTATCTATAAAATTCAGTAACACAACTCACCAGAACTGTTATAATAGGAAATTAGATACCATTTCCAAGATCTACCTCTTCATTTTAATTGTTCATTATTGATTGTTGAAAAAGCTAAGGGTCATATACTTTACTACATGTAAGATTACATACAACATGCTTATGTTGAGTATCACTTACAATATGTTAATTGAAACACATTTAAAAGATTTACCCTGTTGGTAAATAATAGTTGCAATTTATTTAAGATGTCAATCTAAAAATATGCACTCTTTAATGCCTTTAGATACTAAGCTGTTTATGTTCCCAAACATTTTGCCCTTTAATCCAAGCCAAATTTAAAAATTCCCCAAAACAAGATTAAAAGCTACACATTCCAACATTTAAAAAAATTTCAGCGGAAACCCTGATAAGATTTAGAATTTAAACTGTTCTTTATTTTTTTCTCAGTATACAGAGATCCACTAGCCACTTACTGTTTTTCTGAGAAATAGTTCTTAAGATGAGTTGCAGCTGTGATAATGTGGTCATTTAGATTAATGAAACCCCTGAGGAATGACCAGATTTAACAACTGATGAGTGTTGGATTTTAGATCTAACTAAACGGTTGCACCTTTAAGAAGAAAAACAAAGTAGTATCACTCTTCAAGCTTCCAGAATTTCCTATTGATTGGGGTTTGCAGTGGGAGTGAAGAGAAGAGCTCAAGTTGTAGGAATGTACAAAAGCTGACTCTCTATAAAATTGACTTCCAGGATGCCAACTATCAGACAGCAGAGAGTTTCCACTAAAAACAGCCTGAAAGAAGTAAGAGAAAAATGCATGGAGTTGGCTAGAGTTTGTTAAAGACACTCTGAATTGCTTTACGGAACAACTGAGTAATCCCTTCCTGGTTGTTTTTTCCCATCCAGTCTCCCAGGAAATATGTTAAAAATGCAGATTCCTGAGCCCCAACTCTGATCCACTGAATCAGATTCTCTTGGGATGGCACCCAAGAATAACCTAGGTCATGTCAACATATATTCAAATATAAGACTCTACAAGGGACTATAGGCTTTGAGAGGGTAGGGATGTATCTCTCTCGGTGTTTAATTCAGAGCCAGTGTGCACCAGCATGAACATAATGGCTGTTTATAACTGATGTCCTTTCTAACCAATCACATTAGTGCCATACTGGTGAAAACTATTGCATATGTTACCATATCCCAAGTGCCAACACAGTAGCCAGCCAGCATTAAAAAAAAAGGCATTCAATAAATATTTCTTGAGTAAGAAGAAGATCAGAAAAATAACCTAGAGAGAAACACATATCACATATCTAATATTGTTTTGGTATAAAATCTAAAATCCATTACATCTTTGAAATGTGCAGTTTTAAATAAATAATATTAATTTACCCAGAATCCAAAAATCTAGAAAACCAACTTATTTTCTTACTTTTTCAGTCCTGATACTGGGATTTTAAGTACTGATAAACTTGAGGCAACAGAAAAAAAGATGTCTTTTGAAACTATGGATTTGTTGTGCAGAAAATAATAGCAGCGTTGCTTTTAGATGTGGAATGGCGAACCCAGAGGGAAAAGAGAGTATGATCAGACTCTATCTCTGGAAACTGGGATTTACGGAGCAAAAGCAAAGAGCAAAGGGGATTAATTCAGGCCAGTGGCTCTTTCCTTTGTTTGAGTGCATGTTAAACTCACCTGCAGAGCTCTTTAAAAAATACTAATGCCTGGCCCTACCCTAGATTTAATTGATCTGGAATGGAATCTTCCATCAATCATATCGAAAAGTTCCAAAGTAGCTTGTAATGTGCAGACAGGGTCGACAACCACTCGTACAAAAATTAAAAATTAGGTTGTTCTCCACCCTAAATGTATGCCACAAAATCCTTTGGAGATTTTGAAGAATTCAAATGCTAGTCTGTTCTCCAGATATTTTAAATAAATCTCCAGGGTGAAGCCTGGGAACATGCATGTATTAGTCAACTCAGGCTGCAATAACAAAATACCATAGACTAGGTGGCTCAAACAACAGAAATTTATTGCCTCACAGTTCTAGAGACTTGAAGTCCAAGATCTAGGTGCCACCATGGTTGATGTCTGGTGAGGGCTCTCCCCTGGGATTACAGACAGCAACCTTCTCACTGTGTGCTCACATGGTAGGGAGAGAGAGCTGAAGATCTCTGGTGTGTCTTCTTACAAGTGCATTAATCCTGTTAAGAGGACCCCACTCTCATGAACTCAGAAACCTAATTACTTCCCAAAGGCACTTTTGCCAAATATTACCATGTGGGGGGTTACGGCTCCAAAATATAAATTTGGGGTGGGGAGAAGGAAACAAAATTCAACCCATAGCACTACATTTTAAACGTTTCATGACAATTTTGGTGCCTATTTAAGGCTCATATTTACAGATTCATAATGCAGAGATCGCTTTTTAAGAAGAAAGGAGATAAATCTCATCACTACCACTTCCACATTCACATCCTTAAACCATTCCCCAATCCTGTTTAAAGTACTTTAAGTGAAAAAATATTATAAACTATAATAATACACTTTCCTGACCATTTACACATTTTTATGAGAGGTAATCCAAAATAGCTATTTAAGAATTTGAGCTTTGTAATCAGATAATTTGAGGCCCTGACTTCTAATGACAGTAGTCATACCTGATACCCTGGGACACAACCCCCTCCCTAAGTAGATGCCCAACTCAGACATCATGAATTCTTACTTACCTCTTTCCCACTGAGCTCATATACAGACTCAGAGCCCTTCTTAACACAGCATTACAGTTCAAGTACAAACAACACTCAGGATAACATCTCTTTTCCATTCTTACTCTAAAAACTCCTATTTTGTGCCATGAAGTCCATCAACAAAATTATTTCTTTATTAAGACAAAGTTTTGGTACATTAAAAAAAAAATCACCCTAACAATTAAGAAAATAATGGATGATACTGAATGATTACTGTTATGCAAGTCAGAAAAAACAATCTGAGCTTTGTTAACACATGTGGCACAGATAGAACAAACCAGAAAAGAGATTAAATTTAAAATATGATTTCCAAGAAGAGGTGGAGATGGAAGTAAATTCAGAAAACAAGGAGATGCAATTTCCAAAGTTGTTATTGGCAGAGAATGTCATTTAGAGTTTCCTGAAAGCTCATAAAGCTTCTGCCATGGAAATATCTATTTTGTCTGCCTTCATTCTCCACGCTGACCTGTAGCTTCAGAACTAAAGTGTTATTTACAATTACAGCACTGTTAAGCTGTGTTAAATAATTTATTCTGTTTTTACTTCCTAAATAAATTAGTATTTCTCTATTTCTCCCACATAATATTTACTTTCAGATGCCATCAAAAATATATGCTGTACCTAAAAATATTATGCTTCTCTAGACGTTATTCCATATGTAATGTCTTTTAAAAACATATAAAAAGCATCTGCATTTATTAGAATGGGATTTGAGGTGTTTCTAAATGGAAATAGTTCCTAATTATTAACAATGTAAAAAAGGAATGAATTTATAAAATCCAGGAAGAGTCAGTTTTCATGCTGAGTTGAGTACCCTGCGTATGTGTGTATCTTAGGAAAGTAACTCTGAAGACAATCTGGAAGACTGATTGGGGTGAGCCTAGAGACGAAAAATCATGAGGAGCCATGACCACCATCTGCATGGGGAATAACTGGATGGCCTAAGGCTGCAGGAATAGAGAGGAGTTGAAAGATCTAAAACTGGCAGAACATTACAATATCATAAAAGTGAGAAATGAAGTTCAGGAGGCAGGCAAAAATGGATGTTGGATGTCATACTCAGGTAACTAGAAAAATACTGAGTATTAGGGTGGCTAGGAAAATCTGAAAAACGTCAGTCACTCGGTGTTAAAGAATGGCTTGGAAGTCTTTCAGTGTTAAGCATGAACAAATGTGCCTCAAAAGCTGCCAAAACATTAAAAAAAAAAAAAAAATAAGATAATGGTGTGGAGTGATCTCTGTTTGGCGTCACTGACTTCTTATACTGTATGACTCATGGTTCTCAAGCATTTACCATCTCTGGGTTCTAAACATAGAGAAGAGATAGTGAGCTCCAAGGCTTCCAACCTCACTTCCTAGTTGAGTATGGAATTGTGAAGACACAAATAATTGGACCACATTAATGATACACTCGGTGACAAAGTGGTAGCCTGGCAGTGTGCAAATAAGCTATTTAGTAACCTCTCTTCTAGAGTTATTTCACAACATAATTCCTGCCAGAAAAGACATTTGAAACTCTGAGAGGATGCTTAGTGGTTCTTAGATCCTTTGTTGGATAAGTCCAACAAAATCAATTACAGTGCTTGCCAATCCACCACTAACGTGCAGTGAACAAATACTTCTTAAGGGCTCCTTTTTAACTTCTCTCAACAGCAGTTAGGTGAAAAGTCGTAACAACAGTGAAATAATTCCCTTAGGTCTGGCATGCTTGAAGCTGCATATGGAAGGGGAAATACAGAGATTACGAGTGTAACCTGAAACACTAGGCAGCTCTTAGTGTCAGTGTCCTTTGAATTGCCTCTTGTATCTTCATGTAACCATGATCACCAAGAATTTACTAGGTTTCTGATGTCCTGCCAGGCATTTAGCTTTATCATTTCATTTAATCTTTACAATCAATCTTATAGATACCACTTTATTAGGGCAATTGTACAGATAACGAAATGGGATCCAGAGAAATTAAATAACTTACCCACAACCACAGGCTAGTACAGACCTTAATCATTAGCCATTCTAATTTCCAAACAAAAAACAAATGGTAATATGCAACACATAAAAATATGACATGTATAATATGCAAATTGTTATTAAAATGCAAGAAAGCAAGATACTGAGACAGCTCAGAGTATAAAAAGGTATTCTCAGAAATCAATCGCAAATGGGAAAATAAATGCCATAATGAATTTATGAATAGAGTTCAATCCTTATAGAACAATGTTGCTATTTTAAAACCTGAAAAATGCTATTTAGTTTGCTTGAGCATAAGGGACAAAATCACAAAGCTGGCTACAAAAGACAAACTTGCTATTAATATGAATTTAAATAAGTGTTTTGAGAAATGTTCTTATCCATTGACCAACATTCCACTGTTTAATTAGCTCAAATATTTGGATTAAAGTGGCTATCTTAAAAACGTGTAAAGAATAAGTCCAAAATCTAGTAAAAGATGCCAGAAGATGTATACTCAGTGCTTTTAAGAGAGCACCACATACTTACAAAAAAATAAATTGAGAAATTTTTTTAAATCTTCCTTTATATAATAAAAAGTAATGATTCATTTTTTACAAAACATTTAATGCTGAAACATCTAGACCATGGGGTCATGGAAAGAGTCCAAAGCAGGAATATAGGAAATCATTCCTAGACTATCATTATAGTTAGTTCATTTTAGAATTAAAGATTCCTAGATATGTGAAGCGAAGAACAGCATTATCATTGATCCCCTTTCTTTTGTTTTCTTCCTTAAAGAATCTTCCAGACATTTCACATATTTATAAACTATCATTTTCAAACAAGTCTGTCTGCCTTTCCTGAAATCAGAATTTTTAAAAAAATGAAAAACAAATAACTTAGAATTAATGTTTAACAGCTCTCTTCTTTTACTCCCAACGATATAAAAATTGAACGTGTTTGTTAAAATAACACATAAGTTGAGTAGCTCAACAACCAAGCAAACACTTTGGAAGGCATATTGAACAAAGGCTGTCTACCCAACAAGGAAAAAAACAAAGAAGTCTCAAAAAGTTAATGAAATTTGTGTTTCCTTCCTAAAATGTTGAATTCAACTCGAGTTCAAATGACAATTTACTTTTAGTCCTCATAACCATAAAATGAGAAGCACACACTTCATTCTATTTTTCAAACCAAAAATTTGTGATGGGAAAAGACAGATACCTTTAGTAACAGGAGCAGGGGGTGATGGCTAAAAAGAAAGGAAGAAACATGTATCTTAAAATTTGAACTTCATCAGACACAAAGCCACAATCAGGTAATCATACTTATTAACGGATTAAGTGGTATCTCTATTCAGATTGGATTTGTCTAGAATATCACCTACACAAAAACAGAACTAGAAATGCAAAAAGAGACAAAATGGCCTTTTATATGTGACATTTTTAAATAATACAGTAGACATAATTTAGTCTTTAAATAACTTCTTTAAAAGTACACTAAAAATAAAAAAAGCATTAACTTTCTTTTATTCACCTTCAAAGTATTACTCATGGCCAGTCATTATATTACATTATAATCCCCAGAATACACCTCAGGGCACCCTGTTAGACGGTCCATTAACCGGCACCCGTCTGCCGCTACCTCCTCACCTTCTTGAAACACCTGAGAATTGTTACTTCCCATTCAGCAAGGATTCTTGATTGTTAGAACATTTTTTTTTTTTTTTTGCTTATACGTGTTATAAAATTTGAATTTTTAAAAAAGGTTATTTGTTCATATAATAGAAAATAGCTGCATTCACAGGTCATAGCTGTCAGTGCAAAGTGGCTGTGCTTCACAGAAGCATCTTGTTTCCTTGCCTGACTTCCAAGAGTCTGGCTGTTAGGAGCTGGAAAGGGGAAAATTTCCATGTTGCATAACACAGTTCAGTGTACTGGACAAAGGGTGGGGCCTCAGGACTCCCAGTGACTATTTGTATAGATCTCTAGGGAACATGCTTTTCAAGAGTCAGAAGGGAGAAAAATAAATGGGCCAGGGGGTCAGGTTTTAACCTGCTGACTTAGTTCACTGGCTCTTCACACTCAGCGATGGCCTCTGCACCACGTCCACGTAAACATGGTTCCTAATTGATTGAAAATCTCAGAAAGGGAGATGTAAAATGAGTAATATTTTTGGCACAAATTGGTATTATTTATAATGGTTCCCTCTTCTGGAACATTCTTTTAGATATCGTCCCTCAAGTTCTAAAAAGTAGGAACTGTTTGTCCTATCTGTTGTTCCCATTTCATCCAACTAAAGGACTTTCAACTTTTTATATTTTCTATTTTATTCAGGACATGCTACCATTTTAAAATTTTTAAATAAAAGTACCTAAGATATTTAATATTCCAGAACACATAAGTAACCGGTTTGAGGAGTTGGTATAAAGTCGATATAATACCAGAGTTGTGGCCGGGCGCAGTGGCTCATGCCTATAATCCTAGTGGGAGGATCGCTTGAGGTCAGGAGTTTGAGACCAGCCTGAGCAAGAACGAGACCCCATCTCTACTAAAAATAGAAAAAAATAGCCAGGCAACTAAAAATAGAAAAAAAAATTTAGCCGGGCATGATGGCGAGGTTCTGTAGTCCCAGCTACTTGGGAGGCTGAGGCAGGAGGATCGCTTGATCCCAGGAGTTTGAGGTTGCTGTGAGCTAGGCTGATGCCACAGTACTCTAGCCCAGGAAACAAAGTGAGACTCTGTTTCAAAAAAAAAAAAAATACCAGAGTTATGAGCATATGTAATCCAACAACTTAATATGAACTAACTAACATAAGGGCTACTCTGTTCTTGGAATACATACACTGCAGAAATGAAAATGATATACTAATGAAGAAAAGAAACTGTGTAGAGAAATTTACAATTTCATTGACTTTTATCCTCCGATAGGAAAGTCTGATGAACTAAGAAAAACACCCAGAATTTTTATAAACTATAGCTTCGAATTTATAAAAAAATTAAATAAATAAATGGGGTATCATGAACTTAGAAACACAGAAATAAAGAGTTAGGCACAATGTCTAAGCTTCTACTTGCATTTTCAGGATTCTTTTATATTCTCATATGTTATTAACTGCTTCTTAATTCATAATACTGAGACTTGCTTGGTGGTATAAATGGAGTATAATATTTGATCAGTTAATAATGTCGGCCGGGCGCGGTGGCTCACGCCTGTAATCCTAGCACTCTGGGAGGCCGAGGCGGGTGGATCGCTCAAGTTCAGGAGTTCGAGACCAGCCTGAGCAAGAGCGAGACCCCGTCTCTACTAAAAATAGAAAGAAATTATATGGACAACTAAAAATATATATAGAAAAAATTAGCCGGGCATGGTGGCGCGTGCCTGTAGTCCCAGCTACTCGGGAGGCTGAGGCAGTAGGATCGCTTGAGCCCAGGAGTTTGAGGTTGCTGTGAGCTACGCTGACGCCATGGCACTCACTCTAGCCCGGGCAACAAAGTGAGACTCTGTCTCAAAAAAAAAAAAAAAAAAAAATAATGTGGTGAGAGTGTTTAGCCCAAAATATTTGGTTTTCCCTCTATAAGATATAGTTTGATGGTAATTAGTTGGATATGTCTGGAAGGATTTGGATAAACAGACACCAGAACTTATCCACACATGAGAAACTAATGTCTCCCATATGTCTCATTTCATTCAATACAAGATCAGCCATTTGTAGTCCTGCAGTCAGTCTTCAAGGAGATATAAAATTTGCATAACAGACTACCCTGGTATTAGAAATTAGTGTGGGCTTAGGACCCTATGTGAAAACAGACTGGCTTTGAGAGTAATCATGATTCAGCCCACGGTAAAACATCTTACCATCATAATCATCCAGAATAAGATCTTACATATATAGTATATTTCGTGGGCCTGTAGAATGACACTGTTACCATAATAAATTGCAGAATGGAGAATTATGATAAAAATTAGCTGAGTAATGGAAAAAAAAATCATATATTTAAAATCATAGTTATGAATTTAAAAAGCAAGACTTGAAAAAAATATCTAGGTATCGGTTTGCTAATTGGCAAGTGGACCTTGTTAGGTGAATACATTTCTTTCTAAGTACATAAACACCCATTTTGAAAGGGCATATTAAATTTGTGGATCTTCTGAAATACCATTTAAAATATCACAGGCCTACTTCATTGAATTATTATGCAATTACATTTGTGTATATTTAATATAATGCTAATAAGACCAACAAAATTTCCCATCAGTTAAACATAATTAATACAGGGCACTTTTTTTTAGGAAAAAGTCACTCCGAGAACAGAGCCATCTAGTGGCAAGTGCAGAATGATGACAACACTAAATTAACAGTGAGCATAACAATATTATTAGTAAATATCATCCTTAACAACCTAAACCAAGCAGTGACAAATTTTAAATGGTTCTGATTTTCAGAAAAAAAATTCAACTACAAAGAATGTACACATTCTTATATAGTATGGTCCTTATTTTTTGAAATCAAAAAAGACTAAAACAAGAACTACACACACATGCACACACAATACATACAGACATATAGGCACACACAAGGTGAAGGAAATGGGTCAAAATATTAATAATGTCCAAGCTTCAGTAGTGGATTAAGTGTGATGTTTTGTCCCCTCCTTGATACTTTTCTGCATTTTTCTCAGTGAGTACATATTTCTTTTATAATTAGAAAATATAATATTTCAAAATACTTTAGGAGAGTACTAAAAACATGAAAAATAAATATCAGAATAAAGTCAGGAATCTTTCAGAATATATGATATTTCCCACTTCTAATTGAACCTCCTTGCAGATCTAGAGATTATTTGCTGTGAATAAACAAAATCCTACCAGCTTAGCTCATTCCTCATGTGGGGGTAAATCACAATACACTTACATATAAGCCATATAACCTTGAGATTTGGCTGAGAAACAAATAACAAGTATAACATATTTATGTAAAACTTTAAAAATACATACAAATTACTTTTCAATATACTTAATACTGCAAATAGCACACTGAGGTAGAAAAGGAAAAGATAATTATTTTCATGTTATAGATAAAGAAATGGAGCTTTAGAAAGATCACATATTTATCTCTAGCTCTGTCATTGGTAAGTTAAAATTCTTCTGACTTCTAGTCTATTGTTCATACTATAACAATTCTAATGCCCAGAACTTAAATTACCTGTAAACTATTACATATATATCTTTGTAAAAAGTCTCATTGGCAGCAATAGCAATTGTTCTTATTCCTATTTATACAAAGACATTGGTTATGTACTATAGTTGAGAAAATTTATTTTGGGTATAATCTGAGTATAGATTTTACTATCCTAAAATGTGTTGATATTTTACAAGAGCTTTTTAACTAAATGAATACCAAATTGCAAGAAAGCTTGAAGTAAATGTTTAAAGTAAATGGGGAACAAAGGGAAACTTTAGACATCGAAAATAACATTTTGAAAAATCTAAACAAATCAAACTAAAATTAAAAATGGACCTAGCAAATCACAACGTTGTATAAGGCAACCCTGAGGGGAAGAATACAATTCCAATAAGAGACCAAATCCTAACTCTATTCTCTTCACAAATAACCAAATAGTAGTTCAATTTTCAATCTTCCTGATAATCAAAATTGATTTGGAAATTCTGGAATCAAGCACTTGTCAACAACAATAACCACTTTTAGCATATTTTCTACCTAAAATTACAAGATATGTGCGAGATCGAAGACTGGTAATAACCCTTGTTTGGTGGTGCCAATTTTATCTATATATGGGTAGCATCCAAAGCAGAGAAGTTCAGCAGGGAGGTGGCAAAGGAAGTACTACTTCATCTCTTTTTCCTTCCTTTAGCATTCCTTTATTCCCATGTTAATTGCTATTTTTTCAATCTTCTGATACTATACCTATATTTTGATGTACTGCAGACAATTATAAGCCACTTTAGGAATAAGACAGGATATTATACACTTGTACATTGACATTTTGACTGATATCTGTCGTTTGTGCATCTGGTGAAGCAACTGCTCAAAATTCATTAAAATTTGCTCCAAGGTTATGTTAGTAGGAATTATGGTTAAAAAAAAAAATCTTCATCATCATTATCATAATCCTTTTCACTTACTGGGTTGAGCCCAAACTTTAATATAGATTACTTAGGAGAAAAAAAGTAGACAAAAATAATTATATTAATCTAGTTTTTCCAGATAAGTCTATCATTCTGTGTTTTATATCTTCATGTAAAAGTAACTAGAAAGAAGGAAAAAAACGGATGTAAATGTGGTATATATCACCTTTACCAGAATTTCAATTATTCATATAGCAATCACCTACCTCAGCCATGTTATGGACCAACCACCCACAGTACTGTACACTTGGTGTTTTTCTTTAATTTGAAATTTTCTTCAATTGGATTTATTTTTTATGACTTTATATTACTACTTAAATGGAAACTCAGTAACACTTTATATAAGTACAAAGTGGCCATAAAAGTAAAGTCAATGAGAAACTGTGCCATGCTATCAAATTCTCCCAAGATCTTATTTCCTGACCAACACTCTGAGCCTAAGGCCTGCTCTCTGTTACAAAGCAGTGATGTTAAAGGCATACTAGCTCCACATTGAGATCTGCTCCCCTTACCTTAACCAGAAAAATTAGAGTAGAACCGAAAAGCAAAGAACTTATTAAACATATTATTTATCAGCATTTCTGGTTGCATCTAAAATAATCTTTTATACAACCACTGATAGGGCCTCTATGTTTCAAGAAACACTGTAGTCTATTATACCAGGTATGCCTTTCTCAAATAAAATGTTACATTTTATCAAGAATGATGGTGGTTAAGCTAAAAACAGATTGGCATTCATGCACGATCTGAATGAGTGAGGGAGGGTAGTGTTTGACTATGTGAATGGGAGTAGTGAGTCAAAAGGAGGGCGGAAATGCAGAACTCCTTTGAGATCACCAACTCCCACTCCCGTGCTTAAACTGATGAACTATACAGTCTTTAAAATAATCGTGCTAAAGCCATCTTTTCAAATAGTCAATATTTTAAAGAAGACTACAGAAATTATTTTCCATAATGAATACAATAGCATTGTCTTTGTTCTAACTAATCAGTTATATGAATTCTACTATACTATTAACATAACCAACTTTCATATTATTCCCAAAGCTTAAGGATCTCTCTAATTTACCAAGGTTTTTGTTTTTTTGTATTGCATTCTTTTTATAAACTATGTGTGAGATGCATCATAGAAGTACAAATATCTTTCTCGATACCATCTTATTTCTCCAACCATTCACTTCCTAACAAGATTTTGCTTTCAATAAATTACAGCACATGCTTTCAGCAAATGAATTACCATTATTGTGGATTATATACTTGCAGGTCAGTTATTAAAACAAGCAGTATGAAAGAAGAAAATTACTAAAATGAGTAAATGAACAAACATGTGCAGATTGTCTATTGACTTTGAACTCCATCCCCATCATTCTCATTCACAGGAGGCGGGATGATTCTAAACCATATTTTTCTTGATCCTTAGCCAGCTGGCTTCTTGTCAGGTTATGCCAAAGGGAGGCATTGGTTAGAGATTTGAAGGTGGAAGGAAGGGAAGGCTATTATTTTTTTTTTTTTTTTTCTGCTTCTAGCAGAGGCAACAGCAGCAGAGGGATTCTGTGAACCACAGCAGGTGACTATGGCATGCACCAGCCTAGTCATTTTAGAAGTATCAGTAGTGCTGGCTCCTGGGGGACTACTCGGCAACAGTAGCACAATTCTGTTCTAAGAGTGCGTCAGAAGCACCAGCCCTTCCTGCAACTCAGCATCAAATGCAATTTCATGGTCTCCAGCCCTGGGTGGTTACAGCTTTCTGATTTTTGGATAGCAGCCCTTTCTCCTTTTTGCACCTCCAGTTATCTTTGTAATTGATTTTTTTCATTCAATATCTTACTGCTTATATGAGAGGAGGTTCTGACTTTCTGAATGGCACTGCTGATACACAATAAAACCAGTATGGCTCAAAAGTATTTTCTCTTCCTATCATTACTGGCATTAAATTGCAAAGTTTTGAAATATATATTTCAGATTAATGCTGCAAAAACCTTTGACTGTATAAGTATGAATATACACACTAAATACACACTCAACACAAATCAGAAGAACATACTCTAAAGTGATAAACAATCTCTTGATAGTCAAATATACATTTTTTTTCTTCATAGATTACTAACAAAAAATACATTAAAAGGTACATGAAAAAATTTAAAAAGATAGAAATTATGCTAGTTAACTTCAAAAATGTCTTTAAAATTTTTACTCTATAAGTATAGTATACTTATTATATATATACATATATATTGCCTTTGAAGTTTTCCATCAGGATGATTTTCTGCTTGTAACAAGGTATAGAAGGAGCACGGGCTTGGAGTTGGACAGGTAGCATGACTATCCTAGTCTGACCACTTCATAATTGCATAATATCTACAAAAGTCTACCTCACAGGGTTATTGAGAATTTTGCATGAAATTACAGTTGCTAAAACTGGGGTAGCATTATACCTTCCATCCATTCTTTTGTTTACATAGCAACTTGATACATACACAGTCACCAAATTACAAATAACAGATGCTTATTGTAAAAATTTTGAAAGTACAAGCAACACTGAATTGGGGAAAAATTCCTCCATCTGACAAGGAAGCACTGTTAACATTTGACATATTTCCTTCACCCTTATATCGAGGTACTTTTATCTACATGTTATTTATTCCCTTAATACATCTTTTTTAAAAAAGTAAACTTTTTCCCCTCTTAATGTTTTACCATAAACATTTTTTGATCACTCTATGAGCCACTGTAAGTAAACACCATGTTATTGACTACATAATGTAGTATAGACAACAGTCCAATGGCCCCAAAATGCTGCATTCATGCAAAAGACAGACAGCATCATACTTGTGTCTTTGCTTTTTATGGGAATGATTCCGTTTCTGAATCTTAGGAATGACAGCTTGGTTTCCTATTTACCTTCAGACAAGTACAGCAAAATTAGGGGACTGATGGGTTTCTCCTAGTTCTTCCAGTTCTATCTGCTTGCAGTAGTGAAAACTCTTCCCAGAGGCAGGCAGTAGGTGGAATGCTAATTGCAGTTGTCTGCATTCATCTTTCCCTGTTTCTAAGGGCACATCAGTAAGAAGGTGGGAGAGGGCTACTGACGAGATATCATTTCTAAACTAAAACCCAGCCCACTCTTAAACCTATATAAAAAGATTTTCCCAAAATATTACATCATCCCTAAATTAGTTTTCTTGGAAATTAATATTTATGCATCTCGATAAAATTCAGGATAAGTAAAAGATTATTGAAAAAAATGGAAATAGTGGCATCAAATTCAATAGTACATTGGACAGAAATGGAAACCGCAGAAGCACTTATGAGTCAGTACTAAGACTCCCAAGAAACATATTAACATCCTTGAAGAAAAACTACAGAGTTACCAAGCACTGCCTCTTTGTACTTTTGTGATAAGCAGGACAGCTACATGGTGTATAAATAACAAATATATCCATGTGAAGATGAACATGTGCAAAAAAAAATACAAATTCACTAGCATATTAAACGATCCAAGTTTCTAAAATCCAGAAAAAAAAATCTGGAAATATTTTTGAAGAAAAATATGTCAAAGATCATATCTGCTAGTGTTAGTAAAATTAATACATCTAAAGGAATCACCAGAATAATCATATCTAACTATATCAAGAACACTGTGAAAACTTACAGAAAGTTCAAGATGTAGCAATTTTAGGGAAATGAAATAACCTTTCTAAATGGTAATGTATCTGACATGTTCATTAATTTAATCAGGGCATAGTTCAGAAGTTCTTTTTTAAAAGAATATTTTTACAACATTGCCATATACCAACTATGACAAATTTAATAATACTACAAGTTATTTTTTTTAACAGATATAACAATGCAGATAAGAAAATGTTCTGGCCTTTAACCTACCACAAGTTGATTAACCCTTACCGATGAGTAGAGACATTATACCCTTTTCTACCAGTTGTGTTGATAGGTTAGGAAATCTGTATTCTGTTCCAGATCAACCACTTAGATAACATTATATAATAATTTATATATAAAATGTGTGTATATAGAATTGCAGTTAAAATATTTTGTATAAGGACAAAATAAAACATACATGAATTAAGATGTATATATTTTATGTTATGTCTATGCACATACAAACCCATGCATATATAAACTTTAGTTCGTGTATGTCTCATTTTATTTATAAGTGAAATACTATAAGTGTAATACCATTGGGAGTCCTATAAAAATCTAAGATACCTATATAAATGTGAGGTCTAAGTATAGAAGCATTAATATTAAGACCAAAACTAAGTGAATAAATAAAAAACTTTCCCTGAACAGAATTAGAAAATGGAATCTTTTCCTGTAGTGTCCTCCACATTATTATAGAAGGGGAATTCCTTCTTCACTCAGTGTCTTTCCTAAGATTTTGCTTGAAATTTTCTCTGTGAACTGCCACGTTTGTTTTTTTATGTTTTTTTGTTTGTTTTTTGTTGGAAATAGATGCGTTCGTGGGAATGAAGTGACTGGTTTGCTTTGTATAAAAGAGGATTAAAAGGATTTCCTGGATGAAGGCTTTGGCATAACTCAACCAAAAGAGGAGAAAGCAAAAATTAAGTCTAGCTGACAAAACCATCTCTATGCTTAGTCTGACAGAGAACACTGATTCTTAGGATAGTCCTCACGAAAAAGCATAGGCTCTTTGCTCGATTCTTGTGGGCAAGTCCATAGCTTTAATTCTTTTTCCTGTCATTAAGTGCTACTCTATAAAGAAACAGGGGATCTATAAAGGATTATTGGAGTTCTATAGCAACAAACTGAAATGACCAAATCACTAGTTGTTCACCTACCCTATGATGCTTGGCAACTCTACCCATAGACACGCACATACCTAATTGGATTTCCAGCAAAATTTTTGGTAATAACCATAACAGTATGAACATACTGGAGTATTGTCCTGAGTTGGTCATGTTTTTAATTACTGTAACTCTGGCCTATTATTATAAATTAGTGTAGCTTTGTAACTAATGACTTAGGTTATGTGAGGTTGGTTTCACCCTGCAGCACAGAAATGTGCATTTCATCAACATTTGGGGAATAAAATTTATTAAGTAGTCTACTGTAAGGTATAAACATTATGGCTTAACTGTGAAATGTTAATACTTATTTTACTAAATCTTCCCCAATTGTTTGTATAGTATCTCTTCTTTGGTGATGTGACATATTACACAAGCAAACTAACTCCCAGGGAATATGCTACCAAGTTCACTGTTTTAAAATTCTACCTGCTTCTGTCTGTTAGTAAACTCATTTGACTTACTCTTGTCACTCAGCAAACTTATTTGGGGCAGAACATAGTAAATGCCTCCATTTCTGTTTGTTAAGATGCCCTGGATATAAATGTTTAAATGGGCAGCTGATTTTTAGTCATTCCATACTTTTAAGGATTTTTTTTCATGTAATTTTTGTCAAGGAAAAATATTATCTTTGGTGATCAAATGCCAATGTCTTTATCATTGAAAATGTTACACGGATAGAAATTTGATGCTTTGATGTCAGAAAGCAACACACAGTATCAGTTCCTAAAATCTGCTTGTGCAGGTTCAAGAGGAGTTAGCTGAATGGATTATTCTACTTCCCATCTCTTAGACCCTTCCCAACCTTTTCAATATTTGAAAATATTCACCTGCCCTCATACCACAAAAAGAAAAAGAGAGGAACAGGAGAGCAGCAACTAAGAAGATGCTTATCCATATATTTATAATTAGAAAGCTTACCAATTTTAGCATAAACATATAGCAATGACAGGGATCTGTTGAAAAGCAGCTCACCATTTCGTAGTGCGTATTTAATGCCATAACATACAAGAAGGCTTGCTCAAACATTCTTCCATCTTTACTTACTTAGCAAGCATCTCTTGTTGCATACCTACTATGTGCCAGGAACTCTGTTACCAGCACTGTTCTTTAGCAACGAATAAGATTTTAAAAAAAGTCTTCCTTTTATTGAGCGCGCATTCGGGTTGGAGAAGGCAGACAATAACAAAATCACGTATGCCAGATGGTAATATCAATAATGCAGAAAAATACAGTCAGGTAAAGTGGTGAGGGTAAGTGAATTGCTTTAAATACAGTAATATGGGGAAGACTCTATGAGGAAAACTGGAACAAAGGCTGCAAGGAAATGAAAGAATAAATCACATGGGTATTCAAAGCAGCACATTCCAGGCAGAGGAAACAGAGAGCAAAAACCCCAAGGTAAGGACATGCTTCGGTTCAAACAAAAGCCAGGAGCAGATGTGACTAGAGTGAGTAAGAGGAAAAGTGTCAGAAGATGAGGTCAAAGATATCACAGGTAGACATCACGTGAGCTCACTGGCTCGGTTAAGAACTTAGAATTTTATTCTGAATGAGAGGTGACACAACTGCAAGAATGCAGAGAAATGACACGATCTGATTCACCTTTCAAAGGATTAGTTCTGCTGCTGTGTGATGAATAAACTATAAGGAGGCAAAGAGGGAAGCAGGAAATCTTTAGAAGGCTACTGCGATAATTCAGGCAACAGATGTTGGTAAGATGGTAACTGCGTAGGTGGTAAGAAGTAGTGAGACTCTAGATATATTTTGCAGTTGGGTGGAATAGGATTTGCAGATAGATCAAATGTGAGATGTACGAGCAATAGAGCTGGGAAGGGTGACTCCAAAATGTGTGACCTGAGCAACGGGAAAAGTGTGATAGGATGATCAATGTGTCAATAACATGATTTCCTGAACATGATCCCTATTTATATTAAAAAAAAAAAGAGCAAAAAGTTTCTAACACTTTATGAGTTTCCTTTCTGCTTTCTTTAACCAAAAAAATTGACCTTCCTGATTAATTTTACTCAGTTCTTAGACACTCTGACAAATCATGATTCTCTTTCCATTGTTTTTGCTACCTATATACCTTCATTTCAGCAAATGCACATATATAGTAGCAAATTTGTCATCCAAAACCAATAAGTCATAAATCTGGGAAATAAAACCCCATAAGCCTGCCACCTAACTTCCACGAGGCTTTTAAATTCTTTGCAACTGCTGATTCAAACCAGTGGTGTAGGCAGACATTAAATGAGTACCATGGTATTCTTTCCAAAGGTGCCTGAAGACAGAAGCTGAAAATTCTTTACATCTTGTCAAGACAGCGTTGAGGAAAGCAGGCAGGCCACAGCACTGTGAGAAAAAATAGCAGCGTCCTTGGCAGGTGAGTAAGGTACACACTTCCCTACACAGGGCCTCATCATCTAATCAAGGCAAACTGGTGCAAGCTGCCAAAGGAGTGTAAGAGTCAGTGGTCATTTGATGTCGCGGACTGGCAGGCTTCCCTTCCACGTCTTTGCCATCTATGGCTGATGTCTATCATTAGGTTAAGCCCAAGTGATCCCCAGCGCATGATGAGAGGGTGACTGTTCCATGATCTCCGCCAGCATTTCCCCAGGTGGATTCTGCAGATCATTAACTACGTAAGATGCTCTGAGATGGAAAAAAGTTTCTCTTATCAGGCAAATATAGGAAATGTTCTATGCTACATTCCTCCTATAGAAAATTACAATATTACAATATTCCTTCAGTAAAGGTTTTGTCAAGTCCTGTGGTTAACTGCTTAACTAGCTTTTCCCAAACTCATTTTACCAATAGGTAAAGAAAACAAGGACCTTAATTAGAACAATGAGAAGAGGATGACCATTTGGAGACACACTGCAAAGGAAAATTGTCAAAATTTGGTGGACTATTTAATGAATGGATTAAGGAGAGGTAGGTTTGAAAGAGGACTTCAGTTCTTCACCTGATGACCAAAAAGGGGCAAAATTACATATCGAAACAATGGACTTCCAAATTAAAAAAATTCTTTTGTTTTAATTGTACTCTTCAAGCACAACTGCTATGTTCCATACACTAAATCAGGCACCAAGAACAAGAACAATGAATGAGAAAGAGACCAATCTTGCTTTTGCACGACTAAGTCTACATGAACCATTAGGAGAACTAGTCTGCTAAGTGCAGAGGAATGCTATGATTTGGGAGCACTAACACTTAACTTGGGTTTGGGAATGTGGAAAGCAGTGTTCAGGGAAGCATTCCAAGAAGAAACAACATGTAAACTGAGACCTAAAGCAGCAGAGCATTCTGGTCAGGTGATAAGAGAAAGAAGAGTGTTGAGATGTAGGAACAAGACCGACTGATCAGACGAAGGGCCCAGTGAGTCACAGATAAGCAATGCAGCAAAGACAGATGTGGCAAGTGTGCTATCACACACAAAATGAAGGGGTTAAACACAGTTAAACAACTATGTGTCATTGCTACCATATTGTAGGCACACATATTTCTAAATGAATATAAAATTTGTATCTTTCCAAAAGAAGTCCAACACCCCTGTCCAGTACATGAGAAAATTCTTCTGGATACTGGGATGCCATGTCATATGGTGGAATTAAAGAGAGGGAAATAAACCCCCTTTGCTTTCAGATCCCTCTCACATTCAAAAAAGATCATCGGTCCCTTCTCCTACACACAAAAAATTAAAACCTACAGGTGAATTAGAGACCACTGGACAGTGTATAGGAGAATTGTTCATACACTGCGGTCTGAGGACTGGAAGTTTGAACTGCATTCTTAAATACCTGACATTTTACAATGCCTCTGTCTTCCATAACCTTTTTCAAGTGATCAAGGTGTACTTCCAAATACTAGAATTCTGCTGACATATAGAAAGGGAATGAAAGGTAAATACAAGATTTAAGCAACATGCTTTGTAAAATTGAAACTATAAGTAACTTCATGCAGGTAACTGGGCTTTTCCCTTGCTCCCCCTTCACACTCTGACCCAGCTCAAGTTAAAAATTCTTTCCTGCCTTGAACATGTTCTTGGAGTCAGAAGGCAGAGTCCCCATGCACCCAAGTAAACTCTCAATCTCTGTTTAGCATCCACTTGCTATAATGCTTTACTTCTAACCCTCTATTAGCTCAGCATCCTGACATGCATCTTCATTTGTAATAAAAATACGTTTGATGTATTCATTAAAACATGGGCACATACCTACAAACCAGTTTTGATACACCACGGTGGAGCCAAATTTTAGATGACTCCTTGTTGATGGCAACTTGAACTATTTTTAACACTTTTATCCAATTTGGCATTTGTATAGCAGTCTATCAAATGTTAAAATACTATGAAAAGGACCATCCATCATTTTAGGCACCAAACTCATGCACCTTTTGTAATATTCTATGAATCTTTTTCGCTTTTCTCAAATAAAAGACAGCTTCACACTAAAGGAGTTTTCCATATGAAACACAAATCAAAGCACACTGGTGCCTAGCAGGTGCAACAGAAGGATGAGCAAATTTATTTTTACCTGGTTGGGTAAAGGAATTAGGAATATAGCACTGTCTCCTCTATAACCCCTCTAAACTTAGAATTCCTAAAGTCAGGAAGAAGAGTTAATTCATGTCCCTGGCCCATTGGCCCCTGAATGGCAAGAACTAGGTCTCATTCACTGTTCTGTCCCCAGTATTTAGCATAAATCTCACAATTTTTGACAACTAGACAACCCTAGTAAGTGCTCAATATATAACTGCTGAATGAACAAACTAGTAAAAGCATAAAGTGTAACTATTATAAATAAAGCGTAACTGGCAATACTTATAAATGAAACGAACTCCTTGGTTGGAGAAAGAATGTGGTGCTGAACTATTTGGCTGCATTTTGCCTTATAAAACTATTTTCTAAAGGAACTACTAAAATGAATTAAGGATTATGCAGCATTTAAAAGATCTGGAAGAATACAGATTGTTATTTAATCAAAGGGCAGAATATTGGGAGAAAAAAAGATGATTCCCCATCTTCCCTTCCTAGAGAACAACTTGGGTAAAAGATTTTTTCACTCTCTAGGTCTGGACTGTCCCATTACTAAACTACAATATTGAAATGGTTAAATCATAAAGCCTGTTACACAATAAATTAAACTTCTGAGCCAGAGCATTGCCTTTATAAAGGAGAACATACTTAGCAATCCAGCAAATGATAAAAACATATGTTAAGAAGGATAATGAGCCTTAATGGAGGAAGTAGAACACCCAAATAAATTCCATTTAAAGAGAATAAATGAATCCTGTTACCAAAAACCATTTTTTAAATGCATGGAAATAGATATTTATATACTCTCTTCGTCTTTCAAAAATGTAATGTGGTATTCTCAGCTACTTGGGAGGCTGAGGCAGGAGGATCACCTGAGCCCAGGAGTTCCAGACCAGCCTGGGCAATACTCTATCTCAAAAAAAATTTTTAAATGTTTAAAAGTGTAATGTGATTACCCTTTACAAATAATTTTTTTAATGAAGTTGAGAAACAGTAGTATTATCAATATTAGAAATTTGAGTAAGTGCCTGCATTCATGTACAAATTTACAAAAAGATATTGAAACCACTCAAGTTGGGAAAACCAAGGCATGATGTTAAAATATCTTGACTTCAAGTTTCTTTGAAGTACTTTATTCAGAAATGTCTTCTACCAAAATTTTTGTAGGTTACAGAATTGTCATTTTCACTAATTTTATCCTGTTTTTGCTTAAATGCAATCCACCGTCTCCTTTGAGAGGATAACCATCAATTTCCTAGAACTGATGGCCTTAATATTATTAATAGAGTTTTAACATATGGCTAACCTGTTCTTCCCCATGTCTTCCCATCTCAGTAAATGACAGGTTCATCCTTCCAGTCTCTGAGAATATAAATCCCTTAATGTAAGAAGATGTAGAAAAAAACCAAAGAAGTGTTTCTCCTACTCTCACACATCTCTCAACGCTCTGACACCAGATTCACCAGCAGACACCAGCGGGGTATCCTCCAATGCAAATCAGTGCTGACACATCTACCTGGAGACAGCCCCAGATGCCACAGTGTGAGGGCTCAGTACCACACGGCTGCCCCCACTTCAGATACCAATTGCACATCCCAGGTTGTGACTTGTACTACTAACCGACTGATTATAAATCAGAGATCCCATGATCCCCCTGTTCAGGTTGAATTAATTTTCTAGAGCAGCTCCCAAAACTCAGGAAAACACTTTACATATGGTTACCTATTTATTATGAAAAATACAAAGCATACAGAACATCCAGCTGGAGAGATGCACAGGTAAAGCATGGGAGAGGTAGGACAGACTTCCATGCCCTCTCCTGGTCTACCACCTCCACGTGTTCACTACAGAAGGTCTCCAAACTGTCCTTTTGAATTTTTATGGAGAGTTCATTATGTAAGCATGACTGATTCAAGCATTGGTCTTTGGTGATCAACTAAACCTTTAGTGCCTTTTCCCTCCCTGGAGGTTGATGGGTGGGGCTGGAAGTCCCAACCCTCTAATCAGGCCTCGGTCTTTCTGGTGGCCAGCCCCCAACCAGAAGCTACCTAGGGGCCCCCAATCATTGGTCAACTCACTAGCATACAAAAGATACTCTTATTAAGGGTTTTAAGAGCTATATGCCAGGAGACAGAATGAAGATCAAATAGATATTTCACAATATTACAACTTGCAAATTCAGTTAGCTCTACTTTAAGACTATCTTCCCACCACCTTCGATGTCATCTCCAAGCCACCATTATCTCCCACCTGGATGATCTGCAAGAAAAAGACTTGTTTCGTGCTTCTATCTTTGCCCATCTAGAGTCTAATTTCCACCCTACTCTTCCAAAGAGCAAGTCAGAGCATGCCACTCCTCTGCAATGTCACATCTTGTCAGAATAAAACCCAGAGTCCTCAACATGTCCCACAAGGGCCTTCATGATCTTCTGTCATGCCACTCTTGCCCTTGTTCTCCCACTGAGCCCTCATCTGTGAGATTTACACTCCTGTTTTCTCTGCCTGGAATTCATTTCCCCTACACATCCAAAAAGCTCCCACTCCCTTGCTTCTTTCATAGAAAAAAGCAATTGCCCCCTTATTCGTTTGCTCTTCCCTGACTAACCTGTAAGAAAAAGATAGCTATGGGACATGTCTACTACCTATAGATAACACTCAGCCTGCTTGATTTTTCTGCATAGCATTTATTCCACCAGATATATTAACTATTATAATGAAATTTAAAATGAACAGAAGGGTCATCTACTTATTAACTGGCATTCTAAATGCTTAAGAGTCTGGCACACAGTAGGCACTCAGTAAGTGTTTACTTGAAAGAGAGAATTAATGGTTCCTAAAAAGTACTGACAGATCAAGAAGTGAACAGAAGCATGATGTATACGGAGGATCCAGGACACAAACTCAAATGCCTACAAGGGCAATGTTCCCACTACTCACCAACCTTGTTCCCAGCCTTCCCCATATGTGACATTACCTCTGGGAATTAACCTCCATGGGAAGTGCTGCATTGGATATCATGAATTGCAAAACATAGCAAAGCTGGAGGAATACAGAAAAGTAAGGTCCTCCCTCACTCCATCTCAAAACACTCACTACACTGTTCCTCACTCAGTAGGCACTCAATAATAAATGACTGTCTGGAAGCATGATCATTTTTATTTTACTGGAGAGTAAAGGAGGAATAAGAGAGATGACATTTTCTCATGACTTGAGCTTATACAACTGGACAGAGGGAGAGAGCAGTAGTAATAGCAGAGGCAGGGCTCTTCGAGTTCTCACAAAACACAAATTCCTAGTTATGTTTTGCATGGGAAGGGCTTCATTTCAGGCATGTGGGGGAGAAAGGGTGGAGGGAAAAATGCTTAGGCTATGCTATTTTTAATTTATTTGGTAAGAATGGCTATTTTTCCCTCTGATATTCTTGAACCACCCAAATGTCATGTTTCCATGCGCTGCTGTCTGGATGCTATCAAAGGCATGGCTCTGAGGTGAGAGGAAGGAGTCATATGCTCATCTTCTCACATGCTGCTACCGCTGCTGATTTTTTTAAAAGCTTTGTGACCTAGAAAGGAGATGTACGGTATGAATGATGCACGGACTGCAGAGAGCATAGGGCGTCATCAGTCTATTTATACCTCCAGGAAGGAAAAAATGAGTACAGGGCAATGACTCTATATTCCAAGGACTGGGTATGCAAAGATCGTCTGGAAGAAACAATAAACAACAGAGTGAGGGAGGCATTTATGCCGTCAGTGAGAAATAAAAGGTGAGGCCATATTCCCATTTTCTTTGGTCTTCCAGAAATTCGGTTTGCTTTTAAAGAATTTCAAGTTGATCCCTTGATATTTCCCACTACTGTGTAAAGTATCCTTAGCCTGAGTTAAAGACACTGCCACCCACATTTCAAAAATTGGCTTCACTCCTTATGTGCATACACACTCACATTTGGCTATCATCTGCAACCATTTGGGTATACTGTAAGTCTTGGGGGAAACTTTTTCAGGGCTAAGAAAGTATTTGGAAAAGCCTTACAGTTACTCGAGTGACTTAACTCTGAGAAGGCGGAAAAAAAAAATGAGATTTACACAGATTTGTACAATATGGGAGAGATTTTTTTTTTCCTCCAAGGTATGGAGTTCGTTTCTCTTAAACGATGAACTATTTCCAGGACAGAGCAGGAAAAAAAAAAAAAGCACCCAAGCCCAGCTGTTAACACTTATCTCTGCATCACTAGAGACTATAACACCAGGCTTTACTTCTAGATTCCATTTGTTTCTAATGGAAGCAGGATAATGTGGAGCCCACTAGAAATGATAATGTGAAACTTATCCATTTTGCTTTTTAGTAACCCGTTTGCAATTTCTGCCAACTTGGTTTGCTTTCGGAGTTATTTTACTAGCAGCGGTGATGGGTTTGCTGACAGCTGGCCAGAGTATGAAGTTCTAAGGCTTGATTGATGTTAGGTACTTCCTAGTGCAAAATTTACTGATGCACACAGGCTCGCACCTGGAGCCAGGATTCCTTAATGGAACACAAACTGATTTGCTCTGAATATACACCCAAGGCTCACAGCAAACAACACTTCCTGTTTCTATCACTGTCTAAGTCTTCTCATCATTTCTGAAGCAGACAATTTAAAGCTTGCTTCACTCTTTCCTTTCATCCGCTGAAATCCCGTTTGGTTTTAATTCACTGAGCACGCACTATTATTTCATCTGTTCACTTCTTCCACAGCCTGACCTATAAAAGGGGTGAGGCTGAGTCTTACTCAGATCAGAGAGAATTAACGCTTTTAATTCTTCCCTTTCAAAGACTTCCTAGGTAATTTTTGAGCTTGTAAATGTCATTAATCTGTTGTCAAGTCAATGATACTCTTAAATCAGTTGCTACATGTAAGAAACATAGTGACTGATGGATACAGTCAATGGATTTAGAATTAAAGTAGTAAACTTATCTGATTAAGTAGATTTCTCAAAATGTAAATGGCTGATATAAATCAATACAACCAATTTGTTCTGTTGTTTTTGTTCTATGCATGGGCTATTGCTTTCTGTTGTTCCTGTGTCCTCAGTGCCAGAAAGGAAAAGTGGGCAGCGTGAGGCTTATTAGATGAAAGACACATGCACATGGAAAGCTGATACTCATGATGGAGAGGCCAGGAGCTGGAGGAGCAGGGATGAGGAGAGCAGGACAGACAAGAACACTCAGCCACAAGTACTTTAAACTTTAAACTAATGGCTACTTGATAAATATGTGTGGGTTGCTCACACAATAGAGGGGACAGGATCATGTCCTGCATTGTCTTTGAAAACTCCTCTACATACATCATGCTACCAGAAATAGGAATTTGATTTTCACGTGCGTAGTAATTATAAAGGTCTCTTGTCTCGTAACTTTCTGCTACATAAACCCCTACAGCAAGATCGACCCTCCTCCTCCATCTGCCCCCTCTCTCTTACTGCCACAAGGAAGTTAATTAACAAAATGAGCCCACCTTTCAATGGAGATCAACCTGGCACAGACAAAACCAGTTGTTCTTTCTTTTTTTTTTTTTTTTTTTTTTTTTTTTGTTGAGACAGAGTCTCACTTTGTTGCCCAGGCTAGAGTGAGTGCCGTGGCGTCAGCCTAGCTCACAGCAACCTCAGACTCCTCGGCTTAAGCGATCCTACTGCCTCAGCCTCCCGAGTAGCTGGGACTACAGGCATGCGCCACTATGCCCGGCTAATTTTTTCTATATAGATTTTTTTTAGTTGTCCATATAATGTCTTTCTATTTTTAGTAGAGACGGGGTCTCGCTCAGGCTGGTCTCGAACTCCTGACCTTGAGCAATCCACCCGCCTCGGCCTCCCAGAGTGCTAGGATTACAGGCGTGAGCCACCGCGCCCGGCCTGTTCTTTCAACAGATTATGGAAGTACCAACATTTAGGGGAAGTTTGGAACAATTTGGCACATTTTCTGAGAAGCAGAGCAATGGTATTCCAAAAGAAAATTTGCTAAATGAGAAAAGCAGACCAACAGTTAATATCTACTTTTCTTTGTAAAAAGGAATTTCATTTTCATGGAATAGGGTTTCTTATGATTTCCACATTTAATCTTTAACTTATGCTAATGCATCTCTTTATAATTGTCGGCATAATTACTGTGAAGCAAAAGAAAGCAAAGGGACTTCTTATTCAGACATATTTAACTTACAACAAATGGAAGGAGATAGTCTTGTGCAATTTTTAAAAAACACCACAGGAAAAAACCAATTACTGATCAGATTTTTTGAAGCAAACAGATACTTTAGATTTCCTCTTTTTATGTTTGCATACTTGATCACACCGACAGTCAACATTCCCTCATCATTCTAGCAAATAATGAGGTATTACCTAAATAGCTTGTATCAGCAAGTAATTCTGGTCTAACTGTATTTGTAATTCCTCCTCTCACCAACATCCTCTTACGTATCTATTATGCAGGTAGTGAAGCTCCTATATCCAAGTTTGGGGTGAGGACTATAGTGATACAGTTTAGCAATATCCATAGATGGGACAGAGTAAGATTTTCTCTCCAATGGTACATTTATATTAAATGTCCTTTAAATCAATTTCTATATAACTTCTTGCAAAAAGAAATAAAAACCAGCAATTAGCATTGACAAAGCTAAACCAAAGATAAATATTAAGAAAAATATTTTGTTTCTATTAATATGACATTCAGTAAACCTACAGAGGTGCACTTGAATGTGGAATTTTGACTCATTCAAACTTTGCTCATTACCACTGACTGATAAATTATGAAAGATAATCATGGCCTTCCCTTAAAAAAGGATCCCTCAAGCATGAGATATATATATATATATTCAAGGATAATTCAACCTATTTCCTGTGACACTGCCTTTTTGTTCAACACTATATCAGTGGGCAATATAATTTTAGCACACGTTTTTGTGCATGTTTTTGCACATGTTCTCATTAAGTTTAAGTACATGCTTCAATATTCAGTGTCTTAAGTTGAGATAATAATTTAAAAGACACACAAATCACACATCTTAAGGGTTTTCTTTTTTAGTTTTGACTTCCAAACTGCTAGATTTTTACGAACTACTAATGAACATCAGTTTCAAAAGAATCGTCTTACCATTTCTGATCTTTAAACACATTGCAGTGCTGTTAACAAAATATGTCTATTTGTCTCCCACTTTCAGCCACATGGTGGGATGGCACTTCCTTTTCTCCTTGACATTTAGTGAGGTCATGTGACGTCAGTGAAATGTATGCACAAGTGGCTACATCCCTACGAGCCGGAAGTGCTGAGAGCCAGTGTGTAACTTACCATGTTCACCCCCACCTCCACTCTGCCATGTAATTGTGAAAACACATGGCATGTGGTGCTTCCATCAGAAGTAACTATGGCAAGCAGACTCTTCCTCCCAACCCACACAGACGTGAGGGAAACCTTTTTTGGTATAAGCCATCAAGACTTTTGGGGTGATTGTTACTGCACACTAACTTAACCTGTCCTGACCACTACACATACCAGGTTGTGATTAGGAGTCACACACTGGATGTTTGATAAAAAATAACATGAAACAATTTTATAAGTAAAAGCCATTTTAAGATGGACTATCTAGTGTCAATGATTGAATTCCACTTTGGTGGAGAACTACATGTTTGGATGTAGATTGTCACATTTTGTATGAAGTAAAGGGTTAACAAGCAGTCCAATATTTAACAATAAATGAGAAAAACAGAGGTAAACGAAGTGATCCAAAAGTGCAAAAGGGTCAGTCAGAAGGAGGAGGTCACCTGGGAAAAGCAGAAGAATGAGAAGACAAGATTTCAGAGAATGGACAGTAGTTCCAAATGAAGCTAGAGAGGTTGGCAAGACCTTGCACATCATGGGAAGGAGCAAGAAATGCATTCTGAGGCCCCTGGGTGCACTGTAAGATTATAAGCATGTACACTGTTTGATCATATCTGTAATTCCCAAAGGTTTCTCTCTGTAGTTTGAAGGCAGAGTTGAAGAGAGCGATGGGTGGAAATACAAGGGTGAGATGAGACAAAAAGAGTAATTGGGAGGAACACATTACTCATCCTGCTCAAAAACATCCCGTGAGTGACTACAGCTTACAGAATGTCCTCCAACATCAGGGGACAGAGGTTAGTGGTAAATGCCCCATTTCAAGTTCAACTTGTGCCACACACTAGCTGTATAATGTCCTGGGTTCTTTATCCATAAATTTCTACTTCTTGGGTTTATCATGAAGATTAAATAATATATGTAAAATGCTTAATTTAGCAAAGCACCTGGCTTTTAGTGAGAGTTAACTTGCTCATCTAGTGCGTTTTATGACCCATGACATAAATAAGCCATTATTCTTCAATACCATATTTTTTTCATTCTTCCTTTACTAATGATGCTGCCTTTGGCTATGTCTTTCCCCAGTCTCCATCTGCTCAAATTCCCCTCATCCTTCAGGTCCAGCTCAACTACAGTCTACACCATGAAGGCTTCTCTGAATGCTCACTATGCCCCAGGAAATAATTTCTTTCAATTCTGAACTATACCACAATTTCTAACTGCTTCATGGCACTTAATTAAAAATTGTTGGCAGGTTTTATTTTTCTCAACTGTATTTTCCTTTAGCCAGTATTACTTCTTATTTATCCATGTATATTCCTAGCAATGCTTAGTTGTTATGCCTTCAGCTTACCGATCTTCATTGAATAACTCAAGGAATTCGAGCAAATCCTAACATATAACTTGATGATAACTTATTAGTATACTATTAATACACGTTTTTATTCATAAAGTGTGAGAAACAATAACTATTTCACAAAACTGGTAGTTTTCTTCCTGCTTTTACCTATAAATAATCAAAAGTTAGACAGGTTATACTATTCTTTTAAAATGGCATGGCTTATTGATGACAAATTCTAAAGGAAAATTTATAATCTCTGATATAAACCAATAGCTCCCATGTTCCAGGAGCAGAAAGGGAAGAAAGCCAATCTTCCACAACTGGTCAGATAGCATTCTTCACTTCCATGGCCATAAAGGCATCACAAGGCCGATAAGTATCCTTATAAACAACTGGCTGTTGAAAAACAATTTGAATTTTCCCCAGACTCCACCACCAAGTAAACCTACTGTTCCTGGGTACTCTCTGTCTAGGGTGTAGTAAACAAGCCTTCAAGAAGTGTTACGTAAGTGGTATGACTTATTGAGAAACAGATTTGCACTTGAAATGCAACTGGCTCCTGTAGTTTGATCATTGTAACTTGAAAAACATATGGCCTAGCCCAGGCCACTTAGGTTAAGTGATCAAACCAAATTAAAAGAGACTTAGAGAATAGTTCTTGCCTACCATTCTGATTTCAACTTTTCTGAAGTAGGCTTTGACCTTTAACCTCTACCCCATGAACTTCTCACTAGAGCCAGCTCTAAGCAACCCGTAGGATCTTGGATCCATCCCAACAACTTGTTTTCCCTTATAATTTACTTTAAGTCTTTTGGAGGCCAAAACTTAAAAATTAAATGCTAACTACTCCTTGTAAAACAGGAGCGGTTATCTATCTGGGATACTAACCTACTTCACCGAACACATCACTTTAACTTTTCCTACCTCAACACCGATGTTAATTCTTTCAAATGTCCTTTGAATAGGCTTCTCTCACACTCATTAGACTCAAAGCTTAATTAGATTTCTTTGGATCTTACACCATACAATGACTTTTAAATTTCTTTATTTTTATACAGTGCCCAAATAAAGATAATCAGAAAAAAAGCAAAACAATTACTAATTTTGAAAGTATGTCAAAATAGGTAGGGCAATTATTATTTATGTATAGTTCCTTTAACCAAAAAATGTCACCAAAGCAAAGCTCTACTAGGTAATGCTAGCTGTCTGTTCATATTTTTTCCAGACTGACTTATGCAACATCCTGATGTTTAAAACCATTCTGTCATGGAAAATCTGTCTCTGGGGTGGGATGGGGGAAGGGTGTCCCATTTTCTTTTAAAGTTATAATAAGAAACAGACAGTTAAACAATACAATAAATGTCTTGTATTTAACATTTTGAATTATGCATTGCAAGGCTACAAGGTAAAGACAGAAATATGCATTTGAAAGTAAAAAATTAGCAGAGACCCCTTTTGCCCACAGCATGAACAATACAATAAAATCAAAATATTTTGCCTTGTGAGAGAAGCAGTCAGCAATACTCAGTGATCTGAATATTTTTCAAGTGCAGTAAGTCACACATCAAATGGAGTTTTTATTTGGTTTTCTTCAAATGTTAGAAATTTAAAGACTGTTAAGAGATAATAATTTTCCCTTTCATGAATGTAAAGAATCAATACAGTGAGTACAATAAAACTTCATTCTTGTTTCTCCTTTCCCTATGTTGACTAGAAGATAAGTCAATATAAATAAACAAAATTCATACTCCATGTCATATATGAATGTTAGGACAAAAGTAAATCTAGAGTACTTTTCCAATTGAGTCTTGGTGTCTCCGACAATTAAATCTTCTTACTGATTTTACATCCCTTCTTCCAAAGCTGAGGGCTTTTAAAGCACTGTTGTCATGTTTTTGAATGATTATAGAAAAATTTTATTTTGAAACTAAGTGAAGATTTCCATTTTTTAACATTTGAAACTGACTTAAAGACAGGACATATTAAGGGACAAGAGAAGCCAAGAATCACGGGTCTGGCTCAGTGATTAAAAGCAGTTTCTGGACTGGAAGCAAGGCACATCTCTGGACTTTGGTTTCATCATAGGAAACAGACTAACTTACAACATAGCACAGTCTACATCCTACGTGATGAAGATATTATGACAGAAAGCTAAATCACTCCAACATTTCTACATTATAGTATGTGCCTGAATGCACATATTTTTCCTACTATATTTTGCATTGCTTTTTAGATGCATAACTTTTGAACCATATTTTCTCATATTACTAAATCACTAAATGCAATGTCAACATCTGAAAATAATTATTTCTGTGTATTCACTTAACCTTGGAATGCTGAGAGATGTATTTGGCTTAAGACACAGCATAACAGCTATGACAACCCTGCCTTAACATTATATACAGCAGGCTTCTTTAAGGGAGGAATTGCTCTGTGGTTAAAGCCTTATAGTAAACACTGAAAAGCTGGTTGCCCTGAAGATAAATTAAAATTTAAGGAGGCTGAACACCTGTGGATAGTTAGGAGCTTCCTTAAAAAAAAAAATAGGGGTAACTTGGAGCACTCTGATGAACTAATTCTTCCTAACAACAGTCTACACCCAAGAATAGGAAGACTTCTTTGCTAGATAGAATTAGCCATAGGAAACACCAAGAAACCCTTAACATTGGCAATAGCCTTTCATGGGTCTGCTTTTTAAGAAAATTTTAATAAAATGATTTCCTACTTTAGTAGTTTAGTAGTTGTATTGGAAAAAAAAATTCCTTTTTCTTTACATAAAAAGAGGTTTAGCTAAAATTGGAAAAAAAAAAAGGTTTAATATGAGCAACTAACCCTCAGTTGTTCATTTCAAACTTTTGAGCTATGGGCTCACAGGGATGTCTGCCAGGGCAAAATGTAAGCTGTGTGAGTACAAATCTGTTTTCCATTCTAGGCCTGGCACCTAGCACATAACAGGAATATAATTAATATTTGTAAAATACGTGAATGAAGGCTGAGTCGGGTGTAACACTGGTTCTCAAATGCTGGCCATTACAGAGTGTTGCTACCAATTTGTAGCAAAATTGGAAAAACAAAGCCTGAAATTTTGTCATGAGCCATCTGCTTATCTCTGGCGTCAAAGCCGATTTATCTCACATCACCCAACACTCTCAACTTTTTTTAGTAGCACAGTCCAGATGTGTAGTCAACACTCAAAATCAGATAGCTTCGGGCTCAGAAAACCATCTTAAATTTTATCCAGGACTCCAGGCAGGAAGGAAAGAAAGAATGGGAGAAGGAAAAGTCACAATTATTCTAATTGCAGAGGGGGTTAGCTCTCTTCTTCTAAAGGGAGAGCTAGTTCAGTATGATCTGATCCTAAACCTTGCCAAGGCTGGAAGTGAGGGCTAATTTATAAAGAAAAGGTTTGGGTAATTGAAGAACTAGTTCCAATTTTCAAGTATGCATGCAATCTTTATTGAGAATTTAGGCTTCTCTTGGCCTCAATTCCCTTCTACAAGAGAAAAAGAATACAATATATATTACAAAACACCCTGATCCCCTGAGAATGTATGTCTCCGGGAACTTGGAACAGGCAAAGTAAGGCAGCCCGCATTCACTTCCCCCAGAGAGCAAAGGTGACTAGAAACCAGAATCCTGGAGATGAAATCATACATGTCTCCTGATAAATTCCCAGTCCCTCTGACTAAATATTTCCCCCCTTAATCCCAGACACTATAACTGTCAGTCATTTTTGGTCTGTTATTCCAATATGAGATGTCTGACTTAAGTGCCATAAAAGTCTTGGGAAAAAAACATTTTTGAACACTGGTGGGCTCAGGGGACTGATAATGGAATATGAACCTTTCACCCCGAAAACGGTTCCTTGGGAACAGAAAGCAGCTTGTTTTTTCAGTATAACCCGCCTCTACCCTCTCCACATTCTTCCAGGTGGTGCTAAAACATCTAGCAGCTGCTGTCATGGAAGCTGTAAGAGTCTTTTGGGGTGATAAGGGTAGTTTTAGAATCTGTCAACCCGAGTGCTTAGGAAAATTTGCAAATGATAAGTTTGGTGATTTTGTTAAATTGAAGATTTTGAAGTGGTAGTCTGGAGTGGGGCCTGAGATCTGGCAAGTCTTGTGGCTCCCAGGTAATGCTAATGTTGGTGACCCATGAACCTCACTTTGAGTGGCAAGGATCTATTCCACACGTTCACCTATGTAGTTTGAGGAATACCACGAAAATTTCTCCCCCACCAAAAATCCCAGTCTTGCCCATCTCATGCAATACAACAAATACCAAAAAAGGGGGTGGGGTGGGGAAAACAAAGTCTAGTTTCCCTTATTTAACTTGTTTGCCCAGATCTGACACTAGATTGTACTAAGAATGGTCAGACCACATTTGCAGTCTAAAATTTTACCACTTCTAGCTTTGTGCCTATACTACACCATATAAAAGCATCATCCATGCATTTCTCACATGATCCTTAAAATTGCTATGAGCTAAGCAAAGCAGACAGAATTATTATTTTAGAAAAGGAGAAAACAGATTGACCAAGGTAAGCAACTTACTCATGGTCTTCTAACTGGCAGGAGTCAGATCCAGGAATCATACTCCCATTTTGTGACCCCCAAATCTAGAGTCTGTCCATTCTAACAGTGCCTTTCACATCACCCATGTTCTTCCCTCCCAAATTTTCTTTGACATCATTATACTACTGTTCCAGCAGTTGTATAACTGTGGGTAGGAGGGGGTGGAAGGGAATATCAATGGCCTATGGGGTTGTTTGGAGTTCACTATTTCACTACATATTGTACCCTTAAATGAATTTTTTTAATCTGTAAGGTAAACCTAAATTCTGTTGGATGACATATAGCTAAACAGAAGGAATGAGATTCTCAAGACTTGATTTAACAGCAGAGATACATTTTTAATCAACCTGAATACAAACGCTAGTCACAGATCATCAGTGTTCACAAGTGGATGAAAATGCTCCACAGTCAGTAATCTCAAGTGACTCCACAGTCACAAAGAATGCAGTGGGGATTCCCTGTGACAGAGTGAAGAATGACAAGTTCCTTCTGTCCATGCTAGTCTCAAAGAGAAGCTCTTTTTGGAGGTCAAGTTCATGGCCCTCCAGGCTGTTTGTTTGCTGTTGTAACCTGCTATGTAAAGGGTGGTCCATAAATATCTTTTAAAGCAAATGAATAACTGAAGTCTTATTATAACAATAAACAATGTAGTAAGTGCTAAAATGTGTTTAAATGTGGAACCGTCATTTCTTTCTTTGTAAGGGGATTCTTTTTCACGGTAATAAGAATTAAAAGTTCTTTTAAAATTTTTTTTTTTTTTTTTTTTTTTTGAGACAGAGTCTCACTCTGTTGCCCAGGCTAGAGTGAGTGCCGTGGCATCAACCTAGCTCACAGCAACCTCAAACTCCTGAGCTCAAGCGATCCTCCTGTCTCAGCCTCCCGAGTAGCTGGGACTACAGGCATGCACCACCATGCCCGGCTAATTTTTTTTCTATATATATTTTTAGCTGTCCATATAATTTCTTTCTATTTTTAGTAGAGATGGGGTCTCGCTGGTCTCGAACTCCTGAGCTCAAACGATCCGCCCACCTCGGCCTCCCAGAGTGCTAGGATTGCAGGCGTGAGCCACCGCGCCCGGCCTAAAATTTTTAATTCTTAGGATAACCAGAGACATTTTGCTCTTTACAAACTGACTAAAACGTACTCTTTAGTTTTTTAAAAAACATAATCCCAACCCAATAAATCTCACTCTATACAAATTCCATAATGACTCAAATGAGAAAAATATATAGCCACTGCTCTTACTTATTTCAAGTTTACTCTTCATGATATTGTGGACGTTTAATTTCTGATTTTCCTTTAACTCTTGGCTCAATCAGCATCTCAAGAAGGAAGTCTATGACAGGTTTTTCTTAGCACCATGCGCTTCTCTTTCAGAGAAGTCATATAATTTCATACGAATTTGCTTTACCTGTCCCTGGCAGTAGACTACACTTCCTCTCAGGACAGGGATCTTTTGCACCTGCCTGGCCATGATCCTTATTAGGTCTACTAAAAACTAGCAGACCCCTCTCTAAAAACATTTAATTTTAAACAGCCTCTCTGGCTCTACCCTCATATGAAGAAAGATAAGCACAGAGGTTTCTTCAACAGTTTCTATGGAGGTACGAACACCACACGAATTCAAAGCCCCCATACAATTTCAATGGAAACAAACTGTAAGCGTACAACATTGCTAATGCATGTTTCCATCCTGGTCCGGAAACGATTCAGGGCACATGCAGTCAGCAGTCATGAGCAAGGAAAGGTTACAGTCAAGACTATTGCAAGAGACAGAAACTCGGCTGAAATGCAGAAAGAGAAAAAAGTCATCTTCAATATTTAAGTCTTGATTTGACAAAAAACAAAGATTAAGCACTTTGATGATACTTTAAAAGAATATCAATGTTGATGTTATTTTTAACAATGTGAGAGCCTCTTATCACCTGAATCAGAAACACTGAGTCTGAGGAAGAACAAATCAAATTTAAATGACAACTGATCTCACAGTGGGAAAAAATAATTGATTATCCAAATTTTCCACTAGCAATTCTTATTCAATATTGGTTAGAGTGGAGGAAGACCACCACACTCAAAACACTGGGACCATCTAGGAATTTCATCTATACATGCTCTTTCTCCATAATCCATCATGAGAAATTTCATTATCTGTGATGCCTATAAACAGGAAACATTCTATTAATATAAACAAGGAAACCGAAGGCAAAACTGTGACAGAGAAAACATATATTTTACCTATGCAGCTACAGAAATATACTTCTAGTCACACATCACACATATTTTTCTCAACTTTACTAAAATTACATTTTGTGGTTCTCTTAAATTTTTATGCTGTTCTTAAAATTCTGATAGTGAAATATGGTACAATATTTATAAAAGGTCTACTTAATTAGGTTTTGGATTTATTAAAAACTAAATGGCAGTCCAAATTGGAAATAAACAAACTGAGAGAATAGTGTTAATGTTTGCTAAAATTTTTATATTTTCTTAAAAGTCATCCTGCACATGGAGAACCCAAGCAAAACCTGTGAAGATCGTAACACATATCACCACCAATTGATGTGATCTCCAAGGCTGTGTGCCACTTATGCATGCTATATATTTCAGATTTAGTTTCTACTTCATAATATATCCTCAAAAGTTACAATTAACATTTGTCTCCTTTAATATCGGGAACACAAAATCTCCAGTTTGTCTAAGGGGTAGGGTGTTCTGTTCGGCATCCTCCTACTCTTCCTCCTTCTTAAGAAAATCCCCATTTGTAGAGGCAGCTACTCCTCTCCCATGTGACCCAGTGTCACAGGTCTGCTGTGTCCCACGAAAGGTCAGTTTGGTCATGGAGTGATCCCACTGCCCTTTGCGGGGAATAATTTGGAAAAAGTCATTGAGGCTAATAGCAGGAGGATTTCTGGAGGCTGATAGGAAAGTTATGCCTCACCCTTCATCTACTCATTATTATGCTTGGACATGAAGGCCCAGAAGCATATCAGTTTTATCACTTCCCAATGGAGGAGGGCAAAATCAAGAGAATTCCAGGGAAAATGGAGCCACAACTCCTTGATGAAGCCATCCCAAGACCTCTTAGACTTCCATCTGTGAGACAACATACTTTTGTTATTATCATGTATATCATTTTCAGTTGGGTTTTCTACTGCAGGTACACAAAAGCTTACTAAAAGATACATTTTTATTATTTAAATGTATTTAAAATGCATTAAATAATTTAAAATTATTTAAAACCCACCTAGGTTTCAAGAACAATTTTATGTAGTAAATGGCATGATACAGAATTGAACTTTTCTTTTAAAAAATATGGCTCAGAAAGCTAAATAAATGAATTAGCCTTCTGAATTTTTATGAAATATGGAAAAAAGGAAGAAGTGAAAATTAATTGAGGCTCTTCCTTTTTATTGGTCCACTTTATTGAGGTATGATTGACATATAAAAAGCTTTATATATTTAATGTATACAACTTGATGAGTTTGGAGATAAGTATACACTCATGAAACCATCATCATAATCTATGCCATACACCAGGGTAGGGAACATTTTCATGTGAGAAACCTGCATTAAATTAGATGTAATCAAATAAGGCCACATTCAAGAAACTTCAATTAGATATACTTACAAATGTACATTATTTTATAAAAATCTAACTACTATGTATTATAGGTTAAGTATGAAATGTCCAATTTCCTCAAGTACTAAGTTTGACACTTGATATCTCTGACATTTCACTTTAACACTTCTTGTTTTATTTTTATTTTGAAGGTACAGCCTCAGTCTTTCAAATGCATGGTTTGGTTTGGGATTATCCTTCAATTTTTTTTTTTTAGAGCAATTTTTGTGAAACCATGGATAAATCAAAAATTCGTGTTATTTTCAAATATGAGTTCCATCATGGAACCAATATAGCTCAGACAGATCAAAATATCAACGAAGTGTTTGAAAAGGATGTGGTAAATAAGCACACAGTTGAGAAGTTCCATTCTGGTGATTTTAATCTTGAAAATGAGCCACATGGGCAACCTGAGACCAAGGTGGGTAATGATGAGCTGAAAGCTGTAGTGGAAGCGAATCCAAATCCACCTCAACCTATGCATGAATTAGCAGCAAGTTTGACATTACTATTCCAACAATGTTGAACAATTTGAAGCAAATCAGCAAGGTAAAGAAGCTGGATAGATGGGCTCCACATGAATTAAACGAGCATCAGAAGAGAAATCGTCTCAAAGCTTGTCTTTCTTTGCTATCATGACATAAGGGCAAACCATGTCTACACTATATTGTTACATTTGATGAAAAATAGATTTTTTTGACAATCGCAAGCATTCGGCACAACGGTCGGATAAAGATGAAGTGCCAAAACACAGTCCAAAACTGAATATTCATCAAAACAAGCTAATGGTGTCTGTTTGGTGGTCCAGTGCTGGCATTATCCACTACAGCTTCATGAAACCTGGTCAACCAATTACAGCGGATGTCCACTGCAACCAACTGGACAACATGATGAGGATGCTTGTGATTAAGCAGCCAAGATTGGTCAATAGAGGCAGGCCAATCCTCTTGCAAGACAATGTTCAACCACATGTTGCACGAACAACACTGCTCAAACTACAGAGGCTGGACTTGGAAACTGTCATCCACTATATTCACCAAACCTTGTACCAAGTGACTACCACTTCTTCCAGGACTTCCATTTCTTCCATCTTGCACAAACAATGCTGCTCAAACTACAGAAGCTGGACTTCAAAACTGTCTGTCATTCACCATATTCTCCAGACCTTGCACCAACTATTATTTATTCCATTCTCAGCAAGTCGTGGAAAACGCCTTTCACGATTTCATCACCACTCGCTCTCCAGACTTCTTTGCTGCTAGCATAAATAAGCTACCGTTAAGATGGCAAAACTGTGTTGATAGTTTAGGTACATACTTTGATTAATTGTACTGCTTCTTGTTTGAGATACAATAAACTACACTTTTGATTCGAAATCAGACATTTCATATTTAATGACCTAAATACTTAATTTCAAAAAAAGAAAACTATTTGTTAATTTTAAAGTTAACTAACCTTTTAATGACTTTGTTATGTCTGCTTTTTGTTGGAAAGCATTTGAATATTTGGTTGCAGCATGGAAGTCCACAGTTTCACCTGATCCTCTAAATGGGTATGTGTCATTTGTGACCTAAAAGGTGTCTTGATATTGGTTAGGTAAGAAAATAGAGATTTGCAACAGTAAGTGGCTGAAAAGCAAGAAAGCATTTTTGGGGCATGTTGCCAAAGGTGTGGGTATTCTACTGCATTTTTCCATATTTCAATTGCATTTTTCTTAGCATCAAACAATGACTTTAAAATGTCATCTACTGAGAGCTCAATCAATTCCATCTATAGTTCTTTAGGTGCCTTAGTGATGTCAACTAGGTGAGGCTGAAATGCTAATTTGAATATAACGCCACAACTCTCAAAGTCAGTAAACCTTTCACTGTATTCTTCAATGAATAGGTCTATCATAGCTATGTATTCTTCAAATGATTGGCATATATCATCCTGCTCATCAAGGACCTCTGCTAAGTGGGGAAAAGTTTCAACTGAAATTTCCTTTTGAAGAAGAGTTTTAAAAAAAAAGACACAGCTTTTTTCAAAATGCTTGGATTTTTTGGCCACATATCATATATAGACTTAGTTTTACCTTGCAAAGAAATATTCAAGTCGTTTTGATTTGACATGGTATCACACAAAAATGCTGCATTCCTACAGAAATCTTTCAATAATTCCCATGGCTGATTCTGTTCTTCATAAAATTTAACTGTCTGTTCTCACAGAGATAAAATGTTGGCTAACGCCTGTCTCTACAATAGCCAACACACATTAGAATGAAACTTCAAGTCCACACTGATTACCTCATAGTTCAACTTTACCATGTAATGAAACTGATGATGCCATGTTGCATATACATGAATATATTAAGAATTAACAATACTTATAACTTGTTTCAAAGTGTCATTTAAAATAGTAGCTTTAGCACAGAGATTTTGCTGATGCAAGATACAATGAAAAGAAATGAGAGCATCTGGATCTGTTCATACTTTTTTTTAATCGTGCAATAAACCCTTCTTGCTTACCTGTCATAGAAGGTGCACCATCTGTACTACACTCACTAAATTTACCAAATTCAGTCCAACTTCAGGAAAATTATCTTGAAAGTTGTTGAAGATATCTATTCCTTGTGTCCCGTTCGTAAGAGTGCCCAAAGTGAGTAACTTTTCGTAGCAAAGAAAATATTCTGTTATGACCTGAATGAAATATAAAACCTACGCTAAGTCAGTAGTATCAGTTGATTCATCCAAAGCAATTGAATAACATATATTTTTCTTTTGAAGTATTGCATGAAGTTGTTCTGTTAAGTTGAAGGCAAATTCATGTGGCCGATCAGTTATGGTTCTCCTTGAAAGAGGCAGTTGTTTGTATTTTGAAACGTTATCGGGGTCTAAGCATCCTACAATTTTGACAATGCATTCTTTCACAATTTCTACATCATTGAATGGCTTCTCTTTTTTTCCTGAGTATATGAGCTACCTTATAAGTTGCTTCAGTGGCATTATTTCCAGGTCTTATTGCTACTTGAAAGAATTGTCTTTGCCTTTGATTTTCATCTTTTAATTTCTGCCATATAACCTTCTGCACCTCTCCCTCTAATTTAAAATATGTGTGGTCCTTATAAGTGTTATAATGCTGATGAGCACTGAATTTCTTTAATGTTGATATTACAGTATCACAAAGCAAGCAAATCATCTTATCATTAGCAGAAACAAGATAATATTGCAATTCCAAAACCTTGCTAAAAAATCTGTTTTCATCCTTCAGCGTTCTCTTGGTCTTTCTGACATGATGGGCTGTTAAGCAGACAGAATTAAAAAGTACTGTCGAGCTATGCAACTATTCACAAATTCCACTTCAAACAGAAACACAGTGCACCGTTCTCAAAAGCTGATAACAGATTGGCATACTCAACCCCCATAAACTCTCACTAACCAGCCTCATGCGGTAGCGGCGCCAGTCAGGCGGGGGAAGTTAGAACTAAATCATGAGCGTAGCAGCCGTCAATTTAGCCCTTATGGGTTACTAATGTTCTAATTGTGGCGGTCAATCTGGGAGGGTTATTTCGTTGAAACTTAATGTATTCTTTGGTACTTTAAATACGTTCGTTTTAAAAATAAAATCAAGATATAAACAATGAATAAAAATGTATTAATAAAAGGAGTGGTTTGTAAAATTTGGATTCAGTCAAAAGGCCACTAAATTTAAGGACCTAGAAAGCCACATTTGGCTTTAAGGCCACAGATTCCTCACCCCTGCCATAAACCTATCCACCACCTCCAAAAGTTTCTTCCTACCTTATTTATAATTTTTTTGCGACAAGAACACTTAACATAAAAATCTTACCCTCTCAGCAAATTTTTAAGTATACAATACAGCATATACTGTTCACTGTAGACAATATAGTGTGCAGTAGATATTTAGGACTTACTCAACTTAGATAACCAAAACATTGTACCTTTTCACTAATACCTCCCCACTTCCCACTCTTCCTTTTTTTCTTTAAGAAATTTTCCAGCATCTCATGTGATCCTAGAAACATAATAGAGAATTCAATAATTTTTAGAGAGTAAATCTTTTGCTTTTTTGTCATAGGAAAGAGTACCTAGTATCTGGTGAACTGGGACGTCAGAGCTACTTCTGTGTCACTTTAAGCAAATCATTTAACCACCTTAGGCCTGTGCTTTTTCCTTTGCAAATAAACATATCTTTTCTAGTTCAAATGTCTCATTATCATTAGTGTATTATCACTGCTTTTTGCAAATGGTTTATGAAGAAGAAAGAAATCAGGCTGCTAACTGACTAAGCATTTTAAAAGTGCATACAGATTAATACTTGAAGTCTGGTCATTAGGTCACTCAATCTCATTTGTTTTAAAACTTTGCTCTAATTCTCAGTAAGCAGAAACTTTTGAACCCTATAGCAATTGCAAAATGTATAGTAAACTAATGTATTAAAAGAACACATTTTCTTTGCAAAGGTTTATATATAACTGAGACTACAAGGCACACAAATGATCTTTGATTTCATGACTTGGTTAGGTTTTTTTTATTGAATTCCAAAGAATTGAAATATAATCTAATACCATGGAAAATTTAGACATAGTATAGCTATATGTGTGTCTAAATAGCAGTGATGTGTGTGTGCGGTTTTTTGTTTGTTGCTGACTAGTCACTATTTGACAGGCACAGTGCCCTAACACTTAATTAACCCTTTTGATTTAATTTAATCCTCAAAGTCACTCAAATGTCCCCATCTTAAACATAAGAAACCCAGCTCAGAAAGGCAGCTATGAAAATTATTAATACTTTAAGGCCAGGGAGCTAGTAAAATCTTTTATCTCCAACATTGTATATATTATGTACAGCATCCTCATCCTCTCAAACGATGAGAACATTTTTTCCTCACATGAACCTACAGGGTAGAACAATATTTCAGTGAAAAACAAAAAAATCATCTTATAAACCTTCCTGGAGAAACTTTTTAGAAATTAAAATATACAAAACTTATTTTGTTGTTTTTGGTTCATTCATTTTCCCTATATAGCCTCATCTCATTCTGTATCTTTTATGTTCAAAACATGTAATTGACCTGTTTTAGACAGAATTATAGAATGACAAATAAATTAATATTCAAATTTTACATACAGGTAGTGATGAGGATAGACAGATAATGTTTACTTCCAGAAATGAGACAATCTGAGGGGGGCCATTTCTCTCTTAGAACTAGAAGGATAGAATAGAGATTTTTGTTTCAAAAAATCTTCCAACAAACCAGAATATTTAAGTGTTGCAGCAGTAACTGCAGCCCAGAAAGAGTGATTTGCCTGGAGCTAAAGAGTAAGACATCTGCAGCCCTGTTCAGAACATGAATTTAAGGTAGGTTTTACACCAATCTTATCCCTCTCCACATAGCAGCAAACCAACAAGAGAAGGAGGCCAAAAGTATTACCTTTAGTGCAACACACTTCTTTTAAGTTCAGTGCAATTGTGCTTATTAATACGAAAAGTAGGGAATGGAGGTGCACAGGGACTCAGGCAGCAGCTAATGCTCACATAAACACCAGGGAATGATTCCTGGCAAAATGCAGTATTTTTTAATAAAATGCTAAATTTCTGTACAGCAGCCCATTTCAACTTTGCTCACTTCCATGGTTTCACAGATCTTCCTTCCAGTGTGGTGCATTACTTTTGCTCTCCACTAGTAAATACAGTGCACCCTACTCCCAAAACAAAGAATTGAAAAGTTGAGTCATTCATCTCCAAAACAAAATAGACAATTTTCCTTCAGACAAAACTTGTTAGAATACACAGGCATCACTTAAGGAATGGTGTTTAGAGACAGCTGGGAGATTATGTCGAGTTATTAATATCAACAAAAACTTACTTGATTAAAATAAATAGCTTTCTAAAGATCACAGTTTGTGAATTTGATTCACCAAGAACCATGAGTGTTTCCTTCCGCCCTGGGATAGGTATCCCCACGGTACAAAGAACAACAAAGTGAAGTATTCATGTGTTGCATTAGACTATAGACATCGTTGTAGGAGTCTCTGTGTGTGTAAACGCTGATATAGTAGGAGAGGCAGAAATAAACACAAACACAAAAGAATCTTCTCAGTATAGCATTTAGTAACAAAGCTTTCCAATTTTATTCTCTGTCTTCACTAATCATTGGTATGAATACCATCTTCTAAATTTCAGAAAGATTGTCCTTTTCTACTTTATATATTTTAAAGCAGTTTTTCAGAACTTGTGCCCAAGGTAATACATAAACCAAATTATATCAGTATGGGGTTTACCCTCAGCCACTTTCCCCAACATCAGGACAATGAGGGGTCAAAAATCCTCTTACTGTATTATTACAATCCTTTAAACGAAAATACATGTGGGTTTTCTGCTCCTTTTCAGATAATTTGTTCTTTTCATAAAGAAGGAATAAAAGCAGAGATGAAGAGTGCTTGGCAGTTAACTACACTTTCAATTACAGGCCCTGTTACTGTTTATCTCTGAGACAGACATGGAAATTTCCGAGACTGTAATGTCTGCCAGGCCCATTAGAGGGAGCTACAGGGAACATTAGTTTCATGGCATATGTTATTCAGAGGAACCACTGGCAGAAAATGCAAATGACCCAAGAATATTAATATAGGGCATGGAATGCTTCAAGCCACTGAGATCCTGAGTCTGTAAAGCACCTGTGGATCACCACATCCCTTCATGGCCAAGAGTCATTTGTGCACACCAACCTTTGTTAGAGCTTAGACATGGGGAGACCATTGGGCCACCTGTTCTTACGAAAGCAGCACAGTATAAATCGCTCACCAGCATTCAGAACACCTGGATGCAAACTGACAGTTTCCTGGCAGCTTTCAATGCTTTTCAAACTATGCAAGATGATGCAGCCAACTGCATGAGATGACACTTAAGCATGCGCAGGAAAATCCCAGAATGATGCCGGGATATGAGGCGTTAGAAGTAGTTTAAATCTAGACATATAGAAATAATTATTAATTTTCTCCTACATGATTAAGTAGTTCATGCTGTGTAAATGTTTAAACATCTAGAAAACACTTCTTAAACTAGTAGTTTTTTTAAGCTTTCATATTTGAAATGATTTAAGCATGTTCTGCTTTCCAAGCCTTGAAATCCGACCTAGTGCTAAAGACTAAATGCTCACATCGTCTTCCAAAGCAATCAGTATCTGCCTTTTACTGAAGGCATTTGACTGGTGTTTAAGCAAAAGAGCAGCTTCCTAACCATAACATAAACATTTTCCATTTGAGTAAAAAACAGATTCTCAATAATACCAAGGAATTGTATCAAAAATTTCAAAATGAATCACACTGTCCCTTCCCCAAACATTTAATAATCATTAGTTTTATGTTTCTTTGATTTTCTTAAAGGTAAAATTACCCCCACGTAAATATAAATAGCTAGTGGACCAATAAATTGTCCGATATGTTCTGATTATCATATATGCCTATGATAACACTTCTGTGCCATTTTAGCAGAACTTTAACAAATGACTTAAAATATTGAAATGGCTTAATAATCACTTCTTTTTACACTTTCAGGAGAAGTTGTTGCTAACCCTTTTCAAAATTTAAAAAACATGCATGATGCACTGTGGTAGGTGCTATATATACAGCGTCTCTAATTCTCACCAAAACATTGCAATAAGGACATCTTAACCATTTTACATTTTATAGACGAAGAAATTAGAGTTTGGAGCATTTAAATGACTTGCCCAAGGTCACAATTCTAGTAAATAGCAGGGCCAAGATTGAGTCCAGTTCTGTCTAGATCCAAGGACCACACAAGACTCCACTCTCTAGCCATACTACCATTTTGTTGCAGGTCAGATAAGGACAAACACGATCATTACCTTTGAGCATTTCAGCCACTAAATTCCTCCTCCAAGTTTTGAAATGCTTATTTTATAGACATTTTATGGCTGAAAAGATCAGAGTTCACACACTTGTTTCATTATTCCACATTGGGTCCAATCACCTGATTTCCCGGGATGAGCCCCAGACCACAGTACTAGAAAACCTGGGCAATGATCATGACACGGCCACTGACTAGCTGTACGTTTTGGAGCAAGTCTCCGAACTATTCTCTGACAAACATATCTGATTTACAAATGGCATCTCTAATCACCGTCTAAATGTTTGCAGCTGTGTTTATGATTCAGCTAACATGCCTAACACTTCACACAATTGCACTCTCAGAAGCCATGATTAGAATAGTGAATATGCATTGCAATATTAGTATGAATTTGTTGTCCCAGGGCTAACAGAATTAAAAAATGCTAGATGCCCTTTCTTTGTGACAATCTGGATGAGGTAAAAGATGTGAGGAATTCAGTAGATTTTTTAAATTATGAAAAATGACACAAAGGCACAATTTATGGAAAGCAATTCACATTCTATTGGTCAGAAAATTCTAATCCTAGAATTACATTTGAGTATATTTTCAAATCACATGCAATAGATGGTTTTTAAAAGCACATCCTGGTTGAGGGTAAAGCCAACTGATTTGATTCTCTTTTGTTAGGGGCAGATGCTTGGAGACAAAAAGTCAAAAAGGTTATTTTGCCTTCAGAACTTTTAAATGCTTATTCTTCCCAAAGGTCGCATATTTTGATGAACTTTGAAAGACAGTGAAACCATGTGCTAAGTCTTTATACCATTTTTGTCTTTATACCATGTATGTTTAAGCAGTAGAGTCACCTTGGAGGAGTTTCTCTGATCAAGTGCACTGTTCTCTTAAAATGCCTTTGTACAAATATGTTTACTTAAAAAAGCAACACTAGCAAACAGTTAAATACCATATGCTACAAGTCATGGAAAAAAGAGTTTAACTACAGTTCACATAAAACTGAGGACTCGAAGGTTATTTTGAAAATGTACACAAATAAATTTTAAAAACATTTGGGGCATTTCAGAGTTCTAGCCTAAAACCATACAGCAAAATGTAGCAGATGTTGGCATTTGGGTGCTGGGTGGATGTCAAAATAAGAATTGGTCTCCAAGATATATGGAACATAGATTTGATGTTTCAGTATTTGTAAGAAAACAAGAAAGTGAAATGATGGCAATAAAAACCAAAACATCAACAAGAACAACCACAACAAAGTAACCACGCTCTTTCTACTGGCCAAATCTATCTATATATCTATATATCTATATCTCTCGCTATATATATCACCTTTCTCTTTTATAATCCCTCCCTCCCAACATGTTTTGAATGTAGTAGGTGCTCAATAAAGTGATCATTCAATGAAATTTACCTTTCCATTTAAAATGAGCCCATATAATACTTAGGATCATTTTCCCACCTTACAGGGTGAAAACTGATCTTGGCTTAGGAGAGCATCTCATAGAGCCTCACAAACACAGATTTGACCAACATAACATGCACATCTAAACAGCCTTGCATTCCAAGATGGTCTTCATATCAGAAGGCCCATACCCGTATTCTCTCTAATTTTTAACCATTTGAAAAAGGACTATAAGTTGCAGCACTCTATCAGAAAATACTTTGAGAGAAGGGTTAAGAATGACAATATAGCCAAAAAAGTAACTGAAGAAAAGAGAAAGAAATCAAAAACCAAACCTATGTATGCTATTTTTCTGACCTACATTTACCAATGCCAACATTAAGCAATAGAAGTCAATTATACTCAAAATCATTACTTCATTAAATGCTTATTTATACCATCAACTAATATCATTTTCCTCAGAGATCCTAATGAAGCATTTATGTGGCAGAATTTTAAGAGGACAGGAAAGGGAAAAGTTAATGACATCAATGTTATTTACAGTCAACATTTTCCACATGTCCCAGTTACAATATTTGCCTAATAATCTTTTCATTTTACAAGTGAGATTATTTTAAAGCAAGTTTGATTTTTCTTCTATAAAATATTTTAGTAATTAAACTCCTTTTTATGGTGCTCATTTGACAGGTTTGGATCACAATCCCAAAAGACACAATCCTGAATGCCATAATCCTGAATGTTGATATGCCCAAAGATCAAAATCCCTAATGTCTGAAATCTTGAAATCACAATCACAGGATAGTTGCATCGTCTTAGGTAGAACTATTACTTTGTTATTGCCTTTATTTAAAAATTAAGAATGCTTTAAGGAGATACATGTGGGTGCCAAGGGGTAAATTTATGGACTTAATTTTAGGTGTCAACTTGACTGGATTAAGGAATACCTAGAAACCTGGTAAAGCAATTTGCTATGCTATATATTCCATCTTCATACCATTTCTAATACTGGAGATATAAATTGTGTAGAGACTTTTATAGGGTTCTAATTCATTTTATGTAGTTTTTGCAAATTTGACTACATGAAAGTGCATTATCACAACATTGACTTTGTAAGCATTGTGTGTGCCTAAAAAAACATTGAGACTTTTCTAATAAATGAAGAGATGTCCTTTTGTATATCCACATTTTTGAAAAATAAAATTTCTCAAGATCTTGACTGTTTGGGCAACTGCGTATGTGGTGGTGACCCATCTCATCAAAAGACTTAGGTTATCTGTCACAGCATTTCAGATGACCACAGTTATAAAGCTGAATGCACATAATTACCAACCACAGTGATATATATGCATTTATGCCTTTCCCTTTTTGACCTATTTCTTTATGAATATGGTTCATCTGCCTATAGCTGTTATATTGGCACAGCTGTCATTAGTATATCTGAGTGTTTATGTTTGCAAATATATGTATGGTTTTATTGCCTACTTTATTGTGTAATGTGACCTATGAAGTGTTCTGTCATGTTTTTATCATATATGTTTCTCAAATAAATTCCCTTTTCAAAATGTAAATAAATTATCTTTAAAGACTTTTTAGTTATTATATTCCAGAATTATATTTTCAGGATTTCAACATCTGGGATGATAGTGTTTGGGATTGTGTCTCTTAGGATTATGACCGCCTTCCAATTTAGACACAACCACATAAGTGGATGCATAGAAACAATTCCTAAGATATATCTACTTCTGTTTCAAAGATGAGTAAGAAATTCTTTATTGACTAGAATGATTTGGAATGACTACAATATGTTGTTCCAGGTTATAACAAACTCATTATCAAACATTACCAAAAAAATACAAATGTGCCTTTTAATTCTGGGTTTAGATAATATTTTGTTTTACACAGACTATCCTATGTGGAAATACATACATTATATGGTTAAATTTGCTGAATGAAATTAAATGACCATCTCCTATGAAAAAATATAAAATTATGAAGTCTATTTTATTATTTTGTCAAAAAAACTATCATAAACTGCACAAAGTGAACATACGCTAATATCTGAAACTTGGTAAGATTAATTCAATAAAGACTGATATTTTGACAAGATGAATTTAAATGAGTTATAAGATCTAGCGAGCACATAACCTAACCATAAGAAGAGTGTATCTGAAGATACAAGAATGGAATACCAAAACAGATACATATCTATAAAACACAAAGTCAGTTTCCAAGGCCATACTGTATCCTCCAGACTAGTTCTAACTGGCCCTACTCTGCTAATAATGAGATGTCAAGCTATTTTACAGGCACAGAGCCAAGAAGTTGCAAGTCATGCAGCCAGGGCATGTGCAGAAGACTTCAACCTCAAATAACACCCAGAACCGAAGTCTCACCTCCTCCCTACCCAAGAACCAAAAGATCAAGACGTGACCAGAAGAACCTGAACATTAGAATACTTTCAAAAGCAAGGGGTCCATTGTCTAGGATTGTCTGGTGGTAAGATTCTTATCCATGTCTTTCCATACATAGTCTTGTTTGAAGTCCTTCCAATTGAACCTGCCCTGCCAGTGCTTCCACACATCAACCTGTCCTCCCTAACCCATAAAATGTTCCCCAAATCCCAGATAGAAGACACAGATTTGAGTTTTGTCTCCTGTCCCCTTGCCAGTCAACTTGCAATAAAGCTTTTAATTCTCTCAAAAGCTGACGCCATAGTATTGGCTTCTATGTACATTGGGCAGTGAGCCCTGCTCAGTAACAATACCATGGCTACCTTCTATGACATTTCCCAGTAATGCGTTCATTTTACTCAATCCTTAAAGAGAACCCTTAGTGTACTGGTACGAACCTCAAATATTGTCCATATGTAAAACTCAAAGGCACACAACATTTCTATCCTTCTTAGATTAAAAGCAACTAGAGATTAGAGACAAGCACTATGCGTTTTCTCTGATCAGATCCCAAAACCATACAATTCTCAATCAGTCCTTTATCAAACTATTTTTGCTGACATACATAGAAAGAATTCTTAATAACCTCCTGAACCTAAATTAGAAGATTTTCTGAAATTTGGGAAAACTTCGTATCTCCCTGTGTCCCCTGACCATCCAGTGTTCCTTGATCCACCCTTAAATAAGGTTTCAAAACTAGACCGAATAAAAGTAAAGCAATCGTATGGACTTTTTACTTCTTTCATGGAGTGGCCAATCGTGCGCCATCAAGTCTAAGTCTAACCTTCCATGCAATCACATAATAGTCTTTAAATCTTAATGAATCTTCCAGGAATCTAACTTCTTTACTTTCCAGGCCCAATGAGGATATGAATGCATAAGTTTTACCTTAGTGAATGTAATTGAATCTAAGTTTCAACCATATACAGGAATTCTTACAATATTCCAGCAAGACCCAGTATTGGTACCCATTATTAAGGAGAACAGTGAGCTAGCTACTCCTACTTTCCCCTTTAATACTGAGTCAAAATATACATGTTACTTTCATTATATTGATTCTATGTTTGTTTTCTAGAATACATAAGTGTGTCCTTTTTTTTTTTAATGACAACCTTATAAATAATTGGAGACAGGTGTTTGAGTTCCTGTTAGTCTTTTCTTCTCTAGGCTACACAGTCCCACTTCCTCCGTTTTTTACATGATTTCCAGACCTCTGGCACTCTCATTTGTCAATGTCCTTCCTAAAATTATGGTGTCTTGGACAGAACACAGTATTCCAATTGTGGTCCGGCCAGTGTGAAGTACGTCAAAGATATTACTTCCCATGATGTGGACACTCTTATTTCTATTTATACTGCATAAGGAAGTCTTAAGAGTTTTTGTTTTCTTTTTTTTTTTTTCTTTGAAGCAGCTGCATCATACAGTTGGCTCAAATTAAGTTTGTAGTCAAGTAAAACCTCCAGATGTTTTTCACAAACTGAAAATTTTCATATTCACTTCTCACTCGGAGCCAGCAACCACTAGCTCCAGTAACAGGTAGAGAGCTCAGATGTGTAGCTGCCCCAGAGAAGGATAAATATGTTGGAAAATCCACTATATTTTGTTACAAAATCTCTTCTGGTAGCCATTCTAATAACTTAAAATGTCCTCCACAGAATTTAGTATTTTCCTTTGAAGAAGTCTTGAATATTCAAATACATACTTACATATTTTATTATTTATTGCTATATTTTGCTAGCCACTATTCTAAGGGCATTAAAATTATTTTTAAAAAGTATTTAATCTGGTTAACAACTTCATAAAGTAGATGTCATTATTATACACCTTTAACAAATGAAGACACTGAAGCATAGACAATCTGAGTAACTTATTACAAATCACATAGCCCTTAAGGGGCAGAGCCAGGTTTTAAAACCAGGTAGACTAGTTCCAGAATTGAGGCTTATAATTATTATATATGCTGCCTCTTTACCCTTAATAAAAACGTGGTGAAATAAGCACTGTGCCAGACACTGGGGAAACAAAGTAATAGATCATATTTCTATATTTCTACGTTTTTCTTAGTTCCCTCAAATAGAACCATGATAGGCAACACAGAAATAGGTCATAGACATTCTGAGCATGACTCTACATTCAATCCTAAATACAAAGGTCATTTTTTTGGGTGGCTGAAAGGATTAGAAAATTAATATCTGTAAAGCTCTTAGAATAATGTTTAGCCTACCCTAAGTGCTAGCTCTTTTTAAATGTTAATTTTATAAATGAATTTATTCATACAAATATGCATACATGTTAATCGTACTTACAATTCACAAAGTTCCTTAGAGCAAGAAAACAAACTGTTAATTAAATCATAATGAGACTTTATTTTAAAAAGTGAAATATTCTCTAAGAAGTGAAACATGGTCAGATTGGAAAGAGGCAGGACCACCAGAAACATTGTATGATAAAAAAAAAAAAAATCACTCAACTTCTTCAGTACTAACTTCCACCAGCTTTATGTATGTCACCACTTTGGTGATTAATGATAGAACTACTCCGAAAAACATGCATTACCACGAGACATTATTGGTCACTTATACCAATCCAGGAGTGTGCCTCTTTAAATGTTCTAAATTGATATTTTTGGCAATCCATATGTGTTCCTGTTAATCCAAGGTTATCTAAAAACATGTTCTTTTGTTAGTTCTTTCAAATGAATGACACAGGATTTCATAGTCTGTCATTTTTGCCTAATACTAAGTGCTACATATTGTACCAGGAAAACTAAAAGCATCTCATCACTAGAATTTCCTGAGCATGCTAAGTTCTCATTTGGCTTTGAAGTATGATCGCTGTGCTGTGCACAGACAAAGCACAACACGGGTACCATGATGAACAGGGTTCAGGATGGAATCCCACTGTCATTGCATCATGATCTACTGTCTTAAAATGGCAATAGAATAATTGTTGACATTCTGGGGCTTATTATAAGTCATTGTTAATATTTATCGAAGTTTGTTATTGGCTGTTTGGTTTACTCTACAGTGTGAGTAATGGAAAAATATGATGGAATTATATTTTTCTATGATTTTCCAATAAGTACATATTCTGACATGTATACCTAGAAGTTCCAATGTAAATCACCCATAAGGCAGGTGTACACATTATTCCACGCCACCTCGCAAACCATTTTTTGTTTTTCAAGGATAGGACCACATCATTGTTGATTCACCTGTGACTTTATGAAAATAATTTGCAATGATGGAATTTGTTTTATAAAATAAAATCATGAACACATGTTGGATTCTTAGTTTGTACAGAGTAGTCAACAATTCACATATGCACCTCTCCATCTATTTGTATTTATGGAATAATTTCCCTACTAAAATAAAAACTTGTGATCTAAGGGAAGTAATTAAAAGAGAGAAGGAGGGAGAAAAACAGGAAGCAAAGTGAGAAGTCTATTGGTATAAATTATCCGCCCCCCCCCCGCCACAATCAAAGGGGCAAAACACTTTGTTCCAGCTCATGTCTCCATTAATACTCCCTCTTCCCCTTCCTACTCTTTCCTTTCTTAACAACTAAAAACTGACCACCTTATTTTATAGCTATTCTATAATACAGTAAGAACTAATATGATTACTACAATGTATTAAAATTTTCAAGCTAAAAATCATCCTTTAAAAGTTTGCCTTTGATAATACCTACTCTTTTCTTAACACTATATTTATGGTTATGGTAAAAAATACAAAAATCCAATACTTTCTACTTCTAGTGTGCATTGTCTCTCACCAACTTCCACTTCACTGAAAGACACTGCTATTTCTTCATCCTTACCCTAAACACAATTGCTCTACTCACACCCCAGTCTTTTTTCATTCGGTTATTAATAAATGTACTATCTGCTCTTTCTACATCTCTAGCATGCAAATGCATAAAAAATCCACCTTCTAGTCCGACCTTTACCATCGGTGGCCTTACCTTGGGATGTGTCAGGGCAGCAGCCAGCTGACCCTGCATACCACTGGGAGGCTACAGGAAGCTGGAGGGCTGTCTCTGGCTCACTTGCTACAAAGGGAATCAAACTTTTAAGAGGAGGCACAGTAATGTAAGTGGCATAGGAAAGGTGAAAACAAGAGAGAAGCAAATCACAGATCCACCCCTCGCCAGCTCGAAAACCTCACGCATGAGAGTCCACTTAACCTTCGTAATTATTTCTAAACCAGAATTAATGATTCTGAAAGTCTGTTTTTGAAGGAACACCTTTGTTTGTCCAGGTGCATGAGGTTGTTTTCCTCTGCCACAGAAAAACAAGTTCAAGGCATTATGAGAAGTGTGCTCTTAAAAAGAACACTTTAATCTTAGCTGTATGTGTAGTGTGAAACATTTCAGGATTAAAGTCTCAAGAAAGAAGTAAACCAAAACAGACGTGTGCATATGCATGAGTATGTACATTGTATCCACTGGAGAGAAACAGACAGAGGCTGAGACAGAGAGACAGAAATTGGGGGGAAAAACTGAGTTCCTGACAGATATATCTAATTCTCATTACTTTTATAACTTTCATATTTAAGAAGTTACAAGGATTTATAGGGCTCTAATTTAAATCTGCATACATTTCCTCTGTATAGTTTATAAATACATATACTTTGCTAAAATTTTATATATAAATGCATTTGGATAAATGAAAGGACACATTTTTTTCAGAGACCTGAATACAGAGTATGGCATTATAATTTAGCACTATAAAAAAACAAAAATAACTAAAACCCATGCAGCCTTCATTGCCTATACATGCCAGTGATTTCCAGTATTTCAAGTTTAATATCATGCTACTGAAGTGTTAAACTATTACTCTAACATAATTACTATAACAAATTAAAGTTATCGGTATTAAAAAATTATATTCTCCAAAGAACATACATGTGTCATAGTCTGACAGTCACAACTAAAGAATAAACTTTACAGTTATATGAAGTATCTCCAAAGCAGGATATAAATATGCTAATAACTGAGATTGCCTTTTAAAATTCATATATTCCTAAATATATGAAAATATTCATATTATATCTTCCCTTTGGGACTATTTAACAAAAGTTGCTTGTTTTTAGTTTCTTGGAAGGAGAAGACAATATAGTCTTGGGAGTGAAAGATTCTCTAGAATTCACCTAAGTCTATATGAAGCTACAGTATTTCCTCATTTTTTAGAATGTGGCCTTGGTGAAAATAAGTCTTTATTGAATTATGGCTTTTTTCTGACAGAAATTAATATTTTCCAAAATAGGACACTGTATATATTATAATGAGTATACTCTTTAATGACAAATAGAATAAAATGTTTAGGTTATTTTTATTCAAAGGTTATTAGATCCAGTATATAATCTAAAAATTATATTAGATTTCTTTCTCTGATATCCATTTGTACTTACAAAAACAAAAAAAAAAAGCACTTCATGGGCTAGATCATCTTTTTAATAGACTAGACAGTTAGTGCTACCCTAAAATCTAAAAATAAATGTAGCATCTTAAAAAACACAGGAAAAGTTGAAGCTTTCAATGAGTATTATACAGAAAATTTATACTATTATATTAGCAAAAGTTCATAATTTAGCTGGGAAAGGAAAATATAGCTATAACCAGTCTGAGCCAAATTATCCTAGACAGGCTATTCTCAGAGCTTGAATTTTCCAAATATTTGCCGACTCTTTACGTTGCTCATTACCAATCTATGTTTTTAGGACTTCAAAGGCCAGCTATTCAAAGGAACAAGAAGCTAGACAGAAATGAAACCTGAATACCACTCTCAGGAACACACAGTGACCTGGCCCAGCCACAAAACCAAGCCTCATTTCACCTCTCCCACTTCCTGTTAATAGCAAAGGTTAGAAACAGATTCTGTTCCCAAGCACAAAAGTGAGCATGTCTTTTTTTTCATTATTATTATTACCAATAAAATTCTGAGCAGCACACATGGGTCCAAGTGTTTTATGCTATTTGCTTATTCTATACCAGAGTTATAAACTCTTAAGACAGACAGCAGCATAATTGTTAAATTCTACAGATTAACTTGGCTGCAATTAAAGCAACAAACCTCATAGCCAACAGAATAGTCTCACAGTCTGGAGTTGTTCTCCGGTATGAACACAGATTTAAGTCTGATAAAGACATGTAAAAAACATTAACTTCTTTGATCATCAAAGTTAGAGCTCCTATTGGTATAAAATGGCTCCTGAACATCAAAACACTAAAATTATATTTACACAAAGGCAAAAGTAAATAGCAGAAAAATCAACTTTAAAAAAAACACTAGAAAGTATACAAACATGTGCCTAAAAATCAATGCCATAGTATTTTAAAGTGGCTAATTTGATACTTTTAACAATTTCAAGACTCACAGAACATATACATTTGTTTAATATAGCTATTCTATTTATCAACACTATTGTGGATTTACCATTTCAATGTCTTCTGTTTTATCCCCAGCAAACTGTGTTTCAGCTCTTAAACACCTCCAGTGACCAGAAAAAAGAAAAGAAAAAGCATCTATTTTTTGGTCCTAGTTCTACTCCTTGGGATAACATTGAAGAAGTCTAACTCTCATATACCTACCCTTTCCATATTTCTTTTAAAATATACAGTTCAAATGCCTGTCAGATTTAGAACACATGAATAAAGGGCAAGACATTCATGTTTTTGTTGCCCAATAACTTATCTAGAATCTGAGGGCAAAGTGGAATGATCACACCTTAACCCAGAAACGTCTAAAAGCTTGTATTCTAGAGATAAACCTGGCACGCACTCAGGGGGACCTCACCTAGCACTGTGCAACCTACCCTTCGGGGACTCCACGCCATACCACAATGACAAGTAAGGCTTGTGCTGCCTACGCAGTGCTCTTGAAAAGTCACATAACCAAGCCTTCACCTGGGCCTCCCTGGCCCTTGCGACCCATGAAGAATTTCCTTGAATGCCCTCACATTCCACATTCAGCTGCAAGTTCCTGACCCAACTTTACCCTTGGCCAAGGATGCTAGCTTATTCCAGGGTTGCCTCTACCCCACATCACATCAACCCCAGTATGAAGCTCAGATCATTCTCCCATGTTAAAAATAACATAAAACTTGGAAGCAGCATTCATGAATGAGACTTGACTGAGTTTGGAGAGTGGAGGATGGGAGGATTTGGGGGTAAAAGTCACCCAGCAGGTTTCTGCCAGCCCCTGGTCCTCTGTAGCTCTCCATCATCCCCCTCCCTCAACTCTTCTGCAAATTGCTAAGAATATTCCAAAATAGTTTCTCTCTCTCTGTCTCTCTCTAATGTCGACATTTCCTCTCTTCTCTGAAGCCCTGGCTTCATGTGATACCCAAGCCCTTTGGTAGAAGGCTGTTTCCTCCATGCTTTCACCAATATCTAAATACTTTCCATACTTTTTCTAAGAGGAATTTTGGTGACAGTTAAGTCAGTAAAATAGTCTTCACCTGACTAAAAAAAAAGTTCCTAAAACTACCCCAATGCCACTGTCTCTTTCAATAATATTAAACTTAATCAGATAGCTGATGTATAGTTTTAAATTATTTATTAAATAAATATACTTACGTGTGGTGTTCAGTATCAAATGAGCATTTAAAATAGGACAAATTTAATATTTATATTTTATTATAAAATGAAGCAAAACATTAGCTATATGAAGCAACCCACCCACCTTGATTTTTTTCTCAAATCTGACATTTTGAAATGCATCCTTGTTATTAAAAAACAAAGTTTCACTTGGTATAATAAGAAAGAACAGGAAAAGAGGTTGCCTTCAGGGTATAGCTCTCTCCTTTCAATAGCAACCCCAAAGGAGAGGTCACAGAGCACATCACTACTCTAGGATTTTTAAAAGAAATTTTCTTTTTTTTTTTTTTATTCTTATTTCAGCATATTGTAGGGGTACAAAAGTTTAGGTTACGTGTATTGCCCTTGCCCCCCCACCCTCCCAAGTCAGAGCTTCAAACGTGTCCATCCCCTAGACTTTTCTTTTAATATTATTAGGTTGTAAGCCATTATTTTAAAGGACAGAGGCCTTAGTTTCTTTACTCTATAATCCCACATGTAGAAATGTATAGGGAAAAAACATCTGAAATGCAAGTAAGGATTTATTAAAATAATCACTTAGGTATTATTTATACTGACAAAACCTAAAGATAATAGACAAGCCCAACAAGAGAAAAAAATGCTTAAATATGACACAATCATATGTAGAATATTAAGAAGCATAGAGGTGGTATCTGTAGACTTTTAATGTCATAGAAAATGGTTATAAAACACTGTTAATTTAAAAATATACAACACCAATCAAAATACACCATCCCAATTAAGTACAATATAAAAGATTTGAAAAAAGTACTGCATAAAAATTGACAAAACATTATTTTCAGTTATTTTTTGTTTGCTTTCTTAGTTCAGAAGGAATTTAAGCTAATCATCTTTTTAATATGTAACTGTATTAAATAAAATTTAAATGAAATGGATGAGTATATCACCAGAATATTAGAAAAACATTACGATGCAGCCAGAGGTGAGGTTAGTTCACAAAAACCTACCATTGAGTTTGGTGCACATGACTGAGCTAGGCATAAGCTGAGCACTAATAACCAAGGCAATCAGTCATGACGCACAGACCTCAAGCAACAACAACTAACCTTTATTGAGTGCCTGTTACGTGCCAGGCTTTGTGTTCAGCAATGCATATGAATTATCTCATTTAATTCTTGCAACACATCTAGGGTTGGTATTTTTAGTGTTCTCACTTTACCGAAGGAGAAACTGATCTAAATAACTTGATCTAAACCCAACAACTAGTGAGAGGCAGTTACAAAAAGGTCATAAGCCAACTTCTTTCCATTCCAAAAGTCTGATGTGGAAGACCACTTACCGGGAGGGTCTGGGGACCATTTTTGACCATCCTAGATTCTTTACATGGGAAAACTAGAATTACTCCGTGAAATGCAGAATGAACTTAGGAGTCAGGCAGTCTGAAATTCAAATCCAGGCTCTCCCCCACCTACCAGCTTTCTATTATTTTAATGGTACTAATTTTTAATTAAATCAATAATAATTGATATTATTGCTTTTGTAGGTAGATAAAATTTATGTGCAAGGCACATATGTGCCTTATATGAACTTTGTTTAATCTTCATAACAAAATTCAGAGATGATGAAAGTAAATTGCCTCGAACACAGACGCACTCTACGAATATCACCGTTTATTATCCTACATTTTTCATTAACTATTATTGCTCTGTATAACACTTGACTACTTTCAGACTTTTAAGAGGGCAATCACAATGTTTTAATGCGCTAAATGAGCCATAGGACAATTCAGAAGCAGTTCTAGCTGGAACTGGCTGGGTGAACTCATATGCTTCTTCATGTCCCTTCAAGTTTTAAAAAACGTTTGCCAGACAAAAGTCCATGCTTTTGGCATATACACCATAATTTTCATTTAGGAGTTGCTACCATAGGAAATTAAAAATAAGGTTAAGTCTTACCTCTCAAGATTATGGTTGCTATTGTAATTTTGTAAAATATTCTTAATTATATCGGTTTCTGAAGATATTAATTTATGCTTTACTAATCTTTTTCCAAATAAACCAATTTTAAAAATCAAAGTAAAACAGAAAAGGAAATTATATCATTCTAATGTCAGACTTAAAATGACCTTTTTCTATAACAGTACTTTTGTGCACTGCCGATTTATTTTTTGGAAAAGTAAACTTGTTCTAAAAATTAAAGACTGTCACATAAATAACTCTGCTAAGTAATGACATATCATGTATAGAGGTAAGGGTTAAATTAAATATATTTAGTCACAGTATCAATGTCCAATTACACCATTAATTCTAGTTGCAGAAACAAAGTTTCTCATCACTTATACACATTACATATACTTTAAGGGTTTCCAATCATCATTGGTAAAATTTGTTTTAAATAAAAAGAATCAATTTTATTGCCTTAATACAATAAATTTATAAGAAAAAAATCACAATTTATCAACTTAGGTACTTTGAATATAAAGTTGAGGAATTATATATGAATTTAAATAATTTTATATCTATACAAAATATCAATTCCTAAAGGAGAGTTCTTTCTTAATGAAAAGTGACCAAGTAGTATAGCCCACAGTCGTATGCCTGTGTCCATTTATGTATATACTTGGGCTAAGAGGAGTTTTCACATAATCTAAAGACATTTTCTAGGAAATTTAAGCAATCAGATAAGCTGCATTCTAATTTTTCATAATTTCTCAAGGGCTTTAAGAAGTGATGAAGTCATTCAGAGAAAGCCTAAAAAAGATGAAATACACACCAATAAAAAATTAAGTTGTTTTATATAGCATGTGTGAAGTACTGCTAAATTTGGAGTACTTTAAAGTACCTGTAACTTCAGAAAACGTTATTTATTCTACTATTCCTGGCATATGGTGGCTGCTTAATAAATGTTTTTTGAATGTTTAATTCTGGCCATAAATTGTAACTATTTAATGGCACAAACATACATACGCGCATGCACTCACACACAAAGGTGGGCTGTATCCCATTAGGTCTTAAATTTATGAATTTAAATTTCTGTCTTAAACCCATTCATTAGTTTACTTATTAAACTATTATTTTTTTCTTCCTTGAACACGTACAATGTATTCAATAGCCATTGGGAACAACAGGATGATAAACATAACTCACAAGAAAGCAACTTAATTTAATTGTCAATTATACTGCATAGAAAAACAAAACTAACATTTTGTGTGTGTGTGTGTGTGTGTTTTTACAGTGTAATTTAGACCACTCGCTATCAGATCCTTAAATCCAAGGGTGATGATGCCCACAAGTGAGAATTTAAGTCACTTATTCCTTCCATGTCCACCCTGATTTCACACACATCTATACATCTACCTGGGAAGTGTTCTTACAACTAAAGTTGATACCATGCTGTGGATATTGTTGAGCCATAGATGCATTTTATTAATACTTTAGAACTAATAACCTTGGTTATACATTTCTAAATGAAACAGTGATAAAGTCCATCACATATTAGTTTCAGATCTACCAAAATGACTCCTTTTGGATCAAAGTTTCAAAAGGCACGTAGTCTTTACCCCTTTTATACATAAGGACATTGAAACCCACAGAAACAGAATATCCCATCCAAAATCACAAGCTAGTATGCATCTGAGTTTGAACTGAACTCCATTTCTGTCTAACACTGAAGCCTCTTTGTCTCTGTCCCCAACTCTTAAAATCCAATGAGCTTTACTCACACTGACGCTACAGAACCTATAAGTAATCTGTCAGCGTGTATACCAAGGAATGAGGCATTTAAAGGAGGTCGAAGGCTTATCAAAGTGATCTAAACACTTTATCACAAAACGATCAACTTGTTTGAGGGTAAAATGAGCATAATCACCCCTATGAAAAACCTGATGGATTGCAGCTTGGCTGTAACTACAATTCAGACACGTGTTTTATCTGTCAAAGGCAGGATCAGTGCCAAACGGGAGCCAAAAAAGGAGCGTGGGAAAGCCTGTGGTTTGGGGTAAGGGTTAGGGAAACAGCTGCTATGGGCATGATACAAAAAGAAAGAAAAAAAATAGAAAGAGAGTAATCAGCAATAAATAGAATGTAAGTACTCAACATTCTGTGGTTAAAAAAGGTCTTTAAATAAAAGATATTTTGGTGGGTTAAAAAAATGTACCATTAACTTTATCAGTAATCCTGTAAGGTTTGATCTTTAGGATCAAAAAGTAATGGGTATTTATAGTCAGAGTCTTATTATGTTTGACATACTTTTATGTCTAATAATGGTTTATATTTGTTTATTAGACTAAAAACATCAAGCTTTGCTCTTAAAAATATCAATTCCTGTCCTCAGTTTAAACCATGAGAAAAGATAGTTACTAGAAAGAAGCAGTAACTGTTATGCAATATTTGTACTTGGCCCAGAAGAAAAAGATAAATAATTGAGTCTCTGTCTCTAAAAAATTGATTGTCTCAGAAATCTGTATGTTGCATTCATTCAGCTAATATTATCTATTTTTGGTCAGGCTCTGTGTTTCATATTTTAACAAATTTGATTACTCAAGAGATATGTTAAAACTTGCTGTCACCAAAGGGTGTTAAATATAAACATAGGGAAAAAATTCTTGCATCCTCACAATTTATAAACCAAAGCAGACAAAACATCAATAAGAAGCTGAACTTGATTGTAAAAGCTTACACTAGAAAGGTAGATTTAGGAGACTTCCTATGCCATGATTTAGAGAAAGTCACTTAGTCTGACAGAACCTGATTTTATTCATCTTCATTTTGATATCAGATTGGATCATGAAGAAGATTTAATCCTGCCATATGATTTTAAATCTATTAGTTATCGGCCCTAAATGTATCGCTACTCTCCTGCTAAATGTTTATGTTCCCAAGAGCACTTCTTTTTCTACAAACTCTCAAAAAATTGTGTCTACAGACATGGCCTTACTGGCCATTTGCAGAGGGATGATTCCAAAATCTGTACCCTATAGGCATATAAGAACATATATGTACATATAAATATCACACTATTTTAATATACGTAATATATTAATGTATTTTTGTATATAATAAACACCACAGAATTCCTCATTGCCTATCTCCTCAGAATCTGTTCTTTTACTGGTTTTCCTTATCTTGGGGATCGTATTTTATTTTCCACTATCTTTGACCTAACTACGCAAGGTAGAAAAACTTGAAAGCTATTTTTGCCTCCTGCATCTCTGTCACCCCTAAAAGTCTAACAGAACTTACAGAACATGATTTCTGTTTAACAGAAATGTCTCTGAAATCCCCCCTACTTTCCCTCTCCCTAGCTACCACCCAGGTCAAGGCCCTCTCCCCTCTGTGGCCCCAGCTGCTGGTCTTCCTGTATCCACTCTCAGCCTCCTTTAACTTCATTCTCCGTAATACAGGTGAATGCTCACTTTAAAATACAAATTAAACCAGATAGTCCCCTGACTAAATCTATAAGTAGCCTCCTTTAGGGTTCAATTCAAAATTCTTATCAAGTAGAGGTAGTTCCTGCATCATTTGGCCCCTACCTGTTTCTCTCAGGTCTGCAGCTCAGCTCCCTACAACTTTCCCTGCAGTCATGACGACTCCATGCTCCCTGTTCCCCCAGGGTTTCACAGGACTCCACAGGACGCCTCTCTCTTGCCCACGAGTGTTCACACATGTCATTTCCTCAACTTGGAAAACTCTTTGAATCCCGTCTTGCCCGGCTACCTCCTGCTGAACTTTCAGGTCTTAGCTTAAAGAATAGTTTCTCAAAGGCTTTCACTGGCCCCATAAGCAAAGTAAAATTCCCTTTTTATTTGGTATTTTACTCACTTTAATCATACTCATGTACTTGTAATTGCCTAATATAGTCCAACTAGACTATGAAATTCCAACTATGAACTCCACAAGGGCAGAATGATGTTCCTTTGTTTATCATGTTATATCTAGCACAGGACGCAATCGGTGTTTCAATACATCATTACTGAATTGTATGTCTCCTTGCCACATATGTGGTATGCGCTAATGTATCTACGGACTATGAACATACAGTCTCACTCTTATTACACTATTTTATTTTTACAGTTAGTATGACGTTCTATAATGTTAACAGAAAGAAGGGAAATGAAGGTCAAGCTGATAAGTCCTATCTACCTAGGATAGCTAAGAATTATCCTTCCTACTCAACAATGACCTTGAGTTTCAGGACATTTCGAAAAGGATGAGAAGAGTTAAGGAAAATAGAGTGCTTTCAAAGAAGCATAAAACAAAAGAGCTAAAAATATTCTTGACACATTACCTATATCCCGTCTACATAAGAGATCATTTCACATGTTGTAACAGCAGTCTCTGTTCTGTTGCCAATATCATTCACTCAGGTGGGTTTTTGTTTGTTGGCTTGTTTTTTTCCCTTTCTTGGATATACGTGTAATGATAATTGCTTACAGATGTATCAAATACTTCTATGCTTGACTAAATATAGATTAAATCAAAAAAGTTGCCTGTGTGCTTCTCAGGAGGAAAAAAGAACACTAATGACTTTCTCAAATGTTTTCACACTCAAAAACATTTTCAGGTAAATTAAATGTAGGAGGTTTGGAAACAACAGTAAGGTAGAAAATGACAGTTGTGTCGTGAAAGCTTTTATAGCACATATTTAATTTATACTAACATAAAAATACCACTAAGACAACATATATTTATTGCCCACTTGATGTATATTTGCACTATGCTTGCTAATGTGGAGCTATAAAAAATAAGTATAAATTTTCAAGAAACTGAAATCTGGTTAGGAAACTATTAACCAGTACAACACAATTTATAATAATAGTGTTTAAGAGTCAGAGTGTAAACTAAGTGAATTATATATAGGGATATAGCAATTGTGAAGTTTTAATGAAGAAGGTGAGCTATGCAGAACACATGGTCTTTGGATAGGTCATGAGAAGTTGAAATTTTTATCTGTGAGAAATTAAAGGCAAAAAGAAGAGGAGACAAGTGTAAACACAGAGTAGGTTAAATGACTATCTGATGGAATTTTGAAATCAAAGCCCTTGGCTAACAACGAGGACGTGTAAATGTAGGCACGTAGTAATGAGATAATTAAAAGCAAAAAGTCTGACTAGATTATAAAGGTCTCAGATATTAACTAGAAGGAGCTAGACTAGTTGGAGAATATCAGGTGAAAACATGTAATGTTTTTTAGCAAGAAGGGGGCTATTTAGGGCCTCAATGTTGCACCAGCCACCCAGGGGGCTCCATTCATGGTAGTCTTGTGGTCATGCACTAGATGAAAGCCATGTTTATGAAGATTATTCGTCCATGATAGATTATGGTTGTAAGCAGGGAGAGACTCCTCAGAGACCCGTTAAGACATTATTCCAGTAACTCAAGTGCAACATGACAAAGAGTTAGACCCTATGGTTGTCAACAAAGGGATAAAGATGGGGGGAAAAAAGTAGCAGAATACTGTCAACATAAGAAATGCCAAAATTCTGACACAAACTACACTATGAATGAACCTTGAATACATTATGCTAAATGAAATAAGCCAGGCACAGAAAGACACATACTGTCTGCTGCCACTTATATGAGGTACACAAAGTAGTCAAATTCATAGGGACAGAAAGTAGAATGGTGGTTGCCAGGGGCTCGCTCATAGAGGGGGAAATGAACAGCTATTATTTAATGGGTACAGAGTTTCAGTTTGGCAAAATGAAAATAGATCTGGAGATGGATGGTGGTGATGCTTGCACAAAAATATGAATGAACTTAATACTGAAATCGACACTAAAAAATGGCTAAGAGGGCAAATCTTATATGTATTATACCACAATTTAAAATATTAACTAAAAAATAAATGCCAAAACTGGGAAGAAGGAGAAAAGAATTCCGAATCACTCTTACATCACTGGCTTAGAAGATTGGGGTAAATGGGGTTGTTATGGAAGTAAAATAAGGGGATCTGGCCTGAGAGAAGAGTATGAATTGTGAAATATGCTTGATGGGAATATCTAACTGTAAGTGTTTCACAGGCCTCTGGAGACAATGGATAAGGGCTCTGTGGACAGAACAGGAAATACGCTTTTATTTTAGTGTCACCATTTTGAGGGGCGGGGTGAGAGGGGAGCCAGTCATCATGTTCAATTCTCAGCCCTAAATTTTACCAGAGATGCTTTTAAAATAGGTTGCTATGTGAAAATATTTTTCATATTTTAATACTTTTGAATTGGAATGGTTTTATAATAAATACCATCCTTTTTTAATAGCTTGAGATATAATTAACAAATAAAAATTGTATCTATTAGAAGGTACATCTTAATTGTTCTCAACAACAAAAACCCACAAACAACATCTTTAGATGAAAAACAGTAGTTGTAAAAACAGAAACCAGAAACTAATTCTAGATAGCTTAGGGCAGGGTTATTCACAGAAGGAAGGTCAGGGGCACAGTGCAGCCTCAGGGAAGAAGCAGAACCAGAATATGAGAGCCCTGAGGTCACCAAGATCTCTCTCCCTCTCCCCACCCCACCCTCATATCTGGTTCATTCTTTCTGTAAATTGACTTTCTCTGCTCCTTAGCCCTACAGGTTTTTGCACTTTGGAAAAGACTGACTTAACTCACCCTTGGTCTCAATACTCAATTCCTGGATCAGAGTCTCACTGCTCAGCTTAGGTCCAACTGAGCACAGCTATGACAACAGACCCCTGTGAAATAAGTGTGGCTTCCCAAGATGGCTACAATGAGGATAGCCCAATAGCCCAGTAAGATTAGAGTAGTGCATCCCAAGGAAGAGGAATGATGTCAAAAGCTATGGAGAAAGACAGTTGAATTAAATGGGCATCTTTAGCCTGGGGAGAAGACTTGAGAATCCTAAGAGGCATGCAGAATACAAAATAAATATTGACTCCTAAAAAGAAGTCAAAGTTACAACAATGCAGTTTTTGGCTCAACATAACAACGATCCTATAGCAATATTTTATGAAATAGTTTTTGTATACAAGATAATCCATTTATATTATCACTCAACAAACCAGCAGAGCTGGAATTTGAGTTTTCATTTAGTAGACAGAAAACCCAATGCCAAGAAACTTAGACTGTCCAGTATCAGATAACTCATACGTAGCAGAATCACAACTTGCACCAATGTATACTTGGATCCAATGCCCTTTTCTTTCCTTACACCCATCACTTTGTATTGGTTTGACTGTAGAATGCTCTCTTTCATACAAGGTATTCAAATAGTGGCTAAACATTCGTTACAGAAATGCTATAGGAACAATTACTATTTGGGGTGGGAGACATTATCTCACCTCTCTGATGATTTCCAACTGTAATATTTCATGCATGTACTATTTTATATTCAGTGACTTCATTTTAAAAGTATTCATTACAAGCAAAGACAAATACTTTTCCTATCTATCAAAGATTCTGTGATCTTGATAATTTCCAAACAGAAAATATTCCCTATGTATAGCATCAAAATTGTTGGTAAGAATTTTCTTTTTCTGTTGTATTTTGTTTTTAAGGAAAAGAGATCTAATTCATCTTTAAATAAGAATGCTAGTAATAGCAAATATATTCAAATCTGAGAAACAATGTTTTCTAGAAAGAGTTGTAGTAGTGGCCACATTTTTTTGATAAAAAAAATAGCTAAAATAGAATTTAAAAATATAAAACCTATTCAAGGTTTAATATTGCTTGTGGCTTCCAGCTGTGTCATTGACTTACAAACATAACAATGATTAAGAACTCAAATGATCTATTAAATATTACTTTCAAGCTCCAGATTTCAGATACATGCGGAAGAATTCAGGTAGAAGTGATAATGAAGCCTGCCCTCAGTGCCTTCAATAGCTTTGATCATATTTGTCGGTTTTGCCTATCCAATTCACTAAGTTTTCATTTGAAACAAATATTCCATTCGCAGAAGAGAGGGAGGGAGGAATAGAAGGAAGAAAGGAAGGAAGGAAAGAACGAAGATATATAAGCCACTCTTTCAGAGCCTTCCAGAATCCTCACTCTCAATGGATTCTTCATTGCACTCTGAGAAACTACGCAGCAGAAATAATATATGTACACATAATTAACGTTGTCAGAGTTTAAATTTTTTATGGTGTTTAGGAATGTCTATTGAAAGACTTGAGAAATGTTTTAAATGGAAATTATGATAAGAGAAAGAATGGCAATAAATTATATAATCATTTAGGATTACATATTTCCCTTTAAAACTCATTTGTACGGTTTACAGAATATAAGCATGGAATACTTGAGAAGGAAATTCTGAATAGGGAACAAATAAGAACAGATGTTATGTTAAAAAAATTATGCATAAATCCACTTAATCTTTGAAATAAAAACGAAGAATGACCTTATGAAAAGAAACACTTTAATGAACACCATCTGCAAATTAAAGTCAGCTTCAGCCAATTTACCACAAAGAAAACTGTTGCCCTTAATAATGAAGTGTTTGCTAACATCTATAGAGCCAAACAGCAGTGTAAATACTAGAGTACAGAACATTAAGAATATCAACTTTTGTAACTGTAAGTTTTCATTTGAGATATATAGGTCCTACACTAATATCTTATGAAGGGAGACTGATAATGTATGTCTAAATTTTTAAACTTCATCCATGCTCTTATAGATTTTTACATTAAGTTATGTAACTTTTCTAATAAAGTTTTACTTGAAAGAAAATACATTTTACTAGACTTCAGTAAAAAAGACGTCCTAAACATAATGACATTTTGCAAAAAATTTTTAAGAAAACTTTTTATGTACTAGTTGCTTTTCTTCATGTAGTCAGTATAGAAAATACTATGGAAAATACATGAAAGCCAACTAGAAGTAATCTTTTTAAATTATCACCAATTTACACAAATTAACTTAGAAACCCTAAAATTAAGTACTCCATAATCAATTAAAATTTAATTCTAAGCTACAGAATCTTAGTAGTAGAAGGAATTGGGAAATGCTGGTATATCTTCCTGCATGTATCCAATCCAATGCAATCTGATAAACTAGAACAAATAACAGCACCAATCCCTTTCTGGGAACCTTGGTAATTAGCTACAGTACATGACAATAGAGCTCACTTGGCTGGATTTAGAGTTACTACACTTATAGACCAAGAATACCTATATGAAGACATGTCTAACTACCTCCTGCCTCTTTTGCCTTTCTAATAATTCATCTATTCAGTTGAAATTTAACCACTTAGTTGTTCAATTAAAAAAAAAGTTTTTGGTGAATACCTATTCTGAACCTAACCATATACTTATGAGGAAAAGCAAATAATGACGAGTCCCTGCTATGTGCCTGGCACTTTGGAAGATGCTGTAAACAAATTATCTTAAGATTAGGTAATAACATTAGGAGATAAGAAATTTTTTTATCCCCATTAAACAGATGAAGGAAAAGATGCAGAGATGCTAAGTAACTTTCTCTAGATCAACATCTGCCTTGATCCCAAACTGCATGTTATACCATTGTGACTCCTGCCTCCAATAAGGCAGAGAAGCAGATTAAGACAGGATGTCTAGCACATAGACTGATGGAACGGAGTAGAGTCCAGAAATAAACCCACACATATACTAACCCTTAAAAACGGCACCCAAATACACAATGGGGAATGGATAGTTTCTTCAATAAATGGTGTTGGGAAAACTGGATATCCATATGCACAGAATAAAATTGGATCCTTATCTTACACCACACAAAAATGGATTAACGACTTAAATATTAAACCTGAAACCATAAAACTCCTAGAAGAAAACAGACAAAAGACACTGGTATTGGCCATAACTTTTCAGAAATGGCACCAAAAGCAAAGGCAACAAAAGCAAAAATAAACAAATAGAACTACATCAAACTAAAAAGCTTCTGCAAGCACAGCAAAGAAAATGATCAACAAAACGAAAAGGCAACCTACAGAATGGGAGAAAATATTTGCAAGTCATATATCCAATAAGAGGTTAATATCCAAAATATATAAGGAACTCACACAATAGCAAAAAAAGAAAAAAAAAACTTGATTAAAAAATAGCCAAAGGTCCAAATAGACATTTTTCCAAAGACATACAAGTGGCCAACAAGTATATGAAAAGGTGCTCAACATCACTAATTATCAGGGAACTGTAAATCAAAACCATAAGATATCACCTCAGATCTTGTTAGAATGACTATCATCAAAAAGATGAAAGATAACTAGTGTTGGCAGGGATGTAGAGAAAAGAGAACCCATGTACACTATTGGTAGGAATGTAAACTAGTACAGCCACTATGGAAAACAGTAAGGAGGTTCCTTAAAAAATTAAAACTACCATATGATCCAGCAATCCCACTTCGGGGTATATATCCAAAAGAAAAGAAATCAATACATCAAAGAGATATCTTCACCCATATGTTCATTGTAGCATTATTCACAAAGCCAAGGTGTGAAATTAACCTGAGTGTCTATTAACAGATGGAAAGATAAAGAAAATGTGGTGTGTGTATATGTGTGCATATAGACACACACACAATAAAATATTAGTCAGCCATTAAAAAAAGGAAATTCTACCAGTAGTGACAATGTTGATGAACTTGTAGGACATTATGCTAAGTGAAATAAGCCAGCCATGGAAAGACAAATATTAACAACACATGATCTCACTTATATGTGTAATCTAAAAAAGTTGAACTTATTTACGTGTAGAATGGCAGTTGCCAAGGGCTGGGAGGTGGGAGAAATGGGGAGATGTTGGTAAACGGTACAAACTTTACGAATCATTATAAGTTTTGGGCATCTGATGTACATACAACATTGCAACTACAGTTAATAATACTGCATCATTTACTTGAAATTTTCTGAGAGCAAATTTTAAGTAACCTCACCACACCCACCCACACATATACACACACAAAATGGTAACTGTGGGATGTGTTAATTTGATTGTGGTAATTGTTTCACAATGCACACACACAGCAAATCATCACATTGCACACTGAACAGATAAAACTTTGTCAATTATATCATAGTAAAGCTGAAAAGAAAAGATGATGTGATATCTATGATGTGGTCAGGGAAAGAAGACTACACCACAAGTAAGGAAATGCTAAACTGTGAGACAATGTGTGTGAGGAGCTCAGGGAAATGAGAATGAGAATGAGCTCTAGAGGTCCAGAAAGTTTTGTGAATTATGTGGGTCTGGAAAGAGGGCATGAAGGATGAAGAGGATTTTAGTAAGTACAGAAGAGAAGTTAGGGCATCCCAAGGAATAGAAGAGCCTGAAGGTGGGCAGGGACCCAGCAGGTTCATAGGAAACAGGATGAGGTACCAATCGGAGTTAGAAGGTGTACACAAAGAAACCATGAGGGGACTGGGTAGTTATGAAAGGGCTGACTCTCACATAATAGAATGGACAAAATAAATATAACAAAGATGGAGAGAGAACTGCTGTGGGGACAGAGGAGGATCAGTAAGAAGCAGTCGCTTAAATTTGGATCATACTACGTCTTTCCTATTTCTCTGTTTCCATTTCCCCTGACACTTCTCCGTCCTTCACACCAAATTCAAAACTTTACACAGAAAGCTGATCTTATATTCATTCTTTCTCTGAATAAAACAGTTTATCAAAATAAATGTTCAGGAAAGAAACATAGAAAGCCAGCAGAAAACTTTGTATTTGAGTTAGCAAGCAATAGGGAACCACTATCACTCCTGTGTCAGGTATTATCTTGAAGAAAGGATTTATGCCCTAGTTCCTGTTTTAAAAAAACCATGGTAAGCCACACAGATGTGGAATGGCAGTGGTGCATGGCAAGGGGCCAACAGCTCAAGGAATATGAATCATGCCTGGCAAGGAAAACAGTTTGGATATACATGAAGAAGGTGATCTGAGGTAGACGTGTCAAAGAGTTAAACCTCCGGGAATTGCTATTTCCATAAGAGAAATAGTAGATAAAGCCAGATCAGTAGGGGGAAAGCTAGAATTGCTAGTACTATTCAATATATTTATTTTGTAAACAGTAAGTCAAAAATATTTAATGAGTATACTTTGTTAGTTTAATTCAGGCTAAATAAAAAAATTAAGAGTTGTGGTTCCTGACCTCATGAAACTTAGTGTTATATTTTTAACTTTGATATTACTAAAGTTGTCCCTTTCCTTTTTTTTTTTTTAACCTACAAGTATATGGATTTCTATATAAGTGTGATTTTATTAAGTCCAGGACCCAATTCGTTTTAAGCAGCATGTTTAAACCAAAATTATATTTGTCACCCTTGCTAAAATGTACCTCAGAAAATGAAGAGAAAAATGATATTTCCACTCTGAAATACAGTTATGAACCTAACAAATTTATCAAAAGAAACAAAAAAAAACTTTAATAAAATATAGCATTTAAGAAAACAGCACATATTCATATAAATATAGCATATGATTTCTCTATTTTAGTTTCTCTCAAAGTCTTAACACTAGAACACTCAAGAACCACCCTACATTTTTGTTTTAAAGTATTCCCTTTCAGAAATGTAGCTAAATGATGTCACTTTAGATATATAAACTTACCTGCCAAAAAGAGAGAAACTGGGTAGAGCCTTTGAAAAGAAATAATTCATTAGGAAGTTCAAGTAGAAATCTAAAGATTGAATTTTAACTAAAGTATTAAGTTTTGGAGTTAGAAATTTTTCAAAAAACTGAGTGTCTACCACGTGTATAGTTGCTCAAGATAGGTATAGCTATATGTATAGCTACATATATAACATACAACCTTGATTAAATTTCTAATTTTTCCAAAAAAACTAAACAAAAATGTATAACTGATAGTCCTCGTGGTTTTTTTATTTGAAGCTCAGATTTGAAACAGCCCTGAAATGAAAATAACAAGTCATATTATTTTTTGTCTTATAAAAAAAGACAAAATTTAGTATGTCATACTTCTAAATCTCTTTCTTTATCATAGAATTATCATGTTGAGCATTCTGATGTTAAATGTGTTCATTTCCTTTAGGAAGCAATTCCAACAAGCTCTTCCACTCATAACATGGTTGTAAATCTAGTTGTCATGGAGAAAAACTCCTGATACAACTGCGCTCACGAATTCTCACACAGGAGAGAAATATTGTAACCCTCAGGCCCTCACCTCATGCCTGTGCTACTGACTCCAATTGAGATAAAATACAACTATTATTAACAAGCAAGTGCTCTCCCTGCAAACTTGCAATTCTTCTTCCAAACAGAATCAAAGATATCTGCTAAACACATTGGTCAGCTAACTAACTATAAGGGAGAGAATAACAGTTTTAAAAGGCACACATGATAATACAGAAGCATGGAAAGTAGAGCCGTTCAGCGTCAGGAAAATATCTCTAAACATTTTAATTGTCTCTGAAGATGTTATTGCAACGTCTGCTACATTTTAAAGTAATTCAAGTTGGTAATGAAGACCTTGAGCAAGCAAGAAAAAATTTAATTAAAATCAGTGTATGCATTCACCCACACACTAAGAAAATGAAATAAATGTGGTTACCAATTCAACAGGCCACAGTAAAAATTCATGTGACAGTATTCCTTAATGAGAGAGAAAAAGAAGATGTTACACTATAATGAGGAGGAGTTAATATATCCATTTCTCTATTCCCACATAACTTTCTTTCATCAAATACTTTTCATATACAAGACTCTCCTTTTTTTCAGTTTTAAGTTTTAACTATAATCTTTACTGGTAGCCAAGCTTGCATTTCCCAGAAACGTGAGCTGACCCAGAGTACCTATCGTAAATTATTTAAATCTACTAGTTCAGCATTAGGATTATACCAACATAATCCTGTGCCTCTGAAGGGTTAGTCTCATACTAGGATATAGACCTATTTTTCAATGCAGCATCAGAAAAAAATTAATTTTTGACAATACTATAGAAATAAAGGGAAAATGGAATTTCTATTTTACAAAAAGAAAAAATAGTCTGTGGATGCTTTGCTCAAAATTTTTTAGTGTGTTTATAACAGAAATCATAAATTTCTTCCATAAATTAAACACACTAAAATATTTTTCAAAATCATTACACTTAAAAATAAAAATACCAACATCTGGGCCCCACCTCAGACCACCAGATCAGAATCTTTGGGGGTGCAGCTTGGTAAATAATTCCTGATTTCCTGAAGATGAGTCTAAGGTACAATCAGGGTTCAGAAACCCAGGATTCAATTGCCTGGGAGGTCACGTTAGCTCCATACTATTAATACTTAACTTGAAATCCTGCCTTACAACTTCCCCAGGCACAGAATTATTCACCAAGCTCCATTATGTATTTCCTGAACCTATCTCTGTGAAGGTCCAAGTATCATCCATTCACTGAGGATAACCACCCAGTTCCACACTATGTTGTCAGATGTAATGTGATAATGTATACTTAAGATATTATCTAAATTTCCAAGCACCATCTTACAAGCAAGTCACAATGGTACCTCATTTACTCAAAAAACACTCATTAACCATCTACATGGCATTGAGATAAACTACGTGGGGAGAGGCAGGCTCAATTATGCGTAGATCACCCTGAAGGAACTCACACTCATTTATAAAAATGTTGACAATCCAAGGTGGAAAATATAACTACCATAAGAGAGTAATCAATACAGTGCTAGGAAGCCTCAGAGGGAGGAGAAAACTTCCAGTGGGAGTGATCAGAAACTCCATCACGAAGCAGGTAAAAGACAATAAAATTTCATGGTAAGGTGGTTGGAGATCAGGACAGAGAGATGAGCATTAGAGGCAGGGGGCATTAATGCAGCAATAAAAAAAAAAAGGAACTCAAGAGATCCATCTACCTATCTCTGTCTGGCGAGAGAAGAATGCACCGTAAGCAATTCAAAGTCACTAGAAACTTGATGTGATGAAGGCAGCGGCAGTTCAAAAGGCTGATAAAGGAAGGGCAGATGAGACAGGGTCATGAATCCCAGACAAAGAGGTGTTCATTTCATTTGAAAGGCAACAAGGAACTATGAACTACTTTTTAATCAAAGGATTGACATGATTTCATATTAACATTCAACAAAACTGCTATCACGATTGGAGCTGTACATCATGAAAAGGCAGCGTAGTAGCACAGGGAATGAATTAATATTCAGAAAGCATGGGGGCAGGACGCCCGCCGCAATAGGCCGTCCAAGTACGATGGGTTGTGGCCGTAAACTGGGACAGTGAGAGTAGAGAAGAGACGGAAGGCCTGGACATAGGATTATCACTTTGAAGAAAGTTATATCCTATAAATTCCAGTGATGTTTTTGCTGTCTAGTGTAACAGAAACAGGAAGCCATCAGCACCAGACAGACCTGGACCAAAACCCAGGCTCTGTATCTGACAAACAATGGAGATCTTGGGTAAGCTACTTAATCTCTTTGAGCTTCAGACAAGAATAATAACACACACCTCTAATCTTGTTGGGAGAATACATTGTGCTGTCTGTAAAGTGCTTAGCATATTGGGGGAAAATTAGCAAGAGCAAACAAGAGAAACAAAAATGCAGATTAAAATATTAACAATGGTAAGAATTCAACATGAGCTTTTATAATAAAAGACTCAGCTACTGCCTCCACCCTCATGAGCCTGGCTGTACTCCTTCAGACGGCAGAAGTCTCAAGGCTTTTCATTCTTCAGTATCTCTCGGGCTTCAGGTAGCAGCTCCTTCCTTCTAAAAACAGAGCTCAGTAGGGCACGTGCCAGAACACAGAAATAGACCACTAGCAGGTAAAATGACACCTGCATCCCTGGCTCCTGGACTCGTACGTGTTTGGGACAGAGAAAAGATCAGTGTACAAGTATCTACTAATGGATGTCTCAAAGTAGAAGGAAACACGACAGGACTAATGGACGACTGTGCAAACAGTAAAGCAGAGGATTCTTACAAAGCTTTTAGACAAGAAAAATTAACTTGCTCTTTTTCCTGCCTAATTCAATCACTGGTACACAAAACTTGGTCTCATTTGGAATGATCAGACTGAAAGTTAATACGAACACACGACTGAGTGCTTAAAGCAACATTCAAAACAAGGTTTACCAAATATGGCTATACCCTCCTTACAACAGCCTTGCAAATTCAGAATATAGCTATATTGATTTTATAGCCTCTTATTAGGCTGTATCATTTTAAGGAATGCAGAGAACCCAAGGCTAAAAAATAAGTACAGTTCTTTAGATAATCTTTTTTTCATTTTTCTTAAAATATTAGGCTTTTTATAACTCAGAGACTCACTACAGATTGCCAAAACCGTATTGGCAATGTTATCAGCATAAAAGTTTTGAAAGTAGATGTGAAGGAATCGACTGATGACACAGAGTGAGACACCTGAGATGCCTAAATTGAGAAAATACAAATAATTTATTGTTATTACCCACATTATCAGTAAGGGCAAAGAAAAAAGTGAAGTAATAATAGTTTTGCAAGTGGACCATGCTCTTTCTCCTCCAGAATAATGCTAACTTAATGATTCCTCCTCTCATGTACCCTTTTATTTCTCCCCAGTTGGTCACCAGGTATTTTCCCACTTTCCCCTAGATTGGTTTAGCCTTATTAATTACTCATTTGGAAATAAAGGTCAGAGTTCCCGCCCTGGCCAAAAAAAGATATTAGACTGAATTAGATAGAGATTGCCAGCACTCCTTTAAAAACTGACATTCCCGTGGTGAGCGGGATGTCAGCAAGTTTCTATAATATGATTTAAAGAATCAAAGTTCAATAAGTATCCAACACATCCTCTACTCATTGTAAGCCTGCCCATATTTAATTAACACTGTTGTAAACAATCCTTTTTTAAAATTTTCTTTCACTTGTAATCTCCTCTTTGTCAGAATTCTTATAATTAGCTTTGTTGGCATTTATGAAAATGAGCTGATTCTCTTTTTGACTGAGTTTCCTATTTTAATAAATTTGCATTAACGAGTATAGTTTGTAGGCCATCTTTAAAATATATGCCCAGCAGGCAATTATTGACACTTCAAATTTAAAAGAAAATTTTCATTTTGTTCAAAGCATATAGAACAGTGCAGTGTTTGGGAAATATTTTAAAATTTCATTTAATAATACTATTGAAACCAATTATGATTTTACTAATTATGCTATAGTAACTTGATAATATATTGTCAGATACATTTTACTATATTATACATACTTACATAGTATACTATTCTATTAACTTGATAAATTGTATTTAGTATGGTTATAGGAAACAAACTTCACTTTAACGTACATTGTAAATATAATTCTTCTAGTCTTTACAGGTACCAATAGAGCTCAAAATCTTTCTTGAAATAAGCCCAACTTCCTAACTCTGGCATAAGGCCATAAAGGTATATATAACATATGACACAGTGTTTGGCAGTACATATGTGCAAAAATTTTAAGCTATTATTTACTAATAGAATATACAGAGAAATTATTCTCACTGTGCCTGGTTTCCTCAGCTGTAAAATGGAAACAGTGGTACCAACCTCAGAGAGTACTAATAAGGATTAAAAGCATTTATAAATGGGAAGTTTTTAGAATTAAGCCTGGCTTAGAGTAAGCAACGTACAAGGTTTAATAAATTATTGTTAGCATCATCATCATCTCAGTTAATCTCTAAACCAGCTCTGTGAGGTAGTTAAAAAAAAATTATATAAGAAAAACTAAGCTTTGAGAGATTAAGCATAATTTACTCAAAGCCACACAGTTAATATATGGCAGAGCAGGGATTTGACTAACTCCAGGCTCTCTGACCACTTTTATAGTGGTTAATATTCCTCTTAAAATATGGCAAGCAGAAATGGTCACAATGCTATAAACATACGAGTAGGATTCTGGAAATTTTGCTGTCAAAACCTAGGATCAGGCAGTCATTCTTTGAATTTGCAGCAATCCAGCTCTTCGGTATTTTTTTTTTAATTTAAATGGGAGTTAGATAATGGTCTAATCCTTCTCATCATGAAATTATAAAATTATTTCTAAAACTAAATTTATAGGAATTTACCTTTTCTCCTGTTAAATTTAATATTTTTAGTGTTTGCTCACTGTTCCAATCTATGCAAATTTTGAAACTGATATTCAATCATCTAAACTATTAACTATGCTTCCCAGTTTTTGTCAACTGGAAATTTAATATATATTCTTTCGATGTTTTTATTCAAGTTCTTAATATATTATTAAAGAGGACCTGGTCAAGGACAGAGTTTTGGCTTTGGAGATTCAAGTTCTAAATTCTCCTGTGCTCTCTCTCTTTACTCACTGCCCAGACCAAATTTTACTGGCTTCAGTGACGGCACCTCATGCCAGCCTAGGAGATAAAGGTATCAACATGACCAGCTTTATCGTGCCAGTAAAATGTTAATGGGTCCCACAGCTTAACCACTTTTAGAAAGGTGACTAAAGAGGGAAACCAACAAATGGAGATAAACTAGCAAACAAGGGTAACCCTATAAATTGGAAGAGGAATGTTTTAACAAGTATCATATTTTTCAACATTTGTACTGGGAAACTTAATGAGAGTTTTTTTTTTTTAACTTGTAATGTTTGTTTTCTTAATTACAAAAAGAATATATGTCTTTTGAAAAAAAATTAAGCAACATAACAATATAGAAGAATGTAAAATAAAAAAAGAAAAAGGTTTTTTCTTTCTAACAAACCTCATTGGTAATCTCTGTTAATAATTTGGCATTTTTTAATGCTAGTTTATAGTGTCTTAAAGTTTGCATCTCTATAGATATCCCCAGGTTATCAAATATTCTTTTCCAGTTATACACATATAACTATTCTTTTCTAGTTATATACTGCATATATGTACACATACATCCATATATTAATATTTAAATACTACATCTCTTCATTATATTGCAGAGAAATCAAGATTCATTTAAGATATTCATTTCTACGGTTAATATTTCTATCATCTCACTCTCTATATAACTATATAAATACTATGCTACCAATCCCAAATGACATTCTAAACAAGTAACAATGGCTACCATTTATTGAACATGTAATACCTTCCAGGTTGCAAACATAATTTTATTTATCAGAGCAAGCCTGAAAGGTAGAATCTATTATCCACATTTTACAAATGAACACATTCAGTCTCAGAGGGATTAATCATTTTACTCAAGGCCAGATGGCTACTGACTGCAGTGAAGCTCGGAACCCAGATCTGATAACAAATCCTACATCTTAATCACTGCACAGTACCTGAATCCCTCCATCAAAAAATCCTGCTATCACTATTTCCACACTTAGAAAAAGGAAAAATTCCATTTCCATTTATTTCATCCTCCCATCCACATGGAGTATTAACAAAAATAAAATCACAATACTCTAAGTAAGATTGTTCCCAACCTTGGCACTACTGACATTTTGGGTCAGAGAACTCTTTCTTGTGGAAGCTGTCCTATGCACTATAAGATGTTTAACAACACCTCTGGACTCTACCTACTAGATTTCAAACTGGCAGTACCCCCCAAGTCCTAAGAACTAAACTATATCTTCAGACGGGCAAAATTAGCCTCACTTGATAATCAAGGCAGTACTCTACTTAAAAACTTGAAAACACAGAGTAAGCAGAATAACAGATTCAAGTTCTTGCATATTTTATTTACATTTTAAAATCATATTTTCTTCTGTGGAGACTGTAATTATAGAATTGACTACTTCTGGAAGAATACATGGAGCTTAACATAATTACGATGCTTTTCTGAAAGCTCATTTATTATGCAAATCAATAGTTAACTAAATTAGATAAAAATATTCCAGATGCAACTTTTTAGATTAGTAGTCCATTTTAGTGTAATGTTAAATAAAACTTTTTTTTGCCCAAAGTGCCACAAAGAAGTTTCTTATTTATCCCAACTCATGAGAAAGTAATCCATACCACCTTTAATGCAGAGATATCCTTTTAGAACATTCCGTTCTCTACTCTCTGTCCTACTTTTTATGATTTCCCTATAAGTTACAAGCATGACCCCATAAACTATAGAAAATAAATAATGAAGCATAACTTTATGGGGCAAAATTATGAAACAGTCTTCCATTAAAGGCTACAACACCAGTAATTAAAGTCCAAAGGAAAATCCAAACGACCAGTAAAAATGCTGAGTCAAACATTGTCCTTTGAAAGAATATTTCACTGATATTAAATGCAACTATTGAGAAGGCCCTTCCTCTAAGCTATATTTATTTAAATATCTCCTTACAGGAACTTTGTACAGCAAAGTAAATGCTTGTTCAGTCCACAAATGAGGTTCATGCCCTTCTTGTATCAAGTTTATAGAGCTGTGATTTGCAAACTTTTTTTTTCCTCATGCCAACATACCTGATGGATGTGACACACATATCAGTAACTGTGGCCCACTACAGCACTGATTCAGGAGGTTGGAAGGTCCCCCTAGAGAGAACATATCAGAATCGAGGGCAGGTTAGTGTTTGAAAAAGCCTATCATGTGATAATCACCCTTGCAGAAAACAAAGAGCCATCTCAAAGAGCTCACCTAGGATGAAAAGTTCATCATTGACGGTGCCATCTTATGCTAAAAATATTTCCAAAAGCACCCATAATTTAGTGCATCAAATCTCAAGCTTTCCTTTTTCAGCTACATTTTATTATTCATTTTGTGGTATTCATTTTTTTGTACTTTATTGATCTATCATAGTTGTACATGTTTTGGGGATACATGTGATGTTTTGATACATGTGTACAATGTGTAATGATCAAATCAGGGTAACTGGAATATCCATCACTTCAAACATCTATCTTTCCTTTGTGTTGGGAACACTATAATTCTCCTAGCTATTTTGAAATATACAATAAATTATTGTTAACTCTAATTTCCCTACCATATTATCGAATACTAGAATTTACACTTTCTACCTAACTGTATGTTTGAACCCATTAACAAACCTCTCTTCGTCTTCCCCTAATCCCCTTTTCCCTTCCTAGCCTCCAGTAACCATCATTCTACTCTCTACCTCCATGAGAGCAACTTTTTTACCTCCCATATATGAGTGAGAATAGGTAGTATTTGTCTTTCTGTGCCTGGCTTATTTCACTTAACATAATGACCTCCAGTTCCATCCATGTTGCTACAAATGACAGGATTACATTATTTTTTATGCCTGAATGATATTCCATTGTATGTACCACATTTTCTGTATCCATTCATCAGTTAGACACTTAGGTTGATTCCATATCTTTGTGACTGCAAATAGTGCTGCAATAAACATGGAAGTGCAGACACCTTTGATGAACTGATATCCTTCCTTTTGGATATATATTAATACTCAGCAGTGGGACTGCTGGATCACATGGTAGTTCTATTTCTAGTTTTTTGCAGAACCTCCATACTGTTTTCCATAATGTCCAGCTACATTTTACTTTTTTTAAGAGATAAGGTCTTGCTGTGTTACTCATGCTGGTCTCAAACTCTTGAGTTCAAGCAATCCTCTGGTCTCAGCCTTTTGAGTAGTTAGGAATACAGGCATGCACCACTATGCCTGGCCCAGCTACATTTTAGACCTATACATTATAGACCTCCAGTTATAGTTATAAATTTGTCAAATTGTTTTAATATTTGTATGAAGTATTATATACAAAATCATGAACAAAATGTCATATTGCTACACTGGTTCTTTTGCTATCTACGATTCTGTACCTGGAAGAACCCAAAGCATTATTAAACTCATTGCAGAGTTCTATTGTGTTAAAGGTGTACTTTGAATGAAGAGTGTATAAATGAAACTAGTTTTTAAATCCTGAAAATTTGCCCAAGTGTCACATGTTTCTTCCTCCCAGTTTTCGCTATGTTAGACATATGTAAATTACCAGAAGATATTTAAAACAGCAGAAACTTTAGCTATCTTCCTGTTTTCATCTGAACCAAATAAGAACAAAAGGTACAAAGTCCCAAAGGTACAATACAGACAGAGCATAGTATTAATTGATGTGAAGGTCTTCAAAGTTTTAGCCGAAATGAACAAAATACAAATCTGTAATTATGCTGACCAAAAAAAAAAAAAAAAAAAGGAAGTGCAGTCTTAATGTGTATTAAGGGTCCCACTAACTAGACAGTAGTTCATAAGTAGGTGTATGACAAAATTACACATCCTTTTGCCCACTCACCCACCTTTTGGTATAATGTAGGTTTAGGATCAATGCTTAGGCAAGTATATGTTGAAAAAAGGTCCATAAATTATTTTTGTACAAAAAAGGTGACAATCACACTCTATTTTGTTCCAGTCCAACCACAACTAAACTACTGTACCAGGCTCTGGACTTCTCAATTTCAAAGGACCATGATATCCAAAAAGAGAGGAAAGGAAAAGAGGCAGCATGAAAATGGTACAGAAGGAAACTTAGTTCTCTGTCATAGTAGTGATTGGGCAAAAGCTTAATGAGGATCACTTGTTAGAGAATTTCATAAAATTTGGCCCTACCTTAAATTTTCCCCCAACCCTATAACAACAGTGATATTTTCCAGGAAAAGTAACACATACGTAATCAAGGAAAGAAAAAAAAAAACGGCCTTCCAAAAATTTACTATGATATACAAAGACAAGTCTAGAAGAATACTGAGAGCAATGGAGATTTTATCATGTGGGAAACTTCACTGAGTGGGCAAAAAATAGCTATCACATTACACTTACAGAAACTTGACCCAGAGTGCTAGCTGGCATCACTGAATACAGCCTAATTTATACATCTATATATTAAAGAAAAAAAAAAAGACAAGCCATAGTAAGCATCTAGGATAATCTGAGAAAAAAAATCAAAGTGGAACTAAACCTGATAATTTTATAAGGTTAACTTCTCTAGACTTCCTAGATGGTCTCTTTTGATAAAGTAAGCTTTTAACTAGCCATATGACCCAGCATTCATCTGTTCAAGGATAAGAACCTTGCCCGTGTACTTTTAAAGTGTAATCAGAGGTTACGACAGTATATGGCCGTGGGATTGTCAGAGGGTTACACAGACGCTGCAATCTGTACTTACTCAGCAATCTCTTCCAGTGGGAAGATTCAGCACCAAGAGTACAAAGTCATCTGCCCTGTAAGATTTAGGACCCTACTTACCATCTAATCTTAAATAGGGTGATAGTCTTTGGACTTATCATCATGGCCAAAGCCTACAAGCTTTCTGTGTTTTCAGTTACAATGTGAGCACGAGAGGCTTCCGGTTCTAAAAAGCATGTACATACTAAGGAGGGAAACAGGTGGGCCAATATGACTCTGGTATTAAAGTATTTTTTGCAAAACAATGAAATTGGGTGCCTTCAAGCAGACAGGGTCATGTGAGGTTGCAAAAAGTAACACACACTGAATATGTCCAAAGCCAATGATCATCTTCCCTCCTTCACCCCAAAACTGAAACAAACAAAAACTGAGATTCTGATGCTTTTTCCTTCAAAGAGCTGCACCACTATCTGGTTTCTCAAGTTCACATCTTTAAGTAGTGTTCATGCCCTTTGTTAACATCCTCCACCATCAATCACTGACTTATCCTGCCGACTGCAGCTCTTTTTTTTTTCCCCCTTAAATCATCCTTCCTTTTCACCACCACTGTCTTAATAAATCTTCGACGTCTGTAACCAGGACTTTTACAAGAGCCTCTTAAATTGCCTCCTTGTGTCCAGCTGGACTCTCATTTGATCCATTGCTATCAAAATTATGTGTAATCTGTTCACTATCACTCTCCAGTTAAAAAAAAAAAAGTAACATTCACACAAAATAATGTATGAATTCCTCAACCTAATCTTAAAACACTGCATTTTTTCATCCTGTCCCACCCCAGCCCCACACCTCTCCTGTAGTATTTCTTAAAATTTCTAACCACCTGCTTTTCTCCTCACCACAAAAGCTAGGCACCTGCACCGGCATGTCTTTTCCAGAACACAGTATGTGTTCCACACCTGGAGTCTAGCCTTTTACTCTTCCTCCCTCATATCCTCAGGGCCTCAAGCCCACAGAGGAAATACAAAGAAACATTCCTTTACCGATATATTCTTTTTGTTGTTAAGACTAGCTAAATGCAGAAGTGAGAAGGGAGGAGAGAGTAGAACAAGGAGTTCCATCTGTAATTTACTGTTAGATACATTTTTTCTATTGCACCAGAGTTGATTATAGTCAGCTCACTACCAACATAAAACTAACATGAAAACGTTAAGCATAAATCAAAAGGAGATGTCAGAAAAGACAAGGAGACAGAATTTTACCAGAAATCCATGTTAAGAGGGTGATGGTATTTGAGCATTAAATTTAGCTATGACCTTTCTAGAGGGCAAAGTTCTCATGACTTTCTGTATTTCCAAGCATTTATTCCTTGGCACTGTCATCATCTGTTCCTGCAGTATCTTTTCTGGAAGTTCGGGGACTGGGGCAGGGGTGGTCCATTTCTGAATCTTCCCCGAACAATCCCCACACTTTCTGGCATGTTGTGGGTACTCTTCAAACATTCTGGAATAAAAAACGCAAACAGGGCAAGTTTTCCAAGGAGAATTCCCACAAGCCAGAGATCCCCAGTTAGCAGTCTAGGAGCCAACCATGCTAAAAGTGACTTTCCCACTAGGAACAAGAAACATTTACTAGTAATAGTAAGCACTGGCATTCTTCCTTACAGTTAAATTCCCCAGTGCCCACGAATACCCTGACATCTGATTGATGGTTATAGTTTTATTATTAGTATGCCTCAGCAATGGATAACCTCTGGTTTTATGGAAAAATTGCATCTCTGACCTGCAAGGCTGAGATCTGGATTCTAGCCAAATGCTAACTTCAGTACGACCCCCACCCCCCTTTCTCCCCGGCCCACATACACACACTCAGAAAGAAAATGCCTACCAGTCCCTGTCACCTTAACTCAACCTCCTCAAACATAATCAGCTGTGCTAACCTGCTAACTCTCCTAGGATAGAACAGTAAAAAGTGGGTAAAATGCTTGAGCTAAGATTTGTTTTTTTTCCTTCTGTTTACCATCTGATTCTTTTTTTTTTTTCCTGCAAAGAATTTTTTGTTGTTAAGTACGTAGTTATAGAAACTGGTTTAATATTCTCAAATTAATTTCTGTAGAAACTGACAGCTCTTCAAATGAAAAAGCATATTAATAATCTCAGATGTGGAAGTAGTTTTTAAAATATCATATACACACTGCTTGCTTTCACTATTTATTTATTTAAACGAGCAATAGCAAATGGAAACGTACAAAGTTTTTCAGTCTTTTGCACAAAACGCAGGGGATAATCAACAAGATCCTGACAAGCAAAACTGAAATTAATCAATATTATATACAGTATAACTCAGAGAGAAAACAAGCAAAATATAGAAATAACTCATAAAATTTCTGCCTATGACTTGTGGAATGAAATTCGAAAATGTAAAATAAAAACACATGTATAGACAATGTATAAACTCTTAGGAAAATTATAATGTTTAACAAGTACTTTGGTACATAGAATTCTGTCAGGCAAAGACTTTTTTTTTTTTTTTTAAATATGTTCATTACTTCAAAAAACAATCACTATGAAGCTGATATGTACAATCTTACTAGCCTGGTAATCAGTGAGGTAGGCTTAATATTTTCCATATACATGGTTTATAAAAAATTTTCTCTCCTTAGTAGAACAATATTTGTTTTCATGTTCATCTCAGTATATCACAGTTGTGGTGATAGAGTTTTGTTGCCATCTTGTAAACAAAAATAGGCCAAAAAGCCTTTGTAAAAAAATGAAACATATTTCTGTATATGTGTACGTATTGCAGCACAAGCATATCTATATATTTTCCTAAAACCATAACTTCAAGTAAAGTTACAAAAATTGTCTGCATGCCTATCTAAAATTTCAGAGACCTACTGTGGAGGATCATTGGCCAGTTAGACCTCCAAGTTAGAGAAAGTTTAAGCCTATCCAGCCATGTGGGCCAAGAATCAGGAACGCCGAAGGATGTTAGTTCTAAGTATGTTTTACCCAGTACTGAATATCACATCACCATTCAGAAAAGCACCTGGAGGTGCAACTCCCATGTCTGCTAGCCAAACTACTAGGCAAATGGCCCTAATAAACGTTCTGAGTATATCCAAACGGACAATGTCAAATGACTACATTTCTCAGTAAGGCTTTAATGGTTATTCTAATTATAAAATATGTGCAGCACTGAAAATTTAGAAAATGCAGAAAAGGAAAGAAAAATAAGTAAAAATCACCCATGATTCTCCATATGAACAACAATTAACATTTAGACAAGTTTTCTTTCTGCTATGCATTTAGGTGTCGTAGATGACAACATGCCTTATCCTCAATTTCGTTTCCTGATTTTTTTCCACTCATCAAAAGTATTTTGAAGACTAAAAGCTCTTAATTTCATACATTTTTAAATCCCTTATCTTTCAATGCTCCCAAGCAGTATGCAAAACATTTCATAATCAGAAATTGACCACAGCACAGAGTTAGCAAACTCTGAAAAGTAATAGCACGATCAAGCTATCGTAATTTAAATATCTATATAGCACCTATTGCTGAAGTGCTCTGTAGGTTGACAAATGGTCTGAGTTAATATGAAAACAAAAGAGAAGCATTTCCTCTATAAGAAGGCCTGGGATGTATTGGCAACACGTTTTTGATGGAAATGGGATTTGTCAGACTGTTCAAAGACCAATGAAGAGAGAAAGCTTTGAGTTTTCTTTGAACAATCTAATGTTGTCGCTATATTAGAGCTTAAGATATCAGAGCATCACCTACAAATATATCCATTTAAGAGGGAGAGTATGGGAATGACACAAATGTATAAAAAATTATCTTGTTAAAATTTATTTTAAAATATAAACACATTTATATCAATATAAAATTCAAAACCAACTTTTATTATACAAAATGTTATAATATCCTAACAAACTAAAAACTTTTGAAGAGTTTGAGATGTTTGATTAGAATTTATTTCCACGTAAGGGGGTTTGACAACTTCCCTGAAAGTCAGGCCCACAATCTGTACATCTTCTGGAAGGTGTGGGCAAAAAATAAAATTGGAAAACAAAAGTCACCCCAGATTTTTTAAAAGCAAGAAATAAAGGTAAATATTCCCTCAATAGTATGTCCCTAAGAGAAAATATTAAAGGAACTTACAATCTGAGAAGATCAGCCAATCAATACCAACCTTGGTGGTGCTGCTTTCAATATATATTTATAATCTTCCCACTGACATTACGATTTGGTCCAACTCCCAATCATCTCTGGATTATCGCGACAGTCTTTTAATTGGTGTTCCTTCTTTCGTCCTAACATCTATTCTTATGCAACACAAAGAATCTGAGCTATCCTATTCAACATAAGTCTGATTACATCCTTTCTTTGCTCAAAACCTTTCAGGGGTGTCCCATCCTCCTTGGAGGAAGAGTCTTGCAAGGAACCCCCACCCCAGGGCCAATGTGATCTGCTGTTCTCCCTCTCAACACACACCTTCCTACAGCTCCTCCTATATTATAGAAGTAGAAATCAGAGAACTCTCTAAGACCAAGTTAGGAAAGAGATGACTACCCCAGGCGGAATTTCTAAATTGAAACCAATGGTGGGCAACTGAGCCTATACAGGACTCCTCTGTGGCCAAACCAAAACCACCTCAGACCAGACTGAAAGAGCATTCAATGAGTGGAAAAATCTGGAAAAAAGGTGGTCTGAAGATTGAGGCCTAGAGTAAAGCCCTGTGAAAGCTGGTAAAAAGAGAGCACATCTTGAGAAATAGCCTCATGTGATAAAATAAACACTCAGTATCTTCCACTGAGGGCCACAGCTGAGTGCGCCAGCTCCTAGCTGCTTCATACAGATAACAAGCAAGAAGTCCCTGTTATTCAAGAACAACAGCCCCACTGGTAAATAATGAAAAAAGGAAGGGTATGTCTGCAACTTTACCATGAAAAATGAAATTAAAAATTTTGAAAATAATTTTGTTTTTCTAAGTCAAAATAAGAGTGATAATGGTTTAAACCAAATTTAAAGCATGAATCAAGTTTCTGTAAATGGAGTTATATGACACACTGCACAATTAACTCCCAGTAACATCATCAGCCATTTTCACAAACATGGACAAGCAAGGTTCATCAATTTTCCTAAATCTCTCTCTTAATCCTTTTTCACTCAGATCGTTTTCTTCTGAAGTTCCCAAAACATCTGAGGCCCCTGTCAGATTTCTCTCCTGCCGTTACCTTACCTGGCTCTCAGGAATCCTTGTGTGTCGGTAGCTTTGGTTACAATTTAAGCAACTCTCTAATATAATTTTAATTAACTTCCATAAAATCTGTAATCTGCGTATTTTGTAACACTTGCCAGTCTGTTTCTGTCATCGAATGCAAATGTGTGTACATTGTGTTATATTGTGCTTTCTGATATTTACCCTACAGCCTTCAGTGACATGGCCGTGATGGGCAAGAATAGATATTATTCGTGCTCAGCTGGGAGAGATACTTGACAAGAACCCCTGCCCATTATTTTTATTAATTTAACCTTCACAACCTTAAGAAGTAGATTGTATCATTCCTATGGTATAGATACAACCACTAAAGTTCTGGAAATTTAGGAAACTTGTACAAATTACAAAACATTAATCTGTCTCAGTCTAGTGAACAGGGCACATACTCTTTCTATTTAACATTTGTATATCAATGTATTTTATTTAAGCTTTATAACAGCTATATGAGAGAGTGACACTGTTATTCCTATTCCTATTTTACAGATGAGGAAATTGTTATAAAGAGTAGTCAAAAAACTTCTCTGAGGTATCCTCAAAGGGGAAATCAAAATGAACAAAATGTCATATGTTCATAAATATAGTGTGTTTGTGTATAAATTGGTTTTTCTTCATAATACTGAGCCTTCTTGTCTGAGCCAAGCACTTTTAACTGTTTGTTAAACCAGATTGCAAAAGTCAGAACTTCTTGCACAGTTTCAGTAGAGAGAAGTTTACAGCCCTGTGTTTCTCAACTGAGGCACCTGGGGTGCTTCTTAAAAATGCAGATTTCTGTACCCCCTGCTACACTTAACAAATCAGAAGATATGAGGGTAAAATTTAGAAATCTGCATTTTAATAGGTTTCCCAAATGATTTTGATTCACACTAAATTTTCAGAACTACATCATATAGCTCAATTTAGAAAGTGCCAAATGATGTGTAATTATAAGTAGGTGAAATCAGGCAATCTCCTCACAGACTTTGGAAGTATCTAAAAGCATTTGATTAATCTATTAATAGGAGATGATTGCTATTATAATTCATAAACAACAGTTAATTAACACAGCATTATAGATACATAAGAATAATTATCAACAGGGGAAAAGTCAGAAAAAAGAAGATAAGAATCTAGGCATACTGAAATGCTTAGAATGTAGCAAATATTCAATATAAAAATAAAATAAAGAGAGTTCTGGGATTTTAAATAAGATACACTTACTTGCTGACATTTTCAATCAATCCTGGTCACATAGAGGTAAAAGTTCACATAAGATTGCCATTATGGTACATTTAAAAGTCAAAATGATAAATTTGCAAAAATCCAAAGAATAAGAATCAACGTCTTGGAAAGTAATGAATCATTATGTCAGAAAAGTTTGTGAATAGCATTAGGGCTTCTTACATAGACCATCACTTAGTGCTTTTGGTTTAAGGACAGATCCTGAGCCAATGCATGGCTTGACTTCCTGCCCAGGATACAAGAATGACTCTCTCAGGCTCTTCCCCTCTTTCTAAATTAAAAGGAGTTCTAGATTTTAAGTGAACTAACATTATGTCCCCAAAAGACCATAAAATAAATATTTTTTGAAAACTGAGGAATTACATATTTGATTTTGATCTAATCTTTCTGCACAAGCAAAATACAAGCATCAGTTTTTTGCACTCACTTTCTATGGTAGTTTTCATTTCTGAATGCCACTTTATTTTTTAGATAACATAATCAGTGTTCATTATATCTGTATCCAACATTCCCAACCTAATTCTCACATTTTTCATTAACACTAGTTAACTGCTTAAAGAAGTTCCACCGAAAACATTTAAAAGTTCTAGTTGTAGTTCTCTAAATGGGTTAAGAAGAGTCAATCTAATTGTTACTCCAGTAAAAGGTATGAAAAGAAGTGGACAAAATGAGACTACCACCTTAATAACTGTGCTGTAATTTAGGTCCTATTTATCTAGCAAAAACAATTCCAATTATAGCAAAAGCAAATCATTAAGAGTAAAAACAAACACTGTTCATGATGATGCAGACACACACTTAGCTCCTTGTTCCAGAATGAAAATACAGTTAAAAGATTTTGCTTCTAAATTCTTTATAAAAATGTCAAATTCACAAATGACTTGATTATATTTTGATTATTTCAAATTAATTTATGACTAACTTCTAGTTTACAATTTATTTTCTCAAACAGAAACCATATTCAGATTTTTAAAAATAATATATTCAGATTAACTCCCAACTCAGGAAGTTGTCAGTAATGGTAACCTTTCTGAAAAATCTACCTATGAGATCATTTGATATCTACAGACAAAAAGAAACTTTTCACCATAAAGTTGGAAATAACTTTTTTTCTATACATTGTACTTCTAGTTTATTTAATGTCATGATATTCTGTCTAATATATTCAAAAGAGATGCCTCTGATTTCAGTAAAAGTATATGATATTGTATCTTCACTAAAGTATTAAAATTGCAGTGACATAATGTTCTTATTTAACTTAAATTTTTTCTGGTTTCAGAAGTTCTATTCAAAACTAGGTGGACCAAAGAAAAAATGACTGGATAAGCTAAAATGTGTTATTCAATAAAACTTTATAAACTTCTGATTTCTCAGTTCACCTTAACTCAAATTATGCTACCAAATTTCTAGATCATTTCACATGATTCAACCAACACTGCATCCAGATGACATTTTAAATAAGTCAATTTCACACTGTCTCTCTGGAAGCAACTGTCTCAGAATGTATTTTGTAATTTAATGCAATTAAGAGATAAAATAGACACAGTATTTACATTAGACTTTTCAAAAAATACAGCTGTTCAGTAAAACCTCTAACAAGAATAAAGACTAACAGAGGAAAAAGGAGATGGCTGAAGGACACCTGTCAGATCTTTGTGGGAAGTAACGGGAGAAAATAAAGTCAGAGTTCATTCTTTCTCAATTTATTAACTGAATGTGAAAAGCACTTCAATTTTTATTTTTCTAAAAAAATGTACTCTAATTTCAGAGATCTCTCTAAAGTTTACACTACAATGATCTTGGGGGTAACTTTGGTTATATTCAATTGAGAGTGTGCTAAAAATAAATATCTAGGACTCATGCTGAACATGGGATTTTCTACCAGTAAGGGCACAGGCAAATGCAGCCCCTTAAGTGACACATGCAAAAAAAATATATATTTTTTTAAAGTAACAAAAATGCAAACATCATATTAAAAATGCAACTCAAAGACTTGTTGATATTCTATTTCTTTTCTTCTCTGCATATTCCTTAAATCAAGGTAGTCATTAACTTAATGTCAGGAGAATGGGGAGATAAATATTTCACGTTAAAAGTCTTTTATTTCTTTTCCATCCATTTATTCTGCCAGCCAGCCAGCCAGCCCGCCCCTACAAAGAGCAATACACTGGGCCAGGAAATGTTTATGGCAGGGACAAGGAGAATAAAAAGTTTGATTCCTTTCACAACGGAAACTGTAATGATCTGAGTCTGACTTCCTTAGTTCCTGAGCCTAGAAAGCAAATTCTCAGGGTAGCATACGCAGATCAACAGGCTCCCTCCATTCCAAACTTTCGGAGGGACTGCTGAGGCACAACCCCAGAATACTAACTCTCAAACAAGGGGATGTTTCAGACCACAGGACAAATAGCTTCCTAAGGAGTATTTCTTAAGTGGACCTCTAAAATACTTAGGATAAAAATAAGAACTATTTCCTTTACTGGTGTTCACGCTAGCTTAACAATGTGCTAAGGATGCTGACTCCACATAGCAGTACAAATGCTGCAAAATAAAACATTCTCCCCAAAATAATATCTCAATGACTCCAAACTTCCAGTAGGTCTATTTAAGTGGCTTAAACCTGGAGAGGAGGAAACACTTGCCACAGACACAGCATAAATATTCAGTGATTTAAACTTACTTCGGAAGATGGAAAAGTTTTATTAAAATCCTATTAAACCAAAACCACAAGATTCTTGCACAAAATTATTTCATTTCAATATTCTAACAAGGTACTATGGAGGATAGAAAGGTGTTCCTTCACATTTTAAACACACTCTGAAGGAGAAGACTCTATTAGGTAAGAAGAACATGAAATGAAATGCTCGTATGTGGGGGCAAGAGAGAAAGTGAGAGAACAGAAAAAGAAGACTGGCCCAAAAATAAATTTGCAAGACCAACATTTATATTAATTCAAAGCAACTTCAAAATATCCATGACAAATGACTAGTTACGTTCAAATACAAACTCTTGCAAGCAGCAGATAGGTTACAGCGGCATTTTATTCTTCAGCTAGCTTCTTTAAGAAGTCTGAATTAAGTCAGTTTTACCAGGAGGAAATCTGAGTCGTTATTTCATTTTATCCAAATGTGCTTCTTTGTATGCCATGATTCTATTTGCTTTTGATGTTTTTAGATTATATCCTAAGTGATATGTGAAAATCTATGTATCTTAGAAATTCTATCTATTCTCATCCTGCAATGCAAAGATAAATATACCTTGTCCCAAAATACACTATAAGCATCACAAAATAAATGCATTTTAAAAATCAAGCTCTCTCTGTATGTGTGTGTATATAAAAGAACATGCTGTATATAAAAAGTAATTTCCTCATTAATTCTTGATGTAACATTGGAACTATGCCTAGAGTTAATGAATTCATAGAGTTTGAGGAAAGGTGATAGAAGGAATGTGATATTAAAAATTTCTAGACTTTTTCATCTCAAATCAGTTTGAAATCCTAAACTGCAGAGTGAACTCAGAAAATGGCTCGAAAAATCATCTAATCTCAATTCCTAGTTTAGAAATTCCACACTACCAAAATCTCCAATCCTTCCTATACACAAAATGGAATCATTTTCATTTTTCTCCATGAAAGTGATATTAACATAAGCAATAGTGAGAAATTATCTTTATATACACTGTTATAATTTTCATCCATTAAAGCTACTAGGAGGTTTGTCACTTTAGTTTCCCAAATTACAAAGATAACAACCTAGTATACAAACATAAGCACTTTCATTTCTAAAGCTACATTGGATAACTCAATTACAAACTAATCACCATTAACATGTGATGTGTTCACACTGTATACATAAGCAATCCCTGTGATATATCACACTCTGAAAGGCAAATTTATAATTAACTAGAAATATTGATACTGTGTTATAAATCATGTTAACATAATGGGCCATAATTTACTAAGGACTGTGCTAAATTCCCCCTCAAATTAAAATAACCATATTTTAAAATATGTGCAGCAATATGTGATGAAGAAAAGAAAAAAATTTGGCAACTATTAGAGCGGTACAAAAATGACCTATCAAGATTACAGATAAAATTTCAAAGATTACATATTAAATGCTATCATTAAATCTAGATTTTCCATTATAACTGAAGAGGTGGTATTAGTATTCAAGTATTTTATATCTTTAAAAATATATAGCTACATCGTCCAATATGGTAGCCATTTGCCACGTGTCTATTGAATAACTGAAATGTGGCTAGACCAAATTGAGATGTGCTTTAAGTATAAAACACACAACAGATATTTAGATGTCGTATAAAAAAATTAAATATATGTCTCGTGTTCTGTTTCTATTGGACGGTGCTTATCTATAATGTTTACAGGACTGTTTTCATAGAAGCCACTGGGGGACACTGTTTCTCCATTAAATTGATACAACCAAAGCAATTTCCTGGCAAGGGAAAATCACACATGCACACACAAACACACACAGGTACAAACGTACACATGTACACATATGCACGTGTCCACACACACATACACACACATCCCCTTCGACAGACAAAAGGTGTCCTTATAAACTACTCATCTTCTTAGGATGAAACAACATGAGTATCATTTAAAGCAATTTTTTTACTATGTTAGTAGGACTGGCTATACTTGAAAACTTTAATAATAATTCAGATTCCTTAATAATAAATGACAGCTCTAATCAAATCAAACATGCAGAAGTTGTTTAGTTTGTGACTTTTCCCAAAGAGCTTTCCATCTTCTAAAAGGTAATGTTCTTCATGACCTCCTCTAATATTGGATCCTATTTACTTAGATTTTAATGGCTTCCTGAGTTAACAGTAAAAATAATTTAGATGAAAAAAAAAAACAGCTGTTTTTGCTAGTGAAGAAATGCTTCACTTATTTTCAGACTATATTTCACTGGAATTTAGAAATCCTGAACACATTAAAATCAATTTACTGAAAAACTAAAGTAAAAATAATCAATATTTAAGCCAACATTGAATACTTTCATTTGATAAGATAAGACTCCACATTTTCAACGCAACTGATTTTCATGTATGGGACAAAGTCAAGAATAACACATTCCAGAGGCTGCCTGGTACTATTCGATGACCAGAAAACTCACTCACTGTCAAGGGCTGAAAAAAAATGTATGTCATCTGCACGTCTGCTACTCAATCTGATTACTCAATCTTCTAATTCTGAATGAGAATTTAAAGTTGGCTCCATATGTAAAATCACAAATGATACCTAGGCTTAAAACTACCAGCCTCTCTTCCTACTTACTGTCCCCCAGCAACATATTCAAGGTAAAGAGGAACTGGACAAAAGCCATCTTGCCTCAGGCTGACTACATACATTTAGCTGACTCCCCCAGTTTCCTTTTCTCTAAAATCAGACTAATTCTAGTCCACCAACTAGAGCCTGCCACAGAAGTAAGCATTTTAAGATATCATGACAACCAGCTACTCACAAACTACCTCAAGACATCAAAATAATTAGTGTGCTATACTGAAGTGTAACATGTCCTAAATCCAATAATATTCTACCTTTATTTCAAAGCATATTATAAATTAATTACTATTATCAATTACCACAATTAATTTCCATTTCAAAAAAAAATTCTCCACGTCTTCAAAATGTCAAGTTGCTTAAAATCTAAACCATTACATGTTGAGGACCTTGTGAAAATCTATGACATTATAAATTTTTTCCTCATAAAAATGAACAAATGAAAGTTTGCATATAATTTCAAAGAAGAGATGAATGAGTTCTGGATTGAGGTTAAAAACCCGTTCTAAGCTATTATGAGCATTTCTCCAACTATTATCCAAGAGGTCATTTAGCTATTTTTGTGTGACTTCCCCTTTTATATGTTCATGTCTCATTTTCCTAACTAGGCTCTAAGCTCTAGAGAGGAAGATGCTGTGCCATATCTGTGTATAATTTGTATGATTTTCAGCACAAGGCCTAATGCACAGAAAAAAAATGTGTTGATTTGGCATTGGATAGGTTAACTGACCAAAGGGCCTTCATGGATAACATGAGCTAAGGGTAGCATCTTCTTTTAAAACAGTAGTATACATTCACCATGAACAAGTATGGCCAACAAATATTTTGGACAATTGTTACCCAACACATCTCATGCTGCACTACAACTCAGGTATATCTTTCAGACTTTTTTCCTGGTGTTATGTTGATAACAGCACAAACATATAGTCTCAGTTCAAAGTTAAAACAACTCCCAAGGGTAGTCTAACTATAAAAACTCCTTCACAAAAAAGTACTACCAGTAGTAAAAGTATATATAGGTAATTACTAAAAGGATTTAGATTTCTATGCAAAGGAATGATGTTCATTTGAAAATTAATAGGAGTATATCTTTAGGTACAAGAATATAGAGACTGGACCTCCTGAGGTTCTTCAGAATTATCTGATAGAGCTTCATTAAGCACATGACTGTAGAAAATAAGCATAAATTGAGTTTTCAATATATCTGAGGGTTTTTCAGAAGATACAATTATAAACAGCACAGAGAAGAGAAGGAACAGAGAAGAGAAGGAGGAGGAAGCCGCCACTGAACAAGAGACACATAATAATTAAGTAAACAATTCACCATAAACATGTAGGGTTATGCATCATTTCACAAAGCGTAAGAAATTTTCCCCGTGGCCCAATGCAAAGGTGCTGTTTCAGCATGGCAAAATCTCTTAGAATACTACATGATACAGTAGCTGCATTATCTTCACCCATCCAAGAGGGTATAACTCACAACAACTTTTTCTGAAAAATGGAACTCCCACCTTAATTCCCAAACAAACTCATTTTTCTGATACATTAAACAACACACGTTTTCAAGAAGTCGACATAGACTCTATTGGGCTGTTACTGACACAAACCATATTAATGGAAAATCTTACAATATAATATATAGGCATACTCCTAATTTTGAGGTTTATAAATATCCTACCTCCATGTAATAAATGAGAACTTGCCTAAAATAGAAGTAAAATTAAATTTGGCAAAGCCTTTATTCAACCAGAGCCCTGGAGAAATTATTCTTAGAGCTGAATTTTCTAATAGAATACAGCAAATTCACACAAATGTCACTACAGATATAATGAATGTTTTTTCAGGCCAGTGTCACTCACCCTTGCCTGCCTACCCCCTCCCCCCAGGCTTTTCAAAATGTATTTCATACACAGAGTCACTGTTCTGGTTGTTTATTTAATTAACATGACAGCCCAGCATACACAGCATTTCTTTCAGTTCTACAGTTTTAACTTTTTACACTTTCGACTCAATACAGAAAGAGTAAAATTACTGTTTTCAGCCCTTCCAGCCTCTGTAAATTTATATAGATTCACTGACTATTTCTGTCAATTAAAACAGTTTTTCAGTATGCTTTAAATATCTGTATTCACAAAGTAAAATCACAATTTTTCCCCACAAAAAAACAAAACATTCTTTCCCCTACCTTTCCCAAGGGACAAGAAAATCTTGTTTTTCCTTTTCAGTATTTTCAGAAGTTGACATTAATTAATTTTAATTCTGTCACCATGTCATAAATAATCAATATTGTTCTTTGTAGCACCATGAGCTGAGTAATACTTCTAAAATGTGATGGAAGTTACAATTAAAAGCCCATGATAACTTCTGAAATGTATTCAATTTGAGAAATATGTTACATTGAAATGTATTTAGGAATTTAAAGAATAATATATTCTATACATTCAGAAGAAATACTTCTATATTTTATATCTATACTATAAAACATGTTATACTTTTTACAAAGACATAACAATGCCTACCATTCAGTGCCTAATATCAAAAACCATACCCATTTCTCCTGTTTTTGTTTTGTTGTTGTTGTTTTGCTTCAAAATGTTTTTCTCACATGGGTGATGAAAAACTTGAGTCTTTTTTTGATAACCAACTTACATTCCTACAATAAGCCATTCATTTTTGCTAAAGATGTTTAAGAGCTTAGGGAAATATTTATAGAAAACCGTTTTGGTTTCTACTTACATAATGCAACATATGTAACATATACTTCTGACTGATGTTGTACCATCCCAAAGAATTTTGTCATTAAGTGGTACAAATGCATTAATGGAGAGAATCATATGTTTATGTTTATTTTTATCTGAAGTCATAGGTAAAAGTATTAAATTCTTCTTAACAAGTAACTAAAATAAAATTGCATTGGTTTGGAATCTTTCAAAAGTGAATGTGTAAGGTGGCCACAGTCATTAGAGAGGAATGCATCACTAATTGTACTCTTTGATGTATAAAGAGAATAGACACCCCTTCAAATACAATTTCCACGTGTTTTAAAATTGCATAATATTATTTGAAAAATAACATATTAATCATGCACAATATCTAATAATTCAAGAAATTCTAGATACTTCTGTATATTCCTGTTTGGTGGGGGAGGGGGGATACAGTGATAACTTGAGAGAGAGAGATCTGCTCTCAGATATGAAAGTCTACTTAAAGATATATACACCTTAATGGACACTTACCTTCTTAATACTGCCAGCCAAAAAAGTAGAGTTTAACACATTCATCTACAAAATCAGCCTCAGTATTGAAGATACAAAGCTGGCAGGACTAAACTATTAATAAAAGCCATGCAGGTTCTATAAACTTTGTCATATACTGAGAGTAAAGATATCTTCACTTGCATTCACAGACACACCAATGCTATAGAATTACAGTTCTGCAAAAGAAAGGAAGGAAGGGAAGGGAAGGGGAGGGGAGGAGAGGAGAGGGGAGGGGAGGGGAGGAGAGGGAAATGTATGTCCACTGGTTTGTGTTATGAGAATTCTGTCATATAGTCTCTTTGCACTTTTAGAATTAAGAGCCATTTAAGAGGGGTAGTTCATAAGCAAATGGCCACTGTCATTCATACAGAGAAAATGATGTTAAATTCTCTCACCTTTAAATCTCACAATGAGCAAAGTCCACATACATTTTCAAGAGGCCACTGACAGACTCTCTGAGCTCTACTATTTAAAACTCACTTGTTGCCTGTGAGTATGGTCTTGAGCTGGGGGCAGACATTCTTTCAGAAAACAAAACAAATCAACTCATCAGGCAGCATTCAGAGGGGTGTTATACTTGCTTCATAACTATTTTGATTCTTGACTTCGTAAAGCATGCAAATGACAGCGTACACTTTGCACCCTTAATCCGAAGTTTGTTTCCTTATGATAAAACAGATAAGCATTTACTGTATAGCTCCTGACCTTTTCACACAGTTAGGCATGGGATATTGCCCTATCTTACACTGGTCCATGTCAGTTCCCACCCACTTCCCACAATTATGCTCAGCAACAACTTTAATGGGTCATATATAAAAACCAGTCTTCAGTGACACGAATACACTCACCCACGCCCTTGTTAAAACTTCAAGGATTTCAATTTCTGCTAAATATATTATTGTTTTTCCATCAAACATTAGAGATAAAGTCTCTCTTTAGAACATTTTTCATTTACACAGCCTTTAAAAAAAAAAGTAACCAAAAAAATTTACCAAAATATATTATAAATATGCATTTTTCAACAGCATTAATCAGCAATACATTTAAAAATGCAATGCTCAGTTATTTCCTTATAAGTTTCCAAATAATTCAAATTCTCCATTTATCAATTTAAACCAGAGAAAACCAATAAATATTTACAGGTTAATTAACACTCCTGGTTAATTCACCTAAACACCTTCTTATCATAAATCCACCCTTAACTCCTAACTTCTAAATATTACTATAAAATTTAGAAATTTAATTATAGAGGCTAAATAATATGAATTTGGAGTCAAGTTATTTACCATTAAATCCCAGATTTTCCTTAAGAATTATGGTTCAATTTTGCAATGGTCATATCACATTTTCCTGTAAGTTAAAGAATAGTTTGTTCTGAACATTTTAAAGCAGTGGTGTTTTCATTTAAAAGAAATTCTCTCCTGTAACTGTGGGGAAAAAAATTAAAATCTTTAGTTTACTCTTAAATACATAATTTTACTTTGTTTTGATGATTTCCAAATTTCTCCCAAAACTAAGTTATCAGTCAGTGGCCTGTTTTTTCCTTCACTGTTAGAGTAAGCTTAAACCCAAGAAACATGTATTTTATCTAAACAAAACGCTAAATAAGTACATTTGTTTTAAAATAAACACAGAGGCTATGGCGCTGTCATCTATTCTGCTAAATAATGTCAAACCACCACAGATCTGTGTAATCAACTTCATTTCAGAAACAAACTAGCACCCACACCATATGGTGACTGCTATTTCTTAGAAATACCTAAATGATTGTCCACAGAATAACCTCAAAAGAAAAAGCTTACTATATCTTAGGATATTCCCTAACTCCCTAGAATTGTCCTTGTGGTACCATAGTTAGACGTACATTTACATGGGAAAAGTGTAAATTTCCACTTGCTGTACATAACCAGCTCCCTCCTACCACCATCAAGTGTCAAATCTGCTTCAAGTAGGGAGGTGAACACTTAAGAATGCTTTTTCAGATACAATTTGTGTTTAAAATTGGGATTTGTTCTTTTATGTCCTTTATAGTAACTATCCCATGGTCTTAAAATGTTTAATAACAATAACGACATTTATCTCCCAAATTGACTAAACTTTTATTTACAACTCCACTCATAATTCCAGGTTCCTCCTCCTCTTCCTCCTTTCTGAAAGATACAGATCACCAGCAATCTTAGAAATATTCTCCCAAATTAATATGTCCTGTAAAACCTGTATAAATCCACTTGGCTTTCTAAATATCCACTTAAGTATGCACATACTCAAGAGAAATGTTTTTAGTTGGCACTAAAGCACAGTTTACCATTTTGAACAATTCTGATGTTCAGACATACTGTTCCCCAAATTGAAGTTTATGATTATGATACAAACACACCAGCATGTAATACTGTATGCCACTGAATAATGTTTAAAAATAAACTGTGCACCACTAGATGCAGTCTCTCCAAATAAAACTTACTGCTAAACCAGAAAGTGTGTATCAACACCTCACCTTTAAGCATGCCTTGCTTTGCTCTAGAATCTTTTTACTGTTTTTCATAAATGTTTACCTATCACATTAAAACAAGGAAATTTTACAAAAAAGAATTAGAAATCTAGTAAAATCCACGTATTGAAAAATCACCCACTGCTAGAAAACTAAACTTATTTCTAAAATTTCTGGTAAGGGAGGAAAGTGTGAGCGTACTTGAAAGTGTAGGGAAGCCATACACCAGGTGCAGCAGATCTAAAAAGTTAGCTCAGCTGTGGAAGACGCTGGAAATACCACCTAGTTTTGTTACTTATTCGTCTTTCAGTTGTCCAAGTTATAAAATACTGTGTGAAAGGGAGAGAAAAACCCACTATTTCTTATTAAGTCTCAATTATACCACTTTTCTAGCCTATCTTCCCTTTAGTTCCCAAGCGCTCGAATTCCCTCCACTTTGCGGCGGTTCCCAAGTGTTTCAAGTTTCCCCGAGAGCCAAGGAAGAGCAGTTGCCCAGTGCTTACCTGTTCCCTCGGTATACACGGTAGGGAGGTCCTCCGATGGGACTTGCTGCTGCAGCCGGACATCTCGGTGGACACCACGGAGCTGGACCGCCTCCGCCTCTTAAACACAGGGATATCTTCCTTGGTCCCAGCAATCAGCTGGGACCCAGAACGCTCCCTCGGAGCCGCCTCCGCGGACTGCGGCAAGATTTGCTCCACGTACCTGGCCAGGAGGATCCCCAGCACGCCGGCCAAGTACGCCAGGTAAGGTCTCCAGGCGACCTTGAACCTCTCTAAGGAAATGAGGGACACGGTCCTGACCGCGCTAGTCAAGGCGATCATGAGGACGCCCAGCCTCAGCCTCAGCACCAGCCATGTCGCGGCGGCCAAGCAGCTGAGCACCACCCCCGCGGCGGGGAGAGAGAGTAAGTGATCCTCCCCGACGCCCAGCCCAATCTGGACGAGCGCTTCCCCCCCGCAGCAGGCGGCCAGCAGCGCGACGGCCAGAGGCAGGCGCACCCCGGCGCGCAGGAGGTACAAGCCCATCCAGAAGAAGGCACACAGGAGACTGAAGAGCAGCGCCGAGGGCTGCAGCCAGGGGCTGAGCGGCGCGCCGCCCCCGGGAGCACCTCCCCGAGGCCCCGGGAAGACGCCCCCTTCTGCTCTCCCGGCTGCTTCCTCCTCCTCCTCCGCCGCCGCCTCCTTAGTCTGCTCCGGGTCACAGCCGATCTCCCCGCGGACCAGCCTCACCAGCAGCGCCAGTAGAAAGGACAGGGAGCCCGCGCACAGCGCCGAGGAAAGTTTCCGGGAGCGCCGGAGCGGCTGCAGCACCAGGTCTCCCCAGCAGCCGCGGCAGTCGGAGCCCCGCGGCGATGCGGGGCCGGCACGACGGTGGCAGTCTCGGCCCGCTGCGGGGGCTTGACTCAGCCCACCGTGGCCGGGCTTGTCCCTGGTTCGTGCAGCCTCGCCGGGCACTGCCATGGTGTTCCCTCTCCACCGAATCCCCGGTGGCTCCCCGACACACACGCGCGCACACACACGCTCTCCCGGTCCCACCCTCGGAATCCCTCCTGCTTGTCCCCAGGCCCACAATCCACTGAAACTTTCAGCTTTCGAGTAACTCCGGGAGAATGCTAGATGCTCCAAAGAGACTTCTTCAAGTTAAGAGATAGCACGCTCAAGTTGAAAGCTAGCACAGGCAGAAACGATCAGGCTTCCCCTTTTCTCTCTTTGAATGGCTTTTTCAAATTCTCTGCTCCAGCCCCACCCCCGACTTATATCCTCCGGGGTCTCTTCCTACTTCAGGATTTTAAAAATTGCCCAACGCGTTCCGCGCACAGGGGCTGCTGACGCTGGAGGAGCCGGGGGCGCAGGGCGAGCTCGGGGCCATTCCGGACGCAGCTCCGCGCTGCCCTGCTGCGCGCCGGGCCCGCGCGGCAGATGGAGGGCTCCCTTCTCCTCCTTCCTGCAGCTCTTTCTCTATCACTCCTTCTTTCTCCTCGGCCGATCCTCCCCGGCACGGCCCCAGGACGTAAATCGCCATTCCCTGGGGCAGAGAGCAAAGCCTCCCCCGCGTCTGTCGGTCCAGTTCATGGCAAAGGGTGCAAAAAAATGGAAGAGGGGCTGAGAAATAATCAAAGTTGCTAAGTCCCGTCGGAGAGACACAGACCGAGAGACGAGAGGCAGCCGTAAGAGAAGGGAGGGAGGGAGAGGGAACGAGCAGCAGAGGAAGGGAGGGTGAGAGGAAAGGGAGGGTGAGAAGGGAGAACGAGATCTGGTTTTTTGTTTTTTGGGTTTTTTTTTTTTTTTTTTTTCCTCCTCCTCCTCCTTGTTGGTGCAAGGTTGGTGGTGATTTACAGTTTTGCAGAAGGGAAGCGAGTGGAGATGGCTGCTTAAAACTGTATAAAACAGACAGCTGGAGCGATCTACAATTCCGCTTGCTTGCTTGCTTTAAGGCAACTCCCTAGGAAAGCTTTCCCAGCCGAGCTCCCGCCTCCTGCCCCGGAGGAGGCGCTGCTCTTAGCTCCAACGCTCCTTCGCTGGGAGAGCGACCCCCACACCCTACGTGCAGAGGAAGGGGCTGCTGGGCGGGTCCAGCTCGCAGCTCGCAGCAGCCCAGGGGTGTGGGGGTCTGCGGCTCGCCCTGAATCTGAGCTTCCTAGGACTTTGGAAAAAAAACATTGTACTTGGCTACTTGGCAGGCCACGGGAGCCAACGTACTTCCTACTGTCATTGAAAATGACAGCCACATCTACTGTCTGAGTGATTCAGAGATATTCTTAGGTTCTCAAATCAGGTACAACAGCAAACCAATTTCAGGTGGCGTTGTAATGCTTTAGCTGCTCCTGCTTGAAAGACTGTTTTCATCAGAGAACCCAAGCCTTGTTCTGTTGGTTCAAATGATGGTAGAATCTCAAAGAGTTATCTAGAACACAATCGAATTATTAAAGAAAAGGGGGAGAGGGGCAGCATTCATTTAAATCCAGTGTATAAGTATTAATCATCAATTGTTGACTGTAGATGGTAAAATTACATTGAGATTAAGTGACCATATCCTCAAAAAGGTTTACAAAGTTAAGAAGCCCAGACAGTTTATCAGAACATATTATAAAGAAATATTTCCAGGGAGAGGTGAGGATAGGAGGGTTAACACTAGGAAAGGTCTTAGAAGACTGATTATGGCTGTGAAATATTACATCTACAAAGAAAAAAGCATATGAGAAAAAATAATCAGGGTCCTAGTTATTAATGATTGCAGGTACATGTGCTATAGTAATGTGGTGTTTAATAAACTAAAGGAAAATTTTCAAGTTAACTTTTTTTGGCAGATTATGAAACATAAATCAGTATGGGTTCAAATGACTTTAAAAAACTCTATGTTCCTTGGGAGCTAGTGTCTTTTTTAAGCTGAAACAAGGATATGATAGTCCACTCTTGTTCACTTTTAATATGGCTATCTTAGATGTCATTTGCCCTCACTAATAATATTAATAATAATCCAATTTTGTCTTAATTATCTTGACATTCCAGGTTAAAGTGTGTTTATAGCCTGGAGTATTTGGATAATTGGTTCAATATGCCACTGTATTTTGTGTGTAGAAGTGAAGCAATAAAAAAAAAAGCCAGAAGGAGATACTTAAGATAAAATAATTCATGGGAGTTAGGGGAGAAGATGACTCAAGTTTTCGACATAGCTTCATGGGAAACAGCCTGCTCCAGTTAGAATCAGATATTAATATTATAACATAAGTGGAGATGAGGTGCTGGGATGGTACAGCTTCTCTCTGTCAGATGTCCAGAACTGTGCTAACACACAGGAGTACAAGTTGGGCAGCTACTCAATGGCAGTGGGCACCATCTGTTTAATAATTAAGGGAACAGGAGCAGCAATGGCTTTGCCAAAGACAAATGAGCCCCCTAGCATGCACACATACTTTCATGAGTTTCCTTTTTAGACATATGATTCATATGCCAGATCCCACCTGGAACACGTCGGAGTGAAAAACCTTGATTGGAAAATCATGTTAATATCTGTTGGCATCAAAAATAGCATATTAAAAGGAAAAATTGTAAAAATTGGGGCATATACTAAGGTTAGAAAGAAAAGCAAAGTAGGGGAAATGTTACAATATTTTAATTTTCTCTGTCTTTTACCCCTACAGTTAGCTCAGTTCTTTAGAAAAGATAACATAATATTACCATCAAAACTGGACTCTTAAGGGATGGAAAGTAGACTTTTTTTTAAGTTGCAACAGAAAAAAATGGCATTTGCCATTACTTGTGAACAAGAATACTAGGTTCACATATTAAACAGCGACATCCTGGAGCTGTTCGATAGTATAACAAAGGCAACGTCCTGGCATCCAAGTTTCTTCCCATTTCCAACAAAAATCATAATCAAAAAGTTATTTGTCCATCAAAAGGAAAGAAGGTAAATTTTTCTCCCCATTACCATCCAGAATGCAGAGGCAGGTGAACAAAAACAACAAAAAGCTCATGTTAGAGAGACACAGAAAGCTGCAGGGTTTTAGTAAAAGCAGAGACTAACAATGTGCATAAACACTGAGATATATACAGTGGACATGGAGCAGTCACATGTAAATCCTGCTCATTTTTGGCAGATAGTGATGAGTCCTAATTCAAGAAAGTGACAACATGGCCAAACAATAAGGAAATTGTTGGGCACACAGAAAGATAATGGAGTTTGGAAAAGAGAAAGAAAGATTCAAATTTCCCCTGATAAAACTCTCCACTCAGCCAAATCTAGCTAATATGTTTTTATTAGCTCTTTGGAAAGAGGGCCTAGAAATTAACCCCATTGTATTTGTACTTTACCAAATACAATTAGGTTTAAAGGGACTGTATTGTAAAATTCAAAAAGCTGACACTCCATAGTACGGGTTCATTCATTCTCTACTACCTACCTGACCTCTATGCATTTATATATACAATAGGTACCTAAAATATATTGTATCCAAACCAGAAATTTTCCACCTCCCTCCCTCCAACCCCTGATCGCTACCCACCCAAACTCTTCCTCCTCAGTCTTCTCTCATCCCAGTAAAAAACATGACCTTCTACCTAGTTGCTCAAGTCCCAAAAGCCAGCATTGCTCTTGATTCTTTCCTCTGTTTATCTCACTTTATCAATCTATTAGCAAATCCACTTGATTCTATCTCTAAAATATATCCTGAATCCATTTACTTTCCACCATCCCTCTCATAATAACCTACCAAAGACTCATCATCATCCCCAGCCAGGACAAATGCAATAGCTAACTGTTCTTGCCCTCCTTATAATTCATCTACACAGCAGAGTAATGATTTAAAAATGTAAGCTGAATGATGTCCCTCCCCTGCTTAAAACCATCCAAAGGCTTCCCATTACACTCGTGGAATCCAAAGTCCCCATGACCCCTGCAAGGACCTTCATGATCTTTCCAAGCCACTCTCTCTGAGCTCTCTTCCTGTTCCAATGCTCTTCCTTCACTAGTGCAGCACTACTTACTAGAACTTTCTTCAGTGATGGAAATGGACTCTGTGCTGTCCAGTATGTAGCCACTAAGCACGTATGGCTGTTGAACACTTGAACCATGGTTAGTGCCACTGAGGAACTGAGGTTTTCTATTTTATTTTAATTAATTTAAATTTTAATGGTCTCGCTTGCCTAGTTCTACAGTAATGGAGAATATATCTCTTGTACTTCAAGCCATGTTTGTGTTCTTCATACATGTCAAATCGAAAACCCTGTCCAGGACCTTGGGGTCTGCAGATTTTCCCATGGCTAGCTCCTTCTGCTCCACTATGTCTAACCTCAAGTGTCACTATTTTTTTAGGAAGGGTTTTTTCCAACAATCTTATTAAAAACTTTTGGGACACTGTCTTAGTTTTGCGTTGCTGTAAACGAATACCTGAGGCTGGGAATAGTTTGTTCCCACATTGGTGCGAGGGTTTTCATGAGGTGTCACAGCAGGGCAGAGAAGGTCAAAGGGGAAGTGGACAAGTACAAAGACGGAGAAACCTAAGGAGCATCCTGGCTTTTTAACAACCCACTCTCGAGAGAACTAATCCAGTCTCCAAAAGCGAGAACTTACAACTGCAAGAACAGCACCAAGCCTTTCATAAGGGATCTTCCCCTATAACCAAAACACCTCCTGCTAGGCCCCACCTCCCAACACCACCACACAAACATCACATTTCAACAGAGCTTTGGTGGGAACAAGAAAACCCATAACCAAACCATAGCCAGACTCAATACATACTTGTTGAATAAATACTTGATGAATCAATGAATGAATGAAGTAGATGAATAAATGATGGAATAAATGACAAGTATTTCTATCTTTATAAAGTCCTAAATTAAAGATAATCTGCATATAGTTTTTCTAAATATTTCTACATATAATCCCTCTAAATCTTGTATTGAAGATTCTGTTGCCCAGAGTGGACCAATGGGCAAAATCATGCAAGCAGCACTTTTACAGAATGTTGCCTTAAAAATAGATAGATAGACAGAGTCATGGTGTGCTTAATGACAGGGATATGTTCTGAGAAATGGATCATGAGGCAATTTCATCATTCTATGAACATCCATAGTGTGAACTTAAACCTAGATGGTATAGCCTGCTACACACCTCGGCTATGTAGCATAGCCTATTGCTCCTAGGCTAAACCTGTACAGCATGTTACTGTACTGAATACTATATGCAATTGTAACACGACGGTGTTTGCGTATTTAAACATAAAAAAGGCATAGCAAAAATACAATACTATAATAATATGAGACTACTGTCACGTATATGGTTTGTCATTGAACAAAAAATTGTTATGGGGCACATGACTATATCTCTATTTAAATTATTTAACTATTAATGAAATAGGTAATAGTCAAAGTTTGAAAACTCTGTGTGAATTACCTTATGAAATGTCCATAATCCATAGCAGTTTTCTGGTAGGTACAGGGAAAAAGCAACTTAAACATATGCATTTGGGTAGCAAGTAAGCTGAAAAATTCAGAATTAGATGTCTGAATATGAGTGACTAAAATGTCATTATCTCACATCATGATGTATAACCTAGTCTTCAATTATGCCAATTAATAATACTACTTTAAGGGATTAATTTAAGTTTTAAAAAAAGTAAGCATTTTGCCAAGGTAGACCTTATTAATACTTATTATTATTTCACATACAGTCAGGGGAAAAATGCAGAAAGCTTGTATTTTTAAAAGTGTCATCCTCTTCTCTTTCTTTGGAGTGCTGCCCTTCTTTGTAATTTTCAAAGAATTTAAACAACATCTTTGGATATACAATTGTGACTTTGCATTAAAAAAAATACAGAGAAAAAGCAAGGTGTAAGAACTGGTTGCTACCAACAAAAGTATTATTAAAGAATGCACATTTGGGAATGACACCAATTGGGTATCCGACAGAGGTGGGGGTGGGGGGAAGGGATGGGTGTATACCTACTTGATGAGTGCAATGTGCACTGTCTGGGGAATGGACACGCTTGAAGCTCAGACTTGCGGGGATAGGGGAGGACATGGGCAATATATATAACCTGAACTTTTGTACCCCCATAATAAGCTGAAATTAAAAAAAAGAAAAAAAAAGAATGAGGCCGGGCGCGGTGGCTCACGCCTGTAATCCTAGCACTCTGGGAGGCCGAGGTGGGCGGATCGTTTGAGCTCAGGAGTTCGAGACCAGCCTGAGCAAGAGCGAGACCCCATCTCTACTAAAAATAGAAAGAAATTATATGGACAGCTAAAAATATATATAGAAAAAAAATTAGCCGGGCATGGTGGTGCATGCCTGTAGTCCCAGCTACTCGGGAGGCTGAGACAGGAGGATCGCTTGAGCTCAGGAGTTTGAGGTTGCTGTGAGCTAGGCTGACGCCACGGCACTCACTCTAGCCTGGGCAACAGAGTGAGACTCTGTCTCAAAAAAAAAAAAAAAAAAAAAAAAAAGAATGAGACTGTTTACAGCACAAACAACCAGGACAATTCACTTCACTTTTCACGTCCTCTATGCTGATGTTGTCCGCAAAGAGTTGGCATTCCCTACGTCATGACATGGATGTAGTCAATGGCTGGTTCTGCCTTTCTGAACAAATTGTTAAGGAAATCACAGTACTTTAGGTACTGGGCTTTCCAACCTTGTTTACTTTATGGCACACACAGAAGATGATAATGTTTTGTTGTCACATCGAGATAAAGGGACAAAGCTTTTTTACAAATAAAGGCTTCAGGCACAAGACCTGAGGAGATCATAATCTCAGGTACAACTCTAACCCGTGGTACACTAGCTGGCAATTTTGGAGACACCTAATATTTGACTCACTAATAAAATATAGGGCCTTCGTCAGAAGTCTGTTAAACATGGGGCAATTTCAAGATCTTAATAGCTTGCTGATTACCATACTCACAGTTCTTTGCACTTCTTTCTGATCACTTTCACATATATTCCCTCAGTTGGTCTACAATACAAATGCACAATTTTTATCTAACTTTAAAATTTGGAAATGAGACACACTAAGTTTGATTGGTGAAGTAGACACTATTATAGCTGAGCCTAGAATCCGAATCTTTCCTACCATACACTGACATGCTGTTCATCACATCCATAACTCTTTCCTCTGAACATGCAAGTGTGGTAACTCTTGAAAACCTGAATTATTGTGTAATAATACAAATATATTTTGTTAAAGTCCCCAGAATAACTTGTTTTTGAAATCAGCATGCTTTAGTCCCATGTACGTATATATCAAAAGGTGCTGTTCCACATGAAAATGAAGACTTATGCTTTCAATTCTAGATTCTCCACGTCTCAATGCCAGTGGACAAGGCTGTTAAAGAGGAAAGAAACCCTCGTACAGAGCTCAAGTCAAGCAAAAGAGTTACGAGCAATGCTTTATGTGTAAATCTGTTTTTAGACAAATAGCAAAATACAGGTTGCTTATCCCTTATCTGAAATTCTTGGGACCAGAAAAGTTTCAGGTTTCAGATTTTTCTGGATTTTGGAATATTTGCATTATATACTTACTGGAAGAACACCCCTAACGCAAAACTCTGAAATGCTTCAATGAGCATTTCCTTTGAGCATCACGTCAATGCTCAAAAAGCTTCAGATTTTGGAGCATTTCAGATTTTGGATTTTCAGATTAGGGATGCTCAACTTGTATTAGAACTAGTATGAGTAATGACAAGAGCTTTGAAATTTTGTCCTGGCATCCTTCTAATTCTCATAAGGAATTTTATTAAAATAAATTATCCCATTTCTCAGCTTTAGTAAGACCAGGATGACAAGTTGAATTAAATCTTTCTGTGCTGACTCAAAATCTTACAGCGTTTCAGACTCACCATTATGAATAGTAATTTTCAATGTGTGTGTAGAAGTAAATGGTGGGTAAGGATGGGGATTGGACTGAATGTGACCTGATTTCTGTTCAGTAATAATTACTTTTAAAATAATCCTAATCTTAAAATATAAGCAATGCATTGGCAAAAGCCTGAGAGTAATAAAGATTTACTCTTTTGTCATATTCTTTAAGGCCGTTAACTTTAGAAACAAAACAAAATTCTCTTCCACTAGACTCTGGATAGAACCATACAATAATAGTATGAGAAAATCAAAGAAATTGAATACTTTGTTATTGGGGCAAAGAATGGGCAGGGATTTTCAGTAACATTAACTTCATAAATGAATTACAACTCATATTTATTATAGTCTACAAAAATATGTGTCTCTAGTAAAGGAACACATCAGGTACTATTAATATTTTATGAGGAGTGCAGTTTACTAAAATTTAATAAAAATATGTAATAATATGAAAAATACCTACTTTAGTGGGAGAAGTAGAAGAAAGAAAATGCAGTGCCTGCCAAATAAATTGCCAATAAACACCCCAAGACTGAGCTATTACTGACTTTGTGAGTAAATACTTCAGGTCTACAGCGGCTGCTGATGAGCAGAACATTCTAAAATGTTCAAACTTAAGGATGATTTGCATTTTTCAACCAGAGCATATTTACTGAGAAAAATTCAAGGTTTATTGATAGAAAGGAAAACATATTTAAATAACTACATAGCCTATTTCTGTTTTATATTTCAACACCACTGAATTCCAAAGTTAGTTTTTACTTACTCGCAAGAGTCACAATAGCACCCGAACTGCTACTTTTTATGTATATGATAGTAGGATGCCAGGACAAAACATATAAACAGTACAGAAACAATTTTCGTCTGTAAATTTAATGCTCTTTTATTTGCAACCTACCAATGTTTCTAAAGGTTAATGGAGTGTTTTGAGCTACCTTATCATTTTGGAGGATATTCTAATAAGCAGCCAAAAGTCTAGAATTAGGCAATTGATGGGAGGGGAGATAGAAAGAACACAGATAATGTACTAATTGAAACTCTACCCTGAATAATCGATCACCCACTACTTTTTTCCTTTACAACTATCTAAGGAGAAAACATTTTTAAAATAAGAATGAAATTTTAAAATGGATTCAAAAAATCACTCATAAAAGAGTATATTATATAATCCTGAAAACTTCCTAATATAATATCTATGTTGTGTTTTGCACCTTTAAAAGTAATATTATATTTATTACCCTAACTAATTTTCATAATGTATGTGATGTTCGTAAAGCTTATATTACAACCCCTATTTTATATCAAAGGAAACCAAAACTCAGAGAGATTGAGATTTGGTTCATCCATGTTGTAGCGTGTATTGGTGCTCATTCATACCTTTCGGTGGCTGAATAATATTCCACTGAATAAATACACTGTTATAAAATCTCTTTATATATTCTGGGTACAAGTCCTTTATCAGACATAATTTACAAATATTTTCTCCTCTTATGTTGGATTGTAGTTTTACTTTCCTGATATTATTCTTTAAAGGACAAAATCTTTAAATTTTGACGTAGCTCAATTTAGTGATTGTTTTCTTTTGTTGCGTGTTTTGTTGATATAATATCTGAAAAACCATCGCCAAATCCAAGGTCATAAAGATTTACTCCTATGTTTTCTCCTGTGAGTTTTATATTTTTAGTTTTTACATTTAGGCCTTTGATCTATTTTGAGTTACTTTTCTGCATATGATGTGAAGTAGAAGTCCAATTTCATTCTTTTGCATGTGGATATCTAGCTGTTCTGGCACAATTTGCTGAGAAGACTATTTTTTTCTCATTGAATTATCTTGACCCCCACCGCTTTAAGAGACAGATAAGAATTAAAGAGTTCTTAATGTTAGAAAGCACTTCTCTTACATTGAGGTAAACTCTGCTTCTCCTCAAATATGTTTTCCCCTTCTACTTTTAGAGAAATACAAAATAAAATGTTATTAATTTCTATACAAAACAGCATTTCAAACATTTGCTATCTTTCTGAAGTCTTATTTTCTCCAATAAAGGAATTCCCAGTTTGTACAATTTATTGGACAACGTGTTATTGGTCCTTCAATGTCTTTGCAACCTTCATGGCTATGTGTCAATATCATTCTGGAATATCCTACATCTTATTAATGCAGAAGAGAACAAAAATACCATTTTACTTCTCATGATCATGGATGCACATTTATATTAATGGAAACTGAAATGACGTGCACTCTTTTTTTTAGCTATATCTATGTTGTTGTTTCTCATGGTTCATTAAAACTAACAAAAGTCTAAAAAATAGATTTCAGCAAGAAACAGCTCTCTCATTATGTGTTCTGATTATTTTGTGATGCACTTTAGTGAAAAACAAGAGTCCCCAGTGAAAAAGAACAAACTATGGATACACACAATAACTTGGATAAATCTCTAAAGAATTATGCTGAGTGAAAAAAAAATCCCACAAAGTCTCATATTGTACGATCCTACTTATATATCATTTTGAAATGAAAAAATTATAGAAATGGAGAACAAGTTAGTGGTTACCAGAAGTCATGGAGAGGATTGAGTAAAAGGGAAGAGTGTGTGTGTGGCTATAAAAGGGTAGCTGGAAGGATCCTTGTGGGACTGAAACTGTTCTGTATCTTGACTGTATCAATGCCAATATCCTGGTTGTGATATGGTACTATAGTTTTTCAAGATGTTACCACTGGGAGAAATCAGGTAAAGCTTGCATGGATCTCTCTGAATTACTTCTTACAACTCCATATCAATACACAATATGAAAAGGAAAAAAGCATATTTTTGCATTACCTCTGATACTAAGGGGAATCACTATTATTTCTTTCTGTGCTTAGTTAGGTATGTCATTTTTTAAAAGAAAATCTGATTTCCTCATTACTGTTCCCACATTGAAATCCTTTTGATGTTTGGTTAATTTAGTTTGCAATAATTGCTATATAGCCTATAAATTAAAATGGAAAATAAATTTATAACTAAAAAATACAAAATATGCTATTTTAGTCTTTTGGCTATTATAAAGCAGTTTCCCTAAAAGTAAATGCTTATAAGGTAATATCTAGATATTATTTTATTCTTTGCTTTCAAAGATGGTTTATTAACATTGCTCACTATGAACTATATGAAATCGGTAGAGTAGATAACAGCATCCTAACTGGATAAATATAGAAATAGAAGCACAGGTATTTCAGTTGTCTCACTTAGTATACTTCACAATTCAGTCTGGATGCCAGGTCTATTGTTGCTATGGTCAGCAATTAAATACATATATTTATATTTAAGTAATTATAGCTAAAGAATACTGTCACATGATTAATTATCCCACATTACTTACATTTACAATTCTCTTTTTATTTGTGGTTGCATTGGACCTTACAGAATCTAGGGCTATTTTTTATAGTCTCTCAAATTCTTACCTCCCCCAAACCATTAGCCCTAAAGAGGGCTATACAATGTCTAGTTGGCTTTAACACAATAACTATGTTGTAAAAGTAGAGTGAAAGTAACAAAAGGTAGCATTTAAAAAATGATTACCTGTAGAAACTAGAAAAGAGATAATCAGTGACTACAACACCTATTATTTACACTTACAGACTTAGACTCAAATACAAAATGCAAAATGCTTAATGTCTATTATTTCCCCCACTAATATGGAGTTCTGAAAAGAAGGCATTGTCTAGGATTCTCAGTGTAATCAATATCTAGTATTCGGGGACTGAGAGGGAAGTGCTCATATTAGTTAATCTGAGTTGTCCTCTGCCTGAAACTGTGAGGCATTTTTTTCATTCTACTGGAACCACAGAACTATGGTAACTTTCCACAGAAATGGCAAATTACATACAGAGCTTAGGTTCAATGATTTCCTTTAGCCAAAATTTAGAAATGGGGCATTTTGAACTCAGTAAGAACAGTAAGAGATGCATGGGAGAAAGCAATGTAGTTCTCCCATTCCAGAAAAGGGGGGACCTCCATATATATGTAAGAATGTTTGTTTTCTCAGTCTCTTTTTCCTGACCTAATCTTTATATTGATTTTTTTTTCTTTTCCTTTTTTTTTTTGTTTTTGTTTTTCTAAAGACTCATCAGTGAACTTCCAGTCCATTTACTATTGATAATTAATTTGACAATGTTTTGATTCTTGTTATTACCATTAATATATTGCATGTAAAGTTATAGGTGACACATAACTAAGAGTTCTGGAAGTTATGGATGATGCATAGCTGAAAGGTATCAGGGAAAGATCTAAGATTATTCTAAATTAAAACAATTATTATCATTTACCATATAGCTTATTCCATTTTTATATATCAAATATCAAATTATTCAAGAAATTGAAGAAAAGCCCAGAAGAAACCCTCAAAGTACAAGTCATTTCATCACCTTATACTATAATAATACTGGAGAGTTTTTCAAATTTATACTTATTACATAGGTTTATTTGAGAAAGGGGATTTCTCATCTACAAATACATTTATACCCCAATAAGAGAGTTCCTCAAACAGGTGTTTTGTTTTGGTATTTGGTAAAATAAGAATTCAGGATAAAATTTTGAGTTGATCTGTCTGAATTTTCTCCCATAGAAATGTTAACCATCCTCCTGAAATTACCATGCATCTTCTTTCTTCCAGACCTTACTAAAAAGCCAATATTGCTACCCAACTGGAATAGGATTGTAGAATACAAGGATACATCCTTAACCTTATAAAAATGCCCTGGAATTTTTAATAAGCAGAAGTGGTCAGAACCTCAGTCTTACATCCCATCCAATAGATGGTTCTCCTGTAGCACAGTGCTCTATAACCCAGGGCTGGGAGTTGGCTCAGGACCACGCTGGGATGGAAGAGGGCCACCTACTGAATCACCGCCACCACATCCTGCAGCATCTTCCATCCAAGTCTTCCCTGGGCCCACCCCTGCTGAACTCCCAAGGTCTGAAGAGATCACAGCTTTAGAGCATTTCATTACAAATTTTAAATTTCCAGTCTCTGGCTTTCATATTGCATTTCAAGATCAACATCCTTATTAGTAGTAGTATATTTTTTATTTTGAAATTTTATAACACCTTTTCCACTGGGAAATTCCAAGCAGGCTACTGAACTTCATTACCACACAGGCAGAAATCCTCACAACACCCCTATGAAGGAGGTGTTAAATGAGAGAGAGGGAGAGAGAGGTCACCATCACCTCCTCTTACAAAAGCCCAATCCTTAATAATTAATGAATGAAAAGACATCTTGAGTCCAGTGGTCACTGGCAGTAATTGGCATATATTTTCTCAGCTGCCTCTAAATGAAAATGGTAATAATTTAACCAATATATTTGGGCTGACGGCTAAAATAAGTTCCCTCTTGCACCCAAGCAGTAGAACTAAGTGGGACCTGAACAGACTACTCTCTGTTACCACTTGATTGCGGAAAACTCACATGTTGTGCTCAGTAACTGAGTATTTCAAGTCCTGCTCACATTAACAACTGCCTTTCTCTGTCCTCATTTAAGAGATCCTGAAAATTGGGAGGACACCAGGTTGTATTTGTTTTATTTCCTTTTCTCTGTCCTCAGTCCTTTCTTATGTAAAAACTTTTGGTGTCCAAATGATAACATAAAGGAAGGATACTTTGAGTGATAAAAATCAATAAAGTCCAGCTATTGGATGAAATTATGTGACATAAATGTATAGTTCATGGGATAGCACAGTAGTTCTCAGCCTCATACCTAATGCCTCCTTTTATAACATATATTTGATAGTATCACTGTAGCAGATGCTATGGGGTTCCCCTCCCACATCCCCTTGGCTGTACACCAGTGACAACCTACTGCTTGTCTTTGGGGACTTTTTCTGGCTGCAGAGAGTGCTAGGCTCACACACGTCATGGCAGGCCAGAAGATGCTAGCCTGACGGGAGACTAGATGACCTCATATGGGTGCAGACAATTGGGGAGGGGAAGGTGGTTGGGGTAGATCTTCTGCCAGGGGACACGGTGTTTCACTACACATAAAACTTTAACTGCTGCATAGACATAGTGGGCATCTCATGCCAGTAGACTAGCAAGCCAAGAAAGGAGTTACCATTCTGATTATCATGAGCAGATGGGGTTGCTGCTGCACGATGGGAGCGGGAAAGGAGATGACTGAACTCAGAGAATTCACTGAGGTGCCTCTTGGTGCTTTCATCCCAGGGAATAACTGAAAAAATCAGGGCAACTCAGGGTCTAGAGAACTCATGGACCTAGGTCCGTGTTACCCAAGCAGGCCAGCGACTCAGGCCAGCAGAAGTGCTAGCTGAGGGTGAGGATGAGGAGATCCTAGAATGGGTCTTAGAAGAAGGGGCTGTGAATATCAATGATAACCTTGGGCCATCTGTAGTCACTGAACTTGTGGTTTATCCCACTAATCCTCCTGTTGTCTTTGTTTTAGAAAGTGTGCGTGTGTGTTAGAGAGAGAGAGAGAGAAAGAAGGGGTGTGGGGACTGGCTACCCCTGTGTAGAACTAGTAATAGAGCAGCTCAACTTAAAGCAGGGCATGAGTGTATCTGGATGCTCCAAGGGGTGGACTGTAGCAGATGGTGACAGTGCCCCATTCATCAGCATGCACTTTTCCTATAAATGCCTACAGATGCTTTCTGCAAACACTTGTGCCTTCCTGCCCAGAGTCTTTCTTTAGCTGCAGTTGCATGAATGCACAACCATATTGTAGAGTAAACAATTTTGTGATCCAGCTACAGAGGAAAGAACTTGCTAACAATTAAAACCACTTAAAAATGAAAAGATGAACAACTTTGGGAGTTAGTGATGCTCCTTCACCAAGGGTATTTTAGCAAAGGGAAGACAATTCCATTCAGTAAGATCTACCAGAGAGTTAATCAGCAAGTGTCGGGAAGGTGGAGAGTGGGGGTGAAGGTTGCAGTCAAATGAAACACAGAGAAAAGCATCTAGTAGATGAAAAAAGAAAGTTAAAATAAAGGAATAAAGGGTTATTTCAGTACTGAACAAAGTTACATTCAATGGACAGAGCACCCTAAGACCCAAAGTAAAGTCCAAGGAAGCTCTCAATCTCCAAATAATGCAAAGAAAAGCAAAATGCTGCTTGTGCAGGTCTGCAATAGCTTTTGCTTTAAAGACCATGCTCATCTTGTACATAAGAAGAACACTGTGGCTGACTGTGAGATCGTGTACCTCTGTGTGCTTCTGGGCCTCTCCTTGACGCATCAGTCTATTTAATGTCTGTGGATCCCATTATCCAACCAATGGTTCTGGGCTTCTTCCCCACTGCAGTGCCCCAAAATATTTTACCTATTGTCTTAGGTCTTGATCGTATTACTTAGGTGTCTGCACTTTAGTGATGTTGCTTTTCTCTGGCACAGCATTTTTGGGTACCAATAATCAAGTAAGAGGCTACCATGGCAGGCCTTGAGACCCCTTCACTCCCAAAGCTAACTGAGTCTTGCCTTCCTCTGGGCCCCAGAAGGGCTGACCTAGATAATGACTATTGAAATTATATAAATGGTATTTTCTAAACAAAAGACTGTATTTCTCTATGCTCTCAGAGTCACAGTGGAAGGGCCTACATTCGCTACAAATTTAGTTATCTCTGGTTACATTTAGGAGGGTTGGCTAGGATTATATTTTTCAAAGGCATGATTATCCTCATGAGACCGGCAATGGCAGAATACACTGAGTTGCCAAATTTTTTTAAGCATTTAGGCAAAAAGGGTGACCTCTTTACCTCTTGGGCATTATGTAAGATGGAAAAGGGACTCATACTTGATAAGATTGTTTTTGGTTTTGGGCTTGGACACATTGGGAGTTAGATGGGAAGAAAGAAATAAAATATGCCCCACAAATTGTCTTCTGGAACAGCCCTCAGGAAATGTGTGCCATATTTTTTGAGAAAATGAGGCTTTAACGGACTAAATCATTAAGTCAATGGAAAAAAAAAAAAGTGCCATTATGGAAAATGAAGGAACAAGTCTATACAGTTTAATCTAATAGAAAGAAGGTATTTCTCTTTATCTCACCGTAATATCATTGAAACTGAAATGAAGGTGCCATATGGTGGTGTGAGTGATGCCAACACACAGAGAGGTGAACAGAGTCACGAGATGAACACAGAAGGGCGGGTAACTAGGGAAGACAGAAAGAGATACCACGAGACACTGCAGCAGCTAGGTCATTTTGCTAGAAAATGCATTCTTTATTGGTATCATTACTTTGACCTGTATTCTTCAACTGTAGCACCCTGTCTATCTATGCCCTCAACTGATGTGTCCTGGGAAAATCAGATTATAAATATGAACTTTAAAAGACACCCTTTGTCCCTTTTCCACTTCCATGCTAACTATCAATATGTCATCACATTTTTATGTCCTACCCCAGATTAGTCCCTTCCTCTGAAGGAAGATATTGTGCAAAATATTACAGTAACTAGGCAAAAACTTCAGGCATACATCTAATGGCATAAATTGTAAACACTTCAAAGAAGAATAAAACTTTACATAAAATATTCTGATATAGAAGTCATCCTTTAGTTTTAAAAATAACATGACCTAAAATAGCTAAAAGACTTTTTTAGAAGAAATCTATAAAAATGCCCAAATTATATTGAGACACACTTATCTGAATAGCAATGGTAGTTTGGTAGGTTTGGTATATGCATGTACCAAAGTAAATACAAAACTATAGATTTCTAAGGAGGTATTACCCCCAGATGATTTGAAGATTCCAAACAGGCTATAAGTAAAGTATTATTCAACCCAAATTTGAACTCACCAATTCCCACTGAAACTTTATTTTTAATCATATTTATCTGATCTCAAATCAAGACTTCCTGGGAAAGATCGTTTAAATATTCCAGAAGAAATGAACAATTCTTCACCTGAGTGTTTATTTCTCTCTTCTTGGACCGTGGCCTGAAGCTGGTTTGGGACAGAGGCACAGTTCAGATTTTTCCACAGGCCTTCTTGACCTACACAAGCTGGCTTGCTATAAACCAAACCCCCGTAGCTTTCCCTATCCTGGCAAAGCTGGGAAAGCCATAAATATTTTTGACAAAGCAGAACCCTAAAATAAGACAAGGTTTTTTATTTCAAGATCATATAACATTGGTCAAAGTGGCATACTGAGGCAAATAGCTAAAACATATTTTTAAAGCAAATATGTGGTGATATAGAAATATTTCTCACACTAATCCATGTCAACGACCTAGCTGAGGTTTTAGAACACGGGGCCATATAGGATGCACTGTTTCAGGTTGAGATTATAAACAGCTCTAGATTCTGTGAGATGAAAGGTATAGGTGCTAACGTACATGAGCCACTCAGAAACAGAGATCCCACCTAGACAGGTTTCAAGTCTCAGAGACTTAAGGCTACTCCTCAGCCCAGTGGTTTCCAAATTGTGGTGCATTTCATACACCATAGTTGGGCCTCAGCTTTGGAGTTTCTGATTCACTAGGTCAAAGGTGGGCCTGGAAATGTGTATTTATCACAGATTCCCTGGTACTGTTAATTCTCCTGGCTCCAGAACCACATTTCAAGAACTAGTGCATTAGCATTAGACTAACTTGGACATCACAGCAACACTTCAGAGGAAAGACAGCCTCGAGGCCACATGAATATTGCATTTTCATATAATGTTTACTTGTGCTAAATCTACTAAAATCTTGCAGCAGTTATTTACACGGTGAATATTTGATATTCAGTTTGTTGAGGGTTAATCATTGGTACCACCCAAGTTCTGAATTTGGAAAGAGAATTGGGAGAAGTCAGAATGATGGGAAAGTCTTAAACCCAGGGCTCCCGTTTCTTTTTCCTCTCGCCACGGGTTTCATCACAATCCCCACATCTGCTGAATTGCAAAGAACCACAACTGATGATTAGTTTGCATTGAACAAAATGGGGCTGGTACTGACATTATTTTTTTCTCAAAGTGGATCCATGTCCTTAGCTACCCCCCAATTACGTGCATTATAAATGTAGTACTCGAAAATAGTATTATGTATTTTTTAATGTCATGTTATTTCACATAAATAAGATGATATAAAATAATATGTGGAAACATAATTTTAACGTACTTGGACAGTGAGTACCATGATAGATTGTATTGTTTTCCCTAAGTCCTCTCTACCTGTCCCTGTGAGAGGATTACATATCCCAATCCTTTGCCACATTCTTGCCCTTCTCAGTGACACTTGCCTTGACCATATGGCTTGCTGTGGTCAATGGTATGTGAGCAGAAGTGACCTGTAGGACCATGGGTTCCACCATTATCCTTCCCTCTGCCATCAGGCTGACTTTCCGTGGGTAGAGGCTGTTCCTCCAGCCTTGTGTTTGAAAGAAGATGATATGGAGCAGAGTCCTAGCTGACCTGCATTGTGAGTGAGAAATAAATCTGTTTTTCTAAGCCACTGAGATTTGGTATTTATTTGATACTACCTGGTAACTCAGCAAAAGTACAATATAAATATAAATAATACGTAAAATGAGAGAAACTGTAGTGAGCCCTTTATTGAGAAAGTATTATAGAGAATATGAAAAGAATGCATGGAATTTATATAACCTCATTTGTAACTGATACATCTGAGATCCAGAGAGGTTAAATGATTTGCCTAAGATTACACATTTCATAAATGGATTATTATCATTTTCAAGAAAATGGAAGAGAAAGACCAGTAATTGAGTGCTACGTTAGGACATGTACCATCTGTAGTATCCCCTGATATCTAACATACAAACATGAGAGTGGTGTATCAGAATTCTAAAATTCATCTGTTTTTTAAATTTGAGAATGGCTGTCTCAAATTTAAAACTGAGTTTGCTTAACCAGCTAGAATTTTCACCATAAAGCTGGTGTGAAAGATACATATAGGGCTACAGTGAGGCCCTTGGGCAAGCTAATGCCAAGATCACTTAACAGATCTACAATTAGTATGAAGGTAAAGACAATATAGGTTGCTGCTACAAAGTATCTGAATCATATAATTAATTTCTCTTAATCTAATTCCTGTTCACCGAAAAAAAATTTCTGATAATTTGTTTCCTTATTTTTAGCTTGCCTGGGGTGGGGGGGGGAATAATATGCTGATGAGGCTGAAGTGAATATCTTATTCAGTTGTCTTTCCCGTTGCCTAATGCATTGCTCTTCCCTTCACCACCCCCAGCATCTTTCTTACTTTCTAATAACACGTGGCTTTTCCTTTGAGGAATAATCATTCTCTCCACTCAGTCCACACAGTCAGGGTGGGATTGACCTCACCTTCAGCTTCAGAACTGGCTAACACGAATCAGCACCTCCCATCTGCCCGGCCTGGTGATTGGTTCATAGATGGGTATGTGACCCCATGTGGGCCATGACAGCAAGATGCAGGATGGTTGCAAAAGAGAGGCTACTCCGTCTCCACTGGATATGAAGTCTGGAGCTGTAGTGGTAAGTCTTTAATTAAGAAAGGAGATCATGTCCGCAAATCAATCCAACATGTGTGGTCGGTGGAGGGGGCGGAGCATCAATCCAAGATGGAGAACCAGGTAATTGTGATGTTGTTTGAAACTTCACATCAGGCCGGGCAAAATTCCAAACTTCTTTGGTTATTTGAATCCCTAAATTCCCTTTCTGCTTAAGCCAGCTTGACATTGGGATTTTTCTCACTCGCCACTAAGAGTTCTAAGTTATAACATAGTAAATTAACGACATTGGCATTTTGCAGCCTTATTTGCGTTTAGAATATGCAAGTTAGCCTCCCTGACATTCACAAACTCTGGGTGACTGACAAGATTATTTTGGCTGGGATGTCAAGCTCTGAGCCTAGGTAAACTGACCAAGGTAAATGTCACCCTGCAAGGCTTATTAACAGCCAGCTGTTTTTCTCTTTCACTTCTAAGGCACTTATCAGGCATCCAACCTCACCCTGCCTTTTTCTTTTAAATATATACAGATTATTAGGTAGCTTTATCCTGTTTTATTTTAGAGATGTGCTCAAAAGAAGAAATCCCTATATTCATGGTATTTGGGGTTGTTAAACAAATCAACAGGTATTTGTTGAACAAACCGTGTTTGCCAGCCAAATGTTGGTGTATTGTATCCTGTAAGAATAAGCTTTCCTATAGCAATCCTCTATAAAGAAGGCTGCCTTGGCATATTCAAAATAGAGGCCAGGATCGTGCCAGCAAATTACTAGGTGCAGATTTTTATCATTATTGATATCTACAGGGATTCTTTAACACAAGGCCTTATGAGGAAAAGTATTAAATAAAAATGGCCTTACAGTTTACTTACCTTTAAGGATAAGTATATGTGACAAATTAGAAATGATATTGAGCAGAGTCTGGAAATTCTTTTTCAATTCTATAACATTGGCTCAGTGAGACTAGTGAAGTGTCTCTGATCAGGTATGGCATAGATTAATTTTCTTTATCTGTCATCAGTTTGGCACGCACACCCTCTTCTTTATACCCCTAGCTCTTCTATACTGGGATAATTACTTCTTTGCACCAAATTCCATATTACTAATAGTAGAAAAATCTTAGTTTATATCTACAGTTGCTTTTCAAATTTTAATACAGAGTCCTTCATTAACTGTATATAGTTAAATATGAAGGCTGTTTCGCTCCTTGCTGTCGGCTAAATGGCTAAGGCTCGTATTTATTACGCAGGGACTGGCTTCTGTCTCTATTTGAGCAGCCCGGCAACTTTCTGTCTTCTCTGAGTGCTCTTTGTCTGCTGTTTCTGTGTTCTGCCAGAGCCATAGCAGTTGCAAGGAGGGGGTGTATATTCTACTGATTTTTGGCTGGGAAAATAAATTCCAGCTTAGGTCCAAGTTGAAAACGTATCCCCCAGTAGGCAAAAACATGGACTCTAGGATACTTCCTGTGCTCCCCATTAAAAACACCTTTGGCCTCAGCAGCCTGGAGTTTTACAGTGGAACCATTTCATGCTTAATAACATGTTCTACACTAGGCACCACGGGAAATACAAAAGCACAAGGCCACACTCTCTGCATTGAAAAATGCAGGTTCTTGCATGGGAGACAATACTTGTATGTACACAGGAACACACAGGCACACACCTTGAAACTAATACCACACGGTGTAAAGAGAAGTGAAAAAAATGTATGATACGGAGAGTTGATTGGTGAGAAGAAATCAAGGTAAGTTTAATTAGTCAAGAAAGACTTCATTGAGAAAACCTAACTTGAATGGTATTTTGGAGGCCAGGGAAGACTTAAAAAGCTATGTGAAGTCTGGGCTGGCCAAACAAAAGCCTCTCCAAGTGAGTTGAGTCCTGATATCATTGTAGCTTAAAAACCTGGTCCAAAAATTGCTTGTCATAATGTAGGCCACATGTGTATACAGTGAATTCTTCCCATTTTAATTGCTTATTTTGGCCCTGTAAAGCTCTAGCCCATATCTTTTTGGCTTTCATTTGGTAACGTATATTTAAACAACTTTCTAATGTTGCATCTGTTGAACTCTAACAGAACAGTGGCATGTATTTTAAACCCGATTGTCCTTGTGTGCAAAACCACTAAAGCTCTCTAAAAGCTTCAAAAAATATTTCATGTTCAAGAGTCATCAAGTAAAGCAATTCTATCAGTTTTCTAACAAAACCCATAAGGGTGCTGTGCTCTTGGTTTATTAACTGATCTGTTTGTTAGAAGCCTTTATTATAAATCCAGTCATTCTGCAAATATTTCTCTAATGCTTTTAAAATAAATAAAACCCAAACTTTGCCTTTAAGCAGCAATAAAATCAGGAATGCATCAAAGCAAGAAATTCAAAGTACGGCTGAATGTGGTCGTGAGAGAGCTCCACTGTTCAAAGGCATTGGAAAATCCTCCTGGAAAGGTGTAATATTTATACATCGAGTCTATCTTACCACAGCTTTAGATCATATTCGGAAAAAAAAATTTCCAGCCAGTGGCCATTGATTTTTTGGAATGTGTTCGTTGACTTTATTTGTTCCTTAGAGGTATTTCTAAATATTTCCTGCATCCTACTAGTTTACTTTTAAAAGTGAGACTATCTCAAGAGTTTGTTTTATAGTAATACAAATAAAACAAACACAATGTCTACAATTTACTTAAATAGAAGTATTCTACTTGTAAAGTCTAAAAGAAGTACTTTGTACTTCGTGATTTTGACACAACAGCCTGATCTTACTTGGCCAAATTCCTTTCACACAACAGCCTGGTGAGAGGGGTTAAGGGTGAACTTGCTACTCACTGAATCTAGGAATGACAAATTATTCATCATGCTGAAGGAAATATCACACAAGCCTGTAATATAAACTTATTTTACCCACTTAGCCCTGATTTCTGCGTCAGCTCCTTCTTCCTTTCTCACGGATACAAGACTGTAAATGAGTCATGATAGGATGCTTCCTATGAGGATTATTTTTCTCAGTAAGAATGAAGGCCAAGTATAGCCTTATGCTTTCATTCTAAGGATCACAAAGTTTTTAACTAAGATAGTCTTCCTGAATGAGCTACTTTTCGTTGACTCTAATTTAAAACACTTGTTCTTTTAAAAAACGTATTTTCCAGAAAACATCTGGTAGTGTATTGCTGCCTGCATCTAATAACAGAATGTAAAGCTAAAAACAAGGTTAAGCAAAATTAATCATCTTTTCTTTCTCTTCCTTCCACAGTTACACCTTTTATGTACAAAAAGAATTTCTAATAGTCTCACCTTCCATAAAGTTATGTGCTTATGTATAAAGAGAATTTCTAATAATCCTCATCTACCTAATTAGAGATTATTTTTAGAAAACAAATACTGGCTGTGGGCATTGATGAATATTCAAACACAAAAAAACTGTTCTATGTTTCGTCATTACAATTCATCGTAATCTGTGATGTCCTGAAATAAATGGAGCAAAACAACTGATCTAAAACTTGAGTTCAAAATGTTGAACCTATCAGAATTGGCAAGTATAGTCAGCTGCCTAATAGATGTGGATATCTTCAAAAATACCTAAAAATATACCAGTCACATTGTTTTCCCAAAAATATGTTAATTGATAGACCCATTTTTTAAAAACAATTTTTTTTTGAAGATGAGTTCCTGTATGTGCTTTATAATCTGTGCATACTAGTTACCGGATTTATACCAAGTACTCTAAAGATACTACTTAATGATAGTTGATCCCGAATAGCAGTGTTTGTGACATAATGACCAAGTGAAACACAATTATCAATTTTATGATAATGATTGAATATTGGCTGCTGAACCATATAGGTATAAATCATAAGATTGAATATAACAAGACAGTGTCATAAACAGTCTCATTCATGTGCTCACCAACGTGAGCACTTGTTTCTACCTTTCTGGATTCTAAGTAAGCCCACCTACTCACGGCTTGGCTTTCCTTCATTTAGGAAAGGTCAAGAAGGTCATTTTCTCGTGTTAATATTTCTAGATATATGTACTCAGTATTCTTTCCTTACAGAAAATGCTTATTCAGTTGTTGAAATGAAGACTCTCAGTCCTTTCATAACGTCTATAAAACATTAGCATAGAACTTCACTTGAAACAGTAACATCTTTTCCCTCATTTATACCCTTCATTTCTAGAAGATTTTACTTTTCAATTTCAAAAGAGCCAGCTTCATATGACCTTATATAAGATTGCTAAGACCTTATCTTTGTGTGCTAATGAATCACTAGAGTAACATATAATGAATATTGTAAAAGGATCAGTATTTTTAAAAAGAAAATCATAACTCATACTAACATAAAATGGACACATTTTATTTCATTCCTTAGTGAGGGAACCAGTAAGATGTTACAATTAATTCCAAGGAGGATTGAAAGAACCATGCTTGTACAGGTAATAGGGAATGGTAAAATGAGTTTGCAAATAAATGCGATAGTCTATCCACAGGAAAACAAGCAATTGCATTCTACCAGACAAATTTCACTTGCATTTCTATGGATAAGATTCACCTGCATTGTTATCAGTTTTCTAGAACTTAAAGTTGCAAAATAGCTCAAAAATAATAAAAGGTGGTGAAAACCAGGAAGGGTATGCTAAATAGGACACCCAGTGTGGTGGGTAGAATTCTAAAATGGTCCTTATGATTTCCTCCCCCGTTGTTATTCCATGATTATGTTATGTTACACCACCACAGGGATTTTGCAAATGTAATTAAGGTTACTGATTAGTTGACCTTAAGCTAGGATGATTACCCAGATGAACCTAACCTAATCACAGGAGCCTATGAGCCTTTTAAGAGCAGAGGTTTTTCTCCATTTGGTAGTAAAAGGAGAAGTCAGAGATTTGAAGTATAAGAAGATTTTGACATGTTGTTCTAGGCTTGAAAATGGACAGGGCCATGGGGAAAGGATCTGAGCAGGTCCTTTAGTTGCTGAAAATGATTTCCAGCCGGTAGCCAAAAAGAAAACCAGGACCTCAATCATGCAACTTCAAGGAACTAGATTCTACCAACAACCCAAATAAGCTTGCAGAGAATCTTAAGAGTTTTTAGATGAATACTCAGGCCAATTGACAACTGATTTTGGCCTTTTTGGTACCCTGAGCAGAGAACCCAGGGACACTGTGCTGGACTTCAGATGTATAGAACCATGAGCTAATATAAGAATGTTATTTTAAAGTGGTAAGTCTGTGGTAATTTGTCATGCAGCAATAGAAAATTAATACACACCTTACTTTTCTTTTCCCGTTTGACTATACTCATCGCAATATTAATAAGTATTAGTTAAGCATATAAAAAATAATCATTCATACCTTGGAGATTTTTCCCTTGAAGTTGGCATTTAATTTTTATAGTAGAAAGTTTAAAGACTTACACAGAAGGTCATATTTGAGAGATAGGTTGAAAGTGGAAAAAACTCTAATCATATTTACTGTATATGAATCCACAAAGGGACCCATAGCCAGCATCCACATTCTTCTTAACTCTCTGACCATGGTTTAAAACTTAATAAGTACTGATTTTAAGACTAGTTGTCAGTTTTTCCAAACAGTGCCCTACGTTGATAAATACTTTTCTTTATAAAAGAAAGGCACTTGTGAACATATTGACTGCAGTCCCCTCTTAGAGAGAAGGCAGCTTGCTTTCTATCACCTGCAGAGGCATTGGAATAAAAGCATAATCATTTGTACTGAGATTCCAAATCAAGTGTGCCAGGTTTGAGGGTTTTCACCCTCGAATGGCTGGCCTGTGGGAGTCAGAAAACAGAAGGAGAAAATGTCCGTGTTTGAGCCACGTAATCATCCAGCACTGTCAGAGAAACTGCATTTGTATAGGCAACAGGTTTCTTAGGCCAAACTAAGATGACTGCCTCAGTGTTTTTTTCCTGCCCAAACCACCTGGTTAGCTGGCCTTCCAGGGGAGGAGGGCGGAGGCGTGAGTCAGCACACTTATGTAACCAAGGTGTTGCCACTATTGTTCAGAGCCATATATAAGCGCTCATCGTGTTCTCGGCCATGTTTTTCGCCACTGCTGTATCCCCGGGCAATAAAGAGTAAGTCTCACCTACCGCTGCCACTCGCCTTTTCTTCCGCTTCTAGAAGCCTGGGCCAGAGCACAAGCTGGCCACAGAGCATCCTCCTCACAAGTGCTGCCAAGTCCCTGCCTTTGGAAACCAGCAGCCCTTGTGCGATTTGTCTGTGGGTATGACCATAGGCCAAGGGAGTATGCCTTATGCATAGGGAATATCAAAGAGCTAGAGAAAAGATTAAAATTTTCCAAATACACATATACCCATTCTTAAAAATGAATGTGTCTCCCAAAGCTATGGTGTAATACATGTTTTTTTTTTTTTTTAAGAAAAATCGGGGGGGGTGGGGAAGGGAGGGATATATACCTACATGATGGGTGCTACGAGCACTATCTGGGGAACAGACACGCCTGGAGCTCTGACTTGGGGGGAAAGGCGGTACATGGGCAATGTATGTAACCTGCAATTCTGTATCCCCCATAACAATAAGATGAAATAAAAAAAAAAAAGAAAAATCAGGTGGATATTTTAATTTCACCTTTACATTTTTATTATATTGCCATATATTGGGGCATTATGCAGCATTTTTAAAAGATTACCTGTTTGTTTTTTCTTTTAGATAAACAGAATTAAATGGATGTGAAACATATTTTATTAACTGATTAAAGCTTCTCCCCCTTCCCTCTCACTCCCCTCCCCCCTCCATTTTTTAGGTCTAGAAAAATCACTTTCAATATCTTCCATCAGTATAAAATAACATGCATGAAATAGAAGTTATTACGAGTAAGCATTTGATATCTTAACGCAGTAGTTTCAGCTTTCCAACACAAACCTACTTATTAATGGCATGTTTCTAAATGCGTGTGCTATAGTCAATGCATGGAAACATACCCAGTCACAAACACTATGTATGCACCAGTGCTCCTCACTTTGCCCAACTGTGTTCAAGAGCAGCTGTGTATGTAAATCATTTATACACATTTATAAAATTGAAACATTTAAAAATGCACTAGGAGAGCCTTCTATTTCAAGAAACCTTGTATCGATCCATTTTTATAGCACAAATAATCATTCCCAGATTTTATCTCCTTTGAAAGTATTGTGCCTGACACATAATAAGCATTAAAACAGTAGAGAGGCAAAATCAAGCTCAAGAAACAGGACTTTGAAAGTGGAAAGAAATTTTAGGTCTTTTTTAAAAACAGTGTTTAGAAAATATGACACTCAATAATATTAGTGTAGTGAATCATTTTTACTTGTTTTTCAAGGCTATATATATTTTTTCATTATTTCATTCTTCTACTCCAGAATGTCCAATTTAAAATTCCTCAGGAAGAATACCCAGTTCTTGTCAATTGTACTGATGCTGAGTTGGAAGATTAGCGAGGAAGAAAGCATGATATGTTCATCTCGGTACATCTAATCAGTCAGCTAAAGCAGAAAAATTTCTAAATTGCTCATGTGATGGAAGCCAAAATTAATTCAATGCTTTTTTTTGGAAAAGTGCATGCAATGCATATTTACATATTGAGTTACATTTTTCCTTTTAAATTTTAGAAATTTGCTTGCCTGAAAAAGAATAAAATAAATTCAGACCAATCTGTGTATATTGATTTCCTATTACTAAAACAAATTATCACAAACTTAGTGGCATAAACCCCACACATTTATTATCTTACATTTGTGGTAGTTAGATATCCAAAGTCATGTGCATTGGGCTAAAGGCAAGTGGATAGGAGAGAATCCATTTCCTTGCTTTTTCCAGCTTCTAAAGGTCCCCTGCATTCCTTGGTTCATGGCTCCCTCCAGCAATGGCATCACTTGGACCTCTGCTTCTGTTGTTATGTCTCCTCCTCTGCTCTCCGAACTGTCTGCCTTCCTCTTATAAAGATCCTTGTGACTATAGTACATTGTGCCCAGCTGGATAATCCAGGATATTCTTCTAATTTCAAGATTTTTAATCACATTTGCAAAGTTCCCTTTACCACATAAGGTAATATATTTTGCAGTTCTGGGAATTAGGATCTAGACACCTTTGGAGGGCCATTATTCTGTCTACCATGCTCTAGGATATTAATGCCAAATTTATTACACCATCTCTTCTTCTCAATGTACAATCTAAATTATTTAATTCTTACCTTTGGAGGAAAAATCAGTCTCTAAGAATGTTTACTTAGCATTTATTGAACACATTCTATCTGGCAGGTACGATACCTACTGCTTTGTGTAAATCCTTACAACAGACCTATACTATTAATTTTACCTCATTGCATTCATGAAAAGACTGAACTACAGTGTTAAATCACTTATTCAAGATTCCAAATCTAGCAAGTGATGGCCAAAATGACCTGAGAATTTATTCTTCTATCTCTTTTCTATTTGTCTTCTCAAGAAATTAGCAAACAATTTACATGATTTTCATATGCATATTAAAGTACACTTATAATACACTTAGCTACATTTAGTTATCAAGCAAAATGTGGCCAAACTGGGCACTGGAGTTAAGGTGAGGCCTGTCCTTAGAAGCTGACAGTCTGTAACCAAGAAAGCACATCAGGAATTAATTTTATTAAATCAACTCTCTGCAATTTAAATATGTTCATTGCAGCATTATTCATAATAGATATGTAATCAACCTAAGTGTACAACAGCAAATGAATGGATAAAGAAAATGTGATACATGCATACAATAGAATATTATTAAGCCTTAAAAAGTAGGAAATCCTATCATTTATGACAACCTGGAGGACATTATGCTAAGTAAAATAAGCCAGGCAGAGAAAGACAAATAATCACATGATGTCACTTATATGTAGAATCTAAAAAAGTCAAACTCGTAGAACCAGAGAGTAGAATGCTGGTTGCTAGGAACTAGGGTAGGGGGAAATATGGAGGCCATGGTCAAAATGTACAAAGTTTCAGTTAGACAGGATGAATAAGTTCTGAGGTCTATTGTACAGCATGGGTGGCTATGGTTAATAATAATGTCTTATACACTTAAAAATTGCTAAGGGAATAGATCTTAAATGTTCTCAACACACATACCTACAATAATGATAACTATGTGTGGTAATAGATATTTTAATTAGGTTGATTGAGGTAATCATTTCACAATGTATACATATATCTCAAAACATCATGTTATACACCATAAATACAGTTGACCCTTGAACATGGGTTTGAACTTCAAGAGTCCACTTAGACATGGATCTTTTTTCAATAAATACAGTTGGCCCCTGGTATCCACATCCACAAAAAAACACTGATGGAAAATACAGTATTCGAGGGATTAGAAACCTGCAGATACGGAGGGCTGAAATTTCCTTCATGCAAGTTCCATGGGGCAGACTTCAGGACTTGAACATGCACCAATTTTGGTATCCTCGGGGGTCCTGGAACGAATTCCCTGCGTATACTGAGGGACAACTATAAATACAATTTTTGTCAATTATACCTCAATAAAGAAAAAAAAACATTACTATATGGAAAGTGAAGATTCTTGAAACTACTTTTGAATTTGTTCATGTGTATGTATGTATGTGTGTGTGTTAGGGATAAATTGCTTAGACTTTAATACCTGAATGGTTTCATCATACTGCTTACTTCCAACACTACTCAGACACATTGAGGTAAAGTGTGTTGGGGAAGCAAGAGCAGAAAATTTTTGTGACCATGACGCACCTGACAGCAGCAGTACTCCCAGACAATAGACCAGAAGCCCGGTCTCCTCTTTTCCTGTCGGTGGGTGCTCAATTAATGTTTGTTGACAGATGGAAGGAAAGAAAGAAAGAAGGTAGCCAAGAAGGAGGAAAGGGAAAAAAGACGATCCAGTCCCTACTTTGGGACTGAATAAGACATAGTGACACATATGGAAACTAAAACTGAGACCAGAGCAGTCAGGATGCCTTCCAAATTCAGAGCCATAAGCCAGATACACAGCAGGCAAGGAAGAGAAGTCAAAAATCCATTGTTTAACTCCCTTTATACCAAGCCGGGCTCATCCTGTCCAGAGTTGGGGGGTGACTTCGTAAAACATTTTGCTGGCCTAGAAGGAAAAAAAAAAAAAAAAAAAAAGCGAATTTTTGAAATGGAGCCCTTGGAGGCAGGAAAATCACTGTGAGGAAGCCGGGCATGGCAAGAGAATGTGAGGTCTTTGTATCAGCATTAAAAACGCCTGCTTTTGGTGGAACATTTATGGTACTCATCTTTTGATTTTTCCCTTCATGGAAGCATAAGCAAATTAAAAGCATAGATGAGTCTTGTATCTTTGGAGTTCAACATTCAATAAATATTTAATAAATGAATCATGGTGCAAGTGGAGGAAGGCCATGATAGAAATGAGTCAGGGCAATATGGTCACAGAACTTGGAACGGTCAGCGATGGAGATGAGCTCAGTGGAGTAATCATCACAGAGGAATTGAAGCCTGGGCCAATTCTTGAAAGATAGCAGAAGTTACCCAGGATAAGAAAGAAGGAGGAGTGTTCTTCCCAGATGAAGTGGGCTGTGCAATGGCAGAAAGGGTTAAGGCGACATAGTGTGTTCTGAGAACTCCATGAAATTTGGAATAATAGGAGTAAATAATGGGAAGATGTGATTGAGTTGGTGAGGAGTGGCAAGGATGAGGCTGAGGTTGAGAGAGTTTGGGTCTTATCCCCAAATCAGTGGAGAATATTTAAGGTTAATTAGGTAACCAACAAGACTGGATTACTTCCCCCAGCGGTACAGCAATTGAATTGTAAGGGGGTCAGGAATGGGGATTCTTCTAGATTAAGAGAGATAATTGCAATAGTTTTGGCAAAAATTTACGAGCACCTGAGTCAATGCTCCTCTAGTGAGAATGCAGAGGAGATGAGAGAGGTTAAGGAGAAAGGTAAGAGAGAGGATGAGGGAGCAGGTGGAGTTACTGATGTCTCCCAGGTTTCAGACTGGAGGTCGGAAAATCAAGTCGGCAAGAGCAGAAAGAGCTCGGAGGTGTGAGTGAGTGGGTAAGCAGTATAGATCGGATACATTGAGCTTGAAGCACTGCTGGAAAATAATAATAACTAATACTATTAATTACCAGCATTGTGTCAGGCACTCTTCTCCATGTTTTAGATGTAATTGTGAACTTCAAATGAGGTAATGTATGTATATAAACACTTTTGGGCAAAGCATAATATGCAACATTGTGTGAATTAGTATTTATGTGCTCCTTTCTATATTTATCGTATTTAAAAGAGTAAAGCATCAGGTTTTTTTTCTTTTTTTTCCTAAACTAAGAAAATCCCATTACAAAAAACTTAAAAAGATAGTAAATCAACAAATTCATGTGTAATTCTTTTTTTTAATGACTTAATGGCACTGTATTTTAAAATGCTTCTAAAGCAATACCTTTCTATACAGCTAGTCTCATGAATTGCAAACATATTGTGTTATATTAAAATGTTTAACTGGTTCAATACCCAAAATATTTGAATAAGAGTTTTAAAAAATTACTTCTTACCCTTGCTCAGTTCTCCTAAGCGTGAATCTCTTTTCACTGATACACAGCTTCTTAAGAGCTGCCTGACCACCATTAGCTACTTCAGATGTTGGCTCACTATAAAACTCAGTGTCTTCATGTAGCAACAGTATTCATTTCGCCTGTTCACATTTGCAGGTCTTTATGTTTTGCAGTCTATACCCTAAGATGAGTAGGTTTCAGTGTTTCAATGGAACACATTGTTCTAGTACTACTGTGTTCCATGTTAAACTGATAAACTCACTAAAGTTTAAAATATTTTCTCTTCCTTTGAGCTAAACTGGTATATTGAGTGAACTGTTGACCATGGAATGAGAAACTTTATGATAGCAAAATCTGTTGCATTACAAGTGAGATACTGAATATGAAAATAATGAATTCTGCATTTTTCTCAACTGAAGGCAAAGGTCATGAAAGTCCACTAATGTGGCAAACAAAATTATCTTGTGCAATCTTGTCCTCAGGAATGCAAATGAGTGAGTGAAAAGGTTAGTAATAGGTATTAGGAATTAAAAACTGCAGAGTATAGCCAATTAAATATAATTTGGGTTGTTTAGAGGAATGAAAAGAATCCTGAATTTAGAATCAAGAACCTAGATTTGAGTGCTATAATTTTGGACATCTTTGAAATCCTTGATTTCCTAATCAGTGGTATCTATGTATTTGTATACATTAAATAGATAATATGCATTTTAAAATTATTATTATGAACACTAAAGTTTCACATGACTTGTATCATGTTAAAAATACTCTTTATAGGATAACTATATTAATTTTTTAAAGAACATATGAAAATGACTGAAATGACAGCATGTTTTCTAAATGCATTAGTGCACTATCAAAAGAAGATAATTATCATTGCTCTAATTTTTATCAGAATAATAGTAATATATACCAAATGCAAATCTTACTTCAAAACAGTCAATTTTAATTATATGTGATGATCCTGGCATTGACGCTGTACATTTATAAAATTTCATTTAATTTTTCACATAACTTGGGAAAAAATGAACCCTGTCAGACAAGACTTCCTTGACTATCTTAAATAAAATAGGACATCTGACATCCTCTCTTCCAAAATCGTTATTTTCATTTCTGATTTTCACTACCTGAAATAAACCTGTTTATTTGTACATTTTCTGTCTCTCTTCAACAGAGCGCAAGCCCCGGGGGAGCAGGGACTTTGTTTAATTCACTGTTTCATCCCTAAATATCTAGCCCAGTGTCTGGCGCAGAAGAAGCCCTCAGTAAATATTGTTGGATTGATGAATTTCTTTCTGCTAGATATTGTATTATTTCAAATGTGCTTTCTCAATTTTTATATTAACCCTTTGAATTAGATACTAATAATAGAAAAATACTTAAATAGTGCTTTCTAGATGCCCGGAAATGTTCTCAGGGCTTCACTCAAATAATTTAATTCTCATTTATCTCATGAAGTATTCTCATTTTGCAGATAAGAAAATGGAGGTACGGAGAAGTTAAATGACTTGCCTGAAGTTATTTATCTAGAGAGTGGTCACACCCAGTTTTAACCTAGCCAATATGGCTCTAGTTTCCATGACACTAACTGTTACGTTACAGGCCTTTCTACATGTTCATCTCCCATGTTAGATAGCTAAGGCTGAGAACCTTGCATAGAAAGTGTAATGTTTCCTTTTTTTTTTTTTTTTTTTTTTTTTTTTTTTTTTTTTTTGACAGAGTCTCACTCTGTTGCCCAGGCTAGAGTGAGTGCCATGGCGTCAGCCTAGCTCACAGCAACCTCAAACTCCTGGGCTCAAGGGATCCTCCTGTCTCAGCCTCCCGAGTAGCTGGGACTACAGACATGCACCACCATGCCCGGCTAATTTTTTCTATATATATTTTTAGCTGTCCATATAATTTCTTTCTATTTTTAGTAGAGATGGGGTCTCGCTCTTGCTCAGGCTGGTCTCGAACTCCTGAGCTCAAACGATCCGCCCACCTCGGCCTCCCAGAGAGCTAGGATTACAGGCATGAGCCACCGCGCCCGGCCTGTAATGTTTCCTTATGTTTGCTTTATATTTATGCTGTATTTATGTTTATCATTGATTTTAAAATGTCTTTTCATAATAAGTAATTTCTATGATATAATAGAAAATGAATACAAAAAATTGCAGAAATATGTTTAAAACTCATCATTTTTAGAGTTATTATTGATGGTTAGAGCTAAAAGAGAACTTAAATGTCACCCATGTTCAAATTTGTCATCTTATAAATGAGAAACTGAGGCCCAGGCAGGTACAGTGGTCTGTGGTCTCTGTCTGTGCTCACTGAGAATATTAGTTATCATTCTGGATTGAGGTTCTTTCTCTTGGGTGGAATGCTTTCAGATGAGCAGTTCAGAGGGCTTAATTTTTCAACTCCTGCCTTTTCTGCTTGCCTTTTGCTAATGAAGCATAGATGCTATGGTGATAAGCACTCTACAAATAATAAATGGAACAGAAGATAAACTATACAGAAGGGAAGAGGCTAATGGTTTCTTCACCTCTTTGTGTTTAATGATTAAGCCGTACATCCTCACAGAGGCTTTTCAGAAATGCCCACCGAATCTATTTCACCATCTTTTAGCTATATATTTTCAGGTTCTAAGATTATTGAATTTATTGCATTAGCTATTGCTGTACTGTTTATTTGAAAAAAGAAATAATACCTGCACTAATAATTTTATTTTTTACTTTTTCTATCATTTAGTCTGAAATAAATGACAAAATTAGACTTAATATAAACATTTACTATCCACAAGTCAGATGTTATCGTGGACATTATTATTTCATTTGTTCCTAGATGCCAAGTACTGTTCCAAGTGTTTGATATAAAGTGGTGAATGTGTTAGATAGATAAATATAGAGCATACTATCAGGAAGGAAGAGCTGTCAGGAAAGAGAAAGCACAATTGAGGGGATAGAGAAACCACTTCTGATAAGGTGGTCCCATCAGGCCCCTTTGAGGAGGTGACATGCAACAGAGACTTGGATGCACTGAGGGACTGATCTGTAAGAACATATGGGGAGGCCGGGCAAGGTGGCTCACGCCTGTAATCCTAGCACTCTGGGAGGCTGAGGTGGGTGGATCACTGAGCTCAGGAGTTCGAGACCAGCCTGAGCAAGAGTGAGACCTTGTCTCTACTAAGAATAGAAAGAATAGAAAGAAATTATATGGACAACTAAAAATACATATAGAAAAAATTAGCCGGGCATGGTGGCACATGCCTGTAGTCCCAGCTACTCGGGAGGCTAAGGCAGGAGGATTGCTTGAGCCCAGAACTTTGAGGTTACTGTGAGCTAGGCTGATGCCATGGCACTCTAGCCAGGGCAAAAAAGTGAGACTCTGTTAAAAAAAGAAAAAAAAGAACATATGGGGAAAGTGTATTCCTGAGAGACGGAACGGTGACTGCCATGGCCTAGGAGATGGGAATACACTCACCAAGTCTGAGAAGCAGCAAGAGGGCCAATGTGACAGAAAGGAGTATGGTAGCAGGACAGTGAAAAGAGACAGTCATGGAGGGGTGTAGGAGTCAGACTGGAGAGGAACTTGCAGGACATTGGAAGAACTGTAGGGTTTGTTATAAAATGGGAGTCCATCTAGAATAAGGACATGCCATGGAACTAAGTTGTACATTTTGTTCCAACAGCAGACAGTGTTGGATTAACTTTGCATGATGGTTGATTTCATGTGTCAATTTGATGCCCCTTGGGTGGTAAAACAAATTTCTGGGCGTGTCTGTGAGGGTGTTTCCAAAAGAAATTAACATTTGAATAGGTAGACTAAGTAAAGAAGATTGCCCTTATCAACGTGGGTGGACATTATCTAATTCATGGAGGGCCCAAATAGAACAAAAAGGCAGAAGAAGGTGAATTTGCTTTGTGCTTAAGCTGCCCCCTGGTTCTAGGGGCTTTAGACTCAAACTGGGCTTACACCCAGTTTGTAACTGGTGCTTTGCTGGTTCTGAGCCCTTGGGTTTGGGCTGGAACTACGTCAACATTAAATTTCCTGGGCTTCCAGCTTGCAGATAACAGATTGTAGAACTTCTCAGCCTCCATAATCGCGTGAGCCAATCCCTCATAGTAAATCTCTTTCTGTATATCTATGTACATCCTACTAGTATTTCTCTGAAGAACCCTGACTAATATACCTGACTCCAGATTTTGCAACCCCATCAGGAAACCAGAAACGACAAGGAATTCCTGAAGGCAGACAACAAATAGCTGCTGATTGATTAAAAAAAAAAAGAAACAACAAAAAAAAAAACCTGAAAAGATAAAGCAGATGAGATCTCCTGGACGAAGAAATCAGAAAAGAAAAAAAAAAAAATAGCTCAAACATTTGGAGCAAGAGCAAATGGTCACATGGGAGCCCTGAAGGAACTCCCATCTCAGAATCAACAAATGCAAAGAGAATTAGACCATGAAAATTAATTTAACTGCTTGCGGATCTCTTGAGGGAATTGCATCCTTCCCCTCTTTGACTGCCTGTGTTTCAGCCTAGCTGCCACTGATTGCTTTTGGCTTAGGGTAAACTTCAAGAACTTCTCTCTACATAAAGTGAGATTGCAACTCCTCGACTTGGGATCTGAGAGAGATGCAAACGAGAACTTAAGGCATCTCAAGAGACACAAGGAAGGAGAGGCGGGAAATTACATCAAAGAACCTAGTTATAAAACACTTTAAACTTTCCACTCCCAACATGAAGCCTTCCTTATATGGACCATCGAAAGGGTCATAGGCCAGCCTTCCTGTATATTCTTATAGGTATCTTGATTTTTGACAGACACCATTCATGTACACAAAGTTCTCAGTCTGTCTTCTGTCCACAACTCTGTGGGGATGGACAGGGCATGGGGGATGGAGAAAATCCAAAAACATTTCAGAGAAAAAGACAAAAGGTAGCAATAAGGAGTGAGAAATTAGCATCAGACTTCACATCAACAACCCTTTCCTAGAAGACAATGAAATGGCATCTTCAAAATTTACATAAAATACCATAGTTCTGACACATCTTGAAAATTCAGAAAATTCAGAAAGCTTTATAGAGTGTTCTGAAGGCTCCTTCTGGCAGAACATGATTGGAACTCATAGAGCCAAACCCATAGATTTGGGACCAACACCTGGAGGGCTGGTTAAAGGTGGGTTGCTTGGTGCCACCCCCAGAGTTCTCAGAAGGTCTGGGTGGAACTTCTAAGAAGTTCCCAGGTAATGCTGATGCTGCAGGGACCACACTTTGAGAACCACTGGATTAGTTCATGTTCTCCAGTCACCACTATCCTTAACCTTTCTGAATCACTCACTCACATTATTTAGCTGGCCACTCACTGTTTGGTTGTGATTCCAGCTTTAAATCTTACTTGCAATCATTTTTCCAATTAACAGGCAGTATTTTTCATTTTAAAAAAGCCCATCTTTCACAATTAAGGGGAACTACCAAATATTTGGTCATATTTGAGCATATGGTATAAAAGTAGCCTTTGTTTGGAATGGTTTTTATTAATAAATAAAAGTTACTAAAAAAATTAAAAATGCTTTACTAAATTTCTTTTATATATCGTGTGCTATGGTCTGAATGTTTGTGTCCCTCCAAAATTTATATGTTGAAATATTAACTCCCAAGGCAATGGTATGAAGAGGTGGGGGCTTTGTGAAGTGATTAGATAATGAGGGCAAAGCCCTCAGGAATGGGATTAGTGCTCTTACTCTTAAAAAAGAGGCACAAAGGAGCCTGTTTTCCCCTTCCACCACATGAGGACACAGCTAGAAGGCACCATCTATGAGGAACAAGCCCTCATCAAACATTAAATCTGCTGGCACCTTGATCTTGGACTTCCCAGTGTCCAGAATTATAATAAGTAAATTTGTAAGTGCCCCAGCTCACGGTATTTTTTTTTTTTTTTCAGCAGCTTAAATGGACTAAGACATTCTGACTAATTTTCATTTATGTAAAGACATATATGTCATTCTCTAGTTACAGATACACCTAGATTCATAGCCTGTTTATCCTTTTACTAGCGACTGTGCTTTGGGTGTCAAATTACATTTATCATGCCTCGGCTTCCTTATCCACAAAAATGAGGATGGAATACCAATGGCATCTCTCTCACAAGATGATGTTGGGAAGGATTAATTGAGCTGCTGCCCTCAAAGCTCTTAGCTGAATGCTTGGCACCTATCTTACTAACTATGAAATTGATGATTCTGATAAAAGTCATGTTGTCCAATCTCATTTCTTTTTGGCTTTAGACGTGTTAGCAGTAGTGCATTTTTTATGACTATAATAGCGATAACCAAGTGTTACTGAATTTTTTTTTGTATAAAAGAATGTCTGGATTTCTTGGTTTGTCAGATGCAGATTTAATGCTTCTGTGAATAATTCCAATAATGGTGGGAAATTCTAGAATTTCATAAGAGAGAACAAATTTGTAGAGAATCAGAAAAAAATAGGTAATAGCAGAAATAGCAAACAAAGGTTGGCATAAAGCAATAAAGTTGATGACTGACATTTTGCAGCTCAGAAGCCAAACTTATGGAAAGGCAAATTTCTGTCCATTTTACTACTGGTGGTAGAAAGGTGCTTGAGAAAGAAAGCCTGTCAGTAAACCTCATAGATGCTAAGAGACACACTCAGTAAGATGCAAGGATCTGAAGTAGCTGAGTCCACAGTGCATAAATATGAGTTCCACTCTGAAATAGGGGGCATGATTTTCAGTTTATTTTGTTATTACTTCTATTGAGACTAGCAATTTATAAGACTTATGGCATATGGTAAATAGTGGTATTATTAGAGCACCTTTTAAAGTATTTTAAATCTCATTATGCATATAAGTCTGTGGGTAGAAATGCTACATTTAGTTTCCAAAGGACATTTTGCAAAATAGAAGTAATAGTAATAAAAGTCAACTTAGTATTTTGTTTATTTTCCTACATTGCTGTGCTTAGAAAAGATATATTTCAAGTTTTTTCAGCAAAATACTTGTGTTTAGTGTTTTAGCCATTAAATGATCTGGGTTGTATAAAAGCATATCCCTATACAGGGATATTTTCTTCTTTCTGGGCCTGAGTAGTACTTGAATAGGGCATAAAGCTCATTAGAATCAGCTTGTGACTAATTTACTTACCCCTTAGAGAAATGTCAGTGAAGTGCTTGTTTTTGCCCTTTGCTAAGCTTGTATTGCAAATGAGAAGCTTCCTTATCAGAAATATTAAAACAAACAGCATATAAGAATACAAGTTAAGGCATCAGAAGACCTGAGTTGTAAACTTGGTTCTATTACCCAGTACTATGTGGCCTTAGTAAGTCACTTTTTCTCTGCAAACCTTAATTTTCTCATCAATGAAATAATGACTTTAAGAAAGCGATTTCTAATGACCCCTCCAGTGATAAAAATTTTTGATACTAAAAGGATTGCAAATATGTAATGCTAATTGTAAAAGAACACAAGCTGATATCATTAAAACTAGATAATTAGCTTGAAAAAAGTTAATATTCCTGCTTATAGTTCTTACAAAGCAGTTACCTTAAGATGACAGTACATGATCATAGTATTCATCAAGGTATAGATCTCTCACCATTTAAAGTAGTGAATGGGGCTGAGATTATGGTAAAAGGAACTATAAAATTCTTACCCTCTTTAGAAATTCATTCATATGCTTGCTTATTGACATAGCATGCAGAATTATTGCTCCCATCTCAATTTTTTTCTTCAATTGGTCATAGGGAAGCTTCCTGGGAGCCACAGGTACAGACAGAATGAGAACTTGGCAGAGAGGTACAAGTGGGCCCATTGAGATTCCTACAATCTGCTTGTACCTTCAGGACCAGACTTTTGAGATGCCATTTCAAACTGCCTGTCACCCTCATTTAGTGGGCTTTGAAATCAATTTATTGGTTTACAAACAGAATTTGAAAATTGAATAGAATAAAATAGGATAAAAAATTTTACAGTGCACTGCACACAGTCAAGGTGTGTTTAGTTTTGCAAAACATTTTTTTTTCCAAATATGTTTGACTATTCATGTGGAGGGAGGGTACAGAGAGATGATAATATTAGCCATATCAATTTGAAAAACACTCTTCTTCATGGCGAAATGATGTTGAGCATGTCTGAATGAGTGATAAATAAACACAAGATCTGGTAGTACCTAATTCATGGTGTTAAGTTTGAATCCCCTGATATAGTGTGCACAAGACTTCAATTAACACCTGAGCCCCTTAGCAAGCCAGAAACTGTTTCTCAAAAGAAGTACAGTTACTTGTCATAAAGAGGTTGGCTTTGCTGAAGAACTCCAAGGGATACTGATTCTCCTTTAGGGCTTGCTGTAGTCTGTACAGCAGCATCCTGAGACATCCAACATGATTGTACCTGCTGGGTCATACGGACCTTGTTGTGAGCCTGTTTGTGTGGCGGGCTGGCTAATGAAGAGTCCTCTCTTGCTCTGAGCACCACTGAAGGCTGGCAGCTTTTCAGGCCACCTGGTAAAAGGGTCAAAGCAGGACACCAAATGTGGTAGAAATTGCCTCCAAACTCTAAAGGGCCTCACCGATAGAGTGTTCCTTTTCCAACTTTTCTGTGTCCTTGTGTTTTAGCTGTCTCCTATAAATAGCGTGTAAGTGGAACATTCTAATAATTGCTGTCTCTTAAAAGACAAATGTATATCCTGATACACATTTGTATGTTTCCATTATTCTCACTATTGTACTTTGTATTTTCTATTCATTTCTTGACTCTCATTTTTATTTGTGGGCCAATAGTGAATGAAATGTGTTAGTCCACCCAGTGTACTGTTGGAATCTTGGTTTTTCGAGTTGTTGTATCATTATAGGTGAATTGAAATTGATCTAAAGTTGTGTTCTTCCCTGCTTAGTTGAGTATCCTAAAATTTCATTTCCATACATATCTTGAGATAGGTTCTGATATATTTTAAAAGAGTTCTAAGATTTTTGTGCGAGTATTCTCCTCCCGGGTGTGAATTTGGATTTGACTCCCAAAGGCATTTTGGGATATAACTTTATTAAATTATGAAAAAAATGAGGACCAGCTTACTTTCAGAAGACTGTTATCTCAGATAAGGGATTGATGGTGTCCTGATGCTAGAAGAGGAACTAGCTAGTCAGGCAAACGAGAGACACGAGCAGAAGAGATAGAGGAATAGCTGCTTTCTTAGGTACGGAAAATTCAGAAGATAGTATATTTCACAGTTCTGTAGTGACTCTTCTAATTTTCTTATACATCCTCATTTCAATTCTCAGGGCCCCATCTGTTCCAGATCAAGCCCCTGTTATATAAGAAATCTCTCAAGGTAAAGATTGATTTTGAGCTTTTTTTTTTAGCCCTTTCATTGTAAGAGTTACGAAATTCTTTCACTATGATCATAGAAATTCTCCTAGACATCTATCTTCTATTTCTGGCATTATAGTGGGTTTGGCTACCTGGAGTAACACAGTACAGAACAGCAGAAGGGTTTTGAATATATATTGAGAATTTGTTAAGAATTCGATAAATATGTTGCATAACAGATTAGATAAAAGTTAAAATGGAATTTATAAACAGGAGGGGGAAACTGAAGCTTCCACAGAATGTACTCGAAAGAATCAAAGAGATGGAAAATATGAAAGAGAAGTTAACTTTTTGTGAGGCTATAGTAAATTGTTTGGTATATATCTCATTGAAATTTTAGAATAAGAAGTTGGAGAGAATGATAAGGAGGCAATATTCAAAGACACTATGGCTGAGAATTTTTAGTATTGAAAGATAGCAGACCAGTCTTAAGAATCCCAAGGAGAAATAGACAAATTTTGTTTTTGTAATATAAAACTGCAGAATACAATTTACAAAGACAAAAATACCAAAAAAGAAGATCTTAAAAGGATCCAGAAAGAAATTAGATTGCCTATAAAACAATAAGAATTAGAACAAACTACTAATACTACACAGCAACAAATAAGCCAAAAAACAAAAGAATAATGTCTTTAAATACCAAGAGAAAGTAACTATCATTCTAGAATTCTATTCCTATTGAAACACGTTTCCAAGTTTGAGAGTGATATAAAGATGATTTTATGCAAACAGAAACTGTGAATTTTAATGTTACTGTACATTGCTAAGGGCACTTCTAAAGGATGTACATTAGAATGATGGAAATGATTCACAAAGGAAGATAAGAGATGTAAGGACTGGTGAATGAAGAAAATGGAAACTTTTGCATAAACCTGACCAAATACCTAATACCTAATAACACCTAATTGGAGAGTTAAACAAATAAAATAGAAATAAAGTCCTGGAAAGGTGAAAATATGAGATCTATGGGCCAAGTAGGAACTATAAATATACGTATTTTGAACAAATGGAAATAGACTACAATTTTTAGGAAAAAATACAAAGATGGGCAGACTGGACTAAAATGCCTGCTTTTTTATGTCACTTAATCTAATATGCCACTGAATGAATGAGGCACTATTATTTCACAGCCTTTTAAAAAAATAAAAAGAAAACACTGCCTATTAAACTATGAAACTATGCTTTAATGTTAATCCTGTAAGATGAAAGTTCTCTGTTACCCATTAATTAGGCACACCAGCCTCTTTCCTTGGAATTTTTTTTCATTTATTCAGAAGGATTTGAGATTGTTTCCACCTTCAGTTACATTTATTGCTGTGTGATATATAATCTCTCTGCATGTATCTGAGAAATAACACATAACAGCTTTATTATAAATATCTTTCTTAAATCACTTCCTATTGATAAAAGATTCAATGTCTCAATAGGATATAATTTTAAATCCATACGTACTCAATAACACATTTTAAAAATATATACAAGAAGAAGAAAAATCTGCCATCATATTAGAAAATTAATAAACCTTTAATAATTGATAAATCAGAAAAGAAATAAGGATTGACATAATATTAAAAATGTAATGATAAAGTTCTCTCAAGTAGATATACATAATTAATTAAACCCTAAAACTGCAAAATGTGTTTTTTTCAAGGATACATGGAACATTTGCAAAAATTGCCAAGTGCTATGTAATAAAGCAAGCAAAATAAATTTCAAAGAATCAATATTTCAGGAACATATTCTGTTTTAAAAAATGCACTTAATTCAATAACAAAAAAGATAGCTTTATTTTTTTTTTTGTTTTCCCACCCCCCAAAAAAGATAGCTTTAAAAAGTCAATCTGATGAAAACTTTAAAATACACTCTCATAACTCCTAGGTCAAAAAAATTAAAAGGAAAACTAGAAAATATTGAGTACCAAAGAATAATAAAAACCCTTCCTATCAAAGTCTGAGGATTAAAGTTAAAGTAGCATTATAAGGAAATGTATATCCTTAAATATTTACATTAGAAGAGAAGAAACTTAATAATTCATTAATTATCTGATTAAAGAGGTTTAAAAAATGAACTATACTTCTATAAAAATCATGTAGGATTAAAGATTAGAGCAGAAGTTAAGGAGATAAAAAACACACAAAGACAGGATCAAAAGCCAAAAAATAGTTATTTGAAGAGATTATTGCATTGACAAAGTTTAGAAAGATTGATCAGTTAAAAACAAAGTATAACAATATTAGTAAGGAAAAGAGGATTTAACTACAAATGAATCGGATATTAAAAAGTTTAGAAAATATAAACAAGTTCATGCCAATAAATTTGAAATTTGACTAAGATAAAATAACCTTAGAAAAACATGACGTAGCAAAACTAACCGAAAGAGAAGACACTAATGTTACAATAACAAAAGTTTATCCCATGAAAAAAATATCAGGCTAAGATGATTTTACAGGTGAATTCTATCAATAGTCAAAAATAATATATTTTAAAACAGTCTTCCAGAGAACAGAAAAAAAGAGACCACTTCCCAACTTAATTGATGAAGGTAGTATAATGTTGGCATGAAAATAAAATAAAGAATAACGAAATAGAGAATAATAAAGAGTACCCTCACTCCTGAACATAGATGCAAAAATTCCAAATATATTAGCAAACCAACTCTAGCAATTGTTAAGCTTTCCCTTTAAAATCAGGAACAAGTCACTGATGCACCTTATAACCATTTCTATTCTATTACACTTGAGATCTTATCTAATATAATAAAAAAAGAAAAATAAAGCATAAAAATTGGGAAAGAAGAAAGACAACTTTTATTATTTACAGATTATGTAATTATCTCTATAAACAACCTCAATTTTCTGCAGACAGATTATTAGAATTAATAAGAGTATAATAAGATTGCCAGATATAAGTGTAAGATGCTAAAGGCAATTAAATTCCTGTATACCTACAAATAATAATTGAGAAATTTAATTTAAACAAGTATTTAATTTATAATAGGAATAAAAAGTATATGGTAGTCAGGAATAAATAGAAAGTAAAAAACAGTAAGTTGAAAAACTAAGACCTGAGTAAATGGAAATATATACCATGTTTATGAATAGAAAAACTCAATAAATATGTCATTCTCTCTAAATGTATTAATAGATTCAAGAAATTTCAATCAAACTCCCAAAAGGTTTTTCTTGGAATTTGACAAGCTGTTTCTAAAACTTTTATACAAAAACAAAGGATCTAGAATAGCTAAAATATTCATGAAGAAGATGAAGGAGGAGAAAGAAGAAAAATGTCTTACGAAAAATACAACTCATTATGAAGAAAATTGAATTGAGAAAATGTAGTACTGCTATATAAAAATAAGCCAATGGAACCAAGTAGAGGGCAGGACCAGAAATAGACCTATATATCCATGGCTATTTGATACAGAACAGAGATAGAATTTCTAGTCAGTTAGGCAAGAATGAACTGTTCATAAATAGTGCTGGGACAGTTTTCTACCCATAAGAAATAAAATTTGAACTCTGCTTTTCACAAACACACACAAATCATTTCTACATAGATAAAACTTGTGAGAGATAGACTTAAAAAGTTTAATGAAAGCATAGGAAAACATATCAGATGGGTAAGGATTTCTTAATTACGGCATATAAAGTGCAACACATAAAGAAAAGGATTAATATATTCAAATATATTAAAATAAAAAACTTCTAATCATTGAATGATACTATAAAAAGAATCAAAGGCAAACAACAACTAGTTCAGGAAAAGATACTTTTAAATATTTTAAATGACTGAGAAAAACCTTATATCCAGAATATGTAAAGAATTCCCACAAAGCGTTATATAAGAGCAAACAATACATTATAAAAGTGGGAAAATATAAGAAGAGGCATTTCGCAAAAGAAGAAATAGGAGTAACCAATATCCATATGAAAAGATGCTTAACTTTTTTACTATTTAATAATATACAAAATAAATACAAAATAATCATTTTATATCCATGATATTGATAAAAACTTAAAATATTGGTAATTCCATATATTTGAAAATGTAGTAGAACAGAAACCTACAAAGTACTGGTGAGAATGTAAATTGTTACCACTTGTCTGGAAAACAATTAAGCATTAATTAGTAAAGTTGAAGTTATGCCTACACTACAACCCAGTAATTCCTTTCCAAGGAACATACCACAGAGAACTATTTCTACATATGTATCTGGAGATACATACAAAAATGTCAATAGAGGCATGGTTTGAAGTAGATAAAAACTGTATATAATCAATGGATGGGAGACTAGATAAATAGATCATCTTAAATTCATGTAGTTGTTTGTTATGCAGTTTTGAAAATGATTGAACTGGGATATCAATATGGATGAAAATCAAAACATAATATTTGGGGGCAAAATGTCACTGAAGTACATATAGAAGTATGATTTATTATCAGCACATAAAAGTAAAAAGCAGACAAAACTAAAAAATATATTTTTTAGGACATAAATTCATGGTACAGCCATAAAAAATATCAAGGGCATGATTAATGCAAGTTTTAGAATATTGACGTTCAAAAAGAGTGGACAGGAATGGAAGTGCACTCAAGTTGTGGCTTCTTTCCTAGTTTGTAAGCCAGGTGGTGCCCATTTGTCTTATTGTTCCTTCTTAAATTGTGCACATATGTTGTATGGTCTCTTTTTAGGTATATGTCATATTTTTTGTTATCTGGAGTCCAGAATAAAGCAATTTGAACTTGGTTTTATCTAGATGGTGTTGTCAAAAGCAGTCAGCCTCCTTGCCATCCTCGTGTTGAGCACAGTTTAGGAGTGGGAGCCACTGTGTGTTTTCTAGTCTTCCACTGTAGGCACTTGATTTGACATAATCACTGGCAATAATTTACTCGTCTTTCACCACTCATGCCAAAGGCTAAAAGTCTAACATTTTTGGGATGCTCACTGCCTTTCATCCCATATTAGTCTTAACCATCCAAGTCTCTTGCATTTCCTGAAGCATTGTTATTTGACATCTACCCTTCAATATCACCTTCTGCATCATTCAGGGTTATAACTAACCTGACACATATATATATTTTTTTTTACTTAAAATATGTTGATGCTTATTAACTGTAGCAAAATATCATACAAAAAATAGCTACATATTTTGAAAAGATTCATAAACTAGATTCCAAAGACCCAGAAGAAATTGTAGAAATGGATGGTATCAATTTTAAATAGGCTCCGGTATAAAAAGGGAAATTAGAAAATAATAAATAAATATAAATAAACAACTACCAAAGTGAAAGACTATAAAACATGGTTGACAAATTTAATGGAACTTGTAAGATTTCTACCCTAGTGGGCTTTCTGTGACACCCTGAATAGATTGTCACTGAAGCCACCACAGCTCCTCGCAGTTATATTTTGAAAACAGGCAAATCCACTGTGGCTGGAAATGGATTGTTATTTAAAACAGTGAAAGGAAAGCCCAAGAGTAATTCTTTTAGGTTAGACAAAGAATGGAACATTTCAGTGTTACTTGAAAGCAGTATCAGTCAGCAAGTAAATGGAAAAAAAATTTTTTTTTTCCTCTTTCTTAGTATTGATCACAGGAAAACTGACGTCAGGAGGAGACAGAGTCACTCTGGTGGCTGCTGGACACTGCCTGTCTCAGACAATTCCTAATTACTGCCCCACGGCAGTGGTTCCAAAGGACTGTTCTTTCTCTTGGGGCAGATGCTGATACAATTAGCTGGAATCAATTCAAGATAAAAGGAACAGCTTTTTGAAATGGGTCAGAAGAAAAGGATAATCACTGCAAATGAGTGAAGCCTAGTTGACAAGAATGGAAAAACAAACATGGCATGTACTCAGCATTAAATTGGAACTAATTGATCAACGTGTATGTGCACATATGGAAATAACATAGGAAATTAAGCCGGCGGTGGGGGGAGGGTAAATGCACACCTAAGGGTACAATGCACACTATCTGGAGGATGGGCATACTTATAACTTTGACTCAAATGGCACAAAAGCAATTTATGTTACCAAAATGTTTCCACTCCCATAATATTCTGAAAAAAGAAAAAATAGAAAAAAAAAAAGACTAAAATAAAAATATTCATGGCCTGAACTTTACTAATCTTTGTAATTTTAGGTTGAGCGTTACAGGGCCATGGTGAAATTTTAATTTTTAATATTGAATATAAACAACTATAAAAATAAAGTGTTGTAAAAGTAGCTACAGTAATCATTTCCCATAATCTTCTATTAACAGCTGAAAATGCCTGATCAGTTTATCACTTTCTGGGGATATTTTCCTTCGAGGTCTTCTTAGCATACAAATACACGTATGTATCTGTATTTGTGGGTAGTGTTTAGTTGTGCTTTGTGCTAGAGCTGCTCTTCTCTTGTACTTTGCATTTAAAAAAATTGAATAAATCTTATTTAGCCATTTAAACATTTAGCCATTATTTAGTCATTTAAACATTATATGATTAAGTCCATAGCCTAGTTTATTTGTTTGGTGCAAAAGTAATTGCAGTTTTAGCATTATTGAAATTAAAAATGTGTTTAATGCATAAATAATGAGGGGATCTGTGTAGTAACAGGAATGTGGGTTGTAGACTATTGTGGCTCTCTTCTGTTCCCACAAGCATAAATTCCTCCTCAATCTGTTCAAGCTTAAGCCTGGAAGAAATCATTTTATACAGCAGAATTCTTACTGGATTAGGAGGGAAGCCTAGATTCTGCTGCTTACTTAGGTAGTGTAATGAACTTCTCTGGGCCTTAGTTTTGTCATCTATATAATGGGAAGAATACTTGCCATAGGTTCCCTCTCAGGGTTCTTCTGAGGAGTAAAGAAATTGATGCCATGTATAAATTATATTCACCCATGTAGCCAAAAGGCCTACAGTTCCCATTGCTACCACCACTAGCATCACGGCAGTCCCTCGGGAAGATGCTCTTCTGCTGTTTCATGTAATTCGTTCCAGGCACAAAGGTTCTTCACAGGAGTCATTTTAATGGTCATGGTAACCCATGCTTGAGCCTCTAGTAGAAATAAAGGGCGAGGAAAGAAAGTACATTCCTTTAAAATGACATTTTCTGAAGAACAACATAGTTTTTGATTTGCCTTTAGGAGTTTCCAAAAGAAAACTTCCCATAGGGCATTGTTGAATTATTGCCTTTTAGTGAATTTTATTTCTAGAGATGCTAGATTTGTGGATGACGACAATAGGGCCTGAATCTTTGAGTTCCATTCTGTGATAATTCCTTGAACATAAATTATCTACCAGAGAAAATACATCTTGTCTTATTTTTACAAAGGCCATGTAGATTGTTTTAAGAGCGAAGTAGCTTTGAGAACTTTTGAGCACAGAAATCAGTTTTTAAATTATACTAAAAGATTTGGAATTATATTTCTTTTATTGCAGAGATGTTTCCCCTTCAACTGTAAATACATTACCTCTGATAAAAATGCATCGTCAAAGTTGTTAACTACTGAGCTCATCATAGTTCTTTGGTGTAAGAAAACAAAAAGTACTTTTATGAATTAAATTCCCCACTGGAGTGTTTATGCTTTGATAGCTTCTCCCTGTTTCTACACAGTAAGTGATTACTTTTCTTAGAAAGTTAAAAAAATAAAGGATAGATTTTAAAAATTGAGCTTTTTCTTTTTACTTAAAAGTTATTGAGGTGAATAGGTGTTTTGTTGGTTTATTTTAACAAACAGAAGCTTAAAGATTGACTAAGCATGCAAACATTTGGGGGTGATAGTATCAGAAAATTCTGTAGGAGCTTCAGTTCACTGCATTTTTAAATACAATTGAAATACATCTCAAAGCTGACTAATATTTTGTAAGCGTGCTTTGGAACAAGACTCGTGGAGCTAGTCATGATCATTATCCACAAGAGACTTTTTTAAATGACTACCAAAAGGTCCTGCATAACGTTGCTTTAAAAAATTTTACAGGACACGGTTTGCTCAAGAACTTTCTGACCCCTACATGTGGTTAAAATTAACTAACAATACAATGGAGACAGTAATTTCAGTGAAAATACCACACTTTCATCAGAAGGGTCCCAGGTGTGATGGTTTTAAGAGTTTGGGTGGATTGCTCAATGTTACTTGATCTTTATTTCTTCGACTGTAAAATGGGGGTATTGATTATTCATGAGATTTTTATGGATTCAAAATTGCACTTCTGGATGTGAAAGTATTTTTTAAACTGTAAGATTTGCACAAATGCTAAGTTTTATTTAAACATAACCTATGCTAGTACCACAAGCACAGTTTTACATAATAAATGATACAACAGTTCAGAGGAGGAAGCAAACAGCTTGTACTGGCAGGACATGTTTTCAATGAAGTATATTTAAAGTTCATTTAAACCTGAAATTGTTAGGCAAATTATGGAAAGGCACTCCTTTGATTATGCTTATGTACAAAGTCCCTTTCTCACCAAATTCATGACATGGCTTTTTCTATTCTTTCCTGCTTTTGCACTAACCAAAACCGCGTGTAGATTTGAAAACATAGTTTGAAATTCAGCATCATTTAAAATTTATTTTCCTTTCTAGAGATATCTTAGCTAATTTCAGTGGGAAGTGTTGTGCAGGCACATGAGAGTAGAGAGAAGAATAGAATGTGATCAGCCATGGGCTGGATCTGAGCTGAAGAACAGCCATCAAATAGTACCACTTTGACTCACAACCTTCAGTACCTGGAACGCACCTGAATGGGTCACTTAGTTTCCTGTGACATCCAGGCAGCTCAGTTCCCTCACAGACAAAGTTCTACCTAAGTTCTCTTCTGTTTTGTAAGTTCTTGACTGAAACATCTAAATCAGAGCTGAAATGATTAAACTGACAGATCAAAAAAGGATTTTCCTTTTTTTTTTCTTTTTTTTTTTTTATTTCATCTTATTGTTATGGGGGATACAGAATTGCAGGTTACATACGTTGCCCATGTACCGCCTTTCCCCCAAGTCAGAGCTCCAGGCGTGTCTGTTCCCCAGATAGTGCACGTTGCACCCATCATGTAGGTATATATCCCTCCCTTCCCCACCCCCCTTCCCGAGTCAGCACCTTCAAGCGTTACCATTCCCCAAACGGTGCGCAATGCACTCATTGTGTAGGCATACACCCATCCCCTCCCCCACCCCCCACCTCAGTCTGATATCCGATTGGTGTCGTTCCCAGATGTGTATTTAAGTGATGTTCAGGGAAACCAATTTTCTGGTGAGTACATGTGATGCTTGTTTTTCCATTCTTGGGATACTTCACTTAATATAATGGGTTCCAACTCTCTCCAGGAGAACCATAGAGATGTCGTATCTTCATTATTTCTTATAGCTGAGTAATATTCCATGGTATACATATACCACAGTTTACTAATCCAATCATGTATTGATGGGCATTTGGGTTGTTTCCACATCTTTGCGATTGTGAATTGTGCTGCTATAAACATTCGGGTACATGTGTCTTTGTTACAGAATGACCTTTTTTCCTTTGGGTATATGCCCAGTAATGGGATTGCTGGGTCAAATGGCAGGTCTACTGTTTAAGATACCTCCATAATGCTTTCCACAAGGGTTGCACTAGTTTGCAGTCCCACCAGCAGTGTATTAGTGTTCCTGTCTCTCCACATCCACGCCAACATGTGTTGTTTTGGGTTTTTTTGATAAAGGCCATTCTCACTGGGGTTAAGTGATATCTCATTGTGGTTTTGATTTGCATTTCTCTGATGATTAGGGATGTTGAGCATTTTTTCACATGTTTGTTAGCCATTCTTAAAAAAAAAGATATTGTGGCTTTGGCAAAAAGTTAGCAAGATCAATGGAACAAAAAGAAGGGAGAGTCCAGAAATAGACCCACAAACACATCATCAATTGACTCTTGATAAAGGTACTAAGGCAATTTAATAAGGAAAAGATAATATTTTTAGCAAATAGTTCTGAAATATTTGCATAGTCATATGAAAAATAAAATGAACTCCTACTCTTTCTTCTTACCATATACAAAAATAATCACAAAATGGATTATAGACTCAAATTTAAGAGCTAAAACAATACAATTTCTAGAATAAAACATAGAAGAAAATCTTAGGACACTTAGGTTTGGCAAATGTTTATTCAATATGACATAATATTCTAAAAAATTAAACGGAATATTAGTAAATTGGACTTCACCAAAATTAAATCATTTGGCTCTTCAAAAAACACTACTAAGATAATGAAAAGGCAAGCCACATTAAAAAAAAAAAAGGATTTTCCATTTCTCTGTGCAATTCAATTTCAATCTCTTTAGACTTCATCATTTATGTTTTTATTTTCTAGTAAACAAAATTTTTCTGTGCAATTGTTACCCCTTCCCAAAAAGTAATGCTATTTTATTATTCCACTACTTTTCAGATTGTTTTTTTTTTTCATGTTATAAAAAGTGTATACTTTTCCTTACATTTTGTAGGCATACTCTTTCATGGCAAGAAACAAAGAAAGGAAAAAGGAATGCTAAATAAAAGAAAAGATAGTAACTTTCACAAATTGCTTAATTTTTCAAAAGAAGGATTTTATAGAATATTTTAATACTCAGTTTGAAATACTCAGCATGGATGTTGAGTCATGCCCTTAGTTACTAAAAGGCAAAAGAATAAAGAAGACAGAAATTTAATTAGTGTATAATGAGCCTCTCAAATTTGCAGAGGATCTCTTACATGCAGTTGTTGTAGCCAGTGACATGTGACTAGCCTACTTTTATATTGACAGAAGATACTTTATTTTAGTTTTTAGTTTTCCTCAGGCGGTTGAAAAGAGCAAAAGTTTTAAAGTCTGAGAGACCTGGATTGAAATACCAGCAACACTGTATGGTGTCTATGTATTCTTTCTTAAACAGTGACTTAATCCCTTTAAACTTCATTTTCCTGACCTAGAAAATAGAGACATTCATGGACACCTTGTGAAGATCAAAATGAGGTAATACATATAAATCATGGCAGTACACCTAGAACATATTATGTATTTAATACTTAGTAATTATGAGTGCTCTGACTCCTTTTTTGAAATAATAATTTATTATTATAGGTCACTAAGATTGTGGGGTTATTATACTAAAGCATAATCTATTTTATCCTGACTGATACAGAAATTGGTACCTAGAATTGGGATGATAGATACTAAATAAACTATCATATGTGGCATCAGACTAGGGGACTGACAGGGAGGAAAACAATATTTCAGGGTGGGAGGATAGTATTCATGCTATGCACAATTGGAAGAGTTTATGTCTTGGTCTGTGTAGACCACTATAATAAACTACCATAGACTGGGTGACTTAAATAACAAATATTTATTTTTCATGATTCTGGAGGCTGGAAGTCCAAGGTCAGAGTGTCAGTATGGTTGGATTCTTGATGAGGCCTGGTTTGCAGATAGCTATCTTGATGCTGTAGCCTCACAAGGTGGAGAGAAAGAGCTGTAGGCTCTTCCTCCCGTTATAAGGGTCCTAAGCCCATTGTGGGAGCTCCATTCTGTTGACCTCATCGAAACCTAATTATTAATACTTCCCAAAAGCCTAATTACTTCCCACCTCCAAATACCATCACATTGGGGATTAGGTTTCAATATATGAATTTGGGGAGAAGGGCCACAAACATTCAGTCTATAGCAGCATAGAAGGTAGACAAAGTATCTAATGAGCTTGTAGTTCTAGAAGTTCTTAGAGAAAAGAATGTTAGTGCCATTGGTGATTGCTGTTGTCTCCACACGGCAAGATGTAAAAAAGACATGATCTTAGAAAAGAGAAGACTGATCTGCAGAAAGGATTGAATGGAAATAGAGGCCACAATTTTAGAGTCTCATATAGATGGAAGAGACAACCACTTCTTAAGCCTACACAATAGGAAATAAAATTAAGAAATGCTCCGAGGCTAAAGGCTGGTAAAATCTTGGCTTTGTTGTAAGAATTAAAACAAGGACCTATTGGGCTCACCCACTGTTAAAACCTCTGCATAGATTAAGGTGGTACCCATGAAATTCTTAAAATTGAACAAAATAATTCAGTGAATAGAGGCTAAAGCTATAGCTCTTGCAACAAATTCTCAATTCTAAGGAAATCACAATAAGTCAAGAGAGAGAAGCATAAGGGAAAAGAAAATATAGACAAATTTACATAGACTTAAATGTTTATTTATCGAATATATATGTATAGAAATATATATGTCTAGAAATACATTAATATATATAGTATATCTGGAAAAGAACTGTGGCTCCTAGTACTTGAAACTAACTGCCATTTAATAGATAAGAAGTCAATTATTTTAAGAGAACTTATAGCTGTAGATAATATAGGTCTGGCCTAAGAAAAAGTATTTTTCTGAACAGAAAATGATCCTTGGGGCTTTATCTTCCTACAGATAGGAAACAGGCTGAGAATGATTCTAGTCCACAAGAATGGCATACTTGCAGTGGTCACTTCAGATGGGGCCAAGTAGGATAATGAGAAAAAGACTAAACATACTGAGGAAAGGAACAAAGGCCACCAGAGAACAACAAACTGAGGACAGAACTGGATATAATCTAGGAATATTCTCATCTCTGGGGCCTAGAAGGAGTTCAGAAACTAGCATATCCAAGTATTACAGAATTTCCAGTGGGCTAATTTCTAATTCTAAGACATCATAACAGGTATAAGCAGCATACCTGACCGCATTTTGCATTACATTCAGAGTGCACTTGCAGAATCTTACAAGAATGCCAATTCTGATTCTTTTTCAGACACAAACTCACCACCACCATCCACACACATACTGCAACAAGATGGTGAGCATGAGAATAATTGGATGGTCCACACATATGGTATCATGTAACCTATTGCAAGTCATATAACAGAGGTTTAGTAGATGAATCCTTGCCACATTGACTACCTATTCTTCATAAATAAACCTACGAAGCAGTCTCAGTTTAGACTTTTTATAAATAAAATTCCACTTATCGAAAACATCACCAACTATGCTGTTACATTTTCTGCTGATTTTCTTAAAGTTCAGCTTCACTGTGGCCCTCCTACACAAATCTTCCTATGCCTCTTCACTCTTGCCACTAGCATAATTGCATGTAATTGCCACAAAGGTAGGCAAGTGGAGGGGGTGTTGTTTTCTGCCCCAGAGTAGGGAGTAATTTCATATACATGAGTTGAAACTGGAAGTTTTTATCCCACAAAATTTTGGGGGGTTCTTAGAGTTAATGATGTCACCTGATTTACACTGTCAAAACAATTTGACCCTCATGGATTCTCTGTTCTGTCTGATCGGCCCTTGTTTTAAATCTTGTTCCTGACGGTACTCACCAAGAGCTCTCAAACCCAGCTGGGCTATTGGATTTTTGCCTTTGGAAATTTGCCCTGCCCCTGTGCTGACACCATGGTATCCATCCATATCTGCCTATTGGTCTTCGTTTTGCTCCCAGATTTCCTTTTGGCAATTGTCTCGTTCCTCTAGCTTTGGCCATTTGTGACATCAGTCCTTATGTGACTTTGTCCCATCTGTCATTCAGTCATCCTCTGCTCCCTTCTTGGCTTCAGCTGCTATTGACACAGACTCATATCTTCAGGTGGTGTTTGGAAAAACCCTTCTTGGGAGTTGGCAGGCAATCCTCACACTACACCGTGTGTTGTAGCCAAACTAGCCTAGTCATATAGTCTGATGAATTTCCTTCTGTCCACTGGGGTTTTGAAGGAAGAGAAGATACTATCCCTTCTTCTGGGTCTACGCTAAATGCCATCTCTTCTGAGCAGCTTTCTTTATCTGACTCCTCTGGGTGCAATTAATCCATTCCCTCTCTGCACTCCCATAGCACTTTTTGTTTCTCCTAATTTTTATTAATTTCATTGTTTCATATTTCAAGCCAAACAAATGCTTTATTTGTTTTTATGGACCTGCTCAAATACCATTGTCTGTATTTATCTCTTTGACTTTCTTCCCCCTCTCAGCAGAAGAAAACAATTCCTTCCCCTATTTCTTTGACATTCACAGCATATCACAGTTCCTCAATGGCAGGGATACATTTTATTCTTTGTGCTCTCTAAGCTGAGCTCAGTGACTCGAACAGTGGGTTGTCAATAGGTTTCTGTAAAACCTCACTGTTGACGTGGACTTTACCTACATTATTTTGTTTAATCTTCATAATAACAAATAAGAAATAAATAGCAGCTATGTTCCTCATGAGAAAAGGAAACCAAGACTCAGAGTGGCTAATTAATTTAGTCCAATCTCCCATAGGTACAGCAACAACCAGGTTTTAAACGGAATTTAAGTCTAATTGACTTACTTCTCTTCTTTTCTTCCTTCCTCTCCTTCCTTTCTTCCTTCCTTCTTTGTCTAAATGTCAGAAATTCAAAGGCAAATATAACATATTTTTACCCTAAAGGGATTCACAATTGGTGAAGTTAATAAATAGGACATGTAATAAAGATTGAGACATGCTTTGATAGAAGGAAGTTTAGAATTCTATCAGAACACACAAATGGATATCTACCCAGATTAGCTGGTAGTGGAGAAGGGTCAGGAAATATTTTTATATGGAATAGATCCCAAATTGGATTAGAGTATAGGCAGCTGTTAGTCAAATGAATAAATGGGGGAAAGAAGTTTCTAGACAGGAAGAAAGCACTGCAAAGCCATGGAACTGTGCAAGGACGTGGCTCTTCCAGGGAGCTGCAAGCACATTAGCGTGGCAGCTGCACAAGGCAGAAGGACTGGGCAGGCAGAGAGTAGACACACTTCTTGGAAGAGATGGTTTATTAATCATAAAGCAGAATTATTCAACCCTTATTTGGCTTACCTGTTCTTTGTGAAGGGCACTGACTTTAAAACAACAGCAGCAAATAGACTGTGGTCTTCATCAAAACTTTAAGCTGAGAGTAGGTACAGTCATGCGTGGCTTAATGATAAAGATACATTCTGAGATTTGCGTCGTTAGATGGTTTTCTTGTGTGAACATCACAGATTGTACTTACACAAACCTGGATGGTCTAGCCTACTACCTGCCTAGGCTATATGGTGTAGCCTATTGCTCCTAGGCTACAAACCTGTATAGCGTGTTACTGTCCTGAATACCGCAGGCAGTTGTAACTCAATGGTGAGTATTTGTGTATCTAAACATAGAAAAGCTGCAGTAAAAATACAGTATTCCAATCCAGTGGGACCATCATCACATATGTGGTCTGCAGTTGACTGCAACGTTGTTATGAGGTGCAGGCCTGTATGGCAGTCGTGGAAGTGCTCAGACATATTTGCTACTTCAAACGATTTAAATTTCTCAGTCCCAGCCAGAATACATCAGGTGATGGGAAGAACTCTAAGAAAGTGATTTCCCAGAATTCTTTTCCCACCTCCAACTACCACATAAAACATGACAAGCCAACATCATGATTTTGAAAGGAATTATATAGCTTTTATTTCCATTCTTCTTAGAGCTTTCCTGTTAGAGATGCAAATTTAATTAGGGAATACTACTTAGTTTTAGGAATTACTCCTTAGTATCATGTGGTAGGTAGAATAAAGTCTCCCCAAAGATGTCCATGTCCTAATCTCTGGAATTTGTGAATGTGTTACCTTATGTGACAAAAGGAACTTTGCACATACGACTAAGTTAGGTATCTTAAAATGGATCATCTTGGATTATGTGGGTGGGCTCAATGTAATACCAACGGTCCTTGTAAGTGAAAGAAAGAGGCAGGAGATTCAGAGTTAGAGAAGGAGGTGTAACAGTGAAAACAGGAAAGAGCTACGCAGTTGCTGGCTTTGAGAGGGAAGGAAGCCATGAACTAAGAAATGCAGGCAGCCTCTAGAAGCTGGAAAAGTGAAGGAAAAAGATTGGAGAATCCTAGAGCCTCCAAAAGGAATGTTGCCTTGCCAACACTGTTTTATCCCAGTAAGACCCATTTCAGACTTCCGATCTCTAAAACAATAAGATAATAAATGCATATTGTTTGAAGGTACTAAGTTTGTGACAAGTTGTTACAGCAGCAAGAGAAAAGTAAAACATACTAGCTCTCAGTTTCAAAATGCCCTTCATTTTTCAATGTCTGTCTTATTCATTATTATATCCTCAGTTCTTAGCACAATACCAGGAACAAAGCAGACACATAACGAAAACATCTGGACTTAATTAATTAAATAATTCATTCATTTTTACGGGCTTATATTTCACACATCAGACAGGAGGTTGGATCTTTCTGAAGGCTGTTAAATAGTTCTGGCAACATATTCAATGTTGTTCTACAAATCTCCCATGTGAAATGTAATATATGTTTAAAGCAAAAGAGTGAGTGACAGTTGAATGAATTTTTAAGCAAATCTTTCAAAAAATATGAAATACATGCAGAAAGGTATACAGATCTTGAATGAACAACTTAATAAATTTCTGCAAAGGGAACATATTTATGTAACTACCCTTTAGATCAAGAAATAGAGCATTACCACCCTAAAGTACTCTGTCAGCCCCCATCCATTTACTGGTTCCCTAAAGGTAACCTACCCCGACTTCAACTACCATAGGTTAGTTTTTCCTGTTTTCCAGATTTATGTAACAAGCAACAGACAGTGTGCACTATTTTGTTTCTGGCTTATTTCAATGAACAGTGTTTACATGTCATTTATATGTAGTAGTTTATTCATTTTTGTTGTTGCATACTATACCATTTAGGAATGTATTTTAATTTATTTTTTTACCCATTATATTGTTAAGAAGCACATATGTAAAATACTCAAAATAATTCTTTTATGAACATTCTTCTCATGTCCTTTGGTAAGCTTACCTATGTGTTTTTAATAGTCCTATACTTAATGAGTAGAATTCTGGGTCATGAGACATTTCTATTTTCAAATATCTAGTTTATAGATATTACCAGTTTCCCAAAGTTTTACCAATTTACATTGGTTGTACCAATTTACAGTCTCAACAGTGATGAATGAGACTTACAATTGCTTCATATTCAAACCAATACTTAGTATTAATATTTACTTTTAAAATAAATTTAGCTATCTTGTAGATACACAGTGTACCTTATTTCCCTATTAAATCTTAATACTCTGAAACATGGATTGACAACTTTTAAATATATTTATAGGCCTCTTTTATATGTTCCTTGTTCCTTTTTTCTATTGGGTTATTTGCCTTTTTCTTATGGATTTGTAAGAGTTCATTACATGTCTTGGAGATCCTGGATAGAAATTCTTTGTGGGACATACATACTACAAATGCTGTCACTCTCTATGTGGCTTGCCTTTCCACTCTCTTCATGATGTCTTTTTTTCCTCTTTTTCCAAAATGTTTTAATTACTATTCTTTTTTAAAAGAAATAAACAACATAAATTTCACTGTGTCTGTTTAAGGTATACAGCATGATATTATAGGATACTCTTCCTAAGATAGTAAATGGTGACTACAGTGAAGCAAATTAATATATCCATCATCTCGCATAGTTACTCATTTTCTTTGTGTGTGACAAGAGCACCTAAAATCTTCTCATTTGACAGAAATTCCAATAGAGTACAATTTTCTTAACTGTAGTCCTCATGTTGTACATTAGACGTCTAGACTTGTTCGTCCTACATATAACTATGGCTTTGTATCATCTGACCGACGTCTTCCTATTTCCTTCCTGCTCTCAACCACCCCTGGTAATCGCTGTTTATTCTCTATTTCTGTATACTTGATTTTTCTTTTAAGATTTCACATATAAGTGAGATCGGGCAATATTTTTTCTTTCTGTGTCTGGTTTATTTCACTTAGTATAATGTCCTCCAGGTTCAGCCATTTTGTGACAAATGACAGGATCTCATTCTTTTTAAAGGGTGAATAATATTCCATTGTGTATATAGAGATGCTGGAGTTTCTTTATCCATTTCTCTGTCAATGAACACTAAGGTTGTTTCCATATCTTGGCTATTATGAATACTGCTGCAATGAACATGGGAGTGCAGATATCTCTTTGAGATACTGATTTCATTTCCTTTGGATATATATATATATATATCCAGAAATGAGATTGCTGGATTATAATTCTATTTTTAATTTCTTTAGAAATCTTGGTACTGTTTTTTGTAAGAACTGCACCAATCTACATCCCATAAACAGTTTACAAGCATTCCCTTTTCTCCACACCATTGCCAACATTTGTTATCTTTTATCTTTTTTATATTGGCCATTATAACAGGTGTGAGGTGATAGTTTATAGTGATTTTAATTTGCATTTCCCTGATGATTAATAATATTGAGCATCTTTTCAAATACCTGTTGGCCATTTATATCTTCTTTGGAAAAATGTCTATTCAGATCCTTTGCCTATTTAAAAAAATTATTATTATTTTTTTGCTACTGAGTTGTATGAGTTCTTTATTAATTTTGCATATTAACCCCTTATCTAACATATGGTTTGCAAACAGTTCTTAGGTTTCCATTTTATTTTATTGATTGTTTCATTTGCTGTACAGACTTCTTTTAGTTTTATGTAGTCCCACTTATTTATGTTTGCTTTTATGTCCTGAGATTTTGGTGTGACAGCCAAAAAATAATTGTCAAGATCAATATCAAGGAGATTTTCCCTATGTTCTTTTCTGTGAGTTTTCTGGTTTCAGGTCTTGTGTTTAGGTATCTTATCCATTAAGTATATTTTTGTGTATTGTGTAAGATAAGTTCCAATTTCACTCTTTTGCATGTGGAAATCCAGTTTTCTCAACACCATTAATTGAAGAGATGATCTCATCCCCATTGTGTCCTCTAGGTGCCCTTGTCAAAAATTAGTTGGCTTTATATGTTTTGATTTCCTTTCTGGGCTCTCTATTCTGTTTCATTGATCTATGTGTCTGTTTTTATGCCAGTACCATACTGTTTTGATTACCATAGCTTTGTAATATAATTTTAAATCAGAAAATGTAATACTTCCAACTTTGTCTTTCTTTCTCAGCATTGCTTTGGCTATTCATGGTCTTTTGTGGTTCCATACAGATTTTAGAATTGTTTTTTCTCTTTCTGTGAAGAACTCCACTGGGATTTCGGTAGATACTGCATTGAATCTGTACATTGCTTTGGGTTTTATGGACATTATAACAATATTAATTCTTCCAATCCATAAGCATAGGATATCTTTCCATTTTTTCATGTCTTCTTCAATATCCTTAATCAATGTTTTATAGTTTTCAGTGTACAGATCTTTAACCTCCTTTGTTAAATTTATTCCTAATTATTTCTTTTTGATGATATTACATTGGGATTATTTTCTTGATTTCTTTTTTCAGCAAGGTTGCTATTTAGGTATACAAATTCTATCAATTTATAAATTTGATTTGGTGTCCTAAAACTATACTGAATTCATTTATAAATTCTAACCATTTTTTATGGAATCTTTCAGGTTTTTATATACAGGATCTTGTCATCTGCAAATAGAGATACTTTTACTTCTTTCTTTCCAGTTTGGATGTCTTTTCTATATTTATTTTTTGTCTGTTTGCCCATGATAGTAATTCTAGTAACACGTTAAATAGAAGTGATGAGAGTGGCCATTCTTGCCTTGTATTAATACAAGATCTTAACGAAAAAGCTTTTAGTATTTCCCTAGTATTTCAGTATTTAGCTGTGGGTTTTTCATAAATGGCCTTTATTATGTTGAGGAAACTTCCTTCTCTCTCTAAACCATTGAGAGTTTTTATCAAGAAAGAATGTTGAAGTTCGTCAAATGATTTTTCTGCAGCAAATAATATGATCACATGGTTTCCATCTTTCCTTCTGTTTAGTGATGTATCACATTGATTCACACATATTACACCAGACTTGCATGTCAGGGATGAATCCACTTGGTCATGATGCATAATCTTTTTGATGTCTTGTTGAATTTGGTTTGCTAACATTTTATTGAGCATTTTTGTATCAATGTTCATCAGAGATATTGGCCTGCAGTTTTTTTTTTTTTCTTGTGGTATTTTTGTCTGCCTTAGGTATCAAGGTAGTGCTGACCTTGTAAAATTTGTTTGGAAGTGTTCCCTCTAACTCTGTTTTTTGGAGTAGTTTAAGAAAGACTTGTATTAATTCTTCTTTGAATGTTTGGTAAAATTCAGCCATAAAGCCATCCAGTCCTGAGTTTTTCTTTGTTGGGATGTTTTTAATTACTTCCTCAGTCTCTTTATTTGTTATTTGTCTGTTCAGACTTTGTATTTCTTTCTGATTCAATTTTAATACATTGCATTTTCCTAGGAATTTATCCATTTCCTCTAGGTTATACTATATAATTAGTTGGCATATAATTGTTCATAATAGTTCTTTATGATCCTTTGCATTTCTGAAACATCTGTTGTAATGTCTCCACTATCATTTCTGATTTTATTGATTTATCTCTCCTTTTTTCCCTTACTTTAGCTAAAAGTTTATTCATTTTATTCAGTTTTTAAAAAACCAACCCACAGAGTTTTATTTTTTTTCCTATGGGTTTTCTACTATTTATATGATTTATTTCAATTTTGATCTTTATTATTTCTTCCCTTGCTAATTCTGGGTTTAGTTTTTTCTTTTATTTGAGTTCCTTGAAGCATAATGTTAGGCTACTTATTTGGGGTCTTTTTACTTTTCTTAAGTAGGAATTTATTGCTACAGACTTCCCTCTTAGAACTGCTTTTGTTGCATCCCATAGATGCAGGTTGATATGTGTATTTCCATTTCTGTTCGCTTCGAGATATTTAAAAATTTTCCTTCTGATTTCTTCTTTGATTTATTTGTTATTTAGAACATGTTGTTTGATTTTCACATATTTGCAAAGTTTCCAAAATTCCCCCTATTATTTATTTCTAGTTCCATACCATTGTGGTCAGAAATAATACTAGATATGATTTCAATCTTCTTAAATTCATTAAGACTTGTGATTTAGTGTGGCTTAACATATAGTTTGTCTTGGAGAATGTTCTATATGCATGTGAGAATAATGTGTCTTTTGCTACTATTGGATGAAAAGTTCTGTATGTGTCTGTTACGTCCATTTGGTCTAAAGTGCCATTCAGGAGCAGTATTTCCTTATTCATTGGCTGTCTCATTGATGTATATATTGTTGAAAGTTTGGTATTGTATAATAAGGAATAATAGAGAATGCTCCCCTATTATTATTGTGTTATATATTTCTCCCTTTGTGTCATTAATATTTCCTTTTGTATTTTGGTACTTTGATGTTGAGTACAAATATACTCATAACTGTTATGTTCTCTTGATGAATTGACCCCTTTTTCATTAGAAGATGACCTTCTTTGTCTCTTGTGAAAGTTTTTACTTGAAGTTTTTTTTTTTTTTATCTGACATAAGTATAGCCACCACTGCTTTCTTTTTATTATGGTTTATAAGGAATATCTTCTTCCATCCCTTTACTTTCAGCCTATTTATTTCCTTAAAGTTAAAGTGGGTCTCCTATAGACAGCATATAGTTGGATCTTGATTTTTTTAAATCCATTCACCCACTCTGTATCTTTGATTAGAGAATTTAATTCATTTACATCCAAGGTTATTATTAGTAGGTAAGGACTAATTATTGCCATTTTGTTATTTGTGTTCTGGTTGCTTTGTAGATTCTATGTTTCTTTATTCCTCTTTTGTTGTTTAACTTTGTGATTCAGTAATGTTCTGTAGTGTTAGGCTTTGATTTTCTTTCTCTTTATCATTTCTGTATCTGCTGTAGGTTTTTGTTTTGTGGTTATCATGAGGCTTATGTAAAACATCTCTTAGTTATAATAGACTATTTTTAGCTGATAACAAGTTATTTCAGTCACATGTAAAAACTCCTGACTTTTATCCTCCCCCACCCAATTTATAGTTTTGATGTCACAATTTGCATCTTTTTGTATTGTATATATCTTAACAACTTTTTGTAGCTATAGTTATTTTTGACTGTTTCAACCTTTATACTAGAGATTTGAATGGGTTACACACCACCATTACAATATTGTTGTATTCTGAATTTTACTTCCATCAGTGAGTTTTATACTTTCATATGTTTCCTTTAGTTTTCATTTGAAGAACTCCTTTAACAATTTCTTGTAAGTGGTGATGAATTCCCTCAGCTTTTGCCTGTCTGGGAAAGACTTTACTACTTCTCTTTCATTTGTGAAGGCTTTTTTTTTTTCCTTTCAACACTTTAAATATATCATCTCACTCCCTCTTGGCCTACAAGTTTTCTGTTGAGAAATCCACTAATAGTCTAATAAAGATTTCCTTGTATGCAACAGGTCACTTTTCTCTTGCTATTTTAAAAATTCTCTTTGTCTTTGACTTTTGACAATTTGATTATAATATGCTTTAATGAGGACCTCTTTGGGTTGAATCTATTTGGGAACCTTTGAGCTTCATAAATCTGGTTGTCCCTATCTCCCAAGACTTGGGAAGTTTTCAGCAATTATTTCATTAAATAAGGTTTTTGACAATTTCTCTATCTCTTTTCCTTCTAAAAATTCCAGAATGAGAACATTTGTTTGCTTAATGTTGTCCCATAGGCTTTCTTCACTCTTTTCCATTCTTTTCTCTTTTTTTAATCCTCTGACTAATTTCAAAAGACCCATCTTTGAGTTCACAGATTCTTTCTTTTGCTTCAATTAGTCTGCTGTTGCAGCTCTCTAGTTTATTTTTTATTTTATTCATTGAATTATTCAGCTCCAAAATTTCTTTTTGGTTATTTTTATGATATATCTCTTTGTTGAATTTCTCATTCTGATCATGAATCATCTTTCTGATTTTGTTGAATTATCTACCTGGATTCTCTTGAATCTCATTCAGCTCCCTTAAGGTCATTACTTTGAATTTCTTTTCAGAAAGTTTAGAAATTTTCATTTCTTAGAATCAGTTACTTAAGAATTATTTGACACCCTCCTTTGGTGGTGTCATATTTTCTTGCATTTTTCGTGTTTCTTGCATCCCTGCATTGATGTCTGTGCATCTGGCAGAGCAGTGACATCTTCCAAACTTCACGGAGTAGTTGTATAGGGAAATACTTTTGTCTGCAGATGGATTTGAGGGTACTAGTTGAGCAGAGTGTGGTGGCTCTGGCTCTGGGTGGGAGCAATGGTATAGTCTCCATGCAGCTTTCTTCAGTTGTGCTCAATTATCAGTGATGACTGCAGATATCTCAGGGGTCCAGGCTACAGGAGTCTGTGGCAATGGTATAGGTTATTTAGGATCTTCAGTGGCAAGGGCTTTAGAAGACCTCCTATTCTTTTCTTTCCCATAGTGGGGAGTTTTAGCTGGGGGTTCTCTCTTACTATTGGATCTGCCATGGCCCATAGGCAGCTGCAGTGGTGCTGGGATTCAGGGCACAGGTGTTCAGAGTGGCTGTGGACCTGGGATCCTGGGTTCAGGGTCTTGTAAAACAATTGTGGCACCAGGGACTTGAGGCACAGATTCACTTTTTGAGGCATAGGTGAATATAGATTGCTTACAAATCAGGAGTCTGTGACTCTGAGGTACACCCCAACATCTGAGGCACAGGGGGCAGGGATGTAGCTGTGCCTCTGACCTTGGGGGGCAGAGTATAGCATCAGAATGGCTTCAGGGAAGAAGGGGTACTTTGGAGGCTTGGACTCCAGAGAACAGGTGACAGCTGCAATTCAGGTTCTGGAGTCAACAGTGCACAGTGGCACCTCAGGCTCCAGGAAATGAGGTACCATGCAGTTGATCCTAGGGTGGTGGGACATGGCAGTAGTCCAGTTTTTGTAAACTGGGTGTAGTGGCAGCAAGGCCCCAGGAACGGTGGAACACAGCTCTGGATTGGGTGGAGAGCAGCACAGCAATGGCTCAACTCCTCTGGGAACCAGGGCACTTCAGTAGCTCAGACTCCAGATGGCTAGTCCAGTTTCATGGAGGTGGGGCTCTGTGGCTATTTGTTCTGGAGGGTGGGGGGGACAACTCAGCCAAGGCTCTCATTCCCTGGCACATGGAGCACCACATAATCTCTGCTCCAGAAGGTGAAGCTACATGGGTTCACCAAGGCTTTAGTTCCCTGGGGGCGGGGGGTGTGGTGGGGGGGTGGGCAGGGGGTGGGTGGGGAGGATGGGTACTGAGTCAGTGTGGGCTCTGAGGAGCAAGGCCAACTGGGATAGAGGGATGGAGTGGTTCTGCAGCAGCTGGGCCTCAGCAGTTAGGGCATCACAGCAGTTTGGCTTGGGAGTGCTGTGCTCCTGGCTTGGTATGATGCAGTAGCAGCAAAGCCTTAGGGATGGAAGTGTGCAATGGCTACTTATCCCCAGAGCAAGATGCACTCTAGTAGTGGCTCCAGTTCTAAGATGTTACAGCATAGTAGTAGCTCAGGTCATAGGGAGGGACACAGCACTGGCTCCTTGTCTGGGGATATTGCAGCTGTGTGGACTCTGGGCAGCTCCATCAGCTGGGCTCATAGCCTGTGAGCATTGCAGGAGTCTCCAGTGGCAAAGACTGCAGGTGTTCATGGTGGTGTGGGGGCTGCTGGGGTCCTCTTGTTCACCTTTTCTCCACACGGAGAGGTCCCTCCTGGTTCCAGACTGATCCTGACTGGGATGGGTGGGGTGGCAGAAGCAAGGTGTTTTCTTCTTTTCTGTATGCAGCCATTTTGGGTTTCCATTTTCTACAGGATTTCTGCTACTCCTTTGCTGAACCCTGGTGCTCTCCTTTAGTTATTTTCAAAACGCAGTTGTTTATTTATTATAAAACCCTCTAGTTGGCCATCTGGCTGATGTCACTCCTCTTTATTGTGTCTTTTAATGAACATGATTACTGCATAATGGTCTAATTTATCAATTTGTTTTATATTCACGGTTCTCTGTCCTATTTAAGAAATGTTGACTATTTCAAATCCAGGAATATCTTCTCCATTTTCCTCCTAAAATATTTTATTTTATTTTCTACTTTTAAATTTATAACTCACCTCATTTCACTATTTGCTTTACGAATATCTATCTGATCCCACATCATTCATTAAAAATAAAAAAATCCCCCTTACCTGCTGCACTGTCATCTTTATGACATGAGAATGTACATGATAGGTCTGTCCTAGATGACTTTCTCTTCTGTTCTATTTGTGTAGTTGTCTTTATTTACGTGACTAGCACAATGTCTTAATTGACATAATTTTTTCATATCTTAATATTTGTTTGTATAAGTACTCCAGCTTCAATCTTTGTCTTCAAGATCATTTTGACTATACTTGGTCTCCAATCATACAAGTTAGGTCTTTTCATCGTATTCCGTATGTATTTTATGCTTTTTGTACTATTTTCATCCTTTTTGTTCTCTGTTTTTTAGCTGGGTATATTTTACTGACTTATTTTTCAGGACACTAAACATCTATTCTGTTGTGTTACATCCGATATTTAATTCATCTATTGAGTTCTTAATTTCAATTTTTCCATTTTTAAATTCCAGAAACTTCACTTGATTCTTTTAACTCAATTTCAACTTACTTAGTAAAATTCTCTATCTTTTCAATTATTTTATTGAACATGATATTAAAAATTAAAGTTTATTTCTAATAACTTCAATGACTGGGTCAACTATAAGCTGTTTCCATTGTTTTCATCTTATTTCTCCATATGTTTGGCAACTTTTTATTAAATGCTGGACATTGTATATAAAAATTCGAGAGGCTTGTGATGATGTTGTCTTTTGCCAGACAGTACTCACATTATCAGCTGGTAGACAGAGAGTGGAACCAGACTACATTTACCCAGTTTGGGACTGCCCTAACTGAAAGTTACATTGCAGTTTTACAAAGCTGTGTCTGCCTCACAGGTTCCTACTGAGAGTTCCACCTTGCCATGACCCAATTTCTTTTTCTATTTATCACTGAAAGACTGCTGACAATTATCTTCTGCTTTGAAAAAAAACTACCAACTTCCAGGTTAACTTTTCTGTACCTCCTTTCTTGCCATGATCTTTGCCCTTTAAATTCTGATTTTCTTGGCAACCTAGAACTCCATATTTCCCTCTCTAACCCTGGCAAATTACCAAAACACCTGATGGTTTCTTTCCATTTTAGTGGTGACCTTCTTTACAATTTCTGACATTTTGTCCTGTCAGTAATTGGCCAATGCCCAAAGAGAAGATGTGCACTGCTTGCAGACTTACCTCCTCACCTTTTTGTGCTTTGTGGTTTCTTTTTTCTAGAGCTGTGGCTCCTCAAGTCTTGGTACCCTCTGATGCTCTCTGATGCCTACAGGTTATATATGCAATGTGCGTGTGTGTGTGTGTGTGTGTGTGTGTGTGTGTAATTTGTTTTTGAATTATTCTTGGCAGGAGCATTGTTCTGCTACAAAATAATTCCATCACAGCTGAAAATGGAAGTTGTTACATCTGAATGATATTTAATATCAACAAATGAAGTGAGTAAACAAAAATAATTTAGCTAAAGTGACATGGGTGTGTGAAACTATTAGAAAAGAATTTACATATTATTTTCAAATATTGTCAGATCTCTGTAGAATTGTTAAAAAAGAGTTAACAATTACTAGAATATAAGAAATATTCTCCCAATGATAAGAACATACAAAGTTCCCCAAAATACAGGCCATTAAGCTTTAATTTTGATACTCTTTAAAATTTGAGTATGCAGTGTAAATTGTTTTCTGGCTCTTATGAAAGATAATGACTAGAGTCCAGTATAGGTTTACTAAGAAGAGGCCATGCTGATGAGAACTTACTTGCTTTTTGATAGCCTGACCACACAGGTAGAAAATGGTAATTCTATGGTAATGCCTTAAAATATCTCCATTAAATCAAAACAATTGGCATAGACTGTCATAATAATTTTTTGAACAGGGATGATATAATCGAGTATAGAATAATTTGTCACCGGTTGAATTGTAGACAGAGTGTTGATTAATGGGGTTGGATACCAGCTTATGGTGTAGTGTCTGAGACATTACTTTCCCCTATCCTGTCCAACAAGTTTATCGGTTACGTTCATACAACACAGAAGGCATGCTTACCGCATTTTCCCAACGACATTAGCTGAGAAATCTGGTTAATCTAGTGTAAGGAAATCAGGATTCCAAAAGTCTTCTAAAGACTGTAAACTGTAAGACCAAATATTTAATTGATGTAATTTAATATAAATAAAAATGTGAACCTACATTTTAAAAAATAATTAAGTATGTAGGAAATGGATATTTTTGTAAGAATGATTATTACATTTTTTACCAAAAGAAAGGTTAAAATAATTTTGGAATACACTAGCAGAATGTAAGGTAAAACTAGGACAATGACAGCTATATGGCATGTTTGCCTGCCCTCACATGTTCTAAACCGAATATCAGATTTTAATAGGAATGCTAGCAAAGTGTGATACTTCTAGGGAGAATGACTGAGATGATGGTCAGGAATCACTGAAAAACTTGAGAACTTTATTCAGATTATTTGGAATAATAAATCCTATTCTCCCATCTGACGATTTTTCTACATGAAAACTGAGGGGAAAAAATAGAAGAACTGTTATGAATAGAAAATAGACTTCTAATGAGCTCATTTTGACAGGGAAAGGAGAATGTGGAAAGCAGATTTTTGACTTGCTAAAAAGTATAACTTTCTAATAATTACAGGTGTTGAAAACTAAATGGGCTATCTTGTGAGGGTGAGCATTTATTCATTCATTTGTAATTCATTTGCTCATTCAATAGGTATTGAATGCCTATTCTGTGTCAAGAATTATATTATGTATTGAAGAGACAAAGAATAATTAGAAAAAATACCTTCCCTCAAGGCATTCATAATTTAGTAGGAATGGGGTAGGAGTATAAGAGAGAATGATAGAAAAATAAGTGATTATAATGGAATGTAAAAAGTTCTAACTGTTCTCAACAAGAGTGCATAGAATTACTGATTCTGTCCCAGGATTAAGTGGACATAAAGAAATTTTTTCACTCAAATAAAATTATTATTAATATCTATGAATAATTAGCCTTGTCTATATGCAAGGTTCTGTGCTAAATGCCGTGCACATATTATCTATCTAATTCTCAAGATCATCCTATATTTTCCTATTTCCTTATTTTACAGACTAGAAAACTAACACACAGATAAGTTGTGTAATTGTCAGAGATACCCAACTACTAAGTGACAGACCTGAGTTACAAATCTAGGAAATTTTATTCTAGGGATTATATTCTTAATCAGTGTTTTTCAAATTGTTTCAACTTATTTGTGGGTCATGAAATCAAATCAGTGTTCCTACTACATAAAAAAAATTAATGGGGCCGGGCGCGGTGGCTCACGCCTGTAATCCTAGCACTCTGGGAGGCCGAGGCGGGTGGATCGCTCGAGGTCAGGAGTTCGAGACCAGCCTGAGCAAGAGCGAGACCCCGTCTCTACTAAAAATAGAAAGAAATTATATGGACAACTAAAATATATATATACAAAAAATTAGCCGGGCATGGTGGCGCATGCCTGTAGTCCCAGCTACTCGGGAGGCTGAGGCAGTAGGATCGCTTAAGCCCAGGAGTTTGAGGTTGCTGTGAGCTAGACTGACGCCACAGCACTCACTCTAGCCTGGGCAACAGAGCGAGACTCTGTCTCAAAAAAAAAAAAAAAAAAAAAAAATTAATGGAACAGAAAATATCTGAGTTCATTATATAGGAAGAGTAATACTATTTTATGAAGCTCTATAAGCATATGTATGGGTGTCTGCATGTGTGCACATGCATGCTGGGTCACCAAAATCATTTCAAGATACACTTGAGCACTGTGCTCTTCTTAACAAGATCAGCCCCTTGGAAAAACTAGTTAAAATGTATTCTTTGTGGTTGTGCACTGGTTATCTACTGCTGCTAGACAATTAACCCAAAACCTTAGTGGACTAAAAGAGCAACATTCATCATCTCACAGTTTCTGTGGGCCAGAAATCCAGGCAGGTATGCCTTAGCCAGGTCCTCTGACTCTGGGTCTCTCATAAGACTGCGGTTACCTCAAGGCTTAACTGGACATATTTGATTTCTAGCTCACTCATTTAGTCATCGGAAGGATTCAGTTTATTCCAGGCTGTTGGACCAAGGTCTCAGTTCCTCACATGTTGACTAGAAGTCTCCAGCTTCTTGCCACACGGGGCCTCTCTAGATACAGCATCTTACAACATAGCATCTTGCTTCATAGAGCAAGTGAAAGGGCAAGAGTGCAAAGGAGAGTGTCAGCAAAAGAGGGAAGGTCTAACAAGATGGAAGTCATAGTCTTTTGTAACCTAATCACAGAAGTGATATCCCATTACTTTTGCTGTATTCTGTTTGTTAGAAACAAGTCATAGTATCTGGTTGTGCATATATGGAGCTTGAAAGTCAATACTCTATCCTAACAAAAAGTAAAAAGCTGAACAAACTAAATAATTAATAACTCTTCTTACATCCATAACAGAAGTGAGATCACAGCGCAAACTGCTGCCTCCCAAATTGGATAGACAGATAGGCAGATATAGAGAATCACAACATACCTGAGCTAAAACCACTTTGGGGACCAATGGTGGGACAGGAAAACCTGAACTCTGAATGATGAGCTGTTGGAGGCTAGCTTCAGGCAAGTCTGAGAGGTCAAAATTTCTGGAAGACTCACTCATAGGAGGACCCCCATGTTTTTGTGAGTTTTTCCTCCAGAAGCTCAAACAAGTTCTCACAGTAAATATTAGAGAAAGCGCTCCTTCTGCTTCCAGCAGGGGGAGAAGGAAAAAAGACATTTTGAAATACACCAAGGAAATCTGTTCTTCTTAACAAGGTCTGGCCTTAGAAGAAACCAATTAACCATAGCCCAACCTACTGGAGTTTTACCAGAGCCTAACTGACCTGGGGGATGGGAAATATCCAACTTCATCAAGCTCTAGCCTTCCTCATGGGAGAAGGGAAATACCCAACTGTAGTCCCCTTTAGCCATCCTGTCCCACCCAAATGGGAGAAAAAAACCTAAGAAACACTTGTGAAATTCACAGTCCAGAAGCATAGGCTCACTAAAACACTGAGACCTAATCACAGGATTATAGAACACTTCCCTCACCATACACCTTACTAACACATTACTGAAGGCCTATTTACCACAGTCCCTTTTACCCAGTACATCACGTGCAGCTCCAAAAAGAAATTACAAGGCATACTAAAAGACAACACACACACACACACACACACACAATAATTTGAAGAGACAGAGCAAGCATTGGAACCAAACATGGCAGGGCTGTTGGAATTATCAGACAAGGACTTTAAAACAAATATGATTAATATGCTAAAAGCTCTAATAGATAAAGTAGACAACATGCAAGAACAGATGGGCAATGTAAGCAGAGAGATGAAAATCCTAAGAAAAAATGCAAAGAAATGTTAGAAATAAAAAACACTAACAGAAATAAACAATGCCTTTGATTATTTATTAGTAGACTAGACACAACTGAGGAAAGAGTTTCTGCCCTTGAGGATATATCAATAGAAACCTCCAAAACTAAAAAACGAACAGAATATAGGTTGAAAGAAAGGACAAAATATCCAAGAGCTGTAGCATATATATAATATGAATACCAGAGTAGATAAATTTCAGACACAGCAGGGAGCGAGGAAAGCTATCAGAACTAAAGAAGGGCATTGCATAATGATAAAGAAGACAGTCATTCAAGAAGACACAACAATCTTTAAAATGTATATGTCTAACAACAGAGCATCAAACTACATGAGGCAAAAACTGATAGGACTGCAAGGAGAAATAGATGAATCCATTATTATACCCGGAGACTTCAACATCCCTCTATCAGAAACAGACAGATCTAGGAGGCAGAAAATTGGTAAAGACATAGTTAAACTCAACAGCACCATCGATCAACTGGATATAGTGGACAACAACAGAATACACATTCTTCTCAAACTCATGTGAAACATTCACCAAGATAGTCCACATTCTGGGCCATAAAACATACCTTAACAAATTTAAAATGATGGAAATTATGCAATATCTCTTCTCAGGTCACAATAGAATTAAACTAGAAATCACTTACAGAAAGATAGCTGAAAAATCCCCAAATACATGGCTATTCAATAACACACTTCTAAATAACATATGAGTCACAGAAATACATCTCAAGATAAATTTGAAAAATATTTTGAACCAATGGAAAATGAAAACATAACTTACTAAAATTTGTGGAATTAGTGAAAGCAGTGCTTAGAGGGAAATTCATAGCATTGAATGTATACATTAGAAAAGAAGAAAGATCCAAAAGCAATCATCTAGACTTCCACTTTAACAAACTAGAAAAATAAGAGCAAATTAAATCCAAAGTAAGCAGAAGAAAAAAATTAGAATAATAAAAACATCACATTTCATACCTTAAGTATATACAATTTTTGTAAATCATACCTCAATAATGCTGGAAAAATTAGAGTAGAAATCAATGAAATTGAAAACAGTAAATCAATAGAGAAAAATAAATGAAGCCAAAAGCTAGTTCTTTGAAAAGATTAATAAAATAGATAAGCCTTTAGCCAGGGTGAGAGAGAGAGAGAGAGAGAGAGAACAAACTTATTAATATCAGAAATAAAAGAGAGGATATCTCTACAGATCCCAGAGACATTAAATGGATAATAAAAAATATTATGAACAAATCTACACTCACAAATTGGATAACCTAGATGAAATGGACCAATTCCTTCAAAGACATAGTCTGACAAACACACAATAGGAAATACAGGGATAACTCAGACATGTTGTGGGTTCAGTTTGAGACCACTGTCATAAAGTGAATATTTCAACAAAGTGCATCACATGAATTTTTTTGTTTCCCAGTGCATATAAAAATTTACATTTATACTATAGTCAATTTAGTGTACAATAACATTATGTCGAAAAAATGTACATATCTTAATTAAAAACACTTTATTGCTTCTGTGATTGCCATTGATGTCTTATTCATAAATTCTTTGCCTAGGCTGATATCTAGAAGAGTTTTTCCCACATTTCCTCTAGAATTCTTATGGTTTCATGCCTTACATTTAAGTCTTTTATATATTTTGAATTAATTTTTGTGAGTGGTGAGAGATAGGGGTCCTGTTTCATTCTTCACAACAAAAATAAATAAATGGGATTTGATTAAACTAAAAAGCTTCTGCACAGCTGAGGAAACAATCAATAGAGTAAATAGACAACATACAGAATGGGAGAAAATATTCGCAAGCTGTATGTACACCCAATAAAGGGCTAAGAACCAGAATCTACAAAAAACTCAAGCAAATCAGAAAAAAAAAACATTAAAAAGTGGGCAAATGACATGAACAGAAGCTTTTTAAAAGAAAATAGACAAATCGCCAATAAACATATGAAAAAATGCTCAACATCACTAATCATCAGGGAAATGCAAATTAAAACTACAATGAGATCATCTTACCGCTGTTAGAATGGCTTTTATTAAAAAGTCTAAAAATAACAGATGCTGGCACGGATGCTGAGAGAAAGGAATGTTTATACACTATTGGTGGGACTGCAAATTAGTACAACCTCTGTGGAAAGCAGTATGGAGATTCCTCAAAGAAGTAAAAGTAGACCTACCATTCAATCCAGAAATCCCACTACTGGGTATCTACCCAAAGGAAAAGAAGTTTTTGTATCAAAAAAGACATCTATGCTCAAATGTTTATTGTAGCACAATTCACAATTGCAAAGATGTGGAATCAACCCAAGTGGCCATCAATCCATGAGTCAATTAATAAAATATGGTATATGTATACCATGGAGTTCTACTCAACCATAAAAAAGGATGAATTAATGCCTTTTACAACAATTTGGATAGAACTGGAGACTATTCTCCTAAGTGAAATATCTCAAGAATGGAAAAACAAACACCACATGTACTCACTATTAAATTGGAACTAACTGATGAGAACACATGTGCACAGAAGGAAGTAAAACTCAGTGGAAACCAAGCAGGGGGGAGAGGGAGAGAAGAGAAAGGACAAAAACCTGCCTAATGGGTACAAGGAGCACTATTTAGGTGATGCACTCACCTATAGCTGTGACTCAAGCATTACAAAAGCAATCCATGTAACCAAAACCCTTTGCACCCCCTTAACATTTTGAAATTTAAAAAAATACTTTATTGCTAAAAATGCTAATGATTATCTGAACCCTCTGGAGTTGTAACCTTTTTGCTGGTAGAGGATTGTGTCTCAATGTTGATGGCTGCTAACTGATCAGGGTGGTACTTGCTCAAGGTTGGAATGTCTGTGACAATTTCTTAGAATAAGACAATGATGTTTTCTGCATCAATTGACTCTTCCTTTCAGAAAAAAATTTCTCTGTAGTATTCAGTGCTGTTTAACAGCATCGTATCTACAGTAGATCTTCCTTCAAAATTAGAGTCAGTTCTCTCAAGCCCTGCCACTGCTTTATCAACTAAGTTTATGTAATATTCTATATCCTTTGTTGTCATTTCAACAATATTCACAGCATCTTCACCAGGAGTAGATTGCATCACAAAAAATCACATCCGTAAGAGACAACTCCTCATCCACTCATGTTTTATCATGTGATTGCAGCACTTCACTCACATCTTCAGGCCCCACTTCTAATTCTAGTTCTGTTTCTGTTTCCCCCACATCTGTAGTTCTTCCTTCACTGAAATATTGAATCCTTCAAAGTTATTCATGAGAACTGGAATCACCTATTTCCAAACTCTTGTTAATGTTGGTATTTCGACTTTCTCCCATGAATCACAGATGATCTGAATGGCATCTAGAATGGTGAATCTTTTGCAGAAAGTTTTCAATTTACTTGGCCCAGACCCATCAGAGGAATCTCTATGTATGGCAGGGATAACCTTGCAAAATATATTTCTTAAATATATAAGAATTAAAAGTTGAAATGACTCCTTGATCTATGGGCTAAAGAATGGATGCTGTGTTAGCAGGCATGAAAACAACAATCATCTTGTACATCTCCATCAGAGCTCTTGGGTAGCCAGGTACATTGTCAATGAGCATTAATATTTTGAAAGGAATCATTTTTCTGAGCAGTAGGTCTCAATAATTAACTTAAAATATTCAGTAAACATTGTCATAGACAGATGTGCTGACATCTAGGTTTTGTTGTTCCATTTATAGAGCACAGGTAGAATAGATTTATCATAATTCTTAAGGGATCTAGGATTTTCAGAATGGTAAATGACTGTTGGCTTCAACTTAAAGTCACTAGCTACATTAGCCCCTAATAAGAGAGTCAGGCTGTCCTTTGAAGATTTGAAGCCAAGGATTGGCTTCTCTTCTCTAGCTACGAAAGTCCTAGATGGCATCATCTTCCAACAGAAGGCTGCTTTGTCTATATTGAAAATCTGTTGTTTAGTGTAGTCACCTTCATTAATTATCTTAGCTAGATCTTCTGGATGACTTGCTGCAGCTTCTACATTAACATTTCCTGTGCCACCTACACTTTTATGTTACAGAGATGGCTTCTTTTCTTCAACCTCACGAACCAACCTCTGCTAGCTTTCTTCAGCTTTTCTTCTGCAGCTTTCTCACCTTTCCCAGCCTGCATAGAATTAGAGTGTTAGGGTCTTACTCTGTATTAAGCTTTGGCTTAAGGAAATGTTGTGGCTGGTTTGATCTTCTATCCAGACAACTAAACTTTCTCAATCTCAGCAATAAGGCTGTTTCACTTTCTTGAGATTCATATGTTCACTGGAATAGCACTTTTAATTTCCTTCAAGAACTTTTCTTTGGCATTAACATCGAGGCTAACTGTTTGGCACAGGATGCATAGCTATTGGACTATTTTGGCTTTCAACACGCCTTCCTCACTAAGCTTAATCATTTCCAGCTTTTTATTTAAAGTGTGAAACATGCAACTCTTCCTTTTACTTGAACACTTGGAGACCATTATAGAGTTATTAATTGTCCTAACTTCAATATTGTGTCTTAGGGAATAGGGAGGCCCAAGGAGAGGAAGAGAGATAGGGGAATGGCCAGTCCCTGAAACAGTCAGAACACATACAACATTTATCAATTAAGTTTACTGTCTTATATGTGGTGCCCTTATACATGGCACAATTCCAATAGTAACATCAAAGATCACTGATCACATATCACCATAACAGATAGAATAATAATAAAATCTGAACTATTACAAGAATTACCAATTACCAAATGTGACATGGAGACACAAAGTGAGCACATGCTGTTGGAAAATTGTACTCACAGACTTGCTCAGTGCAGGTTTGCCACAAAATTTCAATTTGTAAAATATTCAATATCTACCAAGTGCAGTAACATATAAAACAATAAAAAGAGGTATGCCTATAAATAATATGGGTAGGCCTATATCTGTTGAAGAAGTTGAATCAATAATTGATAACCTATCAAAATAGAAAGCATCGGGCTCTGGAAATTTCAAGTAATGTAGTAAGACAAGAAAACGAAATAAAAAGTGTACAGATTGGGAAAGAAGAGATCAAACTGTCTTTGTTTGCAGATGGCATGATTGTCTATGTAGAAAATCTGAAAGAATTGACCCAAAAAGAAAAAAAAACCCTCATGGAAATAATAAGTAATTTTAGTGAGGCTACAGGATATAGATTAATATACAAAAATTTATTCATTTTCCTATACACCAGCAATGAACAAAATAAATTTGAAATTAAAAACACAATTCCATTTACATTAGTACCCCTACAATGAAGTACTTACTTAGGTATAAATCTAACAAAATACGTGTAAGACTTATATAAGGAAAATTACTCTGTTGAAAGAAATCAAAGGAGAACTAAATCAATAGAGACATATTTCATGTTAATAGATAGCAAGAATCAATATTGTCAAGGTGAAAATTCTTCTCAACTGTATATATAGGAGATTTTTAACAAGGAAATAAAGGTAACAATGGAGAAAAGATAGTCTTCAAGGAATGGCGCTGAAACAACTGAATGTTCACATGCAAAAAATTAATCTAAACACAAATCTTACACCCTTCACAAAAATTAACTCAAAATGAATTATCGACCTAAATGTAAAACACAAAAATATAAAACTCATAGGAGAGAATAGAAATCTAGATAGCCTTGGGTTTGGCAATGACTTTTTAAATATGATGCCAAAGGCATAATCCATGAAACTAAGAATTGGCCAGGCACAGTGGTTCACATTTGTAACCCTATCACTTTGGGAGGCTGAGGTGGGAGGATTGCTTGAGCTCAAGAGTTCGAGACCAGCTTGAGCAAGAGCAAGACTCTGTATCTACTAAGAATAGAAAAATTAGCTGGGCGTGGTGGTGAGCACCTGTAGTCTAGGCTACTCAGGAGGCTGAAGCAGGAGGATTGCTTGAACCCAGAAGTTTGAGGTTGCTGTGAGCCAGGCTAATGCCAGGGCACTATACTCAGGGCAATGGGGTGAGACTGTCTCAAAAAAAAAAAAAAAGAAAAAGAAAGAAAGAAATAAAGAAAGTAGGAGTTGATAAGCTAGATTTCATTGAAGTTAAAATTTATGCTCTATAAAAAACACTGTCAAGAAAATGAAAAGACAAGACACAGACAGGGAGAAAATATTTGCAAAAGACATAGCTGACAAAAGAATGTTACCCCAAATACACAAAAAAACTATTAAAACTCAACATTTAAAGAAAAGGGTAAAAAAGCGGGCAAAATATCTGAACAGACACCTAACCAAAGAAAATATACACACAGAAATAAGTATATGAAAAGATATGCCACATCATATGTCAGCAGAGAAATGAAAATTAAAAAAACAGTGAGATATCACTACAAACCAATTAGAATGGCTAAAATCTGCAACACTGACATCAAATGCTGGTGAAAATGTGGAGCAAGAGGAACTCTCATTCATTGCTGGTGGGAATGCAAAACGGTGCAGCAATTTAGAAGAGTTGGCAATTTCTTACAAAACTAAACATAATCTTATTACACAATCCAACAGTTGTGCTCCTTGGTATTTACCCAAAAGAGTTGAAAAATTCTGTTTATACAAAAACCTGCATATGAATGTTTACAGCAAATTTATTCATAATTGCTAAAACCTGGAAGCAATTAAGGTGTTCTTCAGTAAGGGAATGGATAAATAAACTGTGGTACATCCAGGCAATGAAATTTTATTCAGTGCTAAAAAGAAAAGAACCATCAGGCCAAAAAAAGACACAGAAGAATCTTAAATGCGTATTACTAGTGAAAGATGCCAATCTGAGAAGGTTGCATACTGTATGATTTTCCAACTATATGACATTCTGGAAAAGGCAAAAGTATGGAATCAGTAAAAAGATTAGTGGTTGCCTGGGGTTAGGAGGGAGGGAGAGATGAAGAGACAGAACACAGAGGACTTTCAGGACAGTGGAACTACTACTCTGCATGATACTATAATTGTAGATACATGTCATTCATTATACGTTTGTCCAAACCCACAGAACATTCAACAGCAAGAGTGAACTCTAATGTAATCTATGAACTCTGAGTGGTAAAAATGTGTCCGTGTAGGTTTATCAACTGTAACAAATGGACCACTCTGGTGGGAGATGTTGATAATGGGGGAGACTATGCATGGATAGGGGAGGGGACATATGGGAAATCTCTGTATCTTCCTCTCCATTTTGCTGTGAACCTAAAACTGCTCTAAAAAATAAAATCTTAAAAATAAAAGAAGCAAGCCACTATGTTCAGCCAACACTCTGGAGAGAGGATGCCACAAAGCAGTGAATGCCAGGAAGCAGGGATCACCAGGCATCAAGCCGGAAGCTGCCGAACAGGGTAAGGTTATAGTTACTAACTCTTAGTATGTGCTGTTTCCCTTAGACTCGCATAGCTAAACCTGAGGAGCTGTATGCCAGTGGTTCCCTCACTGGTAGAATGTCGACATGGAGAAACTTTGTATTTACTTCTTTTAACGGTCTTAAAATGTGGGTCCTTCCCCCACGGTTTTGATAACAATAGTAATTGACATTTCTAACATGCAATGGTATATACTACATGATAGACACTGTTTTAAACATATTGCAAATATTTTAGCTCATTTAGTCTTTACAAGTACCCCATGAGTTAGTTACTATTATTATCCTTTTGTCTTTCAGGGGAAGAAATTGATAGACAGAGAGGACAGTTACTGAGTGGCAGAGCTGAGATTTGAACTTAAGCAGTTTGAATCCAGAGAAAAGTCTTAGTCACTGTCCATAACATAAGGCCTTCCACAGAGTCTCCACTGAATCTCCTGAAAGCTAAATCCAATGCGTCTTCTTCACCTCATCTTCCTTTATCTTTCTGTAGTATTTGTTCTGTCCACAACCCTCAGTTTGGGGTGATTTTCATTTTCCTTGGCTTCTCGAACACTGCTGCAATCATGATTTTCATTCTATAGATCAGACAATTCCTCCCACTGCAGCATATTGCAAAATTGTGGCAAATATTTGTTGATAGTGGATCATGGTATGTATGCAATTGCTCTCCTTTATCAGATTTTAAATCGTTTACAGGAATACACTAGTTAAAATTATATGTGCAGTTGGTAGAGTGAGTGCATAATAACTGGTTGACTAAGTTTAGAAATATTCAATTTTGCCAAACATAGGAATTATGCTCTCACTGTATGTATTCAGTCAAGGCCTAGGTAGTTAGCAGCTATTCTATGTCAGGCACTGTCCTAAGTGCTGGGTAAACAGCAGAAAACAAACTAAACTCCCTAGTCTTCTGGAGCTTGCTTTCTGCTTGGATGGGTTTAAAAGAAATGAATACAGCAGTAAATACAATACACAAAATGGATTCTGATTAGCTTGCCTAAATGTACACATACACATATGGCATAAATACATGAATCATCAAAGACAGTTGCCATAGTAAATCAGAACAGAAATTTGAAGGAAACTAAAAGCCTTCTTATTTTTTTTCTTGGCTAAGGGAGAGCTTGTGTTGCCTGCCCTTACAAGGAATAAGAGATAGAGCTTTGTAATAATGTTCTTTGCAGAAGAATTCAGGGCCTATTTTTTTCATCCAGACTCTCACTTTGTCAGATTTCCTGACTTCCTCCAACATTATTTTCACATGCAACACTTAGCTTCTGGACAACCCATGTTTTCCCCAACCCATTCAAAAAATTTTTTTATTCCACTAATTCTTAAGGCCACCCTGTTGCCTACTTCAGCTGCTCTCAGTTTCAGACCCCACAGCACATCCCGGATTTATCTTATAATAGTCCAGAAATATGTCATAAATTAGGATTCTATTGTGTTTAATAACTAGTTGTAACTATGGAAAGAATTTCACACGAGATGAAGAAAAGCTTTGATCCTGGGGTTGGGGAGGGCTACTTTCTCATTCATTTGCAAATTCCCTGGTTCTTTTCTAAAAGGTGGTTTCTAAATCCTACAAGGTGTGGTCTACACAAGTAGCTGGGAACATCCTATCATGAGGCTGCAATTACGCTTACGTCATTTGCTTCTTACCGTAATCTGTGCCAAGGAATATTTCTGGGACATGAGAAGCACCAAAGTTATCCAGGTCCTTTTTAAATTAGAAAAGAATCTATGTTGCCACCCACGAACTTTGTTAAGTGTGGCTTTGATGAAGCCTAAAGGTTTTTCAAATAAAATATACTAAGTTGATGGCCTGTTTTACATAACAAATGCTTTCTTAGGCGCCGAGGAGTCCAGCATGGAGACAGTCATTGTTCGTTTTCTCTTTTTTGGCCATTCAAACAATCGACTGTATTAAGAGGGATAGAGGAACACAGTAGTGAGCTGTGCTAGAGAGCGATGTACAAAATGCTTACATTGGGTATAAGTGGAAGAAAAACACATTATAAGAGATTTGCTTTTGAAGGTTTATTTACAATAAAAAAGTTCTGCAGTACTTGAAATATTAAAAGAGAAGTTGATGTTAGAATTATTTTTTTACACATATAAGCTCTCTTTTTATGTTCATATTCAATGATTTTGCCAAATGTGGATATTTTCCTAGGGCAGATCTGTAGTCAAGATAACTGTAAGATGGAATACTTGACTTTCTAGATTGAGGACTTTTATTAAAGTATTGAATTCATACTTTAATGATGTTTTTAAGTTGTCAAGAACATTTTAGGTATCGCAAGTTCATTTGAATTCAGTCGATATTAGAAATTATAAACTTACATCTGGGTGGATATGAAGCCAGTTGCTAATGAGTATACACTTTTATAAACCAACTGCTTTGTTCCTGAAAATAAGAAAGATTTATCCTAATAAGCACAGATGAAGTTAATGAGAAACCATGATCTAGTTTGGTATATTCAACTATTCCTAACCTTCCAAATCTCTTTACTTACAAATTGGACAAGTTAATGCCACTGAAAAAATGACCTGGAAATATTTTATGACTTAGCATGTGTCATTAAAAGAAGAGGCACAAAAGATTTTCATTGAGTGTTATAAAAATATTTTCCCGTTTATTTTGCTCAAACTAACTGCACTGTTTTGGAAATATGTGTAACAAAAATAAATTTTATGAATTTATGAGAAACATGTATTCTTTGGGATTTATGTTAGACCTTTATTTCAAGCATCATTTAGAGAACATGCAAATAAATGTGGTCCATGGCTTTTCAATTATAGTCTGTAAATCCGATCAGTCCTCCTTTCGGGGTTCCCACTTCATTAGTTTTCTCTGTAATCACTGCTGCTCCTTCAGGCTCTTTTAAAATTCTACACTCCTCCTGACACCCTCCTCCCTGCTCACCACCACTCTTTTTTGACTAAACAAATCTTCCAGAAAGAAGATTTATGGTCAAGAAGTTTCCAGAGATCTATGATTACAACACCCTCCCCGTCTGTTTCTCAAGGTTTCACTGTTAGTGGTATCCATACAGCACAATATTAAGAGAACGCAGACAAACAGAAGGAACATGTCTTCATTGGCTTCAGAAAAACTTCCCTTGAATTCATTTTTCCTTTTACTTGCTGAAGAATCACGGAGAACATGACTATAGTTTCTTTGTAAGTTTCAGATTGCAATTTTTGCTTTCTATAACATTATATTAAATTTTTCCTATCAAGAAAACTGAAATGAGGGGCCTCTTAGCTAAGGAAGCTGTTGCAGCTCAAAAACAAACCAAAAATGGACTGGCCAGCTGCCTCAGCACATGCCTGCAGTTGGGCAGTGTCTTGATGGGGTGATCACCTCACAGAGTCTAGGCCAAAGCTTCAAAGGCGAGACAGAGGGATTTGGAAGGACAGACTCCTAATGGCCAAGCCCCAAAGAGAATGATCTATAAACAAAAAGAATTAATTTAGAGTTGACATTTTAAGAGAAAGGGCTAGATTTTTTCCCTGTCTTGCTGAAATGAAGCCTATATTTCTCTTTGCAAAAGGTATATATGAACATTGTTGTTAGGGGCTAAATTGTGTCCTCCCATATTCACGTTAAATTCCTAACCCTCAATATCTTAGACTGTGACTGACTGTATTTAGACTCTTGAAGAAGTAATAAGGAAAATCAGGTCATGAGGGTGGGCCCTAATCCAATATGACTGGTGTCTTTATAAGAAGAAATTTGGGTATAAAGACACAGAGGGAAGACCATGTGAAGACAATGGGGAGAAGACTGCCATCTATAAGCCAAGGAGAGAGGCCTCAGAAACACACCTTGCTGACAACTTGATCTTGGACTTCCAGCCTCCAGCATTGTGAGAAAATAAATTTCTGTTGTTTAAGTCACCCAGTCTGTGGTGCTTTGTTATGGCAGTCTTAGCAAAGTAATACAACCGTGGGGGGAAAAAATCAGAAACTTAAGAAAGGAATAAAGACAATAAAGAATAAATGTATTTCCACACTGAGATATCATTTAACCCCAGTGAGAATGGCCTTTATCAAAAAAACCCAAAACAACACATGTTGGCGTGGATGTGGAGAGACAGGAACACTCATACACTGCTGGTGGGACTGCAAACTAGTGCAACCCCTGTGGAAAGCATTATGGAGGTATCTTAAACAGATTCAAGTAGACCTACCATTTGACCCAGCAATCCCATTATTGGGCATATACCCAAAGGAAAAAAGGTCATTCTGTAACAAAGACACATGTACCCGAATGTTTATAGCAGCACAATTCACAATAGCAAAGATGTGGAAACAATCCAAATGCCCATCAATACATGATTGGATTAGTAAGCTGTGGTATATGTATACCATGGAATATTACTCAGCTATAAGAAATAATGAAGATACGACATCTCTATGGTTCTCCTGGAGAGAGTTGGAACCCATTATATTAAGTGAAGTATCCCAAGAATAGAAAAACAAGCATCGCATGTACTCACCAGAAAATTGGTTTCCCTGATCATCACCTAAATACACATCTGGGAACAACACCAATCGGATATCAGACTGAGGTGGGGGGTGGGGGAGGGGATGGGGGTATGCCTACACAATGAGTGCATTGCACACCGTTTGGGGAATGGTAACGCTTGAAGGTGCTGGCTCAGGAAGAGGGAGTGGGGAAGGGAGGGATATATACCTACATGATGGGTGCAACATGCACTATCTGGGGAACAGACACGCCTGGAGCTCTGACTTGGGGGGAAAGGCGGTACATGGGCAACGTATGTAACCTGCAATTCTGTATCCCCCATAACAATAAGATGAAATAAAAAAAAAAGAATAAATGTAATTTCCAAGGAAAGCTGCTGTTACAAGATTAACGTATGTCCTTTAATCCATTCTTATGTGTGTGTGTATATATATATAGATAGATAGATAGATAGCAGTTTTTAAAACAGAATAGTAACTTTAACAGGTATTTATAGCTTGCTTTCCTGTGATTTCTACGTCAGTAGAATGCCTTTAATAGCTGGATAATATTTCATTGCATGATTTTATCTTTTATTATTTAGCCAAACCCTTAGAGTTGAACATTTAGGTTACTTTCAACATTTTCACTCTTATAAATAGTCTTCAATTGAAATCCCAGTTCTACAACTTTATGACTTTGTGGATTTAGATGATTAGTGATAAGTGTGGGGAAAAAACAAGTTCATTAAAAAGTTGGACTTTGAATTCTGAAATATATGGACAAAATCTCATAGCAGAGTTTAGGTTTTTTTTCTCAGAAGCATTTTCTTTTCTTACTGATCAAAATCTTTAGCACCATATCATGCATCTGGGTCATGTTGATATTCTTTGCCAAAGTCTGATGGTTTGTATATTATTTCAGGATTTACATCCTACTTTGTATTTCAGACTCCTTATCACTCAAAAATTTAAAACAAGCATTTGATAGATAAATTATTAATTTAATTTTTCAGTGTAAGCTTAATCTAAAAGTTTTCCTTGGATCCAGCATTCTAATAATATATAATCATTAAACCTTTAAATTTTGTCTGGGATCACAGGCATTTACTTTAATATAAATTAAAGATGTTCAAGTTCTTTTTCAAAGTAGCAGGAAAAGAGATTGGCTAATAAAAGAGAGAATGATAAATGAGGAAAAATTACAAGTATTTGAAACACTCATTGATGTGGTCATATTAAAAATTATCACTACGTTCTTAAGTAGCTTCAGCTTAGGTATTATAAAATTGAAGAGATTTTCATTTTATCTTATTTTCCATTTGGAAATTATTTGAATCAGATGTCATTTTGTCTCATTCTCCTATAGCAAAATTGTGCTTTAGTTACTTGTTTATTAAATAGTAACTAGAAAAAAGAAAAAAAAAACAGCATATTTTGTAAGTCTATTCAAAAAGACTTGAATGATTTATTTCTATATGTTTTCTTGTTTAATAAAACTCAGTCTTTAGGTCTTACTTGAAGGGATAAAAGCAAGTACAGGACAGCTCACTTTCTCCAGCTATTTAGGAAGATTGTGGTGTTTGATGTCACACTGAGAACGGGGAAACCCCTGAGCAGGTTGAATGCTTCCTCCTAGAACTTAAATTTGCACATTAGGTAGCAATCCCAAGGTGAGCTGTGGTAGATGCTTATGGACTCAAGAAATAAGCTTTGGTCAGGCTTGAAAAAATGAGAGAAACAAGTGCATAATATAGAATTTTTCCCTAATTCATTTGGCACAAAGTATAATTAATTACATTAATAGAACATATTTTGATTTATTTCTAATTTTTACATAATAAAACATGCTATGGAAGTCAGAGCAAGGTACAAAATAATATAATACAAAGGTTCACGTTAATAACCCTTGTTTCTAGGTGTCGCGTAACTTAGCTTTGCTCTTGCCTGCAGAGTTGCACTAGGATTTCTATTTTACTCTTTCTAGTTATGATAAATACTCATTATAAAAAAGTAAAAATTTAAAAGGCAATTCAAAATATAGGAAGGAGAAAATAAAAGTTATGAAAATCCCACCACCCAGAGGAAACTTATATTCACACATTGGGGAAAATCTCTCTATTCATGTATGTCAATGCTGATGTAGGCATGTATCTTATATACATACGGTAGCATTGGGGTTAAAATGTGGGCTTTGCAGGAGTACCTATTTCATAGGGCATTATAGGAAATAAATGAATTAACAAACAATAAATTGTGCCTGGAAAAGAGTAAATGCTCTAAAATATTTGCTATTAACAATATCTTACTCTGTGGCAGGCATTTGTTATAAGCGCATTGCATGTATTAACTAATCCTCACAATAATCCCATGAAATAGGAACTATTATCCCCATTTTTAAGGGTATGTATATTTACTTAATAGTATTTGCCAGTTTTCTTGAAAAAAATGATTGAAACAATTCACATTCCAGCTAGCCATTATGAGAATACACTTTATTTTATTTAAAATTTTTTTAGTTTTTATTATATTAGAATATTACAGGGGTACAAACACTTTAGTCACATAAATTGCCTTTGCACTACCAAAGTCCAAGCTACCAGTATGCCTAGCCCCCAGAGAGCATGCACCGCACCCATTAGGTGTGAATATACCCATTCCCTCCTTCCCCCGCCCACCTGCCCAATCCCTAATGAATGTTACTTTCATATGTGCACATAAGTGTTGATCAATTAGTACCAATTTAATGGTGAACATATGTGGTGTTTGTTTTTCCATTCTTGTGATACTTTACTTAGAAGAATGGGCTCCAGTTACATCCAGGTTAATACAAGAGGTATTAGTTCACCACTTTTTATGGCTGTGTAATACTCTATGGTATACATATACCACATTTTATTGATCCACTCCTACATTGATGGGCTTTTGAGATGTTTCCACATCTTTGTGATTGTGAATTGTGCTGCTATAAACATTTGAGTGCAAGTGTCTTTTTTATAAAATATCTCTTTTTACTTTGGGTGAATACCCAGTAGTGGGATTGCTGGATCAAATGGCAGTTCTACTTTTAGTTCTTTGAGGTATCTCCATACTACTTTCCATAGAGGTTATACTAATTTGCAGTCCCATCAATAGTGCATGAGTTGTTCCTATCTCTCCGCATCCACACCAGCATTTGTTGTTTTGGGATTTTTTGATAAAAGCAATTCTCACTGGAGTTAAGTGATATCTCATGTGGTTTTGATTTGCATTTCCCTGATGACTAGAGATGTTGATCATTTTTTTCTTATGTTTGTTTGCCATTAGTCTGTCTTCTTTTGAAAAGTTTCTGTTCATGTCCTTTGTCCACTTTTTAATGACAGAGTCAATGTAATTCCTATTAAAATACCAACATCATTTTTCACAGATATAGAAAAAATGCTTCTACACTTTGTATGGAACCAGAGAACACTCTGTATAGCCAAAGCAACTTTAAGCAAAAAGAACAAATGAGGAGGCATCAATTTACCAGACCTCAAGCTATACTACAAGGCTATTGCAGTACAAAACAACATGGTACTGGCACAAGAGCAAAAAGAAAGACCAATGGAACAGAACTGAGAGCCCAGACATAAAACCATCCTCAGTACAGCCATCTGATCTTTGTAAAAGCAGACAAAAACATACACTGGGGAAAAGAATCCCTATTCAATCAGTGGTCCTGGGAAAATTGGATAACCACATGTAGAAGATTGAAACAAGATCAGCACCTCTCACCTCTCACAAAAATTAACTCACAATGGATAATAGACTTAAACCTAAGGCATGAAACCATAAGAATTCTAGAAGAAAATATTGGAAAAACTCTTATAGACATTGACCAAGGAAAAGAATTTATGAAAAAGACCCCAAAAGCAATCACAGGAACAACAAAAATAAATAAGTGGGACCTGATTACATTAAAAAGCTTCTACACAGCAAAGGAAACTGTCATAAGAGCAAATAGACAACCTACAGAATGGGAGAAAATATTTGCATGCAATACATCTGATAAAGGCTGTTAATATAAAGAACTCTGGCAAATCTGCAAGAACAAATTAAACAACCCTATTATCCCCATTTTTAAAATGAGGAAATTTTAAAATATGTACTATACACTGTTATGACAGCATGAAGAGCTTAGCAGAACTGTTCTCAATGAAACTAGTGAAAATTATAACAACACAATCATTTGAAACTTTTGGAAATTTTCCTAACAGAATACAGCAAATGAATAAACATCTATCCAATAAAATCTATAAAATCCTGTAAGAAAAGCAAGAGTCAGTGGTATTTGAACCAAGACCACTCCCTCTCTCATCCTTCCCAGCTTTGTAACCAAAGACTCCACTCCAGTCTGGTGCAGCCAAGAGCTCAAGGCTTTCTTGCAGGGAGAAGCATGATGTCAGCATTTCTCCTCTTGCCCTCAGCTAGCTGTTGCCGAGGCTGTTTCTAGTTTATGTTGTTATGACATGGGTGCTTCCTTCTAATGCCTAGCTCCCTCTAGTGCAAGGGAGGCCTTACCTTGGGTGTAGTGTGACTGAGGATATTGGGACCCTATCATCCTTCCTCCATCCTTTCTCTGGTGCATGAGGTTCCATGATAGGAGAGGCAAGCTGAGAAGAAAGGGTACTGCCTTTCTCTACCTAGTACTCAACTTCTAAAGAGAAGGTATCAGAGAGAATTGTGCCATTGTCCCCATTTCTAGTTTCAGAACCCTGGGTCAGAGATCTTGCCTGGGAGAGAGGTGGGCCATACAAAGCTATTAACTTCTTCCCAAAGGAACTGGCCTCACTTACAACAACTGGAAAATTAAGTTAAGAAAATTCCATTTACACTAACATCATAAAGAATAGATAGGCTTAGAAATGCAAATCTTATACTCTTAAAATGGCAAAACAATGTTGAAAAATTAAAGAAGCTCTAAATAACTGGAAAAAAGGTCCCACAATTATAGATCAGAGCGCTTAATATTGCTACTGTTAAGATGGCACTATTCCCCAAATTAATCTACAGAGCCAATGTGATTCCTATGAGAATCTCACCTGATTTCTTTGTGAAAAGTTGACAAGCTGATTCTAAATTTCATATGGAATTGAAAGGACATGGAATAGCCAAAACAATGCTAAAAAAGAAAAACAAATTAGGAAGACTCACACTTCAATATTACAAAACTTACTACAAAGCAACAGGAATCAAGACAATGCCGTGGTACTGACACAAGAATAGACATATAGATCAATGGAATTAAATTAAGAGTCTATAAGTAAAACCATATGTCATTCATTAGTTGACAGTCTTTTGACAAGGGTTCCAACAACATTTGATGGGGAAAAAAAAAAGTTTTTTAAACAAATGGCGCTGGGAACAACTAGATAGGCACATGCCAAAGAATGAAGCTGGGTCCTTACTTTACACATCTACAAAACTTAACTCAAAATGCATTATAAACTTACATGTGACACCTATAACTATGAAACTCTTAGAAGAAAACCGGGATAAATCTTCATGGCCTCAGATTTGGCAAAAGATTCTTAGATATAATATGAACAACAAAGGAAAAATACAGATAGTTTGTACTTCATCAACATTTAAACTTTTGTGCTTCAAAAAACACTATCAAGAAAGTGAAAAGACAATGCACAGAATGGCAGAAAATATTTGCATATCATATATTTGATAGCAGACTTGTATCCAGAATGTATAAATGACTCTTATAACTCAATAATAAAAAGGCAAAAAAACAAATAAAAAATGAACAAAGTCTCTGAATAGACATTTCTTCAAGGAAGATACACAAATGATCAATAGGCATGTTAACAACATGTTAGTTTTTATCATCATTAGTCATCAGAGAAATGCAAATCAAAACCATGCTGAGAAATACCGCTTCATGACCACTAAAATGGCTAGAATCAAAAATTCAGATACTAACAAGTATTAGTCAGAACATAAAGAAATTGGAACCCTATATACTGCTGGTGGGAATGTAAAATGGTATAACTGTTTTGGAAAACAGCCTAAAAGTTTTTTGAATGATTAAACATAGAGTTATCATATGACTCAGTAATTGTACTCCTAGGTATATGCCCAAGAGAAATAAAAACATATGTCCACATGAAAAACTTGTACATGAATGTTTATAGCGGCCCCAAAATGGAAATAACCCAAATGTCTCTAACAGATGAATAAACAAAATGTGGTATAACCCTCTAATAGAATATCATTAAACCATAAAAAGGAACGAAGTACTGATACATGCTCCAACACAGATGAACCTTGAAGACATTATGCTAAGTGAAAGAAGTCAGTCACAAAAGACTACATATTATATGATTCCATTCATATGAAATGTCCAGAATGGGAAGATCTATCTAGACAAAAGGTAGGTTGGTGGTTGCTTGGGGTTGGGGCAAATGGGAAGATAGGAGGATGATATACAAAGGGTATGAGGTTTTTTCTGAGGGTGACAAACATGTTCTAAAATTGACTGTGATGATAGTTGTACATATCTGTGAATATACTAAAAGCGATTGAACTGTATATTTTAAATGGATGAACTGTATGGTGTGATGGTTGATTTTACATGTCAACTTGGCTAGGCCGTGGTACTCATGTATTTGATCAAAAATTATTTTAGATATGAAGGTATTTTTAGATGAAATTAACATTTAAATCAGTAGACTTTGAGTAAAGCAGATTAAGCTTTATGATGTAGGAGCGCTCATCCAAGGAGTTGAAGGCCTTAATAAGAAAAGATTGACCTCCCCAAGCAACAAGGAATTCTGCCAGCAGATTGCCTTTGTACTGTAACTGTAACTCTTCCCTGGATCTCCAGCCTGCCAGCCTTCCCTGAAAATTCTGGACTTTCCAAGCCCCCACAGTCACATGAGCCAATGCATTAAAATAAATCTCTCTCTCTCTTTCTCTTTCACTCTAAACATATGTGTGTATGTGTGTGTGTGTGTGTGTGTGTGTAAGTATGCACACATTCTGTTTGTTCACTTTCCCTGGAGAAGCCTAATGTACATGGTATGTGAATTATGTCTCAACATAGGTGTTTAAAAAGGGCAAAAACTCAGGCAAAGTGAACTTAATTAGCTTCCCAAGGTTTCAGAGCTGGAAGGGAAAGCTACTCTGTTTAGTACTGTGTAACAATTCTGTGCCCTTGTTAAAGTTGGGCCAGGTATGGAGTGGTGTTGAGAAGTTTGAGCTAAGTCTAGGATGGAGATGTTGTCAGTACAGAAATGGGGGCCTATTGAAGGAGGGATATTGAGTAGGAGGAACCAGCTCTGCTGAAGGGATGGTATTCATTATGTTTAGCAACTGGTATAACACAGACAGCAGCCTACCAGAATGGGTCCTGACCCCATCTAGCTGGAACCGGAATAGACATTCACACTAGCTTAATGTCATTCCTGTCCTCCAAAAGGGTTATTATCAGAGACATTCTCATTTGGATAAGTACACACTGTGTAGTGGCTTTCTTATTTACTATTTTCACTGAAAAATCACAGGGATGCCAAGACATAATAAAATAATTTCTGCAACTGACTACTAATATACACACATATCTTATTATAGTAAGAAAACGTTGCTCTAACAATAAGAAACATTTAGTTCTTTATATATGAACTATTTTGCAGATATTACAAATTTTATGTTTTTTGGAACCCAGTGAACAGAATGTAAGATTTTCATGTGTCATCAGATCAGAATGATAGAAGAATTCTCCAGTAATAAGAAATGACCTCAGGGTAATATTGAGATATTCTAGGCTTGTTGCTTATATAATAAATGGCCCTGATGCCTTTTGAGTTATTATGTCTGACTTGGAAAAAATAATTGTTCTATATCTTACGTCATTTTTGGACTGTTACACTTTCAGCAGTTACACTTTCTTATTTTTACTATGTCCTTCCACTGTTTGGCCCTGAGAGATTATGAGGGAGATTATGAATGTAACACATCATAATTTTGAAAAATGGGCCTCAACTGTAGCACCCAGTTTCTGTGTCATTTGTGCTGTCCACTCAGGTGCCTTTGCCTGCCTTTTCCAAAATTCCTCTTGCATTTTTTCATAGGCAGGACTTCCAAATGAAATAAACTTTTCTAGTAGTTATGCAGAATTGATCAGCTGATATTTTCGGGTAGCATTTCACAAGGTAGCAATCACTTTTTAGAAGCACTTCTGAATCAGTCTACTTTCACACATTCTGTGACTCTATTTTCAGCCAGTTACAAGTATTTAGTCTGTGGGAGATTGATTGACATTAGCCAAATCCTCAAATGATAGATTTAATTATTTCCTATATTTATGTAATAAATTTAATGGAATACTGCAATGCATAAGCAATATGGTAATCCTGGAGAATGCAATGATTATGATAAAAGAGTGCCCTTTTGAACCCAAAGAAAACAAAAGAAAAAGGCATTTATTTTTATATGTTACAGAATAAAACTCTACAGCAATCAGGATACTTATCCTTCTTTTCACAAGGTCAGGCTAGCTGGAAACCAAAAAAGTAATCAGAAAGTTTTCTGATGTTCACTGAATGAAGGAAAAATGACCTCTATAGTTTTCTGGGGGGCTTTTTATCTAGAATAAAACTTTTATTCTAGTTTTACTAGGATAAAAATCCTAGTATTGCTTCTTCTTGGAAACTATAAAACAATTAGAATGCCTACATTTTTACTTTTTATTCATTTACTTATTAATTCACTTAACAGAACATTTATTTATTTATGTGCAATTTGTGTAAAGCCCAAAGGTGCTGGAACAAGAGACAGGTAGAGCCTGAAATCCTCCTTGTGCTCTGCTCACCAAGCTGCTCTCTGGACAACTGCAATCTCTGAGTGGGGCAACTTTTTCTAATCCAGTGCCCAGATGGGATGCCTTTTTAAAAATCTGCCTACTTAGAGGTCTGTTCATACCATCTGCAGTCCTGTGGCTTGAGCTTAGACATAAATAAGAAATGGTCATATCCTTAAATAAGCTTGAAACATAGCAACACTTGGTATATTCTCTCTTTTCTTTATACAGTGTTAAATAAGCCCTGATACATCTGTCCTAATTCTGCTTCATTTTATCTAATACTCCTTATCGATTATCAAAAGTTTCAGTCATTCTGTGAGCATATAAATTTTAATATGTTGCAGATAGATGATAACTTACTTTATATGAGTTCTAGTCTACACAGATGTTTTAAGATTTACTGTCTTACTTCAGCCCTTTAGGAGATGTCCCTGCCAATGAGACATTTCTACATCATTTAATACTGTGGATCACTTCTTCAGAAGGCATAACTATACAGGGATGCCTACAGAATGCATTTCTCTAAAGCTGGACTTCAACTTCAGAGAGATGCATTTTCCTTGAATTTCGTATTTATCTGGGGCCTCCAGTTTTCTATACCTTGACAAGCCTTCCACCCCAAAATAACCCACCAGGGGAAAACTCTAGGTGTTTCTGCAACATCTGTGCTGAGTGACTGCCTGGCTGCCGTAACAGTTCCATTCATGGAAAATTTCACATTGAGAAGCAGATTGTTTCATCTTCCAAGTGTGACCTTAGGATCTTTCTTTAAAATGTGTCATTGTTTGTTTCCTTACTGTGCCTACCTATATTGGTCCCGGATGTATTTCGTGGGGTATGTGCATGGCAAAGCTAACCACGAATCAACCTGAAATGTCCTCTACTAACTGAAGAGTTGGAATATACCCTTGTAGCTATTCTTTTCTCCAAACTTCTCTTCTTTTAAAAAATATTAAAATTAATAGTTAATTATAAAAATATTGGCTTTGAAGAATATCTCATTAAATCTTATGAATTAAATATATGCATATTTCCTTAGCACTATGAATTTCAATCATTTGAATTGTTAGTAAAAGCAGTAAAAATCAATAAGTTCTCTAAGGTATTGAAATTATGACAGATTACATTATAAAATTAGTTATCTACATTAGCTCTACATACTTACACAAGTGTTTTGGTATTATTCATTTGTAAGTAAAGGAATAAAAATATAACACAAATTCTTGTATTCCATACCTCTGAAATATGAGGCTTAAATGGCCAGTTGATAGCAAAAGTATGTATATGCAACTCTTTTTCTTCTCTGTGATGTAACAATTAATGTACATCTCTTACACCAAAAGAAAAATTCTTTTTGCATTCTCTATTCTAAGAAACTTTCTAAATTTCCGTCACTGGGAAATTTTGGGTTTTTTTAATCTTTAAAACTCTACACATCTGTGCTTCTTGGCTTGTGACATTGCTGAGAAAATATGATCCAAATACTATATTGCACTTCAAAATAATTACATTAAAAGGAATGTTTGTGATTTGTATAATATCAAACTGCATGTCTTTGCTTTTGTTTATGTAACACTCACGTTTAACACCTTGTCAATAGTACTGTGACCTTATGTGAATAATCTGCTGGCATATGAGGTAAACATGCATTAAGTCATTTGACTTTATTATCAACATACCATGCTTGGATATTAATACAAGTAACACTAAATGGGATTTATACACATTCTTGTTCCATCTCAATTCCTCTGTAGCTTAGTAGAGCCTAGCAACACATCAGAGCTACTTAGGGAGAAAACCCCTCTACACATGGATCTATTGGAAAATTTTAAAAAGTACTTTAAGAGAAGATGGTAACAGTACTGTTTTACTTCTTGAAATATTTTTTTCATTACAAAGATTGATTATATGTTGTGAAAGCAAGGAGGCAATATATTTTGGTCTTAAATTCCAAAATACAATATGAATTCTATTTTTTAGTCATCTGGTGATTTGTTAAGATTGTTGTTAAATGACTATATGCACAAAAAGATGTTGCAAATAAATTTGACTATGCAGTCATACTCCCTAGTGGAAAGTTAGGAATTTTTTTTTACTAAAAACTTTGGCTCAACGTGTATAAATATTTGGAAATGTTCTTCTATCACACCTTTCAAGCCAAGATTGCAATCACCACCATATAAAAATAATTAATCACCAAAGCCTGTAAGGTTGCTAAAACCTTTTTGGATAGCCAAGAGGCCTTTCTCTGGAATATATTTCTTGTTTAAATTCCAAAAGTCCTAGTTCCCACTTAGCATGCTACTTTGAATATTGCAGACTTTAATAAGTTAGTTTTCTCACATTCTGTGGTCTGGTAGTAGGAGGAAATAAATTATGTCTTTGTCAGTGTCACCTTTGGTCACTCAAAGCCTGTTGGAGATTATCAGCTGGTATGTAATGTGATGTTTTAGGATCTAGTTCTGTTGTTGGAAGGAAGAATCAAATATTTCATGTTGGACAATGTGACATATTCTAGCAGATGCTTTTTCTTTCTGTGGATGCTTCTGATTTAATTAATGTATTAGGATATGCCTATATTTGCTGCGCTAATGGTCGGGATGTCAGATATTCTTTCTGAAGTTCGAAGATGAAAGCATGAAAGAATAGTTTTAATCTCTAGATTTGTTTACCAGTGGAGAATATGACAGGAAAATACATTCTGTCCATCATCTTCATATCCTATATATGCTTGGGAAATGGAATGAGAAAACATTTTCAGTTTTGCTGATACCCAAATTCTATTCTTAGACATTAACAAGCAAGATGTGAAATATAAAAGCCATGGCAGAACTGCTAACAAAAACAGGGTCAAAGTTCTTAATAGCAAATGAATGACTGCAACAAAGCTCCCTAATCAATGTTATTTCAACTACGGAAGCTTCCAGTGTACAGACAGCACCTTTTTGCAAGACCATCTGCAGCCCAGATGCTGGAGCATGTAACATCTCAAAGCACATTTGCCCGGGATTCTAACAAACTCTCTGATATATGTAAAGCATGAGTGCTGCTGTTCTATATCTCAACAAATGGAGATGAGGAGAGCACTTTTCACTGCAAAATAGAAAGTTTCCTCTGAGGAGAAGAAAGGATGGAGATAAGAATAGGTGCAAATAGATCAACCAATGCAAGGGATAGGAAAGTCATCAACAAACAGTTGCATACCCATCCCTGTCCAGTGTATAGCTATGACATAAAGAGGGGATGTGAACTTCATGTGTACAAGTAAACGTGGATTTAGTGTGTAGAATTAGGTCCCAGTTCTGCTTCTTACTCAACTCCACATAGTTTCGGTTTTCTCATTTCCATTTTTTAAAGCATAGAAATACATATTTTAAAATCCATATTTTAATATTTTTTTTTTGAGACAGGGTTTCACTCTGTTGCCTAGGCTATAGTGCAGTGGCCTCATCACAGCTCACGGCAGCTTCCAACTCCTGGCCTCAAGTGATCTTCCTGCCTCAGCCTCCTGAGTAGCTGGGACTACAAGCAAGCACCACCATGCCTGACTAATTTTGCTATTTTTTGTAGAGACGGGGTCTCACTCTTGCTTAGGCTGGTCTCGAACTCCTGACCTCGAGTGATCCTCCCACCTTGGCCTCCATAGTGCTAGGATTATAGGCATGAGCTACCATGCTCAGCCCATTCTAATATTTTTTAAAGCACATAAACAAGAAGTAAAAGTCCAGCAGCACCCCCCTACACACATATACGCACATACTTGACACATTTCCAAGAGGTAGCTACTGCTAAGATTGCGTATCCCCTTTAGTTTCTTCATATGTAAGTTGGAGATAAAAACAAGTATAGCATAGTGTTGATGAGAATAAAAGGAAATAAAATATGTAAAATGCCAAGAACATTGGGAAGTCTTGCCATTCTTTTTTCTCTCTACTTCTCCTTCTTGTAATTTTACTTAGGATGCTTATTCATATTCAGACCAATTTTTAAGTTCACAGGTATTGTATTACTCAGACTTTGCCCAAAACAACCCAGGACCTTAATGTCCTATAACTGCAAACATTTATTTATATCTCATAGGTTCAGGGGTTGATTTTTCACTCAGGGGTGTACAGATTGGCTAGGCCTGGCTGCTTCAGGCTCCAATTGGGTCAGGTCTCCTCTATACTCTGTTTATTGCTGGACTCAGGCTAAGTAGTGACATCTACGTGGGTGTTTTCCTCTCATGGAGGATGGCAAGGGAACAAAGAAGGCAAGTGAAAACACATCATCCCCAATTTTGAGAAAGATAAAGATACATACAGGAGTTTTTAAGTAAGTTTTGTTGTATACTGTAAGTGTGACTATTCCCTCTCTTCTATTCCACTGCCCAGGAAAATTTTAGGTACTGTATCTCACTTCTCTATATTGCCTTTTTGTCTCTTGATCTTCTTTAGGAGAGCAAACAGAAATGCTGAGACATATTCCAGGACTGATGTCAGTGGAGAATAGAAGCTGCTTGGGAGGACAAGTGCACACTGAGTTAAATATGGAAGAAGAGCAAGATGGTGTCAAAGATGGCAGTGAGGTTTCTAAAAGGGAAGGATCGCCACCGAGCAAGCTACAAGATAGAAGGGGAATGGGTGTTTGGGGAAAAGAGAGGGAACTAAGGCCAATGGTAGAGTTACAGTGGTCCTAAACAATGCTACAAATGAAGAGCGTGGAAGGAAACATGCTAATCAAAGCAGGAGGTAGTAGCTTGGATTGCTTAAACTTCCTTGGTTCCTTTTCTCTCCAACTTCAAAAAGAAAAACATAGAAAAGATGGGAGAACAGATGATATCACGTGCAGATTATCAAATGGAGAGGATTAGGTATTTTTAAAAACTTGTATTTAACTGTTGTTTCCCAATTCTAAGAACAGTATAATCTTTTATACTCTTTTACCCCCCACACACTGAGACCTAGGCCGGGGGAATGAACCTGGCCTCTTCTACTAGCTTCTGCTGCCTTATCACTTCCCAGCCACCACTATTTAAAAAGAAGTTTCTCAGTTATGTGACCGAGATAGTGTTTATGACATTTATTTTCAAAATTGTCAATAATAATAATAAAGACAGCTAAGCATCTCACTTAAAATATCTCTTCCTACCTGTTTGACCACTTCCTAATAGTCTGGAATAATCTGTTTCATCTTGGAATATTTTATGTAATCAGTAGTCTACAAATAATCTTTTTTAAAAATATACTTTGAATTACAATGTTTTAGTAAATTCCAGGTTTATGCTCATTCTCTGTCTACATATCAATGTCTATATACACACACACATAGATGTATACCCACATGTGGCCTGTCCTTACAGCTTCAATTTCAATTAATAAAAGGTAATGGTAAATTATAGATGGGATATTAGATACCGAATTTCCTTCCAGAGTAATATTAGTTATATTTAAAAGAATGCAACTCATTCTTGTCATTATAATTGGGTTTATTCTAACTCAATTGTCAATCCTCCGGTGTCTGTGAAGTCCTTCTTATTTAAGATATTTCTTCTAGCATTGTAGTTACTAGAGCTTTCTTTAATTCTCTCCTCTGTATTTTGTCATCTCAGTTTCTCACATTTAATTGGGTAATATTAATAATTTTAGTCCAGGTAATCTTTAAACAAGACTGCCCTCTGGAAATGTAAAACCATCATTTGAGGTTTTTTAAATTTTTTTTATATACATACATGGATATGACCATGTTGTTCATAAAACTGGCCCCAAAGACACTTTTCTGGTTTAGAAATCTCTTTAGGAGAATTTTCAAGTACATAGACTATAGTGTCAGGAAAGCCAAATGGCCCTTTCTAGGAAAGGAAAACTTTTAAGTCTTATTCATTCTACCCATTTTATTTTCGCTTAAAACAACTTTGGTTGCCAGCCCTGTTGAAAGACAAATTTAAGATTCAGCATTATAAGAGAACACCTTCCAAACGACTTATATCGCACTCTACTTCTCTAGATGAAAGGAATATCAGAGGAGAAATATTTCTCTGGTTTAGTAATTTCAAACCTTATTTTGCATTTTTACTTATAGAGAACACCTTTAAAGCAGACCTTTACTGGATTTGCATCTAGAAGCACTCACTAGATGTAGTTTCTCACTGAGTTAAAAGTTACTTTTAGGATTAATTTAGTATGTTTTGTAATCAATCAAGCAACTTTAGGAATCAGCTACTGTCGTACTGAGTATTCATAAATTATTCAGAGATGGTGTCTATTACTTTCAACAATAGAAGGGGAAAAATAACTCATTATTTCATCTTCAAATTAGATAAACTGTTAGGCCAAAAGTCCAAGTACAGTGGGCCTGTTGAGAATGACTGATGAAAACAAGGAAAATCATTAATCATTTTGGTCAGAAAAGAACAGCATAATTTCAGGAAAAAGCATTAGTTATTTCTTCCCACTGTCATTAATCAAAAACAGTAAGTTTTCTGTAGCTTATTTACTATTATGTATATTCAGAAATATTCTCAATAAAAATATCCAATATTAGAAAATATTCCAGGTTTTTAGAGATGATGAAACATCAGAAATAATATACAATGCTTGTATTTCTATAATCCTTTATAAATTTTAGAAGACTTCACATGTATTATCTAACTTAATCTTTGGAATGATCTATTTCAGGTAAAATTATTATTAACCTCTGCTCAGAAAGTTATGGGACTTTCTGAGTCCATAAGTTTTGCAGATAATAAGTGGCAGAACTTATTTGATTCTAGGGCTTCAGTTTTGAAACATTATGCTAGTTCTATTTAGCTCACTGCTTCCCTTATTTTCTGAACACATTTTTTCGTTAACCACAAATACCTTAAAAAGAAAGCCACAAGGACATAATAATTTGTACTTGATACTTAGTTTTTTGTATACTTCTTGCTCAGCAGTGTACAGGTGGCACATCATTAATTCCATTTTTCTGTAATATTTTTTAAGATCATCAACTTTATTTTATTTGTATCTAATTACCTAACTATAGTTCAAGCTATTAGCAGGATAATTAAATATAATAATATGTCATCCATTGATTCATTTAACACACATGTATTTCTCACGATCTGTACGGTAATTCTTGTATTAAATGCTGGGGTTATAAAGTCCATTAAGACATAGTCCCTGCTCTTAAGGACCTTCTAGACTTCTGGGAGGAAGGCAAGTAAATCAAAGATTACCGTAGTCAAATTAGTGCTCTTGGAGACATTCACTGTGTCATTAATTCATCGAAAAGAAGCCATACATTGTACTAGAACTGAGATACAGTCATTGGGAAGGTGAAGGTCAAGGTAAAGTTTTTAAGATTTAACAATAAAAGGGAAGATGGAGGCAGAGTGGTTAGAAAGGAGGCCTGAAACAGGATGACCCATGCCAGGACACACAGGCTCACTGAATCATGCGATACGAGGCTGGATGGGGCTTTTCCTGGGCCCCGGAATCAGCCAATAGGGCCTATGGGGACAGTGAAGTGTTGAGTTAAAAAGAATAAAAACAGAGAGGTGAGAGAGGAGAAGGTGGAAGAGTAGCATTCATATGGACAGATTTTCCTTCCTTTCTTCTGCATAGAAGGAAGACAGGATAGTCCCCATCCTCTAGTAGAAGTAAAGTCCATTGAAAAGGGGCTCCAAGAGGATCATTTGTAGAGATCAGGGCTGCCCGACAAGAAAGAGAAACTGGAATCTCATCACCTGCTTGGACATGTGTGCAGGTTGTAGACTGGTTGATTTTCCAACCTGTGCCTCTTTGAACACAAGAATAAGAGAGCTGGAAAAAGATGCCAGGGCATGGGGGAAGGGAGGTGGTCAGCGTGGAAAAGGCTCTGAGCCAAACATTTGGCATGATAAGAATGTGGGAGCTGTTTGTGAACAAATTAGAGCTGTGGAAGATAGCTTGAGCCATCTGCCCAATGCCACACCAACAGGACACAAGGATGGGTGAGGGGACCCAGGCAGCAAGAGTCTCATGGTGGAAGAGGCCCAGATGGAGCTGGCTATCTCACATCTGGACACTGTCAAGTTTAAGGGCCCCCAAGAGAGCCTGCTGAAGGGCTTAAGCATTGGGATTTCAACAGCAGAGAGGCCCTAATGGCCCGTCACTGTTAGCCAGGGAAGCAGCAACCACCAACAGTGAACTATGAAAGTCTCGCTCCTACCTACCACAGTATACTGGGAAAGGAGCTAGTTCCAGGAAACAGGAGGGAAAGGAAGTGTCCTACAGGCAGACAAATCATTCCCACTTTCCACTCAAAGATGACAGAGAGAGAAGAGAAGTAAAGTCATGACTCACCATCCCCAAACCACAAAACCAATAATCCTTAGGGGAGGAAAGTAAAAGAGATTTAAAATGCATTAACTCTGAATTCTAAAATAGAGATACTCTAAATTATCAAAAATATTAAAGAAGTAAGTAAATTTGTAGTTTCTAATGGGATCTACTCTTCAGTGGGTTAGGAAGTTTGATATACTGTGGTTAATAAGAGTGACAATCCCATTAAAAAGTAGGCAAACGGCATGAACAGAAACTTATCGAAAGAAGACAGACTAATGGCCAAAAAACATATGAAAAAATGCTCAACATTTCTAATCATCAGGGAAATGAAAATCAAAACCACAATGAGATATCACTTAACTCCAGCGAAAATGGTTTTTATCAAAAAGTACCAAAACAACAACTGTTGATGTGGACGTAGAGAGGTAGGAACACTCATACACTGCTGGTGGGACTGCAAACTAGTACAGCCTTTATGGAAAGTAGTATGGAGATACCTCAAAGAACTAAAAGTAGAACTACCATTTGATCCAGCAATCCCATTATTGGGTATTTACCCAAAGGAAAAAAAGACATTTTATAAAAAATACACTTGCACTCAAATGTTTATAGCAGCACAATTCACAATCACAAAGATGTGGAAACAACCCAAAAGCCCATCAATGTATGAGTGGGATAAAATGTGGGATATGTATACCATGGAGTACTACTCAGCCATAAAAAAAATACCTCTTGTATTAACCTGGATGAAACGGGAGACCATTCTTCTAAGTGAAGTATCACATGAATGGAAAAACAAACACCACGTGTACTCACCACTGTATTGGAACTAATTGATCAACACTTGTGTGCACATATGGAAATAACATTCATTGGAAATCTAGCAGGTGGGAGAGGGGAAGAGGGGATGGGTAGACTCACACCTACTGGTACAATGCACACTATCTGGGTGATGGACACACTTATAACTTTGACTCAAACGGTACAAAAGCAATTTATGTAACCAAAACATTTGTACTCTTATAATATTCTGAAATACAAATATATACATACATATATATATATATATATACATATATAAAACTGTGATTAGAGAAAGCAAAAACTGGCCCCTAGACTGTCCCCACTAAACACTGAATAATTAAATGATTGCAAATAGACTTATGGAGACTAGCAGGAAATAAGCCTAAAGAGGGGCAGGAGTCAGGACAGCAAAGGCTGTAATGTGCTAAGCTAGGAGTTAGAACTTTGTTTGGACTGAGAGCTCTGGGAGCCACTGAAAAATTCTAGGCAGGAGAGTCATAGGATCAGAGTGTAGAAGGTACCCTTTGGCAACAGAGTACAGACTGTTTTGTCTTTACTCATCGAGTTTAGGTAGGCTTAAAAAACAATAAATAAAACACTGTTTTGTTAGCATTTGCTTGATAACAATGTCAATAAATTATAATAATTTTTCTCTCAATGTAAAAAAAAAAATCACCACAAATCTAATGATAAAACAGTCTCCTGATGTCTTCAGTGTTAACGTCAGTAAAATGTGCTGTGTTTTTCAGCAGCTCTAATATGTTGTGCTAACTGCCTTAACTTTTATGCCTATGGAAGACTGAAGCTGGAGAAGATGTAACTTCAAAGAGTGGGGACTACAGCTCATTGTTAGATAATATTCTTATAATTATCATGCAACCAAAGCTCAAAAAAACACTTGTGTGTTCAGTAACAAATATATTTGTTCAAAGGATATCTTTTTAGCATCATTGCTTTAAAACTCTTTAGAATGCGAGAGTTAATCTTTCTAAATTCCATCTTTTACCCCCACCACTGACCTGAAAGTATTCAGTAGTAGGAAGAAAATTCCCCAATGCTGTTTCTAAAAATTCATATAACAGTATGGTCATAGTTAAAAATGCCTAGTAGAAAAACGTTTCTACTTAATGTTGCTGAACATGGACATTTTTACCACATTAGCTCGTCACTTGAAGCTAAAAACTGAACCTGGTTCCAATTTTTTTGGTTTTTTTTTTTTTTTTTTTTTTTTTTTTTTGCTTTAGGGAAAGTAGAATATGTTGGTGAAAATCTGACTGGAGAAAAATGGGAGGAGATTTGTAACCCTCCATATTAAGGGAAACATATAAGTGAGTCTTCTATATGCAACATGTGTTGCTGAAAGTGCCTTAAGTTAGGAAACAGGAGAGGAAAACTCTCCTGTTAGCCAATAACTGACTGTTTTATTTAAACTCCTTTGTCTTTATGTGGGGAGCCAACTAGAAGGTGAGACACGCTTGTCTTCTCATCTAACTCTAGATGATTATACCATTTATTTAGTATTTCATTGCAGTTTAGCAGACAAAAAAAATCTCCAAATGAATAAACAAAATTTAATCAGATGAATCATGTGTTTTAGTTAGGGAGCATGATAAATAAATGAAAGAATTTCTTTGCTTTTTTTTTCTTTTTTTTTAAATTTATTTTTAACAGCTTTATTGAAATTTTACATATAAAGTTGACCCATATCAAGTGTACAGTTCAGCGATTTAATTTATCAAGCGGTGGAACTATCACCATAAACCAATTTTAGAACATTTTTATCTCCCAAAAAGATCTCTGCCCCTACTGCTGCCTTGGGCAACATTAATCTTTTTGTCTCTCTCTATAAATTTGCCTTTTCTAGATATTTCCTATAAATGGACTCATACAATATATGATCTCTTTTCACTTAGCATGTTTTTAAGGATCATCCATGTCATAGCATATCTTAACAGTTTGTTTCTTTTTATTGCAGAGTAGTCTTCCATTGTTTGGATATTCTACATTTAATTTAATTTATTTATTTTTGTTTTGTCTTTTTTTAATAAAAACAAGTTAAAATATAGTAGAAAGAGCAAAAGAAAATAATTAGGGATTGCAAATTAAAACATTGCTTAAAAATATTTAAAAAACTAAAATGTCTAAAGCCTTATAACTCAAAATGTGGTCTGCAAACCACCAGCATCATTGTAATCATCTGCAAGCTTATTAAGAGTTTATTAGAAATGTAGAATCTTGGGCCCCAACAGGACCTACTGAATCAGAATCTACATTTTAACAAGATCCTTAGGCAATTTTTATGCCCATTGAATTATGAGAAGTTACAGAAAGGCCTGTGGAATATTTTAGATAACTCATAGGAAATGGTTTCGAACACCTAACTTAGGCAATGAATATAGCCAAAGTCCACTTTCAAAAAAGGAGCAGTTCTCCTTATTGTTTTCTTTTTTCAAATAACTACAAGTGTAAGTTTGCTTGTTTGCATATATTTCTTTCTCAAATTTTCAACATATTAATATATTTCATGGGAACTAATTTTATTTTTTCAAAAGTGATCTAGTCAGCTGATTTTAGGAAAAAAGATTCTAGAAATAAACACCATGGTTTAGAAAGCACCCTCATAAATTGAAAAAATTTCTACTCTCCTTGCTGAGACCTTTCCCTGGCATGCTCTAATGAAACTGTACGTTTCTCCTCCAACTTACAACAAAACCCAGTTCGCATCCCACCATTCACTGGCTTTTGCTACTTTTTTTTACCCTCTCTCTCTTTTAAAATTCACAGCACCTCCTCTTCAGGAACTGCTCCAGGAGTAGGAAAGCCTGTGAGAAGGGGATGGCCAATCTGCACCCTGTGATTTAGTAGACTTGAAAAAAAAAACAGGAAGAAGAGTCACAGAGGACGAATGTAGTAATTGGGATGAAGAAAGAAGGATGGAACAAGGCCAGGGGACAGCAGAGACAGAGTGTCAAGGAAGGCATTTTGTGAGCAAACTCATATGCATAAAATTTCTTAAAATTAAAGCTTTCCCTTTGTTTTTCTACTACTATGTCATCTTACAAGACATACTAAAGAATGCTTATTCTGGGATAGTATCTTTGGGTTATAAATGCAAGAAATCAAGATTATACAATAGTTTTTGTTTATTAAAAATGTATAGTGACTTTCAGCTTTTAAAATGACAAATACTATTGTTTATTCGTTCAAACATACATTCATTTCTTCAAGAAATATTTACTGAATAAAGTATGTTCCAGGAACCATTCTAGATGATCGGAGTACATCAGTGAACTAAGTAGACAAGTACCTCGCTCTCCAGGAGCTGTGCTCTAACAGGGGGTGAGGGGGGAGGGAGAAGAGAGACAAAAATTGGCTATAAACAAACAAATAAATAAATGTTAGAAGATTCCATTGTAAAGTGACAATTCACTTACATTCTACATCATATGCTTTGAGAATAAGTATTTCCAGCAGTGAAGGGAACAGAGTGTACGGTAATATACAAGAAGAAACTAAGAGTTCCTCTTAAAGTCCTTAGCGATCAAGGGAAGGAGATACAACAGGGACATAGGTAAATATTATAAAAGGCAGATTATTCCAAGTAGGAAAAAAGCATTATAAAGAGTTTCAGGGGACTCAGGGGAAGAATTTTTCTTTTTATTTTAATAAATGAGATGACAAGAAATGAGGAAATGGAATATTCCATCAGAGAAAGGAAGTGCTAATTTTAAAGCGCTTAAATAATAGATGTGACAAGTTGTGCTTAAAGAAAATATTTCAACTGCGTAATAAAAATACATTTCCCAAGTTGAAAAATATATTTTAAAAATCTGGCTGATTTCAAACTTCAAAGAATGAAAGCTCTGAGCTTCGACTAATCCAAAAGGAATATTTATATAAGGTTTTATAAACGGCCAGTATTCTTGTTTTGAGACTATTTCCTTTCTGTTATGCACCTCTATTTTCACTATTGGGATCACTCAGCAATTGTGTTTTTGTGAAGTATGAATTAAAACCCAAATTTAATTTTCTTAGTCTGAATAGAAGTTGTTTCCCTTGTTAGTGAAATCACTTTTGAAATATAGGGCAATATTAAAGGTGGAGATGGCATTCAAACTGCCAATCAAATAGTAAAACAAGGTTTAAAAAGGATAAATCATCAGTAAAACACCCGGCAACAAAGGCCTCCATTGTTAGGTTGATGTTTTCTTAAGGGGTTTAAGAAAAGATGAATTCACTCTTATTCTCTAATGAAATGGGCTTTACCTGATTCTTTTTTTTTTTTTTAAAGCAACAGAGGGACAAACAAGGAAAGTCAGTGTAGTGACCATGGAAAAAAACCAAAGGTGCACAGGAAGAGTACAGACTCTTTGAATTCCAGGGGCAATGGATGAGGCAATAAATATTAGACCAATACAAAAATAGTATTGAGTATTAACAGTTACCTTTTGTATTATGTCTCACAATTTACAAATGTTTTCCACATACCATAAGTTATTTAACTCGAAACAACTCCTTACTTTCCTTAATCATTAATTATCCATTAGTCACTGTTATTCATGAAGTAGACTCAATTACATCCTACCGTTGCCTGTGGCTAAGCCTCGAACTATGGTTGCTTTGAGTTCTTTCTTAAGATGGAAGTGTGGAAAGAAACCTCCAACATGCCTCATCCATAAAATCTGATAACGTGCAATGATATGGCTGATTAGTGAAACAAATTGATGTACAAAAATTCTTTCAATTGCAGAAAACCTAGCCCAAATGGACTTCAACCAACATGCCTCCAAAAATATAGAGGCAAAGCTTGATTCAGGGCTTATGAAATATCACTAAGATCCATCCATAGGCTGTATGGATTTTGAATTTTTCAGGCTGTAGTGGGAATATCCCAGAAACTTCAGGCTCACATAGTGGCAATACCTAGTCCATCAGAACATAGTTTGCTTTCTGGTTGATTTTAAACAAAAGTCCGGAATTGACTAGTTGTCTGGTTCCTCTGCCTTGGGTTACTGTTCCTTCTAGAAACAACCACTGCAGCCAGGGGTAAAGGAAAAATGCCCTAATTGTCTAGGCTACACCTAGTTCAAATGCTCCACCCTTTCTTTGAGCTAAAAGAGAAGATATAAAATCAATGTTTTCTTGATACAAAAATGGCGATAACTGGCAAAATTAACAAATATCTATAATGCTTTATATCTAACAAGAAAAATGCTTCAAATAAAAGTGTTTCACATTTTGCTACATTGTCCTCTCCACTACTCGTCTATTCTTCCTCTAATCCATTTCATCTACTGATCCCAGACTAATTGTCCTAGCAAACAGTCTTGCTATGTCACATCTTTGTCCAGAAACCTTAAATGCTCCCTATGATTTATGGAACAGATGTCAGACTCCTTAGCCTGACATTTAAGGTCTTTTGCAACCTGGTCATGTACAACTTACCTGACATTCTTATCTCTAGCCTTTGTTTGTGCTGCATTCTTTACAAAATGTGTTTTCTTCACATTTCTGCTTGTCTACATTGTACTGATAGTTTAATAATTGAAGGAAATGCCATGTTTTCTATGAATCTGAAAGTAATTTGTCTTTTCAGCTCCCAGAATCCTAAACCTCTCCCACAGTACACATTACTTTCTATACGAATCTGCTATTTGTGGACCTGCCTACCAAAGTCCGTATTCCTCACTACAGGTGGGGTGTAGGTCTTAAACATCTTTGCTACTTTTGAATAAACAAAGTAACTTATACTCAATAATATGTGTTTTTAATTAAACAAATAAATATAAAATACTCATGAAAAACAATTCATCCTAGGTCTTCTCCATGTAGGCAGGAAAAAAATTTTTTTTTTTACATTGGAAACAAAATGTTGGCAAATCAATCATTCATTTGCTCGGTCAGCCTTTCATTTATTTGACCTTTGTTAACTGCAAACCACGTGCTGGGTACTGTGCAAAGTGATGGAGACGTGAAATCCCCAATGACTTGGTTCCCGTTCTCAAAGAACTCATAGTTTAGGTGGAAAACAACTGAAGTAATTACAATGCAATGGAACAAGATGATGTGCATACACAGAGGAGGAAAAGATGAATTAGTCAGAATTTCTTTAAAATTTTTGCAGAAAAAGAAAAATTTTTTAAGTGGAAAGAAAAGGACAGAAAAATAGCAGGTATAAAATCAAAGAAACAAGTTGTTTTGGGGAATTGTGAGAGTTCAATATAGTCCGTGTAGAGTGTATTTTGGTGTATAGAGGAAGATGAGTTTGGAAAGATTTATCAAAGCCTGCTTGGAAAGGCTTTATATTGCATTAAAAGGAATTTACATTTCTTCATGTAGATAATTGGGCATTAGTCAAAATTTTGAAGCTAGGAATTGATACCAGCTTGATATACCTTGTAAGGTAATATAGAGAATGGCCTGGGAATAGGAAAGAGAGAACAGAAGATGGTTTGAAAGTGAGTATAATTTTGAAGATTCTATCCTGGAAAATAAGATACATTTTAACGTCATTAATTGAGTCAGGGAGTATAAAAATATAACAGATTATGGGGACATGGAAAATGTGATCACATTGAATTTGAGATTCATGAAACTTTTATGTGGAGGTATCAAATAGGTGAGATAAGTGACTAGAAATAATGACTTCCTTATCTAATCCTCTATAGGAATAATAAAAATGAAAAAGTTTTAAAAGTAAAACAAAAAGTACATAGTTTTATATACAATGCAAATTATTAATGTACAACAAAAATTATTTTTGTACATTGTCAAGGTAGTTAAAAACATAATTTGCCATTTGGCTTATTTGTCTTATGTTTCACAAGTTGGAAAGGAGAGCAAGAAACTGACAAGTAAATTGATAACTTTTAACATAAGGTTGATCCAAGTTGTTGGGGGTGGTGACTCCAAGTTCCTGGACTGGATAGACTCTCACCCGGTTAGGAAAGCCCAGAGGACTGATATTTCGCAAAACATTTTCCATTTTTTTCTGTTGGGACTTTATCATGTTTTTCTTCACCTTTACTCTTTGGAATTTCATCCCAAGTGCTGTCACTTTCTGTGTACCACAAAAACTTAGTAGTTTGGTTGTTTGAAAGGGTTACATTAATGTTAAGATATTTTCAGTTATTTTTCCAGAAGCCATCAAAACCACAAAAAAAGAGAAACTGAAAGTTAAGAATTCTTTTGGTTTCTCTGAAGGAATCATGTTAATCTTGTATATTATATGGTAAGAAAGTTTTATACGCAGGTTAAATATTTGGTCACTTACAAACTTAAAATGGTGATCTCTCATTTCATTGCTTACACACACTCGGAAAAATAATCTTCTATATCAAAATACACTCTTGAATAGCTAAGCCCTTGGAAAACATTGAAAAATGGTCTCTCAACTGTTCTATACTTCACTGAGGAAATTGTGTTACCAGTGAAAGCTGAAGTCTAATGTAAATGTTACTGGGCTTGCCAAGTTAATTAACTTCAACCAGAAATATTCCTAAGACAAAATCACACTCCACAGGACACCATACTCAACTATAACATTTGATTAAATATGATACAAAGTTAAGAGAATAAAAAGACAAGCCACAGACTGGGAAAAAATATTTGTGAAACACGTAACTGATAAAGGACTTGTATTCATATATACAAAGAACCCTTAAAAGTCGACAATAAGAAAATAAACAGCTCAATTAAAAAGTGAACAATTGACTTCAGCATTATACAATTCATTCATGTAAAAAAGAAACACTTGTACCCCCTACATCTATTGAAATAAAAAATAAAATAAATATTATCTGGAAAAAAAGTAGGCAAAAGATCTGAACAGCAACCTCACCAAAGAAGATATACAATAGCAAATAATTGTATGAAAAGGTGCTCAATATCATATGTCATTAAGGAATTACAAATTAAAACAATGAAACACTACTACACATGTATTAGAATGGCTAAAATCCATGACACTGACAGTACTAAATGCTAGTGAAGATGTGGAACAACAGGAACTCTCATTCATTGTTGGTGAAAATGCAAAATGGTACAGACACTTTGGAAGATGCGTTGGCAGTTTCTTATAAAGCTAAACATTGTCCTACCATAGGATTCAGCAATCATACTCTTAGGTCTTTACCCAAATGAGTTGAAAACTTACATCCAAAAAAATCCCTACACACAGATATTTATAACAGTTTCATTCATTATTGCCCGAAGTTGGAAGCAATCAAGATGCCTTTCAATGTGTGAATGCATAAATTGTGGTACTCCCATACATCGAAGATTATTCAGTGATAAAAAGAAATGAGCTATAAAGTCACACAAAGACATGGAGTAAACTCAAATTCACATTTCTAAGAGAAATAAGTCTGTCTGAAAAGGCTACATACTGTATAATTCCGACTATATGACTGCGATGGCTTAAATGTGCCCCCCAAGGTTTAAATGTTGGAAACTTAATCCCCATCATATCAGTGTTGAGAGGTGGGACCTTTAAGAGGTGATGAATGCCAGTATTGAGGGAGTGGGTTAGTTATCTCGGGACTTGGCTCCTGATAAAAGGATGGGTTCATCCCCCGTTTTCTCTGTCTTGAGTGTTTGCTTGCCTTTTCCCTTTCTGCCCTAGGGATGACGCAACAAGAAGGCCCTCACCAGATGGCCGAGCAGATGCTGGCACCATTCCTTTGGGCTTCTCAGCCTCCAAAATTGTGAGCCAAATAAATCTCTTTGATTTATAAATTACCTAGCCTGTGGCATTCTGTTATAGCAGTAGAAAACAGAGTAAGACAATGACATTTTGGAAAAGACAAGACTATGCGGATAGTAAAAAGATCTGGGGTTAGGGAAAAGGGAGTGATGAAGAGATGGAGTGCAGGGGAGTTTGGGGGGCAGGGAAATTATTGTGTATGATGCTGTAATGGTGTATCCATGACACCTATGCGTTGGCAAAACCCATAGAACTACACAACACAAAGAGTGAACCCCAAGGTAAGCTACGGACTTTAATTGGTATCAATATTAATTCATCAATTGTAATAAATGTACCACACCAATATAAGATGTTAATAATACATGAAAATAAAAGTGGGGAGGGGGAAATATTTAGGAACCTCTGTACTTTCTGTTAAATTTTTCTGTAAACCTAAAACTGACTTAAGAAATAAAGTCGATTAATTTAAAGATAATGACACAAGTAACTGCATTCTTTGTGCTCTAAGAAATATAAATAAAAATAGTATGGTAACGTGGGGGAATTCCATAAGGATTTCAGTTAGAAGTATTTATGAAGACTTCACAGAGGTCATGAGATTTAAGATATGTGTTGAAGTGTGAGCTAAATTTAATGTCAACAATTAAAACAAACCAGAAATATTTTATCAGGTAACGTTTCATAAACACTACTCTGTGCAGAATGACAATCATTTAGACTGGGTTGTGTTGTGCTACACTGAGAGACATAGATGGCATAGCAGAAAATGACAATGTTTGTGTTAAGTATTATTTTTCTTATATATAATTTATTCCAACGTAATTATATTTTTTCTTACTTGGCATTGGGCTGTACAAACACCACTGTGTTTTGGGAGATGTAGTAGTCATGAGGGTTGTGGTAGCCAGCCACCATGCTGACTTCAATGATCCCCTCCTCACAACATTTATTAGCAAGCTGCAAAAAGCAGAGACAAAGTAGAATCAAAACTAAAAGCATCAAAGACACAGGCAGAATGAATATCATAAGAAGTATAGCGTGTCATCAATAGAATAGGCAGAAGTGAGGGAAAATTTAAGATTGTTCAGGATGAAACTTAAGTCACCTTAATACATGGGTCCTTATGTCCCTGTTATACCTTTGGAATAGCCTAAGGGCCAGAACACTGACAGATACAGTCTTCCCTGAGTGTCCTGCTGACCTCCCTGGAAAAGCCTTTCATTATCTTGTCTTCTTTGTCACTATGGCATATTTTAGCTTGAATGGTTTTCTTCCTTTCACCTGACCATCTGCTTGGTATATTATTCTGCTCCAGCAATGCCCTGTCTCCTCCTTTATGTTTATTCAAGTCTCAATCATTTTTTACGACCTAACTGAAGTCATACTTCTGTTAAGCCTTCAACCAATAACTTCTTAGAACTCTTACTGCAAACTATATACATGATAAACTAAAATCCAAAATACACTGTGTTGGCAAGGCTGTAGAGAAAGAGCAGCTCTCATGAATTTTTGGTGAGAGGATAAATTTGTATAACCCCTGTGAAGCCTATTTGGCAGCATTTATCAAAAATAAAATGTGTATACTCTTTGGCACCATAATTCTACTCCCAGGATTTTATCCCAGTTATATACTACCAAACATGTGAAATTACATGGGTATACAATGTTAGTCAGCATGGCATTAAAAGAAAGAAAACCTTCTAAATTTCCATTAATAGGTTAAAGAAATTATGGTATATCCATACAATGGCATACTTTGCAATTGCTAAAAAATGAAAAAGAATAAGAAAGTACTTTATGAATAGATTAATATGGATTAATATGGAAAGAATGTTAAGGTGCAAAAGACCACATAATATAAGCTACAAGACTGAGATAAAAAATTCATTCCAGGTATGTTTTTAAATTTGTGTGTTATTTGGACTATGAATATGCCATCAATTCAAAATCATATGTCTGTGTATGTGTATGTTTGAATGGATTATCTCAGATTCGGTGTTAAAGTAATCAACTATTATACTCATTCCATTAATACAGCACAATATTTAGTTGGTGATGTCTAACAAAGGGGTAGATTTTCCTCTCCCATGTTCAGTAAATCTCCTATGTTCTCAAGTCACATCTCTCCTTGTACCTCATACCCTGACCCATCTCCTTTCTTTGTTTCTTTCCTCCAGACAGCCACATCTTCCCATAACATACACCAAAATGTTTAGCCTGATTCATTTTCTAAAATTTCTGACGTTGGTTTCTGATTATATTAAAATCTTGATCAAAGTAAAATGTAGAACTATCTATATTAAAACATTGTTATGTTATCTAGGATTCTGAATGACTAACCACAATCGTGTTTATTTACTTTAAAGAAAGTGCACAAGTGGTTTAGATCAAACAACTGATTTTTAACCTTCCCCCTATTGGGAAGGCTTCTGCTTCTCTCAAGGACTGTATTTTGACACATTAACTAGCTGAGTGTCACTTTTAGGATTCTATCAGTTCATCTATTAAAGCCAACTATTGTTCAAATCCCCCCAGCACGCTCACACAACAGCATTCTGTGACATTGGACCACCACTTCAGGTCTTTGTTCAAATGACAACATCTCAGGATGCTACCCCATCATCCCATTTAAAACTGACACTTTTTTCACTCCCCAATTCAAGGAGTGAATCCAATCCTCCTTTTCTGTTATATAGGGGGGTGTGTGTTCATTCTTGTGTATTACATTTTAAAAATTTGATTTTGAATAAAAATATGTTTATGTAAAGATAGATATAAACACATTTATTAAATACAAGTTCTATAAGGGCAAGATTTTTTTTTTTATTTTTTTGTCCATGGATTTATCTCCAGTATCTACAATAGTATGTGGTACGTGAGGCACTCGGTGAATATTTGTTGAAAAAAAGAATGTAATTTTTTAGGAAACCCAAGAAGCCTTAGCACTTCAAATTGTATACTCCATTGCATTATATATTCATGTATAATTAAAAGATTAAACTAAAATTTGTAGCATGGAAAGTTTGAATTTTATCATTCCTTTGGCAATTATCCTCTTTTTACTGGAAATGTTAATGAGAAAGTCAGTTCCCAAATTGGACCAGCCTGGAAAAAGTACAAGAAAAGAGAGGCCTTGGGAGGAAAAACAAGGCTGAGGATCAAAAATAAAGGAAATATAAACGAACATATGTAACAGAGGAGTATTACCACTGTGCAGAAAGCACTTTGGTTATAATTTCACTTTCTAAGTGTCCTCATCTAGACAAAGTGTACTTGATATGTATACGCTAACTTCATATGCTATAAGTTTAGGTACACTATAACTCATTTTCAGTTTTAGCTAGAGATATTTAAGAATGGGAAATTCTCAGCATGTTTGAAGACAACATTGAAGGGTACCCTCCCTCGGAATCTTGAATCATTCATTTGATTAAGAGAGTTTAAAACATTTCTGTTCTGCTTTGTAACTAAAGTTAACAAAAGCTAGATTTCCTCGTGAGGATTTGCCAAATTACCTCTGGCCAGATGGCTTCTATATCTTGAATTTCCTTCCTAGGCTGATCTTTGATGACCCTCAGCTGCATTGCCTGCCTTGCCTATTTAACCTTCTCTCATTATGCTGTCATCCTGCTAAAAGGGATTCTCCACGGATCAGCCTTGAAACAAATCTCCCTTATTTAATTCCATCCAGAAATAGAATAGAAATACTATACATAAAAATAATAATTGAACAAAAACTTCTTAAAATTAAAATGTAAAAATGCACACTTTGTGTAGGACAACTTATCTTTTATTTTTTTTAAAGATGGTCTTATCAAAGACTTACAATTGAAGATAATAATTAACAGCTTCATATGTACAGTGCCTGGCAAAGTGCCTTGCTATGTATTTATTATTTTTAATACTATGCCTCATTAAAGAAAATAATTTTGTTAGCTGGCCCATTTTATGTATACAGTAAGTAATATGCAATAGGTATCAACATAGGCAATTAATACAATTAATAGATGCTTGTTGAGTGATAGAATGAATAGTTATTTTTACAAAGTTAGGGTATTTTTCCCTATTGCAATCCAGTTGACTCTTCTGCTTCAGCTATCAGGAATCACTCTTCACCTTACCATGGTAGCATCCATCTTCAAAAACTGAATGTCTGGTCTTGGAACACTCTCTTTTCCCTAGATATTTCCAGAATCACTGAGGAATGTTTGCAGGTTATAGAATTGTTCTGGTTATCACTTCTACTCAATACTTCACTCCTTGTGCCAGATCATTTCTGCATTCTACTCTCTGTATCTTCTCTTGCTTTCTGGAAACTTCTTCTCTAGGGCAGTTGCTGTTTTCCACTTTGGCACTTCTTTCCAAGTATGGATACAGAATATTCCCCAACTCCACATAACACAGCTAAGACCAACCAACATTATTTAACAAGATTTTCCTCAAGGTTTGTGTAGAAGAAGCCAAATTTTTATTTGTGAGAAGCATACATATATACATATATCTACACAAAACACTTGAAACTGGGTTAAATATATGAGAATTTTTAGATCAAGGTACTCCACAGGTACCCTTAGACAATTGTCAACTGAGCTTCTACCCAACTATTATACAAGGACCACCGTCCCTCCTTCCCTATGTCTTCCTAGAATCTAGACAATCACTTTCAGATACCCCTCAAAAAGTAGGTGAGTGAGAAGGATTTATGACAACTCTTCCTAGAGTAAAAATAACCATCACAATCTTTTATTCTTGAAGAACAGCATATTACTGTCTTGAACTCTCTCATTCCACAATGAGACTTTATCTTTGCTTAACCTAAAGGCCAACTAACAATAAAAAAATTTTCCCCAAAGAAAGAATGTATCATTTTTCTATATGAAAAACTGCTCTTAGCTTTGAAATAACATTGACCTGTATCTTCCCCCTACCCCCACCCACACACTCATACCCACCTATATACACATTAAAGCCATTGGCATGAACAATATGAGTCTGGTTTACTATACACCAGAACAACAGTATACTTTCTGATCATGTGGGGCATGCCTTTACATTCTATCAAGATATATTTTAGCTATAGTTTTCCAAATATTAGCAGAAGAACATGGCTATTTCTAAAACAATAGTAAAAAAAAATTTGTGAATACATTTTCAAGCTTCTTATTCTAAAATGTATTATACTAACAATTTCTTTTGGATTGAAAGTATTTCAAAGCTTTGGAGGAATGTCAGGAACAAACTGATACCTAACATCTGAAAAATTCACTGTATCAGTATTTCTAAACATTGGCTATACATTTGAATTACCTGAAGAAGTTTTGGAAAACACTGATACTTGAGACCTAGCCACAGCAATTCTGATTTATGTGATGTGGTGTGTCTCAAGCATCAATATTTTTGTAAAAAGCTCTCTAGGTGATTCTACATGCAGTCATGATTGAGAATCTCTGCACTGTATAAATCCAATGTGTGTGTGTGTGTGGGGGGGGTGTTTACAAACTGTCAGCTAAATAAAATTTCACCAAATGGTGTGAAAGACTCAAAAGAAAGTGCATCAAAATTAATATTGTTATTAATAAAATGTCCACACTACCCAAAGCAATACACAGATTCAATATGATTTCTGTCAAAATCCCAATGGCATTCTTCACAGAAATAGAAAAAAAAAACAATTCTAAAATGTGTATGGAACCACAAAAGACCTTGAGTAGTCAAAACAATTCTGAGGGAAAAAAAAACAGACTGAAGGTGTCACACATTTTGATTTAAAATTATATTACAAAGCTATAGTAATTAAAACAGTATGGTACTGGCATAAAAATAAACATGGACCAGTGAAACAGAATAGAAAGCCCAGAAATAAATCCAAACATATACAGTCAACTAATTTTCAAAAAGGGCACCAAGGGGACACAATGGGGAAGGGCGATCTCTTCAATAAATGGTCCTTCAATAAATCTTGAAAAACTCGATTTTCACATGCAAAAGAATTGAATTGGACCCTTATCTTCCTCCGTGCATAAAAATAAACTTAAAATAGATAAAATGCAAAAATATAAGGCCAGAAACTATAAAACTGCTAGAAGGAAAAAATAGGCAAAAATCTAGACATTGGCCTTGGCATGATTTTTTGGATATCACACCAAAACCTCACATCACAAAAGCAAAAAATAAATACATGGGACTACATCAAACTAAAAACCTTCTGTAAAGCAGCAGAAACACTAAACAAAATGAAATGGCAACCCACAGATTGAGAAAAAATATTTGCAAACCAAATATCTGATAAGGGGTTAATATTCAAAATTTACAAAGAACTCATACAACTCAATAATGGAAAAACAAATAATCTGATTAAAATTATATATATTTAAGGTGTACAACTTGATGTTTTAAGTATACATTGTAAAATGATCCACCATAATCAAACTGATTGACATATCCATCACCCCTCATTACCATTTTCTTCTTGTTCATTTTGTTTATGGTAAAAACACTTATGATCTATCTACATAGCAATTTCACATATGCAATAAAGTATTGCTAATGATAGTCACTATGCTATGTATTAGGTCTCCAAAACGTATTCATCTTGCATAACTAATACTTTGTACCCTTTAACCAACATCTCCCCATTTTCCCTGCCCCCCATCTCCTGGCAACAACCATTCTACTCTGTATTTCTATGAGTTTGATTTATTTAGATTCCACATATAAGTGAGATCATACAGTATTTTTCTTTCTCTGCCTGGCTTATTTCACTTAGTATAATGTTCTACAGGTTCACCTATGTTGTCATAAGTGGCAGAATTCCTTTCTTTTTATATTTTAAGGCTGAATAATATTCCAGTGTACATATATATGCCATATTTTCTTTATCCATTAGCTGGCGTTTAGGTTGTTTTCATATCTTGGCTATTGTAAATAATGCTGAAATGAATATGAGAGTGAAGATACCTCATTGAGATACTGATTTCATTTCCTTTGGATATATATCTAGAATTGGGGTTACTGGAACATAAGGTAGTTCTATTTTTAATTGTTGAAGGAAACTCCATACTGTTTTCCATAAAGGCTGTACCAATTTACATTCCCATCAACGTTATACAAGGGTTCTATTTTTCCATATCCTCACAAACACTAATCTTTTATCTTTTTAATGATAGCCATCATAGCATGTGTGTGGCAATATTTTATTGAGATTGTGATTTGCATTTTCCTGATGATTAGTGATGTTGAACTTCTTTTCATACACCTGTTGACTATTTGTATGTCTTCTTTTGAAGAATGTTTATGTGGGTTCCATTTTAAATGGATTGGTTTGGTTTTATTTGGTTTTGTTTGCTATTGAGTTGGATGAGTTCCTTATATATTTTGGATATTAATGCTTTAAGTGATACACAATTTGTAAATATTTTGTGTTATTCCATAGGTTCCCTTTTCACTGTGTTGATTGTTTCCTTTGCTGTGCAGAAGCTTTTTAGTTTAATGTAATCTCTTTTGTCTATTTGTGCTTTTGTTGCCTGTTCTTTTTGGTGTCATATCCAAAAAATTGTTCTTTCCTTGCAGTGCTTTTGTCTGGCTTTGGTATCAAGGTGATGCTGGCCTCATGAAATAAGTTTTGGAGTGTTCCTTTTTCTTTTATTTTTTGGAAGAGTTTAAGAAGGACTGGTATTAGTTCTTCTTTGAATGTTTGGTACAATTTACTTGTACAGCCATCTGGTCTTAGGTTTTTGCTTCTTGGAAGATTTTTTTTTTTTTTTTTTCAATGTCACAGGGTCTCACTCTGTTGCCCGGGCTAGAGTGCAGTGGTCTCATCACAGCTCATTGCAACCTCAAACTCCTGGGCTCAATCTATCCTTCTGCCTCAGTCTCCTAAGTAGCTGAGACTACAGGTGCATGCCACCACACCTAGCTAATTTTTTTTTTTTTTTTTGTAGAGGTGAGATCTCACTCTTGCGCAGGCTGGTCATAAACTCCTGACCTCAATCAATACCCCCACTTAGGACTCCCAAAGTACTAGGATTACAGATGTGAGCCACTGGACCTGGCCCTTTTTGGGAGATTTTTGATCACTGATTCAATTTCCTTATTTGTTATTGTTTCTATTTCTTCTACATATAGTCTTGGTTGCATGTTTCTGGGTAGGTTGTATGTTTCTGGGAATTTATTCATTTTTCCTAGATTATCCAATTTGTTGGCAAATAATTATTCATGGTAGTCCCTCATGATCTTTTTTATTCTGAGGCATCTGTTATAATGTCTTCTTTTTTATTACTGATTTTATTTATTTGAGTCATTTTTCTTTTTTCTTAGTTTAACAAAGGTGTTTTCAATTTTGTTTTTCTTTTCAATAAACCAATTTTTGGTTCATTGATATTTTTCTATTGTTTGTCTATTTTATATTTTATTTATTTCTGCTCTAATCTTTATCATTCCCTTCCTTCTGCTAACTTTGGGCTTAGATTGTTCTTTTTCTAGTTCATTGAGGTGTAATGTTCAGCTGTTTGAGATAGCTCTTCTTTTTTTAAAGTAGATGTTTATTGTTATAAACTTTCTTCTTAGTATTGCTTTTGCTGCTTCCCATAAGTTTTGGTATGTTATATTTTCATTTTCATTTGTCTCAAGATATTTTACAAATTTTCTTTTGATTTCCTCTTTGGCCCAATTGTTGTTCCAGAGTATATTCTTTAGCTTCCATATATTTGTGAATGTTTCCATTTTCTTATTCTTGTTGATTTCTAGTTTTATTCTATCACAGTTGAAAAAGATAACTAGTATATTTCATTCTTCTTAAATTTGTTAAGACTTCTTTTGTGACCTAACGTGATCTGTCTTGGAGAATGTTCCATTTTTCTTTGAGAAGGATGTATATTCTGCTGTTGAGGAAAGTTCTGTATATGTCTTAGGTCTCTTTGGTTTATACTGTTGTTCACTAAGCTGTGTCTTTTTTGATTTTATGTATGGATGGTCTATACATTATTGAAAATGAAGTGTTGAAGTCTCTTACTGTTATTGTGTTGCTCTCAATTTCTTTCTTTAGAACTGTCAATATTCACTTTATGTATTTTGTTGCTCAGATGTTGGGTACATCTAGATTTACAATTGTTATATCTTTCTGTTGAATTGATGCTTTCATTACTATACAATCTTACGAGCTTCTTTATTTTGGGGGACAGTTTTTGACTTAAATTCTATTTTATATGATATAATTATATAATATATAATCTTTGGGTTTTTTGGTTACTATTTGCATAGAATATCTTTTTTCATCTTTCACTTTCAGCCTACATGTGTCCTTAAATATAAATTGAGTCTTTTGTAGACAGCCTATCACTGAATTTTGTATTTTTATCCATTCAGCCACTCTATATATTTTGATGGGGAATTTTAAACCATTTATAAAGTAATTTTTGACAAATGACGACTTACCATTGACATTTTATTCATTGTTTTCTATCTGTTTTGCAGGTTTTTTATTTCTCTCTTCCTCTCACTGTTTTTCTTTGTTTTTTTTATGGATTATTCTTGGAGATTTGTTTTGATTTTTTCTCTTTATATTTGTATGTCTATTACAGGTTCTTTCTTTGTGCTTACCAGAGGCATGCATAAAATATCTTTTAGTTATAATCATATACTTTAAACTGATAACAAGTTAACTTCAATAGCAAGCAAAAACTTTAGACTTTTACTTCCCTTGCCTACACTTTGTGTTCCTAAAGTCAATGTGTACTTTTTTTATATTTTGCACCCACTGACAGATTTTTATTGTTGTCATTATTCTTAATTTTTCATCTTTTAACTTTTATGTAAGGGTTAAAAGTAATTTATGCACCACTATTACAATGCTACATTATTCTATATTTGTCTATATATTAACCTTTGCCAGTGAAGCTTATGCTTTCATACACCTTTGTGTTCCTACTTAGCATGTTTTTATTTCAATTTGAAAAACTCCTTTAAGCATTTCTTGTAAGACTGGTCTAGTCACAACAAACACCGTCAGTTTTTGTTGGTCTGCAAAGGACTTCATTGCCTTCATTTTTGAAGGATTGTTTTTCTGGATATAATATTTTTGGATGGCAGAGTTTTTCATTTTAGTACTTTGAATAAATTATTCTCTTGGCCCCTGAACTGCAAGAATTTTGATGAAAAATCTCCTGATAATCTCATGGAAATTCTTATTTATGTTATTAGTCACTTTTCTCTTGCTGCTTTGAAAATTCCCTCTTTATCTTTGATTTTGATTGTTTAATTATAATGTATCTTGGTGTAGACATATTATATGTTCTACCTGTGAGAATCACTTGGGATTCTTTGATCTGGATATCTATTTTCTTCCTCAGATTTGAGAAATCTTTGGTTATTATTTTTAAAATAAGTTTTCTGTCCCTTTCTTTCTCTCTCTTCTCACTCTGTGATTCCCACAATGCACACGTTGGTTCCTTGATGATATCCTATTAATCTTGCAGGTTTTCATTCTTTTTCATTCTGTTGTCTTCTTTGACTCTATCATTTCTTTTTTAAAAAATTGATTATCAACAAAGATGTCAAAGCCATTTACTTGAGGAAGCATGATCTTTTCAACAAGCAGTACTGGAATAATTGGACTTCCTTTGGAAAATAAGAAACCATATGTGTCATAAATAAATATTAACTTGAATTAATATAAAAACTAAAATTTCTGGAAGCAAACATGGGAAAAAAATTTTTGTGACCTTGAGTTAGGCAAAGATTTCTTAGAGTATACATAAAGTACAAACCATAACAGAAACAAATTGATAAATTGAACTTTATCATAATTTTAAAAATTTTGGTTTATAAAGACAATGTAAAAAAAATAAAAAGGCATGACATAGGAACTCTGAGTTTCCTTTCTTGCTGGTGATCCAAGGGCCAGAGGACAAATGATAGATAAGTAGGCAGCAGAAGACTGATGTCAGTGAAATCCTGACCAATTGCCTAAATCATCTCAAGCATGACCCATTCTTAATGCCTTGATGTCATTCCTGTTCAACCACAAAAAAAAAAAAAATTATCAAATTCCTACTATGAACTAGACATTGGCAGTGCACTCAGAACAGAAATGGAGCTGAAAGCAAACAGGCAATTAACTAGTACAAAGAGAGAAAGATGAATGGCTCATTTTATGAGGCTAAAATAGTCTTGATTCTAAAACCAGATAAGGAAGATTCAAGAATTTAAAAAGTTATAGGCCCACGTTACTTATGAACCTAAATAAAATACTAACTATCTAAATCTAACAGTGTATTTAAAAATTAATATATCAAAATCAGGCTGGAGTTATCTTAGGAATGTAGGGATAGCTCAACATCAGAAAAAAAATAGGATGATTTATCACATTGCAGAATAAAGGACAAAAATTATCCAAATCAGTGCAAAAAAGCATTTGATAATGTTTAACAGCTGTTTATGGTTTCAACAATTACTAAACCAGGAATAGATGTGACCTTCCTTAAAGGTTATTGACTGAATAATTTCAAATTACCTGTCTTTGAGTTTGCTGATTCTTTTTTCTGCTTAATCTTCTGTTTTCTATTGCATTTTTATTTCAGTCATTATATCCTTTAGCTCCAGAATTAATTAATTTCTTTTTCATTCTTTTTTCTTTTCTTTTCTTTTCTTTTTTTAAAGACAGAGTCTCACTCTGTTGCCCAGCTAGAGTGCCACAGCATCAGCCTAGCTCACAGCAAACTCAAACTTCTGGGCTCAAGTGATCCTCCTGCCTCAGCATCCCAAGTACCTGGGACTACAGGTACATGTCACCATGCCCAGCTAATTGTTTTCTATTTTTAGTAGAGATGGGGTCTCTCTCTTGATCAGGCTGGTCTCAAACCCCTGATCTCAAGAGATCCATCCGCTTTGTCCTCCCAGAGTGCTAGGATTATAGACATAAGCCACCATACCCGGCCCTAGCTCCAGAATTTCTGTTTGATTCTTTTTTTATGATTTCTAAATTTTTATTGAACTTCTCATTTCTGTTCATTTATTGTTATCTTGGTTTTTGAGTAGCTTATGTTCTCTTATACTTCACTGAGCATCTTTAAAACAATTATTTTGTATTTTCTTCAGACAATATGTAGATCTCCATTTCTTTGAAATTGGTTTTTGGAAATTTATTGTCTTCCTTTGGTGATATTATGTTTCCCTGATTTTTTTTTATGTTCTTTGTAGTCTTGCTTTAATTTTTGCATATTAAAGAAGCAGTCACCTCTTCTAGACTTTATGGACTGGTCTGGTAAATAAAGACCTTCACTGGGGAGAATGTGATGGTGTCAGCAGAGGGGTAGGAAACCACAGAGGCATTGGCTGAGGTTAGAGACTGAGCATCTCTGGCTCTAGGGAGGCATGGTAGCATGGGCCCTGAAAGCAGGATTCTACATCAGCAAAGACTGTAGGGATCCTTGGCAGCAAAGGCTACTGCAGTCCTCCTGCTTTTTTTTTTTTTTTTCATCGTGGGGAACACATGGCTGGGGAAATTCTTTTCAGCACTGAGTTCTGCAGGCCTGGGGATGAGAAGACACAGGTAAAATGAAACTGTTCTTCCTACCTTTTTCTATACAATTATTCTTGGGTATTTTGCTCCACTGGTTGCTGCAGCTTTTTAAATGGACTCTGGAGCACTCCCAGAGTTATTTGCATCCATAGATAGTTGTTAAATTGATTTTGTGGGAAGATAAGGGCTGGAACATCATAATCTGCCATCTTGCTGTCATTATTGCTATTTACTCTTGATTGGGCTATTGTACAATTCTGTAAGTGTCCACATGTTAACTTGTAGAAATATTATAGCAATACAAATATCCTTCTCTTATAACAATGAAAATGAATTTATGTTGTCAATAGACAAATCATTCCTGTCCATAGAAAAAACTACAAACTAAATGTTTTAGCTTTTTATTTATTTATTTTTGACCTGCATGGATTACCAGTTTTGCATGTACTTTCACAATCTTATTCTATTGTTCTTTCATAAATACTTCTGTCTCATATATACATATGTGACTTTGTATGAGATATATATTGATACACACACACATACACATATTATGACTCTTTTTAGAGTACTTTTAGTTTCACAACAAAGTTGAGAGAAAGGTAAAGAGATTTCCCATATACCTCCTGTCCTTGCACATGCTTAGCTTCCCCCATTATCAATATCCCCCCCCTAGAGTGGTACCTTTGCTACAATTGATGAACCTACATTGATACATCATGATTATGGACCCAAAGACCATAATTTACATCTGGATTCACTCTTGGTATTGTGCATTCTATAAGTCTGGACAAAAGTAAATTGTATGTGTCCACTACTATAATATCAAACAGAGTATTTTACTGACCTAAAAATCCTCTTGTGTTCTGCCTATTCATCTTTTCCTCTCCACTAACCTGTGGCAACCACTGATCTTTTTTTACTGTTCCCATAATTTTGCTCTTTCCAGAATGGAATTATATAGTATATAGCCTTTTAAAATTTATTCTTTCACTTAGTAATATGCATTTTTGGTTCCTTAATGTCTTTTCATGATTTAATACTTCATTTCTTTTTAGCATTGAACAATATTTCATTGTTCAAATGTACCACAGTTTTATTTATCCATTCACCTACTGAAGCATATCTTGGTTCTTTCCAAGTTTTGGCACTGAACTGACTATAAACATCAGTGTGCAGGTTTTTGTGTAGACGTAAGTTTTCAGCTTTTTTGGGTAGATACCAAGGAACGTGGCTGCTGACTTCAATGGTAAGAATATGTTTAGATTTGTGAAAAACTGTTAATCTTCCAAAGTGGCTATACCATTTTTCATTCCCACAGGCAATGTGAGAATGAAGAGTTCCTGTTCCTCCACATTCTTGCCAGCATTTGCTGTTATTAATGTTGCAGATTTGGGTCACTTTAGTAGATATGTAGTGGTATTTCTTTGTTTTAACTTGAACTTCTCTGGTGACATATGATGTGGAATAATTTTTCATATGCTTATCTGCCAGTTGTATAACTTCTTTGGTGAGGTGTCCCTTAAGGACACCTCTTTGTCTGATCTTCTATATATTTTGAATCTAAGTTCCTTGGTAGGTCTTTTATTCCTTAGTTAAGTAAGTTTTCGATATGTGCTCACTATGTATGAGAGTCATATTTTAAACTTAAAAAAAAATCACACTGTGACAATTTTGGAGGACTCACTGAAATGTCCAAGTGGGTCCATCTTCCTAAACCAGTAAGACTGAGTTGCTTCAGAAATGTACCTCATGTTTCAAGCAGAGTGCATCCTTTCTTGGCTCATAGACAAAATGTCAAGTTGCAGTAAATATTAACTTTACTGATTCTTGTTTCTCTGCTGTTTTAATTTTTCATTCTATGGTTTTATTTTCTACATCCTGACTAAATTTGTTTCTGCTTTTGGTTTGTATAAGCAAATTATAAATGTCTGGTTTCATAATCTGACCATTTAATAATATCTAGTTCATAGAAACAGGAATTTATTCTCTGATGGATGAGAGATGTTAGACAACTGAGTTATCGGCCTTTTTTTTTTTTTTTTTTTTTAGTCCACTTGTCTATTTGCAAGGTCAAATCAATTAAGAAAATATTTTATGCTCATTGGAAAGAAGAAAAGTGCTTTGGAATCTGAATCAGTGATTTGTGTGCATGTGTTTATGTGTTGAATTTTAACCCAAGTCAAGTCTAATACGGACTGAGGCTGCAAAGTCTCTATGTGTCTGTCTATCATTGAGAAAAGCTGTGACCTTTCATATGTTTAAAATATTTTCTTACTTCAAAAGGCATTAATATATTAGATACATAGGCCCTAAAAATAAATTAAGTCTGTTCTGATATAGAAAGTGATAAACATGGACATAATTCTAATAGTCCCAGAAAATAAAGACACAAAACTTCTTATATTTTAAAATGTACTGGAATTTTAAGAGGAAAACAAACCAATCTTACTAAAAGTGCTAGTTCAGAAGCAGCTTATTTCCACAAGAAACCAAGTTAATATAAACGGTGAGTCTTGGATAAATCAGACCAGTTTGATAATTTTGAATTTAAAAGTCTAATTGAAGATCTAATTTCCCTGAGTCTATCAGTATAGAGTAAAACTTTTAAAAAAGTAAAACAGTATTTGTATAATATTTGGATTTGTTTCCTCTTGAAGAGACTAGTTAATTTGAACTTCCTAAGCTTCTTACAGTGGTTTAATTAAAAAGGCTAATATTATTCTCATATCTTTTTAAACTTTGTCTACTCAGAGGTCCATGTGTGCTATCTGCACCTCCAGATAATTCCTAAGAAAGATAAAATACTGAAACATTGGTTATCAAATAGTTTTGTATGGATTAATTATTATTAATATAAATATATTTTAGAGACTGTATACTTTGCAGGAAGGCCCTGGAAATTCACAGTGCCCTCACTATGAATATTATTTTCTCACCCTTGTCAGAAAATAATTCTTCATAGACTTCTCATATTTCTATGTATCTTATAAGAAGAGGCACTACTATCTTTGCTCTGGATTATTAATATCTTTCCAAGCACATAACCTTGAAAGATAGTGTTTCTCTCCAGAGCAGAAGACAGATTTGTTTATAGGTCAGTATAATGAATATGTCTTCCTCTGAAGTAAATTTCACTTTATTTCCTTGCTGCTCATTATAAAAGATTTAGGTTTCCTAAATTCTTGTTTCCTCAGCTGTGATGCAAACCCACTGTTATAGACAGCATCCACCTGGGCCGCCTTGACACTGGTCAATTTATGAATTGGTAGGCAAGGGGAACTGATACGAAATTGTAGATCATGCTGCTTGTTTTTTTGTGAGTAATAAGGAGTCCTTTCCCTCTGATCCAGGAGTCTTGAGTCTTCCACCATCATCCGTGAAAATATGGCAGGCTAACTTGTTAGCTTCTAAGTATGGTGATATACTTCATAGGATAACATCACAATTCTTGAAATAGGATAACATCACAATTCTTGAAAACTCTTAGGAAGCCAATCAAAGATCCACCAGCAATTTGGTCTTCAGAAAAGAAAAACAGTCTCAGAGTCTCTTGTAAAGACATGTAGCAAGTGTTTTTAACTATTCATACTTGAGGAAATAGACTCATTAGTATAGGTTTTGGAGCTTAAGGTGACATCACTTAAAGACTGTTACCAGATAACTCAGTCAGCAGTTCTTTTTATTTCAGAGGCCAGCAAATTTATAAACGCACACTGCTGACCCAAGATCAAGAGGAGCAATAATTAATTGCATAGTACTAAATGAGCTGATAAGGAAGTATGTTCTGGGTGTGTGTGTGTGTGTGTATGTGTGTGTTGTTTTGTTTGGAATATTATAAATTTTTTAAATAATTGAATTAACTTTATTTTTTTGACATGTACTTCTTTTATTTCAGAATTTTATGGGTACACATGTTTTGCTTATGTAATTTGCTTTTGTACAGTTTGAGTCAAAGTTATAAGTGTGCCCTTCACTCAGTTCATGTGCATTGTATCCATTAGGTGTGAATTTACCCATCCCCTCCTTCTCCTCCCACCTACTTGATTTCTGTTGAGTTTTACTTCCATATGTGCACATAAGTTTTGATCAATTAGTTCCAATTTAGTATTGAGTACATGTGTTGTTTATTTTTCCACTCTTGCGGTACTTTGCTCAGAAGAATGGTCTCCAGTTCCATTCAGGTTGTTACAAAAGATACTAGATAATCGTTTGGGTTTTTTTTTTTTTTTTTTTTTTTTAATGCCTGAGTAGTACTCCATGGCATACATAATATCACATTTTATTAATCCACTCATGTATTGATGGGCACTTGTGTTGTTTTCACATCTCTGCGATTGTGATATTAACAGATATTTTTGATAGTTATATGAAGCAGCCTCTTGCTTTTAAGCCTCATTTTACTAGATTATGTTTTTGCAGAATGAAATGAAACGTACTTTAAATGGCATCTTGTTTACTGCTTTTCACACTTCAGAAAAAAATAATTTAACTAAAATTCTTTAATTTTAATTACAATGTAGTTATTTTCAAGGTTCAATAGATATCTCTTTTTTAATTGGAATATCATTGCACAAATCAGTTGTGCAGCCAAGATAATGTACAAAACAACCTTGTCATATCTGAGAATAAATCCAATTTAATCAGAGCTATAAGCCCATGATTAAGGAACAAATGTTGTAACTCAGATGTGGAATCAAAGACTACAAAGCCCTCCCAGGACACTGGTCTGGTACCTTCTATGGATTACAAGATCTTAGCCTTATAGATGTTATAAAAGATCAATTCCTTGCTGATCAGACACTTAGCAGATTCTGGAGACCTTAAAAAAGTAGAGCTCATACACATGAATAAATATTACGTTATGTAATCTGATGAAGATAAATTTATTTTTCTAGCCTCAGAATTGAAGAATAAATAAGAGTTATTCAAAACCAAACCAAACACTTGTGAAGCATACTATTTGAAAGCTATATAATATCTTTGGCTAAATCTCTGTAACTGGACAAAACACTTCGACAAATTTTTTTAAATCAAGAATAATCTCCAGAGTTTACTTAGCATCACAAAGGTAGACTGTCATACTGAAGCATAGTCTAACAGGCCCACCCAAGAATTATCTTATTGTGGACCTTTGTTTCAATTTACTACTTACTATTGATTATGCTATTTTACACCCCTCTAAGGGTAAATATTAGCATGTCTAATATTCATAGCAATGCACTGAATTTTTTCCTGAAGATGTGTAATTTTTTTCTGAAACCCAAGGTTACTCTTTTTTCTCCTCCCCCCCCTCCTCTTCTTCTTTTATTTATTTAATTTTTTGCCATATAAGACATTATTCAATTTTGTGGGTAATTTCACAACCATTCTTTTATTCAGTCACAATAAATATTTTTGTTTCTCGTATGCTTTTTTGGAAACAGATTGACCCTCCTTGTTTGTTCATTAATGTATTAAATAAACCTTTGGTATGTGATTATTTTCATATGAAAGTCATATTTTAAACCTTTGAAAACTATATTTGACTCATTGAAGGGTTCAAATGACAATGGGATTCAGATTCCATTGACATGTAATTATCTCAATTTATGTAGTCTCCTAAGAAATGAGATTTTCTTTTTCTACTGCAACTCTTTCAAAGATTGTTGTATTTTTGGTGCTCTAAAGAGCACTAAGATAACTAGTAGCTGCTATCTATCTTACAAAATTAATTGCATGTAGAATCCAGATATTTTCATTATAATTCCTGTTATAAATAACTAATGCTAATTATTTAAAAGGTATAACTTATGAAGATCACTTTGAATACTTAAAGTTGTTAGTTTTTAAACCTCTAATTGATAAAGTTGGTCTGTTTGACTTTAATTTCATAAACTTGAACTTACTAAGTTTATTTTTGTAATGTTATAGCTATAATGGTTAATGACTTTGGAGAATTTTTGATTATTTTTACATTTAATTATATTTTTGGTTTATGTGACTTGAAAACATGTAACAAAAAAGGTAAATCATCTTAAAGATAGCATTGTATATTTTTATTTATTTATTTATTTTGCATTATATATTTTTAACTTAAGATAGGGATATATTAATATCCCTATCAAATGTCAAGAATTTGGGTTTCCCATCTAAATCTAATCTTTGGAAATTAAAGTTCATCAGCTCTCCATAAAATCTTGTTTCTAAATGTATTTCTAATAAAAGTCAGACTCTATGTTTATACTTATGTGTGTATACATTACTTTACAAGTGATGCAATGAGTCCAAAAGTAAATTAATTATAAATATTTTGATTAAGTTTTCTTACTCAGATTTCCTTTAAAAGGAAAATAAATTTTCAAACAGTCTTTTATGACATTCAAGAGTACGGTTTTAAAACATTCCATATGTTTATTCTGTTTGATCAACAATGCTTTTCCATTTCTTCCATTACATAAATCATGTGACAGGAAACTGCTCCTAACCACTTTGGTAAGGCAGAGATAGTTTTCATATTTTAAGAAAATGGTTTTTTTTTTATAGATGGGGTATCACTCTGTTGCCCAGGCTGGAGTGCAGCAGCGTGATCATAGCTCACTGCAGTCTTGAACTCCTGGGATCAATAATACTCCTTCCCCAGCCTCCTGAGTAGCTAGGACTATAGATGCATGCCACTGTGGCCAGCTAATTTTTTTTTTTCTGTACAACCAGGGTCCCACTGTGTTGCCCAGGCTGGCCCCAAACTCTGAGCCTCACATCATCTTCCACCTCAGTCTCCCAAAGTGCTAGAATTACAGGCATGAGCCACTGTGCCCTGCCCAGAGATAGTTTTTAAATAAAAGAAAATAAAACTAGGAGTAGGAAGAATAGTACAGGCATCATTACCTTGGATTTTGCTATGTAGTCTTAGGAGTCACTTTTTTAAAATTTTCTCTTGGAATATAAAAAAGTGAGTTAAAGATTTCAGATTCTTCATTTGATTAGAATTTTCTATGCTTTCTAAAGAGAAAGAGATGATTTGTGTCTCTTTTCTTAAATTATCACATTCTTTTAGTGATAGCAACAGATGGTAACATGCATACTTGATTTTTAAAAGACACACAGCAAAAACATAGTTAACAACTTTAGAAATACAGGTTGAGTATCCTTTATCAAATTTCTTGGGATAAGAAGAGTTTCAAATTTCAGATTTTTTCAAATTTTGGAATACTTGTGTATACATACTGAGATATCTTGGGGATAGGACCCAAGTTTAAGCATGAAATTCATTTATGTCTTATATACAGCTTACACACATGGCCTGAAAGTAACTTTATATAATATTTTTAATAATTTTGCACATGAAACAAAGTTTGTGTACACTGAACTATCTCAGCCATTCATGTGGACTATCTGTAGTTGTTTGGCATCACTTACCATTGTTACTGATGCTAAGTGTCTGTGCTACTGATAAGAAATTATTTTCTTATACTTATTCACACTTAAGTACTTACTAGTAAAAAAATATGACACACTATTAACACAGGGAAAAAATAATGTGTTCAGGGTAACGAAACAGCACAATAACATCACCAGAATTCCTGTATCAGCTGTTAAACAATAGCAACAAAAAGTGACGGTAGATTTTCAGTTCCAGCCTATGAAAAGTAAGATGTGACCGTACGCTATATTTTATTTTTTTTACATGTGAAGAAACATCGAAGCAGTTGAGGGACTAGGAATTGGATTCTCTAGGGATGAGGAGGCATTCTGCTAGATGACTTTTTAAAATGTTTCCTCCAAAGTCATCTGCCTCATTGACAATGGATACTATCTTAGAGGTCTCTATTTGATTTTATAAACTTACATGATTTCTTGTTCTGTGATGAATGCACGCCGCTCAAGTTCTTCAATAAGCCCATCACACATTTTCACCATGTCATGTAGAGGCACTTTTTCTTCAGTGTTAATAGCATCATCTTTGCCAACTATTATCAAAATTGCCTTGATTCAGAGCCATTTTGGCTATTTCACCATTGGTCAGGGAATGAACAACTGGAGCCTCCTTATCTATGTTAAAAACTTCTTCAATATCCACTTCTTCTAGCTTACTGACTCCGAACATAAATGTCTTTGCATATGTAAGATCAGACATCATTTTTTTTTCATCAGCTGACACACGGAATCTTTCGAAGTCACCATCTTGTGTACCATCATCACTGAACATGGTCACAGGCCAGATGTTGTGCCAGGTATGTACAACTGCGTCTTTAGTCACTGTGTGCCAAGTGTTGGCAATAGCATATATGGCATCCTGTATGCTAAACTCCTTTTGAAAACTTTCCACACCCATTCCCCTGTTCATTGCTGCAACCATGCTGTTCAAGATTGTTTTATATATTTACTCTTCATTGATCTAAAGAAACCTTGGTCACATGGTTGAATTAATGAAATTACATTTGGGGGAAAGCACATGGCATAAACATATTATTTCATTGACAATTTCAGCTGGAAGATGAACATAACAGTTGCCAAGGAATAACAAAATCTTGCAGTTGTCAATCAGTCCCAGTTCCCTGCAGGACAAAATGTTTGTGAAAACAAACAGAAAAGATGTCCCTGATGATCCATGCCTTTTTGCTAGGCAAAAATAATATTGGAGTGGTGAGAAAGTCACTCCTTGAGAACAATGAGGATGCAAGCTTTTGCCTATAATAGCCAGTTTACCCATATGTATGCCTGCTGCATTAGCACATCCCAGAACAGTTATTCTATCTTTGGGAGCCTTAATTCCTGTGGAGCTGTCTCATCATCTGTGGTCAGCCTCTTTCTGGGACAATAATGCCAGAACAGTGGTGTTTCATTGGCATTATAGACTTGTTCTGATGTCAGATTTTCATCAGCAAATTTGGCAAACTCATCAATGAATTTCTTCACTGCCTCATAATCAGCAGATGCTTTATCACCACAAATCTTTAAAATTGAATGCCATATCTTTGTTTATATTTCTGCAAAAATGTTTCAGTTTTTGGAACATTTTGGATTAGGGGATGTTCAACCTATAAAAAAGGAATCTATTGTCTTCCTCATTATTTATGTCAGAAAGCCAATAAGCAGATGGATTATATAATGATTCCTGCTGATTGCACAATCAACTATTTTTTCTTCCAAACTTTTTATGTTTAATGCATTGTCTGCATGCATTTAACATAGCTTAAAATTATGAACCTATGAAAATCAAAAGTTTAAAATTTTTTGGTAGTATAGGCTTTTTGAAATAATTAAATATAAAAACTTATTTACTGATTAACTAATTTTAATAAAACCTTACCTTGTGTTTATTATTTTTATTGGATATTTGGTATGCCAGTATTCACTAATTACAAGAGAGATTCTGTTCTGTTTGGATGCTATTAAGCAGGTTATAAGAGAATGCTCTGTAGAAAATTACTAATTCCACTAATCTGTAAAGAATTCTCATGTACAAACCCATTAGCAAAATTTCTGGCCTATAATCCAAAACTTTTGAATTCTTATCCAAGGGTTTACACTGAAAAATGTCGATGTTTTGTATCTCATGGTGTTACTACCCAAATAGTGATATCTACTACTTACATATATTTAATATCATGCAACTTCAGATACGACATCAAAAGTTGTTGAACATATAATCCTGTAAATGACAAGAAAAGCATTCTTTTAACAAAAGATTTAAACATCTGGGCATAAAGATACAATAATAAAGACTCCACCCCTGGCTCTTCTCTCTCTTCATCCTATTTTTGAACTCACTTTTCCATCCTGAATTTTACCAAAGTTTAGACTCATTTGAAATATTAGATATGGAATAAAGGAAAAAGTATCAGTCAGAGTTCAACCAGTGAAGCAGAACCAGTAGGAGATGATATATGTAAGCAACTATATGTCTATTTGTTTATATTATTGTGGGGTCTGGCTAAGCAAGTCCGAAGACTGTTCGTTCATCAGGCAGGCAGGAAGGGAAGATGATAAACAGGTGAGAAGCCCAGAGGTAGGAGCTGGAGCTTGCTGTCCACAAGTGGGAGGCAATCTACTGAAAGACTGGAGCATTTTTAAAGGCCTTCCAGCCGATTGAATCAGACTTACACAGGATAATCTCCATTTTAATTAAAGTCAACTGATTAGGGGATTTAATCACATCCATAAAATTCCTTCAAAAAGAACCTAGTGCCTGACTGAATAACTGGGACAAGGTGTATGTATGCTACAATGACCTTCTTATCACCTATGTTGCGAGGGCAGACACAATTGAGTGGCAGGCTGAAGATTTAGTTGTTGGAGTTGCAGGATTCTAGAGATGTTTGAAAGTTGGACCAAAGTAGTCCTGTTCTGTGAAGGACATGGCCCTGGTGGGTAAAACCCGAGAGCCTGATACATGAGATTGAGACACCTGAATGGGGGTTCCTTGTGGATATAGATTCTGGTACTCTTTGTAAGCCCTCTGGGTTTGCAGAGGTAGCTCATCCTTCCCTAGTAAGAGCTGGCACTTCTACTATTCTAGAAGAAGCTCCAGAAATCTCTTTCCAATGGGGCATCTGGTGTGTCTCTCAGAATTTGCCCCCACTTGCATGGCTGTGAGGTTGATAACTAGGATTAAATCCCAGCATAACATGGCAGGGGATGTGCTTGGCTTAATAAAGGATGAAAACATTGTCTACCAAAAGACTGCAGCAAGAATGTCACGGTGAGCCCTGTGAGTTCTCCTGGGATTGGATTCTCATGGTGCTTGATCAAGGGAGCTAGAATGTAAGACTAGATAAGCAAGAATTTATTTATTTAGATGTACTTTCTTGGGACATGGGACTTGGCTTAGTCCATTTCTATTGCTATAACAAAATACCTGAGACTGGGTGATTTATAAACAACAGGAATTTATTTCTCGGAGTTCTGGAGGCTGGAAAGTCCAAGATCAAAGCAATGGCAGAGTCAGTGTCTGGTGAAGGCCTATTTCTCATAGATGATGCCATCTAGGTGACCTTATATGACAGAAGGGCCAGAAGGGGCAAAAAAGGGGTGAACTCTCTCCATTAAGCCATTTTATAAGGGCACCTAATCAGATTCATGGGGGCAGGGCTTTCATGACTCAATCATCTTCCAAAGGTTATACTTCTTAATATTGTTGTATTGGGGATTAAGTTTCAACACGAATTTTGGAGGAGACAAAAATATTCAAATCATAGCAGGACTCAATGTCCTAGCTAGGACCCCTGGGGATAGGGGCAAACTCACTGCTGGGCTCTTAGAAGTCTGGAGAAATCTTTGGGAAACTCTCAGCAAAGTGTAAATGCTTGAATTGTCCTGGTAGGTAGTATAGGAAGGAAAAAAGAGGCTGAGAGCAATGGGCAAACTGCAATGGATACATTATGTGAGGTGGAAAGACCCATCAGAGGATTATGCTCCATGAGAGGGCTCAGAGGACCACACACTCACGAAGGCCCTCAGGCATGCACTGGTGTGAAGGCACCAGCATCACTAGGAAGTTCAGAGGTGGTTCTCCTCTGCAAGCTAGGAATGTCAGTGGAAAAGGCAGTCACAGAGCTGGGCTCATTAACATCTGTGGGGGTGATGCCTAGGCTTCCCCATCCCAATAAGAGAGACCAGGTGACAGGGCTGAATTACAAGGTAGGAGGCTGCAGTTACCACAGTGACCAGCAAGGTTGGAGAATGAGCTGAGGAGGAGTCAAGCAAGCTTGACCCACAGGGAAGCACCATGTCCCTATGAGAAAAATAAACAGGCAGCCAGCAAAGGTTCTGCTCAAAATCAATAAAAACAGCAACAGAGCAAGAATGGAGGGGGTAGGAGGTTAGGACAATTGCCCAAATAAAATACCATGAATCTTTGCTCAGTTATCAGATCTGAGACAATTTTTAGATTTGGAAACCATTAACCAGGGCCCAGGGATCCCTAGGTAGAAGGACCCTGGAACGCGTGGCAAGTATGTACTGTGACTCCCTTATACCTTTCCCGAAAGGACCTATGGTTATTTACTCCAGTGACTGTACACCCTCAAAATAGGGGGAATCACCGGACATTTCAAGAACTATGAGACACTGGACATTGATTAGTTTGCTGGTCTTCAATCCTATGCAGCTTCAGAATCCTGCAATTGTCCTGTGGAGAAAATCAGCCACATAATTGGTGCATTCCAAATCTAAGTCTGCCATTTTCAACCTGCTAGTGTTTATGTCTCCAGCAACCTTTGATGTTGTCAAACTGATCATTTTCTCTGGCTTGTCTAGTTTTTCTTAACAGGAGTCCTGGTCTTCCACAAGTTACTCCATCCCATTTAGGATGAAGACTCAGCATTTTATCATCATCTAGAAAAATGTATTTATTTCTCTATTCTTTTTTTCAACAAATATTTACTTAGTGACAATTATACATATAGTACAATACAAGAAGACTGGAGTCAGGCAGAAGTAAAAAAAAAATCTACCATCTAGAAAAAGAAGGAAATATTTGGCAGCTACAGGTATCACATAACAAAACCCCCAGCACTCTGTATACTCCTGGCAATACTCCCAACTCCCCCTCCCTCATCGCCAATACTCACAACCTTATCCCTATAATTTTCTTTAAGACTATCAAGTTTAATTCTCTCGTGTCTATCATCGATGTTTCTATCAGTCACCAGAAGTCCTTGACTCCTAGATTAGTACCCATCTCTGAGAACCCAAACACATACGGCTCTGCACATCTCCTAACCTGACGTTGTCTCCTAACATTATCCAGTTCCTAAAGCCATTCACTGGGGCCTCTGGACTAAAGGATCAGTCATCAAGAAAATACCCTATATCTTCAAATGTGTCAGTGAAGTTTCCCATCGCCCTTTTACTCCAACGGAGAAATGTCTCTCCCCTGACGATGTAAATTCCCACTCAGCCCTCTAATGTGATGGCTGATTTCTTTGCCACAGTCCTGCTACCCCTAGGTGTGGATACTGGCAAGTGTTCTCATGTGGACACTGCTACCCATTCTCCCTTTTTCTTTCCTAAACCCGCTGGCTCTGCTCTTACCAAAATACAAGATTGTATATTTATTTTTGCCTTCAATTCCTCTCCTCCTGTTCTCTGCTTACCCAATCCTTTCAGTATTCTTTACTCCATCTCTCCACTGAAACAGCTTTTTCTGAGGTCAGGAATTATCTCCCATTGTTAAATCAATTGATGAATTCTCTATTCTCATTTTCGATGATCTGTAAGCAACATTTGGCAGCATTGATCAATCCTCCTTGAAACACTTTTACCACTCGGCTTTCAGATATCAAATTATCTGCTTTCCTCCTACTTTGCTGGGTGCTCTTTCTCAGTCTTTGTTTATCCTCAATCCAGCAATGGCTTAGTCTTTCGACTCCTCTTCTTCTCTGTCAACAGGACGTCCCTAGGTGAGCTCATTAAACACCATCTATAAGCTGATGGTTCTCCAATCTATGTATCAAGCCTAGACATTTCCTATGAACTCCAGTCTCACACATCCAGGTGCCTACTTCACGTCTCCAAACTAAACTCCTAATCTCCTAAACCTCCTCCTCCTAGAGTCCTTCCCATCTCAGTAAAGGGCAACTCAAGCCTTCCAATTTCTCAGGCCAAAAACCTCTGTGTCATCCTTGATTAATCTCTTTCTTTTCTACCCCATATCCAGTCCCTTGACAGATGTTAGCAATTCTTCCTACAACTATAGATCCTGTACATGACCACTTCTTACCACTTCACTGCTAACATCTCAGCAAGCCACCATCATCTCACCTGGACCATTTGAATAGCTTCCACCCTTGCCCTGGTCCAGTCTCAACACAGCCAGCAGTGAGAGAAATTCTTATGAAGCACAGATTAAATCATGTCATTCTTCTGCTCAAAGCCCTCTGATAGTTTCCCATGCCGAGAAAATTCTCAGCCCTTATGATCATCTGTAAAAAGCTATATATGTACCCGTCCGACCTCTCTGACATTGTTGTGTGCCAGGCTCCCTCTCCCAACACCAGCCGTCTTCCTCTTCTACAACACAAGCACACTACAGCCTTCGAGACTTTTCACTTTCTAGTCCATTTTCAAAAATGCTTTTCCCACCACGCCCTGCCCCCAAGTATCTATATTTCTCTTGCATCCTTCATATCTTTGGTCAGATGTCGTCTTATGTGTGAGGCCTCCTATACTACTGTGTTTAAAACTGCACACACTCACAGACACACACTAGCACTCCATAACGTGCCTTGTTTCTTTCATTGTTGTTATCCCCATGTGACATAGTAAATATTTAACTTTTTGTTTATTCTCACTTCTTGCACTAGAATGTATACTTTACGTGGGAAGCATTTTTCCTTATTTAGTTTACTGCTGTATCTCCAGTATTTAGAACCATGACTAACACGCTGTAGGCACTCAAGAAAACTTGTATAATTATTGATTGAAAGAATTAATAAATTCTTAAATTTACAAGGCCATTCTCAGTGTATCCGCTGAATAGTGTATATAACATTTATAAGCCTAGTTGGTTGAGGATATAGATTTCCTGCTGTCAGGAAAGCTACAATTGTATTTTTCTTTACAGTGTATAATAGTGCCTCTTACCTACAGCCCTAGTAATGGCATGTAAAATTATGTGCTTATCTGTGGAAATCCCTATACAAGTATCATTGACCTTAACTGTGTTGGGTCTATACCAAAGTAGATGATGTGATCTAATGTAAATGCTACACGAAAGACCTCAAATTTTGTTTCCTATAATGTGATTAACCTCTGTAAGCAGGTCACAGGGTCTTCATTTACCTTGGTTTCTTTTTCTATAACAAAAAGTTAATAATCTCTATTAAACTCAAAAGGTTATTGTGATGATAAAATAATAGTTAATAAAACACTTTAAGAAACAAATCTACTACTTAAACATGTAATAAATTTATTTTTTTTAGTGGAGAGGCAGCATAGTGTGATCTGGTAAAGAACAGACTTTGGAAGGAGACGGGCTTGGGGACAAATCCTAGCTCTGGGACTTAGCAGCAGATGGAAACAACCCCATTTAATTTACAAAGTTAATGGGAGAATTGGAATTAACATACTGAAATAGCCTACTGTCTAGCACAGGATCTGGCTCAGAGTAGATGCTATTGTCAGTTCTTCTCATTTCCTTTAATATTTTGGCACCTGACCATTGGAGTTGCCATTTCTTCCATTTTTATATACATAGCTCAGTTTCTTAATCTGTAAAATGGAGAAAATGTATTGTATTGGACTCTTTCAAAAAGCCTCCTCAGAAGTACTGCATTAATAGATTGCGATCTCCAAGCAAATGTCACAATTATCACATCCTTGAGGGCAACACGCTGCCATTCTTTATTAGATTTCTGCATGGTCAACTCCAAAGAAAGAGACAGAAAAATTACATTTTGGAAAAGCTCTTCAGGGCAGGGCATCGGTGGAAAATAAGAAAAATGAGGCAATACAAACTCTAAGGTAGACCAGGCAAAGGGCCAAGAATTTTCATGGGAAGGCAGATTGGAGACCCTCAGCTGTCAAGTACCCGCAAGCTTCCAGCTCCTTTCAGACGCAGGAGAGACACAGAACACGCTTCTCTGGCAATTTTTAAAAGTCAAAGCCAAACCAGCTCCCTGTCTTCAACTGCCGTTAGCGGACATCCTTTCACAGTTCACTCTTGGCTTCGGATCGCCGGCTCCGCTGACATCATTCTGGTCACACGGCGGAGATGTTTACAGTTTGTGGAAACTTCAATTTCATTCTACATTAATCTAATGTCAAGGTTATTCTCCTAAGCAAACGAAAGTGGAATAATGAAATGTTCAAGTCATTTTATCATAATTACGTTATGAAGGCTTTGTGTCTTCACTGTAAACTCCCAAAAGGAGGAGTCTCGTGTCAAGTGCTTTCGGTTTTTTGAAATGAAAAAAGTAAGCTTTATATTGTAACAGCTAGAAATGAGCAGATGTTTTGGCACACTCTGAAGCTGTGTTTTGACGTTGCTGCAGAACTGCTTCCACACTAGTAGTTTCTTTACCTATGTTAGATGGCCCAGCACTGATCCATCCTTTAATAGCATTTGATCTATTACTTGATGCTTTAGAAACAGAATGCTCCATCCCATGATATGTACCATCTACTAGAGAATTTTATTAATTTTATAGCACTTCACTTAAAAATCAAATTGTGGGGATTTAGGTCACATTTTGATACTTCGACCTAAGCAAACCTAACTTCTTTTTACTTTTCGGTCAAATCTGAACACACGAGAGTATAACGAAGAGTCATATTCTTCTATATCACAAGCTCAGAATGTTATTTACTGTTGTAATATTGGAATGTTACTAGTGCTCTTCAAAGTTATATGAATACCACGAAACTGTACATAAAGACAATCAGGAGAATAACTGTTATTTATATAGATAGATATTTATATTTACTTATTTTTAATATTATTGCAATAAGTGGGCCCATTCCTGCTCAAGGCATTAAGTATTGAGTTTACTAGTCCAAGAATTGGGAGCTTTTGATTTATAATACATGCCATTTGATATTTACAAGGATGTTCAATGGGTAAGTTTGATATTTAAATTATTTATTTATTTATTTTTTTAATAATTTCTTTTCGCAGGAGGACATGCTGGAGTGATATTTAAATTTGGTGGTGTTCTTTGCCTGGTTATTTTAGGGCTCATCTATATGCTAGCTCTGTGCTGCCCTGGGACACTTCCTTGTTTTTGTTAATTGATTCAGAGTTAAGCAAACAAGTTTCTTCTCTCCTAATCTCTTGTCTTGTCTTTCTCAAGCTCATTAATACTGTGGCCCAGCTGACCTTTGTGTAGATCTGTCTTTCCTTCAGTCATGGCTTGCTTTATCTATCCTCATGTTTGAAACTCACTTTATATACTTTGGCCCAAATAAAGTTTGCTAAAAGCCGGTGCTCATGACATGTTTTCTCGCTAATGCAGAAGAAGGGCTGTGGTTTTATACCTACCACAGACACAAAAGCAGCTAGGGGATACTTTTCTCTGCTGGTTCCAGAAAGAAGGTCTGAGGATCTCAGGGTTTCCTTTGTCTCACTGTGATCACACACATATTGCTACTGGCCCGAGGCACTCAGACATTTCAGGGAGCTCTCCAGCCTTCTCTTTCTGAACTAATTCCTTCCAGAGCCTCTGTTCAAGTGTGACTCATCACTCTGCAAGGCCACTGCCTCCCTGCGCGCCTCCTGCCAAACGTGGAGGGCATGTCTTTCCCATTGGATTCCTGCCATTTCTTTCACACATTTAACGTCATCCGCTTTCCCATTGTTTTTGTGCATCAGACTGTGCAAAATTTCAGGGGGAAAAAGTAAAGCAGAAATGAAAAGCCTGCAAAATGACTATTCTGAGATGCTTTCAGTAATCCTAGCGTATTCTTTGGCCATGAAGATCTCTACTAGTTTGAATAGAGGGGTTTAGTTTAGTTCTGTTTATTTGTGTATTTGTTTGCTTTTGGGGGGGGGGAAGCAGGGTGTTATAAAACTTCACATGATTTAGGAAAGTAGAAGAGGTTAGAGGAGATATAAAAGTGTAATTAGACATGCTAAAGAAGCCAAAATTTTTTTTAAATAAACACTAAAAAAAAATTGACCACTTTTAGTTAAATTTTACCATCTGTGCAGATACTAGGCCTTACTAGAGATTTCATGACAACAGAAATATTCATCACATTCTATGTCTGCCTCTGTGTCTCCATCAGTTATCCTCTCTCTTCTCAGTACTGTCAAGCTTTTCCTTTCCACTGGCATCTTTTTCTTCGCCTATAAACATGCTCTAGTCTCTCCCTCCTGGGAATAAATACTTTCTTGACTCTTCCCCAACTCTAGCTACTACACCTTCTCTTTTTTAATTTTTTAAAGTAAATCTGTTAGGTAGATCGTGAGAGATTCCTGTTTTCCTAGGGACGAAAGCGGATATCATTGCAGTTCACTGCACCCAATGGTCTTTTGGAGAGGCTCATGGGAGATTTGCATGCATAGTAAGACTCAGGTCATACAACTCCCAACTGTCCAAAGCGGTTCTATGATGATGTCTGAACCACCAGGAGGTCCCTATCCAGACCTATAAAACAAGACCCAGACCATAACCAAGCTCTCTTTTTGCTATGACAGGGGTCCAGCCATCATCTGTGGTGTACGTATCTTGCTCTGTAAACCTATGTCTTGCTCTTGCTCTATAATCCTATCTTGCTCCTTCTCAATAAATTTCACCTCATGCTTGCCGTACTTTGGTGTGTCTGATCATTTTTCAGCTATGAGCACACCAAGAACTAAGAACACAGAACCAACATTTCAGACTGCAACCCAACAGATCAGCTTCTAGAACAAGTAGTCTACATGGACTGTCTCTGCTTCCTCATAGTTTGTTCTTTTCCTTATTGATTAGAATCCCTCCAACTTTACATTATTGTTATTCCAAAGTGAGCTTCTAGGTTGCTAATTCCAATTTAATTAGTCAGTATAGTATTCGATACAAGACCGAAAACTCAATGCAAGTTGAGTTAAACCAAAAGAAAAGCTATTGTTATTATTGTGATTATTACTAGTAATTTAGCTCATTTACCTAAAAAAGTTCATCATTTGTGCTGACTTCAGGTGGAGCTGAGCTAGGCTTACTCTCATTTTCCTGACCCTGCCTGCTTCTATTTTGGCTTAACTTGTTGGCTGATTCATGCTTCGCGGTGGTAAAACGTGGCAGAGATTTTTACACTTAACATTCTCGTGGCTATAACTCCATCAGTAGAAGAGTTTGTTTGATCCTATCTCCCATATAATTCTCAGGGTTAAGTTTGGTGGACTCCAAATGAGTTACATACCCACTGTTGAACCAAGCACGCCAGCCAATGGGCTGCAACATTCTGTCTGACTAGACCCCTGTCATATATACTCTTTGGAATCAAGCATGGTTTTGAATTTTGGCTCTAGTGGTGTTTATTAATAGTAATACTATAGCTACACTTATATGTCATGTATTTACAGCTAGTATTTGTTCTTTGTAACAACTCTGCAAGTTATGTATTAAACATTATGAAGATGATAGAAGTTCAAAGAGCTTAAGGAATTGGCCCAACTCTTAAACTAATAAAGAAGATCTAAGATTTGAACCTGTTTGGGCTCAAAGTCGTTCTCTCCCACTGCATCATGCATTTGGATACATCATATCGAAAGTACTCATCACAGGGCTAGCTTAACATCCCTAACTAACATCGGTGCCTTTTCTGTCCTCTTCACCTGCAATTCTGATCATGTCATAACTCTTAGAAATTTTTACATGAAGTCCCCTCCATGACATGGCCCCTGACTACCTTAAATTGTTCCCTCTGTCACCATTCTTCCCCAGGTCACTCTGAACCATTTGTTCTTCCTTCAGCATGCCAGGTTCCCTTATTTATCTGAAATTTTGAACATAAAATGTGTTCATTCTGTCTGGCTTCCTCTCCCCAAGACAAATTACTCATTTGTCAAGTCTAACCTCAAGCATTTACTTTCTTCTGTGTTTCCTCTGCAGTTCGTATGTACCTCCAGTATGTAGTTGTTATGTTACATTGTACAGGCTCCTATGTATTCTCTCTACCATGCCGTGAAATCTTCAAGTTAAGGCCATGGATCAGTTCATGTTCTCTTCCTATCCCTGGGACACAGTGAAGGTGCTACATAAATGTTTGTTGAATGAATAAATGTACATACAAAGAAATCAATTCCCTTTTCCAAAACTGGCCCAAACTCCCTTTTCCAGAATAAACTTTGTTAGACACAAACAACATCAACAAAAGATGACAAAAACAAGAAAGAAAGGGATGGAAGGAAGGAAGGAAAGAAGGAAGAAAGAAAGAAAAAGAAAAACAAGGAAACAGTGATTAAAGACACCCTGCCACACAGAGGAAATCTTTACTTATCTTTTACATAAATAAATGATCATTAATCCACAACCATTTATTAGAAGAAAGTGGAGAAGTTTGGCTACATGCCTTTAAGTCTTGGTGGACACAGGAGAAATAATTCTTGATGGCCCCTTTTTCCTTCTACCCAGTGGATGTCGATACAACTTTCTTAAATCATCTTTTTGTGCCCATTGCTTTATTGCTATAGCTACTGCTTTAGTCCTGATGAAGATGAAGGGGGCCTCATAAGGCTTCCCAGACAAAATGATGGTTTAGTTGAAGATCTGGACTAAAGCAGTAGCTGCAGCAATATAGCAGCGAGCACACTACCTGGATAATTTCAAGAGTCTCTCTCCTCCCCCTTCCTTCTGCCCGGACCTCTCTACAATCTATCTTCCACATGGCTGCAAGAATGATGTTACTAAACTAAACAAGAAGTCCTTCTACAGTTTTCTATTCTCTTTGGCACAAACTCCAGGCTTCTAAAATGACAAAGCTGTTCCAAACTGCCCTAATTTACCTCTGTGGTGCCTTTCTCTTGTTATTCCCACATTCACGTCTCGTACTCCAGCTATACCAAAATTATTTATACCGCCCTTCACACTCTATCATTTCAAGTCTCTTTTCTTTTGTCTGTGCTGTTTCCTCTACCTGGAACATGCTTTTTACTTTGTCCACTTGGCAAACACAAGCTTATAATCATCTAAACCACCATTTTATCTGGGATGCCTTCCTGGGTCCCCTCAATGTAAGTAACTGCTTCTTTCTTTTTCCCCAGAGTACGCACTTTAATGAAAAAGCCCACAACACTCTATTTCTTGCATTTATTTATTCTATCACTGGATGATAAACCCCTTGACAGCAGGAGCCATGTCTTATTCATCTCTGGTTCCCTGACACCGAGAACAAGTGCCCAGAATATAAATATTTGGTGATTGGGCTGGAAAAAAAAAATGAAAAAGAAAAGACAGAAAACTCGAAAGAATTAAGTTTACTTTCACTTTTGCTTTAGGCCCCTAAGATATAAATCTCTAGAGAGAAAAATCTCAGAACGAATAAAGGAGAATAAAGAAGAGGCGTCTCTTGTCTCTATCAAAATTACCGTGCCAACAAAAACATTTGTTGCGATACAGTGAAGTTTATATGTGCGTAGATTATTTGATCTTGAGTTTTCATTCGCAAGATTTTAATTCTCCCGGAAATAACTTTTCCTCCAGCTGGCTTAAAAATATATTGCTAACTGCTGGAAAATGAAATCCAAGAAGTTTGCATTCTTATTCTGTGAACTAACAAAAGAAAGAATTTGAATAAATGAAATATTTTTGTTATATATCTATTTCTTGCCCCAATGGCTGACTTGATTCTTAGTAAGAAACAAGTACAAACACGGAAAATATTTCCTGCCTTAAAATAGGTACTATTTATTTTATTATTTCTTCAATTTATATTTTGTTCCAGCATCTAGTAGGTGCTCATTAAATGAACCTTCTGTCTTTCTTAATTATTCTTTTTTCTTCCTTTCTTTTCTTTAAAACTTCTCAAATGAATATTTTAACAAATCTTCTAGGTTCTCCCCATCAAATATCTTTTTAATGCCCTGCTATCACCGTAACATTTGCTATTTTATTCTACTGAATTGTACCATCTAACTAACCAAAAACCTTTAAAAGTACTTTTTCATTATTGTGTATTTAGCAAATTCTTACTAATGACCTTCAAGCCAGCCAATTCTATGGCTTTCTTTTCCTTTTCCTTTACCTCTTTATCATGTTTGACACTATTGAACTCTTTTTTCTCTTTCCTTTTTTTTAATTAAGTCTTTTCTCTTTTAGCATCTCTGATACTGCTTTTCTGGTTGATAAAAGACTGAGACTGTTGGGGGGGGGGATGTTTATGAGGACTTACCTTATTCCTCCTGGCCTGCAGAGCTTAATTGACCTTTGATGCTGTAGGAGAGAAGGAAAACTTCCCCTTCAGCCCCCCAAGGTTCACTGAAAGATCAACTCACAATAAAGCAGATTAATAAGAGAAGGAGATTTATTTACCATGCACATAGAATCACAGAGTGATTACCCAATATCTCAGTGGAGTCCAGAAGTTTATATAACCTCATTTTAGAGGGGCGGGGGGAATTGAGGAATATGGGTAATTCTGTTTAGGGGCAATAAGTGGTTACTAAGGAGGATGGATAGATACTTGGGAAAATGAATGGATGAGGGGTAACATTGATTTGTAAATGATTCTCCTTAGAAATTAAATTATCCTGAGACACAGGTATGATCTTTAAAACAGGTTTTGGGCCAGGTCTGGTTGTATTCTTGATCCTCTTTTCTACAATATGTTGAGATAATAACAGGGAGAGGAAGGAAAGGAAATTGTTCTTTTTGATGAGTCTGTCTGGTTTTATGCAGATAGAGGGAAAGACCCTTCCAAAGCCTGTTGAATGCTAAAGGCCTTTAATTCAAAATGCTCTTTATACCAAGCAGTCATATTTTGGGGTGAAATTTCCTGAGCTCCTTCAGTGCTAAGCCAAGAGAGATGGAACCAGAGAGATGAAGGACTGAAGGATCAAGTGGATTCCAGTGAGTAGTTTACTGTGAGTAGTTTCACAGGAAGTAGAGCCTCCTGATCAGATACTGAATCCTAGAGCATCAAATTTCCCCCAGACTTTTGGGGTCCAATCATCAGGCCCAATAAAAAAGCCTTAATCTCTCTTTTTGTCTGCTTTGTCTCTTTTGGCTGAGAGATAATTAGGAAACAATGTAAACTCACTGTCTCATTTGACGTGAATTTCACATATATTCAATAAATTGAATGATAGTTTATATTATATTATTTTTTAAAATATGCTCCCTTAAAATACATTTAAGTTGGTTTTATAGATTTCTATATATTTTTGAAAGGGAACTTTCTGAGGTAAAGCATATATTAATATGGTACATGTATCTAAAAACATATATAAATATATAAAATATTATTTATAGACCTATAGCAGTCATCAAAACACATTTAAAAACTAAGTTTTCTGAATTAATTTTCAAAGTGAGCCATCAAAAGATATGTGATTTCTATGTTATATATGAGATATCGATCTCTCTTAACCTATATCTAGATAGAAACAAATATCTATGTATGCTAAAATTGCCCTAGGATAGTTATAAAATATAACACCCAAAATACCTCAGATATTATAGGTGTTATAAATGTTGTTGAGTACACATGAAAGACTCAAAATAGAAAATACTTATTTCTTCTTTTGCTAAAATTGCTAATACATATTCAATTTGATTTTCTAAATTTCATAAGTAATGTTTCTCAGTCTCTGGTTTTCTCTCTACTGAAACCTGAGTGAAATATCATGAAATATTTTGTTAAACACACTATTTGGTATTCTGTAAACTGAAAAATTCAGTTAAACTGAATTTAAACATTTCAAAACCTTATTTATGTCGAACTGATTTACCACTGAGGCTTTATGTGTTCTTATCTCTCAGATCTTCTCCAGCAAGGCAAGGCCTTTGATTTAAGCCTGATAGTTGTAAATGTAGTCCCAAGATTTCTTTTAAAAGTGCTTCCAAAACATTGTTAATCTTAAAATTGACTCTTCACATCGTTTGGCTTCCATTTTCAAATGCTAATAAAAGAGACTGCTTTATGCTAGAAGTTCTTGGCTTGAAGCTCTACTGAGTAACTTTGACTACAAATAAGTAATTGTGTGTTCAGTTTTACACACTCAGAGAAAAAATAGAGACAGGAAGAATTATCTACATGAAATCAGACCTAAATTTCACATGCAAACATTGCCAGTTTCCTGTGAAAATCCACTTCTAAAATGAATGTGACAACAGCAAACAAATCCACACACTTAAATGAACATCCACCGAAATGAATATACACAGTTTGGATACATTCTCAATTTAGTTTTAAAGGAACTGTGGGGAACACTTTACAGGCTCATGAGTGAAGGCAATAGATGGGGCAGTTTATTATTTTGGAGCAGGTAGCACATAACTTGAAATTGCAGTGTTTTCATGATTTCAGCAAAGACAAAGTATGCCCTATGTGTATCTCATGGTAACTTGGAATGAAGCCAAAATACACAGCACTAAAGTTCTAAGGGTTAAATCATCATATACTATCAATCTGAACAACACAGTGATTCAAGTCATTTGCCCTGAAAGCAACTTAGAAAGAAACTCAAGTAAAGCTGGTTAGAACAAGTCCATCATTGTTTTTAGAAAAGTAAAAATGTGAGAATTTAGTTTTTCAGACAGACTCCGAACTATATGTGCAAACAAATTCAGTATCTAATTATTAAAAGTAAGTTTCTTTAATAATGAGTCATTTAGGTGCTATAGACGTAGGTTTTCTACTATATATTTAAAATATTTATTTTAAAAAGCAACACAATAAACCATCCAAGTTAGTCCTCAACTCCAAAACAAGCTGAATGCTAAAAACATAATTTAGTATTTTTTAAATACTTTATAAATTTGAATTTATATGTAAATAAAAGTCAGTCTTATTCAGAACGGCAGAGCAGTCTTGGCTTAAATAACTATTTTTTTAAGTACGTTAATGGGGAAGCAACTGGAACACACTACAAATGGCTGATGGTAATCAAATAAATGCACCTATTAAAAATACATGTACCCATACCTCTGAGGGATTTTGTTATTCATCAGTGAAAACCCTTTTTTAACAACTACTTTTGATTCCCCATAATCATTCATGCTCACAAACATCCAAACCAAAAGTGAACAAATATTTTCATCCTGTATTAAGCGATATTATAAAGGCTTGGGCATAATAATGAAGTGGGAAACATTTACTGGCATACCAGGGTGGTATAAAAATAGTAGTAATGTTTACAACAAACAGCTTAGTCAATTCACAGTGACAGTCGTTTTCTGCATCAAAGATAAAATCAACATTGCCTTAGAAACCATCATAAGATGCTGCAACCTAAAATGGTATTTACCTTGAAGTTCATAACATAGAAAGCATTTTTGGTGAGAAGAATTTAATCCTTTTCAAATGCATCTCAGCATAATATTTGAAACTTCAGACATACTGAAATATGCAGCTCCAATTGCTAACACTGTGCTTCTGAAGAAGCTAAATGTTTTGTTGTAAGAAGTTGAAATATATGTTATTTAACTAGCTTAAACTAATTAGCTATCATGTAGTATCAATTTCCATTTGCCTCAGTTCTTTGGGAAAAAAAATCAACATTGTAATAAAACAATTAGAAGGATGATTACACAATTTTTTACATGAGTCCCTTCAAAACTGACTACTGGCCCGTAAGTCATAACCCTGGGCTTTGCCCTTTGATAAGTAACATGGCAATTATTACAGGATTTTTGTGTGATAACTTCTAAGAATCAGTAAGGAAACAAACTTGTCTTTATGCTACTTAAACTGCAAAACAGATAAGAAATATGCTTCCCTGTTACAGTAATGTAATGTAAATAGAACACACTGATCTACGGTGTGTTAAGCTTTAGACTACAAAGACATTTATATTTAGATCCTGTGCTTTTTGGCAATCATGCCTTAGGCTAAGTGTTGATATAATATTTAGAAATCTGTTATATTTGCAATAATGTCTATGCATGAATAATATAATTTTTCATATTACACAGGTGGATACTTTCCAAACAGCCCTTATATATATGAAAAATTGTTCAAAACCCTATTTCATGGTTCTAAAAATGGGAAAAATTCAAAGTTAATTTACTGGATGGAATACAGTCAGGAGGCTTATAACTCAAAGAAATAGGTATCATACTTCTAAACTTGCCTTTGTTGATGACTAGCTGTGAACCTAAAAAAGTTGTTAAGCCATTTAACCGCCAGGTTCTTTAATTGAACTTTGTCAAGTATATGATGTAAAGATAAATGAAAAATATATATGTAGTATGTTAAAATTCTCATAAGAAATGGACTGTATAAAATGCTGTAGAAATCAAGGATACGAAAAAAACAAAGTATATTTTTCAGCCAAATAGAACACATTTTCAGAGAAATATAGAGAAAGATTTAAGGTTTTGATATTGGTGTTGCAACCTTATTTTCTTTAATGGTACTATATTTAGTATAGATAAAGAATATGTAGGAATAAATACCTATGCTCTGCAAACTAAAAAATATTACTGAATGAAACTAAAGAAGACCTAAGTAATTAGAGAGATGTACCTAGTTCACAGGTCAGCATCAAGATAGGCATACTGATGGAACAGAGTAGCACGTCCAGAAATAGACACACACATAAACAAATAACTAAATGCCAAAAAGGCAGACTTAAACCAGTGGTGTTCAAACAATTGAAATCCGTATCTAAGAAAATGAATTTAGATTCATACATAGTAACACATACAAAAATTGACTTAAAATGGATTCTAGATCTAATTGTAAAACCTAAAACTATGAAACTTCTAGAAAAAAACATAGGAGAAAATCTTTGTGACCTTGAGTTGTCGAAGATTTCTTAGGACACCAAAAACATGATCCATATTTTTAAAAAATTGATAAATTGGGCTTAATCAAAATTCAGAATTTCTGATCTTCAAAAAACACTTTTAGGATAATGAAAGGACAAGCCACACTGGGAGAAAATATCTGCAAAGGATATATCTTCTAATCTAAAGGACTTATATCCATACTATATAAAGAACTCTCAAAAGTGAATTAAAAGGGAACAACCCAATGAAAACAAAAATAATGAGCCAAAGATTTGAACAAGTATATTACCAAAGAAGAAATAATGAATGGCATGGTAGGCTGAATAATGGCTTCCCAAAATTGGTCCACATCTTGATCTCTGGGACTTTTGAATGCTACCTTATTTGGCAAAAAAAAAAAAAGGACTTGCAATTGTGATTAGATTAAGGATTTTGTGATAAGGAGATCATCCTGGATTAACTGAGTGGACCTAAATGCAATCACATGTCCCTAGTAAGATGCAGGCAGAAGATGCTTTGACTGTAGAAGAGAAAGAAGCCATGGAACAAAAGCAGAATCAAAGAGAACTTACATTCTTCACTGGCTTTGAAGATGGAGGAAGGGGCCATAAGCCACATATTACAAGGAATGCAGTTCTGAATTCTGAAAAGGGCAGGAACTAGATTCTCTTCTACCGCCTCCGGAAGGAGCACAGCCCTGCAGGCACCCTTGGTTTTGGCTCAGTGAAACTGAGTTTAGACATCCAGCCTCCAGAACTATGACAGAATAACTTTCTGTTGTTTTAGGCCACCAAATTTGTGATAATTTATTGCAGCAGTCACTGTAAACTAACACAGATGGTGAAAAAGTACACGAGAAGATGCTCAACATCATCAGTCATGAAGGAAAAGCAAATTAAAACCACAGTGAGATACCACTACACACCTATTAGGATAGATAATATTGTGGTGGTGTTTCGGGGTGGGGATAATGAATAAACCAACCAATAATGAATAAATCAACTGCTTGGAAAACAGTTTAGTAATTTCTTGAAAACTTAAACATGCACTGTATGTTCCAGCCATCCAAATCCTAGATATTTATCTAAGAGAAAAGAAAGTAAACTTCTGTACAAAGACTTACATATGAAGTTCATAGCAGCTTTATTTGCAATAGCCAAGAACTGGAAACAGTTCACATGTCCATAAAGAGGTAAATGGATAAACAAACTGTGGTATATCTACACAATGGAATAAAACTTAGCAATAGAAGGAATGAACTAATGATATACAAAAAACATGAGCGAATCTCAAAATAATTATACTTAGTGAAAGAAGCCAGACAAAAAGAAAAGTACATACTGTATGATTCCATTTATATAAAACTCTAGAAAATGAAAACTATTCAACAGTGACAGAAAACAGATAAGTATTTTCCTGGGGAGGGGGGTTGGGAAAGACAAGAGGGTGGGATTGTGAAGGGTCATGAGGGAACTTTGGGGAAAGATACACGGTTGCACAGGTGCACACATATGTCAAGGCTTTCCAAGTTATACTCATGTGCAGTTTATTGTATATAGATTGTACTTCAATAAAACAGTTATAAATGAAAGTATATTTTTGATTATCTATTGTCACTATAGGAGTAGATCTGAAGTCCAAATTCATAAGATGTTAATCTTGAGGACATTTTTTTTTTCACACAGCATAGAAAACTCCCCAAAAGTCTTTAGATATCTGTGCTTGTTTACTCATTTGGTTTGTAGTCAAGTTGGGAATAGTGTATATTATGTCTTAGTGAACTCTTCTTCCACTATTAAATAATATCCTGCATGTAACATCTATTAATTAATACGTGATATTTAGTTCTCCAACTCAATGAACAAATCTCTAGAAGGAAAAAATGGCTCAGTTCAACAGAAAATGAGGATATGAGTTACGCTATCTCCAAGGTAAGTAGCATATGAAAAGTTGGTAGAACTACAGTAAAGAAAGAGATAAAGGCCTAAGGAAAAATTCATATAAAATGTTATTATGTAAAATACTTGAATACATAAAAATAAGTAACCAAGTTTTTATTCAACTCTAAATTTTGGTATTTCTATGCTATCTTTATTTTTTAAATTATTTAAGGAAAACGTTTATAGAGCACCAATATTTTAAACACAGTGTTTTGCTTTTAAGTGCTGAAAGAGAAATAAAAACATCCCTGACCTAAAGAAGCCGACAGGTTAGGACATGAGACTAACAAGGTAAGAAACAGAGAAACTAGATGGTGAAGAAACACCTACCACAGCTACACAGAAGGACTTGCCAAAGGTGAAGGAGCTATGGAATAGGTCTTAAAAATGGAAGCCTTCATTAAAGTTAACTCTTTGGGTTAATTTGAGCAAAATGGAATTTTCTTGCTTATTATTTCATATGATAAGAAAATAAAATAATGAAAGGACCCCCTCTCTATTTCCTCTTCCAATATTCCACTTTCATATGTAGGAAGTGTTCTCTCCATGACTCTACCACTGTAGGTAGAGTTTGGATGCCTAATCCATGTAGCCAAGTCATGGTTGCCCATTGTCATAAAAAGCTTCTGGGCTTCAAACCAAATCCACACTCCTCACAAACACTCTGCTATAAACAACACTAAGATGTACTTGAAACATTTAAAGCATTCGTGCAAACCCACTTTTCAAACAACAAAATCAATATACCATTAAAACAAGAGAAAATGAAACCATTATCCTAATTATTTAAATATTTTCCTTTTTTTTTTTTTTTTTTGGTCAAAACATTTCACCAAACACAATTTTAATCATTAAGTTCAAAACAATTTGTTTACAATTGATAAACGAACTAAGGCATTCCAAGCTCGTTGCAAAATTCCCTGCTAAGGATAGAATAGTCTTCGTAGGTGCTTACCTGCATGGACCACGTAAAGTGGTGGACACCTAAGCTAAGCTGAGCTAATGTGTCCCTTGTCAGAAAATTCTACCAAGCCAGAGACAAAAGTCGAAATTAGGTTTAATCTGTTGGCTAAGGCCTTAAAGTGAAAGTCTTGAGCTGTCAGTCGCCATGTTTTCCACATTGAGAATAAGAAGGGTTAGAAAACAAGGCTGGCCTGTCCAGGAAGGCGGAGCCTTATCAAGATCTCTCTATAGTTTCCCTTGTTCTTAGGGCCCCACTGCCTGGATGCTTTTCTCAAAGCAAAGTTGCCAAACTTTTCTTTGATTCCATGAGCTTATGCTGTTTTCTTAAGCTATTAAGAGTTGCAATTTTTAAAAATTTGAGTTGCAAATTTTAATATGAAAGAACAAAATGCATTAACAGCCATTCTTTCTCTAAGGTACTAAAATATAATTAAAGCAATATGATTATAAGGGTAGAATACAGAGACAGATAAATATAAGAGTATTCAAATACCAGAATCATACCAAGTACATATCAATGAGAAATAGATAAATTCTTCAGTAAATGCTATTGGGTCAAATATCTCACTTACTGGAAAAAAGCGTGTTCAAACATCTTAAAATCTGGCACTAAAATAAATTACAGATGTATTAAAATTTTTAACTATGAAAAACAAACTATAAAACTAAGTGTTTATATTATATTAGAATGTGACAGGTCTTTTTAGATCTGCATTAGACCACAGCTAGAAACAAGAAAGGAAGTTTAGTTTGAATTTGAAAAATTTAAATTATAAAAATTTAATTTAAATACAAACTTTTACATAAAAATAGTGATCAAAAAGATAATATACACATCAACTAAAACAAAGAATAAACATCCTTGATATATAAAGTGCTTTTTCTAAAAGAAGACAAAAACATATAGTGAAATGGGTTAAGAACATGTGGAAGCAATTTCATAAAGGATTAAAATAAATCTCCATTTCCCTGATGATTAGAGATGTTGAGCATTTTTTCATATGTTTTTTGGCCATTAGTCTGTCTTCTTTTGAAAAGTTTCTGTTCATGTCCTTTGCCCACTTTTTAGTGGGGTTGTTTGATTTTTCTTGCTGATTTTCCTGAATTCTATATAGATTCTAGGTATCAGCCCTTCATTGGATGTGTGGCATGCAAATATTTTCTCTCATTCTGTAGGTTGTCTATTCACTCTAATGATAGTTTCCTTGGCTGCACAGAAGCTTTTTAATTTGATCAGGTCCCATTTATTTATTTTTGTTGTCACTGTGATTGCTTTTGGGGTCTTCATAAATTCCTTGCCTAGGCCTATATCTATAAGAGCTTTTCCAACCTTTTCTTCTAGAATTCTTATGGTTTCATGTCTTAGATTTAAGTCTGTTATCCATTGTGAGTTGATTTTTGTGAGAGATGAGAGGTGCGAATCCTGTTTCAGTCTTCCACATGTGACTATCCAGTTTTCCCAGCACCGTTTATTGAATACAGATTCTTTTCCTCAGTGTATATTTTTGTCTGCTTTGTCAAACATCAGATGGCAATATAAGGATGGTTGTATATCTGGATTCTCAGTCCCATATCATTGATCTATGTCTCTGTTCTTGTGCCAGTAGCATGCTATTTTTGTTATTACAGCCTTGTAGTATAGTTGAAGTCTGTTAAATGGATGCCTCCTAATTTGTTCTTTTTGCTTAAGGTTGCTCTGGCTATTCAAGGTCTTCTCTGGCTCCATACAAAGTATAGAATTATTTTTTCTAGATCTGCAAGAAATGATGGTGGTATTTTAATAGGGATTGCATTGAGTCTGTAGATCACTTTGGGTAATCATCAGAGAAATACAAATCAAAACCACAATGAGATATCACTTAACTCTAGTGAGAATGGCTTTTATCAAAAAGTCCCAAAACAACAAATGTTGGCATGGATGTAGAGAGGTAGGAACACTCATACACTGTTGGTGGGACTGCAAACTAATACTTCCTCTATGGAAAGCAGTATGGGAATACCTCAAAGAACTAAAAGTAGAACTATCATTTGACCTAGCAATCCCACTACTGGATATTTACCCAAAGGAAAAAAAGACATTCTATAAAAAAGACATCTGCACTAGAATGTTTATAACAGCACAATTCACAATCGCAAAGACATGGAATCAACCCAAGTGCCCATCAATCCATGAGTGGATTAATAAGATGTGGTATATGTATACCATGGAGTTCTCAACCATGAAAAACGGTGAACTAATACCTCTTGTATTATCCTGGATGGAGCTGAAGACCATTCTTTGAAGTGAAGTATCACAAGAATGGAAAGACAAACACCACATGTACTCACCATTAAATTGGTACTAATTGATTAAAACTTGTGTGCACATATGTAAGTAACATTCATCTTGTGTTGGGCAGGTGGCACGGGGGAGGAGGAGATGGGTAAACTCACACCTAACTGGTGCAGTGCATACTGTCTGGGGGATGGGCATGCTTATAGCTCTGACTTAGGCGGTGCAAAGGCAATTTATGTAACCAGAGTGTTTGTATCCCTGTAATATTATGAAATTTGAAAAAATAAATAAATAAATAAATAAATAAAATAAAACTAATCTCCAATGAACACATGACAAAACAGTCAATTTCACTAATAATAAAAGAAGATAATTTTAAAAGGAAATAAATTTTAATTATGAGATTAACAGAGATGAATAAATTATTAAATACAATATTGATGAGACTATAGAACATGCTTACACATCCACATCTTAGGTATAAATTCATACTGCTTACCTGGAGAATAATTTGGTAACTTTTAACATATATGTAGACACTTTGACTCAGTTATTCAACTTCTAGGAATTTAATGCAAAGGAATAATTGCAAAAGTCCACAGGCATAAAGAGACTAGGAGATTCAACAATGACATTTCTCAAAATACAAAAACAATACCCTTGTAATATGCTGAAATAAAAAATAAATAAATTGAAAAAATACATAATGTGCCCAAATGCAGATAATTTGCTGAATTATGACAAAAACATATAGTAAAATATAAGTGGTCATTAAAAGTGATAATTTAGTCACACATTTATTGACATAAAATATTTATATATTATTAAAGGAAAATGGAAAGTCATAGAGCTATATACTATTTTTTCTTTTAAAAGTATACACATGTGTATACATGATATGTCATGTCATAAGAATTGAAAGAACCAAGGAAAACACTTTTTTCAGGCTCTAAGCCACTTGGCAAATATCCAAGTGTCTCAGTTTCTGCTTACAGAGCATGCTAACAGTTTTATTATTAACTTTTTTACTACAAAGAAAAGTGCACCTGTTCATCCCTCTTAATTCTGATGAATTAGTTGCTGACCTAAGAGATGTTAATCCCTGTGTTAAAATTAAGGCTCTAGAGAACTGGCATCTCTTGTATGTGAGAATGGCAAAGCTTTTGTACATTATCCCATCAGCTCTGACAGGCTCTGTTAAGTCTCAGACTTAAGTCTTTCCAAGTCAGCTAAGAGGATTAAAATATGGATACAGAAACATTAACACCCTGCCCTGAGTTTAAATATCCATGCTGCACCAAGAAACATTGGCTCATTTGCAGGTGCTCATTGCTGCCCTTTACTTTTTCAGACCAGGAGCAAACAGAAAGTCTAACTCCACAAACAACTACCTTGCTTCCCTTTAAGGCTGCAACTAAAATCATGAAGCCAATTGGCTTAGAAATATGGAAATGGAAAATGCTCCTCATTTGTATTTTTCTCATCATCTTCCTTCAGAGGAAAGATGATGAGAAAACCTGTCTGTTTATGTATCCTCTCCTACATTCTAATATCCACAGCATTCTGAACTTCCTTTTCCCTGACTCAAATTTCCACTCCATTCCTTCTTCCAGACCCTTGATTTTACTCCCTTGATCTTTGAATTCATGGGAAAAAATTCTATGTTCACCACCTTCACCAAACATTTTCTTCTTCTCCTTGTATCTACAGAAACTTTTCTCTGCCCCAGCACAACTGCAGTAGAAACAGATACGCAGCATCACTCTTTCAAGGAAGAATTTACTGATCAGTCAAAGGGAGTATGGTGAGCAAAAGCCTACAGCTGCCAGCTCCTTCCCAATGGGCCACAGCTGACAAGCTCCTCCTCCTCTGAAGTCATGCCTTTCTAGAGGCAGGCTGCAGCTGATGACTGAGTGATGTAGGTGTAAAAGGCCAGCTATTTTGGTGCAAATATGAGATACTCTGATGGGCTATATTCACTCAAGAGCTCTTTGCAGGGCTGATAAGGCTTTGTCATCTCTGGACTGTTGGTTTGACTTCTTCCTCTGCCAAATTCAGCTGCTTCTCCCTTCCCTGTACAGGTTTTAATATTAATAAACAACTTGCCCTTTGAATTCCATTTCAGTGTCTGCTTCTAGAGACCCCAACCTACAGTCATTGGTACTAGTAGTGGTCCAAGAGTGATCAATAAGATGGGATTTAGGAGCTGATCATTCATCCCCTGACTCATCGTGAGGAGCCCATTATTGATGGTAGCTGGAACACAGACAGCCTCTGGCACAAGGTGGCTATATGATTGTTAAAACTTCCACTGGTGGAGGAGGGGGCAAGATGGTGGACTAGAAGTAGCCTGAGCATGCCGCCTCAAGGAGAGGATCAAAAGTTGCAGGTGGATGCCTACCTACAGATGGCTCTTCTTGAAAAGAACAATGTAACACTCTGGAGAAGTGACAGGGGACAATCAGAGTGAAGGAGAAGGTGATGGGGCAATTCATTTGGCAAGATTGAAAGGAACCTTGGGGAGGCATCAACACATGAGGAAGGACAGGAGAAGAGAGACTTGGGGCTCCACGCTTAACTCATAGGCACTTCAGCCTGAGCTGTGAGGGGGCCCCACCAGCTCCGCAGGCCTCTGGATTGACTGGAGAGCTGCTTGGAGACTGTGCAGAGACATTGTACTAGACAGCAGGCACAGCAGGGATCTGGAGGCTACCAATCGACATTACTGCAACTGACATTATCCTGAGCTCTCAGATACGAGGTGCCAGGTCTGCACAGGGCTTGAATTTGCAACAGCAGAATTTGCATCACCCTGCCCCCTCAATATGGGATCTGAGCAGAAGGGGCACCTCTGGGGCTGCAGATACCACCTGAGAAGCCTTGTGGAGACTGCCTCAGCAGGACCTTGGCTGGGGGAGATCCTCAGCTGCCCAAGGGACCCAGCCTGCAGCTCCAGCTCCCGCCAGCACAGCTCTACCACCTGCACCACTGGAGCCTCCCCCAATCCATGTGGCCCTGCCTTTGTGGTCCCGATGCTGCTGGAGCCACTCTGCACCCACACAGATCCACCTTTGTAGTTCCTGCACTGTGGTCTGACCACATGGCCCCACCCATGCCACTGTTGCCCTGCCTCTGGTCACAGCTCTGGCTCTGAGGCTCCTATTGTGTCCAGGACCTCAGCTCTGCCCCCAAGGCTTAACTACACCTGCTGGGAGGGTGGACTCCACCCTCTGAGTCTCCAGTGCTGTCCCCAGGACCCTAGGCTCTGACCCTGTGACTCTGGTGCTCCCCTGGGCCCAGAACTCCACCACTGAGATTCCAGCACTGCACCTGAACCCCAAGACTCCAGTCCCAAGTCTCCACCACATTTACTGGGCCCATGGAACTGCCCTGAGATCCAACGCACTGCTTAATATTTTAAAATTTAAAAAACTAACAACAACAACAGCAACAAACACCTTTCACTGGGAAGAGCAGTTAATCTGGTTAGAATATATATAGGTTCATGAGCAGCGAGCAATGTCTGGCCAATTGTTCAGGGTCATGAATGGAAAAAGACTAGACAATCAGGACAAGGAGACTGGGCTTGAGGCATGTGGATGGAAATACAGGAGTCAGCATGAAATGTGAAGATCTTTGTACGACATATTAATGTCTAACAGAGAGCATCCACTGTGGAAGAACCAATAAACAAGCAAGTAGAAAAGATGACCTGATCGGTTGACATTATGGCTGATGTCATCAGTGCTGGCAGTACACATGAACAAAGTGGGCACAGTGGCAGAACTGAAGACTATGCACAGGCCCAAAAGCATGGACTGAAACCTATTGCCATGGCTGAATGTCCAATCTGCAAATAACAGAGACCAATGCTGAGTGCCTGATATGGGCAATTCCTCAAAAAGAATAACTAGCCACTTGGTAGCAATTGGGCTGCTACCATCCTGGAAGAGCCAGCTCTTTGTCCTCATGGGGATATTTATTCTAATTATCCCCATGAGATTGACTTTTTTTTTGACTTTTTTCACTGCAGGGCCCCAACAAGCACTACTATTAAGTGTTTGATCCACTGGCGTAATAGTCCTCGTAACAGCATTGTCAGGCCAGGAAACTCACTTTAAGCAACACGGATGTGGGAATGGGCACATGACATGTCACACACTGGTCAAATCACATACAGTACCACTCAGCATCTGCTGGCCAGATAGAGCATGGGAAGGCCCAGTGGAAAGCACAGTTGAAGTGCCAGCTCACAGGTAAGGCTCTGCAAAAATGGAGAGCAATTTTGCAGGGTGCAATATATGCATTAAATCAAAGACATTTATATGGTGCTATGCTCTCAGTAGGAAGGGCACATGGGTCTGAGAACCAAGAGATAGAAACAAAATTGGACTTGCCTATAATTACTTCCAAAATCACTGAGGGATTTTGTGCTTCCTAGCCCTGCAAGTGTGAGCTCTCTGTATGATTAGAGTTCCTCATCTGCAAAGGGGGCATACTTTTGCCAGAAGACACAGCAGTCATCCCATAAAATTGTCAGCTACATCTGCTCCACAAACACTTTAATTTTTAATGTAAATGGACAAATATAGAGCATCTGATCTGAGAAAGGCATAATGACCAGGAGGTCAGGGCCCTGAGATTGGGTTATGCCACCAAGTAAGCTATCGAGGCCAGCAAGGACAAGCTGAGGGTGAGGAAATTCTAAAATCAGTGATAGAAGAGTGAGACAATGAGTATTAATGGCAGCCCTGAGATCTAACGTAGCAGCTGGGACTGTAGTTGGTCCCACTAACCACCCTCCTCTATGTTCCCCCCAGGGAGAGATGTCCACTGAACTTCTACAGAGAAGTAGATTTGAGCGACACAAGGGTCGACTGTGGTAGACACAGATGTGCTGCCCAGATTCTCCTTTAAGGAAGTACTTATTGTTCTGCTGAATCGAGTGTGGGCAGCAGATGGTCTCCAGCTACAGCTCCTTTGGAGTCAGCCCTGGCTGAACAGGTTGCCTTGCTTAGGTCACGTCCTCCCCAGAACCTCTCACATTTAGGGACTGAGTGAGGCTGAGTATAAAGGCCTTGCCATCTCAGGGCATACTCCAATGGGAAGTAGTCATTCCAGAGTTCCTCACCAGGCTGGCAGAGGATTTCTTGGGCCTACATTGGAGTTCAACTTCACTGCCCAACCCCTCATCCTCCCCCTTCTTTTCACTGGCCTTGATCTCTAACACAATCTTGCACCCTAAACTCCATCCCAATGTGTGGTTCATCATTAAGACATCCATGTGGAGGCTCTCTGTTCTCTCTGGGTGCAATTTGCACCAGGTATCAGTGTCTTGGTTGATTTTGTAACAAGGTAGAGAATTTTATTGGTCAAAATCTGGGAGAGCTATCTATACACAAAATTATACTCAGAATGAGAGAAGTATACTTTTCAAGGAGGTAAGTGTAGCCAGGAAGATGACGAGGTTTCGGGGCAGTAGGAGCTTAAGTACACTATTTTATCTGTGCTTGCTGTCAAAAATGCAGAAATGAATGAAGACTTCTGCCTGGTGGCCAGGGAGAAAGAGGATTTCTTACTAGTTCATATAAGAGTGAAAATTAAGGTAGGGTGGGGTAGTACCTAAAGAGAATTATTTTTTCTGTGTAGTATGTTGCCTTGAATACTGACATTATTCCTCAAGGATTCTAGAATTAATGTGTGCTTCCTTTTAATGTGACTCCATTTGAAGACTGGACATTGAGGGAGCCTAGTTTCACTCAGGTTATCCCTTGACGAATTACCTCCCAAGATCTCAGACCTGGTGCGGTTAAGCACTCAGCTATATCTCAGATTAAAATATGCACATTAGGTTGGATCCAGGAGTAAATTTTCACCATGATTATCAGACTGGTAGGAAAATTGTGGAAATAACTGTTGTCCAGTAGACCCAAAGCACTATGCTTCGTGGAATACACAGAAAATAATTGTGGAGGTTTTGCCACAGTCTAAGTTACAATTTCATAATGCCTAGATATGAACTGGTTGTTACAAAAGGAAAACCAGACATGTAACATTATAAGGATATGCCAAATTGAGGAAGTATTAAAAATTTCCTCATTACATCATCATCTAAAAATTGCTTTACAGTCTAACTGCAACAGTCTCACAAATTCCTGAGAAATTATTATTTTTCTAGAGGGAGAAAGAGTAGATGGCAGATATGCTGACATGTTTATCTTTCTCAATCAAGAGTCAAAATCCACTAGAATTTTGATTGCTGCTTTAGGATTTTCAATTATGCAAGCTTTGAAACAAGTCCTGTTTCTCTAAAATTGAAGAAATGTATGGAAAGTACTGTGCCAGGATGGAAGAGTCATGACTCTGAACCCTGACTGTAGCATGTTGCTAAAATGCAATAGGGGTACTAGTCCTCAGCCATGGATGCCCTCTTTGCTGCTACCTACAGGGATAGTTCTACAGGCTTTCTTGGTAGCAAATCACTGACTTTATACAGAGAAGCAATGTACTACTTCCTAGAAAATGAGTATCACTTGGTTAAAAACCAATCATGGGAACCCCATTTGCCTTTCCAAATGTCAAATTTTCCAGCCTGCCTTATAGCACCATGGTAACCACGGGTCTCAGTTATGGTCATTGATATGGGAGGGAACATGAGGCAGGATGGCAGCAGATATAACCAGATTTGTAGATTTGGTAGTAGAAGATGGAGGGAATCCCCATCTAATATAGTCCCTATTTATTCCGTACTAAATAGTAAGTGCTAACCACTAGTGGGTACTCATATATCTGAAAAATTGGAAATAATGAATTTTCTTCATGCAGTAGAGCTAAAAATTTATCTCCTGAATATGATGGAGTGGAAAGAGGGTTGCAGATTTGAAGCAAGTGGAAAGCAAATGGATTAATATAATCCATTTAAATTTCTGCACCTTGTAGGTCCAAGTTCAATTCATTCTATGGGACAAAAACTCCTCTGTGTTTCCTACTTGAGTACCTGGCCACTCCGGGAAGCCAGATCCCACTCCCACATGGGCTTTATCTGAATTGAAAGGTGGTAGAAAGAGGTAGTGTCTCTGTGAGTCTAGTTAAGTTAGATTTGGGTACCAAAGCCACCGTGGCTCCCACATTGGTGGACAAGGTTGTGCCCAATCCTGACCTCACCCAGAGAGGCTGAGACAGGTGGCAGCAGTAGTAGATGAGGCAAATAGGAAGGCAGCCAAAGTTCTCTACCAAGCAAGTGGCTAGGACTCAGGGGACAGTAGAGCAGGCAAATCTGGAGAGATGCAAAAACCAGATCTACAGCATCCTCTTTTGTTCACCACCACCATTCGCCTGAGTCTGATATACAACTTCCCCTAGTGGTGCTGTGAACAGAAAAAGAAGACACGGGTGATAAGAGAAGGTAAGCTTGCCCCACGATCACCCTGATCTACCAGTCCTATCACGCAGGCAGCAGTGTATAAATAGCTGAAGCTCGGAGCTCTGCTATCCATTAATTTAGGACAAGATCAGAAGTAAAATCAACAGCGGTCTTGGCCCACAAAAATGGGAGTAGGGTGGATGGAACAAATAATTCAGAAGAACAGTAATCAATAGTGGATTTAGACAATGTCTTACCTTCTTCCCAAATGTTAGAGGATTCTTTGGGGGTGGGAGGCAGGGGTAATTCTTGGCTTACAATTAAGATGGCAATAAGAATAACAGAATCAACGACCTCATCTACACTCGGAGTTTCCAAAGGGATGAACAAGGCACCATTTTTTTTTTTAACCAATCCTCTGCATTTCATGGGGAATCTCCTACTCATGTGCCTGCACATTGCTTCTAGTCCTAACTTTTTTTTCTTTCTGAACTTTTCTGCTTCTCCATAGCTGAGAGTCTTTTATACGGGAAGAGAGGAAGCAAAAGGAAAGACTGTTCTCCAGTTCACACTCCATTAGATACTGTCATCTGAACATGTCAGCTAAGTATATGGCACATTTGTTCTCCTTGGTGGACGGTCTGTATATACAGCAGTAGGTGACCATCCATTTTCCTGCCAGAAGGGGAGCACAGCAGCTGCCTCAGGTCAAGTAGGAACCAGCACATCAGTCAATAACCTGAAACAGGCCACAGTACATGCCTTAATCCAACCACCTTCTCTCTTCACTCTACCTTGTTATTTCTCCCCACTCCTGAGCCATAATTTCTACATATACAACTGAAATTTAAAGTGAAATACAGAACTTATTTTTTCCTATTAATTCCAACTTTCTAATGCTGATAGAGCATTCCCATTTCTTAGATATTTTTAAAATCATAATCATATTGACTAGATCATTTAGCTTTGTGTCTTCTGCAAATATGAACCTAGAAACAGGCATTCTTTTTTAAAGAAAGACTTCTGAGAAGCCTGCCTAGAGGGAGTGAGATGCTCCAGATGACCTCTGAAAGTCCCTGCCAGGCTTATGTTTTGAATTTTCCATAACATTTCATTATGTAAAACAGACCCATTAGCTATGTTTACTCAGGCCCATGGAAGAAGATTGAGACAATTACCTAAAAATCCACTGTGACTTTTCAGTAAATGTTATTAAAGAAAAAGTGGGAAATGGGGCTTGAATTATCCAGGGTGTTTATTCCCATTGATCAAAGTCACAAAATAATTACCTCATTTCACTTTGCCTGATTAGTCATAAGTCCATGACAGATTTTGTCTTAGAACATCCTGAAAGGGAAATATGGTAAAACTGTATAGTAAAACTGACACAGCAAGAAGTTGACTATTCAGGTTTTCTTATTTAAAGTGAAAGAATACCTCCATAAAATCAGAATTGTTTAAATTTTCCATGAGATTAATGAAGATAGAGGAACTAATCCATATTCAGCAAATACTGGCAAGGAGAAGATGGTTGAAATATAACATTTCATACAAAAAGCTTATAAGCTTTATACCATAAAATGCTGAAAAGCCTTCTCTTAGTCTTTATTCAGCATCATATTCATAATGCTGAGCTTTATTAAAGATTATGAATAAGGGATAAACAATATATGAGATATTCTCTAGAGAGTGCTATAATGATCAGGAAAAAAGAGATATTTTAAAACATTGCTTAGATTAAAAATTTACATGTGAATTTAAAATTCACTTAAGGAAACATAAGCTAGTTCTCATGATAGGAATAAAGAAAATAAATACTACACTAAAAAAAATTGGACCATAATGGGTCAAGACAATGATTTAAAATGAAACCTGATTTTTCTTTGTCCGTGGTTGATGGAAAAATATCATGTCACAAACACTGCTCATCATGATTTTCTATATATGGTACTGGTGAGGATATTTACTTTCTGCCAAAGATCAGGAAACATTCCATGGCAATGAGATCTCTTAATCTGTGAAACACTATCTCAGGGGAAATTGTAGCAACCTCTTCATTGGTCACTCACTGTTTGCTTAAAGAGTAGATTGGACAAAATATGATAAGACATATCATGGGAAACAAATCTATTTTAAAGGGTGAGGTAAGAGCAGGAGATAAAAAAGGAAATAACTTCTGCTCAGTGGCTGCTCTGTGAGCAAGGCATTTTTACACACATATTTAATATCACAGCCACTCTGGGAAAGAATATTATAAACATTTTACAGATGAGAAACTGAAGCTGACAATAGCTTGCTGGAGTCACAAGTCATAAATGACAGAACGAGGGATGTGTGCTCAGGTCTCTCTCACCTAGGATCATGCTTTTCTGTTCTGCGGAAAAAGGTTAAGTTAAAGTGACTATCACAAAAAAAGACAAGTGCAGCAATATTTAAATCTCTAACTGATGAGGGAGATAGCTTTTTTTCTATCTTTGCCTTGTGTGATTACACTCTATGTTCAGACATGAAACTATTAGGACAGGAAAAATGGGCTTACAAAACCAAAACATTATCTTCTCATCATTATGTTTGCAAATTAAGAGATTAATGACAACTATTAAGAGTCCAGTTGCAATGAAGTTATAGGAATTAAATCCAGATTACTGGGGTCTTAATAATGAGTGACAAAACACAAGACAACTATCATTGACAACTCACCCAATCTACACACTGTTGTCAGAGTTCTCTCTATTTCAGTGCCAGCAGGAAATGTAGATGACACTTTCAAGAAGAGAAAAGAGAGGTGCTATAAGAGGAAAGAAAGATCGTGGAAAGAAGTATTCTTTTAAAGCAAAGTAAGATTTCAATATGTTTGTAGGTTGAGGAAAGGAATCAAAAGAAAAAAGAAATGAAAGATTCAAAGGTGAGATTTGATAATTAATAACAGTAATTCAAATTACTGAGACAAGATTTGAAGGAGTGGATATCAGAGAAGTGGAAATAATTAATTTGGAGGAAAGATGGAAGAAGAATATGTGAGTAAACACAGAACCATATTAGGCATTGCAGTAATTATCTTTAGGAAATTAGAAAGACATCAGTTGTGAATAAGGGGGCCATGCTTAGGGACTTGAATAAAATCAAAACATTTAGGATGTGTAATGTGTACATGGAAAAAAGGACAAGGATGGCAAAAAGGAATTGGTTTGGATAAGAGGAAAAGAATTGGTGAGCATCCCCAGGAGATTTTAGATGTAATTAATTATCCTGATTGTGTGATGTCTGCCACCAACCATCAGCACCTTGGAAGGAGAAAGAAAGTGGTTTGGTATTCCCGGGCTGATGATTCAGAGGGTAGGGTAAGACATGTGACCAAAACAGCAAGGGTGCAAATGAGAATAAGGTTGAAATGGAAAGTCAAGGAGCTCAGGCAGGGTGGGAAGAAAAGTGAACATAACTGGGGAGGATATACTTGGACATGAATGAGAAAGTTCTGGAGGTTGGCATACAATGAAGATAAGTTCAATGGAAGTAGAGTAATGGCAAAGGCAGAAACATAAAAGGCCGGGAGAATTTCAGGTTTTAAAACTTCTTTAACATTATTTTGGGATGATAATGAGTTCTATGGTGTAGCCAAATAAATGGGTTTCCAGTATGGAGAGGAGGCAATGCCCACTAAAAGAGAGAAGATTACAGGAATGAGAGGATCAGGTATTGAATGGGCCACTTGTTAGACACAGTGAGAGCTACACAGAATCATGGAGTAAAGAGGATCATGGTGATTTAGCTGTTAAAGTCCCTGAGAAATCAGAAGGAAGGCAGTACATAATTATTGTGATAAAAATGAGGATAGGAAATGGCAGTTGTCATCAAATGGTATGGATTTTCTAGAGAATAGCCATGGATAGTAACAGTTCCCGAAAGATGGTATAATCAGGTGGAGTCCAAGTACCAGCTTAATGGAAAAGCAAGAAATATTACTTAAAGAAAAAATATGGGCTACGATTAAAGAGATAATTGATTACCAGCAAAATGGAGGTTTCCAAAAGTACTAGGAAAGATAGTTGAAGGGCTTAGTGTGAGAAACCACCAGAGAAGGAATAAGATTGAGGCTAATTACAATAAGGCTTTGGAAAAACAGAGAGTTGTGGATGTGGGACTATACTATAGATTGGGATTACCAAGACGAAGAAGGATGCCAAGGGCCTACAGGTTAAAAGGTCAGGATGGAGCAAAAGTTTTTTATCTAGCCTCAAAGCAGAAATCAACTAGTATTAAATCATATTGCTGTACTTTACCTAATAATCTCTGATTTCTATCTTAGAGTGGCAAAAAAAAATGGACATGAAGGTTTGGGAAAGAAGAAATCATTCCTCAATTTGTAGCCCCAGATACTATTTAGATTAACAATCACTTACAAATTACCCACAAAAGTCAATATTTTAAAAACCTTTTGAGCATATTTCTTTTCCAAATCCTCTCAAACATGAAACAAACATACACCAACATGGCTTCCTTCTCTTAATGTATCATTGTCAATACACCTGCCACTCTTCAACTCTAAAAATCTCAGTTTTCCCCCACCATTTGTATTTTCTTTTTTGGTTTGTTTGTTTGTTTGTTTGTTTTTTCAGTCCTTAGTCTGAGAGACATTAAAGGCCACTGACTATGAGCTCAGCAATTTGTATCCTGACTTATTCATTCACTAATAATATTTGATTCCTTCTCAATTACTTTTCAGGAACATCCTCATAGTTCCCTTAATCTAATTGTCATTTACAGAATATTTCATTCAACAATGGCAGAAAAAAACATTCTTCTTAAGTGCACATGAAACATTCACCAAGATAGACAAAGTCTGGTCCATAAACATACCTTAACAGAAATCATATAATGTATACTCTTAGAACAAAATAGAATTAAACCAGAAATCTATACCTGAAAGATAGCTTCTAAAAAGCCAAATTACTTGGAAATTAATCAACACACTTCTGAATAACTCATTAGTTAAAGGAGTCTCAAGAGAAATTTTTAAAACATTTTCAATTAAATGAAGACAAAAATACAATTATCAAAATTTGTGACATTCAGCCAAAGCAGTACTTGGAAGTAAATATATAGCATTAAAGGCATATATTTAAAAGAAAAAGAAAATCTAAAGTCAATAAGCTAAGCTTCCACCTTAGAACACTGGAGAAAGAAGAGCAATTTAAACCTAAATCAAACAAAATTAAAAAATAACAATTAGAGCTAAAATCAATGAAATTGAAAACAGAAGAACAATAGAAAATGTCAACAAAACCAAAAGCTGGTTTAAAAAAATAATCAATAAAATTGATAAAACTCTAACCAGGCTAACCAAAAAAAGAGAGCTGGAGACAGATATACAGACAAATACACACACATATACAGAAGATACAAATTATGATTATCACAAATGCAAAAATGATCATTACTACTGATATACCATAGACATTAAAATAATCATAAATAAATTCTATAAACAATTCTATGCAAACAAATTTGTTAACTTAGACGAAATGGACTAATTCCTTGAAAGGCAAACTACCAAAACTCATACAAGATGAAATAGATTACTTTAATAGCTCTATCTCTATTAAAGAAATTGAGTCAATAATTAATAATCTTCCAAAAATAAAACACAAGAGCCCATATGTCTTCACTAGTGAATTCTCCTGAACTTTCAAAGAAAAAATAATGTCAAGTATCAACAATCTTTTTCATTAAATAAAAGCAGAGGGAACAGTTCCAACTCATTTCACAGGGTCAGCAATACATCACAAGACCAAAGCCAGATAAAGACATTATAAAAAAACTATAGAACTATGTTCTTTCATGAACAGAGATGTAAAAATTTTCAACAAAATATTAGCAAATCAAATACAGCAATGTATAAAAACAATTATATACCACAATCAAGTGGGATTTATTCCAGGTATGCAAGACTGATTCGGTGTTATAATATCAATTTATATGATCTACCATATTAAGAAGTTAAAGAAAAAAAATTATATGATCATGTCACTTGATACAGAAGAAGCATTTGACTAAATCCAACCAACACCTATACCTATGATAAAGTTTAATTTATAAATTAGACACAGAAAGAGATTAACAACAGTAACTAATAATAAAATAGAACAATTATAACAATATACTGTAATGAAAGTTATGTGAATGTGTTCCCTCTCTCTCTCTCTCTCTCAAACTATCTTATTGTACTTATCACTCTTCTTATTCTTGTGATGAAGAAGGGACACAGCAGGACAGCATGAGATTTGATCATGCTACTCAGCACAGCACACAATTTAAGACTCATAAATTGTTTATTTCTGGAATTTTCCATATATTTTTGGGCCATTGACCATGGTAACTAAAAACTTCAGATAAGGGGAACTTCTGTATATCAATACAATGGGACATTATGCAGTGATTAAAAGAAATGTGCTATCAAGCCATGAAAACACATGGGAGAGCCTTAAATGCATATTACTAAGGAAAAAAGCTAAGCTATGTGGAAAAAGTCTGAAAAGCCTGCATACTATATGACTGCAACTATATGACATTCTAGAAAAGGCAAAACTATAGAAATAGTTAACAGATCAGTAGTTGCCAAGGGCTCAGGGTTGGGACGACCGTTGAACCACAGTGGATTTTTAAGGGGGGTAAAGCTATTCTGTATGATACTGTAATGATGGATTATGCATTTATACATTAGTCAAAACCTATAAAACGTTTCCAGCATAAAAAGTGAACATTAATTAATCCAAGTTTAAGAAATCATATAAGAGGTTTAGGACCTGGGATTGAACGCAGATTGTGACAAAAGAATCCAACTATATACAAACATATGAAGCAACCTCACTGAGGTTGATGAGGGTTGGGGGAGTTGCTGACCTAAGTGACTTAAGAAATGAGTTAAGTCATAAGACTAAAGGCAAAAGGAACTGCATATAAGCACTATCCTCTAGTTAATTAAGTTGTTTCCCACAGGGATACAGGTTTACAATTTTGAAACCACTATACATGTATAATAGAATGAAACTATTAAGTAAATGATGGAAGAAGGTAGGAATCAGGTTTTTCCCTCCTGGAGTGGGAATGGGGATAGGAAAGGGACAAAAGCTAGAATAATCCATGAGCATATTAGCTTGATATAGATACTGATGAATTAATATAGAAATATTTATAGTTTTGAGTATATCCACAGGTTAGTGTATACACATATATTTTCTTACTGTCTTATAAAAGGAATCAGACTCCTTGTAGAAATGGCTGACTCTAAGACTGGGGCAGGAAATAAAATGAACCCAGAGCATTTTAGCAGTACCAAAAAGTAAGAAAATATCCGCCCCCCCAAAAAAAAATCATTGATGTGAATATGTTGATAGGGCTTAGGAATTAACTGTAAGAACTCTCAACGGTCAGAGCTGGAACAATTTAAGCAAAACAATAAAATAGTATTGAATTATAATCCAAAATATAAAATAAATACCCAGGAGTCCATAATGATGTAACTAAATGATTGGATAATTAAATAAATGGAAAAGAGACAGATCTCTTTTGCAGAAGAACTCCACATAATTTATATAGATACTGTGCCCTGAAGGAGGTGGAATATAACTGTCCACTCCTTAACTGTGGGCTGTGCACAGTGACTTCCCTCCAAAGAGTAAACTCCAGGAAGGGTGGAAAAGAGTAACTTTACAGTGGAGAAACCTGACAAACACTACCTTGGCCAGGTAATCAAAGTTAACAGAAACAGTTATAAATCATGGTACAGCATGTACTCTTGAAATGATAGCATAATAAGGACACTTTACCCATGTGGTCTTCTCCAAAACCCTTAACCTCAGATAAATCATAGGGAAAAAAACATCAAACCCCAATGGAACAGGCATTCTACACAATACCTGGCCAGTACTTTTCAAAAGTCTCAAGGTCATCATAAACAAGAAAGTCTGAAAAACTGTAACAGCTAAGAGTTGCCTAAGATAACTAAAATGTAATGTGATATCTTGGATGGGATCCTGGAATAGAAAAAGGACATTAAGTAAAAACTAGAAAAATCTGAATGAAGTATGGACTTATGTTAATAATGGTGTATCAATATTGGATCACTAATTGTGAATAAGGTACCACACTAATATGTTAATAACAGGGAAAATAGGATGTAGGGTATTTGGAAACTCCTTGTACTGTCTTAGCAACTCTTTAATAAATTTAAATCTATAACATATCATATTATATATAAATAAATGTATTAATTTGTAAAGTTAAGCCTACTTAAAAATGAAAAACTTATTTAAAAAGTAAAACAGATTCCATTATGCCCAACACTAAAACCTTATCATTCCCCAAAATCCTTTCTCTCATCATCAGTTGAAACATCTATGCCAGAAAACTAGATGTATTCTTGACACCCTCTCTCTTTCCTTCATCCTCCTCACCTAAATAATCATTAAGTTTGGACAATTATACTTCCTTAATAATTTACAAATTCATTTCCACTTCTTCATTCCAACTGCCTTAGTCTAATATTTTTTACCCCACTCCTCGGTGGATTTAATGTTCCAGATTCTGTTTTTTTCCCACTTAAGTCCATCGTGTCATGCAGTAACCAGAGTGAAATTTCAGAAATACCGGAATGATTATTTTCCTTTCCTACTTAAAATCCTTACTGACTCCCCTGTGCCTTGAGCATGGAATCCAAATGGCTTAATCACATCGCAGAAAGCCTTTTGGTAACTAACTTCTGCCTACCTTTCCGACATTATCAGTCTCTGTTGTTCCCATGTCCATCCTTTTCTCCCACCATCTTGAATTACTTACAGTTATTGGAATGGTTTAACATCTCTCATATCATTCTAAAATATTTTCCTCCTGAAGCTTAAATTCTACCTTTTCTGGGAAGCTTTTTCTACTATTCTAGGCTGTGAGATGCCCACCTTCTTTTTCCCTACCTTTCTGAGCATACTTAAGTGAAAACATTTATCACATTGCATAATCATTATTTTTTTTAATTTTTTTATTCACCTATATTCACCTCAAGCTTTTTGAGCACAACATGTTTTCCCTCTGAATCCAAGAATCTAGCACAGTGCCTGAAAGGTATTGCCTGAACATAATATGCAGAAAATATCTATTTAAAAAGTTCTACAACTCAACTTCAGAAACCATAGCTGAGCCAAAAGAACTTCCCTCTTTTCCTTGAGAGAAAGTGTGGTATATATTAATATTTGGGGAAAGGACATGGGGATACTAATATTTGTTAAGCAAATATCATGTACTAGGTACAGAAATAGGAGCTGTATATGCATTAAATTATTAAATACATTAAATCCTATCTTACACCTGAAAACAACTGAAGCTTAGGAGGAAGAAAGTACACTGGGCAGGAGCTTTGGGGTTTGGAAATATGATTCTCTCCTTGCCTCTGATACTCAAGTAAGTTCAGAAACAGCTGAAATAATATGTATGATTCTGACAGATCCAAATAGTAGCTTTGTTATAGGTAAGCTGGATTGGAGATCTGAATTTGGATCTATTATTACAAGGCTAGATCCTTCGATTTCATATGCAATTGAGAACTGGATATGGGAAGCTGAGATAGCTACCAGAATTGCAGCTTCAAATATATGAATACACAACCATCACTACCACTACCACCATCAATGTTGGGGACAGAGAAATATAAGCTTCTAGAATTGCTCCTACATTCCTGGAAAGGAGATCTCTCACATCATTAAGGAGCTGAATTTTCTGGGATGTCAAACACTACTGAGCACTGACTAACTGCTTTTTCCTATGGCTGTGTATGGTTTATGTTTCTGCCAGGCTTGACTTAAGATAAAGAAAGATCTCTGTGACTGTAAGCATTTTACCTGACAAGTGCACAGAGCATTCCTCTAAGTTTTTACATGAAAAACACAACATGGTATATATAGAGAGAATAGAAATTGGGAAAGTGGGAGGAAAAATAAATTTAAAAACATAAAAGTTTTAGAGAGATATATATAGTAAAAGAAGATAAAGGAGTTCCAATATGTATACACCTAAAATACAATGAAGAGATACAAAATAATGGACCAGAAACCAGGGAAAATTGGACAGAATTATCAACCCAAGGTATCCGCTCAAAGATACTAGACTTCAAAAATGAAGAAAGAAATCCTTAAGGAAGCCAGATAAAAATATCAAGCTATTTATAAAGGGGAAAGCAGACTAGCCTTGTATTTCATCACAATAGTATTTAACAGCAGAAGGACTTAGATTAACAAGTCCTTTAAGTACAAGATACTCAAGAAAAGAAGGTTTACAAAAAGGTTTTAATATATAGATAAAATATCTTTCAAAAGACATAAAAACTCAGGAAATACAGTTTCTATGAGTATTTCTTTTTTTTTCTTTTCTTAATTTTTTTTTTATATCAGCATATTACAGGGGTACAAATGTTTGGTTACATGTATTGCCCTTCCCCACCAGAGTCAGAGCTTCAAAAGCATGTCCGTCCCCCAGACGGTGTGCACTGCACCCATTATGTGTGTGTATACCCATCCCCTCCTCCCTCCTCCCACCTGTCCAACACCCGATGAATGTTATTACTATATGTGCACTTAAGTGTACATGAAGAGAAACTTTTCAAGAGAAGATAGACTAATGGCTAACAAACATGAAAAAATGCTCAACATCTCTAATCATCAGGGAAATGCAAATCAAAACCACAATGAGATATCACTTATCTCCAGTGAGAATGGCCTTTATCAAAAAGTTCCAAAACAATAAATGTTGGTGTGGATGCAGAGAGATAGGAGTAAGTATTTCCTGAGAAAACTACTATTGGCTGAACTTTAGCCAGATGAGACAAATAGAGAAATGACAACAAATGAACTGGCAATAGGCACTAAGGTTAAAAAAGGTACAGCAACTGGGAGTAACATAGTGTTCCTACCGTGACAATGTAGAAATGATGGCACTAATGGAAATTTGTGGGGAAACAAGGAAGATTGAAGGTATAGTAGGTTTGCTGATTATGTCATCTGTAATCTCTGGAGTCAAAGGATATCATTTAATGCTGGCAGATCAAATAATAGATGTTTAAGCATATTTAGCAATACAAAGGTAAATATGAAGAAAGATAACACTATTGATTAATGTCAGTTGGTGGAGAACAGAGAGAGAGAGAGGTGGAAATATGTTAGTTTTATCCTTGCTTATAGTAAAAATCTATGAGAAACTGACTAAAGAAACATTAGACCAGTGATTCTCAGAGTATTGATAACTGAAAATTGCAGCAACAGTTTGAAGAGGTTTGTGAGGTCAAAATATTTTCATAATAATATTAATATGTTATTTGCCCTTCCTGTGTGGACATTTGCACTGTTATTGCCAAATAATAGACAAAATTGCTTGCATTTTGGTAGAAATTAAAGCAATGACACCTAACTGTAATAGTACTCATTGTGTTTTTCACTGTCATGCACTTTCAGATAAAAACAAACGTCCAAATATACTTAAGAATGTCCTTGTTGAAGCTGTAAAAATTCTTAATCTTGTTATACCTCAACCCTTGAGGGACATGTCTTTTTAAAAATTCTGTATAACAAAATGGATGTACACAGAACACTTCTACATTCCAAGAAGTAATGATTATTCCAAGGAAAAGCACTTGGACAATTGTTTCAGCTGTGAGTGAAACCAGATGCTTTTGTCATGAAACACCATCTTTACTTGAAAGAATAATTGACAGCCTATCGTTAATCTGATTTTAGTATTTAGGAGACATGCTTTCAAAAATGAACAAAATGAGCCCATCAGTTCAAGGAAAACCACTGACAAGCAAAAATTAAGATTCTGGAAAAATTGTATCTGCTACTTTGAGCTTCACAGTTTTCCAATACTTAAAAATTTTTCTGATGAGATCAGTGATGATATCAATAACTGTGTATTTTATATTTAATAAAATATGTCAATATTTGGAAGGTCTACATTTAGTCAGTGAATGAATATTTTTCAAATGACCAACGCACGATTTTACAAAAGCATCATAAATAAAAGATCCATTAGAAGTGTAAAACAATGGGTTTGAATGTAACAGAATACCAAAACTCCATTGATGGTTTAAGATTTCACATCAAGGGTAATATTTTAAAAAAATACTACTTGTTGAGTTTTAGTGATGTGTCAAAAAAAGATATTTATACTTATCTGAAAAATATGTTAAAATACCTTGCACTTTCCAGCTATATATCTGTGTGAAACCAGATTTTCTACATACACTTCAACTGAAAAAATATACCATAACAGATTGCATTTAGAAGCCTGTATGAGATGCCAGCTATGTTCTCTGAAATAAATAAGACATTGAAATGATTTGCAAATGTATAACAATGCCAATCTTCTCATGAGGTATTTCTGCTTTGAAAAATGTTATTTTTAAAATTATGATATGTATGTTGACATGTAGTGGGTTCATTATTATTTTGAAATAAATTAATCAATATGTATTTTGTAAAATATCTCAGTTGCAATTTCTAATACAGAAGGTAATGGTAGATTTGGCCCAAATAAATATGAGCCCTTTGGGGTACTCAATAATTTTTAAGATTGTGAACAAGTTCTGAGGCCAAAATGTTTGAGAGCCACAGCACTAAACTAAGTGTGCTGTAAAGACTGACAATTAAAAATTCATTCTTGGAAAAAATACTTTAAAATGCAGGATTAAGTGGGTGAAATCTATCTAAAACCCTGCATTATGTACTTGCTGAATATAGAATTCTGGGGAAAACAATGTTTCACCCCCTCTGGTCTTCATGGTTTCTGATAAGAAATCTACCTTCACTGGAATTATTTTTTCCTTAGACAAAAAGTATCATTTTGGTATTTTCTAGATTTTTTTCTCTGTCCTTAGTTTTAACAAGTTTGATTATAATGTGTCCTGCTGTGGATTTCTTTGGATTTAACCAATTGGAATTCACATAGCTTCCTAACTGTGTAGGTTTATGTCTTTTGCCAAATTTGTGAAAATTTCAGCCATTATTTCTTAATTTTTTAGCAAGGTCTTCTTTCTTCCCTCATTCCAGGAGTCCAATGACATGATTCTTTTACTAAAGTCCCACAGATCTTAGGTTCTGCTTATTTTTTTTCCAGGCTGTTTTTTTCTCTGTTGTTCAGATTGGGCAATTTCTCTTGTTCTATCTTCAGCTTCACACATTGTTTCCTCTCCCTCACTTCTGCTATGGAGCCCATCCACTGGGTTTTTAATAATTGTATTTTTCAGTTCTAAAATTTATATTTGGTTTTTCTTTAAACATTGCATTTTGTTGCTGAAATTTTCTGTTTCTTTGCTGAGACCAGTTATTTTTTGTTTTAAGCATGTTTGTAACAGAGGGTACGGCCTGAAAAGGGGTAAAAATGTTTTACAAGCCATTTCTTTAAAATGTCCACCATTCTTTTTGAGAATTAAAACCTGCATCCCTGCCTCAGGCCAGTGGTCAGGAGGGGCAGGGCCATGTGTTTTGTTCTTTGTACCACAGATGTCTCAACAGAACTGTCCACGCGGAGGTCCAGGCAGAGGTTACAAGATTATCTTCACTGGAGAATCATCAACTATACTTAAACAGCAATAGCCTGAAGCTGAAAATCCTTCCTTTAAAAGCTCTGTATTTATGCTTATGGATAGGATGGGAGTTTTGATCCTCCTCATTTGCCGGCAAATTAATGAACTCTTCTTTCCTTTTCCTCAACACATTGTCCTCATTCTTTTGATACCGCCTTGGGATAAGTGCTGAACTTTCAGTAACAGAATTTGTCATCCCTGGGTGGGCTCATCGGTGCCCCTGCTGAATGGCACCCCATGACTGCTGCGGCTGGAAGTGGTGGGGAGAAGTCCCAGGTCAAGCTGTGGGGCTTCACTTGTAGGAGCAACTTCTTTTCAATGTGAGAGAGCAAGGGATGGCCCTAGCAACTGATGGAGCCTGTTTTAGCTCCTAGAACTCCCGTCTCTTTCTCCCCGAAATGGACACAGCTCTGACCAACCTGAAACTTTTTGGGGAAAAGGAAACAGATTTGGGAAGTGTCACACAGCCTTGGCCATTTGTTTGGTAAATTCTCTGGAGTGCATGCCGAGACCCTTGATTCCAACGATTTTGGGGAGGTCTACAGACTTTCCTGTTGGATTTGTTTGGAGGCACCATTTGGGGTGGACGTCATGAGTTTCAGTGGAACTAAGGAAAATGGTTTGGATTTGGAGCTCATTTGCCATTCCCAGAGAACCGGGGGGGGGGGGGGTTGCGAGATGTTGGTTCTTATTTGAGAGAATTTGGTTCTCAGTTGTCCCCTTTTAGGAGATGTTGGTTCTCATTTGAGCATTTGGTTCTCATTTGCATGGTTCTGATTTGGTAGGCCTTGGCATTTTGTGCTGGGGATTCCCTGTATTGTCTATATTTGATGCTTGTGAGTTTTGTTGCAACATAAGGAAGCTCCATCTGAAAGCCCCCTGGGGAGAATCTTGGCTGAATGGCCAACTTATGGCTATAAGTCTATGTCTAAAAGACAATGGTATTATTGTAATCCGCTGTGCATTCTGGAGTGTGAGGAGAAGTGGCTGTTGAGTGAAATGTCAAATGGTCAGGTAAATGGGATGAGAGCCCATATGTACAATCTTTCCTGCAATTGCATAATAAAAAGGCTGAAAGTCCAGGTGATAGAATTGGGGCAGGATTAACCAGGTTGGATCACATGAACCCTTTACCTGCTCTGCCACTGCCAGCTCTCCACCCACTGGGAAAGGAGCCATGGGCTCAGCCATGCTTGAGCTTACACTGCTGGGGCCCCACTTCCCCACCCACCATGGGTCTTTGTGATACTTTGTTTTAATTAAACAGTCAAATTCCCTGGTCTGCACTGTTTTGGGTCAGCTGCTGGGCACCAACACAGCCCTGGAGGCAGACCCAGGAGGTGGGTACCAGTGAGCTCATCCTGCCACTGCACAATGAGGGGGAAACAAGGGCCAGGGAGAGAGCGCCTGCTACTTGACCGCCTCTGCCCCAGGCACATGTGCAATACAGCAGGGAGACACCAGGCCCAGCACAGCTGGAGCAATCCACAGGAAGATGCTGTGGGCTCAGCCACACTGGAGCTTGTGCTGATGGGGCCCCTGTCAGAGGGCTGCAGCCATCTGGGAAACAGCCCAGGGCAACCACTGCACAGTGAGAGGGGCTGGGAGGGTGTGACTGGCTTCAGTTCCATGCCCACTAGTTTATGACTCAGGGGAGGGAATGAGATCTCCTTCTAAAGACTGGCAGGAAACTCAATTTGGCCAGAGGACACCCATACCTGGGGCAGGGCAAAGTCTAGGACTCAGATGATGAAGGAGGGGCATGGGCCCTCCATTAGTGGCTCCAATTCAAATATTTCCCACAGGAGCCCCAGGTGAAATGGACAGTGGGGATTTGATTGGTGACCACGTGGGCAAAAGTAGTCTGGGGGGCCCCTTCCTGCAGCAGCCACCAAGACCCCTGACACCAGGTGTGCCCAGTGCTCTGCAAGCCAGGCAGGGGTGGGTGGGCAAGGGGCAAGGCAAGGTTGAGGCAACCATAGACAAGTGGCAGAGGAGGAACTCTATGAATGGTACTCAGTCATATTTGAATGGCAGGATCCCAGACTGGAGTAGCTTCTGGACTAAGAAGATGGCCTCATTGCCTCCAGGCAATAGCAGCTACTTGTGACTTGTTGCAAGAGGCTGAAAAATTCACTTTAGGACAACCTACTCTAGTATATTCACCCCACCAGGTTCTGACTTTATTAGAACAGAAGAGGTAGTTATTGGCTGACTGCAGGAAGGCTGGGAAAATACCAAGCCATCCTTTTGGATGATCCAAACTTTAAATTAAAGGCTGGGTCTACCCGCAATCCTGCCACCCTGTTACCAGCCAAAGAGAATGAGTCTTTGCAGCATGACTGATTCGAGGTTCAGAGACTGTCTACTCTAGCAGGATGAATCTGTCAGATTGGCCAATGCCAGAGCCAGGTTGGGATCTTTTCACTGGCAGGAGCAGCTTTAAGGACAGCGAAGGGCTGGATATGTGGTGGGCACAGAAGGCACTGCTACCTGGGACTTCAGACCAGGAAGCTGAGCTGATTGCTTTAACCAGAGCTCCTCAGTTATCCAGAGGAAAAAAAGGTAAATATTTATACAGACTCTAAATATGCCTTTATGGTTGTGCATGCTCATGGTGCCATTTGGAAGGAAAGGGACTCCTGATAGCACTAAATAAGGCCTTGGGGCCTTGATACCCTGACTAGATTTAGATCCCCTTTAAAACCAAAGACTGGGGCTCTCACGTTCGGGATGGCACAGCTAAATGGAGAAAGAATTCTCACGGACTTGTTCTCCTGCCCAAGGCCAGGAGTTCTGCCTCTTGTGGGGCACTTGTATGAATGCACACATTGGGAGTGTGACGCTTGATGGATTTGGTGGGACCCCATTTACAGCAGGCTGTTTGTATGCCTGAAACAGCCCAAAGACAGAGAGGCAACCTGCTGCACAGGGAACCTCCGCCTATAGCAGGGACATCGGCAGGCTCTAGACTGACAACCCCATTATCAACAGGACCTAGGAGAATACTCCACAGAGCCCTGGGTATATTGCAAGGCTGATAAGGGACTCTTCTTTGTATCAGAGGTAACCCAGCAAGTAAGCAAAGCCCTATACCTGAAATGGAAATTGTATGCATCTTGGAATTGATGTAGGAATCCCATCTAAGTTGGGATAAGGTGTTGCCACTTGCCCTCCTCTGGATAACGGTAGCCCCTAGAAGCAGGCTTAAGTTAAGCCCCTAAGAAATAGTTTATGAGAGACCCTTCCTAGCACCCCAAGGTAAATATGGTTATTTAACCATGAACAAAAGAAAGCAGAGCAAAGCAATATGTCAAATGAGTGGGTCAGATACCAATCATTATGCATGAGTTTTCCTCTTTCAGATCCCCACCCCACTTGGAAGCAGAGAAGTGGAAGGGACCCTATGAAAACAACTCTCACCTAGTTGAAATCTTCGGAAGTAAAACCTTGAGTCCATAATACCAGAGTGAAGAGGTGGCCCCTGGAAGAAGAGGACCAAGCTCCCACTGGGGAAGCCAACCTTTAGGTGATCTAAAGCAGCTGTTTAAGCTTTAGTTATTTGTTCTGTCTACAGGATGGAGGAACAACTCCTTAGGGAGGATTTCCCTGGCCTATCACCTGCAAGTATTCCTGTATATGATTTCTGGATTTGCAGAAGCCGGTCTCTCAGATCACCTGCAGGCTATGACTAATAGTTCCACACTCAGAGGTCCCACGTCTCTTTCTTGCCCAGCTCTGTATCAGACATTGTGTACAAAGTGACAGCAAGGACCCATAGTCCTACTGGTGTCTCAGATACCAAGTGGGGTAAAATCTCTCTTATCAGATATCCTCCATTTCACCTCATCAATCCTCAAGGCTGTAGTTGTTGCTTATGCCCCTTTTCACCTGGTAATCTGTTGCATTCTTTATTTTTGTAGATCTATTAATTATAAACCTTCCACGTAAAACATTGCTCCAGCAGGAAGTTCAGCAGGAAGTAGCTTGATGACTATGTCACCCCTCCTCCTATAGATATGGAAGGATAAAATTGACAGTGGAAATATGTAATAGAGGGAACAGCCTGAAAAAGGGTAAAAATGTTTTACGAGCTGTCTCTTTAAAACCTTCCCACTCTCTTTGAGAATTAAAACCTGCATCCTTGCCTCAGGCCAGTGGTCGGGAGGGGCAGGGCAGTGACCTTTGTTCCTTGTACCACAGGAGATGGCTCAACTGTAGAGGTGGAGGTCTGGGCGGAGGTCATGAGATTGTCTTCCTCAGATATGGGATGGATCAGAATCCTCAACTACAGTTAAACAGCAACAGCCTGAAGCTGAAAAACCTCCCCTTAAAAACTCTGTATTTCTGCTTATGGATAGGACGATGGCATTTTAAGGCAGGAGTCTCCATCCTCCTCACTTACAAATGAGGCAAATTAATAACTTCTCTTTCCTTTTCCTCAACCACTTGTCCTTGTTCTTCCTATGTGGCCTCAGGGACAAGTGCTGAGCTTTCGGTAACATGTTCATAATTACTTTTTGAAGCATTGTTATAATAACTGCTTTAAACTATTTGCCAGCTCATTCTAAAATCTCTATCATCCCAGGGATGGCTTCTATTGATTGTCTTTTTCATTTGAGTGAGAATTTCCTGGTTCTTGGTATGGCGAGTGATTTTCTGTTGAAACCTAGACATTTTGCGTGTTATGGTGTAAGACTCTGGATCTCATTTAAACCTTCTATTTTAGTGGACTTCCTCCAACAGAACTCAGACAGGCAGCTGCTGCTGGGAGGTGGAAGTGCAGGCTCCACATTCAGGCTCTGTTGACATGAGAGAGGAAGGAGGGGCTCTTTGTTATGCTTAAGCCTCTGCTGACACCACCCTGGCTTGGGAGGGTAGAGAGGCCATATTGCTCCTCCCTTTGTGACCTCCACTGACACTCCAGAGGAGGGGGGGGCTCCCTACGCTGGGTGGTGGCAACACTGCTGATTCTCTGTTGGGCCTTCTCTGACACCATGGGTCATGGTAGAAAAAGGGAATAAGATCTAGTGTTCGGTAGCACTATAGGGTGACTACAGTTACCAATAATTTGTAGTATATATCAAAATAACTAAAAGAATGGAACTGGTTCCTAGTTCAAAGAAATGATAAATGCTTGGGTGATGGACACCCCATGCCCACACTGCATGCTTGTATCATAATATCTCATATACCCTATAAATATGTACAACTATTATGTATCCATAATAATTGAAGATAAAAACATTTTTAAAAAAGAGAGCAATCAACCAGGGATGCCTGAGTACTAACTTTGCTCTTTATAGGATAAGAATATGGTCTTGGTGCCGGGTTGACTTGAAAACCAGGAGGCTTTCAATGTGTGCAAACATTCTCTTTAATGGAAATATTAAATCTACATAGTGTCTTAAAGTACATTTGGTACAATGTACACTATTTGTGTGATGGGTACGCTGAAAGCCCTGACTTCACCACTATATAATTCATCCATGTAACAAAAAAACCACTTGAACCCCATAAATCTATTGAAATAATAAGAATAATCAAAGAACATGTTAAGCTCTAGTGAAAAAGAACTGTGGTATAGCTATAAATTAAGCTTTTGAGATCCAGTGAACCTTATACATGGAATCTTCATAGCACTAGGAACACTTCTTAGCATCCCCACGTGAGAGATTCTAGCAGGCCTCAAGAGGTTTCATCAAGGTGTACCACCTTTGCACCTGCTCTGTGTGGCCACTGCATCCTAGCTGAATAGAAGAGAGGGAGGGCAGAGAAGAGAAACAGAGAGAGGAGAGGGAGAGAAAAGACTACCTACTATTTTGGTGTACTCAACTACTTTGGACACACTCTACTACTCTGCCCAGTATGGAACATGACAACTGTATTTCTTTCAAGTTTTGACCTGCCTCTAGGCATGGTTTTCTCAAGCTACCTTCTTCACTTCATCATTTCAAAATAGTTTCATTATTTTCTAATTCCCTGCTGATTTTTTTTCCTTCAATAATTTCTACTGATGGTCAATAGAACCACTATAAAAGTTGCATTTTAACATCTTGAAGTCAGACTTCCTTGGCATTTTTGAAGCCCCTCTAGAATGCTATTTGCTAGCAACTTAGGGCCAAACTGTTCAGTGTAGTAATAAATACCACACATACATTAGTATTTAAAATGTAAAAAATATTTCTGAAATAACAGCACAAAAGTGAGTAATACCTATACAGGCTTGTGCTTCCATTGAATCTTGTTTCATCCTTACGATAACCCTACAGGGTGGGCATCTTTTCTCCAGGTAACACATGAACTGCTTGAGGCTTGGCAGATTGTCTTATTCGAGTTGCAGAGCAGAGAAGTTTTTCCTATTCAGACCTTCTTTTTTATTTCAGAACTAATGTTCTGCCCTACCCCAATAGCGTTCCTAGGTATTGCTTTTATTTCTGTTCTTTTAAAACCTCACTCCACTCTGACCTAACATCCTACACTCAATTCAATTTCATGTGCAGGTTATGCAAGTGATTTTGTCTTCTAACATTGTATCATTAAGGAAATAATTTTCATAAAAAAGCAATCAGTGGGTCATTGTTACTTTTTCCTCCCTGTATACAATGGCAATCCATTATGTCTTTGGCATCTTTGTTTGCAGAACTCCTGAGAACAGGAGTTATGAATTATTTTTGAGCTCCCAGAATTACACACCACTGAAATTTACAGATTGCTATCATCTCCTTTCTCAGTCCTGGGCTGAAGCTTGTAACCCCCAAATAAAACTTACAATTTTTTTGGCCGGGTGCGGTGGCTCACGCCTGTAATCCTAGCACTCTGGGAGGCCGAGGCGGGTGGATCGCTCAAGGTCAGGAGTTCAAGACCAGCCTGAGCAAGAGCGAGACCCCGTCTCTACTAAAAATAGAAAGAAATTATCTGGCCAACTAAAATATATATAGAAAAAATTAGCCGGGCATGGTGGTGCATGCCTGTAGTCCCAGCTACTGGGGAGGCTGAGGCGGTAGGATCGCTTAAGCCCAGGAGTTTGAGGTTGCTGTGAGCTAGGCTGACGCCACGGCACTCACTCTAGCCCAGGCAACAAAGCAAGACTCTGTCTCACAAAAAAAAAAAAAAACAACTTACAATTTTTTGAAACCCTGAACCAGAATTGTTAAACAAGCCCAGGGAATTTCAATATCGATGTGGCTGGGAGAGGTTAAAAAAAAATCTATTTGCTATGCACATTTGATTTGTGGTGTGTAATAGATTCCAAGAATAATCACAAGATTTGTTTGATGAAAGCTATGACAACAAAATGGAATATTGACTTATGCTACCTCCAGGCCATTTTTCATTTATACATTTAATAAGAATTTATTGAACCTTTGATAATTCCCAGAATTATGCTAAATACAATCCAGAAAATACAAAACAAAACCTAATAATATGTGATGCCCTAGTAGGCAGTAGTGGTGAGAACATTGGACTGGACATTTGGAAACCCGGGTTAAAAACCTATTTGCAAATAACTGCTGTGTGATCTTGGGTTAGTCATTAATCTCTCTTGTTCTGTCTCCTCAGCTATAAAATGAGTTAAATTGTATCCTTTTAGGTGTCTTTCAAAGCTCAAAGTTGTGTGGTCTGTAATAAGTCTTAAATAACTAAGAAAGTTGAAAAATACAGATGTTGTCTAACCCTCCAGACAAAATGTGAGGTGAAATTCTAAAGTTTAAAACAAAAGAAAAATCATAGGATGTACTTTAAGTATTTCCTAATAAATATGAATCTTTAAAATGTTTATTCTCCTTTTAAGAGTTGTCCCTTCAGTTTAAGCCTCTTTTGTTACAGATCTCTACAATATATAATTGTCCTAGAGGTAGGTATTAAGAAACTGTAATCATAACTGTTCTAAAAAGAGCAACAAAAAAGCAATAGTAACAAGTAACTGATCAGCCATTTCTCTATTAGCAAGATAACTTTGTATTGTCTATTTTAGTTTACATTGCAAAATCTATGTGATTGCATTTATCTCGTGTCTTTGGTGATACTGCTTTCTTGGCTCATGTTTCTGTTACTAACACCTTTTGGCACCTGAGTCTACATTTGGAATTTTCTCATCTCTTTGTCAAATAAATAATCTTTTTTAATAGAAAGTATTGTTAGTAAGCATAAAACAAACACTTGGGACATAAAGATCATCTTTAGATCCATCCTAAGATATATTTTAATCAACATTTCTTACGTAGAATCTCTTGGATTTTGTGCTTTTAAGTCTTTCCAACCAACTTTTATTTGTTACTTTTATTTTGAATTGTGTGTGGGATGTGAAATACCTTATCAGGGAATCTGTGTTGAAAAGTCATTGTTTAAATTCCTATAGTGAGTTCTTCTCTGCATATAGTACCAATGACAAGATCAAGGATTGTTTGAATCATAGGCATCAACACAGTGAACAACAAAGGGATTCCAAGTAAAAATGTTTACCATAAAAACTCCCACACTCAAATATAACGTGATTTATCAAGTTAATTTGCTCAATAAAACATACTTCTATTCCCAAAGAGATAATTTGTCAGAATGGTTCCTACTCCACAGACAGCAGAGTTTATAAAAATAAGCCAAAACATCAGCGAAATGTATGATTTTGTCTACAAGAAAGAGGAACTAAGCCAGTCTTATGGTCAGGAAGAATAAGGACTTAAATCCTGTTAATCTTTTCTTAAGTCATTGAAGAAATCAAAGAGAAGCTGGGAAGTAGATTGTAGCCAGAAAAGAGGAGTAATTTTAAGCAAATAGTACAATATTTTAGCAAAAGCAAAGAAAAAAAATTATGCTGAGAATGAGTCTGCATATATTGCTTTGAGGAATGTTATTGTGTAACTAGAGTGTGCACTAAAAAAAGCATATCCTTATCCACACACGCACTCACAGGCAAACAGTGGCATTGCTGTTAGTAATTGTTTGACATGCTAGCCTCACCCTGGGTGCTGCTTTCTGTTTTTAAACAAATCAAATAGAATACTCTTGTTTCGCTTCTACTTTTCTTCCTTGTTGGGACACAAATATATTAAGAAGAAAAACACAAAATCCAAAATTGATATTGTTTTCATTTTAAACCTTGAAGTGACCCCTTTCTCATACAGACTATAAAGTTAAATGGTACATATGGGAAGTAAATAGGCTGATAAGTCATTTTAAAGATCCAATTGCTTAAACAACATACATGTTCTAACTAGTAACATAAAAGAGATCTTGAATTCCAGGTTTAAAGATATGTATTTACTTTAACACAGCAAATCTACTCTTGCTGATACTTAGTGTAACTATCACCAATATAAAATAAATGACAAGCTTATATTCAAGTTCCTGATGAAATATGAGCACAGGAATAACTGTTAGCTTGAATTACAAGCTACTTCCAGTTATTTTACCTCTACCAGCATTTTAGAAATATCTGAAACATTTCCACTAATAAAATAACTGGAAGAGAAGACGGTATCATTTCCTACTATGAAAACCTGTTGACTTCAGAAGATTAGACGCAATTTAAAGAAAAAAAAAAGTTGTCCAAATGTTCTAAAATGTTTGGTAGGTTCTAGACAAAACAAAATGAAATTTCAAATATCTATAAGATTCTAATTTTAGGAAAAAAAATTACACAAGCAGTGAATTATAAACATAATGATAATATCACTCTTGCAGTTGCTTCTGATAAACGAATATTTATTTAGAGCTTACTAAGTCCCAGAACTGTGCTAAGAATGTTATTTGTTGTCCTATATCTTTATGTCTACATCTGTATGTCTAAATCATACATATGAGGGCTGCCTGTAAAGTATCCAGCCATTATTAATATACTGAGAATGGTTTGTGCAACACTGATGTAACCAGGAAGCCATGCAGAGTGGACTGTACTGTACATGTGTGAACAATGACAACTTCACTGTACCAGTCCATGGGGCACTAAGCGCTGCTGAGTGAGCGTGTGCACTGTGTGACCATCACATTCTAAATGACTGAGCGAGTAGAGCAATGAATCTGCATCAAATTTTGCGTTAAGCTTGAACAGTCCTCTGCAGAAACTGTTCAGATGATTCAGAAGTCTTTTGGGGGACGATGCAATGAGTGCAGTGCAAATAAATGTGTGGCAAAAATGTTTCAAAGATGGTCGAAAATCTGTTGAAACTGATCCATGTTCTGGAAGACCTGCAACAAGCAGAACACCTGAGAATGTTGAACAAGTACAGGTTAGGTTAAGAGATTCTGGGAGAACTGTGTGACGTCCCGACGTGCCTAGTTTGAAGGGGCTGAGGCATCATTGTCCTATGTATAATGTTTCTTGTATCTTGTATCTTCTTCACTAAATGTCCCTATTTTTCATATTGCATGGCCAGATACCTTCCAGATAGACCTTGTATATACACTGCTCATGTCTCTAAACTGTTGGTACTGAAAATAATCCCACAATCCCATTTTTCAAATGATCATACTACAGCTATTAAACAATTTGCCAAAGGTCAAATATCTTGGAATTAGAAAAATCTAGATTTGAACTCACCATAACTGACTCCAGAAGGAATAGTCTTAACCACTGTGGAGAAAATTTACCACCATAGCAGTTCCTGTGAAAAAAGAACTGAACAAATTGATACATGGAAACAATAGGATACAATTGCCAAAAAAAAAAAAAAGAGGTGATCTTGGGCTACACTAATAGCTTTTTAGTATTCACATATATGGCGGTAACATTACTTTTACTAGTCATACCACATGGGGAGCTCTAGCTTTAGTTCTAGAAGTGACATTTTAAGAGGCACAATAAATAATTGGAGCAAATACGGAAAAGAGTAACAGCACAATGTAGGAGCTTAAAGTCACATTGTAGAATGAATGATAGGAGAAACCAGAAATGATTGCCCTGAAAAAGAAGAACAGAGAAAAGGGCTATTCTGTACCTACCACGTATGAGGTACTCTGCTAAATAATTTAATTGTTACCCAGGAAAAAGTGCTAAACCACCTCTGTCTTCAGAAGAGGCTTACCATTTCTATGAAAGCCCTTATCATAACCTTGCCATTTTCCTTATCAGAGCATGAAGATTGTTTGGAATATGCAAAATAAACTGGGAACTGAGTTTGGGAGTAGGGATTGGAAAGTATTGTATTAATTCTGATCAATGATTATATTTTATATTAGTTGTAAAGAATTATTAATAAATTTGGATAACTCAAAGACAATAATGAATGGAAGGCAGAGTCATGTCAACAACAGGAAAAACATGTGCGTGCCATCAAACTGGCACTGACTAATCAACACTAAGGTGCTCACACAGTAGTAATATTCTTTGGGGGCAGGGGGATTGAGGGTGGGTAAACTCACAACTAATGAACACAGTGAGAATTGTAGGGGAAGAAAGGGCACATCTCAAATCATGGTTGGGATGTTGCAAAGTCATACTATGTAACCAAAATGTTTGTACCTCCATAGTTTCCTGAAATAAAAAAAAAAAAAAAAACACAAAGAAGTCATGTCAAAAGTAGAAAAATAATACAAACATGTCAATAAAACTACAATTACTAAGAAAAGCAGCCATTCTTACTAAAAGTAAAAAAGAAACTAAATATAAATAGAAAGCATTAAATTAAATAGTGAAAAGATTAGTTTTAAAGAAAACAAATATTAGTCTGAGTGACCACATTTTTATTAAATGCAGAGGAAAAAAAGAGATACTTACTGTTACCATCGTTATCTCAACATTTGGGGAAGTTTTATTGCATGCACTAGTAAAGTAAAATTTAATAACTAATATAAGTATTGGAAACAGTAAGGCACAATCTCACTGACCTATTTTGTTAATTATATGATTGTATACTTAAATATCCAGTAGATTATACTATATGTTTAGTGGAAGAATTCATTAAAGTGGCTGGATACAAAGTAAATATATAAAATAGTTTTTCCACATTAGCAATAACTGCCTAAAAAATGTAAATAGAAAAAATATTCTAACACAATAGTTACAAACAAAAGTATAAAGTAATATAGGGGGTTATGAAATATGATCTGAAGAAAAGAAAATATATTATTGAATGTAGGTCTAGCATAGGGCTTAAGAATCTGCATTTCTAACAATATCCCAGGAGATGCTGCTGCTTCTGGTCCAGGGAACTACATCTTATACTATGTATGACAATAAATTTGATAAATAAATTAAATGAATACATCTTTAGAAAGACACAATTTATCAAAATTAGCACAAAACCAAATACAAAATCTGGGAAAGTTTTATATCTGTTTACAAATTAAAATCCTTAAGAAAATTTACACAAAGAAAACTCCAGGCCCAAATGGCTTTACCAGGGATTTCTTCCAGCCACTTAAGGAAAAAATTATACCAATAATACACAATCTTTTCCAGAGAATAGCGGAAAACAAACACAAAAACAAAACAAAAAAATGTGCACAGCTTCTTTTATGAGGTCAGCATATTACTAAATCAAAGCCTTAGAAGGATATTATATTAACAAGAAAAGAAAAAAAGTATATGTATATAGTTCACTGTCATGAGCATAGACTCCAAAATACTAAAAATAAGTAAAATACAATAAAATAAACATGTAAAGAAAACACATTCATCACTATATAAAAGAGGGAGAGACACACACACAAGCACAGAGAAAGAGAGAGAGAGAAATAGGAGACAGAGACAGAGAGAGAACAGCTGAGTCCTTGATGGCAGCAATAAGTAACTGCACCAGCCTTGGATTGTCTACCTGGGACAGCTTGGTAAGTGACAAAACTAAATTAAATTAAACACTTACCCCTATAAGCAGTCTTAGATGGGTTTGCTATTATATGCAATTAATGATTATTGATTGATACTACTCTATCACCATAAAAACCACAATGTAATCATCTAACCATTACCTCCTGTATTTCCAGTACCCCAACTTTGAAGCCAATCCGTTAACTTGGTCACCTTTTCACTCACTGCGCACTCAGGCCTTCTTCACTTGCCTCCCTTCCCAGATTAGTCTGTGGTCCATCATTGTCATTTCTTGGTGTATAATTTCAACTCTTTTGACATCTGTCCTTCCTCGCCATTTGCCTGACAAAACCCCAACTCTAGTGAGGTAAAATCTCTGCACACTCATTATTTTACATGGGCAGTTCACATGATTTCTTAAAAACCAGCCACATTGCTAATCAATTTCACTTTAAACCACTAACCATGAGCCTTTGGAAGTGCCAAGAAAATTTACCACGTTTTCTCATCAGTTGATTCTCCCCCATTTCATGGTAACAGTTTCACAGATATTCTTCTATTTTCAGATATCCCATACTTCTCTTTGCCCTCCTCACTCTTATCTGATGATTCAATATTTTACTATCATAATAGAAGCAATCACAAGGTAATGCCCTCATCTTCTTCCACCAAATCTACCAATGTATGTGTAGCTCTTACTGTATAAACCCTGCCTTGCTACCAGTTACAACTTAACTATCATACAAGAACAACACGGTGTCCCTGGTCCAAATCAGGAAGATGCTTAGAAAACATGTTCTAACCAGGCACAGTGGCTCACACCTGTAATCCTAGCATTTTGGGGAGCCAAGGTGGAAGGATCACTTGAGGTCAGGAGTTCAAGGCCAGCCTGAGTAACATTGTAAGACCTAAAAAAAAAATACAAAAATTAGCCAGGAGTGGTGGCACATACCTGTAGTCCCAGCTACTCAAGAGGCTGAGGCAGGAGGATCGCTTGGGCCCAGGAGTTTGAGATTGAGGTGAGCTACTAATATGATGATGCCACTGCCCTCATGCCCAGGCAACAAAGTGAGACCCTGTCTCCAAAAAAAAAAAAAAAAAAAAAGAAAGAAAGAAAAAGAAGAAGAAGAAGAAAGAAAGAAAGAAAAGAAGCATGTACTAGAGCAGTGTTTTTCAAAATGTGGTACTCAGACCAGCACATCAATATCACCCCAGGAACTTGTTACACATGCCAATTCCCAGACCTATTGCATCAGAAAGTCTGGAGGATGAGATCCAGCACTCTGTGTTTATGCATCTCTCCAGGTAACTCCAATGTGTGCTAAAGTTTGAGAATCCCTGGTCTAAAATGTACCAATCCAATTAGGTTTTAACTCCTGAACCAAACAGAGTAGTGTACAATAACTCATTGTTTTATTACTAGGAGGAAAGAAGAGAGAGAGGAGCACACTTAAATGCACATTTTTTTACTTTAAGAAGTTTTGCCCCTAGGTTCTAACTCATTCTTTTTCTAGACAAAATTGAAGTTCAGGTACAGGGGTAGTACCCAAGTTCATATAGCTAGCCTTGATTTTAATAGTGATGTGTAATGGAAAAATCAATTATCACTCTCCTAAAATAGCTAATCTCTACTCTTCTGCATTTGTTTCCTGGGACTGCCATAACAAATTACGACAAACAGAGTGGCTTAAAACAACAGAAATTTATTCTCTAACAGTTGCAGAGGCTACAATCCTAAATCCGGGTGTTGGCAGGGTTGGTTACTTCTTTGTGTTGTCTTGAAGTTCATTGAGCTTCTTCAGATAAGCTATTTTGACTTCTTTATCTGAAAGGTCATATATCTCCATTGCTCCAGGATTGGTCAATGGTACTTTATTTATTTTGTTTGATGAGGTCATGTTTTCCTGGATGTTCTTGATGTTTATCGGTGTTCATTGATGTCTGGGCATTGAAAGTTAGGTATTTATTCTAATCTTCAGAGTCTAGGCATATTTGAACCTGTCTTTCTCAAGAAGGCTTTCTAGGTATTCAAAGGGAATTGAGTGTTGTAATCTAAGTCTTTAATCACTGCTGTGTCAGCACTAGGGGCACCCCAGACCCAGTAATGCTGTGACTCTTGTAGACTCCCGGTGGTATCACCTTGGAGGACTTGGGTAAGATATGAGAGAATTCCCTGGATTACCAGGCAAAGTCTCTCACTCTCTTCTCTCCCTATCTGTGTTAGGCTGCTGCACTTGGGGGAGGAGTGATGTGAGTACTCCTTTGTGCCACCACAGCTGGAACTGTGCCAGGTCACACCTGAAGCCAACCCAGTCTCACCCAAAGGCCATGGTGACTGTTGCCTGGCTATTTCTGATGTTTATGCAAAACCCAAGGGCTCTTTTGTCAGCAGATGTTGTCCAGGACTAGGACCTTCCCTTCTGTGCAGCATGTTTTTTTCTGGCCCAGAGTGGGTCTAGAAATGCCATCCAGGAAGTAAGTCCTGAAATCAGGGGCTTCAGGAGTCTGCCTGGTACTTCATTTCACTGTGGCTGACCTGGTACCCAAGCTGAAAAACAAAGTCCTCTGAACTCTTCCCTTTCCTTTCCCCAAGCATAAGAAGACTCTCCAAAATTGTATTGCCTGGAGTTGGGGGAGGGGTGACACAGGTACTTCTTCTCTGCCACCACTGGTGTCTCACTTGGTCATGTGCACCCCAATTCCACTGGCTCTAAGCCAACACAGCCATAGAAATTGCCCAAGGATGGCAGATTGTGTAGCCTCACTGCCTTTAAAATTTATTCTAGGCCACAGGCCACTTTCTTCAGCTGGTGATGGGGCTAGCCAGAACTCAGGTTTCTAACACTGGGGCAGAGGATTCCACTCTGGCCAGGCTGGTCTAAATGCTCCTTCTGTGAGGGCCAGCAGAATTCTGCCCTGTGCTGTATTCTCCTGTGACAGAGCAGCCCTGAGTTCCAATGCAAAGCCCTACAATCACTTCACTTTTCCTTCCTCTCCCGGGCACATAGAGTCTGTCTCCACCCAGTGCACTGGTGTGGCACTGCCAGGGGACGGAGGAGGGGTGGTATAGGCATTGCAAGACTGTCTTTTCTGCCCTCTTCTGTGCCTCTTTCCCCAATATCATGTTAGAACCAGGTACTGTGATTGCTCACCTGATTTTTGGCTTTTATGAAGGTGCTTTCTAGCATGGATAGTTGTTGACTTTGATGTTCTTGCAGGAGAATGATTGCTGGAGAGTTCTATCTGGCCACCCTGTACACTTCCTCAATCCATAGTTTTTTGCAGAAATCTTTTAGAGCCATTTGCCAATTTGGAGAAGGGTTGTACGATTAAAACCAGATACTGTAATCCACAAATCCACTTCACTAGGTTCAGGTAAACTGTTATATACTGTCCTCCCTCTCTATGATGTAAAAAGTTCTGCTTATCTTTCAGGATATATTGGGAAAATACATTATATATGATTGCCTCATGTATGTCCAAGGAAAGAAGAAGAAAGAAGAGGAAAAGAAGGAGAAGAAAAAGAGAAATCAGAAGAAGAAGGAGGGAGAGGAGGAGGAGGAGAAAATTCAGAAGCAGCAGAAGCAGCAGCAGCTCCCAGGATCAATCCACATAATTAATATTAATGAAATATCTTTTTATAACAAATATTTTATAACTAGTATTAGATTATCATTCTCACGTTTTCTTCATACTCCAGCAGCTCATCTTACACACACATTTTGAGAACACAAAAGGTGATGTCAACATTGATCTGAATGAAGCACCCATAAACATGCTTTCTCAGTTCCTCCACGTTCTCCTCTTACCTTAGCACCCACTCTTTTCTTTTGCCATTATGAACACTTCCCGTTTGACCTCAAGTTTCTCTGCTTCTTGACTGCTTGCCCAACTACTCCTTTAATCCCGATCTTATGTAGTATAGAGACATGCAGTCTACTAACCCCTCTCATCCTTATTTATCCCTCTTTCACGTCTTCACTTCCTTTCCAATATGGAATAAAAGACACAGCAAAGTGCACTGGTTAATGTCCATGATTCTAGAGTCAGACAGACCCAGGTGTGTAATGTAGGGTGAGTTGATTTACTTCTCTGAGGTTTATTCTCTTTGACCTGGAAAGTGAGGATAAAATATTACAAATATTTAAAAAAATAAATTATGCAAAGTATCATCCAGCAGGCTTATGGTTCTAAAAAGTTCGGTCAACTATATGAATGTTACTGAGTGGTCAAATGGATGAAGTCTGGAAGTATCTAGTGAGTTTAGTAGCATAGAGAAACAAATTTTCTGTAGTATTATCATCACTATTCCCATTGATTCTTGGCTTCCATTCTTCTCTGTCTGGACTCTGTATCACCCTATCACATCTGGACATGGAAACATTACAAAAATGCTGGCAGTTGCTACTATCTGCCTTCCTTACAATCTTGTCATGCCATTATTGATCTTTGGTACTTCTCTAGATTTTGAGTAAATCTCTTCTGGTTCCTATTGTACCTCTCTCAGCTTTACCACTGAGACCTCAATTTGGACACTATCGATGGTCCAATGTTAAAGATACTGAGGCACAGAGAAGAAAAAAATCCAGGGGAGTAGCATGGGAAAATGTATATCCTGAATTCTATCTCCAGTGCTGCCGCTCTAATATATTATTTTCAGGATTAGAATTTAGGTCCTAAAAGAATTTGGTTTAGAAATAATTAATGTGTTGTGGAAAACCAGGTTGAGAGCTTGGAAATGCTTCTGCATTCCTACCTGATTAAGGCAGTCATCAGCTCGACAACAAATCGTGCTCAGCAGTCATCCCTCATCCAGTGCACGTGGCAGGTGGGGCCCAAGTCATCAGTAGTGGCAAGACACTTTCTAAGGACAAAATTTCCTTCTTGAATTTTTGGTTAATTTGTGCACTCCAGGCTTGATTTTGAATGCATGGATTTGCTGAAAATTTAGATACCTATGGCTTAAACTGTCACCTTGAGTGACAATTTCTCATATATACGCTCCTAAAGTCTCATAGCTATAAACTGCAGAAGTGGAGAACAGTTACTCTGGCAATAAGCACCAAAGCACACAGGGAAGTTTTTCCCTTAGCTACTCTCATTTCTCTGGTTTCCAGGCAGTTTCCCTCCCCTGTTCATTCTACCTAAGACTGTTTCTCCCAATTGGTCAAACCTTATAAGTCAAGTGGCACTTCTGCGAAGCCAGTCATTCTTTCCAAAATTCTGGAGGGGGGGCTAAAACTAGTAAAAGCTAAACCTGAGCATAAAAGGCAATGACTTTTATAACTCTGGTACACATGATAGCAATCTTTGAAGTTTATTGGAAACTTTATATTTTATATTACTAGAACCCAAAATAGAATTCTGAGCCTTTAAATTGGGTTTCTAGGATTCTATTAGAGGTTAATTTACACTTGAAACATTTAGGACATTTAATTTTATAAACTTTGAAGCCAGGAAAATGTTCTTAGTATTTATAGGTTGGGGAAAAATAAGTGAAATGGTAATAAAAAGGAAATATTCTGTTTATGCTTTCTTTGGGATTACATATAGGGTTACATTTTGATGGTCTGCCCAGAATTTCAGAACCTTGGATTTATATATCAAAGGTGCTTCAAACGTGCCTTCTTTGCTTCTATTAGTTGAGACACTCAATTTCCCTCCACCTCGACAGAGGCTGTTCGCCATAATTTCTTGTTTGGAATGTGTATATCAAGTTAGCAAGGCCAGGCCTGAATCAGGACTCTTCATGCTTTCTCAAATGCCAAATGGACACAACCACTTTAGATGATTATCACTTCAGAAGACAATGGCTAACTCTAAATCCATTATAGTGTAGAGCGAAACGGAAATAGGCAATTTCTATCAGCCCTCACAATACAGACAGCCATTTTCATTCAGCTCTTTACAATTCCTTTCAGGTTCTCCATCTCTTAAATTTTAGCCATTAGGGCTATGTAGCATACATTTTTATGAGCTTAACTACTGCTGAACTAAACTGTGCTTTGTGAATTATTTATACCAAGCATGTTTAAGCATTCCAGCATTATGCTGGCTTTAAAAACATGCAACATGTTTGACACATCCTAAACTTGTTCTCTTCAGTAAGCCAGAATGCCTTTAAATCTTCCAGTGGCATAAAGAAAATAGCAAGAAGTATCTAAGAAGAGAAATTAGCACAAATTTTACCAAAGTAGCACTTGTATCATATGCAAGAAAGGCCAATATATTATTTGGGAAGTACAAATGACAAAAGAAATTCTTTAAAAATTTTGCGAGAGATTTTAAATTTACATATCTACAAGGTGAGTTAAGGCAATAGGAGGACTAAAAAGAGAGAATTGTTGGCAGACAAAGAATGGAATAGATATAATTAGACCAGGATAGTCTCTTAATCAGGTGAATGACTTTGGTAAGCTACCTAACTTATGCAGGGCTTCATATAGTTAACTTTAAAATTAATAAGTTGAACTTATTTGTGTAAATCTTCCTCACATGGCAAAAGTAAACTGGGCTGGAGCGGAGGCTGTGAGCAGCCGGGGGTGTATTATGAAATGAGGATGCCAAGGACTGGATCAAACGTGGAGCATAGGGCATGATCGTAGCCAAAGCTTTAATGTAACCATCAAGTCCAGAGTATGAGGCAGAGATAAAGACAGGCAAGTAAGTAATGAAGTTCAAGACCAGGACATAGAGTGGGACACGCTACTAGGTATAAAAATAAGCACTGGGGGAAATGATTAAAGATGCATCCTGTGATTAATGAATAGGGACCAGAGAGCTCCTTCTATGTGATGCCTGTGGCAGAATCACATCAGCTTAAAGGAAAGGCGTCAGGCAGAATGTGACTAATCTTTCCAACCTCTCCCAGCTCTGTAACCCCACAATCATGGCTTCTCTATTTCTTCCTCCAGACCTCACCTTCAAATCACCTTAGTCGATTTACCCCTTGGGTTCCCATCTTCAGAGAACACTGCTAACCTCTCTATGGGGTCATTCTCAAAAATCCCTTTTGTCTTTTCCTGGCCTAATTTCTTATATTTATTTTGTTTTTCTTTCAATGCACATTCCATTTTCCCCTGCAGCACATTGCATTAGACTTTGTTATACTTCATTCTAACATTTTTTATTTCTCTAACATGACACTCTAGTCCTGTGAATTTCCTTTGGAAACAATTTCAGTGATGTATAGAGTGATAGTCTTAAAAATTGTTGTCTTGTTTTCTTTTCCACAAAGAAAAGGTCACATTAAAAGAGTTTTCTATGGAGTTTTTGGTTAGGCTGATTTCTTCTTTCTTTCTTAGTGGTATCTGATTTCATCAAGAAATTCAAGTCCATAGCCTACACCAGTTCAGGAACTCTTCTTTGATGGCTAGTGTCCAGAAAGCTACGAGGTAACTTTATATTTAGTTATTGTTTTCAATTATCTAAGAAGCAGTACTTTTTTTTATGCACTTCCAGTGTTTTATGCATTATAAGCAAATAGTTTAAAAATACTAAACATATTTTCTTCAGAGAATCTGTAGCAGAAATAGATATGCCTTGTAAATTAATAGAAAAATATCTCCATATTTACATATTCTATTAAATGATATATTAAAATACTACCCCTTTGGATGGATGTTTATGTTACCAAAAGTGCTGAATTTTACTGATTTCTGTACATTCAAACACTCATAATTGACAAAGCACCTCACGGATATCCCCAGCTACCAACCATTAGTGCTAATGATATGATCAAGGGACACATTTCAAAAGATAAACAATATCTGAAAAATAATCCACTAGGACAAAAGAATGCAAAGGCTTACTTTTTTGTCATTCTTTTTTTAACTTTCAAAGAAAAATTCTTCTATTAGCCATCAACATACAGATAGCAATTTTTTAAAAAATTTTTTTATTTCAGCATATTACGGGGTTACAAATGTTTAGGTTACATATATTGCCTTTGCCCCACCAGAGTCAGAGCTTCAAGCATATCCATCCCCCAGATGGTGCCCACTGTACCCATTATGTGTGTATATACCCATCCCCTCCTCCCTCCTCCCACCTGCCCGACACCCAATGAATGTTACTATTATATGTGCATGTAAGTGTTGATCAGTTAATACCAATTTGATGGTGAGTCCATGTGGTGCTTGTTTTTCCATTCTTGTGATACTTCACTTAGTAGAATGGGCTCAAGCTCTATTCAGGATAATCCAAGAGGTGCTAGATCACCACAGACAACAATTTTCATTCAACTTCTTGTAATTCCTTTCAGGTTCTCCACCTCCTTCTTAAACTTTAGGCTTTAGAGCTAGGTTGCACATACTTTTAAGAGCTTAGCTACTGCTGAGCACAGCAAGAATACTGTGCTTTGTAGATCTAGGGATCACCACATGTTTCTCGAGACCATGTGCTTCAGGAATTCCTGGAAGCTTGTTAAGAATTAAAATTTCTGGGCTCTTCTGCATCCTCTGAATCAGAATTTCCACTGGTAAAACATAATTATCCATATTTTTTAATGCTACTTTATATGATTCTTATAAACGCTGAAGACTGGGATACACTGTATTACTGTAAAATGGCTTAAATAGCTACTCCCTAACATTTTCTCCTTTAAGAGATGTTCCTCTATGTGTCTCTTCTATTTGCTAAACCATGAATAAGATTTGATTAATGAAGACAATTATTTTCCAGGAACAAGGACCATTTCTACTTTCTCTTACTTTTTTTTTTTTATAAAACTTAGCAGTACTGAAGTGCCTACTCCAAAAAATGTTTCCCATCAGCCTACCAAATTACAAATATACTACCTAAATGGAGAAACTATAGATATATCTGCCTTCATAATGTTTGTGTAAAGTCACTTCTTACCAAACATTTTCTCACAAGACCATATGTCAGACGGTGGGGCTCCCAGTAAAGTGGGCAGAAAGAGAATTTCTAAAAAAAACCTTCATCTGCTTTTTTGTTTCTTCTGGGATGTCCGATTTTACCCCTTTTCTTTCCTCTTGTCCTAAAGAATAAAGAAAGCAACATCTGCCCCCTCCTGCTTCTATTTTTCTTCATGCATTTCTCTACAGCGGTATTCACGGGAACATTCATGCCATTGCTCCCTAAATACTCAGGAAACATGACGAGTTATGTTATTTTTTAGTTCAGACTGGGTTTTATCATAAAATATGTTGCTTTTTCAAGAGATGGAAAGTTGCTCCTCAGTCCTGTACCGTCTATGAAGTGTGCCAGTACATACATTCAAAAGAATCCAAGTTAAGAAAACTCTCATTTTCCTGCATATTAGAGGCCGGGGTGATGCTGAATTCTTTAAATTCTAACTTATTACTGGAGTGTGGGCTACGTTTTCTTACACCTCATGTCCCCTTCTATTTATTTGTTGCTGCTGCTTCTTTCATTACTAAATTTGTTTTTCAAAATTCAGTGCATTTCTGTAAGTCAGATTATAATAAAATTCAAGTCTATGCTTATCTTTATTTCTGGATTCTTCTCTAGGCCATAGATAGCACAAGATAAGGTAAAGAAAACTCAAGGCTAAGCATCAGTACACTCAAGTCCTAGTTCTGAATCAGGGCTACCACGTTGACCCAGGTGGGCCAGGCATGCCCAGTAATTGCAGAGAATCCCTGAGTTGTGCAATCCAGCAGGATCTTCCCCTACTCCCTGACTTATTAGCCTGTGATGTATGACAACATAATTGCACTGTCCTAAGAGTAGCCAGCGCTTCACAGTGCAGTTGTATTGTGAAAGTATTTCATGAATTATGCTATCCCACACAAACAAAGACTTTTTCCTTTGATAATCTCAAATTCAAGAAGCTTAAAATTAAAAATATAATATTTTTGCTCTAAAACTGCCACTGTTTCCTGACATTTAAATTCATATCTAGGCTCACTCAATAGATAGGGATATGTTTTAGATCCCTGAGTCACCTAATACCTAAGTGCTCTGAACAGGTGTTGGCTAAGGAACGGATAATCCATTTAGTGGAAACCTATAATACTAGTTTTGTTTCCACAGGTGGTGTTGGATTATTAAATGGAAATATGCCAAGAAGTTTTTAAAGTACCTTTCCACTTAAGAGAGGGACCTGTACTAGGCTGGACTTTGCATTATTTAAATCTATGATAAGTGAATTCAGCTCTAATGTTTTCATGACCCAGTCTGACCAAATCCATTATTTTTTATATCTCCTAAATTTCAGTTTTCCTGTTCCTAACGCCTACGTCATATAAAGAGTTTCTGTGAGTAAAACATATTATTCACTTTCGATGTGTTACTTTGTAGCAATATCCTTTTCTTTTCAGAAAGCAGGTAATGGATGCTAATGGGTTGAAACAGAGTTAAGAAAAACAAATAATGCTAAATCTACTACTGTTTGACCATGGGGAAGTCATTTAATTTATCTTTCTCTCAGTTTGGTCATCTGTTAAATAAGGTAATAAACTTGCTTTAAACTACTAAGGTTTTTAAGTATAAACAAGGGTTAAAGTAGTTTAGGATTTGTTTGTTCTTTAAAAAATAATATAAATCCAAGGTATTATTGTTACCTACCTAATCTTACACACTTTCTATTATTGGTCTTTTAGGTAATAAGGATGGCAGTGTTGTAGAGTAGAAAGATTTGGAGTTGGTAAATTCAGCTCTTTCAGTTAGCTCTGTGATCTTGGGAAAATTATACTTATATTTCTTTGGCTTCCTAGAATTTGACTTACCTATGTCTGAAGAATTCTCTATTTTATGTATTATGTTGAACTATTTCCCACTATAGAACCTGAAAAGAGCAAAAACCCACTCTTCTATCTGCCTTCTACTCCTAGTAGTGAGGGTGTTGGCACAAGACCTGGGCTTCTCCAAACAGATGCTTCCATCTGAGATTCTGAACTTGGATTGAGTAAAACAGGCAAAGAGAGAGTGCAATTCACTTTGTCAATGGGAACTGCAATGGTGCTACTCGTTTGCTCAGGATGAGAGTTCCAGGAGTTTCCATTTGGCTATTCCTACTAAATGACCTTTACCATATTGGTCAAAATGCTGATCTAAGTATTCAGCTGGTAATTGTGATATATATCTCAACTTTATACTGAGGAACTGGGAAAAAAAAATCCATGGCCTAGATTCCGAATATGATGTTTTATGTTAGAATTCCAGTTATCATCTCACCTCTCAAAAACCATCACCCAAAAAAGTGGACTTAATGATGTTCAAGATTCCAAACGATTAGCTTCAGCTCAGAGTTAGTGCTGATTAAGCCTAAAAATATTGGTGCATTCCTTAACCTGCCCAGCATGTGGAGTAGGCTAGAGGGCATGTTTACACTAAGGACCTGAAGTCATACTCTATTGTCCCTGCTCAAGCATACGGCCTCCCCTCTAGTGACACTGGATCTGTAAAAGTGCAGTCATCAGATTACAGGAATTTTCCTCTCACCATGAGAATCTTCTCCAGGCAAACCAACTTATCAGAAACTACTTTGAATGTATCCCCGAGGAAAAGTAGATGCCTTAATGTGCTGAAACTCGAGTATCTAGAATAGATTAAAATCTCAAACATATGCAAATGCTAAAAAAAAATGAATATCACTTAATTAGAAGATATCAGCTCTATCATTTTGTATTACCAAAAACTCACTTTGAAGTATAAACTACATCAGGCCCATTTTCTAATTAGAGAAATAGGCAGCAAGCAGTATCCTTAGTGAATACTAACTTGGAATTTGAAACTTGTGGCTTTTTAATTTAAAATACACTGACTCCACAAGTAAAATCTCAATGGCACCAATATTAAGAACATATTTTTATTTTTTCCATATTAGAATATTTAATAAATATCTGGTTTCAGAATGACTTCACTCCTTTTGAAATATATATTTCGTAAGAAAAATATTTTAAATGGATAAGACCACATGTAATGTTATGAGAAATTTTTAAGCTAAAAAGTTATTTAAAGGAATTTTAACAATCAAGGCTTATAATGAAACTATGATAATTAATATCATGATTGGCAATTGTGCTAAATAAATTGACCAGAAGCCTAGAAACAGAACTATTCAAGTACAGAAATTTGGTATATACAGAGGTGGGAAAAGGAAGGACTGTTTAATAAATGGAGCTTTAAAAAAATTATCCATTTGTAAAAACAACAAATTTGACTCTACTCCATGCCATAATAAAAAAATCAACTTTAAATGGAATAAGGGTTGAAAATGTAAAAACAAAAATATTAAACTCCTAGAAGAAAATATAGATGAATATTTTAAGACCTTGCAGTAGAGAAAAACTTCTTAATTCACAAAAAACAGAAAAAAGAAATTCTGTTCCCCCAAAATACTTTAAGGAAAAGTGAAATGGAGGTACTGCCATAATTGAGGAGAAGACATTTACATTATTTGCAATAACAAGAGATTAGTATAAAGAATATATTTTAAAAACTCCTAAAATATCAATAATAAAAGCAGAAACTATATGAAAAACTGAATAAAAGACATTTAACTGAAAAAAATTCATATGGACAATAATATAGTTAGTATTATATTAATGGTCGGTGAAAGGCAAATCAAGACCATAATGAGATACAATTTTATAGCCATTAAATTCACAAAACTCCAAAAGTCTGACAATACCAAGTTTTGGGAAGAATATGGATTCCTAAGATCTCTTATACAGTGCTGTTGTAAAGGTATATTAGTGAAAGCATTCTAGAAAACTGTTTGACATTATCTCCAAAATTTGAACACTCATATTCCCATGACCAGCAATTTTATTCCTAGACATATATACAAGAAAACTCGTGCATATGTAAAACAGGGTGGGCCCTAAATGGAATCACATTTGTCCTTATAAGAGAAAGGCAGAGAAATTTTGAGACACATACACATAGAGGAGGAAGAAATGTGAACACTGAGCTGAAAGGGAAATTTGAAGATGCTTGTGATTTGGCCATAAGCAAAGGACTGCAGGCAGTCACAGAAGCTGGAAAAAACAAGGAAGAGATTTTCACCCTAGAATCTCTGAGGGGGTGCATTCCTGCAGACACCTTAATATAGGCCCAGTGGAACTAATTTCAGACTTCTGTTCTCCCAGGTTGTGGTAATTTGTAATGGCAATCACAGGAAATGAATATATATTTCATTGATAAACCCAAAAATGTATTTTGTAAAATATTATTAGCTGAAATTAAAAAAATTAAAAAAAACATAATTATCCAATATGTATGTTTTGTAAGATAAAATAAATGAACATGAAGGGACATAAGAAAAAATTTTAAATAATGAGTATAACAACCAGAGGGAATATTCTTTATTTAAGACATTAATGAAATGACATCAGCAATATGGCAGAAAAGGGGTCTTAAACTTCATTTCCCAACAGATAAACCAATTTAACAGCTATCCACAGATAAAAATACCTTTACAAAAGTTCCAGAATGCAGGTGTGAGGTTACAGCACCCCAGTGAAAGTCAGAAATAAGAAAAGATGCATTGAAAAGGGCAAGAACAGTTTCACTTTACCATTTCCTCATTTGGGGTGTTACTGAAGAGGCCAACTTCTTTCCTGCCTCACCCACAACAGAGGGAATTGGCATGGCTAGATTATTTGGGGCTAACTAAGAACTAAGTTCCCATGACAGGGACTCACAAAACTAGCAGACAGATTTCAACAGCAGGCCCATGACCCCAGTTAGGACATCTGTCTGCCTGCAAACTTGGCAGTGGGTCTGTCTGCCTTCAGTAGGTCCACTTACCCACAAAACACAGTCCTATTCCCTTGTGGACCCTACCAGCTGGCCCACCAGAATCTCTAACTGGGCTAATTGGTGAAGGGTTTTCTCTGCTGAAGGTAGACTGGAAGAGGCGATGGCTTCTTTGAATGTACAGACACCAATACAAGACTACAAGAATGACAAAGAATCAGGGAACCATCACAACACTAAAGGAACAAAATAAAGCCCCAGCAACTGACATAAGAAAATAGAAATCTATGAACTACCTGACAAGGAATTCAAAATAATCATCTTAAAAAAGCTTAGTGAACTATAAGACAACAAAGATGGAAAACTGAATGAAATTAGGAAAATAGTACATAAACAAAATGAGAAGTCTAATAAAGAGATAGCAACCCTAAAAACCCCTGAAAATGCTGGAGCTGAATTATACAGTGATTGAACTGAAACATCAATATAGAGTTCAACAGCAGACTTGATGAAGCAGAAGAAAGAAGCAGTGAACTCACTGATTTGAAATTATTCATTCAGAGGAACATAAAGAATAAAGAAATAAGAAGAATGAAGAAAGCTTATAGGACTTGGACACCATCAAATGAACCAATATGCACATCATGGTAGTTAAAAGAGGGAAAAAAAAAGAGAAAGACATAGAAAATGATTTAAAGTAATAATGGCTGAAAACTTCCCAAATATGGGTAGAGAAATGAAAATACAGATTTATGAAGCCCCAAAATAGCAAATAGGGTGAACATAAAGAGATCTATACCAATAAATGTTATATAGTCAAAAATTAAAAAAAAAAAATAAAAGAAAAAAAGAATTTGAAAGCAGCAAGAGAAAAGTGACTCATTTCATACAAGGGAAATTCTATAACACTATAAACATATTTCTTACTGGACAACTTGTAGGCCAGGAGAGAAAGGAATTATATTAATATATTCAAAAGGCTGAAAGAAGAAAACTGCCAACGAAGAATACTACAAATGGCAAAACTGCCCTTTAAAAATGAAGGTGAGATAGACTTTCCAGGCCAAATGAAAACAGAGAGAGTTTGTCAACAATAGACTTGCCTTACAAGAAGTGCTAAAGGGAGTTTTTCAAGTTGGAATAAAAGGATGCTAAATAGTAATAAGAAAGCATATGCAAGTATAAATCTCACTGGTAAGGAAAAATATGTAGACAAATACAGAGTAATGTAGTATCAAAAGTATGGTGTATAAATCACTTTTAACCCTCAATGAAAGTTAAAAGACAGAAGTATTAAGAATACCTATAACCACAGAAATTTGTGAATGGGTACACAATATAAAAATAAGTAAATTCTGATATCAATAACATACAGTGTGTGTGAAGGTTATAAAAGTGTACAGTTTTTATATGTGATTGAAGTTATAAGTTTAAAATAGACTGTTATATGCAAGTCTCATGGCAAACACAAATAAAAAACTTACATTAGGTACAAAGAAGATAAAGAAAAAAGAATTAAAGTATATCACCACAAAAAATCATCAAATCACAAAGGAAGACAGCAAAAGAGGAAAAGAGGAACAAATGAACTATAAAACAGAAAGAAAACAATTAACAAAATGGCAATAGTAAGTTCTTGCCTATCATTAATTACTTTAAATGAAAAAAAAAAACTGAACTTACCAATCAAAAGATATAAGTAGCTGAATGAACTAAAAAAAACACAATATCCAACTGCATGCTGTCTACAAGAGACCCACTTTAGGTTAAGTATACACATAGGCTGAAAGTAAGGGGATGAAAAAAGATATTCCATTCAAATGGTAATCAAACTAGAGCAAAGGTGGATATAATTACATAATATAAAATAGACTTTAAGTCAAAAACTGTCAAAAGAAACAAAAAAGTCATTATATAATGATAAAAAGGTTAATTCACAGGAATACATAACAATTATAAATATGTATGCAACCAACATCAGCACACCTAAATATTTAAAGCAACATTAACAGATCTGAGGGAGAAATAGACAGCAATATAAAATAGTAGGAGACTTCAATGCCCTATTTTCAATGATGAATAGATCATTCAGACAGAAAATAAATAAGAAAACTTGAGGAACACTACAGATCAAATGGACTTAACAGACATATATATATATATAGAACATCCCACCCAACAACAGCAGAATACACATTCTTCTCAAGTACATACAAAACATTCTCCAGGATAGATCACATGCTTAGGTTGCAAAGCAAGTCTTAACAAATTTAAGAAGTTTGAGATTATTCTAAGTATTTTTTCTGACCAAAATGAAATGAAAACAGAAATTAATAACAAAAGTAAAATGGAAAAATTCACAAATACATGGAATTAAATCACATATTCTTGAAGAACCATTGAGTCAAAGAGAAATTCAAAAGGGGATCAGAAAATATCTTGAGACAAGTGAAAATGGAAACACAATGTACCAAAACTTGTGGGGTGCAGCCAAAGCAGTTCTAAGAGATAAGTTTATAGCAATAAAAGCCTACATCAAAAGAAAATCTCAAATAAACAATATAACTTTATACCTCAAAGAACTAAGAAAAGAACTATCATGAACAATTATATGCCAACAAATTAGACAACTTAGGAGAACTAGATAAATCCTTAGAAATATACAACCTAACAAGACTGAATCAGGAAGAAATAGAAAGCCTCAACATGCCAAAATCAAATAAGGAAATGGAATCAGTAATCAAAAACTTCCCAAGAAAGAAAAGCCCAGGATCAGTTGGTTTCCAGGTAAATTCTACCACTTAAAAAAGAATTAATGCTAATCCTTCTTAAACATTTCCAAAAAAATAGAAGAAGAGGGAAAAATTCCAAACTGATTTTTTGAGGCCAGAATCATCTTGATACCACAGCCAGACAAAGAGATCACCAGAAAAGAACACTAATGGTTATATCTCTGATAAACATGGCTTCAAGAACCCTCCACAAAATAGTAACAAACAGAATTCAACAACATAGTAAAAGGATTATACACCATAACCAAGTGGCTTTTATCCTTGTGATGCAAGGATGGTTCAACATATGCAAATCAATAAATGTGACACACCACATTAACAGAATGAATAATAATAATCACATGATCTTCTCAATAGATGCAGAAAAAACATTTATCATTTTAAAAACTCTGAACAAATTAGGTGTAGAAAGAATTTACCTCAACGCAATAAAGGCCATATATGAAAAGACCAGTTAACATTGTACTCAATGGAGAAAAACTGGAATTTTTTCCTCTAAGATTTGGAACAAGGCAAAAATGCCCACTCTCACTATTTCTGTTCAACATAGTACTGCAGGTCCCAGCCAGAGAAATTAGGCAAGAAATAGAAGTCATCCAAACCAGGAAAACATAAGTAAAATTATCTCTGCTAACAGATGGCATGATAGTATACATAGAAAATCCTAAAGGCTCCAGAAAAAAATAAACTTTTAGATCTAATAAAAACATTTATTAAAATTTTAGGATATAAAATCAGCATGCAAATATAAGTTGTGTTTCAATACACTAAGAATACACTACCTAAAAAAGAAATTAAGAAAATCCCATTTGCTATCACATCAAAAAAAACAAAACATTTAAGAATACACTTAACTGAGGAGGTGAGAAACTTGTATACTGAAAACTATAAAACACTGATGAAAAAAATTAAAGCGGACACAGATAAGTGGAAAGATATCCCATGCTCATGGATTGGAAGAATTAATACTTTTAAAATGTCCAAATGTTAAGCTACTCAAAGTTATCCACCTATTCAATACAATCCCTATCAAAATCCCAATGACATTATTTACAGGAATGGAAAAATCTTAAAATTTGTATCAAACCCAAAAGACCCTGAATAGCCAAAGCAATCATGAAAAAGCTGGAGTCATTACACTTCAATATATATTTATGCACTTTGATATATATTCATACACTTTTAATATATATTAAAATATATTACAAAGCTACAATAATCAAAACAGTATGGTACTGGCATAAAAACAAACATAGACAATTGAAACAGAACAGAGATCTGTGAAATAAACCCATCAACTGATCTTAGACAAGGATGCCAAGAACATAAAACAGAGAAATGTTAGTCTCTTCAGTGAATGGTGCTGGGAAAATTTAATATTCACGTGAATGAAATTGGACCCTTATCTTACACCATATGCATAAATCAACTCAAAATGAATTAAAGACTTAAATGTAAAACCTGAAACCATAAAACCTAGGTGAAAATATAGGAGGAAGGCTTCTTGACATTGACCTTGGCAAGTATTTCTTGGATATGACATCAAAAGCACAGGCAGCCAAAGTGAAAATAAACAAATGAGATTATATAAAACTAAAAGCTCTTCCACAGCAAAACAAACAAACAAACAAACAAAAATAATCAACAGAGTGAAGAAATAACCTATGGAATGGCAGAAAATATTTGCACATCATAAATCTGATGATGAGTTAACATTCAAAATATATAGGGAAACCCAACTCAGTAGTAAAATACCAAATAATCCAATTAAAAATGGGTAAAGATTCTGAATAGACATTTCTCCAAAGCAGACATGCATATGGCCAACAGGTATATGGAAAAATGCTCAACTTTATTAACCAGCAGGGAAATGCAAATCAAAACAAAAATGAGATACCACCCCACATCTGTTAGAATTTCTGTTATCAAAAAATGAAAGATATTACACTAAGTGTTACCAAGGAAGTGGAGAAGTGAACACTGTATACTCTTGGTGGGAATATAAATTGGTGCAGCTACTATGGAAAACAGTATGGAGGTTCCCCTCAAACTTAAAAATAGATCTACCATATGATCCAGCAACTCTACTTTTGAGTATATATTTAAAGTAGTTGAAATCAGGATCTCAAAGAGATATCTGCACTCCCACATTACTTGCAGCATTAATTGCAATAGTTAAGATATGGAAACAAAGTAAATATCTGCCGATGGATGAATATATAAAGAAAATGTGGTACATACATTCACTGGAATATCATTTAGCCTCAACAAAGGAGAAAATCTTGCCATTTGCAACAACATGGATAACCTGGAGGACATCATGCTAAGTGACAAAAGCCAGATACAGAAGGACAAATACTACATGATATCACTTACATGAGAAGCCTAGAATAGTCAAACTTATCGAAGTAGAGTGGTTGCTTATCAAAGACTGGTGGTTGCCAGAAGCTGGGGGAGGGATATTAGGGAGGCATGAGTCCATGGATACAAAGTTTCAGTTATGCTAGATGATTAAGTCCTAGAGATCTATCATACAGCATAGTGACTATAGTTAACAACACTGTATTTTATACTTAAAATTTTACTAATAAAGTAGGTCATATGTTAAGTATTCTCATTACAAATAATAATAGTAGTAATAGTAATAATAAATAAAGAGGGCATGAATAAACTTTTGCAGGTAACAGATATTTTTATGGCATAGATTGTGGTGATGGTTATACAGGTGTATAATTATCTCCAAATCCATGAAGCTGTATACATTAAATCTGTACAGCTTTCTGTATGTCAACCATGCCTCAATAAAGCAGTTTACAGAAAAAAAAGAGCACTTGTAGTCCCAGCTGGCTACTCTTGAGGGTGAGACAGCAGGATTGTATGAGCCCAGTTCAAGTCCAGCCTGGGCGACATAGAAAGATCCCATCTCTAAATTTAAAAAACAAAATGCATTACCATATCAAGGCTAGTGATCTTTTCTGTGACCTTCATCTGTCTGATGAAACGCAGAATTATAATAGAATATGAGGCACCCTGATTATAATAATTAGACATAAAATAAAGTAGAATGAGTATGGAATGGTGAGAAGGACAGTAATTCTTCAGGATGTAAAGAAATGAGAAAGAGGAAAAAGATTGTTGAAACTTAAACAGGAAGAATCAACAAATTGAGAAATATGCGAATGAGTAGAATTAAGGACAGCTTCCAGAAGGAATTCTGATTTAATTTGTATTTAGCAAGCAGCTCATGATACATAGCCAAATTCACTTTTCTACTAATATATCCATGACAGTGATTCTCAAACTTTGGTGGGAAGCAGAGTCACTTGGGAACCTGGTATAAACACAGAAGCTCTGGTCTATTATCCTTGAGGACCTACCACTCTGCATTCTGAATTCTCCTGGTGTTCTGATATGCACCAAGGCTTATGCACCAAGGCTCAAGAGCTGGCAATGCAGGAAAACACACAGAGGGAAAACTCATAATGTCACTGATAGCTGCGGTTATTTCCCAAAGAACGGAATAGAAAACTCTATTGTCTTCCCTCACCGCCCATTCAAACCTGTTTTCTGAGGCTAATTCTTTGTACCCATGCAATGAAATCTAAGCAGCTCTCATGTTTTTTCTGATCATGCTCAGAAAATAAAAAGTCCTCTAATGATTTTTGGTCACAAAAAGCTTCATTTCAGTATTTAAAATATTCCCAAGTAATACTCAAATCTCCAAAGTTCATTTAAAGTTTGCTTTCTGCCAGCTCAGGCTAAGGAATAAGTTGGAAGACTGCAGAGTGGGGAAGGCTCCAGTTGCCTCCCTTTTTACTTCCTAAAACTTCCACCCCACCTCCCTCTCTTAACAGGCTGGCTCCACATCATCTAGATTTGAGGGAGGTGGATTAAGAAGCAGTAATGTCCAAGAAAGTTCTCACTTGACAGACACCAGCATAGTCTGGCTTTGGTTCCCCTGATTCTTTCTTTTAGAGCATCTTTTACTTCCTGTGATCCCCATCCCTGGCAATGGGATCTTCCACTGTTACTCTTTATTTTTTTATTTTATTTATTTATTTATTTTTGAGACAGAGTCCCACTCTGCTGCCCTAGGCTAGAGTGCTGTGGCATCAGCCTAGCTCACAGCAACCTCAAACTCCTGGGCTCAAACAATCCTCCTGCCTCAGCCTCCTGAGTAGCCGGGACTACAGGCATGTGCCACCATGGCCAGCTAATTTTTTTCTATATATTTTTAGTTGTCCAGCTAATTTCTTTCTATTTTTTTTTTTTTTCAGTAGAGATGGGGTCCGTGCTCTTGCTCAGGCTGGTCTCGAACTCCTGAGCTCAAACCATCCTCCTGCCTCAACCTCCCAGAGTGCTAGGATTACAGGCATGAGCCACCATGCCTGGCCTTGACTGTTACTCTGTAAATACAAGGGAGATCTCCTCTGCCTGGCCACATACAACTTCACCCTGGTTTTCTGAGGTCCATTCCACTCTCCCAGGAGCCTACTACCCTATCAAGGAGCCTCCAGACCTGTCTCTGTCTTCCATGTGGCCCTCAGAATCCTTCCTTCCAAAGACCTCCAGCAGCGCAGACTGTGCCTAAGGCAACCAGACTCTCCTCTGGACAATTGGCAGAAGGCTGCTCAGAGCTGCTGTGCCTTTAGGCTTTTCCAGCAGCAATCCCCATACTCTGTGACCACGAGGCAGCCTTAGGGGCCTCATTGAATCAGCGCTCTCTCACTCAACTTGTTGGGAGTTGGAGGGTTTAACACCATTCCAAATCAAATAATCTCTTCTTCAAGGGATATAACTGAAACAAAACAGCATGGAAAAATAAAACATAAAATGACTGGCTACAATGTATTAGGTAAAGTCAAGAAAAATGTAACAATAGCAATATTATTTGAATGAAGTAGAACTGAAAGTAACTTTTTTAACATGGATAAAAGAGGGTCATTAAAATAATATAAGGTAAAACTCATAAAATGTATCAAAATACATAAAGCAAAATTCTTGACATTTAGCAATAATTTGACATAGACACAATTATTCAGTTTAATACACATTTCTTAGCCCTTAAACAATTATACAGAATATATATAATAAATTAGAATAATAAAATTCAAAATTTTATATATATTCAAATTTTGTAAGCCTTTAAACAGCTAACCAGTGCACATGGTCCCTCAAAACCTATATAGATAGTCTGTAAAAAACAAAACCTAGATAAATTCCAAGTGTCAAAAATATGTTACCTACATTCTCCTTCTGCAAAAGAGTAAAACTAGATATTTTCAGAAAAATATTAAAGACGGCCTCCAATCAGTCGACAATTTGAAAATAGTTTCTTAAACATAGGCCAAAAATATGAATCTACAATTATTCAGGAACTAATGACGATAAGTGAACTCTATTCTAATATTTTCAGGAAATAGTCATGGCAATTTTATATTTTTAAATCATAATTTAAAATGATTTGAAATGAATTATTTGACTTTTATTACGTAAACTAAAATTCAAGAATTTGGAAAATAATCCACAGAAATCTAAGAAAGTCAGGAAGAAAATATTCATGATTTTGAGTTCTTAGAACACAATTCTGAATAAGACAAAATACCTCCTTTTTCATTTATGTATGAAAAAAATCATTGGCTGCTTCATTTGTAGAACTAAGTGCTCAGCATTGTTCTACACATAAAATAGTGAATGAGTCAAAGGTCTTGCCCTCAAGAAATTTAACTTCAGCAGGGAATAAAATAAATAGACTAAAATATAAAAGATAAGTTCTCTGAGATAATAGTGCCAAGCACAGGGGCCAGGGAGCGTCCCAGGACCACCTGCCAGATGTAGTGCAGCAGAGAGAGTTTTCTGAGGGACAAAATACATAAACAAAGTCCTGAGGGGAAACAGCATTATCCATCAGGCAGGAGGGTACAGGGAAGCCTCAGCCCAGGGGGAAGCCTGCGAAAAGAGAGAAAACAGAGTATGTTTGGAGAACTAATACTATTTCAGCGCTGCTGAAGATGAAATGATGAGATGTGGTTCGGGAGAGGTGAGGCTTATAGGAAATACTACGGAATTTCAACTTCATCCTGAGGAGACAGAAAGGATGGTACCTAGGGACATGACTGAGACGATGGGCATTGGAGAAATGTGACAGGACGGGGCAGGACACACACCCTCTCCTTTCTAGGGGGAGTCCCACACCACACTAGAAGTGGATGAGGTTCATGAGAGGAAATGAACACTCCAAACCCAAAACACATGTTCAGGGAGCCAGAAACTGAGTACCAGCAAATCCTGACTACTAGAAGATCCCAGAGCCAAGGATAAAAGAAAAAGCAGCCAGGGAGAAGGGCACAAGGAAGAACACAAGACTCAAGAGAAGAGTGGGGGTGCAATAGTATAAACTGAACAGAGGCTTTATCAACTAGTAGAACTAAGGAAAATCGGCACAGCATCCACTGATTAACTTCAGGGAGAACAATTTCCCCAGAGAGTTGCAGCACGATGTATTGGGTTTCCTTTAAGTACATTCGCATGCTACTTTCTAGAAACTTGCCATTCAGTCCTATTCTGTAACTTTAACTCTCCAACCCATTCAAAACAAGGATTACAGTCTTATCCCCAAGATGCCTAACCAGTGGTCCCCAACCTTTTTGGCACCAGGGACCGGTTTCATGGAAGACAATTTTTTCAGGGACGGGGGTGTGGGGGTGGGGTGCGAAGCGGAGCTCAGGCTGTGATGCAGGTGATGGGGGCTGGCTGCAAACAGAAATACAGATGAAGCTTCCCTAGCTCACCTGCCGCTCACTCCCTGCTGTGCGCCGCCCCCTTTCCTAAGTTTCATGGAAGACAGTTCTTCTAAGGAGGAGGGTAGGGGGGTGGGTGGGCTCAGGAGAGCTCTGTGGCCTGGTCTCCAACAGGCCATGGACCGGGGAATTGGCCATGGGACTGCGTGTCTAATGGACTGAACTCTAATATTTAGAATTCAGGTTTGTCTGAGACAGTTGTGATTGTCGGGAACTAGTAGTGGTTACCCTAAGGAAGGATTTTAAACAAAACGAAACAAAAGCTTTATAAGAAATTTCAGAGTACTATCTTTCAAATGCGTTATTCATTTTAACAATACTAGAAGCTTTTAACAAAATAATGTTAATTTCCCTAATGTCATTCCCAGCAACAGGGTTATTGTAATGGCATCAAATTATAATCAGAGTAACACATATATATATAAGAAGTGAGAGGCCAAAATCTGAAATGTGAATTATGGGAATATATGAATTTGCAGCAATAAGTTTTTAGAGGTATGATTAGTGAATCACTTTTTCTCCACCAGTGTGGCTAATCTCTTCCCAGTGCCACCGAGCCCTGCTGAGTTCATCAGTTCAGTTACCAATTATTTTGCTTTTATCAGTGGATACTAATTTTATTTTTCTCCATGGTACTTTTTTTAAGTACTCTTAAGAATAAAGTGGAATGGAAATGAGTCATTTGCTCTTGCTGTAACAACTGGCCAACTCAAAATATTAAGTGCCAGCTCTAAGAGTTATCATGAATACCACATTAAATACATCAAATACCAAAATTGGTCATGTTGATACACTCATACATGAAGTCAGAGTTTTCAGAATTTCAGTAAAATTGGAGTTCTGGGATTACATATGCATATGGTTAGCTGTTCATTCATTTGTTGATTTATTCAATCAATCACTCATACACCAAATATTTATTGAGCATCTACTATGTGCCAGGACCTGTTCTGGGGGAAGGAATAGAGTGAACAAAACAGGCAAAACCTTGCTCTCAGTGAACCTCCTAGTGCTGCTTTATGTGAGTTCATTCCATGAAATTAGAAAAATTCACTATGAATATATTTTGCCTCTTTTGTAGAAAGGGCATGTGTACTTAAAAAGCTTTAGAGATTAGTTTGTGATATATATAACATTTTCTGTCCTTCCAAAATACTTTTAAAATATTTATTATCTTTCTTTGACAAAAAATAAAATAATGGTTTTCTGTTGAAGGCAAAGGAAAAGGGTCTGTAATGTATTTATTTTTTGCTCATGAGAAAGAATTCTAATAACAGCACAAGATTTTTTTTTAAAAAAAAAGCACTTTAAAGAAATTATAATTTCAAATTTAGAATCTCTGTAAGCCAAACACTTAATTCACCAGTTATCTGCAAATTCTAAGACCCTGTAATCTCCAGATGTGTCTCAATTCCACCAATACTGTAAGATGAAGTACACTCATGCTTCACAACTTTCATAGCTTACTTCTAATGCCTTTGTTCTGCTTACATATGTTGAGGAAGTGTTCATCTTTTTGCATATTTATAGTGATGTCACGTAAAGACTTAGAGTATTGAGAGCTTTTTACAACTTTTTTTACTTATTCATAAAACATTATCACTCAGAAATGCAAAAGATATGCATAATGATAAGGAAAGCTCTGTGTTTTTCTCTTTTAATTCAAAAAGTACTTCATTAAAATTCCCACAACTTCATGATTCTGTTTCAGGCCAGGACATATTTTATTGTAACTTGCTACAAATAAGTTTTTACTTAGTCCCAGTCATTTCTCCTATTTTATAAACTTTAGGAACCTCTTTTAAATTAGGGTACATTTTGACATATTCAGTGAGTTTCATATATTTTTAAGTTGTTCTTTCCTAAATAAGCTAAGGAAAAACTGATCTCATTTATTACTATGTTTCATAAATTTTTGGATTTTTCTATTTAGTATAAAATGTATTCTCTTTTGTAGAAATCTACTTGTAACATACAGAAATATTTCTTCTTTGTCTTTCATATTAATTTAATCAACCAATTGATTGATCAATTAATTCAACATTTATTTAACCCCTACTCTTTTGACAAGAATATAACCCCTACTCTAGGTGACAAAAATATAACAGTGGACAAAATAAATAAAAATTCCTGCCCTCATAGAGCCGTCATGTGCTCTTCAGTAGAGAACAATTTTTTTTAAGAACTGCAACCTTCTAACTGTAAAATTTAGTTGCACTCTACTTTTTTCAACCTCTTTTGAGTAAAGTTTCAATTTTTTATGAGCACAGTTTATCCACAAAATACATTTTAAAATCACAATAATTTAAAGTACATTTCACATCTTTCTTGTTTTCTGAAAGTTTCCAGGGCTTTCTTTCCAATTAGAAACACATTATGTTATAAATGTCTTTTCTTATATCTAAATTATTTGGTAAAATACTTGGTACAAATAACAGGATATGCCATAGTTTTGCCATTGAAACTAGGAATACAAATATTTTTTAAAACTTAGTATTGTACTTTAAATTTTGGTACTTTGAGACAATTTAGGTTGATGATTTTTGTGGCAGAGATTGCAAATTTTCCCCCAATATACATTTTCCCCAACTTCCTTCATAATTGAAACTTGCCTTTGTTGGGTCCTTTTTTCTTTTCTGCTGGCTAGAACATCAGTAAGACACTGGAGTTTAATCAGCCATATCAGACAATGAAGTGGAAGCCACATGGTGACTGTGGCCCCATAGCAAGGTAGAAATTATTTGTGTTGCTGATGATCACGGGGCCATCATGTCAACTCTGGACAGGGGACACAAGGTTCTGTTTGCCTGAAAGAGAAAACTTCCTTGCTGTTTAAGACATTGGTATTTGGAGATTTCTGTCCGTGGCAGACGAACCTAGTCCTAACAGACACACAGTCCACAGCTTATTTTCCCAAATTTAACAACCTGTGCTAGATCCCGTATAACTCTTACCATCTTGATTATTTATTGAAGTTGATGAAATTATCAGCTATGTCACATGACTATTAGTGGCAACAGCATGATTCACCAGTCCAACTCTTGGAGATTTTTCTGAAAAATAAAAACACAGACATTTGTTTTGACATCATTTTCGCATAATCACAGATACCTATGAAGAAACCAAATCAATCCTGGCCAAAATAGCAAATGATTGGTGATAATAAAAATATCTGTATGGAGAGAAGCAACCTAGGAAGGCGAAACACAGACAAATACATTGGTGTAGTTTGCCAACACCAGCTAGGCAGGGAGAGGGTAATGCTGGAATAGTTGATTGTCACAGCAAGTTGTCCATGACTTTTACTTTGTTTTTATCAAACAGGATGTTTTTTTAAAATGTTTATTTCATATAATAACAGTAAAAAGAAAACTATACTGTTGTTTTACAATTTGTGTAAGTGAATTAATGTAATTGTTGCAGTTTTATTACTTTTCTCAGAGTTAAATTTTGCCTCTCCTTACTTCTCTGGGAAAGCAGGATTCACATATTCTCTGTTCTTTTTTTTCCTCCCTCTACTTGATTCTATCTTATGCATGAAATTGTATAGAAGGTTCACCTTCATTTTCTAACCAAGATCTCATACATTAAGAATCAGATCCATCATGTGTCATGCAACTATCATATGACTTTGATTATTTTTCCAAATTCCGGTGATTTACAACTGTGACTTAATTGCCTGAGAGCATTTTAATCCAGAGTGTTTAACATTACTTGAACTGCTACATCATTTAATTGGTAACACTATAGGTTTACAAGCAAAAGCAAGCCTTCGACTAGAGACAGCAAGTCTACAAAAAATAAATACAAGAGAACCAAACCATCAAGTTTTAAAAGTTGATGTCAGAAATGTCTCATTTAGTTCAAATAAACTACTGTGAAGTAATAATCCTTTAAAACATGTAAATAAAGAGCCAAGTACCTAAAAGTAAAAATAATATCTAGATGAGACAGTTTATATTGTGTCGGATGATGGAATTTGATGACAAAAAGGCTCAAAATATACCTATATATAAAAAGTTTGGCTCCCAAAACAATTATGAAATATTTACACCATCTCTAAGGAAATGGCTGGAATATAAACAAAGTACCCTACTTAAAAGAACTTCAAAGATCATTTTTATGGTGGCAATTAATTTACTTTCTGAAACTCTGAGGAAATTACAAATCTATTGTAAAAGTTTATGGTACTTGATAAATCAAGACCAGAAATTACATTATCATTTATAATCATTGATAATTACAAAGCTGTCCAAGATATTCAATGAGGAAAAAATAATGCTTTGAGCCTGGATGCAACTGAGCAAAAGTACAGCTCAAACTTTTTTTATTAGCAAGACACATAGAAGTTTAAGATAAATTTTAAATCTTCATTTCTACCCAAAATTTTAGCAGACTTTACTATGTTACTAAACCACCAGAGCAGGTGCCTCACCCTGATATCACAACAACTAAAAATAATGAACAGAAATTCATTTATTCTATAAATGTAAAAGTATTAAACTTTTACTGAATTTAATTTTTTCATAACTTTAACTAACTTTTTAAAAATGTTAGCACCTCTGTGTGCCCAATGCAATACAGAGAGGCAGTGTGATACTGCGGCTAAGAGTGTTTAATAAAATTGTCCTGGATTCAAATCCAGGTTCTGTGCCATCTGCATGATCTTGAGCAAATTGCTCATCTCCATTTGCCTCAGCTTTTAAAATGCAAATAATAACTTTTATCTCATAAGGTCATGTAAGGAGTACCTTATAAAGCTCAGAGTTTCAAATGAGGAGTGGGACACAAAAGTCCAATTCTGGTCTCATTTACCCTCTTTTTATCTTTCTTTCTTTTATGTCTTTGAGCTGCAGCCCAAGGAAGGAAAAATAAGAACACACATTTCTGGCTGAACTACTAACTTCTTCCCTCTCTCTTCATCCACCAGTACTCTTGGTACACTGAAAAGAAACTTAAGGAATTTTAAAAATCTTATTTTACTTGTCAGAAGCTATTATATCATCCTATTTGCAATAACATATCTTAATCTTCTCCAGGTTTGATGAATTCTTGGGCCAACTAGAATAAATGTCATATACTAGGAAAACTAAAGAAGAATGCATATTTAAATTTTTCAAAGCATTACCTCCATTACAACAATATAGAAGAAAAAAACTGAGTGATTGAATTGGAAGGACAGGAGATAATATTTCTATTTTTCTGAAAGAATACCCATTCAGACTATGTTAGAAAATATTATTTAGATCCAAAGCCTTTGCCAAGAGACCTCAGCAGACACAGTGAATCAGTCTTTTATTAGATGCGTCAGTCTCAGCCACACACTTTTTCTTATAGTGAATGCTCCTCCCCTAGCCACGATGGGGAGAAGTGCTAAGAAATCTGTAAAGAAAGGCTGTTACTATTTAGCCATTAGTGAGATTCCCTGGGATATGCTCAGTGAGGATCTCCTTCATTTTTTCTCAGTTTCTTCCCAATATATTAGAAGAGTGTCTACACATAAATAGTGTTTTTTTTTTTAGTTTTAAAACTAATTCCACATTAGGTTCTGCATTACTATGAACCACACTACTGTTTATGGAGGATTAACATCTGGTTACAAATAACAGTCTCATTGATTTAACCTCATACGGTCTCATATGATTAATAAGAGGCTCCCTTAAACCAATACTTCCTTATTCTGTTTCAGGATTATCAGAGATTTATGAATTCATTTTAGAAAGTTTCAATCCCCAACCACACTTTTTAAACACCTTCTAAAAATCAATTACCTCCTTTTCAATTAATGAAACCAATTAAACCATGAAAAATTTTCATCTTGATCATCTCCCTGCACTTCATACATCTTGAGAAGCTGTTTTGCCTTCCACGTGTCTTTTGTTACCTGCAGGGTGTTAATCTCTCCCCCATGCTCTCTGTATTAATCCTCGGATTTAAAGGTAGAGGCTCATACATTACATCCTAAAATGTATTTCTGAAATTTAAATTGTCAAGTCAAACTTTTAAAAATTGCATTGTATCACAACAAAATGTTTATTCTGCCAGTGGAGCAGTTCCAATACGACACTAAGAGCATTTAGCCTTTTAGCACATCAAGTCTTATAGGGAATGCTAATATTGTCTTCTAGCTTCCTGGAAAGTGTGGAACTTTGGCCTCCCTTTTCAGATTCAAGTGACAGTGTGGTAAGTATTATTCTTAGATAAATGAGTGTTCTCGGCTCATCTTTTTGCTCCCAACTCTGGAGAGATAAAATTGCATACTTGTCCTGGCGTGCACTAGGTCCTGCGCCTTCCCCAGATCACACAGTCTAAGTCATATCCGTATGCGTGCGAGTATTTCACTTTCTACTAGAGAACCAGGTATTACCCTTCAACCCTCAGTATGTTTCTCCTGGGGGTACAAAAGAAAGGTGAGATGGCAAGGGTGGCCCGTGCTGAGCACTCTAAGGGGACACGTGACCTCAAACAGGTTAAAGCAGCATAAAGGAAGCCTAGACTGACAGTGAAAGGAGCTGAAAACCTAAATTGTCCCAACAATGTTTATTTCCCAGCTATATAGCTCCATGACCCTCCTAGCCTCAACTTGCTCTTATATGAAGTAAGAAATAAAAACAAACATGAGTGACCCACTAGAAGGTACAGTATATAGGAGGGCAATGATTCCAACCAGGCAGAGAGGAATGGGCTTAAGGAAGTCTTTCCCAGAGGAGTTGCTTTAAGGGAGACACAGGACTCAGCTGGGTCAGGGAGATGTTGGGGGAAAGGCAGCTCAGACAGAAGGGATTGTGGATGTGCAGGGCTGTTGTGAGCATTCATGAGATAATATCCACAACACTTATCCCTTCTACACTGAGCTTGATGCTCAACGTTAATACTTTCTCTCCTCCGTCCAACAAGAGAGACACTGCCCAGTCTACCAAGTTAGAGTTTGGTTTTGGTAAATGTGCTGCCAACCACATTCTCAGCATTCAAGAACAGAGCACCGCAGGGCTATGGAAAGACATGCCATGGCCATGCGGCCTCTGCAGCTGCACAGAACCCCACGCTTAGACGGGTTCTGAACTTGCTTAGTTAATACTCTGCTATTGCCATCTTGAAATTCTTAATAATTTTGAACAAAGCAACCCATATTTTCATTTTTCATTGGGCCCCACAGACTGTGTAGCCAGTCCTGGGTATGGTATCAGAAAATCCGATTCGTGTAGACCAGACTGATTCACATCCTGGGTTTCTTACTTCCTAGCTTGATGAACTTCTATGAATTTCTCTTCCTGCAGCTTTAAAAATAGAAATATCAGAAAATCCTACTCATTCGTGAGAGTCAGATAAATTCTGCTTGTAAAACTAATTTTTATTTTGTAAAGTATTGCAGAAAGAGAGGGCAGCCGTAATCAGTCAGCTACTGCGACCCCTGTGTATAAAAAGGTTACTATTTAGGATGATTTAAAATATCTGGAAATTAGTACATGCCTACTGCCCTTTCTTCTCTCTTCTTCTCCTGTTAACTTTTTTTCTCCTTTCTCCTTCTTTTCTTTACAATTGAGCTCGTACTATATGCTAAATCCTGTACTGAGTGCTGAAAACACAGGTCCAAGCCAACATAGTTCCTTCCCTCAAGGAGCCTGTACTTACATAGAGGAAATAGTAACATGCACAGACAAAGATAGTGAAGTATAATAGGTACACCATAGAAAAAGCACAGGGTGCAGTGAGAGCACACGAGAGAGCCCGTGGCTTAGGTAAGGGGAAGTGATATGGGCAGGAGTGGTCCCAGGAAGTCTTTCCCAAGAGAGTGGATGCTGTAATAGAAGGACAGGATTTAGAAGAAGGAAGGAGACATTGGGAGGAAGGTGTTTTAGGCGAAAGAGAAAATATATGTGCAGTCACAAAAGCTTGAAACACATGTTATTAATAACTAGAAGAAAACACAAGCAGTTCTATAAATCTGAGTCAACAATGCATGCAGAAGAGTGAGGAATGGTGAGGCTGGAAAGGAAAACAAGCAAAGGCCAGATCCCGTGATGTTCTAAGGGATAAATCAGAATTTTAACATCATCCTGAACATTCCCTGAGAATTATAGGAAGGTAAGGAAAGTAGAGAGATGATATGGCTTGATACAGTGCAGAGATGAACGATAATGGAAGCTAAGTAAGAAGTCCAGGTGGAAGCACAGCTGACTCCAGTGATACTGTGCAATGAAGATTCAGAGCAGACTTTAGGCCCTTGAGAAATATTTTATTGAGCAACTATGATGGAGCAGATACTTTGTTATTTTCAGAGAATGCAAAGATAACTTAGACTACCTCTTTCCAAGAAGAGTAGCCTGCAATATATTGAGAGCTGACACTCTTCTGAACTGAGACATAAAGATTAATCAGACACAGGATGAGGTCATTTGGAAGAAGAAAATGTTCTAGGCAAGGAAAGTCACGTAAGCAAAGACAAGGAAATAAGAATTTATATTGACTGTGCAGAGTCCATGGGAGAGGTGATAAGAGATTGAACCAGGACAGTGATTGTAGGGATGGAGATAAAAAGAAACCCAGGTTTATGGAATCTTTGGGACATACTGGCAGGACTAGGTTATTGTTTGGATGTGAGTGGTAGTGGAGGTTGGGGGATGGGGGAGATTTCTTTTCCAACATGACTTTTTCAACCCTCAGTGTCAATAACCACAATTTTCTGAGCTAGTAAACTTAGCTAAGTTGTTTTTCCTCCCCAGGTTGTAACTGAAGAGGAGATCTATAGTCTAAATCTACAAATGTATATATCTACAGTCACATTACTGTTTAATTTGATTCCAAAACAGATACAATAAGAATCCCAGCATAATCTTGGTTGTTCAAATATAGATCCAGAAAGTGTCTTGGTCGAACATGTCACCTTGTCAAACTACTTACCATTAACTTAATATAGTAGACACAAGGCATAAAGGTATCTCTTTCCTCAGATTCAATTCAGGGGCTCCACCGTGGAATCACAGGATTTCAGGGTTGGAAAGCATCTCAGTGAAAGAATCCAAGTATTGAGGACACTGCAATTTAAATTCGTGTATCCACAGTTTTCATGAGATTAACATACTAGAGAACAAGGCAATGTAACACTTGCCTTGGTAAGTTTTCCTTCAATTTCCAGCTCTGAGAAATAAGATTTTGAGAAGCTGAACACAAAAATATCCGACTACTCATTTCACAGCCCTGAGCACTTTCAAATTCACTTTCCTATTTTGTCAAACAACTGTCAAATCAAGGTTGATTTTTTTCCCCCTCATCATTTAAATGTCTCTCATGCTTTCCGGTGTAAGAATCACATTAAAAATGAAATTAGTCACTGTTTGCCTTTATTTTTCCTGGCAGGAAAGGAGAATGCAGCCTAAAAGGAATATAAACTCAAACGAACGGGTGAAATGGGAATACACGAATCACAGGGAATGAAACTGTTCTGTCACAAACAATGGGAATGACTGCCATATAGTTTACAAACCAGAAACTTACACATTATCTCATTAAATTTTGTTTTGAATATTGAGAATATTCAGTGTGTGGATGATAATATTTAAAAGCCCTAACACCAGAGGAAGAGTCAATTGATTAAAAAGAAATCACACCGTCTGGGGGATGGACATGCTTGAAGCTCTGACGCGGGTGGGGCAAAGGCAATATATGTAACCTAAACATTGGTACCCTCATAATATGCTGAAATAAAAAAAAAAAGAAAAGAAAAAGAAATCAACTACTAGACAAAACATAAATTATCTACTATTATGTGACAGGCCAAAACCTCATTTTGTCTCCTAGAAAATTATTTACCTTACTATTAATAGAAAATGATTGCTTAGAATACCCCTTGTTTAAAAGCCCCCAAAATTTCTAAACATGGTTACATGAGTAACTTATTCAACCTAGAAGACACACACACACACACACACACACACACACCACTTATACATACACATATTATACCAGATTTATAGCCTTTACTATTTAAAGCAAGGAAAAAGGATTTATGTATCAAAAGGAAAAGAAAATTACAAATATTTTCATTATTCCATAAGCCAATCATAGATTTCTGACATAAATACATGACTATAAATGCAAGGTACCTTTCTAACATATCATACCAATATGTTATAAGTTCTGAAACATGAGATCAATCAATGACTAATGTTCAGATAAAAATCATGACTCTATAAATGGGAGAACAGCCAAGGAACAGACTGTGAATAAATAATAGCTAAGTGCCACACATATAGCTTAATTAATGTTGCACTTTACTTAATATTTCCCAAAATCTTGCATTTATTGAATGTATATGTGAAGACCTACTGTATGCTGGACTTATTCCATTTGTATTATTCCAGCCTAAATAGGTGCTGAAATCAAATCTGTTTCCTAGGAGACTTCTGTTTCATTCACTGCTGATCTTCTGAGCTTTTTTGTTGTTGCTGAAATGGATAAATGTTCACCACATTCAGTAATATTTTCCAGACTCCCAGACAAATTAATTCATAATATACACATTCGCTTCCCCTTAAAAACATAGTTTTTGTTTCCAGAGAATACAGAGTAAGTTTATTTTTAAGAAGAATTAATGAAATAAGAAAATGATTGCTTCACTGAACAGTCTAGCCTCAAAGCCACTGTTAGTCTAGAGAACAACTTCAGTGACGTACTTCTTTTTCCTCAGAGGCTTGTTCCAATTAAAATGAATCTACTCTCCTGTAAAGCTCTCTTTATCTGGCTACCAAGTACTTAATGAGAACTCCACTGCCTCCTCTTGCCTGATTCAAATAAGCTTTCAGGACAAATTCCGACATTTTTGCTATTTTAAAGGTTGACTTTATAATGACTTTTTCTATATGTTTTTGAAAAGATGGTCTTATTTCTTTTTATCTTTTCTATTACAGCTTCCTGGAAGGGGGAAATTTTTTTAAGAATGTAATTTTCTGGTTTCTTTGCATTGGTCTGTGCAGATATCTGTTTTTGTTCATCTGTCTTGTTTTCACTTGAAGGCAATGATCATATTTATAGTTGTATTTTGCATGACAACTAAAATATCTGTTTAAATCATAATTTATCCATCTGCTTGCTACTCTAATAGAGATTTATTTAGACATGTTTGTATTACCAATCTATTAATATTAATATAGACAGTAGTGATTTTATAATGCGCCAAATAGCTAATTAATTAAGGTTTTCTAAGATTGACACTGTGGAATTGGATTTCTCTAAATATTAGTCTACAGAGATAGCTTGTAAAATTAGATTGTGGACATATACTAACTAGTGCTAAAGACTCAATAAAAGAATCTTATTAACCTCAATTCTTCCCTAATTATTCAATGTTTCATTGGGTAACTTGATTACTATATCTATTCCTTAAAAAGCTTAATTGATACCTCTTTCAATTTGACTTGGTTTCTTCAACAACTTGCCCAAGGTCACACAGCCAACAGCAACCTGAAAATGGCTTCAGATACGTGTAACTAAAAAGCTTACACAGTTCACACGAGGCAGAATTATATCAGCACATGGTCCTCCAACTCAACCCATAACCTGCTCCTTTGCCTATATTTTCTACTTAATCTATTAAGTTACTCAAGTCAGAAAACCAAAAGACATTTCCACTGGAATGAATGTTTGTTCCCTTCAAAACTCATATGTTGAAATTTAATCCCCATTATGATGGTATTTGGAGGTAGGGGCTGTGGCAAGTAATGAGGTCATGAGGATGGAGCCCTCATGGGTGGGACTAAGTGCTCACATATATGGGACCCCAGCTCTCTCACCCTCCTTCCACCACATGAGGACGGCATAAGAAGAGGGCAGTCCACAACCAAAAAGAGGGCCCTCACCAGAACCCAACCATGCTGGCACCCTGATCTTTGACTTCCAATCTCCAGAACTGTACGAAATGAATTTCTGTTGTTTATAAGCCACCCAGTCTATGACATTGTCATAGCAGCCTGAACTAAGATGTCCTCTGAGACTTCCCAAATTGAAGTTTTCCTTTTCTCCTCCATCATCAAGCTTCCTTATCATAGACAAATTTTCTAAAAGACAAAACTAACTTCACATACACACACACACACACACACACACACGCACACTACCATAAAATTCTTGAGCAACATCTTACAAGATAAAGTATAATTTCATTAGCATGCCATATATTGTTCTCTATGATCCAAGCCCTACCTATCTCCTTCTATCCCTTCCTGACATAACATACCCTATACCGTACTCCCCATTCATATCAAACCATGTTCTTCCATGAACATGTCAAGAGTTTTCATGCTTCTGAAACTTTATTCAGGTATGCAAATTATCTGAATGTGCTTTGCTTGTCCCAATCTCACCAGATAGAATGGTGTTTCCTCTGTGAAGCCTTCTGTAAGTTTCTCCCATGGGGACATTGTGATAGAATGCCCAACATCATTTTCACCCCAAATGATTGGCTTAAATCAGAATAATCTCATGCTTTTACTCTATACAGGTTCAGGAATGGTACATGACACAACTCTAGCCAAATTTAGATTCTCTATACATTTGACATCTTTTGCTAAGCTTTAATTTCTTCAATGGCAAGAAATCTATCACATTTATCTTTGTAATGGTCATATATACAACTCGTATAGTAGGCACAATCATTATGTGTAATTGTCTATATAGTATTAATACATATTGTCATTTAGTAAGCAGAATTTTTTTGTATTTGTCATATAGGATACTTTTAATCATAGTTGCAACTATCATATAGTAGGCATTTAATGTTGACATAATATATTGAGGCTGGGCACAGTGGTTCACGTCTGTAATCCCAGCACTTTGGGAGGTCAAGGCAGGAGGATCACTTGAGGCCCGGAATTCAAGACCAGACTGGGCAATATAGTGAGACCACATCTCTACCAAAATAGAAAAATTAGCTGGGTGTGGTGGTCCATGCCTGTAGTCCCAGTGACTCAGGAGGCTGAGGCAGGAAGATCACTTGGGGCCAGGAGTTCAAGGTTGCAGTGAGCTACAATAAGGCCACTGCACTCTAGCCCAGGCAACAGAATGAGACCCTGTCTGAAAAAAAAAAAATTGACATAATAAACTCACATTTGAACAGCAGTATTTATATAATAATTTATACAAAGGTATGAATTAATTTTAACATTTTTCAGCGTAATGCACCCTATTACCATAGTCAATGTTTTAGTGACTTTATCTAATACATTCAGATTGTTGAGACTGGGATAAACTCTTCATTCTTCAGACACCCCTGCCCTTAAAAATATGTCCTCTATTATATGCCATTATACTGTTTTCTTTTTTCTTGAGATTCTATAATGGAATCTGATTTTATCATGTGTGCCTCAGTGTATTCTTAAAACATCTGATTTGTCCATCTCAGTTATATGGAATTCTAGCTACTGCAGTGCCTACCTAGAATAGTGGCATTGATGTAAACATTCATCCATCCAAAAAATAGTTTTTGAACACCTTTTATTTACTTTCCAGCACATTATAGGGATACATAGATGACATTTTGGTTCCTAATTACTCAGAGTATAAAAGATGGGAAAGAAATAGAACAATTTGTCATTAGTAAAACCGCATACATGTTGGACTATGACATACTTGGATTCAAACCCTGATCTTAATTTTCCAACCACCAGACTTTCAGCAAAGTGCATGACATCTGTGAGATTCTCAGTTTCTCCATCAGTAGTCTGGGGTAAATTGTAGGGTTATTGTACAGTTACTGCATGATTACATGTCTGTAAAAGTATTTCACATTGTGCCTGACCCTTAGTAAGGAATCAGCAAGAGGTACAATTTCAATGGAAGCATCTACAGGCAATCATGGAGCAGAAAGAAGAGAATGATCAAGGAGGAGAGAAGAAGGCTTCATGGAGGACGTGTCACAAGAGGTTAGACTTGAAATTGGTGGAGTCTTCCAGGTAGATAAGGAAGGAAGGACACTCCAGGTGGAGAAAACAGCGTGAGGAGAGTCACAGACATGTGCGTGAGTCACAGATATGTGGAGCAGACAACAGCTTGGCACAGCTGGCGTCTACAGCAGCAGACCAGTGAGGTTCTGGTACCTTATTTTTGGACATTTATATGTCACTTAATGTAAAAGTAGACAAGGCTTATGAATAAATCAATAAGTTAAAATTGATACTTGTCTAGAGTCCAGGCCTCAGACATAGAAAAGATGGAATGCTTTCCTCTCTCTTAAGATGTGTCACCTGGTATGAAGTTCTGTATCGTATTAGCCTTTTTAGACTCCTGAAGAAAATACTGACTTGTTCTGCTTATTTTTCTGTTTCCTGCTCATTCAGAGTCCCCAGTCTTATCTTTTCAAATACACTGTCCACATTGTCCACACTGCAGCCAGAACAATCCACCAATCTAAATCATAAACCTACCAATGTTGACCACACTATTTAAAATCCTTTGTTTTTCATGACTTTAAAAAAATAAAATTTAAACTTCTTTGCATGGCAACTATGTCCTCCATAGCCTATTCTTTATATCCCTGTTCAGTCATAATTTTTTTTTTTGTCTTTTTCTGCTTTTGTACTTTTCAATAAAGAAATACCAAACTACTTAAGGTTCCCTGAACACACTAGGCCCTTTCAAACTTTGTGCATTTTCTCATCCCTCCCATGCCCTTGAATATCCTTTTCTCCTTCATTGCCAGCCTAGCATTCTTCGAAATTTGTTCAGGTGTCTTTTCATTCCCTAACACCCACTCTGGGCCTAATGCACTTCTTCCATGCTCCACTAGAAGACCCTGTGTCCAAGTTACTTGTTTTTATATATCCCAGTGGAATGTAAGTTCCTGAAAGAAAGATCTCGGATCTTACTCATCTTTGAATAAGCTCAGCATAATTACTGCTACATGGTACCTAATCAGTATGCCTGTTGAATGAAAGGTAAGTTGGAATGTAAACAATCATTCTAATATAACAGTTCCCAAAAGATCATCATTCTATTGATTAATAATATTCCTGAGTTGAAAATATTCCATTTTTTCATTCCAAATATTCCATTGAACCAAACTTTTTATATTGTTTGATTTAAAAGACTTTGTTTCTTCTGACTTTAAAATAAATACTGTTTTTCAAATTTTTCCAAGTCCCTGGCTCTGTCTTAATCAAAATGGCACAGAATAGGTTACAATTGGACCCTCTGTCTGGTTTTGATTTCATTAATTATGGTTAATGGGAAGTGTAGAGCAACATTAATTTGGTCACAACTATTTGTACAATTCTGAAACGTTTTAACAACCAAGATTTTGATAAACATTAAAATGCCTCCTGTATTGCCAGACCTAGGAGCCTTGAGGGAATTTCACAAGGCAGATAGTCAGGCTTCATAACTGCTATAGTCTTTTTCTTCTAATGGTAGCATGTATTTTGAAAAGACAAAATATGGTTGGTTCTAAAGTCTCCCTATTGCACTTGCACTTCATTATCTGCTGAGAAGGCAAAACCACAGTGCCTTTATCATAACTTGGCTCGTTGTCCTGATATAATGGTTGGGATTTGTGGATGGAGTTGGGCAGTTGCCCAACCAGAAAGTATTTAACTATGATCTTGGCAATAAATATTATACCAAGAGGCTAATAGTTTTGCCTCATAATCAGTTTTTTCTTAAGGGCTCTAGCAACTCCATTTTTACCTTTTCTTTTATGATCCATTTGCATAATAGTTGAGCTGCTGCTGCCAAATCAACCTGATAGAACTTACACAACTCTCTTTCATCACGGTCATTCCTTCCCCATTTTTGTCCAACAGCTTTTTAAGGAACTGTACGTTTAGAGGCCAACTGTATTGACTCTGCTATGTTTGCAAACAATCACCTTCTAAAAACTGCCTGAGGTTTTCTTTTCTTGCTACCTTAGTGCTTCCCTCTGTGTGTGTGTGTGTGTGTGTGTGTATGTGGTATTGTACATTTCTGAGCATAATTAAGACCACTATTAGTGTCTCCTGTAAGTAGCTCTTTGCTGAGAGAATAGCGGTATCAGAAATGCACTCTACACCAGAAAGCAGAAGATATTTATCTATGAATTTTAGCGATAGACTAGTCTACCCTCTTGTTCTTTTCTTAGGATAAAGAAAGGTATGGGAAGAGTATTCCTACAGGAATCCCACGGTAGTGCTTTCATCTCTAAATAGATGGTCCATCTTGCTGCCAGGAGAGGAATCTCCTCAGACCAACTAGGGGTCAGATTCTACCTGTGAATATGGCTTTGTCTGGATAGCTTTCTCCAGAGATCCTCAATATTATAAACATCTCATCATTTATATTTAATACCACTTTAACTTTGATGTAATAATTAGCGAAAGAACACCTTTGAAATCAGAAAGAATTGGGTTTAAGTCTCAGGTCTGCAGTGTCACTTATTTATTTATTTATTTATTTATGATATGAAACAGAGTCTTGCTTTGTTGCCCGGGTGGAATGAGTGCCGTGGCGTCAGCCTAGCTCACAGCAACCTCAAAGCGATCCTCCTGCCTCAGCCTCCCGGGTAGCTGGGACTACAGGCATGCGCCACCATGCCCGGCTAATTTTTTCTATATATATTTTTTAGTTGGCCAGATAATTTCTTTCTATTTTTAGTAGAGACGAGGGTCTTGCTCTTGCTCAGGCTGGTCTCGAACTCCTGACCTTGAGCCATCCACCCGCCTCGGCCTCCCAGAGTGCTAGGATTATAGGCACGAGCCACCGCGCCCGGCCTGCAGTGTCACTTTTTAACATGGAAGTGATAATACTAACCTCACATTCCTTCAAGGATTAAATGACAGGATGTATTGAAAAGTACCTGGAACGTAGCAGTGTATAAGACATATTATAGACAACCATAACATTCCTTAAAATGGAATACAAAGGGAATCCTTAGTGTTTTAAAAATCAGAAAACATAAAGGCAAGTGAGATTTTGCTCACTAAGGCTGAAAGGGCTCTGAATCCTAAGTGTCTTAAGGATTCTAAGCAATTCTAAAAGATGACGCAAGAGCTGCCCACATGATCTTGCAGTCACTGCGGCAGGGAGTCTGATGTAAGTGATGAAGAAACAGACACTGGAGCTAGGACACCACTACTAGCCATGTCACCTTGGGCAGAGAAGTTGACCTCTCATATGCTCCTCATCTCTAAAATTGTTTTGTCTTTATAGATTTCTTGTAAAGATTTAAAGAGTTGACCCGTTAAAGCATGCCTGGAACGTGGAAGGCTTTTAATATGTCTTGAATATCATGGTTATAATACCAATCAGACCATTATGGCAGAAGGACAAAGAAAAGACGAGTGCCATGCTGATCTACTGTTTCTAAAGCTGAAAGAATTTACCTTGGCCTGAGCACCAATCCTTTATTTCATGTCATTATCAAGAATGGTTATGCACTTTCTTCATGCTGAAATTTCACTGGCGCATATACCATGTAAGCCTTCTTCCCAGGGGGTTTCTCTTACTTGCCCCTTCTTCCCAGCTGTTTTTCATCCCTAAGGCATACATCCTTCCCTGGACACCTCTACCACGTGGACTCTCCATGCAAACTGAGGTCAGAATTTAACCTTTATTCCCTTGGTATTTTTTCCCTTGCTTAGTGTTTAATCATGCTGATTAAGTGTACAATACTATACTACAGGAATATTTTCTTTTTGTTTTCCACTCTTGCCTTTTGATATATTTTAAATGCCTCGTTACTAATATTTTTCATAAAATACACATTCAAATCATTCCCAAACCATGAAGATTTATAATTCCTAAACAATTCATTCTAAATGAAATACCCAGATTAGTAAAGGGGAAAAAAGTCAGAAACAAGTACCAGTGCAAGTGTTTATATTAAATAAGTTCTGCTTACATTTCATGTAAAATTATAGTTACCAGGAACCAGTAGATTTTTGACTTACAGCTTTTATTCTATTTAAATCCAATAAGGCCAACCAGGTATTATAAAAGTGGGTTTTTTTTTTCCTTACTGTGGTTAAATTAGGACGTGAGTTATTTGGCACAAAATCATCCTGAGAACTCAGTAGCTGACTTCAGTTTTACATAAGAGAACCAACAATCAGACCTACGTTAAAGGAGCTCATGAAGACCAAGCAAGAGAAACACGAGATTGCATTAGTCCACTACAGAGTAAGATTTATTTTAAATGAATAGATCTCTCAGCTTGGGGTTCTGTAGCAGCTGGTGGTGATTCTACCTTTCCCTATTTACTTCCTAATCTCAATATATGTATTTAATCATTCTACTGTACGTTTTATTTTAACAAATAAGCCCTAGGCCATCTATGTGACACTACAGAAAAAAACACTCTCATGAAGGTTATAAGAAGGCTAGTCAAGAGGGCAAAACATTTCCTGATAAAAGCTTTTTCTAAGAGGTATAAATAGAAACTTTTCCAGGACTGCCACTGATGCTATTTTGGGAATCATGTAACATTCATGGTATACTTCCATGCAAGACAATCTTGTGCTAAAGCATTGCAAAAAGAGACAGTGCCTTTGGAGTTCACTATATGTGGTATTCAAAAGTAGTGGCGGGTTCAATCTCCTATCTTAATCCTCACTTGTTATTATGGTAAGTAGCCTTCTGCTTTTCTGCTTTGTCCAGGTAGCTTTGTAGTATTTTGCCCATTAGAAATAGATAGTAAAAACTCCTCTCAAAATTCCATTTACTTGATCTATCACTACTATGATAGAATTTAAAGTTTTTTAAAAATAAGATAAAATCTTATATTTAATCCCATTTTGAATGGAAGAAATAGATTTAATTAAAAAAGAGAAAAAGAATTCATTCAAATATCCGAAACTATACTATGCATTGATCTAATACTTTTATAAAGAGCTAATAAGAATGCCTAAAATTCCGAATTTAGATGCTCATTTTATATATGATATTTTACTACAAATGCTCATTGCTTTTCTAAAGAACCTGTACATCTCAGTATCTCAGCATTTTACATAAATTCTACTTTGTTTGGCATTTTAAACAATTCCTAGGAAGAAATCATACAAACACATATGCCTGATAAAGATATTTGTGAGTTCTCTAAAATAATCCTGCGAACTTGGACACTAATGTCACCATGGTCATATTTCCCTAACACTCTAAATTTCATCATACATTTTTAGAGACATCAGTGTAATTCTTAACTTGAAGATGAAGAAAAAGCATAGCAAAATTATGCCATATGGAAACCCAAGGATCAATGCTAGTCATGGGACTATGCAGACAAAATTCTCAAAAATATCAAATGACTTACATGATACTCCAACACTTGCTGAACCAAGATCTGGAAGAAGACAAGAAATGAGAAATATAAGCTCAGGCACTCAAAGCATACTTACCTTAAGAACACTGGCCAATTCTGCAAGAGAGTTGAAAGACTGAGCAGTGACTCTGGTGGCCTTGTGGGACTAGAGGAATAGAATTCAAAATCAGGAACTTGCCAGGAAAGGGAACACTGATACCCACCACAAAGCATAAACTGGAAGTAAGCAACTCCCTCTTGAACATGCAGCCCGGCATACCATCACCTGTTAGGCCAAGGAAGCTCAACTCCTGAAATTACTTTAAAGTAGTCCTGAATTAGCAGAATCCCAACGCATCTGGAAAAATCCTCTATGAAGGATGGTACCATGTGAAAGGCATCAAAATTTTTTCCAAATACTTTTAATATAATATAATCACAGAGTCAACTAACAGACACAATAGACAAATAAATAGACACACATACCCTGCTCCCCCCAAAGCACAAAAGAAACACTATGACTTATTGGAATCATCAATCTCAAACCATAAAATAATTTTACCTAAAATGCCCACGGAAGTAATGCTAGGATTAAATTTTTGGTAAGCAAGTAGAAAATACAAAACATGGTCAGTATGAGAAGGAACAAAATATTAATAGAAATTCATTAACTGCAAAATATAACAATTGAAATTATGTGAAGATGTACAATTAGTGATGCTTGAAGAAAGAATTAGTGAAATGAAAATAAGGCAGAAGAAACAATCCAAAATTATCCAATATTAAGGGTAAAAAATATAGAAAATATAGAAGAGCTGGCAGAAGACTTAGAAAAGAGATGAAAGAAAATTCATCAAAAGTAATATTTTATTAAATAATAAGTGAAATTGTACATAAAATAGTAAAGATTTTAATGTACATATTCGGAAAAAGCAACAATTGCCAAACACAATAATTAGAAAGAAATCTGTACTTAAATGTGTCATAGTAAAACAGCAAAAACCAAAACCAGGAGAAAATGGCAACAAGTCAGAGGAAATAAAGACAGACTGTTGAAAAGGAGGCAATAGACTCACAGTTGACGTCTCAGTACCCAGAATGATATTGTTAGTGAACTGAAGAAAATAATTGTTAATTGTAAATCTTAAATCATATACTCAAAAAAAAAGATACTTTAAAATAAAAAAGAAATAAAGGTGGTTTTATAACAACAAAAAAATTAGTTTACTACCAGTAGGAAATTCCAACGAATGTTCTTCAGCCACAGTAAGAATGATACCTGATGAAACAACAAAGATGCATAAAAGAATACACAGCAAATAAAAGTCATTGAAACATGGGTAAAGGTATATAAACTTTATAAAGTAATTAAAATGGGCATTAAAAATTACTTTCATTGTCTAGAAGGATGATAAAAGTATCAATAGTGATTTGATATTTAAATACAGCTCTTATAATTTCAAGTACAAAGCTAAATAAGTAGAAAGTGAACAAATAAATTTTGAACTAGGAGAGAAATGGAATAATAAAAATTAATCAACTCAAGGAGAGAGACAGTGATGAAGCAAGAATAGTTGAGTAGAAAGTAGAAAATGAGAAGATAGATTTAAATCCTAATATACAAATAATTACATTATATGTAAACGGACTTAATGTTATTGTGAAATAACAAATTTTTCAAAGCAGATATAAATAATTTTGTTTTTAACAAAAGATATCTATAGCATGAAAATACATAAAGTTTGCTAAAAAATTACTGGAAAAATTCAAATAATCAAAATAAATTTGATGTTGGCTCCATGATGGTGATACATGTTTGCACCAGCCCATTTCCTATTGATCACACCTAAAAACTCTGGGTGGGGGCAAGCTACCTAAGGGTCTCTGAAACATAAAGGGGAAGGCAATAAAAACTTGAAGAAATAATCCATGCAGGAGTGAATTTAACTTTTTTTTCTATTTTGCTCTGAAAATGAACCCCAGTTGGGGAATAGTACAATGCAGACACTTAGGTAGAAACCCCACCATCTCTTTTGCCACATGAATCATGAAAAGGAGCCTCAGCAGACAGGAAAATAAAAGAGACAGAGCCATATAAGGGTTTCTCCTATTTCTGTGTATGAACCCACATAAGCCCGGTCCTAGGTTCTGAACCACACATGCACAGGGCAGCCCCAAGCCAGGGTAGCAAAAGCTTAGAAAACTGAACAGAGATGTAAAGGACCACCCACAGAAAGTGAGTCAAAGCTCAAAATTTGACTTCTTGCAAAATTCAAAATAACATTCTCCAAAGGATTATCACAGAAGCCAGATTCTAAGCACATAATATTCACAATGTTCTGGATAAAATCCAAATTACTTGACAAAGACCCATTCTCAAGGTAAAGGCAGCTATAATAACTACATCTCATGCAGTAAAGGAAACCACAAAATGAATGAAAAGAAGAAAGTCACCATGGAGCTATATATACTATAAAGAAGAAAAGTGAAAAATTAGGGGCCAAAAAAATACAAGGCCTGAATTAAAAACTTTAATGGATGGTCTCACAAGCAGAATGAAGTTGACAAAGAAAAAAGTCCGTGAACTTGGAGATATATCAATAAAAATTATCTATATGAAGAACAGAGAGGAAAAAAGGGCTCTTAAAAAAATAATTAGAGACTCAAGGACCTAAGCGATAATACCAGAAGATCTAAGATAAGTGTACTTAGCTCTAGATATTTATACAAGTTTAAGTATGTATATTGTTATCCTCATAATAACCACTAAAAACATAGTGATATAACCAAAAAGCCAAAAGATAAATTAAAATGGAATACTAAAAACTGCTGTCAAATATACAATAGAAAGCGGGAAAGGGAGAAAAGAAACAAAAAAATCTCAGAAAAGACAAATTTCTCCCTCCAAAAATGGTACACTGAAATTCAACCATATCAGTGACTATATGAAATGTTAATAACCTAAACTTGGTAAAACAAAATACCATGCCAAATCCAGTTTGCCACCTGGATTTTTTTTTTGTAAATAAGGTTTTATTGGAACACAGCCATATTCTTTTTTTTGTGTGTTATCTGTGTTATCTATGGCTGCTTTGTGCTATAATGAGAGTTAAATAGTTGGGACAGAAATCATGTAGCCCACTGTCTTAGCTCTTTTGTGTTGCTATAAAGAAATACCTGAGGCTGGGTGATTTATAAAGAAAAGAGATTTATTTGGCTCACAGTTCTGCAGGATGTACAAGAATCATGGTGCTGTCATCTACTTCTGATGAGGGCCTCAGGCTGTTTCCACCAATGGCAGAATGGGAGGAGGAGCCAGTGTGTGCAGAGATTACATGGCATGGTGAGAGAGAGGAAGTAAGAGAGAGAGGGAGGGGAGGTGCCAGGCTCTTTTTTTTAAAGAACCAGCTCCCATGGGAACTAATAGAGTGAGAATTCACTCACTCACTGCAGTGAGGAAGACACCAAGCCATTCATGAGGGATCTGCCCCCATGATCCAAACACATCCTATTAGGCCCCATCTCCAGCAATGGAGATCAAATTTCAACATGAGGTTTAGGAAGCCCAAATATTCAAGCTATAGCACCTGAAAAACTTAAAATATTTATTTGGCCCATTGCAGAAAAAGTTTGCCAACCATTGGTCTAAATCTGTGCTATGCAATAGAAATATAATGCAAGCCACATATGTAATTTAATTTTTTCTAGTAGCCACACTTAAAAGTAAACAAACTTAAAAAGAAGTGAAGTTAATTTTTAAAAATATATTTTATTTAAGCCAATATGTCCAACATATTATCATTTCAACATATAATCAACATGAAAAAGAATTTAAAAGATACTCTATATTCTTCCTACTAAGTCTCTGAAATCCTGTGTGTATTTTAAATAACAGCACATCTTAGTTTGGATCAACCTGATTTCAAGTGCTCTGTAGGGACATGTGGCAGATGGCCAAAGTATGGCATAATACAGGTCTAAACACACCAAAATGTGAGACTTTTGTGAGAGGGGTCAGCATATGTTGCTTGGGGAGTAAAATAAATAATTGTAGTCAGAGGGTGCACTGCAGTAGATTGAATATGACCACAAATATTTTTCACCTCCTGCCATTAAGTAGTGGAATCTATTTCCCCACTCCTTGAAACTAGGTTCACCTTATGGCTTGCTTTAAACAACAGAATGTGATAAAAAGTGGTGGTGTATGAGGTCCAGAGTCCAATCCCCAGTATGACTTGTAGATTTTACTTGGAAAAGCTTGGAAACACTTGGCAAATATCCGTGCTGTTTAAGGAGGCCTGGATCCAATTTTTGAAAGATAAGACATTTCACAGAGCATTGATCATAGGCAATAGCCCACACCAAGACCCCAGATATGGGTGAGGCTACCTTAGACCAGCCGCTACCTACCCCCAATCAAGCCACCCCATGACTGCTACTGCATGAGTGAAGCCAGCAGAAACCTGCCTAGCTCATCCCAGCCCAAATTTCAGAACTGTGACCAAATAAATGGTTGCTGTTTTAATCCATTAGGTTTTGGAGAGCAGGGGTGTAACACAGCAATATATGACTGACAGAACATAGTTCTACAACCCCATGTCACCTGAAAGGCCTTTCTGGGAAGCAGGTTTTCTTGCTCAGCAAATTTCTATGCCTTTCTCTGAGGCACTGAGAAGATTAAGCTGTTCTCCTGAGACCAAAAGAGATTTAGGGCTATCGTTAGTCCCCTCTGTCATTTATATTCCCCAAACAGCTCTCTTTATTACCTATTGTCACTTCTATGGCAAGGACACATCTGTAAGGCTACTGCTTTCCAGCATTCCCTATGGAAAGAGGCATTCAGTCTCTCTATTCTCAGACTCACATTCCTAAGCCTAATAAGAAATGCTTTAATATTCCCATTTTCAATGTTTTCTAAGATTCTGGTTCTCAAACTCTCCTCCCCTCTGTACTCGAGCAAGATTAGCTTATATAGTGGTGGGGTGGAGAGGATGACTGCTTCTACCCAATCACCTCTTCTCCCCGGTTTTGTCTTTCCTACAGCTATTTATGAGAACCTCCCTTTGGACAATGTCTGGCTGGCCAAAATAGGGTTGGATCACAGGTCTAAAGTATGCATATGAGGGAAGAGGGATAATGGAAAATACATCAGTCGATTGCACATTATTCTACACTATGGTTTGAATGTCTGTCATCCCCTAAATGCATGATGAAACTTAATCCCCAATGTGACAGTATTAAGAGGCGAGGTCTTTAACAGATGATTGGGTCACGAGAGATGCATGTATTAATGCATTAAGGGACTAATGGGTTACTATGGGAGTTGAATTCGTGGTTTTATAAGAAGAGGAAAAGAGACTTGAGCTAGCATACTCAGCCCCCTTGCCACATGATGCCCTGCTGTCGCAGGACTATGCAGCAAGTCCCCACCAGCAAGAAGGCCCTCATCAGATATAGCCTCTTGAACTTGGACTTCTCAGTCTTTATAACTGTAAGAAGTAAATTCATTTTCTTTATAGACTACCCAGTTTCAGTTATTCTGTTTTAAGCAACAAAAAACAGACTAAGACATCCTACCACATTCATCTGTTCACATAAAATTGCAAGTATGTGGTCAGTAAATTAGCTTATAATTCTTATAAACACTCCCACACTTTACACAGATTGAATTCATGGTAAATACCAAATATGTAATTGTAATTTATTGACTGATCCAATAAATCTATCCAGATAGAATCCATGCCCTTTGCATGTTCAGTTTTACTCTTCTCCAGAGGATGGTGTTACTGCCAATCCTCCTGAAGTAAGTTGGTATAAATCTTTCTCTAAACAGTTATGTAGACTATTAGTGCTTACTGTATAATTTTCTGCTTGGAGACAAATGGAAGAATGGATGTCAGAGAGGGAGAGAGAGTTTTTGTGCATCTCATATCCTTGAGAAAATATTCTTACTTCCCTTCTGGCTAGAAATAGAGAATCAGACCCAGCAGTTCTTAATCTATAATTTTTGATACTTTGATGGATCCAGTGGTACAATAGCTGTGGTTTACAATCTGCCTCAGTCAATTAGATTTTATAGCTCACTGATTTTCTAAAATGTCCTTATAAATAGATTATTTTATTATTACAATAAGACAATATGTGTGATTATGCCAGACATTGACACAGTATATGCAGAAATCAGTGCAAGACCCTGGAGTGTTGATCTAGCATGAACCATGAATCAGATGCCATTCATTATATGAATGAATAAAAATATGAATTCTCTACTAAAAATTCTAAGATATAAATGTGATTAGCAGATGGCAAGAACTCAGATTTACCTAAAGAACAGCATTTTTCAAAAAATCCAAATAATTAACTATTTATCTCTTTTCAGACCCTATTGAAACTTTAAGGCAAAATAATAAAAAAATTTTTGGAAATCGTATTGTAGGGATGAGGGGAAACTTGCCCTTTCCCCTGAAAGTTTGCTGAAAGATCACCTCACAATTAAGGCAGATTAATGAGAAAGGTTTATTTATCATGCACATGGGTAGAATCACAAAGTGATTACCCAGTATCCCAATGAAGCTCAGATATTTTTATACCTGTCCTTTTGGAGGGTAGGGGACATGTGGACTACAGGCATTTCTGTTTAGGGGCAACAAATGGTGCTAAGGAGGATAAATGGATGAGGGAAACAGACTGACTTGTATATGATCCTCTTTGCAAATTCAATTAACCTGAGACACAGGTACTATATTTAAATGATTTGGGCCAGGTCTGGTTGCCTCCTTGATCTTCTTTCCTGCAATATACTGAGATAACAGAGAGAGAAAGGGAAGTCAATTGCCCCTTTGATCTTTTGATCGTTCAGTCCCATTTATGGAGCTAGAGGGGAAGCCCACTCCTGTGCTTTTTGATCTTCAATGGCCTTTAATTCAAAATATTCTTTATACCAAGGAGTCGTATTTTGGGGTGAAATTTCCTGAGCTCCTTCAGTATAAAATAAATACATAATAAGCTTTCTATATGTGTGTATGTCAAAGGAAAATATGCTATGTTATTCTAGAGAGATAGAAAATAGAATGGCATTGATAAATATGGGAGACTCTTAGAAGGTCCCAATAAAATTTTTTTAAAAACTTAATGATTTCAGAAAGCTAATTTCAAAGTGTGATTGAATATGTTAGATCATTAGTTTCACTTAGTAAATTATTATTTCCAAAAAAGAAATAATTTAAGTAAATGAACATCTAAAAACAAAGTATCAATTAAAACACACTGTTCCTCAGAAAACCTTCCTGCTTTTTATTAATACTTTTTATCCATAAAGAAAAAAATGAAGAAGGAAATAATCCGTAGTATGATTTTTGTTCGTTGCTTTCATTTTCTCCACTAAGTTTATTTTCTTTTTAAATCCAGGTATTTAATTTCATCAAACCTGATAGCTGCATCATTAAACTAGATTTTGATTTCAAATAATGCTGGATTTCATGGAACTAGTGACTCTGAACAGGCAAAACAATGCACCAGGACTTTTCAGAGAAACACAATGGAATAATAAAATATAAATCATAAATATAAAATTTATAATATTAGTAATTTTGTTGAAAGTATTTATTGAGCCAAGTTCTCCATGGTGCCAAAGACACTCCCCAATAATAAACATAACAGTTCCAAAAAGTAAAGTTCCAGTAGCTTGAGAAAGTTAACACTATTCTTGAAGGATTAACTTAAATCCAAAGAAAACACAAACCCATAAATGTAGAGATTTTTATTAAATGGAAATTAAGAGGAGTACTTTGGAAGACTGACACAGGGCAAACCAGGCTAAGAAGTATCTTTTTAGTTGGAAAGGTTAACAACCATTTAAAAACTACTAAAGGTCATTAAAATACAAACATTATATGAAGTTGACCTGACCATCATTTTGGGAATGCTTAAGAATATTGGGGATTTCTTTAAAAACAGAAAATACAAACTTTTTAATGTGTATATGTATTTTCCCCACACATTCTTAAAGAAAGCTGAATTTCCTGATAGATCGCCTGTAAATATGTATATACAAAATGCCTTCAAGCTGAATCTCCTTCTTGGCTCAGAATCTCCTAGGTAGTATGTATGATGTTGATGAAGTTAATTACTCAACCTGTGGTCAGGATGCCAAGCCACCCCAACGTCCTCAGGGACCTTATTCTATGTCTTACAAACTCGTTCTCCAATATCTACAACATCTCTGTTTACCCCGCCAAGTTGGCAGCCTTAATTGTTCCTTCTCTGTAGGCAACAGGAGCTCTGTAAGAAGAGTGGTGTCTATATTCCCAATGGATAGGCAATATCTCCAGTGTCTACATCCTACAGGCCACCTTTTCAGGATGGCTTTATTTACTATGTTTTTTTCCTATTGCCTCAAACTAAGAGTCTCCCTTTCCATTCATGAGAGTTGAAAAATCTGCCTGCCTTTTATTTTCTCTCCCCTCCCAGAGGATTCTTTCCTTTGTTCTGCAGCCCAGAGGTCAGTTCCACCCTCACCCAGATGATTGCTTCCTGGTTTTTATACTCACCTCATGGCCTATACCCTATTTACCCACATATAGAGTTAGCTGAAACTGAATCTTTTCTTACAGCTTTTAAATATGTTTAAATTGGGAGAGGGGAGCCAAGATGGCTGACTAAAGACATCACTTTTTGGAGTGTCCCAGTTGGAAGGTAGAATATTGGACTGAGGAAAGTAGAGAGCAGTTGCAGCTCAGGTGTGGATCACAGGGAGAGACAACAGAGATGCCTGGAGACCCAACTGAGAGAAACTGCAAAGCTGAGAAAGAAGAAGATGGAGAAGAGAAGACAGCAGTGAGGTCCAAACCCAGAGAGGCTCAGAGTCCGGTGAAAGAGTAATCCCCTCCCTCACATAGGGTACCTTCAGTGAGCATTGGGACATAAAACATTTTGGAGGTAATTCCACCCTCCACGAGCCCAGGCACAGTGGCTAAATAGGAACAGCAGGGTGAACCAGCAATCCACAGAAGTCCAGGTGTTCAAAAGGGACACTTTTCAGGAGAGTGCCACAAGAGTTAAGAGTGCCAGCTATCTTACACCTAGACACTTCCTCCTCTCCACCACCTCCAATAATAGCATTAGAGGGTAATTTTAGCTCTCAGGCCAGTTGGTAGCCATGCCCTCCCCCTCATTGCAACTGTGAGAATACTCTGAACCGAGTAGCCCACAAATGGCTACATCTCCATGGTGGGTGTAAATTCCCAGCCAAGCCCACCACTGAGAGTAGGGACACTGCAATTTGTAAGCTTCCTGCCCTCCGGTGTTTGCAGGATCACACGCTAGTAGCTTACACAGGCAGGCCAGAACTGGTGCCCTTCCAGACACAAGAATGGTGAAGACACATGCAGGGGTGGATCTTGGTCCTAGACACAGGTGGTAAGCAAACCCTTGTGGACATATCCAATGGGAGAGTGAGGAGGGGTGCTGAGGAATGGGGATCTGTGAGCACACCTATCTTCCACCCCCACTGGAGAACCACCATACTGAATACCTCTGGAGCGCTGGCTGAAAGGGAGCAGTGGCCTCTCCCCCACTGATTACAATAGGGAGTGCGGACTGAGCCAAGAGAATTATGAGTGACCACTTCTCCCAGGAGGGAGTATGTCCATGACAGAGCCCCCTGCAGACAGATAGGCCTCCCTCTCTCCCCTTGGGGTCTTGAGCTGGAACAGGCGTGCACAGTTAGGGATCCACACACCTGTCAGCATCCCTCAGAGACACACACTAGTGGGTCAGACACATGGACTGAGGGGTAGTTGGAGAGCTGGTCTTGGCCGGTGAGGGAACTCACATGAATTGATCTGATGGGAGAACACTGTAGAGTTACAGGAGCAAATAGGGAGAGCACCCATCTCTCCCTGCAGAGAAATTGTGCTAGTGGACAAGAGAGGAAGAGTGTGACCTGAAGCCTTAGCTGTCAAGCAATTAGGCCCCTCCCTCAGGAACAGCCTACCTGACTAAGATGGCCATGAACTGCATACCACTGGTTCCCCCTAGTGGCGGGATAAGCAACCTCTGATATCCACCAAGGCCTTGCAAAGCGTCTCTGGCTCTCCCAATCCAGCCATGACTTTTCTTGCTCCTCCCCCCACGTCTATTCTCAGGGGAATAGAGATCAAGCAAACTCCTGGGAGCTACAGGGTCCTTTCTAAAGCTTGGAGCATTTGTATGCCTCACCTGGGGAACCAGAGCTCACAATGGACCCAAAATAACAATCTCAGCATCTGGCTCTTCCATGCAAACATCAATCAATGACAGGGAGAACAACCCTGTAGCTAAACAAGGTGCCTTCCAATGCAAGCAAACAGGGAACGGATGATTCATACTCATATGTACCCATACTCACATGTATCACCATCACCAAAATTAAGCTGGGAGACCTAACTCATTATACACTGTTAGGAAGAGGTGAAGACAGCAGGTCAGAGGTAACCCAAGAAGTACACCTAACCTGTTAAAACACCCCATAGGCAACTCAGGACCAGCACTCCTCTCCTTGGTATGCTCAGGGACTGATCTTTGGGGACCCAGGCACAGGCCCATAAGTCAGGCCTAACACTCCAAGGTCTCAACCAAGAGGCAGATGAAAAGGAATGAGCCAAAAAACTCTGGAAACAAGAAAAATCAGTGAAAGGACACGCCCCCTCCAAAAAAAAAAAAAAATATATATCTCCTTACCAATGGATACCAACCAAAACAAAAAGATTGAAATGACAGATGAAGAATTTCAAATATGGATTATAAGGAAGCTCAGTGAAATACTGGAGAAAATAGAAACCCAACACAAAGAAACTATAAAAACAATGCAGGAAATGAATGAAAAATTTCCTAAGGAAATGGATTTATTTTTAAAAACTCAAACAGAACCTCTAGAAATAAAAAATTCATTCAAGGAAACAGAAAACATGTGGAAAGCCTTAAGAATATATCAGGCAGAAGAAAGAATCTCAGAGCTTGAAAACACCACCTTTGAATTAAACAAGTCAAAGAGAAGGAACTGAGAAATAAGAGGAACAAACAAAATCTACAAGAAATATGGGATTATGTAAAGAGGACTAACACAAGAATCATAGGCACCCCTGAGGGCCAAGAAGAAAAGACACAAGAGCTGGCAAACCTATTTGAGGAAGTAATTGAGGAAAATTTCCCTGGCCTTGCTAGAAATCTAAATTTCCAGGTACAAAAAGCTCAAAGGACTCCTGGGAGATTCATCATGAAGAGGCAATCACCATGACACACAGTGATCAGATTGGCCAAACTAAACATGGAAGAGGCACTCCTATAAGCCATAATGCAAAAGCATCAGGAAACTTACAAAAGAAAACCCATCAGACTAACTGAAGACTTCTCAGCTGAGACTTTACAACCCAGAAGAGATTGGGGCCCCATTTTCAGTCATCTCAAACAGGAAGTACTCAGAACTGCATCAAACATGGATTAGAACAATAGACACCCACCAGTGTAAAATCACTCAAAAGCTAAAGGTCAAATCCCAGATGACTCGATGGCTCAAGAGGTAAATCAAAGCAATAAAATTCTATTCAACAGGATGAACAGAAATCCACCCCACCTATCAATTATTTCAATAAATGTGAATGCCTTGAACTCCCCATTCAAGAGACATAATATGGTTGAATGAATAAAAAAATACAAGCCAAGTATCTGTTGTCTCCAGGAACCACATTTAACTCACAAGGACTCATTCAGACTGAAGGTGAAGGGATGGAAAACAATATTCCATAAAAAATGGAAACCAAAAGAAAGTTGGGGTGGCCACTCTCTTATCAGATAACATAGACTTAAAATCAACAAAAGTAAAGAAAGACAAAGATGGTCATTATATAATGGTGAAGGGAACAATTTAACAAGAAGATGTAACATTCCTAAATATTTATGCACCCTAACACAGGTGTGCCCAGATCTATAAAGCAAATCCTACTTGATGTAAACAAAATAATACATAGCAGCATTGTAACAGCCAGGGACTTCAGCACCCCACTGACAGAATGGGACAGATCCTCCAAGCAGAAAATAAGCAAAGAAATGATGGGCATAATTGGAACTCTAGAACAAATGGGCCTAAAAGACATTTACAGAGCATTCTACCCCAAAACCACTGAATATATTTATTCTCATCAGCTCATGGAACATTCTGTAAGATTGATCACATCCTAGGCCACAAAACATGCCTCAACAAATTTTTAAAAAATAGAAATTATACCACGTACCTTCTCAGACCACAGTGGAATAAAATTAGAAATCAATTCCAACAGAAACACTCAACTTTACACAAAGTCATGGAAATTAAACAACCTACTACTGAATGATTACTGGGTCAAGAAGGATATTAAGATGTTAATCAAATGATTCTTTGAACTAAGTGACAAAGGGGACACAAGTTATCAAAATCTGTGGGATTCAGCAAAAGCAGTCATAGGAGGAAAATTTATAGCCTTAAATGCCTACATCCAAAAGACAGAAAGATCTCAAACCAACAATCTAATGAATTATCTCAAGGAATAGAAAAAGAAAGAGCAAACCAATCAGAAACCCAGAAAAAGAAAAGAAATAACTAAGATCAGAGCAGAACTAAATGATATCAATAACAAAAGAATTATACAGAAGATTAATGAAACAAAAAGTTGACTCTTTGAAAAGATAAAATCAACAGGCTTCTCAATAGATCAACCAGAAATAGAAAACAAAGGACTCTAATAAGCTCAATCAGAAATGAAAAAGGAGAAATTACAATGAATATCACAGAAATACAAAATATCATTTCTGAATACTATAAAAATAGAATTGAAATATATAAACTTGAAAACATTGAGGGAAGGGATTAATTCTTGGAAATACACAACATCACTAGGCTCAATCCGGAAGAAATGGAACTCCTGAACAGATCAATATCAAGTAATGAAATTTAAGCAGCAATAAAAAAATCTCCCAACAAAAAAACCTTCCAGGCCAGGTGGTTTAACAGCCAAATTTTACCAGACCTATAAAGAACTCAATTCTTTGTCTCCACTGTAGCTTTCAGAGTAATTGCTGTGAGGCCCAGGGCTAAAGACTGGCTGAAGAGGAAGAGGTGCTTCCAACAGTATGATGGCTTCCCTAAGGCAATACAGCTATAGCGGAAGGGTGTCAGGCCTGCTTTACCCTCCCACTGAAGTTTCTTTCAGTTAAAAAAATTTTTTCATTGAATGTTCATTATATGCCAGGCATTCTGTTGGGCAATAGGGTCACCAGGATGAGGAAGGCACAGCCCCTATCCTCAAAAAGCATCAGTCTAGTGAACGGTCAATTTCATCAGCTAGAGATCAGAGAGGGTCCTCCCCAGTGAAACACCAGGAATCCTTAACTCACCTGGTGGACTCCTTCTATCCTCTTCTGCTGAACTCACCAATTTGTCTAGGGGAAATTTCAAATTTCACTCCTCAGTCCCCTTACAACCCTATTTATACTTCCTTTTTTAAGCTCTCCTAATTATATCCTAGATGAAGATTTTATTACCATGTTCAGTTCATTAAAAGGAATTGCATTTCCAGTGAATTTATTGTTGGAGGCATCAATGTAACTCCTTCATTAGTCTTTAAGATATGCTGCTTTTGTTGGATAAAACATTGGCAGAGTCTTTTGGCTCATCCCATGTTATCCACATTTCTGTTCCTTTCATAAGTATTCCTACTGCTTTGGGATTTTAGCTGTTAAGAGGACAATCAAATTGAATCAAAACAATTATGCAATAATTCTCATGCCACGGTTTCCTGGCATTACTTACCAGAAATTCTACCGTGTTATACTGTATTGCCCAAATATTTTATTTACATTCAACTTGTCCCAAGGTATTGCTAAGAATAGGAATGAATATATAGCCTGTTTGCTTCGAGTATCAAGCCACATAGCCAAATTTGGACTCGTTAATGTTGTATCTCCCTCATGAATAGAGAATATGGAATTGAAAAATGACTACCATGGAAGACAGAATGACTCAGAAATCTAAGAATAGCCAAATCATGTGAAAAGACCCAAAGGCTGCTTCAGAATGAACTGCATCTGCCTGATTCACAAAACTGACAAATTGCACTATTTAGATCTATGCAAAATAGCATTTCACCAGCATTTTATCTGCATATTTAATTTTGCTTGGGATTGGTATGGGTTTGCCTTCTTACTGGGAGATAATTTATGGGTTCAAAGGTATACTGCAACTCAAATCTAATTTGCTTTGTTTCTATTAGATTACAAAGTAACAACTTGGACTGTTTGAAATTATTTTAAGAATAGATTTGAAGAGACACTTTGGATGAACCTCTTCAGAAATCTGAGAGACACTGGCCACCAAAGCATTGAGAAAGGAAGATAATATGGAGTCTCCGTTACTATTTGGGTCGTCTAGTATTGTCTTGGGAAGCTTTTCATGCAGGATTCTGGGAATAATCAGACCTTCTGAATGGAGTGTTTTCTCTGCTTTAGTATTATTAGCTGCTTTATCAGGAAAAAATTGGGAACAGAACCTAATGTGATCTAAGAAGACATCACCACACTCATCACTGTTATTCCATCAAGAAAAGAATACAGGAGGAGGTTACCAGAACTGAATGTCATCCTGCATTAGCCACCGTCATCAGCAACTGTCTTCACCATCACACTGTGCCCTCTGGAATTCCCGTGATTCAATCAGCAAACAAAATTATCCCGAATCTCTTCCATGAACGTCCTTGCAACTCCTTGCTTTCATTAAATTCTGGATCTCGCCTGTGGGCTCAGCTTCCCCGTGGCTTTCTCAAATGGGGGATTTTTTTTTTTTCTCACCATCCACCGTGGCTGTTTCCATATCATTCTTTCATCTGTAAATTCCCTACTTCTTTTAGTTTCATGACATCTGGAGAAAGCACTCAGTCCCCTTTATTCCTGCTATTCTCCATTGATCTCCCATTTATTCCCCTTCATTTATTGAAGATGTTAAGTCCCAGTTGATAGCATGGCTTTCCAACTATCGTCATCGCTACCATCATACACACATAACTCCAACATCTACACAGGTGACCCACTCAGCTGTCTGCCTTCTCCATTTCTTGATCTTCTCCCTCCAATAGTTCCCTTCTGCTACGCTTAGCCACCTCCATCAAAAGACTCAGTCTAGACTTGTTTACATCAAAACTTCACCATCCCTAAAATTCTGATTGCAGATGGTCCCTTCTTTCACCACCACCATTTAGGTTTCCACCTCTAAGTCTTAGGTCACAGCCCTTTGATGTCAGTAGTCCAGTCTACCATTTTTTCGATTACCTTAAGCACCCCCTCACCCCCGCAGACTTCACTTTCCTCTCTCTCCACCTTGGATGATGTGATCCTTTTTTATATATTCTTGTTCATGGTTACTGTTAACTTTCTTTTGCCACTTCCCCCCATGCACCAGCTTGCTAACACTCTATTCCCCAGTATAGATCAAACCATTTGTATTCTCTTTGCCAGCCAAATAGTGCACAGAAAAATTACATAACCAAAATGACTTTTTATTTTAAATGCATTTTCTTTAAAAAAAAAATCAAATTTATGTTGGCAGTCTTTTGTGTTTCTCTAATAGGCTTGCTTTCCTATCCCAAGATGATTATTTCACACCTGTCCTCTCTCCTTAAACTTCACCCTGAGGTCTCTTGGTTTCCCGTTCAATTGAGAATGTCAACATCATTAGTGGGGAATTCTTTAGCTTTTCACCACCACTTCTACACACAGATAAGATTCTGAAGAAAGTGGTGTCAGCAGGATGGCAGAATAGTAGTTTTCAGTGTTCATTCCCTCGCAGACACATCAGTTTGAACAAGCATCCATGCAGGAAAGTACCTGCACACGAGCTAGGGATTCCAGGTGAGAGATTACAGCATCTGAGTGGAGCACAGAGAGTAGCAAAGAAACATTGAACAGAGTAGGAAGGGCAGTTTCCATGGCCCACATCACCCTCTTCCCCAAGCACGTGCAGGGCAGCTCAAAGAGAGACACCTTTTTCATGGGGAACTTCACCACCGACCCTAGCACCAGGCCTAGCCCAGTAAGTCTCAGTGCCAGGCCAGCCCCTGCAGGTACAAGCTTCAGACCCAACTGCATGCTGACACCAAGCACCAAACCAGCCTGTCCAGGGACTCCAACAGCAAGCTTATCTGTGGACCCTGCCAGCCAACCTACCCAGAATCTCTGGACTGACTGACAGATGAAGGGCTTTTCCTGCCAAAGCCAGTCTGTAAAGATTGGCAGGGGTGCCTGCTTCTCCAGATACTCAGACACCAATGCAAGGCCACAGAAACATGGACATCACCACTGATTCTTCTTTTTCTCATTACATGCCACCATTTCATACATTAAAAAATTCTGTCCATTCTTTTACTAAAATGTTTCTTAAATCCATGCAATTCTCTCCATTTTCACTGTCATTAGCCTAGTCTAGGACACTATCAGCTCTTTTCTAGATTTTTTTATGAGCCTCTTAACTGAGCTATCTATCAGAATAGACTTCATGGGCATGAGACCTGGGTGGTCACACAGTCCTGCCCTTAGAAGAGCCCTGAGTTTTGTTTAATGCTCTGCTGTTGTTGTCTTGAAATTGTTAAAAATTTTTGATCAGATGGCCCCACATTTTTATTTTGCACTGGCCTCACAAATTATGTAGTTTGTCCTGTCCCCGTTTTGTAGTCTTGCTCCTTCTAATCCACTCTATAGTAAAAAGTCTGGGTAATATTTTTGTAACGTTAATGTGTAAAACACACTGATGTCTTTCCACTGCATTTGAATACAGCCCCCACTCATATGTGGTCCTCAAAGACCTGCCTGGTTGGGCTGCAGCCTCTCTTCCCAACCTCATCGCCCTCACTCACTGAGGTTTCGGGCACACTGGCATCTTCCACTCATCCTACCTGCTGGTTTCTGTCCTGCCTCAGATCTCCTTCAACATCCAGTTTCCTCTCTCTCTGAAACCCTCTTTCACACATTACTTCCTTCTCACACCTCAAGACTTAGCTTAAATAGTACTTTCTCTGTCGGGACATGCTAATTACCATAACAACACCAAAATCTTGGTTCATCACACAGAAAAAGGTTTAGTTCATAGTCATGCCACAGCCCAACCAACTCACATCAGGTTTCTAAGCCAGCCTTCTGGATGGGGATGCAGCAAGCTGCCTTTTTCAATATACAGACTCCAGCACTTCCTAAGGCCTCAGATTCCTTTCCTGGATCTGCTGTACCCAGCAGGGAGATGAGGGAAGAATGTGTGGAGGGTCACGGGAGAGATTTGGCACCAGGCCTTCAAGGGAAGTTTGTCCATTTTGCCCACATTCCATTGGCCCCACTTATTATGAAGGAGGTTGGGAAATGTTGTTTAGCTTAGAGCCCAGAAGGCAAAGGAGATGCGTATTACTATGTGGCCGCCGTCCCTTATTCAGGGAGATGACATCTTTACTCCCTGTGCACACTTACTATCGTGTACATCCTATGCTTTCTTGTGCGTCCTTACTATCTTGGCCACATCCCTTACCCCAGGACATTACCAGCACTTGTAAAGGTAGTTCATAATAATGTTTAGAGGCACATGTTCTGGAATCAGATGTCTTAGGGTCAAACCCCAAACTCATCACTTTTTAGCTATGTAAACTTGAGCAATCTATCCAATCTCTCTGAGCCCTAATTTTCTCTTCTGTTAAAAAGTATAATAATAGTATCCACGTCACAAGATCATTGTTGGGATAAGTGACATAATAAATGTGCAGGGCTCAGTGCCATGCTTAATTTGTTAATGACTCAATAAATGTAGATATGATGATTACTATTCAGCACTGTATACCCAGGGCCTGGCTTGGCCTGGTACATTGCACAAGCAAGCACTGAATGTATATTGTTGAATAAATGAAAAATGAATAAGTAAGAAACTTCCCTTCATAGCTAAGACTCCAATAATGACAAGAAGTGTCTTTACTGGAACCTTTAGGTCACTGGAGACATTCATTGCTGATGCTTAGCTCTCAGAAGGATCTAACCTTTCAGGTGGTCTTAGACAAGACAACAGTGGGCAAGCCCTGGGGTCCACCCAATCATTAAAAACTGTCTGGCAATGTGTGTAAACTTGCATAAAAGCAGGAGATCTCATTTTACTCCCTTGAAATTCTAAATGCACCTCTTCATGTACATCATCTGATTTTTATATTTTTTTAATCGGACTTCTTTCACACATAAGAAGAGCACTGACATTTCTTCTTAGACAATAATAATGAAGGAAATAAATTATCAATTAATAGGATCATAAAGCTTGAAAATTAGCATTGCCATATGATTTTAAGATATTTTGTAGGCCGGGCGTGGTGGCTCACGCCTGTAATCCTAGCACTCTTGGAGGCCGAGGCAGGTGGATAGCTCGAGGTCAGGAGTTCGAGACCAGCCTGAGCAAGAGCGAGACCCCGTCTCTACTAAAAATAGAAAGAAATTATCTGGCCAACTAAAATATATATAGAAAAAATTAGCTGGGCATGGTGGCACATGCCTGTAGTCCCAGCTACTCAGGAGGCTGAGGCAGAAGGATTGCTTAAGCCCAGGAGTTTGAGGTTGCTGTGAGCTAGGCTGATGCCACGGCACTCACTCTAGCCCGGGCAACAGAGCGAGACTCTGTCTCAAAAAAAAAAAAAAAAAAAAAGATATTTTATAAAATTAATTATAAAAGTAACATGTTCATAGAAAATCTCAAATGATATAGAGTTATGCAAAGTAAAAAATAATATATTATTCTCCATTATTGAACCCCAGTCTCAGTCTCCAATAGCAGTGTTCAATTTCTTTTTTTTTGTTTACAGAAATTGCCCATGCAAATATAAGCCAAAAAGGTTTATTTATTTTGGTTAGCAAAAAAAAATCAAGTCTTACACACAAATTTTTCTGCAACTTGCTTTATTGTTAACAATTTAGCTTTGATATTTTTTCCTCAGCAATTCATTTTTCATTCCTTTTACTGACTGCATGACATTCCATTGTATCAATATACTATTATTTATTAACCAAGCTCTTCTTGGTAGATATTTAAGTTGCTTCTGTTTGTTTACTATTCACAGGACTCTGTAATGGAAATATTTGGGCATTACTTTATAGGGTTATGGAAATATTTCTGTTGGATAAATTTTTAGAAGGGAAATGTCTGAGTCAAATAATATGTGACTTTAACTTTGAGTGATTTTGGCAAACTGCCTTCCAAAAAGTTGGATGGTTTTATTTACTCTTTGAGTGCTTAAGCATCACAATATCTTCTTCTTTAACTAGCTTTTTAAAAAATTCTAGAGTTGAAACAACGCTTACATATGTTTGTTGACTGTTAATATTTCTTTTCCTTTTTTTGGTGGAATATCTGTTCATGCATTTTTCCCATTATTTTTCCCATAATGAAGGATTGTTAATTTTTTCAGTTTTGTGTATATTAAGTAAAATTATCCCTTTGTTCTCATATGTGTTGCAAAAAATTGTTCCCATTTTGTCATTTTTCTTTCACTTTGTTTATGGTGATTTTTGCAATAAAAAAGTTTAAAATTTGTAATAATGCATCCATCTTTTCCTTTCCTGATTATTTCATGGTGCATAGCAATGACTTCTGCACTCAGAAAAAAATTTCTATGCTTCACTTTGGTGATTTTTAAATTTTATTTAAATCTTAGATCCATCTGAAATTTGTTTTGGTATAAGAAATGAGAAAATTTACAAACTTAACTTTATATTTTGAAATGTTAAATTATTAGGAAATTTTTTCCTCTTTTACTGACTTTTCTTCACTGTCTTAGTCCATTCTGGCTGTATAAGAAAATATCCTAAATTGGATATGCATACACACACACACACACACACACACACACTTGGTTCTGTTTCTCTGGGGAACCCTAATACACTCTGTTATTATGAAATAGAGTTAAATGTGAATCTACTATTTCCATTTAATCAATTCCATTATTTTGATCCACCATATCCTAACTTTATTTTTCCCATATGAGGTACATTATAAATCTCCTACTATTATTATTCCCCTATATTGCTTCTTGAAAGTGCTGAATTGCTTGTTGTTCTGATGCTGTTTTCCATGGAACATAAAGATTCATGATGGGGCCTGATGGAGTATCTTGGAGGAAACCAAAGCCTCTGCTGAATGCAGCTATAATAGAAAATTGAACAATGGACTAAGTCTGTGGGCATCATGTTGCTGCTAAGGGCAATCAGGGCATGAGAATACAAGATCTTGGGGAGGGGAAATGGCTTGGGGAGACAAGTGGACAATTCGCAGCTGTGGTTTTCCTCGATGTGCTTGTCAGTTCTGAGTATGGAGCAAGAGGCTTAGGAGCTAGGAAAAAGGCAAAGAGAATGCCTCTGCTAAGAGGCAGAAAAACCATTAGAACTTTGAGCCATCTCATGTGACTGGAGAGACATAATTTAGACATTTGAGGGGCTGGGATTCCAATGAGAAATGAGGGGCAGAGGACAACATTCAACACTCCACTGAGTTTCCTTCATGACATTGGTTGAATTCTGCAGCTGTATAGGGAAAGGAATCTAAGAAGCCAAGCAAACTGTCTTTGAAAACCAGAGGGAGTTTTTGGCAGTCTCACAGTGCTTAGGAGACAGGCATTTGAGTTCTGGACCCCTGAGGTCATGCGGCCCAGGTGAGCATCCTGGACTTTCAGTTGGAACCCTTTGGGAATTACAGTCTAGAAACAGGGATGAAAGAGATCCAAATAGAGCCTTAGCACAGCTTCAATCCAGCCTTGAATTTAATTTCTGAATGCATTAAGGGGACCAGGCCCCCCACTCATTCAGCTCTTTGGGGAAGATAAGATGATCAACCTCCTATAATTTTTCATATACAATGTCAGGCATGGAATCAAAAAAATACCAGATGTTATAAACTGAATGTTTGTATCCTCCCAAAATTCATATGTTGAATCCTTAACCCCCATGGCATAGTATTAGGAGGTAATGCCTTTGGGAGGTGATTAGGTCATGAGGGTAAAGGTCATGATGGGCTTAGGGTCCTTATAAGGGGATGAATTGCCAGAGCTCTTCCTCTCCAGCATGTGAGAATGCAATGTGAAGACAGTCGTCTGAGTACCAGGAGCAGACTCTTACTAACAACCCAACCATACTGGCACCTTGATCTTGGACTTTCAGCCTCCAGAACTGTGAGAAATAAATATTCCTTGTTTAAGCTACCCAGCCTATGGTAGTCTGTTATAACAGCCTCAACAGACTAAGACACCATGCATACCAAATCACAGGACTATATAACCTAACACCAAGAGAAAAAACAATAAAAAGAGATCTACAGGTCATTCAGATATTGTAATTATCAAATAAGGACATTAAATTATAATAACTAATATGCTCAAGAAAATAGAAAGATGAATAAAATAGACGAAAAGATGGAAAATTTCACCATAGAATTTAAATCTCAAAAAAAGTCATATAAAATTCTAGAAATGCAAAATAAAATAACTAAAACAACACACTTGATTAAGTTTCCTCATCTGTAAAATGGAGATCATTATAACAGTTACTTCCTTTAAGGTTGTTATGAGGATGAACTAAGTTAATGTGTTTAAGGTGCTTATAACAGTGCCTAGAACATAGTAGATGCCATATAAGCACTTGCCGAGTTCCTAGGATAAAGAATTCCACTGCCCACAAGAACTTTGCTTAGAGATCTGTTGTTAGATGGAGAGGGCATAATGACAGCATGGAGCACTACTTTCTCTGTGTATTATTTGCTGTACAGAATTTTGACAGAAAATATATTTATGGAAGCAACTTCAATTGCAAAGCATATTAGAAGATTCAAAGGAAGATGTGATGTTGCAATTCCATTTCCTTTACAAAGGCAAAAATGCATATTTATTGGAGAAACAGGCTGATTAAAATCACATTTTTATTCACAAAAGAGAAGAAATGGTTTGCATTGTCTACTACAGTCTATGAAAAAGCAAGCAAACAAACAAAAAAATTCTATCTTTTCTCCATTGGTCTAAGTAAATTACGTGTCTGTTAAGTGATAATAACAGTAATATTATCTACTTCCAAGTCTCACTCTTCGTACTCATGAGCAAATAAGGAAGCATCATTAATAAGATAGGGTACTCTTAAATGGCATTTTCCTAATTAATGTGCTGGATAAATAAATGAAATAATTCAGGAGGAAAATTCTCAAGTCATTTCTTATGAGTAGAAATTAGTCAAAGGCATTTTTAAAATCAAATGTATGTCTAGAACAAAATCACATATAATATGATGATTTCTTACAAAAAGTAAATAAAATGATTGGTGGATTATTTTTATTTTATCTGATTTCTCTCTGACAACTACAGTACCAATTATAATTAATTATATAAATTATGTCTAAATAAAGTACATAAATATCTTCTGACAGTTTTATATTCAATTTCCATGGTTCAGAAAAAGAATCTCAATTCATAATCAAGATAAACTGGGAACCAGATTAAAGATCTTGATATAAGTAGGAGAAAATGTGTAATTAACATAACATACAAAGTATCAACAGCAACAGATTATGGCTTTAATTGCGTATTTAAATCTGGAAGTTGTTTTTAAAAGATATTTATCAAAGGCAAAACTTTAAAAATGTCAAAATTTAAATTTACATTTGTAACATTCCTACATGTACACAATAAGAAAACATTTGAAAAAAAACTGGGAGGAAATAAATCACCAGATTTTTTTTTTTAGTAAACAAAAAGCTTGGATCCCAATATCAGAAAACTGACGGTTTTATTTATAGTTTTACTTGGCATTACATAGATAAAACATCAATCTGATAACATGTTTGACCTTACCCATGCTAGTGGTAAGGCAGTGGTCACTAAAATATTTATTCTAAAAATTACACTAAAGAAACTTAAAAGATATACTAGCTAATCACAATGTATAGGCTTTACATTTGTTCCTTTTTCAAGTAAACAAACTAAAAAAAAAAAGAAATATGTGAACACTGGATACTTATCAATACCTACAAATTAACGTTCATTTTAAGGGGTAATAATAGAATTATGGGTTTCTTGTAGAATCTTAATCTTTCAGAGATTCATAATGAAATATTTACAGAAGAAACAACATGATATCAGGGATTCAACCCAATGAGGGCAGGAAGGAGGTGAGTAGTTGACAGAATAAACCAAACAATCAGTTACATGGTATTGACAATCAGGGAGGTTGGCAATGAATACCTTGGGCTCATCATACAATTCTCTCCTTTTGTATATGCTGGATATTTTTCATAATAATTTTTTAAAGATGTTCTAATTGCTGTCAGAGAAAACTCACTCTGATTTCATGAAAACAGAGAATAAAGATATTTGAGGTAAATTGTGTGGGAATATTTGCCCCCTTTATATAGAACTTTTAAATGTTAATTCCTTCCATATGAAATAAAACATGATTTGTGGGTTAACATCTCTTTATTTTAAAATGTTGCATTGGAGAAATGAAGATCATTGCAGGGGGTTAGGTTCTTATATCGCCTTTTCTTTTCCTTTCCGGTTACTTAAAATACTGTAATAAAATCTAGGGTCCCCCAGTTTGCAATTTTATAATGATATTGTTAAAAATAGAAATCAGAGAAGAGAGAAAAGATAGTAAAGTCTCAGAAAATGCTAATATTGTTCTATTACTGATTTGTAACCACAGTGTTGTTTCTTTTGGTTGTTATCTTCGATTTGCTGATGTTGGCGCGAGTCGGTCATTTTTTTCTTTACAGTCTTACATGCTATTAAAAAGTGTTGCTTTGTACTGGATTGTGTCAAGGTAACCTGATGAAGCTAAATGTCATGTGCTTTAGTTGTAAACGTCATTGTCTTGAAAGTTTAAAAATGTACCTTAAGAAGAATGTAAGTAAGCAACAGAAGCTTGCTAACTGCTCTCTAAGGTTTGAGGTAATCGTGATAGGACCACATGATTCCCAGTCTCCTCATAATAATGCTGACAGATTTCAAGGCACTTTTTCTCAGTTAGGACATGAAGAATTTAAGAAGTTATTTTTCTTTTATCATAAGATCTCTAGTTCTACACTTTGATGGTTCATTTTGAACATTTCACAATTTCTGTCTCAGATCCAGTCAGATTTTTGCATCACAGAAACCAGTACACTCATTTCCCTTCAAACACTTTGATGTCATATGAGAGAGAGTTGCATCTCACCAAAGTTTATCACAGTACATTCAAGCTGTGACTGTAGTGACATAAAACCCAAACATCCAGATGAAAAGTGAAAAATCCTATGAGTCATTTGAATGTTTCCATACAACAAGACTTAATTAGTTGAAAATAATATGCTTCCATTGCACATATTTTCAAATACGAAACCAGAATGCAAGAAATAAAATCCTTATATTTTTGTTGTGATTTATGTAAAGACAGACAAATATGGACAAAATGATACAAGGAATACTGCCTGACTTTTGTACGAAAAGATCTAAATGTATATATAAATACATATGCAGATGAAAAGTATGGACTTTTTTTAATAGATTACATTTTTCCACTGCTTTTATTTTTAAAGGAATTAGCTGAAAGCAATTTCTTTTTTTTTTTTTTTTTTTTTTTTTTTTTTTTGAGACAGAGTCTCATTCTGTTGCCCAGGCTAGAGTGAGTGCCGTGGCGTCAGCCTAGCTCACAGCAACCTCAAACTCCTGAGCTCAAGCGATCCTCCTGTCTCAGCCTCCCGAGTAGCTGGGACTACAGGCATGCGCCACCATGCCCGGCTAATTTTTTCTATATATATTTTTAGCTGTCCATATAATTTCTTTCTATTTTTAGTAGAGGTGGGGTCTCACTCTTGCTCAGGCTGGTCTCGAACTCCTGACCTCGAACGATCCGCCCACCTCGGCCTCCCAGAGTGCTAGGATTACAGGCGTGAGCCACCGCGCCCGGCCAGCAATTTCTTTTTAAAAATATTTCAGAACTACTGTTTCTCTATAATATCTTGAGATGATGACTTCTTATTTAATGATAATAAGCTCCTGAATTGCCAAAAATCCTTAATGTTAAATGCAATAAACAATGCAGTTGCAGGATGTGATTTAAAAGCCTCTTATATAAGTGTTTTAGCCATGTTAATAGTAAATGTTTCCAGAGCGTTTTGCCAATAGAAGTCAATAAACACAAAAGAGGTGACAGGGAATGTAAATTGCAGTTTTTAGATTCTGGTTCTTGATAATATATTCTCTAAAAATCAATAGAGTTTTCCCATTTAGATGGCAGCAGTTTGGTTTCCAGTGATTAAGTAACCATTTAAAAGAGGTTAGTTGTGGTAAATAAGCAAAAATTTTCCAATCCCAAAACCCAAAGAAGGCTAGGCACTTCCATAGCTTTAGATGTGCATCGTTAGGTGTCATGATATAGAACATCCATTTTCTTAAGTGGTTTATTAGCCTCACCTACTTGTTATACTCAATATTTAATGGCGAGAGAGAATTGCCAACAATTAGCTCCTGGAAAGTGGCCAGTTGACCCACATTAAAATAATGTTTGCTTCAGCAGAGTTCCCAGTGCTGGATAAGTAACAAAAATGAATGAGAAACTGAAATTGTTGCTATAAGGTATTCGCAGGACACCATCAGAAGCCTTTCTCTGAGTCACGTAAGCACAGCTTCAAACTGCTCGGGAAAACTAGCACCTGCTGAGAAAGCCCAGCAACACATCTGTCTGAACTTGAGTAATCAAAAACGTGTTTTCTCTTTTTGATCAAAGAACACATGCAGAGAGATAAAATGACTGCATTTTATGACACACCATAAGGTATAATAAATGACGATTGCAGCCAGAATCCAAATATCCAAAAAGCACAGAATACCAGTACAGGTGTATTTACCGTCTCAGCCACATACTCAGAGTATTGTGTGTGGATTTAAATTAATAAAAAGATATTAAGTGTGTTATTTAAGGCTCTGGAGTCAGATCCGAGTTTGAATTCTAGCTCTGCCATTTGCAAACTGTAATGTCATCACTGGAAAATAACAGTTGTGTTGATTCATTCTTATAAAAATTAAGTAAAATAATGCATGTTAAAATAGTATCACTGTTCCTGGAAGTACTCAATAATTATTAATTCTTATTCATGTTATTGTAGTCATTCGATATAGGGTTTCCAGATTTAGACAATAACACAAAAACCAGATAGAATTCCCAGTTAAATCTGGATTTCAGATCAACAGTGACTAAATGTTTAGAATAAATATGTTCCAGATATTGCATGGGACATACTTATTCTTAAGAAGTATTCATTGTTTATCTCAAATTTAACTGGACATCCTGAATTTTATCCAGCAACCCTATTTATACATAAATGTGGTCGAGAAAATTCATTTATCTATCATTTATCCAACAATCTATTGGTAAATAAGAGATATCTAAGTCAGTCAAACAAAATATACACATTAAAATTTGTGGTCATTAATTAAAGAAATATTTTCCAAGGCTTCACTCAATGTCTATGTACCTTAACTTAAGATCTAGAAAGTTTATTTTCTGATTAAGAGATGCTAGTCTTGCAGAGTTGCACTTATTAAAAAATATGAAAATATACTTGTGGAAAAACTTCATCCACCAAAGGAGTATTAGCACCAACTGCTGGCTACAGAAAGTACTCGCAGTCAAGCCTGCCTTCTCTGAGCCCCTGAGCTCCCTCTTCTGAGTTGCTGCTGTCACCTTGTGACCCCAGCTGAGCCATGGACGTTGGCCTTCCCATTGGTATCTCTTGTGCTACCCGAATAGCTGGCCCCAGTCACGTCCCTGATTCTGTTTCAACTCCATGGGCTGTGCTTTGGAATGTTCTCCATGTTTTCTCAGCACTTCCACCCCTGTTTTGTTCCTGGCTTGACTTTGTACCCTCGTCCCTGTGCCAATATCTTGCACAAGTCCATGTCGCTATGTTACCAATACAGGAACTGTTTTCGAAGCCCAAACAGATTAGCCTCTGCAAATGAGTAAAGAGCCAGATATAACAGGAACACTGATAGCAGTGACAAATTATGGTTAGCCACCTGGCAGCAGTGATATGCTATAAAAATAATGACTGCCATTGGTTGGGAACTTACTACTGCCAGTCACAGCATTAGACACCCACTACATGATCCCTTTTCATCCTCTTCAAAGTAGGCAATATTATACCCATTTTGAAGATGAAGAAAATGAGACCACAATGCTAGATTGTGTCAGAGCTGGAATTGAATACATCTCTCTAACTCTGCAAACCACACACATTTGACCACAAAAAAGCTGCCTGCTCAGCGAAAGAGGGCATAGAAAAGAAAAAATTAAGTGTCATGAACCCAAAAAGTAATGTAGTCTTAGGTCACTGAATATAAGTACAAATAGTGACCATTTGTGTATGATCACTGTCCCTAGACTATGCTATATATATATATACATACACACACACACACACACACACACACACTACTAATAAAGATGCAAGTCAATTCTATATTGAAGTTTAAAAAGTAGGATTACTACAAAGACTTAAATTATTCAGAGAGACAACATAGTGAGGTCATTGAACAAGTTTTAGAGTGAGAGAGTCAGAAGGACCTAGGCTTCAGTACTGGCTTCACCTCTTCCTACTAGTTAGGAGAACTGGTTCATTTGTAAAATGAGGGTGATGGCGCCTACTCCATGGACTGAGCATAAGGATTAAATGAGAGTACAGGTAGTACGTTTACACAGTGACAGACATATCATAATCAATGAAAAATGTTACTTTAACAGAACACAAGAAAATATGCAGTATATTTTAAATTTTTGTCCAAAACAGTTAAAAAGAAAAAGAAAAAGCTGTTTTTAAAGGGCTAAAACCCTCAGCCAACTGGAAGAGTCAGTTATTTTCAACGATTCTTATTTTTATTCTGAGGGTTCTCAATAGCAAAGCTGTTAAAATATATATATATATATATATGTATGTAGGTATACACACAGAGAACTATTTAAAGCTCTATTCTTTCTTCCACTAATTTTAGATCCTGAAGAAGCTTTAAAGCCATAAGGCTTTGATCTTTTTAGAATCCGAGGAACTGCATTCTAGGTCTGGGCATCTCAGCCCTTGAGTCAGTACTATTTACTTCTATGTATTTTAAATACTATACCTCTTTAGATATGTTCTGAATATTCTATATACTACATCTTTACTTATTACAGACTTGCTCTTCATGTGCTAGTTTAGCAGATATACAATCAAACAAGAAAAATCTACTAGTGCCAATAGTATGTATGACCCAGAAAAAATTTTATCCAGAATATAATCACAAAAATGTAACCCAGCTCCACTCTTAGGAGGTCTTTTTTTTTTTTTTTTTTTTTTTTTTGTGATGAACACCAAAAAGAAGTTAAGACAAGATAAAAAGTTGTATCTGCACCACTCACCTTTGCATGGCATTTTGGGAGTCAGCCGGTGTGACAGCCACACCTGGGTTTGTTTGGGAAATACTGCAAACGTTCAAGAGTGTGGCCATAATGGGTAGAACCAGCAGTGGGCATGTAGACCGAGATTTGGATTATAATCCTAGCTGTACCATGCTCTAGCCAAGCCTCTTAAAATCACAGAACTTCAGTTTCCTCATCTGCAAAATGTGAGTAATCCCACCTAGATCAGAGGATTGTTGCTATAATTACAGTTTGTTTGCAAAAGCTTGGCACACTGTAGGCTCTTAAATGTTAAATGTTGTTGCTGGGAAATGTTCAACTCTGTCTTCAGTCTTCACAAAAGAGTTAGTAAAATCAGAATGCTCTTGGAAAATTCGTGTACTAGTTTCAATGAAATAGGAGAAATCTTCCTGAAAAGTTTGCAAGTTTTCAACATCAAAGGAGATAAATACCATGTGGGAATTTACAGAATCAAATCTTTTGATAATTATCCTTCTCTAATATAGACCAATTGCTGAGTAAATTAACAGAGATTAAGGTCATAGAAAGTCCTAGTATAATTTTTAAAAGTGTGTGTAGGAGACAGCCATTGCAGTACATTGAGCTCCATAGAGACAGCGCCGGGGCAAGTGAAAGCCGGACGGGCACTGGGCGACTCTGTGCCTCGCTGAGGAAAAATAACTAAACATGGGCAAAGGAGATCCTAAGAAGCCGAGAGGCAAAATGTCATCATACGCATTCTTTGTGCAAACTTGCCGGGAGGAGCACAAGAAGAAGCACCCAGATGCTTCAGTCAACTTCTCAGAATTTTCTAAGAAGTGCTCAGAGAGGTGGAAGACCATGTCCGCTAAAGAGAAAGGAAAGTTTGAAGATATGGCAAAGGCGGACAAGGCCCGTTATGAAAGAGAAATGAAAACCTATATCCCTCCTAAAGGGGAAACAAAAAAGAAGTTCAAGGATCCCAATGCACCCAAGAGGCCTCCTTCGGCCTTTTTCTTGTTCTGTTCTGAGTATCGCCCTAAAATCAAAGGAGAACATCCTGGCCTATCCATTGGTGATGTTGCAAAGAAACTGGGAGAGATGTGGAATAACACTGCTGCAGATGACAAGCAGCCTTATGAAAAGAAGGCTGCAAAGCTGAAGGAAAAGTATGAAAAGGATATTGCTGCATACCGAGCTAAAGGAAAGCCTGATGCAGCAAAAAAGGGAGTTGTCAAGGCTGAAAAAAGCAAGAAAAAGAAGGAAGAGGAAGAAGATGAGGAAGATGAAGAGGATGAAGAGGAGGAGGAAGATGAAGAAGATGAAGATGAAGAAGAAGATGATGATGATGAATAAGTTGGTTCTAGCGCAGTTTTTTTTTTTTCTTGTCTATAAAGCATTTAACCCCCCTGTACACAACTCACTCCTTTTAAAGAAAAAAATTGAAATGTAAGGCTGTGTAAGATTTGTTTTTAAACTGTACAGTGTCTTTTTTTGTATAGTTAACACACTACCGAATGTGTCTTTAGCTAGCCCTGTCCTGGTGGTATTTTCAATAGCCACTAACCTTGCCTGGTACAGTATGGGGGTTGTAAATTGGCATGGAAATTTAAAGCAGGTTCTTGTTGGTGCACAGCACAAATTAGTTATATATGGGGATGGTAGTTTTTTCATCTTCAGTTGTCTCTGATGCAGCTTATACGAAATAATTGTTCTGTTAACTGAATACCACTCTGTAATTGCAAAAAAAAGTTGCAGCTGTTTTGTTGACATTCTGAATGCTTCTAAGTAAATACAATTTTTTTTATTAGTATTGTTGTCCTTTTCATAGGTCTGAAATTTTTCTTCTTGAGGGGAGGCTAGTCTTTTGCTTTTGCCCATTATGGATCACATGAGTTATTACAGTGTTTATCTTTTCATATAGTTAGCTGATAAAAAGCTTTTGTCTACACACCCTGCATATCATGATGGGGGTAATAAAAGTTAAATTGAGACAGTTTTCATCTATAACTGAAACTCCAAAGTTGTTAAATTTCACATAGCCCACTTATATTTACAAAATGAAGAGTAACCAGTCTACTCACAGCAAGGCATTATTAGAATCAAAACATTTTGAGAGTCTGTCCTTGAAGGACTAATAGAAGAGTATGTTCTAATCTTTACATGAGGACTCTATTCTTTAACTCCCATTACCATGTAATGGCAGTTATATTTTGCAGTTCCCACATTAAAGAAGACCTGAGAATGTATCTCCAAAAGCGTGAGCTTAAAATACAAGACTGCCATATTACATTTTTTGTTGATGTTAGTCCCAGCAAAGACTAGGAAAGTGCTGGCCATAATGTCTTTTCCCGTTTATCTAAATATGGACTGCTCAGGAAACTTAAGTTTCTCCATTAAGAGTATCTTTAATTAATTGGGCCAGCCTTTAAAATGATACCACATTTTTAAAATAGGTTATATTTTCCTGTATTGTGGTTTGCCCTTTTATGAATCAAATTGATGAGGAAAGGTGAAACTTAAACTTTGCATCTCAATACAAATTATTCAATTTATTTGAATTTAATTTTTCTTTACAAAACCCAAACTGATTCGTTAAAGTTGTTTATCTGCTTAACAGTTTAGGGAACAATTTGGCAATTTTGTGGTTTTTTGAGATTATCCTCTTAAAAGTGCCAGTATTTTAAAATAGCGTTCTTGTAATTTTACACGCTTTTGTGATGGAGTGCTGTTTTGTTATATAATTTTGACTTGGATTCTTTCCATTTGCATTTGTTTATGTAATTTCAGGAGGAATACTGAACATCTGAGTTCTGGATGATACTAATAAACTAATAATTGCAGAGGTTTTAAAAAAAAAAAAAAATAAAAAAAAAAAAAATAAAAGTGTGTGTAGGAATGAATATATGTAATATATGAATATATGTAATATAAACACTTAAAATGTCTAAGATGGCAACTTTTATGTGTATTTTGCCACAATAAAAAAAATTGGGGAAAAATGTATTGTAGGAATGAGGAGGGAACATGGGAAGGGTTACTTTTACTAAATATCCTGGGGGAAGGGATTTTTTTTCTCATTTCTGGTTTTCTTTTTTTCTCCTTTTTAAGAAATTTAAATTTAAAGCCTTAGAAAAAATAAAAGTAATTACTCTGAACCGTTTGATTTGATCGATATCATTTGGGAAGGGTGAAGAGGGTCAGAGTACAGACTGATAATTGTACACATGGACGAATTCCAAAACACCTGCCTGGAATACTACAGGATTAAAACTTTGCAACAGAGGAGGAACACTAACGTTAGTGTACCTGATGACAATATGTCAACCTGGCTCAACTAGCTTTCTGAATGCCCAAATGCTCCTTTTTAGGTATTTTCATTAATTGTACAGTTATTACATGAAATTAGGTAGGATTCCTTGAAGATATATCTAATGTCCCCCTGTTAGTGAGTTTAAAGTATGTGTACATCTAATCCAATTAATTATAAAGGTAATATACTCCAATAAGTTAAAATGTAAGGAAAAATCACATTTTTAATGCAATGTTTTCCTTTTGTGTATTTTAATAATATGAAACTATTATTTAAATAGATTTTTATGTATAATACTCTATTGTGTCTTTTATATTTAAAATGCTGTTGTAATTTTCAAATTCTGTTTAAAAATCTTCATAATTACCACTTTGAATGGTTTACATAGTATTCGTTTGTTCACATATCATAATTTACATAACTGTTCTCCTATCGTTGGCTATTTGGGTGGTTTCCAGTTTGGGGCTATTTTAAATACTGCAATAAATATATTCTTTTATACATCTTTATTTCTTTTGGATTACTTCCATAGAACAAATTGCCTTATTTAAAATATTTGTCTATATTTTACATATCTCCAAATCACCTTCCAAAATGCTCATACCAATTACAGTCTGTCACAAAATATTTGAGATGTTCCTGTTTTCATTTAGAATTGTTGACTTAAAAGGTGAGTAAATAATACTCTGTTCTTTTAATTTGCTTTTATTTGATTGTTAAATACATTGAGTTTAAATCCAACAAGCCACCATTAATTTGGATTTTCTAACACTCACCGGTAAATCTTATCCTAACTAATACAGAAACTGACTTATAAGTTTACAATGAATACATGGAAGAGTAATTTTTTATTTACTTTCTTGTGCCATTTAAGCTTATAAAAAATGTGATCTTGCCATGTTAGTCTGCTGTATATAGAAACAACAAAGTCTTATACAATTCAAAATCTTCTCTAAAGATAATTCAGAAATGCCAAATTCGGTTTAAAAACTACTTAATTGTTGCAATTATGACATTTCTGTTCAGAGACACTGGTAAGCATGAAATTATCGAATTGGTATATTGAGCCATATAAAATTGTCTTTATTTGACTATATTTCCTACCAAAATGGTAATTTAATATATGAACCTGAAACATATATAATGTTAAAATGTTTCCCAACAGTGTAGCCTACAAGTTAAGCAGTCATGAACATCTTTTCTTGCATGAGGGCCAAGACAGTAAAGAAAATTAAAACATTCACAGTTCATGCTTTAAAAATTAGTTTTATGTGTGTGTTTCAGTTAAAGGAAGTGCAATCATTGCAACTGTATTTATTTCTCTGTTACGGGTTTTACAACTTTGCACTAAGATTTCAGAAACTGCATAATCAACTGAATCTACAATATTTGATAATAAATCTATGTTTTTTTTCACACATTTTGTGTGAGCTAGAGTAGTACAGGATACTAAGGAACAGCATTTTTAGGTTGGAGAGAAAAATTGCCCCGAATCCCATCATAGACCAGTCACAAAAGAGACAGAATGTGGGGAGGTGGGAAACACCAGTAGAGGCCCTGCCACTTGGAGGAGCAGTCTGGGAGGACAGCAGGAGGCAGCGGGCGGGATTGTATATACCATGTGACCAAGTGACATTAACTTGCTACTCCTCACAGGTTGCATAAAACATATTCTTGCTACAACATTTCTTCAAGGGAAAGAGGAGTTTTCTCCTTCATCAGGCTTTCATGTCTTTCTCATTTTTGTCAAATGTGCATTTTCTGATGCCCAAGAATGCAGCTTTTATGACAAAAAAGAATTTTTCAGAGGTTTGTTTACTTTGGTTTTGAAAGTTGTTGCTTGAAGTTATGAATACATTTTCCTTAAGCTTTAAGTATAGCTTAAAAAATTTATTCTATTTACAAGTTAGCAAATTTTAATAATTTTAAGGGGCCTTTAAACAATGTTAAAAACTTAAATAAACACCTTTAAATCTGTATCTATCAATTTAATATATTCAAGTTCTTTTCTCCAGTACTTCATTTGTCTGACTAATGAACCTTCTCAGGTACTCAAGTAGTTTTATAAATCCAACCAAAAAACCTTTAAAATATGATGCATTTTATATATGTTTTTAAAATATTTTAATATAGCATATACATTTAATTAAAGTTTCAATGAGAATTCCAATACTGATCTACTAAGTCCAAATTATCTTAAATATTTATAAGTATGAATATATTCCCTAATACAAATACATTAATGTTGCAGATTTAATTCTCTTAAGTATTTCTAAACTTAATTCTAGCTTTTCTTAGGGTTGAAAGATATCTGTGTACTACAGAAAGCATTCTATCATCCCAGACAATTTGGGCTGTGTTTGTAAGGGGTCGGGGTGGTTTCCCCATCAGCCAAATGAAATTGCAGAATAGCCAGAGATGTTGGCCAGAACAGTGACCAAGAGTCTCCTTGGAACAAGCTGAGCCCTAATGACAGTCTATGACAGGGATTTCAGGGGTTGTCCTCTCAGCCCTCCCCAACCCTTCCTGGTTTCCCTAGTGCCCTGGGAAATCTGCCTTAGGTCTCCTTAGAAGTCTGTCTCTGCCTTGACTGGATTTTGCATGTCATTCCCATTTAACTCCAAAGACTTTGACCTTAATGGATTTCTGTATTGTTTGCATATCTCTCTCTTGTAGGTCCAATAGCTTTTACAGATCTTAAAATGATATCCAATTGATCTATCTAATAGAGTTACTATAATGAGCATTAAATGAGTTAATATACGTAAAGTCCTTATAGCAGTGCCTGGTACAGAGGAAACTATGTTATCTCGCACACTTCATCTGACTAATCAGTCACAACTTCCAGTGTCATTCGCCTGCCAACATTTTTGTCCCACAGTGGTCATAGGTGTGGTTCCTATAGTGCTTCCAAATGCTAAATTCCTGGCAGCAGCCTCTTCGAATAAGTCAGCCTTAGCTACTCACAGAAGATTTCACAGGCCCAGCAAGATGACACTCTTCAGAACAGAGGCTTTCTCCACACGTGTATGTAGATGAGGGAGAGAGATTTTAGTCAGCTACTTTAATATTTTAAAGGGGTTTCTTTTTAGGGTGACGAAAATATTCTGGAGCTATATAATTATGATGGTTGCACAACCTTGTGAATATACTAAAAACCACTAAAACGTACACTTTAAAATGGTGAGTTTTATGATATGTGAATTGTATCTTAATACATCAAATAAGTAAAACAAAAACAAAAACTAGGTCTTGTGTTACCATGGCTGCATAAAAAAATTACCTAAAATCTAGTGGCAGAAAACCACCATTTATTATGGTCATGGATTGTGTGGCTTAGGAAGTCAAACAAGACAGAGCAAGATGGCTTTTCTCGGCTTTATGGTGTCCGGGGACTCAGCTGGAAGGCTCCGAGGGGCTCAAATCATTTGCAGGTTCATTCACTCACATGTCTGGCGGTCGATGCTTGGCTGTGGGCTGAGACCTTAGCTGGGGGTGTTGACTGGAACACTTTCTCATGGCCTCACCACATGGCCTGGGCTTTCTCACAGCATGGTGGCAAGGTTCCAAGGACAAACATCCCAATAGACAGAAAAGAGGAGCCAGGAGGAAGCTGTTTCACTTTTTATGACCCGGCCTCTCAGAAGTCTCTGGGAGTCACTTCCAGCGTATGCCATGCCTTAGAAGCAAGCCACTGAGGTTAGGCTGTAGTCAGTGGTGGGAACATAGAATCTCTCCTCTCTTCAGACAAATGTCAATATCACATTATAAGTAAAGCATACGGACAGGATATATTGGCAAATAAAATCTGCCACGGTCGTTAATATTGATATCTCTCTGAAAAAAAAGCATAATCTACTCAGCGTAAATTTCGTAAAATGGAGACCCTGAGATTTTGCATAGAAGCCACTAGACTAGAAGCAAAAATAATATAAAGCAAAATTTCTCTAACATTATGACAAGGAATAGACAGGCATTTAAAAACTATATTTATTATGAACACATTTTTGTTTATGAGTTACACATTCAGTCACTCATTCTGTTATTCATTCGTTGAATGTTCTTTCCGATTCTGGGATGCATGAGTGAGCAAAAAAAGACACATGGCACCTAGCCTTAGCAGGAAAGAATAATTGCAATAGAATCACATAAATGTGGCAAAAGGGAAAATACAGCATGGTAGGAGCACAGCTTAGTGATCCACCCAGACTACCCAGATGTGTAAATAGCTATGGTGTGATTTGTGGCTTTTAGGCATTAATAGTAAACAACACGATCCAGATCTTTCATATTAGTTGCTGGAAAGGAAAATCCTTCCACAAAGTTAGACCTATGTGAAAAAAGATTGAAATCAGAAAAACACTTAGGCAATTTAAATAATTAAAGTAAACAGGATAATTCAGTGGCAGAGCTTACCATCTCTTATCGTTTCAGCCTCCTTCCTAGCCTCCCTTTCCCTAAACCACCATCTTCAGAATGACTTGGTAGGGTGGAGTCAAGAATCTAGATAATTACACAAGTTCCAGAAACTTTTTTTTTTTTTCTTGTAGAGACAGGGTCTCTTTATTGCCCAGGCTGGTCTGGAACTCTTGGCCTCAGCGATCCTCTCGCCTGGGCCTCCCAATGTGATAAGATTACAGGCATGAGCCACTGCACCTGGCCCAGAAACTTTAAATCCTAAGAACATGGGCATACTGGATTTTTTATTTAAATGACCCATATAATAACTTTAATTTTTTTCATATCACTATGCCCACACCCATAGAGTTAATATGTTTATTAAATTTGTCACCCTTCACTGTGTTTAATCAAAGTACATTTTAACTGTAACCAGTGATTACCAGAAACTTACATATTCTGTGGTCACACTGATGTTAAAATGGTATTTTCTATGGAATACTTTCAATGGAACTGGGTTTTTCTCCCCAAGCCTTAATTATTTTAGATAACAGAACATGAAAGTAGTGACAATGTAATTATAGCTTTATGCAGCTGAAATTCAATCCATTTCTCAAGTTACATAAAAGAGACAAGACACGAATTAATTCATCCAGAGAACTGAACCAACAGCTGTAAGTTTTTCTGCCCAAGATGGTTTGTCCCTGGTAAAGGAGCTTGCTGTCCTGTGAAATGCCAGCTGGGAAGAAGTGACTCTTGCCACCTGCCATTTTGAACACAAAAATATACAAGAACTGCAACCAAGCAGGCAGTTTAGTCTGATTTTGAAAACACAGAATAGTAAGATATTTTTGGTGTAGCTAAAACCTCTTTGGATAAAACTAACATTTTCTTTTTAAAAGTGAGAAAAATAGGAAAGGTTTTTATGAAAACACAACTGCTTGACAATTATTTTTTTTCCTACTGTCTAGAATAAAGTGTCAGTCTCTGCTGTCTCATCCACCCTCTCCATCTCCCAACCTCGCCTGAGCTCTTGTCATTGATAGTTATTAGCATGTAGTTTATTTCCAGTTCATTTGCAACATTAGACTCTGAGCTCCTTGAGGGCAGGGCCTGATCCTACTTTTCCTATATACAGGTAGTTGGCATTTGTGGACAGTTGAAATTTGTTTTATGAAAGAAAGAAAGAAAGAGAAGGAAAAAGGGAGAAAGGGAGGAAAGGATGGAGGGAGGAAGAAGGGACAGAGAAAGGGAAGCTGTCAAACCAAGGAGTGAGGGAAGAATGGATTTTAAAGATTGAAGCAAAATTGGCCATGACAGAAAATAGGTTCTGAACAATATTTTTAAATTTTCGTTTTGACTTATTTAGATTCAGTACTTTCACTTTAACAGGAACTAGGACCAGGGTCTCATTTTTGCTCACATATTTTTTTCACTGATCTGCATGAAAGTAACTTCTGATTTACAAAGAATATGCAACACATTTAAGCCTTGTTGCCATTGACTCAGCTGGAGAGTGAGGGCAAGCTTTTTCTGAGATTTTTCCTGTATTTCCTCCAGATTTGTTGTATGGGGGAGTGGAAGGTAATCAGGAAGACTGAAGTACAAAACCACCTGACATTTGACTACAATCTTTTCAGAACTCCAGGCAACATGTTTACTTGTACCAACTTTATTACTCACCATAAAAAAAAAGAGGTACCTTAAAAAAGAAATTACTTTTTTATGGGCTTAATCACTATCACTTTATCACAGAGAACTCAACAGTGTTACTGTGAAAGAAAGGGAACATTAACCACCTAGAGGATATCTTTGCAAGTTAAACTCGTAGTTAAAAAAAAAAAAGTCCTCATGCTTCTCAGACTCAAATTTTGTCCCTAGCAACTGCGTGATTTCTTTGTTGATCGCTACTTGTTTTTTTTTTTTTATTATTATTATTATTTCAGCATATTGTGGGGGTACAAAAGTTTAGGTTACGTATATTACCCTTGTCCCCACTCCCCCGAGTCAGAGCTTCAAATGTGTTCTCAACATAAATATTATGGAGTTACTTCTGAATAGAATTTACACATGCTGAAAGAAAAGTTTATGTAGTTATATGGCTTCACGTGAGGTCAACCTACTGTGATATGCCTTGACACAGAAATCTGGAAATAAGGGAAGGTTGTTCTTATTTCCTCAAAACTGGAAGCCTGGATAAATTACCTGAACTTATATTTGAGAATGAAATTAAACTGGAACTTTTTCCATGTTTTGGAGAGGACAAATATCCTCAGATAAATGCATAACAATGAGTAAAAACTTTTAAAGATTTAAAGCCATTCGAGCTGACTTCTGAGGTCAGCCCTCAGATCTGGAAAAACATGCCATTTCTGGTCCAAACTTGCTGGTGTCAAAGGACACTTGCAAAACCTATCTACCTGCCAGGTCTCTGCCTCAAGTGGAAGAGCTAGTTTGATATCAAGAGATGCTGTTAGTGATTTTATGGTGTAGAGTGTAGGTCGTGTCCGTGGTGAAAATGATTTTCTTTGTCCTTATTCCCTGAAGTAGTCATACAAAGGGCACAATTTAAAAGCTTACATAACTATGATAACAGTTATATATAATATCTATAAAATCTTTAGATTCTAGAAGGATCTGCCTTAGCTAATGAACAGAAGATTAAACAGGTTTTAAAATTTTCATCCACAATTAATTTATGAATGACCCAAGGAAAGTTAGCATATTAAGTTTCTCAAGACCAGTGTCATAACATACTTTTTGAAAATAGTAAGCCACTGCTAAACAGAATGTTATTTGTTTCTACCACAGTGGTTCCTGGAAATTTGACTTCAAATCTTTTTAGTGACATCTGACACATAATGACACATAAATGTTGTTGGGATCCAAAACATAATTGAGCTCAAATATTTGACATGACTTTTAGGGAGATACAGCTTATATTCCAAAGAAAGGCAGAATAGTGTTTAATTCCCAAAAGACATAGCAACTATCAAGAATAATTTACTGAAAATATTCCCAGGGAAGCCTTATTTTATTCTCAAGGGTGAGGGTTTAAAATTAAAGAACATTCTTAATAAATAAGGGAGGACATAGGCAAAAGAAACCTAGTAAAAGAAATGTGTTTTGTAACGTTACGTAATTTTTGTCTCTCCAAAAGTGTTTTAAACCTGCCAACGAGAAGGACTGTATTAAATAGCTCAAGGCTGTATAATTAGAATCATAGTAAGTGCTCAATAAAAATATGTAATTAATTGTCAGATACATTAAGCAGGTTGGAGGCATAGGGTTCAAGTTATCTTGCTATTGTATCTGGCATCTGGTAGGATCTTGTGACTGAAACCAATGGATACTAATCCTATAATCTGTATATTCTGAACATAATTCTTCATAAATCTCCTAGGTAAATGTGATGGTCCAATTCACAGTGGGTATGTGGCTAGGGTCTTATTTAAAGACTCTTATTTTGTGCTGTCACAGAATTTTAAAATTTTGATTAATTTATTTTTACATACTAAACTAAAGGAAGGACAGATCTACAAGGCCAATGTGAAAGAGAAAAGTGCATATTATCTTACAAATTATGCTGTTTTGATGGCTAATTCCCATCTTTCTGGATAGTTGGTTCTTAATGACCCAAACTCTCTCCATGGTAGCAGTTACAATGATTGCTTTATCAGAGCAGCTGTGGCTAATTATAACCTAGTAAATTTAAACCTCGCATTGATGAATCCATTATTGTAAATTAATAAATGTAAATTTAATAATTTACATTTTAAGGATGTCAAGAAAGTCTCTCAGAGCATGAAAATATAAAGGGGTCTTTATAACCCTGAAAGTTCTAGTTTCCCTATGTGGTCAAACATAGTGTGTGATCTGATTATGTTTCCCAGACAGGCAAGTAAGTAGGATAAATAGAATCAACTTATCCCTATCGATAAGTATAGCTTGCGGATCAGTTCTGAGGAAGGCACTGGCCTCCACTGGCCTCAAAGAAATTAAACTAGTCTATATTATCAACATTTTGTAGATAAGGAAACTGAAGCATAGACATCATCACTAAGTGGTCTGAAATCGCATACGGAGAAAGCAGTCGTCATTCCAGGGCTGGGACCTACAGGCCCTAAATCATGTCTTGACTTATTACTAAATCCTGTTCCAGGCAGTTTCCTGTTTTCTTGTTACCATTCTTTATTTTAGATTGGGTTTGAAATACTTCTCACGTTGCTTTCAGTGATTTATTTCCTAGTACAATTAGATATAATGATTAAAATGTTTAACATTTTTGTATTTTCTGTGAACCTGGATAACATCTAGACAGACTCCCCCTTCCCACACTCTCTAAGAAAATAGGACAAAGTGGTCACAAGGAATTACATGTTTTTTCTTTCAAGGTTGAGCTGACTAAGAATGACAATAATATCCCAGAACAGAACAAACGCTAGAGGGTTGGTTTTTGTTGTTGTTTTCCCCTTTCTTCAATAAGCAAACAGTCATTCAGCAACATAGCAAAAAGTCTTACTGGAAAAGTATATCTTGGTGTTATTAGTGTTATCACATATATTCCATGATAGAACAGAGCAGTAATTATCCTGCCAAGCAAAGGCCATAAAGTATAAATATACTTCCAATTCTTCCCTATTTTGAAAGGTCTGTAAATTTTATGCATTGAGATATCACGGAATAGAAATTCAGTAAACATAAAGGCTTCCTGATTCTTCTAGTTTAGAAAGGCTTTTTCCAATATAATCAAGAAGACTGCATCTTAAAACTTCTTAAAATCAGGCCAAATGTCTTAGGAACTACAGACTTCCATATAATGCAACTGTATAGTATAATGAAGATGCAATTCAAAGCAAATTGTGCTTTTGACCTCATTTTACCCATGTATACTTCTATAACTGAGCAAATGAATTAGATTAGCCTGTGATTGCAATTAATGAAACTAAGCTCTCTGAAAATTACACAGTATTAAGTATTTATTGTATATTAAAAAAAAACTGCTTTGAGCAACTTAGTTTTATATATTATATGTAAATGACATAATGATACAGAACTACTTCTTTTAAGTTATGAAATATATTCAGAATTGGAGTTTTTAAAGTATAGAGAAAGAAAACTAAGATACACAACCGAACATGATTTACTTTGCAGTCATTTAAAAGTTTTTCCTAACTTCACAAATACAACCTGAATTTGTAGTAAATTAAAAGAATAGCAAAACTTACAATTATCTTTGCTAATGGGAGACAGGATTAGATAAATGAATATAATAGATAAATCATAAAAAATGGAGGGTAATAAAGATGTGTTTGTGGTAATCTCTCTCTTTTTGACCATCTTTAAATGAGCATATTAATGATTCTTGAATGCCTTTCTGGGACTTATTATTCCTCCAGTTCATGCATGATTTTCTAACTAAACTGTGAGGTCCAGGTACATAGTTATTCTTTATTAAGTGTTTATTATGTCAATGAAAAACAATAGGAAGGAACAATTAAAAAGTGATTGATAAATATCTGTTAAATAAAATGCATATATGAAGCTAGAGAAACAAAGATTCTAGATACTCCATAAAATAATCTTCTCCATGAGCAAACTGCAGTTCAAACATTTAATTGTAAGAAGAGTCACATAAAGTAACACATATACAAACAAAAGTAGAAATTTATTTGTTGAATTTAGTATGATGAGAGTAAATCCAAAAAAGTACTATTTTATTTTCCCCAATGAATAGCTTTTTTTTAATTAAAAACATTACATTGACCTCAAATTTTTTTAACATATTGCATTCATGTTACCATTTTAAAAAAAATAAGAATTTGAGTTGATAATATTGAATGCAAATATAACTAGAAAACCAATGACTTTATTTTCCAAAATGACTTTACTAGAAATGCTAGGAATTGTATGTAAACAAACAACGGGAAAGGCCACTTCACACTCCTTTATTAATACTGGAACTTGGAGCTCTAGCATGTAATTAAACACATTGGCTGAATTTGGCTTAAAAATAAATGACTCATTTTCAGCTCTCAAATATCCTAGCATTACTCACTGTTATCACTCAGACTGCACCCCTAAAGACTCACATCACCATAAGATGCTTTTTGTTACTAAGGCAAAATCTCTGGATACCTCACATCTCAGTGAGTCTCTCTTTATAATGTAATAGAAATATTCTTGCTACTACCTCTTTAAAAATTCCCATTGTGCTTGGGTGAAGTGCAGGCAGCTTCCCAAAAGTCTCTAAGATCTGGCCCCTACTTAATTATCCAGCTGCATTTCAAGCCTCTCCAGACCTTACGTCACCTCATTATAAACTAATTATAATGCTACCAGCATCCCCCACTCTCTTTCACACCTCCAAGCATGTGCACATCTTATTCCTTCTGTTTCAAACCCCTTCTTCTTTCCTGCACTGAGTCCTTCAACTTGTTAAAGCCACTTACCTTGCAAATCTCAGACTCATCCTTCTCTTTCAAATTTTCCGTGACAAACAAGACTGGATGAAACACCTGTCGAGGGTTTATTATGTCATATAGCAATTGCCATTTACCTCTCCCCACTAGAATGGGAGTATAGAATGTCTTGTTTATTCTCAAGTAGCCCCAATGCCTAGAATTTTGCCTCATATATATGATAAATACTGAACAAATACATGCTGATGAATGAAGAATAAGTGTAGGTAGAAAGACAAAGAACATATTAAAAGATCATATTTTAAAATATATTCATGATCTGTGGGAGGCAGAATAGTGACCTCCCAAAGAACTCCATGGCCTAATCCCTGGAACTTGTTATCAAGATTCTGTGTCTTCATTCACTCCATTCCCTCATCGTCTGCCTGTCGACATACACTGTTCAAGGTACTGTCCAAACCACATCTTCTTCAGGAAGCCTTCTTGACTCTTACCCTGTGACGTGGGATTATTTAACATTCATCACAAGTGCATGTATATATTACTATGTGCTTTCTTGAAGTTTAAAAATATATAATATATAAAATGAAGGCTTTTAATAACCTTTAGTTAGCAAATTGCATACTACTTCTAATAAGCAAAAATTGGCAGACCAATTCTTATTGCTATTTTTTAAAGCCATTAAACATTCAAAACGTTGAATCAATGACAAAACAAGGAAAACTTTCTCTTTTGTGGCCTAAGAATCCCTTGTGATTTCACAATTAAAATATCAGAGGAACAATGAATAAAAAAGACTCAGATAATTTCAGAAAAGAGGAAAACATCACCCAGCTGATGTTTTATATATTAGCCAAGTCTCCACTTCACCAGAATGAGGTGACCACCCACACCAAATTATGTGAAAAGTAAGTTTGTGATTTTTTTTGTTTTGTAGGTTGTTTTGATAGAGCTTGCTTTAAGCAAACATTTTAAGGCTTGCTTCCATTAGAAATGTTCCTTCTGAGATTTTATAGCTACATTTTTTCCTTTTTGCAAAATGTTCACCATTTTGTGTGAGGAACTTTATACCAACTATCAAACTAGAGGATATTTTTTGACACTGGTATAAAGATTTTCTAATGCAACTATTGGCCATTATTATTATTATCATTTTCATGATTAGACTGGTGTTTAAAAAATTGTCATTCCACGGTTGCTGGATCCTGTGAGCAAGTGCAGCGATTCACACCCAACACCTAATATTCCGAGGACACACTAGGTGTTGAAATTAGCCTCCACTGTGCATCTTCTCCTTCATTCTTCTCCTTTGTCCCATCTTCTCCTTTACTACTACTTTGCTTATTTGACGACTGATTACAATTCTACTCATTTTGTTGAATTTTCAGGGGATATCAGTGCTCAAGGTGGCACTGATTGCAAACTGGAAAATAAAGAATGAGCTATGATAAGAAAAGGATTTGCACGTAAGTGAATTAAGTTGTTTTTCATTTCAAAAAAAAAAAAAAATCCACCCTGTTTAGGGGCACCTCTACAGCTCCCAAACAAACTTTTCCCTCAGTCACATTATCTTCTAACGGGCTTCAGGAAAAGAGAAAAAAAACAGGCTAGTGACTTTGTTTGCTAAAGTTATTTCTACTAAATGTGTATGGTGACTTTGAATAGATCATTATGGAAAAAGGTTTAACTCTCAGTTTTTACCTTAGGTTCAAATATACATCATTTAAAATAATAACACATGAGCTTTGGTAACAATGATCCAAGATATCAATTTATTTATTTACAAGAAATTGAGAACCAAACTAGAAGTATAGACAGTAAAACCCCACAGACGTGGAGGTAGGTGTTGAGGCCTCCTGACTCCCAATCTGCATTGACACTGTTGCTATTTCATCAGAGAATGGTAGCCGATCATTTTGAGATATATATGTATATATGAATCAAGTTTTGTATTTTCTAAATTGTGACACTTCTCTGCTTTATCCTAAAACCCTCACAAAATTTCAGTCTCTTATTCTGCACACTGAATATTTTCAGGGAAACTAGCAGAGATTTATAAAAGTCACTTTTGGATTCACAGATGAAGTGAGTTTTGGAGACGTCAGGCTGGAACATTTGCATAGACAAACTAATGAGGAAGTATTCAGAGGGAAATTGACTTTGTGCTCATAGGGGCAAGGGAAAACCTCCCCTTCACCCTCTGAAGGTTTGCTGAAAATCAACTGACAAAAAGCAGATTAACAGGAGAAAAGGCATACAAATTTATGTTAACACACAGCACTAGGGAGTCATAGGAGAGTGGTTACCCAGTAACTCAGTGGAGTACAGATAGTTGTGTACCCTTCTTAGCGGGAAGGGAGATGGGAAAGTGTGGATGATTTTAAAGGTGTTGTAAATGATTTTTAGGGGAATTCAATGGGCTTGAAGAATATACAACAGTGTGGGACAAAGTGTGTTGGGCCACAGAGCTGACAATGGTTTGTGACAAAAGTCTGTCCAGGTGTGTTGACAAAATTCAGTCTTTCTTTCTTCCTGCCATATGAGTTCAGTTAATGACAAGTCAGGGGAGGAACCAGAGGTCACTGTTTTCGTCTTTGGTGGGTCTGGACTTTGGGCAGATAAAGAAACTTCAGGGAACGACTTCATCCTATGCTTTGGGAAAGGCAGAGGATTGAGAGACAGGAATGGGGAGGGGGTGTCAGAGAGACCTTCAGGCTGCTTCTTCAGTTCAGCAGGTCAAATCTCTCAGAATTACCAAATCGGTTTGTACAGTGAAACTTTCAACTCTATGTAATAAGTTAAAAAGAAAATCCAAAGTGTAAAGCTGAGAAAAACGTTCTTTAGTCACCAGGAACACGAACACTATATGTAAGTGACAATCTCAAACTCTTCTAGGAAGAAACAGGAGAAAATATCAGTTTCTCTCATCCTTAAAAAATGTCCCTGAAAATGAAAATAATCCCAAACAGCCAGTCAGTTGGTTCTCTCTTCCTCACTTGGTCCCCATGCTAGGTGGCTAGCTGACTACTGGTGGAAACAGACTGGGGGATGTGGTAAACCAACCAGCATAGCTCTTTGTGCAGGGAATTAATATTTAACAGTATGAAAACATAGCAATTAACCTTAAGCCTCTAGTAATTAACCATAAATAGACCAGACTGTTCAATTTATTCAGATTTCAGGGAAAAGAAGCCACAGACTGCAGTGTACTTAGGACATCAATGGGTCTACCCACAAAACATTTTTGCTTTTGGAAAAAAAAAAAATTGTATGGCTAGTACCTCTAAAAAAGTGTTTGACCGATGTGTTTTGAGTCAGTGGCTTCCTATAGACCAGTGGTTCCCAATCTTTTTGGCACCAGGGACCAGTTTCATGGAAGACAATTTTCCAAAGATGGAGGTGGGGGTGGAGAGGCGGAGCTCAGACGGTGACGTGAGCGATGGGGAGCGGCTGTAAATACAGGTGAAGCTTAGCTCGCTGGCCCGCCGTTCACCTCCTGCCATGCAGCCAGGTCCCTAAGTTTCATGGAAAACAATTTTTCCACAGACTTGTGGGTGGGGGTATGGGGGCACAGAGCTCAGGTGGTGATGTGTGGCCCTGTTCCTAACAGGCCATAGACCAGTACCGGGTCACACCCGAGAGTTGGGGACCACAGCTGTAGACAACTTCAATATGCGGGTGTTACGCAGTAGCCAAGTATGGAGCAATTTGCAAAAGATTTCAGCTGACAACTATTGGGTAGTTTCAGGGCAATGTTTTTGAAAACATTTTCCTTAAAACAAGAATTGCCTTGCTGTTGTGTTTTATTTTGAAATATGCTTTTCATCTGTTAGAATGTCATCACAGTCAATGTTTGCTTACCTAATTGGTTTCATAAAGCAAGTATTGTCCAGATGTTGCCTTAATGCTCTAAACACTCCACAAAGTACTGTACATAAAAGACAAGCTTCTTTTGTATTGCAAATGTCACATCTTTATTTCTGTGTGACATTGATGTTAAGTAAATGGTTTTAATAATAATGTACATTATCAAAGAGGTTACTCTTATAATACATTCTCAAGTTATCTTATATTCTTAAAAACTGAAATGCACACATGAATATATCCAATTCTTGTAATTTTCTCCAAGTACTGTGTAAACCTGAAAATTTCATTACAAAAGAAGGCCTCTTAATTTTAATAGATTCCTCGTTTGTCTAGAGAAATATTATCTGATGTCAGCCAAATGTGATCTTGTATTTTCCTCAAGTTTCTGGTATTTTCACCTAAATTTTTCTTCACTTCCACTTGCCAACTCCTGTGTCCTTTTCAAAGTTAACTATGTCCCTATACCCTTTTTTCCCTACCTACTATCACTACTGGCTGAAGTCTTTATCACCTCCTGCCTAAACATTTTTAATTGCTCTTGATAATGTTATCTAGTCTACTGGTCTTATCTGTCCCAATCTATCCTGCAAGTCTCCCTCTTAAAAAACGTTTAATTCCCTGCTTATGACTGTTGGTGGGAACGTAAATTAGCACAACTTCTATGGAAAGCAGCATGGAGAGTTCTCAAAGAGCTAAAAGTAGATCTACCATTTGATATAGCTATTTCACTACTGGATATCTACCCAAAGGAAAAGATGTCATTATATGCAAAAGACACATGCAATTGTATGCTTATCGCAGCACAATTCACAATTACAAAGATATGGAATCAACCTTAGTGCTTATCAACCAATGAGTGGATAAAGAAAATGTGGTATATACACCATTGAATACTACTATGAAATAATTTCTTTTGCAGCAACTTCAATGGAACTAAAGGCCATTGACCTAAGTGAAGTAACTCAGGAATAAAACACCAAATATCACATGTTCTCACTTATAAATGGGAGCTAAACTATGGCTCCGCAGGGGCATACAGAGGATATGAGGGACATTGGAGACTCAGAAGCGGGGAGGGAAAAAAGATTACCTATCGGGCACCATGTACACTATTCAGGTGACAGGTACACTAAAAGCCCAGACTTCACCACTACACAATTCATTCATGTGACAAATACCACTTGTACCCCTAAATCTCCTGAAAAATAAATAAATAAGTAGGCACAGAGAAAGTTTCAAAAATCAAACACCCATTCATTATAAAACCCCCAGCAATCTACTAATAGAAGGAAACTTTTGAGACCTACTAGAAGGCATCTGTGAAAAAAACCTATAGCTAACATCACCCTTAATGGTGAGAGACTGGGTGTTTTCCCTGGAAGTTTGGGAACAAGACAGGAATTTCCATGTTAACTTTAACCACTCTATTCAGCATCGCACTGGAGGTATTAGCTAGAAAAATTATACAATAGAACTAAAAAAAAACTTTCCAGATTGTAAAAAAGAGGAAGAAAAAATTCAATTCCCCTCTAAAACAAAAACAAAACAAAAAAATCCTTCAATTCCCTCCTTCGCCGAACAGATATAATACAGCTTTCATAAATTATTGCTCATATGCATTATGCTCCAGCTAAAATGGAGAATAAACTATGATGTCTCAAAACATACACTTCACTTTCCCACTTCTTTTGCTTCTGTTATTCTTCCCCCCACAGAAGGCTTTCTATTATCTTACTTATTTTTCTTTACCCAGGGTAGCCTTTGCAGGAAACTTCAGCTTCCTGGGATCTCTCATCTCTCTAATCTCATAGTACTTTGTCTATCCCAGCTATTTTAGATGGGTTATGTTTTTGCCTTGTGAAATTCTTTGTGATGTATCCCTTATTGGTGGGGATTTTTTAATGCTGCATTACTTCAAGTCCTGCGGTTCTGTGAAAGGTTTTCATAGCGCAGTTCAATAAGAGTAGCTCTGCATGGAAGAGAATAAAGTTTGAAAAACAATAACATTTATTATTACTTAGCTCCTAAATCCATATGTAGGAGCTAGACAGAAAAGGAGCTGTTTTGCACTTCAATGTGCATCCAAAGTACCTTGCACATAACAGGGGCTCAAGAAATATTTAAATATCACTTAAGGCTTTGCTTCTAGTGAGTAACTGAAAACATGAAAATCCTAAAAGAAAATATACATGCTTAATTGTAAGAAGTAGTTTTTCATCTCACATACGAGTAAATCTTGAAACAGTTAAATAGTAAGTCCCTGACCTGCTAAGGAAGAATATTTAGTTACTGCAGCAGAAATGTCATGTCATCCATGTTTCTACCCATTGGAAGAACCATTTTTAGCTTGGAATCCAGGTAGGATTTTCTCACCCAGTGTAGGCCAATTTAATCTCTTCTAACCATGTAACATACAGACAACAGAAATTAGAAGAATATGTTTGTGGTATAGCAAATATATATATACATATATATATATATATATATATATATATCTGGTCTTTGTCCCTGGTTCCTGGCAGGAGGCTTCAAAAATCCTTGGCATTTCCTAAGTGATAAGGAGTGTCTTTGTTATGCTAATGGAGTAGCTCATAGTGGGGCCCCTGAATAGCCTTCTGGGGACTGGTCACCAGAAAGACCAACTATGTGATTAGAGGGTTGGAACTTTGGGCCAACTAAACCTGTAGGAGAGTGGCTTGAGATTGACTTCAATCAGGAGTCAAATGATTTCATCAGTCAATCATGCTGACATAGTGAGGTGCCAATAAAAACTCTGGCCATGGGGGCTCAGTGAAGATTCCTGGTTGGTGAACACATTGATGTGCTGGGATGGTGACACTCTGGATTCCAGGAGAAGAGGGAATAGAAGATCTGTGTACTTCCCACCCTCCACCCCCAGCCTTGCTCTATGCCTGTATTCATTTGGCTATTCCTGGTCTTCCCTGAAAGTACAGTCTTGTGTATCTTTCATTTAAAAAACCATAATCTTAAGTACAGCACCTTCAGTGAGTTATTCTAGTAAATTATCAAACCTGAGGTGATTGTGGGAAGCCCTGGATTTTTAGACAGTCAGGCAGAAGTGGCTCAGAGACACCCTAGTTTGTGTGTGGCATCTGAAGTGGGGAAAGTCTTATGAAAAACTTTGTTCTTCACTTGTGTGATGCTATAGATTGAATGCTTGATTCCCATCAAAATTCATGTATTGAAATCCTAAATCCAAGGAGATGATAGTAGGAGGTAGGGCCTTTGGAATGGCAGAGCTCTCATTATTGGGATCAGTGTCATTATAAAAGATCCCCCAGAAAGCTAGGTCACCCTTTCTGCTACTTGAGGACACAGCAAAAAAGATACCATTTATGAACCAGAAAGTTGGCCCTCACCAGACACAAAATCTGCCAGTGTCTTGGACTTTTCAGCCTCCAAAACTGTGAGAAATAAATTTCTGTTGTTTATAAGCCACCCAGTTTATGGTATTTTGTTACAGCAGCCTGAACAGACTAAGACGTGAGGTCAGCTCTAACTCTGGGTAGTTAGTGTCAAAACTGAATTGCATCGAAGGACACCTAGTTGGTGTCAGAGAATTAGTGTCAGCATGCGGTACTGTGGTTAGTCAGTGGAGGTACTTGTTCAGAAGACATGAAGCACTGAAATGAGAGACAATGATACATGAAGCCTGGCAAAGAAGTGGCAGCCCCTGAACAACAAGCAATGAACAACAGAAACTTTCCCAAGGGTAATGGGGAAATGAACCTTCTCATTAAGAAAACTGACAGCAACTCTTGGGGTAAACTTTGTGAGGAATAGAAGGCAGACCAAAAAGCAGAACCTGACTTGATCATCTTAACCCAGAACAGCATGAGGTTGTACTTTGCAGTGGCAATGTAAGAACGGGGGGTAGGGAGTAGGAGATTGCATCTGCATGAGAACAAAGATATTTCTCTTAGCCACATAAGTTAAGGAAATTTCCCCTGTTCTCAAAGAAAGACAGAATGGGAAATTAATATCAGAACCATTCCCCGTGTATCATTATGCTTACATCAACACCACAGTAAAATAAATGCGATTTCTATTCCATTGCATGTGTTCAGTCATTTTAACTTAACTCTTTCATTGTCTCCCTAAAATAAGGAATTAAAAGACCTGTCTAAGGATTGTTATAAGTAGATAGCTGGATTAGCATGTCACAACAGTCAAAATTCTGGTACCCAGAGTAGACAGGAATAAACGTGCATTAACTCTCATGACATTTTGCCTTCACCAGGCTTCTTTGGGTCTGAATGGCTTTACATGTTCTACTTAAATTATAGTTCACCAATTGAAAAGACACTTTCAAAGAAAACAACAAATAAGTAAGTAAGTAAATAAATCTGAGACCTGGGACTGATTCCAAGTTGTAAAGCGCCAAATTGTTTTGGTTCCAGAATTCTGGAAGGAAATATATTGAAACTAGCAACTATTGATTCAGAGAGCAAATTTCCCTGCTGAAAATATGCAGGAAATGGGAGTGATGTGAATGAGTGTGGAAGGGGACATTATATCCTGTACTTGATGAATGAATATGCTTAGTTGGCCATTATCAAACCATCATGAGAACCATGAAGCTTACCTTCTCCCTTCCTTACAATCTACCAATCCTTAGAAAATGTGCAACATTTTTTTCCTGATCATTTTCAATGTCTTTAATATTTTCTGCTTTAGAAAAAAAAAATTACCAAATGAATAATTTCTTCTTTTAAAACATATTTTAAACTTTTGTCTTTATAATATTCCAGGTTTCCAGGTTTTCTGTTAAAAATCTCAAGAGGTTCACAGCTCTGTGGCTTTCTAAAAAAAAAAAAAAATCTCAAGAGGTGACCTAGTAATATTTTTTCAACAAATGCTTACAACAGTGTTCATTTGAATTCACTTCACTTGAGCTATAAAGCAAATATATGCCATGTATTTCTTGTATGGATGAGTATGGAAAAAAAGATTTCATAGTCAAAAAATTCTAATGTAAAATTCCAAAAAGTATGAAAATTATTGGAATATGAAAACAACCACAAATTCATAAAACCTGACTTGCCACACTACAATACTTTATAATTTGTGACAATTTCACGTGTCATCTTGGCTGGGCCACAGTACCCAGATAGTTGGTCAAACATTATTGTGGATATATCTGTAAAGATATGTGTTCGGATGAGATTAACATTTAAATTGGTGAACTTTGAGTAAAGCAGATTACTCTCTGCAATGTAGGTGGGCCTCATTCAATCAGTTGAAGGCCAGACTAAAACAAAAGACTGACCACCTCCAACCAAGAGGGAATTCTGCAGCACATGGCCTTGGGAGTTGAACTACAGCATTGGCTGTCTGGGTCTCTACCTGCTGGTCCACCCTGCAGATTTTGGTACTTGACAGCCTCCGTAATCACTTGAGCTAATTCCAAATACACACACACACACACACACACACGCACACACGCACACATATACACATCTTATTGGTTCTGTTTCTCTGAAGAACCCCGATTAATACACAATAGAAATAACAAACATATGTCAAATGAGAAAAAGTAATTTCAAACCTAAAAAGAATAACCTCTAGCTAAATTAATATTTTATGGAAAACATTACATACATTATAATAAAAAGTCCTAGTCACAAATATGTTTATACATATAAAATTTCCACTTTTGTCATTCATCAAAAACTAAAAAATTATCAAAAATATATCAGTTTGATAATAGCTTCTTTTTAATGCACACTGACATGGACATCTTTCCTTTTCTTCCCAGTTTCCTTTCTTCTGGTAAGAGCACTTTGATTTTTCTTTGGGTGACTAATTACCTATTTGATATTACCTACTATATAGGGTAATGCCCGTGTATAGCCCCAATAAACACTAAATGGAAAGATCATAGGTTGCAATGTAGCTACAGACAAAGGGAAATTCTATAGCCTTGGCAAAGGCACCCTAAAAGAAAGATGGTCTAAGTATAAAGCAACAAGAATTTCAGAACCCCGGACCACATCTTAGGCCAGTGGTAAGGGTTTGCTGAGGAGGTTTTTTTCTACATTCTAGTAGAAGTGGATTCTGAGCCTTGTGGTACCCCTTCTCAGAGAAAGAATGATAAAAGCCTAGGAAGTCTATTTGTCCAGGGATCCTGTTACCTGCCAGATTTCTCATTCCACATAGGCCACCAACTATCACCACCGTCTTGAGCTGATCAGGATAAAAGAAGTTGGGCTCCTGCAGATACATCCCCATAACCACTGCAATATTCCGGGATGGTTATGTGACTCAGGTAAGGACAATAAAGCCACAATCCCAGGAATATTTTTCCCAAAGAAAAGCTTTCTTTCCTTTGGAATTGTGTTTGGGCAGCCAGCTATCCTTTCCCTCTAGAAAGATCATTCCTCAGTGAAAGCCATACAGGAGTAAAAAGCAAAGCCAAGACAGAGAAAGACAGAGATCCTTGAGGGTATTGTTTGAGATCAGCCATACCTAAAGTCATATCCACCTCCTGGCATTTTTGGTCACAGGAGCCAATAAATTCATGTTTATCTCAAGACTGAATTGAATTTCTGTCACTTGCAAACAAAAAAGCCTTAATTCACTTTTATAACTTTACGAAGAATTATATCTAGAAGTTACAACAAATAAAACAGAAGCTGAGTATATTAAATGTATATGAGTTGTTTTATACTTTAAGCCCAGTGGCAAATATATGAAGGCTTCAGTGTAATTGCTCATGAGAGTGGAAGCTGATTGGAACAAACATTATTCCTGCTACACCAGCCTCTTTTTCCAGCTATACTTTCCATTAGTCCTTCCCATAATTTACCTATGAGGGTTAAGGAACATGCTGGGCATAGAACACAGAAAACATGGGAAAAGTGAGCTAGGACCATATCTTCTCAGCCCCCAACACAGGTACCACTATTTTCACACCAGTCATTTTGGGTGTGTTTAATTATTCAAGTTTATTATCAAATTTAGGGACTGTGTTTAGGAATGGAAAACTCCCTTCTTTCTCCATACACTCATCATATCCATATTTGAGCGTCTTTTTCTTTCTTTTCACTACACAATTTAAGGCTTTTAAAAGAAGAGAGTCTTGGACAGAGAAATAACCATATGATTTTAGAGTTGTCCATCCATCCTTAGGAAAGGTATTGGAGGCATATCTTCCCTAAGCTACAAAGCTCATGCATTGTGGGATTACATGACATACAGGAGCAAAAACTTTAGCAAAGAGTTCTGTTAGTTCTAAGGAGGAAGAAAAAGGCCAGGCAAAGCCTCTGCTATTCTCCACTGTGTACTTCATTTGTCCACACACTCCTAGATATAGAAGAGTTTCCAAGAACACCTAAGGAAGCCACGTAAGTGGACACTATATATTTTTGTAAAGAGGTAATTAACCATATTCCTGTTACCACAAATATGACACCATGATATTTTAAATGCCATGTTAGCTGAGACTTCATAGTCAGTGATAGTATTAAAGCATACGGAAGAGAGAGTGGCAGTCCCTTTCAGCTGAGAGCAGGATGAACTCAAATAAGCACAAGCTCCGGCAATAAAAATTTAGATAAAGTGGCAAGAGAGAGAATGGATAAATTACAGTGTGTGGAATCTAGACACTTGAATGGGTTTGAGGAAGTTGTAAAGTCTCTTTTTTTTTTTAGGAGTTGGTTTATAATGAAAATATTGTCTACCATATGCTTGCCTTTGGGCAGGAAAAGGACTAGATACATATTTTTAAGCCATTTCCAGCTCTGACGTCCAAGTCATTCCTAAAATGAAGAAAAAGAGCTGCTGTTGACTGAACCAGGGTGTTTTTCTCTGACTCATGCACATTATTGGCTCAAAGAAGAGAACAGATGTGGGTCATCAGGGTGCATCGCTGACTTTTTGGCTGATCTAAGGAAGCTAATCTTCTATACTTTGCACTTGCAGATGCAGATGCGTGGTAATAGCTAACGTTTAACACTTCTAAACAATAGGCAGATCACCAGTGAAAAGGATAGAGATAAAAGTTTTTAACCTTTGTTTTCATCAGCTTGAATGCAAAGCATGTCTAGTGAAAGTCTGTCCAGATAACCTTATCAAGTGCCATTTTTCAGTAAGTTAAAGAAGGCCATACATTGAATATTCTTTTACTTCTCCGAATGTGCTGATTCTCTAGTGTTTGCATTCCTGGATTGTGAATTAGTAACTCCTGTTATTTTTTTGTTGTTGTTGTTTTCCAAGAGAGAATTAATCTGAAAGTATAATTTTTTTTTTCCTGGAGATATTCAGCTCTCTTTTTGGCTGTCTACAGATAAGCTGTGTATCTGAATTGATAAAAACCAGATTGTTCAACTACTGATGAAATGCTGATAGTATCGTGAAAACTTTACATATGAAACCCTATTAGAATTGCTAACAATGTGCAGGCCTTCGGACATTTGCGTTCACTGAGGTTAGGCATGTAGCCTAACATTGCCTTGAAAAGCATGGAGCTAACCCAAAGCACAGCCAATGTCATACTAAAACATACTTAAAGGAGTACAGACTTCCAGATTTTTATAATTTAAGGCCAGATTCAGTCCTGTAAGACATTTGCATAACTCCCATTAGAAATTAACAGAGGTTGCAAAAATACATTATTTGGGGGAAAATTTTAACTTTATCCACCTCAGAGTTTCAGAGGTTCAGAGGTTGTTTGTTAATATCTGATTGTTTAGAAAACTTTCTGTAACACAGCTAAATATCTAAACTATCTTCTACTGGCAGTTGGGAAGGCCAAGAGGAAAACCAGTTCCTATTTGCTGAGCTAAGACTGTACTCAGGATTTCAGAAGAGCATCTGGCTATCGCACTGTTCTGTTACTGTTAATGATACTGTTACTCCTACTGTTGTTATTATTCATAGACTCATCAAAACAACCTCATAAAGTGGATATTTGTATTTTATTTTTACAAATGAATGTTTGAGGGGCTAAGTCATTTTTCTGAAGTCATACAGCAAGGGGGTGTCAGAGTCAGGATTTAAATCCAAGCCAATACACACTCCAGGACTCATAGTCTTTCAACTATACCAAGATTTACGGATGGCTTAATATAAGCACTGTGGGACTGAAAGCAGAAGAGGATAGTGACTATCTGATGATCAGTGCAAAAGGTGGGCCCTCCAGCCAAATTAATCCTCAATGCCACACTGTCTCCTAGACACATATTTGTGTCCAGAAGTAAGAGAAATTAAAACCTAGAAGGATAACAAGTGAGAGAAGTTGAAAATATAGGTTCTTAGGTCAATTAAATTTCTTTCTAACGGCAACCACCTATCTCCAGTTCTTTAGGAAAGAAGCAGAAATAAGTCCTGTTACTTATCATATTCGATAACATCCAGTCAGTTTTAATCTTTCAACACATCACATCATTATTATGTACTGGGTTTAGGATTAAATAAAAACTCACAATTTTCTCCCTCCCCTTTGTTTCCATCCTTTCTTTTTCTGAAAAATGTCAACCATGGTGCAAGAACCTGCCACATCGTTAATCATACATGAGAAAATTAAAGGTTTATTCAAAATCACTAGGTTTACAAAACTGGGCCAAGAATCTGTCACGTGTACACCTTTTCTGACACCTGGCAGCTTGAATTTCTCTGCCTTTTTTGACAAAGAAGTATCAAGAGATTAGCTTTCTGGCCCTTCTAAATAAGACCTTGCCAAGCCCACAATATGTAGAAATCTATCAATGTGATAAATAATATGAAAAACAAATCCTGGGAAAAGGATTAAATTTGGTGGAGACTTCCTTCAAACGTCCAAATTCATCTTTTCTCAAAAAAAAAAAAAAAAAAAAAAAAAACCAGCAGAGGAAGCTACTAATGTTGCCTTGGAAAATTTGAAAGTGAAATATGTTTACCTCTTTTTACTTATCCAAGTATCTCAATGTAGTTAAAGCAATAGACTCAAAACATCCTGTAATTGAAAGGGCAGATTTTTTCAGTTACTGACTCTAACTGATTAGAAACAGAAAAATCATAATGCAAGTCATAAACAGAAGTGACATAAAATGTTTTCCCCAAGAAACAACAAAAAGTTATACACAAATGCAAAAAAGAAAAAAGAGACACTAGGGAAATAGGAAGGAAAATTGAAGTCATGAAGAAAAAGTGGTTTCGAACAAAGTGAAGTTTTAAGACATTAAAGGATCAATCTGCAGTTGTGATTTTCCCCTATATAATGTAGGAGGCAGGAGACCAGGCTGGGCCACTTAATAGCTGTGTCATCTTGGGCAAATTAACTTCATCTCTCCACCCCTTGCTCTCCTCCTCTATATTGCAACCATGCCTACCTCAATCCTATTGTAAAGATTAAATAATTTGATGCTTATAAAGCTCTTAGAATCTTGCCTGGTATAAAAAAATATCTTACTACATGATTGCCAAATAAATGTCAGGACTTTACTTACTAAATTTTAAAACTTGAAAGGAATCACATTTAGAAGGCTGCTTAATATATTTAATGCCATATTTTCTACCCTTTCCATGTAATATTGGAGGTGAGAGGAGAATACTATAAATCTGGGCTCATCCTCTGTCTTTCAGCATTTTACTCTTCTTTGACTTTCTTACATTTATTTTAGAAAAATACTCACACTCAAAGTGATATAGTAATGAGCAGCAAGTGATGACGATCCTGCATCAGGAGGGAGGGTTCTATTATTTTCTCACACTGTAAATTTTTAATTGTTCTATTTATAGCAAATAAACCATTATGTTAGGAATGACATTGGATTCTTTGTTAAGGTGTGCATGCAAAAAAATACTAACATTGTGAAGATGGAAGACATAGCTGATTTGTGATCACTAGAACAATACTAGAACAATCACTCGTCCCTTGGTATATGCAGGGGATTGGTTCCAGGACTGCCTGCATATACCCAAATCCATGCACACTCAAGGCCTGCAGTTGGCCCTGAGGAGTCTGCATGTAGAAACAGTCAGCCTTCCCTATACTTAGGTTTTGCATCTCAAGAATATTATATTTCTTTTTAAAAATTTTATTTTATTTTTTCTAATTGAGAAATAATAATTGTACTTTTTATGTGGTACACAGTATGTTTTGATACATATAATGTGTGGTGATCAGATCAGGGTAAATAGCATATCCATCATCTCAAACATTTACTAATATCATTTCTTTGTATTGGGAACATTCAATATTCTCCTTCTAGCTATTGGAAACTATATGTTATTGCTAACTATAGTATGCTGCAGTGGTATAGAATTTATTCCTACTTTCTAGCTAAAATTTTGTATCCTTTAACAAATCCCTTCCTATTCCTCCCTTCCTCCTACTCTTCCCAGCCTCTGGTATCCTCTGCTCTATTTTTTACCTATCTGAGATCAACTTTTTTAGCTTCCACATATAAGTGAGAACATGGAGTGTTTACCTTTCTGACCCTGCCTTATTTTACTTAACATAATATTCTCTGGTTCCGTCCATGTTGCCACAAATGACAGGATTTTATTCTTTTTTATGGCTGAATAATATTCTGTGGTATGTATATACTACATTTTCTTTATCCATTTCATCCGTTGTTGGACATCTAGGTTGATTCCATATCTTGGCTATTGTGAATAGTGCTGCAATAAACAGGAGGGTGCAGATGTCTTTCTGATATAATAATTTGTTTTCCTTTGGATGAATTCCCAGTAGTGGAATTGCTGGATCATATGGTAGTTCTATTTGTAGCTTTTTTGAGGGCCCTCCATACTGTTCTCCAAAGTGGCTGTACTAATTTGCATTTTCACTTAACAATGTATGAGTTCCCTTTTTCCCACATCCTCACCACCATTTATTAATTTTTGTCTTTTTGATTATAGCCATCCAAACTGGGTGAGATGATACTTCATTGTGGTTTTGATTTGCATTTCCCTGATGATTAGTGATGTTGTGCATTTTTTCATATATTTGTTGGCCATTTGTATGTCTTTTGTGAAATGTCTGTTCAGATCATTTGCCCATTTTTTAATCAGATTGTTTTGTTTTGGTTTGTTTTGTTTCTTGCTGTTGAGATGTTTGAGTTCCTGGTATATTCTGGATATCAATCCCCTGTCGAATGAGTAGTTTGCAAGTATCTTCTCCCATTGTGTAGGTTGCCCTTTCAATCTGCTGTTTCCTTTGCTACACAGGAGTGTCTTAGTTTAATATAATCCCCCACTTGTTTATTTTTGCTTTTGTTCCCTGTGCTTTTGAGGTCTTATTCATAAAATCTTTTCCTGATCTGCATTTGGTCAAAATAAAGAATCCCTACAGTTCAAATCCATGTTGTTCAAGACACAACTGCATTATCAAAACATCTATTGCTTTAAGTTTGAAATTTGGTCAGTGGTTTTCAAACTTTGGCATGCATTAGAATCACCTGGAATTCTCCCATAAAGACAGATTGCTGGTTTGACTCCCCAGAGTCTCGATTCAGTAGGTCTGGAGTGGGTCTAAAAAATTGCATTTCTAACATGTTCTCAGTTGATGACGATCTGGGGACCACACTTAGAATCTCTATTCTAGGGCTATATGTTAAAGTCACTTGGAGAGATTTGTAAAAATACCAATAGATAGTAAATCAGAATATTTGGGAGTGAGTCTGAACACCTACATTTTACGAAAACCTTCCCCAGGTGAGTTATGGTAGAGCCAAGACTGAGGACCCCTGGTCTAGAAAATGGTTGTCAAGGAAAGGGGACAGATTCACTCGGGAAGCTTTCTCAACATTCTCCTTTCCCTACCCCTAAGGTTACATGATGCCCTGGGAAGAAGATAAAAATACAGTTTTTAAATGCTTCTTGAAGTTAGTTTTGGGATGATTTTGGTGAAAATTATCTCATATTTATAAAACATAAAGATCCCTTTCCTCACCCAGGACCTACAGAGTGTCAGAGGCTTTACACAACACACCCGTATTTGGAAATTACTGGTCCAGGGTTAAGAGGGAATAGGTTCTGAGTCTTTCTTGAAGGTTAAGACGAGCAGAGGAACCTCACAATTAATATAATAATTGGTCAGTTTAAAGCTCCTTAGCACCAGCCCTAGAGAGATGAAAGAAGGATCTGTGCAAGGAGGAAGGCAGGAAGGAAAGGGGAAGAGGGGCAGGAGTGCTCCCACAGACTCCTCGCTCTCAGCCAGAACCAGCCACCACCCAGCTGGCTTCTCCTCTAATTTGCCCTGGCACAGGGACAGAATGTGTTCTGCTGATACACATCTCGAAAGCACCAAGCAGCCTCTGCTGACAGCTGGCTTGGTTGCTGTGTCAAAGCAGAAAAAGTGAGAGAGCAAAAGAATTTTGCAAGAAGACGTTTTTCTTCATTTTTCCTTCTAAACAGAGAAAGGAAAGCCATATGTGGGGAAGGTGGGGAGATGGGATGCAAACATGATCATGTAAAGTACTGAAAACAACAAAGACTAATGTAAAGTGAAATTTTTAGGTGAGTGAGTATTAAGGAGAGACTCTTTTGTGACACTGTTTATCTTACAAACATCTTCTCTTCAAAATCTAGTACCATGTTACTCGTATATATTACCATGCTACTGATGATGACTTCAAACATTATTTTCTGGGACTTTCCAAAAAGACAAAAATGAATTAAGAATCCTTGCATCACTTTGGAAAGAGAAAGTCTACCTGGTGGCTGATGTCACCCATAATCTTTCTCTATATAGTGTGCCAGAGTTTGCAGTTTTGCCCCTAGAATTGATGGTATAGTGATGCCTTTCCACCAAAGGAGAATTCCAGCTCTCTTAGCTAGATTCTAGGTGAATCTCTTGGTTGATGTTGTTTTACATCAGCCCACAGCTTGGTTGTGCATTGGCAGCTTTACAAAATACTGGGGTCAATGAAAGAAACAAAGGTCAATTGGCTCTACTTGGTAAAATCTGCCAAAACAATTCTATATCCCAGCATGAGTTTCTAATGACATTCTCAAATAAGTAAAAAAAAAAATTCTAATATGTAAATAAAATGTCACTTACTAATGTTACAGACTTTTTATTTAAGAGAGGAGAAATTCAGGCATTTTTCTTTTAATGTTACATACTTCTAAGCAGCTTTTCTCCATATGTGCTACGGATGGTTATTCTAACTCCTTAACAGTGATTTAAAATTTTATAAGGAAACTATGTAAAGTACTGAAAATTCATCTAAGCATAGCATAAAGTTGTGAAGTCAAATGATTTCCCCTGTTAACTTTGCTTAAAATAAGAGGAAATTGAAAGAGCTTTTCCTTCCACTTTATCTGAAATAAACAGAAGGGTTTATTTTTGTTAATTTATGAGATGGACTAAGGTTGTTCTCATTTAAAGTAAAACTGATTGTAGGAATATCACATTCTCCAATGTTGTCCTATTGCTTGGCATTGTAGAAACAATAGTTACTATACCAACATTCCCCCATCTTTTCAGTAGTTTAGTCCACTGTTTGTCACTATTCTGTAAAATGTGTAGACACTTCTGGAAAGCATGAACAGACTGGATTTATATTTGTAGGAGTGAGAATAAAGAAAGGAAAGACAGTGAACAGGCACACTTCCCTTCAGAAGCATAAGATTTAAGATAGCAGCCGTTCATATCTGTGTCAGGAAAGGATAATTTACAAATTCAGAATAGAGGCTCGGTTTTTACTACATTTTGCAAAGAGAATTTCTTTCTTTCTTTGAGAAATACCATAGGTTCTGGCTGCACTTGTCAGAATGAGAAAATATTACTTTTCTATTACAGCTACCATAAATATATAGAGGTGAAATTTATACATTTTTGTTTAGATTTGAAAGCACCCTATTTAGCAGAATAAACTCATTATTTTAAAGAGATTAGAACAATTTTGGTAATAAAATTATACAAGTAGAGTAGCTAAATGGTAAAAAGCCAAGCATGCTGAGAATAATTGTATATAAAAGAAAAAGAAAAAGATTCCTCATTTTCAGTGCAAAGTGCATATATAAAACAGGGGATATAGGAAAAGACAATTTTTCTAGCAAACCTTTTTTTTCTTATGACAAAATCACAACAAATACATTTGCTACCTTCTCCTATGATATTTTTGTTCATTAACTGCCATTTGAGCCATGAAACATGGAATTAAATACCACTGTTATGAAAAATAAAAGATTTCAAATTGGTTAAACTAATTATTGGAAATAGAAAAAAGTGTGTTTTTTTTAAACCAACTGATAGGAATCAGTATGTTACCTTTAAGAGTTTTTGAATAGTGGGTGGAGTTAAAATATTGCTCTAGATAGCAGACCTTAAAATGTGTTCTGCAGACCCATGGGGATCCTGAGAAATTTTCAGGGGTTTAAAAGGTCAACAATGGTTTTATAACTATACTGAGGTATTGTTTACCTCTTTCACAGTGTTCACCTTTGCCTTGATGGTGCAAAAGCAAAGGTGGGCGAAGTGACTATTGCCTTAGCACTAAATACGGCCACAGCATCAAACATCATCTCACACTTTCAATTTTTTAAAAACATGGTTTCCGTTTAGAATGTCCTTGATAAAGCAGTAAAAATTATTAATTTTCTTAAATCTTAGTCCTTTAGTCTGTATTTTTTAAATATTTTGCGTGATGTAATGGATAGCACACATAAAGTACTTCTGCTATATAATGAAGTACAGCAGTTTTCTCAAGTAATAGCACACGTGCAATATTGTGAGTTGCAAACAGAGGTAGCTGCCTTTTTTCATGGAACACGTTTTTATTTGAAAGAATGCAGACAAACTACCATTATGCAGATTTGTTCATTTGGCTGATAATTTCTTCAAAATGAAAAAGTAAGCCAATCATCTCAAGGAAAACAACAGAAACACTTATTGCCAATAATAAAATTTAAATTTTTGAGCAAAAATTAGAATTTTGGAAAACTTATATTTGCCACTGTGAGTTTGATTACTTCTCAGTACTTAAGGGCTTTTTAAATGGGCTCAGTGATTATTTTCACGAAAGTAATATTAATATATTAACATTTAGGAGGACTGCATCAATTCAGTGAACCAAGAGTTTCCAAATGACTAATATACCATGTCACAAAATCAAAAATGGCTCAAGGTGCAAGACAGACCAATGGATTGTACTGTATAAAGTACATAAAGTTAATTAATATGCTTTCAGAGTCCACACTGCAACTAAACTTTAAGAAACTATCACTTAAGTTTTTTGTGTAATATCAAAGAATACCTGAAAACATTATTAAAATACTCTTCCTTTTTTAAACTAGTTATCAGTGTGAGGCCAGATTTTTCATATTCTTCAACCAAAACAACATACTACAAAAGATTGAATGTGGTGCAGATATAAAATAGTCAGCTGTCTTTGATTAAGCCATGCATTAAAGAGATTTGCCAAAAGTATAACAAAGTTATTTTCATAAAAGTATGTTGTTTATGATATTTTTATTATTTTTAAATAAACTAAAATTTTAAATAAACTAATATTTTCTAAATTCTCAATTTTAACTTTCAACTCAGTAAATATTGATAATATAACCCACATAGACAAATGTTTTGGAGGTTCTCAATGATTTTTAATAGTATAAAGATGTAGTCCCCAATCCTTGGGCTGTGAACAAGTACCAGTCCGTCACCTGTTAGGAACTGGGCCACACAGCAGGAGGCGAGTAGCAGGCAAGCAAGTGAAGCTTCATCTGTATTTACAGCCGCTCCCCATCGCCCGCATCACTGCATAAGTTCCACCTCCTGTCAGATCAGCAGTGGCATTAGATTCTCCTAAGAGTACGAATCCTACTGTAAACTGTGCATGCGTGGGATCTAGGTTGCAGTCTCTTTATGAGAATCTAATGCCGGATGATCTGAGGTGGAGCTGAGTGGTGATGCTGACACTGGGGAGTGGCTGCAAATACAGATTATCACCAGCAGAGAGGTTTGACTGCACAATATATGTAATGTGCTTGAATCATCCTGAATCCACCCCTCACCAGTCCATGAAAAAATTGTTTTCCATGAAACCAGTCCCTGGTGCCAAAAAGGTTAGGGACCACTATATAAAGTATTTCTGAAACAAAAATATTTGAGAACCTTTGCCCAAAGCTAGGGTTATTTTCAGTGTCATACTGTGAACAAACTTTGACTGAGCACACCTACAGGCAGTTTTGTAAGTATGAGTAGCCAAATATTTTAAAATATAGATCATTGAGAGAAGGTTACATGATTTGTACACCTTGTGAATGGTTCCAATAACCTACTGATTGTAGCACGTCCTGAGCTGATATCTCTAATCATGTATAGTAAAGTGCATATCTCTATCCCTTCTTGACAAATTAGTGCAAAAACTAAGGACATACACCTTTTTCTTGCAGGATCTTAAGAGTAACAAATTGTCCTTGACAGGAATGAAAAAGTAATGCAGGAAAGAAGTCAGCAGAAAACTATTTCAAGGGAGTCATAGAGTAAAAGCCACTGTAATGAGTTTGGTGACAGCAAGACTGAGACAAGAGAAAAGAGAGCAGAACTTGCTTTAATAAATGTTATAAAATCTATTGATTCCAGCGATGCTTTCACTTTTGTTGATACACTTGAGAATGAATCTTAGAGTAAAAAAAAATTCCAGAAGATATCTACGGTGACTTAGACGCGCTAGATACAAAGCTAACCACCTAACGGTAGTTAGATGATGTGCTCATTCCTACTTTCATTTGAATGTTGTGACTTAGAGATAAGAAAAGCAGAACTGGGAAGTGAATTAGTGATTCTACCCACGGTGCTTGTATCACTCAGGAAATTGAAGTCATCCAGTTATTAAAAGGATTGTTAGGTGTTACGGAAGTAGAAACTGCGGGGGACAGCTACTACTCCCTAAATCTGAGGAAACAGGGGAAGAGGTTATTTAAACTCAGAAGCTTGGAAGAGGGGCCCTGAAGAACTGGGACCCAGACTTATTTGCTGGGGGGCATTACTCAATCAGTGCTAATGATCAGGAGAAAAGAAGTGAGTTGGGCCCTAAGAAGAAGAAGTTATTTCTGGGAAAATTATAGACTCTTTAGGCATTGGTGCTCACGCTATCTTGGAATTGAGAATATTCCCGGTGAAAATAAAGGGAAAAAGAATAAATGGAATATTATGTTTAGGATTACACACATATGTCCTCCTCTATATTTTATATTTTTTAAACATCTCATTGGATAATTTTCCTTCTCGTTTTAATTATTCAAAATTATGGTGTTAGATTATGCTACGTTCATTTTTAAGTTTCTGGCAATTGAATCATGCTTACGTTTCTATCATTTGTTTTCCATCATCGGCTTTACTGGAGAATATCTAATTTAAATAAATTCCCTTTTCTCTGGGCCCACCTGAATTGCCTCCCAGAGACCTGAAACAGTGCACAGATGTTGGCTATGGAACCACCATCTGGAATCTTTGAAAACCAAAGAGTGGGAGGGATGCCAGAAGTCCAAACCTAAGCAAATGTTTTCCTGGTTACCAAAGAATAGAAAGAATGGATTCCGTGAACTACAGTTCAGTAAGTGTGATATGGATCTTTAGCAACTTGGGATTTTAAAAAATTTGTGATGCCAGCATATATTCCAAAGGAAAAGTCATCATAAAATAACCTTATTAACTTTTTTTAATAAACTTATTAGATAGGGGATAGGAAAATGCCATAGATATATATCATAATTTAAATTAAAGAAGGTGTTTGATAGAAACTCTCTTGACACCTGTTTTGAAATGAAAAAATGTCAATTATGACAGGTACATTTTTTGCAATCATTAAACCAATGGTTTCACATTAATAGATTAATAACCTAGAGGGAAGCTGAGCTTGTGTGCTATTGACCAGTGACCTGAAGGAAGACATGTAGGCAGCTGCATCGAGTTTGCAGACAACACCTCGCAGGGAGCGATAGCAAATACATTGCATCTGGATTCGGAAGGGTCTCCAACTAACAGAACCCTATGATGAAACCAAGAGATGCAATTTATCGTGTGTACACATAAAACCATGCTTTTAATTTTTTAATTACATATTCCAGGATACAATAGTCCAGACATGAAAATATTTGCTCTGAAAAAAGACCATGCAGTTCAGTTGTCCATAATACATGATAAGGCTGTCAACGCTAACATGTACTGTCAGGTTATGTGAACTGATACAGTATCTGCATCGAGGTCTTGGTGGCAGGGATCATCCCACTGTGGTTTCTAAAGGTCAGATTACTTGTAGAGAACAGTATTGATATGCTTATTTGATGAGAGACATTAACAAACTGAACTTTATTCTCAAGAGGTCGAACAGACGAATGAATGCTTAGAGACCCAGAATTTGTGAGATTATGAGTGTTTAGCTTAAAGAAGAAAAAAAATCACAAAGTATCTACAAATTTGTGAAGCCTATCTTACAAAAAGCATATTCTGAATTTCCACAACATTAAACAAGGACCCGAGTGAGACAGTACAGAAAGTACCTTAGGTGAAGATGGGAAGGACCGACCCAAACAAAGCCATTGCGTCATGAGACTCCAGTGTGACAGGAACTGTCCAGACAGAAGCTAGAGGGCCACGTTGAGATCCTACAAGAGGATTCCTTCATTTGGTGGGAAACTGAACTAGCTTTTCTCTAAGATCTCTACCACTTCATATTTCTGTAATTTTATATTGTCAACAATATCCGGAGACATCCAGCTATGTGGTTAGCAAGTTTGTATTACTCAGACCTAAATAGTTTTCTTTCTTATATTGTCCACATAAATTAAGAAAAGTTGAGGAGAAATCTGAATGACTTGGGTAATAGCATCTATGGAAATTCAGGTAGAAAAGGAGGAAAACAATCACAACTTCATATTTACAATAAAAAAGCTAAGTTCATTGTCAGTCCAAAAATGGATCTTGCTCTTACAGTATCAGGACACGAATCGAGAGTGAATGGAGCCCTGAAGGTGGTGAAATAACTGTACCATGTAATATAGACTGTCAGAAATAAACTGTGTTAAAACAAAATGCTAATTGACTTCCACATACCTGGCTTTTCCTATTCTAGATCTCAAAATCCTGCTATAATAGACATGTAGAAGCAGCTTAGTTCAAATATCAGTTTCATTTGAATTCTATATTTCTGGACTTTATGAAGAAAGGATTGGTAGAATGGTTGAGAGCCTAGAATTCATTAACTTCAGCACAAATACATACTTCAGTCTCCAAGGGAGCTCTAAGATACATTTTCCAGTCATCCTCATATAAGGGACTAGTGAAAGCCTTTAGCCAAAGTGATTAAGGGAATGTTCCCTGTCTGGGGAAATTTTGGAGGCCTTTCTTCTGCATCCAAGACTGGTGATCCTCTTTTGTGGGCCCTGTGCAATTCTCGTCCCCTTTTGATCCCTACTGCAAAAACATGTCCTTCTTTCAAGACCCTTATAATCATGAGAGGAACTCGTGCTCTGTTATATGCCTATTTAAAGTTAACTTTACATACAAATTACAACATATCAACTACAAAGGAAAATTTGCTAACCTCTGAAATTCTTTGCAAAATGTCTGCACTTTCTTATATTATTACTTTTTATCTTGAAGTGGCTTTTCTTTAGTTTGCTCAGTGGTATAGCCCTGGTCGCTAACATAGGTGCCCTTTGTTCCCCACAATCAATGTTCTGTTTTCTTTGGATTTTGCATGCATTCGTCCTGTGCGTCTCCGTCCTAAGGATGATATGTTCTAGTCCTTTCAATGGGAAGAGAAACCTCTCGATTGGGAGCTGTGTTAGGAAGGGAAGGATAGCTCCAACAGACCGACTCAGACATTACATGATATTTTTTGTATTATCCATTAATTGCTCTCCTGGGTGGTTGTGGCTCAGTATTTGGTTTGGTTTGGTTTTCCTCTAACTACTTCATGCCCTCTGTTCTATGTACTAAACAAGCATGAAAATAAAAGGCATAAATAGAAAGGTACTTTGAGATAAAAATTTAAATTTTTTATACCATTTCATAGGTAATATGGTCCTACACATCTAATGTATTATATCCATGGGCTGGTAAGCATTTTCACAAACTCCATTTCACCAAAGTTTAACCATTGCTTTGGTCTGGAAATAAATTCCCCTTAAAAATTCACCAAACTTTTCCCCTGGACATGAACAGAGACATCTGATCATGCATCTTCTGCTGTTTCCCTGTTATCACTGCAGCCACAACAAGCTCAGTGTCCTTGATCAGACTGGTGAAAGGGATACAGAAATAAGGGGTCCCATTTCTCCCCCAAGGCTGCTTTTTTGAGCAGACATAACCTTTGCACTGCAATCTTTTGTGACCCAGGATCTGCTTTCTCATAGAATATCACCATTAATTTACCAAACTCTAGCTCTATGCAGCTACAGTTTGAGTTAAATAGAGTTTAGAAGGCTGACATCATCATATTATTTCTATAGGGAAATGTACTCCTTGTTTGAAAGAATTGCTTTACAAATAATCTTGTAATTTTTAGTCATTCAAAAATTGATGAATTGTACTTCTATTGTTCAAAATTATACATGCACCATAGACATTCTACAATATGTATTTTATTTTCCTACCATAGAGAACTTGAGAGTGTATTTCCTATTTGAGTGTAACCAACATTAAGATTTTTTAATAAAACTAACTTAGGTCCACATGATCTGTGACTAAAAACAATAGGATATTGGGTATTATGTATGTGTTGGTTTGTTTTCTTCAACTTGTCTTTACTCATAAAAACCATTTTCACTCTTTGCTGAGAGTGTTGGGTGCCAAAATAGCAAGACACAAATAGATTTGATTCATGACTGCTTGCACTTAGGGAACAGACACCTTCTGGCACCAGTCCACAGGTGGGACAGGGGCTCTATTGCTTCTCTGCAATAGTCTATCTGACCCAAACCATATCTGGTTATTGAAAAGGTGGCCATTTACCCCCTTTGAATGGGAAACCTTGCAGACTAGACTAAAGTCACAGACCATGACTTTGCATAAAGCACCTTTGTTTTCAGATTTCATAGATTTGCTGTATTCAGTATCAAAAACACATTTTGTAGGTATCCAGGCATATTGCAAATTATGCTTACGTTTTTGACCAATTTCTTTAAAACAACATGGTCGAAACATACCCAGTTGGCGTAATGGGAGTTAAAAGAGGAGAATCTAAGGAATGTGGTTTTTCTCAAAACTAACTGAGAGGTGAAGTCACAAAGCACACAGTGTTGAAAACCTTTTGTAAACTAATAACAACAGCTGCTTAATAAATGGCTTTGTTGGGATGGAGGAGGGAGTGCCTGCTTGCATAGCTCTCCACACTGGCAAGTCCACCTCACGTCAAGTCAAAGGAAATTCAACAATGTTATCTAAAATATACAAAGGGCATAAACTGATATAACATTAAATCAACTGTGTAAATAGTCTTGAGAAGATATTATTTAAAAAACAAATGTTTTCTTTTGTCTGAACTATGAAATATGAAATTGTGTAGCTTTGCCATTTCCTTTCAGACTGTTTAGGACTCAAACTACTTTTATTTCCTGTTTTTCTTCTTCCCCTTCTAATAGGAACTGTAGAAATATAAGCATAAATCTAAAAGAAGAAGAAAAATAAGCTCCAGCCTTACTCGATGTGCATAATGTTTTAGCCAAAATCAGGTATATGTGATGAAAACTAACAGGAGGTTTCCATCTCAGAAGGAACATGGTGTTTCTTTTAACTTTGAATTACATAACATGATAAAGGACTCCTTTTTCCCTAACGTCTTCTAGCAATTTCCCTGACACATTCATTAGCTAATGTTAGCTACTATTTGTTTCAGTTTTTTTATGTAGGAAATGATGAAAGCCACCAAGAATTTAATATTAAACCTAGATGCTCAAATGTCCATTGACAGAACAAAATTTTGGAAACAACTTGATATGTTAAGTTACAATCATATTTACTGGGAATTCAAACAGAAAAAATGTAAGCTGTACTGGTGATAATTATAAATAAAGCATTAGTTAGACACTCACTAGGGGATAAAAGGGACTGTTATAGTTTTAAAAACCAGCAACAACTTAAGGGAAGTGGGTGTTGTCTCTCTAAACAGGTAAACATAATTAAACTATGTCTGTGGGAACATGGCCAGTTCAGTGATATTTGCTTCTATCTCTACATCACTGCAAGAATTTACCTATATTATGTGCCAAGCAGTGAGAACCTAGAAATACTGGTCTCACCAACCATGGAGTGTTAATATGACAACAATTCAAGTTGGCACAGATGTAGGTTTTCTACCTAGCACATCCATACGACTCAGCCCTTCATGAGTCCTGAAATTTTACAAACCAATATTTATGTTAAAACAACTTCTAAAGCAGCTTAAAGTAATAAAAATGATATGGCAAAAATTAGAGACCAGGACACTAATTCTAGCATTACCTCTGTACAAATTTCGTGTCCTTACTATAGTTTGTTTAGTAAAAGAAAGAATTGGGTCAAATTATTCTAAGGTTCTTTTCAGTTGAAACATGCTACAAACTTCACAAAACAGGGCAGTACTCTCCAATTTTTTCATCAAGGAGCTCTTTTTCTTTTCTTTTTTTTTTTAAGCCACTGCTATAGACTGGATGCCTTATGAAATCATTTATCTCCCCATCTTATCCAAGATACATGTGTGCATAATTAATACCATACTGACTTAATATAAATTTGATATTCAAATTAGGCCATGCAGCTTTATCTTGGGTAAACATATGCAGTTCATTAGCTTTGGGAGAAATATTAAAGATATGGGCTACCTAGGGATCTAGCTATACTTGACTGGAAAGCACCAAGCTGGGGGAAATACACTGTCTAAACCTGCCCTAATTAGGATGAGTCAGCTAGAGAGCTCAAACAAATAAATAATTTTAGCCAATCTGAGTTTTAATTTCTTCAACCAAAGTTATCAAATATGAGGGCAGTTGAGAGGCAGCTAACTGAGGTCAGTTGTGGATTATCTCTGAAGTTAAAATTATACTGAATCTAAAGCCACGTATGAGGTCTGGAGAGTTAGTGAGTGGAAATCAAATGAGAAAAAACAAAGGGACATCAAAGATCAAGGCATGTTCAGGTAAAAAAATAACTAACCCAGTATCTAGAGTGGAATAGGATTATACCCAAAAAGGTGGATTGGACTAATGCTATTAAAACGGGCACTGGAAAGTAAACTCAGAATGCCGTGGGAGCTTTCCAGCTTTCCGAGCAGGGGACTTGAATTCATTTATTAATCCATTTAGCTCAAGATTATGAAACACACACTATATATGAGGCATTGTTTTGGGGGCTATGGGATGAGACAAAAGGGGACAATACATATTCCTTATCTTCAGGGAGATTTACAGTAGAGTAGAGAAAGCAAGATATATGTATAAATAATCATATAACCCATAATACAGCTGAGTCACTCTGCCTTTTGAGATTCAAATGAAATTGAATCAAATCTCCATCCAAATTGAGGAGCTTCCTTCATGAGCCTCCTTCAACAGGGGATTTACATCGATCGTGTCTCATTACTTCGGATTCCAGCTTTGGCCACATTCTCAATATCTTGAGTCTGGCTTCTTGACGCTGCTTCCTTCTGTGTACCTTGTGCTGACCCAAACATGGAACATGCCTCCTTTTCTTTGATCTCCCCAAACATAACTCATACAATTTATATGTGCTGGCTATTTTCTGTTTGCACCTGCCAATCACCCTCTGCCTGATCCACTGTGCCCTGTAACCTGCGAATCGGAAAGGTATGTTCTGCTCAATGGTCTTCCATGTCCGCTATTTCCAAATGCTGGTAAGATCAGAGCAGGGGAGTAAAGTGAAGTAAAGCAGTTTATTTCTTCAGCTCCTTTCCTGATGGGTTGCTGCCTGCATTTGTGAACCTGCAGCTCCAGTCAGGAGATCAGCCTTCCAGTCTACCTAGAGCTACTGTGGGTTCCTTCTGCTCTTTGCTCCTTCTCCATACCCCGTAAACCCAGGAAACTGTGCTATCCCTCTTGGTTTTCCTAACTCCTGTCTACACCTCTTATATAATCCCCTTGTTAAACTCTCTTCAGTTACCAAATTTGGCCATCTCTTTTTGGCCAGGACCTAATTGTTAAAATGAAGAATAGATATTTCTCAAATATTTAAGGTATAATAGTGAGGGTTACACCATATAGCACATGTTGTAACTAGAAAAGATCGGATAACCCTCTTCTTTTTTTTAATTTTTAATTTATTTTATTTTATTTTTAATTGACAAAAATGTTCAGGGGTCCTCAACCTATGGTGAGTTGTGTAATTATTTCATTATATATTACAATGTAGTAATAATAGAAATAAAGTGCACAATAAATGTAATGTGCTTGAATCATCCTGAAACCATGCCTGCCCCTCCTCCCCCCTTGTCTGTGGAAAAATTGTCTTCCATGAGAACTGTCCCTGGTGCCAAAAAAGTTGGGGATGGCTGATCTTGTTTTGAAATTGTGGAATACATTGTGAAATGGCTAAATGAAGCTAATTAACATATGCATTGCCTTACATACTTAGCATTTTTTTGGTGGTGAGAACATTTAAAAGCTCTCTTAACAATTTTCAAGAATGTAATACATTGTTATTAACTATAGTTCAGAGCCCTGTTCTTTTTTTTTTTTTTTTTTTGAGACAGAGCCTCGCTTTGTTGCCCTGGCTAGAGTGCTGTGGCGTCAGCCTAGCTCACAGCAACCTCAAACACCTGGGCTAAGCTATCCTACTGCCTCAGCCTCCCGAGTAGCTGGGACTACAGGCATGCGCCACCATGCCCAGCTAATTTTTTCTATATATATTTTTAGTTGGCCAGATAATTTCTTTCTATTTTTAGTAGAGACGGGGGTCTTGCTTTTGCTCAGGCTGGTCTCAAACTCCTGACCTCGAGCCATCCACCCACCTCAGCCTCCCAGAGTCCTAGGATTACAGGCGTGAGCCACCGCGCCCGGCCTTTATAGTCCTGTTCTTAAAAGTCTTTTATTCAATGTCATCTCACATCTTTCAATTCCATCATCATCTCTTCCATGGTTCTGAGATTCACTATATTGCTAAGCCCTTTTCTTTCCTGTAACTTTCCTTCGCTCCCTTTCTCTGAGTATCTTTGCTCCAAGTTCCCCCAAATCTCCATACATACTTTGAACTCTACCTATCTCTTGGTCTCATCCTCCACATACTCTGAGGTCTTTCTACAACCAAAGTCACTTCTTGAGATGCTTTGCTAAACAAACGCAGTTCTCATTCTTGCCTCTAGCTCATTTACCACTCTCCTGACTCCCAGCTATTACATGAGTTTAATACAAGGGTAAGAGTTTTATCTCTACCATTAGAGAGGGAAAGATAAAATGATGTCAAAGAGGAGAGAAGAAAGCTGGCAGCATCAGACTGCTTCTTTAGGAAGGTGACATTGGACAGATGTAAGCTTTGAAAGATAAGTGTAATACGGCCAAGCAGAGTTAGGTGGAATAAAATTCAAAGGAGAGGTAAAAGAAAAAGCAAGTGCATGATACGGGAAGGCATGACTCATGTGAGTAATTCTGTTTAGCTTATAAATGATGAAAGTGGTGTTCGAAAAGATTAATTTGACAGTAGTATGCTGGATGGATTCAGGAGAAGAAAAACTCAAGGCAGGGAGACCAGGCATTGCAACAGTGTATGCAAGAGCCGATTAAGGGTCAACCTAGAATGATAGTATGATAATAGAAATAAAAGCAAAATATGGAAAACCAGGAGCCTATTAAAAAAGAGAGAGAGAGAGAGATTAATCTCTAGGTCCTATACTGGAAAATGGGAATCATACAATAAGATTAAAAAGAAGTTGAAGAAGAAAATTGTTTAAAATTATATATTGTCTTATTTCATTTGTGCTGTGATTAATATAACACAATATCACAGACTAGAAGTAATTTATAAAGAATAGAATTTTGTTTCTTACAGTTCTGGAAGCTGGGAAGCCCAAGGTCAATGTGCTGGTATACAGTGTCTGGTGAGGGCCTTCCTGCTGTGTTCCCACACGGTGGAAGAATGGAAGGTCAAAGGAATAAAGACAACCGCTGTGTCCTCCCATGGTAGAAGAGCAGAAGAGCAAAAAGGGCCTAAGCTAATTCCCTCCAGCCCTTTAATAAGGCATTCATCACTTCCCAAAAAGCCTACTTCTTAATACCACCACAATGTGAATTAAGTTTCAACACATGAATTTTGAGGGACATTCATACCACAGCATACATATTTTATATATACGTATATATGATAACTTGCATATAGCACTATATGTGTAGCAATGTATTGACACATGAATACTCAGAGATTAAAGTGACTTTTGTCATCACCCAGAGAATTGGTAATGGAGCTTGGAATCAAAATCTCAGTAGTCTAACTCCAAAGCATGGGCTCTGAATTATTGTTATATTAACCTATTTATTCCTCTTTCGATTATTATTCTCATTTGACAGAAGCAGACATTATAAATGCTCCCACTAATCCCAGGAAAGAGAGGGTACAGAGGGTTCAATCCCTTACCCATAGCTCCACAGCAAAAGAACGTGAATTTGACCCAGTAAGCCAAGCTTGGAGCCTGTAGTGTTAACCGTTACATTATGCTGCCTCTCACGAGATACCTGTCAGTGGACTTAGTAATTCACTTGTTTGCAAAATGAGACTGAGGCTTTAAAGTTAAGACAATTTGGAAGCCTCCTTTGGTACAGAAATTTTAATGTTAGAGTCATCTAGATTATGGCATAACCCAGGTTTAGCTGCCTATTAACTGCGTTAACCTGGGCAAATCTCAGTCTCCTCCTTTGTGAAACAGCACAATAATCCTTCCTTGGTAATATGGTTATGAGGCTTGGAGGAGAAATACCAGTAAATGGTTTCATGTGAGACGTTGTACACATGCTGCGTAGTTTAAGGCAACAGTAATGCCTGCTCACCACGTATGCCCAGCAGCATACCTGCCTTATAGGAGGCAACATAAATATTTGCTTAATGTATTAATGGACTAAATGGTTGATAGACTGATTAATGGAAAGAGATTTTACCACCCACCTGATTCCAACAACCCATCTCTCTTTTCTCTGACTCATTTCTGGTCTATGATTTCAAACTTGAATTAATATAATTAATCTTCTGTCCAGCATATATCCATTAGTAGATTAAAAAAGAGACGGTGGCATTTTTGGAAAACGTTAAAGTGTAAGGCAAGTCTAATACATATAAAAATGCATGCATTTAATCATACCATTATCCTTTTAAGACTGTTCAATAAGCAGAAAGTTTGCGATTTCAGAAATCTCCTTCTTTTCTTCAGCCAAATCAGATCTAAAATACTTGTGATTGTGTCTGACTCCCCTGCTTTATAGAAAACTGTACTTTATTTTTTAAAAGAAAAAAACAGAAAGAAAAAAGAAAAGGATGAAATTCTGAATTATTGAATTCCTGCATTTTATTCATTTTTGTTCACTAACAATATAAACTGGATTTTTTAGTCACCAGGTAGACCTGCAAATGAATCTAGAGTTTTGAATGTTGGTATCTTTCAGCAAAATGAACACAAATCAAATGAAAAATTTGGACACTTTCTTTCAATGGACCAAAAAACAAAAGTAAATAAGGATTTCGATCACCAAGCAAAAAATCCAAAGCACTGCATTTTTACCACAGCAATTATCAAAGTTCTCTTCTTATAATAAAATTCTCTAGTTTTTTAGTGTAATGAAACTTTTCAGAAGGAGATATAAATGGTGCTTTTAAAAATATAACGTACGCATGTTTATGTTTTGGTACATTATAAAATGCCTTCCCATTCCGCACATTCCCCGCAACCCTCCCCACACACACTGGCATGTAAAGTTTTCACTTTAGTCAACAGAGTCAGCAGAGGTAGGGACATTATTTTTTGAGGCTTATATATGGCAGTATTACTCTGGGAAGGAAAAAATGTGCCTATAAACTGCACTTGCACATGTCATAAAAATAATACCACCACCCACAAATAGGAACTCACATTTGTATAGGCTGTGACTCATTTTCTACATAAAGAAGAATAGCCTAGTTATTCTTCATGGAAAGTAAAATACTACAAAGGAAAAAAAATGAGATGTTTTGGACATTTCACTCTTCCGATTGACTTAGCAGGTCTTTCTTCTTTTTCAGAGATTCATACCCTTTCTAAGTGCCTCTTTCTCTGTCATGAAAAGTCCTACTAACTTTTTAAGATGGAGAATCTGAAATGGCTTCCTCCTAGCACAGTTTAGGAGGGACACTTCAGAGTACACTGTATTAGGAGTTGCAGTTTGGAAAAGCCCCTTGCCCTTATCTCAAGCTTTGCTGTACTAAAACATGTTAACTATATCAACCAATAAGCATTTTTAAAGATAAGAATAAAAATATTCACTCATAATATATCAAGAGACCTCTAAAATAGGAAGCAGGAAAAAAGTGAACAAAGATCGCAGGAAAGGGTTACATTTATGAAGAAATTTATCTCCACTTCTCCGCATTCACTCCCTGCCTCTGCTGCTGCCACTCCTGGGTGTGTTCTTGGATGCTCAAAAGAAGCTTTCTCGTTTATGACCATGCTGATATTTCCTCTAGGGAGGGAAAATGGCCTACAAGCGGTGCAATAACCGAAAAGGAAAACATCTGTTTAGAGCATGGAGCAATTTATTGGCTGAGTTTAGAATACAGTGATTGCAGCTGAAAGCCTCTAGATGATTCTGCAGGTCTCATCAGAGCACAAGGAAAGGAAAATTGGTCTTTAGGGGAATACCCCTGAGACTGAACTGGCTTAGAATATAGATTGTGTTTGTCATTTAGCTAAAGGTGGTTTTCTTAATCATGTAGAAATTTGAGAATAAAAGTAGCAATTAATGGTAAAAAGGATATGGTTTAGATGGTAAATTTTATCACAAAAATAGCAAGAAAGATAAAAGAAAAAAAGACACCTACCACTCTTCATATTTCAGATTCTAAAACAAGTATCAAAAACCCTGAATTTGAGTATCTCCAAAGCAAATCCAACTTGAAGGAAACTTTTCTGTGAATTTGTCCCCTCAACTTTTACTAACAAGTATAGAGGCCTTTTGTTTCTATACAGACTAACATCATTTTTGAAATGTTGATCTTTTCAAAGGGCCAGCATCTCAACCTATCAAGTCTATGTTCATTGCGAGGGTTTAAATTGTATCTAGAGGGGAGGGAGGAGTAAAAAAAAAAAGGAAAAAAAATACATTGTACCCAGATATGTGAAGATCTAAAATTAGGTGTGACATATACACAAAACTAACATGGAAAAGGAGAGGTGGTAATAGAGTTGAAAAGTTAGTAGAACAGAAACTAACTTAAACGTAAAGATGGTACCTATTTTCAAAGCACCATATTGGACCTTACAAATGGACTGAGATAAATCTGGCAAATAAACCAGGTGTGCTAATTATCATCAGATTGCTGCCACTGTGCAATTGGCTGCCATCAGGTGTCATACACAAGAGCAAATTTGAAAATAATTGTATTTAGAGCTAGGTTTCATTGGTCATATGGTTTGAAACTAATTTCTTTAATTATTTTCAAATTGCTTCATAAAGTATAACTGATAAAAGGGAGAAATAGATATGCTATAAAACATAGTCACTTGAGTCATATCTAATGCTTGTATGTCAAGAGATTAAATAAAATCCAAATTAACCACTGTTAGTAAAAATTCCAGTTGAACCGATGGATTCGTGATCATACCAACCATGGTAGAATACCACTTGATTACTCTGCAATGTATACATACTTCAAAACATCATGTTGTACATGATGAATACCTACAATTTTATCCACCCATTTGAAAAATAAAAAAAATCTTAAAAATTTTTTTTGAAAGGATTAAAAACTGATATGCTAACTAATCAAAAATAAATAAATAAAATAAAAGAGAAGTTAAATGGGGAAAAAAGAATATTACTTTAAATTATTAAAGGAGAAAAGAAAAAAAATTTATCTCTTGGTCATTAAAAATAATTCCAAAAAAAACTATAAGCAGTCCTTTTCATAACATGAATTTGGAACTATCACTTGTCAGATAATGTCTTCAAAAAAATGACTATATACATTTAATGTATATCCTGATTCAACATGGGACCATGGCTATCAGTGTTTTAAATAATTTATTATTGCTTAATGATAAATTGGCTACTACTTGCCAACAAATACTTGTCCGTAAGTCAGACTTCTGGTTATAATGATGAGTGTTTATATAACACTGCTAAGTTTACAAAGTAATTTTTCACATGCAGTATTTCATTTAAATATCACAGCTACTGATAATACTGATAAAGTATTATCACCACTCTCTTTTGACAGAGGGGAAGTAAAACTAGACAAAGTCATAGGGTTAGTATGGGAAAGAGCCTCACATAGGATCCTGGTGCCACAACTCCAGTGACTGTGATCTTTCCACAGGAAAAAGCTCAAAAGACAACTTGAAATGCAGAAATTAAAACAACCACAAAGGTTTTGAGAGTTTTAATTAACATCAAGTGAATATTCTAATATTCAAGCACTCTTCAGTAATAAGTCACAGTTGATACCAGAGTTATCAAGAGGGCAGAAAACAAACAAACAAAAAACAGATATAAGAATAATAAAAGCGTAGTCTTCTGTTGGCAAATCTTGCTCTCCCGTACGATACCATGGTATTATCATTTATATTTTCTAGGGCTGCCATAACAAAGTACCATAGCCTGGGTGATTAAAACAACAGAAATTTATTTTCTCCTGATCTGGAGGCTAGAAGTCTGAGATCCAAGAGCAGCAGTGTTGGTTTCCTCTGAGGCTACTCTCCTTCGCTTGTAGGTGATCACGTTTTTCCCAAGTCTTCAGATCATCTTCCCTCTGTACCTGTTTCCAAATTTCCTTTTCAAATGTTACTTCATAAACATTTACCACCGCTTACTAAGTGCAGAGCCCTGTGCTGAACAGAGAGCACTGATCCCTGCCCTCAATAGAATATCCACATTTTTATGTAGATATAACATGAAAGTTAAATAAAACTCCAAAAGTTAAATGACAACAAAATTAGATCATTGCATGTTCATAATCACGTTGGTCCACGTGAAAACAGTTAAATTTTCTCAGTATATCCTTCCAGCAGGGAACTGTGTACTCTATTTTAGGAAGAATGATATCTTAAATGGTTAGAATGTTTACAGTGTGCTGCCTGGAAAATTAATTTGTATGAAATACTTCATTAACTGGTAATAAAGGTATCACTATAATTTTATTAGAAAAATGTTTTTGTGATTAAGAAAAATTAGTACACAAAATATATACTAAAAAAAGGAATGATATGAATTTGTAAGTTTGTGACTGAATTAAGGAAAAAAGTGTAAATAAGGTCATCATCGCCAATGAAAGGAGTAAGTAGCTTTAAATACAGTGGCTAACTTCTGCTTACTCTTACAGTTTTTTAAAAAAAAATAGTTTCTAAAATATTCTCCTTTCCTATGGCAAACTTGATTTGCCTATTAACCTTAGAAGTCACTGTTTTACGTGTAATATTAAAATTTATACTCATATTATTTCCTTAACAAAAGTTTCTGGAAATTTTACACTTAATGCTATGTATTCAAACTAAAAAATAAATATTACTATCTTGCCAGTCAATTATCTGGCAAGACTAACAGTCAAAAAATAAGCAAATGTGTCATTAAAAATTTTAGCAATGTCATAGAATACTCAAGTTGGAAGTGACCACAGGAATTTTCTATATAATTCCCTGATTACAAATATACGTGTGTGTGTGTGTGTGTGTGTGTGTGTGTATAATGTCTTTAGTTTTGTTTTGAAGTTTGATTATGCTTGGCATTGTGTTTACTTATTTGACAATAGTCAAACATGGATCAATGTCTTTGAAAACAGGTTAACAATTACGTTTCTACTTTACGTGAAATGGTAGCTCAGAATGCATCATTCTCTAAGACCCAGTGGGAACTCTTTATCCCTAATTATCTAACTTTACACTGATCACGTAAGTAACTCAGGTAACATGAAATGATGGTAATAAAACATCTTCTATTTGAAATGCATTGCATAACTCATGCCTGCTACTATAAACAGACGTCATCTAAAGAACAATTACTTCTTTTGATGTTTATTTACAATCCTCAGCTTTCTCATGACAAAATGATTGTTAACATTAATTGGTTTATTTAACTATGAATTTTTTTCAACTACAAGTAACACCATCACAGTGAAAGAATGGCATTACATTAAAGGGTGGGAAAAAAAAAAGCAGGAGCATGACCTGGCCAACTACTTTTATTGGGTTTGAGTTGATACATTATCAAAGAAAATTGTCATTGGGTTTATGATACCTGTTAACTTTTAACCAGCAAGATAAATTTGTTTTCACTCTCTGGCATGACTCTGTGCTTGGTTATTTGCTTGCTTGGTTTCTCTTGTTTTTCTTTCCTTATTTCTCTTTCATTTTTTTTCTTGTTTTAAAAATCAGAGTATATTCTCTTCCCCTTATCTGTGCTCCCAGCCTTCTAAATCTAAATCTTTAATTATTGTAATTCAATATATTATTTTCCACTCTAACAATTATCGGGGGCAACACACCTCTGTGGTATTTAAATATACTTGTGCAGCTAGAAAAACTGAAATAAAATTGACCTCTTACTATAACTAGTAGCAAATTGTAATCAATGTCCTATATTTATGGAAGACAAAAGGATTGCTCAACTGTAGGATAAGGCCCACTATAGAGTGGCTTCATGGTGATGATTGATCAGAATAGCACTCTTGGAGAATCAGAAGCAGAGATAAAAGAATAACCTTAACTACAAATCTACTCCAGGACCTTGAACAAATCAACAAGTTATCTTTTTTCTTTCATCTTGACGATTACTATTTATTCTGCCTGTTGACTTGGACTACTGAACTAGAGCAATGCCTCAATAATTTACCTCCACTAATTGAAATTTTACATGGTATGAATTTATGCTTAACTTTTCACTCTATACAATGCTTTATTACACAAATTACAGTTTTGAAAAAGGTAGCAGAGTAAAGGATGATGATTAAACCACTTAAATAGACAAATTGAGATCAAGCACTTTAAGAAGCATTGTTTGCATATAAATATGATGCTCACTATGGTTGATCTTTTCCTGGTCTTTACTAAAGGTCTGTCAAGACATCCAGCTGTTAGATACCCAGTTATAGGAGTGGTGAATTGCTCCGCATTTGGAAGGTGTAACATTGCCTTTCATTAAAATCTCTAATTCTGATATTTTACCCCCAAGTAGCTAAAATAGTAATAGTTTGCAGTGTAGATTAACAAGGCTAGGTTACTGAAATGCTTTTAGGGAATCCAGTGATTTTAGATGGTCATGGCTTTAAAAGCATTAATTTTTGTTTTTTAAATACCAAATTATATTCTCTTTGTTTTAATAAAGAACACAGAATCCCTCTCCATTTGATTGCTCCAAGCTTGTTTCTGTCTTCAACATTTTCCTACTTTATAATATTGTTGAATTGGGGTTACTTTTTACCTATTCAAAGCATTCTATACATTTATTCATCTTTCAATAATCTTTGTAATGAGGAAACTTCGCTTTTTTGCAAATTTCCTTGTACTCTCCCTCTTTTCATGAACATAAAGAAATTCAAAGTATTGAAATATAATTCACAAAATTTGATTGGTGTCCTGGAAGCCCCATTAAAAGTAAAATCCCATTATCATGAGGCTAGCTAGAAAGGAATTGGCAAACAACCCCAACAAAATGATGCTGTTTGGTGAAGATAAAGACTGAGCATATTATAACCCAAACCACAAGAACAAACTACATGGCTATTTCAGTTGGATAATCCAAGTCCTGCTTCCTGCTTCAATAAGTCTTGGGGTAGATGTCAAACAGCTGTGCTCTTTTACAAGGAATTAGCTGCATTTAGTGATAGGTTGAATGACTGCCACATACACAACTCATAATTTTTTTTTTTTTTGCAGGGGACACATGAGTATCAACAGACACAGGATAATCAAATGATCACCCAGTATATGGTTTTTATAGTGCACAGCTTTGATCAAAGAAAGCACACAATGAAAGCACCGTCTTACGCTATTTATTATGGCAGCCAGTGGTTTTCAAGTTGAATTCCAAGAAATGCCAAGATCTGTTTTATTTCCCAATGGCAGCCTTCTTCCATAATCTAATATTTTGTTATGAAAAGAATCCTCCTCATTTTACTATTCCCTTAATCAAATTTTTAACTTTAGAAAATTTCCCATAAGGATAGCAATGTAAGATAGCATAACCATATGGAAATGGAATGTCCTATGTTGTATAACTGGATTTGACTAATTGCTTCATTAATTAATAAAGAAAGGGGGGAAAAACCATACTGAATCTTACAAAATATAATGTAAGTTAGAGGAGAATTGTTCTAAATTTTCAGTTTTTATAGGAAAAGAAAAGAAATTATTTGCACTAGTTTTTCTACTCAGCAAAATTATGAAGGTTTATCATCTACCTTATGAAGATTGCCACACAAGATCTATTCTAGGTACCCATGTTCACAATAATTTTAGGAAATGGCACCACCACCCTATTCTCCAGCCCCCTATTCTTAATTGTGGGAATCACAATTAAGAATTTAAAATAACTAAAAATTGTTCCTAATGGTCTTTTTAATTTCATATTGGGAAGTACCAGAAGCCACTGGAAAGACATTAACTGAGTTGTCATCTCTTAGAAGATAGACTTACTTATATGCATGTGAGAAAAAGAGGAAAGAAAGTAGTACTTGCCTCCCATGATCCTTTTCTAATTGATCTGGAAAGTGTGTGTGAGTGTGTGTTTGTGTGTGTGTGTGTGTGTGTGTTTCACTGGACAGACAATGGTTCACAGAAGGCTTTTTTTGGTTGTTCAAGAAATAACCATATTAAATCATCTATGGAATAAGACCAGCGTCTTAAGAATTTTCCGGTTGAAAGTAACGGAAATCCACTCAAACCAGGTTCACACAAGAACCTGGTTAGAGAAGAAAGATACAAGGTTATCTTAGGGTCACCAAATACAGAAAGTATATTTAGGACTTGACAAAAAATGAAAAACTCATAAGGTAGTTTTGTTTAACCTTTAGGCAACTTCTCTGCTTTTCCAGACCATATTCTGCAATGCAGTTATTTTTGTTCCTCCACAACAGCAGTATTCAAGTGAGTTGAGTTTCCTCTCTCCAATTCTCTTTAACTTGTAGGTAGAATGGCCATTATCACCTAATTCAGTCTCTGGGGCTCTGACTTTAAATTATCAAGAGAGTGAGTCTGATTGTTTCAGCTTTGGTCACATTGCACGTTGGCCCAATCGAGTGTGACCAGGGATTGGATGCTAACCTGACCTGCAAATGCCACCAGGGCTGGCTGGGGCTGGAATGTCTGAAGAAACTTTCTTTTTCTGCCAATCAAGTCATCTTTTATAGGCAGTAGGTATCAGTCATAGAACTTGTCGAGTGTAGAGAAAATCAGTTTCTACAGATTATATAAATGCCCTGCATACTGAAGATACTAAATAAATGATCATTGTCACAGTACTAATTTGAAGGCATTCTTTCTGATAAGGTGAACATGATATTTAACTGCTATAACACTGTAACATTTTTAATTAGCTGAACATAGAACATGTTTGAAACTTAGGCATATATTTAGTAATTATATTTGAAATTCAGTATCTAACAATGGAAATAAAAAGTTCATATTGGAAAAAATCCTTTATCAACTACCATTAGTGTTTTTCATCAGATTTCAATTGGTATATGCAAATAAGAAATTTAGATATAATTTTTAAAACTCTTTGTAAAGTCAGCATAGAGAAAACATATCAGCTTAAAACAAATCAGAATGTTATAACCATATTTATAACAATAATACTTTCAATTTACAGCTGTTATGAGGGTCACTTTCCCTATATAGACTCATATACTCACAACAACTCTTACATTTAGTTATATTTTTTAAACCATTTTACAAATGAGGAATCCGAGGTTCAGGATATTGTATTTTGTCCAAGGTACATAAGACAAGTATGTAGTGGTAGCAGGATTCTCTAATAATAATCAGGCAATCTTTCAACCAATCCAATGGCATTTTTGCAAAAATTAGAAGAATCTGATTCTTTCTCAAGACAGTGTACCTGTATCTTCTAGAAAACTGCCACTATAAATATAGAAACCCATAATGACTACAAATGTGAATGGCACAGCCTCCCCCAGAACTGTACGATGCAAAACCTACACAACTATATACGTCAGCCTTTCATTTAAACTACGGTGGATGTTATTAGTCAATCACTCTTTTTACATGGAACACTATTCACTAATGCCCTGGCCCTCGCATCTCTCCCATTTACCCCAACCCCATTACCTAGGTAAATGATTAAATTCTGAAAATGTTTTAGCTCATTTGTTCCATTGATATTCAGTAATAAAAGACTTTAAAAGGATTGTTAAGCCACAGTTCCATGAAATCCCTACCTATAATTCAATCAATAAAACATTACGTGGTCCTAGAAATGCACATAGTTTATGGCCCACTGTGGCCTTCTTTATTTAAAAACATCTTAGTTCCATGGCCTACAAAGGAAATCTCTTAGCAAACATCAACAGAGCTTCCATTTTGCTGTTTCCTTGTTAGATGAAGTAAAATGTGACATCATTCAGAACACCTGTTTAGAAGACTTAACTACATGTATTAACTGTGTTTACCATCATTGGCTTATGTCTTCCATGCCTGAAAAGCTAAACTTCTTCCAGAATGATGGTTTTGCCACCTAATATTCCACTAGACCAGCAAGGCTGAAGGAGGATGGAGGAGAGAAAGAGTGATAGATCAGAATCTCCAGGAACGCATGTGTAGTTAGAAAAAGCACAATTAATATTAGACAAGATTGTATTTGGGCAATGAGGAAGGAACCTTTTTTTTTTTAATTGTATAAGCTACAGAAAGTAAAACGTTTTAAAACTCTGAATGACAGGAATTGAGATTGAGGGAGGGAAAATGAGGAAGGGAAATCCGATATACCCATAAGATCCTGAAAAACACTTGTCCAGACATTTCAATCTGAATTCACAGGCACCATTTCACTAACCAGCATCTTAGCTGATTACATCCTTTTCATTCAAGAGAAGGAAGGAGAGGGAGAACCAGCAGCATTACTTGACTTTGCTTTTAAAGTCAAGAGAATCTAAAGTTGTGGCTTTTGGGCAGTAGCAAATGTGTGCAAGGGAACAGTAAGAGACCAAGAATAGTGGCCTTGAAATTTATCTTGCTTAGATTTTTCTCCCAACAGCCATATTTCTAATACGATATTATTTTCTATATTAGTGAGGAACATAGTAATCTAGCTGATGCTACAATAACTCTATTTACATTTAAAAACCTCAGGAAGCACAGTCACTTGAAAGGCTTTTATGTGTATGTGTATGGCTACACATATATGTACATCTTCCTATAACATTTTTAAAATAGTTTGCTTATGTACAACAGTTGCTTGTAGGAATGGACTTGAATGAGATCTGAAGTGTTAAGTGTTTACCATATGAAGGAAGTGGAGAAGATTCTTAGAGGTATAACATCTCATTCTCATGCAGAAAGTTGTGATCCACAGTATTAATTCCATTAGAACATGTCAGCGCAGAACCAAAGAAGAGGGTCTTGCACAGGCCTCCAGGAGTCTTTAAGAAGAGAACCTGCACAGAGGTGGACTGTAGCAGGGTTTGGCTTCACCAGAGCATTTCATTTTCCTGCCGGTAATTCCCATCTGCCAGCCTCCATGTTCTTTACAAGGCATAAAATACAGATACTTGGGATTTAAAAAAAAAAAATAGGGGCAGATTCACTAAGAGAAAACTTCATGAATGTACCTAAGTGGATCATGAATGTACCTAAGTAGATCATGAATATTTTTTTCTATAACCTGCAAGCCTCTTATTAGGACTGTTTAGTAATAAGGATAATTTGGGGAGGAAGTAGAAGAGTCATCGTACAGAGAAATAATTACTCTGTGTATTAAAGAGTTCCACTCCCCTTTGCTACTTCAAGGATCTAAAAATAAATCCCGGTACATATGCCTTAATCACTTTTTAAAATATTGAACAAGGTAACTGAAGACGGTTTATGTGAAAGTATCCACATGAACGAGGATACTCATTTCAAACAAATTTGAAAATAAAAATAGCAGCTCCTCAGAGAACATACTTCATCATAAAAGTTTCCTTCAACATCTATTAGGCACTAGAAATATTTTTAAGACAACCAAATGAATAATTATTTCATTACAAATATCTTTTACCTAATGGGCAAATTGTTTGTTAAAATTTCCTATGATGTCTTCTTCATTTCTCTTGGCCAAATTTTGTATTAAGGCATGAATATTTCCACTTGGCTATAAAAACAAAGATTATATCTTACAATAAAATTATATGGCCTTGAATGATAAAATCCACATTTCTTCCCAATGTTCTGGTAGTACTAACCAAATCTTATATAACTATATAACTATTTCCCTTATATTATTTTCCGAGTAGTCTTGAAATGATTATTTTGTAAAAATGGAGTCTGGTTAACTCTATCTCCAGAGAGGCATCTTGGCAAGCCTTCAAAATGTTGTTGGCAGCTTGTGTTGGTAAGGCAGCAGGTTCTTTCCCTGTTCTCCATGTTGTGTGTTTGTTTAGATCTTGACCTAGTAAAGAAAGTTTGCTCATTAGAACCATTGAGATAAAGATTCCCTCCTCAAAAATTTCCCTATCACACACATTCTCTTTACAAAGATCCTTTTAGTCTAAGAAACATCTCCATTACAATTGAAAGAAAATATACAGAAAAGCTATTTGACAGGTTTTTATAAAGTTGAAGCATTTGGGTCATAATCCGGAAAGGCACAATCCCAAACCCCAAAATCCTGAATGTTGAAACACTGCAAGATCAAAGCCCCTAAAGTCTAAATCCCTAACATCTAAAATCCTGAAAATCACAATCACGGGAGACTTGCATCATGTTAGGCAGAACTGTGACCTTGTTATTGTTTTTATGCAGAAGAAATGGATTTCCACTGAATTCCCGAACCAAAATTACAGATTTGGAATTAGGTGCTGTCAAGGCTTCTTAAAACTGAATTTCAAGGTGTTACCAGTAAAGTTTGTTTTTTCCATTCAGCCCAATGCATTTGGCAGAAGATCCAGATGATTGGCCACGAGATATGGCAACGACAAAAACTTCAGTTTAAAAATGCGTCATTTGCCTGCATTGGCATTCCTTCCAACCAATGACATTCCATGAGCTTTTAATGAATTAAAGCTGCATGTGTCTGAAGAAGCCAGTGAAGTGTCTGACTAGTTCAAAATTAATTATGTGCCTAATAGGATAAGAAGACACTTATGCAATGGTGTTGTAGTTCGATTACCAGTATTGTTTTCCCCAAATTTGTGACCTGTGTGTGAGTGCATGTGTAGTGGATTTCCACGTACCCAAAACAACAGAGAAGCATAGCACAGAAGGTGGGGAAATTGAATAGGGAATGCTCATGTCAGTGCATATCTGATCAGAAGAATTCCAAAAAGAGCAGCACCACATAGAAAATGAACGTGAATGTATTCTCAAGGAGAACCACATCTTAAGAGAAAAATAGCAGATATTCACCATGATGCAAGAGTTCAAAATATAGTTAATTATTGTGAAAGTCAGCCAGCTCTTATAGCTATCTCTATGCAATTGCCTATAATCTATTCTTATGATGCACTTGTTCATATGTTAAATTTTCTTTTTAGTTTTTTTCCCCACTATTTTAAATTATCAGCATTACTTTTTATAATTTGTTATGGTATATATTTTACTTTGTATCATTTACAATACTGGATGTAAAACTTGTGTACAGACTTTTGGAGAGTGCTGATTGGTTTTATGCATTTTTTGCAAATGTGACTCCATGACAGGGCATTATCACAATGTTGGCTTTGTGTGTAAGCATTGTATATGTACATAAAAACAATGAAACTTCTTTAATAAGTGAAGAGACATCCTTTTTCTCCATCTGCTTTTGTGAAAGATAAAATTTCTCAAGATCTTTACTCTGAGCAACTGGTGCTGTGATGACGTAGCAGTTACCCACATGGTTTTTGATCAGTCCTGTCAAAAGACTTAGGTTGTCCATCACAGCATTTCAGATAACTGCAGTTATAAAGCTGGGTGCACACAAGTGCCAACCATAGTGATATGCATGTATACATTTTGCTTTTTGACCTACTTCTTTATAAACATGGTTCATCTGCTCCTAACTGTTACACCCGTGGGACTGTGTTTATGCTTACAAAAATACGAGTATTGTAATTGCCTATTTTATTGCGTAAAGTGGCCTATGAAGAGTTCTGTTGTGTTTTTATGTGTTTCCCAAACAAATCCCCTTTTAAAAATATAAGTAAATATCTTTTAAAGAATTTTAATATTATTTTCTCCAGAATTATATTTTCAGGATTTTGATCTTTTGAGATTTTAACATTCATGATTATGGCGATTGAGACTGTGTCTTTTGGGATTATGATCAGCTCCCCAAAATAAATATTACTTGCTTACAATTTTTCCAAGACCCCTAAATTTGGCAACCACCACCATTCCATTGAAAAATCACCACAGGAGCCATCTTTCATGCAAATAACTCAGTGTTGCCAATGCCTTTTATCCCAGTGGGACATAGTGAAATGTTATCTTCCACTGATGAAAGTTAATAGTTTTGCATTCAATTTATATGGAATACTCAAGGCCAACATTTTTTTTCCAGATTGAAGTGCTCATCCTTCTTTAGATTTCCCAAATATTATTTCAGAATTATGCAGACCTTATTATAATCATCTCATAAGAAGTAATTTAATTTTTTTTTTAATTCTTTAAATAAATATCTAGGTATTTATTTTTATTAGCTACCAATCAATGTTTTATGTAACATTCTGTCTATAATTGTTTTACAAAGAAAATTGGTTAATCTTGATTGTCCTATCAATTATTCTTCTTTTGCTATTTATATTCTAAAAGAATGTTCCCTAAAAAAAGTAAATAAAATAAAATAGTTCCACATGATTAGTCTTGATTTCCCTGATTTCTACAAAAGAGACTGATTTCTCTTACTCTCATTTCTATGACTATGGTATTTACCATACTTAAATATTAGAAGAGCAATTGTTCTCCAAATCAATATTGATATTTTGGTAGCAAGTAAAAACACTTATTTATTGTAACAATGTGCATAGTTCTCTGCTAGGCAGAGAATACAAAATTTCAGCAAAACATGGTTTCAATCAACCACTGAGTGATAGAAGATAAACCAGTGATTAGTTTCACTCTCCCACCCCATGTGTGATTTTTTTTGTTGTTGTTATTCTTAAGCTGATCTAGGAATTTTTTCCTAGTAATTATAGAAAAAGAAAATGATTTAAATTTATTTTATAGGCTCAACATCTCTCCTCTCTCCCCAATTGCATTAATTTTGTAAAACTAAATCAGAGTCACATGATACAGCCTTTCCTAAAATACAATCTTTGCAACAGACAGTGAGACATGATGGAAACCATGCAACGTAAAACTGCAGGATCTGAATGAAGCTGACTCTGAAGTAGTTTATATAAGTTTCATAAACCAGTTTAAAGCCGAGTTATGAAAATATTACTTTTAATGATTTCCTTTAAAGGTGCTCGTGTTTGCTCATTCATGTATTCTTTCATTCACTTATTTATTTTTTACTTATGCATTTTCACTTGTCCATCAAGCATTAGAGCAAGGTTCTTTTTGGTCTTGGCATACATTGCAAATAATGCTATTAGAGAAAAATCAAAGAAATAGAAAATCAGTAACAAAGTCCATAGAAGATCAAGGTTCCAGAGGTGCAGGTGGAAGGAGGTCTAATGAGCTCAGGGATGACAGCATTCTCTGACAAGGTTGTCCAGCACTGGTAGGCAACAGACCATGCTTGTGAAGAGAAGTTCTTAAATGCTATCTACAATTTACATCATACCCTTTGCTAGTCGTGAGGACACAAAGTTTGACAAAGTTCAGTAAGATGTAGTTCTTGTCCTAAGGAATTCTCAAATTTTTACTGAAGGCCTAAAGCATTTGTTGTTTCTACACAACTGATTCCTTTTCATTCACTGAATTATATCACAGCAATTTGATAACCATTATCCATTTTAAAAATACACAAAAAAAATTTTTGTTTAAGAATCAGAAGTGTTACACTAGTCCTTTTCTTCTCAAACTAGTTCTTGATATTTCTGTTCATCTCCAACCAAATTTTATTCTATTTAATATATTTTAAATTTATGTATAACCCTATCATATACGTATATGAAATTTAATAGTTTATATCCTATGGCCATACAGCTCAACATGTTAAACTATTTTTCTGCACTGAGTTATTGTAGTTTTTAACAGTACACAATCAAAATAACATATATACAAATTAGATCATTTTTAAACCTGAAGATTAAATTTTATGGGAAAGCTTCTCTTATTCAGATAGGAGGTATTTTTTTTTAAAAAGATTAGTTTATGTATCTGAATGAAAATTTCTTATAGCTAGAATAAAACAGTGTTCAGAATCAGTTCAATTCCTATTTTTTCATTTTTTATAAATGTAAGCAGCGAAAAACTTGTTTACATAGTAATTGGGGATGGAAAAACTTTTGTGAAAGCAATGTCAGCCCTTTCAACTCTATCTGAATTAGATGACAAGTCTCAGATCAGCCAGCTAGTTTGAGTAGTAGCTCTATTTATTTATTCATTTATTTACTTACTTACTCTTTGAAAGCAAGGAATTGGAAACTGCCACATCTTGCAAAAGGGTTTGCTTGTTACTTAGGCACAATAGTCATCTACCTTCTCAACATCAATCCCAATAAGCGTAACATTCCTTTGTTCCTCAGTTGGCTTTTTGCACCCTGGGACAATGCACTAATTCAGGATATGCGAGATGTATGCCTTTGTAAGGAAGGAAAAAGGAGATTGTGAATGGGGAGAAGGTCGGAAGAGAAATTAAGAATCGGCATATTGATTACCTGAAATTCTCAGTGTTAGCATAGACCTTGAAAAGTCTTTGCAGGCTTCCAGGGGTACAGATATGCAGGTGGGAATTCCACTTCTGTAAACATTGTGATGCTTGCAGAACTTCACATAGTTAAAAGATGGATATTTCCAAGACAATCAAAATTATAGGTTTTGTAATTTGGGGAAATAAGACTTTTAATTGCAACTTGCTTGTGTTTAATTATTTATATTAAGCCATTCATTCATTTATCAGAAATTTCTTGAAAGCCTACTATGTAAATAGCATAATAATGCCAATAAAAATAATGCATGGTATGGTTGAATGAGGAAGGTGTGGTTGTTGTCCTCCAAATGCTCCTAGTCTTTTGGGGAAAATAGACATTTAAACAAATAATTAGAATACAAGATTGTTAGCATTGTATTTATAATACTTATGAGTCAGAAGTGCAACATCATTCCTTTTGTTCTCGAACTAGTTCTTAATATTTCTGTATAAATATAATAAAAATATGTATATTTAAAGCTAAAAGGATAAGATTTCTGTTTCTGGTTTATAATGGCTTTTATGTTCATTTTTCTTTAAAATAACTCTTAGAACAAGCCAATGTAGCAAGAAATGGTCAGATTTCGGATATATTTTTAGGGAAAAGCTGAGACCATTTGCTAATAAATCCAATGTTGGATATGAGAAAAGGAGAATAGGTAAGGGCAATTCAAATTTGGGGTATGAAGACCTGGAAAAATTAAGGTACCATTTAATGAACTGATGTATCAGTTAACATTTGCTACATAACAAACCACCCCAAAACTTAGTGGCTTAAAAGTGATTTATTTGCTCACAATTCTATGGGTTGATAGTTTCACTGAGGTTCAGCTAGATGGCTCTTCTGTTACTTTCACTTAGACCCCCTTATTTGGCTGCAGTCAGTCGGCAGCGTGGATGAGGCTAGATGGTATAGGATGGCTTTACTCACATGTCTGGTGGTTGGCAGGCCGTTGGCTGGGGCACCTTGGTCCTCCTCCAGGTGGCCTCTCCCACAGGCTAGCTCAGGGTTATTCACAGGGCAACAGCTCTCCAACACAATAAGAATGGAAGCTGCAGGGCCTCCTGGGGTCTATCTTCAGACTTGCACAAGGCCACTTCTCTCACTTTCTCATAATCAAAATAAGTGACAAGGCCAGTCCAGATTCAAGGGGTAGGGAACTAGAGTCCATCTCTGATGTAAGAAGCTGCGAATAATTTGTGACCATTTTTAGTCTACCATAGATGGGAAAGACATCAAGTATAGTTACTCTTTCTAAAAGTATAGTTTGTAGAGAAAAATTTGTGCTTTGGTGGAAAACTGCATTGTTTAAGGCACACTTTTTCAGGTTATTTAATTCTCATTTTATAAGGGCTATTTTACAACTCTGTATTTTATACACAGCAATGCAAAATTATTATTCTTGTCCGTGGACATGGAAATGAATTATGTCCCGTAGAGGATCTACAGACTTCCCTCTCTCGCTGTGGAAGAAGCCATCTTTGCCTCTATTTGCACATTTATTAAAAAGACACTTATTAAATGTCTATTAAAAGAAGACATATGAATGGTCAATAGGCATATGACAAAATGCTCAACATCACTAATCATCAAGGAAATACAACTCAAAACCACGAGATCACCTCACCCCAGTTAGAATGACCATTAGCAAAAAGACAAAAGATGACAAGTGTTGGCCAGCATGTGGAGTGAAGGGAACCCTTATAAACCATTGGTGGAATGTACATTAGTACAACCATTATGGAAAACAGTATGGAGAGTCCTCAAAAAATTAAAAATTGGACTACCAAGTGATCCAGCAATCCCGCTACTGGGTATTTAGCCAAAGGAAATGATACCCGTATGTCACAGAGATGACTGCACTCCTATGTTTATCTATCGCAGCTATATTCACAGTAGCCAAAATATAGAATCAACCTAAGTGTCCATCAGGGGATGAATGAATTAAGAAAATGTGGTGTATATACACAATGGAATATTATTCAGCCATAAAGGAAAATGAATCCTGCCATTGGCAACAACATGGATGACCTGAGGGACATTATGTTAAATGAAATAAGCCAGGCACAGAAAGACAAATATCGCATGACCTCACTCATATGTGGAATTTGAAAAAGTTAATCTCATAGAAGTAGAGAATAGAATAGTAGCTACCAGAGGCTGGGTAGTTTCGGGGGAGAGGAGAATAGGGAGATGTTGGTCAAAGAACACATAATTACAGTTAGATAGAGGAATAAATTTTGAGAGATCTATTGTACAATAGGGTGACTATAGTTAATGATGATATATTGTATTCTTAAAAAATGTAAAGAGAGTGGATGTTAAATGCTCTCACCACAAAATGATAACTATTTGAGGTAACATCTTTGTTAATCAGCTAGATTTAACTATTCTATGATGCATAAATACTTCAAAACATCATGTTGTACATGACAAAAACATACAATGTTATCTGTTAATTTATATAATCTATAAATCTAATCTATAAATATATCTATTCTTTGTATTCTTTTCTATCTTCTTTTCTTAACTTCTTTTACTATCCTTTTTCGCTTTCTTTTCCTTTTAAATTTATTTTAAGTGTGATAAAGTACACATTATATAGTGTGTACTTACCATCTTAATCATTTTTAAGTGTATATGTGGCTCGGTAGTGTTAAGTATATTCACACTGTTGAGGCACCATCATCACTGTCTATCTCCACAACTCTTTTCATCTTGCAAAACTGACACTCTGTAGCCATTAAACAATAACTCCCTATTCCCTCCCCCTACAGCTCCTGGTAACCACCATTCTACTATCTGTCTCTGTGAATTTCACTACACTAAGTACCTTATATAAGTGGAATCATACAGTATTTTTCTTTTTGTAACTGACTTATTCCACTTAGCATAATGTCCTCAAGGTTTATCCATGTTGTAGCATGTGTCAGAGTTTCCTTCTTTCCTTTTTTAAGGCTGAATACTATTCCATTGTATGTATAAACCACATTTTATTTATCCATCAGTAAACACTTCTACTTTTTGGCTATTGTGAATAATGCTGCTATGAACATAGGTATACAAATATCTCTTCAAGACCCTGCTTTCAGTTCTTTTGGGTATATACCCTGCTGAATGATGTGGTATTTCTATTTTTAATTTTTTGAGGAATCACCATACTATTTCCACAGCAGCTACACCATTTACAGCCCCACCAACAGTGCATAAGGATTCCAGTTTCTCCACATCCTCACCAACACTTGTTATTTTCTGGTTTTCTTGATAATGGCCATCCTAATGGATGTGAGAAGGTTGGATTTTTCTTTGACTGCTTGTAATATCTTCCAGATTCTCTCATTATAATTAAATAAAATCTGTAACATTTGTTCATTTTATATCTACAGAAGAACCATATGTCTTTTAAAAACTAACTTTTAACAAGCTGAAAAAGTGGTCTAGCGTGCGTTTTCTAAAAGTGAAATATATTATAACATGTTTGTTTGTTAATAGATATGATGCAATGAACAGGAAATTTATGACAGCAGGGGCAACAGCAGGAACAAAGTACTTGAAAAAAGCAAGAGGATTGGCTCTAGATAGTCTTAGAATTATGTTATTCATTCTTTATAACTGAAAGAACATCAGAATATTCATGTAAAAATGTAGATATATTCCTTGACTTGATTACAGAAGCATGTGGAAGGTATCTTCTGAATTCCTCTCTTCATTTTTTAATTCCTACTATCTAGCCCAAAATTAGTTCACAGCAGCTTCTTAATAAATGTTTCTTGAGTGAATATAGCAAAAATAATCCTACTCTATAAGAAAGAGCATAGTAGTAAAGACTCATCATGTCTAATGCATAACTATACTTACTATTCACCTAGTTCATTTATAGTCTTTGTTAACAGATACTTAAAATACCCACATAAATAAGTAAATAATTTTAAAAGCACACTCTGCCCAATTACCCTCATCTACTCCCTTTAGCAATCAAAGGTAAAAAGAGCCTTTTAGCAATGTCAATCTGTCTGCAACATGACACCTCTTTGACAAAGATAGAAAACTGCCAAACTAATGAGAGCAAGCTAAATAGGGAGATTGTTTACTCAGCTCTGATAATTTGCTGTTGGCAAGCCAGTGAGCCCTATCTGAGAGATAGGGAATAAAGAAAATATCGTACTTGGCCTTAGATAAACAGAATATGGAGGAATATGATTTAAAACAAAAAACAAATTTAACTGACTCATATCATAGTTGGAGCTCACCAGTCCTTATACAATGTATCTTGAGACTTTAAAGACATTAAAAGCAGGCCTAGGACAAGTGCTAACTGACAACTGAATGACAATCTCTCTGTGGGGGAGAAGATAGCCAGTGTGTTCATCAGCATAAGCCACACATTAGAGGGTTCCAAACTATGTAACTTCCCACGTGCAGCATCCAAACCAGCTGACCTCAATGCTGAGTGAGCCAGTCAGCATCTGAGAATAAAGTTAACAGTTACATAGATGCCAAAGGTAGAAAGACAAATATCAGAAATTTCTCCTTCAGTTTAGCTCAATTGAACAAATATTGATTGTTCAATAAACAATCAATGTTTACTTTCAATAAAAATGGCCACAGAAAGTAGGTACAAAAAAACAATAAAATGGATAGTATGTTGTCTCCCTACTTTTTTATTTTTAATTATTATGGGTACATAATAGTTGTATATCCTTATAGGGTATATGTGATGTTTTGATACAGGCATACAAAATGAATTAATTAAATCAGGGTCATTAGGGTATCCATCACCTCAGGCATTTGTCATTTCTTCGTGTTAGGAACATTCCAATTCCACTTTTTTAGTTATTTTAAAGTATACCCTAACTTATTGTTGACTATAGTCACTTGGTTGTGCTATCAAATTTCATTCATTCTATCTAACTTTAACCACTCCCACTTTATCCCCTACTCCCTGCTATCCTTTCCAGCTTCTGATGTCCATCATTATACTCTGTCTTCATGAGATCAACTGTTATTAATATTAACTCCCACATATGAATGAGAACATGTAAGATTTGTCTTTCTGTGCTTGGCTTATTTCACTTAACATAATGTTCCCCAGTTCCATCCATGTTGTTGCAAATGGCAGGGTTTCATTCTTTTTGTGGCTATGTAATATTCCCTTGGGTATATGTTCCATAATTTCTTTATCCATTTATCTGTTAATGGACACTTAGGGTGATTCTGAATCTTGGCTATTGTGAACAGAGCTGCAATAAACATGGGAATGCAGGTATCTTTTCCATATAGTGATTTTCCATCCTTTGGATAGACACTCAACAGTGAGATTGCCAGGTCATATGGTAGTTCTATTTTTAGTTTTTTGAGGAACTTTCATACCATTCTCCATAGTGATTGCACTAATTTACATTCCTACCAACAGTGTACAAGGGTTCCCATTTCTCCATATCCTTGCCAACACTCATTGTCTGTCTTTTCGATAAAAGCCATTTTAACTGGGATGAGATATCTCCTTGTAATTTTGATTTACATTTCTCTGATGAATAATGATGTTGAGCATTTTTTCATAGACTTGTCAGCCATTTGTATGTCTTCTTTTGACAAATGTCTTTTCAGATCCTTTGCCCATTTTGTAATCAGATTATTTGATTTTTTTTTTCCCTATTGAGTTGTTGGAGCTTCTTACATATTCTACTTATTAATCCCTTTTTAGATGGCCAGTTTGCAAATATTTTTGACCATTCTGTGGGTTGTCTCTTGACTTTGTTGATTGTTTTCTTTTCTGTGTAGAAGCTTTTTATCTCAATGTGATCCCATTTGTCCAATTTTGCTTTGGTTGCCTGAACTTTGAGGGTATTTACTCAAGAAATTATTATCCCGACCAATGTCCCAAAATGTTTCCCTAATGTTTTCTTTTAGTAGTTTCATAGTTTCATAGTTTCTCATCTTATATTTAAGTCTTTAATCCATTTTGATTTGATTTTTGTATATGGTGAGAGATAAGGGTCTAGTTTCATTCTTATGCATATGGATACCTGGTTTTCCCAGCACAATTTATTGAAGAGACTGTCCTTCCCTCACTACATGTTCTTGGTACTTTTGTCAAAGATAAGTTCACTATAGATGTGTGGCTTTATTTCTGTGATTTCTATTCTGTTCCATTGGTCTGTGTGTCTGTTTTTATGTCCATACCATACTATTTGGTTACTATATCTCTGTAGTATAATTTGAAGTCAGGTAATGTGATTCCTCCAGTTTTTGTTCTTTTTGCTCAGTATAACTTTGGTTATTCTGGGTCTTTTGAGGTTCCACATAAGTTTTAGGATAATTTTTTCTATTTCTGTGAAGAATATCATTGGTATTTTGATGGAAATTGCATTGAATCTCTAGATCACTTTGGGTAGTATAGACATTTTAACAATATTGATTCTTCCAATCCTTGAGCATGGAACATCTTTCCATTTTTTTGTGTCCTCTTCAATTTCTTTCATCAGTGTTTATAGTTCTCATCATAGAGATCTTTCACTTCTTTGTTTAGGTTATTCCTAGCTATTTTATTTCATTTGTAGCTGTTATAAATGGGATTACTTTCTTGGTTTCTTTTTCAGATTGTTGGCATATAGAAATGCCACCAATTTTTGTATGTTGATCTTGTATCCTACAACTTTACTGAATTTGTTTATCAGTTCTAATAGGGTTTTGTGTGTGTGTGTGTGTGTGTGTGTGTGTATGTGTGTAGTCCTTTGGTTTCTCTAGATATAAGATCATATCATCTGCAAACAAGGATATTTTGACTTCTTCCTTTCTAATTTAGATGTCCTTTATTTATTTCTCTTGTCTGATTGCTCTTATTAGAACTTCCAATACTATGTTGAATAGCAGTGGTTATTCTTATCTTGTTCCAGATCTTGGAAAAAAGGCTTTCAGTTTTTCCCCATTTAGTGTGATGTTTGCTGTGGTTCTGTCATATATGGCTTTTACTGTGTTGAAGTAAGTTCCTTGTATATCAAGCAAGGATTTTTTATCATGAAGTGATGTTGAATTTTATCAAACACTTTTCCAGAATCAACTGAAATGATCATATGGTTTTTGTCCTTCATTCTGTTGAAATGATGTATCACACTGATTGATTTGCACATGTTGAACCATCTTTGTACCCTAGGATGAATCCCACTTGATCATGATAAATAATCTTTTTAATGTGTTGTTGAATTTGGTTTGCTATAATGATATTTCATTGAGGATTTTTGCATCTATGTTCATCAGAGATATTGGCCTAAAGTTGTCATTTTTTGTTGTATCTTTGTCTGGTTCTGGTATCAGGGTGACATAGACCTCATAGAATGAGTTTGGGAGTATTCTCTCATTCTCAATTTTTTCGAATAGTTCAAGCAGGATTGGCTTTAGTTCCTCTTTGAATGCTTGGTAGAATTTGGCAGTGAAGCCATCAGGTCCTGGGCTTTGCTTTGATGGGAAACTTTTTATTACTGCTTCTATCTCATTACTTGTTATTGTTTTATTCAGGTTTTGGATTTCTTCCTGGTTCAATCTTTGTAGGTAGTTTGTATGTAGGAATTTATCCATTTCTTCTAGGTTTTCCAATTTATTGGTATGTAGTTGGTCATAGTCATCTCTAATGATCCTTTGGATTTCTGCAGTATCAGTTGTAACATCTCCTTTTTCATCTCTGATTTTATTTGGGTCTTCTCTCTTTTTTGTTAGTCTGGCTAAAGGTGTATCAATTCTGTTTATCTTTTCAAAAAACCAACTTTTCGTTTCATTGATCTTCGGTATTGATTTTTTGGTTTCAATGTCATTTATTTCTGTTCTGATCTTTATTATTTCTTTTCATCTACTAATTTTGGGTTTGGTTTGCTCTTGTTTGAGATGCATCATTAGGTTGTTTATTTGATGCTCTTCTACTTTGTTGATGTAGGCAGTTATTGCTAAAACTTTGCTTTATTACTGCTTTTGCTGTACTCCACAGGTTTTGATATGTTGTGTTTTTATTTTCAAGAAATATTTCCATTTCCTTCTTAATCTCTTCATTGACTCACTGGTCATTCAGGGGCATATTGTTTAATTTCCATGTGTTTGCATAGTTTCCAATGTTCCTCTTATTATTGATTTCTCGTTTTATTCCATTGTGGTCAGAGAAAATACTTTGTATGATTTTAATTTTTTTGAATTTTGTAATACTTGTTTTGTGGCCTAACAAATTTCTTTGTTTTTGATATAGTTACTAACTTGTTGTTAGACTAGAATTTGAACTAAGAAAAAGGATTTGCTTAAGTATATTTTATGGGGGAGCAATATGTGCATTTACTAAACATTTAAATTAACTAAACATTAAACTAAGCACTAACTAAACATTAAATTAAGCACTACAACTACTTCCAAGTGCCTTCTAGCAGTTGTGACCTAACCTATGACCAATGACACCTCCTCCCACAGTGCACTCAGGATAACTTTTATATCCTAGATGGATAAATCTGAATTTCAGTCTGTTCCTGGTCTTCTCCATTCCCATTAGTTCACCTTTTCTTTCTTCTTCCATGTTTACTGGTATGTGTTTGCCAGAGATTTATGGATTTCCTCTCTGTTTTCCTACAATGATGCATTATTATATTTTTAAGGTTATGCTACCAATTTGTGTATCTCCCATCTTCCTGAGTTCCTTTTCTCCTGAACTTGTTAGCTCCTCTTCCGTGGTCCATTCATCCATCTGTCTCTCTCTCTCTCTCTCTTACTCTCTCTCTCTCTCTCTTTTCCCCCAGTTTTCTTGGAGTTGCACACATTTATGGAGCTGTTTCCCTGAGTTGGATTTTCTCCCACCTTTCTGTCTACTCCACCAGAGTATTTTTTCACCATATGCCTCACTACTGTCATGCTTGGTTCTCTGCTCTTGTACTTCAGGAAATCCCAATGGTCTACCCTGGAAAAGACTGACTTCATGGGAAGGTGCCTGTAGGAAGATCCTCTCCTAGAACATAGGCCAACCCTCTCATTCATTTCTTCTCTCAATAAACAAACACCCTGTGAAACATCTCCTTTATAGCTAAAACTAGTAGCAGAATTTGTCAGAAAAGTTTTGGAGCTTTGACATTTTCTTACAAAGACCTTGTGATGACTGACTAAGTTGATGTATGAGACTGTCAGACTGATTTTAATTTTGATCTCTTATGTTTTTTTCCCACCCTGTCGCTGTCACACTAATAACTGCTAAAATGCCCCAAAAGGCAGACAAATGGGAAAACAAAGACAAGAGCCAGAGGATTGCAAGTTCCCAAATGAGCAAGTATTGCACATATTTGAGAAAAAATATATTGGGTTAGTTTGTAAATGTTTGAACACTATGAAAATCTCCAGAGAGAGTAAAAAGAGATAACCTTTGACCATAAGAATGAGATACTCTGATTATGATGTCACTCGCCACTTATTGCAATTTTTAAAGATTAACACCTTCCTGGCTAGGTTAATTTTACTTAAGAATGACCACAAATGTAGTGACCTGTAAATAAAACAGAGATTTAAAACATATATCATAAGATCAAGTTTAAAATCAAAACAGGTAAAACATTGTCCATTTCATTTTTTAAAGAAGTCAGAAAAAAATTCTGTTCATACTTGTGCTCATTTTGAAAGTTGTCTTTGCCAAAAAAAGAATACAGTTATTAATTTATATGTGTTTAGGGTGGAAAACCTAACTACAATCGAAACTTTGTAATAATTAATAACCTTGTCAACTGCCAATTACTCAGACCTTACCTGTCTCCACTGCATCCTGTTAAGTTGTTCATCTTGGCTCTAATAACTGGATGGCCTGGATCAGGTGTCAACAGTCAGTTGCCTTCCTCTTATACACTATCCTCCTCCTCATCATAAAATAGCCACTATTCATTGATGTCTGCTGTGTGCTGGGTGCTTTTAAAAACCTATCTCATTTAATTCTCATAACAGCTTCATCAGGTAGCTATTATTTTCCCCTTTCCAAGGAAAACTGAGATTTAACAAGAGTAAGAAATTTTCCCGAAGTCTTATCCCTGAAAGTGGTAAAACCAGTATTTGAAACCAGGCGTGTCTACTTGCAAATTTGAGAACACTGTGGTCCTTCCATGGTGGCATATGAGGAAAAAGTATCTTCAATGGTTCAAAGTCAACAGCTCAGAGGAAATCGTTTTAAGTATGTAGGGTGAAAAATTGTGACTTCTAGCAGGAATCTGAAATTATTGTGTAAGCTTATCTTGATGATCAGTGAAGCATGAAAAATATGCTTCTCTTAGTATGAAGTTATGATCATAAAGCATTTTGAAGTTTACAAAGAACTTTTCCATTTCAGCCTAACTTAAGAGAACAGGCCAGGCATTGTTATTTCTCTTTTTACAGGCAAGCAAATTGAGTCTCCAAGAAGCAGGCTAGTTTGGCCAATGCCACACAATTAGGACACAGTGGAATAAAACCTGAGCCCTGGGTCTTTTCAGTTCCAGTTGCATGCCCTTTCCAATACACGTTAAGCAGGCCCACCTTTGTGAATGATGAGAGGAAGCTCCCTGGACTTAGTCCCTAATTGCTTTAAAAAAACAACAACAACACTATAAATCAACTTGAAACACACACTGAAAGCCTCATTCGTTAATTAAGTTTGGCACAGTGGTACTAACAAACATTGTAATAAAATTATTCCATTCCATGCTATGTGACACTATGTGACTACAAAAAGTATGAAATAAGAAAGAGAACAAGGAATTTACAAGTCATGAAAAGACCAAAAACCATTTGCAACCAACAGGGTTTAGGCAAGGTTTGAACAGAACCATGCCTAAACATTCTCAGGAGTCTCCTTCCACATGCCAATTTCTCTGTTACAAATTATCTTCCAGAATGATCTAGATATATGCCAAAGATTTTTTCTATTACATGTCATAAATCACATTTGCTAAAACTATAATTGTGGACAGTTGAGATTTTAAAAATTCTATTAACAATTCACTTTTTAAATTGGTAAAGTAATGTATAATTCAGGGCAGGATTTATGTAACAAATTCATCATATCTCACCTGGGACTGCAGCTTGAACATTGTATTATTCTTGATTTTATGTTTTTGTTTCAGTATGAAGGTGCTGTGTGTGTAGAGCTGTGATTCTCAAGTTGGGGTCTACTGACCCCCAGAATTTCACTAAGATACTAAGATGTCTTTAACATGATCTACATGTGTGCTATCTCTTTGCCTTCCTGGGCTGATTCTGCTTCAGCTTTGGGTTAACTTCAAAGTTACCTGTACCATTGAGTACCCTTATTAAGCATCACCCAGGCCCTGTGCCCTCACTAACATTTTTCTAGAATGTTCTAGAAGTCATATAGGCCCCTATTCAGATACAATCTGCACCAAGGGCAGTTGGAGAACAATATTGAGAGCTGTTCATTAATAGTGTTTGTCTTACTGCATTTGGGGGTTGAAGAGGGTGGCAGGACACATAGCAGAGAGAAAAGGAGAAGTCGAAAGAGAACTTATTTCAAACAGTTAACCAAATGCATAAATGGTTAGAACTGGGTTGACTAAGTTTAGAGTTTCTGAAATGACTCATTTATATTTCCAACTGCCATTCAAGAAAACATTTAAATGATTCATCTTGACTGTATATTTAAAAATCTGCCGGTTAAAGAGGGAACCAAGGTAATGATAAAAATGAAAACAGACAATTCTTCAATTGGTTAAAAAAAAAAAAAGTATGATCGACTTCATACCAGGAATCCACCTCTGATATTTGCGCTTCATTAAAAGTCTTTATTTTCTTTTCTCCAACTCCTATATACTGATATCTTTTTCTACAAGTCTAAATTCTGGCATTTTCACCTCAAGATTGTTTTGTGTCACAAACAGTTACAATTTTCATAAGGTATTTAAATTTTTATGAGAAGAAAGTGGAGATATATTACTCGTAGCCAAAGTCTACCATGTGCTTTCATTTGATCATTGATTTCAAGGGTAAAGAATCCTGGACTGATTGTTTTCCAGATTGTGAGGGGAAATCGTGCCAGTCACCAACGAGCACCACATGGCCACTGTGCTTATGGGCTGCACTTCAAGCAGCGCCTTGCACATTGTTTACGACAACATAAGATGGATGTGGGTAATTTTTAAGTTATTAACTAGTAAAGGGAACTTTCTCTAACTTCCCTATGAAATTACTTTAGACTCTCTCCCTTCCTTATCTACAAGCACATCTGAAATATTTTATAACTTTATTCCACTCAAATAAAGTGAGTTACATTTAATTCCCTACAAGATCTAAGTTCATATCATTTCCATAGTCTTTGAAGTATCAAAACATTTGCTTATCCCAGATGTTACTTACTAAGATGCCATAAGAAATTATAAAAAACATGGAATTAAAAATTGCAATGTAACAGCTAATATGCCATCTCCCTCTACTGGGTAGAAGTAATTAAAATTCAAGAATTACGCTAATATAGGTGCCTAAAGTTGTGTTTACATCATCGTGACATGGAGTCCTAAACCAATTAACTTAAAATCCTAACTTTACCCTTGATTTCACCATGAAAAAAAATATCATGAGTTGTCCACCTTCACTAACTTTGCTGCATGACTGCGCTCTTCTAGCCCAAGAGTGTGGCATACAAAGTAACAATAAATATTACCATCTTGCATATCATAATATCTAACTACAACTATTCAGTCCAGGTTTAAGGTAGAATTTTTAAAAAATAATAATTTGAGGATCTAAAGCTACTATAATAAAAGAATAAGTGTCATCATCATGACTTCAAAGTCAAGATTACCAAATTCTTTCTTTGGTCATATCTTTCGGTGAGGAATTTAGGTCCAGGTGTTCAAATAAATATAGCCCTTCATATCTTAAGACAGAGAGTTTCTGTTTGATTGACCTAAGAAAGCTTTTTGCATTAGATAATTCACAAAATACACCAAAATGGAATTTATTCTTTTATGGGGCACAATATAGAGCAAAGGTCTGGATTCCAACACTAAGTGGGACTTAGCAACTGAGTGACATTGACAATTTACTTAATCTCTCTTAGGTTCAATCTCCTTATCTCAAAAATAGAAGTGATGGTCACACTTTATGCTTAGGGGTACTTTTTAGATTAAATAATATAATATATTAAAAGTATTTAACAAAGGGCCTTACACAAAGAAAATGCTTAATAAGTGTTACCTATTTTATAATAATATCAAACATGAGTTTAATGAAGCTACTAATGACAAATTTAAAGTATGTGAATGAGTCTTATAAAGCTGTTAGTGTGTTCAAATGCATTGAGTCTGTCTGTTTTCTATATTTGTAAGTAAAATTCTCACGATGATAATGCACTTATCCTTTAATATGCTCCATGATAACCAAAACTGACATTAAAACTTAAAATCTAAAGCAACAAAAAAGACTGAATGGCGCTAAAGAGGATTTTAGGTACTATTTTGTACAGTCTCTATGTTTTTCACTTATGAGAAAACCAACACCCTGAGAGGTAAAATGACCTCTAACAGTAATGGGACTAGAGTGTAGCTACTCAATGTCATAGACCATGGGACAAAAGCCAAGGCCCCCAAATCCTTGGTAGTACACCTCTCCAAACCTCAAACATTTCTCCTGACCTCAGATGCTTTTAATGTCATGGTTCCTTGTTCAATACATATAACAAATACAAACACACAATACATGAAGCAAATTACAGTGTGATCAAAATGCATCTATGAAACTAGTGTATTTAGTTCTTAGGAAACAGAGACTGTAAAGATAAATTTCAATGGTTTAAATTACATAGAGTATGTTCCATTATTTCTCTTCAAATTATCTTTATATTATTCCATTTTATTCTTAAATCAACCCTGTAAAGTAGGAGGGACACATTTCATTAAATGTGTTTTTAAAGAAGAGGAAATTGAGACCCAGAGAAGTCCAATTTCATAGCTAGTGATGGGGGAGACAATACCAGATCTTTGGACTCCTGGTCAAAAGGTTTTTCCATTCCTCTTTGCACTGTGAGGGTCTTTAAGCTATAAAATTGGCATCCTCTATCTATCATTAATAAATGTTAACTGTGTAAAGACAGAACCATCCTAATGAATGAATATTTTGATGTATATAAAATCAAATATGCATCCTAGGACATCTGTTATCAAGAGTTTGACCTCAAAGAAAAGGTTATAGTCATTGTTAGCTTTACATTGATTTAAAATATAAATTGACAAAACTTTTGTTTCCTACAGTGTCCCCTTCAAAATAAATTGAAGGTTGCAATCAACTGGGAATAGACATGTTAAAAATGTATCATTAAATAAAGTATCTAATATTAATCAGTTATCTGTAAGACTCAAAAAAAAGCCTTTTCTATTTGAATGCAACTTACGGAAGATATCGTACAAGTAAATCATAAGATGCTGAGTTGCATTTGAAAAATGGTCTTTTAGAAGTGTCCTTGCTGTGTTCCTAAGTAGAGTTAAACAAATGCTACTGACCGTACTTTAACACTCTGATAGGTTCTATTGATGTAAAAGCATTATCACTACCCACCCTGAGCAGATAATACCTTTCCCAAGGCACAGGGCAATAAAGATTGCTTGAGCCATGCTGTCAGGATCGTAAATCCTCTCTGAGAAAAGCAGTTTACCCCTTTGCCACGTGTACTGCTAGGATCAGGAGCAAACAGGGGAGCTCTGGGAGGAAGGCACATTCAGGACACGGTGTTCACAGCCGTGGCTTTGAACCCTGGGCAGTGGTGAAGTGAGTCTCTCAACCCCCAGGGAGCTGACCAGAGTTGTGCCTGGAATTTGTTAAAAGGCAGATGACATGATCATGGCGGGAAAGGGGAAGAGTGATGCGCTTATGAGATCAGTTAGATGAGTGAGACTCCAGTTTAAAGTTGTAAGAGGCAACTGGCATAGTATTAATAAAAAAGAGCATGGCATTTTTAAAGTGGAAAGATCTGAGTGGGAATTCCTATTCCTCAGTTCATTTCCCACCAGCATGAGTTTAAGTAAGTTGCCGTCTCCATTTAAGACTATTTCCCTTTTTATTCCTCAATTTCCCCATCTGTAAAGTGAGATAATGACTTCTGGGGTCGTTGTGGATTAAATCAGATAGTAAAGCCCTTAGAATACTGCCTGGTGTATGGTAAACACTATTTAAGTGTTAGCTATTGCATGTATTAATATTATTGTCTCTTTGAGCCTCAACTTGCCCATCTGGGAAATGGGGATAACAGAGCATGCCTTGTAGACTTGTTTTGAGGATTATGTGAAAATTGAATAATTTATAAGTGGCAGACGTTGCTGCTGTTGTTATAGCTGTCACTTTTTTCTTGTTTTTCTCCATGCACATTATTTGTGTCGGACTGTGGCGCCATACACTATCATGCTAACTGAAAAAAACGTGGGCTGGATCTTTCTCTAGTTACTGGATGACAGCCTATGAGACAAGTTTGGAATTTAACCTCAGGGTTGCCTAAGTAGTAGAAGATACTATTCTCAGACAAAGGAAGTAAATCACTGATACTGAGGATGAAAAGGTCCTTCATTAGGTCATAAAATAAAACTATAAAATTCAACATCGGAAAACTTGGATTATTCGGTTGTAAGATCTCCAAAGCATAAAATGTATTCCACGGAACAATTCTCCCTTTATATACTGTGTCATGTCGTTGCTAACATTCATTTGTGATAAATCGTTTACTGGAGTCAAAGTGAAACCTTCATTGTACTCTCAGCTAAGACTTGAAGACATTCTTCAGGTTGCACAAAGATGGGTGACAAGAGACATGGTCTACAAATTTGCTGATCATGTTTCTACATGAAGCTAGCACCGACATTACCAGAGTTGCTAGCAACAAAAATATACTGGGGGCAAGACTGAGCCTGCACTGTAGGACCACGCCTGGGGGAGGCAAGTGAAGCATTCACCTTGGTGGAAAAAGACTCAGTAATCAAGATAAATAATATTGGTAGTGCAGTGTTTAAAAAAACAAATCAAAACTAATGCAAAAAATCCGTGATGAACACAGTATCAAAATTTTAAATAAAATCATCAAATTAGTTTTCTATGGTTGCTGTAACAAATTACCTTAAACTTATTTGTGTAAAATAGTACATATTTATTTTTTACAGTTCTGTATGTCAGAAGTCTGACACGGATCTTACTGGACTAAAAATAAGATGTCAGCCAGGCAGCCTTCCTTCTGGAGGCTCCAGGGGAAGATCTGTCTCCCTGCTCTTTCCGGCTTCTAGAGGCTGCCTGCATTTCTTTACTTGTGGTCCCCTTTCTCCAACTCCAAAGCGAGCAGCAGTGTGTTGAGTGAATTATTCTGACTTCCTGCCTCCCTCTTGTCAGGTGTAGGAACCAGATGTCAAGTCCCTGTGATCCCTGGTTCTCGGTTCTCAGTAACGAAGAATGGTTACTGGTACAGAGTCCAAATAGCAAATGAGCAGACCAAGCAGATGTAAGCAAGCAAAGTGCCAAAGTTTATTAAAGCATAGAATATTCTGCAGAAGGAATGGGTCAACCCCTGCGAGTAGAAGAGACCCTGAGTTTAACAAGATTTTCCTTTTCATGCTGATTCCCTAATTTTATGTTAAATGGGGGATGAAATATTCATGGTTTTTCTTGGGAAAGGGTGGAGAATTCCCAGAATGGCAAATCCTCCCCTTTTCTATCCTTGTAAGGCAATTTCCGGGGGTTGCCGTGGTATCTGTAAACTGTCATGGCACTGATGGATGTGAATTTTACTATGTTAATGAGGGTAGGTCACTTGAAGATACTGTCACCTAACTTGTACGCATGCTCCAGACCCTCATTTGTGGCCTTGATCATGTCTCCACTTCATGGCCTTTCTACCTCTTTCTGGTTGGTCAGTCCTTGGGGACCCCCTATCGTAGACCAAACATCTGTTCAGTCCCTGGGGACCCCTTGACACAGCATCTGTTCCTTCTTGGAAGCTCCCCTTCTGGTCAATTTGTTCCTCTTAGTAGACAAAGCATCTCCTAACACCATTTATTTCTCAACAGAAACCCTCCCCCGCTCTCCGTGCCCCCAGACAAAGCTTCTGTCCCCCCTCCTCCTTGTTCCAACCTAACACTCTCCCCCTTTTAAGGATCCCTGTAACTACATTGGACCCACCCAGATAATCCAATGTACTCTCCCCATGTTAAGGCCCTTTGTACTTAATCACACTTGCAAAGTTCTCCTGGCCATGTAGGGTAATATAGTCACAGGTTCCAAGGATTTGATCTTGTATATCCTTGGAGTTCTGTCCCCACAGAAGGTCCGCCCCTGTGGGCGTGATCCAGTCACACTCCCCTTGCCCTAATCCTGGCCCTGCTACATTAATTGGCAAACGGAGGTCATTTTAGTCCTGGGTTTTCTGGGTTGGCCGCGCTCTATTCAAAATCTAGAGGTGTCACAGGCAAAGATGTTCTGAAAGTGGCCCAGAAGTATAAAAGTAATCAGAAAATACCAAAACAAGCACCAAAAATAATTTGTTTATATGCAAAGGCAGAAGTGTTAGAGTATTTGGAAAATATTGAAAAGCTAAAACTCATCTCTAAAGCATCAGGGACATATTTTATTATTCTAAAATTTTCACTGCTGCTTTTATTGTCCTTTTGATTTATTTTAAGTACAGCAAGTGTTTCATTTTGAAAGTTATTAATAGAGGTTTTACTCTCTGCATAAGAGAGACTTACCATCAATTTTTAGCTAGAGTACAGTGCCACACCTTTCTTCTGAAGGGCCTCAGGTGTTCTAGGATCACTTTCTGCTCATATCAAGTGAGGCTTGGTGTTACCATTCCTGGCAACTCTGAGCATATAGGTGCCTTCTCTAGACTTTATGTTGGACTTTTTGATCTTGATCTTCCCACGTGTTTGTGAGTTCTTGAGCACAGGGACCATCTTATTTATCATTTGGCACAAAGTAGATGCTCAGACATTTTTGCAAATGTTATAGCATTGCATTTTCAAAATAACCCAAAGAATTAAGTACTGTCTTCTTGCTCTATGTGCCTTACAGATGGAGCATCTTGCTTGAAGTCACCAAAGATATGAGCCCAGCTCCATCATGCTCTAAAGTCCCTGCCCTTTCCACCTACCTCCACCCCAATTCTTCTCTTGCAAATGCACTTCTGGAACATCACTATTGGGAGGTATCATTGAAGCATGTGAATACCCAAATATAAGTTTAAATAAGGAGATCTCTCCATAGGTTCCAGATCACTTACCTCTCCTTAGGAGTATCCACAGTTCAGGGACCAACATAATGAGAGAGACCCCCTTTTCACACACACAAAAAGTCTGCTAACAAAAACAATCATTAAATCTATATTAGAAAATTGAGCAGTCCAGTTCCTAAAGATGTATTAATTACCATATTTCTGGTCAAAGGAAAGAAATTTTACTTGCTCTCAGGGCTTTCAGGGAGGCTGAGAGAAAGACATCTGCTTCATTAATAGTATCCTTGCCAGTAGGGCCAATTAAATTAAGGTCTTCTTTTCCCCAATAGATTTGGTTCTAAACACATTACACAACTTATACTCAGGAAATTTCCTGCTAGGAAATCATTTATACCATTAATCCTACGGCTTTCTTTTGCAATCTTTTTCTGTAAAGGAAATCCCCACCATTGCCCTAAATTGATGGACATACTTCTTTGTACATGAAAGAGCAAAGTCCTCCTATGAGTGCCTTTAGTCAAGACAGCCAGTGCCAGCAACAGGACCCACAGGTGCAGCTTCCAGCATCTTTCAGTGTTGGCCGCAGCATCAAGAGAAAAGCCTCAGTAATCACCCCAAGGACAGCACGCCATGGGCTCTCCCGACAGAGCACTCGCCAGCAGCCTAAAACTGCCACGGGAGGTCAGGGAGAGACCTAGGGCCATTGACCCTTTCTGCCTAATCAGAGTTCACTCAAGGGAGCATGACATTCTAGAGAAACAGCCCTCAGCTATTTCACCCTATAGCTGACCCTCTTTTCTCCCAAACCCCAGTATTCTTTCTCTAATTGTTGCCTTCCCAGTTCAGACCCTGAAAACTAACTGGTCAGACACCATCATGGCTAGCCACCATCTCAGGAAGAACAAAATAAAACAAAAAACATTTGTTTTAGGAAACTTCACAGTGAAGATGTTAACAAACTATAACATTCTGTTTACCGGTACAGAAATTTCTAAATTAAGTTTCCCTCAATAAATAAACACGTGAAGGATAGCCTTTCTGAGAAATACTTCTTTTCAAACAGTAATCAAGATAAATAATTTTTATTCAGTTGAGCCAGTGTTTCTCAAATTTTGTTAGTCATCAGAATCATTTTGAAAGCTGCTAAAAATATAGATTCCTGGGCCTCCACTTAAATCTAATGAATCAGAATGTCTCAGGGGAGTGCCTGAGAAATCTCAGTTTTTTTTACCAGGATGATGATTAATGGACAAGTTTAGGAAATACTTTGGGCAAATCTTTTTCGTGTTTTATTATACGCACAACTTGGCATCAGATCCTATACCTCCTATAAAAATGAGAAGATACAGAGATCATACTCCAGAAGGATTTGAAATTTGGTAGGAGAAATCAGAAAAGAAAATAATTATACATTACGCCAGAATATAAGAAATGTCACAAGAGTGGTTCCACCAAAGTAGATCTAGGAGTTTAAAGGAAGAAGAAATCACCTCAGGTCATGGAAGAAAGTAAGGAAAAGCTTTAAAGAATATCTTTTATTTGACATGGACCTTTAAGTGTAATCTTGATGGTAATCAGAAAAGGCAAAGACACAGCAACACAAAAACCCACTGTTTGAATGAGAAACAGTGAGTGACAGTGTTTGGCTGTAGTACAGAGAGTAGCTAGACCAAAGGGCAGAAATTGTTGCCCAATTGAAAGACCGTTGAATGTTTGGCAGTGTAGTGTGTATTGAATTTCATAAGAGATGGGATCAATTAACTAAGACATGGAGTCAGCTGGTGGTGATATCCTCAGAAACACATTTTAGAAATATTAATTTGGCAGCATTGTTTACAATGGAATGAAGACGTGAAGGAAGTTGGAGATGTTTGCGATGTACCATATGCGGAGTGATGAGCTCATCGTGTTTTATGATGGAAATGAAGAGGGAATTATAGATGAAACAGACATTGCAGAAGTAACCTCCAGAGAACTTGGTCTCCGATTTCATATGGAACGTGAAACACTCAAGTGAATTCCAAGGCAGAAGAACAGGTTCATGCATGACAGGAAGACAGAACTTCTGGACTCATAGGGTATTGTGCTTACGAATGAGGGAAGGAAAATAGTTTCCACAAAAAAAGATGCTGAGTACAAATATCTTATTTTTGATATTTTCATCCAACTAACTTTCAAAAGTAAAAACAGGAAGCTTCTCACTGAATACAATAAAAAGGTTTTTTAAAAAACACTTTGTTTTTTTGTTACATCATGTTGGGAGGAAGAGAGAGAAGAAGAATCAGAAGTAGGAAAAAAAAAACCTTCCCTGTAATCTCACTTCCTGACAATTTCCCTCTCACACATCACTCCAGTCACATGGGCCTGCTACTTTCCAACAGGTCAGGCACATTTCTGCCCCAGGGCCTTTGCACTATCCATTCTCTCTGCCTAGAAGTCTCCTTACCCATAGAGCCACGTGGCCAGCTCCTCCCATCCTTCAAAAATTTACTCAAATGTTGCTTTCTTATAAAGCCTACTCTGACCAACCTATTTAAAATTGCAACTCACTCTCCCCACCCCACTCTCCTGATACCTACTACCTTATGCTATTTTCCTTTGTACCGTATTTATCACTAACATGAGACATAAAATTTACTTATTTATTGTCCTTTATTTATTGTTCATCTCCTGTCACAAAAAGAAAATCCCACAGGGGTACAGATTTGTATCAGTAAGTTGTATTCACTGATGCATCCTATACTTAGAACAGTGCCTGGAACACAGCAGGTGTTCAATAAATAATTGTGAATGAATTAATGGAGAGAAAAATTCCAAAAGAGTGACATAGGACCTAGGGAAAAGAGAGCCTGAGGAGAACATAGGAAATAAAGCATCTGAGTAGAAAGAAAAAAGTAAGAATTAGGCTACAAGCAAAAGATTAAGAAATTAGAGGAGGAAAGAGGGAACTTAGAAAGTGCAGAGAAATTACTGTGAATTTTTTGTAAAGCTATGTATGTTTCTTTTAAATGTTTTCACTTAAATTCTGATATAAGCTAAGATTTTTCCAACTCTAAGAAATAAAAAATAATTTTAGAGAGAGATCTAATTTTAACTTTGGTTTCTCGGCAATCATTTGATGCAAATTAAGGGAAAAAATGACTCAAGTTCAAAAAGAACTAAGAATGAAGAGGGAGAAAATATGGATTTTTTTTTCCTGGTCGGAAAAGAATTTCAATTTGGCAAATGAATCTACCATGTTCATCCTATATTGTATTTTTTCATGTTTCAAGAAAAAGTTAAAAGGACTCTTAATGCTAAAAGGGAACACCAAAGCCATTCTTGTTATGAACAGAAATTATTCCAAAAGCAGCCAGGCAGGGTGGGATAAGGCTGAGATAAGTGACACACTATCCCCTGGCACAAAATGTAAAAGGGTTTCAAAAAACTCAGTTATCAAAATAAATAATATTTTAATGCAAAATGTTTAAAAATCAAAATTATATTAAAAAGTCCATGATAACCAAAATACCAGAATTTTAATTAAGAACAGGCTGCTGTTTATTTTAAAACCCTGCATTATGGTGCACAAAATAAGTGAACGACATGGAGCTATAAATAATCATGTCTTTTTATGGTAGAGCTTTTATTAACTTCTACTTGATTCAAAATACAGAAGAAACTCGGGGCTGGGTGGAAGGGATGGGTGTATACCTACTTGATGAGTGCGATGCGCACTGCCTGGGGAATGGACACGTTTGAAGTTCTCTCTGGGGGGGATGGGGTGGGGGGAGGGGAGGAGTGCACACCTATATGATGAGAGTAATGTGCACTGTCTAGGGAATGGACACAACTAAAGCTCAGACTCGGGGGGATGGGGAGGCATGGGCAATGTATATAGCCTGATCTTTTGTACCCCCTTAATGAGCTGAAAAACAAACAAAAAATAAAAAAAAATAAAAAAAAATAAAAAAACAGAAGAATATACATCTATAAATATATATTTAAGATTTTTATTTGAATTCATTAATTTACTAAATTTTTTAGCCTTGAGAACACCAAAGAATTTTGTACCTTGCTCTCCACCCACATTTGACTTTTTACCCCTGGCTCCGCCTCAGCCACTGTCTTGCAAATGTCACAAAGAGGGTTCCTCTAAGGAACACTGCTGGCTGCAGAAGAAACAGCAACAGGGCACCAGGAAGCTGAGGACACAACAGACCCTTCCTTGAGTTGGGAGAATATACTAATAAGTGTACACAGGAGCATACATTTCCCTTTTGCCTCTGACTCCAATATGGCTCCACACAGCACTGCAGCCCGGACCCTCCCAGAAAAAGCAAACGAGGGCTTTGACAGACACCTAGTAAAACTGGTTCTGAGGTCTGAACCTGCAAACTCTCAGATGCCCTCTTAAAATCAAACCAAATCCTTTCCTTTTTTCACTGATTTATTTATTTATGTTGTTGTTGCTGCTAATATGTAATTTCTACTTGTACAATAAGACTGTATGCAATTTTTAGTCATTCAGAAAGCTCAAAATACCAAACCAACTACTTGGGTGGGGATTTGGTATTTTTGACAACATTAAACTCCATCTAAATTAGGCCCTACAGAGGCACACAGTGTGCACCAACAGATGCACCTAAATCCACAGAAGTCAGACAAATAGATTTTGCCATCTTTCTGCCAATAGTTAACATGCTCAAATAGAAACAAAATGACCTTTCCCAGCTGTACCTGCAGTGCAGAAAAATGACTGATCTTTTTGTCTGATATATTTATGTAAATATTATTCAACAGCTTTTGATAAAGAAAAATACAGCATATGCTTAAGCAAACACATATGTTTTTGGAAAATATTTTAAATACAAGCAGCTTTGTGGAAATTCTCAAGAATTATTTCAAACGTTAGCAATTATATTCTCAAAGGGAAGGTTGGTCTCTATAGAAGAAATAAATGCAGGGAACTTCTTTTTAGTACTTGTGATTGTGCAACACAGATGTCAAGACATGTTTATACTAAGAGTTGGGAAAATAAGCACGATCTTGGGGACCCAAGACTTAAAAGAAATCAAGAAAGAGCTAAGCAAAAAAAAGTTAGAAAAAAAACCCTTTGCATTATTTTCTCTCCTCCTCTTTCAATGTGAGTTTATGGAAGCATTGCTTTCATGGGAGCTTTGTGCTTGGATAGCTCTATACCGAAAAATTGGGAAGAGTATTCTGTGCTAGAACATCTGCTAACCTCTTCACATTTATTAGCCTGCAAAGTAGGCAATTCTTATTACCCACAGGAAGATTAAATAAATTGTCTAAAGTTATAGAACCAGTAATAATAGTACCTACTTCATTGGGCTATTGTGAAGATTAAAATGGATTAAAACATGGAAAGTACTTAAAACAGTGCCTGTCATGTAGTAAGTAAATATAGGTCATTGTTATTAAATCATCAGAAGACCAATATGTATCTCACTTTCTTTAAAATATAATACAGTAAATGTGTTCCATTTCTATGTACTTGTCATGAACCTACTAGAATTATTCATAGAAGCATCATTTCTTAGATTGGCATGTCTCAGCACTTTTCTATTGAAAATGACTGTTATAATCTAAAATTCAGTTAAAAGTTATTAAGCAAAACTATGTGTAAGGAAAGCCTCCCTGTGCTTTATTAATAGAGTAAATAAATCATATACTACCATTTACCTGCTTTACTTGCATGGTTGTGTGATCTGTGCCAATTACACAGATAAAGCTATAAGTGACATATCTGTCTATGCATGCTTAAATGCATCACAGGCCAAGGCAAGACTTCATTGTCTCCTGCTACAGAAGAAGAGAAAACAAGTTTCAGAAAGCTTTAGCCAGATTTTCTCACTAAATTCTTTTGTTTCAAAAAATACAGTTGCCTTTAAAAAAAAAAAAAAAAAAACTTTCTTTATGTCTGTGTTAACCTGTAATGAGTTTATTGTTGTTCTTTTGAAACAAATCTAAACACATATTCAAAAATTTTCAAAGTTTTAATTTCTAAAGTTTTAATTTCTCGTATAAGTAGAAAAAAAAACCACAGAAGCAGCAAGAGCTCTCTGGAGAATCTTAGCAATTTTTAAAACTACACAAAAAAGACAAAAGTTTGAAAACCGCCAGTCTAGGTGCTACTTTGTACTTCTTGTGGATGAAATGAGCCTTGGCTCTACCCAGCCAGTTGAGCTGGGGTATGAGTATGTGTGTGCTCGTGTGTACACGTGTATGTGCATACCTTGTGTGTCCTGTGCATGCCTGTATGTGCAAAAGTGTGACGCAAATGTGAGAATTAATCAAATGTATCAGTGCACAGTGCTCCATATGTTTTCTTTTACATCCTCCTCTGATAGCCTTAGGAAGTAAGTGCTATTATTAGCAGCATTCAGTGGATGAAAACAGTAAGACAAAAAGAGGGAAGTATGAAACATAGAGTAGAAATAATAAACAGAAAGTCTATCTAGAAGAGAAATCTTCCTATATGGGATGGAAAATTAAGAAATGTTAGAATGGTTGCAACAGAGCAAGTCTCAGAGTAAACAAATAATCAAACAACCATAACTCTCCATGTTTGATCATTTATGTCCATTCACACATAGAGATATTAATACTTGACCTACCTCTCCCCATTTTTCTAAGGATCAAAACAAATCTAACAAATACAAGCTTTAAAGTCCAGCAGTAATAAAAAGAACCATGTTGTACACATGAAAAAGCACTGTAACTGTGCACTTACCATTGTTTTCAAGATTACTCATTTTAGAAGAACGTTTTACTTATTAGTTTGATAATTTCTTAACATCAAGTGCACAATTTTTTAATGTTTTTGTTTGTTTCATTTTTTCTAGTTCGAATTCTTAGTCTAGTTCCTTAATCAATTTGGGTTGCTATAACGAAATACCTTAGCCTGCGTAATTTACAAACAGAAGAGAGTTATTGCTCACAGTTCCAGAGGCTCCAAGATCAAGGTGTCAACAAATTCTGTGTCTGGTGAGTGCTTTCAGCTTTATAAATGGCACCTTCTGTGTGTCCTCACTAGGCTGAAGGGACTCCCTCAAGCCTTTTACATGAGGGCACTAATACCCTTCATGAGGACGCAGTTCTCATGATCTAATCACCTGTGAAAAGCCCCACCTGTTAATACTATCACATTTGGTATTAAGTTTCAACATCTGAATTTTGGGGAACACCAACATTCAGACCATAGCATTCAGTTAGGTTAAAATCATGATATGTGTCAAGCTAATTGTTGGCAACGTGTTTGAATAGCATTGCTCACTATTGGCACTTTCATGAATTGAAAAAGGCAAATTTGCTGTCCCATTATCTGGGAAATAGTAAAGAAGATTTTTTTAGAAACATACTACAACCATTTGATTTGTGAATGACCAGAGAAAACCTCAATCATAGAACTTTTCAGAAAGCCATTGGTTAAAGTAAAATGTACTTATGAAGGTATCATGAAAAGAAGAACAGGAAAAAAATGCTTTCCAAATTTTCCTTGTAGTTTGCTAATTTGAGGATCATATTATGAAATAGAATTGGCCATAGTTTACTTTTCTTCATAAGAGTGTGTGTGTGTATTTATCAAGCCAAACACCAGCACTCTGTTCACACATGGAATGTCACCAAGCCACCCTTGAGCTTTGACCAGGAGCATTCATCTTACCATGTCTGTCAGCAACCATAGCAGGGGTGTCTATGTTTACCGTTCTTGGCAATGAGCTGGCACCACAGTTAGTCTGAGACCTGGTCAAGAAAACTCATGCAACTCCAAAGGCTGATGTTCATTCACTTTACCTTTGGAAAGTCAATAAAATTGAAGCTTCATGCACTTTTACCACTACCTGGATAATCAAAGGCAAAGAGCTGCAAACTGTTTCTCTGTAAAACATGATTAATAATAAAGTTTATTAAAGAAAACTCAATCTTCATTTTTTTCAAAAAAAGAAGCATTTTGAAATTCTGAAGGAAAGCACTACAGAAATGTTATTCATTAAAATTATTATGTAATTTCTCTCTCATTCCTATGAATGGATGTGTTTGACAAAAGAGGCCCACCGTGAAGTCATTCTTGTTCTGTCTTTGGCATTCAATAGCATCAGGAAGACAAAACTGGAAGCAACTGGAAAACAACATAAAGCAATCCATATAAAGAATTAGATTTATGATATAGGCCAGGGAGTTTGGAGGAGGAAAATCAATTTAGACTCATATAACCTGAATTGCAGAATTAAAAAAAGAAAAAGAGAAGCCCTGAAACCTGGTAAAGCCATACTGAAGTAACATAAAACATTTTATTTAATTCTTTCTTCCTAGGTATCATGTGCCACTACTCGTGTATAGAAAAAAAAAAGAAGTTTGTCTTTCACCGCATGTTCTCTTCCAAAGTTGATTTTATGCTCGGGGCAGAGACAGAAGTATCATCCAACCCACACACACCTGAGCCCTGAATGTAGCATGTCATACCAACACTTTACTCCTGAGAAAATATCTCAAAGCTCATGTGAGCCCTACATATTCAGTATCACCATAAACCGGAGAATCCAAATGTAAGACACTTTTTTAAGTAAAGAATTTTCTTCCCTCACAACTAGTCCTTGGAGTTAGTTTCCTTCCTCTGAAGGTTTTCACAAACTCAGCCTCTTATTGTAAAACCTGAAAGTCTGAACTTATTTTTTTTATTTCAGCATATTATGGGGGTACAAATGTTTAGGTTACATATACTGCCTTTTCTCCACCCAAGTCAGAGCTTCAAGTGTGTCCATCCCCCAGATGGTGTGCAATGCATCCATTAAGTATGAATATACCCATCCCCCCCCAGCTGCCTGACACCCGATGAATGTTACTACTATTTGTGCACATAAATGTTGATCAGTTAATACTAATTTGATGGTGAGTACATGTGGTGCTTGTTTTTCCATTCTTGTGATACTTCACTTAGTAGAATGGGTTCCAGCTCTATCCAGGATAATGCAAAAGGTGCTAGATCATCATTGTTTTTGGTGGCTGAGTAGAACTCCATGGTATACATATACCACATTTATTAATCCACTCATGTATTGATGGGCACTTGGGATGTTTCCACATCTTTGAAATTGTGAATTGTGCTGCTATAAACATTCTAGTGCAGATGTCTTTTTTATAGAATGTCTTTTGTTCTTTTGGGTAGATGCCCAGTAATGGTATTGCTGGATCAAATGGTAGTTCTACTTGTAGCTCTTTGAGATATCTCCATATTACTTTCCAAAGAGGTTGTACTAGTTTGCAGTCCTACCAGCAATGTATGAGTGTTCCTGTCTCTCCATATCCATGCCAACATTCATTGTTTTGAGACTTTTTGATAAAAGCCATTCTCACTGGAGATAAGTGATATCTCACTGTGGTTTTGATTTGCATTTCCCTGATGATTAGAGATGTTGAGCATTTTTTCATATGTTTCTTGGATATTAGTCTATCTTCTTTTGAAAAGTTTCTTTTAATGTCCTTTGCCCACTTTTTAATGGAATTGTTTGATTATTTTCTTGCTGATTTTCCTGAGTTCTATATAGATTCTAGCTATCAGCCCTTTATCAGATGTGTAGCATGTGAATATTTTCTATCATTCTGTAGGTTGTCTGTTTCCTCTTGTGATAGTTTCTTTGGCTGTGCAGAAGCTTTTTAATTTGATCAGGTCCCATTTATTTATTTTTGTTGTTGCTATGATTGCCTTTGGGGCCTAGGGAGAGAATTTATGACCTTATTATCTATCTTGTCTGAATTCATGCAAAGAAACACTTCCCTAAATAAAAACACAGAAGTGACCCCTTCAACTAAACTAACACAAACAATTACATGCGGAGATAAATATTTTTAAAGAAAATTATAAAAATGAGCATAAAAAAGAAAAAACATGAGGCTGTTCTCTAAAACAAAAAAGGCAAAAATATTTCAAAGTAATAACTGACATGGAAAACTTTATCTATTAAATCTAGGCACATTTCCTTAAAACTCTATATCACAATAATACCTAAAAATGTATGTAAATAGTAACTACCTAATCAAAACCTAATAAGCATTAAACTTTCTTTATATTGCAGAAGTGAATTATGGAATTTCTTTCCAATCTTTGCTGCCTCACTTCAGAATCCCTACAAGAAAATACTTATGCGGTTCTTGAGCCTTGTGATGTGTAGACCATGGATTTAATACAAGCATTAGTGACATAGGCTCTGGATAGCATTCTCCCTGTTCTACATGACCATTGTAGGTTCTGAATATCACATCTAACATCTTTAAACATGTGCTGTAGAACATATTAATTAATGAATAGGTCTAATAAGTATCATATGCTATTTACACAAGATATTTTCCCTATGAAAAAAAATATTCACACCAAAGTGAATCATGAAAGCTAAATGGAAGTTAACACATTTATAGAGTATTTATGTAGAGTTACTCTGATCTTACTATAGAGTGTAAGGTTTTTAAAGGAGGCAGAGATCCTTACCACAATGATATGCACTGCTAGTTAGTTGATTCATTCACTCATCCAAGAAGCATTTGTGGAGTATTTACCTTATGTCAGGAACTGCATTACTCATGTGAATAAGACATGGGTAAATAAAATATGACCCCTTTTGAAACTCACAGTGTAGTGGGGATGACAGGCAACTTCGAAAGAGTGAGAGAAATCATAATAGATTCACGTCCAAGCACTGCAGGGTGGCAGAGGTAGCAGTAGCCAACTGGGCTCCCATGTCAGGGAGAGGATGGTGCAGAGCCTTGCAAAACAGTAGCACTTATTTCATAATAGACTCATGAGGGACAAATAATGCAAGCAAATGAAGTAGCACATGCAAATACATGGAGTTGTGAGAGAGTATTTGGGATTTGCAGAACTATGTGTGGTTTAGAAGGCCTGGTACACAGAGCATGTGCAGGCGACTGGCAGAAAGAGGGAGAGTCAGATAATGTATGTAAGAAATACAGATCACTTCATGAAGGTATTGGGAGTGACCCAGTCGGATCTGTGACTTAAAAAGAGAACTTGTGAAGCATCAGGAATGATTAGGTTGGCCCAAGAGATCAATGCAATTTGGTAGGATGCATGCCACTTTCCTGATGGGAAAACAAGCAAAAATGTTCTAAAGCTGACTTTAGTTAACAACTGTGGTGGATGCTGCTAGTTGCCTATGTAATACCTATTTTCCTTTTCATCAGTATCTACAGAGTTACAATTTTGCTTGGGGTGGCAATATGCAAAATTAAAAATGCTCGTCTCCCTCAGAGATTCATCTGAAACCAAAGCCATATGACTCTACTGCTGCCCAATAAGATGTAAAGGCAAGTCTACCGAGAAGAGTTTCTATAAAATCTGTCGTTTTTCTGATTAAAAAGAGAGGATCAGAGTTAACCCATGCCTTCCTATTCAACCATACCCCCTGCTTTTTGCCTGAAACATGAACATGATACTTAGCAACGGAGCAACAATGCTGTGAACTTCAGGACAAAGTTGATGTGTGAAAGATAAATTCTATTTGGTGAGTCACTATAATCAGATTTCTATTATGTATAGCCAAAAGTAACACTAGCTGACTTGGCAACAAAGGAAATTTTAAGGGTAAGGGTAAGACAAAAAATCTAAATAAAAAAAAAAAAAAGCTAAACGGTGAACAAGTACAGAAAAGAATCTGATTCAAGATAGGGACTGAACCAGAAAAGACCCCTAAGCTTTCTATTATAATTCTTATCTCCAAAGCCTCAATCTTTCTCTTTATCAATCTCTTCACATATTAACTTTTTAAAACTTTAAATCCAAGGCCTAATGCCTCCATTTTCCTATTCCACCTCACATCTTCCTTTTTTTTTTTTTTTTAATTTCCTTGGATCCATGCAAGATGAAGAGCACGCTAGGACTGAGAGTCAGGTGGATGACCTCTGTTGTAACTGAAAAACATGAGCACGTAAATATCCAGCGTGTTTAGATGGTCCCCATGACATCCTAAACAAGAATTTTCCTCTTCAACTGCTTCCCAAAAGAATATCCTCAAAGCAAGTATCATCAAAATATCTTTCTATGAAAAATTAGTTTTGATAAAAGGACCGCTTAGAACCTTATTCACGAAGTTTGTTTTTCACAAAAGCAAGAATTGATTAAAATGTCAGCATCATTCTAGTTTTAAAGAACAAAAATTCCCATCAATACGCAAATGGTATTTTAAAGTGTGCCAGACAGACTTACCAAATGAGGCTTTGAAACCTGAATGCAGTGGAGAGAGCCGATCTCTTCCAGTCAACACTGGCAGTTCCCATTGGCATTTCTGGGATCCCAGCCATACATGGAGGCTAACATGTGGTTCTCAGTCATTCCGTTTCCCTGCACATACCAGGAACTGTTCTGATTACATGTGGGCTAATGCTGACACATTGTGTTGTTCCAACTAAGTAATTCCAAACAGTCACATCTGAAGTTGACCTACATTACCACTCTGGCTGCCAGATGTTCTTGTGAGGAACTGTCTCCTCTATAGCATCATAAACCTTGATTAAAGTAGATGAAGGGCATTATATTTACCTCATCACCCTTATGCAAAACAGTGTTCTGGCTGTGGATCACAATGAGCCTCCAGTTGGAAAGAATAACCATTCCTATATGAAAAGTTCTAAAAGCTCCATTGAGCAAACACATCATACAACTCAACTGAATGATTTTAACTAATGGTCAGTCAGCCTGACCTAAATGGACAAATCCTTTATGACAATACCTACTTTTATTATGGTCCAAGAATCAGTAATATCACTTCTGAGAAGCTGGCTTTCTCCTGGATTAGGACGACAAATAATGAGAGTCATTTCTATATAATATTGCAAGACAAGACTTTATATGTAACACATTTCACCTCTACCCAGCTGCACCCTGGTTTGATTGATCCCAGATGCTAGAGAAAGGAAAGGTAAAGAGCAAAACTACATAATATGTTTAAGCATCTTTTTATTTATACCTGCATAATCAACTCAATGGCCAGAATACATATTGAAAAATAAGATTTACTACGAATATCATTTGTCAAGATCTGCCATAGCTCAACATTTGCAATGATTAAATATGAAAAGGCTTATGTTGAATCAGGATGGTAGCGTTTCCACAGATGGTATTAAAGGAAAGATTAAGGAAAGATAAAAAAAAAAAAAGATATGTTTTTTTCACCAAATCTGTGCAATCTAGAACACTGTAAATCTAGAATCTTCAGAAATCAGAAAGTTAACACTGGTGTGGACTTAACCACCTAGAGAAATGAAATGTTCCTGTGGTAGATGCAGGGTTTTCTGGTGAGGAAGAAACAACTTGTAGCTCTCAAATCCCATGGCAGGCATGCAGAAAACTTTCAAGTATCAGCTGTAACTAACTGGTAGTCTTTACCTAGAACATGTATTGGAGGTAGAGCTCGAGATCAGAAGGGAATATAATGCCATTACTGATTAAGAATATCTTCCATGGATAGGAGTAGGTGGAACGTGTGTGAAATATGCCATCATATCTATGGTGTGACTTCTTGCAATCAGTTGTAATTTGAATACAAAAAAACCATCATTCTTTTTCTCATACCTAAAGCCACACAAATGAAATTTTAAGAGAATTTAAGAATTCTAGCTTTTATTTTTTACCATCTGCTCTACCACAGGTGCTGGAGCTTTTCTTTCCTCACCACCACTTTCCATATCAGCAGATTTGTCTATTACTCTGATGATTATTTGTGGTACCTTTTCTCAATCCATTGCTCTACTTAAGGTAAAAACAAGAGCTTCATTTATCAATTAACTAGGACACAAATATCTAACATTCAGGAGAATAAAGTTAAGGATGGATACTTAGGGTATAATTCAAATTGGAAAATCAGTCAATTTACTCAATGTTGACTAAACTTATATCTAACCTTACTGAATTTCTCATAGCAAGATAGGTGAAAATCTGGAATACTCTATAGCACATAGCAGTAACTTATTTACTTCATATTTATTGGATATATATTCTGTGTTAAGCACTATTCTAAGTATTCTACAAAGGTAAGACAGTTATTGTGGTACATACACTTTAACATGAGCATGACTTGGTCTGTCTTCAAAAAGTTATGATTGCAGGACGTAGTAGCTCATAGCTATAATCCCAGAGCTTTGGGAAGCTGAGGCAGAAGGATTGCTCAAAGCCAGCAGTTCAAGACCAGCCTGAGCAACATAAAGAGACCCTCATCTCTACAAAAAATTAAAAAAAAAAATTAGCCAGGAACAATAGCAAGCACTTTTAGTCCCAGATGCTCAGGAGGCTGAGGAAGGAAGATCATTTGAGCCCAGGAGTTCTAAGTTACAGTGAGTTATGATCACACTACTGCATTCCAGCCTGGGTAACAGAGCAATAGAGCAAAACCCCATCTCTAAAAAAGAAAAAGAAAAAAAGTTATGATTTAGTAGAAAAGGTCAAGCAATAAACAAATTGATTATACAAGACAGTTTAACAGGCACAAAACAATAATGTATGACAGAAATTAATAAATTTCAGAAAATAATTGCTTTTTAAGTTAAAGATTTAACAGGAACACTCCAAATCCTTCATTGAAATAAACAAAATTGGTAAATCAAGAATGGCATGATTCTAAAACACAGATCCCCTAAACAGTCATTTATTCCTCATTGGAGGCAACACAAAAGGACCCTGAACCTACCTTTCATCAAAATAAAAAAAAAAAAAAAAATGAACAGAGCTTGGAGTTCATATGACGCACTTGTCCTTCCATTCTTCCATAATGATCCTCTTAGCTGCTCCAGGCAGCCAAACACCAAGGTATGCTCATCAACTCAACATCTAAAAGAAGACAGTCATCAGCAAAATCTTCCAGATAACTGTCATGAATGGGAATTGTGGCAACTTTCGAAGTGAAGCAAGAGTATAAATCCAGAGGAAAGATCAATTCATTAATTCATCAACAATTTACTGATATCTATTGCCTGCAAGTCAGTTTATAAGAAACAGTGAACAAAAAGTTGATATAATTCTAATTTCTGTCCTCAATCTCAGGACTCTCAGGTTTGGTAAAGGAGAAAACAACTTGTAAGAAAATGACTGAAATGAATTGGAGCCTTTTTCTTACCACTTTCCTCCCTTCCTTTCCCTTTCCTTCCTTTTCCCACCACAGGGAGGGCACCGCATGGCAGTACGGTAGAGGGAATACAGGGTGCCCACAGGCACCCGAGGAAGCAAGAAATGGGGGAAGAGAGAAACGCAAGCAGGAGATGGATCCACCCACCTCAATCAGAGGCAGTATGTCTACTGCATCTCAGGAGGCAGAGCACAGGGAGTGCGTGCATGGAGGTGGAGATGACAGGAGACATTGGGAAATTGCTTATACCTCAACACAGTAAATTATTGCAGATAACAAGAGCTAGGTTTCTGGAAATTGGAGCTATATATCTACCTATTCAAATAAATATTTTAAAAAAACATATTTTTCCCCCTAGCTTTATGTGCTGAGAGGGCTGAAACACAATGGCATTACCCTAACAATGAATACACTGAGAACCCAGATCTTGGAACCAGGACTTCTTCCGGATTCCAGGATCAGGGCAGAGAAAGCACAAGAGAAGGTAGGAATCTCTTTTGGGGATAGCAAGTAAGAAAGTGCTCAAAGAATAATAAGGACATGACAAAAGGACACAGACATGATGTGAGTAGAACTGCTGGTCATATCTGGGACATATTTGAATGTCAAAATTGATATAGTACCAAATTAAAAAACAATTAATAAAATAGTAATCCATGAGACTATGCTGATTAAATTATAACCAAATAAACAGAAAGATATGGTTCTTAATGCTGAAATGCCAACAAATAAATATAGTCAGTAAGAGAAAATCAACATTTAGCAACCATGAGAATGGTGGTTAATGCAGGTGGGAGTTGTCAACAGAGGCTTAAAGGTGGTGAATAAAGGTTTGATGACAACCAGATATGGGCACAATCTTACGGTGTCTCCCCCCAGAAATATTATGATTAATATTAGTATCCAAAGGGATAAATATTGCCTTAACAATGGAGAAAACAAGCAGGCACTAACATGACCAGGTGAAAGATTAACATCACCCCTGTGTGCCCCAAATGTGAAGCACCGAGAGGAACACAGCATCCTGACTGCTGTGTTCCTGCCCAGACAGCCTGCCCTGAGTCAGTCATGAGGAAACACTGGACAGGCCCAGTCTAAGTGCCGTCCTATAAACAGAATGTAGAGCCTGGGTTATTTAAAACTGCGAACGGCGTGAAAGATGGAGGAGGGGGAAATACCTGTATTCCAAATTGGAGGCAACCGGAGAAACACAACTCAATGCGACATGCGTTCCTGAATGGGATTCTGGGCCAGAAAGAACAGCTGCAGAGATATGTGTGAATGAGATTTGTGGGTTAGAAAGTGGTATCGTATCAATAATTTCCTGATTGGAGGGTTTCCTAGGGGTCAGACAGAAGAGTGTCCCTGCTCAGGGAATTAACACACCATAGTATTTAGGCGTAATGGACATGATGTCCGTAAGTTTCTTTCAAATAGTTTAAAGAAAGACTAACAGTCATATATATGCATACACATATTTATATTTATATATGATATATAACATATACTAATATATAATATAAGATATATCTAGAAAAGGGGTGATAGAGCAAATGTAGTAAATGTTAACACTTGGAAATCTCAATGAGGAGAACATAGGAGGTCTTCGTACTATACTTTTAACTTTTCTAGAAGTTAAATAATTTTGAAAATTATTTCAAAATAAACTCTTGAAGTTTTTAAAAAAGTGAATGTGAAAAGGACTATTACCGAGGGTTAGAGCAGGAACAAACCCCAGGCCACGAGCCCAGGCAGTGTAACCGTCTTCACTTTTCTCTTATGTAACTGGATTTCTCACTCAGGCACGAGAGTCTGCCAAGTCACAGAAACTTACTATATGACAAGTAAGGGACTCCCACACAACCATTTTCAGACGTTTGCATCTGAGCTCTGGACGCTAATAATGTGCAAGATCCTGGGGAGAAGAGTGAGAAAATATGGACCTGGCCTTGCAGGGATCCACCAGTAGATACATTGATGCCTCCTTCCCGTCCCACCTCAGCATTTCGTGCAAATTCCCCAGGAAACATTCCTCACTCCCCTTCAGGTATGTTGCTCTCTCCACCCTGAGACACCTTGGCATCACTTAGCTCTCTCCGACCCCAACCAAAATAACTACTTACAGCCCAGGAGAAAGTATGAGGGGATTCCTGAATTGATGGGCTCACGTTAACTTTCTATCACCTTAGGAGAATGGAAGCATAAATTAAAAATTTAATTGAAATATAGAAATTTTGTTAAAAACTAATTTTCCTGCATATGTGTGACAGCAAAAAGTGGGGACAGTGGGGGGAGGGTTCCTGCCTGGTCCTTGGAAGGACAGACAGGAAGCGCTCGTAGCTGACATTAGAACATTCTGGAGAAAAACAGCAGGAGTGAGAGAGATACTCTCTGACTTCACCCCCACTCCCCAAGTCAAGGAAAGGATTCTCTGGGCGGAAGGTAGAGAAAAGAGTCAGAAGAAAAACGATGGGATACTGGTAGAACATTGAGAGAGGGCCCCTGTGCCCTGTTTCTTGAGCAAAACCCCAGATACATCTGTGGGTCCTAAGGCAGAGAGAATCTACGTTTCATTTCCCCAAGCAGAGTCTTGGGGAGGTAACATAATCCACCTCCCCTCCACCTACAACGAAACAGTGATTTTCATCTCTGGCCAAACACTGAAATCTCCCTGGAACCATACTAATCCTCAGACCCTTACCCAAAGCAGGGTTCTCAAACATTAGCAGACATCAGAATCACCTAGAGGGATTCTTAAGAAAAAACTACCCAACAGACTTCTCGATACCACTCACAGAGTTTCTAATTCAGTAGAGGTGCCAAGCATTGGGGTTTCTCATCAGTCTCCAGGTGAGGCTGGACCTCACTTTTGAGAGGCACTGCCCCAGGCATTGGTGGCTTTAAAGCAACTCCAGTGATTTCTTCCAGCCAGTGTCCAGAACTGCAGATGTGAGCAGATGGAGCCTCAGATGATCTCCCAGGCATTCCTGGTTGTTGCTGGGGAGAAGCAAAAAGCACTCCCAAAGTGAGCCCTAGATTTGCACAGCAGTAGTGGAGCAGTCCCCTGATTCCAAATCCACACACACAGAGACAAATGTCCCTAATGAAAGCCACGCCAATGACCAGTCCATAACTAGATGTGGGAGAGATGGCTCAGAAGATGCCTCTGTGGCCAGATGGCATCGAGAGCAGAAAGCCCTTTGTGTCTGTTAGTCACAACCCAGAGGGGAAGTAAGGGGGCAGTGGGAATTGCTTTGTGAGAGAATTCCGGTTTTGACACCTTAGCTGAGCAGGGACTCAAAACAGAAATTGCACTGAAGAACAGCAAAATCTGAAGGCTAAAAGTTTGTGGACAGATTTTTTTTCTTTTACTTTTATTTTTTTTTTTTAAGGTAGGTGGCAAGGTCATTTTTTATTGTTCATGGCTGGTGGGGTGGGCTGTGGGGTGGCCAGAAAGGGCATGACAAGAGCGGGTGAAGTTGGGAGTGCTAGCTGGGGTAACAGGCATGGGAACCGCCCAGAGATCGCTAAAAGGATTATCGACCTGCATTGCAGGGCCAGCTGAGATTGGAAACCATAAATCTGCAGTGGCGTCAATGCACACAGTTGTGTGGCTTTTTTCCACTGGTGCCGGCAGCTACCAGGGTGTAGAAGCAGAAGGGATTGCTGATATTGATCTAAAGTTGGAGGTCTGTGGATAGGTACAGCTAAGGGGCAAATCAATGACATAAACTAAAGATCTGGAATGTTAGTTGAGAGCTTAACTATTAACTCTCATTGAAAGAAACTGGCAGCCAATTAGGTTTAAAGAAGGTGGAGAACGGGTAGCACAAAGGTGCAATGTAATGTGTTACAAAGATGGGAGATACGTTCAAACCCAGTATTGCTACGGGGCAACTAGGTGATGGATGTAGAAAACGAGCGTCAGAAAACTTCAGTTTGAAAACTTAATGAGAGAACAAATTATTTAACCACGATAAACTTAAAAATAATAATCTGAGGGCAAATAGGGAACTAACCTTCCATGAAAAAGATATTCCTTTCTGAGAAGTACATAGCAACCATTGACACATACCTAAATGTCATTATTGCCAACTTCTTTTTAAAGGGACTTAAACACTAATGATTCTTGTATTACAAAAAAGAAAAATGTAAAAATCAACTAAAAGAGATTTTAAAAATCATCACTTGAGAATTCAAATGTTATTCAAATTATTTAACATCCCCCACTTAATACCAAAAAAGCTATCCCAGGGTTATCATCTGGTGTACTTTTTTAGATGCTTTGCAATGGTAAGGAATTTTAGTGTGCAAAAGCTAAAGGGGCAATTGCTTGCATATTTATCAGCAAGCTCTATTTTAATACCCCTTTGCTTACTGTGAAAAATCCACTGAATTGGAATTAAACCAAGAGTTATTTGTGGTGAGTCTGAGAACACAGCATACAAGCTTGCCAAAATAGTTATATGATAATGCTAAATTAAATGGGGCATTTATTATATGAGTTTTAAAAGAAGAAGTGGCACAATCGTTTCTCCTAGTCTTCCCTGAGAAAATTTCTTTAAAATGATTTGCTGATCAGACTCTGCAGTTTTTTTTAAATTGTAATTACAGAAATGAGTAAGTATCCCACCAAAATGCCTGGAAGCACTAAATGAAATTCCAGGGAGTGATTGAACATGTTGATCCAGATGGTGGTCAGACAATGTTTGGGAACTCCGCTGTCAGCGTAATTGTGAGTAATGACAGAACTCCGAGAAGTTTGCACATTTCAATCAGATAAGCATCCAAAATGTTGGATTCTTTCAAACTTTGTTTAAATGTACCTTAGGTCATTATTTATCTTTTTGCATTTGTTTTAATTTTGGACATTTCTATTTATAAGAAAGTATTCAAGAATATATATTCAGTGGGTTTTTAAACTATCTTTAAATCTATAATGGATTCCATGAATATGCTTTTTAAACTGAGTATATTGGGCGTATCACATAAAAAAGTAGTCAACTGTTTATTCACCAAGATTTTTGTATGAGCTCCCCCTCTCTGCCTTCTCCTCTACCACTTTCTTCTCCTTCTATTTTTTCTGATTATCCACTACTAAGGCTACACAAGGCCCTCAAAGATCTGATAGTTTAGTGAGAAGGAAAAAACAAACACATACAGAACTGTACTGAGAGCTATAATATCTTACTGGGTACCATGAATGGCAGTAGAAAGATGGAGAATACCAGGAGGTGTGAATTTGCTTCAGAAATGGTGGCCATGGAAGGCCCATTGGAGATGACTTCAGAGACTTGCTAACTTCTGGAATAATAGTCCAGGCAAAGGAACCCACATATGCATGAAGCCCTAAGTAGAAAAGAGCTTGGATTGCTCCCCAAAGTAAAATTAGCATAAAGAATCACTGGCTTTTGTCAAGAGTGGATGAGAGAAAGACAAAGTGGAGGCAAGAGGAACAATTGGGAATTGAGTACCACAGTTGAGGCAAGAGATAAGGGTGGCCTGAAGTAGGGTGGTGGCAATGGAAACATCCTGCTCCCTGTCAACCTTTTGTCTATCCAACTCTATTCTAATATTAGCAAAATAGCACTAGGTTTTGTCCCTTTTTTGCTCACAGTTCTTTATCTGTACAAAGATACAAAGTGTCTTGTATAATAATTGCATGTTGTTTTTGTTAGTTTCCAAATGAATTTTTTAACGTATCCTGAAAATATCATTTTTATAAGGAGTGTATGTGAGGAATTTAAAAGAATTTTAAAGGGATCACCAACATTTATCTACCCTGAACTGAAAATAGTCAAATTGTTTTTTATAGTGATAGAATAATCGCCATTTTAGCTCACAATAAAACATCTATATTATATTTATGTACCCTCTTGTCCTGTGAACTAGATATCATGTTACACAAACAGGTCCAAATTACACAAACAGGACCAGCTATAAATCTGGTCCAAATTTAAAAGTTAAACTGCAACAAAGTTGTTTCTCCAACAAATTTAATTTAACATTTATTAAACACTATTTTTTCTCTCTATTAATAAAAATCTCAGTGCTGATATGCCCAGGTGGTTTTTAGCATTATGATCATGTTCACCTATATTTCCCAACCAATTAAAGGAGGAAAATTAGCATACCTAGGCATTTATAATTCTTCATTGAATTGATGATTCATTGATGACATTAATTATAAGTGAAATTAATGCACACAGTGTGACACAGACTGAAACTTTTCATTTCAGAGTCAAGTCCCTTGTTAATTAATTTGTTTATTTGTTGGTTTATGAAGGGCTTCATCTCATGGCTAGAATATCTTCCTTATTAAACAAATAAAATAAATTCTTGATCTTAAATCATCTCTCTAGTCAGGCCCAAATTATTCAATAATCTTTATGACTCACAGTCGGGCACTTGCTGTCTGCTCTAATGCTGATCTTTCACAAAACCTTCCTGAATAGTTAGCAATTTACAATATGAATTAATGGCTATGTCAGTAAGAAAGGAAGATACAGGTCATAAAAATAATTAGCTAATTTTTTATGAAGAGAAGAAACTGTTATTTTTTTTTATGATGAAATCATTTTCTTTGGCTTTATTAAGTAGCAGGGGGAGGGGCTGAAATCAACTGAGGCTAAAGGTCAATCAATAATAACCCCAGCTCTCCAAACATGGCTCAAATCCATTTTATTAATCACCTCAGGGAGTAAATCCCTAGTTCCAAATTAGGTCTCCAAATCCCTTTCTATTCTTCAGTTTATCCTCACTGATCTGGATAGCTATTTACCCCAGACTCCTCCTTCTATTTTTGTTTTCTTTTTCTTTTTCATGTGGCCATCCTTGTGATGAATATTTGAACATCCCTGCACTGCTTACATAACCTTAAGTGCCAAGTTTCTCAGGGGGATTCGAGTCGGCCAAGCAGAACATATCACGGTGAAGGAGGAGGAGGTGCTGCCATGGTGACTTACGGGGAGGATTCACCGGACGTGAATGTTGCATAAATTAAACTCCATTCATCATCCTGGTTGTCTTTGTCAAAGCTATCTTTCCCTTTTGCAAACAGCAGCAGGGTTGTGTAGTACTGGAATATCAGGGAAATAAGAAGAGAAAGGGCAATATATGTACTTCTACAGGGCACTCGGAAAATCATGTCCCTGTGGCATTAGTGAAGACAAAATAATTGCACCAGATAGACCTGCTCCCTAGCATGAGAAAACACTGATGAATGTACATGGCATTATGAAATGGTGACTCCTGCAATAAATATCCCCATTGTATGCAGTGTTTCTCCAGATATAATTATGTGACAATTTTACTCTTGTCACTGTTTTCTTGCCCAGCACTTCATCCATCTTACTTAGTTCTCGCAATCTGTTTGGTTCAGCGTCTGTGTCTTGTGGCTCCTAAACACATGGACAATAACAATAACACGCTCCTGCCATGACATGAGTCACCAGATAACTACCCATAAAAGGAGTCAGGTGACTAATTGTTGGCAACAAATATTAGAATGTCCGTGCTTTTTGCCAACCAGGAGATACCTCTGTGCAATTGATTTCCTGGAGTTGGCATGGCTTTATTTGTGCATCTTCAAACTGCGTCACTAGCTGTGGGCTCTGGATCTATAAAAGATTAGCATTCCTGACAAAGAGGCAATCAATAACAGTGAGAAACTTCTGCTGCTTTGCTTTAGAGGGACAGTATCTTGTGGTTTAGTCAACATTATTTATGTTTCTCATTTATCAAATTTATGTTACGAACAGAGAGATTCAAACTGGTAAAAAAAAAAAAAAAATAGTTCTCAATTAAATACTTAATTAGTGTACCCCAACTTTTAAAGGTTCTCTTTTCTTCACTAATTAAACTTTATGAAATCATAATCTTTTATTAATCTTAATTATAAAAGTTTTTGTAATTAATTTTTCTTATTTTTACCACTCAAAACAAATGGAAAACAAGAGCTGCCTTAAAGGGAAAATTCCTTTCATGTACCAATATTTTATGATGAAACTAAAATATATTTTAAATAATTTAAGAAATATTTAAATCCCAAGGTAAAGTAACTAAGTAGTGTATTATGAGCACCTACCATAAACTAGTCTTTGAGCACAAAATACTGACAGTTCATAAGCCTTGCCCTCAGGAAGTTTGCTACCTAGTAAAAGATACAGAAAACCCTTCAGACCCAACATGCCCAACACAGAACCTGAAATCTGCTCACACTAATTTCTTCCCCTATATGCTTCATCCCAGTGGTGGTACCACCATCTATCTGGGTCCACAAGCCATAAAACTAAGAGACATCTTTGTCATCTGCCTTGCCCTCAGCCCCCACTTCCTACTAACCCCAACCCCATTGATTTTATCTCCTAAATATATCTGCAATGGCTTCATCCTACGCTAGGCTACTTATTTATCTTGTATAAATAGTGCAAAATAGTCTCCTAACTGGTTTTCCTGTGTCTTCCCTTTCTAGGCTCTAATTAGTCGCCACAATACAGTCAAATGAATCTTTTCAAAATACAAATCTCATACCTTTCTTTAAACATTTTCCCACTGATATCTGGGGCCCCAAGGCAAGAGTGACAGAGGCAGCTACTTAGAAAGCAGGGTCCATGATCAAAGGAGCAACAGCAACGTGAACTAAAAAGGCATTTTCAGCAAATCTCCCTACAGTCCCCCTGTGCTCCAGCCATGCCAAGTTATTCACCTTTCCAGAATATAATGCTCTCTCTGTGATTCTTTGCTTCTAAATGAACTTTTTACACTTTGTCTGATAAACTCATACTTTTGCTTTAGACCTCTGTTCAACCCCTCTTGCCTCAGTTACTGTTTAAATATATGGCTGTAGTCACCACTGGACTGTTAGCTGCTTATGGGTAGAGAGCATTGATTCCTCTACTCAATTTTTCAAAAAATATTTTTGAACATGCATGTAACCCTAACATATGAAAGGCATACAGTAGACACTCAATAAGTATGTACTGAATGAATTTTAGAAAAACTTTTTTTGTTAATATTCTTCATCCTCTTTAGGAAAAAAGGAAGGAACCAACGGCGTTTTTATCACCATTGTTGATTTTCTGTCTTTTGGGTTTTTTGTTTTGTTTTGTTTTTTAATCTTTAGCTTCTAGCACAATGCCTGGCACATACTAGGTATCATGTGAATATTTTCTGAATAGATGAACAAATCCCTGGAAAACCCTTCCCATATTTCTGCAAGGTAAACTCCAACTCATGCTTCACTTTTTTAAGAAAGCGTTACTCAGCTCCCTCAGACCATTTTAGCAGCCCCTCTGTTAGGCTCCCAGGGCAAATGTGCATACCCTTGCAATACTACCTGATTGCATTTTAAAATCTTTTTGAGCATCTGTTTCTCCACTAGAGTATGAGCTCTTGAGATTGTGTCTGGTTGGCCCAGCATAATGAATAAATGAATGCATGAAAAACTACGATGAAATACTATATCGGAAAGTACACAAGAAGGGCCCATTAATTTTGAATCAAAGGACAAAAGGTTAGGTTTTTGGAGAAAATGGTATTGGTGTTGAAAGATGAATAAGACAAATAAAAGAAAATTTCAAGAGTCACATAAGGGACAGGGACAAGGGTAGGCAGTCCAGAGAGAGGACAGCGTAACTCAGCAGGGTCTGACAGCGCAAGTGCAGGGGCTGACAGCAGAGTCTGGATGGCCAGGGCAGTGGAAGAGTTGGAGACGCTACAGAGATGGTGCAAGAAAGGCGCTGGAGCCAGGGTTTGAAAGGCGAATGCCAAGCTTAGAAACTCTTATCACAGGGAACATTTAAATCTGGACTAAGAACACAGCATGCTGCAGAACATTCAAATCTGATAGGGGCAGAAAGCGGTCACTGAATTTGGTGAATAGAATGTGGGAGATTTCAGGAGACCGTTTTCCTTGGATAACAGAGAAGATCAAGAATGCAAAGGGTTCACAATGAGTGGAAATAAAACAGAAGCAAAAAGGGTAAAAGAGTAGCTCAATCTGAGAATTTTCATAATGAAAGAAAATTTGAAAACAAGGACAAGAAATCAAAGTTGGTGAGAGAAGATTAGACCTATGAGTAGGTCTAAGAAAATGGGCCAATTAATGGAGACAATACCAAGAAACAGACAAAAAAGAAAATACTACAAACGGAAGGGTGATTCTTTGAAAGGAAGATGGATATTTCTCCTTCAATGACAGAATTTGTAACCTTAAAATCACCAGCATACTGTGCTTCTTTGGCTCCCTTTAATAGAGTGCATGTGATAATAATAAATATTAGCAACAAATAACATTTAGTTGTATATTATTTATCTCTTAAAAGGATAAAGACTGCATTATTTTAGAAGGGAAAAAAGCTAGGCTGTCTTAGATGAGAGATGGTCACTAAATTTTCTTGTGATTCTAAATTTCTTTGCCTATAAACCTCTTCTCCCGACAGTTTTCAGTGTGAGAGATGTGGGAAGGGTCTCATTCACCATTTGCTTTAATGGACAATGCTAGCAGATGTCTCTGGTTTTATATCTCTAAAAATGTCTTCCACAGAGAGAAAAAGATCACAGTTAAAAAATCGTGAACTAATTTGATTTCTTGCTACTGTGTATTTTACACATTCCAAAGTTCAATGGCTGGCATACCATGTTGGAAAACTATTAAATGAACTTGCTATGCAACTAAAACTTGGTTTCACGTCCATGTACATTTTTTTTGTTCCAGTAAGAAATCAACAGAATGATGATTCCCATATGCTGATCATTCAGTAATCTGAAGGTACTGTCACATACAAAAATAAAATGTCCTACAAAATAGTAAGCTCGTTGTACTTCTCTTAACGTAGTAACAAAATTAAAAATCAGAAAAATTAATTCTTGAAAAACCAAATCAGTTACTCTACATAACCTGCTGCATAATTGCTGTGTATACTGATATCTTAAATTAAAAGAAAATTTCAGTAAGTTCTTACAACTACACCATGAAAACTATTGTAATTTTTCTTTCCTTTTACTTTCATAAATAAATTTAATACTGTTATTATCTATTAGAAAAACTGTCTAAAATAAAATGTGAGTTTCAACCACATACTCAGCTTGCTTTGAATTATCTCTAGTTTTACATTTACCTGAGCTTAAATCATCTAGCTTCTCTATTTCCAACCTCTAATTCATTTTTTGTTTATGGATATAGACACAAACACATCCCCTACAGATACAGATCCATCCCACAGGCTCTTTAAAATGAGTTCAATCATTCTTTGGCAGGAAGTTTTTTAACCTACATCATGCAAGAAAAAAATAGGTTGACCTAATTGTGTTTTGGAGCATGCAATCTTCTAGCCATATTTGCAATGTCTCTTTTGAAATGCCAGTGTTCTCCCTACTCTCTCTTTAAACATTTTATGGAAGATACGCTAGAAAAAAAGAGGGGGGTGGACCATCAAGTGCTGTGCAGGCTGCTGGCAGTGCTCCTGTTTTAATACCATGGTGCTGGGCTTATCTTCCCATCTTGACTGATTAGCGCTTGATGGCATAGTCTAAGCCTGCAGCTATGTTAGAGGAGTGCTCTGCATTGCTTTGACATCATTGGGAAAAGTTTCCCATGACAATCTGCTTGCCCTCCCCCTCCACCAGCTTCCGTTGTTATTTGCAGAAGTCACTGCCAGGATTTGGTTCTCAAGAAATCCTGAAAAGTCAGATAACTCTCTGAAGGAGCAAAGGGATGAGAAAGGGCAGATGCTCAATAAAAGTATCATCCAAATAATTCTAGGCAGTTACCTAGCCCACTTTCCAACAAGCATTTAAATAAATGGTTTTAAGTAAAATTTTTTAAATGCCTATATTCTTCCTTTTATAAAACTGTGGAAAGAAGTCCAACTGCAAACATAAAAGTATTTTTTTTTATTTAAACTGATTTATCACACATTTGAAAGATAAAACATACTAAGCCTCCAATAGAGTGGAAAAATATTTGAAGTAGCTCAAGAATTACTTCACTATGTTCTATAACAAGGAATCCATTTTATAAAATAAAATTAATCCCGTGAGCCACCAAGTATTGTCCCTAGTGGATATCTCAGTATACACAATACAGATGGAACTTTATTACCACCTAATATCCTAAAAAGGTAACAGTTTTTACTTGTTTTTGTAGAAGTAAAGATAATGTGAATGTATGTAAATGAGATACAATAGAACAATGCAACAGGGATACAAAATATCCAAGCAAAGAAACAGACAGGAATAGGAATGTATTCTGTTGTGGGTTAGAACCTTGGCTGGCATGTCCATGTTCACCTTATGCATCAGTCATTCAATTACTTATCAGAAACAAGTCCTATCTATACTCACCTTCATTTCAGGTCACAGAGACTTCTTCTTCAAGTAAGGTTTGATGCAAGTTATCTTAGTGACTTTGTTGTTTCCATAAAAAGAATGAAACAGAGTATACATGTTTTTTCTTCTTTTGCAATTATATTAGTCTAAGAGGGCTTTTTCTTATTTCTTTTCTTAAGTCAATTACATGAGTAATTGCAAGATGCAAAGTAAAAACATTTTCACTTTTTTCTCCTCTCAAAGAATCACCTCTTAATAATGAGAACGAGAAACAGAAAAGCCAATTCCATCTTCAATGCAAGATGACCTGTCTAATGAAAACTGTTTATATGAATATGGAAATAAATGAAAGAATGGTCAAGGGCTTAGCAAAGAAAACAGTCAAACCTAAGTGCACACAAAGGTGGAAACCAGTGAAAAGCCAGATGATTCTCCCTGTAGAACCTCAGAATAAGAATGCAGGGAACAATACAGTCTGGCTCAAAAATCAGGTATCATAGAAAGCAAGAATAAGCAAATGGTATAAAGAAAGGTGACTTTTCAAAAACAGGTACAAGAAGCAGTTAGATCTGCAGCCAAAAATATAAAACTCTTAGAAGAAAAGGAAAAGACCAAAGATTTGCTCTGTGGACAACCTAACAAGAATAGTCCCAAGCTCCAGGCTCAAAGAAGGGCCAGTATGAGAGGCCCTATGGAAGACAGGGCATTAAGACTGCACACTGAACCCCGGGACCACTCTCCCAATCCTCTTCTCACTTAGATCCAGAACACCAGCAGCTAGACTGATGTCTCCAGGCAGGATATTACATGACCTTTGATGTAGAAACAAATGAAGAGAGGATGACCTACAGCTATTAACATGTGGAGTCTCCTAATAACAAACCTAGTCATATGATTCTCCTGGAGTGAAGGCTGTTGGGATACAAGCCCACTCCTACCCAAAGATCTTCCAACTAGCTTTTTAGCTCCTCACTCAAATGAATGGACAGCCAAGGATTATTGGGTATTTGAGAAAAGAATCTAACATAAAATATAGCTACGAAAATGAACAAATGGGAGGAAAGTAGCTAGGAGGAAACAGACACCATGTAGATAGACAATGCAGGTAACAATAATCATAATATTGTCATAGAAATAAAAAGAGTTATCAGATCAAGTAAATAAAAAAAGAATACAATTTTTAAAAAGGAAAAATCTGAAAAAAGCTCTTGAAATTTTAAAGTATGATTTCTGCAATATAAAATTCCAAAGAAGGTTTAGATAATAATATCCTGGAAATATCCCATATTCCATAATAATAATGTTCCAGAAAATAAGACAAAAAGCCAATGAGAAGGGTAACAGAAGGGGAAAAATAAGAATAATGGGGATTAATCTAGGACATATGTCACACAAATAATCAGATATACAGAAAGAGAATACGTAAGATATTGGTGTGGAGATAACCATCAAAGAAATAATACCAGAAAATTTTCTGTAACTGAAGTACATAAATCTCCAGAATGAAAATGCCCATCAGGTGCCCAATGAATGGAAAAAGATCCACAAGAAAGCAAACCATTTTGATTAATTCTTCAATTAATAGAAAAAAAATCTAGATTTTAGCATTTTACTGTCACATTATATTCTACTTTTATTTCTATTTTATGTGTATTCATAATATTTTCTAAATATTTTGATGAGAAATTGAAAAAAGTAGGACAGGATATTTGTTTGCTCTATGTTAACAAAAAAACCTTTCATTATTGAGTATCTTTGGCACACAATTTATTACTTAATTTCACATCCTTATATTATTATATGACTATTAAATTTGTTTCTCAAAATAGAAGTGCTAGCCCACATATATACTGTCAAATGATTTTTAAGCAGAGCACCAAAGTAATTCTCAATAGGAAAAGGAAAGTCACCATATGCAAAAATTATTTCAAGATTACAGACCCAAATATAAAAGCTAAATTTATAACACTTCTAGAAGAAAACATAGGATGATATTTTTCATCTTGAAGTAGGCAAAGATTTCTCAGAGAAGACAGAGAAAGCACTATCTATAAAAGAAAAAAATTATAAATCCTATTTATCAAAATTAAAAAATTGTTTTTATAAACAAAAACTCCATTAAGAAAATAAGTAGACAGGGAGAAAATATTCACAACACATATAAAATGACAGATTTGAATTCAGAACATATAAACAACTCCTATAACTCAATAACAAAATGGTAGACAACCCAGTCAAAAATAGACAAAAGGCATTATGTAATGACATAAAGGATGATAAACAAATGTCCAATAAGCACATAAAAAAGTGTTCAACATCAGGGAAATTAAAATCACAATGACAAATGACAAACCACTGTACACCACTAGAGTGGCTAAGATGAAAAAGATAGAATACAAATATTGATGAAAATATGGCACAACTAGTAGTATTCTCATACATTGTTAGTGAAAGTATAAAATGGTACAGTCACACATTCACCCCATGGAAACAATTCCACTTCTAGATATTTATCCAAGAGAAATGAAAACATATGTCCCCTAAAAGCCTTGTATAAGAATGTTTATAGCAGTTTTACTCATTATAGCCAAACACTGGAAACAGCTCAGGGTCCATCAGCAGGAGAATGGATAAACAAACCATGGTATTTATTCTATGGTATACTTCTCAGCAAAAAAAGGAACAGATTACTGATACATGCAACAGATGAGTCTCAAAAACATTATGCTGCAGAAAAGCAGCCAGACACAAAAGAGGGCATGCTGTGTGATTTCACTTAAATAAAATACTAGATTGGATAAAACAAATTAACAATGCTTGGTATGTGTTGGGGGATGTGTGTTATTAAATGTGAAGGGACCGAGTACACGTTCTGGGCTGATGGAAAATTCTATATCTTGATAAGGGTATGGGTTACACAGATGTATTCAATTTTTCAATACTGTACATTTAAGATCTATGCATTTCACTGCATATAAATGGTATTTCAATAAACATCATTTGAATGAAATAGAAGGCCTAGGTTTTGATATTAGACTTAGAAGACATTTTTCACGGTAATTATTAGAGCATTGGATACCATAGCCATATAGAGCAAATGACAAATATAAAACTCAGCCAAAGTGGATTTTAACACTATTACAAAAGTTCCAGTTTCATGGCATCCCCACCACTGCTTATAAGGAATTCTATTGTAGATGGAAGTTAACCTGGAAACTACTGCTTCCAGAAGACTATAAATATTACAAAATGCTCTAAGTTAATGTGTTTGGTGCATATCAGTAACCTTCAATGGCTAAGGTAAGTGAGGACTGTGAGTGTCCCCCTGTAATCTCATCTCTGGGAGATAGAAGGAAAGCAAGTGTTAGACTGAATTTGGTAACACATGCCAACATTTATTAGCAAGCAACCATGAAAACAATCATACAGACTGTTCTGTATGCTCAACAAAGTCCCAGCCCTACGTCCCTTTTGGCACTTTGACAACAAGCACTTTGCATAAAAGTTTAATTAGAAACAGATGTCCTAGTGGAATGGGTCAGCTAATATTCCATTTGGATCAGGTAATAGAAACCCTCCAAAGATCTCAGGGCGTGAGGTAGATGGCATTCTCAAATCAGAGGAGAGGTGGCTCAAACCCAATCAGGACCATTAGATTCTTTGGTCCTCTTTGAAGCGAGGCTGAGGAGGCTAAATCATATTTCTAGTCTATTGACATGTCTTCAACATGACCCATTTTATCAATAAAAAATCATTTCTAATTTCATTTATACTGATTTATAAACGTGTTAGAGCTGACTCAGGTAAAAACAGTTGTGGGTTTTAGGATCTAGTTAGAGCAATAGTCTTTAAGCCCAGTTGCATGTTAGAATCACTTGGAGAGAGTATTTAAATCTCCACACCCAGACCAATAAAATCAGAATTTCCGGGGATGGGGCGGGGGCGGTGGGGTGAGATTCAGTCATCAGTGTTTTTCAAACCTCCTTAGGTAATTCCAGTTTATAGATGAGATTAAGAACCACTAGATTAGAACCTTTAGATCTAGCCTAATTGCAGCATATATTCCCAAATAGGTGTTTTAAATGCTATTTAATCACCTTCCCAGGATAGATAATACACATTATATATCACATTGCCAGTGATTAAATATTTTTAAATAAAGCATGATAATACACCAATATAAAACTCATCCCATTTCCTCACCAATAGCAGAGACAACAGAACTGGAGATGCCAACCAGAGCTGTAATAACAGCTGTGGTAACCCTCAGGAAGAGAATTTGGCCATTTCTGAGTAATGGATGTATTTAAATATAGAGGATGAAGACCCTGCATTAAAAAATCTGATCTTTAAGTGATTCCAATAGAGAAGTGTCTGTGAATAGTAATGTGTACCCTTAATTGAAGGAAGTGACTATTCTCAGCCAGTTCGTGTTACAGCCAAAGCAAAGTACAAATAGAATATAATAAGCCCAGACCACAAAACCCTCTAAATAGTCCCCTTCTGACTTCCCCTTCAGAAACACTGCTAAGATTTGTCAAGGTGGTGTTCACTCTTACTGTATTAATTTCTAATAAATTTACTTCATCTTTATTGACAGGTTGCCTGGAGATGTTTTGGTGAGTTCAATAGCAACATCATAAAGAATATCCCATCAAGACTAATTCCTGTTTTGTGATGCTATATAATACATGGCCCCAGTAAATGTATACTGATTATGTTTAAGTAGAAACAAATTTACTAACACTCCAATCAAATATAACAAGATATGTTGTACCATCCCATTTTTTAATCAAAAACATCCTGAGGAGCCGGGCGCGGTGGCTCACGCCTTTAATCCTAGCACTCTGGGAGGCCGAGGTGGGTGGATCGTTGAGCTCAGGAGTTGGAGACCAGCCTGAACAAGAGCAAGACCCTGCCTCTACTAAAAATAGAAAGAAATTAGCTGGACAAGTAAAAATATATAGAAAAAATTAGCCGGGCATGATGTCACATGCCTGTAATCTCAGCTACTCAGGAGGCTGAGGCAGGAGGATTGCTTGAGCTCAGGAGTTTGAGGTTGCAGTGAGCTAGGCTGATGCCACGGCACTCTAGCCCAGGCAACAGAGTGAGACTCTGTCTCAAAAAAAAAAAAAAAAAAAAAAAAAAACACATCCTGAGGGACCTTGAGGAAAAACAAAAACACAACCTACCCAAATAGAGCTCCTTCACAAGTGTCATATTATTTGAAAGTTATTAGTAATTTATTTTGGGGCATTATACATCCAATTGCTATATTCAATCTCAATGCTTTTGTCCATCATTCTCCTCCATCCAGGATTCTCTTCTCACAGTCGTCTTTCAAAATGTAGTTTAGATGACATTTCTGTAAAGTCTTTGATGAGCTCCCTCAACCTTCTCTTTATAATTAATTACTATCTTTGCTCAGCTACCTCTTTTACATTTATCATGTAGTATTTGTTTCCATTTCTTTCTCCACCCACAACAGTTTAATCTACTAGTGTATATGTCCTTGTTTATTGTGGCAGTTCCCAACCTTTTTGGCACAGGGACAGGTTTCATGGAAGACAATTTTTCCACGGACAGGGGGTTGGGGATGGGGGACGTGCACACTCAGGCGGTGATGTGAGCCACAGGGAATGGCTGTAAATACAGATAAAGCTTCACTCCCTGGCCTGCAACTCACCCCCTGCTGTGCAGCCCAGTTCCTAACGGGTCATGGACAAGTGGTCAGGGACCACAGTCTTAGGGGCTTATAATATCAAGGCCTAGATATTTAAAAATGTAAATGTTTATTGAATTATTTAACCAGATCTTTTTGGCCCTGTGATTATTTTATTTAATTGCCAACACTACTTAGAAACCCTTACTAAATAATGACACCTGAGTGGTCCATTACTTTCCCATGAGAAAAAGATCTAATACAATGGAGACACATAGTCTTCCCTTGGTTGGGACAGAAGTTCCAGCTACTAGAACAAGAGCAGAAAAACAGAACCTAGAAAGGTGTCAAAGGCAAAAGTCAACTATTCAAGGACCATTCTGGTGAATGAGAATTTTGTAGAGATTTTGTAGCTTTTTCAGGCTTTTCAGGGAAGTCTGATGTGCTTAGTATACTATTCTAGAATAAATTTTTGAGTATATTTCAACATTTTCATTTTGGGAAAAACATAATTGCTATATGAGTATAAGATTCTATCAGGTTCAAAAGAGTAGGGTGCGTGTGTGTGTGTGTGTGTGTGTGTGTTTTAGTGCAGAAAAGAAAATCTGTATTCCCTTAAATCACTTTCCATATTATTATTGTTCTTGCATTTTTCAGGGATATATTCTAGCCATTTTATTCCTTATCTTAAAAATAGGGAACATATTTGTCATGCTTCACTGAAAGAAGCAACTTGTTTTCTCTGTTTTAAGGGGTCTGAGAAGTTAAATGACATATTCAGGTCACTAAAAAAAAAAAAAAAAAAAAAAATGAATGTCAAGGTTGACAGGAGTAAAGCCTTCCTTCACCTGCAATCAATGAGTGGTTGTATGGCACAGAAACAAGGCGTTAGCTTTAGTGTCCAAAATCCTGAGATTGAATTAGAAATTCAGTACTTAACTGCACAAAAATGGGCCATTATTTCATGTCTCTGGGCCTCAGTTTCTTCTTTTGTTAAATTGGGATAATCATACCTCTTTTACAGAATTTTCTTGAGTAATAGGAAAAAGTTTACACTGGGCAATAAAAATGTTTTTGTTGAATTGGAAATTTATTCATAGCAACTCTGAATCAATTAAGTCAATAAGATAATTTCACTTATCTGGATTTTCACTACTATATATGGAATCTATTGACCCACTCAGTTCTATGGATTCAAAGACTAACTTTTTATGGACAAAATTTAGGTAAGGTAAGATTTGCCAGGACACTGCAGCCAATAAACCACCCCTAGCATGAGACCACAGAGGTGCTTCGATATCCACAAGTGGTCCAGATCTCTGTTTTATGTCTCTTCTGAAAGAAGGCAAAGTGCTGTTTGTTCTCTATCGGGTTCTCACAGATGAAGTGGGCAGAAATGTTAGCCCTGTGACCTTAATGAGTATCACATGAACAAGTCCCCTACCTACTACTTTGGAAATGTCACCAAATGAAATGTTGCACTTAGAAAGGTCATAAACCCAAATGAAATAATGGTATAGCCATTGCCTGGCACACAATTGAGAACATCACCTTTGCTGCTAGAATCTATAACAGCGATGCAGTAAGTCTGGCAACTGCATCACATAGTAATCACTCATCACATGTTGAAACACCTGCTTTAACTTGAAAATTGGTTCTTCTCCCAAGCAGAACCAAATAAACCCACACAAAGCCCACAGAAAGAATGCCTGGCATATCCTACAGGTACTTGTTTTCCTGTTGTTAGGCAGTTGGATGTTCAGCCAAAGTTTATAATGCAAACTCAGTCACTCACACTTAACACATTTTCTGTTACCATAAGTATAGTTGATAAACAGTTAAAAACTCTCAGAGATAATACTTCCAGAACTCCCTTCTGTTTCAAGCCTGTTACCCATGGAACTATTCCAAGGAAAACAAACACTATGAACTCAGGACAACTTCTGTGGGGCCGTATCCTCCCGTTCACATGATTAAACACTCACCTAATTGACATTTGGCTGCACAAGGTCTTTTTAAAACTTAGCTGCTCACTCCATTGTACTGTTCATATGGCATTACAGCAAATATCGTCTACTCTGACTAGCTATCTCGCTGGACAATAATCAGTTATATGAATTTCAACCCTCACCCTAGGCTAGAAGCTCCTGGAGCATCAGTAATAAGTAATACCTGAATCATTATTGTATCACTGATGCTTAAAACAGGACTCGGCACCTAATAGATCGTCAGTAAATATTTGTTGACTATAGTAAGAGTGCCTTGGTTATCATATCTTATTTCTTATCAACCCCATAGCATTTTCTGTAATACTGTTGCTGCCTTCACATCTCCACTGTATCGAATGACACCTAGATTCTTGAATATCTGGCAGCAAATGTTAGCCCTCTGAATTAACCAAGTTCTTTGAGCTACTTGTCACTCATTCACTCATTTACTTTCATCAAGCTCCCAATCTACCTTCTCAGTTTCAACAAATATTTAACATTCACCATTGACTGCATGAAAACACCACGCAACATGCATTTATGCCAGTTTGAAAAGCGTACACTCACTGCCATCTGTAAGACTCTTCAACAGAAATACAATGAAAGCCGCAAATGTAAGTCACATGTGTCATTTTAAACTTTCTGGTAGCTATGTTTAAAAAGTAAAAAGAACAGGTAAAATTAATTCCAATAATATATTTTATTTAGCTACATATATCAAAATATGATTTCAACATGTGATAAACATACAAAATTATTCAAGAGATATTTTACATTTTTTTTCTTACCAAGTCTTTGAAATCTGGGATATAGTCAGGCTTACAGTATATTCAATGTGCACCAGCCACATTCCAAGTGCTCCATGGCCACATGTGGCTAGTGGCTACTATATGGGACGATGAAGATTTATAAAATCACATTTTCCCAAAAGGGAAAGAGGTGTATATAAAACCCTGATACAAAATAGACTAGAATGAATGTGATATTAAGTTAAAACAATAAAACATGGGTGTCAAGGGAGACCTCAATGAGGAATAGAAGTTGGTTCCCTTGGATTTACTCTCTCTTCCCTTTACTAAGCCAAGTATCCTCTCATCTTACCAGTCACTTCCTCCTTCATCCAATGACTGTGCAACTATGTATCTGTGCTAGCAGTTATGTGTTTTACAGAACTATATACATAAATGAAGAATACATTCACATGAAGATGAGGACCTGTGTAAACAAAAGTGATTCTGTGCAGCTTACATAAACACTATGATTAGAATAGAGAGAGAGAAACACAAGCAAAGTAAAAATAAAGGGCAGCGATTGGCAGATTATAAAATAGTGTACTCTGTTGCTAATTGAGTACCAAAATGTGAGGGCAGGCAATGAGTTTAAGATGTGAACCTAGTCAAAAGGGAAGCCAACTAATTCTGCTTTTCTTCCCCAGAGGAAAAACAATTCGTAGAAATTAATGATGGTGTTTTCATAGCACCTGTTATACAAGGCTCTCTTTGTTTTTTGTTATCAGGACTGGGTATGATCTTTGAATGTAGAATCTGGTCATAAGTCACAAAGACTTATGAAAATATTCCCCGTGCTTGACAGAGGTTTTCCTGATGTTACTCTTTTCTATTTAGCACAGACTAGGGTGAAGAAATGCAAAGAAAAGAAAGAGAGCACCTGCCCAAGGATCAGATGTAAATTAAATGACAGAGACTAGAAAAACTGCATCAAAACAACTCGAAATATACGTAAAGTTTACAAGTGCTGAGGACTTATCTGACAGCATTAGCCTGGGGAGCATTCACTCGCAAAGCAAGTGACAAGGAAGCAGTGTTTTAGAGGTCGGGGATTTGATTTGATTGAGAAGAGGGGAAAGTGAACAAGAAGAAGGAAGACTCAGACATACCCTGAGCAGACTTAAGTGAGAATGGGAAATAAAACAAGTAGCTTTATAAAAAAACTAATCAACACAAAGCAAATAAATGGCAGTGATGGAGACAGGAAGTAGAAGTGAACAGCCTGGACTCTGGGTTTTAACAGACTCATCCTAGATGCCCTGGCCACTACCTAGTTTTGTAGCCTCTTTAAGCCTCGATACTCTCATCTGAAGCGTGGGACTCCAAATAGCACCCACTCAGTGAGGATTAATGAGATAATATGTGAAAAGCACAAAGCCTGGCACATAATAAAATATTCAATGCATGTTAGTCACATTTGTTAGACAGTGCCCTTTGGGGGCATAAAGTTTGGAGTTTGATAACAGAGGCAACTGGGTACTGTAAAAAAGTATCTAAGTTACCTTTAATGGAAAGAAAAGGTCTTATTTTTATTGCCATTTGTTGACAAAAGAGATTATAAATGAGGAGTCTAACTTAGAAAGTGGTGATAGTCTAAGTGAAACATTGTTAGAACCTGGGCCAAAGTTGTGCCTAAATAAAAAGAAAGTGGTGGAGACAAGGCATATTTTTCATAAACAATCTAAGAATTTATGATGAACAAGATACGAGAAGAACCAAGAGAAAAGCATAGCCTTAGTTTAGCACGAAACACTCACTGCTTGTATCACTTTTGAAAGATTGTTTCAGGTTTCTCATCTTTAAAATGGAAATAAAATTAATACCAACTTCAAAGGGATAGCATGAGGATTAAGTAAGTTCTTTGTCAAGCATTAAGCATAGTGACTGGCATATGGTAAGTGCTGTATAAGTATGTGTTCGGTGAAGCTGAAAACACAATATTAAATGAATGTTTAAGCATGGATTTTTTTTATTCTTCCAGACATTGTGTTTTTCAGTCCATAAAACAACACTGTGAGTTAGTACGACTCCCATTTTAGGAATAAGGAGAGAGTCTGGGAGATATAAAGTCACCAGGCAGGAGGTGTGAACAGCCAAGAGCTCATCCAGGCCTCTCCCACCCAGGCCCTGGCTCTTTCCTCTCCCACAGGCACCTCCAATGCCATGATCCCGAAAACCTGATGTCATGATGATACTGAGAAGTTGGGAAGGGCTGATGGGTACACCAGTTTGTCATTAGGATTCTTGTTACTTAGACTTTTACAATCTAAATATCAGAGGATCATTAGAAGTATGGAAATAAACGAAGAACAAAAAAAACAAGAAGAACCACAGGCTGTTTATTCAGAGCTTGCTGTAGGAAGGGAGTCAGTCTCCATCATTTTGCATTTTGGCAAAGACCCAAAGGCAGGCAGGGGAGTGGGCAAGCTTTAGAGTGGAAAAAAAGGGAAAGTTTCAGCTACGCCCTATTTAGAGTCTGTTGGCCTGGGGAAGCTTAGGTGGGCTAACTATTAATATTAATAGAAACAGGGCATCCTATGTGATTGGTTAGGGGGTGTATATTGGCTTTTTCCTGTTGGTCCTAAAGGGAAAAATTCAGGGAAGCTCTCAATTATTAATCGAGTAAGTCCTGGCTGTTTGAGGCTGGGTTTTACAAGGGTTATTGTTTGGCTTCCAGGGCCAGTTGCTAGAGATGATAGTCTGACTTCCTACATGTCTGATCTGTAGAGAATAGGTTGTCTACCTACTATGTATAGACAATAGATTGATTTCCTGGGCTGATTGTGGCAGATTGTGGGTCAGAGTTCTCTTTTTAGATATGGTCTGGCCATTGCCAATTTGCATATTCAGTCTCTCAGAAGTCATCTAGTTGAAACCCCAGCCCAAATATTCAATTCCTAATCATTGTTCAGCATAACAGAAAACTCCACCCTACAAGATGGCCTATTCCATTCTCAGACAACTCACTGTTTCCATTTTTTATTAAGATTATGTTTAGATTGGGGAAGAAGATGGCTGACCAGGGACACTGGCTGCCAGATCATCTCAGAAAGAAAGAAATGTTTTAGATGGAAAAGAAGAAAAACATAGATCGGGTGTAATTCTGAGGGGAAAGTGCCAGAACCTACCAGAGATTCCACAGGAAGAAGTTGCAGAGCAGAACAAGAAGGAGTAAGATATCCTCAGGAGAGGTCAACCCGAGAGGCTTGGAGCCTGGCAAAAAGGGAAGGTTGGGGCAGGGGTGTTTCTCCTTCCCTCACACCTCTGGAAGTCAGCAGGCTGCCAAATTGTTAGAGAGCCTTTCTACCTTCATGAGCCCAAGGGCTGCTGCCTCCAGTAAACTGGAAGCTTCTTGAAGACAAAGCACCAGGCTGCCAGCCCCCTCAGGGTCACTTCCCAACACCACGGACCCAAGCTGAGATGGGAGGTGCCATATTGTTTTTCCATCCACTGTGCACCTTTGTCCTTCCCAGGGAGCTTCAGCCCCTTGGTTTCTGTCTTGCTCTTTCCCACAAAAACATTTCCTAATTCTGGCCCAGACTGTGGGAGCCAGAGGGGCCAGTAAGCCTAGGGGATCTGCATGATCCCAAAGCTTAAACATTCTGGGTGGGCTGCCTTCCAGAGAGGGACAAAGATGACCAGAGTGTCAGCTCTCCAACATTCAGACTCTTTTCCTCCCTTACCCCTACCTCATCTGCTGCTGCCAAGAGAGACAATTGAGCCAAAACTCTCCTAAGCATCTGTTTCCCCTGTGTTGATGCATCCACCACATTGAACCTTCCACAGAAAGTGGGGCTAACACTTTTCTTCTTAAAGAGGCAGATGGGCTCCCTTCCATTCACAAAAATTAATTCAAGATGGATCAAAGACTTAAATGTAAGGCATGAAACCGTAAGAATTATAGATGAAAACGTAGGAAAAACTCTTCTAAATATTGGCCTAGGCAAATAATCCATGACTAAGACCCCAAAGGCAATTATAGCAATAGAAAAAATAAATAATGAAACTTGATTAAATTAAAAAGCTTCTGCACAGCTAAGGAAATAATCAACAGAGCAAATAAGCAACCTACAGAATGGGAGAAAATACTTGCAAGCTATATATCTGAGAAAGGACTAATATCCAAAATCTACAAAAACTCAAGTAAATCAGCAAGAAAAAAACCAACAATCCTATTTAAAAGTGGGCAAAAGACATGAACAGAAGTTTTTCAAAAGGAGATAAACAAATAGCCAATAAACACATGAAAAAATGCTCAACATTACTACTTATCAGGGAAATGCAAATTAAAACTACAATGAGATACCACCTTACCCCCGTTTAAATGGCTTTTATTAAAAAGTCCAAAAACAATAGATGCTGGCATAGACGCTGAGAGAAAGAAACGTTTATACACTGTTGGTGGTACTGCAAATTAGTACAACTTCTATGGAAAACAGTATGGAGATTTCTCAAAAACCAAAAGTATACTTACCATTTGATCCAGCAATCTCACTACTAGGTATCTACTCAAAGGAAAAGAAGTCATTTTATCAAAAAGACACCTGCACTTGAACGTTTATTGCAGCACAATTCCCAGTTGCAAAGATGTGGAATCAACCCAAGTGCCTATCAGTTCATGAGTAGATTAACAAAGTGTGGTATATGTATACCATGGAATACTACTCAGCCATAAAAAAGGATGAATTAATGCCTTTTGCAGCAATTTGGATGGAATTGGAGACCATTGTCCTAAGTGAAGTATGTCAAGAATGCCAAAACAAACACCACATGTACTTTCTAACAAATTGGAACTGAGGGGCACACATGTGCACAGAAAGAAGTAAGTCATTAGAAACCAAGCAGGGAAAGGGGGGAAGAGGGGAGAGGCAAAAACTTATATAAAGGGTACAATGAACATTATTCCAGTGGTGGGCACACTTATGGCCCTAACTGAAGCATTGCAAAAGCTATCCATGTAACAAAAACATTTATACCCCCTCAATATTTTGAAATTTAAAAAAGGAAAAATAAATAAAAATTTTTAAGAAAACAAAAAAGATTAATATTTAGAAAATTGTGCCTGTTAATAATACACACTGCTTGGGTCTAGTTCTGTGTTCTGACAGATAATAAAACAATCAGTGCTCAGAACTCTCTGATGGCCTCCTCTGGGCAGATATACCCTATATCTAAAGAAACATAACCTTTGAATGTAGCAGAATCATCTTGATGTCATAGCGTAATCTTTCTTTTTATATCTCAGGGATAATTCTCTATTCTGCCCACCCATATATTTTATTGCAAATATACAACCTCCATGAGGTTGGGCTAACTATGAAAGTAAATCCCAACAGTAAAATAAGATGCTTTCACCTGTTTCCAATTTGGACAAAATGTCTCAAAAAAAAAAAAAAAAAACGAAACATATTTTTAGCCAGCACCAGTCACTAAAATGCCACCCTAGACAGATATGTAGGATTTGGATAAAATTTCAATCCATGAATCCATATTTTTAAACTTTCCTTCATAGCAAATACTCTGCTCCCTCTCTCTCCCCCACCTCCAATCATTGAGTCACAAAAAAATTTATTTTCTTTTCTTAAGCAAATGAATTTTTTCCTCTGTCCCTCTAGTAGCTCAGACATGAAGAACATCAAAGAAAGAAAGACACACAAATGTCTCCTTGAGCTTATCATTCTTGGCATTAGTAAAGGAAGAGATGGTTTTCTTAAAGTTTTTACCTACCTAAATGTATGTAGTGAAACATGGAACGACAGTCAGAGGATTCACTAAGGGGCTCTGCACCCACCAAGAGGGTGTTAACCTCCTAACCTTCCCTGTACAAACACTGTACTCACCTTCTCTGGTCTGGCCCCCTGGATTAGCAGACAGTCCTTACTAAGCAGAATACGTCATTTCTCCCTGTGTACTCTTATTCTTCAGCCTTGAACATTTTAGTCAATACTCTATCTGCCTACTTGAGTAGATCAAAGAAAAAAACTTCCTACTATATGACATGTAGAAGAGAAATTAAAACTATATACTGAACGTTATTTTTTACCATATACTACCCACACACAAAAATCCATACTCATAAACAATATTTCCACCAAGCCTCTCAAGTATGTGTGTAATAGATACAAGACACCATAAGTCACTGGGCATGGATCAAAGTGGGAGAGCAAGGCAGATCTCAAACAAACGAATCTATTTCCTATCACCCTAGCATGACCACAATGAGAAAAAGGAATCTCATTTATCCAGTAGATAAAAACTGTATGGAGCAAATTTTACCATAAAGGGAACCCCAACCATCCTCTCCTCTCTTGCCTGAGAGAGTTCAACCATTTTTAGATGCAATCAACAAACTCATAAATAATTAAATCTAGTGATCATTGTTGAGGGGAAACAAAAACTAATACATGATAATGGTAGGAAGCAACACATGAAACATGCTTTTTCTTTCTCTGTCTGTGGCAGAAATGACCAGCTCTCTACCAAAGATGCATAAGCTCCTTCCATGGTGTTTAGTTGTTTCTGGAAAGCAGCTATCCAACTTGCATTTACACGGCGCGATGTGACTTGTCCTCACCAATGGAATGTTGGTGAGGAGATATACCTTCCCCACGGTTCTTTCCCCATCTGCTGGCTGAAATTATAGGACTCCAAGGTTTGCAGGTGATGGAAGAACCACAGGATGGAATAAGCCTGAGTTGCTAAATCACTGCATGGAATGCCATCAATAGATGCTCAATTTGGACTTTATGTGAGCAAGAAACATATTCTTATTGTATTAAGCCACTGAGATATCGAAGTTCATCTATTATAGCAGCTCCTATTAATAATTCATATTAGTAATTAATTATTGTGGACGTTCAATCACTTATCCTTTGAGCGATACTCTCAACCCCTACACTTTCTTTCCAGTTTCAGTTGAACTAGGTTTGTTCACCTCCAACTCTCCATAAAGAACACAGAATTGCTGGCTCTGCTATCATATACCCGAATGCCATTATAAGCAGGCATGGTTGCTGTAAATTCAGTTTTAATGAAAATCCATAAAGGGCTTCAGCTCTGGTCAGCACTTTGCTCTGCAGAATGTCACCAAGACCAAAAAGGAATCCCTTGATACTTGGGAACACGTAGGGCCTCATAGAATGTCCATCCTGTAATGAGAAATAGCAACTGATATCCGAACTGGGCCTTACTGCAAAGCCAAAAACCCTAAAAAAATCCCATGTTTCCTGGTTGCAGTTGTAATGCTGGGCCTTTCTCTTCCTTTAAGCTCTGGATACATCTTTTCATGATCTCTCTCATCTCATATTTCCACACTTGTAGTAAGGTCTCGCCTCTTGCCAAATCTCTCCATACCCCCAGTGTAGTTTCATCCCTGCCGTTCCTACAGCGGTCAATCCACACATTACAGTGGGCAGAGGATAAAGAACAGAGTAGCGCTCATGACAGGAGTAGAGGTCTCATAGGCCTTGGTAATGACTTTAGTCTTTGCCCTCAGAGGAAAAAAGAAGCCACTGAAGCACAGGAAGTATGAGGATGATATGATCTGTTTTGCTTTTCTGAAAGATCACTTTGGCTGCAGGGTAGAGCACAAGGTAAGGAGGGTCAATTAGAATGTCATGGCAGCGATCCAGCCAAGAGATGATGCAGCCTAAATCAGAGAGTGGCAGAAGGGATGGATAAACAGGCTTGTGATAAGGAATGAAAAGAGATGTTTATGGAGGTGCCTGGACGCTAATGGGGATGGGGACACTTCTTAAAGGACAGAGTTGGAGAGAGCACTTGCTCTCTTGCTTTTATGTTTGTTTTCTTTACAGGTACTCTTTAAGCAACTGTCCTAAAGGGTGGAAAAGTGTCTCTGAATGCTCACTCGGGCACAGAGCTACCTGCAAGCAGTTTGTAAACCATCCACTGCAGGACACACCTGCTTCTCCTCCATCCCTTAGAATTCCCTGCTTCCCCACAGGTTGTGAAGTGGCCAAGACTCCCCGGTTTTCTTAATTCTGATGTCAGGAGCCACAAACACCGTCACATACAGCTTAGGCCCAAGGCCCACCTGCCCATACCTCCCCTCATAAATTTTCCCAGGGCTAGTCTTGCCAAGCAGGCTTTACCTACTGCCACTTCCTCAGCAGTGACCCTTCCCTGACATTCTCTTAGATGTAGGGTTTTCGTTGCTTCTCTCCTTCCACATGTCCTCAGGGTCCAAGGGTGACTCTTCCTAGTTCCAACACCCCCACTCTCACCACCAGCTGCAAGAACCACAGGGGTTCCCTTTACTTCCTCTTTCTCAGAAGGACCAAAATCCGTTAGCGCCTGCCGTGTTGGAGCCACCCCTCCCTCCTCTGTTTTTGGTCCTAAGGCAGATTATTTCCTCCATGTCGAGGGTAGAGACTCAGCCCCTCTCACTTTTTCTCTGGAATCTCCACCAAATAACAGATGTTAACTGAAAGAGAGAGAGGGAAAGAGGGGGAGAGGGAGAGACAGAGAGAGGAAGAGAAAGGGAGAGAGGGAGAGAAGCATTTTTCCCCTTGGAAATCTGCCTCGGATCAATTAATTTGCCATATTTAACATTCAAGCTTTGTGCACATGCTAATAGATCATTAAAATTCATGTGGATGCTAACAGTTTTGTGTTTTCTTTCTTTTTCTATGTTTTGTAATTTCTACTCAATTCTGTAAATTGTAACATTGCAAGTGAGAGTGATCACCAGGAGAAATCTGCAAGGACTAAAAAGTTAAAAATCTCCACCATTTGTTATATAGTTTTTGGCCTCGAGTAGTTCCCAATTCTGTATCTCTTTCCCTGGATGGAATACTGATTAACCTCAGGATGCTTTTCTGTGCTGTTAAACACAATAACAAAATATGTCCCTTAAAATGCTCAGAGAACCTAAGAATCAAAAAGAATTTAGGGACTTCAGGGGTCATAAGCGTCAAGTTCCCACATAATACGAGACTCTTCTCTACACATTGTCCCTGAAAGATGTGGGCGTTTAGCTCCTGTTTGCAAACGTCAGCTGTCCAAGGACTCACTAACTGTGAGGTAAGCAGTCCCGATGTTGGTTCACTCTCGTGTAGGGAAAGTTTCTGTTATTGAAATAATAAGAATGTTCCCGTTACTTTGACCTCTAGGTGCTCCAGAACACTGAGAAATAAACTTATTTCCACTTCTGAGTCATAGTCTTTAATTTTTTGCACACAGTTGAGTCTCCGTGAAGTCTTCTGTTCTCCAGACTGAGCATGTGCGGTGAGCCTAACTCCCCTCAGAGGTCGGATCTTGCCAATCCCTTCCCCATCTGCCCGGGTCCACTTCAATCATGCTGGGAGCCTTGCCACCTCCTCGCACCTCTTCTCACCCAGTGTACTCCAGATTGGGAATGCCCTGCGACACCCAGGTCCTAACATAGGCCAGGAGATGTGACCCAAAAAACACAGAGCCAAGACTCTCACATAACCATTCTTTTTTTTTTATTATTATTTCATCTTATTGTTATGGGGGATACAGAATTGCAGGTTACATACGTTGCCCATGTACCGCCTTTCCCCCCAAGTCAGAGCTCCAGGCGTGTCTGTTCCCCAGATAGTGCGCATTGCACCCATCATGAGGTATATATCCCTCCCTTCCCCACCCCCCCCCTTCCCGAGTCAGCACCTTCAAGTGTTACCACTCCCCAAACGGTGCGCAATGCACTCATTGTGTAGGCATACACCCATTCCCTCCCCCACCCCCCACCTCAGTCTGATATCCGATTGGTGTCGTTCCCAGATGTGTATTTAGGTGATATTCAGGGAAACCAATTTTCTGGTGAGTACATGTGATGCTTGTTTTTCCATTCTTGGGATACTTCACTTAATATAATGGGTTCCAACTCTCTCCAGGAGAACCATAGAGATGTCGTATCTTCATTATTTCTTATAGCTGAGTAGTATTCCATGGTATACATATACCACAGCTTACTAATCCAATCATGTATTGATGGGCATTTGGGTTGTTTCCACATCTTTGCTATTGTGAATTGTGCTGCTATAAACATTCGGGTACATGTGTCTTTGTTACAGAATGACCTTTTTTCCTTTGGATATATGCCATTCTTAATCTGAGCACAGTTCTCTTAGGTTTAGCTTTTTTAGCATCATTTGTCTGGTCTTAAATTCATGGTTCACTAAAATCCAAAGGTATTTTTGACATTTTGCTGCAAAGTTAAGACTTTTCCACAATAAGCCGGTTAATTTTAGACGAGCTCATACACTTATTACATTACAAAGAATTGATTTCTGCCCAGTAAGATACCTGAATTCTTATTTTGCCATTTGAAATATTAGCTCTTCTTCCCTGCCTTCAATCATCTCTTCCTTTAGCCAAATCAACTATCAAAATACTAAACAGGATAGAGAACTAAATCCTGTGGCAATATTTAAATATATGAAATATATTTTATCACCTAAATATATGAAATAGAAATTTAAATTATGCAGCTCAACTATAAAAATTCCAAATGCACTTCATGACATGACTATTGAGGTAAATTTACTCCCTGCATGTAAGAGGATAAAAGGAAAATAGGATTAGACAGATCTACAATTGCCAACCTGAGAGACTTAATTTTGAAAGAACTTATTATTATTGACCACAGAAAAGCTCAAGGACAAGGGATGTGCTGACACTCTTATGGAAAGCATTTATTGTGCTTTGCAAGGAAATTTTAGATGCATTATTCTGTAGCCCTTCCCAGCTAATAGGCTTACTTAGTCTCTGCTTGCAAAGATGCCCAGACTTATGAAAATATGTAACTAAGTTTGATATTAGTCTACCAACAATTTCAATAGGTCTTGCAATTTTGAACATATCTATAAAGACTTCTAGTCACACCTCTCAATTCACTGATATCAAAGAGCCTTCAAAACAAGGATATAAAAACCAGAGAGCAAAAGAAAACCAATTTGTTTCAGCAATTTAATGTGTCTTTGGTTATGCATTACAGATAAATATGTGTGTATGCCTTCAGACTTGAGATATATATATAGAATTGCTTAACTGTAATGCATTTAGCAATAAATCTATGACCTAATTATTGCTATAAATTCATTACCAAAGCCTTTCCTTGTCACATACCAGGAGAAAATATAAACCTTGCACCATTACAAATTCTAACTGCAGCCAAAGACATCCAATTATAATCAGTTGCAGTAAACTCTCACTTTGCATTAGGCATAATTAACCATGTGATAAATAATCAGTATAATAACATTTAATGTGCTGTGATAGCATTTCTAAACTATTCGTGTGGATTCTAGAAAATAAAATATACTTCAATTCTAACCATCAATGTTTTTAACACTTTCATGATTGAAATTTCATGCCTATGTCTTGAAATGCAGGAGAAATTTTAGTACACCCACTCAAAAATAAAAAATTAGGTATGCTTAAGGACTCCTTATGCATGTTGCTATAAAAACATTCTCTGCTTTTATAAAAATATTATCTACTTTAATAAATTACATCCCTACAAATGTAGCCACTTTCCAAATTTTTAAGCATTCCCAGGGTGGCCAAGATTTTTCTTGGCATAGTAGAGGGTATAAGATAATTAGTAATAATTTTTAATTAATGCATCTGCATTTCAAGAAAGGTCTCACCTAGTTCATTTCAATAACAATAGTAATAAAAATAATAATAAAATCTCTCTATCCTTGAAAGGAATGAAATTCATTTCTATTCCATGAAAGAATATTCTTCTAGACTCACACATAACATTTTTTATTATCAACACTAATATTGTCCATTTTATTTCTATGACACTAAGGTCAATTAAGAAGAATATGAAATAATATTTCTGATTTTCATGCTCTTTGTTCAACTTGTTATTCAGTGACAAAATAATAATAGCACCTATTAGAATTCCATGTTTCTATTTTATAAATATGACAATAAACCCTATGGAATTGCCAAAATTAATTGATTGTACTGTAATTTTTTTTGCATTTTAATCAAGCTTAAGAATGGATCCAAAACTAGTGCATAGAATTTTTTTCCTCTAGGTGGAAAGTGTCATGAAAATATTTGCTCTAGGGAGCTTTGACCTGTATTTACATTAAAAATATGGTTATATGGTACATTTAATTACTTATCTCTTATTTTCCTTCTTTGTTCAACAAAACTTTTGCCTGATAATCTCTCTGGCTCAGTTTACTATTTCCATCTGTAGAGGCTACTCTGAATTAACCCTTAATTAATCACAGTTGCTGAGTGGATGCTCTCTCATGTTACCTAGGCAGTCACCTTGTGTTCAATAACCCGAAATTGGTAAGGATACTCTCGGGATTGTTTCCTCTTTATGTTTGCAGCTTTAAAAAAGAAATTTACAGAGCAATCAGGAGACCTTCTCTACCTGTCTTTAAAAGGCTTTTCATGTGTTAATCAAATGATGCAAATTGTTGTCCTTTAGGAGAGAAATCCAAGTTACCAGGGGTTGGCCTGCGAAGGGTTCTTCCAGAAGATCTGGTAGAGTTCGAAAACTCCATTTACATTTCCTCACCATGACGAACAAATTTGGATGGATAAATAGGAAAGTTAACAAGCTTCTGAGGAAATTTAACCTATAACCTTACAATGATTTCACATGCACTTATGGACTCACCTACCTGTCCACGAAGAATAAAGTAGATGTTATTGAGAAGTTTCTTTCTCCTCTGTACGCAGAGAGAGCTTCTATGGATTTAGCCAAATGACCCTATTCCTACTTTATTTGTTACTGTTTATAAATGATGCTGCTGGGTGGGGGGGGGGGAAGGACAATATATGTAACGTAAACTTTTGTACCCCCACAATATGCTGAAATAAGAATAAAATAAATAAATAAATAAATGATGCTGCTGATATAAAAACCAAGAAATAAATAAGGCAACTACATAAAAGTATGATAAAAATATTTTTACTCTCAAAGAGAGAGCACGAATATTATAATGGGGGGTGATGAGAGTGGAAATAAATTATTTTGTAAAAGGAGGCTCCTCATCGGCTGTCTTTATTGCCATGCTCCTTAAACATCCATCTATGCCAGGAATATAGGAACACAGGCCATTTATTTAGTATAGACCAAGCCCTGCGCCAGAAATACAAACATGAATAATACATGGTCTCTGCTTTCATGAGACTCGCATTTTAATTAGGGAAACTGACTGAAATAAATAAAAAACAACTACAGGATGCAGCGATCATTACCAGAGATATACCATGGAGGAGGCAATGGTTAGAAGTCAAGAAAGAACGGATAAGAAATGTGTGCAAAAACACATGAGCATGTGCCTGATGGCCTGGTCTATCCCGGGGGGTGCGGGGCAGATAGTTTCACATGACCAGAGTGCTGCAGGCCTATGACCAAGGGATGGGGGGGTCATGCAAGGGAGGAAAACAATGGATGAAGTTGCCAGCATGCAAACCCCATGTGGACCTCCAACCAGGGGTCCCACTGTTTATTTCCTGTCCATTACCCCATTCCTGCGCTCCCTCCCCTCCTATTCACCCAGTTTAGATGCTGTGGGCCATCATTATAACTATTCTTCACAAACACCCTCCACTCTTTTCTTTCTTTCTTCCTGTGCCACATTCCCACAGCAAAACCCAAACCCTGGTTAACCTCACTCTTCCTTGTCCATGGCTAAAGCAGAGTGGAAGAGTGTGGCGGCTGGAGGAAAACAACACAAACACACTATCATAACCACGCAGACTCGCCTCACTTTCAATTTTGACTATAAATCTCAGCAATACAATTACCTTTTTCTAAGTAGGTTCCTCTTCCCCTCAACAACCCAGTTCACACATTCCTTCTCTTCAAATACTCAACAGCTCCTTCTCACTCACCTTCCTTATTTCAGTGAAAAAATAACAGGGATCAAAAAAGAATTGGGGAACCTACAGCCTCAAGACCACATGTGGCCCTCTAGATCACCAAGAGTGGCCCCTCCACTGAATCCAAACTTCACAGAACAAATCCCTTTATTAAAAGGATTTGTTCTGTAAAACCTGGATTTAGTCAAAAGTCCACACTCAAGGATCCAGAAGGCCACAGGATCCCCAAGGCCGAGGTTCCCCACCCCATGCCCTCCTGCCTACATTAGCTAAAACACTAGCTCGTGACACTATCCTATTGCACACTCTTCCACATCAGTTTTCCCTTTCTGCTTACTCCTTCCTATCTAAATTCAACCGTGCTACAATATGTCCTGTCTTTAAATTAGTCTCCTGTATCCCATGCACCACTCAAGCTGCTGTACCACTTTTATACTTTTTATTATAACAAAACTCCTTCAATGTATCGCTTAGATAAGCTCTCTCTATCTTCTCACCTCTTATTCTCTTATTAATCCACTTTAATCAGATTCCATCTGCACTACTCTACTGAAATTGCTTTTCTCAAGGACTCCACCTATCTCCTTTTTACCAAATAAATGCTCGATTCTCAATTCTCATCTTATTCAGCCTATTCAGAAAAAGCTAAAAATTTCCCTTCTTAAATTACATTTAAATCATTGGGCTTTGAGGACCCCAAACTCCGCTGGGTTTTCCTCTACTTCATTGGCCACTTCTGCTGGTTCCTTTTCCCCTTCTGACCTTGGAGCCTCAAGGCTCTATTGTTGGCCTTGTTCTCTAGTTACACACTTACCCCACGCATCTCATCTAACCCCAGAACTTTGAATACTGTCTATACACTAAGTTTTATCTCCACTCATATTAGTCATGTATTGTTGCTTAACAAATTACTCCCCCAAATGTAGAAGTTTAAAACCACAGACATTTATTATCTCAGTTCCTGAGGATCCAGAGTCTGGGGACAGCTTAGCTGAGTGCTTCTGACTCAAGGTCTCCCATGAGGTTGCCGTCATCTGAAGAGCTGATGGGCCAAATGATCTGCTTTCAGGCTCACCATGGCTGTGGGCAGGGCTCAATCCTCTACCCATGTGGGCTGCTCCACAGGGCTGCCACACAGCATGGCAACTGGCTTTTCTCAGGCTAAAAATTCTAAGACAGAGCTAGAGAGAGAGAGTGCTCAAGACAGAAGCCCAAGTCTCTGTATAGCACAATCACAGGTGTGACATCTCATAACTTCTACCATATTCTATTCATTAAAAGCAAGTCAGGGAGTCCAGCCCACACTCCAGGGGAGGTGATTATTCAAGAACATGAATAGCAGGAGAGGAGGATCAATGAGGACCATTCCAGAGGCTGTCTATCATACTACCTCTATCTCTCTGAAGCTCATCAAGACCCATAAATTCCTTGGACTTGAGCCTCATAGAGGGGCCCATGTGTAGTCTTTTTCTGTCCATATTCTGATGATGATGCTGTCTGAAGCACTGAAGGGTGACAAAGGTAGCAGTAGCAGCAAATACCCTTAACCCTGTGCTCATCCCCCTTCACTGCTGGCACCTAGGGTGGTTACCCCACAAATTCTGCAGGCTTGACATTCCTCTGGGGGTGTCTGCATGTATCTCCTCAGAGAGATTTCAAGACCGTTGCTCTACAAGACTTAAACAGGCCCTTCCAGTTGATGTCCCTGCCTTTGACCAATGTGGCTAGGTCATGCTCTCCCAGGTCAACCTTAAGCCATAGTGGATGAGAGACAGAGGCTCCAAATGTGAATAGAACTCTTCCTACCCTGTCAGCAGGTCCATGCCTCCCCTCCCCATTGGTGGTGGCAAATGGAAGTCACTGATGGGGTCAGTGTTGAAAGAGATCACATTCTAGGAATGCAATGATTACAACTTAAAAGACTTTGAAGAGAAGGCATAGTTGGAAGATACGGTGTTTTACATTTACATTACAAAGTAAATTTAACATGACCAGAAAAAAATGAATCCTTACTAACATTTACCTGCATTCTCTGGGTAAGGCTCACATTTGTTAAATTATCATCAACAAAGCACAGTAACAACTTCAACAGAGTCATTGGAAGCCAGTCTTCACCCGAATGACAGAGAATAATGCAGGAACATGAGTAATGATGTAATCAGCATTAAATAAATGGTATGAGAGGACTGCAGACAGAGGCAAGAAGATCTATTTTGTTTCCATGCAAGCAGGGTGCTAAGAGCCATCATCGTATTGTGAGTAACAACAGCATTGCTACCTTCTTCTCATGGTAGGTTGTTATGGACTGAATATTTATGCCCCCAACCCAACAAATTCATATATTAAAGCCCTATATTAGGGCTTTGTGATGGAAATAGGAAGTAGAACCTCTGGTAGATAATTAGATTTATATGAGATCCCAAAGGTGGAGCCCCCATGGTGGGATTTGATATCCTTATACAAAGAAAAGAGAGACCAGAGCTTGAGCTCAATCTCTCCCTCTCTCCCTTTACCTCTCTCTCTCTCTCCTCCTTTCCCCCATCTTCCTCCCCTTTTCCTCACTCTCTCTTTTCCTTCATTCCCCATCTCTCTTCCATGCAAGGATACAGCAAGAAGGGGCCATCCGCAAACCAGGAAGCAGGCCCACACCAAGAATCACATCTGCCATGTAAATCAGTTTATGTCACTCCTCTTCCAAAAAAAAAAAAAAACTAAACAAGATAAAATCTACAATTGCTTCTCATCAGACAAAAAATAAAAGGTAAAGCCTGGATCACCTGGCCTACAGCTCTTCTCCTATTTTCCTCCCCTCTTCTCATTCAGACATCCACCAAACAGCACCTCCTCAGAGAGACCTTCCCAAACTACTCCCATCTAAACTGTCGTTTTTCAAACTGTCATTCTCTAGCTCCAAATTTTCTGTATTTTCTTTATAAATATCACTAGCTGAATATATGCTGTATCCTGTATAGTGGTTTTATTTTATTCTAGTCTGTCTCCCTCATTAGAACATAGGCTTAATTAGGACTGAGACTTTATCTTTTTCACCACTGCAATAGCAGTACCTAGAAGAGTTCCTGGAACATAGTGAACTTCTCTATTTATTATATACGATAAAGTAACTGTTTTATGATGTACCATGAAAGACATATTTTTATAGGTCTGTGGAAACACAACTGAGGCATAATTAACTCCAATGGTCATGGTCAAACTCAACCTCCACATGGTTTCCAGATTAATACCCAACTTCCTCTTCTTCTTAGGACTGAATTACCAGTATACACAGATCACTCCACTGTTAAAAAAAAATTTTTAGAATCTTCACATTTATTATAGAATACATTTCAAATTCACTCACATAGTATTCAAAGTTATCCTTGGTCTGCCTCTACTTTATTCTCCTCAACTTCAAGTGTTCATCTCTAATTTTTTGGAGTTAACTTACCGAAATTTCAATCTTATTCTCATATCATTTTGCCCATCTGAAATGTCTTCTTCCATTCCCCCTTTAAGGTGATGCTCAATCTTTCTGCTGCTCTGTTGTGCATCCTCAGATACCACAGAGCTTGCCTGGCCTCCTCCGTGTCTTCTCAGCAATGGAGTGGTTACTAATTATCTGCATCATCCATTTGGTATTTCACAATTTCTTTAATGAACTATTAGTTACTTTTTATATTTCATGACATTTCTGCTCAACTAAATGTAGATTAGTTGGGAAGGACAAATGCTTATATCTTTTGTGATAGTCACAGAATTGTGGCTATGGTAAATGTCCAATAAATTATTATTGGTTGACCAAAAAGTAGACCCAAATACCATATGTAAATGGTGCTCTCTCTGACTCTGATATTATACTGTGGAATAAGCTCATCTACTGAGGCCTATTTCTGAGTCAAGTTGACTTATATCCTAATTAATTTAGGAAGTGTGAGATTAAATTTGAAATTTACATTTCTTAAAATGAAGAGGCTTAAGACTCAAAGCATTTTTTTCTGAATAAAAAATATAGATACAAAATATTTAGAGTAAATAACAGAGAAAATAAAGAAGAGCATGCCTTCTCAGATCTCTTTTCCCAAAACGCAGGAATGGAACTATAAATTTTTCTGGGAAGTTGTTCACCGGATTATGAAAACTTGCTCATTAATTCTTTTCCTTCCTGTCTTTAATTTTTAGAGTAAGTTCAAAACATCAAGATGTTGATCCTCAGCCAATAGAAAAATTCATTCCTTGAGTCTGCATGCCTGTTAAACTCCGAGGAAGGCGTGGAGGACTGCTTTGAATTTGCAGGTTGCCCCTCAGCTGGCTCTAAACAGAGTCCAGAAAGGAGCTTCCCCAGAAGGAGAGCAGATGTGACACTCGTATGTTTCCCTGATGTTCGTTCTCTTGAACTTGATTTCATTTACTCTTTTAACTCTTTTTAAAAGGAGAACAGTGTTCTTGGGTCAAAATATTATTTTGTTTTATTCTGCATGAATTTGCGTAGTAGGGCACTAACTCAAAATGCAGATCACAAAATCAAGTAAATCCATCGGTCAACCTACAATAATTATATGCAAGCTCAGAAAAATGCCTACGATTTTTAAATTAAGCCCAATCTCTATCAGGAAGAGGTAAGATCACCACTGAATAGCACTGCTTAAGAGTCCTGTGAGAGAACCCCTGGAGCTATTCTGTTTTCACTAAATAACTCTACAGAAGGCTGGCTGGGACCCTATTTTCCTATCAGTTCTACAAAAGTGAGCACAGCTCGACTTTACCCCTTCTGGGAAGGTATTTTAATGATCTTTGTATCTTTAGGATCTACCAATGTTTCCACTACATATCAGATGATCTCTTCTTTTGTTTGAAATTATTCTGTTTTTTCCCACTCTAGTCCATAAACAAATTTTTCTGAAAGTATGGTCTACTAATCACCTCCATCAGAATTACCTGCAGATTCTAAACCAGCTCTCTGAGGATGGGGTCTACAACTCCAAATTTTTAACAAGCTTCCTGGATATTTCTCAATGACATGAAATTTTGAGACCCATTCCTATGCAAACACAAGCACATACAAACACACACACACACACACACACACACACACACATCTCACATAAACACATTTCCTATTCCAACAGGAAAATAAACATTAACCAGATGTCAGAGAGTAGGATTTTTCTATAAGTCTTTTGTATCAGTTAATAAAAAGAATGATTATTCACCCAGGGGAAAAATCATTTACTAAGGAAATAATGAAAAATGGTGACACCTTTTTAATAATCTACTTTGCATTTGCCATTCATTGAGAAATCAGGGCCCAACATATTCCATACAAAAATGTAACATATTTGAGCCACATGATTCCTTCCGTCTTCAAGAGGCCTACCATTTGGAGATGATTGAAAGTACACAAAGAAAAAAAGCTATAATGTCAAATATTTTAAGATTGTAGAACTTAATAAAATACACATTTTAACCAAATATGGTCATTAAATACATTAAAGGGTACATTTTCCTCCTCTCTTTCTTTGTCATGAAAAAACTTTGCAAGTCTGGTTGTCCTTGATGTTGCTGGATTTTTGTTGTTTGTTTGTTTGTTTGTTTTAATAGCCTTTCTATATAGACTCTCTTTCCAGTGCTAGAATGGCTTGTGAGAGCTGGTTGAAAAGGCCTTTCTCAAGTAAGTAATTTCCATGTGGACAGATGTTGTGCTGGTTTTCCGCTTGCTTTGCTGTCAGTCATTAAAGTATCTGGAATTGCTAGAAGGCCAATCAGCAATTTTTTGACAAATATCAAGTAATTAAATGATCATGGTTCTGGCTAACTTTTCAAAAAAAAATTAATAAAGCCCCTGTCCAGTGGATGAATTCATGCAGCCTTCTTAATTGCCCTGAAGTATTTCTAGTAATACGAAAGCTTTTACTGAGAGACAAGCTCTTAATGATGAAATGTAGAAAGCTCTAACTAAGTGTCCTCTAAATTAAGAAGTGCAAACATCAAGTACATTAAAGCAGCATACTACCCAAAAACTTGGGGCCAGAGAGAAAACAACAGGCTGTTCAACAGATTTTTCTGAGGGGAAAAAAAGTCCTTTGTATTCAAAAACCATACTCATGACTGTCCCTTTGTGCCTTTTGAGTTGGTTTTCCAGTAATTGTGATCAGTTCTTACTAATCTATCCAGACTCTCTCACTTCTTTCCCCTCACAGTTGAGACACGGCTTTATAGGCCATTGCCAAGGTAATAGAAAAATAGTATTTGAGGCTAAAGCCATGAACGGTTGAATTCCATATCATCATCATCATCATCATCATCTTAGATTATTGGAAAATCAAGTTAGGAACAGCATGAAATATATTTTTGAGAAAAAGATGTTTTCTGGTTATTTAATAATAATTGCACTAACAACAATAGTGGATAATGTTTATTCAGTGCCAAGAAATTGTCCAAGGCCAACTAAAAGATATATATAGAAAAAATTAGCCGAGCATGGTGGCACATGCCTGTAGTCCCAGCTACTCGGGAGGCTGAGGCGGTAGGATCGCTTAAGCCCAGGAGTTTGAGGTTGCTGTGAGCTAGGCTGATGCCACGGCACTCACTCTAGCCTGGACAACAAAGCGAGACTCTTGTCTCAAAAAAAAAAAAAAAGAAAGAAATGGTCCACGACTTTAAAAAGTATTGATACTCATGTAATCCTCATTACAACCTCATGAATTAAGTGATATCATTATCTCCATTTTAAAGAAGAAAACTGAGGCACAAAGAATTTAAATATATTGTTTGGGATCATATAGCTGGTAAGTATCAGAGTCAGGATTCCAAACCCAGACGGGCTAGCTTCAAAGCCCACACTTGCAATCACTGTGTGATGGTGCTAGGAAGTAAATCACATTAGTTCACATAGGTATGGACTAGAGACTTCATTATCGGAGCTCTAAACAACTGAACTTACCAGTCATAGGTAAGTCTTACATAACATCTTAGACATATACCCAAAGGTCTTCATAAAATAAAAATGGAATCATTTTTATCTAACATAGAATGTGTCCTAGAGAAATAAATAACTATAGTTTATCAAACTAATATGAGAAATAATAAATGAGCATTACATTATTCAGAATTAGCTGTGATGCAGTGATAGGAGTCTACTGAAAGAATCTAAGTAAAAGATAATACAGATAAAAACAAGGGAAAAGATGAAGTAGAGATAAAGTGGGGGAAAGGCATGTACTAGAGTGAATAAGTAGGACCTGTTGATTGATAGGCTATTAGGAGTAAGAAGGAGTTCTGATAGTGATAGTCTCTGCGATGAGGAATGCTAAAAGGAGATATATTTAAGAGTCTAGGTCTAATGGAGAGACATGAATCACATAGTATTTTAAACAGAGAAAGTCTGAGACATGGAATTATTAACTAAAATAGGGGACAACCTACTAAAAAGAAAAGGGAACTTTGAAGACTACAGAAATGGCAGATATAGGTCAAAGCCACTACCTCTAGGGCAACAAATCTGGAAGAGGCCCCTATTTCCTACCAAAGTTGAATTCCAGACCTTGACAGAGAGGGGCAGCCATGATCCAGTTATGACACAGCACTTTGCTGAGATGTCACGCCAGCAGAACACATTGGGATTCCAATATCTGGGACGCTGGAGGAAGCCATCCACACAAGGCAACAGGATGCTGAAATCTCTGGAAAGTTACCTTTGGGGGTACTGAGGAAAGCTGCCCATGGGGAAGTGCCACGTGCTGCTGGAGCCCATCTACAGGAGCACATGAACCAGGAAGAGAAAATCCTTCCTCCTGTAGTGCCCTTCAACACTCTCTACTGACAGACAAAGCTTAACATCCTGCTGGCTGACAAAGGAGACATGTTCACAGGGTCCAACTCCATTATCACAGGGAAGGCAATAAGGAAATGATTTAGAGCTGAGAAGCAATTAATAGAGAGCAGGTACAGTACGTTCAGGAACAGGTGGATTCTATTATGGATATTTTGAGTTTGAAGTGCCTTTGGAGACCCCACCTTGGATTAATAGGTCTTGTATTTTAGAGAGCAGTCTGGGCTGGAGGTACAGACTTTTATAACTATCAACAGATAAGTGCCAGATAAAGCCTTGGACACAGATGAAATTGTCCAGAAAAAAAAAATGAGTTATTTGAAAAGAAGAAATGTCAAAGACACAAGGGAAAGAGCACATATTAAAAGTAAGCAGAGGGAAAAAGAGTCCACAAAAGAAACCAGTAAATAAAGCACAAGAGAGTAGACTTACAGTAAAAAATGTGAGGCAAAAGAGTTGAATGACCAAAAGTGTTAAGAAAAACTGAAAATCTTCACTAGATTCGACAACTAAGAGGTACATTTAGTAAAAGAACATTCACTGTACAGGTGACAATGAAAGCCAAATTGCAACAGATTGAAGAGTGAACAGTGAGGAACTAGAGACAAAACAGGCACTATTTTTTCTCTAGGGTGGAAATTAGAAGAAAATGAAGTGTCCACGGAGAGGTTGTTATGTCTGTTTGCTTTGGTGTGTGTGTGGGACAGAGAAAACAGAAAGACAGTGATGTGAAAGATGTTTGAGCATGAGAAAGAGGGCAGTGAAAATCAAGAGATGCAGGAAAGAGAGGAGATAATTGATGAAATGAATACTGGAAAAGGCTGCACCCAGATTTAAAAAATCAAGAAGTAAAGATACTTCTTTCTCAAGAAAGTTTTTCAATTAATGAATAGAAGTAAATGATAGAATTTCCATCCTAATAAACTTATCACATTACTCAACTCATATATAGCCCATTCATTGAATTTTGGAGCTTGACAGAAATGCAGAGCAATGGCTCTTGTATGGTCATCCACAAACCAGTAATGTCAGAATGGCATGAAGAAAGCTAATGTTTCTTATCTGAGGATGCCTTAGGAACTAACTTAAAAAACAGAGGGACCCTAGCAGCCTTCTTCAACCAAAGCAGACTCCCCGTTTTCATGTTTGCCATGTTCTACCTCCTTTCTCTATTCCATTCAAAGGAGAGTTCTGCTATAACTTCATTCGGAAGCCTTGCTTTAGTCCAACCCATTCATTTTACAGGTGAGAAATCTGGAGACCAGAAAGAGAGGGCAAATAACTTGTCCAAAATGCAAGGGCTACTCTAACGCTAGAATATAGGTCTTGGCTCGTTACCAATAATCACCATCAATATGGTGACACCTTACACCATGATTCAAGAAAAATCAAGAGATCACATGTATCTGCATATGTGTTTGTTTTACAGAAATGCATTCAGAAATAACTATTCGAATGACTTTCTAGATTCATATGAGAAATGTCCCCAAGGAGCTGATTGTGGTCTTCTGCCACTTCGATGTCCCAGAACTATTCAAGCCAGATGATTTTCTATTCCTCTTGCGAAGAATAAGAAGTTCACAATCTCCCTTGAGAAATAATCCTCAATATCGGCTCACTTTTGTCACAAGTAAACAAATGAAACGATATGAAAATTTTTCAAATGGTGCAGCTGCTATGGAACACAGTATGGAGCTTCCTCAAAAAATTAAAAATAGAACTACTGTATCGTTCAGCGATCCTACTTCTGGGTATTTACGCAAAAGAATTGAAATCAAGATGTCAAAGAGATATTTGCCCTCTCACGTTCACTGCAGTACTATTTACAATGGCACGACATGGAAACAACCTAAAGGTACATTGACAGATGAGGATTAAAAAGAATGTGGCATACACATGCAACAGAAATTAAGGAAGAAGTAAATCCTGCAAATGTGACTACCTGGGTGAGCCTTAAGGACATCATCCTCAGTGAAACAAGCCAGTCTCGGAAGGACAAATACTGCGTGAGTCCACTTACCTGAGAGATCCATTATAAAATAGTGAAATTCGGTATATCATGGTTACTTTAACTTTCATTTCCCTGGTTACTAGGGAACTTGAGGATCTTTTCATATGTTTATTGGCCATCCAGTTTTCCTCATTTTTTCCTCCATTGCCCATTTTCCTATTGTGCAACCTTTTTTTCCTTTTGATTTGTATTAACCTTTATATATTCTTCATACTAATTGTTTATTTTTTGTGTATGCTGCATAAATATCTGCTCCAGGTCTAGCACACACCTTTCAGTTTTGTTTATAATGTTTTGGGGGCCTACAGATATTATTACCTTTGCCTAGTCAAGGCTATTGCTTTTTCCTTCATAGTTTGTGCTCTTTGAATCGTGTTTGAGAGATCCTTCCCTACCGTGAGACTGTAAAGACATTTTCCTATATTTTCTCTAAAGTTGTAAAGTTTTATTTTTCATGGTCAGGTCTTTTTTTTTTTTTTTTTTTTTTTAGACAGAGTCTCACTCTGTTGCTTAGGCTAGAGTGAGTGCCGTGGCGTCAGCCTAGCTCACAGCAACCTCAAACTCCTGAGCTCAAGCAATCCTCCTGTCTCAGCCTCCCGAGTAGCTGGGACTACAGGCATGCACCACCATGCCTGGCAAATTTTTTCTATATATATATTTTTAGCTGTCCATATAATTTCTTTCTATTTTTAGTAGAGATGGGGTCTTGCTCTTGCTCAGGCTGGTCTCGAACTCCTGAGCTCAAACGATCCGCCCACCTCGGCCTCCCAGAGTGCTAGGATTACAGGCGTGAGCTACCGCGCCCGGCCCCACGGTCAGGTCTTTAATTATGATCTGGAATTTATTTTGATGAACGGCATGAGAAAGAATCTAAGCTTATAATGATAGGCAGTTTGGTGTCACGAACTTGAAGCCAGACTGCTCTGCTACTTATTAACTGTGTAACCTTGAGCAAATTATCTAACCTCTGTGGTTCAGTTTCCTCATGTGCAAAATGGGGATAATAATCTTATCTACCTCATAAGGGTACTGTGAGAATTTAATTAATGCATATAAAGTGCTTAGAACAGTGCCTGGTATATATTAAATGTTCAATAGATAGCTAAAATAATTAATTAATTAAATTTAATAGTGAAATTCACAGAAGCAGAGAGTAGAATGGTAGTTACCAGGAGCTAGGGGGAGGGGGAAATTGGTAGCTGCTAATCAAATATAAAAACAGATATAAAGTTTCAGTTATGCAAGATGAACAAATCCTAGAGATCTTGCTGTACAACATTGTACCTATATCCTATAGGTAACAATACTGTATTGTAGACTTAAAAATCTGTTAAGAGGGCAGGTCTCATGTTGAGTGTTCTTACCACAATAAAATAGAATAAAATACAGCATAAAAATTTTTTCATTAATAATAAAAATAAAATAAAAATGAAAACTTTCATGGCCTAACTTCAGGATTTAGGGCAAGGACTATTAGAATTATCTTAGGAGAATTTTGCGAAATATATACATGCCCAAGCTGTAAGATATCCTGATAGGTTATTAGAGCTAGGTGGGGAGAGTGGGATAAAAGAAAGAGAGAGAAAATGAGTAAAAAGAATAGGAATTATGAATTTTAAAAGTCTCTTCAGATGCCTTTCTTATGTTTTCCAACTGGTTCAACCAACGAACGTCTTATTTCGCAGTCCTCTTATTTATTCTTCTATAAAGATAAAGGGAAATTTTACATATTATCATAAATTGACTTGCCTATGTCCCTAACTAGAAGAACAATGTGAAAATGATTTAAAACATAGAAGAGCCACCAAAGTCTAATAATGAACAACTGATGTAAAATGATCTAAGGTTGTCCTGCCCAGAATCCTGACATTCTGATTTCATTAAGAAAGGGAGGCTGGGCGCGGTGGCTCACGCCTGTAATCCTAGCACTCTGGAAGGCTGAGATGGGAGGATCGTTTGAGCTCAGGAGTTCGAGACCAGCCTGAGCAAGAGTGAGACCCCGTCTCTACTAAAAAAATAGAAAGCAATTAGTTGGACAACTAAAAATATACAGAAAAAATTAGCTGGGCATGGTGGCACATGCCTGTAGTCCAGCTACCCGGGGGGCTGAGGCAGTAGGATCCCTTAAGCCCAGGAGTTTGAGGTTGCTGTGAGCTAGGCTGATGCCACGGCACTCTAGCCAGGGCAAAAGAGTGAGACTCTGTCTCCAAAAAAAAAAAAAAAAAAAACATAATAAATAAGAAAGGGAGACAAAAGTGAAAGATTAGAAAAATATATGAATATATCATAGGCAAGAAAATGTTTGTTAACTGGAACTTGCGTTGGGGGAAGTTGTTTTTGACTACATCATTTTGTTGAGATCAGTGTGTTGCTCTCTGCCACCCCAGTGACACAGAGGCAGAAAAGCAGTTGCCTAGTGAGGAGATTCCAGGGAACTGCAGAACCTTCCCACATCCCCAGAGTCAATAGCAAACCTAGGCAGGCTCCATAACCACGTGCTTCTAGCTGTAGCCACTCATAATTTAACCTACTAACTGGCCCTCAATGATGTCATAAAAGGGAAACCAATAATTTTTTTTAACACAAACATTTGTTTCTTGGTTCATTGCCCAGGCTCATGTTCCCAGAGTGCATACTTCCTTGTTTCTTTCATACCACTCCCAGCCAACCCAATAATTGTCATAGTAAGTGTGGTAGCTACAGCGGAGTAAGACCAGTATGAAGTTAACACTGGAGTGAGGCATATGAGATGTCCCTAGAGGAGGACTGGAGGAGAACAAGGATCCATGTGCAACATGGCACACTTGGGTGATGATAACATGTCATGGAAATCTCACCGTGGGAGTCAGTCTGGAATAGCAGACCTAAGAAGGATGCACACACCCCAGAAAGAGCACAGGGTTATTCATGGAGCACATAAAGACATTATTAGAAGCTGTATTTAAATTTTTTATCATTCTTTTCTCAGTTCTTTTTTCCCTGCATGTTTTACAATTAACAATATATATTAATGCAGTCGTACACATTAATACATTAGTATTAATACATAATACATGTTCATGAGCATATATTGTGGGGCTTACCACTTATGCATTTTTTTCTAGGAGGAATTAAAAATTTTAAAAAGTAGAGTTTGACACTATTAATTCAGAGATTACAACTCAACTCTCCCAGACTTCAACTTTTAATTTCCTAGGACAACATATTAAGTCAGTTTCAATAAAATGACATCCTCTGTCACATAAAATTAGTGCTTTTAGTCTATTGATACTAGCTTTGTAGGTTTCTTATTTTATTTTTTATTTTCAAAATTTGAAAATAGTTTTAGTTGCATAGGAGTTATAAGCATAGGAAACTTATATCTAATGTTATCTTTGTAAATATTTAAATATAATAATATCATAATAAATATTTTGTCAACATTGTTGGTCCATTAGGATTTCTTTCCTGCAAAAGGTGTCTAAAGTTCAAGTTTGAAAACAATTCTCTAAATCTATACACGAAGCTCACTTTTCCTGTCTAGTTTAAGGGGAAAATTTAAACTGAAATTTCAATGTAAAATTAACAAAAAGCCAGCAATTTCAAAGGAGTGACTTGGAACATGCAAGGACATGAGCTTTACAAAAATTTAAAGACACTAAGAATGAAAAGTGTTTGGAAATTTAGATAACAATGGGGTATATGAGGAACACAACGTTCTCTAGTCCAAAGTAAGCAGTAAATTTCAAAACTCAATAAATCTTGACTATAAATAAACGTCAGATATGTGTAAGGGGCTACGCTGGGAATATGTCAGGTGAAGGAATTAGATTACTATTAAATATATTGTAAGGAACTAAATTTACCATCCTGCTGGTTCCTTCACTAATGAGTTAAATAAATTTTTAATGTGCTCCTTTTACATTTCTAATACTATCTTTTAACATTTAAAAATTATATTTTGACAGTTATTGGAATTCCACCAAGACGTGCAAGAAGACATATGAGCTAGACAAATTAAATTGTGTTGCCTAAGAAATGTATTAATACATCACTGGTTAGACCCAGATAGTATTTTCTTGGCTCCCTGACTGAATCCAGTGGTAATCAAATTTACCTTCTTATACTTTCTATTTTTCTTTTCTTTTCTTTTTTTTTTTTTTTGAGACAGGTTTTGCTCTGTCACCCAGGTTCCCCAGGCTGGAGTGCAGTGGTGCATTCAGCTCACTGGAACCCCTGGGCTCAAGCTAGCCTCCTGCCTCAACCTCCTGAGCTCCTGAGTAGCAGGGACACTAGCTAGTAGCTAGATACACACCACCGCACCCAGTTAATTTTTGTTGTTGTTGTTGTTGTTGTTGTTGTAGGAAGGGAAATGTCTCACTATTTTGCCCAGACTGGTCTCAAATTCCCAGCCTCGAATGGTCCTCCAGACTCAGCCTCCCAAAGTGCTGGCTTTACAGGCATGAGCCACCACACCCCACCAACTCTCTGCTGTTCTATTTGCTTTGTTTTCCTGAGTCTCTGGCTTTGTTTCTTTTCCAGGTCCTTGTGCCAGTTTGGTTTTGATTGGTGACAGCAATGATTAGAAAGACAATTTTATTGTCTGTCCATTTTGTAATCTCTGTCATGTGAAGAACAAAATTTATTCTCTGACAAATGACCGATGGTTAAATAGTCGTTTTGATAGTATCTTATTTGTTTGTTATTGTTGGTTTGTTTTGTTTTGGGTTTTTTGTCTGTCTCACTTCCGTAGGATAAAACAGCTTCTTGAGACCTGGGCTTTCTCCTCATCAACAGGGGATTTATGTTTCTCTTTCATGTTTCTCTTGAAATTTCTATAAATTAGAGTCTTGATGGAAAGGATTGTACCAAGTGCTTCTACCTATTGATACCTCAAGTAATAGACTCATGGATATTCAAGAGGCAACAGAAACAGTAATTTGAACTGATGGAAGAAATTTGATTGCGATTATTTGTTTGGAAAAATTTTAGTAAAGTTTTTAAGTTTTATAAGATAAGCACTGTTTCTTTCTTCTTGGTCTACTGCTAGTCCTTAATTTGATATAGCACTCTTTAAATGACCAGTGGTCTTCACTCACTCCTCAGAATTCACGAACAAATACAGTCTCTTTTCTTTTAACGGTAATGTAATTTTTTGCATAGGATCAGTAAGAATCTGTCCTCCATTTTACAAAGATATAATTTGACAGAACAATTATGCACCCAAATTGATTGAATTTTCTGGAGTTTTACATATGAAAATATATTTCATTATTCTGGTGTGATAAGCCCATCATTTTTTAATAAGGGCTGTAATTTGTTTGTAGACTGAATATATACAAAGTCCTCCTAAGGAATTTGTCTGGTACCTGTTCTATTGCTAGGGGAATTTCTTCAGGCTAAAGGGAAATAATATCATATAAACACCTAGATCAGTGTTACAGCTCATTTAGAATTTGTGTCATAGGCTTTCCAGATTTTTACCAGAAATCCTTCCACAGCAAAACCAAACAAACAAAAAACCTAGATTGTCAGGAAGTAATGAAGAGCATAAGAATTAGTAAGCATTTGAGATAAACAGAAGAGACTATTTTTTCTTCTTTATTAACAATACATATGGTTGTTTAAAGCAAAAATTGTAACATTGTCTTACTGGATTTAATACACATGACAATGATAGCATTAAAAACAGCAGGTGGGAGAGGAGGGCAAGTGAACCCATGCAGTCACAGGATTCTACATCTTACATAAAGCAACACAATCTTAATTCTAAATAGACTGTAAAGGTTAAGGATGGATAAAGAAACCACTAGAAAAATCACTAAAAATAAATAATGCAAAGAAGTATAGCTGAAAAGCCACAAGATACATTTCAGACTCTTGAAAATTTCAGAATTATTCAAATAATTTAGAAAAAAATAGAGGAACAACAGTGGAATAAAAAAAAAGGTGCAAACAGAAAAATATAATACGGCAGACATAAATCCAATCATATAAGTAGTTCTATTACATATTAATTAAGTAGGCAATCAAAATATAGGGCAGAGGTTCTCAGAATGGATAAAAAAGCAAGAACAAATATATGCTATCCAAGAGAAACATATTTTATATATAAAGAAAAAGATAAGTTGAAACTAAATGGATGGAAAAAATATCCACCAAGTCATAATAAGGCAGCGAGGGTGCTCATATAAATCAGATTTCAAGGCAAATAGTGTTATTAGAGATAAAGAAAATAAAGAAAGATATAAAACCATAAATATTTATGAACCTAGTACCAGAGATTCAAGATACATGAGGCAAACATTGGCAAAATTAAAGGAAAAAATGTACAATTCTACAATCAAAGTTGGAGATGGTAACACCTCATTCTCAGCAATTGATAAAGGAGCCAGGCGCAACCTCAGTAAAAACACAGATAATCTGAAAAACACCCAGGACCACCATAGCATAGTTAATATTAGCAAAATCAGCAACTCCAGGACACACAATATTTTCAAGTGTACATGTACATATTTACCAATATAAAGCATAGAGCCATAAGATAGTCTCGATAAATTTTAAAAAATTGAAGTCCTACAGAGTATGTTTTCTGATCACAATAGAATTAAGTTAGAAATGAAAAACATGATATTATTTCAATAGCTATGAGATTTTGCAGTAAAAAAACTCTTACAACACAAAGAGTACAAATCATTAAAAAATTGATAAATTGGAATTCATCAAAATTAAAAATATTTACTCTTTGAAGGACCATTAAGAAAATGAAAAGGCAAACCACCAACTGGGAGAAAAATTTTGCAATGCACATATATGACAAATAAATTTGATCCAGAATATCTAAAGAATTCTTATAACTCAAAAATGAGAAAACAAAAACCCAAATTAACTCTGGGTGTGGTGGCTTATGTCTGTAATCCTAGCACTTTGGGAGTCCGAGGTGGGAGTATTGCTTGAGGTCAGAAGTTCAAGACCAGCCTGAGCAAGTGTGAGACCCCATTTCTACTAAAAATAGAAAAAATTAGCCAGGTGTAGTGGCTCACACCTGTAGTGCCAGCTACTCAGGAGGCTGAGACAGAAGCATCACTTGAGCCCGGGAATTTGAGGTTGCAGTGAGCTATGATGAGTCACTGCACTCTAGTCCAGGTGAAAGTGAGAGATTCTATCTCAAAAAAAAAAAAAAAGAAAGAAAGAAAACAAAAACCCAATTTAAAAAGCGACCGAAAGATGTGAACAGAGCTTTTACAAAAAATATATGAATAAAGCATATTAAAAGATGTCCAACATCTAATCATCAGAGAAATGCAAATTAAAACTACAAGATACAAAGTACACATCCACTAGAAGGGCTAAATTTTTATAAATAGAAATAATATAAATAGAAATAACCTTATCAAGTCTTGGTAGAATGTGAAGCAACTAGAACTCTAATACACTGCTGTGGATGTATAGAATAGCACTGTTACTTTGGAAAATAATTTGACATTTTTATAAAAAGTTAAACAGTTACCTGCCATACAACTTAGCCATTTTACTGCTAGGTATTTACAAAGAGAACCTAAAAAACAAAAACTTATATATGAACACTCATAATAACTTTATTTTTAATAATTGAAACCTAGAAACAACCCATATATCTATCAACAGGTGAATGGATAAATTGTAATATATCCATATCACAAAATTCTAAACTATTGATTAATACAAAGACAAGGATGAACATCAAAATTGTTACACTTAGTGAAAGAAGGCAAACAAAGAAAAAGAATATATAATTGAATTTATATAAAATTCTAGAAAACACAAATCAGTTCAAGCAGACCTGTGTTCACCGTGGGAGAGAGAAGGTATAGATTACAAAGGGGGAGAGAAAACTTTTGGGGATGCTGAAAATGTTTTATATCTAGATTTTAGTGATAATTTCATGGTTGTATACATATGTCAATGACACTGACATTGCCAATGTCAACTGATCAAATTGCACATTGTAAACATGTGCATTTTATTATACTTTATTTATACCTCAATAAAAACGTAAGAAATTTTTAAATTGATATTGCCAATGTCAACTGATCAAATCGCACCATTATAAACATATACACTTTTATTATACTTCATTTATACCTCAATAAAGATAGAAGAAATTTTTTAAACAATTCAGTATTGGGATGTCAACTATAGAAAAAATAAGATTAGCCGCTGGTTGATAATTATTGAAGTGGGGGGATAAATCCAGGGGTATTCATTTCAGAATTATCTTTCCTTCTGGATAGGCTTGAGATTTTACTAATAAAATGTTTCAAAATCTCTTTAGAGTGCCCATTAAAAATGCAAACTCAATTCCTTATGAAATCTGCAGAGAGAAGTTAATTTTCTGGCCTTTGTAGTTGCTTGGCATTGTAGTCTCTGTAGTTGCTAACCATACTATCGAGTGGATTATATCTGTTAGTCTGTACTTTTTGCTATACCTTTGTAAATGGATCAGGCCAAAATGCAATAAGACCAGGTTTTGTTGTGATCAATAATTATTTTTAGAGATTATTTATGATTATGAAGTGGACTATAAAGAAAAATATATCCACAATTTTGAAATAGGCAAAGGGATGACTACATTTTCTTTCAATGTCATGCTGAAACTTGTCTAACACACACATGCAAGGATTATTTAACTCTCCAAATTATGTACCTTTAGTTGACTTACTATTCACTATTGATTAGGGTATCTTATAACTAACGTGAGGGTAGCTGTTAACTTGTAGAAAACATAATGCAAATTATTCTTGAATAATAATAGAAATAAATTTTGTATAGTCAAGATGTTACATATAAAGCTTCAAATGACTCATGTCAGACAAAAAAAGATAACTCCAAATATTATACTCTAATTGTCCTGGAGGACATTGACTAGGCTTGTACCTAATTTAACATTCTTTTATTCAATATTCATTCTCTCAGTGACTATAAATAATTTTTCACTACTATACTCCTTTCAAACAGATTTACCACACTTCTGGCTCCCTCGTTAAAAATTTAGATAAATCTTTAACATGTGCTCACTTAAAAAAAAAAAAAAAAAAAAAGCCAAGCACAATGGCTCATGCCTGTAATCCGAGCACTCTGGGAGGCCAAGGCGGGAGGATCACTTGAGATCAGGAGTTCAAGACCAGCCTGAGCAAGAGAGAGACCCATCTCTACTAAAAATAGAAAAAATTAGCTGGGTGCAATGGCCTGTGCCTATAGTCCCAGCTACTTGGGAGGCTAAGGCAGGAGGATCACTTGAGTTCCAGGCTACAGTGAGCGATGATCATGCCACTACACTACAGCCTGGGTGACAGAGTGAGATCTTATCTCTTAAAAAAATAAAAAAAGAAAAGTCTAGAAATGCTCAAACCCTGCCTTGCATCAAGCACACTATCTGTCCTTAAGAATCTCCTGGAGACATAAATAAAGAAGCAGAGGCAAAATCAAAGACACTTCATTATTTAATATTATCGGCTCAACGTGCGCCTGAAACCCCAGTGCAGGACTCTGTGTAAATTGGGTTTAAGGCCTACAGGGTTACTTCTCCTTCTACCTAACCCCAAATCCAAATGTTATTATCAGGCAGCTACCCTAGATGTTTTAAATGAAGAGAGTAAGGCGACCACATGCCCTTTGGACCGGCTTGCCTACCAGCTGAAAGGAGGAGAGAAGAAAGGGTCACATCCCCGGGTAACCTTTCGGCAAATCTCAGCCCTTTGGTAAAGGTGGCCTAATCAGCATCCTGAAATCTGATAAATCAAATCAGCCACAAAATCTTTTCTAATATGGGAGCAAGAAGGATTAGGAAAGGAGTTGGGGGTTTGAGTTAGCTAATCCCCTGGCTAGATGCCTGTGGTCTAGAGCAGAGCAGATGTGAAAATGTCCTGGGATAGGTTACAATCTAGTTGGAGAGGCCAGACTGCGAATATTATGTAGGGTTAAATTAAACTACATTTGGCCTAAGGACGTGAGTCCTTACATAACTAACTGCAACCTGACTTAGTACAGAAACTAACAGAAAACCTAATTTAGGAGTACGCATTGGTAACAGGGCTGAGTTTCAGCCAATCACAACAGCTGAGCTTCAGTCAATCACAGGTGGCCGACTGAGCAGACCATGTTCACGGGAGGCAGACACCAAGCTGCAACCAGTCGAGCCATCTCTGCTCCACGCTTCCGTTCTCTGTGCATAAACGCTGCCTGCCCACGTTGCAGGCCGAAGTTCTCTCAGCCTGCTCTGCTTCTGGGGTCTGCTGATTGAAGAATCGTTCTTTGCTTGATTAGACTCTGCTAAATTCAATTTGTCTAATTTTATTTATTTATTTATTTATTTTTGTGATAGTACCAGGAGAGCTATCAAAACAGACGTTCTAGGTTAGAGGAAGGAGAGATTACCATGGACCAGTGTGTTCTAAAGGAATTTTGATGGGTGAAATGTAAGATTTTCTTTTTTTCTTTTTCTTTCTTTCCTTCCTTCCTTCCTTCCTTCCTTCCTTTCTATTATTTTTTGAGAAAAGAAGCACATGCAGGAAATTTTTTACAAGGCTCTAGGAAGGGGGAGAGTACAAGGTCTATCCTAAGATATCAGTTCTAGTTCTTAAGAAAGAATGAAGGTGTTAATACAGATTCATGCATATTTAAATAAAATATAAAAAGAAGATGAAGAGGAGGAAAGAGGCAGGGCAGCAGGACCAGAGGCAGGAAGCTGAGCCCTAACACACACTGACAACATCACTGCAAGGCCCCAGCAAGCCCTTGCTCTGGGCAGGCAGGACTTCTCTCTCTGGAAGCGTACCCCCAAAGCACCTCTGATGGACGGCTCTCAAGAGATTTCATTGCTTGAAGTTGAGCAAATCTGAATTACCCTCTGGACATCAACATTAGCTCCCCAGATACTCGTGTTAATCCTCTTCTATTAAAATAAATTGGACTGGAAGAAAGAAAAGAAAGAGAGATGTGGTGGAGGAAGTGTGTGTTTGTTTGGGGAGATGAAAAGAGAGGGTGTTCCAGAGGCTTGAACCACAGACTGAGCAAACATTTAAGCTTGGAAGTGTGTGCAAAGCACAGAACCTACAGTGTCCTAGCTGTGCCACTGGCTGTCTTGGACAAGCCACTTTACCACTCCGGGCTAATTTCCGTATCTGTAAAATGAGAGAATTAAATCGAGAGAAATGATCTCCTAGCTTCCTTCCAATTCTAGGGTTTTAAACTTTAAATGTTATGAATACTTGAAATTAAATTCAACAGTAAACTGAAATGATAGGAACGGAGGACTTAATTTTACATAAGTAAAGCAGTGTCATTAGTTCCACCCCTTTACAAAAATTTAAGTTATTTACTTTCTGAACAGAAACCAAGCTATATTAAAGAGGCAGTCACAATCATATTCAAAATGCTGAAACATGGGGGGAAAAAAAACCAACAACAAACAACAAAACATAGTCATTTTTTAATTAATGAGATGCTGCCTCCTGCAGTACAAGGTCAACATAGCACTTGAACTTGAAATGTTCCCTCCTGACAAAATCAAATCATTTTGTTTTATTTTAATAGTCTTGCTTTTGGAAGGGGCTTTTTATTTGTTTTTTTGTTGTTTGTCTTTTTTTAAATGAAGGTGGTAGGAAGAAAATAGGATATAAACTTTAAAAAAGAAGTTGGCGATCGTTTGAAGGAAAATGCTTTCTTGCTAATTATGCAAGTGTGTCTGAGAGTCGGTGCCTTCACACGTTCCTGGAGCCTGGCTTCTCCTCTGTGCTCTGTGCCACCTGGTTTGCAGCTGAACAAAGAACAATCCTCTCCATTTTGCATTAGTCTTGCTTGAAGAGTTCATAAGAAAACAGTGATACCAAATGTGGCAGGCTCTTGAAAAAGTGTAATTACACAGAAACAAATAGGGTATGTGTAGCCTAAATATGTCTGGAGTGATTTATTATTTTTGTTACAGTTCAATAAGTTTTTGGCTTTGATGTGAAGGTTTTCATTGAGGAAAATGTATGGTGCATTCTAACAGTAAAATAAGCATGAGAAGAGCATGAACTCTGGATTCAGACTGGCTGGGTTTGAAATCCAGCCCTGGCCCGTACTAGCTATGTATGTGACCTGGGTTAAGTTACTTAACCTCTCTGTGCCTCAGTTTCCTCAGCTATGAAATACAAATAATAGTAGCACTTATTTTCTAGGTACCAAATGAGTTAATATTTGTAAAGATCTTAGAATAATGCCTGGCACATAGTCAATGCTATGTAAGTATTTATTAGCACTATATAAATATTTATTAAATAAGCAAACCCAGGGGGCTGAAGAAAGATCTAAATCCTTACTTTCTCATATAGTTTTCATTTCATAACTAGCAACCATGTCTCTTTTTTTGCATCTTTCTATTTTTTAACAATCATCATCTTTTTCCCATCCTTTTTTCTCAGATACACTCTTTCTTGTCCTCCTATCATGGTAGAGAAAATAAGAATCAAAGAATCATAGAACAAGAAAGTATTTCTAATGGAGTTTAGTCCTTTCATCCACAGGGAAAAGGAACTGAAACCTAAAGAGTTTAATTGACACGTCTAGAGTCAAATAGCCAATAAATGGTCACTTCTTAACAGACACTCAAAAACTCCTTCCTCTCCAAAGCACGTTATTTCTGATACTGAACTTCCCATTATTTTCCACCCTCCCCTCTCCTCTCTCTTTCTCTCTCTCTCTCTCCAGTGTGGGTTGGGGGCTTTTATCTTGCTCAACTGTGTTCCTAATTATCTTTCTGATCCTGTTCCTTTAATTCCCTTTTCTCTGTCATAAATAACATGCCCATAGTTCTGGAACAAAAATGGAGACATAGGATAGGGTAAGAGGTTTTTCTTTTTTATTTTTTCAAAAGTGATACATAAATTAATATACAGTGAATGAGTTAGAAAAGCATAAAATTTAAATCACAGATGATTTTGCATTTAGAGAATTAACTTTGTTTAAAAGAGTGAACTTACATGAAATTGGCACTGTTCTAAAATTCAAATGTGTACCATCCTATAGGGGAGAAAAAAGTGGCTTTCCTCTACCCTTCTAGGTTCTTGGACTGGGCTACAAATTAAATTAACATAAAGCAGATTAACAAGAGAAAAACTGTTTTAATTTCATACATAACACAAGGGAGTCCCACAAAATATGCATCTCGGAGAAGGGTCAGATCACTGAAGCTTATGTAGCATCCTGAGCTACAGAAAGCAACAGGGGCTTGTGGCTTCTGGGGACCGTGGAGTTCAGGTGGTGACACAAATTATGGGAAGGGGAGGGGAGGAAATAAATGGTGAATTAAGGTTGTCTTGTTATGCAGATGAAGTCTCCCAGGTAAGAGAGTTGTCTCAAAGCAGCCCTCTTCCTGATACAGATAACTTTTACTAACATAGATTTCCTTTACAGATATAAATTTCTTTCTTTATTTTTTATTTTATTTATTTATTTATTTATTTAGCTGGAGCAAAACTTTACTGTCAGAGGCTCTGCTGAGCCACAGGTCCTCAGGACACCGAGCTGGACCGGCGGCCTCTAATGCATTCAATAATATTAGTAATTAAATAGCAACGCTCATCCCCCAACCGGAATGTACAACAGAGGTCCCATTGTGCCACGTGGTCCTGAGGGGTCTGGTCCCATGAGGTCTGGTACTCAAGAGGTGGAGGGGGCTCCCTGATGCAGAGGGGGTTAAGGCCACAAAGGAAAAGGAGAAGGAGTAGGGCCTGGGGCAGCTGGGCTGGTCCATCACATCCAGGAACCTGGCTCGGCCCTTGGGGTGACCGAGTGCAGGGCATGCCAGGCTCCGAGGTCTGCGGGTGCGGACAGGCGACGGGGGCCCCAAAGTGTGGGGATGCGTGAAGGTTTATGGTCTGGCTGCGTGTCCATCCGACCCCGCGCCCGGGTGCCCGAGTGTTCTGGGCCAGCCACGGTGTTGCCAGCTGCATCTAGTGGTCCCCCCATGCCAGGGCAGGGGCTGCCTTCATCGGAGGAACTGGACAGGGCTTGGCTGCGGGGCCCGGGCAGCCCATTGGCCATCCGGCCAGAGTCCCCAGGTTGGCCACACTTGCCCCCCCAGGAGGCTGAGGGAGGAAGAGGAGGAGCTGGAAGAACAGTAGGCAGAGTCAGGAGCTGGAGGGTCTGGGGGCCGAGCTGGGTCGGGGGCTGGTCCAGTGGGGATCCCGCTAGCAACAGCCTCAAGGGCGCGAGCGTTGGCCAGGAACTCCTCTTCCAGGCGCCGCAACAGCTATAAATTTCTTTTAGAAAAGACAGCTTTTCAGCACTACTCCTGTGTCTGCAGTTTCTCAGAATAACCAGCTCAAAATATGCCAAAGAAGTATATTTTGGGGTAGCATATTCTGGTCTCTTACAGTCATATTTTGGGATGGTGCGCCCTGAGCCCCAACAATCCCATATGTACAGGTATAAACCGCATTTAATTAAAATGCATCTTCAAGCCTCTAGGATCTTACTGGTTCCTATGCTGTGCCCTTTCAATCATATGACCACCAGGTACTCAGCTACCAAGGTAGATACAGCAGCATAATTTAATTATTCATCATCATTTATTGAGTAACTACCATCTGCAAAGAATTTGGTGATATGTTAAACTTAAAAAAAAAAAAAAAAAAAGGCCCCACAGTGTAGCTTATAGTTTAGTAGGGAAAACAGAAAAATCAATTGACAATGAAATCAGTTTGTTAAGTGTTAAAATAGAGAGAAACACAGAAAGTATCCCTTAACAGGGGCGTCCATCAAGAGATAAATGTAGTGCAGAAGAGAGTATAATCCAGTCCAGCTGGGAGACATATAAATAACTAATAAACAAATAAACATAATTACCAATTGGGATTACCACTATGATGGAAAAGATCAGAGTGCCATCATGAATGAGAAAACGAGAAGGAAATTTTGACTGTTTTATGTGGGTATCCAGGAAGGTTTCTCTGTGTAAGTGACCTGAGACCAAAACCTGAACAATGAGTGGAGTATAAAGTGCTTCAGGCAGAATAGCATGAATGAAAGTCCTGATTCAGTAAAGAGCTCAGTGCTATGAAGCTTCAGGCTAAAAGGAGGCCAGTTGTGCCCACTGGTTATGAGCAATGAGAGATAGTACAAGGTGAGGCTGGAGGTCATGTGGGAGACCTTGGTTAAAAGGTATTAAGTTTCAGTTAGATTCAATGAATGAGTTTTGGAGATCTATTGTACAGCATGGTGACTCTAGTAAATAATAATGTATTGTGTACTTAAAAAAATTGCCAAGAGATTAGATCATAAATGTTCTCACCACAAAAAAAATAAGTATGTGAGATGCTGGATATGTTATTTAGCTTTATTTAATCACTTATTTCATAATGTATAGGTATATTAAAACATCAAATATATGAAAATGAATATGTGCAAATTTTTTGTCAATTATGCCTTCATAAAAAAGGTGAAAATGAGACAAAATAAAAAAATGAGGCTGGAGAGAGAAGCAGGGGCTGGAGATGTAGAGGCTCAAAGGCCGTGTTAACGGTTTGTATTTTATCCTAAGTACAGTGGAGAACCCTTGAAAGATGATAAGCAAGGAAATTACACGATCTTATTTACATTTTAAATAAATCACTTACTGATTACTGGTGTGGAGAATGAATTGCAAGAGGGTAAGAATAGAAGGTGGGAGACCAATTAAGAAGTTCTTTCAATAGTACAGTGAAGAGATAATGATGGATTTCAGCAAATAAGAGGGTAGGAAAGACATAAGAGAAGAATCAATCAATTCAAGACATACTTTGGGGTTGAGTATATATTCAGTTCAGTGTGATAAATTGGATGAGGGGGATGTTAGTGTAAAGGATACTTCCAGATTTTTGGCTCAAGTTTTTTTTCTTAATCTCATCCAATATTTTCTTCTTTTTCTTCATTCACTGGCCATCTTTTTTGTACTCTTGTGGAAAGAAGCAAAATAATGGAATCCACGCCATGCTCTTAATGTTTGCAAACTTTAGCACAGTCCTGGCATAAAAACAGACACATAGACCAATGGAACAGAATAAAGAGCCAGATGTAAACCCACACATTTACAGCCTATTGATTTTTAACAAAGTTGCCAAGAACACACAATGGAGAAAAGATAGTCTCTTCAATAAAGGGTGCTGGGAAAACTGATATCCACATGCAAAAGAATGACATTGGGCCCTTATCTCACACCATATACAAAAGTCAACTCAAAATGGATAAAAGACTTAAAAATAAGACCCCAAACTGTAAAACTACTAAGACAAAACAAGGTAAAGCTCCATGACATTGGTCTGGGCAATGATTTTTTTTATATGACCCCAAAAGCACAGGCAACAAAAGCAAAAATAGACAAAGGGAATCCATCAAACTAAAAAGAGTTTGAACAGTAAAGGAAACAATCAACAGAATAAAGAGACAACCTATAGAATGGGAAAAATATTTGTGAAAAATATATCTGGTAAGGAGTTAATACCCAAAATAAAGAAGGAACTCAAACAATGCAACATCAAGAAAACAACCCAATAGCAGGAAAAGCAATTTAAAAATTGGCAGAAGACCTGAATAGACCTATCCCAAAAAGGGACACACAAATGGCCAACAGATGTCTGAAAAAATGCTTGACTTCACTAATCACTGGAGAAATGCAAATGAAAACCACAATGAGATATCACCTCGCATCTTGTTAGAATGACTATTATCAAAAAGATGAAAGATATCTAGTGTTGGTGGGGATGTACAAAAAAGAGAACCCTTATACCCTGTTGTTGGGAATGTAAATTAGTACAGCCACTATGGAAAACAGTAGACAGGATCCTCAAAAAATTAAAAATAGAATCACCATATGATCCAGCAATCCCACTATGAGTATCTACAGAAAGGAAATAAAATCAATATGTCAGAGAGATATTTGCATCCTGACGTTCAATGCAGTAGTATTATTCACAATAGCCAAGATATGGAACCAACCTAAGTGTCCATCAGTGGATGAATGGATAAAGAAACTATGGTATATATACACAATAAAATACTATTCAGCCTTTAAAAAGAAAGAAATTCTGTCATTTGTGACAACACAGATGAACCTGGAGGATGTCATATTAAGTGTGCCAAAAGATGAAATTATAACAAATTTAGTTTAAAGATCTTAATTGGCTTTTACTTGTAATTCTAGAATCAGGCAACACTTTATTCTATAGCATAGAATCAGTGTTTCAATTAGCTGAGCAAAGGAGTTTGGCTTTATGGACAAAAAAGTGCTCAAGAAAACAGAAACAGAAAGCACAAAGCTGATTGGTGGTTTTGAAGTTACTTTCCTTATAAAGATTAAAGCAGGGGAGACTTTCTTATCATGCTGGCTAAACCTGGCCTGTTTGGGGATTTAGCTATAATATTATCTCTCTCTCTCCTGATTTCTTGGAAGGTCAGATAAACAACTTAGTTTCAGGTTGGTGGTGTGAAACTTCAGCATGAGTCACTCCATTTTGGTTTGGTCTTTTGGGCCTAGTGCAGGAGCTCAGTCTAAGCCCATGGCCTCCTATAAATTTTATTTAACAAGTGAAATAAGCCAGGCACAGAAAGACAAATACTGCATGACCTCACATATAGGTGGAATCTAAATAAGTTGAACTCATGGAAACAGAGTGCAGAATGGTGGTTACCAGGGACTGAGGGATTGGGGGTGGGAGAGGTGAGGAATGTTGATCAAAGCTTACAAAATTTCAGTTAGACAGGAGGAATTAGTTCAAGAGCTCTATTTTACGACATGGTGACTATGGTTAATAACAATGTATTGTATGCTTGAAAATTGCTAAGAGAGTAGATTTTAAGTGTTCTCACCACAAATAAATGATAAGTATGTGAGGTAATGCATATGTTAATTAGCATGATTCAGCCATTCCACGATGTGTGCATATTTCAAAACATCATGTTGTACACCATAAATACACACAATAAAAATAAATAAAGTTTGCAAACTTTAGGACTTCATCATGGAGGAAAATGTGGGCCAGCTTTATAAATACATTTTCATTATGATTTGAAAGTTCCAGGAAGAGCTTCAAGTGCCAAGATGTCTCCTGGTATTTATGCCTTGAATTCCACCCATAGAATATTCATTCGGCCCTGGACAGCATTTCAGCTCTCAGGCATCTCCAATTGAAACGCAAATATCCATGGCCGGGCGCGGTGGCTCACGCCTGTAATCCTAGCACTCTGGGAGGCCGAGGTGGGCGGATCGTTTGAGCTCAGGAGTTCGAGACCAGCCTGAGCAAGAGCGAGACCCCACCTCTACTAAAAATAGAAAGAAATTATATGGACAGCTAAAAATATATATAGAAAAAATTAGCCGGGCATGGTGGCGCATGCCTGTAGTCCCAGCTACTCGGGAGGCTGAGACAGGAGGATCGCTTGAGCTCAGGAGTTTGAGGTTGCTGTGAGCTAGGCTGACGCCACGGCACTCACTCTAGCCTGGGCAACAGAGTGAGACTCTGTCTCAAAAAAAAAAAAAAAAAAAAAAAAAAAAAAGAAATGCAAATATCCTAAGCAAGGTTAACACCACGTATCATTTATTCATCTCAGAAAGAACTATTTTAAGCAGATTGCTGGGAGGAAGTCTTTACCTGGGTTACAACATAAGGTTGGGAAATGTAAAGGAAAATGAGGAAGGGCACTGAAAGGGGAAGTGAAGGACACTCACTTTTGGCTTTCTCCGAGTTTGGCAGAAGAGCAGCCTTGGATGTCACTTACTGATTAGAATTGTTATTTTCTTGGGAATATGAGTATGCATATTCAGGTGGATAATTAGTTGAACCAAATAAGAAAGGTGCATCTAGAATTGATTAGAACACAGTGAGGACTGTGAGGACTGAGAATAAACCACGCTGCACTTGCAAACATGACTACAGCAGTATTGTGTGATGAAACTAAGTATGCTACAAAAGCACATCCAGCCAGAAATTTGGAAAAAGAAGGTGTTTGGAGCAATTGAAATCAAAGCCTTCAAAGTAAGAAAATGGTTGGAAGCTGAGAGAGAGAGATCACAGAGGACAGAAGGACCCAAGAAAAATCAGTACAAGCTTAATTATAAATCTAGATCTTGACTTTTGATGTTATATAAATAAAAAGTTTATATAGTAATGGCAATTAAGAAATTGCAGTAATGAACTTGAAAGCTAAGAAGAAATTATAGTGAAAATGTAAATAATATTCCAATCATTTTATTCATAATTAAAAAACCATTCATTGAAACCCTACTACATAGATATCTGAGACATTTTTATTCATTGGCTCTTTCACTGATTCTTCAGCAACTATTTATTAAGAAATTGTAGGAACCAAGGGAAAACCTCACTAAAGTTTCACTAAAAAATCAACTCACAAAGGGCAGACTAATTGGAGGAAAAGCATACAAATGTATTAACGTGTACACAGAGAAAATCACAGAGTGATCACCCCACCCCCAACAGGATTCAGAAGCTTATATACCATCCTGGCAAAACAGGTTATGGTGGCAAAAGCATGCTATGGGAGAAAGGACAAAACGTGCCATTATTTTGGGGTATCAGTGTCTGAGCCCCAATAAACTTCCCTGAGGATTTTAACTAGGATGGCCAAAGGGTCCAATTTATGATTTAGACAGAGTATTCTGAAGGCATTGTTGAAGTCAAATTTGAGAGGAACAAGAATAAATACAGAAGAGAAGTTTAAAAGGCTGTTGAAATAATCTAGACAGCAGTTGATCAGAACCTGAATCTAAATTTGTATGCTTTTCCTCCAATTAATCTGCCCTTTGTAGTTGATTTTTTAGTGAAACTTTAGTGAGGTTTTCCTTGGCCCCTGCAATTTCTTAATAAATAGTTGCTGAAAGAATCAGTGAAAGAGCCAATGAATAAGGTATGTTAATAGTAATCATAACAACAGCAACAACAGTAATATCTTTAACATACTGTGACACTTGCTCTTTCTAGACACTATTTTAAGCCATTAACATGTATTAATTCATTTAGTGCTCACAAAAATCCTAAAGGTAAGACCTATTTCTATCCCCATTTTACAGATGAGGAAACTGAAGTAGACAACAGTTAAGTAACTTGCCTAAAAGTTATAGTGCAATACGGTAACAGAGCATGTAAGTTGTAAGGCTGAGAGTGAGGCTGAAGGGAAGGAATTCAAAAAAATATTTAAGGGAAAATTTGATAACATTTTATAAATAGGAAAACTTAAGGAAAAAACCCAGATTTCTAGCTTGTACCTTGTGTGCCTGCTTGTGACATTAATGGAGATAGAAAAACAGTGGAGTCAGCAGGTCAAATGGGAAGTGGATGGATCCAGTTTGAGATATTTAAGGCACCTGTGAAATAACCAAATGGGTAGGGTGAGTAGGAATTTGGAAAAGTAAGTTTAAATCTCAAGACAGAGGTCTGGGCCGGGCGCGGTGGCTCACGCCTGTAATCCTAGCACTCTGGGAGGCCGAGGTGGGCGGATCGTTTGAGCTCAGGAGTTCGAGACCAGCCTGAGCAAGAGCGAGACCCCATCTCTACTAAAAATAGAAAGAAATTATATGGACAGCTAAAAATATATATAGAAAAAATTAGCCGGGCATGGTGGCGCATGCCTGTAGTCCCAGCTACTCGGGAGGCTGAGACAGGAGGATCGCTTGAGCTCAGGAGTTTGAGGTTGCTGTGAGCTAGGCTGACGCCACAGCATTCACTCTAGCCTGGGCAACAGAGAGAGACTCTGTCTCAAAAAAAAAAACAAAAAAAGACAGAGGTCTGAAACAAAGGTATAAAATTGCAAGGCATTGGTATGTAAATGGAAATAAAAACTATGAAGAGCTTTCACAGCTCTACATTTATTAATAACATACATAGGGAAGGAAATTATCCAGATTCAGTAGGTATCTGTTTCTTCCCTAAGACACCAGCAGTCCTCACAGTTCCAGATATGTTCTTAAGTCGGATGAAAAATAAAATAAAAACCAACAGGGTTTTATGGTCAATTTAAAGGAAAAATAAGTGCAGTGTTTTAGTTGCTTACAGATTTTAAAGAAAACTTCATCGCAATACCAATATATAATTTAGAGTCAACGAACTGAAATATTTTAAGCTAGAGAGTTTGTTGAAATTAATGAGGAAATTCTTATTATGGATTTATTCAAGAATGAGAAACTGATGGGTAGAATTTTATTTTAAGGTGTAAAATATGTAACAATCATTATTTTTCTGGGACCTACCAATCTTCTAGTCAAAAGTGATATAGACTAAGTAATGATAACAAACAAAATAAATTTCCTTAATACCCACCATGCCTGTGAAAACCCAATATAAAATTTTTTTTCTTGGATTTTTTTCTACACTATATGACTTTGGATTTCAAGTATGGAAATTCTCTATAATATATTGAAAACCAGGTGGTAGACGTGTCCAGGTTAAGCAAGAGGAGACTAAATTAAAATGAAAAGAATGCCACTCTTGGTTTGTCAGGGGAATGTGATCTCTTAGGCATGTTCACTAATCCACGATCTCTGTCTCTCAGCCAGAGGAATATGGCGCAGAAAAGCAAAAGAACATTTTAGGGTATAATAGTACACATAAATATACTAGCCTTCTCTTATATTTATTAATTCATTTTACAAGATACTGTGGCTGCAAGATGCCTACGTCTTGATGTTCCATTGCTAATCACCAATCATAGATTAGATGCATAGATAGGTACATACATAGATATGTCATAGATACAGATATACTTTCTAACTACTTGGGGATGAGTTATGAATGCAATACAGTCTCTGCCTGAGTCTGGTTGAAGGAACAAGTTAGGTCCTGCTAATCTCTGCTAATCTCTCTTATTGATGACTACAAACTTCTACTTTCTCTTTTTTTTCCTTTCTTCCTTTAACAGAAAAGGCAATCCTTAAACAACCAATAATGTGCCCAGCTCCTACTCTTTCTTAACTTTCTTTTGTTTTCTATAATACTAGGAATTCAGCGACACTTCCTTGTGCTGAATTCACAGCACTTAATGTTTAAATAATATATTTGGCTATTAATTTTTCATGATTTTGTGATTATCTGTATTGCTATCTTTTATATCACTTTTAGATTATATCATTTGTATGTATCTTCTGTCCCCAATTGGATTTTAAACTGTTTGAAATTAGTAATCTTGTTTTATTCTTGCTTATACCTCTCTGTCATGCTGAAAAGAATTCCTTGCACCCAGGAAATTTTTATAACTATTTCTTTTTTTTTTTTTTGAGAAAGAGTCTCACTCTGTTGCCCTGGCTAGAGTGCCATGGCATCAGCCTAGCTCACAGCAACCTCAAACTCCTAGGCTTAAGCAATCCTTCTACCTCAGCCTCCCGTGTAGCTGGGACTACAGGCATGCGCCACCATGCCCGGCTAATTTTTTTCTATATATATTTTTAGCTGTCCAAATCATTTCTTTCTATTTTTAGTAGAGACGGGTCTTGCTCTTGCTCAGGCTGGCCTCGAACTCCTGACCTCAAGCGATCCACCTGCCTTGGCCTCCCAGAGTGCTAGGATTACAGGCGTGAGCCACCGCGCCCGGCCTATAACTATTTCTTGATCAATAAAACTATGTTTGATGAATCAACATATTTGTTTTAAGAAAAAATTCATTCACTCTCTCACTCATTCATTTATTCAGCCAAAAATTATTCAGTACCTATTACATGTCAGCCATTACACTGGAAATATTGCAGTGAATTCGATAAAGACCTTGGTGTCCTGGTGTCTTGGAACTTAAACGACAGAGGGGAGAGTAGTGATAATTAAATACCCCAACAGATAATACAATGTCAGATGGTGTTAAGTTCTCTGAAGAATCATAAAACAGGCCAAGGGAATAGAGAGCGATCAGAATGCTCAGGAAAGGCCTCTCAGAAGAGCCAACATATGAGCAGAGATCTCTCTGCCTAGGTAAAGGGAGCGCTAAGTATAAGAACCTGAGAGTGGATGCTTTTGTTGAGTTTGAGACAAGGCAAGAAAGCCAGAATGTCTAGATCAGAGTGCACTAAAAGGAGAAGGGTAGAACGGGCTTGGGATATGATTCAAGAAACTCACTTCTCAGACGTGAGTCAGTCATGAGGTAGCCTGTGATTTGGGGTAATATGTATTATCAGGTTTGGTTAGGACAGAGAATACGTGAATGCATTTTGATCAATTTTAGAGGCTTTTGATTATCTTTTTAAATCCCCAACCTCTGCTTTAAGGTTTCCAGGGAGTTCTCCTAAACAGCCTCATTTTCTTTCCTTCTCTAGTTTTCCTATAATAATATAGCCTCAATTTAAAATAAATTAATGGAACAAAGAAGTATAGATAAACCTGTAATTGTAGTAAGAAATTTAACATGCTTTTATAAATAATTCATAGAACAAGCAGACAAAAAAAAATTAATGATATAGAAAAATAGAACAAGGAGATTTACTAACTTGGCTTAATGAATATATGTAATACTGCATCAATTTACTGTGGAATATACATTCTTTACAAGTTCACATGGAACACTTATTGACCATGTATTGAGTCATACAGCAAGTACTAACAAATTTCAAAGAAAATCATACAGAGAAAGCTTTATGAACACAATGCAGTTAATCTATAAATCAGTATTTTAGAAATATCAGAAAATCCTCCTGGATTAGAACCATGTTAGAAATAAGAAAAGGGTACAAATAAAGACAAATTAAAATAGGAAGATACCAAAATTAAGAACATCTGTTTATTTTGGAGATGTTCATAGTCTTTAAAGCATATATTGAAAAAAGATAAAAGCTAAAAGATGGCCAGGTGCAGTGGCTCATACCTGTAATCCTAGCACTCTGGGAGGCCAAGGCGGCGGGGAGGGGATGGCTTGAGCTCTGGAGTCCGAGACCAGCCTGAACAAGAGCGAGACCCCGTCTCTACTAAAAATAGAACAAAATTATATGGACAACTAAAAATATGCACAGAAAAAATTAGCCAGGCATAGTGGTACATGCCTGTAGTCCCAGCTACTTGGGAGGCTAAGGCAGGAGGATCGCTAGAGCCCAGGAGTTTGAGGTTGCTGTCAGCTAGGCTGACGCCACGGCACTTTAGCCCGGGCAACAGAGTGAGACTCTCCAAAAAAAAAAAAAAAAAAAAAGCACTAAAAGATAATGAGCTGAACATTCATTTCAATAAATTAGATAAAGAACATCAAATTAAACCCCCGAAAAGTAGAAGAAAGACTAAGTATTACTAGAGAAATTCATGAACTAGAAAGCATACATATTATAGAAAGAATGCCAAAAGTTGGTTCTTTGAAAAGACTAATAGAACTGATAAACCACTGGTAAATAAGTAAAAGAGAGAGAAGACACAATCTGTATTAGAAATGACAAAAGGAACATCTTGCAGACATTAAAGAGATTAAGAGAATATTATAAACTGCTTTTAACAATAAATACAAATTTAGTACAAATGGACAAATTCCCAGAAAAATATAACTGTGACTCAAGGAGAAAGAGGAAATATGGTTTTACGACCATGAAAGGAATTGAATCAATGATGAAAAATCTTCCCAGAACTAAACTCCAGGCGCAAATGGCTCCACTGGCTAGTCATTGAAACATAATTTGTGCTTCTTCTAAGAGGCTAGTATAACTTTGATAGCAAAATCCAGAGGCACAGGAAGAGAAACAAAAATTTAAGTCAATCTTACTATAAACAAAGATGCAAAAATTCTCAACAAAATAGTAACAAACTAAGTCCAATAACATATAAAAAGGATAGTACATTTTAGCAAAGGTGGTTTATTCCAGGAATATAAGTTTAGTTTAACACGAAAAAGACAATTTAATTCACTACATCATCATGTTATCTCAATACAGGAAAGGTAGGAAAAGCATTTGATAATATCCAATATTTATTCATGGTAAAAAAAATATTTAGCAAACATAAAATAAAAGAGAACATTTTAATCTGGTAAAGAAGGAGCTGGCAAATGTTTTCTGTTAAAGGGACAGATAATAAATTTTTTCAGCTTTGTAGATCATATGATCCCTGTCACACTATACAACTATGCTGTTGTGGTGAGAAAGCAGCCATAGATAATACATACATGATTAAGTGTGGCTGGGTTCTGATAAAACTTCATTTACAAAAATATGTGGAAGGGTGGATAGCCAATAGGCTATACATAGATTGCCAATTCCTGAGTTAGAGGGTGTCTATAAAACATAATTTTTGGTACTTATTATAATTAATGGTGAAATCATTTCCTTTGAGATAAGAACAAGACAAAATTTCCCACTGTTACAACTGCAATTCACAATGTGTTTGAGGTTCTAGTCAGTACAATAAAATAAGAAAAAGAAATAAAAGATATAAGGATTAGAAACAAGAAATAGAACTGTCATTATTTATGTAAGAAATAATTGCATATATATATGTGTGTGTATATATATATATATATATATATATATATAAAGTCCAAAAGAACCTACAGATAATTTTTTTAATAGGGAAAGCTTATCATTGTTCCAAGATACAAAAATCCATATAAAAACTTATTCTTAAAAGCAGCTAAAGAAACAAAATTAAAAGTGATATCATTGGACTGTTCAAAAAAAAAGTGATATCATTTACAAGAGAATCGAAAATATAAAGTACCTAAAAATAAATCTATGAACATATGTATAAGATTTGTATAAAGAAATTTATGAAACTAATTGAGAAACATTAAAAAGGACCTAATGAATGAAAATAGAAAAAACATGTTCGTGGGTTGATATCTGTCTATTTTAAACATGTTAATTCTCTCCTGCTGTATAGATTCAATTCAATTGCAAACAAAATCTCAACAAGTCATTATGTAGAGTTTGGCGAGCTGATTCTAAAACATATACAAACGTTCAAAAAGTCAAGAATATTCAAAATATTTTTGAAAAAGAACAGTATAGGTGGACTTGCTCCAACAGACATCAAGACTTATTTTAAAACTCAAGTAAATAAAACAGTGTGGTGCTAGCCCAGTGACGGAGAGCTCAGAATCAGACCACATTGGTATGGCACCCATATTCGACAAAAGTGGCATTTTCTACCAGTAAAATCTTTGCAGTTTTTTAAGTAAATGGTGCAGGGAAAATTGGATATCCATGTGGGATAAAATAAAATCATACCCTATTCACACAGTTTATTAAAATCAATCACTAATAGATTAAAGACTAATGAAATGAAAACCGTAAAATTCCAAATCTTCAGAAAATAATAGAGAAACATATCCATATGACCTTAGGGTAGGGAAAGATTTCTTAAATAAGATACAAACAAAATTATTCATGAAGGAAGTGACTGATAAATTCTTTTACATAACATTAAGAACATCCGCTTATCTAAAGAACTATAAAGAAAATGAAAATACACATCAGAAAGAAAGATATTTGCAATGCATAAACACAAAAAGAAACTACTACCTAGAGTATTAAAGTCACTCCTACAAAAAAAAACCTTTAAAGATAATACAGTAGGAAAATGGGAAAAATTTTAAGTAGGCAAAATGACAGAAAACATAGTCCAAATGACAAACTTACAAAATGATGCTTGATTTCATTACTAATGAGGGACATGCAAATTTCCATAACAATTATATATTTATCAGACTAAGAGAAATTTTAAAAGTTTAACTCTACTAAGTGTCTAGAAGGATGTGGTAATGGGAACTCCCATACATTGCTGGAAAACTATTTGTCATTTTTAGTAAAATTGAAGCTTTGTGTTCCTTCAACTCAACAATTCCATATTTAGAGAAACTAATATATAGGTACACCAGAATAAAAGTACAATAGTCATAACTGGAAGCAAACCAAATGTCTTCCAACAGTAGGACAGGTATAAATGTGGTATATCCATACAATGAAATACTACAGAGCAATAAAAATGAAGGACCTTTATACAACTAGAGCATATGCAATAATGTGGATATGTTTCACACATGTAATATTGAGATACAGAAGCTAGGCAAAAAGAAATATATAATGCCATTCAAATAAAAGGGTTTTTTTTTTTATTTAAGAAACAGCTAAATGAAAATGTAGTTTTTAGAGATGCATATGTAGGTGTTAATATCTTCTTTCTTGTCTTTGTAGTTTTATGACAAAAAACCATAGAATGGACGCTTCCAAGTCAAAGAGATGAGGTTGGGATTAGAGAGGGACAAAAGCAGTTGGGGACTTTTAGAGAGCAGGCTGCATTATACTTCCTAACCTTAATGGTGACGACACTGCGTCCACCACAGAACTATTTGTTCACATGACAAATATTTACTTTATAAATTTTTCTATATTCATATTATATTTCACAACAAAGAAAAAAGCAAAACAATATACACGTAAAAATCAAGTACTAAATATGTAGATTCTTGTTTGCTGAAATCTTGTTTTCATTCTGCTCTACCAAATAACTATTACACAGTTTCTTATATTTTATAGATTGTATTTGCCCACTTGAATGCATTTCCCTGTATTATTGAACTTTATTCCCTGGAAAATATGAGACCTGTCATCATGTTTATCAGTATTGTAACAATCTGAATTTATAGATATCAAAAAAAAATAAAACCCACAATATGCTGTGGCATGGTCGTCTTCCCCAACACCTACCCTCCAAAGCTAGTTAAGATGAAAATCTGACCTGACATAGAACACACAACAATAACATGAAATCTACAAAGGAGATATACGGTTTTTGTCTATCTACCAACAGATGAAAATATGTAAATGACAATGCCACCCTTGATTTGTATAGATGTGAGCTAGATTGCAAACATACAAAAAAGGCTAAGAGCAATCTAACAAAACTGAATACCCAAAACATATTATCCTTTTATATAGGTTTCTAAACTTCCACCAAAAATATTATTTTATGGAGAATATAAGAAACCTCATGGTTTCAAATTAATGGCTTTAAATGCTGGACTTTTATCCATTTTTAAAATACCAGTCCTACTCTTTCTGTAAAAGGGAATTACATTCAATACCATAGTATCATCTCGACCCGTATGCTAAAAAATGAACATTTAAAATGACATTAATGGACATACTACAGAATCACTGACGATGTAACACTTTTAAAATACAGTTTTCATGTAGCTGTATTAGTCTGACATTCCTCTGTGCCTAGAATCTGTCTTCCCAATTCTATTTTGAGACTTTTGGTCATTTCTCTGATAGAAATGCCGATAAAGCTGCCAGTTGCCATTAATCTCAGTTCTATGAAAGAATAAATCATTCCCACAAGCAATTAAACAATAAATGTGTTAAAACAAGACCAATTAAAGCTAAGCAGACATTCACCACGTAGTTATAAGACAGGCTTGTCATAATCATTTCAACTTTAACTGAAAGTTTCTTCAATAATTCTTTCCAACAGAAGCAAGACTGAAGATTTTGTTGTGGGAGTACCCAAATTCAGGCGAGTTTAAACTGAAATGGTTCATCGGGGATTTCAATCATATGTCTGTAAAGCTTCCCTGTGCTATTAATTTGCATGCCTAGGACTGGTCCTAAGCTTTGTTTGCCAATAATCTACCATGCACAGCACACTCCAAAGTTTGTACCTGTGCCAGCTCTCTTTCACATTTCCAAGCTTTTAATACATTGCTTTGCAAAGACAAAAAAGAGAGCTCACAGTCAGTGGCTGCATGTGATTTTTTTTCCTTTAGGTAGTCATTATCATAGACGGCTGATTTCAGGTGTTTTAATAATTTGGGCCTTTGTGGATATGAAAATGTCTGAGGTCTTCTCCTTGAATTCAATAGGCAATCTTTACAAATATATCTGTTATTGTTTCATATGTTATTTTGTAATACTATGAATGTATGAATGAATGTAGGTAATTTTCAGAGGAACGGTAAATACATTCTTAAAGTAATTTCTAAAGCTGTTGTTGTTGTGGTCCGGCTACATATGCCATATTTTATCAGCCAAAACACACTCACTTCTCCCCTAAGGAAACAGAGAAATAATGTAGCCCTTTATCTACAACAGCAAATTCCAATGTCTTCCACTCACTGATAGAGCAACAACTTTTCTCATTAAGGTAGTAAAGGGAGAGAAAGGCTGTGAGTATAGACAGAGAACTCCAATTTTGTTAGCAAAAGAAAGAGATTAGGGTGAAGGAGAGGGAGTTTGACGGGGCAAAGGGAACCCTCACTGAAAACTCAAACAAAAACAAAAGTTCTCAGATGTAGCAAGTGAATCAGGAAATTATGAAATGCCATGTTTTGATCTATTGTCATTAATAAGGTATTCTTCAATAAAGGTGATTATGATGGGGAAAAATTTTGAGAATTTGCCCTGTTCTTAGTGCCAGTAAAGCAGCATCAAGGAAGCAGACTGTCTAGTACAGGTACAGACAGAGACAGAAGAGAGATCCCACTCCACTTGAGGCTGAGCCAGAGGACAAACAGGTGCCTAATACAAGTTAGCCTTAGTTACTAAAAGAATACGCTACCCAGGACCAAGCACAGTGGTTCGTGCCTGTAAATCCCAGCACTTTGAGAGGCCGAGGTGGGACGATTGCTTAAACCCAGGAGTTTGAGACTAGTCTGGGAAACATAGCAAGACCCCATCTCTACTAAAAATACAAAAGTAGCCAGCATGGTGGTGTGTGCCTGTAGTCCCAGCTACTCAGGAGGCTGAAGCAGGAGGATCACTTGGGCCCGGGAGTTCGAGGTTGCACTGAGCTATGATGATGCCACGGCACTCTACCCAGGCAACAGAGCGAGATCTTGTCTCAAAAAGAAAAAAAATATGTGACTCAACACTTACATAGCAACTTCATAAATTATAAGTAGACCATAGGTTGTCTAATCTGGATCCTTGAATGGGCATCAGAAGGTTCACAAACAACTTGAATTGTAAGCAAAATATCATGTGCATGTACAAAAATATAACACAACTTTCTAGGGAGAGGATCCATAGCATATGTAAACACATTTTAAAAATATATGCTACCTTGCATAATGTTAAACATATTTGAGGTTTCTGTCACACTTATTTCTGGATCCCATCAGAATAACCTGTACCTATGCAGACAGGAGAAAATATTTCATTAGGGTTATGTAACTAAACATTTCAAGGCTTCCCTTTTATCTTAAAAAAAATGTTTGAGTGATTTTTTTTCATCTAACCATATCAAGCACTATAAACAGTATACTGTAAAAATAACTAAGGAAACTATGTCTTCTTGAATTGTGGTTTCTGCCAACACAAAGAAATAGCTCATATTTTCATCCATCACTGCTGACTGGTTATGAGAATTGGAACAAGAATATAATGATAGGAACACGAACTTTTAACAATGGTTGAACCAAACTCTAGCCTTGTTCCAAGTCTGCTATCACCAACCAGATCTTGTTATGACAGTTTAAAATGTCTTTTCTGATAGCAGCATCTGAGGGATTAATTGGAGATGAAATCCATGTTTGCGTGTACATGTAATGAAGAGTGTGGGAGGTTAATAAATGCATATTTCTCATGGAATTTAAGAAGGACAAATTGCTTCCACCAAGGGAAAAAAAACAGATAAGAGAAAATATATGTGTGACATGAGTATAAAAAATAACTCAATCTACTCTTAAAAATTAGTCTAGGCCTGGTAAAACAAGCCCTAAAAGAAATGTAATCTGACTAAAATATCTCAGTCTACAAGAGAGGAAAAAGTCACTACAAATCAAAAAATATAACCTAGCATCATAATACTTCATGTGTCTATACCCCTAGAAATGAAAGAAGCTGGAAAAGAAGTGTGCAAAAATATTCTAAGCTATGACATTTTGCAGTAATACAGTGTTACAAATATACTAATATACAAATATACTCAGCAAATACTGTAAATTCAGGCTCACCTCAAACCCTGATCTACACCCATGATTACTTTCTTTTATTTATTCAACATAATTCACTCTTTCCTGAATGCCAGCCCATGATGATAAGAAAAACTTTTCTTTGCAGTGGGAAAGACCTGAGTTCTAGTCTCAGATCCACTGTTTACTAATTGACCTTAAACGGTAACTTACCTTGATGCCTCAACTCTTCCTTCTTTAAATGGAAGTGACAACAGCTCCTTTGCAAAGATGTCAGAAAGCTGCCCCATTGACAGAAACATGATTTCCTTTAATCCATACTTGTCACTCTTTTTCTTTTCTTTTCTTTTTTTTTTTTTTTTTTTTTTTGGGATAGGGTCTCACTCTGTCGCCTAGGCTGGAGTACAGTGGTGTGATCATAGCTCACTGCAATCTCCAATTCCTGGGTTCAAGTGATCCTCCTGCCTCAGCCTCTTAAGCAGCTAGAACTACAGGAGTGAGCGACCACATCTGGCTAATTTTTAAATTTTTCGTAGAGATGGAGGTCTCACTACACTGCTCAGACTAGTCTTGAAGTGGCCTCAAGTGATCCTTCTGCCTCAGTCTTCCAAAGAGCCACCATGCCTGGCCTGTCACTGTTCTTTAACCTTCTTATTCAAACTCTGATTTCAAATTCATTGTGAAAAATACTCAGAACAGTGACTGACACAATGACTCCCAATGCACAGGAACAACTGATGGTTAGAATAAAAATGGGCATAGTAACTTATACGTCTGGATAATATCTTAGATTTGTTTCATCTTTAAAAACATAAATATCCTAAACTTACACCTAGAGTCCTAAGACTTGAATTGATTCTATTTGATATACATGAATTGACAATGATGTAACTCAAATTTAACCACACCTACGTAACTTTTGGGTTTTAGAGATGGGGTCTCGCTCTTGCTCAGGCTGGTCTCGAACTCCTGACCTCAAGCGATCCTCCCGCCTTGGCCTTCCAGAGTGCTAGGATTACAGGCATGAGCTACCATGCCAGGCCTTACTTTTGGGTTTTATTTACTGGCATGCATTATGGTATCAATGGAAGATCTGACTCATCATCTCTTATTTGCAAATTACCTCAGCAAATATGGGAGCAATTTACAACCAATCATTCTACATATTAAAATTTCACAATGCCCTGTCATCTGTCCCTCTCATCAAGAAGACCACTTCCTTCATACTAACTTCTGTTTTGTATTTAAAAACTGACTACACAGTCCTCCAACACATTAAGAATATAGCCTCTTAAAACAATTTTGCTCCTCGAGGGATAATACAGTGAAAGAGGTTCAATGTGCAGAAGGTTATTTACTGTTAATTGATGTCCTCAGTGTTTTAATTGCTTTGACTAAACAGTAATTATCAAAGCTTCAACCCTGTTTTTGCCAAAATTCTTTCATCATTAATGTACTTGTTACAGTAACACCCTGCAGGGCCTTACAAACAACTTGTTAGACAACCCTTAATCAAGAGCATACCCCTAATAATAATGAAAGACTGTTTGTCTGCAAGCAGTAAAAACAGGGCCTGAGAAGGGAGTTTTATCCATTCATATCTGAAAATTGGAAGCCATCCGGGTATTAACCTGGACTCCAGGGTTGCAGACAGAAACCCAAGCTCACTAGTTTAAGCACACAAAAGTAAACAGTAGGTGGAGTCTTACCCCTGCGAGTGGAATCTTACCCCTGTGGTCAGGATTATGTGCGCTGGACTCTTATCTTGGTTCCATCATCCCCCTTTATCTGTGCAATCTTTGGCGAGTGAATTAAGCATCCCCTTTCTTGGCCTCTATAAAATGGGGACAGTAATAAAAACTATCCCATGGAACTGTTGGGAGTACTAAATGATTTAATACATGTGAAGTACTTTAAAAATTGTTTGACATATAATAAATGTTAAATAATTGCTTTTAAAGAGCAGAAGTGAACCTAATTTTAAGAGAGAACTGAGGCCAGGCAAGGTGGCTCACACCTGTAATCCTAGCACTCTGGGAGGCTGAGGCGGGAGGATCATTTGAGGTCAGGAGTTTGAGACCAGCCTGAGCAACAGCGAGACCCTGTCTCTACTAAAAATAGAAAGAAATTATCTGGACAGCTAAAAATATATATAGAAAAAATATAACCGAGCATTGTGGCACATGCCTGTAGTCCCAGCTACTCGGGAGGCTGAGGCAGGAGGATCGCTTGAGCCCAGGAGTTTGAGGTTGCTGTGAGCTAGGCTGACACCATGGCACTCTAGCCTGGGAAACAGAGTGACACTTTGTCTCAAAAAAAAAAAAAAAAAAAAAAAAAGAGCGAGAACTGAAAGCAAAGGATGAATGCCATTAAGATTGACTTACTCTGCTTGAGTTCTTTGTAGATTCTAGTTATTAGCCCTTCAGTGGGTGCATAGCATGCAAATATTTTCTCCTATTCTGTAGGTTGTCTATTCCCTCTATTGGTTGTTTTCTGGGCTGTGCAGAAGCTTTTTAATTTAATCAGATCCAATTTATTTATTTTTGTTGTTGCTGTGATTGCCTTTAGGGTCTTCATAAATTCTTTGCCTAGGCCGATATCTACAAGAGTTTTTCCAACCTCTTCTTCTAGAATTCTTATAGTTTCACGCCTTAGGTTTAAGTCTGTTATCCATCATGAATATCACCTAACTCCAGTGAGAATGGTTTTTATCGAAAAGTCCCAAAATAACAGATGCTGGCGTGGATGCGAAGAGAAAGAAACACTTATATACTGTTGGTGGCACTGCAAACTAGTACAACCTCTATGGAAAGTATTATGGAGATACCTCAAAGAACTCAAAGTAGAACTGCCATTTGATCCAACAATGGCACTACTGGGTATTTGCCCAAAGGAAAAAAAGACATTTTATAAAAAAGACATTTGCACGTGAATGTTTATAGCAGCACAATTCACAATAACAAAGATGTGGAAACAACCCAAATGCCCATCAATACATGAATAGGTCAATAAAATGTGGTATATGTATACTACGGAGTACTGCAAAGCCATAAAAAAATTGGTTACTCTTTGTAACAACCTGGATGAAACTGGAGACCATTCTTTTAAGCAAAGTACCACAAGAATGGAAAATGAAACACCACGTGTACTCACTATTAAACTGGAACTAATTGATCTGCACTCATGTGCACATACGGTAGCAAAATTCAGTGGAAACCAAGCAGGTGGGAGGGGGAGAAGGGAACAGGTAAATTCACACCTAATGGGTACAACGTGTGCTACCTTGGTGATGGGCACACATGTAACTTTGACTCAAATGACACAAAAGCAATTCATGTAAGCAAAATATTTGTACTCCCATAATACTCTGAAATAAAAATAAATAAAAAGATTCACTCATTCTGTTTTCTTGGAGTTTTGTTTCCATCTACATTCAGTCTTTGCCAATTTCAGACAAGCAACTTAGCAACCAGCCTGTAAGAGTCTTCTTTCCTCATATCAATATAAAATATTTCAAGAAAGGACTCTCATTACACCATTTGAAGTCTCGCGCCCATTCCTGGACTAGCCATTTTGACTGCAGGTGGGGATCTATGATTAGCCAAGCAGCCCAGTTTATACCTGTTATCTCACCATAATGATTAATAGAGTACACTTCCACTCTCTAAAGCTTCCCAATTTCTGTAACATGACCTATGTAGTATTCTTGCCAAACTGTTTAATCGAGAGCTAATTATAAAGAAGCAATCAGAATAATCCAGACTGTGGGACATTCTGTAACATAGCCATCACAGGCACTTCAAAAATGTCAGCGTCATAAATGATATTAAAAAGGAGAGTAAAAGAAACTAAAAAGCATAGTAACCAACTGAAACGCATGATCTTGGGGATGGGAGAAGACCTAAAAAGAACATTTTGGGAACAGCTGGGTCTGATGGCAGCACTGAACTCATATAGAGGAATATCTTTTGTCACTGTGAGATAATACAGGCTGAAGGATTTAAGGGAAAGGTACAAGAATGTCTACATCTTGCTTTCAGATGAATCCAAAAGAGGGACATATCGATAGAGAAAGAGATAAAGAGAAAATGTCACAGAGCATTGACAGTTGTTCAGCCTGGCTAATTCAACAGATTGTATTCACTGTTTTATTCTTTTGATGAATTCCGTACACTTGAAATTTTTCAAAATAAAAAGTTGAAGGGGAAGTGATCCCATTTGAATAATAAATGATAACTCTGGCTATGAGCGGAACAGCTTGGGTTGGCTGTCTACTCTTGCACCAACTATTGCTTGGCAGGGAAGGAAAGTTATATAAAAATGTGACTGGTCCCATTCACAATGAATGTCTAAAATACAGGGAAGAAGGACAAAGTCCCAAAGAATTTGAAACCAAGAAAGAATCACTGTGCATTAGGCAGTCACCAATTCATGTGCTGTAACATGCAAATTACCTCTAGTCCAAATGCACTTGTTCTTAATTTCCATTTATGAGAAGGAACAAGTGGAGCCATTATCTTCTTACAAAGGAAATGCCTTTTCACAGTTACTTCCCTGAAATTGCCACAGTTCCTTGCATGTACCTAATGGTCAGAAAATCTTCACTAAGTGAGGCTTAGGAATTCTTCCAATTACGGCCCTGAAATCTGAGTCCCACCTAACCCGAAAACTATTGGCAGTTATCTCTTATTGCTGTGATTTCTCTAGAGTCTTCCTTCCCTTCCAACCAAAGCCTCTCAGAACCTGAAAACTTTCCTGACACGAAGATTTTTTTTAACAGTCAATAAATTTAGAGGACGACCATTCTTTATTTCATAATTTTGCAAGGTATTTGAGAACTAAGGCCATTAATAGAAATCTGAGCTTGAATCTCAAATCTCCCATTTCTAAAATGTCACTTTGGGCAAGCTATTTTTCACTGGTCTGGACCTCAATTTCATCTTCTGTAAAATGAGAATAATCCCATCTGCTTTGTAGGCTTGTTGTAAAGTATTGGAAACAAATGAGGTAAAATCTGTAACAGATGTTTCTAGAAATGGGAATGAAGATGATGGTGACCCAGCTCCTGCCTTCAGGGCGCTCACAGTCTAGTAACTGTCCCTTCTCACCCATGTTGCTCCTTACTCCAACTGTTAGAACTTTTGTCCAAAACAAGTCAGTGTTCCTTATATGGGTAAGTACAACATAAATATCTAGGCTTTTGATGTCGGAGGCAACCTAACTGCACAGTATCTTGTTTTCTTTTGCATCTTGTTTAGATTTTTAAACACACCCTACTCCAAATTCATTATAGAGCATCAAGTTCTTTTTTAAAAAAAGGCAGTGCAGGCCTTTCTATATAAAATATCACTTTCTCTTTGCATAAAAATAAGTAATATTCTCTCAAATTAGCTTGGATTTTTTTCTACCACTAGATATATCTACATCTTTTTGTGACTAAGTAAGACCTTGTTAGAGAGTAATATGTCACCAATAAAAGAGAAGACACCAGCTGGTATATTATCTGCTTGAAAATCCATTTTTTTTCTCGATGATAGAATCTTTGTTAACAGTAAATGTGTAATAGATGGAAAAAATGTAATTAAGCTATCTGATAGGAGGTTTGATTTCACAGAATTAGAAGAAAAATTATTTTGGGCAGGAAAATTAAAAAGCAAGACTTCAATATCATTGCATGAAACAATCTGGAATGCTAACAGCCGTTGATATTTGGTCTGAATTGAATATGGGAATTTCAAATATAGATTTGGAACTAGTCAAGGCCAAAGAACATAATTTATTCATCTTCATTCCACAGATATTTTAATACAGAGGCAAACAGGCTAAAACAGGTGACCAATAAATTATGAATGATCTATGAACAAATAAATGATCATAAAGCTGGAACCACTTTTAATAGGCATTTAGAGCCATAATATTTCAAAGAATTTAGTAGAATCTCGGTTATGTTGAAAACATCTGCTATTTAACCACTTTAAGAGAGCCATATATTTTCATATATATTCAAGAGTAACCCGGTGTATAAGTGGTTGCTGATATAATATGGTTTCAGGAACTCTAAAGGCCAAGATAGTTTTGAATATGATTTTAAGTAACTAAGTTTCCTTTTAAGTTTCCATTATAAAGAATCATTTTACTTAGTGCCACTAGAAGAACCCAAAATTTACAAAAGTAGATAATGGTAAAGACTCTTCAAGTGGGTAGGTATTAACTCCTTTCCCCCTCTCTCAACCCCTTAATATCTGGGTAAAAATCAAAGCAAGAAGGTTGCTGCACATAGCCATGAAGTGCTAAGCAAAGACTCTTGAGACAGCCACACGCATCAGTCTTTTACCAGAGCCTCACAAGAGATGTAACCTGTGGAGCTGACCCTAGCTGGAGAAGCTTGCTCAAACCATTTTCTAACTCAATTCCATGTACCTCTTACATGAGACATTGGTGAGCCATCTGCTAAGGTGATTCGGTCCCAGTTTTTGAACCCAACTCCTGAGATAAGGATTCTAGTTCCCCCACCTGTCCAGAGAATCAATCTCTCTACCAGCATTTTCCATACTGTGGGCCCCCACCTTGTCTAATCATTTTTCCGCAGTGCTACAGAAAGTCTTCCTCTGGCTGCCATCTCAATATCAGTTTCAGTTATCTATTGCTACATAACAAACTACCCTGTAGTGCAAAACAGTTATGACCACTTAACTGCTCACAGTTGTGTAACTTGGGCAGTGCTCAGCAGAAAGGACTTCATCTCTGCTTAAAGTGATGTCAGCTGGAGTTCTAACCAGGACTGGAGAATCCAAGATGGCCTCACTCACATGCCTGGCACCTCAACCGAGGTGCTAAAAGTGCTAGAGTCTGACTACACCTCACTCTTTGCACGTGGTCTCTCCACCAGGCTAGCTGCAATTCCTTACCCAGTGGCCCAGGAATTCAAGACAGCAGCAGAGACTGCCAGGACTCCTAAGGCGTACGCCCAGAACTGGTACACTTCCACCCCTGCCCCATTCTGTTGGTAAAAGCAAGTTACAAGGTCTTCTGAGACTCAAGGGGAGGGGAAACAGATCCCACCTCAGATGGGAGGAGCAGCACGTGTGTGCAGGGATGGGTGGCCATCTTTGCACGAGATCACCTTATGGTTTAATTTCAGTACATTTTAGCTAACATCCATAAATCATCATCTTAGGTGATGACAGAGGTGAAATTACATTCTTGCTTCCTAAATTCCTGTACTATTGATGACTAATGCAAATAATTTCTTATTTTATAATTTTCACATAAGATAATATATAAAATAATCTAATAATATTTCTGCAGTCCTGGTGAATTGAGAGCAGTATCCCTATGAAGTACTTTGGGTAGGTGGGGTAAGTTCTTTAAAAACCACCCAACTCACTAAAAAGTCTTCCTTTCCTCATCCTGTCAAGGTTCCAAATAGTCCTACCATGACAATTCTCCTTTATAAGAAGACATTAACCCAGGAATTAAAATGAGATGCGTTACCTAGGCCCAGCAACATGTTACATTATCAGTAACAAACAATTTTCGAGATCAGCTTGGAAATCACCTGCACAAGGTCTTTGTAGAATGAACACATAGGAGAGGTAAATTTGGAGAGGATTAAGGAGAAGACAGGCAAGATAAAAAGAAAAATAAACCCAAAGAATTTTAGCAGCTGTTGCTTTTAAGAAAAACTCTTAGAGGGAGCAGTGGACAAGAACAGGACAGAGACATATTAAAGAGAAATTCATCTGTACTAATCTGACCTGAATAGATCATCCCATTTTGCTTAACAAGTTTCTATGTGAAAAGCAGTGGATGATATTTTTGCATCATCCTATATAAGCCACAATGTAATTCATTAATTATCTTTTATTAATTTATTATTCTTAACTGACTTCTTGTCAAGGAAGGCATGATTATATACTGATTTCCAGTTTTCTGCAACCTGATGACCATTGGAGAGTTCAACCTCTGAAACCTCTTTTATATCCAATATAAGAAAAAAAATTTTTTAATTACAAAAGTGGATACTACTTCAAAGATTAGTTTCTACTTTTCATTAGCACTTCAAAGAATATACATAGTACAGTAACAACAGCCAAAATAGGGCTGAATAAACACATTTTAAAAAGGTTGAGTACCCTCTTACCAATGAACCCTATTAATTCACAAAATAAATATTTTGTAAACAATTATTATATGTAAGGAAGCAACAGGGAGCCAAAGAAAAATGGCCTGTGCCCATGAAGAGCTTAAAATCTGATAGAGGATGTAAAATGTGAAGACAAGAAGCCATAATATTAATAGCAAATGAACGGTGAAAATGCTCTAGGAGGAATAAAAAAAGGAAAAGTGCTGTAGAACATCAGAAGATAGAACCAAGAACAGCTTCAGGGAAAAAGAGCTCTTCCTCTGGGCCTTTGATGATGGGTGGAATTCTTAGACTGGAAAATGGAAAGAAAAGAGCCTTTCCTCATGGAGGTAAGGACGTACAAACAGAAAATGCAGAACGGTTTCCAGGAATAAAAAGTATACAAAGTAGGAGAGTTTGGCAATATTTGGGAGAGGTGAAAAATAATAGTAAAAAACTGAAAGCTGAAAAGGTAGATGGGACTGTCACTATTATATTAAAGATTTTAAATTCTATTCCTGGGTCTTTAAATATTTTTGCTCAAGTACCTCCAAAAGAATTTTGAAAAAGCTATATGCTTCCTTGCAAAATTTTTCTTTACAATTATGATTTCTTGTCCTAAGTTTAGGTAATTGCAAGGATGTAATTTCCAACAATATTATAAATATTAACTTTAAAAAAACTTGTTACATTAATCTTTTAATATATTCATTGAAACACAAAATTGTCCATTTAAAAAACATATGCACACACTCTTCTGAGTCTGAAATTCTATACTGTTTATGTTTTTCTTGAACTCCCACTTCCATTCCTATTCCCCCATAAAATTTCATTCTAAAATTCTCAAAAGTCTTTTCTCAGTCACCGTTTCACATTTCTCTGAAAATAAACATATGTTCAATATATAAATGAAATGTATTTATTTCCTGTTACCATAAGCTGTTTTTACAAAAATGTTCCAGATTATGATAACATTACAATGATTATCAGTACACAATTATCAGTACACAAATATAAGTGTTTTACAAATGATTATTAACTATAAAAATAAAAATATTATTAGAAATAGATGCCCTAATGAGATAAATGAGGCTTTTTAATGTATTTTTGAAATGTTTGAAAATGTCTTTATTGGCACCTGATTAATAATTTGGCTAGTTATAGAGTTCTCATTTAAACATCATTTTCTATCTTATTTTGAAGGACTGTACCATTGTCTACATTTTTTTAGATGAGGCCTTTTTTAAAAACATATGTCATGTATCAGTGGATGAATAGCATTTATTACAAGAAGTATATTTAACTTCAATTCTATTTCTTATTTTTTGCTTTTATAGATGTCATGTAAATAAGTATATGAGAATGAAAGGAGTTCTACTACAGAAATAACACTTAATTCTATCACCTTTTGAGCTGTATGTCAAAAATCACAATGATCCATCGTCAAAAATTATTTGGAGTTGATCATTTGATTACCTCCACCTTAATTTTATTCACAGCAAGGCATGAAATAGTATCAACAAGAGGATATTATTAGAATCTAATCACCACCAATATTTCAAGCTGCCCCATTGTTGACACTTCAAAAATTCTGTAACCTGTGCCAATGCACAAGATTCAGGATGAGTGAGATAGGTATCTCTTTGTCAGGTAGGAGAAGAGCAATTGCAAAAGAAGTCATTGGAAAGGAAAACCCACAATTTGTATTCCATCTTCACAGCAGGCAGATCAACTTGAAAAAATTGAGAATCTGGAAACTAATGTTCATAAAACTATCTATGCCTGAGAATCTCTTGGGAAGTCTTTGTGAGCCTCCTGAGCCATGTGTACCCTGGTTAGAACACCTCTGCAGTAGGGGACAATTGACAAGTTTTGAGCAGGGAAGTAATACAATTATAACCAGGCTTTAGAAATATTAAGCCAAAAGCAAGATACAGATTGGATTGGAAAGGGAAATGCTTCAAAGCAGGGAGACAAAATGGAGACCTTATTATAGTGGGTCAGGAAGTTTAAGGAAGGTGTGAACTAAAATATTAGCTTTGAAGCAGAAAGAAGGGAAAGACATTACAGAAAAGAATCAAAATGGTTTAGTAACCACCCATTCTAGTGCTACCCTTTGTAGACATAAATCATTGGATATGCTTATCACCACCCTCTTCCCTTTAAATAATTACAAATAACTTTACATCTCTCTTACATTTTCTCTTCTATGAGCTGAATATGTCCAGGTCCTTTCACTGTACTTGATAGGACATAGATTTTAACAGTTTGATCTTCCCAGTCTCTCTCTTGCCCATGAATGGCTTTTTCAGATATGACTCCCCCCAAAAGAATGCAACTGTATACATGTCACACCTGCCAGTGGAGAACATAGCAGGAAGCTCACCTTCCATCTTCTAGATGCGATAACTCAATGTGGTTGGGACAGTGGGTATCAAAAGGTTAAATTATATGAACATCCCATTAGTAGAAATAATCCAAGAAAATGGCATAACTTCAATGTACCTGTGCATTCCATTTTTGTATACATTTAATTCTCTTAGATTTCCATCTTACAAAAAAAGCAGAAATTTTAAATACAATTTGGACATTTACTGTTTGGAATGATCAATTTCCAAAGCTCACCAATCCTGCCCAGAAATCAAAATCTTAAATTATATTATTAATATAAGAAAGCCTATTGCTTTAAAAAAAAAAAGTCAGCTCAATTTCATAATCTGAATAGTCTGAAGCAAAAACTTTTCAATAATATGTGCATAATCTATTCACTTACTTAAATTCCCAAATACTAACGAGCGTAATATGAGATTAGATAATGTTCCCCTCTCTTTGGGAAAAGTTCAAGCAAAGAAGACAAAAGGAAAGATTATCCGCCAAATAGAAAACAAAACAATGTTTTAGATTCAGACAAATTGTACATTGATGTGCTATTTTGCAAGATTTCTCAGAGAAAATATTCAACAATAAAGAAAAAACTTTTTTTTATTATGTCTTTCTTTATTATTAGGAAATCACTGAAACAGAAGTCATATTTGCTAAATTCCCAGAAGAAATGAATCATTACTTAGAGCAGGAATAGTGAGGTGTTAAAGGCTCTTACACAGGTCTTAAATACAGTCAACCCCAAACCGTGGGTTTCATTTCTCTCATAGCTGCATAAAATGGTCAAGATTTAAAAAGTCAAGGGAAGACTGGCAGAAGGCTTGAAAGACTCCAGAATAAAGTCTGGAAGAAAAGCTTACAGTTATTAATATATTAAATGTTTTCATTTCTCAAAAGAACCAAATTCTTTTATGGTTTAAACTGGAAATTTTTAACAATCTTAAATAAGTCTCTTAATTGTCCACAACTAAATTCTCTCCACTCAAACCTCCCAGGTATCCAAAAGACACTGACAACAGATTTGATACAGAATTTTTTAGTTTCTTGGAGGCAGGCAAAATTTGCAATCAGGATATTGCTATTGTCCCAACACCTGCTGTGTATTTTAAATAATTCCTATAAAGGAATTTGGAAATAGTTGATGTAAAGTCCTATACAGTAAATAGAACAATATTTAGAGAAAGTAGGTTCAATTCTTACTGTCAGCCAAGTTTAATGGCCTATAACATTTCGGAGTTAAATGTATCATCTGCTGATTAGGTGACTTCTGTCCTAATAATGATTCCTATTTAAGAATGTACATTTTTAAGTTTTGAGGGTGAAAGTTTTGAGGGTGAAATGAAAGAGGAGAAATATGGCTACCAAGATAATCAACACCAATGGTCAAATAAATATTTAGTGGTGTTACAAAGGACGATGAGAAAATTATAATAAACATTTCTATGAGCAAGGCTACTGGGGTGCTGGAAATATTCTATATCTTGATCTGGAAGGTGGTTGTGTGGAAGTATACCTGTATAAAAATGTATTAAGCTTGCACTTACATTTTGTGCACTTCATTCTACTTAAGTCATATCTCGATAAGGAAAAAAAAAATGTTTCTATAAGTTGATCTTGTCTCCGTGACTCTAAAATTCACTTTTTATTTGTTTTGCTTTGTTTGGAGTTAAGCCTTTCAGATGTTATAATGGTTAAGAGCACATAGGTCTTCCATGGCTTTTATGCACCAGTGATATTTAAAACTCTAAAATGCTCATGAGCAGAGATGTCTCTTCCCGTCTAGCCGAAGCTTGGAAAACTAGGGCCAACACTTGCCTTACAAACGAGCAGAGCAGCCACGTTTATTGTGACTTTTATTATGCCAAGTGATCACCGTGCTCAAAAGTCCTTTCAAAGAACATGAAAGAACCCTAGAAATTTCCACTTTTAGTTAAATCTTTCGGTAAATAGATTAGATAAATACAATTAAATACAATTTCTTTCAGGTTTTCCAAAGTCACCTAAGAGAGGTTGGAAGGAACAGAACACAGGGCAAGTGTTCCTTGGTGCACTTTAAAAATTTGGAGTGTGTATTAGTTCACCAGTTTTTTTTTTTAAGGCTGGTAGTACTCCATGGCATGTTTATATCGCATTTTATTAATGCACTCATGCATTGGGCACTTGGGTTGTTTGCACATCTTTGCGATTGTGAATTGTGCTGCTATAAACCTTCAATGGAGCTGGAGACCATTATTCTAAGTGAAGTATCCTAAGAATGGAAAAACAAACACCACATGTACTCACCATGAAATCGGAACTAATCGATCAACACTTATGTACATATATGGAAATAATATTCATCAGAAATCAAGCAGGGAAGGAGAGGATGGGTAAATTCACATCTCACACGTACAGGGCACACTATCTGGGGGATGGGCACACTTAGAACTTTGACTCAAATGGTACAAAAGCAATTGACATAACCAAAACGTTTGTACCCCTATAATATTCTGAAATAAAAATAAATAACTTTTTTTTAAATTAAAAAATAAAAAATAAAAATCTGGAGTGTGGAGACTGCTGATGCAGGCTGTGGCCCAGATGCCACATCCGGATGCTGTTTGCTAGCAAAAGTGGGTAAAGTGGTGGGATGGGAAGGAAGAGAGAGAAGCAAGGCTCGATTTTTTTCTGCCAGTCCCGTGGAGAGATTGTTCAAATATTAACAATGCCACCACCCCATCCCCTCGCCACCAGGCATGCATGCCACAATTTTGAGCGTGTAAAGCATGAAGAGGAGCAGGGGGAAGGTAACAAAACTAGTTTCCAAACATCCTTCAGCCCCAATGCAGAAGATACTACACTGCAATAAAGAACCGGGAAACCTGGCCTCCCTCCCAACTCTGTCACTACCTAGCCGTGCAGCTATCACTTAATTTCTCCCATTTGCCATTTCTTCATCTATAAAAGGAAGAGGTGCAACAAAATGATATATAAGCCCAGCGATGCCAAGTGCTCCCGGTCTTGCTGAATTATAATATCTCCTACTGTGTCCTGTTGGGTTCTATAATTTTTCAGTAAGAGAGGAGGAGAAATGTTTCCAGTTGGAGTAGGAGGTTCTCATTGTTTATTTTCATGTCTACCGTAGCAACATTCAAACATTCCAGGACCACAGAAATCTCTGGCTCTCCCCCCAGTGTCCTCTTCCTGGCACGCTTTCCAAAGAAGCAGTCTTAAAACAATGAAGTACAAAATCATGGGGAATTCCTACAGCCCTCCAAGATAAGGTATCACTATCATGGTTCAGAATTGGCCTATGTTAGAATTTTTTGCTAATAGTTCCATTTTCCCCCAGGTGTTTGTGTTGGAATTCATAGGTGATTGCCCAGGGTGCTATTTGTTGGATTTTACTGAAAGTGTATACCCTTTATACTTAAAATGATGAACATTATTCTATATCAGAGAGTAAATCTGCTGGCAGAACTAACACTGCACAGCTAGCAAAAGCCAAAAGATTTCAAGTCTGAGTTCTTTTCTGTACATTTCAAAGCAATATCTCAAAAAAGCCAACTTTTAATGGGTTGGGTTGCAGTTTGCAGCATGAGAAAGACATCACGGGGTTTGAGATGTGTTCTGTCAGTGACAGTAACATCCTATGACAGATGATGCAAAGTGTTGCCGACCTGTGGATGTGAAAGTCCTGTCACATTATCTAGATAGGATCTTGCTCTATCAAAATAACTCAGACACACAACAGATACATGTAAAAATAAAAAGTCGGCATTGCTCCTGCTCAGAAAACAAGTTTTGGGGATAGGATCAGGACCTTAAGGACTGTGACATCCATCAGATTGTGGCCAGGGTAAGCAGCATGGTTCCATCTTATTTGGTAGCCACCACTCAGGAGGGCTCCCTGTCCTTCCAGAGCTGCCCTCGCAAGCACCTGCCCTGCCCCTGGGCTGGAGTTGAGAGAAGCAGGCAAGAAAGGGCATAAGAGAGGTGGTTTAAAATAAAAATTTTGGCCGCAGATGTAGGATCCAGAGGTGAGAGGAAAGAACACCTCAGTTATCTTTATTCTGACTCTGGTATAATAAATATGCTTCATGAAATTCTACCACTTCTATCAGAAAAACAAAAGAGGTGAAGGTATATTTAAGTTGGTAGCACACTCTATTTAATATTTTGTTTACCATTTTCATTTGTGTTTTCACAATGAAAATGCAAAACTAAATTTTACTACCCAGCACATTTGCTAAAAATAAAAGCATAGTTTAATAAGAAGCTTACTTTCAGCTACATACCATTCTCATTTCTATAAACCCAGTCCTAAACAACCCTGATTTTAAATTAAAAGAAAAGTTCACTCTCCTTTTTATGTAATTTCTAAAAATAGTTTGCTTAGCTAAATATGTAGGTCCTGCAGCATTGGCTAGATTTATGAAACATTCTTTAATAAACCAAACAATGACTATATAAAAAGCAGATGCAATACCTTTGTAATTCAATTTTATAGTTTAAAAATATTCTACATGGAAGTGCCAAATTCTGCCCTGTGGAGACACAGGGCTCCCACTGACGTCAATGAGAGCCACGTACCCACAAAGGAGGGCAAAACTATGCCCTGAGCACTTAAATTTAGTAATCCATTAGGCGCAGTGAGGAAGAAAAAGATCAGTTCAAATACCATCTATCTCATCAGCATTTAAATCTGCCAGTATTAAATGCTGTTTGAGGCATGTTTAAACTTGCAGGGCTTATAGATGTAGGAAGAAACACAAGAGCAGAAGGACAGTCATTTTTCATACAACAATTTAATTGGAATTTTATGTACTCTTCTATTCCCGAGGATAACTACACCTTCATTCTTTCTGAGACCTTCTCCTACCATTTAAAATGGTTGTAGAAGAGTCTGATTTCTTGAAATAAAATGTAGAACTTGTGGTTGTATAATCAAGGGAAAAAATTCCTTAAATGAAGAAAAAGACAATTTATACATGAACTAATGATTGCTTCTTACAGAAGTAAGCCAGGACTGCTTGATGCACTTAAGACAGACAAAAGAAAGAAAGTGGGAAGAGAGAGAGGCTACGAGCTGCAAGATTTGAGTGATGATTCCAGAGAAGCCACGGACTTCCTGTGTAACTTTGGTACCTCACCTAGGCTCAGCTGACTTATAAAGAGCTATTACCGGGCCGGGCGCGGTGGCTCACGCCTGTAATCCTAGCACTCTGGGAAGCCGAGGCGGGTGGATAGCTCAAGGTCAGGAGTTCGAGACCAGCCTGAGCAAGAGCGTAGACCCCCATCTCTACTAAAAATAGAAAGAAATTATCTGGCCAACTAAAATATATATAGAAAAAATTAGCCAGGCATGGTGGCGCATGCCTGTAGTCCCAGCTACTCGGGAGGCTGAGGCAGTAGGATCGCTTAAGCCCAGGAGTTTGAGGTTGCTATGAGCTAGGCTGATGCCACAGCACTCACTCTAGCCCAGGCAACAAAGCGACACTCTGTCTCAAAAAAAAAAAAAAAAAAAAAAAAAAAGAGCTATTATCTTAACTCTACACTGTTGAAATAAAGTAAGGATGAAGCACCATGCTAAGTGTAAAAACATTTTAAAGAATTAACTGTATCATAGAAAAATATAGCAGTAGTAGAAACATCATCTGGATATAGTCTTCAAATCCAAATGCTTGATCATGAATAATGTTTCCTTATCAGACTTTGTCATTTATGGAATTTTCCACAAGAGAGTTAATTCCCTGACTGCTCCATGAATTTTAAAAAAAAATCTTAGAGACATACCAGGTGAGTTTAATTGTGAAGCATGACAAGAATTAGACAATCTTTTCCTCTAATAACTCTTCCCTTGTTCTAATCTCTTTCTCTTTTTCTCATCCAACTGCCAGAAAAATCTTACTAAAAAATGTTCTTCCCAGTTGAAATACTTTTACTATCTCTCCAATTAACCGAAGGCAAGTCTGAATGTCCTAACCCAAAAATCAAGGTTCTCTTTAATTTAGACCCCGATCTCCAGTAGCCAATCTGAACTATTCACTGTCTTCTACAAAGGGCCCCATACTTACCCTTTCTGTGCCTTTGCCACTTTGCTCTGTCTGCCAACAACTGCATCTCCAGAGATCCCCATCTACATGTATTTCAAGGTCAGATCCACAATCATCTACTCTACAATGCCTCCTGCATGCCCTTGCTCCTAGACAGAAGTACTCTATTCCTCAGCTGAATTCTGCATAGCAGTTACCTTGTACTTCCCTCACTGCAGGCAATGACCTTCATTCAGTTTTAATTATTAATGTGTGATTTACTTATCTTATTAGCCTATAAGCACCTTATGGGCAAGCTGCATATTTAATTCACACTTTTTTAAATCATAGAATACCTAAGCCAATAATTTATTAGCATTACAAGAGTCAAAGACATTTGCTGGCAACAAAAAGAATTAGTATACAATGTTATCATTATTGGTGGGTAAACAATCATTATAGTCAAAGTCAAAATAGAGTAAAATGCTGACTCCATTTCAAGAGTGGTCAAAGAGCCAAGGAGGTCTACAAAATATTCTGGCACAAGTGGCTTCTAGTCTGGCAATAGGTTCCAGGGAGAATTTCCTCCCTGGGATGATGTCTTTAAATGTGAAAATAGCATTTGTTATGTTATTGCTGGTGAAAGATAAAGAGAGAAGTAGCTGAGAAGACTTTGGGGACATCACCATCGAATCCTCACAACTCATTTGCATGCTGCTCTCACTGACTTAGGAAGCACAGAAGGTTTTTTAAAAGACTTACAATAATGTAGATGAGAAAGCTCTTCCACTTCTTTTCTCTGACACAAGCAAGCCCATGATGCAGTACCTATCTCTTGTCTCTGTTTTCTACGTGATCAAGGATCAGAAACTTTGGGTCACAAAGGCAAGACCAGGTTGAAAAAATGAGAAATGTGATGCCTCGGTTAGATGGCTGAAAACGAGGCCGAAACACTTAGAGGATGTAACCAATTAAGAGAGATGCCACTGGAGAGCTCTTAACCATTTCCAGCTGTGTGGAACCGGATCAACTGATTCACCTGTGGCACTTAGGGAGCATGCAAATGCTGAATCCATCCCCAGGATTTCTGATTTAGTGAAATCGGCCTAGAGATTGGGCATTTGTATATTTAATAATCACCCAGGACACTATGTTGCATAAACCAGAGATGAAGATTCAAATTCAGTTTAAAATTTATTTCCCTTGGTTAAGTACCCCCATGTAGTAAAACTAGGTCATCATGTCAATAACTTAAAAAGTCCAATCACTGCTACCAGGTTCACCAAAATAAGGCAAACAGGACAAACAGTGGATCTATACAGGATGAGAATATTTTATTATGTTTTACTGATTAATCAGTTATAATCTCAGGCAGAATTTTCGAGGAGGCATGCATATAAACCCCAAGGAGAATTTGCTAATTAAAAGCAAAACTACTTTCTTTTACACCTTGTAAGGAAATCACCTCTTTGGCAATAATACAAAGAATTTCGTTATTATAAGCAATATTTTTATTTTAAAAAGACACTGTTTTAAGTATGGAAAGTGAGATGTAGATATTCATCAGATCCCTTGGGACGTTTTATGCAGCCCACAGTTGCTTAATTCATTCCTCTCTGCTCCATTTTTCCAACAATGCCTAAATAAAAAGGCACATCTAAGGCTTTTTTTTTTTTTTTCTGGAAATCCTTATTGTTTTCTTTCTCCCCTTCCTCTCCAATTATTTCTTTTGTTTCCTTTATTATTAGAAGCAACAACTGAGTCTCATCATTTGGATGTTGTTGTTAGAATAAGAAGCCACTCTGAATTATACATTTGAATCTCATCCAATCTATCTGAAATCCCTGAGCCTCAAAAAAAACTTGGCTGGAAATAGCGTCCTCTCATGAGGTAGTTAGTCCTTCCTGCTGCGTGTTTTCTGTCTGTCACTTTACCTAAAAGTGAAGCAATGGAAGATAAGATTGTGAAAGTTATTCATAATGTAGAAACTTGCAAAAGGCTATGCTTCAAGTTTGTTAATTATCAGGTTGCTGTTTGGGCTCATTTTCTCTTTTATGAAATTTCTCTTTTCTTTGCATCAGATCAGAATTTTTTTCACAGCTCTAGTCAGATTTTCCAAATGGCAAAGCTTTCCCTTTCCCTGACTATCATCAATATTGCTTTATTTCATAACTCAACATGTTTTAAAGTTTACTTGAAAATGAAATTTTTCTCCAGTTAGCTGTATTTGATAGAGACCAGAGTGATCCTACAGTAAAAATAAGCAAAGAGTAATAGTTACGAAAGCGGAGAGAAAAATTAACCTTGCTTCAGCAAAAATAACCAAATTTTCTCCTCACTCGGTCTAAGTAAAGGTTATCATAATATTACAGGATAGAGGGTATTACAGGCCAAAGGGAAATAAGAACAAAAAAAAGAACAAAGACAGCATCACCCAGGAAACACCAGTTCAAACAGAAGCTTCATGATTCCAAATCTTTCCAATATCAAGTTGAGGCTCTCAACAATTTCTAGCCCATGTGACAGCATTTTTAATACACTGCCCAGGACTTAGCATGAAGTCAAACACTACTTTATACTGGGGCTCAACAAAGTCAACTCCAAAAGTTCTGATGCAGCAAAAATCCTTCCTCAGTTCCTCCTCTGATTACTAACTCTTCCTGAAGGGAGGTCCAAAATGACACGGCCAGAAAGGATCACACGAGGTTGGGAAAATAGGGCATACTCAGCTCATATGTGGAAAACGAGGCAACAATGGACAATGATCTCCTTAAATGAGCTCATGCACCAACTAAAAATGACCATGGGGCAGACTCGTAGGCCAGATATATTTTATACACACAAAAAAATATTACCTTCATCTACTAGCTGAGCCTGACCTATACCTGGTTTTCACTTGCTCACATGGACTTGAAGAGTAAGAACACAGAAGTCAACTCCAAGGATGCCAAGGATTTTGCATTTACCTTTCCCTCAATATTTCCTCCAAAAATGGTCTAGAAAACATATGCACATGTGTGTATCTGTGCATGTCTAAGCAGAGTATCTTTTACCTGGAAGAATATAGGGGAAATATTAGGGGGAAAAGGAAAAAGAAAAAGAGAAAGGAGAAAGGAGGAGAAAGAGACATCTTACAAGCCAGAAAGGAACAGTGCCCTACCTTCAGTCTCCTTAAATAGAATAACCACAGCCAAGAATTTTCTATCCTGATAAATTAAGTCTTATAACTGATGGAGAAATAAAGACTTTTCCAGACAAGCAAACACTAAGGGAATTCCTCACTACTAGACCTGCCCTACAGGAAATACTCAAAACTGCATTATTCAAGGAACAACACAACAGATACCCACCAGTGTAAAAACATCCTAAATTTAAAGCTCACAGCTCTAATAAAACAGTGGCACAAAGGGAGAACAAAACAACAAGCTACAATCCAACATGTTGAACAAAACAACATTCCACATATCAATACTAACACTCAACATGATCTCAATACCCTACTAAAAAGACACAGAGTGGCTTAATGGATGAAAAAACAAAACCCAAATATTTGCTGTCCCTAAGAAACACATCTATACCATAAGGACTCACACAGACTCAAGGTAATGGGGTGGGAAAAAATATTCCACACAAGTGGAAACCAAAAGCAAGCAGGTATAGCCATTCTCACATCAGATAAAATAGAATTTACATCAACAATGGTTTAAAAAAAAAGACAAAAATGGTTATTATATAATGGTAAAGGGAATGATTCAACAAGAAGACATAACAATCCTAAATAAATATGCACCTAACACAGGAGTTCCCAGATTCATAAAACAAATTCTTCTAGATCTAAGCAAAGAAATAAACAGTAACATCTTAATAGTCAAGGACTTCAACACTCCACTGACAGAACTGGATAGACCATCAAAGCAGAAAATGAATAAAGAAAGGCTAGACTTAAATAAGACTCCAGAACAGATGGACTTAACACACATTTACAGAACATTCTACCCAAAAACAACTGAATATACATTTTTCTCATCAGTACATGGGACATTTCTCCAGGATTGATCGTAACTTATCAGGCCATAAAACAAGTCTCAGCAAATTAAAAAAATTAAAATCATACCATGTATCTTCTCAGAACACAGTGTAATAAGACTAGAAATAAACTCCAAGATAAACACCAAAATCCACACAAAGTCATGGAAATTAAACAACCTCCTCCTGAATGATTATTGGATCAAGAATGCAATTAAAAGAGAAATCAAAATATTCCTTGATCTGAATGACCAAGGGGACACAGCTTTTGAAATCTATGGGATACAGAAAAAGCAATCCTAAGGAGGAAAGCTCATAGCTTAAAATGCCTACTTCAAAAAGACAGAAAGGGCCGGGCGCGGTGGCTCACGCCTGTAATCCTAGCACTCTGGGAGGCCGAGGTGGGTGGATCGCTCGAGGTCAGGAGTTCGAGACCAGCCTGAGCAAGAGTGAGACCCCGTCTCTACTAAAAATAGAAAGACATTATATGGACAACTAAAAATCTATATAGAAAAAAATTAGCCGGGCATAGTGGCACATGCCTGTAGTCCCAGCTACTCGGGAGGCTAAGGCAGTAGGATCGCTTAAAAGCCCAGGAGTCTGAGGTTGCTGTGAGCTAAGCTGACGCCACGGCACTCACTCTAGCCTGGGCAACAAAGTGAGACTCTGTCTCAACAACAAAAAAAAAAAAAAAAGACAGAAAGATCACAAATTAACAAGCTAATGTCACATCTCAAGGAACCATAAAAAGAAGAACAAACAAAACCCAAAGCAAATAGAGGGAAAAAAAAAATAAAGCTCAAAGTATAACTAAAAGAATTGGAAACAACAAAAAAAATACAAAGGATCAATGAAACAAAAAGTTGGTTCTTTGAAAAGATAAACAAAATTCATAGAATGCTAGCCAGATTAACCAGAAATAGAAAAGAAAAGACTCAAATAACCTCAATCAGAAATGAAAAATGAGATATTACACCTGACACTATAGAAATACAAAATATCATCCATGAATAATATGAAAAACTCTATGCAAAACAACTAGAAAACCTAGAGGAAATGGATAAATTCTTGTAAACACAAAATCTCCCAAGCCTGAAGAACTAGAGACCTGAACAGATCAATAATGAGCAGTAAGATTGAAGCAGTAATAAAAAAATCTCCCCAACAGCAACAAAAAAAGCTCCAGACCAGATGGATTCACAACCAAATTCTATCAGACCTACAAAGAAGAACTGGTACCTATCCTACAGAAACTGTTCCATAACACTGAGAAGAAAGGAATCTTCCCTAACTCATTCTATGAAGTCAGTATCACCCTGATACCAAAGCCAGGAAAGGACACATAAAAAAAGAAAACTACCCACCAATATCCCTTATGAGCATAGATGCAAAAATCCTCAACAAAATACTAGCAAACTGAATTCAACAGCACATCACAAAGATAATCCACCATGATAAAATGGGTTTCATCCCAGGGATGTAAGGATGGTTTAACATATACAAATTAATAAGTGTGACAAACCACAAAAACAGAAACAAAAACAAAGACCATATGATCATCTCAATAGATGCCAAACAAAGCATTCGATAAAAATCCAGCACCCTTTCATGATAAAAGCCCTCAACAAACTAGGCATAGAAGGAACACACCTTAAAATTATAAAAGCCATGTATGACAAACCCACAGCCAACATCATACTGAATGGGGAAATTTTGAAAGCATTCTCCCTAAGGTGTGGAATAACACAAGGGTGCCTACTGTCACCACTTCTATTCAACATAGTATTGGAAGTCCTAGCCAGATCAGTCAGGCAAGAGAAAGAAATAAAGGGCATCCAAATCAGGAAAGAGGAGGGCAAACTATCCCTGACTGCTGATGATATGATCTTGTATCTAGAAAACCCTAAAGACTTCATAAAAAAGATTCCTGAAATTGATAAATAAATTCAACAGTCTCAGGTTGCAAAATCAATGTACACAAATCAGTAGTATTTCTATACACTAATAACAGTCAAGCAGAGAATCAAATCAAGGACTCAATACCACCCACAATAGCTACAAACAAAATAAAATATCTAGGACTATACTTAACAAAGGAGATTACAGATCTCTACAAGGATAACTATAAAACACGGATGAAAGAAATTGTAGAAAACACAAACAAATGGAAAAACATCCCCCGCTCAAGGATTGGTAGAATAAACATCATTAAAGTGTCCACAGTGCCCAAAGTGATTTGCAGATTCGATGAAATCCCCATCAAAATACTTGAATCATATTTCACAGATCTAGAAAAAAACAATCCAAAGCTTCATTTGGAACCAAAAAAGAGCCCAAATAGCCAAAGCAATCTTAAGTTGAAAAGAACAAATCTGGAGGCATCACATTACCTGACATCAAATTACACTACAGGCTATAGTAACCAAAACAGCATGATACTGGTATAAAAGTAGAGACATAGACCAATGGAATAGAAATGAGAACCCACAAATAAAACCATCTACCCACAACTAAATGATCTTCAACAAAGCAGACAACAATATGCAATGAGGAAAGGAAGCCCTATTCAATAAATAGTGCTGGGAAAATTGAATAGCCACATGCAGAAGAATGAAACAGGACCCCTATCTCTCACCCTATGAAAAAATTAATCAATATGAATTAAAGAATTAAACGAAAGGCATGAAAAAATAAAAACTCTAGAAAAGAACATAGAAAGAACTCTTTCAGACATTGGCCTAGGCAAAGAATTCATGACTAAGACCCCAAAGGCAAATATTGCAACAACAAAAATAATAAATGGGACTTGATTAAATTAAAAAGCTTTTGTACAGCAAAGGAAATAATCAACATAGAGAATAGACAACCTACAGAATAGGAGAAACTACTTGCAAACTACATCCAACAAAGGCCTGATATTCAGAATCTACAAAGAACTTAAACAAATCAACAAAAAAAAAAACCAAAGAACCCCATCAAAAAGTAGCAAAAAACATGAACAGAAGTTTTTCAAAAGGAGATAGACAAATGACCAATAAACATATAAAAAATACTCAACATCACTAATCTTCAGGGAAATGCAAATCAGAATGACAGTGAGATACCACCTTACCCTGTCAGAATGGCTGTTATTAAAAAGTGAAAAAACAATCAATGCTGGCATGGATGTAGAGAAAAAGGAACACTTATACACTGTTGGTGGGACTGAAAATTAGTACAACCTCTATGGAAAACAGTATGGAGATTTCTCAAAGAAGTAAATGTAGACTTACCATTCAATCCAACAATCCCACTGCTTGGTATCTACCCAAGGGAAATGAAGTCATCTTATCAGAAAGACAACTGCACTCAAATGTTCATTGACGCACAATTCACAATTGCAAAGATGTGGAACCAACCTAAGTGCCCTTCAATTCATGAGAGCATAAGGAAAATGTGATACACACACACACACACACACACACACACACGCACACATCATGGAGTACTATTTAGCCATAAAAAGAAAGAAATAATGTCATTTGCAGCAATGTGCATGGAATTGGAAACCATTATCCTAAGTGAAGTATCTCAGGAATGGAAAACCAAACAAATGATCAATAGAATTTGATAAGTAACAAAAATGAAGACAGAAATTATTAACATCAGAAATGAAAGTGAGCATATTACTACAGATCACATAAACATCAAAAGGATAATAAAGGAATACTATGGACAATTCTATGCCCACAAATTTGATAAGCCAGATGAAATGGACCAGGTCCTTGAAAGCCACAATCTGCCAAAATTTACACCAGAAGAAACAGACAATTTGAATAGTCCAATATCCTTTAAAGAAACTGAATCAATATTTAATAACCTTCCAAAAGTGAAAGCACCAGGCCTAGATGTGTTCACTGGTGAATTCTACTGAACACTTAAGGAAGAAATTATGCCAGTTCTCTACAATTTCCTTCAAAGAATAGAAACAGAGAGAATACTTCCTAATTCATTCTATGAGTCCAGCAGCATTACCCTAATACCAAAACCAGACAAAGACAGTAAAAAAACAAAACTACAGACCAATACATAGATACTAAATGAACATAGATGCAAAAATTCTCAACAGAATGTTAGCAAATTGAATTTAACAGCATATGAAAATAATTATATACTATAGACAAGTGAGATTTATCCCAGATATGCAAGGCTGGCTCAGCATTTGAAAATCAATTAATGTAATGCATCATATCAACACACTAAAGAAGGAAAATCATACGGTCATATCAATAGGTGCCAAAAAAGCATTTGACAAAACCTAATATTCATGACAAAATTCTGCAAACTAGGAATAGAGGGAAAGTTCCTCAATTGGATAAAGAATATCTTCAAAACCTACAGCTAACATGGTACTTAATGGTGAGGTACTTAATAGTAACTTTCCCACTGAGATCAGAAACAAGGCAAAGATGTCCCATCTCACCATTCCTTTCCACATCCTACTGGAAGTGCTTGTGAGGAGTATAATGACTATGAGTACACTTGGTCACTGCCTTGATTCATACTGAGGTACCAACAATTTTACCCACCACTGCTTTTATACCATCAATACAAATAACAGTTCAATTAAAAAAGAAAATAGTATCTTAGTATTATCATGAAAATAGTTTAACCTCAAAGACCCTCTGCAAGAATTTCAGGGACCTCCACGGGTCTGTGGACCATGCTTTGAAAACCACTTTTATGGGCAAATAGAACAATGAAATAGACTAGAAATTTAAGAAATATATCCATATATATACATTTTAATTTATTTTCAAGGCAGCTAGGCAATCAATGGAGGGGGAAAAAGTTTTTTCAATGAATAAAATTGGAACAACCAGATACACACATGGCAAAAAATGGCTCTTGACCCTACCTACCTCACAGCACATAAAATAATTAATTTGAAATACATTATAAACCTTTTATATTTATAAAACCTGAAACTGTAAAACTTCTAGGAGAAAACAAGAGTAACTTTATTATCTTGGGCTAAATGAAGATTTTTTTTTAAAGAAAACATAAAAAGACCTACTAATATAAGAATTGCATAACTAAAAATTTTCTGCACAGCAAAGAAAACAATCAACAGAGTGAAGAGACGACCTACAAAATAAGAGAAAATAGTTTCAAACTATACATCTGACAAGGGATTAATATCCAAAATATATAAGGAAGTCAAACAACTCAATAGTAATAAAACAAATAACATGATTTAAAAATGGGCAAAGGATCTTAATAGACATTTCTCAAAAGAAGACATGCAAATGGCCAAACAGGTATATGAAGAACTGTTCAGCACCACTAATCATCAGAAAAAAATGCAAATTAAAACTGCAATGAGATATCACCTCACACCTGTTAGAATGGCCTTTATCAAAAAGACAAAGATAACAAGTATTGGCGAGGATGTGGAGAAAAGGGAACCCTCACACAATGTTGACGGGAATGTCAATTAGAACAGCCATTATGGAAAACAGTGTGGAGGTTCCTCAAAAAATTAAAATATAACTATAATATGTGATCCAGCAATCCCACTACATGTATATATCCAAAGGAAATGAAATCAGTGATATGTGAAAGAGATATCTGCATTCCCATGCTTATGGCAGCATTATTCACAATAGCCAAGTTATGGACAACCTAAGTATTCATCAATGGACAAATGGATTAAGAAAATGTAGTATATGATCAGAATAGAATACTATTCTATCATTAAAAAAGAAGAAAATCCTGTCATTTGCAACAACATGGACAAACTTGGAGGAAATTATTTTAAGTGAAATAAGCCATGTACAGAAAGACAAATACTGCATGATCTCACATATATGTGGACTCTAAAAGGTTGATCTCATAGAAGTAGAGAGTAGCATGGTGGTTTACCAGAAGCTGAGATTGTTGGGCAGGAGTAGGGGGAAAAGAAGACGGGAGATGTTGGTCAAAGGATACACAATATCAGTTAGATGGGAGGAATAAGTTCAAGAGATCTATTGTGCAACATGGTGACCATAGTTAACAATATATTATTGTATTCTTGAAAAATGCTGAGAGAGTAGATGAAACATTTTTGTGTCCTCACCACAAAAATGATAACTATGCGAAGTAATGCATATGTTAATTACCTAAAGTTAGTTATTCCACAAAGTATATATACTTCAAAACAACATATTGTACATGATAAATATGTACCATGTTATCTGTCAATTTAAAAAAAATTAATAGATAAAAACAAAAAAGAAATTATCCAATTAATCCTTCCTATGAGAAAATACACTCCACAGCCTTTCTTTCCCCTCAGACATCATATGCTACAACTATGCAAATTGACTGACATGGACCTAATCAGATAACCTCTCAGTGTATTAGCAATTTTTACTGAATTGCCAGCAAGAGGAATTTTTTCTCCACTGTCATTACCTCACCACATGTTTGCTTGTCAATTGAGCCAGATCTACAGCATCCACCTTCTTGTATTTAAAGAAAAATAATTGAAATTTCATTATTAAACTTCAGACCAGAAGCTCTACTCTAGTTTCGAGCAGATTGCCTTCAAGGTAGATAAATTGCTTCGCCAGCTGCATGGTAATAGTGACGCATTTCTATAACTAATTTGAAAGAGGAGATATGAGGTCACTAAAGAGGAAGCTGTAAATAAAATTATCACCAGACATATCTTACCATGCACTAACAGCTACAGATATAAAGCAATCACGTTTAGTTCCATCTCCTACATTGAGGCCAGTGGCACCGCCAACAAAGCACAGATGCACACCACATGAGCAAGTGCAGGGATGATTTCCTGAGCTGTGTGATAGCTGTTTGGAAACAGTAGTGGGCCCATCCCACACTGGAATTGTACATCTGTTATATACCCAGCATTCATTACAGAAAATCTTTGCATTCGTTTAACCCCTTTGGTGGTGCATTGATTTAGCTGGGATAAATATTTCATGAATATTCATTAGCATACCTTATTTACATAGTCACTAAGCTATTAGACACTGCAGCCAATATTCTAAACCAGAACTCTGCACTAGCCATCACTCATATACAACCAAGATACTATGATGATTTGATGTTCATAATGACCCTAAAGTGTTACATGATTTTGAAGTCCCTTTTCTATCAAAAGAAGTAGATTCATCTCCAAATAAATTTCAACTAAGAATTAAAATGGTAATGAGATACCATCACTGGTCTATTAAATTGGCAAAGATTAAGAGCAATGATGGAAGTATGGGGAAATGGGCCCCCTACACACTGCTTAAGGGAATGTAAACTATAATACAAAGTTTTTAGAGAACAGTTTATCAATATTTGTTAAAAGAGTACAAATAATAATTAATATTTATATGGTGCTTATTACAAGTGATACAGTATTTTAAGTGTTTTTCATTTGTTAACTAATCCCAAAAAAATCCCTGTGAGATAGGGATTACTGTTGGCCCCATTTTAAAGATGAAGAAACTTGAGTTCAAAAGAGATTAATTAACCTGTACAAGCTCACATAGCTGGTAAATGGCAGAGCCAGGATTTGAACATGGAAAATCCATCTTCAAGAGTCCATGCACTTAATAGTCACATTATATGGCATTATATTGCATCTCAAAACACACAGACCTCAAACCCCAATTGCTCTTCTAGGAATTTATACAGAGGACATGATAAAAGACATATACAAAAGTGTATCTATAGGGTGTTTATTATAGCACTATTAATAATAATATAAATGTTCAAATGATCTAAATATTCAATTGTGAAAGATTGTGGCATATCCATGTGGCAAACCTCTACTAGCCATTTTTGAATGTGAATTTTAATAAAACAGAAAGTGATTATGCACAGTAAGACCTTGTGTGGGCTTTTCACCATCTGCACTTCCCCACGACTCCCCCACCCCCACCCTTCCTTGCCCCACTCCGTGCCCTGAGAGGCCAACCTCCATGGACTCCATCAGCCAGGTTCCCATCAAGGCTGGCTTCTAGTCAGATTCTGCCAACAAGAAGATCAAGAGGAGGTTAGAACGGGAAGAGAGAAAGAAGAATTGGAGGTCAGGTTATTTCTTTTTCCAGCCTCACCCTGTGGTTGTGGCAGTGGGTGCTTCCTTTCTGGACTGCAGGTCCTGGTGTGACAGCCCTCTTCCAGGATTCCAGCTGTCACTGCGCTCCAGTGACATTATTTTTCCCAGGCCCACTCAGGCAAGGGAGGCAACAGGCTCCCACTGTTAGTTTCCAAGTGCCTTGACCTCCCTTGTTGGCCACGTAGCCTTACCCGCAGTTAGGCAAACTGTCCCTTCACAGAGGTCTCCTTAGCAGAACCATCTGGGTGGAACTCTGTTGCTTACAGAGACCCTAACTGTAAGGGATGGAGAATAGGCTAAGACATATATTTTAGCTTAAAAAAAAAAAAGTCAGGTAGAATATATAAGAAAATACTGCCAGTGTTTACCTTTCAGGGGTGAGATTAGGGGTTACTTATCTTCATCTTTTTCATAGACTTTGGAGAACCAGAGGACTTTATTCAAATCCTGGCTGGAAAACTTACTGTGTTGAACACAGTGGGCAAATGTCACAAGTCATTTATAAAATAAAAATAATGATGTCTACCTCTTCAGGTTTTATGCATATTAACTTAGTCCATGTAGAGACCTCAGCATAAGTAGGTATTCATACGGTGTCTTTTCACAATTCCCTAATACCGGATTATCTGTCTGGTAAAATTGCATGACATATGATAAAAGTATATATCCAAAAATTCTGCAAATTACTAAAGGCCTTGCAAATGTATATTTTGAAATTGTACAAAGAAAGAGAAAAACTTCCACACATAGAAAATAGTGATATGAAATATTTTGATAATTTTTTTAAATGATCATGATTCTGCCTATTAAATTATCATATAGAATGTAGGTGTAAAACAAAAGGAACAGAAAGCCATTCTCAGTTTGCATAGATAGCCAAGAGCTAGTTCCACAGAGAAGTAAACAGAATTTTCTTCCAAGTATTTCAAACACCATTGCCCAGAAACTGATGTGTTCTCGATGGGTATTAACTTGTAAGATTGTCACAATGAGGGTAAAAAAACACATTCCAACTCATTCAGGAGACACAATCTCCCTTTTGACAATAAATGAAATTTTAATTTCTCTTTGGAGCTATTCATAATCAGACTTGCAGGCCGTTGGTCTTCTTGGTCCTGTAGCTCATGTCTGACTCACAGTGTTTGTTCCAACACTTTCTCCACAGCCCCCCTACTCCAATCGGTGCTGAGTGACTTAAAAATTGGCTTTATTAACCCCCAAAGGCCAACCATATGGATGATAATTTTTTCCATTGCTCTCACCAACCGTAAATGACTGAATAAAAGGATCAAAAATTTCATAATAAAAACAAATAAAATTCATGAGAAGTCCTCCAAGCTGAAGATTTAAAAAGAAGCCAACACCACTGAAATGTCTGAAGCCAGACAGGGCCTAAGGAGTTCACAAGTTCATTCACTATAGGAAACTGAAGGAAATGTGGTCAGACCTGCTGTCAGTTTAAAGAATATCACTGAAGCTTTGCAAAAATGATGTATGTTCCCATTCAAACATACCAAAAGCTATTGAACTTAATTTCCTTTTTAAACATGTACTTTGCTATCCTCAATGGCTGATGGGTGAGGAAATGCTTTCACCCACAGGGCATTTTTGGTTCACTGACAAATGTATTCACAAGCAGCAGATTTTTCCCACAAACATGTATTTATGTGTAAGATCTCAAGCAGACTGCCGTTTCAGAGCTCCTGCTTCTCTCTCTTTTTTTTTTTTTTGAGACAGAGTCTCACTCTTGCCCAGGCTAGAATGCTGTGGCATCAGCCTAGCTCACAGCAACCTCAAACTCCTGGGTACAAGCAATCCTTCTGCCTCAGCCTCCCGTGTAGCTGGGACTACAGGCATGTGCCACCATGCCCGGCTAATTTTTTTCTATATATATAATTTTAGCTGTCCAGATCATTTCTTTCTATTTTTTTTAGTAGAGATGGGGTCTCACTCTTGCTCAGGCTGGTCTTGAACTCCTGACCTTGAACGATCCTCCCACCTTGGCCTCCCAGAGTGCTAGGATTACAGGCGTGAGACACTGCGCCCGGCCTCTCCTATATCTCTTATTCATTTTCCTGCCCATAAATCCAGCCATCTTCCTATCCTCCCCATCTCCTTCCTCATCATGTGACTACTTTGTGCAGCTCTCCTGAAATCTTCTGTGATTATTATGTTGATCATCAAAATGGCGTCCCATTATTGCTCTCCTCGAATCCTTTTACGTGAGTGCTTTGGGTTTTGCAGCCATTTTTAGTCTAAGATTTGCAGCTGATTTGTTGCCCTGGCTTGAGTTGACTCTGCAACATCAACCAAACTCAGCTCCTCAGTAGAACACCCGGCTTCGGCACCCAAGACCTTCACATTTCACTTAATTCACTGTCATGGGAACATCATCTCATCCACAAAATAAAAGTCATAAGTTGCTTCCAGGCTGATTCTGAATACATCTACCAGGGAAAAATAAAAATCAGCTTCTATTGTTGTATCTGGCAATTGATAAAGATGAAACTCTTCAAAATTCAGGGTAAGATGAGAAGTCTATTTGCACTATTTTCCTCTATTTTTTTTTTTTTCTTGCTTGAAACTAGGGGGGAAAAAAGATAAGAGTAACATGGAAAATTCCCATGCATCATGAAATATATAGTATGAACCCCTCTGCACATTTAAAGATACATACCCTGTATTCATGTGCATTATAACATCTTCATTACAAGCTACTGCAGAAGATAGTTCAGCCTCTAGCATTTCAATGGCTTATAAGTAACTAAATGTTTTTGGCTAGATGAAACGATTCTTGTCTAATTACCTCTTAATGTGCTTTGGAGACTGTCAGAATAAAGAAGTTATAGAACAGAATATGAATATAATTTGATAAATTCTAATTATTGCTATCATGACTGATTGTTTTTCCTCTAGTTGCATAAGCTGATTCACAGCTAGTTTCTGTTACTTCTAAACTGCATGTAGTAATACAGCACGTACTCCAACCAGAGGCCAGGCACATGTCAACCAACGATAAGTACAAGGCACTCTAGTCCTAGAAGAAAAAATAATAAAAGGCATAGTTGCTTGTGCTCAAGGAGAATTTTTCTTTCTAAAAGTTGCAAGCTATAAAATACAAATTTAGCTTTCTTCAATTCCTAATGGAAAAGTGAACACTTAAACTCCAAGGTACACCATAAAAGGATTACTTTTCACCGTCAGTTCTCTCTCTGTAATGCTAGGTTGCATTAAGCCAAGAAGATATATTGACTATTTGGTGCCAATTTACTGCTTGCCTTTTGTAATATTTGCTTAGATCATGTTCACCTTCTGCCACCATTACCTGTTTCCCTCGCCTGTTTAATAAGATTTTAAATGACTTGGGATAGTGTAACATCACAGATAGAAGGTGCTCACCTATTTACTCAGTGAGTGAATGAATGATCTGATCGCAGATTATTAAATATAGAAAAGTTAGGGTAGAAACTATTCAACACTTCATAGAAGCAATCCAAATAACTCAGTTCCCATATAAATATTGCTAGTTATTAAAATACAGCTTTCTTTCTTTTTCATCACAACAGTTTGTACACTCTCTTAGAGGTAATAAAGTTTAGGAATATCTAACACACTCTAATTATTTTCCAGTTTCTATTTGGTATCCCTAAATTTGTTGCTATTGTTTTATTCTAAGGGCCAACTTGAAAATAGGGGGGAAAATGACTCAAGGTTTCTGCTACCTTGAGTATCTCTACTTCCACATGATCACGTGTATTAATATTCCTTGGAAGCTGCCACCCACACAGACTCCAGACTCTTATGGTGCTGCTAAGTGAGTAAGTGAATACATGGGATGGTCAGAAATTCTCATTCTGAAAGCATTCATTGAGAAAAAAGCTTTCTACTGCGCCATCTATTATTAAAGTTCTGTTTTTAACTTCAGATTGCATTAAAGATCGTCTTAAAACCCTAACCTTTATTTTTATTTTTGCTGGCAAATATTATAGAGAGAGCTAGTTGCTACATATATAACACAACCTTAAAAAATGGGAACAGGCTTTAAAAAGCTGGTGGTGGATCTGTGTGCACATCCAAGCACTAATAACGATGCTCTCCTGCTGTTGTGTCTTTCCTACTAGGTGCCGCACAGACTGGGCGCTCAGACCCTACTGCATGCTGTTATACACTCCCAACCTTAGACTAGGTGACCATGGTCTCAAGTGCCATTTATTTTAACTCAGATTTAAATATAAATATTTCCAAGTTCCAAAGAGCAGCTCAGATCTGCTTTGAGCCTAAATTGGTCCAGTCTTAGAGAGTATTTTGCCAGGTGTAAAAGGTGATACAAAAAGAGATGTGTGTGTGTGTGTGTGTGTGTGTGTGAGAGAGAGAGAGAGAGAGAGAGAGAGATAAAGTGCCTTGGGAAAATCTGTATAAACAAAATGAACCTGCATTTTCCGAAGTATTTCAAAACTATATCATGATCAACATCCATTTGCAAATGACTTCCCTAAAATGTTAGAGATTATTAAATCCTTTTTCTCATTTATTTCCTGTAATCATGTACATTTTACCATGTGAATCAATATTCCCCATTCACTTTGAAATGTCCAAGGGTGCTTGGATTCTCAAAAGTGGTGAGCTAATTTCAAGTATTGTACTTCTGTTCCTACCAGGACTGATGATAATAAAGTATCTGTTACATTTGTCTCCACATCTACTCTACTTCATTCTAATTATGCAATTTAAATTTATAAATTATGAAATATAAATATGGAAAAACATTGAAATATGAGTGTTTTAAAAAGATATAGTAAAGATAAGTTGAGTTTTAAAATTAATGATAATTCCCATTGAGTTAGATGTGGGTAAAACAACACTAAGTTATAGGAAAAAATAAAAATTTAGAGAGATCCTGAACTCATATTACTCTAAAAATGTATTTAAGAGCTCACTTCACGGGGCCGGGCGTGGTGGCTCACGCCTGTAATCCTAGCACTCTGGGAGGCCGAGGTGGGCGGATCGTTTGAGCTCAGGAGTTCGAGACCAGCCTGAGCAAGAGCGAGACCCCATCTCTACTAAAAATAGAAAGAAATTATATGGACAGCTAAAAATATATATAGAAAAAATTAGCCGGGCATGGTGGTGCATGCCTGTAGTCCCAGCTACTCGGGAGGCTGAGACAGGAGGATCCCTTGAGCTCAGGAGTTTGAGGTTGCTGTGAGCTAGGCTGATGCCACGGCACTCACTCTAGCCTGGGCAACAGAGTGAGACTCTGTCTCAAAAAAAAAAACAAAAAAAAAAAAAAACAAAAAAAAAAGAGCTCACTTCACTTTGAAGAAAACAAAATTAGAAACTGTGGAGTATGAATAATGACTTATTCAAAAAATCTGAACTCCAATCAATAGATGATACAACAAAATATTGTTCAATGAACAAGTGTGCACATGCACATTTCAGAATGTGTGGGTGGAATAAAATAAAATGTTTGAGACATTTACTATCACTTTTGATATATCTGACCTTTTCTCAATGAGCTAATCAACTTGGGCTTTGATAAAAGGGCTCCATTATATGTAAGAGACATTTCAAAATCATTTAACATGCATTGACTTTAATAGACACTCCCTTTCCACTCCTTTACAACAAAGATTCCAGATCTAAAACAATTTCAGGAATTAAAATTCCTAAAATTCTAACCTGAACCAATCAAATTCATGGCAATGTTTTCACCATTGCTCTAGTGAGTGGAGATACTGCCAATTTAGATTCCTACGCTTACGATGGCAGCCCTTTCTTTAGATTGTTTTGCTTCTAGGAGCTTCAGTAACTATGACAAATCTCAGCTCTCATTCACCATCAAAACAAGCCTTATGTCATTATCTTACTCTCCTGCCCTTCTTGTTCTCCCACCAGTGTAGCCAGAATGCTAATGAGGCCAGTGAGAAGGCCTAAGCATCTATTTCGTTGGCTTCAGCTTCCAATTCTCTTCTTTACGTGTGGTCAAAATATTAATAGAATGGGCCCAAGCTGCTCTGAAGACCTGGCCATTTTGCTTTCCTTCAGATCTTTACGCTGTCTCTCACTGGCTAAGTCTACTCCTTGCTCAGGGGGACCCCAGGCCAGCCACCTAGACCAGCCAGGCTCTAGGCATGTGGTGAAATGCTTTTACTCATTCTTTGTTTCCCATAGTAGATGCAGGTATGTCTTATATTCCATTGAAGTGATACATTCCAAATTTTGATTTTGGGAGTAAAGGAAAATAAGCAAAGGAGGTCTATTTTTGGCTTTGTTACAGTGTTCTTTAGGCTCACCTGGTACAGAAAACAGAAACCTCCCGTCTTGCCTAGTAGACTCTTACGATGAAGATGTAGGCCAACAGAAATCTGATAATAAAGTTATTTTGCCTCGCCTTTTTGGGGCACAGATTTCCCTTAGGGGAATATAGAAGTGGTAAGCTCAAGAAAAGGAAGGATCTGCATGTTACCCTGACCAACCACAATCATAATGTATTAATATTATTTCTTAAAACAACCTCAGTGATCATAAACAACAATGATACACAGATTATATTTTATGACTTTTAGTTAAATTAGCATTACCCTAGCAGGGTTTTCTAATCCTATCATTGATAGATTATAAAAAGCATCTTTAATGCTGTTCAAGATAACAAAAAAAAAAAACATTGATGACTAGTGTGTTAACATGCTAATCCTCTAATCCTATACCTTGTTCTGAAAATGTTGTCAGTAATATGATAGGCACACAAACCTTAGAAGAAATTAGTTTTTATATTTTTTAATACAACTATATTTTTATTCACTTCCTGTGGTAACTGCTATATGTTTTGTGAAGCTGATGAATTTTGAACATTACTACTAGGTCATTCTACAACTTCTAGCATTTTGAAAAAATTTTATAAAATTCACCATTTCAGACATTAAAGTATAACAATTGGATATTTCTCAAATTGCCTAAGTAGTACTTATTGAAGAGTTCCTATGTGCCAGATACTGTTCTAAGTACCTTATGTGTATATATTTATTTAATCCTGACAACAAACAAATAATCATTTTAAATATGAATAAAACAAGGCAAAAGAGGTTATGTAAGTTTCAGTAAGTTGCCCAAGATTTCAAGCAGTAAAAAGCAGATGTGAGAATCAAACCCAGGTAGTCTGGCTCCAGAGGGCCTGCTCATACCACTGTCGTAACCTACAGCACAAAATTAACTCAAACAAAATGTTTTTCCCTAAGTGTATGTACTAGGTAAGGAAATAATTATGCCATCAATAAAGTTACAATTTAGTCATGGAAAAATATAAGTCATAAATGATTCAAAATGAGACTCAATTAATTGAAATGGCCTTGAGAAGAAGTTTGTTAGTTTGGTTGTTGTTTACTCTCAATCTGTTTTATAAAGTATTTGCAAAAGTTTACATGAACTGCTATAGTTTGGATATTTGACCCTTCCAAATGTCATGTTGGAATGTGATCCCCAATGTTGGAGGTGGGGCCGAGTGGGAGGTGTTTGGGTCCTGGGAATAGATCCCCCATGAATGGCTTGGTGCCTGCCTCACGGTAATCAGTGAGTTCTCGCTCTATCAGTTCCCCTAAGAGCTGGTTGTTAAAAAGAGCCTGGCACCTCCCCTCTCTCTCTTGCTTCCTCTCTGTCACCATGTGATCTCTGCACATGCTGGCTTTGCTTCACCATCTGCCACAAGGGGAAGCAGCCTAAAGCCCTCACCAGAAGCAGACACTGGTGCAATGTTTCTTGTACAACCTGCAGAACTGTGAGCCAAATAAGACTCTTTTTAAAATAAATTACCCAGCTTTAGGTGTTCCTTTATAGCAGCACAAATGGACTAAGATAAGAACCTATATAAAAAACAAATACATACTAAGAATTAGAGAAAATACCAATCAGAATAAAAGCTCAAGAATTAAGAACAACATAAATAATAAGTTTAATGCATTTATTAAACTTTATTAAAGTGAAATTCTTGGTATCCAAAATGGTCATTTACCTGATTGCATTATCTGTAAAGAGAAAACATATCACCTCCACAAAAAGACAAAGTTTCTACAGGCCTCTACATCTCAAAGAATTTTATGACATTAGAGATGTTTTCACTATACGTCAGAGAATCATAGAACCTTTAAAGAAAGAAGTAGAGTTTGGTATAATTTCAGAAGACAAAAGAAATATGGCCAAGGTCATTCTGGGCAGAGGGAAAAGAAGTTTAATAGCATGAAAGTATGAAATACTTTTGTAAGTTTGAGCAATGGTGAATAGACTGACGTGGTTGGAATAGTGTTTTCCAAATTATCTTCTGTGGAGTGCTATTCAGATCAAAAAAAGTTTCCATTATAAAAATAAGTTGAAGAAATGCTGAATTAAGAAAACTGATAACTGGATTGGAGGTTTCTTTTTCTTTTCTTTTCTTTTCTTTTTTTTGGGGGGGGGGGAGCTGTGATAAAATAAGTTATACCAGACTAACCTACTTCACAAGAAAATGAAAAACAATACAAAGTAATATACATCAAGCTCCTTGAAAGCATTGGAAAGCAACTAAGACAACCAAGACCTAAGGGTCCAACCTCCTAAAACGAAGAAAGTAAATAGAGGGGAGCCCTACCTTAGCCTGCTGCCTTTGTTCCTTTGGGGAATTTGCCACTTCACAGTTCAAAGCAGAATCCAAACAGAGAGCAGTGGCTTAATACTTGTGGCTGTGTCACTAGACTGGAGAGACAAAAATAGGAGTTCAGAGATACCAACACAGCCAGGACTTGAGGGTCCAAGATACTAAAGAAAAGGGAACCATGCACTAGTGACCGCAAAATTCTTTGGGCAACTTCTGCCTCAAGTTATTTGCTGACTCTTTAGTGGTATGGGATAAGATGAAAGACAGAAAGAAGCTACTAAGATGTTTAAAAGGCAAGTAGAGATTTTGGCAGTCTGGGGAAAAAGAAATTTGAGTTATAGAGTCTATCTATAAAAAAGCCAGGCTTTCTGTTGAGACCTCTGAAAGACTAAACTCATAGATAAGAGCAAAACTGAAGTTGGGACTCAACTAGAGCAAGGTGATTCTCCTGTATTTCAACTGCCTTCTAGAAGAAAACTAAATCATCTCTCAAGGAAGATGACATAATCCAGAGCTTACAAAAATTTTCATACAAATGTCTGGCATTCATTCAACAATGAGTTTTCAGTAAAAAAGATGAAGGTCAATAGGCAATGTAATGACATTTGTAAAATGCTACAAGAAAATAATCACTCAGCTATTATTCTATACCCAGGAAAAAAAATCTTTCATTAAAATACATGACAATTGCAGCACAAAAGAAGGAAAGTGGTAGTAAATGGAGTGAAGTTCGCTATAATTCCAGGATCATTTTGAAGGTGAAAAATATATTAATTTAAAATATGCCAAAACTTGAAGGATATATATTGTAAACTAGGGGTTGAAATAAAATATACTTTTAAATAATCCATGGGCCAACAAAAAAGAAGTAATTAAAATAGAAAATATTTCTAACTAAATGGTAATAAGACCTATCAAAATTGATGGGATATGGCTAAATTAGTTGCTATAAAAATATGGCATTGTAAGATGGTTTAAGGAAAAATAAAAGCACAAATTATTAATATGAGGAATGAAAAAAGGAGACATCGCTACAGAATCAACATATAATGTCAAAAAATGTATTCTTATTCTATGGCTTCTATTACTGCTTGCTCCAAATCTGGAATTCTATATTAGTAAATACAAGGTGCAAAAGATATAACATGAGAAGTTTTATAAAGAAGTGCTTAGAGGGGGTTCTAGTAGGAAAGGGACCCTTGAGAGTTTGACTTATAATTGCATTTGCATAGCAATGTCTAGTTTTTATTATGTGACTTTTTATTTGAGACTGCTTGAACCTACATTTGCAGAGCAAGAACTGTGTTTTAACTTAGAACATATGTTTATTTGGGGTTGGTTAGGGAAGGGGATGATGACAATTTTGGAAAGTCAAAATCTCCCCATCTGACCACTCCCCTTGTCTCAGCATTTAAATTAATTTATAATGTTGTAATAACAATACTTTTGTGAAATCAGCAGCTTTGCATGTTTTGTTATTTGTCACCAAAGTGTCAAATATAATAGTAGCCATATGCAAATGCTTTGACTCCAAATGGCTTTACTTAGAAAAATAAGCATAACAACAGCAGGTGAATACAGCATGAATTAAGCATGATACCCTGTTACTGAACTTCATTTACATTTATGGTTTCTACATGAGATGTTATTATGGGGTCTGTGGTAAATTGAATAATGACTCCCCCAAATATAGCCACACCCTAATCCCAGGCATCCGTGAATGTTATTTTGCACGGCAAAAGGGACTTTGCAGATGTGATCAAAATAAGAATCTTAAAATGAAGAGATTATCTTGGAATATCTGAGTGGGCTCAATGCAATCACAGTGGTCCTCATAAGACGGGCACAGCAGTGAGAATCAGAGAAAATGATGTGATGACAGAAGCAGACACTGGAGTGATGCACTTTGGAGACGGAAAAGGGACCACAACCAAGGAATGCAGACAGCCATTGCCATTAGAAGCTGCAAAAGACACGAAAATGGACCCTCTCCTTAGAGCATCCAGAAGTAACCAGCCTTGCTGGTATCTTGACTTCAGACTAGTGAAACTAATTTTGGACTTCTGACCTCCAGAAGTGTATGAGAATAAATTTATGTTGTTTTAAGCCATTACGTTTGTGATAATTTTATAGCAGCTACAGAAAACTGATACAGAACCCTAGTGAAATGGTTATCAAACCTGATGTATATCAGAATCATCTGGGCAATTTGTCAAAAAAAAAAAAAAAAATCAGATCCTGGGTTCCCATTCCTAGAAATTCTGATTCTCTAGATCTGTGATGAGGCACAGAAATCCAAACTTTTAAAGAAGTTTCTCAGATGACTGTTGTGCTGCAAACCAGGGTACTTGTTAAAAGAAGGGTGTTCGGGAACAACTCACTGCCCGGATTAGTTTCCCAGAGCGGCCGTAACTAATCACCACAAACTTGAAATCTTAAGACAACAGAAACGTATTCTTTCTCAATTCAGGAGACCAGAAGTCTGAAATCAGTTTCACCGAGTCAAAATAAAATTGTCCACAGGGCCACATTCCCTGCAGAGGGTCTAGGGGAGAATTTGTTCCTGTCTCCTCCAGTTTCTGGTGGCTGTTGGCATTCCTTGATTAGCGGCCATATCACTCCAATTTCTGCTTCTGTGGTCACACTGCCTCCTCTTCTGTGTGTATCAAATCTGCCTCTGCTTCTCTCTTATAAAGATACTTATAATTCGGAATATCCAGATAATCCACCATAATCTCCCCTCAAAGCCCTTTTTCCTTATAAGGTAATGTTTACAGCTTCCGTGAATTAGAATCTGATACTCAACTTGGCCATTATTCCACCTACTATACTGCCTTAGTGCCCTTCAAAGTTATTTAAGGATTAATCCAGTAGAGCTGAGGTAAACTTTCCAAAAATATAAGACTAAAATCTTTTTATATTCATATCCCTTTTGTCCCTTTACAAATTATAATTATGCTATTAAAAAACAACCAGTCTCACTGGACTATTCTGATGATCAATAAGGCTATGATTAGCAGGGAATTGGGGGATTATTGGAAGAAGTAGGTTCCTAGAATTCAGTAGCATTTCTATTATGAGGTTATATGCCCCTTTAAAAATTGGCTTCTTGTGTTTTTTAGGGCAAATTTACATGTAAAGATATAATTATGAAGATTTGAAAAAAATCAATCAAACTGCAGCATTCTGATGCCTCGTAAATGATGTAAATAACACTAAAATCCTACACACGTAAAACTTTTCATCTGAGAATTTCGAAGAGTTTTATAGACGTTGCCTTAATGGCTCATATCAGGGATTGTCCTTCCTCACTCACATGTGGGAAAATCAAGGTCCAGTATGCCATTCTCTGAGGCCCTCTGATACTCTCTTTTTTTAAAAATGTGTAATAATACACTATAACAATAATCATATTTTAGTTCTAAATTTATGGCAAATATTCTTCTTTGAAATAAAAATCTCTTTCAAAAAAATTAAAAAATTAAAAAAAAAAAATAAAAATTGGCCTCTCATGAAGGTGCTTCTGTACATAAAAGTATTTCCAATAACGGAATCTTCATGAAAAAGTTTCTATTACAAAGGAACGTGCTGCATGTGACCACAGATTGCAAAAAAATGTTGGTTATAAAGTTATTTTTTATGCAAAAGTATATTTCCTTCATTTTTACCTCTAGGCAATCAAGAAATTTAGACTCCATGGGTCACAGACAAGAGCATTCTTGTTCACTTTGACTTTTTAAGGCACTTCAGATATATAATCCAGAAGAGAGATTAGCTAGAAATCACAAAGAGCGTACAATAGAATTCAGATTGTGGCCTAAGAAATGTGTATAGTGTGTTAATGACCCACAGAAATAATAATAATTAGTATAGATTTTATTTTCAAAGAAGTGCTTCCCTTTAAAAACGGCAGGTACGTATTCTAACATTTTTTAACGTCCCTAAATAATGGGGCTTAGGTCTTTCCCAACTGTAAAATGTTATGCTTTTCTCAAGTGTACATTTTTGTATCCTATTTCCTAAAGAACCATTTACAGCTCCACTGTATTTATTAATACTATTCCCTACTCAAAATCTAAATAACCATGCCCTTAAAATAAGCTTGGCTCTCAACAGTCTAATTTTCATTTTAGCACACCATTATTCCACCCTAAAAGTGCTTTTAGAAAGAAAAAAAAAAACTTTCTAATTCACCTAACCTGACTATGACACACTATTATTCTCTCTGTGTCCCCTCAGTATTAAGACATTCTACAGCATGCCTACAAGGTATCATTCACTTGTTTGACTTCGCTAGGTAGTCCTGGCTCCAAACTGGGCTCTGAGCTGATCTGCCAGCCTGTGTCCTTTAAAATCCCCTGAGCAATAGAGAACCGTGTTGGCTAAGAACTGCCTCATCAAAATGACCTAGGAAGCTTGCTAAAGTGCAGATTCCAAGGCACCATCAGCCCTGCTAAATATAATTTCTGGAAAAATAACGGGAATTTGCACTTCTCACAAACATCTCAAGTCGTTCTTTTGCATAACAGAGGCTGGAGCCTCTTCGTAAATTAGAATATGATCAGAAAGGTCTAACACTTCAGAAGACCCACTTCCTACATTCTCTTCTGTTCATAAATACTCAGGTTTTAATAGCTTGATGGCACCATTCTGAAGAAATAAAGTAGTCTTGGTTAGGGCCATGAAGTTAAGCATCACACATAAACCACGCAGTAACTCTGACATATCATACTGCACCTTAAATGCTGATTCCATTTTCGTTTTCTTAAATTCCTGGTTTTATTCCTCCTTTTCAATCACGGTAACTCCATCATTTCCCAGAGCAGTCAACACTTACTCTTCATTATTTCAGTGCCAGTTCTATTTTCTAGAGACTTCTCCCTAATGTCCTTATCCCAGCCCAGAAACCTCTTCCAGAAAAGCCAGGAGAATGGTTAGGCAAAGAAAAATCACATTTCTAGAGGACACATTATTTGGAAACCTTTTTTTCACAAACAGAACAAGCAAAAGTAGCAATTTACCTGTTGTGAACATACTTTGGACCACAAAACACACTAGCAGGACCTAATTTCCCCTCCGTTAGCAAAATAGAGAAGGCTAATTACAAGGGATTATTCTTAGGGGTGGAAAAATCTAGTTCTGTGTTGTAATACATAGGGAACCTCACTGTAGCTGTAGAGATTTTTTGTCGATAAAACAACATGAGGACAATTAAATCTTGTTCTGTTTTACTGAGAATAAATATTTTTTCCAAAAGGAGTTTAATGTGTCCTCCGGGGACACAACTCTACACAAAACACCATTGACAGGAGTGATCACTGTCTCTGCCCTTCACACAAAAAATGCCGTAACCTCTTGAGCAAGACACTGAGAAAGAAAACCCAGTGGTAACTGGGACAGGGAACACATTTGCCTCCACACAAAGTAAAACTCCTACATCCAAACGGTCTTGGTAAAGTGCTTCTCAGCAGAATGTTGTTGGCCAATTTACATGGCATTTGGATCTGAAGTTATATGCCATTTGGGGACGATTACTATAATTAGAAAAATGGCCTAATTACTTTACTGGCAGCAGTGAAGAAAGAGAACAGACTTTTCAGCTTATAGAGACAAGTCCTTGAGAAACCTCAAAAGGTTCTGGGATCCTGTTTGACAGGAAAGAACATCTCATCTGAACCTCTTGGATCTGTCGAAAAACCAAGCCAGCACGCCAAAACCACAAGACAGGCAGAAAGAGCAAGAAAGGAAAAATACTCCTTCCTATTGGATTTTGAAACAGAGCTGACAGAAACGGTCCTTCCGCCACATTGCAAAGCTTCATCTGCTGGTTCTTGGGAGAAGCACAAACAGACAAGAGGGAGGGTGGGAGGGAAACGGGGATTTTCACAGGGACAAGATTTGGAAGAAGATTGCATGTGAGCACATTGTTTGATGGCTGTGTCTGTTCTCACCGTACATAACACGACATTATAACCTCAGAGCCTGAAAGAGACCTCCTGTGCTTTTAGGTCCCAAGTTAACAATTATGATATAAAAGGCAAAATCATACGAAGTTCCCCTTTTCCTGTGCTGGGGGAGGGAGACTCCGCTGCACTGAATCAAACCCCCGTCCTGCAGGCCTCGGTCTCACAGGACAGTGTCTTTTACCCAGAAGGAAAGTGGGAACAGCGAGAGCTCTGTTAGAGAAAAATGACCCAGGGCTTTAGCTATTTAGGTCCCGCTTCCTGCATTTAGCAATGGGAACACCTGCACTCGATCAAACGTGCCTTCACAAAAATATAATTTAAAACGGTCATGAATTTTTAACGTCTATAAGGGTAAAATCGGGATAAGTGAAGCAACTTCCGAATGCACGTGGTCGGGGCGGCGGGGCCGGTGGCTCCGGAGAAGCAGGAAGGGTTATGGAAGGACGGCTGCTTTCAAGCCACCAGCTGTCTAATGAAAATGTTCCCTTGGTAAATGTGGCTCTTGTTATCAAGTTTCCTATCGTTAGTGACTCCTGAAGTGTCCCCTCCCCTTCCTAGACACTGTATCTGACAGAGAAAGGACAAGCTGGGCTTCAAACTGTGCTGAAAGGGAACCAGCAGCTCCGACTCTCACCCGTCTTAAAAGAGTCATCATATAAAGGCCTCTTTGCTCTAGAATCCTCAGCCTAAATGGAAAATATAAACACACATAAAAATACTGCTCCCCTGTCCACCAAAATAGTATCATTTTTCAATTTCAATCCAGCCTTGAAAAATCATGTATCAAGTTAATATTTGCTTTGCATCAGCTAACTCATGTGACAATTTTACAGCATGAATATTGTTCCAACCAGATTCTCATCAATTTTATTCATTTTCCCGAAAAAAAGGATTTGGTACACTATATCAAGTCCATCTGGTAGTCTTCCTTCAGCAGTAATCAATTTTCTGGAAGAAAGAGAAAATCGTCTACCATTACACATCTAGGGTTAATATCTTATGTGTGTTATAAATGTTAACTAATTGAAATATACTCTTTCAATGCAATTGGAAGGTATTTACCGTAATACATGGACTCTTTATAAAGACACAGGTTAGGAATTATTTTCAATGGAAAGAATATAGGCCTTTTTTACTGAGCTGCTACGAACAAGTTAATTAAAAATGGGTTATCATCCTGGGTCAATAATTTTGAAAGCAAACTGTTATGGGCTGAATTATGTCACCTCAAAATTCATGTATTGAAGTCCTAACCCCCAGTACCTCAGAATGGTACTATATTTAGAGATAGGGCCATTAAAGAAGTGATTGAGTTAAAATGAGGCTTTTAGGGTAGACCCTAATCCAGTCTGACTGTTGTCTTTATAAGAAGAGGCAGTTTGGACACACAAGAGAACAAGGGGTGCTCGCGTGCAGAGAAAAGACCGTTTGAGGACACACCGAGAAGGCAGCCATTCGAAAGCCACTGAGAGGGTCCTCAGGAGAAACCAACCCTGACAACACCTTGATCTGTGCCCTTCAGGCTCCAGAACTGTGAGAAAATAAATTTCTGTGGTGTAAGCCAACCAGCCTGCAATATTTTGTTATGGCAGCCCGAGCAGACTAATACACAAACCGTCAAGTTAAGGGAGTGATCTGGAAGCAAGGCCTTAATACCAGCTTGCAGTTGACAATACCAGGAGCTGGTATAAAACAGACAGCAAGGAGTGAAGTCAGAAGCACAGGAGAAAAGAGTCAGACGGCAGAGTCGAAGCAGGAGACAAAAGCAATATACATCTTGACTTCCACTCTGTGAAGGGGCAGGGTGGGAGATGTGGCCATGTCCTCCATCAGGTGGGGATGTGGCCAAGTGCAATGCTACAGAGTCTCAAGTTCATTCTGTGAAGTGGGGTAGGAAAGTGATCAGGCCTGGATCGTATGAGGCGTTGTTGAGACGAGAGTACAACATTTTGGTATTGCAAGGGATCAGGCAAAAGATGACTTAGGCTCTAATTAAGACAGCATTCGAGCCATTTCAGTGGCCGCAACAGGGGTGGAGGCTGACAGAATTAACCCAGGGAGGACAGAGAGAGAAAAAGAGAGTAAGTAATCAAGAAAGTAAGTGAGGAGATATAGAATCTCTTATGTTCTCCTGGATAGAGTTGGAACCCATTCTACTAAGTGAAGTATCCCAAGAATGGAAAAATAAGCACCACATGTACTCACCATCAAATCGGTTTCACTAATCATCACCTAAGAGCACATTCAGGAATAACATTAATCGGGTGTCAGGCAGATGTGGGTGGGGGAGGGATGGGTGTATACCTACATAATGAGTGTGATGCCCATTGTCTAGGGGATGGACACGTTTGAAGCTCTGACTCACGGGGGTGGGAGGGCAAGGGCAATATACATAACCTAAACTTTTGTACCCCCACAATATGGTGAAATAATAATAAAAAAAAAAACTAAAAAAAAAAAAGAAAGTAAGTGAAATACAAACCTGAGTAGACTGAGAAATGCATACATTTGAGCTTATTTCAAAGTTCCTGGACTTCTGTGGAAGGATGGTGCTCAGAAATTAAGTTGATTATAGAAATCTGACATTACATTGCCTCACGCCTGAATCTGTGACTGTGAACCTTGTTTATCTCGCGGGGTAGCCCTGGGCCTTGCATGGAGCACTCACTCCACAAACACTAGTTGAGTGAGTGAGAGAATGTGGGAGGTGTCAGACATGCAAAATAAGCAGCTTTGTCCTTCACAGAGATTTTCAAAATAAAGAAAAATGAACTTATATGAGTTGACTCTATTTCTAATGTTACTTCTGTAATATTTGAAAAGCATCCAAATTCAGCGAAGGGCAGGAGATGGTATGTGTTTGAAAGTTTGATCCTGGGTCTAGGCACACACTTGATGTGGTGACTCTCTGGGTTGATGACACCTCTCAGGGAAGTAAATTAAGGATGTCTTTACGTGGGCATAGTGTCATGTGGATGTCTTTAGCAGAACTGACAGCTGTAAAACTAATCCATAAAGAAGCTCTCCATATCCCATGCTGTCCCCATTCTTGTTCCTCCCTCCCAAAAAGTGAAGCCCATTCTTGTAATCCCAGTAGACCTTCCCCAGAGTCAGCACACACCCTTTTTTAATCTTTGGGACTATCCTCTGATCTAGTGAAGTCTTTGGACTGTACTTATTCCTAAACTCTGACACTTTGCTTAGGCTGAAAACAACTCCCTGCAGGAAAAGTTTATCAGTCAATATTATTTTTCTTTGAATAACAAAGAATGAGACATTATTTCACAGAGTGTATCTTCTTCATTACAAAGGAGAAGACAGGACACTCATTCTCACCTCCCTGAACCCTCAGATGACTAGTAACAGCAACTAGATTATTTAGAACCTATGTCTCTCTGGCAGGTGAATTACTCCCCAGCAACTCAACAGAGCAAACACTAAAGGTAATTAAGGTATGAGCTTCTCGTCATCATTAAAGGAGACACAGATACAAATACTGCTAATACCAATCAGATGACCAAAAGCACCACAGTCTAAAGCAAGCAAGTGCTGAGGGAGTTGAAGGAGGCGATAAGTTGTTTCTAAATGGGGACAAGGAAGAGGCTTTCCTGAGGAAAATGTGCCCAAGTTTGAGAATCCTGCTTGATAAGGAAAACTTAGTTCCCCACGGGAGACCTATTTTCACATCGGAGTTTGAGATCCCTTTAAGAGGCCGGTTAACACGGAAAACCATCAGCTGCAGAGGAAAAACAGGAGTGACATGTTCATTTATCATGATGCCTAATTCTTCTGAAATCAAAAACTCAGAAAGACATAAATATCCAGGTTTATTAAAAATAAAGCCTCGGTGACTCACAAGTAGTTTCATGCCACTGATTTTTTGAAAGTTAATTTTAACGGAAATATTATAAGATAAATATTAAGAGATTGCTTCAGGGCAGCCCGCCTCGGAAATCTGAAGCTGCCACTCTTGATACGTCAGACATTGCCATTTATTCCAAAGCAGCACTGGTTATGTGCAGTAGTGTCGTGGTTCATTCAGTGCCATCGGACACCTTGCGCTTGTGCGTGTGTGTGCAAACGCACACGTGCTGATACAAGACTTGAATCTGAATGGAAAACAATGAACTTCAGATAATAGTCCTAAGACAAGGTAACAAGCCTAGCAAAGAACAGTCTTATTCTTCTTGACTTAGAAATATATTATAACTGTTAAATGACATAGCGATTCAGACAAGCCAGCTCCTGAAACTAAATACACATATTTGGGATTGTTTTTAGAAGTCTCCATGGCTACTCTCGGGGTTGCCCAGTCTTCCCAGAACCCTGCGTTCACACGCATGAAGGAGCACAACCACACCACCCACAGGCTCCAGAATTTACACTGGCCCCTCATTCAGTTAAGGATCGTTCCTAAATTGCCTTCCTTGTTATTTTGAATGTTCTTCCTGAACTTCTTGCAGTTCCTCTGTCAGTTCCGTCCTCATCCTGTGCCTTCAATGTCAACCATCAGGACCTTGGCGGTGGCGGGGGTGGGCAGGGGGGACTGGTTTCCTGTTCCACCATAAATCCTTGTCAGCTGAGGTGGGTGCATAGAGAGAACGCTCCTTGCTGCCTTTTTTCCCAGCCCAATTCTTCCTGCACATCCCTACCAAATGACTTTTCTCCCAGAGAGGTTTTTAGAACATCCCTGCTCCAAATCCATTTATAAGATTAAGTCCAAATGCATCAGCTGGATAGAATGGACCCCCCACAATCTGGCATCCAAACCTTATCTACTGTAATCACTCTTGATCCTTCATTCCAATTAGAAATGTCTGTTCTCTGGTCTTCAAACAACCATTAATTTCCCCAACTCTGTTCCTTTGTTCATACTATTCTCCTTACCTGCGATAGCCTCCAAACTTCTTTTCACTCAATTTAACTACAGTTAATTATTGTTATTTGTGGTATCCATGTTGCATAAAGTCATCAAGTTAGTGAATACTGAACCACCGCTCTTAGTAGAAATACAGGGCTAGGTTCCTGTGAGCCTCTGGACACAATATTTTTGTCAACCAATCAATACATAACCTGTCTCATGTGTATTTGTGTTTAGAGACATCTTATTTCACATATATTGTTGATTCATTAACATTGAACTCACAACCAACAGCACAATAACTCATGCCGGAACAAAGCTTAACTAACACACACATTTTCTCTGTAAGGTACATCACAGCCTTCTTGTGGTTAGAAACACTAGACAGCATTTCAGTATTATGCTTGGGGGATGTTTTAAACAGAGAAATCATCAAGAAAAAGTACAAAAGTTTTAAAAACATGGCAGTACATGGACTACGAAAAGGACACTTGTCTACAGTATGACAGCAGAAGCAAGAAGGCTGAGAGTGGTCGTGTTCGGCCTCAGCCAGGAATGTTTTCACGACTCTACACATGTCTGCAAATGACTGCAAATGGGCCACAAGTATTGATGTTGGTGTTGCAAATCAAAGTCAGCAAGTAGGCAAATTCTCAAATATGGAATTGGAAGATAATGAGGATTAATTGTATTACTTATTCAAGGAAGCCCTAGAGTAGAAGAACTGGTCTTGAACTTTCAATGGCAAACCTGGGTATGAGGACTCCTTACTACCTGTGTAAAAGTTAGCCAAGTATTTCACCTCCCTAGACTTTTTTTTTTCAATACCAAACAAGAATGAGCTTGATTTTTTTTTCTTTCTTTTTTTTTTAAATGGAGTCTCACTCTGTTGCCCAGACTGCAATGCAGTGGCATGATTATAGCTCACTGGAACCTCAAACTCCTGGACTCAAGTCATTTTCCTGCCTCAGCCTCCCATTCTCTGGGATAACAGGCATGAGCCACTGCACCCTATAAAATCCACATATTTTAGTAAAGTATGGAAGTCCCCTGTCTTCCACAAAACGTACTCTAGCCTTTCCAGTCTCTATCTCCTCTGAATTCAGAGCCCTGATTCTTAAAAATGCTTATATGTCATTCAATATAGTCTTTTTCACATTTTGTACTTCCTCAATTCATATGATTATTTAAATATCAACTTCTCAAATAGTCGATAAGCTTCTTGAGGGCAAGGGACTGCTGTTTGCTTCTTTGTCTCACTCACCTGCACCTAGAGCAATGTTAGTCATAAATAAATGCATGAGTGCAAGGCCCACATGCATCATTCCACAGGCTTCTCTCAGGATCCTGAAGGTAGGGTTATGTGGTTTACACATAAGCAGCATCCTTCATCACGCCCAGTTAGGGCTTTTGGCATCTAGCTGGCAAGCAGTCAAACCAACAAACTTATGAAACCTGCTTGCAAAAGAGCTTATCTTTCCCTGTAGATAAACTACCTGGCATTAAACAAAAGCCACTTATATACAAGTTAAGAAAGTTCAATTGCCTTTCTGATAGCTTCTGTGCTTCCAGTTTGTTTTTGTTTTCATTGTTGTTTTGTTTTTAAGAGACCGGGATCTCCTTATATTGCCCAGGCTGGGCTCAAAGGACCCTCCTGCCCCAGCCTCCCAACTAGCTGGGACTCCAGCCACCACACCCAGCTTGCCTCCTGCGTTTAGACAAAGACCAGCCCCAAGCATGATAACCTCAAGGAGTAAATCTTCTCATAGGGCACATGACCTAGAAAAACAAGCAAGATTTTGCCCCGAGGTGCAGGGATGGTTCAACATACGCAAATCTATAAATGTAATTCACCACATAAATAGAAGCAAAAATAAAGACCATATGATCCTCTCAATAGATGCAGAAAAAGCATTTGACAAAATTCAACACCCTTTTATGATAAGAACACCTAATAAAATAGGCATAGACAGGGCATATCATTTTTAGGTAGGCCCTGTCTAAAAATGATACAAGTCATATATGACAAACGCACAGCCAACATCATACAGAATGGGGAAAAATTGAAAGCATTCCCACTTAGAACTGGAACCAGACAAGGTTCCCACTGTCCCCACTGCTATTCAACATAGTGCTGGAAGTCCTTGTGAGAGCAATCAGGCAAGAGAACAGAATCAAGGGTGTCCAAATGGGGACAGAGGAGATCAAACTCTCACTCTTTGCTGATGATATGATATTATATCTAGAAAACCCCAAGCATTCAACCAAGAGACTCCTGGAATTGATAAATGAATTCAATAAAGTCTCAGGATACAAAATCAATACACACAAATCAGAGGCATTCATATACGCCAATATGTCAAACTGAGAACCAAATCAAAGACTCAATACACTTCACAATAGCAACAAAGAAAATAAACTACCTAGGAATATATTTAACTAAGGAGGTAAAAGACCTCTACAGGGAGAACTACGAGACACTGAGGAAAGTGATAGCAGAGCAGGTAAACAGGTAGAAAACCATACCATGCTCGTATATTAGAAGAATCAACATTGTTAAAATGTCTATATTACCAAAAGTGATCTACAGATTCAATGCAATCCCTATTAAATTACCAACATCATTTTTCACAGATATAGAAAAAATAATTTTATACTTTGTATGGAGCCAGAGAAGACCCCATTTAGCAAAAGCAATAAGAACAAAATGGGAGGTATTAACTTACTAGACTTCAAACTATACTACAAGGCTGTGGTTATTAAATCAGCTTGGTATTGGCACAAGAACAGAGACACAGACCAGTGGAACAGAACTGAGAATCCAGATATAAAACCATCCTCATATAGCCATCTAATCTTTGACAAAGCAGACAAAAACATACACTAGGGAAAAGAATCCTTATTCAATAAATGGTGCTGGGAAAACTGGATAGCCACATGTAGAAGACTGAAACAAGACCCGCACCTTTCACCTCTCACAAAAATCAAATCATGGTGGATAACAGACTTAAACCTTAGGTTTAAGTGAAACTATTAGAATTCTAGAAGAAAATGTAGGAAAGACTCTTACAGACATTGGCCTAGGCAAAGAATTTATGAAGAAGACCCCTAAGGCAATCACAGCAACAACAAAAATAAATAAATGGGACCTGATTAAATTAAAAAGCTTCTGCACAGCCAAAGAAACTGTCACAAGAGCAAACAGAAAACCTACAGAATGGGAAAAAATTTTCGCATGCTACACATTCAATAAAGGGCTGATAACTAGAATCTATTTAAAACTCAGGAAAATCAGCAAGAAAAAAATTAAACAACCCTATCAAAAAGTGGGCAAAGGACATGAATAGAAATTTTTCAAAAGAAGACAGAAATATGACCAACAAACATATGAAAAAATGCTCAACATCTCTAATCATCAGGGAAATGCAAATCAAAACCACTATGAGATATCACTTATCTCCAGTGAGAATGGCCTTTATCAAAAAGTCCCAAAACAATACATGTTGGTGTGGATGTGGAGAGACAGGAACACTCATACACTGCTGGTGGGACTGCAAACTAGTGCAACCTCTGTGGAAAGTAATATCGAGATACCTTAAACAGATACAAGTAGACCTACCATTTGATCCAACAATCCCATTATTGGGCATCTACCCAAAAGAACAAAAGACATTCTATAAAAAAGACATCTGCACTCGAATGTTTATAGCAGCACAATTCACAATTGCAAAGATGTGGAAACAACCCAAGTGCCCATCAATACATGAGTGGATTAATAAAATGTGGTATATATATATACCATGGAGTACTACTCAGCCATAAGAAACAACGGTGATATAGCACCTCTTGTATTTTCCTGGATAGAGCTGGAACCCATTCTACTAAGTGAAGTATCCCAAAAATGGAAAAATAAGCACCACATGTACTCACCATCAAATTGGTTTCACTGATCATCACCTGAGAGCACATTTAGGAATAACATTAATCGGGTGTCAGGCAGATGTGGGGGAGGAGGGGATGGGTGTATACATACATAGTGAGTGTGATGTGCACCGTCTAGGGGATGGACACACTTGAAGCTCTGATTGCGGGGGCAGGCAAGGGCAATACATGTAACCTAAACTTTTGTACCCCCATAATATGCTGAAATAAAAAAGAAAAAAAAGATTTTGCCCCTGGTAAAATTGCTACGCAGTTCTTTTCCAATATTCAACATTTATTAAACTGCCCCTGATATAAACTAATGTCTGGGTGTTAATTAGAACCCAACACCCAAACATCCTGATATTCTTCCCTTTCCTAATAACTTATGCTGTTTTCACAGCAGGCCACAGCTTCACACAATTCTATGACGGAAATAACTGGAAAGAGGGGAAAGGAGAGGTGATACTCAGAGGAAAGCCGTCAGCCCGGTGCAATAGCGGGGAATCATATCACACAGATAACTCATGACGTGCTCTTGGCCGTGGGTCTATCCTTATACTTTCTTAGTGATTTATTCAAGGGCTCTGCTTTGTTTCACTTGCAAACTATTTTAACATCGCTGCGGGTAAACAGAGTGTCACCAGATTTCCCGTCTTTCCTGGGCCATTTTTCCTAGTTATATAAATGTTTGTCTTAATCCTACTTCTTCCTCTGCACTTTTCAAAATGTTTTTTTATGCTTCTAGTCTGCACAGGGTCAGTGTGCTAATTACCAAATGAGATGAAGATGAAAGAGTCTCCATATTCAGAGGCCAAATAGCTAGGCTGGAGTCTTTAGGCAACATCATTTTTTTTTTAATAGCATTCATAGTCATCCATCCAGGCACCCTTCAACCTCACATGTTGTTGCAAATTATTACCTGACAGCTCCAAATGGGCTCAGAACAGAAAGCTCCAAGTCAAGGATCCAATAATGGCTGCTTCTGCTTTTGTGGTTTTCAAAAGTGGGGGAGGTGGCAGTCAGGTATGCTGATTTATCAGCATGTTTTCTTCATCTCTAAACGTGTACATTAGCAGGGAGAAGTCTAGGTTAAATGTGAATGTTCCACAGTTTTCCCACCATCTGAACTGTGTTATATTTGGCAAATAGTTTTCTGGAAGGGGAACAACATGTTAAGCTCTGGCCATGACATAGTTTGTGATAAGCTTAGCTGAATTCAAGAAGGAACAACCTATGCCAACTGTTCTTACGCTTTTTCAATTTCTCATGCACCCAGGGAAGGGGAAAAAAAAAAAAAAAAACTTAAAGCTTGAATATTTCAAAGGAAACTTGACATATAAACCATATTAATTAATCCTGATACTATTCTAAAGTGATCTTAAAATCATAAACAATCCTCTCATTATTTCCAGAGAGAATTATTTAGATGAAAATATTCACAATCAAAACAGGTTAAAAATTTTCATTAAGTTGGTTTTTTTAATATTCCTATTCAACTCCAAAGTGAAAGAAAAATAGACCATTTTTGCTATAAATCAACAGAGATGAAATAATCACAGACACAGACATTAAGTTTTCTGTTTCTTTATGAGAACTGCTTATATTTTTGTGAGCTACACCATCAGAACAATATTTCTGTTTAAAGTGTTTAATAGTTGAGACTGAAAATTCTATAACCTAAAATCCAGCAGTTTCCAAGTTTTTCTGAACTAAGCCCAGCATACTTTTCACTAAGGGGAATAAGTCTAGCTGTAAGGAAATGATTCATTCATGAGCAACCAGCCTACACATTCCATTTCATCTTTAGTGAGGCTGACAACTGCACTGAAGTTTAGTGCATGTTTTAAAGGGAAATTACTTATTGAAACTTTTCAGGCTCATTGCAATGATATTTCAAATGATTTTAGAGTACCTTAGAAGTGAGGCCAGATATCAAGAGAATGGCACCGGCCAGCAGACATAAGGCAAATCATTTTTTTCACTTAGCACTAGTTGAAGTACTTGTTGCATAACAAAGAAACTCTCTGGCTGGGCAACTCACATCTGTAATCCCAGCACTCTGGGAGGCCGAGGGGGGAGGATCATCTGAGCTCAGGAGTTCAAGATTAGCCTGAGCAAGAGTGAGACCCCACCTCTACTAAACAGAAAGAAATTATCTAGACAACTAAAAATATATAGAAAAAAATGAGCTGGGTATGGTGGCACATGCCTGTAGTCCCAGCTACTCGGGAGGTTGAGACAGAAGGATTGCTTGAGCCCAGGAGTTTGAGGTTGCTGTGAGCTAGGCTGACACCACGGCACTGTAGCCCGGTCAACAGAGTGAGACTGTCTCAAAAAAAAAAAAAGAATCTCTCTTAAGTGTAGGTAAGTAGACAGTTACCAACTCAGGTAGGACTTGAGGTGTAAGAAAGGCCTTTGCTGTCCTTCAGTCAGCCTCAAATGCCCAACTAGTATCTTTAGAGTGATAGTGAAAGAGAGAGGTCATTGAAGCAAGTGTGAAGGTAGAATGCCTTTGAGATTCTGATAAAAAGTATGAACTCATTCCTTTAAAAAAAATGATTCTATGTACAATTTGGCAAATGTGCAGGAGGCTTCTGAATTCATGCAAGTGTAACAATTTATGAACCTCATGCTAAGAATCCCAGAATAAAGGCATTTTCCCCTAATAGAAAGCAAATGTCATTGGATGGAATAAATTCAAATTGTTCGAATCATCTCCACACACTGATTTATCTTTTTCAATAAATTTTTATTGAGTACCTACCCTTACTTAAAGCACTGTGCAAAATGCTATCCACCCTTAGGTGGTCTCAGTTAGCAGAACCTGTACATGCAAGGTCAGGTTTGGGTAAGGGGCAGCATATTACTTTACAGTAATTGTATTACTGCAACCAAGGGTTTTGCTGCTACTGCTGCTGCTGCTGCTGCTGCTGCTGCTGTTGTTATACTCAAGTTGAACTTTTTATTCTTATCTTTCTTTAGAAATATTTCTTCAAGTCCAGAAAACATGTTAAGTTTCAATTGTGCAATTCAGGGTGAGTGTCTAAAAACCTCACTGACTCAGTGGATGGAGCAATATTATCAGTTATCTTTTTGTATTAGCCAAAGCTCTTTGGAGAAACAGAACCGAGAGAATACATAGACAAATATATAGAAGGAGATTTATTTTGGCTCAGGAGACTGTGGAGGCTTGGAAGTCCTACAACCTGCCACCTGCAAGCTGGAGGCTCAGGAAAGACAGGGGTCTAGTTCTGGTCCAAATCCAAAGGCCTGAAAACCAGGGGAGGCTTTGGTCCTTTTCCCAGCCAGAGTCCAAAGGCCCAAGAACCAGGAGCACCAATGTTCAAGGGCAGGAGAAGATGGATGTCCCAGCTCAAACAGAGAGCAAATTCAACTTCCTTCTGTCTTTTTATTCTACTCAGGCTTTTAACAGATGAAATGATACCCACCAGCACTGGCTAGAGCAATCTTCTTGACTCAGTCTCCTGATTCAATTACTGATTATTCCAGAAACGCCCTCACAGATACACCCACAAATAATGTTTTAGCTGCTATCTGGGCATCCCTCAGCCCAGTCATGTCTGCACATAAAATTAGCCATCACAAAGTGTCTCCAAAAACCTCATTCACCCAGCATGAAGAGCACGATTATCAGTTACCTGTTTCAAAGTCTAGGCTCAAACCTTGCACAATATTGCCTCCAGCTATGCAACAGAACCCAGGGCAAAGTCAGGAAGAAGCTTTCAGTGTTTCACTTAGATCAGATATCTGACTTCTGGTGCTGCAGTACAAGCAGGTTCAGAGAGCAATGCCCCTAAACGCAGGGACAGAAACAGCCGCTGAGTCCCAGCAGCCTGCAAAATGCAAACCTAACACTGAAGGCCCTTTAGCTGAGAACTCCCAAGACTTCTTCAGCTATTTCTACTATCTTTGCACACTGAGTTTCAACATCAAAAGGCATTTTAAGGTAAGTGGGTTTGAATCCTGCTCCACCTCCTATTTCCTGGCTCTGTAACCTCAGGCAAGGCAGCTAATATTTTTAAATCTCATAGGAGCTCTATCATGGAGGCTCCTGCAAAGACTAATCTTCCAAAGGCTTTAGTGTGGTACCTGACAAAAGAAGCATTCTACAAATGTAACCCTTTTTTCTTGTCATATTTCACCTCCCTGCCCCTAGCCCCCTGCTGCCGGATCTTTACAATCCCTGAGAAGTTAGGATCTAGCTCAGAAAAAGTAAAACTTGCTCAAAGTCACATAGCTAACATATTGCAGAATCCAAACTGGAAACTAAGTCTGTCAATCCCTGACCAGCAAGCACTCTAGTAAAAGCGGTATAGCTGCACGTAAACAGGTATGCAGGCAAAGTACACTAAACATCGCTGATGCAGGAAGAAATAAGACAGGGCCTTTGTTTTCGCAGTGGAAAGGAGTCCAGTGAGAAAAACTCCGGACGTGCACATGTTTATGTATATGATGCGATTTTTTGCAGCAGTAAAAACAAACCCGTGGATCTCCAGGAGAAAGAATGTAGCAGATTGGGTCAGCAATGATTTTCCACAAAATGTGAACTTGGTCTGGGCATCAAGGTACAGCGAACACATCTGAAGTCAGAACGCTGGGATAAAATTACTCTATCACTTACAATAAGCATTGAGACTTTGAATAAATTCCTTACTATTTTCTAAGTTATAGTTTTTCTTCTGTAGAAAATGGGGGTAATAATATCCACCTCATGGAATTGCTGTGAAGACTGAATTAACCAATATTTGTAAAAGCCCTTATCATCATATAATTCATCATCCAAGCTAGGATACTTTTGAGAGTACAAGAAAGCACTATTAAAAATTACACCAGGGCAAGAGGCATAAACCAGGACATATGGTCACCCTATTTATCTCAGTATCTAACACACAGATGATATTCAAAATACATCAGCTCTTTTCTTTGTTCCTGAGTATTGAAGAATGTACTATCCCAGGCAGCAGAGCAAGGAAATATGTAACAGAGGGAACTCAATGAACAGAGGAATATTCCAATATAAAATGTTATTAAAAGGTTCATCTCATTCATACAATCACGTAATTATAAAATATAACCATTGGAAGGAATTCAAACACTTTATTTTATAGATGAAGGAAATGAATCTCCAAATGGTTAAATGACAAAGATATTTCGTTAGAGCCGCGGCCAGCTCCTAGGTTTTCTGAATGCTCACCCAAGGACCACACCACCATAACGTCCCTCATCTCTAAGAAAGATTTCTCCTGAATCAGAGCTGTCATAGCAATGATAGAAAATCCATTATTCTCCTCCATAGCTTATCTCACAGTTCTTGAATCCACTAGTTGCAAATCCAACTAGTACTTCAGGGAAGACCCGTACAACTAGCAGCTCCCTTAGCCAAGAAGGAGGAATAATTTTATTCTGCTACATGTTATTTATTGCCAAGTTAAGAAAAAACAAATCGTTTCTTCCTCATTTATATAACATATTTTCTTTGGATCTGGAGATGTCATTCATAAAAGATATATTTTACAGAGCAAACAATTTAAGAATAGGATTTCATAAATAATGTACTTCAGGTAAACCTAATTTTTCCAATTGATAAAATAACTCTCTGGAGCAGAAATTATCAATATTTTTTTGCACAGCATGAATACACTGATAGGCACACATTATCATCATTAACATGGTTCTCAAAAGCAGGTGGGAGACGGCAGAATCTTTCGATGTATATAATTTTTTTCTCAAAGATCCCCAAATTATTCTGATACTCTCCTGACAACCACCCTACATCCCCCCCAACACACACACACAGACACGCACACATACTCCAAGCCATTTTTCACCTGGAAAATAAGTTGGATTGAGAGAGAGAGAGATTTCCATCCTTTTTTGTTGTATTGTTGAAACCTTGTTCAGTAGTTTCCTCTCTAAAAGTTTTATAGCTTCATCCTCCACGCAGAGTCAGTTCCTCGGTCCTCTGTGATCTTAGAGCATTTGCAATCACCCGTTATCATCCTTAGCCACACTCTCTAGTACAATAATTGCTCCGGTCTCTGTGCTCAATGAACTGCTACCCAGAGATATGTATTAGAATTCCTATTGCTCTGTAAACTCAGAACAGCCTGACACACAGTAGGAGCTCAAATAATCGCCTACCAAAGGGATTATTTGAGGTATCTAGGAAACAATCTATTAATACAGATAATATCCAGGAATGTTTTTTAGAACAAAGGAAATGGTCTGTGTAAAAGCACTGTAAGTCCTTTGGAAGAAAGGTCCTGTAAAACTGCAGGGCACTATTCTCCTCTATCGTGTGGCAAATAGCTACAGTGCTTTCCTTAAATGGCACTCAGTGGCCTGGAAAGCTAATGTCTCTGCTTAAGTGCCTGAACCCCAGAGAGTCACTTATGTAACTGCAAGCATTTGAGTTATTTCGTTACATGAAGTCATTTTGTTTTTAAAAGTACTGCACAAAAAGAATTTCTTATCTTACCTAGCTCATTATTTGTAGCCTTAGAGAAGTGACTTAAAAAAAAAAAAAAAACCTCGTAGGATAGAAAAATGAGAGAGAAAAAAAAGCTAAGTTCTGTAAAAGAAAATGTTTAAGATGTAGAGTGGGAGTGGGAAACTACCCAAATCCAGACTATTAAATTAACCAATGAAGTTTTTAGGCTCTCGAGTCTTGCGAGAAGGTATGGTACTCAAGAAAAACTTACCTAAATGTAAATAGTTTGGCTTTTATAAACATGTCTTCTGGTTTAAAGAAGAGACAAGTTATTGCAAGATGATGTGGACAAAGAAAGGAGTATGATGTAGACACAAGAATTTAAATTTCACATCATATGGTTTTTTACAAAGTATAAAATGATGTCAGATTCAGTAAAATAATTGCTAGGTTTTATGTCCTGCAGCAGTTTTATTTTCTTTATGGTCAAATCGAATGGAAATATTCATTCATCTGGTGGTCTACTGACATTTATTTTTTAAAAATACTTGATAACTGTGTTGTGCAAAAATAAATAGCAAGTAAACTTCCCCGTGCGATGCAGTGGAGGTTTAAATTCAAAAATCCGTTCTTGGCCGGGCGTGGTGGCTCACGCCTGTAATCCTAGCACTCTGGGAGGCCGAGGCGGGTGGATCGCTCGAGGTCAGGAGTTCGAGACCAGCCTGAGCAAGAGCGAGACCCCGTCTCTACTAAAAATAGAAAGAAACTATATGGCCAACTAAAATATATATATAGAAAAAATTAGCCGGGCATGGTGGCGCATGCCTGTAGTCCCAGCTACTCGGGAGGCTGAGGCAGTAGGATCGCTTGAGCCCAGGAGTTTGAGGTTGCTGTGAGCTAGGCTGACGCCACGGCACTCACTCTAGCCCGGGCAACAGAGTGAGACTCTGTCTCAAAAAAAAAAAAAAAAATCCGTTCTTGAAAGCACCAGATGTAGTCACTGATTTCACAAGTTAATCAAAAGATTTTAGTATCCATCTACAATCCTACCACCACCCCTCAAAAATAAAAATTAAAACCACATTTTCAATCTGGTGGTTGATTCATACAGGAACATATTCATTTATCTCTGATGCATTTATTCCAAGCTGTCTCTGAGAGTTTTATGAATTCCAAATGCACATATTGAGGTGTTTAGACTGAATTATAAACACTTAAGCACTGTACTCATATATTATTAATTCTTAGTAAAGAGGTACCTGAAGAGCATCACTATCACTATGTTATCAATGACTTCCAACCATAGATATTTTCAGCAAGCATTTTTTGAGCCCCTAGTATATCTAATGGAGCCACTAGTTGCTATAAGTAGCTGTAAAACTTGATTTTGGCCGGGCGCGGTGGCTCACGCCTGTAATCCTAGCACTCTGGGAGGCCGAGGTGGGCGGATCGTTTGAGCTCAGGAGTTCGAGACCAGCCTGAGTAAGAGCGAGACCCCATCTCTACTAAAAATAGAAAGAAATTATATGGACAGCTAAAAATATATATAGAAAAAATTAGCCGGGCATGGTGGTGCATGCCTGTAGTCCCAGCTACTTGGGAGGCTGAGGCAGGAGGATCGCTTGAGCCCAGGAGTTTGAGGTTGCTGTGAGCTAGGCTGACACCACGGCACTCACTCTAGCCTGGGCAACAGAGTGAGACTCTGTCTCAAAAAAAAAAAAAAAAAAAAAAAAAAACTTGATTTTTGCCTCAAGGAGTTTCTGTCATTGTGTACCCTAAAGAAAGAAATGTAGAGCAGAGGAAATCAAAATACTTAAACCTGTTTGTCCTAAGAAGCAGGAATCTTTCATTTTATGCTAACATTTTTAAATATGGGCAGCCTCCCCATTGATGGCATTATGAGTTTACTTATTTCCCCCTTTTTCAGTTTGGTGACTGTCATGTGAATATGATTTCAGCGACCTTTTGTATTCAAACTTCTGCTATACATAATGACCGAAACTCCAGGGAACTGAGTATTGACACAAACATCTTCAGACTGAAGAACATGGGTCATATGCTCTATTAGGTGGAGAAAGATATTTTGCCTTTCAATAACTGGATTTTTATTTTTTATTGAATAAACATTGTGGCAACCTCACCATCTGCCCAATATATTGTAGTAAGCACTGCAGATTTGCAAACATGAATATGTTCTCTGCCCTCAAGAAATCAAAGTCTTCAGAAAGCTTATAAATAATAATAGTCTAGAGAAGTTGGCAAAGACCAAATTTCATGCATTTTTATACTCTTCCTCTATTTCTTTCTCAGAGAATGGCCCTATCGCCTACTCACTCATCCCAAGGATCTCCAGACTCATTCCTCTCCTTCAATCCAAACATTTAAACAGAGTGCAAGCTCTGTTGATTTCACCTTCTAAATTTCTCCCAAATTTATTTCTACCACCACTGCCCTAAGATCTGCTTGTCTTTCCTCCTGGAATGCTGCAATGATCTCTACATTTATCAGAATTGTTTAAGTGAGAAGAAAAATAAACCCAACTCAATCTAGCCTAAGGAAAAATAATGGGGGTGCCAGGTAATTTTCTGAAAGAAAAAAAGTTGGGTAGCCCATAAAATCAAAAGAATAACCGTGGGACCCAGTGCATGTACGCACTTAGAGACCAGAAACTAGGACTCTCTCTCCCCACCTTTGTCTCTGTTTCAGTGTGTGCTGTGGCCTTTTTCTGTCCTACTGCAGTGGGTGTACACAGGCCTCAGGAAAGACAGCTGTACTGGATGGCATAGTGTCCCCTCCCCACTCCAAAAAAAAAAAAAATCACATCTACCCAGAACCTATAAATGTGCCCTTAATTGGAAATAGTGTCTTTGCATATGTAATCAAGTTAAGAAGAGATCATACTGAATTAGGGTGGGCTCTAATTCAATGACTGATATCTTTGTAAGAAGAGGGAAATTTGGACACAGAGACACACTGCTAGGTGGCCATGTAACAATGGAGGCAGATACTGGAGTGATGCACCTAAAAGCTAAGGAATGCCAAGGATTTCTGGGAACCACCAAAAGCTGCAAGAGGCAAGGAAGGATTCTCCCTACAGCCTTCAGAGCACTGCCCTGCTGACACCTTAATTTTGGACTTCTAGCCTCCAGAGCTGTGAGGGAATAAATTTCTATTTTATAAATCACCCAGTTTGTGATTTTTTTTTTTTAACCGCAGCCTCAGGAAAATAATGCCATGGCCAATGGAGAACCCAGGTTTTGATCATTTCAGTTTAGGATCCCTAAAAGAAAGAGAATGCTTCTGTCTTCCATATCAACATGTGTAGAATCCCAATCCCTGAATCTGATTGACCTAACTGTAGGAACTCTCCTGCTCCTTGGACAGATCAGAGTGTTGGGGATGGGACACTAGCAACACCCATGCCTAGGAAATGTGTGCGTCTCTCTGACTGAGGGGAAGGGGCAGGGAACAGTGGTTGGAAGCCTCCTCAAAAACACATGGAGCAGGACAGGAGCGGTTACTCAGAGAAAAGGGAAAGATGCTGATATCAAAACAGGGGGCAGGGATGGATGCTGAGCAAACATGTGACATCACCTATGGCCTCTTAAGTTACCTCTCTGCATCTTACCTTGTCCCCTGCAATCCACTCCCCAAGTCCCTGCTAGTCTAGTCTTCCCCAAAGGCATCTCTCACCATGTGGCCTCCCTAAAATCCTTCACCAGTTCTCTTTAACTTTCAGAGTAACATATGATGTCACTTTGCCCCTGTCTCCTGTGCCACCCTCAACACTCACCAACCTCCAGACAGACCAAACCTCCTACAGTTCTCTCCACACTCAAGGCACCTCCAAACCTCCATCTTCTTACTCCTTCCTGGAATGTTCTATGTTCTGTACTTCGTTAATTTCTGTTCATCCTTTAAAATTGCTTTCAAGTATCAATAGTAACCTGTTTCTCTACACATCACCTCACCTTCTAGCTTCGTATCGCTCACCTGCAATACGAGGGCTCGCTGGTATTAATTTCCAGGAGAAATCTCTTCAGACCTCAGTGTGCTTCCCTGGTAATTGAAGGGTAAGTCTGATTTCTTACATCAGGCCAAAAGGGCTGACAAAAACCATAGAAATAGATCAAATGACTTCAAGCATATTTTTCTCTCCCTAGCCATAAAATACTACCTAACTCTGAAATCCTAGATTTGCTATAAGTCAAGAACTCAGAACCTAGAAAGGGTTGTTATTCAGTAGATGAAGGGGATGTTGCTATGAATCAAATAAAAGCAAATTACTTATTTATTCAAAAATAATAGAAAGAGGAAAGGAAGATGCAGTCTACAGATATGATTGTAAGGTTATGGTGAAAGGCCTGAGCCCCTCTTGCATACCTGGTCTCATTCTAGGATCTGGAAATTCCATAGAACTTATTCCTTGGGCATCGTCATAAATCCAGATCTGATTGGACAGGCCAGCACACTAAGCCAGGGTCATTCACTGATACCTCAGCACTGATTGTATTGCTTAATACGATCATGTATTTAATAATATAAACTCTAGACTCAGACTGGATTGGTTCAAATCCATGCTCTGCCATTACAGTATGTGGCCTTGGGGACTTATTTAAACTCCTAACATCCCTCACCTGTAAAACTGGGACAGCAATACTACCTCTCTCACAGCGTCCAAGCACTTAGAACACTAGTGGACATATACTAATTGTTCAGTATGTGTTTTTATTATTTTATCTTCAGTCTTTTAGCCGGAGCATAAGAAATAAAGGAAAGCTGGGGGTGGGGATGCAACCAGCATGGGGAAGGCCCCAGTAAGAGAGGGACAGGAGAAGGAGGACACAGCGGCTAAACCTAGCTCTAGAGGCATCGTTGTTTCAGCTGGGGCCGGCATGAATTGGATTCAAACTAAATGACAGAGGTCACATTTATTCAGGGCTGATCATTTCTCTGTCATGGCCTCTCTTGAACTGGAAGCTCCTTTGGGTGAGTCTGAAAGTAGGATTGTCACCTTCAAATTTTTCCTGTTTTTCCACCCTTCTGGCAAGAAGGGAAACCTTTCAGCGGTGCAATTCATAGATCCTCTATAATCCAGCAAGGGAAAATAAACTTTCTAGCTGGGACATGGTCATCTGCCCTGCTGCCCTACACAGAATGGTGTGAGGGCCAAGTGCACAGGACAAAAGCTTAAAATGGCAGTTATGAAACAAAACCACACAGACTGATAAGCAATGTCATTTTAGACAGGCTTACTGTGTTAGTCAGGGTTCTCCGGAGAAATAGAACCACTAGAATGTGTATGATGGGTAGGGGGAGAGAGACTGATTGATTTTTAAGGAGTTGGCTCACACAATTGTGGGGGCCAAGTCCAAAATCTACAGGGTAAACCAGCAGGCTGGAGCCCCAGGGAAGAGTTGGTATTGCAGCTTGAATCTAACGGCAGTTTGCTGGCAGAATTCCCTCCTCCTTGGGGAGGGGCAGTCTTTTTTCTCTGGAGGCCTTCAGCTAATTGGACGAGACTCATCTACCTTATGGAGGGTAATCTGCTTTACTCTAAGTCTACTGATGTAAATGCTAATCTCATGTAAAAAATACCTTCACAGCAATATCCAGTGGTCGACCAAATCTCTGGGGATTGTGGCCTGGCCAATTTGATGCATAAAATTAATCATAACAGTTATTAGTCTTTTTCTTCCCCAATTCCAAGGAAATGTCATCACATTAACCAATGAGATACTACACTTACTAGTTAGGTTAGAGTTCTATTCTTTCTTTCTTTCTCTTTCTTTCTTTCTCTCAGAAATATAACAGTAACTATTTCAACTATGAAGTTTTGTTTTCTTTGCACTCTCTTTTGTAAAAATAAGGCCCACAGCCCCAAAATCTCTGAGTCTAATATCACTAGGTCCCAAATTCCATGTGTACTTAAGACACACTATGGAGAACCATGCCCCAGAGTTAGTTACCTCCCTAATACTGGTGTGGATTTATTATTAATTTGTTTGAAGTAAAGTCAAATGATACAAATAGAATTTGACATATTATTGCTCTTAACTCATACTGAACTTAATACATTGTGATGTGAGACACAAACTAACACAAAATGATCTGTACTAAGAACCACAGAATGGATTAGGTAAATTTAAAGTCACAGCTGAAATGATATTAATACCAAGGTGAGCAATGCACTCTATTTGCTTTTATATTGCCTGTAGAGTCTAGGATGCCCCAATACAAATTTTAAAGCCACCTTTCTAGAAATTCAAACAGAGAATTTGCTCTACAATCTTTCATACTCTCAGAATATTTAATGGCAATATAACCATAATTGCCCAAGCCCCTACTCTGCTGGGTGCCAGTTACTTCTCACTTTAGTCTGCACGCTGCATCTGTGCCCTTTGCACAAAGGGTTTTAATCATTTTAGAAAGACAAGAAAGAAATTGTAACTCATCGTTCCCTGAAGTGCATAAACTATTCATTTATCCATCCATCTACCCATCCATTCATTCAGCAAGTAGTTACTGGTATCTGCATACTCTGCTAGGTCCTAGAATGCACTGATAGACAATGCACACTCCATGACCTCCTTGAGCCTGTGGTGTATTGGGGAAAAAAGAGTCCTCTGGAGCTAACAGACTACTATGGAAAGAAAAAAACAAGTATCCAACAGTTTGGTGTGCTTTGCAGGAAATATACAAGTAAGCACTTTTCCTTTAATCTACAGGTTATGGTGAGAGTGAACCAAGAAGGAGCAACTAGAGGAGGGTGACATGGAGGACCACACGAGGCTCCGCTGAAGAAGGAATGCCTAGGCTGAGACCTGAGGCTTGAGAAGACCTTAGGCAGGGTAATGGTAAAAGAAGGAGCATTCCTGGGAGAAAGAATATAGCCGTGCAAAGGCCCTTCCCTAGGAAGCAGCAGAACAAGTACAAGGGACAGAGAGTAGGAGACAGACATACAGCGTGGGTGGGAACAGACAGGGCTCCACCACGCCGAGTCTCACTGGGCCGTCTTAACCTCAAAATGTAGCTGAGGCCCAAAAGAGCCACGTAAGCCAGAAATTCTAAAACAGGATTTTCCCCTCATTCATTTAAGAGGTTTAAATCATTTGAGAAAAACATGTATCTTGAAATATCAATAAGTTATATGCAACTTCTCTCCCTTTATACTCAAGTCCTAGCTCTACAGATATAATCTAAGTATCTGTGTTTAAATTTTTGAAAGCACATTTATAAAACACTGTTTTTTAAGACTAAATATTCTCTCTGCACTATACGTATATTATAAGCTTGTGGCTACCACCTCTAGCAAACCTTGAGAAAAATAGGAAGAAGAAGGTCACAGAAGCTTTTGAATGCACCAAAATGCATTTCAACAAAATATTACAGGTTGAGTAAAAGACAAGACAAAAAAAAAATTATATATTACCAATGGACTCAACAATGGATTTTCTGCCAGGATATCCAAAAGCACATTTTAGTTTAGTCTAAAATAAAGAATTTTTTTTCCACTTATTAAATTTTATTAGCTGCAAAGAAATAAATCTGTAGAGATTAATATAAAATGCATGTGAAATACTGGGGGAGTCATAGACTAAGGTGTCATTGAGCATATGTCAGGGATGTTAGAGACACTGTAACCCAGACGCCTCTACATAGAGATTTATGGGTGAAGAGCTAAACCATAATGCTGTCAGAGGGAACATGTGCTCATGAATTCAGCGATATATCTTTAGAAGAGATATGGTGCCAGATTTCTAAGCTGTCTCCCTAATTGTGACTTTTAGTCTTTGCTCTTTTCTTGCCTCTATCATTGAGAATCCAGGAGCCAGAGCACTGTATCTGAATATAAGTAATTAGTTGTTTCCTCTCCATTGACTGGGATGTGAATATCTTCATTTTTCTAAGTTGAGATTAAGAATTGCATCATGTGAATCAATGTTTGCAAGATGCATTGAAACCCTGAAACTAACAGTGTGGAGTGAGGGTTAGTTTCTCACCAGAAAATGACCTCTAAGGTCTCTTTGAGCCCTGAGATGCTAGACAGGATCCATTTGTTGTACATCCATCATGACAAGGGCTAAGGTCAAGGCTGCAATAGCAGAAAGCACTGGTCTAGGTCAGACAGACACTAATATGGTGGGAAAAGAATGTGTTCTCAGCATCTTAAATTAATAGCCAATAAAATTCAACATATGTCTTATGAGTGGATAATAAAATGAAAAGAAAATTAATTTTAAAACTCAAAATGGAATTGAGACAGGGCAAGGGAAGACACATTTGGGAGACGAAGAATCAACCCTGACTTTCAAGGAACCATAAATTAGCAAAGGAGAGAGAGAAGTACTTTTTTACTATGAAAGGAAATTAAACAGCCACATTTCCTTCAAATCAAGAACAGATTTGAGTAGCTGTAATTTCCCAGGATGAGTGGGCTACCTAAATTACCTAGCTGGATGAGGGTCATTTGATCAGAACAACTGATACTGCATTAACTCCACATAATTCCCCAACCAAAACAAATTAGTCTACAGAACCTTTCAGTGGTCTTAATTGATGATAGTATTATTTGCCTTTAGCACACTATTTCTTTAGCATTTGAAAATGTTACTAAAAGTTTTCTTCATTTTTAGGTCTTTTTTCTGTTTAAACATACAAATACTCTAAGCCAGGCAACACAGAAAGCAAAATAAAAAGGTAAATTTTCTGTAATGTTTTAAAAACACAGCTGGGACAGGTGGTGCATGCTTTTAGTCCCAGATACTTGGGAGGCTGAGATGGGAAGATAGCTTGAGCCCAGGAGTTGGAAACTAGCCATGCAACAAAGCGAGATCCTACCAAAAAAAAAAAAAAAACAGAAAAAGAATTTTAACAAGAAATTAATTTAGAAAATAAAAAGGCAGAGGATATTTTTAAAGCCTTGGGATATTCTAAATGAAATCAATAACAAATTTTAAAAGAAAAAATACAACAAAATTCGGAGCAGCAGCCCATAAGACTATATGAAAAAACTCCTAGAGGTAACAAACAAATTCAGCACAAGATCAACGTGCAAAAATCAGTTGCGTTTCTATACATCAACAATAAACAATTCAAAAAGGAAATTGAGAAAACAATTCCATTTACAAAGTACACTGATTAAGATGACAAGTTTTGAAGCCAGACTGCTTGAGTTCAAGGTCCAACTGCCACTACTAACTGATCTTTTGCAAATTGCCTAATCACTTTGTGCCTCAGTGGCCTCATCTGTAAAAATGGGAAAACATCATTACCTATTTCCTAGGGTTGCTGAGAGAATAAATCAGTTAATGCATGTCAATTGTTTAAAACAGTGACGCGACATCATGAACATTCAGTAAGAGTTAGATACATGAAAGGAAATTAAAATACACAAGCACAAGGAACAACAATCAGAAAGCCCTGAAACTGACATTGTTTATCAATGCTTTTGGAGTTGGCTTTATGTATTTGGGGGATTTGTTTTGCTTTTGCTACTTAGCTGTGCTGTTTCAGACTTCAAGGCATTTGACAGTGAAGGATGGCAAAGGGACCCAACAATGATGATTGCGCAAGAACCACTGCATCCCGTGTGGGATGCACAATGAGCCCCTAGTCATTTCTGAAATCTGCCTGTATCTGAGTCATCTCCACATCTAATCGTTTATCAAGTCCAATGCTTCTACCTTCAAAACAGTTCTCCAGTCTCCGCCTTCCACATCCTCCCTACTTCGACTACTCTGGTTCACATTCTCGTGGTCTCTCACCTACAATGCTGCCACGGCCTCCAAACTTGTCTCCCTTTGCTCTAATCTCATAATCTTCAAATCCTTCATAACCCCTGCACAGCCACCAGGGATGATCTGTTAACCACACCATTTCCTGGCACACCAGACTAGATTTCTGCCGTCCCCTCCAGCCTCATCCATGACACAAGCAAATGGTTTTCAAAAAACTACTTGCAGTACACTGTGCTCTTCTTGCTGGTTTTCACTCCATTACCTTCGTTCATGCTATCTTCTCTTACAAAGATTGCCATCTTTCCTACTCTCACCCTCTTTAATTGGCAAACACCTAATCATTCTTTAAGATTTCGACCAGGGGCCACCTTCTCTGGAATCGTTGACTTGAACTCACACATCCCCAGAATGATTATCTCAGGTTTTTGTATAACACCCTCTGAAATATCTCCAGCATTCCCCTTACGATCATGTTTTATCATTTTCTTTTATGTGTTGTCTCCCCAACACTGTGATTTCCTTGGAAACAAGACTTGTTTATTTATATTAATACTTGTATCCTCTGGGCCTTGCACAGTACCCAGTACACAGTGAAAACAAGGACCAAACTGTTCTGGATCACCACATATCTCCAGCACCTCGCATAGGGCCTGGCACGTAGTAGATAGTTAGTAGGCATTGAAAAGAAAGGAATCAAGGAAGGGAGAGAGGGAGGAAGGAAGGGCAGAGGGTATGAGAAAGGTTCCCAAAAGAGATGCTGCTTCAACCAAGTCATGCAGGACTCAGTCAAATGTATCTGGGTGTTCCAAAAAAAAAAAGTTGTGAATGCAAAAGCTTGGAGATAAGCAAAAAGGGTTAATTCAGGGAACCACAAATAGTTTGTCATAGCTGGAAAGTTGGTTAATAGGAGTCGACAAGTCTAGATAGGTAGCCTAACATCCAATGATAGCCCACATCACCCTTCACCATAATTATTGGTCAATATCAGTTTTTTCCATCAAGCCATAAGCTCCATGGGATCAGGGACAAGGGCTGTTTTGTTCCTTCCTATTATTTATAGCTTCCTTATCAAACACAATCAGTGCTCAAAAATTATTTTTTGACTTTTAGGTGGCTTTGCTGCCACTCATGGTAGCGTCAGTCTATCATGTAGCCAATGGAGAGTCCCTGAACTATCATATAAGAGACTGGCATGATCACATGCAAGAAAGATCGTGTAGCAGCAGTACCAAAAATGACAAAAAAGAGGGCTAGCTGGAAGTGAGGATACGGGCAATGAACTGTATCCACACAAGCATTTTCATTCTAATTGGAATATTTCATTCACCAAGATCATGGATTTACAAATAATGTCAGATAATGGAACATTTTTAAAAAGAAACTCTATCCTCCTTACTTCCTATCATTGGTAATATGTACATTATCCAGAAAAATCATCATATGCCTTCCCTTAGCTGGACCATTCTACATTTAGAGGGACTAGAAGAACTTACTACTGAGTAGTAATTTATTATGCAGATTAATTATATGCATTAAAGAGGTCACAGACTCTGTAGTAGGCTTCTACAACTTTTTAAATTATTTAGAACTTCATGAAAAAAAGTAGTATATTATAGACATGCAAGGAGACATACAAACCAATGGAACAGAACAGAAAGTCCAGAGATAGGGCCAAATGCACATACAGCATCTCACCTCAGTGAGGAAAAGATAGTTTTTTTTTTTATTTTATTTTATTTTTTGAGACAGAGTCTCGCTCTGTTGCCCCTGCTAGAGTGAGTGCCGTGGTGTCAGCCTAGCTCACAGCAACCTCAAACTCCTGGACTCAAGCGATCCTCCTGCCTCAGCCTCCCGAGTACCTGGGACTACAAGCATTCGCTACCATGCCCGGCTAATTTTTTCTATATATATTTTTAGTTGGCCAGATAATTTCTTTCTATTTTTATTAGAGACAGGGGTCTCATTCTTGCTCAGGCTGGTCTCGAACTCCTGACCTTGAGCAATCCTCCCTCCTCGGCCTCCCAGAGTGCTAGGATTATAGGCGGGAGCCACCGCGCCCAGCCTGAAAAGATAGTTTTTTAAATACATGGTGCTGTGACAATGAATCACTGTCTGGAAAAAGATAAAGTTGGATCCAAAGAAGTCACAAATTTGAATAATGAATATAAAAACATTAAACCATAAACTTTCTCAAAGAAAACGAGGACAAATTCCTCTATAACTTTGGACAGAGAGAAGCCTTTCTAAACAGCTATCAAAATTCAAAAGCCACAAAAGAAAACAATTGACAAATGTATTACACAAAAAAAATTTTTAAACTTCTACTAGGTATTTTAAGGGAAGACAAAAAAAAGAAGTAACAAACTGGGGGAAAAAATTGTGACTCACATCACAGACAAAAACCTCATTTCCCTAATATTTGCACAAATACTAGAAATTCGGGGGAAAGAGACCAACATCCTTAAACCTGTGCAAAGATGATCAATATCACTCATAATAAACTAAATTCAAATTAAAATTACACTAATATGCCATTTCTCACCTCGGAGAGAGTCAAAAGCCCAGCAGTTGATATCATATTCTGTGGGCAAAGCTGAGCATAAAGAAGTAGCTATTGTGTCGACTGGCATAATCGCCCTGTGGAAGCCACTTGACCATAACTATCAAACTTCCAGATGCACTCAACCCAGCCACCTCTCCTCTAGGAACTTATCCTACAGATAAACTTCCCACATGCTGGATGTTCTTCACTATAGCACTGTTTGCAGCAGTAAAAAAAAAAAAAAAAAAAAAATGTTTAAAAAGGGAGAAATAACACAAATGTGAATCTATACAAGGCCAGTTAAGACATGATAAATCCTCTTCTCTCTTCTCTCCAGATACTGATATGGAAAGATATCTATGCTATATTAAGATTTAAAAATCCAGCTGTGTAAGAAAGGGATGAAATAGGAATACCTATTAATCTTTGCTTGTATTTGTACATTTCAAGGATACATATGAAATTAATAAAAGAAGATGGGACAAGTGTACAAAAATGAACTGGTCAAAAACAGGTAAAAATGACACTTCTTAATGTTACCTTTTTTAATATTGGGAGTTTTTTATCATATGAAAATATGATTCAAAATGTTCAATTTCTAAAGTGTTAGTGGACAAAAAATAATTACCAAATTTTTAACTCAAATAAAAAGAATTGGCATAAAAATGGAGAACTGAGAACTCTTAAAAATAATGTTATAAAAGATTCAGTGATATATTTTATGTTTCAAACTCATCTGTGATTTCTCCCTATGACACGGCTGTTTTTATAACAACAGGTTTCTTGCAAATCTGTCCTCCATACGTTTTTGTCTGGCCAGCAAAGGGTGGTTAATGAAGTTAGGGGCCTTTACCATAGGTAGAGAAGGAGCTGAAAAACTGATATAAGCTTGTTTTCATGTCTAACAATTTCTCCAAGCACAATTGTATAGTGTTTTCCTTTTAAAGGTATATACACCATCATTATTTACATTTCATTATTTTTAGAGCAACGATATACCTTATGCAAGTACAGAAAAAAAAAAAAAGAAAAGGAACCAAAAGAAATTGGCTTGAATCAAGAGCAGTGAGGAAAACAGAGAGTGGAATTGTAACTGTTTCAAGAAGTGATGCACACAATCAATTTCAACAATATTAATGTGTCAAAAAGTGGTAACTTAAGCCAGCCTGCTTTCACCACAAAAGGGGTGGAAAGATATGAATGCTTTCTCCCTTGGGAAAACCTTTGCCGCCAAACCACACCAAATGATGGCAACAGATACCCCAAATCTGCCAGTACTAAGAAATGAAAGACAAATACAGGAGACATTCAAAAGCAATCAAGCATTTGGGAAAAATAAGGAAGAATGAACTAGTTGGTTCTGACCGATTTTAAACTGCTGAAGTAAGGAGACAAACTTGGAAATGAAATCATAGAAAACATCACATACTAGGAAGGTTATATTGAGGACATCTTAAGATATAGAATATTTTCTCAAAGTTCTTACCCAGATCACAAAGGGACAATGTCACGTTTTCAAATTATGGAGCGGTTTCAATACGAATACAGTTTATAGAAGTTTATAGAATCCATTTTATAGAAGGAAGATTGTTGCATAGAGAAGTGACATAAATTGCCTCCCATCAGATAAACCAGTACAGAGTGGAGCCTGGATTTCTCAAGCCCACATTCTTGACCACTAAACAACATCAAAAAATGATAGCAGATAATCAATGAGGAAAAAAACCAGAGATGCATTTTTCAGGTGCAAAAATAGTTCCCCATGTTACCGAGCACATGTAGATTCTTACTCTTTTGTATAAAGGGAGCAATAAAAAAGCAACAGAAGTTAATATGCATTGATGACTTGTTATGTGCCAAACTCTTTGCCTTCACTATTTCGTTTCTGCCTCAGAACACGCTGTGATGTGAGTGCCATTATCATCCTCATTGTAAGACTGGAAATTGGAAATTGGAACTTAAAAAAGTTAAGCAACTTACCTGTCGTTCAACTTCCAAGTGGTAAAGCCAAAATTCAAACTTGCCCCTGAACCCATGCTTATCTTAGAAGCTGTTAACATGAAGGCTGAGGCCGGGCACGGTGGCTCACGCCTGTAATCCTAGCACTCTAGGAAACCAAGGCGGGTGAATCGTTTGAGCTCAGGAGTTTGAGACCAGCCTGAGCAAGAGTGAGACCCCGTCTCTACTAAAAAAAATAGAAAGAAATTATCTGGCCAACTAAAATATATATATATAGAAAAAATTAGCCGGGCCTGGTGGCACATGCCTGTAGTCCCAGCTACTCGGGAGGCTGAGACAGGAGAATCGCTTGAGTCCAGGAGTTTGAGGTTGCTGTGAGCTAGGCTGACGCCACGGCACTCACTCTAGCCTGGGCAACAGAGTGAGACTCTGTCTAAAAAAAAAAAAAAAAAAATGAAGGCTGAGAGATCAGGCTCTGAAAGTGAATCCTGGCACCACACCTCTGAGCTGGGCCACCTGAGGCCAGTTACTAAACCTTTCTGAGCCTATGCTTCAGTTGCTTCACCTGAACCGTGAGAACCATACTAGTACTTACTTCGTGGTGTTCTTGTTAGAATTAAATGAGTTAATACAAGCAAAGCCCTCAAAAGCAAGGCCGCATGCACAAAATCCTATACACTCACAAATATCAACTATGGCTGTGACGACAATAATGGTAATTGTTATTGTTATCATTCACACCCTGGGCTATCTTCCAGCACCACGAAATAGTGAATGCTCGTAAGATTTCCCTGAACCACTAAGACAAGTTTATCTTCAATAAGCTTAACAGAAAAGAAAGTCTGCAGTATATTTTAGAAATTTTTCTACCAAAAACATTTATGCGCTCATTGGAGTTTGTCTTCGTTATCCCAAAAAGTCATTATAAGGAACAATGAAGTTAGATAAATAAGCTACCATTTTTTTGTGAGAACATTGACTCACAATAATGAGAGCCGGGTATCAACATTTGATTACATTTTCCTTCATACTTTTGATGACCAAAGGATTTGCAATTAATATTAGTTTTTTAAAAAAAAATTATAGCAACCCGGTAGTGGAACATCCAAATTCAAATTCTTTTAGAGTTTATCTTTGCTATTAAAAAAGAACCATTCCATGTTAATTTGAAAGGTAAGAAACCATAGTAACCTAAGATTTCATCCATACTGAATGTAGATGAAAAAAATTGTTGTTGCTACAGTCTGTATGTATTATTTCCATAGCACAGTCCAAAGCCTTATATAAATTCTAAACAAAAGAATAAATACTTACTTTGGGGATCATGGCAATATTTTTAGAGAAATATTCTATCACACTTTTATGTAATCATTCAACAAAAACAAAATTTTTTTCTAAATTTAGAGACACGTTGGAAACAAGATTTTACTGAATTCCAAATTGGTCCAATTTCCCAGCTGGACCATTTCTTCCTGTTTGCATAGATTAATGCTTTTTAATTAACTGCTTGCCTAACTTCAGATGGCCCTCCATCTTCTGCACATAAAAACATTTTCTTATTTCTCGTTCAATACGTGTCAGACACACATGCCTGTTTCACCACACCGGAAGATTAAGTTAGAACACACATATTTTCAGAGACATGCAGAGGCCACAAAGAAATGGGGAGGGAGGACTCACTCCTATTGTCACTGAATGGGAAAGAAATATAAATTTCTAAAGACAGACACCTCCCACAGAAGAAAAAATTAAGAGGCCTATTATTTGTCCATTTTTTAACTAAACTTATAGGTGGGAGGAAACATAGTTTTTTTTTAATTACTCAGGAGAAAGGCAGAGGAAACTATTTTAAGTCTATAATAGCTTATTAATCTCTTGTGACAATAACATCTTTATACTTTATAACATGGAAAGTCAACACATGAAGAAGATGTGAGTAGGCAATGGTGCATTTTGCCTTTGCTTTGTGTTATTTTCTAGATTTCTTATCCATTCTGTGTCTTCCGCCAGTACCCTTTCTTGCAGTGAGTGGCAAAGTACAGATTGCTGACATGAGAGGACACAGGATGGGTGAGATAACTAAAATACAACACAGCGCAATACACGCTACAGTGAAAGGCTTCTCATTCGTTTGGTCAACTGTAATACAGCATATCAAGGAAGGATACTGACGTAGACTGTGAAATAAAAATTGGAAAAGACAAATAAAATAGAAACTGAAAATTTTACAACACATTAAAAAGCTAAACATCTGAGTAAAATAATATTGAAAAGGTTTTGGCAGGGTACAGTGGCTCATACCTGTAATCCCAGCACTTTGGGAGGCCGAGGTGGGAGGATCGCTTGAGGCCAAGAGTTTGAGACTAGTCTGGGCAACATAGTGAGACTCCTGTCTCTACAAAGTAAGAAAAATTAGCCAGGCATGGTGGCATGCACCTGTAGTTCCAGCTAGTCTATGATCACACCGTGGCACTCCAACCTTGTCTCAAAAATAATAATAATAATAATAATATTAAAGGGGTTTTTTCTGAGCTGATTCAGCAAATATTTTGTACCTACTATGTGCCTTGCTCTGTGCTAAATAAGCTAATATTAATATTCTTTAGTACATTCACATGTACTTACTTTTTGTCCCCAAAGAGATTTTCAGCTACAAAATCCATATTGGAATTTAGTGATTTGGGAAAAAAAATGAAGGATCTATAGAGATGGATGGGATTAGAAAGAACCTGGCAGCACAGAAATCATTCCAGACCAAGAGGACAGTGCAATAAACCAGAGGGTCAGGGAGAGCACAGCTTGTCTCAGGAACAGGAAGTAGATCAACCCAGGTGGAGCTGATGCTCCACAGACAATGTGACAATTGGGAGTCTGAGTAGAGCCAGGTTTCAAGTCTCACCTCGAACACTGGTTGTTTAAGCAAACTACTTGTGCCTGACACATAGTAGGTGTTCAATTTACTATGTTTGATCAATATTACTAAACTGGAGAATAACAGCAGACATGGGAGGTGTGCTGGAAAAGTAGGATGGGATTAGATAATCTAGGTAGGAAGAAGAGCTAAAAAGAAATAAGCAAAGATGCTCAATATCACTAGTAACCATGGAGATGCATATTATAACTGTAAGATAACACATTTTGCCCATCAGATTAGGAAAAAAGTGAAAAAGGACACTACGCACTGTTTGCTAAAATGTAAAGAAAGAAGCATTTTCTTGTGAAACCAATAGGTATATGGATTGGCATAGTCTAAACAAAAGTTGAAGATTTGCTACAGGCTGTGGCTCTTCTCCACATATCTCTTCATTCCCGGATCCAGCCTGCAAGACAATCTCCTATCTGCTATTCTCGTGGCAGCAATCAGAACCAAGAGGCTGAGCGGAACTGTGCAATTTGATTTAAACCTCTTCATAGGTCATGTCTGCACAGATTCCACTGAACAAAGCCAGTTACATGGTCCGAGCCTGACGATTTGGTGGGTAGGTGGCTGACATGGTGGAGGGGTATAATCCTCTAACAGGGTGGCTCTGTATATCACGTAGCAACAGGTGGGGATATATAGTCCTATTCAGGAAAGAAGGGAGTAATTGAGAACAACCCACAGATCACACCCTAACTGGCCTGCCTGCTTCCACACAGCAGCCGGAGTGATCCAATTAAAACAGAAGTCTCATTCTGTCACTCCTCTACTCAAAACCTTTCAACAGTTATCCATCTCACACAGAGTAAAACCCAGACTTTCCCATTGTTTAAAAGGCCTTACGTGGTTTGACTTCCCTCCCCATCCCACACGTCTCTAATTACTCTTCCCTGTAAAGCTCCTCTCTAGCCTCGCTGGCTTTCCACCTGCCTCAGGGCCTTTGCACATACTAGGCCCTCTGCCTGAAGCACTCCATCCATATATGTATGCCCTGGCCCAGCTCCCCATTCCTTTAGGTTTCATTCAAATGACAACTTAAGAGTGTGATAAAACTGCACAGAATTACACACACACAAACACAAATGAGCAGTGTCAAAACTGGTGAAATTTCAATACAGTCCATAGACTATACCAATGTCAACTTCCTGGTTTTGATATTGTACATAGTTATGTAAGATATTAACATGGAGGAAGCTAAGCAAAGTGTACATCAAACCTTTTTGTACTATTTTGGAACTTCTAGTAAGTCTATAATTATTTCAAAATAAAATATTTTTAATGAGGAAAAACATTGGTGATCAATCACCTTGTTACACCATATAAAATGGTACCCCCACACCATCTATCCCTTATTCTTCTCTGTTCCTCTTCATTATCCTTATTGTGAGCTACAGATTTCCTTGTTGCTATAGGTGATACATGTCCTTGATTACTGTCTATTTCCATAACTAGAACGTAAATACTGTGACAGCAGGGGCTTTGTCTATTTTGTTTGCTAATGATTCCTTGGTACCAAGAAGAATACCTAGAATATAGTGGGTACTCCATCAACATTTGTTAAAGGAAATGAATGTGCCCAGCAGTCAAAATTGGAAACTACCTAAATAGGAAATTACTCATAAATAGGAAAATAATTAAATAAATTTTGATCTATACCAAAATACTATACAGCAATTTAAAGAATGACGTAGATCTATATGTACTTACATAAAAAGAGCTCCATGATAGATTGCTAAGAGTAAAAATAAATTGTAAAACGTTAGGACAGGATGATCCCAATCAGTGAAGCAGAAAAATCACCATAATGCTTAAGAGTGGGGCTCTTAAGTGCACATCCTCATCCCATTTTTAATTTGCAGGGTGGCCTTGGGCAAGTTACTCAGTCTCATTTGCCTCCATTTCCTCATCTTTAAAATCAAAATCATAATGCTGCAGGTATTAAATGAGTTAACTCATGTAAACCCCATGACATAGTATATTCCATCTATGGTACTTAGCATATTATAAACATTTAATATATGTTAGTTATGATTATTCTTATGTATAAAATCCTATAGGTACATATGTGTAAGTGTTTTAAATTCATAGAGAAAGGTCAATACTGACACACAGGAAAGTGTTAACAGTGGTGACCTCTGGGGAGATATGAGGGGAGGGATGTGGGAGGATTCTTCTTTTAATTAAATAAATCTGCACATCTGAAAGCCAAATATAAATTATTTTAAATTGCACAAGCTAATGCTTTCTTCCATGACTATGGCTAATCAAAGATTAACTACATCTGCTTCACCTAAATTCGTAGTGGAGTTTGCAGGGCCCAGGAGCCCACAGACCCACACACATACACACACACACACACACACACACACACACACAGAGCGCTGCAGCAGTCCACCCCAGAGCCCTGCCCACACACTCCTAATTGCTGAGAAATCCTGGCGTGGGCATCTGGTGCCCAAGGTGTGCTGAAGGGCAGAAGTCTAAGAGCACAAACTTCTCTTTCTCTCTCTGATCTCTGTCCATCGGGGACTCTATTATAAGCCTCACACTACGAAAAATTGTTTCCAACTCAGAATTCTGCTAAGGACTTCTATATCTTGCAGGTTTTCAGCTGGTTGGTCAATTGACTTATTTTCTTATTTTATTCCGGTTATATTATATTTTGTCTTTTGTCAAACACCTCTACAACTCAGCATTGTTTTAGCTTATCGCTAAACTATGCTACTTAATTTTTCCTTTTTTTTTTTTTTGAGACAGGGTCTCACTCTGTTGACCAGCCTAGAGTACAGCGGCATCATTATAGCTCACTGCAACCTGGAACTCCTGGGCTCAAGCCATCCTCCTGCCCTAGTCTTTTGAATAGCTGATACTACAGGCATGCAACACCATGCCCAGCTAATTTTTATATTTTTTGTAGAAATGGGGTCTCACTATGTTGCCCAGGTTTGTCTCAATCTCCTGGCCTCATATAATCCTCCTTTATTTCTGTGAGCCCTTTGTTTGGGTTGTTAAAATTCATTATCTCATCTTTTATGTAATTCTTGTGTGTTTTGCATTTTGTGGATGATTTAAGATAATTTTTTTCTTGTCCTCTCTTAAATTTTAATTCGTTGTTACATCACAATTTGTCTTTATCATGGCTGGCAGGAAGCATCATTCCACGTTAACAGGAAAGTCTGGAGATCTGTTTTTCAGCTGTCCCTGGAGCCCCCTCCAGTTCTACCCTCGCTCCACTTTTACTTAGCAAAAGGCCTCCTTTTACAATGTTTGCTTTCGAAATATAGTCATGACAGGGTATGTACTGTCTCATCTCCTTGCAAGATGATCCTTATTCTAAAATTCAGAGCCCAAGTATAATCTAAGGAGTTCAAGTTGGACAAGAGATTACAGCAAGAGAAAGCTGCTTCAGCAACACGTCTAGCCTGACTTTGGCTAAACCACGCACAGATTTCTATCAAAGAAGGCAAAGTGCTGTAGGCATAATCAGATTTATGACGTGACTTCTATATCAGCCTGATTCTTATATACATATTTCTTAGTTTTCTCCTTTTTCAGCAGATCTATAGAAGGATCCTCCAAAATTTCGGTGTCATCAGCTATTTTCCCTCATTATGAGACAAACAGAAGCTCAAGAGAACTGAGCTGACCCTCTATGGAGTAGGGGAAGAAGAGGGTTATTCATTTTGTTTTGTCTTGAGTCAGCTCTGCTTTAAATGAATGACACATAAAGGTATAGTCAAATCTTTAGTGTGGTTTATTTAACCTTTCAAAAGCAAATGATAAGATAATGCTCCTTCAGCTGAAGAGATGTCTGTGACTCACAAGAGGTCTCAAGATACAGCAAAACAGCTGAGTTTGGGTTTCTCCTTTTCTACGTCACTTGCCCAAAGAGAAACACAGAGTTATCCTGGGAAAACAACCTGGTTGCTTTTCTGGGCTTGGCCCATAATGTTGATTATTCTAATTTCCCACAGTTTTCTTCCGTTATGCTTCCTGTTTATTCTTTATGGGTCCTCTCCTCCCTGTGGGCCCAGCCTGCTGTTGCACAATCCCTATTATTTTACTTCCCCGTTAGTCTTCGGAAATGACACTAGCCAAGTATCCTGACTGAAGGTCCAAATCATCAGGCCATTCCTATCCACTCCCCACACTGATCCATGACAACCCTCTTCATTCAGCTCACTCTCTAACAAAGGCCCCTCAGGCCAGGTATCTTTCAAGATCTTTCCATCTGTGCTAGACCCTGACCCATTTGAATTTGTTCTGCTCAACCAACAACTGCAATTCTAGCTTATGCTAAGCTAAATGATGATGTTGGCATTTATATTCCGCTATCAGCAGAAACGCACTACCCTGTGAATGAGAATCCCCAGGAAGTGACTGCAAAGGATAAATTCAACAGTAAGGATCTTCCGTGGGTTAGCAGATGTCTGCTGTAAGACCTGTGTGTTTTAGAAATTCATTTACTCATATTCGGTGTTCGGGATCCTCCCTTTTTTTTCCTCCAGCTAAAAATGGGAGAGATTGGCAGTAAAAAGTCCACTGTGATGGCTGTCTACTGCAGAGATCTGCTGCTGTGCAGTTCATGCTCTAGACATGCGCTCATTCTGCTCATTCTTTCAGTTCCCTGACAAGCTGCACACACCTGGCCCACCTGTGCTGTCAGAAGGAACAGAGAGCGTTGCCATTATCCTTTCCAATATTCTGTTTCATTTTATTTCAGGCTCTGACAAGAAAGCATTCATTAAATAGAAGGACTGGCTATATTCCAAAAAAGTAGAAAGGTTTAAATTTAACAATGCTGTTAGTGGAACTCATTAAAAGAAGGAAGCCCAATCGGGGACCTCCAACAAGGTTTGCAGAAAAGGTATTCATGAAGCTCCCCCAAATTTACCAAGTTGTTGGAATTCAGGGAAGTGATCATGGTCTTGGATCACAGAAAGTGTAAATTGGTTGGCATAATTCTGAGATTTTTCAGAAAGCTTTTGCCAAAATCCTAGCACAGAAATAAATATATCACTTGCTGCCAAACCATGGAAATAAAATATTACATGATAAAAATATTCCACTGAAAATAAGCCTAGAAAATAGCTATAACCAAATGGAAGAATTTGAAGATTTCTTCCAGTGTCAAGAGTTGATATCATTTAGAAAAGATAACCAATACCAAATTACATCTGTATTTAATACAAAATATGTTCAAAGGTTCTCAGAAACATAAGCTCAATAACTCTTGCTGTCATTCATAAAATAGGTATCATTACTCATAAAAATGTAATAATCTAATATAGAGAGGGGGAAATGTGCATGTCCAAAGATATTCTTCTCAGTATTACTTATAATATTTTTTATCTGAAACCATCTAAATGATCCAAAATTGTGAATTTATTAAGTAATGATTAATAAGTAAATGAAATGATCAATGTCAAATATACAACATAATAATTTTCTACATTAAAAATTATTTTTGGAAATGGTCTGCAATAGCATGAGGAAATGATTTTTTATAATAATTTTAATTTAAAAGCATATAAAAAATTGAATAAGCAGTGTATGTAAAATGATATAGATAAAAACAGGAAATTTTAAATGACAGAACTAGCCACAGCTAGGTGTGAAAGCAGGGGACATTCAATTTTCTCTCTATGTAACAGGATGTTTAGTGAAATTTTTTACCATTGCCCTAGAATTAACAACTAGAACCCAAAACTGAGGACAAATGTATTAAGTAATTAAGTAAAATGTCCTAAGGGAGTCAAAAATAATGCGGACCAGACACCACCCCAGGGTTGACTAAACAGCAGCTAAGCTAGTTCTGCCACCTGACCCTACACCCACCATGACTCTAATTCAAATAAGTAGAAGAGAAGACTCACATTATAAGGAGTGAGTTATTTAAGGTAAACAGGGATTTCTGCCTTCTGCAGCCGAGGGGATGGAACCCCAGAGAATCACTTGCCTACAGGAGAAAAGAGGTCACCTTCTCACCTGGCTGGGTCCTGACTGGGCTATAGAATCTGTGAATCCATGTTGCTCCTACCACTGGAATAAAATGATGGCCTTCTTAGGGAAGCATGATATGTGTTTGGGGACATATATAAACATACGTAATTTCTCCTCCCAGCTCACCAATACACATGAGGGACCAGTCAGAGACCCAAAAAGGGGACAGGGAGAGGGTGACCCAGCAGCAAACCACATCCCTCCCCATCCTGCTATCTCTACTCCCAACTGAGAAAAAGAAAAAGGAGTCATGGAGGCCTAAGCCAGGCTGGTGTGGGGAGAAGAGAATGCGATATCTGTGGAATTGGATATAAGATTAATGCTTCACAATCGGCCAGACCAAGTGTTTAATAACTGGAAGTGACTGGAAAATGTGGGATAGGTACAAGGTATTGCTAAGCAATGTGACGAAGAGTGACACTGCAAAAGTGATTGGAGTTCACATGTTCATTACACTAGTTACATATTTTTTACTTGTTTTCTACCATAATTATTTGGGAGCTTTTGTATTTTTTTCTGTTTTGTTGGTTTTCAAACTCTAACCACTTTTAATTTGGTCATATCAAATATTTTTGAGGTGTCAGGATATAAATGACAAATGATTACATCCCACGGCCCTGTATCTGCTCCTTTATTAGAGCCTTATGCATTTTGTGAACATGTCTAGTCTTCCCCATTAAACTGTAAGCTCTTTGAGTGCAAAGTTTGATATACATTTTTACCCCAAAGGACCTACTGTGCCTTGCATACAGAGGGTACGCAATAGATATTAACAGAATAAGCTATTTGTTCCTATATTTTACCACTATTTCAAAGTAAATATGAGAAAAGTTGCATATACATTTGTTAATGAAGAGTCATCTGAGTGATGGGTCAGTTAGTCCTGGAATTATAATTCGGAGACCTATATAAATTCTTCCACCCTGGTAGACCAGTGGTTGACTGATATAGTCATGTTAAATATTTACAATCCAATACAACAAATGTGCCTTCCAACTACTGTAAATTTAGAAAAATGTACCAACTTATTTTAAACTGGGAAAATCTTGGTGTGCAAGGCAATTACCTCCATTACCAACTTCTTGAAAATCTAATTCATCTGATGCTGAAACTAGATAATGTTATTCATCCTTAGTTATCCTACAATGACTAATTATTAACATGAGAAATTGTTCTATATTATAAATTATCAATTACTCTTATTGTATGTGTCAGAATCAAACACAAATTTGAAGAAATTAAAGTCAGTTTCCTAATCTCTTAGGTGGCAAATCACATTTACTCAAGTTGAGCAAGTATAGTTGGCCAAATAAGTTATATACATACAAACAACCTGAAAGTCATCTGAAGATTGTGTTATGCAAACTTTCATTAAAATTTCTGAATGGAAATTCTACAGGACACAAGAGTTAGGGCCAAAGTGTTATTTTAAAGGCATAACTAAAGAACTATTTCATAATTTCATATTTTAACAACAAAGAAAATTATTCAAAGTCTAGATTCAAAGAAAAGCTTTTCCCAGACCAAAAATCTACCAGGAAAATTAATGTATGAAGCATTAATTTTTTCCTCATAATTACATTTACTCCAAATTTCATTTTTAAACATCAACTGTTTTATTAGTTCCTTCCCAGAAACATACCTGTAAAATATCTTATGTGGTTGCAAATGTTATTATATGTATAGAGAAACAAATAAACTTGACCTAAAGAAGCATAAATTGTAGTAGATGTTTGGTGTCACCATTTAATTAGTGAAAATATCAAATGTCTAAGATTCAAATTAAGGACTCAATTCATAATTGTAACAGAATGGCACTATACCAATAAAATTAAATGTAAAATTCAATTTTTTATACTCTGTTTCTTTTAAAAAAATGTCTGATGACTAAAAAAGGATGAATGCAACTATTTTTAAGGACAAAAAATGTTTAAAGCAGAAAATAATGTGAAAAATAAAAGTCAATTGATATACATCAGCAGCCTTAAACTAAAATTGAGTCATCCTACTTGAATGTTTAAGAATTCTGATTATAACTAAGGCAAAATAAATGTCTTTTCCACTTTAAAAAAAGAGAAAAGTCAGTGCGGTTGCTGTGATTGGGCTTAAAATCTTGCTCTAAGCTTCCTGGCAGCTAAGAAGGAGTAGAAAATTTAAGTCTGTTACTTAACCTCACCAATGGAAGGATGACAGTACTTTCTTCGAAGAGACATTGCAAGAATACCCTGAGAAAATGTAGGTGAAGTGTTTGGCATAGTGCCTAGCACATGGGAGACGTCCAAGGATATTATCCAGCATTACTATATAAAACAAAAAGACAGGTGATGTTTCTCAAAGAAGATGGTTAATGCTAGTACCAAATCCTAAGAGAAATTTCCTGTATGAATCATGTAGTAGGGACTTTGGTAAGAGCCACTTCATTACACTTGACTGCAGTAGAGTTTGAAGTACAAAGACAGTTTCCTCTTCCAGGTAATGCTCACTGTGTTGGTGCCAGACACAGTGTCTTGCACATAGGAAATAGTCATGTTTAATTGATCTTGTTACAAAGTAATTCTCTTCAGTAAATACAGCTGAGTATCAAAGCCTTTCCCTTTTTCTTCCACAGTCTGCAAAGTCCTGAGCTATGGCTAATGCTCTCATCAACCCTTCCAAATACCTGTAAAGGAAAAAAAAAAAAAAAACCCTAAATTCCCAGCATCTGCCCCCTACCTTAATGGAGAACTCCAACTGATCAGGGGGTAAGAGAGGGAACAGAGTAGAATATGGATGACATCTTCCTTATCATTTTGCAAGTTGAAATTCTACCTTCTTTTAAAAAATCTGAGAATTTCAGAAAATCTCAACTTTCTAATTTTCCCCTTACCTCCCATTCTCTTTATCACCAGGTTCAAACTTGCTACCCTGTTTCCTCCTTACACCCTCACACTCACCACATTCAGGTTTCTACTGGTGTAGGAAGTCCCACCTCTCCACTGAAACTGCTCTTGCTTTGCAAAATCTCAAATGATTCCAAATTACCAAACACTATGGACACTTCAATTTGTATATTTTTTTTGATATGTTTCAATCCATTGCACTTTTTTTTCTTTTTTTTAATTTCAGCATATTACACGGAAACAAAAGTTTACGTTACATATATTGCCTGGAATCAGAGCTTCAAGCATGTCCATCCCCTAGATGGTGCCCATCACACTCATTATGTATGTATACACCCATCCCCTCTCCCCCCCCACATCTGCCCAACACCCGATTAATGTTATTCCTAAATGTGCTCTTAGATGATGATCAGTGAAACCAATTTGATGGTGATGTATATTTTTTGACCACTCTGAAACATATATATTTTGGAATATATCCTCTTTTCTTGTGACTTATATAATATCACACTTTCATGGCTCTCCTTCTATACCTATTTTCTCTCTCTCCCTTTTCTTTGTCAGGTCCATATTCTCCAATAACTTTTAAATGTTGATATTCTCAGGAGTACCATTATTGACTCCTCTTCGGACTTTTACACTTTATCTGGGAAAATTCACCCATACACATCCTTCCACTACCCTCCTCCACCCACAACGCAACCCCTGGGCCTGCTAATCTACGCCAGTAGGAAATGGACTATGAAAGCTTTGCATCTTCAAAGAGTGTGTACTTTGATGCAGCCATCGAGGAGAGTGGAATAAAAAAGAATCTCCCAAAGGGCAAAGTCAGGCGTCATAGAGAACATGGACTAGGGAATTCTCAGGAGGCGAAGCCAAGAGCTACCAGATAAACTAATCAAGGACCTTTTCTAATGCCAGAGAAGAGAGTCTTCAAAATTTTTAAAATTCCTGTCCAGTAGAATTTGATAATGGCTATGGATAGTGATTTCTATGTATTTCTTATTTCCCTCTTTTCTGAATGGGAAATATTATAAAAGTGATTCTACTCCTCCTCTACCATTATATTTTGAATATTTATGGGGCATATAGAATGCCTTTTAGTTTGTAGGTCCACAAACTGCAAGAAGCTATATCTGGCCCTGATGAAGAGCACCAGGCAGACCCAGAGGTCAAGGACTTTGAGTCAGATGAGTAACCTAATGGAATTTGGTGGCTGTCTTCCTTGTGGAGGGACTGATGTTGTTCTATGAGTGAACGGAAGTGTGTTCATGGATACTTGGGAGGACAGAATGTTGACACAGGTTTATGAAAGGGAAACAGTTTCTTACTTGAGCACCTAATAGGATGAGTGGTGACACCACTCTCTAAGACAAGAAAGGCCAGGTTTGAGGGAAAAATTCAATTTTTGCACAGGTTGAGTGTGGGGTGTCCATGAAAACCCAAGTGGAGACGCTACCAGTATAGTTATATATAAGATCTAAAGTTGTATGTACAATCTAGAGTTCAAAAAACAAAAAAAAAAATCTGAGAATCCATAACATGCAAATAATATATAAAACCTCAAAAATGAATAAGTTCATCCGAAGAACATACAGAGCAGACAGACATCTATAGTATGAATCTGAAAACATCATTTCAAGTTTACAAATTTTGCCAGTTCTCACATGTGGGCTTTCATTCTCATGTTGAAAAGTCAGTAAACACAGTTTTTATGCTGAGTCAATCTCCTATGGTCTGCCTCTCGGGAATAACCAGTAGAAAACACTGTTCTAGTAAAGTCAGTGGAAAGTTTATAGACTTGTCCAAATCTTATCCACATTATTTATAGTCCGAGAAACAGAACTAGAACATGTAGGGTAAAATGGGCTTTTCTGAATAACCCTCATCATTCATAGTCATAACTAAAAACATCATAAAATCTCAGGATTAAAAAGGACCCACAGATCTTTACAAACCAACACACATACCACCATAAATGTTACCACTACATAAAGATTACATATCATAAATATAATTTATTTAATAAGAATCCTAAATGAATAAATTTAAGAGTTATTCCTACATTTGAAAGATTAAGAAAAAAAACTATTCCAAGAAATAACTTAGTGAGTGCAAAAATGTTGTTTTTAAGTGCTTAATCTCAAGATAGAGCTTTTCCATCTCTAATATTCATATAAACAAACTCACTGATGATATTCTGACATCAGCAAGAAAGTTTAGTTCAAATATTAGGAACCACCTTTTAACTGCAAGGTCATGCAAACATTGCTAGAGTTTACTAAAGGAGTTTGTGGAATCTCCCTCAGAGGTTTTTAAGAATCAGTTAGACACTCATTTAAAGGAATTACTTTAAGATAACTTGAATGTACTTCTTTGGCAGCCGGGAGCTGAACCACAAGATTGTTGTTCTATGGCACTATTTCCTGGCAGGAAATTGAAGGTGGGAAAAGAAAATAACAGTGAGTTTGAAGTCTGGGGTTTTATTATTTAAATCATTTCCTCATATTTAATGACCTGCAAATTTCACCATTTATGGCATTTAAATATATTCAAGACTCTGGGATGCTTTTCATGCCCTTGCCAAATGGGATTTACTTAATTTCTGAGTAATTTATACTTGGGATTTCTCTGAAGCAGGCATAATGTCTTGGTTCTGGCTCCAGCTTTATAACTTCCAGTCAAGTCAGAGAACCACAAGACTGAGCTACCACAGTGGACTGACCTCTATTGTTCAAGGACATCTTGGCTGGCCTGGATGCTCTTTGATACTTGAAACTAGTATTTGAAGTCATACACAAGAACTACCTCTATGGCTGGAAGCAGTTAACTTTTCCAACCAAAAAGTCTATACAGTCAACTTTTGCTGAGTGGGTTAATGACGTACGGAAAGGTAATGACTGAATCCCAAATCATAGATTAAGCAAAACTGCAATTAACACAGTTAATCCACACCCACGTCATCACCGCAACACTGTAAACGAATAAGGAAAGAACATATATAAAACAGGAAGGGGAAACTGGTTCAAAGATTTCTCAGAAAGCAGCCTTGGAAGTCAAGGGCAACCAAGTACAGAGTTCACGGGAGAGTGCTAGACTCTGCTTTTCCCCCCTGTTTGATTTTTCTTAAGAACTTAGATGCAGAATTATCTCTTAAGGGGTCTAGGGGAAAAGGTCGCTTTTTTATTTCAGAATATTATGAGGGTACAAATATTTTGGTTACATAAATTTCTTTTGTACTGAGTCAAAGTGTGCCCATCCCCCAGATAGTGTGCATTGTACCCATTAGGTGTGAATTTACCCACAATCTCCACCCCCTCCCACCTGCTTAATTTCTGATGAATGTTATTTCTATACGTGCACATTAGTGTTGCTCAGTTAATTCCAATTTAATGGTGAGTACATGTGGTATTTGTTTTTCCATTCTTGTGATACTTCACTTAGAGGAATGGTCTCTGGTTCCATCCAGGTTGATATAAAAGCTATTAGTTCACCCTTTTATTATGACTGAGTAGTACTCCATGGTATACATATCCCACATTTTATTAATCCACTCATGTATTGATGGGCACTTGGGTTCTTTCCACATCTTTGCAATTGTGAATTGTGCTGCTATAAACATTCTAGTGCAGATGTCTTTTTTATAGAATGTCTTTTTTTTCTTTGGGCAAATCCCCAATAGTGGGATTGCTGGATCAAATGGTAGTTCTACTTTTAGGTTTTTGAAGCATTTCCATAAGGTCACTTTAAATCAAATTTCCAGCAATATGATAATCAAGCAACAAAGTATTTGTTGAACAGATTATTAAATAACTGAAATGAACATTGCTTGTTGATGGCCACTACGAAGGACACCATTTTAAGATCTGTAAAATGCCTGGCGAGTGAATTATTTCTCTCAGAGTCCCTCTTCTAGAAACAGAGGCCTACCTCCACTGCACCTCCAGTAACTCCAGTAACTCCAGCCCAAAACGACAGGAGCTAAAGGAACGATGTTCCTGTGCTGAAAGGTGACGAGGCTGATGCTACAGGCGATGCCAGGCTGATGATGAAAACACACAGGCATTATGGCCGAAGTAGCACCATCCTCAGTGCTTTCCATCTAGAAAATGCTCCAAAAGCAAAAGAAAAGTAATGGTTGCAGGTGGAAAGAGACTAAAACTAGACACAGTCTTCTTTCATGAAGAAGGTATATGGGGAATGAGCGCCCGGGGCTGGCTTACGTCAGACACAGCAAGCCCCGGATAAATTGGTCTCGGCGAACAAAAGCCTGTGGTCAGGGCCCCAGATCTTCCATTTCCTGTCTGTGTACCTTGAGCAAGTCCTTTCCTTTCCTTAAGGTTCAGTCTTTTTTTTTTTTTTAATTTATTTTTTTTTTTATTTCAGCTTATTATGGGAGTACAAAAGTTCAGGTTATATGTATTGCCCGTGCCCCCCCATCCCCCCGAGTCTGAGCTTCAAGTGTGTCCATTCACCAGACAGTGCACATCGCACTCATCATGTAGGTATACACCCATCCCTTCCCCCCACCCCCACCTCTGTCCGATACCCAGTTGGTGTTATTCCCAAATGTGCACTTAGGTGATGATCAGGGAAACCAGTTTGCTGGTGAGTACATGTGGTGCTGAAGGAGAAAGAGAAGAAAGAGGCAGGGAGAGGGAGAAGTCTGTATAATACACCCCTCGTGGATTGTTGTGAGGGTAAAAAAGTTAACTATGTGAAAGTTCTTTGCAAAGTACAGAATTCTACAGAAAACAAGGAATTTTATGTTTATTATTTATCATTACTTGCATAATTATCAATTTGATGTCTTTTTTTTTTTTTTTTTTTTGAGACAGAGTCTCACTTTGTTGCCGGGGCTAGAGTGCCGTGGCATCAGCCTAGCTCACAGCAACCTCAAACTCCTGGACTCAAGCCATCCTCCTGCCTCAGCCTCCCAAGTAGCTGGGACTACAGGCATGCACCACCGTGCCCAGCTAATTTTTCTATATATATATTTTTTAGCTGTCCATATAATTTCCTTCTATTTTTAGTAGAGACGGGGTCTCGCTCTTGCTCAGGCTGGTCTCGAACTCCTGAGCTCAAATGATCCGCCCACCTCAGCCTCCCAGAGTGCTAGGATTACAGGAGTGAGCCACCGCGCCCGGCCTGATGTCCTCTTAAGCACAACCTAGCTCTGTCCCAAAATTCACCCAGAAGTTGGAGTGATAGAAGCTTTCTAATGCAGAATGAAGATACAGTACTTAAAAGACAAAGAGAGCTATATACAGACGGTCCTGAATTTAGGTGGACTTTAGGTGGATTTATAGGATTAACGCCATCGTAAGTCAAGGAGCATCTGTATTCACAATCCATAGGCCATGCATATGTGATGTGTGCCAAGTACCAGGCCCAGCTCATAGTACACAACTTACTATATACACATAATCACATACTTAATCTATAATTGGTCCAACAACTTTTATGAAAAGGTGAAATATTTTCACAAAATCTGGATGCCTAACGGCTATACCAAACAATATATGTCTTACTATTGCCTAAAATGTCATCTCTTAGGATGGCAGTTTAGTTTTTCCTGTCCTACTCTAGAGTAAGTCTCTCCTTCTCTGGGAGTACCAAAAAAATGCCTCATCCAATAACGGTTCTTTAATAATGAAATTGATAAAAAAGAAAAATGAACATTTCTTGTGCATATGGGCTGGGCACTTTATATATAACCCTATTGAGATACTAGGGAAGCCTAATGCTTGCTGAGAAGCTACCATGCTCAGGTGCTGGAATAAGCAATTTCCATATGCTAGCTCATTTAATTCTAACAGCAATCATGAAAGACACCTCTCGCTTTTTCAGATGAGAAAGCTGTGCCTTGGTGAGATTAAGACTTACTCAAATTCCACAACGGGTTGCAAATTTGGGATTCCAGCAACTCAACTTTCTCATTCCAAACATGTTTAAACAGTAACCAGTTAATTTATATAAAAGAAATAAGGTTCACAGAATCATTCCTAGAATATACAACTATGTATAGAACAACCATGTCAATGGATAGCAGCTTAAACCTTTCTTAAGACCCAAATATCAATAGGCAAAATGAAAATATGGCCACAGTCCTAATAGAAAGGTATCACATTTGACCCCAATTTTTTTATTTCTTTCTCTTGTTTTTTCCTTGGATTTGGACTTGTGGAGCACTTCTTAGGTTTTTGATAAAGGCAGATGTCTATTCTTTCTTAAGTTAGTTATTTTGAGAGCCAAAAAAAGTAAAAACTTTATGAATTAAGGAATTTTCAAAACACTCGGTTTGCAATAATGCTATTGGCATCCAATCAATCAAAAATTATTGTATAACTATGTTCATTCTCAGCTTCAGCAAAATGTCACCTCCAAAGGAAATTAGGTCCCTTCCTTTATCGTTTTATTGCATCCTGCCCGTTTCCTTTGTAGCTGTTTAACGTCCTTCTACTTTATGCTATCGTAAGCTAAGCTAAATAAGGGTAGGTACCCTCATGTCCCATTCCCAGGCTCTTCACAAGGTTTGCACACACACAAAAGGCATTTGCTAAACATCTGCTACCTGAATGAATGAAGTAAAAGTGTTTAGTAATTGGCTATATAATCCATGGCAGAGCACTTTCATTAGTGTTTTCTGCAGGGACACCAATTCAGTCATTTTTTTGAAGTATAAACAAAAGACCACCTTGCTTCAATATTTAAAGGATAACATTGTTGCACATTTTTTGCCTTCTCAGAATGTTTCCTGCAGCTTGTCTGCCAATAAGATGATTAAAGTCAAAGTCGCCAAACTAATCTCATCCAAAAACAAGACAACAGCCTGCCATCACACCTGCACCGAGCCGTGTCTGCTTGTTCCCAGAGTCATTTTCACATTCAAAGACAAGATCTTGGATTCTCAGGACTTTTTCCAAATTTATTTCTCAGCAAGCAGTCATACCTGTCTAGTTTCTATTTCCTGTTGTTAACTATTAATATTGCAAATGCAACTCATCTTCACACTGGTAAAAAAAAAAAAAAAAAAAAAAAAAGACAAAAACACTGTCCTAAGGCAAAGAATATGAAAACTACACAGCATGAAAAACAAGAAAGATTAGTATTAAGAATAAACCTTTCTCAGGTTAAAATTTTCAGAGAACTCTTTAAAAACAAACAAACAAAAAAACCTTCTAACTCCTACCTGCTTGGTAATTAGTAGTATTTTAATTTAAAAAAAAAATTTAACTTTGTAAAAGCGAGTTTTTTAATTAGGTTCATTTTTAAGTCTGGAATCACAGCAAGTGAGCTAGTATGTACATATGGAATCAACATTTCCATTTCCAACATGCTTATTTTCTATAACATCACCTTTGTTACTCTTTATATAAAACTGCCTCTCTCAAATTTCTCCCGTTGCAGTTGGCAGAATACCTTCTCCGCAGCATCTTTTGCAGACTAAGCCTTTCTCTCCTGAAATGTTCACGTCCTTTTTCCTGAACTTCCTTCCATAAACGAATCTCTATAATAGTAACTGATTCAGGAGTTTTCACCCAATGAGATTTACTGCCTCTGTTTAAATGTTTAAAATGGCAGCACACATTACTTGTACCGCATGGGCGGACTAACCAATGGTCTGTGAAGCATATTTTTATATGAACTCAAGATATAAAAATGAATTGTCCTTTTGTGTAATCTTTGGCCCACGTCTCTGAAAAGTTTTCTCAATGTATTTTGGTCAGACATGCTCAACTAGTATTCTCCTTTCCTGAGAATTTTCTTGTGATGTTTTTGGGCTGCTTTTCCCATTGTGCAATGGAACCTTTTCTTTTTAATGGCCACTGGCAAATCTTACTGTGAAGATGACCCTTTCCCTCTGGAAATTACAAAGATTTGTCAGGCCACCCATGTCCAAGTTCAAATTTCTTCTCTTTTTTAGTGAAGTTAAATAATGGATCATTAGACTTTCTATTCTTTTATATTGACAATAAAAACTTTATTTTTATTTACTTTTTTCTTTTACACTGTTACTATGAAAATATCTTACCTATGTAAAGAGGGTATTAATCACTTACATTTCAGAAAGAAATAATGAAATGATCACCCCGTACGTGCCACCCACCTTAAGAAAAAGAGCTTTGCTGGTCATCACAGGCTTTTTGTGGGCCCCTCCCCCCTTTCATCCCTGTCCTTGACCTCTCTGCCTTCTCCCCTCTCCAGGTAACTACTGCTCTGAATTTTATGTTAATTATTCCCTTTCTTTATAAATAGGTTTGCCACATATTTGTGAATGCATTACAAAGCAGTTTGTCTCTTTTTAGAACTTTATGTGAATGAATCATACTTTATGGATTCTTCTGTGATTTGTTTCTTTCACTCTACATAACGTTTTTGAGATTTAAGCATACTAATATATGTAGCTGAGTTTATGAATTGTTACTGCTGTATAATATTCCAGTGTATGAATACACTGCAATTTATTTAAATTTTTAATACCTGCCAATTTCACAAGAGTGAAAATATCTCAATAATTATTAATAGCATTTCCCTAATGATTAATGAGTCTGAGCATCTTTTGAGATGGTTATGAACCATTAACATTTGCTCTTCTGTAAAATTCCTAATAATGTGTTTTGCCTGTTTCTTTTTACCTTTTTCATCTTTTTATTGATGTTTTCTTATATCTTCTATTATTTATTGCAATATTCATTCACTTTTTGCTTTCTTTCAATAAATAGAAATTCTTGATTTTACTTGATTGGATTTATAAATCTTTTCCTTTATGCTTTATACATTTTGTGTCTTAAGAAATCCCCCCCGGCCGGGCGCGGTGGCTCACGCCTGTAATCCTAGCACTCTGGGAGGCCGAGGTGGGCGGATCATTTGAGCTCAGGAGTTCGAGACCAGCCTGAGTAAGAGCGAGACCCCATCTCTACTAAAAATAGAAAGAAATTATATGGACAGCTAAAAATATATATAGAAAAAATTATCCGGGCATGGTGGTGCATGCCTGTAGTCCCAGCTACTCGGGAGGCTGAGGCAGGAGGATCGCTTGAGCCCAGGAGTTTGAGGTTGCTGTGAGCTAGGCTGACGCCACGGCACTCACTCTAGCCCGGGCAACAGAGTGAGACTCTGTCTCAAAAAAAAAAAAAAAAAAAAAAAGAAATCCCCCCTACCTTTAGATCATGATGATATTCTCCTATATCATGTCTCCTAAAATTTTTATAGTTTTGGTTTTCACATTAAATTCTTTAGTCTACTAGGTATTGCTTGTATATGAAATAATGTAGGGATCTAATTTTTTTTTACATCATTAAACATTTAACCCCCCGCAATTTACAGAAGAGTCCGTCCTTTCCCCACTGGTCTGCAACGGCACTACATCGCATCGACAGATCGAGGGTTTACGTAAGTACTAGTCCCTTTCCATTTCTGAGTTCTCTGTTCTGTTTCTGTGCCAATAACACACTGTATCAATATCATGTTGTCATAATTCCCATAACTTCATAATTATGAGAATTTCCATTTCTCCACATTAATGTCTTGAACTCTGATAGGGTAAATCCATTATCTTACTAATTTTCTTCATTAGTGTCCTGCCTATTATTGGCCCTTTGTTCTTACATGAATTTTAGAATCATTTCCAAAACGCTTTGGAACTTTTACTGAACTTGCATTAAATTTACAGTTAAATATACGTGAACCTGGCATCTTTATAAAACTGAATCTTGTTCTTTGTACATGGTGAGTCTCTCCATGTGTTTCAGTAATTTTAATGTCTTTAAAGAAAGATAATGATTTTTTCACACAGAGCCTGCATATTTTTCATTCCTAGGAACTTAACTTTTGCTAACATTACAAATGGCAAATATATACAATTGATGTTTTAAAATGAAAATTCCACTGAAGTATAACATACATGCAGAAAAACACACAAATAATAACTGTATGGCCCATCACAAAGTAAACTTTCCCATGTGGTCCCACCCTCCCCCATAAAAATAGGACAGTGACAGCACCCCACGTGCCCAAATCACTATCGATTTCCTCTGCAACCTTCTGTCACCAATTTCCATCCCCATTACTCTTCCCTGTTCTCAATGTTACAAGTAGAATCATACGCTGTATATTATTTTGTGTATCTGCTTTCTCTCGACTATTGTTGGTGAGCTTCATCCATATTATTGCATGTGTAATAGCTATAGTTCATTCTCTTTCATTTCTTGTAGTGTTACATGGTGTGAATGTGTGAATATAATACAATTGATTTATTCATTTTCCCGATAGTGGATATTTAAATCATTTCCAGTTTTAGGTTGTTACAAGTAAAACTACAATGAACATTCTTTTATATGCCATTTGGTAAACATATGTACACAGGAACAGGGCTGCTAAGTCATAGAGTATGTTCATGTTCATCTTTAGTGCTCAGTTCTACATATTTAATCCTCACAACAAACCAATGAAGCTAATACTATTATTAGTTTGAATATCTTTGTGATCTTTTTATAATACAATGAGTGTGTTTTTCTTCTGTAATAAGAAAATAAGAAAAAAATTCTTAAAATACATGTTTGTTGAATACTTTATTGGAAAAATCTATACATTCTTGTAAATACATGTATTGCTTCTCAGCCTTTTGGCTAGATCAAATGTAATGTATATACACACACGTATCCAGCGACAGGGTGTCCCAAAAGTTACCATACATACGGAAAATGCGGAATTGTACCTTTTGAATATTTTGTAGTAAATAAAGATACATTTAGCTATAATTTCTCATTTTCCCTATGTATGGTGGTGATTTTTGGGACACCCTGTAGCATTCAAGGAAAATATATGGAAGGAGAAAGACAAGTAGAAGTTTTTCTATCACTCAAGAATAAAGTCCATTTTAAATATGCATAAGTCTATCCAAGTAGAAAAAACAGCACATGCTAATTTGTTCTTTATATGAATTTTTTAGGATAATTTAAAATGAGGGAATTTCCACTTTATGCCCTCTCAGTCCTTCTCTTTTTTGTTGCAATTCTATTAAGGGGGAGATATGTTTGTGGTATTTATAATTTCTCCTTTGCTATATGAATAGTTTTCTGATAGAAGTTATATTAAGGTCATAAATGCATGGCAGGAAATATTTTTTTAAAAAAAGATAAAAACTCTACTTGGGGTTCTTTCAAACCCTGGTTAAGTGAATTTTTAAAAAGCATTGGCTCCAATTTTTTCAATTATGATACAATAATCTTGCCACCTACCTCAAAGAATTGTGTGAATTAATGGGATAACATAATTTGAGTTCTTTCAAAATAGGCACCTTAAATGTAAGTAAAGTTGTTTGATACTGTTCCATTAACTTTGGTCTTCTTATAAAAATAAAATATAAGAAGGGAACAAAAGACAAATGTAGTTTATATTCTAACCACTCACTCTTAAAAAAATGATTTTTTTGATGCATGTCTCTATATAACAATCTATTTCTTCCATATCTTGAGAAACAACATTAAGAATTAAAAGTGTTTGCCCTTTGACCCAGTAATTCTACTCTTGTGAATCTTGCCTAACACAGCCAAAAAGTCAAAAAAGTTTTAGACACAAATGTTTATTACATATTTAATGGCATAGAAAAAAAAAAAAACTAATGATCCATGAATAGAAGAATGTCTAAATTGTGATTTAGTCACATGATGAAACATCATGTAAACACTAAAATATGTATGTTTTTAAAGGTATTTAATAATAGATTTAAATATATTTAATTTTATAAATAACAAGGAGAATGGTATGTCTTATAAAGTTAACTGAAAAAGAAGACAATGAAATTGTTTGGACACTCTGAGCTCGGCTATACCAAAGAAAGGATTAAAATGAAAAAGGTTAAAAATCTTTGTCTTAGAATGGTCAAATTATAATTATAATACCCTCTTTTAATTTTTCCAATTATCTATGATGGATTTTTATTGTTTATGATGAGGAAAATTGGAAATCTTATTTTAGAAAAAATACTTTCAGGAATACATTTTAAGTTCAATGGATTAAGTTAACCGAGAAACTGAAGCCATGTAATGCATGCAACTTGGTTCCAACACATGGACACTACAGTCAGACACATCAGTACTTCAGTTTTACTCAACAAGGAGTAGAATTAATCAACTCATGGGCCTCACTCAGTACAGTGAGGTCCCACATTCTAGCACCACAAAAAAACTCAGCAAAACAACATTTAGTCACTAAGAACACCCAGCATCACTGCTCACTTAATTGCTATCGATGTATTCATCCGATATCTACTGAATAAACATTTTCTCTGCAGCTTCAGATACACAGGAAAAGACCAGATATCTGGTTCATTGGATGCACAAGTTCTGTTTGCCTAAATTGGCTTATGAGCAATTGCTTTCCAACTTCATGACAGTTAAATTATCCTTCTGAAGTTTACAAGTAAATTGTCTTAGTTTTAAGACCACTAATAATTTGTTTTGCAGGATAAAATTGTGTCAACAAACCACAGGAGCTGAGTAAGTTTCTGAGAACAGGCCCTTCTCCCTTTTCACTCTTTTACTCTGTATTTAGTTTAGTGTAGGGCAGGTATGGCTTTGCCCACAAGAATCTTACGCTTCTCATAGAATTCCCTCTGGCTTCAAACAAGCTTTGTTCACCAGACTTGAGGTTTGGTGACAAATGCTTGCATCCTCACCTCAGCAAACGGGGCAGACTTGGAAATCTGACATGAGCAGTAATTGCATATTTTATGGTGGCCCCTGAGTCACACCCATGAAAATCCTCGTTCTGAGTCTGAAAATGGTCTTTTCGGAAAAAAGCTTGGGCTGTGAAGTCAAAGAACTCTGGATTCAAATCTTGGCACAGCCATTTATTTGTCCTGTAACCTTGGGCAAGTTATTCCATCCCTACAGCCTTAGTTTCCTCATTTGCAAAATTGGGGATAGAAATTCTTAATTCTTTTGAGTTTGTAGGAAGATTTCTTGAGGTAATGTAGGTAAAAGGCCTAATATAGTATTTGATATTAATATTCACTATAGTTCAAATGAATGCATAGGTGTAAAAACAAAAGTTTCAACTGAGACACTTCCTAAAATGAGGAATTAGAACAAAATGCAAAATTATTCAAAAAATCTAAGGGAAAGTGTATGAATATTGAGAGCTGAAGATTAGGAAGGAGGCTATTTGTAGCATTGTTTTTAGCATCTTGAAGATATTATTTCGACTTTTTTTTCTTAATTAGTATTATTGGAGTCTAACACAGAGAAAAGTTATAAAACATAAATGTAAAGCACAAAAATTATCACCAAATAAACACCCACAGATAAAGCTCCCATTCCAGTTAAATAAAACATTGCCAGCACCACAGAAACTCAGAAAGGTTTTTTTTTTTTTTTTAAAGCTTTTCAGAGGAGTGCCTTACCCTTCACCTAAAGCCAGGGAACAGTAACTTTAAAAGGAAACAATGTCCCCTGCAGCTGGGAACATCGAGGCAAGAAGCTGAATGAAGCAGCCCATGCAGGCAAGTAACTTTTCTGGGAATTATTCAGTGCCGATGTATTCATGAGTATTAATTAATGTCTGAGTGTTTCTCTTGGACCAGATGTGGTCTCTTGTAGGAGAGAGAACCGTACGAGAATTGTAAATACTAGGAGTGTCTGCAAGAAAAATGAACAAGCATCAGCAGAAAGAAACAAAGGTTTTTGTTCCTTGGGGCAATAGAAGAAGTGAGCAACTGATTAAACAGAAACGCACTCGCTCATGTCAGAGGAATTGCAAAAAGGGGCTCATCTCTGAAGAACCTATGCATGTGCCTACACAAGGAAGAATCATCTGGAATGTCTGCTACATCCAGAGTATGTCCCTGTCACCTCCACAATACCAGTCCAGTAAAATTTCCTGTCCTTGTCCTCTCCTTTGTCCCCATCTCCCCCAACACGGGAGAGGTCATGAACAAGGTAGCAAGTGAAGACAGGAGGAATTGAAGGCTGGGTGGGCGTGAGAGAGAAAGCCCCTCACCTGGCCACTGAATGCCACCTGGTCTGGGGACCTAGGGTTCCCAGCCTGTAGCAGGCTTGGACTGCAGAAGGAAGAGGAGCTTCAATTTTAAGTCAGGTTTCACCTTTTCATGAAGATCGATGACTCTTACATGGGACTCAATGTTTTACTCTTTGGATTTAGACTCTTTGAACCACTCAAGATTATCCAGAAAATTCACGGGATTGTACACATTTTTCAGGGGAAGAGAAGAACCAGCTTCACTCTAATAAATGTAAAGGAACAATGCAATGAAAAAAGAAGTTACTTTCTGACTACATGGTTCGATTCATGTATGTTCAATACACTGGAAATAACATTAATTTTATTATCATGGCAAAATTTAAGACAGGTAGAGGAAAAAGCCACATCATATCCAAGTCTGGCAGTATTTGGTATGATTTAGACCTCCAGGACCACCAGCAGAATTATACAATGACACCAGAATACCTACCCTGAGGAAGTAGCTGCCCCTGAAATATAATTCTTTGAATGTTTCGTAAAATGGCACTACCTATTTCAATGTAATGAGTAGGGAAAGCATCCTCATGCCTGTGTGTCACTTACCTGAATGCTAAGACACTGCACATGTGTGTAGCAATGATGAGGAAGAACACCTGTGGGCCAGACCTCCAGGTTACTGCTCAGACCCAGAGCACGTTCATCTGTTCTTTGCTTCAGTGCACTGCCATAACTTTACCATGCAACCTCCATGAAGCACACAATGGAAAAGTTCATCCAAGAAAGCATCTTTCCTGGACTCTGATACTGCTTGCACTTGTCATAGTGCTCCTTGGAGCACTGCATCATATCAAAAAATGCAGGATTGTTAGCATAAATGAAAAGTCATTCAAAAATAATCAAAAATGTAACTTTCTTCCTTTGTTTAAACCCTGCAATATAAAATTTGAAACTCAATGATTATAAAACAAGGGAAAAAATATCAAACACCAGAAATATGCTGTCAATTAACTCTCACAAGCAAATGTAGATTAAAATAGGGTGCTTAAATATTAAAGCTGGTATCTGGCTTGTATCTAATAGGGTTTTACAGTTCTAGAATTTAAAAACTGAATAAATAGGGAAAATCATTCTCCAGATCTTGGTCTACTGACCAATTAATTAAAATTTAATTTTGTCATAGCTAGAAACTTTTGGCCAAGTTCTATTCACAACCTAATATTTTGTGTGTGTGTCTTCATTAAGGGGCCTTAGTCTAGAATCCGAAGATATCAGAGACGGTATCTTAAAAATCATTTTATTCCATCCCCTCATTTTTCACATGGGAAAAACAAAGACCCAGAGAGATAAAGTGACTTGCCTAAAATTGCCTAACTAGTTGTAAAGATGAGTCTAAAACTCCAACTAATAACCTTTGCATGAGACTAGGGATTTTTCAACTATGTTTTCCATAACCTTTGGGCTCTCCAGAGATGCTTCAAAGGCTGCCCCAAGTTAAGAAAGATTTGTAGCAGTTTTCTGCAGAACACCAGTCCTCATTATTCTTTCCCCATTTCAAACTAAGCAACTCCACTATAATGTGTTTAACATGTTTGTTTCCTTGTTAGATTTCATTTGAGGAACATATTTGGCTAAAATAATTTGGAAACCATTGCTTTCTATGAGTATCGGTGGATTTTATTTTTAAAAAAATGCATTGGGACTCAAAAGAATAAACTTAAGCATGATTTATCATTTTATTGGGCTCTACAAAATAAACTTGAACTGCCACCAGCGCTTAACAAAAACAACAAACACCAGTTAAACAAATTTTAGATTGATACTTCCCTCCCAAAATGTGTTAACTTGTCAATAAATCATTAATTGGCTGTTAGTTAGACTTTGGTTGAATAACTAGTTTCAGCCACATCCTATATTGTATCTTCCTTTGTTTCATTTCACATAACACCACTGAAAGAAAATATGTTTAGAATATGACTTCATGTAAGAGGATATGAAGATCAACATGTGTGTATCAGGTATTTCCATAAAAAACAGGCAAGTTATATTGAAGATGTCATCTCTGGTCATTTCAAAACCCTGTCACTATTTGGGAACTTTGCATCTCAAGACACCTTTGTTCAAATATATCTACCTACAATCATTCTAGTTGTAGAGAAGGAGTTATCTCTGATACTAGTGGAGAGAAACCTACGCTCTGGAAATACCTAAAATTTCCTGCCTTATAATCATGTCTCTTTAAAATTGGTTTTCTAGTTAAACAAAAGAAGATGATGGGCAGATTTCATGTAGATGAAATAAATAAATGCAACTTTTTAATCTCAACAGTAATTGATTCTTCCAAGGATAAGATGGGAAGCACATAAGCCAAGATGACTAGAACCTGAACAGATGATAGGTTCATGTAGGAAGTTCAATATGTGCCTGAGGACAAAGGGGTAGCAATACCTTTTCACTTTCCACATGAAAACCTGACCTTTAGCTTAGCTTCTAGCTCTGTTCCCTTGGTAACCGAATAAAAATTGGCACGTTACCTATTTTACAAGGCAACTTTGCATATGTTAAAAATAATTTCTAATTGGTGGACTACATCTGGCTGGGAAAACAATAAATGCCTGATTGGATGCCCTGGGCATTTGAGCATTCCCTGAGGATATTGACTCTTGTCCTACCTTTAGGATGCCATACCCTTGGGATCTCCTGAGGTCATTGCCTATGGAAACACTGAAAGCTATGCCTATGAAATTGTCTCCAGGGACACTGGCCCCTGTGAGACAGGTTCAAACCAGATCCCACATCCACCCAATGTAGATTTCACCTTCTTTTATCTGAGCTGTCATCTAAAGAGAAAGTAACTCCAAAGGCTGAATAAACTGTTGTGTCAACTGTTAAAAGGATTCTCAATAGAAAGGAGCACCTGATACTGCCCCACCACCAAGTTAAGGATCCTTCCAAGTGGACAGGGACCAAGTGTGGATACGGTCATTTTGTGAGGCTGAGTGTTTAGTTGAGTGTAAGGAGAATGCTTGGTGGACATTGCAACTCCAGAAAGAAGGGCTCAAAGATATTATGAATGGTTCTCAGGAACTCTTAGAATTTGAAGAGAATACAAACTACTACCCTAAACATGAACTTCCTCCATAGGAGCACTAGCGATAGTTCCCTTTGTCTTCAGGGGAACAACATCAGTAAGTATAGACTAGGTGATGCTATGACAACAAAACAACCCAAACTTTAGTAGCTTACACTAACATTTATTTCTTGCTCACAGTAGAAGTTTATCACAGATGGGCCACCTGAGGCTATGCACGCATCATCTCTACTCCAAGATCTAGACTGGAGGAGAAGCCTCTATCTAGAACAATGCTAATTATTTTGACAGAGGGAAAAGGACATAGAAAACTACGGGCTGACGCCTCCACTCACATTTCATTGGCCAGAACAAGTCAAGTGGCCAAGTCCACAGCCAATGAGGATGAGGAAATATAACCCACACTCAAGGTGGGAAGAGACATATTTTTTAACAATAATCAACCTACCGCAAGAACTTATAACCTTATGAGGTCTTACGTAATCTCTTTCATCCTCCTATTCAGCCAAAATCTACCTCCTTGTTACTTTTACTAGTTGGTACTAGATCTGTCCTCCAACTTGACACCTAATGTCTAAGTCTTTTTCCTTTCGATAAATCTATATGACATTGAGGTCTGTATGAGCACCTCACGACATCCTACAGAGGATATAAAGATAACAAAAAAAATGGTCCCACCTACAAGTGTCTAATGGGGGAGACAGGCCTAACTTTTTCTATGATCACAATTATTGATGCAACAGCCACAAAATACTATAGAAACAGAGAAGAGGAAAATGATTACATCAGACTGGACTATCAAGGAAAAGTACCACATTTCCAGACCAAACTTCCCCACTTCTTTCAACTTTACACTTTCAATTTTACAGCTTTCCAGACCGTTGTCTTCTTCTAGTCAATACCCTTCTTTGCCCAGAAACAAAGATAACAATGCAGGTTTGTTCTGACTTAATCAGTGTAGATCAGAATTATAAAGGCAAGCTAAGACTCTTCTAATCATTTTTCTTCTCTCATAAGCTGTTCATTCATACTGAGATTGTGAGAAACCAAAACAACAAGGTCTTTTTCATAGGTATAAATATTGGCCACATCATCCCTTATCTTGTCCTATTAGTTTCTTATTAGATCTGACATTTCAACCTAGCAAAATCATCTTGCATGCTGTTTCTGGTGGTCGATGTATTTGTAATGGCTCCTTGTTTTGTGCACCTTCCCAAATGTGGTCAACGTGCCGTCTGTAGCCTTCTCATCCACATTACTAGTAAAAAAATGTGGTATTAGATAATATGAACACCAGAAACCTTCCAATAACCAGCTTACTTTTTGGATCATTCAGTCAATTACTGCTATATTACCCAAATGAGCACCCCAAATTCTCTTCAGGATAGCAAAAGAAATTTTGTCAAATAATGGTGTTCAAAATTACAACTATAAATTTGGAGGGCCAGGCCTTTTCCTCTACTCACTGTAATTTAGGAGAAAAGGGAGGAAAGGCAAAAGTAGAAGATGTGAGTTACACCCTCTCCAGAAACCCAAAGAAGACAGGCTCCACCTCAAGGACAGAAGGTACGTGGAGACCTCAAGGGAAATAAATCCAGCCATCATCTGAGGCAGCATCCACCTGTGTTAGGGGGATGAGGTTCCACCCTCTGGGAGAACACGTGAGAGTGACTCAGGATGGCACATCCAATTTAAGGTCTAGAACTAATTGAACTTCTCCGTGTTCTACTGTGTGTGTTCTTGATAAATGTATGCTTATTCTTTCTTTTAAACAGCTCTGTTGAGGTACAGTTGACATGCCATAAAATTCACCTATTTCAAGAATACAGTTTTTAATATATTCACAGAGTTGTGCAATAATCACCAAAAGCAATATTAGAAGATTTTCATTATCCCAAAAAGAAACCAGGCACCACTTAGCTGTCACTCTCCCAGTCCTCCCCTTTCCACCAGCTCTAGGCAACCACTCATCTACTTTTTGTCCCTATAGATTTGCCTATTCAGGACTTTCATGTAGTGGAATAATATAGTTGATGGTCTTTTGTGGCTTCATTCACATAGCACAATGTTTTCAAGGTTCATCCGTGTTCTAGTATGTATTAGTACTTCATTCCTTTTTATGGTTGAACAATATTCCATTGTGTATACCACATTTGTTATCCATTCATCCATTGATGGACATGTTTCCACCTTGAGGCTATCAGGAACAATGCTGCTGTAAACATTAAAATGACAGTCTTTATATAGATATATGTTTTCATTTCTCTTGGACATCTAACCAGGAGTGGACTTACTGAGTCATATGATAACTCTATGTTTAAGCATCTGAGGAACTTCCATACTGTTTTCCAAACTGGCTGCACCACCTTACATTCCTAACAATAGTGTATTACATCCTCTCTAACACTGTAATCTGACATTTGTGTTCTACATACTTATTTTCACTCAATGATATTTTCAAGAATTTTGTCCAGGATTATCATATTCTCCAGCTCCTAGGCTGTAGCATTTTTCTTCCTATTTTGAGAGACAGTATGGTAACTGTCAATCTCCTATAATCACTCCCATTCCCCAAGCTTGTCCAAATGTCACCATTTCTCAAAGATCACTTTGCATCAAAGCAAAAAAAAGACTACATATCTACTTGTGTCTTTTTCTTCAACACTTTTTCTTCAACTGAGAAGAAGGTTTGCACAAAACCCCTCAAACATAGATTTTTTTTTTTTTTTTTTTGACAGAGTCTCGCTCTGTTGCCCGGGCTAGAGTGAGTGCTATGGCGTCAGCCTAGCTCACAGCAACCTCAAACTCCTGGGTTTAAGCGATCCTACTGCCTCAGCCTCCTGAGTAGCTGGGACTACAGGCATATGCCACCATGCCTGGCTAATTTTTTCTACATATATTTTTAGTTGGCCAGATAATTTCTTTCTATTTTTAGTAGAGACGGGGTCTCGCTCTTGCTCAGGCTGGTCTGGAACTCCTGACCTCAAGTGATCCATCCACCTCGGCCTCCCAGAGTGCTAGGATTACAGGCATGAGCTACCGTGCCTGGTCAAACATAGATTTTTTTAAGTTAAATTAATTTTGGTTATTTGACATTAATTTATGTTTTTATTTCCCTATATTATTCCTATGTTGAGTTATAATAAGTAACATGTCATGAAATACTAAATCAACATTATAAGAGAAAAGATTATTTAACCACAAAATTGGATAAAATATATCCAATTGATAAATAAATATGATAGATGTGCACCTACGGATGGGCTTTCTTGGAAAGAGCATTGTGAATCATCAGAGAAGTGATGGGGACATTCAGAGTCAAGGAGAAGGTGACCAGGGGATCCATTCCTCAAGACCAGTAGGTACCTGCGGGAGGCACTCACATGTGGGGAAGGACAGGAGGAGAGAGCCCTGGGGCTCCACACTCCCCTGGGGGGCGCTACCACCCAAGCTGTGAGGTAGCCCCACCACCACCACCACGGCAGACCTCCAGACTGATCAGGAAGCTTCTTGGAGTCTATGCAGTGACGTTGAACCAGACAGTAGACACAACAGGGACCCAGTGGCTCCCATTACTGGGTTGCTGCAACTGACCATTCTGAGCTCTCAAGTCCAGAACTCCTGGTCTACGCAGGGATCGGCTTTGCTGCAGCTGCCTCCACATCACCCTGGCCAGGTCAGGAAGGCAACAGGCAGAGACGACGGTCTCACATGCCCCATGACTGGGAGCTGAGGATTTGAGCAAAACAGATGCCACATGCCACCTGAGAAGCACTGTGGTGACGGCCTCCATGGGACATGGGCAGGGGGAGAGCCCTGGCCGCCTAGCAGACTGGTCTGACTGCCCCAGCCCCCATGACTCCCATGCTGCCACCTGGTCCTGTGGCTCTGCTCTTGAGGTTCCAGTGCTGCCGCTAGGCCCCGCAGCTCTGCCCTGGCAGTCCCCATGCCCAGCCCTGCGGCTCTGCCCCCGTGGTTCCTGCACTGCCGTCCATCCCAGAGCCCCGCCCATGCCGCTCCTGAGCTGCCTCCAGGACCCGCAGCCTTGCCCAGATGGCTCCTGCACAGCCACTGAGCCATCTGGGCAAACAGTACAGAGATTCATCAAAGAAATAAATGTAGACTTACCATTTGATCCAGCAATTCCACTACTATGTCCAAAGGAAAATAAGTCATTTTATCAAAAAGACATCTGCACTCAGATATTTATAGCAGCACAATGCACAATTGCAAGGATGTGGAATCTACCTAAGCGCCTATCAATTCATGAGTGAATTAAGAAAATGCGGTATGTATATATATATATATATATATATACACCATGGAGTACTACTCAGCCATAAAAAAGAATGAAATAATGTCATTTGCAGGAACACAGATGGAACAGGAGACCATTATCCTAAGTGAAGTATCCCAGGAATGGAAAAACAAACACCACATATACTCTCTAATAATTGGGAGCTAAACAACGGATACAGGCAGGCACCAGGAGATGTCAAGGTCATTGTAAACCAAGAAGGAGGGAAGGGAAGAGGGTGTGAGGGGTAAAAACTTGCCTATTGGATATAAGGAACATTATTCCAGTGATGAGCACAATAGAAGCCCCAACTTAAGCGTTATACAAGGTTTCCATGTAACAAAACCATTTGTACTCCCTTAATGTTTTGAAATAAAAAGATATTTTCTTCCCAAACATAACTTCAAATTATCTGCCATTTTGATTATCTAATCCAATCCAACCCCCTCTTCATTTCAGCATGCTTAAATCTGTCTACAAATCTGAACTGTATCCGTACAGCTTCTCACATTTTCTAAGTGGAGTAGTTAATTGATGCATATATTTGGGCCAATGCCTAAACCTAATTCTGCTTGCATTTGACTGAGCTCCAGTCCTCTCCAGTCCTCTGGAATTAATCCTCCAGAAAGAAGGGGAAAGCATCTGATCAGTACCAAGGCACTCTCCTTAGGGTATAGTAAGGAAAAAGCCTTGAGGAGTAACAAACATCCCTGTGATTTTCTTGGTCTCTTTACAAAGAAACCTCTGAGGTAGAAGGAGCATCTATACAGGGACATCTAGTGGCAAAGGAGAATCAGTGCAGTGACTGGCTCCTTGACAGTACTGGAACCCTACCTTTATCTTCACGTATGGGGAGAAAATTCCTGAACTCTGGATGTTGGCCATTTATAGTATTTATATCAGCAATAGAGCAACAACAAAATTACTTGCAAAAGCAAAGAATTTGAGCTAAATTGTTTTTCACAATAACAAAAACTAGGCTTATAGCCAAGATGGATTTGTACTCACTAGGTTTCTATATTTTTTCAAGCCATAGTACTATTAAGAAGTAAAAGAACAGCTTTGCCAAAATTAATCTTTCTAGAAACATTAAAAGCCACAATAAACCAATCCCCCTTTATGTTGTAGAACATTAGTTTAATAGCATTACTTTATAGAGCAATATGACCATAATAAAAAAAAACTAATAGAAAATTAATGATCTATATCACAATCAAAATCATTAAAATGAAATAGCAGTGAATCTTAATTAAACCATTTGGAATCCTTAAGATGTCTTCCTGTGTGCCTTTTTGATAGAAATGGTTTTGCTTTTTTCTTTAAAATGAGATGGAAAATTAAACAAAAACTTACTGCAGGTGGGAGGGGGGAGGGGGGATGGGTATATTCACACCTAATGGGTGCGGTGAGCACCGTCTGGGGGATGGACACGCTTGAAGCTGTGACGCGGGTGGGGCAAAGGCAATATATGTAACCTAAACATTTGTACCCCCGTAATACGCTGAAATTAAATTTAAAAAAAAAAAAACCTTACTGCAGTGGAAATACTATTTCTCTCATTAGCTTTCTTTCCTGCTGGAACAGAAAAAGCAAGTGCTTTTCGGGTATTCAGGTATTCCTGGAGGGTTGTGGAGCCAAAAATAAGAAAAAGCAGAGCATTTCGATCTGATCTCAAATCAATGTTTTGATTTTAAATTAATGACTGACCTTAATCACTTCAACAGACCAACCTGGGATCTTGCTCAAGGCTAAACTCCAGAAGCACCAGTTAATGGTTGAGTTATTTTGTTTTCGCTTGGCCTTCCTCTCCTAAGTTATCCTTCACTGTCAGGGGAACCAACCTGTAGCACTTCTGGCTCTTTCCACGTACCTGCCTTTCCAGTCTCAATGCAGGTCCATTTTTCCTAATAATTACTCTTCACCATAATTTCTCATTTTTACTGACATTAACATGGACTTTAATATTTTAATGGCCAATTCACACTCACATGGGTTTATGAAAACAGTAAGCTTGTATTTGGAATTGTTACCCAATATCAGGTAACAGTCAATCATATTTTCATTTTTGTGGACAACTTATTTCTAACTTTCCAAAACACTTACTATCCTCCCTTTAAACTTCTCAGCATTTGCCAGTCATGAAATGATTTGGCATTGATTTTGATTGGGAAGCCTGAAATTACTAAACACCTCATTGTACCCACTCCCAGGTTATAAGTTGATCCTACTATTATATGACTATCCATGTAGCATATAAATGTATGATACGATATATAATAAATAAATATATAGTAAGTAAACAAAGTAGTACAAATTTTAAGAACATTGAGCAACTTGTTTTAGTTAAAAAAGCAGCAAAAGCATAACCAGTGATTACCTGAATGCAGGTGGGAGAGATGTAGAAAGCGTGTCTCATTCTAATGAATTTAAACAAATAGAGTATAATTGTGAAAATGTATGATTATACATTCACTTGATTATTAAGTACAGAGTTCTCAATCTTTTACCCTATATCTTGCCCCCAAATGTCTCATCTATCCACACCTTTTCTCAGACTTCCATGGATATGATACCCATAGTGGCTAGGATTTTTAAAATTTGCAATTAAAGGTCAGACTAGACTTAGGGTACAGTTAGGCTGACAAAGTCATTACCATGTAAACTCACCCAAAAGACAAATTAGGATATAGTTAGAGAGGACTTCAGTTGGAAGGACTATGTGAACTTATGGTTTTGATAGACAGATAAATACATACATATCTATACACATACATACAGAAGTATAGATATGCATATGTTTATGTGTATTAATATGTATATTTTTATTTCCTAATCTGCCCATTGAAAGGCCTGGAAGCAATGATACATCAATACCAGTGAGCACAGCTGTGTCCAGATCTTGGCTTCTAATTACCATTCTCCACTAAAAGAAAATAAGGCTTCATGGAGAAATGGCTGACTATAGGCAGAACTGAAGCAAGGGAACGTCAAGATGAGCCTGGAACATCCTATTAGTCCAGACATCAAGCAAGTGTGCAAACAATGGTGAGGATATGTCAAAAGGACACAAAAGCCAGCTTTAACAAACACTTCTAGCTAAATTATGGACAATTTGAGCATATCAAATAAAGACAATAATAGATTATAACCTATTGAATAAAATAGAAAACAAGCAGATTTAGGGGATAGGCGGTACATGGGCAACGTATGTAACCTGAACTTTTGTATCCCCCATAATAAGCTGAAATAAAAAAAAATTAAAAAAAAAGATTGAATGGGGAATTTTAAATAATTACTCTGGGACAATAGGCATAAAGCCACACTGTCCAGAAACTTGCTGTCACCCTACCTGAGAAGTGCACAGTAGGGTCTATGTAGTTGATGATATATTACAAATCCACCTCTCTGTGAGCTATTTTCATTTTTATAGATCTAAAAGCTTTATATTAAAAAAGAAAGCATTCTAATAAAAAAAAAACAAGCAGATTTAAATAAATAGATAAATTGAAATTTTGATGAAGAAAGAGATGTGTTACATACTCTTAAGGGATTGCACCACAAAATGCTTATTTATTACAAAGAGAAAACAGAGTATGTTTACAGTGGAAAAGTCCGGGAGAGACCCCTTTAATCAAATGATCAGGCCGGGCGTGGTGGCTCATGCCTATAATCCTAGCACTCTGGGAGGCCAAGGAGGGCGGATCCTTTGAGCTCAGGAGTTCGAGACCACCCTGAGCAAGAGAGAGACTCCGTCTCTACTAAAAAAAAAAAAAAAAATAGAAATTAGCTGGACAACTAAAAAATATATAGAAAAACATTAGCCAGACATGGTGGCACATGCCTGTAGTCCCAGCTACTTGGGAGGCTGAGGCAGGAGGATTGCTTGAGCCCAGGAGTTTGAGGTTGCTGTGAGCTAGGCTGACGCCACAGCACTCTACCCTGGGCAACAGAGTGAGACATCGTCTCAAAAAAAAAAAAAAAAAAAATTAAAATTAAAAAAAAAAAATCAATTGATCAAAGGAAACACCATCAGCAACAGGACAAATCAAAATCACGTACCACATGATAGGGTGCAATGCGAAGAACTTAGCATCTCTTCTAGCATGTTCCTAACAGATTCACAATTGAATCAAATTAAGGGACATTCTTCAAAATAATTGGCCTTTTATTTTCAAAAGTGTCAAGATTATGAAAGTCAAGACCAAGGAACTTTTCTAAAATTAAGAAAGCTAAAGAGACATGAGACCTAATTACAATGAGTGATTCTACTGAATCCTTTTGCTATAATTGGCATGATTGAGACAATTGATAAAATATTAATAGATTGTGAGAAATATACCATAGTAATGTATCAATGTAAATTTTCTGATTTAGTGGTTGAATTTGGTTATGTAGGAGAATGTCCTTGTAAGAAATACACATTATTCAGGAGTAAGCAACACACTACTAAGTGATTCAGGAAAAAAAAAAATAGTACTGTACTATACTTCCAACTTTTTTGTAAACTTATGCTTATTCTAAAATTTAAAAAATTGTGTACTATATATGAAAGTCTATCCAAGCATCTGAGTAGAATTGTTTTCAAAATATTCATATAAAATAAATTGAGAACCACATCCATTTCATGAATTTACTATTTGGTTGGAAAATTCATCACCCAGTAACTGTTTAGACAGCAGCACAATTTTTTTTTTCTGTTTGACATGATTCACTCAAAAAATAGTCAATGAGTACATAGCAGGGAAGATAAGGTCATAGCAGAGAGTAAGGTAGACGATGCCTTGGTCGTTTTGAGTTTATAATCTATTGAGGACATAGGCAATAAACAAGTAAAGAAACAATTTCAGACAGTGGCTGTGATGTGAAGAAAATAAAACAAGGTAATGTGAGCGAAAGTAGACTGTGTAGAAGAAGGTGACTTTAGAGAAAGTAGTCAGAGAGGAGCCTTTGTGGGAAGATGATAGTCCAATGATGAGAACAAGCTGTGAGAAATTCTGGGTAAACATGGCCCAGACAAGAGAAACATGTTGTACAGCGGCCCTGGGCAAGAGTGAGTGCGGGAAGGGAAGAGCAGCCACAGTGGCTGGAAAGAGCAAGCAAGGGGAGTTGATAAGAAATAAGGTCTGAGATGAGATGCAGGGGCAAAATCACACGGGGCCTTGCCGGCCATGTTGACAGGATCAGGGTTTCATTCTAAGGGCACTGGATAACCATGAAGGGGTTTTGACCTTTAATGATCTCTGTTACCTTTAACAGATCACATTGTCTATACTACAGGGCAAACTGATTGATTGCTAGGATAACAGAAAGGTAGCAAAGTGAAAAGTAATAAATTAGGAAGTTATTGCAGTCCAAATGGGAATTGATTTGGCGAAGAAAAAAAAAACAAAACAGGATAATAGTTGAGACATGAGGAAGCAGACAGACTTGGGGATGTATTTTGGACTTAATTCACAGCACACTTTTATAAGATATATATTTTTGGTTGAGCAAATTCTGTGTGTTTGATTAACTTCTTTGCATTATTTTAGTACAGAACTCTCTAATCTTGGCAGGAATTCAGTAATTAGGAGCCTGTGAGTCTAGTTAGACCAAAAAAAAAAAAAAAAAAATTAGGACAAAGTGAAAGTGGAAAAAGAAAGGACTCCTTTTGATATGCACTTCTTTCAATAATAATAGTCGCTCTATCCTAGTGTAAGAAGTGCTAAGTAGCATTAGTTTTTACTCAAAAGAAGTGCATGATTGACACAAAATGAGCACAAAATTGTCATGTGAAGCAAGAACCGAGAATGCATTTACAAATAAAAAGAAGAAAGAAAAAGAAATGAGATGTCAGGAAACACCATAACCCTGAATGTTTGCACGGTGAGTTGGAGTAGAGGAGAGAGCTTGAAGAAATCAGAATGTTAGTCCTGCACTCTGGAAGTGTAACTAGGGGATACAGCACCATTACTAAGAGAAGGAAATGTTGAGCTGTTAAATTTAACTGAAACCTGGAGGAAACACATTTCTGGAGCCCACGCTAACCCACAAACAAACTTTGCAAGGTCAAATAGTCCACCCAGATTAAATCACCTTCCTGAGAGCAGTGTTCTCTGGAGGTGAAGGGACCCAGAATACACCACTGTGAATAGTTGGGTTTTTTCCCTGCTGAACTCCGCTTATCTAAAAGCAGAGCTTTCCAAAAGAATTCAACTGTCATAAATAGACTCCCCTAGGAGTTTCACAATCAGGGAAGACTGACTCCTATAACCAGAGATGAGAAGTCAGCACAACGATAAGAAATTGCCTAAACAAGCGTCGTTACAAACCATCATATCTACCATCCATTCTCCTAAGGGCCCTTTTATCTTTCTTAAAAATCATTTGTTTTCTCATATGTGCCAATCTCCCCTCTCTTTCTCCTATTAAAATGGTATATAAGCCCCAAGTTCTAATCACACCTTTGAGTCACATGTTTCTGTGAAGTCATTCAAATGTACATGAATGAAAATCTCTATTCTCTTGCTGATGGGTTTTCTTGTCAGTTACATTGACAAGTCCCCAATAGCTAAACCTAAGAGGGCAGAGAAAAAAGAAAACCAAAGAAAAAGAATTCCTTTTATAAAAGAAATCTGACCTCATAAATTTCTCCCAAATAAAGAACAAAACTCACCCCTCCCCCAGTGGTTATTCTTGCAGCAAATTAAATTTAGAGATTATTTTATACCCCAACCAAACCCTACAAAGAATTTTAAGCAACACACAACAAAAATACATATAGTAAAATAATAAAATATCAACAATAATACATCCCTAGGAAATTTTAAGGCATGCGTAGGGAGGAATAAAAGCAAGTATTCAGATATAGGTACCTGTATAATTCCTTTTTCTCTCTAAGGTAGTCAAAGAGAAGTGGAAGTCATGGTTGATTTCTGTTGTTAAAATGAGGAATAAAGATACAATGATTCCTCAAAGAAAGCAGAACTTTTCTTATAGCTTCAAGCTACACGGGAATTTCTCACCTGGGACTTTCCTGGTGGGGCACTGAGCCATGTTGTAGGAAACATCCTTGACAATATTTCCATTGCCAATATAGTATCAGATTTCGTAAGAACGTTTCTTGTAGCATTCCTCCAAGAAATGTAAGGCAATACTTCACAAGAGGGCAAAGTGGGGCAAATTAGCTAATTAGCATGTCTGTTTGCCAAGCATTCTCCCGCCTGCCTTGCAAGGGCCACTCGACTCCTTAAATCTTTATCATCCCTGGCGATGCTGATCAACAGAGTTGCCAGAAGCCAGAGCAAGAGTTCCACAGCTCCTCAGAACATAGCAGGGCTGTCATTTGGTACATTTTCAAAACTATGCATAAATGATAAGCCCCAAAAGAGACAGAACACTTCAAAGCACAGTTTTTTGCTTGACTGGTAACTACAATGATTAAAGTGCAATTAGGATGAGACAGGAGGAGAAATTTAGCTGGAAGCATTCTAGGCGAAGAAAGTGACTCCAGGTCTGGCTGCCTAAATGCATGCGTTTTGGAAAGTCATTTACCTTCTGTGTTCCCATCCCTAAGGTATCTAAAGTATCTAAACTATGCCACCGGTAAAGTTAGATGATACAAAGACATGTCAAAGACTAGGGGAAGTATAGTCCTGTCATCATTAGCCACCATTAATCCACTACTTGTCTTTGAAGGAGGGGCAAAGCTACATCTCAGTACACACTGCACTTGAACAATAAGCAACCGATTGGAGCAAGTCATTTAAGAGTTTGTTGCTTCCTAGAGGGTTACAAGTATGAATTGGAAAAGAAGAATGAATTTATCCTTGAGACTCGATGAATTATTTTCAAGAAGACGCAGGAAAGTCAAAAGTATGGAATATGGCATGCCCAACAAATGGTTCTGTTTTTGATCACAGGCAAAGTCAAAGTGTACCAATAATCAAGACGTAAAAGAAAAAAATTAACAGACAATTTTGTCCATATGGTTTAAATAGAGCTGCAAAGTTTATTTCTCTTTCTCTAATTGTTTCCAGGAAGTGATTTCTCCTTGTCTGCCTATGGATAACAAGATAAGGAAAATTGTATCATTGGCCTTTGAAAGGCTAGCTGACCAGTTAGTTGGTTAACCAGTTAGTGGCTCTAATTTAAAAAAAAAAAAAAAAAAAAAAAAGGTCACTTAAAGGAAAACTAATGAAATAGGTTGCTTTATTTTGAAGGACAGTAATATAGCAACATGGTTAAAAGTATGGAGCTGGAGTCAAAATTCCTGGGTTTAAATACTGGCTTGCTAGATGACAAAGGACAATTTACTCACCTCTCTATATTTTTGTTTCCTTATCTGCAAAATGGGATGGTAACTGTAAGCACACCATCAGGTCATTTTGAAGATTAAATAGCATAACTAATATAAAGCACTTGGAATAGGTTCTGCTTTAAATCAAGTGCTCATGAGTGTTCATTGCAATGATTACACCTTTAGCAAAGTGACTTGTGGTTACTAAGCTAGCCACCTATCCCGAGAGTTTGCCCCACTAGGTAACTGCTGAGAAACACTGAAGAGGAAGCTTTAGTGCTGACATAGTCTAAGCTAGACTCAGTAATTCAACCATTTCTATTCTCAAAGCATATGATTTATTCTAAATAAATTTTCTCCCAAAAATGTTTTCCCCTCATAAAATTCATTCCAACATTTCAAATGCAGCTTATATTTACTTTAACTAGCTAAAGAACATTCCATCTCACATAAACACATTTTAAAAAAAATAATTAAAAGAAACAATGAGATTCCATATGGAGAAAGAGGACAATGAAAATGTGTTCATGATCTGAACTTCATAAATTATAGTTGGAATGTTTGTACAGCTGCACTATTTAATTGGTTTAGTATCTGCCCAGAATTATGAGCAATACAAGGGGAATATTGCTAGACTACTCTTTTTGTCCTGTGGGAAGTTAGTTAAAAACTTGTCACAGAAGCAATTTAGCTTACAGATGGAGCCAATTGGTTCACTTTGAATTTGACGAACTAGGGGAAAGATGGGAACTTCTGTACATTCTACATGTATCAAGTATTTGGCTATTGTATCCAAAAAAAGGATGCAGCCAAAGTTCATAAAATTAGACAATAAAAATTATGCAGATATAATATAGGAGTGTGTTCCCGGCTCCTACAATTGAACTCACTTCCTATTGATGGTTAATCTTGAGCCATTTAACCCAGATTGAATCCTGCCAAGCAATCCTTAGATCAGGGGTGGGGAACCTACAGCCTTCTAGGCCCTTAAGTGCAGCCTTTTGACTGAGTCCAAATTTTACAGAACAAATCCTTTTATTTTTATTAATACATTTTTGTTCATCTTTTATATTTTTATTTTATTTTTAAGAAGAACATATTTAAAATATCAAAGAATAAAATAAGTTTCAATGAAATAATCCTCCCAGATAGACTAGCACAATTAGAACATTAGTAGCCGTAAGGGCTAAACTGACAGCTGCTATGCTCATGATTTAGTTCTAACTTTGCCACTACCATACAGGGCTGGCTGGCGAGAGTTTATGGAGGTCAAGTACACCAGTCTGCTATCAGCTTTTGACCAGCGTGCACTGTGTTTCTGTTTGAAGTGGAATTTGTGAATAGTTGCACAGCTTGACAGTGTTTTTGATGCAGTCTGTTTAATAGCCCATTATTTCAAAGATACTGAAAACTATAAAACACTGATGAAAGAAATTGAAGGAGAAACAAATAAATAGAAGGATATCCTGTATTCATGGATTAGAAGAACTGATATTTTAAAATGTCTACACTATCCAAAGCAGCATACAGATTCAATACAATCTCTATCAAAATTCAAATGACATTCTTTACAGAAATAGAAAAAATAATCCTAAAATTCATATGGAATCACAAAAAATCTTGAAGAGCCGAAGCATTACTGAGAAAGAAAAACAAAGTTGGAGGTATCACACTTCCCGATTTAAAATTACACTACAATGCTATAGTAATCAAAACAGTATGGTGCTGGCATTGAAAACAGAAACATAGACCAATGGAAAAGAATAGAGGGCCCAGAAATAGGTCTGAACGTATAGTCAATTAATTTTCAACAAGGGCACCAAGAGGACACAATGGGGAAAGGTAGTCTTTTCAAAAATGTTGCTGGGAAAACTGGATTTCCATACATAAAAAAATGAAATTGGACCCTTACCATACACCATACACAAAAATCAATTCAAAATGAATAAGAGACCTAAATGTAAGGTCTGAAACCACAGAATTTTTAGAAGAGAACATAGAGAAAAAGCTCCTTGACATTGATCTTGGCAATGATTTTTTTTTACATCACACCAGAAACTCAGGTTACAAAAGCAAAAATAAATAAATTGGACTACATTAAACTAAAAAGTTTCTGCATAGCAATCAACAAAATGAAAATGCAACCTACAAACTGGAAAAAATATTTGCAAACCACATATCTAATAAGGAGTTAATATTCAAAATATATAAAGAACTCTTACAACTAAATGGCAAAAAACAAATGACTCAATTAAAAAATAGGCAAAGAACCTAAAAATGGCCGACAGGATTGGGAATGCAGATTAGGACAGCCATTATGGAAAACAGTATGGAGATTCCTCAAAAAATTAAAAATAGAACTACCACGTGACCCAGCAATTCCACTACTGAGTATACATCCAAGGAAATTTAAATCAGTACGTCAAAAGATATTTGCACTCATACGTTTATTGCAGCACTATTCACAATAGCCAAGAATCAACCTAAGTGTACATCACAGATGAATGGATAAAGAAAATGTGGTATATGTACATAATAGAATACTATTTAGGTATTTTTTTAAATCCTGTCATTTGCAGTAACATGGATGAATCTGAAGGACATAATGTTAAGTGAAATAACCCAGGCAAAAAAAGACAAATATTATATGATCTCACTTACATGTGGAATCTAGGCAAGTTGATCTCATAGAAGCAGAGAGTTGAACGGTGGTTAACAGAGTCTGGGGAGGAAAAGGCAAGGGGGAATATGGGGAGAGGTCAGATAATGATACATAGTTACAGTTAGATAGGAAGAAAAAGTTCTGCTGTTCTATTACATAGGAGGGTGACTAGCTAATAACAATGCATTGTGTATTTCAAGGTAGACGATCTTGAAAGTTATTACCACGAAGAAATGACAAAGGTTTGAGGTGACGGACAGGCTAACTACCCTGATCTGTGCATCATACAAGGTATACACACATTGAAACATCACATCATACCCCATAAAGATGTACAATTATGTGCCAATTATAAGTAAAATTTTTAAAAACTAAAAAATTTAATTAGAATATATAATTAAAAAAATGACCAACTGGTATATTAAAAGGTGCTCAACACCACTAATTATCAGGGAAATGAAAATTAAGACCACTATAAGGTATCACCACTCACCCATTAGGATGGCTATTATCAAAAAGACAAGGGCTAACGACGGTTGGCGAGGGTGTGGAGAAAGGGAACCCTATCACACTATTGGTGGAAATGTAGATTGATACAGCCATTATGAAAAACAGTATGGAGATTCCCAAAGACACTAAAAAAATAGCTTACCATAAGATCCAACAATCCCTCTTCCAGTTATATACCCAAAGGAGATGAAATCTCACCAATTTCCTGAAAGGCATCTTCATAGAATGCATAGAAAGAACACTGAACTGTAAGACTTAAGTTTTCTTCCATGAATCAAATCTTCTTTTGATCCCAGTTTCCTCCGCTCAAACTACAACTCAGAAATTTATTTTCTTACATAACAAGAAGTCCAGAGGTGGGGCAAGTTTTAGGGTTGAATCAGTGCTTGAAGATCTCATCAGAAAGTACTCTCTCTGCTTTCTTGTCCAAAGCACCAACTTCATCCTAACACGGTCATGAGATAACAGCCAGCAGCAACTGGGACCACGTATTTCCTCATTCGCTTTGACCTTACTTGTGAATGTGCATCTTGCCTTAAGGAGTAAACCCATCACAGCCACTAGGGCAAATGTCACATCACATCAATTGGCTGACACTTATGGTTCTCCATTACAACTGCACTTTAGAATTGCCTAGGAAGTACTTTTTAAAACACGCAGCTCCGACACCCCAAAGACTCCAATTCAGTATGTCTGGGGTGGGACTGGAACATCTTTACCTTCTAAAAGCTCTTCAGATGATTCAAGTGTGTGAATAGAAACTACTTCAGAGTAATTAGGATGCACCCCTAAAGTTAGAGAAGGGGGTATTGAGAAGGCAATCAAGAAGTGAATACTGTAGTAGACACAGCTTCATAGCATATACCCCTTTAAACATTCAAAGTGTATATCTGCATATTAATTGTTCAACAGTAAAGAAAGTTAGTGTTGTTTTTGCTGGATACTTAGCAAAGAAGGGTCATGGAAGACAGAAGAAAAGGAAGAGCTAACAGCTGAGGGAAGTGCCAAGAACAAAAGCTCCTTTTACTAGTCTCAGACAAATATTCTTGTAGAAATTTCTGAAATAGATTAGACATAGACAAGCTATATCAGGATAAAACAGGGAGTTCAATAAGACCAAAGTTAAAAAGCATATAGTCCAGAGGTCAAGGTCAGGGATATGAACAGACAGGAGAGTCAATATCAGGACCCTGGGGACCATGAGGTGACAGTAATCTGAGGTAGAAGCTATTTCCATTAGGAGAGTAACTGATTCAAGAGGGTAGGTGACTCACAGCCCATAGAAGAGAACCATTGTCGAAATTAAATTAGCTAGAATTGGTACAATAAAAAACAGCAGTTTCAGATGCCTTTCAAGTCTAACTGGCTGTCTTCATCTTATACAAAGACAGAGAAGAAAAGCCACTCTTCCCAAAGTAATAGTGAGAACTTTGAATAGGCAATACTTCTTGTTGTGATGCTTTTAGCAGAATTTTTCCTGCCAAGGTGCAAGGCTCATCAAACACTTGGGTTCTAGCCAAAGGGCTTGAAAATACAGAACACTAACAACTAAAAAAACACCCATCAAACAAATATGTGGTGAATGAAGGATGTGGGGAAATGTAAGACAGACATTCCAAAATGCGTCAAGAACAGATATAAGAAAAGAAATGATGTAAACGTTTTATCAGAATGGCCTTAGTGAGGTCACTAATGATGTCTGAATGTTGGCAACTCAAGGAGTCTTGGGTATGTAAGCAGAATCACACAGAACACAGCTCTGGCAAAGTTACAGACAGGAAGCACTTGTGCAAACATTGTGTGACAATGCCCTTTGGGAAAGGCATGAGTGTAGTCCAAGAAGAAGTGTATTTATCCCGTCTAAAGCAGCAGTTAGCTAATTCTTGATCACTTATTACTACAGGCACTCTTTCTAATTCTTTCAGAGTCAAATCATCAACAGATTCTGTCTGGCAGCCATCGATAGAACAACTATCCAACACATACCATTTAAACACAAATGAGAATCAGGAAGCCCTTCTGTCTAAATTAAACTCTTTATCTTTCAAGAGAGGCTTAGAATTGCAACCACTGCAAGTCCTGGACAAGTTGTCAGTAATGCCTCCCACGATTCTCATTCTCACTAAGAGCTTAATTTTATATGTTTTTCGCCATTGTAAGGGGACAGATGGGGGGAGTTTGGAATGAGAAAGTTTGATTAATGAAAATGATGTGACTATAAAACAAGAAAGAGAATTGAAGACAAAAATGAGACAATCCTCACTAAAATTCATTCAACCAATATCTATAAGAGCCTCTGATAAGCCAGACATCATGAATAGGCCTACAATCACAAAGGTTTTCTGTTGACTGACAGCGAAAGAAGCGACTAATAGGATTTGTAAACCAAAGCTTGGGAAGGTGATGATGGAAAAGTATTCGACCTGTAATGACAGTTCATGAAAATTCTGTCAGCGGTGTTTTGGTGGACTGGAGAGATGAAGGAATGGAAAATGGAGGTCAATTACTTGTGCTGTAAATTTAAGTTAGTACATGTGGCATTTGCTCCTTACATAATTTTAAGTGATTTTCAGATTTATCAATCTATGTACTTCAAGTTGTTGATATATCCTACAGCACTGAACCATAGGACCATATGTCGAAATATGGCTTCAAATGTATGTCTTTCAAGAAGTCTTTCCTCCCTGGATCACGCTACAGCTCTCCCATCAGGGCCTATTGACACTATTTCGTATAATGTGATAGCTGTACTGGGGGGAGTTAAGCCTATAGACGCACACCAGTTGTGCTCACATCCCGACTCTAAAACTTACAAGTTGTATGACCCTAGGTTTTCTCAATGCATAATCCCTTTAAAAGCCCTTGTCACAGTTCTTAAAACAGGAAAAAGAAATTCTTCCTGATTTGTTGCATACACTTACGTTTGGTCTCAAGAAATGTCTACTGAATAACTATCTTCACAAATGAACTCCAATGCATGGAAATATAATGATCGCACCTGAATATCTTCACTTACAAATGGTCAAATGTCTGAAATTCAGAGCATTCTTTTTATAGTGTGTCAAAAATTCTGAGCATTTTTCTTATATCGTGTTGGGTTAGTAGGATCAGATTTGAGGGTTACACTGACTGTAGGAATGTGTGCCTACAACCATGAAGTTTAAGATCTGACATGCACAGGCTCAAATCCAGCCACTCTTGTGTCTCTTAGCCTCAAACATCCACCATGTCCCTCCAAATAAGATAGAAGAAATTGGGAAATAACGTCTGGATAGCCATTTTAGGGCCAAAAGACACAAGAATAGAGGACTATAAAGTATAAACATTATGATAAATTTTCAGTACTCTAGCCAGACTCTGCGCCAGGCTATCTCTTCCCTAGAGGGATCGAAGTGGGGATTGAGCCTGGTCTGTAAAGCTGCACATTTGAGAAGCACGTGCAGGGCCACATCTCCCTCTCTAATATTGAGGCTCAGGGCCCCAAGTCCATCTGTGGTTCATGATGGACACAGATATTTGAACAAAGTCAGCATGAGATGCTTCTAAAGGTAGAAGGCTGTATGGCTGACTTCTTGAGGGTTTTAGAGGCACTGCTTGGTGAGTCCATAGCTGTGTAGCTGACAGTCTTTCAAGTGTGAACATCAGCACCTGCAGAGACAACAGAATCAAGCAACGATACAGGGCTCCACGTCTTAGGGACAGCCTCCTGCCATCCTACCATTTTACTTAACCTCTCACGAAGGTCTTTTCTTTCTTTCTTTCTTTCTTTTTTTTTTGCTTCTCAAACAATAATATTTGATACCTAAGCTTCCTGGAGGCATAACAGAATCCTTGACTTAAAACATAAACGTATATTGTTTCACAATCCTGCTTCGAAATACAATAGCACTAAACAGAAAACTATTTCTTTGCCCTTTACCACGATTCTAACGAAAATAAGGACACACTTGATGCTGACAGGTTACTGAGTCAAGCAGAGGGTGTTTTTGTTTATGGGGGTGGTGATTTGAGAGAAGAGGGAGGCTTTTTCTTCAATAACACATTTTGCAGTCATTAATCCATTATTTTATTTAATCCACCCCGACCCCGAGGCTTAACACAACATTCCTTAAAATCTGTGATAATTGTCAAAGTAATTTAGGTTTAATGGGACTTTTTGCTGACAGAGCTGGGGAAGGAGGGGGGAAAGCAATGAGCATTAAGATACAAATAGCTTTCTAAATGTATTACCTGCTACAGAATTCAAATGGTATTCCTCATTATCCCTCCACATACCTTTGTAAAACATTGACTCAAAGGACTTTCTCATTCATTTTCTTCCATTTTTCTTTTTAGAGAGCAAAATTGTGGCATGCTGTAAAAACACGTCATCACTGGTTCACAGGCAATTAACTTTTATTAAACAAAGGCAGTGGTGGCATTTTAAAATGATTATTATTAATATATGCTGAAGAGGAGGGAATAGCCTTCTCGTTATGAATCATCACCCCAAACTCTCTCTCTAGACACTCTTTTCATATGAAGTTGAAATGAAAAACCTTTAGATCCTTACAAATGTTTTTTAAAAAATGATTTTAAAAAATGATTTTAAAAATCATTCAATAAGCTGGTTCAAATGTGATTTTTAGGCAGTAGTGTTTAGCAACCAGCTGTCATTTGAGATCTTTGCCCCTCCTGATAAATACTCCCACCATAGCTGATTTCAAGCCACCACCACGATGCCCCAACGCGGTGTCAGGAAGAGATACACACTCAGCTCCCACCACTGGTAAGAACCCATCAAGACTGAGGAAGATGAAGCACACCCCCAAAATTCAGCTCTTATACCACCACTTGGGGAGGCAGGGGAGCCTATTAGAAATGGGCCCGGCGTGGTGGCTCACGCCTGTAATCCTAGCTCTCTGGGAGGCCGAGGGGGGAGGATCGCTCGAGGTCAGGAGTTCAAGACCAGCCTGAACAAGAGCGAGACCCCGTCTCTACTAAAAATAGAAAGAAATTATCGGGATAACTAAAAATATATAGAAAAATTAGTCAGGCATGGTGGCACATACCTGTAGTCCCAGCTACTCGGGAGGCTGAGGCAGAAGGATCGCTTGAGCCCAGGAGTTTGAGGTCCCTGTGAGCTAGGCTGATGCCACGGCACTCTAGCCCGGGCAACAGAGTGAGACTCTGTCTCAAAAAAAAAAAAAAAAAAAGAAATGATATTTTTTCTCTGCCTCCCAAACCTGACAAGCCTTCCTCACTGGAATGTTCTCTAGGAGCTCACTTTTATGTCCGATCCCAGTCTAGGAGCTACAATCAAGAACAACTTAAAAAAAAAAAAAAAAAAAGTAAGGGGGGTGTCCAGTTGTCTACACGATGTCTTAATAGCCCTTATTAGTATTATTATTGACTAGAACGAAGCACTTAGCATAAATGAACCCAGGGAATTCTCAAGGATCCCTGAGGAGTAAGCAGGCAGTAAGTGCGGATTCTGTTTTATAGGAAGCTAAGGGTTTCTGAGAAGATAAGAAATCAAGCTTGGCAATAGAACATTAAGCAGCAATAAACATTTTCAGCTGCCCAGCAGAAGAGCCTTCTCCTCTGGGAAAAACAGCTACTCTTTATTCCCCCCACACACTCCAGTCTTTGTACTCTTAACAGTTGTTCCACTTAAACTTAACCTATTTTCCCCCAGCAGGAGCTCGGGGACCTGGTTAGCATAAACAACTAGAAGCAGCGGCCTCTGTGAATTGGGACCTTCTTTTCTCCCCTGCCCAGATTGTCACGCGTCCTAAAAATATATGGCGAGCATAAAGCGTGGCCTTATGAAACAGGCCGTATTGTTGAGAAATTAAAACTTATGCTTCTTGCTGAAAACTCATCGGCCAAAAGAAAATAAGGTTATTATTTTTTTTTTCTCCTCTCTCAGGCATTTTTCTGGGTTCTGAATTTCCCAGAAGAAAAGTCATCATTTTTGGTTTCAGACCCCTTGGATTAGATTAAACAGTCCAGTCCCAAAGGTAGAGGGCATGGAAGTTCTTGCCCCACTAGACCCTGAGAAGAGCCGGATATCCAGCGACGGGAAGCTGAGGATGAGGGAGGGACTTTAGAGTCATGATGGTGGGTTGGGAGGAGAATGGTCCCTCCCACCACCTAAGAAGTTGCAGCGCTTCCGTGTGAACGTCTAGAACCCAGCACAGCCTGGGGATCTGGTACAACGCTCCATGGAGGAAGTGGGTGGTAATAGGGACATGCCTTCAAATGGACCACACAAGTTTAAACAACAGACGTCTCAGCAGCTAACAACTAGAACAGAGAACAGAGGCCCTAGTCCAATTATTCCAGTTCATTTAAGCCCTTTGGCTCTCTGGCCATTCTGTTTGAAGAAGGTCTCCAGAAAAAAACATCTTGAGTTTGGGTGTCCTGCTGACCAAGCAAATAGAATGATCCATATTTAACTTGATTTACAGCAGTAAAGAAATGAGATGCTTTTTGTATCTGAGTGTCATACTGAAAATCTTGAAGTTCCTTTTCTGTGGCAGGAAAAACTTCTTATAATCCTCCCTTGACTTAGGCTAACCGAATACCCTACCCTGGTTTTTTGTTTGTTTGTTTGCTTCCTTGCTTGCTTGCTTTTTGTTTTTTTGTTTGTTTGTTTCCTTGCTTGCTTGCTTGCTTGCTTGCTTGCTTGTGTTTTGGTTTTTTTGTTTGCTTGCTTGCTTGCTTGTTTGTTTTTTGCTTTTTTGTTTGTTTGTTTGAGACAGGGTCTTACTCTATTGCCAGGGGTAGAGTGCAGTGGCATCATCATAGCTCACTGCAACTTCAAACGCCTGGGCACAAGCATCCTCCTGCGTCAGCCTCCTGCGTAGCTGAACAATAGGTACATGCCACCACACCCATCTATTTTTCTATTTTTTGTGGAGATGGAGTCTCACTATGTTGCTTGGGCTAGAACCCTGTTCATCCCACAGTCCTGTGAATGTTCCCTGGTTCAACAAATATCTCCACTGCAAATGAATTAACTACTCATGAAGCTAGACTTAGTTAACTGGCTCGGGGCTTGGACATTTATACCTGCAATGTGTAGATTACCCTAGATCTTAGTATACTCCTTTTTGATTAAATTAAACTTAATCAAAGATGTATGCATCCTCTTTAAATTAGTAATTACTATGGGGAAATGTTGTTCCTACCTTACCTTTTTTGCCTGATTTGAATATTTAGATATATCTGAGGTACATTTCTGGATTCTTAGCTGCTTTGTACAGAAATGTTATGAAGCAAAGCAAAAACAAACAAAGCATGACAAATGTATCAATCTCCACTAGTGAGTCAAGTACCCAAAGCTCTCTTGCTTTCCATGACGTCAGAGAATAAAAGAGGAATATACAATTATAAAGTATAAGATTATTGTACCAACTTTGCTCTGAAGATAGTGAGTCCCATTTTCTGCTTGTAATTAAAAGCAGGTGTCACTACCTTCAGATTGGGCAAGTTGTTTAACCTCTGTGGGCCTTGATTTCCTCACCTAAAAGTTTGTGTGTTCAAATAGATGATATCTGAAGTTCCATATAACACTAAAATTCTATCATCCCAAGATATTATGAAATCCCAAAAACAAAGGATGAAAGGGGCATTGTTCTCATTCTATTGTCCATCCAGCTGGATTTATCAGATTAAGATTCTGAGTTTATAAATAAGGAAGAAAAGACACTGATACAATATAGAACACATTTGCAGGAAAAGCATTTTTTTGTCCACACGGCTCTTAACAATTTCACGTGCTAGCTAACAAATAATTGAACAGACTATCTATAGAAATCGTTTTGTTCATTTATCCACTTTTCTCTATAATAGTAAAAATAAATTTATTGCTTTGTTATAAAATTGTGTTCAAATAAAAATAGAGAAATGCAATTCTCAACTGTTTCTGAGATCTGAGAAGTCTCCGCAAGCCCAAACAGCTCTTTATGTAAGCACAAAGGTAAGAGTGCCATCTGCTGGTCTGAGCTACTAACAGTGTCTTCACAACTTTACACAATAAAATTTTTACTTGACAAGTAACTTCTAAAATTTGAGTCCACACCCTGCTTCGAGGAAAACACTGAGATTTTCAATAACTTCATGTACAGAGCTTAAATAGAAAGATCATTGGTCCAAATGTCCAAAATGCACAAAACATATGAGTATACCAAAGCATTACTCTCTGAATTAAACAAATGCTTATGTTAATTATATCCTACAATATTTACTGTATCAAAAAACTATAAACCTACTGGTTCCAAGAATAAGTAGATAGTGTCTTTCTTTAAAAGCTTCTAAGACAGCTAGAGTATTTGGAGTGTTTATGTAGTTAGGAAATAGTGTCAAAAGATTCCTCAGTTAGACAACAGCAACCTGAATGGTAACTCTATAAACAAGATTCAATTAAGGAAGAAAGAACACACAGTTAAGTTGAAAAGTCATATGTCATATTTAACCATAATTTCATGCCTCCAAGCTGACATTGAGAGGCAGATGGAGGCCACACCACAGCACTTACTGACTCCATCCTTCATGGAGTGCTGCGGCATCAACATCTGGGCCACCAAGGGTACTCTTATTTTCCTTAATCCTCTCCCCCCAAAAATAAATTTCCTTGAGAGAAGATTCTCTTTTAAGGGGACCCCCACAGCCATGGAGTGGCTCAGGGAATGTTTCACATAAAAAAATACAATCAAATTACTAAATCCAGTAAGTCTGAGATAATCCCAGGAAATCTTACTCCATTGCCTGAAATGTTAGATAATTATTTAGCACAATGTTGAAGGGACATCTACGGAGGTGTGTGAGACAACTGGAATGCTTTTTATTCAAAACAGTACCTGACACTTCCTATGTAGAAAGCACTTAACTGGAAAAAACAATCATTCTAAACAGATGAGGTTCAATATTACCAAGAATCCAAGAGATGAACTAGCATAGCTCTTTAGGATCCTTGCCATTCCTAATAATTTTCTGCCTTACCTGTATTGTGAAGATAGTATCCCAACCGTTCACTGATTCTTGGCATTAAAGGCCTTTTTTTTCATGAAGTCATGCTACGAGGTTTAATGGAAAAGCCAATTATTAAAATATTAAATCAAGTAACTAGTATACTGTAAATAAATTTAGTCATAGGCAAAGACAAAATGTATATTTTAAAAAAACATGCTGGCCGGGCACGGTGGCTCACGCCTGTAATCCTAGCACTCTGGGAGGCCGAGGCGGGTGGATCGCTCGAGGTCAGGAGTTCGAGACCAGCCTGAGTGAGACCCCGTCTCTACTAAAAATAGAAAGACATTATATGGACAACTAAAAATCTATATAGAAAAAATTAGCCGGGCATGGTGGCGCATGCCTGTAGTCCCAGCTACTCGGGAGGCTGAGGCAGTAGGATTGCTTAAGCCGAGGAGTTTGAGGTTGCTGTGAGCTAAGCTGACGCCACGGCACTCACTCTAGCCTGGGCAACAAAGTGAGACTCTGTCTCAACAACAAAAAAAAAACATGCTTTACTGTTCTTTGTTCAAAGATGATATCAATTGTGCTATTTCCTCTGTGCATGAATGTGAATAAGTGATGAATAAGCCAGTTCACAGATTAGCCACAGTCTGTATGTGAATTAAAACTATTTCATGATCAAAGAAAGGGTCGCTTCAGTTAGCGTTGGTGCCACGTCTATCCCTGCCAAGTGATACACTTTTTGTATCACTTTTGGTACCAGAATGTGCCAATGCAGTTGCCTGATGCTTACATACTGCTTCTGGTTCTCTGAGCATGTCTTTGGGTCATTTTATGTGACTCCACCAGCCTTGCCAAGGTCCTAATGACAGAGCTCTGCAACCACATCCACAGGAATGCAGGAAACCAACCGGTCGTGAGTTTACAAGTAGTTAATGACAATAGACAACTTGCAGGAAATTAGTTCATGTAAAACATACCACTCTTCAAACTTACTCAACGTTGAAAAATACCACAGATCAACTGCAGTAACAACACTCAGACCAAGAGGAGGATTTTATATTTGTTTTGTACTCCATAATATTTCATTTTCCCATATATTATTTTCCCATATATCACTTCATTTGTTTTTCAGGACACCCTCTGAGATAGGCACGCCATTTTACAGATCACTTGAGGTCATTCATTCCATTTTTCACAGTCAGAAAATAGTTACTGGGTTTCTCCACTTGAATAATGTTTACTGGAGTACTAAAAACCCTATAGAGTTTGTCAATGAGATACTAGTAAATGCTAAACCATAACCTATAGGTTAATATAATCCAATGAAACACAATACTGGTTTCTTCTAGAACTACCTTTTATGCTGATGAATTCATCAGTCACCCAAATAGCTGGCACTGCCACACACAGCAAGAGATGACAATAGACAGGTGCCAAAAACAGACTTTCCCCTCTGGACTGAAGGATGCCAGTAAGGAGTTATAATAAAACAATGGAGTGACAAAAATAAGACTTGCTTTTTGAATATATCAAACTGATATCAGGAAAAAAATATATTTGAGATTCTCTAGACAAAAACAAACAAACAAAAAAAAAAAAACAGAGGCACCAAAAGATTCCCTTTTGTCAAGATCTCACAGTTAGCAGCAGAGTCAATACAAGAACCCAATTTTTCTAATGCTGAGTCGTAAAATTCGGGTTGCAGATTGAAACAATGTGAAAAAACACAGGATAATTCACAAAAGTGATAAAAATAAAAATATACATGGCAAATAAATTAGTAGTCAAAGAATAAATTGAAACAACAATGAAAGACCATAATTCACTGTTGAGAATTTAATTATCGAGAGCATGTGGAAACAGATGACTCACATAAACAGCTGGTAGGAAAGTAAAGTGATGGAACATTTAGATAATAGATATAGACATAGATATAGATATATCCTGAAAATATACAAATACTCTTACCCTTTCATCCATTAATCCCATTTCTAGGATGAACTTCAGAATTATTTGTAAGGTTGTTTATCTCAGAGTTAATTACAACAGACAAATAGCGGAAAATGTAAATATCTACCTATAGTGAATGACAAAATAAAAGTGAATTTTTGTCTCCCATTACAATAGAATACCATGAAGCCTAGAAAAATCATGTTTTAGAAGAATGATTTATGAATTGAGAAAATGCTTTTGATATATTGTTCACTGAAAAAAACAGGTAGGTGATAGATATGATCCTAATTAAGTCAATATTTGTGAATGTTTAAGCATGTTTAGCAAATATATAGTCACTAACAAACATAGAAAAAGACACTGAAGATAATATAATAACAATAGTTATCTTTGGATTAGAAATTACAAAATTTTTCATTTTATACTTTCCTATATTTTTCTAATTTTCTGCAGTGAATATATATTTTGTTCATTAGCAGAAAAACAATTTTATTTAAACTAAACACAATGCAAGATGAGGCATTTAAAAATAAACTAGGGCCGGGCGCGGTGGCTCACGCCTGTAATCCTAGCACTCTGGGAGGCCGAGGTGGGCGGATCGTTTGAGCTCAGGAGTTTGAGACCAGCCTGAGCAAGAGCGAGACCCCATCTCTACTAAAAATAGAAAGAAATTATATGGACAGCTAAAAATATATATAGAAAAAATTATCCGGGCATGGTGGTGCATGCCTGTAGTCCCAACTACTCGGGAGGCTGAGACAGGAGGATCCCTTGAGCTCAGGAGTTTGAGGTTGCTGTGAGCTGACGCCACGGCACTCACTCTAGCCTGGACAACAAAGTGAGACTCTGTCTCAAAAAAAAATAATAAATAAAAAATAAAAAAAAAATAAAAATAAACTAGAACCTATGTTTTGAGAGGATCAGAGGCTACAGTACTTTCAAGTCCTTCAATTGAACAGGGATTAGCACTTGGGCAATTCATCTGGCTCTTAATTTTCTGGAAGTTAAGGCAAAATGGAGTAACAAGTTCCATTTTCTATTGACAAAAACCCATTAAGTTATTTACAGGGGTTTTTTTCCTGGAACTGTAGTCAAACCAGAATTTATTATTTGAATCCTTAGATAAAAGACCTCATAAAACATATAGAGCAATAACTTCAGCAGTGGTCTTAAAAATATTAATAGGTAAATTTTTTTGGCATCTTTTAGGCACTGACCCTGTGATAAATCATATTCCACTATATGAAATTAAATATAAATACAATTCTGTTTGAGATCTGTATAATCTCAAGCAATAGATGGGTCCTTATAATATGCATTTGAGTAACAAGTGTTTTTTAAAAAATCATGATAATCTATCCAATAATGCTCTAATCTAGGGGAATCATTTCTCTGGCTATAACAAAAGCTTAGTTAGAAGTAGGATGCTTCCTTCTACTCAAAAGGAATATCCTTAATATCTGAATGTCCTAGATTAAACAAACATTTTAAAAATTCCCAAAGGAATTACAATAGGTAGTCCATGTGGGTTTTGTATGTTTATTATTGGAGTTTATTACATGTTCTGAATCACATCAAAACCCTTCTGCTTTAAATTTGAAAAAATCTTTATATAAAGTGTTTGCTTGCATTCTTAAAAATACCAAAACAAAAAAAATCAATTTTACTGTGCATTAATTTAGGAAATTGAATTAAATTTAAAAAGTTAAAATTAATAAAAACTAAATTAAAATTTTAAGAAAGCATAAATAAAATTGTCTAGAAGAGAGGATTAATTGCATGGATCATGTCAACTTTATCTTACTCTTGTACACAATACCACTTCACCAATCACCTAATCAAAGACAAAATAAAACCAAGGAATGAGCCTTTCTCTTGGCCAGTCTAGATATATCAACCTCGCCTTTGCCTAAATGCCACTATACAGTGTAGTGAACACTCACCTTGCCTGGCTTCCTATCCATGGCCAATTCACAGTCACTTCTATATTCTCTCACTATGACACAAAAACGTATGTTCAGAAAGAATATTGCTGATATCTATGATATCTATCTCAAAAAAGTTATTAGCATACCCCAAATGTCCCTATTTGCATTTTGATACTATTATTTTATTCAGTAAACATTTTAGTCTCTTACCATGTGCCAGTACTAGACCCTACATAAAGCAGACTAGAGAGAGAGAGATATATAAGGCAATATGTGGAATAATCACTATAATTGCTACAATAACATTATATACATGCATGGTTCAATGAAAAGCAAAGATGTCAAATTCATCTAAGTAAGTGTAGCAAGTTTATTACTGTACAATATGTGTTCATATTAATCCTTTAATGACCTTGAAAGTGTTCTTTCATTCTAATATATTGGTATTTAAAGGTCAAGTGAATAGTCCAACCATTTTTCTAGTCTTGATTCTCAGTACTGTTGATATAACCTAAAATATAGAGCAGACATTCATATTCCTCTTAAGGATATCTGATTCCAAGCCTCCTAATGATCACAGAGCAATACTCTCAGAGTACTCCACTTTATACCCCTCAGGAATACAGACAATGCAATAGTAGTTGCTAGTTCTATCAGGAGCTTGCTATCCTGCTTGTCCAACTGTGAAATACTTAGCTCAAAAAGCACTTTCAGCTTTTAAAAGGAAAATTGCACGGTTTTTTGTTTGTTTGTTTGTTTGTTTGTTTGTTTCTGGGTATATACACCCTTTCACTCCCTCCCTCCAAATCTGAGCATATTATACTATTAATTTTCTTCACCTAAAGGAGTATCTGTTTCTCCCTACTATTTATCTTCTATCTCTAAGCCAGTTCTCTCTACAGTATAAAACATTTTTCTAGTTCAACAGTGGCTACTTTGATAACTATGGTCTTAAATATTCTCAGAGTTTTTGAAAGTCTTAGTGAGATAGTTAAACTTCCCCTTTTACCTCTTAATAGACCTGGTTGTTTCATTCAGAGAAAAATCCCATAGAGAAATTTTATTACTTTTCCCCTAATAGACTTATCCTGTTAAAGTGTTTATTCAACAAGTCTACCCATTATTGTAGATTCTACCAGTCTATCTGATATCCAATTGGCTCCCTGTGGAATATTAGCTTTTGCACAATATATTTTTTTTAAAAAATTAGGCACTTTGTTGTTTTCATCTACAAACAGAAAGTCTCCACAGGTTGTCACTTTTTAACAAGCACAGGTATGCCTGTGCAAAAGCACACACCTGTATACTAATCTGTGTTCTGAACTGCTGGAATTTATCATAATTCATCAAGACAGAACTGTAATTTGCTTTTTAATACAACATATGAAAAGAGGAATCACTGAGCAAGGTGTAGTATAAATAATATGGAGGCAGGGGTATTATGAAAACAAATTATTCTCAAGCCCTTAAACAGCCTCCAGTCATATATAAAATATTATGTCAGCTCAAACCAATGGCATCTCATACCACATCAAGAGTATATGTGAAATTGTAAGAACCCATTACGATATTTTGTGTTAGATTTTATAACCTAGCCACCAATTCATGAATATTTGGCCCAAAACTCTTATGAATTGACAAACAATGATCTCTTCTTTCTTATTTGAGGTTGCTATATGTTCAGATTTAGAGAGTTCAACCTAGAAAAAAAATTCAAGTAACATAGAAATTAAGCACCATAGTAATGAAAGGACATATTCCTTCATGGGGCATAGACACTCCCTTTCTTCAATAAAAGCTAAAAGTTGCATCCTAGAATGGAGGTAGAGATTACAAATACTAAGTTGTACTAATCAAAGGGCATGGGGAGGATCATGGCACTAACTCTTTACATTACTAGTGTGAATATAGGTCAGTATGATTTCGACTGTACAAGGGGGAAAAAGTGAAGATTTAGCATCATGTCTAGAAAATGAATCAATACTGGTATTTGACCTCAAGACGATATGAGGATAATAGCATTGTGACATGCCAAGAATTTTTCTAAAAAATTTACAAGTATATCATTTAATCTTACAACACTAAAGTATATCTTTATAACCTCATTTTAAAATAAAGTACATAAAGTTTAAGTAACTTCCTCAAGGTCACACAGTTAATAACATTGAAGTTGGGACTCAAACTTAGGCAGCCTATGTTTCAGCACCCCCCAAAGAATCACATTGACTCTCCAGCAATGATCTCCAACCAAAAAGAAATTTTTGAAATGTCAGATATGGAATTCAAAATATGGATTGCAAGTAAGCTCAATGGGATTAATGAGAAAGTTGAAAACCAACACAAAGAAACCAAAAAAGTAATTCAGGACATGAATGAAAAATTCACTACTGAGGACAGGCACCGTGGCTCATACCTGTAATACTAGCACTCTGGGAGGCCAAAGCAGGAGGATCACTTGAGCTCAGGAGTTCGACACCAGCCTGAGCAAGAGTGAAACCCTGTCTCTATTAAAAATAGAAAAAAATTAGCCAAGCATGGTGGCACGTGCCTGTAGTCCCAGCTACTCAGGAGGCTGAGACAGGAGGATCGCTTGAGCCCAGGAGTTTGAGGTTGCTGTGAGCTAGGCTGATGCCACGGCACTCTAGCCCAGGCAACAGAACAAGATTATGTCTCAAAAAAAAAAAAAAAAAAGAAAGAAAGAAAAAGAAAAATTCACTAAAGAGATAGATACTTTTAAAAAAACATTAACAGAACATCTGGAAATGAAAGAGTCATTTAGGAAATTTCAAAATACAGTAGAAAGTTTTAAAAGACTAGCCCAAGATAAAGAAAGAATTTCAGAGCTTGAAAATAAGATTTTTGAATTAACCCAGTCAGTCAGAAATGAAGAAAAAAGAATCACGAAGAATGAGCAAAGTCTTCAAGAATTATGGGACTATGTAAGATGACCAAATATAAGAAGCAAAGGTATGCCTGAGGGAGAAGAAGAAAAAGCAAAAACTATGGAAAACCTATGTGAGAGAAAAGTGGAGGAAAAATTCCCTGGTCTTGTTAGAGATTTAGACATCCAGATGCAAGAAGGTCATGGAATTCCTGGAAGATCCATTGCAAACAGGTCATCTCCAAGGCACATAGTTATCAGACTGGCCAAAGTCAAAGTGAAGGAGAAAAATCCTACAAGCTGCAAGATAAAAACATCAAGTAAGTTACAAAGGAAAACCCATCAGACTAGTGGCAAACTTCTCAGAGGAAACCTTACAAGCCAGAGGGAATGGGGTCCTATCTTTAGTCTTCTTAAACAGAATAATTGTCAGCCAAGAATTTAGCATCTTGCAAAACTAAGTTTTATAAATGAAGGAGAAATGAAATCTTTCATAGACAAGCAACACTAAGGGAATTTGTCACCACCAAACTTGCCCTATAAGAAATTCTTAAAAGTGCTCTATACATTGAACAGAACAATCTATGCCCACCAGTGTGAAAACAACCAAAAGTAAAAACTCACAGCTCTTACAAAACAGTAACACAAGGGAGGAAACAAAGCAACTAGATAGCAATCAACATGATGACTGGTACAGTTTCTCATATGTTAGTATGACCATTAAATATAAATGGTCTAAACCATTAAATATAAATGGCCCCAATTGAAAGGTATAGATTGGCTAAATGGACAAAAAAACACAACCCAAATATATGCTGTCTCCAAGAAACCCATTTAACTCATAAAGATTCTCATAGACTCAAGGTAAAGGGATGGAAAAAGATATTCCACCCTAATGGAAATCAAAAGCAAGCAAAAGAAGTTCTTATATCAAATAAAATAGACTTTAAATCAACAACAGTAATAAAGATAAAGATGTTCATTATAGAACGATAAAGGGATCAATTCAACAAGAAGATATAATAATCCTAAATATACATGCACCTAACACAGGAGTTTTCATATTCATAAAACAAATACTACTAGACTTAAGGAAAAACATAAACAGCAACATCATAATAGTCAGAGACTGCAGTACTCCACTGACAGACTAGATAGATCATTGAGGCAGAAAATCAACAAAGAAACACTAGACTTAAATGGGACTCTAGAACAAATGCACCTAACGGACATTTACAGAACACTCTACCCAAAAACTGCAGAATATACATTCTTCTCATCAGCACATAGAACATTCTCCAAGACAGATATGTTAGGCTACAAAACAAGTCTCAGCAAATTTTTAAAAACCTAAATCATACCATGTACCTTCTCAGACCACAGTGGAATAAAATTAGAAATCAATTCCAAGAGGAACTCTCAAAAGGACACAAATAATGAAAATTAAACAACCTGTTGCTGAACAATCCTTGGGTCAATGACAAAATCAAGATGGAAATCAAAAAATTTTTCAAATTGAACAATAAAAGTGACACAAGCTACCAGTATCTCTGGGATACAGCAAAAGCAGTGCTAAGAGGAAAGTTCATAGCACTGAATGCCTACATCAAACTTAGGCAGCCTAAACTCAGAGCCTAACCTTAATTTGATTTACTATATTGTCTCCCTATTTTCCCTCCTGGGTCCTTGAAATTATTCGACATTCTATATCATAGACTTGTAAGTGTGTGATTGAAGCTGTGGGGAGGAAGAAAAGAGAAGAAGGGGAACACTTAGAAAAATATCTAGCATAAAGAAATTTTTCTCCTCTGAGACTTGTGTAAGGCTATTGGTACAAATTGTGAACCAATTGCACTCAAATATTGGTAACTATATATCCTTGCAAAATATGTTTCTAGCTGTTCAAGCTAGTTGCTTTTAGGAGGGGGCTGGCTTTTCAGATATAAGTGATATTTTTAGGTGTGTCTTCCATTTGCATCATCAACATAGTTTGAACAAGAGGCTATTGCTTTAATAGTCAGACAACCCTCAATAATTAACCATTCACTTCAACATAAAATGTATTTCACCGGCAGTATATACCATTGAGAATTTCTAAATTGTGCTCACCAGGCTCTAAGCTGCCCCTTGCCACAACCAATAATATGCACATGCATTTGACTCTTAGTAACCTCATGTTCTACATATATATGTATTCTCTGCAGATAGGTTCCTGATCACTATGGTTCATAGAGTGATTTCAACTATGAAGAAAACACCTTGGTAAAACAGACTTTCTAAAATAAAGTAAAGAAAACACTAGAAGCCCACTTCTAAGGAGTAGGGTTACATGGCATCATTAATTCAACAATCAGGGTACTGAGTGCCTACTTTGTAATACTGGTAATGGAAATAGAGCATGAATAAACACAGACCTTGTCCTCAAGGGGCTCGATCTACTTTATAAAATAAACAAGAAAGTCCAATATTATGATATGGTGACAAATATTATAATTAACAAAGCAAAAGACATTATGAGAGTCCAGAGGAGGCATTTGGATGAGGGATATAGTGTATGAATTGCACCTTGGGGTTGGATAGGGAAAGGCTCCTAGAATAAAAGGCACTTAAACCAAGTTTTAAAGAGTGAGAAGATTTTAGCTAGGGTGAATGGAATTCCAAGCTCTGAAAACATAATCAACAATAAATATCCCTTAGAAAATTGTGTCAAAGCAATAAACTATAGGTAGGTTTGTGTGACTGAATGATAATGTGCTCACGGAAGTGTGGAGAGTGATGGAGCTGGAAACACTCACCAAAGCCTAGGAGACTTTAATCATGCCTAAACCCACTTTTCCTAATAAATACATGTTGTAAATTATTCACTGATATTCTCTCTGATGCTTAAATATCCCTTCAGTTAAAGATATATAAGCATATACCAAAGAGCATAATTGGAAAACCATGGCCCAAGTTTCAGTTAAACATGGTCGACCAAACAAACAGAAAATTGAATGAATGAAACCCGCTATTATAAATGGACTAAAAGGGAATAATTAATAACTAAAAACACAGTGATCCGTAGGACAAGTATAGAAGGAAAATAATGGCAAATGAGACATGTTAACAAAATTTTAGAAGATGGAAAGTAAATGGATGAATGGCAACTGATTTAATAGGTCTGGGAAAGCTGAGCACATTCAGAGAAAGAACAAATGTGACCCAAGGTGTCGCACTGCAGAATCCCAGAAAGTATAGGAAGTAGAGGCAGAGTGTCTATGAAAATGGGTATGAGGGCTGGGGCAAGCACCACTCCTACACCTTGGAGAAAGATGGGAAGTCTACTATGGAGAATGTGAACCAGAAAGGCTCTGCAAAGGCTCTGAAAAGGCACACATGCCACCGCACCCAGCCCTATGGAAGGTGTCACAAAGCTATTGGAGTGTTCTTTGTTGTTAGGCCCAAAGGTGACTGCAGAAGCTTTCTCAGTATTGCTCTTCCAATTTCCACTACTAACCAATCAGAGTTGGCACTTGAGTTAAAAACCCATCTGGCTTCCCTGATGTAGAACTAGAAAAGACAATCAAGGATCGGCCCCTGAGGAAACCATCAGTTTTGCATGTATATGCTGGTGTGAGCATAGATGTGAATCTAGGGTGAAAGTACTGTGAATTCATTTTAAACCAAACCATAAAGCATGTCCACATCCACAGTCTTAGCTAACATTCTTTCTCCTCTGGACTGCCACAGGAGCCTCGCAAGTGCGTTGCTACCTACTCTCAGGACCTCTGTAATCCATCCTCCACATTGCAGCCAGAGAAACATTTCCAAAGCAGGGATGTCATTGTATCACCCCTCACCCCAGTGTCACCCTGGCTATTAAAATCCCTTCATAGCATCTCACTTCTCTTAAAATAGAGACCGAGATTTTTCACATGATCTATAAGCCTCACAGGGTTTAACCCCTGATTCTCCAGCCTACTTTGTACCATGCGTCCCCACCCCACCCTATTCTCGGTACTGCCCCCCTCCAGCACAGGCTTTTGAAGATGCTGCCTGCCATCCTTGAAGACTCTTGCCCTGACTCTTTACCTAGCTCCTTCTTGTTCGTTCTTTGGGTCTCAGCTTTAATGCCACTTCTATGAGAAGCCTTCCATGAATGCCCAGATGCCATTGTAGCACCACATGCCTTTCCTGCATTACCACTTACCATTGCTGTCATTTTTTATGTCCAAGTACCCTATTGTTTCAACACTTGTCTCTCCTGCCAGACATTAAACTCCGTGAGTTCAGAAAACATAAAAGAGTTTATTTTAGTTTTTCCGATAACCTAGCATCATGCAGGGCACATAGTAGGCATTCACTAAATATTTAATTTGGTTGGCTTTTGTGATCTGTATTTTGATACTATATTTTCACTCCTAGAAAATATGCCTATATAAAGTATTCACTAAGAGTTTACTTTCATTTTAAAATGAATTAATATGGCCAAAGAGATAAGAAATAATACTTGGCAAATAGTATGACATATATTTCAATAACCATTTTAATTTCATCAGAATTATTCCATCATTTCCCAGGACATTTGCAAAGTATTATTGAATAAATAGTCACATCACTTCCTGAAATTACATGCAGCTGGAAATCCTTCTGGCTCTAAAAATAAGAAAATGAGAAATCTTTTCTCTCCTTGAATTGGATTTGCAGACCGCTTTTCAAAAATATTACAATCCTTATTGTCTCCAGCATTGTTTCAACGGTCATTAAAAATCACATTCTCATTTAGCTGGCTGTGTGGGACCCTCTTATTTCCCACCTCTAAGTATCCCCTCTCTAAAACAGGTTTTAAATTAAGACCACAAAGTTACTCCCACAGCTTAGATGAAGCAACGACATCCATAAAACATTATTTGCTGCATTTCTTCCCTAAATTCCTTGTTAAGTGAAAGATAGGCACCATGGAGAAGCAGGTACTCCCGAGGTAACACATGGTTGTGAATAGGTAATGAATAACATGCAGTTCTGGCCTTCTAATGCATCGTTGACTCAACCTAACACAAGAACTATAATGGCGTCCCATGAAATGAAAGCACTTCATAAATTATACAGTCTTTTAACAGCCAAAATCCAAAAAGAAACCAAGTTTAACTATAGTGCTATTTTTTTTAGTAGTTACAAATGACAACTCTTGGATAGGAATTGTACTTTAGGCAAAGCTGTGAAACACACACACACATACACACACACTTCCTATATATCACCCAAAGCTCCATAACCCTTTGTCTAGGGCTTCACATACATCTCACCCCCACTGCCCTAGGCCTTGTGATTCACCCTGATTACTTAGACTATACCTGTCCTCCTTAGAAGAAAATATAGCCCAGTCAGAACAACCTACCTGGACTTCTGCTTTCTGGAATATGCTTCAACCTGTGCCCCTCTAGCCAAAACAGACACTGCTGTTTATCCAAGAAACTAATTTGTGCTGAGATATCAATGACAATTTACTAGGTTACGTGTTTCATAAACCATATACATTTGAAGCTCATTAGGGGGAGCCAGAAATTAGAGAAATTTCAGCTAAGTAACCACCAGATAGGAATTTTTGGCAAAGAAAAGTCACCGGAAGAAATCAGCCTAGGGGGGACTACCCATCTATTCTACCCCTGCATAGATATCCACCTTTTCAAACATCTAGTAAGGAGAGAACAACAGATGGCAGATAGGACTAAATCTTTACTGCCAGAATTCCATTCAATCCTGTAGTTGAATTGATACAGTCCCTGCCTATAAGCCCTGCTTTAAAGGATCTTACAGTGTGAGTTGTTCAACTACATGTCAGTCTTAAAGTCAAAGGCTCTATAACTTAGATATCACTAGAACGTAAGCTCCATGAAGGCAAGGACTTCTTTTCGGTAATCATAAACTCACTGTCTTGCACTGAGCTCGGTAAACATTGGGTGAATGAACAGATACTAGTAATATGGTCTTCCAAATAATAAGATCTTTCTTAGCCCATTTTTTCTTTTACAAAATGGAAATTACAACACTCACCTCATAAGACTTTTGTGTGAATTAAATTCAGTGATATATGCAGAAGATCCTAAAAAGTATTTCGGAAATAGTAAGCGTCCTCTTTTTTTATTAAGTAGACTGTACTCATTGTGATGACAGAAAGAAAAGATGGGACAGAGAATACAGTCAACCATCAAGCATTCATAACGTAGAGGGATTGCTTTGGCACAGAGAACTTGCAATACGTAGATAATCCAGAACCTATATCCAAGTACACTGACCAGCAAAGGAAAACTGAGAGTGGAACAGGAGGCTTGGGACAATCTACTTTGAGAGAACTAGAATCAACTATGCTCTCACTATATGGCTAACCAGGGAGGTGGTAAAAGAGTAAATGACTTAGTTTTATAAACTCACCGCAGACATCTCACATTAGCCTCAATATAGTGATTTGGCTTAACCTGTGGTATTCAGTCCTTAAAATGGGCTTAACACAATATTGCTGAGGATCCAGAACATTCTGTTTTGTCCCCACTTCTCAGAATGCTAACAATAAGCCGATGCTGTGTCCTGGCTACCTTTAAAATGGTTCCAGCCAATTTAAGAGTTATTTAAGACAGTAAATATGGAACACGGAAAATAGAAATGAAAGGAAAAATGGGCAGTTTGAATTGCGGTGCAACAAAGGAGTAGGTGGTGGGATCTCGCTGTGTGTCTGAGTCAGCCCATTCTCTGCCTTGCTTGTTTGAGCTTCAGCTCATGGCTGGCGGTAAGGCTGGGAAGGACTCCGGAAAGGCCAAGACAAACGCCGTTTCCCGCTCTCAGAGAGCTGGCTTGCAGTTCCGGAGAGAAATCCAGGTCTATCAATCATGGCCGTGTGGACGCGAGTGCGCTGTGCACAGCGCAGCCACCCTGCACTTCATCATAGAGGTGCCTGAACTGGCGGACGTGCACCAAAGACTTAAAGGTAAAGCCATTGCCCCTTGTCACTTGCAACTTGCTATTGGTGGAGATGAGGCATTGGACTCTCTCCTCGAGGGTATGATTGCTGGTGGTGGTGTCATTCCACACATCGCAAATTCTGGGAAGAAAGGACAACAGAAGACTGTCGGGATGCCTGGATTCCTCATTATCTCAGGGCTCTAAATACTCTTAACAGCTGTCCAGTGCTGGTGACTTCAGTGGACTGTATCTCTGGGAAAAACACAATTTTGCCTTTTTGGAATTCTATTTGAGCAACTTGGAAGTTTAATTAGCTTTCCAACCAACCAGATCTCCGCATTCAAGTCTTAACCATATTTAAGTGTTACTGTGGCTTCAGAGAAGCTATGGATTCCAAAATAGTGAGTTTTGATTGAGTTGACTGTTTTAAAAAAAAAAAAAAAACTGTTTGGATTTTAATTGTGATGCAGAAAGTTACAGGAACAAACATTTGGTTTTTTACAGACATTATTTCCACTCTGGTGGATAAAGGTCATATACAAAAAAAAAAAAAAAAAACCATCAATATACAAAAAAAAAAAAAAAAACCAGAAAGAAAGAAAAAGTATTCTCCAGGGCTTTGCCTAACTTAGCAATATGCCATTATTTCTACCATATGACATAAGTATCCCTCCTTAATAAAGATCCAAACAAGTAAGAATTCATTTTCAAGGCAATTTAATAGTGACATTGACTATTTTATTGTATTAGGTACTGTGTCAAACAATTTTGATTGTGTTTGACACAGTACCTAACATTATCACTAAATCATGTTAAAATCATGATTATGACACAGTACTGAATATAATCACTAAATGACACATTACACAGTATCTAATGCAATCATTGAGTTATGTTATTTTTTTGAGTCCTTATCTTATGTAATCTAGTCCTTCACACAAAGTCCTACCCCCCAATATACAAACATTTTTAATTGTTTTTTTAATAGAAATTTTTTAAACATACTGAATTATCACCTTCTTTCAACTAGTCTGCTTTGGCAATGTGTAAAATATTGAACCAGACCTTGGTGGTAGTGTAGTCAGTACCCTCAGAAGAGAGTTTTCTCCAAAATGAAAGAAGATATTTCATAGGAAGAACAAATGTTATCCCACTGCTTCACTTGACCAGCCTTTAAAAAAAAAAGAAAGAAAGAAGAAGAAACCTTATTAGCACCAGAGTTTAAGTTTGTGATATGTAGTTAAGCCTATAAAGATTTGTGACAATGAAACATATCACTTGTTCTCGTCTTGAAAACTGAGAACCAAAGGAATATTTTTTGGCATCTACTGTTTGACTTTTCATTCTTCCTTCTAGTTCTTTAGTTATGGCCCACAGAAAGAAAACGGTTAACAAATCATTAAGCTATCTGGTTCATCATCAAATATATCCATTTGATTGTTCAGCACACATTAAGTGTCTATACTGTCCAGGAACTAGACTGATACAAAAATGAATAACACAAGAGTTTGTGAGGGAGACAGACATGGAAACAATTGCTCTACAGCATACAAAGTGTGAGCACTGTAGAACAAAGTAAAATGAACATGTAGAGAAACAGTGAGGGTCAGGAAAGGCATCATTGAAATGGTAACAGTTGAGCTGAGTATTAAAGAAATCAATAGAATTTTTTTCAGACACACAGGTGATAAAGGAAGGTATTACAGGCAGCAAGAAAAATGTGTCAGAGACATGGATTGAGATAACGGAACTAATTTGGGCAACAGTGGGCAACCTGTCCAGGTGGACAGGTGGAGCTAGGGAAAAGGAAAGGTGACTAGGAGGGTAGATTAAGGCCAAATCATGAATGTCCTTTATTAATTCATAAATGAGTATTTACTGAGCACTTACTATGTGCTAGAAATCATCCTAATTAATGCGGGCATGGTAGACAAGATCCTTGCCCTAGATGCTGGTATATGCCAGGCTGAGGAGTTTGGACCTTAGTCTAAAGGCAGCAGAGTTAAGCAGGGAGAGTGGCACAAGCAGATTTAGAAAGGTAACTCTTTTGACAGTGTAAAGAATGGATTGAAACAGGAGAAACTGGACAGAGTAAGACAGGTCAGAAGACTACTACAATAGACCACATGAGTCCTGTTTTTGCTCTTTTCCATGAAGTATTATGGTCTTCTTATACATAGGTCTTCATCAGGAATTTGCAGAGAATTTTCATTCCAAAATATCGGTATTACTTGACTGAGTTTTCAAAAAATATGTGAGTTTGTTCTCAAACCTTAACAAATTCCTACACCAAGAATATATTTTTGTTGGATCCAATGTCATGTTGCACCACTAGCAACTCTTAGTCATCCTGACTCATTTCCTGAACTTTCATTTGCTTAAAGGGAACTTCATTTTGTCTAAGAGTTGAGACAGCAGCAGACTCAAGCCACCTATAAAGGCCCAGTGAATTCTATAATAAATTTCAAGAGGACTTCCAAAGGAATAGCTGAACCAAGACTCCTAGAATCTCAAAAAAAAAAAAAAAAAAAACTAGACTAAATTAGTTTTCTTCTTCCAGCCCATCCTTCACACGATAATTAGGACCTCCACGATGCATGATCTTCCCAACTCGACTGTCCATTTCGTATATATCTCAGAGTCCCAAGAATTGCCTAAAGCTCTGGAATTTACGTGAGAAGTTTTGAGAAATTCATTCTTTTTTATATGGAACATCACACATTTATATCCATTCTTTCATTTGTTCCGTGTAACAACCCAAGGAACAAGGCAAAGTAGATATAATCGGAACCATTTTATTTTTTTTTTTTTTTTTTTTGTGGAGACAGAGTCTCACTTTGTTGCCCAGGCTAGAGTGAGTGCCGTGGCGTCAGCCTAGCTCACAGCAACCTCAAACTCCTGGGCTTAAGCGATCCTACTGCCTCAGCCTCCCGAGTAGCTGGGACTACAGGCATGCGCCACTATGCCCGGCTAATTTTTTCTGTATAGATTTTTAGTTGTCCATATAATGTCTTTCTATTTTTAGTAGAGACGGGGTCTCGCTCTTGCTCAGGCTGGTCTTGAACTCCTGACCTCGAGCGATCCACCCGCCTCGGCCTCCCAGAGTGCTAGGATTACAGGCGTGAGCCACCGCGCCCGGCCGGAACCATTTTAAAGATGGAGAAACTAAAACCAAGAGAGATGAAGACTTTGACCCAAAGATACATTCTAGTAAGTAGCAAAATCAGAACAAGAATCCAAAGCTTTTGATTCCTGGACCATGTTCTTTGATTTACCTCTGCTCTGTGTCCTCAGCCATCAATCACTCTCTCTCTCTGGTGGTGCTGACACAGCTGCATAATAGCTCTTTGCTCTCTTAAAAGTTAACAAGTAACCTCTTCCGTGTTAACCCGGCCTTCCTGAAGCAATCACTCTTGCTTTTTACAGCTCAGACAAAGCCACCATGTTAACCCCAAATAAAATCTATTCTTTTCTTTAGTGATTCCCTTCCTCCTCCTCTTCAACCTCCTCAGAGCTCCAGAGAAGTTGAACCCTCTTCAACCCACATTGACCCTAGTAGGATTCAGGCCATTTTTAGATCAATACTGACATACTCAGGCAGCAAAGAGAGCCAGTGAGACGCCAAACTCAGGGTTCACCCTGGAAATGAACAAAAATGGGAAGCAAGCTGGCCAGTTCTGTGTCCCTTCAGATTTGTAATAAATTGTCTGGGAGAACTTGGTGAATTAGCGATGACTCCAAGCCAGGAATGCTTTGCCTCAGCCAATCCTGGAACTTACTCTGCTAAACCTAGGCCACCTGAGGTTTTTCAAAAATATTACTTTCACATGAAGGCCACATCACTCAGCCACCGCTGCCAAGAACAAGGCCTAGAGAGCACATTGGCAAGCCTGGTGCTGGCCCTGCTGCATGGTCACATGAAGTGAGAGGAAGGATGTGAAGGAGCGAGACTCTCCTAAGTAGGAGTCAGAAATCCTAGATTCCTTACCACTTAGGAGCCATGTGACATTGAGAAAGTGCTAGGAAGATCTGACAGCCCGAGCTATGGACTGTGCAGCCTTTGCTGTCAGTCCCTTTGGGGACTGACTCAGCTTCAGCCACAGAGAACCCCTCGTCTAAAATCTTACCCTTCCAGGGGCAGCCCACATCCAATATCTGATCCAGATAAAAAGGACTGAAAATTCTGGTCCCTCACAAGACAATCTCTGCCAGGTCTTTTCCGCTCCAGAGCTCTCTATGGAGTCAGATGAGGCTGCCAGGCTGGGCTGACGTCAAGGCTGGACTCCTCCCCCTGCCAGCCTACTTCTGCCACCTCTCTTCCAAGGTCTGAGCCCATGGGAAGTCCCTAATGCATGTCCTAAATAATGGACAGAATCTCAGAGTGTGCATCCTGGAGAACCAAACATACCGCAGCAATAAATAAATGCCACTGACACCATTAGTGAACTTCAGCAAAATGGCACCTCAAATAAGAACGCTTTGAAAATAAAGGTTTTTTATTTAGATTTAAAAATCTTCTCAAACCGTGCAAAGTTATACTCGTGCTAGAGGCTTAGATGAGATCTCTGCTAAGCTTCTGAAGGACAAAAAACATCAATAACACACAATAAAAAGAAAATTCAGCCTTCTACTTCCATTTCTTCACAGCTGAATAGAAGCAAAACCCAGATGCAATCATGGAATCAGAGAAGTGTTTCTTCTCCCTCAGCAGCTTTACCTTTCTCTACAGTCCCATCAGATGTGGTCCCATACACCTACAGTGCCACATGCCTTCCTGCTCTCTAACTCCCTCTTTCAATCAATGGGGAAAAAAATGATGCAAAAGTCTGTCGCTCTCTCAGACATATCATTGAAATTACATTTGTTAGTTGACTGACTGTTACAGTGGGCTCTGTGATGGGTACCCAGACCCTGCTCAGGACAGAAAGGTTTATTCTCCAACAGCTAGAAGTGCAGCTGGCAGATAGCTCTCAAGCCCTCTCCTGGAATTACCTTCAGCTGAAGATACCTACACCACTCATCAACGCAGCCCCATAAAATGACTGGTCAGTGCATGAGGTTAACAATGGTCCCCTTACCCCAATTCTGAACAGCTTTGAAGGACCATCCCAACTTCTCAGCCCCCATGGAGTTGTCTGAGCCTATGTGGAGACTAAATCATGGCCTAACTTCTCCCTCTGCCCAATCCTCCTTCCCATACTTCCACAAAAAAGTTGGCCCCAAAAGTACTCCCCAGGAAGTTTCTTGCATGGTAATATCTTTCCCAGAGTCTGTGTCAGTTGGCACCAGTAGTCTTATGAAAAAGAACATGATAAGATGGGATATCAGTGTTTGAATATTCTCTAGTTGGCAGGCAATGAAGACCTCACCACTAGTGGTAGATTCTAGATACTTCCAGGTCCTCCATACACCTTCCCCTCACCTACCCAGCATATACCAGAAGGAAGCGAAAAGAATATGTATGAAACTGGATTCTAAGAAAGATGGATCAAAGAAGACATTATAATTGTTACTTTCACCAGTGTTGAAGTAGGGTGATATAACAGTGGAAAGATGTATCAGGACTTTGAAGATTTGAGGGAAACAGAAATTCTAAGGAAAATAGAATTAGGTGCTAGTTCCTAGGGACAACTGATGCTCTGGAGAAACAGAAAATGAAAAGCTGATCTTATAAATCATCAATTAAAAGCTAAGTGTGTGGAGAATTGATATTCAATGGGTATAAAGTTTGAGGTATGCAAGATGATTATGTTCTAGCCATCTACTGTACAACATTGTGCTTATAATTAACAATACTATATTGTACACTTAAAATTTTGTTAAGAAGGTAGATCTTGGCTGGGTGTGGTGGCTCATGCCTATAATCCTGGCACTTTGGGAGGCTGACACAGGAGGACTACTTGAGGGCAGGAGTCCAAGACCAGTCTGAGCAACATAGTGAGACACACACCCCCATATACAAAAAATAGAAAAATTAGCTGGGCTTGGTGACATCTACCTATAGTTCCAGATACTTGGGAGGCTGAGGCCGGAGGATCACTTGAGCCCAGGAATTTGAGGTTGCAGTGAGCTATGATGATGATGCCACTGTAGGCCAAGCAACAGAGTAAGATCCTTTCTCCAAAGAAAATAAAAATAAAGAAGGTAGATCTCATGTTAAATGTTCGTAGTTTTAAAAAAAAAAAAAAAAAAAAAATCCATGGGGGAAAAAAGCTAAGTGTGAAACAAAGTTTAGAAGACTTATACTTCCCAATTTCAAAATCTACTACAAAGATGAAGTAATCAAGATAATGTAGTACTGACATAAAGGTATACATATAGACCAATGGCGTCCAGAAATAAACCCATACATTTATAGCCAATTATTTTTTGTCATTGATGCCAAATTGACTCAACAGAGAAAGAAGAATCTCTTAAACAAGTGGTTATTGGGACAACTGGATAGCCACATGCACAAGAATAAAACTGAACCCCTATCTCACACTGTATATAAAAATTAGCTTAAAATGGATCAAATATTTAAATTTAAGAGGTTAAAAATCTAAAACTCTTAGAAGAAAACATAGAAGCAAATCTTCATGGCCTTGGATTTGACAATGGTTTCTTAAATATAAACCCAAAAGCAACACAAGAAAAATAGCTAAATTAAACTTCACTAAAATTAAAAACTTTTGTGCTTTAGAGTACATTATTAATAGAGTGAAAAGACGACACACAGAATGGGAGACAATATTTGTAAATCACATGTCTACAAAAGGTTTAATATCAAAGAACACCTACAACTCAACAAAAAGACAAAAAACCCAAATGAAATGTGGATAAAGAATTTGAATGGGGGGGAGGGGATGGGTATATATATATACATAATGAGTGCGATGCTCACTGTCTAGGGGATGGACACGTTTGAAGCTCTGACTCAGGGGAGTGGGGGACAAGGACAATATACGTAACCTAAACTTTTGTACCCCCACAATATGCTGAAATAATAATAAAATAAATAAAATAAATAAAAAATTTTAAAAAAGAATTTGAATAGACATTTCTCCAAAGAAAATATACAAATGGGCAATAAGTACATGTTATTCATCATTAGTCATTAGGGAAGTGCAAATCAAAACCATACTGTAATACCACTTCAACATCACTTCACACCCACTCCAATGACTATGGTCAAAAAACAGAATATAAAAGTGTTGGCCATGATATAGAGAAACTGGAACTGTCTTATATTACTGTTAGAAATGTAAGATTGTGCAGCTGTTTTGGAAAACAGTCTGGCAGTTCCAAACAAAGTCAAACATAGAGTTACCATATGATCCAGCACTTCCGCTCTTAGGTATATGCCCAAGAGAATTAAAAACATATGTTCACCAAAAAAAATGTGTGCATCAATGTTCATAGCAGCATTCATTATTCATAATAGCCAAATGTGAAAACAACCCAAATATCTATCAAGCAATAAATGGGTAAATAAAATGTGGTATTGCCATGAAGTGGAATATTATTCAATCATAGAAAGGAATGAAGTACTGATACATACTTCCTCAATGAACCCTGAAAACATTATCCTGAGTGACAGAAGCCAGACATAAAAGACCACATATTGTGTGAAAACATTTTTATGGAATGTCCAGAATAGGCAAATCCATGGAGACACAATGTAGATTAGTGGTTTCCGGAAACTGGAAGGAGGAGGAAAGGAGTGATTGATAATGAGCTCAGAGTTTCTCTCTGGGTTGATGGAAATGCTTAGGAATAGCAGTGATGTTTGTACAACTTTGTGAATATGATAAACATATGATAAACTTTGTGAATATGATAAAAAAACACAGAATTGTACACGTTAAAGGGTGAATTTCATGATATGTGAATCACACTCAATTTTTTAAAATCTATGGTTTAGAGGCAAAAATAAACACCTAAGTATGAAAGCCAGCAAGTCTCCCTGGCAGCACATAAAGAGAATTTTATCTCCTGCAGCTGGAGGGCAGAGAAAGCTGAGGAACAGGCCCAGTACTTAACAAAGTTCTAAAGAAGGTTAAATCTCAACCTAGAAAAATCTGCTATGCCAAGATCAAGACCGTAATTGGCAAAAAATGGGACTCTAAGATATGGGATGGGAGTCATCTAGGATGATATATTATAAATCTGGAATCCCCAGATTCCTCTGAGTCCTCCAAGCCTGCAGCAGGGGTCCACTCCTCCCTGTTGAGGACAAATACTTCTTCCTTGCTCAAAGACAATGTGGAGGCCCCTTCCTAAAAGAAAACAAGTGCCCCCACTCCGAGATCTCTTCCCACTTTCCCTCGCTATAGCATCAATAACCAGGGTTAATTCATATTACTCATCCAGGAAAGAGGTGGGCCTGCAAAAGGAGAAAAGAGACTATTCCCCAAAAAACTGCAAGATGTAGCCTACATGTACTGACAGTAGCCAGCAAAATAAATATGGGAATCAGTGGGGGTGGGTCAGAACCCAGGGAAGAGTTTATCAATATTGGTATGCTTTGTTTAGGATATAGGGGTTAGTATCCTGGCAGCGCCCTTGGATATGGTGTTAATATGCTGCTAGCCTGGCTCTCAGGGCTTATAGAAAGACACGGCCCACACTTAGTGAAGCAAATTTCTCAGAACTCCTGTGGCAAACAGTGGAAGAAGGGACCCATGGCTCCTAGGATGCTAGAGTAGATAAACTATAAGTCAGACAACCCACCAGATAACTATTTTCTATGGAAGGACCCAAGCATAACTTCAATTGCCAAAGGAATAAACTATGTGCTGGTAAGAGGTGGTACACTCCAAATCCATCTCCATAGGAAGAATACAGGGGTCTGGGAATCAAGGGATTGAAGCAGCAGTTGCTCCACTTGCCTTCCCTTCCAGCGGCCCACCTGTAGAATTTGCACTGCCCATCCTTGCAACTCTGGTTCTGTTGGTTTTGTGGTTCCTGACATCCAAAGGAGACTCAGCAATTTCCATGCTACGGTTGATACTCAGGCACTTCAGGGTCTTTGTGCCAAGGAAGCAGAGCGCAAGAAGAGCAATTATCATCCTGTCAATAATAAGTGATTCTGATCATCAGGAGGTGATAGGGTAGGAAGGAATATATCTGGCAGCCAGGTGATCCATCTGGACATCTCTGAGTATATGCTTTTGCCCAAATCTGAAGGTAAATTCATGAGTGCAGCAGCTATAGCCTGAAAGGGGCATGGTGACCAGGGGATCAGATATCTCAGAGGTGAGGGTCTGAGCACTCCAAAAGATACAGCACCGGGACCAGGAGAGATGCAAGCTGAAGGTGAGGGGAGCCTCAATTGCCACTCAAGCCCACTCTGTCAAAGGGACCACAGTTCATCTCTAACTGTCCTTTTATAAGCATCCCCCATGGAGAGGGGCCGGGCACAATCATAGAGGACCTGTTCCCAGAAGTTGTCTGAAAAAGTGGATTTGGGCAGCAGAAGGGGTGGACTGAAGTGGATGTTGCAATGTGGAGCCCAGTGCCCTCAGGACTGAAGACTTGTTTTTCCTGCTGCAGAAGTGTTGCCAGTTAGCAGCCCTCAACTGTCAGGCCTTTCTAGAAATTGCCCTCCCTTAAGGAGAGGCTCCTAGCCAGGGGCTGTCTGCATCAATGACAGATCAACATGGCTTTATAACAGCCTGGCCCCCTCACCTCAATACAGGACAACTCTGAAGGGCGCCAGGGCACCCACCTTGAGCAGTGGTCTTTGTTGAGATTGCATCACAACCTAGTAGCTCTTTGTGCTCAATCCTGCCTCCTTCTCTTCTCCCACAATTATTGATCTTGAAAGCACTCCCCAAAAACTTCCTGCTTGCAAATTTCTATCTCAGAGTTTGCTCTCTGGGAGACTTAACCTGCAATGTTTATAATTATACCATAATAAAAATAAATTTCAGACGACACCGCATTTTGGCTCATCTCTTAACTCTGCTAAGTTACATTTTAATCATCTCTGATTAACTTATTATCAAATACCCCCAAAGAAGATTAGAGAACATTTCCTACATTTTTCAAGTCTCCAAAAGCCTACCCAGCCTATCTTTAGTCTCAATAAATGACCTCACTTCACAGAAATCAAGGCTAAACATTATTTCCCTTAACCTCCTTCCTCCCACTCCTAAATTTCTTTGTGTGCTGACACATACTTTTCTCCTTTCTTCCTTTCTCAGTTAATAAAGTGTCTCTTTCCATACCAAAGTGAATTCATTCTACTTTAGTTCTCTACCCTATGGTTTCCTGACTTCTCCAAAACAATTTTTCATAGAAGTTTTTAATCTTTCCATCTGAAAGTTTCCTTCCTTTTAGTTTATTAATATCTAAAACATTATTTCATCAAAATCTTTAATCTCTCCATACCAAAGTTTCCTTTTAGTCTATAAATACCATTGCCTATTAAAAAACAAAAACAAAAACAAAACCTTGAGGTCTATTTTTTTCCTTAACATGTGTCTGTTTCGCTCCTAGGCTTTCCCACTAACCAAGGTAGAGAAATCTATAACCACTGTATCTACTTCATTTTGGGACCATCCCTCAGTAAACTACAATCTGAGTTCTGTCCACAGTTCTCTACTAAAACACCTCTCTGAGTAGCTTCCTAACAGTCAAATCTAATGGCTTTTCCTTAGTCCTTTTCTTTCTCAACCACTCTATGGTATTTTACATCATTTGGCCTTGTTATATTCTTAAAACTCTTTCCTCATTACATTTTCCAAGAAGCTGTACTGCCCAAGATCTCTACCAAGCTCTTTAACCTCGTTTTCTCAGTTTCTGCCCACCCATTATAGGTGCTCCCAAGGTTCTGTTCTTGATTCTTTTCTCTTCCAACTATAATCTTCCTCTCCTTTAGTGATCCCATTTTTCCTCCTCTTGACCTACAAAAACTATGACTCTCAAATGAAATAACCAATTTGACACTTTCTCTTTATCTTTAAACCACATTTTTACCATGAAGTAATATGTTAATTATTGATTTCAAAATATTAATAACTATACTTTATTATGACATGAATGTTTCTATTCCCAGGAACTAAGCATTTATGCTAAATGTGTGCTGAATATTCTCAATGCCTTTTCAGGATTTATTGAGATAATAATATACATTTTACCTTTGACATATTGTACTATAATGTTAGGCTTCCTGAGAGTCAATTATTTTTATGTGCCTGAAATAAATTCTGCTTTAAGATGTATTATTTTATTGATTTACTTTTTTTTTTTTTTCCCTAGAGACAGAATCTCACTATGTTACCCAGGCTGGATTTGAACTCCTGGGCTTAAGCAATCCTCCCACCTCAGCCTCCTGAGTAGCTGGGACTGCAGGCACATGCCGTCACACCTGGCCTGATGTCGTTTTTTGTTTGTTTTTTTTTTTAACACACTGCTTGATAAAATTTTGCTCAAGATTTTAAAATCAATATACATAAATGAAAATGACTCATAAATTTTATTGGAACTGTCTTTGCTGGGTTTTGTATTAGGGTTATTCTTTCCCTATACTCTGGAAAATTTTATAGAACATGAAGTGTCTGTTTCATAACAGTTCCAAGTACTCACCCATAACATCTTCTGAGTCTAGAACTCATTTTTTAAGATAGTTCTTTAAAATATTATATTTCTTCCACGGTTTCTTATCTATTTATATTTTTTTATTTCTTCCATATCAATTTTAGCTAGATAAAATGCAGAAACACTTTTTAAAATACATGAGTGAGCTGGCAGAACAAAAAAAAAAATCTTAAGGGACCCAAATTTACATGAAAGTGGGAATCAGCTGGACTGATCCCTTATGGCCACAAAATTAGATTTTAACCAAATTCACACACAAGGGAAGGGGGACAGAGACTGGATTCTTTACAAAGTGGAAAATCAGATCAGAGAATCTGCATAAAGCTGTAAGTGAGTGAATTAGGGGCAAAGCCTTACAGGAGGCTACAATAGGTATCCTGCCATACCTTTGGCTCTGAGAGAAAAGGTATAAAAATTCTCATCTGAGAACCACAATCAAAAGCCTTCCTTTGGATGAGATCAGGAATAGAATTTCTATTACCTCTGCCATTGGAAAAACTCCAAACTGAAAGTAAGTTTAAAGTACTCCTGGGTCAGTAGTGCCCTCCGGGTACCCAACAAAAGCAAACTTATATTATCTCTGGAGAAACACATTTAAACCCCACTTCTCAAATGATTTTCAAAAATAATTTTCAAAAATAAAATTTCAAGGTTAGGAGCTCAACAATAAATAGAACAAAAGAAAAGGAGAAACCAGTAACTGTAAACAAAAATCAGCAAAATCAAGAAGATGTAGGATCATACATGTAACAATTATATATTTTGGATGATCAGATAGAGAATAAAAAGAAATATATAATATATAATAAGAAATAAAATATTGTACTAAAAGTATAAATGAAGAAAGAAGTGACTATCAAAATTGACCATGCAGATTTAAAGATAGAACCAGATAGAACTTGTAAAGATGAAAATACAAATGAAATTAGAAACTTAATGTCAGGTTAAATATATAAATAAAAAAAGCTGAAGAAAGAATTAGAAAGCTGGGCTATATTTTTGAAGAAACTATTCAGAAATTTCACAGATGGAAAATATGAAAAAGAAAAGATGATTAAGAAACAGGGAGAATAGAAAGAGAAAACAGGATGAGAAAATGCACAGAGAGCATCACAGAGAAACCATGAGATGAAAAATTAAAAAGAACTTAAGAGATAGGGGGCATAAAAGGAAATAATTACAGTTTCAAGAGCGATCAGAGAGAAAGCACAAAGCAATATTTAAAGATGTAAAAGCTGATAATTTTCCAGAATTTATTTTTTTAAGTAAGGAAAATATAAATCCTCAGAATCAGGAGGCAACTAATCCAAGGTAAATAAAAAGACATCCACACTTGGACACATCACTGTGAAATTATAAAACACCAAGACAAACAGAAAAATCTTACAAGCCACCAGAGAAGGAAACCACACACACACACACACAAACACACACACACTTACCTACAACAGAATGACATACTGATAACTAATCGTCCAAGAGCAACAATGGAAGCTAAAAAAATAGTGAAGTATCTTCAAAATGCTAAGAGAGCAACTTTCAGGTAGAATTATATTTCCCATTAACACCATCTCTCAAAAATACAGTTGAAATAAGAGCATTAAGAACAAAAACTCAAAGAGTTTATTACCAACAGACATCACTGGAGGAATGTCTTAAATATGCACTTCATGAAAAAGGAAAATAACCTTTTAGGGAAGGGCTAAGATGCAAAATATGCTGGCAAATTTAAAACATGACAAAAATTAGATGAATCTACAAAAGCATTGTATAAATCAATAGCAATAACATCAAGTTTGGGGGTTAAAATATTAAGATGGAACTAAAATACTGAACAATACTTGACTCTTATTTGTGAGGAGGTTGATCAGAATTTAAGCATTCTAAGCCTTTGTTTTGCCCAGAAGAAACGTAACTACAAAAAGATTACAATAATATGTACAATATCCCTGTTAGTAGAAGGGGAAATAAAAATAAAGACAACTTAATCCAAAAGTAGACAACAGAAAAGAAATAAGGCAGGCCAAATAAAAAGCCCAAAATAAGATGGTAGAAATGAATACAAATATATCAGTAATTACAATAAATGGAAATGGAATTGATTATTCTGCTAAAAGACAAAACCAGCCATTTGCTGTTTATAAATTTAAGGACAGAGTAACATTAAAACCATTTTAATAATAATATAAAATATAAATAATGAAAATATTATTTAGTGGCTGGTTTATGGGGTTAAAAATTAATAGAGGAAAAATTCATAACAAATTAGAACATAACTTGGAAGAGAGTTGAAAGAAAAGCTGAATGATCTTGTAATCATTAAAGACGTTCAATCAACAGTTAAAAGTTTTTCTCATCTCATAAAAAGAACCAAGAATTTATCCCACCTTTGCTATAAAAATTATTCCTCAGGGTAATCAAATAAATAATTGATGAAGGATCATTCCTTTTTATAAAAGTATTCCAGTCAATAAGCAAAGAAGAATCTGTAGAATTAAAATATCGCCATTTGGCAGGGCACGGTGACTCATGCCTGTAATCCTAGCACTCTGGGAGGCCAAGGCAGGAGGATCACTTCAGCTCAGGAGTTGGAGACCAGCCTGAGAAAGAGTGAGACCCCTCTACTAAAAATAGAAAAAGTTAGCTGCGTGTGGTGATGCATGCCTATAGTCCCAGCTACTGGGAAGGCTGAGGCAGGAGGATCGCTTGAGCCCAGGAGTTTGAGGTTGCTGAGCTCACTCTAGCCTGGACAACAGAGTGAGACCCTGTCTCAAAAAAAAAAAAAAAAAAAATCACCATGTGAAATCACTAATGAAATCATGAATCCAGGCAATGGTGATCAATGGCTGCAAAGTTACACTGTACAGTCAGCTTTGTTGAGAAAATTGCGGTTGACCAAAGACTTGAAAATGGTCAGGGAGCTCGCCCCGTGGAGATCTGGGGGAAGAGTATTCTGGACAGTGGGAATAACCAGTGCCAAGGCTGTTCAGTGGGGGTCTGTCTGTGAGTTAAGAAGGACTGAACAGAAGAAGACTGGTTGAAGTAGGTTTGATGGGGGTTCAGTTTTGAATATGTTAAGTTTAAGATGTTTATAGGACATCCCAGTGAAGATGTCATGTAGGCAGTTGGATATATAAACCTGGAGTTCTGAGACAGAAATAAAAATGTGTATGCCATCAGCATATATTAGGTGGTACTTACAACCAGGGAACTACACTGAGATCAGTAAAGGAAGAAAAGTGATAGAAAGATGAAGACAACATGGACTGAGTTTTTTGAAGAGATCCAGCAAAAGACAACACTATGTATTGTGTTTATTTTTTATAAACACTAAGAATATAAAATTCCATGTGTGGAGGGATTTTTGTCTCGTCTGTTCTGTCTCGTGACATATCACAAGTACACAGAACAGTGCCTGGCTTAGTAGGCACTCAATAACTATTTCTAGATAAGAATCTATAAATTATGGCCTTTATTTCAGTTTAAAAATTATTCCATATGCTTAAGTTATAAAAATAGTCCTCTTTCTTTTCTTAACTTTTAAAAATGAAATTTATTTAAGTCAGTTTTTGGTGAAAGGAAAACAAATACATAGGTCAAAAGAAATCAAATAATGCTGCTGAACTGGTAGTGAAAAACAGTTTTTGCCTTTTCCCTACTCACCCTTGATTTCCTTTCTCCAGAGACAACCACTTTTAACTCTTAGCTGTTTGATATTGTGTTTTGCTCTTTTAAAAAATATATTTGTTCTGCTTTTTTGGGCTTTTCTATATTAGGTCTGATGGACCCTCCGTTATTCCATACACCTCTCTCTCTTCTCTCATCCTCCCAATGTGATATAATCGTTTCTTGTTAAATCAGTATTCAGTATTTACATAATTATGACTAACTCACATGACAAATATTATTTACAGTTAAGGTATGCAGCGTAGTTTTTGAGTTTTTATTTTTTCCTGGAGTTCATAATTAGCTTGGTTGTTTCAAAATTTTGAAAAATCCACAGATCACTAATTCATCCCCCGGCTCTCTGAAAAATGAAAAATCTCTAGTCCATATTCAAATGCACTGGTTACTCTACCAGTTTTTCTTTTTGAGACATCCCATCTGAAGTCTCCACCTTTAGGTATTTCCCGTTGACTTCATGCTGTCCTCCCCTACCACCTTCCCTCTTTATCATAGTTCTGCTACTATTTCAGAAACTTTATGGCTACCCTGCAAGTAATAAAATGGCTTTTCCCCCTCAACAAGTCTGCATCTCTAAATTTCCCACCTTATAAGAATACTACGACCACTCAATTTACCTTCCCTTCTTTTCTTCAACATTCTACTTATATTCCCAACTGTGTTTTCAAAACTCAACTGATAACATTTGAATTCTACTTTGTAAATCCTCATTAAGTAGATAGTCCTCTTTCTTTTCTTCTAAGTATATTACCTTTTTGCCTTTCACATCTACTCCATAACCCATATGGAATTGATTTTTTGTGTGGCATAAAATAATAATTGAATTTCATTTTCACACATCTCTTCATTTCTAGAAAATAAAGCCCAAATTTGTTAGCATAACATTCAAGGCACTTCATGATCAAGGTCCACTTTCTTTCCTGTTATCTCTGACTGCCACCCTGTGAAGGCTTGGATCAGCTATACCAAACTACTGGCAATTTTGAGAATGAGAAATTATTAAAAGGTAAATCTGTATTTGTAGATAATATAACTGTACACCTAGAAAATCCCCCAAAATTATTTGAAAAACATAAAATTAATAAACATTTAGAACAATCATTAAAATATTTGCACCATTAAAATGTTTGTAAAAATAACAAATTATGTGAGATATGCTTATAATATAATAACTGATAACGAAATTCTAAATTATACCTACCATATGGTTTAGTCCAAGTTTAAAAAAAAAACTTAAAAATGGAATAAATGTTAAAGAAGTATACTAAAATGTTAACATTAATGTTCATTGTGTTTAGGAGGAAAAATTTTTCCTTATTTCCCAGGTTTTCTTTTATATGGACAAGGTAGTTATATAATAAAAAATATTAAATAAAAATATTTAATATTTGCACATAAATTTCAATACAACTTATCCATGATTAGAGAAGTGCCACCAAATTTCAAGGCCTTGAAGAACAGGGACCTTTAATATTATATCAGTCATAACTACCAAAACAATGAAACATTGATTTAGAAATGTTAAGTGTTTATGCCTAGAAAACACCAAGGTTCATTGTCACTGATATTATAAAACTCAATAATAAAGAGACTGGGGGAAAAAAATCTGTCAAGGCAGTATAATCTGTAACATAACATAACAACACCATTTTTTGTGCATTTTTTTAGAGACAGGATCTCGATACGTTGCCCAGGCTGGTCTCAAATTCCTGATCTCAAGGTATCCTCCTGCCTCAGCCTTCCAAAGTGCTGTAATTACAGTGTGAGCCACCACAACTGGCCCTTATTGTGTATTTTCTATGCTATACCTAGGTGATGTGCTAATTACTTTGAATATATTATCTCATTTTTAATCCTCAGAGTAACTCTATGACATTGATAATCATCATTCACAGAGGTAGTTAAGAGTGTTTCACCTACACAAAGTAAAACCAAGAAAGTAGATTTTCTGATGAGTCCTAAACTAAATTCTCAGATAATATGTATGAGATTATATTTTGCATCCGACAGTGCCCCTAAGACAAGCTATCTCAACATTTTGCAGATGAAGAAATTCCAGTATTCAGAGAGAAAAGAGATTTGCTGATGATCACACAAGTAGTCAATGGGAGTGACAAGAATTATTGTTTCATCATCCTTTCCACTCTACCCCACTTTGTTTCCTGATCACTGAGTTCAAACCAAAACGATTAAATATTTGCCTTCAAAAATTACCCTGATAACACACTCCTCTACAAATGGTTTCTTTTCAAAAATGATTTCAAAAACTCTCATGTCCATTCACACACTTTGAACATTGGAGTTTTTAAGAACAGCACCTTGAGGCCACATACTGAAAGACCATCTGCTTTCTGAGAATAACCACAGAATAACCACTTGAGTAAGCAGCACAGCTTTCAATATATAAATTCTCTATTAAAATGTTTATGAAGCGATTCTTCCTTTTGTTGCTACTAAATGAAAACACTATATCTTCTATTAAAAATTCATTAAGGAATGCCACTCATAAAAAGATTCAATTAAGTATATGAAACTTATCCCACTGTGACTTGTATTGAGTTGTTCTGCAAGACAGTATAATCCTATTTTTGTTCTGAGCTCATCTCTGGAGCAAAAAGATTGAATTTCATTATGAAAAAACACTCTCCCAATCAGAGTCCCAGAGGAATCTGATTATCTGAACTGTCCAGGACTTAGGGTGAGAAAGAGGCTACTCATGCACTGTCTCTCCTCTCTCTCTCTCTCCATACACACACACACACACACACACACAAAGCCTTCCTATGTTATCACTTCCAGTTAAGATTGACGGAGTTAATTTTTTTAACAAATAGAAAGAATACCACAGCATTCACTCAATTTTTTAAAATACTTTTTTTTAGAGATGGGGCCTCAGTATGTTACCCAGTCTGATCTTGAACTCCTGACCTCAAGCAATCCTCCCACCTCAGCCTCCCAAAGTGCTGGGATTATGGACGTGAACCACCATGCCCAGTTCATTCATTCTTGATTAGAGGCCTAGCAAAGATCATGCACCAATCCAAGGTTGATCTGAAAATTATAGCTAACTACACTCAGGCCTTACTTAAGCGTTCCCACTGAAATTTTCCTCTCTTAACTCTGAAGATATAAATTCTCCACTCTGTCTCTTGTGTCATAGACTCTTCCAGACAATCTAATTAAACTTCTTTCTCTGTGCAGAAATCCCACTGCAGGAACAATAGGCCTTCCATATTCTGCTTGAATAACCTCAAATGATGGAAAACTCACTCGTACTTCCTGAGGCAATTTGTGCTTTGTGGGGGCAGCTCTAGTAGGAATTTTTCCCTGTATTGGTCATGGAGTCTGGGAATGTTTGCTTAAACCTCCCATGGGTTATTAGACACGTCTACCTCCACAAGGGACACAATAATTAACCCCTATGAAGATGGCAGGTTCACGCCCTCACTCATTTCACCTACCCAGCACTTTCTATGTGCCTTAATGTTCTGTAGAACCTTGACCTTAAGTCATTAAAAATACACACAGCAAAAATTAGGGCATAGGCATTTGGGATCACAATTTTTTTCTCATCTATAAATATTTTTTTGTTGGTCAGTCATTTTTAAGTGCTGATTTACATATTGACTTCATCAGAATTACCAGGGAATTCTTTTTTAAGTCTTACATCCCACAACTAACGATCATTATTCAGAAAGTATAAAGCTTGGGAAATCGAATTAAAAAAAAAAAAAAAAAAAAACCCTCTTCAAGAGACCCTGATACATATCCCAAGTTTAAGAACTGACCTAAATACCTACGATGTCTTTAGAGTCTCTTTAGTATTCTACAGCACAGAATCATTGGTACTCTTACTAGTATTTAAACCCACTATGTACGCTAATTGTGACTTCCACCCTACAACTATGAAAACACACCTTCTCAATTCCCTACTGCTGCAGGTTGGATTCCATGGGAAACAGGCTTCTAGTCAGAGGTTAGCGTTCCTGAAGTTTATTAGGGAGAGACTGGTAAGTACAGAGGAAGGAAATGAAGCAAGATTGGGCAGAGTGAGAAACTGGGCTGAGATACCATCTCAAGAAAGACCTTGCCTGACCTCAAGAAAGACCTTGCCTGACCTCAAGCAGCTCTGAGGCTGGAATAGCCCTTCGAACTTGTTCTGAGTTGGAACAAGTGACTGGGTCTTTACATCGGGTATCAACTGTCATTGGATGCAGGCTACCTCAGCAAGGGGTCACGACCTTGGCAAGGTGACTTTCTTCCTCAGAAGGCAGCCAGTGGGGGAAAAAACTCCTCGGTCCTGAAGGGGAATCTGGGTGCACTTCACAACATCCACTCCACCTACCTTCACGGGGCAAAAAAGATAGCAAGAGTTAAACCCAAGCATTTCTCAGTAGAGAACAAACAGTTTTTAATTTGCCAAAAAGAGCACATTACTATCTCGCACTTCCTCCCACTCCAAGCACTAGATATTTATGGAATGATTCACCATGACAATGAAGTGTGAATTTCTATGTGGAATTATATCTAATCCCTAAATGGTACTTCTTGGGGGCTCTTCAAGTCTACAGTTTTGATTAATCAGAATAAATTGCTTTAAAACAACTGGTCATTTTCTTGTTGTTTAAAAGACTTGTAATTAGTACATGAATTCTCCATAATTCTTCAGAAATTCTTTCAGAATTCTTCAGAGAGAGAAATGGGAATTCCTGACTCTTATGACAGTCACGCCCTTTCACAGAGGGTCTTAATGAGCAATCATCATGGCGATTTCTCAGGAGCCAGAAAGGTTACCCTTTTCCCTGATTTCTCTGATTTAATAGGTATGTCAGATGAACACATCATATTTTGGCACCTCCAAATCAGACGGTGCCTTCAAATGCCTAAGGAGCTCATATCTAGTTATGAGAAGTGGCTGGGGCTAGACATAGGATGCGGAATACTACACTTGGAGTCAAATATCCTTTGCCTGACTTCTGCTTTTGCTGCTTTCAGCTTCTAATACTGAACATTTCACTGTGTTTGTGAGTCCCAGTTTCACTGACTAGTAAAATAGGGATGATGATCACCTCCATCACAAGGTAATGACAGAGGCCAGGCATGGTGGCGCATGCCTGTTATTCCAGCACTTTGAGAGGCCACGGTAGGAAGATAGGAGTTCAAGACCAGCCTGGGCAACACAGCAAGACCCCATGTGTACTTTTTTTATTTTAAGTAAATAAATAAACAAATAAATAACACGGAAAGATAGAAAGTACAACTGCTCACTGTTCATTAAAAAAAAAAAAAGACAAAAAGATAGAACTAAGGAGGCTTTGTATACACCCGCAAAGTCATGATCCCTGCCCTGAAGTCCTTCATTGTTTTATTTCTCTGCACTATCCTCATATCTAGCACAGAAGCAACTTGAGGCAGGCATTTTCTTAAATCTCTCATTCAGACACATCACAAAACTTGCCTATGATAATAAAAACGACTACTTGCTACATTAGTTGAGGCAAAGGGAAAACTTGCCCTTCACCCTCGGAAGTCTCACTGAAAAATCAACTCACAAAAAAGCAGATTAATAAGAGAAAAGCTATACAAATTTATTTTAATGTGTATACAGAAAATGAAGATTCAACTCTTCAATGAGGTACAAAAGTTTCTAAAGAATGGGGGCAAAAAGCAGAAAAACAGGTTTTTCTGGTTTCAAAAAAGGAGAGGAAGAGGCTTGAGTAGCTAGCAAAGGTGGTCTTGTTATGTAAATGAACCTTAAAGGGAGCAGCCCTCGGAGAGAATAGATGGTAAATGTTTCTTTTCAGACCTTAAAAGGTGTCAGACTCTCAGTTAATCTCTTCTTACTGGGGAAGGATAGACCCTGCTGTGTTCTCTACAGATGTAAATTTCCCCCCACAAAATACAGATTTGCAGCATTACTTCTATCTGTGAGACTTATGGCAGCCATCCCAAAATACATCAAAGAAATATATTGTGGGGTAAAATACTTCTGATTTCCTTCATGTGCCATGTAAAGCAAGTGCTTTACAAGAATTATTAATATCTCACCTAATTCTTCCAACAGCCCTATAAAGTGGGTTCCTTTATGATTCCCATTTTACAGATGGGGAAACTGAAGCTAAGAGGGATATGAGACATTCTTGTTACCCTAAGCTCCTCAAGGACACATCAGAAGAACAAGAACGAGCGGTCTGAAGAGAAGGAAAGAGAAGTTTATTACTTTGCCAGTAAAGGAGAAAAATGGTAGACTATAGTCTCAAAATCCAATTCTTGTCCATAAGCAGAAATACAGAGCTTTTAAAGGGAGGGCCCTCAGTTCTAGGCTACTGTCATTAATGATTCTAATCGTCCCATCTCTTCCAAAGATAAAGCCATGACCTCAGCCTACCTTAGAGGCCCACCCAGACCTCCACTGACCAGGAACTGGGCCTGGGATGGAGCCAATAGTTCAGCTATACTATCTCCTGTAACACAAAGAACAAAAGACATCCCCCTGCCCGTCTCAACCCTCTGCCCAAGGCAGGGGTGCAAGCCTCAGTTCCCAAAAAGAGTCGGGGAAATTTTCAAGAGACAGAAAACATCTTTTGCCCTTTTTTTTCCAGGCCGTTCCCTCTGTTACATTTTCCCCACTTGTAATTTTATACTTCCATATCTATGGGAGGAGGGGCAACAACTCTGTGATTAATAATTCTTCCTTCGTACAATGAGCACAAGCATAGCCTTTACAGCCCTTCACTCTGCTTACCCTTCCCCTTCTTGAAGCTGTCCAAAGAGTTGGAGATGAGAAAGAGAACATTTCTGAAATTCTCTGATATCACTTGATCTTGAATGCCATTAATAAAAATGGCATTTTTAATTAGTAACAATTAGTAAAATAATTGTTATTTTTTATACTTTTCCATTTAGTCTGTAGATGGATTTTGTATTAATTTTTTTGTGATACAAATAACAGAGATTGTCTTCACAGACAGTAGGGAAAGAATCACTGCATAGTCATAAACTGAACAAGCAAAATTAGGCTACAGGTCACACAGGGACCAGATCAACACCACCTGTGACCACTCTTAGCCAAACAGAGGGAACACATCCTGCTGATAGGAGGTTAATGACATTACACTCACAGAAGAATGATATAAACCATTATCACCCCCACAGGGCTGAACGTTCAACTAAGCCACATTCTCCATAACATTTTTCATTATCTTCTCCCAAAAAACTGCCTCTTTAAAATGCAAGTTAGAAAAACATAAAACACACCTGGAGTACACTAGAAGGTTACATAAGGAAATAAAATAATAATGCTTAAATTTAGTACGTAGAATAATTAACTGGCATGATATTTTTAATGTACAGACTCCCTGCCTAGTGCAGTAGCTCATGCCTATAATCCTAGCACTTTGGGAGGCCAAGGCAGGAGGATCACTTGAGCCCAAGAGTTGGAGACCAGCCTGGGCAACATGGTGAGACTCTGTCTCTACAAAATATATAAATAAAAATAAAATACAGGATCCCTGAACCCCATCTCTGGAATTGCCAATTCACAGATCCAAAGAAAAGCTAAAAAATAAATACGCACTTTTAATAAGCACCATTGTATTTAATAACAGAGGAAATGGCCTAGAAAAGGGTAAAATTATTTTACAAGCTGTCCCTTTAAAACCTCCCGTACTTTATTATATATCAATTTAAAATTTTTTTTAAAAAAGGGCTTCTTCAATAAATCATAAAATAATATTTTATGACCTTTGCATAGGCAAAGATTTCTTAAACAGAATACAAAAGCATTAACCATTAAAGAAACAAAATTGATAAATTATGCTACATTAAAATTAATAATGTCTGTTCATCAAAGACATTATTAAGAAGTGAAAAGTTAAGCCTAAAGTGGAAGAAGATGTTTGCAATACATCTTGCTGACAAAAGACACAGATCCAGAATATAAGAGTACTCCTAAAATCAGTAAGAAAAATACAGATAATCTAATAGAAAAACTGGGCAAGAACCTTGAACAGACACTTAGCAAAAGAGAATATCCAAAAGGTCAATAAACACATCTAAAGACACTCAACTTCTTTAGTTGAAACCAGAATAAGGTATCACCACCATCTTCCTTCCATTAAGGCTAAAAATAAAAATGATAATGCCAAAAGTTGGCAAGGGAAGTTCACATAAAATTACTTTGGAAAAACCATTCAGCAGTCTCTACCTAAGATGATTACCACTTTATGCCCCAGCAATTCCACTCCTAGATATACACAAAAAGAAATGTGTACTGATGTTTCCTAAAAGATGTGTATAAGGATGCTCATGGCAGCATTGTTAGTAAAAAAAAAAAAAAAAAAAATTGCAGATTTTTCATAGAACAGAACACTATAGAACACTAAGGATGATCAAAGAATCATTGAATTATTCGTGTTGTTACATGCAATAGGACTAAATCTCACAAATATAATGTTCAGCTAACAAAGACAGCAAAAACAGTACATCCTATATCACTACATTTATATAAGTTTTGGAAACAAGCAAAACTATTCTCTGGTTTAAAGGGTGGTTGTCACAATTGGGGCTATAATGACTAGATAATTATACCAGGATAGGCTTTTAAAAAGAGTTATTTCTTGTTCTGAGTACAAGTAACCTCATTTTTTTGAAATTGATTGAGCTATGCCCTATGGTCTATGCACTTTTCTGTATGTTATACTTCAACAAACTTTTTTTTTTTTTTTTTTTTTTTGAGATAAAGTCTCATTCTGTTGCTCAGGCTAGAGTGCCATGGCATCAGCCTAGCTCATAGCAACCTCAAATTCCTGGGCTCAAGTGATCCTCTTGTCTCAGCCTTCAGAGTAGCTGGGACTACAGGCACCACAATACCCGGCTAATTTTTTTCTACTTTGAGTAGAGATGGGGTCTCACTCTTGCTCAGGCTGGTCTCCAACTCCTGACCTCAAGTGATCCTCCCACCTCAGCTTCCCAGAGTGCTAGGTTTACAGACATAACCCACCATGCCTGGCCAACAAACATTTATTTTTTAAAAATTTCCAAAACATTTCACAAAAGAGAAATACTGATTATTCTTTGCCCACAGCAACTGAGGGATCTCAAGAACTCCTAGCTCAGGTACGAAGCCAACTAAACCACTGCACACTCACAAATGACAGATAACCCCAGCTGCAATTTTTCTAAGGCCAATTTATTCCCAGGGTTCAACTGTACTGCTTATGAATATTTTCCCCATTCCTGCTGGTCTTTCTCTTTTGCCATCATCTTCAGTTTGAATTTTGTTTTCTCTTTCAATACATGGTTCTAATGCTAATGAGACCAGACTTTGTTGGATCTCAGAAATTCATTTTTCATTTCTTAATTGCAATGGTAGCCATAACACAATTGCAAGCAAGGCAATTTGCTATCCAAACCTTAAGAAAAAAAAGAAAGAAAAGAAAAGAAGGAGAGAAAGAAGAAAAAACTAATGTTAATCCATCTGCAATCTTTTAAAAAATTTAGCATGGTTTTACTTTGATCCCAGCATTCTCATCTTAAATTCTCATTGAATTTTGTTGTGTAATTTTAGTGTTTTTCAAAGAAACAAGTTTTTATGAATTCCTATCACAAATTGGAATAATAGATATTTATCCCTTTATGCTTCAGATTTCATTTTCAAGGTCAAAAACAGCATTAATTCAGCTTCACATTTTATTAAATGTTATGTTGATGTTCCAAATCCCCCTGGCCCCAACTCTAATTCTTTCCCACTTTTGATTATTCTATTCCATCAGAACCATAGCAACTAAAATTGCCTTGGAAGAAAGGAGAAAGAATTAGAATTTAGTTATTGACTTTTCCAAAGGGCATGGTAATGAATATATAAAACAATCAGGTGGTAAATAATTGCTGGTGCAAAATGAGCAGTGCAAATGACTTCCTACTGGGATTTTTAAACTTTCCCTATGATTAAACTGTGGTAAAGAGCAGTGTCTTGCAATTATAATTTCTAATAAAGAAACTGGCGAAAAAGATTTTTTAATTACTTTTATTGAGCTATCTAAATTTAAGTCTCTATTTTTGACAGTTAATACAATTAATCTGTAAGTGCAAATCTGAGTCATCTTCCTTTAAGGACTGTAGTTCTGAGGCTAAATATTCTGTTATATCAAGATAAAAACCTACATATGGAGAACAAAAACTAGTAAACCACAACTTATCACTGCATTCAGAAAAATGGAAAAGAATATTTCTTATTGAAAATAGTGATGAATAGTTAAATTCTCTTCCACCAGTAAAAAATCTTTACCAATGAAAATATGCATACTTGTAATATATTTAGAGAACAATAAAAGCATTAAAAATCATAGGTATATGAAAATATATTTATATGCTAACAATTGTTTTGATTACTAACGATTGGTTAGGAAAAAAAACCCTGCAAGTCTGACCATTCCTTTGGAAATGACAATGACCCTAAAGTAACATTTTTCTTCCTTGAAGTGTTAGTGATTTCTATGGCAACTCTCCATCTGCTTTCCACTATTTTCACAGGCTTTTTGAATTAAGCTTACATATGTCAGTGTTCCAAAATTATCTTTGTGTTTGCATAAACCATATGGCTCTTCGACAAAGTTGATTATGCCAATAACATTAGAGAAATATTTAAATGTCACATCTGTTACGTAAGAAAAAAATTGATGTAAAATAGGAATGAGGTTGGGATGGGAAGCGCTATTTCTACAAATTCATTTGTAATCAATCTTTAAGCCGATGACTACAGGCTTTCTCCTTAGTTTCTAAATCAGCAAGTGATTTAAATTCTAAGAAGAGAGTATTCTATATAGAATATACTTGAGTTTATCCAATACTTAAAATCTATAGAAAAGACGCAAGTGTCCCAATGTAACTATATATGAGCAGTCTTCATTATATGAATTACACAAGTTTTACTAAGGATCATGTAAAAGAGTACGGTCTCCCATATGCTATGGTTTGAATGTTTGTCCCCTGCAAAACTCATGTTAAGATTTAATTGCCACTGTAACAATGTTAAAAGGTGGGACTTTCATAGGTGATTTGTCCAGGAGGGCTCCACCCTCATGGGTGATATTTGTGCCGTTCGACCCCCTTTTGCTCTCGCTCACTTTGTTTGCCATTTGCCAGGTGATGATCCAGCAAGAAGGCCTTTGCAAGATGCCAGCACCTTGACATTGTACTTTCCAGCCTCCAGAACTGCGAGCCAATAAATTTCTGTTCATTATAAATTACCCACTCTCAGGTGTTCTGTTATAGCAGCACAAAATGGACTAAGACACCTTAAAAAACAAAACTTACTAAAAGGCAGGTGGGAGCTATAAGTCAAACAAATATGGAACTTCTTTTCTCACCACCAAATCCTTGTCATAATGTCACTAGAGAACCGCTTGAGAGATAATTAGGTCTATGAGAAGTGTCCTGATTGAAAGGTTAGATTTTCATCTGAGATTTATTCTTCAATCATATGTAACAGAAACCTCTGGCCACAGGGTCTTGCAAAAAGGAAACATCAACAGAACCCTTAACCCTTAACTATTGAAACTTTGGTCCTAAGAAAGGCAACTATATTCATGGCTACATTTCCTACAAAAAACATTAATTGTAAGTAGACCTTCTCAAAGATGCAGAAAATAATCTTACATGACATTGTTAAATGTATTCATTTTCTTTTTTTTTTTTTAGTAGGCAGATCAGTCTTGCATGTGGAGAAGCCATAGGTCCTATGACCTAAAAGAGTTGAGAGGAGCTTCCCCTGTCATAATCTCATCATCCCTCTAACTTGCCCTCCTGTCCCCGATCTCACTATCTGCTTTTATCAGCTTAGGTCGTTGAAATTTTCTGTAGAAACACTCACATCTGAGAAAGGCAAGCCATTACAACTGGGCTAGCTCATGTTCATTTCCCTAGCAAAGAGGAGTGCTCTGAGAAAATGGGATAAGTATGTTTTCATGAGATAGAATGGTAGTGTCCCTACAGGGCTCTACCTAGAGAGAGAAGACTGGCATGACCAACTACAGAGGAAGACTTTGGCAAAGTTGGGAGGGAGAGGAGTGTCATGAGCACATCAACTAATTGGAGCTGGTACAAACATGGACAAAGGCAAATTTAACTTCTCTTGAGTTTGTTCAGGGTTAGGCTTGCCCTTTGCTTGGATCTCAGATTCCTTTGGAAACATGATAGAAAGCTTCAGACTTCTTCCCTGAAATTGTTCCATAAAGCATGGCTATAATCCATGTGGTAGTATATGATAGACTTTCCTTCCTTTATTTTTTTTTTTTAAGACAGTCTCATTGTGTTGCCCGGGGTAGAGTGCAGTGGCATCATCATAGCTTACTGCAACCTCAAACGCCTGGGCTCCAGTGATCCTACTGCCTCAGTCTCCTGAGTAGCTGGGACTACAGGCATGCGCCATCATGCTCAGCTATTTAATTTTTTCTATTTTTAGTAGAGACAGGGTCTTGCTTTGCTCAGGCTGGTCTTGAACTCCTGACCTCAAGCTTTCCTCTCACCTCGGCCTCCCAGGGTGCTAGGATTACAGGCATGAGCCACCACATCTGGCCTAGGATTTCCTTCTTTTTATGGCTGAATAATATTCTATCATATACACACATCAAATTTTCTTTATCCATTCATCAATCCATAGACATTAAGGTTGTTTCCACTTCTTGGCTATTATGAATAATACTGCAATGAACAGGGGAGTTCAAATATCTTTTCCAGATCCTGGTTTCGATTCTTTTGGATGAATACCCAGAGGTGAGATTGCTAGATTATATGATAGTTCTATTTTTAACTTTTTGAGGAGCCTCCATACTGTTTTCCACAGCAGTGAGGTTTATGCTAAGTAAAATAAGCCAGTCATAGAAAGACAAATACTACATGATCCCACTTGTATGAGGTATCTAAAGTTGTCCAATTGGCCGGGCGGGTTGCTCACATGCTCACTCAGATCTCTCTTCCTCTTCTTATAAAGCCACCAGTCCCACTCTCATGATAACCCATTCACCCATTAATCCATGGTGGTAATGAAGGGATTAAATTTCAACATGAGTTGTGGAGGAGACAAATATTCAAACCATAGTAGCATGCTGTAGGCACTTCTAGTAATATTTGGAAAATACCGTGAAACAGCAAAGAAAAGAGAATGTGATCAGTGACTGGCTTTGTGGAAGAGAGGCTGAGAGAGACTGGAATGCTCGCAGTGCTGGAACATGGAAGGGCACTTCCACAGGAGGAAGCAACATGAGGCACAGCACAGAGGAACACTGCAGTAAGGTCTAGTCCACCCAGCGTGATTGAAGTGGGAGGTGCGAGGCACGTGAGCAGGAAATAAGAGATAAGGTGCAGGAGCAAGCTTTGGGATGGATATCTAGAGTTTATCCTAGGCTGGGCGCGGTGGCTCATGCTTGTAATCCTAGCACTCTGAGAGGCCCAGGAGGGCAGATTGCTCAAAGTCAGGAGTTCGAGACCAGCCTGAGCAAGAGCGAGACCCCGTTTCTACTGAAAACAGAAAGAAATTATCTGGACAATTAAAAATATATATAGAAAAAAATTAGCCAGGCATGGTGGCACATCCCTGTAGTCCCAGCTACTCTGGAGGCTGAGGCAGAAAGATTACTTGAGCCCAGGAGTTGGAGGTTGCTGTGAGCTAGGCTTGACCCCACAGCACTCTAGCCTGGGCAACAGAGTGAGGCTCTGTCTAAAAAAAAAAAAAAAAAAAAAAAAAAAACACACACTAGAGTTTATCCTACATATTTTCTTTTAGCATCTGCCTCTCCATTAACAATTATAATAATAGCATCCCATATTTGTTGACTTATACTACAAGCCAGCACTCTGCTAAGTATGTTACATATATTATTTCATTTACATTTCACAACGCTGGGAATTAAGTATAACTATTCTCATTTTTACAAATAAGGCAAGTAAGGCCCAAAGATATTAAGTTAACCCGATTAACTTAATTTGAAAACAATCTCAATTCCTTTATCTACATTCACGTTGCACTTTTAGTCTGTATTATACAAAGTTTGACTTTCATTTATTGCCCTTCTGATCACCTTGTCCCCCAAATTAGGGAAAAAATTAGAGCACTGGTTTTTTAATTTTTTTTTCTACAGCATCTTGCACAGAGCCAGAAAAAGTATCAATGTTTAAAAATTCTATCTTAAAAGTCACTTAAATAAATTTACATAAGGCTCTTTTACAACTGATCTATTCTAGCTTTGCACTGAAATACATGTCAAGATTATTATATTATAGTAGTTTTCATACCTTAAAAGAGCTGTGAATCTATTTGCATTTTGTCCCTTACGGCCAGGCTGATGAGGACAACCTAGATCAACTGAAGTCTGCAGGGTAGGACCAGCCTCTGCCTCCACCTCAGTGTATGAGGACATACCAAGAACACAGCTGGGACCAATAAATGTCAAATAACAGCTTTCGGGCAGCATTATAAAGCTTTTTGAAGTTCTTCATTCAGTTATATAGGGATAGAGTAATTACCCTGGAAGGCATTTTAATCCATCTGTCATATCTTAGAATTGGCTAGAATCTGTCAGTATCAACCAAAAGGATTCAGAAGTTCCTAGATCAAAATGCTGAGGCATCCATGCTCTCCTACTTGCTGTGTGACTATATTAACTGTATACGTATTTTGTATTCTTGGTGCTCTGGCATGTGGGGCCTCACTGACATGGAAAAGATTGCCCCTTCCAGGGATAGCCAATTCTTAGAGGTTAGCAAACCACTCCCTGCAAGTGCGCCTGCCTATACAAACCAACTAGCCCAGAGTGCATACTCCAAACCACTTCCTCCATCTGGCTCTTACACTCCAGTAGGCAATATCCCTCTGCCCTAATCACCCCAGGGCCAGGTACCAGAAAACCAGGGGCAGTCCCTACACCCCTGAAATTATTCAAACTAGCCAATCCTAAGCCTGCTTACCCTGCCTCACTGTTGCTCCCTGTGGACCCACCATAAAGGCTCTTGCCCATGCCTTTCTTCCGCTCCTTCTGCCACCCAACTCACCCCAGGGCCTCCTGTTTCTAAGGAACTGTGAGTAAAAACGTCTTCCTTCATGACAGTCATTTCCACAACTGCATGTCTTACCATCCCTGATTAAAATAAATCCCAGGTACATTTTTAAATCATAACCCTGGGGGAGTTTCTCCATCTCCCTGAGATTCAGGCTCCACATGTTTATAATAAAAGTAATAATATTACCTGCCTCGAGCAAACCATTATGAAATTAAAATAATTAATACATAGAAAATGTTGAGACCAGTACTCAATACATAAGGCACATTTAATAGCTGTTAGCTATTATTGTGATTAATGCTGAGTCACAAAAATAATATATACTAAAATAGCATTCTATACCAGCATGCTTTATAAACTAGGGATTACTGCTGTGGCTTGAACAGCTCCTCCAAAACACATTGAAATTTAATTGCCACTGTAACAGTATTAAGAGGTGGGACTTTTAAAAGGTGATTAAGTCATAAGGGCTCTGCCCTCATGAATAGATTAATGCTGCTATTGCAGGAGTGGGTTCGCTATTTCGAGACTGGGTTTGTTACAAAAGTTCAGCCCAATTTCCTCTCTTTGTCTCTCCTGATCCCTTGCCCATCCACCATGTTATAATGCAGCAAGAAGGCCCTAATCAGCTGCCGGTGCCATGCTCTTGGACTTCCCAGTCTCCAGAACTGTGATATTCTGTTATATCTGCAGAAAACAAACTAAAACAATTACATTTAGTTTTGACATTCATGTATTTAGCACCCATGGGTTTAGCTATATGTGAGAAACACTACAGTCTCCTAACATCTTACTAATGTCTAGTTTTGCAAAGGAAGAAATTAAGTACAATGCAAGTATGGTTTTAGTGAGTGGCTCTGGACAATAGCCCAAAATCTGTAGTTCAACATAGCTTCCTACAGTCTGAGATCAATGGGTTATTCGTATTAAGTAACAAAACTTTCTTTGATTCTCTGTGGAAAAGGCCTTCCCACCCCACTCCCCAACAAAGTTGGCTGATGATATAAGAAAAAATTAAGTAAATAATTTAAGAAAGAAATGGTTGGAAGCCATAAAATGTAACTTTTAGATAAATTAAAGGACAAAATATTAAACTCAGCAAAAGCTGGGATATATGATGTAAAGTTCACCATATGCTCTATATAAAAACAATAAAAAGCAATTCTTTGGACTATTTCAAGGAGCGTTCCAACCAACTGCAAAAATTGCTTATATATGAGAAATCAAACCACACTAAAAATAAAAAAGGGGGTCAACATATTGAATGAAGAGATACATAACAAACAGATGACTCCAAGTAAATGTGATTAGGAAAAAAGCCAGAAGTGTATTAAAAACAAATAAAAGTTCCAGGGAAGCAATACAGAATGAGGGCACCAGACCAACCTTTGCTGTGAATAAAGGTAGATTCAAAGTGTTAACAAAGCATTTTTTCCCAGAATATGAAGTAAAAATGAGATACAGCATTAATTTAGTGTGTTGCTATAGAAGCATTTCTCTAGCACCAAAGAACACATTGCATTATATATTGCAACAAATACTCAATGCAGACAAAAAAAAAAAAACCACAATCATGAAAAGAGGATAATATTTTTAGACATAAAGGCAATGTATTTTCACACCAATAATTTCTAGTTCCCAGTTTTCCAAAGCCTCTCCTTCACATTGAATCAATGAAATCAATGGTATTAATCACATAAAAGAAGTCAATTTTAAGTTTTAGATATATTTGAATACAATTGAAACAACAAGCTTTACTTTTAGAGAAACCGACTTTTTTTAATTATAAAATCTTTCTTTTTCTTTTTAACACAGAGTTTTAAGTCCAATATAGAATTTTACTGTGAGACACAAGGTAGAAAAGATTCAGATTATGCCATCAAAGCAGCTTACCTGTACATAGAAAGGGAAACAAAAGCTCAAGTAGCAGGCAGGAAGTAGAAAGAGTTGAAAGGGTAAAGCTAGGGCATCCCAAGAAAAAAATTAGGGCCTACATACCAGCCTTCTGTGTCACAACCTGAGAGAAATCCCCTCCCCCCAAAAATTCCCAAATCCCCATGCCCAGCTAGTTAAATGAGTCAGAGACAGCACGTCTAGGTGTCCATGACGTAAGCATAGCATGAAGAAGTTCCTGAAATGTGTGTATGCCTACATGGGGAACATGGAAATTCTGAGAGCAATGGACTTGTTAAAGGACAATTTTATTTTTTTAAGGGGGTAAAATAATGACTGTCATATAACTATAAACTGAACACATGTCAAAGTTTGTATTCAACTCATTAAGTAAGTAGGGAACCAGTAAGATGTTACATCTGGTTCAAAGAAGAATTCAAAGAATACATACATACATACACACACACATATATAACACACATATATAATACACATACACACACATATATATAAGTGCTCAATAAATTTACAAATAGATGTAAAATAGATCTGTCCACAGGGCAATAAACTATTGCATTCCACTGGATACAACCAATTTGCATTTCTGTGAAAAAGAATCATCTGTATCATTATTCATTTTCTACAATTTACAAAGTTGTAAAATAGCTCAAAGACAAAGGTACCAGATAATCAGAAGGATATACCAGACTATGCCTTGTTTTCCAGTAAAGACCCCCAGTAATCTTTTCATTTAGTTCACAGTCTTTCACGCTGATTGGAAGAGGCCTGAGATCCGCAGGAGAAGGTAGCAGCCCACAGAGACCTCAGCACCAGAGCTAATGCAGTATCTCATGGTAACTAGCAGTGGAAGTCAGGAGAATGACCAGAAAAAGGATCCAGCCAGCCCACCATGAGGCACACCAGCACAGGATGCCTGGTTCCCAAGGTGGGACAAGGGTCCAGTCAAGAAAGGCCAGCCAGGGCCAGAAAGCAAAAGGCCCTTCTCCTCCTCTCATCGAGATAGTAAGCTTCTGCTAGAATCCAGACGCCACCTTGGGAAGGAAGAATGAGGAAAGACCCCTTGAGTAATCGAAAGAGCTGGAGAGGTTAAACTTCTAATGAATATTTAATAGAAAGAGATTGTTTTAAAACAGAAGAAACTGGATTCCTTTCAATTGGCCAGTGATTTGTGGTGAACTGTGTCCTCCCCACCACTCAAAATTCCTGTGTTGAAGCCCTAACCCTCAGTACCCCAGAATGTGACCGTATTTGAAGACAGGGCCTTTAAAGTGGTGATTAAGTTAAAATGAGGCCCTAAGGGTGGGCACTAATTCAATCTGACTAGTATTCTAAGTAGAGGAAATGTGGACACATGAAGAGACACCAGCCACTTGCTCACAGAGGGAACGTAGCCGTCTGCAAGCCAAGGAGAGGTCTCAAGAGAAACCAGCCCTGCCAACACCTTAATCTTGGACGTGCAGCCTCCAAAACTGTAAGAAAATAAATTTCTGTTGTTTAAGCCATCCAGTCCATGACATTTTGTTATAGCAGCTCTAAAAATCTGAGAGAGGGTTTTAAGAGTTGGAGGGGGAGAGGGTTCCTTCCATAACAGTGGAAACAAAAGCAAAAAGGGAGGTAAGTTACATAAAATGTAAAAAGTTACTTGCTTGTGTTTTTGTTTTGGACATCTGTATACATTTTAATCCTGTCACAGTAGATGCACCCTTCATAAATTTTGGACACATTCTCAGACTCAAAGTTGCTAATAATCTTTACTAGTGATAGTTCTTCAATGGAGCAAAGCCTTATGACCACCAAAGAAATAAGTCTCAAAAAAGCTCAAATCCTCTGTCTGGAGGTTGCTCAGGGTCAGGCTTTTGCAGAATAGAAATGAAGATGGGACAATTCTGAAGCAGAAACTGTATAAATGGAAAGAAGATATTCTTGAATCAGATTCTTCCTTAAAATCACGATTGCCAGTCGTCTTAGTCCATTTGTGCTACTACAACAAAATACCTGAGCCTAGGTAATTTATAAAGAACAGAAGTGTATTTCTCACAGTTCTGGAGGCTGTGAAGTACAAGGGCAGGGTGCTGGCAGGTTTGGTGTCTGGTGAGGGCCTGCTCCATCAGTGGCAACTTCCTGAGGTGGCATCCTCACATGGCAGAAGGCACAGGGCAAAGGAGCCTAAGCTACTTCCCTCCAGCCCTTTTATAAAGCACTGACCCACTCCTGAGGGGACAGCCCTCATGGTCTAACCACCTCCTAATACCACCACAATGGAGAGTAAGCCTCAACATGAATTTTGGAAGGGACATAAACATTCAGACCCCAGCAATGGTATGTTGTCTCTTTTTCAAACTGCTATGTGTTTCTGAGTGTTTGATGGGGGTAGGAAGATCACAGAGGTTTTCTGGAAAAGCAACTCTAAATGAATATCTGGAGAATAAGTTTTTAACTCAGTGATCACTAGATAAAAACCCATGAACTTTGACCTGAATAAAGATATACCCAGGCATAAGTGCCTGGCGCAGAAACAGCGCTATGCTAATTTCAGCAAGAAAGAAAAACACAAACTGCATTTCCAAATTTAGTCAACTAGGGACATTGAGTCAGGCCAGCTTAAAACAGGCCCAAAATTTAATCATTCCAAGGAGTTGAGTATTGTCTCTTATCTACTAATCTAAAATTAAATTTCCCGTTTAGCTTTGACATACAGACTATTTATAGACATTCAAAAAAAGAAGAAAACCAAAAAGCCTAAGCCCAGGTCATGTTGCCTAAAAACCACAAGCAGTGAGAAGAAAGCGACATCTAATGGTTGGTTTGCTTCAAAACATCTCCAGTTGCCCCTAAAATTCAAGAAACTAGGAAAGAGAGATTTTTGACATAAACCATCAAAGATAGCCTCAAAAGTCATCCTAAAAAGTCAAAAATGTCATCCAGCCCTCTGGGAAACCAGCTCAATACATTCAAATTAATTTTGTGCTGGGATTCAGAAATTTTTGACCACAAGGCATTCCAAAGATTCACCATACACAGCTTAAAAGACATTATTATAGACTCATCATAAGAGCTGTTTTTACTCCCGTGAAAAAATAGTAATAACAAACACTTAAGAAGTGGAAATATGTGCCAAATCCTGTTCTAAGTGTCTCATATTTTTTCCACAATCTACAATATTTATGCAAATGAATAAACAAAAATTCTATTAAAATCCTTAAAGTTAAAGTAGGAATGAATTAATGTTACAAAAAGACAAGAATATCCAATTTATCTAATTACTTCTTAGAATAGAGCTGCAAAGGAACTTGAGAGGTCATAGTTTGTATTTTGGCCCTCAGGAGTTGTTGAAAAACCTATCCCATGAGAGGAAATGCACCCTTTTTACTTATTTTTACTTATTCCTTACTTTCTTCTATCCTGCTCTTTGCCTTCTTGTCTTCCTCATTTGTGAAAAGAATTTTTTTTTCAAATTTCTTTATTCCATCGCTGAATTTTGCTGGCACTTTTTAGGTTTAGTAGTAAAAGTCCTGAAGTTTATGTCTGTCCAGGAATCATCCTTCCCATTCTAGAAACAGTTACCAGATGAACGATGGTAACTAGCTTAAGCTTAGTAGGCTACATGGTCAGGCCCAGTACCAAGAATAAGTATATTAATTACAACATTTTTCTTCTATAGCAAAATATCTTCATATAAAAATGACACTATTAAATATAAACATTAACCTATATTGCCTACTGAAGGAAGTTTTTTTTTAATATTGGGCATTAATCACCTTAACTAATTAAATATCAACCCATATAAACTGCTCCTAAATTTAAATGTAGTTTCATTTCTCATAAAAGTTATAGAAGTTGTATTTGCTCTCATCTACAGTTTTATCAGCCAGCGAATGACATGTGGTCTCCTGCCTATACATAAGTTCAACCTGAAAGATAGCTTCAGGATGTTTTTTGGTAATAACCATTCCTTTGCAACTAAGACAAAGGACATTAATTTATCTCTTATGGACTCATAATTTGATCTGAAGCATCTTCTGTTGTTATGTAGACCCTCTTCATGCTTCCTGAAGGCTGGAGGGATGGAGAGGTCCAGCGGGTCACTAGTCTCCAGCTTTTGCATCTCTGCTACATGCGGAAGCTGTTTCTCCCTCTCCTTTTGTAATAGTCAGAACAGAAATGCCGAGGCTACACAACTTTACCAGATCATGTAAAACCCTTTGCTTATGTTTCTCTAATCAAGAAAATGTTCTGTTAAGAATCAAATTTCTACATGGCCCAAGATGCTTTTCTTAAAATTTTAATATCTTATATATATAATGGATTTTGCAGAGGATACACTAAGATTATCTATTAACCAAGCTGGTAATCTCCAGCTCCTTCCAAATCTCTTAGGGGAGTTACCGTTTTGTACTCCTCAGAACAAAGGAAATACACACTTCAGAACAAGCATAAAGAATTCAGTCAGCCCACTGCTGAGCAGACAGAGCCTCTGACCGATATTATTTATTGCTGACTTCCAGGAGCTTGGGTGTAAGGTGTTTTGCTCTTTGTTTTTTTTTACCCCCCTCTCTCTCTTTCTCTCTCAAAGAGAATTGTAAAAGAAACAGAAATTCTATCCCTATCTCATTACACCTGTCGAGAGGAAGAAATGTTTCAATCAAGTTTGACTCTTGATAAAATGACATGTTACTGGGGAAGAAAAAAAAAAAAAAAACTCAAAGAGGAACCCCACAGAGCTCTCCTTCCCTTAGAATCCTCAAATCCCCTCACAGTCCAGGACCCAGAATCCCCCGGTCAGATTCTTCCCAAATAGAGACATCCTCAACCTTTCTTGGGAGCATCTCTTCCCAGCCTCACTCCAAGCATTGTTCCAGTACCTCAGAGGCCTTGGCACATGTTAGGCTCTCAGTACCTGCATCTTCAGTTAATTAATTAATTATAAAATGTGCATAGTTACAAGCTTATTTTCAACTTGTCCACGGGTCAATCTCTAGGAAAACTAGAAATACAGTAATTTTGAATTCACAGTTGTATTTCTAGAGATGTTGAGGGGAAGCAATAATGTTAAACCAAACTAACAGCTGAGCCAAGCTTGCGTCAGAGAGATGAGGGCTGACAGTGGCTAAGATGATTTCTCCCAAGACACTAGGTAGTTAGGTCAAAAGAGACTTTAGCAAGGCGACAACTCTCCTGGGCATTACAGGCCTCAGTTTTCACATCTGTAAAACAAAATCCTGGGTCTAGATGACTTCGGAAACACTGACTTAACTTTTGCCACAGAGGGTATGCAGAAAACAAGACGGTGGCTGTAGAAACCAAGATGCTTTATGGTATAGCCAAGAGGGAAATCTATTTCACCAAAAATTCAGAGAAAGGAATGGTTCTCGTGAGAAAAGAATGAAAGACTAATTCCCAAGGATTTTCTCTTCCTGCAGAACGTCATAGAGAAAGAAAAATAAATGGAGAAATATGGCAGTAAGGAAATTCTGTAGATGAGAAAAAAGACAGGGAACTTTTTAGTAGCTGCCCTAAGTGGTGAGTTTTCAGAAGAGAGAGATGCTTTTCAAACTATGTATGGTAAAAAATTCACTTTGGTGTTTTATTTTATTTCCAATCTTGTTGCAAATTGATCTGTGTAAGGGGAGAGAGAGACATGGGGACACTTCATCATGAAGCATGAAAAGAGACTAAACAGTTTCTTGAAGGCAATAATTACAGTGCTGCTTAGCCCTGGGCTAGCAGATTTTTTAAGAAATTTTGTGGAAGTGCATTAAAATGAACACACTGTGAAGGGCCTACTTGCAAACAAACAAGTTAGCCTGCTAGAGTCTTACGGGTGCTGGCAGAAGACATGAGCTTCCTGGACTATAGGCAAAGGACAGGTTATTATTACTCACCACAATAGTAGTAGCCAGAGTATCAGCATTTGAGCGAGATTGTCTAAGCCCCATCTGCACAAGGCGATGCAAAGAGGCCTAGATGGTACCAGCATTCACAGTAGGTTGTGTTCCAGCAGAAAAAACCTGAACTTAGGGAACATGAATACTTTATAATGGAAAATAAGCATGCCTGCCTTTTGCCCCAGAAAGAAACAGTATCCTTATTGTATTGCATAGTAAGCACGATGACCTTTTGCTTCAGAGGGGAACGATACCTCCGTCTGTCCAGGTGTATCAGTTTCCTGTTGCTGCTGTAACAAATTACTACAAACTTAGTGGCTTAGCCAATAAAAATGTGTTATCTTGCAGTTCTGGTGGTCGGAAGTCCAAATTAGGCTTCATTGCACTAAAATTTCTTTTCTCCTTCCTTGACCTTTCCAGGTTCTACAGTCCACCAGCATCCTTTGGCCAGTGGCCCCTTTCTTCCATCTTCAAAACCAGCAAAGGCAAGTTGAGTCCTTTTCACATCGTATGACTCTGACCTCCTCTTCCACCTCACTCTTCCCCTTTAAAGGATCTTTGTGATTATATTGGGCCCACCTAGATAATCCAGGATAATCTCCTTATTTTAAGGCCCTTTAGCTTATTAGCATTGTTAACTCCATCTGCAACAATGATTTTTATTTGCATGCAAAGTAACATATTCACAGGTTCCTCGGATTAGGACATGAACATCTTTGGGGTATCATTATGCTGCCTACCACACAAAACTACAAGAAAACCTGCCCTTTGTTCCAGAGAGAGACATAGTCTCTATCTTCCAAGACTATTAGCTATACAGTTTATAATCATCTACTATGTATTTCAAAATACCTAAAAGAGAATAATTCAAATGTTTCCGGTTTAAAGAAAAGACAAATATTTAAGATGATGGATATCCCAATTACACTGACTTGATGTTTACAAATTGTATGAATGTATTAAATTATCCCAGGTACCCTAAAAATATGTATATCTATTATGTATCATCAAAAAAGAATTTATATATACATCTATATGCAAACATCTTTGAAAAGATAGTCCAGAACAATGGGCAGTCAGTGCTTTGTTTCATAAGACATTTAAGGGAGTCATGGAAAATTGTCCTTCAACACTCACCACTACCTGTTGAGCTCATATATTTGCATAAAAAACTGAATAAAGATTTTTAGTTGTTTAAAATTATATGTAGGCCAGGCGTGGTGATGCATGCCTGTAATCCCAGCACTCTGGGAGGCCGAGGTGGGTGAATTGTTTGAGCTCAGGAGTTCAAGACCAGCCTGAGCAAAAGCGAGACCCCCGTCTCTACTAAAAATAGAAAGAAATTAGCTGGACAAGTAAAAATATATAGAAAAAATTAGCCGGGCATGGTGGCACATGCCTGTAGTCCCAGCTACTTGGGAGGCTGAGGCAGTAGGATTGCTTGAGCCCAGGAGTTTGAGGTTGCTGTGAGCTAGGCTGATGACACGGCACTCTAGCCCGGGCAACAGAGCAAGATTCTTTTTCCAAAAAAAAAAAAAATTATATGTATATGTGTGTGTGTGTGTGTGTGTGTGTGTGTGTGTATGTATATGTATTAGTATGATACCTGACAGAGTCTGGATCACAACGCTATCTTGGTTAAATAGGTTTAAATGGCTGGGTAATTCCATGCATCCATGGAAAGAGAGATTACGCTGAATCTTTTTAGCAGAAGTTTTCTAGTTTAATCAGGGACTGAATGTATAATCAACCATCATCCACTTGAAGAGATTGATGAATAGTTAAGGAAACAAAACAGTTTAAATAACCCAACAAAGTTGGTTTGGAGGCCAACACTGCAGAAAAAAGTCCTTTGATATTTCTTTCCAGTGCTAAAGAATTTTCTATGTCAGGAAATTCTTCATACTTAACCTTAAATCTTGCTATTTGCAGCTTTAACCCATCCCTCTTAATCCATCCTCAGGGATATTTCTTTCACATGATCCTTTGCGTCTTCCAAAAGGGACAAAGATAAAAGACTCTCATGATACCCTCCCTAATAAATTGTTCTGAAAGAAATTTTCCCGGTTGTTCTTATACCAAACCCATAAAAAAAGATTCTTTGGTAAGTTTCAGTTTTCCAGTGAAGATAAATTATATCCAATTGGAGTAAACTGAAATCCAATCCATTGGAGTAAGCTGAAAGGTGTTTATCACCTTTGGAGAAATATCTGCAGTTTCCATTTTACTTATAATAAGATGTTAAAATAGAAGTTACAACTGAAACAACAAGGTAAAATAGATTATAGGGTATGAGACCATATATGGAGTTTGCAAAGGAGTTAGGCAAAATCCATTAACATGGCTCTTGAAATCCTTCATGTACACCAAGGTTGTAAAAAGTCAGATTGTTAGATACTGGTGAGGATTTGTGAGGAGAATTTCTCTGGAAGTAGCTGTTGCTCCTCTCTGAATCCCACTGCTTCAACATTCCAAAATGGGTTCAGGGATAAGCCTGACCTTTACCTTATGGCAAGAGAGAGCTTCAAGAAGATTACTGAGAGTAAAACAATCCTTCTACCTGAGGAAAGCAGAGTGAAGAAGAGTTTGCCTCTGTGTTGGGTCTAGGCAAAACACGTGTTTCCTGTATAGCATGTGTGGGCCCAGGGTCACCATGTGCGGTGTGCAAGCTGTGAGCTGTCAAGGGTGCAACCTCAGATGCTGAGGGAGGAGAGAATCAGATTCATTCACATGGTAGTCATAAGTTTGTAGATTTTACAACAGCTTCTCAGTAGGTAGAAACAAAATGTCTTGAGGAATGGGCACCCTTCTAATAAACACAAAGCACCACATGGACACACCTGAGAGAGAGAGAGAGAGAGAGAAAGCGTGCACCAGCATAGGGTTTGTCTTGAATCCCATTCAACAGGGCTATCTGGAGAGTTTAATGAAACTGCCACTGTTTAAACCGTGAGGGTCGGTAACATCGGTTACAAGGTAGAAGGTGTGGCAGAAACACATATGTGATGTGTCACCACATTACATCTGGGTACGTCTAGGGGAATGTTGGCTCTCAAACTTTTCTTCATAGCTTCAGACCCACCAGGCTTAAAAAACTTCCGCACAACTCCAAAATCTATTGCCCACATAGGAATTACAATTTACAATGTTCCTTCCATCTCAAAATTTTGGTAAATTTTAACGTTATTATTTATGGTTTGATCTTTACTCGCATTTAGAGAACCATGAAAAGAAGCAATGGAAAGCCTAGCAAGGAAGTGCAAAAAGTAATTAAGCTTAAAAAGAGTCAGAAGACCAACAGGTAAATGGGAGGAATAAAGCAGAATAAGTGGAAACAGACTGAAGCAGACAAAAAAGCCAGATTTCCGAGTAGGACGATGCGGTGTCTTTTCACTTAATTTGTACCTCATGATGAGTCAATAAAAGCAAGATGGCTGACAGGGGGCCCAGTCGCTGCCTCCCGCCCTGTGCAGCCCCCCTGAGGTGATCAAAAGCAATGGCGCCATTCAGGGGTGTGAATAATAGAAGATCAAGCTGTCATGTTAAAACTCTGGGAAACCAAGGAAACTCCCAGGACAGGAGCCTTGAAAAAAAAAATGAGGAAGATAGTCCAGACCCAGCAGGGACATTAAATCCAAAGATGACAGTAAAGCAATGTACCTAAAGTAACAGAAGCCAGAAAATAAGCAGAAACCAGAGATTTGCCCAACCAGGTCAGCAACCAGGATATTTGAGAGAAACAAGGGAAGTTTGAAACCCACACAAATAAGCAGCAGTCTTCCAAGACGGCCACACTTGCCCTAGAAGTGTACAAATATTTTAGAATGGTTGCAAGGTCACAGATGATTCTTAAAGGGACCACTTTTCAGATCCTCTATTTTTATAGGCATTCTTCCTACAACTGATAGCACCCTAATAATGCACTCCTCTCTGACGGTCACTTTTCTCCCAATTTACAAAGAAAAGTCTACCTCTCACCCATCTCGAACCTTAAGATGGTTCCAGGACCAAAGAGACAAACAATTCAATCAATTCCTTTAATCAAGCCCCCATAAATAATTTCACATATGTACTCCTCAGCAAATCTAATTAAGAAATTCATTTCCTATATATTTTTACTTTTTTAAACAGTTATCAAATGTTTTAATATGCCTATACCATTTGAGCAGCTACAGACTATTAATCATTACAGTAACACTTCAATGCCAAAGACATATTTTAACACTAATGACATTATTGTCCCAAAACAATTGTATGTAATTTTGAAGTTCAATTTTATATTTTGTTGTTGTAGTTAAGTCTACCAGGATGAACGCATCAGTCAGGGTTCTGAAGAGAAACAGGACCAATGGGAGGTAATAGAGATGAAAATAGAGAGAGAGAGAGGTAAAGTACAGACTCAGCTCATGTGAGTGTGGGCCTGGCAAGCCCGAAATCTGTTAAAATAATTAACTGGGAGGCCATTAGACTGAGGCAACACCAGTACCCGGGTTCCTATATAAGCAAACTGAAACCCAACTCAGTATAAATGGTCATGTTCTAGGCCTATCAGAAACTCCCAACTAAACTCTAACTAGGGGCCTTTCACCGGAGTGATTCCTTTGCCTTGCTTCTGCATTCATCCTAGAAAAGCTTTTCCTTGTGTCCCTTTGGTGGAGCTCTGAAACGCTCGTGGTATGGAGCTGCCCAGTTCATGAACGGCTATCTGCTCAAATAAACTCGATAAAACTTACTGTGTGGGGTTGGGCACCGTGACTCACACCTATAATCCCAGAACTTTGGGAGGCTGAGGCAGGAGGATTGATGAGGCCAGGAGTTCAAGACCAGCCTGGGCAACAGAGCAAGACCCTGTCTGTACAAAAAATTTTAAAAATCAAGCCAGGCGCAGCAGCTCATGCCTATAATCCTAGCACTCTGGGAGGCAGAGGTGGGAGGATCGCTGGAGGTCAGGAGTACAAGACTACCCTGAGCAAGAGCGAGACCCCATTTCTACTAAAAAAAAAAATAGAAAGAAATGATCTGGACAGCTAAAATATATATATAGAAAAAAGTTAGCCGGGCATGGTGGCACATGCCTGTAGTCCCAGCTACTCGGGAGGCTGAGGCAGGAGGATTGCTTGAGCCCAGGAGTTTGAGGTTGCTGTGAGCTAGGCTGACGCCACGCCACTCACTCTAGCCTGGGCAACAGAGCGAGACTCTGTCTCAAAAAAAAAAAAAAAAAAAAAAAATTAGCTGGGCATGGTGGCACACACCTGTAGTTCTAGCTACTGAGGGGGCTAAGGCAAAACAATTGCTTGAACCCAGGAGTTTCAGGCTATAGTGCCCTATAGTGTGCCACTGCACTCCAGCCTGGGCAACAGAGCAAGACCCTGTCTCTTAAAAAAAAAAAATTTAATGTGCCTTAGTTTGTCTTTTAACAAATTTGTAGGGTAGGCTGCCAAGCTGCCTGGCTCAAAACTCAAATAGGTGTTACCATTACAGACTTGAGACAGAATTTCTTCTTCAGGAAACCTCTCTCAGTTTTTGCTTTTAGGGCCTTCACCTGATTGGATGAATCACCACCCACATTATCAAGGGTAATCTCCTTTACTTGAAAGTCAACTGAATGTAGATGTTAACCACGCTATGTAATACCATCATAGTTGGCTGGCGGTGGTGCCTCATGCCTGTAATCCTAGCATTTTTGGGAGGCTGAGGTGGGAGGATCGCTTGAGGCCGGTAGTTCAAGACTAACCTAGGCAACACAGTGAGACTCCCCCCATCTCTACAAAAAATACAAAAATTAGCCAGGCATGGTGGCTAGTGCCTGTAGTCCCAGCTATTCGGGAGGCTGAGGCAGGAGGATCACTGGAGCCCAGGAGTTTGAGGTTCCAGTGAGCTGTAATGACACCACTGCACTCTAGCTCTAGCCCAGGCAACAGAGCGAGGCCTTGTCTCAAAAATAAAATAAGATACCTTCACAGTAATATCTAGATTAGAATCACTTGAAAAACTGGGTATGATAGCCTAGCCAAGGTGACACACAAAACTAACCATCACAATGAACAACAGAAGTGCAAAAATATGTTACAGTAGGATAAATACAGAGTAAGACACATGGAGTGAAAAATGCAATTTCAAGGAGTAAGAAATAATTAAATTTTTTAATATCATGGATATCAAATCTTATTTTAAGAGTGTTTTAAAGCACATATTACATCTTTTACACAATTTTTAATTTATGATTCAAAAAAACATTAGATTTCAACATAAAAGTATGCAAGTATTGATATCAAAATTCCTGTAGGGGTTATGCAAGCAGAAATGTTTAAAGCCAAGTTCTAGCAAGAGTAATAGAGTACAATAAGTACTCAATGTCGTTGATAGGTTCTTGGAAACTTGACTTTACGTGAATGATGTATAAGAAAACCAATTTTTTTCCTCATCAACATTATAACGAAAATATATTGACAGGAATGACGTCATTCGAGGACCTGCTGTGCATCATTTCACTTAACGTCACAGTTTCCAAGCACCTGTTGACTTTGAGAACTTACTGTACAGTTACTAAACTTATGGACTCAGACTGTCCTGTACACACAATAGCTGTGTGAATTTAAAGGAATAAATGGAGTTCCTCGGTTTAAGGGGTGTTGTTTTAATATGTCATATTAATAGCACTTACTGATCAGGTTTGGAGGAAGATTAATTTAAATAATATTTGCAGAGCACTTAGCATAGTTCCCCAAACACAGTAACTCCTCAACAAATGCTGGCTATGATTGTCATTATTCAGCAGGTGGCAACTGCAGGACATAATCCACCAAGCTGTACGGTACAGGAACTCACAACCCAGGCTTGTCCTGCCTGGCTAGCCTTTCTCTGATCCTCTCTCCCAGTCAATCCCCAGGCTTCCATGAGTAGACACTAAAGGTTTGGTCCTCAATCCCAACCTCAGCTCCTAATGTATATCATCTCCAATTTTCCTCCAGAAAGTGTTCTAGCCTTGGAACCGCCAAGTTTCCTAAGCACACACTGGACTTCAATTCTCTGTCTTGGGCTGGGTGTATATCCCAGCCTGGGCCTCTTCCTAGCAGTTGATCTTGCTCCCTAAAAGATTTCTAGTGACTCTGAGCTCAAAGCGCCTCTGCTGGTCTACTCAATTACAAGATAGCTTCTACGTCTTAAAAGCAATTTTATCTTTCCAGCTCACGTGATTTGTTTGTGCCAGAGCTGTGAATGCTTGAGGTGACAGACAAGCAGTCTGTTTCGGCTGTAACCCTTGCAGACCCGGCGTGCTCACTGTGGTGATGCCTTGGAGGGTTTTCCTGCCCCTTAGCATGTGCGCTGCTCTTTTCAAACTCTCCTGTTTGTCGCCCCCCTGCAGTTCTGTGACCTTTCTGGAGCTGCCTCTCCTTCCCAGGGCAAACTCTCCCACTCAAGGCTTCTTACCTTATAGAAATCACAAATTATTGAACTATCCAACCATTTTCTGGAATTTTGCCGGTTTTCTTAACGTACACTTTTAGACACGTTGAATTATTTCTCCAACTTGAAGCCTTTGCATTTTTTTTTTTCAAGTTGAGCCTAGGAAATAGGCCTCTTCAAAGAGAGAAAACACAAAATACCTTATTAACCTCTTGATGTAATTGATTTTGAACTTGATCAAAGATCTCTTTTAGGCCGGGTGCAATGGCTCACGCCTGTAATCCTAGCACTCTGGGAGGCCGAGGCGGGAGGATTGTTTGAGCTCAGGAGTTCGAGACCAGCCTGAGCAAGAGCCAGACCCCGTCTCTACTAAAAATAGAAAGAAATTATATGGACAGCTAAAAATATATATAGAAAAAATTAGCCGGGCACGGTGACGCATGCCTGTAGTCCCAGCTACTCGGGAGGCTGAGGCAGAAGGATTGCTTGAGCCTAGGAGTTTGAGGTTGCTGTGAGCTAGGCTGACACCACGGCACTCTAGCCTGGGCAACAGAGTGAGACTCTGTCTCAAAAAAAAAAAAGATCTCTTTTACTTTGATCTTCACAGGTATCGATTTTCTGGAGCAACCGTGATCCTTCCTTTCCCTACTTAAATTTAATAATTAAATCCTTTTTAAAAATCATTTAAGGAATAATGTACTTTGAAGACACTTCAGAGAAATGGAACAAAGAGGGATAAAATACCACACTTCCATCACCCAAAGACAACCATTGTTAACATTTTTTTGGATCTTGTTTCTGAGACAAAAAAAAAAAAATCTACTTCCCCTACGACATGCATACACACACGCACACCCCGACAAAATTAAAGGGAAGGGAGAAAAAGCAGATCCAAACGTGATTTCCTGCCTTTAACTCTTTTGCAGACACTTGTGCTAATTACCCAGCGACCTTCATTTCCTCAGGTCACCAAAGAGAACAAGAGCTTTTCTGAGCAGGCTGCGTGGGTCTCACCTGCTAATAACATTTCCAATCCTGTCTTCCGGGTTTTTGCTAACGAGGCAGGCCTCCTACCGTTTCTGTCCTTTAGATGGCAGCATGATCTCTAACATTTTGCTGCCTTTTTTTTCCAAGTTATGCAATTCTCACAATCTAAAATTTAAAAAAAAAAAAAAAATTCAGGGAAATTATGTGAGGGAGTGCTGAGGAGCTGGAGAAATTGGAAGAGGAGGGGAGGGTCACTGAGGGTGAAGGTGTGGAAAATGGGGAAGCCAGAAGGTGTGTGTGGAATCTAAATGTTCCCAGCGCCTGCATCTATGGCATCTAAGACAATACATACGGGGGCTGTCAATGTCATACCCCACTCACTGTCACTCGCAAGATTCTGCACAATGAAATGTGCTCATTCATTCATTCATTCATTCAATACGTATTTATCGACTTCCTACTGTGTGTCGGACACAAGAGAGCAGACAGCACTAGACAGCTGGACGGCCAGCAGTAGGGCAGCAGACAGTCACCACTGGACACAGACATAAACCAAACAGATCATTCTCCTTCACTTCTGCCCTTGTGGATCTCATAGGCAAGTGTAGAAGATAAACAATTAAAAAGGAAACAGGCCGGGCATGGTGGCTCACGCCTGTAATCCTAGCACTCTGGGAGGCCGAGGCAGGAGGATTGCTCGAGGTCAGGAGTTCGAGACCAGCCTGAGCAAGAGCGAGACCCCATCTCTACTAAAAATAGAAAGAAATGAACCGGACAGCTAAAATTATATATAGAGAAAAAAATTAGCCAGGCATGGTGGCACACGCCTGTAGTCCCAGCTACTCGGGAGGCTGAGGCAGGAGGATTGCTTGAGCCCAGGAGTTTGAGCGAGGCTGATGCCACGGCACTCTAGCCCAAGCAACAGAGCAAGACTCTGTCTCAAAAAAAAAAAGGAAACAAATAAACGTATAATACAAATTTAGGTAGTGATAAGGACTATGAGGTAAAGGGGCTAGAAAGGGTGTAGGGAGTGGGCATTTTAGATGGATTGTCGAGCAAAGTTTCTCTCAGGAGGTGATATTTGAGCAGGGACCCAATGAAGTGAGCAAGGGAGTGAGCCTCTCTGTTGTCTGGGAGAAAGCAAGGCAAAGGGAACAGCCATGCAGACGCAAAGGCTGTTGTACCCAGGCATCCTTGGAGATGTCAACCTAAAAGGAAGAAGTCGAGGAAAAATTAACATAAGTAGAGAGTTTACTGGGGCCAAGCTTGAGGCTTGCAAGCCGAGCACGTAGATTCAAGTTGCCCTGAATATACACTTCGATTAGCAGCAGTTACTAGTGAATTTTTAAAAGCAACAAAAGGGGACAGGGAGTGGGCTGATACGAAGTTGTCTGTCAGGAATTCTCATTGGTTTACAGACATCACATTGATTAGTGATTGGCTGTCCATTGTGGGTTCTAGTGTCGGGTGTGGCATTATCAGCTTAACTTCTAGCTACTCGTGGCAATGGCAAGCAGTGTCAAGAGATGAACACGTAGCTCAAAGGAGGAAGTAGGATGCAATTGCTGTCTCTCTTTTTTTTTTGTTTTTTTTTTTTTTTGAGACAGAGTCTCGGTCTGTCACCTGGGCTAGGGTGCTGTGGTGTCAGCCTAGCTCACAGCAACCTCAAACTCCTGAGCTCAAGTGATTCTCCTGCCTCAGCCTCCCAAGTAACTCGGACTACAGGCACACCCAGCTAATTTTTTCTATTTTTAGTAGAGATGGGGTCTCATTCTTTCTGAGGCTGGTCTCAAACGCCTGACCTCGAGCGATCCTCCCACCTTGGCCTCCCAGAGATGGATTACAGGCGTGAGCCACCGTGCCTGCCAGCTGTCCAGCTGTCTCATTTTAATGTCTCTCTGGACCTGATAATGAAAAGGACTTGCATTCCTCAGATAAAAGTTTTTTTTCTTTTGTCAGCTCTTTGAGGAACAGGAGGAAGCCAGTGTGGCTGGAATAGGATGAGCAAAGAGGAGAGTAGCCGAATAAATGAAGTCAGAAAGATGAGGTCATGTAGGGCCTTTATGTTAAAACCTGGCCACAAAGAAGGGGCCAGGTTTTATCCTAAAGGTTATGGAAGGGCTTTTGAACAGAGGACTAACGTGATACAGAGGCTGTTGCAAAAGCCAGTGGAGGGACAGTGGTGGCCCGTGGTGGATGAGGGGGAACCGAGAGCCAGAAACAGGGAGGGTTTGTGTGCTGGGAGAGCTGGGGAGGGAGAGGCCAACAGTTCTGTTTGGAGCAGTTGGGTTTAAGGTCCTGTTATTCATTCTATTACAGATGTCAAACAGGCAAATGGATACACAAGTCTAAGGCTCAATGAAAAGGTCAGAACTGGAGAAAACGGGGGTCCTGTGTATGTAGACAGCATTTATAACCAAGTCGCTGAAGGAGATCATGTACGGAACAAGTGCGGGTAGAGAAAGATCCAGGGATGGAGCCCTGGGCCCCTCCTGCATTTAGAGGAGCCAGCAAAGGGCACTGAGAAGGAAGGCAAGCAGGGCAGAGAGAAAACCACAGCAATTAGGTGTTCCAGACGTTGGTACTGCCACAAGAGGGAAGTCATCCACTTTGTCAGAAGCTACTGGGAGTTTAGGTAAATGAGTACCAAAAACTGACCACCGGATTTGGGGAGATGAAAGCCATTGCTCATGTTGGCAAGGGCATTTATTGTCCAATGCTCTGCCCTCTGCCTTTGTCTGCACACATGGCTTTATTTAAATGCTTTTTCCTCTTTCCATCTGTGGTCTTTGCCTATTGAAGGCCTCTCATCCTTAAAAGTAGTCCTTTTCAAACACTGGTATGAAGATTGGCTGGTCCATGATAAAACTGTACCTAAGTCAAGGGGGGAAAAGAAAAATGACAATGTAAGTAGGAGTTTATAATATATTGAATTTAAAGCACTGTTCTTGGGGTGAGATAACTCCTTCCATATGCAAGGGTTGTCTTTTATACAATAAGAAAAAATAAAGTTTCACATATGTATTCTGTTTCCAGAATTGTTTTCTAAATTTTATCACCTTATGTTCCCAAAGTCTGGCAATCGATGCTTTAAAGCATAACTTCTAGCACCTTGGCCAGGAAGACTTTCATTATCCTTCCAGGCCAAAGTGACAGCTCATATCTTTTATTTTGCTTTGAGCCCTTGTCCTCTGTATTTTATCTTTCCTCTAGGAGAGAAAATTCCTCCAAGCAAGTGGTCTTTTCTTATTCACTTTCTTAGTACCCATACTAGACGCTCAGAAAAATCTATTCTTAAAGAAATGAGAAAACTGAGCTCTAAAAAATTAAATTACTTGGAAATTATACTTTTCTAACATTTACTGCGCACTTACTATGTACTGGGCAATATTGTATGCATTTAATATATATGTACCTATTTCATCCTTCTAACAAATCTATCAGGGAGGTTAGTATCCCCATACCCATTTGGCAGAAAGATTATGCAACCTGTCCAAGGTCACAGAGCTAGGAAGTGGTCACTTGAAGGTTGAAATCCCAGTAGACTGGCTCCCAGTCATTTAACCACTACTAGACTGGAGGTAAAATCGGTTATGTGACTTTTTACAACACAAACCGAGTCTGCTGGTGTTCTTTTCTAGCAGGCCATGGTTATGGAATCACTTTTCCTTCCACCTATTTTTTTAAATATTTATAATTTCAAGTAAGTTTATCAGAGAATTCAACCCCTTTTGTAATGTCCAATCGGTGTGTCCAATCATCTCAGATTTCCCCTTCCACATCCTAATTTTATACACACATCTGTTTAGCTTTAACGTCTTCCTATTTCTGTGTGAGTTTCTTTCCCACTTGTGCCCCCGAAAGAAAGTAAATTAAATTAAGTCATCGAACATTGCTCAGGCAACTGTGACAGAAACTCAATAGGTGGGAAATAACCAATAACACCCAGGTCCTTTCATTAGGATTGTCAATACCTGTGTGGTACGGCTTAAATAAAGCTGGAGTCAGCTGAGAGCCCTAGATTTTGAATGCAGGGCGTCACCCCACAGGTTGGGTTCTCTGGATGCAGATATGCCATTGCACACTTGAAGGTCTACAGAGAATTTTAGACTTCAAACAGTAGGAAAATATCAATGCTTAAAAAAAAAAAAAAAATCAAGATCAGAGTGGCTCTCCAGTCAAAGAGTCCCAAGTGATTTTATCTTAAGGGGTTTCATATTTCATTTGCCTGAGGAACGCCTTTGAGAAATCACAGGACACTTTTTATTACCATTGGACAGCCGTAATAGTACGACATCATCTCCCTAAATTTTTGTCACAGTAGCCAATGTGTATCAAAAAAGATATTTTATTAGGAAAAAAAAATTAGCAAATGTTTATAGCAGGCCAAAAGTTACCTAACTTTACTTCCTTTCTCAATGTCAATATGGTAAATATCCCTATTCTCCCATATCAGTGACAGTCTTAAGGTGATGATTCTTTTGACACCAGAGAGAACTCCCCTACTCTCTGCCCAGAGTCCCACTGGAAAGCCTACGTGCCTCCTCCCCTGAAAGACCCATTTTGCGGCACCCAACAGCTCGCCCTGGGGATGGCAGGAAGTGCCCAGGAACTCTCCTATTCTCTGTCCAGAGTACAACCCTGACAGCTGAGCTCATAACTTTAACAATGAAGCAGGTCTCTCTTCTTGAAATCTTTTAGGCATGTTCATGTATCAAATGTCCCTGAATGCTTGAGATTCACCTGGAATTCAAGAAATGGTATCTCTTTGAGATAGCACATATAGCTTCTCCTTTGAAAGACTCCCTCTGTCCCAGCTACAGAAGATCCAAGAGTGTTCATGATTTGCAGAGGGGCTGACAGACCTCCCCTAAACCCAAGTGGCCTTCCTGCCTTTCAATGAGATTGATGAATATCCTTTCTCTAAAAAGTATGTTTTTATACTGACCAAGGATTTGCAGCAGACTGTCACATGTTTTTACAGAAAGAGAAAATATTATATTGCCAAAACAAGGTGTTATTCTACCAACATGTATTTGTGTTGCCTCGACATGCACATATACAGCATTCCACACAAACACAGAGTTATATTGACAGATAATATGCCATTTTTCAAGTCATCAGGTCGCATTTACAGAAGTCAACTATGTATTTTAAGCGAAAAAGAACACCTCAGAAATTGCAAAATTCAGAAAATAATCCAGGCTACACTGTTGACCATAATGCAAAAAAAAAAAAAGCATAAATCAAAAATTAAATTATAAACAAAAAAGCCTTGTCAACTTAAAAGCATTCATCCAAATGACTTTCAGGTGATGATCATGTTTTTTATTGTAACTTCAGAAAAGTTCCTTTTGTATGTGCTTTTGAGGTTAAGGCCTATGTTTCTAATGTAACTTTTTCAATGTCAACATTATTTATTATTTACAAAGAAATGTCACTACAGGGGAGGAAAAGTATCTTTTCCTTTTACCTGATGGGGTGCAGGAAATGCTACCCCAAAATATGACACCTTGGCATACTGAATATTTTAAGCTGAAGGAAACTGAGAAAACCACAGAAGCAGAAAGGTCATTCTGACCTTTTATCCCCCTCCCCGCTTCTTTTGAAGACCCTCATGTGACAGGTGTCTTGCTCTATACCTACAAGGAAAAAATGTTACCTGGAGAGGCCAAGCAGAAGCTGAACACACAGGCTTTCCAAAGTTCAGCCCTGTCTATTACCACTAGATCATACTGCCCTTTTGTCCAGCCATACTTCTACACAACTGTCTGTTCTTTCTTGAACTTAAGCATTAAAAAATCATTTTCCTTAGGTCTTTGGGTCTTCATTTCTGAAAGGTCCCAGGTCATGTAAAACTAATATATACATCTTTTTTTATTTTTATTTTTTGGAGAGATAGGGTCTTGCCATGCTCCCCAGGCTGGTCTTGAACTTCTGGTCTCAAGTGAGCCTCCCGCATTGGCCTCTCAAAGTGCTGGGATTACAGGCCTGAGCCACCACGCCCAGCCATGATTAAAATAAATTTTTTATGCTTTTTTCTTGCTAGTCTTTTGTTATAGGGGTGTCAGCCATAAATGTTGCCACGGGTGAGGAAAAGATACTACTTTTTCTTCCCTACACACCCTTCTACATTCATGGCTGGGGCCCCTTGTAACAAAAGATAAATTTACAAGAGAAAAGCATAAAATTTACTTAATATAAGTTTTATGTGTCGTGAAAACCTTCACAAGGAAATGAAGCCCCAAAGAAACAGTTAAACTTGAGTGTTTTTATAATAGGTTCAGTGAAGACGGGAGTCGATGGGGCTCAGAAAACAGTACCCCGAAATGAAGGCCTCAGAAGCACAAGTTTTTCTCTGACCTCCTCACACCCTCCTGTCTCTCAGTCCTCTTCTCTCCTGAGGCGAGATGTAGAAACTAGAATTCCTCTTCCCCAATTCAGGTCATAAAAGCCAGAACCACTTTTCCCACAAGACAGCCATAAAACCTAAAATTAATCTACGTAAAAACTGGCCATAAAGAAATTATCTGATCTACTTTGTTTGACTGTAGGTCATAAGACCCCCATTCCAGAGAGGGCCCTGCCCCACACCCAGAAGGAAGGCATGCTGCTCGGAGAGGCAGAGAAGAATCCAGACAAACAGGCCTTGCTGGTTTTCCCCACTCAGTCTGTCAGCATTAGATCACACCCTTTTTATCCAATCATGTTTATACATGGCTATGTATACTTGGTCGAACCTAAGCATAAAAATGAACAATTTCCCCTGTATCTTTGGGCCTAAGGCTCCCGTATATACACATGAAATAAATTTGTATGTCTTTTCTCCTATTAATGAATCTGCCTTATGTCGGCGATTTCTCAGCCAATTTTAGGGGGTTCCCTACAGAGTCATGGAAGACGATGCCAGGATAAGGGGTGTAAGTAAACTGGGGGAAACTGAGCAAGGCCTGTTCGTACAGACTTACAGATTCTTCTCTGTGTCCCTGTGCCTTTCTGACATGAGGATGCTCCTATTTTCCAGACAGAGGGAGGGCACGTCCCACATGAAGGTCTCATGACCTGCTTCCGAGGTCCTTCCTAGGTTTCAGAACACGTTTTGTGGGAGAAGGAGGAAGGGAAGATCAGAGTGACCTTCCTGCTTCTGCTGTTTTCTCCAATTCCTTCATCTTAAAATATTCAATATGCCAAGGCACCATATTTTGGGGGACGGTGTCCTAAATCCTATCATCACCATGGCTAGCCATAGACCTTTCCACAATTTAATTATTTCTGCTAAAATTAGTTTGGTTTCCATAGAAATCTCAAACTGCTGACCTTTTAGAAAAGCCTGCAGGAGACATATTATTGCAGAGTTTAGGACGTGTCCACGATGAGACTAAAATATAAAATCAGACCCTGTGGTAAGTTCTATTACAAATTTATAGCCTCCTAAAGTGTGTGTTCAAAAGATGATGAATCCCCAAGTAGAGTAACTTTATACTGACTCATACCATTTCTCCCAAATGGCATTCAAGACTAAGAAAATTGCAGACTCGCTTCTAACTTATTCTAAGATAATTTCCCTAAAGCATGCTCTTCTAAAAGCAAAGAAACTCATTTAGGCTGTTAATTAAATTTGTCCCCCAAAGATGAAGCAAAGAACGTGAAGTTACAATTTTAAATATACCCTCCCATGTACCTCCCAATACCTAAAATATTTCAACATTTGTAAAAGATGTATTTACATAAAGTCAGCTAAAAATACAAAAATGTTTCTTTTTCTTATTTTGAACAGGTCCCCAGAATTAAAAATAAAACTCTCACAGGAACCATGACACATCAGAAAAGATGGGAAGAAAACTGTGACTTAAGGGTCAGATAAAATTGTTCCATGGTCACTTGAAAACTCAGGTATTTTCAGCCCCATGTGGTGGCTCACGCCTGTAATCCTGGCACTCTGGGAGGCCGAGGTGGAAGGATTTCTTGAGCCCAGGAGTTTGAGGTTGCAGTTGAGCTACAATGACAACTCTGCACTCTAGCCCAGGACGACAGAGCAAAGGTCTGTCTCAAAAAAAAAAAAAAAAGAAAGAGAGAGAGAAAAAGAAAGAAAGAAGGAAGGAAGGAAGACTCAGGCATTTTCAACAGGCTGAGAGATTGTTCTCTATAAAGAGAAACATATGTTATCCATACAGATCTTTTCATTAAACCCTGAAGTCCCATCAACAGTATTTGCTGATTATAAAAATTCTACATATGGAAAGGAGCTTTACAGCCACTGAACTTGAAATTCAATGTATGTGCACACAGACATATGCACATGATTTCCTGGGTGTATAACTTTAAGCAGCACGTAAAATGCCTTTGTGGGTCTTGTTCTGTTTTACTTTTGTCAATGTTAAATGATACTGAGTTTCAGAGCCACAGTTTCATGCTTGGGTTTATACTTTCACAGGATTTCTCGTTTTCCCTGGCCACACACATTAGGAGGAAAATTTAATTTGGCCCTAAGAGTCTAGGCATCAGGCAGTAGTGGTTTTATTTACCTCTCAAATAAACTGCACCACCAAAAATTTAATCATCTGCAGATCATTCTATATGAAAGGACTGAGCCTCTTAATAGATTACGTGGTAGAAAGGAAAGACCCATAGGACTGAAAATCAAGTCGCTTCACCACTTAGCAAGTGGTTCCGTGATTTAATTCCTAAGATCCTAAATGGCATATACCTCAACTGGATTCAATGGGAATAAAGATTTCTTCCCTGTCTGTCCTGCAGGTTCATTGTAGGAGAAGAAATGCCAAAAAGGAATGAATGTTCTATACTCGGGGACCACAGGATCTCCGCTAGGCCGTGGGAAGCAATGATGAATAAGACATGGCCCTGCCTTGTAGATCTGTAAGGAACTTCCTAAACTGCAGAGCACAGTGGAAATGAAGGGCATCCTCATAAACCATTTGCAGCCCCTCCCCTCAATAGTCTGGGTGTTTGACTGGCAGTTTGGGTCCCTCCTTGTTTCCCCATCTGAAACGCTTTTCTGCAGTAGCCCCGGGGTTCAGTACCCCATCTCACCCCCTCCACGAACTCCCCACTTTCCCCAGCCAGGTCTCTGCTGGGACAGTGCTTTCTCAGGGAAGGCTTCCCTGAACCTCTATTGTTTTGCTAAATTGTAACTTTGTAGATTTAGGATTTTTCTCTATCTGTTTTACAATGGAATCCTATTGTTTTGATTTGGGTGCATGCTTAAGAGGTTACAATTTTTATTTCTCTAATGTTTTAGTATGGAGGTTTCCAAACATACACAGAAGCAGAGCTAAGGGATTCATGACCCCCCACGACCAGGCCTCCGAGCTTCAGCTAGAACCCCTCTTCCTGAAGCCCCTCCCCAAACTCTGGATTACTGCAAAGCAAATCTCAGACATTTTTTCACCATAATACCTCAGCATACTTCACCATAATACATCTGTATAGATCTCTAAATGGTAAAGGCTCTTTTTTAAAAACAAAATCACAATTACATCAGCACCTAAACCTGGCCACTCCATTCAAAATTATAACCCCCAGCCCTTCCTCTCTTTTCTATTTTATTTTTCTCCATTGCTTTATTTCCTTCTGACTTACTATACATTTTATTTGTTCGTTGTCTCTCTGACCACCTAGAATGTAATCTCCCTGATGGCAGGTCATTTTGTCTGTTTTGTTCCCTGATGTAGTCCCAGTACCTAGAATTCTGTGAAACACTTTGAAGGCACTTGATAATCTGCTTCTGAATGAATGAATCCATTCAAGTCAAAAGAACAGATTGGATCCATATGATGAAATTAGACCAAGACTCTATCGTGGCTGTAAACGTCACTTTTTTCTCAGACAAGCTTTTGATCAGAGCAAGATAGCAGACTGTTCAAATTTGCCCTTTACAAGAAAAACTGAAGTCCTGGACTCCTATGTAATTGCTTAAGGGTGTATTCAAGTGACAGCATAAACAAACAACAAAGGAAACAAAAAAGGAACCTAGTAATTATTACCACCTTGACAGAAAACCATTTCACTTCCACACAGAGGTTCCTAGTCCCTGGTAACACTGAGGAGAAGAGCATTGTTTCCACAACCTGAATTTGTACCTCCTGTTTATTAATAATCCAGGAACAGACACATGCTAACAATAAAATTTTCTGATTCTATCTTGAATTAATATAACAACAATGGTTGACATTTATAGAGCACTTACTATGCACTAGGCAGTCTTCTGACTGTTTTATGCACGTTGACTCACTTTATGTCATCATAATGACCCTACAATGCGGAGACAATTATTACCCCAGTTTACAGATGAGGTAGACTGAGGCACAGAGTGAGAGCTCTGCACAGCAGAGCAGTGAGGAGCACACTCTCCAGCCACACACCCGTGCCCCGCAGCTGATAAGCAAAGGGTCATGTCTTGAACCTGGGGTGTTATTGAACCAAATTGGGGTCAGCTCACCTGGCACAGTAAGGCCAGACACTGAAGCTGAGAGTTGCAGGAGGAGAAAGAGGCATTTTTATGGCATCGTACCATGCAAGGAGTATAGGCAGCTGACACTTAAAACCCGAACTCCTCGATGGTTTACAAGCCAGGGTTTTTAAAGGCAGGAGTACATTTCAGGCAAGTAAAATTGTATTAATAAATCAATACATGGAGGTTCTACATTGGCCTGGCCCAAAAAGATGGGATAGCCTGAAGGAGGGTCTATAGATCATAGGTGGACTCAGAAATTCCTGGATGAGCAGACAGGAATGTCAAGATGGCGTGACTTTTTCCAGGCCCCACAGGGGGAAATTTAGAACAAAGAATGGTGGTCAGAGTTCCATTCTTCAGTTCCCTCTTATCTGCGTTTTCTATCCAGTAGAGGTTTCTGAAAAACAACTCAAGAACATATGTTAAGATGCCATCTTTTAGTTTCCATAGGGAAGAAAAACACCTTATGACTCTGGCTTGCTTGGAGGGCCACTGTCACTCCCCTTCGCTTTTCCTGGCTAGCCAGGTGCCTGGAGCATCCCCTGAAGGGACTCAAGGTTTTCCTTTATCTCCATGCCTGGGGGTGCCCAGCAGGCCCCCAAGAGGGGACCTTGCTCTGTGTCAAGTCCTCCCCCTCTCATGGGGTCAAATGGAGGAGCCAGAGAAAACCTCCCCCCCAGTTCCCTGCCCCCTGCTCCAGACAGACTAAGGTGGGGGAGGAGCTCGTAGGAGCCCCGGCTAGAGTGTATGGGGAGGGGTCTTATCTCTAAATGAAGATTGGAGTTAATCAGTACGTGGAACCGGGGCTGTGTGTATGCCACCTAAAACGGGCCATTCAACACACAAAGAGCAAGCGAACGTCATGGGCCTGCTGGGGTTTGCAATCCGAGGCAAGGGGGTTTTATCCCACGGAACAAACTATGCAGGGCCATAGGAGACAAAAATAAATCTGTGTTTTGTTGACATCTTACATGTTGTACTTATTCAACCTCCAATCTCTCTGTAGGTAGCATCTGCCTCCCATGCCCCAGCTCCGCCCCCCTTCAGGTTCAGGAATGCCCCTGTGACCCTCACCCCATCCCCATGTTCCCAACCCCCCTTCTCCATCCAACCCCAGCAGGTCCCAGACTCACCTCGTGCCTCCCAGACCTCCCTGTGTTCCCGGCACAGGTCATACATACAAGTGTCACTGTCTGTGTGCATCCCTCTGATTAGACAGTGTCCTTTCCCTCTGCTACACCTGCTCAAAAATGGTGCCTCCCTCAAGGACACTTTCCCACTCTTCCTCAGGTACATTTAGCCCCTGTGCCACCTGCCTTCGGGTGGCAGGTTGGATGTGCCTCCATTCCGGTGCTTTTATACTGCTCTGGGTGGTGTGACCACTGCCCTGGGCTGAAGGCTCCAGCCGGGCGAGCTCTTGACTCAGTCTGTGTTTGCTAAATTCAAAACAGGCATTTTATTTTCTTTGTGATGTTTAAGTTCTTTTTATTATCTTTTTGGCTAATTTTTCATCTTTAAAATGTCATATTTGATAGAAATCCAACATGTCCAAGTACAAATTCATAACATTCGATTTCTGTGTGAAACACAAAATCTCCCAAAAATGAAGGTATGTTAGAAGAGACAGGTAGCAGGGAAGAGCTCTGTGCAGAAGACTGTGTCGTCTATTCCTTCACTCGGGGCCAGGGAGGAACAAGGGTGGTTCCCAGGACAGCTCATACCAGTAAGAGTTTGACACGATGGCCCTTTCCATCGGAGGCAGCCCATGCACCCCCTCCCACGCACAGCCTTGCTCAGAAGCAGTAAGGGAGATTGCCTTCAGAGACAGAAATTTTTCTCTGGCTTCGCTGGGGCTCTGTGTACCGACTTCCCTTTTATCTGCCTTCAGAGCATTTTCTTGTCTGGCCTTAGAAACCCCTGGAGATACTTCATAAGACTCAACAGATGGAGGCAAGGTCCGCACATTCCAGACTGATTGAAGGAAGAGAACAGATGATGTGCACATTTTTTCAAGACCACATGTACCTTTTCTCCGCTGAAGGGGTTACCAACTAGGCAAAGTTGGGCCCTTCCTAAAAGTGGAGTCCTGGTGACGGTCAACAGAGTAACTCCTGCTTCGAAAGAAAGCCAAGACGCTGCTCCCCACACGGTATGGACACTCATCTTGCCATTGTGAGCAAAATCATAACTACTCAGAGCAGTTGTATTGGAGAAACAAGTATCATTTCAAGAAAATATTCAAAACCACCAAGCAATTTCCATATCCTGAGCATGACATAGCATCTTATGTTTTCCATCTGGTCCTATCAATTCCATATGAGGCAAATGCCCTCTGCCACTCACAGTTACTAATAAATAACTGAGTTCACTCCTTTCCCATCTCCACCATCTCATTATGCAAGTGGTTTCTGACAGGGCACTTACCGTGCTATAGGCAGAGACCCCGGGTTGTGGAGAGGATGGAAGGCCAGAGTTGGAGGAAGTGGCTTAGGCAGTGACAGATATTGTTGGAGCTTTGCGACATAGTAAGAACTCAGTAAATATTTCCTGAATCTATGTTCTACCCACAGATTCCACAGTATAGCAGTGACTGATCTTAATTACGACAGAACATCAAGACCCAGGAGTTTTGTTACTGTCAGATACATCAAAATACTACATGAATTACTATTAATACAAACATAAGATAGAAGATTAACTTGATTACTAGAACACCATTTATTGGCCCGCATACCACCTCCAAGGCCCCGTGCCAAGGTTTTAGATGCTGATGGTCATTTATGAGTTCCTGATTATTTATATAGTCAAAATTACTACTACAAGTTGCAGCACAACTGAATGGCATGGCCCCTTCTTTTAGTTACCAAAAGAAAATAGCAGTACAGCCTCCTGCTCTAAACCAATATTCAGAGATATTCATTTCTCACTACACTTCCCAAGACTCACCAGGGTTGCGGGAAGAAGGGAGAAAGCAGATTTCCTTACTGACAGTGACCTGGTTTTCTACTCCAAGAAGTAGCGCACAGTACCCTCCTGGTGGTAGAGAGGGATGAGTGTGACAGTGTCATCTAGATGCTCTGCACTGGGACTAGCAGGGAGACATCACTACTGAAGGTGTGCTTATGACTCTCACTCAGAGCTCTGGTTCTCTCTGGAGTTCACCTAAAATGCCCTAACTACAGCTCCCACAAAAGCTCCAGCAGCCAGAGAACAAAATTAAAGTGAACCTATGACCTCAATTTCCTTTCTTTCCCTAAAAGACACAAAGGATATCGTTGGAGTTTCTAATTCAGTACAATGGAGGTAGACATCAGCTTTGTCTTCCCTCTAGAGTAAATCATTGGCAAAGTGATTTCTAGTACAAATGCCATGGAGCAGCTGACTTTTCCTAATTTTTTCTGAACCTGAAAAATGTAACTACCATTTCTCTTGTGCCCAGCCAGTTTCTCCCTTACTCCTCATCATCTCTCGTTACGCCATTGTAATTATGGCTACCTCAGAGTGAGTTTCCAACTCCCTGGATCCCTAGGGAATATCTATACCCTGCACCCCCATCTCCAGGGCAGAGCCACACTCCAGGCAGGGACAAGGCATGCATTAAAAGATGCCTGAGATGCCACGTTAATGTGATGTCATGGATCTATACTAAAAGATCATATAGAAATTTCTCTGTAAAATTGGGAGTTGTATTTACCCTCAGGTTTTTGGGGAGACTTAGCACATTTCATGGAATGATCGTAGATAGAAGACCAATCCACTAACATGAGCCTAAGGCCAGCTGGGAAGGCAGGTCGGAGGAGAACACAGAGGCAGAGACATTGGAAATAGCTTTTCAACTCGAAGCTCTATTTCCTCTTGTTTTCCCTCCCGGTGGTTAAATATGGAGAATGGAAGAAGAATGGGGGTTGAGGGGGGCAGGAATGGAAGAAAGGAAAAGAAGGAATAGAAGGAAGGAAGGGAGAGAGGGGGTTGGTGAGAGGGAGGGAGGGAGGAAGGGAAATGGGGGAGGAAGGGAAGGAGGAAGGCTCAGAGGTAAAGGCAAAGAGCAGAGGTACAGAAAAAGAATAGTTGCAAAGGCCAGCTTATATTTCTTATATAAACTTTCTTTCTGGGACGATCTTCCTGTTTTATGATCTTCATACACAGTGGTCAATGCTCTGAGGTTCCTTCAAAACAAAAGTGGGTCATTACATGGTTGGTGGACCGGAGAGAAGCCTGTGGTGAGCACTCTTCATCACATTTCATACAAACGCCTTGATGAGGACCTTGGGATAAATGTCTTGATGCTCTTAAAAGCAGGAGCTCTTATGTTTCTCCTTAAGGAACTGGATTGATTTTATCTAATAGACATTCTTTTTTTTTTTTTTTTTTTTTTTTTGAGACAGAGTCTCACTCTGTTGCCCGGGCTAGAGTGAGTGCCGTGGCGTCAGCCTAGCTCACAGCAACCTCAAACTCCTGAGCTCAAGCGATCCTACTGCCTCAGCCTCCCGAGTAGCTGGGACTACAGGCATGCGCCACCATGCCCGGCTAATTTTTTCTATATATATTTTTAGCTGTCCATATAATTTCTTTCTATTTTTAGTAGAGATGGGGTCTCGCTCTTGCTCAGGCTGGTCTCGAACTCCTGAGCTCAAACGATCCGCCCACCTCGGCATCCCAGAGTGCTAGGATTACAGGCGTGAGCCACCGCGCCCGGCCGACATTCTTAATTGTGTATCTGATTAAGTTCCTCTCTTTGCATTTTGATTTGATAAAAAGCGTAAATTGTTTGAGTGTGGTGGATCACACCTATAATCCCAGCACTCTGGGAAGCCAAGGTGAGAGGATGGCATGAGGCCAGGAGTTTGAGACCAGCCTGGGAAACATACTGAGACCCCATCTCTACAAAAAAAAAAAAAAAATTTAATTTAGCCAGGTGTGGGAGCATGTGCCTGTAGTCCTAGCTACTTGTGAGGCTGAGGCAGGAGGATCCCTTGAGCCCAGGAATTCAAGGCTGCTGTAAGCTATGATAACACCACTGTACTCCAGCCTGGGCAACAGAGCAAGACCCTATCTCAAAGAAAAACAAAGCCTAAATCCTCAAGACAATGAAAATATAAGCCACAGACTGGTAGAATATAAATTAGTGCAGCCTCTATGGTGATCAGTATGGAGATTTCTCAAAGAACTAAAAGTAGATCTACCATTCAATCCAGCAATCCCACTACTGGGTATCATATACTCACAGGAAAAGAAACCATTATATCAAAAAGATACCTGTTTATTACAACATATGAGTGCAATTCACAATTGCAAAGATTTGGACTCAAACTAAATGCCCATCAGTTGATGAGTGGATTAAGAAAATATGACAAATGTATACCATGGAGTACTTCTCAGTGATAAAAAAGAATGAAATAATGTCTTTTGCAGCAACTTAAATGGAACTGGAAGCCATTACCCTAAGTGAAATAACTCGGTAACAGAAAAAGAAAAGCCACACATTCTTACTTATAAATGGAAGCTAAATTGTGGCTACAACAGGACAAACAGAGTGGTATAATGGACACTGGAGACTCACAAAGGAGGAGGGTAGAAGGAGGGAAGGATGAAAAATTACCTATGGGGTACAATGTACACTACTCGGATGATGGGTACACTAAAAGCCCAAACTCCACCACTGTGCAATATATATATGTAACGAACTTCAACTAGTATGCCTAAATCTATTAAAATGTAAAAAAGAAAATGCTGTTCCATCACCTTGTTTTTTCGACTGCTTTTGAGAAATCTGATGCCAGTAGTCTCTAGTCTTTCAACCTTTTTGTCTGAAATAAAAAAATTTAAAAAAAATTAACCTTTTTGCCTAAAAGCCATGAAAATTTTTGTCTCTCCCTTGAAGTGAATAGTTTTACTAGGCCATGCCTCAGAGTTGTTTGTTCCAGGTCAATATTCCCAGATACCTATTAAGTTCTTTTAATACAAAGTCAGTCTCTTCTTTTGTTTCTAGAAAGTTTTCTGGAATCGTGGCTTTAAATATTAATTATGGTCCACTATTTTCTTATTCTTCTTCTAGGACTCCAATTATACCAAGAATGAATTTTTGTTACTTATCGTTCATTTCAATCACTTTTACCCTAACCATTTTTATTTCTTTTATTATTTAATTTTTACTCTCTTGTTTGCTTTCCTGCTTTTCCTCAATATCATTTGTTGGATTTTAATTCAAGTATATTTTCACTTAGGTACCTTGGGACATCTACGTATTTAGTCTTTATTTCTGATATTTGATATATTTTTTCTCTTTCCTAAATTCAAGCAATTGTAATTTCATTTCTTTTTGGTTTTGTAGAAAAACAGCCTGTTGCACGGCAAGACTGATTCCACCTTGAAGCGAAACTGCCATGATGATCTATGTTTGACCCCCACATACCAAGATGTTCTACAATAAGTTCTTTAAACAATGCCTGTAGCATAGATAACCCCTCATAAAGATGCTTAACTAACCTCCCCACTGGTCACGAGTCTTGGCAAGAAAGTCTGAAGACATGACCAGCTGCACATGTTTTAAATGTTTCTTTTCAAGAAACTGGACTTGTCAGCCTCTTTCTTTGGCTTCTCAAGGACAAAGTTGGTCTTTGGGTGTAGGTTTACATATACCTGCTCACCACAGAACAGTTTTTATTCATTTATATTCTTAGTTTTTAAAGTTCTGTTTCAAGATGCTTTTTAATATCATGAAATGCATGTTTTGGGGTTATTTCTTTCAGTTTAGGATACGTTACTTTTTTTTTCCCTTCATATTTGTTGGGTTTTAGACTCATTTTCAGTTTCATTTTTTTATTTATTTAGGGTGGATTCTCTATTTCTGGAAGGGATTTTATCTCATTCCCTCTTCTATCTTCTATGCAATGTTTATAGACCCCCTTCCCCCACACCCAACTGTCCACAAGTCTTTCTTCTTCTTTTTTATTTTAATTTTTTTACTTTACTTTTTATTTCTTTTTTAAGCTAGTCAAATTTCCACAAGAGTTTCAACAGAACTTCCACAAGTCTTTCAACAGAACAGAACTTTTCAACAGAACTTTCAACAGAATTTCTACTAGAAATCAGCGTTCATTTTTGTACACTCAAGTGATCTGATATTTGTAGTGCTTTCTGTCTCTGAATAATACTGTAGGCATGGGATTTGTGTGAATTTATTTTTTCTCATTAATCTTTATTGTTTTTGGAGAATTTATGGAGAGATTTGAATTTAGACTACCAGCATTATCTCTGCTACCCAGAGATTGCTGCAATATATGATTCTGAATGAATAAAAGCATTCAATGATATTATATGTAGAAAGAAAAAAATCTTACAATGTGCAGCACATATTGGATTTTACAAGATCTTCTGATCCAAGAATTATAGAAATTGCCATATGTTAATTGCAAATTATACAGATGTGGGTTGTTTTATTAAGAAAAATAATTTTCTCAAAAAAAGATTAGGTTCAACGTGTTAAATCTTATTTATTAGGCCAGTTTCAATTCTAACACAAATATATTTGTATTTCTTTTCACTTCACTGTAATCTTAAACTACATCTTAAAATTTTTCTTTAATTTTTTTAGTTTTTTAATTTTTAATTTTATTTTTTATCTTTTTTTTGGCAAGGCCTCACTATATTGTCCATGCTGCTCTCGAACTCCTATAGGATTCTCCTGCCTCAGCCTCCTGGGTAGCTGGGATTACAGGAGCACACCACCATGCCTAGATGTTTCTATTCTTTGTCAGATACCTGAGGATCTAAATAATCAGTTTTAGAAATTAAGGAGTGCAAATTTTAAACAAAGTGGTATTGCTTTTGTCTTTGCTCCATATTTGCTGAATACTTGTATGAGAATTTAATAGTTGATTGCTGAGGACCACACCTTATGTTCTATAACTAAAAGAACCAGCCATATTTGTAAACTAACTGGGGCATGACACCCAATCCAGATTTGTAGCAAATCTTCACCCATACTGCAAACCAGATGGAGAACTTAACTATTTGATTGCATCTAGCAGCTGTCTTCTTTCGGTGCTTGCATGCCTAGAGTAGACTGCTGTGTGTCCCTACTGAAGTAAGAGGCTCCAAAATCAGATTTTGTAAGTTTTTCCTTATTCCCCTTCTAAAGTATTCCTAAAACATTAACCAGCTTGATGGTAAACCAAATAAGCAAACACAGGGAAATTCCATCCAAATGTAGCCTTGTATCTATGCAATACGTAACTTCATTTTACCACATGGTGTACTCACAAATGTTTTACTGCATCGTTTGTACACAAATTGGGAATAAAGATCAATGAATTGCCCTCCTATATAACTTACTGCCCAATAGAAGACCATCATAAAAAAATTGGCAACTAAACCTTACTGGCCAGAAAGACCTACATATGGTTCTTCTCTTTCTGGTATGCACTAAATCAGAGCCTTAAAGAGAAATAGGCGGGGAGGCTCAACTTAATGCTCTCATTACAGAAGACAAATGGTAAAACAGATGGTAGAATATAAAGCAATTCCAGCTCTTTATCACTTCGGTTCTTCCAGAATTAAACATTTAGACCACAGTTCTTTTAAAATATATCCATGAAAAAACAGGAAAACAGAAAAGACATGTAAATTTTTCTGGAATTTAAGCCACAGTCATGGAGATGGGATTAGTTTGGGCCTCAATAAAATCAGAGAGTGTGAAGATTGATCTTTTAATGCAAAATTAACATGTGACCCAAAGCTCTCTGGTGCTCTCCGGTTCTCAAATGGAAACTGTTTTTGCAAATAAAGTATTTTTTCTAAGGCTGACTGAACCCTCAGCTGGATGGCAATCTTTTATTCACGTCATACACTTGACCAATTTTTTAAATATTCATCTTGATAGCAGAAGCCAAGAGCAGCTATAGATTTGAAAAACATACAAAAACCCACAAAAACCCTCAGATTCAATTTCACTGTGAAATTTCACTGTGAAATGTAGTCAGAAATCCATTTGCAGAAAGACGTTAACCAGTGTGACTCCAGCAAAGACACAACAAGGGCAGTGAGGAAGACAGTGGAGAAGGAGAGAAGGAACAGGAGAAGGCTGAAGTACAAAGCGAAACAGTGATTTGGGGTACCCTAGGTCACTGCTGTGAATGAACATGATAAGATACTCGTGGGAAGAACAGAAGTCTACTAGCTTAGCATTCCTGCACGATCACTACTGCAGCGTAATTACTGTGGTATTAAATTATTGCTTTCCTTAAGTAAGAGCAACATCAAGTGCTTCCAAAAGTGAATTGATTTCAAATAAAATGGAAAATTATTTCACAGTTCAGTCTTAAGGACCATAAATGTCAGACATAACAACAAAGGCAAATTTAAGTCCTACGTCCCAACACTGTCATTTCCAAAGACTTCCTCTGCCATGGCATCGATCAGTAAAGAATAGCATTTCCTCAAGAGACTAAGCTGGAAAAGAATCTTCAGCCTTTCTAACACAAAGCTGCCCAATCCGACTGTTTGGAGAAAGGACAGAGATTCTGAGAGAAGCAAACTTTTAGGCAATTGGAACACTGTCCCTCCAGAGTTCCAGGAAAAATAAAAAATTAGGATATCAGAAAGAAAATAAAGGTTTATTACACACTTAGGGACAAGCTAAGATGAATCATGGAACAGGAAAAGCTTATATTCTGGGCTTTGGTACTTTTATTTCCTTCTATTTAACAAAACAAAACAGACTCGAGTATGGAACTGAGTGCTGGATTTAGAGACAGAAGCACAACTCTGCTACTCCCTAACCATAAATTACACACCAAGTGACTTAATCTGCTCACTGTTGTTCAATTATAATCCAAGAAAGAACATAAAACTCATTTATTGTGAACCCTGACCTTTAGCCAGTGCTGTACCAGACACTGAAGTCTAGGAGATCATGTGTACTCCTGCGTTAGTTGTTGGGTTTGGGGGCAAGTGCACATGTGCATGTCTGAGACAAAGATGTTTTTCAACAGAGCCAGGGAGCAATTATATGGCAATGTGGAAACAAATGTGAAAAGCAAACAATACGTTCTATAGTAACATTTAAAGAAATTCAGAGCTTGTACAAAGACACATTTAGGAATGACAGGGCTAAGAGTTCCAAGTTGGAAAGTGGGTCCCCTTCCATCCAGACAGCCTTTCAGTCCTCAGGGTGCTGCTCTCAGCAAGCTGTCAATTCTCTTCCCTTAGGTATGAGCAAGATCTTTAAGGTGTTCCTCTCTGGGTATTCACATAGATATAGTCAAAATCTTAAATTTTAGGGCAGGAGCGGTGGCTCACACTTGTAATCCCAACACTCTGGGAGACAAGGCGTGAGGATTGCTTGAACTCAGGAGTTCAAGCCTGAGCAAGAGCGAGACCTCATCTTTGCTAAAAATAGAAAAATTAGCTGGGTGTTGTGTGTGCCTGTAGTCCCAGCTACTCGGGAGGCTGAGGCAGGAGGATCTCTTGAGCCCAGGAGTTTGAGGTTGCAGTGAGCTAAGATGACGCCACTGCACTCTACTTGGAGCGATAGAGCAAGACTCTGCTTCAAAAAAAAAAAAAAAAAAAAAAAAATTGAAATTTAATAGAGCACTTATGAAGTCTAAAAAGCTATGACGTCTCAAAGGAATAAATCTCAAATTGTAAAATTTCAGAAAAGATTACAAGGCCTTGGGAGCTTGGTGCGCATGTGTGTGAGTATATTCAGAATATCTGTCTTATCATAACTTGTGGGTTTACATGCTTTTACTAATCATAAGACCAGCCTTTAAGGGGTTCATTCAGCCTGAAAATCTTAAAGCAAAGGAGAATCTTCACCTAGGAAAGCTGTTTATTTTTTCATTTGCCCATATCAAGTTTACCTAAATTATAAATTATTTTCTGTTTCCAAAAATGTCTAACACTATGCCTTGCACATATTTATGCGCTTGATAAAAACTCATTAACTTCAGTTTTTAGCCATAAGATTTTCAAACCAATTCAAGCAAGCAATTTCTTCTTCTAACTAATGAACTGAGGCATGAGGCATTGTAGATATAACCGTGAGCTTCTATAGAGCTCCCTCAAGTTTTGTGAAAGAGACATTTTCCAAAATGATAGTAACCGTAGTAGCTCAAACACTGCCATTACTGCCCTTGAAATCTGGTCCCATAGGACATGAAGCAACTGTAATGCACAAGAGAAGTGGTTATGCCACAGTGGTTTAAACCAAGGCTTTGGACTTATATGGAGCTGCAGTCAAATCTGAACTCTCTCATACAATGGTTACACAATCCTGGTCAAGTTATCTAGCTTCACTAAACAACAGTTCCTCTATTTGTAAAATAGAACTAATACTCACTCATTTTTACATTCACACTAAGTTTTTTATTGTTTATCACACACAAACTTTCAGATATTAGAATCTCCTTAAGCCATTAGGGACTATATCTCACTGAAGTATGTATCCAGAAACTTATAAAATGAAGCAACAGTAGACTAACCTGAAAAATTAGGGAATCACTGACTCTCTCTTTATGCACAACATTTAAACAGCTACAGTGAGACTTATACAATTGAAAATGGTAGTCAGAAAATCATGATTAAATTTCTCTCCAGCCTCAGAGCTCAACTGTTTGGCTCAAGTAACAATGGACTGCAAGTAGCTTTAAATTTTCTGTTAACTAGAAAAGGTGGTTTTTGTGCCATTACCAAAACTTCATGGTACATTTGGTCAGACAGAACAATTCATCTCTAAACAGAGGAGATGGTCCCTTGGCTTTCTAAGGTAAACTCAAATAAGCTGAGACATGTTTTCTTGACCTAGGTTTGATGATACGGAATCATGGTTTTGAAACATTCCACAAAGCCTAATGCTGTCAGTCTTTGTGTGCATTGCAGCTGCCAAGTATAGACTCTCCAGAGTCAAGTCAAGTCATTTGATCCAACAAAAGAGACAAGAAGGTCAGACCCCGGTCCAACTCCAAATTGGTGTTTCTGAGATAAAGGTATCATCTGGAGATCATAGCAGTGGCGGAGATTAGGAGTGACTGCTTTTGTGGCCAACCCTCTGCCCTGACCCAAAGGTAGCCAAAGGGAGTATGTGCAGGCTGATAGCCAAAACCATCACCCTCATTAGTTTTGCAATTTCAACTGCAGAATGTCTAGTGCTTTGAATAAGAGTTCAATCATACTTCCTTCTTCTCTCCCAAACCCCACTTTCTTTGCATCTACCTTCACCTTAAGTAATAAAACAATCTGAAGATCTTCCCAAGCTTCTGATATCTCATCCTAAGAATTTCTGAACTCAAACTACTGGCAAGAAAAACCATGCACTAATGAAAGTTCATTTCAGAATTGTCCGTGGTTAAGCAAGTTTAAGCAGGTTTGCTTGCAACCCACTCTGAAATATTGGGGTTTGCTAAGCTCAGGGTTCCTCAGCTGGAACACAAACCCACTGCATGTGCACTATCCACACAGATTGCTCCATATCACATCTGTGGGAGGAACAAGAGGAATTGTGTAAACATGACGTTCATGCTGCTTTTTGTGCCATGATTAATAAAATCCTTTGTCTCTGACCCAGGCACCTCATGTCTTCTACCAGCATCTATGAAACTGTGGCAAGCTAACTTGTTAGCTTGCAAGTAGAGCAAAATATCAGACCCTTTGCAATTCTTGAAACATGTTGCTTTCTCATTTATCATGTCTTCTGGAAAAATGAAGGTGGTTGAACAAAAGATGAAATATTGTCAGAAAGTACAAGCTTCAAGACTATTGTTGTTTTGGATAGGATGAAAAAGCAAATGCAGTTATGAAAGAAAAAATAGTGGTATATGGTATATATTGGGGTTCACTGCCCAGATTCCCCCTTCAACACCAAGGCAGTCATTCTTCCAGCTGCCAGAAGTCTTGGCTGCTGGTAGCTCACTTTCTAGGAACTTTCTAGTGAACTTTTTATATCACTCTCTAGGAACTGCCCTCTGCAGAAGGAATTTGCCTCATCCAAAGTTATGCCCCCACCCCAGGAGTAGCCTGCATTCAGTGATGGGCATACAAAGGCCTGAGTGGTTGCCACAATTCAGGACGTCACCAAATGGCCATCCTAGAGCCAGAGTTCCTGGTGGGATCACCAAGGCCGCTGTTAAAACTGCATGTAGCTGAACTCCTCCCCCTGCTCAATCCTGCTTCCCTCACTTCCAAATAGGTGGTATTTATAAGAGCATCATCCAATAAATCTCCTGCTTAAAAATCTCAGAGTTTCCGAGCATGTTCTTAGGAACCTGACCTGAGATGGGGAAATTCTTTGCTTCTATATAATCTACAGGATTTTCACCCACACTTTGTGCCCAAACCTAGACCTAGAAGAGTCCTCTGCCACTTACAACTTTCTTCCTCACTTCACTCTCCAATATGCTCAAATTTCAGACTAATCCACTAATAATCAAACATTGACCATTAAGAATTTTTACTTGAGGTCATCAAAGGGCATATAAATAGTTACTTAAGATCAGGCTTCAAAAGTCCTCCTGGGTAGGGATGGGACTTCACAGCATATTAAACTCACAGTAGGTTAAGATTGTGTATGAGTTTATCTTTCTTGAACTGTGTATATTTTCTAAAAATACAGTCTGCTTCTAAGAGTACAAAATAAAAGCTATTTGGGTGTCAGCATCAGCAAATAAAAAAGGAGGAAAAAAATAGAACAATTATCTAAACAACATAGCCAGAAAAAACCACAAATACAGATAGGCTTTCTTTTCACTTTTGTTTCCCTTTCTGTTAAGGGATGTTTGGGGTTAGCAATAGAGTTTCTTTACCTGAGAGATCTGAATTCTGGGACTCTGGTCACTTAAAGTAAAACCATCCCTTACCAAGGTATTTTTTAAAAATTCCAAAGCTCTATGCATGAGACCCCAAAGGACATTTTGAAAGGAATATAAAAAATAGTCTTTGTCAATGTTCATTTACTGAAGAATTTGGCTTTAATAAAACAAGAATTGGGTTTCTGCCTTTCTTCTAAAAGCTAACAGAGCCAGAGAATCAAAAGGCAATAGAGTAATTATTTTTCTTAAACATTCAAAGTAAAAGCACCAACTCTTCAACATCAGAGCAAAAAAATATGCTTACTCTTATCTAAAGCAAAACTCACCCAAAGGTAAATCAGAGTCAATTGCCAGTCTTTTTCAGGAAAAGAAAGAAGAAATACATAAGTCGTTGGCCTTGTAACAGGATAATGTTTATAAAACATTTAACAAATGTTTCCTTGCCAATTAAAAGTTAACATAACCTTTCCGCTTTAATATCTTTGCCTGACCTGTATACTAGTAATATGAGCCAAAGGGATTAAGGAAACCACAGGATATATATATATATACATACATATATATATATATATATAAAATTGTCTTCACTGAAAATTATTGTCAGGGTAAAAGGAAATGGTATTAGAGTTCCTGAAATAGGGATAGACTGGATTTCCTTTAGACATAATTGGTACAACTTGGACTATATTTGTATTTGCAGTGCCAAAGCCTAATTATCTGGTCATTGCAGAGATTCTGTGAGCTATCTAATACTCTTTCCTAAAATCCTTTCTGTTGTAACTAGCAAGAAGGGATTCAAACTAAAAACAGTAAACCACAGAGAAACTGATGCTGAAGATTTTGCAGTCAACAGACTCACAAAGAAATAGAAATCGAAATCTTTCACTGATTCTCTTCCTCGGTTGCATCTGAAGCAGTGAAGATCCTAGTACCATTTACAGGACTGGTAGTTCATCTTACATGGGACGAAACCATTACTTACGTGATCACCTGTTGCAACCCAGAATGAAGCACCTTCTGTTGGCAAGACAGAGTGGCCTCTGCTTCTGTACAGGAAAGCTTAAAGAAAGTAAGTGCCAAGCTCAATATTTAAATTCCTGACTCAACACACACTCACAGAAGAAAGGGTTTCTATGACTACCCTTAGAAAGAGCTCCCTATATCTTGCAGTTTCTTGGCTGAGATTGCTGCAGGTCAGACAGAGAGTGTGATCCTGAACTGGCACAACTGCAATGTAGGTTGATTTCACAGACCTGGTAAGCAGAAGTTAGGGAACTGATTGAGAAAGGGTGGGGCCCTGAGAGCTAGAATGGAGTCCACTGGCACCCCAAACCCTTGAAAACACTAAGCCTCCCTTGCCAGAGGAAGCAGTTCCCTCTTCCATTAAGTCTATTCCTGACTTAATACAGGAGACTGGATTGTAAATACCCCATCTGGGGTAGTTACTCTTCAAGGGGTGCCAATTCTCTTCACGTCCCACTCCTGCTTGCTCCCACACTGACAGCCGGAGCTGTAATCCAGCATGTTCTTTAAGGTAAATTACAAAGTCAAGCCATGGAGTATGCAACAAGAGAAATTACAAGAGTTGGCTAATTTATATCACCAAATATCTGTAGAATAAATGTGAAAATGGATTCCGAAGATGCTAGGTCAGAGGGAGAGGAACATGATTTTTAATTTTTCCCGAGACTATAGTCTTACGGAAGCAAATGCCAAAAATTCTCCATCCAATATGCTACTTCTAGGATAGGATAGGTAACCCAAGTTGCTTCCAGCTGTTTACTTGGTTGCTTAAGTACCTATGGTGGATTGGATTCACCGGTGACCTATGCTAAGTAAGGCTGAGATGCCAGATGGTGTAATGTGAGGAAAAAAAAAAAAAAAAAACAACAGCAAAGATCTAGTGAGACAAGAATAATAAACTAACATTATCATAGGCAAATTATGTTTTTGTCCCCAACTATGTCTCCCAAGAAGGTCCAGGGTCTTTACCAGGGCACTGAGAAATATTTAAATGCTGAGGGCAGTACCAATTCCTTTGAAAAGCACTATAATGGTTAAACTGTATGGATCAAGATAAGGTGGGAAAAGCTGCCCTTGCATTGGGCCCCATTATTTCAATAAAGATTATGGGACCCAGAGTGGAAGAGGCCAACAGAATCACTGAACCATGAGAGAGAGGATGGCTCTGCTTACCATAGTAGGCAGCAAGGTTCATGTGGACAAGAATTTCATTTGTTGAATAGAGTTTGCTCCAAAAGCTATTTTATTAATAAAAGTTCATCACCGTTTGTTTAAGGCTGACTAAAATGTATATATTCATGTATACAAGGTCAAAATATCTGCAGGTTGAAAAAAGCTCTGAAGTTAAAACTCCGGGATCCGTGTGACAGAGCCAATTGTCCTGAATATGGGAGACAGCACAAGTGATTATTCCCCTAAACAAAGGTCTGTTCCAAGTTGACTTGCTATGTGTATTCACACAGAAAACTGGGGTAGGGTTATTTCGAGTATTTTTCTAAAATTATCATTACTGTAAATTATCTTTAGAATGATTCCCAAGGGAAAGTTTGATTTGAGTCACAAAGACTTATACATATGCACTCAATCTTCCATAAGAAACTGTGGGATGCCACCCCTTGAATTGAAAATTGTTACTCCAGAAGCATCCTGTTAAGTTCACAGTTATAATTGTAAATCGTCTCAAAAGTAACAGAAGGGAGATTACTTCATGAGAAAACCCATTCGTCACAGAAAAAGCTATACTCAAAGCCAAAAGTATACCATTAAATGCCTTAATATTCATTAATATTAAAAACAAAACAAGTACTAAAGGTAAGAAATTTAAAATGTAACATCAAAAAATACCAAACTGAAATAAAGGGGGGAATTACTAGAGATAAATTTTTAAATTTGGTGCTCGCTTCGGCAGCACATATACTAAAATTGGAACGATACAGAGAAGATTAGCATGGCCCCTGTGCAAGGATGACACGCAAATTCGTGAAGCGTTCCATTAAAAAAAAAAAAAATTTAAATTTGATCAGAGAGCAATGATAATAAAGAAGATATCAAATAGAAAGCTCTTTCCCTAAAAATATTTCTAAATAGGCCGGGCATGGTGGCTTACGCCTGTAATCCTAGCACTCTGGGAGGCCGAGGCAGGAGGATCACTTGAGGTCAGAAGTTTGAGACCAGCCTGAGCAAAAGCAAGACCCTGTCTCTACTAAAAATAGAAAGATATTATATGGACAACTAAAAATATACAGAAAAAATTAGCCAAGGCATGGTGGTGCATGCCTGTAGTCCCAGCTACTCGAGAGGCTGAGGAAGAAGGATTGCTTGAGCCAGGAGTTTGAAGTTGCTGTGAGCTAGGCTGACAACATGGCACTCTAGCCCGGGCAACAGAGTGAGACTCTGTCTGAAAAAAAAAAATAAAAAAATAAATATAGATAAACCCTTGGCAAACCTGATTAATGGAGGAAGAGAAAAAGCAAAAATATACAACCTTAAGATACAGATGATAACCACAGGATTTCTTAAATTTATTTTTAATCATGGTAAACCATGAATTTTTAAGTGATCTAAAAATCATAAAAGAATATAAGTGCAAATCTATGGAAATGATTTCATTTAGGGGCACCTTGGTCTCCTCAGATTCTCAAAACTTCCTCTGCCTGCCGAGGCCTTTGCCACTGCATCTGAGGCTGTCTCCAGCTATGTCTGTCTGTCCTGGGGTGAATGCCATGCTATGCAAACATGGCCTCCCTAACGCCTTTTCATCATGCCAGAAGCACAGACACTCTGGCGCCCCCTGACCCACCTCAATCAGAACCACGTAGGCTCTGAGTCCTCCTACCACTTCTGGACTCCATTGTGGACTCCAAAGAATTGGCACTTCCCAGGGGTGGCATCGGGCCTCTGCGGGAGCTACCCAAAGAGGCCAGGTGACATAACCTGGAAGTGCAGGGAGTGAACTCCCCACAGGGCACGCTTTGAGCAGTGGGGGAGGAATAAAATGGGAGGGATAAGAGGTGGGGAATCTTTGGCCTTCTGATTTCAAGATTGCTCTTTTTTAAGCACCAAAGGAGGCAAGAAAAGCTTCATCTTTCTCTGTCGCACCTCTTTTAATAAAAGGATTTGTTCTAGTCTAAAGGTCTCCTTTAAGGACCTAGAAGGCCACATGTGGCCTTAAGGCCGCAGGTTCCCCACCCCGCTGTCCTAATAGGTGTCATATTCTTCATGCTCATGAGGCAGCAGCCAGCTCACTAACACAGTGACTCACACTGGTTCTCCACCCTCCCCCGTCTCTCTCCCTTTCCCTCTCTTTCTTTGTTCCAGAAATTCACTTCCCAATAAAACCTTACCACACAAGACTTGCTTCAGCCTCTGTTTCCTAGAGAACCCAAGCTAAGACAGTAATAAATTTGAAAACTTAAAGAAAACAATAGGTTTTCTACCAAAATAAAAACTACTATATTTGGCCAAATAGGAGGTACAAAATCTGAACAAATTAATAATCACAGAAGACACTGGAAAGTGAATATAGGTCTACCATTTTTAAAAGGCACCAGGCCCAGAAAATATAACAGCTGAATTATATGTAACTTTCAAAATACAAATAATTCCTAGTTTATTTTCTCTATTCTCAACCAGGTAATTCACTTTATTTTATGCATTATCATATTCTTATTAACATACTATGATAAAGACAGTTGCAAAAAGAAAAGTATAGGTAAATTCCATTGATGAGTAAGGATGCAAATATTTCTAAATGATATCAAATAAATTCTGGCAGTGCAATAAAAGAACAATTCATTATAACCAAATTTTGAATCATGTTTATAGATAACATCAATGCTAACAGGTATGAGGGAATTCAACAAGTTTCTCAATATAACACAAGACCCTTCAAGAAGATCTCTCTCTGACTGGCGTGGTGGCTCACACCTATAATCCCAGCTACTCAGGACGCCAAGGCCGGAGATCTCTTGAACCCAGGGGTTGGAGGCTGCATTGAGCTATGATTGCACCACTCTACTCCAGCCTGGGCAACAGAGCAAGACCCCGCCACTATAAAAAGAAAACCTCCTCTCCTACACACACACACACACACACACACACACACACACACAGTAACCACGTCTGGTTTCTTCCCAGAATCTTTTCAAGGCTTCCTTGTGCGTTTCCCTCATTCCTCAACTGTTGAAGCAACAGTGTCTTGGGGTCAGTAGTATACTCTAGCCCACAGTGTAGTTCAACAGGCGTAGTGTCAGCATTTGAGGAAAGACCATTCTACTTCATGCAAGCCTGACTTGGACATTAAATTTCCCAGCACTCCCAAGTCAATGGCAACAAAAAAGTCACCATTCCGTTCCAAGTACCCAATGAGGATGATCCACCCTTGGCTAAGAACTACTGTGGAATGTTCCACAGAAAACTACCCCTGCACCCGTGTCCCAGGAATTACTGGGAACTCTTTCCTCTTCCTCAGAGGACCTACTACCATCTTCTTTCCCGCCCTCCATTCTAATCTCACTTCTGCAGAAACTGGAGAGGGGTACCCATCATTTTAGTTCCCTTAGCCTGTCCTGAGTGTGCTAGAACATCAGCACCAGAAAATACAAACCACCAGAGAATGAAGTAATATGCACTTACACACACGGTGCACAAGGAAGCAGCAATGTGCACGTGGTATTTTTAGACAGCTAAGGCATCAATTTGATTGTCAAGTGGTTTTGTTGACTGTATGGGCATTGGAACAAAGGAGTTGCCACAGAACCAAGAATGACAATCCACCATGACCTTCCACCACCCACTGAAGCTCTTTTCCTCCTCCGAGTCTCAGTGTAACAAGTGGTTAATGACATAGGCCCTAGAGAAAGGGAGATATAAATCCAAATTCCACTCTGCCCTTTCTTCTATACTGAAAAAATTGTGGTTTTGTATAAAATACAATTAATACTCCTTACCATTATGCAAGGTTTGTGCTGAGTCCTCCATACTTTTTTACCTCCATCTTCTGCTAATTTCCTTTGCCTCTATTGGTCTCTTGCCAATTTTTCCATGATTCTTAGCCATGCCACTGGGTTTAGTCCTTTGAAGAGAAGAAATGCCTGACTCCTCACTTGAGAAGCATTTCTTGCCACTGCTTTTCACTTCAGGAATGACAAGGAGGACGCACACCTAGGTGTCTGGCAGACAGGGAGGCAGACCGTCACTGACAAGAACACCCGATTCAGCAAGTAGTGTTGGATCAGGGCTCTGAGGCCACCTTTACTGGCCAGGTGATGTTATGCAGGTCATTTCATTTCTCTGAGCTTCATTTTTTTAATCAAAAAATTGGGAAAAGAATGCCAAAATCACAAAGCTGTGGTAAAGAACAAATAAAACAAAGAGCCTACAAATATCCTATGCATAGGGTAAGACATTATCCCTGTGATCACTTTCATTCTCCACAAAATTTTAATTTTCTCCATATTCTCCTGGATACTTTCTTTCGTGTTGATTTGTGGACGTCATTAAAACAATTCCTGAAAGAAGGCTTTAGATCCTTATCTTAGTTCATTTGGGCTACCCTTAAAAGTACCCTAAACTGGGTGGCTTGTCTACAACAAAAATGTATTTCTCACAGTTCTGGAGACTAGGAAGTCCAAGATCAAACTGCCAGCAGACGCTGGTGAGGGCTCGCAGGGCCTGTGAGCTAAAGTCCTGCAGGCCCCAGGCATCAGCAGCCCCTCCTTCAAACCCATCTGCCTCTGCTCCCTGACCCTTGACCCTTGCACTATGGGCCTGTGATGGAAGGGGCAAGCCTGGAGTTCTCCGAATTGAGAATTGATTTCCAGGATTCTTCCATTATCTTGAAGGATAGCTCCTGGCTTGCTTTGACGTGGCTGACTGATCTCCTTGTGGAATGGTTGTTTGGCCACACCCTTCCTGGACTTTCCCAAACAGAGTTTCTTACTCTTTTCAGTGTAAATAGGCTGAGAGTTTTCCAAATCTTTAAGGTCTGCTTGCCTTTTGAGTAACAATTCTGTCTTCAAATCATTTTTCTCTTTTCGTGCATAGGCACTTTGTCTATATGCTTCATGTTAAAGTACTTCAAAATTATTGGTTAATATTAATATCTTTAATCTTTTCGAGTTACATCATTCTACCAATTCTGCCTTCAGAATGAAGCATATCCAAAAGCTCTAATCCTTAATCTGTACTTGGAAATTAGTGTTTGATTTGGACCAGAGAAACTGAGTCACAAAAACATGTGACAAGATTTCATATGTTCTTAATAAATATAGTCTAATGTTGATATTTTCTTCCTCATATTTTAGAATAGCAATTTTCAGTGTGGGTTGCACATACTCCAGGAAGTAAATTAATGGATCCAATGGAGATAGAAAGGAAGAAAATATGAAAAATGCTATTTATTTTTTTACCTCACTGTTTTATAATTTCCATGTTTGTGTATAGCACTAATAAATTAGTTCCATGTATATTAATCAGAAAAATTTAGAAATAGTGCATTCAGAAGTCCTAATTTTTTGCTTTTTTATTCATAATATGAAAGTATAATAATAACAAGGTTATAGGGTCAAAAGAATTTCAAATATAGAAAAAGAATCATTCCATTTATTGGGCACTAAGTGTTCTTCAGGACTAAAGTCACAATGTGTTTGACTAATAACAGTGACCAATATTTTCTACCAAGAGTTCTTTATGTGACTAGAGAAGGCAAAGTCACATTTTCTAACCTACAAAGTCAGAGAAATGCTTGTAAACTCTGGATGGTAACACTTTTGGGAATGCTCCTCTCGGAGATAAACAAAACATCACCCAACTAAAAGGTTAAAGGTCACATAACTAAAAAAGTAGTAGAGTTGCACTTTGAGCCCTCATCTTATCATTCCGAAATCTATTGTTGTTTTAATTTTTACTATAGCCGCATATTTCTGGATATCTGAAAACTCCATTATAGCATACGGCAATGTGGCCTCCAATTAATGTGGTTTAATGAGGGGGAAAACCTACAAAGGATTCAGAAACTTGAGTTTTAGTTCTGCATCCACTGCTGGATGAGTGGCCTTGGAAAATTCTATCAATGCTCACTCCATACCTCATTTTCCTCATCATACAAAGAGGAGACAGTAACCCCCACCATGCCTACTTCAAAGGGTTGTCAGGATACAATGATAAGAGTACGTGGTCTTAGCCCATTCGAGCAGCTATAACAAAAGACCATAAACTGGGAAGATTATGAACAACAGAAATTTATTAATATTTCTCACAGTTCTTGAGGCTGGGAAGTCCAAGATCAAAGCACCAGGAGACGGAGCCTCTGGTGCGGGCCTGCCCTCTGGTTCATGGATGGCACCTTCCAGCTGTGACTGAAGGGGCCAAGAGTTTCTCCCTGGCCTCTGTTACAGAAGTACTAATCCTATTCATAAGGACTTCGCACCATGATTCAATCACCTCTCAGAGGACCCACCTCCTAACACTATCACCTTGGTAATTAGATTTTAACATATTAATTTGGAGGGGACATAAACATTAAGATCATAGCATATGTCAATATGTCGTACAAATGGTAAAGAACTTACAACAGTCAGGCATGGTTTTTATGCACACACATTCACAGGAGTTGCCTTGGGCAGGGATGGATCCACTACAGTCCCCAGTATTTCCATCTGTGCAGTGGAAGCCACTGATCCTCAACTCTAGTAATTTGTTTATTTTATTTTTTAAATTTCAGAATATTATAGGGGTACAAACATTTTGGTTACATATATTGCCTATGCATCACCCAAGCCAGAGCCACAAGCATGCCCTTCCCCCAGACAGTGCAATTTTTGACACCATTTAATGTGAAAAGCAGTAGAACCTGTGGCTTCACTAGCCACCAGCTGCAGGATAGTGAATCCTTATTCAAATTAGGCTTAACACATTAACTACCATGTGAGTTGTATTTAAGTCATGCTACTTTTGAGCCTGGGGCTTCGTGAAGCAAAACCTGGGCAAAACCCTGCAGTTGGTTTGTGAAAATCTTACTTGTTGATGTTCTCATTGCTACAATTAATATTGACAAATTAATTCTAAAACATGGATTAAATGAATAGAAATTAATAAATTTCATTTTTCGTTAAATTTTTCATTAAATGAGAATTGTTTTGTTTTCAAAGTTTTATTCTATTTTCGTAATAAAACACCATAGCCCAAGGAAAAAAAAATTTTTTTCTAGTGTGGCAATCAATGTGTTAAAATTAATCCAGCCAAGCGCAGTGGCTCACACCTATAGAACCAGCTAGGCTGAGGCAGGAGGATGGCTTGAGCCCAGGAATTCGAGGTTACAGTGAGTTATGATCACACCACTGCACTCCAGCCTGGGCAACAGAGCGAGACCCCATCTCTAAAAAATAAAACTAAATTAAATCTTAAAAAAAGATCAATCCAAGTCATGAATTTAAGAAGAGTGCTAAGGGAAAGAGGAGAGTAGTAACTGCCCATCTGTAGTTATGGAAAGCAAATTATTATATGCCCTGAAATTTGGAAAATAGAGAAAAAATATGTTCCATTTTGATATTCTTGGAGAAGTGACTATGTACACAATTCAACAGGAAAATTAATGTTCCCATTCCAAAATCGTCATCTTCTGGAAAGAAAATCGGAGCCATGTTGCTTCTTTCTAGCCAAGCTCAGCAACTGTCACAAAGGAGCTACTGAAGGCACGTTAAGGGCTATTACTTTCCTTGGAATCACTTAATTTTATAATGCACAGATGGAATTTTTACTCTAATAGCCATGGAGAGAATATTCCATACTTTAAAATTTTTCCCTAGCCATTTTTGCAACTCATAGTTTCCTACTCAGATAAGTGAAAAAAATACAACTGGTAATGCTGACAGGCAAAAAGGGAAAACTTTCTCCAACACTCTTCTCTCACTTTTTTATTACTCGTCTGGATTGGCCCGTGGGGTTTAATGGCCAAGGAATTAATTAGAAATATCTGTTCTGGTAGAAAAGTTGCCGCTATAGCTTTGGTTAGTGATTTCTTTAACACAGTTTTAAAAGTTACATGATCACCAAGTAGTGAAATGCTCTCTCTTGGTATATTCCTCTTCATTATGCTTAGAAATTAGTTGCAATTTCAGAGAGAGTTTGGTGCCATTTTTCCATTATGTTGAGTAATTCAATGATCCAAAGGAGCTCTCAGTATTTCTGAAAGTCTTGCCAAGTCATTCCTTCCAAACCTGAGACCACACACTAAGATGGATATTGAGATTTCTTGGTTTCAAAACTAAGATAAATGATAAATAAGCCAAGCCAAATAAAATGAGGTGACGGTGTTTAGGCCGGTTCCTTGCCTAAATGCGTTCTGAGTGCAATCACCGTCAAGTTCTTTAAAGCTCCCCAGACAGTGGCCTGGCATTTCTTAGGAGAAGAAAACCACTTTGGATTGACGTTATGGGAAAAAGCATACGTAGTCCAAGAAATCAATAAGCAGGAAGAGAAAGTCAAAGACAATGAACATAGTGACACAGGAAACCAACTCAATTAGAACCTTAATGAAGTTTCCCCCCAAAAGTCTATCATTAGATTCAGTGTCATCAGAATCAATATGACTGTCAGGAATCAGGCATTTAATAATAATTGAATAAATAGGATGGAAAGCTTAGCCTGCAAAATTACCTGAGGATTATTTTTTTTTTCTAGAAATTTAATTTTCAATCCTTGGCCTTGAGGGCTAGAAATAACTGCCGGTCTTCCTAAAGAACAGCATAAATAACAAGTCTGGCCTCTGATTGGCGAGCCCTACAGAGGAAGACATCAACTTGCGTAGCTTTGAATGGTCCTCAGCATAGTAACATATGCATCTAGAATTTAAATTCATTTCAATGACATTAAAATATCCCAGATATAGGAAATGCTGTATAGAAGTACCTCAAAAATACTATTTTCATATCTCTAGTTACTAAAATGAACAAACCTGGAAAAAATGTGAAGTAATATATGTTTTCTGGGTCTCATTATTAACAAATAAAGCAGAGAACTACACAGTTAAATGCCCATGAAATGTTTTGTTATCAATCAGAGGGAAATCACACAGGAATTTGTGCTTTTGTTTTTCTTCTTCAAAACAAGCTTACACGCCTTTTCCAAAGTATGTTATTTGGTCCCATGTGTACTACTAATAATTTTTATTGTTCTTTCTAGATGATAAACCATTATCTTCTCTGCCCTTGATGTGGGATGTCTAGCACTGTCCATTCAAGTCATTGCAGACCTGAATACATGAAGAAAGATGGAACTCTAAACTAATGCTAAGAGGAAAGTATACAGGAACTATGAAGCAAAGATAAAATTTCTCATTTGAATAGTAGTGGGGAGAGTTCTTATTCATAATGAAATGTATCCAGTGTCATCTGGTGAGTTTTTCACCTGTTTTTAAGATCAACCATTGCAATCTGCTACTAATAACTCCTGAATTTTGATCTCTAGCCTATTCCTTTACCTGGACACACCCAATTATCTTCTTTCCCTGGTCCAGCACTGTCACATCTCACCACACTCATGTCCTCTCATGCAACCAATTGCTGTGTTTGTTTTTGACATTGTTTCTAAGATATTAATTAATTTAGCCCTGGAAACTTGAGGCTAGAATGAATAGTAATAGGAAACTTTTATATGGCATGTGTTCTGAGCTCTTTATGTATATTAATTTATTTAATCGTCACCCCATACATAAGGTATATACTATCATCCACATTTTTACAGATGATGGAATTAAGGCACAGAGATATCAAGCAACTGGCTCAGGAACACACAGCTAGAAATACATGGAGCTGGAATTCGAACACAAGCAATCTGGTTCCAGAATCTATATCCTTAACTCCTGCTCTAGGCTATCTCTCAAAACTAAGCAAGAAAACAAGCAAATAATGACCTGGCACAGTGGCTCACACCTGTAATTCTAACATTCTGGGAGGCCAAAGCGGGAGGATCACTTGAGGTCAAGACCAACCTGAACAAGAGTGAGACTCCATCTCTACTAAAAATAGAAAAATTAGCCAGGCGTCATTATGCACCTGTAGTCCCAGCTACTTGGGAGGCTGAGGCAGGAGGATCACTTGAGCACAGGAGTATGAGGTTGCTGTGGGCTAGGCAGACCCCACGGCACTCTAGCCCAGGTGACAGAGAAAGTCTCTGTCTCAAAAAAAAAAAAAAGAAAGAAAAGAAAAGAAAAGAAAAGAAAAGAAAAGAAAAGAAAAGAAGCAAATAAACAAAATATAAGATGCTAAGTGGTCTCTTAGTCACGCTTTAAGCTATTTTACACTGATTCCTTTGGGAATTTTTCAATCTCTTCCTTTTTGGTCTTCACTTGTTGAAGAAGACACACAAAATAGGAGATGAGTGGAACAAAGCCTCCCCCATGAAAACAGTCCATAAAAATGCGTCAAAGAAATGAATGAATGAATGGATGAAATACTGGGCCCTTCTGCTCTCGCTCAGCCATCTGTTAACATCACATTATTCTCAGCCAACAAGCCTAAGCCTTCCCTGTTGTTCTCCTTGCTCTGAACACGCTTTTCTACAGACTCTGTTCCATCGTTAGCATGAGTTGTAAGGTACCTGGAGGTGGCCTAACACTCGTCTTTCCCAGAGTGCTCCCCTCTCAGGCCACCTGTTCCCCCAGTCTGCATCCCCCGCAGGTTCTCCAGTGAAACCGCTCTGGCTTCTGCTTTTTATAATTTTGGTGAAATATTTCAAGCACACAAAAATCTAACAGACCCCGCTCAGCCAAAGAAAGAAAACTGAAAACGACTGCTTCCCTGGAAGCCCCTGTGAACTCTGCACGATCCTTTGTTCTTCTCCCTCCCCTGAACGAACCACTACCCTGAATTGGGGTATGTTTTATGCTTTTAATATGACTCTAGAAACAATATCTGGTTCTAATTGACTTTAAACTTAATCGAAATAACATCGCATCGTACATATACTATTCTCTCAGCATCATGGGTTGTTTTAGTAAGAATAATAATAAAATGAACAACTTTGTCCTCCCTGACACACGCAGGTTAACAAAAAGAACATTACCACTACCACGGAAGCCCCCAGTGGACCTCTCCTGACTCCATCTCCCCCAGGCCTCCCAGAGGTAACCACTATCCGGACTTTTGCCTTACAGATCTGCTGCTTTTTATAGTTTCCTCCACTCATGTATGTATCCCTAAATCAAGTATTACTCAGTTTTGCCCACTGTCTTATGTAATATTTTCATATATTCTTTGTGATTTGATTCCTCCATCCAATACCTTGGAAATTCTTCCACACCAATGCACGTAACACATAGCAGTAGTTCATTCATTTTTACTACGGCATATAGTGTATGGCAATTCTACAAATTATCAACAGGATTCTATTTTGTTGTTTGTGTTGTTTTAGTATCTCTCTTTCTCTCTCTCTCTTCTTGCCATTACAAACCAAGCTGCTATAAATACAATTGACTATGCCCATGGTATCCATGTGCAAGGATAACTATTATTGTTTTGTTCTACAAACTTAGGTTTTCTGGGGAGTAACTTAAGTAAGTCATTTTTGTATTTTCTCAGTTTAGATTTAAACTCAGTCCATCCAGGATTTCCTTCCTGATCCTTTCATCCAGTGGGGACAAATGCAGTACAGGTGGCCCTCATGATCTTATAGGGCAAGAAGGCTTCAAGTCCACTGTCACACCCTGTCTACTACTGGCATCCTCTGGGATGTATGTCATCCTGGTTTTATTATTTTTGGTTTTTGGCCATTTTCTTTGGTGGCAGCTTCTGAGATGTCATAATTTCCCCCTTAGCCTTTGCTATGACTCTCTCAGGGGCAAAAAAAAAAAAAAAAAAAAAACCTTCCAGATACCTCCACACCACTCTATGGTCATGGAACAATTCACTGGAGTGCTGCCTTAGGCTCTGTCTTTTCCTAGACCCAGCACATTGGCAAAGGTACTTTTCCACAAGCCTTCCTATTTCTCCTGACTTTATCGGGAAGAGAAGCTTGGAATCTCCCTGGTTGCATGGAGACACTGGGGACAACAGAATTATCAACAAAGCCTGAGGTTGCGGTGAAATTTTAGCCTATCTTGATGATCTGAGTTAGTTTAATTCCTGGGATTACTTGGAAAGCAAAGTAATTCCCCCTTGTGGAATAAACCAGTGAGATCATCCAAAGGCTAAACCTCAATACCTTAGAAAAACACCGTCCAATATGGTAGCCACCAGCCAGGTGTGGAGATCTAAATTTAAATTGTAAATAATTAAAATTAAATAAAATTTCAAATGCAGCCACATTTCAAGCACTCCATGACCACATGGAGTTGGTGGCTTCCCTGCTGGATAGCACAGACATGGAACATTCCCATCATCACAGAAAATTCTACTGGATAGAATATAGACCACTACAGTGGTCTTAGAGGATGCTTGCATAAGAGAGCAAAGTGGGTACTCTAAAGAAAGACATTACAGTCCCAAACAGTAGAATCAGTGGACTATTGACATAGGTGTCCAGATTCACAACTACAGTAACTGGGTTTCATTTCGGCATCCGAGAAAACCAAAGGCCAGAGTAGCTCACACCGGGTGGAATGGGCAGTTTCTGAGAGACTGCAATGTGTATCAATATATTTTAACTGGAAATCCTAAGCCCTTCCTCCTCTATATTGCTTCTCTCTGTACAGCTTTACAATTTTGTGTCATTCTATGGTTATTCAGCCTCTCCGTGGTGCCAACTCATACCTCTCAGGCCCACTGTGGCCTCATTTTCCATAGAGTGGCCCCCGACTCTGGGCTCCAGGAACACTAACCCCTCTCTCTGTCACTCCCACCTAGGAGTAACATTAGCTTCCTGCCATCACCAATGTCTGGGTTGGCACCCCATCTCCTATTTGACTTCCTGGCAATTCCATCACCTGTGACCAACTCCTGCATCAGACTTCCTCTGTTCTAACTCCTTAGAGTGGTTTCTGTGTTCCTGGTGGGCTCTGAGCCACCTCTACAAAATCTCTTTCAGTTCACACGGTGAAGCTGGCAAGTGTCATTCCCAGTTTTTGCAAAGTGCTCCCGTCCCTTCCAGGAGTGTATCAGTCTGTTTGCATAGGCCAAGTTCACAAAATTAAATCCTTCCTCTAAATTGCATGTACGTATGTGTGCATGTGCTATGTCCTGCTGTGATTATTTTTAAAATTGTAATTTTCAAAAGCAAGAACTACAAAACCCACTGCTGCCAGGCCCCCATGCTCGCTTATTGAAGTTCTGTCCGGTACAGTGGCCCCTGCAGTGTAAGAGATGACACCAATATGGCCCTCTAGTGCCCTGGTCCAGGGCTGAATTGGCCCACAAAAAGGGATGCCTTTTTCTGATTGGCAGGAGGGCCTTGTTCTGCCATTTATCTGTCTAGAGATTTCTCTTTCTACTTTGCACAAAGGTGATTTTGTGCCAGAGTGGTTCTGTTCTCCTGTCTTCCATTTTCCCATCCAGATATACACAGTCGTCTAATTGTCTAAACTTCTGATGAGTAGCATTGGGGGGTCCAGGGGTTTTACATTAACAGGGTCTCTAGGTCTTCCTCAACTCTATAGCACCTTTTACATTATAGATTGTAGTGCATTATCACCCATGGGTTTGTCTGCATCCCCACAGATTGTGAGCTCCCCAAGGGCAAGGACTCTGTCTCTTTCAGGTTGTATCTGCAGAGCTTAACAAAGTGCCTGGTACACAGTAGGTGCACAATATATGTTTGCTGAATGAAGACTGAACGGTGCTTATAGTTTACAAAGCATTTTTACATATACCATCACATTAATCCAGATGATTTTGCAGATGAGGAGATGGAGACTAAAGAGAAGCCAAGGCCACATTCAAGGTTAGTGATGCAGGATGGACTTAAACTTGGGCTTACATATTTCTAGACCAAGGTTCTATCACAGCTATCCAAGGACTCCTCCTGGCCTTTATTTATACAACTAACTTTGTGCACAATTTTCAGTGAATTAAGAAAAAGCGTCCCCCTTTGGGTGGATGAATTACAAAAGTTCGTTCCTCTGAGAAAACAAATTGGAAAAACACCCTCCTGTTTCCTGGCTCAGTCAGCCCCACCAGGGCTCAGGCCACCTTGACCAAGAGATTCTGTGCAAAGCACATCCTACCCAATCATCCATGTGTGTACATACTCTGCAATTAGTCGTAGCCTGGCTATAAACTTAAGTTCAGAGATTCCTTTACATTTTACTTTTAAATTATTAATACAAAGGGCTTCCTTTATTAATTCAAATACATTTTTATACTGTAAAATGCTTTTCTTGTTTCTTGTTTATTTTTTATTTTATTTTATTTTTTTTTAGATAGATTCTCCTCTGTTGCCCCAGGTAGAGTGGTGCAGTGGCGTCATCATAGCTCACAGCAACCTCAAACTTCTGGGCTTAAGTGATCCTCCTGCCTCATCCTCCTGAGTAGTTGGGACTACAGGTATGCATCACCACGTCCAGCTAATTTTTTCTATTTTTGGTAGGGATGGGGTCTCTCTGTTGCTCAGGCTGGTCTTGAACTCCAAGCCTCAAGCAATCCTCCCACCTCGGCCCCCCGAAGTGCTAGGAGTGCAGGTGTGAGCGACTGGGCCCAGCCTTGAGCAAGCTTTTGATGGCAATACTTTTATTCACATCACAAGGAAACAGCTATTTTATGTTAGTTAGTTTCTCATTCTTCCTATCAGCATCATCTTCAAATGTTTATAACACTGTGCAAGACAATTCAGAATAGATTTACAGTCTCTTTCCCATAAATCTTCTGTCTTGCTTGAAAAGGTAAATTTCCCAGCTCAGGAAATTAAGCTCTGCCTCTGTTGTCTTGGTTTAGTTTGGTTGGTTTTTGATGAGTTCACCTACAGCTATTTCTAACAGAGTAAGATGTAAGCATATTGTTGCTTCTCAGTTGTCAATTTTTCATAATTTTTCTTACTTTATTTTTAATTCTCTTGTTTTCAAATAGAGGATATACCAGACCTAACCATTTAGAAGGCAAAGCTAATCCATATTCCACATTTGATGCCTCCAACCAGGTCTGCACTGTTCTTGTTTCAGGATCCTTTTCCAGATGTCAGAAACTGCCATTTCAGGCTCACGAAAACAGTGGTGCCTGTCTTGATATTAAATACACACACACGTGCACACACAGTGAACTCTGCAAACTTTATTGTGACTTTCTTTGGTCTTCTCTTGAACTTCAAAAGGGAACCATAACTTCATCCTCTGTTTTACATTTTTTCCTCCCTTTTACCTCCACTAGGGTCTCTTTCTTTACATCTTTTTAGGGAATTGTTACAGGCACTTCTGGGATTTATAAAACTAATTTCCTTCATATTAATGCAAAAATTCTGTTGCTTGCCAACTCATTAGAAACAAAAGTTATGATTCTCATTTTATTTTTCTCTCTTCTCTTTCCAATCTTTACCTCATGTTCCTTTTAAGTCACCTTTTCAATTGCTCAGAGTCAAGATTAATCTTTGTCTTTGACTTCCCCACAGCACCCTCTAACCCTTGCACAAAATGAGAATTCGGTCATTTCAGACATGTCTGCGGGCCTGTGCGGCCCTGTTTTCTTTCTCCCTTCCATCTGTCGCTGACACTCACAGGACATTGCTCTCCCCTCCCCAGTTTAGACTGGCCTTGAAGAATTGTGCAACAGCAACACTTTTATCCATTGAAGGATATGACCTTGACATTAATCTGATCAAATGTGTATGGTTTTAAAAATCACTCTAGTCATCAGTAGAAAAATGGGTAGAAGAAGGGTAAGACGGTCGTTGGGAGGCCACTTGGGGGTAATTGCCGTGGTCCCCAGAAAATGTAATCAGGCAACAGCAAAGGCAACTTGGGACAGAAGATGGAGTTAAGAGACCCTGAGAGGTAAAATTGACAAGACTCAGTGACCAGGTCGTGGGGGTTGAGAGAGAACAGGCTATAATGAATAACACTTCATTGGGCTTTGGTGCTGAGGCAATGATGTTCTTTATGGGGATAAGAAGACCCAGGAAGAAGACAAGTTTTGGTGAAAACATGATTCATTCCATTTTGGTAAATATCCTTCCTCTGAAAAACAACACTTTGCTTCTGGTTTCTCAATTCAATTTGCAGTTGACATGAAGTATTTTGGGGACACATTGAGATGTGGGGAAGTTGATTTGTGCTTAGCAGTTCATTTGCTGCATTTGCCTTTGATATCCCCAAGGGACAACCAGAAAGGTGATGACTGGCAGTTGGAAAGACAAGTCTGGAGCTCTCAGGGAAGATCTTACCTAGAAATATATATATATATTCGTGTTAGGTCCTTTGTGCCCTCTTTTTAGCTATTGTCTCTCAACTCCAAATTCACTCTTCTGCACTGTGCATTGTCGTGCTGTGACAAGGACTTTACAAGCTCCATTTCCCAGGTCCCGTTGACAGCTGGCTCCCTGTAAGTTCCATGCTAGAGACTGGAAGGCCAGATGAGGGGACAAAGACCTTCCTCCCTCCTTCTCCCTTTTTGCTTGGTGTTCCTGCCAGTGGCACTTCACCCCCGCTGCAGCAGCTGGCTCCTGCACAAACATTTTGGGCACCCCAAATCCAGCGTCATCTCTGGTCCTCAGCGGTACCAGCTACAACCTGGTCATAACCTCTCCCCAGAGGCCTGAGCCACCAGCCCACAGGCTCCCTACTCTGGGCTTCTAGTGTCTGGCAAGCCCCATCTCCTCCCCTGGGTTCCCCCAAGGCTAGGGCCGGTAGACTTTTTCAGGAACATCTCCAGGTGAGCCCAGTGCCCCCGTCTGTTCTTTCTGTCCTCCAACACCTGCAAACAGTGCCCTGTAGTGAATTCCCTCCATTGAAATCTTTAGTATGGTTTCTGTTTCTCCGGCTGGACAGTGACTGCTACACTCTGGGTATATAAAAATGAATAATTCACCTTCCACACCTTCCCCGGAAGGAGCTCACAGAGCAGTGAGGAGATGGAGACAGACAAATAAAGGTACTAGTTTCTCTTCAAGATGGTAAACTGCCCGTCTTCATTTCCTCTCCCACCCAAGAGCATAAAAAGTATCATAGCACAGGAATCAACGGCTAAAAACTCTAAACAGCAGAGAGAAAAGGGGAGAAAGGAAACACATCGGCAGAGCATTTCAGCAAATTCCCAGAGCTTGGAAGGTAGAAGACGTGTTGCTGATGAGGCAGGCTGGAGTACACACAGAGAGGGACACACACACGGATGGACACGGCGTGCCCGGCAGAGACCCCAGGAGGCCTACCCAGAAGCGCCGATTCTCACGGAGGGCGGCATAGACTGGGTTCCTCTGCGTCCCCATCTCCCTGAGCACAATGCTCAGCAGACACTCCGCTGCCGCACCCCCCACCACGATCACCAGGGGAAAAATGATTTGTCTCCAGTGAAATAGACTGAACCATCCGGGGAGAGCCGGAACAGCCAGTGTGGATGTCACTGCTCCTCAACGAATCACTCCTGGAACTCAGGGCGCCCCGGCCGAGCAGCAGGTTCCAGGCTGCTCACTTTAATACGAAACTGCCAGTCAAGAAGCCTCACGCTGCCAGGGGCGGTGGCTCACGCCTGTAATCCTAGCACTCCGGGCGGACGAGACGGGAGGATCGCTCGAGGTCAGGAGTTCGAGACCAGCCTGAGCAAGAGGGAGACCTCCCCCCATCTCTACTAAAAATAGAAAGAAATTAGCTGGACAGCTAAAATTATAAATATAGAAAAAAAATAGCCAGGCATGGTGGCACTTGCTTGTAGTCCCAGCTACTCGGGAGGCTGAGGCAGAAGGATCGCTTGAGCCCAGGAGTTTGAGGTTGTTGTGAGCTAGGCTGATGCCACGGCACTCACTCTAGCCTGGGCAACAGAGCAAGACTCTGTCAAAAAAAAAAAAAAAAAAAAGAAGAAGCAGCAGCAGCAGCAGCCTCACGCAAAGGCACCAAAATCTAATTTTCTTTTTTTTTCTTTCCTTCCTTTTTTTTTTCTTTCCTTCTTTTTTTTTTTTTTCTTTTTTTTCTTTTTCTTGAGACAGAGTCTCACTCTGTCCCCCAAGCTACAGTGCAGTGGTGTCATCACAGCTCACTGCAACCTCAAACTCCTGTGCTCAAGCCATCCTCCCACCTCAGCCTCCCTGCTGGGATTACAGGCATGCTCCACCATAGCCAGAAAATTTTTTCTATTTTTTGGTAGAGACGGGGTCTTGCTCTTGCTCAGGCTGGTCTCCAACTCCTAACCTCAAGGGATCCTCCTGCCTGCCTCAGCCTCCCAGAGTGCTAGGATTACAGATGTGAGCCACCATGTCCGGCCAAGATCTAATTTTCTATTGCATAACAGAAATTGTACATGTTCAGAATTTTAAAAATCGAATAATACAGAAAGAGTACAGTCAAAATCTCTCTCACTTTTCCCAACCCATCCCAGATCCCACTCACTTCTACCCCAAAGGTAACCTCTGTTCTTAATTTCTTAAATATCATTCTAGAGTTTTCTTTTATGCAAATACAATAAAATATATTTGTATATCCCATTTTTCATTATAGGCTCATTCTTGTATTTCCAGTACTTGGGGAGGCTGAGATGGGAGGATGGCTTGAGGCCAGGAGTTCAAGACCAGCCTGAGTAACATAGTAAAACCCATCACTACAAAAAATTTTTAAAATTAGCTTGGGGTGGTGGTCACGTGCCTGTAGTCCCAGCTACTCAGGAGGCTGAGGTAGGAGGATCACTTGAGCCCAGGAGTCTGAGGTTGCAGTGAGCTATGATCATGCCACTGCACTCCAGCCTGGGTGACAGAGAGAGATCTGTCTCTTAGAAAAAAAATAGTATATAACGCATACTGGTCAGTTTCTTTATTTTTCAATATCAGCCATTCTAAAAGATGTATAGTGGTATCTCATTTGGTTTTAATTTGCACTTCCTAATTAATGATGTTGAGCATCTTTTCATGTATTTTTTTGCCATCTGTATCAGTTTCCTATGGCTTCCATAACACATGACCACAAACTTGATAGCTTGAAACAACAGAAGTTTATTCTTTCATAGTTCTGGAAGCCAGAAGTTTGAAATCAGTATCACTGAGCTAAAATCAAGGTTCAGCAGGTGTCTTAGTCCATTTTGTGTTGCAATAACAGAATAACCTGAGACTGGGTAATTTATAAGGAAAAAGGTTTATTTTTAGTTCACAGTTATGCAGACTGCAAAGCTGAAGAGCGTGGCGCTGGCTTCTGGTGAGGGCTTTTACGCTGCGTCATAATACAGCAGAGAAGGTCAAAGGGGAAGCAGATGTGTGCAAAGAGAGCAGACCAACAGGAGGAGGAAGCTTGCTTTATAACAACCTGCTCTCTTAGGGACTAATCTAGTCTCAGCAGAGCAACAACTCCCCACCATAAGAACAGCACCGAGCCATTCATACCAGGCCTGCCCCCCTGGCCCACACACGTCCCACTAGGGCCCACCTCCACCACCACCACACTGGGGATCAAATTTGAGCATGAGCTTTGGTGGGGACAAACCATACTCAAACTATAGCACTTTCAGAATATGGCCTCCTTCTCTCCTGTGGATACATGTGATTGCATTTAGGGCACACCTGGATAACCCAGACAATCGCTCCATCTCATGGTCCTTAACTTTATCACACCTTTTGTCTTATAGGGGAGTATTCACCCTTTTGCCATATAAGGCAATATTTATAGGTTCTAAGGATTAAGAATTAGATATCTTTGGGTGCCATTATTTAGCCTACCACAATAGTCAACAGCAGGATTGGAAAATAAAGTGGAGAAAATCTTCCATAGAGGAGAACCAAAACATATATATATATGAGGAAAAAAATAAGAGACATTGCAGATAAATCCAGGAAGTCCAATATCCTACTAATAGTATTGTTAGTTACATGAAAAGAGAACAGAAAGATGAAATAACACTCTATAAGAAGTTACAATAGACTGAGGAATGAAAAATAGTTATAAGAATTCTAGATCTCATCAAGCACAGCAGTAAGAGACAAACTCTCAAACTGATAAACTAAGAAATAGTAACTGAATTATATGTAGACTAAAACAACAGCAACTAATCATTTTGCTCATAAATTTGCAAGTGAGGCAGGACTTGGAAGTAGCTTTTTCCAGTTAGCATCAACAGAGACTGATCAAACAGAATCTGGATGATTCACTTTTAAAATGTTTCATGGGCATATAAACACAATGAGGTACTCAGTGTCAACTGGGAACTAAACTGGGGCTCCAGGGCTGAGGACCAAGTTCCTCTCCACCCGGACACCCCATTTGTTAGTTAGATTTCTACACAGCATGGTAGCTGGGTTCCAGGAACAAGAGTCTCAAAAGAATAAGGCAGAAGCTCATGACATTTTTAGGACCTAGCCTTGGAAATCACATAACATCACTTCCACAAGAGTCTGTTGGTCAAGACACTGGAAAAGGCTGTCTCCAAAGTTCAGAGGGAGAGAACAAAGACTTTACCTCCTGAGGAGAACGGCAAGTTTCTAGAGAGTTATGTGGGACAGGGGAAATTGTTGTGACAATCTTTAGAAAATATAATCTGCCACAGTGACCTTAGCATATTATTTGGGGATATAAAGTTACACAAACAGAAGAGCTAAATACAGTCAGTTTAAAAGAATTAAAAGAGGTTGCCCCTAGGGCTGTGGGGGGAAAACAGTAGCAGAGGGGAGTTTGGGGGGACTGTGATTTTTTTTTAATCTCGAGCCTTCTGTAATTTTTTAGATTAAGTGCATGTATTCATTTGATAAACTTTTTAAAGATTATATTCAGAAAAATACAAATGTAGCTAAAATAGCAACTGCTCCCTTACCTTCACAAGCTGACACTTCTTGTCTCCCATCAGCCAGTACCCAGAACTCAGCTTCTGCACTGGTTTCCGTAAGAAAAGAAAAATAATCACTCTAAATTTGGTGATTTTTATTTGTTTGACCCTTTATGGAGATGTGTGAGAGCATGGGCAAGGTTCACACGGCACACAATCATTACGTTTAGGTTTTCCTAAATATAATGTTTAAATAATTTCTCAAACTAGTACACCCATTTGATTTTGTAATCTTTTTTTGTTGTTGTTGTTACTGTTGTTGTTTTAGAGAGACAGGGTCTTGCTCTGTTGCCCAGGTTGGTCTCAAACTCCTGGCCTCAAGAGATCCTCCCCCCTCAGCCTCCCAAAGTGCTGGGGTTACAGGCATGAGCCACTGTGCCCAGCCCCACATTTGATCTTTAAAAATCAAAAACTACAGAAAGCTTACAGTGAAAAACACCTGCTTCACCCCACCTGCCTTCCACTCCTACTCCATTCTCCAGGGTCAGCCTCTTTTAATTCTTTCCTAATTGTGTATTTATTCTTCTGGTGGTGCTTACTTTAAGAAAGCTCCATTTGAAAGTTCTCTCTTCTCAAGTCTCCTCTCTCTGTCTTCTCAATTCTACCCTCTGGCCCCACCCCACAGACTCCCACCTCCCTTCCCAACAGTAACTCTTCAGAGGCTCCCCTGGTTGTCTGAGTCCTGTGACAGCTCCCACCTCAGCCCCAGAGCCTCAGCTTCGGCTCCTGAACAAGCTTAGCAAAGCTACTCCTCTTCAGAGGCTTAGATGTCTTCATAAGGAATGTTAGACCTGCTGCTCATAAAAGAAAATTTCTCCTTATGTTACACAAATATTAACAAGCAAAATATAATCAGTAATGGAAACACAGAATTATTGCATCTAAGCAAAGGGTACGTTCAATGCCCACACAAAAATACCAAGAAGGAATGGTTAACTCTACGGAAATCAGGAAATACATTCAAGAAGGAAGAAATGGTAAGTGGAAAAGCCTTTTCAGATACATAGAAAATTCTGGAAATGGTAAAAATCACACAGTGTCTTATGGGAACCTATATTTTTGGAGAATAAAATTCAAGAGGAGATGTGAGAAATGAGCCTTACAAAGTTAGTAACAATCAGATGGTCCTTATAGACGAGTCTAAGGAACTGGACTTGAGCCCACTGTCCAAGAGTTGAAAATTTAAATGCCTGTAAATGCCAAACAGATTGTGTAAATGAGCAAAATAAGATCATTTTAATGAGGAAAAAAAAGTATAAGATCCCGTGGGAAACTGGGAAAATCATGCCCTTCCAAATGGAAAAGTTTAATTATTCTTATGCAAAAACGTAAGACTAGTGTTGCCAGAGCTTCTAGTTTTTTAATAATAGCAGGTGATTCAGATTTTCTGTCAAATTCCCCAATTTTTAAATCTTGGCGACTATTACATGTTTTTATCAGGCTCACAGTGTATGGGTAATATACACACACAGACACACTTTTTTTTTTTTGAGGCAGAGTCTTACTGTCACCTAGGCTGGAGTACAATGGCATGATCATAGCTCACTGCAGCCTCAAACTCCTGGGCTCAGGACATCCTCCCACCTCAGCCTCCCGAGTAGCTGGGACACACCAAAATGCCTGGCTAATTTTTCTTTTTTTTTAGAGATAGGGTCTCTCTATGTTCCCCAGATGGTCTTGAACTCTTGGCCTCAAGTGATCCTCTTACCTCAACCTCCCATAGTGCTGGGATTATAGGAATAAGCCACCACACCCAGCCTATATATATATGTATATTTTTTTTTTTTGAAAGCTAGTTTCAACCAACAGAACAAAAGTCTTTACCTCTTCTAAAAGCAAAAGGGAAAAACCGTGATAACATTTTACAACGGGGAGAAGCCATGATCCGATCTGTAGTTTCAAAGGTTGCTCTGGTGGTAGGATGCAGGATGGACTGACTGGGGGAGAGAGAAATTGTAGAGAGATGAGGTGGAAGGCTCCTGCCATCAGTCACTGCTTGTGGCTTGTAGAAGTGCTAAGAGTCCAAACTAAGTCACAACGTTTTTGTAATCAATTACTATTTTTCAATTCAAAGAGGCAAAATGGCATTGAGCAATTCTTACCAGAATTCGACCACGAATGATCACTGTGAACTTCCTTATTTCTGTAAATCTCAGATGCTACATATACTTGCAGAGATAGAATGAATTTATGTCTTCATTACACTCCATAACTTCTATTGTCTTCTCATAAATGCATGTCAGTAGTAAAAGGAAAAATTGCACCAGTGGCTTTAGAAAGGCAGCTTGCTGAACCTCTACCCTCTGCTTCTGTATTATATCAGTTGTAGAAGTAAACAGAGACATTTTTTGCAATTGGTTCCCACGTGCCCATGTCTCTGAATGTAAAATAAACAGTGCAGGCCATGAAAACAGAGTGCATTAAGCAGAGCATTCCAACTGGGAAATTTGTCTAAACATGAACCTGATTTTTACAGTCATTGAAAGATGTCTTTAATCTACCTATAAAATTGACTTTTAAAAAGGAGAAAATGGGGGAAGAAGGATAGAGAAGGAGAGAAAGACAGAGAGATGTTATCCGTCTGTTTTTCCATAACACCTCCATACTTCCATTTCTATGTGCCAACATATATAAATATATCTCCTATATATAATTTCCAGCACAAAATTACTGCATCTAAGCAACAGATAGGGAGAAAATTTTAGCCACTTTCAGTATATTTTTAAGATTTTTCTAAACCAAATCGTTGCAAGCCAGATCAAATACTATCTTAGTTTCTCATTAGATCAGTGAGAAATAATGTTCCCCAGTTCCATAGATGGGATCTGTCAGGTGTGGGCCAAACTCGGCTGCCTCCCATTCCATGAGTTCACAGGGTACCCCTGGGAATCCAGCCAATCCCACTTGTCCCCAGAACAAGAAGGATATGAGGTATCACATCACATTCGTGCCAGTCATGCTCTGAAGACAGTCAGGGCTTCGGTGATACCATCAGCCTTTTGTGGCCCTGGCCAGCACAGGAAGGGAGCTGCTCTGCATTCCCACCCAGCCCCGGGCTCTACGCTCTGTTCCCATCATTTCCAAGCTTTTTTTTTTTTTTTTTTTCCTTTCCACAAAGATATGCATCGATACGACCCCTTCACCAGAGACGCTACACTCATGGCTGTAAAATTCCTTCTCCATGGGGATAAAAATCAGCTCTCCAAGCACCACGTGTTTGTTCTACTCCTGTCTATGGAGCTTCAGCTTAAAGAGGGTAGAGTTCCCATCTCTGAGATCAGACTAAAGGGAAAGGGAAATTCCTGTGAATCCTTCTGGAACTGTGACAAAAAGAGATACGTTCCAGATATTCCCGAGTTGAAAATGAGGATATACTTTCTCATAGAAACAATCATCAGCTTCCCAGGCAAGTTCATAAAATCCTGTTTAATCCATAACATTCTCAGAATATTTCAGAAATTTCTCTGTAACTCATCTGCTCTGTTCTCATTTTTCCCCAGCTTGTTTTTTTTTTTTTCTTTTTTAACTGACTAGCACGGATATGATCCTGCTTTGCTCATATTCTTCAACTCTCTGCACTCAGATTTACAAAGTCCCATATGTGCAATCCACCAGATATTAAAAACCTACATAGGCTCAACTGATGAGTTTTGCAGTTGCAGCGCTGCCCACCCATCTCAGGCTGTTGACAGAGGGTGGATACGTTCCACAGCTCTTTCTTTTCCTTCTATGCGAATCATCTTCAGCTTTCATGGAAGGTGTGGAAAAGTTTGAGGCCTCCTATTATAAATGGTGATCTGCCAGAGACAGACCCATTTATATGCGGAAATTTCCTATGTGATATCAATTGATTAATGGGAAAAGAATAAATTGTTTATTAGATGGGGTTGAGAAAATTTCTCACTACATGGGGAAAAACAAATCACTCTTCTAAATCTTCAGATTCCTCTCCCTCCTCCTGTATCTGGAAAGAAGAAGGGAAAGCAGGAAGACAAGTACACTGAACACTTGAAATGTACAGACTGGACGATTTTGATAAAGCTGGTCAAAGTCTCTGTGTGTGGGCAGGTGACCTTCTTCTGTACCATCCACACATGGCACGTGGTGTGCCCTTGAAGGGTGATGATCTACAACTTCAGCTTGGCTCCCACTGGCTTCCTCGAGACAGCTACCAGCACAGCCCATCAAGTTTCTGATATTGACCCAACTCCTCTCCACCTCTCCCCTCCAGGTGAGGGCTTATCACACCCTAACTGTGATCTCCTACAGGCAACACCCCACTTCCCCTACCCCACGTGTCCTCTTCAGGTCTCCCCAAGGCTACAGATGAGGCAACCTCATTCTTCCTCAAGTTTCTTGCTAATGGTACAGCTATAGTGTAAGTTCTGTGCCTAGATTTCCTCAGGTTCTTTCTTTTTCTTTTTCTTTTTTTTTAATTTCAGCATATTATGGGGGTACAAAAGTTTAGGTTATGTATATTGCTCTTGCCCCCCCAATCAGAGCTTCAAGCTTGTCCATCCCCTAGACAGCGTGCATCGCACCCATTATGTATGTATACAACCATCCCCCCTCCCCCCCGACACACACATCTGCCCAACACCCAATTACTGTTATTCCTAAATGTGCTTTTAAGTGATGATCAGTGAAACCAATCTGATGGTGAGTACATGTGGTGCTTATTTTTCCATTCTTGGGATACTTCACTTAGTAGAATAGGTTCCAGCTCTGTCCAGGAAAATGCAAGAGGTGCTCTATCACCATTGTTTCTTTTCTTTTTTTTTTTTTTTTTTTTTGAGACAGAGTGTCGCTTTGTTGCCCTGGCTAGAGTGAGTGCCATGGCGTCAGCCTAGCTCACAGCAACCTCAAACTCCTGGGCTTAAGCGATCCTACTGCCTCAGCCTCCCGAGTAGCTGGGACTACAGGCATGTGCCACCATGCCCGGCTAATTTTTTTTTTCTATATATATATTTTAGTTGGCCAGATAATTTCTTTCTATTTTTAGTAGAGATGGGGTCTCGCTCTTGCTCAGGCTGGTCTCAAGCTCCTGACCTCGAGCGATCCACCCGCCTCGGCCTCCCAGAGTGCTAGGATTACAGGCATGAGCCACAGCGCCCGGCCTCCATTGTTTCTTATAGCTGAGTAGTACTCCACGGTATACATATACCACATTTTATTAATCTACTCATGTATTGATGGGCACTTGGGTTGTTTCCACATCTTTGCAATTGTGAATTGTGCTGCTAGGTCCTTTCTTTTAACTCTCAAAAGCCTGTTTGTTGCTAGTATTTTGTTGAGGATATTTGCATCTATGTTCATCAGCGATACTGGCCTGTAGTTTTTTTGTTGTTGTTACGTCCTTGTCTGGTTCTGGTATCAGGGTAATGCTGGCCCCATAGAATGAGTTACGAAGTATTCTCTGCACTTTAATTTTTTAAAAAGAGTTTGAGTAGCATTGGTATTAGTTCTACTTTAAATGTTTGGTAGAATTCAGCAGTGAATCCATCAGGTCCTGGACTTTTCTTTGGTGGGAGACTCTTTATTACAGCTTCAATTTGCTGATATTTTCTATTTCTTCATGGTTCAATCTTGGTAGATTGTATGTGTCCAGGAACTTATCTATTTCTTCTAGGTTTTCCAATTTATTGGTGTATAGTTGTTCATAATAGTCTTTAATGAGTCTTCGTATTTCTGAGGTCTCAATTGTTAGGTCTCCTTTTTCATTTCTGATTTTATTTATTTGGGTCTTCTCTTTTTTTTCTTAGTCTAACTAAAGGTTTGTCAATTTTGTTTATCTTTTCATAAAACAACTTTTGATTTGCTGATCTGTATTTTTTTAGTCTCAATGTCATTGATTTTTACTCTGATCTTTATTAATTTTTCCCTATATTAATTTTGGGTTTGGTTTGTTCTTGCTTTAATAGTTCCTTGAGGTACAACACTAGGTTGTTTACCTGAAGTTTTTCTACTTTTTCAATATAAACATTTATTGTTATAAACTTCCCTTTTAGTACTGCTTTTGCCGCATCCCATAGATTTTGGTATGTTGTGTTTCCATTTTCACTTGTTTCAAGAAGTTTTTAAATTTTCTTTTTAATTTCTTCATTGACCCATTGGTTGTACCAAATACTAGCAATTGACAAAAGATTAATAACCAGAATATATAAGAAGCTCAAACAACTCAATAACAAAAAAAAATCAAATAATCTGAGTTAAAAATGGGCAAAAGACCTGAGAGGCCGAGGCGGGAGGATCACTTAAGGTCAGGAGTTCGAGACCAGCCTGAGCAAGAGCAAGACCCCATCTCTACTAAAAAAAAAAATAGAAAGAAATTATTTGGACAACTAAAAATATATATAGCAAAAATAAGCCAGGCATGATGGCACATGCCTGTAGTCCCAGCTACTAGGGAGCCTGAGGCAGAAGGAACACTTGAGCCCAGGAGTTTGAGGTTGCTGTGAGCTAGGCTGACTCGATGGCACTCTAGGCCAGGGCAACAGAGAGAAACTCTGTCTCAAAAAAAAAAAAATGGGCAAAAGATCTGAACTGAAAGTTCTCAAAACAAGACATACAATGGCGCCAAGCACATAAAAAAAAACTGCTCAACATCACTAACCATCAAAAAGACAGGCAATAACAGATACTGGTGAGGATGTGGAGAAAGGGGAACCCACCTACACTGTTGGTAGAAATATAAATTAGTACAACCACTATGGAGGTTCCTCAAAAAACTAAAAATAGAACTACCATATGATCCAGGAATTCCACTACTAGGTATATACCCAAAAGAAAGGAAATCAATAATTAAAAATTAAGATAAATTTTAAAAGAACAAAGGAAGGAAAATTTTAAAAGAACAAAAGAAAGGAAATCAGTATATCCAAAAGATCTCTGCACTTCTATGTTTATTACAGCACTATCACAATAGCCAAAATATGTGGCCATCAATGGATAAAGAAAATGTGGTATATATATGCAATGGAATACTATTCAACCATAAAAAAGAATGAAATCCTGTCATTTGCAACAACATGGATGGAACTCGAAGGCCATTATGTTAAGAGAAATAAGCAAGCATAGAAAGACAAATTTCACATGTTCTCACTCATATGTGGAGTTAAAGAAGTAAATCTCATGAAGATAGTAGATTGGTGGTTACCAGAGGCTGGGAAGGGGAAGAAGGAGGAGGAATGAAGAAGGGAAAGAAAGAATACAAATGTATTTAATACTGAACTGTATATTTAATGATGGTAAATTATATATGTATATTTTACCTCAATAAAAAATAAATTTGAAAAATAAAGAAAGAAAAATTTTAAAAACACTGGAGGAAATAAGAAAAAACCCTAAAATTTGGTTATTTCTTACTCTCTTCTTTTCAAGGTAACGAGGATGCCTTAGAGTGACATGAAAAAAAGTCACTTGCAAAGAAGTGGGAAACAAAAAAGCACAAAGATTATTGATTTAGATATTATGTGACTGCATATTAGTAATTCAGAACTATCCTTATGTGACCAGAGAGGAAAGAGAGCTCATGCCCTCTTCATTAGAATAAAGCTAGGGAAAGTATCTGATTGGTCCAGCTAAATTCTGCCATTCGTGGTAGAGCATTCTGGCTGGGAAATGGGGTACTGTGAGGTCCCATCCTGTGGTAAAGAAAGTCAGCTTCACCAAAACTGCATACTTGGCTAAGGAAGTATCAACAATTACCCAAAAGAAGACAGAAGCACTTTTCAAAGTAGATAAAAGAATGTGTATACTACACAAGAGGCCACTTTAGTTGGGTTGTTTTTTTTTTTTTTTTTTTTTTTTGAGACAGAGTCTCACTCTGTTGCCCGGGCTAGAGTGCTGTGGCATCAGCCTAGCTCACAGCAACCTCAAACTCCTGGGCTCAAGCGATCCTCCTGCCTCGGCCTCCTGAGTAGCTGGGACTACAGGTATGGCCACCATGCCAGGCTAGATTTTCCATATATATATTTTTAGTTGTCCATATAATTTGTTTCTATCTTTTTTAGTAGAGATGGGGTCTCGCTCTTGCTCAGGCTGGTCTCAAACTCCTGAGCTCAAACTATCCGCTGGCCTTGGCCTCCCAAGTGCTAGCATTACAGGCGTGAGCCACTGCGCCTGGCCAAGAGGCCACTCTAAAAATCACTATAGAAATCGATTCTGAAAAGGTTTAACAAATGATTAAATTAGATACTTAAAGAATTTATTATGTCTTGTACAACTGAGGAGAAAAGAAACCTATTCAAATACATATAATATTTGGCAGGTATATAATTTTATATATATGTGTGTGTATGTATATATAGTACAGGGAATATATACTGTACTACAAGTGAGATCAGTCTTGAAAAAGTTTCTCCAAAAGATTTTAGACCTGCAAAATATTTGCATCAGGAAGTTTCTTTCTACACTCTACACACCACATAATCTCAAATCCAATAATTCCAGCAATTTCAGTGACTCAGTAACTTCATTTAGACCATTCAGAGAATGCTACAAAGGAGATGATCAATCCCCACGTCTTAAAATCCCTCAAAATGCAGATCAGCTTCATAGATAACCAGGAAGACCTTGGTCACCTTAGAATTGGAGGAAGGATTCTTGGACCTGAACTTGTTATTTGTTGGTTGGGATCCCATCCACACCCCCATCCATAGAGTATATGAGAAGATGGCATTCTGAAACACTATGATGTTATACTGAAATGACTGAAGCCAAAAAAAAAAAAAAAAACTGATTTCCTTTTTAATAAAGAAAACCATTAATTCTGAGGAGGAGACAAATAATAATTATTATTAATAAATAAATAATTACATTAAAAAGAAAACCAAAAGAGCTTTCTGAATTGTCCATAAAACTGGACCATATGCCAACTCTAGTAGTCTCTGGATATTCATAATTTTATTAATGTCTTTACTGGTGAAACTAGTGTCTAAATTCCCATGATTAACAGCAAACAATGACTGACTCTTTAGAAGTTGATTCAAATCACTTTTAACTTTTTATGAATTTTCTTTAGATACTTAACACTCATCTAATTACAAATGGTCTATTAAAGAGTGGTTTAGCATAAATGTTAACTAACCTCACTGGACAATTCTTTCAACTATGTTAGAGAAACATTCTTTAATTTTTGTCCTGTGGTTAAGTTCCCAGCTGCAAGACAACTGTGCGTAATTGTGGAATGGAAAAGAGAAAGAGAACACTCATGTTACATCTTCTCACTGTATCCTTTGTATACACACTTTTGTTCATATATGTTTTTCCATCTTTTATTCCTTCTGTACATCATTCTGGATAGTTTCCTCTGACTTATCTTCCAGTTCACTAATTCTCTCTTCAGTTGTGATTAATTTGCTATTAAGTTCATCTAAGTTCTTAATTTCAGTTATTTTTTATTTCTAGAATTTCTATTATTTTATATTCTCCAGCCTCTGTCAAAGTTATTGATCTTGTCTTTTATTTCTTTATGCATAATTAGCATAGTTATTTTTAAATATGTGGTATTAACTTCATTATATGAATCCCCTGTGAGTCCAGTGGTATTGTCCATTGTTTCCCTTGGTTATCAGTCACATTGTCTTGCCTCCTGTGTGCCTACCAGTTATTTGTGATTGAGTGTCACACACTGCATATTTAAAAAAAAAAAAAAAAAAACCTAAAAGTTATTTGAGGCTTAAAATACTTTTATCTTCCTCCAAAGAGAATTTTATATTTGCTTTGGGCATAAGGCCAGCATGGATTAGTAATACCTAATCACATTAATCCAATTAGGAATTGAGATCATTAAAAACTGGGCTTCGTTCTCTATGAGAATTGTTGTATGTCTGGTTGAACCTTAGTCTTTAAGGCTCTAACTCAAAGCTTGGGGGGCCTCCCCCTTAGTGGATCTGAACTGTAGTATAATTTTTATCCCACTAACCTAACAAGACTGTCAAATCTCTGCCTGTCCTCTCAGCTACCCCTCTGAGGAATCCACTGGCTATTTCAGGGGAAAGCCCTCCCCAACACTGGACTCAGCTGCCTGAAGTTCCTTTTTCTGGATCTTGGTCCCATAATTTCTTACTGCTGGCCAGGTATGGCAGCTCACACCTGTAATCCCAACACTTTGGGAGGTGCATAGTAAATTCCATTCAAAAAGTACAGTATAGAAAATGAGAAAAAAAGACCCACTTTACAGTGTACAAACCTGACAATCACTAGCTCAGCCAGATGACCAAGGTTAATATTAACAATGATAAGTTGCGTTGGTAGATTGTACTCTTGACATAATGTAATAAGAACGTCACTTTTACCTCTGTGGTCTTTCTTCCAAAAATTCATAACCCCAATCTAATCATTAGGAAAATACCATAAAAAAACCATTTTACAAAATACCCGAACAGTACTCCTCAAAGCTGTCAAGTTCATCAAAGAAAAAGGAAATCTCAGAAACGTTCACAGTCAATGGGAGCCTTAGGACACATGACAATTGAATGTAATGTGATATTCTAGATGAGATCCTGAAACAACAATAACCCCCCAAAAATAGGGAAAATCTAAGAGAAGCTGAATAAACTATGGACTTTAATTAATAATAATTAGTCCAGCCAGGCGTGGTGGCTCACGCCTGTAATCCTAACACTCTGGAAGGCCAAGGTGGGCGGATCGTTTGAGCTAAGGAGTTTGAGACCAGCCTGAGCAAGAGCAAGACCCTGTCTCTACTAAAAACAGAAAGAAATTATATGGACAACTAAAAATATATATAGAAAAAATTATCCAGGCATGGTTGTGATCGAGGCTAATGCCATGGCACTCTAGCCTGGGCAATAGAGTGAGACTCTGTCTCAAAAAAAATAAAAATAAAAAAATAAATAAAATAAAATAATAATTAGTCCATATTGGTTCACTGATTTTGACAACACCGTACTAATCATTAATAATAGCAGAAATTGGTTGTGGGGTATATGGGAACTCTGCATTATGTTCAGAATTTTTCTCTAAATCTAAAACTATTCTAAAATAAAATGTTTATTTTTAAAGCTCTTATATCTGTTTTAAAATTTGTTCATTTACCCCAACTTTCCAACCCCAAGCACCACTCTCTCTCCTTCTGCAAACTCCAGGGAACTCATGTCAGATTCTCTCAAGTGTGGGGATCACGCTTAGGTTCAGCCCCCGCGGCAATGGTTCCAAACCCTCACATCACATGGCTTAAGGAGTCCGTGGATAAGGACTCTACCTCCATAAGGGATAGGGAGGTGCAATTCCATAAAACATTCTACTACAAAATACCTCTAAGTGACTTTCTTTCTTTCTCCAATGAATCTTGATAAATGGGTCCAGCATATGTCTTTAGACTGTATAGGTTTCTAATAATCATAGTACCCAGCCCTGGGACCTCAGGCAGAACTCAAGACAAAAGAAAAATACCACTTACCATCATTTCACTCTATTATTAAAAAAAAAATCTCTTCTTTCTTATAGATTATCTCATTGGAATTTTATTGCAACTATTATGTAGGCATCCTGCGCTTAAGCTTAAAATCTCCCCCAGCAATTTCCATAACAAACCTTTAGGCCGCACCTTTTGAAAACCATTGAAAGATGGATTAACAGTTTTCCGAACAGTCTATAGACAATTAGAACTCTTGCCATAATGAGTAAAAAAACTCAATTCACTGTATTCTAGTTCTAGTGATCTTCTATGATCCTTGTTGGGTTAGCATCTGAGTCTTAAAAATACTTGAGACTGTAATTTGCAAATTAGTAGAGATCAGTTAAGCCTCTGCTGTGCACCTCCGTGCCTGTTTATGGATACTGTGTATGACTAGAACACAGAATAGGTCTTAGTGAACCTTGATGTTCTTCAAGATATTAGATCTTGCCTACTGCTCAAGCTTAGCCAAATGGGTAGACAGAGAACTATTCATGGATTAGGAAATTCAGAGGGAAATGCAGATCTAGTGGGGAAAACAATGGGTTTTATTTGGCCTAGATAACTAAATGGAAACATTGAGAGGTTAGTTGGATATGTAGGTCTGAAACTGAGGAGAAACAGGGTTGGAGTGACTGACATAAATAATGCTTGAAGCCATGGCAGTGGATAAGATTATTGAGGGAAAACATGTTGAGGGAGACAGAAAGAGAGCCCCCAACAGAACCCTAAAAAATACCAACATTTAAAGTATAAAGAAAGACAATCCACAAACAAAGCTAAGACAGAGGGGCCAGAAAGACAGGAGAAAACCTAAAAGATGGCCAGGCGCAGTGGCTCACCCCTGTAATCTTAGCATTTTGGGAGGCTGAGGCAGGAGGATCATTTGAGGTCATGAGTTCAAGACTAGCCAGAACAAGAATGAGACCGCGTGTCTATAAAGAATAGAAAAATTAGCTGGGCATGGTGGCGCATGCCTGTAGTCCAGCTATGCAGGAGGCTGAGGCAGGAGGATTGCTTGAGCCCAGGAATTTGAGGTTGCAGTGAGCTATGATGACGCCATTGCACTCCAGCCTGGGTGACAAAGTGAGACCCTGCCTCAAAAAAAAAAAAAAAAAAAAAAAAAAAAAAAAAAAATCCTACGAGAGGGGAAAAATCACAAAAACAAAAACCCAGAAGGAAGTATTTGAAGAAGAAGAAGTTGCCAACAACAGTGTTAAATACTACTGCTGGGAGGTCTACCAATAGAGACTGGTAAATTTTTGGACTTAGCAACTCGGAGCTCACTGGGAGGAGCAGATTCAGTGGAGTGGTGGGCTAGAAAGGAAACTGGAATCATCTGAGGAGTGAGGGAACCAAGAGGAAGTGGAAACAATCAATAAAGTTGACATTTTAACTGTTTCATTATCTTTAGGCATGAAGAGGATAGAAGAGCAGCACTTGGAGCAATAGACTTTCCTAAAGATAAGAGACGTGTGGGCTCTTAACAAAAAGGAACCCTCAGAGAGGGGGAGGCCGAAGCATTGCAGGTGAGATTTTATAGCCACTCACCCACTTCATTACTTTCCCTTCATGCCTAGCGGGAATTCTGGGTAAAACCAAGTAAAGAGACAGAACACTGTTAGAATGTTAACCTACTGAAGCTTCATCAGAAATGCAGACAATATTATAAAAGAAATTTTAAATTGTTTATTTGTGTATTCTCCTCTGTGGAACACATAGGTCACGTCCTCATCTTCAGACGTGATGCCCAAGGCATAGTTTTTCTTTCCTCTGCGGAGTAGAATGTACAATATTTTCTGAAAGTGAGAGAGAGCTAGAAGTTCTTAGGCTTCTAGAGAGATTGGAAAGTTTTTAAAATGGTGGGGAGAAAGGTAATATTACCAACAAGGAACAGAAGGATAACCAGGTAGCCTATGGCCCAATTGAGATTACGTTCTGGAACCCAGAATATGGCTCCAAGAACTACTATCTGATACTCTGTTTCCATTTTTAATACCCACTGAATACCAACCATGTGACAGGCATTGTTCTAGAAACTAGGTATACAAAGTCAAAGCAGAAAAGAACCTTATTTTCGGGCAACCGAGTGAGACTCTGTCTCTAAAAAAAAAAAAAGAAAAGAACCTTATTTTCAAGACATTTATATTCCAGAAAGATGACACAGAAAATAAAGAAATAAATAACTTTAAAAAAGAAAAACAATAATGTCCAGGCAGGCTGAATCTGTTTAAAAAAAAAAAAAAAAAAGAAGTAAACAACTGAACAGGATTATTTCAGGTAATGTTAAGAAGAAAATAATGCTGGCCAGGGCGCAGTGGCTCACGCCTATAATCCTAGCACTCCGGGAGGCCGAGGCAGGAGGGTCGTTTGAGCTCAGGAGTTCAAGACCAGCCTGAGCAAGAGCGAGGCCCCATCTCTACTAAAAATAGAAAGAAACTAGCTGGACAACTAAAAATATATGGAAAAAATTAGCCGGGCATGGTGGCGCATGCCTGTAGTCCCAGCTACTCAGGAGGCTGAGGCAGGGGATTGCTTGAGCCCAGGAGTTTGAGGTCGCTGTGAGCTAGGCTGACACCACGGCATTCTAGCACGGGCAAAAAAGTGAGACTCTGTCTCAAAAAAAAAAAAAGAAAGAAAGAAAGAAAATAATGCTATTAAAAAATAAAATTGCAGGCCGGGTGTGGTGGCTCACGCCTGTAATCCTAGCACTCTGGGAGACCGAGGCGGGAGGATCGCTCGAGGTCAGGAGTTTGAGACCAGCCTGAGCAAGAGCAAGACCCGTCTCTACTAAAAATAGAAAGAAATTAGCTGGACAACTAAAAATATATAGAAAAAATTAGCCGGGCATGGTGGTGCATGCCTGTAGTCCCAGCTACTCGGGAGGCTGAGGCAGAAGGATTGTTTGAGCCCAGGAGTTTGAGGTTGCTGTGAGCTAGGCTGACGCCATGGCACTCTAGCCCAGGCAACAGAGTGAGACTCTGTCACAAAAAAATAATAAATAAATAAATAAAATAAAATTGCAAAGTTGCGTGCAGTGAAGATAATGATGGAAGATAAATTATTTTAGACTGAATGTTCTGGAAAGACTTTCTGAGAAGGTAACACTTAGACTGAGACCTCAACAGCTGGAAGAAGTATGCAGCTCTAGAGAAAGAACATCCTTGCCAGAAGAAATAGCCAGTGCAATTGAGTTTGGTGTGTTCCAGCAACAGAGAGAAGAATGGCTAAAAAGAAGGCCACTGTTGCTGGAGCATCTGAGGAGCAACGGAGATCTTCACAGGGGCTGAGAGGAAGGCAGGGGCCAGATTATGTAGAGCCTAATAGATTATAGTAAGGAATTTGGGAAATTTAATGGGAATCCATTAGAAATTTCTAAACATGGAAATGTCATCTGGTTCACAGTACAAAAAAAAAAAAAAAATCATTCTGGGCGTTGTGTGAGAAATGACTTGTGATACGGCCAGAGTGAAAGCAGGAATAGCAATAACCCTGGTGAAATGATTGTGACGTGGGCCACAGTGTGGCCATGCAAGTCTAGAAGAGTGAAAAGGGAGGGAGTGATAACTGCCTCAAGTGCTGCAGACACGTTGATGTGGCCCAAAAAGTGACCTGTGGCTTGCCTCTGTGGATGTCATTGCTGACCTGGACAAAGGCACGCACAGTGCGGTGGCATGGACAGATGTGGCTTGGAGATACAGTTAAAGAGACAATGGGCAAGTGTACACAGTGATCGCAGACAACTCTTTCAAGAACGTTGTGTACAAGAAGAGTTGGGAAATGGGGCAGTAGAGGAGAAACCCCTGGGTCAACTAATGGGACATACTCAACAGCTTATGTGTCCGCAGAAACGGTGCTGGAAAGAGCAGGAAATGCTGACGCAGGAGACAGCCCACGAGATGAGAGGGACTGGGATCCAGAATGCCGGTGGAGCAGGTGCAGTGACGAAGCAGGAGCATCAGAACACGAGGAAAGGCAGAAAGCACGGGTACACGTGAAGGCGGGGTGGCAGATTTGAAGGTAGGGAGATGAAGGAGTTCGTCTGGGTTTCACCAAAAGCATCTCTCTCTTGTTTGCAACTTCATCTCATTTCCCTTGAACATATCCTAAGAGACATTTTTTCACTTCCAAGGATGGAGAAACAGCACCCACATTGATCTGATTTTGACCAAAGCTGTGAGCCGTCAAAAATAGCTCAGGCACTTTGGGAGGCCGAGGCAGGAGGATCACCTGAGGCCAGGAGTTGGAGACCAGCCTAAGCAAGAGCAAGACCCCATCTCTACAAAAAATAGAAAAATTAGCCAGGCGTGATGGTGCACACCTATAGTTCCAGCTACTTGGGAGGCTAAGGCAGGAGGATCGATTGAGCCCAGCAGTTTGAGGTTGCAGTGAGGTATGATAACGCCACTGCACTTTAGCCCAGGTGACAGAGCAAGACCCTTTCTAGAAAAAAAAAGACAAGTTTTATAAAAGCGTTCACTGTGAAATCTCTTCTCCCTAGAGGGAACTTTTCCTTTTTCAAAATCCCCAAATTTTCCTTTTAGCCAGAGATTGAGACTCACCTATCTAGTAAACTTTGTACCAGAGTTAATAGCCAGAGCAGCTTTCCTTTGGTGCCTACTTTAGAGAAAGTCTAGATAAATGTTTCCTAAAATTCCCCCAGATCCCACCAGTCGTTGCCTGTTCCCTCCGTGCTGTATTCAGCAGGACAAGGTCATCTCACCTAACACATGGATCCTGCTTCCGTTACCCTAAGCCTCCTATAATTTCTCTTTTCCTTCCTTCCTTCAGAGCCTTAACCACGAACTGGCATGTTCTGTACAAAGAAAACCTCCTAACTATTGCCAGTCTTCAAGGGGGTGATGGATCACCCTGTCTTGTTGGGTTAATCATTGAGAAACAAAGTGTAATTGCTGTCATCACTCAGGAATTGGAAAACTGAAGAATTTTTTTAAAGGAACTTTAGACATTTTCTGTCCAAATTGCTTTCAAATGAATTTCCAGGAACGAGAAATGCTGGATGTTAAGGTGCTTTCCTGTTTGTTCATTTTGTTAGTTTAATTGCATGTGGCATGATGGTGGTTCGAAGTATTCATTGCCACGCGCTTTCCACCTGCCCAGTACAACTGCTGACCCTCCTGCAGCTGGTAGAACGCATTTTGCTGTAAAACAAGGAGAGAAAAAGATGCTACATTCTTCATCTCAGAGGTCAAAAGGAAATTGCCCCCCCCACCCCCACACACACGTAATTGAGACAAGAAAATGTTGCAACAAGTAGATACGGACTGGGAGGACAGATTTTCTTCCTGCTCCCCATCCCTCACCCCAAATAAGTCAACAAAGCTCCCAGCGGGAGAAAGAAAAAGGAGCTTCAAAGCAGCAAACAGCCTGGTGACAGCATAGTGGCCATTCACCAGGGAAGGGGAAGCCATAGGGAAGACATTTAACTGGGAAATGCCAAGGTAAAGAGACTATGGGTGCAGCTTCCAGCCTGGAATATTTTGAAAGCCACAGCCGTACAGAAGCAGTCAGGGCTATAAGGTAACAAGACAGTGGAGACGGCATCAAGCCATAGCCACAGCAGAGGAGCTAGAAAGCACCCCTGGGTCTCCCTACAACTACCCAGGGAAGGAGGAGACCCAGCACTCTCCATGGGCAGCATGGGTGTCCACCTGCAGGACAAAGGCACACACCTTACAAAGCTGTGGCCTGGGCCTCCTGACATAAATAAAGGAGGACACAGCTACATCTGAGGGCCTTTGTTTTTGCCCAGTTGTTGGTGTGAACCAAAGAAACACAGACTTGCCATTCACTGCCCAGTGAAACAAACCAAGGAAAGACCAAGAAATGAAGTGTTCCTTCCTCGGCTATGGCAAATGCCAATCGTGTCAGCCCTCGGGAGCTTAGAATTAGGATCTGCACAAGAGGAAAGGAGAAAACCTTAAGAGGGAGCCATGTCTGCCCCAGCATCATTTTAAACGAAAACTGACACAGCAATTAATTACTAGGTTGGACTGGGGAAAAAGAAAAGGATAAAATTGATTAGACCAAGCTGTCTAAATCAGGCAGCAATGGCTCAGGCTAGTCAGAAGTCATCCATTATATATTCTAACTACTTTTAAAATATCATTAAAAACACCAGCTTTGAACACATTGGAGACCACCAACCTGTTAACTTCCACTCAGGCTTCTTCCCATTTGTGCAGACTTTGAAATATAGCTGTTTTACCCATCTCTGGCATATATATAATGTATTGAGTAGGTAATAATCTGCACCAGTCTTTTTTTAAAAAAATTCAGACTTGCACATGACCTCTCCCATAAAATTATACAAGGGAGTAGACTTACCATAGCATGCATTCATCAAAATTCATCAAATGCCAGACAAAGTTCAAGTGCTTCTGCTCAGCTCTTGCTGTTGTCACAAAGCCACAGAAGGCTGCACAGCAAGAAGCAAACAAGCAACACATGTCATGATAATTATTTTAGCTTAAGGTTTAAGTTTGGGATACTTTTTGTTTAGATTTCTTAAAATTTTTTCTAGTGAGATGAAGTAATTACCTTTAAAAGCAGAAATAAATCACTGGTTAAAAAGTTACATTTCAGCCTGGGCAACATAAAGAGACCCCGTCTCTATGAAAAGTAATAAAATGGGGCGGGGCGGGGCGGGGCGGTGCAGGCCTGTAGTCCCAGCTACTCGGGAGGCTGAGGTGGGAGAATTGCTTGAGCCCAGGAGTTTGAGGCTGCTGTGAGCTATGATTGCGCCACTGAACTGCAGCATGGGTAACAGAACAAGACCCTGCCTCTAGAAAAATCATATAATAATATAATTTAATGAAAAAATATGATAAGTAAAACAAGATTGCGTATCCTGATGAAAAGTGCCAATTTGGCATTAAGTGATATTCAATTATATCTCTACCTAAGGTATATGAAACGAGGGGAAGTGGCTGTAAGTTTCATACAAAAATCTCCCGAAGGCAAGAAAATACAGTGAGAATTTATCCCTCACCCAATTTCATTTTTAATGTAACTAAAACTTCTCAACTTGTATTTCATGCAGTGAAATTTTATAAAACAGTTCTATAGTCCTGCCAAATTACATGATTTTGGTACAAAACACAGTGAGCCCCAAAGTAAGGAACTCAGATGTCCCCACTTAATTGAACTACTTAGTGTCGTGTCATCAACAAAAATTTTATGTGAACGAAATTTAAATGTGAAGTCTAGAGGATCATTAAGTAACAAGTGAAGAAAGACAAATTCTATCAGAAAGAGCTTATTAAAGTCTAGGCTGTGTTAAATAAACAGACATTCACGAAAACATTACTCCCATTTTCTGATGAAGTCCAGGCATTAGTGGCATTCAAGGGGGGACAGGTACAAGTCACTTAGCATCGTTGGCTCTAGCAAACTAAGTGTCAGTGGCACTTTTAGGTATTGAGACAACCAAAAATGCCCTCCTGTATTTCCAGATACCCTTGAGGGATCAAACTGTGCTGGTTAGTATCGGTGATCTAATCCAAAAGTACACATTCAAAATACGTATCTGGTGAATTCCTTTAAAATTTAGATTTCATAATTCAGCTGGATAAAATGTGGATTTGCTTATCTCTAGATTTTTCTGGTTATTATACCTACTCACACAAACGAACACAAAGAAGATTTATTATATAAAACACAACTGGGAAAAAAAAGTTTTTAGATTCAATTTTAAAATATCATTGAATAATCTGTCAAAAAAGTAGCCAAGTCTATTATGATGACATGCAAAGAGTTGCTCAGATAAAAGCAGTTGCCAAAATATGCCTGTGGTCATTGTATCTGTGCTAAATAGCTGTCCATGCAACATTCTGAAAGATGTTGGATAAAGCCATAAAAATCGTCAAATTTTTAAGGCATGTTCTTTACACTGAGGACTTTTTAGAGTTATTGTAACGATAAGGGTGGAAAGCTCCAGAAAGCATATTTTCATAGTGAGGGTTTTAAAAGTTTCAAGATAAGCTGCTTGTGCAGATATTTCAAATGAAGCTGGAATAAATTGTTTTATGATAAAAATTCCATAATTGTTAAATTTATGAAGGCATTGTCCTTCAACTGAGCATTTTTCAGTTATTTATAATATTAATAAGAGTGATAAGTTCCAGAACATATGTTTTAACACTGAGGTTTTTAATAGCTTCAAGACAAAGTTCTAGGGCAGATATTTCAAATAAAAACATAAATTACATTTTTGTATTAAGAAAACTCCATTAGGCCGGGCACAGTGGCTCACGCCTGTAATCCTAGCACACTGGGAGGCCGAGGCGGATGGATCCTTTGAACTCAGGAGTTCGAGACCAGCCTGAGCAAGAGTGAGACCCCTGTCTCTACTAAAAATAGAAAGAAATTATATGGATAGCTAAAAATATATATAGAAAAATTAGCCGGACATGGTGGCACATGCCTGTAGTCCCAGCTACTCGAGAGGCTGAGGCAGGAGGATCGCTTGAACCTAGGAGTTTGAGGTTGCTGTGAGCTAGGCTGACGCCACGGCACTCTAGCCCGGGCAACAGAGTGAGACTCTGTCTCAAAAAAGAAAAAATTAAAAAAAAAAACAAAAAACTCCATTAATTAAACACCTCTCAGCGTCACTTAGCTGTACCAGGTAACGTACCTGGATGACGGTTCTAATTAGCTGAATGGGCTCATTTTGGCAGTGCAGGGTCTCCCTGTTAACTGCTCACAACAGCAGAGAAAGTGTCAGCAACAAAACTGAAAGCAATTTTGATCCAAAATACAAAAGAACACTCTTTTTACTCTTTTGAAATTTTGAGGGAATGTCTGACAGAATATGAGACTAAAGAGAAGTTTTCAGAAGGCACCATTGAAAATAACTTAGGGTCTTATGACATTTCAAAACATAGTGTCAGCCAAATATAATGATGATTTAAGCTTCCTCAGAAGCCCATTCATCAACTCCTTTTAAAAAGCAAATACGTTTTAAATACTCCCCAGTAAGGAAGGTGAGTGTTTTTTAGGATAGTGTCCGCAATTTAACATTGCTATGTGAATTTCCTAATGCTGCTCTTTCACACTTCTCGATCAGTTTAACAGAAAGAATTGAGATTGAGAGTGCAAAGTGACATGTTTAAATAAATAAAAAAAGAAGGCTCATTTATAATTACTTATCAGTGGCCGGGCGCGGTGGCTCACGCCTGTAATCCTAGCACTCTGGGAGGCCGAGGTGGGTGGATCGTTTGAGCTCAGGAGTTCGAGACCAGCCTGAGCAAGAGCGAGACTCCATCTCTACTAAAAATAGAAAGAAATTATATGGACAGCTAAAAAATATATATAGAAAAAAAATTAGCCGGGCATGGTGGTGCATGCCTGTAGTCCCAGCTACTCGGGAGGCTGAGACAGGAGGATCCCTTGAGCTCAGGAGTTTGAGGTTGCTGTGAGCTAGGCTGACGCCACGGCACTCACTCTAGCCTGGGCAACAGAGTGAGACTCTGTCTCAAAAAAAAAAAAAAAAATAATTACTTATCAGTGTGCGCCAGAATTATTTCCATACGGTACTACCAAAAAGAATACAAAAATAAGTTAGATACCAATGTTAATGTGTTAATATAACACTGCAGTTGTCATTTATAACTCACTAAGTTATAAATGAGTGAGCTGAATTCAGGTTTCTATCCTGAATCAGATGTCATCAGGTTAAGATGAGGTCATACTCGATTAGGATGGGCCCTTAATCCAGTATGACTGGTGTCCTTATAAGAAGAGAAAACAGCGGCAGAGAGGAGAATGCCAGTGAACACACAGGGATGCACAAACACACAGAGAAGACAGCCTGCCAAGGCAGAGACTGGAGTAGACTCCCAGGAACGCTTGGGGCTACAGAAGCTGGAAGAGGCCAGGAAAGATTCTCCCCTAGAAAATTCAGAGTGAGCAAGGCCCTGGCGACACCTTGATGTTAGACTGCTGGCTGCCTCCAGAACAGTGAAAGCATAAATTTCTGTTGTTTAAACGCACCCATTTGTGGTAACTTGTTAGGGCAAGCCCTGGGGAACTATTAATAATACAACTCCCATTTCAATTGTTTAGCAGTACCAAAACAGCCTCTGTTCTCATTGCCTGAGTTTTGAATAAAGGTTATAATTTAGAATCTACAAGTTATCTAGTAAAATATAGTTTTCATCTGTATTACATACCAGGGTTTATGTAAAATTGCATTTGATAAGAGGACACCACAGTAAAAAGAAGATTAAATTTAAAAAGAGAGTTTAAATGCACTGCCTTAGTTCACCCACCTCCTTTTACTTACAGTTCGCTAAGGTGGAGAGAGAGAGAGAAAATGGCTTATCCAAGACAACAAAGCACACTTTCAGTAGAGATCGAGCTGGGGCTTTTACGTCGCTTGATTTCAAATCCAGTATTTTTCTCCTGTCCCTATGACAAGACTTCACTCTCTGAGGCGGGAAGCTTAGAATGATTTGAACAGACAGCCTTTCCAGCGTGGAGATACTTAAATAGCACGGTTCCCACATAATGCTCTCAAGAGATTGCCTCTCATATTTAAATAAAATGTACATTTTTTAAATTCTAGACAGGTCCGCGATTTCTCACAAATCTAAAATTAATTATCGTCTATTTGGATGGAAGACCAAATTCTGCCTTTTTAGGATGACAAAAGCAAACTTCAAACAAAACTGTGTTCTATCACTTCAGAAAGAAAAAAAAGAGAGACAAAAGGAAGGACGGAAAGGAGAGAAAGAAAGGGATTTTTGATGGCTACCACTTCCTATATGAACTAAAGAATTACTTTTTCCTACCCTGGGATATTATTTATTAAAAAGGAAAAAAAAAGTAGTAACAGCTCCATTTTTTCTATCATGCTTGTGTTGCCAAGGGCAGTAAATTATAGGAGTTATTTTGGTCTTTATTCAGGATGACAGACGCCCCAATATTGTGTTTTGGACACTATTCAGAAGTTTGATCCAATTTAATTTCTTGGCCCAGGTCCTGCCTTTGTTGAATTCTCTCCAGAGGTCAAGGTCAAGGGGCCTCACTAGCAACAGGCAGCGGAGCCTCCAAACTGAGAAAGGACTCAAATTGGGAAAAGAATGCAGAGGCAGTAATTCCTTCTTTTTTTTTTTTTTTTATTTCTGCAAATCATCAGTGATATGGAAGGTCAGACAAGCAGGATGGAGACAGAAACAGTGTGTTTCCATTGGAAAAAGGAATGTTAACGGGATGAGAAAAACAAACTTGCACATACGAAGAAAGACGGAGTTTTTATTGAAAGCTTTGAAAGCTTCTGAGTTTCCTGCAGTATCAAAATATCCTAAGTAAAATGTTACTTGTAAATGGGGCCACTGAAGGAAAAGATACAGAGCCAAATGCGATAAAGGAAAAAGTTCAGTCTTTGGTTATAGGAGGAAAAAAACCAAAACAAAGCAGCTTCTTTCCCTCACTGTTGAACTGTCTACCCTTTGCCGTTCTGAACTTGAACACTACTCTGAGATGCGCTGATTGCTTAACCCCACCCCAGGAGTACTGACAGCTCATTTTTTCGAACATGCTTTATCTCTAGTCAGATCTAGAACTTGCCATAAATCTAAAAATCATCACCACCCCTGGCAGCTTTCCCAATCAGCCAGAGAAGCAGTCTTTGTGCGCCGTTTGGCTGTACAACAGCAGAGCAGCGAGGGCTGAATTTGTGTTTTTAGACAGGCCCTGCAAACTCCATATGAAAAGCTGAGGGTGGCTGCCATGAACACAATTTTAGATTATTTCGTTCTCCATTCAAGCTTTCAGAAAGAGCTTGCCACCAGATTTGTTTAGAAGGATCCCATCTCACGTGAGTGATTTCTTGGCACACAAAGCCTTCCTTTCCTGTTACATTACAGCGTGTGGGCCACATTTCCTCAAAAAGCAAGTTTTCCTCTCACCGACAGAGAGCAAGCTCATGGAACCTATGGCGATCCTGCAAAGCTACGTTCAGATATACCAATTCTCTAGCTCGAAGACAGCTAGAATTATTTTACCTCAAACATCCTTATTGCTTCGCCTGAATTCGCCAATATTTTGTAACATTTTTTAGGTTTTGGTGTTTTTGTTTTAGTTTTAGTTTTTGCTAACAGGGAAACAATCTTTGTTTTCTGTAGCTAAAATCGTAAATGGTCTTTCTTGCAGCACTGGAAAATATGACTATGACCGTGAAAACTGTGTTTACTGCTTAGCAAACACGCATGCCCCACTACCCTGGAGTAGAAATCAAAGGCATTTCAGTGCGTCAATTGCCTGTAGCTGGAATGTCTCTTGCCAGGCAAACAAGATGAGGAGGATGAAGACGCAGAACAGGACCTCAAGAAGCATTCTGTTGACAGAAGCAAGCTGATTTGTGATTGGTAATAAAAAGCGTTATCTTGCCCCACTTCACAGAGAGCATTGAAAGCAGCGTTCTCTGACTAGTCACCTCCTACTTAATGATATGCACCGAGACCAGAGAAATCAGTGGCCAGCTCGAGGTCACACAGATGACTGTATCCCATCCCACTCTTTCCTGCTGTTCACCTGAAATCACCACTGGGCTTCTGAGGTCAAACAAAAGATTTGACGCAAAACACTGAGAAATGCAAGGTCCTCCAGGGATTTTTTTCGGACAGTTTTGAAATTACTTTTACTCCTCCACACAAAGATTGCGAGGAAAATAGGTACTTTATTCCATTTATATGTCTGGTGTGTGGACAGGGGAGCATCAACCTCTTTATGGAGGAATTCCTGCTTTCTCTTCTCTGCGTTCCTTTCCACTGGAAGGCTTAACACTGACATAAGTAACCAGATCATGTTTCACTTTTTTATATACAACAAAAATGAACTGTATGCTTACCAAGGATTTCAAAGCGTAAGATCTTACATCCTCTGTTTTTAGGACAAAATGAAAATCACTCATACACTTGCCGAGTTATGGGCATGCTACTTCACCCCCAGTGACTTCACCAGAAAATGAAACTAATACCATCTTCCCTTCAATGCTGTTGTGAGAATCAGAAATAATGCATTGCGTAAAATGCCCAGCTCATTACATTCTTATTATATTATTTTTGTTATTATTATGAGCAGTGTACTACTAATGCCTAATGAAAATTACATGCTCAAGAGATATTTGTTTTGCCAGGCACAGAGGTGTGGTGTGGGCCTGTAGTTCCAGCTACTCGGGAAGAGACTCCATGAGTCAAGGAGTTTGAGTCCAGCCTGGGCAACATAGTGAGACTGTGTCTCAAAAAATAAGTTATTTTTTTTTTTGATAAACGAATGAATGAGTATTTATAAATGGTTCTCCTTAGGTCCCTTCAATTACTTGTGATATAATTAATAGCTAAAGCAGTGCCTCTCAAACTTTAAAGTGGCCAGGCATGGTGGCTCACTCCTGTAATCCTAGCACTCTGGGAGGCTGAGGCGGGAGGATCTCTTGAGGTTAGGAGTCCGAGACCAGCCTCAGCAAGAGCGAAATTCCGTCTCTACTAAAAAAAAAATAGAAAAAATTAGCCAGGCAGCTAAAAATACAAAAAAACTAGCCGTGCGTGATGGTATGCCCCTGTAATCCCAGCTGCTTAGGAGGCTGAGGCAGGAGGACTGCTTGAGCCCAGGACTTTGAGGGAGCTGTGAGTTGGGCTGATGCCACTGCACTCTAGCCCAGGCAACATAGCAAGAACCTGTCTCAAACAACAACAAAAAAAGCAAGATAGATTTCTAAGGCTTATTGATAAGCAAAAAAGAGAAAACTGAGAAAAAATGTAATATACCATTTGTATAACAAAAGATGGATATATACATATATAATGTGTATGACAGATTATCTCTGAATACAAAAGCAATTATTAACAGTGCTTGCCTATGGGGAGAGAAACTAAGGGTCAGAGTGCTGGGGAATTATTTTATTATAAACATGTCTGTATTCTTTGGATATTCTCCTTTCATTAACATATTACTTTTAAATCGATTTTAAAATGCTTAATCACTTAATGTAAAAAAAGGGGGGTATGTTTCTGTCAGGTGTCCGTCTCATTCATATGCCTCATCTTTTTTTTTTTTTTTTTTTTTGAGGCAGAGTCTCGCTCTGTTGCCTGGGCTAGAGTGAGTGCCGTGGCGTCAGCCTCGCTCACAGCAACCTCAAACTCCTGGGCTTACGCGATCCTACTGCCTCAGCCTCCTGAGTACCTGGGACTACAGGCATGGCCACCATGCCCGGCTAATTTTTTTCTATATATATTTTTAGTTGGCCAGATCATTTCTTTCTATTTTTAGTAGAGACGAGGTCTCGCTCTTGCTCAGGCTGGTCTCGAACTCCTGACCCCGATCCACCCGCCTTGGCCTCCCAGGATTACAGGCGTGAGCCACCGCGCCCGGCCTCATATGCCCAATTTGCCACAAAGTGTAAACACATTTCACATTCAGTCTGTTAGTTTGAATAGTCAGGAAAATATTTGAAAGTAGGCCACTGTAAAATCTGTAATTTTGAGATTCAAGACCCAAGTAAATATTTTTTTTTATATTTAAAAGAAACATGCAGGGGCTATAGGAAGAAAAAGCAAAACTTTATTATGAGAAGCAAAAGAACTCTTAGATAAAAGAAAAAGATAAAACATGTTTCTGATGGAAAAACTCAATATTGTCGAGATGTCAGTTCTCCACAAATTAATATATTTAATTACAATTCCAGTCAAAACACTAACAGAATTTTCACATACTAACAATACTAAATTTCAGAAATGTCACCTCTACTATAAAATAACTCTTATATATAACACTTCATATATGATATAAGTGGTGCTTCAAATCAATGGAGAATTTAAGATTATATTTTAAATAGTACTGGTTAAATGTTAGAAGCAGGGGATAAGAGGCAGACCCCAGCTTTAAAATATACAACCAAAAACATATTTTGTTTGCATTGCAGAGTCAAATTCTTTTTAAAGCCACTTCTTCACAAAAACAGGGTTAAAAAAAAGGAAAGGCAGGGGGGAGGGGAAGGAGGAGGGACAAGGGGGATAGGAAAGGGAGGAGGAGAGAAGAAAAAACTAAAAAATGGAAGAGCTTCCTACAGATTAAAAGAAATTTAAATATGTATCAACCAAAAGCAACGTATGGATCTTATTTGATTCCTATTTCCAAACTTTTTAAAATAACTATAAGACAATCAGGAAAATGACACTATTTGATATTAAGGATTATTTTTAAAGTTTTTACATATGATAATGGTACTATGGTTAAGTTTTAAAAAGTAAAATCTTTATCTTTTAGAGATAAATCTCTGAATATGAACAGATTAAAGGATACTCAGATTGTCTAAGATTTCTTTCAAAATATCCCAGGGGGGGTCTGTGGGGCAGACGTAGACAGAACAAGACTGGCCAGGCATTGACACCTGTTAAAGCTGCATGTTGGGTACCACAGATTCCTTAGACTCCTCTCTCTACCTATGAATATGACTGAAATTTTACACAATCATCGGTTAAAAAATAAAAACAAGAAATAGCCTGAAGAAAATATTTTGATACTGGAGGGGAGAGGACTTTCAAAGAAAAGATCCATAATGAAAAAGCTTGAGAGATCTGATTTAAAATCTGTGTTAGGCCGGGCGCGGTGGCTCACGCCTGTAATCCTAGCACTCTGGGAGGCCGAGGCGGGTGGATCGCTCGAGGTCAAGAGTTCGAGACCAGCCTGAGCAAGAGTGAGACCCCGTCTCTACTAAAAATAGAAAGAAATTATATGGAAAACTAAAATATATATATACAAAAAAATTAGCCGGGCATGGTGGCGCATGCCTGTAGTCCCAGCTACTCGGGAGGCTGAGGCAGTAGGATCGCCTGAGCCCAGGAGTCTGAGGTTGCTGTGAGCTAGACTGACGCCACGGCACTCACTCTGGCCCGGGCAACAGAGTGAGACTCTGTCTCAAAAAAAAAAAAAAAAAAAAAAAATCTGTGTTAATAGTGTTTGCAACACAGGAGAGAAAAAAGAATTAATACAATACATTTACATCGATGGATAATAAAATATATATAACTGGCCAGAAATATATCCAGCCTTTGTTGTAATAAAATAAACATAAATTAAAACAATAAACTTCCCTTTTTGCCTATCAAATTTTCACTTTAAGAATAATATTAATGAGGCCATGCGTGGTGGCTCACACCTGTAATCCTAGCACTTTGGGAGGCTAAGGCAGGAGGATCACTTGAGGCCAGGAGTTCAAGATCAGCCTGTGCAATAAAGTGAGACCCTGTGCCTACAGAAAAATAGAAAAATTAGCAAAGCATAGTGGTGCATGCCTGTGGTTCCAGCTACTCTGGAGGCTGAGGCAGGAGGATCGCTCAGCCCAAGAATTTGAGGTTGCAGTGACCTATGATGACACCACTGCACTCTAGCCTGGGGGACAGAGCAAGACTCTGGTCTCAAAAGAAAAAAAAAAAGTAATATTAAGAGTTGGAAGGGGCACAAAAAACAATGCCATATACCATTTCTAGAAAGCAAATAACAAAAAACACCAAAAACTAAAAATGTTTCTATCCTTTGAGTAAATAATTCCCATTGTAGGAACTTAATCTAGGGAAATAACAAATACATATGCAAAGTTTTTAGTTCAAGAAACTTTATGAAAGCTTTATTTGTACTGGGAGACACTGGAAACTAAGATATTCAACAATAGGTGACTGGTTAACTAAAGTACAGCACACACATATGACGGAATATCATTAGGAGTCCAGTGATGTGGAGATGCTCGACATGTAAGTTACATGTTATTAACCCAATGGTGAAAAAAAGTCATACATAAAAGCAAATTATACTAATATATACATATACTAGTATATTAACATTTATTATGAAAACATTAGATTATGAGTTTTTATTTTATTTCTTATTGTCTGTATGTTCTAAAATTCCTATATTGAATTACTTTCATATTTAGAAAAATTTCTAGGAAATGCTTTGATACTTTCAGAAAATACATTTCATTGTCTAAGAATCACTTTAATATTTTGTGTTTTTCTAACAAGAGGCTTACATAAATAGAAATACAAACTGATGCAGCTAAAAATGAAAACATCATTTTTGCTTATATGTTATCCAGCTGCTATTATAAGTAAAAATTTACCTGTTGGAGTACTACAGTTTCTTCTGAAATCTGGACCTGTTTCCTCCAAAAAAATAAAGAGCCTACACAACTTGAATTCAGATTATATTCATGTGTCCTCTTTATAAATTAGTTAATCCTGTAAACCAAAAAGGAAAGCTGTCTTTTAGATATGCTATATAATCTCATCTAGGTTTGTCCAGTCTGGCTGGGTCTTGTCACTAAAACAATAACTTAGGACTAAAATCATCTTCTATTCAATACTTTGTATGTATGAGACTGGCAAAAACTTAGAGGCCTCTTCATCAATTTTTCCAATACCACCCTAAGTTCTCTCCTTACTCCTATCTGGTTTTGCATGGGTAAAAAACAAAGCTATCTGAAAATTTCCTCCTAATCATGGCTGAAAGAACATTTTGGCCATGGTTAGGAGGAGTTGTACACCACCTAATAAAAACTGAATCAGTTATTTCTCACCCAATGAAGAGTGAAAATTACGACCACAAAACGAATGCAGTTTGCACAAGCTATGGGTGTATATAAAAGTAGGTAAATAAAATCTATCAAAGCATTAGCATTTCCACAGCCAGCTACACTCCAGTACTGTTATGCTAGGTGTATCATCTCTATTACTAAACATCCACAACGTTAATCTTAAGAGATTTGTAAATTTTAAAAGAATTCCAGAAAAAAAGCTCAAAATCTTAAAGGCCTGGATTATTTGTTGATAGAGGATTTTTCCTGATGCCTTGTAAGTTCTCTATCATCAACTGAAGAAATGATGAGGTTCATAAAGTTGGAAAGGAGAGCTTTATTTCTCAGAAAGGGTTGCAGCCTACAGGTGGCCATTCCGACAGGCTGGGAAGCAGAGCCTCCAGGCAGAAGCCATAAACATATATACTGAGGGAGGGACAACGGGAACAGGAGTTTATGCCGGGTGGCCAAATATACACATTTAACAAGCTGTAGGAGGAGGTACTAATATTTATGACAGGAGAACCGTGCGCATGCACGATGGAACTTTATGCCCCTTCCTGGGGTCCATGTTTATAAAATGGCTGCTCTCTGATGTCCAAAGGTGAAGCAAGGATGCAAAAACCCTTACTGCCCATACTCAGTAGACTGGTTAAAACCACTCCATGGTTGGTGGTCTCTTGTTAGAAAAAGAATACTGGGCGGGGTGCGGTGGCTCACGCCTGTAATCCTAGCACTCTGGGAGGCTCAGGAGGGTGGATTTTTTGAGCTCAAGAGTTCGAGACCAGCCTGAGCAAGAGCGAGACCCTGTCTCTACTAAAAATAGAAAGAAATTATATGGACAGATAAAAATATATACAGAAAAAATTAGCCAGGCATGGTGGCACATGCCTGTAGTCCCAGCTACTCGGGAGGCTGAGGCAGGAGGATCGGATGGCTTGTGCCCAGGACTTTGAGGTTGCTGTGAGCTTGATGCCAAGGCACTCTAGCATGGGCAACAGAGCGAGAGCGAGACTCTGTCTCCAAAAAAATAAAAAAGAATACTGGTCAGTTGTAGTGCGGATACTGCAAACAGGGAGGAGTGGATCACAAGATTGGTTTCCATTTAGCTCCTTAGCAAGGGAGAGGTATAGTGAGGCGCGTCTGACCTTCCATCCCATCGTGGCTGGGAACTCAGTTTTAAGGTTTCTCTGGGATCAGTTTTAAGGTTACTCTTGGTCAAGAGGGGGTCTGCTCAGTCAGTGGGGGGCTTAGGATTATATTTTAGTTCCCACTGTAAACTCACTATACCTCTAGATATACTTTATGTGTTGTCACCTTCAACTGATTTTTTTCTATAGGAATGGATCTCTACATTTATGATGAAACTCAAAGGCTATTCCTTTGCAGATCTCTTTGTACAAGCTAAAGGAAAAAATAAATGCTTTATATCTGAGATTATGAAATCCTCAAAAGAGTGAAGGTCAATTGCAAAAATCTTATTGGAAATGGATTCATTTTCCTACTGATCATATCCTGTTATAAATAAACTTTCACTAAAACACACTGACTGTTCAACATTACAGATTATAAGATTCTTATTAATAGACTTTATACCCATTGGAATTATTTACGTACACAGAATTAGTAAATATCCCATACGTTAAGCAAAATATAATTACAACCACTGCTATCATCATGCTATATTTGCAAAAAAGGTGATCAATTCATTCTTAAAAATAGTTATTTTTAGGAAGTCTTTTGTATTCACTTGATAAACAATTTGGTGTTAATCTGTTAAAATAATAGAGACAAATGTTAACATGGGATACAAAAATCAGTTACAATAATTGAAAAGTATTTATGATTTTAGCTAAGTAGCCTTTTGACTTTGGTGACAACTTTGTGGCTGTGTCACTGAAGAACATTCTGGATCAATGAATTTATTAAACTGATGCCAGAGGCAAACAATGCTTAAAGGTATCACAGTCCTAGAAGAAAACTCATTCTTCCCCCCCCCAACCCTCTCTGGCTTCCTCCAATACCAACTACTGTCCAGGTTTTCAGGTTTAAAAACTGAATCATGGACCCATCATTATACACACAAGGAAACAGACACTTGAGTGGCTAAGTGACAGACCTAAAGTCACAAAGCTGCTTGGAATTAGCATTTACAACTATCTTCCTGCTCACTCCCTATCATTCACATTCACTGAAGAGTTTGCACTTGCTTCCAAACTTAGTGTTTTTTTGTTTTGTTTTGAGACAGAGTCTCGCTCTGTTGCTCAGGGGAGTGCTATGCTGTGGCATCAGCCTCGCTCACAGCAACCTCAAACTCCTGGGCTCGAGCCATCCTCCTGCCCCGGCCTCCCAGAGGCTAGGATTATAGGCGTGAGCCACCGCGCCCGGCCTCAAGCTTAGTGTCTTGATCTCTACTACAACTCTTATGAATATTTTTAGTGATTCTGAACTGCATGTAAGAGGACTAATGCCACACCCTTGACCTCTCAGTACTCAACTTCCTTACAGCCATCACATCCTCAGTCCCGCCTCAATCACCCATTCTTGTAGTCATATGTTGGATCTTTGTGCTAGCAATTAACATATGATGAATAAAATCTTATTTCTAAGTATCCCTCTCTGACTTTTCACTTCACTTCCTCTAGTAACAGTGAGTCCAACAATTCTTCAACTTCACCAGTACCTACACTCTATCCATTTTTCACTGTCTCACTGCCATGACTTCACTTTCCTCCTCACCCAAATTGGGACAGACCACACTTTTTTCTAGGACCTCTTTCCCTTCGTTCTACCTGCCTAATAAAACCCCAGTTCTAGTTAAATCCAACTCTCCACCTACTCCATAGCTGGACCCACACAGCTCATTATGACTGGGGATAAAAAGCACACAATGGTATCTCCTCTCACTTTAAATTTACGACGACAACTTCCTGTGTTATTTCAGAGCTGTCTAGTATTTCTATTATTAATACATTTCCCCTTATTCCATTCACTCTTCCAGATAATTATTTTTCATACTTTCTCCTCTCTCCCTGAAACAGAGGACATTAGAATATATCTGACTGCCTGTTTACTCACTTCTGGCACTTAGATGTTTAATAGGCATCTCAGACTTAAGCAAACTTGATTTCTCCACCAAAGCTCATTCTTGTGAAATCGTCCCCGAACTAGTAAGATTTTCACTCAGTTGCTCTAATATTAGAGTCGCTCTTGGCTAGTCCCTAGACAGACACACACACACACACACACACACACTCTTCATCTCTAATACATCTAATATTACCTCTTCTTGCCAACTCCATCGCTCCTACCTCAGTTCAAGCCACCAGGACCTTTTGCCAGACTCATATGAAACCCCAAATAGCTTTCCCTGCTTCCACTTGTGTGGAGAATACATTCTGTCCCCCACAAAGCAACCCGTAACCCTTTGAAGATCAGTCCTATCCCCTCACTCACCTGTTTATAACCCTCCAAGGACTCCGATCACATTTAGAATAAAATCCCAAAGTGCTTTCCAGTGGTTTGTGAGACCTACGTCAGCAGGCAGCTAACTGGCCAATGTGCCAAATCCGGTCCACTGCCTGTTTTGTACATGTAAGTTTTCCTGGAACACCATGTCCATTTGTCTAGGTAACATCTATGGCTGCTTTCCCACTACGACAGAGACAAGTAGTTGTCACAAAGCCTTTATAGCAGTCCCCGCCCCCCAAATTTACTATTGTTACAGAAAAAGTTTCACAGAAAAGTTTCACGAACCCAGTGCTTCACGCTGTGCCCCACCGCCAGCCGGCCCACTCCCACCTCAGGCCTTTGCACTTGCACCGTCTGCCTAGGACACGCTTCTTCCACGTGTCCTCACACTGTTTTGCTTCATGCTGTTCAGGTGCCTGCTCAAACTTGCCACCTCACAGAGAATCCCTAACGCCGCTTGCTAAAATAGCACCCCACCTTTCTAGCCCCTCACTTGTTTTATTCACAGCTTCTATCACTGACTTCATATATTTATTGGTTTATAGTCTTGTCCTTTACGTTGCCACTAGAGTGTAAGTACCCCGAGAGCAGGGCCTTTTGTTCTATTCATTGCTGTAACCCCAGAACATGGCACATAGTAGGATTTCAGTATGTATCGAATTAGTGAATTTTCTTGGTCTTCATTTGTGTTATGGACTTAATGTGACCCCCTCCAAATTAACACAGTGAATTGAAATTCATGTTATTCCAAAGGGCAAGACCAACACCCAGCGGAGCCCTGGGGGTGGGGACATGGCACAGGTGGGGCCACCACAGCCAGCCAGAGTGGGCAGTGCCGTGCCAAGCTGCGTGGTTGACCCACTGCAATGGGTCCAGAAAGTGAGACATCTGGCCCAGTAGGTTCAGAAGGTGGGACCAGGCCCGGCGCGGTGGCTCACGCCTGTAATCCTAGCACTCTGGGAGGCCGAGGTGGGCGGATTGTTTGAGCTCAGGAGTTCAAGACCAGCCTGAGCAAGAGCAAGACCCCATCTCTACTAAAAATAGAAAGAAACTAGCTGGACAACTAAAAATATATAGAAAAAATTAGCCGGGCATGGTGGCACATGCCTGTAGTCCCAGCTACTCGGGAGGCTGAGGCAGGAGGATTGCTTGAGCCCAGGAGTTTGAGGTTGCTGTGAGCGAGGCTGACACCACAGCGCTCTAGCCTGGGCAACAGAGTGAGACTCTGTCTCAATAAAAAAAAAAAGAAGGTGGGACCACCACCTGTGTGTCTGGAAGGTGGAGCATTGAGCTAAAGAGAATGCTGAAGATTTAAGGTTTAATGGAATTTACTCTACTACAGTTGGAACTTAACTTGGGACCTGTCACCCCTTCCGTCTTTCCTATTTCTCCGTTTTGGAATGCGAATGTCTATCCTACGCCTGTCTCACTATTGTATTTTGGAAACACATAGCTTGTTGGGGTTCACAGGTTCACAGATGGAGAATTTGCCTCAGGATGAATCAGACCTTGAATCTCACCCATACCTTATTTAGATGAGACTTTGGATTTTAGACTTTAGAGTCGATGCCAGAACAAATTAAGATTTTTGAGGTTGTTGACGTGGAATTAATGTATTTTGCACACAAGAACGTGAATGGGGGGGGGGGAGACAGGGACAGATTATAGACTGTGTCCCTCGAAATTCATATGTTGAAATTCTAATGCACAATGTGACAGTATTGAAAGGCGGGCCGTTGGGAGGTAATTACATCATGAGTGAAGTCCTCACAGTTTTTCCACTATGTGAGATTGCAACGAGAAGACAGTCTGCAGCCTGGAAGATGGACCCTCACCAGAACCCAACCATGCTGGCACCCTGATCTCAGAGTTCCAGCTACAGAACTGTGAGAAATAAATTTCTGTTGTTTATAAGCCACCCTGTCTATGGTACTTTCTTATAGCAGCTCAAACTACCTAAGATGATTTGATTCCTTTTTTCCTTCTTTGATTCCTCCTTATTCTTCATTTCAGTTCCTGTATTTTGAACATAGTGAAGAGGGGAAAAAAACTTCAAAATCATAAAAACAGCAATAGTGCACTTTAATTTTGTGTGAGAATGCTTATTCAAGCTGATATAAATTGCGTAACATACAGTCTGAAAATACATCTCTGATCCTGTGAATGCTTAACTCTCATTTACACTAACAAAGCCACAGCAATGGATGGTAGCAGATTACTATTGATTTCTAACAGTTTGAACTTCCAGTTTCCAGTCCAGCATGTGAGGAGCTTGGAAGTCATTAATCCAACCTAAAAAGAAACAGAACTGCAAATCAAGAGTTCTTCTTAGAACCACGAGAGAATTCAGGTCACAGGGCAAATCACTGCCCCAAAATTGAAGACAAACAGGTGAATGCAGAGAATCACCTTCTAGAAGCCGCAACCCACAAAGAGAAACGAACCTCTGCGGGAACCAGTACCCGAGGTAGGAAAACCAAAACTGTAAATGACAAATTGCTGAGGCTCAATGTAGACAAATCTGAAAGTTAAAAACTCCAAGGGGCGCAGTCGCAGGGGACGTCTCAAACTTTTGTGAGTTTTACCACCAGGAATTCTATCAGGGTCTCACTCTGAAGGTCAAAAAAATTCCTACACACTTTCAGCAGGGGGAAGGGAAAAGAAGCCATTCTGAAATACACCCAGAGTCCTTCTTAACAAGGCCTGCCCTCAGGGGAAGCTTTTTTTTAAGGGAAACTATTTAACCTGAGCCTAACCTACTGGGGTTTTATCAGAGCTTGGGAGAGGTCCTGTAGGTGGGAAAATGGAAATATCCACCCCCAGCCCCTTCTAGCCATCCTGTCCCAACTAAAAGGGGGAAAACACTGAGAAGCACTTGTGGAGGTCATAGCTCTTCACAAGGGCACAAGCTCACTAAGATGCTGAGACTTAACCATAAGACTATGATTATGCTCCCACACCTTACCACATTAATAAAGGCCTATTTACCACAGTTCCTTTCACCCAATACATCATGTCCACCTTTCAACAAAAAATTACAAGGCATACTAAAAGGCAAAAAACACAAATTTTTAAGAGACAGAACAAGCATCAGAACTAGACTCAAATATGGCAGGATGAGCCCAGTGTGGTGGCTCATGCCTATAATGCCAGCACTTTCAGAGACTGAGGCCCAAGGAGATTGAAGTTGCAATGAGCTATGATGATGCCACTGCACTTTGGGCAACAGAGCGAGACCCTGTCTCCAAAAAAAAAAAAAAAAAAGAAAGAAAGAAAGAAATATATATATATATATATATATATGACAGGATGTTGGAATTATAAGACCAAGAATTTAAAATCATTGTGATTAATATGCTAAGGGCTCTAATGGGAAAAGTAGACAGTATGCAAGAAAAGCTGGGTCACATAATCAAAGAGATGGAAATTCTAAAGAAGAATCAAAAAGAAATGCTAGGCCCGAGTGGTGGCTCACGCCTGTAATCCTAGCACACTGGGAGGCCGAAGCGGGTGGATCGTTTGAGTTCAGGAGTTCGAGACCAGCCTAAGCAAGAGCAAGACCCTGTCTCTACTAAAAATAGAACGAAAGAAATTAGCTGGACAACTAAAATATATACAAGAAATTAGCTGGGCATTGTGGCGCATGCCTGTAGTCCCAGCTACTCGGGAGGCTGAGGCAGAAGGATCACTTGAGCCCAGGAGTTTGAGGTTGCTGTGAGCTAGGCTGATGCCACGGCACTCTACCCCGGGGAATAGAGTGAGACTCTGTCTCCAAAAAAAAAAAAAAAAAAAAAAATTAATTAAAAAAAAGAAATGCTAGAAATGAAAAAATATTGTAACAAAAATAAAGAATGCCTTGGATGGGTGAGGAAAGAATCTCTGAGCTTGAGGATATGTCAACAGAAACTACCAAAACTGAAAAGAGAAAAAACCAAAAAACAAGAAAAGAAAAAAACCCTAAAAATATCCAAGAAGTAGAGAACAATTTTAAAAGGTACAATATACATGGAATGGGAATATCAAAAGAAGAGAATGGGAACAGAAAAAATATTGGAAAAAGTGACTCAGAATTTCTAAAATTAATGTCAGATACCAAGCCACAGATCCAGGAAGGTCAGAGAACACCTAGCAGGATAAATGTCAAAAATTTGCAACTAGGCATATCATATTCACACTGCAGAAACTCAAGGTAAAAGAAAAATCTTGAAAGAAGCTAGAGAAAAAAAACACCTATTACAGAGCACCAAGGATAAGAGTAACATCAGACTTCTCAGAAAACATGCAAGCAAGAAAAGAGTGGGGTGAAATATTACAAGTGTTGAAGGGAGGGAGGGGAAACCAAGCAACCCAGAATCCTGTATTCTGTGAAATTATCCTTCAAAAATTACAGAGAAATAAAGACTTTCTCAAGCAAATTTTTTTCTTTTTTTTTTTGTTCCTTATATATTACTGGCAGTCAAGCAAATATTGAGGGAATTTATTGCCAGTAGACTTGCCTTGCAAAAAAGATTAAAAGAAGTTCCTCAGAGAGAAAGAAAATTATATAGGTCAGAAACTCAGATCTACATAAAGTATGAGATAAGGAAAAGGTGAAGGTAAAATATTTGTAATGATTTTGCAATGTATTTATCTTGCTGTTTGTCATAAAGGTAATTTCAATCCCTAGACAATCAGTTGCATAGTAACTGGAAAGTTTAGAAGCATGTAAGCAGAGAGACGAGCAAACTTGGTGTCTGTGACACTGATTTTTTCTTTTAAAGATGCTTATTCTTTTAACACAGTCTTGTAAAATATATTCAAATAACTAACCACATAACAAAATGGCACACTAGTAAGATCTCTGAGTTTTTCCATCAAGCAGAACTGGTTCGAACTCAGGCTCAGCCTCTTGCTGTATGTATGGTCTTGCACAAGTTACCTGAGTAACTCATCTACAAAACTGGGCACAGTGGCTCCCGGCTATAATCCCAGCACTCTGGGAGGCCAAGGAGGGAGTATAGCTCGAGGCCAGGGGTTCTAGGCTAGCCCCCACAACAAAGCGAGACCTTAAAAAAAAAAAATCAACCAGGCATGGTGGCTCATGCTCATGGTCCTAGTTACTGGGGAAGCTGAGGCGGGAGGACCGTTTGAACTGAAGGTTACAGTGAACTATGATCAGGCCACTGCACTCCATCCTGAGTGACAGAGCAAGATCCTGTCTCAAAAAAATAAATAAAAAGTAAAACCCACGTGTCATACATAAACTGCAAGGATTAAATGTGAAGGATATGCAAATTCACCTAGCCCACTGTCCAGCTAATTCTAAATGCTTAATAGCCAGTTATAAGTGCCATGAATCTTGCAACATTTTCACTCCTTCATGAATTGATTTAAAGCTGATGAGTTTATAGCCAACCTCTAATAGATGTACAAAGTTTAAGAGTATGCACTTTATGGAAATCACCCCAGCTGTGATTTCCTGTCTTTTAAATTTTTCCTTATTTTTATTAGTTTTTTAGAAATGTTATCTTGCTATATTATGAAAGCTTTTTGAATGGGGAGGTGGAATAAAAAGGTAAGAGATCAAACCAACAGTTTTATATGTTCTCCAAAGGATGGATGAAACAATTCCAGAAAGTGGCTTCTAGAAGTGCCTCAATCTCCAATCTTCATAGAAAAGCATCCAAGGCAAACCTGCTAATACACATTCCCAGCCATAGGAAATGCTTAGTACACACATATGTGTTACTAGGATTCACTTTTGTATTTTACTTCCCCTCCCCATTTTTTTCCTGGCAAAGAAGATAAAATTTCAATTATTTGATATTTGTTAAATCTGCTTGGAATACATGTCTCATGTTCAAATTTCCTTATAAACAATAAATATCAACTAACCTTTCCATGCCAAATGTCATTTTCTATTTCAGGAAATATGCCCTTTGTTGCCAAGTTCCTACATCATTTGCACAATGTCACAAAATAAGACATAATGCTGGAAGGAAAAAATAATTTTGGCTTGGTCCCATGATAACAAGGCTATTTTTCCCCAATTTGGAAATACATGTAGGCTGGACTTGTATGCCAGTTTGAATATGACATACCATAAAGACTTTTTTTTTTTTTAGTGCTTCAGGGATTTTTTTGATGTTTTACTTCTCACAATGAAAAAATGGGCAATTTTTTCACTGAATGAAGAGTTAAAAAAAAAAAAAGAAAAATGGCAACTTATTACAGTTATTCTAGGACTTCCACATCCCACATAAAAAGAAAACATGTAGTTGCACAACCAGACCAGCACATAGCTAGAAAGCTCAGTGCCTACATGAGTAAGGTAGTAAGCTAGTCCCCTTACCTTACCTCAAAGGAAGTCTGATGTAATAGATAACAGATCTGATTAAGAACTGTAAAATAAGAAACATTTCCCCAGTAATGAATTCTAATATTTTTAAATCTTGAAAAAAACTACCTTTCGGTAAAACTTAAAACGTTTTTGAAAACTTTTCATGTTTTCCCCTCAATGGAGAACAAGGCAGACCAGCAGCCTTTGGACTAACTAGTCCTCCCATCAACGATCTCCTAGCACATCATCAAAACAAATCTGATCCCTTAATAGAACCTTCAGTGGTTCCCTATAAATCTTTCACATAAAGCCCATGCTTTGAGGCATGGAAGACAAGGCCCTCAACTGCTGGTCCTCCCTACCTCTTCAGACTTAACCTCCCACCACTCTCCCACACACAAGGCTGGTCCCCTCTGCAGCACAGAGATCCCCGTCTTAAACTACTCCATCTTCTCCTCCATTCTCCATCACTAAGTCCCATGTACTTTCTGGAAGGTAACTCTTGGAGCTCTCCTCTGAGAGGAGCCCGGGCACACCTCCCATGTGGCACTTCACACTGCACAGAAATCGAACTCAAGTCACTACGCTCTCCCTATGCTCAAATCTGTAAAGTGTCAGCAACTTACTCATTTCCATTTCAAGTACCAAGAACATGCTGGGTACTAAATATTTACAAAATTGTAGTAAACTGTCTTTTTTTGCAAATGATATTTCTTCTGGCAAATTTCACCTCGTCCTACATCATGAAAAGTCACTTCCTCTGGGATATCATTCGAAACTTCTCCAAGAGATTTTTCCCAGTGTGATCTCGGGAATGTTACTTTACCTCTCCATGCTTGTTTCCTCCACCATAAAGTGGGGACAACAGAGTTTTCAAGTTGATTAAATGAGTTAATGTATCTTACGTAGTCAGAAGACTCTGACACTTGGTGTTTGATAAATGCCCTCTTATTCTAAGTGATAATGGTATGACTTACTTATCCTACATTATCACTGAAAGAATTTAGGATGACTGATTTAAAAGGATGTTTGTTATACAGGAAATAAAGGGTAAGCAGTTGTTTTTCTGTTCCTAAACTTTCAATCGCCAGTAATTGAACCAATCATTCTTTACCAGCACCATTTGGCAGTTCGTAAGCTGATCACAAAGAATATTTCCACTAGGTTTTAGGTTGAATCCCCGCTGCTTATTCAAAAAGTGCCCAGGGTCCTTCTCTCGCCTCAGGCCCAGACTCACAAGCAGTTTATGAACTCTTCACTGGAGACGAAATGATAAACTTACCTTTATTAATGTTTAACATAGATTTTTTTAAAAATGTAAAATATACCCTCAGTCTTCTACTTGTTATCATCTGCACTATAAATCCCTAACTCATGACACCCCCACGTGGATATCTAAGAAGCATCTCAAGTATAAAACATTCAAAGCTTAATTCCTAAATTCACTCCTCCCCAAACCTTCTCCACGTTGTAGTTTTCCGTATCACTTCTATCCCACCAGTAGTTTAAGCCAAAAACCCAGGAGTCAACCCTGACACTCTCTCATACTACATCTAAACTATCAACAAATCTACCTTCAAGAGAATTCCAACCACATTTTTTTAAAAATAGACTTTATTTTTCAGAGCAGTTTTAGGTGCACAGCAAAACCAACCATTAATTACCACCAGCCATTCTGGTTCAAGCCAGATTTTTAAATAGCCTTTTAACTGCTCTTCCTGCTTCTGCCTTTGCTCTAATATAGCTAATTCTTCATAGTCACAGTAACTCTTTCAAAACATAATTCAGATCATAACTTTTCTTGACTCAAAACCCTCCAAAGATTTTCCACTGCCTAAAACACAAAGTCTTTTCATATCAACCTCAGCCTTATAGTCCACCAAGCACTATGAAATGTTAAGCTAAAAGCTGGAATTATTTCTTAATGTTTTGTTCAATGCAGCATCTCCAGCACCTGGGATCATGCTTGGACAGTATAAGAACCTAATGCATATTTTAATGAGGCAAGCAAAAAATGCTCTTGCCTCAAGGGTCTTTTTATACTTGCTGTTCACTGAGAATTCCCTTACCTCAGATACCCATACACCATACAGATTCTCACTCAGTTCCTTCAGGCTTTGCTCAGTAAGGCCTTACCAACTACTCTACTTACAATTGCATCACAAATTCACTCCCCTCCCTCCTTCCACATTTTTCTTTGTATCATTTACACATGACACACTACATAATTTTACAAATTTATCCTCATGCACACAAATTCTGGGGTTCATGAGATCAAGAATGTTTTTGTTCACTGCCCGATCTGCATTTAGAGCAGTACATTGCACTTCGCAGGTGCTTGATACTGAATGAGTACGTTTTCTATGTACATTTCACTTTGTTCCATTTGGGTCAAGTCTGAGAATCACCTTTTTGGAAAGTCTTTAATTCTATTTCTAAGATCTATATGATTTTTCTTCTGTTATGATTTTTATTAATTTTGTAGACTAAAAGTTAACTTCATGACACTGGTTGTGCAACAGCAAGTTTCTTTCCTAAAAATACTTGATCTAACATTTCTAGTATATGGGACTATAAAGACCTCCATCCTAAGCCACACAACTACCTTAAAAACTGACAAATTATGAAACTAACAGTTAGTAATTCATTTTTTAAGACAGCCTTCAGTCAGTCTTCAATGCTGTCTAACCACAATCCAGAAGTCTTTATTTAGCAAATCTTAAAGAGTAATCTGAAGTCAAGAGTTCAGATAATTTTTAGTGTCTCCAATACCTAAATTCAAATATAAATAGCCAAAAAATACAGAAAAAATATATTCAGTATTACTAGGTAAGGAGAAAATGTACATATTTTGCAATATTTAGTGATGCACTTCAAAGTCATTTATACTGAAAGAAACCAGACACAAAACAGTATATACTGTATGATTCCATTTATATAAAATTCTAGAAAATGCACACCAACCTATGGTGACACAGAGTAGATGCGTGTTTGCCAGGGGCTGAGGATGAAAAGGATGGACTAATGGAAATGTTTTGTATCTTGACTGTGTTGGTGATTACATACACATCTTTCAAAACTCATCTAATTATTGATCTTGGACTTTGCAACCTAAAACAAACAAACAAAAAAAAACTCATCTAATTGTATAACTTAAATGGATTAAAAGATACTAAAACTAATAATGTTAAAATTGAGATTTTTTGGACTTCAAATGATTGGAGGGCTTTTCATCGCTCAAGAATAATCAGAAAAACTAAGAAACCTGCATGAGATTTCTTTCAATGACAAAAATAGACCATATCCATAGTGGGTATTGGGATTCCAAGCAAAGACATAAAGATTGAGATTGCACTCTTTAAGCCACGCTATTTCAATAAAATGATCATATGGCTCATTACCTCAAAGCATACCTACTAGGTAAGTGATAATGCTGCACTGGTTTAACAAATTAAAATATAGGTAGAGAAAGCTTAACTGTAAGTTGGCCAAAATCACAAAGCATTTTCAGTTCAACTGAGAATTAAACCCAGGTAGTCCATACTTTTAACTATTTCTTTTTGTTTTGTTTTTTCTGAACTCCATACTTTTAACTATTAATAGTGTATCACTGGCGGGGCATGGTGGCTCACGCCTGTAATCCTAGCACTCTGGGAGGCTGAGGCGGGAGGATCGCTCAAGGTCAGGGGTTCGAGACCAGCCTGAGCAAGAGACCCTGTCTCTACTAAAAATAGAAAAAAATTAGCTGGACAACTAAAAATATATAGAAAAAATTAGCCGGGAATGGTGGCACGTGCCTGTAGTCCCGGCTACTCGGGAGGCTGAGGCAGAAGGATCACTTGAGCCCAGGAGTTTGAGGTTGCTGTGAGCTAGGCTGATGCCACAGCACTCCTCTTGCCAGGGCAACAGAGAGAGACTCTGTCTCAAAAAAAAAAAAATTAGCCTATCACTTTTCTACCTTAGGCTGACCAAAATTTAAAGAATAGTATTTATGTATTTATATGGTGTGGGGAAAAAGAGTATTTATACCCAGCTGATGAGAGTTTATGTTGATACTACCTTTAGGAAAACATTTTGGCAATACCAAAACTTAAAATGGACACAATTCACAACTCTTTAAGCCAGCTAAGTGTCTTCTAGGAAATTATACCATACAAATATTGTTCAAAGTATGTCTTCAGGGATGCTGCTATATTACTTTTATGACATAAAATCTGCAGTAAACAATCTCGTCAACCAACAGGATGGTTAAATAACTGATGGTACATGACACTGCCAATGTGTCATGTACCAAGAAACATTTATGTAAATGTCTCGAATAAAAAAGGTGAAACCATAGAACTGACTGTGGAACAGTAAATTGGCAATTATAACTTAATAAAAAAGTAATTTTAGAAAACACTATTAATAGGACAAAATTTGAAACAACTACTGACTATTCTCAAATTACATTTAAAAACCAAATCAGATCTTTCAGGTGATTTGGGGGAGGACATATATGGACAGAATAGACAGAGAAACTTAAATAAGTTAACTTGTACTAACACTGACATTTATTATGCAGGCATTAAAAAGATAACCAACGAGGCTACCCTTTAATTTATGAAATTCAGGAGGACACAGCTAGGCACCTTATGACCCATTCTCCTGCAATGCTCAGTGATGTCTATACTCAACTACTTGCACTGGGCTCAGCTCTCAAGAGTAAACTCGTATCTATACACTGTCCCCCCAAAACTTTATGCTTTTCTGAGAAGAAAAAGACCCCAAAATGTAATAATCTTATGCACACACAAGACCCATTAGGCATCCAAATATAAATCTGTGGAAGTTTTAACAGAAACATATAAATCCATGACAATTTCATAGTAAATTTGTAAGATTTATAAAATGTAGGTTTAGCACAAGCATATAAATACAGAAGTGGAAAAAAAAATCCTCTGAAGGGGGCAGTGCTCTGGAAGCAAGACAAAACATTCAAATAGAGAAACCAAATACTGAATAACCCCTTGAAAACAGTGTTACTTAAAAATGTTATTTGTATCATAACCTAAGGTCTTATTATTTTATTAAAAAGGGCTCTAACAAACCCAAGTATTTCTAATGACATTAAAATGATTACAACTGAATATGTAAAGATATAACACCAATAATCCTTTATGTTGATAATGTCTATACAAACTGAGGCATGGTTCACTTGAAAAGGTTCTTATGCAAAGATTTCTTTCATAGAATGTGGCTTAAGCCAGGTAACTTCAACCCTACTAGTGTTTTATCTCCGTAATTCTCCAAAATATTTTACCATAACAAGTACTCATCCATAATACTCACTCAACAAAGATTTGAGAGACTATCTCATGGCATATATGATCACGCCAGGGACTGGCTAGGGCAGAAACACTAAGTACAACTTTATAGTGGCGCTACAATGTACATTCATGCTCTCACAATGTGAGGGGCAGTTTGGTATAGTGGCAAGAATGCTAACCTGGGAGGGGAAAAATCTGGGTTGAAATTCCTGCTCTAACCTGCTTACAAGTCCTTTATGATTTTCAGATTAACAGAACCATCGGTTACATATATCATGCAAACTTGATTCAAGAAATTAGGCTATGTAAATATTTAAAAGATACAAAGTGAAAACACATTTTGTTACATTTTAAAGCTACAGAGCCTCATGACCATTAGAAATAAAAAAATATTCTATTCTATTAAAACAAAAACCAGCAAACTTAATATTAAAGCTGTAGTATTGGAATTGCAAAATGTCCTACACCAGGTCACAGGATTCCTTAAGAATTAAAAAAAGAAATATGCACACAGGAAATTTTCCAACAAAATGTTTATCCTTTTATAAAATATATTCTGTATTTTTTAGAATATTCTTAACTAAAACTCCCAAAATGTACCACTCTTTCAAAAAAAAAAATTTCAAATGACATACGATTTTTACTTCTTTATAAACAGCTTCTCTTTGTAGGTCTGCACCTCCAGGACTTATTATACAGATAAGCACAACAATTTTTGTATTAATAATCTACATAAACTAAGAATTTTCCTTTTAGAGAATTCATACAGGTGTATTAAAGGCTTTGGCTTTTTTTTTTTTTTAACTTGTGACTTAAAGAAAGTCCCACCAAGTATTTTTAATACTTCATATTTCCCCATTTTTATATTTTATTCAAAATCTAACATTTTTGTTAACCATTAATTAAGAAAAGAATTCAAAGAGCAAACAATAAAAAATGCTTTAAAAACAACTGTGGCAAATTCTATCTTTTTAAAAGTATTTGTATATTTAAAACATTTTATTAATGTGTAAAAGAGAAAAAAGCTTTAAAGCCAAAGGTTTATTGACATGATTATCAAAGCTTTCAATGAGTAAAACAAATCTTAAAATATGCACTGAGAGATAATTACTGTCCATTTTAATTTCCTTTCATCTGAAATTCAGAAGTAATATGTGTCCATTTTAGGAAAAATTTATATATGAAAAAGTAAGTTTATTAGAAAAATAAACAACTTTAAGTTTTACAATATTTTCCACTTTAAGATTCTTTTAGATAAAGCAGATGTGCCTTATGGTTTAAACATAATCTAATTTACAAAATCTCATTTAGTCCTGTTTAATAAAACAAAATACAAAAACACAAATGGTGAAAACAGCAGACTATTAATAACTATTAAGAAATCCAATGTAAAAGTTTCCCAAAACCACCATTTGTTGCAGGTACCTAATATGGCAATATTTACTGTAAAGTATATTAAACAGTTTTCACTGAAACTTAATGTACTGGTTTATTACCAAGATCAACATAATCATATTAAAATGCAAATTGTATGGTCTGTTTATTTCTCAAAAAATTTTACCAAGTAGACAAAGGATCGGCAAACTTTTTCTTAAAGGACCAGATACAGGTTGAGTATCCCTTATCTGAAGTGCATGGGACTAGAAGTATTTTGGATTTTGGATAGTTTTAGAGATTTTGGAACATTTATATGTATATAATGAGATATCTTGGGGATGAGACCCAGTCTAAACACAGAATTCATTTATGTTTCGTATAAACCTATACACATAGGCTGAAAGTAATTTTACACAATATTTTTAATAATTTTGTGCATGAAACAAAGTTTTGACTATAACCTGTCACATCAGGTCAGGTGTGGAATTTCCCATTTGTGGCCTCATGTCAGTGCTCAAAAAACTTTGTGCCAGGCACAGTGGCTCATGTTTGTGATCCCAGCTACTCAGGACGCTGAGGTGGGAGGATCACTTGAGGTTTGAACTTCGAGACCAGCCTGGGCAACAGAGCAAGACCCTGTCTCTAAAACTAAAAAACAAAAAATGAAAAAAAAAGTTTTGGCTTTGGGACATTTCGGATTTTTGGATTAGGGATGCTCAACCTGTAGTAAATATTTTGGGCTTGCAGGCCGTAAGGCCTCTCTACTCAATTCTGCCACTTGCAGAGAAAGCAATCACAACAACATATAAATGGTATGTCTGTGGGCTATAGTTTGTGTAATGTTGAACTATACATAAATTAAGAATAAGAGACTGATGATTTCAATTGTCATATTAAAAATATACCATATTCCAGGGTAGGAGAAACAGTATAGATGGGTAGACATTAATAAATGAACATCACAAATTAAAATTTTCATACTTATTTCCCAATCACAATTGAATGTGTGTATATGTATACATACAAGTTATAAAACTAGCTCATTTTAGTTACATGTTCTTTTTGGTGTGTTAATCAATAGTATCAAACCAATAGTATCAAAATCAGATAAGCAGCAAAAGGATGATAAGTGAATACTCAGAGGTGAATCAATAGTCATGAAATTTGGTATTGACATCTAAGTATTTCTACACAATGAAAAAATGAATTTATTCACTGTGCCCTAAAGAAAATATTAGATGAATAGTTTCAGATGTCATTTTAAAACTTAATTGAATTGTTACTTGAAGCTAAATGTGATTTGCTTTGTTTTATTAGAAAAAATACTCAAGCAAGGTCTACAATCATCGGTCAATTAATAATGACTTACAAGAACATGAGGCAATAAAATAAAAATACAAGTACAAACTATATATCTGAAACACTTCTATTTGGCAATTTTATAACAAATCAAATTTTAAAAAGAACAAAGAAGATTGCAGATTACTTCGCAGATACAGAATAAAGCAAATGATGAAGTGCTTAAGCAAAAGAAAACAAAAAAATAGTAAGAAAACACACTGCTTTTCTTTTCTTTTTAAAAATAAATCACATTTGCTACAGATCATATGAATAATACCCTTATTAAACAACCATTCCAGAATGTCTTATAGTAACAGTGCTTTTATTTGCACTTCACTTAATTTTATAAGACTCATTTCATGTACATAGCTCTTTTACCCCATTGTTAATGAATAAAGCCTCCTATAGTTTTTATTTTTTTCATTTTTTAAAGCAAATGAGAAATGATTTATGCATCACGGAACCTTTCCCATTTTGGAACCAAAGGTTTTAATTTTATATTTTTGTCTATTCTTTATTTAAAAAATTTAGTGTAAAAACTGCTGGTTTTTATATCACTGTAGTAAAGTGAAAACTCCTCAATCAGGAGTATTTTCTGCAGTTTGACTGCATATAACCACATACTTTACAATATGTCCTTCCAACAGTAAGGAAATAATTGATTTCACGATCACTGTCAGAAATGAGTGCCATAATTCTATTATGAGTATAGGTCCTCCCTCAAAGACTTTCTGGAAGGATGTTCAATGTGTTTTGTTCTTATAGATATTAACAGTAGTACATAGTCCCTTAAGTCTGCAAAAGACATTTATTGTTAAAGAAGGTGCTTTATTAACAATTCCTCTGGCAGCACTAGTGAATTACAATATCCTTCAATATTATTTCTACCATAATATATACATTTAACTTTCATGCCTCTAGAAAAACATCTACAGTACATTTTCAAAATATAAAAATATATTACAAATCTGCTGAATTATTTACAAGCAATGTTCTATTATCTCTATGCAACATTTGTTTGATACAATACTAACAAGTTAACACATATTTCCATTTCTGTAAGTTAAAAAAACTCCATATGGCTTCTTGCTTACCAAGCAAGAAAGTGATTTTATTTTCCTTTTCAAAACCAACTTTGGTGCATAAAGGATTCAGTTTGAAGATACTTTTAAAAAAAATACAATTTTTCTTACATTAAGAAAAAACAACTAAAAAACCAAATGCTTCCCTCAGAAAAAAAATTAGAGTCATATAGGTTAAATGAAAATACGAAGATTATTCAAATAATTTGAAAGAGAGGTTTTTCAAAAACCGTTAACAGATTAGTTATATAGGTAAATATTAACATACTGTACTCCATGAGAAAGCCCTAGTCCTGAAAAGGGAGCCACCAGACATACTGCAACACTCTTTAACAGTAATTTTCAGCCCTAATTCGATAGACGAATTTTTAGTTGATTGCAAATGTCGTTCACTGTTTGCTTAAATACAAATTGAACACTTTTCTTATCAGAGTTCTGCAAAAGAACACAAATGGCAACCAATCACATCTATTTATCATAATTGAAAGGTAAATTATCTCTTGATAATTTTCATTGTCTAAATATTTCTTAATATGACTTCAAATCAATAGACACTGTCAAGACAAATATCCTTACAGTGCTTTTGGTATTTGTAAGGGCACATGTTGTAATTGTTTTCTTTCCAATGTAAACTACTGTAATCACTAAAGGGAAGGAAAAAAAAGCAGCTTAAAGCAGCAAGCATGCAAAGCCTTTAAGAAGCTGTTCCACTAAGTTGCCAGAAGAGTGTTTGCTCAGTCTCCCACAGTACCATTCCATGAAAATGTGGATATACAGTAATATATTAATATATTCCACAGAAGAGCCTACTTCATTCACAGAATGTTTACACTAAGCATAAATATTACTCTAAATACTGGATTAAAAAAAAAAAAAAAAAAAGGAAAGGGGTTGACTCTAATGTGCAACTTTTCCTAAACCCATTGTCAGTGACTAAGACTGCAGGTGTCCCCGCTTGTTTGCTTTTTATGTATTTATTTATTTTTTACCTCTTCAACCTCTTCTGCGGCATTGTTCTAGAAAAAGAGAAAAAGGAATTTTCTTTTATTCAACTGAAACAAACATACTGAGTAATTCAGAAGAGACATTAAAGATATTTATAAGATATAGGCAATGTGATGATCACAGGCCACCATTAAAATTTATTCCTAAAACATTTATACATAATGGATATAAACTTAATTACATAATATAGCTGTTTAATAAATTTTTTATGTAGCCTTAAGTGTTTCTTAAAAATTAAGTCTAACACTTACTGGTTGGATTTAACCAACCAGTACTTTAAAACTGATGTTTAAACACCAAATAGAAATAGTTGTCCCTCAGTATCCATGGAGGACGGGGAGGGGTGTCGATGCTCAAGTCCGTTATAATAAAATGGTATAGTAACCTACCCATATCCTCCTGTATACTTTAAATCAACTCTAGATTACTTATAATACTTAATACAATGTAAATGCTATATAAATAGTTGTTAGTATAACAAGTTTTATTTATATTGTTTTTTATTGTTGTATTTTTTTCCTAGTATTTTTAATCCATAGTCGGTTTAATTCACAGATACAGAACCCATTGCTACAGAGGGCCAAGTATATGCTCTTTTTAGTCTCATTTTGAAGTTAAATACATTTTTGGAAAATTTGCCACGTTTTTATTTTGACATGTCCACAAGCAGGAAATTATTTCTCCTAAAAATTAAGTAAGAATAACTGTTTTTCCCCTTAATTTCACAAGATTTTTTAATCAAAATCCAGAAATTTAAGCAAAGATGCTACACCAGGGCAAATGCAGGGGCTTCTATGACTCTATACTACTTTATAGTAGACTCAAATCTGATTTCCAGAATAGAAGCATGAAAGTTTAGAATCAAAATTAAATTAAGATTTTTGGGGGGTAAAGTTAAGAAAAAGTAAATCCACAGAAGCACCTAATATGTCTTAAGAACATCCTCATTTCCCAAGAATGAAATCAGTAAGAATAGAATCACACTGAGAATATGCAACTGCTCTTATGTACTTTGGGACATCAGTTCTAAGCTTGAATTTTTTTTTTTTTTTTAGATCACTTTCACTAAAAAAAAATCTAAATTGCTTTCTATGTATCACAAGGGCAGGAAAAATAAGCTGTTTTGGTGAGAAAGGAAAACCCTTTGAAAGAAGGAAGTAGGATGCACGGCATAAACACAGATTAGTCTTAATTTAAGATTCATGCCCCTTTGTCGACTCTTCTAAAATGCTTAATACCCGGTTTTTTAAAGGCAGAATGGCTCTCTCAAAACATCATGTTTTTAAGATGCTAATTTTAATTACCCCTCTCCAAAGAGTCAACAGAAATAAACCTCAAATTAGGTACCAGTAAATAAAGAATACTCAATTGTTTTTCTTTACAGAGAAGTTACTTGTGACTGTCCCATCTTTTTTTGGTCGTGAATTTCCCTCGATGCTCTAATCCTTGATAATCTAGCTCATTCCACAAAGAACAAATTTTATTGTACTTAGCAGCACCTTCATCAAAAGATGTTTTAAATTATTTTTTTTTTTTTCTGGAATAGAGAAAACTCAAGAGTCTCAATGTTTCCACGTGGCTAAGCCCATTATGTGAAAATATCATTTACAGAATACTGTCATAAATTAAAGAAATCTTGCTATATTGAGTAACATTCCAAAAAGTTGAGTCATGGAATAAACAGAACCTACAAAGTGTTTAATTACTATAAATTAGATTATCTTTATGAGAGCCAAAATTTATATTTGTGATTATCAACTATGTCATTTTATTCCTGTCAACCTACCCTTATGCAAAATACATACTACTAAATTAAAATTTTATTTAAAATCATATAAAGTCCTTTCATTAAGAGTGCCTTTTAAAAACTAGTTTTGAGCATTTTCACCACTTTCTTAATCACCCTAGCAGATGTTATTTGGAGATGGCAGTATGGAGTTCAGCCACATACTTACTATCTGTGTAACCTTGGGCATATTAAACCACTTAACCTCTTGCCCCAGTTGTCCAATCTATAAAACACCGATAGTAACAGCTACTTCCCAGAGCTGCTGTGAAGATGAAGTACATGTAAAGTACCCAGCAAAGTGACTCAGCACATAGACATGTTGGTGTCTTCTCCCCCTACCCCCCATACCTTCATAAGCACAGTACACTAAAACAAAGGTCAGATCAGAAAATTATTAGAAATGTGATACTCTGAGCTACCTCTTTTAAATCTAACAGTAGTATTTAAATTGCTCTTTTGAAAAGCTGGTTTGGGGGGAGTATAAGCTAAAAAAATTCAAATAGTTATGGTATTTAGGACTCATGTGATATATTCCCAGGTCCACAAAAACCTACTATTATAAAAAGAATTACATACTTAAAACAAAAGGCATTTATTTTCAAATTACTATGTGTATTATAATCTAAGCTACTTAAGTTGAGCCTGGAATTAAACAGGCATATGAACTTTAGTGAGATCGTTCTGGATTCTACCATATTTAACTCTTTGTGATGTAATTTCCACATACAAAAAAACTCCAGAAAGTATAAGATATGCTTGGTGTTGAAATTCAGCACTTAAAAATAAGTCCTAACTCATCCAAAACTTAGAAAAACAAGATTATAATTAAAAAGTAAAACATAGAGTCAAGAATTAAATTACCTGTATATGTTTGGGTCCAAAAGCAAGGCAGTATCTTTGGGTAGCTTTGATAAATGAACTACTTTAGTTTTTAATTGATGTCGTTCACTTTCATTCACCCACACATCAGGCAGACTATTAATTAAAAAACAAGTCAACAATAAAATAACATTAATTTTAGATTTACCCTTCATGTTCCCCAGCCTTTTCTGACAGTTTGATCGGGGCACCCAAATTAAAAAGTTTCTCTGAAGCCAAGGAAGCTCAGCTATCAGCCTCAGTAGTGGGGCATGGAGTCCCAAATAAGAAATGGCAATGTTAAATTTCAGCATGAATTTAGGAATTAATAAGGAATATTTTGATGGCAAAGCCCATTGCCTGGTTTTTAAGTCCCTGAGTGCAATTCATACTTAAAGAAGTTTACTAAGAAAGAAGTAAAGACTCTAAGATTAAACTCCAGTCTTTAAAAAAATGCACATGACTGAAATTCTAAGTTCAAAGAAATTGAATTCACCAGCCTGAGCAGGAGTGAGGCCCCGTCTCTACTGAAAAACAGAAAGAAATTATCTGGACAACTAAAAATATATAGAAAAAATTAGCTGGGCATGGTGGCACATTCCTATAGTCCCAGCTACTCAGGAGGCTGAGGCAGGAGGATTGCTTAAGCCCAGGAGTTTGAGGTTGCTGTGAGCGAGGCTGACACCAGGGCACTCTAGCCAGGGCAAAAGAGCAGAGACTCTGTCTCAAAAAAAAAAAAAAAAAGAAAGACATTTAATTCAATAAGGAAATTCAAATAAAAGCATTTTTATATTTGGACTAATCAATTTCCAAAACACTAGGAATACACAGACACTTGAATTTCATAGGTTATTTTTAACGGAACTGTGTTTATAACCTTAGTATAAAAACAGCTTTTAAAAACTATGAGGCCAGATGTGGAGCTCACACCTGTAATCCTAGCACTCTGGGAGGCAGAGGCCAGAGGATCCTTTGAGCGAGCTCAGGAGTTCAAGACCAGCCTGAGAAAAAGCGAGACCCCATCTCTACTAAAAAACAGAAAAATCTGCCAGGGATGGAGGCACGTGCTTGTAGTCCCAGCTACTTGGGAGGCTGAGGCAGTAGGATAGCTTAAGCCCAGGAGTTTGAGGTTGCTGTGAGCTAGGCTAAAGCCACAGCGCTCTACTCAGGGCAACAGAGTGAGACTGTCTCAAAAAAAAAAACCAACAACAACAAAACCAAACCATTATGAAACAAATGAACTCTCATTAAGGAAAAAAGACCTGAACCATCAATCACCAAAGAACATTTTTAAAATTATCCTATGTTTAATAAATGTAAAATGTAAGTGGGATATTTAAGAGGCAATGTTGATGATAAGCCAGAGAATTAAGTCCTCTAACATAGCAGATGAGACCATAAATTGATACAAACTTTTAAGGAAGCCATTCCTATAAAAAACCTTAACATATTACAGTTTGCATATCAATAGAGATTTTCATATCACTTAGTAGACAAAAACAATTAAGCTTAATGTTCATCAAAAAGGAGTTAGTTAAATAAAGAGTAGCATTTCCATAAACCCAGTCTAGGCTGGGGAGTGGGGTAAAGCCAAGGGGGGCTCTGTGGAAGATGTTTCAAACTAATGGAAGTTTGATAACCATAGGATTTTTAAAAATTAAGCAGATTAATTATGCTAATGTGCATTGTAAATTCCCAAATCCATTTAAGAACTCCTTTTTTTTTTTTTTTTTTTTTTTTTTTGACAGAGTCTCACTCTGTTTCCCGAGCTAGAGTGAGTGCCGTGGCGTCAGCCTAGCTCACAGCAACCTCAAACTCCTGGGCCCAAGTGATCCTCCTGCCTCAGCCTCCTGAGTAGCTGGGACTACAGGAGTTAACCACTACGGCCAGCTAATTTTTTCTATTTTTAGTAGAGACAGGCTTGCTTAGGCCGGTCAATTGCTTTTTCTATTAAATATCTTTCACTGTGTGCTGGAAAACATTTACAAATTTTTAAAATAAATTATTCAAAGGCACAGCTAAGGCTGCTGGCATACTATCTGAAGGTCCTTAAAAATCCTAAAAATAATCATATCCTTAAAATGATTAAAACTGTTGCAATTACTTTTATTAAAAACAATTAAGGCCAGGCGCAGTGGCTCATGCCTGTAATCCTAACACTCTGGGAGGCTGAGGTGGGAGGATCGCTCGAGGTCAGGAGTTCGAGACCAGCCTGAGCAAGAGCGAGACCCCATCTTCACTAAAAATAGAAATTAACCAGACAACTAAAAATATATAGAAAAAATTAGCCAGGCATGGTGGTGCATGCCTGTAGTCCCAGCTACTCGGGAGGCTGAGGCAGCAGGATTGCTTGAGCCCAGGAGTTTGAGGTTGCTGTGAGCTAGGCTGACGCCACGGCACTCACTCTAGCCCGGGAAACAGAGTGAGACTCTTGTCTCCAAAAAAAAAAAAAAAAAAATTAAAAAGGTGAAATTTTGAACGTTATAACTTGAGCCAGCTACTCTAAGAGCTTTCAGAGTATCACTTTAATCCTGATAACATCAACATGCTGTACGATTTAATTTCTCTAAGTCTTTATTTGAATTTAATAACTTAATTTTTGTGTATAAGATTCTAATAAAAATAAAACATAAGTCTACTAGTTACACATAGTATTTCAAATACTTACATGTCTTCAGGCATCCAATGAAGCAAAAGTTTTATCTTTCCAGAATCCTCTTTTCTCTTAGCTATTACCTGGTAATGATATGAAAAGAAATCATAAAAACAATTTGTAAATCATCATTTTCATTTATTGTTAAAAAGCACTTTTGCCTCTACTCAAGAACTTAGGTGTTCATACCCTGGAAGAGATATTACCATCATAACATCCTGCTCTCCCCTGCTTTGTAGCACTCAATCCTTTGTCTTTCCCACGAAACTGAAAGCTCCATGACACAGGAAGAATCTTATCTTTTGGACTTCTGTAGATTACCACCTATAGCAGTGTTTAGTGTAAAATGAACTGTACTCCTTAAGACCTACTATTATCTCTATCCAAGCTGCTGTAACACTAGTTCAGGTCTCCAATCTTCTGGACTTCCGCAAGTCCCCAAAGCCATTCTCCACTCTCCAGACTGTTTTTTGCAAAGCACAAATTTAGTATAGTATCACTTCCTTCACAAACTCTTCCGAGGTTCCCTGAGCACTTAGGAAAAGGTCACTCTTAGTACAGTGCACAATACTATTCAGGATGTGGCCTCTGTGGCCTCATTTTTTTCATGTTTTTTAGCCTGGAATTCCTTCAGCCTCATACTGAAGATGGTTTCCCATACTATGAGACAGATAGAAGAAATTTTCTCATCTGACCTCTAACTTACCAGAACCACCAACTCTCCAGGTTTTCTGTGCACCAGCGGCACTCATGTTTTACAGAAGAAACACCTAACACAGATCACTGTTCTGGGTGCTGGGCACACAGCAGTGAAGCAAACAAATACCCTAGTAAAACTAAAGCTTTGTTTCTAGGAAGACTGTGTTGACAGCTTTTGGAGGGCTTCCTAAAGGTCAGTTCCTTAAAAAAGGATGTGCTGTAGAATTACAGTAAAAGATTAAGAGTAAAAATCATAAAATATCTCAAAGATCCATACATTGGGCTATTTCTAATGGCTTTTCAATTGTCTACAAGTTCTGGCTTCACTTTAAATAAATAAGAACTGCAAACCATTTCATTATGTATAGATTACAAGTATGGTTTATTCAGAAATGTAACTGGGAACCCCAATTGATTCATCTATAGTCCAAAGTATGACTTTGGTCCTATATAAAATAAATTACTGAACGTTCATTTACCTATTCAGATAAAATGTCATTAAGGTATATATGCTTCATTTTTTGATTACTCACTTTAACTTGGGCAATTAACATAAACTGCAGGTCTTGGTTAAGTAAAATAAAATTTATATTAAAATTTCACTATCATCTCCCCAGCACTTCCCCGCCTGGAATGTGCAGTGTCTACCTATACTCACACATAATCACAAATATCCTTTTTAGGATGCATTACCACCCCCCCTTCCTTGCCCTTAACTCCAATAATGGATTAAGGGTCTCTAGTATTTATAGGACGTGTCTCGAAAATGCTGAGTGATTACTCAACATGTATTATACACCATATTGTGATTGCTTTACGTGCCTATCTTCCCTTCCAGAATGTGGACTATATTGTCCATCCAGTGTCTACCACAGGTACTGATCCATAATATTTCCAATAAATGGGGAATGTAAACATAAGTATAAGGAAATATTAGATAGTCATTTAAAATTAAGGTTTACAAATGCTATAATCAAGTAAAAATGCTGTTAATATCAAAAGACACAAAGTTAAACAATATGACTATGATTGTTGAAAACAAAAATTTGTATGTGATTGGGTGTATAGTTACATAAAAAACTCATCTACCTGAACAATTAAAATTTGTACTACTCCATGTAAATCAAACCTCAAGGGCTGGGCGAGGTGGCTCACGCCTGTAATCCTAGCATTCTGGGAGGCCGAGGCGGGCAGATCATTTGAGCTCAGGAGTTCGAGACCAGCCTGAGCAAGAGCGAGAGACCCCGTCTCTACTAAAAATAGAAAGAAATTATATGGACAACTAAAAATATATACAGAAAAAATCAGCCGGGCATGGTGGCGCATGCCTGTAGTCCCAGCTAGTTGGGAGGCTGAAGCAGTAGGATCACTTGAGCCTGGGAGTTTGAGATTGCTGTGAGCGAAGATGATGCCATGGCACTCTAGCCTGGGCAACAGAGTGAGACTCTGTCTCAAAAAAAAAAAAAATCAAACCTCAAAAAAGTAAAAGAAAAAAACTTATGTGTAATATTACCCCACAAACAAAAAGGTGGTTTTGTTTGGCAACAAGTCACAGTGTACAACTTTTTCTTCTACTTGTCTTAATACCTTTAAGTCTTTAATCACATCATTTTTTAAACAATCTTTTCTCAATTTCACTTTTAATCATATTTTCACAAAAGGAAGAGAGAAAAGAAGCTTTATATAACCAAACAATAAAGCCATGTTATGATTAATTAAAGCACTGAAAATGCCATTTGTTACTATCTGCTAAGCCTGTAGTTTAGCTAGATTGCCAACCTAGCATCCACACTAGTTAAAATATTTAAAAAAAAAAATTTTTTTTTTGCTTACTCTAATAGTAATTTTATTTAAAATGAAAAAAACCTACAAAGTACTTTATAGTAGTTTACACTGAACCTGTTTGCAATTTCCCCTCATTTGCCACAAGATGATAAAATTAATTCTAACAATGCAATAAATGACTTTCAAAACTTACACTAGTTTCAATATTTTTAAACAAACAGTAAAGAAAAAAATACTGCTAGAAAGAAAAAAGTATCTATTTTACAACTAAGGCATTTGTTGTTTGCTGGGGCTTTTTGCTGTTTTTGGTTGGCTGGTTTTATTTTAAATGAAAGGCCAATCAGTCTTTAGGTTCAATCTTAAGGAATCTATCAAAGTTAAATGGTACATCAATCCAAATAAAAAGACCTAGAGAAGTGTAAGAAAAGCAACATATTTGCCATTCATTACCAGATTCTGAAAATTAAGGTACTGCTTAAATAAAAACAGATCAAAATGGCATTTTATAACTCTTAAAATGGTATTTTGTAACTCTAATAATTTCCATATTAACAAAATTAGCACTTTAGTGTTTTAATAATCTCAATCTGGAGTTTTTTTACCAAGTTCCAAGCACTCACACAAAATATAATAATGTCATCCTGAAAATATATTAGAACTGAGCAAAAGCAGAGCTTTAAACAAAGTAATACTTTCTATCTCTCCATTATATAAAAACCTGTACGTTTTGTTTTTGTTTTTTGATACAGAGTCTTGTTCTATCATCTGGGCCACAGTGCCATGGCCTGGCTAATTTTTTCTTTTTGTTTTTTTTTTTTAAGTAGAGACAGGGTCTTGCTCTTGCTCAGGCTGGTCTTGAACTCCTGGCCTCAAGCAATCCTCCCACTTCAGCCTCCCAGAGTGCTAGGATTACAGGCGTGAGCCACCTTGCCTAGCCAAAAACCTGTAGTTAAATAAATACTCTAATTCTAGACTTGGCAACAAAATTAACTGAAAAGCCTAAGGACAAATCTGGAGATGCTAAAATGAAATATTATGCTCTTCCACGAAATAAGATATAAAAACAATGCAAGTCAACAAAGCACAGCAAGCCAACTGATATAACCAGGATTCTGCTGACCTCTTCTGGAAAAGGCTCGAAAGAAAATGTTGCAATTAACTAAATAAAACAAATCAGACAAACTGTATAGTACAGTACCTCACATTTTTTTTAAACCAATCGTTTCATTAGCAGTATGGTTATTTCCTATAAAAGTTAATTTGATAACAAGGTAACGTAAATTTGCAGTTAGTATTGACCATTTCTGACTACTAACAGAAGTGATTCTGTTTAACACGTATTGCCTCCTTCAAAACCTTCACAGTTACAGAACTTTGGAGAATTTGCTCACCTAGCTCCTTTCCTTTCTGTTGTGTCCAAACAACTTATCTGATTATGCATGTCTCTTCCTTTCACTTTCCTCCCCCAGGAAAAAGCATTCTTACATCCCATCTTTGTGACTTTTCCTCAGTCAAGGTACCTGTGTCCTCTCACTGTGACCTAACAGTCCACATCACTCATTCCTCAGTTTTTTAATTTAAAATATACCTAAGTATCATGTTAAGTCCTCTCAGATGTTTTCTATAGCTAGAAAATTTTTCGCCTTCATAGATTATTGAGGGTATATTTTTTATTTTCTTTCTAGACTCCTAATATTATCACCACTATACTTTTAGCTCCTTCATTCCTCCCCGCCTTTTTTTCAGGGGGAACCATGGTGAGCCTAAGGATTTCATCAAAAGGAGCTGCTCTAACAAGAAGTATATATGCTAGCCAGTGCTTCATTTTTTAATCACAAGTTTATCATCGCTACTATTCCCTTATATGCAGCTATACTTGCTCACTACTAGACCACCATTTCATCAGATGTATTGGCCTTTAAATTATTAAATGTTTGTTTGGTGAGCCCCAAACCTCAGTCCTTAGACTTCTCTTTTCTATTTACACTTAAAGTTCCAAGGTGATCTCATCCAGTCTGATATCTACAAATACCACTGATATGCTAAAAACTCCCATACTGGGCTCTCTAGTCACACCTCCCCTCTGAACTCTCAACTTTTACATCTACCAGCCTAAGTGACAGAGCCACTGAATGCCCTATAGGCCCTAACACGTGTCCAAATCAGAGCTCTTGATATAATCCTCTCCCTCAACCTACTTGCCTGACAGTCTCCATTAATGGCAACTCCATCATTTTGTCCACTGCCCAGGCCAAAAAGCCTTGGAGTCATCCTTTCCTCTTATTCTCATACCTGACATTTGATTTACCCATGATCTTCCCAGTACAAACTTCAAAAGATAACCAGAATCTAAACCTTATCATCTCCACTGGAGCCATCCTAGTCCAAGCCACTTTCTCACCTGTGAATGACAAGATGAATTCCCTTTTCCCCCACCCTTGACTTCCTACAACCTGTTTTCTACACAGAAACCAAAGGGAACAAACGCATTAAAACCTACACAAAAAACAAGAGCAGGTTCTCTAGGGCAGGGAGTGGATGTACTACAAAGCTACACCAGGAAACTTCTGAGAGTGCTGGGAATGTTCTGTACCTTAACTGTGGGAGTGCTTTCACAGGTGAGTACAACTGTCAAAACTCAGAATTGTATACTTTAAATGGGTGCAGTTTATTACATAAATTATACCTCAATAATAATTACTATCTAAAAAAGCTAAAACATACCATGCCTACTAAAACCCCCTCAATGGCTTCCCATCTCACACAGAATAAAAGCCAAGGTTTTAGTTCAAAAAAGGTTCTCCCAGTTACCTCTCTGACTTATCTCCTACTCTGCCTTCCTTCCTCCTTCCCTCCAGCTATACTGGCCTGCTCACTGTTTTTCAAACATATGTGACATAATCCCACCTCAGGTTGTTATACTTGATTTTCCCTTTGGCTAAAATGCTTATTCCCCTAATAATCGAAGGGCTCATGCCCTCACTTCCTTTTAAGTTGTTACGATTTTACTGATCTATCTTATCATGTCTCTTCCACTATAATATAGGCATTTTGTTCTGTTTTGCTTTAATCTGTTTTGTTCACTGCTGTATCATTAGTACCTGGCTCACAGTAGGTGCTCAATATTTGAGTGAATGAACAAATTAGCCCTAATGCCATACTCTGGGAGTGATGACCACATCTTACTGACTTCTTTAAAAATAAAAATGATTACAGACCTATACATCATAAACCTATGTTCTCAAACTTCAAAGGAGGACTTCAATGATCACTGCTGAGCAAGCCCCTAATCTTGCTGAATCCCAACAAAATTCCCAGAGTAGTCATTTAAAATCTTTCTGGTTTCCAAATCCAGTAACTTTTTCCTTTCCAACTATTTCATCTTTATTTAGACAACTGTATCTCCCATGTTCTTTAAAAGAGAATAAGTATGCTGGGCATGGTGGCTCACACCTGTAATCCCAGCTATTCAGGAGGCTGAGGAGGGAGAATCGTTGAGATCAGGAGTTCAAGACCAGCCTGGGCAACATAGTGAGACCCCCATCTCTACAAAAAAAAATAAGAAAAATTAGCCAGGTGTGGTGCCGTGTGCCTGCAGTCCCAGCTGCTCAGGAGGCTGAGGCGGGAGGATGGCTTGAGCCCACGAGTTCAAGGCTGCAGTGAGCTATGATAACACCACTGCACTCCAGCCTGAGTGACAGAGCAAGACCCTATCTCTTAAAAAGAGAAAAAGGGAGAGAGAGAGAATAACCATGATTCACCTTGCCTCAAACTCATACCACTTCTCCATGTCTTCCAGTCTCAGAAAAGGTTCCCTTTCCTTTGTATAAAAATCCTGTACCTTCTTGCCTTTGATTCAATTCTTCACACTCTCCCTAATATCCATAGCTAATTTCCAACATCTACAACTCTGCCCTAATTACTTAAAAACTTGCCTGGAGTTTATTGATACCTAACTATTGTTCTATTTTCTACCTTCCTTTTATTAATAATACCACACATACCACAAGAGTTCTCACCATGGAACCCGTGAATGGGCTGGGGATAGACCATAAGCCCTGTGTAGTAATTCTCAACTATACTATGTCACACTGGAAAAGGGAATACAATCTTTCCAGTTCCTAGTTTCGTCATCTGAAAACTTTGAGTTAGGGGGCAGTACTGGTTGTGTGGTGACGAAAAGCACTCACAAATTCATTTATAGGACACGTTTAATAACTTGCCTTACATTATGTCAAGCATGCCTCCATTTAAATTTATTCCGTAAATACAATCCACTATTGGTTATTTTCTTGGCTCATTAAATCTGAATGGATCTTACAAAATTACATTTCCTAGAGTCCAGTCTAACCTAGGCTGAGGCTGTACTACATAAAAATGAAATACAAGATTGTCTTTCAACCTTCTTTGATAAGTAGCTACAATACTTTACAATTCATATAGTGATTATCCACAAAAACACATGATTAGAAAATTTCCTTATCTTTAAAATGAAAACATATTATTTGGGAACCCCTGCACAACAGATTGTTAAAATAGCAGTGTGGGCAGCTGCTTTCGATGCTTTAAAAAAAGGCAAAAGAATTGGTGGCATATTTGGAGCTAAATAAAGTGAGCAAGATAGATGAGAAACCAAAAAGAAGAGGGAGAACAATGGAGGTAAGTATGTACATTAAAGTAAGTAGGCAGAAGTAACAGAGAAGCTATATAATTGGGAAATAAATATACAGTCATCCCTCAGTATCCATGCAGGGCTGGTTCCAGGAATACCCCTTTCCCTCCCCAACCCATGGATACCAAAAATCCAAGGATACTCAAGTCCCCTATCTAAAATGACATAGTTATCTGCATATAACTAACTTACACACATCCTCTCATATACTTTCAATCATCCCTAGATAAGACCTATGACAGGCTGGGAGCAATGGCTCATGCCTATAATCCCAGCACTTTGGGAGGCCGAGGCAGGATGATTGCTTGAGGTCAGGAGTTTGAGACCAGCCTGGACAACAAAGTGGGATTCCGCCCAATCCCAACTCTCTTGTCTCTACCAATAATTAAAAGATTAGCTGGGCATGGTGGTGTGCGCCTGTAGTCCCAGCTACTTGGGATGCTGAGGCAAGAGGATCACCTGAGCCCAGGAGTCTGAAGTTGCAGTGAGCTATGATCACACCACTGCACCTCAGCCTGGGCAACAGAGGGAGACAGTGTCTCCCACCCTCTCCCAAAAAAGACCTGATACAACGTAAATGCTACGTAAACAGGTGTTATACTGTATTTTTCTAATTTGTATTATTTTTATTGTTGTTTTCTATTGTGTCCATCCACACACCCCATCCCCAATTACTTTTTTTTTTTTTTTTTGAGACAGAGTCTCACTTTGTTGCCCAGGCTAGAGTGAGTGCCGTGGCGTCAGTCTAGTTCACAGCAACCTCAAACTCCTGGGCTCAAGCGATCCTCCTGCCTCAGCCTCCCGAGTAGCTGGGACTACAGGCATGCGCCACTATGCCCGGCTAATTTTTCTATATATATATTTTTAGTTGTCCATATAATTTCTTTCTATTTTTAGTAGAGACGGGGTCTCGCTCTTGCTCAGGCTGGTCTCGAACTCCTGACCTTGAGCGATCCACCCGCCTCAGCCTCCCAGAGTGCTAGGATTACAGGCGTGAGCCACCGCGCCCGGCCTCCCAATTACTTTTGATCCATGGTTAGATGAATCCATGGATGCAGAACCTGCAGAAAAAGAGGGATCACTATACATAGAAAAAATGAAAATGCAAGAAAACCTCATTATTATAGGAGATGGGAAATATAGAGATTCAAACCAAAAGATACAACAATGACCTTTTACATTTAAATTGTCATGCATTTTAACTGAAATATAAAAAAATAAAAGTAACCCAAATTCAGTATATTTTATTTTAAAAGACAAGGATCTCGTTACATTGCCCAGGCTGGTCTGGAACTCCTGTACTAAAGTGATCCTCCCACCTCAGCCTCCTGAGTACGTGGGATTACAGGCATCAGCCACATGTCCAGCTTTAATATATTTTATATTTCGATAGCCAAAATTAAGCACTCACTTTTCCAGGGATTCAAATCACCAAGAGTCTAGTCTACAATTTACCTTTATTAACTTACCTATACCAAACTAAACCAATTTAAAAATGACTGGATAACAAAATGGCAAGGGGCATGCAAGAAAAAACTCTCTATTATAACTCTTTGTTAACCAAAAAAAAAAAAAAAAACTATTGCTTTTGAAACATTAGTACTTTTCTTCTATGTTGACAACACATTCAACAAATATACTGAGTGCCTACCATATGCTAGGCACAATTCTAGGCACTTCAGATTTATCAGTGTAACAAAGCAGATTAAAAATCTACCTCATGAAGATTTAATTTGATGACCGATGTTATCTTATTTTCTGTTTAATGTAAACTTTGGATGTGTGCATTGGAGTTGGTGGGAGAGGTACATGTAATATATAGGGATGTGAATGAATCTGTTAGAGCTACAAAGAATCTAATGTTCTAATTTTACAAATGAGGAAACCAAAGGTCAGAAAAGATACCTAGTTTACTTAAGGTCAGAGCCCAGTAATGTCTAGTAGCACTGTATGATGTGCCACCCCAATATTCCTAAATAGCTCAAACTAACGGCTAAAATATTCAGCTTAATCATAAACATGTAAAATTATGGGAAATATCTGCTTTATAACCAATAATACAAATAATTTTTTAATACTAATAAAGCAAAAGGTTTTGTGACTTTTATTAAAATATATTTTCTTAAGATTTTGATCAATTTAGAAATGACTGTGAAATTCAAAATACACTTTTTTGCAAATCTCTACATATAATTAAAAAAAAAAAAAAAGAATACTTACAGTACTATGAAAAACAACACTGTGTCCCTTCCCTAAACTTTCTATATGAGCTGAGAGGTTAAAGCATATGGCTCGATGTCTTATCGCATCCAGTGTTTGTGCATCGAAGAAATCATGTGGTCGTGCTAAAAGTCAACACAAAAAAGGTAAAGAATATTTAGAAAAATATAACAGTCTGCTAAACAGCCAAATGGTCCGTTTTCCACAAAAATAAGTAATAAGAAAGACTGAAACAAGTAATTAATAAGTACTTATCTAGTGTTTAAATGCAAGATATTCTTTGCTTTCAAAACACGGACTCCAGCTGGGAAGACAGATAAAGATGTACAAAAGCAGAATTCCAACAAATGAGCGAATGTGGGTTAATTCTGCCCCTTGGTGTGTGAGGTTCTAACCTCAGATCTTATGATTCTACATTTCAGCTATTTTATTTTTCATAAAATTTTGTCTTTTACTCCAGCATCTCTCCTCAGCACAAGGTCTGCATTTTCAACAATCTAATGATCATCATCTGTGCACCACACTGGAATCTCAAACTCACCATGGCCAAACATGTGAAATAAATTCCATAAACATTCTATATTAATATTTGACAAAGTGGTAGTATTGTTTTAAGGTTTAGACAAGTAATTCCTTGATTATGAAGAACTGTTCTAACAATGAACTAAGAAAATTGCAAACATTTTTGAATGCTAATCAAGCCACCAAAATTCTAACTCCCAACTCCACCAGTTATCAGCTGTGACTGTGGGCAAAATGCTTAACCTACATTACTGTTTCCTTATTTGTAAAATGGAGCTATCATGACAGCTATAGATTGTGATTAAATAAAACAAATGTATATGAAAAATGCTTTGTAAATCATAAAGTTGTTTATATTAATAAGCTTGTATAACTTTTTAAAATAATAAACTGGTTCACAGAGTAGTCAATTTTAGTGATCACAATGAAGTTATACACTGAAGATTTACTTTGGTTAAGACCATTTTTACCCCATTAAATATTATTATAAATGGTGCTGTTTTTATTCCCAATGAGAAAGTTGCTCAAAATAAAGACAATAAGTTGATTATTTTACATTTGTAGAGCTTCCTGACACACTAACTTTTCAAGATCTGTAATTAAAAATTCAATTTTACTAACAAAAAAAGAAATGGCTTGATTTCAGCATATTCTGAATTACATGTATGCTGATTTACCACACTATGACTATTCACAGAGTTCTCAGAACATGTACAAAAAACCACCATAGGTCTTGTGTGGGAACAATTTCACCAGCTGACATATTCAGTATTATATACCTAGAGAGATTTTTTTCTCTGGATTTTTCCTCAAGAGGAAATAAGCAAAACAACACCTAGTGAAAAACTAGAAGAACCCACAAAACTAAAAATGCAATGACAATGGGAAATCAGACAGAAAAAAGTATTTAACATTTTTTGGAAGGGGAAATGTTTACCTAATGCTAAGAAACAAATCCCCTTTCTATTAGATCTGTGCTACTGGAAAAAATGTGTACTTTCTCCATGCTCTCTAAATACATGCTTTTTCCTAAGAAGGATAAGCACTTAAAAAAAACATCTTATCTCTCTAAATCATTCAACTACTCCTCATTCAAATTTAAACACTTCTCACTTAAATTCACCATAATGAAAGGAACCCTTAAACTTCAGTGTCTGTATGCATTCAGACCTTAACCACGTTATCTCCATTGTTAAATATCAAAAATAACAAACTAGAATAATAGTCTCCAAATCAGATGTACATCATGATCCATCAGATTAAGGGAAGAAAATAAATCACTTCTATTTATTTTTTCATCTCTCCCTTTTTCAATATTCCTTCTCAGCAATTGTTTTATAATGTGCATTTAGTAGTATATTACCCATATACAATGTATAAAATACATATGTTAACAATGTGCGCAAAGTATTTTTTCAAACTGATGTGATATATAATCAAAAATCTTTGGAAACCGCAAAAATAGAAACTCTATTTTCCTGTGATTCAAATACCATACATAGTATGTTTTCCCCCCTTAAGTGTAACAATGGAGTTGTGGTTACACAGAAAAATACCTTTATTCTTAGGAGACAAATTCTTAAGTATTTAGGATTCATGATCCCAAAAAGTATGTAAGTAGTGAGATAAAGCAAATATGTCATGTTGGTAAATTTCTAAGTGAAAAGCATTACAGGTATTTAATGTACTATTCTTCCCACTTTACTTTCAAGTATATAAAATAATTCTATTAATGATATCAAACAGAAAATTACTTATGCTGCAATTCTATTATTTCTAAGGTACTTTTTACCTAGTTAAGTAAAAATGATCTTCTTGAATTACATGAGGAAGGTACCAGCAAAGTGACTGTTTTAGTACACTGCTATAGATATGCATATTTTTAAAGTAAGAACAAACTGCAACAGCTGCAACCATGTCAATTCAAATCACAGCACTCTCTTAACAGTGGCTCCCCACAGTGAAAAGCCTTGGATCTTTTAAAGTTCATAAAGTAATCTATGATGATCCCCATTATCCCCAAAAAAACAGGTAAGAGAAAGGTTTTTTCACCTACCTCCTCCCTCCCCCAACTCTCCCTATACTGCCTGTCTTACTAGCTAATATTAGGGAAAACACTACTGTTGAAAGCAACATATACTTAAAAGCAGGCACTGGAGTACACTGTTTGTAAGCAAGAACTGAGTATATAACTGAATCTATCTTCTCTTTACAATAAAGTAGCAAATTGTATAAGTGGTACCAAGTACATAACGTGAGAAAGTCAGAAAATTTAAATGACTACTGTGTCACTGAGACCAAGATAATAATGAGATTAGATGAAGTGGCTGGGAAAGTTACCCTTGGTTTTGAGTACCAGAATGTATATTTAGCAATTTTCTGTGTGCAACTGCAAGTTACTCGAATTAACAGTCAAGTAAAATGACTGGAATTTTATTTCTGTTTTTATAAAGGGAGGTTAAAAGGAAAATGGATCCATAACCTAAATTCAACAGCCAACTTTGATGGAAAATAAACATGTTTCTTTTAACAAAAAGAAACTTAAGAAAGTTTAGAAAGTTCATTTTTCACTTGTGGTTTTGTTCATTTGTCCACTACAGCTTTGTATTTACAGAAAGCTTTCACTGTTTTAGAGACTACTTTTATATTCTCAATTCGTGTCTGGAGTCTCTTCTACACTTTAATCAAATCCCAAGAGAAAGGGTAAGGTGTAATCCTTTCTTTTATTTCTTTCTAGTTCACCCTTACAGTGGACTCCCATTCAATGGTGGCTTCATTCATTTATACTCTCATTCATATTTCTTCACCTGGAATATATTTAATTAACTAACTGAAATGAAGAAACAGGCACTGTGCTAGGCTCTGGGGTTTCAAAGATGATTCCTGCCCCCAACATTTACAAGCCTTATCATCTAATTATTTTATATCCTAAACATCAACAATACATCTTATAATTTGGTAATTAAGAATATAACAGTTGTACATACATGTTACAACAGACTGTAGGTACTGAGACACAGACTACATTCAAACTCTTTTGCTAGTCACACACACTACTTTGGAGTAGATAAGTTACTTAACTATTATTTAACATGTTCAAATTTTCTAAAACATTTCTAGGAACACCAACATTGCCATATTTTAAATTTTCTTAATTTAGAACAGAATTAATGTAGCCCCCCAAATCTAATTCTATACAATTTGTATTCGAAGGCCACATCTACTCTCTTAGCTACTACAAACACATACCATAGAATTCTAAGACTGACAGACAGGTATCCTTATCTGTTTGTTACTTTTAACAGAAATAGATGAGAAGAGCTAAAGTACAATAAAAGTTGATTTGCATAAAAGCCCAATATATCAACAAAAACAATCTATAATACATACAGATTTTCTAAGTGAACACTTACGTAATGAGCGTCGTCTTTTGTTCTTTAATTTCCTCCTTTTGTTCATTCCAGCTTTAGAAGGAGATTCTTCTTTGGCCTTTGGCTGGCTAGAAACTTTTGAGGAGTTCTGCTGACTGAAGTGTGTGGGTACATGGCGAGCTAGCCCTCCCTGAGAAGCAAAGCTGGCGTTGCAGCCACCAACAACACACTAAATGAAAGTAAGAGAAAAAGAATGTCAGTGATGCTGCAAAGGGAACGAGAAGAATATGAATGAGTGAATAGTATTTTCAAAAGTAAATCAATAGTGCAATGCAACTAATTCCAGAAAGAAAACATGAGGACTAGTATGGCCTTTTCGTTTTCTAAATAACCCAGGTTACCCAAGATAACACACATTAGGCAGTGGTAAAGCTAGAAAAGAAAACTCAAATTTCATGACTCCTCAGATGACTGCTCTTTCCATTATATGCAAGACAAAAATAGTGGAATCTTCTTCCCAGAAAACTCTGGTTTTGAATTAATCATGTCCATAAAAGGAACAGTAAGTTGTTCTTGCAACAAAGAGTCTGATATGCTAATAATTACTTGGATTCCTGGATTTTTAAAATATTTTTGTCTTAAGATACATGCTACTTCAAAACCTTCAGTAGCCTCCCTATTGTTCTACATTGTTATAACAAGTAGGAAAGAAGTTTAATATTGACTTTTAAAAGAATTGTCTTACAAATACATTAAACTATTAGATTAGATCTCCCTTAGAAAAAGACATGCTCATAGACTGGGCGTGGTGGCTCACACCTGTAATACTATTACTCTGGGAGGCTGAGATGGGAGGATCGCTTGAGGTCATGAGGTCAGGAGTTTGAGACCAGCCTGAGCAAGAGTGAGATCCCATCTCTACTAAAAATAGTAAAAATTAGCCCAGTGCAGTGGTGCACACCCATAGTCCCAGCCACTAGGGAGGCTGAGGCAAGAGGATCGCTTGAGGTCATGAGGTCAGGAGTTTGAGACCAGCCTGAGCAAGAGCGAGATCCCATCTCTACTAAAAATAGTAAAAATTAGCCCAGTGCAGTGGTGCACGCCCATAGTCCCAGCCACTAGGGAGACTGAGGCAAGAGGATCGCTTGCTTGAGCCCAAGAGTTTGAGGTTGCTGTGATCTAGGCTGACGCCACAGCACTCTAGCCCAGGCAACAGAGTGAGACTCTGTTTCAAAAAAAAAAAAAAAAATAGTGTACAGCTACAGATTCTGACCATGAGAAATTTAGCATCTAATGGCTACCACATGCTTAGAATTTAAGGTCTTACCACACATACCTTGAGTACCAAGAAAAAAATAACACTTTTTAAAGATGCCATCTGATGCAGGTTACCACACTGCCATAGAACTACACTATCCACAAAAGCCACCAGGCAAGGCCAGGTGCGGTGGCTCACGCCTGTAATCCTAGCACTCTGGGAGGCCAAGGTGGGTGGATCGTTTGAGCTCAGGAGTTTGAGGCCAGCCTGAGCAAGAGCAAGACCCTGTCTCTACTAAAAATAGAAAGAAATTATCTGGCCAACTAAAAATATATATGAAAAAAATTAGCCGGGCATGGTGGCGCATGCCTGTAGTCCCAGCTACTCGGGAGGCTGAGGCAGTAGGATCGTTTAAGCCCAGGAGTTTGAGGTTGCTGTGAGCGAGGCTGACTCCACAGCACTCACTCTAGCCCGGGCAACAGAGTGGGACTCTGTCTCAAAAAAAAAGCCACTAGGCAAATATTGTTACTGAACACTTTAAATATGGCTGGTATAACTGAGAAACTGAATTTTTATTTTTATTTCATTTAAATGTTATTATTGACGTGAAATCTACATTACAACTAACCATGTGAAAGTGTACAATGCAGTGGAATTTAGTATATTAACAATGTTTTATAATCACCAGCTCCACATCCTCACCAACACTTACTATTTCCATTTTTTATTAAAACCATCCTAGTAAGTGTGAAGTGGTATCTTCTGGTTTTAAACTGCATTTTCATAAAAAGCAACTTTTTTTCTTTTTTTTAAGACAGAGTCTCACTCTGTTGCCAGGGCTAGAGTGCCATGGAGTCAGCCTAGCTCACAGCAACCTCAAACTCCTGGGCTTAAGCGATCCTACCGCCTCAGCCTCCTGAGTAGCTGGGACTACAGGTATGTGCCACCATGCCCGGCTAATTTTTTCTATATACTTTTAGTTGTCCATATAATTTCTTTCTATTTTTTTTTTTTTTTTTTTTTAGCAGAGATGGGGTCTCACTCTTGCTCAGGCTGGTCTCAAACTCTTGAGCTCAAATAATCTGCCCACCTTGGCCTCCCAGAGAGTTAGGATTACAGGTGTGAGGCACCACGCCTGGCCCCAACTTAACTTTTAATTTAAAGCTTGATACTCAATTCAGCTACTAAAAAACTTCTGAGTATATTTGGAACAACTTGGGTATGTGAATCTACTTTTTGGGGGGGCTTTTTTGTTTGTTTTGAGACAGAACCACACTGTTGCCTAGGCTACAGTGCTTTTTAAAGCTATAGCATCATCACAGCTCAAACTCCTGGGCTCAAGGGATTCTACTGCCTCAGCCCCCTGAATAGCTGAGACTATAGGTGTGCACCACCATGCCCGGCTAATTTTTCTATTTTTTTAAAGACCAGGTCTCACTCTTGCTCAGGCTGGTCTTGAACTCCTGGCCTCAAGTAATCCTCCCACCTCAGCCTCCCAGAGTGCTAGGATCACAGGCATGAGCCTAAATCTACTTCTTCAACTGCAAATTTTGTGAAATCTAAACACACTTAAATTATTTAACATGTAAATTGACTGTATTAAGTATATTTATTCTGTTAGTTTTACACTATTCAATACATTTACCCATTAAACATACGTAGCTTCTAAGTACTTAAAACATGGCTAGTGTAAATTGAGAAATACTGTAAGTATAAAATACACACCATATTTGGAAGATTTAGTATCAAAAAGGTACATTTCATTAATCTTATGTATTGATAACAAGTTTAAATAATAGTATATCAGGTTAAATCAAAGATATTTAAATTATCTTCAACAGCTTTTGATTATTTTAATGTGGCAATAAGAAATTTTAAATGACATATATGGTTCACATACATTTCTGTTATACAGCACTACCTTAGAATAAGCCATACAATGCTAACTTTCCTTATGTTACCATTTTAGAAGTTATCATCCTTGTATTTCCTAACATCTACTCTAAAATCATACATTAAAAAAAAAATCTATTGTGGCCAATGTGTCAGACTGGCCACTTCTGGGAATACAAGTAAGATAGTCTTTGCCACCAGGTTCCTAGTTTAATATTGGTTTATTCAACAAATCTGTTGAAAAACTCCACATTTCAAATATTAGAATAGCTACTTGAATACAATTAAGGCAGAGATGACGATAACAGCTCAGACGCAAACCTTTTGGTTTAAATTCAGAGGGATTTGGTGATGACTCTACCCAGGATTAACTGGGTAGAGCCCTAATAGGCTCTTCTGTCCCAGGATCCTTCAAGACAACAAACAGGCCCTAGTAGTATCTAGAACTGAGAGTCAACATTAAGAGTTTATTTTAATCAGCAATGATTCAGTCTCTAGAAATGAAATCAGAAATGCAAATTCTAACAGGGAATTGTTTTAATTTTAATTTTGGTCATTCATCAATGAAGCAGCATAAACAAATCTAAAAAAAACAAAGTGTAATTTAGAATGAGAGAAAGGAGTACTTATATTAATTTTTTTTTGTTGTTGTTGAGACAGAGTCTCACTTTGTTGCCCAGGCTAGAGTGAGTACCGTGGCGTCAGCTTAGCTCACAGCAACCTCAGACTCCTCGGCTTAAGCGATCCTACTGCCTCAGCCTCCCGAGTAGCTGGGACTACAGGCATGCGCCACTATGCCCGGCTAATTTTTTCTATATAGATTTTTTTTTTAGTTGTCCATATAATGTCTTTCTATTTTTAGTAGAGACGGGGTCTCGCTCAGGCTGGTCTCGAACTCCTGACCTTGAGCAATCCACCCGCCTCGGCCTCCCAGAGTGCTAGGATTACAGGCGTGAGCCACTGCGCCCGGCCCTTATATTAATATTAAAGAAAAACATAATGGCTCACACATACTTCCTTAAATACAAACTCTTCTCCCTTAAAAGAGAAAATAATTTTAGGCACCATCTAGTCAACATTCCACTCATCACAATGTACATCCTGGAGACTGTGAGGCAGAGATATGTGCCTCAAATAGCTTGAGTACCTTCATTCCTCTTAACATGAGCATTTTCATGGTGCTGAGTTATGGTTTTAGTATTCAAATATTTTATATTTTCATTCATAAATATATCAATGATGACTGAACTCAAGCCATTACACATGGTGTTTTGATGAAAAACCAACCTGTTTCAAGTATTAGGAAAAACTGGTTGTTGGACATTGACTATTTTAAATGTTCTATCTCCCAAATCCACTGAAAGCTAACATATGTTGGCTGCTACTGTCATCATTAGCTGTTCTAAAATTCAAAACATGGAATTAATGGGTGGTTTTTTTTTTTCTCCCCAAACATTTATTTGGATGAAGCAATATTTAAGACTGTCTTGGCCGGGCGCAGTGGCTCACGCCTGTAATCCTAGCACTCTGGGAGGCCGAGGCGGGGAGGTCGTTCGAGCTCAGGAGTTCAAGAACAGCCTGAGCAAGAGCGACAGACCTCGTCTCTACTAAAAAAAAAAGAGAAGGAAATTATCTGGATAACTAACAATATATAGAAAAAATTAGCCGGGCATGGTGGCTCATGCCTGTAGTCCCAGCTACTTGGGAGGCTGAGGCAGGAGGATTGCTTGAGCCCAGGAGTTTGAGGTTGCTGTGAGCTAGGCTGATGCCACGGCACTCACTCTAGCCCGGGCAACGGAGGGAGACTCTGCCTCAAAAAAAAAAAAAAGAAAAAAAAAGACTGCCTTTGCCAGTTGCTAAGACTATCTTATTCATATTCCCAAAAGTGCTACAAAGATCTTCAAGAGGTTATTGGAAAATAGAGCAGAAAGCATCAGCTTCATGGCAGATTACCAGGTATCTAAAGGAAAACAAAAATTCCAGGCAGAAAGGCTGATTTCTTAGTTTTAACAAATACACCACAGTAATGTGGTTAAGGACCCTGGATTCATACGGCCACTGAAATCTTAAATCTGCCACTTACTGTCCATTAAATAGTTAATCTCTTTTTTCTTCAGTTTCCTCATCTATAAAATGAGGGCAACAACAGTAATTAATTCAAAGAATGATTGTAAGGATTAATTCAGTTAAAATACGTAATATAATAAAATACATATGTAGTGAGCGTGCAAGGCACTGAGTAGCATCATGGAGGCCTTTGCTATCCTGATTATTTCTGACTCTCACTTTACCTCGCTCATCACACAACAAACTCTGAACTATCAACATGAGAAACTTTTTACAACCAATTACTTTAACATTTAAATTCTAGATAGTCCGAACTCTTTAGTCAGAAATACTTGTGTTTTAAAATGTTTTCAAATTGCCACCATCAAGAATCATTTACAGGCCGGGCGCAGTGGCTCATGCCTGTAATCCTAGCACTCTGGGAGGCCGAGGTGGGAGGATCACTCGAGGTCAGGAGTTCGAGACCAGCCTGATCAAGAGCGAGACCCCGTCTCTACTAAAAAATAGAAAAGAAATGATCTGGACAGCTAAAAATATATAGAAAAAATTAGCTGGGCATAGTGGCGCATGCCTGTAGTCCCAGCTACTCGGGAGACTGAGGCAGGAGGATTGCTTGAGCCCAGGAGTTTGAGGTTGCTGTGAGCTAGGCTGACGCCATGGCACAGAGTGACGCCGGGCAACAGAGTGAGACCCCGTCTCAAAAAAAAAAAAAAAAAAATCATTTACATATATTAAACTACATGCTGTTTCCTAAATAGTCCAATCTTTTTGTTCCCTTTTCTCTTTCAAAAGCACATATACTTTCTGTAATTAGATAGTGGTGATGGCTGCACAACCTTGGAAATATCCTATTTAATTAAAACCACTGAATTGTACACTTAAAAATGTTGCATCTTACGGTATATAAATTATGTATTTTTTTTAAAAAACTGAAATGATTCCCCTCATAAGACAAAAGACTCGGCAGCACAATTCACTATTGCAAGGATGTGGAAACCCAAGTCCCATCAATTTATGAGTGGATTATTAAAATTTGGTATATGTATAAAATGGAGTATTACTCAATAATAAGAAACGACAGTGATCTAGTACCTCTTATATTTTCCTGGATAGAGCTTGAGCCCATTATCCAAAGTGAGGTATGACAAGATCAGAAGAATAGGATCCAAGTGTACTCGCCATCAAATTGGCACTGACTGATCAACACTATGGTGGTCACACAGTAGTAATAATCTCCAGGGATTAGGGGGTTTGAGGGAGGGTAAATTCACAATTAGAGGCATTAGACATGCCTCTAATCCTTGCTTGGGTGAGGCAAAGATATAAAATGTAACCAAAATGTTTGTACCCTCATAATATCCTGAAATAAAGATAAAAAAAAGACAAAAGACTACATTAGAAAAAGGAAAGAGGATAATGAAACACAGACTAGGAGAAGGTATTTATAATACATATATTTGACAAAGGACTCATAATATTCAAAATATATAAAGAATTTCTATTAATTCAATAATAAAAGACAAATCACCCAATTAAAAAAATAGGCAAAGACTTGAATAGGCACTTTACCCAAAATAGGATATTCAGATAGCCAGAGCATATGAAAATGTGCTCAACTTCATTACTTACCAGGGAAACAAAAATTAAAGGCACAATGAAAATACCTCCTCATCCATCAGAACAGCCAAAATATAGCCAAGACAAATGAGTATATGTGTGCATCAGAAGACATGCAGAGGAAGGTCCACAGGGAAGCTTGGTTAATAGTAGCCAAAGGCTAGAAACAATCCAAATGCCCAACAGCAAGAGAATCAATGCACTGTGGTTTATTTGTACAGTGGAATAATAGATAGCAATTTTAAAAAATGACTGGTATATACCATTTGGATAAATCTTACTGATATTTTGTTGAGTGAAAAACACCAGACACAAGAGTTCATACAACTAAACTAGGATGACAGAAACCAGAATATGGCCTGAGAGGAAGGACAGAGGGCAAGAGAAAAGACAGAACAGAAAGGGATATTAGGAAATTCTGTTTTACTAAAAAGGGTGCTTTACTTCATCAGGGTGGTGGTTATTTGGGTGCATACAAACATATGAAACAAATGATTAAACTGTTAAACAGGTAAGTGTACTTTAGACACTTTACATTATATCATACTTAAAAAAATGAAAATTAAAAAAAAGAGACTCACTTCAAATATCACCTTATCACCTTCTCTCTCTCTAGTTAACTAACACTCGCCTACTATTGCTCTTTCCTAGCCTCTGCTACAGTTAATTCAACTGATCCCTAATCCATGTTTCCAGAGACTCTCTCATAGGTCACTAACATTTCATTATTTAAATGTATTTAGATCTGTATAACCTAAAGAATATAAGTTCCCTGAAGGGTAGAGGCCTGCTTTTTCTATTCATCTTGCTTCCATAATGCCTAGCACAGTGCTGTGTACTTTACATATCAATGTTTTCCTAATTTAAATGATTCTTATAATGTATGTATGGAACAATACCTCACTAAATCATACTCCTTAACTTTTTCTTTCAAAGACAATTTCTTTCCCCTCTCCAACGTCAATCTACAGTTTCTAAAAAAAGGATACGGGAAAAAATCTGTACAAGCTTCGAAATTAAGCTGTATTTCATAATCAACCAGCAAAATGGCTGCCTTAAAATATAAATATTTTATACATATACATACACATATATGGAAGTACACGCAATGAGAAAATAAATGATTCTTTTAAAGTTAAAGTGATTCCAGGTCACACTTCTAGCGAACGTTACAGCCAGGATCTGTAGTATGACTATAGGAAAAGATGGGAGCGTTAAAGTTACAGGACCCACGCCACCAGAAAACTCAGTGAGACCACTTATTTATTTTTATAAAAAAAGAATAAACATACAAAAAATGTGAATGGTAAAAAACCAGCAAAATAAATTCTGGCAACATGAAAAAACATGCTAAACACCCCTAAAGGATCAAATAGATCCACAGCAACAGACCCCAACCAAAAGGAAATTATCATAATGTCAGAAATAGAATTCAGAATATGGTGGGCAAACGAGATAATGGAATTGAAGAGAAGGTTGAAAACCAACACAAAGAAACCAAAAAAGTCTCAAGACATGAAGGAAAATAAAGAAAAACTCACGAAGGTGAGAGCCAACATAAGCAAGGACATAACAGAACTTAAAGAAATGAATGAGTCATTTAGGGAATTACTAAATATAGCAGAAAGCTTCAACAACAGGCCAGACCTAGCAGAAGAATATCAGAGCTTAAAGACAAGGCTTTCGAACTAACCCAGTCAGTCAAAGATGCAGAAAAAAGAGTAAAGGAGAATGAAAAATCACTCAGAGAAATATGAAACTATGAAACGAGCCAAAATAAAAATACAGGTTTCTCAGAAGGAGAAGAAGAAAAATCAAAAGGATGGAAAACCTATTCAAGGAAATTTCTGAGGAGAACTTCCCTGGTATTGCCAGAAGTTCAGATATCCAAATACAACATAGTCAATGAATCTCAGGAAGATTCATAGCAACTAGGACATCTCTAAGAAACACAGTCATCACCTTGGCCAAAGACAAAATGAAGGAGAAAATTCTACAAGCTGCAAGACAAAAGCAACAAATAACCTACAAAGGAAAACCCATCAGGGTAACAGCAGACTTCTCAACAGAGATCTTACAAGCCAGAAGGGACTGGAGATCCATTTTTAACCTCCTTAAACAGAACAACTGACAGCCAAGAATTTTGTATAGTGCAAAACTAAGTTTCATAAATGATGGAGAAATAAAGACTATTCCAGACAAGCAAACGCTAAGGGAATTAATTTGTCACTACTAGACCTGTCCTACAGGAAATACTCAGAAGTGCATTAGACATGCAACAGCACAGTAGATACCCACCTGCATAAAAATACCCAAAAGTTATAGCTCACAGCTCTTATAAAACAATCGTACAAGAGGGAAAACAAAACAATATATTATCCAACGTGATGAACAGAACAGCACTGCACATATCAATGTGAACAATCTGAATTCTACACATAAAAGACAGATTGGCAGACTGGATGAAAAAACACAACCTAAGTATTTGCTGTCTCCAAGAAACACATGTATATGGCAATAACTCACAAAGACTCAAGGAAAAGGGATGAAAAAAAATATTCCACACAAAGGGAAACCAAAAGCGGGCAGGGGTAGCCATTCTCCTATCAGATAAAATAGACTTTAAATCAATAATGGTTAAAAAAAAAAAAAAAAAGACAAAGATGGTCATTATATTAATATAATGATAAAGGGAGCAGTTCAACAATAAGACATAACAATCCTAAATATACATGCACCAAACTAAGCCTCCCAGTTTCATAAAGCAAATTCTTCTGGATCTAAGTAAAGAAATAAAAAGTAGCATCTTAATTGCCAGGGACTTTAACACTCCACTGACATAACTGGACATAGAAGCAGAAAATAAATAAACACAGGACTCTAGAACAAATGGACCTCACAGACATTTATAGAACATTCTACCCAAAAACTACTAAATATACATTCTTCTCATGAGAACATGGCACATTTTCCAAGACTGATCACATCTTAGGACACAAAACAAGTCTCAGCAAATTAAAAAAAAATTGACATTATACTGTGTATCTTCTCAAACCACAGTGGAATAAAAGTAGAAAGTAATTCCAAAAGAAACACTCAAATCTATACAAAGTTATGGAAATTAAACCACCTGCTGCTAAACAATCCTTGGGTCAATGATGAATTTAAGAGGGAAAACAAGATTCCTTGACCTGAATGACAAAGGGGACACAAGCTTTCAAAATCAATGGGATAGGGCAAACACAGTCCTAAGGGAAAGTTCACAGCCTTAAATGTCTACAAAATGACAAAAAGATCCCAAATTAAAAACCTAACGTCATAACTCAAGGAACTAGAAAAAGAAGAACAAACCAAATTCAAAGCCAGCAGAAGAAAAGAAATAACAAAATTCAAAGCAGAACTAAACAAAATGGAAACCAAAAAAAAAAATTCAAAGGATCAATGCAACAAAAAGTTGGTTCTTTGAAAAAATAAACAAGATCGACAGACCACTGGCCAATTTAACCAGAAATAGAAATGACTAAAAAAAGCTCAATAAGAAATAAAAAAGGAGACATTACAGCTGACAACGCAGAAATACAAAATACCATCCATGAATACTACAAAAACCTCTACACAAACTAGAAAACCTAGAGGAAATGGATAAATTTCTAGAAATACACAACCTTCCAAGCCTGAATAAGGAAAAAATGGAAGTCCTGAACAGACCAATAACAGGCAACGAGATTGAAGCAGTAACAAAAAACATCCCAAAAAAAAAACAAAAACAAAAACGCCCTGGGCTGGACAGATTCACAGACAAATTCTACTAGACCTACAAAGAAGAACTGGTACCTATCCCACAGAAACTATTCCGTAACATCGAAAAGGGAAATGCTCATTCTATGAAGCCAATATCACCTTGATACTAAAGCCAGGAAAGGACACAACAAAAAAACAAAACAACAGACCAATATCTCTTGTGAACACAGATGAAAAAATCCTCAACAAAATACTAGCAAAACTGAATTCAACTACATATCAAAAAGATAATCCACCATGATCAAGTGGGTTTTATTCCAGGGATCGAACGATGGTTCAACATATGCAAATTAATAAACATGACCCACCACACAAGCAGAAACAAAAACAAAGACTACACGTCATCTCAATAGATTCAGAAAAAGTATTCAATAAAATCCAGCACCCTTTCATGACAAAAATCCTCAAAAAACTAGGTAAAGAAGGATTATAAAAGCCATGTATGACAAACCTGTAGCCAACCCCATACTGAATGAAGAAATGGAACAAGACAAGGGTGTTCACTGTCACCACTTCTATTCAACACGGTATTGGAAGTCCTAGCCTCAACAACCAAGGAAGAGAAAGAAAGAAAGGACATCCAAATCAGTAAAGAAAAGGTCAAACTATCCCTGATTGCTGATGATTGTATCACCCTATCGCCTCCTGGAATTGATAAATAAATTCAGCAAAGTCTCAGATTACAGAAATCCGAGCCTGGCACGGTGGCTCACGCCTGTAATCCTAGCACTCTGGGAGGCCGAGGCGAGAGGATCACTCGAGGTTAGGAGTTCGAGACCAGACTGAGCAAGAGCGAGATCCCATCTCTACTAAAAATAGAAAGAAATGATCTGGACAGCTAAAAATATACAGAAAAAAATTAGCCGGGCATGGTGGCGCATGCCTGTAGTCCCAGCTACTCGGGAGGCTGAGGCAGGAGGATTGCTTGAGCCCAGGAGTTTGAGGTTGCTGTGACCTAGGCTGACACCACAGCACTCTAGCCTGGGCAACAGAGCGAGACTCTGTCTCAAAAAAAAAAATAAATAAATGTACACAAATCAGTAGCATTTCTATATACTAATAACAAGCTGAGAGTCAAATCAAGGACTCAATACCATTTATGATAAATACAAAGAAGATAAAATACCTAGGAATATACTTAACCAAGGAGGTGAAAGATTTCTACAAGGAGAATTTTCTGATGAAAGAAACTGCAGTTGATACAAACAAATGGAAAAACATCCTTGCTTACGGATTAGTAGAATCAACATCATTAAAATGTCCACAATAGCCAGGCACAGTGGCTCATGCCTATAATCCTAGCACTTTGGGAGGCTAAGGCAGGAGGATACTTGAAGAGTTCAAGACCAGCCTGAGCAAGAGTCAGACCCTGTGTCTCTAACAAAGATAGAAAAATTAGCCAGGCATGGTGGCGCATGCCTGTAGTCCCAGCTACTTGGGAGGCTGAGGCACGAGGATAGCTCAAGCCCAGAAGTATGAGACTGCTGTGGGCTATGATGATTCCACTGCAATCAGGCTCGAGAGACAGAGCAAGACCCTGTCTCTAAAAAAAAAAAAAGTCCGTACTACCCAAGATGATTTACAGATTCAACATAATCCCCATCGAAATAACAATGCCCTATTTCACAGATCTAGAAAAAATAACCCTAAGCTTCATTTGGACGCGCCCCCACTCCCCAAAAAAAGAGCGCCCAAACAACCAAAGCAATTTTAAGCAAAAAGAACAAATCTGGAGGCATCACATTACCTGATTTCAAATTATACTACAAGGCAATAATAACCAAACCAGCATGATACTGGTATAAAAGTAGAGACCAATGCAACAGAACAGAGAACCCAGGAATAAAACCATCTACCTACAACCAACCAATCTTCAACAAAGCAGACAACAAAATATACTGGGGAAAGGAAGCCCTGTTCAATAAATGGTGCTGGGAAAAAGGGACAGCCACATGCAGAAGAATGAAACAGTACTCCTATCTCTTGCCATACAAAAATTAATTCAGGATGGATAAAAGAATTAAATGTAAGGCATGAAACCATAAAAATTCTATAAGAAAATGTAGAAAAAACTCTTTTAGACATCAGCCTAGGCAAAGAATTTATGATTAAGACCCCAAAGGCAAATATAGCAACAACAAAAATAAATAAATGGGACTTAATTAAATTAAAAGGCTTCTGCACAACAGAGGAAATAATCAACAAAATGAATAGACAACTGACAAAATGAGAGAAAATACTCACAAACTATACATCTGACAAACAAATCAGTAAGAAAAAAAACAAACCACCCCATCAAAAAGTAGGCAAAGGCCAGGCACAGGGGCTTGGGCTCACTCCTGTAATCCCAGCACTTTGGGAGGCTAAGGTGTGAGGACTGCTTGAGACCAGGAGTTTGAGACCAGTCTGAGCAAAAGCAAGAGCAAGACTCCACCCCTACAAAAAATAGAAAAATTAGCCAGGCGTGGTGGTTCTCCCCTGTAGTCCCAGCTACTCGGGAGATTGAGGCAGGAGGATCACTTGAGCCCACAAGTTTGAGGTTGCAATGAGCTATAATGACGCCACTGCTCTCTGACCTGGGCAAGAGAGAGACCTTGTCTCAAAAAAAAAAAAAAAAACAAAAACAAGTGGGCAAAAGACATAAACAGAAGTTTTCCAAAGGAAGAGATACAAATGGCCAACAAAGATTAAAAAAATGCTCAATGTCACCAATAATCAGGGAAATGCAAATTAAAACCACAGTGAGGATGAGGGCGGTGGCCCATGCCTGTAATCTTAGCACTCTGGGAGGCCGAGGTGAGAGGATCAGTTAAGCTCAGGAGTTTGAGACCAGCCTGAGCAAGAGCAAGACTCTATCTCTACTAAAAATAGAAAAAATTAGCTGGGCATCATGTTTGTGCCTGTAGTCCCACCTACTCGAGAAGCTGAGACAGAAAGATTGCTTGAGCCCAGGAGTTTGAGGTTGCTGTGAGTTAGCCTGATGCCACGGCATTCTACTCAGGGCAACAGAGTGAGACTCTGTCTCAAAAAACAAAACAAAACAAAACAAAACGCCTACAATGAGATACCACTCTACTCCTATCAGAATGGCAATATACATATATATTTTTTTTTTTCAAGAGATGATCTTGCTCTGTCACCCTTGCTAGAGTGCAACAGCATCATCATAGTTCACTACAACTTCAAACTCCCAGGGTCAAGAGATCCTCCTACCTCAGCTTCCTGAGTAGCTGGGGCTACAGGCACGCGCCAACACACCCAGCTAATTTTTTCTAGTTTTTGTAGAGACGGGATCTCACTCTTGCTGAAGCTGGTCTTGAACTCCTGAGTCCAAGTGATCCTAGCATCTCGGCCTCCCAGAGTGCTAGGATTACAGGTACGAGCCACCATGCCCAGCCATATGACTGTTACTAAAAAGTCAAGAAACAATAGATACTGGTGCGGATCCAGAGAGAAAGGAATGCTTATACACTGTTGGTGGGACTGCAAATTCGTATAACCTCTATAGAAAACAGTATGGAGATTCCTCAAAGAAATAAATGTATACCTACCACTTGATACAGCAAGCCCACTGCTGGGTATCTACCCAAAGGAAAAGAAGTCATTTTATAAAAAAGACACCTGTACCCAAATGTTTATAGCAGCACAACTCACAACTGCAAGATGCACAATCAACCTAAATGCCCATCAATTCATGAATGGATAAAGAAAATGTGATATATGTATATATGGAGTACTACTCAGCCATCAAAAAGAATGAAATAATGTCATTTGCAGCAGCTTGGATGGAACTGGAGACGATCATTATGCTAAGTGAAGTATCTCAGGAATGGAAAACCAAACACCATATGTGCTCACTTATAAATAAGAGGTAAATGATGGGTACACACAGGCACAAAGCCATACAAAGCACATCAGAAACCAAGAAAAGGGGAGGGTAGCAGGAGGGGCATGGGATAAAAACTTATTTATTGAGTACAATGAACACTATTCTGGTGACAGGCACATCAAAAGCCCTGACTTAAGTATTATACAAGGTATCCATGTAACAAAGACATTTGTACCCCCTTAATAGTTTGAAATTTAATAAATAAATTACATTAGGATATGATTTCTCACCTCTTAGGGTGGCAAAAATCCAAAAGTTTGACAACATCCTATTAGCAAGGCTTTGGAGAAGGTATATGCTCTAATATCGCTGATGACGGCACAACCTCTAAGAAGGGCATTTTGGCAATATTTATCAAAATTACCAAAGTTAATATAGCCTTTGATTCACTCATATCATTTTGGGGAATTTTTCCTACATATCTAATTATACATATACAAAAAGACAGATGTTCAAGATTCATCACTGTAGCACAATTTGTAACAGTAAGACTTGAAGCAATGCAAGTGTCTATATAAAGCTTGGTTAAACAAACTGCTACAACCACACAATGAAATACTATGAAACTCCTTTTAAAAAGAGAGAATACTGACTATGAATTGATATGGAAAGATCCTAGCGTAAAGTACATTCAAAAAGCAGGATACAGGCCGGGCGCGGTGGCTCACGCTTGTAATCCTAGCACTCTGGGAGGCCGAGGTGGGTGGATCGTTTGAGCTCAGGAGTTCGAGACCAGCCTGAGCAAGAGCGAGACCCCATCTCTACTAAACATAGAAAGAAATTATATGGACAGCTAAAAATATATATAGAAAAAATTAGCCGGGCATGGTGGTGCATGCCTGTAGTCCCAGCTACTCGGGAGGCTGAGGCAGGAGGATCCCTTGAGCTCAGGAGTTTGAGGTTGCTGTGAACTAGGCTGACACCACGGCACTCACTCTAGCCTGGGCAACAGAGTGAGACTCTGTCTCAACAAAAAAAAAAAAAAAAAGCAGGATACAGATACACACAATATGACACATCAATCATGGGGAAAACCTGAGTATATGGGAACTTTACTAATCTATATATTTAAAACTCTTCTAAAGTTAAAAGCTTATTTTTTTAAAAAAAGCAGGGTACAGACACTTTATAGTTTACTAGATTTTGCATAAGAAAGAAAAGAGAATGAGACTACGTATTTATCTACTTGTAGTTCCATATAGAAGTACTAGAAGAATTCACAAGAAACAATAACAGTAATTATGTACGGGAGGAAGGGGGATATGGGAACAGGCAAGGAAGCCAAGATTTCTCAACATAAATTTTTTTTCATAATTTTACTTGTTAATGATTGCCTTTTCAAAAAAAATTAACTTATTTTTAAAAGCAACTCCACAATTACCTCATTCACTATGAAACCCAAGGGAAGTTTCTGGCACAGTATTTACATTCCAATAGACATAATAGTTTTAACAACTATTAAGCTTCTTTAAACCCAAACTTTTAATCTCTGTAGTACATGTATTCTTTAATTAGAAACCAAAATATTTTATTTAATTTTTAATGAGGATAAATGGAAAAATGAATTTTACACAAACTTGCTCTTTATAAAGACTTCCCAGAATACATCTAATTTGACAAGCTGATTTACAACTAAGCCCAGTAGTATGACCTCAAACTGAGTGAAGGGAATCAAATCCCTTAGCGATGTACAATTTATTTCATCTAATAGTCAATGTTGTTTGCTAATAAAAGAGGCTGAAACCTCTGATAGTAAGAAAACATAATCAGACCACAAAGTATTAACGACAGCTGACAAGGTTTCAAGTCACTTGTCTGCCCCCTAGCTATTTTCAAGACCCTAAACTTACAGCAGGTTTTTTTCTGTTTTTTTAAATTTCAAAAATTGGATTAAATTATCTTTATTTCCATCTACTTTTTGAAATTCCATGCACCTAAAGGAATGTTAAAATAAATGGTTCTTTAAAAAAATTGTATAAGAGCAAAAATATGCCTATTAAAAAACACATTAGCTTAAATTGAAGTTTAAAAGAAAACCTCACATACATACTTACCTTGAACGGTTTGTCTCCACTGTGTGTCAGCATATGCCTCTGTAACCAACTCTGACTGGTCGATGGAGTGTTATAGACTTTACAACCTTTCCATAAGCAAACAAATACCTGTTAAAAAAAGAGCCATATTAATTTTCATCACTTATTTCAAAGAGTTTTGATTCCTTTAAGTCCAAAAAGAAGATGTTGCAAATCTTCAATTGACAAAAAGAACCATTTACTGTATTAGCGAATCAAAATGCTTAATGTAGTTAAACTTCTAAACTTCCCAGTGAAGGCACTGTATTAATCCTTGCCCATTCAGCTTGCTGTCCACTCCCTCAACATGGAATGACACACCAATCACAAAGTACTACTGAGAAGGAAACATATTAAAAAATTACAGTGTATCCCTACGAACTAGGACAATAGCCCATTATTTATATTTTTGTATTTACTGCACAGAGGAACAAATTTAATTTTAAATATCAGGAAAATATAAAGGCATAAAAATAATTAAAATTAATAAAATAAACAATGATAATTAGTAGATAGATATTTTCAACTTCAAAGAATGGGTAAAATTAAATCCTCAAATTGTAATTTTTCTACGCATGCTTTTCTATTCTCACATGCATACTAACAAAAACTCTTATATTAAGAATTATTTCCGGCCGGGCATACTAACACAAATTCCTACATTAAGAATTATTTCCACCACGCCTATAATCTTAGCACTCTGGGAGGTGGAGACAGGAGGATCACTTAAGCTCAGGAGTTCGAGACCAGCCTGAGCAAGAGTGAGACCCCATCTCTACAAAAAAACCAGAAAAATTAGCTGGGCGCAGTAGTGCATGCCTATAGTACCAGCTTCTTGGGAGGCTGAGGCAGGAGGATCCCTTGAGCCCAGGAATTTGAGGTTGCAGTGAGCTTTGGAAGACCCCACTACACTCTAGCTAGGACAACACAGGGAGACTCTGTCTCAAAAAAAAAAAAAAAAAAAAAAAAAAAACTATTTCCAAATACCCTGATTATGATACAAAATTTAACATAAATGTTAAATTAATGCAGTAGTAAAAGCAATGGGTTACCCTATCATCATAATAGGTCCACATTCTTAGGTTTAAGGGTACTAAGACTGGATTTAGAAAGTACCAAGACTAATAATCTAATCTTTACCATCTTCTTACTAGTCATATATCAATTTCCTAATTGATGATATGTCTATCAAACTGAACATTGAAAACTGCTTCCCATCAGTGAGAAAAATATGAATCTATTGCAATCATTACCTTGAATGTACCATTTATACACTGTTCTTTTCTAAGGTAAGAACAATTATAAATAGTCACATTTTGAAGACTATAATGTACTATACATAGAACATAACAAAGCTATATAAAGAACTGAAGAAACATTCTTTAAATAGCCAGTCTAAAATAATTTTTTTTAAAGACTAGAAAAAACTGACAATCTACAAACAAATAACTGAGGTCAATTTTCAGTCAAAAACAAAACCACTTTATGTCAAAAAGGTCTAACAAGGCAATATCACCATTGCCATTTGACACAAATGTTGAGAGAATGTTATTGCATCCTGATTCCATAATAGATTTGCTAGTTTCTTTTAGTTAAGTAGATAAAGGAAGTCAACATTTCCTACTTCATTCTGACCCGAGCACATTTATAAACTGATGTGTGAGGTTCCCAGAGTTAAAAGTTACTTTTTAAAAATCTAGGAAAATAAAAAATTTTAAGCAATACTTAAATGCTATAGAAGTTAATTCAATATTGTTTGATAATCACATGCAGATAATCAGTGCTATCTATCAATTTCCTAACTCAAGACTACTGGACTTAAGAGTCTTAAATTTTTAATCCAGTGAATCAGGGGTTGGTTTAAAATTCTCTCACAAGTCATATCACATAAACAGAAATGCTTTAAAGGAAGTATTTGGGAATAAAATTAATAAAGTATTTGGGAATAAAATTAAATTAAATTAATTTTTATAGCAATTTTTGTAACAATGAGGAATCCTGTTGGTTAATCTTGATGTTAAGAAGATTCTGAAGTAACTCCTACTGTGAATTACTCTCAAATCAGAGAAGGTAGCATTCAGTTCCTTCCACATAATCATTACCTCTACCTAACAAATCAATCACTATGTTTGGGAGAAACAACTATCTCTAACTTCCAGTTTTTTTTCCTATGAGCAAACATGACTATGGAGGTAATGGCAGACTCTGTAATTACATCAGATACAGCATTAATTAGTGAGTAGGTATGGTCTAGAGTCCAGATGGAATAATGTCCAGTAACACTTAAGGCAAGATGTTCAAATTCAAAGAAAAACCAAAACCTTCAACCTAGTGAAATTTATAGAAAACGAAATAACTATAAAGAGACCAAAGTTATCTGTGTTTAGCTATACTGGAATGAAATATTTGAAAAATAATTCTGGGAGGAAAAAAAAACACTAAACTTCCACAAAGATAGTCCTGATACACCAAACTGGCACTAAAATTCCACATGAAGGCTACACAAAAAACACAAAACCATTCAAAAGCTCAATTTCCTTCCCTAACCTGTATCAGGAAGCTCTTCTGACAAAAATGTGGCCCAAAATCTGACAAAAAGGGTCTTCTTCAAAACTGAGACTTTTTGTATACACATAATGTGAAAAACATTTTTATACTCTATCTTTAGAAACTCTCCCATTGTAAAAGTTAAGCCCTGAAAATCAAACACCATAGGGTTCAAATTCAATCCAAATTTGGGAGGAATATGTTAAAGAATATAATTTCTCATCGTTCTTCTATCCTATTTGAATTAAGGTCTGGCTATTTTAATTAGAATAAGACACAAAGGTCCACAGTCCAGTCTCTCATGATACAGAGACTCATGTCACATTAGGTTGTATTAGATATAATAGAAATAGAAGATGGACAACCTCGGCTGGGTGCAGTGGCTCACGCCTATAATCCTAGCCCTCCGAGAGGCCGAGGCGGGAGGATTGCTTGAGCTCAGGAGTTCGAGACCGGCCTGAGCAAAAGGGAGGGAGGGAGGAAGGAAGGAAGGAAACAGACAACCTGAATTCTATCTAGCTCTCTTGCTTTGCAGCTATGTAATCTTGGAAGAATCACTTAGAATCTAAGCCTCTATTTCCTTTTTCATCAGAGACACTCTGACAACACATTTGGTAACTCCAAAACATATATCTTATATCTGTAAAGATATAAGATTATGTATTCCCTAAGAAAGACTAGTCAACAGAAAAACTGGGTTTATGTTAGACACTGAAGGTCCCTTCTCAAAATAACCACCATCAGATTTTTCTGCCAGACTGTCCAGGAAAACTAAAAAGAAAAAAGAAAAAAAACTCACACAGCCCTTAAAAGAGTAGGTTTTTAATTCTATCAAAGAATCTTCAAATTTACAATGGCTTAACATATAAGATGTAGAGATCTAAAGTTTCAATGCTGCAGGGAGGTTTGGGCTTTCTGTTGAGAACTCTAAGAAGTCTGAGTTCTGTCAGAACGGTCAGCTTTACCTTCAGGGATCTCCTCCAAAATGTCCAAAATGAAAACCCCTGGCACAAATCTGGGAACCAAGGGTAGTCTTAGTCTCCTTCACTTTGATCAACATCCTTGAACAAATCTAACAGTGTATTTATCTGTATTTATGCATGGCCTATATCTACAATGGCATGTGTGATGGTATAAATACACTTACACCTAAACATCTTACACCTGAGTGCAAAATGAATCCAACAAATTTTTCTGTAAATAAATGAAAAATCCACTGCAAAAGAATGCAATAAATGGGACAGAAGCCTAAGTATGCATAAAGAAATTCGGTTATTACCAGCAAATTAAAATCAGTCAAATATTTAATGTATTCTAAATGCAGAGCAGGGAAACAGTATAATCTACATGCCAAAATAAATAACGGTCTAATTATGAGTAATTGGTTCCTTTCGCAGTAAAATGACAGAAAAAGATTTCATATAACTAAGAGATACGGCCAGACATAGTGGCTCATGCCTGTAATGCCAGCACTTTAGGAGGCTGAGGCAAGAGGATTGCTTGAGGCCAGGAATTCAAGACCAGCCTAGGCAACATACTAAAACCATATCTCTACAGAAATTTTAAAAATTAGCCGGGCATGGCGGCATGTGCCTGTAGTTCCAGCTACTTGGGAGGTTGAGGTGGAGGAATAGCATGAACCCAGGAATTTGAAGTTACCACTGTACTCTAGCCTAGGTGCCAGAGTGAGACTCTGTCTCTAAAAAATAAATAAAGTAAGAGATATAACATCTAAAGTAAGGAAGGCGTTGGATGGATGATCCTATGGTACCTTCAAGCTCTAACATTTTTAAGGGAAGAAAAAACAGCTCTTTTATAAGATGTAAACATATAAAAGAGAAGCAAAATTTTTTTAGAAACAATTATTTTGTCTCAAATCAGTTTGCTTTTTCAAGATCTGCCAAAAATGATGAATATAATTGCTATCCTATTATTTTTAACCATATTAAATGTATTAACATCAATTTTCCACTAAAAGATATTTAATAGAACAGAAGACAAAAATATTTAATAAAACATTCAAATCATAAAAATGAAATATTTCTCATTTAATGCAAAACATATTACCAATCTCATGTTGTATTTAGGATATACTAGATTGGCACTCAAAACTCAAATCACCTCCTCAGATTGATCTCATATCCTAGCAGCACTCCAATTTAACCTACAAATTTAGTCTACAAATAACACTTTTTAAAACACACAGAGATGACTGGCCTCAATCAAGTCTTCAAATCATAACCTATCTTCCCTCCCACCAAAATCTCCTCCCTCTGTCCCCCAACAGAAAACACACCAAAGAATACAACAGGCCAGGCATGGTGGCTCACACCTGGACCTACCACTTTGGGAAGCTGAGGTGGGAGAATTACTTGAGCTCTGGAGTTTTGAGACCAGCCCGGACAACATGAAGACCCTGTCTCTACAAAAAATAAATTTAGCTGAGTGTGGTACTACACGCCTGTACAAGTCCCAGTTACTTGGGAGGATGAGGCAGGAGGACTGCTTGACCCCCAGAGGTGGAGGCTACAGTGAGCTATAACACCACTGCACTCCAGCCTGGATGACAGAGTGAGATCCCATCTCAAAAAAAAAAAAAAAAAAAAAGGAAAGGAAAAAGAAAAAAAGAATACATACAAAAATAAACTTAGGCTGGGCACGGTGGCTTACACTTAAGAGTTGAAGGTGGCAGTGAGCTATGACTGCACTCCAGCCTTGGTCTCAGAGACTTTGTATCCAAAAAAAAAAAAGAAACCCGAACAGCTTTCTGCAAATTGTTTTTAAGGTGAAAAATACTTAAGAAAGAAAGAACAGAATACTAATAGATCTTATACTAAACAAGATGAAGTTCCTTACCTTCCAAGACTTAGGTGTATAGTAAGAGGATGCTGGGATTTGAAATTAGATTAGTAAAACAGCTCAGAGTCTAGTCTTTGGAACCTAGTCAGGCACAGAAGTATGGACCCAAGAACACAATTCTGTTATACTTAACACAAAAGATTGATTGATTTGACTTTTTTGCCCGTTTGCTTTTATTTTTGAAATCAAAGATTTATAATTTTTTAAAAGGTATACTCATAATTTGGTATTTAAATGATCAATTTAATTTCTATGGGCTGGGCATGGTGGCCCACACCTATAATCCTAGCACTCTGGGAGGCCGAGGCGGGAGGATCACTCGAGGTCAGGAGTTATAGACCAGCCTGAGTAAGAGCGAGACCCCGTCTCTACTAAAAATAGAAAGAAATGATCTGGACAACTAAAAAAATACATATAGAAAAAATTAGCTGGGCATGTAGTCCCAGCTACTTGGGAGGCTGAGGCAGTACGACTGCTTGAGCTCAGGAGTTTGAGGTTGCTGTGAGCTAGACTGACGCCACAGCACTCTACCCAGGGCAACAGAGTGAGACACTGTTTCAAAAAAATTTCTAGTGTACAGAGTCACGTGCCCACCCACTTTGTTATAGGAAAACATCAAGAAAACCTAAATGCCACTTGACTTCAGCCTCCAGATATAGTTAAAGTCCACATGGACATAGCAACATAAATAGCCCACCAGGAGGAAAATGATGTTTCTAAGCTATAACAGTTTTGTTTTTCCCAGGGTGAAGATTTACAGATGAATAAGAAAATGAAGAGAAATATAGTATTTAGATCTTGCTAACTTACTGTTCTAGTAAAATTGTCATCTTTTAATAATTGGAAGCATAAAATTTTCTAGGGTTACCAACTTTTTCCTCATCTGTTTCTGCTCCATGATGATAGTTTAACACTTGGGGTAGAAAGAAGTAAGAAATCTAAAAAAAAAAATAATTAGGCCACCATAAGTGGAAAATCAGCTCTTTTCCACTTATATAAGGCACCTAGAATAGTCAAAGTCATAGAGACGGAAAGTAGAATAGTGACTACCAGGAGATGGTGGGAGAAGAGAATGAGTTTGTTTAATGGGTACAGGCTTCAAATCGGGATGATGATGAAAAAGTTCTGGTGATAGACAGTGGTGATGATTGCATAATAATGTGAATGTACTTAATGCCACTGAACTGCACACTTAAAAATGGTTAAAAAAATTTTTTAGAAAAGTTACCTTCAAAAAGGCCATCTCAAAAAACAAACAAAAAACAAAACCCACAACTACTCCTTAAAACACAAACTCTAAACTCAAAGCACAAAAATCAGGTAAAGAGTTTTCTTATCTTTTATAGTAGTACCAAGTTTTCCAATGCTCATACATATTTTATCATTCAGAAAACATAGTCTACATACTAATGACTGGCATTCAGAAAAAACTGGATGCACTCTCCACATTTCTTTGATCCTTTACATTTATAGTTTAGCAAATGTCTTTCAAAAATGAGGACTCCTTTCTTTGGTCAAAATAGCATTACTCTTAAAATCAGCTAGAGAATTGTATTATTTGTATTAAAGTAGTATCAGTAAGGATTCAAGAAATGACATGGGGGGGTTTCATTTCAACAAGATAGTACTTATAGCAGAAATACCAAAATTTCACACTTAGTTCTGTATTATCAATAAGGTACATGCAGTTGCAGTGATTACATTATACATTTAATTTAGAGAGTTCAGTCTATAACTGCATTTTTCCTACAAATCTGTAAAGGGCTGAAAACATTTTCATCAGGCTGCGTGTCAACTCAACTTACACGATTCTGAAACTTAGAAATGTAAAATCTTCCCACATCTACTAAGAGAAGCCCAGTGATGTTCTACATAGCTCATGATTCTATATGTAGTTGCTAAGTGACAAAAAAGTATCATGCCATGGCTCAAAAGTGGTATACACTAACTAACATCAAGCACTGGCTCACAAAAGGCAGATCTATAATAGAACCAACTTGCTAAGATAGTTCACACTAAATATCTGATATATTAGGGTTGGAGGGAGGCCTGAGTTACCAAAGCAGTCTAACCACTGCACTGGGTTTTAAATTTAAAAAATACTCGATGATGGACACAGTTCATTTACAGACCATGCAGAAGTATAACATTTTACTGGTTCCTCAGACATCACACATATTAAATCTAATAGGAAGACAAATGTACAAATGTTTACTTATCAAGTCTGAGTAATCAAAAGATTGCTGACACATTATAACATATTGTGACAGGGACAGGTATTTCTTAAAAGAAATTTCAAATGTGACACCTCTGGTCAAAATGTTAGAAATGCATACATGGTTGCATGTTTAACCAAAAAAAAAAAATCAATACTACAATCTAAATATCAACAGAACCTTGGAAACAGTTTACCCACCCATTTAAATCATGATTTTAACCACTTTAGTATCACTGTTCCTCAACAATGATGGCAGGCTTGTAGGAGATGCATGGTCTAGTAAGTTACCTACACTTATGATGTGACATTACTTTCTGGAAAACCTACTAAGTATGGTAAATATTCAAGGTAAACCTAGGTGAAGTTGAAAAAAATGTGTAAATTAATACTTTGGTCCATTACACTCCAGCTTACCTAATTTGCTTAGCTCTTAATTCACTACCCAATAAAAGGTACATGAACTGACAAAATTAAATATATTCCTGAAAGGATATAAGTCAATACTGACTAATCAGAATTTTCTATCTAAATCAGCTCTGACAAGACCTGGGAAAGATGATCAATTCTCACTCACAAATAACGAGTTCAGGCTGTCATTTAATAGGGACTGCATATACTAATTCTGGTAGCAATAGTCTCTCCAGTTAATTTCAGCATCAGGGATAATTTATGACCTTCTAACAAGGGAAATTCAGGACACTGTGCTAATTCCTAAATGCTCTCAACTCAAAACATTAGAACCTTGGAATATATTGTATTCACTTATAATATTTCCACTATATTTTTAAAAGTCTAATTTCTTCCAAATAACATATTTAAAAGCAAACTAAAATTCAACACATAATATACCCTATTTTCATTTTATTCTACCAATTTTGTGGGAAGTAATTGTCAGAAAATCATTTGAAAAAATAAAGCCTATATAAAAATAATCCCAAATTACTTTCAGAAATAAAACCTAACTAGCAATTATAAATTAATAAAACTAATGAAAACAGGGAGTGAAAAAAAGAAATGACAAAACCAACCCCTCCTCGCTGACCATCTACATGTATGGAACGGATGTGATCTGCCAGATCTGGGCTAGAGTTGAAGCAAGCCTGGCACTGGTCCCAACAACAATTATAGGCAATATTTTTGCTTGAAGAAGTAGTGCTTCCTTGTCCATTCATCATTGCTGGAGTTGAACGCCCACTGGAAATTGTGCTGTCTACATCCATTATAGTACTGCTTATGCTACAAAAGAAGAAAAAAGGCTGTGTTATTCCTAGAAATTCACTAACATGAATATGATCTTATAAATATTTAATTAAGAATACCACTTGACATTCTGCTCCATATGAACAATGCACAGTAACCATATTCTCCATGAGAAAACAACAATACTTTGAAATTAATTCATTGGCATAAAGAGCAAATCTAGGCAGAAACACAATGGTGCCTCAAAACCAGATATAAGATAATTTCAGCAACTTTTGGCAGACATGAACTCCCCAATACTATACCCTATAGAAAACAAACCACACACAAACAGCTTATCACATCTCATCCCTTCCATAGTTCAAAGGAACTTGAGAAAGTAATCATTTCCAGCTGTAAATAATTCACAAAGCATTATCTTTACAATTCTGCAAGTCACTTGTTGACCTGAAATCTCTTCTTCTACTCACTGATCTGAGAATACTAAATGCTGTCACATCCTACCTCTTTTCATGTCAAACAAGTTGGGAAATTTTGCAGTATTTTCCCTTCTAAATAAAAAAGCACAAGAGGGACAACTGGATACATTAAGTTTCTGATTTTACCAAAATCCAAATATTTCCTGGCCCTCAAATGTAATTCTTTTTTTTACTATTCTCTAGCCACCAAAAAAGACTGAAAATGTCAATTAATCCCTTTCACTTTTTATTTACTACACAAACGATTACATATAAGTATTTCTTTATTTACTAAAAAAAGTACATATTTGTGTTGTCAGAATGCTCAAAATTTCACACCTTAATAAAATGTAACACACACTTTTGCCTTTATTTTAAAAGCAATTCACTTTTTAATTTTTTTCAGTATCTTCCCAACAGATAAAGTGCATGAAAGTAGCTTCAATCAGAAGGATCAACAGTAAGAATGTTTTCAGACTAAAGCTATGAAAAGCTGTGTATCTGCATGCAATTTAAGCAATGCCACTAAATTGTGAAGATTACTTTTAAGGGGTATGCTTCCCTCCACCCAAAGTTTTTATCCTGGAAAATGTCAAAGACACAGAGTATGTCTAAATCAGAATTCAATTAATATTTTGCCCTCTTTGCTCTGTAATTTGCTTTTCTGAATCATTTGAAAGTTGCAGACATTATGACACTTCAACCACAGTTAATTCAGCACACATCTTCTGGGGGAAAAAAAAAAAAAAAAAGATTATTCACCTATATACCAATATGACCTTATTTGCTCACACCTAAGAAAATTATTTATTTTATTTATTTTTTTAGAGACAGAGTCTTGCTCTGTTGCCCAGACTAGAGTGCCGTGGCGTCAGCCTAGCTCACAGCAACCTCAAACTCCTGGGCTTAAGCAATCCTTCTGCCTCAGCCTCCCAAAGTAGCTGGGACTACAAGCATGCACCACCAAGCCTGGCTAATTTTTTCTATATATATTTTTAGTTGTCCAGCTAATTTCTTTCTATTTTTAGTAGTGACAGGGTCTCACTCTTGCTCAGGCTGGTCTCAAACCCCTAACCTCGAGCGATCCTCCCGCCTTGGCCTCCCAGAATACTAGGATTATAGGCATGAGACACTGCACCCGGCCCTAAGAAAGTTATTAATAACAATATGAATTTTGTTAGTTTACGAGGTTAGGGACAGACCAGGGTCTCACTCTGTCCCAAGGCTGGAATATAGTGGTATGACCAAAGCTTCAAACTCCTAGGCTCAAGCTATCTTCCCACCTTATTAGCCTCCTAAGTAACTGGGACTACAGCACAGCATGCCTGGCTCATTTTTCTTTTTTATTTTTTTAGAGATGGGGGTCTCACTACATTGCCCAAGTTGGTCTCAAACTCCTGGCCTCATGTGATCCTCCCTCCTCAGCCTCCCAAAGCACTGGGATTATAGGTATGAGCCACTAAGCCTGGTTTTAAGTAAGCTTTACAATGATTCCTGTCTAAGAACAAATGCACCCATTTTTAAAAGTTAGCAAAAATGTTTTTGTAGGATGCTTCAAATATGAAGATGTCTCAGATTTCCTTTTAAAGGATATTCTAGTATTTAAGTTCATCTGGCTAACTATCTACCAGTCAATATAGATGCTAAAGTTCAACTCTAAAGCTTCATTCTAAAACTTTGTAATCTCTATAAAAATCTCAAATGTCAATCAGCTCTTGGAATATCTGAATAATCATATATTGTTTGTTGTTACAGGGCTACACTGTAGGTAGGGTGGTTTTTCTATTCTGAAATATAAATTTTTATTCAATTCCTGGAAATTTCAGGTTTCGTAAGGCTCTTAACCCTGAAATGGTTGCCTGTTTTCCTTATCACCTACCTTATGTATTTTAAAACATTCAACTGTAAAGCACATACTTAAACCATACTAATTTAACTTCAAGGAGAAATAATAATTTTAAGTAAACATCATGCCCAATTTATAAACCACCTTAGGAAAAGTGATAAACCTCAATGAACTATTATGATACAATCTCCAAAATATAGTTAAAACTCACACACACATACAAGTCCAGGGCAGTAATGATCCAATTTGCATATCTAAGCTGGGGAGGGAGACAGAGATATGAGTTATCCTCTAAGGGCATAACCTCTTTAGAAAGATATACAAAATCCAGCAGATGTCTGCAAGAGGGGGGTGACAAGACTTGGAGATAAACTTATCTTTCACTATATATACTCTTTTTATATTTTGCTTTAACCTGTACTGCTTTTATTAAAAAGTTCAAAATGAAACCAAATCAATTCTTTTTTAATTGGGCAAAATAAAGTAAGGTCAAGAGAGACTCATATACTTAAGAGACATCCAACTATCATTACAGAATCTATCTACATAGTGCTTAGCGTAATTTTGTTTATTACCTTTACCAGAGAAGGGGAACGTTATCAAAAAGTCCAAATATCCATGAACACTAAGCATCGGTTAGTCAGTCTATGTGTGATATCATACACTTGAAACAGTACTTCACGTGGGTACAGCTACTCATAAAATGACAGCATAATGTAAGTGTTAAGAGCATGAACTCTGTCCACCTCTGGGGACTAAGTTGTGAATATGACAGAGTGTAGGGCAGGCCCATAGCCAGGAACACTCCAGACACTCTACACATGTTCAGCATCCACCCCCCTCCCCCCATCTAGCAGGCCAACTGAAGTTCTGCTTCACAGCCCCTCTTAGGCTCCTTCAACTTCTACGAAGTATCCAATTCTAAGCCTTCAGGCTCCTTTTGGCCCCAGACCCATGCATGCTACAATCAGTGGTTCTTTCCAATCTTAAGAATAATGAAGGCAACATTCTGATGCAAAATTCCAATTGTACTGGAAACAAATGACAGATAATTTCTGATTTTGACAAGACCCTGAGCTAGATATGGATTTCACAGAAAGCAGTGTCCTTCCTGTAACAGTGTATATAATGAGATAACAACCAGACCTAGAAATAATCTACCTCATCTTATAATATTTCCAGGACCATATACATATTAAAATTTTTCACTCAATTAATTCTTTTTTTTTTTTTTTGAGACGGAGTCTCGCTCTGTTGCCCGGACTAGAGTGCCGTGGCGTCAGTCTAGCTCACAGCAACCTCAAACTCCTGGGCTCAAGCAATCCTCCTGCCTCAGCCTCCCAAGTAGCTGGGACTACCAGCATGCGCCACCATGCCCGGCTAATTTTTTTTCTATATATATTTTTAGCTGTTCAGATCATTTCTTTCTATTCTTAGTAGAGACAGGGTCTCGCTCTTGCTCAGGCTGGTCTATAACTCCTGACCTCGATCGATCCTCCTGTCTCGGCCTCCCCGAGTGCTAGGATTACGGCGTGAGCCACTGCACCCAGCCTCAATGAATTCTTTTTCAATGAACACCTACTGATTCTATGAAATGTGAACACCTACAGAACCTAGTATTTATTTGAGAGAAAACCTAAGCCAGAAGAAGCACTCACACTATTCAGATAGTTTCAATAATCCAAAGTAATGTTTCTCGAACTTTAGTGTGTACATGAATCACATGAGCTCTTATTAATTATAGATTCTAATTCAGTAGGTTTAGGTTAGGCCCTAAGATAGGACATTTTTAACAAGCGCTTGATGCTGCTGCTGTGACATTTTTGAGTAGCAGGGCTCTAAGAGATCTCTTTCACTAGTATTATTACTCAACTGAAAATGACCACACTAAGAAATTGTCTCATATAGAATGGTTAATGAAAGCACACACAGACCCACACCGAGCCTGTGACAACAGAAAATCCGTACATTTTTAAAACACACACACAAATTGTTAGAGATGTCAAAGCAGTATTTGGGGAGGGACATGAGACATTTTTTAACATTAACATTTCCCCTTTCCTCTTTTCCATGGGCCTTGTTAGAAACTATCTGGCAAACTAGAGTTTTCTACCCAACACCTATAGTGACCAACTATATGATTTTATGAAAATGATTTCCTTTGGGAATTCAAAGGCCAACTCACTAAATACATCCAAGAACAGCCCTATCTTTGAGAACTCAAATTATTTCAGGCAAACATCTGCTTGGTGGACATGACCAGGGCCTACAGGGTTGCCAACCTTGAGAACATCATAAAGATCAGCTTGCTAAATGACAAAATACATGAGCAGAGGAAGCAAACATGGATGCTTATGTTATCATGACTGGGAAGAACAAGACCATGGTCTTAAGGTAACTGAGCAAAAAGTTCACGGACATGGTTTCAGATTACACGTCGCAAAGAATCTTTAGAAAACTACCACTTGGCAAGTGTTGCTGTATCATCACATAGCCATACCACACAATTATCTCAAAAGGCTACTAAAATACAACTCTCCTTTCCAACTAAATATTTGTGTGAGGCCAGATTTTTCTCACGTAGTTCAAACAAAAAAATTTTGCAACAGACTGAATGCAGAAGATATCAGAAGCTAGCTATCTTCTGTTAAACCAGACAAGTATTAAAGACATTAAGCATAAAACAATGCCACTCTTGGATTTTAATTTGGAAAAGTTATTTGTCATCTAAAATATTATTTATGTTACATGTAATTGGTTTATTTTTTTAATTAATTTCTTTAAAGTTCTCAGTTTAAGGTCTAATCCCGTACTAGTGATAAGTATAACCCGCATAAGCAAAAGCTCTTTGGTTTCTTGAATAACTTTTTTCTTAAGGAGACAGGGTTCTCAATTTAACTTTAACTGCCTCATTGAAATATAATTCATATTCTTCAATAAAAATTAGAAAGAGGCTGGGCACGGTGACCCATGCCTGTAATCCTAGCACTCTGGGAGGCTGAGGCGGGTGGATCACTTGAGCTCAGGAGTCGGGGACCAGCCTGAGCAAGAGCGAGACCCCGTCTCTACTAAAAATAGAAAGAAATTAGCTGGACAACTAAAAATATATAGAAAAAAAAAAATTAGCCAGGCATGGTGGTGCATGCCCGTAGTCCCAGCTTGGGAGGCTGAGGCAGGAGTATTGCCTGAGCCCAGGAGTTTGAGGCTGCTGTCAGCCAGGCTGACACCATGGCACTCCACCCCAGGCAACAGAGAGACTCTGTCTCAAAAAAAATAAATAAAATAAAATCAGAAAGTAAAGGGGTCCTAAGACCAAAAAGTTTGAGAACCATTGATCTAGGCTATATCTACAATGAAATTTGAATGCCTATTTGAAATTGCAAAGAACATGTTTCTGAACCAGAATATTTTTATTTTATTCTAAGGTTAATTATTGAATTTGAAATTCAGTCTGAGCCCAAATGAGTAGGAGCAGTCTCATCAGCAGTCTTCTAGGAAATCCATTTGTATTGTAGATTTTCCTTGGTAACTTTGAGACCTTCTCTTCTTCCCCCTGCCTCTTCAATGAGTTCAAGGCTACTAAAATGTGTAATTTTATTTTTTTTAGTATATGTTCTGCTGAAGCAAGCACTGAAATGTCTAACTTTAAAGGAGGGTAGAAGACCTGAAAGGAATGAGCATATAATCTGAAATCAAGTATAATTTATTAACCACTCAAAATATTAGAATATCAGAATTTCCTATAAATAATATGTCATTGATTAAGAAAGCTACAGCTCTGCACTGGTGTTTCCACCACTCTACGCCTTCACATGTCGCATGTCCATTCACATAAAATAATTCCTGCAAATCACAACCCTTATGCCTTAACCAATTAAACACCTTCCAAGAAGATTCACAGTTACTTGCTGCATGTTCTCTCCTAAGGGACTAGCCAGGTTTGTGGGGGGGGGGGGGCGAGGGGGGAGGAGGAAGTACAATTAATGGGTTGATATGAAACAATATTAGTTTTAGTGCTTAAGTTTGAGGTTCTGGTCACTTATGCATTTGTGATATGAAGTCAAAATAATTAAGGTTATTAAGCAATGATATCTTCCAAATAAAATGTCCTTATTAGTAATTCCCTTTCACAGCTCTAGATAGTAGAATTAAGGTATACAAGGAGACTACAAGACAAACTGTCCATATCTGCAAATCAGATTTTCAGAAGTGGACAAAATAAAGAAATAAATTGGATACTAAAACTGACATAAACTGCATCATCCACAAACGCCCACTTCAAATTTAGATTCATCTAAAAAGTCTTTATAAATTAAAGTGTTAAACTTATAAAAAATAAACAACAAAATACCATTTTAATCTGTCTTATGCATTGGGGTTCCATATAAGTACTCACTTAGGAAAAAGTTTCATCCTCAAAGTCTGTCAACTGCTTTTAGATTGTTTATTCTCTCAACAGACATAAAAATTGTCAACTACTAACGGTGAAGTGTAGTACTTTCACATTAAAAAGTCAGAAACCACTGAATTATGTTATATACAGAAGAAATGACAGAAAGAATAAAAGGTACCATAAATTTAAAGAATGAAGAAGAAAAACAAGATGATCAAAAAGTCTAACCACTTTCCTCAGGATCTAGAAGTTACTAATCTTAGGTTCCACGTAAGAACCTTCCTAAACCCTAAAGCATTAAAGCTATTTTATTTTTGTTCTACCAATGAAAAACACATAATCTTTAGGAAGTCTTCAGTTCACAGTTTGCATCCCAGTCATTATAAAACAAACATTCTGTAATTCTAATTCTTCAAGAATGGAGCATGGGTCTTCACATGGAATCAAGTGAGTGGCACAAGAGGAAGACAAAAATTCTACTGGTCCAAGTAAGGAACATTTAACAGAGGGTCAGAATGAGCATCATAAACTTAGTTTAAGTTTGTAATTAGTAAAAAGCTTTGGCTAGAAATAAGAATATATAGTTTTCCAAAGCATATTTATCAAATTATAGGCAAGCAACACTACAACCATACACAGAGATTCCTAATCTAATCACATAAGGAGCAAACTATCATTTGGTAACAGGTGACGTTCCTTTCATCTATAAAACTGCCACTCACTACTAGAAAAATTACACTATGTGTCTCTAACAATTATAATCAAAATTATTAAAGGTTAAAATTCAAAACATTGTAAAGCATTTAAGAATCCCCTATATCTTGGAAAGTCTGAAGTTGTACACTTGATGATACACAACTTTAAGAGTGAAAACTTTTGAGTTATCCATACCATTTCTCATCTCCGTAATTATGTGCCCTGCTACTGATTCTAGGCTTATCAAAGGGATAAAAAGCTACAACTGAACCAGTTGAAAGAAACAGGTACTTCAAGAAAACTATGAACCTTGCCTATTACGTGTTCTCTTTCTTAAGGGAAAAAAAAGGATGATTTGACTTACTATATGAAAATTTACACAAAAGGCACTCAAAATTTTACTTCCCACCTCTTATAACAGCTGGCACTGTGTCTGCTGTATGTCCTACACTGTTCTTTGTGCTAGTATCAGGCTGTATTTTTAAAAGATGGACACTTTCATGCTGGGCCTGGTGATGAGGGGGAGGGGTGATATTCCTTCAGCCCAGGAGTCCAAGGCTGCACTATGCTGTGATCAAACCTGTGAATAGCCACTGTACTCCAGCCTGGGCAACAGAGCAAGGCCCTGTCTCTATAAAAAAATTTTAAAAATTAGCCAAGCATGGTGGTGCTTGCCTGTAGTTCCAGCTACGAGAGGCCAGAGGATCACTTGAGTCCAACAGTTCAAGGCTGTAATGAGCTATGATCATGCCACTGCACTCCAGCCCCAGTGACAGGGCAAGATGCTGTCTCTTTAAAAAAAAAAAAAAAAAAAAATCAAAAGATGGCTACTTCTCAAAGATCCCATCCTACTGCTTCTTAAAACTAGGAGTCTGTGTTACCTCCTTCTTACGATAGGTGGAGTATGTTACCTCCTTTTGAATCTCAGTAGGGCTGAGGCTACTGCAGAAGTGATACTGCAAACTTCCAAAGCTAAATCATAGTTTCAGCCTGGCTCTCTCTTGAAACACACAACCTGGGAGTCCTGCACTATCACTAAAGACTGCAGTCTCCAACCCCTGGACCTCGGACCAGTACTGGCCTGTTAAGGACTGGGCCGTAGAGCTACGGTACAGCCCCCCAACCTGTCTGTGGAAAAACTATCTTTCTGTCTTCCATGAAAGTTAGGAAGGGGGGGTGGGGGATGCACAGCAGGAGGTGAGCGGCAAGCCAGGGAAGCTTCACCTGTATTTACAGCCACTCCCCAATGCTGGCATCACTGCCTAAGTTCCCCTCCGCACCTCCGCCCCCCCCACCCCCACCCCACCACGGAAAAATTGTCTTCCATCAAACCAATCCCTGGTGCCAAAAAGGTTGGGGACCACTGGTAAGAAATCTGGCTCCCCTGCAACCACCATGTTGAAGAGATCCTGTGAAGAACATACACAGAGCTAGAGAGAGACGCTTGAGAAGCCCCAGCTGTTCCTGCCCCCAGCTGTGTTGAGTCTTCCCAGCCCAGGCACCAGACATGTAACATACTGAAATGAGTCAGTGAGCTTTCTGATTTCAGTCCCCAGCCTTTAAGCTGCTCCACAAACTGATGCCAAGTAGAGCAGAAATAAGCTGACCCTGCTGGGCCCTGCCCACATCACAGATTCATAAGCAAAAGCTATTGTTTTAAGCCACTAAATGTTGGTTGGAGTGGGCTGTCATGCGGCCATAACAACTGGAACAATGCTCGACATGTATAAACTCATTTAATGCTTACAATAACTCTATAATTAATATTCTCATTTTAGAGACAGAGAAACTGAGACACAAAAGTTATGTGACTTGCCCATAGTCAAACAAGTGCAAAATATTAATGTCAAAAAATTTAATTGCCATACTGTTATACATTCAAAGGAGAAATTTGAATAAATTACTGATTTAAGAAATAATTGAAAACACAGCCCTATAATATACATCAAAATGACACTCAGTTTCATCTAGTGTACCACACAAACAGAAGTTCCTTTTGTTTTATACATCCATACTACATACACACAAAACACATACATATAATTTGACTCATTTGGGCAGACAATTTTACTAACAAGATAAAACTATTAAATTTCATTCCCACAAGTCAATTAGCTTCATAAAAATTAATTCAAGGTCAGTCATAAAAAGCAACACTGTCCTCAGGTAGAAACTGTCCCAAATTTAGTACTGAAACAGATTTGAACCTAACAATGTCAATATAAAATCCAACTCCAAATATTTCATTGCAAGGACAAGTGGTAATCACTTTACTTTCTATTTATCAAGGACAAACAGTAAGTTATGAAGCTAGTCTTAAACAGGATTAAGGAATTTAGACAGAAGATTTCTGTAAGGCTGCCTGGCTTTGCTTTCCAAACTGCTGTAGTACTCATAGGCTTTTAGGTCTTTAAACTCAGAAACAATTAGGAAAAAAAGTAAAGACAAGTGCCTATTTATGTTTTATATGTGTGTGTTATACATAAGTCAAATTCCCTAAGGCCCCTTCTATTCACCTAAAGTGGAAGGAATTCTGTTCCCTTATGATCCAGTTAATTTGTACTGTGAATCACCTATAAACCTCTCTATTCAGAGTAAACTCCCAAACCTAGCTAGTGCCTTTCACATAATAAACGCTCTTAGTCTTTAGTAACAAATTTAAGTAGGATTTTTAAGGCAAGTAAAATATATAGCTTTGTCACATTGAGATAATCATAAAAATTAATTGGAGGCACACTGAAAATCATTAGCCAAAATCAAGATATTATTATTACTATAATTACAAGCCATTATCAGTGCAATTTAAAAGGCTAAAATAGATTTTTTTAATCAAGAAAAAGACTACTCTCTAACCCCACAATTTCTCTGGATAAAGACAGAAGATTTTTTTTCCCCAAGACCCAGCAACATTCACTAAATTGGCCAAAAGGGATTTTATGCAATAATGATGAAATATAGTACATGGAAAACAAGTAGGCTATATTCTTTTTTCACCACTATGCACATTGTTTGTTTTCATCCCAAATCTATTGTGCTTAAAGATTACTCCATCCACATTTTTCATTCAGCCGAAGAGATCAGCAAGCAAATAATATCTTCAAAAAGACCGTAATACTAGAAACATTCTACTTCAATACAATTACACTATAAGGAGTTATCTTTTATCTTCTTAAAGAGATTTCCAGAAAAATGTGTATACAAAGATGGTATTATATATTTTAAAAATCTGATATGAAGGATAACACTCAGTTTATAAAGAAGCAATTACATTTAAGTTTTTTTCAAAAGTTAGTGTTAAATCATAAAAATTATCTAATCAGATGATTTCAGTATACATGTGTCTAATGACTACAGTTGTTCTTGACTCAACAACTCAAGACATGTTGAAGTGACTAATTTCCAAGATTAATTTAAAATGCTAAAAAAAAAATCTGCCAATTCATCCACTCTCAGTATTTGAAAAAGTATTTATAAAAAGAAATGACAATAATCTTATCAATTAGAAATGAACTAATAAATGTTTTGTTGAAAATACTAATATTCTAAAATTTCAATGTTTTTCTCTAATTGGTAACCCTTCATCTTTCTAGGAAATCAAAATATAAATGAAAATAAGAAAGCAAGTCAGGGGCCCAGCCCAGTGGCTCATGCCTGTGATCCTAGCACTCTGGGAGGCCAAGGCAGGAGGACCACTTGAGCTCAGCAGTTCGAGATCAGCCTGAGCAAGAGGGAGACCCCATCTCTACAAAAATAGAAAACATTAGCCAGGCGTGGTGGCACACAACTTGTAATCTCAGCTACTGGGGAGGCTGAGGCAGGAGGATCACCTGAGCCCAGGAGTTTGAGGTTGCTGTGAGCTAGGCTGACGCCAGGGCACTCTAGCCCGGGTGACACAGCAAGACTCTTTCAAAAAAAAGATATCTGTATACTCATGTTCACTGCAACAATCTTCACAACAGCTAAAATGTAGAAACAACCCAAATGACCCACTGACAGATGAATGGATAATGTGATATATAAATACAACCAAGTATTATTCAACCTTAAAAAGGAAATTCTGACATATGCTACAACATGGATGAACCTTGAAGACATTACACTAAGTGAAGTAAGCCAGTCACAAAAAGACCAATTCTGTATGATTCCACTTACATGAGGCACTTATATAAGAACGGTTCTCTTTTGTTGTTTAATCAGGCACACTAACCACACTCAGAAAGAAGAAATATGCATCAGATATTTCCACATTCAGTTGAATTCTATCAATTACTAAGTTCCTGAATATAGGCAGTGTACTGAGTATGACAGGTAAATTCTGGAAGTGTAAAGACAAGACCTGTTCTTTAATCTTAAAAATGTTATAATCTGGAAGACACAAACACAAATTGGTATTTCAGTACACCACCATAAATATGAAATAGAAATACGGTGAGCTTTAAACCCAGAAGAACCTACCTAAAGTATCCTTGAGATCCTGAATAGAACAAAGCTGCATTTGGCAATATTCTGAGTTTGTCTACAGCATAGAATATATTACCTGTTTAACTTCATTTAAAGTACTTGTCAAGTCTACAGCAGAATCTTCACATCTGAGCTTCAAATTACTTTGTTGTTTTGTCAAAAACCTTCATTTTTAAGAAAAAGAATCAATCTGAGGTTCAGGGAAATGAAATAATTTGCCAAAGTTCCTGAAGGCAGTCTCAAATAAAGCAAAGACTACAATACTCATCACTTATCCTCACTGGAGTATTCTTTCCACCACACATCTGTGCATGAGAAATGGGAAAATAAATGACTATGAATTAAATACGGCCCTAAGCTCTTTACATATGCCATCTCACTTAATCCTAACACAAAGATATTGCTCCTATTTTACAGATAAGAAAACAACTTCTCAGAAGTTAAATTGTATTAACCCAAATCTTCCTATCTCAAATGTCCATGCTCTTTCACTACTCAACTTAGTTATTTTAGTAATGGGTATGACCAGAAAAGAAATAAACTATTGTTCCAATTAAATCCTCAAGAAAAAACTTTTTATTCAGAACCAATAACATAATATTTTTCTTACAGAATGTGCAAGGAAATTGGGTTTTCTTCCCTTTGATTCAGCTTCCCAAGCATTACAACTTTCTCCCTCAACCTATACCCTAGCTCAAGCCTCTTCAGTTCACATCTATACTACTCCTACCACCTAACTGGTTTCCCAGCACCCAAACTACTTCTCTACCTTTGCCACATATTAATTTTCCTGTAACAGGAGTTTCATCATTCATCCAAAACATATTTAAGAATACCAGGCCGGGCGCAGTGGCTCACGCCTGTAATCCTAGCACTCTGGAAGACCTAGGCAGGCGGATCGTTTGAGCTCAGGAGTTCGAGACCAGCCTGAGCAAGAGCCAGACCCCATCTCTACTAAAAATAGAAAGAAATTAGCCGGACAACTAAAAATATACAGAAAAAATTAGCCGGGCATGGTGGTGCATGCCTGTAGTCCCAGCTACTTGGGAGGCTGAGGGAGTAGTATCGCTTGAGCCCAGGAGTTTGAGGTTGCTGTGAGCTAGGCTGATGCCACGGCACTCTAGCCAGGGCAACAGAGCAAGACTGTGCTTCCAAAAAAAAAAAAACAAAACCCACAACACAAACAAACAAGAATACCTAAACTGTGTGTCGAGTACTGTGTGAGGCACTACAAATAAGAGTGTGATCAAGACAGACATGGTTCTTCTCAAGGAGCCCACCACACGGCAGAAGATAGAATATAAACAATAAACAATTACCCAAATTGTGATAAGGGGAATGAAGAATTCAAGAGTGCTGGCAATGTCTAACAAAGAATCAAGAATAGACTGACCGAGAAAATGCTGAAGGTAAGACCTGAATGTGAAGTAGGAGTTACAAAGACAGAAAAGTGGAGAGAGGCCAAAGGATTTCATTCCCTAACCTATACTGAGAAATGTTCACACTTCTGTTCGTAGGAAAGGCCCCACTTTAGCCATTAATTCTCATTTCCCAGTTCCAGTGTGCACCCTCACATCTAGGGAGGAGGTCTCCTCAACATGGTAGGCTCATTCTTACCTATGTTTCAATTAGGCTTTCTAGAATTCTCTCATCACTCATCTAACCCTAAAATCCATCCCCTCCCCACAAAATCTTTAGTCTCTGAGTATACAATATTCTCCAGTTCTTTTTTTTTTATTATTATTTATTTCATCTTATTGTTATGGGGGATACAGAATTGCAGGTTATATACGTTGCCCATGTACCACCTTTCCTATTCTCCAGTTCTAATGCACTGCATCACAATTATAGAAATAAAATTGAAAATAATGCAATCTCTTTAGTCTTGTCTTTAAAAACTAAATATCTGAGCAGGTATCATCACGTTTCTTTCTTATCACCAAACAAGGCACAATGCTAACCATCACTAAATGCTCAAAAAATGATTTTTTTTTAAAACATCCAAGCATCATGTAATTGCCTATCCATGCCCAAAACTGTTTAGTTTTGTTTTGTTTTGTTTTGTTTTGTTTTTAAGAGATGGGGGTCTTACTATGTTTCCCAGGCTACTGGGTTAGAACTCCTAGGCTCAAGCAACTCTCCCACCTCAGCCTCAAAGCAACTGGGATTACAGGCATACGCACTGTGCCCAGCTGCCCATTTGGTTTTAAGACCAATGTAATTATTACTTTCACAAATGCAAATTACCAGTCACAAGAATGAACTCAACATGTGGTTAGATCACTGCAAATCCATCACCATTACTGGAAAACATATTCCGAAGCTTTTTACTAATAAAACTAACTTCACCTACATATTAAAAACAATTAAAAGGTATATGAAGCCTTTTAGGCCCACCACAGAATAGACATATATGTTAAAGAAAACTGATTAAAATGTAGATTTTGTAATGAAATATTTTGGTCCACCACATCCTTTTGCAGATTTCTGCAGCACTCATTTGCAGATCCTTGCCATACATTTAACACTTGGTATAGTACTTTTTGGTATTCCAGATCTTATACCACTTCTTAACAATAGTAGTAGCTCATTACTAGTTTTATCAGCTCATTTGTGCAATGTCTGTCTCTACCATCCATGAGGTCAAGGCTTCGTTTTATACAATGCTGTATCCCTAGCACCTAGAATAGTATCTGGCACACAATAGGGATTCTGTATACATCTGAACATGTATCACATAGTATATGCTTACTCAATTGTGTGCCAAATACTCTACACACAATCCACATAACAATATTACAGGATAGGAACTATTACTTACAGATGAGAGACCTGAAGTAGTAAGACATGAAATAAATAAATCCTATTGTTGGTATTTCAATCTAATGCTAATGATTAACCGAGCATTCATCACACTCAAGGTATTACGTTAGGCACTTAGATCCAAATGTGGCCAGGCACAGTGGCTCATGCCTGTAATCCCAGCACTCTGGGGGGCCTAGGTGGGGGGATCACTTGAGGCCAGGAGTTCGAGACCACCCTGGGCAACACAGCAAGATCTGTCTTTACAAAAAGTAAAAAGACTAGCCAGGCATGGTAACATGCACCTGCAGTCCCAGCTACTTAAGAGGCTGAGTGAGAGGATCACTTGAGCCTGGGAGTTCAAGGCTGCAGTAAGCTGTGCTCAAGCTACTATACTCCAGCCTGTGTGACTGAGCGAAATCCTGTCCCCCCAAAAAAAATAATAGAAAAAGAAAGATCTAAATGAGTGAAACCGTCCGTGCCCTCAAAAATACCATTCTACAACAAAAAAGATAAAGCAAGCATTCAAATAACATGGATTCTTTGGACTAGTTCACCTGGCTCTTTAACACAAATTATTTCACTTGAACTTCTGAATATTTCAAGGTAAGACCTAACTCGGTTTTGCAGCTGAGGAACTAAGGTTCAAAGACATTACTCAAAATCAAAATAAAGGTAGCAATAACTGAGACCTGAATTGTGTCCTCTGACTTCAAATTACTTACAAACTCTTTACATTGTAACATTCCTTCCCCTCCTCCCATCACCCCCCCCTCCCCCGTAGAGAAAGGGTCTTTCTATGTTGCCCAGACTGTCTCAAACTCCTGGTCTCAAGCGATCCTCCTGCCTCAGCCTCCCAAAGTACTGGGATTACGGGTGTGAGCCAACAAGCCCAGCCTTACACTGCAATATTCTATATTCCTCCACCTACAGAACAGAGGAGAGAAGGAAGAAATACAAATACAGGAATTAAAGGCCAAAGAAAGCCAAGTTTAAGGAGGCCAGGAAAACATGCATTGTGGCATTCTGATGGACTGAAAGTTGTCTCAGTCAACAAATACTGGAAGCAATTATGTAACAGAGAGCATGAATAAAAAGAAAAACAGGAAAAGCTTATTTTCTAAGTGAAAATATGTGAAGAAGAAAACATGAGCAGGTGTACTTAGGTCATAAAAAAGGCATTGTATAACAGCTTCCTCCTTGCTCTGTAGGAAACGAACCCCTATGTCATCAGGAAACACTGACAGCCCTATGGAGATAATGACCTAGTGAGTTAACTGAGGCCTCCTGCCCAAGAGCTACGTAAGTGAGCCATGTTGGTAGCTGAGCACACACCTGCAATCCCAATTACTCAAGAGGCTCAGGCAGAAAGATTGCTTAAGTGCAGGAATTCAACTCCAGCCGGGGCAACCAGCAAGACCCCATATCTCATTTATAAACTTAAAAAAAAAAGAAAGGCCGGGCGCGGTGGCTCACGCCTGTAATCCTAGCACTCTGGGAGGCCGAAGGTGGGCGGATCGTTTGAGCTCAGGAGTTCGAGACCAGCCTGAGCAAGAGCGAGACCCCATCTCTACTAAAAATAGAAAGAAACTATATGGACAGCTAAAAATATATATAGAAAAAATTAGCCGGGCATGGTGGTGCATGCCTGTAGTCCCAGCTACTCGGGAGGCTGGGACAGGAGGATCCCTTGAGCTCAGGAGTTTGAGGTTGCTGTGAGCTAGGCTGACGCCATGGCACTCACTGTAGCCTGGGCAACAGAAAGAGACTCTGTCTCAAAAAAAAAAAAAAAAAGAAAAGTAAAAAGTAAAAAAATAACTGAGCCATCTTGGACTCGAATTTCCAACCCCAGTCAAGCCTTCAGGTAACTGCAGTGCTTAACATCTTCAATGCAACCTCAAAAGACCCTAAGCCTTTAAGTAGCTAAATTTGGGGAAAACTGTTACCTAGTAATAAATAACACAATAGGCAAGGTATGAAATCTGTTTACAGTAAAGCTTTCTGCTAGGAGCTATGGCAAAACATACACCTTGTAATTAAAATTCTAACAGCAATATACCAGATGGATAAAGTAGAAGTATTTCTGACTTCCTATCTCCCACAATACCCAGTAAAAGTAAAAAGCTCTGCACATAGGAAATTCCTGTTTTTGGTAGCAACCTAGCCTACACACAGGATTCCTTAGCTGACCCAACAAAATAACTTTAAGGTTTCTTAAAAGTATTTTTTGGGGGGGCGGGGGGCAGAGTCTCATTCTGTTGCCCAGGCTAGAGTGCTGTGGCATCAGCCTAGCTCACAGCAACCTCAAACTCCTGGGTCCAAGGGATCCTCCTGCCTCAGCCTCCCGAGTAGCTGGGACTACAGGCATGCACCACCATGCCCGGCTAACTTTTTCTATATATTTTTAGTTGTCCGGTTAATATCTTTCTATTTTTTAGTAGAGACAGGGGGTCTCACTCTTGCTCAGGCTGGTCTCGAACTCCTGACCTTGAGCGATCCTCCCGCCTCGGCCTCCCAGAGTGCTGGCATTACAGGTGTGAGCCACTGTGCCTGGCCTTTAAAAGTATTAATAAAATAGCTCCTTAGAATCCCTCCATATAAATTTAACCCTAATATCTGAAGTTTTTTTAATTGTCGTTTGGTTTTGTTTTTAGCACAGAGCCCTATCATCCTGACAGTTACACTATGTTATCAATGAAAACTGAGACCCATTAGAAAGTCTTTTCCCTGAATTTAACCAAAATAAGAGGGAAGTTGTCTGGGTGCAGTGGCTCATGTCTGTAATCCCAGAATTTTGGGAGGCGAAGAGGGAGGATCACTTGAGGTCAGGAGCTCAAGACCAGCCTAGCCAACATAGTGAAACCCATCTCTACAAAAAATTTTAAAAATTAGCTGGGCGTGGTGGGCAAGCGCCTGTAGTCCCAGCTACTCAGGAGGCTGAGGAGGGAGAATCACTTGAGTCCAGGAGTTCGAAGTTACAGTGAGCTATAATGGTGCCACTGCACTCCAGCCTGAGGGACAGACCAAGATCCTGTCACTTGGCCGAGTGTGGTGGCTCACGCCTGTAATCCTAGCACTCTGGGAGGCCAAGGCAGGAGGATCGTTTGAGCTCAGGAGTTCGAGACTGGCCTGAGCAAGAGTGAGACCCCCGTCTCTACTAAAAATAGAAAGAAATTAGCTGGACAACTAAAAATATATAGAAAAAATTAGCCAGGCATGGCCTGTAGTCCCAGCTACTCGGGAGGCTGAGGCAGAAGGATCACTTAAGCCCAGAAGTTTGAGGTTGCTGTGAGCTAGGCTGACGCCACGGCACTCTAGCCCAGGTGACAGAGCAAGACTCTGTCTCAAAAAAAAAAATCCTGTCTCTCAAAAAAATAATAAAAATTAAAATAAATAAAAGGGAAGCTGATCAAAGAATTCTGAACAGACTATAAATACTTGCTTTAGTGTTGAAAGGAGTACCTAGTAAAAGGGAGGTGCAACATGAAGTATGAACAAAGTATTACTACAGGTGCAAGTATTTTATTTCCTCAACCATATAGATCCTTAATACATCTTGACAGTAACCTCAATATGCAGTCCTCTAATAGTAATCTGATTTAGAAGTTTAGCTTCTCTAGAAAAAGATCTTTTCAATCACATTAGTGGGAAAACTGGCAATACAAACCAGTTTTCCCAAGGTGGAAGCAATTTTAGTTATACCTCAAAGTGTGCAACACATAGGGCTAGGAGTCCAAACTTTGACCCATGAGATGGTAAGGGCCTCTGGCCTTAATTGACCATTAACTTCCATACCACAGGTCGTGCATTCCTAATCCAAAAACCCAAAATACTCCAAAATCCAAAGGCTGCCGCTGTTTGTTACTGCTGTTGTTTAACAGTTGATACAGATATCCTGGTGATGCTACTGTGCCGCTTAGTTACCCTAAACATATTATTTTTTCACTGTACTAATGGTATATCACATTTTTTACCATTAAGTACTTCTGTGTGAATAAGTATATGAAAAGGATTGTTTATTTCATTACATACATGCAAATATTCCAAAATTAAAAAAACAAAATCTGGAACACTTCTGGTCCCAAGGATTTCAGAAAACGGATACCTCAACCTGTATATGGCCTTTCTCATCACCCCCATTCTTACACATGTACTTTTCACTTGACATCTAGATTTATTCAGAAAGGACGATAAAAGCAGGTAGGTGAAAGTGACTACGGTTTTCAAAGTAAGTCACGGCTTATATCCTAGTTGAAGGAAAAAAACAACATATAAAATAAAGACAACCACAAAATAGAGGCTATTGTAACTCACCTAATCCAGATAAGAAGCTGAGAGTACTTTTATGTATTATCTGATTCAATAACTAGTATTAATTTGTAAACTAAAATAATTTTACAGGCATTTTAAATTCTAAAATTCCACTTATAGGCTAATTTACACTACTTGAAAGTAAGACCATGTGCTCTATTTTCTTGGCAATAACTTCTTAGTATCAATCTATGTTCACTACAAGTGTTAACATTTGATTACTCTTTGATTGACTCATTCACTGAAATATTTTTTAAACTCTTTATATGATAGATACTATGTTGGAAAAATGGAATAAAAAATGATGTTTAAAATTTTTTTTAATTTTTTAAAGTTAATTTAGCCTTTGAAATTAACCTAAAAGGGGTAACTTTTTAAAAAGTACCTAAGCTTCACTGAAGACAAAACAAAGTACTTAAGCTTAAGCTCAAAGTAAAAGAAAAGCTAGTTTTTAGTGGTTTCACATGGCTAGATAACCCCCAAAGAAAATTCTACTATCTTTATAACCAAAATAAAAGTAAAATTACACATCAATTTCAAGATTTTCTAAATTTACCAAGATAAACATGCTTATAAATTTACACTGATTTTGAATAACTTTCTCCTGAGGGAGGATCAACTTCTTTCCTACCAAGTGTCATTTAATCATTTTATAAAGTAGTCACTTTTCATCACACAACTTCCCAATACATGTTTTTAAATGACACCTTAGGCCATGATCTCTAATAGCTAAGTCTTTATATTTAATTTCTTTTAAAGTAGCACTTAAAATTAAAAATATTTATGAGATATCAAAAAATTCTAAAGCATATCAGATAAATTCAAAACTACAACATAATCTCAAAGTGACAGGAGAACTGAATGGGCATTCTCATAGAAATTAAATTCTAATGATAACAGAATCCTTGTAACAGAGTGCCTAAAAATTTTTTAAAGTACTTTAAAACTATGATATCCATCAGTTACAAAAATAAAGATTTCCTACCATGAAATCAATCTATAAAATCTACATAGATTGGTGTAATCTGCAGGACAGTTTATACGAATTATGGATCCTCTCCAAATTCAAAATAACTTTGGGGAAAAAAAACCCAAAGGCCAACGAGGAGGCATTTCTGAGTTAAGATTATCAAGACCACAAACCAGTTTCACTAGTAAAAACACTTTTTCATACAAGTGACAAATCCATTACCCTGAAATGGTAAAATTAGAACAGTATTTTGTAGTCTCTCATGCTTAAGCATTAAGAAAAGCAAGTATCATTGGTTATCAAGCTTTAACCTTATTCGGAGACCAATATTTTACTCCTTACTCTGAAATACAATGTAAAAATTAGATATTCAACGAAATATCTAATAAATCTCAAATGAAGCCAAAACTCCACTTCCCGAAAACTACTTAACCAATAATTCTGTCTCCTAAAGTGATGTAGTAGATGGGTATTAACTAAAAACAAAACTCTATGACACATAGCCCTCATTATTTAAGGTGAATTACCCTAACTCTTGTCAAGTGGAAATAGCAGGGGACTTGAAAACCTTTGTTCAGATCCAGCTCCAACATTTCCACGCTAGACTTACTGTCTTGAGTAAGATACTCAACTTGCTTCTTCATCTGTTAAATGGAAGTCAAAATAATACCTATCTTGCACATAGTTGTGAGAACGAAATGGAGACATTTAAAATTATGCAGTGCTAAGCAAGCATGTATGTGTATACCAGGTAAATGGAAAACTGTGGTGCACTGTACAAACTAATGTCAACTTTCAAATATGTGGGGTATCAGTGAAGGATATAATAAAATGATAAATAGCACATGTTTCATTATGTAGTTCACATCAATTCTTAATTTTCTTGAAGACATTCTCCTTCCTGCATATGCCTATACAGTTCAGCAAAATTTTTCTAAGGTTTGTACAGTCTATTTTACCCCATCCAACATATTTTCTTATTAGAGTTAAGTAAATGCCAAACAGAATATAATGCTAATTTTCAAAATATTCAAGGCTTTGTATTCCTTGTAGCACTAAATATAAACTAAAGTGTTCATTTTTATCAGTTAACAATTGGAATTTCTAGAACTTCAGAATACTTAAATTTTTAATCAAATCACTATCACCTCTTAAAAATTCAACTGTTCGTCAAAATACCAAATGGTCAAAACAAACACTAATTCAGAAGCAGTATAACATACATGACGTGATTCTTTTTTAAAGAGTACATTAAAAATCAACTAGTTAAAACATGAAGTCTTCCAAAGAGAGGAAAAGTAATGATAGAACTGAAACGTGCTATTACAATAAATGTCTTAAATGTCCTGAAAAAATGGGGTGAATTTTTTGTTTCCATATTATTTCTAATAAGCTTTAGAAAAATAATACTAATTCCTTCAGACACTTATCCAATACATGAATTTAAATATCGTCATCTAAAATCACGACTCTCACACATCGAAGCATTACTATATATTTTAAGCCGCACACTAATATGTCGTACCTTCAAGACTATATTTTGTTATGATTCCAACTCTCCGATTCCGCAAACTTATTTTAAAGGCCATCAATTCACTATCCTTTTTCAAATGATTTATACGGGTTTTAAACTTTCTCCCAGATTTGATCGCAAAACAAATAGGAAAGATTATTAAAATCACGTTGGAGACCACAATATTGACTACAAATGAGAGACATGGGAAGCAACGATTTAAATGCAAAAGAATAGTCTTTTTTTGTTTAAGTAAAGAAAAGTGATAGTTGGGGTCTCCTCCCTGGACAAGGAAGTTCTGTTAAATCCAGGCGAGACCAGCCATATTGGAAAACACTTGTCAATTATAGTTCTGACAAGTGCCCACGAACACGGTTGGATGAAGCTAACCTTGTGTACCGAGGTGTGTACATCAAGGCCCTCTTCTGCTCCGCCAGAGGATCTGGGCCTGTTTGGGGATTGTTACCGAGTTAGAGCTGTCCTTAGGTCCGTGAGGAGTGCAGAGTCGAGGGGAAAGAGGGCGGGGAAAGGAGAGTTGGGGGGGAATGGTTTGAGAGTTGGGAGCCGCTATCCGCTGAGAGAGGGGCGCGGCGGCAGCGAGAGATTTCCGAGTTGAGCGCCTGGGGGAGGGGCCGAGGATTCGGGGAGCAGGGGGATCGCAGCCAAAAGTCCCCGTGGCCCCCTCTGAGGGGTCCGGGAGTTCAAGAGGAGGAGGGGAAGGGGTAACGCTTCAGTGCACTGACCTGTCCTCCGAGTCCATGCGGCTCAGGGGCTCCCCATCCGACGACATCTCCAAGCTGCCTCGCCGGCCCCCGGAGGTCGCGCTGCTTCCGCCTCCCCCGGTCCCGTACCCCTCGTCGCCGCCGCTGGAGACGACGCTGCTGCTACTGCTGCCGCCCCCGCCGCCGCCCTGGCTGCCCCGTGGTCCCTTGGGCTCCTCCAGGCCCTCCTTGCCGTCCCCATCCCCGCTGCTGCTGCTGGCGGCGCCGGGGCTCAGCGAGCGCGTCTCGTCGCTGCTGCTCCCGCCGCTGCTGCCCACCAGGCTCTCCGCGCTACTCTCTTCCTCACCCCCGCCGCTGCTGCTGCTCTCGTCCTCCTCCTCCTCCTCCTCGTCCTCCTCGTCCTCGTCCTCCCCGGCCTGGCTGGCGCTCTCGGGGCTCGGCTCCGACATCGTCTCCGCCTCGCCGCCCCCCACTCCGCCGCCGCCTCCACCGCCCCCACCGCCGCCGCCGTTCAGCAGCAGCGCCGCCACCGCCTCGGCCTCCGCCTCCTCCTCCTCCTCCTCCTCTTCCTCCTCCTCCTCCGGAGGCTCAACCCGGCCCCGCGCCGCCGAGCCGGGGCTGCCGGGGGGCAGAGGGCTCAGGCGGGAGAGCTCCTCCAGGTCGGCCATGTCGGTGATAGCGGCGGCCATGGCGGCGCCTGCTCCTCCTCCTCCTCGCCGCCGCCGCCGCCGCCTCCCTCTCTCGACTCTGGCTCCCTCGCCCCCTCCCAAACGCCCAAAACTCCGCCGACGCCGCTGCAGAGCAGGAGGAGGGCCCGCGGGCTGCGTCAGCCTGCACACGCGCTACGGCGCCCGCGCGGGGACAGGCGCGCGACTCCGCGCACTCACGCGGAGACGGCTGCGCGCGTGCGCGGCGGCACGAGGTGGCGCCTCCCCCGGGCCGCGAGTTCCGCGCCCGCGTCCCCTCCCGGGCCCCGTGGAGCGCTCGGAGTTTCCTCGGGGCCTTCCCACGCCCTCCCCGGCCTCGCAGCGGGCGGGACGCGCGGAACGAAAATCCGAACGCTGCCTGGGGATTTTAACAGCCCCGCGCGTTCTCACGATAGTCATTCATTCCAGCCGTGTTTGGGGAGTGTCCCCCGTGTACAGGGCTGAGCCAGGAATCGAGCAAGTACCTGGCCTTCTGAGCGCTTACAGTCTACTAAGAGAGGCGATTAAAACAAGCAAAAATAAGTAATAGGATGCAAGGTACTAAATCTCTACGCGCAATACAGGGCCGCAAGTTTTAGTCTAACCTGTGTTTGAATACCCCAAGGGATGTTGAGATCACAGGCTCAGAGCAAACATCTCTTTGGTTCAAGGTCCTCAAACTTTTGAGCCCACGAGCTTTCTACAACAATGTTGTGAAGCTGTTAACAATCGTGTGCGGTTTAAAGTGACAGCTACACATTTTCCCAGCTTGTTACGGATATTTTATCTGTCGCACTTTTTAAATACCGTATATATAGCCAATAGACTCTCAATACCATAAGGATTTAATACCCACCAATATCCATTTTTTTAAATACAATCTTTCTTACACCTGAACAATTTCCATCCTTGCTTTATCTGCTGAAAGTCATATTTGCATTGCACATCCCCTCTAGAATTTTATCCTAATAATGTATTTTGTGCTTGAATTGTTTTACTGATCATGTTATTACATTTGCTTGTAATAAAAATGTGTATATGTTTAGAAATTTACCCGGTTTTTTTTTTAACATTTTCTATAATCATGAAGCTCTTAAAAGTGTTATTTCAACTGATCAAATATATTTCAAATATTTACAAATAAGTATTAAACACAAAAGTAAAATTTTATCAGCAATGCATGTTACAGAGATGGAGTTGGATGGATTTTTTGAGAAAGAATTCAGCATCAATCCCATTCCAAGTTTTCAATTCCATGGATGTAAGCGTTAAGAAAACTTGTTCGCATAAAGAAGCAGATGAGAATGAATGGAGTTTTGTTGTAGTCGTGCCACTCAATTCTTTGAGCTCCCTTCAAATTATATGCCAAAAAATCACATAAAGATCTAACAAAGAAAAAATACTTTTAATGATCTATCAGCTGACAACTCTGATTAGGTTCTCTTTCAACTTTGTTGAAAGCAAGTAACTGAAAAGCACCTGACTTGTGAAAGGATGTGTTTACCCCTTCTCATTCACCAATTGTCCCTTTCTTTGGTGTCCCGGGAGGTTTTTGCATTCCGGGGTATTGCACCTTAGTAGAGTTTAGGATGAGGAAGAGTTATGCCTTTCTTTTGTAAAGCAGGGAATTCAGATTAAGAAGGCTGCAAAGGAGCCCACCGTACTCCCTGACTGAGGGCACATTTTCAGGCAGGTCAATTTTAGGAATGCCTTTACTCAAGGGAAGTGAGGTTAGGAGAATTCATTGCCCTGAAACAGAGTCTCCGTGCTCATACACATCTTGGAAAGTCTTCATACACCGTGAGAACCCAGTATTATGTCCTCTGTCTTGGACCTTTGGTCAGCTGTTACATGGAATGTTGCCTCAGGGAAAGCAAAAATAAAAATAACTCATAATATGGGACATAGTTTACAGATACCTTTACACACACATACAATGCAATGTATTAACTTCAAACATTTTAAACGTCAAAGCCATACTTTGAGATAGATAAGGAATTTATAAACATCGTGTAATATAAATTAAGAACTATCAGAGAGTTTAACTAAAAAGCGTATATTAAGTGTGTGGAGGCAGAAAGATACACCTTTTCTCAACCATCATAAGGGTCACAGCTGACATTCCAATAACAAAAGATAGGTTAACAAGAGAAAAGCATAACAAATTAATGAAAGTTTTATGTGACATACAGGAGCCTTCATAAATGAAGACCCAAACACCCAGAGAAAACTGTCGATTTTGTTTGTTCGTTTAGCTTCTGACCATATCCTGCATAAAAACTGTCCATGTTTATGCTTAGATTGGATGACGAATGGGCAGCTGTGTAGAAATGTGACTGGACAAAGGGATATGACCTAATGATTATAGACTGAGTGGGAGGCCGGGCTAGGTGGCTCAAGCCTGTAATCCTAGCACTGTGGGAGGCGGGCGGATCATTTGAGCTCAGGAGTTTGAGACCAGCCTGAGCAAGAGCGAGACCCTGTCTCTACTAAAAATAGAAGGAAATTAGCTGGACAACTAAAAATATATAGAAAAAATTAGCCGGGCATGGTGGCACATGCCTATAGTCCCAGCTACTCAGGAGGCTGAGGCAGGAGGATCACTTGAGCCCAGGAGTTTGAGGTTGCTGTGAGCTAGGCTGATGCCACCGCACTCACTCTAGACTTGGCAAGAAAGCGAGACTCTGTCTCAAAAAAAATAAAAAATAGACTGAGTGTGGAAACCCAGCAAGGCCTGTCTGTTCAGATTCTTCTTGGCTCTTGCGTCTCTGTGTAGCATTCCTTCCTCCTAGGTATAGGACAGGACCCTTTTGGAAGGAAGGACTTCAAGGGAGAAGTGAGAGAGTGACCTTTCTAAGTTTTATGGCTTGTTTTGGGGGAGAGGAGTTCCAGTTTCTATGACTAAGTAGGAGTAAGGGGCAGGAGACAGGAGCACACGAGGACACCAGAGAGACTACTTCGGAGGCTGTTTCTGAGGCCATTTCTGAGGCCTTCCAATCTCCTTTTGTTCAAAGTACTCAGCATGCCAAAGTGCCATACTTTGGGGCATCATTTTTTGAGCATCAACAAATACACGTGCTGGGCACTGTGTTAAACACTGGAGACTATGGTTCACTTTTGGCTGAGTTAATGAAGGAGAGCTTCATTTAGAATGTAGGATTTGAACAGATGTGTATAGTTAGACATAAAATAACTATGTCTGATTTCATTAATTTGAGCTGATCTTTAAGAGTAAATAAAATTCTGTGTTAGGGGGAACTCTAGGACTTAGAAGCAATATATGGAAAAGCCTAACAGTTTATTCATGACAGAGTTAACCATGAGAAAGCACAGTTGGGAAGCTAAAAAGAGTTAAAGATTAGATTGAAGAAGGTCTTGAATGAAAAGTTTTGATGTTGAGATACAACAGGTATGTACTGAGATATTTTATTTTATTTATTTTTTTTTTTTTGAGGCAGAGTCTCACTCTGTTGCCCAGGCTAGAGTGAGTGCCGTGGCGTCAGCCTAGCTCACAGCAACCTCAAACTCCTGAGCTCAAGTGATCCTCCTGTCTCAGCCTCCCGAGTAGCTGGGACTACAGGCATGTGCCACCATGCCCGGCTAATTTTTTTCTATATATATTTTTAGCTATCCATATAATTTCTTTCTATTTTTAGTAGAGATGGGGTCTCGCTCTTGCTCAGGCTGGTCTCGAACTCCTGAGCTCAAACGATCCGCCCACCTCGGCCTCCCAGAGTGCTAGGATTACAGGCGTGAGCCACCGCGCCCGGCCCTGAGATATTTTAATAAAGGTATGATATGATTAGGGTTATATGACTAATGTATAGGAGATATGGTGAAAAGTGAATGGAGATTAGACACATGAAAAATGGCAGGTATCAAAGCCACAAATGAATGCTCTAGCTGCAGTATTTATTCTTGAAGACCAAAATGAGCTATCTTCAACTTGGCTTTTTGGAGAAAATCATGTTTCCTATCACTGGAGAGTTTGTTTTAGCTTTTTTTTGTTAATTGCAAATGTTCTAAAAGTTTGAAAGAGTTGGATGATAAACACTCATACACCTACCTAAAGTCATCAGTGTTCTCTCTTCCTCTGTCCACCCACCGTCCCCACCCACCATCCCCATAGCTGTCCTCCTCTTGGTTTAGTTGCAGACATCACTACTCTGCATGCAGCTCCTTAGAGCAAGGTCACTTTCCTACATAACTACAGTGTCAGGGTGTCATTAGTCCACTCTCCAAATTTAAATCACTAAAGTAAGTGTTTAACTGGAGGTAGGACCTCCATGTGGCGGAATTCCTATAGGCAGCATCAGGTGAGAAGTTAGATGATCCTGCACCAAAGGTGGCCGGGGGCCCAGTACCCGTCCACAAAGTGTGCATTCCCAGTCTGTAGCTAAATAAGCACTAAAATTAGCTTTTAGAAACTTTTATAACAACTTGACAGAGTAATTTCATGTCTGTATAAAATAACTCATCAAATAATAATAAACTAGGGCTTTTCTTTTTATGTCATCAGTTATTTTTTTACCTTATTATTCCAGTAATTCATTTTTACTGTATTTTACAAAAGTATTAGTCCACTGGAAATTTTTAAAAAACAAACAAGTCTTTCACATATTGAGAATCATTGTTTTACAGTTCCTTCATTCCAGCTTGGAGAGTATGTGATTCTATACGTAAATACAAGTTGCCTAATAACACACCATTGTTTAAGTGCTATTTGATTAGAAATCGTATTCAATCTCATCAACCAGGCTTCGTGTGGTGGCTCACGCCTGTAATCCTAGCACTCTGGGAGGCCGAGGTGGGAAGATCGCTTGAGCTCAGGAGTTCCAGCAAGACCCTGTCTCTACTAAAAATAGAAAAATTAGCAGGGCATTGTGGTGCATGCCTATACTCCCAGCTACTCAGGAGGCTGTACTCCTCAAGGAGGATCGCTTGAGCCCAGGAGTTTGAAGTTGCTGTGAGCTAAGCTGACACCACGGCACTCTAGCCCAGGCGACAGAGCAAGACTCTGTCTCAAAAATAAATAAATAAATAAATAAATAAACGTAATCAAACTCATCAACCACAGCACTAATGGAGTTGAATTAGCAACAATGACTTGAATTTCACTGGTTCTTCTTCCTGCCAAGCCTACTAAAGTAGCCAAACACCTCCAGCTTTCTGGGAACCCTTGGAGTTGTGGGGGAGGGGGAGGGTCCCTCATATGCTCAAACACTCCTCTCCCAGGGCCTCCCTCCCCTGCTCTGCTGTTCTGGGCACTGCAGGCATCTGCTGGGATTTGTGATACAAACAAAACAGCCAAAGCCATGGTGTAGTCGGAAGAAATGGAGATCATTGTGTTGACCTGTATTAGGGGAACCCCGAAGCAGACTGCTATGTGCAATATTATGTACAGTTTTCAGTGAAACAGCTCTTTATGTTTTTACTCAGAGCTCTGTTTCTCTTAGGGATCCAGACATGCTTTCATGGGCCTAGATTGGCGACAGATTTTGAGTAACAGCTACCCCACGCTGTATTTATTACTCCCCGTCCAATGACTAAGTCTTTCTTGTAGGGCTTCACTAATTCTCTCTTCCACTAAAATGAGTTCTGTTCCAGGAAGCAGCCTCAGCCCCCATGTAAGCAGGTTTCTTGCAGTGCTGCCTTGCCAGTTGGCCAGACAAGCCCAGACACGCTTGAACCCAGCAACAGACCCAGCTTAGATGCAAACTGAGATTCCTGCTACATGACAAATGAGATAGTTCTGAAAAATTCTCTAAAATTGGCAGTTATATTACATTTTGCACCTTTATTTTGGGCTCCCTTATTGAGGTTCTGTGTGTTGACACGGCCATGGTGAGCGGGATCAACTGCAGCATAATGACCTCATTCTCTGAGTGACTTGGAATTCAAAGAAACTATGCATGAAACGAGATAACATCTTACAGGATGATGGAAATGATAGGATCTTAAAGCTCCAAAGAGCTAGAAATCTGATGCAAGCTTTCCCATTCTGTAGATTATAATCCAACCAAAACACAACTGAATAATGATTATAGTTTTGAGTTAAAATCTGTCAGTATAACCATTTCAAGACTTAACTGCTTTGGCTGACACCTTTCCACAGTAAGGAGGTCATGTATATTTGTGGTATTTTTAGGAGTTCTCACTTTTAATTTAGTAAAATACCTTTTCTATAAACTACAGATGGGAAAGTAGGCAGAATGTGAAAGGTGAATAGCATAACCACCACATTTTTGGTCGTTTCATGTATTTTATATCTGCCTTGCCAAAAACCTTTGTTCAGTGTTCAAAATTCTCTCAATTATTAAAAATTGAACTTGACAGATTAGTTATTGTAACATACAAGTCACAAGACCAGCTAGTACTTTATCCATCAAATCCTTGAAAAGGCAGGGAAGAATCTAAACTTCATATTTAATGAGTGCAATATAAAAACAAGTATATCAGCAGATTGGATAAATTAGCTTGGCCTTAAGCCAAAATAAAGCAACACCTCCCCTCCACTCCTTAAGTATGTTTGGCAGCTATTTTGACTACTACCCTTACTCATACCCTTATTTTTCCTCTTCTTTTTTCCCCCTTTCTCCCTTATTTTTTTACTTGCCTGGATATCTACCTTGTCCTATCTACATTTTGGTAAACTATCTCAAACGATTATTTTAAAGTGAGTTTTGTTGGGTTGTTTTGTTTCTGCTTTGCAGAACCTACTAATTCTCCTACCCTCTCACTACCACCACCTGTATCTGCTGGGCACCTGGTCTTCCACATCACTGAGAGCTAGGTTTGGCCCCGTAACTATGTTCTGACCAAGGAGCTGTGAGCAGAAGGGATCATATCCTCATTAGGGAGCTGCTCACCCTCCTTTTCTCACTCTTCCTATCCCCCATCCATGGGCTGGGACACAGACATGATGATGAGGGTGAGCCAGCCTCAACCATGCATACCATGACCACTCCCTAGGAGGACAGAGCCACAAGAGAAGGAACTTGGGTCCCTAGATGACCTCATTTTGAAGCCATCACTAAACACTCAGACTTTTATAAGTGAGAGAAATCTTTTACCTAGTCTGTCTCTTTTATTTTATTTTATTATTTTTTGAGACAGGGTCTCACTTTATTGCCTGGGCTAGAGTGCGATGGCATCATTATAGCTAACTGTAGCCTCAAACTCGTGAACTCAAGCAATCCGTCTGCCTCAGCCTCCCGAGCAGCTGGGACTATGGGCACGCTTGGCTCATTTTTCTATTTTGTGTAGAGATGGAGTCTTGCTATGTTTCTCAGGCAGGTCTAGAACTCCTGACCTCAAGCAATCCTCCCACCTTGGCCTCCCAAAGTGCTAGGATTATAGGCATGAGCCATGGCACATGGCCTAGTTTGTCTCTTTTAAACTGGCCAAATCAATATCCTAATTAATGCAGGTAAAATAAACAAACATGATTTGTTATTTCCCAGAAAACTGAGGCTTTCAGGGGTAAAATCCTTCAATCCTGCCCCTCCATCTATAAAATCATCTGTATACTTGCCTATCATTGCCTTTCCTATGAAAGCCTAAACTTTTTACAATGGTAGACTCTTACATGTCCTTAAACTGGGGTGGGACTATATATAGATGTATGGTTTTTGTCCCCTCCTTGTGTTAGGGTTTTTTAGAGAAACAGAACCAGTAGGAGTTATAGACATGTTCACATATTAAAAGAGATTTATTATAGTAAGTGGCTCAGGGAAGTCCCACAACCTGCTGTCTACAAGCTGGAGAACCGGAAAAGCTCGTTATGTAATTCAGTCCAAGTTTTAAGGCCTGAGAACTGGATGGGGGCGACTGGTCTAAGTCCGAGAATCTGAAGGCCCAAGAACCAGCAGCTCCAAGGACAGCAGGAGGTGGGTTTCCCAGCTCAAGAAGAGAGAGAGTTCACCCTTTCTCTGGCATTTTGTTCTATTTGAACCTTCAACCAACTGGATGATGCCCGCCCACATTGACAGGGGTGATCTTCTTTACTCACTTTACTGATTCAAATGCTCATGTCTTCTGGAAACACCCTCATGGTTACATCCAGAAATAATGTCTTACCAGCTATCCAGGCACTCTTTGCAGCATTTTCTGCTCTCCTTTACCCTCTTGCCACTCCTCTCTTGATTTCCAGGATGCCACACACTCATCTAAATCATCTAGATTGCCTATTTCTTCCATGGTTTCTTCTTGATCTCCCCCCCCCCCCCAAGATAGTCTTGCTCTGTTGCCTTGGGTAGAGTGCAGTGCCAACATCGTAGCTCACTGCAACCTCAAACTCCTGGGCTCAAGCGATCCTCCTGCCTCAGCCTCCCTAAAGGCTAAGATTACAGGCGTGAGCCACCACGCCTGCTGATGTCTCTGCTTTTTAAATGTTGGTTTCCAAGTCTATTTCCTTAACTCAACTCTCATCTTTTTCTACACAGTCTACCTGGTAAATACTTAATAGCATCCATTCCCATGATTCTGATCTCTGTTGAGAGCCTCCCACACTACTGTACAATACTGATGCCGCCTTGAGATATAGGACCCTTAATTTATCGTGGCACCAATATAGGAAATTTTATGTGTTTCTGTTTTCTCACATAACATGGGGAGGTCTGGACACCTCCCAATGTATTGAAAATGGACCTCAGCTGATTTGGTCCTTTGGGAGCTGTCAGGTTCTTTTAGTAAATATCAATAGTATCCATTGATTTACATAGGTAGGCGCTAAACATGCCCTGCCCTAACTGTTGATATCAGCTAGTAGGTTACAATGCAAGACTTAGTCTGAATTTTTCCAACTGTATAAACTTTTATTAGCAAGTAGGCAAAAACAATGTCATATAACCTGCTCATGTAAGGTTGAGAAAATCCTCCCTCTCTGTCCCCAAGCCTGCCTACAGGCATCTTACACAAGAGCTTCACTCTGAGGTGGCTGCAACAATAGCCAAACAGCTATTTGGGTCCGTCAGTGGAGACCTTCAAAAACTGGATTAAAGACATTAGAGAGGGGTGGACAACACGGAATTGAATAAAACTTAGACCTAGAAGGTTGTAGGTTGCTGGGTTTTCTAGCAACTTATTCACTCTATTCAATATTTTGAATGTCTACTATGTATTAGGCACTGTTCTTAGCGCTGGGTATATAGCTATGAATAAAGGCAATAAATAGCCCTGCTCTCTTGAAACTTACACTCTGGTCAGATGTTCTTGCACCTCATTCACACCAGCCTGATATAGGGCTGTGAAACCCTTCTAGGCCAGCCATATATCTGGGACACCATTCATTTTACCGATGAAAATGTATTTCTAACATTCCCTTATGTTAATTAATGAACCTTCTGGTATAAATTTCAATAAAGATCCTTGAAATGCTTAAGTAGCCACCTGGGGAGTATGGATTCCTGATTAGGGCACTTCAAAGTATAAGCGACCACCCCTGGAGTGTGAATTCCTAATGGGGTATCTCTAATGATAACTCACCTCCCTTAGAGTGTAGATTGAAGTTAATTTACACGCAAGTACATTAGAGTGTTTATAAGGAAGTGTTTCAAAGTAAATTATGACAGAGGCAACATAGCAACATGGCAGGAAGTATGGTTGCCCCGAGCTCCCCAGTCGCACATACTGGTTTTTAAAATAGTGAAAGACATTTGTACTACAGGTAAATTGCTACTGCCTGAGTTCCCCGAACACCCTCCGGATGCCTGAGTGTCTTCCTTATGACCCCCAGCAACTACAGGGACAACAGGCTTATCAGGGACCTCCAGGCTCCTGCTACTGTAACATGCTTTGCATCCATTCTGAATGATCAGTGCCATACAGTCTTGCTCAGACCTTCAGCCATGAAGAAACTGACAAGGCTTTCTGAATCTCAACTCCAAATACCTTGGGTAAGAAATTTTCATTGTCTTAGGTTGGCCTGGGACTCACATCAAAATTGATTGAGATTGGCAGGACCACAGGACCTTTACACAGGAGGCTGCTTGTTGGGTGGGGTGATGGAGATGCTTGCAGACCGTCTGCAGGTGTCCATGACAGGCATACTAGATTGTTCCAGCAGCAGGGTTTGGCCTTGAGGGTAAATCTAAAGAGTTAAAGACGTAAGCAGGGGGCCGGTGTGGTGGCTCACGTCTGTAATCCTAGCTCTCTGGGAGGCCGAGGCGGGCGGATCGTTTGAGTCAGGAGTTCGAGACCAGCCTGAGAAAGAGCGAGACCCTCCGTCTCTACTAGAAAATAGAAAGAAATTAGCTGGACAACTAAAAATATATATATTAAAAAATTAGCCTGGTATGGTGGCGCATGCCTGTAGTCCCAGCTACTCGGGAGGCTGAGGCAGTAGGATTGCTTGAGCCCAGGAGTTTGAGGTTGCTGTGAGCTAGGCTGATGCCACGGCACTCTAGCCCGGGCAACAGAGTGAGACTCTGTCTCAAAAAAAATAATATAAAAAAAAAAAAAGAGGCAAGCAGGGCAGTGGACAATGGAATATAAATTGGGTAAAAAGGGAAGCAAAAACAGGACTTTGTTAAATCATTTGCAGTAGAGAATTTTATATCCATCAAAAAGAGCTAAGTTGGCTCACATCTGTAATCCTAGCACTCTGGGAGGCCAAGGCAGGAGGATCGCTTGAATTCAGGAGTTCCAGACCAGCCTGAGCAAGAGTGAGACCTTGTCTCCACCAAAAATAGGAAAAAATTAGCTCAATGTGGTGGTGCATGCCTGTAGCCCCAGCTATTCAGAAGGCTGAGGCAGGAGGATCACTTTAGCCTGGGAATTTGATGTTGCAGTGAGCTATGATGACACCACTGCACTCTAGCCTGGGCAACAGAGTGAGAACCTGCCTCAAAAAAAAAAAAAAGAAAAAAAAAGAGCTATCAATGCACACTTGAAATGCCCTAAGTTCTGGTCAGATATAAATATATAGATGTAGTTCCACAGATGATCTGATTGTGTTCATTACTCCTACTTTAAAGCAAAGATATTTTCCATATCCTATCATCATAAGGAAACTGAAACTTGCATCCTTGACATCAACTTCTGAGAAATATGTAGAGAAGGGGTCTTCAAGGACATCACTGTATTTATTGGTGTCTAATGTTTCCGAGAAGGGAAAATTGTATGGGGTGTATTTAGAAAACTTAGCTAGCAATTAAATAATCAGTTTAGCTAGAGTGTCTGGTAAGTAAAAGAAAGTCGTGGGGCATATTGAATACTGATTATGTGTATGCCCTATTCTTGCAAACTAACCTGAGCCAATTTGGGCATGCACGACTGTTAGATTCTTTTTGGTAGATATAAGTAGGCAAAGAAATTTCTTTTCAAGTAAAAGGCAAGATTCCAGAGGGAGTATGGGGTCAGGTACCCAGAATCCTCCAGTGTTCTTGGCCAGAGACCCCTTGAGGGATTTAGCCTATGGTATCATCGCTAAGGGAACAGGTTACAGGCCTCTTGGGATTTGTAAACCCAGTCCATGCAAGAACAGGGAGTGTCTCTGGAGTCCTTTTAGATAATCACATATCTTGAACATCTTTCATTTGCAAAAAAAAAAAAAAAAAAAAATCTCATTTCTAACATTCAACATGTTGGTCAACAAGCCACTATTTTTACCAGTAAAAACCCATTTTTCAGGCCGGGTGCAGTGGCTCACGCCTGTAATCCTACCACTCTGGGAGGCCAAGGCGGGAGGCTCGAGGTCAGGAGTTCGAGGCCAGCCTGAGCAACAGCGAGACCCCATCTCCACTAAAAAAAAAAATAGAAAGAAATTAACCAGACAACTAAAAATATACAGAAAAAATTAGCTGGGTATGGGGGCACATGCCTGTAGTCCCAGCTACTCAGAAGGCTGAAGCAGCAGGATTGCTTGAGCCCAGGAGTTCGAGGTTGCTGTGAGCTAGGCTGATGCCACGGCACTCTAGTCTGGGCAATAGAGTGAGACTCTGTCTCGAAAAGAAAAGAAAAGAAAAGAAAAGAAAAGAAAAGAAAAGAAAAGAAAAGAAAAGAAAGCCCATTTTTCACATTCAGTAGGCAAATTACAAACTGTCACTGTGATCAAGATACTAGTAACAAAAGTGTTTGTAAAAGTTGCTTCTAAAGGGCAGAAAATCACCACCCCTAGACTGTGCATTTTTTTCTTTACATTTCATTATGAATGTTTATACATACAAAAGAGTAGAGCGAATGATATAATGGGAACATGAAAACTCTCAGATATGACTGTGAAGGCTCTCTGGGATTTGGCCTCAAACCACATTTGTACACTGGACAAGTACCCACACTGGTCCCCAACCTATTCAATGTTCACTGACAGAGCCCAGATTAGGATGAGAATAGTGAGGTGTGTAGAACACAAAATGCAAGGAGACATTGTGTTCAAGTGCTGCACCTTCAGTTGGCTGCCCTGAGAGTGATTCCTCCTTAACTTTTGAATTCTATTAATAGGCGCCCCTCTCACCTCACCCTACTGCCAGTTCTATTCCCTGAAAATCTCAGGCACCTCACATGCACAATTTCAGTGCATCCTGAAAATCTGCTGACTTTGAGATTCTCTCTTATACCAACTTTGGGAATCGACATCCAATTTTTTTGAGAAAGAGTCTCCCTGTGTTGCCCAGGCTACAGTGCAGTGGCATCATCATAGCTCACAGCAACCTGAAACTCCTGGATTCAAGTGATCCTCCCGTCTCAGCCTCCCCAATAGCTGGGACTATAGGCGTGCACCACCATGCCCGGCTAATTTTTTCTATTTTTAGTAGAGATGGTGTCTCTCTCTTGTTCAGGCTGGTCTTGAACTCCTCAGCTCAAGCGATCCTCCTGTCTTGGCCTCCCGAAGTGCTAGGATTACAGGCGTGAGCCACCACGCCCAGCCCAAACATGCAATCTTGATAACAACTCAAGTGTTTATATGTGACTTGTATTTTGAATATTAAAATGTAAGATTCCCAGAACCTCTGAGAGTCCATAGAAAGCCCTTGTGTGACTTCAAAAAGGTACCACCTCAGGACAGACACAGCCTTGCCCAGGGTATACTCTGGGCAAAAAGAGCTCGGCTTTGTTGCCTCTGCCAGTTCCCTGTGCAGTGCAGAACTTGCACAATCCGTATGGACAGGGATCTTGTGACTTACGCCTTTTACGTGGGTGATGTGAAATGAGTACTCGATTTAGAGTCAGACACACCTTTTCAAATCCAGTCCAGCCATTTGCCAGAAAACTATGGGCTCCACCTTACTTGGTTTCACTAAGCCTGTTCCTCCATCTCTAAAATGCGGGTAATAATTTTTAGAGCTACTATGAGGAGTGAATGAGTTAGTAGATGTAAAGTGCTTTCTTCCTGTAGTATAGGTGGTGAACATTAAATGCTATTAATAGTTTCCCCGGAAGAGCTTAATACAAATTTTAATGAATATGTTTCCTTCAGGAGATGTTCCAGCAGTAGTGGAGGTCTCAGATCTGTTAAGACCTGAGATAAGAATAATAATGGTAATAACAACAAGTATTTAACAGAAGTCTTTACTTGTGCCAGGCAGGGTTCTAAGGGACTTTACACACGGACTAGCTCATTTAATCCTCCCAACCCTATGAGGGAGGAATTTGTAAAACCCCCTTTTAGAGATGCAAAAAGGCCCTGCCCAGAAAGTCCCAGGGCTCCTCTGGCTCAATGAAAGCTAAGAACTAAAGGCAGAAGAGGAAATTCTGCATTTTCAGAACGTGGCTCTCTGGCCAGGCTGGGTCTCCACCGTGGCACAGGCTGCCCGTGGGGGAAGTTCCCACACTGAGATGAAGAGCCACATCTTCCCCTTGCATCAATCTTCCATTAATATTCTGAATTATCAAATAAGCTGGATGGTTGTTAGAACAATAAACATTAGATCCTAAGATGATTTCATTCTGTGTTTTATGAAATATGAGAATAGGTTCGTTTGTTTAATGGAGTTAAATGAAGTTAAATTGTTTCAGGAGATCCAAATCGTAGTCCAAGCTTCCAAGAAGTGACTTTTACTGATAGCTTTGCCTGTTCTTTAGTTTATCTGTCAGTAAAATGGATGTTGTTCCACATCTGTTAACGTCCCTGCGAACTTTCAGTGAACTTAATCACTGCCGTCATCATCAGTTTCTCTGCCATTGATATGGAAGTTAAGTTTAGTTTAAGTAAAGTTAGTACCCAAAACAAGTTAAGCATTTTAGCACTTGTATTGCAGGTTAAGCCTCCCCTGCACCCTCAGATGTAGCTGTTTACATTTATTAGCATATCACTGACAGGTCTCTTCAATCTGAAGCACTGAGCCGTCTTCCAAATGTCTCCAGCCCCAGAATACTTAGATATCAAGATCCGAGCGGGCAGAAACCGTCCTAATCATTTCCCACAGTCTGGCCAACAGGTCACAGATGGTCATAATTTAGTATTTTTATTTACTCAGCAAATATTTACTGAACACCTACTATGCGCCAGGATTTATAGGGGCTCTGGCAAAGAATGCAAAAATCTTTTGGTTGGGGAAGGGAGTAGATAAAGACAGGAAAGAGGAGAGAAGCTGTTCCTAGGGGCGCAGGCAGGCTGGGGAGAGCGCAGGGTATCCGAATTGGCTCTCTGGGCTGGAGAAAACGTCTATAAAGGACCAGACACAATGCAGGTTCTGTCTCAAATATTTGAATCCATTCCATCTACACCATTTGGCAGGCAGGAAGTCCCCGCTCTCTGTGGATTTGCTAATGGGAGAGACAAACCTCTGATGTAATGAAGTGGCAGGAGGTGTGCTCAGTCCTGCTTCCCTTGAAGGGAGAGAAAAGCGGCAGAAGTTTCTTCAGTGAACCCCGGGGCGCACATTTAAGTGTGGGTGCGCGTGCTGGTATGCAATCGTTTGTTAAATCCAACAGGCTTCAGCTCTGTCCGATAGAGTGAATTAATTCATTTATACTTTTCAACAATAAGTGTGGGATGAGAAAAAGGAGGCTTGGCATCGAAGGTTAGGACACTGGCCCGATCTTAGAAGGAGAGAGGGGTCTAATCTCATGAGAGAGAAGCTCTACTTGTTTTGTTTTCTTGCCCTGGTCGGCTCCTTTTTTGCCCATTTGTAACTACTATACAAACAAGCTACCGGCTGAAATCGGGTCTCTGGAGCATATACAGCTCCCAGTGAATCTGGAGAAACTCTGGATTTTTAAAAGGTTAACTCGAATTATGATTCAGAAAGTTTGCATTTTAAGGAGCGGCCATATAATTATTGTTCGGAAGAAAATCTTAATACAGTCCAAAAATAATTAGGTACAAAGCCTAAATTAGATACGGTACTTGCTAAATTGAAGTCCCGTAACTTAGAAAAGCAGATTTCTATGCAAAGCCAAGCCCACAACATTATAATGAAAAAAGCCTTTGACGAAGCCTGGTCTGATTGATTGACTTGGTCAAATGGTATATAAATTAAATCCATCTGAAGAATCTGATCTCCAAATGGGATTTTCATTTCCATGATTCTGCAGTTGAAAAGCATATGTGAAGTAAGAAAGTAAGAGTCAAATCATTTCCCCCCACGGCTGGTGAACTTGGCAGCCCACGTGGAAAATGAGCCGGCTCTTCCCCTGCTGAACAAATCCGTTCAAAATGATTTCATAGTTTTCCTTCCTCATCCTGTGGAATGTGGAAGCCATTTTCTAGTAAGTTTTTAAAAATATAATTCTGAAGTTTTAACTCTTTGAGACAAGATAGTCATTCTTTTATTTTTCCAAGGGTATGTAGAATAATGCAATGGGGAATTTTTTTTTTTTTAGCACAAATGCTGTAGGCAGAAAGTTGATTCAACCTTATTTAATTAGGACCCAAGGGAAATAGTTATGCCTAATATAATGCAAAGTTCTGTAATTGAACTAATATGATTTTGCAGCTACCTGCCAGGGAAATACTAATGCAAGTAGGTTAAATGATGCAGAAAATTTTTTTTTTTTGCTTTGGTATCACAAAATTAAATAAAATAATTAAAAATCACTAGTTGAAGATTGTTAGCTTATAGTTAAGTTGGATTATTTTGGGGGTGTCTATCTTTCCTTACCTAATTTCCCCCCAATTCTATTCCAGTTAAAAAAAGATATATACATATTTGCTGAAAATTGCATAAAAATATATATCTTTTTTTTTTTTTTGAGACAGAGTCTCCCTCTGCCACCTGGGCTACAGTGCCGTGGTGTCAGCCTAACTCACAGCAACCTCAAACTCCTGGGCTCAAGCTCTCCTGATCCTGGGATCTTCAGCCTTCTGAGTAGCTGGGACTGTAAGTGAGCACCACCACACCCAGCTAATTGTTTCTATTTTTAGTAGAGACAGTCTTGCTCTTGCTCAGGCTGGTCTTGAACTCCTGACCTCAAGCAATCCTCCCACCTCCTCGGCCTCCCAGAGTGCTAGGACTACAGGCGTAAGCCAGCACATATGGCCTATATCTTCTGAAAGGGAAACACAACAAACTTTTTCTGTTTTGCCTTTTTATTTTTGCGTATTTTGATATTTTCTTTTTTTGAATAGGTAATTCATTCACATTAATCCAAATTCAGAAGAGGTATACACTCCTGTCTTCCAGCTGTCCAGGTTCCCTTTCTAGGACAATTAATATTTTAAGTTTGTATTTTTGTTGTGATGGGGAGTGTAACTCTTTCTGAGACATTTTATGTGTATTTAAGTAGATACATATATGTATTCTCTAAATTCCGATTTTTATTTTTATACAGAGGGTTGTTAGGTTTAAAGAATTCACCCTCTCCAAACTTCCATCCAAACCTCCTATAAAACCCACCGCTCTCCCTTTCCTAGGGGTGTATTAGGCAGAAGCCTTTGCCAGACCTCTAGGGACATAACGGAATGAAATGCAAAAGGGGAACTTACTTTCCTCATCCCTCCCGATAAGGGATGGATGCTTATCCCTCCCAGTTGTTCCCTAGGGCGATAAACGAATGGAATGCAAGATGGGAATTTACTTTCCTTATCCCTCCCAGTTGTTTGAAAAGAATTTATTTACTCCTCCCAGAAAAACCCTCTGTAAAACCCAAGGCTCTCCCCTTTTCTCTCATGGAGGCCTTTTCCCGCCTCCACCCATCTGCACCCAGATGCTCAAAATAAACAGCATTTTGCTACACGTGAGGCTTCGTGTGTGTCTCTCTCTCAGCTTTGGACCTAACAAGGGTAGCATAACTTAGTATCAACCTGTGCCTTACATTTTTGCCTAACTTAAAAATATGTCTTATCTTTGACAAAGGAGCAAATGCAATACAGTGGAGAAAAGATGGTTTTTTCAATAAATGGTGCTAGAACAACTGGACATCCACAGGCTAAAAAGTGAATCTAGACACAGACCTTACGCCCTTCACAAAAATTAGCTCAAAATGGATCATAGACCTAAAATGTAAAACACAAAATTATACAACTCCTAGACAACAACATAGAAAATCTAGATGATCTTGGATGACTTGTTTGGCTACAACACCAAAGCAAGATCCATAAGAGAAACAATCGATCAGATGGACTTCACAAAAATTAACAAATTCTGCTTTATCAAAGACACTATCAAGGGAATGAGAAGACAAGCCACAGACTGGGAGAAAATATTTACAAAAGACATATCTGATAAAGGACTCTTATCCAAAATATACAAAGAACTCTTAAAACCCAACAATAATTATTGTATAATAAAAAATATATTTGGTCTCTGTCCCCAGTTCCTGGAGCACAGTTCCTAAACCCTGGGAATTTCCTGTAGGACAGGAGCTTCTTTTATTATTCATAACCAGCCTCTTTCCAGAGGTAAGAGGTAACTCTATACCAGAGTTTACTCAAAGGAGGTGATTCAGGGTGGGGTCCTTAAATAGCCTCAGGATGGGGCTGGTCACCAGAAAGACCCAGGGATTAGAAGGTTGGAACTTTCAGCTCCACCCACTGACCTCAGGGAGGGGAGAGGAGGAGTTGGAGATTGAGCTGTGTGAACACTCCTCAACAGTGTTCATTTGGGCAGCACATATACCAAAATTGGAACGATACAGAGAAGATTAGCATAACCCCTGTGCAGGAATGACACACAAATTCGTGAAGCTTTCCATGTTTTTGCAAATTAAATAAATAATAAAAATAAAAATGAACAAAGATTCTGAGAGCCTCTGGCTTCCTGAACATCTCAAAAGTGCTGGAAGGGTGGCATCACCAAAGCAGGCACGGAAGCTTCACAACCCCTCCCACCCCCACACCTTGCCCTATGCATTCATTTGGCCATTCCTGAGTTTTATCATTTATAATAAACTGGTAAATATGCCTAAGCATTTTCCTCGATTCTGTGAGACATTCTAGCAAATTATTGAGCCATAGGAGGATGTGTGGGAACCCTCAAATTTGTGCTTGGTATGGGTACCTGGGCACCTCATTTGTGGCCAGTATCTGAAGTAGGGGCACCCTCGTGGGTCTGAGCTCTTTAACTTGTAGAATCAAATGGTAACTCCAGGTAGTGCCACAAATGAATTGAGTTGTTGAGCACACAGTTGGTGTCAGAATTGGAGAAATGTTGGTGTCAGGGAAAAAAATTCTCATGGTAAAAAATGAACAATCTGAGGCCGGGTGCGGTGGCTCACACCTGTAATCCTAGCACTCTGGGAGGCCGAGGCGGGAGGATCGATTGCGGTCAGGAGTTTGAGACCAGCCTGAGCAAGAGCGAGACCCCATCTCTACTAAAATAGAAAGAAATTATCTGGCCAACTAAAAAATATATATAGAAAAAATTAGCCGGGCATGGTGGCACATGCCTGTAGTCCCAGCTACTCGGGAGGCTGAGGCGGTAGGATCGCTTGAGCCCAGGAGTTTGAGGTGGCTGTGAGCTAGGCTGATGCCACAGCACTCACTCTAGCCTGGGCAACAGAGTGAGACTCTGTCGCAAAAAAAAAAAAAAAAAAAAATGAACAATCTGATTTGAAGATTCATAGAAGACTTGAACACACAACTTGCCAAAGAAGACATATAGATGGCAAATAAGCAGATGAAAAGATATTCAACATCATATGTCACCAGGGAACTGCAAATTAAAACAATGCAATACCAGTACACATCTATTAGAGTGTCCTAAATCCAAAACACTGACTACACTAAACACTGGTCATGATGTAGAGCAACAAGAACTCTCATTCACTGCTGGTAGGAATGCAAAAGTGTTAACTACCTTGGAAGACAACCCAGCAATTTTTTCACAAAACTAAAAATACTCTTACCATATGATTCAGCCATCACACTCCTTGGTATTTTCCCAAACGAGCTGAAAATTTATGTCCAGACAAAAACCTGAACACACAGGTTTGTAGCAACTTTATTCATAATTGCCAAAATATTGGAAGCGACCAAGGTGTCCTTCAGTAGATGGATACACTGTGGTACAACCAAACAATGTAATATTATTCAGTGCTAAATACAAATGAGGTAGCAAGCCATGAAAAGACATGGAGGAATCTTAAATGCACATCACTAAGTGAAAGAAACAATTTGAAAGGGCTGCACCCTGTATGATTCCAACTATATGACATCCCAGAAAAGACAAAACTATGGAGACAATAAAGAGATCAGCAGTACCAGGAGCTGGGTGAAAGAGAGGGATGAATAGGCAGAGCACAGAGGATTTTCAGGGCAGTGAAACTATTCTGTATGATACTATAATGGTGATGTGTGTCATTATACGCTTGTCCAAACCCACAGAATGCACAACACCAGGAGTGAACACTAATGTAAACTATGGGTGATAATGATGTGTCAATGCAGTTCATCAATTTTAATAAATGTTCCACTGTGGTGAGGGATGTTGATAATGCAGGAGGCTGTGTGTGTGGTAGGTCAGGTGGTGTACAGGAACTCATAAAGTCTATTAAAAAAAAAAAAAAACCTTCCCCCAAATAGAAAGAAATAAATCTTTCTATTTCCAAGAAGTACATCTTGGAGATCTTTCCATATCAGTAGAATTTGTTCAGTCCTTATAATAGTTCCATGGCATATATGTACCATTATTTATATTACCAGTTTCCTATCAATAGACATTTAAGCCTTTTCTAATATTTTGCAGCTATTACAAACTATAATGTTGCAATATATGTTATTCACAGATGTCCATGTATATTTGTAGTCTCAATGTGCATTTGTTATTTCTATAGATGCCACCAAAATGCCTCTCAAGAGTTTGTATCAATTTATACTATGATCAGCAAAAATGTTTTTGTTTTGCAGAAACTCACAGCCTGGTGTTTTAGCAAATGTTTGGATCTTTGACAATCTGATAGGCTCAAGTAATTTTATCTCAGATGTTTGGGGTTTTTTTTGTTTTTTTGAGATAGAGTCTTACTCTGTTGCCCCGGCTAGAGTGCCGTGACATCAGCCTAGCTCACAGCAACCTCAGACTCCTGGGCTCAAGTGATCCTTTTGCCTCAGCCTCTCGAGTAGCTGGGACTGCAGGCATGCGCCACCATGCCCAGCTAATTTTTTCTATAGATTTTTAGTTGTCCAGCTAATTTCTTTGTACTTTTAGTAGAGACAAGGTCTTGCTGTTGCTCAGGCTGGTCTCGAACTCCTGAGCTGAAATGATCCACCCGCCTCAGCCTCCCAGAGTGCTAGCATTACAGGCGTGAGCCACCGTGCCCGGCCAGATGTTGGTTTTTTTAATTGTGAATTTCTCTTATGGATAATTTGTACTTCCTGCTTTGTGAGATTTTTACCTTCTTGATGCTTAGTTCACCTAGAATTTATTTTGGGAGAAGTGTGAGAAAGAGATAACTATTTTTCCTTAATATTATGTAACAAGGAAACATCATCTATTCTTTACCAATTTGAACGGCTCCCACTTTCTCCATGCTGCTCTCTTTCATGGCTGTATTTTTTTAAATATATATCCAATACCAATGTCTTTATGGTTTTAACAACTGTAGCAACAGACTATGTTCCTATATCTAATAGGTTGAGACCTTACCATTCTCTCTTCTCTAAAACCACTTTTCTATTTATTGTGATTTATTCTACCAAATGCATTTTAGAATCAGCTTGTCAATTGACTTTAAAAAATCAGAAATGATAAGGATTTACATTGAATTCATAGATTGATTTCATGGGACAACTACTACATTGCAATTTAGGAATAGAGTATGTTTTTCCACTTCAGTTTGGGCTGCTATAACAAAATACCATAGACAGAATGGCTTATAAATAAGAGATGTCTATTTCTCACCGTTCTGGAGGCTGAGAAGTCCAAGATCAAAGCACCAGCAGACCGGGTGTCAGGTGAGGGCCTGCTTCCTGGTTCACAGATAGCTGTCTTCTCCCTGTGACCTCACATGGTATTAGGGTCAAGGCAGCTCTCTGGGGTATCTTTTGTAACGCCACTAATCCTACTCATGAGGGCGGTGCCCTGTTACATAGTTACCTCCCAAAAGTTCTACTTCCTAATACCATCACATGGGGAATCACATCAACATGTATATGTTGGGAGGACACAAACGTTTATCCCATAACAGCCTTCTTTATCTTCTTTCAGTAATGTTTTATGTTTCTTGTTAAGTTTATTCCTAGGTACTTTGGCTATGTTGCCATAGCCTCGGGTCTTTCTTCATTACATTCTTTTGAATGGTTATTCCTAATGTGTGAGACACCTTGTTTTTTTCCACCCTACAAGATATATCTGTTGAGTTTCTTTCAAAATAATTTATATTATTTTTCTTGAATTGACACAAAATTTTTTTGTGTTTTTCATATTATTTTTTATCTTTTTTACTCTTCTTCAAAAGCAGTTCTGTGGGAGGCACAAAATTTTAAACAGGGAATGAAACTTAGTATTTATTATGCAAGGAGAATGAAAATTTGCTACATACTTATTACTACGAACAATAGCTGTTCCTTATTTAGCACAACTATATGTCAGCCACTATTCTAAGTGCTTTACACACTTTAATTCATTACAACAATCCTGTGATGAAGTTTGTTGTTATCCTCATTTGTCAGATGTAGAAACCAAGGCACAGAGAAGTGAAGTAACCTGTCACACAGCCAGAGAATAATGGAGCCAGGAGTTACGGGCAATTTAGCCTCAGCGCCCTTCCTCTTAATCAATTGGGCCCTATTGGCTGCTACTTGCCAAACATTGTGTTTTAAATGTATTATTTTAATTTTATTTTTCATGGCCCTCTCAGATTAAAAATTATTAAACCCATTTTACATATGGGAAAACTTAGGCTAAGAAAAATTAAGTAACGTGCCCAAGGTCACACAAACAGTCCTCAGTTACTGGTGTCCCAAGGCCGACCTGATTTCCATGACTCCTTGAGGCATCTCATTTTGTCTGCCAAACTGCATTGTTCGTGTGTCCATTAATTTGATTTTTAGTCAAAGGTAAATAAATTTTGTAATCAGGGTTTCTGATGAGGATACGGTAACCAGAGATACCACACTGACGCACATCATTTCAGCCAAAGCTAATAACTTGACATTTTGGGTAACCCACGAAGCCCTTTCACAGGGAAATTTATTAGTTTCCTTAAGCTTTTTAGAAAATGGCATAGTGGCCCTTTTTCATTCCAGCATCTTAAAGGGCAGAGCTTATCTCTAATGAAAAATAATTAGCAGCCTTTTCTCCTCGGTATACTACAAAACACTATTAGTTTAATATTTATTACTAATTTATCACCGATCAGGCACTACCCTAAGGGCTGGGCTACAAGGGTGAACAAACAGACATGGTCCCTGCACTTAGCGGAGCTTCCATTCTAGCGGGGGAGGCGGACATTAATAAGGAATCATCCAGTTTTATATTTATGAACTGTGCTAACTGCTCTGATGGGAAAGTACAAGGAGAGTTGAAGGCACATCACAGGGCAACAGTCTAGTCTTGGCGTGTGGGTGGCAGGGAAGGTGCTGACGATGGATCCCTTAGGAAGTTAATATCGGAGCACACGTCTGCAGAAAGAGGTGGTCGAAGAGGCAAGTTCCAGGGACTGTGAGGACTCCAGAGTGCCCAGAGCACTGATGACAAACAAGAGCAGCTCACGATAAGGCTAACGAGGTAGGTATGAGCTAGAGAGCATGCAGGGCTTTGTGGGATCTTAGGTGCTTTGGGTCTTTGACCCCAAGGCAGTAGGAAACCCTCTGAAGGGCTTTAAGGGGAAGGATATGCTCAGGTTTCCATTTTTGAAAATATCACCCTGCAGGGTAGAATATGGATTGGGGAGTGGGAGAGAAATCTAAGTGAGTGGTGATGGTTGCTTGATTGGGGAGATGGAGGAAGAGATGGAGGTAAGAGCGTACACTCTAGGGACAGGAAGGTACAGCAGCAGGACCTGAAGGTGGCTTGGATATCCTGTGTAAAGCAGGAACCTCATGTCAGGGATACATCCTTGGGTCTGCCTGTACAGGTAGAAGGACGGTGATACTTATCACTGAAGTGAGAACTGCAGGAAGACTAGGTTCAGACCAAGGGGTGTGAATTCAGTTTTTAGCACATTGGGTTAGAGGTGCTCTCTGAGACATTCAGGTGGAGACGTCAACCAAGCACCTGGAGATATTCATTTGAGATAACAGCGTTTTCCCAGATATCTCTGGCTAGAGTTATTCATCTGAGAAATAGCCATGGATGTAGATGAGATCACCTACGGACAGAATATAATGTGAGAAGAGCTGGGAACTTAAGCATGGACTGATTATCTAATTCATGGACTTGACCAAATTGTCTGCACTCTTCCGATTTGGTCCCTAGTAGGAATTAAATAAATGTTTGAAGCATGGAGTCTTTTATTTAGTATTTTCAATAATTATTTTTACCCAGTCCCAGGTTTGGTCATAAGAGCAAGTGCAACATCAGTTGGTACACCTACTTCCCCATTCCCTCTCAATTACACACTTTTTCAGGGAGTGGAAAAGAGAGAATGCTAGGAGTCCTGTCTTTTCTTTCATTTCTTTTCCTTATTTATTTTTTAAATTTGAGATAGTGTTGCCCAGGCTGATCCTGAATCCCTGGGTTCAAACAATCCTCCCACCTCAGCCTCCCAAGTAGCTGGGACTACAGGTGCAACCCACCACACCCGGCTAAGGCTAGGAATCACTTCTTTGGTGTCTGGTTGCTGCACAGTAAGACCGAACCCTGACCACCGTCTTATCACCAAACCTCGCTGCTATTTCCCCTGGGAAAACCTTTCCTTGTCCTCCTCATCCCATAGAAGAAAATTCCATCTTTGGATCTGTCCATACTCAAGATACACATCCCCTAGAGCCCATCATTTCATCAGAGCATCAACATTTATTTGTGTACGGCTCTGTCTCCCTTTAAAACAGTAAGCTCTTAAAAGGCAGATATGTTGTCTTAATCCATCTTTGCATCTACAGTATATTGCTTAACACAAAGTAGGACGGGCTCAATTCTTTTTTTTTTTTTTTAATAATGAACTATTTTTTAGAGCAGTTTCAGGTTCGCAGCAAAATTGAGTGGAAAGTACAGAGAGTTCCCATGTACCTCCTCCACCCACAGGCACAACCTCCCCCACGATCTACATCCTGCAGCACAGTGGTACATTTGTTACAATCAACCTGCACTGACACATCTTTATCACCCAAAGTCCATAGTTTACGTTAGGGTTCGCTCTTGCTGTTGTACATTCTATGGGTTTGGAAAAATGTACAATGACATATATCCACCATTATGGTATTTCACTGCCCTGAAAATCCTCTGTACTCTGCCTATTCATCCCTCCCTTCCTGCAATCCCCCTAATCCCTGGCAACCACTGACCTTTTATTTTATTTTTTTAGAAAACAGGGTCTCACTCTGTCCACCAGGCTGGAGTCATCATAACTCTCTGTAACCTCAAACTCCTGGGCTCAAGCAATCCTCCTGTCTCAGCCTCCCGAGTAGCTGGGACTACAGGCATGCGCCACCATGCCTGGCTAATTTAAAAATTTTTTTTGTAGAGACAGGGTCTTGCTATGTTACCCACGTTGGTCTGGAACTCCTGGCCTCGAGTGTGACTCCCACCTTGGCCTCCCAAAGTGCTAGGATTACAGGCATGAGCCATTGTGCCCGGTCCACTGATCTCTTACTATAGTCTACTGTAGTCCATAGTCTTGCCTTTTCCGGAATGTCATATAATTGGAATCATACAGTATGAAGTTTTTTCAGATTGGCTTCTGTTGCTTAATAATATGCACTTAAGTTTCCACCATGTCTTTTCATGGCTTGATAGCTCATTTCTTTTTAAGGCTGAATAATATTCCATTGTCTGGATATATCACAGTTTACTTATCCATTCACCTACTAAAGAACACCTGGGTTGCTTCCAAGTTTTGGCAATTATGAATAAAGCTGCTATAAACACACGTGTGCAGGTTTTTATGTGAACATAAATTTTCAATTTATTTGGATAAATACCAAACAGGGTGATTGCTGGATCTTAGGGTAGGAGTATGTTTAGTTTTATAAAAAACCGTCTTCAAAGTGGCTGTACCATTTGCATTCCCACTCACAATGAGAGTCTCACTCTGCTGCCAGGGCTAGAGTGAGTGCCATGGCATCAGCCTAGCTCACAGCAACCTCAAACTCCTGGGCTCAAGCTATCCTCCTGCCTCAGCCTCCCAAGTTGCTGGAACTACAGGCGCATGCCATCATGCCCGGAAAATTATTTTATTTTTACATTTTGTACAGACAGGGTCTTGCTATGTTGCTCAGGCTGTTCTCTAGCTCCTGACCTCAAGTGATCGTCCTGCCTCGGCCTCCCAGAGTGCTAGGATTACAGGTGTGAAGCCACTGCACCCAGCCAGAATGAGAGTTTCTATTGCTCTATATCCTCACATATATTAGAATGGCCATACTATCTTTTAAAAATTTTTATTTTCTTGCTTGATACTTGATTATGCTAAAAAAGAAAAAAAATATTTTATTTGCTACTTAAGTGGATGGATTATATTTGTTGGCAAGGTATGTGAAGTACCTTGGAGCTATGAATTACATGGTGGTTTCTCTTGTAGGAAAACTCCAAATTCAAAGTTCTAAAACTGTGAAAAAATTAGAGTTGGAAATAGAATGTTTCATTTATTTGGCTCCAATTAGTATATAAAAGATATTCTCTATATTTGTGCTTTTTGTTTTGTTTTTTGTTTTTTTGAGACAGTGTCTCATTCTGTCACCCAGTCTAGAGTGCAGTGGTTTCATCATAGCTCACTGTAACCTCACACGCCTGAGCTCAAGCGATCCTCCTGCCTCAGTCTCCAGAGTAGCTGGGACTACAGGTTCGTGCCACCACACCCAGCGAATTTTTCTATTTTTTGTAGAGATGGGATCTCACTATTGCCCAGGCTGATCTTGAACTCCTGGCCTCAAGCAAATCTCCTGCTTCAGCCTCCCAAAGTGCTAGGATTACAGGAGTGAGCCACCACACCCAGCCTCTCCCTATTCTTATAACAAGCATAACATTGGCCCATCAGCAAGGGCAAGAAAGAACTAGATACTGAGTATACCTGCAGGTTGATTAATAAGGAAATCTAAATGAGGAAGTTAGTTAAAAATTTAAAGAACCATTTCAGGAAGTTTATTAATCTTTGCTGATTAAAATGAATGATAATAATTTGTTGCTGTATATCATTTGGGAAGAAATAGGACAGTAGGTCCTTAATGTTTGCCTGTTTGTAAGATGAGCCCAAGTCATAAGTCATGTCTACAATGCTGTCCTTACTCACTTGAAATGCCTTTTCATATCCTACTAGAAACCGTCTATTCAATTACTTAAGAACACTTTAACTTCATAAAGTGTGAGCTGTTTGGACAGGTTGATTCAATTAAGAGTATACAAAAAAACCAATATAACTATTGTCATAGAATTCTTTAAAATTATGCAAAAGCCACATGATCTTCCTGAGGTAGGACTGAAACACAAACAGAGCTGTTTTCTTTCTACTGTGTGTTATTAAGTTTAATTGCTTCATTCTCGTGATTGCTCTTGAAAGAGAAGGAATCAATCAAGCTTTCACCAAAAGCGGATGCCACTGCATTATGTATGAGGTTGGCAAGGGAAGAGAGACCTGTGACCTAAAAGGAAATCAGGATCTCAAGTACTTACAAATGTGAGGCTCCTACGTGTCCGAGTCTCCTTTGTTAAGAGACATGCTGCCTCTGAACGTTAACTTCAACAGTATTCACTTAATACAAGTTTCCCAAGTTCATTTTTTAGGCTAAGGCAGTCCCTTGAATATGAAAGTGATGCAACTGATCCAAGGTTAAAAAAATATAAAGACACCCTCCCCCCAGGAGTACTGAAAAGGCCTGTCTACACTGCCTCCTTAAAATGCCTTGGAATTTACAGCATCCATTTTTGAGATGACAAAGCAGGATTAGGAGTATTGACGATGGAAGAAAATCTGCCTGTGTTTGAATCTCCTGGCCCCCCGGGGGCAAGCCCGTGGCCTCACTGCCACCAGCGTCCAGAAAGCTGAGTGAATTGGTCCAGACTCTTCACTTAAAGGCATTTATCTCACATCTGAATTTTTTTTTTTTTTTTTTTAAGGAGAGGACTTTTAAAAAAAAATTCTGAGTATTTCAGGGGTACAAACATTTTGGTTACATAAATTGCTTTTGTACAGTTTGAGTCAAAGTTATAAGTGTGCCCATCATTTGGATAGTGTGCACTGTACCCGTTAGGTGTGAATTTAATCATCCCCTTCTCTCCCCCCACCTGCTTGATTTCCAATGAATGTTATTTCCATATGTGCACATAAGCGTTGATCGATTAGTTCCGATTTAATGATGAGTACATGTGGTGTTTGTTTTTCCATTCTTGTGATACTTCACTTAGAAGAATGGTCTCCAGTTCCATCAAGGATAATATAAGAGGTGCTAGTTACCATTTTTTTATGGCTCAGTAGTACTCCATGGTATACATATCCCACATTTTATTAATCTACTCATGTATTGATGGGTACTTGGGTTGATTCCATATCTTTGCAATTGTGAATTGTGCTGTAATAAATATTCGAGTGCAAGTTTCTTTTTTATAAAATGTCTTTTTTCCTTGGGGTAAATACCCAGTAGTGGGATTGCTGGATCAAATCCTAGTTCTACTTTTAGTTCTTTGAGGTATCTCCATACTACTTTCCATAGAGGTTGTACTAGTTTGCAGTCCCACAAATAGTGTATGAGTGTTCCTATCTCTCTGCATCCACATCAGCATTTGTTATATTGGGACTTTTTGATAAAAGCCATTCTTACTGGAGTTAGATGATATCTCATTGTGGTTTTGATTTGCATTTTCCTGATAATTAGAGATGTTGATCATTTTTTCATATTTTTTGGCCATTAGTCTATCTTCTTTTGAAAAGTTTCTGTTCATGTCTTTTGCCCACTTTTTTTTTTTTTTTTTCCGAGACAGAATCTCACTCTGTTGCTCGGGCTAGAGTGCCGTGGTATCAGCCCAGCTCACTGCAACCTCAAACTCCTGGGCTCAAGCAATCCTTCTGCCTCAGCCTCCTGAGTACCTGGGACTACAGGCATGCTCCACCATGCCTGGCTAATTTTTTTTTCTGTATATATTTTTCATTGTCCAGCTGATTTCTTTCTATTTTTTTAGTAGAGATGGGGTCTCACTCTTGCTCAGGCTGGTCTCAAACTCCTGAGCTCAAATGATCCGCCTGCCTTGGCCTCCCAGAGTGCTAGGATTACAGGCGTGAGCCACCACGCCCGGCCTTGCCCACATTTTAATGGGGTGGTTTGATTTTTTTCCTGCTGATTTGCTTGAGTTCTTTGTAGATTCTGGTCATCAGCCCTTTATTGGATCACATCTGATTTTTTTTTTTTTTTTTTTGGGGACAGAGTCTTGCTCTATTGCTCAAGCTAGAGTGCCGTGGTGTCAGCCTAGCTCACAGCAACCTCAAACTCCTGGGCTCAAGCGATCCTCTTGCCTCAGCCTCCTGAGTGGCTGGGACTACAGGCATGCACCACCTGCCCAGCTAATTTTTTTCCCATATATTTTTAGTCGTCCGGCTAATTTCTTCCTATTTTTAGTAGAGACAGAGTCTTGCTCTTGCTCAGAGCTGATCTCGAACTCCAAGTGAGATATTAGGTGTACAAAAAAAGTTCTTGTGGCTCTCCCCTGGTTTCCGAATCTGTCTCCCGGTTGATGAATCTGTTTCCTCGTTATAACAGGAGGTCACCAGTGGGAACTGCTGAACATTCCCAGAGTTTAGAGCCATATTATAACCCATGTTATTTTTTGTGTCGTTCCAGGAGCAATTTCTCATATGGGAAGCTTTCCCATCTAACCTGCCGGCAAGACTGGGTTTCATTGATGTGCAATTTGTTTGTCATCTTTGTAGGCAAGATTCAGCAGGCAGCAGAAACAGCTGGCAAAGGTAGACTATTTTAGGTGGGATGGAAGACCTGGAGAGGAAATGAGAATTTTGTAAACAAAATGTCTTTTAATGGCCCTGTCTCTGGAGAAATCACATCATTGTCTTCTGTCTGGACAGAAATGTTACTCTCTAATCATTATGGTTCCACTGAACCTAAATATCATTAACCAACACTTCAAAGCCATGTTTCTATAAAAAGAGGCATTCTTTTCCTAAGTGTCTAATTTCCCTTGTATTAAGAATAATTTTAGCATTTCCACCATTGGCAGTGCACCGCCAATGGCTCCACAATGGCTGGGAAGGCCAGGGAGGGAAAGTGGCTCGGAGGTCCCCAGCCTTCCCCTCTCTCTCTCTGGGGGAGAGAGGGTGGGTGGGCCCAGCCCCCGAGTGTTACAGCCCCCCAGGAGCAGCACTACCCAATCCCGGGGTTAAAAAAAAAAAAAAAGAATTTTAAACTGAGTGCGGTGGCATGTGCCTGTTGTCCTAGCTACTTGGGTGACTGAGGTGTGATGATCACTTGAGCCCAAGAGTTTGAGACCAGCCTGGACAACACAGTGAGACCTTCATCTCAAAAAAATTTTTTTAGCCTACCAGATGGTTGAACTAGGAGCAGGACTTCCTGAGCACACATCCCTTCTTTCATAGCTTGTGGTAGGATGGAGAGGAGGGAAAGGGAACCAACATATTTTGAAAGCCTACCTTAGCGCCAGATAACTCTCCCAACTCCTTTTTTATGCAGATGGGAAAACTCCTGGAAGCCTGAGGACAGGCTGATGGGTGGGTGAACTGTAAGCAGGGACTACAGTCTGTTCACACTATCTATTATCCCCAGTCTAGCTGAAGAACTGCTCCATATTAGGAAGAAAGAAATGGAGGGATCATTGCTGTATGACTGGACAATAGAAAAGTAATGAAATCATGGGTGACACCTTTGCTTGGGCAGAACTAGCAGAGTGTCCTGTGTCTTGTACAACTTGTACAACACGTAGCACAATGCCGGAAATGGAGTGGGCAATCAGAGGAGGTTTTTCTAATTAATTATTAAATAATTCACATTAGCACAACTTAACACACATATTTGTTTTTTATTTTTTTAGAAATGTTGCTGCCTGGAAGACTCAGACCTAAGTAACCTTGGATATGAGCTCCCTAAAACGTATCTTTGATGCCTGGTGTCACCACTGCTATAAACAGATGTAGGTCAGCATGTCAGTCCATTTATTTTGGACAAACACTGTTGCAGGACTATGAGATTTTTTGTTTGTTTGTTTGTTTTTGAGACAGAGTCTCGCCCTGTCCCTGGGGTAGAGTGCAATGGTATCATCATAGCTCACAGGAACCTCAAACTCCTGGGCTCAAGCCATCCTCCTGCCTCAGCCTCCTGAGTAGCTGGGACTACAGGCACGCCCCACCACACCTGGCTGATTTTTTTTTATTTTTGGTAGAGATGGGGTCTTGCTCTTGCTCAGGCTGGTCTCAAACTCCTGTCCTCAAGGGATCCTCCCGCCTTGGCCTCCCAGAGTGCCAGGATTACAGGCGTGAGCCACAGCTCCGTCCCGGACTATAGGTTTTATCATGACATGAGCAAGTGCTGGGTTGTGAGCTTTCCTTGTAATTCCAGTGAACAATCTATTATTAATATCACATTAACAGCTCAGAATTTGGTTAATCTCTTAATTAAAAGGCAGTAGACATTAAAGACAAGCTGACCCAAATAAGGTTAGCTGCCAGGTGCTGAAATATCTATCTCCACAAGCTGTAGAATCTCTCAGCGGAGTCCTGTGATTAATTGCTGGGTTCCTGCAAGCGCAGGGTGAAAGGATCAAACACCTCCGCTGCTGCTCCGAAGGCAAGAGGAAACGGAAGAATAAATTGAGTATAAGAAACGTGAACAGTGCTGCCAGGTAGCGACAGAGTACCAAACACATCCTGCCTCTGGGGCAGAATGTCTTACTTATTCTTCTGAAGTTAATAGAATCATCTAAACTTGAGCACATGCTCTTTCTCTCTCCCCGTTTTGGATGAGATGTGGGGGAAGAAAGGAGTCTGCTGCACGATTTTTTTTTTTTTTTTTTTTGGAAACAGAGTCTCGCTCTGTTGCCCGGGCTAGAGTGCAGTGGTGTCACCCTAGCTCACAGCAACCTCAAACTCCTGTCCTCAAGGGATCCTCCCACCTCAGCCTCCCAGAGTGCTAGGATTACAGGCATGAGCCACCGCCCCTGGCTTGCTGCACGATTTTATGCTGAGTTCAATAGCTAACTAATTGACCTGGTTCCTCACAAAAACTTAAATACTAAAGTTTGAGTCTTGTTTTAGTATTCTGGCATGCATAACAAATTACCACAAATTTAGTGGCTTGAGACAGCACCTATTTATTATATTAGCCCATAGTTCTGTAGGTGAGAAGTCCTGATGAGCTTTCCTGAGTTCTCTGTTTTAGATGTCAATGTCCAAAATCAAGGGTCAGCGAGGCTAGACTCTAGCTGGAGGCTCTGAGGAAGCCTCCCAAGCTCATTCAGGTAGTTGGCAGAATTCAGGTCCTTGTGGTTGCAGGACTGAGGTGACGTCTCATTTCCTTGCTGGCTGTCAGCTGGGGGCCGCTGTCTGCTCCTGGCAGCCACGTGTAGTCCTTCCCGGCTCTCTCCCTCTCCACACCACCAACAGCGCAGAGGAGAAAACCCAACAATTCTAAAGCGTTCGTTAGAGAGATTAGGCCCATCTGGATAACGTCCCTTTTCCATATAATGGAGCATAATCACAGCAGTGACAACTCATCACATCCACTGGTTCCACCCTCACTTGAAGGGGGAGGGAATTATACAAGAGCCAGGTTCACTGGGGTCATTCTTAGAACGCTGCCTACCCCAAGTCTCAAAGTCTGTTTTCTCTCAATGGATGCTAAAGAAAAGCAACCAGACACTCCTTGAAGGGCATCAGTCCAAGACCAGCCTGAGCAAGAATGAGACCCCATCTCTACCAAAAATAGAAAAAATTAGCCAGGTGTGGTGGTGTGCACCTGTAGTCCCAGCTACTCAGGAGGCTGAGGCAGGAGGATGGCTTGAGCCCAGGAGTTTGAGGTTGCAGTGAGCTACGATGATACCATTGCACTCTACCCTGGGGACAGGGCGAGACTCTGTCTCAAAAACAAACAAAGAAACAAAAGATCTCATAGTCCCTTTCGACCTTGTAGTGAGGACTGGGAAAGCCAAGACTGATGATCTTCACAGTGCTGGGGTAAAATACAAGAAGAGGTAGGGTGGGTCTCACCTTCTTACTTGAATGTCTTGCTCTCTTAAAGCTGGGAGCAGACTTTTGGAAAGTTAAGGCATTTCCTATTATTCTCTTTGCCTATCTGTGAGATTCCAGATCCCTGTAGTCCTGGGGGACAGAGAGATAAGACAATTTTGTTACATAAAAACAACAGACATTTATTACATACCTACACACTCAGCGAAGATTTACTATGTGCAAAGCACTCTGCTACATGGTGAGGATACCATGGTGATACACACAGTTGCAGACCTCACAAGGTTACTAAATGCTGTGTTAGGAGAATCTAAAGCTGTGAGGGACACAAAAGAGGGCTGTTTGTCCCAAGAGGGATGAGGCAGTCAAGAACGTCTAGAAGCAGTGAGATCTTAGGTCAAGAGTAAGTAGGAATTTCTCAGACAACGGGAAAGGGCATTGTGTGGTTATGAGTTCATGTGTGCCCGCAGGGAGATTGTCCTAAGCGGAGGGAACATGTCTTTCTGGTCAATTTGGATCTCCACGCTCCGTGATGCACGAGCAAGTAGTAAGACGTGAGGTGACAGGGAAGTCAGAGGATTGTTGTAGTTAAGTGCAACTGAGCCCCTGACTTCTTTTTTTCAAATTGTGGTAAAATGCACATAACATAAAATTTACCATAACAAATTTAAAGTGTGCAATTCAGTGACATTAAATAGACAATTTACAACTATCTAGTATGCAGACATCATTATCTAGTAACAAGACTTCTTCATCACCCCAATGGAAGCCCCGTCCCCAGTAAGTAGTCATTTCTAATATCTCTCTCTCCCCAGCCCCTGGCAGCTACTACTCTGCTGTCTCTATGGATTTGCATACTGTGGGTATTTCACACCAGTGGAAGCATGTAATATGTGGCCTTTTGTATCTAGGTGCTTTCACTTAGCATAATGTGGGTTTTTTTTTTTTTTTTTTTTTTTTGAGACAGAGTCTCACTTTGTTGCCCGGGCTAGAGTGCCGTGGCGTCAGCCTAGCTCACAGCAACCTCAAACTCCTGGGCTCAAGCGATCCTCCTGCCTCAGCCTCCAGAGTAGCTGGGACTACAGGCATGTGCCACCATGCCTGGTAATTTTTTTTCTTATATATATATCTTTACAGGCTGGTCTCGAACTCCTGACCTCGAGTGATCCTCCCGCCTCGGCCTCCCAGAGTGCTAGGATTACAGGCGTGAGCCACCGCGCCCGGTCTCTATTTCTATTCTTGATTTTTTTCCAATCCATTGTCCATATTGCAAAATGATATTCAGTAAAATATTTCAGACACATAAAAAGGCATAAAGAATAATGCATGTCATGTATCCAACTCATATATTTAAGAAATGCACGTAGCTGTGTCCCTCTCGTAACCCTCTCCCACCTTATTCTCCTCATGCCAGAGGGAATCCTGACTTTGGCATTTATCATTTGCCACATGTTTATATGTGTCCATCTGTGTGTGTGGGCGTTTGTTACTTGTTCCCCACCCACTCTCCGTTCAGTCTCATGTTTGTGTGAAGTTTTCATGCTGAAACACGTCATCCTAGTCAATTTATTTTCAGCGCAGCACAATCTTTTCATTGTCTGTGCATACAAAAATGACACAGTTATCTATTCACAGGGCAAATCTGATCATGTCAACCTGCTTAAAACAGCTCAGCAGTTTTCCCCTGCTCTGAGGCTAAAGACGACATGCAAGGCCTGGCTTGATTTCAGGCTCCTTCTACCACCAGAGCCTCATCTTACGCCCCCTGCTCCTTCCCCTCTACTCATTCTTCAGATCTTAGCTCAAGTTTGCTTCCTTGAGAAAGTCTTCCCCGCCATCTCCACTGCACGCCCTAGATCAGCCCTCTGCTATGCTTTCATAACACAACGCTCTTTTCTTTACTACACTTGCCAGAACAAATCACCATATGATTTAATTAATGTGAGTTGGGAGAGGCAACGGTCATATCTGTTTTGTGCACAAGTGCACCTCCAAAGCCACGTGCACTTGATAGGTACTCAAATGAATTTGGCTGAATGAATGAGAAGAGAAATAGGAACTGGAAATCTTTTCCTGCCTAGGAGGGATATTTTCCTATTTAATTCCATGTAATTAAAACTTGTTAAATATACATATTTCAGAATTTCATTTTGGATCATGACAGTGTGGCTGGGACTGAAAATATCCTTCAGCTATAAACAACTAGAAAACTGGACGAGCTAAATGGAACAATTTTCAGACATTGGCCAACATACAGTGTCGGACTGTGATCCTGGGAGAAGGGGGCAAGCTCTACTTTGCCCTAGGGACATTTTCCTGGCCAGTGGTGCAGGGAGAGGGATCCCAAGCAGAGATAATAATTCAAGGCAGGGAAAGAAGAAAAGGACTAAAGAATAAATGCGGCTGGGTGCAGTGGCTCATGCCTGTAATCCTAGCACTTTGGGAGGCCAAGGCAGGAGGATCACTTGAGGCCAGGAGTTTGGGGTTCCTGTGAGCTAAGATGATATCACTTTACTCCAGCCTGGGCAATAGAACGATACCCAGTCTCAAAACAAACAAACAAACAAACAAAAAACAAACAAACAAAAAACAGATGGGACAACAGAAAACAAATAGCAAGATGGTAGATTTAAACTCAACCATACGGATAATCATATTACGAAACACACCATTTAAGAAACAGAGATTGTCAGATTGGATAAAAAAGCAAGGCCCTACTATAATGCCTTCAATAAAAATGTACTTAAAAAAAAAATTTATTTGAGATGTGGCCTCACTATGTTTCCTACTCCTGGACTTGAGCGATCCTCCTGCCTCCGCATCATGAGTAGCTGGGATTACAGGCTCAAGAATGCATTTTTTTTTCAAGAATGCATTTTAGGCCGGGCGCGGTGGCTCACGCCTGTAATCCTAGCACTCTGGGAGGCCGAGGTGGGCGGATCGTTTGAGCTCAGGAGTTCGAGACCAGCCTGAGCAAGAGCGAGACCCCACCTCTACTAAAAATAGAAAGAAATTATATGGACAGCTAAAAATATATATAAAAAAAATTAGCCGGGCATGGTGGTGCATGCCTGTAGTCCCAGCTACTCGGGAGGCTGAGACAGGAGGATCGCTTGAGCTCAAGAGTTTGAGGTTGCTGTGAGCTAGGCTGACGCCACGGCACTCACTCTAGCCTGGGCAACAGAGTGAGACTCTGTCTCAAAAAAAAAAAAAAAAAAAAAAAAAAAGAATGCATTTTAAATGCATAATGGGTAAAAGGGTAGAAAAAGATACACCATGCCAACAATAATCATAAAAAAGCTGAAGTTGCTACTTTAGTATAAGAAAAAGTAGGCATGAGGACAAGGAATTTTACCGGGGTTAAGGAGTGACATTTCATAATGATGAAAAGTTAACCCTAAATGTGCATAGACCTAATACCAAAGTTTCAAAATACATTAAGCAAAACCTGATGGCATTCCAAAGAGAAACAGACAAATTCACATTCACAGTTTTAGCTTTCAATACTGCTCTCTCAGTTACTAATAGAAAGAGAAGACAGAAAATCTCTAAGGACACAGAAGACATGAAACCACAGTATCTTTTCAAGTGCACACCAAACATTTATCAAGATACATCCTGGGCCATAAACTGAGTCTGAATAATTTTACAGTGTTTGAACAACTACAGAATATTCCTTTTTCATTACAACAGACTTAAATTAGAAATTAATTATAAAAGTTATCTGGGAAGTCCCCCAAATATCTGGAGATTAAACAACACTTCCTCATAACTCATGAGTCAGAGAAGTTGCAAAGGAAATTAGAGAATATTTTGAAATGAATGAAATGAAACACAATCTATCAAGCACCGTTGATAAAATGGATAAACAAGCCTGTAGCTAGACTGATCAAAAAAAAAAGGATAGGGAATATACACATTACTAATATCAGGAATAAAAGAGGGGACATCTCTGCAGATACATATTTTTTTTCCTGCAGCTATTAAAGGGCCAATAAGACGATGGTATGAATAATTTTACAGCAATCAAAGTGTTAACTTAGATGAAATGGGCCAATCCCTTGAAGGACATAAATTACCAACATTCTCTCAAGAAGAAATACAAGATTGCAATAGTCCTATATCTACTTATTAAATGAAATGTATATTTAAATATCTTTCCATGAAGAAAACTCCAGGCTCACATGACTTCACTGGTGAATTCCATTAAATATTTAAGGGTTGGGTGAGGTCACTCATGCCTATAATCCCAGCAGTTTGGTGGGTCAAAGTGAGAGGATTGCTTGAGGCCAGGAGTTTGAGATCAGCTTGGACAACATAGCTAGACCCCATCTCTAAAAAAAAATAAAAATAAAAAAATTAGCTGGGAATAATGGTGTGCACCTATAGTCAGGTGTTGAGGTAGGAATGGCTTGAACCTGGGAATCTGAGGTCTCAGTGAGCTATGATTGTGAGGTCTCAGTGAGCTATGATTGTGCCATTGCACTCCAGCCTGGGTGACAGAGTGAGACCCTGTCTCAAAAACAAAAAGACCTCAACATGTGAATTTTGAGGAAAAAAGGAAAACAACTACAACAAAAAGAACAAAAATTTAAGAAAGAATTAATACACAAATTCATTCAGAAAATAGGGGAGGAAGGAACCCTTCCAATTCATTTTATGAGGTCATTATAACCAACACCAAAAACAAAGTAATTATAAGAAAATAATTCTACAGATTAATATCTCTCGTGAAGGACAGACACAAAAATCTTTTTTATAAATTGGCAAATTGAATCCTGGAGTAAAAAGGCAAAAGACCTAGACTAGCCAAAACAATCTTGAAAATAAAGAACACAAGTTGGAGGACTTATACCAGCTGATTTCAAGACATACTACCGTAACCAGGACAGTGTGGTACCAGTGAAAGAGTAGATGTATAGATCAATGGAATGAATGGAGACTCCAGAAACAGATCCGCATATATGTAGTAAACTGATTTTCAACTGCATGAAGGCAATTCAATGGGAAAAGGAAACTCTTTTCAACAAAAGGTGCATCCCTGGATATCTTTTTGAGAAAAAAAAAGTGAAAGTTGATCCTTATCTCACACTATACACAGATGCTAACTCAAAATGGATCATACATATAAATGCAAGAGCTAGTAATATATACATTCTAAAAAAAATAGGAGGAAATCATTGCAACCTTGGGATAGGCAAAAATTTCTCGGGATACAAAAAGCATCGTTCATAAGGTTGGTAAATTATACGATGTCAGAACTGAAACCTTACTCTTCATTGACATTGTTAAAAAAAAACAAAACAAAACAGTAATCCTAGCACTCTGGGAGGCCGAGGCGGGAGGATTGCTTGAGCTCAGGAGTTCGAGACCAGCCTGAGCAAGAGCGAGACCCTGTCTCTACTAAAAATAGAAATAAATTAGCCAAACAACTAAAAATAAAAAAAATTATCCAGGCATGCTGGTGCATGCCTGCAGTCCCAGCTACCTGGGAGGCTGAGGCAGGAGGATCACTTGAGCCCAGGAGTCTGACGTTGCTGTGAACTAGGCTGACACCATGGTACTCTAGCCTGGGCAACAGAGTGAGACTCTGTCTCAAAAAAAAAAAAAAAAAAAAAAACAAACAACGAGCCAGAATCAGAGAAAATATTCTTAACGCATATTTAATAAAGGACTTGTATCCAGTGTATATATGCGTGTATATACATATGCACACACACATATGCTCTTAAAACTCAATTTTAAGAAGACAAACAACCCAATAAAAATCAGGAAAAAATTAGAACAGTTGTTTCACAAAAAAAGATATATGAATCTGGGGGGAAAAGAAAAAGAAGCTTTATATCTGAAAAATGTGAACCCTTTTCAATTACCAGGCCCAGAGAGGCACTGGAATGAAACAGCAGCTGTGTCACTCCTCTCTTGAGCTAAATAATGATCTCTTGAAGCTGCCTGCCATGTGGGCTCTAGACTAACAGGCCAAGCAGCCAGAAAACGCCCTGCACCGGGCACCGTAACTCATACCCTGCAGTTCAGCAATGTATAGCCGATCACTTGTCAATGTTCTCTCTGTAAACGAACGAGGACTCCTGTGAAACAACTTTGTATCTATCTGCCCACTCTTTGTTCCCTTTGCCTTTAAAAACCTGCTTTTAATTAAGGGGTGGGGAACCTGCAGGCTTCTGATTTCATAATTGTTTTTTTAAGCACCAAAGGAGGCAAGAAAAGCTTCATCTTTCTCTGCTGCACCCTTTTTAATATAGGGATTTGTTATATAAAATTTGGATTCAGTCAAAAGGCTACACTTAAGGACCTAGAAGGCCATAATGTAGCCTTAAGAACAGCGGTGCAGTGACGGAAGGCAACTTGGAAGTGTGTCCCAGGCTGTAGTCCTCAATCTTGGCCCAAATAAACACTCTACATTAATTTTGCCTCACCTTTTTCTTTTCAGATCAACAAACGCCCAATAAGCATATAAAAAGATGGTAAATATCATTAGCCATTTAGGGAAAAGCAATTTAAAAAACAGAGAGATACCATTATATCCTATTAGAATGGCTAAAATTAAAAAGATTGAGAATGCCAAGTGTTGGCAAGAATATGGAACAACTGCAATTCTGATACATTGCCAGTGAGAATGTAAAGTAGCCCAATGCTTTGAAAAACCATTCGGCAGTTTCTTAAAAAGTTAGACTTACACTTAACTATATGACCCATCAATTCCACTTCTACGTATTTAGTCAATTGAATAAAAACATATGTGTACACAAAGACTTCTTCTTTTTTTATCTTTTTGGAGACAGGGTCTCACTTGGTTGCCCAGGCTATAGTGCAATGGCATCATCATAGCTCACTGCAACCTCAAATTCCTGGGCTCAAGGAACCCTTGTGCCTCAGCCTCCCGAGTACCTGGGACTACAGGTGTGCATCACCATGACTGGCTAATATTTTTATTTTTACTTTTTGTAGAGACGGGGTCTTGCTATGTTGCTCAGGCTGGTCTCGAACTCCTGGCCTCAAGTGATCCTTTCACCTTGGCTTCTCAAAGTGCTAGAATTATAGGCATGAGCCACTGCACCCAGCCAAAGACTTCTTTTATATAAATGTTCATAGCAGCTTTATATAATAGCCCCAAACTAGAAACAACCCAATGTGCATCAACAGGTGATTGGATATGCAAATGTTGGTATATCCATTCAATGGAATATTACTTAGCATTATGAAAGAATAAACTACTTACATATGCAATAACATGAATCAATTTCAAAAACATTATGCTGGGCAAAAGAAGCCAGACATAAAAGAGTACACTATATGACTGTAGTTATATGAAACTCTCAACAAAACAAAACCAATCTATAGTGTCAGAAAGCACAGCAGTGTTTGCCTGGGGCAGGAGCTGCCAGGGGTGAGGTGGGTACAGGATTGCCAAGGGCACAGGGGTATGTTTTAGGGTTTATTTATGGCTTTCTCTTTATACTTGTTTTGAATTAATCTAGGTTTTATGGCTAAGATTTAGAGATCACTTGGGGGCAAAAGTCTTCGGATGGAAATGGTTGATATCTTTTTCGTGGTAGATGTTACATGGATGGATATAAATATTTGCCACAAAAAAATCATCGAACTATACATGTAAAAGGACTGCATCTTATTTTATGTAAATTATAGCCCCATAATAGTTTATTTAATAATTTAAATGGTAAAAAAAATTCAGCTTCCTGAGATGCATTCCACCCTTACTAAATCAGAATCTTGGGATGGTAGGATTCAGGAATTTACATTAAAGCAAAACAAAATCCCCAGATGATTCTGTTGATCAGCTAGGTTTAAGAAATGCAGGTAGGCCGGGCGCGGTGGCTCACATCTGTAATCCTAGACTCTGGGAGGCCGAGGCAGGCAGATCGTTTGAGCTCAGGAGTTCGAGACCAGCCTGAGGAAGAACGAGATCCTGTCTCTACTAAAAATAGAAAGAAATTATATGGACAACTAAAAATATATAAAAAAAATTAGCCGAGCATGGTGGCACATGCCTGTAGTCCCAGCTACTCGGGAAGCTGAGGCAGAAGGATTGCTTAAACCCAGGAGTTTGAGGTTGCTGTGAGCTAGGCTGACGTCATGGCACTCTAGCCTGGGCAACAGAGTGAGACTCTGTCAAAAAAAAAAAAAAAAAAAAAGAAATGCTGGTAGTTTAGGAAGTGTGGTTAGTCAGACACATTTTAAATAGATTTTTTGGGGGGGTTTCACTAGACACTTTATGAAGATGCTCAGAGAACTCCATCTTGGGCCCACGACTTTCATTGTTCTCTTAGACTCAACCTGATCTTCGCTGCCTTCTGCCTCCAGTCCACATGCTTATAGCCTTATTATTGCTTCCAGATTTTCAGTTTACTGCCTTTACATTTTTTATTTCTTTTACTTTTGTAAAAGGAGGGCGAGGGACCACTGATTATATATGGTTTGCACAAAGTTTACCTGCTGATCCTGCTTTCCGTTCATCCACAGGACTCTTAGGTTAACTGATTATTGTCTCTTTGAAAGCAATCACAGCCCTCCCTTGAGTTTTCCAGAACATTCTGGCCTAGATAGTGTTAAGGATCAAAGCCTAGTGTCCTCTTCAGATGAAGACAGTAGACAAGACTTTATGTGATAGTATTAATTTTTTAGGGCTAGTTTTTTTTTTCTTTTTTTTTCTCTTTTTTTCTTTATTTTTTATTTTTTTATTTTTTCATTTTTTTCTTTATTATTTTTTCTTTATTATTATTATTTTTTCTTTATTATTTTTTCTTTTTTTTTGTTTATTTTTATTATTTTTTTCTTTATTATTATTATTTTTTTTTCTTTTTGAGACAGAGTCTCACTCTGTTGCCCGGGCTAGAATGAGTGCTGTGGCATCAGCCTAGCTCACAGCAACCTCAAACTCCTGGGCTCAAGTGATCCTCCTGCCTCAGCCTCCCAAGTAGGTGAGGCTACAGGCATGCGCCACTATGCCTGGTAATTTTTTTTTTATATATATATATCTTTACAGGCTGGTCTCGAACTCCTGACCTTGAGCAATCCTCCCGCCTCGGCCTCTCAGAGTGCTAGGATTACAGGTGTGAGCCACCGCGCCCGGCCTAGGGCTAGTTTTGATTTAAAAATGTAACTCTGTAAATTGTCTATTATTAACACAATGTTTTAAATGACCTATGAACCATTCCAACAAACAAACCAAATCACTTGATACTTAAAGGAGAGCCTACGTTTTATGCTGCTGTTCCTAAGATTTCCTCAGAGATGATACATTCACAGTATCAAGTTCTACCAGACCATTTCACACGTAACTTTTTACTAAGCATCCTGACCTGTGACTTGTGGCATGCTGATCAGACTCCCCTCAAAACCAGGTTCTATGAATATGAGCTGAGCCTGTTCCTGAAATAATCTTCACCTGGTTTCATCAACTGAACTTTGGTCCAGCAACTGGGGATGTGCTGGAGTTTGTCCTCTTAGAAATACAAGTGAAGGGCCGGGCGCGGTGGCTCATGCCTGTAATCTTAGTACTCTGGGAGGCCAAGGCAGGCGGATCCTTTGAGCTCAGGAGTTTGAGACTACCCTGAGCAAGAGCGAGACGCCATCTCTACTAAAAAAAAAAAAAAAAAAGAAATCAGCGGACAGCTAAAAATATATAGAAAAAAATTAGCCGGGCATGGTGGCACACACCTGTAGTCCCAGCTACTCTGGAGGCTGAGGCAGGAGGATAGCTTGAGTCCAGGAGTTTGAGGTTGCTGTGAGCTAGGCTGACACCACAGCACTCTAGCCCGGGCAACAGAGTGAGACTCTGTCTAAAAAAAAAAAGGAAAAAAAAAGTATAAGTGAAGGATCCAATCAGACTGAGCCCTGGTGGCACCCCATGGCAGGGCCCAGTAAGATCACGCCACCTGGCAACCTGGCATCACCTCATTGCAAGATCCAATCAGATCACACCTCATTACCCTATGCTTGTAAAACCTAACCCAGCCCCCAGCTCGGGGAGACAGATTTGAGCATTTCCTCCTGTCTCACTGGCAGTCAACTTGCAATAAAGCTTTTTTTTTTCTCAAAAAGCAAAACAAACAAACAAAGACCCCTCCCAAGAAAAAAAGAAATACAGGAGAAATGTAACAGACTGCAAATACGTTTCCAAAATGGCAGACTAATGGTTCTCCCTTTATGCTTAGCTCTGAATTAACCTAGAAAGTTTTATGGCTAAGATTTAGCAGTCACTTGGGGACAGAAGGCATCATCAGGTTGATTTTAACTGTATTTCCTGTTTCAGGTCTAATGGGAACTTTCAAATGGAAATTTGCTTTCTGTTCTTTATTCTCTAAGACATGATTGCTCGTCAAAAATAAATCACAGAATGTAGACTTATTTAAAGAAGACCCAGCATTAACATTATCATGTATATCCAGGTTTTTCTGTTAATGAACAGTATACACGTGCATCTTCAACAAAATGAAATCCTACAGGACATCCAGTTTTATAATTTGCCCTTTTCCCTGAATACCGTGAGCAGATTTTCGTAGATTAACCACACCACAATAAGAGACAGCACATAATGGACGTTCTCTGATTTAGGTAACCAATTCCCTAGTGGACATTTAGCTTGTGGGGTATTTCTTGCAGCTTGGCTCACTCAACACCCAACTTCAGCTCTCCCTGCTTTCTTTTTTTTTTGAGACAGAGTCTCACTCTGTTGCCCGGGCTAGAGTGAGTGCCGTGGCGTCAGCCTAGCTCACAGCAACCTCAAACTCCTGGGCTTACGCGATCCTACTGCCTCAGCCTCCCGAGTAGCTGGGACTACAGGCATGTGCCACCATGCCCGGCTACTTTTTCTACGTATATTTTAGTTGGCCAGATAATTTCTTTCTATTTTTAGTAGAGACGGGGTCTCGCTCTCGCTCAGGCTGGTCTCGAACTCCTGACCTGGAGCAATCCACCCGCCTCGGCCTCCCAGAGTGCTAGGATTACAGGCGTGAGCCACCACGCCCAGCCCCTGCTTTCTTCTATCCTAAAAGCTGGGAAGATAAACACTTGCTTTCCCAGACACCTTGACCGTAGCGGTGGCCGTGTCATTTGCTTCTGTCCAGTGAGACGGAGAGCATATAGGAAAAAACACACTTTGGTTTTTCCTATTCTCTCTCACCACTCAATACACCTTGGCAGCACATCTGGTCACCAAAATGAACGTGGATCACCAAGCAAGTCTCTGGCTGATCCTCCAGCAGGCACCAGCCAGGTGTTCTCTAATTCAATTCTGCAGCTGTCTAGCTGGAGAGTGTCAGTTTCCACAGGTTGAGGGCTCGGCCCCACAAGACTACCCCCACTTCAGATGCCAATCAGAAGTCCCGGCTACCTGACTGACTGGCTACAGACAGGATTCCCACGCCCCCCTCCTTGGGTTAGATTGATTTGCTAGGACAGCTCACAGAACTCAGGCAAACACGTTGCCAGTTTATTATAAAGGATATCATAAAGGATACAGATGAACAGTCAGATGAAGAGATACCTAGAGCCAGGTATATGGGAAGGGGCACAGAGCTTCAGTGCCATCTGGGAGCAAGTCACCCTCCAGGAACATCCACACATTCAGCTGTCTGGAAGCTCATCTGAACCCTGACCTTTCGGGTGTTTATGGAGGCTTTGTTACAATGGCATGATGGATTGAATCATTGGCCTTCAGTGACCAACTTAACCTTCAGTCCCTCTCCCCTCCTTGGAAGTCCAGGCGTGGAGCTGAAATTTCCAACCCTCTGACCACATGGTTGGTTCCCTTGGCAACCAGCCCCCATCAGGAGGCTATCCAAGAGTCACCAGCCACCAGTCATCCACCAGCATATAAAACACACTTATCGCTCTGGAGATTCCAAGAATTTTAGGAGCTTTAAGTCAGGAAACCAGAAGAAGATATACATTTCACAACATCACAGAGACATAACTGGAAATAGCTGATAATGCCTCTTCAGCTTCCTGCTCTGCACAGGTGGCAATGCCTGAGGGACAGTAGTCACTGCTGACAGTGGAGCAGGGAGAGGCCTGGCTCCTTCACGGCATCCATCAGTTTCCAGCGAGGCCTGGACGCCCACTGTTGGGCTTCCTACGACATGAGATAAATAGACCCCGTATTTAAACCGTATATGAAACAGACTACGAAATGCCTGTGGGTACTCACCAGGTTATTTGAGATAGAATCCCAGAAGTAGAATATGCATTTTTAAGACCTTTGAAAGGTTTTATCAATTTACATTCCCACCAACCCCATATGAGTATATATATATCCCTTTCCCTACAAGCTAACTCTGGGCACTATCATGCTTTTTAATCTTTTGTAATCTGATGGGTTAAAAAAAAGGATATCTCATTATTTTAATTTGCATATCTTTTTTTTTTTTTTTTTGAGACAGAGTCTTACTCTGTTGCCCGGGCTAGAGTGCCGTGGCGTCAGCCTAGCTCACAGCAACCTCAGACTCCTGGGCTCAAGCGATCCTCCTGCTTCAGCCTCCCGAGTAGCTGGGACTGCAGGCATGCACCACCATGCCCGGCTAATTTTTTCTATATATTTTTAGTTGTCCAGTTAATTTCTTTCTATTTTTCAGTAGAGACGGGGTCTCGCTCTTGCTCAGGCTGGTCTCGAACTCCTGAGCTCAAACGATCCTCCCATCTCGGCCTCCCAGAGTGCTAGGATTACAGGCATGAGGCGTCTGGCCTAATTTGCATATCTTTGATTACCACAGATATTGAGCATCTGTTCATATGTTTATCCAATGCTTGTATTTCTTCTTTTGCAAATTTCAAGTTAGGGAATTTTACTAGAAGCAGTTGCTTCTGTCTTTGCTGTGGGTGTTTTCGGGGCTATGGCTGGAAGCCAACGGGTTTGAAATGTTAGCAACTCCACCGTGCCCCTGCCATGTTCCAGTAGGGTGTTACGAGCATTAGCCCCGTCTCAGGCCTGCTCCTTGGCCTGTTTCCAGATGCCCCCGCCACCCTCAAAACACTTGGCAAGCATCTAGGTGAGATATTTTACTTCCTAAAAAAAAAAAAAAAGCTGGGGATCCTTCAGCATCTGCTACTTAAACCATATGCCGAACACGTTTCTGAACAGCTTTAGTTGCTACTTCGAATACAGTGGGATGAGTCATTCATTTTATGTTGGGTAGACCCAGATAGCCTAATAGGCAGCGAATAGTGATTTCTGAAAAGCAACACAAATATCTCCATATAAATCACACATTTCAAATAATATAATTTGGATAAATTGAATTTTTTTCAGGGGTGCTACTCTTTTTTGACGTGAAATATATCTCCATTTATCCATTTTTAACGGTTTTTATAATTGCCCAGGGCTAATAAAAATAAGTTTTGACTGGACATGAGGGCTAGATCCTAAGTCCAAATACACCTGGGGAGAGAGGCAGGGCCTTAGGCTTTTTGCATGTGTGGTTTCTGTTTTTTCAAATCATTGTCCATGAATGATTCACAGCCTACAGGGCCCCAGAGGGACCTCCAGGCTCTAGATGGCATTCTTAGACACCAGGGCTTTCAGTTCAAGGAGCAGACTAGCGACAACTTGCAGGCGGCAACAGTGAGCAGCGTCTCCCTGGGAAGCTGGGCTGATGTCTTTTCTTTGCCGTCTGGATCTCACATCTTTCGGCTGTGCCCTGTCGCAGGAGGGCAAGCTGTATGGACCGTATGGGTGGTTCTCAAACTTTTGGGGTCTCAGGATTCTTACATGCCTAACAACTATCGAGGACCCTAAATAGCTGATTTGTGTAGGTCACATCTGTTGGTATCTACTGCAGTAGAAGCGAAAGCTGAGAAATGTTTAAAATATTTACTCATTCATCTAAAATAATAATAAACTCACTACATGTTAACATAAATAACATACTTTCCAACAAAAGATAACTGTATTTTCCAAAACAAAACTGAGAAGGCAGATACTGCTCTACTTTTGTAACTTTTTTTTTTTGAGACGGAGTCTCACTCTGTCACCTGGGCTAGAATGCCATGGTGTCAGCCTAGCTCACTGCAACCTCAAACTTTTGGGCTCAAGCGATCCTCCTGCCTCAGCCTCCTTAGTAATTGGTACTACAGGTACGCACCACCACGCCCGGCTTGTTTTTCTATTTTTAGTAGAGACGGGGTGTTGCTCTTGCTCAGGCTGCTCTGAACTCCTGAGCTCAAGCGATTTCTCCCACCTTGGCCTCCCAGAGTGCTAGGATTACAGGTGTGAGCCACCACGCCTGGCCTGTAACTCTCTTTTAATATCTGGGTTAATAGAAGACAGATTTTCAGAAGAAGGGGCAGGCCTTCGAATGACAGCGACACAAGATGGCAGCCACCACAGGCTCAGGAGTCAAAGTCCCTCGCAATTTCTGACTGTTGGAAGAACTCAAAGAAGGCCAGAAAGGAGTAGGAGATGGCACAGTCAGCTGCAGTCTAGAAGATGAGATGGACAGGGATGATAATTGGGCCTCCAGGAACACTTTATGAAAACCGAATATACAGCCTTAAAATAGAATGTGGACCTAAATACCCAGAAGCACCCCCCTTTGTAAGATTTGTAACAAAAATTAATGTGAATGGAGTTAATAGTTCTAATGGAGTGCTGGATCCAAGAGCCATAGCAGTGCTAGCAAAATGGCAGAATTCATATAGCATCAAAGTTGTCCTGCAAGAGCTTCGGTGCCTAATGATGTCTAAAGAAAATATGAAACTCCCTCAGCCACCTGAAGGACAATGTCACAGCAATTAATCAAAAAGAAAAACCACAGGCCCTTCCCCTTCCCCCCATTCGATTTAAGTAGTCTTCATTTTCCACAGTAAATTTTCTAGATACGTCTTGTAGACCTCAAAGTACTGGAAAGGAAGCTCCCATTCAAAGGCAATTTATCTTAAGATACTGCAAATGATACTAATTTTTTGTCCATTTGAAATATATAAGTTGTGCTATAAAAAAAAAATGAAAGGCAGATTTTCATGTCTGCTTCTGCATTCAATGTGTTGAGATATCACAGGTTATGCAGCCTTTGGGAAACTCCACTGTTCTGTTGATTATTGAGAGAATGAAAGTGAAAAAGGCGAATAACATCTTAGTATTATTATGAAAATAGTTTTGACTTCACAGGACTTCTTGAAAAGGTCTTGGGAACCCCCAGGACTTCCTGGCCATGCCTCAACAGGACTCCTGTGACCCCTGAATCCGATTAGGTTCAGTCAGTGGGAGCCCCAGCAAGAAACTGTGATGAGGGAAGAGTGTCATCAGAACTATTTGTTCTCCCAGCTCCATCCTTGTGGGGACTGCTTACACTGCAGCTAGCTGTGTCTCTTGAAAACAGAGTAAAGGTTTCTCTCAGGTGACTTCTATGGATCCCAGTTACTTCTCCCCTCTTCCTTTTGGGCCTAGGGGTAGAAACAGGTCTTGTGTTATCTATATTCTGTGCACACCTTTGTAAATAACACTCCTGAATACATCCTAATTTTATACCACCACAAATAAATGAAACAAAAAATTCAATAAACACAGCCTTCCTGTATACCAGTGGTTCTAAGTGAGCTGGACTCAAAGTGATGCTGGAACGTCAGCATTAGTATTACCTGGGAATTTATTAGAATGCAAATTCTTGGACCCTACTCCAGACTGACTAAGAAATTTTCGGGATGGGGCCCAGCAGCAGCGGTCTGTTTCAACAAGCCCTTCAGTATGCGTCCCTGCCAAATCTCACGTTGAAACTTAATCCCCGATGTGGCAATGTTGAAAGGTGGGGCTATTGAGAGGTGACTGAATCACAACGGCTCTGCCCCCATGAATGGATTGATGAGTTAATGGATTAATTAATGGATTACCATGGGAGGGGAACTGGAGACTTTATATTATAGAGGAACAGAGACCTGAGCTAGCATGTTAGTAGGTCAGCATGCTTGCCCCCTCGCATGGGACGTCCTATGCCTTCTCAGGACTCTGTAAGGGCCCCATCAGTAATAAGGCTCTCACTAGATGTGGCCCCTTGACCTTGCACTCCTGAGCTTGCAGAACTGTTAGAAATGAATTTCTTTTCTGTATAAATTACCCGGTTTTAGGTCTTCTCTTAGGAGAAACAGAAAACGAATAAGACATAGACCAATTTTGTGGAAACACTTAGGCATGGAGAGGATAAGTACTTGGGTCTAAGGCCACACAGTAAGTGGCAGAGCCAAGTTCCAAAAGACAATCTGGCACCAGCACCTGTGCTCCTAACCACCACACAATGAGGCCCCACAACAGCAACAGGGGTGTTCTGGAGGGACTCAGCCTTCTTGGCAACAGTTGGTGGGGAGTCCCTCCTGCCAAGCTAGGATGATCCCCTGCACTGTTTCCCACACTCGAGGGATGAAGCTCCCTCCAGGGAAGAGCTGGGATGAGTCATCCTCATTCAGAGATTAGATAGGCTTTTCTGAACCTAGTGAGTAGAAGACTCAAGGGACTTTCCAGTAAGCCTGTGAGTCACCGAGCCCAGGGACATAGTTCTGGGGTTCTACTCTACACTTCAGTGTGCTGGCCCAGGCTTGAATTACACGAAATAGTCCTGGCTCTTCTCCCTCCATGCCTTTGACCTTGTGTTTTAGGTTGACTTTTCGCTTCACATTATTTTAAAATTAAAGTAAAAAAGTTAAATGTAAAAAATTAAAAGTCTCAACTTTTAAAATACAAACCATACATTTTATTTATTTATTTGTTTTATTTCAATAGATTAAGGGGGTCCAAGTGTTTTTTGGAAAACATACACATTGAAAGATTTATTTCCAACCTATCGATGAAGGATTTGATCCATGTTTCAGGGACAGTTCTGGGAAAACTCCTTCCAAATTACTTTAGCACAACAAAAAATCATTTGTTTCTGCATTAAGTGAACCAATTTCTCCCTCATACAGTCATGCAGTTGTTCAAAGTTGCTCAATAGAGCAAGTTTCTCTGCCATTTGCTAAATCTATGTGAAACCATTTTATGAATAAACAGTGAAAAATGTGTGTAAATCAATAAACTTACAAATATTTTAATTAATGGTCAAATAGTCTGGGGCAGCTTTCTCCCAGTCAGTACACAGAAACATCTCAGGGGTATGTGGGCAAGGAAGACTTTTTTGGGTTTAGTATCTAGAAAGTTCCCTTCTGTATGGACTCCTGCCTGAAACAGGTCTGCCCCAAGGCCCCTGAGGTCAGTGGGCCCCTTCCACATCAGCTCCTCTCTCCTTCACACAACTTCTCTCAGTCTTACTTTTACACCTCTGGGTGCAAAATCCTCCAGAGTAGCGAGAAAGTGAATGGCTGAGTAACAAGATTTGACAGAAATGGACGGAATTAGAAATAATTAAAATCCATAAATTAAGCATACCATAATTGTTGTCACAAAACATGATGGGACAAGTAAAATGAAAATAAAAGTTCAAGAAAATGAAATGGGCCGGGTGCGGTGGCTCACGCCTATAATCCTAGCACTCTGGGAGGCCGAGGCGGGTGGATCGCTCCAGGTCAGGAGTTCGAGACCAGCCTGAGCAAGAGCGAGACCCCGTCTCTACTAAAAATAGAAAGAAATAATCTGGCCAACTAAAAATATATATAGAAAAAAATTAGCCGGGCATGGTGGTGCATGCCTGTAGTCCCAGCTACTCCAGAGGCTGAGGCAGTAGGATTGCTTAAGCCCAGGAGTTTGAGGTTGCTGTGAGCTAGGCTGACGCCACGGCACTCACTCTAGCCCGGACAACAGAGCGAGACTCTGTCTCAAAAAAAAAAAGAAAATGAAATGATGTAAAGCTTCCTATTAAAAAAGCCTTATTTGCATTTTTAAAAAAATGGATGATGGAGGTTATCAAAGCAGTAGATTCTGTTGGATACATTTTCAAAAGCTGATGTAACATTTTAAAGTCAGTTTTTACAGTATGCCAGAAAATGCATCCTTTTCAACTATTTCAATTTATGAAAAACTGTAGATTTTTCAACTTGAAAGTGTACAGGGGGATACAGAGTTTCTAAAACTACTTTTGAGGCTGGGCATGGTGGTTCATGCCTATAATTGTAATACTTGGTGGAGGCCGAGGTGAGATGACTAGAGGCCAGGAGTTTGAGACCAGCCTCAGCAACATAGTGAGACTTGTCTCTATAAAAAATAAAACAAACTGTCTGGGTGTGGTGGTGCGCACCTGTAGTCCCAGCTACTCAGGAGGCTGAGGCAGGAGGACCTCTTGAGCCCAGGAGTACAAGGTTACAGTGAGCCATGATGATGCCACCGTACTCTAGCCTGGGCAAAAGAGTGAGACCCTATCTCAAAAAACAAAACAAAACAAAAAACACTTTTGAGGGTATGCAAACAAAAAAGTTTGAAGATCACTTGTTTAGTTATCTGTTTAATGGCTGACCACCATAGCACTATGACTGCCAACGTTCTAGAAACTGGGGGCAAGTGAGTGTGGGGACTTGGATATGACTGAGCAACCAAGCCCACAGGAAGCTTCTGTGGCCTGGGAGGTGGCCCCCCACAGCGATAACCCCACCTGAGGTAAACACCCTGCCAATCTGTTTGCCCTCCTGACCATGAGTCTCCACGCTTCCTGGGCTTTCTGTGCAGCTCTCTGACAAAAAGCAGGAGTTGGGTATGATGAACACTAGGTAAGATAGAAAGTACTGATCTAATTCAAATTTTTGAAGAACTAATATTCCTTTTACTATATCCTGTCACAAGTACCTGTGCTGACTTATCGTTTGTATATACATGATTTTCATCTAGCTTTCTGAAACGTTTAAGAATCACAGCTACTTCCTGCTGCATTCTCCAAACTCCCTAGGCCGCCAGGGATCTCAGAAAAGAACGTTTGTCCTTCTTGGAATAGCTAAAAAATGTTGCGCTTAAGAAAACCAAAGTACGACACACACATATACACACAACAAAAACCCCAACAAAACTCAAAGAATAATAGCAACTCCTCCCTAATACACTGACAAAGATCTGTAACAATCATCATACCATACCTAAAGGGAAATATCTGTTGACTATTTCTTTTGACAAGACTTTTGTGCAACATCTTTAAAGAAAGGTAGTATGTGTAAACATGTTTACATGGATACAGAGAACTGAACGCTATCCTTCCATTTTAAGCTTTGTTTTCTTTCACTTCCTATAATATAGACTGTATCTATTTGCAATTCATATTGTGTGTTTCTTTTCGAGCAGAAAAATTTTTATACATCTGCATTGTGAATTAAATCTAAATCCTCTTTAATACAGCATGGGGGGAAAAAAGATTTACCAGTGGCAGTTTAGTTTCAGCTATTTTATATAGGAATCCAAAAGCATCAAATTTCCTTGTACTCTGGGAACAATATATAGCATGAACAAAAGGTTATAGAGGAAAGAAAATGTAATTGATTCTGAAGAGCGTGAACATCTGCAAAGAATGCATTGTAAGAGAAAATGATCTCTGAGGGTCCTACTTATGATGAAACGGTTTCTTGTTACCCACATAAGAGAAACGGCCCCTTCTGCCTTACACACCCCTCTTAAAGTCCAATCCCTAAGCAGAATGAGACTGCAGATGCTTGAGGTTATTTTTAAGACATGCAAACAAACAGAAATACAATAGAAGACTTCCCCAAACCAAATTTTTCCTGTGGGATGAGCTGATGAACTTAGAGAAAAAGTCAGAAAAATGATACTATGATCAAAATTCTGTCATTAAATGTAGCGTAACTGTGGCCAAGTCAGTTGAACTCTCTGAGCCTCAAGTTCCTCAACTTTGACATGGGAGGGTTGGACAGACAAGGGTCTTTTATGATGTTGTCTAGGATTATAAGATTAACAGAGTACTTTTTCTTCTAGAAGTCTCTTGAGTCTCAGACTTTCCTTTTGAGATGGAAAGAACAAAAATTCTAACACAACTGATTTAAGAACATCAACATTTATTTAACATGATAAAAAAGAAATGAGATATGAACATTTGCATTTAAACAATAGTAAGTAGCCTTTAATACATTACATGTGCTCATTGTATAATATATACACAATGAACATAATTACATTTATACACAAACTAAGTACTGGATTTAAAAACCTGCTTATTGCTGTACACATCTATTCCAATGAAGTATAAGCCCAGTACTTCAAAATACCTACACTTTTAATTGTTTTTAAGAAAAGATAAGCGGTAACATTTGTTTTGAAGCTGACAAGAGTGTGGCAATAACTGCTGACATTGCAATCTGACTCTGAGAAAGAATTATAGCAGAAAACAGGACATACTTCAATTAGCAATAAAATGGCACATTTTAAATATATATATAAAATTTTTACAAATCAAGTGTGAAACAAAGTACTGCAGAAGCCAAAATGGGAGGGGGAGGGAAAAAAAAGCAAAACAAGCTTCATTGGAAATAATAACTAACTTTATGTATTGAAAAGCAGAAAGAAATAGAAATTCACTTAGACTTCAGGAATATCAAAATCTGGAAATCAGCAACTAAGTAAGCTGTGGCTATAGACTGCACATTAAAAAGCACCTTTACTTATGTGCTCTGAAATCATAGCAGCAAGCTGGTGTCAGAATAATAACCTTGAGATTACGGAGTGTACATATGGGCCATTAAAGCTGTTTTGGAATAAACATTTTCCAGAAGTGATAAAATGATGCTCTGTGGCCAAAAGCATCAGAACTATGAATTTCATAGATTTAAAATATACTGTACAATATCTTCTTACATTGCCGAAGGTCCGTATCTTTAGCTTTGAATGGTTTCAACAGAAGTCAGTATAGCTGAAAAATAAGAGTGGGGAAATTACTGTGAGACCTGTGAAGTTAATGAATTACCATTTCCCAAAGCAACTAAAGGTGACACTCCATAACAACAGAACTGACAGGCATGGCCATGAAAATCCTGAAACATAATACAATCAAAGAACATTTTCCCTTCATTTCCATAAGCTTAATTCACAAAGCAAAGAAACACAATGCAATTAAATAGCAATTCAGAATCAAAAATGTACCCAAACTTGTGGTTGATTCCAAAAGACTAACAAATGAATAAAGATTTGCATAACTTCACTAAAATCTGTGATAATATATTGAGCTGCCCACATAGCACTGTCATTTGTAAAGCTTTCCTAAGTCCTGACAAAACTCAGTACCTAAAGATGACATATGCACAATGGCAATATGTAAAATAACACAAGTTTGTGTGCCACTAGATGTTTGTGGTGGCTGTATGCAAGAAGACTGGAAAATATCTGGCAGTAACTATACCTCACTACAGTATGTAATGCTACTGGCTCTTGGAACATAAATAAAACAAAATAAAATCCAGTAATAACTAAGGAACCTGGAAATGTCTTATACTTGAGTTTTAACTCTGAACATCCTTTAGTACCAGAATGGTCTGTGTACAATGAGTCATAACCACTTTATTGAACCAAAAAATAATATGAATGGCTCTTAATGTACCCTTCTCCACTAATTTAGACAGAGGCCATCTATTAACTCTTTGTACAGGAGAAATCAAATTGAGTGTAATGTTTATTTTTCCTATGTCTGGTGTTATTTCTGTCACCTGTAGCAACTGTCACTCCTGAACATACTAAGTCAAAAGTTTAAACGTATGTGCATCGGAGGCAAGACACACAAGGACGACTGAAACAAACGGGTTGTATGTCACTCCACAGTAGTGCTTCAGTCCTGCACAGTCACCAACTGACAAAAAACAAAAGCCTCTTCTAGGTTCCAGTGGGACACAATCTCCAATAAAAGTTACAAATGTGACCACATAAATCTTTCTGGCTTAAAAAAAAAAAAAAAAAAAAAAAAAGAATACAGATTATAGCTGCCACAAAAGGGTGTGAAAGGAAGTAGACTCTAGAAAATAAGCACTCGTGGATAAACCTAGTCAAGTTAATGTTTGTATGCATTTATTTTGAGAAACTAAAAGTCAAAGAAGGCTTTTCTTGAGACAGGGTCTTGCTCTGTTGCCCTGGCTAGAGCACAGTGGTGTCATTGTAGCTCACAGCAACCTCAAATTCCTGGGCTCAAGCAATCCTCCCACCTCAGCCTTCCAACTAGCTGGGACTATAGCCTGTGCCACTGCCCTCATAGCTTTTTATAAAGAGTTAAAAGAGAAAAAAAAAGAGAAAAAAAAAAGAAAAAAAATGTGTATCTATAAGTACAAAATTATAGGTAAAAATTAGCGATTGTCTATAAAGTTTATTTATTTATTTTGAGAGAGAGTCTTGCTCTGCTGCCCTGGGTAGAGTGCAGTGGCTTCATCATAGTTCACTGCAACCTCAAATTTGTGGGCTCAAGCAAAGCTCCTGTCTCAGCCTCCCAAGTAGCTGGCACTATAGGCATGCACCACCATGCCTGGCTAATTTTTTCTCTTTTTTGTAGAGACAAGGTCTTGTTCTTGCTCAGGGCATGCCTCGAACTCTTGACTTAAAGCTATCCTCCTGCCTCAGACTCCCAGAGTGTTAGGATTACAGGCGTCAGCCACTGCGCCTGGTCCTATAAAGTTTACTTTTATTTATTTATTTATTTATTTATTTTTTGAGACAGAGTCTCGCTCTGTTGCCCGGGCTGCAGTGAGTGCAGTGGCATCAGCCTAGCTCACAGCAACCTCCAACTCCTGGGCTCAAGCAATCCTTCTGCCTCAGCTTCCCGAGTAGCTGGGACTACAGGCAAGCGCCACCATGCTCGGCTAATTTTTCTATGTATATTTTTAGTTGTTTGGCTAATTTCTTTCTATTTTTAGTAGAGACGGGGTCTCACTCTTGCTCGGGATGTTCTTGAACTCCCGGCCTTGAGTGATTCTCCGGCCTCGGCCTCCTAGAGTGCTAGGATTACAGGCATCAGTCACCGTGCTCGGCCCTATAAAGTTTACTTTTATTTTTAATGATGGGGTCCAGCTATGTTGTCCAGGCTGGAGTGCAGTGGCACTATCATAGCTCACTGCATCCTCAAACTCCTGGGCTCAAGTGATCCTTCCACTGCAGCCTCCTGAATATATGCCACCATTTCAGGCTTGTCTATAAAGTTTAAAAGTAAAAACTCAGGAAACTATTCTTAGTTCTAAATCTGTGATTTAAGGACCATTGTTCAAGAAAGGCTTCCTACTTCTCCCTGTCCCCTCTGTGGCTTTTTAAAATTAGTAGCTACTCCCTGACTTCAAAAAATTCAATTTAGAAATAATTTCTAATAGATCTTAAAGACTTCAATAGTCCATCAAGTTGGCTATACCACAGACAGTTCTTTGTCCTTTAAAAAAAATGAACAAATTCCCAGTGAGGTAGACATGTCACACTAACTGTAAAAAACATTACACAATCAACATGTAACGACTTAACCAGAATTCTCAGATCCCACTATGGAAAGGAACATTAAGTAGAAGCACAGCTGCAAAACACGGCGAGGCTTGTCTTGGCACAGGCCATACCCTCCAAGTTTTCCTTGAGCCACCGTTTTTAATGGATGATGAAATAAGAGACAGACAAAATGCTGTCACGTAGGAAATCATTGGAAGGGCCAACGCTGGAAATCTGAGTTAGTGCCATGCTTCGAAGACATGCCCTACTTGTTCTGCCAACTTTCCTTACGTACAGTCCAGAATTAATCCCGGTTTTGATTCATTACACCAACGGATGAATAAGATTCAAGTAAAAAGCTCTAACAGTAAAGCACAAATGCAAAGGGAAATGACGTACTTCTTCTGAGACTACACACACATGAAATGTGATCCTTCTGTGAGCTGCGGCTGAGTGGACGGAACTGGTGATGCCGAGGACTCAGGAGACGGGGAAAGACTTTTCACTAAAACACACCAAGAAAATGTGAGAAGATAAAAATCGTGAAAACACATTTGGAGAAGTAAATCCTGATGCTGTGATCCCACAACAATCAAAACATGTATTGGGAAGAAAGTAATAGCTGTGTTTGGTTCTGCTGTGATTTTCTGTGTGGTTTTTTTTTTTTTTTTTTTCCATTTTTTTAAGACAGAGTCTCACACTGTTGCCTGGGCTAGAGTGCCATGGCGTCAGCCTAGCTCACAGCAACCTCAAACTCCTGGGCTCAAGCAATCCTCCTGCCTCAGCCTCCCAAGTAGCTGGGACTACGGGCATGCACCACCATGCCCGGCTAATTTTTTCTATATATATTTTTAGCTGGCCATATAATTTCTTTCTATTTTTAATATAGACGGGGTCTCGGTCTTACTCAGGCTGGTCTCAAACTCCTCCCACCTTGGCCTCCCAGAGTGTTAGGATTGCAGGTGTGAGCCACCGCGCCCAGCCTCTGTCGTGATTTTCTAATCTGGTATCTGACTATTCAGTATCAAATGTCTCCTGAACACTGTTTAGAAATTCTTTTCTTTTTTTCGATTTGAGGTTAATTTTCAGTTGTTTATCAGTGCGTTCCTGCTGGATCTTTTCTAGTTCCATGCAGCTTAATGCTACAGATGACTTAAATGTTGTGGGTTTAATACTACCACACCATTTTGTACAATAATCAATAGTAGCCACTGACAAAAAAAAACAAGAGAGAACTCCTCTGCCTGCTGCCTTATAAATGATAGAGGCAAAGCAAAAGGCAGTCCTTAGTATTTGTTATAAGGAAACACGGCTGATTATATAAATTTGCATATTTTATGTGTATAAGATACAGGAAATGGCTTGTCTAGAACCCCACGCTCTTCCAAAGAACTGTCCTGAATAACTGAATTTCATTGTTCTTACTTGTCTGCAAAAGGGCAGGAGCTGGGGGTGGGGGGGGTGCGGTTACTAGAAATGGTTTTTGCCTACTGACTACAAGAAGCAAAGCTGATAACCTGTACTAATGGTGTGATCCCCCAGCCCTACCTCCCAAAAATCATAAAGAAAGGAAAAAAAAAAAAAAAAAAGCAGTATCTGTGAAGAGTTTGAAAAAATATGAGAGAATAGCAAAGAATATTTTTTAGTATGTTACAAAAATGATTTTCTACTATTAAAGAAATAGCCAGATTTGGATTATACTGTAGGGGCTGGAATAAACACATCCATTCTGTATGTTAGATATTAAATCCTCAACAGCTCCCAAAGTGGTAGGTTTGTGAATGTTCTGGAAATCTAGCCCCCAAAACAGATAAATTTCCCAAGTACTAACCTTCTTACTAGAAAAAGTGTTCTGTATGTGTTACAGTTAAAAGCAAAAACCCAAACCCAAACCGATGAGCTGATCCCCACGCCAGAGCGGACTCTGCGGCAGGGTTGCACCCGCCCCCCAGTCCAGTTGCTTCCTCCCAACGTGCACATGGAAAGGCAAAAGTTGACAATCTGCAGTCAAGGTACTTAAGTGGCTCCAGTGTTAGAATTTCCACATGGAAAATAAGTTTAGAAGTTCAGAGGAAGCACCAGTGAGAAAATTTTGGAATATGTAATATCTACCTGCCATTGTTTGACTTCCTCTAGAAACCTCAGGAGTTGATTCATAAGAAGTAACAGTTTCTTCCTGTTCGGGAACATTGTCCTTTATATTTTCTTCAAGGTGACCTTCTGGTTTATGATTTGTGATCTGTGTCTCCTCTTGAGGGCTAATGAAAATAGATTGATATTTAAACTTTGTTATTATAGAATGGAATGTAATTAATTTCTGCTTCCAATTTTTTGTTAAAAAATTTATCTTTGTTTTTTTTCTCTCTTTTCCTTTTTTTTTTTTTTTTTGTTTTTTGTTTTTTGAGACAGTGTCTGGCTCTGTTGCCCGGGCTAGAGTGCTGTGGCGTCGGACTAGCTCACAGCAACCTCAAACTCCTGGGCTCAAGCAATCCTTCTGCTTTAGCCTCCTGAGTAGCTGGGACTACAGCCATGCGCCACCATGCCCAGCTCCTTAACCATACAGAAAAGATACCATCATGTATATTTAACAACTGCTAACATTTTGGTTGCAATTAATCCCTTTTCTTCTTTTTGCTCTTTGTTATGAAAATTTCAAACAAAAAAATGAGAACAAATAATAAATCTGTACACCCCGCTTTAATAACTACCTACACTTTTGTTAATCTTGCTTCATCTAAACCCGCAGTCCCACTCCCTGATCTATTTTAAGGCAGATTCCAGACACGAGACGGGAGTCTTGCTATGTTTTCCAGGCTGATCTTGAACTCTTTGGCTAAAGCAATCCTCTTGCCTCAGCCTGCTCTGAGTAGGTGAAACTACAGAGGTGCGCCACTGCACCTGGCTCTGGCATGTATTTTTACTCCTTTAATGCCACCAAATATTCGGTTGGTGTTCAAATTTTCCTAATTGTCTTATAATGTCATTTTAGAATTGTATGAATCAGGATCTAAACAAGGTCCATGTATTACCTGACAAGTGTCTTAAAGTCAACTTTAATCTAAAACAAACTGCCCCCCATCCCTTTTATTTTTGGCCATTTTTATATGTGAAAGAACGTGGTTTATCTGTTCTACAGTTTACCACATTCTGGATTTTGATGATTGTATCCTCATATTTATTATAAAGTAATATGATTTTGAGGCTCGTTCAGATTTAGGGTTAGGGGGAAGCAAGTAATACTTCATTAGGTGGGTGTCACTTACTATTGCATTAATAGATTGCTTCTTTCTGTCATGTTAAAAATGATCAGTAAGTTCTGGGGTTATAAGCTTGATTCATTCGTCATAAAGTTTCCTGTCAGATTTTCACTTAACAGCTTTAGTGGCTACTGAGGTATATTGTTCAAATCTGTATTTCATTAGGATTGGCAAAGCAATGACATTCTACGTCTCTCACACTTGAAATTCTAAAAAAGAAAATAGTTACCTCAAACTATTTGGTTATAGTTGGTTTGGGGGAAAAGCAAGACAAATATTTGCTCTTTCCCTTTATGTACCAGGTTTTGCAATTAAAAGTTGATTTCTTCCTCATCAAATTCTTCATTAAAAAATATAATAAATTAAAAAAAAATCTATTCCCTAGCATCTTTCACAGTGGACAACAAAATTAGTTTTTGTTGTTGTATCATTATGAACTCAATGATTTTTAATATACTAGATGTGTTTCAATCTGTGCCTATTAATATAAAAGTTCAGCAGAGAGTTTTCTTATCAGACATTTCAAATTCAATCTTGCTATTCACTGAAGAAATAAAGGCATTCTTAGTAATATTAAATCACAGCATTTCTCTTTTCTAGCATAGATGATTTATTTATTCAGGGTGAAATTGAGGATATATGCTTAAAAAGGCTGGATAAGAAGCACAGCTAAAACATAAAAACAAATCACCGTGCTTTCTGGACTCTTCATCAGGCGATGTAGATTATGATCGATGTCCATTATTACACAGCTGTCCCTTGGTATCTGTGGAACATTGGTTTCAAGACCTCCCACAGATTATAAAACCTGCAGATGCTCAGGTCCCCTAGATAAAATGGTGTGGTGCAGTTGGCCTCCACATCCGTGGATGTGGAACCGCAGATGCACGGCCCTGGACACAGACGGCCAACTGCGGGCAATGCTCAGGTGCTTATTTAGTTACAGCTTACGTGCCTTTTGTTTTTTTTTTTTTTTTTTTTGAGACAGAGACTCACTCTGTTGCGTGGGCTACAGTGCCATGGCATCAGCCTAGCTCACAGCAACCTTAAACTCCTGGGCTCAAGTGATCCTCCTGCCTCAGCCTCCCGAGTAGCTGGGACTACAGGCATGCGCCACCATGCCCGGCTAATTTTTCTATATATATTTTTAGCTGCCTCTATAATTTCTTTCTATTTTTAGTAGAGATGGGGTCTCGCTCTTGCTCAGGCTGGTCTCGAACTCCTGAGCTCAAACAATCTGCCCCCCTCGGCCTCCCAGAGTGCTAGGATTACCGGCGTGAGCCACTGCGCCTGGCCCCTTTTGGTATTTTTTAAAAAGGTATCATTTACAGAATACTAACCACAGTGTTAAGTGCTATGCATGTATTTTCTTATTTAATCCTCATAACACACTTGTGAGATAGATACTATTATTATTCCCATTTTTATAAGTGAGGGACCTGCAGTTTCCCAAGATTATATAACTTGCTCAGGATCCCACAGCTCCTAAGTAACTAAGCTGGGACTGGAATCCACACTTTTTGACTCTGACGTTCACCATTTTTAAGCAGTTATACAGTTTTGCGAACGATTTCTACATATTACCTGTGTGCAACATCCTCAGGCATTTGTTCTTTGTTCTCTTCTTTATCCATCGCTTCCTCGGAATTTACTCCATTTGGCTCAGGTTTGAAAACCATTTCATAAAAAACACTTTCAGTTTTTTTACACTATAGGATAAAAAGAAAAGTTTTCTTTTCAAAGAATTCTTATTACATTTAATATTCATTAGTAAATCTAAAATGATTCCAAAATAAAGTTTATTAAAAAATTATACTGTCAAATATTAAATGATGATAAATTCAGATTCAAGTATATTAAAAATATTAACATTCTTTATCATTAGGATACAAAAAGTTATTTGTCCAAAGAGAGGATGCACACTGATAAGACCTAGCTGTTGCGATAAAAGATTCCTTAAGTGAGTTAACAGTAATTTATTCTAGCCTTGACTGATTATGTTTTACATTTTCAATTAGTACATTATTTATTTATTTATTTTTTGAGACAGAGTCTCACTCTGTTGCCCAGGCTAGAGTGCCGTAGCGTCAGCCTAGCTCACAGCAACCTCAAACTCCTGGGCTCAAGCAATCCTTCTGCCTTAGCCTCCCGAGTAGCTGAGACTACAGGCATGTGCCACCATGCCCGGCTAATTTTTTCTATATATATTTTTAGTTGGCCAGAGAATTTCTTTTTATTTTTAGTAGAGATGGGGTCTCGCTCTTGCTCAGGCTGGTCTCGAACTCCTGAGCTCAAATGATCCACCCGCCTCGGCCTCCCAGAGTGCTAGGATTATAGGCGTGAGCCACCGCGCCCGGCTGAATACATTATTTTGATGTGGCTGAATACATCAATCAAATTAAAAGAAACCTACCATTTCATTTAGATCTATGGCCTCTGTGACTGAAATAAACGTTTTATTTTCAACCTTACCACTAGATCTTAAATATCTGTCCTAAAATAATCTCCCTACCTCTTTGCTGAAATCCGTATTTTGGGGTTCAGCTTCTTTTAGTCGAACACTTTCTGCTGCAGGAGGTTCATGGTCTGGCTTTACATCGTTTTCACTAACGACAGTGTCCAGTTCCTTAATATTATCATCCCTCCTCCGAGTCTGCCCAAAGAAATACGCAGCATTTTTAGATTTACAGTGTGCATGCATGTATATTTTATAGATAGTACCTGTTAATTTAAAAAAATTTTTTAAAAAACCTAGCTCTCCACTCACAAAGTTTTCTTACGAAATTCAACAAAGGAAATATGTGTGTGTGTGTATATATATCAACATATATGTATTTTACACATTTTTCTCATCTCTTTTTAAAAAATCATCCATTTTGAAATTTGCAGAATGTGCCATTAGTCAACTGTTGCTTTGTTTAATCTCCATTAGCAATGACTGCTCTCGACTGGATGGAGGAGGGAGGTGTATTAGGACAGGGAAACACTTTCAGCTGATGCATCCAGTTTATACCATTACAGATAAACTCTAAGATACTACTAGGTGACAACTGTCTACCAACAGTGATAGACCAGACAGAAGCTACTGAAAAGGCTGGCTAGACCGCTATGTAATGGGGGCAATGAACACACACAAAGAAAACAACATGATGTCATTTTATAAGGCTGAAGGTGAGATGGGATGGATAGTAGACTTGAAACTTTTCTTTAGCAGCTCTCTCCTGCTACAATTCAGGTCATGTTAAATTAGGACACATTTTATTGGGAGGGGAATTGGGGACTACCTTGGTAATCTGTATGACATTTTACATTTGTTGAAAATATTAAATACTTATTTTCTTAGTGTCTCTGTGTGGGAGAGAGGGCAGGTTGTATTATCACCTTACAATAGAAGAGATTAAGTCTGCAACTGGTGCAAAGGCATCCAACAAGTACTTTAGTCTTTTGAGCCCAGGATTATTTCCATTTTACTTAGCTGTCTTAGCTTATTATCATAAGAATTAAAGAATACAAAATAACTATCCATATTTGTAGCCCTTGTAAGAACCATCAGTCATGTATACCAACTCCATGATGCTAGAATTCATGTGATATTAGATTTGCACACAAGAATGGTCAAAAGCAACTGATATACCTGATTAACCCTGAATGGAGTCTCCCTTAAATTTGAAGGACTTTGTAAGGGTGACTGGTCTGAAGCACCAATAACATTTAAACCTTTTTTCTTTTCCCTTAGGCATGCTTGCTGATGTCTCCTTATTCTCTCCATTTGCTCTTCCACCGTCATCCTAGGTCGAGTACTTTCAGCCAAACAGAGCTGTTCCACTGCACTTCTTGGTCTTTCCTTTAATTCAAAGATAAACACATGAACACATAAATGTAGACTAGCTTGTGAAAAGTACCATGCAATAAAAAGTGTGGTAAAGTGGAGGTTTTGAATGTGACTCAGATAACACCAGAAAGGCAAATCAAATTAAATTATTTTATCCTTAACTGGGAATTGGTGATGCATGGTCAAGGATGGAAAGAAAGTGAAAGGGAGAAGATATATAAGGGAGGAAAGAGAGACAAGGAACAGAGAGAAGGAATTTTCTTGGATTAAAAAATAAAAACAAGAAAAGGGGATACTAGCTTTGGTATAAGCCTACCCCATGGTTCTTAAACAGGAAACTGCATGGAACTCAAACTAGGAGATCTGTTGAGATTTTTTTGCCAAGAAAGAAGGAAAAAAATGAATAGGAAAAAAAAAAAAAAAAAAAAAAAAAAAAACTAGGAGAAAAGGGGGAATCATAGTATGTAAATATGAGAGATTTCTTTTATTTTTTAATTTTTATTGCTTTGGAGATAGAGTCTCGCTCTGTTGCTAGACTCCAGGCTAGAGTGCAGTGGTGTCATCATAGCTCACTGCAACCTTAAACTCCTGGGCTCAAGCCATCCTCTTGCCTCAGCCTACCGAGTAGCTGGGACCACAGGCCCACACCACCATGCCCAGCTAATTTTTCTATTTTTTGTAGAGATGGGGTCTCACTCCTGCTCAGGCTTGTCTTGAACTCCTGAGTTAAAGCGATTCTCCCGCCTTGGCCTCCCAGAATGCAAGGATTACAAGCTGTGAGCCACTGTGCCCGGCCCAGAGATTTCTTTTATTTTAATGAAAATGTAATATTTTAAGTCACACATTTGCTGTGAAAAGACTGTAGAAGAAACACCATTAGATATTTTATGATCAGTAATAAAACTATGAAAATATTTATTTTCTATGAATCAGATTGTCATTTGATAACTTTTATATATGTGCATATATGTATACATATATATGTGTATAGTTGACCCTTTATGGTTTTTTAACTGTGAGTGTTCATTTGTATGTGGATTTTTTTCCAGTAAGAGTTACACCAGTGTGCCTGCCTCTCCCACCTCCCCTTTTGCTCCTGCCACCCTGAGACAGCAAGACAAACCCCTCCTTTTCCTCCTCCTCCTCAGCCTACTTGACATGACAAGGATAAAGACCTTTATGATGATCCCTCCACTTAATGAATAGTAAATATATTCTCTTCCTTATGATTTAAAAAATTTTTATTTTTTTAAGAACCAAGAGATAAAAGCAAGACCTTACGATTTTCTCAGTAACATTTTTTTCTCTAGCTTACTTTATTGTAAAGAATATAGTATATAATACACACAACATACAAAATGTGTGTTAACTTCTGTTATCAGTAAGGCTTTTGGCCCATGGGAGGCTATTAATAGTTAAGATTTGGGGGAGTCAAAAGTTATACTCATAGTTTCCACTGCACATGGGGTCTGCAACCCTAACTCCTGTATTTGTCAAGGGTCAACTCCTTCAAATTCCTGGCCTCAGGTGATCCTCCCACCTTGACCTCCCAGAGTGTTAGGACTACAGGTGTGAATCACCGTGCCTGGCCAAGAGTCAGCTCTCTCTATACATCTGGCTCATTTTTATGGTTTTCCCAACATGTTTCTACTTAATTTTATAGAAACTGAAAGGTTTAAAAATATTAGTCATATTAAATAACCAATTCTTACTTCTCACTTTCTTCCTAAAGTTGTAAAAACAGTATTGGCGTAAGAACTAAAATAGTACTTCAAGCATTAGTCAGAAGCAAATTTTAGCTTATTTGATACAATATAAATTTTAAAGATCAAACATATTCTAGAATCCATAAAATAGAATCCATAGGCTTCTTTGTGTCCTCTGGTTTGGGTTGGCAGGAACCAATCGAGATGGTAATAGGCATTGCTAGAGTTTTTGACAGTCCAGGGCAGAGATAAGTATTTCTGTGACCAAGCAGTATGTCTGGTTAACTGCTAAGATCTTTTTCTCTCCATTGCAGTCTGAAAAACGGCTGTGGGCTAGGATGTTTTTGTCCTATTTTTGTCTTCGACTATTTTCTACAATACAGAATGAACACCTCTAAGAGCTCAAATGGAAACTAAAAGGAAAAGGAAAAGCCATAATATACAGAACTGATGATGACCTTCATTTATTTGCAAAATAAAACACATCTATGTTGCAAAACACAAACAACAACAAAAAAACCCCAAAAAACTAAAAAACAAAACAAACAAACAAACAAAAAGTAAATTCTACACGCTGACAGGGAAGTTGACTACTTTAGCACCCCTTTTCTGTCATTTTTAGTAACAACAAATGTGTGTTTTTCCCAAAGTACTTTTATGCTTATGCAAAAATGTTGTTGCACTGCAACTTCCTTTTTCAAGTTACCACATTGTACACACCTCCTTTATTCTTTTTAAAGGCTGTATATTATTAATTTTTAGGTTTTTTTCCCCCAATATGATAACTGGAAAAGAATACCTCATTGGGGTTGTGGTTAGCATTTTAAAACTTACTATTGCGGCTGAGCAATGTTCTATATATTTATAAATTATTGTTATATTATTTTCCATTTAAAAAATGTTCAAGATTTATAGATGTTCCTCATCTATTAGGATACTTGTCTGTTACATGCATTGCAAGTATTTTCTTCTGGCACTGGTATCACATAAAGTCCTTTCCTGTATCAAGATATATTACTATGGTCTCCTATACTTTTTTCTCTGGTATTTGGTTATGTAAAAGTCTTACTTTTAATATTTAAGATAGTGGTAGAATAATATGAATCAACTAAGATCTTCCTGCTTGATCTCAATATGTTTTTTTTTTTAGTCTTTTTTCTGTTGATTTATTTTAGCATGACAATTTCCAAAGAAAACACCCTTTCAATCTGTAAAAATCGCCTCTCTGAACAAACAATAGTATTCCAGTGTCATGACCACTAATGTTAATTCTCATACAGCTATTCATTATTTTTATTCCACAATAATTATTTTTATAGGTTTTTATAATTTTTACTAATTGAAAAAACTTACAATTCTTATCTATGAATTTGTCAGATATTTTTGGCATATACTTTGTACCTGTACTTTTTATTTTCTCTTTTTTTACATGCATGCTTGTTCAGTACACCTGTAGCTGTAATCTTCCAAAAACAGCCATGCATCTTATCATTTGTAGTACCTTTCAGCCTTTTCTTATTGCTTAAGATTATCTCATAATAAATAGATACAGCATTTATGAAGATGAAAACTTTTTTGCAGCCCCCAATTCTAGAGGATACTTGGGGAAAGGGAGTTAAGTATCTCACCATATTCCCAAGAACAGTATTAAACTGGTTTAGAGTCAGTTTGAATTAAATGAATTTCAGATGAAAATGTGAAATACAGGATTTATTCCTCAGTCCCAATTCACATTTCTCAGGGTAACCGGAGTTTTGGCAAACTCCAAACCTACCATAGATAAAAGGCCCTGCAAATTCAGGCTAACCAGGAGAGCCATTAACTTTTGGGTGGCCACAGGACATATCTATCACCCTCATCCAGGAGATTCTTAGATGTGTCAAGGGATGTAGTACAGGGCAGCATTCAGAGAGGAGATTCTACAAACTGTAGACCAAGACCCCATGTCAAGGCGGATCAAAAGAAATCTCAATTAGGTATTGACTAGGTCTGTCCTCTGAGGTGCTAAATCTCTAAATGAAATTTTAAGAAGCACTAAGGTTACTGAGTTTTAGTTAGAGTACTAAGAAGAATTTTGATAAAATACTAAAAATGGAAACATACAAGAAAGCAATAAATAGGTCTAAGAATCTTTCTAGAAGTTAAGTTAAATACCGTTCTTAGGTCCATCATCTTCTTAGTTTTCCTTAAGGTCACATATGAGGCTATTGTCGAAGATTCAGGAGTCGGTGATTTTGTTCTTGGCGGGACTACTCCAACAGGAAAGTGTGAACCTAAAAATTAAAACAGCAGTAAGTTCTACAAAATATCTCTTACACAACATTGCTTTCTTTTGACATGCTTAATTTCTGATGCTTTTAAAATCAGAAAGCAAATTTATTTACAAACAGCCATAAGTCAATCAATGACACTATCAGAAAAATTTAGGGTTACATTTAGAAATAAAGTGCTATAGATTAACAGATGACATTAAAAAATTATTTATAAAATGACTTCTTTTATTACACTGGTACAGTTCTACCATCATCCTAAACAGTTTAATCCACTGACATATTACAAATTATAAAAGTTATGGCCCAGAATGATTAAATGATTGTCCTAAATGTCTTTAATTTCGGTTTGGTTTTATACTTTTTCTTTTTGAGATGGGGGTCTTACTATGTTGCCCAGGCTGGTCTTAAACTTCTGGACTCCAAGAGTCTTCCTGCCTTAGCCTCCCGAGTAGCTAGAATAACAGGTGTGTACCACTATACCCACCTATGACTGTTTTTCTTGAATCACACCACATTGCCTCAACAAAGTAGCCACTAACAATGTTAACAATAGTTAACCATAAGTAATCATTTTCACTTTCTCTCTTGTATTTTGAAAAATCTCTTAAAATGAACACATACCACTTTTATAGTTAGAAAACATTAATACAACAAACATGTAATTTAACATATATGCATTTACATCGCAGTCAACATGTATAAGCAGAATCTATATACTATCATCCACTGAAAACACTAGTAAAAACAAATTACTAAAATCTCAATGGTTTTGATTTAAAAAAAAAAAAAAAGCCTCACTCTTTTTGGGTTCACTTAAAGTTACAAAGAAAAAACCTCTTATTATGCTAGGTAGTGGCCCATTTTTAAGACTCCTTACCTTAAGTCATGCGGCACATAATAAATGACACCGTAATTGATTAGTCAGTGTACTTCAGGTAATTTATATAGGAGACTATAAGTTAAAACAAAACCCAAACTTTTTCTTTAAAACCCATTCCAGAATCTGCCTACATAAACCCCAAACTTTTTTTAAATTATATTTTTTTATTTTTTATTTAAGGCTAGTCAAGTGAAACAGTGGGAGTGCAGAAGGAACAAAGGAATCTGTAACTGGTTGTGACCAATTAGTTATTAACACCACTGCACTTGGACCAGCCAACCCCAAACTTTTAAAAGAGGCAAAACTTCCAGGCCAGGTGTGGTAGCTCACGCCTGTAATCTTAGCACTCTGGGAGGCAGAATTGGGAAGATCACTTGAGCTTAGCCTGAGTAAGAGTGAGACCCTGTCTCTATTAAAAATAGAAAAATTAGCTGGGGGTGGTGGCCCATGCCTGTACTCCCAGCTACTTGGGAGGCTGAGGCAGGAAGACCGTTTGAGCCCAGGAGTTTGAGAGTGCAGTGAGTTGTGATGACACCAAAGCACTTTAGCCCGCGTGACAGAGCAAGACTCTGTCTCAAAAAAAAAAAAAAAAAAAAAAAAACAACAAAAAAAGGCAAAACTTCCAGAAAGAATTCAAAACACATTAGAGAGCATATTTCAGATGATGTATTTATTATGAGTAAATAAATACATGTAATGATAGAACAAATGATGGTTTATCTACTTTCACTATTTTCAAGTCAATTAAATTTCTATTATGAATTAAAATCACTTTACATAACTTATTAAATCATTTTTAAATTTTATAAACCTGACCAGTCACATTTATCCCACATCTATCATAGAGCATTATGATTGTGTAGAAACCAGAAGAAAAAATGGAACAGCACATGCAAAATCAAAGAACAAAACACTTCTTATTTACTATATGTGTTAAAAACTTGCACTTAAGAAGAGGCTACAACTAAAATGCCCACAAGGATTAAAAATGTTACCTGTGTGATAAATGGCAACTCTTTCTCCATATCCTGTCTGAGAGGCACAGGCGTTGCTAAGCTCCTATAGATCAGTGCTTGTTGCCAAATGGGCAGTCTGGCTACATCTGCTGAGGTTTTTTTTTTTTTTTTTAAAAGAGATAGTGTCTTGCTATGTTGCCCAGGCTGTATGTAGGATGGCCCCAAAGTCCTGGGCTCAAGTGATCCTCCTGCCTCAGCTTCCTGAGTAGCTGGGACTACAGGCACACACTACAATGCCCAGTTAATTTTTCTATTTTGTTAGTAGAGATAGGGTCTTGCTCTTGCTCAGGCTGGAAATATTTGCTTTACCTCTGCATAAATATGTACACATCCTTTTTTTGCTGAATCATTTGACAGTTGCAGATATTTTTCTCCTAAGTGTTTCAGAATTCATATACGATGTTCTCCTACATAACAATACCGTGATCACACTATTAGCTAACATTTAGAACATGTTTAAATTTCTACAATTGTCCCACTTTAGAGCTTTATCTTTTATTTTAAACTATTGTCCAATCAAGTTTCAAGCACTGCACTGTATGTAGCTTTTTCTATCTTTTTCATCTAGGTTTTTTCTTTTTAAGACAGAGAGTCTCACTCTATCCTTAGGCTATGCCGTGGCATCAGCCTAGCTCACAGCAACCTCAAACTCCTGGGCCAAGCAATCCTCCTGCCTCAGCCTCCGGAGTAGCTAGGACTACAGGCATGCGCCACCATGCCCAGCTAATTTTTTCTATTTTTAGTAGAGACAGGGTCTTGTTCTTACTCAGGCTGGTCTTGAATTTCTGGTCAGAAATTCTAGCCAGCAATCCTCCCGCCTTGGCCTCCCAGAGTGCTAGGATTACAGGTGTGAACCCCGGCACCCGGCCACCTACCGTTTTCTTTATGATACTGATTTCTTAAAGAATCATCAGCATTAAAAAAAACAAATCAGAGTACACCTAGTTAAGAAAAAGTATTATTTCAGAATTTACTTTATGGAAATTGTGTCAAAATTTGTTTTAGCCATTAATTTCTTTTAATTTTATTTTTTTTTTATTTTTATTTTTTTTTTTTTGAGACAGAGTCTCACTCTGTTGCCCAGGCTAGAGTGAGTGCCGTGGCGTCAGCCTAGCTCACAGCAACCTCAAACTCCTGGGCTCAGGCGATCCTCCTGCCTCAGCCTCCCGAGTAGCTGGGACTACAGGCATGCGCCACCATGCCCGGCTAATTTTTTCTGTATAGATTTTTAGTTGTCCATATAATTTCTTTCTATTTTTAGTAGAGATGGGGTCTCGCTCTTGCTCAGGCTGGTCTCGAACTCCTGAGCTCAAACGATCCGCCCACCTCGGCCTCCCAGAGTGCTAGGATTACAGGCGTGAGCCACCGCGCCCGGCCTAATTTCTTATACATAATTTTGAAACAGAAAAAAAAAAAGAACCTCAGGAAACGAAATGCTTTAAAAAAGTTTGGCATAAGTTTATTTCTCAGTAAAACCTAATCTGATGTGATACTTGTTATTTTTCATCTGTTTTTAGCCCACTTAGGATATTCCCAAAATTCTAACGTGTTTTGAAAAAGGGGGTGCTGTGTCCTTCCTAGCTGAGATGCCATGTGTGTTTGATGGGCCATACCGTCTTCCTTACACCTAAAAATTTCATAACTCAGAAACTCATCAGATTCCAAAGGTTTCAGATAAAGGAGTGTGGACTTGTATACGTATTGGGTCAACATGTAAATTGCATTTATTACTAAAATGGGGAAAAAAACCAAAACCCAAAACCCTAAAAACAGGAGACAGAACATTCCAAATGCTGACCTTTAACAACGGAAGTTTCCATCTCAGAAACAGGTTCTGATTTTTCTTCTCCATTAGATTCATCAACTTCTGCCACTGTTGTTAACTCTGGTTCACTCTTGTAGAGTCTATAATCTGGACCCTTGAAAGGAAGACGTGTAATTAACAACAACAACAACAACAATGTCAAAATGCTAAAAATTTCTTTTCAAATGTGTACCTCTAAAGACTGAAATTAAAGTCTAAAAATTAATAGCCCTGGAGAGCTATCTAGGATATAACATTCTCTCTCTATATATACATACATATATATATATGTCTCACAACTAAGTAGAAAAAAGGAATTTGAAAGATTTTTAACCAGTAAAACCTCTTGTTTTAAAAGAAAGAACATTACCCTTAAGAACAAAGTCACATTTTATCATGGTATAACTGAATTCTAAAAATAATTATGTTAATTCAATACATTTTCATTTAGAAGGTGGTACTAAAATTCCTGTCACAGAACACTTTGTTGTTCTCAAACTAGCTCTCTTCCTTTTTTCTTATTCGTTTCTCCTTATTACATTTTACATTTATTTGCTTAACTCCAAACCTCTTATTTCCAGTTTCCAAGGGTAGCATCTCTCCTTGGCAACGTTCATATCTTTGAACACTTTCCCTAGACCAAACTGCCCAACCCTTTTACCTTTCCCAGTAACAACAATCTTTTTCTTTCTCCCTTCTTTCTCATCTAAAGATAAAATTTTGCCTCTAATATTCTAAAATGGTATAGTTATTATAAAATATGGCTTCTTCAACATGTGCAAAGTTATCACTTTATGAAAATATAAAAAAATTAAGAAATGATGAAATATTAAAATTATGAAACTATTAACAAATGAGAATGGGAAAACCAAAACCGGAAAACACATGTGATAAAGTTATATATGAACAAAAAAGCACTGGCTAAAAGTGGGGTTATAATAAAAAATAAGTTTCAGTGTGAAATAAATTAATTTTCAAAAATGAAAGGGCATGTATGATTTATTATTCTGTGGCCATTCCAGCCACTTACACAGTGAGATCCATTTCTTGGATATCCTTGAACTTGATGAATCTTCTTTTCTTCAGGCAGATGCACTGGGCCCCTGCTATAACAGAGCAAGGAGCTGCTATCACTGGGCAGAGGGGGGATTATGGGAGGCTGCTCTGTAAAGTCATAGGACCGAGGAAGTGGAGGACGAGGTGGGACTACTTCCTCTTCCTAAAGATTGTAGAATAGTCACCTTATTTAGATAAGCAGATTGAAATTAAGCACATCTAAATTCTTTGCAAAGGTATGTTAACTTAAATTTATTTTAAGATACTTAAAGGGACACTGCCAAGCCAAAAGTCTCGCATCGAAAAGTACAAGCAAAAATCTTTATGATAGCCAATACCTGAGTTTTAAATGTGGTTGCATCTAATTTTTTTTTTCTATAACACATAAGTTAGCTTTATACTGAAACTCAACATTGAAACAGATCACTGAGTAAAACTAGTTACTGGATTTCATTTTAAAAATAGAAGGAAAGAATTAATTCAAAAATCTTACTCTTATTTTTAAGAGGAAAAAAGAAACATTTCTTTTTGTCTGGCTTTTATACAAAATTCAAGACCATACACTCTTTGAATTAGGTTGACAGTATCTCTTTGTAGCTGTAAATTCTCTATGATATTCATGACACACAGCCAACTTATTTATCAATCATTCTACAAATTTTATGAAGTATAAGAAACAATGATAAATATTCAAATTACTTAGATTAGAACAAGTATGACAATGTTAAAATTTTAGAACATAGATGAAATGTGGTTTAATATTTTTTGCATTAAAAAGGGAAGAAAAATCACGTTAGCAACATAAAATTACTGAACCAATAAAACTTCAAGATTAAAGCAATAACTCTTTAATATATTTGAGACATTATTATTATAGTAAAGACTTAATTACTTTTAATTCGTATGTTAAACATTTAAATTGATTTATAGTCAGAAAAACAATCTAAACTTACCTCATTTTTGTACTTAACTGTTGAGAAAGGCTTTAATCCTGCTGTACCTATTTAAAAAATTTAGAAAACATAACTACTTATACTAAACACATCTTTCTAAATCTACAGAATGAAGAATTTCATTTCATTTATTTTAAGTGAAGCCTTCCGTTTTTAACCCCTCACTTAATGCTTTCAGAATTTGAAACCAATCATATTAAAAAAATACAAATTAAAACATTTAGTTTAAACAAGAGTATACGGAAATGGTTTTCTCAAATATTACTGTAATATTTTCTCAAATATTATACTGTAAGCATAATTTGATATAATCTTTTAGGATGGCAGTTTGGCTGCACTTATCAAAATGAAAAATGTGTGCTTATTTCTCACTTCTTGGAATCCATCAAGTGTATATTCAGTTATATGTATTAATAATGTTCATAGTAGCATGGCTTATGGCAGCAAAAAACCCCCTGAAACAAAATTATGGAAAAATAGATACAGCATGATCCCATTTTTTATTGTGGGGGGAAAAGAATTCGTAAAGCCCAAACAGCATATGTGTTTATAATTATACATATAAAACAATTATTATTTTCGTGTGAGTGTGGTTGGCAGAGTTTTTTCTTTTTACTTTATAAACTTGTGTATTGATTCAATGTTACAAAGAAGAGTGCCTGTTTGCTGATGTCAAATTCATGAAAATAGCAAAAGAAAGCCAATTATATGTGTCATCATATTTAGATAAAAAGTCATGCACTGCATAACTATGTTTCAGCCAACAACAGACCATATGTGGTGGTGGCCCCTAAGATTATAATGGAGATGAAAAATTCTTATCGCCTAGTCATAGCTGTCTTAGCTGTCATAGCAGAACACATTATCTTTTCTATATTTAGATATAATGTTTACATGCACAAATACTTACAATTGTGTTATAATTGCCTACAGTATTCATTTCAGTAACACAGTGTACAGGTTTGTAGCCTAAAAGCAATAGGCTATTCCAGATAGCCTAGGTGTGTAGCAGGCCACACCACTAGGTTTGTGTAAGTACACTTTATGATGTTTACAAAATGATGAAATTGTCTAACGATGCTTTCTCAGAATGTACTCCTGTTGTTAAATGATGCAGGGCTGTAACACGGTGGTCAGGCATCACAAAATAAAATGCAAAGCTAATTTACCTGCTTCTGTAGTACCTCTTTGCTGTTTGTGTTTACTCAGCCCTTCCATGACATCCTGAATTCTCCAAAGTTCTTTCTGAATCTGCGCACGCTGAATTCCTGCTGACTCAGTCTATCAGTAAAAACAGATAGATCACACACAGGGAAAAAAAATCATTAAATGAAGTTATAAATTCCACTAATTATATATTTAAAAACTGAGAATTGCAGTGGATTAAGTTTTAAGAATATTTAATATGATCTATGTGGCCCTCCCAATTTTGCAGCTCCAGTGGCAAAGATGAACAGGGACAACTAACAAAATATACTCAGATGAGTTCTTTTTTTTTTTTTTTTTTAACACAGAGTCTTGCTCTATTGTCCAGGCTGGAGTGCCGTGGTGTCAGCCTAGCTCACAGCAGCCTCAAACTCCTGGGCTCAAGCAATTCTCTTGCCTCATCCTCCCGAGTAGCTGGGACTACAGGCACCTACCAACATGCCTGGCTAATTTTGTTCTTTTTTTTTTTTTCTGTTTTTGTTTTTTTTATTGTAGAGACGGAGTCTCACAATGTTGCTCAGGCTGGTTTTGAAACTCCTGGCCTTAAGTAATCCTCCCACCTCAGCTTCCCGAAGTGCTAGGATTACAGGCATGGCCCACTGCATCCAGCCCACTTTCTTACTTTTAATTTCCTATATAATGTTCTTAGGCTAAATACTCTAACCGAAACCAAAGTAAGATCATATTGGTTTTCTCTAAGATTCTATTAGAACTCTTAAGACTCTTAATGATAAATAACAATAACCCTGTTTTAGGTAATAATAACCATCGTTTTTAGGAATGTAACTTTATTCTAAAATATAGACAGTGAAAGTATAAAAACTGTCAGATTAGACAAACAATTTCTTTCACTAAATATCAATTTTTTATGATGGTGAATATTAGTATTTCATCAGTATGCTGAAAAGTCCTCTGAGGGGTAGAAATCTGTTTTCAAAGTTTGTAAGCCTAAATATTACGAACCAACACTGTTTTAAAAACTCACTACATAACTTTAGTTATCTAGTTTTCCAAGGTACAGGCTGGAAGCAAAATAAAAGGAGGAAGTGCTCACCCAAGCACCAAACACAATTACAGCCCAGAGATGTGAATTACTGATACACAGGAAGGAAAGATCAACTATAAAAATCAGATACTTGCATATTTATATAGAATATGTATCACTTTTATAATAACTTAAATATAGATACACATATTTTTGCCCATCTGAAAGGTATACAATGCAAATCTAATTTTTGTTTTATTTACATTTTTTTGATTACTAGTGACTTGTTAGTAATCTCAGTTTTCCTTTCTATGAATTAACTACTCATATTCTTTGTCTGTTTTTCTAATGGATTATTTTTACAAATCAGAAAGAAAAAGTTTCTTGAAAATCTAGATAGTAAACTCTGCAAGCAGATCAATGCAGCGAGCCTATATTCCAATGGCATTTAGTAATAATCTATCTTTTTCCTATTGATCAGTGGTACTACTGCTAACACATAAATTCTCACATATTCATGGTCTCCTGTTGAATTCTCTATTTTGTTCCATTGGTCTATTTTTTCTTATACCATGTTTAAAACTATGGTTTTGCATGTTTCCTTGCTTGCTTATTTATTTAACCAACACTTACACAGTAAGTTTTATGTGCCTGGTTCTAGTCTTTTTTTATTGTTTTTTTTTTTTTTAATTTTTTTTTTTTTTTTTTCCCAGAGTCTCACTCTGTTGCCCAGGCTAGAGTGAGTGCCGTGGCGTCAGCCTAGCTCACAGCAACCTCAGACTCCTCGGCTCAAGCGATCCTCCTGTCTCAGCCTCCCGAGTAGCTGGGACTACAGGCATGCACCACCATGCCCGGCTAATTTTTTCTATATATATTTTTAGCTGTCCATATAATTTCTTTCTATTTTTAGTAGAGATGGGGTCTCGCTCTTGCTCAGGCTGGTCTTGAACTCCTGAGCTCAAACGATCCGCCCACCTCGGCCTCCCAGAGTGCTAGGATTACAGGCGTGAGCCACCTCGCCCGGCCGTCAGTTCTAGTCTTAAGTGCTTCAAAAATATCAACACATTATATAACAATAATCATAATAACCTAGTAGGGGTAGGTACTATTATTATTTTCATTTTATAGTTGTGGAAACTGAGACCCAAAGTTGTTACGCAACTGGTCTAAGGAAGCATGTGCAATGCTACCATTCAGAGTGTGCCTTCTACTTCTTTATTTTCTCAAAAAAATGTTTTAAGCACTTGTGGTTTTTATCATACTTTAAAAACATTAGAACTACTTTTAAAATTTCTTTAGAAAATTCTACTAGAATTCTGGTTAGAACGGGATGACATTTATGGACAGAATTTTCATTGTTAAAACATCAAATCAGACCATCAATAAAAATGATATACCAATTATACCTCTTCATTAATTCAAGTATTCTCTTATGTTTTATAATATAGTTATTAAATTTTCATGAACATTTTTTGTTAGGTTAAATATGGAATTTGCAAACTGCTCTGGCCCACAGTCTCTTTAGTGTGGCCTGTGAGGTAAGAATAATATTTAATACCTAGTCTTTTACAGGAAAAGACCTCTGGATTATCATATCTATAGTTTTTTTCTAGTGTATTTTAGTAGCTCATTTTTATAGCTGATTATTGATAGTGTAACTTCAGTGTCCAATACAGAAGTCACAACCACATATAGCTATTTAAATACAGATAATTAAAATGAATACGGCCGGGCGTGGTGGCTCACGACTGTAATCCTAGCACTCTGGGAGGCCGAGGTGGGTGGATTGTTTGAGATCAGGAGTTCGAGACCAGCCTGAGCAAGAGCGAGACCCCGTCTCTACTAAAAATAGAAAGAAATGATCTGGACAGCTAAAAATATACAGAAAAAATTAGCCGGGCATGGTGGTGCATGCCTGTAGTCCCAGCTACTCGGGAGGCTGAGGCAGTAGGATCGCTTAAGCCCAGGAGTTTGAGGTTGCTGTGAGCTAGGCTGATGCCACGGCACTCACTCTAGGCTGGGCAACAGAGCGAGACTCTGTGGAAAAAAAAAAAAAAAATACACAACTAAAAGTTCAGTTCCTCAGCCACAATGGCCACATTTCACGTGCCCAAAAACTGCACGTGGCAAGTACTATATTGGACAGCACAAAGAGAGGGGACAGGTGATTTTCCACGAGTTAATCTTACTAACCTTTTATCTGTTCTATTGATTTGTCTGTTGAGCCCACTGGGTTTCCAATACAGATGATCAAATTTATATAGGGTCATCAGCATGAAGTAACTTTTATTATTGTCTCAAACATATATTATTTCTACTCCCTAGAGTAATACTTTAAGATAAGTATTATTTCTACTTTAGAGATAAGAAAACTAATGCCTAAAACCCGAATCCAGCTCTGCATGCTTACAAATTGAATTCTTTATACCAAATGGAGCTGTCTCTTCCCCTATTCTAATACTATGTCAGTCATGACAACAAGCTAATATAATTTGACAAAAAAAGAGAGACATTTAGTACAGGACAGATTCGAATAATTTTATAAAAAGATAAAATATCCATTATTTGATAAATTCATGTAATTCAACACCTCAATGCCAAATGACACAGATGGAGTTGCGAAAGACTACGAAGCCACATTTATTGGAACTGCAGACAGAGCTGAGACAGTTAGGCACGTAGACTACTCCTGGGCTCACCAGGTAAGTAAGATTCCTGTCATTGAAATCCAGGTGTCAGTTAGACAGTAATGTAAAAACTGTTAAGGGTATGCATAAATCCAACAAGGTGGGCTGTGTGTTACCAAGAAAAAAAACAGTTAAAACAATGTAAAAAAAAAAAATCACACTTTTGTACCTGAATTTCACCAAGGCGATCTAGCTGCTCTTGCATCTGGTTCCTGGTAACAGCTACATCATATTCTAACCTATCATATTCTCTCCATGCTCGTTCCAATTCCTAAAATCAAAGAGCATTAATTACTTTAATGAGGAAAATGTGCTTTTATGGTGTTATCACTACAATTATAACCTTTCTAGACTTTAGAAAATAGTGTAGTTTATATTGGGCAAAATACAGATTTTTGTAAACCATTTTCCTTTACTGGTTTTTTCCTTTTTAAAACTCAATTCAACAAGAATTTACTGAGCAATTTAAGTATGTATTATTGTGCTGCTGTTTTACTCAAATTTACTAAAAAAAAACAAAAAAAAACAAAAAAACCCTCAAAACAAAAAAACCCACCTTAACTATTATTTACCCATTCAAAACATTAAAATATTTGAATGATTCTACTGTCTAAAGAGTATTATTTTGAGGAAATAGATTGATTTATTCATGTTAATAGGGTAAATTTTTCTTGAAGGTAATTTCCTAAAATGAAGAGGCATAAATAAAGCATTTTATCTGTCTTAATAAAAAGTTCTCTATGAAGAAAAAACTAAATACCGTGCCATTCTAGCATATTGGATTTTCAGTAACACCAGAAGCTTGACATGACTGTACTTACAATAAACTTATAGTAATAGTAATATAATAAAACAAATTAATTTAGCTAACTATATAAACAATTCGTGAATCCTGTTCATAGAGACTCAATATAGACACTATCCACCTACGCTTTTCTCTTTTGGAAAAGAAAATCATCCCAAAACCAAAAAAAATCACAAAGATGTTTTTGATACTTGGTCTTTTAAAAAATTATATATTTATATATACACACACACACACATATATATATGCATATATATTTAGAGATGAGAGTCTCACTATGTTGCTAATGCTGGTCTCCAACTCCAGGGCTCAAGCAATCCTCCTGCCTCAGCCTCCTGAGTAGCTAGGACTACAGCAATGTGCTATCACAACTGGTGTGATGCTTAGTTTGTCATCTGTTGAATACAGAATGATTTTATAGATGCTTAAAAATACATCACCATACCATCCTGTTTCAGGGATGCTAACCCCATGGGGGTATAGTTTACCCTTCCTAAGTTTAGGGAGTGATAGTAGGGTAACAAACTGATAAACTAAGGACAGACACTGTATGGATCACTATTTTATTATCAGAATCTACTGTGACATTGGCAAATAGAATACAGCCAACAAATACTTATTGAAAACTGTTGTTAAATTAATTAATAACTTGTCTAAGAACCTCCCATGATCAGGGACTTCTTTCCTTGAACTGCTCTGAATGAGTTAACAGCAGAAATCTAGGGATAAGGAAAGAGAGTACTGAGTGTGGAACAAAGGTTACCTAAAATAATTTTAGCAGTTAAAAAAAAAAAAAAAGCAGCAACATGTTACCTTAAGGTCCTAAAGGTTCTCTTTCAGAGTTATTTTATTTTGTATATTTTGCAACTAGCTTAAAATCACTTTAAAGGGCCGGGCGTGGTGGCTCATGCCTGTAATCCTAGCACTCTGGGAGGCTGAGGCGGAAGGATCACTTGAGCCCAGGAGCTTGAGGTTGCTGTGAGCCAGGCTGACGCCACGGCACTCTAGCCAGGGTGACAGAGTAGAGTCTGCCTCAAAAAAAAAACCAAAAAAACCAACTAACCAAACAAACAAACACTTTAAAAAACTTAGGCAATGAAAATTATTGAAATTGTACACTTTTAAAAATTACAGTGAATGTTTTGGCGTTTTGGAATAATTGCTTTTTCAATTTAAGAGGTCTCTCTTTTTTTTTGAGACAGAGTCTCGCTCCATCGCTTGGGCTAGAGTGCTAAGAGGTCTCCTTAAAGCAGGTTTTACAATGAATTATATTAAATTTTTTAAAAAGCAAAGAGATAAAGCACTGAAGATTTTTATCATCATTATATTATGTGGCAGGTTTCATAATGAATTAAATTATAAAAAAGCAAAGTAATGCTAGATTAAAGATTTTTTATCTCATCTATTTTATGCAGTATTAGTCTCTCTACTTGGCTTTAGTAAACTGTTTTTACCTGAATAAATATGAAAATTGACCTTCTTTTTTTTTTTCTTTTTTTCCCAAGACAGTTCTTAGAACTCAGAAAACTGACCTTCTTTAATAAAAATTGCTTCTAGTCATCTTCTAATTTGCTTATGTCACAAAAACTGCAAATTTAAAGAGTAGTCCTTTGATGGCTTCAGGGAAGGTAAAAAGATAACAGACCCAATGGCAGCTCAGTGGCTAACCAAGAATGCACTGCCAGGCTAACACCTGACCTCCCTTGTAGAAAAGCCAGAAATCAGGGTGGGCTCACCTACATTGTAGAGGCATCTAAATACAACATTCCAGGATGGTAAGAATTCCCTTTCTTAGAGAAACGGGAAAAATAGAGATTGAGAGCTAGAGATTACTTTACCAATATTTTAGGAGTGAAGAAACAATATACTTTCAATCTTCCTAACTTGGACAATTAGGAACTATTGCACCGTATCATTTGGCCCAAGTCCCATAATCCTGCTGGGCCCACCTGTTTCCGCCTTTACCTCAGCCTCCTCAAACATGATTACTGGGTAGATAGTAGCACAAGTCAACAGGAGACAGCAAGAAAAGGGTTTCTTTGAACATCTGGCTGAGCATTTCATTAAGGAGTTTAATAGATTAAACGAGTACAATGTTAAAAATCTTTAAATACGATCTTACTTTTTAGTTGTCAAGAAGATAATATACATGTACACTCAGTCAATTAAAAAGAGAGTAATAACTTTCAAATATGCAATTATCTGAAAATCACAGGCACTAGTCAGGAAATAGAGCTTTCAATAGAAAAGTAGAGACTCCCATGCCACACAGTTAAGAGAACGAACAAACTCTTTCAATCGGGAACCATGTGGACGAACCTCATGAGCTGAAGGAAGCCAGGCGAAGAGTATGTACTACATGATTGATCACAGCTACACACAGTTTAGAAACAGGAAAAACTAACCTATAGTTTAAAAAATTTGACTCAGTCTGTTTAGGGTGTGGAACAAGTATAGGTTTTAATAGCAGCTATTCCTTTATAGTCTGTACTGAGACAAGACTTGGCCACTGTGGGGTGGGGGTGGGGACCTTCAAGTAGGTTTACAGCACTCAGATGCAATGAAATCCCAGGCTACCAAAAAATCAATAAAGATTTTAATATCTAACTATAGAGCTCTACAGGAGATACATATTATGATTTTTATTAACAAAGGATTAGAACTAATGATGCATTTCCAAGTTTTTAATGTAATGAGAACTTCCTTTTTCTTATCCAGAATCAATGGCAATTTAAAACATAATCTACTAATAGGAATACAACATGCTATACATAAATCTCAAATTCTTAGCCTTGTATTTCACTGTAATGCTGCCTCACTTTTTTAATAAACAAGTAAATAATTACCATTATTATGCTTTGAACCAATAGAGAGACTGGTTTACTTTTTTTTTTTTTTTTGAGACAGAGTCTCACTCTGTTGCCCAGGCTAGAGTGAGTGCCGTGGCGTCAGCCTAGCTCACAGCAACCTCAAACTCCTGAGCTCAAGCGATCCTCCTGTCTCAGCCTCCCGTGGAGACTGGTTTACTTTTGGCTTTCCTCTTTTTTTTGCGACAGTCTCACTCTGCCGCCCTCAGCAGAATGCAGTGGCATCATCATAGCTCACTGCAACCTCAAATTCCTGCACTCAGGCGATCCTCCTGCCCCAGCCTCCCAAGTAACTGGCACTACATTCTCTTTGAAATAAAATTATATTCTCATCTCAAAGAACCTGCTTACTCTTTATTGTATGAAATTCCAGATATAACAAAAATAGAAAAGCTAGAATACAGGGGAAGAAAAAGAAAAAAGAACTATAACTGTGTCACATTTCTGTTAGCATTTTTGTGGATTTTCTTTTAATTTTTCTTAAATGCACACAATGGAAACTACCAAACATACACAACAGTAGTGCCCACCAGCACCCGAATTCAACACTTCTCAACACATAGCCAATCTGGTTTCATCTATAGCGCCCATCTTTTATCCTTGTTGCATTATTTTAAAGCAAACATCAAACATCATATAATTTCAACTATAAATACTTTGGTATGTTTCTCTAAAGAAAGAAAATCAAAATGAAAAAAAGGAAAGAGGAAAATCTTACTATTTAAACTATAAAACTTCCCCCACCTCCCTCTTAAATCTTTTGTCACTTATTTGTTGAAGAGAATGAATTTGTTCTGGGTTATTCTATAGAATTTCCCCTCTTCTGGATTTTGCTAACTGAATTCTTGTGGCATTGCTTAGCATGCTCTTCTGTTTCCTATAACCTGGTTATTAGATACTGAGGCTTCTCGAGATTCAGATGTGATTTTTTTTTAGTAAAAATCAGTGCCCCCTTATCCTTGGGGGACATGTTCCAAGATGTGGATGCCTGAACTGCAGACAGTACCAAACTCTATGTTTTTCCCTATAAAAACATACCTACGATAAAATTTAATTTATAAATTAGGCACACCAAGAAATTAACAATAACTACTAATAAAATAGAATTATAACAAATTATATATGCGTCATAAACTAGGCTTAAAAAATAATAAAAATAATAAATTGTAATGCAAGTTATGTGAATGTGTTCTCTCTCACTCTCATTGTACTATACGCACCTATTTGACTGCAGGTAGCAAACTGCGGATAAGGCAGAGACTACTGTACCATAGGTGCCGCTAGGTGTTTTCTACTGCTGCATATCAGGAGGCTTATAACATCTGGCTGTGTCTCCTTTCTGGGGGATGCTGTATTGTAACCATGAAATCACTGGGGTACTTAAAACCATCTTAAAATCTTTTAAAGAACATTCATTCCATGACAATTCATGGATGGTGACTGATCTACTGTAAAAAACTACACTTTGTTGTAACCATGATCCTCAGTAGCTCTTCATTAAATTGAGAATGAAGATATTTATAAATATAAATATTAAGATATTTAATGTGTGAGCTTCTTTCCAAGGTAGTTCATTTGTCTTGCTTCTCTGCCCCTTACGGTTTACAAGCCTACACCCTAGCGCACATAACCACTGTAGGCTAAAATCTCAGCTTACTCATGGCCCTATGTCCAGTTTAGAGCACAAGTGAATTTAATGGAAGTTACATACCACTTATTAACTGTGTAACCGTGGGTAATCTTTCTGTATCTCAGTTTTCCACCTTAAATATAGGAATAAGAGTACCTATGTCAAGGTTCTTAATAGATTAAATGCATATACAGCACTTACAATGGAGCCTAGCACCCAATAACTGCTGAAGAAATTTTAATAATTACTAGTATTTCATATATTAGTATTATCTTGCAGTAGATAAGTGTATAAGCCATCTGCCAGCACGATTCAGGATCCCTGGGGGCTTTGTACTTGCTTTCCGATGTCTGAAATTCCTTTAAAATTCCTTTAACCGAACACTCATTTTAGATTTTCGGGTATGAGAATCTAGATTTAAATTCCGAGTTCCAGAAAGTACAAGTTATGTGACCACACAGACAGTGAAGTGGAGTAGAAAGTAGACATGCCCTAGAATTAACAAGTCCTTGATTCAGGCACTAACTGTTCCCTATTAGTTATGTCACCTTGGCAAATCACTTAATCCCCATGAGCCTTAGTTGCTTCATCAGTGTGGTGGAGGTAAAAGAAATGAAAATAAGAAATAAAATGGAGGTGATAACTGTATTTATTTTTTGTAGGCCTTTCTTAAATTTCAAACCAGATTAGAGATAAGGCTTACATGTAAATTCCCCCAAGAGGTGATGGCAGCAGGTATGTGTGGAGTTCCACACCACATCCCCTTTGCCCACCTTTCAAGGACATGTGATACAGTTCCCTGCATGCCAGTGTCCCATGGCAAGCCAGCTGCTGGCTAAGGCAGCTTGTAAATGTTGGTGAATTAAGGACTCCAGGGCAACCCTGACCAAAGGGCGATGCATACCCCAGACTCCGGCCTTTCAGTGGGACGTTCTGAAGCATCCTGCTCATTTCCTCGGAGGATCCCCAGGGGGATCAGACTCCTGCTGCCCACAGTGGTAGCCAGCTCAGCAGTGCAACTTTTATTGGCTTTTCTTCTTTCCTGTCTCATTCTCCCCACCCCCTCATTTCTGCTTTCTGGAATCATCTCCCAGATAAACTACCTCTACCCAGGTCCTTATTTCAGGCTCTGCTTTCAGAGGGGAACCCAAACTAAGATAATGACAGATTGAAAAATTTATCTGAAGGTGTAACTGACTGTTGTAACCCTTTAATCAGGCTTAGATAAAAAGTGGAGGCCAGGAGAGAACACAAAGGCACCATGCTGGATGGGGCTTGAGGAAAAGAGATGGAGTATCAAAAATTAAAAGAAATTGTACAAGGAACACTACTTTACATGTTTACCTCGTGCTAATCCTAGTTTTATGTACCTTCTTGGCCTAGCAGGTGAGATGATGTTCTCAGAATCCAAGCTTTGATCGACATGGAGGCCCTAATGTTATACCTTTTATGCCTGGGGCTTAGATTTGAACCAATGCCATGAATTGACTGTGAAAGAATTAGAGGAACCCTTTGAGATTCTGCCAGCATAAATGTAATCCAAATTTAAATCTAATCAACATCTATCGAGTGACAACCATATGCCCAGTATGATGTTATGCACATACTAACATTTGTAGCCTTAAGCTACAAATATAAATAAGTTTACATAAAGGCACAAATAACATAGTTTGCATTCTATGCAGTAAGACACGTCTTGGTAGAACATATTCAAAGGGTTTGTCATAACCACTGATTACTGCTGAAGGCAAGGAAAAATAAACCAGAAAAGTGATTATATAGAATAATAACCAGAAAAAGGGATACTAAAACAAGATTAATTCCTATTATGACATTTTTAACAAAATTCCCATCAGGGCTGGAGTTAACCTTATGATGGAACAAATTCCAAGCCTACTGATGAGATTTAAGTTACTAATCCTAGTTGGTAAGGGAAGAAATTTTCTAAAAGTAGAATTTAAAGAACAGACACCAAATCATTAAAGAGTCTTCAACCAAATGTTAGTATAGGCCACCATTTTGATGTGACTCAGGTTGTCACAGGGATACTGGGCAATTTCATTAGCTTAGCATTGACAGCTTAACCCTATTTCTCCTTTTTAATCTCACATTCTCTGTCCTCTAACAGGATTCCTCTATTCTACTCAGTCAGTTAGTTCTAGTTCTTGCTTCTCCAAACATAATTCCTACATTCTTAATTCTGTGTTGTGGCTCCAGGTGTTTTGTTCTGTAAGGACCACCCTTCATTCTTCCACACTATTTTTGAGACGGGCTCTCATTCTGTTGCCTAGGCTGGAGTGCAGTGGTGTGATCACAGCTTACTGCGCCTCAAACTCCTGGGCTCAAGTAATTCTCTTGCCTCTGCCTCCAGAGTAGCTGGGACTACAGTGCACACCACCATGACCAGCTACTTTTTCTTATTTTTTGTAGACATGGAGTCTTGCTGTGTCACCCAGGCTGCTCTTGAACTCCTGGCCTCAAGTGATCCTCCTGCCTCAGCCTCCTGAGTTGCTGGGATTACAGGCAGGAGCCACTACCTCAGGTTTCTCTCCTCTTCTTATCCAAATCTTACTTATCATTGATGAATTCAGTGAGCACTTCCCCGTAGACATTTCAGGTGCACATATATTCTTTATGCCTATATGATAAAAATCCATGTAGATCTAAGTCTTCAGGACTATGGTAAGAAGACTTGGATTTGAGTTCCAGGCTATTTATTAGTTTTGCAACTTTGGGTGAGTCACTCAGCTCAAGCATTCATCAAATTTTTAATGCACATCCCTATAGTGCTGGATGCTAGAGCAACAAAGATGAATGAGACATGATTTCTTATTTTAAGGAACTCACGACGGAAAGGATATTAAATTTTTTAAAAGTCTATAAACATCACAGTATATTTAAGAGACTCAAATAAGACAATGGAAAAATAGTATTTTAAAAATGGAAATAGAAATATAAGGTATTTCAGAATCATAAAAACTAGGTTTCTGATTTATTTAAAACTATGGTATATTCCTTTAAAAATAGCTCATGTCTGGAATATTAATTTAGGGTTTAGAGTGGAAGCCGTGTCGAGATTCTGGTATCCTGCCAGCTTGGAAAGTCCCCTCTTAGTTAAGCTATACTGTCTGTGGACTTCTTGAAAGGTAGCTGCTCCCTAAAAGGCCCCTGGAAGGTACAGAAAAGGGTGTATTAGCAGTTTTCTATAACAGGGTGGCTTTTGCTAGGAACTGTCTTTCAAAAGGCTGCTTAGACAGGTGCTCTTACTATGTTTAGAGATGACCACATCATAGGCTCTAAAGCAGACTGTTTAAACTCATAGAGCATTCAATTTATAAACTCTAAGTGAGACTTTTAGATTTGGTAATCCCAAGAGACTCTTATAAAAATCACAGGACGATGGGTTAAAAGGTTCTGCTGGCTTTATTTCTTACTCAAACCTATCATCTCAACTTAGATCACACTGCAGCTGTGAAATGGTAATGTTGACAGCTTCTCAAAAGCTTTTCACAGGTGCCTTTTATTGAAATGCTTGGTTAAGAGTCTAATTACAACCTTCCCCAAATTATTCCAAGCCCCAAGAATCCATAAAATATATATTCTGTTAATGCAATACATTTTAATATATTTAAGAATGTTTCATTTGCATAATACATAAAACAGGAGTCCCTATCTCCTCTATAAAACATCTACCTCATAGAGAACAAAATGCCTACTAATTACAGATATAAAGAGGACCCTTTATTTTTATGTTCCTAAAGAACTATACACTAATAACAAACTAATATTTCTTACTATAATAACAGCCCTAAGGAAGCCCAATTAAACAGAAAAAAAAAAAAAAAAAGAAAAAAGAACTGCATAATACTTCAGTGATTTTTACCAGGGGCGGGAAATCTACTTACGGCAGTGGCTCGAGAGAGTTCTCGACACGTACTGAGCAGTCCATTTTGTAAATCGTCCCTCTGTAACACCACCGTCTGAATGGCTGCTGGGTTATCTGCATTCATTTCTATCTCTTGGCTGGCTGATAGCAAAGCTTGCTCAAGCGTGTACTATTATAATAAAAAGAATTACACTTAATGTTCTGCATCATTGAATTAATTCTTTTTACTTTAGTTATCAGTGTCCTGATAATAATCACATAAAGTAACATCACTCTTAGATAATAAACATAATTGTCCTACTTTCTCCTTGTGGAGCTGCTGAAGTTTCTCTTCCAGAGCATGTACCACTTTATCTTGTTCACATAGTCGGCTTAACTTGGTCTAGGTTATAAGAGTAGAAATCTCTTATTAGTAATTTTTTATTTTTCCTGTAATTGGAGGCAAGTAGTCACTATATGACAAAAAACACATTTAAAATATTTAATAGATAGAATGCTTAAATATGCATGCAAAGATTTCCCTCCTACAATCTGCTAGATAGGTTAAGTGATACATGCAGTCCTTAAATTACGCTAACTTGGTTCTGTTTTCATACTTCTTTTTTTGAGACAGTCTCGCTCTGTCACCCTGGGTAGAGTGCAGCGGCGTCATCATAGCTCACTGTGACCTCAGACTCCTGAGCTCCAGGGATCCTCCTGCCTCAGCTTCCCGGGTAGCTGGGAACACAGGTGCCCAACACCACGCCTGGCTAATTTTTCTATTTTTTGTAGAGATGGGGTCTTGCTCTTGCTCAGGCTGGTCTTGAACTCCTGCCCTCAAGCCATCCTCCTGCCTCAGCCTCCCAGAGTGCTAGGATTACAGGCGTGATTTCACCTGGCCTTGTTTTCATTTATTTTTAAACTGGTAAGAACAGATAAAGTTGGGGGACCACTTGAGCGTGGTGGCACATGCCTGTAGTCCCAGGGAGGCCGAGCTATGATGACAATGCTGTACACTACCTGGGGTGACAGAGCAAGATTCTGTCTCAAAAAAAAAAAAAAAAAAAAAAAAAGTGTAGATAGTATACATGCTCTTACCTCTTACATAAAAGGCCAAGAAGCAATAGTTTTCATGTATTTTTAAAATTATGTGCTTAGGTTCTTAGAAACGAATATAAACAAAAGACTGTTTCTAATTACAGTACCATAAATAAAAATACTACAAATGATGAAAAATCATTTTGAATAGTTTTGATGTTTTAAATTCTTAGTATTACCCTCATTTTTAATTTATGAAAATATGAGAAAGTACGCAAATAAAATTGCAATAGTACAATAAACCAGTTCATCTAATGTCTCAAAATAAAAACACCAGACGAACTGGAAGTAAGTCCCAAACTTTACGGCAAAATGACTTATGCAAGAAATTTGAGGCTTTACCTCCTTTGCCATTAAAATAACTACCTTATCTTTGTCACACAAGACTCAAGCTACACCAAATGGAAGGTGTTGAAAAGAGGAGGCACAACTCAACAGAATAATGCCAGGGGAAATGAGGGAAGAATGCATGGCAAATTAGCAATCTAAAATATGATTTAAAAAAGATTAAATTCAAAAAGGAACAGTGATAGACGTTCCTTACTTACTCTAGAAGACATAGCAATTTTTGTCTCCAGTCTTTCATAACTTTTTTTTTTAATCAAAAACAGTTTTTACTTTCATTTAAGTGATGCTTAATATGTTCAACTGCTAACTATGGGGGAATAGTGGGGAGAAGAGGGAGGGAGGGAGGAATAATTTAAGCATATTAACTGAAGCATAAAAGATGAAAAAACCAATTATATGATGTCATTTTGGAAGGCATGGGAGGATGAGTCTTGTCATGCTTATTTCCAGTGTTTTGGTAGAGCACATAACAGAACACTGACAATATATATTACACTGATACTTACATCAATATCTACTTCTTCCGGTCTGTATTTGTATAATGTGCCTCTACATTCATCTTGTGACAGCTATAAGGAAAAATGTCACATAGCAACTTAAAAAATCATATTTAAAAACATTTATGTAGCCTACAGTTAATATTTCAGATTTATATTAAACATATCTAACAATATAAAAATTGGATTTTAATGATTCTTTAGTTTTAGAAGTTTAATTCAAGCACAGGTCATTACAAAAGTAGAAAAAACAGTGATATAATATGCAAGATACAGAAGAATGATGTTAAGCTTGTCAAACAATAATATGCTGGTCAAACAAAATTAACACAGCACATTACATTTTCCATTTTAAAGACACACATTATTTTAATGAAAAATTGACAAATACAATCATAGCAACTGCATCAAATCAAATATTTGAATCAAGCATAGTTCAACAGTCAGAACTGTCCTTTAATAGTATACACATAATCACGCACCGTGTATGTGTACACTCAAATGTCAACACACCTTATTTAACAAAACCTATAACATATTGCATACATATACATAATATATAAACACACATACACAATATAGACTTATCTTGTTCTTCTGTCTTAAGAACTAAAAGATAATGAAGGAAAAGGATGGGTTTAATTGAAAAGAGGAAAATCATTAAAAATCTCATAAAACTGAAAGCCTATGCCACAAACTATGGATAATTAAATTTCATAAAAAGTTTATGTGTGTTAGTTGACACCACTTGTATTATTATACTGTCAGGAATTATTATTCAGTGTATTTAAACATCCTTTCTTCAGCTTCTTCCAAGCATCTTTCATTTAAACAAATACTCATTTCTCATTGTGCTTACCAAGATGTCAATAGCCATCCCAGTCAGTTGTACCACAGATCATAGCATAGCCTCTGTAGGCAATATTTCACGATTTAGCATGTCTTTTGATTTTTATATTGACTGCTATATAGTAACAAAAACATAGTAGGAAAAATTTAACTGGGGCTCATTGCACATTTACAAAATGGCACTTTTTCTCAAGGTAGGGATACTCTAGCTTGAAAAATTAAATTTCATATATACATGTACAAACGCATAAGAATGTAAAAATGACAACTATTATGTCCTCTCTGTAAAAATTGCTTGACAACTACATCTTTAAAAAGAGGCATCATTTAAACAGCAGATAACTTTAAATGGATTTAGAAATGTGGGGTTCAGGAGAAAGTTAAAAATATAAGCATTCCAAACATACAATAAATCCTGGATTTACATATTTCATTTCAAGACATTACTTCCACATACCTCATGCAAATGAATCTGTGACTATTTAAGGATATGCACAGTGATTATTAAACCACAAAACTTTCAGAGACATGAGTACTACATGAAAAATGAATTTAATGATGTCAGAATATTTGTGTACTATTTTAAATAAAGATCACCCCATATGTCCTAGGAAGTGTCAATTGTCATTCTAAATTAAAGCACCTAGATCCAAGAAAATAATTTATACTCCTATCTGAAAAAAATAAGTTTAAAAATGCTTGATCCATGATTGAAAAAAAAAAGATAATGCCAAAATCACATTTTTCACATTTATAAGAAATTAAAGATGAAAGGTTTTAAACCTACTAATATGTCTAAATATACTTTGCTTAATATTTAAAGTTAAATGTAAAACAGCTTTACTAAACTATGGAATTTGAATATAACTAGTAGACACTACTACATCTAGATTCAAATATCAACTATATCCTATATTCTAGGATTAACAGAAAAAGACTAGTAATATTAAAATGAAAACTTAAGTAATTTGTAGTAAATATTTAGGATATTGATATACTATTTTTATTTAGGAAATCTTATTGCAGATTCATTTTCATATCACTTGGCATATTATAATAAAGAAAAATATCTACTGTATAGTTAAAAATTTTGACTGATATCCTTATAGTCATATATATATATGTATATATATATATATTTTTTTTTTTTGAGACAGAGTCTCACTCTGTTGCCTGGGCTAGAGTGCCGTGGCATCAGCCTAGCTCACAGCAACCTCAAACTCCTGGGCTTAAGAAATCCTTCTGCCTCAGCCTCCCGGCTAGCTCGGACTACAGGCATGTGCCATCATGCCCAGCTAATTTTTTTTTTTTCTATATATACTTTTAGCTGTCCACATCATTTCTTTCTATTTTTAGTAGAGACGGGGTCACGCTCTTGCTCACGATGGTCTCGAACTCCTGACCTCGAGTGATCCTCCCGCCTCCGCCTCCCAGAGTGCTAGGATTACAGGTGTGAGCCACCATGCCCGGCCGTTATAGCCATACATTAACAAATATATTACACTTCTAAATCAGATTTATTTTTGTTGTGCCTCTATTTTTAGTACTACCGAAGATTTTCTTTAAACCTTTTATCAAGTTATTTTATAAAGATATTCAATAGATACCAACTAACCAAAATTTTAAACTAATCAACCTTTCCCCACACATTGCTTTTATGTGTCAGAAGAAAAGCATTAGAAAGTAAGATTATTCCTTAAAAAAATTAACATTTGGGCATTGCTTATTTTTCATTCTTGATAATAATTACCAATACTTTTCTCAAGAAAAGATGGGTAAATTTATTAAAAAAAAAAACCCTTCTATGTAGAATTGAAAAGTTTGCTATTTTGTTTGCAATATGAAAAATCCTAGTAAGAAGAAAAACGTAAATATCATAAGTATTCTGATTAACTCAAGTTTTGCATATTCAAGTTCACGGTAATACTTTTTATCATTTTTTAAATTCATATTTAGGAAAAAAAAAGTTCTGGTCTGAATGCCTTCATTTAAAGTACCCTAGCAACATTAGAAAATTCAACTTTTCTTCAGTATTTCTTAGATATGTTAACTGTACATGTTTAAAAGTATATGAATATGTATATCCCAACTCCAAAAAGGATTTTTAGGGAAATATTTTTAAATTTGACAAAGTAAGACATTATATCTAATGAGGGATAAAAAATGCTCATGGGATTGTAGATATTTGCTGATATTAGTCTATATCTTTTAGAACTATTCATTAGGTGACTAATTTCACTAATATTAACCATGTTATAAAAACTACAATGCAAAAATGAAGTTGGGAAAGGTGGTAGAGTGATAAATGCAGAGGATTTTTTCAACTTGATCCTCACTTAGCATTTGTTTTCATTTTTTATTTGACCAATTTAAAAAGAATTACTGCCTAGGTAATTTCTCAGGTGTCCTCAGAGGAAGAAAACACAAACATAAAGGTCCTCCTGAGGGAAGAACTGAGTGGTCATGATTCAGAATAAAACAGGCCATCAAACATTATGCCACTGTATTTCCAGCTAAATATAAGGAACCTATTAATACAACACTGTAATGCAACCTCAGAAAAGAAAACTGTAACAGTGTACAATATGAACTTCCATGAAGATTTTCTTTAGATAATAACATGATAAGGGAAGTCCGGAGAAAACATAAGATCTAATGTCAATGTGGGCAAATTTATGAACAGAGCTTAAGAAATGTGTCTATCACTTTTATCCACTAAAGATGCCCTGCAATAATGAAGTTCTTTACTAGTACCTGAATAAAGACAGCCTGAAGACTCCCTAGCCTTGGCAGCACTGAGGGTTCACACTGATTTCCTGGCAACTAGCTGCTTAGCCATGCCCTTAGTGGCTGCTGACACTAAACATTCAGGTCTTCCTGATCTTTACCATTTTAGTTTTCTTTCCAGTACGAAGAAATACATTTATACAAATCTATAGTACTTTTGGTATTCAAGGTCAGTGATGCTATATAAGACTAATCTTACACATCTCTACTTTTTTAAAATACTCCAGTTAGAACTTTTAGTGTAACTGAGTAATTTAAATCACTGGCTTCTGCATTGTGAACTCTGAATGCTGATCTCTATAAAAAAGAAAAAGAAAACCAAACAGAAAATCCAGACTCTCATTCTTATTTAAAACGTGTAAATTGTGAAAATGAGAACATAATACAACAAAATGCCTTTGTTCTCAGGTCAATTTAGTATTACATAAAATGACATTTTACTGACAGCTTCAGGCACTTTCTGAAAAACACATCAACTTCAGAGTAAGTGCTAAGGTTCTCGGTGTGGCACTCGAGTGGACTGTCAAGGTTCTACCATCTGGGGACTTTAAGAATTGAAAGATTTCACTTTTTTTTTTGGAAAAGTAAAGCTGTTTAACTTTAAATATTTAATATTTTGTTTATCTTTTTATTGCAAGTTAAAGACTATTTTTAATCATACAATGGACTCTAAATATTTTGAAAACTATGCTCATAAATAAGTCACCCTCCCATCAACTGTATCAATCTCCTGGTTACACGGTCCCATGATGCAGACCCCATGGCGACTGAACCAAACTGGAGGCTTTTAAAGCCAGTGCGAGCACAAAGTGCTTCTTTTAATAGTGCTTTTATATATTTTAGTCAAAATCTATATTCATTTTTCATGTTAGTGAATTTTCTTCTTCTGCATGATTTTTAAATATCGTAACAGGTGATAGGCCAGAGTAATTTGAAGTAGAGGGTGCTGAAGTAGCAGAAGCTGATGTTGCAAAATACACAGCTAGGAACATTTAGACCATGAAATACACAAAAATTGGATAGAAATGTACGTGACATCGTTTGCAGATCTGCAGATTACCAAGGTTTCTAAATTATAGCCAGCTAACTCCATGACACACATTTTGAGTTAGGGAAATGAATGGGTTAAGATATGATTGTCCTGATGACTACATAAGAATGATAAGAATACAAGGAGAAGACACTCCCAGTATGTTAAGAAACAGCTATCTTTAAGTTTTACCATACTATAGAACAGAAATTAAAGAACTCCCCTACAGATATAATCTATTCCTGAGATGCTGGGGACAGGGGGAGGATGAGGGAGACTAAAGTATTTTTATAAAGCCTTTCCCCTAAATATTAGTTGTAAATGCTTTTAGAGTTAATGTGAACACATGGAAATCTAGTAAAAATTTTGCAAATGTACTGCAGACCTCCAAGTACATATCAATCAAACACTCTGCACAAAAACTTTAGGAAAATGGCACACTTAATATTCAACGGCAAAATGTTCAGCAAAGCCATGCTAAGAATGCTGCAGCATCTTGAAAAGCATGGATGAATTGTGGTTTTCCAAATAAACATAAACAAAAAACAAAATAAGAAAAACACTGATGTCATGAGTAAATCTGAGGATAAACCAAAACTGTCACTGAGGGATTTTGCAGATGATAAAGCAGTATCATTCACTGTCCAAGACCTTACTTGCTGGTACAGTTGGGGTCTTAGCGCCGAGTTCTCAATCATTGTGTGAACCATGGTGATTATAGGTTCATTTTCTTTCATCTATTTCAAATCAGGAGGAGCATACAGCAAACATCAGTTTACAGCATAGCTAGATTTGAAAGACGACACTGTAAATATAGCCTCTACTTCAATATCTTCCTAATAGTGCAGTTGTTCACATTTTACCCAATGGTTGTACAGATTTAATTTATATAAACCATTTCAAACAAGTATTAAATGCTGTAAAATACTTCCAAGATTACAAAAAAAAATTACTAATTGCAACATTGCTGCAACTAGGTTTTACTTTATAAATAGAGTCAATTAGTGAATAGTCCTACATATACTAGAATAGATGATAAAGCATCAAAATTCAAAGGATAAACTAAAGAGTGACAACCTATAAACTTAGGAGAACATGGTATCACTTAATTGATTATTCAGTAATAAAGCTGAAAACAACATTCAGTTCTTTAGAAGGTTACCCAGAAAAAACTTAGTTCTCTATAAATATTAAAATTTCATAATATACCCAACACATCTTGCCACTTAGATAATTATACATTTCATTAATCTTAATAGACATTTATATACACTCTATTTTGGATTTTCTCATAGTATAATACCACATGTAGAATTATTCAAGGACATGCAAACTAAAACTTGCTCAGTAAAGCCTGAGTATGTCTCCTTAGCTCCTAAAAAGGCAGGCTGAAACCATGTTTCACATTTCCAGCTATGTTGTACTTAATTACTGCCTCCAGAAAAGATATTTGTTTTAGCAGGCTCTGCACTTAAGAGTTAAAGCATTCAAGAGACAATCATGATATATATATAGAGTAAAAGGCCAAGAAAGTTTTTATCATTTTCAAGCAGACAGGTCTATTTATAATTATAATTTGTGACATGTAATTTTCATCCTCCATATCATAGAAAATAATTCTATCATGATTAACAAATGCTACTTTACTGATTTCGCTAACTCTCCTACAAAAGTTTACTAATCTTAAGATTAATGTATAATGTGAGAAAAAAAGAAATCCTGAAAAACTGTATTTCCAGACGATTTTATTTTTAGCCTAGGTTATGAATGTTTCATCCAACATATTAATATGTGTTTGATTGTCAAATCAGAAACCTCCTGTGACTGGTTTAATCTACTTTTTAGTCAATTAATAATAGATAATGAAACATATGCATATCTTTTAATAAAATCGCAATGAAAAGTTTCAGTCAGGCTAAATCATTTATTCTTAAATTTATGTATCCACAGCTTCTTTTTTGGGCTAGAGTATGTTTCTACAAATCAACCTCACTGATGAATAAATTCACAAATTTTAGTTGCACAGGCCAATGACTTTGGAAAAAAGTATCCAATCATGTAACCACTGCCACAATCAAGATACACAGTATTTCCATCTACCCAGAGAGTTCCTTCGTGTGCCTTTACCACTAATCCCCACTCTCTCATTTTCCCCAAGTAACTACCAATCTGATTTCTGGAACTATAAATTAATTTTACTTGTCAAACTGATCAATTAAAACAGTATTTGGGACTACCTAGCAGTTAAACTCAAAATTCTTATTTTCCCCCCAATGTTATCCAATAAGGAACCAAGGCATTTATATATACAGGCATATCTCATTTTACTGTGCTTTGCTTTACTGAACTGTACACATAGTTTCTTTTTTACAAACTGAAGGTCTGTGGCATCCCTGTGTTCAGCAACCCTATCAGTGCCATTTTTCCCACAGCATGTATTCACGTTGTATCTCTGTGTCACATTTTGGTAATTCTCGTAATATTTCAAACTTTTTCATTATTATAATATCTGTCATGATGATCTGTGATGGGTGATCTCTGGTGTTACCGTTGTAATTGTTTTGGGGTGCCACAAACCATGCCCATACAAGACAGCAAACTTGATCAACCAATGTGTGTTCTCTGGCTGCTCCACTGACCAGCTATTCCCCTACCTCTCCCTCTCTTTGAGCCTCCCTACTCCCTAAAACACAATATTGAAATCAGGCCAATTCATAACCCTACCTACAATGGCCTCTAAATGTTCAAGTGAAAGGAGTTACACATCTCTCACTTTAAATCAAAAGCTAGAAATGATTAAGCTAGTAAGGATTGCATGTCGAAAGCAAAGACAGGCCAAAAGCCAGGCCTCCGGCACCAGTTAGCCAAGCTGTAAGGAAAGGTTACTGAAGGAAATTAAAGTGCTTCTCCAGTGAACACATCAATGATAAGAAAGCCAAACAGCTGTATTGCTGATATGGAGAAAATTTTAGTGGTCTAGATAGCAGATCAAATCAGCCAAAACTTTCTCTTAAGCCAAAGCCTAATCCAGAGCAAGACCCTAACACTATAAAGGCTCTCTCTATAAAGGCTGAGAGGGGCGAGGAAGCTGCAGAAGAAAAGTTGGAAGCTAGCAGAGGTTGGTTCATGAGGTTTAAGGAAAAAAGCTGCTTCCCTAACATAAAAGCACAAGGTAAAGCAGCAAATGCTGATGTAGAAGCTGCAGCAAGTTTTTCAAGTTATTTAGCTAAAACAATTGATGAAAGTGGCTAAACTCAACAACAGATTTTCAGTGTAGACCAAACAGCTTTCTACTGGAAGATGTCGCCATCTAAGACTTTCATAACTAGAGAAGAGAAGACAATGCCTGGCTTCAAAGGTCCAAAGGACGGGCTGACTCTCTTGCTGGGGCCAATGCAGCTGGTGACTTTATGTTGTAGCCAATGCTCATTTACCATTCCAAAAATCCTAGGGCCCTTAAAAATTATGGTAAATATACTCTGCCTGTGCTCTGTAAATGGAACAACAAAACCTGGATGACAACACATGTGTTCACAGTATGGTTTAATGTATATTTTAAGCTTGCTGTTGAGACCTATTGCTCAGAACGAAAAAATTCCTTTCAAAATATTGCTCCTCATTGGCAATATACCTGGTCACCCAAGAGTTCTCACGAAATGTGCAAGATGAATGTTGTTTTCATGCCTGCTAACACAACATTCATTCTGCAGCCCATGGATCAAGGAGTCATTTCTACTTTTAAGTCTTATTATTTAAGAAATACATTTCCTAAGGCTATAGCTGCCACAGACAGTGATTCCTCTGATGCATCTGGGCAAAGTAAATTAAAAACCTTCTGGAAAAGATTCACCTTTCTAGATGTCATTAGGAACATTCATGGCTGGGTGCGGTGGCTCACGCCTGTAATCCTAGCCCTCTGGGAGGCCAAGGAGAGTGGATCGTTTGAGCTCTGGAGTTCGAGACCAGCCTGAGCAAGAGGCGAGACCCCGTCTCAACTAAAAAAATAGAAAGAAATTAGCTGGACAACTAAAAATATATAGAAAAAATTAGCCGGGCATGGTGGCACATGCCTGTAGTCCCAACTACTCGGGAGGCTGAGGCAGGAGGATTGCTTGAGCCCAGGAGTTTGAGGTTGCTGTGAGCTAGGCTGACTCCACGGCACTCACTCTAGCCCGGGCAACAGAGTGAGACTCTACCTAAAAAAAAAAAAAAAAGAACATTCATGGAAGTGGGTCAAAATAGCAACATTAGTAGGAGTTTGGAAGAAGCTGATTTCATCCTTCATAGATGACGCTGAAGGATTCAAGGCTTTTGTGGAGGAAGTGAAAATATGGTAGAAAAGGCAAGAGAACTAGAATTACAAGTGGAGCCTGAAGATGTGACTGAATTGCTGAAATCTTGTAACCAAACTTGAATGGATAAGGAGTTGCATCTTACAGAGGAGCAAACAAGGTGGTTTCTTGAGATGGACTCTGGTCCCGGTGAAGGTTCTGTGAATGTGACTGAAATGACAACAAAGGATTTGGAGTATTATGTAACCTTTGTTGATAAAACAGTGGCAGAGTCTGAGAGGACTGACTCCAATTTTGAAAGAGGTTCTACTGTGGGTCAAGTGTTCCCAAATAGCACCACATGCTACAGAGAAATATTTACTGAAAGCCAATTAATACAGAAAACTTCACTGTTGTCTTATTTTAAGAAATCGCTACAGGCACTCCAACCTTCAGCAACCGTCACCCCGATCAGTCAGTCGGCCGCCATCAACACCAAGGCAAGATCCTCCACTAACAAAAAGATTATGAACTGCAGAAGGCTCAGATGATCATCAGCATTTTTTAATAAACTATTTTTTGAATTAAGGTATGTACATTGTTTGTTTTAGACATAATGCCATGGCACACTTAAGGGACTTCAACATAGTATAATTTTTATATGCACTGGGAAATCAAACATTTGTGTGACTTGTTTTATGGTGATATTTACTTTACTGTGGTATGCTTGTAGGTGACATCTCATGTACAGAGGGAAAAAATGTATTAATATGCAGTACAGGATCAAGTTTTTACAATGCCGGAAAATAACTTATAAATATTAATTTTTCTTTAGGAGAAAAAAACTATTGCAGGAATTTAAGACTTCCTTATATTTTAAAGTACCCTCCACGTTTTATAAGGGGATGTTACTTATATTATCACAATCAAATATTGGTCTTGAAATAAAGTATAGCTGCTTTTATTGTTTTGGCTTATTTTCCTGCATTGACACACGCTTCAAATAGTACAAGGACCTGAAATCACTATCCACTTCTAGTAGTATTTAATTTTAATTTTCAAAGCAATTACATCTGTAATTGCTGTCTCCTGACTCAGAGGTTATGGGGGAGGGGTCAGGAGCATGAATGGTTAAGAAATAATGGAGAACTGAGAGTACCTAAATGGAAAAGATACTTAAGGTCAAACTGAAATTGCCTGCCAAGTCTTGGAAATCTGGCACAAATGGGCCACTGGGTCAAATGGCTAGGTCTGTTGACGTGGCTCACACCTTATTTGGTAGATTGGTTTGAGAGGGTAAATATGCATGTATGTATGGGGACACCATGTTTGTGATTTCAAAATGCCTCTGTTTAACTTACATATCAAAGATCATTAAATATTTAGTCACTAAGAAGTGATCATTACAAGAAACAACCAACTCAGGCACAGAAGAACTAAAAATAAAAATAACACTTAAAGTGTACAAACTGCAGAGTGGCTCAGAGATCACGTGTGGAGTTGACTACTTTTCATTATGAAAAATTTCAAACATATACGTATTAAATTCTCAAATATTAAAATTAAAAGGCATCTCTGGAAGCTGGCAAATCAGTATAAAAAAGAAATGCAAAATGTTAGCAGGAATTATTTTGATGTGGCACTGTGGATGATTTATATTTTTCTTTCTCTATACTTCTCTACATTTCCTAAATTTTCTACACTGAGCAGACATTGCTTTTCTATTAAAAAAAGTTATTATAGACTCATGGATAAAAATATATGAACATAAAATAAACTAAATCAATGGAACAACTATCTTCTCTGGCAAACACACTTGGTGACACAGAGAGGCTAGGAAAATTCACTACAGCACCAAGTTTGTTCATAGCACATTCAAGGATGAGGCAGAAGAAACCTATCTATTGGAGTGCACTAGTGCAGTGGGCTTCTATTCATAGAGGCACAATCTAGAACACTGCTTGCACTTTTATTCTGTCTTATGTATTTGTATCCACATCAGAAATTTATTGGAAGAAATGTTAACTAATTAAAAAAAGTAAATTACCCAATGCATCTGTGAATATATATGGCTATCTTACAATAATACCTTTTTGGCCTTTTTATTACTGGCTGCTTCAGAAATAAAGTTCAAGTTTACTTAGACCAGTGGTTCTTAACCCATATTAGCGTTACTTGGGGGAGTTTTAAAAAAATAAAGGCCCCTGATGCCTAGGTAATTCTAATGTATAATTTGAGAACCTATGATAGACAATATCCTTAAATCATCAAGGTGTCAGGCTGGCCTGAAGGTGCCTTTGGCAGAAGTGACTATCATGGTGTGAAGATTTTAAAGTAAGTCAAAGGTAATGTGATAACATGGAGTGTTCTTCAATTCATATCCTCCTTGGCATCCCATTTTATTCAAGTGGGAGAGAGAAGACTGTGGAAAGAAAAAGCAGTGGAACTATTTCAAAATTCCTGGGGGTATCACACCAGCTTAACCGAGGGCTCCTAGGGTGACTGGGTGGTGAACTGTAAGAATGATCAGGGCAGCTAAGCAGTTCTGTATATGGTGGCTCTCTCCTTGCATGTGGCATACAACAGCTGAAGCCTACTTCACACAATAATCAGGATCTCATACGATGGGAGTTTGGTCTCCTACTAAACAACTTCAGTTATTTGTTGAACCTTCACTCTTTACAGATTTACAGAATTGGCAATGCTAGATTTGCTTTATCTGCAAATATACCAGTGGTTCCTTTCACTAAATCACCCCTAAAATATTCTATTTTTTAACACTTAGAAACTGACTTATATAACGCTCTATGAGTACCTTGGGATTTTGTGCACAAGTTCTTTTTTTTTTTTTTTTGAGACAGAGTCTCACTCTGTTGCCCAGGCTAGAGTGAGTGCCGTGGCATCAGCCTAGCTCACAGCAACCTCAAACTCCTGAGCTCAAGAGATCCTCCTTTCTCAGCCTCCCGAGTAGCTGGGACTACAGGCATGCGCCACCATGCCCGGCTAATTTTTTTCTATATATTTTTAGCTGTCCATTTAATTTCTTTCTATTTTTGGTAGAGGTGGGGTCTCGCTCTTGCTCAGGCTGGTCTCGAACTCCTGAGCTCAAACGATCCGCCTACCTCGGCCTCCCAGAGGGCTAGGATTACAGGCGTGAGCCACCGTGCCTGGCCTCACAAGTTCTTAAAAAAAAGAAATACCCAACAATTTTCTTCTGGTTTGAATATGAACCTTAGAAACCATTATGATAATGGTGTGTTAACAGCCCACATACTCAATTTTAAGGAATCAGAGTAAGAGGAAGACTAATTAGTACATGTAGGCTTGCTTAATAATTTACTTGGAAATGAGTTTAATACTTTGCTTCCTACTTTAATTCCTTCTTTGAAGTAGTAGGTAATACAGGTTACATTTCAGTTAATTGGTAAATTATAAAGCTATTATAAAAGGCCCATTATTTCACAATAATAAAAATGAGAATATATGACTCAAGCATTACACAATTTTCATAATTAATTTCAGCAATAAATAAGAAAATGTATGTGGAAACACCTTGGAAATACACTTAGGTAATGCCAATGTATTCCTGTTTACAACAAAAACACATTTTTACTTGAAGTTTCTAAGTCAAAATGTTTAGAAAAACTAACTAGAAAATCTGATATTTAATCCTAGCCTCCTCAGCTTTGAGGCATGTTGGGGGCTAACATAAATATCTTGATTTGAAAACCCTATCATCAAAATACATTTAATCAATATGACTAGATATGATTATGTAATACTTGCTAGGGTCTTGAGCAGAACTTTCCACCTGGCACCTGTGGGCTGGAAATGGGTTGCAAGGTGTGTGGAGACAGGGACCACTCCAGCCTCGGTTGGCCCAGCCTGGTCCCTGTAGGGCCAGGGCTCACCACATCAAGGGGCCACACAAATATCCTCACTTTGTATGTGCGCCATACAGCAAAAAGGTTAGCAGCACTAAGATGGCATTTCTGTTTCAGAAAAACTAAACTTTTCTTCCTTTGTTGTTCCTTGTGATTATTTACCTCTGTAGTTCTCGAACCTAACTCAAAGTAAAAACAAAAACTACCCATGGAGATTTAAAACCTATGCAGGGCTGGGCCCTGGCAATTCTGAGTGGGGATTAGGGGAAAGGGAGCCTTTAATATTGTACTTTCTTTCTTTCTGAAGATCCACTGATATTTCTGAGAAGTCAGGCCTGAGAACCATGGTCCTGCCCTGGCACTAATTCAAGTAAGCATCATCACCAAGGAATTTTTCAAGGTCTAGGTGGGTTGATACTAGATATTGGTCAAGATAACTACACGACTATCAAAAGATGAAAAATTTCAAACTAAGTATCTATATACAAGTGTTGTATATAGATTAAAATAGTCTCTTACTATTTTTGTATGAGATATAGCACACTATAAACCTTTTTTTTTTTTTTTTTTCCTTTTTTAGAGACAGTGTCTTGCTGTGTTGTTCAGGCTGGTCTTGAACTCCTGAGCTAAAGTCATCTTCCCGCCTCAGCGTCTTGAGTAGCTGGGATTACAGGCATGCACCAATGTGATCAGTTTTAATCTTTTTATTAATGACATTAATGGACTCAGCAAAATCACAGGGGATCTGGGATGTCAGTCAGGAATCCAGGGTGTTAGTGAGGAATCTAATTTCCAATTGCCAGCAGTTCTACTCTAGCAACTTCTAAATGTCTGCTTCAAAGTCTCTGTCTCTGTAGAAATTAGATCAGCTCTGAATGCAGAAGAAACGGGATATTTTGATTTATGAGGTAAATGTTCCTGACTAATTGGGGGGGGTAGCAAGGAAGAGAGAGAAATTAGCAGTGAGCCCAGAGCCGAGCTAAGATGGTCATATGTACACAATTTACTCTTGGAAAAGATTAATTCTCCAAACCCCCTTTAAGTATAAGAAGTGGTTTAGTAACTTAATTGTTCTTTTAAAACTTTATATAGAACATCGCTGTCCAACAGAACTTTCTGTGATGACGGAAATGTTCTCCATCTGTGTGGCTCAACGGTGTAGCCTCTGGCGACCTGTGGCTAGTGGCTCTCACATCACCTAGGAGGTATGATTTCCCTCCTGATCTGGATCTCCTTCCCAGTACAGGAAACATTTGCTCAAGCTCTGTCTTGTAACTGAGTTTCCCTGGGTCTGAATTCTGTGCTAATAGCTCCCTTCTCTTCTTGAACAAGCAAGCAGTCTGGATGATTTCTATCCGCCCTACAGAGCTTCTGTCCTTTGCTGTTAACTAATGAGAAGACCCATCTTTGTGTTGTCATTTTCCATTTAAGTGGAAAATGGACTTTTCCCCCAAGTTCTTAAATGACTTCTTAGGAAAAGATTTTTTAAGTTGGGAATCTGTCTTAATAATAGCAAAAAACCCCATAACCTAATCACTGAACACTTCATTTCTCAAGAATGTCCTCCTGTGCCTAGATCAATAAACTCTTCAGACATGTAGCACAACTAAAAACCTAAAGAATTTGACGTGACCAGGGTGAGGCTTTGAGGAATGGGGTGTGGGGGGTGTCTCTATAAACAAGTCATTTAGGTAATGTCAATGTAAATGCTTTCTACTCTCTCTCTAGGCACATCTGAAAGTCCAAGAACCTGAAATTGAAGGGTATGACTACCAATTAAAACCATTCTTTAACAGGAAGCAGGGAAATTCGAAGTGACCTCTAATGGCAGAATATAATAAATAAGTCTCTCTATAACTGAAGGGACAGTCACAGTATTGAGATTACTTCAGAAATTTTAAAAGCAATCTGAATACATTGTCCGTGCTCTATGTTTTTCCTAAAAGTAAACTTTGGAAAGATATTACTATTGTTATATATTCAGGAGAATCAATAACATTTTAAAAGATGTACCTAGACTATATAAGATCTCCCCTTTTTCTCAACGAAGATAGATGAGATACTTGTGGTATATCTGGAAGCAAACACTAAAGGTCTGGGCCAGCGCCTTTCCAAAGAATTTAGTTATATAATGTACTTACAGTAGGTCACTGGATTAATTTTACAGGTCTGATTTTTACTTCAATGGCTTCATGTATTTTCCTTGTTTAATGGCTCTTTCCTAACCACTGTTCCTTTACTATCAAGCACTACATTATTACTTTATGTTACTATCATGTTTATTCCTGGCATCCACAGGCAATAGGAAATATTAAAAGAGCTCAAGATCTACTGAAAAAAAAGAGTGCTTTATTGTGGACATAATGTTTGAAATAGCCCCATTTTTCTCTTCTTTGCAAGTATTTTTAATGATACACTAAAATCTACCATTTTTAAGGGACAAAACATCCCCAAAGTGAAAACTGTACATCTGTTAGTCAAAAATGTATTTGTTATTGCAATGGGCACATTAATTCTAAATACATTTGAGTTTAAAATCATAATACCTTCTAGATATAAGGATCTGGACTTTACTGATAGTAACTGTGTTCTTCCAGAGTTAAAATGGCACCGATAGCTGAATTCCCATCATTAATTCAAAGATTTATCAGCTTATGTTTCAACTACATAATGACATACTTACGTCAATCCTAGAAATGTTTCTGGCATTTATGTTCAACTCTGTTTCCTTCCTAGACTTTGAAAACCATTCAAGAATTTTACTTTGTAAGCACTAACATCCTGTCTTTCACTGAACTCTATAAATCTTTGGTAAGTGGATAAACTCTCTGAAAAATACATGTTAAATTAGCATAGAAGCAAAACCTATTGTAATTGGGCAACAAAAATACTTGCTTTTGTAAATACAAAATTGGACTGTACAAACATCACATATTTTAGGAGGGATGGGATATTCCTCAGGTAACAAAGAACAGCAGCCTGAAACGAACAGAACGACTCCTACTAATTCTGAGGGAAGTCAAGATAGATTTAAAAAAATAAAAGGAAAGGAAATTAATTAAGACAAGGTTTTTATCCTAGCTTTGTGATTTTGGTCAAGTCATCGAATCTGACTGAATGGGGATAAAGGTAAATGGCCCATGTGCAGCAGAGGCTATGCAAGAGAGGCAAGCAGGACACTGCGTAGGACAGTGCTTTGTCAACTGGAAAGTGACACTTGGGCAATAAGATGGACAGGCACTGCACAGGCACATGGTGGAGAGGATGGGAGTGCTTCTGAAGCATCCAAGAGACAGGGAGTCACTGGCTAGAAAAGAGGGTTTAAGGGGAAGGAAGAATTTCACAATTTGGGGGTGGTGGCGGTAGACTTAGGGCTTTAATGACAAAAAGAGACCTTACTTTGTAGCGAACAAGGAGTTTATGGAATTTTTTGAGTTAGCTGAGAGACATAATATAGCAGGAGCTTTAGGGAGATTAAACTGGCAACTGGACATAACTTTAACTGGAGCAGTAACAGAGTTTCCATCTACTGAGGGCTTACTAGTTCCTCTTACTGTGCTATTAAGTTTATAGATATTACCTTTTTTTTTTTTTTTGAGACAGAGTCTCACTCTGTTGCCCAGGCTAGAGTGCCGTGGCATCAGCCTAGCTCACAGCAACCTCAGACTCCTGGGCTCAAGCAATCCTTCTGCCTCAGCCTCCCGAGTAGCTGTGACTACAGGCATGCACCACCATGCCCGGCTAATTTTTTCTATGTATTTTTAGTTGTCCAGCTAATTTCTTTCTATTTTTTTGGTAGAGATGGGGTCTCGCTCTTCTTGCTCAGGCTGGTCTCGAACTCCTGAGCTCAAACAATCCGCCTGCCTCGGCCTCCCAGAGTGCTAGGATTACAGGTGTGAGCCACCGCACCCGGCCTAGATATTACCTTAATTAATCCTCAAAAACCTTATGAGGTTCATGTTATCACCCTGTTACAAATGTGAAAATAGAAGCTTAAAGTTAAGGAATTTATCCAAAGCCAGGTAAACTAAGATGAGGAAAATTCAAGATTATATAGTAAAATGGTAAGGATATACACCAAAATATAGATGTGAGACCGGGAACTTTGCTCCATGTATGCAAAGATTCATGGAGCAGCACCATAGAGGATGCACTGCCAAGATCGGGCGACTAAATGCTAACGAGGAGCTTGGACCTCTAAGGAATTACGGTGGCCTCTATTCTCCTGACCAAACACCATGCAAAAATGTAAACAGATAAAAAACCTGTTCAGACTGTTCTAGAGAATCTCATGATTTTTCTGTTCTCAGTAAAAACTATTTTTAAAGTACATTTAACTCCAGTTTCAAAGTATTTTTAACTTTAATGTGTGCTGGTGTTGGGCAGACAAGATTTTAGGACAATGTAATTCAACTTCAGGTGCCTCTCTGACTTAATTTTGCCATTTTTATAAATTTGTCTAGTCACCATCCTCAGAGTGGTGGAGCAGCAGGCAGGGTGCCAAGGAGGCTTGTCATGCCTCAGGTACTTACAGGTGGCTGCCACTGTCGACCAGGCAGACTGTGAAAGACTGGGCCTCACTTTCCCTGTGTTACCCTCTCTTCCCTCGGGGGTTTTAAGGTGCCCGCTTTAAGCTCCAGGTCCAAGCAAACAGTAAAGCAAAAGTCCCGCTGGTTCTCAATGCCCAGTGAGCTCTTCTCGAAGGCTGATGTATTCAATATATGTTTGTTACGTGAATGAGGTTAATGGTAACTTGTATTTCGAACCATTTTTTTGCTTTTAGTTTTTAGGTCAGGGAATTGAGGGATAAAGATGACAACAAGTTTTCCACTTCTGTTGTTCACTTGGATAATTGTGCAGTGTTTCTATTCATCTCCTAACAAGTATCAGTGTGATGAGGCCCTGGTTGCCTATGGTAGTTGACAATATACCCCCCCTTTTCTTGTTCACTCTTTTCTCTATTTTCGTAATCAGTTCCCGAAGTAAACTTGCTGCTAACAAGCCCACAACAAGAAAGCCCACACCACAGACTCTGCTTTCTGGGAGAAACTCAGAGGGCTTAGACATGAGGAATAACATAGTGACAACTAGTAAAACAATGAACAGATGAAGAGTTGACAGAACAGCAAGAAATAGGGAACTTCCCCAGTTAGGGTTGAAATGGGTAAAAATAATTAGCAAAAAGGGACAGATTAATTACTGGTGAGAAATAGGAGAACCACGATAATAATGTAAGCATTAGATATGCCAATTTAAGAAATCAGAGTATGACGTATACATATTAAGTCTTTCCACATTTTAAATATTTTAAATTCTTTCTTTTTTTAAGAGACAGGGTCTTGCTCTTGCTCAGGCTGGTGCAGTGGCACAAACATAGCTCACTGTAGCCTCAAACTCCTGGGCTCAAGCGATCCTCCTGGCTCAGCCTCCCGAGTAGCTGGGACTACAGGCATGCTCCACCACACTGGCTGATTTTTATTTTATGTTTTGTAGAGACAAGGTCTCACTATGTTGCCCAGGCTGGTCTCAAAATCCTCGCCTCAAGCGATCCTCCTGCCTCAGCCTCCTAAAGTGCTGGGATTACAGGTATGATTCACTGTGCTTGGCTGAATTCTGATCTATTTATCTCTTGTGCATTTAGTCTTAAAGTTCTGCTGTTATTATTTCATATCTTGCTCAAGAATTTTCTGGGTTTCATCTGTCTCCCACAAACCCCTTCTATGCTCAAATATGCAGAGAAAGGGAGAGAGAGAAAAAGAAAAAAGGAGGAGTTGGGTGTGAGGGAAAGAGATACAAGAGAAATTTTTTTTTAGAGGCAGGGTCAGGCTGATACAGTGGGGCCAACTCCTGAGCTCATGCAATACTCCCACCTCAGCCTCCCGAGCAGCTGGGACTATGGGTGTGCCACCATGTCCAGCTAATTTAAAAGGAAAAAAAAAAAAAATTTTTTTTTTTTGGTGGAGAGAGAGTCTCACTATGTTACCCAGGCTGGAAGATCATTCTTAACAGTAAGAGATTAAAAAAAAAAGAAAAGATATTCTGTACCACGTAAATAGTTTGGGACAGTAAATACTAAATAATATACTTTCAATTTTCCAGTTTCCTTATTTCTGTTTCCAAATGCCTATTCTATATCCTCCAGAAACATTACTTTGCATAACTCTCAATCATCCCTAAAAACAGAAGCTCCAGGACCCCTTGGAATATTAGAGAAAATGGGATCTTGCTAGCTCAATAGAATGAAGTTGCTGAATTGACACGAACAATGAATGCCAACAAAAATCTTTTCAATCATTTTGTTAGCATTTCTTCCTTTATAGGGAAGTTATCTTTCATGAACACAAAGAATAAAACACACAGAAGTGCTACTGGATTTTTACCTTGAATGGTTTCAGAACCAGTTAATAGTTCCTTTCTGCATTTCCCTTCGTATAAATATGTTTAAAATTGGCCAGAGTTCCTGTCTGCATAGATTTTTTTTTCCATTGTTGTTTCTTTAAAGGGTATAGAAAACATACTGATGAGGAAAGTTCACAGTAACCCATAACAGAACAGCAGATTTTCATCCAAAAGTCACTAGTACTTTTAGTATAAAGTTCACAAAACATTGCTGCTTATAAAAAAGAATTACATCATCAAATCTAAATGCTACTATAAAACATCTGCAAATTAGAAAGTTTGGTTTACTCTTCAAGATGTTTGAGAACTTAGTACTCAACAAAAATGATTTTCTTACCCCCAATAAGCAACTGATAATGCTTTTTTTTTTTTAAAAAAATGTACTTGTTAGGCTCAGCACGGTGGCTCACACCTATACTCTCAACATTTTGGGAGGCCAAGGTGGGAGGCTCGCTTGAGGCCAGGAGTTGGAGACCAGCCAGTGCAACAAAGCAAGACCCTGCCTCCACAAAAAAAAAAAAAAAAAAGCCAGATCTGTAGTCTCAGTTACTCAGGAAGCTGGGGGTAGGTGGGGATTGCTTCAGTCCAGGAGTTAGAGGTTTCTTTTCTTTCTTTCTTTCTTTCTTTTTTTTTTGGAGACAGAGTCTCACTCTATTGCCCAGGCTAGAGTGCTGTGGCATCAAGCTCACAGCAACGTCAAACTCCTGGGCTTAAGCAATCCTTCTGCCTCAGCCTCCCGAGTAGCTGGGACTACAGGCATGTGCCACCATGCCCGGCTAATTTTTTCTATATATTTTTAGTTGTCTAGCTAATTTCTTTCTATTTTTTGGTAGAGACGGGGTCTCGCTCTTGCTCAGGCTGGTCTGGAACTCCTGAGCTCAAATGATCTGCCCGCCTTGGCCTCCCAGAGTGCTAGGATTACAGGCGTGAGCCACCGCGCCCGGCCTCACTGAGCTATGACCATGTCACCACACTCTAGCCGGGGCCACAAAGTGAGACCCTGTTTCATAAAAGGGCACATATGTAGGTGCTGACTCTGTTGACAATCTATCCCTGGATCTCTAAATAAGTATCAGATGTTTTCCATCCTCAAAAAAAATACACTGATAAAAAATGACAGAAGGATTTAGCTTTTGACTCTGGCAAACCTTAAACATTTTCATGCAACAAAGAGCATAGAGGTTATGCTTGAGCTTTATTTTTCTTTTCTTTTTTTTCAGAGACAGGGTCTTGCTCTGTCACCCAGGCTAGAGTGCAGTGGTGTGATCACAGTTCACTGTAATCTCGTATTCCCGGGCTCAAGCATCCTCCTGCCTTAGCTGCCTGAGTAGCTGGGACTACAGGAGCCCACCACCATACCTGGCTAATTTTTAATTTTTTTTGTAGAGACAGGGTCTCACTATGTTGCCCAGGGTGGTCTTGAACTGGGCTCAAACGATCCTCCTGCCTTGGCCTTCCAAAGTGCTACGATTACAAGCGTGAGCTACTGTGCCTGGCCCTGGAAACATGTTCTAATTTCCCCATTTCTATTAATATTCCCTTTATGACTATTCAAAAAAGTGCTAGCTCTTCACCTACGGAGAGTCCTTGCCTACTTCTTCTCTTCAGCTCCTGGTCTAGCTTCTAAAACCCCAATTTCATTCTGTTGCCTAACCCAACCAGTCCTGGTCCAGGCTATAGGAGCCAAAAAGTAGAAATTGGGGGAAATCCTAGTAAGTAACAAGACTTAGAAACTTTAAGTCCCTATTCCCAATGTTAGACCTGCTGGAGAAGATACACATGTTCCTAAGATCTGGGGTTGGCACACTGAACACATTTTTTTGAGAGCGGCGGTTTCTTTAATGTGGCTACGGTATATGATACTGTTAGTCTGGTCTTCAGATAAGCTACTGAGTAAGAATACGGCCTTTTATGGCCTGGGTTGGGAATCTAACCACCAGGGGCGCAATTAAAAACGCTTAATAACCAGTAGGGTATAGGAGCCAAAAGAACCAGTATGTTCTTCCTGTATCTTACAACCGAGTATCATCAGATGGTTTGGCTACAATAAGCTCCTATGGAAACCTGTTACCCCAGTTTCAAACAAATGATTTACATTTAGCTCTATGGCACCTTTAGGGATTCCTAATCATAAAATGCTTGCTCAGCAGGGAAACTCATGCTCCATTTGCCCTGTTTCGAGAAGAAAAAAAAATATTTCAAGGTTTTCTCTTTTCCTTCATAAACACCAGCAACTACGACACTTTCTAAGAACTGCAACAGGACACTTCATTCTTTGGGGGCGGGGGAGGGAGACACTACTGTAACTGCTATCTGAAATTTACTTCCCACTTCCTGGCAAGTACAGAGCCAGGGCAACATTTTACCTGTGGCTTTTTACCCTATCCCTTCTATATTCTGTTATGCAGAGGAATAAATGTGGAAAAAGCTAATCAATGTTAAATCAATTCTGTAGATATATTTTAGGATGAAGTTGACAAGTTTCATTTAAACTGGAACCAACAGTTTCTCTAATATTCGGTGACAAGCAAAACGAGAAGAAAATGAGTTGCTGATGTATTATGTTTTTACTCATTTATGGCTAAAGTATATAGTTAAGATTATTGTATATTTAAATGTTCTACTTTGAGGCTACGCTATCTTGAAATTCACAAAATTGACAAACAAACCTGGGCTAGTCTTATAGACCATGAACAGTCTACTAACCGGGCTATAAATGCAAAAACAAACTATAATAGCGTACCTCACAATGAAACAACAAACAGAAGAAAATCCTACCATATAATTAGTATAGCTATTGTTAACCACTTCAATACATGACTTGTCCCCATTAGTGGTGATAATGAGAAACCAAACTATACTGCTCAAGTTACAGGTACCAGAAGTCAAAGATTTTTGGACTGTTTAATATGTAAATCTTCAGAATTTCAGATAAGGCATTTTCACTCTTTGTTATAGACATTCCATTAGTATCAGAAAAGAATTTATATCTGAAGCAACTCAGAGACTACTGTTTGGTTCCATTTTTCGTGACTAGCAATAGGGACTAATATAATTTAAATCAATTACTGTTTCTCTTTTTGATGACTGTGGTATCTGACCAGGGGCAGGAGGAAGACTGCATTTTGTTGCTGCCCTTAGGTTATTCTGATGACGTATTAGGGCAAGTAGAGTAAGTGTTGAAAGTGAGAATCGATTAGTGTATGTTCATTTGGTATGACATACAGTATAAAATATAGCCAAAGCCTCTTCCTGACTTTCAGATTTTAGAATATACTTTCTAGTTTGTGGTTATATAAAACCGATGAATCAATTTATAAAGCCAGGCAATCAATAATGCCTGCAAAAACAATAGACTTATTAATCTAAATTAAGTTATTGGCAGTAACAAGTTAAAAGCTGGAAATGTTTGGCTGAAACATTTGATTAAAATCCAAAATTATCAAGAACTATTTTTGTATATTTTAGTAGCCATAAAAACTGATATAAAATATAAGACAGTTCAAAAGCAAATAATTTCATTTACATTAAATCCAATTATTTGAAACCATAAATATTTTTTAACTTATCTAAAGAGAGATTTTCTTTAGGAAACCTTAAGGACATGTACATTTTGGCATATGTGAGTTTCTGGGCAAAGTTTCCTCCACATTTTTATATACTGTCTAATTATTAGCTAAAAGTGGCCCAATTTTTGCTATCAGAAAGTCTTATTTCAACACAAAATATTATATAAACAATCCAATTCTGTAATTCTTCTCATTATCACAAAATTTAAAAATTAAATAACTTTACTTAAGGATCTAATAATAAGGAAAATGTGTATTACTGGAGACTCCTTAGTTGATGTGTTGAGAGACGGTCAATAACACATTGAGACTTTTAGAATCTACCCGCAGGATCACCATCATGGTGTAACAGGAAAGGTTCAGCAAAGCGTGCTTAGACAGGAATGAGGGGAAAGTGAACCTCAACTGGGATATGGGCTATGTGGATAAAGGGATAAAACATAGCTTGACCCGGGAAAGGGAATTTAGGAGAAAGAACCACCTTAGGTGGTATTTTTGATATATTTACCTGTCCTTGTCTAAAATTTTCTAAAGTTCTATGTCCCTGCAATTCCAGCTTTGATTCATTGAGGTCAGTAATAAACTACAGTTAACCAGAGGTTTAGGTTTGGAGATTACAGATAGTTTCAGATTCACATTATTGTTTTGTAAGCCTAATTTTTTAAATATCCCACCGTTTTTCAGAACTCTCTCTAGCTTTAAATACAAAGGAGTTCTCAAGAAAGTTATTTCCCACGCATCTTAGAAGCTTTCTGGCAGTGTAGAATTTTGAGGGAAGATGTATTTTCTCCCATTTTGTTAGCTACCTTGTCTTTGTTAGACTGCTTTCAAAGCGCATTATATACACTGTGGTTAAAATTTAAATAGCATAAGTCTGTGGATTGAAGATCTGAATTTGGATATAAAAAATGCTGATTTCTAAAGCATTCCAACAGGGATACTAATGATGAAAACATTTTGTGGAAAAAACACATAAATTTTATATTAACAAAAGTACTAATATATTTAACAAAAATTAAAATAAGAAAAATGATTTAATACCTTTTAAAGGGTTATCCTAATGCAAAACCCCTCTTTAAATATAACTAATGTAAAGCAGTACACTACTACTGTTTTGTTTCAAATAGGCAAATACAACTATGTAAACATTTGCCTTACAACATTTTCCATAGTAACCTCTTTGATAAAATTTTCAAGTCTGAACATTTTAAAATAAGCTAGAATAGGTTTGGACTTAATTTATATGAAAAATACATTCACCATAAGAAATATTTAGTAACAGAAAAAAATTCCCATAAAATCAAAATTAAATATTAATAGAGCATTTCACAAAAACTGAAATATGGGAGAGTTGGTCCTTGTTCACTGCCACTTTCACTTTTGAACATGCGCTTTAACCAGCCTCACTTGCTGCCACCATTCAGGTAATGTCGGGAAATGTAGGTCACTATAGAATTGGCTCTACGTATCTTGGCAAAGGCTAAACACTCAAAGGACACAGCCAACAGGGAGGAAGGACAGGCAACTAAAAATGATCCCACTACACATGTCACCCATCCTCAGACTCGGCTTTGGGAATACAGAGCACACTACACCTACCCTCCTCCCGGTCTTCCAACGAGACAATTCACAGCTCAGAGTCTGCTCCTTTAATTAGGTCAACTCCAAGCTGGGATAAGCCTCAATGAGTAGGTGTTGTCATGGGATGAGAAGAAAGAAGTCTGAAGAATTTAGGCTCTCCATTTCAGGTGACCCAGCATTTGCATCCCCCCTTATGTCCACAACTGTCCTTTCCCCCTGTTTATTACGGTATTCCTGAATTTGCCTGGTCAGGGAGTTCTTGCTCTGCCACTTGTCAGTCCTGCCATTAACTCGAACTGAATGAAATATCTGAGTAGCCTGAAAAACTGTACTACGTTTAAGAAGTTCTATTAAGTAATAAAAGTAAGAAAATTCTACAAATCCCACCTGATGATCCAAATATATGGTGTTCCTTTGAAGATGATGTGAAAGAATTTCATTCTAGTAGGCACCAATTAAGAAAAAAGAAATAGAGAAGGTGCAGAATTCATGAAAAGGTCAATTGTGAAATTAGAAACACAGGCAGTTTACTACAACCTACTATATATCAAAGTACATGACAACTTTCACGTACATGCTCCCCTGTAAATGGTACAGATGACATATTAAATTATTATAAAATTATACTTAGTTTTGTAAGAAATTAAGTAGACATGCATATAGACACTGAACTATTAAGCAGAAAAATCCTTCAAATGGCTTTAGCAGACTGAATGCTAGAAGCTTTATATGTTAATTCTTTTCTGCAACACAGTACTTTTTCCAAAAAGATGTTTCTCAACTATATCTAACCATAGGCTATAAACCCTTTGAGAAATGTTTATATGTATTCATTCTTTTCAACAAGAATAAAAGACATCTTAAGGTTAATCTTTGACATTTAAAAGGCAGCATTATTAAAACCATAATGAATTTTCAGCTTTTTACTTTACGAGAAACTCTCCATATCTGTTCTGCCAGATGCGGAGGTCTGTGGTCAGTAGTATTCAGTGAATAGCAATGCCATTTTGAAGTCTGTATGCATTTCTCTCCTCACAACCAAAAGTCGGTGGGTGAACAGGCAGGTTAAAGTCTAAGAAGAAATGCATCCTACCTCTATTTTCTTCCAGTAATGTATAAATAAGCTGAATTCTCAAAGGGTTAATAGGAGAGTCTAATGTTGCTGCTGCAATGATGGTATGGGCTCATGCTCGACACTAATGACGCTGATCATACTGATTAACGATGGCAGACGACACAGACAAATCTCTGCATAGCTGACCTTTGGGCTGTGGGCCTCAAGCTTTAGCTGCATGAGCTGTGCTAACGTATGCTCCCGGATACTACTCAGTTCGGCTTGCTGCCGTCTCAGCTTTATTAGCAGCAGCGTAAGCTCCTCTGGCTGAAGGAGTACAATTTAAGAATCCAAACAGTGGAAAACAGATTAATTGTTGTCTTAAGTGACAGATATTAAACCAAGATTTCTTGGCAAGTTTCCTCTTATGGTTGACATCAAACATAGTGCCTAGGCACTATGATGATAGGTCCTACATAAATGCATAGATATCTAGAGAAATAGAAGGAACAGTGTTACTTTAAAAGACACGGCAAAACAACAGTATATTAAGGCATTTTTCTCAGAACTCACGAGAGAATATTTAAATGTTAAGTATAAAAAAGCACAATACCAAAAAACCATTATAAAGGTTTGTGCATAAGAGCTATTAAAATACTATTCAAAGGTATTTTACTAAGATGTCGAAAAGTTATACCTAAGACTTTTCCAGTAATAGAACAATACCTGCATGTCCAACAGACTAACAGAAGGTAAATAAAAAGAATTAAAATTCATGTAAAACTTGGATGAACTCTTTATAATATTAAACTCAGTATCTGGGATCTATTAATTATTTCCTAGTTATATTTTGAAATGTCACTGTGCTTTCACAGAATTTTTTAATGACCAAAAGATTAGTTTTATTTTTTAAGAAAAAAAAAAGGGGAAAGTTTCCAGGGGTGCATAAACCTTCCTTCCACACTCTGGGAAAAGCAGAGAACCGTTTGGTTCCTAACTGGTTACTATTACCCCTGAGGGAAAAAAGTTCTCAGTGGTGGATGAAATTCCTTAATAGGTCAATCTGATCTTTTTTGCTTTCTTAGAAATGTAGTAAAGTATGGGCGCTGGTAGTCTTATAGCCCATTAAAATATTACTTGGTGCTTATCTGAACTTTGTTATGATTAAAAACTGCAGGTGGGCTAGAGGGAGACTCGCTTAAGTGCTCTTAAAACTTCAAGGCCAAAAGGTGGTCCTGAGATTGATTTGTTTTTGCCCACGAGACAGCATTACACTAGTTCTCTTCTGTTCTATTCATTTGCTTTTTATTTCCCACACTATTCTTTTTAGAGACAGAAATTATTTTAAACTGTTATTTCGAATCACATTAAAAATTACTGCCTTCAGACATGAAAAGTGTCAGGAGAAATAAACTATAGCTACTACTGGATTCCTTAGATAATACTTGGTTTCCATAAAGGTTAAAAAATAGTGTTTTACTGTCTCTTAAATGCTCAAAGAATGTTTAGTGCGTGACTTGAAGAAAAAACTGCACACATAATAGAAAAAAAAAGTTGCTTTTGCTCTGATGCCAACCACATCTTGTGACCTCATGATTCTGGGACAGTCCTCATCTTATGATAATCAGCCCTATGTCTTGAGGTCTTGCTGGGGAGAAGGCAAGGTTGGTAAGGGATTTAGATATTCTAAGAACCCAGAGTGATAGCAAAAGAAAAAATCTTGAAGCTCTGGTTTATTATTTATGCAGCCAAAAAGATAAACGGATTTTCAAAAGAATGAAAGATACCAATAAGTTTACTAGACATTTAAATTTTGAGGCAAATAAAAAGAAGCACATTTCACCCTCAAAAATTAAGAGAGGTGGTAAATAATTTCTATCCTAAATATCCACTAGAGGGAGCAAAGCAGAAGAGAACATTTTTGTAATATGATATTTAACATTTACTTTATGATTAATCTCTATTTCTTTGTCAGATCAACAATCTAAGGTTTAAAAATTACAACATTTAAAACTTCTTAGTTTTAATCAAGCAGTATCTATAATCTTTGATAAGTAAACTGTAAGTAGTAGTCCAAAGCCAGGAACTATTTCCTTATATCTACACATATAAAAGATACAGCCAAACAATATTTATATAAAACATACAAGGTGAATTTTTTTTTATTATGGCAGGAAGGGAATTTTTAAATAAACAACTATAAAGATACTAAAATCACATCTTCACAGACATTGAGACTATCTACTGATAATAAAGCCAGTTCCTCTGATAAAACAATGTCATTAAAATAAACTGAAGTGAGAAAAAGTCATCTTTTCTCTTTAATTTGAAAAATAGTGGTGTCTTGGTAATGTAACTCCTGTCCAATTTGAACTTAACACTGATAATGAAATGATAATGGTAAATACTTGCTTTGACAGAGTATTTTTAGAGTCAAACTTCTTACTAGTCCAGCAGTTTGACTACAAACAGTTGCTTGCTAGATTTGTTCCACTAATGAATTACTCCAACTTCTGTCGTAAGGATAAAGGAATTAACAAAGTAAAGACACCCACTTGGGTTATACAATAAACTTTCAATATATAATCTTTTATTTAGGCAGCCAGACACTTAGGGAAAGGTATCCACTAAGACAAGGAAATGGCTACATGACCCCAATTTCTTTTGATGAGCATCTCTCTTCCACAAAAGCAGCAATGGTGTTTCTCTGGGAGACATCTCTGAAAACTTGAGCTTAAAAACCATGTCAGATATGTGCCTTCCTGTGTAGCACATAAATAAAACATGATACGGTAATAAAGATATTACTCACCGTTTTGCCTTGGAGGCTCTGGGGACTAATAGACTGTAAAGTTAGGCCAGCTGGCATTGACCTTCTGTCAGGCACATAGACATGCTAGGAAAGTAAAGGCACAATAAGATTCTGTGGTAAAGTTTTTTTTTTTTCTTCTTGTCAATGTCAGTGATGAGAAATCTTGAATTCCTATTATGAAATACCATTTGAAAAGTGTTCTTTGTGCTTATGAAGGAAGACAGATACTAACATCTCTTGTGTGATTAAAATACAGATTCTGACGAACAGAGTAATTCTACATAGTCGGTTCAGTGACTCTTAAAATCTTGGCCTCAGGACTTCTTTGTAGTCTTAAAAAAAGAAAATTTAGTGACAAGAGTGGCATTATTTGTCAGTTTTGCCAATCTTTAAAGTCTGGCTGGATTCTCATATCTGCTTCTGTATTCAATCTCTAGTGACAATCTCTTTTAGTGGAAATGTGTAAAGAAAATCCACCTTTGGTATATGTAATTGGAAAAGGGAAAAAGCTTTTCTTGATAATTATAGATATTTATCTTTGATACTACACTAAAGTTCAAAAAAACAGTACTTTCTTAAAGCCTAGTTGCAAAGCGGCATCTGAAACGTTATCAATGAACTTATGGTACTCTGTTACATTAATATCCATTGGTCTATTTTAAATGAATCTGACCTATGCATAATTTTGCAATCAAACATTGGTCATCTGGAAAATATTGGTTCAGTGAGTTGTACAATGTTCAAATGTTGACATGTTTCAGTATACAATATTAAAAAATCATATTTGTGAATATCACTACCGATCTTTAAGCATTGGAAAGCTGTCAAACCCGAAGTGGCAGACATGTGATTTCCAAAATTCTAATTTTTGCTTGAAAACTCAAATGTTGTCATCAGCAAAAAATACTGTCAGTTGTTTTCCTTGAAGTGACAGGCTAGCATTTCACTTTGACAAAGTGTGTCTGTCAAATATTATGTCTGAATAATGATAGTTGTCTTTCGTCCTTTCCAGAAAAATAGTGTTCCACAAAAAAAGGAGCTAGTTCAGCTTGCAACTCAAATAATTATGTGTGCGACAACCATTAGCACTTTGGTATGCAATAGAAATACTTTATGCATATTCCCATTTTATCACATGTAATATATTTTTTTTTTTTTTTTTGAGACAGAGTCTCACTCTGTTGCCCAGGCTAGAGTGAGTGCCGTGGCGTCAGCCTAGCTCACAGCAACCTCAAACTCCCGAGCTCAAGCGATCCTCCTGTCTCAGCCTCCCGAGTAGCTGGGACTACAGGCATGCGCCACCATGCCCGGCTAATTTTTTCTATATATATTTTTAGCTGTCCATATAATTTCTTTCTATCTTTAGTAGAGATGGGGTCTCGCTCTTGCTCAGGCTGGTCTCGAACTCCTGAGCTCAAACGATCCGCCCACCTCGGCCTCCCAGAGTGCTAGGATTACAGGCGTGAGCCATCGCGCCCGGCCTATCACATGTAATATTAAAATGATGTAATAAAAGGCCAAGATTCAATAAAATTATTTTTTACTGTTTCAACAAGAGGATTCGTAAGTGAAGCTGCTACTTCTTATTCTTTCACTCCAAGTGTGTGGCAGTGAGGCATACAATGACCACTAATCTAGTTTGGAACAACTATTTTGATTTATACTAAGGTGCCAATAGTTTTACCCACCTCTGCTCTTGCAATATTAGTGCAAATGGTAATGCAATGAATAATGCCTTATTATTATAAAAATAATTTTGAGCTTATGGACTTCCTGGAAGGGTCATGGGGACCCTTAGGGACCCTCTGCCAGGGTCCATGAATTACACTTTGAGAACTACTGATCTAGATCAAGGAAGATGACAGCATAGTTTAAAATAAAAACTTGGCAACGTTGGAGAAGTTTTTTGGAAGGAGCAGCGTAACAGAAATTTAGCTGGCTACGAACTAGATAGAGAACATAAATTTATCTCATTTGCTGTTAAAACAGATGATCTGTTCTGGCCAAGAATATGAAAAATACTAATAACTACAAGAATATGTAATTTAGAGCCACTTCTAAACCAACATTAAATTGTATCAGATCAGATTTTTCTTGTAAATTGTTACTAGTTTTATCAATCATGATTTAACCTTTGGATGTACAAAGTGACAAATATTGAACTTTGTTCAAATGGAGTTCAAAGGGAGTCTTTTTTTTTTTTTTTTAGTGAGACAAATTAAAGGTTTCTTCAAAAGAAAATTCCTGATTGATTTATTAACTTCTAACAAATATTTATGGAAATATAAAGCAAATACTTTACGTAATAATGCAATTGAAGGATTTAGGCTGTCACAAGGATAAGAAGAAAAAGTACATTTTAAAAGAATATAAAGGAAGAAATTCTTTAGTATTAAGAAGAAACTGACATTAGGATAGACATTAGGGAACCGGCTGGCATTATGAAAAGCTGATCAATACAAAGCACTCTAAATTCAAATAATCTACTAAGCAATGCTTAAACCAAGTTAAGGTACACATTAAAACATGATCTCCATCTATATTTTAACTTTTCAAATGTACATATATCATTAAACATTGTTAGGCTCTCATATTAAACTGAATATCCAAGGAGATGTCTCAAAAAGTCACATATTCAGCTGGTTAGAAGGTGAAGTTAACACTTGTATCCTAGCAAAAAACAAGATGAGCTTGGTACAAAACTGCAGGTATGCCAGCAGAGGGCAGGTGTAGAATTTGCAAATGTGTAAAAACCCAATAAGAATGCATGTGATCTAAACCTACATAGAGAACTGATGAGAGAGATGCTCTCAAGCAGAGAAGAATGCATCTGCTCAAAAGAACTGTTTCTGTGCTCCTGAAAGATAAAGCATTACAAGCCTAGGCTTTTTTATACATGAGATTTTAACACTGTAGAATATTTTCCTTTAATTTTTAAAACAAAAAAGAGCTGCCTTGCTTACCTTCTCCCTATTCTCTGGTCTCTCACATTTACAAGAATAGTGTATTAAAACGAAAACACAGCATTTATAAAGTAATGAGTAAACACAAAATGAGCAGATGTTTTACCTTAGGGTGATGGGCCCTGTGTCTGCGGTCTATTGTCACATCTCCTCTCTGAATTGGTGAAGTCACTTCCGATCTATACGTTCGTTGAGGAGAATATCCTTGATAAGTGGCTATGGACCCATGGGAAGGCGATGTGGGAATAGAGTGCATTGTCTGGTCAGAAATATTCACCATGGTTTTAGGACTACTCAAAGTACTGTGTCGAGGAAGGGTGCTCTGCTTATTATAAAACTGACGCTGCTGCCATTCATAGAGCTGCCACATGGTGTCATCTCTCATTGACCTCCGTTTCTCTTCTGCTCCAGGTCCTACTGCCTTGTCATGAGTTGAAGGAGTTACACTGCAGATACTCTCAGGCCTGGTCTTGCTGTTTCTTGGGAGTGTTCTGTAACCTTCAGGGTAGCGGGCCACAATCTGCGCTCTGTGGCTTGGCATATTTCTTGGTAGTGTTTGGTAAGAAATTATTCTAAAATAAAAAAATAATTGAAATGTAAAAATGAAGGAGAAGAGTTGTTTTCCAAATTCTAAATTAGGGTACATTTCTTCTCGAAGTAAAATATATATTAGGCCGTACTTTTAAAAGATTACAACATTATCCAAGATTAAATTATTAACAAATTGTAATCTTTTAATGAAATTCAACTTAATACAGTAAGTAAACAGCATCTATGTCAATTACACAAAAGACTATTAGTTCCACACAATGTATAGTTTGGCTTCACTTGAGAAATAAGAATGTTCAAAATCTAATCAAGTCTGTCCTTAAATTTTCTTTGTTTTCCTATAAATACACTCCCAGAATCTCATTTTTATACATCTCATCAGAACAGTTAAATAGAATTTTTGTGTATGGATTAAATATGGAAGTTTTGAGTTATAGCATGGAGCACAAGACAGAAATGAATTATTGCAGGTGTATGTTAACTATTCTGTCATTCAGAAAGCATGGTTGTTTATGGAAGTATATCAGTACATTTGTGATTTGAAGGAATAACTTCCCTTCATAACATTTCCTAACTTGAAAAATAACAATGACTTGAAGCTAAAACTCAAAATTTTATTACCTAAAAACAAAACACTTAAACATCACAGTATTTCAAATATAAAACTGTAATTTCAGGAATTTTGCAATGTTTCCAGTGCAGTAATTAATATTCCATTTCATAAATGGTGGTTGTTATTTTTCAGGGGGCTTTTAAAAGCAATCTGAAAATTCTTTGTAAACATTATACATGCAAAATATAATTATTTTAAAATGCTAATTTTGGGGATCGGATATGTAATTGCATATTATAATACTAAGCACAGACTATTATGGTTTCCTAAAATAAAAGAATCAAATAAAATTTCAGTTTACTATTTTAAAAAATGCTTTGATAAACACACTCTTGGGTTTATCAAAACTATCATTGTGATAATCCCATTTAGCATTTGTGTTGCCCCATCATTTTCAGAGATAGGTATAGTTACAATTCAAATTCTAAATGCAAACGTAACTTTTTAATAAAAATCACCATCAGAAAAATCTAGATTAGAAAGACCAAGATTAAATTACATGTACTCATCTTAAACTACCACCTCCATGGGGCATAAATTTATATCCTAATATCAAAATCAGCGTAATTCAATGAACCAAACATGTGGAAGAGTTGGGACCCCATGAACCGAGATTTCCTGACCCCTTCTTTCAATGTTTAGCTAACAACTTTCTCCTAATTACTCTATTTTCAACAGAGAGTATATTTTGGAATTGTGCATGCATAATACATGTAGGCTTCTACTGGGTGTTAAAATGTCAGAAATGCTGGTGATTACATAGACCAGAAAGGGTAGAAGACTCAATGTCTAAGTTACTTGATTATACTTTTAATAATCTGGGAATCCTTGGCTAATAAACTGGATGTCAAAGCTCTTTTTTGACCCAAACACTTGTCAGTAACAATATATAAATACTAATAATGCATCATAGTTTTTTAAAGGCGGGTGTGGTGGCTCATGCCTGTAATCACACCACTTTCAGAGACTGAGGCAGGAGGATCACCTGAGCCCAGGAGTTTGAGACCAGCCTGGCTAACATAACAAGACCTCATCTCTACAAAAAAATTTAAAAATTACACCACTGCACTCCAGCCCGGGCAACAGAGCAAGACCCTGTCTCTAAAAACAAAAATAGTAAAAAAAATTTTTCATTTAATGAATTGAGTTCATCCTGAGCTATGAGACGTGCTAATAATAAAATCCCAACACAATTTGTTTCTATTGGGGTAGTAAAATTATGTTATTTTTATACAAAGATAAAGTCTCATGTTAAATACAATTTCTTTTTGTGGGTTAAAACAATCACACAGGGATAAGGCTGTGAAAAATATAGCAATATCCTGAGAAAACAATAAAGCAGGGGAAAGTGTTTGATCAAGTATTAGGAGAGCCAAGTTTTGATTTTTGCTTTCCTACTGGGTACTTAGACCTTAGATGCATTATATCTTCTGGGACTCTGAGAAGGTTGATGAGGGGAGTTGGGGAGAGATCAACAGATCATATTCCTATACTTCTTTTAATATCAGGGTTACCAAAAGAGCTCAGGGGTAATTGTATCAGTGATCCTATGACTTTTGGATTTAATAAAATAAAATATTTTTTTAAATTTTGCCAAAGGTATGGACATTATTAAAAATAACTTTACTTATCTAACATAATGACAATTAAAACTAAAAAGATACCAAAAAATTAGGAAGGACGTAATCTTAGAATGTTAGAGAGCCCTTCCTACACTACCAAAATTTAGCTAAACAGCCAACTGAAACTTTTGGGGGCCCTTTTCTCATCTAGAAGATGATTTGATCATTAAATTACCATAGAGTTCTAAAATCCCACGCCTTATTTTGTATTTGAAATATTTCAATTTCTTCAGCCATTTTTCCTAAATTAAATTTCCTTCATCATGCTGGCTGTTCTGCAGGATTTCAACATCTCAAAAATAGCCTTGTTCAAAACTGAACAAAAAGTCCCCAGACAAGAACTGCTGCATTTAGGCCAACCATCCGATGATTCTGGGGGTGAAGTAAGAGAATACAGTACCCACTACTCTTATATAACCAGTATAAAAGAGCTCAATTCCTTGAGGCTTTCCCTCCATACACATTTCCCATTTTTTCCCTGCTTGGTCTTTCTCCTCAACCACACCTTCCCTGACAACATGAAAGCCAGAAACTGGAAAATACCCAGAGCTGGCAACGCCACGCCTATCTGCTTAGCAAGTACGTCAGCCAGGAGAAGATGGCTCCATCCAAGAGACTCTGCCATAGTACTAAGGCAATTTACCCTGACACACCTTGGTTTATTTGGTCATTCATAAATTCAAGAAATACTGTAGGAGCCCTATTATGCTAAGGGCTCTAGATTAAGTACTGAACTTTATCATAGGAAGGGACGTACACTGCCAACCTAAAACACACTAAAAACTGCCCATGAACTAATATGTAAATTATAGTTCCAAAACACCTAATTACACTGGACCCTGTGGTAGAGATGTATATTGAACTTGAACTGTCAACCCATTATGATCACTGACAGCAGGCTATATTTTTAGTAAGCTTGGTTAATTAATGATTACAAAGTTTAAAAAGTTCTTCTGCCATCTTTGAAACCACTTTTGTGGAACTTTAATGAAAATCAGGTTATCAAGCAAATGTATCTTTAGCCCATATAGGTTCTAGCATTTCGAAACCTGTTTTTCAAAAACTACAATTTCCTTCGGCGATTTTCCCCAAAGAAATTCAAATTAAGCAAAGTGTGATTTACGTTTAAGTGAAAGCTTAAGAAATGAACACTGTGAGCTCCTTCATCAGGTTTAGTGCCCCATTCACCAGCAGCCGCCTGTCAAACACCATGAAAACCCTGCCCTGTGATTCTGCCACGAGAACAATGGCTTAAGGCACCAGGCGTCTTAACAGTGCCTGCACTCACAAAGAAACTTTAAAGCTTTGTCCACAGATGCAGGGATCTACTATTTGACTAAATATTAAACCTGTTTTTCTTCCAAACAGAACTTTAATAATAAAAGAAAGCCTTTCGTAGAGTTTTTAAAAAATGAATTATATTGTGAATTATAATATGCTTCTTTCTACCAATAAAAACATTTCATTACAGAATACCACAACTATTCTTTTATGATAAAGTTTTATATAATAATGTAGATGATATTTTTCAATTATCAAAAGTGGACTCTAGCCATTACAAAAGAACATCTAACTAAGAGCATTTATGGAAACTGGCAAAACAGTGAACCCAAAGATGTAGGAAGAACCCAGAGAAAACCTCAGCTCAAAACAACCTAAACCCAGCCTTCAGAAGCTGCTGGTCTGCATTCAAAAGAAAAAAAGTCACAGAAAGACTTTACAAATATTAATTACAACCATTAAAGCACCTAAAACTAACATTGATACTTAACAATTAAAAAACCACCTAATTTCTAGATATTTGTTGAATCTCCCTATATACTTTAAAACTTAAAGTATGATTTTATTTGAGGAAAAGTGATTCTTTTTTGAAGTGAGATTTAACTTGGTAGATACAGATTCAGCAAATCTTCTGATTTGAGTTTTTATTATTTTCCTGAAAGTGAATACTTTACCAAGTACTTCAAACACCCTTTCATTTTTTTTCCCCCAGAACTACTTCCTGCTTTTCTGTCTAACCAAATTTTATTTATTTATTTTCCTGCTAGTGGTCTATGAGTTTACTATTTATTTTTGGCATGCCAATCAACATTAAGTAATCTAATTTTATTTATTTATCAATGCATTAATTCATTCATTTGTTTATAATTTTGGTCCCTCTGGTAAGTAAAAAGTATTATCTCATTGTTTCTTTAATGTAAAATTTCCCTGATGACTAGTAAATTTCAGCATTTATTCAGGTACTTTTTTCTTTTTTTAAAAATTGACAAAAATTATATATGTTCATGGGTAAAACATAATTTGAAATATGTATACATTGTGAAATGGCTAAATCAAGCTAATTTAAATATGTATTACCTCATATACTTCTATCTTTTTGGTGGTAAGAACACAAAAAATCTCTCAGCAATTTTCAAGTATATATTGTTATGACTATATTCATCATGTAGTTCAATAGACTTCTCAAATTTTATTTTTGAAATAGTAAATATTTCTCACCATTCTCCTGTGGGAAAATTAGAACACTGAGCACTAAGGGTGGAGAAAAAGAAAAGTGAAGTGAGTAACACCTCGCAGGAGGGTATTTTGCAGTCTTGGGAGAGATAATAAAAGACGGAGCCAAGTGCCCAGGCACCCAGGCTTCTGAGCTACACTCCTGAAAGAAGAAAGCTTTTGGCTGACAACTATAGATGTCAGCCATCACAACTTAGCAAAACTGGAGGACCGTTCCTACACCTCAGAATTTTCACTATTAAAATAAATTAATCTTCATGCAGTTAAATCACCAATGCCATTGTTTACCGGTTTTCTAGTATTGTAACTGAAAAGTTACAATAATTCTCCAATTATTGTTTTTTAAATTTTAGAGATGGGGTCTTGCTGTGCTGCCCAGGCTGGGGTGAAGTGATGTGATCATAGCTTACTGCAGCCTTAACTCCTGCTTAAACTCCTGGGCTTAAGCAATCCTACTGCCTCAGCATCCTGAGTACCTGGGACTATAAACACATGCCATGTGCCTGGCTTATTTTTTAAAAAAAATTTTTTTAGAGATGAGGTTTCTCTATGTTGCCTAGGCTGGTCTTGAACTCCTAGCCTTAAGCAATTCTTCTGCCTGTTTCCCAATGCACCTAGCTTAACTAGAGTTCTTTTTGATTCCTTTCTCTGCTCTCTAGCAATGCCGGAGCTTTGCATGTCTCAGCCATGATGTGCATGTCATTCTTTTTATCTTAGCTTGTATTTCACTTCTTCCAGAAAGGTTTTCCTGAACTCTGAACCCTTAAGATTGTGTTGGTTGTCTTGAAATATGTTCTTATAGCACCTGTTCTTCCTTCATTGTACTTGTCACATTATACTGCATTTACTTACCTGTCACCTGTACTAGACAAATTATCTTTGTGAGAAGCTGAACTTTATCTTTTCATTATTTTACTTTCTGACTCCACTATTAGTATACAGTGGTTATTATACAATAAATGTATGAAGAACAAGTGCACACATGAATGAGTAAATGCTTAGATAATAAATTTAATACTCAGTCATGGGCATTCTGATTTAAAGCAAGCCCAGGAATGAGGCGGAGAATTAGAGAGCAATAGGCCTTCACTGCCCCCACATTACTTGTCTCAAGAAATCCTTGCAATGCACCAAGCTGCAGAAGCTGCCAATGGAAGACAGTCAGAGTAGGGCAATGGGGAGGCTGGAAACAAGTTTTCACTGGCTAATCACAATTCTGAATTAGGTGATAGTAGCAGGGGAACAAAACCGGGGTGAGGTGGGAAGAATGGGTTTGCTCCCTTCCTCATCCCAAACAAACTTGCTCTCTACCTACAACCCAAGCCTTGCCTGGTGTTGGGTCAGGGAGGATGACTTCTTGCCATTAGCATAGATAGATGGGTGACAGAAAAACGACAGACAGAAAAAATACTCATATCTGATGACCACAAACAAAAGATATAGCAACGAAGCTGTAATAACTAAAATGCAATTTAAACCAATGCTTTTCATTGGTAGTTCAGAAACCAATCTCCACCAACACAGCACCAAAGAAAACTGGGTTCATAATGACAAGATTACTTACCCCCTGGTTTCTTCTTCATGACCCCTCCCCTTCTGGATTTTAATCCACTGTTCCAACTGCTGCATTGAATTTGTTCTCTGTATGACTCGATCAGCCTCTGTGTGCAAGGGGCCTGCATTTGGGTGATTTCCACCTCTAATATCTGCCAGGCTAACATTGACTGCTTTGTTCTCTGAACTATTCACATTGACTGGTCTGTAGTGTACAGTCTGAGCAGGAAATGCTAACCCACCATCATGTTCAGATGGCAGAGAATTCAACTTTACACTATTAATTTTTGTTAAAGGTCTATCTTGACCATCCTTCTGAAATCCGTATTTTTCAGCTTCTAATGCCTTTTTTTCTTCAAGTTTGCTTATTTCCTTATTTTTCTGATTGTTTTGAATCTCTGGTTTAATTAGCACTCTATGGTTGGGAATGTTATTGGTTTCTTTAGTTGGTGGATTTTCAGATGTAATCTTGTCCACTCTGAAATAAGAGAAGAAAATCATAGTAAATAAGATGAAATAAAGCATAAGTTATCTCTGAGATTCAATCTAGGAAAAATTTGACTTATAGTGGGGGTAAGGGTGGGAGAGACTGCAAAGGGTCACAGAGGACAATCTGTAGGAGTCCCCAATGCTGTGGTATTAACATTCAAGCACAACATCAGAATGTATAACAAAAAGGGGAGAAAGGAGAAAGAAAGTGTACAAAGTACCGGAGGATAAAAAGTGACGTGTGCCCCCACCATTAGAAATCTGGAAATAAAGCAAATAAGACTGTCCTATAACAGTTAAACCACAAAATCCATACATAAAGGACCGTAGTAGCGAGTATCTCGAAATAAACAACATAGCTCCCAGCCAGGAGGGTTAGCGCATCATGAGACAAACGTGAGTTTGTTGTGGAAATGTCTGCGGCAGGAAATTATAGTCTCATGCTATCAAAGATCCGAACCATATGACTAACTCTTTGTACTCAAGAGGACCCGAGTTTTAGAGCTCTTGGAGCCAGACTGCATGTATTCAGCCTGTAGCTCTACCTCTTATACTAGCTGCGTCTTTGGGGCAAGGTGCAGAAAACTTGCAGTTCCTGAATTTCCTCTTTGGTAAATGTGTATAATTGCACCAAGGTCAAAGGGTTGTTGTAAGAACCAGAGATGAGCTCAGCAGTGGCCGACACAGACCTTATTATACCATTATTATTCCATCTCATCAAGCAATTTTGTATTGGAATCTCTCATCCCTTGCCCCTCTGCCCACTGGAAGAATGTGCCAGCAATTAACAGTGTGTGTCTGGGGGCGGGGCGGGAGGGGGTGTGGTCAGTGGTACTGCTCACTAGTATCCAGGTATTTTTGATGAGAACCAGATTCCCTGAGCCCAGTCATTTTCAGGCTCTGACTGACAAGATCAAGCAGATTGTCTGAACCTGCATGCTATGGCTAAGATCATGCCACTCTGGGAGGCCTCACAGGAACTGGCCAACCTTCCACACTTCATTATGTAATAATTCTCCTATCAGATCCTAAGTGTGGTATTGCTGCCAATTTTTACGATGTGTGGAAAATACATGCATCTATATCTATATATTAGGTATTAAGTATGAAATGTCTGATTTCTTTAAGTACTAAGTTTGATAGTTGGTATCTCTGACATTTCGCTTAGACACTTCTTTTCTTTTTTATTGTGAAGGTACATCACCAGTCTTCCAAATGCACGTTTGGCTTGTGATTATCTTTCACATGTTTTTTAGAGCAACTTTTGTAAAACCATGGATAAGTCAAAAATTTGTGTTATTTTCAAATGTGAGTTCCATCATAGAACCAATGCAGCGCAGATAGGTTGAACTGTCAACAAAGTGTTTGGGAAGGATGTGGCTAATGAACGCACAGTACGTCGATGGTTTGAGAAGTTCTATATTGGTGATTTTAATCTTCAAAATGAGCCATGTGGGCGACCTGAGACCAAGGTGGATAATGATGAGCTGAAAGCTGTAGTGGAAGTGAATCCATCTCAATCTATGTGTGAATTAACAGCAAGATTTGATGTTACTATTCCAACAATATTAGACCATTTGAAGCAAGGTAAAGAAGCTGGATAGATGGGTTCTGCATGAATTACATGAGTGTCAGAAGAAAATTCGTCTTGAAGCTTGCCTTTTTTTTGCTGTCACAACATAAAGATGAACCATTTCTACAACATATTGTGAGATGTGATGAAAATAGATTCTTTTGGACAATCGCAAGCATTCAGCACAATGGTTGGATAAAGATGAAGTGCTGAAACACTCCAAAATTGAATCATCATCAAAAAAAGCTAATGGTGTCTGTTTGGTGGTCCAGCGCTGGTATTATCCACTACAGCTTCATGAAAGCTGGTCAGTCGATTATAGCGGATGTCTACTGCAGCCAGCTGGACAAAATAATGAGGATGCTTGTGATTAAGCAGCCGAGATTGGTCAATAGAGACAGGCCAACTCTCTTGCAAGACAACGCTTGACCACATGTCACACAAACAACACTGCTCAAACTACAGCGGCTAGACTTGGAAACTCTGTCATCCACCATATTCACCGGACCTTACAGCAACTGACTAGCATTTCTTCCAGGCTTAGAACTACTTCTTGCAAGGAAAGACATTCAATTCTTAACAAGCTGTGGAAAAGGCCTTTTGTGATTTTATCACCACTGGCTCTCCAGGCTTCTTTACTGCTGGCATAAACAAGCTACCGTTAAGATGGCAAAACTGCCAACAGTTTAGGCGCATACTTTGATCAACTGTACTGTTTCTTGTTTGAGATATAATAAAACACACCTTTGATGTGAAATCGGACATTTCATATTTAATGACCTAACATATTTAACTATAAATGAAGATATGTAGAGATATAGATTTTAGATAGTTTGGAATATGGTCACTGAGGAAAGAAAAGAAAAAAACGTGACAGTTATGGACTATCCATATATTTAGATTAGATATAAACTGTAGCGTCCAGATCGTACCCAATATTCGACACTGGGAAACTTTACTAAGATAGGCTATGGACTTCTTTTCCTTGAAAGACAAAATTCATAGAAAATTTATACTAAAAGCATATTTATCCTTGATAAGTTGGAGAATGGGAAACTTAACATTGAATATTAAATATCTGGAAAGATTTTTAAAATTATTTGCCTCTCACTTATCTAAGGTATTATTTTAAATTAGAACTATGGTGGCTTTTTTTCTATTTTTTCCAAAGACTTATCATCTAAGAAATAATCAAAAAGGTCTCTCTGATGATTTTTCTCTAAACGGAACAAAGCTGACTCAGGCAAGCATGCTAAGATAACATAATCAGCGGTCCCCAACCTTTCTGGCACCAGGGACTGGTTTCATGGAAGACAATTTTCCACTGAGGTGGTGAGGAGCTCTGTAGCCCAGAGCCTAACAGGCCATGCACCTGTGCTGGTCTGTGACCTGGGGGCTGGGCACCGCACACATAAATAATATAAAACTTGTGATCTAACTTTAAAAAGTGACATTTAAATTACTGTAGAAAATACACTGAGACACATAAAATGAAAATAATGGGCTTGGAAATGGAAATCATTCAGCAAACGCATATCAGATTTTTAAATTTTTTGCTGTCAATGATTTGCACACTAGGGGATTATGACACTGTAGTTTAGGTAAAATACTTGATAAATCTGGGGAAAAAAAAGGAGTATCTAGTTAAAAACTGGATGTTTTATCTCGTAGGTGATATGCCTTGATAAAATTTTCAGCATCCTGGCCATATGGCAAAAGGAGCCCATCACATTAAAACCAAGCAAACAAAATCTTCCTATACTTATGAAATGAAATATTGCAATAATTAGGTACTATTACTTTGAATGACTAAACCTAATAGCATGGGATGAAAACGCCAACAGGTAGGCTGGGTGGGATGGCTCATGCCTGTAATCTCAGAATTTTGGGAGTCTAAGATGGGAGGATTGCTTAAGGCCAGGAGTTACAGACCACCCTGAGCAAAAGAGAGAGACCCCATCTCCATAAAAAATAAAAAAAAATTAGCCGGGTATGGTGGTGCATGTCTGTAGTCCCAGCTACTCAGGAGGCTGAGGCAGAAAGATTGCCTGAACCCAGGAGTTTGAGGTTGCTGTGAGCTATGATGATGCCACTGCACTCTAGCCCCAGCAACAGAGTAATACCCTGCCTCAAAAATAAATACGTAAATAAATTAATTAAAAATGCCAACAGGTGGGAGTAGAAGAAAACATGTAATTTCTACAGGATAACAGTGACTGATTCCAGGTTGGGCACACAGGAAATATTCAATAATTTTTGGCTAACTGAGCAAATTACACTAACATAAGTGGCTGAAAACTGTATGGGCATAAAACCAATGAACTATTAGACTGCCAGAAGTCAAACCAAATAATTGACTGTCATCTTCAGCACCTCAAATTATGAGTAATTATTAGTTACACTCTAATTACACTCTAAAGAGTGTAAATTCAATAAAAGAAAATGGAAAGAAGTTCAAATTCTGAGAAAAGTATAGCATAATATTAAAATTATGTGGAAATAAATATTTTAACTACTATATTGATTTCTGTATTCTAAACAATTCCGTAAAAATTTTACTCTGAAGTTAAAATTATTGAAGATTTTCAAAGAATTCTTTTCACCTATACATCTTCCCTAGTTATTAGTGTTAACTACCTCATCTTTATGTCTGTTGGGGTAATTTTCACATGAGGAACTCCATAAGCAATTTTCCTTCTATTGGCTCTTAACCTAGAACATGCACATGGTTGAGGTGGTTTTTCTTAAAAATAGGTGTCCAAGAGCTCCAGCCTGGGCCTTCTTTTCTTTTCTTTCTATTTTTTTGCCCAGCTCTAATTACTAGTTATTGGTTAACTTGATTTAGATTCAATATTTACAAAAATAGCACAAATATACTCTCAAAGCATCAAAAAATTTTTAGCCAAAAACCCAAAACACTTTATTAAAATGCACACTAAAAAAAGAAAAAAAAAAAAAAAAAAGGACTAAAGATTTACACTGTAACAATCTCTAATTTCCTGAAAAAAGGGGGGGAAAACGTGCATGTCAGCATCTTCCTTATACAAGACATGTGCCTAATTGTCACTGACTGGAAACAAAATTTAACTGTATCATAAATCTTTCTTTAAATCACAGGAATAATTTTTTTTTTAAAAGCACATTATTCAACCTTTATTTGTGTAGTTTGAGAAAGATTTCCTCTGACTAGCACGTAACATAACACAATTAAATTAACTTCATAAAATACATTCTCTTCCAAGATTTAGGATCTTAAAAAAACATAGGATAAAAATCTGTGTAGCTTTAAGAGAACAATTAAAAATGTACTTACCGGAAATTAAAGGTAATTCTGTAAGAAGAAAGAACATTCAGTTTGAATGTTAGGATTCTGGATTCACCCAGCACACTGATAGGTGGAAATGAGCAAAGAGGAAAGGTGGAATAAAAATGTAGGTGGCATCTCAAACTAACAAAAGGTGTATTAATACAGAACATGAATTGTTCCTTGCTTTCTAAGGAAAAAATGGTTTCATATTATGACTATTAAAATGATATGTACTATGATAATGACAGACTTGCAAGGCATGGAATAAAATGGAAGTGGAAATCACCATTATTTTTTCTACAAGCCTTTACCTTTTCACAGGTTCTGTCTGTACCAGGGCAGCATCTAACATGGCTTTCATCCACAACTCCATTTCCTTTCCTGTATCAGTGCAGAAATAATAGGTCCGCATGTTTGGGTGGGCTGCCTGATTGAAAACGACACGATCATTTTAAATAAAAACATGGAATTCTGTAAAAGAAAAAGAAAAAAAGATAAGTGGTGCCTTACATAGATCACTGCTATTAAATTTCAAAGAAAGTAGATCTGTCTTTTATCAAATATATGAGATATAGAAATAACTCAAGAAAAAAATGTATTAATCTCAAAAAAGAAATTACTTTTTTCTGCTAACTTTACCCCTCCTTTTTTAGTTGTGTGTACTCTTAGATTAAAAAAAAAGTGTGTGGGAAGGAAAGGAGGTAAAAATAAAGTACTTAGAGTACCTGTTCCATCTATACATCTCTAGCAATTTTCATTTACTGCAAGTCACACCTCCTTATTCAAGAATAATGTTCCAGAGCAACTAGCAATAAAATTAACTGAAATGAACATGTTATAGCATTTCCCCCTAGTGTTAGCAATTTCTTCACTTTTCAAAAGGTACTGCTGTTATTTTGTAGAATCCTTATAGACATCTACAAACAAACACAAAAGATTTATAAATCTTTTTTTTTTTTTATTTGAGACAGTCTCTCTCTCTCTGTTGCTCGGGCTAGAATGCCGTGGCATCAGCCTAGCTCATAGCACCCTCAAACTCCTGGGCTCAAGCAATCCTACTGCCTCAGCCTCCTGAGTAGCTGGACTACAGGCATGCACCACCATGCCCGGCTAATTTTTTTCTATATATATTTTTAGTTGTCCAGCTAATTTCTTTCTTTTTTTTTTTTTTTTTTTTAGTAGAGACGGGGTCTTACTCTTGCTCAGGCTGATCTCAAACTCCTGAGCTCAAACGATCCTCCCACCTTGGCTTCCCAAGTGCTATGATTACAGGCGTGAGCCACCGCGCCTGGCCTTATAAATCTTTTTAATGGGTCATTTATAAATGATCCAAAATGGTATTTCCTTTTAGCTTTTCAAGTTTCAGAGTTAAAATGTAAATATTTTTGGGTTCAAAAGGAAGAATTATATAGCCAGTAAGTAGGTTTTTTCTCTACAGTGGTTCAATCTGCCTCTGTACCGGAGAAACAGAAGGAAAACAAAATAAAGAAGATGCTGATGAGAGACCACCACACAAGCTGTGAGCACTGAACGCTCGTCTTGACCCTGGGTCTGACAAGGCATAGATGGACAGCAGCAGTAGCTGTATCAAAGTAGAAGAAAAAAATGGTCAAGATAGGGACTCCTATGGGGGAAACATTCTTAATTTCCATTAAAAAATGCTGTGATGGTTCCCTATTAGACATTCAAAGACAAGGAAAAATAAAGACGATTTCAACCTAGAATAAAGGGGGAAGGGGGTTGGTGGAGGATAAGGTAGGGATGGTTAATGGGTGCAAAAATATAGTTAGAATGAACAATATTTGACAGCACAACAAAGTGACTATAAGTAACAGTAAGTTAGGGCATACTTTAAAATAACTAAAAGAGTGGAAATGGAATGTTCTTAACACAAAGAAATGATAAATGCCTGAGGTGATGGACACCCCATTATCCTGATTTGATTAATTCACATTGTACGCCTGTATCAAAACATCACATGTACCCTATAAAGATATAGAACTATTGTGTACCCATAATAAGTAAAAATTAAAAAAGAAATAGAATGGGGTAAAGGAAAGAGTACTAAGTATATAGTTACCCTGCCAAATAGAAAGAGATGAGTGGAATAAATCTGGAACCATACACTTTACTCTGAGATCTTGACAATCTGCTTTATCTAAGATGTCAAATTAATTTCTTCAAAAATTTATTTTAGGATACAAGTAATTTCAATAATCACACTCATCAAAATAACTACATAACCAAGAAATCTCACTTGACTGTGTAAGAGAATAAAATTATCTATGGAAACAAAAGAAACAGCTAAATGCTCTATGTTGTTAAAATAATTAAAACCACCACAGTGTCACTGGACTCAGTGGAATTTTAGAAAAATGAATAAAGACCACTGCCCATATTTATGATCAACAGAAGGAACACTGGGCTAGTGGTGCGGTAATAAGATTCAGTTCTAGCCAAGACTCATACAGAAACCCCAACAAACCCCACCCACGCTTGCCATCTGTCAACTGGAAATATTTACTAGATGATGTCAAAGTACCCAATCTAGCTTTAATTTCCACACTGGAGTTCGACAATTGTCTATAAAGTTTCTACTTACTGTTTTGGTAAGCCATAGCATCAATGTCAACAGACTTAGTAGTCAAGCAGCTCATAAATTCACAGGAAACACCACCATAGAAGAGAGAATTTGAAACAGCAATTACTATTCTTGTTACAGATAAAATAAAATTAAAATAAAACCAAATCATTACAGAGAAAATATATTTAACACGTGTTGTCACTTTTACTGCTATTTTAACACTGTAGTATTTTTTTTTTTAGAGTCTAAGAACCCAGCAAAATAGTCTCAATAGTATGATTTCAATATTTTTGCTAAATTGACAAGAAAACAAAAGAATATAAACCCATGGCCAAATTATAGTATTAATATCACATAGGTCTACATGTATACTTATAAAGCTATCATTTTAAGTTATCAGTATTAACCTGTTATAATAACACCTCAAAACATTTAATTCTGCTTCTCTTGTTTACACCGTTGATAAAGTTCACTTTGATAAAATTCATTTAAATATAAAGCTACTCCCTTTTATCCTCAGGTCTTTGTTTAAATTACCTTCTCATTTAGGATATCTGTTATCCAACCCCTTTAACCCACCAAAGCCTTTCTGCTCTCTTTTCTCCATAGCTGATAAAGTAACATGTTAATTAGTAAAAGTTATAAATCAGCTACAGTCCTGAGTAGTCTTTAAAGGCGGATGGAAATTTAAAATGGAATCAATTCTTAATTCAATAGATATTTTCATTGTTAAATAGCAGCACGTTATCCTTATTTCCCTCCTTCCCCTTGAACCCTTTATACTTTTTAATTTAAAACAGACTTAAAAAATAGGAGATCTCTAGAATTTATTTTAGTCATAATCATAAAGCAAAGAATGTAGACTGGTTTTTAAAAACAACAGATTACTAAGGTGGCATTAAAGTGGCCTTTTACTTGAGAGTGATTCACAAACCAGCAACATCACGGACTTAGATAGGGATTAGTCAGGGGAGGGGATCTCAGGTCTGTCTGGATTTCGTAATAGCAGATTTAAGTCTCAACTTCAATATTCTCTGTAAAGTATCTGATGATCATGACATACTTAGATCTAAGAACATCTCTGCAATTATTCTATAGTTCATAAACATATTACGTTGAAAAACTCAGTTGTCTCTTACAGTACTCTCCCCTCAAATTTATTAGAAAAAAATTCAAACATACAATAACCTTGAAAGAATAGTACAGTGATTACCAGGACATCCAGTTATATTCATCAATTATTAGCATTTCGACAAGTTTGCTTTATCTAGAACCATTTGAAAACAGAGACATGAAGACAGCTGATCCCCAAATATTTCAACACATGCTTTTTTTTTTTTTTTTTTTTTTTGAGACAGTCTCGCTTTGTTGCCCGGGCTAGAGTGAGTGCCGTGGCGTCAGCCTAGCTCACAGCAACCTCAAGCTCCTGGGCTTAGGCAATCCTCCTGCCTCAGCCTCCTGAGTAGCTGGGACTACAGGCATGTGCCACCATGCCCGGCTAATTTTTTCTATATATATTTTAGTTGGCCAGATAATTTCTTTCTGTTTTTAGTAGAGACGGGGTCTCGCTCTTGCTCAGGCTGGTCTTGAACTCCTGACCTTGAGCGATCCACCCGCCTTGGCCTCCCAGAGTGCTAGGATTACAGGAGTGAGCCACCGCGCCCGGCCCATGCTTTCTAATTAAAGGGATATTCTCCTACATAACCATGAGACCATTAATACAATTTAAATATAAAAAAAATCACTATAACTGTGTTTTTGTAATAATCTATAAATCAATATCCATTTTAATCAATGCAAGTTTCAAACACAGAATTAAAAAGAATGATTATTTCCTTACCTTAAAAGCATATTTGCGATTAATGTGATCCTCAGAGGTAAGCATGGCTATCTGAAAACTAGGTAACAGGATGCTTCCCAGAATACCCTCTTCTTTCTCATCTAAGAGATAATTTAACATCTGATTAGAATTTTAAATGTTCTCATGAAGCAGAATAAATTTCCTCAAAATTTATTTTGGCCAAATCAAAAGGTTCTTGTATACAAATGAACGTATCACATTTAAGCAGGTCTTTTTAAGGTTTTAAATGAAAATATCAAATAGCAGAAGGATTTATACTTCTTCACTTTCAATGAGCTTCCCTATCCTAAGCAAATTGAAAATTGGTACCACACATTTAAAAAAAGTCACCCACAAAAAATAACATACATTTGTTTCGTACATATACTACATTCTACAAAGCCCTTTTACATGTGATTCACTGAAAATATGTTAACATTTAAGTAATGACATAGAAACTTTAAAAAATCCACACACATTTCTGGTAGGATTTAAATGCCTAACCATTCTAACTTCAGATAAACACATGGCTCACTTGCTTACATCCTTCAGTCTCCGCTCAAAGGTCTCATCAACGAGGCCTGCCTTGACAACTATATTGTAAACCATTTCTTTCACCGTCCCTCTATTTTCCTTAGGGAATGTTATCATTTCCTAAACTCAATACCTACAACATACTCTATGTTTTAGTTATTTATTTGGTTATTATCTTTCTCTCCACACCAGAATGTAAGTTCCATGAAGATAACTTTTTAAAATATTTTGTGGAGATATGGTCTTGCTATGTGGCCTAGGGGTGGTCTCAAACTCCTGACCTCAAGAGATCTTCCTGCCTGGGGCCCCCAAAGTGCTGGGACTACAGGTGTGAGCCACTGTGCCCAGCCCATTAAGATAATTAGAATGACAGCAGATGCTCAAAAAAACATGTTGAATAAATGAATACACATGTGAATGAATATATATTTTAAACCAGGCTATACAAATTGTATGCTTTTAAAAACTTTTAACTTTGAAGGTTTCCTTTTAGTAATGATGATTCTGATACACAATAGAGTACTGCAAATAAATGACAGGACTATGAGGCAAGCACATAAAATATACCTAGGAAAATGAGAAAACATTAATCTTGACAGCATAGATTCACATTATTAACTTGCTGCTTGGGGGCAGAGATGTTTATGAAACTTGAAATATGTAGTTCATTGTTACAGACCCATAAGACTAGCTAATAAAGCTGTGCATCAGGCTGAACTCACCAATGAGAAAAGCCATACATGGGAAATCTTAATAATTCTTTTTATTATGCTTGCTGTGTGTTCTTTTAAAAAATAATCATAAACTTAACAAGGAATTTTATTTATTTCTACCTCATTTCTAGAATATATGGTGAAGATTCCAAAAAGGAAAAAGTTACATTAAATAAAGGTTTTTATTCTATAGCTTTTCTTCACATAATGGAACAAAGTTTTGCTTTTATTATACTATGCTCAATCAGGAACAGTTCACTAATATTATTACAAAAAAGAATAAAAGTGCAGATTCATTCTAAAAGGTAAAAAAAAAAGTTGGAAAGTGGTCATCAATGAGGGAGACAATCTGAAAGAATGAGTCACATCCTAATTTTGAATCCAATTTTATGTTTATATAAAGGGTATAATCAGAAACAGCTCATGAAGTCAGCTTTATTAAAAATAATTTTAACTAAATAATATATTCTTCTACATCCCATAATAAAATCGTATTTCCTAAAGTTGCTTCAGAATATGCAGAGGCAGACTAGCACAGGGGGATTTCCCTGGATCACCTCAAATTGTTTTCCAGCCCAACACTAGCTGTGAGATTCTGGGCAAGTTACTGATGCTCAGTATCTATTTCATCATCCTTAAAAAACTGGGGATAACAGAACTTAGCTCAAAAGATTGTAATGAGGGTTAAATGAACTAATACACATAAATAACTCAGCACACAGTCAGGTGTTCAATAAATATTACTTTTATAATATAAAATGAAAGGCAAGCCATATAAAATCTTCATCTTCTGTCAAATGACCATCCTAAGAGTTCTTCACGAGGTTCTTCAAATGTTCCTCATCATGTCATTCTTCTAGTACTAAACCTGACCTAAGTACCATCTTACTTTCTGTCACCCTAGGGTGCATCACAGACTGTGCCAAGCAAAGAGTAGGTAGTGAGGAGTGTTTGCAGAATGAATGAGCTTGCCATGGGATCAGCGGGGGCCTTCTGAGATGGCACAGCAGCCACTTTCTCCTTCCTGCCCTTCCCTGCCACAGCTAGTAGTTCCCAGAACACTCCCCAATAAACCTCCTACATATCAATCTCCATTAGAGTTTGCTTCCTAGGAAACAAAACCTGGGACAGGAGCCATACGAATCTCAGCATTTTACTGGATTCAAGTAACATTTTAGATTTCTCATTTCTACTTAGTTTTAAAGAACAAGACAGGAAATACAATTATAGCTAGGTAAATATTATCAATTTTCATTTCTAACCTGGAATACTCCAGTACTCTGTTAACTGCTCTCTGATCCTATTATTATTTTTGCATTCAAGACAGAGTTCAAACTCATTAGGATGGCAAACCAATGCCCTTTGTGCCTTGATCTACCTTTCAAGCCTCAACTCTTGCTGAGTCTTCCAGCAATACAAGTTCTACATACCGTTTTTTTACAAATGTGCCAAGCATACTCATCCTTTGTACATGATAAGCCCTTTGCCCAAATCACCCTTCTTTCCTGATCCTTTCCTTGCATAGGACTGGCCAACACTCACTCAACCTAACTGAACACCTACTATGACATTCTTTCCAGATTTCTTCAGCAAAAATCTGTGAATTCTGTAAGAACAGGGGTCATTTTGTTCATTTTTGCATTCCACTACCTAATAAGGCATTAGGTGCATCAAAAGAGCTCACTGGTCTCTCTGCTCCCTTCCTTCTCCTTTACAATCCATTCTCCAACAGCAGCTTGAGCGAGCTTTTAAATGTATACCAAAGCATATAATTCTTGTGCTTAAAAACATCCAATTGTTTCCTTATGGCATTTACAGTAGAATCCAAGCTCCTATAGAGTCCTACATGGTGTGGTCTCTATTTCTCCCATCTCCTTTCCTATTGCTAGTCTCCCAGCTCAGGACACTGGTTTCTTCATGCTCCTTCAACAATCCCAAACACTCTCCTATCTTAGAGCCTTTGCACTATTCACTCCCCCTGCCTGGAATACTCTGCTCACTCTGGCTCCTCCTTGTCATTTAGATCTTGCTATCTAAAACACCTGATCAGAGTACTGATCCAAAGAGACCTTTCCCCCATGCCTGCCTTTCATATTATAACCTATTGTCCTAAAAACACGTATTATGGTCTTGTTTATTTATTTGAGCTTATTTACTGTGTCCTTGATCTCTCTAGAATGCAAGTTTTATGACAGCTTTCTCACACTGCTGTTTTGGCAACAGCACCTGTTCTGCACCTGGAATGATGCAGGTCCTGCTCAAAAAGTATCTGTTGAATGAATGATGTTCCATGGTAAGTTCCGTCAATGGACTACAGAATAGTCTCGGATTTGTTCTGTAAAGTTTGGATTCAGTCAAAAGGCCACAATCAAAGATCCAGAAGGCCACAATGTGGCCTTGAGGCTATGGGTTCCCCACCCCTGGAATAGAGTAATCCCAGTGCTCTGTAACTGTGGGCTCACTGTATGCCTGCCATAAGGCAAAACACAGGGAGAACTTGGGCTTCCATCTGGTATTGGTTACTAACCTACTAAAAAAAAAAAAAAAAAAAATACTAAATCGCTTATTTTCTGTCTTATTTTCCATATCTATTAAAAAAAAACATGGACTGATCTTTCAAAAACTTCTAATAGCACACTTTGTATGTCAGTAGACTGGATGCTTTGAGAGATAGAGAAGAAATGAATGGGGCTGTTGTCCTTAACATACAAGAGGATATCTGGGTGGGACAAAAACTTGTAGTTAAGAGAACAGCACTTAACAGTATCAGCTCTGGAGCCCGAGTGCCTGGGTTCAAATCCTAGCCTTGTCACTTCCAAGTTATGAGACCTCAGGCAAACTATCTGACCTCTCTGCATGCCAGTTTCTTCTTATATGAAATGGGGGTAAAATTCTCCACCTTATCAGGTAACCGTGAGGATTAGATGAAACAGATCATCTATGTAACATACTAAGTGCAGTGCCCAACAAATAGCAAATACTCAAAAATATGCAAGCTATTATGATCACCTCACTAAAATATGCTCATTTTTATTTAAAATCTGACATTTCTTACTGATAAAATAGTGAAAATATATATCATATACTTTCCAACCATCTGAAGAACAGAAGTGGTTAAATGATATTGCTTTCCTTTCTACATTTCTTCTTTTTTATATTCCTCCTGTCTAGGAACCACTAAACTAAATAACACATTGAATATACACTACAGGTGGTTAATAATAAGGAATCTCATATTCAACATGGCTTATGGCTCACCTTTACATTTATCAAATATGATTGGAAGTTTTCCTATAATAATACCTTTCCATGAGCAACAACAACAGCAAATTATAAGAAATTCAGTGTTTTTTGGTTGCAAATTAACATTAAGATATTTTTATATTAGAAATTAAAAAATTAGATAGTAAACATTTTCTTATTCTCATTTAAAGCTTTAAACTTTCTATAAATATACTGAAAAAAGAGAGGAAAGCAGAAATTACAAGCTCAGGGATAATGCCTGAGATACAACTACTAACTTTCTGAAAGAGTGGAAAATTGTAGAGTAAGCTTGGCACTTAACTAAAGATAATACCGCAATTGCAGCATGACCAACATCTCTATGACAAAATGCAATTTTATAGGTTTGGTTAATTCTGACTCAGCAGTACTTCTCAACCACAGTTTGCAAGGGAGTAAAACGATGAAAATAATTCCACTAATTCTAAATATTGAAGGTTAACACGCATTATAATGCTTCGATAAACAACCACTGAATTTTGCTACACTGTCTTTTGTATAGTCAAAAAATTTAAAAGCTGCCAATTAGTTCTAAAACCCTGTGTTATATGTTGTAACTTATACTTTTCAAGAAAAGCCATAAATGATTGATTATGGGTTGACAATCTAATTCTTTAGTGACAGTTCTCAACCAAACTTTAAAGTAGGGAAGAAGGAGAGATCATCCAGATTCATAATTGCATACTGCAGCGGAAGCAGATTTCTCTGAAGAGCACCACCTAGGTGTGCCTTTCATTGGCAGGTACCAAATTTGTAGTATCTAAGAGATCCGTGTGGTATATGAACAGAGACTTCTTTAGACTTTTATTTAAAATGGTATTAATCAATAATTTTCTAACCAGAGAAGTTTTGTCATTGTTTGGTTAAAAAAAAAAAAAAGGTTCAAAATAAATACATGTGTTTGTTATTTATTTTTTCATTTGCTTACATATCATATATCATAGTAGCTCCTAACATTCTAAAATTACTTGCTAGGGAGCAAAGTTGGGAGTTCAATAGACCCATAACTAGATCTGGCAAAAATGACATGTGAAAAGAACCTCCACAAACTAAAGATTTTATAGATTAAGCACTGAATTCAAGGACAGCATTGCAGAGTGAAGATTCATATGCTCTTTATGTACAACAAATCATATTATGGAAAATGGACTAAAGCTCACACTAATCTGAAGCACTATACTGTCTCCTGTCATACCCCTAAAACTCAGAAATATATGTCAATGAAGAACAAATTTTCTTGACACTTCTATTGATAATAAAATAGCAGGAATTATAACATTTTTTCTTTAAAAAGTATCTGATACTTAACATATATTGTAATTATAAAATAACACACTAAGATAGTTTATGGTAAACTTACCTCTATAATAAAAGAGGCAAAGGTCAGAAAGCACAAACCAGCGTTTCTTCCACAGCTTCATGCCAGTACTGTCCTGTATTAATTAATATCAGCATATTTAAAGAGATTTTTCTCATTTCAAACAATAAAAACTCACTTCTGGTGTGTTTATTTAAAATAAGCCGTTAAAACAAAGTATGTTTGATATGTGTATAACATCACCCATAAAAGGCCAATCATAATTTTGGAGGTAGCTTTCTAGGGACTTGTATTATATTAAGATACTCTCAAGTAGACTGGTCTCTAAAAAGTAATACTGTCATGTAAAGAGAATATATTGAAGCAATTTGATTTGGTTTTGTATTTGTAAGCAATCTGAAATTCATGGTTCTGTCTACTAGGATGAGAAAAATGTAACCATTCAGCACTGTGTGCATTCTGGTAAACCAGATTTAATAAATATGTTAATCTTCAGCAAGATGAAAAATATGTGAGCTGAAATTATTCCAAAGATAATATGATTTAAAATGACTGTGAATGAAGAACCTTTAATATACAAATACATTTCATAAATGTTTTTTCTTCTTATGTCTACAGTTTAGGTTTTGCTCATCCTGCAGAAAAGAGTGTCTATCTGGCAGCTATTTCGAAGTAATTTAGTTCATTAAAATATCTGGCTCAAACAAAATAACAATTTTAATAAAAATTACTTTCCCATATGCAATAAAGCAAAATTGCAAGAGAAAATTAAACAGATACTCCTCTCTCAAAAAAAGTAAAAAGAGGCCAGTTTGGATGTGCACTGATTATTTCTTAATTTATTCTTAGTTGGAAGAATCATCTAATAATGATTCTAGAACTACAGAAATTAACAGGTGTAAAATCTCTCAAAATAAAAGATTTATCCTTAAAATTGATAGCTACACCAAAAAAGGGACAAAAAAGTTAAATGGTATACAGTATTTTCAGTTTCTTAATTATATTCTGAATTACAGAAGAAATTACAGATAGGGGGCCCTGCAAACAAATATTTTCTTCAATTACACATATATTACAAAATAAATACTTAAGTTAGAGAAACTACTTGGTAACACTTTTTCTTTTTCTTTCTTTTTTTTTTTGGAGACAGAGTCTCACTCTGTTGCCTGGGCTAGAGTGCCGTGGCGTCAGCCTACCTCATAGCAACCTCAAACTCCTGGGCTTAAGCAATCCTTCTGCCTCAGCCTCCCAAGTAGCTGGGACTACAGGCAAGTGCCACCATGCCAGGCTAATTTTTTCTATATATTTTTAGTTGTCCAGCTTATTTTTTCTATCTTTTTAGTAGAGATGGGGTCTTGCTCTTGCTCAGGCTGGTCTCGAACTCCTGAACTCAAACAATCCACCCTCCTCGGCCTCCCAAGTGCTAGGATTATAGGCGTGAGCCACCGCACCCAGCCTTGGTAACACTTTGGCAATGCTAAATTAACCAGGGATCAAGAAACAAGAACAAGAACTATTTTAAATAGGAAGTGCAATATACTCTACTAGACTCAATATTGCACTGAACTATTTGAACATAATTTGGACTTACAAAGACTAGTTAAAAAAAACATGGAGAAATTCTTTTACTATAAACTAAATATGCAAAAATCTTTTAGCTTGATAAGTTCAAATGTCAGATGTTTAAAATATAGTAAGTGCTCTTCAAATAAAAATTGTGAGTTTTAATGAATAAAAATTATTAGGTCATCTGAAAGCAATTAGCAATATTTACCAAAATAGATTGGTACCATCAATGAACTAATATTTAACTTACTCTGTATCATCTGTATCTACGTAGAATCAGAGAGACAGAATAAAGACAAAGGCTTTGAAGATTGAGTGTATCACCTCAATTATCTGGTAGTCACTTACCTAAAGGCTAGCTGCAAATCAGAAAATAAACAGTCTGCAAGTAACCAAAATGATGTAAAAGTCCAGGTAAGTAATGTGCATGCATCCTTACTAATTCTAAAATTATTGATAAAGTTCCAAAAAATTTAATTATCAAGTTTCTTAGCCAATGCAACAATATAAACCCCAACTTATCAGGATGTCTGAAAGTGAACCCCATATAAGCGAACAAGAAAAACAAATAAATAAATGGAATGCAGCACAAAAACCTAAGAGCAAGAGAGAGTAGTCTGAAGCATAGAAGCAAAATCTGAAAAAAAATCAGAAAACATCTCAAATTATTATCAGATTTCTCTATAAATAAAGGTGGGGAAGTATGTATAATTATATGTTTCTCTAATGATTTTTATTGGAGACGAGAGTCTTGCTCTGTCATCCTGTGTAGAGTGCATAGCTCACTTGTAACCTCAAATTCCTGGGCTCAAGAAATCTTCTTGCCTCAGCTTCCCAAGTAGCTAGGACTACAGGCGCGTGATACGATGTCCAGCTAATTTTTCTATGTTTAGTAGAGACAGGCTCTCACTCTTCTCAGGCTGATCTCGAACTCCTGAGTTCAAGCAGTCCTTCCTTGGCCTCCCAGAGTGCTGGGATTACAGGCACGAGCCACCACGCTCGACCTCTCTAATGATTTTTATACAAACAGAAAAGTGAACACTATCCTTCCATTTATTTATTTATATCCACTTTGACATTTAAAAAGTATTTCTGTGGGGTTATTTTTAGTGTGCTATTCCTAACATTTTCATACATGATGTATGTATTTTTAAATGTAGAAATATCTGTAGCAAACACACACACACACACACAATCTCTGTTCTATGTAATGTCTATTCCCTTTTCTGTCTTCATTGTTTCTTTGACATATTTTAGGGACAATAAGTGATCAAAGAATCTGCATGACTTGTCCACAGTTCCTTCTCTATTTTATAGACTTTATGTAACTATCTTAGGTACATTCAGTTCAAAAGGTTTCTTCTAATTCCGTCCTTTGTTTCACATCAAATAGAAAAAAAAAAAAAATACCTGTTTATAAAGCCAACCTCGTCTGACCACAGGTGCATTAGGATTCCTTTTAATTGAATTTGACCGCTTTCCAAAATTATGAACTTTTTTTGAAGCCCGTGAGGTCTAAATAGGAAAAAAGCATCATCAAAAATGTGGTATTAATGCCTAGAGGTTTGAGCTTATTTTCATCTTCATAATTTTAATCTCTTTTCAGATTTCTCCAAGACCTGCAGGACTTAATATCTTTTTAGATAAATTATTACAATTCCACTTTTGCGGGCTTAGTTGTTTCAAGTATAAGAATTCTGCACAAAGAATTTTCCCCCTAGGATATCACAAGTTTTATAATCTCCCCTTTTAAATTCTGGATATACAATTTTTAGAAAGACACAGTATGTAGCAGTATGTTGTCCTACTTGCTATATAAAATGAATAGACCTTGAGTAAAAATTATTAACAAATCCTTAAGAACACACCAAAAGACAGAACTCTATGCTTTACATCTGCATTCAGTAGGGTTGGTTCAATTAAAGAAAGTTAACAGCATTCAGTCAGAGGAAAAATACTCAGATATTAAACACATCACATCAAGTCAAAACAAGACTGTAAGGGGATCTGCTTAATGTCATGTAGTATTTTCTTCTTTATGGACAACGCTAAACTTAAGTGATTCCAGACCAACGGTGTTTACTGTATTCTTGAAAGTACACATAAGGATATACAATCTTTTAAAATACTGCTACGTTTAGCACGAAGATTTATTTTGGCAGGAATTGTAGTGGTATCCAGCAAACATAAAGGCAATAAAGCTGAATTTGAATTTGTCTATAAAAGATTAAGTAATATCAAATTATCTCTTACTTTTCAACTTACCTAGAATCTTAGGAAATCTAGCATATTTCATTAGAATTTTGGTTTGTGAAGCTTTTCTTAGGACATAATAGAATTTTAAGGCCCAATATCAACATTTTTCCTAAAGCAGGTTTCCTTGATAAATTTTAATTTACTTTCAAACAGATAATGTTTAAATACAGTATAAAACTCAAATGGTATTAATACAAAAAGGATATACAAGGACCAGTCTACCTTTCACTCCTTGGCTTCAGCACCCAGTCAACCCAACCCACAACCCGGTGAGGCAAGCAATACCACTGTGTTTTTGTGTGTGTTTATCCATCTAATATAACTGTTGTCATAGTTATGAAATATCTCTTCTTTCTCAAATGACTACATATATAATATCCACTCTTCTGTTCTACTACTTCTTGCAGCTTGCTATATAAACAGAATGCCTATTTATATACCTGCACTCTTGTCAACATGCTGTGCCATAAAACTTTCTGACCTTTGCAAATCTGATAAGTGAAAAATGGTGTCTTTTCCTAGTTTTAATTAGAATTTTTCATATTAAGGATGAAGCTGAGCACCTTTTTTCACATATTTAAGAGTAAATTCCATTTTCTTTTCCAGGAAACTGATTTTACATAATTTGCCCATTTTAAAACTAGGTCATAAGCCTTTTCCTTATTAAAAAAAATTTTTTTTACTCATGTTCTCCAAGAGTTGGAACCTTATTGATTCATAGCACTTCTTTAATTATAAAGGGATTATTCTTTAATTGTTATATGAATTGCAGATATTCTGCATGCATGATAATTACATATGGTTGAATTTTTCATTGTTTTATATTATTACTTTTGGGTTTACGTCATACTTAGGAAGTCCATCTATAGTCTGAGCCTATTTTTTTTTTAAATCTCCCATTGTTTTTCCTAGTGCTTTTTTTGTTTTTAATATTTCAATAACTGGTCCATTTGGAAAAGTTTTGGTGTAAAGTATGAGACACAGGTCCAACTTTCTATCCAGTGGTCCTCAACACATTTATCAATTTCCCTAGATTTTAATTAAAATATATTAATGAAGCATTATACTTATACTGTTTACTCTATGTTATTTAATAAGAATTAGAAATTTTTTACATTATTTGAAAATTTACATTTACTTATATTTTGAATTAAAAAAATACTATTATAATTACCTATTATTCATTTCCTCACAATAAACATAATTTACTATTACAATTGTTTTAGTATGGAACAGCACCTCCTCAATCTAACCATTCTTAGCCAGAAAATGTGATTTCTAGGATATTATATTAATCTTCACCTTTAAAACTTAGAAGTGCTCACTCTCTCACACAAACATCACATTTGTAAAATTATTCAAAATCCAAACTTAGCATTTAAAAATATGTAACTCATTAAATTATAGTCTTATTATGTTATATTTCAAGATATTGCTTTATATATCAATTACCTCCAATGTAACTAAATTCATGCAATAATAAAAATGTGGTGATTCCTGTATAAGTCTAAGTCCGTTATGAGTAACAGTAATAGATATTGACTATTACTTATCAATAATTAACAGTAAGCAAAAATAACTTACTCTGCCTACAGGGCTCATTGGATGCACTGCATAATCTGAAGCCATGTTATAGTTAGAAGCTTCATTTATCATACTTATAGGTCGTTCCTTCTTTTCTTCAGATGTCATGGCTGCAACGGTCCTGAAAATATAAAACGTCAAAATGCTAGAACTTGTCGTGTATGTAAACTGCTTTATAAGAACACTTCCTTAGTTACTGGAGTTAACGATGTGGGCATCCCACTTTTTCACTGGAGTTGGATCCTAAATTCTCTAGAGTCAGAGCTTAATATTTACAAGTACTTTAAATATAACATTTCTAAGCCTAAAATAAGTTAACATCATGTTTATTTTAATAGGCATTATTGCAGATATTCTACTTGGTCATCCAACTGGAAAATTAAAAATGAATTATAAGATTAAGTAGTCTAACATTAAAAACAACAATAATAGCAATAATTATTATTTGTGAATAACTTTATAGTGCATGAAACATTTTTACACATACATCATTTAACGCTTATAAAAATTCTGTGAAATGGTAATTACCACTATCCTGATTGAAGGGTAAGAAAACTGAGCTCAAATTAGTATTTAATAATTTGACCAAGTTGACACAGTTTCTCTAAGCTTGCATCCTGGGCTCCTGAGCTTCCTACCCAAATTTGAACTATTGTAAAAACAGCTTCTGAAATCACATTCCTCATGAAAAAAATATCTAAGTCGTGTTTCCATACTACACATAGTAAACAGCTGGCATGCTGTTATTATATGTGACTGCAAATGTCCAGATAAGACAACTGTTAAATTATACTGAATTTAATATGGAGAACAGCAATTTCAATGTCAACACCATTCTGCATATAGGCATTCTGTGGAACTCTTTACTTACTGTTCATTCACGACAAAAATACAGTTGTCCTGCGATGGTTGTCCTGTGACTGGATGTTTGCAGGTCACTTTCCTTTCATTATGGCTGCAAGAAGAATAAAAGAGAAAGAGAATATATAGGTACTTAAATACTCACGTCTTTATCGTAACCCTTCTCAGTCTCACCTCAGTCCTTTCTTTTCACTATTTATAAACAAAGGTATGTTGATTTGCCTCATGATCATTGTATTTTACATATTGTAGGTAGGTCATGAAAAATAAGTATAAGAATCCACCTACCTCCACTGTCTTATGGTCCAATTTGGGCACATTACAGGGACCTAATGCCAAATTCATAAATGGGGGAAAAAAATCTAACAGTAGTACTATATGGGCACTAGCAGATTAAACAAATAAAAGGTTCTGAAAGAGCATAATTTATGGTATTTCTGTTTTACAAAAGAATCTTTAAGTAAATAATGTAATGGGATTGATTTTTGTGACACTTGAGGAAGGTATGCTGTAGATAAATGAAATTTGAAGGAGAAACAAAAATCTAAGGTAAATGAAATGTAGAAACAACGGAAACAAAGAAAAATCTATTTGTTACGTGTACTGGAAAAAAACTGCTTTGAACTGAAGGATGACTTTTTGGAGAGTAAAACCTTTGCCTGAGAAATATCATTCTTTCTAGGTTGAGTGATAAGATTAGGTCTTCTACTGTCTTCTTAAAATGAGAGGGAAAAAAACCACTCCTATTTATCTAAGCCAAAATTATCAGATGTGCCACATAATATGCAACATACGTTGATATATTAATTGATACACATCATCATCTGTATGCTAATAATTTTTTCCTTAGGTCATATACCATAAGGCAATTTATAAGAAAGATCATTAGGATGCCTGGTCCTAGAAAATTTACTTTTATTATGGAGAAAATTTTCAATATGTTTTGTTGACTATTACTTTGTTGATCTTAAAAGATTATCGAGGCCGGGTGTGGTGGCTCACGCCTGTAATCCTAGCACTCTGGGAGGCTGAGGTGGGCGGATCGTTTGAGCTCAGGAGTTCGAGACCAGCCTGAGCAAGAGCGAGACCCCATCTCTACTAAAAATAGAAAGAAATTATATGGACAGCTAAAAAAAAATATATATAGAAAAAATTAGCCGGGCATGGTGGTGCATGCCTGTAGTCCCAGCTACTTGGGAGGCTGAGACAAGAGGATCGCTTGAGCTCAGGAGTTTGAGGTTGCTGTGAGCTAGGCTGACGCCACGGCACTCACTCTAGCCTGGGCAACAGAGTGAGACTCTGTCTCAAAAAAAAAAAAAAAAAAAAAAAAAAAAAAAGATTATCGTATGTGCTCTGTATTATGGGAAGTCTGTAGCTACAAGCTGCAAACCTTCGGGTAAAGTTCATATACTTAAGTTCTTTTTCCAAATCCTAAATTCCATTTTTTAAAATTGGCAGCACAGTATCTGAAACTTTATCCATTAAGTAAAACTGAAACCATATTTTAAAAAAAGCACACAGCTTAAAAAAATTACATATTCAATACTGTAACAGTAGAACTATTAACGGAATATATATAATGTTCCCATTATCTCTTAAATTAACTGGTCTAAAAAAGCACACAGGACAAATGAATTATCAGCTTTTTGTGGTGGTTTTGTCTTTTTACAGACATACATAATAGGTGCTAAGAATTGGTGAGTTTAGATATCTGTGGTGCTATTTTCACTACATAAAAAATATGCAAGTTGGTTTCTTACTTGCTAATTAAACAACACCACAGTGGAAACCTAGGTTTCATGTGGGATATGAGTTTACTGTAATAAACAATAAATTGATAACAGAATAACTAAGTACAGTATAGACTCTGGAGATAAGTGGAAAATACTGAAGTGTTCAAACGTGATGAATACTACAAATATGTGAAGGTATGGAAATTCTGATGTTCTTATAGAGAACAAAACGCTGGGCAAGGGGAAGTGGGTAACCTGTAGCAGGGATTAGACACCCTGATGATGAAGAATGGAGAAGCTAGAGTTAAATGGTAGATGGAAAAGAAATACACAAATAATCCCCTATTTACAGCATTATTTCCCTATGCTGTGTCATCTTGCCCGAGAGGAATATATTAGACTTTAATCTTAATGATCTGGAAGCTCTAAATTATACAACATGGCTCTGCAGTGGCTATAGGCCTACGGTACTACTGTGGCTTTCCGAACACCAAATAGATTTGATTACCCATTGGACAAAGATGCAGGGGTAACGTACACATTTAAATTACAATGAATAATTAAAAAGAAGCCCATACATTCTTTTCCTAAAAAGTGGATGCTATTTCAATTAAATTGTCATTTTTAGTATTTGAGCACTTTTAAAAGATCACAATGTCTCAATGTAAAACTGAATAAAAAATCTTAGGATTCTATCTTAGTTAAAAAACCACTGACTAAAACCAACATAAACTATGAATATACTTATGTTCTTTTACTTCTTCAAATGTATCCAGCGTGGTGGTTTCTTTTGCTTAATATTATGGTATGAAATTTCATAGAAAATTTACAAGGATACTCTAACACCAAAGTCTTTTACCATTTAATGAAAGAAATAACCTTTACCACTACATATGCCCAATTGTAACCTAAAGTAAACACAGAAGTCCTCTCTTTATTTATTTGCTCTAACCTATACGACACTTCTAAAATTTGGTGCTGGCCCACTAATTTAAAAGATATACAGTTCATTTTCAAAAATATTGAAGTTTGCCTAGTCAAAGGCAAACTGACCCCCTGGGGGGGTCGGTCACGCCTGTAATCTTAGCACTCTGGGAGGCCAACACAGGAGGATCCCTTGAGGTCAGGAGTTCAAGACTGGCCTAAGCAAGAGTGAGATGCCTGTCTCTATCAAAAACAGAAAAAATTAGCCAGGAGTCATGGCACCTGCCTGTATTCCTAGCTACTTGGGAGAGTGAGGCAGGACTCACTCTAGCCCAGGAGATTGAGGTTGCAGTGAGCTAAGATGACGCCACTGCACTCTACCCACAGTGACAAAGTGAGACTCTTATCTTCAAAACAACAAAACTAAACTAAACAACCCCACTAAAGTTCAAAATTTGTACAATGACGTCATTGTACATTCAATCATAGTCACTCAAGATCAGTAGGTTTCTAAAAAATTCAAAGTAAGAAGGCTCAGATCTTATAGGTAGTTAAAATGAAAAAACTCCTGTCATCTCCTGTAAAACAACATACATATTAATGTTTTGTTCTCTAATCAAAACATCAACTCTAGCCTTAATTGTTTAAACATGGCCAATTTTCTACTACCTGATAGGATTGTCAATCTTCTCTGCACTTTCTAGCATTTACACTGCATTTTTACACTAACGTTACATTTTAAAGTATTACATCATTAAAGGGTGAACACAGTTTCTAAATCATTCACTGAAACTAAAAATGAGTTACATAAACAATAAATGGAAGTCACATAAACAAAATAAAAATTAATCTTTAAAATATTTCAATAAAGCCATCTCTGTTAATATTTAGAAAACCTTTAAGAGACACAGCACTTGACACACTATGGGAGGTGGCTGGCCCACTGCTACGTCCTGACCACTGTCCTTGGCACAAAGGCGGGGACTGTTCAGGACCATGCAGAAAGGCAGGAAGACAGGTAAGACTGCATTACTTACAAATTATATCTTTTCATCCTATACTTGCCATCCTTTTCTGTAGATCACACTTTTTTTTTTTGTTTTCGCTTTTGAAGGACCTCAAAATTCAGATCAAGAAAATGATCAGCTCTGCTATAATGATTCAAACATTAGGGAACAATCTGAGCTTAATACAAATTCTGCACTTGCTTATGCATGATTTTGTCTGTGAGAAATTCTAAGTGAATGCAGAAAACCGTGCCGAACAAAACCCAGCCACATAGGAATACACAAAATATACATCTGCACACACTTCAAACATCTACCAGTTCATTGCCTGTTTTATGAAACACACCCAACCACATCTGGTTATACAACTTTCCATTCAACTTCAGATAACCCTCCTTCCAACACTTCCTAACAATTCATAAGCTGAAACCCTTCCACTGCCCACTTCCACAAGCAAACTATGTGTCTTTTTTTTTTGTAGAGGCAGGGTCTTGCTCTGTGGCCCAGGCTGGAGAGTGTAGTGGCACAATCATAGCTCACTGCGGCTCAAACTCCTGGGCTCAAGGGATCCTACTGCATTGGCCTCCCAATGTGCTGGGATTCAGGCATGAGCCACCATGCCCGGCCCCAAGTGTCATATTTATTGTAGTATTTATGTATTTCCTAACCATTTAACGTGTAAAACTGAACACACATGTTGAATTATTGCAAAACTTCCTGTGCTACCAAATTACAAACTAATATACTACCATACTACTAAAAATGCATTTGAAGCTTTAACAGACATTCAAGTAAGGTGTCATTTTTAAAATTTTGGCCAGAGATTTTATGCTTTGTGAATGAAACAGAAAATGGGAAACGTATGGTTTTTACATAAATCTGTATTTCCAGAAAAATCCTTATAAAAAGGGACAAAACATAACTATCGTCACAAAACAAATTCTGCCTTGTCTCTGAATTCATTGTGGCCTAGAAGGAAGTCCAAAATTTTCTAAATATGACACCAGGTGTTCACCTACTCTTCCTTTCAGACTGCCCTCTGTGATGTTTTAATGTGTAGGCCTAGAGCAGTGGTTCTGAACTGGGGGTGATTTTGCCTCCCAGGAGACATTGAACAGTCTCTGGTAACACTTTTGAATGTCACAATTAGGGAGGTGCTCCTAGTATCTAGTGGATAAAGGCAGGGATGCTGCTAAACATTTTATAATGCACATCAAAGTATCTGCCAAAAATGTCAATAGTGCTGAGGTGGACCAGACTATCCACATCAGACTATCACAGCCCTTTAATAATTAACTCTACTAAATAAGGAACATTTATTGTTTCTGTGTGCTCCTCCATTTCTCTAGATACAACAGAGACAGCAGAAAACAACAACAGTTGAGAGCACAGGTTCCAAAATCAGACTATATAAGTTTGAATCCCAGCTTCTCCATTTAATAGCTGGGTGATCTTAGGCAACTTACTTCACCTCTCTGTGCCGCAATTTAAGATGGTAGCTGTGTCACAGGTTATTCTTTCACTTAGTCAACACACACACACACACATATATATGTAAAACATATATGTACATATCTTATATACAGTAGTCCTCCCTTATCTGCAGTTTCAGTCAACAAGGTCAACCATTGTCTGAAAATATTAAATGAAAAATTCCAGAAATAAACAATTTATACGTTTTAAATTTCACGCCATTCTGCGCAGCATGATGAGATCTCTCATTATCCTGCTCTGTCCCTCGCAGGACGTGGTTCATCCCTTTGTCGTGTCTCCATGCTTGTCGACGCCACCTGCCCGTTAGTCACTTAGTAAATAACTTATCAGATTGATAACTGAGCACTGGTGTCAGATCGCTTCCGTTCAAATAGTTTACTATTCGATGGTGGAATACTGTTATTATTCTATTTATTGTTAAGTTATGTTGTTAATCTCTTATTGTGCCTAACTTATCAATCAAACTATCGTAGGTATGTGTGTATAGGAAAAAACACAGTATTTACAGGATTTGGTACCATCCATGGTTTCAAGCATCCACTGGGGGTCTTGGAATGTACGCTTCTGTACATGAGGGGCGACTATTGTATACAACAAGGAACTGTTGTGGGTACTAGAGAGCAGTGAGCAAAACATAAAAATCCTTGGCCTCATGTGACCTACTTCACAGTGGAGATTTTATGAGGATTAAAAGAGTGAGCAGTAAAACATGGCCTGGAACATTAAGAAGCCCTCAATAAATGTTATTTATTAGTATGGATTTCAGAACTTTTGAGCATATGTTATATTATCAGAATTTAGTTAACTATTTAAATTAAAAGTTTAACTTAGCACCTGCCCAAATATAGTCACATGTTACTTAAAAATGGGGATACGTCCTGAGAAACGTGTCATTAGGTAATTTTGTGGTTGTGCAAGTATCATAGAGTGTACTTACGCAAACCTAGACGGTGTAGCCTACTACACACCTAGGCTATCTGTCATCACCTACTGCTCTTAGGCTATGAACCTGTATAGCATGGTACTGTGCTGAATTATAACACAATAATAAGTATCTGTGTATCTAAACATATCTAAACATAGAAAAGGTACAGTAAAAAATACAGTACGACATAAAAAATGATACACTTCCATGAATGAAACTTGTAGGACTAAAAGTTGCTCTGGGTAAGTTAGTGAGTGAATATGAAGGCCTAGGCTGTTACTGTACACTACTGTAGATATTGTAAACACAGTACACTTAGGCCAGTCTGCTTTTGTAAGAAATATTTTTCTTTCTTCAATAATAAATTAATTTTAGCTTACTGTAACTGTTCTACTTTATAAACGCTTTTTATATTTTAATTTTTAGCTTTAAAAATGTTTTTAAGCTTTTTGACTCTTATGATAACACTTGGCTTAAAACATATTATACTGCTGTAAAAAACTAATTTCTTTCTATCCTTATTCTACAAGCTTTTTTCTATTTAAAAAATTGTTACTTTTCAAATCTTTTTGTTAAAAACTAACACACAAACATACACATTAGGCTAGGCCTACACAGGGTCGGGATCATTGACCATAGTCTTCCACCTCCAAATCTTGTCCCCCTGGAAGGTCTCTAGGGGCAATAACATGCATGGAGCAGCCATCCCCCACAATAAAATGCCTTCTTTTGGAATATCTCCTGAAAGACCTGCCTGAGACTGTTTTACATCTGACTTTTCTTTTTTCTGATAAGTATTAGTACACTCTAAAATAATGAAAAAATGATGAAGCAAATACATAAACCATTACAATAGTCATTTACTATCATCAGGTATGATGTACTATATATCACTGTATATGCTATACTTTTATATGACTGGCAGCACAGTAGGTTTGTTTACACCACACTACCACAAACGCAGATGTTAGAATGGCTGTGACGGCACCAAATGATAAGAATTTTTCAGTTTCATTATAGGACCACCACGTCGTACATGTGGTCTGTCAGTGACTGATACATGGCACATGACTCTAATCATTTAAAACTCCTATTATCCCACCATTCAGTATTTACTGCAAAGTTGTGATCTCTCTTGGTTTTCATGCTTCTGGTAAAGATGTCTGCCTCTAGTATGTCAAAGGGCTAAAGGAGAAAGTAATTCTAATATAAAAGCTCCACAGGAAGATGAGTTACGTTTTCACGCTAGCAAAAGCAGTAGAACAGAAGGTTCCTAAATAGTGACAAACAACACTTTTTACAAAAATGGTATTTCAGAGAGTTCAGGGCTGAAGGAAATAAGTCATATTCACAAGCTCTATTTGAGGATTATGCTCTACTAAAGGCCTGGATAAAATTATTGAATCTATGTCTCTTTTAGAAAAGACACCAAGAAATTGATAAATAGCAACACAAATTGCTTGTTCTTTTACTGTTATGTTCTTTTCACTATTTGTTACCAGAGATTTAATCATTTACTATAATCAGAATATTGAATGAAAGACCTGCTGCTTTAAAGCCCTTATGGAACTATTATTTCATTTGATAATGATTTGGTTTTGAAGGATTTTAAGATGAATCAACCAATGTACATATAAAATGGCATATATATTTCCATCAAATTATGTAACAAATTGAAAATGACATGTCGACCAGAGATAGAATAGAAATTCATTGTCTACCTAATTCCTTTTCATTTCTTATATATTTATAAGTCAAAAAAATGAATTATATAAGTAACTACCAGAAAACCTGGGCTACACTTTCAAGCAGAAAACTCAGTTCTGAGCTTTCAGGCAGCCTAGATAAAAAGGGAAAGCTGATAAACCACACAGCTCCTATAACCTATTAGTGGAAGCAGAGCAATTTACTCTTAAGTGGCAGGTGCTTTTTTGTAATAACTTAAATTTTATGACAGCACTTTGAAAATAGGGGAAGCTGATATTTGTCTCCCTTTCCACAGTCATTGGAGGAAGACACTTTTGTGCCGTCCACATTGCTACAGTTACAGTCTTCTCTCAGCAGTTATAAAGGAGTATGCCAATGGCATTTCCAAAAAAAACACCATTACCACACATACATATTCTCTCTCTCTCACATAATATATAAATAAAATACACATTTCACATATAAACCCCAATAAAATTGTGAGATTGGAAGAAGAGAGGAAAAAAATTTGTCTGTTAATATGGCATTTCAAATTTCTAGTTAAAAATGATAAAAGCCAGTAAAACTTAAAGAACTATTTCATTTGTAACAGCATGTTAAATCACACAAGGAGAGAAATTGAAGTGTTTAATGCAATTAACTATGGACTGACAAATGAAATCTGGTATTAAAACTCCTGTTATCCCTCCAAAATAATACCAAAACCATGCAACACTCTGCTGAATGAAAAAATTTTTTTTTTTTTTTTTTTTTTTTTTTTGGAGACAGAGTCTTACTCTGTCTCTGTCTTCCTGGCTAGAGTACAGTGGCATTATCATACCTCACTGCAACCTCAAATTCCCGGGCTCAAGTGATCCTCCTGCCTCAGCTTCCCCAGTAGCTGAGACCATAGGCATGCGCCACCATGCCCAGTTAATTTCTTCTATTTTTCGTAGAGATGGGGTCTCACTCTTGCTCAGGCTGGTATAGAACTCCTGAGTTCAAGTGACGCTCCCACCTCTGCATCCCAGAGCACTAGGATTACAAGCGTGAGCCATTGCACCCAGCCTGCAAAAATCTTGTATCTGATATTTACACGTAGGTTTAAATAGCCTCATAGGAGTTGTTTAAAACATCAGGATTTCTGGTTTTTACAGAAATGAATCTAGTACTAAAAGTAAAAAAATTTAGTAAAAAAATTAAAATAAAATCTAGAAAAAAATTAAAATATGAATCTAGTAAAAATTAAAGTAAAAAATTAGAACAACGTTACATATAACAAATTGGTATATGACATATTCTTTCAATCAAGTATGGAAAGTATTCCTGATTTTAAAATAAGAATATTTATGATTTCAAGGAGATGATGACTCAGGATTATGTAATATCTCAGCATTGCCATCTTTATAGAGTTGGCTTGTCCCTTTCAGTTAGGCAGCCCCACAGGCCCAAGCTGGCTTCTGTATCCCAATTATCACAAAATGATACTCTGGACCACAAAGTCTAGTGCTAAAAGCAAAGTTTCTCTTTCCACATCCCTTTTCAAGAAGTTTCCCTAAAGCTCCCTGGCCATCTTTCTCTAGAATCTCATTAGCCAAAGACATGACATTCCATGTCCATTTCAATCAATGGCAAAATAAATGAGACTACTACAGGGAGCTTACACCAATCAAGATTCACAACTTTGTCTGTGGCCCATCTAGAGGAAAGTGAATAAAATGAGACTGTATTATAATAGCAAGGAAGAAGGGGAAGGAAAAGCCTATCTGCTAAGAAACATCCTATTTTTCTTAGACAAAGCAACTTACACGTGGTCCAAAGAAAATATTACTCTAGTATATTGAACAGTAGATTTCTCTGTTCTACATGATACAAGAAAAAAATAGTTTTACTATATTCTTCCTTTGGGAAGCTTTGGGAAGGTAAAAACAGTGATTTAACCTGAACTTAAGAGATTTTATTTCTACTTTCAAAAAATGTTTTAACAAAAAAATGTTTTAATGTTTTGGCCAATTAATCATTACATCCTTGTTACCCATAGAACTGCAATTCTTCCCTGTGGGAACATTTGTTTTTGTGGGGTTTATTTTAACCTTTATTTCATGGGTACCTCCAGTGACTGCTTTAATACACAATCTATCCTGTTTCTTTTCAAATTTAAGAAATAAATATTGAAATTGCTATTAACATATTGTCAGTAATAGCCAATACTATTCTTCAGAGTGATACATTACAGTCAGAAAAAGCAAGCTTTATTAAATTTTATATGTGTAACCATGGAAGTAGCATTGAAATTGTACCCACTGTGCCCAAAGAGTAATATGTATTTTAGAAAACTCTGGCCCACAGAAGAGATTTTGGTTATTAAACTCAGATGCAAACCTATTTATATGATTTGCTCTGAATCATGTATTTCCCTTAAGGGAAAGAAAGAAGGGTTTAATTTAGTTTAAGAAAAATAGGATAGCGCAGTGGTTTGGCAGCTGCAATTTGGTAATTCTTCTGGCAATCCTGCTAATGAAGCCAGTGTCATGACTCGGACTTTTACAAGCACCCAACCCATAAAAGCTGCCACATATCCATACTGTTAGACTGGAGTGGGCACAAGAGGTGTGGAAACTATGGAAGCTATTGTATTTCTCTATAAAGAAAACTACGCGGCAAAACAGCTCAGACGTGTGCTTATAAGTCTTTTGTTTTCAATATCCTTCTACGCAAACCAAAAAGAGTACAACAGTTTTATACATTCTCAATTTGGCGATAGCTTCGTTATACTTAAGACAGTTATACTCTTCAGTTTGTGTTAAAATTGGGGAGATTGGACCAATAGAAATCATATAATGTTTTATAACTCTGGGACTCCAACAATCAAATCTTCATTAAGTTTTAAAAACATGTTTGTAGCAGCCACTTAGTTATTAAGTCAATTGGTTCTAGGCTAGCCCAAAGTAGTTTTAAATTATATTAATGTTTTGTATAGATAACTATTTTAATTTATTTTCATTTTAATGAAAAGGAGAAAAATGTTTTGTTGAAATCTGGCTGCCACAATGACTGCTTTTGCAATGTATTTTTAAACTGAAAATATGCTGGCATAGAAATTGTGCCTACAATTAAAGCCAATGTTTTAAGAACAAAAGAAAAACACTAAAAGTGCCCTGCCTTTCTTGAGAGAAGCTGAATTCTTGAGCTTTGGTTATGTGAAGAAATAACCGCTGAGTAAGCAATCTAAAAGATTGTAATTTTTTTTTCCCAAAACATGAAAAGTACATATTTTCTTTCCCCACATTTAGTTCTAAATGCCATTTGCCTTGTTTAACTTAGAACTAACTGCTTCCAGACATTTGCTAAAAACCTCAGTGATTCACTTACCCACCATCTACAAATTTCCCTTCTGGTCTTAACCCTTTATTTTCTATCCTTTCTCCTCTCATTGTTTGGAAAATGGATAATCTTCAATTTTTTGGAAGAAAAGAAACCCCACGGATCCTTACCGCCAGCACTAAATATCACGACCACCTCCATAACAGCAGCTACCACTTAAGCATCACACTCAGTGCTGCTCACACACTGTACGTGACACTTGACAATCAATTCTTGGAGCCCCTTTGAGGTAGGTATTACTTTACACGAGTAAACTGAGGCTCACAGCATTTAGAAAGTTGCCAGAAGTCATGCTGCAGGTAAGAGCCTCGCCAAGGTCTGAGCTGTTTCCTTTTCAGATCCCTACTTTTCAACAGCTGCCCCTTCCCTGACTCAGTTGCGCCCTTCATCTTCTGTTCAACGGCACTAACAGAATAAAGGCACACTTTCCTTCCAGGCCCTTCCCTTCTTCCACCGACAGCAGGTGAAGTGCAGCGCATGCACCGCCTCTCTCGCTGCTCCTCCACCCTCCTCCTCCCATCTCACTGCCCAGCATCACCCCAACACCATTTCTATCTGCAGCACTGTAATGATGTAATGAAACCTTTCTCAATTCCAGTTGCATTTTAAACCCAATACCTCTTCTTTTCCATCGTTCTGTCATCTGAAGCTTCACAATCATTTTCCACCCTTAGCTGCTCAGAAAAAATTATCACCACAACAGATTTAGAAAAGTTACCTCACATTTCCCCCCTTACAAGTATAAAAGAATTTAAGTACAAATAGCAACAATTGTAAAGCATGTGTTGTAGCCAACAGACACCAAAAATGTTCCTTGACCCAACCAAAGGAGATGGCTTAAGCCCTGGTGGAAAAATATGTGCATGATGTAACACTTCAAGTACAAGGCTGAAACCATTACTATAGACTAAAAACAGTAAAAAAATAAATAAAAAAAATTAAAAGTTCAAAACAAAAGATCACATACCAATTCACTTGTTTTAGTTTTTTGGTTATTTACAGGTAATTTCTAAATCACGTTTGAAAAAGCTTTCTTAAATAAAACCAATACACATCTTAAGAATCTACAAAATGATGTCTGTTTCTCTTCTCTCCTAATCCTTTGCTTTCCCCCAGATTTCTTGATTTGATGTTGAAAGGTGGGCAAGGCTCCCTCTGACCCTCCCTGACTCCCCTTCTGGTTGATTTAATTTTTTGCTCCCCAGAATCTAACATGGGTTCTCACTCTTAAGTGCTTCCTCCCCCTCACTACCTCCTTTATTACAAATTCAATAAAAAAGGTGAAATACAGGGGGAAAAAAAAGAATCTACAAAATGAACACTTTTTAATGAATTTTAAACAATTTGGGAAGTAATGCAAGAATTACTCAACACTAGGCTAGTTAAAAACAAATGTACCTATCACATCCATCCTGAGTGTTATGGCATGATTACATTTTATATCACTTGATAAATTAAAAACAAAGATGCCTAAAATAAGATAATTTTTTTCAACTGCAAGTCATCTGAATGAATCTGAACTAAAGAAGCTCTTAAATGGAAGGTTAACTGGGACTGTATGGTTAAAACAGAAATAGGCTTCTTAAATTGGACACAAAAATTCACCGAAGTAATTTTCTGCCAAGTGTTCAAGAATAAGTGATATATGTGGTTGCCACCAGAAATCACTGCATGAGAGCAGATAGCTAATAACTTCTCAGCCACTGTCCTAGTACAGGCTTGTACGTCCCAAAGATTTTTAAAAAAGGCTTATTTTTTAAATTTATTTTTTAATTGACAAAAATTGTACAAATTTATCATGTACAAGATGTTGTTTTGAAATCCCAAGACTCTCTCAACAACATCCTAATCCACCTCTTTGTATCCAGGCACTCTCTTATTTAGTCCATCTTCCACGCTGAGCTTCAACTCCTTTCTATAAAATGGGAACCGAAAACAAAAAGCGAAAACCAAACCAAACCAACAACAAAATCCCTACCCTTCTGAAACAATAAAGCACTAAGGTACATTACCTAGACCTAACAGAGCCCTCACCAAATATTACCTGTACTTGAATGTGTTAGTTGAGTAAGATTTCTTGATATGTCACTCCTTTGCTTTAAACGACTGTTGGCTCTCTGCATCACCTTTAACATAGAGTACAATGGATTGCATACAGCTATAATTTAATGATGAGGAACACTGATAATATGATCTAAGGTTAAAGTTTACTGTTGAATGACCTATGAAAAAAGCACTTATAAAGCTACATAACTGAATAAAAATGATCACAGGGTATATTTTAGGGGCTTAAAAGAATACATATTTGAAAAATTATAGTCACTTGCATAAAAAAAGTTACAAAAATCTTGTGTATTTTTAAAATAAAAATTAAGTTTCTAACTAGCTTATTGGGGATTAAAAAAGAAGTAAAATAAAATAAAATAAGATAAAATAAAACAGAGAATTCCAACTCAGAAACATTTCAATAATCAGAGATAGTCTTGTCCTTTAAAAGCCATAATATAGCATTTAAATATACATATAACTTAGAATTTCATTAATTCAGACAACTCTACTATGCCCTAATAAATGCCAATTAGTAATATTTTATTGTAACATGAATTAAATAGAAGTTTAATATACCATTGGGAAGGAAGCAAACAGTAAATTATAAGAAGTTAAACTTCAGCATCAACTTTTTTGCATGTTGTCAGATACCACTTTAGAAAGTTAACCTAATTCTGGCCACATGCAGCAGCTCACACCTATCATCCTAGCATTTTGGCAGGCCAAGGTGGGAGGGTCGCATGAGGCTGGGAGTTCAAGATGAGCCTGGGCAACATAGTGAAACCTAGTCCCTACAATAAAAATTAAATTAAAAATAAAAAAATTAACCAGGTGAGGGAGGTAGTGTGCGCCTGTAGTCTCAGCTACTAGGGAGGCTGAGGCAGGAGGATGACTTCAGCCCAGGAGTTTGAGGCTGCAGTGAGCTATGATTGTGCCACTGTACTCCAGCCTGGGTAACAAAGTGAGACTCTGTCTCTAAAAAAAAAAAAAAAGGAAAAGTGGAAAAAAAAAAAAGTAAGTTAGCTTAATTCTAATTTACACATAAATTACCACACAATTTGAAGAGATCCAATTATTTTATTGCGGATAAAACAAATTCTTCCCAATAGAGTCAAATTGACAAAGTAAATAGTTCAATTCAAATAGAAAAAAATTGCTAATCATTTAACTATTCTTCATTGCATAGTATTTACTCATTTTCAAATACTGCATGAGCTTTATCCAAATAATAACTTCAAGAACAAAAAGGTAGTTTACTCATAAGTCAAACGATACCCCTATGACTTTCAAAACAGCTAATGTTGTAGCATGACAAATACTCTTTTTCATTTAATATGAGCTAGGCACTGGTGAAACAGCCCTTAATCACTGTGTTATAAATATAGACAAATAAACCTGAAGAGTGATATTTCAACCATAAATGAATAAAAAGGAGAGACTGATCTTGCTTAAAAGGAGAAGAGCCGGGAAGGCATCACAGAAGTCACTGCCATTTGAATTGAGCCTGGTGGGATCAGCAGTAGTCAGACGCGGCTAGAGTTTAGCACAGATCAGGGCGGGGTGGCCATAGAAATGTGGCTGAAAATCTAGGCTTTAAATAATATATTTGTATATAAAACTTATTATATTACATAAGTTTTGAAACAAGGTATTTGCTTCACTCCTAGGTTTTCTATCACTTCAATTTCAAAATAATGTATTTTTTAAAACTCTGACAAGATCCAAATAGCAATATATTTATGTGACGCAAACAGCACTTAATTAAGGCTCAGTTTAGTCAACAAATCATTATCCCCAAGCACTGAGAAATCTCTGTCTTACAGATGAGGCAAGAGTGGGACAGAAATCCAATCCAGAACAGCAGAGTAAGAAGCCCACTTCCTACAGCAGAGACAGGCTGAGCAGAACAGGCAATGACTTAGCAACATGCGGGAAAATCCAGTGGCCCCTACACGACACTGTGGTGGCAGTATTTGACTCCAGACACATTTCCTTCTACCACAGCACAAGGCGTGGTGTGCTATTAATTGGCTAGATAATTGCCAGGTTTGATCTTAGAGTGAAGACAGAATCTCTCTAATAGACAGATCAAGATATCTATCCTAATTTATTTAATTTGCTTAGTCAATTCATTTATTCATGTTAAAAATATTTATTAAGCATCTAACAAAAAAGGTTTTGTACTGTCTACCACTGGGAAACAAAAATATAGTTGAAGACTATAAGGGGCTTCAATAATACTATTCCATCTGAGTTTACTAAGATAAATTTCAAACAAAGAGTAGCACAATTATACTTTTTGAGCAGGCTACATTATTGGTGGAAAGCGTTCCTGAAAGCGTACCTTATTCATTAGAAAACAGACAAGTGCTCTATTCTCTACTGTTTTAGTCTTGAGTAAAACTTAGGTCAACTTCAAGTTATCCCAGCAGCTCTGCTCACTGCCCTCCTCTTTTTTTTTTTTTTTTTGCCAGATTTAATTTCCTGTTCATACAGAAAAAAAGTTGAAATAGCTTCTCCCCACTTGAACTTTAGTAGCAATCAATGACCTCAGATGTCATAATGCCTCAAAAACATCTTTGTTTAAATTTACACTATGTCCCAATTCATCACCACCACAGCAATTTACTGATTAAGTTTAAAACATAAACTTAAAATCATGTTCAAATATTTTAAGTGGATTCAAGATAAATTTTTAAAGAGAAAAGAAATATCCACGAATTCTCCATGTACTTAAATTGGGCAGAATCTTAGCTGGAAGCTGAAAACTCTGCAACTTAAAGAAAAAATTGTGGATCTTGAATTAAGGCTGTCAAGTCAAATAAAGTAAACTTCAAATCCTGTATTTACATGGCTGGATACTTTCCGGACAGCCCTCAAATATCTATGCTGCTAAATGCAGAAGAATAATGTACTGGGAGTTGTACTATGAGGTAGTTATTGTGCATTTCTAAAATCTGTTATCTTTGCATATTAACATATAAAAAGCTGATTTAGATCACTTCCTTTCAATAGCTATTTAGTTACATAAAAACATGTAGAGTAAATTTTATTCTTCAACATCTTCAGAAAATTGAAGTGAAAATACTTAACATGTTTATTAAGGATTTCCATTATGCCTTTTCCTCAACTAGACTTAAAAAACACAAAGTACCTATTCTTTAAGAGAAAACTTTGTTTGAAAATTCTTTTAAAAGCCCTTGAAATTACAAGGCTATTACTGAACCTGCATAAAAACAGCTGTGCCAGAAATGGCAAAATATAGACTTTGCAGGCTTTAGTTTGTACTATACAAATAAAGTTAAAATAATATCATCCATCCACACAAAATGGAGAAAAAGAAGTTATAAGCAAAATAGCTATACCTAAAAATAAAACAAAACAAAATACAACTTACTTCTTGAATGAATGCTTTCAAAACAACTAAATCAATTTATGTAGTCTAATTCAAAAAAATATGAATTGATAATGTTAATAATAAATCTTTAAAAGGAATATCGCCCAGCCTCTAAAAAAAAAAAATTGATGGCGGTAGTATTCTTAATTCTTAATTGCCTCAAAAAATTAAGAAATTTCTTCAAATGCTGAAATACTGTCTATCACATATAATTTCCTGCTATTATACTGCTCTTAAATTTTAGGTCAGTAAGGATTCCTACTATGAATCACATCACTGAAACAGCCCAAATAATTAAAGAATTAAACAAATAGCAGCTTCAACTAATTGTTAATTGGTTTAGACTATATTAATATACTTTTAAAAACCATTATATAGTGAATATTGTTAGTATCTCCACAGAAATATCTGAGGAATTATTCATCTAATTTTCTTTAAGTGAGGGAAAATATCAAGCTTGTTCTCCAAATAAGTTAAAAAATAAACAAGGTACTTTTAGATTTTAAATAAAATCTTTAGGCTTTATAGCAATTTGCAACTACTACGTATTCGTGCACGTTAAAGTTAAGGGGAGACTAAGAGGAAGACATTTTCAATCCTTACATCTTAAAATATTCGAGCATTTGAAAACCTAATGAATATATTTACATTTCTACAACAATACTTCATTTATAGAAAATGTTTATGATATGTAAATCCTTTGCACACTAGGTACCATTCCTGGTACCAGGGCTACAAAGATTATTTAACACAGAACCATTAACTGAGAAAAAGGACTACTGTTCATTTAGTCATTAGCTATTTATTATTAATACATAAAAGTAACAAGAATTACTCACCAATCTTCATCAAAATCACATTCTTTAAAAGACAGTCAACTACAGGCAAAAAGAACACTGGAATAAAAACAAGACTCAACTCCTTTGTCTTTGAGCTGCTCCCAATGAGCACTGTAGGGACCAAGCTCTAAGGAAATACACTCTGGCTGTCGGGCTGGCCTGCCACTCTGGAAGTCTGACACCACACTGACGTCACATTCTAACATGTCATTGCAGCTGCGAATTGAGGCAGCTCCTCCAGAAGAATCTGTTGTGATTATACATGCCTTCGAGCCATAAGAGTAAAATATGATTTCCATTCCCTTAAAATTAGCATATAGCGTAAGGGTAAAATACCAAGATATATGGTTGCAAATAGCTTTTGAAGAAAACGTTTAGTGAGAATTCTAATATACTTAGCTCTAAATAAATGGGTATTTCCTTTTAAAATTGTAAGCATGCCAAATAAAATGACTCCTTTAAAAACATTTTTTGTTAGTTTCAAGATACATACTTGTTTTAAACCCAGAAATGATAGCTGTTCAGATTTACTGATCACTTTACAAACTTATCTGAGCCTCATAACCCAGCAAGATAGATTCTAGTTATCTTCATTCTCCTGAAGAAACTGAGGCACAGAGTAGTTAAGTAACTTGCTCATAGTCACAATGCTAGTAAGTGATCAAACAGGATTCAAACTCCGGTAGTGCTTCCACTGCCCAGACATTTGATTAATAAGTTATACTAACTAGTAGAAGAGATAACCAGCTGTTAACATGTTGATGAACATCCTTTTAGACCAGAGTTCGTAAACATAAACACATTCAAACTATGCATGTTGATTTGCAACATGTTTTTTTCACTCAGTAAATGCCATGGACAGCTTTCCATGTCAGTAATTACATTCCTAACTCCCCCCACCCCCCGCCTTTTTTTGAGACAGAGTCTTGCTCTGTTGCCTAGGCTAAAGTGCCATGGTGTCAGTCCAGCTCACAGCAAACTCCTGAGCTCAAGCAATCCTTCTGCCTCAGCCTCCCAAGTAGCTGAGACTACAGGCATGTGCCACCATGCCCTGCTAATTTTTTCTATATTTTTAGTTGTCCCTAATTTCTGTTTTTTTAGTAGAGACTGAGTCTCACTCTTGCTCAGGCTGGTCTCGAACTCCTGAACTCAAAGGATCCACCCGCCTCGGCCTCCCAGAGTGCTAGGATTATAAGTATGAGCCACCGTGCCCAGCCCTAACTTTCCTTTTTTGATGACTGCTCATTCCAATTATCTAAACCTATGTCCTACTGGACATTCTATTTTAATTTTTTTGCTCTTATAAACAATACTTAATGTATATCACTGCTCAGACATCTTTGTGCTTTTCTATATTTAGCTATCCAGGATAATTCTTAGAAGTGGGATGGATAGGTTAAAGCGTGTGCATGTTTTCAACATTTACACACATTCTCCCCCCAAAAGAGGTAACAATTTGTATTCACACCTCAGCGCATTAGATTTCTTTCACCATATCTTTGCTCATACTGAGTACCAATAATTATTTTTCTTCTTTGCAAATCTAATAGAAAATTACACAGTTCTAATTGTGTGTTTATGTGTGCATGTTTTAATTTCAGGTGACGTTAAACTTTTCTTTATATGTCTATTTACACGGGAGGCAGTCCAACTTAATGGTTAAAAGCACATTGACTCTGGAGTCAGATGATCCAAGTTCAAGCCCAACTCCTCAATAGTTCTGTGACCACAGGCAAGTTACTTAGACTCCATTTCTTTACATGGAAAAGAAAGATAATTTAATCTTCATGAGATTTCTGTGAGACTTTATGAGAAAAACCGTGTAAACCAATTAGAGCAGTGCTTACCACATAATAAGTGTTTAATTAAATGCTGACTCACATTTAATGGCTGACTCTATTTCTTCCACAGTTCATGCCCTTTACCCAAAATGGTGATTCGTAACAGAGCATGGACAAACCATTTTACAGAACATATCGTAAATATCTTATTAGACTGCTAATGGCATAAAAATTTTTAGCTACCTGAATCTGAGTTGTCTTACAACTAAACCTAGCCTGTAACGTAAATGGTGCTAAAACATTCCTTTCATATGAAACTGCTGTAACAAAAATTAAAAATAGCATCTCAAGTTGAGAAAACAAAATTGTTTCATCATGTAGTTTGAAATATAGATAAGCAAGCCAACACAGTTTGCTGTAACCAGAAGGGTTTGCATATGTTTTAGAAAAGTAGTGATTCATGATCTTTCCCATTTTTTTCAAAGCGAAGGTTTTGCTAGTCTCAAATATGTTCAGTTTAAATTTCTCACACTAAAAAAGAAAACAAACCCATTCTCAGAAACATCAAAAAGAAGTCAATGAAGTAACATTTTTCCACAGTTCTAAAAGCAAAGGACAGCCCCCTTTAAATGACATAAATCATAACCAATAAACAGAATACATGAAGGTGAAAAGGTAGTGAGCTTATTGCCCTTACCCCCAAACCAATTCAACCTTCTGTTATATAATAAAGCCTTCACTGTTCTCACCACTACCTCTAAAACATCTCTGAAAACTTACTAAGAAGGAATTTTACATTATTCTATTCTAGCAGAGCTGGTTTAGGTGTATTCATTGTTGTATATGCTATAAAATCACCCCATCTGGAGGCAGACATTTTTGTAATAAAACTGTAGCACAATATGTTTGCATAATCACACAGTGGCATGGTGGTTCTGCATATGGCTGCCAGGAGAAAAATAATAAAATGAAGCAGCAGAGATCTGTTCAGAGACTCTGGAAGCTTATCAGAGATTCAGAAAAGTAACAAGTCAACCCAGTGTTTGGATTATGAAGTTACCAGCACCCTGAACAGTTTCTCTAGGACCTGTCAGGCTTTGGCCCCTTCACCCACCTACCATGGTTACAGAAGGACTACCACAGTGAAAACACTGTCATAATAGAGGGAATAAGATAAGGCCCCTCCTTTCAAGGGCACAACAGCCTGAACTGACGGTTTAATAGGAGACAGAAAGCTGTAAACAGATCATTATAACATAACCTGATTTGCAGAGCACAGAAGAGGAAATGGCTAAATGCCAGGGGGAATCTGGAAAAGGGTTAACAAAGTAAGTGACAGCTGACCTGACTGTTTCAAGATGAGATTTCAGTTAGAGGCAGCAGCAGTTATAAAAGCATGAATTTAAGATGTAATCGAAATTTCATATCTACATAAGATGCCCAATTAACAGAGAAACTATTCATTTAAGGAAAAAATATAAATAGGGTGATTCTCACAAGTGCCTTGTAAGATTCTGCCCAGCTTTTCCCAAATGTCGGCGATGGTTAAGTTTAGCTTTCTCAATTCTGCCCAAACAACATTTTACAAAAGGAAGCTGATGCCCAATTACTTTGTCAGAGCTAATAAACTTCTTTAAATCAGTGGAGAATCCTAAATCTCAATTAATCCTGATTTTCTTTTCACATATCTCTCTACTATAGGGCAGGAACCATGCTTCACTAAAAAGCTACAGAAAAAGTCCAGTGAGGACCTCCTAAGTATTCTCCACCAAATAATGTGTTTCAGCACATTTCTCAGACATACTTGTGATAATGACCGCAGACGTAGTTGTGATATTCATAATTTTCAGTCCTTATGTTACTTCTCAGTAGCATTTAACTCTTGACCAGTCTCTTTTTACAAGTGCCACCCTTGACCATGAATTATGTGACCTAGTTCTCCAGAACTCACTCTGTAGAATAGGCTTCTGCCCAAACAACTCAATAACCAGCACCCAACTGTATCCACAATTTGGAATCAATTTACTTATTACTAATATTGAAAATAGAAGTTCTTTTAATGGGTAAGGAACAGATTTCCTACCAATCTCTTCTCCATATAGTACCTTAATGGTGCTGTACACCATGAAGCATGCAAATGTTTCATCAGTTGAATACTCATTTCTTACCTCCTAGGTCATTTAATACAAATTTTTCAGTTCAGAAAAATACTAGCACAATGAGAAGACAACATTGCATATTAAACCCCAAGTTTACAGAGAGACAAAGGTAAGAATAACAATAGCCTCCTTTTCCTTTCCCCCAGATTTCCAAATTCATTTATCATGGCATATCACATACCATGTCCTCATGATTTAAAAAAAGAAAAGCCAAAGTAACAGTAACTACAAAAGTGAATTTAAAATATTAATAATTTGAAAATATAGTATCTTCCTCTCTCATACCCACATTATCTTCTGTTAAAAGTTTGTAATCAGGTAGGGACTAAATCAACTCACAACAGAAATTAAACACTCACAGCGAATGATAACCTGAGATACAAATATCCCATGAACTTACTGCATAGGTAAACTGATACAGCAACCAAAGTCTAGTACAGGAATAAACTCCATGCCACCAAGGAAGACAATCAATGTGAGTGTTGGGCCAATAAAGTCCTCTAAACACTATGTTAGTCATACTCATTTGACAATGACACAACGGTTCAGATATTTTCAACTGACTACCTGAGAAATGTTCAAGATGATTCAATTATCTTGGTGTGCTTTTAGAGCTAAAATTTCACTACACAGCAAACTCCTAGAAAAAGTAATTGGAAGAGTTGAGTGATTTAAGAATCAAATTAATCCATAAATAACCATGCTCAGGAAGAGACCAATTATAATGAAAAAAGCCATTCATACACTAGAATCTTCCTCCGCAGGGAGTGGCAAATACTAAAATATATTTGCTTTGTAACAGGATTCGGAACCATTTAATTTGAGAATGTCAAGTTCTCAGGTCATCAATGAACCAGCTGGGCCTCCTAAAGGCAGTTTAGTAAGACACTCATTTAGACATTTTTGTATTCCCTTTACTTCTTTCAAACTTTTCTAAATTTTTCCTACTTTTTATGTGAGATTAATAGCCACAACTGCTTCCTGCTGAACTCTATCATAACTTGTATTCTCACCAATTTACATCATTCAGGTCCAGCTCAGGTGTTACTTCTCAGAGAGCTCTCCCGCAATCTCCATCACTCAGGGAGTTCCAGTAGTATGTATCAGGAACAATCAGCATGACCAACAAAATTTAGAGGCATACATACTCTCTCTCAAAGAATCTGCCAATAGGGATGGGTGCATATAAACTATTCTGCACAATAAATGTAAGATATATACTCAGGGAACCTGGACTAACTCTAATCAGTTCACTCATACAACCAAATGCAAACAAAAGTGAGAAAGAAGATCTGAAAGGCAGCAATGATGTAAGCATTAAAACTGATCATCCCTCTTCCCTGTGTCCTTGTTATCATATGGCATCTCAACTTCTGAGCTATAGGAGAAATGTGTGGTTATATTTATATCTCCTTTGGCATATTTAAACTCTATCTTTGGGTGCTTGAAGGCAATTTCTCTTGATGGAAAAAAAAAAATGGATTCAGAGTGGTGAATCTTTTAATAGTCTCTGAAATCTTTAACTACATTTTCACCTTAACCATTACAGTTCTCAAAAAATTTCCAAAGAGTATATATGCAACAAATATAGTATGAAGACTTAAATATAGGGGGCTGAGTACAGTGGCTCAGCCTGTAATCTTAGCACTTTGGGAGCTGAGGGGGGAGGATTGCTTGAGGTCAGGAGTTAGAGACCAGCCTGAACAAGAACAAGACTCCGTCTCTAATAAAAATAGAAAAAATTAGCCGGGCATGGTGGCGCATGCCTGTAGTCCCAGCTACTTGGGAGGCTGAGGCAGGAGGATCACTGGAGCCCAGGAGTTTGAGGTTGCTGTGAGCTAGGCTGATGCCACGACACTCTAGTCCGGGCAACAGAGTGAGACTCTGTCTCAAAAAAAAAAAAAAAAAAGAAGAAGAAAAAGACTCGAATATATGGATACTGTCCTTAAATGTGCAGTGGTAACTAATATACTTGTGCTTTATGAAAGATAATCTTCAAATTCTAGCACAATAAATTCAGCCTAAGAACATACTCATAAATATGAAATTATGAGTATGAGGAATATGAAATAAACATCTAAGCTATATGGGTAAAAAAACAAATATAAGTTTAGCTTTAGTTTCCTTATCTAAATCCTTAACATAATTCTTTGAATTTTTTAAAAATTGACAACTATATATATTTATGTGAATATACATTTTTAAATAATAATGTGACTGACATACTTTGTGTATAGATTAATTTTCATTCTGAAAGAAATCATGAAATCATAAAATCTAAGTTGCTTTCTACAGCCTGATTTACCAACAAAACATCTATTATTCAAAAACTAACAGTCAATTCTATGCTTGTACCATCTGCCTGGAAGACACATGGTCTGTTTTTGATGCAGGAATAGAATCAAACATATGATAGTATTACCAGTTTCATTATCATCAAAAGATAGGCCCCAAAGAAACTTTCATCATAATGATTACTTTGTGTGTGCTAGCTTGATTTACTTAAAAACATGTGTTTAAAAGTTCTACTACCATAGTGCAGGACTACGTTAAGGAGACTCACTATTGAGACATAGCCTTGGGACCTAAGAGTTACTTTTATCTCTACAACTGACTCAATGAAAAGTCCTGAGAAAGTGACTGATTTTATAACTGGTCCTTTTACTCATCATGATATTGCATAACGGACACAATCATGTGATCTTGTGTCAAGAACTCCAACGAAGACCATTTGGCTGCCCAAACAAAGTTTTACTGGGGTATGGCTATTCTCCCTTAAAACCAAACAAACTATATACATTTCTCTGCTAATGTAGTTACTTAAAAACCAAAACAAGTTCTAACTTATCACACTCCTACACTCGCATTTCTGGCACTCGAGAGAAAATTTCTTTGTCCATTTTCACACCTCATTTGTACAAATTCCTTGGCCAACAAGTTTTTTCTTTTAAATGACAATATTTATCCTTATTTTGGAAGTTTATTGGAAAAGTTACACATATTGCTGTCGAGTGTTTTTAAAAAAAGTCAAACAAACCTTGGCTGAGATCTAATTCCTTGGCTAATAGTATTTGTAGAGTGTGATGCTTTTTTTTGTAAAAGAAGCATTTTGCTAGATCCGGTAGGAGAATCAAAAAATGGAAAAGAAATGAAATGTCCAAAACAGGTGTGGATGGGTAAGTGGGATAAATTATACATAACTAAAATACAAGTAAGAATATTAGATGCTACAGCATAAATGAACTCTGGAACCAGACTGTCTACATCAGAATCCTGGATCAGGCCTTAGGAAAACCACTGTACCTCAGTTCTTCGTCTCTAAAATGAGTGGAACGTTAGCATTTCCCTCACATAATTGTTACGATGAAATGAATGAAACCATTAAAACCCTTGCAACGGTGTCTGACACATAGAGTTCATTATGCAATATCTATTATTGTTCTAAAAGACATGTAGATCAGATAGAGCAGAGATAAATGGGCTTTGAGCTTGAACCCTATAAAGCAGTGGTCTCCAACCTTTTTGGCACTAGGGACTAGCTTCAGGGAATCATGGAAAACAATTTTTCCATGGATGGTTGGGGAGAAGGGTGGGTGGCAGTAGGGCCTAGGGTTTGGGGACCACAGCAAAAGATGAGTAGGATCTTGAGAGTAGAAAATAGGAAGTCATGATGAAAAACGACTGGAATAAAAATGAGATGGTCAGTTTGGCTGTGTTATAATGCAATGGTTTAGTAAGGTAGGTGAAGAGCAGGGTTGAAGGTTGTGAAGCATCAGACAAAGAGACCTGGCTGTTACAAAGTAGGCCACAGACAGCTGAGCAGCGTAAGTCACATGAGGATTGGCAAGGGTTTGGGTTTACTGTCTTTGAGACAGTTGATTTTCCCATGAAGCAGTTTCACTTACTATCAAACAGGACTTTTACTAACAGCCCACCACCACGACTGCCATGTGAGTTGTATGTAATTTACGCTAGTTTTGAGCCTCGGGCCTCGTGAAACATGCAACTCACAGTTCTCTTCACCTTGGGGGCCTCATGAACTGTTTTTCAAGTTGCATATGACTCACAAAGAACAATTAAAAGTAACAAATTTTTCATTAAATTAGAAAAGATTGAAGTTTTTCTTCTTTTTTCATAACAAAACACTGTGGCCCCAAGGAAAAAAATTTCTTTCTAGTGTGGCAGTTAATTTGTTAAAAGCACTAAGCTAGGATCTTAGTGGGCTCTCACTGTCCAAAGATGATGAGCTGAATGAGTAAACAAATCAATGTAAAAGCAAATGAGATTCGATACTGACTTAAAAACAAGTTTGACTCAGTGCATATTACTGTTTAGATTTTGAATGAAATGTTCTCTTATAAAGCTGCTAATGAACTCTCAATAGCAGTCAACCTTTGACAACCATAGCTGTGGCAGAGACGGGTCATTGTTTCCCACTGCTAATTCTTGCTTTCTTGCTCAGCGTTATTCCAGAAAGGAACGCACCTGACTAGGTACTACATTTCCTGGCTTCCTTTGCAACCAGGTATGGCCATATTAATGAGGCACAGCCAATGAGATGTTAGCAAGAGTGTTGCGTGGGACCTCTGAGAGAAAATGCTCTCAAGAGAGCTGACTCAGCTAGGAAATTAACTCTTTTGGCCTTTCTGATTATTTTTTCCTTTTGGACACAGTGACAGCCATTTTGGACCATGAAGTCATCTTGAGAAACAAAGTCTCATTCTGGGATGGTGAAGCAGGAAAATGTAAGAAATCTAAGGTCCTAATTCCACCTTAGAATATCTATCTGTGGGACTGCTTTATTTGAAAGAATAAATCGCTCTGTGTTTAAACCACTCACAGAAGCTCTTCAGCTTCAACCAGTCACTGGAATGGGGAATAGGATTAACTCTCTTAAGAGTAAGTATTATTTCGACACTGGGGCTGAGGAAGCTCACCTTCCCAGAGCACATGAAAGAAAAAAACCACAAGAACAAAATCTGTACTCTTTCCAATAGGAAGAAAGATGGAGGGAAGAGTGGATAGCAATTTGGTAGGCACAAAGAGTGATCTATCACATTCTGTGACAAAGTAATAAACTATACTTAAATCAGTCAAAATGTAATTTAGCATGGAAAAACCAGGTCAGTGCATTAGGTGACTAGAAAACATTAACAATGAACAACAAAAGGAAGATTAAGCTGCCAAAACTTTAAGTTCTCCATGACTGAAAATATCACAAAAGAGGTACTCAACAGGAAACTGGGAGGATATAACCCACTTCCTTATACAGCAAAATTATTGTCAATCAAATAAAAACATTTGGAAAATTGCTATACAGGAATATTCTCCAACTCTAAATAATCTATTTGTATACCTATAACTCTCTGATTCCTTTTTTTTCTTTTTCTTTTTGAGACAGAGTCTCACTCTGTTGCCTGGGCTAGAGTGAGTGCCGTGGTGTCAGCCTAGCTCACAGCAACCTCAAACTCCTAGGCTTAAGCGATCCTCCTGCCTCAGCCTCCCGAGTAGCTGGGACTACAGGCATGCACCACCATGCCCGGCTAATTTTTTCTGTATATATTTTTAGTTGTCCAGCTAATTTCTTTCTATTTTCAGTAGAGATGGGGTCTCGCTCTTGCTCAGGCTGGTCTCGAACTCCTGTGCTCAAAAGATCCACCCTCCTCGGCCTTCCAGAGTGCTAGGATTACTTACAGGCGTGAGCCACTGTGACCGGCCAAGGTCATTTAATTTAAACATCCTTTTCTGCAACAGTTTTTTTCAACTGCATATGACACTATTTGGTTATAAAGAAGGTAGGTTTTTTTCCCCTTGGGATGATGTTTTTATAAGAAATGCAGAAAACTGGTTTGTATCATATAAGGGCAATACTCACTAACAATACAGGCAAGTGAGTGAGAAAAGAAGTTAATGGCAGAATTTTATCCAGAAAAAAACAAAACAAAACACATTTAACTAAACGATAGTTCTCCAAATGTCAATCACTCCTGGACATCTCTGAACTTCTGCCACGTCTGAGTGCCCGCCACGTCTGAGTGCCCGCCACAGGTCCACAGGTATCATTATCAATACTTGAGAGTTATTTTATTTAAAAAAGCAACTTAAATAGCCACACCCTAAACAGTATGTGCAATATTGCAGGTTTTTTATTTTTTAAAAAAGCTGTACTTTTTCCAACACACAATATTAAAAGTCTATCTTGTTACACTGTAATTGACTTTAAAATACTTCAGCATCAACAGTGGAAGAAGGAGGCAGTTAGTTAACATATTAAATACCCTATCAGCGATCCACATTCAGGGCAACTAAGACAACAGGCACTTCAAAATATTACTATCTGAATCTGTAAAAGAGGGCTCACTAATTAGCATAAGGGATGTTGGAAATACTTTTTCAAGGTAAGATGAGTGACATTTAAACTATGCGGTTAGCTAGAGGTCTTCACATAAATAGGAAAACAAGAATGTGGCTACCTCGGCAGCCAAACACATTCAGAGCAGTGGCCCAGTACAGAATTTCATTTGCCTCTGCAACCTCTCAGTGAAGGATTCTGCAGCCTGACCCCGTTAAGTTAACTGATCCCTCTGCCAGAATACTGTTATACTTGGAGTTAATCTTTCATGTAAGGTGCTTGTTGAAATGCCTAAAAAGGACACAGAGCAGGGACTTTACTATTCTTACAGGAAGAATTTCAATGACTGTTTTTATACTTACTTGGCAATAATGTGTGCGGAAGAATTCAGGCTACAACTTGCTTCATGAACTAACACAATGGGGAGCAAGGGTATGGGGAGGGAAGCGTACACCTCAAACTGTCAGAGGCTACACATAATCACCAAAGGAATTAATGCAGGCGAATGCTCAGACAGACTTAGCCCACAACATTCCTAAAAATAATTTTATACACTACCAGTGACATGTGTACTGTGCTTTAGGAAACACCAAATTAAACTCAAGACGTAGAAAAAATTAGCAAATCTAAAAAAAACAAACAAGTATGGCTGTGGTTTGAAAGCCCCGGATTTCCCAGATGAGTTGCTAGTGTTCTAAAGTATATTATCTCACAATAAGAAAAACTATATAAACATTCTTAGAGCACCCTATTTCATTTATTCTAAGAAGTACTTTTTTTAAAAAAACAAAAACATTTTAACAGCTCTGAAATTAGGAGACTTCTCACATCTGATGGTGTTTTCTGATCACTGTCCACCAGGTGGCAATTGTGGTATCACTGTCATTACTTGTATAGACTCTGTAATACCAGAGGCACAGTGTATGTTGATGGCATGGAATAAAATTCGAGACAATAGCAGTGTACATTCTTCCCCCTTAGCATCCAGTGGTTGTGAGGAGGAGACACTCAACAACCTTTTGGATGCAGGAATCAAGGTTACGTGAGGCCTACCTAATTACCTAATTTGTTATTTAATTATAAAGCTATCTGGATGGTATCGGTTTGTTTTTTTTTTTGTTTTTTTTTTTTTGAGACAGAGTCTCACTCTGTTGCCCGGGCTAGAGTGAGTGCTGTGGTGTCAGCCTAGCTCACAGCAACCTCAAACTCCTGGGCTCAAGCGATCCTCCTGCCTCAGCCTCCCGAGTAGCTGGGACTACAGGCATGCGCCACCATGCCCGGCTAATTTTTTCTATATATATATATATATATATATATATTTATTTTAGTTGGCCAGATAATTTCTTTCTATTTTTAGTAGAGACAGGGTCTCGCTCTTGCTCAGGATGGTCTTGAACTCCTGACCTTGAGCGATCCACCCGCCTCGGCCTCCCAGAGTGCTAGGATTACAGGCGTGAGCCACAGCACCCGGCCGGATGGTATCGGTTTTGATGTTACACAATAACTGATGGAAAAAAATTAAAGAAAAAATTTCACTCTCATTTATTGTTCCTCTTTCCCCCATAAATAGATAAATATTATTATTTACCTAATAATATCCCTTGGATTATATGAGCTGCTGCACTGAGCAAAACTTTAGGCCAAAATGAAAGCAACTGGCAGCTACCTCCCCAAAGCATGGTGTTCAATGAAGTGAATGCCTTTGGTAGGGTAAGCAGAGGCTCCACTGCCTCCTACTATCTTATACTTGACCCAACTGCACATATTTATAGTATTTGCCTAGCTCTCATAGGCATCTGAGCTTGTCATTCCAGAATTAAAGAGTAGCTAAAAGAAAATCCGACATGCTTATATTTAAAAAAATACTTACACATCCCTGTGGGTCTGACTTAACATATATTTCTCTGGTACTGATTTTCCATGTCCCATTATTCCTTATTTTTGTATTATTAATTTATTGTCTTTTTGTTATAAGCCATTTCAAATTCTTCACAAGAAGAGGCTGGTTATGAGTAAGTGGAAGTTTCTAGGACCTGAGTCAGTTTTTCACTCATTCACTATTTCAGTCAACAATTACTGAGTACGCACTACTGTAAGGGGTGGTGAGCATAAGGCATCCACACGTGTGAGTTCACTCTGTAATTCCTAAAGCTGAGAATTGACAAATGATTTAATTAGGCCCGGCTTACAATCTCAAAAGGAAATTCTACCAAGATTTTTATAAACTACAAAAATATTTGGTATATGGATGTTAATTAGGAAATGAACACAAATATGCCCAAGCCACCTATAACTGAAGAATAAAAAAATGTAGCTTTGTTTGAAGATGTCCACAGACTATGATCTCAAAGTGGGATAGTCAAAAAATATGTTTAAAAATTAACTAAAGCCCATAGTTTATTCAGATTCTCTTAGGTTTTAACTAATTTCCTTTTTCTGTCCCAGGACACCACATTACATTGTGTCACCATGTCTTCTTAGGCTTCTCTTGGCTGTGACAGTTCCTCAGACTTTCCTTGCTTTTGATGATCTTACTGGAATAAAGTGTTGACATAGTTTCTTTTGTCTTTAGTCTTACAGACTCCACTGATTTCCAAAGTCAATGAGGCAGACAGACACCTTTTTGCCCCATTCCCGTCAGTGAGGTTGTGTCATACATCTGTAATAGTTAGGGTTTTTTGGGTCATAGTCTGCACTCTATCCCGGGATCCCTTGACCTCAAATGATTTTCTGCGTAGTCAGGTTTTACTCTTTGTGTTGTAAAGTTCAACAGGTTGAGACAAGTGCATAGTGTCACATATCATACAGAATAGTTTCGCTACCCTAAAAACACCTATGCTTCACCTGTGTAACCCCTTCCTTCCATCCTCTAAACCTGATCTGTTTACTGTCTCTACAGTTTTGCCATTTTCAGAACATCTATGAGGATTAAACAATATGTAGACTTTTTAGATTAGCTTCTTTCACGTAACAGTAAGCATTTAAGATTCATCTATGTCTTTTTGTAGCTTGATAGCCCATTTCTTCTTACTGTTCAATGATTCTCCATTATATGGATATATCACAGTCTACTTACCCATTCACCTACTGACGGACATCTCAGTTGCTTCCAGTTTTGGCAATTATGAATAAAGCTGCTATAAACACTCTCATGCAGGTTTTTGTGTGGACATAGTTTTCAACTCATTTGGGTAAATTCCCTGGAGCATGACTGCAGGATCACATGGTCAGACTATGTTTAGCTTTATAGGAGACTGCCAAACTGTCTTCCAATTTTGCATTCCCACCAGCAGTGAATAAGAGAGCTCCTGTTGATCCACAACCTTGCTAGCAACTGGTATTGTCAGTTTTTGGATTTTAGCCATTCTAATGGGTATGCAGCGGTATCTTACTATTATTATCTGCAATTCCCTAATGACACAAGTATTGAGCATCTTTTCATATGCTTATTTGCTATCTGTGTATTTTCCCTGGCATCTATTCATATCTTTTGTTCATATTTTAATTGGGTTGTCTGGGTCTTTTTTGTTGTTTGTTTGTTTTTAATAAAAAAAAAAACCACAGGGCTTTATTATTCCCATCTTTACAGGATTGGGGAGCAAGTTCTGTCAGCAGGGAGGAAGGCCCTGCTTGCCAGCAACGAGCGGGTTCCTGAGGACCACAATGACTGAGTCCCCATGCAGGACCACCTTGGAGACGTAGAGGTCCTTGCTGAGAGTTGGACTTCTTCTTGCCCTTGAGGACTTGAGTTCACATCTCCTTCACATTCTCCAGCACCCACTGAAAACTTTCACGGGGTCCAGGAGCTTCTTGTTATTGTGGGAACTGATGAGCCCTCGAGTGTTGTTCTTGGCCGACTGTATGAGCACAGAGAGTGCCCCAGTGTTAAATTTCTCCTCCCCCTACTCCTGTAGCTCCTCTGGGGTCATCCCACTCTTAGGCTTGTTGAGGAGGCTCATGGTGGTGGCTGTGCTCTCAGGTCATTTCTATCTCCTGAGTTGTCTGTTTTATCATTGAATACAGATAATTTTAATGAAAGAATTATGTTTTTTGTCCAATTCACATAATACACTAAAGAGTAGATTATAAATCAATCTCATCAATTCATCTGGTCAGCATTTTGCCTAGGAATAAGTAACAAAGTACTTGAGTATTCAGTTTTCCTTCTTCTTAAAAGCAGCATAAAAAATGGAATCAACCCAAAGGTCGTAATCTTTTAGAAGAAATTAAGGTACATTCATAGCAACAGTGTACTGCATAACTTTTAACACTCTCATTACAAATTCTGGCCACATTTTGGCTTTATAAAAGATCTACAGTTGTACTGTTTAAAAAATGAGCCATGTAAATGACACAGCTTGTCCACTACTGGAGCTTTGGCAAACATCTATGTTTCATTTTCACACCTCCGTCAAGCTTAATGATGCAGACAGCAAGTCAGTTAACTGATAACCTTTTCCAAGAAGTACTGGGCATTTCATCTGGAAATGTGGCTAATAACAATTTAAAAGAAATCAACTTCTCTATTTTATGTAGAAATCACAACTGCATTCAGTAAGTCAATGTGATTGATGAAAACATTCAACCAAAGCTTTAAAAAAAGAGAGAGAAAGGGAAAGAAAAAAGCAGTTGGAGAGTTTCTTGGACTTTCTCTTTGTGTGAATCAGGTTTTTCTTTTTTGAGGGAAAAAAGTCTTTGTCAAGAGTATTAAGTGCTGTTCGATGGTGTGCTTGACAAAATCAGGAAAAAAAAGTACTGTTATTGTTCTCATTGTTTTAATGACACCCCCATCCACATCCACCAAAGCCAATTACATAAAGATCTTGTATAAGATGTCTTTCCCTGAATACCAAAAATTCAAGCTATACATTAGGTAAAGGACAATACTCCCCTCTGAAAAATCCATAGGAAAAAATTCAATTAAAGCCTAAGACTAAAATCTTAACTGTATTTTTAAAATAAGGGGATATGTAAAGCATTACATCAGTACACTTCTAAAATAACAATGGGTAACCTGTAAGTATTCAGCGTATGGCACATAAGTCTATCTAAATTATGATTGCCAATTCCAATTTTTAGGAGAAACTAAAAAAAAAGAAAAGATAAACAGAAGTAATCTGGAGTAGCAAATATCCAAATGATGCACATATCTTTTATAATTGCTTCTAAAACAAAACAATACATGCAAATCCAAACAAAAACCAAAATTAAATACAACCCTATCAGATTAAAAGTAGAAGTATAATTGACAGATTTGCTTTTAAAATGTTTGATTTCATCTCAAGTTTGGAAATATAATTATATTTTAAAGCTTTTTATATAACATCTCATTACAGATACAGTCATCACTCTGTATACACAGGGGATTGGTTCTAGGGTTGCCTGTGTATACCCAAATCTGGGCATACTCAAGTACCGCCATCATCCCAAAAAACCCACGTAGAGGAAAAGTCGGCCCTCCATATATATGGGTTTCACATCCCCTGAATAATGTGTTTGTTTTGTGTTGTGTTTTTTTTTTTTTTTTTTTGAGACAGAGTCTCACTCTGTTGCCCAGGCTAGAATGCTGTGCCGTCAGCCTAGCTCAGAGCAATCTCAAACTCCTGGGCTCAAGCGATCCTCCTGCCTCAGCCTCCCAAGTGGCTGGGACTACAGGCATGTGCCACCATGCCCGGCTAATTTTTCCTATATATATTTTTAGTTGTCCAGATAATTTCTTTCTATTTTTTTTTTTTTTCCTGTAGTGACGGGGTCTCGCTCTTGCTCAGGCTGGTCTCGCTCTTGCTTGGGCTGGTCTTAAACTCCTGAGCTCAACCAATCCGCCCGCCTCGGCCTCCCAGAATGCTACGATTAGAGGCGTGAGCCACCGCGCCCGGTCTGAATAATGTATTTTTGATTTGTGTTTGGTTGAAAGCAATCTGTGTACAAGTAGACCCAGGGAGTTTAAACTCACGTTGTTCAAGGGTCAACTGTAGTTTTTTTTTTAAATGAATATTAGTGGGTTAAAAAAGAAATAGAGACACAAAGAAGAAAAGAGAACAAAACAGGTCATTGATCCCATTGCCCAGGATAATCTGCTGATATACAAAAAATAAGTAAAGGCAATATATACACATGATTAGGTAATTCAAAAGCTATTCAGGCAACCTTTGTTTCAACTGCTTCAGATACACAAATTACTGAAATCCCCTCTTCCTTTTCAATGCAGCAAAATTAATCATACAACTTTAGACTTTTAGAGAGAAATTTATTTTACAGAGAAATGTTTCTATTCTAACAGCATTTTTCGATATTTTTGCATGTACCATGAATTTTTAAATATAGAAGAGTATGTTACTGTCTCTTATTTTTGTTGGGTCTAATGAAATTAAAGTTTCTTTTCCAAATGAGTATAAAAACATATTTGGGTGTCTAACACTCAAATCCTCATCTTCTACTGTTCTTGACAACTACACTAGATATTTGGCATTATACAAAAAGAATCACTGGTGTCTCCCAGTTTTGAAATTACAAGGAAGGTTAAGAGCTAGAATTTAGGCAAAAATAACTCCGTTCTACCAGGTGACACTAAAGGAGTAAACATTTCGAGCAAATATTATTACTGGAAACCTGTCACAACTCTCTACAGAGCAATATCCCTGATGCATCTGAAACAATGCTATTTGACGATCCCATCCCTTTCTGATTAATGTGCCCAACTCCTAGAGAGGCTACCTAGTTTTCCACTAGTTTCACGGCAAGTCTTGACAGATGAACTTACTTCCTAATTCACTGAAATAACTGAAAATCATCTGGTGCGTTCTCCCAATTACCACTCCTAGCATCTGTGGTAGCCCATCCCCACTACACAGAGCTACAGTCACCTCGCTAAACCATAGCAATTTCCTGACCCACAGATATGTTTGTCGTTGTTTTAAACACTATATTTTGGGATGATCTGTTCTGTAGCAACAGATAAATTAATGTCATCCATTTAATTATTCCTAAAGCTTGTAAATATTATGTAAGTCCTCTTGAATTTAAAAAGCACTCTCCTCTCAGTTCTTCCACCTTTCTCCTTCTGCCAAACTCTAGAGAGTCCACACCAATCAAGCTACTAAAACTACTTTCTTAAAGGTTAATCAATATTCTCATAATTGCCACGTCAATGGTCTCTGCTTCTTTCTCATCCCTTTGATGTCTATGCAGCTTCTGACAATTGGAAATCTTTACATTTTTGGCTTCCACAACACTGAATTCTCCTTGGCTTGCTCTGAACTAATTTTCTAACTTCCTTCATGTGCTGTATTTTTAGCCATACCTGTTAGACACAGGCATTCTGATTTGAGTCCCCACTTTTTCCTACAATTGGCATGATGACAGCAACAACAACAGCAACCAGCACAATTAAAATTTACCGAGCACTTACATGCTAGGCCTAATGCCAAGCTCTTCACATATCACATCCATACATCCATCATCCATACATATTTGGCTGCTCCATTAACTCACTGGTGCCTAAATATATTCTGCAATTCTGGGAAATCTATTGCTTTAGGCAAGTTTTCTTTCCCTTTCCAGGAGTAAACTGCATCCCAAAATGCCTTATTCTCTTGTGTACTATCAATCATCTCCCTGGTGTTTAGAAAAGTGCTTGACATATAGCAGGCGTTTATAGAACACAGGGTAGGATATTTGTTGTATAAATGATTGGAAAACCCCACATATCCCTTCCAATACTATATTCACTTATAATAATAAACATCATAATTATAACAAAAGGTTGAATCTATGACATTGCCATTTTTGAAGGTCAAAACAGTAAATTATTGGCAACTGCATTTACTTAATTTAGATAATATTGTTGTAAGACAGTTTTGTTGCTATGACTATAAAATACAATCAAAATAACTACATTAGTAGTTATAGTATTGGGAAAAGAAGTCTTAGAGGATGCTTCCTGGAGGCGAGAGAAAGCAAAGAGGAATTAGAAGCATCCCAGGTTATGTTTAACATATTAAGAGGTAACAGTAGCAGGTAGACAATCAGTAGTATATCTGGAATACAGTAATTATATTTGCAAGCAAATATGTTATGAAACCCTTGTGTCCCACCTCCATTTCCTCCATGTTCTAGTAGTGGTACTTAGACGGCCACCATCCAGACAGTGAATCCCTTACCCAGTCTAGGCTCTGTCCTTACAGAAAATTTAACCACCAGAAAGATCACACTTGTTGAGGATATCTAAGAACCATGTATATTAAAATGTGTCCAGTGTTATTCTCTTAGCTTTTTTTCCAAAGGCAGCTATAATAAAAAACAATAGAAGTCTGCCTATTTTGCTGCAAAAATTTTGTGCAGTAAATTGCCTATCACTCGGAGTTCCTAAATAAAAACTCACATGAAAAATTCTATTCAAGGGAAAACTGTTTTTCTGAATAAACTGATAGGCCTCTTCTCTCTGACAGCACAGTAACTTACATTTCCTTTTTACATTGGGGAAACAGCTAAAACTGAAGTTCCATTATAGCAATGCCACTGACTTTTTGTGTTTAGTAAGTTTGTATTTTATGATTTTCTTTAGTTCTAAACTTATTTATATTTTATTGACCATATTTTATTTTTTGTGGCAAGTTTTCTAGAAAAAACATAAATGTAATTCATCCCCAACTTCTCATTATATAACCTTTTCTAACACATCTTATTTATAAATTGAGGACTGACTTATTGTTAAATTATCATTTTACCTTTAGAGACACAAATTTAGTCAGAAAGGCAAAGCTTAGCACTTCTTCGAGCTATTGATACTATACTTACTATGTTAGCAATTTCTGAGTGCTCATTATATCTCTTATTGGGTAGAATGTATTTTTTTAAAGCTTGCAGAATAATTTGAGATCCCTTTAAAAATGCTAAATTTTTTAAAGGGGTCTCAGAAAGTAGGACAGGTCTCTTTAAACGTCTCACTTTATGACATGTTCTCAGAAGGATATGGATATGTGGTTTCAAATACAAAAATGCTTTTAAATTTTTAAAAATGTAACTTGAAGTGGGAGGTGGGGGGGAGGGGATGCTGTTATTCAAACTACTTACATGCAACCCACACATACACACTCACACAGGAGGCTAAAACATCAGCTGTTAACATGTCAGAGGCCGTATTTTCTTGGCCATCGCTGCGTGTTAGAGAGCACTAAACACTCAATAAATAGTTACCCAGTGTCTGGATTCTATTATGGCTTCTGTATTATTTATAACTCATACATATTTTTATATTTTACGTTAAAAAGAGTTTTGGCTAACCTGAACAAACTTAAACTGACAGGGAGGTTTCCAAGTATTGAAAAAGAAGAAATAATTTTTTTATAAGCGAATAAATCTTGGAGAAAAAAAAAAAACAGAAGGGAAAGAAATATGCTTACTTTCAAATGAGAGCCAGCATCTACTCATGCAGATTGATGTGACTAACAATTCCTGGTTTCCAGCTTCAGATGGGCTCTAACACTATTTGGCAGGCAACCTTTCATTTACTTTCATTCTCCCTTCAGCAGCTATTCTAAAATTTTGTCACCCTCCTTAAGCCACCTACCTAATCACTTCTGTGCCTTTAAGTAAATATTTGTTGCTCTATAGGTCAAATCTTAACTGTAGTTATGCCATTCTTACTTATTTCTTCCTTCAAGTCTTCAGAAGATGAAGTACCCACCACCCTCCAGTATATATCCCCAATCCATTGTCTTCCCCACTTCCCTGGGACTTGATTCTAACAGTTGGTTCTTCTCTTTCCTCCATCTTCAACCTCTTCTCTCTACTGGCTACTACTTACCAGCTGAAAAACACACTTTAGTCATTCCCATTTTGATGCATCTTGTTGTTGAATTTCTCTTTTTTTTCTTGGCCAAAAAACTAGGTCACACTGGTTGTAGTGAGGGTCACTGATGTCTTCCTAACTGACAATGTCAAAAGATGCTTCTTAGTCCTCATCCTGCAGGACCGATGTGTAGCATTTGACACAGTCAGCACTCCTCTCTCCTGGTTTTCTTAGTCTCAGTCTTCTGGTTCTCTCATGCTAACCATTTCTGCTAGGTCTCTTCTGCTGGCTTATCATTCCTTTGCCCATTGGCTAGACACTGGTTTCCTTTAAAGTTCTACCTCCAAGCCTCCTTTATTTTACACACTCCATCCTAAAGTGATTTAATTCGTGGCTTATTAAATAACTCCCATTATCATTCAATAATGGTTTTAGTGTTTTAATTAAACCTATACATTCTATTAATAAATCTGCTGCCCTGGTTTTTTTTCTTGCTCTGCAGGGCCCTATATCCAATTTTGGCTTCTCTCAACAAGAGAAGCATCCTACCCATATTTCAAATTCAGAATGTCCAAACCACTTTATTCTCAGTTTAGCCTGTTCCCCTCCACCCCCGCCCTGCCAAATTTCTGATCTCAAATGCTGGAGGGAGTAATTCTTCCCCTGATGTTTGCTAATCCCCACCCCAGTTCATCAAATCCTGAGATTCTGCTCCTTCGACTTCCAATGCATTTATCTTCTCTCCATTTCTGCTGCCACAGTTTAAAATCCTGGTCTCATTTTCAACTGTACCATTACAAACATTAAGGAATCTATGCCCAATCTCCTCCCCCTTCAATTATCCTTCACACTGTTGCAGGTTTATCTTTCTAACATACAAATTTGTCCTGTTCTGCTCCCCTACTGAAACCATTAAAAATGACCCCGGTCAAAGCCTACAGGATTGCCTATGCTCTCTGGCATGGTGTACAAGGCTATTCTGACCTGCTTTCCTCTTCAGCCTGTGCTCCCTGCCCCCAAGCACCTCATACTCAATACCTTAACATAGTGGTCTCCACCCTTTTTGACACCAGGAGCTGGTTTCATGGAAGACAATTTTTCCACAGGGGGTTTTGGGGGGATGGTTTCAGGATGATTCAAGTACATTATGTTTATTGTGTAGTCAGCCTCTCTAATGATAATCTATATCTGCAGCTGCTCCCCAGCACTAGCATCACTGCCTCAGCCCCACCTCAGATCCCTCCCATGCGCAGTTTACAGTAGGGTTCAGGCTCCTTTGAGAATCTAATGCCCCTGCTGATCTGACAGAAGGTGGAGCTTATGCAGTGATGCAAGTGATGGGGAGCGGCTGTACACAGACAAACCTTCCTTCGCTTGCCTGCCCCCTCTCACCTCCTGCTGTGTTGCCCAACAGGCCACAGACTGGTACCTGGTCAGGAGCTGGGGGTTGGGGACCACAGCTCTAGCAGCACTGAATTATCTGTTCCCTGAAGAAATCTACAATCTTTTGGTCTTGCTGTTCACTCTATCTGCCACCCACACCTGCTTTTCTGCTTAGTAAATTCATATTCGTCCTTCAAAACCCAACACAGACATCATATGCTCTGCAAAGCCACCTACGCTCTCAGATCCTTGGGCAGAAGGAATCATTCCTCATCCATGACACTTCACACCGTGCATGTACTTCTCTCTCACCGCACTTAGCACCTGCTCCAGAGGGATCAGTCACCATCTTTAAAGATTTAGGTCACCTGGCTCCAGAATGTATAAATGATTCCACGTTTATTTCATTATTTCACAAAAATGATCTCTTTATAGGCCCTCTTCCCCTGCTGGGTAGATTAGGAGGTGTCTGGGGTTTATGGAAATCTATTATCTATTAATAGTACAGGTATTGGAACAAGATTGAAAACACAGAGTTCTTCAGTTTAGAGATTAAGAATTTTGGAGTTACATAGATCTGGTTTAAATTCTGGCTCTGCAATTTACAAGCTCTGCAAACTTGAAACAATCACTCCCTCACCATGTTCTTCTATTTCTGAAATGGGAATAATAATATCTTTTCCACATACTGCTGTAAGGATTATACGAGCATTAGCATTCAATCACTGCTAATACGGTAAGTATATATGATATTTGATGAATTTCTGAACATACTGGTCATACGACATTTCAGAAGTTATAAATATTTAAGAGTAAAACTAAACTTGTGAGCATGGATTAATTTTTCAAAATCTACTAACACATTTCTTTAAAAGTAACATTTTAACAGATGCTTTACATCTGTGTTTCTCTTTTGCCTTCCGTTGACGGTTGCCCGATGGTTAAAATCTTTATAATCCTTGTAATAGAGGAAGCATGAAATCACTAATTTCATCTATTACTATCTTCCCCAATCCAACATAGCTTTTAATTACTTCCTCTACTTCAATACTCAATAACTCTGGTGCTTTAAAATAAAATTAAAAAGAAAATGACAAAAAGGCAGACTAAATTAACAGACATTAAAAATTAGAGAAAACAGACAAATTCGATATGAAAATGTCATTTGACCTCCAGACAGCCATTATTCCATAGGACTGGACTCAAGTTGAACACACACAAATCAAGAGCCACCAAAATATCAATATTAAAATAGTGGAATCATGAATTATTTTTATTTTCTCCTTTTTACTTGTCCATTTTTAAACATTTTCTACAAGAAGCATGTATTACTTTTTACAACAGAAATTATTTTGAAAAGCTTTTTGAAAAAATGAGTTGTCAGGTGAAAAGAGAATTATAAAGTTGTGTATTCCATATGATCTCAATTATGAAAGTCACCACTGCATGGCAAACCGTTTCGGTAGTTACAGGAAACGAACACAACCCTCTATTAAATAAAATTTATATGAAGCCATTGGTTTGGACTGAGCTCGTGCACTAGACCCAAGAGACCAAACCAAAGTGGAGTGACTCATGCTGAAGTTCCACACCACCAAGCCAAAACCAAGCTATCTGACCTTCCAAGAAATCAGAAGAAGAAAGATAACAGCCAAATCCCCAAACAGAAGTTTTAGCTGGCATGATAAGGTCGTCCTCTCTGCTTCAACCTTTACAAGGAAAGGAGCTTTGAAACAACCAGTCCTCTTATTTTGTTTTGTTTCTGCTTTCTGCAGCCCTTTTCTATTTTATAGAATGAGGTGTTGTCATCCTAGAATTAAGATTTTAAAATAAATTTGTTGTAACTTTGTCTTTTGATACCTCCCACTGACTTAATACAATACAAATTTATTCTCTCATAACTCTAGAGGCCAGAAAGCAGGCCAAAGGGCAGAAATTAAGGTGTTAGAAGGGATCCCAGAGGCATTAAAGGAGAATCAGTTCCTCGTCTCTTCCAGCTTCTGGTGGCTGCTGGCATTCCTTGGCTTGTGGCCCCATCACCCCATCTCTGCCTCTGGTGTCACACTGCTTTCTCTGAAATCTCTCTCTGTCCCCCTCCCCTTATAGGGACAATTGTGATTGCATTTGCTGCTGTCCTCCCTACCAAGATCCAGGAAAATCTCCTTATCTCGAAGTCCTTAATTTAATCATATCTGCAAGGTCTTAGCAGGGATTAGAATATTATCAGTGTACACCCTCGGGGCCATTATTTGGCTTGGCAGGGGTGGGGGTGCGTCTTATTTAAATACTCAGGTATATTTAGGTATAAAAACTGCTCCTATAGCTATTTTCTTCTATTCCAGTCCTGACATTATCTCTGGATATCACTAAAAGTCACCATCTTAGTTAGCTGATCAAGATCACACAGCTTCTACTACTTTTAAGAACAATTTTACACTAAAGAAAACATTATCAAGATTCAAATTAGTTATAACAAAAACTATTGAGTAGGAAGGAAAAAAGAAAATATATCATTTCTCTTTCAATTACTTACCAGTACATGACAAATCTAACATTAAAGGAGGAATTAGATATTTAATATTAAATGACTTTCTCAGCTACCTATAAATTACTGAAATGTATGATATAGTAGTTATAAATGGTTCACATGTAGTACAAGTTTTTAAATGTACTGACATTTTTTTCTTATGTTAGACTGTGAGTATATGAGAGTTCTTATTCATATCCTTTGTATGTCTGTAATATTTTTATAATAATTACTTCATAATTTTTAAATATCAAAAACAGCAAAGTATTCCTCCTCCATGAACCCTAGAAAACACGTGATGTATTAAGCTTCATGTTAATGTCTAAATTTACAACATTAACTATCAAATGCCATTGTTAAAATTTATGAACAGGTCAACTCTTTGAATATGGAAAGAAACTCTCAACAAGTGGAGAAAAGGTAATGAAAATGAGAGCATCTCTGACCAACCAGGAAACAGATACACTGATTAGTCTCCCAACATGCACATCCTTTGCCCCACAATTTCTATTTGTTTTTTGTTTGTTTGTTTGTTTTGAGACAAGGTCTCACTCTGTTGCCTAGGCTACAGTGCAGTAGAGTCATCAGAGCTCAGTGTAGCCTCAAAGTCCTGGACTCAAGTGATTCTTTTACCTCAGCCTCCCAAGTAGCTGGGACTACAGGCATGTATGTAGTCTTGTAAAAAGTTAGCTTGACTACTTTTTCTTTCTTTTCTTTTTTTTTGTAGCGATGGGGATGGGGTCTTGGGCTATGTTGCTCAGGCTAGTCTTGAACTCCTGGTCTCAAGTGATCCTCCCACCTCGGCTTCTTCTATTTGTTTTAATCTTAGTAATCCAATCCCCAGATGAATTTTGCTGGCTACATGTTAACTGCTTCAATTCTTTCTTTCTTGCCACAAGCAACTTGTCCTCAAAGAAAAGATATGTTCCTGATATACTTATAAAATCATATTTTCTTATTAACTTAAACTGTAATTTCAAAGATTTATTCTCAAGGAAAAAATATAGCTCCAAGGAAAATTTGTGCATACATCCCAAAACACATCTACCTATTTTCTAGCAGGAAAAAAAGGAAAAAGAAATATCCATCACAGTTCATCTGAACTGGAAAAGAAACAAAGATATGTTCTTGACAGCAGGTAAGCTGTTTACCAGACATTGAGAAGACTGGGAGCAGATCCTGACTCCTAATCCTGAACCTCTTCCTTGGGAATCATCGATGCTAAGTGATGGCCAGGGGAAAAATTCTATCTATATTAGTAAGTCACAGATTCCGTGTTCTAAACTTAAGTCACAGATTCCATGTTCTAGACTTGTGGGTTTTTACCTTTACAAAGGAGATTTTAGACTTACGCTTTAAAAAATGTCAGAAATAAAAATCTCAGAATATTTGTAAGATTTTACTAAGACATGTATGAGGGGACTTCAAAAAGTTTGTGGAAAAATGGAATAAAAATAAAAATTACAAACTTTATTTCTCAACCACAGTGCCAGCTAGGCCAAGACATTTTTATAAGTGATAATACCAGCCATTCCATCCCTAAAGAACTAAAGGTCCTGGGAATTTAATCGTATCAATGTAGTCTTTTTCACATTATTAACTGAAGAAAAATGGGGCACCCCTTATGGATTTTTTTAAGATTAGAGAAAAAAAAGAAGTCAGAAGGAGCCAAAACAGAATTGTAAAGTAGATGCTCAATGATTTCCCATTAAAATTGTCAAAAAATTGCTCTTATTTGATGAAAGGAATGGGAAGGAGCACCGTCATGGTGGAGAACTGTTTAGTGAAGCTTTTCTAGGCATTTTTCTACGAAAGCTTTGGCTAACCTTCTCAAAACACTCTCATAATAAGCAGATGTTATTGTTCTTTGGCCCTCAAGAAATTCAACAAGCAAAATGCTTTGAGCATCCCAAAAAAACTGTTGCCATGACCTTTGCTCTCGATGAGTTTATTTTACACTGACTAGACCAAGTCCACCGCTTGGTAGCCATTGCTTTGATTATGTTTTGCCTTCAGGATCATTTTGGTAAAGCCATGTTTTACCTCCTGTTACAACTGTTCAAAGAAATGCTTCGGGATTTTGATCCCTCTTGTTTAAAGTTTCCATTGAAAGCTCTGTTCTTGTTTGCAGCTGATCCGGGCGCCATGGTTTTGGCACTCATTGAGAGAAAGGTTTGCTCAACTTTAGTTTTTCAGTCAGAACTGTATAAGCTGAACCAGTTGAGATGTCTATGGTGCCGGCTATTGTTTGTGCTGTTAATCACTGATCCTCTTCAATGAGAACAGGAACAAGGTGAGTATTTTCTTTGCAAGTTGATGTGGAGGGTCTGCCACTGTAGGCTTCATCTTTAATGTTATCTCATGGCTTGTTAAAAATGAGGTACTCATTTGAAGCTGAGTGCAGTGGTGCATGCCTGTAATTCCAGCTATTTTGGGAGGCTGAGGTGGGAGAATTGCTTGAGTCGAGTTCAAGACCAGTCTGGGCAATATAAACAGGATCCTGTCTCAAAAAAAAAAAAAAAAAAAAAGGGAAAGAAGTAATAAAAAAATTTTAAAAACCAAGTTATGTATCTGTAAACTGCTGATTTCTTTGGGGTCCCCATAAGCTTTTCGTACACCATCAGTGATTTCAACATTCTTCCATCCAAGCTTCACCATAAATTTTGTTTGTTTTGCTTCAACTTGAACAGAATTCATGGTGCTCTGACAGGGGCGCCTTTCAAATTGATGTCTTGTCCTTCTTAGTGCCTCAAACTAGATCCTGTTCAGACATGTTATAACAAGTTAGTACGAGTTTATTTTGGTGCAAAGGATTTTTGAAATCCATGCACATTTTCTTATAATATGCATTTTCCATGAATTTTTTGAAGTCTCCTAGCATTTTTTTATTAAAGGGTCTCCAAATTGCATATTCAATGTCAAGTACTTTACTTTGAATACATATGGCTACTAAACCACCAAAATACTAATTCTACACTAAGTTTAATAAGAAACTTGATTTATCTCCCCCGTCAGGGACCATCATATTGATGCCAAATTGAAACCACCCTTTATAAAATTAATAAAGGGCTACAAGGTGGGAACCTTGGTGAGGGCTTAAACTCTGCAATGGTACAGGCATAGTTTAAAAAAAAAATATATATATATATGTATATATAAAAAACCAGCCATTGTTCCCCAGCTTGCTTTCCTATAATTGCATACTACACAGGAGTCATACAACTGATGGTCATAAAGATTATTAGCTTTCTGCATTGTTCCCATAGATAACATCACCCTTGTGAAACCTAAGCCTAGTTTTTGAGATCTATTCCAGGCCCTGCATTCCGGTGGACCAGCTAACAAATCCAGACCAGTGGCCCATACCAAAGAACTGACTCAAGTGGTCTTGTGACCCCCACTGAGGAACTGACTCAGCACATCAAGATAATTTCTACACCCCTATGATTCTACCCCAAACCCAGCCAATCAGCAGACCCAATTGCCTAGCCCTTTGCCCGCCAAACTGTCTTTAAAAACCCTTCTCCCAAATTCTCAAGGAGAGGGATTTGAGAATGTCCTCCTGTCTCCTCACATGGTGCCTGTGATATTAAACTCTTTCTCTGCTGCAGCACCTGCTATCTCGGTGTATTGGCTTCCTCTTAAGCAGCAGGCAATGAACCTGATTGGGCTACAACAAAATAAGGCCAACATCCAATCTGCAGAATACGCTGGGGTCAAACCACCAGCCCATTTCAGGCTCCTAAATAGCTAAGGATGGGAGGAGGCCTTGCCTCCAGATCTATTAATATTTGTACCTTCTCTTTTCAGAATAAATGAAAATTTGAGAACATGCACAGTTGTTAGACTAAAGCAAGGAAAACTATTTAAATCAGGTTTCAAATTTAATAGGGATGCCAGAATGCGTACCTAGCTGGCAACCAAATCAAACTAGCAATTTTTCAAAATGCAATCAAACAAAACGTCCCCTACAGTAAGTGGGTAGTGGAGCAGCCAACAGGAATTCTACTTCTACATGAGTCTGATGTGTTTCACTGAAGAGGCAGAAGGCTGCAGGAATAATGGCCATTCTTTAACTTCCCTGGCAGCATTCAGGATTAACAGGGAAGAACCACCACAACATGAAGAGATAAAATTTAAAAGTGGGAGGGTAGGGGATGGTTGGTTGGTTGAAGAATTGCTGAGGATTATGGTACATTGTAATTTAAACTGTTTCAAGGTTCAGTCTCCCCCACCCGTAAAGGAAATTTGTGACAGCCTTGGCAAGGAGAACATGCCAATAGTTAGTCAAATGAAACAAAGACGTTCTAGAAACTGTAGAGCCTGAGGTGGCTTTTTTGCATTCTAACCTTAGAGCTTAACATAGGTGGGAGAATGACTTAAAAAAAAAAAAGGAGGAGGGTGGGAAGGTTACTGTTACTATTGCTGCTATTATTTTTTAACTTTTAATCTGACCTGCAAAGCTTACTTTTTATTATTCAAGCTGGTGACATCTGAGGAAACACAGGTTACACAAAATGGAAAATGTTTAGAATGAGTTAGGCGGGACTGAACCTACATATGTGGCTTACTGAAAAGACCTTATGTGACAGGTGCTGGGCAAATATCTGGATGTGTGAATTCAGGATTAATGTAAAGAAACATCAAAATGAACCCAAGAAAAAGAAATTCTAAAATATGATTCTTAGACTAAATGTCTGTATAAACTCAAGAGAGTACCCGATAAAAGGTTGCTGAGAAGCATCCAGATGAGAGAAGAGCCACTAAGTTGGGTACTACAATCAAGAGAGGTTGACAACCTGAAACATAGTGGGTGAACCTGGGGCACCATCAATAAAACATTGAGGAAATTGCAAACTGAAGTTAAACTCATGTGAATTTGCAGAGGGGTTAATAGCCATCTATTAACGGCTTAATTAAAGTGTTAGGTTAGGTTAAGTAATGGGATTATATATTTTTGACATACCCACCTTAAATCATTAATTCTCCTGAGATCTCACTGAGATAAAGTAGTTTTATATTGACTCAGCTGAGTCTGTATTTGTCAAAAAGCCACTGTGAGGAGAAGCCCAAGTACAGTGGCTGTGGCCCTAAAGACACTGCGCCAATCCATTCACCATTCTATCTCCGACAGCCAAACAACCTTGCTTTTTAAGGCTACATTGGGTAGGTTCATGCAAAATTTCAATGGACCTTAGAGTTTCAGAGTTCTTAGGTATAAATAACCACAAAATTCTATCACAGTTAACAAAGAATTACTTACAGTTAAAAAAAAAAAAAAAGGTCCCTATCAAATTATATTATTGGCTCATTTATGAAAATTACATAATAATGTCTAATAATTTCAATGTGTTTACAAATGGGTCTTGTTTTTAAAGCACGGCAATCTTCACAAAAGTAGAGAACAAAGACACAGAAAGTATAAGCTCTTAAATAGTATTCATTGACATGACCCGAAAAACATGAAAAAGAAAAAATTTAATTCAACCTAGCGTGCTGCTAGGTTTCCACTAAAGAGTTTATACTTGACTAAATGTGATTTTATTTAACATTGTTTTTATAGTTATACAAACAAATTTGAGGTATTTTAGTCAAAATCTTTATCATTTTGTCTACCATGCCAAACACAGAACATCTAGGTATTTAGCAATTACTCTATTTTTAAGTCCGCTAAAAAACTGAGACCACTTTAACATTTTATCATGTATGCATTGTTTTTTCTAAAACCACTGTATTATTATACAGAGATTCCAAGTATATTATTATTTATAAATCAGTATACTTCTGAGAGTCTGGTATTTCAAATAGAATAGGTAATATTTTGAAAAAACTCTAATAAAGAAAATATTTAATTGTTTGGAAAGAAAATTGAAAACACAAACATTTATTGAACACCCACTTTGTGACCAATACCATGCTAAGTTCTTTATATTACTATTTCATTATCTACTAATCATGAATTTTACATACCACTATTTTACTTTTTAATTCTAAGATTATAGGATGAATGATAAAAGCAAACCCATAATTTTTCCTTCATTTATCTGGCAACTTTCAATTACATAATACACATGGCATATGTATTTCTGGCAAATTAGTTTTAAAAGACCACAGAGGACTTATACATTTTACACATTTGAAACAAATAAAAAAAAAATCTAATAGAATTTTATAAAATCAACACTTGTTTGTTTTCTCCCTACAGTAGCTATCTGTGAATGACTTAGACACCTCATGATTCTTTGTCCTGGTCCATGAATTAATCTTTTACTTTAGAAAGCTTAAATGAACCTACAATTACCACGGTAAAATATTATACTAAAAGTAAGTGGAAATAGCAGGGTATGCACGATGCCCAAGGCCGTACAAGTGAGTCAGTGTAAAGAAGTGGGAATAGATTTCTTGAGTGTTATCACCCAGTCCTTGTCTCTAACTGCTAACCTTCCCTTTCCATGAATCCACAAGCTTAAGTATACACCCACCTCCTTCACATGTGCCAATCCTGGAAAATGGCACAGTGGGGGCAGTTCACAAAATAAAGATATTTCAAGAAAGTATCACATAATTGCCTGGCATTTGAAGGTACTAAGCTTTCAGTATTCTCTTCCTATTCCTCCCACCCTCAACGCATCATTTTTCTAGAACTCTTTAAAGTACTTCCTATGCCTCGAATTCCCTGACATTTATGTGTACTAACAAACATGATATTCCCAAGGAAATAAATATGGTAATTTTATGCTTTCTCTTCAAATCTTCAAAAAATACAACGGTTTCTCTTAAGCAGAGTAATACTATTTTAATCTCCAGGAGAATACTCTGAAGATTTGGCTGCCAAGTTTATCTGTTAAAAATAAACAATCAAAATCATGTTCATTATGAAATAACAATTTATAGATTTTAAATATAACATGATATTGTGAGAGCATAATATGGGAAGATGAACAAAAATATCTCCCTAAACTTCATGGTAAAACATGAACGCTTTGGATTTAAAAAAGAAAAAAAGAAATCACAAAACATTTACATAAGATTATCTTCCTGTTGGTTACTGTAATACAAGCTCAGAGGAAGTAAGAGCCCACAATGGCAAAACTATTATAGTGCTCCAAACACTTCTGTAGCTAATCCAGTAACTGAAGAGAGAACTAATTCTAAATATGAAACACAGGATAACTGTAACATCTTATATTTTATGAAGTATTATCAATCTCATTTTATCTTAGAATATTTTAAATGATCAATTATTACAAAGCAAACTTTTATTTCTGATCTTATGCTAAATGGATCTTACCTTTTACTTTAGTAGATATAGTATAGAAACATGAAAGCAAAAATTGTAATTTCATTAAGATACATGAACAAAAATGCTAACCTGCCCCAAAAGACAGATCCTTAAGTCTTTCAGCACACAATTCTGCCAGCAATATTCAGCACAAGTAACCAAATGAAATTTGTGGAGATCATGAAGGAGTATCATCATACCGATTTATGACCTTGTCACCTCAGAAATGTACTAGACATATTTCAAAAGAGTAAGATTTAGACTGCAGAAACAATTTTCTCCCAATCTCAGCTAAGCTGCTTGCTACATAGAGCTTCAGCATAGTGCAAAACAAGCAGCAGATATAAGTAAAGACATAGCCTTGCTAGGAATATCTGATAGATTAGAACAAAATAGAACAAAACAGCTAAACTTACCAAACAGCCTTTTACTAAAAATCTGTATGTATTCTTCTCTTTGTCTCAGGTTTCTGGTTTCTAAAGGCAAATTACATGCTTTCTGACAAAATGATGACAAAAGGGCACACTGTGATCCTTTTTCTGCTCTTTCCACTAGAAGAAAACTGAACCACACTGCAATCTCCAAGAGTAAGTACTTCATATGAGCATGCTCAGTAACTAATTTAAATGACTTGGTATTTTATCTCGGCATGTGATGACCTACTTCCAAACAAACTCGGAGAGCTGCAGACTCAATTGAAGATCATTAACTGCAATGAACTAAACAGAACCAACAAATGATAACTGATTTGTTTTTAACTTCTTAATTTTTGTGGTTCATTTAACTGGAAATGATTATTTCGACATGTTTATTAAACCAAGTCCTTAGGTTTCAATACATAATCAACTATGTCAACATAAGTATCCCAAAATGCTGAAATGAACTGGAAGTTACAAAATACTTAGGATGTGATTCCAAAACATAAATATAACTACCGATAATTAAGCAAACTATAAGCAGTCCATATTTCACTTTTCAACTGATTATTCTGTCCTCTTGCCTATTCACCAAGTAAAATAATCTGTAAACTATGTGGTGGTATTTTCATTTCTGCTCTGGAAATATTAGCAAAGAATTAATAAACTGAAATGTTCAGTGCCTTTATTAAAAATGTTTGCTATCTTCAAAGTACAGTGATAGGATTTTTCTCATCTGTAAATTACATAATAGACATGTTATACACCAACAAACCTCAACGAAATATTGATAAACTTATAAAACAATCTTTTTTTAAAAGTTTGCATTTTCAAGAATAAGTTTTGCAAAAATGCCACAAAATCAGCCAGTCTATGTATATATGTTTATGCCATCAAATAAATAGTTTGCCTGGTTTGTTGAATATATTGCTGTAAAAGGACATTAATTTGGGATGATGAAAATACAGTCAAGAAGCTTATCCTCTGTTCCATTTCAATCTTCCATAAATCAAGATCTAGCACAGGTCCACCAAAACCAGCCTCACCAAAACCAGACAGACAACTGTTTCATATCTACTTCCCATTTTTACCTTGGGCAGACGAGCAAAAATAGGAAGCATTTGTACAACTGACACGCATCACACCCAGAATAGCAAGCCACTGACATCTTTAAAGGGGACCATATGCTAATCAGTGCTTTTCTCTTCTTCACAACCCTTCCTGGTCACTTACATCATTTCCCTATTGTAAACCACCCACTCCTCACACAAATGTCTCATTTCTGTGAATAGTAGCCTCATACTCCTCCACCCTCCAGCCCCCTAATTAATATGGAAGGTCTGAGTAAGAACACATAGGAAACAGACAAATATCATGGCAGCAGCTAAGATAAGGCCCTGCACAGATGGTGGAACAAGATCATCAAAGGTTCAGAGAGGTCACAAAAGTTAAAATGTTAAAGAATTTTTTAAAAAAGATCACAGAGAACAATGTATGGAACCACATCTAATTCCAACACCTTTCCAGAAAAAAAAGTGTTATGTTCATAGAAAACTACCAATGCATCATTTTCTTTTGTATTCTTATTGCCAATAAGCTTTAGGCAGATGTAAGTGCAAGGTCTCAGGTGTGTGCTACAAGGCATTCTATCTCAGGAAAAGACAGAGCACAGGATCAAAGCTAATACCAAGGGTCATAAACACATCAAGAAGTATCAATTTGTATTTGTGTACTGTGTCAGGGTGGAAGTTCTATAGAAAGTAAGTTATCAAAAGTACTTAAGGAAAGCTCTATGATTCCTGAATGAGAAAGTGAAAGTTCTTCACTAAAAACAGACAAAAAATCTAATTGTGATTTTTAATTTGTGATTTGTGTTTTTAAATGTTTACTGAGAACGTGTTACATGTGAGGCATGGTGCAAGGCAATGCACAACAGAAACAAAAACAAACACCACTATCTTTGTTTTTAAAAGAGCTCCACCAATAGAGATGATGAGGCGAGGGTACATCTAAGTATGATGGCAAAAGGTAGGTGCTTTAGTGTTCAGGAGAGTTTAGAAGGAAAACATTCTGATGAGGGGAATCAGTACAGTTTTTACGAGAGGGGTGAACTTTCTGAAATGCCTAGATGAATAATAAGGACCTAGACCAGAAAAGAGAGAGAACAAAGAGCAAACAGCCAGGTCAGAGGCTGCAAAGTGGGACAGTAGGGGACCTGGGGATGTATGGGGACTGGAGAGCTTGTGGACACTGGAAAGAGAAGGCTGTCGACACTAGGAAGAGAGAAAAGAGATGAAAGCTAATTCTTCTGGGCTGGAATCTGGAAGCAGATGGTAAGAAGCATTTTACACTGTGAATAATGAAGAGTTAGGGGTGTGTGTTAAACAGCAGAGTGAGTTAACTCTAAGAAAGAAGTAGATAAAAAAACAGGTAAATGAGGATGGATAAAAGAGGTGTTAACTCCAGCCACACTGGCATGGTACTACTCTTCAAATTCACTTTATTCCTCCATACCATTGAATTGCTCTTTAACATTAACTCCCTCTTTCTCCTATACATTTAACTTAAGCATTCTGATTTATGATTGAGATCATCTTGCACTAACATGTATCTTTTAATCTTAATTAGAGGATCTTTTTTTAAATCTTTTTATCTCATCACTCGAATATTCCTTAATTTACTGGCTTACCCGTTCTCTTGGTAGAGAAACCAAGAGCAAAACCTGGTATGTTTCCCATATGTTCCTTCAATCAGAATCAGAATAAATGTTTAAAAATTCAACCAAAGATATAATCTATTTCTGCCACAACTGAGTATCCTCTGAAGACTTTATACAGTTTTAGTTGTGTATACACGAGGATAGACGGATCTCTCTCCATGATTGAAACATTCCTAGCTTTCATCTGATACCTAATCAAAGAGAGGGGATGGAGGAGCAAGACTGGAAATGAATACATGAGGCTTATACCGCAATTTGTTACTCTTCTGTTTGTTTACATTAATAGACTTTATTTTTTAGAACAGTTTTATTTTCACGGCAAAATTGAGCAAAAGATACAGAGATTTCCCATTTTCTCCCTCTCCCCAAACACACATGACCTCCTGCATTATCAACACTCCCATCAGCACAGTACATTTGTCATAAATGATGAACCCACACTGACACACCATTATCACCCAGAGTCCACAGTTTATGTTAGGGTCACGCTTGGTGTTTGTGCATTCTATGGGCTAAGTCTTATACTGCAATTTGCTGTTGTTTTGTTTACCATAGGGTTATGGGGTTCTATCAGAATCATTTAGGTAGCTGGAGAATACACACACACACACACACACACACACACACTCTCAGGGACCAGACACCTTTTAATGTAACCTTTCAGAGTGGTGCCAAACATTCTGGAGAAGCTCCCCAAATTTTAGGGTTCTTCTGGTTAAGAGCCACTGCTCTAGATGCCCACTAGTACACAAGGAAAGATGGCCACATAAACAAATAATTTAAACACAAAGTTAGGAAATTCAAAAGGAAGTATGGTAAGGATACGATAATTTTATATGGGGGCAGGCCACCGATCAGGACATATTTGAAAAGGGTTATCAGGAAGAATAAATAAAATGTTTAGATACAAAAAGGCAGATGAGTATTTCAATAAAAGGAAACAAAGGAACAATATGGGCAAGACTGAAGTCAGGGCAGGTGTGTGATGTGTGGGGAAGGCAGTTCCAGTGTGTCCAGGGCGTGGGGGGCAGGAGGTGGCAAGGCAGAAAGGGGCCAGCAAGGACAGTGGACAATTTATTAAAAGATTTTTAAGCAATTTTGAGTCTATTGTATAAATGAATGAATGAATCTGTCCCTGCAAGCATTCCAGAGACACTAAGTATTTTTAAATAATGTAACAACCTGGTCCTATTTAAGGTTTTAAATATAATGCTGATGTTAACTTGTAGAAAACAGATGGGAAGGAGGGAGACTGATGGCTAGGGCACTGATTGGTAGTAGTAAGGGATTTAGAGAGATATTCTAAAGCAGTACAATAAGAAAAAGACTGGAGAGGAGATAATAAATGTGAGAGATTTTAAAGACAATCAAAAAGAGATGGTGTTGGGCTGGATGCAGGGGTCAAGTGGAAAAGTAGAGAACAACTACGAGGATCCTGGCAGGGGCAACTGGGTTGAGTCAGGGGATACAGATGCCAAAGGCAGGTACAGGGGGTGCACTTAAGGGAGACTGAGCTGAGCGAGGAAGAACAGGAAGAGAAAATTAGTTCACTTTCAAACAGGTTTGAGTTTAGAGCCCTGACAGCCTCCTAGAGATATCTAATATAGGTAGAAGGAAATATCCACCTGGGGCTCAGAAGAGAAACTGGAGCCAAAAATTCGAATTTATAGAATAAGAAGAGAAGCAGTTGAGACTGTGGAGCACACCAGCTTCCGTGGTAGGGAGAAGAGAACGCCAGAACAAGAGAGGAGAGATCAGAGCGCAGACCACCCATCAGGAGTAATACCGAGGAAACTTTAAGGAAGTGGCCAAACTGCCAAGGAGAGAATGGTCAAGGTGAGTGATGACTTACAAAGGCCAATGCGTCTATCCATTGGATGCCACTACGACCCTCGTGAAAACTGTTTTAATTGTATTGTGGGGTCAAAATCACTTAGAGAAGGCTGCGGTAGGACTTAATCAAAACAAAATCACAACAAGCATTTATTGAGCCCTTACTTTTGTCAGTCAGTGTGCTAAAAACTTCACATGGATCATCATTTACCCATGTAATAACGTTATGTGATAGTTAAAAATCTCAAAAAAGATGAGAAAATGGAGGCAAAGAGCTTTGTTAATTGTCTTACCCAGGTTGACACAGCTGGAGAGTGATAGAGCTGTGGTGTGATTCCATACAGCTTGATTCTACTGTCTGCACCCTAAGCCACCAAAATCACCTCACTACATTGCCTCTCTACTGGGAAGTCTTTTTCAAAAAAAAAAAAAAAAGAAACCTGATAAATAACAGCTAGCATTTCTAGAATGTTTCAAACATATGATTTCACTTAATATTGAATTCTACCTGTCCTACAGATTTGGAGACAGAGGCTCAGAGGCTTATGCAGTGTTACACAGACAAGTGAGCAGAATTGAAATTTAGACCTAGATTTTGGACTCCAAAACCCATGGTCTAAATGAGATCTAAAGGGCAGTAAGCTTATGAAGAAAGCAAAGAATTTTCAACAGTAAAGAAGTATGGAAAGACACAGGGGAAGACGGGGAAACAATTGTGAAGAGAAGAACCTGTAGTGAATTAAGAAGTAATGAACCCAAGGCAAGGGGGACTAACTCAGTTTTTATTTAGTTTTATTGCAGTCTAATTTATATTTCATAAAACCCATCTATGCTAAGTGTACAGCTCAATGACTTTTAGTGAATTTATAGAATTGTGCAAATACTACCACATCCAGTGTGCTAACATTTCCATCACCACAAAAAATTCCCTCACGTCCCATTTGCAGTCAATCCCACTTCTATCCCCAGTCACAGGCAACCACTGCTCTGTTCTTCTGTCTCTGTAATTTGCCTTTTTGGGAAATTTCATAAAAATGGAACCATACAATGCGTAATTTCTGTGTCTGGCTTCATTTAGGTAGCATTACGGCTTTAACGTTCATTCATGCTGTACCATGTATCAGTCAATTACTTCTTTTTATCAGTGGGTAGTATTCTATTGTATTGATATGCCACATTTTGTTTATCTATTCACAGTAGTTAATAGACATTTGGACTGTTTGTCACATTTCTGCAAAAAATCTTTGTGTGGACATGTTTTCATTCCCCTTGGGTAGTTACTTAAGGAGAGGAATTGGTTGGTCAAATTTACAATTAATTTATTCAAAAACTGCCAACCTCTTTCTAAAGTCGCTATAACATTTTACATTTCTATCATCAATGTAAGAGAGCTCCAGTTTCTCCACATCTTCCACAATATTCAATATTGATAGTCTTTTTGATTTCAGCCATTCTAGTGGGTTTCTCAGTGTGGTTTTAATTTGCAACTCCCTAATGTCTAATAATGTTGAACTTCTTTTCATGGGCTCACTGGCCATGTGAGCATCTTCTTTTATGAAATACATTTGAATCTTTTGCCTATTTTTAAAATTGGGTTGCTTATCTTTTTATTATTGAGTTGTAAGGGTCCTTTATATATTCTGGATATGAGTTCTTTGGCAGACACGTGATTTGCCCATATTTTCTCCCAGTCTGTGACTGAACTTTTCATTCTCTTAAGTGTCTTACATAGAGCAAAAATGTACATTTTGATGAAGTCTCATTTATCAATTTTTCCTGTTATGAATCTTTTGGTATCATATCTAAGAACTTTCTGCCATACCCAATGTCACAAATATTTTGTTTTTTCCTAGAAGTTTTGTAGTTTTTGTTTTTAGATTTAGGTCAATGATCCATTTTGAATTAATTTCTTTGTATGATGTGATTATGATAAGGGGACTAAGGTGTGTTTTGTTTTTCTTTACATATGGGTATCCAATTATCACAACATCATTTGTTGAAAAGATTATCCTTTCCCCAATGAATTCCTTTGGCACAGACATTGTCAAAATTCCTTCCTTGGTTTTAGAAGGCAGAAATAACAAGGAAAGAGTTAAGAAAAATGAATAAAGATATAGACAGATTTGAGTTGAAAAGAAAAAAAGGCTAATGAAGTTCATGCTTGATAGTACCTATTTTTCTCTCCCACTTAGCTCAGTGATCTGCTAGGAATGAAGAAAAGAGGAGTGGAACAAGTATTTTAAAGTCAGTAATCAAAGGTCTGGAACATTTGTTGTGGGACATAGGAAAGTGACTGGACAATGAAGAAAATCAGTTTAAAACATGCTGTTTTCTCTACTAGTATTAGTGACTAAGAAGTGAAGCTCATCATAGGCCTGCCCACACAGATCCCAGGACATTAGATGTCTACCCCAAAGAAGAATGAAAAGGATATCTATTCAGCAAAAAGGAGGAAAGGATAAAAAGATTATTTTTTATTAATACACAATATTTGTACATATTTATGGGGTACCTATGATATTTTGTTACATGCATAGAAATGTGTAATGATCAAATCGGGGTATTTGGGATATCCATCACCTCAAGTATTTATCACTTCTCTGTGTTGGGAACATTTCAAGTCCTCTCTTCTGGCTACTTTGAAACATGCATTTTTGTTAGCTAGAATCACTCCACTCTATTAAATATTAGAACTTACTCCTTTTATCTAATTGTATGTTTGTACCCATTAACCAACCTCTCTTTATCCCATTGCCCCCCCAACATACATGCCCATCCCATCTTCTTACAACTATCACATGAGTCAACTTTTCTTTTTAGCTACCCCCCGTGAGTAAGAACACATGCGGTATTTGTCTCTCTGTGCTTGGCTTATTTCACTTAACATACTCACCTTTAGTTCTATCCATGTTGCTGCAAATTACATGATTTCATTCTATTCTGTGGGACCCTTTTCAAGAAGTTTGACATTCCACCTAACTTAGAGAATAAAATACAGAATCAGTTACACATGGCCTCCAATAAAAACCTCCGGTCTTAGAATGTGCTTTTCACCAGTGGCCTCTGTGGTCATCAGGTTTAATGTCATTTTTTACTGGGACTTGGTAACTCAGCAAAGAGTACCCTGCAGCACAGGAATTGGCATAAAACTTCATGTAGGTGTGGGTGGCTACTAAGCAACTGCAAGTCTCTAAGATCACACTGTCATGTATTCATGAAACAAATCTGAAAGAAGCTTAAATAACCCTGTGGGGGGAAAAAGTGGCAACAGGATCTTGAAAATGAGAAACAAATCAACCACAAGTTAGAAAGAGCTGCTGCCACCACTGCCACCATTTCCTTCTTTGGGACAAACCAACGACACTTCTCGGTACAACACAGGAACAATCAGTCACGGAGTACTGACACTACACATTGTTCATAAAAGATTTTTATTTACATTTTACTACTTTCCCACCCAAAGATCTTCAGAAGGTATTAAAAAAAAGGTTGAATAATTTTGATTTTTAAATATTGAATCTTAATAACTAAAAAAATTAGAAATTTTTCACATATATAGCAAGAAAGTGAGCCCCAGGGGTGATACAATGAAAAGAAATATTAATAGGAAGATTCCCTACAAAATCAGAACCATATATTTGCAAGAATCTTTGGCAGGGGTATAAATCTGCAAAATAAATTGTTACTATCTTATGGAAAAGAATTGTAAATTTTAAAACATATTTTCATAAAGTTAACTATCCCAGTGACTTTTACTGCAGCAATCAACCCACAGCACCTACTTAGCATGTGGCAAGATAATGAATAGACCTAATCATACATTATTTTGGCATTCAAGCCAAATTGCGATAGACAATGCTGAGACTACAAGAAAGTCTGTCACGCTTAACTAGAAGAAAAGCACAAAACAATTTTGCTGCTGAATAAAGGTATTATGAGAAAAATATTTCGTTACATAAATTTTAATAATGGGGGTGGATTGAGACTATTTATGCATTCTGCTAAGAGACAGAAAAATAAATATTTTTTAGTGCCCCTTCCCCAAAATCAAAATAGTCATTTTTTTCCGTTCTACCTAAGGATATTGTTAATCAGATAGTTAAAATACTATCTTAAGTATTATAGAATTTGTAACTTTTAAAAAACTTGGTTCCCTTTGTTCATTGGTTAATTCATTTCACAAATATTTACTGAGTATCAACTCTGTGCCAAACACCCGTTCTATGTATTACAGATACAGCAGTGAAAAGCTCTATGCTCTCATGGAGCATACATTCTCATGGGGGAAGAAATTCAACAAAGACTATGTAAGACAGTGGGAGAGGGTTATGCAAAGAACTAAGATGGTTAAGTGACTGTGCGAATGGCTGGTCGGGAAAAGCTCTGAGGAGGCAACACTTAAAAGCACTGACTTAAATAACGGCACAAAAGAGGGGAAAGAAACACAGACAGATAGTGGGTCTAAAGGTTCTAAGCTTGGCACATCTAAAGAGAAGTCACAAAGTCTACTCTGTGACTAGAATATGGTGGATTGAGAGGAAAACAGTTAAGAGATGAGGTTTGAGAAGTTGTAGGTCAACTAGTGTTGGATGTACAAGCCAGAGAAGAGACTTTGGTTTTTATTCTAAGTGCTATGGAAAGCCATTGGAAGACAGTGATAGGATCCGAATTACATTTTTACATATTAAGACGATTCATTTAGCTACAGTGTACAGAATGGATTGCACGGGGTCAAGAATGGAAGCAGGGGAAAAGCTGAGAGGCTGCTGCAATTGTCTGGGTGAAGATGATGGTGGCACAGATGGGAGGTGTCGTAGAGATGGAGAGAAACAGGCAGATTTGGGACACCTTTGGTGGGGAGGAAGCGTTAACAGGGCCCACAGATACACTGGAGGTAGGGGAATGGTAAGGGAAGGAAATAGAAATTAAGGGTGGCTACAAAGTTTTTTCTTTGTATCCACTAGACACTATACTGAGAGCTCAGTGAGATCAGGAGATCAGGAAAGAGGTATAGATATAGATTCATGGGTGACTAGCATACAGAGTACAAAGAGCCTTGGAATGAGGAGACCTAAAGACCTAAAAGATAACACACGACAGACACCGTGCCTTCATCATTCAACAATGCCTGCTATGTGCCAGGTCTTACGCTTGGTCTATCTGTGAGGAAAAAAAAAACAAAAAACCAAACAAAACAAAAAAACCAGATCCTTGTCTTCATGGAGGACTCTATCAAAGAAGGCAAGTACAAACATAATGAACTCTGCAGTGCATGTTAGAAGGTGGTAAGTGCTATGAAAAAAAAGAGAAGGTAGAAGACTGCGGCTAGGGTGATGAAGTTAAAAAGGGTCAGGATAAGCATCACTCAAAAGATGAGACATGAGCAAAAAGGGAGCAAAAAGCCTAGCAGAGGGAAAGGTCAGTGCTAAGGCCCTGAGACAGGAATAAGTAAGATCTTCCAAAATAAGTATTGCTGGCATATCTGAAGAACGGCCAGACCACGAGAGACTGGTCTGAATGGCAGACCAAGTATGGTTGGAGCAGTGGGAAAAAAGTCAGCAAAGCAACAGTCACAAAAGCAGCATGAAACCCACAAGGGTATGATGCCAGAGAAGTCAAGGAAAAAAGGGTGTCAAGGACCAACAATGCTAAGATCAGAACAGAAAGGTTCTTAACATCTGAAGTGGAATGTGGAGTCAGCGAAGAGAGCCCTCTCTACAGAAGGACGGGAAGGAGGTGCAGCTGGCAGGAGGAATATTCACTTCTAAAGGTGACAGGATAGGTTGTCTCTCAGCACTTAACTAAATTCTTGGGTCTACTGCAGCCAACAAACAAGAGCCTGAAAATTTTAATTATATCAACATCATCGATCAAGTCCAAAAAGCCCCTTTTGTTTATTTTTTCACTCAATTACAAATCATGGAAAAAAATCACTACTCTATTTCTCAAAAAGAAAAATAAATAAATAAATAAATAAAAATAAAAAAATAAAAACATACAGAGAAAAAAAGCTAAAAATGTATAAGCCAGAGTGGCAGCTTTAGGAGCAACATGGTACTGACTACCATTTGTTGATAAGCCCTGCCGGTGTTGTAGATACATGACTGATCTTTTTTTGGACAAGAATATTGTCAAAAAGGTTTTACTGTTCATACTGTATGTGAGGAAAGGAGAAACAGACAGGGGGAAAGGATTAGAAGGAACCCATGCTTATTCTACTCTGTCAGTGTCTTTGTTACATATCTACCTAAAACAAGACAGCACATAGGGGTAGGTTTTCTTCTTGCTTTGTAAAAGATACTCTTGGAGCCAGAGTGCTATTTTCTATATTCTAATATAACCATTATCACTATCATATTAACAAATGACAACTTCCTCAAATTTCTGCCCCCTCCCTTCTATCCATTTCTTCATTCATTTAATATTTGTTTATTCAAGTAGACGGTACATTAATAACTCTTGCTGTAAGATAGTCTAAAATAACCAAGTAGAGAATGACTCCACAAATTGAAGTTTTATCTGTACTATGGAACACGTCGTACAGCTGTTAAAACAATAAGGCAGGAGTGTGTGTACTGTCATGGATGATGTCTATACCTCATCTTGAGCAAGAAATGTACATACCTCATCTTGAGCAAGAAAGTCAGGTAACAAAACAGTAAATGTTAATAGTGTAAATGAAGGCTACTTTCACTTTTTACTTTAACGCTCTTTTGTGCTATATGAATTGTTCTGACGGCATGTCCTAGTTCTGTAATTAATAATTAAAACGTGGCCGGGCGCGGTGGCTCACGCCTGTAATCCTAGCACTCTGGGAGGCCGAGGCGGGTGGATTGCTCAAGGTCAGGAGTTCGAGACCAGCCTGAGCGAGACCCCGTCTCTACTAAAAATAGAAAGACATTATATGGACACCTAAAAATCTATATAGAAAAAAATTAGCCGGGCATAGTGGCGCATGCCTGTAGTCCCAGCTACTCGGGAGGCTGAGGCAGTAGGATCGCTTAAGCCCAGGAGTTTGAGGTTGCTGTGAGCTAAGCTGATGCCACGGCACTCACTCTAGCCTGGGCAACAAAGTGAGACTCTGTCTCAACAAAAAAAAAAAAAATAAAAAAATAATTAAAACGAAAGAAAGGAAATGGGGGGAAAGAGAGGGGGCAGGAGTAAGGGGAAAGAAAAAGGAAAGGGAAGTGATATGAGCCAGGAGTAAGATGACAAGTCTGTGGGTGAGCAGCGTGGCAGGGACAGACCTGGAGTGAGATGTCTGAGACTCAAGTTCTAGTCCTGCTACTAACTTTGAGCAAGTTAAACTCTCTAAGGTTCTGTTTACCCAGGTGGTCACTAGGACTAAGACTGTTTCTCACATTTCTCACCCTACAAGGTTATTGTGAGCATTAAATGAGCAAATTTTTGAAAAGTGCCTAGCACAGTACCTGGTACAGTGTAAGTCATGTGTAAGTGCCCAATAAATCATAGCTTTTTTTATGTTCTGAAATTAAAACGCTAAAAGTTTCACTTGTAAACCATTTGCTTTTTTAACCTAATCTGAAAGTAGATTATATTTGATATAAGTCCTTTACATTGGTTTAGAAAAGTAGGTTTTAATAATGATCACAAAGCCAACATGGGAGAATATGTGCTGGTGGCTCCATTAGAAATATGTTTCATCTGGAATTTTTTTATTACTGCTACACAAGTGCCTAGAGCTTCTTGTCCTTGCTCACACTACCCTGAGTCCTAAAATCTGTGCCTCGTACCCAGAAGTTTCAATATTCAATTTGCAGCACGTAATAAGACTGATAAATACCTGTATCTCTTTAAGTCATTTTGCAATAGATGGGTAGAAGGAGGATATTAATGATGGGCATATTCTCAAGACTATTCTTTCACATAAAAAAATCAAACTCTTAATTATTAATATAAATCAGAATAGATTTTCAAATAAATTATAAAATTCATACCTAACTTTGAATTTGGAATAAAAAATTGATTAAAAATTTACATTGCTTTTTCACAATAATCCAATTTAATCATTACAATCCAGGATTGCTTTCCAAATGTTGGCTTCCTGTGCTTCCACTTGGGGCCTATTCAAAGCTCATGAATTGCCTTAATTAACGAAGTCTTACCCAATGAAGCATCATTCTTATAAATCTTGCCATATTCAGTTCCTCTTGTTATTATTAGGACTTTTCTTCTTAAAAAATTACAACCTCTTTGGTGTTTAAATTTCACTTATATGCTACTGTGCGTGGATTAATACATTTCATCAACACTTTAAAACCTAATCCACGATTTAAAAGTCTGAAATTTAAAACAGGAATCTACAAATCACTCTGCAAAGGATCAAATTATAAATATTTTAGGCCTTGTGAACCAAATAGTTTCTGTTAAAACTATCGACTCTGTTACAGCCACAGACAATATGTAAACAAATAAGCATGGTGTGTTCCAACAAAACTTGGTTTACAAAAACAGGCCACAGTTGCTGACCTCTAATCTAGAATATCAATTAAGTGGAATGTCTATGATAGTTTTATATCACTCCTTAAAAGTTGACTACCACATGTCTCTGACTAATTATTTAATCATTTCACTTATTAATGATTAGTATTATACCAATAATGTACTAAGTTTACTACGAGTAAATTATTTTCTGTTCTTATAATTTAATTTAGGTTCTCCCTAATATGTAACCATTTTTTCATAATTCTGTATTTCATTAACTAAATGGAACCTAATCATTCTTTCCTCATGAATCCCATTTTTTAAAATTCATCATTTTTACAACTTTGACTTCTCTCCAAATTTTCTGTCAAAAGTAGAAATGTCAGCTCTTCTCTGAAAGTTAAATGCTCTTATAAAATTCAAAAATAAAGCAGGCATTTACATGTTTACTTTTTCCTCCATTAGAAATTCAAACCAGTTATTAATAAAGACATCCTTTAAGGGCCAGCCTTCAAGATGGCCCCCAGTGATCCTCGTCCTCCTGGTATGCACACCCTGGAATAGTCCACCCCTGCAATGAATCAGGGCTGGCCCTTATGAACAATAAAATACAGCAGAAGTGATAGCCAAATCTAAGTCATAAAGGTACTGTAGCTTCTGGTGTGGTCTCTTAGATTGCTCACTCTGGACAAAGCCAATTGCCATGGCTTGAGAGTCACGCCGCCCTGTGGAGAAACCAACTACCCAGCCCCAACCTGCCAGCCATGTGATCCCCCAGCCCTAGCTTTCAAGCTTGCAGAGAGTAAAGCCCTATGTCACATAAAAACTACAACCTCATAAGAGACTCTGAGCCATAACTGCCCAAATAAACAGCTCAAGAATTCCTGACCCACAGGAGCAATGAATGATAAGAGATGATTATTGCGCTAAGTGTTGAGGTGACTTGAAACAACAGTGGATACTCATGTCTGATTAGGTTAAATTTTAGCTTATCTTGTGTGGCTGAATATTTTGGTACTTGGTAGCAGCAGCTCATAAGCAGTCATGTGTAACTGCAGTAAGATGAGTTTAGGAAACAAGACATTAACAACAACCAATTAGGCTGCATGGTAGTGATGGACGCTGTGCTGTTTGTTCAACACCACACGACATTAACTCAGAGCGTGCTGTGTGTCAGGCTACCAGGGTATTTTCATTTCTACATACTGGCCCATGGCTCAGTTACATACAAGAAACAATCCTTACTTCACTTCCATTCTTGCTCATGTAAATCTCTCTGTTGCATAGGGTGCTACTTTTTAAACCCCAGTCTGACTCATTAGAGCAGGAGTCCTCAACCTTTTTGGCACCAGGGACTGGTTTCATAGAAGACAATTTTTCCACGGACCAGGGAGGGGTGGGGAAGGGGGGTGGGTAGGATGGTTCTGGGATGACTCAAGGGCATTACATTTATTGTGAGTCAAACCTCTCTGCTAATGATGACCTGTATATGCAGCTGCTCCCCGGTGCTAACATCACCCCCTCAGCTCCACCTCAGATTATCAGGGATTAGATTCTCATAAGGAGAGCACAACCTAGATCTCTCATATGCACAGTTCACAGTAGGGTTCGCGCTCCTATGAGAATCTAATGCCGCTGCTGATCCGTCAGGAGAGGCTGTAAATACAGATGAGGCTTCCCTCGCTCACCCCACTGGGTTGGGGACCACTGCAGTAGAGGATAATGAAATGCAGTTACTGGGATATTTGCTATCAGTACTTTTAAACAATGAAACAGAAGAGAAGATACAGGTGGAAAGGGAAGAAAGTATATATAAAGAAATGTATTTTTATATGGACAGTGGGTCATGGTCAAAAAAGTTGAAAACCAGTGATATAAAATACCATATATACTTACATCCTAGGAAACGATTTAGTCATCATACTCTTCCACTTCTTACCCATCCCATTCTCCTTTTCTGACTTATCTTCTGTCTACTCTTTAAATAGTTAGGCTTCATTGCTCATTTTGTTTTCATACAGATATTTTAAAATCCCTGTGGAAACTGGCTCTGGCCCAGCTGCTTTTTCCTTATCTCAGTTCTTTCTCTGAGAGGGTTGAGAATAGGGAAGTCTCTTCTTGAGGACACCACATTTACAACATGCTTAATGGCTGTCTCATAAGAGTAAGGCAAGCGATAAGAGGAAGATCATATAGGGATCTTGCAATGACCCTGAGATCACTGAAATTTTTTGCTAAATGAATCATCTTCACGTCTCTAACATACCAGAAAAAATTAAGATATGTTGGCTTTGTAAGGTTGATCTTTAACGCTATAATGTCCAAGCAATATATATTTTCCACTAGGTGGACTTTCAGATTATCACTCATGTGCAGTATGTAGAGTTCTCTGCTTTTATTACAGGGCTACAGATGTAGTCCATAGCTTGAATGCAGGAAGTATCTCCCAGCTTTCCCTTCTGCAGCACCTGGCACAGCGCTTTGCATTCAGTTGATAAATGAACAGATGACTATTTTTAAAAAAAGTTATTTTGGGAATTTAAAGACCTAAAAAAGAGAAATATTCATCCAACTGACAATTCATTCACTTATTTGCAATGCTTTAGGATGAAAGGCGTTAGTATCCAAAAGGAAGTTTTCCTAGCTTTAAATCAGTATTTCTATCACTGAAAATATAATTACTGGTAAATATAGCTAAATATTTCCTAAAACTTTCTAACAAGATGAGAGAGGATTTCATGACTACTCCAAAACAAGACAGAAAAAACAGAAAAGGTCAGAGCGATGGCTCTATTATAATGGATGTTTTCTATCAAAAGGGCACAGCAAATCTTAAGAAAAGCTATGAAAAAATGATACTAAGAGGAAGATGCAACTGATTAATAATTTTAAAAATACATGATACAAGGGGGAAATGGGGAATCAACATGTTATAACCAGATTTCAATAATTAATAAGGAAATGGATTAATATCTTTGGAAAAGCACAGAAAATTGAGTAATCAAATTCCCCTAGAATGAGATCAAGGATAGAAGGGGGACATTAAATCAAAAAAAGTGCTCATAAAAGGAAAATTTTGGCTGTTCCCAAAAGAGCCTTTTTTTCCTGAGCAACATTCCCAATTTTTAGTAATTTTTCAAAAAGCAGTTATTATTCATGTCAATAAAATTTTAGTACATTTATGTCATCCTAGTCCTATCATTAGTCTAAACAAGTCTTGAGAACAGTCTGTCTACTGGGCTAAATAGCATGACTGTGTTGACATTTGCCAAATTTTCTTTTCTTTCCCTTTTTCTTTTTTTTGAGATAAGGTCTCACCATGTTACATTGCCTAGGCTGGAGTATAGTGGTTATTCACAGGTGTGCATCCACAACTAACTAACCAGCACACCAGAGTTCTGACCTGCTGTGTTTTTGACCTGGGTGGGTTCACCCCTCTTTAGGCAATCTAGTGTTCCCCTGCTCCCTGGAGGTCACTTTATTGCAAATCCTTTGTAGTCTACCTGCAAAATCTCCACATCCATGAGTACATCTTCCTCCATCTCTGCTGATACTTCCCTAATCCATCCATTACCATTTCTCACTTGGACAAATGCAATAGCTTCTGAACTATTTTCCTTGTTTCTACTCTAATTCCCACACCATTTATTCCCCACCCAGCAGCCAGAGTAATATAACATGCCAAGACCTTAACGAGGCTACAAGGTCCCATGCAGTGTGGCCCCTGGCCTGGCCGCCTTCAAGCCATTGCTGGGGGGGTCCCCACCTTGTTTGTACTGCTTCAGGCACACTGGGTTCTTCCAGACACTGTGAATCTCTTCAGCCTAGAAGGTTCTCCCCTGGTAAACTAACTAAACATCTGTCTAGTCTCAGATTAAATATATTTAAATATACTTTATTTACCTGTATAGTGATTAGTCTAATGTCCATTTTTTCCTCTGTGCTGGCAGCTACAGAAATTCAGGGACAGTGCCTGTTTTGTTCATCACTGTGACCCCACAAGCTATCAGAGGTCTTGGCATATAATAAAAGCGCAATAAACATTTGTTCACTGAAAAAAACTTTCTTTTGAATTTATCTTACTTATCATTATATATACATAATGCCTTCACACATAAATTATAAATGTAAATAAACAATCACAAGGTAAAATAAATGAATACATTAAACTTAAAAAGGAATAGAGTCTAAATGAAATATATTCTACAGGAGAAATCTCAACATAAAATGTATTATAAATCTATTCTTTTGCCTTTGGGGATTACAAGCTTATTAATACAGTAATTTTATAAGTCAAATCTGAAAAATAAGACCTTAAAGATAAACTAAACATTATAGGCTGTTATAGTTATTCCACTGAAACATATACTCTAACCTGGCCATTACTGGAAACATCGATAAAATTTCAGAACCAGGAACATCATTTCAAACATGATTTGTTTCCAAAATGGTATTAAACCATTATATGAAAGACAGATTAATGAAATTTTAATATTTTAAATTGTCCGTATCTTCCTATTTTTCTTTCTCGTATATTTATAATACTGAAAGTATCACTGGTATATTTTCAAAGTGAACATACTAAGCAGAATGGAAGTAAGAGGAAAATAACCATCTGGGGGAAGGTAGTAGCAGAAAAGATTGGCAACTGTGTAACTTTCTAATTTTACTTCAGTCCCATTTTCCTAATACTAAAGTAAAATTCTGGTCTAGACACTTCTTTACTCTCAGCTCTATTTGCACCTGCTCTCAATAATCCAGTAACCTTCGAACCTGCATACGTGTGAAGTGGCCACACTCTCCTTAGCACCCAATCAACTTCATTTTAGTTTTCGTCATCACCTTGATGAGAATAGCAACGTTCTGAAAGGTGGTAGACCAAACGTGGTGCTCTCAGCTTGAAGATTCACAAATATATAAGTAATGTGACAAAGAATCTTAGAAAAACAAGTACTAGTTTCTGTGAAGCCTGGTCAGTCACCATTTACTAAGCATTCTGTTTGAACAAGTATGTCTCACCCCTGAGTGGCACAGAAACATAAATTGAAATAGATCACATTTTTAAAAAATTGAAATGGTTTAGTTTCACTTGCATAAAAATATGTTCCCATATGTTCCGTTTATGGTTTCTATGGTTTCTTCATATCAGGAAGGTAGAAAAATTCACTCATCTCTATTACCATCCTTCCCCTATTTCTCTAAGTGTTCCACTTAACACACTGACTGCCACACAAAAAAAATCAGAAACTTTTCCTTGGGGCCACAGTGTTTTAGTATGAAAATAAAATAAAAACATCCAGTATAATTTGAAGGTAAATACAAATAGAAAAAATTTAATGGCTTCTATTCATTTAATCCACGTTTTTAGAATTAAATTGTCAATATTAATTGTAACAATAAGAACATCAACAAGTAAGATTTTATATACGCTTCGGGCCGCCCTGGGGTAAAAATTAGAGTGAGTTAAATACAACTCTCATGGCCGTTAATGTGTTATAAGTGTCAGATAGGGAGCACTGAGGACTTATTTGCATTCTCCCAAGTGAATGACGAATTAAAAATAAGGTGAACATGAGCTGGTCTAATTCTCCAATCCCCTATTTCACTTTAAAATACTCCCATTTAAAGATTTACTTGTATTCACTGATAGATGTTTGTTTACAAACACAAGATTATAACATGTGGCAGCCAGCCCAAGAGGTGGTCCTCATCCACTTCTTAGTATTCAAGCCCTTATATAGTCCCTTTGCACACTAAATATTAATAGATCTGACTTTTACATCCAACAGGATACTGCAGAAATGGCAATGCTTCACTTCTGATGCTAGGTCACTGGAGCTTGACTTTTGAGGCTAAGACATTGGAGTCTTTGTGGCTTCCCTTTGCTCTCTTGAATCACTCATTCTGGGTAAAGCCAAGCACCATGACCTGAAGAACTGAGGCCACCTGCCAACAGCCAGGATCAACTTGGAAACAGATCCTCTGGCCCCAGTCCAGCCTTCAGATGACTGCAACCCTGACCAACATCTTGACTATAATCTCCTACGAGAGTCTGAGCCAGAACCACCCAGCTAAGTCACTTCCATAATTCTTGACTCACAGAAACTCTGAGATATTAAGTGTTTATTGTTGTTTTAAGCTGCTTGACAACTAAAACACAATACTTCCTCCTCATTTTTCATCTATCACATGCACAACTAATTTGAAGCTCAGTGGGTCTAGAAATTTTAGATGCAGATAGGAGGACCCTTTGTGACCCAAATCTCGAGTGCAAAAAGTCATATCTAGACATAACAAGAGCTTGCTTTTGGAACTTCATTTGTAAGACCTCATACATGTTAACTAACTATTGCTACTAAAGTCTAGAATGCTACTAGACAACGTAACTTTATAGTACTGATAAAGACAGTCATACAGGAGATCCTCATTATATGCTAGATAAATTAGTGAACCAATAAAGGAAATCTATATAATTTAGTGATGATAATGACAATAATAATAAAAAAAGAAACTATGATGCCATAGGTAGATTCATAGTACATATGCATCTTTATAATTACTTATTTGCAACATCTCTTTTAACCACCAGAGGGCAGGAATGGTATGTTGTTCCTCCTTGACCTTCTGGCTTTTAACATGATGCCTAAAGCACTTGGAATAAATATAAATTCTGCACAAATGGAGGGAGGGAGAAAGGAAGGATGCTTGTTAACAAATAGGAAAAGATTAATTCTCACTACAATGCCCAAAAAAGCTTCTTGTAAATAAGCTGAGTCAGATCTAGGACTTTAAGGGATGGATACAAATTCATAAATGGTACTCTAAAAAGGCAATAAAGCAAAAAACAGAGTCTGAGAACTTCAGACTAACTTCAAAAAACATATGACCAGAGCACAGGGAATGTTGACTGGACTCAAAATTTCAACTTTTTACTGTCATTCCTTTTCGTCTACCTACTAACTAGAAATTTGTTGCTATTTATTATTCTTTCTATGAAATGTCTGTTTCTATAGAAAAAAGTAAATTTGGCATACTAAATTCAGGTTCATTCTCAGTTTTCCACATGTGATTATAATCCAACTTTCTTGTTCTATTTAATCAAGACAAGCATCGTTGTGAACCTGTCAGGAGCTACACCCACAGCAAATGCAGTGCCCAGAAAGAAATAATCACCTCTGTGTGGCCAACCTCACTCAAACCCATTAAGTGACCCATAGATGTGACAATGCCCTCCTAAATCTTATAGCAAGAATTTTCCAACTACTCGGTTATTTTTAATGTTACCTTTCAGCAAACAGTTTATTGAATTGTATTTTTAAATATCATAATTTCTATTAAATTGGAAGCTTACTCCTAATGACAAAATTAGCAAAACCATTTTCCATTTTCTTCAAGTAACTTAACTTAGCTAGAGCCAGGGACAGCATTATGTTAGGATTTTATGGGGCCCCTGGCAAATTATGTTGCTCCTACGGTTTATGGTCTGATTCCTAGATCTAAGGCTTGTGGTTGGGGCAGGTGTATTTATAAGCCTACAGAGACAGATAAATAAAACGGAATCCCAGTATTTCAAAAAGGATATTCTTATAAAAGAAAGATAAATGAAGGCGATAAGTGGTTTAACTCTTGATTAATCTAAAACGCCTTAATAAAAATATCCCATCTTCTCAATTACAATTAATAACAAGATGCTATGTTTATGTTTGTAATAAAAATCAAATTGTTTCAAGGATGGCCATTCATTACTTAATGATAACAATACTCTTATCTAGATTTGTGGTGTATAATGTTAAAAGCAGAGGCACTTACTTGGCTCATTCGGCCCCTACAGATAAGCAAACTCCTGAATCATTAGCATACTTTTAAATATATAAGTATATAGACATTCTTGAGGGGAATGGGACTCTTTCAGCTTTAAATGACAGAAAATCCAATTCAAATTAGCGTAAGCAAAAGGAGGGAATTTACTGACTTGATTAATTTCAAAGTCTAAGAGTAGATTCGGGAACAGCTAGATCCAGAGACTCAACTAATATGATCAAGGTGTGCATCTGTCTGTCTCCTCCCTCTCTTCTCTCCCCTCATCCTCGCCCATCTCTCTCTCTCTCTCTCTCTTTTTCTGATATTTACCCCATGAGGACAGCTCTAGGTTTATATCTTCACAGCTTCAAATTCAACAAAAGAGATTCTTTCTCCAGAGCTAAAGGAAAGTTCCAGGATGAAGTCTCACTGGCCCAGTTGACATCAGGTACACATCCCTGATTCATCACTGGGATAAGCAGGTGTGGAACCAATACTGACCAGGCCTGAGTACAATTACAAAGAATGAGAGTGAGGAAGGAGTTTTTCTCCAAGGAAAATGCAGGTTAACATTCTCAGATTCTCAGAAGTGAGGATGAACAGAACACAAAAGAAATGTATGTCATCTATATATGTCCATAGCCCTTCATCACAGTTTCAGAAAGATCCCTGAATCCCCTCTCCAAAGAATCAATGTAGAAAAGGCACAGAGAAGAATAAGTACATTTCTAAAATGTTACCTTAAATCTAACACTGCACGACATTGCTCATATTTAAGTAACTGATATCCTAATTAAATCCAGTACCTTACTCTGTGCCTCCTCAACTTATAAGCACTGCATATGCCTCCACTGACATTACACGTAACGATCACTTTTTAAAATGCTGCATTGTCCTTACTGTGGCTTCCAGGAAGGAGCTGCATTAGTTGGGTTTTACCCCTCTGAGTTTTACAGACATCCCCCAGTGTCATCTCCTCTTTTTTCTATCTTATTCTATTTTACCTATCATTTCTATTCAAATGACTCTCATATATTCATCTCCAAACTAAAATTTTTTTAAAAAAAATTCCACTCCCACATTTCTGAAAACCAAATGTAGACTTCAAAACCTAGATGCCACACTCAAAATGATCAAAACACACATCATGTCTTCTCTTTAACAAAACCAGCCTTTCCTGCCTCTCAGTCATCTATCTGAGAAATAATCTGATCACCTGTACTTCAACATTCAGCTCAAACATTGTATCTTCCGCAAAGACTTCCCTCCTCTCTCCTCACCAGGCTGGGTTACGTGCTTCTGCAGCATCCTGCGCCATGGCACAAGTGCTTGTCTCATTTCCTTGTTGGTGACTGGTTTACCTACTGAGTGAGCTCTCACATTACACTATAAACTCAATCAAAGGGGCACAGCTGTACCTTACATCTGTATTCTGTGTGCCAAAGCACAAGTGGCTGGCACATAAAAAGTCCCCAGTCAGTGTTCAATGAGAGAGAAGGGAGGGATTCATTTTTATTAAAGTCTTATAATTCTCCTGATTTAAAATATTTATGATTTGCTAAAAAGGACCGTTACCAAAAAAAAAAAAAAAACCAAGATTTGCTTGGTTTACTATTCAAACAGACTAAGCCTTGGTAAGGTCCAGGCAACAAGAATGCTACCAACATTTATAAAGTAAAAAGTCAGGGAATAGAATTAAAATATTAAAAAGCAATATTTTTTTCTCTTTTTCTTAGCAATTCCTTGAAGGTTTTTTTTTTTTTTTTTTAATAATAATGGTAGATATTAAACACTAGGAAACTCTTTTTCCTCCAAGGCACTAAAAACAACAGTCTATCCATAGGCACCACATGTGCTTTCTGAGGAGGCCTCAAATCTTTCCTTGTAAGTATCAACCAAGTATCAAGTGTCCCAGCTGCTGTGCCTTGAAACACCTAGAGATGGCCTTTCGAGACAGAGAAGACTGGAAACAACTAAATCATTTTAACCCAAAGCCGTTGCTCTTAGTGATATTCCTCCTAACATTAGAGTATCTTTAATCCTTATAAGCTGAATTTTGGGTTGAAAAATTCACTGTTTATTGGTTTCTGTGACACTGAACATATTTCTTAATGTCCTAAATTTCCTCATCTGTAAAACGGGAATAAGGTGTCTCACAGGGAAGTGGACAAGAGTAAGTAAACATATAGAAAAGCATCTAAAGCATAGTTAGTGTTCATAAGAAAGGATATGATTAGAGTGGCTCTCTGGCATTCATAAAGGAAATTAAAGTTTGCTGGCTTCACTAAGCTGACACCTCTTTTCAAAGTCACTTGATGACAGCTTTCTTTAACCTACACCAGGGAGGTGTTATTCATACTCATCCTGTTAACCACATATTTTAACAATAATTTATTCCTTCTCAAGACTCCTAATGTATACAGTTTTAAACAAATTTACACTTTGAATTCATCCTTCCTGATTTTCTCCTTTTAATCTCCTTTAAGTCAATGAGTTTTGATGATGCTTATTTTCATTAGCAGTTTTTAAACTTTAATAAGCAACAGTTCTGTTTCATCCCTGTTCAGAAACTTTCAAAAACAGTTGTAAATTTGTTTTGTTCGTCTATTATAAATTACAACAGCTTTGTTTTGTGGGCCCTTTAAAATAAACCTCAACATTATTGCCTTTGGTTTTCTTAAGATTGTTCACATTGATACCAAATAGTTACAGTCTGTGTTGTTTCAGTACCATTACATGTAACTTTAGAAACCTTATCTTACTCAATCTAGCCATCACTACAAATTAAAAAAGTTAAACATGCCTTATTTCTGATATTTTACTTATACCTAATGGACTGTAGTACCTATATTTACTTTTTGTTTCTAAGCATCGAGACAAAATGTTTCTGGTATTTTATTTCCTCTCTATCACTTCTAAATGATTCTGATGGCAATAACGCAAGGCAACATTAATTCACTGCAAAGCAGGCGTCAGAAATTTGATGGGGGAAGAGAATGGTCTAGTCAATGCCACTTACTATGGACAAACTGAGTATTCAAATTAAGTTAGAAGTAAATTTCAACTTCCATTATTAGCTGTAAATAAAATTACAAATCACATGCACATTTATTTTCTTACAACTACCTTGTTCCACAGAAATTTTGTCATTCACTTTAAAGTTGCAGATACAAAAATCTCTGCAAGAAACTAAAGCTTTTTGTTTTGGGAAAGATTGATGGAAAAGATCAATCCAATCTATAAGAACACAGCACAATCAAAACATTTAAAATGTCAAAACTATTTGCCTCACTAGCAGTAATAAAAGAAAGTAAGTAACAGCTTGGATGGGGAAAAACAAATCTGCTTCACAGCTCAAACTCTAGAATGTAAAGAAAAAGTGCCCTCATCTGGCCAAACAAAAAACTTAAAAGATAAAAAGTAATAATCCAACAGTATAAAATTTTTTGCTGCCTTTAAAAACACAACTATTTTAACCATAAAATATAAAGCAAATTGTATAATCATCTCCCAACCAGATAAATTAGAAATATATTAGAAAGAATATAAATTTTTAATGAGTCCTCGTTTGCTAATAATTATAAGGTGGCATATATAAATTTATATCCTAACAAGAAGACAGACTTATGATTGGCATGTGCTATTATCTGGGCGAAAAAGCTTTGTAAAACTAGAGTTCATATTTTTTTCTTCCTGAATACTTCTAAAAAATAAAACATAATTTAAAGTTAAGGCTGGGTACAGTGGCTCACTCCTGTAATCCTAGCATTCTGGGAGGATGAGGCGGGAGGATCACTTGAGGTCAGGACTTCGAGACCAGCCTGAGCAATAGCGAGACCCATCTCCACTAAAAACAAAAAAACAAACAAACAAAAAAAAATAAAACCTAGCCGGGCATGGTGGTGCACACCTGTAGTCCCAGCTACTCAGGATCGCTTGAATCCAGGAGTTTGAGGTTGCTGTGAGTTAGGCTGACACCATGGCACTCTACCCCAGGCAACAGCTAGACATTGTCTCAAAAAAAAAAAAAAAAGGTTAAATTGGTAATTATTTATATTATTAGAATGATATCCCTGCCAGCCAGACTGAGTAGAGCCCTGAATAAAAACTGATTTTCAGCAGTTATGTAACATTAATGCTACAATTGAAATGTTAGGGATGAGTAATCCTATTAACAGTAATAATGATGATGACAATACTAATAATATTAGAAATCACTAAAATGTTAGTTATTTGTCAGGCACTGTGCGATGGGCAGGATACACCCCCTCCGCAGGTCCCCAAGAAATCCATGCTCTAATCCCCAGAACCTGTGACGAACTTGTCACTATGTTACAGGGCAAAAGGGACTCTTGCAGGTGTGGTTAGATTAAAATAGATGAAATGGGGAGATCATTCTGGATTATCTGTGCGGCCCATTATAACCACAGGGGTCCTTAACAGTGGAAGGAGGAGGCAGAGGGAGATGTGACTATGGAAGAAGGTTTGGAGAGACACAACACCGCTGGCTTTGAAAATGGAGAAAGGAGATCACACACCAGAACTATGGGAGCCTTCTAGAAAGTAGAAAAGGCAAGGAAACGGACTCTGCTCCAGAGACTCTGGAAAGGAACATAGCCCAGCCAGCACTTTGATTTTAGCCCCGTGAGATGTGGGTTGGACTTCTGACTTACAGAACTGTAAGATAATCAGTCTGTGCTATTTTCAGCCACAAAGTTTATGGTAATTTTCACAACAGTAACAGAAAACTATTAAAAATACACTGAGCTCGGCCGGGCGTGGTGGCTCACGCCTGTAATCCTAGCACTCTGGGAGGCCGAGGCGGGTGGATCGCTCAAGGTCAGGAGTTCGAGACCAGCCTGAGCAAGAGCGAGACCCCGTCTCTACTAAAAATAGAAAGAAATTATATGGACAACTAAAATATATATATACAAAAAATTAGCCGGGCATGGTGGCGCATGCCTGTAGTCCCAGCTACTCGGGAGGCTGAGGCAGTAGGATCGCTTAAGCCCAGAAGTTTGAGGTTGCTGTGAGCTAGGCTGACGCCACGGCACTCACTCTAGCCCGGGCAACAGAGTGAGACTCTGTCTCAAAAAAAAAAAAAAAAAAAAAATACACTGAGCTGAACTCAGGTAATCCTCATACTGCTAAGGTAGGTTCTACTACTATTAATTCTACTTTGCATAGAAGGAAGCGGAGACTTGCAAAGAGAGATCAAGTTAACTCGTCTGAGATCACACAGCTAGTTAATCTCCAGACCTGTGATTTGTCCATCTGACATGTGATGCCCACCTCCTAGACCACCACTGCCTTCGATGAATAAATGTGACACTAGCGACCTCTCGGTGCAGAAAGCCTTCCACTCATTTCTCCTAGCTCTACTCCCGATGAGATCTTCCTCCTAGTTATCTGACACTGTTTTCCTCATCTCCTTCCCCATTCAGGCAACCTTTGAATCACTGTATCTCACATCCATCTTCTACTTTCCACATGTACTGTGGCCCCGCTGCAGTAGGCACAAATCATCTACATAAAACTATTATTCTAGCTCACTTCCTATTATCAGTTCCAGGTCATGTAAAGTACAACCAGAAAACTTTCTACAGCTCCTCACTACATAATCAAGTAAAACCCAAGTTCCTTGAGGAATCTGATCTCCTCAAAAGAATCCCATCTTCTCTTTCCATCTTCCACTACTGCTTCCACAGACTACAAGACCCACCCACATGTACTCTTCAGCTCCAAACACACTCTGCCATTATCGCACTTTACGTCCTTTGTTGTGTTATGATGCTCCCCTGTATGAAAGCTGACTGTACGAACTGCGTCGTTCCCGTCATAGCCAACTAAATCAAAGGGCCAGGGGAAAAGCACTCGGAGCACATAGCCCCTGTTCCAAGAATTAAGCTGTCCTCAAGTCCAGCTGCTGAACCAGGATGCCGCATCTCTTAAGACCAGCTTTACCCGCCACCATCACTCACCAACCAGAGCCTGTCAGCTCCCTGAAACTTTACTAGTGCCAGTGACCTTTCTTTCAAAATAATACACATTTCTCTTTCTAACAAAATTCCCATCCTCCTCTCTGCTCTTCAGACATACTGAAGGCTACCAGATCTGTGTATGTGCCTCCAATTTCAGTTCTTGCTTTCCAAAATAAAAGGTTAGAGATTCATCTCTGTATTTTATTTTGACTTCGACACCTAGAATGTGTGTCTATCAAAAATCATATCCGACCCTTAAAAATAGCACACCAGCCACAAAACCTTGCAGAATTTTGTTTATCCCACTCGTCAGTCCCTGCCTTCTGTAGCCTCATCTGGCTTCAGATACAAAAGACCCAGTTAGGCTAAAAGAGGTGGTATATCACTGACATTTTTTTTAAAACTTAGATTTAGATTAGACATAGTGGGTTCAAATCTTAGCTTTACCACTTTCTTGCTTTGTGATATACAGCGATTACTTCACTTCTCTGGCCCCAAGTTTCCTTACCTGAAAAAATGGGAAAATAATAGTATCCTTCTCAAAGCATGGTTTCAGGGATTGAATGGATGCATATATATATATATATGCAGCTGGTAGAGAGCAGCTAGTACACAGATTGTTAATTTTTACTGCAGTTCCCTCAAGAAGTGGCTTGTTCCCTCAATCCCAGTCCACTTGGCTGGTCACAAATGATCTGTCTAATCATTACATTCCCTCCTCCCAGAAAGGTGGATCTTGTGACACGTTCCATAGTGCCAAGCTATGCCTCTATTTCCGTTAGCGAGACTCCTAACTCCTGACCCCTGGTATTATACTACGGCAGGGGAGAGCACCATGAATCAGCATTGCCTTTTACCATCTTTCCCCTTCTTCCTAATCCATCCCCCGACCCCCAGACCATACTTTTAATATATCTTCTTAAGCATAGATTCGCTATATCCACTTAGACATTATGACTTTAATAACTATCTGCCCACTGTAAGGACTCACTCTGTAGACGAGTTCATCCTTCTAGTACTGGCTTTTCCAGCAAATCCCTCTTCCTATTACCGCAACAATGAAAAAGGTCAACAAAAAAACAAAATTAGATACCAGTACATACCTTTTTAAAAAAGGTCAACATACTGTTATTGTTGTTCCTGGTATACGTCTTATTCCCCTACACAATTATAAGTTTCTTGAGAGCAAGGACTATGTAGCAGTAATCACCTTTGAATTCCCCCAGATCTAAATACATAATCCTTAGTTTTATTTTTGATTAAATTAATGAATGAATTAAATGCAATTATAGTTAAATTGAGTCAAATTGTACCAATCAGCAAAAAACATTTTTGACATTACCTTACCTTAATTATCTAAACTTAATAAATTAATCTGCTCTTTAAAAAGCTTTTTTAAAATACCAAAATAACAACCAATATATAGCCTCATTAATGCTTTTCAGTTCACCTTTTATTATACTGAGTTAGTGGTACATTAAGTCTTCAGCTTTTTTATTTCAATGTTATACTATTTTCCAGAAATATTAAAGAATTAAAATTAATTTTTTAAACAATTACTGTAAGGTAATTAGAAGAATTTTATAAGGGTTGGCCCAACATGTACTTTCAACTACCTGCCTATCCATGAAAAACACACAAAACTTTAGAATAGTGGTTCTGAATGCTGACTGTGCATGGAATCATCTGTGGAATTCTTTTACAATAGATCCTCAGGCTCTACTCCAGGTGTCTGACTTGGTTGGTCTCAGATAAGCCCAAGCCTGAATGTTGTTGCTGATTTTTTTTTAAGGAGCTATACATGAATTTAAAGCAGTTTGAGGAATCAGCTTTGGAATACAGTTTAAGGGAAAACATCATATATTTCAAAGATATATATTTTTATAATATATATTTTTTCTTTTCTATAATCATTTAATTTTAAAAGCTCATGTAACCAACATATCTTTAAATCACCATTGTATTGCATGTGTCTTTGAAAATAACTGCAACAATCACTGTCTTTTTTTTTTTTGGCCAAGTAATCAGTCCTTGTATTGGTGAATTTCTAAAATATATTGTCAGGTGTAAAATTCTTAGTGCATCAAAAGTAATAACACAAAGTACATATCTAAATATCTTTAATCCTCCATATCTGACAAAATTGTTCCCTGTCTGCTTGTTGCCAATTTAAAACTCACTTTGTGGATTACTCTACAAAACAAATCCACCTATATGTTATTATTTTTGGTGTTTATACCCCAGATTTCATATGCCTCAGCCCTGAGAATGACAGCCATCATGGGCTGATGGAGGAGCTTTCTGCTGGGCCTGCAAAACCGTCTTGAGAATGAAAATGCCCTTGATTACTGTCAAATGACCTAGTCTTTCAGCGTTAAAAAATTTAAATCCCAAAGGTGATTTAAAGTCTATATTCAGTTGTTAATCCCTTTTGGGCTCAAATAGTAGACACACACAATAAATCTCAAAGCTGACAGTTTGAGATTTGCTTACTACCTCTGGCACTTCCACGCTCTATAAAATGTCATTGGCATACCGCACTCTGACACAAGGCATAAAACTAAGTACAATATTAACTGTATGTATGTGGTATGGGGGTGGTGGTGAAAGACTTTTGTTTAAATAAGTGCCACATTTTCTTGTAAATTTATCATGTTTCAACCTACCCTGTTCTGATTATTTTTTCTCCATCTCTAATGTTTGCACACACAAAAAGTCACTATATTATAATAAATCCTTAAAAATAAGAGGCTAACTTTCCACTACCCTGAAAATTAACTTTCCTGGGACTACTACGACAAGCCCACCTCTCCCCTATATACCAGGGAAAAATCTATGTCCTTAAGAATATATATTTAACTAATACTTCATTCTTTTCTTCAACTGTTTTTCAGGTTTCCCTCCAGTCTTTACCCATATGCATAAATTTACAAAATTGAGATCACAGTGCACTGCAATTGTTTCTTCTTTTTCAATATAAATAATACATACTGTTAAACAGAGGCCCTAACAATAATGTATAGGATCAAAAATGGAATGAAAAAGCATTCAATAAGTTATGTAAAAGTCAATTTCATATTTTTTTAAAACTATACCTGAAAAATTAATTTCCCAGTGCAAAGGAATTAAATGCCTTGCTTAAAAATGTAATCATATGTGAGACATAAGAATTTCTGAAAGAGGCAATGTGTCTGCAATTAAAATATAACACAAATGCAAGATTTCTCCTCCTTCATCCTAAGCATTTGGTTTCTATTCCCAAACAGAATAAACCAACTAAGATATACATGAATTTCCAGATTTCAATAAAGTAGACTAACATACACACAAATAGCGTTATTTTGTAACCACTGGGGCCATTTTGTATTGCATGTTTGTTTACTTAACACCTTAATTTACACATCTTTTTACAAGCACCTTCATGGTACCTAGGTTCAATATTTGTTAAAGCTACATAAATAGTTAATAACAACGTGTTGTATTCTTAAAAACTGCTGAGAGTAGATTTTAAGTATTCTCACCACAAAAAAAAAAAAAAAAAGAGAGAGAAATATGTGAGGTAATGCATATGTTAATTAGCTTGATCTGGTCATTTCACAACATATACATATTTCAAAACACCATGTTGTATATGATAAATAAATCCAATTGTTGCCAATTCAAATAAATACATAAAGTTAAAAAACAAACACATCTTATATCTCAAAATGAAAAGGTGACTGCCTCTTTAGTTCTGTTTATACCTAAGCTTATATCAAGGAGAACCCCAGTTTGGTACAAGACTTTATGCTTTTGCAACACTTGCTAATATTCTCTGTTAACAAAAGAAAGAGTTTGGTACACCCAACCCCCCAAAGCTACATAATATTCTATCTTATCTCAAAAGTCAACTGCTAGACATTTATATTTTATTCATTTTCTATTATGAGATTTTTTTTTTTTTTTTGTAAAGAGATAGAGTCTTGCTCTGTAGCCCAGGCTGGAATGCAGTGGTGCAATCACAGCTCACTGCAACCTCGAACTCCTGGGCTCAAGCAATCCTCCCATCTTGGCCTTCCAAAATGTTGGGATTACAGGCGTGAGCCACCATGCCCCGCTTATTACAAAGATTTTCAATTTAATGTCCTTAACATCTAGCCCCAGAAATGGAATTATGGAATTAAAGAATATGATTACCATTACCCTTATGGCTTTTGATACATATTTCTCAGACAAACCTGTCTTCCTGAATGAATACTGGGATGTGAGGTACAAATGGGGTTAGAACCCTATTGACTTTGGAGCTTTGATGGCAGAATCTCCATATACTTTAATTGAATTTTGGTACTACATGTTTCTTCTTTAAGAACAACTATAAAGAAATCATAAACAAGTTTTTAAAACTCATTTCAAAATAAGGGCAAGGCTTCCCCAGTCGTAGTTACAAAACAAAATGTTGTTTTTTTTTTTTTAACAATGCACATAACATATTGTTTTGAATCTTTTAAACAAAATAACATACATGCATAGTATATAATATAGTTTTCCCCCCCACAACATACAAAGGATTTAAAGTGAAAAAGAACATCTCCTCTGTTCCACCCTGGATATTCCTCATCAAAACTCAATAAAACCCTGAAGTAATTATTATTAGCATTTTCTTTTGTATCCTACCAGAATTTTTCAATAGAAAAGCATAAATACATATATAACTTTTTTCTTCTTTTTTGAGACAAGAGTCTCACTCTGTTGCCAGGGCTAGAGTGCCATGGTGTCAGCCTAGCTCACAGCAACCTCAAACTCCTGGGCTCAAGCAATCCTCCTGCCTCAGCCTCCCAAGTAACTGGGACTAGAGGCATGTGCCACCATGCCTGGCTAATTTTTCTATACATATATTTTCAGTTGTCTAGCTAATTTCTTTCTATTTTTTTTAGTAGAGATGGGGGTCTCACTCTTGCTCAGGCTGGTCTCGAACTCCTGACTTTGAGCGATCCTCCTGCCTCGGCCTCACAGGGTGCTAGTATTACAGGTGTGAGCCACCATGCCCGGCCCATATATATCTTTATTAGTATACAAACTGCTTTAAAACGTGCTTTTGTCTCTTAATAAACTTTAGACTGTAGCACATATAGATCTATTATCAATACATATATTCTGCCATTCTATAATTTATGTAACCAGTTCATTATATTTGTCTGTTACCACTAGCAGTAAAAGAGAGTGATTATTTCTCTATGCCTTTACTAACATGGGGTGTTCCCACATTTAAATTGTTGTCAATCTGACAGGTGAATAAGATCTCTCATTCCAGCTGGCTTTTACAAAATTGGCCATTTGGGTTCCCTTTAGTCTGACCTTCACTGTTCCCATCTTTTATCCACATTTTCTATTGGCTTGCTCACTATTTTCTTACTGAGAATCAAATATTTTAAAACGCTACATATTTAATAAAACTTCTCTCACAATAAAATAATTCTGCAGATGGACTGTCATTTCCCTGTGTTGTATAAATGACTTGTTAGAATTCTTGAACTTACTCCTGTCCAAATTCAACAAGGATGACACAGGTAGATTTGCTTTTAAATGCATAAACCTACTGTACAGATAAAAATACAACCAAATGGTGCCCTAGTGTGGAAGAAGCTACAAGGACACTGCATCATGCAGGTAATAAAAGGCCCAGGGTAAATCTAATTCTGATCTCAGCTCTCCTACAATAAGTGGAATAACTCAGGTGTCACTTCAGCCCTCAAAGCATCAGTTCCTCAACCAATAAAACTAATAAGTTGGGCAGAATGGTCCCTAGGACTTCCAGGTATAAATACCATGAGATTTAAGAGGTTGCACCATTTTGCTTAGGACCATGAAATACCTATAGGACAAAATGAAATAATTTGATAGTCATGAAGTAAAAAAAATAATAAATATAATCAGATTTAAGTTTATTTGTTAAAAATAAAACTCATATCTGAACAAGGTTAACAACATAATAACCATGGATATTTGATTTTTAAGTCCTCAATATAATAGGCACTTGGGAAAAACATATACCAAGCATACTCAAAGCATTAACTTACCACTTTCGATGTGATTTTCTGATAATTATTTTAAGAGTAGTTTAGAAGGAATAAAAGATAAATAAATAAATAAACCTATTCAAGAGCCCATGGCTACTAAAGGCTCCTTGTTTCCAGAACAGTATCATGCCCCTTTCTGGCATTTATGTTGTTTTAATTTTTCAACTCCTGTGATAAATGAAATATATCTTAAAGTAAGATGTGTAGTTGCATTTTCATGTTTCTACTCATGAAATTATTAAGAACAAATCACTTTTCTCCCATCTGAAGGATTATTTCTGGGCTGCGATACCTACGCTTATTCATTTTACAGTTTTAAAAACTGTGTTTAGGAAAAAATTGTCTCAAACACAAATTTTATGTAGGTGGAAAATCATCACTATAGCAACAGTAGCTTCAGTCTATGAGAAGTGAAAGGTAAAAACTCACATTACCAAAACGTAGAACTTAACATTTGATTTCTTATGGCCAAGGGCATAGGATGGTAGCTCCTAACCTATTATCACTATTACCATGAACCATCTATCTAGATACTACCACTCCGGTGAGACATGGCCAAACTCAGCCTTAAAGGATAAAAATACAATGTCTTTTTAAATAATACGGTTAATTGCAATAAATCAAACATGACACTTCAGGCTATCCCCAGGCTGTTATTCCCACTCTGCCTCATGTTCCTTGGAGCCAAAGGAATTAGTGGGATAATAACAGCCTCCAATAGTGAGTGATTTGTGAAACTTTGAGGTTTTAGTGCTAATAAAAAGCACTAGCACCTAGTCATTTCTTTGGGGAAAAAAAAAAAAGCACTGCTCCCAGCTAGAACTGGTTTCATCCCCACCCTCAACTGTGTCTTTTTCTGACGATCCTTTCCTTACTACGCTGATGGGCAAAGGTTGAAAACTGAGAACAAAAAGAAATTAAAACAGTATTTTTTCACAAACAGCAAAATTTTATGTGTATGAGTGTATATAAGGGAAATCAGTAGCAAATTTGTTCAAGAAGCTTTTTTCTTATTCTACTACTCACACGCAAAACATACCACTGGCATAAAGGGAACAATCACTACCACTACTTAAACACCCCAAAAGCATAAGACGCACAGAGTTATGCTAGGATAATAAATACAGCGGTCACGTAATTCTGTGATAATATTTTCCCGCCTCTGCCATTTTCTGGCTGTGTGACTGTAGCCAACTTAATTCTATGCCTCAGGTCCACCATCTGAAAATATGGATAATGATGGTGCTATTTTATAAGGTTATTGCAAAGATCAAATGAGTTAATATATGTAAAGCACTGAGAACAGTGCCTGGCATATGCTAAGTACTTAATAAAGTGAACAATTATCTCCATTGTTTTGTTTTGAAGCATCCTAATAGGTATGCGATGGCACCTATTTGTGGTTTTAATTTGTGTTTCCCTAAAGACTACTGATGTTGAGCATCTTTTCAAGCATGTATTTGCAATCTGTATATCTTGGTGAAGTGACTGTTCAAATCTTTTGCCTACTAAGTTGTTTGTTTTCTTATTGTTGAGTTTTAGGAGTTCTTTATGTTACTTGGATATAATTTATTATTTGGTTGTAATTTCTTTCTTTTTTTTTTTATTTGGTTATAATTTCTTTCCTAGATATATGATTTGCAAATATAGTCATGCGCTGCATAAAGACATTTTGGTGGACAACGGGCTGCATATATAGCAGTGGTACCATAAAATTACAATGGAGCTGAAAAATTCCTGTAGCCCAGTGAAACTGTAGCCATTATAACATCATAGCACAATGCAATACCCACACGTTTGTGGTGATGCTTATGTAAACAAACCTACTGTGCTGCCAGTCATATAAAAGTAGAGCTCATACAATTATGTACAATACATGATACTTCATCATAATATGTTAACGACTGTTACTGGTTTGCATATTTACCATACTATATGTTGTTATAAAAGAAGAAAAAGAAAATTAACTGTAAAAGAGCCTCAGGCAAGTCCTCCAGGAGGTATTCCAGAAGAAGGCACTGTTATAGGAGATGACAGCTCCATGCCTTGAGGTGACAAGATGTGGAGGTGAAGACAGTGATAGATGATCTTAACCCTGTGTAAACCTAGGCAAATGTGTGTGCTTGTGTCTTAGTTCTCAACAAAAAAATTTTAAAAGTAAAAATAAATAAATTCTAAAAATAGAAAATAGCTTACAGAATAAGCATACAAAGAGAAAATACTTTTGTATAGTTGTACAATGTGTTTGAGTTTTAAGCCAAGTGTTATTACAAGGGTTGAGAATTTAGACAAAATGTTTAAGTTTATAAAGCAGAAAACTTACAGTAAGCTAAGGTTAATTTATTATCGAAGAAACAATTTTTTAAATAAATTTAATGTTCTAAACGTACAGTGTTTACAAGTCTACAGTAGTGTTCAGAAATGTCCTTGGCCTTCACACTCACCCAGGGCAACTTGCAATCCTGCAGCCTCCATTCACAGCTGTCCCATTTTTTATCTTTTATACCGTATGTGTACTGTACCTTTTCTATGTTTAGATACACAAATACTTAACCACTGTATTAAAATTGCCTACAGTATTCAGTACACCAACATGCTGTACAGGTTTGTGGCTTAAGAGCAACAGGCTATACCATATAGCTAGGTGTGTAGTAGGCTATACCATTTAAGTTTGTGTAAACACACTCTATGATTCCACTATGACGAAATACCCTAATGACTCTTTACTCAGAATGTATCTCCCTTGTTAAGCCACACATGATTGTATTTTCTCCAGTTGCTTGTCTTTTCTCTTAGTCTTCCACAGAGCAAAAAGTTTTCTAATTTTGAGGAATTTCAGTTTATCAATTTTTTTCTCTATATGAATTGTGCTTTTTGGTGTCATTTCTAAGAAATCTGTACCTAATTCAAGATCACAAAGATTACCTCCTATGTTTTCTTTTAGAAGTGTTATCATTTTAAATTCAGGTCTGTGATACATTTTGATTTTTACATAATGAGTATTAGATATGGGTTGAAGTTCTCTTTTTTTTGCATATGAATGTCCAACTGTCCCAGCAATGTTTGTTAAAAAGACTAACCTTTCTTCATTGCAATGCCTTTGCACAAAGTTTTGTCCAAAAAAAAAAAAAAAAAATCAATTGACCATGTGCCATAGGTCTTTTTCTAGACTCTTGTTACCCTGTTCTATTTGTTTATTCTTTTGCTATCTTGATTACTTACTTTACAGTAAGTCTTGAAATAAGGTAGAATGAATCCTTCTACTTTGTTCTTTTTCAAAATTGTTCTGACCACATAAATATAAATAAATTCACATAAATTTCAAAATAGCTATATCAAGCTTTCTTAAACATGGTAAATCTATACTTACAGGTAACTATTTTTACAAGATATTGTGGGAACCCACAGCTCGTACTAAGTGTTTCTTCATTCTTGTATTACTAGAAACATTAAAATCTTCTCAGAGGCAGATGAAAGAACTGAGGATCTCCATTCTTCCCAATCCCTTCGTCAAAGTCTTGTCTCAGAATATAAATGCTCACTCCTTCAATCGGTTTCTTAATAATGTTAGTCTCTTCAGGAATAACTTGACATCATAGTCCTCAAGCTATAAATAAAGCTATTTCTCTCTAGCATGCCCTCCCTACAAGTCAAGCCAAGGTATTTGAGGTTTCTCTCTGGAGTAGGGGAAAGGAAAAAGCTAAGAGAAATATCTCTCCCTCTCTATTTTAGCTACTCATTTTACATTCCAAACTGCAGAAAAATCTTTACTTGATTAAAGATTTTATAAACTTCTTGCAATTGTCTTACTAGCCAAACACTAAAGATCACAATAGTAACAGACAGCAACTATAAACAAGAGTTTTGCAACAGTGGTTTTGTAAGCGTATGGGCTGTGGCACAGTCATCCTCCCAAGCAATTCAACTTCCCTCCCAGGCAGATAAGGCTGCTTACTTGGAACCAAAATATATAAGGAAAGACACTTACACTTCAAAAAATTATGTGGTCTCCAGAAATGAAGGAGATAAGTTACTTATAAAATCATTAGAGGGAGATTTCTATTGTATTTTGTGAAGAAAGATATTCTGCATTTACAGGATTTAAATGTCCAAGGAAAATAGCTCTAGACAATGGTAGTCACAGAGGCCTTTTTTACCCTTTACAGTTTATATATAAAGGGAAAAAAAGCTCTATATGTCCCTAAGTGATAAATCAAAACTTAAAATACAAAAGAAAGTCACTAAATTATTCATTTCATATCTTTATGACCAGGTTTATAACTCACCTCAAATATATACCATACCCACCTATACCAAGTAAAGATGTGCTATCCCCTTCCCATATTCCACTTTAGAAATTAAGACCAAATCTTACCAAAAGAGTGTGATTATTCAATTTCTGACCTGAATTTCCTACAACTTAATTAAACTAAAGCCAATGAGAAAGACAAAAATGCTGTCATTAATTGTCTTCTGAATTACTACTTCGCAGTTCTCCCTTATACAATTAAAAGTTTTCACCTCACTCATTCCTACATATTTAACTTATTATTTAGAAACAAAATATTTGCAGAAACTTCAATATTCAAGTTTAGCTATTGTACAGGGTTTATTTTTTAATTCAAGGAAGAAAGAAGAAACATTTCAGATAACCAACCACAAAAAGATATTTTTGGTCATATGGCAAAGGTCATGCACTTGAATTTTAATCAATGAATGAAAACAGGCAGTCAAGTGCAGTGGCTCACGCCTATGACCCTGGCACTCTGGGAGACCAGCCTGAGCAACAAGTGAGAGCCCATCTCTACAAAAACTAGGAAAAATTAGCCAGGTGTGGTGGTGCATGTCTGTAAGTCCCAGCTACTCGGGAGACTAAGGCAGAAGTTATCCTTGAGCCAAGGAGTTTGAGGTTGCAGTGAGCTATAATGATGTCACTGTGAGACTCTGTCTCAAAAAAAAGAAAGAAGGAAAGGAAAGGGAAAGGAAAGGAAAGGGGTAAGAGAAGCAGTTCATACTACTGGGATTGGGGTTTCTACCTGATCTGGTTTCATACTTTAATGCAGGGTTTACATGCAGGCTGCTTCCTAAAATGGTTCACTCAGGGCTAGAGGTTACTATGCAGCTCCAGGAGAGACAGAACACAAATATTTAAACAATACATAGAAAATACTGATAAAATATCAATTTATTTCTTTTAGATATTGTCTTTTCTCTACATACAGTGCTTAACATTGATTTCTTACATCATTAAGTGAGAAGAAAATGACACAAACAGTTTACAAAAAAGAATAAAGAAACATTTGCACGAAGTAGAAGAAAAAGAACCGCAAGTTATCAATAATGGCCCAGAAAGATGCATAATCCAAGCACTATTTCAGAGACTGTGCCCCAATTAAATCTAGAGCTGGTTTTTACCTAGGCCTTTCCCAGGAGCCACTGATGGTTCTGAAGGATGCAGAAGACAACGTTTGGGAAAACCTTAATTGAACCAACACACACACAAGGTCCCAAAAAAGACTCACTAACGGGTTCTTTAAACTACGTATTTCTTGGATTTCTGTATTTTTTCACACTTTAATGTTTATGTAATTGGGCTCATTTTAGATGCTATGTGTGCATTTAATGTGGTATCTTGTTTTCCTAGACAAGTCGGTATTAAACCAGTGGTGAACCTTTCAGTCAGCGTTTCAGGAGGCAATGTTTGAAACTCAAGTCTACCGCTGGTAGGCAGAGCCAGCTTATCGCTGGCCTACAAACCACTGTAAACTGGATGGGTGATGGCCAGAAGACTCTGGAGGCTCTGCCAGCACTGGACAGGCACAGAAGGCTCAGATTCCCTGCAATGTAGTATCAGTGGAAGCCAACTAGGAAAGCGACACTAACTTCATTCATCTGTGGTGGCTTTAATTTACAACCATCTTTTTGTTTTGTTTTGTTTTTTTAATTTGGTAACCATTAAATAGCAATCAATAGACCTTTACTTAAGTTTAAATATTAAAACTGAACACTGGTCTTTAAGTTAGCCACTTGAGCCTAAGCTAGCTCATAACTAGCTAAGCTAGCTACAACATAAGCAAAGCTGCTAAACCCATTACTGTTATCTCAAGTTTTCTTTAAGGGTAAAAAAAGGGAAAGATGCCACATGCTTTCTAGGACTACAATCAGAAAAAAATAAATCAAGTAATTTGTTTTCTTTGATAAATTATTTGCATATCTACTATGTGCCAGCAACTTAAAGGGTATTACTCTAATCCTGTATGGTAACTATTACTCTCACTTTCTAGAAAAAGAGACGGGGACTCAAAGAGGTTATATGGCTGGGATCAGGTCTGGGATTCAAAGCCAAGTCTGGCAGAATTCAAAGCCCAGCTCTTTCCACTTCATCAAGTTCCCTCTAGCATGCTGATTCACTATTTCACCATTATTTATTTCCCTTTTCCTGTGTTTCTGAATATAACACATTCTTACAAGAAATCTCAAAATTTGGTATTATCCATTGCTATTACACTCTTCACTCATTTGACGAGCTCTTTCTTATTGATGCTATTATTTATAATAAAGCATTATGAAAATGAAAATGTGTACATGTGTATTGCAGGTGTGTGTAGAGGAGAAGAGGAATACATGGGAAGTACAGAATTTTAAGTAAATTTAATATTTAAAGGCAAAGATCTTGGCATCAAATTTTATTTCTCCACCCAAAAGAAAATGCTAAAGAGCTTTTTTTTTTTTTGTAAATGACTGCAATAAACTGCCTTCAATTCAGGGTCTTGTGGTTTCCACAAATGTATTTGCCACAAGTGATTTGTTTCATCTGTGGCATAAATGCAACATAACTCACTTTGGTTGTACAAACTCTGGGGCTTCATTTTGTATTTTTTTTTTTTTTTTTTTTTTTTTTTTTTTTTTTGGAGACAGAGTCTCACTCTGTTGCCCAGGCTAGAGTGAGTGCCGTGGCGTCAGCCTAGCTCACAGCAACCTCAAACTCCTGAGCTCAAGCGATCCTCCTGTCTCAGCCTCCCGAGTAGCTGGGACTACAGGCATGCACCACCATGCCCGGCTAATTTTTTCTATATATATTTTTAGCTGTCCGTATAATTTCTTTCTATTTTTAGTAGAGATGGGGTCTCGCTCTTGCTCAGGCTGGTCTCGAACTCCTGAGCTCAAACGATCCGCCCACCTCGGCCTCCCAGAGTGCTAGGATTACAGGCGTGAGCCACCGCGCCCGGCCTCATTTTGTATTAGAATAGCCTATTTACACATAAAACAGATTTTTTCCCCCACTGACTGAATCCAAATACACAATGTCAATAAAAAGTGAATCTCAAAAACCATTAAGGCAGCCAAAGAGAATACTTCAAAAGAAATGAAGCAAAATGGCAGCCAGGAGATGGCTACTTCTGACTGTCAGAGAAGCCTAAAGCCAATCTGAAGTTTGCCTCTATTTAAAACCCATGGCTTTAGGACAGTAAATCTAAGCTTTGAAGTAGTCAAGAAGTCCTTTGGGGGCAGGATGGAGATGGGAACAAAAAATAGAAACTTTCAACTAGGCCAGGCATGGTGGCTCACTCCTGGAATCCTAGCACACTGAGAGGTTGAGGTGGTAGGATTTTTGAGCTCAGGAGTTTGAGATCAGCATGTGCCTGTAGTCTCAGCACTCGGGAGGCGGAGGCAGGAGGATCGCTTGAGCCCAGGAGTTGGAGGTTGCAGTGAGTTATGATGATACCACTGTACTCTACCCAGGGTGACAGAGTGAGACTCTGCCTCAAAAAAAAAAAAAAAAAAAAAAAAGCTTTCAACTAGTATGAAGTAGTTTAGTCTTTCTTAGTCTTTAACAGTAACAAAGCCTGTAGTTATACTGAATTATCAATGACCAGAAACTATACTGATTCACTAACCACCACAGGTGCCTTACGGAAGGTTGAGGGGACTGGGAAAATCTCCAGCCAACCAATAACAAGTAGAGGAGGGCAGTATCAGTGCTGGGTCATTTTCCCCAGCAGAATTTAGCTTCCACGGACAGGGAGGCTGATCCAGGGTTAGGGGTGTTCGAGGGGGTGGAGGGTAAGTGTAGCAAAATGGAAAGGAATATGAGGAAATCAAGATCCATGGAGCTGAGCAGACCAAAGGACCATGGAGCAGACATTTATTAGGGAGGCTCACCAACTCGCAATTCTCCTGACTCTTAGAGAGTCCCAACAAACCATGCCTGTGCTATCAGACTGAAGCATGAGAAACCGCTGTTTTTGTGTGGTCAAAAACACTCTAATACTGGCAAATAAATATGATGCAAATTACTAAATATGGCTCTATCCTCCTATACATCAAGCAAATCAGACTGTCTCTCTTTGGGAGTAAGATTCGACTGAAGAGATGGTCAGAGCCGTCATTTTAGTGGCAGAAGTCTGGATAGGGTTTGGGAGCTCCCACTGCTCAGGGGCCCCCGATTCCTGCCCTGTCTGAAGTTCACCTGTGCAGCAATTCCTTCAAGAATGCAAACTCTCCAAGAATCCTTCCGATAACCAACTTTAGTAAATAACTGTTGATGACACTAAGACTTATTAATAGTTTCTGTCTTTGTGACCAAAAGAAACTTAGCAAATCCCAACTGTGAGCCTGAAAGGCTAGAAGGGCAGTTCCAGGGGACCCTTGAGTTACCAGTCCAACACCCAAGTTTTGTTTTTCTTTCTATAATTCGCAAAACCTGAGCACCACTGCTGATTAAGCAGAGCACAGCAGCAAGCAAATGAGGTTTCCTCTTCCTTCTTTCACATATATAGATTCGCTCGAAGCATGTTATGCAAACCAAGGGAGAAAATCACATTAATAAAATTGTCTAGCCAGGCTTAAGGACTTTGGTTATTTTTAATAGTAACTTTAATAGCCACACATGTTAAATAAATTAAAATGACATAAAACATATTAAATATACACAATCCCTGAAGTTATCATGATCTCAATTTCCACTAAAAAGACTTTTAGCTTTAGTCAGCACTCAGCTTAGCAGGTACACTCTTGTCAGTGTGAGACGGCACGAAGCACTATTTAATTAGCAGCCAAATAGAGCCCCATGCAAATTAGATGGTAAATCTCTAACTGTGGACCAGCTAGGAGTATGGAGAACATTGGCCAAATCTAAAAGCATACCACACCCTCTGAGCCAATAAAAGGCACTTCATCTTCTCTATGATATGGTATTTAATACCTAGTGATGCTACTCTTGTTTGGTGCAACGTGGCTCTCCCTGCTTCAGATGACCCGGGGAACTGGTACTTTCTACCTTACTGCATTCTGATTATTAATTATAAGGATATTTTAAAACATTTCTTAATAGTTTTATATATGTTCATACAATCCTATACATTTGAGTAAAAACAACTAATGCTACTAGGACAACTAACCAACCATTTGGCAAAAATAAAGTTAGATTCCATATGCAAAATCATTCCCAGATGGACTAGAAATGTAAAATAAAAAATAAAACATAAACATATAGAAGGAAATATAGCTATTTTTATAATCTAAGAGTAAATCCAAGTATGATACTGACAGCAGAGTGATAGATCTGACAACATCAAAATAAAAACTTTTATGGCAATAAAGAAATACAGTCAAAATAGAAATGAAAAACCTAACTTATTTAAAATCAATTTAAAAAATGACTAACATATCAAGCAAAATATACACTAAAGATAATTAATCTGGAGATCAGTTTGGAAAATGTATCAAAACCTCAAAAATGGGTAAACCTTTTAACCTATCAATTCTGCTTCTAATAATTTACCCCAAGAAAGCAGTTTTCTTATCAAGGACATTCACCATAGCATTGTTAATAACAGCAAAAATCAAAACAAACAAACAAAAGTACCAACATGAACACATTCAATTATAATTCATCCCATCTGTTCAATGAAGTAATCTACTGCCATTAAAAACAGTAATGAGATTTATATTCATTGACATGAAAAGATAGTCACAATGTACTAGTATATGTGAGAAAGAAAAAGATTACAAAACAGCAAAAATAATGTGCGTGCCAAAGACTACTGCCTACCAAAGTTATGTTCTTCCTAAGAACACAAGTAGATTATATTTCTACCCCCCACCCCTTCCCACACACATAACACAGTTTGGTGTAGCCATGTGACTATGTTCTGCAACACAGAGTGTGGGCAGGAGTGCGGCATTGGAGGTGCATGTTGAAGACAGCACAGACAACATTGGCCCAAGCTCCGGAAAGACTGCATGGAGTGGAAATAGCTCCCCAATCTGGCTCCATGCTGGAACACCTATCCTGAACTGTTCTGTGAGTGAAAAATAAACTTCTGTTTTGTTTCTGCTACTATATTTTGGGCCTATATTCAGTAGCTTGGCCTACCCTAACTAATAGTTAGGGTAGATACTGGTAGTTTTACTTTTTAAAGAAATCTGTATGTATGTAAATAGCTTTAAAAGTATGAAAATATATGCATCAAAACTTATGTTTATGATACTTAACCATACTGTTGCATGTAGCTGTAGACCGTGTATTCTCACTGCTGTATAATATTTCATTGTGTGACTATGCTACAATTTATTCACCTATTACTGATAGGCATATGGGTAGTTTCCAGTTTTTTGCTATTGTTAATACAGCTAACACCAACAGTCTTGTTTGTACATGTCTTTTGGTGAATTTATACACATATTTCTGTTAAGTACTTACTAGAGAGAGAAATTGTTAGGTCACAGGATATGCATATGTTCAGCTTTAGTAGTTACTACCAAACAATACTCCAAAGTGCTAATACCAATCTGTACTCTAAGCAGCACTGTGTGAGAGTTGCAGTTGCTCTACATCCTCATCAACACTTGGTATTTTCTATATTTTTCATTGTAGCCATTCTGGTGGGTAAGCACCACACACTTTTAATTAGTCTCACAACATAAGATATTTTATCTACAATTAAGGGCAGTTCAGTAAACTATAGTGTACCGCTACAATGGAATATTATGATTTCAAACTTACACATAAAATGTGATCTCGATGTAAAATAATGTCCAGAAAATACTAAAAGAAAATGGGTTGACACCCCGTAAAGTGAATTAGTAGTAGACATTTGCAACCTGACCTTCTTGAATTAAAGTAGGCTATTCTCCTGATACTTACAATTCACTTGGAAGCAAAGCATGGGCTCAGGAGTCTCTGGGCTGGAATCCTGTTGCCATGACTTATTGCGTAGTGTGACCTTGAGCTCTATCTAACCTCTCTAATCTGCCACTTCCAACCTTTCCCCACTTATAGGACTGGTTAAGAGCCTGGATTCTAGAAGTAAACTGCCCAAGTTCAACCCTCATTCTGCAATTTCACACGTCTGTCTAGGCTTCATCTTCATCTGTAAGTAGAGAAAATACAGGTTCCAACACCTCATAAGACTGTACAAGAAAGAAATGAAGGTATACATGTAGAGCACTCAGGACTGACATATATGCATTTGATACTGTCACTACTATTAACTACTTCTGCACCTGCCACCACCTTTACCAAATCCAAGAGAAGAGGAAAAAACCAAGAAGCCACTGAATTCATCAGGAACCAAGATGGCACCTGTACCTCAAGTCATCTAAGCTTGTTCTCTAAGAGTGGCAGTTGATCATCTGAGACCAAGTGGCCAGACAGCTAGCTCAAGTAACCTTAACCTTACTTCCAAGAAGAATGCAAGGTTCTTTGCAAGGCAGCTGGAAAGACAAGCTTCCACCATGCAAATCCCAAATACAAAGCTACAAGGTTGGTGAAATCTGAGCACCAATTTTTATCTGAAAATTGATTAAAATGACATTTGCAAAGGCCTCCTAACTGATTTTCCTACATCTATTCAGGCCTCTCTCTAACTTCACAGGATGGACTTTTCAAAACAGATAGATGGGCCTGCAAACATATAAAAAAGTGCTCAACATCTTGAATCATGAGGGAAATGCAAATCAAAACTACAAGGAGATATCACCTAACTCCAGTGAGAATGGCCTCTATCAAAAAGTCCCAAAATAAGAAATGTTGGCATGGATGTGGAGAGATTGGAACACTCTTACACTGCTGGTGGGACTGCAAATTAGTACAACCTCTGTGGAAAGCAATTTGGAGATAACTCAAAGAGCTAAAAATAGAAATACCATTTGATCCAGCAATCCCACTACTAGGCATCTATCCAAAGTAAAAAAAGACATTCTGTAATAAAGACATCTGCACTTGAATGTTTATAGCAGCACAATTTACAATCACAAAGATGTGGAAACAACCCAAATGCCCATCAATACATGAGTGGATTAATAAAATGTGGTATATGTATACCATGGAATACTACTCAACTACAAAAAACAATGGTGATCTAGCACCTCTTATATTATCCTGGAAAGAGATTGAGCCCATCTTTCAAAGTGAGGTATCACAAGGATGGAAAAACATGTACCACATGTATTTGCCATCAAATTGGTACTAACTGATCAACACTAAGGTGCTCACATGGTAATGATACTCACTGGGCGCCGGTCAGGTAGTGGGGATAGCGGGTGGAGAGGGTGTGGGGGTAAACCCACAGCTAATGGAAACAGGGCACACTGTACAGGAGAAGGACATGCTTGTAGCTGGCTTGGGCGAGGCAAATGCTTTTCATGTAACCAAAATGTTTGTACCCCAAAAATATCCTGAATTAAAAAAGAAAAAAAAAAAAGATAGATGATCCTGGGCACCCTTCTAGTCTTAGGATAAACGTGAAAATCTTTGACATGGCCTTCATGGTCCTGCTTTACTTCATGGTCCTACCATACTTCTTGCCTCAGCTTGCTCCAGACTTCTCAGTCTATGCACTCTAGACACACACTTGAGTTCCTCAAACCCACCATGCTTCCTCCCTCCAGAAGCTTTCTGGCAAATTATTCCTCTGCTTAGAATGACCTCCCTTTCCTTCTTTGGAAGGGTAACTCCTGTTTACCCTTTGGATCTCAATTTAGTCTATTCTTTGTGGACATATTATAACATTGCACTCCTCTCCTAAACTTATCACAGTTGTAATTTAATATTTATTTATGTGACAACTGGTTTAACAACTACCTCTGTCACTAAAATGAAAATTCCACGAGGACAGCAGCCATGTCTGTTTGCCCACAACAGTAATTCCAGTAAAGAACACATCACTTAGTGCAAAGTGGAGACTAAATAACCATCTTTTGGTTGCCTGAATGAAATGAAATGAGATGAAAGAAATGAGATGAAAAACTATGGAGTAACACAGGTCAAAACAATATGGAAGAGATAGGATTTCAAAACCTGAAATCTATCAGCATAGCCAAGAATCACACACACACATAAAATTATCTCAGCATCAAGACTGAATCTGCCTACAACTATGTTTCCAAAGCAATAAATAAATAAAATTGCAGAGTCTTATGCAAGTGTGATGCCAACACTGAAACGAAGGCTTCTTTCTCCATAAGTTCCTAAATCAAATAACTGTTGCATTTGATGCCACTTTTATACATCTTGTAAGTAGGCTAAGTTCTGTTCACTCCTTTTGAAAGACACATTCTTTTTAGCTCTCTGGCTCAATGCTTCTTAGCTCCCAGAATAATCTGAGATCAGATTGCTCCTCCAAGGTTACCCTGGAGATTGTTTTCATCACTGATCTATACACCAAGTATGGATTGCAAAAAGGGAAACAATCCTAAACAGATACAATTGGATAGGCAATGTGGTGGGAAAGGTGGGGCAAGGGTGTGTGAGTAGTATCAGTTTGTTAATGAAGTGTTAATTCTACTGGGAGTAATTATCTTTCTGGATGAATATATGCTTAGCATTTTCTTTCTTTCATTTTGATGGTAGTAAGATAACGTATAGGACCTCTAAAAACCAATGGCTTATATATTACTCAATTTAAACAAATATAAAGTGAACTGCACATTAATAGGAGTCACAAAGAGTGACAAATTAAAGGTCAGATAATCCACATAATTAGGAACAATTAATTTATGTTGCCATGGGCACTACCACTTTCAAAGAGAAGGGAATAAAGATTAAGTACACAAGTCTTTTTTTTTTTTTTAAGTTCAGTTTATCATTATCTTTATTATGACAGCCACAAACATGCAAAGCTGATACTTAACTAGTAAACTGCAGAGACTACTGAAATCATGATCTAGAACTTCTCCTAGACAGGTGACAGCCTCTGATCTTTGCACCAGTGCCAGAAAGAAAGTTCCTGCATCGCAGCCACTAGTTAGCTAAGGTATAAAAGGACAAATTAGGGACATAGCAGGCCATTTAAGGGTGACAATCAAAAATGTGTGAAAGCTAAGTACAGACATGTAGATCCCACCCAGAAATAGATAGCCACAGACGCTCAAATGAAAATGAGAGGCAAAGCAGGGGGTGACAAGGCAACATTGTTATCATTTGCCATTTAGTTATATAACATTAGGTATAAAACATTTAGAACCATGATGTGTTTATATAACTGCAATATGTTTCAATGAAGTCAATATTACATGGAATAAGCTAGATAAAATTAAGTCAAGCGTTAAATTTAAATTGAACTTTCTTCAACCCTGCTCTAATTTGGGGCTTTTTTTCTTTTATGTTTTAGCATTGGCAAAGAACTGTTACTATTTTAAAAGCCCACACACAATTTATTGAAAAAAGAACATTAGGCAAGGCAGCATAATGTAGTTCAAGAACAAGGACTTTGCAGCCAGATCCCAACTCCACCACTTACTGCTTGACCTTGCAGAGTTACTGCCTTCTTTTTTGCCTCAGTTTCCTTCTGAAAATTGTCACAAATATTATCTACCTCAAAGTTACAAGGATTAAGTGAATTAATATTTATAAAAGTAGAAAGACCTAGAACATGGTATGCTTTATATAATTATCTGTCAAGTAAATATTATTTATTTACATCTTTTGGGTCCTTTAGTTTAACTAGGTCTCAAGTAGATTTCTAAAATTCCATCATTTCTAAAACACATAAAAGGGTATATCCTTTAAGTTAAGATATAATTGGTCATACATTCACAGTAAACTCTATTAAAAGAAAAGTATCCATCCTTTACTTTGATTCAACTCAAGTAAAGGCATGGCCAAAAAAATTAGCTATCATTTATTGAGTACTTACTATGTGCCATTCACCCCTTTATATTACCTATTCCTTGTAACAAGCCTATGAATCATGGTATTATCCCCATTTTACAGATAAGGAAACTGAGGTTCAGAGAGATTAAATAACTTGCTCAAATACACAGCTAATAAGGCTAAAGCTAGAATTCAAACCTAGGTCTTTCTGATTACAAAGTCTGTCTTCTTAAGCACAAAGTATCATGCTTACAAAAAAATGTTTTGCTATCTACTGAGTACAATGGTCTTAAATACTCAGCTTAAAAACACAGGTACATGTAAACAAACAAAAAAAAAGTCGGATCATTAAAAAAACAGGTTTTTAAATAATAAGTAACTATCAGAGTATTTGGCAAACACATAGTAGTTTCACATCTCAAAACTACTTCTACAATCAAACTGACCAATTGAAATATCACAGTATTAACTAACAAGTATCTCAACAGCAAACTAAAAATGCTGGGTACCATAATTTCTGAAAAGGGTGGAAAGAAATTCTTAATCCTGATTTGGATATGCAGGGCCTACTAATTGGTTTCCTCTCAATATCTGAATAAGCAGAGTCCTCTTGTCCCGGCTAAATATTTAGTTGGTATCGACATATAGTAAAATTCTGGAATTAAAATGTGTAACTTCCGAATCCTATGTTTATGTTCAAATGAGCCATTCATGAAAGTAAAATGTAAAAATAATTATAAGAAGGACATTAAATGCAATACTCTTATTTCTCTTTCAAAGTCAAGGAGAGGTAGGAGGAACAATGCAAAAAACAGTAAGCCCTAGATACATCAATAATCTCTGGTATTTTGGTGAGCAATGGGGCGGTCATATTCAGATCGTCCTGGTTTGCTACTTGTTCAGGATTTCAAGAGTCTTCAGTTAAATCCATCTCCTAGTCTGTAAACTCGTCTAGCACATGCCATGTCTCTTTACTCAATGTTGTATTCTAAGGTTGCTATCACAGTGCCTCCAAGAGTGAGCCTCCAATAAATCTTTGCTGCTAGTTTTCCACATCTATATATTTTACAAATTGAAACCAACCTTAAGTAATCATACTTGAGACAATACTAATTATAGTGGCAAAATGATATATATAATGAAACCATTTGGTTTTCTCATTAATGTTACAACTACATGACATGGAACAGACATGGAACAAACAAGGACCGGCTGTATGTCATTTCGCTTAAAGTTGCAGTTTCTAAGAACCTAACTGAACACACTGAGTAAGAACTTACTGTACTTTCCCTTTTGTGAACCCTCTTTAAAACTGTTAACTGTGTTAACCATGATGAAACTACACGCCGAAGTGGTGTGTGCATTTGAACTGCTTGACCAAAATATATAGAAGTTTGGAGGATAAATAATATAAACTATTAAGCGTAGGACGTTCCCCAAAGTATATCCTACAGAGAATCTGCTCAGTCTTTGGTTCCAGCACAAGCTGAACAGGTATTACAGGTTTCTAGCTTAACTTTTTTTTTTTTTTTTTATTATTTCAGCATATCATGGGGGTACAAATGTTTAGGTTACATATATTGCCCTTGCCCCACCTGAGTCAGAGCTTCAAGGGTGTCCATCCCCCAGAGGCGCACCACACCCATTAGGTGTGAATATACCCAGCCCCTCCTCCTGAGTTTAACTCTTTTCTATACTTCAAACCTTATCTCTGAATGTCAAAGATTTTATCACTAATAATTTAAAATTGATTAAGGACGTGAGCAGGTTAAGTGAACATTCTCTAAAGACCTGTAAAAATGACGTCTAGGATGCTAATTAAAAGTTTCCTGTCCAGAAATAAGATCCTTTTGACCCAAGATTTACTACATAAATTGAAAGGAAACTAAAGTAAACAATAAAGAGGTGAGGTGCTCATGTCCTAGGTTTCTAAATAAAACAACAAACGTTTACTTAGCATCAGGCATGTACCAGGTAATCATGCACATATGTAAGCTTGGCCTAAATACCGCTGGGTGCAGAAAGGAGGGGTACAGTATATGTTTCTCACAAAGTCATTTACAGAACACTAAATAAAAAAAAAACAACAACAAAAAAACATCTCATGGTATTTCTTAGAAGGCCTGTAGTATATCCACTGGTGGGACCATACCCCACCCCATCAGTACAAAAAATTTTCAGCAACTCCAAAACTGTAAACTTACGGTGTTCTGCACAATCTGAGTGGGTAAATGGCATGGATGTTATATAGTAAGACAGTAAGGCCACTCAGAGAGAACAGATATACCAAAAATAAACACTTATGAAGGATATGAGCAGTAAAAGCCACCAGCGTTTAAAGCTGGAGATGAGCCAAGGGAGAAGACTAACAGGTTGTACTCAAAGCAGCATAGAGATTCCACTGAGAACAGTGCTGAGCCAGGTAAATAAGGAGATTTGAAAGGGTGGGCCACGCAGTCAAGAAAGATAGGCATTAATAATTATAGCCAAATTGAAAACGAATCCATGAATCTGGCTATTACATAATTTAGAGTGAGAAAGGAGAAAAAATATCAAAAATAGGGCAAATTAAAGGGAAGCCTTTTCAGAAAGGGGGAGGCTAGAGCAAATTTTCTATTAATATTAATAATTTGAAGAAATGAAACAACGTGACAAGAGTGATCATAAGCAACATCCTAAATAGAGATTTTGGGGGTGATGGTGGGAGCAATAGCAGAAGGTGAAGAAGAGTTTCTCTTGAAAGAGAAGAATTATGGTTACTCCTTTCAAATAGAAAGAATGGAAGTAAAGACGGGATAAAACTGTATCTGAGTTTGGGCAGTGGAAGGAAAAATTTGCAAAGTTCTTGTCAGACGGCCTACTTTTCTCTACTGAGAGAGAAGAGGACAGGGGTTGATTGGATAACCTCTGCAGAGGTGATTAGAGGCCGATTTAAAGTGCCACTGAGTATTACTGAGGACCCAGCTGAGACCTGGAAATTAGACATTTGTAACGGCCCCAAATGACAGAGTTATTTTTTTTTTCCCAAGAGAGCAGGAAAGAGTAGATGGGTAGGAATCACACACTGGAACAAAAAACACAAACAAGAAAGTCACCCATAGTTTCCCACAGGACACGGAAACTCACCAGTGATGGATAGAGCAGAGATAACACTTGGAGGTATGTAACCTCCAGCTCAGACAAAATAAACTCTCAAGGCCTCTGCAATATGGCAGAAAGATCAAATAAAAGTAGATAGATTCAAATTCTGGTTCCTAGTTAACTAGCCATGATAGTGGACTAGCTACTTTTTTATGTCTTAGATTTCTCATCTGCTTAAAAAGGGGAGCAGGTATAACACCTACCCTTGTCAAATTATTCCAAGTATTAAAGGAAACAATATATGAAAAAATCCAGTATTGTTTCTGATGCTTAATAGGCACCAAATAAATAGTAGTGTTTTTCTCTGCGTAAGAGGACGACACTAGACCAGACTAGAGTCTCCTATCTCATTGTAAAATTCTGCCTTAGATTTAGTTGTGTTGGCTACACCTCACACCCTTTGAATTTTGTGAGTTACTTTCTACCACCACCACCACCAGTAATAATTATACCACCTTATATTTTACTTTCATTATCTCATTAGTCTTGACAACAACATTCTGAGGCAAACAGGATAGTTAACTGCCAGAGAGTACGAGGAAACTGAGAGACAGGGAGATTAAATGACTTGCTCTAAATCAATTTAATGTTCATTAGGTCATCTCTGTTCAGTAAAGTTGCTGAAGTTCATTAAAAAGAAAGACAACCTGCCCCCTGTTAACAGATAACAGGCTCTCTTTGATGTTTTTTAAAGCTAATTTACTTATGATTTCATTTGTATTGTATTTTTCATTGTGCTTTGTCAATCATTTCATATGTCTTTTTTAAAGGGCACAAGGCAAATGCTACCATAAATAAGAGAATATCTAAAATTAGATAATGTATATAAAAGTAGCTAGATCAGTACCTAGCATATAAAGCACCCAATAATTATTTGTTGATTTTCAAAATAGCTTCTGACTAAACCCTAAAAATTTCTTAATAATTTACTACACATGACAATCTTTGCCTCCATTCTATGTTTACATGTATAATTTATTTCACTGGGGAGGAGACATCATTTCAATGTTATTTCTGCTGCCTATTGAAATAAATAATTTTTAGATGAAGACAGCCACTAACCTACATAAAAATAGTACTCCATGGAATCCAGGGGATTCAAGGAGTCTGGTGATAGAACTCAGAAAATCCATTAAGTTGGGTGGGAAATAAATTATCCTTTATCTTCATTATTCTCTAACTGAGATTTATCATTTCCTTCAATTATGAATGCCCCCAACAAACCACACTTGTATTAGCAGCACCTCTGATTTGTCACCAACAGAATTCAGATATTTCATACAACCATCATTGCAGATATCTTGAAATATCATTTATATTCATCATCACTTCAAAAACTTTTAGACTTTATTTACTGTGTTAATATCTCCTCAAATATGGACATACTGATTATTAGTTATACTCACAATCTTCCTCCTCTAAACCATTAAATGTCTTCTGTTGCTCTTTGCTCCCTAAACCCTCATACCAATTACTGGTGATAAAATCTCTAGGATAGTCAGGGTGTCATTCTGAAATCTGAACAACAGCTTTTTAGTACCCAAAGACACAAAACCTGTGTGGCTATACAACTGATACAACATGGTGTAACAAAAAAAAGAGAGAGAAGGCCAGGATGGGAGGGCTGGAGAGGGGAGAAGATAGGTTTGGGAAGGGAGGTGATGTGGACAGAGCCTTTATGTATTTCTCACCTTTCTACTAAGTAGTGAACAAAGAAAAACAAGTACACACACACACACACACACACACACACACAGAGAGAAATTACCACATGGGCTGTGAAACTGCCTTGGGGAAGGCAGAAGAAAGAAGTGAGACTGTCTTTCTATCTGAAATGGGAAGAGAAAAGATGCACTGATTGAAACTGAGAAGAACAGTGGAAAATGGAGACACTCTAGTTAGTTCTTTGTAGCGAAGAGTTGGCCAAGAACCTAGTTCAAGACTAAGAAATGTTAAAATGGAAAGCACAGATTTATTAATATTGATTTAACCCTTCTCCCCACTGCCACATACTCAGAACAAAACGTCCACTAGAGGCCCCACTGCAAGGCACAGGAGCCATTTTCAGAGGCTTAGAGCTAGAGGAGTCTTAAAAAGTGACAGTGAAAGCAAGTCTCTAGTAAAGGGACATATTTGTCCAAAGAAATATTAAAAATAAATTTTAGTTTGCATGTATTATCAAGACTAAACATCACAAATTGGCTGGTTAAGGATAAACTTACCTACACAATACTGTTTCTATGAGAAAATGTGCTGCAAGTTCTCAACAAATGATTTATATAAAGTCTGAATATGACTCATAACTGAGAACTACTTTTATTAATTATCCCCGAAAGCACCAGACAAACGAGAAAGGTAGTAACAGAAAATAAAACAGTGGAAGCTTAAGAAATGATGAAAACATTAAGACAATGGTAAATATCTCTTTAAAATACTGACAGGGATTACTTTGGCATTTTACACAAATTTTAATTGATTATTCTAAGTTATTATATTAAAAACTAGGATACACACAGCATAAACCAAGCTTAATTTAGTGTAAAGATTCAGTGCTTTAACATAAATTTTAAAACATACACACACAAAGTGAGCCATTTTTCTGTGCTAATCCTCTATCAAAACATTTTTCAACAAAATGATTCCTTTTCCTTTTCCATATACACAAAACAAATTCTCAGTTAGCCAGAAAACCAATATGAAGTATATTATCATGATACAATAAGATTTCACATATAATATGTAATACAAAAATTGCATATTTATAAGACTTATGTATAAAAATAAAACTAGATTTTTTACTTCTGCTTTATGAGTAAAAATTAGCTTTAAAATATAACATTTTATTAGTCTAGTAATTAATGTTCAAATACAAATATTTTAAACTCAAGGTAATAGCATCTACAGCTACTTGAAAACACTGGGATGACACATCAAGACTGTAAACACTTGAAAAATGCCTACTACATTTTTCCAAAGTAATTATGAATGTTGACCCTTCTATACTTACTAAATTGTAACTTGCATAATCATACTCTATAGTTCTTATTTACCCTATAATTTCAAGTATTATTTCTTCACTACCTTGCTGATATAGAACTTGGAATGAAATTTCTATCCAAATTTGTTCTTCAGGTCCACATTCTTATAAGATGAAATGTTTAAGCGCTTTGTTCTTTAGTTAAATTCACAAAGCAATTTGACAATGAATATATTAATATCCTAAAAATGAGTGGCCAGATTAGAAAGGGCATATGGAGAGGTTTCTTTATAATTTGAGTTCCTTTAAATCTTAAAACATTACAACAAAAACAAATAACAATCTTCATAGATGTAAGCTGAAAAGATGAATTATGTCTAGCAATTTCATGATTAAGAAAAATTTATTTTACCTATAAGTAACCCAATTTGTCTACTTGCCTCAATAAAAAAAATTTTCCAAAAAATTGTTCAATATAGCATTCTTATATGTCAGAAGAGTTAAAATTAAATAGAAACCCATTTCTTATGAAAGAACAGTACAATATAAGTGGTCATCATTTCAAAATCATCCACTAAGATGCTAGCAGGGGAAAAAAAAAATCAGAACTTGCCTGGCACACGGTAGAAGCTCAATAAATATTTGTTGAATGAAAGAATTTACTGTTGAAAACATTCCAGTGGGGAACAAAATGAAAGTTGGAATAGCAACTTGCTCCTCTCACTTCAATTACTTAAATGTAAGTTCAGTAATAATGAAAAACTTATTAAATTAAATGTTTAATTCCATTTCTTATTAAAGCAAACATATTTCAAAATAAAAAGCAATTGCTTCTTTAAGCAACAAATCTAATTGTCAACTTCCTGCATGTTCCCCCAAATTATTGCATCATAGTACAATTCCTTTTCAGAAGTTAACAGATCTCTAATTTACATTAGATGACTAATAATTTTTTTGCCATTTACTTAAATGGGTGTGTGCAAATCCATATTATGGGAATAAAAGTAAGGCAATTTTTTTACTCCAGAAAAATCTACATATTCTGTTTTTAAAAGGGATATCTAATTTGAATAATCAAGATTATATTTCTTTCCCCTGAAGGAAAGAACATTCTCAGTTCTGTTTTGAAACTGGCACCCACAGATTCAATCTTGGTTAATTTCCAAAATCACATGTTACAGTAAATCCTCTTCTTTCAATGCCAAAAGTTTTTGCTCCTAGAAATGGTCTTACTGGTATCTTCACAACATATCAGTATCTCCCTCTCTGTTAATCCTAGAGAGCAAGAGCGGCCAACACACTTTAGAAAGTGAAGGTTCCATTTCAAATCTACAAGTTTGACTTCTACTTTGAGCAAAATCTTATCTGTTAAATCTCAGAGTTTAATAAAACAGTGGTTTTTAAAACAACCACTTTGGCTGGCTGCACACTGGAATCACCTGGGGAGCGTAAGTTATAATGAAATCCTGGGGTGGTGCCCACGAGTATGAGGGGTGGGGACACAGAATGGGGTGAAGTGGATAGTGATTGAGTGTTTAAATAAGTAGCCAACCATTAAACCTGTTAGCTCCTAATACACAAAGGGTTTTCTTATAAATGAGGTATCAAAATTTCAGTTTTTGGAAAAACAGAGAACATACTTTGGCCAATTCAGATGGAAGTCTTATGACATTCTCTGAAGTGTTTTTCCAGTGAAGAACCAATGATTGGCTCAAGTGAGCTATTCTCTCTTTCCTTCTTGAGGGAGGGCGAGAGAGTGAGCGACCGAGGCAGCTAGAAAGCATACGAGCACACACTTGGCAAATTTTGCTCTCTTTTCCTTTAAAATGGGAGCAAAGACTGAAGACAGAAGAGTGAAAGAAAAAAATTCCATAACAATTTCTAAGTTTTCCTACTCCCTTTCTTCAGAGAATTTTCCTACTCTGTTTATTCAAGTAATGATCTAAACATTCCTAGCTTAAAAATATTAATATATCCTTACTAAGAAGGAACCTGACCTAAAAGCTCAAATGGATTAAAAAAAACAAAAATTCTGTGCTGGACATTTCAATTAAAGGCTAGTGTTTCTATAATTAATCCTTTGATTTAAAAGAAAACAAAACCTAACTGCTTTGTTTAATAAATGTGAGCTTTTAGTATTATTAATACTATTACTATTACTGATTTTATTTCATTATTTATTCATAAAATTCTTGAGTAGGAAAAATATTATTTCTTAGGACAATATCAGGATTATAAGCATTGCGACCCCATAAATTAAAGTTTAAATTTAAAATGTCAAAAGTCTAAAATTCATACTCATTGATCCAGCAATGTTTATTATCATTATATAGTAAGTAATTGTCACCAGTGGTTGGTAAAAGGAGAGGGCTGAAAAGGTAGAGGACAGTCAGGGAAGTATTTCTGTCCTTTTATCATCAGCATGTATAGCTTTTCTAATAATTACTAAAAGATGTAGATGAATATTTACTTAATGACAAATTTTCCAGATATATTAAGTGAATCAAGTTATGACTGTGCATGATCCCTCTTAGTCTATATAAATGTATAGGAAAGAAACTGAAAGACTGTCAATAGTTTGGATATAAAGTGGCAGAGGACAGATATTTTTTGGTGTGATATTCTATAGTTTCCAATAGGAACATATATTTCTTTTGTATGTAGAAAAAAATACTTTCACATAATATATTGTTATTATGCCCCACGTGGCTGTAATATACTGACTAAAGTTAAAAGTTTTTTGGTTTAAAAAGAATGAAAGAAGTAATTTATGATCCAAGCTATAATTGCATACTATATGATAAATGATGGAAATAATGATAGGAACGGGATGACTGTCAGTGTCCAATAACATGGACTTAACATAAAAAAATGAGAATACTATTAATAGAATTCTATGACCCCATGTCTTCTGATAACTTAAAAGAAATTTTTGAAAACTACATTACAAAAAGTTGTTTACTTAATACATACTAAAAAGTAGATTTAACAGTGTAAAAGTCAGTCCATGGATGACAGATAAATAATATGTTAACTAAAATGAGAGCTATGTGGGAGCCCATCAGTAAACAAATCACAGAAGACAACTATACCCTACACCATAAGGTCCTCTTAATTCCACCACAGACAGATTGTCATCTAAAGGACTCATAGCAACTTGCTAAATAAATGGCTTACTACTGCCAATTATGCATAAATTATTATGTATGAACATGTGTTCCTGGATATGCATTAAAAAATGAACTCACTAGGGTCTCTGATGCATTCCTTCAGGCCTTGCCTATATTTAAGATTAAGAAGTACTTCAAGTACTTTGGATGTTAATTTCAACTGTTCAAATCAAAAGTTTTTATTTATCCATTTGAACTGAAACCTGCAGACTAATGCTGCCAATTTGCACAGCATAAATGTCTTTAAGAGAATACCAACGTTTAATCAGTCTAGAAAAGACATTTTAAAGTAAACTTTAAAACTCATCTTATTCATCACTGAAAGTATTATTTTGGAACTAAGTGAACTGTATACAATTTTAAATTAAACCTTTAATAACAGAATATTATGCAGAGGCTAAAATTATGAATCTGTAGATGTGTAAGAAAATGTTACAAGAACCATCTAGTGAAAAAAGCAGACTTCTGAATGGTATGCACATTATGGCTACAACTATCTGAAAATGGTTGGTGGTGAGATTGTGTCAAAAAATACTTTAGTATTATGTATATATCATTGTTTCAACTGAAATAAAAGGTAATAAAAATTACATATAAGGCAACTTTTCTAAGCCTAATTGCCCACTTTACTTTTCTTTGGATCCAGATTTTAAGTAAAGGAATAAAGGATAAAATTTGAATGCACAGCTGTTTGCTTCTAGGAATACAAACAGGAGGAAATAAACGGAGGGAGGCTAATGTCTGCGGGACTGGGCTAACTACTTCATTCCCAGCTGTGTTTTAATTTGTCTTACTAAGTAGTAACAAACCCTTTTTTTATGATAGTCAAAAGCTGAGAATTTCCGTTTGTGCCCAGCGAAAGTTAAAGGCACACTAGAAAATATTTGGAATGTTAGATTCAGTAATTTGTCTGGTCTATGTCCCAAACTGTGTAACATCAGTTGAATTTTTTAGGAGCTAAACAATTCTAATTTAAATTCAGAGATGATGAGAAAGATATCTGATCACTTACAAGTAACTTAAAATACAAATATACAAAGAATAGGCAAGTTAAAATCACACCAAATTTACTGCAGTAAGAGAATTAAGTCAATAACAAAGCAAGTCAGTGTATCCTGAGGTCAGTTTATGGTACTGGATCACAACTACAAACAGTTCTTTTCCCTTCGAACACTACACAAGACTTCTACTATAGCCATAGGAATCAAGAAGACAAGGATATGGTCAGATAGAGGTGAGGCAATACTAAATCAGGTGAATGTCTTTATTATATAGCTAATTTTAGACACTAGTCCTTTTTTTCTTTTCCTTTTAAATGAAAAACCATAAAGTCGGTAGAAGCCCAGAACCTGAAAGAAATCAAGAACGGGACATCCATGAAATACACTGAGAGCAGACATTCTTCAAACTACACAATTCTCAATGCCATCAGCACAATATACACAGGACACTAGATTGTACAAAACACACTAATTTTAAACCTAAGTTTATGAACTTCATTTTTTAAAACTCCATTATAAACTTGATCCAGGTTTATGGCAATAGCTGTATTAGTTGACACAGGTGGAGGTTTTAAAAGAAGCTTTCATAATAGATACAATTATAGGTTACATAAAATGATGACTAATTCCATAGTTGAGCATCACTCAATTCTTCCATTGCCTTTTTTGATATGGTGATGACCTTATTTTAATGTGATGGCCTATTGTTTATGTTGTAGATGGAAGTTTTACCATAAAGCACAATTGCTAAAACATCTTTTCAGGTAGCAAACAGACTCACCTGATTGCCAACCCATCCCAACCTTGAATCCCAGCTCTGCCAGCTCTCCAAGGTTTACACTACTCATTTGTAAGATGAAATGCTTACATAGTGACAGGTGCATAAATACTCAATAACTGGTGGGTAGGTCAGTATCATGCATGTAATAAATGACCTAATGCATATAAAACATCCAGCAGAGTATGTAGAACATAGTTAAATGTTTCATAAACAGCATATAATACATAAAACAAGTGGACAAGAACTTAAGTAAAAATAAAAGTTTCTGATTTAAATAATTTTTTTCTCAAAATCTAAAAAAGAAAAAAACCCACCATCCATTAGCTTGCGGTATGTTATCCCTACTGTCTAACACCATACCTAGCAAATACTAGATACTAGATAAATGTTACATTACTAGATAATGACTGTCAAAGTCGATTATGAAGTTCTAAGAATTTGCAGACATTGCCTATTTCCCTGACACATATCTGACATAGAGTATTCATTTAATTTCATCTTTTCCCATTCGATTAAAAAAATAAGCTTATTTGAATTTTTAAAGCTTTGTAATTTAAAACTCAATGCAGGGGATTTTGTGTTTAGACAGTAATATACACAAGAGTAAGGGCCAGGTTCATCTAGTACTTTACTGTATTCCCAATACATAGTCAATGCCTAACATACATTAGGGGCTCGAACGTTTGAATACATGCATGAATTTTTTCCACGTTCTGTACAAAAAAGGAAACAAAAGCCTGTCAACATCATAATTCCTCATAAGAGTTCATACCAAACAAACGTATGGTGAGGATATAATGGAAAAATTATTGCTGGGGAAGCCCTGTTTTAAGAAAAAGTCTTGGAAGTGACAAGTAGAAGCAACAGCAAAAGAAGCTAGCCACAGTGAGGGACTAACTAAATAGCTTACTGGACTTTTATGTGTTTTCTTACCAAAACTAAAACATTAAAAAAATTTCGGTGCCATGTATTATATAGTTTCACCAATAATACATAGTTTTTACCTGAGAAACTACATACAATCAATTTTCTGGAGTAAAAAGCTAACTTCTCAGACTGCTCTATAAAAACCTCTTAATTATTTCCTCTTCTGTTCCACAGAAGTTGTAATGACTGGCTTGGTCTATTCCCTAAGGGGGGGAAAAAAACAAAGCAAGGAAATGCTCCTAACCTTTTGACCACCTCCAACAATTAAAGAACACACTCCAAAGAGGTCCCTGCAATACTAACTTTGAGAGATAATTGTCATAGGAAACCTCAAAAAGGAACATTATGAAATGAAAATAATTCTATCAAAAAGCAAACAAATATAACATAACAATTATTTAAATTACTTTCTCTGTACTTCTGGGTCTGCCTGTATAATCTATTACAGAGAAAGAGACCATTATTCAATGCACACTTTTCAAGAATGCCTTTGAAGATAATAAAGCTCTTCAACCACAGATGAGTTATTTTCAGAGTCAGTGATAGGAGTTCTTTCTAGGGGTATTAATATATTCGGAACAGTGAGGTGTTATCATGCTAAGTTCCACCAAAGCCTGAAAGGGTCACTATTCTTCCCTATGTGTTTGATTTATTATAACGATTATGAGAAAATTATTCTATCTCTGATAGAGTCTTGTCACTTAAAGTGAAGACTTTTCAATCTTGAGCACAAAGTAGTAACAATTCAAGATAAAGACTAATGATATTGTACGTCCAAGACTATGATTCACACCTTTAAAACTGTTATCTTCTTTTGCAAAGGAAAATAGATTCCATTTGATTCTAAATAGGTCACATTTAAAGTCCGAATACCAATAATTCCTAGGCTTATACACAAACCCACAGGTTCCCAAACTGTACTAGATTGGGTAAATGGCTGACTAAAGACTAACAGAGCAAAATGCACACATGCACAAATGAGACCTGAAGAAAAACAGAGGTTTGAGGACTTAATAGGAAAGAATCTGGCTTCCTTTCATCCCCAGAAGGGGCTCTCTCACTAAATGGAGTTGGGTTCATGACTCAGAAACACCTAACAGAAGTGTTTTTAGAATTCTCTGAATTTCTTTCTTGTCAGGTAAAACAGCTGATATTATAAAAACACATTTACATTATTTTACATAGAGCTGTGAAGTCTTCCCAGTGACAAGAGTTTTCAGATAAGGACTGAGAGTTCCCATGTACATCTTTTAAGTAATCTGCTTCAAGACGGTCAATTGAAGGAAACTGGCAGCAGCGCTCTACTCCCCATGCACAACTGCTGTAGTGTTCCTCCCTGCCTTTCTCACTCACGGTTTCTCACCCCTTTCTTCATTTTCCTTCCTCTGCCTCAGCCAAGCCACTGTAAACCCAGAGGTTTGACCCAATATTGACACAGAAATAAAGGTGTCTCACTCTTACCTGGCATTAACTTAGTATCAGTAGGTAACACTGGGGCACGTGAACCCCTTCAGGGCAAAGCCTGTCATTCCTCTGTACTCACAAGGTACAGACCATAATACAGAAGGCACTCGGCCTTGGCTGATGTCTTGATAAAAGATGACATTTTATTTTAAATCACAAAAAAAGCCAGTATAAATATCAGCTACTAATAGAGTACAGTTTTTAAGTCTAAAGAACGCTTCAAATGTTCATCAATGCATACAAATAAGCAAACAGAAAAAGTGGAAAGCATTTAACCATTATATTTAACCATTTGCACTAGACAAAAAATCAGCAATCTGGCCGGTCTCAGTGGCTCACGCCTGTAATCCTAGCACTTGGGAGGCTGAGGCGGGTGGATTGTTTGAGCTCAGGAGTTCGAGACCAGCCTGAAGCAAGAGCGAGACCCTGTCTCTACTAAAAAATAGAAAGAAATGATTTGGACAGCTAAAAATATACATAGAAAAAATTAGCTGGGCATGGTGGCGCATGCCTGTAGTCCCAGCTACTTGGGAGGCTGAGGCAGGAGGATCGCTTGAGCCCAGGAGTTTAAGGTTGCTATGAGCTAGGCTGACGCCACAGCACTCTAGCCCAGGCAATGGAGTGAGACTCTGTCTCAAAATAAATAAATAAATAAAATAAAATCAGCAATCTTTCTTACAATTACTTCTTCCAAATTATAAAGATCTTTTATCAGGCATTTTCTATAATAATTTCTTACTGAATTTGTGGTACACACTGAAATCTATGCTTCTTATAGGTCAAATATTAAAGTGAAAATATATTATTCATTGCTAAGTATTTTGGTTCTATATAAATTAAAAGATTACATAGATTATCATCTAAAAAAAGAAAAGAAGCATAAATGAGGAGTGCACAAAATAAGGCCTAAATAAACCTAAATATACCAGCAATCATTACAAATGTAAGTTGACTAAATTTTCCGGTTTTAAAAAACAGTTTTATCAAACTGAGAAAAAATCTATTATATGTTATGCAAAAGAGATGTACCCAAACATATGGATAAACAAAGATTTTTTAAAAGTAAAAGAATAGAAAAAAATAGAGTAGTTAAGTGCTAAATACATATCAAAGCCAGAGAATGGTACAAAAGCAATTCATGTAATGAAAAGGTTTGTGACCCCATAATATTCTGAAATAAAAAAATACATATAAAAGAAAAAAAAAAGCCAGACAATGATAGCAGAAGAGAGGAAAATAATAGGACAATTTCACTTATCATCATCAATAGCAAAGTCTTAAAGTATCAATAAACCCAACAGAGCAATGTATAGAGGATATTTAGGGCAGTGAAACTATTCTGTTTAATACTACAATGGTGCATACGTGTCATTATACATTTGTCAAAACCCCCGCATGTATATCACTGTGGCATAGGATGTCAATAGTGGGGGGAGGTTTGTGTGCGTGTGTGTGTGTCTGCGTGTACACAGAACTTTCTGTACTTTCTGCTCAATTTTGCTGTGAACTTAAAACTGCTCTAACAAATAGTTTTTTATTTTTAAAAAAGTATACATCATGACCAAGTTGAGTTTAGACAAACAATGCCAAGCTTGGTTTACCATTAACAAATGTATTAATGCAATTCATGGAATTCACTGAGTTACCAAATTAGAAGAAAAAAGTCATCTCAATGGACCCAGAATAAATATCTGATAAAATTCAACACTCACTCATAAAAGTTCTTACCAAACTAGAAATAGCAGAGAATTTCCTGAACCTGGTTAAGGATACCTTCCAAAAATCTTCCTCAAATATCACTCTTAATGGTGAAAATTAGAAGCCTTCATTTTAAAGTTATAGCTGTAATTGCTTGTATTTATCACTATATTGGAGATACTACACAGCAATATAAAGAAATACAGGATTGGAATGGAAAAAGAATAAAAGACTGGAAAGAAATAAAAAAACCAAAACCTGTGACAATATACAGAAGACTGGTAAGTAATTATATTAAAATTTAAAACTGTTCATCAAAAGATCCCTTAAAGAAATGGCAATCTGGCCGGGCGCGGTGGCTCACGCCTGTAATCCTAGCACTCTGGGAGGCCGAGGCGGGTGGATTGCTCAAGGTCAGGAGTTCGAGACCAGCCTAAGCGAGACCCCGTCTCTACTAAAAATGGAAAGACATTATACGGACAACTAAAAATCTATATAGAAAAAATTAGCCGGGCATAGTGGCGCATGCCTGTAGTCCCAGCTACTCGGGAGGCTGAGGCAGTAGGATCGCTTAAGCCGAGGAGTCTGAGGTTGCTGTGAGCTAAGCTGACGCCACGGCACTCACTCTAGCCTGGGCAACAAAGTGAGACTCTGTCTCAACAAAAAAAAAAAAAAAAAAAGAAATGGCAATCTACAAACTAGGAGAGAAGATTTGCCACACATATGGGCCAAAGATATGATAAACAAAGAATTCCTAAAAAATCAATAAGAAAAGATGCCAAGAAAGTAGACAAAAGACATAAACAGGCACTTTGCAGAGGAAAAAACATAATAAAAGATGCTTTATTTCATTAATCTAAGAAATGAAAATTAAAAGCACAGGAGAAAAGATTTGACAACCATCATATTGACAAATATGCAAAAGTTGGACAGTATCAAGTGCTCACAAAGACATGGAATAACAAGAACTCATACACATGGCAGGATCAAGTGTACTTGGTAAAACCATTTTGGAAAACAATGTAGATTTATTTAATAAAGTTGAAATGCACATACCTTAAAACCTCAACTATACTCCTATTTATATATCCTACAGAAACTCTTCTATATAAAACACGTTCCATATTTTAAGCTGAGTGTCATGCCCAGTGGTTATTCACGTTATTTTTCTTTATGTCTGACAAATGTTATATTCATTTGGTATTTAATTGTCATAATGAAGTAAGTAAAACACACACACACAAAATTATTTTAAATGAAACAATTCTGACCAAAGGGTTAAAGGCAAGAAAGTACTTGCTATTAATTAATCTTCATGTACAGAGTCCCCATCTATGAGCTTATAATCAAAAGCTTTTCCTAAATTATTTCCACGTGATTCTGGGAATTTGTAAAATCTTCCACTGCTGTCATTCCTACTTTGTTGATATTAGGCAACTTTGTGGTTTAAAGATTATGAAATTTTACTCTGGTTCATCACACAGTTTGAACCTTCAAAATGACTACCGCAAAAAAAAAAAAAAAAAAAAAAGAGAGAGAGAGATTAAGTATTTACATGTAAAATGTCTACTGTTAATATCAGTATAAAAAAAAACTTTATGATTAAAAACCAGAAAATAGTAATCTGAAAATTTTGCTCCTTGAATTTTAGACTTGACTTAGTACTTAACAAATAGTATTACATAAATGAATTAAGTCACTGTCCTTTATTTAGTATTTGCATGTATCATTAATGTTTCACATCTTTAAATAGCTAACATTTGGAAAATATTTCTAATTTTAAAAAAAAGATACTTAAATTCTGAAAAAACCACAGTGAAAATATAGAAACTGTTTAGTATGTAAGCTCCTAAGAGTTCACAATCCGTCTATTAATACTAAACACTGTTTAAGAAGTGCAGGCCAAGTCCAGAAGTTCCTGGGCTGAACACCACCCTTGGTCAAGTGAGTCACGGCCTCTATTAAGTCCCAAGGTCACCTTTCTCTAAGAGTCTACTGAAACTAAATGCATGGGGCCTTTCAGTGCCCAAATTCACATTATCTCCATTCCCTTTCCCAATCATTCTATTGACCTGGCATTAGCCCGACAAGGCTTTGTTCTTTTCCTTCTCGACCTACTCCACAGTCCACCTCTACCTTATAAACTAAATTAGCTGTGAAAACGATGCTCCAAATTAGCAAACTCGCCTACACCCTCAACCTCTTCTCAAAGCATTACCTCAGTATATTGGCTGCAAAGGACTTTCCTCTGGGGACATCAGCTGTGCTACTACACTCTCTCAAACAGCAGATGTTTATCCCCCATCTATGCCCCAAGGTCTTCCACCACCTGAGCCATCCATTCCCTTCATCCCAGGATGCTGTCAAACCTGGCAAATCTGAAATCACTACTTCAATGATCACACTGCATCACCATAATGCCAGCCTTCCAGTATGCAAGTTTAACCACTCTCTCCCGTGACAGTTCCCTGGAGTCTCTATCCCAATTCATCAGATTTCTTCTCGCTCTCCTTCCCAGCCTTAAGTCCAACAGTCTAACATTCCAACAAATTTATCATACCTTAAACTCTCCTGCCTATCTGCCTTTCATTAGATACATCTAGAAAAATCCTTTGTGGCTTCAAGTTTTCGTGTTCTCTGTCCTACTGCCTATAAACCTCTCTCAAGATTCCATAAATACCTAACAGCATTTAACACTGGAGCATCTCCTAAGAAAAGAACGGCACTATTCAAGGTCCTGAGAATTCAGTAGTGAACAGAGGAGGATCCTGATCTTGCGAAACTCCTATCACAAGACACACAAGAAAAAACAAGTGAACAAGAACTTGAACCAGTGATAAGTGCTATGGGAAAAATAAAAGATAGCAAGTGTCTGATCAGTGAGCTTTGGCAGAACAGGGGAGGTCATCTCAGAAACCTACACTACCTTCCCCACCCCCCAAAATAGAAACATGCAGGTCCATTGTGGACCTTAAACTGACACAGCCCCAATTAGAATATCAAACCAACAAAATACAACATCAAAAGAAAAAAAAATCCTATTCTACAGGACTTAAGAACTGTTTAGTAAAGAAGAAGAGAATCACACATGTCCACTTAATTTTCTATTAATGTATAATTAAAGGAGTAAACGATTAGCAGTATGCCCAGGATTAGGTGTGATCCCATATATGAGATAGAAGAACCTAAACTTCTGCTAGGTTCAGTAATTTTTTCAACATGTGTATATGGATTACAAAAACGCCCCAATTTTCTACCCCTCCTTGTATCCATAACCTCTGCAATGTGAGTTTGCGACTCCTCCCATCAAAAGATGGAGTCTATCTCTCCACTTCTTGAATCTGAACTGGCCTTGTGACTATGTTTGGCCAATAGAAAGCAGCAGAAGTGATGCTGTCCCAGTTCTGAGAAACTAGGCCTCAAGAGACCTTAAGTGCTTCTGCTCACTGGGGTGGATGCCTGCTCTCATCAGACATCAAGCCTGGGCTAGCCTATGAGCGGATGAGAGACCACGCAAAAGAGAGCTGGGCTGTCCCCACCATCCCAGATAAGGCCATCCCAGACCAGCCAAGTTCAGCAAAGCCTCTTACCTGATCAGCTGATCTCAGACTGACTAGCTGATCTCAAGACAAGAGTAGGCCCAGTTGAAAATAGAGAAATTGCCCAGCCAACCCAGGAAAGTGTGCACAATAATATACAGTTATTGTTTTAAGCCACTGAGTTTTTGGATAGTTTGTTTTATGGCAATAACTGATACAGCAAGATTATAATGATTCACATCTATTTAATTCTGATAACCTATTACTTTTCTCCATTAATGTTTTTGAGCAACTGAAGCCAATAATTGTGAAATATTTTAATTTCATGGTCACTTCTCCAATGAGGTTTAAATAACAAGCCAGACAGGAACTGTTACATACACAAAAGATTTAGAACCCCAAAGGATTTTACTTCTCCTATCAATAATACTGCTTGTTTCCAATTTGGAGCTTCTTTTTACAAAACTGCTGACCACCAGTAGTTGGACCACCATTCATAAGAATAATGGGGGGGAAGGGGGCGCGCTGATTTGATACTGTAAAAATCCAGATTTATTAAGTGTTCAAAAGGACATGGGATTCTTCTGTATAAGAAAAAAAAATAAGTAATTTATTTCCTTTTCCTTTCATCATTCTTTTCTGAGATACAGAAATTTCTCAATGTGAACTGTTTCTGAGAAATGCATCTAGTCTTCCAAATTCACAAAAAAAAAAATTATTTTTTTTGCACAGTCTTCTACCTCCTCCAAGAGTGTAAATAACTAAGTTTTTGAAAGCAGATAATAATAAGTATACATGCTACCTCCCCTTCCCACTCGTTTGGTAAGCATAAAAGGTTTATTGATGTGAACTGGCCTAGGCCTGTCCTGCTTCCTACCCTGTGGGGTTGTTCCGATAATCAAATGAGAGGGAAGGAGAGGAGAGGGTCCAGAAGGAATGTGACCTTGCTTGGCCTATCGCCCACAGTTTTTAGTCCCAGCCTACTCAAGCCACTACTGGTCACAGGCTCTGCCTGTGCCAGCCAGCAGTGCGTGCCTAAGAGCGACTGATTTCCAGCACTTTTGCAGAGCCTGCATATTAAAATATTTAAAGTACTTAAAGCCTATACATTTACACAGTTGCAATCTCAATTTTCTTATTCCTTTATGTTAATGACGAGGGCTTTAGTTCTTTTACTTCTCTTCCCCCCGCCCGCCCCCTTTTCTAATGATAATAATTTATTCTATAGTTAAATTCATTCATTTCACAAAAATTTATAAAATATCTTTTTCAAATACCAGCAACACTTACTTTCAAAATTGTCTTTTGATAGTACTCCTGGGTGCATTATATTACATACTGTCTTCAGCATTCTCTCTTTATACTTAAGTTCCACCCACCTACAAAAGTGTCCCTAATGGTTACAGTGCCTTGAATTCTTCACTCCTGGAGAATATATTCAAGCTACGTCCTGCCTTTTATCTGCAATCCTGGACAATAGCTACTTTATTATTTAAAGAAAGCTCTCATTAGTACCCTTGTCTGGGCCTTTCACAAAGAAACTTATTTCTACTTCCTAAATCACGGGGCTTTCTTAAATAGAAATAGCATTTTAAAAATGAAATGTGATTATTAAATGTATACCATATTGTCATCAACAAACATTTATTGACTATTATGTGTAACAGTTTCTACCTTCAAGAGGTATAAAATTTACATGGGATGAAGATGATGTTTCTGAACCACTATTAGCAGGCCACTCATTTTTAGTTGTTTTCCAGCATAAATGACACTGAAGTGCATTCTCTTAGATACCCAATGGCATGATCCTGCAAAACAAATACCCATGTATTTCATATCTTTACCATGTTTCACAGCTTTTCAAAGTTTATTCATATAAATTAACTCACAGCCTCATAAGCCTATAAAATAGGCAAAACAAGAATTATCCTCTCCCTTTACACAAGTAGAAACTGGTACATAACAAGATCAATTTTATCAAAGTAATATGGCTAACAAAGGTTACAGAGTCAAGGTCTGATCCATCGCTACTTTCCACTTCACTGCAGTTCTCAGTGCCCACAGGCTTATGAAGATGCACATTTTGGTCACAGATCAGAGAGCATGTTCTTCTTGGCAACTAACTGGCTTACAAAGGACCTAAATCACGTTGTACGCTGAAATCACGATTTCCTAAGTGGGTGTACAGTATACGTCCACTGGGTTGCAGGAGAAAATGTTTAGCATTCCTGTTTACCCCGATTTTTAATCACAATAAAGTAAGAAAAAGTAAGTTTTACTAACATGTAAGATATGGACTGATAGCAGTACACATATAATTTATAAATAAATATATAGCACTTATACTTGAGGATATGTACTCAAAAACTTTTTCTTGTGGGGTGCACAACCAAAATATTTTAGAGCTCTCTACTAAGCTAACTGGTCTAGATGTCAAAAATACAAATAAATATATAACATAAATCACTAAAGAAAAACAAAAATAGGAAAACACAGAAAATATATGGAACAGGAAATTCACAGAAAAGATTCAAAGAGACAACAAACTTTGGAAAAGATGCCAAAGGGTGGCTGAAATCAGGAGCATGCATATTCAAACAAGACCCATTTTTGCCTATTAGATTAACCAAAACCCAAGTATGATAATACTGAGTGCTGGCAAGGATACAAGAGAAGAATAATCCTACAACACTGCTGATGTGAGGATAAAATGGTAAAGATTTTTTGAAAGAAAGATGCCTAATAATAAGCCACAAATAGTAAAACCATATATTAACCTGAATGTGATCTTCAAATGGCTCCAATAATTTGTCCAACACTAAGTATCAAAGGAGTTTAGGAAGTGAATGTACTGCTACTCTTTGGGGCTTTTTGATTGATTATGAAGTCAGACTTGCACAATGCATCATATTGATACTTTTGTGACTTCACAGACTTACTGAAAAATGCTGTTTTCAATCTCACAATTATGCATTTAAGCATTTCCATTTTGAGGTGTCCAACTTATGGTGTTTGGTAGAATTTTACCATGTTTTATTAAAAGCTAAACTATACATATATAGCCTAATCCAGCAATTTCACATCTAACAACTATTTTACAAAAATATTTGCGTATGACCACAAAGTTTATGTTAAAATATGTCCACTCTAACTCTTAAAAATTGGGAAAAAAATGCAAGAAACTAAACATCCAAAAATAGGGGTATAACTAAATAACCAAAGCATATTTTGCAGCCATTGAAACAATGGTATTAAACTCTAACTACTACTATGAAGACTTAATATATTGATCAAATAAAAAGGAAACGTTAAATAGTACGTATAGGGCAATCCCATTTGTGTTAAAAAATATATAAATTTATGTATGTAAATGCAAAAAGAGGGGAGGAGAAGGATGGACACCAAACTGCTGATACTTACAATCTCTTGGGAAGCAGAGTATGGGGTGGGAGGGAAAATCATAAAAGGTGACTCTACAATACTTTATCAGGAGGATAGGAACATTTTCCTGTAAGTTTCCCTTGGAATGCAGGGGGCTATAGTGGCTACTCTTATTCAAATATTGCCACTGATAATAAATAATAATAATCATGAGTTAATCCAAAGGTCAAATGGACAATTCAAGCACTTAAAATCTTTCTCTCTCTCTCTCACACAAATACATATATATCAATCTATCTACCCACACATAAGACCCATGGCAATACTATTTTGATCACTAGTAGAGGTACTCTGAATGCGTGTATGAATTCTGCTACAGCTTTTTCACTCATCAATGAGAAACAGCAGTCCTGGAGTAAAATATGGGTATTTTTCAAACTAACCTAGCATAAGGTACCAATGATTGATATATTACCAACTATATTAATTGTCAATATGAAAGTAGGATGAACAAAAGTTTAAGATTCAATTTACTCAAGTACTCAAATGTTTTTAAAATATTTGGGCTTACATACAAGTTCATAAATTGCTTTTATTATTTAGGTTTGTGGGCTTATGATAAAAATTCCCTAATATTAAGTTAGGGATGGTAAACACACTAGCATACCCACCTCCTCACCTAAACCCTGCATACATAACTAGCTTATCCCAATATACTTTCTCATTGATCCAGAAGTTGGTTGCCAAATTCTTCTCAATACAATTCTCCAAATAGCTATTGCTAACTGATCAAAGTTACAACGCTAGTTGAAAATTATTTGTTATACCATCTCTGGCAGTCCATTACATTAAAGGTCTGCAACAACCCACGCTCCTGGTATTCATACCCTTATGTAGTTCTCCTCCCACGTTTGAGGTTGGCCTTAGTCACATGACCTGTGTTAGCAACAGGACATGAGTAAGCATGATATAAAGCACTTGCACATTGTGGCTTGTATCCTAGGATGATTCCTCTTGGAAACCAACAACTGCCATGCTATAAGGAAACTCAAGATAGACTAAGTGGTAAGAAGCCATGAGGAGAGACACAATGGGTGTTCTAGTCCCAGCCAACTTACAGCTGAATGTAGATACATGAGAGACCTCAGTTACACCACATGAACAGAAGAACAGCACAGCTGAGCCCAGTCAACTCCCAGTCAACTCAAAGAAAGATGAGAAATTAGCAATCACTGTTGTTTTAAGCCACTAAATTTTGGGTTAGCTCCATCTGAATCACTAAAAACAATCCACACAGACTCTCCATCAGTTACCTTTAAATTTCATTATCCAATTGAGAGCATTTACTACAAGGATGGAGATATCTGTGCACTCTCATACATTGCATGCGAGAACATAAATCTGTACAAATTTTCTAGAGGCCAATTTGGCAAATGTTAAGTAATGAACCTTTAAAAGACCTCCTATCTTTTCCTAGTAATCCCAATTCTGGGAAATAGACACGCATACAAGAACGCTCATGTAAAAATTTCTCTCAAAGCAAAATGCTGGAAACAACACAGCCATCCAGAAGTAGATGAATGATTAAACTATAGTATAATCACCAGACAGATCATAGTTATTAAAAATCTTCTACTGAATATATAATGATATGAGAAGGATACCAATATAACTAATGAAAATGAGATTTGGGACAGTATTAGCAATAAGACCCTAATTTTTAAAAATATATGTGCATATAATTATACGTAATACTGATATTAGAAATTCCCTCTGCATAACAGGATGGTAGGTGATGTTAATTTTCTTCATTTTTATACTCTTCAGTATTTTCCAAATATTCTATAATAAAAAATATTACTTCTGTAAGAAAAAAAACACTTACCATTATAAAACAGATTGAAAAAGAAGCATGCACCCTAAACATACACTCTTACATTTGATTTCAAATCATTCTCTGATATTTCTTTACTAACTTTTAAAAAATTCTATCATCATCAAAAAGACCAAGCAAGTACTGGCGAGGGTACGGAAAAAAGGGAACCCTCGTATATGGTCGGTGGGAACGTAAACTGGTGCAGCCATTATGGAAAACAGTATGGAGGCTCCTCAAAAAATTAAAAATACAACTACCCTATAATTCCACAATCCAATTTTGGGTATAAAATCAAAGGAAACGAAATCAGCACATCATAGAGATACCTGCACTCCCATGTTCACTGCAGCATGTTGACAACAGCCAAAATATGAAAACAATCTACGTGTCCATTAACGGATGAATGGATAAAGAAAATGCGACAGAATATTATTCAGCCTTTAAAAATGAGATCTTGTCTTTTGTGACAACATGGATGAACCTGGAGGACATTATGTTAAGTGAAATAAACCAGACAGAAAGAAAAACACTGCACGATTTCACTTATATGTGGAAACTAAAAAAACAGTCAAATACATGGAAAAAAGAGTAGAAGTGGGGGAAGATGAGAAGATATAGGTCAAAGGGTACCAAGTTGCAGTTATGCAGGATGAATAAGTCTAGAGATCTAATGTACAGCATGAGGACTTAGGTAATAATGTACTGTATACTGCAAATTTATTGACAGAGTAGATGTTATATGTGTTGTTAAACTCCCCCCCCACACACAAAAGTGAGTATGTGAGATGATGGATATGTTAATTTGCTTTACTATAGTAACCACTTCACTATGTATCAGTATGTTGTAAACCTTAAATATGTAAAATAAAAAAGTCACCATTAATAGAATGCATCTATACTCTATGATGGAACAGAATAGCTTTTTCAAAATAAATGTAGTACAACAGATGAATTTACAGCAGAGAAAAAAATTCATGCTAAGTTTAACGTGTTTCTTTCCCTCTATCATTTCTCTGTTTTGAAAATTGGACAAGGAGTTCCTTATTTCCTTTTAAAATTCTGTCATACTGTCCTATTTCACTGAGTTTGAAATTTTAGGCTGAACAGCTTTATAAGTATTCAATAAAATGGGTATTATATGCAACTTCAACCACTTCAGCAAAAGGTATTGGAATTTTCATCTCAGAGGCAAATTCTCTTTTTATTAGACCATGCCTATCCAAAGAATTATTATGTGGGAAGAATTCAAGACATCTGGAAGAGCTAGAAAAAAAAACCACTCCCCATTTAGAGAGCATCTATAGTAAGCAAGCTGTGGTAGCATTACTCGAGCAACCGACACTTTTTGGGAATCACTCCTGAAGCGATCAGTAACTTCAGAGGCAGCAGAGGGAATTCCTGGCTCTAGCGCAGTGAGGTTGCCATCACAGTGGGGTTCTACTGCCACTTGTGCTAAACTGGTTGCCTCAACCTCCCTTTCTCAGGACAGCCAGTCTAGAACTGGCTTCTACTTTTTCTTCCTCAATTCAGCACTTTTTCTTTATTCTCTCAGGGCCAGGCCTGAACCATCCTGCACATGTTCAACTATCCCCTCTGTAACATAAGGCAAAAGTTTCCTTGAAGATCACTGGTATCATCACTTCTTTTCTCAGAAGTTTACAGATGCTCAGGTTCAGTCTTCCTGACCTTTAGGCATTTTGCACTTTACTACAAAGAAAGGTAAGTAGACCTCTCATTTTTCAGTCTTTTGCATCCTGACTTCCCATGGGTGAAGTGGGCTTTCCTCTCTCACGTTTCTGGAGGGCTTGCCAATATTAGTATCCTGGCTCCAGCTAGGGAAGACAATGCCTGAAGACAAGCAGGCCAGTGTCTGCTCCAGCAATGCGCATATGATCCAAAGTGGTCAAAGTCCTTGTCCAAGGTTTTTTTATTTGTGACTAGAGAAGGAACCTTACCTTTTGGGTTAAAAATCTAAAAGGGTATAATTCAGGGCTGCAGGCAACCATTTTTCTGGTTAAGTAAAGAGAAGCTTTCTGCAGCAAAAAAGGCTAGTGAGGAAGAGCCTTTAAGAATTCACTTATGTCACTCCTAAAATTAGTGTGAAAATAAAGTCTTCTTTTTGGTTACACTAGTTGGCTTTGGGTCACTGACATTTACAACAATAAGAGTCCTGACTAGATGACAAATGAGAAGGTAAAAAAAAAAAAAAAAAGCCCTGGGAAGTTCAGATTTGGGTAAAGAGACTCGCTTTTCTTACAATTTGCTCTAGGTCTTCATGGCAAACATCTAATTGCCCGTTGTGTGCCAGACGCTGGAAACACAAAGATGATTACAGTATGAGACTGTCTCTGCCTTCCAAGAGCTAACAAACCAGAAGGATTCTCTTGAGTGGCTTCAGGGCATATTTCGCAATTATTCCTCAGTGGCCAAGAAGTTCCCCAAGTGACTCTAAAATGTCTATCATCTGTACTTCAGGACGACCACTTTCCACCTCTCTCAGGTTTCTACTGGACCCACTGATTTCAGTATTTTAAGATATGGTCTACCTTCTCTTTTTCCATACTATTCGTGATAACCTTGTTATCAATAACAACCTTGTTTTCCTGAAACTACAGTACACTTAGTTCAGCTCAAGCCTTAACTGTGAAAGTTTCTCAATGGAAACAGGACAGTCAATGGCAAGGTCTGGGTGTTGGCTGTCTCCCAAGAGGCCTCAGAGGTCCCTCCATTATCTTGGCTTTATCACGATCAGGCTGTCCAATCAGGCCTTCAAGCAGATCCCATCTGTCTCTTGGACTGGAGTCACATAAACCAAACTCAAGAAACAGGTGATTTACTAATTCATATTGAGATAGACAATGTCACACAGACAGAATATTTATATTTCACAAAGAGCCAAATTATAAGATTTCTGAATAGCGTGGGTAGAATTAAGCTTACTATGATGAGCAAAATTCTTTCAATCAACATATTTATTGAGGATCTGCTATGAGGAAGGCTTAAAGCCAAGGGACCAAAAATACAGCATTGAATAAGATCACTTTTCATGAAGCTTACCTATCATCTGGAGTATGGAGAAACAAGTATTAATTTCTTGATTCTAACATGTATTTAAAATATATTAATGTTTCTGAAATAAGGATCAAGAGGTTCATTTTTTTCTTTTCTTTTCTTTTTTTTTTTTCCCAGAAAACATTTCTCACTGAAAGAGGTTTATTTAATATGGTCATGTCTCTCTTTTTTCCCCCTGAAATGCCATTATTAAATCAACAGCATAACTTATAATCACTGGAAGCTTAAAAGAATTATGGTAATTATACAATTAAAAATTTAATCATAATCCTATTACATGCTAAGAAGGAGAAATATAAGGAGACAATCTGGTAGGGGACAGAACTTAGTCTCGGGGAGGGTTCCACTAGCTCCCTAAAATCTTGTCTTAACACAGCAGTCAGGGTGATCCTTTCAAAGGGTGAAGTCAGATCATGTGTCTCCTCTGCTCAGACCAGCAATGGTTCCTCTCTCCCTGAATAACAGCCAATGTCCTTATATCAACCAATGAGGCTCACAGTTCAGCCCAATTACTTCTCTAATTTCAACTCCCTTTTTTTCACACTCATCCTCCATCACTCCTCTTTTGATCTTCCATACCGTGCTCTACTTTTTTCCTTTGAGCATTTATATATTCTTACACACTAAATTTACTTATTTACTATTTACTTTATCTGGCATTCTCTCCTTGACCATCCCATTCCCTGGAAGGGCAGGGTTTTTTGGTCTATTTCATTTACTGACATTATCTTAATCACTAAGGCACATAATTATGAGTTCAAAATGTACTGAAGAGAATTGAAAGAAAGAATACATGAGTGAATGAATGATTTGAAGACCTTGCCACTGGGACTGAAATAATCATCAAAATCAGTTGGTTAAGCCTTGTTCTCTATTGGATGGCAAAGAGCAACTTCTACAGCAGCTTTCTACTTTTGCTAAATTTCCATACCACACCAACCCCATCCTGAGTCTTTCAACACGAAGATGCTATTTATTCTCCATTTTGGGGGATGACTTTGCACTGCTCTATTCTGATCTACTCTGCAAGGGGTCAGAGCTTAATTTTCTTATGTTTGTGAGAAAGGTCTCTCCTAGTAGCCCACAACTGGGCCAAGGCCTCTCAATATATGTAGTCAAAACATTATGTATACTTCATGGCATTTCTCATAGACTATTATCACATATTTGTGTGATTATTTTATTACTGTCTCTCTCACTTATTTAACTAATAAACTCCCTAAGAGTAGGGTCCATGTCTGTTTCATTCACAAAGCCTAAAAGTGCTTAGCACACAGTAGATATTCTGTGAGTATTTGTTGAATGAATAATCATATGGATGGCTGTACTCAGATGTTAAAGTAAAAAATAATTTATAAAAAAAAAATAATTAGATAGACAAGTATGAAATTCCCAGCTAAATTCCCATAGGAAATGGTAGCTTAGGTAGCTGAGATAAGATTTCTTTCCTTGGGAGGAGGGGGTTGCTTGTTCATGAGGTTGGAATAGAACATAATGTTGGGAATCCTTTGTGGAAATCAGATTTTAGCCACCTAAAATGCCGTATCTTCTCAAGATAAGCAGCTCAAAAACAAAACCCTCATTATCATGTCCACCTAGGGCTCCCCCCTCCCACAGCTACTCCCTTATTCTGGTCAAGGGTCTCATCATCATTCTTTTAAGCCACTCAGACGGGAAGGGTTTGAGTAGCTTTTGACCTCCTTTCTTCTGTCAGCCTCTCTGCTCAGCAAGACTCCTAAGCCCTGTCAACTCCTCTTTAATCTTTGATCAACGGCCTGCTTCCTTGCCAACCCCACTGCCACCAACTTGGTTCAAGCAACTAACTCCCTGAATACGGCAACAGACTCAGAAATGGTCTCCTTAATTCCCGGTTTGCCCTTGTCTAATCCATGTTACCTATATTAAAATTTCCCTAAAAACCTTCATTTTGTATAATTAACGCTATGCCAACAAACATCTGCAAAGGCTTGCCTAGAAAATAAAAACCTCAGCCTGACAAAGCCCAGACATAATATGGCTCCAAATAGCATTCCTAGCTTTACCTCCTATTGTTCTAGCATTTTCTGCAATAACCTCACTTACCAGCAGAGTAGCCATCACCACTGATCACATGTTATACAGGTTCCCAGCCCCATAAATTTATCCTGCCAGTGTTTTTATCAAGCACCCAGAACAGTGTGTGGCATTTACTAGGCATCTCTAAGTAAATGTCAAGGAATGACCTAGTCCTAAGACTCTGTTAGTACAATTCTAGTCAACAGGTTTTTGTGGGGTTAAACAAGCTATTGTTTGTGGGTTGGTCTACTAACCTAGCCACTGTGCTTGTTTTAAGAAATAATACAACTTTAGTCCCAACCAAACAACTCATGGGACACATATTTTAGGACCTGCTTATGCTGCCCTTTATTTTTAGATACAGAGGGGGTTAGCCCAGAGACCTTAATTTGAATGTTAGTGACTAACAGTGAAGCTGTATGACCTACAGTAGGGCTCATACATCTCTGAGCTTTAGTTTCATCAAGTGAAGAAAAAGATAACCCAAAAAAGGCCATTGTGAAGATTATATGAACTTAATGCTATGGCTGGCATGCCTGGCACTAAATAAGTCCATGTTCCTCATACCACCTCCCCATTTTAATACACTGCATGTTTTTCTCTATATTACACACTTCTCAAAGGTTGAGACCACAGTTCAAAGTTGTACTGTACCTAATGAATTAGCAAAAAGTGCTTTGCACATATAAGGAATCAGTCCAAAACTCTTCTGTCATGAACACGAAAATGTATTTGAATAAGAAATACAATGTGTATGAATTGTTCAAAAGCATTATAATGCCCCAGTAATCAAAATCTGGTTATAACATTAGCGTACTAAAAAGTGCAAAACAATTTTAAATATCAAATACGTAGTTAATATATTCTAATGTTCTCAAGCAGTTATGTTAGGTTCCCCACCTTCATTCATATTTTGAATTGTGATAATCAATAAGGAAACATTTTTTCCTCACTTGCAACCCAGTCGTAGCTAAGTCTGGAATTCTCAGCACACATTAGACCCAGCTATCACAGACACTGAAACAAAATCTCATTAGCCAAAAATCAAGCACTGCTCTATTTGCATATCTAAGAAAAAGTTCAATTTTCAGAACTTAGAATTTTAACTTAAAAAGGCAGTATGAAAATATAACCTCACAAAATTTACACACCACTTTACTACCCTGCAAATGTTGTTTTGATCACCAATACTACAACGGCCTTTAAATAACCAGAACAAAGTTTCACACTATTCAGAGACCATTGTTTTAAGATTTATTGGGCACTTTAAGTTAACCATCTTAGAGCTCTGAAGGACAAAGGAATAGTCAACGACACATCCATTTCAAGCTACCATGACCTGTCATTACAGAGTCATTAAGCAACATTTTCAAGGAGCAAGCAGAAAGCTTTATAACTTCCAAATACATAAGATTATCTTCTGTACTTTATGGGCTAAGTTATTTGCTTTCTAGTAAGAATATGAAATCTTTAAAGCCACACTTAAGTTATAAAATTCACTGATGATAATTTTCAGCATTCTTTCTAAAGATAAAAACCATGAATCAAGTTTGAAAAAGCAATATGGAAATTCAAAAATCAGACTCAAACCCTACGTATGTATTGTCATGTACCCTATGCATGTACCCTATGTACACACACACAAAATTTACAGCTTCATTCCCCAACCCCTGGGGCCGGGGCCCAGCACAGGTCCATGGCCTGTTAGGAAATAGGCCACATAGCAGCACCTCCTGAGTTCCATATCACCTCCTCCCAACCCATGACACCCCACCTCCTCACCTTCAGTCCATGGAAAAATTGTCTTCCATGAAACCAGTCCCTGGTGCCAAAAAGGTTGGGGACCGCTACTTTAGAGGCTGGCTAGCTTACTTTCTCAGAAAATAATTTTCCTCAGAAAAAAATGTAAGTATTAAATATTTATCTTTAAGATAAAGAATTTCATTTATTACCTTTTTTGGCCAAATGGATGTAAAGGAAAACACACTCTCTGTATCATATATTTTGTTACCTAACTGTAAACTTGTATTAAAGAACCAACTTCAAAAAGTATATAAAGTGGGGCTAGGCACAGGGGCTGATGCCTGTAATCCTAGTACTCTGGGAAGCTGTGGACGGGAGGATCTCTTGAAGTCGGGAGTTCGAGACCAGCCTGAGCAAGAATGAGATACTGCCTCTACGAAAAAAATAAGAGAAAAATAGCTGGGGGTGGTGACACAGACCTCTAGTCCCAGCTACTTCGGAGACTGAGGCAGGAGGATCGTTTAAGCCCAGGAGTTTGAGGTTGCTCTGAACTATGATGATGCCACTGCACTCCAGCCAGAGTGACAAAGCAAGACTCTTGTCTCCAAAAAAAAAAGTGTATAAAATAAACCAATTATCCAACTCAAACCTATACACAACTCTTACGCTCATCAGATTGTCTTTTGTTGACATTGGCACTAATATCTGTTTCTATGAAGCTCTGCAGGGAAGAAAGGTGTACAAACGTTTTCCAAGGAAATATAAGCACAAAAAGCAACAGAAACATAGTATACACAACTCTGACACTATATGCTTCACAGTTATCTGTGCTTATCTCTACAAAGCTTAAAGAGAGAGAATAAAACAGTTAAATAGGATAGGAAAGCTAAGTAGCTTTCCTATTTCCCACATCATCTCTTCTTGCCACTATGACATCATTGTTTTCTAGAATATTGTAATTCCCAGAACACTATAAAAGTCAAAGAAATTCAGAAATGGGATGGAATTTAGAAGTTGCCTTTCTAGCTAGTCTAATTTAAAGATGTGAAGACTGAGCTCCCAAGTCATTAAGAAGTTCAAGACTAGTCCAGTTCTTATGACTTCCCCACTCCAACGATCTCTTTCCCTTACCACCTACAGAGATGCAATTGTCAATATCAAAATATTATCCAAAGAGTTTTTTGACAACCTGCCATTTTGAACAACCACCAACATGAGTTCAGAAGAAAAAATAATGTGAGAGTTAAATGTACTTCACTTCAGAAGAAAGTAGAACAACTCGAGTTGTTGCCTCCCTTCTTGCTATGGGAGCCACCTATTAGGAATAACAGCCAGAGGGCTGAGTGTCTTTTATCGGCCTTTCTACCTTCCCTCTTCCCATGTGAACAAAATCCACCCAGCTCACTCTATAACCCCCATTTCTAATAATCTGAGCAATAATCTCCTTTCTTCAGCTAAGAAAGAAACAACAATGAGAAACTATATCCACCAACACTAATCACTTTCCTACTTCAGACCCCTATCTTTTCCTCTACTCTGAGTATTCTAAATATAGTTCATGTTCCTGGTGTTTCTCATTGTGCTGTCTTTGCAAACTATAAATTCCAAAGGCATGTTTCTGTTATTTTATTATGTGGCATGACAATGGAAACAGTAATTCTCCTGACTACTTCCATGATTAAAATGAGATTCAATAATATATGTGAAAGCACTCTGTAAATTATAAACTTTAAGTTATAAGTAGTACTCCTATCATATTAGAATGATAAAACATTCCTAATTGCTCATAACAGGTAAGTAAAATGTTTCTAGGAAGTTATAGCCTACACTAGAGATTTAACTAATCTTAAAAGAAATAAGTCTTCTGACATAACACAGAAAGATTCAGTGGTAGCACCTAACATTCAGTAAATCATGTACCTGTCAATGGTTAGTTTACTTAAAAGTTTAATGAGTGATATATTTCTACAATATGCTGAATTTTAGAAAAAAATCACTTTTGTAATATAAATTATTTATTGCTATTTTTGGACACAATTATTGGCTATCTATTAATACCAACAACATGATTAAAACCTGCTACTTTAAAATAGCTTCAGAGTTAAATTAGTACATGTTTCTTAACATTGTCTTAATTCTCCTGAGAAACTAACTTAGGCATAGCACCCACATAAAATTCTAATTTGTTTGAGTCAACATAAAAGAAAATCTAATCAAAATGGCTAGTACAACAAAAGAAAACTCAATGTCTTCTTAACAGCTTAGCTCTAAATTAAAACATACATGTTCAGCCAACGGAGAAGTAACATTTTGTACTGTCAAATAAACATTCATCCAAGAATGTATGCATTCACAGAAATTAAAATATTATTGAGAATTAAAATGTTACCTCTATTCTTATAAGAACAACTAGGCTTAATGTACAGTAAGCAGTCAAAATTACATTGAATAAATGACCTCAATTGGAAAAATCTTTCTTCAGAAATACCAATACTATATAGAAAAAAGAGAAGCATTCCTTTTCATGGCAATACAAATTCACTTTAATTTATGATGAAAATAACCACTAGAAAAATACTTGGTGAATGCACTTGTATTCAAGTATGTATTTATTTTTTAGGACATCTAGGATAATATATAACACAACCTCCAAATAAAAGATTTAACCAAAAAATATTCAGAGAAGGACCACACCATGAAATTACTCTTGTTCCTGTATCTTCTGCTTTTTCTATTTTTACATCCAACAGCATACATTTCTAATACCTACAAATATCCCTTGACATTTTATAAATATCCTTCTAAAAAATTTTAAGAACCATACAGGTAATTATAATTTAGTTGAAGTATGGCAATGATCTTAAAAAATGTCACTTAGTAGGAATAACTTACTAGGTTCAATGAAATAAAGGTAACTTTAACTAGGTATCTGTCATTATCAATAAACTACTGAAGTCCCACCCAAATCTTGTAGTTAAGCATTCTTTTTCAAGCCTCAGTTCATTAAAATTAAACACAAAAATTTTAAACAACAAGCTCTTAAATAAACAGTTTCTGATATTTTAAAAAAGCCAAAACCAGTTTTATTTTTCCTTGGGGGATTAAAAATTTTCCTACATGATGTTGACCTCCAGCTTTGTATTTCTAAGAACTACTAAGCTAAATTTGAATAGAAATTATTTCAGTATTCTATAGAACTGGTTTTAAGGTTAGGACTGACTGGTTTTTCTTCTCAAGCTCTATTGAAAACCTCTTATTCAAGCACAAATACACCACCAATAAAACACACTGACTTAGATATATTTAAATAAACTGAAGCAAAATTACAACCAATGTTCCAACATATGCTTGTGAAATACTCAGTATTTATTTCTGTTTATTTTTACTTTTTGCCCTGTCATTGTTCATCAGATTGGACCTAGCTTTGGCTACCTATTAATAGCCCTGGTCAAAATACACACGAACGGAATTCACTTAAAAAGAAAAAAGAAAGATGGTAGCGTAACTCCAAGATTATTTTTTTGTTTGATATCTCTTAACACAGATAGTCAAGGACCAAAGCTTTTAAGTATTACATAGCTAAAGACAAAAGACTATAATGTTCTCTATCACTGAGGAATATATACAGAAGCACCAAAAAATGTAATTATGGCCATAAAAGATCTGATTTCCAAATCAGTGAGTATCTGGGCAAATAACATAAGAAAACTAAGAGTGTCATTTTTTTCTCTCAAAATTCCAACACTATACAAAATAAAGAATACGGCCAACATTATATAATAAACCTAAAAATCATGATCATGTCTGGGTATACAACTCTTCAACTGAAGATTAACCACAGCATTCAAAATTACCAAGGAAAAATTGAAAGTCAAAAAACTCACTTTATATAGTATCTTGCACCTTCAAAAGTGTATGCTTCTTCCCAGCCAGTAGGCAAATCTAAAAAACATACATATATTACAATTAGTATTACTTCAATGACATAGCAAAATAACTATTTTAACTATTCGTTTTCATGATTAGCTATTTTAAGTAGGTTTCTAACAAAATGTAGGACTAGCAATAAAATTAATAGCAGATATAATTTCATTTTTTTGAAAAATGGCAATTCAAACTTAAAGTCACCAGAAAAAAATCAACATTAGAGATTATCTAACATAATTATACAGTCTAATGATCACAAAAATCAAAAGGAAGCCTTCTAAATCCCAAGTAAAATACCTATGAATATTTGGCAAAAAGCCAAAACTGTGCATAAGAGGAAATGTCTGCTTCTTCTGGGGAATACTGTGTCTATTTAAGACCATATTTTTCAGCTTCATAAATGAATCCATCTAGGAAGTGTCACCGCTAAGAAGGAAGAATTTCCTAAGTACTTAATTAGTGGGAAAGAAATCTGACACCAAATTCTTCTGTGGGTTTCTATATGCTTGAGTCCTGACTTTAAAAAATGTGACGTTCCAAGTAATAAACTTGGAAATGATTCAGGTGACCAATGGTATCTTTATGTGCTAACATATTACTTATGAATGACAAGTGGTTTGGATTTAATCATAATACCACTCTGAATTAAAAAGCCATTGGTGTGTGTACAAAACCACAGAATCCAAGTAAACCAAACCAGAAAAAAATTAATATGAAATCACCTAAGAGAATAAAATTTTTCTGTGGTGTGAATGTTATCAAATCTGTGCGGGTAGTTAGGACACATATTTATATTACATATAACTGAAATAACCATAATTCCATAGGATGAGGCTAATTTAAATACCACATTGTCTTTTATGAAATAAATTTGTTACTATCCACAAAAGCAAAGAGAACATCAAAGTTGAAGTATGTATGCAAAACACTAGAAAGGTATGTTGAAGCAAAAAGACTGCACTGGGGATTAAGAAATATGATGGTGTATTAGTCAGAAACGTCTTTAAAAAATGTAACCTCATCATGCTTGCTATACCAGCCTTCCCTTACCTCCTCCACCTTTTTGCAAATTTGGAGACATTAGTCACTTCACAGATTCCCAGCATTTAATAGAAAAGGCAGGTTTGTTCAACATGCTGGCAACTTCAACAGATTCACAGAATCTCAGAGTTGGAGAGAAAGTACCCTGGAGAACAGTTCGGAAGGACTGCTGAAACTGGCCTCACCTTGGATCCAAACTGTTCTCAAGCCTTTCCAACCACCAGAAATAGAGGCAGGCCAGTCAGGGAACACATGTTACATTTCAAAGACAAACAAGTTTCATAAATGTAAACACAGAATGACAAAAGAAAGCCAGACCAGCACTGAAACTACACGGAGCCCTTCTCCAGCTCAACTCACATTTAGCATTCAAACAAGCTACCAAAGCCACCAGAGAGATCCGCTGCCCCGCCGGCCCCCTCCAAGCCGGGCGGCGCGCGTGCCCACACACGGGACACCCCCTCGCACCCCCACCGCCTCCTGGCGGTCTGTGCAACCTCGGTGCCGCTGCCGGGGACTTTGAATCCGGATCGCGAGCAACTGCGGCTGCGAATGCCTCCTCCGGCTCCGGCTGCTCCTCCCGCGGCAGGAGGGAACGCGCCAAGCGTTTCCCGAGCCGTTCCCTGTCACAGAGAGGATCCCAGCACCCCCGGACTCCTCTCCTCCTCCTCCTCCATCAGCCACCTACCCACAAGTCCCACCTAGGAGGAGGAGGAAGCTGCACGGCAGGAGGCAGCTCTCCTGGGGGTGGGGGAGATGTGGAGACGTTATCCCGGCGGGCGAGTGGCAGGGTCCCGGGGCTGCAGGAGGGCAGTGGGGAAGGGCTTCCTAAAGGCTGCTGGGGGGTGAGATGGGAGCTGGGGGTGCGGGGGACATCAGGAGTGGCCGTGGACGGAGAACTCAGGATTCCAGGTCTCATGGAGGGGAGAGTCGGCCGCCCTAGGCGTCGGGGGTGCCCAGGTTGGGATGGGGGAAAGGGCGCAGAAAGAGGGCGCCGTCTCCCAGCGGCGATGAAAGGCTGAGGAGCAAGAGGCGCCCAGAGATCGGGAAGAACTCCAGGCGCGGAGCCCCCGCAGCCGCTCTACCTGCGGCCGCCCCAGCCGGCCTCCGCCCCGCCTCGCCGCCTCCCGGGGCCCGCGGCTCGGGGCAGGTTGCCGGGCGCCGGGCGGCCCGGGCTCTGCCGCCTCCTCCCGGCGGAACCCAAGTCCGCTCGGGCCCGGCGGGGCTCGGCGTTACCTGTGCTCTGCCGCCGGTGTCCTGTGACCACGGCCTCGCCGGTGACGGGGTGCAGCCAGGTGGTGCTCTTGGCCTCCTCGCTGCAGGGGAGAGAGAAGGGGCACAGATCGAGCGTGAGTGTAGAAGCGCGGGCGAGTCGAGGGGGCTGCAGGGGCACAGACCCGGGCGCTCTCTCCCGCCCGCGCCAGCCTCCTGCCCTCCCGCCCCCTCCGGGCCCCCGCGCCGTCGCCGGTTCTTTACTTGATGAAGAAGACTCGGCCGCCCCTGGTGATCCCGTACGTCCAGGACCGGGGCAGGGAGCAGATCCACTCCAGGTTCAGATCCGCCGCCATGTCTGATCCCCAGCCGCCGCCGCCGCCTTCTGCTGCCGCCGCGGCTGCCGAGGGAGGAGGTAGCGAGCGAACGAGCGAAGGGAGCGCAGGGAGCGCGGATCGAGCGCGGCCGGAGCGCGCCTCCCCGGCCCGGCGCGCCCCCGCGCGCGCCCTACCCCCTCGGGCGGCGCCCGCCCCGCCGCCCCGGCTGGGTCCGGCCCGCGTCGCCGCCCCTCCGCATCGTCCCCGCCGCCGGCCGGCCGCCCCACCGCGCTCGGGGGATGGGCGAGCGGCGCCGCGCCCCGCGGCCAGACCCCTCCCTCGGGCCCCTCCCGCGCTCCCGCCCCCTCGCCCGCGCGAAGGTTCCGGGATCGATTAAAAAAAAAACAAAAAACAAAACCGCGTCCTGCCCCCAGGGCTTTGCCCCGAGGCTTCCTATCCCCAGGCGCGGTTCAAAGAGAGAGAAAGAATCCTCGAGCCCCTGATTTCTGTCTTTGAAACAACAAAAACACTGCATCTGAGCTTTGCTTTATAAGAGCTATTGCATATCTGAGAGATTGTTCAAATATACATATCGTTTTAAAATAGAAGGCTGTTTTTATTAAAGCACAGGGTAAGGCTTTTCCTGTTTGTGTGTTGTGTGCCCGCTATCAAAGGTTTGACTAGTTACGTGGACCCGTGAAATAGGAGTGGATTTAGACTTGACAAAACAAGTTTTTCTCTTCCTAGGCTCCTTAAGTCATATAATGTTTTCTAAAATAAAAACTTGCCTTTTTGTCTCATTTGTTTTTAAAGATTCACTTATTATCAATGTGCATTTCTGCTTTCCGGTCTCCCATACATTACAATGATAGCTTACTTTACAGAGTCCTTGCAACAGTGTATATTTTTAAATCCCCCACGACAATCCTATAGATACTATTATAATCCCCATTTTACAAATAGGAAAAAATGAAGTTTAAAGAAACAGTGATTTGCCCACAGTCATAATAGTAACTGGCAAAGCCTGTGTTGGAGCCGAGCTAGGGTTTCAGAGTCTTGTTTGTATAACCACCTTGCTATACAGGCATGCCTCGTTTCATTGCGCTTCCCTTTATTGCTCTTTTTATTTTTTACAAGTTGAAGATTTGTGGCAACCCTACCTGGAGCAAGTCTATCAGGGCCATTTTTCCAACAGCATGTGCTCACTTTAAGTCTGTGAGTCACATTTTGGTAATTGTCACAATATTTCAAAATTCTTCATTATTATTTTCTCTAATCAGTGATCAGTGGTCTTTGATGTTACTTTTGTAATTGTTTTGGGTAGCTAGGAACCACGTCCATAAAAGACAGTGCACTTAAATGTGTCAGCTCTGACTGCTCCATGGACCAGCTGGCTGTTCCCCAGTCTCTGTCCCTTTCCTCAGGCCTCCCTATTCCCTGAGACACACAATTTTGAAATTAGGCCAATTAATAACCCTGCAGTAGCCTCTAAGTGTTCAGCTGAAAGAAAGAGTGCCATATCTCTCACTTTAAATTAAATCAAAAGCTAGAAATGTTTAAGCTTACTGAGGAAGGCAAGTGGAAAGCCAAGAAAGGCCAAAAGCTAGGCCTCTTGCACCAGTAAGTTAGCCAAGTTGTGAATGCAAAGGAAAAGTTTTTGGGTTTTGGGTTTTGTTTTTTTTTTTGGGGGGGGGGGTTTGTTTTGTTTTGTGTGAGACAGAGTCTTTCTTTGTTGACTGGGCTAGAGTGCAATGGCACCACCATAGCTCACTGCAACTTCAAACTCCTGTGTTCAAGTGATCCTCCTGCCTCAGCCTCTAGAGTAGCTGGGATTACAGGCATGAGCCAAAAGTTCTTGGAGGAAATTAAAAGTGCAACTTCAGTGAAAAGAAAGCAAAACAGCCTTATTGTTGATATGAGGAAAGTCTTGGTGGTCTGAAGAGACGATCAACCAGCCATAACATTTCCTTAAGCCAAAGCCTAATCCAGAGCAAGTCCCTAGTTCTGTTTAATTCTATGAAAGGTGAACAAGCTGCAGAAGAACAGTTGGAAGGTAGCAGAAGTTGGTTTTTGAGGTTTAAGGAAAGAAGTCATCTCCATAACATAAAAGTACAAGGTCAAGCAGGAAGTGCTGATGGAGAAACTGCAGCAAGTTATCCAGAAGAGCTCACTAAGATCATTGATGAAGGTTGCTGAATTAAACAACAGATTTTCAATGTAGATGAAACAGCTTTCTGTTGAAAGAAGATGCCATGTAGAACTTTAATAGCTAGAGAGGAGAAGCCAATGCTTGGCTCCAAAGCTTCAAAGGACAGGCTGACTTATTAGGGGCTAATGCAGGTAATGACTTTAAGTTGAAGCCATTGCTTATTTACCATTCCAAAAATCTTAGGGCCCTTAAGTATTGTGCTAAATTGACTCTTCCTGTGCTCTATAAATGGAACAACAAAGCCTGGATGACATCACATCTGTTTACAGCATGGTTTAGTGAAAACGTTAAGTTCACTGTTGAGACATCACTCAGGAAAAAAAAATTCCTTTCAAAATATTGCTGTTCATTGAAAATGCACCTGGTCACCCAGGAACTCTGAAAGTTGTTCAAGGAGATGAATGTTGTTTTCATGCTTGGTAACATAACATCCATTCTGCAGCTCATGGATCAAGTAGTCATTTTGACTTTTAAGTCTTATTATTTACAAAATACATTTCCTAAGGCTATAGCTGCCATAGATAGTGATTATTCTGATGGATCTGGGCAAAGTAAATTGAAAACCTTCTGGAAAAGATTCATCATTCTAGATGCCATTAAGAACATTCTTGGTTCATGGGAGGAGGTCAAAGTGGCAACATTAACAGGAGTTTGGAAAAGTTTGATTCCAGCTCTCATGGATTATTTTGAGGGGGTTCAAGACTTCAGTGGAGGAAGAAACTATAAACATGGTGGAAATAGCAAGAGAACTAGAAGTGGAGCCTGAAGATGGGACTGCAGTCTCATGATCAAACTTGAACAGATGAGGAGTTGCTTCTTGTGGATAAGCAAAGAAAATGGTTTCTTGAGATGGAATCTACTCCTGGTGAAGATGCTATGAACATTGTTGAAGTGACAACAAAGGATTTAGATATTATATAAACTTAGTTGATAAAGCACTGACTCCAACTTGAAAGTAGTTCTACTGTGGGTAAAATGCTATCAAACAGCATCGCATGCTACAGCAAAACCTGTCGTGAAAGGAAAAGTCACTCAATTGTTGCAACAAACTCCATTGTTGTCTATTTTAAGAAACCAAAAAATTTGCATGACTCCTGCTTTTTGCCACAGTCTAGAACCGAACACACAATATCTGTGATGTATGCCTGTAATTAAAAAATAAGTCTTGTCCCCTCCCCCTCTTTTGTTCTTTGAACAAGGGCAGATTTCACTGCAATTGAGATCTTCGCCTTTAATACCACCTAAGAGTACTTGCCTCTTCTCATTGTCGGCCACACTTGGAATTGCTTATGCATCTTTGCAGCAAAATGACTCATGTCAACGGATACACAGTTCAATAATAATAGTACTACTTAGTATTCTTTTATAGCACCTTTTTCTGACCAGTTTTGGGTGCTTCAGAGGCATTATCTCATTCGTCTTCTCAGTAACTCAAAGAGGCAAATAATATTTTTCAACATTTATGGAAACTAAGGCACGGAAAGGGTAAATGACCTTGGCCAAAGCCTTATCCAGCAAGTCAGGTGGGGCCTGGATGAGAATGCAGTTTCACTGGACTTTTTCTCCCATACTCTAATTCCCCAAGGCCATTCTGTCTTCAGTGAAAAGGAGTCTGCAATTACTGCTATAATTTTCCTGTCCATCTGCATACACAGAGGAAAAAAATAACAGCACTTTAATGTTTTCTCTTTTTGATTCTTTTGCATTCTCCTCTTTCACTTCACTACTTATTCTTGACTTCTTATCTCCTGCCCAGTCTCTGGAAAAAAATGACTTTTTTTTTTAATCAATGAATAACTAGCAGGAAATGTTCCACATTAGCATCAGTGGTCACTGAATATAACATAGCAAGAAAATCAAGAGCTATTGCCTTTCTACTGTGCTATCATTACAAATGAAAAAATCTAAAGCGAATCTTTTAACATCATCATAACTTTGGAAATCTAGTACCAGTTAGTCTAGCTATAGTATTTGACTTTTTGACTGGATATTACTGGGAAGTCTGTAAGTTGATCATATGCTGTACTGGGATTGCTTTTAACTCTGAATCCTTTGATATTACAAGATTCATTAGTACAAAGCATATTTTCAAAAGCAATGTTCACTTAACAGAAATGTGGATGTTAAGAAATCATATTCACAGTTCTTAAATGGTAATCTAGAATCTTATGTACAATTCTATAATATGCCCCCAAATTTAGGAAAATGAGTAAATAAAAACTTTTGTGACATATTTACAAAATGAGGCATGCTTCTGATTTGAGGGAATAATAGCCTAATGTCTTTCGGGAGCCAATAAAAGAAGCCCCATATTAGAATGTCGAGCACTCTGAATAATTTCCACTCCTAATGAATGAAATTATATTTTTCTTACAATCTTCCTAGAATGCCCTTTCTCTGTCTTTATCCAGTTCTGCTCTATCATGCAGTTGTGTGTACGTGTGCACCTCCTGCAGTGTAGTGGGGCAGGAATCATACCTTTGCCATCTCTGAATCTCCACATCTTTAAGCCAGCACAGGAATGGTTAGTAGTGAATTTAATTTTCTTCCCAGTGCTTCGACCTCCCAACAGAGTTATTTCTCAATAACATAGCCCCTTTTTATTACCCCATACCTCTTCAATAACTGACTCAGACCTAAACTCATATCTAACCTCTGCTTTTTATTGTATTTTTTTTCATATTTCCATCCTATGAGACTATTCAATTTCTTATATCATGATCTGCCTTTTGGAGAAGTATTATTCTATGACTATCACAGTAGATCCAAAAAAAAGAGGAGGTTTTAAGTACTAAGCACTAAAAATAAACGTCACTCTCTTTATACATAGAGGAAAATCCTTGTTCTAGAGAGCTTATGGTTCGAATAAAGCAGAAAAATACACATGATGACAAGAAAAACTCAAAATTAAGTTTCCTAAAATATTTGAAGGAAAAAAGAAAGAGAATAATTACTTTTAATATTAAGAAACACCTATGATTTATAGTTATTGATGTTTATTAAAATCTACTAACAAAGTTTTGTGACTTTATTAGGTTGACTTGCCAAATATATTTGTGATAACCTATATTTTGTTACATTATTGGCTCACAAAATAAAGAATATTTTAAACAGCTGCTTTAACTTTAGTCAACTGTAAGGTGTTATATACCATGAAATGTCTATAGTGAAGGGCGAAAAATGTGATCCAATTAGCTTAGTGGAAATCTAGGCAGAAAGGCTAGAGAGTAGGAGTCCAAAGCAGGGAAGAAAAATAATATTTGGAAGTCAATTTATTAAGGATTTGGATTTTTTTTTCTGTTAAGGAGTAAACTGATAGAGTTCAGATAAAATTATTCCATTCACTTGGGTGTGGTGGCTCATGCCTGTAATCCTAGCACTTTGGGAGGCCGAGGTGGGAAGATCACTTGAGGTCAGGAGTTTGAGACCAGCCTGAGCAAAAACAAGACCCCGTCTTTACAAAAAATAGAAAAAATTAGCCAGATGTGGTGGCACATGCCTGTAGTCCCAGCTACTCGGGAGGCTGAGCCAGGAGAATGGCTTGAGCCCAGGAGTCTGAGGTTGCTATGATGACGTCACTGCACCCTAAACAGGGTGACAGAAAGAGACCTTGTCTCAAAAAAGAAAAATTATTTCATTCATTCATTCATTTAACAGCCATATACTACATAGGATCCCTTCTATGTGCCAGGAATTAAAAGATTTGGCCTGCTTTGGGCAGCTTAGAAAGGGAGATAGCTATGTAAATACTTAAGCATAGTGTGGGAAGTAGCATCTCCATCCTTGTCATAGAATATAAATCTTCTATGATGGTTGTTTTCAGGGGTGAACCATGAACTATTCAAGGTCTATCTTGAACAACAGTCTTTTAATGTTGATGATTTGGAGTGCTCTTCAGTTGTGAAAGGTGAGAATTGACAGAAATACGCAGCAACACTAGTTACTCTGCTGCTAGTGGATCCCTTGTCTGCAGCTGGGGTTCTAGACTAGGTTTAGGGCATCTGCCTGGAGCATGGAAAATAAGAGGGAAGGTGACAGTTAAAAATGTTTTCAAGGAGCTTGCATCTGAACTCATGGACTTCTTCACATTAAACCCTCTTCCTTTACCCTAGTCGAGGAAGTTCTAATTATCTACTTCTCCCTTTGCTGTAAAAGAGAATGATCAAAATTCAAATGGCAGAGTATTAAGAAAAGAAGTACGTTATAATGCAGGAGCAGGGAGCAGGGTGTGACGGGGGAAACATAGAGTCAGGAGTCCTGGCTGGATTTTGGTCTTGCCATTAATTAGTTGTGTGACTTTGGACAAATCCTTTAACCTCCACTTCCCACTCAGACCTCTGGGTCCTCACGTGGAAAACAAGGGCATAGGTCTATTTAAGACATTACATGTGACACTTTTTTCCTCTAAAGTCCTGTGCCTTTATGGGGTGAGCACTCCAATGACTAAAGTTGGGGATATCTTCTCACCATGAACAGACACAACTAAAATGCCTGCTCTGTAGAATAGTTTAGGATTTTCTGCCACTCAGATGGCTTGTTGATATTAATAGAAAAGTTTGGGAGGGCAATTTACACAGTTTTTTCACATGCACTATGTATTTTACAAAGGGCTCTGTAACACAGACATCACACCGTGTTACAAACAAGAAAATGGGGTCTGCAGAGATGTTATATAACATAGCCATTAAGTGGCAGACTTAGGGCTGGGACCAGGTTCTTCAGACATTAGATTTCAAATTCAGTCTGCAAGGCATTCTCTTCCTAGCCAAGCTTCATGCATTGTGTGCACTTCCTCACCCCAGTTAGTCCACTGTCATTGGTACCTGCTCTCATTGTCCCACTGCACCTGCTCTTCAGGTCACCAGTGTCCCCCTGTAGGCTACTAAATCCAGTGGATGTTTCCATTTCAAGCTTTCCTGACCTCCTTTTTGTATTCACATAGTCACCGCTCCTACCCCTTGAAACTCTCCTCTTTTTGATTTCATGGCACCACTTCCTTGTGTTTCTCCTCCTGCATCTTGTGGCAGTATTTCTCAAAACGGGCTTTATAGAGTACCTGTAGCCAAGTCACTGGGGAAGCTTATTTAAACATTGATTCCAAACCCATTCAACCAGAACTTCTGAGAGTTGGACCAAGGAATCGGCATTTAGTAAGCGCTCTGGTGATTGTTACATACACTAACATCTGAGAACCACTGCCAATATGATAATAATACCTAAATCTATATTTCCACCCTAGACCTCTCTCCTTAGTTCTGGACAATACATCACATTTCCTTCCAGACAAGTTCCTTCTGCAACTCTTCTTCTGGATATTCCTTAACTGCTTCAAACTCGACATGCCAAAACAAGTCATTTTTCCTCCAAATACTTGCGATCACCTCATGTATTACTCTCTTAGTGAATGGTACCATCATCCCACCAAATACCCACATCAGAAACTTCAGAATCATTCTCCCACAGCTAGTTAGTTAATAAATTGTATTAATTGTCCATTAAATATATCACGAAGTTATCTCTTCTCTATTTTCCATACCCTAATATGAGCACTCATCACTGCCACCCAAATCATCTTTTTGAAAATGCAAATCTAATTATGTGCCTTTCTTGCTTAAAATCCTCTAATGGCTCAAAAACCTTACAGGATAAAATCCCAAGCCTGTTGCTTATCATTTGAGGCCCTTTCTGATATGAGCCCTGCCAGCCTGTGTGCTAGCCATATAGGGTGGCCTACTGCTCTGTAACAAGCCAGGCTCTTTCAAGCCTCTGTGCATGCAATTGTCTCTCCCTAGAATGCTCCATTCCCTGTTTATGTAACAAACTGCTACCAATGTTTAAATTCTTAGCCCCAAAGTTACTTCCACTAAGAAACCATCCCTGATTCCTTTGTACCAACCTGGTTACTCCTTCCACCATGTTCCCATATCTTCTCTACCAAACTGATGTTAGTTTATATCCTATTCTCCTCCTTAAACTTCCTAAATGAAACATTTTATTTATCGTTATCACCTAGTTTCAATAAATATTATTGAAGCAAATGAATAATAATACTTACATTTACATAGTGCTTTATATTTTACAAAGCACTCTATATTTGATACTTATTTCTGTTTGTATTACTGTGACCTGCCAGTGAGTTTTGTGTCTATCCTCTCTTAGATTTAACACTCCCTTTAGCTTTTTATAGACTGTCCCATGTAGAGGAGAAAAAAATGGCATAGGCTCAAGAGCAGCATAGCAGTGAATGAAAATAGCTGCTTTCTATAGAGCTGTCTACCTGGCTTAAAGCATACTAAGGATTTGTGGTTATTTTGAGTGAGACACTGAAGGACAGAAAGAATTCAGCATTATTAAGTTTAAAGGAAGGGATCTATGATCCTTCCTTTAAATATAAATTCTTCCTAGGGAAAGTAATATTGATAGAAGTAATATGTAATACTTAGAAAAACCAAATAATATACCTAAATGAACTGGGGGGGAAATCTATGTAAACTTATAATCTCTATTGATACGTGTAGCTGTAAGTGACAAAGGTTATCAGATCTCGTGCCCTAAGCCTAAAGGATATACGAAAGAATGAAGGAGACTCATTTTCTCCCCCATTGTTAGCATTTTACATAGTACATGGGTACTGCCTAAATAGACTATCCTTATACAATGTTTTGGGTCATTACTTGCTTAAAGCAAGAATTTTTTTTCCATCTGACAACTCATATCTTTTAATAGAAAATTATACATATACACACTATATATATATATATATATTTGATTTTTAACCAATTTTCCTTAGTTTCCAATTCCATGTTTGATATAGTTACATATGGAATTATGTAAACAATAATCTGAAATAGAATATCTGCAGTTAATTGTAATATATTATAAAGCTCAAATTAAGGAACATTTAATGCAAATGCAAATTTTTGCATTATCATAGGCACTGCCTTGTGCATGGCTTGTATTCAACAAATGTTTGGTAATTGGATGAATCATAAAATAACAGTGTACAGTGCTGGGGGAAAAATGGAGACTTTTAACAAAGCTCTTCTATTTAGGATGCATTCTTCTTAAAACCAAGCCGTTATAAATTCAGAAGTGTCTTATCAGTTGAATTTCTGATCTGAAGAACATATGTGTATGATCTAAGAAAAATTTTAAAAAGTTATAAATAATTACAATAAGAAATGTGAACAGGTTTAAAATGAAAAGGGCTGAGAAAATGAATCAGATCAGCTTAAATTTCTCTCTTTTCACAATGCTGCGTGGAGTAACAGAGGGAAACAGAGAGACTGAGCTGTGTGGAACCCGTTTTGGTGAAAGCCTTGCTCTCCACTGGAGGCTTGCCCTGCTAGGATTACGTGAGTATGGACCTAGGAGACAACATTGGCTAGAGAGTCAGTGTTTTTCCATTTCCAAGTGTGCCATTCTGAGCCCAACTTTACCATTTTATAGAGTGGATGGAATTAGCTATTTATGTTTTTTACTAGAGTATTTTTAGAGAGTTTTCTTATTACAATCTTGATAAAAGGGTGATTTTAAAATTTTTATAATTGTCATAACATTCATCATTGACAAAATGCAGTTAATTCTAAGTTTGCCGGCAATATTTAACATGCCCAAGAGATCAGATTATATTCTCAATATTTATGAAAATAAGAGATTCAGTTGTGTTCATAAGCAAAGAATTTGGTGTTAAATATTTTGATAACTGGAGAAGTTCTCTCCATGCTATTACTTTATGGAACCTTTATTACCTTTATTTGATTAGAGATCCTTTATTTATAGTGTATTTATTCAATCAATACAAGTAACAAACACTATTCATGTATCTAATATATCATATATTAGGCTAGGGATACTGTAGATACAAAGAAATATAAATTCAGGTTTTGGCTCAAGGCATTACTGTCAAGTTGGGGTTGGAAAGAGCGGGGAAGAGAGAAATAGACAATTATTGTGTTGGCAATAAATGGCATGATAGACACTGTAAGAGATGAAAGGTAAGAGCTTGAAAAATGTGCATCCATCCTGTGACTGTGAGGAGAGGTGATTAGGGAAGTCTTCCTAGAGAAAGAGATAGCTGAGTTATGTTGCTAATTACTGTTACCTTTACAGGTATTTCTTGAAATTGGTAAATTACACCTTAAATTAACTCTGCCCTCCTTCCTCCCTCCTTCAGTTCTCTTAGGGTAACAGATACAAGGGGTCTGGGGCCACATGTGGCAGAAATTGCTAACATCACTTTTTCCTTATCAGACCTCTGATTTTAAGTTGACAACATTGATGCCTGGACACAGGACATATTTCCCAGGTCCACTGTATTTAAATGTGAGCCCTAGGATTAAGTTCTGGTAAATGAGAACAGAGAAATGTATGGCAGGTTATGGGAAATTTCCTTAAAAGATGGTTGGCCGATATTTAGTCCTGCTTCTTTCCTTCTTCCTCCACCGGCTTCTTGGACTATGTATGGGATGACTGTAGCTCCATCTGAGATGACGATAAGGGCCATACCCTAGGGATGGCAGAGCAGACACATGGATATAGCCTACGTCTCTAAGGACTTCAGGCAGCAGAGCCAACAAAATAGCTCTTGACTGCTTCTTTCAGGCTTACAAATGAAGGGGAAATCAAATTCTGTCTTGATTAAGCAGATGCTATTTTGGGGACATTTGCTACTCTCAGTTGAACCTAATCTTATCTGATATATCATATCTATCCTGTTCACCAGCACTTAGCACAATGCCCAGTACATGTCAGGTACTCCATGACCTTTTTTTGAATGCATGAATGAATGAATCCACACACACAGACATTCAAAATCACCTACATAAAATTGACCACATACCTCAATAACTCTCTTAGATGAGCCATATTTACTCACTGATTATCTTGATATTTCTTGAAAGTAAGGCAAACCCTTACAGAAACTGATTTAATTCATTCTGGCAATTAGCCTATTAACTTCTCTGATAATCTTTTTTTTTTTCTTTTTTATTGTACTTTTAATGGAACTCAAGAATTGACTTGCTTAAAACGTAAATTCTGACTAAATCATGGAATTTTTTTTTTTTTTTTTTTTTGAAACCCAGTATCTGTGTTGAAGATGTAGGCAAACAGTCTAATACTCTGTTAGTGACTTTATAAAATTGGTACAATGTTTGTGGAGGGAAATAGGCAAACTCTATTACATTTTAAAATAGGCAAAACTTTTTGTTCTAACAATTTCTACTTGTAGGAAATGATACTAGAAATACATTAGCACAAATAAAAAAATAGTTGTTTCCAGCAATATTTGTGATGTTGAAAGAAAATGTATTTCTTTTTTTTTTGTTTTGTTTTGTTTCATCTTATTGTTATGAGGGATACAGAATTGCAGGTTACATACGTTGCCCATGTACCGCCTTTCCCCCCAAGTCAGAGCTCCAGGCATGTCCGTTCCCCAGGTAGTGCGCATTGCACCCATCTGATAATCTTAATTTGAACTAACAGTCAAAAGTTAGTTGACCTGCCAAATTTCCACACTACTTTACTCTACAGACTACCTGTTGCCAATATGTTATCATATTATTGCACACAGAAAGCAGAATTGGCAGAAAAGTTGAACCAAAATAGGTACTTTTGCCAACTGTGCATTGACAGATGTATGTTGTGGTTAAGTTCTGTCTACCCAGCTCTCAGGGAGAGGCTCACAATACCAACAGTGCCAGTATTACCAAAATTCTCCCAAACACACACTTTGTAGAAAAGCACTGCTAGTAATAATTATTAGGTGTAAGACAAAGTTGTCAAGAAGATTTAAATCATACAATTTGTTCTACATATAATGAAGTTTGAACAGTAAACATTAAAAAAAAAATTTAAAAATTCTCCCAAATTGTTTCAGTCCATTAGTTGGCAATGAATTTTTATTAAATATTTTGAGATGCAGCAAAGAGCGTCAGACTCAGAGATCTAAGCTTTGTGTAACTTTGATGCAGATTATTTTCACTTTCTATCTCTCTGTAAAATGGTGGAATATTTGCCCTCCACATTTATTATGTGTGTTGAAACAGATAACATCCTGAAATAGATTGAACTCTCAGATATAAATGTTTTGAAATAAAGATGGCATTTTTCTAGAGTAGAGAAGAAGGAAAGGTAATTAGATTAGTAGTAATTTACATGCTGTTCCCTTCTCTGGGCAGCTTACTGTGTTCTTTTCTCTATGGTTCATCACTTATTTTCCAAATGATTACTCAAAAATAAACCCAGAGCAGCATTTTTTCCCTTCTGAAATAGTTGTATATGAGAATTGTCCTCCATGAAATTATACTTAATTTGGGGGTGGAGATGAGTTACTTTTACAAACAGTTCAAACGAGAGAGAGAGAGAGAGAGAGAGAGAGAGAGAGAGGAACCACACTATACCAAGATTCTGCTTATCTATGAGTTAATACTTAGAAGTTCAAAATAATATTTCAAAATCTTTCTTTTTTTCCTGCTCAACACTCTCATTATAGGAAACTGTACCGGATAAGTCTTTCTTCTTGGACCAGAAGAATTTGTCATCAGAAAGAACTTTCTCTTTTCCAGTCCCTTCATACTTAAAGGTTAATTGTTGTAGTGCTACAGGAGTAAGTCTAATCCCATGCAATTATGAAGCAGAATTAACAGGGATAGGCTAAAGGACACCACTGAGGGAGATGAGTTAGAGAAAAGGGCTATTTCACAGAATGAAGGATCTTCATCAAGCAATTAGAATGGCTCTTAAAATCATTCCAAGATATTTATGTACCTAAATGGTAGCCTCTTGTGTAGTATTCAGGAAAAACTCATACAATCAGAATTGCTATGGCTTCAGTTGGCCTCATTTTCTATACTATCTTGTTTTACAGATGAGAAAGTAGAGGCAGGAGTAGCTGCATAGTTTGCAGTGTGCAGTGCAATATGAAAATGTTGGGCTCCTTGCTCAAAAATTATTGAGCATTTCAAGAAGGCAGCAGCAGAGCAGTAAATCACAGGGTGCGTCTGAGCGCAAGGCCTCAGGTGGCTGCACGGGTTGCATGCCCATGGAGCTAGTCTCGAGAAGAGGTCAGACGGGTTCAATTATTTGCCCAAGGTGATAAAATTGGTTAGGAGCAGAGCTAGCCTCCTGCTTCCTTGTTGAGTTTTTCTTTTTCTTTTTTTTTCTCTGTATTCTATTATTTCTCCATATTCACTTTATGTTTAGCTTAGAAGAATGTATATTTATTCATTCATCCTTTAATATTAATAAATATTTCTTAAATATAGACTATGTGGCAGGCATTATATTAGGAATTAGGGAAACAGTTCTAAGACACACTTCCTATCCTTAAGAACTACTTAAGTATTGAGTGCAGAAAAAGAACTTGAGGGAAAAAACACCCATCTCTACAGAGCTTGTGGGGAAGGTGGAAATCTCACATACTACTGCTGAGAGTTAATTAGGTATTCATTTTCTGGAGGGCGACTTGGCCATATGACTTAAAATGAGTATACCCTTTGGCCCAGAAGTAATACTTATTGGCATTTATCTTAAGGAAATAATAAGAAATGTGGATAAAGTGATATGTTCAGAGTTATTCATCACATGATTTTTTTTTTTCTCATAAATGCCTAAGAATTTGTTAGGGTTTTTTTAGGCACATTTTGGTAAATCTATGCTGTTAAACAACACATAGCCATCAAAAATGTAGTTTTAGAAGGCTATTAACATGGGAAACTGTTCATAATATATAATAGCAAAAAAGTAAGGTTTAAAATGATACGTATACCAGCACTCTGGGGGGCCAAGGCAGGAGGATTGTTTGATGTCAGGAGTTCGAGACCAGCCTCAGCAAGAGTGAGACCCTGTCTCTACTAAAAATAGAAAGAAATTAGCCAGACAACTAAAAACAAAAAAAAATTAGCCAGACGAGGTGGCATGTGCCTGTAGTCCCAGCTACTCAGGAGGCTGAGGCAGGAGGATCACATGAGCCCAGGAGTTTGAGATTGCAGTGAGCTGTGATGATGCCACAGCACTCTAGCCCGAGCAACAGAGTGAGACTGTCTCAAAAAAAAAAAAAAAAAAAAAAAAAAGGATGTATAACGTAATACCTTTTTTTTTTTGTTAGAAAATATATTTCTAACTAGAAAAGCAGAGGACACATAGCCAAATGTTAGCCGTGATTACATTTTTGGAATTAGTTTTTCTCTTTGTATTTAGTTGTATTTTCTGACATTTCTTTATTGAGAATATTTTATTTTTATAATAAAAATTTAAATTCTACCTATGTTAAATGATGAAAATCTGTTTTCTTAAATGCCTAGAGAGGAAGGCCAACAATTCTGTATTTTACCATTGGAAAAAATTAATGCTTAAGTTTTATATATCAAAGCTCAAGGTAGACTTAAACTAAATGTCCATATCATAAACTTGGATGAATTGAAATATTTGCCTTATACTTGAAAGAATCCTTACAGGTCATGTAATCTAATCTCCCAGCTAAAGTATAAATTGGCTCTACAATATACTTGATAAATGATCTAAGCTTACTGAATTTAGAGACAGATTTTTTTATTCATGAAAAGCTGGATCTTAGCTAAATTATAATAAAGAGAAGCCAATTTAGAATCAGAATGCCAATACTCTGTAACTACACTATAGTTTTTTAGGTATAATTGTGCATGGTAAAGGCAAGAGTGGGTGTGTTACTGAATAGATGCTCTTTGAAAAATCTGTCCCAAATTGAATAGCTGACTATTGGCCACTGTACTTGCTCTTTAGTGTCTATTTAATGTCACCATTTGCCAGAGACTCTTTTTAAAGGCATGGATAGGAAAATTAGTAGAACTTCATGCAGAACACACTCACAGGAGCTGATCTAACAAACTCTATCCATAAAAATACCTAGGACAAGAGGTTCATTCAGAATGTCACTCAGACCTTCTTTTTATATTTGTGGCCGGGCACGGTGGCTCACACCTGCACTCTGGGAGGCCGAGGTGGGAGGATTGTTTGAGCTCAGGAGTTCGAGATCAGCCTGAGCAAGAGTGAGATCCCATCTCTACTAAAAATAGAAAGAAATTATCTGGCCAACTAAAAATATATATAGAAAAAATTAGCCGGGCATGGTGGCACATGCCTGTAGTCCCAGCTACTCGGGAGGCTGAGGCAGGAGGATCCCTTGAGCCCAGGAATTTGAGGTTGCTGTGAGCTAGTCCAATGCCACGGCACTCACTCTAGACCGGGCAACAGAGTGAGACTCTGTCTCAAAAAAATATGCATATATTTGTAATTGTATACATTAAAATTTTTTTTTATAATCATTACATTTTGTGAAGTGAAAAGACAACTTTCAAAAATTAATATGAAGTTAAAGAAGACACACATACACTCATACACACACAAATATGAATAATTTAGTGCCATTTTAATCTCAATTTTATAATTAAAAAATGTGCAGAGAAAATTTCTAGAAGGATTATAAGCAATTGTTAATATTACTTATCTTTAGGGAAAGCTTATAATGAAATTTCAGAATAACAAAAAAAATTTCTAAGATCTAGAGATGACAATTTATTTTGAGGAATATTGGATACAACATCCTAGTAGATTGTGCTGCTATAAATATTCAAGTGCAGATGTCTTTTTTATAGAATGTCTTTTGTTCTTTTGGGTAGATGCCCAGTAATGGGATTGCTGGATCAAATGGTAGGTCTACTTGTATCTCTTTGAGGTATCTCCATATTGCTTTCCACAGAGGTTGCACTAGTTTGCAGTACAATTCACTATTGCAAAGATGTGGAAACAGCCCTAGTGCCCGTCAGTATATGAGTGGATTAATAAAATGTGGTATATGTATACCATAGAGTTCTACTCAGCCACAAAAAGTAATGGTGATATAGCGCCTCTTGTATCATCCTGGATAGAACTGGAACCCATTCTACTAAGTGAAGTATCCCAAGAATGGAAAAACAAGCACCACATGTACTCACCATCAAATCGGTTTTAACTGATCAACACTTAAGTGCACATATAGTAGTAACATTCATTGGGTGTTGTGCAGATGGGAGGGGAGGGGGAGGGGATGGGTATATTCACACCTAATGGGTATGGTGCTCACGGTCTGGGGGATGGACACGCTTGAAGCTCTGACTTGGGTGGGGCAAGGGCAATATATGTAACCTAAACATTTGGACCCCCATAATATGCTGAAATAAAAAATAATAAAAAAAAAAAGAAAATGAAAAACAGCATCCTAAAAAAAAGGAATTGGGCAAACCATAGGAGCATGCTGCCTAAAAGAGGACCTATTACATTAGACTTGGCCACTCTTTTACTCTAAAATCCCATTTTTGATTCTGCCATTTTTTTTTTGTTTGTTTGTTTTTGGCCTGTAAATATCATCCACCCTAGTGGATTTCAACTTTTTTTTTCTTTCAAAGATGTCATTGATAATTGTTACACTTTTAGTGTCCATTGATTGAGGAAAAAAATATATATATACACATGCATTATCTGATCTCTGGGCACCACACCTGTTCTGTGCCCCAGATTTCCCAGAATAGTTTGGGAACTACTATTCTATATCTTTTAGAGCTTGATACCTAAAGTTGGCTTAGTACACTATGCAATGACAAAGATGATGGTAAAATTACTTTTTTAAAAAAACAACCATCACTAAAAGTCATAACCACAAAACCTATGTTCTATAGAGTAGAACATACTTTCTTATACTAGAAAATATTCGGAACATTTTTGTTCATTACTGATCTTTGAAACCCACAACAATTCGTATAGCATTTGTTCTAACCAGCTACTTGGCCAACTTTGTGGTAGTACTGTTAGACTGAGTTTACAAGTTAAAAATTATACCTATATTAGATTCCTCTCCCTCAGTTTTCCCTGCCTGCCTGCCAAAAAACAAAAACAAGTCAAACAACAGCAAATGATCCTCTTAGCATCATTGTATATTTCTTCTTTCTCCCTAACTGTCAGAGCTCATGATGCTTTGGGGCTCAGTGTAGCTGTACCTCCCACTCTCCTTTGTTTCCTAGATTTTCTTCAGTATCAATCTAATCCTAAAGACTACTGGTGAATTTTGCCAAATCCCTCTTTTTAAACATGGGTCTAGAGGTTGAGTGAGGTTGGTCACATCTGTAATCCTAACACCCTGGGAGGCCGAGGCCAGAGGATTGTTTGAGGCCAGGAGTTCAAGAGCAGCCTGAGCAAGAGTGAGACCCCATTTCTACAAAAAAAAAAAAAAAAATACAAATATTAGCCAGGAGTGGTGGTATATACCTATAGTCCGAGCTACTCGAGAGGCTGAGGCAAGAGGATTGCTTGAGCCCGGGAGTTTGAGGTTGCAGTGAGCTATCATGACACCACTGCACTCTAGCTCAGGCAACAGAGGGAAACCCTGTCTCAAAAACAAGCAAACAAACAAACATGGGTCTAGAGAATATAGAAGAAAAGAAATTTGCTTTCAAACGAGTTGCTCTTTTGTTTTGGGAGTTGCAGCTCAAAGTAGACCCATTGAAATTAATATTATTTTTCAACTTAAGAAATTAACCCAAGGAGGAATTTTTGAGGGATAAATAATGCTTACAAAGGTCAGCAGAAAAGGATCCTATAGAGCAGTGGTCCCCAGCATTTTTGGCACCAGAGACCAGTTTCATGGAAAACAATTTTTTCAAGGATGGTGGCCAGGAGGGGGGAGGTGGGGGGGATGGTTTCTGGATGATTCAAGCACATTACATTTATTGTGCAGTCAAACCTCTCTGCTAATGATAATCTGTATATGCCCAAATGGCTCCTCAGTGCTAGCGTCACTGTCTCAGCTCCACCTCAGATCATCAGGCATTAGATTCTCATAAGGAGCACACAACCTAAATCCCTCAAATCCACAGTTTACAGTAGAGTTTGTGATCCTATGAAAATGTAACGTCACCACTAATCTGACAGGAGGCGGAGCTTATGAAAAGCTTCACTCACTAGCCCTCTGCTCGCCTCCTGCTGTGCGGGCGGGGGTGGGGGTGGGAAGTGGGGGTGGAGGAGGACCGCGGCTATAGAGTGATGACATCTATCAAATCATACAGAAAACTCCAGAACCTTGTGTTTATTTCAGATCTCATTATTAATAGAAAGGTTTGCAGAACTGTGAGGTATTGGTAAGATTTTTAACAATAATAGGCCTGGACAGCAATCTCAGCTAGTTATGTAAGTAAAGATTATAACAACAAAATGTGAGAAAACGAAACATTGGAGATATAAATATTCAAAGAAATAACTAATGTTGTCTTATCCTTGGATAGGAAAGAATAAGGAATAGTTGTCAAAAGGAAAAAGGGAAAAGACATCAAAGGCACTTGGACTCCATGGTAGCCTGCCAACTTGAGAAAGTGACATTGGGGAAAGGTTTTGCACTGATCCATGGTTGAAGACGGGAGGAAAGGGAGCGAGGGGAAAAATCTATTTTCACTGTTTTTGTTACCTTCTGGATGGAATGTTACTTGATTACAGTAATATCCTCCTACCACATCCCAAGAATGTTCTTTATCCCTAAATATTGTGGAGAATCTGCTTTTTCTTATAAAATGGTTACGATTAACTAAAATTTATGCTTCATTTCACATATTGATAGTATAAACTCCTACACAGAATAGCAGAATTCAAACTTTTTTAAGTTAGCAATCAAGTAAAATATTCTGTCACATAAGAAATAAACATATAATCTGGGTGCGGTAGCATGCACCTGTAGTTCCAGCTACTCAGGAGGCTGAGGCAGGAGAATCACTTGAGTCCAAGAGTTTGAGGCCAGCCCGGGTAACAAAATAAGACCCCATCTCTAAAAAAAATAATAATAATAAAATAATAAAAACACTGGTTTTTCAAAAAGTTAAACATAGAATTACCATAAGATCCAGCAATTCTACTTTACTTACAGTATGTACCCAAAAGAATTGAAACCAGGGACTTAAACACACTTGTACACCAATGTTCAAAGCAGCATTATTCTCAATAGCCAAAAAGGAAACACCCCATATATCCATTGATGGATCAATAGATAAACAAAATTTGGTACAGGCCAGGCGTGGTGGCTCAGGCCTGTAATCCTAGCACTCCGGGAGGCCAAGGCAGGAAGATCACTTGAGCTCAGGAGTTCAAGACCAGATTGAGCAAGAGCAAGACTCTGTCTCTACTAAAAATAGAAAAATCAGCCGGCGTCTTGGAGCACGCCTGTAGTCCCAGCTACTCGAGAGGTTGAGGCAAGATAATGGCTTGAGCCCAGGAATTTGACGTTGCAGTGAGCTACAATGACAGCACTGCACTCTACCTAGGGTGAGAGAGCTAGACTCTGTCTCAAAAAAAAAAAAAAAAAAAAAAAGAAAGAAAGAAGTGGTACATACATACAATGGAATATCATTTGGCCTTAAAAAGAAATGAAATTCTAATACATGCTACAACATGGATGAAACTTAAAAACATACTGCTAAATGAAATAAGCCGACACAAAAGGACAAATATTGTATGATTCCACTATAGAAGGTACCAGTATAAGCAAATTCATAGAGACAGAAAACATAATAGAGGTTACCAGGGGCTGGAGGAAGAGTGGAATGTGGAGTTATTAAACAATGGGTACAGTTTCTGTTTGGGATGATAAAAAACTTCTGGAAATGGATAGTGGTGATGGGTGCACAACACAGTGAATGTACTTAATGCCATTAAATTACACATTTAAATTATGGTTAAAATAGTAAATTTTATGTTATGTATATTTAATCACAATAAAATATATATTAAAAAAATAAAAAAACACTAATAGTATTTAACCACCACAGAAATTTTGAAAAATACCATAGCTTCATACCAAAAATGGCTCTTATTTTCAAATGTGCATTATATTTAATCTCTCTGCACATATAATTCAATTTTAGCTTTATGTGATTTTCAAACTTTGCAATGATTCAGTTTTTCCAATTCCTGAGCAGTCAGGGCTAAACTACTGAACACTCTGCAGGGGAAAAATATTCCATGCTGTTAAACAAACAGAGTTAAGCAGAGTTCTTAATAAACTAATTTTAAAAATCTCTTCTGTATAGTATGGGGTCTTTTTCAAATGTAAATGACTACAAACCTTTTAGCATCTCTTTCATCCAGTGTTCCTTGGGACACAGTTTGTGGAACATTGCTAACCAATCACTTTCACGGTGTTATTTGAGGATTATCCTCCACGATTGATTGATTGATTGATAAATTTATTTTCTTGTTCATTATTTTATTCTTTCTGTCATGTATGGATCAATCTAATATTTATTTACTGAGTACCAACATTGTGCCAATCACTATGCTTGGTGCCATTCAATGTCCTGGTGAGCTTCCTATTCCTAGACATAAATAATCTGAACTACCTCTGTTTACCATTCACAATTATCCCTGGACCTATTCAATTAAAGATTTTCCCAGTTTCATTTGGATCCATTGCACTTTATTTTATGAAAGAGAAGAGAGGAGAGAAACTTCTCAATTGGGATTGGCCAGGGTCCAAGATGTGGAAGGAAGAGCTGAGCTTTTCTTCACCCACCGTGCCAAGGACCTTTGCTCCTTGGCTCTTGGACAATGGAGAGCTTGCTTTCTCTGCAAGCACCACAGGTTCACACCACGGGACCATCTCAACTTTTCATTTAAGTGGATCTGGGGTTTCTAGGCCAGAAACATGGAATATATTGTTCTTGAGGACTCTTCTCTCTTAGGAATCCTGTTTTCATAAGAGAGTAATCCCCTTGGCCTCCATGTCCCAGAGGCTTACTCATTTATTCATCAAAAATATACAAGTATCTTCAAGAGCTTGTAACTTTTTTTTTTACCAGGGGCTATGAATACAAAAATGAATAAAATTTTTTCCTTGACTAGAAAAACTAGGCACATACAAGCCTATCAAAAATGCATTGGGATAGTGATGTGTTACCAGCATCATCTACAGACTTATATCAATTCCAATTGTCTATTGAATGCTCATTATCTGCCAAACATTGTTCTAAGTATGTTACGTGTGTTATCTTGTACAAACTTATCCATAACAAACTTAGGAGGTATTGGCTTACATTACCCCATTTATAGATAAAGAAATAAGTCCCCAGTTATACCACTAATAAATAAATGGTAGAGCTGGGATTTGAAATTATCATTATTTTATGATGCTTCTCTCTTGTTAATATAAGACAATAGAGGAGAAGTCTGTCCTGTGAAAAATCACAATGTGAGTACTACTTGAGCTGGATCTTGATGGATGAGTCATATTTCATTCGTTAAGCACTAGGTAGATGTATGTGTGCGGAGGGCACCAGGGCAGGGAGGAAGGGATTGTTGCACATATATGGTTGTGTAAGTTGCCCAGCTAAGAAAATGAAGGGAGGAGGCTGGAATCTACACCCCCTCTGCTCACCACGCTGTGGAGCCTGGTGTGGGTCTTCACCCACCTGGGGGAAATGATGTAATTTGCATGAGGGTGCTATATATTGTTCTTTCCATCTGGCTTCTGGGAGTAGTCTTGTGGGACAGATGAACTGCAGATAATATTTAAACTAGAAAACTTTATTTTAAAGGCTCTTTTTGTGCTTGTCTTGCAATTCTTGTGTCATAATTCTAGCACTTTATTATTTTTTTGAGACAGTCCTGCTCTCTTGCCCTGGGTAGACAGGGGTCTCACTCTTGCTTAGGCTGGTCTCGAACCCCTGAGCTCCAGCCATCCTCCCACCTCAGCCTTCCAGAGTGCTAGGATTACAGATGTGCCGCCACACCCAACCCTAATTCTAGCACTTTAGATACTAATTGTCATCAATGCTGCCTTGTCATGATGGCCTGCCTTCCCTCCTAGTGCCCCCTATTGCAAAACTAATTCTTCCTTCTCCCGAACCATAAGAACATTCCCACACTTTTAAATAGAGCTAGGAATTGATTGGTTCCTTCATCATTTATGTTAAGGTACGAATGACTGATGATCCTCCTTAAAGCTCTAAAAAGAGATTGTTTATTAATAAAAAGAACTTGTAATTAGTAAAGTTCTTTTACTAGGGGGCAGATGTTTTTGGATAGAGGGAACAATTTGACAGCTTGTGGGAAAAATTAAGATGTCCGGCCATTTGTGTTCTGTTTAGGCTTAAGAACTTACAGTTGGGGGAAAAAAAAAAAGAACCTACAGTTGTAGTTCTTCTACTTGGTTTCTCCCTATGACTAACCCTGGAAATATGTTATCAAATGCATGATTTAGATGTTTTACATATCTCTTGCCCCTCCGTTAGGCCCACTGTCACCTCTGTTTCTTTGTTCTTCTGGGAGTTGGTCTGTTGCTTGGTTGACAACTGTCCTTAGCTCACATCCCCATGGATCGTTTTCCCGGATCCTCTCCAGGAAAAGTCATCTCCAGTCCCAGCTTGGGTCGATTGAATCAGACCAAGTGATTTTCTTGAACATTCATTATGATGATCTGTGCCCACTCCACTGTCTAAATTAATATAAACTCTACATTATATAGGGTAGTACATAGGTTGTTCACAGCAACATAGCAGGGTGGTTGTTTAGGCTAAGAAATGTTCTATTGCCTTTCCTCTTCTACAGCTTTCTTTTAAAGTGCAAATACCACAAGTGCGAATAGCACTTAAACTAATTTACACTGAGGTGTTAGTGACTTTTGCAGGGCCCTTTTTTGCCTCAGTAGGAACTTAGGGAGAGAGGTTAGAAAATGAGAGGAGGGAGGAAAGAGAAAGGAAGAAGGAAAGAGGCAACAAAAAAAAGAAACAGAGGAATGGTCATAACTAAAGTTGATGATATGTAAAGACTAACTGTATCCTGTTGATAATTTTTACTTTGGGACAACATTTTAGAATAACACCTAAGGGAAATACATTAAACGAGTTTACTCCTTAACACATATGTCTAAGGAAACCAAAGAGACCTAATGTGAATCCCACGTTTCCAAATACACAATTTAGAAGTACTAATCCAGACATTTCATTGCATATTCTTTTTTTTACCTCTTTTTCGTTTATTTTAAATTTCAAAAAATTTAGGGGATATAAGAGTTTTTTGTTTCATAGATGAATTATGTCATGCTGAAGTCAGGGATTTCAGTGTGTCCGTCACCAAAATAGTGCACATTGTACCCAATAGGTAGCTTTTTATCTATCCCTCACCCCACTCCTAGCCTCACCCCTTTTTAGTTTCCAGTGTCCATTACAGCTCTTTAGACCATATATCTGCTTCATCTAGCTCCCACTTATAAACAAGAGCATGTGGTATTTGTTTTTACATTCCTGAGATACTTCACTTAGGATAATGGTCTCTAGTTCCATCCAAGTTGCTGCAAATGACATTATTTCATTCCTTTTTATGGCTGAGTAGTACTCCATGTTTTATATGTATACTACATTTTCTTTATCCACTCATCAGATGATGAGCACTTAGGTTGGTTCCTTATCTTTGCAATTGTTAATCGTACTGTGATATACAGTTGAGCTTAGGTACCTTTTTGATAAGGTGACTTCTTTTCCTTTGGGTAGCTACTGAGTAGTGGGATTGCTGGACCAAATGGTAAGTCTACTTTTAGTTCTTTGAGGAATCTGCATACTGCTTTCCATAGTGCTTGTACTACTTTACATTCCCACCAAGAGTGTATAAGCATTTCCTTTTCACTGAGTTTGTGCCAACATCTATTGTTTTTTGACTTTTTAATAATGGCAATTCTGACAGGGGTAGGTGGTATCTCTCTGTGATTTTAATCTGCATTTCCCTGATAATTAGTGATGTTGAGCATTTTTTCATCTTTGTTGACCATTTGTCTACCTTCTTTTGAGAAAGATATGTTCATGTCTTTTCCCCACTTTTTCATGGGGTTATTTGTTTTTTTCTTGCTGATTTGTTTGAGTTCCTTTTAGATTTTTGGGTTTTAGACCTTTGTTGTATGTGTAGTTTGAAAACATTCTCTCCCATTCTGTAAGTTGTCTGTTTGCTCTGTTGATTTTTCCTTTGCTGTGCAAAAATCTTTTAGTTTAATTAAGTCCCATTAATTTATTTTTGTTGTTGCTATATTTGGTTTTGAGATCTTAGTCATAAATTAGTTGCTTAGGCCAATGTCTATCAGAGTTTTTCTTACATTTTCTTCTAGAATTTTTATGGTGTCAGGTCTTACATTTAAATCTTTAATCCATCTTGAGGTAATTTTTGTATATGGTAAGAGATAGGCATTCAGTTTCATTCTTCTGCATGTGGCTATTTAATTTTCCCAGCACCATTTATTGAATATGGCATCCTTTTCCTAGTGTATGTTTTTGTTTGCTTTGTTGAAAGTCAGTTGGTTGTAGCTATATGGTTTTATTTCTGGGTTCTCTCTTCTGGTGTATTGTTCTATGCGTCTATTTTTATGCCAGTACCACACTGTTTTGGTTATTACAGCCTTGTATAGTGTAATTTGAAGTCAAATAATATGATGCCTCCAGATTTTTTCTTTTTGCTTAGAATCACTTTGACTATTTGGGGTCTTTTTTGGGTCCATATGAAGTTTAGGATTCTTTTTTCTAGATCCATGAAAAATGACATTGGAATTTTGATGGGAATTGCATTGAATCTGTAAATGACTTTGGGTGGTATGGACATTCTAACAATGTTGATTCTTCCCATGCATAAGCATAAGATGTTTTCCCAACTGTTTATATTATCTATAATTTCTTTCACTAGTATTTTCCAGTTCTCCTTGTACAGATATTTCACATCTTTGATTCAGTATACTCCTGGGTATTTTATTTTCTTTGTAGTTACTGTAAATGGTATTGGGTTCTTGATTTGACTCTCAGCTTGATTATTATTAGTATATAAAAATGCTATTGATTTACGTACATTAATTTTGTAACCTGAGGCTTTACTGAATTTATTTATCAATTCTAGGAGTCTTTTGGAGGAGTGTTTAGGGATTTCTAGGTATAAGATCATATCATTAGCAAAGAGAGTTAATTTGACCTTCTCTTTCCTCATTTGAATGCCCTTTATTTCTTTGTCTTCCTTGATTGCTCTGTCTGGAACTTCCAGTACTATGTTGAATAGAAGTGGTGACTGTGGGCACCCTTGTCTTGTTCCAGGAGGAATGATTTCAAATTTTCTGCATTCATTCATTCAAGATGATGTTGGCAGTAGGTTTGTCATATATGGCTTTTATTCTTTTGAGTTATGTTCTTTCTGTGCCCAGTTTGTTGAGATTTCTATCATGAAAGGTGCTAGATTTTATCCAGTGCTTTTTCTGAATCTGTTGAGATGATCATATGGTCTTTGTTTTTAATTCTATTTATGTGGTGAATCACATTTGTTGATTTGCATATATTGAACCATCCTTGCATCCTTGGGATGAAGCCCACTTGATCATGGTGAATTATCTTTTTGATGTGCTGTTGAATATGGTTTGCTAGTATTTTGTTGAGGATTTTTGCATCTATGTTCATAAGGGATATTGAATGACAAACATGACACAAATATCCAAAATCTATGGAATACAGTAAAAGTAGTGTTAAGGGGGAAATTCATAGCCTTAAATGCTTATGTTAGAAAGACAGAAAGATCACAAATAAACAATCTAATGTCACACCTCAAGGAACTAGAAAAAGAAGAGCAAACCAAACCCAAAGCTGGGAGAAAAAAAGAAATAACAAAGCTGAGAGAAGAATTAAATGAAATGGAAATTAAAAAAAAAAAAAATACAAAGGATCAATGAAACAAAAACTTAGATTAAAAGTTTATCTAAAAAAGAAACAAACAAAAAAAGATAAACAATGTTGATAGACCAATAACTAGATTAACCAGAAATAGAAAAGACTCAAATAAGCTCAATCAGAAATGAAAAGGGAGACATTACAACTGGTACCACAGAAATACAAAATATCATTCATAACTACTATGAAAACCTCTATGCACACAAACTAGAAAATCTAGAGGAAATGGATACATTTTTGGAAACACATGACCTCCAAAGCTTGAATCAGGAAGAAATAGAAATCCTGAACAGATCAATAATAAGTAGTGAGATTGAAACAGTAATAAAAAATCTTCCAACAACAACAAAAAAGCCCTGGACCAGATAGATTCACAGCCAAATTCTACCATAGCTACAAAGAAGAATTGGCATCTATTCTACTGAAACTATTCCATAACATCAAGAAGGAAGGAATCCTCCCTAACTCATTCTACAAAACCAGTTCACCCTGATACCTGCTCTTGATACATAAGAAATAAGTTTCCTCTTCACATAACTCATGGATCCTGTGAATTCTTTAAAGTTTGTGAAATGACAAAAACATATTCTCAAAGTGTGACAATATTATACATGCCTTGAGAAATGTTTAATATTAGAAACATATTTCCTCTAAGCTATCTAAAGAAAAAAAGGATCTCTTGTAAAGATACAGGGTATCTCACAGAACTCAAGGGCAAAGGATACAGCTGGATCTGCCCAAGAACTGCATCTGAGGACTAAAAAGTTGTCAGTGACTGAGGCAACACTGGGGGATATTTTTCCTTTTCTTCAATGGTATCCTCTCTCCTACTACACTTTCACCACAGCCTTGAGTTTCCTTATTTCTATGTTTCTACTCTCTTTTTGAAGAGTAGCTTTCTTAACTCCACTTTTACCTGGCACATTATATAGGGTTGCCAGACTTAGAAAGCAGAAATACAGCCTGCCTGTATTTCATCTGGCAACCCTAAAATCATGCCTAGCCAATCCAGAGCCCTCATTTCCTGAGTCTACCTGACCCATAACCTGGGCTAATTTATAAGAGTCCCTGTGGCTTTATTCAAAAGTCAGGAAGATGAATTTAATTAGTCCAGCTTGGAACACTGTCGAACCCTTGATCACATCCTATGTTGACAGAACTGGCAAGAGAGTCACAGGGTCCGTCTCTACAGGTGGGAAGCATTATCAGAAAAGGGAAAAGTGCTGATAAGTCAGCCCAAAATGTAATCTGGCAGATAAGTAAACATTACTATTCACAAAGGAGTTGCTTTTATGAGTTTCTTGAGTACGTAGGCCAAGTTTTATTGGTCTTCGTATTTCCTGGTTCTTGGCATCCAGTGTTCTATACGTGTGGGTGAATTCTTGAGACAAGAAAAGTTTCAAAAATTCTTCTTCTTCTTCTTCCTCTTCTTCCTCTTCTTTCTTCTTTCTCTTCTTCTCCTCGTACTCCTCTTTCTCCTCCACTTCCTCCTCCTCCTTCTTCTTCTTCTTTTTTTTGGAGACATGGTCTTTCTCTGTCACCTGGCTGGAGTTCATAGCTCACTGCAACCTCAAACTCCTGGGTTCAAGTGATTCTCCTGCCTGAGCCTCCTGAGTACAGGCATGGACCACCACACCCAGCTAATTTTTTCAAAAATTTTTGTAGAGAAGAGGTCTAGCTATGTTGCCCAGGCTGTTCTCGAACTCCTGACCTCAAGTGATCCTCCCACCCTAAGATCCTTCCAAAATGTTAGGATTACAAATGTGAGCCACTGCTCCAAGCCCCAGAATTATTCTATTAATTTGGATATCTGAAAATATGAATCAAGAGCAAAGCAACTTTCCAGGAGTAGTGTTCCAAGTTGCTAACCATATTGATTTCAGCAGATGATACAATAAGGGATCAAATGGGGAAGAACAGTGACCTAGAGTAGATAAGAGTTGCTGAAAAGCTCAGCGACTTAAAAATAGATCAAATATTTCTCCTTAGCAGATTTTTACCAAACAGGTATCTTTTAAAAGAAAAAAGTTACCCCAGCAAAGGTTAATATATTAGCTAATCACTAAGAGAATAATTATTTTATTAAACTTTCAGATTAAATGCTTTTCTCATAATAAAACATTTAAAAAATAAACCTCTTGTAATGGGCCATTGCTCTTTTAGTTTCTTCTCTTTTGGCCATTCATAATACTCTTTACATGATGATTTAAGCTATTTTTCAGGTTTCTTTATGCATAGCAGTAGCTAGTGACTTTTTGTTTATTACTTATCACTTATACCATGCTAGCTAAATGTAGGATAAAATCATCTGTCTTAACATCTACAGCACTGATGACTAAACGTCATGGTTCCATCAATCCACTTGGGGTCATAATGTTAGAGGAGGAAGAGCATGGAGGGAAGGAAATGGAATATAGAGCACATGACCTGGGCTTGAAGACACATGATTTGGGTTTAAATCCCTGGTGTACTTGCTACTTACTATAAAGCCTTAGGCATATTATAACCTCTCTAAGTCTTGGTTTCTATGAAGCAGGGATAAATATGGCTGTCCTGGCCATCTGCCTGCATCATTAATCAAATGAGATAATGTAGGTGAAAGTGTTTTGCAAACTATAAAACACTTCACAAACAAGATTTTCTTGTTTCTTACTGTCTAATGAAAGATGCTTATAAATCATATTACTATATAAGAAAAAACACATTACTATATTGATGGTTACTATGAGCTAGAGGTACAAGCTATAAAGAGAGAATTATTCAAGGAAAAATAAACTTCTTGAAATGAGTATTATGGTATGTACCATCTTTAAGGACAAAATTATTCCTATTGCTTATTTTTTTTAATGTATAATGTAAGATGAACAGAAAGTATGTTACGCTTGGGAGAAATATGAGCCCCTAAAACAACAAAAAAATGTAGGTAACAAATGCTCGTGGTTTTGGTCTTTAACAATGGTTTGCATTGTTAAAGGTAGGAATCTTTGGCTGAGCGCGTGGCTCACGCCTGTAATCCTAACACTCTGAGAGGCCAAGGAGGGTGGATCGCTCGAGGTCAAGAGTTCGAGACCAGGCTGAGCAAGAGCGAGACCCCCCATCTCTACTAAAAATAGAAAGAAATTATCTGGTCAACTAAAATATATATAGAAAAAATTACCCGGGTATGGTGGCGCGTGCCTGTAGTCCCAGCTACTCGGGAGGCTGAGGCAGTAGGATCCCTTAAGCCCAGGAGTTTGAGGTTGCTGTGAGCTAGGCTGATGCCACAGCACTCACTCTAGCCCAGGCAACAAAGCGAGACTCTGTCTCAAAATAAATAAGTAAATAAATAAAGGTAGGAATCTTTGAAGCCTACACTGTTTTATTTCCGTCCTTGTGCCACTGTCACACCCCTCATCTTTGTTGGAATCCCCAGAAGGAAAGAAGAACATAGCTGTTAGCTTCACATAGAGACCTTAATATCAGTGTCAACTGTCTTCTCATTTCATTTTCCTTTAAGATCTTAAGCCTCCCTACTTAGAGAAAAGGAGAAATAACTCCGTCTCACAAATGGTGGGAGACTTGTAGAAAAGCAAAGCTTTCTCTACTGCTGAAAGCTCTGTTCTTGGAATGAGTGTGGGCCATACTGGCTCTGTCTATGGTGATTTTCAGGTTCTAACGGGGGCCTGATTTACACAGGTGCCCAATAAACGATCATTGAATGCATAAATTGATTGATTGTAGCATGGCTGAATTATGACAATCTCAAGAAGAGATATCAATATCTTTTTGTTAATTAATCCATTTAAATATATAAAGATGATATTCCAAGGACTTTGACCTTGAAATTATCTATAGATACAATTCCTCAATATAAAGTAGTTGTGGAACAGAATAATATTATTAAATCAAACACTTGTGACTTGCCTTATTTGGGGAACACTTGTAAATATCCATTGTGAATATTGATAAGGTAATGTCTATGTCCTCTTTTGTATTAACGGTTTTATTATTTAAAATGTTAAAGTCAGTTGAATTCATGTCTAGCCAAACTGAATTGAATTTCAAGTCTGTGCTGTTAAGTTTGAAGTGATTAACATTTACAAAAGAAAGACAAGCAGGCTATTTCCAGGCAAGTTTATGTTTGCAAGTTATGGAAAGATTGCTTATTTTAAACAGTGAGATTGATCTGGGGGTGATGAACTTTTAAAACAAGATGGGCTATGGCTTATTAGAACTAGAGACACAGAAAATGAATTATAAAAACAAAATCTAGGAAGGATAGAGTAGCACTGATGGGCAGTTTTTAATATAAAATCTAAGCACTGTTATTATTCTATTTCTTTTGTTAGATAGAGTAATAGATTTTATATTTTGAACATTTGAACTAGTTAATATATCAGGTTTGCTCATGTACTTACTGCAGAGCCTGCAATTGCTTGTCATTTTATGATACTTTATTTGTTTCATGCTATTGTTTACCATCACTATCCAGGTTTATAGAATTCTGCCCCTTGTTTATAGTGACAATTTTCTTTCATTATTCTTGCCAGAAAAAATTAACTGCACTTTGTTACTTTCCTCTGTGACTTGTCTCTTTCTTAGGTCCCAAGTTTCTGCCTAGCTGGTTGGAGGAATACTTCTGGGCTTGCCACTGTTATTTGTTTAATCAGGTCCAGGTCATGGGAACAGAGCAGTGATTCTGAGAATGATTTGTCCTCAGCTGTGGTCTGGCCACTCCAGAGAACAGCCACAGCATCCTGTCTCAAAGCAGGGGACATGTAGCCCTGAGAAACCATTCTGGGAAAAAATCTGGAAATTAATGTGAAAATAGGGGAGGCTAGTGCATAGACTGGAACAAAATATCTGCCATGCTTGAAGAGTAATTGCCATTGGTCACATACTTTATCTCAATTGTCTTACCTTAGTTAAAATGAATATAATATATTTTTTACTGCTTTGGTTCATAAGCAATCATATTCACGTTAGTCAAATCTTTCCTTTTTTTTTTTTTTTTTTTGAAGACAGAGTCTTGCTCTGTTACCCTGCCTAGAGTGCGGTGGTGTCATCATAGCTCACTGAAACCTCAAACTCCTGGGCTCCGGTGATCCTCCTGCCTTGGCTTCCTGAGTGGCTGGTGCTACGCCCAGCTAGTTTTTCTATTTTTTGTAAAGAAGTGGGTCTCACTCTTGCTCAGGCTGCTCTTCAACTCCTGGCTGCGAGTGATCCTCTCACTTCGGCTGCCCAGAGTGCTAGGGTTACAGGTGTGAGCCACCACACAAGGCCAAATCTTTCCTTTTGGATACCATCGAACCTATTTCTGTAAAATTTTATTGAATTGATTATAAATGGATTGTGTAATTATTAATTCACTTATCAAAATAAAATTTCTGTAGCAGAGAAATAGATACAACCCTTTTTTTTTTTTTTTTTATCTTACATTATAATTGAAGAAACATTTTGGCATTCTCCAAAGATGTATCTGGGTATTGAAAATAAAGGCAGACCATTCGTATGATGGTACAGTAACATAATATCTCTGCCTTCATGTTTGCTCCCGTATATGATAGATTCAGTAATTGCATAAATGTCTTTTGTTTACCATACTTCAACATGCCACTGAGGTTTTGGAAAATTACATCTAGGAACCACTTTTGTCCCATTTGAAGCAGAAAAAAAAGTCCCATAGAGAGTAATTAGAGTTTCCTTTTTTTTCCCCCCACAAACCTTTTATTAAAAGATAATTTGCTGACCCCAAAAGGATTTGTGGGACAATAAAGGATAATTACTTAAAATGGATGCTGTGGAGCATGCAAATAAAAAGAAACCATTGAGGAATGGTAATATTCCTTGGATATTACAATTTCAAGTATGCTTGCTTATTGTCAGTTCAAAACACTATTCTATTTTATTTTTTAAGACAAGGTCTCACTCTGTTGCCCAGGCTAGAGTACAGTGGCATCATCATAGCTCATTGCAACCTCAGACTTCTGGGCTCAAGTGATCTTCCTGCCTCAGCCTTCCAAGTAGCTGGGGCTACAGGCATAGGCTACGGCACCTGGCTAATGTTTTTGTATTTTTTTGTAGAGACGGGATCTCACTATGTTGCTCAGGCTGGTCAAAACACTATTAAGATAAACCTTGGCATATGCACAAGATTCCTAATGACTGAATTATGACTTTTGTAAACCCAGCTAAAACACAGTATCGGGGAAAATCTTGTCTTTATTGGACAATACAGTCAAGGGTGGGGTTCGGTGTGGTAAGAAATAAGGTTCTCATAACATTCTAGTGAAAGTTCAGTGGCCAGAGGAAAAAAAATAAATCTTTTGTGTCCTTATCATGTTTGTGTAATAAAAAAAAATTACTGCTCTAAAAAATTGTGCAATAGAAAGTACTCATAGTTAGAGTTTTAAAAGATTGCAAGACACAAGACATGCATGTCATTTAATTATGTGCTCATTTACCTGTTCAGACATGTCTTTGCTGTCCCTGGGTATTCCTCAGAAGTTCAAGTGTCATTACATTTAAGATTTTAAGTACTTAGCACCATATATACAGTATTTGTATAATTACTTTTTTTTGATAGTTAAAATAGAACAATAAAGTTTGTTTTAGAGTATATACATGCATATAAAACAAATGGCATTTCCTAAGATTATGCTTCCAAGTGTTAATTTTTAGCTGTAAAGAGAAATTAATTTTGCTAATAAAAATCTATCTTGCTCACTAGTGCTGAAATTTAAAATGTATTAGGTAATCAACTTTTATATATGCAGGTCAACTGTTGGTTAACTTGGGGGTTACACATAAACTCTTAGGCAAATTTAAAATATGATAAGTTTGTTGAGACAATATCCAAACCTTTTTGCCCTCATTTGGCAGTCTTTCAAGGAATATAAATTATGTTTTAAGTCTTCTCTCCTCCTTCAAGTCTTACTGAATTGGTCAAGGTTTCCAATATTAGAATACTTGTAGTATATGAATAAAGTAGACCAAATAATTGAATACTATCTCTGTATTGCAGGAATAACCAGATTTCAAATTAAGGATAGAGAAGCTTCTGGGAGTTTTTTTTCTTTCTGACTAAACCTACCACACCCATCAGAAGAGGACAAAGTTCAATGGGTGAGTGAGGAAAGCTTCCTTTAAGGCAGTGGCTCACAGATTTTTTTTTTTTCAGTGACTCTTTTGCCAGCAAAATGCCCTATATCCAAACCCTTCTTCCCCATAATAAGTGCTTTTTTGAAAGTTACTTCTGAAGTGGTTTATAAGCCAGACAGCCCCTTACTAACTTAATAACTCCCAAAGCTAACAGCAATTTAGTACTCCAAGTACAAACATGAAGGTCTTAGGAGTCATCCATTAAGTTTCACTGTGATAGAATAGTGCTTGAATATAAGAAAAGGGGGAAATACAAGTCTTTAAAGCCCTTCTGCCTACAAAAGAGAAAAGTCATATAGAAATAGCTATGTTTAAAAAAAAAGTTAATGATACAGTTGTGGCGGTAATCTAGGACTATGGACCCTAAGAGTTAGAAATTCTTGATGATTGGAGAAGGGAATAAAGTATTCTAAACTACCAAGCATTCCTACCTGCAACTCCTTCACAAACAGTGCAAGGTGAATGTGTCTTAGGGTTATCAACCTCCTTTCTTTCAGAAGGACTTGTATTTCATTGTTTTTTAATTTACTTTTTTTCTTTCTGCTGCTCCATGGATTGGATGGACTTGTATTTCATGAGCTAAGTGTTTATAAATTAAGCAAATGACACTTTTTAGTTTGGTATTTGTAGAAGTAAGTGCCCACTATTATCCTTGGGGAAGCCCATTGATAAAGTCTGCTGAATTCTCTGGGAGCTACATGCCCCCTCTCAGAAGAGACTTTGATTACATGACCTGGCTCTGCTTCTTTTAGCTGAGCCTGAGACACAGGTTGGGGTTATGGTACTCGTGAGAGAAAAGAGATTGAGAAGAGGAACTTTTGTCTAGAGAAGATTAAGTAATTCTGTCAATATGCCAGCAGACTGGAGCCCAAGGAAAGAGTGTACTAGGAGATTCTCTGTGAAAAGGTATGCCAACAGATTCTAGGTTCTGGGGTGAACATCTCACATCGATGTTCATATTTTCCTTTTCTTTATTATTAATATAATCCCTTGCAGCTTATCCAGGCCATAGTAAAACATGCTGAAACTTTGGTTAGTAGTGTTTTCTGAATTCAAGGTGGGGAGAATCTATTTGTATGCTTTTGAGGCAATCTGGGCCTACACTTTGAGAAGGCTGTGGCATCTGGAAAGCCCAAGACAGGAGTGATCAGTGGAGAAATCTGAAGCAGCAGCACAGAGGGAGTTGACCCAAAACACTCAGGATGGATTTGTGAAACATGTGAGAACTTAACTGAGTATCTTCATAAAGTCTGGGGGAGGAGATAGACTCCCTGCATTTTCTTGGATGGAGGCTCTGATCCTTCTTATTTAGATATTAAAGAGAAGGGTGATTTGGAAAGGCTAGAAAAGTTGTGTTATACAATTTATTTCATAAGAATATAAGAAATGAAACCCTATGTTGCACCGGTGAACTAGTATCAGGCAGTAAAGTAACAAGATCATGTTAAGCCAGTTCCAGAACAACTTGGAGGATAAAGAGAAGAAGCTTTTAATATAAAAGTCTGGTATTTATTCCCTAAATGTGACAGCTTTACTAATGTGTAGAAACATACACAAAAATATACAGGCATGCAAAGAGAATAGTTTTAAGTAGACATTAATAAAAAATTATACAAGGACTACTGTTTGCTCATCATGGTGGGAAATGCAAAAAAACCTAGAAAACACATTTCTACCCTTGAGAAGTTTACCTTTATGAGCCCTAATTTGCACTACAATTTGAGAGACACATATGGGAGACCAAAGAAATTCATACCTTTCTTCCTGGACAGGGCACATCTCCTAGACGATAATGACCAGGAAGGCATAGAATGTGATGACGACTCTCAGACCAGGTTTGAGACAAGTGAGAGGAGAGGGCAGTGGTAGTTCTCCAGAACTGTTGAGCCATCAGTGGGATGCAACTGGGCCCTCTACTTTGTCAGACTTCAGCAGAGGAAAGAAGCCTTGCTTGTTGCTCCTGAGCAGGGAGGAGAATGGAGCAGTCCACTAAGGGAAGGACTGTGTCCAGAGCAGGAACTCTAAAGCTATCCCACCTGAGTTCAGACTTAGGCAAATTACTCCATTAATCTACTCATTTTCTTCAATGACAAGACTCAATCTAGATGAATCAATAAAGGGGTGATGTTTTAGGACTTGCTCTGAATATTTCTACCTAGGCTTAGATGAGGTTTTATGTGATAAGTCTAGATGGCAATTGGTTTCTGCCCCTCTGGATTCATTTTGGAATTAAAATTAATCTTGGTTAAGTGCAATGGAATTCTGTCAAGGTGGCTTCCTTCCCTTATAATTGAGATGTGTATTTCCAGGTTGATTAGCTGCAAACATGTTAGTTGTAGACTAGAGGTGCCATCAGGATTTCTGTAGCCACCATGGTTGTTCTGCTACAGCCTGCTCCCCAGTGACTTGGTAGTCTCACAGAGTGAAGGAAGCAATGGTAGAAGAGCCTGCAAGTATTTCTGTGCTAACTGGTATAAGAAAGTATGTTATCTGGTTAATTGAGAAGTGCTATAGAACCATCTTGGTATAATAATATTAACAGCAATATTCTATAAAACTAAATGAATTCTCTTAAGATTCTAAACTGGCTTTTTTTTTTTAAAGTGATATTTTATAAAAAATTGTATCATTTAGCCCAGCATGGTAGTGCATGCCTGCAGTCCCAGCTACTTGGGATGTTAAGGTAGGAGGATTGCTTGAACCCCAGAGTTTGAGGCCAGCCTGAGCAATGTAGTGAGACCCTATCTCTTAAAAAAAAAAAAGGGAGAATTTATGCTACATTTTATTTCCTTCTTTTAGAATGAAAATATGTTATGGTGGTAAAATTGTTCTGTACTATATTAACTTTGTCTAACAATAGTCAGTTTTTTCTGTAATATAGTATTTTTCTGAGCTGATGTTAAAATGCAAACTAAAGTCCAGGAAAAGAAAGCTAGGAGAAAGGGGGATAATATCAGTCAAAAACAAATAAACAATAATACACAGCTGCATATGGAAATGTGCTCCAAATATTAATACTTTTAACAAAGTATAGTTTTTATATTTATACTTGGAATACTTCAGGTTAGAGTTCCAGAAACTGTAAAAATACTCATCTTGCCATTGTTCACATTTAACACTCTCCTTAGTTTTATAGATGGACAATGTAAACTAAGGATTTTTAAAAAAATCATTGCAGGAAACAAAGCCAAGGCTCCTGACTCTTGGTTCCTGCTGTAGCCAGTAAGATACTCTCTTCTCTGAAAAAATTCCAACTGTCTGAAATCTTTGATCTAGAACCTCAATTGGGAGAAGTCTTCCAGAAAGAAGTTACCTTTGGTACTATGCATTTACCATGGCTACAGTAAAAATCTGCTTTTGCATTCTGGTGCTTTCATTTGAGATTGACATGTGCGACATTGCAAAATTCTGAAATTTGCCAATGGTGGTAGTTCAGTTGCCTGGTCTCATTTGAAGCATCTTTCTTTCCCATATGCGGGTACTGCACTATTTTCAAAACCTCGTAATTTCCATTTCTTTGAGCCTCTCAGAGCTAAGAAACTTGTCTGCTGAGAGGTTTCTCCTTCATCTGTGATTCCCAGAGTCAGCCTGAGATCACATGGTTGAGGATGACCTGAGCCCACGGCAAGCCACACGACGTCCAGATGAGGCCCTCCACGGTTCCCGTCCTCCTCAGCCTAAATGCTGATTGGACTGAGGAGCGGCAGATTTCTTAAATCAGCAGCAGCTCATTTGAAGTTAGAGTCACCTTAGTGCTCAGCCGACACAAAGTACTCATTTGCCCGATTTAAAATCTTAGGCCTGGCTGAGAAACACAGTAAAAACAGCAAAATTTGTTATATCCCTTAATATCTCAAAGCTCTGTGACCTGAGGCCCTTTCTCCTTGGTCAGACATGTCCTTGGCCTACATAAGGAAAACTGCATCTGTGTAGTAAACTGCAGCAGTCTGCATCTCGTGGCTGCTTTCACCCTCGCTAACACCCACCTGGCCAGCACATTTGCTTACAAGACTGTCATTGGTGAGTCCTGGGTACCTTTGCAAGGCTTATTGGTCCCTACCCTTTTGCTCAATGGTCCAAGTGGTCAGGAGATGTTTCTTGGAAGCCACATAGAAGCACATACAAGCAGAGCCCCCCACCTTCCTCCATGGAAACAGGCACTCATCTCAGGACAAAGCCACCACAAATTACAGTTATCATTCGACATGACCAAAAATTTACGGTTTTACTCCCAGGCTGCAGCAGGCAAAAGCCATCTGCCCATCTGTTAAATCAGCTTGGCTAATATAAGCCTCTACAAACCACTGAGGTGAAAATGCCCTGCCACACGCTGAAGTCTGTAGCCCTTAGCCACCTGTCCTAACCCCACTAAAAGCCTCTCCTGTGTGTTTTTTTCTTTTTCTTCTCCCAATTCCAATTCTTCTGTTTTATTTCTCAATTCATCAAAGTTTGGGGTCCCTGTGGAGGTTCACCAAATAATGTCCTTCTTTTCCTTTTGGATTCTGAACAAATTGAGAAATAAGGTAAAGGAATAAGACAGATGAAATATTGAGACATCATCATTATTACCCATAAAACCTTAATTCAATAACCAAATGGATGTCCTCATATTGTATCCAGTCCCACAGTAGAAGTCACAACGATGCTGGACTTGGAGTCCACATGGAGAGTTTTAATTTACCATATTTATTGGAGGTTGAGAAGGCAGTGGTACTATTAATAGTTCAGATTAGCCTTATCATGCTGCACTGCTTCATAATTCAAAGAAATCTCATTTTTCTTAGTAATTCGGGATTCAGTAGGAATTCAACAGTACCCCTTGTGTAGAATAAGATAGGAGTCAGTGGAATCTTTACATATTCTTAAGAAGTTTAGGCTGTAACAACTACCTTTTGTTAATTACAGAAGCTTTGTGTCATTTTTCCGGAAACACTAGTTAGGTCTGTTTTAAATCAGCGGCCAGTTTAGCTACTACTGGTAAACACCAGCTGGCTGGTTGCAGTGGCTCACACCTGTAATCCCAGCACTTTGGGATGCTCAGGCAGGAGGATTGCTTGAGGCCAGGAGTTAAAGATCAGCCTGGGCAACATAGTGAGACACTATCTCTACAAAAATGAAGGAAAAAAAAATTATCTAAGTGTGCAGGTGCATGCCTGTAGTCCCAGCTACTTGGGAGACTGAGGCAGGAGGATCACTTGAGCACAGGAGTTTGACACTGCAACGAGCTATGATTCTTCCACTGCACTCCCACCTGGGTGACAGAGAGAGACCCTGTCTCAAAAACACCCCTACGAAACCCCCAAACACCAGCCATGTTCTACTGCAGGCCTGGTGAGACTTCTGGAGGAAGTTGAGTGGCATTTCAGCTTGGAAGATCTGTTTTTTATTGTTGTTTTCGTCATTGTAGTTGTTGGTGGTGTGTATTTGTATATGTGTAGGTAAGTCAGTGAGGAGGGAAGAATTTTATGAGAAATACCCCTTTTTAGTAGTGAAAGCGGAGCTTCAGTCATGGAAATGTGCCCTTGGGCTGGCGAACATGTGAGATAAAATTAAAGGCACTGGCTGAAGGTTCACTGGGGAATCCAAGAAGGAATAAGAATATTGGAGGAAAATAACACTTTGAAATAGAAGAATGCATATGAAAAAACAAATGTCTAACACTGAAAATTTGTGATTTGCTAAGAAAATGTGACCTAATCTTTTCTAAATAGAAAAGAAACTAAGAAAGAGCAGAGATTTAGGAGTATGATATCATATGTAAGAAAATAAGTCTAAAAAACAATAGGGCAATAAAAGCAGTGTTCAACTTACATAAATACTGAATTAGGTTTTTTTCTCACAGTGAATGGCCTAAGGAATTTTGTACAACTGTGTAATTTTAAAAGAAAGCTTTTTAAAAAACTTACAAAAGAAAAACACAATGATAGAGGTTTGGAAGCTTATTATTATTTTTATTTTCAGTGAATAAAGACTTTTCTCTCCAGATGTAAGTCTTTATCTTAAGTAAAGTCACATTAATTCACAATCAATAATTATACCTAATAATAGAAAAACATATGGTAAAACTAAATGCAGTTAATTTATAACATAGTCCTCTAAAAAGCTATCCTTTGAAATTGATTTTAGAATTAAAATAGGACTATAAAGGAAAGACAAGGAAGAAATAAATTTACCAAGTTGGAATTATTGAAACTTTTTGTCTCCATTGATAACACTTTACAATGAACTGCTTTTAGAAAAATACTGGTAATTTAAATTAATGTTTGAATTTGTGGGAATTCATTCATTATGTAATTAAACATTTTTTTGATTTTTAAAAAAACATTTTTACTGCAAGGTTTAAATTATCTATGCAAAATAAATGATATGTAATTGAAATTCATAGATTATCAAACCAGTAATTTTAGTTGTCTTCCATATGAAATCTTTTTAAAAAACCAATAAATAGAAAAAAACTCAATTTTAATGCTTTCTTTCTTACTTTATAGGGTTGTAATAAAATTGAAAGAGATATTGCAGCATTGACCCAAGTGTTTTAATCAGGTTGGTAATAAATTTTACTAAAGACACCAAAAAACAGAAAAAAACATTGTGGTTAAATAAGTTAGGGAAATTCTGGATTGAGTAAAATTAAACAGGCCTTTCTCTTTAAAATATTGCAGAGGTTTTAAAATGGTAATAGACATTAAATAAATATCTAAGAGATAAGCATATTTCCTAATGAGTTTTAATTGATTATAGAATATTTATCCTTAGAGTATCTGTCAGGTCTAACACCATGCACACAGAATGTAACTGTTATGTTATTTTTATTTAGGAATCTGTGAACAAGAAAAAAGGGACCTAGAAAACATGCAAACTAAATAATCACTGTCAAGTGTGGCAGTCTTTAGTGGCACTTATAAACATCCCCTTCTCCTCATATCTAACACTGTGTGTCTTAGCCAGTGAGTTTTGAGTGGAAGTGATGTGAGTCACTTCTCAGCTGGGGCATTTATATGGCAAAACAGACTCCTTAGAGCTCTTTTTCTCCTGACCACCACTCTTGGTGATATTCCAGATGGTGGCTCTTTGTCAGCCTGGGTCCCAGAATGATTAGAGGGGAAAGTGGAGCAGAGGAAAGCAGAGCCCCACAACTGACTCTTACATGGCATGTAGCATAAACAAAGGGGAAATACCTTCATTGTTTTAAGCTGCTGAGATTCTGGGCCATTTGTTATCACAGCATAACTTAACTTATACTGACAGCTATGCCAAAAGATCAAGAGTAAGTTGTATTTTTAACACTGGAAAATAAAATCGTCACTGTTTAGTAGAAATAAAACTAGGTCAGAAGCAGAGCTTAGTGGCTGGGCAGGTCACAGTGGAGAAGGCAAGGCTCCGGAGACAGAGCAGATCCACCAGGTTGGCACAGATGACTGGGGTGGTGCCAGCTACAGAATGAGCCACCAGGAAAGTCATGAGACAGTCTCAGTAAGGGAAACTTAATGGCCACCAAGGAGGCCCAATGTGACCTAGTGTTTGGGGACAGGCCCCCAAACTGAAGGTTTGATCATGAAGACCAAAAGGAGAGCTTATTTACTAGAGCAACGCTTGATCACTGTCCAAGCAGCTTAGATGATTAATCCATTGGAATAGGAAATAGGGTCATTGAACATGTAATTATTCGTAATTAAGATGAGGTCATACTAGAGAAGGGCAGGCCTCTAATCCAATATGATTGATGTCTTTATAAGAAGGGGAAATTGGGGATAAACACACACACACACACACAGACACACAGTGAGAAGACTGTGTGTAAATGAAGGCAGAGATCAAGGCGATGCTTCCACAAGCCAAGGAACACCAAAGATGACCAGAAAACCATGAGAAACTAGGGAAGAGGCATGGAACAGATTCTTCCTCACAGTTCTCAGATGGAACCAAGCCTCCTGACAACTTGATCTTATTAAATATTCTCTGACTAGGAATATCTTTAATTTTGGAACTTGAGGTGGAGCTGAATCTATAGATGAAAAATAAATGGCTCAAGATGAGAAGAATAGTGAAAAGGAGCCAAGTGAATCATCACAAATTGAAGATTTTGTGAATGGCTCTAGGGGACGGAAGAATAGGGTTTTTTTCTTTTTTTTTTTTTTTGAGACAGAGTCTCACTCTGTCACCTGGGCTAGAGTTCTGTGGGGTCAGCCTACCTCACAGCAACCTCAAACTCCCAGGGTCAAGTGATCCTCCTGCCTCAGCCTCCCAAGTATCTGGGACTACAGGTGTGCACCACCACGCCTGGCTAATTTTTTTTTTTTTTCTATTTTTAGTAGAGACAGGCTCTCACTTTTGCTCTGGCTGGTCTTGAATTGCTGACTTCAAGCCAACCTCCCGCCTAGGCATCCCAGAGTGCTAGGGTTACAGGTGTGAGCCACCACGCCCTGCCTAGATTTTGAAATAGACATTAGAAAGATGAGCTTCTGTTGGTTTTCCACCTGTTAATTGTCTAAGAAACTATTTGGTTTTGACATGGTCATGGTCCTTTCTTAGACTTTAGGGTACTTGGTCACATATTCTGGCTAAAGGTCTCTTTATGGACTTCTAGTAACACTCCTACACCCTTTATGGAATTGGGCTGACTTGACAAAACAAAGCCACTTATGGGGTGGTTCTGAAGGCACATGTATTAGTTTTCTAGGGCTGCTACAACAAAGTACTACAAACTAGGTGGCTCAAGCAAAAGATTTTTTTTGTCTCACAGTTCTGGAGGCCAGAAGTCCAAGATCAAGTTGTCAACAGGGTTGGTTCCATCTGAAGACTGTGAGGAAGAGTCAGTTCCACGCTTTTCCTCTAGCTTCTGGTGGTTTCTGGTAATCTTTGGTGTTCCTTGGCTTGTGGAAGCATCACCCTGATCTCTGCCTTCATCTTCACATGGCCTTTTCACTGTGTGTGTGTGTGTGTGTGTGTGTGTTTATCCCCAAATTTCCCCTTTTTATGAAGACATCAATCATATTTGATTAGGGGCTTGCCCTACTCCGGTATGACCTCATCTTAACTAATGTTCAATGACCCTGTTTCCAAATAAGGCCTCGTGCCAAGGTACTGGGGGCTAGAAGTTCATTGTGTGAATCTGGGGGGATATAGCAGCATGCATCAAGGGAGAAGTTGTTTATCTCACCATAGCTACCTGTACCCATTTTCTCTTTCACCTGGCCTCTTATAGAACTGTTTACATGTCTTTTGTTCTTTCCTGGATTGTAAGCTTTTAAAGGCCAGACACCACATTTTTAAAATCTGTCTAGCTCTTGGTATAGTATCTGTCACAAAGTAGGGTAGTCATATCTCAACTGAAGCAGGATTGCCATAGCTTTCTAATTTCTTCGTCTTTGCTTCCTCCACTTTTGATTTACCCATTCCAATCTATCCTGCACAAAACTGCTCCCTCTTCAGAGAAAGCCCTTCACCAAGTGGTCCACCTGGTAAACTTCCATTCACCCTTCAAATCTCAGATCAGGCACTATTATCTCCAGTGCCTTCTACGACGTTCTGAGGCAAAGTTATGCAGCTGGCTTCTTTGCTCTGTATAACATTGTGCATACCTATGGTAATCATTAAGCACTCAATAAATGTTCGAGTGAGTACTTGAATTAATTGAATGAATGATTTATAAGGCAAATCCTATAAAGTAATTTTAGGGAATATTTTCCTATTTCTATTTGCGCTGCTTAATTAAGTGGGTCATACTTTAGAATAGTCTTCTCATATCTGCATCACTTGTAACTCTGAGGAATTGCCCACAAATTTTCAAAAATGACATTCGTAAACAACACAGCATCAATATGCAATTTACAACTTTTTAATCAAACTAAGAAAAAAAACCCGTAGGGCCCTCGAGTCTTTCTTAAAAGAAAGATTGGTGCTCTACTACCATTGACAATATAACCACCCAGAAAGGCCATTAGCATCACTTGACGAATCAGAAAACTTCTGATGAAAGAACGGCTCTGGAATGTAACCACTCCTCACCAATCTAGGCCACGATGATGATCAGGCGTCAGCTCTCTGGGTTAGGCACATGAAAGGAGGGAGATGACAATCAAGTTAACAGAGTGGACTGCGAGAGTGGGTGGAGCAATTCAAGGATGTGCTGAAAGCAATTTGAAAAGCATCATTAGGGACAAGGAGGAAAGTATCGTTTGGCAGAGCAAATCTGAATGTCTTGAGGTTTACACTGTGAAAAAGTGGATTATCTCGCCTGTAAGAAAATGCTGACAGCAAAGTGCAAGGGCAGGCAAGCCTCCCACCCTCTAGCTGCTACCCGGTCCCATGCCATCACTTCTCATGCACGCCTCTCCAAACAGTCATCTCCATTTGCTGTTTACATTTTCAATTCCCCTTTGCTTTCCTTCATTCCACTTCGGTCTGGCTTCTATCACCACAATGACAGTGAAGCTATTTTTCTAGGTCACCACTGACCTCTTAACTGCCAAAACCCATAATACATTTTTGTCTTTGTCTTGTTTAATCTTCTGTTGCATTTCACACTGATGATGAAGCCTTGAAACTCTTTATCTCTCAGTTTTCTGGTATTTCTTTACCATTCTCTGGTTCCATTATGGGCTCCTGTCTTTCTACCCACCCTGTAAGTGTGGGTGGATCCAGCAAGTCCAGTGGTCTTCTCACTCTCACTAACACATCCCCTCCCTGGGTAGTTATATCAGCATCAATTTTTGTATTATCCTTGCTCGTGACTTCTCCAAGCTTCAGAGACTTATATCCTGTTGGTCTTCTCTACCTGAAGGTTTCACAGGCACCTGAAGTTCAACCTGTCTAAAACTAAACTCGGTGTCTTCATGTGTGATTTGTTTTAGTTGGTGACCCTGACAGTCTTCCAGTCTCCCATGCCAAAGGCTTGGGAATCTTCTTGGACTACTTCTTTCGTGCTCTCTCTGTCTGATCATGCACCAATACTACTAATTTTTAATTTCTAAACATTTCTCCAATTTCTTCCCACCTCTCTATGTCTACTATCACTGACTTATTTCAGGCCTTCATCCTCTTGGATCTGAAATTCTGAAAAGCCTTCCAAACCCTCTCCTTGTTTCTACTTTTATCTTTTTGAATCAGTCCTCCATAAAGCAGCCCATTATCTAATTAAAACACAAGTCCAAATATGTTGTCTCCTGCTTCATGCCCACTGGCTTCAGTCTCCACCTGGGGTCCTTGAGGCTTGAACAACCAGAATATCCAGAGGACTCGAGGGCTCAAGAAATGGCTGCTAGCAATTTCAATACTTTAGAAATCTGTGCAGCTATACTGGTGTATACCTGCTGCACACAGTATAATATTTCCCACCTGCACCTTCACTCATATCTTGCCCCCTGCCCCAACCTGGAGAACTTCTATGCATCCTTTGAGATTAGCTCAGCTGTCTCTTCCTCCAGGAAATCCTCTTGTCATCTCCCCCCAATTCCTTGTCTCTTTACCTTCTAAATACTGGGTGAAAATCTCTCTCTTTGCATTTTCCACATTAGTATTGTAAACACCAAAGACTGTGGACACCTCGTGGACAGGAACCATGTCACAAAGACATGTTGCGCCAAACCTGACATAGTAGAGCCTTGATACATGTATGGTGAAGGTTATCGGGAAGGGGGCAGTTGGTGGAGTGCCTGGGAGGACCTGGGACCCAGATAAATAATTTTTTATTTCCACTGCCACACATCCCATTACAATTTTTACACAGGTGAAGTCAGGTCAAAATGTGTATGTATAGGAAACCAAGGGAAAGGAAGAAAGACACAAAGGGCTGTCTGAGGCATACAGTTACGAAGGGTTGAAGGGCAAATTATTCCTTTGCTTTGTGAGAACTCTCAAGTTAAAGTAAATGGGCCTTTAAAATGTGTATAAGCTTCCACAGGGTCACGTCTTTCTTCCCATTAAATTATATACCAATTTACTGCCTCATGGGAGCAGTGTGAATGAATGTCTAGGTTCCCTCAGAGCCTGCCCTGCTTCTAAGAAGTGCTACATCCTGTATTGGAAGTCGTGGGTGAATACCTTAATATTCAGGATATGCAGTAGATATTTGTTTATTGGTTGATTAATTGATTTTCTGGCTTATTCTGGAAAGGAGTTGAGGCTAATTATAATAAGAATACATATAATAAAACAGTAAAAAATATAAACAGAAATAGAAGGATTAAAGAAAATAATATAACTATGCAAAGGATAAGGGCCAACATAGTTACTTTACTCATTCATTCAATTTTTAATTCTTTCATTCATCCACCAAATATTTAGTGGGTATCTACCATTACTAGCCGCATATTGGGTTCAAATTGGCTTTGAGTTTCTTGAGAAGTCAAGTTAGAAGGGAAATATGATCAATTGCATAATTCTTATTATTGGACAGGAGGAAATATAGTTTCCTTGAGGAAAGCAAAGCTTTCTCTAGTACTAAACTTTGAAAAAAAAATGCTTACATGGCATTTGATGTAGTAGATAATGAGTCAGAAGACAATGCCCTCGACAACTTACAGCAGTAAACATAGGAGCTAATTTTAAATGTTCTAATACATGTACTAGGTAGAGGTGGCTCTTTGAGCAGCTTCTAAACAGACCAGAGACTGATACACATATAACAATCGTGTATACCTAATGCGTTTTGTGGTAGTTCAGTGCAAAGAATAGCAAACTTGAAGTAAGGAGGTCTGGGATCTGTCCCAGTCTCACCAATAATTGAATAAATTACTTAGGCCCTTTGTGTCTTAATTATAAATTGATAGTATTATCATAGTACAAATTATAAATACCATGATAGTATTATCATGGTATAAGTAATAAATGCTACGATAATACAATCCCACCCCTGGCTGTGTTGCTGTAAGAATTAAACAGGGGTATACATAGAAAATGCTTTGTAAATTACTATACAAACACTATTTCTATAAAACTATGAGTGCTTTGATGGTAAGAACTGTCTTTTATTTATTTCTGAACTCCAACCTCCCGTCTCCCCACTGCAGCAGTAGGCAAGCAACATGTGTTTATGAATCAAGTAGGAAAAATGAGGGAGGAGGGCAGAACAATGCCCGGTCTTCCACATTTGGAGATTATATTTGACTACTCAAATTTTATTCAATTATTGAAATTTCAGTTTTCTGTGTATCTAAACTACTTGTCTGTCTGTGTAGTCAAAGGCAATGAAAAGCACAAAGGTGCTGTAACTTGTTTTACGCCAAGGTGGGAAGATCTCTCCAGGGGTGGTAGAGAGAGAGAGTAGTTCCATTCAACAGGACAACAGGGGTCTGCTTTCTCCTCAAGTAAAAACTCAACTGAGAAAACCCAGTGTGCAGTTTAAGTAGCAAGCTGATGTAAAGGCGGTTTTTAAAATAGTGGGATTTTTTTTTCCTGCCTACAAAACAAAAACTGATCATTCTGGAAAATGTGGACTATCTGTAAAAGAAGAAAAGTAAAATCACCCAGAATTTGAACATTTGGAGGTAGTCATTTTTTATTTATTTATTTATTTATTTTTTGTTTGTTTGTTTTTGAGGATTTTTATACTATTTTAAAAAACCACAAAATAAAAAAGGGTCCAATCAACATATATCTTAGAAGCCCCTCCAAGAGTCTCTTGGTGATTATCTTCCAGTGGGATTTTTTTTTTTGTAAGAATGAATACATGCACAAATTTGGCATAATAATATATACACTATTTTATAAGCCTTAGTCTCCATATGATTAAAGGTTCTTTTATAAAATGATTTTAATGGCTTCCAAACAATTCAATTAAATCAACAATGATGTTAATTGCTAAGATCTAGTGAGCACTTGCTGTGCAGTAGAGCTATAAATACTTAAAATACTTATTTAATCTTCACAATAACTCTGCAAGGTTATTTTATCACGAGGAAGCTGAAGCTTAGAAAATTTAAATAACTTTCTCATTGTCACAGAGGTAGTATGTGACTTGAACCCAGATTTATATCATTGCAAATACTAAGATCTTAGTCACTACACTCTGCTGGCTCATGTGTGGACAAAATACAGGTTATTTAACCAGTTTTGTGCTCTTGGACCTCTAGATGGTTGCTAATTTGATGATATTAAAAACATACTGTGATTAACATGTCTTTTGGGAAATTTATATACACAAGATTATTTCTTTAAGCTAAATTACCAGAAGTAAAATTGCTCAGTCAAAAGTACTGGACAACTTTTAAAAAACTTTTTATACTTACTGCCGAATTGCCATCTAGAAATATTCTAACAATTTATAGCACCTAATTTCCTAAAAGCTCCTCAACATTAGATATTGTCTCTTCTTCAGTCTTTGGTATAAAGTTTTCAAGGTTTTCCAGGAAAGTAATAATTCTACAGTTTTGCAAAAGTAGAAGATTATCCTTTTTGAAAATAGGGAAGACTAGGTCTTGACTAAATCTACATGGCATTGTATCTGAGAAATTAAATCCATAAATAGTTTGGTGAGGGTTAGAGCCCTATAATCAAAACAGACTTTGAAAATTTATGTTAGCAAGAGCTCTTCACCGTGATTTATTTAATTTAAGAAATTAAAGCTGCTAAGGACATTAAGAGGAGGATTTATTCCACATTGGCCTGAGGGGAATATTAATGGCCATGCCTTCTTTTTGTGATATTATGTGTTACTCTGTGAGATTACATATACATATTACATATATAATATATATGCATAAACTTTCATAGAAAAAAAGTGATTTTTCAATGCTACCTTTAGTTTTAGAAGGTATAAATTATGGTATTGCTGTTTGATCTTGATAAAACTCTTTTCAAACTTCTTTAGATATTTGAGGTCAAAGGACAAAGAGCCAGTGTTAGGTAAAAATTGCAGAGAACTGAAGAGCAGTGAAGTGTAGTCAGATGATAAATGGGAATCTCAGGACTTGGATTTAACCCCAGCTCCTTAATCCTTGGGTGAGATTCTTTTTTTTTTTTTTTTTTTTTTGTAATTTGTAATTAAATAGAGACAGGGTCTCACTCTTGCTCAGGCTGGTCTTGAACTCCTGAGCTCAAGAGATCCTACCTCCTCAGCCTCCCCAAGTGCTAGGATTATAGGCATGAGCCACCGTGCCTGGTCCTTGGGTGAGATTCTTAACCCCTTTTGGCTATATTGTCTGTTTACAAAATAAATTTCTATCAATTAGTGGTTTTAGAACTGCTACAGGCATTCTATTAATAAGAACATTTGGTTCAAACTTAACTTTTAAAAGATTTTTTTTTTACTATTAAAAAATTCAATTGGTACAAACTAATGTAATGGAAGGAAACTGGGTTTGTTTGTCCACATGCAATGGAAAGCCAAACACTGAAGCACCGGGTTTTCACAGGGAGAAACGTTTACTGTCAGGCAGCCAAAACCAGGAGACAGGAGTCAGACTCCAATCTGTCTCCCCGCAGCTGGGGGTTCGGGCAGGTTTTATAGTCAGAGGGAAATGAAGCGTGATCTGATAGGATCTTGCAATGGGGTAATGCCAGGAAACACACTGCGACTGGATCCTGCCATGGGGTGATGCCAAGTCAGTCTGATTGGATCCTGCATGCTGCCATGTGGTGTCCTCTTGTTAATTCAGCCCTTGCTCCTTGGTCTGAGCACTTAGGTTCTGCCCAGGATTGCATGCCAGGTCATCTGGGCATGCTTAGGTTATGTGACCTTCAACTTGGGGGTCCATGGCAACTGAAAAACAACTCACAACTTGGTGACATAAAAGTTGAACCCAATAGGTCTGATGCAGTTGCACTAAGAATGTTAAATCCCAAATTTTAGCATATCTGAGACCCCTCACACAGTGTAATGTCTATCTCTTTTGTGTGTGTGTGTGTAAACTCTGTAATAAAGCCCCTGTGCCTCCATTTGACTGCCTTATCAATGTGTCATTGACTAAAGAGGAGTATAATTCTTCTGGAAAATTCTGCAAATTTCCTGCAAATTTGGGCCCTGATCCACTCATGGGAAACTATACAAATGAACACACAGGCTGTCATCAAACAAATGACAAGCAAGACACACATCTAACTGGCCTGCTTCCATTTACCATGTAATCATCAGTGGTATCATCCTAAGAGATCAATTTCTGTATCTCTTCCTGAGAAAGCATATGGCAGTGTGTTTAAATACTTGTATTTCTTTGTATGATTGTTATCTGATCTTTGTGATAAAGTTACACATTTTTGGTGCTTTATTTTTAACTTTTATTTTAGATGAGATGGAGTAATTACCTCTGCAACTAGAAGTGGATTGCTGGTTAAAAGCAAGACATTTAAAAAGCAAATGTGAAGATGGAAATTATAATATTGATCAGGCTCACATTTTAGGATAAATGTGCTGTATTGATCAAGCCCAGAATAAAACAAGTTGTACCATAAAGTACTAAATGCATCTTTAAATTTTATCGACCAAACTGACAAGGGTATGCAAAATGAAAGCAATAGGCAGAAACTTCTCTTCAAAGGTACTATAATGTGAGTTCATTTTTGTTTGGCAATTCAGGGTCTCAATGGATTATGGCTGCAGATTAGAGTGTCAGTAAAAAAATGAAAACTTAGTAGCACTGTGATTTTTTAAAAACCATTATTTACCATCGGAATTTGCTTTGATGCTAGTAAGAATGCCCAAATCTTCAATGTCATTGTTTTGCAAGACGTTGCTATGTTTGATGGCAAGTTAAAACACCATTTTGAAATAAAATTTTGTGAATATGAAAATAAGGATTCCAGATTCTTTCATCAGAATGTTTTGCAGCTCCTCCCATCAGGATGTGGCATCTATTTTCCCACCCCCTGAATCTGGTCTTGCCTTGTGATTTGCTTTGACTAATAGAATGTTGCTGAAGTTATATCGTGCAGAAGCTAGATCGCCAGAGCCTTGGAGCTCCTGCCTCTCCTTCTTGGAACCTGGCCAACATGTAAAGAAGTTTATCTTCTGAGTGATGAGAAACCACACAGAAAGAATGATTAGCTAACAGCCAGCACCAACGCTCAAGATAAACGAGTAAATCTATCATAGACCCTTTGGTCCCAGGCAAGCCACCTGATCAGTGCAACCACAGGAGTAAACCCAAGCAAGACTAGCAGAAGAACAGCCCAGTTAATCCAAAGAATTGTTAAGAATAATGAATTGCCCTTTTAAGTCACTGAACTTTAGGGTGGATTGTTACATAGCACTAGATAACTGATATAACATAGTAACAAATATGGGTGCAAATCAATAATGTTCAATAAAGTTGTCTGATAACATGCTCTAAAGAGGATTTAAGAATGGACCTAAAGAACTTGATGTATTAGAAAGCTGAGATGATATGAATTCTTTACAATTCAACTAGCAATACTGCAGACACTGTGGCTCTCTCATTTGTGCTTAATTTATAGTATGCTCTGGCATGCAGACATGAAGAAAATCTAATACTCTGTCAAACCATCATTCATAGTAACCAGAAAGAAATGATAAGAGTGAAAATCAGTTTTCAAATACTACTAATATAGGAATGTCTTCAATAATCATGTAAGAGCAGTGGTAGGAAGAAAAAAGCACCAAAGTATTGGTGGCTCTAGAAAAGTTGTCAAAATGTACTTAATTAATCATCATAGGATATATAAGACAAGCACTAGGTATTAAGAAGATTCTAGCATCTTGGCATACAGTATTAGATAATGCCATACAAATCCCAATTTTATTTAAGCTTATACTTTCAATTGCAGGATTTTTAGGATTATTTGTAATGATATGAGTAGAAAGTTCTAGAACCTGGACAAGCTCATGTTTTTTGGCAATTCAAGGTCCCAGTGAATTACAGCTAGAGATTAAATTGTCAGTGAAGAAATGAAAACAAAGTTTAGACTCAATATACAAAATAATATTAAGCTGATTATTTTGAAAATTTAAGGAAATATTGGACAAAATGATTTCTCAGGTATCTGGGATATTAAAAAGGACACCACTAAACAAGTTATAATTTAATAATACATGTTTGAAAATTATTTTTCTACCAATGATGGTAACCTGAAGAATCTGTTTATTGATTCTTTCCACACTGAACACTTATGAATTAAGAAATGCTTGTGGATAACATTATTTATTAAATATTGAAATGTCACTTTTCTTTCAAATGCCTTGATTGCTTTTCCTGAATGTGGTAACTTGTGTTTAAGAGGGCCACCATCAATTTGCTCCACTCCATGGATTTACATGTTGTCCATCCATTGAGAGGTAGAGGCCATTCCTCCCTGCCCTTGAATCTGGGCAAGACTTACTGACATGTTTGATCAATAAAACATGGTGGAAAGGGTGTTCATATTCTTAACTTCTGAAGCTAGATTGTAAGACTTGCAGCTTCTGCCCAGGCCTCTTGGAATGCTTACTCTTGGAGCCCAGGGCTACCATGCAAGAAATTTTACTCCCTGCTAGTGTGACCACATGGAGAGGTCCCAAGTCTACATGGAGAGGGGGGAAAACAGCTGAGCCCACTCTCTAGCTGTGCCCACCAAAGTATCAGTCATGTTAGTGAAATTACTTTTGCTCCCCCAAAGTCATCTGTCAGTTGAGTAGTACCATTGAAGAGTGACTCCAGTTAAAACCACATGGAGCAGAAGAATCAATCAGCCAAGTTCTACCTGAATTCTTCACTTTCAGGAACTGTGATTTTAAGCCACTAGAAGTTAGGATGATTTGTTACATTGAAATAAATAGAACACAGAAGAATAATCTGAGATAAGAAAGTAAGCTATTAGAAAATTATTACCACTTCCAACTATAATATTTATTTTGTGAATCAGGCAACAGAATGAAGAGTACAAAATATAGAAATAAATTTGGCATCATATCTGATTTAAGACCACACATCTAAGACTACAGCTAACACCAATAACCTCCAATTTTCAATTTCTTTGCATATATAAAACAGCTTGATTATAATCACTGTTTTTTTTATAATAAATACATACTATAAATTTGAATTAAGAATAAAATTTTGCTCATACCACTTTTATCCATTTTATACTTGGAGTCTCTAATAATGTTCTATTTGGAATATTTTATCTGGGAAATAGTTTCTGAACTTAAAAAGTTTGAAAACAACTAGACAAATAGTGTTTCCTTCTAGCTGTAATATTTATAAAATCTATCACAGTGGGCATGGTGGATTTTGGTTTAGACCACAATTTTTCTTTGTCAGGGGTATCAAAACATTTTTTCTTTGAGTTCAGACATGGCATTTTTCTTAAGAAGGAAAACAGAATCTGTAAAAAGTGGCACCTGCCCTAATAGCATATATATATATATATATATATATATATATGTATATATATAGCTGGTTTAAATCTCGGTCCACAGACCAAATTATGTAAGAAGTACATTTATTTTTCAATAACTCACTTTAATTTCTATTTGAGCACCTACTCTTTCAGCATGATGGAAACTTAATTGTGGTCAGTTTCCCCATATCCTTTATTTATTTATTTATTTTTGAGACAAGAGTCTCGCTCTGTTGCCCGGGCTAGAGTGCCGTGGCATCAGCCTAGCTCACAGCAACTTCAAACTCCTGGGCTTAAGCAATCCTACTGCCTCAGCCTCCCGAGTAGCTGGGACTACAGGTGTGTGCCACCATGCCAGGCTAGTTTTTTCTATATATATTTTTAGTTGTCCAGATCATTTCTTTCTATTTTTAGTAGAGACGGGGTCTTGCTCTTGCTCAGGCTGGTCTCGAACTCCTGACCTCCAGTGATCCTGCCGCCTCGGCCTCCCAGAGTGCTAGGATTACAGGCATGAGTCACCTCGCCCAGCCCTCCCCATATCTTTTAGATCCCCTTTCCTTGGATGACGTTTAAGACCTGGAGGGCTTAGTTCTAAGCCTTCAGGGCTGAAGAAAACATTTGATCACATGTGCATCTCTGAGATACCTATTGTCTCACCTTGCCCATGTATGTTATGGACCGAATGCTTGTGTTCCCCCCAAATTCTTATGCAGAGCCCTAATCCCCAATGTGATGGTATTTTGAGGTGGGGCCTTTGGGAAGTAATTAGGATTAGAAGAAGTCATGAAAGTGGGACCCTCTTGATGGGATTAGTGTTCTTATAAGAAGAGAACAAGAGACCAGAGCTCACTGTCTCTCTCTTCACCCTGTGAAGACACAGTGAGAAGATGGTCACTCATAACCCAAGAAGAGGGCTCTCACCAGACACTGACCATGAGGGCACCCTTGATCTTGGACTTCCAGGCTCCAAAACTGTGAGAAATAAATTCCTATTGTTTAAGCCCCCCAGCCTATCGTATTTTGTCATGGCAGCCCAAGCCAACCAAGACAGTGACCAATGTCATGGATGCAGCTTCATTCCTGTCTGAACGAGGCCTTCAGGTCTGGCAGGGCTCTCAGCTACTTCCACGCCTCTCTGAGGCTCTTGGGATTCATACTGCTGCTCTCATGCCATGCTGACATTGATAAAGCTCTGTGGAGGCTGTTAAGACCCTCTCTTGCCAATTCCCAGGGAACTACTCAGAAAATAGAGTTCAAATCTCCTTTGATCTAAGATCCCACATATTTATCCGAAGGTTTTGCTATCTCTAAGGAGCTTGACTCCAGGAAAAGAGTGCTGAGTTTTCTCTTCTGGATCCACTCACTCCTCCTTCTGTTTCTTCCCCCTCTCTGCGCCAGGGAGTCTTGTGATATTTGGGAGCTGACGTGAGGAGCAAGCTTTGCTTTTACTCTATGTTATCTCCTAAATTGTTTTGTGCTACGAGTTCCTACTATTCTACAGAGGTTTCCTTCCTTTCTAGGTTCATGGTGTTCTTAGTGTGTCCATAAATTTTTCATGGCATCCTTAGGCCAAGGCAAACAAAGAAAGAACAAGTAAACAAACAAATATATACCAAAAACCTAATTGTTGCATTTATTAAATAGTTAGGTTCAAACAACTTAATAGTAGTAGTAGTTTGTGTAGTGTCTGACAGCTCAAAAATTTAAATATCCCACAACATTCCTGTAAGTTTATGATGGCGCCCCCTGAACTGTGAGTGTAGACTGATGAAACACAAAATCCAACAAGACTCCCTTGTTCTCTGCTGTTAATGTGCTTCTTATGTGCAAAAGCTCAGAAGTACCTACCTGTGTGCTTGGCAGCAGTGAGTGGTGGGGTTGTGGCAGGAGAACAGGACATTGTGGAAAGCAAATGCCATGAAAACAAATGGTTTAGGCAGAAAATTAGAGCCATTATTGGAACAAGGGGTTGATTATAGAAAAGGAAAGGAGATTGGTGAAGTTTTGGAAGTGGATGATGAGAGGCATGGAGAGTCACTGATCAATCTGTTGCATGTGTGACAAGTCAAAGACTGCAGAAAAACCCAAGAAGCCGATCACACAGCTAATAAAGGGTGAGCTCATGGGGAGGTGTATGGAAAGCTGTTAGCCCTGTGGGTCCACGGCCAAGAGTCTGGAGCCACTATTGGTAAGCAAGATCCAATTAGGGGAAGAATATGTTTATGTGTGGTGGTGGTTGGGGGAGAAGTAGGAGGAGAGTTGAACAAATAAAGAGTTTTATTTAGGAAGATTAGGAGAGGGTAGCTTTCTCTGATGTCTAAGCAAATAGCCCAAAGAGAGAATTAAAATCACTGTATTCTAGGGGCTGGAAAGTTTTACAGACAAAATAATTAAACCAAAAAACTCTCAAGAGGGATTGCCTGTCTTGCAACCATTTATACTTCTTTTATTGTCATTTATTAATGTCCTCAACAAGAATGATTGGCATGTCAGTTGTGATGAATGAGGGAAATTATATAAACAGTGTGAGGAGATTCCTTTCTTCAAGTTTCTAACTACAAGAGGAAAACTTCAAACACTCTGATGGTTACAACAAAGGCAGTTGGTTGCAATACTGTCACATTGCCAGATGAATTGAGTCTGTGAGTTCTATTTGAAACTGTCACAATTGTAAAGAGCCATTGGGCGTAGAAAGAACTTGCCATTCCAGATAACTTAAGTCTAACCTTAATTTCACGGGGCATATTACAGTGCAGTGTAGTGTAGATATGAATTAAGTATTCATATCAGTAAGTCACTTCACTGGCACAATAAGATTGGCAATCTGAGGGCTTAATGCTATAGTGAACTGTCATGGTGATTTTTGGGTGGTTAAAAACCATAGACTATAGTTCTCAATGCACAAAATCCTGAAAATTTGAACAGAGTCTGCAGAAGACGATGTACATTTGTTGACTAATGCTGGATGACAATCACAAAATCTAGTGGCATGAAACAATAAGCATTTATTTCTCGTTCACTGTTTTGTGTGTCAGTGGGAGTTTGGTTTTTTCCAAGCCCTGGCTGAGGGTTGGGCTTGGGTCTCCTTCATGAATATTCTTTCTGGGCCTGGGTCGAAGGGTAATGGCCGTCCTGCAGAAGGTTTTCTCATGACAATGGGAAGGAGAGCAAGAGGGCAAACCCAACCGCACACGCACAGTTCCAGCCATGGCTCACATCACATCATGCTAACACCTTGTTGATTAAAGCAAGTCGCATGGCCAAAGTCAAACCCAATACGGTATCGAAGTATATTCCTTCCATGGAAAGGGGAAGAAGGACTATTTCCTTAGCAACAATCTAATCTAACCTAAAATGCTTTAGGTATTGCTATTGTTCCTAAAAGTTTTCTAGTTTCTTAAAACTTCAAATGACTTAAGTTTATATTCAATTACAAATGATAGAAAACTCAAGATAATAGTAGCTTAAACAACACAGAATTTTATTTCATACTGTAACTGAAGAGTGCACAGAAAAGCAATCTAAAATGGCATGATATCTTCACAATCTTCAAGAACACAGGGCCTTCTCTCTTGCTCTATTCCCATTTCCAGGCCACCTCCTCATCCAAGATGCTGATCGAGTTCCAGCCATCAATTCACAGTCCTGACAGCAAGATGTACAAGATGAAGAAAGTCACATCTCTCTTCCCAGAAGTTGCATGCAATTCTTTTGCTTACATCTTACTGGCCAGAAATTATTTGCATAATTATGCTAGCAAGACAAGATAGAAATTTATACTTTATTCTTGGAAATCTCCAGGTGTCCATGTTTCCTGTGAAAAATAATGGGGTTTATAATGTTGATATAGTACTAGGGAACAACAGCTGCTGGCGTGAACAATTGATAGTCTTTGCCACAAATTCCAAAGAAAATGTTTACGTTCTCCATACTACCCAGCCTTTAAATGAGATATTTAATTTCTTCTTCTGAGTTCTTACAATAAAGGTATGATTGTTAACAGATAAAGAGACCATAGATATCACCCCTTAAAGTTCTGAATTATTTTTAGTTACAGTTGGCAAGCTGCCAAAAAGAAAAAGGGAGCAAGAATCAAGTTTCTAATGTGTATGTCTATTCTCAGTGGAGTTCTCTACCTTCACTACCTTCCAGATTGATCCTGAAAATGGAGTGTAGGGACAACCATTACTTTATCTTTACCACTGCAATATGTTAATTCCAGTGCATGAGTTCTTGAGAGACTTCAGAGAAAAGAACATTTCCTGCTAAGAACAAATGGTTACAATTTGAATTAACCCACCGACATTGATGAATCACTGCTTTTTGTCATGATCTTTAGCCTGTAATCAAGGTTATCCAAGATCTGTTCCAATATATTCTCCTAGGCCTATCTCCCACTACTATTTTCCTATATCTTTATAAAATTTATAACATGTTGAAAAATGTCACCTATTATATACGACTTTCTCAAACAAACTAGATTAATTGTGCCACCCAGATACATCCTATAGCTTACTATTTTGCCAACGCTTGAGCCATCTCAGTAGAGTACGACCCCTGTCATACTCACTATAACCTTATCCATTAATGTAAGACTTAAAGCAAAAATTTGGTTCCTTAAAAAAGCCTCTGTAGAAGGCTGGGTGCGGTGGCTCATGCCTGTAATCCTAGCACTCTGGGAGGCCGAGGCAGGAGGATCGCTTGAGCTCAGGAGTTCGAGATTAGCTCTGAGCAAGAGCGAGACCCCATCTCTACTAAAAATAGAAAGAAATTAGCTGGACAACTAAAAATATATATATAAAAAAATTAGCTGGGGATGGTGGCACTTGCCTGTAGTCCCAAGTACTCGGGAGGCTGAGGCAGTAGGATTGCTTGAGCCCAGGAGTTTGAGGTTGCTGCGAGCTAGGCTGACGCCACAGCACTCTAGCCCGGGCAACAGAGTGAGACTCTGTCTCAAAAAAAAAAAAAAGCCTCTGTAGAGTCCCACCATCAGAAGTGACCTCCCTTTAAAGTCCAATATAGGCCGGGCGCGGTGGCTCACGCCTGTAATCCTAGCACTCTGGGAGGCTGAGGTGGGCGGAAAGTTTGAGCTCAGGAGTTCGAAACCAGCCTGAGCAAGAGCAAGACCCCATCTCTACTAAAAATAGAAAGAAATTATATGGACAGCTAAAAATATATATGGAAAAAATTAGCCGGGCATGGTGGTGCATGCCTGTAGTCCCAGCTATTCGGGAGGCTGAGATAGGAGGATAGCTTGAGCTCAGGAGTTTGAGGTTGCTGTGAGCTAGGCTGACGCCACGGCACTCACTCTAGCCTGGGCAACTGTCTCAAAAAAAAAAATAAAATAAAAAAATAAAGTCCAATATAACTGTATATTATATTAATTCCTTCCCTTATTAATTCACAATTAATATTTATTGAACACCTACTATGTATCATTATGCTAGGTTTCATTCACAGTATTTATGATCTAGTGGAGGACATTAATCAAATAATATTTTCCTTTTATATAGATCATGACCTATCTCATATTGTACTTCTATTGTTCATCTAGCTTACCTTCCCAAGCTCTGAAAAAAATGAAAAAGCTGTGTCTTATCCTCTGTACACACTTTTGACACTTAGTACTGTGCACTGTTAGTTAAATGTTCAGCAACAATATTCAATGGATATTTCATTTACTGCTTTCCCCCTCACCCCAGGGGAGGCAATTCAAAGGAAGTTATGCTACCATTAACTGCTATAGAAAAACCCATTTGAAATTGAGGCACACAGTTAAAAATATAAATGTGTATCTTCTTAACTGGAGTGATCAGGATGGAGAAGAATCTATAAGATGAAAATCCAGTGTTTGGATTATTAGGAATGCAAATATGTCCCAATGTATGATTGTGTGAATTTCAGGTGTTCAGTGTCCAGACTTGCAAAAACCACATAGATGAAAGCCAATCTCTAAGATTTATCTGCCTTGTGTGATTAAAAGACAGAAAAAACAAGCTATCGATAAATGATATTCAGGCATTTTTAGAAGTACTTGCATCCTGCTGCAATCACTGTATAATATGTTTTCTAGGCTCAGCAGCCTTTTCCTTGTTTCCTGCTTGTTCAGGCTTCAGATCTGTGGAGTGGATCATAATTAGGAATCTGGTCACTCTTTCCCCAGCTCTGATTCAATTAGCCATATGCTACAAGCAGCAAACACAGTGACTGTCAAACTTTAGCAATTACCAAGAGGGGAAAAAAGGTAGTGGGGTCAAAACTATGAACTTATAAAAAGCTCTGGAAGTATAAGCAACTCCTAATTGTGGAACATTAATCAGAATTGTGTCTGGTCATTCATCAGCCGTCTCCATGGACCAGCTCTGGAAATAGCAGCCTTTTATACACGTGAGAGTGTGGTGCTGAGCTCTTGGAGGAAAGGTATCAGAAAATGTAATGAGTAAATATGCAATTCTATTTACATTATTCATCTCAACAATGAAGAAAAATCAATAGGCTTACACGATATGGCAGTTGTCCTTTGGAATGAAGACTCTCTCAAAGGTGGTTTTTCTAACTTATAAGGGCTTATTCCAAAAAGTGATTTACTCCTTATGGAGCTCTGTATGCTTAATTAGGGCTGTGCTGGGTCAATCCTGAAGTGGGAAATCCTTGGAGGGTCACTGTTAAATCCATTTCACCTCGAAAAGGCAGAATTAAATTTAAACATTTGAGATTTCAAAGCTGTGTTAAGTTCCGAACTTTTCTCCTCTGTGACATGTTGGCTTGTTAGAGAAGGGGGGTTGGAAGTCCTGGGGGTAGATAACATTAGAAAAAAATAGTTGAAAGAAAATGAGTAATGAAGCATGTGGTTCTCGAGGAAAAACTCACATAATTAGGTAGGCTTTGTGAAGAAATCTGAGGTTTAAAAAAAAAAAAAACCTATTAATTTTTGGCTAACCTACCCATTCATGCTCTTCTCCATAAAAGAAGGAATGGAATTACAATACAGCCACACTCCACTTAGAATAACATTTATTGTACGGCGGGTCTGCCTCCTAGGCTTACTTTCTCATAGAAAAGGCCTATTATAAATCCTGGTAATTTTCCCATGAGTTCTACAAAGAGTGTTTCTTCGTGGTGGGTTTGAGTCCTTTATCCACTATAATTTAAATGTCTCAAACTATGTCACTTCAAATCCTTTTCCTCAGGAGGTTGCTCTAGTCTGAAAAATACCTTCATTAAGAGAGTTCTCTAGTACTTAACCTGGAATTTTAAAATTCTGTTTTATCTGTCATCACAAATAGGTCCCTTTTCTTGACCACTGAACTTCATTCAAGAAGCCAGTGTGCTCTGGCGTGAGAAAGGTGGTTGCCTTTTCTTCAGAAAATAAGTGACTTTTAGCTCAATTGTATTGAGTGCATTAAAAATTCCTGTTTGATTTCTTTTGCTTTAGATATGTGTCCTTGTCTATAGACACTAGTTTTGAGATTTTGGTCAAGGAAAGTTTGAGGTTTGATTGGGGGAGGTGAGTGGAGAGGATTTTTAAATGTAGAATAAACTTTTATTCTTCATATCAAATAGAGACTTTTTTTTTTGACCCAGGTCTCACTCTGTCACCCCTGGGTACAGTGCAGTGGTGTCATTGTAGCTCACAGCAACCTCAAACTCCTGGGCTCAAGTGATCCTCCTGCTTCAGCTTCCCAAGTAGCTGGGACTACAGGCATGAGCCACCCTGCTGGCTAATTTTTTCTATTTTTGGCAGAGACAGGGTCTTGCTCTTGCTCAGTCTGGTCTCGAACTCATGACCTCAAGCAATCCTCCGGCCTCGGCCTCCCAGAGTGCTAAGATTACAGGTGTGAGCCATTGCACCTGGCCAAATAGAGATTAAAAAGAAATATTGAGGGGATAAACATTCATCCGGTGGAATGGAAAATGAGGAAACCCATGGAGCTATAAGAATATAAGTGTGACCTTTAGAATTTTTCCTTTTTGAAGTTAATGAACTGGGAAAGCATCTTGCTAAGAAGTCAAGGTACAGGTTTCTGACCCCTGTAAGAACTTCTGCCATAAACACTTTGCCTTTAAGCATTTCTACTTTAATTTTAATAGTTTAATTGGAATGACAAGGGAAGCCAAGTTTGCCAAAGCCAATACTTTAATGCCTGTCTTGGGCAACAGGCAGGTCAGTGGCAAAGAGATGACCTGCTGGGCTCCATTCCTGTGATGTGCTGCCACATGAGGTGAGGATCTTTGCTTCTGGATCTCTCATTGGTTTTGGGTACTGTGTGCACACGGACAGTTCTGAGGAAAGCAAAGCACTCCTACTAGAGGGGTCCTAGAGGGTATGTAGACAGAGCAGCTGATGATAATTTTTTTTCTACTAGGAATATTTTAATTAAAACTACATGTGGTTTGAAATGTTTACTGTCCTGTCTCTTCGGAAAATCCTTCAGTTCACCTTGCATAAAAAGAAAACTCTTAAAGTCCTTCATTTAAATCAGTACGACGATAGCTTCGTTGAAGATTGCCGAGTTGGGCTTTAATATAAGATTATTTAAGGCACAATACAAAGGCCAGGGCTGAATTTGACACATTGACTGCCTCACTAGAAAAAAATTTTTTCCTTGGGGCCACTGTGCTTTATTATGGAAATAGAATAAAAACTTTGAAAACAAAACGATCCTTTCTAATTTAATGAAAAATTTTTTATTTCTTATTGTTTTCTGTGGGTGAGTTATATGCAACTTGCAAAGTAATTCTTGTCTTAAGTATTGTCACATTAAGAGTGTATCAGTGTCCTGTAGAGTAAGTTCTCTCAGCATGTGCTTGAAGAGTATCCTCACTATTCTTAGTCCATTGCATTTCCACGTATTTCCATTTTGGAATCAGACTGACCCATTGCATTTTAATATATTTTCATTTTAGAATCAGCTTTTCTAATTCCATAAAAACAGCAACAGGCCAGGAGTGGTGGCTCATGCCTATCATCCCAGCACTTTGGGAGGCCAAGATGAGAGGGTCACTTGAGGCCAAGAGTTTGAGACCAGCCTGGGCAATATAGCGAGACTCCATCTCTAAAAAAAAAAAAAAAAATTAGCCAGTGCCGTGGCTCACACCTTTCGTCCTAGCTACTGTTGTCCTAGCTACTTGAGAGAAAGGCTGAGGCAGGAGGATTGCTTGAGCCCAGGAGTTCAAGGCTGCAGTGAGCTATGATGGCACCGCTGCACTCCAGCCTGGGCAACAGAGTGAGACCATGTCTTGAAAACAACAACAAAACAAATATACATACACATAAACATAAACACACATATAACACATATAAAAACACACACATACATACATAAAACCAATTAAAAAATGAATTGGGATTTTAGTTGGGATTTACTGCATCTATAGAACACTTTGAAGAAAATGGACATTTTTACATTATTGAATCTTCAAGCTCATGAACATGGTATATCTCTCCTTTTGTTTTAGTCTTCTTTAATGTATCTCAATAATGTTTTATAGTTTTCTGCATAGAGGTCCTCTATACCTTTTGTTAGATTTAATATTTAATAATTTGGTATTTTTTGGTTTTATAATAAATGGTATCACTTAAAATTTTTATTTTCTGCTTATTGCTGGTATAAAGTAACACATTTAAGAGCATCTGGAGCGTCTAGAAAACAACAGGAGAATATCCTTCATGACCTGGGGTAGAAGAAGGAATGCCTTTGTGTATTTTTTGTAGCAATCTTGCTGACCTCTCTTGTTAATGCTAATTATCTATCATTCTTTTGGAAGTTCTATGAACATACATATATGTCATCTGAGTTTTATTTCTCCTTTCTTTGCAATCATTTCCCCCTTTCCCATTTTCTTTCTAAACAATTTAAAAAAAATTTATTATTCTGTATTAGCCATGCTCCCCTTCTGCACTGGTTGAGACCATCAATTCAATGTTGAAAAGGGAGTGGTGATTACAGACATACTTGTCTTCCTCCAGATCTCAGTAGGAAAGATTTCACTGTTTCACCACTAAGCATAATGCCCCTTGTATGTTTCCTCTTGATACTTTTTATCCAAATAAGGACATTTCTTCTATTCCTAGTTTGCTGAGAATTTTTGTTATGAATAGATTTTAATTTCATCACAGTATTTTCTCCATTCATTTTGATGATTGTATGATTTTTCTTTTTTCCATTAATGCGATAATGTGATTTTTGAAACTTTAACCAATCTTGCACTCCTGGAATGAACTCAAATTTTTATATTTTGCTAAATTTGATTTGTTCATTTTTTTGTTTGGGCTTTTTCAATCTGTGTTCTGAGTGATATTGGCTTGGACTTTTTCTTTCTCATAATGTTTTTGTCATGTTTTGATATCAAGGTTACGATAACAACCTCAAAAATAATGGGAAATAGTCTCTCATTTGCTGTTCTGTAGAAAAGTCTGTTGAAATGTTTGGTAGAATTTACCAGCAAAGCCATCTGGGCCTGCCGTTTCTCTGTGGGAAGGAAATAAATGGAGAATACAGTTTTTTTAATAGACCATTTAGATTTTGTATTCTTGTGTTAGTTTTGGTAGCTTGTATTTTTGCCTAAGTCGTCTGAATTTTAACATTTATTGGCATAACTTTTTTTTAATAATATCTTCTTATGATCATCTGAATGTTTGTGTGATATAAAGCGGGAGTCAGCAAATTATAGTTCTCAGGCCAAATCTGGCCCATGAACTGTTTTTATTTGGGCCAGTGAACTAAAAATGGTTTTTATAATTTGAAAGAGTTGTTAAAAAAAAAAACAAAACAACAAAAACGCAAGAATATGTGACAGACTTTAATTCCTGCTCTTAACTTTAATAATTCCTTAGTTTAAACATCTTTGTGATTTAATTTCCTGTATTTTTTCTAATTTCTGGGGGACCCAGTTTTTATAAACACTGTATTCTATGTGTACTGGAAAAGGTCAGGTTTGCTATCATTTTGTTCAAATCTTCTCTATCCTTACTGATTTCTTGTCTCTTCCTTCCATCAATTAGTGACAGTTGTGTTTGAATCTCCCTCGTTTATTGTGGATTTGTATATTTCTCTTTGTAGTTCTGATAATTTTTTGCTCTACATTTTTTGAGGTCATGTTACTAGATGGATATAAATTTAGAATTGTTACACCTTCCCAGTGAATCAAATCTTTTATAATTATTAATTGAGATGGAAAGGCAGTATTAATACATTTTAAGCAGTAGAGACACTGTAACAAAGTATAGATAGAAGAAAATGTAAAACATATGTTGGGAGAGGATATATCGTTGAATATATTTAGGGAAATCGGGAAAAAGGAGTCTGTAAAAATAGAAAGGGGCTTAATTTTGGTTTGCTTTAAGTGTCAGAGTGAGGAGTTTGTGTCTAAGCCATTCACAGATTTTTGAATCCTACATTCAAAACATTCAGTTTTTTTTCACCTACATTCAAGTTTGTCACAATCATAAGTCGTAAAGACTTTGATTTAAGGCTTTACACATCTTTTTATACCTTTACCTAAACTGAATTCTTGCAATCATTTAATCTTAAACATTCATTTTTAGTAATTATTCTACCATCTTCTTTCTTTTTTCTCAAGAAACAGAGAAGCAGATTTTTGTAAACAAAAATAATGAATGAGCGCCTGCTTATTATCCTTAAGTGGAAATACTCATGCTAGGTTTTCCTTTGTTCTCTTCTGAACAATGACCTCTGAAATGAAAACAACTGATGGAAAAACAAAGTGAAAGTCTTGCCTCAGAATTTGGCTCGGTGCCAGAGTTATGCATGCTCCATTTTTCCCTTAAGGAGTGGCTGCAGTGTGATTCTCACTTGGTGGGTGGAGAGGCTAGGTTAGGATTCAGGACCCATTTAGCTGAACCAGAATTGCAGCGGGACTTGCTCAACAGCACTGGGGTTGAAGCTGGCTAAGGGAGGGAACAGTGTGAGGTCCTGCAGGCTTTCTGGTACACAGATGTTCATCTAATGCACAGAAAACTGCTCTGAACTTTAGCCTAGCCTCAACTCCTGGCTCACCTAACAGCCACAAAATCCACATCAACCATATCTGCAATGATTCATCAGAGACTGAATTGTTCATTTTTATTTCTGTGAATACGATCCTCCATCTTCCCAGCCTCCCATCAGTCGGTACTAAGGGTTCAGAAATAAGGCAGGTCCCAGCTGGGTTGGGACACTGGTGTCCTTATCTGACAGCAGAGGTATCTATTACATGACTGGTTCTGTTCCCTGCTCAACCACTTACGTGCAGTGAGGCCATAGATAAATTACTTTATCTGTCTCCACTTTCGATTCTATATCTGTAATCTGAAGAGAATAGAGTTAGACCTACTCCTTACACACTTTAGTGACACACTCGTGAAGATAAATTGAGGTTGAATTGTAATATGTCTGCAAAGTCCCAAGAGCTCTGGGAATAAAGGCTACATATAAATAAAAATGTATTATGAATGCCTGAATTTTAATAAAAGCTTTTATATTTTACCCCCATGGCACTCTAGGAAGTTGTCACTGTTGAATATTCAACAGATCTTTTTTTCCTCTCTCTCTGCTCCATCCAAAACATTTTCTAAAATGTCTACATTAGAACCCAGGAGATAACCATAAAAAAGTTAAAGTTTGTCTCTATGCTTCCAGGTTCTCCTTATTGTCCCCTTTTCCTTCTCAGAATGATGCATCTATGTCACCATTCCAAATGGGCTTGGAGCTTTCATGGACTTTCTACCCCCATTAAAATACACTCTCAGTCAAGGATTTAATAAACTTATCCATTGAGGTGTAACCGACTGACAAGCTTAATGTATTATTTTCAGTATTTTTAAAATTTTATACCAGGGCATTCTTTAGCCAAAGGATTTAATCTCAGATGGGAAGTTTGGATTTCAATCTAAGTATGAAGGGGTGGTGGTTGATGGTGGTAGGGACAAGGAAAGAAGGCAAACAGCAAGTTGGAGTTTCTGAAATCTCACTACATAGGTGCAGGTATTAAAAAATAACTCCAGTATAAAACATTTTTATATTATAAGCCATATTTATAGAACACTAGCAAATGCAACCTTCACTGAAGTAGATATTATTTGCTCTATTTTATAGATGAGGGTACTGAAGCTTGAAGAGATTAAATCACTATCTTTATAAGACATTAAATAATTTTCTAGGTCACACACCTAGGAGGTAGCTGAGCTGAGCTCAGACAAGCTTGTTTGACTCCAAAGTACTTTTCTTGCTGTGTGGAATAACAAAACAAATCATAAATATGTAGAACTATGCCTGGGATTAACTTTGGACTCACCTCTTTTTGCTTCATTCATGCTGGTCACGTACACTATTTTTGGTGCTAGCAGGTCTCCATGTTCCAGACTACAATTTTTGCCATGAAAATGGAACATGCATGTTCTCCAGAAATAATCATATTGTGGTGAAATGTCAAAATAAATCTTTGGTATGTTCCAAATGCTTTCCAATGTATCATCAAATTTGGGGATGAATGTGTGTGTTTGTGGTTTTTTTTTTTTTTTTTTGAAACAGGGCTTTGCTCTGACACCCAGGCTAGAGTGTGGTGGTGCAATCATAGCTCACTGCAGCCTTGATCTCCTGGGCTTAAGGAATCCTCCTGCCTCAGCCCCTCCCAAGCAGCTAGGACTACAGGTGCACACAACCACATCCTGCTAATTTTCGTGTTTTTTGTAGAGACTGCCTCCTGTGTTGGCCCCCGCAAAGTGCTGGGATTGCAGGCATGAACCATTATGCCTGGCCAGTGATGAATGTATTTTCATTGAAAATCAGAAAAAAATTGCTAATGCTGTAATAATGTATTTATGCATAACCCAATCCAAAAGACTTTTCTTTATCAGCAATTTCCTTGACATATGCAGCATTTTTCTTGAATCTCTATTCCTTGAATAGTGTTTTTTTTTTAGTTGTTTTGATGCTTCTTCAGCCAGTTACACTGTTATTTTTTTGTTGCCTCTTCTGTCTTTTTAACATGTATGTCTCTCAGAGCTCTTATATCAGAATTCTGCTATTTTTTTCTGTTCCCAATACTCCTTAAACATGCATCGTTTCTCATGGTCTCAGCTACAGTCTTTATGCTGGTTTTCATTTCTCTCCAGCATGAATCTTGATTCAGGCAATGCAGGCTTGTATTTCCATTCATTCTTCCTCCTTGCTTTTTATGCTCTTCACACACACACACACACACACACACACACACCCCCCATTCAGTCCAAGCTCTGTGTTGCCCACGGTGTGGTAAATTACTGTAACACAGAATTTACCATCTTTGAGGGTGTTTTTCCTATAACATAAAAACAATTAAAGTGGCAGATATAAAATATACATATAATGATTTCCTGATGAAATTAGTGATACATAGTGAAGTTCATCAGTAAAATTAATAACTAGCGTTAACCAAGTGGAGCCATTATCAAGCTTTATCTATGAGTGTATAATTTGGTTTTCTTATGTTATTTTCTTGCTCCCGTGGGCTTCTCTCTACTCATTTGCAGTTCTTCGCTCACTGTCATTTCATGACTCAGCTGCCTGTCAAGAGTATTAATTGGGGCCATTGATGACATGTCCTCTTGTCACACCAACTCACTCCTTTGCCCTTACTCTGATTATTCAGTCTTTTATCCCTAATCTAGAGAAATTTTAGAAGTTTTCAGGCTTCACACTATGTCAAGTTTAAACCCCCTGGTTTTATCTATTAATATCCTTCTCCCCAACTTTGTCCTAAAGTGGAGGGATGGTCTCTCACATCACTGACTGACCTTTTTCTTTTATAATTTGGCTCCCATTTTCCTATAACATACTGAAATTACTTAAAGGAGAAAATAATTTAAAAATATGTTTATTTTTACAAGTTGTGTGGTCTATTTTGCCACGCAGCAAACACCTATCAAATTTTCCTCTCACATGTAGTTCTATTGAAATAAAAAATAGTTTAGAAATTATCTTCTGGAGATTCACTTTTGTCTCTGGAGTGTTCTATCAGTTACTCCAACTATGACCAATAGAAACGAGCTACTGTTATCTTAAACAAAAGCAAATTTATGTGAGACTGTGGTCAGGGATGGGGATGGATGTGGTGCTTGTGTATGGAGGGATAACAGGCTGGGAGGCTGCAGGGTGAGTCTTGGGAATGCAGAGAAGCAAAGGAAGATTTAGAGAACAAAGAAGCAGGAAGAACAGAACCATCCAGTGGCAAAAAATACATGGCTAGCGCACCTCTTCTCTTTTGTTACCACTGAAATGAAATCATCTCTACAATGTTTTCTTCCTTCTTGGATCACTCACCAATATTCCTAGTCCCAGGAGAAAAAGAACCTAGTTGGCTGAGGTTAAGTCACACCTCTGGCCCTTGGGTCTACCAGAAAAAAGGACCTGGACCTTTGGTTTCCAAAGTTAGGCAATTGTCCTAACTTTGGAATTAGGCAATTGCATGACCACATCCAATAAGGAAAAGGCATTTTCTCAAAAGGAAATCAGGGGAAGGTGAATGATTGGGTGAATGAAGACCAATGTCCACTAGGAAACTAATATTTTTGGCCTGAGCTTCCTACCAGTTGAAATATCATAGAGAAGTAACATCTAAAGAGAACTTTATGAATCAATCAAATGATATCCATTAAGTACTTATTTGTCATAGGAATTAATTCTAAATAACAATATGTCTGTCCAATATGAATTTACAATAGTACACACAAACAAGTAATTCCCAAATGGGCATGAGATGTTTTTCATTGTCTCTTATATTATATGTAGGGCTGCTGTTGAGGTGTAGAAAAGGAGGAGAAAGGAGAAGGAATAAATTTGAATGGGAGAAAAAGACAAGAAAGGCTCTATGGGGAATAGATGTGGGTATGTCAGCATTTTACATACGTCACCTGCAGGTCTAGTATTTTGAGGAAACTTAGAATTGCTTTTCAAACTCTTTAGGGAACCTGCTTCATTTTTTCTCTATTCAACTTTATTCCTCCTCTCTGCCAGGCAAGGTTTTCTATATATTGGATCAAGCATTCGAATAGGTGAAAAAGCCACATATTTTTACTCTTCACTCTTCCTTTAAGCAATTTCTCTCCCCATCAAAAACTATTTCATGCATACTGCTCATGGATTTCGGTAGTAATAAAGCTTCATTTTTCAGAAGGGAACATCACAATTAAGAGAATTGTAAAACCATTCAGCATCCATCATTCTTTTCATAATTAGCAAGAAATGAGCTGAGGGCAAGATAAAGCGTATATATTTCTGACAACTTTTCTTTTCTTTTCTTTTTTTTTTTTGGCAGATGACAGGGCAGATTTGGTTGTTTCTTGTCTACTTTGACAAGCTGAATCCTGTCAGGCAGATGTCTTCATTAAGTCTGCGTAGGAAGAGGGAACAGAATCAAAGGGAAGAAGTAGCGCGCTTTCCTTCTGGTATCCCGGATAGGGGTCAGATATCTTGCAGGATGATCTACAAGTACAAGAGTAGCTTGTAATATTTCATGTGAAATGATAATTTCTGTAGGATTAAAAACATCTATGGCAAATATCTGTTGGGTCTTGATACCTCATTTTGTAGTCTTGGAACATGCAGTGTTATAACGCACTTCAGGAAGTAGTAACAATTGTGGTATTTAGGTCAGGAAGCATAGCAGAGGGTATATGGCACTTAGGTGAGGGTCCTCAAAGCTGGGGAAGACTGAGAAGGAGCTGGAGGAACATCCTCACCTGTAGTGAGGTTTGATATAAAAGATATGTACCAGTGAAGTCATTTCTGTTAGAAGTATCTATTTTTTTTTTTTTTTTTTTTGAGACAGAGTCTCACTCTGTTGCCCGGGCTAGAGTGCTGTGGCGTCAGCCTAGCTCACAGCAACCTCAAACTCCTGGGCTCAAGCAATCCTTCTGCCTCAGCCTCCCAAGTAGCTGAGACTACAGGCAAGTGCCACCATGCCAGGCTAATTTTTTCCTATATATTTTTAGTTGTCCAGCTAATTTCTTTCTATCTTTTTAGTAGAGACGGGGTCTTGCTCTTGCTCAGGCTGGTCTCAAACTCCTGAACTCAAATGATCCGCCCGCCTCGGCCTCCCAGAGTGCTAGGATTACAGGCGTGAGCCACCGTGCCCAGCCAGCGGTATCTAATCTCAACCTTGTCCATTCCACGTAGAGGAGATAACTAACTAAAGCTGACTCCTTTTGCCATGGAATATTCCTCTTTCCCTTCCTCTTTCTCTTCTCCTAGTTGAAAGATCAAAATAGTCTTCCCTCTATAATTTCTTCCATTTGCTTCTTTTATGTTCCTAAAAAGCTTGTCAAATACTTCTTCTCAGGATTTATTCTTGTTTTTGATTCTTTGGTTCTTTTCAAGAGATCTCACATCCTTTGCATAAGTTATATTACAACGTTTGTGTAAGCAGAAGAGCATCTCAGTAACTCCTGAGGCAGCTTTCTGTAAGCAACTAGGTTACCTCAGTGGGACCAGGTGAGAAAATGGCGGCACAGCAAGAAGCTTCTCTTGTGCTTGTTAAGTACTGGGAATGACCAATAGTATGCAATCAGAGACCTGAGACTAAACAAGAGTGCAGCTATTTTGGACAAATTCCTGCTTTGTTAATTCAGTTATACATTGTGATAACTACTATGCATCCTTAACAATAAACTACGGGTGATCAAATTATGCCTCTCAATCATCATGATAATGTAGAAGGATATTATAAGAGCAGCAGTTATAAAATGCCATGTACAATCCAAGTAACAAAAGAATCAGGGTTAAGAAAATAGTCCTGCCAGGAAGTCCTGCCATTTTTCTTTTCTTTCCTACTTTCCTCTGCCTTTTACATAAAAGTGTTGGTTCCTTCCCAGACCACTAGGAAAGTGCCTATTGTACATTCTGAGCACTGCCTTGATCCTTCTTCCCCTCCCCAGGTAGTACAAATCTTGAGAGAGGAAGTAGAGAAAATAGCATAACACTTCAGAACAGCACAAGGATGCAGATCAGGGAATATTGTCGCATTTACAATTAAATGGACTAATTTGAGTAGGAATGAGGGAGGGAAGGACAATGACAAGCCATGTTAAAACAAAGCACATAAAAATATGGAACAAAATAAATTTAATGTAAAGGGCTCTCATTTAGAATTACTTCTAATATGTCAGAAAAGCTTTACTAATTCATAGATGTCAAATAAAAGATTAAAGCTAGTGCACTTATGATATTAATGCATTCAAGCAACAAGCATTTAGTGAATGTCCATATGCCAGGTAGTGTTCTAGCTGCTGGGGATACAGCAGTGAACAGAGCAAAGTTCTGACTCTCATGGAGCTTATATTGCAGTGTTGGTAAGAACCTACAGACAGTAAAGAAACAAGTACTTGTATAGTGTGTTAGATGGTGAGGGGTACTACAGAGAAAAGTAAATTGAGGAAGGGGGAGAGGAGAGATGGTGCTGGTGAAAGGCTAGCTATTCTATAGAGGATTGTCTGGGAGAATCCCCAATGAGAAGATGGCATCTGAGCAGAGACCCGAAGGAAGTGGGGCAGCCATCTACGTGGCTATCTGGGCAGAGAGTGTCCAGGCAGAGGGAACAGCAAGTGTGAAGTCCCCAAGGAAGGAGTGTGCTTGGAGTGTCTGAGGAAAAGCAAAGACATCCTGAGCTGGGCTTGAGTAACAAGGAGGAGAGTGGTAGGAGATGATGTCGGGTAGATCAGTGGGCGGGTGGGGGCAGGACGGATCAGACCATGTGAGTACTCTTGTAGGATTTAATTTTTTAATTATTTTTTTTTATTTTAATAGATTTCGAGGGTACAAGTTGAATTCTGTTTCATGTAAAAATTGTATAGTGGTGGAGTCTGGGCTTTTGATGTATCCATCACCTGAGTAGTGTACATCGTACTCCATGGGTAATTTTTCATTCCTCACCCCCTCCCACCCTCCTGCTTTTTGAGTCTCCAACGTCCATCACACCACTCTGTGTGCCCTCATGTAGCCATAGTTTAGCTTCCACTTCTAAGGGATAACATGTAGCATTTACTTTTCTGTTCCTGAGTTACTTAGGATAACGGCCTCCAGTTCCATCCAAGTTGCTGCAAATTTCATTCTTTCTTATCACCAAGTAGTACTCCATGGTATCTATATACCACATTTTCTTAATCCATTCATCAGTTATTATTCTAAGATGGGGTTTCACTCTGTTGCCCAGGTTGGAGTACAGTGGCATAATCATAGCTCACTGCAACCTCAAACTCCTGGACTCAAGTATCCTCCTGCCTCAGCCTCCTGAGTAGCTGGAATCATAGGTGCATGCTACCATCCCTGGCTAATTTTTAAATTTTTGTAGAGAGGGGGTCTTGCTATATTGCTCAGGTTAGTCTAAAACTCCTGGCCTCAAGTGATCCTCCTGTCTCAGCCTCTCAGAGTGCTGGGATTACTGCGTGAGCCACTATATCTGGCTTCTTTACATTATTTTGCCATATTTTCCAGTATGTTTGCAAATATGCTTATAAATATTGATACAGAAAAAATGCATTTAATTTTTATGGTCTATAGACATAATTTAATGATAAATGATAATTTAATGATAAATGATAATTAAATGATAAATCATAATTCCATGATAAATCAAAGCAACCATTCCATTTTAAAAGATCCAACTAGGTTAAATAGAGATGAACTTTACCGTGAAGTTACTGGAGCTCACGCTTCCTGGCCTTTTCTTGCCCATCTCAGGCCTTAGCAAGGTTCATATGACCACGTGATTTTTGTAAAAATTTGTAAACTTTTAACCACAGTTCATTATCACTGCTGCCTCCCTCTGACTTTCCTCCCCTCACACTTTCTCTGGCCTGGCATTTTGGGGTTACAGTAGTGGGCAGTCACTTCTGAGTAATTAGGCATGTCTCTGAAAGAATCACTGAGAGGAAACTTCTGCTGTCGCCTGGCATTGTGACACAAAGGGGCAAGACCAAAAATCATATTGCGATATGAGTGTGTCCTCAAGCACCAGGCACTGAGGTGTATCGGCAGTGGAAGAGAAAAAAAACATTTAAAGCATACAAAGCCAGAAGTTAGTCTGTGGAAAATTCTTCTCATCCTCAGAAGTGTAGAATTTTAAACAGAGCATTCCCTTATCATCATCTAATCAAAATGGACGTTCTCTCCTGTCAAGACTATACTTAATAATGCAGAGTGTACATTGATAAATGCACCATATTTTTTCCTTTTTTGGTTGAGAATCATGAAAAATAAAATTCATCTAATTCCTGTGTTAATATATCACAAACTTTAGGGGTATTCCAAACAGTGAGCACGTGTCCGGGCATGCTGCATCCCATATGTCAGCTCACTTAGAGTATTTGGAGTATCTTGACCTTAAAAAGTTGAGTGGTTTCAGATGAAACAGCACACACACTCGCTAACAATGTAGCAATATACACTGAAGAAAGTGCTCCACCGACAAGATTCCCACACATACCCATCAACTTAGAGAATATATGAGTATTTTCAGTACAAGAGTAGTTTGAATCTACATTTATGCAGCTCAACATAATGTAGTATCAATTTAAAACTGTATTTGAATTCCTCTCGTGTTACAATTTTTTTTCAGAGTATAATGCCAAAAAATAGAAAAATTTATTAGAGAGGTTTATTTGGCAGTTAACAAAATACTATGCTACTTTTCTGTATTGTGTGATGCTTAATGTATTTATCAGTTTTTAAGATTGTATTTTATTGTGATTTATTTTCTCTTTCCAAACAGATATTTATTTTTGTTCCTAATTTTGTATTTGTGACTTTGTGTTCTTTTTCTCAAGGAGTGTTTCTTCAAACACCTCAGGCCCTGTAAAATTTGATTTCCCTTGGTTAGATAAATTAAAAATGTTCCCGTCCTCCGAAAGTTGGGTGTACTGAGCTACCACTTCCAAAGTGTGCAAAGAAATGGCTTTTCTGTTATTAATCATTATCAAAACAATGAACTCCCCTGCACACACATACACATGTACACACACACACACACACGCACAAGCACATTGCCTTCCTCAACTTTGTCCTCTAATATTGATGAGATAATTTATTTTATTTTGTGTGTGAATTCAGCTTCCACTTATGTTATTAATATATATGTTTGAACTATAAATTCTCAGAAATTGGGCTGAGGGAGAACTTTTAACCACTCCATCCTTCAAAAATGGGTCTTCTGAAATTTCCTTTCTCAAAAGTAGGCAGCAGCCCCTGGAAGAAACATCAGAGCTTTTTGAGCCAATTTAGAAAAATGGAGGTAGATGGAGCTGGATAGAGGACTAAAACAAAATAAGTGAATGTTAGGAGAACCCTAAATTAGAGAAGTAGATAACTATTGGTATTGGTCTTAAAAATATATGTAGAAGTTATCAGATTTATCCCACCGAATACAAAAAGCAAAAAAAAAAAAAAAAAAATCACTGAATTTAGGTTGAGAAATTATGAAAGCCAGAGAGGCTTAAGTGTCTGTGTGAAAAAAAACCAAAGGGAATAAAAAGAACAGAAGACAAAAGATGAATTGAAGGGCGAGTGTATTATTAGGTGGGAAGCTCTCTTGGAAATAGTTTGAAAAGAACAATTGATTCCCTCCTGACCAATGTGCTACTCGAAGCCAAAACCTCTGGTACCGTACTTGTTTTTCCCTTAGCCTCCGATTTGCTCTCCCCGCCACCGTGCTCATATATCTAGTGAGCAGAAATAACATTGTTCTTCCCTAATTCCCACAGAGGCTTTGCTACTGGATCTCTTTGAGGCTACCACTCACTTCTTTTGGGGCTTATTTATTTCTGCTTAGGTGGAGCTGAGAATTGCAATTTCCAACTGGCAGCTCAAGTGTCTCAAGTTCTTTGATGTTTTCATCACTGCAGAAAAATTAAACTAATCTACAGGTTATGAAATACGTGCTATAAAAGCACCTGGGGGAAAAGATAAAGAAAATCCCAAATTTGAGGACAGGGTACAAAGTGCTAAAGTAGTCAAGTTGATATTAATAGTATGGTTGGGAACTCCAGAACAGTACAAAAAGCTACTAAACAAAAACACCTGAAGCTTCGTCATCCACTCTTTTACATCTTTTTACTATTCTTTGTAACTTCAAAAAAATAAGATTCTTTAGAATTTTTGACAGCCATCAGTTTAACAGAATAAAACATAAACTAGTACATCAAAAAAAAATTGATAATTCTGAGCTGTATTAAGAAAGACAGTCTGAGCAAGAGCAAGACCTCATCTTTACAAAAATTAGAAAGATTAGCTGGGTGTGGGGTGGCGTGCCTGTGGTTTCAGCTACTTGGGAGGCTGAGGCAGGAGGATCACTTGAGCCCAGGAGTTTGAAGTTGCTATGAGCTATGATGATGCCACTGCACTCTAATGACACCACTGCACTCTAACTGGGGTGACAGAGCAAGATCCCGGCTCAAAAAAAACAAAACAAAACAACAACAAGAAAAAAACACAAAGAGAAAGAAACAGTCAGTATTTTAGCAAAACATCCCTAAATCTCTGCTCAACAAGTTACCTCCTCTGGAAAGCTGTAATAATATGACCCAATCTACTGAGTGTCACATGATGCTTGTTTTGAAAATATTTTGCATTTGTTAGATGAAGGGCACGCGTTAACACTTCAGATTACAATAACATGGGCTTACATTTCAGCTACTTTAATTCGCATCGGTCTCACAATTTGGCAGTATTCTTCACCCAATCCTTTGTTTGTTCTGGTCACCCTGAGAATTCTACATTTAGAAAAAGATATTTAAAAAGAAACCACACACACAGATTTAAAAAGATATTATCTTGAAACCTATTAATGTTTTTCTGATTTTTGCCTTAGGAAATGAGGTGCTAGTTAATTTCTAGGGAAGGTCCTATCTTGTCTGGACTAGAAAAACAAAATAAAAATTAAAAAAAAAGAAACAAAAGAAAAAGAAACATATCCTGGTGAACTCAGGGAAAACTTTTCTTCTGTAACTCTTTTCTTTCAAGAGTAGAGAAAGGGTAAGGGTGGAGAATTATTTGTTGTATCCTGCTAGGATTATATTTCATATTTTGATTTAAATTTTGCCCATGAGCTTAGAGGCCTCTTTATAAAGAAAGAAAAAGGAACTTGAATACCCAGAAATACTTATTAAATCCAATAGCACACCTGCTACAGATTAAATGCCAGTAGCTCCTAGACTCATAACACTTTTTACATCCCAATACCTCTCTTTACTGAGGTGTATCATTTTGACTGCAGGAAATCAGACAAACATGGGAGTTAGACATGCAGGTTGTGGTTCAAAAGCAAACAAACCTAAACAATTAAATATTTTTGAGAAAAACATTTGAGCTTCCAAAGCTTACAATACTTGTTGCCATAAAATACCATCCTGATTCTTTGGATAATCATGTGTATCAGTACCTAAGGAACACTGGAATGGTACTTACAGTGGTATTTAAAAAAAATGAATCTTACCTTGCTATCTCCTAAAAGTAAGAAAGCTCTCTTCTACTAAAGGGAAGATCTAGATAGATACTTCGCCACTGTAAATTATTTGTTGTAGTTTATTTTTATTATTCCAGCAGCCTCAGCTCAGAGGGCAGGAGAGGGAGAGGTAAGGACTCTGATCCAAGGCAGAGCAGCAACTAGCTGAAGTTGCAGCAGCTGGTAGAAAAGAGCTCTAGTGGGGAGGGCACTTCCCCCCCAGGAGGCCAATCCAATGTGTGGAGAACCATTGTGGAATTTAGGGGCTGGCGGAGGTAGGCAGACATCGAGGCAGGTTTCAGAAAAAGACTCCAGTCCTGTGTAGTGAATGAGGGCAAAAAGGAGGCCTGAGACGGTAGCCAGCACCTGGCCCTGGACAGCACAGCTGCAGTGGGGGAGGCTGAGGTCTGGTGGCCTGGGACATGCCAGGCGCAGGACATCAAGCCTAGAGCAGCAAGACCCATTTTAGACTTTGCTGCCTGGTATGTCCAAGACTAGCTCTATACAGAACCTGCTCTGGTTAGATTTACCTCTGAAACTTAAGTTGTTGACATTAGGGCCTACAACTGAGAAACTGGGTGAAACTTCTGTTAAATCCATTTATATGGTTTCCCTAAACCCACTTCTGTACCATTCCAATCTGTTTTTCACCAAGAAGTCAGAGAAGCACTTCAAAATATGTCTGATCATTTGATCCCCACCCTATTTAAATTCTGTCAGTGGTATTCCTTTGGACTGAAGGCTAACCCCAAACCTTAACTGGCCTGCCAGTCCCATATGACAGTGCTGTCCTAATCCCTCTAGTCACTCTCCCGGTTGATTTCTGCGCTCTAGCCACAGTATCCTTTCCCCAGCTGTTCAGGGTCATTCTCCAGCTTTACACTGTCTACTCTGCCTGGATTTCTCTTCCCTGTTTATTTGCAGAAGAAGAAACTTGTCCTTCAGCTCACAAGCTAAAAGTCACTTCTTCATGGAAGTGGATACTGGGTGAATTCCCCTGCTCCATACTCTTTCGTAGCTTTTTTTTTTTTTTTTTTTTTTAATCATCAAAGCAGTTATCACAATAGTGGTCAAATAATTAAGTGTGTAATTAATTGTTTAATGTTTATCTCCCCAGCTAAGACGGAACGCTCTACTGGACTAAGATCACGTTCGTGTTGCCTTCCACTGTACACTCACTGCCTACCTACCATGAGACCTTTTGCACAGTAGGTTCTTAGTAAACAGTTACTGAATGATTGAATGCATGAAATAAGGGTTGAGCATTTCACCATCACATCTTAAATCACAATAGAGTCAACAGTCCACTCTGCCCATGATGAGGGTCAGTCTTAGCAAAGCACAGTATCACATGTTACATCAAATATTGTAGCATGCCAACAATACCGAGATGAACCAGATCTATGGCTTACTGCATTTACTACTACATTTTTTTTCCCCCAAATTCTTTTCTTACAGTTGGACTAAAATAGCGTTTTTAGAAAATGAAGGAGAGAGAAGAAAAGAGACAACAAAATACCACATACGTCTTCTGGAATTGATAAATCAAATGAACACACTATGTTGGTAACTTTTTCCATGTTCAACCATAAGCCGCTGAATTTAAAACAGCTTTCCACAAATAACATGGGTCAACAAGCTGCATTCCCCTCGACAACCTAGAAACTATGAAATGTTACAAGAGGCCCTTGTCTCACCTCCCCGTGGTCACTGGTTGAAGGGAAGCAGCGGATATTACGCCAATCCACCGTGGCAGGGGAAAGCGCTCCCAGGGTTTGCTGCCCACTCTGCCCAGCCGCTGTCAGAAACTGCTGCCTGTGCAGTAGCAGTTGTAAATGGCTATCAATTCAGCCTCTAAAATGTCCCTTAAATCCATTTCCTCTTCCTAATTCTGTTCATATTCCGATCATCACTACCTTGATTTGGACCCTTTGTCTTCCCTTGTCTGGGCTACTTTTACAGTTTAATGGCTTTTCCACCTTTTATGTCTCCTTTCTCTAAACATTTCCTCAACTTGCAGCCAGAATTAGCTTTCTGAAATGTAAGGACAGTCATTTAACTTCCTAATTAAAGATCTTTTATGACTCTCAGTTGCTTATATGAGTGATTTTAAAACTAAAATAATAACAACCGGGTCCTACTTCCAAGTGAAAAATATAAAGGAGACACAGTGGAATGGAGTAGAGCGGACCAGAGCCTTGGCCTTTTGACCCATCCTGTTCTCCCATTAGGGCACCTTTCTGGAACCTGTAGGCCTGCTGGATGCAACAGTTGATGTCATAGAAGCCACGCTCTTCAGGCAGGCACCCATGGGTCTTCACCATCTGACCACACTTTATCCTTCCAACATAACACCTCACTAATCCACCCACATATTTTCTAGTCCCTGAACTTCTCACCATTCTCCAACACTCCCTGTGTTTTCATTCATCTCTGCCTTGGCATGTTCTGTTAGTGCTGCCTGGGAAGGCCATACTCTGCTGGACAAATTTTGGATCTAGTTTGAACGAAATTTCTTCTGGAAGCCCTTTCACACTTCCCCGTCAGAGCTGAGCTCTCTCCGTCCCCAACTTTGGCTCTGTCCTTAACCTCATCACAGCACTTAGCATATTGTATTGTCTGCCTCTCCTACTTGATGGCAGAAAACAGCTTATTTATCTCGGTGAAACCAGTGCCTTTTTAGCACGATGTTTGCTTATAGTTAAGTGTTTGCTGAAGGCAAGATGATTTCTATTAGCTTCTCTCAGGAAATAAAATTCCTATGGGTGGATTCAGCATAACTTTTTCCTCACCACCACCTCCCTCCCTATCACAAAACATACCTTAAGATACTATTTTTCTTTTCTCCCTGATTTGAATAGTGTGATATTGGGGATTAAAATAAGAAATATATTTTTGGTCTTTGCAGTTTCCTGGCACACCACTCCTGAAACTCTTGGAATTTCTGAACTGGTTAGTGCCTTTTTGCATGCTAATGAGATGATTAGTAGCTGGGGGCTCCCTGGATGGCTTCTGGGTGGGGGCTGGTTGCCAAGGGAACCAACCAACTGATTAGCCCCATCTCTTGACCTAGCCGGGCTGGAAGTTGAGTTAATAACCAATGGCCAATGATGTAGTCAGCCGTGCCTGTGTAATGAATCCTTCCCCAAGACCCAAAACAACAGGGTTCGGAGAGATTCCAGGTTGGTAAACAAACGGAAGTGCTGGAAGGGTGGTGTGTCTAGAGGGGGCCTGGGAGTGCGCCCCTTCCCACATACCTGGCCCTATTCATCTATTCTGTGTGGCTGTCCCAGAGTTGTATCCTTTTATAATAAATGCAAAGTAGTAAGTAAAATGCTTTCCTGAGTTCTGTGAGCCATTCTAGCAAATGGTCTACCCTAAGGAGGGGATTGTTCCCAAATAAACCTCTGATTTATAGCCTGTTGGTCAAAGCCCAGGGGATAGCCTAGAGTATTCAGTGGTGATGGGGGTGGAGGCAGGCTGGTGGGCCTGAGTCCTTAAGCTGTGGATTTGATGCTATCTCCAGGTAGGTAGTGTCTGAATTGAGTTAAATTATAGGATACTACATGTCTACAGAGAATGGAGTATTGCTGATGTGGGAAAACCCCACACATTTGGTGTCAGAAGTGAAGAATTTTTCCTATAGAAATAGACATTTCAGGCTTGGCACGGTGGCTCACACCTGTAATCCCAGCACTTTGGGAGGCTGAGATGGGAGGATTGCTTGAGGCCAGGTGTTCAAGGTTACAACGAGCTATATGACTCTGAGACTGCACTCCAGCCTGGGCAACAGAGCGAGACTCTATCTCTGTTAAGAAAAAAAAAAAAACAAAATAGACGTTTCAGTACAATTACTATGTATCAAACCCCCCACCCCCCCAAAAAAGAAATAGACATTTCAACAAGACATTAATATCTCTTTCTTGATTTTTGGACCAGATTTTGGATCACTAAGAAGAGGCTAAGAGCAATGAGGTCACTGTTGAAGAGCTACCTGAGGAGAAAATGTAACAGCGTTCGTGTCAAGTCTTAAAATAAAAGGTATTTGAGATAAAAATTGAGAGAGATCCAGAGCCGTTCTTCCCTGCATGAAAAAGAGTGAGTATGAATTTCTCAAAACCCAAAGCTTAGATGTGCAAGGAAGGAAATTTTTTAGATTTTTTTTTTTCTAAATTCCAATTTGATATCTATGTAGAGACCCCATTCTTCCTGATGGCAGTAACCATAATTTTAGTCAATTCCTAGCAAAGTCAGTCACTTCAAGTTTTACCTTAGTCAATTCCCTGGCTGCATTTAACTAGCCCCATAGTCCCAGGGAAGGAGGAGGTATCTGGGCCTTGGTCAGAAGCTGTCCGTGCTGTCATCTGCTGAGATGTCCTATATGGTTTCTAGATATAGTCCTTGCTTCCCCATAATTTGCACAGAGATATTAGTGTTCTTACTAATCCCTAGCTGGAGCCCCCAAGATGTCTTCTGCTGCATCGTTCTTTTGTCACAACTACAAAATTCCTTCAGCGGTCTTCCCTCTCTGTGAGCTAACTCTATACCTTTCCTGGGGGCTGTTGTAAGCCTAAGCCAGTTTGGTCTTGCACAACCTTAGATTGTTTTAATAAATATTAATAATAGTAACTACCATGAAACTGAGTTACTCTCCAAAAATTATGTTAGAAATACAGAACTTATTTAAAAAAAATACTTATTAGCAAGCAGGCTAAAAAAATATTTATACAAACTGTTCTGGAAGATTGATGAAGTTCTAGCTCTCTGTTCTTCTGGGTGCTCCAACTACCTCTTTGCATGAAATGTTTACTTGAATGCAACAATATCCAGAGGCAGAATGCTGTGTCCTTTAGTTGGCATTAGGAAAGCAGCAATTTTCTGACTCGATGATTGGACACAGGTTCATTTAAGGGTGAAGCTCGGGTGTTGTCCCTAAGGGTACAGCTTACAGATCAGGGTGGATGTTCAAATTCTCTTCATTAAATAAGTTATTTTGAATTTCACAATTTTCCACGATGAGACTCCATTTCTAACATTCATTATGTAATGAGAAAAGCGTCTAATATTGAGGGAGATATGGATAACAGAAGGCATATATTCAACATTGGCTGTCTCTGGAGTGTGGGCTTTTCTGATTTGAATGTCAGTCGACCACTCCTGGGATTTCAGTTCGTGATTTGAGTGATTCACCAAACCTTTGGTTGCAGCTTAAACCAACATGTATATGACACTACACTGGTTATGGTTAAGGATTTTAAAATATGCTGTAGATGTACAAGGGCACGGGAAGATCTGGTCTCCCATACAATTCTGGCAATGTGTTCGCCTCAGGCCCTCACTGTTCTCGGCATCGCAAAGAGCCCTCTCTTTGGCTGCTCCCTGCCAGAAGTGCAGAGAGCTTCTGCAAGATTGCACCTCCTGGTGTTCCAGGCGGAGAAATTGTACAGGTCTCCTCTGCTCTGATCCCAAAGTATGGAAACCATGCATAGAGAAAACATAATTTAAAGAAATGCAATAGTATCTGGGACATAGTAAAAACTCATTGAACGTTTTTGTTTGGATGAATGAATGATTCAATAAATGAAAGTATGATATCAAAAGAGCTCATGTTTGTGGATATTAAAACACAAGCAAAGGCATGGCAACTTTACGCATGCTAGAAAATTCTAGATAATTGAGGGAATTTGTTTCTGTAGAAACAATCATAGACAAAACAACACACTGCCAAGATCTGATGGGAGAATTAAGATGAAGGGTCTCCAGGGACTCCCTCCCAGCTGTCCTTTGGAGCATGAAGTCAGAATCTCAGGGTCCGAGGCATCCTGATGGGGACAGAGAACTGCTGCAGTGACGATGGAGACAGGAGAGAAAGCCCTTAGTAAAGTTCTTGTCCTGTTGTGAGAGTCAGAAAACTGAGGAAGGAAGAAATTGCCTGTCAGAAGAAATTTGGAAACATTTATTAAATTTTGACTCCTTTATTGGTGTATATATATTTTTTAAATTGATTTTATTTTTATCCATCTAATGCAGGAATAATTTAAGAGGTCAAGCAATTTTAGAAGGCTTAGGACAACAACAGCAACAACAAAGTCTCCTCTCTTACATTTGTTGACTCCCTATCCTTCTTCCAAAGGGGCATCTAATTTTAACTCTTAGCCATTAACATGTTTATACTGTTATTTCCTAATTTTTCAATTTCAGGCATTACCCATTAACTTCCTAGTTTAAAGGATGAGAATTTGGCTTTCTTACCTCTCCTGCTCCTTTCCCGTTGTTTTGCTGTCCATCATTCTAAAAAAACGATATCATAATTTTTCATAATCCACATTCAGTATTTATTCTCATAAGACTATGAAAGTATTAGTTCCACCTGAGCCATGCAATGTGCTGGGATTACATTTCCTTTCTTTTTTCCATTTCTTTTCAACTTTTTGGTTTCTCCGTTGCCTATTTGCCTCATTTTTCCTGGTTTGGCTTTCCAGGAATCTATTCCTTATTTATCTTCAAAGTCTCCCACAACATGTAAATCTCTCTCTGTTTAAACACATCACATATTCTCTTTGTTTCCATTTTTCTTGTTGTAACCAGTATATGTTGTACGTAAGAGCATTGATCCCTGGGTTTAGAATGCCTTGTTTGAATTCTGGTTTGTTTGAATACATCCTGACTAGCTGAAATCTCATGCCTCAGTTTCCTTTTCTGTAAAAAAGGGAGAAAATAATAAGGCTTGTCTTATAAGGTTGTTGGAATGATTTAAACATTAATGAATGGAATGTGCTTAGAACAATGGTGGACACATCATAAGTGATAATATGTAATATCCCTCCTGTAGCTTCTGTCCTTCTGTTCCAGTCTGGACTATTTGGGTTTTATCTCTTGTAGTTTATGTCTTCCTCTTTTTTGATTCACTCCTCATTTTGGTGGAGTACATCCCCTGGTAAAGTAAAGTTTCTCAAACTTTAGCTTGCACCAGAAAGGCTTGTTAAAATTATAAGGCCTCACTCCAGAGATTCTGCTTCAGTAGGTCTAAGGTGAAGTCCCAGCATTTGCATTTCTAGTAAGTGCTTAGATGATGCTGATGTTGCGTTTAGAACCACTGCTCTAGTAGCTTCCTGAGAAAGAGCATTTGAGAGGTAAAACTTCTGAGATGTTGCTCATATCGAAATGTCTTTATTTTATTATCACACCTGATTGATAATTTGAATGGGTTAGAATTCTAAGTTGGAAATAAGTTTCTTTTGGAATTCTGACTGCGTTGTAGTTCCCAGAGCAGTTGAAATGCTAATATCATCTCCATTCCTGATCATTTTGTATGTGATCTGCTTTTTTTTCTCTGGAAGCTTTTAGGATCTTTTTATTCCCTATATCCTGAAGTTCTTCTATAATGTGCCTTGATGTGTGTATGAGCATTTTAATTGGGCTGGGTGCTCATTGGGCATCTAGGTTCCTTCAGCCTAAAAACTTACCTATTTCAGTTTGGGAAACTTTCCATGGCGTTTTTTCTTTGATAATTTCCTCTTATCCATTTTCTCTGTTTTCTTATTCTGGAACTTCTGTCACTTGAATGTTAAAACTTTCTTACAGATTTTCTTTCTCAAGTTCTTTTTATATTTTTTACTTATTGATGGTTTTATGTCCTTTTGGACCACTTCAACTTTATCTTCTAACACTTTTATAAGCATTTTTATTTCTGCCATATTTTAATTCTAAGGGTTCTTGTGCTCTAAGTAACATTTTTTAAAAAAAGCATCCTGTTTTTATTTCATTGAAGTAATATTATCTTCTCTCTACCTGAGAATACTAGATTTCTTTTTGGTTTTTTTGAGCTTTTTTTTTTTCTGTTTCTTGTCTTGTGTGTCATCCACTTTTTCTTTTTCCTGTTTTAGTCTCTACTTTCAAATCAAAGGCTTACATCATGCCCAAGCCCAATGATCCTTAGCTATCTTTTTACATTTAACAATGAGGCACTGGCATAGTTTGTGCTACTATAACAGAATACCAGACTGGGTAATTTATAAAGAACAGAAATTTCTTTTCTCATAGTTCTGGAGGCTGGGAAATCCAAGATCAAGGTGCTGGCAGATTTAATTTTCTGGTGAGGGCCTGGTTTCTGCTTCCAAGATGGCACCTTGTTGCTGCATCCTCCAGATGGGAGGAATGCTGTGTTCTCACACGGCCGCGTGAGAACCAAAAGTTGCGTGAAACTTCTTTTATAAGGGTCTTAATCCCATTCACGAGGGGAGGAACCCTTATGACTTAATCACCTCTTAAAGGCCCCATCTCTTATTACCATCACATTGTCCAGTAAGTGTCACCATCTGAATTTCAGAGGGACACAGTCAAACCACAACATGCACTAAAAAGCCCATTGAAAGCTCTGTGTGTGCCACTGGGGCTTGTCTAGTGCTGGCTTCACTCTTCGATGATTAGGACAAAATCTGGGTCTTTCAATGGGGAATCTCTAACCGTCAGCCTCTGTGCTCTTTTTCTCTTGGGCTGGTCAGTTTCTCTACAGAGTGGTTCTCTTATGTCTGGCTTGAGATTTATAGTCTAGGCTGCTCCACATTCTGAGAACAAGTGGGAAAAAGGTACTGAAGATTTTGCCTTTTAGACTGGAGATTGTTCACTTAATCCCTGTTTTCATTAGGGCATGCACCTCCTGCCCTGGCTCTGCTTATTTTCCTCAAATTCATGTTCCTTTTGATTCAATTTCTTCAAAGAGAAAACCTCCAGTCTTCTGCTGGGGTGGTGACAGGTAGACACCTAGTTGAAGGGAGTTGGGATGTGGATTTAGAGATTTAATTATTTTTTTCCATCAGACTTTTAACAAAGAGTCCTGCTTTCTGGCCCACTTGAATACCTTCCTCCTCCTATCAGAGGACCTTATTTCTCCAGTTGCTGAGCCCTTCTGGGGTTTCCTGGAAGAATTGATTTATTTCTTGATTTCTGTTTTTCTGTGATTTATCTCGTAGCCATCTACTTCCAGTTTCAAAAATTTTGTTGTCATTTCTTATGTGTTCTTGTTCTGATGTGTTTATACATTTTGTTTGGATAGGAATGTAGGCGAAGTATTCAAGTTACTGTGTTTAACCAGAATTAAGTGAACACATTTTTCAAAATAGATTGAGAAATATAATATGTATCTTCACAGATGCAATCTGGTTAATGAAATACCTTTTGTACATATGATGGTTTTTAGAGGAATTGATGATGCAATATGTAATAAAAAATACAAATAGTGAATATAGGCACCAGGAGGCAGAAGAAAACTGAGCTTGCTATGGAGAAAGAAAAGAAACTCATATATATATATATAGGCTTGGAGGTTACTGGCCATCTACTTGGTTGTTTTTTTCTACACTACTTGGTTGTTCAAACTAGAAATCTTGATGTCATTTTCACCATATGTTCTTTTTCATCTTCATATTCAATTGTTGTGTAATCTTACTGGTTTTTCTCTCTCACCTTTGCCCTGAGATTAGTCTAGGCCTGATGTCATTTCTCAGATACACTGTAGTGGTTCTCTGTGATGATTCATTTCATGTGTCAACTTGGTTAGGCCAGGGGGTGCCCAAATATTTGATCAAACATTATTCTGGGTGTTTCTGTAAGGGTATTTTGGGTGAGGTTAACATTGAAATTGGTAGACTTTGAGCAAAGCAGATTGATCTCCATGATGTGGGGAGCCTCATCCAATCATGAACAGAATCATGAATGAAACCTGGATAGAATAAAAAGACCAGCTTCCCTTGAGCAAAAGAGATTCTCCGGCAGACTGCTGTCAGACTTCCTCTGCACCATTGGCTTTTCCTTGTCCTGCAGCAGATTGCTTTCGCCCTGGAACTGGAACATGGGCTCTCCTGTGTCTCCAGCCTGCCAGTCTTCAATTTGGAACTGCAGCGTCAACCCTCCCTGGTCTCCAGCCTCCATAATCATGTGAGCCAATTCCTTATAATATGTATGTATGTTATATATATATACACACACATACACATACACACAAACACACCCATTAATAACAGTTCTGTTTCTCTGGAGAACTCTGATTATTACAGCTTCCTTCCTTACTTTAATTTCACCCTTATTCTCATCCATTCTCCAAACTACAACATCCAGTTGTCTTCTAAAACTCAAGTAGAATGATTTTCCTTACCAGTTAAAAAGATCTACAATGCCTTCTGTAAAGTCTTTCAAGATTCTAAGCTCCTTCTGAAACATTTATCAACAACCCAACAGTTTCCTGAACATGCTGTGAAAGACCTCTTCTGTTCTTTTACATGCATGGTTTCTTTTGGGAATGTCCTTCTTCTCCATGTGGAAAATTGGTCTTGATCCTTAAAGTCAGCCCAAACATCACTCTTACCTGAAGTGTTCCTAATGCTTTTCCTCTCTCTCTCAACCAGATAAGGGCTTTTATTCCTAGCCTCTCAAAGCTTCTATCATAGTACTTATGCAAAGAAATGCAAACAAAATCGATGATATTGCATTGGGATTATTTATTTATGTTTCTCTTTTTCATTAGACTCTAAGGCCCTTCGAGGCAGCCTAGCACATAGCACATAGGAGGTATTTCACAAATATTTGTTGAATAATATTGCTAACACTGTACCTGAAATTTCTTCAGCACTTCTTACTGCAGCTGGAAGATGAATAAAAAAAATATGAAGTGAACTCACTGCAGTTGAATTTAAATTTTAGTTCTGCATGTCACAGCTGGCATGGCAAAACAGGAAGACTGTCTCTATTATTTTCCAGAATAGCTGTTCGCCCTTCCTGCCCCCATTAGATCCTGCCATCTTATTCTTTTACTCCTGGTTTAATTTTCTAATTGTTTTGGTGTTCTTCTAGTTTCTATTGTATGAATGTCTTAACCTCTTTTGAAAATCGATAGTTTATAAATAATAAATAGTCTAAGCCAGCTCATTGCTTATTTTCCCAAGAGGCTTTACTTGTAAAACACTAGATCTTCTCTTTTTTGAGACTTTTTTTTTTTTTTTTTTTTTTTTTTTTTTTTGAGACAGAGTCTCACTCTGTTGCCCAGGCTAGAGTGAGTGCCGTGGCGTCAGCCTAGCTCACAGCAACCTCAAACTCCTGAGCTCAAGCGATCCTCCTGTCTCAGCCTCCCAAGTAGCTGGGACTACAGGCATGCATCACCATGCCCGGCTAATTTTTTCTATATATATTTTTAGCTGTCCATATAATTTCTTTCTATTTTTAGTAGAGATGGGGTCTCGCTCTTGCTCAGGCTGGTCTCGAACTCCTGAGCTCAAACGATCCGCCCACCTCGGCCTCCCAGAGTGCTAGGATTACAGGCGTGAGCCACCGCGCCCGGCCTCTTTTTTGAGACTTTAAATATTGTTTAAAAATAAAAGGTCAGAAAAATATTTTGAAAGGGAAGATGGATATGAACTACCCCCTCCTGTCTGACTTTTCCCCATCCTACCTTTCTGCCATGGTGGAGAGTCATTCTGAGGTAGATTCTAGAAGCTAGAATAAGTATTCTCAGGGAGGCTCTTGCTTGAAGTTATCCCTCTCTGGGCCTCAGATTTTCATAGTGAGAAACAAATTGATCTCCGGCTTCCGAACGCTGAAGAAATTGATGCCTTTCCGTCCACAGCCTGGGCAATGGATTCCTCCCCGCCTTCCGGAACAGCACTCTGGTGGCCGGGCGGGATGGGGACCGGCGCCGCCTCCGTGCCTTTCCCCAGACTCCCACTTCCAACAAGCAGGCCCAGTTTCCAACAAGCAGGCCCAGTTTCCATCAAGCTCACAAGAAATTTACACTTTAGCAAATTCTTCCTCCCGACCTTACAAAGTTCCTTGCTTTTTTTTTTACTTCCCAGGTATTAGTGATTTTTGCTGTCTGTCGTCTTTTTTTCAAAAGCAAGTTAAAAGTTGCAGCCTTTTGTTATTCAGTTCTTAAGGCAACAGCTGTGCAAACGAGGCCTTTGTCTGGTACTGGTAGCAGAGCTCGGACTGGAGGGGAGAGAAGCTGTCAACTACTTTATTAAGCGGATCCTCCACAAAGTAGTTTGTTTATTTTAGAGAATCACTTCATTTCTTTTAATGTTTGATTTCTTTTTTTCTTTTAAAGTTCTTCTCGGGTTATTGGATTCAGTGAACCTTAAGATTCTTTGTTAATCCCAACATCTTCTTCCTAATCTTTTCAAAAGGTTTGTTATGAGATAGGTCACCTGAGAAACCAGTAACAAATGCAAACCTATAGCAGGGTACCTCCGTAGAATTATTTTATGTAGAGATCCTAAAACCTTCTTTTCCTTTGCTAGTGGGTATGGAGGATAAAGCTTTTCTCGTAAGACAAGACTGAATGGACATAATACAAACCACCTAACAAAGCAAAATAGCAGCAGCAAGAAAGATGTCTTTTTATAGTTTCAAAAAAAAAAAAAAAAGTCAGAGCTTCTGAAAGAATATTGGAGTCTGTTATTTTACATCTGTTGTGGTCAAAGTTGATAGCAACCAGTTTCTCTCTGACTCCAGTGGTACAATATCTCCATTCAGGATCATCCCCAGAAACAATAAAAGGCAGCCTCATGGCTGAGTGAATAACAATCAAAGGAAACTTGACATTTAGTATGTTTTTGATTAATTATTGCTCTCAAATGAAACATGAGGTAGAACTTTTGGTTCAAGTTTCTTTCTTTTTCCCACCCTGCCGTTAACATTTTCAGTCAGGCTCCGCTGGTATCATTTCACGAACTGCTTCTCTTGGTATTAGTTTTTCTTGTGAGCTGAAATTTAAGTCCTTATTTGGAGAAAGAAAAGCAATTAGCTTAATGAGACACTCTGTAAATGGTAATTTTGTTGGATATAAGTGAAGTTGGTAAGTAGTTTTTTGTCCCTTTTATTATTGTCATTTAGGTGCTGAGAAAAAAAAATTGTTTGCGTCAGAACTCTGTAAATCTTTTCATTCTCCTGCTCAAAGGGAGACTTAATAGGTAAAGCTGGACAAGCCCCACGCAGAGGCCAAGCAGACTCAGAAATAACACAACAAAGCCATGAAGGTGACAGTGATGAGGGAGGGGCATTCTGTGTTAAAAAGTAAACTGATGGGACTGCAAACTATTGCAACCTCTGTGGAAAGGAATCTGGAAATACCTTAAACAGATACAAGTAGACCTACCATTTGACCCAGGAATCCCATTATTGGGCATCTATCCAAAAGAACAAAAGACATTCTATAACAAAGATATCTGCACCCGAATGTTTATATCAGCACAATTCACAATTGAGAAGATGTGGAAACAACCCAAGTGCCCATCAATACATGGGTGGATTAATAAAATGTGGTATATGTATACCATGGAGTTCTACTCAGCTATAAGAAACAATGGTGATATAGCACCTCTTGTATTTTCGTGGAAAGAGTTGGAACCCATTCTACTAAGTGAAGTATCCCAAGAATGGAAAAATAAGCACCACATGTACTCACCATCAAATTGGTTTCACTGATCATTACCTAAGAGCACATTTAGGAAAAACATTGATCGGGTGTCGGGCAGATGTTGGTGGGGGAGGGGATGGGTGTATACATACATAATGAGTGCAATGAGCACTGTCTAGGGGATGGACACGTTTGAAGCTCTGACTTGGGGGGGGGCAAGGGCAATATATGTAACCCAAACTTTTGTACCCCCACAATATGCTGAAATAAGAATAAAAAAAAAGTAAACTGAGACACAATAACATTTTAAAGATTTTATGTGAGCAAACAATGATTCATGCATCAAGCAGCTCCAAAGCAGAAGTGGTTCAGGAACTCCACCGAGGGAACGCAACGAGGATGCTTTTTCACAGGATGACGCAGAAGTCAAGCAGAGAAAATTTGATTGGTTACAATTATGTAGTTGCTTTACAGTTATACTCCCTTACCCTTGGGGGTTCCAAGACACCCAGTGGATGCCCAAAACGGTGGGTAGTACCAAGCCCTATATATGCTGTTTTCTCATATATATAAAAATACATAATATAAAAATATATGTAAAATAAAGTTTAATTTATAAATTAGGCACAGTAAGAGAGATTAACAATAACTAAAAATAAATAGAACAATTATAATGATATACTGTAATAAAAGTTATGTGAGTGTGGTCTCTCTCTCTCAAAATATCTTATTTTTACTGTACTCACCTGCATTTGGACTATAGTTGTGAATAACTGAAACTGCTGAAAGTGACCCCATAAGTAAGGGGGACTACTGTATTTTATTTATCTCACTGAAAAGTCCCTAGATATATAATTTGAAGTTTATTGACTGTTCTGTTAGTTGAGCTTAAGTTAGGCATTTACAAGAAATAGCTCGTTAAGTTTTGCTTATGTTTGCAAATCAAGGGAGGATTAGCTCACTTAGGAGGCCTAACTGGCTCTGTCTGCTCAGGGATTTTTCAGGCCTGGTCTCCATTTTAATTTACTTTAACCTCTTTAAGGTCAAGTATAAGGAAGCAACTGTTTTCTGGCCAGGTATGAGACTCTTCTCTGTCACATTCTTCTAAAAAAAGATGAGAGAGAAGGAAAGGTGTAAGGTAAAAAGTTCATACATATTATAAAAAATTTATTACTTTTCCTCAGAATGACACCAGTGTCGTCAGGTAGAATATAATTTCCCTTTCATTCATGTAAAATGAAATAATTATTACCATCTAATGGGTATCTGCTATGTGCCTGGTACAATGCTAGGCACAGTGTGCATAATACCCGATTTAATCTTCACAATTCATATTAGTTTCATTTAATAAAGAAAATGAGCTTAGTGAGGCTAGAAAACTTGCCCGATGGGATGCAGCCAATGAAGAGTGTTCACATCCCTTTGAAATATCCTATAGTTTCAAATGCTCCTTTATATGAGCTTAATGTAGCAGTAACTCCTGTATTTCCTTCGTTTGAGAACCAGTTGTTTAAGGGAACAGGCATTTTAAACTAAGGGATATACCTAATCCTTGTAGGCTGTAAAGGAAAAAACAAATTGTTTTTTCTCTCTTCTTTCACACCCAACACACAGAACACTTCTGTTACTAGATGTGTGGGTTTTTTCCCCCATAAAATTCTTCTATGGACATTCTTCTATATCCAGTACCTTAATTCAATTCTGACACTATTATCTACCTGGAGCTAGATTCAGATCCCATAGGGTCAGGGCACAGTTCTACAGAACTGTGTTGTGGAACTGTTGTGATCTGTGCTTCTGACTGATGGACTATAAACCTGGGTTCTCATGACTCCCCTCCTTGGGTTTGAGAATTTGCTAGGATGGCTCACAGAACTTGGAGAAACACCTTACTTATGTTTACCGGTTTATTACAAAGGATATTACAGAGGATACAGATGAACGGCCAGAAGAGATGAACAGGGTAAGGTATGGGGGATGGGCATGAACTTCCAGAGGACGACCTCTTTGGGGGTGCCACCCTCCCAGCACCTCCACATGTTGACAGCCTGGAAGCTCATCGAATCTTGTTAAGAGTTTTTGTAGAGCTTGATCTCCCCAGCTTCCACCTCCACCTCCCATAGGTTAGTAGAAGGGGCTTAAAGTTCCAGCTCTCTGATTACTTGGTCTTTCTGCTGCTTAGGCCTGTCCTGAGGCTACTATGGGGCTCCACTCTAAGTCATCTCATTGGTATAAATTCAGGTGTGATCAAAAGGTGCTCACTATTATAACAAAAGACCTTCTATCACCCAGAAAATTCCAAGGTTTTTAAGTGCTCTGTGACAGGAATCAGGGACAGAGACTAACTATACATCATATTATACCACACAGGCCAAACATTCTTTCAATTTAATAATTATTTACTGAGTGTCTATATTGTTGTGCTCTATTAAAACAGGTGCTAGGGATATAGCAGTTAACAGATAATAAATTGTACAGTTTTGTCACATAGTCCTGAAAAATTATTGCATTATGTACTGACATTTGACTTTATAAACTTACTTTTTGAACAACACAAAAGGATCTTCAAATTGTCATGTGCTCAAGTGCATTTGACATTATATTCCAAATCCAGAATGTATAAGAATCCTAACATGTAAGAAAGGCATTGGTATATGTTTAACTCAGATTGTGACTACATTTCCATAAGATTTCTTTTTCTGGCATTTAGTAGTAACCCATTAAAGTAAGAATATGGGAAATTGATTTCTTTTAAAAATCAAAAGCATTACTGAGGAGGAAAAACTTTTCCTTTAGCCTCTTATGTTCTGTGCTTGGGGGCCTGCAAATTAAACTGACAAAAACCAGATGAGCAAGAGAAAAAAACATTTAATTATGCAAGGTAGTTCACAAAGAAAGGTGACTCAAGGAAGTGGTTAGAATTTGGGGCTTGCATACCATCTTAATAGGGGATGAGGAGGGGCAGAGGGGCACTTCTGGAAGAACAAATGACTCTTAGGAGAAATAAAGGGTCCGTCGGGGAATAGATGGGAGGTGAGAGAGTTTATGACAAAATGTTTGGGTAATTTCTTATTCAGGTGCTCCCTTCTCGTCTTCAGCTAGTCTTTGGTGATAAGAGTCAATCTTCCCTGGCTGCGAAACTAGGGTGATTGGGAGGAGGATTTATGACAATGGAATCCTTTTGGGAGGCTTTGCTTTTAGGAAGTTAAAGGGAGTTCAGAAAAGCTTCTTCCTGCAGCTGTTGATTCTTAAATATCTTAGGCTCAAAATAATCCTTATGCCACTATGGTATATTCTAGACTCCTTCAGCATATATATTAGTCATCTTAATCAGAACTGCTTTTGTTAATCTTTGTAAAGGATTTATTAATACGAAAGCATCTAAGTACTTATTTACTAGCAAATTCAGTCTAATGCTAGGTGACTTTTTGTTTTGTTTTGTGATGCTAGGTAAGATGTTAAACCTGAATGGAAAGGAAAAATTCTTAATGAATTTCTCACAGCTTGCTAGTGCCCTTTCCTTTGTTGCTACCACAATACGAAAAACATGACCTTTTCTGGTGACATTTTTGCATCAGCAAGTAGCACCAAATCTTTTGGAAGTGAGATTGTTTTTAATACGTAAAAGATTTTTGAATTATTGCAGAGAATGCAAGGACTGGAGCAAAAAGAGGTTCTCAATTGATAATATACCCAGAGACAGGCTTATCTTTTTACTTATAACATTAAATATACTATTGGTGGGGGACAGGGGAGGAGGGGAGGAGTTTGGGAGAAGAAAGAATGCTTTTGAAGCTTTGAGTACTTAGTTAAAAAAAATGCCCCATATATTTGGTTGTATGTCTCATATCTCTTCTTGGATCTGTTTGTTTTTTAGACTCGGGGTCTCATTCTGTCACCCAGATTGGAGTGCAATGGTGTGATCATAGCTCACTGTAACCTCCAACTACTAGGTTCAAATGATCCTCCTCCCTCAGCCTCCCCAGTAGTTGGAACTACTAGGGGCATGTGCCACCACTCCCGGCTAATTTTCAAAATTTTTTGTAGAGATGGGATCTCACTATGTTGCCCAGGCTGGTCTCAAACTCCTGGCCTCAAGCAATCCTCCTGCCTTGGCCTCCCAAAGTGCTAGGATTACAGGCATGAGTCACTATGCCTGGCCTGGACTTGTTTTTAGTATATGTGCTGCCGAAGTGAGCACCCTGGACCTGTTTTTAAAAAGGAACAATGTACAACAAAGATTTGGAATTATTTCAAGACATATTAAAGTCAAAGATAAAAAACGAATGAGATGCAGGGAACTAAAACTTATCATAAAGACTCATTTTTTGCTAGAATGGGTGACTTCTCTAAAATGTGTTTGAAAATCCTTAAGAACTCAACTGAGACAATGAATTCAATTGATCCAGTGAATCAAAGAGGCCACAGTGATTACTTTTAACTAATTTTTTGTTTAGATCGAGTTGAACAATCAGCTTTCCTTTGCGGTCCTGATATTGGATTATTTTTTCACTGGAGGAAAGCAGAATAATCGATACCACTTATTTATTTAAGTTATTAGGACTGCTTGAGAAATCTGAATAACTAAAGGGAAGACCTTTGGAATTCTGAGAGCTGTGCCACTAACAATAGACATACATGTGGTTGTTCATGTAGCAAAGTACACCACATGGGTGCTATCTCTGGAAGGAACTTTTATGGGTGCATTTCAATGTCTGACAAAAAGCAGTATGTGTTTGGTGGTGATGTTACTTCTTTTAATCATTCCTGGTTGAATTTCCATATCTTCCTAGGTCTACATTTTCAATGCAGGGAAGAAAAGATTTCTTTCTTCACTCATTGCTAGGTTCATGGCTGAGACCTCTATAATCAAAGACAGATTAACAAGAAAAAAGCATACAAATTTAAGTTGTACATGGCACGGGAGCCTTCAGAAATGGAGACCCAAAGAAACAGGGAAAATTGTGTATTTTTATGGACAGTTGTGCAGAAGTATGATTGGACGATGAAAGGATATGCTCTAATGGTAATTAACTTGGCAAGACCTGTTTTTCAGGTCCTTCTTGATTCTGTGCCTTCGAGGATAACAATGTTTCTTTCCTTGGGGTATAGGAAGGACTCCTGTGTGGTGAAGGTCTTATAATCTACTTTAGAGATCAGGTGAGACAATTCCTGCTTCAGGGGAGAAGGAGCGAGGGGAGGAAGGTGAGAGTGACCTTCCTGCTTGTGCTTTGTCCTCACATGAGAAGCTGCCATGTTTTGGGTAGCATGTCTTGACCCCTGTCACCAATAAAGAAGGCTATTATTGACTTAAAGACCATTTGAATCACATTGTTGAACATTCTGCCATTTTAGCAACTTCTTAGGAGCCCCAGTAATATTACAAATACATACATTAACGTATGTTACTTCATCAGAAATAAGTACATGCAGTCACACTATTTTCTTTTAACTTTATTTGTGTTCCAATGCTAGGTGGACAGAAACTTTTTAATGCATATCAGGAGCCGAAACAGAATTCTTTTCCTGTGTGATACAGAAAAGGAAGAGCAAAATTGAGCTTTTGATGCTTCAGGCATTCATAGATTAACAAGAATGTGAGTAGCTGCCACTGTAAGGGAGCTCGGCATTTAATATTATCTCTCATATTTGAAGGTGATGCTTGACAGGTTGACTGTGATGCCAAAAACAAACAAAAACTTTCCTGTTTGCAGGGGCTGTTTGTATTCATTAGGGTACTAGCTAAGCAGCTGTAACTTGGAGACCTCAAAATAAAGTTGTGTAAACTAGATAAACGTTTATTTCTCTCTTACCTTATAGCCTAGAGGTAGCTGAGCTGTCCAGGCCAAGTAGACAGCTTTGTTCCACAAAGTCATCCAGGGACCCAGGGACACAGGCTCCTCTCATCTTTAGGCTGCGCCATCCTTTAGGCTGTCTCGTTGCCGCCATGTCTAAGTTCCAACCATTAGAAGGGGAAAGAAGTGTAGGGCAAGTAGATTGCTTTTAAGGTTATGACAATGTTGAGCATTACCTGAGCCCTGTGACTTTGGAAAATAGCAATGGTTAAAGAAATTCCTCACCCTTTGTGCTCTGGGAAAGAACCTCCTTACTCAGGACTTAGATAAGAATCAAGGCTATGACAAGGCCAGTAGCGAGCCTTCCAAATTCCCATTCTTTGTCTTATAAGTGATCAGCTGAACTGTTTGTCCCCGTTGACTGATGGGAACAAAATGCTTATTGACCAAACTTTGGTGAAGATGTTCTCCTTCCTCTATGCCCCTGAACTTTTGCCTGCTTTCAGCCTGAACCAGCATCCAACCGTTCCTTAAGAGTCTCCTCCAGAAAAATAGACTGGCTTCAGGGTAGAACGTTCTTGAATGTGCTGTCCAACCTTGCCATCCTTTTATCTCATTTCTCTACACCTGGTTCTTTTTAGCCTTGTTTACTTCTCTCCATGAAAGAAAAACCCTTTTTGCCTAATGCTTGCAGATGTTGCAGTCAAAATGTTCTCTCTATTGCAATAGTCCCTCCCTGACACTTTGCAATGGTCCTTTTGCATAAAGTCCAGATTTGTTTTTAATTTGACAGTTATCAACCAGAAGTTCCATTGGTTGGAACCTAGCTGCAGAGGGGCCTGGGAAGTGTACTGTCTAGCTGAACAGCTAAACCCAGCTAAAACTCAGGCACGTTCTACTACTAAAAGAAAGAAGCAGGTAATATTAATATTAATAGATATTAAATGACAATTACTAGTATCTGCCACATTCTTCATAAAGAACTACACTATTTGTAGTTCTACATTTCTTCTCTTAGACTCTCTGGTACTTTTGCACAAAATAGATCACCCAGAATCTAGCTGTCACATGTCACTTTGGTCTTCCTGTCAGAGTTTCCCTGAACTTGACTACTCTACCATGTTTCTGAAAATGTGTCAATATGATCTTCCTTCGGTGCAAAATGCTTGGGGCTTCTCAAATTCAGCTTAGGACTTCAGTTTAGGACTCAGGGCTTCTAAACTTCCGTGTTTAGATCCTAATCAAACTTTGGAAAATGGATTTTTGTGGAAACAGGTGGGCTTTAGTGGTACCATTGTATATAATTGTGTAGGTTGAACAGCCCTATCAGGCAGCCTTGGTCTTTAGAGAGGGATAGACAGGAAATTGAATCCTGGCTCTACCAGTTACTAGCTGAGGAACCTTAAGCATGGTCTATCATCTCACAAAGATTTGTTTCCTTATATATAAAATGAGAGTACTAAGACCTATCATATAGAGGTATTACAAGAAATAGAGATAAAATTCATAAAGTATCTAGTACAGTGCCTGGCCTTTGGCATATGCTCAGTAAATGGCAGATGCCATTTTAATTATTAAATACAACTTTTCTTTGCAATTTTCCCATTACATATCTTCCAAATGCTTTATCATTCTGTGCTGCTCTCCCTAGTCTGGGTCCACACCCACATCTTGTCTTTCCAGGCATCATGCTATGCTGTCCTCAGAATTTTTGCACGCTCTCTTCTCTGCTATCAAAATTGCCTATTCTGGGTTTAATTCCTTCAAGGTTCAGTTTTCTGATTTTGGATATAAAATTTGCTTTAAAAAGGTAATTCTGGTCCCACAACAAATAGAATGAGTTGGATCTTTGGTTATTTTCAAATTGCATATCATGCTGGGCTTCTAAACATTGGAATTTCTCTATGATATTTTCTTAAATATCCCCTTGTATTTTCCGCACATAGTAGGAGCAATAGACTTGCATTGCTCCCACTTGTTGGGAAATTCCACAAAGACGTTTAAACGGTCAGAACACATTGTATACCTTCGTAGCCTGCATTTTGATGGCATATGCATAAAGTAGTGGTTGAGATTAGTTGCAGAATCTACTCCCCAACAGAGAAAAGATGGAGTCACTCATACGCTTTCATGGTGCTAAGATATAATAGTTTCTGTGAATAAATGCACATAGATTCTTCTTTCAGGTATGTATGGTTCTAAATTCAGATCTGCAAAATGTGCACTTTCATTAGGTGTTTCTTTGGTATAGATCATTAGAAGCTTTAAAGTCCTGTCAGTGAATTACTTGTTTTTTCTAAGAATAGCCTTTAATCTTGGAGTTCTCACCAAATTCAGCCTTAATCATTATGCAACCAAATATTCTATGCCATCTGTTGGCATTATTTATAAGGAAATGAGCACAAGCATGGATGTATATATAATGAAAAAATTAATCTTGAAAGAAAATTGTAGTAAGTTATATGGGAATCCTTGAAGCTTCCAGGTAAGCCAAAAGATAAATTTCATATAAGGAGGTTCAGTAATTTTTTTTTGCATTAGACAAGATTAAAACAAGACTTCACATGTTACTGGTATTTCAGTTTAGTGCTAAAACTGAAGTTTTCCTGATGATGAAGCATTTTTGCTTTTGGGGAGTAGGGGATGTAAATAGGCATATATGTTGAGTAAGTTTTTGAGATAGAGAGAAGGTTGCTAGAGAATAACTGAGTGCTTATAGGACAATATTTAATGTTAATATCTAAAAATTATTACTCTGCCATGTCCCCTTTTGGGAAGCCTACAGGCTGACAGGAGTGAATGTGCCCAGGAGTAAGTTCATGTCAACCACACCACCTCCCTCGCCCAGGCAATATCGTGGTCAGATTTGATTTTTCTGTCTTTCTAATATATTTCAAATCTTTCCTTCTCTCCAGCACTCCTGCCACTAGGTCCCAAGTCACCATCATCTCCTGCCTGCATGATTGTGATAGCTTCCTATCTATTTTTGTATTTTTCCAAATTATAACACAACAGCCAAAGTCATTTCCTAAAAACAGAAATCAAATCATGACACTCCCCTCCTCAAAACCCCTCCATGGTTTCCCATTGAACTCAGAGGAAAATGCAGGCTTCCTCCCATGTCCTACAAGACTGAATATTCCAGCGTCTGAAGCTCTTTCAGCCTTGGCAGCGCTTCTTACTGAGCATCGCTCCGGATCCCCGGGGTTCTTCTGTGCTAAGGATTTGCCAAGTGCTTTTTGCTCAGGCTCTGCTCCCTGCTTTCTCCCAGTCTTCGCAGGGCATTTTCCTCACTGCCATATAAAGATGACCTTCCCAAGGACGCCTTTCCTCATTACACCATCTCAAGTAAGTTCCCGTTTCTCTAGTGTTCTCTATCACAGCACCTTGTCTCTGTCTTAGCCTTTATCACTATTTTAATCATATATTGATTTATTTGTTTATTTTGTGTCTCCCCTACCAGAGTGGAAGCTCCATAAAATGCCAGGACCATATTATTCACCACTCATTAGTCAACCTTTAGAACATGCCAAGAACATAGTAAGTGCTCAGTAAGTAGTTGTTAAATGAGTGGAATGAACAATGATTACACTAACAAACATCTATTAGACCTTTATTATGTATTAGGCACTCGGCCTACCACGATATTAACCATTTTACCTTCATGAGAAACATATAAAATAGATACTGACATTGCTGGTTTACAGATGAAGAACTGGAGATTTAGAGTGTTTAAATAACTCGTCCAAAGTTTCATAGCTAATAGGTTACAGACCTAGACCTCAGACTTGTTCAACCTTAAAATTCATGCTACCATATTAACCATTACTCTCTATCCATTTGTGGATATAAAGTGAATAAAACTACCAGGCAATAAGGAGCGGTAGTAGTAACAGTTACAAGCTGTGTGGCATTTGAAACATATTTATGGATGAAATTACCAGATGATATTTGCAAAGCAACTCAGAATTAAGCACAGTACTAAGATGCAGAGGGATTACAGAGTCAAGACATAATTGAGAGTGCATGGTGACTGAAGGGAACAGGCTCTGGCTTGAAGAAGGTCACAGACGTGGTTTGGAGAAGGCTCTGACTGAGCTTGTTCTGCTCCTGGAGAGGAGACAGTGGTGCATCCTAACAAATGACAAGGCTGCTGCTTCTGGTGTGATAGCAGCAGAGCTCAAATCAGATTTTCAATCTACTTTTAAGTAGGTAATGGTTACCTTATAAATATTTGTAGCCTCTGTGGGGAAAATGTCCTTTCAAGCCATTTGAAAATGTTGCACAGATCTACGTTGTTATGGCAATGCAATGGAGCAGCTGTAGAATAACATTTGTAAAGAGAAAACAAAATCCAATCTTTAATGCTTGCAGCCTGTCTTAGTCTAATTTATTTCTCTTTGAAGACATGGAGGTGCTTTAGGGGAGTTAGAAAATGTGAAAACATTGAAAAGTTGTTCTAGCCTTTAGATATCCATAGGGCAGAATATCCTAATACACAATCAAATGAAAGCATGAAGATTCCATCTAAATTTATCAGTATTAAAGAGGCAACTTCAGAGGTTTTCTTTAAGAAAGAACCACAAACTAATTAAACAGCAGAAGGTTTTGCTTGAGCAAAAGGTCAAGATGCTTGAAAATATCCTTTTCCATGTATCTCTAAAAATCTTGAGCAAAATAATTATTGCTTGTGTCAATCATTTATTTGCTTCTAAATTCCTTTTACTACATTGAGGCTGAGAAAGGCTTTGTACAAAAGCATATTTCAATTAAATTTAGTTTAACACCTCCATTTAGGTGTTTGTTTGTAGATAGAAATAGGACATTTCAGACACTGATTGGACAGATTAATGACGCTCATCAGAAAGAACCAAGGGATCATAATTAAACAACAAAAGTACATGGTCTGGTGGTTTTATGTTGCATAAATTATGCATGAGTATGGCATTCATATTTCATGGAAAAATTACAGTGCTGTTTCCTCCATGCATTGTCTACATAAAGAATATTATATGTGTGTGAATATGAATATGGATCTACAATCCCTGATATGCTTATTTTTTATAAGCAAAAGTTTCGGATAAAGATTCAACAGTTTCAGCTCGAGGATGAGGGAGATTCCACTTCTTCTCTCGACTGAGTGTTCTACACTATGGCCCCTTTCAAAATAGCCAAATATTAAACATGAGAAGGAATCTAGGCACTTGGTACCTCTTGAGGCAATTGTTTCTGGACGTGGTGGATTTCACAGAAGATAAGGGAGATACCCCAAAGTCAGGTGAAAATAGCTACTTTTGGAGTATAAGTGATTAGCTATCTTTTGCTTTTTCTAAGGAAGGATATTGAAAATAAAAACCAACTATCGTCACTATTATTTCATGAAAAATAGTTATTTCCTGTAAGGACATAATTAAAAAATTATTATATTTGTCTTTATTGAGAACTCTGTACATTGTGTTTATCTGACCTCCAAGCACTAAAACTTATCATTCACAGCATGGCGCCAGCCTGTGGGCCAGCCTTTGGAAATGATTGCTTCATGGGTCATTACCCTTTACTTCTAGGTAGTATTTACACATCGTTGGCAATTGGTAGCACCGGGACCATACTACTGTATGCCTAGCCTCTCAGGACATGGGCTCTGGGCTAGTTATTAATAAAAACGTGAGCCTTGTCTCTCAGTCTCTGTTATATGACACTCCCACTAGTTGACCAGGTCCAAGCCACGGCAGCCTTCTTTCAGTTGTTTGAATGTACAAATCTCTGTGCATCATCATTCCTTCTGTCCATACCATTCTTTCCAGCATTCTTCACCTGGATAATACCTCCTTATCCTTTAGGACTCAGTTTAAATGTTTATCAGTGAAACCAACCCAGACCACTCATCTCAAATAGGTTTCCTTGTTAAGGCTTTCTCATAAAACCTGTCGCTTTCCTCCGCTGAACTTAATACAATCAGTAGACTATCAGATCCCTGAAAGTACAGTTCTGGGACAGGCGTGTCTTTGTATTCCTAAAACCCAGCATGTGCTTGTCACACCGCTGATGTACCATAAATGTTTGATGAATGATTAGTGATGATAACAAAACGATAATAACAATTGCTATTACCGTTTATTGAGTGCAGACTATGTTTCAAGTACTTTATGTGACATCATTGTCTTTAATCTTCACAATAAGCCTGAGAGGTAAGTTCTTTCTATGCTTATTGTATGAATGAAGAAACTGTGGTTCACAGGTTGGGTTTTTGTCCCTGGTTGCCCAGATAGTAAGTGACAGTGCTGGAGTTTTCACCTAAATATGTCTTGTTTCAGACCTCATGGTCTTGCCCTATCACACTAAGGAATCCTTTTTACTGACTATCCAGGAATTATTAATACACAAAATGATTTCTTACTTATTTTTCAAGTAATTATCATAAAAAGCATTTATTGATTGTTTTAGTTATCCATTGTTGCATTAAAAAAAAAAAACACTTAGTGTTTTAAAACAGCAACAGTAATTTATTTGCTTTAAATCTGCAATTTGAACTGTTCATTTCTTCCCCCAACGGCATCAGTTCTGGCAGCTTGATTGTGGCTGAAGGATCCAGTTCCAAGAAAGCTCACTCAGATGGCTGAAGTTGGTGCTTGCTGGGACTCAGCTGGGACTGTCAGCCAGGGTCCTAATGGCCCTCCCTGTGGCCTCTCCACACGGCTAGGCTGAGCTTCTATGGCATGGTCACCGAGTTCTAAGAGGGAGCGTCCCAAGGACAAGCATGCCAAGAGGACAATTCCCAGTGTGCAAGCCTCTATTTTCATCGTGCCTACTAACGTACCATTGGCCAAAGCCAGTCCAATAGCCAATCCCAAAGTCAAGGTCAGAAGGGTCTATCCGGGGCGGTATGGTTCACTGGGAGCCCACCAAAGAAACAATCTGCCCTGTTGCTCCTCAAAGGTGATTGGTAAAAATAAAATTCTTTTGGTCTCATTTGTTTTTTAGTCTTTTTTGTTAAAATATAAAGTGATGGCTGACTCACTGATGGTTACTTCCGTAATCACTACTGTTCTGAGAAAAAGCACAGTCATCTCTGTGTTAGTCAGGATAGGCTAGGTTTCTTGCAGGAATAACAAACAATCCCAAAATTTAATTAGCTGAATGCAACGAAAGTGTATTTCTTGCTCTTGCTGCATTCTCAGTGCAAGTCAGGAGGGGGGCTCTGCTCACTGCAATTCCGTAGTGACACGGGCTGGTGGAGGGTTTATGTTGACTTGTGTCCTCACAATGACCTCAGGCAGGGGAAAGAGATGTGAGTCATGCATTAGCCTTTAACACTTCAGCTGGAAATGGTACACGTCACTTTCTTTCACATTTTATTGACCAAAGCAAGTCATATGGCTACATATAACTTTGAAGAGGGTGAGGAGGTACAATCTTACACAGTCCAGAAGGGGAAGAGCTTGAAGTATTTGAACAGCATTATTATGGATTCATATGTTGACGTCTTAACCTCCAGTACCTCAGCATGTGACCTTATTTGGAAATATGATTGTTGCAGATATAATTAGTTAAGATGAGGTCATACTGAATTGAGGTGGGCCACTGATCCAATAGGACTTGTATCCTTATAAAAAGGAGAAATTTGGACCCAGATGCGCACGCAGGAAGAGCACCACATGAAGACAAAGGCAGAGGTCAGGGCGATGCAAGCAGAAGCCACAGAATGCCAGATTGCTGGCATGCCACCAGAAACTAAAAGAGACATGGGACACATTCCCCCTCACGGTCCTTAGAAGGAACCCACCCTGCTGACACCTTCATCATGTGCGGACCTGCAGCCTCCAGAACTGTGAGGCAATAAATTCTTGTTGTTTGAGCCTCCCAGTTTCTGGCAATACTTTGTCACAGCAGCTCCAGTAAACTAATACAAAGCACCAATGACTATCACAATCTCTAACATCTCTTCTGTTTCCCTTTTAAAATACTAACTTTCTCTCGAGTTTCCTTTCTGTTCGCCTCCTGCACATTTTGGGTACTTGAGCATTGGTAGTAGGAACAACCTGTTTTTCCAATTTTAGACTTTGAAGTTGTTTGCAACTCCTTTTTTTTTTTTTTTTTTTTGCTTCTAAGTAGATCCAATTTCTGAAAATATTCCCTCCCAATGTCTCTTGCATTCTCTTGTTTTTCTCTCTTTTCTCATCTAAACCCGTCTCCTCTTGCATGGCAGAGGGATAAGTTTCTACTTCCTTTCTTTGTCTCAAGTCACGCCCTGCTTCTATTCATTTTACGTATCATTTTCAGAATAGCCAACTCCAAACACCAATCTCTATATATCATTTCTCTACTTGGTTCTAACGTGTCCTATTATCTCCTAGCCTAGTTTTTCCTTCTTTCTTCTTCCTTCCCTCCATAACCTCATTCTCGATTTTCATTACGGTTAGGCATAGCCTCTCTGACCTAGCCAAATACACCTGATGGTACCCATTACGGTGCTCATCTTAGTAATGGTACCTCAGTGGCTTTTGTCTGACATTTCTTATACTAAATGTTCTCCCTAATAATTTATATGTTTCTTTAATGGTTATCTCAGAAATCACCTCCCCAGGGAAACTTAATGGATAACACCATCCATACTGCTCTTAACCTTCTCAGCAATTATTTAGTTTACATTATTATTATTCTTGCTGTGAGCAGGCATTGTGCTAAATGGTCTATATGAATTATTTAATATAATTCTCTTGCCAGTACAGGAGAGAGTATTATTCATATTTTTAAGATAAAGGTTCAGTGAGTTAAAACCCACTGAATCTTTTATAGCTAGTGAGAGTGATCATGATTTTAAAGAAAAATCATGTTAGTTATAATTTATATAAAATAAAATGCACCAATTTGAAGATTATAGTTTGATGAGCTTTGACATATATATGTGTGTGAGTGCCTATGTGTGTACATGTGTGTATATAATCTCCCTATAATTATCACCCCAAACAAAATATAGAATATTTGTATAACCCCCAAAACTTTTCCCATGCCTCTGTGTAGTCAATCCTCCATTCACAGGCTCAATGATCTGATTTCTGTCACTGTAGATAAGTTTTGCTTATTCCAAAATTTTGTATTAATGGCACCGTACAGTATGTTCACTTTGGTTTCTGGCTTCTTTTGCTCAGCATTATGCTTTTGAGATTCATTCTTGTTGTGTGTGCATTAGAAGTTCTTTCCCTTTAATGCTAAATAATATTCCATTATATGAATAGAGCACAGTTTGTTTACCCATTCACCTTTTGATGTTCTTTGGTTTCATGTTTGTGTTATTTTGAACAAAGCTGCTATGAAAAATTTTGTAGATATTTTTGTGTTCATATACATTTTTATTTCTGTTGGGAAAATATTAATACCTATGAGTAGAAATTCTGGGTTTATATGCTAAGCATATATTTAACTTAATAAGAAGCTACCAAAGTATTTTCCAAAGTGAGCATACCATTTCACATCCCCATCAGAAACATATCAAAGTTCTTGTTGCTTTGTATCTTTGTTAACACTTTGTATTGTCAGTCTTTTCGATTTTAGCCGTTGTAGGGAAATATAGTTACAGTTTATTATGTCTTTATTTTTCATTTCCCTCATGGCTAATGAAGTAGAGAATATTTTCATGTACTTTTGGCCATTTATACATCTTTTGAGAAGTTTTTGTTGAAATATTCAGCCTATTTTTAAAAATTAAGTTATTTAACTTTATGTTGAACTGGAAGTATTCTTTATATATTCTGGGTATAAGTGCTTTGTGCAATATATCAGTTATAAACATTTTCTCATAGACTGTGGCTTGCCTTTTCATTTTCTTAATGATATTTTTCAAATAGCAAAAACTGTAATTTTGTTGAAGTCTCATTTATTTATTTTTCCTCTTATGGCTACAGTTTTTTGTGTCCTACCTAAAGAAATTTGCCTTTCCCAATGTCATGAAGAGATTTGGTAGGTTGTGTCTTTGAAGAAATTTGTTGTTTTCATCTAAGTTTTCTAATTTATTGGCATAAATTTGCTTATAATACACCCTTAATATTGTCAAGAATGTGAAGGGCTGAGATTCTACTCTTCTTGCAAGCTTACAGGTTCCCTTGCTACAGGTTCATGGATGCTGGCATGACTCTCCATCAGAGATGAAGGACAGTCATTACTCACAGGAATAGCAGTAACCAGAGTGTCAGCGTTTTTCACCTGTTCCCCAAACCATAGTTACCGCAAAGTGACACAAAGAGGTGTAGATAACACCTGCACGTGCAGTGGGTTGTATTACAGGAGAGGAACACTAAGCTTAGGACACACCAGAATTTTATAATGAACCATAATCATACCTTCCCTTTGTTCCACAAGAAGTTACTATGTACATCTTCCAAGGCTGTAAGAAAGCCTGATATTACTAGCAGAATCTTCACTAGAGAGTTCATTAATTATCACAAAGGTTGTTAGTTTGATACGTTTAGTAAGTACTAATAGAGCACTTAATATGTGCCAGACACTGGTCTAAGAAAGTATTTTGCAAATATCATCTCATTTAATTTTCATGATAACCCTTCCATTCCTATTCTACTAATGAGAAACAAGAGACATGGAGTTTAAATAACTTGCTCAAGATTATGTGGCAAGTAAGTGATACAGCCAGATTTGAACTCAGACAGTCTTACTGCAGAGCTTATATTCTTTGTCATTATGTTGTGCTGCCTCTGTTAGAAATTATTGTTTGTGGTCGGGCATGGTGGCTCACGCCTGTAATCCTAGCACTCTGGAAAGCCAAGGTGGGTGGATCCCTCAAGGTCAGGAGTTCGAGAACAGCCCGAGCAAGAGCGAGACCCTGTCTCTACTAAAAATAGAAAGAAATTAGCTGGACAACTAAAAATATATAGAAAAAATTAGCCAGGCATGGTGGTGTATGCCTGTAGTCCCAGCTATTTGGGAGGCTGAGGCAGGAGAATTGCTTGAGCCCAGGAGTTTGAGGTTTCTGTGAGCTATGCTGACGCCACGCACTCTAGCCCGGGCAACAGAGTGAGACTCTGTCTCAAAAAAAAAAAAAAAAATTGTTTGTGGATGAATAAGTGGTATTTAACATATGTTTATTGACTAGAAGTAATATAAAGACACCTCTATAAATGTTGTATAACAATATTATATCATAATATTACATATTAATAAGAATCAGGGTGCCCATCAGCCTAGAACTCTTTGAAGAATTTAGGCCAAGGATTCCATTTGGTCCAGCATTCTACCTCCTAATGGAAGATTCTATTGTCTGATCCAAGTGGAAGATTAGCTGATTCTGCTGCCAAAATATTCCCACATCTGCCACTCTTGCAAGATAGATGTTTGAGTACCTAAATGACTTCACCAAGCTCAAAAGTTGCATTTTTTAGTACCTGCTTACTAATAAAAACATGTATATGCCACAATATTTGGTCAGAGATTTGCTTTTATTATAACATCCTACCTATTTATTGGTAGGACTGTGGCTAGAGTTTTCATCTACTATTAAGTGCCAGAGATCACAGACATTTACCAAAAAGAGTCAAACAATTCTGAAAGGTTTAATTGGCTTAGGCCAGTTAGCAATGCCAAGTTTGTCTGACTCCAAAGATCTATATATTTTTTTTCAGGTTATAGCTAGGTTGTTATAATTCTCTGTTCTGTACTTACTTTAGAAAAATACAACACAATCATTTTCTTTTTAAAAGAATAATACAAGCACATGGCAAAAAAATTTAAATTGCACAAATGGCTAAGAGTGAAAAGGTTTTCCACTCACCCCTGTCTTAAAGTCCTTCTCTGCAAAGGACCACTGTTCTGTGTATTCTTCCAGAAGTGATCCATGTACATATAAAGATATATTTTTGATCTGTTTCTCAATTGTCCTTTCTATGTCACCTCATATCCCCAAATAAGTTTTCTGTTCATTAAGGGAGCACTGTTTATTTCTTTTTTTGTTTTTCCACACTGCTTAATTTAGTTTCTCAAAAAGAAAACTCAATAAATGTATATTGCTATTTTTTATTTGGGTAGGATGAACAAATAATCAAGAAAAAGGAGAGTTGGTAATAATTAAAGGTAAATTAAAGGTAACAATCTGATGTCCAAATACCTGAGAACTTCAGACTCAAGTGAAATCATGCATACACACAAATTAGAATGGTTAACTTCGAATCGAAAGGACATTGATTTAGATATTCATGGCCATATTACAAATATCCCCAAATTTCAGTGGCTTTGGTTACAAATGAGGCCATGGTAGCTTATACCATTGTTTTGTTATTATAACTGGTTGATTCCCACCTACACAACCTCTAAAACTCCCCAGCCATTCCTGGGGAGTGTTCACAAAATCACTCTAATGCTATTGCATTTAAATCTCCTTTTTGTGAGCTGCTGGCTGCAAGCTGTTTTAGAGTAGTCTCTGTGAAAATGGTGCTTCTCTACCCAGCATACTTTTTCATAATGCTCCCCAAGCTGCAAAATCTCCAAATTGCCAAAGACTACTGGATTCCTCTCCACTTTTACTGCAACACCGGAGCCATGCTATCTTTGCAGAAATGATAAAATATTCTTTCTTCAGCTCTGCCTCGAACATTGCCAATCTCATGAAGTTCCTTGTGTGAACAGCCACTTCAACCTTTCTCTGTAGCCCTTTTCTGTATGACAGTTCAGACTGAGTCACTGGGGCAGGCTGTTAAATGGACTAGATACGACTAGATACTATCCTTTGCATTTGTTCTTCTCTGGACCCAGGAATTCACACATAAAACTGTTCTTTTCTGTCCCCATTTTCCATCTGGCTCCTACAAATGGTTTGCTGAAGCTGGACTGCGAAGGAATGGGTGTTGCCAAGCAAACATATCCAATCTCAGCTATATAACATTTACCCAAGTTGGTTTATTTAGTGGAAATACAGAACATGGTTTACCAGAACGCCTGGCATAATATAAGGCTTCACATCCTATTTGATGACATTTAGAACTCTACATTTTTGGGATATCTCCGTAACATGAGCATTTTTCTTAATCTTTTCAAGTGCAGGATCTTTAAGCGTTGGGTTGGAAATAACTGTGTTTTGGTAGTTCACACATTAAGCATTGTGCTGAAATCAATGGACACATACTCTGAATGCTGATTTGATAGAAATGCTTCATTGATTTTACTAGAGCCAAGCCAAATTCATTACCAACTTAGATTCATTAGGAAGGCCTCATTAACTCAAGGAAAAAAAAAAAAAGATTAAATTCTTTTATTGTATTTTATAAAGCATTACACATTAATTAGAATTTAGTATGTTTGATTTTTAGACTACTTCCATTGCATCTGTGGATCTTTACAGAGAACATTATTTGTTAGTTTACTTACCAAGTATTTCTTTACGCTGGTCTCTGTGTTGAATTTTGTGGGACTATGTGCATTGCAGGATGAGTTTTTAAAATCCTCACTTCCTCATGAGTGAAGTGCTTACTCTCCCCTCCTGGGGCGCTGGCTTATTCCAAAGCTGGATAGTAGAAAATGGTAAAATGGAGAAAAGAGACTGTGGTTCTTTGGAACAATGCACCAGAACTATGCAGTCAGATGAGATCCTTTGTCTGGTTCTAGGCCAAAAGAAGCCATTTCCCTTTGTCCCTCTTTCTCCTCACAGACACAGGCTGATAGGATCGAGAAGGGGCCTTAGGGAGAAGAGGGCAAGTGCGTAAGAAAACCATGGGAGGGAGAGACAAAGCGAGGAGGAGACAAGGAGCAGAGACTTCTTGATGTCCCTTTGAGCTGAACTCAACGGGACTGGTTGTGCCTCTAGGGAAATGTAAAGGGCTGTTTTCATCATCCCTAGAACTGGATATATCCCTGATCTTCCTTAATAAGATTTACTTTTGGGCAATGTGCTGACCAGCTGAGGCAGTGCTAAGAGATCTTTGGGGTTTTTATAGCCCTCAAAGTCTCCCTGAGAATCCAGAAGCCACCTAAGTAGCCCAAGTGAAACAGCGTGCTAGCCACGCAATGCTGCTTCAGACAGTCTCCAATGCCTTGCCTTCCTCCACAGCCAGATTTCCATCTCCAAACCCCTTCTTTATAGAAAATTCTGGAGCCTACTGTCTCCTACCGTTCCAGCATTTAACGGCACAGCTGAAGGATTATCCTGAAAGCATAAAACACAGTCCCTTCCTTTTTGGAGCATATAATTTTGAAAAAAGAAAAGGTATTACACAAGTCACTAAAATAAAATCAGAAAATAACCCTTGTTAACGACTACTATATGTTAGAAACTGTGTCAGAAAAGAAGTTAGAGATTTGAAAGATGTTGCTGGCTTGACTGATTTGAAGTATGAGTCAAGGGAAAAGGAAGAATTATTTAATAAAACAACTCTGAAGTTTTGTGTCAGATCGACTGGAAGATCAGTCTGTCGTTAACAGAAACAGATCATGAGGAATGAGTATCTGAAGAGAGTCCCACCAGGGAAATGTTGAGTCCAAGGATCTGAAGGAACAGATTGGTGGAGACATAAGGTGGACATCTCAATGTTTGGGTCTGGAGATTAAGAGACTGTCCTGGGCTAGAGACAGATTTAGTGTCACTGTGGATGCAGGGAAATCTGAGGCTCTAACAGGATATGTTTAGCAGGTTAGGGGAGAAAGAAACGATACAAATGGAACACAAAAGAACAAGGACAGTAAAATTTTATCCAGGCCAAAGGAGAAGAGAAGTAAAGAAGCAGGAAGGAATCAGTTGTATCAAATGAGGCTGAGAAATTTTAAAAGGATGGGCTCTGAGTAAAGTCCATTAGAGGTGACAATAAGGAGGTTATCGGTGTTAGAAGAGTGTATGGGAAATGGAGCCAGATGGTGTTGGAGTAAGGAGTGAACGAGCAGTGAGGAAGTAGAGGCTGTGGGTGTTAATTTCTAAGGAATTGTGTTAAGAACAACTATGTTGCATAAATGAGTATATTTAAAAGTTTGCGTGGTTTATATTTCAAAGCTCACCAATGGTGAGCAAGATGAACAATTAACAAGGTTTTCAGATGCTCTGAAACAGTGATTATTCAATACATTTCCAGATGCAGTGAGATAATAATTTGTCTCTCAGAAGATAGTTGGTTTCAGAATTCTTTTTGTGGAGGAAGAAATCATCTATATCAGGTCAAGTAGTCATCAATATATGCAGAACACTTTTAAAAAACGAGGCAATGGTCTCTATCCCGTATGTACATAATTTGAAATGCTCTGAGATCTCAAAGGAATAGATTATACCTCTAGGGGAAAGTAGTTTTAAATTATTTTATAACAGGGTTAAAAATGTAATTTTGATTTCTACTTCCTTAATCCAAAATTAGCTAACTGTCCCATCTATTTTACAGTATTGTGTTCTAGAGAGTAGGTTTCCAATACTTAAAATTACTTGGTATAAATGAGATTTTTAAAAAGTATCTTAGATTTCTGGAAACAATCAGAAGACTAATGAAAAAGAAACTTAATTAAAAAAGGAAAAAATTTCTAAACGTTTAGTTGCTCTTCTGTGTCTTCAAGTTGAATTGCAAATATAACATGATGAGAAGAATCTAATTTCTCATAATTAGTTAGAAGACATTTAACATAGCTCTAGGAAAAATATAAACCAATTCATAACATAGGAACACACCAACCTTGTGCACAGGGAATTTTGTGAAATAGTTTTGGTGTGTTTTAAATACTCCTCTTGAGTATCTAATATTGCAATCAAGGACACAGTAAGAATTGCAGAGGGCAGGATTATTTGTCTAGATAGACATCACATGGATAGAGAACCCAGCTAGAAATAATCTGAGAATTCTTTTAAAAAACTGTAAAACAAAAATAATCTTCCTCTTGAACTTTGTAGCATGTAAGAAAGCTATGGTACTCATCTTAATCTTTATTTTTTTCTCTAAGGAATAATACAAAATACTAAATAGATATGGACAATGTCATTCCCCATGCATATACAGTATAGGATCTATAGGATTTTGAGTGTACTAAATTGGGAAAACTTTGCATTGCCTTAAAGATATCTTACAATAGCAATCAATCACTTAATTATTTTTTCAGGGAGACAAAGATTAGCTTTCTCTTCCAGTATGGACACTGGGGCAGGAAACAATAAAGGCATCAGATTTGTTTGCATTCTGACTCCCCTCTTTGCAACTGTGTGACCTGGTAAGGTTCTTTTTGAGTTCTACATGTAAAAAATGAGGAAATAAAGGTCTTACAGGATTGTTACAGGATTAAATAACAGTGTGGCTCCTGACTCAAAGTAGTTACCTCTTTGGTGATGGTCCATGCATTTATTTCCTTTTTAACTAAATAACTGAAAACGGGGAGTACTATACAATTTCACTTTGCAGAAGTTTTAATTAAATATCCTATTTTGTGCCAGGCACTGGAACCTGGTGTATAAATTTCTGTTTCTAACGTGGCCCATGGCTACAGAGTTCATGCTTTGTCTTTTATGTACAGAAGAGACTTACCTAGCTATAGGGTTGGACCATATGAAATTGCTGATATTCAACATTTTAACCTATAAAAATGACATTTCATATGATTCAATCTATTAAATTCTATTTAAACCATAAAGCTCAACTCAGATCCCAATGCCCGATGTAAAACTGAAGATGGATAGCCTTCAGGACTCGGTAATTTCTCTTCTTTTCCTGTCATATTCCCTGTACCATTTATTTTGATACTTCTTATGTACTATTTTACACTGTTGGCAGTATTTTAATATTAATGTGTCTTGCCTTCTTGACTACTTTGTATTTTCCTTGAGGGTATTCATTCTCCATTGTGGTACCTGGCATAATATGTTGCCTATAATATTTGCTGAGTGAAATTTTTATGATGCTAATAATAATAAATAATTCATAATTATAGACCTGAATTCTCTGAGGACAAAAAATTTATATTGTGCTTTTTTCCAACATTTAACCTTTTCATCCATGTGTCTAATGTCACGTGGTTTTGAGGAACCTTCTGTTGATAATATATGTAGTGATAATGTGTCCTTGATACACATAAAGGATGCTACTGACTAGTAGTTCAGCATAAGTCAACACATTGTCTCACTAAAGGTTCTGGAGTTCCAACAGTCATTTGTGCTCTCTCCTTAGGTTCCACGTGGAGAGAGAACAAGGAGAGTGAGGAAGTTAGCCAAAGTCACAAAGGAAACAAAGATAAATTAACTAGTCCATGTGGGAACTGATTCTTTGTTCTTGGTATGATTCATATTGTGCCCTGAATCAACTGCCAAATATAAGTACCAAAGATTATTAAAGAAGCAAAAATGATATTTTCCTTTGGAATTCTAATCTCGTACCTTCAGTCAGAAACAGGGAAGGAGGACTGAGGATTGGCGTATGTCCCAAAGGGCTGGAGCTGGCAAGACTCTTACAGAGTTAGGTTTGACAAAACTGAGAAAGCATGTTAATGTCAAGAGCTGAGCTTCAAAGTCAAGGGAACTATCTAAGTAAGTCACCAAAATAAGGAGCAGAGCCTAAGCCAGGGCATTGTTGGAGCTTGAGGGGGCCAATTAATCACGTACCTTGCTACTCTGGGTTCATTTTATTAGTAGAAATGGATTTGAAATGTGCCTTGTGCCTAAGGCCTAAGGAGCTTCCTGCTTTTTCTCCCAGGAATCAGACTGACTCAGCCTATGACAGACAGAGCAGCTGGGCATCCGCCAACCCCTGCACCTCTTGGGGGCAGAAGGGCTGGTGACCAAGACCAGGCTGAGGGTGAGAGCACAGCAGCCAGCGGACAGGCCACCTGCCTAGAACAGCTCTTCTCTCAGGCTGAGCCATGAGTTATGTCACTTCTCTTCCTGTGTGGACAGGCCGGTGAGGAGGGGAGGAAGGAGAAGACATTTCTTCTCAAAATTCAATGTCATAGCTCCTTGTTTCAAGGCTGGCAAAAATTCAGAGCTAGGGAGAGAAGCCCCCTGCCATCTCCTCCTCATTTGGTAAGAATGAACTTGGAGGTTTGAGGAAAGAGGTTGAAAGTCGAACCAGCAAACAGTCTGGACAAATGGCAGACAAAGGGGCTTGGCTGAAGCCAGCACTTAGGGCTCCCTGAGGAATCAGTGGGGACTGGCTGGTTTCAGGACAAGGGCCTGAGTCAAAGCAGATGCCAGATGTCTATTGAATTTTCACTTTGTTGCTTTAGCATCTCCTTATGCTTAATGTCTTCTGTCTTTTGCTTCTGGCGATGATGAAGTTACTGGTACAAGGCTGGTCTCGTTGCCATAAACAGCCACGAAACTGGACAAAACACACATGGCAATGCTTTCCAGGCTTTGGGTAACAGGCAGAGCAAGACTGTGATCCTTGAAAGAAAGGACACTCCAAGGTGAGCCCTGTAATAAATAGACCTGGAGTCTGCCTGGGAAACACTTCCCAACCGCCGCACAGGGCGCTGGTGATCCTCTGCTGAAAAGACGGAGGTTAGAGTTCAGGGCAGCAGAAGCAGCTGGGATATGCGGGTACTGGGGAGGAAAGAGCTGTGTAGAAGGGCAATCCCAGAAGTTGTTATGGTGGCTCCTCCCCAGTCCTAGCTGAGGACTCGGTGGCATAGGTGCTAGCTGAGGCTATTTGAGGCTTATCACAGAGCTGAGGCTTAAGGTGATGGGATTGAGGGTGGAACAGAGATACTAGTGCTGGGGACATTGGAATCCCACAGCTATGGTGGAGAAATCTAGTCAACATCTCACTAATATTTGTTAAAATCCAGCTAAGACACTAGAAAGCCCTCTAAGGACACCTTCTTGAGTAAAGCCTGGTACAAAGTTAGTCTCACGCCACAACCAACCATGAGACTGGACAAAATGCACATGGCAATGCTTTCGAGGCTTTGGCCAACAGGCAGTGCGAGACTGGCATAGCAAAGCCTATGACCAAGCTCTGACGAGATCAGAAAGGCAGAGTTTGGAAGTTGAATTCCGCCAAGTTAAAGGGACTTGGAAAACACCTTGTACTTCCCACAGATCCTAACAAAGGATAAAACCAAGCATATATAAGCTCAAGGTGATCATCATGTAATTGAGCTGCCTTCAAAAACGAGTCAATTTTTCAAAGGAAAATAACAAAATCCAGAGTCTGAACAATGATTTATCTATAATACTCAGTGTAAAAAAAGTTATTATACATTTTAGAAACACAGGAAAATGTGGTCTGAAATTATAAAAAAAATTAATAAGAGCCAATCCCAAAATGGCCCATATGTTAAATTTAGAAGACAAAGACTTTAAATCAACTACTCTAAATGTGTTCAAAGAATGAAAGGAAGATATAAACTTTTTTTTTTTTTTTTTTGAGACAGAGTCTCGCTTTGTTGCCCGGGCTACAGTGAGTGCCGTGGCGTCAGCCTAGCTCACAGCAACCTCAAACTCCTGGGCTTAAGCAATCCTACTGCCTCAGCTTCCCGGGTAGCTGGGACTACAGGCATGTGCCACCATGCCCAGCTAATTTTTTCTATATATATTTTAGTTGGCCAGATAATTTCTGTCTATTTTTAGTAGAGACGGGGTCTCGCTGTTGGTCAGGCTGGTCTCGAACTTCTGACCTTGAGCAATCCACCCGCCTCGGCCTCCCAGAGTACTAGGATTACAGGCGTGAGCCACCACGCCCGGCCGGAAGATATAAACTTAATAAGAACAGATAGGAAATGTCAGTAGGTAATTTTAAACTATAAAAAAAGGACCAAACAGGCTGGGTGTGGTGGCTCATGCCTATAATCCCAGCACTTTGAGAGGCTGAGGAGGGAGAATTGCTTGAGGCTAGGAGTTTGAGACCTGCCTGGGCAACATAGCGAGACCTGGTCTCTATAAATAAATAAATAAACAAATAAAATTGGCTGGGCGTGGTGGCACACACCTGTAGTCCTAGCTACTAGAAAGGCTGAAGTGGGAGAATCACTTGAGCCCAGGAATTAAGGTTCAGAAGGAGAAATTCTACAACTGGAAACTAAGTAATGCAATGGAAAATTTACTAGACAGACTTAACCGCAGATTGGAGATGGTAGAAGAAAGTTTAAAATCTTCAAAATGAAAATTCAACCAAATCAGCCTTGATCTCAATTTTCTCAGTGAAATATGCTCAACATTTTGGAATCATGTCAGAGGTTATTTACTCTTTTATCAATGGTACTCAATAAGTCACTAGTGCCTATCGATCTTCTCTTTAAAATATTTTTCATGTGGGTGCTTTTCTCTCTCTGCAAGCTCTGTTCTCTGTTTCTGTCTGTCTTTCTCTGTTTTTCTCTGTTTCTCTGTTCCCTAATGCAAGATGTCACTCTTTTGTACCTCAATTACTGCTGCAGCCTAGTATTCCAGTCTCTAATCTTTTTAATCCATTTTCCAATATATCTAGTCTTACTGCTATAATTATGTATTCAGCAAATATTTATAAATCACCTAATGTGTTCCTGATTTCATATCTTTATTCTGTTCTGAAATCTTTAATATTTTTAATTTTCCTTCAATAGAAAGCTAACTTCTTCAGTTTGAATTTCAGGGTTTTCTATCTTATCTTCCTCTACCCTCGAATAATTATTTCCATTTGTCATAGACACTGTAGTGGACTTTTGGTCACCCATAAATGGACCTCTCTTCTTGTCTAAGGAGAATCCATACCCTTCTGAAGCAGCGCTACACTCCTGCTGGTGAGGCTGCAGATACCAGATAATCGCTTTTCCTGGCTCCCTTGCAGTGCTATCCTGTGTCACAGCACATGATCTAGGCTCTGTCCTTTGCACATACTTCTCCCAGACTTTGAATCTTAAGACAGAGATACAGGGACCCCATAGAAAGCAAGGTGAATATGAGGTGGCAGTGGAAATCCCTACCCAGTTTCCAGAGGCATCAGTGATAGGATTTGGGGGTCGACAATGCAAAGTGAGGTGTCTGTGCCCATCAATGGTTACAGTAGAACCAGGCCAGTCCTGCACTATGGTTTTGGTCATTGACTCTCTTCGTAGCCTCTAAACCTGGCTTTATGTTTCTTCTGAAGATTTTATGAGCTGTCCAAATCCTTAAACTACCCAGAGTTGTCTTCTGTTGCATACAGCTAAGAATTCTGGCTGAATGCATCCACACATTCTCTACACCAGACAAGTCAATCTTCTCATCCCAAGAGCGTGGTGGGCTCATCCTAGACTGCTTGGCCAGGGTCATTCTGAATTCCTCCACTTTCCCGTGTCTCTATTCCAATCTTGCATAGCTTCAAAGAGACTTTTTATGAGTTTTCTAGACCTTAATTGTCATTCTGTCCTCTATACTTCATACCTTAGCACTAGGTAATACATAGTTTTTTTGCTATTCACTAATTTTAAATACATATTAATTTTCTTTCCCCATTCAGAGAGTAAGTTTACTGATGAGATTACTATGCATGCCCTAGATGCCTGTCTCCCTTACCATGCTTAGCACTGTGTTCAGAACATTGTAGTTACTCATTATATACTAAAGAGAGAATGAATTTTATGGAAGACTGCTTTTATTTAGTATTTCATGAGTACAGATAAAATCCTGGATATTGTTAAAACATGTCAGCCTTTGAATAGGAAGATGGCACTATTGACTGGTTGAAACCATCTGATATGAGCTCTTTCAGTTTCTTCTCTTCCCGTCTTAATATTTCCTTAAAGCTAATTATCAATAATTCTTCCTTCATTATTCCTGTCTCAGGAAGGACTACGACACTTCTTTCTAAAGGTAGCCCTTGACCCTCTTCCAAATCTTTTGAAATCTTATTCTATTAATCTTTTTTCCCTCCCATACTCTTTCTCTATTTTTACTGCTTCCCTGTATGAAAGCAACAACAACATCTCTCATAATCTATTTCTCTTTTCTGTTACCTTCAAAGTTTGCTAAATTTTCTCTACCTTTTAAAAACCAGATTATTAACACAACAATCTTGTCGAATACTTCACTTTTCCCCATCCTATCACTTAACACCTTGTAAGACAGACTTTTCCCTCACCTCCTTAGTGAAGCTGCAAACTTTTAAAAAATTTTTCCCCCTCCCCTATACTGAAGCTGCAATCTTGAGGGTTACCAAAAATCTTCCGCTTTCAGTCGGTATGGGCTTGATTTCAGTCAAAACTTTAGCTGCTTAAAACCTCAAAGGTTTTGCTTCTCATGCATGCTGTGTCGACGACCACTGCAATATTGCAGGTGGGCCAGGGGCACTGCTCCAGGTCATCTTCACTCTGAGACCCAGGCTGATGAAGCAGCCCATACTCGAAGCAGGTTGCCTTGGCAAAGGAGAAGAGAACTCTGTACAGTTTTGCACCAGCAAATTGTATTTTCTGGCCCGGAAATACGACATGTTACTTCTGCTCCAACTCATTCACCAGGACCAGTCACACGGCCCTATCTAACCAATGGGGCCATTGAGGAAATACAAACCTACCCTGTGCCCAGAGAACGAAGCATGAAAATATATTTGGTGAACTACCAGGTCTACTTACTACCAAATCAGATAGATTTTTCTCTCTCTTCATGCTCCATTATTCTTCTGCAACACTTGATACTCTTGACTTATCCCTATTTACAACTGATAAATGAATGAATGAATCCAGCTGAGTGTTCTGCTAATACTTCAAACTCAGTATGTACAAATATAAATTCACCATCATCTGCCTTCCTGACCCTTCCTAGTTAATTTCAACTCTTTCGTTTCTGTTTAAGGTATAACACTACCATTTTCCCCATCACTAGATTTGAAACCTCATATATTTTTGATTTCCCATCATTCAGTAATTTTTTTTCTCTCTCATCAATTACCAAACCCTGTCTATTTCCATTTCCCTAGTATTTCCTGAATCTGTTTCTATTTTCATTGTGATCTGAAATACAAGCTATCAAGAAAGTGTCATTTTAGCTGCTTCTATTCAGACCCCCGTGACTCCAGTGTGCTTGTCACTCAGAGTTCTAACCAGGTCATTGCTATATTAAAAAATTCTAATAATTCCTTTTTCTTAGAAGATAAAGTTTAAATTCATTATTTAGTATTCAGGGCCCTCTATTATCTAGTTTTGACCTATCGTTTTAGTATTTTCTCAGTTTTTCCTATAAGCTCTGGACCAGATTTCACTTTTTCCGTAAAGTCATTTCTGATCATATTAGCTAAACTCTGTGCTTTGTAAGACTCTGATGCTTTTTAAATTTCATGCTGCTACCATATGTCATAGCATGCCTATTAATTACTTCTTGCTTATATTGTAGTTTCTTTTTTACATGTCTCAAACCTTAGTATTAGACTTTATTTCTTTGTTGGGCAGGACATCTCCTTAAATTGTATGCCACCTTAATTTTCACCTACGTACCACTTACCTGGCACATGACATTGCACACTGTACATGTGGGATATTTATTGCTGAATGAATGACTGACCAATTTTCTTCTTTTCTCTAAGCAATGATAGCAACTTCCCCTGAGCTACCGACACTCTTTCTCTTAATATTCCCTTGAACTCACTGGCATGTTTTTTTACATGGCTGGCTAGGTTTAGGACTTTGCTCCGCATCTGTGCATTGGTGGTTTTGTCTACATGAAGTTAATTGGCTCATGAAGAGATTGAATCCACAACCTTGGCCTCATGAGCACCCTGCTCTAATCAGTTCAGCTCTCATGACTGATGCTATAAAATATCCACAAAAAACATAAATATAGATAGATTTTAACCAGGGTCGTGCTTTTCCCTATGTACTGTGGCAGAGATGAAAATGAGTTGCCCATTGAGCTTGGACAACTGGTTTAAATTGAATAATAGAATCAAGAAATACAATTTTGGAATGAATAAGTAAATTTAATTGGATCAGAATAGGTTATTTAAAAGCAATGGAGCAGATTGAGCCTTTGAACTACTAAGAAAGACAATTTCATGTGATATTTTGCCCCTTGTGGACTTCTGAAAAACGTCAGACAACTACTCAGTGGGGCTTCCAAAGTTTTGAAGAAACAAACCTAAATGCCAAAGAAGTGATCCGCACAGCAAGAAGCTTCTCCAAAGCCCTAACTTGACAGCTGTTTGTTGGAGCACACTTGCAAGCAGGTGCAACTTGGTTATGTTGGGTTGGGGCCAATCTTGAGCCACACCATGAAGAGCAGCTTGGATGGGTTCTTTGTAACACTTACTGGGTGATGCTTTAAAGTTGCGTGCTCGTGCTCTGGGGTGGGAATGGGACATGATGGGGAGAGCCAGGGCTGACTGGTCTACAAACTATTGCTTTGTCTATTCACGGCATATAGCCTGGGGCAGTCGAAGGGCCAGATCACAACTTAACTCCAAAATTGGAGGTAGGAACCCACATAAGGGATCATGCACCTGGGGTCTGATGAAATGGATTTTCTAAAACCCTACCATTATTTACTTGCCTGCTACATAGTTAAAACTATATTTATAGTGTAGCTTCCTGAAAATAGCTCATTAACTAATATCTCAAACTGGAATTTTAAATATTTATTTTTTATCATAGATACATGAATTTGTTTATTTATATGCCACCTTGTTACAGATTGTGGGTGGAATTTGGAATACATGGCTAACTTTGGTGCAGTACTAATTTTGCTTCAGGACAATAAATGCCAATTTTCCCCTCATGTACTTGAAATATTGAGAATTGATGTGTTTGAAGTAATTTTGTTCTGAATATGGAGCTCTGAGGGCAGCATCACTATCTCTGAAGTGTCAACTGTGTATTTGAGGGCCTTTTTAACATGTCTAAGAGGTTTGTGATAGGAAAATGTTCATTAAGCCCAGGCCCCAGGGAGAAAGGTCAGTGTAAGTTACTCAGAGAAAATGTTTAAAAGGGATCATGCTATCTTAATGAAATGAAAAATAATTGGCAGGAAGCATTTTTAAAAAGAAGGATAAAGTTTGGGTGAACATTTTGAAATATAGCAAGGAAGATGAATGTCTTTACTTGTTTCTTACAATGAGTAGATTAACAAAAGAATAGTTTGATAACGACACTGCCTCGAATATAATTTCTTTTTTATTAGTTTATTTTTCCTTATTATAAAAGTAATCAGCTCTTTGCTGACGATATGATCTTATAGCTAGAAAACTCTGAAAATTCAACCAAGAGACTCCTGGAATTGATAAATGAATTCAGCAAAGTCTCAGGATACAAAATCAATGCAAACAAATCAGTAGCTTTCATATATGCCAATAACAGTCAAGCTAAGAATCAAATCAAAGATGTAATAACCTTCACAATAGCAACAAAGAAAATAAAATATTTAGGAATATGTTTAACTAAGGAGGTGAGAGACCTCTATAGCGAGAACTACAAAACACTGAGGAAGGAAATTGCAGAGGATGTAAATGGTTGGAAAAACATACCAGGCTCCTGGATTGGCAGAATCAACATTGTTAAAATGTCTATGCTACCCAAAATGATGTACAGATTCAATGCCATCCCCATTAAAATACCATCATTATTTTTTATGGACCTCAAAAAGTAATTCTATGCTTCATATGGAACTAGAAAAGGCCCTGAATAGCTAATGCAATCTTACATAATGAGAACAAATCAGGAGGCATCACTTTACCAGGCTTCAAGCTATATTACAAGGCTATAGTAACCAAAACAATATGGTACTGGCACAAAAACAGAGACATAGATCTATGGATCAGAACAGAGAATGCAGATATAAATCCATCCTTATGTTGTCATCTGATCTTTGATGAAGAAGACAAAAACACACACTGGGATAAAGAATTCCTAGTCAATAAATGGTGCTGGGAAAATTGGATAGCCACATATAGAAGACCAAAACAGGACCTACACCTCTTACGTCTCACAAAAATTAATTCATGTTGGATAACAGACTTAAACCTAGGGCATGAAACCATAAGAATTCTAGAAGCAAATATCAGAAAAACTCATAGTTATCAGCCTAGGCAAAGAATTTATGAAGTTGACCCCAAAAGCAATCACAGCAACAACAAAAATAAGTAAATGGGACCTGATCAAATTAAAAAGCTTCTGCACAGAATAGACAACCTGCAAAATGGGAGAAAATATTTGTATGCTATACATCCAATAAAGGGCTGATAACCAGAATCTACAAAGAACTCAACCAAATCAGCAAGAAAAAAAATCAAACAACCCCATTAAAAAGTAGGAAAAAGATATGAACAGAAACTTTTCAAAAGAAGATAGACTAATGACCAAGAAACGCATGAAAAAATGCTGTCTCTAATCATCAAGGAAATGCAAATCAAAACCACAATGATATATCACCTAACTCCAATGAGAATGACTTTTATCAAAAAGTCCCAAAACAACAGATGCTGGTGTGGATGCAGAGAGAAAGGAACATTTATACACTGCTGGTGGGATTGCAAGCTAGTACAACCTCTATGGAAAGTAGTATGGAGATATCTCAAAGAACTAAAACTAGAACTATCATTTGATCCAGCAATCCCACTACTAGGTATTTACCCAAAGGAAAAAAAGACATTTTATAAAAAAAGACACTTACACTTGTTTATAGCAGAACAATTCACAATTGCAAAGATGTGGAATCAACCCAAATGCCCATCAATACATGAGTGACTTAATAAAATGTGGATATGTATGCCATGGAGCACTACTCAGCTATTAAAAAGAAATGGTGATCTTGTATCTTTTGTAACAACCTGGGTGGAACTGGAGGCTATTCTTCTTAGTGAAGTATCACAAGAATGGAAAAACAAACACCACATGTACTCAATACTAAATTAGAACTAATTCATCAACACTTATGTGCACATATGGAAGTAAAACTCAAGGGAAATCAAGTAGGTGGGAGGGGGGAAGCGGGGATGGGTAAATTCACACCTAACAGGTACAAGGCATACTAACTGGGTGAAGGGTACACTTATAACTTTGACTCAATCTGTACAAAAGCAAATTATGTAACCAAAATGTGTATACCCTCATAAAATTCTGAAATAAAAAAATAAAAAGAAATAAAAGTAGTTAATGTACATTGTAGGAAAATTAGAATTCCTAATATATTTCAAATGAAATGCTGAATACATTTAAAAAGAAAATGGAATCAGATGAAAGTTAATGGATTTTACTGTATCCTTTATACTAAATGCATCAAAAGAGTATTAGGAAGAAAGCTTATGCCTCAAACGAAAAGCATCAGAATTTGACCACAACAGACATCACCTCCTGAAGTCTCTACTGGCTAGTATTGATTCAGTAGTGGAAAAACAACCATAGGCAATTGGGTGTGAGAACTAATTTGTGGACATCAGCTTTCTGTCTTCATGAGATTCTGATAAGAACCTCTTGCTTTTCCAACTGCTCTGGACTGTTCTTTCTAGGCAGAAGGCAAGCAGAGTGCTGCGTTCACAGCAGTGTCCCCTGTTAAGAGACTGCAGAGTCATCCACTTTGTGGGCACTTCAATGTCCACTTTCAAAAGAACCAAACAGTCATTGCTTTTACAGCAGGCCTGATGCTCTGTACCCACAAAACAGTATGGTTTCCTTCTGAGCTATGCTATTTGATTGACCAATTTTATTTTTAAATCTACCCAGTGGCCTAGATGCTGTAAGGGAGAAGGAAAGCATTTTCTATCTGTAAGAATCTTGCAGAGATTTAACAAACTATAAACTAAAAGTCCACATAGCATTAGAATATGGTGAACAAAATTGATTTTCATTGAACTGTAAATAGCAGGAATTCTTGTAAAAAGACTGGGGGATCAGGTTGAAGGTTTTTAAAATGCTGTGTTTTTAGAACTGGTGGGTATTTTGCTGATGTCTTTCTCTTTGACACTTAATCTAATTATGAGTTAATTGAGACTAAAACGATTTTCAGTCCTAAAAGGGTTTAGATTAAAAGGCTTTGCCTGAATAGTATTTTTTACTGAAAATAGGGAGATTTTTGTCTTTAGTTTTCTTAGCACTCATTTTGAAGTACTAAGACACTGCTGCGAACGTACCTGGATTTTCAGTGAGATGTTATAGCTCAGTGTCAGAAGAGTAAGATAAAATAAGAATAATAGTTCTGTGGGTAACAAGTGCAAATGGACCAGTTTATTAGCTAATTAATGTTGCTTAAGAGAATGTCAGGAGTGGATTGTTCTTGTGATTTTAATGGTAATTCATCTTTGAGGCACTTTCCAGTAAGGAAACTATGACTTGTTTGTTTTGAGATTAAAATAAAACCTAAATATGCAGGTACAATATAGCATGTAGTTAGATCTGCTTTATTTCATAAATGAAAGGAGCTTCTGAATGTTTTCTCTTTAGGTAGCTTTGGTAAGTATTTGGACATTTAGAATAAAGCATTGTCATGATAAAGTAGGAATGATTTATATGATGAAAATGTTTGTTCTGGAGTATTCATATTAGCAAGACTTCCACATAATCTGAAACTCTTAAACTAGAGCTCATGCCCAGCTACAGTCTAAATGTCATTCAAACTATCCTAGAATAAAGTTGATCCTTCATATCCGTGAATTCAACCAACCTTGGATTGCAAATATTTGCAAAAACTAAAAAGGGTGGTTGCATCTGTGCTGAACATGTATAGACTTTTTTTTTTCTTGTTATTATTCCCTAAACCATGCAGTATAACATCTATTTACATAGCATTTACATTATATTAGATATTATAAGTAATGTAGAGATGATTTAAAGTATACAGGAAGATGTGCATAGGTTATATGTGAATACTACACCATTTTACATAAGTGATTTGAGCATTCACAGATTTCGGTGTTGGTCCTGGATGGTCCTGGAATCTATCCCCAGCGGATACTGAAGGATGACTGTATACCTTAAGGGGATGGGCCAGATGTGGTTGATGATTTACTCTTCTTCTGAATAAATGCTGAGCAAATATTGTCACTTGACCTGGGAACCAAAACTTTCAGCATATAGATGGACTGTAATCAATTTCCAGCTCTTTGTATTAAAGGGGAGAACCTTTGCTGTTTTTGTTTACCTAAGTAACTGATTTCCTGTTTATAGAAGGCCAAGTTTTTAAGCCATAGCTTGTATCTGGCTGGAAGTTATTTGGAGGAAAACCAATGTGTGTACATAATGAATAATCTGATATGGAACAAACAAGATCACTGGAGTCTGGAGTCTGATGAGTAGCTCCCAAATTGATTTTTATAAATGTAGTAATAGAGAATAACTTTAGACTGATAATTATAAATAGGCACACAAAACAACAGAGACAAAAACAAATAGGCATCTATAAAACAGAGAGCAAGCAGGAGTGAGCGTAATAGGCCACAGAGCAATGGTTTACAGCATAATTATTTGATAGTCACATTTTTTCAAGTTTCTAGTGAGAAATATCTCACTTTAAAATAGCCCATAAAGTCTGGCTGAAATGTATAGGAATTTCAGAAAAGGTGATACTATACAATTAGCATAGTCTACTGTGGTGATAAACTCTTTAATGCCCTGCAAGGTGTGCTCTGTAGTCCAAATTGCTTTTCGTAGTCCAAAAGGCTCAGCATGACTTGGCCTCTACCATTCTGGCCTTCTCCTTTGCAAGGGGCTTCCCTCACACCTATTTCTTTGTAGCTAAATTCTATACTTTTCTAAGAATCATTTCAGGAATCCACTTCTCTGGGAAATGTTCCCTTGCCTTTTTGCCAACATGAGTTGCAAAATTCGGTCATTGTGTTGATTACTCAATTTTCTAGACGGTAGCTACATTATACTGGAATCATAAAATGTTTAATTATTCCTTTCAGAGTCTGCAAGTTAGCTAGAAAGTGAAGGTTACAACTCTACACATGTAGTTTTCTGGTATTTTATTCTCAGAATGAAGGTATTAGAGAAAGTATTGCTATGGTCTATTGTTTGAATGTTTGTGGCCTTCCAAAGTTCATGTTGAAACTTAATCCCCAATGCAACAGTATGGAGAGGTGGGTGTTTAGGAGATTAGGCTGTGAGCACTCTGCCCTGAAGGATGGGATTAATGCCCTTGTGAAAGGGCTTGAGGAAACTAGCCAGGCCCTTTTGCCCTTCCATCCTTCCACCATGAGAGAATGCAGCGTTTGTCGCCTCTGGAGGACACAGCCATGAGGTGTCACCTTGGAAGCAGGGAGCAAGCCTTTGCCACACACTGACTCTGCTGGTACCTGGACCTTGGGCTTCCTACCCTCCAGAACTCTGAGAAATACATTTTTATTTTTTATAAGTTACCCAGTCTGTGGTATTTTGTTATAGGAGCAGAAATAGACTAAGATAAAGGATAAGTGAAAATAAACACCTCTGAACAGCTTTTGTTAGATAAATAGCCCAAAGAAGGAGATTTGGGGCAGGATAAGACAAACTAGCTATCATCTTAAAGTTTCTTTTAGAGTGGTTTGTTAGAAACCAGGTTGATCCAGCTTTTTTTCTTTAGTAATTTCCCCAGAACTTAATGAAAACTTGGCTAGAACGGTGAAAGAACTGCAAGGTTATGGTTTTTTACTAAGAACTGAGTATTTAACTTTGTGATCTCATTTTTTCCTTTCCATTTCTTTTGAAACACTTGTGCCTATTTCCATAAATTTTCTTCTCAATTTTACTGTGAAATCATTTTTCCAATAGTGTAAAATTCTTTGTAAATCCTCAATAGGAAAGTCTATTGTTTACACTGCTCCTATTTTACCATTAAAAGCTCATGTAGGGAAAGATATCTGGATTACTGCTTTAATATTCATTCAGTAGTTTAAGAGGCAAATATATATCCGTATCACTCTCGTCCGCTTTTATTATACCTATTTAGCTATAGCCTTTGACGGTATTAAGTAATGAAACATTGACTTCCTCCCCCCTCCCCCTCCTCCCCCATGTCTGGGAGGGGATTGGAGGAGAGGGGGCAAGTGGCCTTCTGAAGCAAGTTCCATCAGTGACGACTTTCGGGAAGCAAGGCTTTTCCTATATGCTTTTAAGCCTTCTTGTATATTCTAATCCCTCTTAGAGGGAGAGGAAGAGATATTTTGAAATTCTGTTAAAGTTTCATGGCTGGTGGAAGAGGCCAAAGAGAAAAGGCACATACTTTTATTCTTTATGGCCTTTAACATTGTAAAAAGTGACAACAATATAATTCACTGTATTTACAGAGCCAGTTCTTTCCAAAGCATTTTGTCTCATATCATTTCATCTGATCTTCACAGAAAGGTTAGGACAATTCATACGATACATTTATTTACTCAAAGTAAGACAATTTACTTGTTGTCTTTTCTCAAACAGAAATGAAAATAAGATTGCTAAAGTTCTTTCAAGTTCCAAGATGCATAAATCTACAAAAATAGGATGGAAGTGAAGTTCATTTTGGGTTGTCCCCAAAAACAATTCTTATTTTTTTATAATAGCTTTATTGAGATATCATTCACATACAATAAAATTCACCCTTTTAAGTTATACAGTCCAGTGGGTTATATAGTACAGAGTTGTGCAACTACTGCTATTACCTAATTTTAGAACATATTCATCACCCCCCAAAAGAAACACTGTACCCATTGGCAATCATTCCACTTTCCTCCTTTCTCCTAGCCCCTGGCAACCACTCATCTACTTCCTCTATGGATTTGACTATTCTAACATTTAGTATAAACGGAATCATATAATTTTTAGCTTTTTGTGTCTGGCTTCTTTCATGTGGCATGATGTTTATCCATGCTGTAGTAAGACTTACTATTTCATTCCTTATTATGACTGAATAATATTCCATTGTATGATGAACCACATTTGTTTATTTATTCATCAGTAGATAGACATTTGGGTTGTTTCCACTTTTTGGACAATAATGAATAACGCTGCTATGAATATTCATATACAAGTGGGTTTTGGGGCATTTGTTTTCATTTCTCTTCAATATAACCTAGGAGTAGAATTGCTGGATCATAGGGTAACTCTATGTTAAAATTTTGAGAAACAAACAGTTTTCCAAAGTGGCTACACCATTTTGTATTCCCATTAGCAGTGTATGAGGACTCCAATATGTCTATATCCTCACTAACACTTGGCTATTGTCTATCATTCTGATTTTATCCACCATAGCATGTGGTATCTTATTGTGATTTTGATGATATTTCCCTAATGAAGAAGGGTGTCAAACATCTTCTCATGTACTTATTAGCTGTTTGTATTAATATCTCTTCTTTGGAGAAATGTGTATTGAGATCCTTTGCCCATTTTTTAATTGAATTATTTGTCTAAAAAGGCAAATTATTACTGTTGAGTTGTAAGTGTTCTTTATATATTCTGTATATAAATCCTTTGCTATTTTTTGAATTTATGTGTCTCTCCAAAATTCATATGTTGGAACTTAGGTGATGATTAGGCCATGAGGGCTCTGGCCTCATGGATTGGATTAGTGCCCATATGAAAGAACTTAAGTGAGGGAGTTAGGTCCTTTTTGCCCTTCTATCTCCTGCCAGTGAGGATGCAGCAACAAGATGCCATCCTGGAAGCAGAGAGTGAGGCTTCACCAGACACCTAATCTGCTGGCACCTTGATCTTGGACTTCCCAGCCTTTAGAACTGTTAGAAATAAATTTCTATTATCTATAAATCACCCAGTCTGTGGTATTTTGTTATAGCAGCAGAAATGGACTAAGATATCCTTTGTCAGATATATAATTTACACATATTTTCTTCTCTTATGTGAGTTGGTTTTTTTAGCTTCTTTGATGGTGCCTTTGAAGCACCAAAGCTTTCAATTTTGACAAAATCCAATTTATCTGTTTTCACTTTTGTTATTTGTGCATTTGCTGTCATATCCAAAAATCACTGCCTAATCTAAACATTGCCTATGTTTTTTTTTGATAGTTTCATGATTGTAGCTCTTACATTTATGTCTTTGATCCATTTTGAGTGAATTGTTTTTGTGAAGCTATTGGTGATTTATTATTGTTAAGAATTGTTGTCGTTATTGTTGCTATATTGCTGCCTGAATTTTTTAAATTAAAAAATAAAAACTATATATATTTATGGTATGTAAGACAATGTTTTGAAATATGTTGCCTTAGTCATTTTCTGTTGCAATAACTGACTACCTGAGACTGGGTAATTTATAAAGAAAAATTTGTTTCTTACAGTTTTGAAGGCTGGGAAGTCCAAGACAGGGCAGCTACATCTGGTTGGTTTCTGGTGAGAGCCCTGTGCTGTGTTATAACGTGGCAGAAGGCATCACAGGGCAAGAGGGCTGAGCGTGCTAGCTCAGGTTTCTTTTTCTCTTTTTATAAAGCCACTAATGCCCCACCTTGATGACCTCATCTAATCCTGATTTCCTCCCAAATATCCCACTTCTCAAATACCGCAGTCAGATTTCCCTCGCTTTTTTAATACTGTTACAATGGGAATTAGGTTTCAACATGGGTTTCAGAGAGGACAAACATTCAAGCTATAGCATATGTATACATTGTGGAATGGCTACATCAAGCTAATTAACACATGCATTTCTTCACCTACTTTTTTTTTGTAGTGAGAACACTTAAAATTTCCAGGCCTACAATACATTGTTAGTAACTATAGTTACCATGTTGTACAATAGATCTCTTGAACTTATTCCTCCTGTCTAACTGAAATTTTGTATCTTTGGGCCAATATCTCCCTGAACCCCACCCCCTACCCCCAGTGCCTAGTAACCACCATTCTACTCTGCTTCTGTGAGTTCTACTTACACATATAAGTGAGATCATGTGGTGTTTGTCTTTCTGTGCCTGGCCTATTTCATTTAATATAATGTCCTCCAGGTTCATTCATGTTGTGAAAAATGGCAAGATTTCCTTCTTTTTTAAGGAGAATGCTATTATGTTGTGTATATACACCATTTTCTTTATCCATTTATCCATTGAAGAACACATATTGAATCCACATCTTGGCTATTGTGATTAGTGCTGCAATGAACATGGAGTACAGCTATCATTTTTAACATAATTGATTTCATTTCCTTTAGATATATACCCAGTAGTGGGATTACTGGGTCATACAGTAGTTCTATTTTTAATTTTTTGAGGAACCTCAAGACTGTTTCCATAATGGCTGTGCTAATTTACATTCCAACCAACCATGTACGAAGGGTCCCTTTTCTCTACATCCTCACATTTGTTATCTTTCCTCTTTTTGATAACAGCCGTTCTAGCAAGTGTGAGGTGATATCTCATTGTAGTTTTAATTTGCATATCCCTGATGATTAGTGATGTGGAGCATTTTTTTTCATATACTTGTTGGCTATTTGTACATCTTCTTTTGAAACATGTTTGTGCAGGTCCTTTGCCATTTTTAAATCAGGTTATTTGTCTTTTTATTCTTGAGTTTTTTGAGTGCCTTATATGTTTTGGATATTAACCCTTTACCAGATATATGGTTTGTGAATTAATTTTTGTGTGCAGTGTGAGGTAGGGCTACAACTTCATCCTTTTGCATGTGGATATCAAGTTGTGCCAGCACCATTTGTTAAAAAGACTATTATTTTCCCATTGAACTGTCTTGGCAGCGTTGCTGAAATCAATTGATCATAAATGTCAAGTTGTATTTCTGAATTCTGAATTGTATTTCATTGGTCTCTATGGCTATTCTTATGCCAGTAGACAATTTATAATTTGCTATCTTAAATATTTTTTTTATAATCTTTATTCAGTATCCAGTTTGGAGTCTGACAATTTTGCTGCCTTCTGTGAGATAGATTTTTGAAAATTCTATCCTAAAGAAACTGATCATGAAAAAAAATTTTTTCATATAATAATTTGTGGTTATATTCATACCTCAGTTCCAACAACATGATTAAAATATAGGGCAGTGTTCTTAGGGAAAGAGAATCAAATCTAAAGTAACTCTGTCAAAATGTTTACTTTTTTTCTCATAAGAGTTTAAAAACTATGATATAACTTGCACTTAGTAAAAACATAGAGATCACTTGTCCAAAAGTGTACATTACCTGGAAACAATAAGTATCCCCTTAGACAAGTTTTTCTCTGTATTCAAAAAACTTTAAATTCCAAAAAGTAATGTTTTACATTCAAAGACTATTTTATATTCAAGGAACTGAAGCAGATATTTTGTAGGGAAATTTGTAGAATGCTATGAGCCTGGTGGGAACTAAAAATCCTGTTTTACCTCATTTATTCATTAGCTGCATATTAAGGACTTCATGCTTATAGAGCACTGTGTTAACCAAGGCCTGAGATCCAGTTTTTGCCTTTGGGGTCTTAATGACTGGCATGGAGAGATTGATATGCACTGGGATGGTTTATTTAAAAATGCTTTGCCACCAGTATATGTTATGCATTATAAGGAAAAATTTGAAAGACTTCAAAATGGGCAAAAATTCTGTGTCCACTTGCTAAAAAATGTGCTCTTATTAGCATAGTCAATTTATTCAGAATTTGACATTTTGCTTTATAGAGCTGCAATATTTTCCATTCATCTGTTCATCCATCTAAATAAATACTTAGTGAGTGCTTTCCATGTACTAGGCACTGCTTAGAACCTAATGATACAAACAATGAATAAAAGTGATTAAAAAAAAAAAAACTCTGCTCCTATGGAGCTCACATTCTGGTAGATAAAGCCTTAGAAAACAAAGCAAAGCAAGAAAAATATGTAGAACATTAGATAGTGATGTGTATAAAGGTGAAAAAAATCCACAAGAAATAAGGTTAGGGACAGGGTTCAGGGTACACTATCCCAAACTATGACACCTTGGGACACTGACTATTTAAGCTGATGGAATTTGAGAAATGGCAGGTGCAGGAAGGACTCTGACCTTCCCTCTCCATGAAACAGGTCATAGAAACAGCAGGGGCTGCAAGGACTCTCTGACCCCCCTCTTCTCTCCTGAAGTGAATCATAAGGCCCTCGTGTGAGTGATGTCTTTCTTATACCTGGAGGAAAGGAGCATCCTTGTTTCTGAAGATGGAGAGACACGGAGAGAGATCTCAAGGACCAGACCTTGCTAAATTTCCTTCAGTTTACTACCCTTAGGTTGTACCTTTTTGTCCTATCACATTTTCCCACAATTCTCCACTCTTCCTCAAACCTAGTATAAAAATACTCAGGCTTAACTATTTCTTTGGGTCTTCATTTTCTGTGTCACGTAAAAACTTATATTTCATATTAAATAAATTTGTATGCTTTTCTCTTATTAATCTGTCTTTTGTTAGTGTAATTGACAGTGCCCCAGCCAGAGAACTTAGGAATTGTGTTGTGTTCCAAAGTGTATGTTGGTGTGTTCAGGTGATTGTCAAAATGCTTTGATAAGGTGCTAGAGAAAGCCTCACCTAGAAGGTGACATTAGCTGTCTGGTCAGCCTGCAGGTCTAGACCTCTTCTGCCCCTCCCTCTTCTACTTGTCACTTCTGTCCCTTTGGAGACAGCTGTTCTATGGATACCCATTTCACCAAATATGTTTCTGCAGAGTTCTGCAAAAATGACTTTAAAAATCTACTAGAAAGATTTTGCTATTTTAGAATTCTTTTTGCATTTTGAAACATTGTTTTGACACTACCAGAAAAAGCATTATTCATCTTTTAATAAAACTGGGTGACTGTACTGGACCTCAATGTCAACTTTTTTTTTTCTTAAGCTAAAAAATCCTGCCAATCTAGAAGCCTCCTAGCCTTCTGGGGGCAATTTGAATTCAGCTTTGAGGGTAAACAGCTCTTTTGTTTTGGGAAAATCTCTTGACTAAGGCTTTTAGGTATGCAAATGAAGTCTTCTTTCAAAAGTTGTTCTTCCCCCCCCCCCCATTATAGTTGGGGAAGTCCTAAGGTTGTACAGTAACTGGAAGTAGATGTTCCAGATGAAGGTGGTGCGTGTGGTTTGTGCGTAATTTGTTACAGTGGCAATGGGAAATTAATGCAGTGTGACCAGGATTGCTCAAGCGACAGAAAGAGCAGTGTGGCTGGGGGGAGAGAGTGGTAGCAGAAGAGGTCAGAGAGAAAAAGAGGGTGGAGTAGCGCTTATGAAGTCAATTGAGACTTTGTGCTGAGGAGTGAAGTGATCTGACTTGTGTGTGTGTGTGTGTGTGTGTGTGTGTGTGTGTGTTGAAAGGAACCATAGGTGGTAGGAGAGAGATCATTTAGGAACCTATTTCAGTAATCAGGGAGAGAGATGATGCTGGACCAGGTCAGGGAGGTGGCAGCAGAGGTGGTGAGGTACATTTTAAAGACAGAGCCAACAATATGTCCTGATAGATTGGATGTGGGAAGAGTTAAGGATGGCTCCAAGATATTTGGCCAGAGCAATTGGAAGGATAGAGTTGCCAGTCAGCTACACTGAGGAGACCACAGGTAGAATGTAGCTGTAATGTTTAAGATATGTACTAGACAGCCAAGTGCAAATCCAAACAGGCATTCGGATACATAGGTTGGGTGTTCAGAGGATGTTCCGGGTTGGAGATAGAAAGGTGGCAGTTGTTGACAATATAGATGCTATTTAAGTATGAGATTGGATGAGATCACTGAGAGGGTGACTGTAGGCAGAGAAGCCCAAAGCCTGGAGCATTCCATTATTCAGGGGTCAGGAGAAGAGCAGGGATCGGCAAAGAGAGTCGAGGAACACCCAGTGGGGAGAAGTAAAATTTTCTTATTGAGGTGACAACAAACCCCTTCACTTTAATAGGAAAACACACAACACACCAGATCCCAAACAGAGAGGTCACTGTTGGGAGACATCTCTCCAGAGGTCTCTTGTTTTTTCATATCGCGCTAGCAGGGGCACCGACAGCCTTTATCCCAGACTATCTCTTTGAGAATATTTATATACTGAACAGCCTAAAAGATGGAGACAGTGTTTCCCTCTGGAGCAGAGAGAGGGTTTGTTTATTGTCCAGTAAAATAAAGAAAATGCCTCCTTCCAGAGCAAAGTTGAGGCCCATTTGCTTACTCTCATTAGAAGAGACTGGGGATTCTGGCCAGGTCTGGTGGCTCATGCCTGTAATCCTAGCACTTTAGGAGGCTGAGGCAGGAGGATCACTTGAAGCCAGGAGTTTGAAACCAGCCTGAGCAACCTGTCTCTACTGTGTGTGTGTGTGTATACACACACATAAATAAATATAATTTATTTATATAAATAAAATATTAGCCTGATGTGGTGGCACATGCCTATAATCCCAGCTACTACTTGGGAGGCTGAGGCAGGAGGATCACTAAAGCCCAGGAGTTTGAGCTTGCAGTGAGCTATGATGATGCCACTGCACTCTAACCAGGGTGACAGAGCGAGAGCCTGTCTAAAAAAAAAAAAAAAAAAAAAAAGATTGGGGATTCCTATGCTCGTGTTTCATCAGCTGTGACACAAACTCACCTGGGCCCCTCTGCATGGCCCTTGAGGGACCTGGGGTGGAAGGGAAACTGGCAAATATGAAGTTCATGCTTCTTGCTGTGCTGTGAGTAGTAGAGTCCTATGTCTCTGACCCCAGAGTCTTGTGTCTTCTGCCAGCATCTATGAAACTGTGGCAGGATAACTCATTAGCTTGCAAGTAGGGTAAAATCTCTTCACAGTTCTTGATAGTCACAGTTCTTTAATTATCTGATGTGTTGACAATTGTCCTGCTGCAGAGCAATATAACAAAACACTAAAAAGTTTGCATGGTAACAATTTTAAAGATAGCCTTTCTAAAATTTATCACATACTCTTCCCCCTCCCCCCCTCCCCCCCTTTTTTGAGACAAAGTCTCTGTCACCCAGGCTAGAGTGCAGCGGTGCGATTATAGCTTCTTGAATTCCTGGGCTCAAGCGATCCTCCCACTTCAGCTTCCCCAGTAGCTGGAACTATAGGCATGCACCACCACATTTGGCTAACTTTTACAATTTTTTATAGAGATGGAGTCTCATTATATTGCTCAGGCTGGTCTCAAACTTCTGGCCTCAAGTGATCTTTCTGCCTTGGCATCCCAAAGTGCTGGGATTACAGGTGTGAGCCACCATGCCCAGCCATCTTCCCATTTTCTGAAAGAGAAAATTCTGAAGTAATCTTTGGCGTTTCTGGGCTTGGTGCATGGTTGGGCCCTGAAGGCCTACTGAGTTATGTAGAGTTATCAGTGTCCACATTTGTAATTCTCACCTAATATGCTGGTGAAAAATGTACTTTCCTGGGCTATACCCCCAAAGAGTCTAATATGCAGCCCTGAACCTCACCTTTTAAACAACCCCCCAGGTGATTCTAATGTAGGTGATTCTAATGTAACTGCTTCAGACCCACATCTTGAGAAACTCTGCTCTATGGGAAAAGGCTCTGGATTAGCAAGGGTCTGACCTCCTTTGGTTGTATTTTATGGTTGTTTACCCCTCTTCCTTTAATGTCAACTGAAAATTATTTTTGCTAAATAATTTCTAGCAGTTTCTCACTCCTGCTTTATCTGTTTGTGACCTAAGAAACACAATAGCCAAACTTGTTAGAATTCTGTCAAAATAAAGTTAAAATAAGCTTTAATTGAAGACAGAGACATTCTGGTGCAATGTGTGACTTTTGGTGCAAAGCTTTTGTAACTAGATTTGAGCTAGTTAGAGTCCTTTTTATTTTACTTTTTTGATAATTAACTGTGTTTTGGAGAGTAAATGTTGCCATACAGCTGGTCTCTGATAATTGAATTAGTTGATTCCAATCTTCCTCAAAAAAATTTAAAGTAGCTTTTACAATATTTACTGATAACCAATAGAATTCACTGACAACTGATAATTTCTTAATAATAATTTGAAATAGCTTTTACAATGTTAATGAAAAGGTAGTAAAATAGAAATGGAAAATCAGAACTATGGAAAAATGGACAATGCAAAAGAATGCCGTATGGGTTAAATTATTGCCATATTGAACATCATGATTCCTGGCAGGCAGTGCAAAAGGGGAAATACAATTAGCTATAGGCTTCTTATTTAAAAGCAAGGAGCACAGGCCTTAGAAAAGACAAAATTTTTCCTGGCAGCATATTCTAGAATACATTTTTCCTGAGGGGCGTTTCTTTATAGGAGGCACTAAGTGATAAGTTCTATAATCTACCCAGCTATTTTTTAAACAGCAAATGCAAAGGCAAATATCTTTTGAGTATTTTGCATAGTACCATTTCACAGAAGCTTATGGCATTATTAAAGCATAGCTCAGTGGAAGCAATGTTGTGAGATGCTGAACTCCTGTGGTCTACATATTTATCATTTTGGTGATTTAATAAAGTAAGGTATAATATGTTTAATTTTTGCAGGAAAAATGCTTGCAGAGAAAATGTTCACATTTATCTTCTGGGATGAATGGCTGATGAGACAATTTAACTATGATGAATAATATACCTTCTGCTCTGACCCACTGCGTTAGTCCATTAGTCCGTACATCCTACATCATGTTGCCTTTCTTACATAGGGATCTACAAATACTCTGTGTGGATCCCCACTGGTTGGGGCTTTTGCCTTCTAGACTATTATTCTGTTTACCAATTTGATTAAAACCTGCCTACTTTTAACTCAAGCCTTAAAACTTCAGGGTACTCTTGCACTATTATCATTCGTGCTTGTGCCGTGTATTTTGAACACATCATTCATCACGCAGTCCCTTGAGGCACTGCATAAAATTACCACCTTGACTATAAGACATTATGTTAGCCAACTGTGACTGAAAAAGGTATTTAGATACTAGCTGTCAGCATGGTTTGAAACACCCACCTAAAGATGGAAATTGTGGGAACAGCAAAAATTCCAACATACTTCTAAACCCAATGTTAAAAAAATGACTCCCAATATCAGGCAGAACAGAATTTTAGAAAGGGAAGGACCAGTGTACAGAAATTTGCAGTAAGTGGGGGGAAAGAAAAGTAAGCATATTTCTTTATTTGTAAGTGTTCTGCTTAAGTTGGAAATAGACAACTGGTTACACAGAGCTTTATGATACGTTACATCAAAAATTTCTGCTAACTTCAGATTTTTACTGCCTTGGGTAGAAATAAGCTCTTCTGTACATAGTAAACTTTTTTATTGTTGTTAAGTGCATTTTTCTTTATACTTTCCTATAGTTTTTTTTTTTTTTGAGATAGAGTCTCTTTCTGTGACCCCAACCAGAGTGCAGTCGTGTCATCATAGCTCACTGTGTAGCCTCAAACTCCTGGGTTCAAGCCATCCTCCTGCCTCAGCCTCTCTAGCAGCTGGGACTACAGGGGCATGCCACCACGCCCAGCTAATTTTTCTATTTTTCTGAACTCTTGTTCAGACAGGTCCTGAACTCCTAATCTCAAACAACCCTTCTGCCTCACCCTCCCAGAGTACTAGGATTACAGGTGTGAGCCACTGTGTCTGGCCTTTCCTATAGTTCTTCTAAAAAGCACCAACCAACTTCTTTCTCAGAGAATGGAGTTTTTTTCTTGCCAGAATAATATTTTTGTTTTTAATTGAAGGGTCAGCACAAAATGTCTCACATTTCTACTTGAGAGAGGTTTTCTATGTTATCTTAATATGCTTTTTTACCATTCAACAGCAAGCAGCATAGCAACCAAGATAATTATATAAACACTCCCTATAAAAATATTCTATCTAAATCTGTGTAATTATATAATAACAGAATATAGTAAGCTATATTTTCTGAATACCTCTCAGAGAGACCTCAAAGCTCTTATACAGATGTGTTCTGGGACATATAGGAATCTATACACAAGAAGGGATTTTAAAATTGACAGCAAGGTTGAAAACAGTTTATGTTTCCAGATTTTTCACTTGGTGCCTTGAATATTAAAATTTTGTAGCAAGCAAAATAAAGTATTTGCAACTTTTCAAGAAAATGTTATATTGATCATCAATGTTATGTTGATTCAGTATAATGATCATCTGAATCAAATGGTTAAATATTCTTGTCATAAAATTCTTACCCTCTGAGTGAGCAGGTTAGATATTTTCCAAGATGCTTGGCTGGGAACTAAAGAACATTTTGGGGCTGTCATTGTGGGCATTGTGGGGACTTACAGTGGTGGTGAACATAACTCCCAGTAGCTAAACACATCCTCCCATGAGTCCTTGCTAATTCTTGGAAGCTAGGACAATAGGGACAGAACCCCAGTGGGCCAGAGTAAGTAGAGAATCAAAATGATTAATAAACAAAATGGGGTTATAGGAGACTATGATTGAGTGATTGATAAAAACCAATATAACAGGTAGAAAAACAATCTGGTTTTCTTTTTTCAGTTTTTGTAATTTATTGATCTTATCATTCATTAGTTGTCGTTCATGAATTCAAAAAGGAAAGGGTTAAATAAAGGGTTAAATATCCTATTAAATAAATAGGAGATGCCAACAATTAGGAAGAGTAATAACTCAACTTGATTTTCTTTCCTCTGACAGCTTGGTGTTAACTTTGTTTTTCCCTATTGGCTTTGTATAAAAGTAAGAGGGGCTGTTTAAAGCCAAATTATGTTTTAAAGGTAAGTAAAGTTACTATTTATTGAGCACTACTATACCTTTTTTAATGAAGACAGCACCACAAATTGTCTTGAAATTCTACTTGAGCCAACTTGTCTTGATATACTTTTCATCATTCATAGAAACGAAGACGAATATAAAAACACTATGTAAAAATAAATTATTAAGCCAAAGTGTGCATTCTACGGGCATCTTATCCTATGTCCTGCCCCAACTTTCCAGATTAACAAAATTGAGGGTAAATGGGATTAAGACACTTGCTCAAGGTCACATGGCTATTAAATATATTGTGGGGATCTATACCCAGGTCTGTCTAAATGGAGGATTTAAACCCAGGCCTACTTAATTCCAAGGCTGGAATTCTTTCCATGGATTTCCTAACTAATGATCTCACACAGCTTTAGCTTGATTGATTATCTTGGAATCAGCTAGGTAGAATGACTTCATCACAGGGCACTTATAAAAAGAAAAGTAGTCAAAGAGACTGGTTTCATCAGAGATGTTTAGAAGAAAACAGATTTATTCCAAAGAAAAGTTCAAAGGGTTTAGAAGTTCAAAGACCCATAGGAAGGAGGTATCCTTCAAAAGGAAGATTTCAGTTTGGTACAAATGTTTCAGTGGGACAGTATTTTCTAAATTTACCATATTATAAGGCTCACTTTTGACATTTGTTAAAAAATACACACTGTTAGACCTCTCACTTAGAGAATCTGATTCAGTAGGCTTTATGTGGTGGGACCCAGAAATCTGTATTTTAATAAGGACCCCCTCACCCAAGGTTGTTTTATGATTAGACAAGTCTAGAAAACATTACTTAAAAAGTATTTATGAACAATGATACCCTAACAAACTAGAAAACTTAGGGGAAATGGATAGATTCCTGGAAACATATAACCTCCCAAGATTGAATTAGGCAGAAATAGCCTAAACAGACCAATAATGAGTAATGAGATTGAATGAGCAATAAAAAATCTCCCAAAAACAACAACAAAAGCCCAGGACCAGATGGATTCACAGCTGAATTCTACCAAACATACAAAGAAGAACTAATACCAATCCTCCTGAAACTGTTTCAAAAAATTAAGGAGAAGGGTATTCTCCCTACCTCATTCTTCAAGGCCAGTATCACTCTGATTCCAAAACCAGACAAGGACAAAACAAAAAAAGAAAACTGCACACAAATATCCCTCATGAACATAGGTGCAAAAATCCTAAACAAAATACTAGTAAACCAAATCCAGTAGCACATCAAAAAGATAATAGTTGGTTTTACACCAGGGATGCAAGCATGGTTCAACATATGCAAATCAATAAATGTGATACATCGCACAAACAGAATTGAGAATAAAAACCATATGATGATCTAACAGATATAGGAAAAGTATCTGATAAAATTCAGCATCCCTTCATGATAAGAATCCTCAACAAACTAAGCATAGAAGGAACATACCTCAAGATAAACAAAGGTCATACATGACAAACCCACAGCCAACATCATACTTAATAAAGAAAAGTTGAAAACATTCTCTCTAAGAAGTGGAACAAGACAAGGATGCCCACTTTCATCACTTTTATTCAACGCAGTACTAGAATTCTTAGCCAGAGCAATCAGACAAGAGAAAGAAATGAAAGGCATCTAAATTAGAAAAGATGAAGTCAAATGATCCATTTGTTAATGATATGATCTTATACCTAGAAAATTCTGAAGACTTCACACACACACACACACACACACACAAACACTCTCAGATTTGATAAATGAATTCAGTAAAGTTTCAGGGTACAAAATCAATGTACAAAAATCAGTACCATTTCTATACAACAATGACAATCTAGTAGAAAACCAAATCAAGCAGGTGATCCAACTTACAACAGCCACACACAAAAAATCATCAACACCTATGAATATCTTTAACCAATGAAGTGAAAGATCACTACAAAAACTACAAAACACTGATGAAAGGAATTTAGATGACACAGACAGATGGAAAAACATCCCACGTTCATGGATCAGAAGAATTAATATTGTCAAAATGATCATACTGCCCAAACCAATCTACAGATTCAATGCAATCCCTACCAAAATAACCAATGTCATTTTTCACAGAATTAGAAAAATAATCTTAAAATTCATATGGAACCAAAAAAGAGCCTGAATAAGCAAAGCAATCCTATGCAAAAAGGACAAACAGGAGGCAACACATTGCCTGACTTCAATTTATACTGCAAGGCTATGGTAACTCAAACAGCATAGTACTGGCGTAAAAATAGACACATAAATCAATGGCACAGAATATAGAATCTAGAAATAAATCACTAATTTTTTACAGCCAACTGATACTTGACAAAGCCAACAAGAACTTACACTGGGACACTCTTTTCAATGAATGATGCTGGGAAAATTGGATTGTCACATGTAGAAGAATGAAACTCAACTCCTATCTCTCACCATATACAAAAATCAACTCAAGATAGATTAAGGACTTAAATGTAAGACCTGAAACTATAAAAATACTAGACAAAAACCTAGGGAAAAACTCTTCTGGACATTGATCTTGGCAGAGAATTCATGACTAAGTCCTCAAAAGCATAGGCAACAAGAACAAAAACAGACAAATGGAATTTAATTAAACTAAAAAGCCTCTGCACAACAAAAGAAATAATCAACAGTGTGAACACACAACCTGCAAAATGGGAGAAAATATTTGCAAACTATTTACCTAACAGGGGGCCAAAATCCAAAATTTATAAGTAATTCAAACAACTCAACAAAACCCCCCAAATAATCCCATCAAATAGTAGGCTAATTTGTCAATAAAAATGAATAGACATTTTTCAAAAGAAGACAAACAAATGGCCGAAAAGCATATGAAAAAAATGTTCAATATCAGTAATCATCAGAGAAATACAAATTAATCCACAATGAGATATAATTTTATACCAGACAGAATGGCTATTACTAAAAAGACCAAAAATAACAGATGTTGGTGAGTATGTGGAGAAAAGGGAATGCTTATACACTGTTGTGGGAAGGTAAATTATTACAACCACTATGGAGATTTCTCAAAGAACTGAAAATAAAACTGCCCTTTAATTTAGCAATTCCACTACTGGATATCTACTCCAGGAAAAGAAATCATTATATCAAAAAGACACCTGCACTCATATGTTTATCATAGTGCTATTCATAATAGCATGTGAAATCAACCAAAGTGTCCATCAATGGATGATTGGATAAAGAAAATGTGGTGTCTATGTGTGTGTCGACACACACAATTGGATACTATTTAGCCCTAAAACAGAATGAAATCATGTCTTTTACAGCAACATGGATATAACTGGAGGCCATTGTCTTAAGTGAAACGATTCAGTCACAGAAAGAAAAATACTGTATGTTCTCATTTATAAGTGGGAGCTAAATGATGTATACACATGGAAGTAGAGTGCGGAATGATAGACAACAGAAACTTGGAAGTGTATGGGGGGAAATAGGGGAGTAGATGATGAGAAATTACTTAATAAGTACAATGTACATTCTTCCAGTGATGGATACACTAAAAGCCCTGACTTTACCACTACACACTATATCCATGCAACAAAATTACACTTGTACCCCTAAATTTATACAAATTAAAAAAGTAAGAAAGCCAATAGAAAAAAAGAAACAAAAACATTGCTTAAAAATGACAGCTCAGTATTCTGAACTCTCAGAATCTAAAAGCAATAGATATTTTAAATAGAAGTCAGGAAAAGAGCATAAAAAATCATCAAGGAGATTTTGTTTAAAGGTAGCTGTGAATAGCTAGCTGTGTGAAAAAAAGAAGTCAGAGTAAACGGGCTTCAAGGAAAAGAGAAGATGGTACAAATATGGCTCACAACTCTTTCAGATGCATGACTGGAGATCAGCTCACTGGAGATCAGTTTAAGTAAAGGGAACACGGAGGTGGCAATAGTGGGGTGGAATATACTAGCGTATGCTGGTAAGATCCAAAGGCTTAAATAATGTGTTGAGTCTGGCTTCCCTGATGGCAACTCCATTCTCAGGGCAGGCTGTGATTGGCTAGCGTGAGTAGTCTATCCACCCCGGTGGTGATGGGTCTGGACTGTGATTGACAGTCATGTGTGTCAGGTGGAGAGAAGAGCAGAGTTCTTCAAAGAAAAGCATGGTGATATAAGAGAAGTGGTGGGGGAGAGATTTAGGGTGGGGGTGGGATGGGGATTAAAAAAAAGGAAAACCAAAAAGCTACTACAGTACCCTTCACATGCTGTCATTGTTATTTTTCCTTTATTTTGTGATATAGTTAAGAATTTTTATAAATTATGATATTAACTGCTTAAAGTATTATAAATAAAGTATTATAATTAAAAACATATATATAACCCTGGGGTGGCATTTTCCTGTAAATTTCCTAAAGTCCAAGCTCGAATTGACCATGCTACGCATTTTTGCATTACACCTGGATAGAGAAAGGATATGGCTTACAAGGCAACTAACAAGGCTCTTCAGAATTTGCCCAACTCTCAGATAATGAGTACATCATTATTTCATTTCTTTTCGCATCCAGCTCTTCCCTAAAGGACCTGTTTGAAGTGATAAATTATCTTTGGAAATTGATTTCTTTCCAAAATTAAAAGCATCAATTTTGTTAGAGTTTTCCATTGATGTTTCCAAAAAAAATTCTGAGACCTTACTTCCTTGCTTATGCATTAACTCCCTCTCCCAAAACAGGTTTTATTCTCAGTAACTGCAATGATCAAGCAATAAGATAATATCAGGAAACCTTTTACCGAAAAGTGGAGAAGATTTTAAAATATTTTTAGCAGACTAAAAAATATTGGTTCTGTTGGCAGCTTTTTAAAGCAAAATGTCTTCCTTTGAAATCAAAGACAAAAGAGGCAATGAAAGACAAACCATTCATTCATTCATTCAACAGATCTTAAATAAAAAAGCCCACTTTGTGGCACATTATAATAAGTAGCTTAGTTTGGGAGTCTTGGTATGTGTTATTCATTATGTGGGGTATGAGAAGGGTTTCTAGAATATTAGTTCTCTAAGTATCTCAGAAATCAGTTGCACAACAGCTTTTTGTTCAATAAATTTTAGAGACTCTTGGGGTTGTTGCTTTGCCAGAAACATGGGTAGGCAAAGCTGGCCTTTGACACCTACTCAGCTCCTTTTTGGCATTCCTTCCTTATCTCCTATTCCTGTCCCCTCTGGTCTAGCCCTTGCACATCCCATGCCGTGAAGGCTGTCACTCTTGGGGTTCAAAGGACCTCACTAGTGACACCCTGGCTAGCCCTGCTCTCTCTCATTGTCCTGAATTCCTGAATTACCCCTTGTTACCAGTTATGATAAATTTTTGGCTGGTGTTAAGGTTGTATATAGTTAGGGACATAGGAATACTTGAATTCTTTCAGATTTTGAGGCAAGTTTTTCCTCTGAGTTGCTACAAAGTATGCAAATATAGCAAAAGAAAGCAAGGAAATGCTTTGCTCACTGTGCTATAAGAGAACTCTGGTGAGCTAGGCTGGACCTGGTAGCTTAGGCTAGAGGACTAACGAGCTTCCTTCCCCTTCAGCCTAAACTAGAACTTTGAATATTGCTGTGATGTAATTAATAAACAGCCTGTATTACTCAAGGTTCTTCAGAGAAATTTCATGCAATTATGGAGGCTGAGAAGTCCCACAATCTGTTTTCAAGCTGGAGGCCCAGGAAAGCTGATGGTATAGTTTCAGTCCAAGCTCAAGGGCTTGGGGAGAAGGGGAGAGAGAGGGGAATTGTATAAGTCCTGGTTCAAGTTCAGAGGCCTGAAAACCAGGAGCGCTGATGTCAGAGGGCAGGAGATGATGGATGTCCCAGCTCTAGGAGAGAGAGCAAATCTGCCTTTCCTTAGCCTTTTTGTTCTATTTGGGCCCTCAATAGGTGGTACAATGCCCACTCACACTGGTGAGGGTGGATCTCCTTTGCTCAGTCCACAGATTAGAATGCCAGTATCTTCTGGCAACACCCTCACAGACAAACCCAGAAATGTTTTACCAGCTATCTGCGCACTCCTCAGCCCAGTCAAGTTAACACATAAAACTAATGGGTGAAGGCCCATTTAATATATGTCCACCAGCTCTGGAAAGATGGAACCAGAGAGAGACAGGTAGGTTCCTGGTCTCCTAGGAGGCCGTCCAGATGCCTCATGGGATACAAAGTCCTTAAATATGCCTCTGAGATTTGTCCCCCCTTCAAGAACATGTTTTAGAAATGGTTTCGATCTATGAACCTCTCCTAATAACCATTAAATGTTCTATACTAGCTTTTTCTTGACACATTGCACAAACTGGTATTAGTAGATTAGACTTCCCTTCTGCAGTGCTGGCTGTAGGCATTTACGAGACACGCTTCAATTGGGGATGAAGCTGGGAGGCAGGCAACGTGTTTGGCTCCCTTTCTGCTACATACGCCCACTTGAATGTAGATAATTCACTTCAATTCTCTGAACCTCAGCTACCTGATTTACATCTAACGGTATTACTACCTTCATATCTTTCTGAAGGCAAGATAAGCTCTTGATATATATATCTGCCATCTCCAAAACCCTACACCTTTTATTTAGGCTTTTGAGGACCCTATTGCAAGGGTTACTTATTTTCATTTATTTACTTAAAAGCGAGTGACAATAAAGGTGGAGGCCTCTTCTGCTTCTACAGCTTCAGAACAGATCACCCCAAGAGACTTGCTCACATCTGACACTCCAGGCCTCTTGGGAGAACAGACGCAAAGAGCTTTCAGGCTTGACAGCATGCTCTCAGGACAGCAGGATGGAGACGTCCTAACAAGAAGAAACCGGCTGTGGTCCCAGCCTCTGAAACCAGGGCTTCAGGCAGCAAGAAGCTTTAAGAAGGGCCAAGGTACTCAGTACCAGCTCGTAGTTGTGGTTTGGCAGAAGCAGTGTTTTTGAGAACAATGAAGGATTTCTCAGGAGATAAAAGGCAAACAAAAGGAAGTTCAGTAGAGAAAATATCTTCCTGATCGAAAGTTCATCTGCGATAAAATTCTGGTATAAGTAAATCTGTTCCTGAATACCTTCTTGGTAACCTTGAGAGTTAGTGGGGGCTTGGAGAGTGGACAACTCCTGCTTATGCACTCACTGGCTATTTGGACAAAGAAAGATTCCAGAGGGGAAAAAATGATCTCTAGGAATGTTCATCATTTTGGGGGAAAGAAAACCTTACTCTATAAGCATGCCTTTGAAACTTGCATGGAGAGACCTTGATTACTTCCTAATAAGTAAGGCATTGGCTATAGAGCTGAGAAGGACAGCCCTGTCATTACCGATACACTGCAAGCCATGTCCCTGTGCACACACAGGATCATACTGGTGGCAGTGCCACATTTCGCTGGCTCTTGCCTTCACCTGTTCATGCACAGGCATCTCTGGCCACCCTCTGCTTCTCGAGTTATTTCTGGCCCTATCCAGTATGTCTCATTTGTGCTTAAGAGAAATTCTATCAGCTAAAGATAATGCCAAATCTGCCATGTTTCTGCTTACCCTCTCTGGTCCTTTTGGTCACGGTTGCCACCCTGGAGGGTCACTGCTGCCTGGCTGCTGTGGCTTGAGTCAGTGAGGGGACTCCAAGGGTGCTCTGTGAAAGTTGCCCGGTGCTCCCAAAGGACCCACTCATGTCTCCAAGCAGCGAAGTTAGAAGTAGGGAGGAGGCTTCTGTCCCTTTCTTGGGGTCACATTGTTACCCATTGTTACCTGTTACCGGGATACCAAATGCAGTATGGTGCCTCTACCCTATGCTTTGTAGAGTATCTCTGCCAGGACCTACAGTCTGTCTCTATAAAATGGCTCAGCATGAGGCCCTGGTGCAGGGCCTGGGAATTGGACAGGCACAGATGTTGCTCTCTTCTCCCTTCCCCTTCTTTTCTCCTTCTCTGTTGGTGTCTTTTTTCCCTATGTAAACTAATTTTTGCGAATAGATGCTTATTGGCCATCTGCCCCATTTTTCTCCCATATATGTCTTGACCAGTAAAATCTTAGAATCTGGGACGCCTGGTTTGCTGATTTATTGTGTTCATTGCTATATTCATCTCTGTTTGCTCTCTTTTTCTAGGGTTGCCAGATAAAATACAGTATGCCCAGTTAAATTTGGATTTCAGATAAGTAGTAAATAATTTTTTGAATAAGTATGTCCCAAATGTTGCATGCAACATACTTAGACCAAAAAAATCATTTGCTATTCATCTGAAATTAAAATTGAATGTGATGTTATATATTTTTATTTGTCAAATCTGGCAACTCTAGTCTTTATTACTTTTAGTGATTTTAAAATATTTAAAAAGGTTTTTGTGATCAATCTGGAAATAAGTCCTTAGAATCCTGTTTTTGTTCCCCCATGTGGTTTTTTTTTTCAGCCATAAATCCCTCCATCAGAGGGATTTTAGAAACCTAACTAAGCCCAAAAGTTGGAGAGTTGGCTGTCATACTCAAATTCTTTCCTAAAGTTGAGAACCTTGTCTTGGAAAGCAACAAGCAGTCATCACAAAGAGAGAGAGAGAGGAAGACATTTAATCAAGCATGCTGGGGCTCTGAGGCCTGGGTTTCGGTAAGAAAAGAAAGGTGATCTGCAGAGCTTGGAGATCTTGGACATTTTCCAACAGAGGTTTGGAAGTCAGAGACCTCTGGGGTTATTACCCATGCCCTTGGTTATTGCCAAAAGCAGGTGTGACCTGTACAAAAAAGAACTACCCAAAGTCAGAGACCACTATACTGAGAAGAGTGCCCTAGGAATTCTGGTAACAGTTATATCTCTAGAGTTTTAATATTCTGGGTTAAAAAATTCTGAACTAGGTTTCTGTGAATTTATATAAAATGACAGAAAATTTCTTTTCCCCTAGAGAGATATAGAAATAGAAATTGTGCCTTGAAAAGTTTAACCTTAAAGATACGGTATTTATTGCTGAATTGCTAATGCAAAAAATATTGTGTTTTTATTTCTAAATCTATATGTCTTTGCCTTAAAATTTTTCATAAATATCATAGCAGAATATTATCTTTCATTATTTATGAATCTCTTGAACTTTGCAAGGATTTGCTGACAGTTAAAGGATAACAATTTTAAGGATAGTTCATTTTACATCATAAATAACCTAAAAGGTCATTCAGTGTTTTACAATAGCATCCAAAGAGAGCAGATATTGAGAGTAAGTATTAAAAGTTAGAAAAATTGACAATTAATTTTAAAATAGTCCAGTCATTTTTTTAAATATTAGAAGTAAAAAGCAGAAATCCAATTTGGATTAATATGTATTGAAAAGTGGTTGTATTTAGTTTATATCTTTTCTGAGTTTCTTGTTATTTTGGTAATATTTTCCTTTTATCAAGAATTTTTTTTTTTTTGGTTTATGGTAATATATTAGTTAAGGTACAAGCTAGGCTGCTCTAGCAAAAAGACTAAAAATTAAAGTGGCTTAAACAAAATGGGTGTTTTTGTTTGTTTTTCTTTCTCAGATACAAACCTAAATGCCCTCTACCAGGAAGTGGGTTTACTTTTCTCAACCTATAGTCTCCGTAAATGAGTCCAAGTTGGCTGACTGTCTTAGCTAGTGGGAGAGGCACATATACCAAGGGATTCCTGTTCAAATATTTTGAGGGCAAGACTCATTATTTCTGCTCACATCCCACTGAATAGAACTTAATCACATGGTCACAAGCAGCCACATGGAACATTGAGACTTACTTGGGGCCATCTCAAAGTGCTATTTTCTCATGTATTTAACTAACAGATGTTGACAAAATAAGCAATGAGATTTCTTAAGCAGAAACTAATTTTTTCTATCTCTTTTGTGTTCTAATAAAATAATTTTATTTTGGTTGACTTTCACTTAAGATAAAAATAAAATTAATTCATCTTACATAACATTATAAATAGTATCATCTGTTCATCAGGAAATTTTTGAACTAATTATGAACTACATGTAGGAGTTGGTTAGAAAAGTAAAATTGTCACTGTGTATAGAAAATAAGTTAATATCTAGGTTTAATCCTAGATGGGGGATTTACATGCTTATGTTTCCACTGGTTTTACAATTTGGTGCAGAATTTTCTTTTTTCAGAGGGCTGGTATACTGAAAGTGGTTTTCAAATATTATGCCAACTAAGGCATTTGTTTTGACTTTCTACTCCAAAATACCAAGAGACTTAATGGAGACAACTTCTCTAATGAACCACTGTTTGTTTTTGTACTGCTTAATTGTACAATTTGGCTTATATCATAGATATTTCTTTATTTGGTGACATATAGGTTGCATGGGTGAATGTGGTGACTAGGATGAAAAGTTCTTGAGCCTCTGGGAGCTGGACGACACACTGAGGCTCAGGCCAGTGACCAGGATGCCGCCCAAGTGACCAGAGTCCAGCAGGTCCAATGGAGAGTAATGAACAAAGGCTTTGAGGTCTTCTGTGCTATTTCCCTGGCCTCCCTGAAGGTAAGAATCACTAGGGGCACTTATGAAAATATTTAACTTTCTGGATCCCTTGCCTGGAGATCCCTGATGCAGTGGTTCTAGGTGGAACTTGAGACTGTGTGTGTTTAACAAGTACCCCAGGCAATTCTTATCAGGGAAGTTTAAAAACACTGTGCTGTGATTGACTTCATCCACTGTGCTCAAGGGCAAAGACAGCATCCCCATTCAGGGGTCCCCTGCTCCCAGTGACAAGCAGGACAAGCTGCATGTCACTCCCTAGCTGCTTCTGACGTTCTTCCTCTGCCACGGAAAAGCTGCAATGACCAGGGAGTTGTCTGACGCATGCACTTCAATGAGCGCGCCTTTGCTCTTTGACACGGAGTCATAAGATGGCACGTCAATGTTCTCTCTGGTCCCAGAGTCACTATCTGAGAGGAACTGGTTTTGTGACTATGGATGCAATCCTTGCTGCCCTTACTCACACTCCAATACTGAAGTAGAGTGACAGTCCTTAGCAAGGATGACTCTCTGAGGATCACAGATGACTCATTCGACCAGTGATGACTATTGTTTCCTTTCCTTTCCTTTCCTTTCCTTTCCTTTCCTTTCCTTTCCTTTCCTTTCCTTTCCTTTTCTTTTCTTTTCTTTTCTTTTTCTTTTTTTGAGACAGGGTCTTGCTCTTTCTCCCGAGCTAGAGTGCAGTGGTGTTATCACAGCTCACTGCAACCTCTAACTCCCGAACTCTAGCGATCCTACCGCTTCAGCCTCCCAGGTAGCTGGGACTATGGGCGCACACCATGATGCCTGGCTAATTTTTCTGTTTTTTATAGAGATGGGGGTCTTGCTCTTGCTCAGGCTCTTTTCGAACTCCTGACCTCAAGCAATCCTCCCACCTCGGCCTCCCAAAGTGCTAGGATTATAAGCCTCAGGCTCTGTGCCCAGCTAACTGTTGTATTTTTAATAATCCTTTAATCTCCAGACTTCTTGGTATGCAGAATATTTTCATTTTCTTCCTTTTTGATTCACTGAAGCAGGAAAAATAATGGTTGATGCATCGAAACTGTCTAGCTTTTCTCTGGGATTTGAATAGTTCAAGTTAAAGCTAAAGCCCATAGTAGGATAAAAACAGCCTGGACCTTGTAAAACATGGAAGATGTGTGAAGATTTTTTTTTAATTAAATATCTGAACTGAAAAACTCTTGCCTTCTAAGATTGCATATTCTTGATCACTAAGACTAGGCACTATTTAGAATCTGATTCTAGGCTGAGGTTACTATGTAAGTATTTCCAGCTTTGCTCTCCCAGTTGCAGTGTATGTATGTTCCACCCAGTTTTGGTTACAGTTCCACAGAATAGAATAGCCATAGACTCTCTAGTTAATTTTAAATGGAGCTGTGCAACTGTACCATGAATAAAGAACCTAGAGTCAATAGTTAGAACTTTAAAAAAAATAATAGCATTATTTATTAATGGTCTGTGGTTGAATGGAACAGTTAGTGGCTCTAAAAACACACCTCTATTCTTGGAATACATGCTTGAGACAACCCAATTGAGGCATTTTCTGTTCCGTGTGGCATAGGTACCAATTTTACATGATATAATAGCTCACTAAATGTTAGGAGGTACAGAAAGGGTTGTTTTGAAACTCCCCTATAAAGCATTTATATATAGTAAATTACTGGAAACAGCAAGTATGTTTTTGCAAACTACAAAATGAATAACCATAAGTTCCACAAATGTGGGAGTTGTACCCATTTCGTTAATTGTTGTATCCCTAGCTCCTGGCAGATAATTGGTACCCAATAAATTTTTCTTGTATAAATCAGGAAATGAGTGACTATGCATTCTTTTTATACTAGAGGTTTATATGGAAAGATTGTCCTTAAAGAGGTGTCAAAAGGGTCTTGTTTCGAAATGCCCTTTTGATCTATGTTGGCCCACCTTCTGGGGGACTGAAAATTATTACCATTTGTGGTAATAATGATCATGTCTTTTCTAGAGAAATAGTGGCCATTACACAAGTATAGAGCAACAATCTTTGTTTCTCTTCTCCTTTATGCCATTCCTAAAGCTAAGTGTTCTGCTCATTTTCACTGCAAATGAAAGGGAAAGGAATAAGATAGTAGAATCATAGTATCTCATAGGTTCAAAGGAATCCAAATGGTTGTCTAGTGATGTAACCATCTTTTTAATGCTGGAGAAACTCCTACATCCTACCAAGTGACCTGGCTGGTATTTATCTTGCTCCAGGGACGAGCAGGATCTTCCCATTTCTTGAGACAAATCACTTTACCTGGTATGGCCTAGATTGTTCAATAGTATTTCTACAGACTATGCTGAAAACTGTTTCTAACTTCTGTCCATAAGAACCATACAGAACAAGTCTTTTATTCTTCTGTATGCCACTGTTTATATATTTGTGTACAATGGTCATGACCCCATGTGAGTCTTTTCATAATAACCTTGGTAGTTGCCATGTAGAATGTGCCAGACCCTGTGCTAAGCTCTTCACAAGCATCATTTCATTTAACCCTCATAATAAACCCACACGTTAGGTACCACCATGATCTTCATTTTACAGTACAGAGGTTAAGTAATTGGTCTAAAGTCACAGAGTTAGGAAGCTGAAAAACTGAGATTTGAACATGTCAATATCAGGATTTAATTTCAGGTCTAGTTTACAATGAATTTCCCATTATTTGCTTAAGAAGCTCGAGTTGCTTTCTGTTATCGACGGCTAAAACCGTTCTAACAAATGCACCTACTGGTCTGCATTTTACAGCATCCAGCTTCCTCCTGCATTTGGAAAAATGTTTTTTGTCTCCTGTCTCCAGCCTCATGGCCTTTTCCTTTTCCCCTAGATTCTTAAGGATCACTGAATGTGGTTTGAACTGTTTCTGACGGGAAGGAACTGTGTCTGCAAAGCAGAACAAGTAAATTCCCACTCTGCGAGGCCACTAGGCAGTATTTCAGGGGGGCACGCAGCCACCCTCCTTCTTTCACTGAATAAAAAAGCTATATCCTGCCCCATAGGGAAAGGAGAATAGTTGGCAAAGTGAGAAAAGGAATACATTTCCTTTTAGCTTTATCCTCTCATATGCGTGCATTCCCTTGTGGTTTAGAAAACAGACGTATGAAATAGTCTATTTCCTGAGCAATTTTTGGTGTTCATGAGGCTATTGTTTGAATATTATACAACTCTGTGTTGACTTGATATATGCAGATCATCCCTGTCTTTATCAGAGAAAGCATGACACTCTCCCTAACTCCTGTCGTATGAACCAAGATAGATTATCCAAGAACATGGACAAAACTAAGTGACCCTAGTGGTGGGGACAGAGGAAACACATTGACCCATAAGAGTGAAAAATCGAACGCACACATACACACAACAACTGCATCTTTAAAATAAAAACATGTGACTTCAAACATTTCCATAGTAATTCCTCTTTCTTCAAGGTTTCTCAGCCTGGTCTGAAAGTAGCCAGGAGGAGGCTGCTTTACGAGTGATATTTCCCTGGTTTTTTGTCCACTTTGATTTACTCCTTATGTATCTTATGCATACACCACAGATTCAGGTCCTCTCAGCTGGCTTGGGATGTCCAATCTGTTTCCTATTTCCTGCCCTGGCTGCTGTGTGGATGTCTGATGCTGAGGTCTTGGTTGCCCACCAAGCTAAACAAGGCGGACTAGCCGTGACTGCCAGCAGCTCACATCTAGAGAACTAACACTGCTGCAGGGTACCTAAGCCACCTTGCCACCCCATTTCTGGGGCCCCAGTCAGCTCCACAAGTGCCTAGCCAAAAAGCACAGTTTAAGGTCAAGGTTGGATCCCCATCCCTGCAAGAGATTATTAAAAAAAAAGAAAAAGGAAAAAAGGCATACTGAGATCTAGCCAACTCTCATTACTTCATTGGAGAACATGTTTGTTTCTGTGTCAGTTATAATTTTCTTGTTATTGTCACTTAATCATTTACCTGCTCATTATTATTATTATCACTTTTGCCAATGGGTTAGCATGGTCAGGAGGAGAAGTTGGGAATCCAGTGGATTCTATTAGCAAATTTTGTGAAATGTCTTGTAGACAAAAATCTTGAAAATGAAGTAGTGGCTATAAAGAGATTTTAGGATTATCCACTGGCTTTGCTACTCTATGCCCTAGTGGTCATGCATACCCCAGGTAACTGTAAGTGTGCAGTATGTGCATAACCATGTCAGCCACAGCAAGACGACACACAGGGAAATGGCAACTTTAGGTGATGAGGGTAGGTTGGTCTAAAACAGTGCCATAAGGTCAGATAGCTTAAAACAAATTCAAAAACAGGATAAAGTTACTGAATGCAACATTAGTTTGGAAATATAATGGAAAGAAATCCTTGTGTTTAACGTTCGGTGTACAGACCCATAAAAAGTCAATTAAAGGTTTAAAATTTCCACACTGATCCATATGTCACTGTATGTTTCCTTAAGCCCTGGTGCAGAAATGAATATTTTTAATAATAATCCTTTATTCATGAGGCCTCTTAGGCCTACCATGCTCATGAGTCTGTCAGTCTATTGAAAAGAACTGTTAGAAATTATTACAATAGTCCTCCAGATCTGAGAGATGCAACACGAAAATGTATTACAGCCAATACAGTTGAGATAATTATTTTTAGCTTCAAAAATTTACAGACTTTCTTCTAGCATGGTTTGTTTGCAGCCTCCTGAGATAGTAACCTGAAATTTTATTCATTAGTTTTTCTACCCCTCCCAAAGGGAAAAAAAAAATTTTTAAAGCTAGGAAGCTGATGTGATAAAGATGGCACATAGGTAAGAGAATTCTAAATTCAGAAACTCTCTGCAGGAAACAGCTCTTAATTGGGAGGCTGCACGCAAAATGATTTCAACTCTAATTTCAGATTTTATCTAAAATATAAGAGAATATGATTCTCTTATCTCTTTCCTTCCTTGGGCGGGGGTAACGGGGAAGTTGGACAGCACATGACTGTTTCACACACAGGACAGGCAATGAAAGGGGAGCTTGAAGTCTGTGGCCACTCTCAGGGGTGTGGCTGGGCAGGCCGGGGCAGTGCTTGCAAGCTCACTGCTGCTGGCCCCGTCTCCGCCTCTCCTGGCTGTGTACCAGGGCAGGAAACGGGCGGCAGCGGCTGTGCTGATACTTTACTTCTCAAAACCCAAATGAATTGGCCCAGGACTTCCAGGACCCCCCACCCAGGCCCCTGTGTTTACCCTGGCTCTGTGCTTTCTCAGCATGCCAGGAGAAAAAGAGAGGGACAGCTGTGCCACTTGAGGTCATTCCGTGAGACAGGAATACAAAAATGGATGGGAAGGATTTCTGAGCAGCCGTCACGCTTGGGGTCCTCTCTCAGTTCATCATTATTTTAAAGAGAACAAGAGGGCGATGGGACTTGGAGACCAAAGTGAGATTGTGAGGGAGGGAGAGAGTCAGGTGAGGGCAGCTCACAGGATTATATGATAGGTTTGGAAAGACATAGGGGAGGCATCTTCTGTGAACGGTTCTTTGCTGATGAAAATTTTTTCGTGGATGAAAAATTTTCCTGGAGGCTATGACTTTTCCAATGTTTGAGAAAAATAAGATTGAATATTTATGGATAGGTTTTGATGTTATGATAACACGTTCCAGCACTTTGTCTACAGTCTGGACATGAGTGCTAGCAGATGAGGACGGTGCTGGGTGGGCCTGCTCTCCTGTCACCAGGAGGCATTGTAAGAAAGAGTCTTGATAGATCTTTTTAATGACTCCAATCAAGGTAATATAGTCAGGCTAGATCTTACACAGACTAAGCTCTGTACTACTCAGAATGGAATCAAAGGAAGTTCTCTGAGCTGCAATTCCAGTTTGCATGAGTGCACTGCTATAGATGCATGTGGCAGGCTTATTTTGGAAAGCAGAAATGCCACCTCCCAAACAGTAAGATAACTTTGCCTTTTTGCATGCTCCTCTTTTAGTTCCCCAGGAGAGATTGAGAGGGAGGTGGTGGTAGAGGCACTAAGCATTCATCTTTTCAAACTGCCAGTTTTCTCTTGGTCCCATGATTCAATATATAATTGGAAGAGTTTCTAGAGCAAACTGAGGCCATAGTAGTAACTCAATCATCCTTGAATTGTATTATTCAGACCATTACAGCTCTGTCTGTCATGCTGAGATTACGAACCTCCAGGGCAAGGACTAGTAGGTCTTCTCTTCTGTTTTATATAATATTAAACACAGAATTGGCCCTTGAGAAATCACAAATACAAATAAAATGAATTATGATTTAATATAAATGTCATTCACCTACCATATATATATATAAACAATAATAGAAAATTTAAAGAAAATTTTAGTTAAATCTATAAGTGAATTTAAGATTGGAGCAGAAAAAATAAGATACCACTTATAAATTCCTCATTTTAAATTAGTGTGACATTTCAGTAAAATACTGCTTAGCTCAGTATAAAATGTGTCAATGGCATCTAGAATTTGACCAAAACCTGTCATTTGACACCTGTGTCCAATTAGTTCTCAAAATCTGTAGTTTCCTACATTGTACTACTGGTATCCTTTCCTTTCTGTTTATAATAAAAAGTAGCCAATCACAGTCACCTAGCTCTAGGATTCTAGTACCTGGCAGGTGCAGGAATTTGTAAGCACCATTTAAAGTTTCACAATAATTTAAAATGTTTTTATAGTATATTGATTATATTGAATAGAACTTACAACTTTTAATAACACCATCCATTTATTCATTTCTATATGAAACTAGTTTTGTCTCTACATCATATTATAATATCACGTCTTTCAAAGGACATGATATATTTAATCACAGTAGTGGCATTTTTCCCTTCATATCTTGCTTTTCAGGTTGTGCATGAAACTCTGGAGAGTTCCATGCAGCTTTAGGGCCATTAGTTGGGCTGGAAAGCAATCTAGATAGTGCTGCTTGTCCCTAATTACCCTTTGTTCCTCAAAGTTGATTGTCTCAGTGTTCTTAGTCTTTTATAAATATAATTAACCACTCTTCCCCCATTCTCCTTGGTTTACTTTTTATTTTTTTTTTTTATTTATTTTTTTTATTTTTTTTTTGAGACAGAGTCTCACTCTGTTGCCCAGGCTAGAGTGAGTGCCGTGGCATCAGCCTAGCTCACAGCAACCTCAAACTCCTGAGCTCAAGCGATCCTCCTGTCTCAGCCTCCCGAGTAGCTGGGACTACAGGCATGCACCACCATGCCCGGCTAATTTTTTCTATATATATATTTTAGCTGTCCATATAATTTCTTTCTATTTTTAGTAGAGATGGGGTCTCGCTCTTGCTCAGGCTGGTCTCGAACTCCTGAGCTCAAACAATCCGCCCACCTCGGCCTCCCAGAGTGGTTTACTTTTTAAAAATTCCTTCTAGTTGACCCTTCTTCCTCTTATGCCCAACTGGAGCCATTCATTAACTCTTTTGTATGTGCCAAGCTTGGGAGTGAATCTTAGTCACATCAGTTTCTCACCATGATGCTAAACTCTCTGTGTCCTTGGCCAGGATAGAAGTCTTGACCCATTTCTTGATAAACTTGAGACCCCAATCACCTTTGAAGACCTTGAGTAGTTAGTTCCAGGGCATGCCTCTGGCTCAGGCAAAGCCAGATATGTCAGAGTGAATATTTGCATAGAGCTAAGAACAGCACCTGGCCTGTAGTCAGTGCTATGCAATTGCTAAATGCATAAAGCCTGTTGTGCCCTCTATACTTGGTGTCCTAGACCAGGCTTTGATTTGTGTAGACTCCTCTCACCCTCATTAAGGTCCTTGTTGGGGCCATAGCCAGTGGTGTGCCAAAGCTGTCTTTCATGAGCTTAGCAGAGTCACTTGTTAAATTTTCAAGAATTTTGTGAGCTGGTCATTAAACATAGCCATAGTTAAAAATTAAATTATGTGAACTTATAATTAAATAATTTATTTAAAAAGAAAAGAGATAATAAATACTCAAAGCTCTCACCCCCTAATGATTTCCCTACATTTTCATATTGTCTGTGTGTTGTGGTCATGTCTGCTGTATCTGTAGCAGGGTAGCTCACAGCTACGGGACAGCCCTAGGCCACGGTTGTTTCCTTCCGTGGCTGATCTTTAATAGACAGAAGATGGAAGCCTCACGCTGTTTTATACTCTACCCCAGCAATTGTCTTCTAACTGATACCACTGAAATCTTTTTCTTGAAAAAAAAAATTGTTTAATATAATATACACACAAAAAAGTGCATGAATGTAAATGTATCATTTGATAACTATTATGTAGTAGATACCCATGAAACTACTATCCCGGTCAGGGAATAGAACATGATCAGAACCCCTTGATACTTCACCTCAGATGAATAACCACTCTCTGGACTTTATAATAATCTCTGATTTGTCTGTCTTTATAGTTTCACCACTTCTTTCTCTATTACTCCACACTATAGTTTATTTCTGTTTTAGAATTTTATGTTATTGAAATACAGTATGTATGTCTGGCTTTTTTCCTTTTCAATGTTACTGTTCTATGCTTCAGATGTGCTATCAATTTTACTGAAAAAATTAATGTTTTCAATCCCGGTGACAAGCGGTCATTTGATCAATTTTAATGAACCCGTTCCACTAAACGGAGGTGAAATTCCACTGAGGTGGTGAGAAGAGGGACCCACATACATCCCAGCTGTTTTCTGGCCCCAGATTGTCCTCAGGCCCCTCCCATTTTCTCCTCTAAGAAGCCAGGCCACCAGAGCCCAAGCACTCTCCCTTTTGTGCAGCAGCCTCAGGGCCCACATGTTTGCTCTTCCCTGGTCTCCCCTGTGCTCTAACAGCCGAAGTCCTACAGAGGTGTGAGTCCCACGACAATCTTCTAAGGGCGATGCCTTGCTGGTGGGAGTTGGCCATGACCTTGGGCGGCATTTAGGAACTTGGCATTTACTTGAAGGGAGCCAGAATTGCTGCTGGGGATGCCCCCCTTCCCCACTATACGGGACCTAGGCCTGTCTTGGTAGAGCATACATAGGGATGGGAGTAGCATGTAAGAGCCATGGTGGGTGGGTGGCAGGTCAGCATGCCGGTCAGTGCCAGGGTGGCTTCCTTGTGGTGCAAATCCTGAACTCCTTGAGTCTGGGCAGAAGGCATGGTGCGGCAGAGCCTACAAGGGAATCTTTGTGTGGGAGGAGGAAATCTAGGGAGCTGATGTGTATAGATACTCGATAATCAAAAAAAGTTCTCCTTTGGCTCTAGGGCAGAGTCGTGGAGTCCCTCTGGGGTTCCAGGTATAACCTTCTGAATTGAGGTTCCGAAATGATGTTCCCAGGGGAATTGTTGGGGCAGCCTCAGGGAGGTTGGCATGTCACGTAGCTCTCAGATGAGTTATGGCAACGGCCTTCACCAATGATTAAGGAAGTAAGTTGGTGTTTTACCATTGCTACAACTGTACTGGTGCACGGTGGCCAAATACCAGCCCTGGGTATGCGTGTGTGATGGAGGACAGAGTCCTTGCATTCCAAGGACTCTTAATTCTTCCTGTTGGCTTTCAAAAATGCAAAAATCTTTCCTATTGTGGTAAAAAAAAAAATCAAAACAAAACAAATTCATTTGACTCTATCACAGTCCCTACATACCATCTTATTTTTTCTACCATTGTTCACAGCAAAATTGCTCAAATAAAAGGTCTCAATAGACTTAATTTTTTGTTTTTTTTAACCATGAGTACCCTTCCAAATCCATGTAAGTCTGCTTACTTTCCCAAAAAGTCAAGAAGACACTGAAACTAAGAATGGGATACCTTAAAAAAGGTGTTAGAGAAAAGTAGAAGTGTCTGGTAATTACAAATGTGATTGCCAAAATAAGGACGAAATAAGACAAATGGAGACTCCATCCATGAGCTCCAGCATGCATCTAATGGGAATTCCAAAAAGAAAACTGAGAAAAAAGAAAAGATGAAAAAAAAGCATAATTTTTTTTTCTCAGAATGGACAAAATACATGAATGATGAAATTGAAAGAGGCCTATAAAAGTTTCATGCTGAATAACAGTTTTTAACACTTTACACCAACAATATCCCTGATGAATTTCAGAAGATGATGAATAAAGATAAAACTAAAAATTATTCAAAGAAAAAACTACTTACTTACAAAGAAAAAGAAATTATATTGGTTTCAGATTTCTCATCAATAGCACTTGGTGCAAGAAGATCTTGGTTTAAGAACTTCAAATTCTGCAGGAAAAGATTTGATCCTAGAATTCTATTTGTGATCAAGAAGACATTTCCAGAAATGAAAGGAAACCCCCAAATTTGTCTTTCATTTACCCTTTCTGAAAAATTTATTTGAGGCTATATCAAAAGAAATAAAAATGAATCCAAGAGAAAAGAGGATATAGAATCCAAGAAACATTAAAACTAATCTAGTAATATGACAAAATCCTAGGATGATCCAAATTATAACATGAAACCCAATGTTCCAGAAGGAATGTCTTTAAAAAAAAAGTGAATTGCCTTACAAAATTTTATCATTCAAAACCTGTGTGATCTTATTGAGAAGATAATAATTTGTTTTACCAACCACAGGAAAGCAGGACAATTAGAAGCTCTGGGAAAAGTAACTGTTTTTAAAAAATATCATAATCCAAATGTTGAGCAGAGTAAAATGTTATATGTTTGGGTAATTGATGGATTTTGGGTAATTGATGGATTTTAAGACAAGGTGATCTTATTTGACCTTGATGTTTGAGACAGGGTTAACTGAGAGTTAGGGTTTATTGGGAAGTTTAAATGTGATACTATTTGAAGGCACCCAACACAACACCCCGTGTACAGTAACTGCTCAAACATTAGTTCCGTTTTCCTGCCTTAACCCCTAGCACTTCCAACTACTTTCTGGCAAAACTTATATTTTAAGTAAGTGTATAAGCCTTATAAGCTCTAAAAATGAAGTTTCAATCATTCACAAAATGTTAAATTTTCCTTTGGGAAGAAACAACAGCAGCTTGGCTGGACATATGGAAATCAAATGATTGCACTGGGTTGCCTACAAAGTTCTAAAGCATAAGCAATATTTATAGAGAACATTTTTTTGTGTGGGGGGATTCTTGATGCTCTGAATACCTTAAAAGAATAATGTAGTAACTGAAAATACAATATTAGAACACAAATACCTGTTCTTCCTAAAGGAAAAGCAGTATATTTTAACACATCAAAGTGATACATTTATGATTGCTTTACTCTCTCTTTTTTCCTTTCTTTACAGCAAAGCATATATTCCCACTGCTCTGTAGCTGTAGACATTTCAAGGAGATTGGTGCGTTTCAATAGGTTTCCTGTCCTTCCTTCAAAAGAAGCCGAGTGTATGAAAAATTCTAGGCAGATCATTAAAATTGTAATAATACCCCAATGTGGAAGATGAAAGGGAAGAACTCTGCCTCATGCTGGATTTATTTTTAGTGCTCAATGGTGTTTTTTTTGTGTGTGGTACTTGGATCAGGTCACCCCAGAAGGAAAGGATCACATTAACATTGGTGTTTGCTGTGAGATATGTTATTTAGTGGGACTGTAACCTTTGAAATATAGATGAAAATGAATGGAGATGATCTTGCATCAAATCCCATTTATTGAAACCAGCTATTTTGGCTAGTGATGTGCCTGACAATGCAAAGTAAACTCATCTCTTTTTAAACAATTTATTGCCCAATTTTAGATAGCAATCTATTGCCCGATGCATGCCGGACCACATGCAAAGTATCTGTCAGTGGCTTGAGAGTCTTAGAGTCATATTTTATTAGCTTTCACATCAATACGGCACTAATCTCTTCTCAGAATTTTCTGGAAATGCAAAGTCGATAGGGATAGATCTCCTATCTGCTAACAAGAGGCAGCTCAGTTATTGATGCTCCGTTACTTCAAGAGAACCCTGAAGCTGCTGCCCTGCCTCCTTGCTTCTGCCTGACATTTCCAGTTCTCCCACTTCATTACAGCCTCATCAGAGTGGGATTTGAGGAACACATAAGTGGCAAAACTTAGGGAAGCTAATTATAATTTTTTTGGAGCTTTGGGAAAAGGTTGATGAGGAGGAAGTTTTAGAAATGATCCTGAAGCTAGAAATTGTCGTTTGACTTCATCCAGTGACTTTATCATTGGGTGATTAGCTTTGAATGTTCACATAAGAATGAGCACAATGGTCATAATGACCGTTTAAAAGAGATCACACTATTCAAAATAGTAATAGGCAATGTTCTTTTTGCTAACTTTGTGATTTTGGGGGAATGATACTTAACCTCATTCAGCTTTAGTCTCATTTATAAAAATGGCTGGGAGGTAATATTATAAATAACACCTACATCATAGGGTGGTGGGGATGATTAAATAAGTTATAAACGTATGGTACCTGTGCATATTCAATGTAAGTATATTCTATATTACATAATTGAAATACTTACAAGATTAGTAAAGAGTAACAAAAATATAGGAACTTTTAAATAGACAAAAATATACTTACTCTTTCTGTTGTCAGATTTTTATTTAAAGATTGGTTAAATGCTCCAAGTTTCAGGTCTCAGCAATTTTAGTAGAAGACTAGGTTTCATCAGATTTCTTTCTGGGAGTGCAGCACAAAACACTAAAGCTACTTTAACCTCACGCTTCCCTTTCTCTTCCCTGTCCATCACACAACCACTCCTGCCTCTGCTTCCCCGACTGATAGGTGCCCCCTGCAGGTTTTGGCTGTGAGACCTTCAAATCAACCACATATTTGTGCAACTCAATTTTGGAGAAAAGCCCAAAACAGCTCTCAAGAACCGCCAATTTTATTTAATCTAAAAATACTTGAATTCTATTAAACAATTTTTATAATCGGCATTGCAAGTCACGGAGAATGATCTCTGAAAAAATGTAAAATGTTTTTCAGCTGAAATATTGCATGTTTAAAGCTTTAAAACCCGTGACTATATATCTATAGTAACAGATTTTTCAAAGGGTGTTATTTCCGGAATCAATTTTGCCAGATTATTTTCTATATCAGGCACAATACTTTTATTTGTTCTCTATCCTCTTCTTCTGGAATTTTAATTAGAATTTTGTTAGTCCTCAATATTCTACTTTCTATATGTCTTAACATCTTCATCTTCCTGTCCTCTATGCTTCATTCTAGGTAATTTCTGTGTGTGTGTGTGTGTGTGTGTGCCTGCATGTACTAATTCATGAATTCTCTGTTCAGCTAAGCTTTATTTTCAGTTTAGCCCATTGATTAAGATTTTAATTTCAACGTTATTTTTCCTTTCTATAAGTTTTATTTCAAATATATCAGTTATTTTTAGTAATTTATTTATTTCTTTGTTTTTTTTTTTTGGTTTTTTTTTGAGACAGGGTCTCGCTCTATTGCCCAGGCTAGAGTGCAGTGGTGTCATAATAGCTCACTGCAGCCTCCAACTTCTGGGTTCAAATGATCCTCTTGCCTCAGCCTCCCAAGTAGCTGGGACTACAAGCACATGTCACCATACCTGGCTATTTTTTTTACTTTTTGTAGAGATGGGGTCTCACTATTACCCAGGCTGATCTCGAACTCTCGGCTCAAGCAATCCTCCTGCCTTGGCCTCCCAAAGTGAATAATTTCTTTTTAAGAGGTAACCTCTGATTTTGTCATCTATTTCTTTAATCATTTTGTATGTATGGTGTTCTGTGTTCTACAGTTACAATTGCAATCGCTACAGCCCCTGGGTCTGTTGTTTCCTCTCTCTCTCTCAGTCAATGATGCCTTACTTTCAAGTATGTTTGCCATCATATATTGTGAGTTTCTTGCTTAATCTTCACTGGTGGGTGTCCATTGTGCCTAAATTAAAAATTTGAGATGTCATTCTGTACAGGATTTTCCCTTTTTGTTTCCCTGGAGGTAGTACCATCACCCTTGGACTGCCAAACCTCCACGTGTGAGATCCACGTAGCTGTTCTGAGACCAATATTGGCCCAAGGCTGCCTCAAGGCTTAGTTTCCAGACGGTGCTACTGCCTCTGGGAATTCTGCTCCTGCTGGATGTCTGCTAACCGGTCCTGGCCTAAGTGACTTTCTTTAAACAATATGTCCTTGGAAAATGTTCCTATTTCTATGAGACTAGCAATATTTCAAATGGTATGTTCTTTCCAAACTTTAGTTGTTCTGTGGAGGGATATTCCCTTGAACCTCCTAATCAGGCATGTTGTTGGAAGCAGAAATCTGCTATTATATGCTACACATACACTTCACAGGCAACCTGAGCATGCTATGCCTTATTGTTTGGGAGGATCTAGTAGTTGTTTAGGGGAGCACATTTTAGATAAATGACATCTGTCTCTATCTATCTACCCATCTATCATCTATCTCGCTGTTTTATTGACCTTTTAAATTGTAATACTATCTGCTAAATCTGGAACAAAGTCAAGTTTTCAAAGTAAAAAGATACTCAATATTTGTTTACTATTTTGCTCCATAACATATAGATATTCTTTTGTGTATACCAAATTTTTAACTTTTAACTTTTAAATTGTAATACTGTCTGCTAAATCTGGAACAAAGTCAAGTTTGCAAAGTAAAAAGATACTCAATATTTGTTTATTATTTTGCTTCATAACATATAGATATTCTTTTGTGTATACCAAATTTTTAATTTATCTAAAAAAATGGGTACACAGGATCAAAAAGTAGATGTAGAAGGAATTGGTTGCTAGTTATGACCTCACAAACAACCAGAACATGTGGATGAAAACATCTTAGATAAAATGGCATCATAGATAACAAAAAGGAGGAAAAAGAACATCTGGAAATAGGAAGATTACTGGATGAAACAGAAAATCATAGGAGGCCTTGGGCTACTTCTATAAAAAGAAGAAATAAAAATAGGTGTATTTCCAAGGCATCAGGCCACCCAACAAACTGGGGAAGTTCAAAAATATATAGATCAGCTCTGAAGCCAACCTGGTGGGAGGGACAGTGTCCTCAGGGATGGCCCAGGCCTTATGGGGCTGAATGAACACATAGTGAACTTCTTTCTAGAAATTCCGCCAGCTCGTATTAAATGGCAAATTGAAAAGTTCAGTAAAACTATAGTAAAATATTTTACATTTGAAAGTTTACAGTATCACCAATGCCTATACAACAATCATCTACACAAGCCTTAAATGCAAAAATCTTCTTTTGACTGAAATTAACTTTTCTACTATACTCATCACTTCCATGTTATGCTTTGGGTGGCACAAGCTCATATTCAGAGAGGTCTGCCTTTTATATTCAAGTACATAAAACTCCTAGTGAAATTGTGCATTGGTATAAAAAAGGAGGGCTCATAATCTAGGAATCCATATTTTATAGTTTTTCTTTCTTTCAAAGCAAGTTCTCAAAATATATCAAGGTCTCAGTTCCTGGAAAGGATATTGGCACAATTTGCAAGAAGTCTGTCTTGCCAGAGTGCTAATCTTTATTTTGTTACTGTTCTTTTAAAAACAATTGTTAATGAATTTAATTTTCATTTGACATATCAGTTGTGTAACTACCACATGCTCTGTCCCAAGGATTCCAAGGCAGATAAGATGCACATCCTCTGCCTGTAGTTTGCTTATAGTCTGCACTCACAGACAAGCAATTACGCTGCAAATTTTATGACACACGAGGGGTGGCAAAGATAGGCTATTTGATTTGAATTTGTGCATTTGCTGATCCAGGAAAAAACATACATGTAAGTATGCTTATAAAGTCTGCATATTAATAAAGTTGGAAAGAATATACAAATGTATTAACAGTGAGTGGCTATTTGTGGGTGATAGGATAATGCACGAGTTTTACTTTGTTTTTGTTTTTTTAAAACACATTTTCTGTAATGAACACAAATAACCTGTTAAAAATTTTTAACATTTATTGGTATTTAAGGAAATACTTAAATACTAATACTCAACATGGAAATTACAGTGGCCCTTATAGGTAGGGATTAACGCGTTGTCTTTTCAATTGTGGCTCTAAAACAGACCGCATACTTTTCAAGGTGGATACGATGGTGCGTAAGTTATCACTGGTCCACCTTCATGGAGTGTAGGCAATGTAATGAACAACTACAAAAAGTGTAATAAGTACTGCACTGTAATAACAAAAGTACAGATTTTAGGAGAGTAATAACAGGAACAGCTACATGCCAGGTACTTTAAAAAATGTAACTTTCACAGTAACTATTAAGGATGCATAATTATTATCTATCTCCTCATTTTTTACATATGAGAAAACTGAGACTTAGGTTGAAGTAACTTACTCAAGATTACACAGTTGTGTGCTTCAATGTTATGAGGTCGGCAGCCTATTCTCAGATGGTTTGGCTAAAGGGCGTGTGTGTGTGTGTGTGTGTGTGTGTGTGTATGTGTGTATCCATATCTGTATCTCTACATGTGTGTGGCAAGCCACTATGCTCATTGTACTTTTCTTTCAAATTTACTGGAGAATTAAAAAAATTCAAAATTAGAAGAAAGATTATACAACTGGTGAGAGCTGGGATTCAAATCCAAATCTAACACTAAGACTCATATGCTTAACCACTCTGCTACAGCCATCTTGTTCTATCTCCCCATTCTTCAGACAGGTGTGTCATTTTATATGAGGACATAGGAAAACATATAGGGTGAAATATTAAGTATGTAAACCTACTTTAAAACACCTGATTTTCTTGTAGCCTCAATTGACTATTTTGAAAGATGCTATATCCAATTTGGACCTTTGGAACATCTGATTTATAAAATCTATTTGGTATCTCCTTTCTGATGTGTGCTTAATTAGACTGATGGATCTGTCATTTAACACATATTTGTTAATCACCTACCATACACTCAGCCTTGAGGTAGATGTAGCCAATACAGAAAAATTCAAGCTCAAAATATTCTCTCCACCTTTTAAAGAGTTTATGGTCTGGTTAAGTAGGCATGATACATATAAAACAAGAAGGAACAACACCAGCACAATTATATATGAGTAGAATTTTGGATACAGACTCCAAGTGCTCATATAGTAAAAAGAAATCAGCGCAGTCTGGAGTAATCAAAGAAAGCTTCATGCAGAAGGCAATCTTAAAATTGTTTTGAAAGATGTTAAGATTTGAAAGTTTAGAAAAGGGCATTCCAGATGGGAACAGTATAAACAATGGCACATGAGCACGTTGTGTTCATGGAACATAGTGCAGCTTTATACAAAGGTATATATATAGAGAAGGTATATATATATATGTATATATATGTATATATATATACACGTAACAGTGGGATGAGTTGGATTACAAGGCATTAATTCTAAGCTGAGTAGTCTATTTTGTTATCACAGGAAAAAATAAGGTATTGAAGGTCATATTTATCAGAGATGTGGCATGATGAAGCTTTCTGTTTGGAAATCCCCATTTTCTACTTTTACCGTTGAGGCTTTGTCACAACTGCTTTCACTGAATTGAGTTTTTGTGTTAGAATCAAAGATTCAATAAGAAATCTTCTACATGAACCCTAGTTAACTTGTTACTGCATTCATTACAAGGATGTTGTCAAATACCTTGTCTGCTACATTCCTCAGGGACCCTTATGTTGGAGACAAGAGGTTTTTCTTCTATGTTCTTGGAAGTTTCCTTCCATGTACAGAAGTCGCACCATATTAACACTCTTCATGACTCTTTGCCCCTCACCTCATTCCTCCCTTGGGCAGGAGTGAATTGATCAGATCAGTGGTTTTGGAAGAAGAACTGGGCAAGGGTATAGCTCATTCCCTTCCTCTCCTTTTCTTTTTGGGAGTGAGTCTGTTGACATACAGACACATGGTCTACATATCTGTGTTTTATCCCTCCCTGATGTGGTATTTGTGTTCAGTTGATATTTTCTATAGTTCTGATTTTTAAAAATCTATAATTAACTGTTTTATTATATGTGCTTTTTATATGCCACTCAAATTTTTTGGTGGAATGAGGCCAAGTTTAAATCATACGATACTTCCATGATGTATTGACAGGCCTGAGGGTCCAGCAGCTGGATATAGGAAAAGAAGGAGAGGAGTTAATTAAAAGTGATAGAAAATCTCATATAAGTGACTATAAGAAGGTGGTATCGCAGAGAGATGTTGAGACAGATCACAAGTGATGTTTTTTTCAAGTGAACAAGAGACATCTGACATATTTCTATCCAAAAGATGGGGCCCTAGAGAGGAACTCAGGAAAATGAAGAAAATGGAACAAACTGTTAAAGAATGGGTAAAGTTTTTCAAAAGAAGACAGAAGAATGGTCAAGAAACATATGAAAAAATGCTCAACATCTCTAATCATCAGGGAAATGCAAATCAAAACCACAATGAGATATCACTTAACTCCAGTGAGAATGGCCTTTATCAATAAGTCCCAAAACAATAAACACTGGCATGGTTGTAGAGAGGTGGGAACACTCATACACTGCTGGTGGGACTGCAAACTAGTGCAACCTCTGTGGAAAGCAATATGGAGATACCTTAAACAGATACAAGTAGACCTACCATTTGATCCAGCAATCCCATTATTGAGCATCTACCCAAAACAACAAAAGACATTCTATAAAAAAGGCATCTGCACTCGAATGTTTATAGCAGCACAATTCACAATTGCAAAGATGTGGAAACAACCCAAGTGCCCATCAATACATGAGTGGATTAATAAAATGTGGTATATGTATACCATGGAGTACTACTCAGCTATAAGAAACAATGGTGATATAGCACCTCTTGTATTTTCCTGGATAGAGCTGGAACCCATTCTACTAAGTGAAGTATCCCAAGAATGGAAAAATAAGCACCACATGTACTCACCATCAAATTGGTTTCACTGATCATTACCTAAGAGCACATTTAGGAATATCATTAATCAGGTGTCAGGCAGATGTGGTGGGGGAGGGGATGGGTGTATACATACATAGTGAGTGTGATGTGCACCGTCTAGGGGATGGACATGCTTGAAGCTCTGATGGGGGGGGGCGGTGCGAGGGAGCAAGGACAATATATGTAACTTAAAATTTGGACCCCCATGATATGCTGAAATTAAAAAAAAAGAAAAAAGCCCCCCTCCCCTCAAAAAAGAATGGATAAAGAGAGAGAGAAAAAAATAATCATATGTAGCTTTGGAGGAATTTCCATAGCTCGTGTAAAGAAAAAAGAGGAACCTGAAAATAAAATGAGAAAGGCTCATACAAAGTGGAAGGAGAAAGAGGAAGGAGAAAGTCATGTTCCTGAAACTCCGGGAGGAACCGGTAGTAAAATGCAAATGCCACATGTCTTGAAAATTGCAAAGGAAAGTTTCAGGAGAATGATGACTCTTAAGTCTTTTACTAGGCAATAAGTTCTTTGAAGCATTTAATTTGCCTTTCATTACTTTGTTTATCCATTGCAGAAATATTTAAGCAACACTCAGTATAACGTCATATAACTTGTGTTTTGCACAGGATAAGCACTAAATAAAGGATTTGATTGATGAATCTAGGTAGCTGGTGTGCTGTGTAGGGCTGTCTCCCTGCAAGGTTCTCCTCTCAGCTGGAAGGCTGATTGTGAGTGCAGAGTGTGTGGGCAGGTGTGTCAGCTGGGGGTGTGTGAGCAGTGAGTATATAGTCAAGCTGTCCCCGATGAATTCTGTGGCATCCACATTCATGCCAGGTACCCTGCCCTTCCCAGGCATATTGTTCAGTTTGTTTAGAGAGCATTTCTTTGCTTTTAGTCTGGGGGGAAAATGCTGCTGCTGCCAGTTACTTTGCCACGTGGGAGTGGAGGCGGGCGTGGGGTTGGGCTGACTGGTGCAGCTGCTCTGGAGACAGTCCTTTGATTGATCATCTGATTTCTGCTCCCTTCCCACTCTGATTCTGACTTTGGAGCTTCTCTAGAGCCTGATGGGAAGAATGGCTTCTTCCTCCCCTGCAGCCTTCTCCTCTGCTCCTTGACTGTGGCCTGCCCCATCTCCCTCCTCTTTTCCATCTGCACAATTCCACCTGCTTTCTATTTTCTAGAAATCATCCAAATCCTCAGTCTGTTAAAGATCACTCTTTCCTCTTGGGGCTGGCATGAATTTATTCTCTTTCTTGTTGTCAGTTATTGTCATTTCAATTGGATTTTTGGAGGGAAGTGTTGTAAATGTGTGTGTGTGTTCAATCTACCATCTTGAACTGGAAGTCAACTCTCAACTTCAATGGCCATGATCTCCACATGTTATTGTTTTCCTACTGGACTTCTGAAAGATTTTTATTTCCCCAATTGCATTTATGATGAATAAATTATGATGATAAATAAATATATTTTCCCTTAAAAATTCATTATTTGTAAAGGACAAGCAGAACTTATGATCAGCAAAAAGTAAACAATGATACTGAATTGATAACAATTCCAGGCAAAGAAAAAACATTTGATATTTTTATTTTCTAACATAGCTATAGTGTAGGAAAATATATTATTAATGTTAAGAGCTGATTCAAATTCCCTAAATATTTATCAAACAGTAGCTATGTTTTATGTATTCTGTTAGACTCTGGGTATATTGGTGAACAAAATAGATGCCTGCCCTCATGGCATTTATAGACTAGTGGGAGAGAAAAGCATTTAAGGCACACAAGTATAAATAAAATTGTGATAATCCCTTTAAAAGAAATGTATAAGTTTCTATAGGAAAAAATAGTAAGGGGAACCTAATTTAGTTTGGAGGATCAGGAAAAATCCTCATTCAGGGAAGTGACATTTAAGCAGAAGCCTAAGAGTTTAGCTAGGCAGAATAGCAGGGGCATATAGGAGGCAATGAAGTAGCTGGTCAGATGCCCAATATAGTAGGATTTGACCAAGAATGGCAGAAGAGTGGCCCAAGATGGGGCTGGAGAGATGGGCAGAGACCAGGTCACAATTTTGCAGACTTTTGGATTATATCCGAAGAGCTTTCAAAATGTTTCACCCTTGACATTGACTTGATCTCATTTGTACTTTAAAAGGTTTTCTCTTTTCAGCTTTGTGGGGATCAAATTGGTAGGCGGTACTATTGCAATAGTACAGGTGAGAAATGATGGCAACGTGGCTAAAAAATGACAATGGACATTGAAAGAGGTAGATGAATTTGAGATAGACATTGTATGTTGAATTGATGGGACTTAGTGATGATTGTGGTGGGTTGAGGAAGAGGAGTTGTCATAGATAACTTTTGGATTTCTGATTTTCCGCAACTGGTGAGACTGAGGTGCCATTTACTGAGATGAAGGATATAAAGTAAGAATGAGTTTTGGGGAGAAACATTAAGAGTTCAGCTTCTAATTTTTACTTGTGAGGGAGACAGATCCAAGTGGAAATGTCAAGTAGACAGTTGGATGTGTGGATCTGGATCTGAGAAAAGAGATCTTGGCTAGAGATGTAAATTTGTAAATTGTCACCACATAGATGTTACGTAATGCCACAGGCATGGAAGATACCAGGGAGAGATAAGAGAAAGAGAGGAGGGCCCAGGACTAAGCCCTGAGGAATCCTCAAATTCAGAGGTTGGATAGAGAAGGAAAAGGTGATCTGAGAATTTGAAAAGATGGAGAGGTAGAAGGAAAACCAGATGAGTTGACATCAAGGTTTCCAAGAGAAGAGCGTATTATAAGGGAGAAATAAATGAGAAGCCCCTAGTAATACTCCTGAGGGATCTTCTAAGTTCAAAGATCCACATAACTGTTTCTCTCTAAAGATGCAAGGCAGAGGGGAAATCACATTCTAACACCAGGGCGAGAGAATCTGGGAATGGAGATGGGATTGGGATTGTGTACCTCTGGTTGATAGGAGAGCAAGCCAAGAACATGTGTCTCAAAGATTTGACCTATCCAGTGCCTTTTCTCCCTTAAACATCACTGCATCTCATAATTTCAACAACTATCATATTAACATATGACTTGAAAAATCGTAGTGAAGACAACACCATTGGAGAATTTCTCAAAGAGAGTAATTTCTCCTCATATTTCTGTCCGGCTATAATGCTCTGGACCAAGGATACCAGCTTGAAAATAGGAATAGTTATAGAAGTCATTTGGGGAAAAATAAAGCATCTTAAACTCAAGTTTTCTGAGTGATTATCTGTATTATGTGAATTACTTAGATAAGAACTCAGGTCCTTGACCATGTGGAACTGAACGCTAATTGGAAATTGGATATCCACGTCTGATGAGTACTTCTTCCCCTTGCCCACTTAATGCACTTGTGAAGATGAGATCATAAAATATTATGGACATTTTTTGCACGCTGTTTTTCAGATCAGCAATAAGACTAAAGATTACTTTTCTAAGTGTTTTCAAGTTGTGCAAGCACGAGAGAAAATATTAGGTTGAACCATATGAAATTGTCAGTTGTTTTATAAAATGTGATCAAACATAAGGCAGTTTCCTGTGATTCAACCTAATGCTTGATATTGGACACTCAGTTTATTCCAGAAATGGCCATTTGTTGTTGTTGTTTAAATAGTCTCCCTTAGTGACTGTGAGCTTTATTGCACTAAATTTAATTCTGTAGTACTGAACATGCTATGGTGAATTTTATCTCCCTATGTACTTTGTTAAATGTTCCCGGACAGCTCAAAGAAAGAAACTTAATCCAGAATATAGTGAAAAGTTTTCAAGTTTTACTTGTCCTCTTCTAGTTCTTTCCTTATACCTGGGATTTAAATGGATGGGATTTCACAGAAACTCATCCTGTGCCTCAGAGCTATTTTCCAGTATGTTTTTCAAGAGTGAAGGAAGCAGCTTGGCAAGATTCCCTTGGCTGTCTTGAAGGATAGTAGCTGTCTTTATATTACTCTTCTCAGACCAGATGATATTTAGCTATTTTATGAGGAGTTTCATAAAAGAATAAATTTACAGTGCTTAGTGGTGGTCTACTGTAAAGTCTTTCATTCTTGGGCAGAATTAGCTGTCACATAAATTCATTTATTTTTAAACCAAAGCTGGAATTGTTTTCATGGCTGCCAGGTTAATACATTTTTTTTTATTGTAAATAGATTCAATATTCATTAGGTGAGATATAGATTTTTCTGTATGTATGTTTATACATGAAAGAAATAATTCAGAGTTTCATTATTTCTGTAAATAAGTAAGTGGTATTCTAATTCAGAGTTTGAGTCATTTTTACTTGTGTGCACATGTTTTAAATTTGAAAGACTATCGTTGGGAAATAAATGGAAAATGAAGTGAGCAAGGACCTGTTAGTTCCTCGCTCTTGATACAGGCAAATCATTTGAAAAAGCATAGACTTACTGTCCTTGAACTACTCTACAACATATGCACTCTAGAATGATGTACCCAGTTCCATTTCCTTGAGATTGTACACATAGTATCTTTTAGAAGATTAGGAAAACACTGAAAGGAAATCAAACTACCCTATAATTTTACCACCAAGAAATAAATCTTATTAATGTTTTCATGTGTTTTTTTCCACACATGTAACAGAATGTGGCCATTTAAATTGTCCTTATTTATTTTTTTCTTTGCTTTGCTGCCAACAAAAGATAGTATGCAAATATTTCTTCTTGTCTTCTGGAACAGGTTGAAGATGAAACTTTCCCTGCACTCAAGAAAAGGGAAGCTATTTTCAAAAACAGTTGTTAAAGGTATGGATTATGAGCTTAATGGGGCTTTGGGTTTGTTATAAAAGCGTAAGAGGAGAGTGAGTTTTGAGGAGGTGTGGGGAGCCCCTGAAGGAATCCTGAAGAGGCAAGATGGGCTAGGCAGCTGTCCCCAACCTTGTGTGTGTGTGTGTGTGTGTGTGTGTGTGTGTGTGTAAGGCGGAGCTCAGGTGGTGATGCGAGCCATGGGGAGCAGCTATAAATACAGATGAAGCTTCCCTCGCTTGCCTGCTGCTCACCTCCTGCTGTGCGGCTGCTTCCTAAGTTTCATGGAAGACAGTTTTTCCATGGATGGAGGGTGGAGGGCTGGGCGGAGCTTAGGTGGTGATTCGTGGCCTGGTTCCTAACAGGCCACATGCAGCCCTGGGGGTTGGGGACCGCAAGGCTAGGGAGCATGTGGCCTTAGGTGAGGGTGAAGAAGTGAGGAAGAGTAACAGCAGCCTGCATGGGAAGAGAAAAGGGATTGCAGAAAGCTTGTCCAAGAAAGGAGAGGGCCTGATTCCTGGGGAGTGCCAGGTAAGTGGACCTGACCAAAGGATTATTTAATTGACCAGGGCATGCACTGAAACTGAGCTGCTGCTCATTGATGGCTCAGCCTCGCCAGCCTCCCCTAGTCCACGCAAGCGTGTAGTCTCTTGCTGGTTCCAGTGGGACCAGAGAGGAGCCTCTGTTGTTTGTACCTAGCATATCACTCACTGACTGACTGCCCAATAGAAGTGATCTTTTTCATGCCATAAGACTTTGCTTGGTCCCTGTTTCAATGTTCCACGTGGAACTCCTGCCAACAATGTCCTGAAAATCTTTCTTAGTTTGGTTTCTCCAACATGTACATTACGAGGCAAAGAACAGAGTGCAAGTCATTTATTTGGGGATAATCCTAGGATACTCTGGGGAGAGGGTACGAAGGTGAAACAGGGGAGAGATGACAGCCAAAACAGGGACCACAATCAAGCAAGTTCTTGTGCATAACTGAAACTCACTGAGAAACTCCAAGACACTGTGAGGAACATGCACCTCATAGTTACCCAGATAAGGTGAAAGGAGCTATTGTAGTTATATCCCGATGCCCTTCAGTCATTGGTTGAAGATTGCTCCTAGAGGGCGTGGCCACCAGAGAGAGACATGAGGCGGTGGTCAGCTCCGTGCACTGCGGCAGCGAAGTTTGTATGTGTGTGAGTGGAGCGCTGACATCTGCTACCGTCTGCCCCCTGTACTGCCCAGATCCACTCGGGCCCCATTGTAAGTTGATTCCATCCTGCCATTGATTCTTCAAGGTGGTGGCCAGTCACAAATTCTAAAAAGAAATGGAATTTGTGGGTGTCCTGTAAATCCCCTGAGTTCCAGAATACTTCCTCTTCCCTTATTATGTGTAAGCAACTTTATCTCCTCGTGAGGGTCAGTTACTCTTCCTGATATAGTAACTATGTATCTGCTGATCTGTTAGCAGGAAGAATAAAAATGAAGGTGTCAGGGGAGGGGAGTCATAGCTTTACCCTTAGTGGACTCTGACTCTGTTTCTTGCAGTATTTCCACTCACACAGGAACCAGGATCTCTAGTTCACTTGACCCTATATTTGCAGGAGCAGGAAGCACAAACCCTTAAAATAATTTACTGGAATTAATGATGAAAGGGGCCACCCATCCTCTCCTCCCTTGGTGCCCAGACCCACCTCAATTCTACCTATTGAGACAGAGTAGTAGAGGACAGCAATCAGTTCAAAGTATTTGCTGCATCCCGGCTTCACAGGGTATCACCCCCTAGCTGGCACCTCAGCTTTGCCTTTAAGGTATTAAGATACTGTTCAAACATCCTATAAGCTTCTGGCATGCAGTATACTGTGCACTCATTGTCACACCTCTTTCACCGTACAGTGCCTAGGCATTGTTTACACAGGATCTTATTACAATAGACCCTTCATGAGCTCCTACAAGCCAGGGAGGCAAATTCATCCTTGGGGTATTTGTCAGTCTCAGTAAGTCAAATTGCTGGCCTTTCCAAAATAGAAGAAATCTGATATAATCAAACGTCATGAAGCAATTGTTTGGTCTCCTCAAAAGATGGAACCATATAGAAGTCTTAGCTCCAGTTTCTGCTGTGGGCAGGTTGAACATTCATCAGCATCAGTAGCCAGATCAGCCCCCATGAGATGAAGCCCATGCCGCTGGGTTCATGCAGAGCCTCTGTTCCTGCCACGTGGTTGCTCTATTCATGGGCCCATTGTATAACACAAGTGTTGAAGTGTCTTCGTGACAGATTCTGGCTGATCTCCACTTGGTAAGTTTTTCTATATACCTGATTGTTTACAGCCTGTTTTAAGGTGAATGTTTTCCATCGGGCATCTTTTGCACACCAGGTCTGCACACTTTTTGCTCACTCTTGCAGGACTGCCCTTGTCTTCCCTCTCCAGACCTCCATGCCTCCAATCTTCCAATCTTATTTCTTCCAAGCCACTGAGCGATCAGCTAAGCTATTGGCCAATGCCCTGAGAATCCAAGTTTAATCATTCTTAGGCCACTCTCTTTCCACACCTAGCTGATAACTGGGTATACCGTTATCACTGGGACGATTTTCCGTCACCACTGTCTTTTAAGATTACCCCTGAGTAGGGTTATGGTGTACAAGGCCATTTCCTGCTCAAACCAACAGCTTTTCCCTTCATGTCCAAGCTCAGGATTTTTCTTCCTTTATCAGCTGATCTTGGGGAACCCTCCATGAAACAATAGGTGGGGTGTCTGTGCAATAAACAGTGGCAGGGGTCGGAGCTACGTCTTCATATGACTTAATTGTGGTTTCTGGGCTGCTTCGCCCAAACCTGAATGTATGTTATTTCTCTTGTGTGATGGACTGCCAATATGCCCACCTGAACTTGTGATTTGGAGTGTTAGATGATACACAGCACATGATAGACAGCTTGGGTTATGTAGTCACTCGATATCCAGCGATTAGGTACTCAATCTCTATTAGGGTCCAGAAGCATGCCAGAAGCTACTTTTTGAAGAGTGGATAGTTCTCTGCTGTGAAGTTCTTCTGCCTTGCTCCAGAATCCAAGAGGTCAGCATTGTGAATTTTTAACGGGCTTGCCCAAGAACAGAATATAGTCCCATGTGATATGCCAGGTGATATGTCCCAAGTGGCAGGGCTGCAGGAACCGCAGTGTGAACCTGTCGCAGGGTCTTCTTTTGCTTGGGCTCTACTTGCAAACAACAGTTTTCCAAGTCATCTGATAAACAAATTGGGGTAGTATTCCCAAGTGTGATATGTATTGTCTCCAAATCCAAAGGAGCTTACCAAATGTTGTGCTTCCTCTTTAGTGATAGAAGTGAAAATGCAATAATTTGTCCTTCACCTTGGAGAGGATGTCTCCACACCCCCCAGACTTCCAGACCCCTAAACAATTTGCCAGTGTGTCAGGGCGCTGAATCTGCCTTCAGGCACACTTGTCCTATCAAGGTACGCAGAGGCTTCACCACTTCCCCAGGTCCAACTAACATCATGTCCCCTATGTAGTGGACTAGCATGATGTTCTTTAAAATGTCCAGAGGATCAAGGTCGGTATTGTTACAGGGAGCAGAAGAGTTAATGTAGTCCTGGGGCAAGGCCATGAATGTGTGCTGCTGTCTAATCCAAGTGAACACAGACTGTTTCTGATACTCTTTCTGGTACGGAATTGAGAAGAGCCCCTTTTACAGATCAACAGCTGCATCCTATATCCCAGAGCTCGTGCTAATATCTTCCAGCAAAAATACCACATTTAGCACTGCTGCAATGACTAAGGAAGGCTACCATTTAGTTAAGTTCACTGCAATCCGCTATCATCTCTTACGTACGTGTGGGTTTTATAGGGACTAAGCTGGTAGATTAAGGAGGGATTTATTGGGGATCAGCCATCCTGCATTCTTTAAGACTTTGAGGGTGACGCTAACCTGTCATTCCTTCCAAAAAGTAGTATTACTTTAATTTACAGTCTTGTATGGGAGAAAGGGCAGATTTAGAGGTGTAGAGATTGCTTTTCCTACCACTATGGCTCTTATTTTATTTCATAGGTTAGAGAACAGAGGTGAGGATTATGCCAGCTGCTAAATGTATCTATCCTAATTATGCATTCAAAGACTGGGAAAATGACCGTGAGAGAGTTCATGGCCTGTAAGAAGGACTTGGTCCAGACCTCCATCTCCTACTTGCCTTTGTAGACTCTCCTTTTAACATAGGGCTATGATGGTGCTTTGAATTTCCTAATATTGTCAGCTAAGACCCTGTAGCCAATAGTCCTCAAATAGTGTGGGCATTGTCTTTATTCTAATAAGTAGCCATAGGTCCCCTTGGAGGGAGATTGAGGAAATTGCTACTATTTATACTTGCTATAGTGGCACAGTGTCCTTCCTCAAGATGCCCCAGAATCTTCTTCTAACAGTGGGCTTTGGATCTGAGAATCAGCTCAGGTCTGGAAACCATCTTGCCTGGAGGAATACCATGATCTCTTTGCCATTGCCATAGATCTTTGTGAGTCGGGGATCTCTGATGCCATTTTAGCCTTGTTTCTGTTACAGTGATTACATCTACCTTGCCTGTGATGGTTAAGTATTGCCATCTGGCTTACGCAATGCCAGAATCCTGTCGCCCCCACTAATGCCAGGCAGCCCAGTTGCACAGCGTCATTCCTACCATCAATGCTGGCGTATAGAGAACAGCCAGCACTGAACTTTTCAGTAATGCCCACGTACCCCTAATGAGTACAATCCTTATTTGTACGAAGGGAGTTTTCTCTGGCCTCCTGAGGAACATAAACAGAGGCTTGTTCTCTGATGTTAATATAACGCATACATTCTAGCATGTTCATCTTTCTGAGCCTGGACTCAATTCTCTGCCAAGGTAGATCTTCTCCCTTGAGGCATCCCACCTCATTTACTGTAGAACCATCTTTTCCCCTACCCTCAAGGAATTATTCTAGCAAGGTATTAGGACCAATGCTGGGTGGCTTTGTCAGGGTGCTCAATCCTGAGTCACAGGAGAGTATCCTTATAGTTAAAACAAAATCCCTTTATCCAACATTATATTCCACCTCCTTTGGGTTGGTACCAAAAAGATTCATTCCTGGGAATGTTCTCCTAGTTTCTTCTATTACTTAGCAGGCAGGTCCTGCATCATAGCTAGGCTTTGATAGATAATCCTTGTCCTCTAATCTCAGGAACCCTAGTCTGATCATGTTAAGACTTGGCCCTAGTTATTGGCCTGGAAGTCATCAGGGGAGGTGGGGGCAACTCTTGAGGAGGAAAGAATTGTCTGCCATAGGCGAAGCACCTGCTACAGGAGAGGATTTTGCATGATCTGTAGACAAGAGAAGGCTGCTATCATTTGGCTGTGGAATTGGACAACTGCTGGCCTAGGAGGTGTTTCACAAGCGCATCTAACCTGATGTCCCATCACGGGTTTCTGAATCCCACTCCTATCTGGGGACTTTCCTAGACTTGCTGGGATTCTGAATTCAGAATTTTATTATTATTATTTAACTCATTTTATTTTTGGAGACAGAGTCTCACTCTGTCATCCCGGCTAGAGTGCAGTGGCATCATCATAGATCACTGCAACCTCAAACTCCTAGGCTCAAGCGATCCTCCTGCCTCAGCCTCCCGAGTAGCTGGGACTACAGGTGCACACCAAAATGCCCTGCTAATTTTTCTATTTTTTGTAGAGATGGGGTCTCTCTCTTGCTCAGACTGGTCTTGAACTCCAGGCCTCAAGTGATCCTCCTGCCTTGGCCTCCCAAGTGCTAGGATTACCTGTGTGAGCCACCACACCCGGCCTGAATTCAGAATTGTGTTACAACTGCTAATCTCACTTTCAGAATCTGGGCTTAATATTCAGTAGTGGGCCTGTCAGCTGCATGAGTTAAAGGTCTTTAAATGCCATCATGGAGGCCTTCCTTTCAGTTTTCATACCATGTTCTGGTTGGGTAAACTGAGCCTCAGGGCTTTTCCTTTAATGCATCAAGGACATTTAACAGCAACTGATTAATCAACAAATCTCACAGTCCTTAAAATCTTTCTCAAATTTTATCAATATTGCATAAACTACTGCATCCCCTTTCACCCTAGTCTCACCCTGATACACCACAGTTTGAGAGTCTTCATAACTACGATGCCACAGCTAATCACAAATTATCATCCCCTACAATTTCCAATTCCAGAGTCCATTTTAAGGACCTGCTTCCTAGAACCATTAGTATTTCCAACTGTTTCAGTGTAGGTTTTCACCCCAAGACAAAGACCTGGTGCAACTAGTTATTTGGGGGTGATCTTAGGCAACCTCAATAAAGATTGAACTATCAAGACAGCTTTGTGGGCAGCCACTGCAGTGCACTGAGCTCCGCAGAGACAGCACCAGGGCACATGAGTGCCAGACAGGCACTGCGTCTCGCTGAAGAAAACTAATCATGGGCAGAGGAGTTCCTAAGAAGCCCAGAGGCAAAAGTCATCATGCACATTCTTTGAGCAAACTTGTTGGGAGGAGCACAAGAAGCAGCACTCAGATGCTTTAGTCAACTTCTCAGAGTTTCTCAGTGCTCAGAGAGGTAGGAGACCATGTCTGCTAAAGAGAAAGGAAAATTTGAAGATATGGCAAAGGCAGACAGGCCCGTTATGAAAGAGAAATGAAAACCAATATCCCTCCTAAAGAAGAAACAAAAAAGAAGTTCAAGGATCCCAGGGCATCCCAAAGGCCTCCTACGGCCTTTTTCTTCTTCTGAGTATTGCCCAGAAATCAAAGAACATCCTGGCCTCTCCAATGGTGATGTTGCAAAGAAGCTGGGAGAGAAGCGGAATGACACAGCTGCAGGTGACGGGCAGCCGTATGGAAAGAAGGCTGCAGAGCTGAAGGGAAAACACAAAAGGATATAGCTGCATCCCGAGCTAAATGAAAGCCTGGTGCAGCAAAAAAGGGAGTCGTCAAGGCTGACAAAAGCAAGAAAAAGAAGGGAAGATGAGGAAGATGAGGAGGATGAAGACCAAGATAAAGAAGATGATGATGATAAATAAGCTGGTTCTAGCGCAGTTTTTTTCTTTGTCTATAAAGCATTTACCCACCCCTGTACACAGCTCACTCCTTTTAAAGAAAGAAAATTGAAACGTAAGGCTATGCAAGATTTGTTTTTAAACTGCACAGTGTCTTTTTTTGTACAGTTAACGCACTACGGAATGTGTCTTTAGCTAGCCCTGTCCTGGTGGTATTTTCAATAGCCACTAACCTTGCCTGGTGCAGTGTGGGGGTTGTAAATTGGCATGGGAATTTAAAGCAGGTTCTTGTTGGTGCGCAGCACACATTAGTTATATACGGGGATGGTAGTTTTTTCATCCTCAGTTGTCTTTGATGGAGCTTATACAAAATTGTTGTTCTGTTAACTGAATACCACTCTGTGATTGCAAAAAACAAAAAAAAAATTTGCAGCAATTTTGTTGACATTCTGAATGCTTCTAAATAAATACGATTTTTTTTTAGTAAAAGAAACACAGCTTTGTGGGTATTGAATTTAATTCTGGGGGTGGAGGAACACGAGGAGTCAGTACAGAACAGGGGTCTCCGTGATCTTGCTGGCGGGAGAGCTGGAATGTTCATGTGACTCCAGTAAGTCATTGCTCGAAGACTGGTAGGCATGGAAGGTCTCGACTCCTGTGCTCTGCCAAGCCTGCTCTGCCTGCGCTAGAGAAAGAGAAAGCCTCAGGGCCGCTGGAAGTCAAGCAATGTACTCTGCAATTGTAAGGCCTGACCAGACGTGGAAGGGCAGTGACGGTGTCTGCTTCAGGACCCAGCAACTCGGCAGAGTGCCCTGGATGCACAGTGGGCTTGAGGGGCCCATGCGCTTTGGAGGTGTCTGAACTCGGCATGTTTGAGAACCCCAAGCTGGGGCGAGGCTAGACTGTATCACACATACAGTACGTGTACATGCACACGTTCAGTACTGTATTATGTATACAGCACATGCTATGCATATAGTTTCGTACCTTTTCTCCCTCACTTAACATTATATAGTGGGTATCCTCATATTACTTTAACTATTATTCTAAACAGTTTTTGGGTGCCATTAGATGTTTCATCTTCAAATTAGAAGGCAAGATCAACTCCTATATTGACAGTTTTTAGAAATTAAGGAGCATTAAAAATGTTGACAGTGTTATGGCTGTATGTAGACAGAGTTTTGAATCTGTAAGCTTACCGTGTGTAAAACAATATAAAATGAAAACCGAAGTCCAGAGGTAATAAGTATGCACCTTCACACCGCGCAGGCTCCTCGTACCACCCCGCTGCTGTTCTCAGCTCGCTCTCTTGCCGCCGACAGGGGCACCATCTGCCTGAGTGCTCCTGCAGGACAAATTGCTTCCCATCACGTGCCTCCATCGCTTGCAGGAGTAGTACTTAAGCAGTAATTGCTTCGGGGATCTCAAAGCACTCAGCCCTAATGAATTCTTCTGGCATCTCCTGAAGTAGTCACAGGACTTGCTACTTGGGACATTGGAAGATTGATTTAAAACATAGCAAGGAAAAATGCAAAATGATTAGGGCAGAATCAAAAAATGCAAAAGTCCTGTGATCCCGAACACAAAGGAGCAGCTGACATAGTCATCGGGTGTGCACAGAGGGAGGTCGGGCGGGTGGGGTTGCCGGGTAGCTGCAGACCAGGTGGGGGAGGATTGCAGGATGAAGAGTTCACAGCACACCTGACATTGCAGAACTCTCAGAAACTTAATTTCCCGACAGAGTAGGCCAGTGAAGCGGGCTTTCCGTCCTGTACGTGCGGCAGTGATGCACGTGCATACACTGTATATTGAAAGAGCAGGTGGGGCAAGCATGAAGCAACTTTATTTATTTTAGAAATGCGTGTTACACAGGCTCAAGGACTCATCTCTCTCCGTGGTTCCTGCGTGATGTTTTAAGGAGGTTTCATAGTGTTTAGCTACTTTTAGATAAATCGATAATCTCCTTGTTTTATTATTAAAATACCAGTTTGGTATAATAATCACATAATTCCTGTCCGGTCCAGTGCTGAGTACAATCTCCCAGTTTATTTCAGCTTCCTCTTCCACAGCTCAATTCTGCTTCAGGCTTGTAAGGCTGCAGCGGGGGAAGCGGCTGTGCTCAGCCTCCTGCTGCTGGTGGTGACCGTCCCTGCCCCTGCAGGCCAGCTGCTCCTGGTCCCTCCAGGGCCGGCAGAGCCAGAGGACAGATGAAAAGGGAGGAGTCGATTGTATGTGGCTCCACAGCTGCGATCTGGGGTTGGTTCCCTCTGGATTTTACACACGTGCTGCTGCTGGTTCTTCCTCTCTTCCGGCAGTGGCTCCCAGGATGTGGGTGTGCCTGGGAGTAATGACTCACCCCTGCTTTGGAGTGAGGTATGGGCATGGGCAGCCTTTATCCTTCCGGGTGGTCCAGAGGCAAATCCTTTTAACATGACGACAAGTCTGCTCCCTCCCAAAGAGTCCACATCTTGTCTCCTGAAAAAACTACCCCTTTCCTTTTCTACATCAAAAGTGGAGCAGCTTACTCCCAATGCAGCGCTCGCGACTCTCTCTCTCTCTCTCTCTCTCTCTCTTTTTTTGTTAGTAGACAGGATCTCACTCTGATGCCCAGGCTGGAGTGCAGAGGTGTCATTATAGCTCACTGCAACCTCGAACTCCTGGGCTGAAGCGACCGTCCCGCCTTAGCCTCCCAAAGTGCTGGGATTACAGGCCTGAGCCACTGAGCCTGTCCCAGCACCCTTTCTTGAAACTGCCATTTTTTCCTTTCGGTCTTTCCTGGTGGGAATGAATTACCAGGTTTTTTTTTTTTTTTTTTTTTTTTTTCCCCTTGGGACAGGGTCTTGCTCTGTTGCCCAGGCTAGAGTACAGTGGCATCATCATAGCTCACTGCTACCTCAAACTTCTGGGCTCAAGCAATCCTCCAGCCTCAGCCTCCCAAATAGCTGGGACTATAGGTATGCCATCATGCCTGGCTACTTCTTCTGTTTTTTTGTAGAGATCAGATCTCACTATGTCGCTGGTCTCGAACTCCAGGTTTCAACTGATCTTCCCGTCTTGGCCTCCCAAAGTGCTAGAATTACAGGCGTGAGCCACCATGCCCAGCCCAGTTTTTATTTTTCAAAGTTGAGGGGACACATGTCACACTTTCCAAGTGTCCCTGTGAAATTTTTCTTATTGTCTTAATATAATGGGGACTCACCCTCCTTCTCACTCCCAAGGAGAAGGAGAAGAATGCCATGCTAGCCCAACAATTCTCTCTAAAGAAAGCATTTTCTTCTAGTCTCTTCACTCTTTAAACTCTTGAGGTAAGAGGTAGGATAATTCTGCCGGAACTGGTTTCATACTTCCTTGGCACACTCAGTGTCGGTGCTGAAAGATCCCACTTTAGGTTTTGGGTGGTGCTTGGCCCCCACACTGGGAACTCAGCTGCAACTTACAGTGTCTGGCTTTCCCACCCCAGTTCCTGTGCCTTGGTGTCAGAGGAGCAAACGTTTGAATGTGAGCTCTCTTGCTCCTAACAGAGCAACCTCGGGCAAGTAACTTCATCTCTTGCAGCTCCAGTTCTTCCTTCTGTCAAAGGGGGGAAATACCTCTCGGAGACGGGTTTGTTGTAGGCATGCACAGGGCATGGAACAGTGGAAATCTTCCACATGTTGGGCTTATAAGACGATGAAAAGGATGATGATGATGGTGGTGGTTAGATTCTCTTGGGTTCCCAAGTATCTTTTCACCTCCACCTACTGACACGAGAAAGCGATCGCCATTGATTAGATTCCCTGCCTACAATAATTCCCTAGTTCCCCACTTTTAGTGGTGGAAGGGTGGGCTGCCTGGGACTGGCAGGGTGGCATTCCCACGCATTCTCATCCCTCAGTAGACTCCTAGCAAAAGGTGAAAAGAAGTAGGAGATGGTCATAGTCTATTATTATTTCTCTAGTTACTCCTGCCATATGTCCATTGGAACTGAAGTGTTGGAGGAGTTGGCTCTACTGTCTTCTCTCCCTGGTCATACATTTCCTCCCCAGCCAGGAAGGGGGTTCAAGGAAACCTTGGCTGGTGGCAGATTGCCTGGCAGTCTCCGCTTGCAGGAACATTTGATGTGGCAGCTATAACTTATTGTCCTTGCAGTTATCCTGCATGTGCTAGAGAAAAGAGCTTTGTAAATAAGTATGAGGCGCTGATAGCAAAAATTTGAGGCTGCATTGCAGTGCTTCTAACACCATTATAGGGCACTGATTTAGTACTGGCTCACAGAAATGAAGGCTACCTTGAGTACTGAATTACCATGTCCCTAGGGCATTCTTTGGCATTCGACCCAGGCTGCTAACCAAGTCCTCCATGCTTCATTTATAGGATCTGACACTATCACAGATTCCAGCAGTATAGCTGCAGGCTCTAGTAAACTCCTAAATTAAAAGTCAACCCAGTCAAGGATATTTTGATGTCCAGGGATTTGTATGCAGCTCCCATTAGGATTAGTGCCGAAGTAACTCCTAACTTCCAGAAATAAATGCAGATCCTTCTATCTTAGCTTTACATTTTTGCACAGGAATTTTTAAAGCTGAGATGAGATTTCCATGTAGGTCAATCACTCTGAGAATGCTTCCTTTTTTGTGCAGGAGGTATATTACACATGTAAGTCACTAGTCTGCAGAAAGCATAAAAATACTATACTGAAAATAAACTATTCTCTTTGGTTTTGAGCTTTACCCTCCATATTCTCAGAACCCAGATAACATTTAGCCATTGAGGAAAAGGGAGAGGGAAAATCTGTTAATGAAGCAGTCATGAATAAAATAGAGGTTGCCAGAAAGGGCCTTTTTTTTTTCCAGCTTCTTAGTTCACAGATACTTAGGTGACTGATCCGAAGCCACCAAACATTTAATTGCAGTGTATTTTAAAATGATGGTACACATTATGTTATGCCAACCTGTTGGCAAATTTTTTAGATAATGTGCTTTTCAGAGCAATGCAACCAACTAAAGTTTTTGTTGGTTCATGTTTTCATCCTCGTCCATGACATGCAATTTAGAGTAGAGTATTGTCCCAGTTACTCAGCGGCGTTGTGCAATCAATGTGCTCAGCGGCCACTCTGTCATGTGTGAGAAAACTGCATTTAGAACCTTTGATCTTACAACATTTGGTCAGTTAGCAGTTTAACAGAAATGGTAGGAAGAAAAAAAAGTAAAAACAAAAATAGAAGCAGACCTTCTGAAAAACAAAGCAAAACACGATTTTCCGTTTTCGTTGGCACTTTCCTTGTGCCAGAGTCTTCTCTTATACTATGTTGCACTTGCAAAAGGTAAATGGTTTGAAAGCATGACTTAGTAGAAGTTGTATTGTGTAAAATTTGATCTCCAGGGGAAACAACAAGTCATTTCTTTTTAATATTCTTAGTTACTGCAAATTATGGCATATGAGAAAAAAAAATTTTCAGTTGTTTGTAACATAAAATCGCAATGCAAGCATTTTTATGAGAAATGGACACACTGCTAATGGAGACCCCCGGTGTAAGGTTTAACATTGAACCAGAAAACCTGAGCACTGGAAAGAATCTTAGAGAACATCTATGTAAAACTCCTACTTATCTTTGTTCCCATTCTGTCAAAGCTGAGACCCTGAGAGATGTAGTGGCTATTTCAGTTCACAGCGCAAGACGATAGAGCTTTGTCTGATGTTTGTGGCTTTCTGACTCATTTTATCTAATGGTAGGATTTTAGGGCGGCGATAAGCCCAGCCAGTACATAAACATTTTTCAGGGCAGGGTGGGATGAAAAGAGGTACAACTGTTTCTAAAGTGCTTACACAGAACTAAATAAAATAGCCAAGAAAACCTTCAAAAAGGAGAGCAATGTGTTGATAATGGAAGGCAAGGAACAATTAACCCTAACAGAGGTTAAAATATGTTATAAAGCTTTAATAATTAAAACTTGTGGTATTGGTTCATAGACATAGACCAATGGAACATACTAGACCCAAATATATATGGAAATTTAGCATATGTTAAGAGAATCTCAAATAAGTAGGGAAACAGTAGCATATTTAATAAATGATGTTGGAATAATTGGTCAGTCATCTGAAAAATAATAAAGGATTGAATGTAAGAAAAAATCCTTAAACGTTCTAGATGAAAAAAAATCTCAGTGTGGAAAAGGGCTTTCTAACTATGACACAAAATCTGGAAGCCATAGAAGAAAAAATTGATAAATTCAAATATATAAAAATAAAGAAATTCACTGAAAATGTATTGTAATGTTGAACTTGCTTTAAGTTAAAGTGAGTACACTAACATTTAGAAAAATAAAACTACTCAACAAATAAAAATCTTTGCTTCAAGATAAAAGAAAAGAAATTCTTTGTGGAGGAGGCCATTGAGAGTGTCAAAAGACAAATGAAAAATTGAGGAAAATGTTAGCATTCCATTTCATGAATAAAAGACTAATTTCCCTAATATATAAGAATTCGTAAATGATATAAAAAGACCAATTCAATAGAAAAATAGTGAAAATATATGACTAGAGCTTATATAGTAAAGGAAATAAAAATGACTGAAACATTATTAATAAAAAGATAGTTTATGTCATTCATATTAAGTGAAATGCAAGTTACATGTGCAGTGAAACATAGTTTTGTAATTTACTGAAATGGACAAAGGTTCCAAAGTTCAATAACACACTTGTATCGAGGAGGCTGTGGGAAAACAAGCACTTTCCAAACAAATATTTTGTTCAGTGGATGGTGGGAAATTTAGGATGATCTCTCAAAATTGCAAATGCATAGGCCCTCTGCCTTTTTGAGCCATTCCACTTGTGTGTTCCTCTACTTATACCTTTGCTCAAAGTATACAATGATTCTACATACATAAATCATTATATATAGCTCTATTTATCTATCATCTACCTAAATATTTTTTAAAGGATATTCACTTGTGGGTAGTAGCCAAAATGTTGAAATAAGCCAAATGTCCACCAATAGGCGCCTGGTTAAATAAATCATGGTGTGGATAGGAAATGAGAAAAAAGTACGAACAAGCTCTTTGTATATTGAAACGGAAAAACTCTTAAGAAATAGTCAAAGAGAAAAAGCAGGATATAGAGCATCGTATATCATGGGCTATCTTTTTTTTTTCTTTTGTAGATGGAAGGGAAAGAATATATATCTGTATTGATTTGCTTATGCATAAAGAAACTTTGAAACCACTCACAAAGAAATGATTATAGTGGCTACTTATGACAGGTGGTGGAGAAGTAGGAGCTGGGAGAATGGGCAAGGGAGTAGAAAGAAATCTTTTCACTGTGTACCTTTATATAAATACAAAGAACATGGGAATGTACCGCCTTTTCAAATAATTAAATACAAAAGAGAGAAAAGAGTAGAAGGAGAAAATGGATACCATTGACAGTTTGTATCATCAGGGTTTCCAGAGAGAAACAGAACTGCAGGATATTTGTTTTACTGTAAGAAATTGGATACGTGACTATAGGGCCTGGCGAGGCACGTCCCAAATCTGTACAGCAGGCTGTCGGGAAGAGCCGGCTGGAAACTCTCCGGCAGGAGCAGATGTTAGAGAATCTTTTCTTCTTCAGGGAAACCTCAGTTCTGCTCTTTAAAAAACAACAACAACAACACAAAAACCTTCAACTGATTAGATCAGCCCCACCTAGATTATGGAGGATAATTTCCTTTACTTAAAGTCAGCTGATCATAGATGTTCACCACATCTACAAAGTACGTTCACAAAAATATCCAGATTAGTGTTTAACTGAATGACTGGGAACGAGAGAGAGCCTAGACACGCTGAGGCATAAAACTGACCATCTCATCCTCCCTCTGAAATCCAGTCTGGGATGACAGAAATAGTCAGGATTGAGAATAAAGCAAATGTATATTAAAGGGGACAGAAAACAAGATCATTTTCCTGGGCTTTCTGAGATAATCTTGGGGTCAAAAATATTTTATTGACTCTAAGATGACATTGATTGTAAGATGTTGTTATTTTTTGTACTACTCATAAAGAAAAAAATGCCACCAGTTAAACCGATATGCTATTGATGGTAAGACATAGTCTTATTTCAGTGATGTTAAAATTACTAGGTGTGTTAGTCAAGGTTCTCTGGAGAAACAGCACCATATATATGGGATATATGTATGGATATATAAGGAAAGGTTTATTATGAGGAATTGACTCAAATGATTATGGAGGCTGAGAAGTCTCACAATCTGCCTTTGCAAGTTAGAGGTGCCCAGGAAAGGAAAGCCAGTGGTATAGCTCCAGTTCATGCCTGAAGGCCTGAGAACCAGGGAAGCCGATGGTGAAGGTTCAAGAAACAGAAGCTCTGATGTCTGAGGGCAAGAGAAGATGGATGTCCCAGCTCAAGCAGTGAGAGCAATTCTCCTTTCCATCACCTTTCGCTCTACTCAGGTCCTCAAGGGTTGGATGGTGCCCACCCACAGTGGTGAGATCAGTTGTCTTTACAGATTCAAATGCTCATCTCTTCAAATGCTAATACTCTCACAGACACACCTAGAAATAATGTTTTACTAGCTCTCTGGGCCTCTGTTAGCCTTATCAAGTTGACATAAAATTAACCATCACACTATGTGTATCTTAGAATTGATGAAAATACTCTGTTCTGTGCTCTTATTAGACCACGTGCAGCTGGATCAATATGTCAGACCTGTATGTTCTAATTTTGATTCAGAAAATATGATTATGTGACATGTAACACATGTTTTTGGATTGTTTGCCACATTGCTGGGCTCAAGAACTGAAAATTAGCCATGCCTAGGGTATACAGAAGTGTCCCCAAGGAGTCCTAGCCAAAGACATGTTCTTAATCTTCCAGCCAAACATGGACTGTGATAGGGTTGGAAGACTTTTTGGGTGGAGAGCAGAGGTTGATAGAAGATCAATTTCCGTGATTTCTTCCTGTCCTCCTTCCTCCACTCCCACCCCAAGCAGGCAGGATAATAACAGCCGTCTGTGGCATTGTTTGTCACGCTGAGGATAATTTTAGCTGATCGTTGGCATACTGGCTTTTCCCGTTTCTACCTCTTTAAATACTCAGAGAGTGCAGGGAAAGGCCAACCTGATATATTTCACATGCTGAGCCTAAATATTAAAAGATTACTTTCATATCATGATAACTACCGGAATGTGTAAATTTCATTCAATGGTTTTTGAAGCACACGAGCTCCTAATTCAGTTTAACTTTGGGACATAAGGGTGACAAAGCCTCCCTGCTGTCCAATTTAGAGTTATAGAAAAAAGAAAAGTTGGGTGCCCTGATTCTAGCCAGTGAGAGAAGAAATGACATCTGGAACCCAGCTGAGTCATCCTAGTGGGTTACAGTGACCTACAAGCTGCAAGGGAGCGGGTGGCGAGCCCTTCCTTTTGCTAGGGCCACATTTTCAATTGCTGTTATGAATTGGAGCTCTTACATGTAGCAAATGTTTGAACATCATCTCACTGAGTGTAGCCTACTGTTTGTAGGAAACCGGTTCTGATTCCTAACTTCAAAGAGGCCACAAGGCATATCAGAACCATGCTTTGTTCAGCATAACTCACTAATCTTCCGGTACCCTATTTTACTATACTTTATGGCGTCCACAAAGGAATCTTGTTTTTGACACAATGGGCTCAACAAAGTAAGGTACAGCATGGACTGCCTTTAACACCTGAGTGGTAGAAATATAGAGCTTAAAGACTATCATCTATGCTTATTCAAACTGATAGCAAAAATACAGGGAAAGATAAAAATGCAAAAAGCAACTGACTCACAGACTCTTATTTCTAAAGAGCTAGGTAGTGATTTAGAATAGACTTGTGCTGTTTAGAAAGATGACATCATTAACTGTTTGTGTGTTGAAATTGGCCCCATTCTTCATTGATTTTTGTTTCCTGAAAAACAAACTATAAATAATTTTAGTCCTAAATTTCCTCCTTAATATGTCAACCATTGAAGGTACTGCTGTAGATACAGTTCAAAAGAAGAAAACAAAATTCTATAAAAATCAGAAAAAGGTGTACCATAAACGGTGAGTGCTTCTGAGAACAGCTATTAATATCCATTGTGTTGAAAATCTACTTGGAATGTGCAGGTGTATACAATAACCTCATAGCAGCCCAAGGAGCCCTTTTGTGTCTAACATACAGTTCATCTGAATGCATAAAGAACAGTATTGTGCCTCAAAAATACATTTTATACTAAAAGTATTTGAAAACAAAAAGAAATAATAGCTAAAGGTCCAGTTTATTTTTGTAAAAAAGGTCAAAGTCATCTAGAAGAGACATGAGGAGCTGCTGAACTTTGACACTTATTTTCATTTTTTTTTTTTTTTTTACCAAATCCTCCCATTATGCCTCCAATTCTATTGAAAAATCTTATTTCCACCCATATCTTCAAAAATATAGTTCTGAAACGTGCACGACACAGGATATAAATTTAGGAGTAGGATCTTTAAAGTCAGTCACTTGAAAAGGCAGAGAGCTTATTCAGTTAAAACATTTATTGAGCATCTTCTATGTATAAGACATTGGCTTTGGGCTGCGGGAAAATGCAAAGATAAATAAGGCATAGTTCCTGCCCTTGTAAAGCTTGCAGAAGACAAAAGAGAGAAAACTGTAAAACAATCACTCAGTGTACTAAAAGTAAGTCATTCCAATGAATGCCGTGGGATGTAATTCTCTTCTCTATGAATTCAGCTCCATCCTCTTTTCCGACTTGAAAGCTGGTCACAAACCTTATCTCCTCACTTTCCTTTCTCACATTGCTCAAAACAAAAAAACAATGTCCTCTGTTTTGAGGCCTTCCATTTGCAGAATCTGGATTCTAAGTAACATATTTGCTTATTTCTCCCAGTTTTCACCAATACTTTGAGAGCAAGTGAGTGGACTTCCAATAAATGAATAGGTTAGGAGGGATCTTATCTTCCCGCTAAAGCAACTGTTCTCAACAAAAGTTAGCACCATTGTTTTTGTCTTCTCTAATAAGAATGGGTGCCAATATATTACATCCCTTACAATTTCACTATTTCCACAGCTGCAGAGAGACCATTTTCGATTTTGACTCTAGGAATCCTTTAAAAAATATAAAACCTGAAGAAGAGATGGGTAATTGATTTCTCTCAATTAGTTTATCAGTGATTATTCAACTAGTTTTCTGTTACCAGTTAATGGGATCAGAAGTAAGATGGCTAAGTTTTGATCTGAAGCCAGGGAACATTGCTCAGTGAGGACAGGGGAGGGAGGACGGCCTCTGGGCATGGGGCGCAGAATGTGGGATGCACCGTGGCACCATGTGGAGAGCACAGACCCTGGAGCTGACTTATTGGACTCGAAGCTCATCCCTTGCATAGTTAGTTGTGCTTCCTTGGACACTTGGATTCTTTAAGCCTCAGATTCCTAACATGTAAAATCGGTTTAATAACTCACAGTTGTTGGGAGTGTTAAATGAGACAACATATGATTTAGCACAGGTTACTTATGCATTTCATGGTGTCTGGTGCATAATGAGTACTTGATAAATGTTAATTCTTCTCCCAGGGCAGAGGGAGAGCACTGGAAAGGAAAAGAGAGAAGGATAAAGAAAGGGGAAAAGGAAGGAACAAAAGAGTGGGGGATGAAGTCCACCATGTGAGTGGAGGTGGCTCTGGTTTTGAGTAACTATTGATGATAGAAACCTGCTACTGTCTAGGAAAATACTAATCCTTTGTCCAGGCTCACAAGGGTATGGGCGGAAAGACCACTGGGTTAGGGTTTCAGAGGCTTGGGCTTTAGGTTCTCTGATTTCATTCGTGTTAGGGTCAGCTGTCCACCAAGTAGCATGGCCTTGGGTAAATCCCTGAACCTCTTTGGGGCCTCTGTTCCACCATTTGTTAAATAAAGATTTAATTGAGATGATCTTTCCCAGTTCTAAAACTCTGGATGGAATATTTAAGATGAAAATAACTGAGAATCACCTAATATATTCCATCTAAACTTGAGTTGTGACCTTGTAACAGGTGGGAATGAGTTTGAGGAAATGTTATTTACAATGGTGCGGTGCTAACAGTGTAAGAGCAGTGAAGTAGTTTCCATCTCTAGAAAAAGTCTCACGGAGGGCTCTGAGGGGGCAGTGATCTTGGGCCAAGGACACAGCCTGTGTCCTTAGTTTGATGTAACTCCACTTGTCTATTTTTGCTTTTGTTGCTTGCACTTTTGGGGTCAAATCCAAAAACATTTCATTGCCCAGATAAATTTCATGTGATTTTTCCCTGTAGGTTTTATTCTAGTAGTTTTAGAGTTTCAGGTGTTACATTTAAATCTTTAATCCCTCCTGAAATGATTTTTGTATATATTATGAGATAAAGGACCAATTTCTTTCTTCTGCATGTGAAAATCCAGTTTTCCCCATACCCCTTATTACAGGGACTGTCATTTTCCCGTTGCATATCCTTGGCACCTTTGTTGAAAATCAGTTGGCTGTACATGTGTGCGTTCATTTCTGAGCTCTATTCTGTTCCCATGGTTGTTGTGTTTATTTATTTATTTTTGCCAATACATGCTGTTTTAATTACTATGGCTTTGTAGTATATAGTTTGAAATCAATTAGTGTGATAATTTCCAGCTTTGTTCATTTTGCTCATGATTGCTGTGGCTATTTGGGATTTTTTGTGGTTCCATACAAATTTTAGGATATTTTTTCTATTTCTAAGAAAAGTGATGTTGGAATTTTGATAGGTGTTGCATTGAATTTGTACATTGTTTTGGGTAGTGCAGATATTTTAACAATATTAATTATTTCAATCCATGAACACAGATATCTTGCCATTTATTTGTGTCTTCTCCAATTTCTTTCATCAATGTTTTATAGTTTTCAGTGTACAGGTCTTTCAGCCCCTTGGTTAAATTTAATCCTAAGTATTTTATTTTTTTGTAGCTATTTTGAATGGAATTGTTCTCTTGATTTCTTTTTCAGATAGTTTGTTGTTAGTGTATAGAAATGCTACTGATTTTTGTGTGTTGATTTTGTATCCCGCAACTTTACTATATTTGTTTATTAGTTTCAAGAGTTTTTTGGTGGAATCTGTAGGGTTTTCTATATATAAGATCATGTCATCAGCAAACAGTGACAATTTCACTTCCTTCTTTCCTATTTGAATGCCTTTTGTTTCTTTCTGGAAAGAACTTCCCATACTATGTTGAATAGAAGTCATCCTTAATTTGTTCCAGATCTTAGAGAAAAGGTTTTCAATTTTATATTGTTGAGTACATCGTTAGTTGTGGGCTTCTCATATATGGCCTTTGTTGTGTTGAGGCTTGACCCAGGAAATCAAGCAGTGACTCCGCTCAGCCAAAAAGCACCCCCAACAACCCCACCCAGGCAGGGAGATGCCCATCTCTGTGGATTTCAGAGAAGTGAAGAGGCCGGACAGGCTTGACCAGAAAGTCAAGAAGCAGCTTTACTCAGCCAAAATGTCCAGATTGAGATTGGAGTCTTGAGTGAGACCCTATTTTGTAACAGCAGAAGAGCCCTAAGACCCTGCCTCTACAACCAGCCCAGGGTTCCATGGAAATTGTAGATGTGAAGATACACACGTCACTAGGCAAAGGCCTTTGGTGAGTGTCAATCTCACTTTTCTCCACGCTGAACATGTTTTATCTATTCTAGTTTAGTATTAGTCAGAAGCACTGAAAAGTTCAGATTATCAGAGAGCTCTGATACACATAATTGTTAGTGTGATCCATGAGCCAACAATGTATAAAATATACCTAGATGTTATATGAGGGATACAGAGTCTGCCAGACTACATTGAGAGCTCCACGCAAATTGTGCTAGAAACTCTTAATAAGGAGGGCGGATATTTTGCCTCCAGCAAAGTAGGTTTTATTCGGATGCTTTGTATCCTCATGGTACTTTGGTTACCTCCTGGGATAATAAATACAGTCATGCTGTTTCAGTCGATGATAGATTGCACATACAATGGTAGTTACGTAAGATTATAATAGAGCTGAAAAATTCCTACCACTTACTGACATCGTAGCTGTCATAACATTGTAGCACAATTACTTAATTTTAAAAATAAATTTAGTGTAGCCTAAGTGTATAGTGTTTATAAAGTCTACAGTGGTGTACAGTGATGTCTTAGGCCTTCACATTCACTCACCACCCACTCATTGACTTACCCACAGCAACTTCCAGTCCTGCATGTTCCATTCATGTAAGTGCCCTATACAGATGTACCAGTTTTTATCTTTTATACTGCATTTTTTACTGTACCTTTTCTACGTTTAGATATGTTTAGATACACAAATACTTACCATTGGGTTACAATTGTCTACAGTATTTAGTACAGTAATACTCTGTTCAGTTTTGTAGCCCAGAGGCAATAGGCTATACCATATAGCCTGGGTGTGTAGTAGGCTACACCGTCTAGGCTTGTGTATACACTCAACAATGTTCACACAACTATGAAATTGCCTAATGATACATTTCTTAGAATGTATCCCTATTATTAAGTGATGTGTAACTGTAATTACCAATAATTGAGAGCTTTCTATGTGCCAGACATTGTACATACTTTACATATGAAATGAAATGATGTTAGTTTCTTCTAAATTCTAGGAGTAGGGCTAGCAAGACTCCTTGAATAGATTTCTCTTATTAATTGAAAGATTTGGAAATATAAAAACACCTGGCTATTGTCCCTTGTTCTGGGGAAGATGATAAAAGGAAAATTTGCATAGGAAGCCCTGAGGGTTTTCTGGGAGGAAGGGGTGTGGAAACTCTTCTTTCAGAGATCTGAGATGGGGGATGAGTGTTTAAGCCTTGTTGTCAAGGAAAGGCCCTGAAGGGGGTTGAACGGTGCCCCCCCAAATTCGTCGCTATCTAGAACCTCAGAATGTGACCTCATTTGGAAATGGGGTCTTGCAGATGTAATTAGTTAAGAAGAGGTCATACTCGTCTCACGGGTGGGCCCTAAAGCCAGTGACTGGTGTCTTTATCAGAAGAGGAGACTCCAGGGGATACACAGAATGAAGAAAACAGGCGAAAAGGAAGGTAGAGATCAGAGACACAGCTACCAGCCAGGGAGCGCCAAAGATTGCTGGGAGGCATGAGAGTGTCTCCTTACAGCCTCCAGGAGGAACCAACCCTGCTGACTCCTTGATTTGAGACTTCTGGCCTCCTGAACTGTGAGAGGATAGATTCTTGTGTTTTCAGTCAACCAGTTTGTGGTAATCTGTGATGACAACCCTAAGAAACTAATATAAGCCCCAAGGCCTTGAAAGGGAGCTCTGGGCAGAACCTGGTGGCTGGGTTAGTGCCCAGGACTCCGATGTAAGAGTCGGAGGCAGGACTGGCCGCAGAAGAGCAGTTGTCTACAACCTGGGAGCCCAAAAGCAAGACACCCCGTGCTGTGGGCAGATGCTGCAGCCAGCAAAGGCCTTACTGGGGAGTGGACACCATCTGCAGAGACACAAGAGTTGCCTTCACATCCCCTGTGTGGCAGAAACTGGGTCTGCGGACTGGCCAGCAGCTCCAGTTTTGTCTGAGTTACCTAATTTGACCTTTTTGGATGGAATAAATCTTCAAAATCCTGGGACTATTTGACATTAGGGGCAGGTTCAGCTTCAAGAGGGAGATATTGAACATCCTGTTTGTAAGGGTATCTGGATGCTTGATTTATTAACTCTACATAAGAGAGTTGGTCATATGTTTATCCTGAGTTGGTGAAGCTGGGTATGCTGGAATTGGCTAGGAGATGGGAGTCTGTACCTTGAGCCAGAAGCAGGGGTCTGAATGTGGGCATGAGCAGGGTGGAAGCTGGGAAGGGTTGAAGGGAGCTGGAAACCAGGTGTGGGCTGGACCAGACTCAGACCAGGTCTCAGGGATCATGACAAGTTGAAACCGTAGGGTGGGGTACCACGGGTGAATCTAGATGCAGCAGCCAGACAGCAAGCATGGCTCAAACAGGACTGTGTTGTCATGGAAACAGAGACAGATGCAAAGACCAGAACCCAGAATCCAAATCGGGTCAGAGTGAGCCAGTGTCTGAAGCCACAGCTGGAACTAAAGAGGTGCACACACAGGGCCAGGGCAGACAGATTCCCTTTGAATGCCCGAGTGCCGCCCTGGCTGGCTTTGGTTCCTGCTCACTGCACACGCAGAGCTCTCTGCCTCTGGAGTGCCTTAAAGGCTCTCTCATTCTTCTGACAGGTAAAGAACCCTTGTATAACCTCCCTTTACCTAGTTTGCTAGCCCCTGCTCAAACACATTCCGAGACAAGGTGCTGAGGTAACGGTTCTATCTTTAAACAGTTTGATTATGACATTGTTTTTTTCTCGTATGGGGCTAAAACCTGGTTGTGAGTCAACAGTGAGTGTTTCCTCTTTCTCCTGGGTGTCAGCTCTTAAATGTTTGTCACAGAGACCAGCTGGAGAAGATCTTCACGTTCTCAAGGCTTAAACAGCAAACATTCTGATTCACTAAGTCTGAGACGGGGCCAGAGAATCTGCATTTAGAAAAACTCCCAAGGTGCCCCTGATGTGCAGCTGGAGTTAGAAACCACACATTCAGCTTCCTCAAGACTCTCATGAAAATCCTGTGGATTCTACACGCTATGTCCTCAAACAGCTGGGAAGGGTTTGCCCGCGTGCTTGCCGTCTTAGTGTGGCTTTCATCGCTATTTCCCTGCAGCGTTACAGAGACTTCTCACTGCTCTTCCCATCTCTAGTCTTTAATCTGTAATCCGTCCTCCTCGTGGTTGCCAAAATGATCTTTTGAAAATGCACACAGGAGCACGTCACTCCTTGCTTCCAATCCTGTGCCCACTCTCCATTGCGATGAGAAACGAAATGATAATACAATAAGCAGACAAACAAAGGCGGACCAGGCCTCCGAGAGTTAGGCCTCTGCCTGCCCCCTTTCTCCCGTGCCCTCCTCAGGCCACATTACTGCAGGGTCTTGGATGCTTCCTGCTTTCTAAGCCCTTGCGTTTGCTTCTCCTTCAGCCAAGAATGTTCTTTCCCTTTCCTGATTAATTTTCCATTTAGTCTTCTACACTCTGCTCTGGCATGGCCTTCACAAACCAGCTATCCAAGACTCTTCTGGATGGATCGCTTAATTTGTTATGTGATGTTTTGACTTGGCTATTTTGGTAATTTTTACCCTGAGGACATTTTGATTCCAGAAACCTTTTTTATATACCATCAGTAGATTTGAGTTCACTCTGATGGAGGTTAAAATAACGAACCATTACATTTTCAACTTAGAAAAGAACCTAAGGAATTATTAAAACACTTATTCTTATTCCATTACTAATTATGACAGCATTGCTGACCCTCCCTCCGGGGGTGGGAGGGAGAGGGGCTGAGGTGCAGATGAGAGTGAGGTCTGGAGTCAGAGGTGGAGGAAGGACCCTTGGTGGAGTGGCCATTAGGGTCAGAGTGCATTAGGGTCAGAGTGCATTAGGGTCAGAGTGCAGGGTCGAGGCTCCTCCCGACATGGGTGTGTACATTTTGTTGCTCCTGCTGCTTAGATAGTTAGAAAAAGAAACAAGATATTTTGACATGATTATTTCAAGTTAGCCAAGTATTATCGGTTAAATTTTGTTCCCCCGCAAAGTATTAAAGTCCTAACCCCCCATGTCTGTGAACGTGACCTTATTTGGAAATAGAGATTTTGCAGATGATCAAGTTAACATGAGTCCATTAGGGTGGGTTCTAATCCAATATGACTGTATTCTTATAACAAAAGGAAGATTTAGCCCCAGAGACAGACAGACATAGAGGAAAGCCTATGTGAAGACACAAGGAGAAGGCCGTGTGGAGATGAAGACAGAAGGCATGGTGAGGGACTTATGGTGAGCCTGCAATCCTCTGAACTCCCGGAACAATGCTACTCTGTTAATGGTCTGAAACTTGTCTGTCTTGGGCAATAAGCTATAGGTTCTCCACAGTCAAAATCTTTGCTCTTTATTTCAGTATTCTCAGTATCCAGCTTATCGGGCATAGATAACTCAGGGATAAGCAAACCATACAGGCTGCAGGCACCGAGAGTTTGGCTAAGTGGTTGCACTAGTTCTCAGAGCACTGCAGTTGGAACTGAACTCTGCTTTGGTTTCCAGGCTCAGTGAATTTTCCATTACACCACGAAGAGCTCTATCAAGTTCATTTGTAGTGCTTTCCTCTTCAGGCTCAATTTTTTCTGTTCCTCCATTTCTTATGTGCACAGATTCCCAAAGCTCTCATTATTCTGGTCACTCTCCTCTGGATAGACTTGTTCTTAAATAGTGGCATCTAAACTGAACATGATCTTCCGTCACTGTCACCTCCCTTTATACAGACCTTCATCTGGTATTAATGTTTCTTAAAACTGTTGGCAAATTCTGGCTTATTACGGATTGCAATCCACCTTCCGTGCAATGATTTTTCATGCAGAAAGTTCATCCAACTCCCTCTCACTCTGTATTCAGTTTCTACAAGTTTTGTACTCACATCCATGACTTTATATTTAGCTCTGTTAAATTTTACTTGGTTTTCCCCTAGTGTTCTGGTTCATTGAGATGATTTTATGTCTCCATTTATTGTCTTAATGATATTAACTCTCTCATTAAGTTTTGGGACATCTGAAACTATGGTAAGAGTGTTGTTTATATTTTCAAATCCCTCCTAAAAATATTGAACAGTTGGATGTTTACCTAGCACAGAATAGGTGGGTAAATCATAAACCCTCTGTTTTATTTTTTTTCTTTATAGCATTGGTCCAAATCAGCATAGAGCTGGTTAGCAGAACAAAGCCTTTTCAATATGATGCCAGACAAGCAGTTATCTTCTTATACTTGTTAATTGATGGTGAGATTCCCACTGAGTTACAGATCCTTCCTCACACAGCCGTTCATCCAGTCTCAGCTAGGCATGTCTGGTTACATGGCTCCCTACCTGGCTGTTTTAGTGGGACCTGGCAGAGTGACATGTATCTGTTCTCAAAATTTCCAGTTGTAGAAAACCTACAACTGCTCATTTGCTTTCTTATCCCTTTTAAAAATCCTATTGGTGAGAATTTTTAATAGTAAGTTGACCAACTTTTTCCAAACTGCTACCAACTAATTGGTGGGGCATACAGTTAACTTTGGACATAACACAATATAGCAATTAAAAGTGGGGCCAATGGAATTTGTCTGTGGTCCGATTTTGGCTCTGTTATCTGACTGTGTGGCCCTAGCCAAGTTATTCAATCTCTCTGTGCTTCAGTTTCCTCATCTGTTAAAAGAGGATATTAATGCCTATTATTACTAATGCATATTAAGTTGAATCACTCTGTATTCAGCGCTTATCACAGAGGCTGGCACATAGTAGGCATTTAATAAACATTATTGTCATTATTATTGTTTATGCACAGAGCATTTACATCTTTTAAAGTCACTAAGACGGAGGTGACTATGTATGAAATACTTCAATTGTACTTAGGTCTGCTGACATAAGAGCTTAATGCCCCTATCAATCTTGGCATGAAAATGAGCTTTATTGGAATTATTTCACACATCTAAGGATTGTCTTTAAATAAATTGAATGGTTCACCTAATTACCCATGTCCTTTTGCTTTAAGCAGAATTGATTCACTCTTCTAATAGGCCTTGGAGAGGGGCGAAATCCAAAAGAGGAGGCAATTTCAATAGAAAGCAGCCCAAACCTTCCTAAACCTGAAGCTAGCAAAATACTGCAAAGTCTTCCAAAGAGTGGAGACTAATTCTGATAGGGTCCATCATGCACCATTAACTAAATAGGAATGTTTCTTTGACATCGGTACATTTGACCGACACACTCATTTAAGAATAGGAAGGAAATTGTTCTTCCATGGAATTGACTTTTATGGTACAGTTTTTATTTTCTCAACCAGCCCAGTTGCTTTTACTCCTTTTATTTTCTTCTCCCAACAAGTCGGGTTTTCTTGTCAGATTAAGAAAGAGTAGCAGTATAGATTGGTAAACCCTTATGCACCCTGTCATATGAGAATGGCCATAATAATGACTGAAGTTGGAAATAAAAAATTCAGTCCACCTCAGTAAGCACTTATTGTCTTCCTTTTTATGTGCAGGTGCCATGCTAGGGACTGTAGGGAATACAAGGATGACTCAGTCTTGGTTTTGTCTTCAAAGCAATTAAAAGCTAAGAGGGACAACTGCAGGAGAAATTTTATGTACAAAGGCTTGGGAGGCAGTGAGGATTTGCAAGGCTCTTGGAGAACAGTGGCTGGAGGAAATAATTTGCTTTGGGAAGAAAGAAGTTGGAAAAGGAAGATGAGGGCCTGACAGTGAGGGCTTGACTGTAATTATTTTGCACACTATTTTTTTTATTTCATAATTGGTCTAATATACTAAGTGTCAGTTTTCATTGAACAAAACATTGAAATAATGGCACTCAAATGAGATGAAGTCCGTGGTAAATAGCTTGTGAAATGTGTATCTGTTAGTTTTCTCAGTATTACATTTGCTTGTCTGACATATCGTTATTTATTAATTAGTGATGAAAGCCCTCTAAAACTTCTAATGAAAAGCTTCACAGATTGACACCTCAAAAGTCAGGCATCCCTTCGTTTCTAAGTTTTAAATGCTTTTTCCCAATCTGTGTCATTTGAGTCACATCAACTCTTCAAAGAAGCTCAAAGTAGTTGCCCTAAGTCACATTCATTCAGTTGGAGGGGACCTAGAAGTGGTTGTGACCACAGAAAATGTATAAGGACAACACTGAGCCCTGATGTTTTAGGAATACTATTTAGCATTTTGTAGTTACTAAGAATCTGAGAGATGCCCAGCCCATAGGTAAAACCAAATCTTTATTAAAAAAGCAGCATAAATATTAAATTCTCTCTAGGCAGAATATGGTAAGTGACATACAGATTCCAAAGTCCAACTTGGGGCATTCTTTTTTTTTTTTTTTTTCTTTTGAGACAGAGTCTTACTCTGTTTCCCGGGCTAGAGTGCCGTGGCATTAGCCTAGCTCACAGCAACCTCAAACTCCTGGGCTCAAGCAATCATTGTGCCTCAGCCTCCCGAGAGGCTGGAACTACAGGTGCGCACCACCACACTCACCCTAAGATCAGAGCTAATACCGTCATATCTGCAAGATCTCCCTACTGGCATACGTATATTTTTCCTTTTATTGCAAGTCAGACAAAAATAGATGGTGAGAAGTAGAATGAGTGCTCCTTTCTTAATGGTCTTCATAAGTCTGGTCTAAGCTCATTGATCTTTTTTTTTTTTTTCTTTTCCCTGATGAGTATAGGTTTTTAACTATAAACTCTGGTATGTAAAAATTGAGACTTAAATATACATATATATATATATATATATATATATATATGTAGAGAGAGAGAGAGAGACTTAAAAAATACTTGTATATATGTTTTTTAGACAGGGTCTCACTCTGTTGCTTGGGCTAGAGTGCAGGGGTATCATAGCTCACTGCAACCTCAAACTCCTGGGCTCAAGTGATCCTCTTGCCTCAGTCTTCCAAGTAGCTGGGCCTACAGGCATGCACCGCACCCAGCTAATTTTTCTATGTTTTATAGAGACGGGGTCTCGCTCTTGCTGAAGCTGGTCTCGAACTCCTGAGCTCAAGCAATCCTCCCGCCTTGGCCTCCCAGAGTGCTAGGATTACAGGTGTGAGTCACTATGCCCGGGTAACAGGCGTGCACTTATGGAGTTCATCTTATTTGGGTTTCTGCAAGTTCTTTGCCTATCTGGTGTCTTCTATTCTGTACCAGTGTGAGCTCTGCTTGTGTACAGAGAATTCAAAGTCATGATAACCTTTGTTCTGGGCTCTATCAATTCCTATGGTTCCTGTGGCAGTCATCAGGGCTGTTTTGTCGTGATACTGGCACGTGGTAGTATTACACTTCCTCAAAAACTTTGTAGTGAGGCGTGGCCGCGTGACTTGCTGTGGTTATTGATATGTGAGCTGAAGTGATGTGTGTCACTTCAGGGTAACTTTATGAACTAATGTGTGACTTCTGCTGTCCTACTCCATGCTTTGGTCCATCAAGGAAGACTGTATTAAGAAGGAACCCCCTTCCTAACCCCCCGCTTTCGACTCAGTCCTCAAATGACTACAATGAACAGAAATCCAATCTTGAGTCACCTTGGACATGTAGAGGGGATGAGAGATAGACATACTGTGTTCAGCCACTGGGATTTTGGGGTGCAATTTTACTGTAGGATAACCTAGCCCATGCTGACCGACATAATCCTTTTTAGGTGTAGATGAGCTATTCTAGACTTTTTTTGGAGTGGAGCATCTAAAACATACAAAATAAATATCTTTGTCTTAGTAATATCAACTACCACTTTGATATTTTAAAAAAAGTTATGATGTCTCTGCCTTTTTCCTTGTTCTTCCAAAGATTTCTTTCTATCTGAGTGAGTGCAGTGGAATGGAAAGAAGAGATTGATTGGTATAGGCAACTCCCTTATGCCACAATAGGTCTGGGAACTGGTAGTTTCCATATTTTTTTACAACTTCATATTTCTCAAGTGATCTACATATAATAAATACCTATACTTTATTCTAAAACTAAAACCTCAGGAATTCCAATTATCCAAGAGCAAAAAAGAAGATAGCATGTTCCCATGCTGACATGAGAACGGTGTGTTAGACACAGAAACTGCAGGTCTTGCACCGGCCATATTCTCAGTGTGCTTTTCACTCAGTCTTATTAAATGATGATTTTTGGTCTACCACATACTAGTGATGTTGCTAATTATAATCAGCGATACAATGCTCTGAATAAAAATTGCAGGGAAATATAAAGGCATATACCAGGGAGAATTGCTCTACTTGGGGGTATCAGGAAGACATTCTTGAGGAAGCAACATTTGCGTTAAGAGTTGAAAGATGAGTTGCTGGCCGGGCGCGGTGGCTCATGCCTGTAATCCTAGCACTCTGGGAGGCCAAGGCAGGTGGATCGTTTGAGCTCAGGAGTTTGAGACCAGCCTGAGCAAGAGTGAGACCGTGTCTCTACCAAAAAAATAGAAAGAAATTATCTGGACAACTAAAAATATATAGAAAAAATTAGCCGGGCATGGTGGTGCATGCCTGTAGTCCCAGCTACTCGGGAGGCTGAGGCAGAAGGATTGCTTAAGCCCAGGAGTTTGAGGTTGCTGTGAGCTAGGCTGACGCCATGGCACTCTAGCCTGGGCAACAAAATGAGACTCTGTCTCAAAAAAAAAAAAAAAAAAAAAAAATGAGTTGCAACTGGCCTGGAAAATGATGGGAAGGATTTGAAGGGGGGGGGGTGTCAAGAGTTTCTGCACAGTAAACAGCCTTTGCAAGCAATCTGAGGCTGGAGGACGCATGATGTATTGGAGAAAGCAAAAGAAGACTTGTGTAACCTGGAGCACAGGTGTTAGCCGGTGGCGTGTGATGAGATCCAACAAAACCAGTCTTCACAGAGCCTTGTAGGCCATGTTGAAGAGTTGGTTATTTTAAAAGTTATGAGAATCTGTTGAAAGATGGGTATTTTAGGCTGGCAATTGACACTACAAGATTTGGGTTCAAGACTAGATTTAAGTCCGTTAAGTTCATTCATTCATTCATTCATTCATCTTTCATAGGGGGATTACATAACAGGATGTTGCATGAACTGGCATCACCTATTCTGAAGCCAGAGAAAAAGCCAGGGAAATTGCCTAAAACAAGCTTAATTGCATGTAGCTTGCTTTGATGTGGCAGCCAAAGTGTAGGGCATGGAGTGAAAACAGAGTTATCTAAATTTTTTGGTGAAAATAGGATTATCTAGATTTTTTTGGAGAGAGCTGGGATAGACAAAGTGGGCCTTGTCTTTTTAATACATTCCTCGAGGGACAGACTACATCCTAAAATATAGATTCAATAAGCCAGAATAAGGCAAGTTTTTACCTTGCATATTCCAAATCTTTACTATCTTAAGACCAACTACAAGCAGAAAATACGTTTGGATGTGGATAGGTGGTGAGGTTTACAGAAGAAGGTCACCAGTTTATATTGAAGTATATTGTCTGGGACTCAGACAAGTTCTCCTTGATGTTTGATAGCAGCTGAGTCATATTTTAAAATAGTTTGAACTCAGCCTCTGAGGGTTTATGGTAGGAAGCAATTCCACATCGGCAGGAAACTGAATTGAATGCCCTATAGATCATTTCCACATATGAGTTTCCGTTGTACAAAACAAATCCATATTCATTCCAATGATTTCCCCTTTATTCTTTTCAAACTCCCAAAAGGAAAAGATTAGATTCAAATTTCCTCTCATAAATTACACGGTTTTAATTCAGTAAATTTGCATAAGCCCCAAACACCAAACTTCCTCCAAATAGTTGAAATAAATATAGCATTTATGTATCTCATTATCTATTCATAGATTTTGCAGATGATAAATTATCTAACTTTTGTGGAATATGACTATGAGAAAGGTCAGATTCAATCCCCATAGCAAAGATGCAGCCAAAGGGATGTACTACTTAATAAACCCGAGATCCATAAACTGGAGCCCAGGAAAGGATTAGGAGAGTAGAGGAATAAAATAGAATCCCAGAGCAGTCAGCTTGAAAATGAAACAAACATTTGGAGGAGTGTCTTGACACGAAGACTCATGATAAACACAAGCTCCAAGCCATCAGTCCATGTTCACCCCATACTAAGCCTGATATTTAATATTCTGAATTGCCGATAATTTCCTCTAAGGGACTCCCAGCAGGCTTGCTTGGACATTGGGTGACGGAGTGGCATTCAGTTGGGCATGGTAGAGTGAAGACATCTTTGTAATTTTCATTTTCTTATCTTCACTTTATGACACTTCACCCCATTGCTTCTGCTCATTGAGACTTCTCATTCCTCTCCTTTCCTGTGTTTCTCACTTTCCCATCAAGTTTGAATTTATGGTCTGGTCTTTATTCGGTCAATTTCCATCCTCTAGAGTAACATCTCTCCATGTTTCCTAACTAGACCACACCCATCCTTCTTGAAACTTCCTGAATTCTTCCTTCTATAGGCAACCTTTTGTGACCGTTATTAAGTGTTTTTCCACCTCTTTTCCTTTTCTTTGAATATCTATTGTTCTTATAATCAACACAACACAATTTCATGCCTGTTTTCAAACATTTCAATGAGATTTGTTGCATGTTCTCGAGGCTTCTTTTCAGCAGGGGCCATGTCTTGTACTTCTTTAACTTCTTAACAGGCTTCAGCTGGGCATAGAGCGGCCACTAAAAACCTGTTGACTGATTACATTGCTTTCCATTCTCTTCCTGTCAAGATTGTGCTGTATTACTTGAGGTTTTTACTTTTGCTGCTTTTGGAATAATTTCACTGTAATGGCATGGGTCTTGCCAAATACATTAAAACAAAATACTGTGCAAATAAAAGTCTCTTAGTAATATGGCAAGTGAATTCTAAATTTTGTAGATCATCAGTTTCCTAAGTATTCATTGCACTTATATAAAATCACACCAGTTACTAAAATAATAATAATAATTATGTATATATTTTCAGGGTAGATGCGATTTTCATGTCTATTTTAACAGTGCAGGTTAAGAACATTTCTATAATCTATTGTAAGTGGAGTATGATCTTACATTTACAAAAAATGGTGCCTTAAAATCAGAAGTCTAAACAAGATAAATCCTTAGTTTTGTAAGATGTTTAGGTTTTAATGTATAATATTATGATATATCCATTATGATTACTAAATTAATAAATAATTTTTATTGTCTGTTTTAACATTTACTTTAATCCTTTCCAGCTTATATTGATAAGTGCCATGAAATTACTGACTTACGTTAAAAATATTAGTCTGTTGACCATGACCAGAAAAATTGGATTTTCTTAAAGTTCTTGATGGTTTAAATATGAGGATATAAAAAATACAAAATTAATTTAGTCCCTTTAAATAGGAAGACAGATGTTTAGTTAGTTGGAATGCTCTAAAACATATTTTCAAAGCAATATATTTCATTGTAGAAAGTAATAAAGTACAAAAAAGTGTAAAGTAGAAAATAAAAGTCATCAATGATCCTTATATTTGAGATAACTATTCTTAACATCTTGGTATTCCTAGTTTTTAAAACTCAGCATTTGATCATCTACATAAAATACATTTGATATTTTTATCCTTAGCTACATAAAAATAAAGATAAAGGCAAATATTTATAAAATTTTTTAACAGTTGTGAAAATATTAGCACATTTTTTTGCCTTTAAATATAAATTTTTGCTCTGACAAGTTGTTGTTTCACCATTATATCTAGATGCAAATCGGGCTTGATTTTAATTGAAATATTTTAAAGCCTTCTGGATAAATTGTTTAGCACAGTCTAGAACATATATTCTAGCTGGAATTAGGGGCACAGTAATTATTCCCTCAAATTTTTAGTGAATTCTAAGTGTTGGAGAAACATTCCAGACTGACAGATTATATTAACTCAGAAGACATCATAAATGCTGAGAAGTACACAGAAAACTTATCTGCTTTCAGCACACTGAGAAATAACAGGCAACAACTATAAAGCTGAAAACCCATATGGGGGGAAAGATACTCAGCAAACAACAGAGACTGAGGACAGTAAATTATATAAAAATTGTGCTATAGTGGACTAACAATAACTGTATATACATTGGCGATAAGCAACAGAGATTCTTCTTAATTTCATAATTATGGAATGATGACACATGCAGTGTTGAGTATTTAACCCTTATTTTTGAAAAAAAACATATATATTTATATATGCTGGAGGTGGATTAGAAAAAAATGACACCACTGCCAGGAAAATTAGGCATCAAAATCCAAATACAAATTCCTTTAGATTGATGTACACATGTCTACAGCATTTTGCCATTGAAGTGAGCCTTGTGGAGTTCAACCTCAGAGCACAAGTTATGGTGACTCAAAATCCAGATCAGGTTGATATTATAAAATGTGTCTTCCATAATCATATTTGTTGAACACCCCTGTCGTAGTCTCTCCACTGCTATAACAGAATACCTGACACTGGGTAATTTATAAAGAATAGAAATTGATTTCTTCCAGTTCTGGGAAATGGAAGCCCAACATCAAGGTATCAGCATTTGGTGTCTGGTGAGGACCGCGTCCTCAGGAGGGGAGAAACGCTGTGTTTCCAGATGGAAGAGGGAGGGGCAGGAGGGCAAGAACTACCTCTGTCAAGCCCTCTTACAGGGACACCCACTCCCACCCACAAAGGAGGAGCCAACATGGCCCAATCACCTCTCAAAGACCCCACCTCCCATCTGCCACCACACTGGCAACTGGTGAAATCTGGAAAGGATACATTCAAAGCACAGCATTCTGCCCTGACACCCTCCTCCCGGCAAATTCACATTCTTCTCTCAGAGATTCGCTCTATCATTCAACATATTTATGAATTAATTTATTCAACAAATAGGAATGAATGAATGAAGATGGTAAACTGTTTATAGATTACAGCAGAGCCATGCAGATGAAGGGAATTGCTGTATATAGCCAGAAATAAAGCTTTGTGGTAAAAGATCCAAATCTCTTCAAGAATTATTCAAGGGTAGTACTTGAGAAATTTTTAAGGGCACCTGAATAAATTAGTAAGAAACACAATACAGTGTGCAATTGTGTACAGGAAAAAGGGTGGGATGATTTGATAAGCTTTAATTATATCCCAGCTCAAAGACAAAGGCCTTCTCTAAAGGCAGATTACGAGAAGACCAGAGGCAAAGGGTAGGGCTTTATTTCTGCAGCTCTACAGTGATTCACCCTTCATTTGGATCAAGATTCGCTTGGCCTCCACTTGTAACCCAGCTGCATCTCCGCCCACTGGGGAAAGAGTGCAGTTAAGGCAATTATCCTGCTAATTTATCTAAAAACGACAAAATTGCAGAAACAGTTTTCTCGTTTCCCCCTGAATTATCCAGGTAGGGGGTCCAGCATGATTATGTTTCTGAGGGACTCTTTCCCTCCTTTCTATTTTGCATCCGTGTATATAGGCTTTCTCCCATCTCCGCAGCAGAAATTCGCATACTGCTAACTATTTTGAATTTTGTACCTTTATAATTTGACCGTGAGGTCACTATATATAGGGGTCCAAGAAGTTCCATGTCTGAAACACACACACACACACACACACACACACACACAGAAAATGGAGACCTATTTCAACAATAATTCTGCTTTGATAGACTCCCTATTTCATAAATGCCAAATCAAGAGCAGAGGCTTCTACAGCATGGACCAAGATTGGCTAGAGGCTAAAATTAATCTTGTTTTTTCTAAGTAGATCTTTGAAGGGAGGGACTATGCCATGTATTTCTCACTGTAACCTCCATGACACTGAAAATGGTGCTAGTCACATAGCTGTTTTTTTTTAAAAAAGTGCTTTTGAAACGAATACCTCAGGGTAGTGTTTATTCAATGTGGTGTCAGTCTTTTCAGCAAAGTTTTCTAGAGTGCCTAGCATGTGTGAAGCTGATGTAGGCCTGGTGGTATGTTTTTTAGGGACTGCCTAGCATACCTTAATCTCTTCATGCTGTGGGGAGGACAACAGAGGCAGAGCCAGGCCACGACCTGAGGGCTCCATGGATGTCTATAATAATTTAGTAATTCTTCAAATTGCTATGCTTTGGATATTCTTTCAACATTTATTTTAAAAAGTCAAGGAATAAGGTATGAAAGAGGGATAAAGGAAGAGGACCAGTTGTGGTGGTTCTCAGCTTTTCCACAATAATCCACCAGAAATTTAGTTTTGAACTGAAACTTGCATTCCCCTCTTAGCAAAACCAACCAACCAACCAACACCTGTGTCGTCAGATGCAGTTTCTTAGAAGGCAGGGTCAGCAAGGCCCTGGGGATGTCTAATCTCCCTTAGCCCCCACCCTCTACCATCTGAGGAGTTTATTCCTTCTATCTGTAAGCATTTTCCTTTGAGAAGAGTTCAAGTTAAAACAAATTTCTTTGTCTCATTCCTATGCAGTGACACATAGTGACTCTTTAGAAATGGTCACTATGTGCAATTGTCCTAGCCACCCTGCAATGTGGCTCAGGGCAGTTTGTGTTGTGAAAAGTTGGGATAAGCTGTTTTGCTTCAGGGCGTGGCTGCCCCGTGTTCTCCAACATAATCGAAGTATCCTGAGCTCAATCTAAAGTCTCCCCTAACCTTTGGAGATGATTTTTTGGAGGGGTCCAATATAGAAGTGAAAAATAGGAACTGCTTGGATTGTAATTCTTTTTTTTTTTTTTTTTTCCCCTTCCTGGGTTCTGTCTGGGAAGAATGACTTATGGAAGAGTTTGCCTTCCAACCTGCACTCCCCAACCAATGTGGCTGGGGAGCCGCTGCAGGTGGACAGTGTCCCAGGGTTTCTGGAGGTGAAGTTCTCAGCAACACGTAATTGGAAGCCACCAACAAGACAGCCATAGAGAAGGTTGCATTTAACTTTCTTTATAAAAATTTACATTGTTAATCCTGAATCATAATTCTCAGTATTGAAATGTATTGGTCTGAATGTACATTAGCATCCTCTGGGATTTAAAAGCAATTACATTTAAAAATGAAATTGTGGTCCGCATGTAAACAGGAATGATCTTTAAAGCAAATTAAACAAAAGGCTCTAATTACAAATCCATTTAATTTACAGACAGAGAATTAACCTTTAGTTCATTGGTAAATAAGTATGCAGAGAAACAATAATCCAAAATTTAATAACATGAACAAAGTATTTCTTATAAGCTGTAGGGCCTATGTTTGATCAGAGTTTCCATATCACTTCACCTTTTGAATTTTTAAAAGGTCTAAGATGAAATTAGTGTATGGAGAGAAGAGAATGAGTTCAAGTTACATTTTTGTTACTCTTTCTCATGTATTATGTGTGGAGATTATTATCTCATAGGGGGATGATGCTATAAGGACTGGATTTTTAAAAAGTTTCTTTCATACTGCTTTTGTTTTTATTGAATGCCCTCATCATGTAGAGTATCCAGAATTTACAACAGCTTAATCTGGAGGCTTCACCAATCTCTCCCATTCCACTTGAAAAACTGCTTTGAGTTTGTAAATCTCCAAGGTAAATTCACACCGGTCATTTTGTTACACTCAATATGATAGTTAAATAAAATTGCTCTCTTTTAGGAGTAATTTATAGAAAACTGAGATTCAACAAATGAGGGTGTTGAGACTGGGTATGGGAATTCATTCTCCTAAAATCATTCCCTTTATTCCTAAACTAAATATTGTACTGCAGCTAGAACAAATCAAATATGCTGTAATTAACCACAATCCATGACCCCTTTCACTAGCTAAGAACTCATTAGGTAATGGGAATACATCTTTGACCAAGGTCCCATCTCTTAACATCACAATGGCAGTTAAATTTCAACCTGAGTTTTGGAGGGAACTTTCAAACCATAGCAACGTTAGCGTTTTGGGTCCCCAGGAATTCACATTGGTTCAGAGCTTTTGAATAGAAATCTCTGAAAACTTTGGGTAATTTCTTTCTCCAATGCACAGGTAATCTGGTAAATGGGTAAATGGTTGCAAGTCCCTTTAGAAAAGCATGAGAGGAAGATTTACAGTATACATTTTAATTAATTAATTAATGTTTTTAGAGACAGAATCTTGCTGTGGTGCCCAGGCTAGAGTGCAGTGGCTATTCACAGGCATGATCATGTCACACTACAGCCTCAATTTCCTGGACTCAAGCGATCCTCTCCCCTCAGCCTCCTAAGTAGCTGGGACCACAGGCCCATGCCACTATGCTTGGCTACAGTGTACATCTTAAAAGGATGGCAGGAATCCCCTTTTAGAGGACCTGATGTTTTCCCCATTTAAGGGGCTCTGAGACTGGTAGGAAGCTAATGTCAGGAGATTGGTTGAGGAGCTATAACTCTGTATGAAGGTGATTCAAGACAGACTTCTGTTCAGCATAACAAGACAAATCAAATTGAACTTTAGTAGTCTGGCCGTCTATTTTAGTCCTAGTGACAGAACGATCAATTAGCCAACACCAAAGAACTTTGTAGGTGAAAATTTCCTGATTACTTAGCTTTTCTGCCCATTGTGATAACTACAATCCCTGTTTCTAGAGATAAAGAGCTGCTACTTTTCCCATAACTCTCTGGGATCCTATCATTTCCACTGAATTCAGGAGACCAGTTAGATGAAGCATCTCCTCCTGCCCTGTAGAGGACAGCCGCCACAGAATGTTTCAAAGATACTGTGCCCCCTTCACCAATTTGGTAAAATCTCAGTGAATGAGACAGTTTTTGGAACCTTCCAGTAGATATAGGTAGGTGGTAGGTGATCACCTAAATATACTCCAGCATTCCAATCTTCATAAGCACTTGGATGTCTTCCTTTACAATATACCAAAGAAGTATTGGCATCCCAATTTTGTTTGGTTTAAGCCATCTTTGTGTCCAGGTTGGAGCAAACTGTTAGAGCCATGCCAAGGTTCTCAAGATAACACATTGAATCCAGAATCTCTGGTTAGTGCCTTATTAATAAATGTAGCCCAACCCAACATTAAATTCTTCCCACCTTGATTTAACATCCCTAAAATCCATTCCCATACATATTCTCCAGGTTTCCATCAGTATAAATTGGTAAAATCTGGTTAATATTTTGGGATACATGGGTTCTCTTTCTGGACCACTCTTTGTACCCAGCCCCCTAGGTCCTCCTGGGACTTTCAGCTGGTAATAGGTCTAGAAGCAATTAGAGGTGGTGGGGATGGGTCTTGAGGAGACCTGTCATTCCTCTGCAAGGTCACTACCTCAGGAGAGGTCATTGCAAGCTCTTCAGAGAGGAGATGAAGAGCTGCTTTTTTGGAAGAGGAGATTCAGCAGAATTTCGGTGTTCAAGGTCCTGAGCTTCTTTGAATCTGCTCTATCTTTCAGGATTCCATTACTTTTCCAATCAATATCTTAACTTTAACATAAGACACCTCCTGAAGCTATGAATTCAATTTGCATTGTAATTCAGTTACCTATGAATTCTGACTTTGGGTTTAGTTTTCAGCAATATTGATCCTGTGTGTACAGGGGATAAAGATTTCTTCCAGGCGAATCATAAATGTTTTTTGGATCCTTACCCATGTTGTAATTGGGGAATTTAAAGCTCTGAGATGGTAATTTTCTTTCTCCAAGCTCCATTAGTAGACAAAGAACTCCATAGTCTTTATTTTTTTTCATTCCCAATATAATATAAAAAGAATGCAGCAACTTGGTTATCCAAAGCCTTGACTTTTATAGGCACTCAACTGCAGGTGTCTTCAAGTCATAATTTAAGTAACTTTTGCCACTGAATACCACGGATGACTATTGTCCCACTTACCATCAACAACAAAGTCATTAATGGCTTTATGTCTAACCAGAACAGAGAACAAATTTCAGATTTGCTTCCCTGAGATGCTGTTCTTCTGAAACCACATTTGCTACCAAACTTGAGCCATTAGAATTCACTCAAGAACACTACGGGCTTACTCTAGAAATCAGAATGTATACACAAGTGAGAGTAGTCAGGAAACCGAAGATCTATAAGAGAGGAATCAGAAGATCAGAAAAAATCACTAACACCACAGCCTAAAGTGCTGATGTGCAGGTCAAAACTCATGGGAAAAATCCTCAACATGGAAAACCCCTACAATGTCTGTTTTGAGCAGAATTTGCAAGAAACAATTGAATTGGAGTGGACTGTAAAAGAGGAGCTCCTGGAGAGGTCTGTGGAAGCTACCGCCTCTCAGGGAAATGCAGTCAAGTATTTTGTGGTTGGCTTGAGTTACTCTTGGTTGGCACAGCCAGAAGTCGAGAAAATGAGCTGAAAGCTGGAGCCCTTCAGGCATGTTTACGCTGTCTGTCACCGTGTCTGATTGCCATGATCTTTCCAAGGAATGGCTTCTGTTGTTCTTATGCTTTCCAAATTTCACACAAGGACCCCTCTTGGCCAGCTTTAACCCAGACATTATGGGAAAGTTATTTTGGAAGATGTTTCCAGCCTTAGCCTGGAGTGGTAGTACCACGTTGACAAAACACAGTCTAATGTACAGACAGACTGTCCTACGATGTGACACAGTTCTGTGAATTAGCAACTTAATATAATGGATCCAGTGTAACATTTCTTTATTTGGTTGTCATTCCTCAAGGTCTTCAAGAAGGGCAACACTGATAATGATTTAGGTTCTCCTCACTCCCTTGTGAGATACCCAAACCTACAGACTTACTCACTTCCAGAGAAGCAGTATCCATTGTTGTCAACCCTATGGAAGCTCTCAGTCCAGGATCCAGTGTTTTTCAGAGATGGGCATCTCTCAGTGCAAAGCTTGACCGTGGATGGGGACATTCACACTTCATAGTGGCTGTCTTCAGGCATCTACACACTCTTTCCTATATGAGTTGCTGTTTAACTTTGGGGCAGTGGTTTTTAAGAGTTCTGCTCTCTCAGTTTTAGGAACCATAACATTTCTCCTCCTCCCCAAACTCATTCATGTCAAGAAACTACCTTGTTTAACATTAGAACCCCACAGCCTCCAAAACGTCATCTTTTGGGGAAATTCAGCCTCATTCTGTTGAGGCACTTGACTATACAAAACAGAAGTCTGCATGGAATTGTCTTTTGAGCCATTTTTCCCTTAATGGCTACAACTCCTTTGGTTACCCTAAAGTGGGAGGTTCTTTTTATTATCTTTCATTTTTTTTTGAAACAAGACATAAGTGTATTTCTCATTTACTTTGCTCTTCAGTAAATGTTAATAAATAGTTCATCTATTAACTGAACCAAGTAGATTAGTGTTTCAACTAGGTTTCCTAGACATTTCATATTATGTTAGTCATATTGAAACATAATATGTTACATATTAAGTTAGTATGCTCCCTACTAACCTCAGAAAAATGAGATTTTGCTAATATGTGGTACACTTTCAAAGGCAGAAAAGAAACTTCTAGGTTTGATGTATGGTTTGGTTATAGATGATGAGTTTTCAAATCAGTTTATGTTTTGTAATTTAAAATTACAAATTTCAAGGATACTTGTTATGCAGGTAGATGTTACAGAATTAAGTGATTGTATTGTGAAGCCTTCAATATGCAGAACCACTAGTTTGTACCTTGAAATCATATAGACTGTATTTTCATATGGGAGATGCTACCTATGTAAGCCTCTGTGAGTATGTGTATATGTGTGTGTGTGTCTGTGTGTGTGTGTGTGTGTGTATGTTTACCCTTGTGTTTACTCATACCATTGTCAGAGAAATTACCTGTTATGGAACACCACTAAATTTACTCTTCACAGTCTTGTTAACCACAGAGAAATCTCATATTTTGTCATTATTACCACAAAAGTATCTCCAGATTTGATTTCACTGTTGGAGCTTTTGTATCCTCAAGGTCTGTACAAAATGATAAATAATAATAATAAAAAAAAGAACAGCAGATGGAAGACAGTGGTTTAGAGGATGGGGCTTTGCGTCTATTAACAAAATGACCTTACTAATACTGAACCCCAGAATTAGGTAGGCTTGTCAAACAGACATAGACAATGTTGGACCAAAGCAGAAACACAGCTTCTACCCCCACTGTTGGGCAGAGCTGGTCATAAGACTAACCTATGCTATCTCTGGGCAAGCTGCTTCCTATATAAGAAGAGTAGAGCTGAATTAAGCATGCGCAGTGCAATGGACTACATGTGTCCTTGGAAAATTCATGTGTTGAAATGCTAACCCTGGTATTAGGAGGTGGGGCTTTTGGGAAGTGATTAGGTCATAAGGGTGGAGCCCTCACAAATGGGATTGGTGCCCTTATAAAAGGGACTACAGAGAGTTCTCTTGCCCTCCTGCCATTTGAGGACACAGTAAGAAGACAGTGGTCTATGTGCCAGGAAGGGGGCCCTCGCCAGACACTGAATCTTTCTACGCCTTGGTCTTGGACTTCCTGCCTCCAGAACTGTGAGAAACAAATGCTTTTTGTTTAAGCCACCTGAATTGACTAAGACACTCAGTTTATTATTCCCAAATTCACCAATGACATGAATTTTTCCAAGTCCTTTGAGAAGTAGTAATTAAAAGAGTGACTAGGTCAGGAGTTACGCTAACAGCTCTCCTCTTAGAAAGGAAACACTAACAAACAGGAATAAGTTTTATCTCCTAACACTACCAGACTAAGAGGATTATTCGGGTAGCTATGACTGAACAAGCAAATTACTTCACTATACTTTGTCTGATTCCCTTTGTCCCTGAGACTCTCTGCTAACCCCATGCCTATGATAAAAATTCAGCAGGGGTTTGGGGGTAGCAGGCATGTGTATTTTGAAAACAGTTCCTAAATAAGTCTGAAATGTCCTCTCATCTACTTACTACTCTCTGTTAGGAACCATTGGCTTAGATTCTCAATATGCCCACTTTGCTCCTGCATGGCATCCACGAATCCTTGATTGCCATGGCTCTTCTGCTCTGACCCCATCCTTTATAGGCTCAGCAGGTTTGCATATGTTCTAGTTTTCTGGTCCTACAGTTTCATCCAGGTCCCGAGCATGCTGCTGCCCATGTGACAACTAAGTTAAAGAGAATGGAAATGAGGCAAGGATATGTTTACAAGATACTAACTGCCTTCGTGGCCAGCACAGCTTGGGAACAGGGTAGCTGGCAGCAGTAACACTCCAACTGCAGGTCAGCAGCTTGAAGCCTGGGCTGCCACCAAAGCAAAGAACTTTTCTGAACAGGGGCAGAGAAAAACAAGGAGAGAAAGGAGGAGCTGTCATAGGGTACATGGGAAGGACAACTTCTGAGTGTGGAGCAAAGAGGTTCTTCAGTGTCTGCTTCAGGGCTCACAAACTGGCTGAGGTGTTTGAAAAACATTGAGTTTGATGGCCTTAAGGACATAGACTCTCTCTCCAGTTTGCTACCGTTATTCTTCCCCATCTCCCCCTCTTTTTTACACTAGGCTGAAACCCACATTGATGTTATCTGCTTGGACCGGAAAGCATCTGTTGCCCCAGGTTTAGTTTGAACTTGAGATCCTTAAAAAAAAAAAAAAAAAAAAAAAAAATCCAAACTCTTGAGCCGCAGTCCGCAACCTCATCTAGTTTCTTTGGAAATTGATCCCTAATTTCCACATTGTTATACTTAGTTCCTCCCTTCGTCTCAGTATAATCCTAAAGTGCTTCTGCAGTGCCAAATCAAACCAATCACTGATTAGTTTAGCACTAGGGCTTTTAAATTCAAAGAATACAGTGTGAAACCGTGTCATGGGCTAATTGTCCCCCCACCAAAGGCACACGCCAAAGCCCCAACTCCCAGCACCTCAGCATGGGACTGTATTTGGAGAAAAAACCGTTAAAGGCAATGAAGTTAAAATGAGGCCGTTTGGGTAGGCCCTAATCCAATCTGACTGGAGTCCTTATAAAAAAGAAGAATTTTGGACACACAAAGAGATATCAGAAGAAAGACTGTGTGAAGATGCAGACAGCCATCTGCAAGCCAAGGACCAAGGCCTCAGGAGGAACCAAACCTGCCGGTACCTTGATCTTAGACTTCCAGCGTCCAGAACTGTGAGAGGATAAATTTCTGTGGCTTATGCCACCCAGCCGGTGGTATTTGGTTATGGCAGCCCTAGCAAAATAATGTAAACCATTTACATGGGAACGTGCCTCTGTATCTTGTATACTGGAAGAGGGGGAAAAAAGGAGATTCGACCATCTTTGCTATTTTTGTCCACAAAAAGCCTCATGTAACGGTATGTCCTTGTATGCTAAATATCTTGTCTTCCTTTTTTTTTAAAGCACATGTCACTAAGCAGGCCATATTCCAAGCCCCACTTCTCCGGAGCCTCCTCTCTTTTTAAAAGACTGATTGATTATGACATACAACCACAAATTAAAGACAATCTTGTATCATTTGTTGGCCTGCTTGTCACTCAAACCGAATGGCCTAGATATAGTATAAGCCTGAGGGACTCCAAAAGATAATCTAGGTAAAAAGTAATCTAGGTCACTCTGCCTTATGGTTTCATTTTTTTTTTTTCCCCTATAGGCTCGTGGGCCCATATTGTGTCCAAAATGAAGTGCAGGGATAAATATAGCCACTTGGAAACTGTGGAAGCTGAGCTTATATGAGGGAAGACAGGGGAAAGCTGAGCAAACATATAATAATTTTGATCAACAGGGAAAGCCGCTTGGGACATCTTGGGTATAACACTCCCGTCTGCTGTTTATGGCTCCATAGCAGATTTCCAGGTATAAATAAGACAGCTGTTGATTTTGACAAAAATGATCTCTATTTCCTATTTAAACAGAGCATTTCAGTTCTTTTTATCCCAACATTCCTATTCTTGTGATTATTTATTTATTCACATAGTAAACACTTTTAAAGCCTAGTATTGTGTTTAGCACTGGAGTTAGAAACGTATATCAGACATACAACCTCCCCTCAAGAAATTACAGTCTATAAGCAGGGGACAGGCATATACACACATAATTGCAATGAAGTATATAAGCATTGCTTACCTTACACAGAGGAAGTCTACAAGAAACAGCCAAAGGAAAGCAACCTGGCATTCTCTGCAGGGGATGTTGGCCCCTCTTCTATGAAGACCTAAGAGAACCTTCTAAGGAGTCACGAGGGTTCCCTCCTCCCACCCTGTGCCTTTTGCTAGCATTGATAGAATTCTCACCACAAAATTTGTAACATAACACAATTTTAGTAATTAGGTAATATGGGTTGGTGTCTGAGAATTCCTCCCTTTGCAACAAACACCCCTCAAACAGACACACACACACACACACACACACACACACAGACAAGGAAGCAGTGCCTTGGGTGAGGCTTTCTTCGTTGTCAGAGTTCTGTAAGAAGGCAAGGTGTGTTGGGTAGCATGGGAGAATACAGGGAGGGGACACTGGGTGGGTGGGGGAAGGGTTGATGGAGCAAAGGTAAGGAGTCTGCACCTGGAAGGCCTGGCTCCTCATGCAGGATGGAAGAATAAGGTGGTTGGGCCAAAGGCATCATTTCTGGCTCAGAACCTTTTTCCCCACCCGCCTCCTCTGCCCCAAACACACATCATAAAGCTTGGGAACCTTCACAGGAATCCCTTCAGTAAAGAATTGTTGAAATCATTCAGGCCGGTGTGTATTGCCTCCAGAGAGAGACAACTGTGGTGCATTCACTACAGGTGGAGAAGGTATCTCCTCCCCGGTCAGGTAAGTGGATCACCTTCCTCTGGTGGATTACCAGGCAATGAGGAGCATCATCCCACAGCCCATACACAGCTGAGGAAACAGAAGTCATCTACCCATGGAAATCGTTCATGCTAAATTTTGTGGGCCAGGAAAACCAAAAGTGCCTCTTCCATGGGCCAGAGCCCTGTGGCTTGAATAGAAACGTGCAAGTCTCTTCTTGGTGTTAGCTTCTTAATTAAGTGGATCCCAAATCTATCACACGTGGCCCAACTTCACATTTTTGTCCTTGACATTTAACACTTGTAGTGCTATTTACTTAACTATTCCTGTGCATAAACTCATTTGGAAATTCTAAATAAACTTAACCTTGTTTAGAACAAAGCCCCAGTCTGTGAAATCATAGGTTCCATGTTCAAGTTGTATTTTTAAAAAGGTACGTAAAAATATAAGTACAATTTCAAAAGCAGTTAATTTGTGTACTACTTAAAATCTTCTCCTGTGCCAGTTTGGGTAACACTATCCTAATCTATTTGTTTAAAAAATTGTTTTGTTTCTAGATTTGAGAAATGTGTAAATCCTTTGTGGAACATGGTGGATGCTACAGTTTGGCTGTTGAGTCCCTTCCAAGTCTCATGTTGAAATCTGATCCCCAGTGTTGGAGGTGGGGCCTAATGGGAGGTGTTTAGGTCATGCAGGTGGATCCCTTGTGAATAGATTAATGCAAAGGATGGTGGGGTGGGGTGGTGAGTTCTCACTCTTTTTAGTTCCTGGTAGCTGGTTGTTAAAAAGAGCCTGGCAACCTCCTCCCTTTCTCTCTTGCTTCCTCTCTCACCTGTGATCTCTGCACACACCAGCTCCCCTCCACCTTCTGCCATGCGTGGAAGAAGCCTGAAGCTCTCATCAGATGCAGAACCTAGTGCCATGCTTCTTGTACAGCCTGTAGGAGTGCGACCCAAATCTATGACTTTTCTTTATAAATTGTCAATACCTATACGTGACCCAGCCTCTGGTATTCCTTTATAGCAACACTAAGCAGATTAAGATGGTGGGGCACATATAAACAATGTGGGTATCAACATATGATGTTGACAGTCTCGGGAAGCCAGTTCTTGTTGGCCTCCCACCTGCAGAAACCCTTCCTGGAATTTGAAGTCCCTGTTCATGGAATGCTGGCTCCCGTGCATGCCATTTCCGTAATTGGGGGATTCTGTCACAGCAGAGCTTGCCCAAGGAGAACATCTTTAATTTGTCATTTTCTGACTCTAAGTGAAAAACTTCAAATTTGTCATATTAACTGGAAGCAAATATATATATATATGTTTCCAGATAATAGGGCTACCAGACAACCAGTTTTACATTTTCTATATTTTTATGAAGTTTTGGGATACTTTTGACTGCATTACTTCAGGCCTGCATTCAGAAATCATGCATAAATACGCAATCATGTTTGTTTTTGCCAGAATCACCACGGTCATTGCAAAACCCCTCCTCTATTTTGGCAGAAGAGACCTAGAGGATGAAGAGTGTCTTGGAGACAGTCCTCAGTAAATCTGAGAACCCTTTTCCATCCCTCATACTACCTCTGGCATGCGCTTCACCTTCAGCTGTCTTTCCTTGTGCCAGCCAACTTGCCTGCAAAACTACAGAGCAGCTTCAAGGAGTGAAGTTTTTTTTTTTTTTTCCTTTTAAAAAGCTTTTAGAAGCAAAAATAGCCTGTTTCTTTCCTATGTGGATCCAGATTAATAGCTGATCCCTCTCTTTTTCTCCCATTTGCAAAGTTCAGCGGCACCTTTTTCAACAAATGTGGTCTGAACAAGCCCAGCTTGTGGTGGCCTAAAATGGTCACATTATGGAAAATAAACGGGAAAGGAAGTTTGCTTAAGAAATGCAGAGGAAGCGGTGGGCAGTTCATTTTTTAGAACCATAATTGGCCAGTGCTCCCTTCTGATATGTGGCAGCAAGTTTCACTGTTGTGCAGAGAAACCCACTGATACATTTTCCAGGTGATTTCAAAGAAATATTCCGTGACTGCCTTGCCAGCTACAATACACATTCAAAGTTATGTGTTTAAAAAAGCCAAAGATTTTGTATAATAAGATTAAGTAAAGAACTGTGACATTTTCTGTGAGCCAAACAGCCCAGACTTTCCTTTCAGAGGAATCATGTTTTAATGGCAGAATAAGAGGAAGCATAACCTTGTGGGTTTGTTTTTTTTTTAACAGTAACCCCCAAAAGATTCAAATCACCTGAAAAAGTGTTTGCGTTTAGACTTGTCTGTACTGCTCTGTAAATGGACCGTATCCCCTGTATCACTTTCTTAAACTGATTTTATAGCCTGGTGGTCTGAAATAACATATGCTTTCAGGGCAATACGGAAATTAAGTTTTTAGTTCTGTGTACAACAGTAGCTCGCTCAGAAGGGCAGGGAAGCTTGGCCTGCTGCTTACCATTTGAAATAAAGCTGATTGCCTGGCCTCTGTCTTAGAATGCCTGCCCTGCGACAGCTCGCTGCCGGTTGTCCTGCGAATTCTGAATCATGATATCATTTAGTATAATCCTTGGAACAGTCTGACATGGTATTATTATTCTTGTTCTAACAAGGCAACAAGCTCAGAGATAGTCAGCAACTTGCTCTCAGCATCACAGCTTGGAAATCCCTGCCTCTGAAACCCGGACTCCTCCCACACTGCTGAGAGTGTTGGAAGTAGCTTGCAGTTTCATACATGGAGTCAAAAGTATCAGTGTTTCCCCAAGTATCTCTCTTGATGTGTTAATTGGCCAGAAATCTCCATTTAATCAAAGGAAAGGCTTCGTCTTTAGGAGGCTCCTAAATGCCGTGGGAGATCCTCGTCCATGTGTATTCTGAGACGTTAGATTTTCAATAGTTCTCAAACTTGTTCTGAACGCAAACACCCAAAAGTCACAGTGCTTTTGTGTGACATAATGAAGTATGAATATATTAAACTTCCAGTAATGAAGTATAGGATTGATTCCATACCGCATCAGATGCCATGTCATGCTAGCATCATTCTGGTATAGATGGGCCGGCGGGGAGATCATATGTTTTATGACAATGTGGGGTAAATAACTTTAAGTTGAGGATACTCTAGTCAGTAGTATTACCTGTATTGCTATTATTATTGAAAATTGAGAAAAATAATTGCTAATTCAGCAAATGAGCATCTGGACTTCATAGTTTCATCCAAGCATAATTTAGAACTGCTGGGTTAGCTAGATGACTCCTTGAAAGAAATAGGTAAACGATGGATAAATTTCAGTGAGAGAAGGAAGGGGATGAGCGAGAGGTTCTGTAGTTAATGGCCTGAATAAAAGATTAAGGGCAAGTTTTTAGAGACTAAGCCAGTAACATTAAGGGCAGATTTTCCCTACTTTGCAATTCTTTTCAAGCTGCCTCTGAACACTCTCTTCCTTTCTCTGTCCTTTAGTCCTGACCTCACCTTGCCACTTTAGCAGCCCCTACCATGAATATTTGTTTGGATTTGTCGTGAGAGAGCACACAAAACATGGTACGCACGAGGTCTGGATGTCACTTAAGTGAGTGCTGATTAGAATTAAGGGCATGGACTTCAGAGAAATTGTAGCATCACTCTAGTCTAGAGGGAGAATAAATTGAAGGAAATTCTCTAGAGTTGAAATGAACCTTTATTCCTCCATTTACCCATCTCCAAAGTTTGGTCATGTTATGAGACACTCTTACTACCATACTAAAAATACTGAGTCTTAATGCTTTTTCTTTTAGATTATTTGCCTCTTTAAGGTTTAGTTGAAATCCATTTTTCCATCACACTTCTCAGTCTACATTCATCTTCATCATCATCAGAAGTACCAATCTATCAACTCATTAAACATCATAACTTCTCATCTTCCATCTTTCCCTGTCTTCCCAAACCTTTAAACTATGTCTTTTGAAACTTTTGGTTTACAATCTTCATACTCTTTTCTGCAGGTTTACTTCTACTTCTTGCCTAACAGAGAATTGGCCATACTATGAGGACGTTGCTTTTTCCTGTAGACCTTTGAATGGAGGCTGAACTCAAATCCCAAACACCTCATGTACCTCACAGGGGCTCACTGTGGTGTGTGCACTCTCCTTTGCATCTTCTTCCTGATGGTTTGTTTTCCTTCCTCCTTCATAACTGCCAGCTGCTCTGAAGTCCATGCCTTCACCGTTACCCTTTCATACTCTCCTTGTTGCTCCTGGCCAGTCATACATATTCACCGATGACTTCAGCCTGGTGCTCAGACCCTCTTTTCGCCACAACTCCTGTCTTTATTCTTGGCCATTTTGTCATCTACATAAATCACTCAGCAAAATGGCTTCTCAATTCCTTCACCTCTTTAGTTCTAATGAACTTTTCCTCCTCCCCATCCTAGCTACCCACTCTCATGGTCCTTGTAAGATTCATCACTTTGAATAACTGCAGCACCTCTGAAATCTCAGTTCACACAGCTCACCCTTTGACCGTCTTCTCCACGCACCGACTTTCCTGTTACTCCCATTCTAGCAAATTTCACCTTTCAGTGAGGTGTCTGCTCAACTGACCCTACCACTTTTTCACTTCCTACCCCTCTTGCCTTCTCACTTTCCTATTGCCCTGCCTAGATGCAAATGTCCAGAAAAATAATCTTTCTCTTACAAGTGCCCTTAGCTCTCTTGCCCTTCTCTCTCCTTCGTTGAATTTACTTTCACATTTATATCTATACGTGTGTATATATGTTATAGATGTATAGATGCACACATGCATACAAACTCCATATTTATATATATGGAGCAGATAACCTGGGTTTAATCACAATCAAGTTTTCTTGAGATGTCAAACAGAAACGGTGGAAATACAAAACAAATGTTAATTACCAATGTGAGAAGGAGAGAACAGTTAGGAAAATAAGGATGAAGGCAAAACTTCTTTGAACTTGTTTTACAGTTTTGTCTTTGGAAACAATTTTTCTCAGTATGGCTAAGAAATTTTTTTAGTCTGTGTTTTTTTTTTTAACATATTTATCACAATATATTTATTATAATAAGAAATTCACAAGCTATTGCTAAAAAAATTCTTGATTTGTTGGCAACTCTAAGAATGTTTCCACTATCAGGTTGAGATATATTAATATATTAGTGTAACTTTGGCCAGAATATCTTTACACATTAGACTTCAAGAAATTTAAGGGCTTAAAAGAAAAGTCCTGATAATCATTTCAGAGGTTGCAAGTCCCATGATCTATATTGCAAAGGAGGAAATTTTTTCATTATAATTTTTTTAAAAAACAGCCTTATTGAGTTATAATTCACATACCATCTAATTTATCCATTTAAAGGGCACAATTCAATGGTTTTTAATATATTTGCAGAGCTCTGCAACCATCATCACAATAATCTTCCTAATTTCTGTAAAGTATAAGATCATTTTTCTGATTCATAAAGTAAAAGTTACTTTAGTGAAAGTCTCTAGGTGATAAACTCCCTCAATTTTTGTTCATCTGAAAGTATCTTTATCCCCATTTGGAAATGATAATTTGCTGGATTTCCCATTCTAGGTTTACAGTAACGTTCTCTCAGGACTTTGAAGATGCTTAGTGTTTTGGTTTTCATTGTAGCCACTGAGAGGTTGGTTACCTGTATCATTCTCATTCCTGGTAAGTGAGTTTTCTTTTCTCTCCATTTCCTTCAATATTCCTTTTCTTGTCTTTGGTGTTCTCTACCCTTATAAAATGTGCCCAAATGTGGACTTCACTTATTTACCCTGCTTGTTGTATGTGGAACTTCCTGTTTCTGTGTATGCATTTATTTTATCAATTCAGAAAATTTGTCAGTGATTGTCTCTTCAAGCCTATCCCTTCTGTGTTTGTTAATATTCTCTCTGGAACTCAATGGGATGCCTGCTAGAATCTCATTTTCTTTGTTCTTTCATATCATCCTCGTTGTTTTCTCTCTGTGCTGCTCTCTGTAATGTCACAGATCTGGCTTCCAGTTCATTTTTCTCTCTGTTCTCATGTCCCACTCATTTGTTGAGACTCCATCTCCAGCGATTTATTTCTTATTTCCAGATGTTTATTCTTCCTTAATTCTTTGTGGCTATTTCTGACTGTTCACTTCTTCCTTGATTGTTTTTTATCACATATTAAAAAAATGGAAACATTTTGTACATGTTATTTTATATGTTGTATATAATAATTCTAACAGCTGAATCTTTGGTGCTCTAAACTGTTTTCAACTTTTCGGCTCATGCTGCTGTTGGTCTGCAGCTCTTGAAATTGTCCATCTCTGATTTTAAATTCTTATTACTTTGAACTTAAATTGTGGGAATCCTAGAGCTTCAACCCAGGATATATTTCTGAAATTTATTCATTTCCTTATATTTTTTATTGTCTGTATTTCCTGCAAGAATATAAGCTGCTTGAGGTCAGGAACTCTGTCTCTTTTTTTTTTTTTTTTTTTTTTTTTTGAGATAGAGTCTCACTCTGTTGCCCAGGCTAGAGTGAGTGCCGTGGCGTCAGCCTAGCTCACAGCAACCTCAAACTCCTGAGCTCAAAGGATCCTCCTGTCTCAGCCTCCCGAGTAGCTGGGACTACAGGCATGCGCCACCATGCCCGGCTAATTTTTTCTATATATATTTTTAGCTGTCCATATAATTTCTTTCTATTTTTGGTAGAGGTGGGGTCTCGCTCTTGCTCAGGCTGGTCTCGAACTCCTGAGCTCAAACGATCCGCCCACCTCGGCCTCCCAGAGTGCTAGGATTACAGGCGTGAGCCACCGCGCCCGGCCAGGAACTCTGTCTCATTGCACTGTATTTCCAGTGCCTTGAACAGAGCCTGATATATAGAAATCACGCAACATGTATCTGCTTTCTCATCCTCTCTCTCCTCCCCCAACCAACACAAGTATGCTCAGATTTTGTCATTTCAGAGCTTCTCTTGATCCTAATTTAATATCTACTGCTCTAAATTTATTTTTTGGTCACATATATGCAGTGCAGTTGGTTTCCAGAAAAGGAAAAATATGTGTCAAATATTGTCAGGTCATATTCCCTTATATTTTTCTAATTTATGTCTCCATGAGAAATACTTTTATACATGCAATGCTATTGATTTTAGATCAATAAGACTTCAAAATTGCAAGCTAAACACTTTTGCCATCCTAGTTAAAAGGGTAACACAGTCAGAGATTGCTTATTTAATCTTGAAACTAATTTGGTGTGTTTTTTGGAGAGACTTTTCTAAGTCACAACAGGGTGTGAAAATCCTCAGTATTAAGGGGGTAAATGCACAAATATTACTTTTACTGAACTTGATATTATTTAAAATATAAAAAATAAATTCTTCGTTCTTGAAAAAAATAAAACATATGTGTTCTGATTAAGTAGAATACCCGAGGAAGACCGAGAAAATATAGCCATATTAATAATGTGCTTATAAAACTGATAGTTACCTAGGAATTTTTGTATTTTACCTCTCGGATAAAAGATTCTGTATTTTGGAACAATGGTCTTATTAGGCTTATGCTTAACTTGCAATAAACTTTATAAACTATTTCTAATTCCCCAGGTCTAAGCTTTGCAGACTTAGAGAATCTCGATCTTCTTTATGTTTTTGTTAGATACCTATGCTGGGATTGCAAATAAAGCCTCAAAAATTAAAGATTTCTCTCCCTGTAGTTGCTAGTATACATAGGGTGTTTTACAATAATGTCCACACTATAAAGTAGCTGATATTTTTTAAGGTCGTATTTGAAGATAATGATAATGATTCAAAAAAAAAGAAAAAAAAAAAGAAGATAATGATAATGAGAACCATAAACTCACTTAAAAAAGATCTTTATGTTATTGGGGAAATGGCTTTAGGAACCGAATGCTGTGTACACTAATAATGAATGGTGTGGCTTACTATCATACTATCACTCTTGGACTTCTAATCTTTTATCAAAACCAACACTTACTTGAAATTGAAGTAGTTTTATAAAAATATTTCGATGACCCTAGGATGATCACAAAAGATTTAGCGTCTCTACCCATTTCTTCCCTGAGAAGTGTAAAGCCATCAAAAATTCTACTTCTTCCCCAGCAGCTGTGTGTTCCCTGCAGTTCATTGAGTAAGAATGATTTTATTGGGCCACTTTTAAGACAGACATTTTCAAGACTCTGCAGAACTTCCAAATCTCATGGGTACTTAACAGGAAAGGGAGTTAGTGACTGAATTATCGATGACAGTGCTTCAATTCTCTCTCATCTTCATTTTGGAGACTCGGCTTCTAAAACTTTCCCTGTCATTTCTTCCATTGTGCTTTATTCACTCTGACAGTTTGGGTCAGGGTGATGGAGATTGATTGAAAGTTTCTCCAATTCACACCAGGTGAACAATATTTGAACTAGTTGGCAAGAAGACATTATACATTTCTGAAAACATCAAGACTCTCAGGAAAGGCTTTGGCCTTGGACTAGCAGGTCAGGGATCATGCTATGCTTGGTGTCATGCATGGTGACAGGCACAGACACTAGTAGGCATTTAGGAAATGCATGTTGAATGAAAGACTTACTGAATGAAGTTATTACACATTGAAAACAGGATGTTTATATATCTCGCTACTTTGATGCCAGATAAAAGTAAAGCATCTTTGGCTGTCTAAGCATCTGAACAGTCTTCCAGAATTTTACTCAGAGACTAAATCTTCAAATCAGAAGTTGAAAACTTAGTAAAATAATTTGCAAAGTGAAATAAGAAGCTAATTATGTTGGCTTAAAAAATAGATGTACACTGAGTGAGTATTAAATTTGTAGCTATACAAATAACTAATGAAATTACTACCACAATAACACAGAATTGGGACTGGAAAATATCCAGGAAGACTTGATTACATTTCCTTTATATCCTTCTCTTCAGCCTAGCTTGGCCTCTTTTCTATTCAGATATTTCCCCCTGGATGAGATTCAGTGGGGCTTTTTTGACTTGTCCTCAGATTGCCTGCCAGATTCCCTTAAAGGGCCAAGGTCTCCTGCAACACACTCAGGCAAACATATGTTTTATAAGAGGTAGGATTCGAATAAAATCTCCTTTATTCCTCTTTCCTTTGGATTGAATGTATTGAGGTCCTTCAGTCTCTCCCCATAAGTTCCTTTTCTTCCCTTCCCTCTCAAGCACATAGAAATATTATACATGCCCATTACCTTCCAACCAAATGCACTGGAAGAAATTGTTCAAAGCAAAAGTGCATGAAAAGAAGGATCATTATGAATACTGACATCTATAGACTGTGCTTGATGGGGAACAAAGAAACTGAATTCACAAGCAAAAAGAAAAAATTTTTGATGTGGCATTTCGGTGGAAGCTTGTCTTGTAATTATGAGACATTAAAGCATTTAATAATTATTACTATTATTAATAATAAGGCCACCTGAACAACCAGTCACTCTAATGCAGTCATCTGGACAAATCATGGCAGCCTCTTGTCTAATTAGTACTTTGAACTTTTATAAATGAATGTGAATTTATCAACATTTTAGTTTTTTGGGCACTCTAGACGGCAACTGTAACATCAGAAATTCTGTTAAGGATTAAAATTGCTAATTTTTTTTTCTTTAATGTAAAATAAAGTTATTTTGTAACTAATGTTATGTCTCCCTCATATTGGAAAATTTCACAGAATTTGGGGTGATGTTGATCATGGTAATAATAACAAGCAGCTGCTACTTAATGAATGCGTCATATGTGTCAGAAGCTGGATTAAGTGATTTACATACGTTGTCTTATTTATTTTTCTAATTACCAGCCCTCAAAGTAGGTACTATCCGAATTTTACAAGGGAAAATTGAGGTTTAACTTGTTCAAAGACACTTAACTAATAAGTAGAAGCATGGGGAACTCCAGCTGGGAACTGATGATAAAATCTATTCTTTGATCACATTGCTATTCTGCGTGTGTGTGTATGTGTGTGTGTGTGTAAGGGTTGTGCTTATATAGAGCCCCACTGATTATGAAATACAAAAAAGCTGTTACTGTTGGGAGACTTGCCATGGCTGGAGCAGGCTTGAATTTAAGAGACACAGCTCTTGACACTGATTAGTTTCTCATCGACACTATTATGTCTGGGAAGATGGCATCAACCAGCTGATAATGCCAGCTGGGGTAACTGGTAGTCACTAATTAGGACCTTTCCCTAGGCATCCATATCTGAGATTTTCTGAGATTCACACATATAATTCAGGAATTATGTTAGGCATTTACCTAGAAGTTTAATTGTTCCATCCACATATTTACAATTTATTGAATATTTTCTATAAGTCAGGCATTGTTTTAATTTCTAGGAACTATTATTTTTTTCACTGTACTGATGAAAAATCTGGTGCACAGGGAGTTTAAGCAGGTTGCCCTACAGTATACAAATGATAAATATCAGCACTAGGATTATAATCAGATACCCCGACCGCAGAGCCCACAGCCTACTCCAGACATTGCCAGGTACGGGGGACTCAGTGGTGAAAGGACTCTCTAACCCTCAAATATATAGAAGAGAGAGATATAAGTAAGCAGTTCTCTGTTTTAGTCCATGAATACCGACGAATTTTCCAGATCGGAGCTTCAATGAACAATAGAAACTCCCTAATGACTTTGATTATTAATAGAGCCCTGAACTAATAGAGATCAGGCTGACAATAGTGACTGCTTTATTCATACCTTTAAGCTTAACTTGGTTTGAAATCCTACACCTGGATGATTTATGCCAAAACAAGTAGTTTTAAACCAGAATGTGTAGCTTAGAATAGTGGCCAATAACTGTACTTTGTGCTGATATTTTTCCAAATCTATTCTTCACATACAGGAATTTAGATTAAGAAGGCTTTTATAACCCTGGTAAAATGAAGCTTGTACATCTAATAATATTTTTCAATCAGATACTCTCATGAGGTTAAATTAAAAATGAAGTAGTAAAATGAAAAAAAAATTATAAGCTAAAAGTCAGATTATAGATCAAGACATATGGTATAGATAATTGAATAAAGACAAAGTCTATTGCTTCATTTGTTTGTTTCTTTTAAAACTCATACTATTCCATAAGAGATTTGAAGTGACTTATAACTGAAGTACACATCCAGATATGTTAAGAACAATAAAATGCTTAAATAAAAATATGAAGTAAATATAAATAGAAGACTAAAGCAAAATTATAGGCAGAATTAAGTAGAATTTGAGGTAATTATGCCTCTGAGTCAGTTCTTAAATTGCTATATATGAAAAGGTAAGAACATACACTCTTGCATTAACCACATTGGGTATCTCCACCAGATAATTTGTCTGGGTGGATGCAGGCTTTCCTGGGTGTTGCAGCATAATTTTTAGCATATGTGTGTGTTACAACATTGCTCTGAAAAGCACAAGCCTGTTCGTTCTCAGAGCAAAAGCTAGGCAGACATAAAATCAAGAGATGATGTCACAGTCTTAATTAAAACATCAAGTCTGTCTCATTTTTTTTTAATCTCCATGGATGGAATTTAGGAATTTTCCATTGGAAACTGTATTGTGACTGTCTTGGAGTGTACTAGCAACACGAATTTAAGGAGCTACAATGCATTAGACTGTATTGACATTTCCTTATCCAAAGGATTGGCAGTAGAATGAATCAAGTGGGTGGTTTACTGGGTACGACCCACACTCTCCCACCTGCCTCACTGTGGCCCAACAATGCAGCCACCAGGCTGGCAGGACTTGGGAAAGCCACCTGTGATCACTAATAGAAAGAACTCTATGTCCCTGCAGTGCAATCAGCAGGCAGCTGCTTATTATTGCTGTTGATATCATCATTATTTTTGAATGGAACAGGAAGGAAGGAGGATACAAGGAGGAGAATGGCAATAGGGTGGAGATGGTAGACGTCACAGGGAAGAACAAAGAGCAGGAAAATACCAGATGGAGGGGAGAAGCACTTAAAAAAGGAGAACTGAGAGAAAGAAAAGAGAAAGAGAAAGGATGAGAGAGAAACCAATAGGAAAGAAGCTGTAGAACCAGAGACAGAAGCAGTATGACATCTGTCCTTGTCCTAATATGACCCAACTAATTTCCTGTGGATGCCAACTTGTTCATTTCCGGGATGCTGAAAGGGGACAGCCACACAATATTAGAGGTCACCGTCTCAGTCACTCTTCAGTAACTCTCTCACCTCTAAGAACCTGAAGGATGTTGTGTCCACTGTGGAACAAAGCCCGGAGGAGGAGGAAGAGTGTCTCAGTGTGCTGGTGACTCATTCTGGCACTGACTTGGCCTTATGAAAGTAATTTAGCTCCACTGGGCTGAACCTAGTCATAATTAATAACAGGATACCTGTTTATATAGTAGGTCCAGTATTACCAACAAAGTGCTGCCTGAGGCAGAGGCAGGGGAGAAGAAACAAAGGGAGAAGAAAATAAAAGGAAATCAAGGGGTACGACAATGGCTTCCAGTATTCTTTAGGCTCCAGGGACCTTGTAGACGGTTTATGGGTAGTACGTATACAATTGAGGTTTAAAGGAACCAACATTTTAGTGCCTATTATATACCAGCCGGAATGCCGGCTGCCTTTCCCATGTAACTCATGTCATCCACCCAACAGTCCTGGGCAGTAGCTGTTTTTATTCCCTTTTACCCAGTCCAGGAAACTAGCTTGCTTGGTATAAGCAGGTTTAAACTCAGGGCTACGTGACTTGAATCCTAGCACATGTTTTCAACTTCAAAGTAATCGTAAAATCTAGGTTACGCTTAAAGATCTGCATTTTGCCTATGTAGTTGAGAGCAAGTAGTCATGACCTTCTACCAGAGTCATTATCTCTCTTTTCCAGTGTCTAATTTTGTCTTAAAATCCCAATGTATTAATTTATTCTTCAGCCTTATAAAATACTAAATTATTTTGTGGTGGGAAGGAAATGGAAGGACATGAATTTTGAAGTCAGAGAAATCTGGCCTAGAATTCTATTTTCACATATGATCTCAGAAATCTATACAATAGGATTAATAATATTAAGGTTTTTTTTTTTTTTGAGGATGAAATGAGTTATGGGAACATACTTAGCATAATGCTTTCCACTTAGGGGGCACCAAATTATTGGTTTCTTTCCTTTCTCCTAAAATTTTTGATAGAATTCACTGGTTCCAGAATTTCCTAAACTATGCTCTGCAGAACATTAGAGGTTTGGAGAGAGGTAATTAATACTCTTCATAAAAACATTTTTAATGGTCAGATACGTTGAAGAGAATGGCTATTTTCTCTTTTTCCTACCCCCTCCCTTTTCCCAAGTATCCCACCACACAGAGGTCATAGATCAATTCCAGGTAGATTAAGAAACTAAATGTGAAAAGTAAAAATTAAAGAAAATATGGAAATATATTTATATGTTTTTTTTCATAGTGAAGACAAAAAAAGACAAAAGGTCAAACCATAAAGGAAAGAATTTTGGCTATGCTAAAGTTTATAACTTCTCTATGACAAAAGACCCAATTAAAAATTATATAAAATTATATAAATCCATAGACTGTAAGAAGATATTTCAACGTATTCAACCAACAAAGCATTAGTATCTGAATATATAAGCATTTTTACAAATAAGTAAGAAAAAGGAAAAGAGTGTAATAGGAAAAAAAGCAAAGGGTTTAAATTGCCTGTTCATCAAAGGGGAAGTTGCATGGATGAGAACATTTAGGGAGAAAAAGGCTCAACTTCACTGGTAACTGAGGAAATGCAAACTAATATAAAAATGAGATATGTCACACTGATCAAATTCACAAAAATGGAAAGGACTGACAATATGCGCCTTTTAACTGCTAGTTGTAATTTCTTCAGTGTTATAACTGTAAGTTCTAGTCAGCACAGTAACACACCTAAACACACAAATGAGATAAACAGTATAAAGATTGGGAAGGAAGACACAAAACTGTGATTATTTATAAACAGTGGTGTCATATTTGCCATGAAAATCCAAAAGAAAATTCAAGACAAACTGTTGGAACTAATAAGATAGTTTACCAAGTTGATTAAATTTAAGGTTAAAATTTTAAAAATCCAATTTTTATAAACCATATCAAATCTGTAATAACATCTTTGATGGCTAGTAATGCTGTTCACTAAATATTTTGGTTTTGTCTTAGTACATGGTAGGATTTTACTTTCTTGTCCTCTTGAAGTTAGGCTTGATCAGGTGACTGGGTGGTGATTCACTTCCAGGTAGAAGCTTTAAGAGTCAGCACAAGATTTGCTGCACGTGTTTTTCCTTAGAACAAGGAATGGCAATCTCATCTTCCATGCAGCAGACTGACGTGGCAATTTTCCAGAAAATGGTTGCTCTGTCAGTTTGGGTTCTGGGATGAGGACAAAATAGAGCAGTACCTTATCTGATACATAACAGACTTGCAGCATAAACAAGAAATAAACGTTGTTTTCAGTCACTGAAATTTTAGGGTTACTTATTTTTATTTTATTTTATTTTATTTTTTTGAGGCAGAGTCTTGCTTTGTTGCCCGGGCTAGAGTGAGTGCCGTGGCGTCAGCCTAGCTCACAGCAACCTCAAACTTCTGGGCTCAAGCAATCCTTCTGCCTCAGCCTCCCGAGTAGCTGGGACTACAGGCATGCGCCACCATGCCCGGCTAATTTTTTCTATATATATTTTAGTTGGCCAGATAATTTCTTTCTATTTTTAGTAGAGATGGGGTCTCGCTCTTGCTCAGACTGGTCTTGAACTCCTGAGCTCAAACGATCCACCCTCCAACGGCCTCCCAGAGTGCTAGGATTACAGGCGTGAGCCACCGCGCCCGGCCTTAGGGTTACTTATTAATGCAATATCCCCGAGTCCATCCTAACTGATATCACCAATTAATATCTATTAATCATTTGCCATGTACCAGACATTGTTCTAAATTCCTTCTCTCTCTCTCTCTCTCTCTCTCTCTCTCTCTTCATTTAATGCAATCACCACAAGAATCCTATGAAGTAGTTATTATTATAATCCTTGATTTGACAGATAAGTGAACTATCTTCCACAGGCACTGAGAGATTAAATTGCTTTAGGTAATACACTCTGTAAATGGCAAAGCCAGGATTTAAGCACAAGTATTTTTGTTTCAATACCCAAATTTGTACTGTTAATCACTTGGTATGCCATATTCCTCAGAAAATATACTAAACAATTTTTATATATCATTTGTAATGGGAGGCAAAACTATATCTAGAAAAAAACTTACAAAAGATCTTTACAGAAAAAATTTAAAAAGAGGACAAATGATTTAAAGAAGTAGTATGACCATGACACCATGATTTGTAGATGGGAAGACTCAAATTCATAATGATAGGAAATTATCCAAGTTACTCTACAAATTCAGTGCACTTTCAATAAAAAAGTCATCAGTTTCTTTTGAATTAAATTTAACAAACAAATCCTAACATTTGCATGGAAATATAAAGGACCAAGATCAGTCAATATGGTCTTGAAGAGGATGAATAATGGTGGATTTGCCTGACCAGACGTGAACACTTTTGTAAATCCATAGGAATAAAAACTGTGAGAGTTGACACAGAAATAGAAAAAACAACGGGGAAGAAAAGGGGATTTAGAATACAATCTATTTATATGATGAGAGTGGCAATAAAATTTTGGTGGGAGCAAGAGGGATTATTAAGTAAATGATAATGTGACAGTTAGCTACTGATATGGAAAAATTTTATATATGTATATTTATACAAATTGAATTTCATATGGGCTAAAGGCCTACATTTGAAAAGTAAAATAATAAAATATTTAGAGGAAAACATGGAAAAATAATATTTTTAATTATACCAGGTAAGAGTTTCTTTTATATGATGCAAAAACATAAGCTAATAAGGAAAATATTGACAAATTTGACTATATAGCTTCTGTGAAGATATCATGAAAAATATGAAAGAAGACAAAAACTACAAAAAACTTGTAATGCATATAGACATCAAAGGATTAGTATCTAGTATACATAAAGAGCTTCTACAACTTAATGATAAAAAGAAAAACAACTCAATGGAAAAATAGGCAAAGATCATGATACGTAATTCACAGAAGAAACTGAATGACAATAAAAATTTAAAAAGATTACTAGCATTCAGGGAAATATAAATTAAAACATTCATAACATACCATAGCATACCTATCTAATAGGTAAAACTTAATCATTCTGATGACACCTACTGGAGAGTTTGTGTATTTCTGGTGGGACTGTCAATGTGAAGATGGTCCTCTGCAATTACACTTTTGGGGAGAAACTCAAACGTTTATAAGGAGAGACATACATAGTTGTTCTTCAACAGCATGTTACAAAGCTGTGCAAATAAAGTAGACTTTCAGGTATCAACACAGATAAATCACAAAAACACATTTTGAAGAAAAAAGTAGGTTAACAGTATATAAATATATGTAGCATACATGTAAAAATTTAAGATACATGAAACAGTAGTATATTTTCTTTAGGGAGGTAAATGTCTTAAAAGTTATATGGAAATGATATACAAAATCTTCAGAAAAGTGTTTATTTGGAGAGGAAGGAAAGTGGCAAGGAAGGGAGACAGGGCCTTAATTTTAGCTGTAATATTTTATTTTTCAAAAAAGAAAAAGATCTAACACACATTATGGAAAATGTTAACATCTGTTTAATATCAGTGGTGCATTAATAGGTAACTGTTATAGTATTTTCTGAACTTTTTATGTTTGAAGTATTTCATGATTAAAATTTAAATCTAAAAAATCCTTACATGGTACATTTTCACATGTATACTGCAGTACAATTATTCACAGATCTTGTAGTTAAGTGTTATAATTGGTTGTTTATCATAAATGAGCCAGATATTTTCTTTTTTTCCAGGCTTTTCTTTTAATCTATGCTTTTAAGCAGGTGGCCCTATTTCTAGGATTTTCAGCAATCATCAAGTATGTTCTTAAAAATTTTTATTTATTTATATTTAGAAAAAAATTTTTTAGAGACAGGGTCTCACTATGTTGTCCAGGCTAGTCTTGGAACTCTTGACTTCAAGTGATGCTCCTGTTTCGGCCTCCTGAGTAGCTGGGACTACAGGCACTTGCCACTGAGCCTGGCTTGTTCTTAAAGCATTTTAAAGTCTACAGACTTACTTCAGAGGCATCAGCTTTATTGTTACACACAGAACCTCAGAAGTAGACATTACAATTGTCTATGAAGAAAATGAGACTCGGAGAGATTGCCAAAAGATCAGCTAAAAGGTAGCAAGGTTATTACTAACTTGCACACAGGATTTCAGTCTCTAAATCAGATGCTTGCTTCATTCGTTTCTGTCTCCAACTGTTTTTGTTTTGTTTTGTTTTGGTGCACAATGGGGTCCATATTAGGGCAAAGGTGATCTAGGACAGCTGTTTAGCCTCAATTATCTCCTTCCTTTCTAGTATGCAAATTGCTAATGGATGGGAATGCTAATGATTTTAAGCCTTACTACAAAAAGGCAGTCCACAAACATTTTAAAAGAAATACTTCAGCAGGCTTTATAAATCTATTGGGAATCAGATGTCCTTAAGGCAACAGCCATCTACAGAAGAAAGGAAGAGGCTGGGTGTGGTGGCTCACGCCTGTAATCCCAGCACTCTGGGAGGCCGAGGCGGGAGGATCGCTCGAGGTCATGAGTTTGAGACCAACCTGAGCAAGAGCAAGACCCCCGTCTCTACTCAAAAAATAGAAACAAATTAGCTGAACAACTAAAAAATATATATATAGAAAAAATTAGCTACTTGGGAGGCTGAGGCAGAAGGATTGCTTAAGCCAGGAGTTTGAGATTGCTGTGAGCTAGGCTGACGCCACGGCACTCTAGCCCGGGCAACAAAGTGAGACTCTGTCTCAAAAAACAAAAAACAAACAAACAAACAAAAAAACAAAACAGAACAAAGGAAGGGGTGAGAAAGGTGGGAGTGAAATGAACCAGGGAACTGGGTGGTGGAAGGAAACCCAAAGGTAGGTGGCTATATAATTGGGTGAAAAAGGTGAAGAGCAGAACTCGCTCCCGTCACCGCAGGGAAGGGAGGAAAGCAGGATGTTGGAGGAGAAAAAGAGAGAAGAGCTCCGTATGATCCTGGGATGATGAAGTGCGGCTGACACTGCCTCGTGGGTCCTCAAAGGTGCTGAGCCTCGCCTGCATGCGTCATCATCCACCGTTTCTGCTCATGCGGGGTTTCAAGGGGAGAGCCTGCCATTTGGGAATAAGGTTCGTAATCCAATCTGCTGCAGTCCACGCTCTGACTGTATGTAAAACTGGCAACTGGCACAACTGAAAGTGGAACCAGATAAGATACTAGAAGAGCAAGGAAAGAGGAAAAACTTGGACATGTGGGAGCTGCAGGAAGAGAGAGTCACTGAAGTGTGTGACATGTAGGTCTTCTCCCTGCCAAGAGGAGTTCATTAAGTGGCAAGAGTCTATTGCTTTCCACTCACAAATGGCTCACAAACAGAAAGATGGCAATGACAGCTCAGTTGTCACTGTTAGAAATGACAATCCTTTTCAAACACTATTCCTCCAATTAAAAAAAGTATCAAATTAGACATTGGAATAGATGTAATTAAAACATGGTATGAAGCTGTCTATATAAATCACATTAAAAGTGAAGACATTTTAGCTAGGTTCTAGCTGGCATTTGTGTATGAAAACTAGGAAATGAGCTTAGTGGAGGTATTTTTCCCAAATGTGTATAGGTGAATGAGAATTTTAAATACAAATAAATTTTTAAATAGTATATACTATTAAGAGATGTAGATTTTAAGAAGAGAAAAGTAGGAAGAATAATAAAAATAAATATGCATAGAAAAATCTCTGATTTCTTTTGTTTAGCACAGCACCCATCTTTATGAATGAGAGATGCATCACCACAAACTCCTGGTGATCCTCCTGCCTCAGCTTCCCAAGTAGGTGGAACTACAGGCATGCACTAGCATGCCTGGCCAATCTTTCTATTTTTTGTAGAGACAGGGTCTCACTCTTGCTTAGGCTGGTCTTGAACTCCTGGCCTCAAGCAGTCCTCCTGTCTCAGCTGCACCCTGGCCTCCCAAAATGCTAGGATTACAGGCATGAGCCACTGCGCCCAGCCTAAACTCGTGTTTATTGAGTGCCAGTTGTGTGTCAATGTAGGGGAGGTAAAACTTTACCCTCTTAGGGTCTGGGGCTGGGTCTGAGAATTGACACAAGGTAGATTAACAGGAGAAAAGCATACATATTTTTACATGTACATGGGAGCAGGAAAATGAAGATCCAAAGAAGTGGCAAAACCTAAATGCTCATATAGCAGGCCTAACGAAGAGTGGCAACTGTGGAAAAGCAGCTAAAATGTTTAGGGAGGGTAAAGGGAGGTGGTTATTTCAATATTGTCCAGATTTGTCTCAGTATCCACTCCCTATCTCTGGTGAAAAGAATGTTTCTTCTCTCCTGGTATAGGAAGGGCAGAGTGCATCTGCTGTTTTTCAAATGCCTTTAGCGCAAAAAAATCCTTATGTAAAAATGGCATATTTTGGAGCGTTATATTTTGCTAGCCTTCACCAGGCATTGTTCTACCTGTGTGATCAAATCCAGTCAAAGACACAAAAGTTCCCGCTCTTGTGTCTTACATTTTAGGAGGAGGAGAAATAAACATAATAAATACATTAATTATAGAATACGTTAGAAAGTGATAAGTGCTATACAAATCCAGCAGAGAAGGGGACATGTGTCATGTGTGTCTATACTGGGGGTGGGAATGTGGGCTTTGGAGTAGAATTTTGTCATAGGGAAGGCCTCAGGGGGAGTTGATATTTGAGCAGAGACTTGAAGGAGGGGAAAGACCATTTCAGACAGTGAGAACAGCCAGTGCAAAGCCCTCAGGTTGGAACATGCCTGTTGTCTGTAAGGAAGCTTGGAGGCCACCGTGATGAGAGCAGAGTGAGCAAGTGGAGAGCAGAAGATGGTATCAGTGAGGTCACAAGGGCCAGAGCACACAGAACCTACAGGCTATTGTCAGGGTTTGACTTCAGGAGCCATTCGGGCATTTTGAGCATGGTGACAGGATATGACCTAGATTTGAAAAGGATCGCTCTGCCAAGAACAGGCTGTGGAACGGCACGTGTGGAAGCATGTAGACAGGTAAGGATGCTACTGCAGCAACCAGGTAAAAGATGTTGGTTGGAGCAGGTGGTAGCAGTGGAAGTAGTGAGATGTGATTGGACTCTGGATGTATTTTACAGGTGAGCCCAACAATTTTCTCTGATAAAATATATAGAAAGGACATGAGTGAAAAAGAAAGATAGAGATCAAGGATGACTCTGACATTTTGACAAGAGCATCTGCAAGGAAGGAATTGTCAGCTGAGATGGGAGTTCTACAGGTTTGAATTGAAAGATTAAGAGCTTGATTTTGGACCTGTTAAATTTGAAATGGCTACTAGATATACAAATAGAAATGTTGTGTGGGCAATTAGATAAAGGAAGCTGGAGTTCAGAAGAGAAGTCTGGGTTGGAGATGTAGAAGTCATCCTATGGCCCAAAGCCATGGAATTGGATAAGATTATTTGGAAAATAAATGTAGGTGGCTAAGAGAAGAGGTTCAAAGACTGAACTTTGTGGTCCTTCAATATTTAGAGGTTGGGAGAAGAAATGAAACTAACTGTAAACACCAAGAAGGAAACCTTAGTGAATTAGGAGGAAAACCAGTAAAGTGTGTTATATCAAGACAAGTGAAGAAAATGTATCAAAGAGGAGTGAGTCATTAAATGCGTCAAATTCTGGTGATAGGACTGAGTAACAAGGAAGTCACTGATTTGCATTTCTCTGATGATTAACGATGTTGAGCAACTTTTCATATACCTGTTGGCCATTTGTATGTCTTCTATGGAAAAATGTCTATTAAGGTCTTTTTTCTCTGTTTTAATCAGGTTATTTGTTTTATTTTTGCTATTGAGTTGTATGAGTTTTTTAATATATTTTGGATATTAGGCCCTCCTCAGATATATGATCTGCAAACATTTCCTTCCATTTGGTAGGTTGTCTTTTCATTTTGTTGATTGTTTTCTTCACTGTTTATAGCTTTTTAGTTTGAAATAGAATGACTAACTTATTTTTGATTTTGTTACCTTGTAATTTTGGTGTCATATCCAAAAAATCATTGCTAAAGCTAATGTCAGGGAGGTTTTTGCCTATGTTTTCTTCTAGGACTTTTATGGTTCAGGTCTTATATTTAAGTATTTAATCCATTTCCAGTTAATTTTTGTGTACAATGTACAATAAGGGTCCAATTTCATTATTTTGCATGTGAATATTCAGTTTTCCCAGTACCATTTTTTAGAGAGACTATCCTTTCCCCAAGGTGTATTGTTGGCTCCCTTGTTGTTGACCTTATGTTATTAGTTGACCCCATATGTGTGGATTTACTTCTGGGCTCTCTATTCTGTTCCATTGGTTGATATGTTTGTTTCTATATCATTACCATACTGTTTTGGTAACTATAGCTTTGTAATATATTTTGATGTTTTAAATTTTTATTTATTTATTTGTTAATTATTTAATTGGGATGAGTGTCATTATGTTGCCCAAGCTGGTCTCGAACTCCTGGCCTCAAGCAATCCTCCTGCCTCAGTCTCCCAAGTAGCTGGGTTTACAGGTGCAAGCCACTACTCCTGTCACTGTAATATATTTAGAAATCAGGAATTGTGATGCCTCCAGCTTTGTCCTTCTTTCTGAAGATTCCTTTGGCTTTTCAGAGTCTTTTGTGGTTCCATGTGCATTTTAACATTGTTTTTTCTGTTTCTGTGAAAAATGCCATTTGAATTTTGACAGGAATTGCATTGAATCTGTGGCTTGCTTTGGGTGGTATAAACATTTTAACAATATTAATTTTTCCAATTCATGAACACATGATATTTTTCCATTATTTGTGTCTTTGATTTTTTTCATCAATGCCATGTAGTTTTCAACATACAGATCTTTCACCTGCTTGGTTAAATTCATTCCTAAGTATTTTATTCTTTTTGATGCTATTATAAATGCAAATATTTTCTTAATTTCTTTTTTCAAGTAGTTCATTGTTAGTGTACAGAAACACAACCAATTTTTGTAGGTTGACTTTGTATCCTGCAATTTTATTAAATTTATTTATTAGTTCTAACTGTTCTTTGGTGGAGTCCTTAGGGTTTTCTATATATAAGGTCAATGTTGGAGCAGATTTTTAACAGTGCTTATATTTTACAAAACATTTTTCAAGGCTCTACTAAAAATTACTAATCAGCTTGCCATTTAGAGTGGATTTTATAATCTAAACTTACACTATTTTGCCCAACTCATATCTTTTTCTCTTTATCACCTTTCTTTGTTTTTGTTTTTTACAATGCACTCAAATTACACAATACCCAGACCATGTCAAAATGATATTGTTTGTAATTGTATTGTATTATTCAGTTAATTATTTTCTCATTTGCATTTATTTTTCCTCAAAGCAGTAACTATGGTAATTTAGGGCCAATTATGTAATACTTTCTCATTATTTTCCAAAATGTGATATGAGAAAACTTTGCTTTGACCACAGCAAGCACCTTGGCTGAAAGTTTACTCCCAATATGAGAAGACATTATCTTTAAAGACACAAAAGTTGAAATATTTCATCCTGAGATGTGAGTTTACTGTGACAAAGCAGCCTGTATTCATCACTTTGTTACTTCACTAGGTAGACAGTCAGTGATAGTGACCAATTCTTCACCCCTCTTTATATTCACATCTTTGTAGTGCCCTTCCACTGTGGGTGGGGTGACCTATCTCATCCCTTGACAATGTGTTCAACCATGTGACTTGCTTTGGCCAATGGGATGTTAGCAGACATAACACAAGAAGAGGGACTTGAACCATCCTTTGTGCTGGGGTTTGCTCTCTTGTGCCTCTGCCATTGTCGTGGGAACATGCCTGAGCTCTCCAGCTAGAGGATGAGAGACATGTGAAACAGAACCATGTCACCCGCATTATTCCAGTCAAGATAGCTTAGGTCAACCAACTGCCAGCTGACATCCAAACATGTGAGTAATAAGCAATTACTGTTCAATACCACTGAAGTTTTCTAGCAAAAAAATACTGTACCCCTTTCTGGCTCTAATGTTCAAATGACTTAGTAGAGTCACACCACTGGAAGTAATTGACTTATAGACAATGCAAGAAACTTACGTTTTTCTGTCATTGATACATTTTCGATTTTAAATTGTTTAATTGTCAATAAAATACTGACACACTTCCATGGAGAAAGTTAAGGAAACTCATATTTATTGAATTTTATCTTTTTCTTAATAGAAAAGTAGAAAATGAAGTCCCCATCCCAAGCAGGTGGCTTCCTCCTGGAAAGACGGAGTTCAGTAAATATGAGCTCCCTTCACTCTCTACCTGACAACACTCAAATTTGACTTTCAACTATTATCTTTTATACCTTCCTCCAAACTCAGAAGACGAAACCTGTCTGCTTTTCATGGCTAATCCTGCCACATTTTTCTCTTGACTGTGTCCCTCTCTTTTCTGATTGGAGTCAGATAGAGTCTAAAGAGGTAGTTTTTTAAGTCCTCTGCACAAAGATTATGGTTGAAGTCATGGAAGCCTGTGAAATTGCCAAGGAGAAAGGAGGAAGGAGAAGAGAAAAGAAGAGAAGACAGAAAGGAGAAGAGAGCCAAAAGGTGAGCCTTGGGGGATATCTGGATACAAGAGATTAGAAAAGGAAAAGTTGTTGTTAATCTCTTACTGTGCCTAATTCACAAATTAAACTTTATCATGTATGTATGTATATATGGGAAAAACATAGCATATATAAGGTTCGGTACTATCCATGGCATCAGGGATCCCTTGGGGGTCTTAGAATTTATCCCCCACAGGTAAGGGGGGACTACTGTGTTTTAAGAATGGCCTCATCATCCTCCCGGGATGTTAAATTCTGAGCCATGTTTAATTCTGCCATCTATTTTATTAATATGTTCAACCACCAATATTTTTCTATATCCCGTGGAGTATGCTTTTTTAATATCTCTCTTCTTCATCCTCTTTTTTTTGATCTCTCAGTTGTTACCTTGATTTAATCCTCATTTTCTCTCAACTGTATTATTGCAGTAATTCTCTCACTGATCTTTTTCCTGATCCAATCTACCTCATTTAATTTCTAGAATAATCTATCTAAAGCAGGGTTCTGATTAGATTATTCTTCTACTCCAAAATCTTTACAGTTTCTCCATTATCTACAAACTAGACTCGAGACAACCTGAAATAGATTAAGCTGGGATAATTGTTGAGATGAAGATTTCCAGTCTCATTCCCAACTCCCCCCCAATCAATCTCTGGGAATGCGGACCTGGGGTGTGCAGCCACCTGCTCTCTGAATGATTAAGCAAGTTTGCGATTCATTAGCTTAAACTTGCCTGCATGTTGAGTTGGGTATGTGGATTATTTCCTTGAATCAAACCTCATTTGTAATTCCACTTAGACTTTCTGTTATTCAGACCTACTTGGATTTTTCATATTATTGTGTAAAAAATCCTCTTAGTTTTATTTTTCAAATTTCTCTTTGTTTTTTTATGGGTAAATACATAAAATATTTTTATTATTATAAATGGTGTTAAGGGCAGAGATTGAGGTGGGGCTTAAGAACAACCCTGACCTGGCATTTAAATGCCCCCTGATTTGTGCCTCCCCACTCTGCTTCTGTCAGTATGTTAGCTTTGCCTTTCTTCATTGATGTCATAATAATTCTCACAAGCATCTATTGTAGTCTATGTTATGAGTGGTACATAATAAAAATTAGCTAATGACATCTCATTTATTCAATAGCATCAGGAAGTTAGGTATTCTACAGAAATGCATTATTTGGATAACTGAAATTTAAGCACTTTTAAAATTTTCATCATTTGGAAATTTTAATTGTTTTTTTTTTTAATTTCAGCTCATTATGGGGGTACAAAAGATCAGGCTATATACATTGCCCATGCCTCCCCATCCCCCTGAGTCTGAGCTTCAAGCGTGTCCATTCCCTAGACAGTGCACATTGCACTCATCATGTAGGTATACACCCATCCCCTCCCTCCACCCCATCCCCCCCAGTCAGAACTTCAAGCCTGTCCATTCCCCAGACACTGCGCATCACACTCATTAAGTAGGTATACACCCATCCCTTCCCCCCACCCCCACCTCTGTCCGATACCCAATTGGTGTTATTCCCAAATGTGCATTTAGGTGATGATCAGGGAAACCAGTTTGCTGGTGAGTACATGTGGTGCTTATTTTTCCATTCTTGGGATACTTCACTTAATAGAATGGGTTCCAACTCTCTCCAGGAGAACCAAAGAGATGCCATATCACCGTTATTTTGTCCAAAGTATGTGATTAAAGGTGTCATGTACAATTTCCAGGTAATGCCCTTAAAAATCGGAAAGGGCATACTTTCAACTTTTCCTTCTCTTTCTTCGTCTAGTTGAAATGTAGATAGAAACATAATTGCTGAAGTGGTCATTTTGGACCAGGAGTTGGCAATGCTGTGTTGAGCACAAGAAAACAACAAGATAGAAAGATATGAGTTACCTGATATACCCAACTGCAACATAAATTTCTAAACCACCCATCTAGGCTTTTAATTGTGAGGAGAAAAAAACTCTTATATCTTATTTAGGTTCCTGAATTTTGAGGTTTGTTATAACAGCTCAACCTATGTCTTGACCAATATATCCAGGTACTATGTAGCACTGATAAATCCACAAGTACTCTTTGTTACTGTGATAAATTTTCTTGATCCATTTACTATACTTATTGAGCTTGCTGAAGAGAACTGACTAGAGTACAATTGTGCCTCAGTTAAATGGTTGTGAATTGTTCTAAAATATTCTTATTTTTATGTTAATTTCCTTTATCCAGGTCAAAATAATCAATTAGCATTGGCTATAAGGTCCCATCTATAAGGTCTTTAAGTTATAAATAAATTTGAGTAATAGCTACTGTTGGAAATTATATTGAGCACAAGACACAGAGAGAGATGTAAAACAGTCTCTATGACCAACAAGCTTTAAATCTAGCTGAAGAGATAGGACATAGAATTTTAAAATTCACCTCCCCCCCCACCCCCTCGGATTATATGCCATGAGCCTAGTGCCTCTTAGAGCCCAAAGATGTTGCATGGCTCTGGTAGAGCAGGTCGTTAGAACCAAGTCATTAGTGTAGAGTTTCATCTAGCATGGTGCCCTTTAAGAGTGGGTAAAAATGGATGAGATGCAAGTAAAGCATTGGACCAGATAACTTCAAACATCTTTTATTCCAAGTATTAGAACTGCTGGATTAAATTTGACAAAAATTGTCTTAAATACATAACTGAGTTTAGAGGATAGAATGAGAACTTTTCAAGTGACAAAAATAAAAATGAAAGTGAAAATGGACAAAGAGCAATAAATTGGTAAGAAATTAGCCAGGTGGGGCAAAGATATTACTTAAATCTGAATCTGTGTGAGCTTTAGTTATTGTTTTCATTAAGCCAAGGACGTCCATTCAGTGTTTGCTGAGAAGGAAAAAGAAGTTTCCCAAGGTATTGATGGGTAACTACAAAATTTTAGTTTACTTACCAAAGAATATGATTTCTGTGTGACAAAAGACACTGTGAATTAAGTAGGAATGTATGCCACAAACTGGTAGGAAATATTTGTAAAGCATATGAAAAACAAAGGATTAGTGTCTAGAATATATAAAGAGCTCATGCAAATCAAAAAGAAAATAGCAATGAACTTTTATAGGAAAATGTGCAAAGTATATGAACAGGAAATTCATAGAGGAGTAACTGCCAATAAACATAAAAATGTGCTTAATGTCAATATAGTCAAAGAAATTCAGATTGAATAATAGTAAGATGTCATTTCATATCCATTGGATTGACAAATATTAGTACGACCAACATTAGTAAGTACTGGTAAGAATATAAAAAAATGGAAATAAATTGCTATAGGTGAGGAAATTGGTATAAGAACTTTGGAAAGCATTTGCAATACCTAGTAAATTTAAGATATTTATGCTTTGTGATCTAGCATTTTCAATTCTAATTGTCTTAGAAAAACTCTTAATATGTGTACAATAAGTTATGTTCAAGAATGTTCATCACAGATAAATAATAGTGAAGCAATAGAAACAAACTAAATCTTCCTTGTTACTGGAATTAAAAAATAAACTAGAGATAATTTTTCCAATGCCACACTATACAATCATTAAAGGAGTGAAGTAGACTTGCATATATCTGTGTTTAAGATATGTTGCTATTTATGCAAGATATTAAGTATACACTTACACTCTCTTACGCTTCATGATATTTTTGCCTGTGTTTAGACTTAAATCTGCTAAAACCACCTGCTTTTTAAAAAATTAAACTCTTTTTCTGTCTGCCAGGTCAATCTAACCCAAGGAATCTGAAGCTTTCTGAAGAGCAAGAGAAACTCCGCTTATATGTAGGTGGTGGGTTAATAATCATGCGCCTGTGAAGACATTTATAGCTTACATGGCCAAATTTGAATTCTTATGACAAATATATATTTAATTCTTATTTGGATGAGACTCAAATAAGATTTGAAGTTATCACATGCCTCGATGCTAAGGGTCACATTTTTCAGTAAGTAACAAATCTTTGTAGTTGATTGTTGAATATCTTAGGGACTTTCTTTCTCCTCTCAGTTAACACTGAAGAAAGGCCTTTTATTTAATGAAAACAATAAGCAAAACTTACATAGATTTAGATTTAAGTCATATTGTAGTCCCACCTGGCCAGGGTCAGAGCTCTTTATTCTTTTTGCTCCAGTGGTTGGTAGAACATAAGCATTTCCTAACCTTCTTTTTCTTATCTTCCTGGGGCATGTAATAACTAGCAAAATGCTTTCACTTCTGAAAGCACTTATTTCAAAATACAGTTGAACTTTGAATGACAAGGCTTTGAATTGTGCTGGTCCACTTATATGTGGATTTTTTTTTTCCACCGGTGTCATGCCTGAGACAATAAGACCAACCCCTCCTCTTTCTCCTCCTGCTCAGACTACTCAGTGTGAAGGTGACAAGAATGATCCACTTTCACTTAATGAATACTAAATATATTTCCACTTTCTTATGATTTTCTTAATAACATTTTTTTCTCTAGCTTACTTTATTGTAAGAATACAACATATAATACATGTAACATACAAAATATGTGTTAATCAATTGTTTATGTTATCAGTATATTACAGTCAACAGTAGGCTATTAGTAGTTAACTTTGGAGGGAGTCAAAAGTTATATGTGGGCCGGGCGTGGTGGCTCACGCCTGTAATCTCAGCACTCTGGGAGACCAAGGCAGGTGGATCGCTCAAGGTGAGGAGTTCGAGCCCAGCCTGAGCAAGAGCGGGAGACCCCGTCTCTACTAAAAATAGAAAGAAATTATCTGGACAACTAAAAATATATATAGAAAAAATTAGCCGGGCATGGTGGCACATGCCTGTAGTCCCAGCTACTCGGGAGGCTGAGGCAGTAAGATCGCTTAAGCCCAGGAGTTTGAGGTTGCTGTGAGCTAGGCTGACGCCACGACACTCTATCTAGCCTGGGCAACAGAGAGAGACTCTGTCTCAAAAAAAAAAAAAAAAAAAAAAAAAAATGTTATATGTGGATTTTCAACTGTGTGAAGGGTCAGCGTCTGTAACCTCCATGTTGTCCAAGGGCCAACTGCATTTGTTCCATCCCAGGATTCTCTCAAATACCACTGTGACATATACTTTCTCTTAATTTTATCCAAGACTGACTCAACATTTTAGATTTATAATGTGTATTTTCATTGCAGTAAAAGAATAAAAACAGGCATGAGACTGACACACATTGACTTCAGCATAGTGATGAGCTCTTGGGAATGGAGTGAGGAGAAAATGTTTGGCAGGGTGTCTTTAGCTCTCCATATACCAGTTTGTTTCTTAGAAAAGGGACAGCAATCTGAAGCAATTATAGCAAAATATTAACATCTGCTTAATCTCTGTTGAGACTACACATGCATTGAATTATTTTCTGTTTGAAATATTTTATGTTAATAATCGAACATTAAAAAAGGAGGGAGTGGAGGAAGAGAAATTACACTCAGGCTGGATAATACTAAAACATTCTGGCCACCTCAGATTGGATGTATATTAAGTCCCAGATCTCCAGGTGATACATATGTTTTCTAGATTTTACAGATAAATTCATGGAGCTTGCTTCCCTTTTTGGCTTCACTGCCAGTGGACGGGTTATCCGCCTGCTGACTGCCTCAGTGCTGTGCTCCCACATTTCACAGTCACTTGGATCAACACATCTGTAGCTCCCCATCTTGTTCCCGACCGAGCTGTTGCCTCAGTTCCTGCCTCTGCCCAGACCTGTAATCAGCTTTACGTCCCCTCTCTCATGACCTTGACAATGACACCATCTTTAGGCTCTAGGTTCTCTGAACTGGATCAAAATCCCTAGTTTTATGTTTTCTGGGTGGATGTCACCTGATTCTCCACATGTCTCTTATGTACATAGTCTTTGGCAGTTCTAGCAGAGCACTTTCCCAATCTTTCCCAGACTTTACATGAGCAGTTCCACTCCCAGCCTTCTCTCTTGTTCCCACCTCAAATCTCCATGATTCCTGAAGGCAGCTATCTGATCAGCATTGGAAGTTAGTAACCACAGTGAAGAAAAGAGGCCAGGATTGAAAATAACGATTTGAGAATTATAAAAACACAGTCCATGGAAAAAGCAATGGGAGTGAACAAGATCATCCTGGAAGAAAGCTCAGAAATAAAAAAGAAGAAAACAAGGGCTGAACTTTGGGACAACCCAGAATGTATGGCTCAAAGCAGTGGAAGAGAATTCAGCAAGGAAAACAGAAAGAGGAGATCAAGTAAGTAGGACGAGAACCTGGAGAAAATTATACCTGAAAAGCCAAGAAGTAGAAAGTTCCAGGAAAGAGACAGTGACAAAAGCATTCATTGTTTAGAATAGTTCATTAGAATGATGTCATTGGGACTGTAAATTAAGGCATCACTGGTGATTTCCGCCAGAGGCCAGAGTGAGGTTGTAGAAGCCAGACTGAAATAGAATAAAAAGTATGAGGTGAGGAGGTGGAAGTGGGTATAAACTATGCGAAAGATTGTCCAATGTGCATCAAAATCATTTGGATGGGGTGGTGAAACTTAAAAAATAGACATCTCTGGTTCTCACTTTCAGAAGTTCTAATTTAGTCTCAGCAAGGGCCAGAAATTTGCATTTTATAAAACATCTCAATTTTAATAAAGTCTGGACTGTATTTTCAAAAAAATCCGGCAAAGCGGCCGGGTGCGGTGGCTCACGCCTGTAATCCTAACACTCTGGGAGGCTGAGGCAGGTGGATCGTTTGAGCTCAGGAGTTCGAGACCAGCCTGAGCAAGAGCAAGACCCCGTCTCTACTAAAAATAGAAAGAAATTATCTGGACAACTAAAAATCTATATAGAAAACATTAGCCGGGCATGGTGGCACATGCCTGTAGTCCCAGCCACTCGGGAGGCTGAGGCAGGAGGATTGCTTGAGCCCAGGAGTTTGAGGTTGCTGTGAGCTAAGCTGATGCCACGGCACTCTAGCCTGGGCAACAGAGTGAGACTCTGTCTCAAAAAAAAAAAAAAAAAATTGGCAAAGAAAAAGAGGGGTACGCCTCAATGCTGGTAGAGGTGACAAAATCTTGTAATTTTAACTTTGCTTCTTGGGGAAAGTTTTTCTTCTGGGACAATAATGTGTTGATTGGTGAATACTAAAGAGCAATTTGCTTAGCAGTTGTACTTTTCATTATAAATTATTTAAGTAGCTTTTCGTACAAATCTCATGTGAGTTTGGGCATCATGACATAACAGATTCCAGCACCTGATGACCCTTGGATAAACTGCATGTTGCTATTTTGGCCCTCAATAAATATTTATTGCTTGATTCTAGCTCAACAGAGCATAGAAAACAAGTACTTCAGAATTTTAAAAAATGCTGAATTATTTTCTGACCCTCATTTTTGTTAGCCTTCTTTTCTCTTTACCAAGAACAAAGATTTCTAGTTGATAACCTGTAGGCAACCTCTGAAAAAAAAGCCTTTTACTGTTTTCAATCTATGCAAAAAGGCCTTTTATTGTTTTCAAGTCTTTGAGAGCCCTCTCTTCTTAAACCCTTGCCATCTAAATTCTAACCCTTCTTTCTATTAAAACTGCTATTTAAGGTATAGGGGTGAGAAGGCAATATCTTTTTGTTACAAATCATAAGGGTCATAGCTGAATACTTCTATACCAAAAGATAGATTAACAAGAGAAAAGCATAACAAATTTATTTCACATACCTTTACTTGACATAAAAGGCTTCAGAAATAAAGACCTGAAGATGCAGCAAAAACTGTGTGGTTTTCTTGGTTTTCTTTTTTTTTAGAGACAGGGTCTTGCTATGTTGTCATGTAACCACCACTATGATCAAGATATAGAATACTTTCATCACCGCAAAATGTTATCTTATTATAATTTGTAGTCAATTCCCTCCCCCACCCCTACCCCTGGCAACTGCCAATCTGTTTCCTATCTCTATTATTTTGTCTTTTCCAGAATGTCACATATATGGAATTGTGTAGTATGCAAACTTTTGTATGAGGCTATTTTCACTTAGCAGAATGCTTTTGAGGTTCACTCACATTGTTGCATGTATCTCTGTAGTTTATTCCTTTTTGTCGCAGAATAGAATTCCATCATATGGTTGTACCACAATCTGTTTATTCATGGACCAGTTGATGGATATGTAGGTGTTTCCATTCTTTGGGCTACAGTGAAAAAGCTTGCTACAAACATTTGCGTACAATTATTTGTTTGGATGTATATTTTCATTGTAATAACACTTGAAATCATCTCCCTGCATACAGTTTCTCAAGTTCATGGTGCCAATAGAAAAATCTGAATTAACAGTTGTGATAGTGTATTTTACTCATTCTAAACGTTTAGTGGTTTTTCATTACATTGGATTTATTAGACAAATATCACTTATTAGATCATTTTATTTATTAGAGAATCTTACTAGATAAATGTCAAATCACTTATCTTTCCATTAATGGCTTCCAGGGTTGATCTCAATATACTAGACACGTTTACCTCCCATTACTCACTTTATGCTCAAACTATGCTCCTGGATTATTTACCATTCCCCACATGACTTATACTATAAGACTTTCTTCTGCTTACACCATTAATTTAAATTGAATTTAGCTAAGTAAACATTCACTGATCACTTACTATGTATCAGGTACAATGCTTTGTAGATAGCTATCAGTATCCCTTGCTGACCAAGTCTTATCGGTTCCTGCGTTCTTGAGAGCAAATAGTGAGAATTCAGCCAGTGAAGAATACTAACCATATCTTAATTTATGTAAGTTTTTTTGACCTCAGTGACTGGAGAGTCCCTAGCCCCAGAAAAATGTCTTGTATATAGTGAGTGCTTAATAAACGCTTGTTTAAATAAATTTAATTAATATCAATGATGTAAGCATTGGAGTAGGTAACAGGTGAGTATGGTGAGCTTATTTTTAGACACACTGAGATAGAGACATCATGGACGTATGAGATGGAAACTAAAGAGAGAAAAGCATTTAAAGACATAGCTTGAAGCAGCAATTGCATAGAGGTGGTAGTTGATGCCAAGGAAGTGAACAACCTTCCTCAGGGAGGAAGTAAAGAATGAGGAAAGACAGAGCTGGGAAAGCTTTGGGGAATGCCGGTATTTCATAGCTGCCTACTGGAGTAGGACTGAGACGATTAAAGAACAAGTGGACCCAAGCAGAAGGAGAAGAATATTCAGGGAATGGGTGAGGTGGTGGAGAGGGAGTCGGGAAGGTGAAACGCTTGAACATTTACTGAATGACTGTTATGTGTCTGTTAGAGATTGATAGGCAATTTACATAATTTGCCTCATTTATTTCTCATAACATTCCCCATGAAATTGGTAATATTATTCTTCCTTTATAGAAGATAAAGCTTGTGCTCAGAGAGTCTAATAAATTTTCCCAAGGTAATATAGCTGGAAAACAGTGTAGCTGGATTAAATATTAAGCACAGCGAGGGCATGTTGTTCCCTATCTGACATTGTTTCATGTCTGCCTTGTTTATCATTGATCCCTAGAAGCTAGTTAAGTCCCTGCTACATATTGTATATTCAATAAACACTTATTGATTGTACTAAATCAAATTTAGGTCGGTTTGACTTCAAAGCCCATGCATGGTCTTTGCACAGTACCTTATTGAACGATCACAGAAACCAAAAAAGGTGAAGTCTGAATAAGAAAGCATATGCTAACTCATTCAGAGATGTTGAGTCCTCGCAAGGATTTAGAAGAGTTTATTGAATTTCTTAGTATGAAGGAGTCGTTGCCAACTTTTAAAAGAACATCTTCTGTAGAGTAGACTTAGAAGTCAGAATGTAATAGCTTGGAAAATGCCTTGCCTTGGCAAACTCTGGCATTGCAAACTGTTCCCTACACATAGCAGCCAGACGCCAATGCCCTGAGGTAATTGTAACTCATTAGCTATTTCTATTGCCTCCAGATTTCTTGGTTGAGAGTCAGATACCAGCCCACTGTGCTGCTCCCAGCTGCAGGGTTCACATGGGAAGCCTCAGTAGTAGACTCACTGATGCTCCCTTAGTAGGCTTGCAAGCTCCCCTATTCCCAAGGAGGAGGGGATTCTAAGCAGGATCGTAGAAAGAAACCCACTTGGAAAGTCCTCCCCTATCTCCACTTTCATTTTTTCTATATTTTCCATGTAGATAAGAGATTCGGGTATTGTTTCTAGTTAGCTATTTTTAACATTCCATCAGTGGTCTAGCACCTGCTTTGGAATGTAATATCTGTTGTGTTGGTGCTTTTGTTGCAACTTATAATTTAACATCCTGGCACATCAGCAAATTTTTGCAATACCGAGTAATGAGTGCTTTTTAAGAAGTATTAAAAGGTATGGAGCAAAGGAAAGAGTGATCAAATCTCACCTGGGGTGAGGATGTGGTCAGGCAGAACTTCACAGGAAATGCGACGCTTGACTTGGGCTTTGAAGGATGGCAGCATGTGGCTGGCATGAGGCTTTGGCAGCGGGAGGCACATAATGTTCTCCCTGTATCTATGTCTCCCTTCCTGGTCTTTTCCCAAATTACTTTAGTAAAGGTGATAACCTACAAGTGCATAGCATTGCATTTTTGTATTAGATGGAATAAATTTTTTTCTTTTATTTCCTTTCAGTTTATGTAAGAAGTCATTCTGTTGCTGCTGCTGCTGGCTTGCTTCAAGGTTTGCTTGTGTGCAGTTGGTAGAAAATAAAAAGAAGAAATGACTTATATAAAAATACAAAGGAAGCATAATTATATAAAAAAGACCCAGGGAAGAAAGCTTTTCAGGAACCAGTTATGGGAAGGGTTACTATTAAAGAAATGGGATGACTATCAGGAATGCTCTTGTGCCTACTGAATTGCTTTATATAGGCAAGTTGAGTCATAGACATAATTTAATGTGTTAAAATAAACTCTCACAGATTGAACCAAACCAGATAACATTAATATAAATGTGGTAATAGAATAATATTTCAAGTTGAATTTTAGACCATGCAGATAGAATGGAAGAATGTTGAGGATGCTTGTCATTTAGGTAATCACAAAGGACTCTGTTTTGAGGTGAATGGACTGGGGGAGGGGAGGAGGTGAGAGTCTTGGCCTTGGAGTGCATACCTGGGTTCAAAGTCCAATTTTGCTGTGTTTTGATCTTGGGGAAACTACTGTTTTTAAGGTTCATTTTTTTTTTATATCTAACATGGGAATGATATCTTTGTTACACTTTGTTATGAGCACTAAGTGAGTTCATAGAGTGCCTTGCAGAGTGCCTGTTACAAAGTAGTCGCTCAGGAAACATTACTTAATTTCTCTCATCTCTCGTTTTCCTTCCCTTCCTTAACCTCCTCATGTCTTCCTTCCCTCTTCTGCTTCCACTGAAATATGGGAAAAGGAAGCTCAGTAATTAATGATTCAAGAATCAAGGCTCAGGATTTACATAAAAAAAGTAACACAGACTTCATGTTGAATAGTTTACTATCATCATTATCATTTACATGCAAGGAAACTTACGTTTGGAAAGATTAAGTGATTTGCCAAGATTAATCCCAAGTAAGTGTCAGATCCAGGACTTCAACATCCATCTTTTTGACTCTAAAGAGCAAGCTCCTAAATGACAATTGACACAATTGACTAATAGTTTACTATGAACTCAACTAAATTCCTCAGTCCTCATTTCACCTGTTGCCTTTAAGCCACAGCTCCCTCAGCCTATATTTGAATATCAGGCTTCTTTTTGTTTCTTTTTGTTCTTGTTGTATTGACCTTACATTTATCCTTATTAAATTCCATCTTGTCAGGTTTGGCCCATCTTTCTAGCCTGTCAAGATCCTTTTGACTCATGGTGCTGGCATACTGTCATCCAGCATATTTCTTATCCTTCCTAGCTTCGTAGCATCTGAAAATGTAATACAAGTGCATTTTCTGTCTTCATTCAAGTCATTGATAAAAGACAGGGCTGAGGGCAAAGCCCACAGAGAGTGACATCATTTCATTAATCAGCATCCTCAAGAAATGGCTTTTCAGTTCGCTTCAAATCCATCCAATTGAATTAGCATTTAATTTCTTTTTCTCTATCTCTTTCACAAGAGTATTAAAAAAGACTTCGTCAAGCCTCTGGCCTTGATGAAGTCTAGATACCTGATATCCACTGCATTTCCTTGATGTACAAGTTAAGTAACCCTGTCAAAAAGGAGACTCTTTAGACTTCAGCCTAACTGTATACATTACATGCTATTGGCTAAAATGTTTTCTTTTGAAAGAGGATAAAGTCTCATTCAATATTTTTATTTGCAGCTACCTACTTCAAAAGAAATTTAAGTCTAGGTAATAGAGCTCCTGATTATAGCTGTCTTTGCACAGAAGTTCTCACTTATGCCTTTTCTAAATACAGTCAGCCCTCTGTATCTGTGGATTCAACCACTGCAGATAGAAAATATTTCAAAAACAAAATTGCGTCTGTACTGAACATATATAGACTTTTTCCTTGTCATTACTCCCTAAACAATACAGTATAACAACTATTTACATAATATTTACTATAAGTAACCTAGAGATGATCTAAAGTATACCAGAAGATGTGCATAGGTTATATGCAAACACTATGCCACTTTGTACAAGGACTTGAACATCCCGGGTTTTGGCATTCTTGGGAAGTCCTGGAATCTGTTACCCCAGGGATACTGAGGAAGGACTGTACTATAGGCTTTCAGCTCATTCTCTTAGGCACAAAATTAAAATAACGCATCCTCTGTTAATTTTTATAATTCACACATTCTTAAGAAAGTGTGTTTAAAAGTTTCAATTTTCCCCAGATCAGGAATTTGAATATCATTTCCAAGAAGTTGACAGAATCATAAAATTTTATATTAAAAGTGACTGACTTAAAGCAGAATTTATTTAAATCAAGAATATTTAAATCTAAAGTACATGTGATTGTACTTTCATTAGAATAGAAATATTAAGCAAATTTTCTTGGCGTAAAGATGATCACAGAACTTTTATTTAGGTCTTTGTATGTTGCTGTTTAAGGAGACTTACATATTACTAAAACTCCTTCTGCCTTTAGGAACTTTCAATGTATAGATTTGGTGGTATTGGAAAGGCTGGGGAAATGCATGAAGAGAGGTTTATCAAATAATTAACATAATTTTTATGGGTTTTGTTTCAGTACGAAAAAAGCAGTAATCTATATTGAGTAGGGGTTCAAATTCTGACAACCAGTATAGGAAATAACCAGATAAGATTCTCTAGATTTAAAAGATCATGAGTGTACAGAGTTTTTTTAACTTGTGGTGATGACTGTTTTACAATAGTATGTTAGCCCAAAGATCCTGAGATCAAAAACTAGGCAAAGAAGATAGCGGAGATAGTTCAGTTCCACAAATAAGAGTTGAATTTAGACAATAATTCTAACTTCTATTCTACAAGGAATTTCTCCCTTTCATACTATTGTTAAGAAATATTAATTAAACCTTAAAAATATGGCAAAGGAGGGAGGGTCAGTAGATTTATTCATTGCCACACTGGAGCATCATTTAATGAGCTTATCTGAGGATATTTTAATTGTCTAGGGGAATGTATCTGTGTTTGATTTTGCTATTTTCTATTTGATTGGAATCCAGACATATGTTAGTTTGAAGATTTCTGTTCAGAAAGAGAAGATAAGAAACAAAGAGAAGATAAGCCCAAAGGTTATGGTTTTATTGCCCTGTAAGACACTAATCAAATTTGTATCTTACTTAGTAATCTTATTTTTATTCTTACATTGTTTTCCAAAAATGCCTATAAATGCCAATTCCTCAAAATGCTCTCAGAAGCAGCTTTGAGGTCTTACTAGATCCCTTATTAATGAGTCAATACATTTTTTCCATATGTTCCTTTATGTTTGTAAGGGAAACATATTTTTAAGTTTTTGAAAATCATACTTGGACTCTGTAGATAAAACACAAATAGATTGCTCTAAGGTTTGGCTTTGTGTGATCTAAAGTAGCTAGATCACACAAAGGACCCAGGTATGAATCATTTCCTTAGAGTCTAATATATTGATGTGTCTTTTGAGATAGGTAACTTTTGACTAGGGAGAAAAAGTATGAGTAATATCTGATTCATTACTTTAGGTAGGATGATAGGAAATTAACATTTTTATAAGTCAAACAATTGAATATTGGAAATTTTATGTGGCTTAAAATAATAATTATTTGCAATTTGAGAAAGAGACTTTATTGGAGACATTTCTCTGTAATTCGTTAATAGCAGGAAGAAACCAGTTTCTATGTGATTTGTGATGTTACAGAGCCATTATCATCTTGCAGTTTATTCTTCTAATTGGCACTGAATAAATTTCCCATCTTATGAAGGGAATGCTCATGTGATGCCAGAAAAGAAAATATACAGCATTTGGATGCCCAAGTTGAATCTTTATGGTGATGAAGCAAACAATACATGTGATGCTTGCCAAAGTGAATAATCACTGTTGTAAAAAAGTTAAGCCAGAGCAGTGTTTAGCTTTCGAGGACAATGAGCAGATGGCCTGTTCTCATAATAGGAATGACGCTGGGTCACTTGTTTGAGTTAGTTACTGTGATTCATTGGTCTTACATCAGATGTTGGGAAACAAGATTAGTTATAGGAATGTTTGGATGGCTTTGCTTGTCAACTTCTTTCAAATACACTTAAAAGATTTAAAACCCTGAAATAAAAGAAGTAAGATGGAAATATTGGATGAATTATATCTTGTTCATTTATAGAATCTAGTATTGATCCCAACAGCAATTTTGTAGGCGCTATAGAATAAGACAAGCCACATAGTTATAAACCTTAGCATAAATTTTTATTATTAAATTTGGTACCTTTTCCAAAGTAGCACTTTGTCCTTGGAATGTCTTCCTGTACTTCCTTTATCTTAACCTATTAAGTAGGTTCTTTCTGTCAGTTCAGTGTGTCCCGAAATCTCATCTCTTTTTTAAAGTCTTTCAGTGTTGGTCACGCTATAGAACCATATACTCATGAGGTTTTACCTCATCTTTCTTCAGTTTTGAATTCCATTGGATATATGCCTAGCCGCATATACGTGTCTTATTTAGAAGTTCTCATGCTGTTGATTTTCACAGGAATTTTTAAAAATTTATAATGACATCTCTATATGGGTACCTATAGCAGCACACACACACCAAATGAGATATTACATGTGAAATACTTTTTGAATTGTAACATGGCATGAAAATATAAATAATAATAATTTTATTTTATTTTTTTGCAAATTCATTGATTTTTTACTGTTAGTTTTATTTCAATAGATTTAGCAGGTACAAGTGTTTTTTGTTACATGGATGAATTGTATCATGCTGAAGTCAGGGCTTTTAAGTGTACCTGTCACCAGAATAGTACATTGTACTATCGTTATCCTTTATACCACTCCTATCCTCCTCCTTCTTAATTTTCAGTGCCCATTATACCACTATGTGACCATATGTACTCCTCATTTAGCTCCCACTTATAAGTGAGAATATGTAGTATTTGTTTCTCCATTCCTGTGATACTTCACTGAGGATAATGGTCTCCAGTTCCATCAAAGTGACTGCCAAAGATATTATTTCATTCCTTTTTATGGCTGAGTAGTACTCCATGATATGTGTGTATGTGTGTGTATGTGTATCACATTTTCTTTATCCACTCACCAGTTGATGGGCACTTAGGCTGATCCCGTATCTTTGCAATTGTAAATTGTGCTGTGATAAACATATAAACATTTGGGTGCAAGTATCTTTTTATAAAATGACTTCTTTTCCTTTGGGTAGATAACCAGTAGTGGATTGAATGGTAGGTCTACTTTTCATTCTTTGAGCAATCTTTGTACTTTTTTCTATCAAGGTTATTCTAGTTTATATTCCCACCAACAGTATGTATGTAAGCATTCCCTTTTCACCTCATCCACACCCATATTTATTGTTTTTTGGCTTTTTAATAATGGCCAATCTGAGAGAGATAAGGTGGTGTCTCAATTGTGATTTTAATTTGCATTTCCTTGTTGATTGGTAATGTTGAGCACATTTTCATTTGTTTATTGACCATTTGTCTATCATCTTTTGAGAAAGATATGTTCATATCTTTTGCCCACTTTTGATAGGGTTGTTTGGTGTTTTCTTTGATGATTTGTTGGAGTTCTTTGTAGATTCTGGATATTAGTCCCTTGTCAGATGTATAGTTTGTGGATATTAATATTTTCTCCCATTCTGTAGGTTGTCCATTTACTCTGTTGATTATTTCCTCTGTGGTACAGAAACTTTTTAGTTTAGTTAAGTGTCATTTATTTATTTTTGTTGTTGCTGTATTTACTTTTGGAGTCTTAGTCATAAATTCTTTGCCTATACCAGAGTCCAGAGAGTTTTTCCTGTGTTTTCTTCTAGAATTTTTATGGCTTCAGGTCTTACATTTAAGTCTTTAATCCATCTTGAGTTAATTTTTGTTTTACTATATGGTGAGAGATAGAGATCCAATTTCATTCTCCTGGATGTGGCTATGCAATTTTCCCAGCATCATTTATTAAATAGGGCATCCTTTCCCCCATGTATATTTTTGTCTACTTTGTCCCATTTCAATTGGTTGTAGCTATATGGTTTTACTTCTGGGTTCTTCATTCTGTTCCATTGGTCTATGTGTCTACCTTTACACCACTACAATGCTGTTTTGATTACTATAGCTTTGTAGTATAATTCAAAGTCAGGTAATGTGATGCCTGTAGATTTGTTCTTTTTGCTTAGGATTGCTTTGGCTATTTGGGCTCCTTTTTGGTTCCATACAAAATTTAGGATTGTTTTTCCTAGACCTGTGAAAAACAAAATTGGTATTTATTTTGTAAATCACTTTGGGCAGTATGGACATTTTAACAGTGTTGATTCTTCCAGTCTATGAGCATGGGATGCTTTCCCATTTTTTGGTGTGTCATCTGTTATTTCTTTCATCAGTTTTTCATAGTTCTCCTTGTAGAGATCTTTTACCTCCTTGGTTAAGTATATTCCAGGTATTTTTATTTCCTTTGTAGCTATTGTAAATGGTCTTGTGTTCTTGATTTGACTCTTAGCTTGACTGTTATTAGTATATAGAAATGCTATTAATTTGTGTACATTAATTTTGCAACCTGAGGCTTTACTGAATTTATTGATCAATTCTAGGAGTCTTTTGGAGAAGTCTTTAGGGCTTTCTAGGTATAGGATCATATCATCAGTAAACAGAGATTGTTTGACCTCCCCTTTCCTGGTTTGGTTGCCCTTTATTTCTCTTGCCTGATCACTCTGGCAAGGACTTCCAGCACTATGTTGAATAGAAGTGGTGACAGTGGGCATGGTTGTCTTGTTCCAGTTCTTAGTTGGAATGCTTTCAACATTTCCCCATTCAGTATTATGTAGGCTGTGGGTTTGTCATATATGGCTTTTATTATTTCCAGACATATTTCTTCTATACCTAGTTTTTTGAGGGTTTTTATCATGAAGGGGTGATGATTTTATCAAATACTTTTTCTGCATCAATTGAGATGATCATATGGTTTTTGTTTTTAATTCTGTTTATGTGGTGAATCACATTTATTAATTGGTCATGCTGAACCATCCTTGCATTCCTGAGATGAAACCCACTTGATCATGGTGAATTATGTTTTTGACATGCTGTTGGATTCAGTTAATATCTTGTTGAAGATTTTTGCATCTATGTTCATGAGGAATATTGGTCTGAAGTTTTCTTTTTTTGTTGTGTCCTATCCTGCTTTGGTGTCAGAGTGATACTGGTTTTGTAGAATAATTAAGGAAGGATTTCATCCTTCTCACTGTTACGGAATAGTTTCCATAGGATAAGTGCCAATTCTTCTTTGTAGATCTGGTAGAATTCAGCTGTGAATCCATCTGGTCCTAGGCTTTTTTTGGTTGTTGTTAGGAGATGTTTTATTAATGTTTCAAACTCATTATTGGTCTATTCAGGATTTCTATTTCTTCCTGATTGAAACTTGGGAGATCATGTGTTTTCAAAAATTTATCCATTGCTCTAGCTTTTGTGTGTAGAGGTTTTCATAGTAGTCTGGATGATGTTTTGTGCTTCTGTGGTATCACTTGTAATATCTACTTTTCATTTCTGATTGAGCTTAGTTGAATCCTTTCTCTTCTATTTCTTTTTAATCTAGCTAGTGGTCTATTGATTTTGTTTATCTTTTCAAATAACCAACTTTTTGTTTCCTTCATCCTTGTATTTTTTTTGGTTTCCATTTCATTTAATTCTGCTTTGATCTTTGTAATATCTTTTCTTCTGCTAGCTTTGAGATTGGTTTGTTCTTCTTTTTCTAGTTCCTTGAGGTGTGACATTGAGTTGTTAATTTGCAATCTTTCTGTCTTTTTGATGTAGGCATTTAGTGCTATAAATTTCATTCTTAGCACTGCTTTTACTGTATCCCAGAGATTTATGGAAGCTTGTGTCACCTTTGTCATTCAATTTGAAAAATTTTTTGATTTCCATCTTGACTTTATCATTATCACAAGGATCATTCCACAGCAAGTTGTTTAATTTCCATGTATTTGTGTAGTTGAGAAAATTCTTCTTTGAATTGATTTCTAATTTTATTCTACTGTGGTCATAGAAGATACATAGTATGATTTTGATTTTTCTAAATTTGCTAAGACTTTTTTTGTGACTTAACATATGATCTATCTTGAAAAATGTCCAATGTGCTGGTTAGAAGAATGTATATTCTGCAGTTTTTAGGTAGAATGTTCTCTAAGTGTCTGTTGTTAGGTCCATTTGTTCTAGATTTCCTTTTAAGTCCAGTGTTTTTATGTTGATTTTCTGTCTTGATAATCTGTCTAGTTCTGTCCATGGAATGTTGAAATCCCTGGCTATTATGATGTCATTGTTTATTTCTTTATTTAAATCTAGTATAATTTTTTTTTTATTAATCCAGGAACTCCTGTGATAGATGCATATATATTTAGGATTGTTGTGTCTTCTTGCTGTAGTGATTATTTTATTATTATGTAATAACCATCCTTTTCTTTAACCATTGTTGACTTAAAGTCTATTTTGTCTGATAAGAGGATATCTACTCCTACTCACTTTTGGTTTCCATCTGCATGGAATATTTTTTCCACTCCTTTATCTTGAGTTTATGAGAATCTTTGCAAGTTAAATGCATTTCTTAGAGACAATATATTTTATTCATTCTGCCAATGTATATCTTGTAAGTGGGCCATTGAGGCCATTTACATTCAATGTTAGTATTGATATGTGAGATACTGATCTGGTCATCATGTTGATTGTTATGAGGTTGCTTTGTTTTCTACTGTGTGTTACTGTTTTATAATAGCTGTGAGTTTTACTTTAAGATGTTTTTACACTGGTGGGTATTGATTGTTCTGTTCCATATAGAGAGCACTTTTAAGCATTTCTTATAGGGCACATCTGGTGATGACAAATTCCTTTAGTTTTCTTGTCTGGGAAAGATTTTATTTCTCCTTCATATATAAAGCTAAGTTTTGCAGGATACTAAATTGTTGGCTGACAGTTATTCTGTTTAATAAGACTAATAATAGGACACCAATATTTTCTGCCTTGTAAGATTTCTGCTGACAAATCTACCACTAGACTTATGGATTTTCCTTTGTAAGTTACTTGATGCTTTCATCTTGCAATTTGTAGTATTTTCTCCTTCACTTTGACTTTGGTCAGACTAATGAATATGTGCCTTGGTGTTGTCCTGTTTGCCATGAATCTTCCAGGTGTTTGATGATCTTCTAGTATCTGGATATCTAAATCTCTGGCAATGCTAGGAAAGTTTTCCTCCATTATTCCCTCAAGTAGGTTTTCCATGCTTTTTGCTTTTTCTTCTTCTTCAGCAAGAGCTATGATTCTTATATTTATTCATTTTACATAACCCCATATTTCACAAAGAGATTGGTCATTCTACTTGATTCCTTCTCTTTTCATCTTTGACTAACTGGGTTAATTCAAAAGCCTTGTCTTTGATCTCTGAAATTCTTTCTTCTGTTTGGTCTAGACTGTTATTAAAACTACTGTATTTTGAAACTCCCTAAATGACTCTTCCATTTCCAGAAGTTCTGTTATATTTTTTATTATATTACCTATCTCTTTAGTGAACATTTCATTCATGTCATAAATTTTTATTTTAGTGTCTTTCCATTAGTTTTCAGTTTCTCATCAATCACATTGATCTTACTTGTGATCCATATTCTGAATTCCATATATGACGTTTCAACAATTTCCTTTCAATTGGAATCCATTGCTGGAGAGCCATTGTTATCCCCTGGGGTTGTCAAACATCATGTTTTTTTCATGTTGCCAGAATTCTTATGCTGGCTTCTTCTCATCTGGTACCTCTTTTCTCAGCTCAAGACAGATAAACCTTGTGGTATACCTATTCTCCTCTGCTGGGAACTCTGTTGTTCAGTGAAGAGTGGGGAGAGGTCCCTGGATGGTGTGATTGAGTCCTGCTCTGAAAGATTGACCAGGCAGGACAGGGCTGGATGCACTCTAAGCCTGTAATGCTGCTTCTTTCCTGTGTCACTCTATTCTCCTGCTGTTGTTATAGTCCAAGTAGGTGCTAAGGGATATTCATGTGGAGGGGCGGGCTGGTCCCCAGGCCACTGCCGAAAGCTTAGGTGTGGGCAGGGTGGATCTCTCTCTCTGAGGAGGCAGGTGGCTGTGGGTTTTGCTTCATCTGGACCCTTGATGACAATGGCAATGGTGGCTCAGCAGGGCTACGTAGGCAGTGGCAGCAGGTTCCAGGGCTGTGGGCATTCTCTCCTCCCAAGTCTGGTGGTGGCACATGGTGTATGGAGGTGCATTGTGATTGGGTGGCATGTGGCTGCATTGGCATTCATTCTGCCCAGGCCTGGCAGTGGTAGCAGTGTGGGTGCTCATCCCATCCATGTCTGTCAGCGATGGTGCTATCCAGGTGGCAGTAGTGGGCTTTGGGAGTTATGAGCATGTGTTCTCCCTGGGTTCCACAGCAGCAGTGGCTGGACCACTAACCTAAGTGACTACAGTGGGAACTGAATCCATGGACACTTGTTCTGCTCGAGTCCCCTGATGGTGGCAGGGGTGTGCTGCACCTGTCCAGTGAAGGTGTAAGACCTCCTGGCTTCTCTGCACCCTCCTGGCCTGGTAGGGGTGAGGGGGAGGCAGTTGCAACTCCTCCCTGGCTAGATGTAGTGCTCTGGGGCTGGGACCTCAGAATGGCATCAGCCACAACATCCAGGGATTGGAAGCCAGCAGGACCCCACTGTGTCTTTTCTGCAAAGCATTGTTGCTACACAATCTCTAGGCAGTACCCTGTTTCATTCCAGGCATGCTGCAGTGGAGGGGCCCTCTCACAGCTTAGATTGGAATTACCACAGGGAAAGTGTGGAGCTCTGGCTGTCTCTCCTCTGTCCTTTCCCCATGTGCAGTTTCCTTTCCCAGGTACCTTTGATCACACCAAGTGGGTTGCCCTGCTTCCCTCACCTTCACTTTGGGTGCTTCTCATCACCTCTTTGTGGATTCACAATGCTCTCTCTTAGATGATCAATCTGAAGGTGAATATTTACTCACCACTTTCTATCCTCTTTGTGAGAGCGGCATATGGAGTTTGCTTGTAATCTGCCATCTTGGTTCTCTCTCCAAATAATAATTAAGCTATTTCTTTTGAATTATAAAATCCCATAGAGTAGTGGCTAGGCTATGTTTATGATATTCTTTGTTATATAAGGCCAATTACTTGTGTTGATGATAGTTAGAAGGGGGAGGAATTAAAACCAGCAAAGCTTTTATATATTCTTGGTTTAGTTTGAGATACAAAGAAAAAGCTTATCACTTATTGTACAATTCTAAAATTTGTTAAGAACGGTTGTAATATGATAAGAGCTTTATGTTCTTTGCTGGGATCTCCCAGTGCTTAATGAAGTAGAACTTAATACAATTTGTTAATGAATGAATGAAAATGTGACTATATAATATATAAAGATTACTTCTTAAGATTATATATTAATATATCCTATATAACTTGGCTATTCAGAGCCTCAATATTTATTAAGTTTTCTGATATAACCCACATGAAATAGTGGTCAATAAACAGATGCATGAAAAGTTAACCATTGACTACTCAAAGTAAGATACTGAGTGACTTAATATCCTTCAAATTATAATTCATATCTGTGGCATTGTAAGCCTCTCTTTCTTTCTCTCTCTCCAGAGAATATGTGTGTGTACATATATACACACCTATACACAAACATATATGCATATATGTACATAGAAGTGCTAGAATTTTTGTTGTTTTACAGTGTTCATGTCTTTCTTATTCATTCTTTTTACTTACTAAACCAATATTTTTTTTAATTTGCATTTATCTATTAATAGTATTTAGTTTTCAAAAGAATACTGTGTCAATGTGTTTTTTAAGAACTTAACTGTGAATAATTCTCAGGATAGACTATACGTGTATGGTGGTCTTTCATTATGATATTATACATATTTAAGGCATTGATTGACAATGATAGAGTAAAATGATCATTTAGATGTCACATCAGTGTAAAATGAAAGCCAATAATTTCTAAAGCTGTTTGAAATGGCTCAGATTGATAATTTTTCACAATAGTACTATCATTTGTATTCTAGAAAGAAATTCATTTGTTTTTTATAGTAACCTTTAACAATCCATTTTCCCTACATTTCATTTTAAAATGCTTTCCTATAGTACATGCTCATAAATCATAGAAATAAAATGCAAATTACAGTAAAATCACACATCAAACTAAAATAGCCCATCATGCTTTATTTATAACTAGATATTAAGCATAATACAGAAAATAAAAATAAAGGAAAACTCATATGTGCACCAAGCCCTGCTAGCTAGTGTATGCAAAAATCCTGGATCTGTTCCCTGGGTGATGAAAGAGATCTTTAACTGTAATAGACCTAGAGCTTTGCTCTTTCTTTCTTCTGCCAAAGATAACTTTCAAATAAAAGAATGTAATGACAAAACAAATGATTTCTCCTGAATCCAGTTTTAAAAACATTTGACCCTGAATAGTTAAAAATAAAGGCACATTTGCTTTAGCCTCAGGAATAGAAACTATTTATCTAAATTCTTGCAACTCTAGTACCAGTCATTAGAAAGTCTCTATAGGACATTTGCCCATACTAATCTCTGTCTTATCTCCTTTCTGTACCTGAATAACTTCTAGTCACCGTTCATCTTTCAACACACTTGGAATGTGGCAGGAAGGAATATTTCCCTTCCTTCATAAAGCCCTTTTTGAGTACATCGAATCTCTTTATCGTAAACTCTCATACTACCATGTCCGTCTCATTTTATGGCAAATATTAATTTCACACTTTTGCACAATTATTTGATTGTCCTCGGTGCTCCTCCCAACTGTAATCTTTGAGATTAAGAACTGTTTTTGTTTTGCTGCTCATTTTCTTTTTTTCCATCCCTGAGTGAAGTAGCTTGGCTCACCGTAATTGTTATTAAATACATAACAGTTGGATGAATGAATGAGCATGCTAACTCATACTAAATAAATTTATAGACGATAATCTGAAGGAAGAAGAGAAAGAAAATAAAAGAAGTAAAAATTTATTTGGGGATGGTGGGATGAGTAGTAAAATATTATCTTCAAATTGAAGGTTTGTGCATATTAGTCATTATGTTCTAGCATAGTTCACTGCATTGCTTAATTTGAAGTTACCCAAATAACAAATGTAATGGATATAACAACCACATTCTAGCCAAGGTTTTTATAGCCTTTGCAGGCCTAATCACAGTGCATAATGTCTTTTGTTATGGTTTTATAGAGCCCCATTAAAGAAAGCTACTGGAATGACAACCATTACTAAACTTTGCCCACTGTTTAATTCTTTTAATCCATTATTTCTTCAGCCAAAAAGTATGTAGAAAATTAAGGAAAGAAACCTGTATAGGAAGTTGGCTATTATACACTTTCACAATAAATTCTCAGATAATTTAGGAAGGAATGGATTATCATTCTAATGATTTAACCAAATAATTTTTAAAATCTTCCTGTTCGTATTGGCAAGAGACTAGAAAATAAGAAAATTTGAGTTTGGTATCTCAACTCTACTGAATATGCCTTGTCTTTATTTTGGCTGTTTTATTAGAGGGCTTTGAAACGTTCAAGCTAGACATAAAGGCTGATCCATGTTACAGGAAGACATGTTCTTAGTTCAAGTTTGCTTTTTGCTTTAATGTATGTTTCAGGTTCAGGGGATTCCAATCCTTTTTTTTTTTTCCCCCTTGGAAGGTATTAAGAAAACATTTGTAATGATGAATGACAATGATATCCGTAATGCTGATGTAAAAATCTGTGCTATGAAATACAAAAGTGTTCCTCAACAAATACTATTGGTGGCTTGTGTTGTTTGTTTTTCTCAATCCCATGTCTTCATCCTTTAAAAGTCTTTTCATCGTGAATCTGGCTCAGATAACAACTCCCTGGTGTTTCTACAACTATGGAAAATGTGGACAGAATTACTTCCCTTTAGAGAGTCATGAAAATCTGCTATGGTACTGCTGACAGCCTGCTTGTCTTCTACAACATAATAAGCTTTATCCTTAAAAAACATTTCTGCTTATAGCTAGTTATCTCAGTTGGCTAAGTTACTAATGAGGCCAAGCTCAAGGTGCAGAACTTTAATAGAGTCAATCAGATTTGTACCATTTTCTAGCCACCCACTATTCCTAAACTGTATCCAGTTGTCTTATATTATTAAATGCAAGCTGTCATTCACAATAGGAACTGGGCAAGAGAGGAAATGGATCAAAACAAATCTCTCATTACTGGTAAATAAATGGGCAAAATAAATAAGAAAATTAAGTAATAACGATTTTGTATATGAAAGGCAACATATCATTACTATGGTAAATTATTTTCCCCCAAAGTTGCAATTCTTCTCATTGTTTTATTGACCTCTCAGCTCTCTGCTTCTCTCTTTCACACAAACAGACTTTATCCAGGAATGATTGTCACAGTAACAAATTTAGATGTGTGCTTTATATACACTGGATTGCCAATGAATGTTTAAAATAAATGGCTTTTGAAAAATTTGAGTGCAAAAAACAATAAAGAACCAAAGGAACTTTATTTTCTTTGTTTGTTAACTTGCATGTCTTTCAATTTTCAAATCAAACTAATGATGTTATTGGGTGGCAATAGAATAAGTAATTCCAAATATTTCATTAACAGTGGATAGTCACATGACATACATATATATGTATATGTATATATATATAAAGACATTATGTTAAATTCAGTGACTTTTTTCACTTGTCCTCTGAGCACTCTTGCCTTATTTTAAACTACTTATGGAATACTTATATGTGGATATCCTAGTTATCACTGAGAATAGTGTTTGAGAAAAATGTTATTAGTCCTGAGCATAGGATCACAATATGTATGCATAAGATCTGGTCACAACAGTATCTTATAAAGTCTTCGAGAGAAATATATGCACAAAGGAAAATGCTAGGAAGGTTCTATACTCCTGTCAATATTTGGACTTCTATATGAAACCCCAGTGTAGCTTCCTGCTGGAGATTGATGTTGCCCTTTACTTTTAAAATAGCAGAGGATCCCTGCATCTTGGCCCAAGCTGTGTATTAATAGGTAGCCAAATTTCACCTCCTCAAATAGTGCAGAAATATTGCAGCTAAGTATGTCATAAAAACTGTTCTAGAATCAGTGAACCATAACAAACTTTAGGAGAAGAAATTATAAATTTGATCTATAGGGGTAAACCTGTATAATCCAGGACACATAGAACTTTCATAAATAATAATTCCCACTGAATGTGAAAAACATTATAAATTATGCAATTAAATAAACAGAAGAAACAAATGGGAGTAGTCATACCTGAGGAGTTATCTAAAAAAACTCTAAAATAAGCATGTCTTAAATGTTAAAAGTTAACTCTTGAGAATAAGATAATCCAGAAAACAAGAACACAGCATCAGAAGAAAACAACAAGCAGATTTCCAACCACCCAAATAAACATTATATCAATAGAAGACATAGTTATTGAAATAAAAATCTTAATAGATGAATTAACAGTACAGTAGAGAAGGTTGAAGAGAGAATTATTTAACTGAATGACGGTTCTGAGGAAATCATCCAGAATGTAGCACAGTGAGATAGAAATAGTAACAGTTAAGAGTTTTTAAAAAAGTTTTTAAAAAGTTTATAAAGTAAAATAGTTACAATAAGCTAAGGTTGATTTGTCAATGAAAAATTTTTAAAATAAATTTAGTGTAGCCTAAGTGTACAGTATTTGTAAAATCTACAGTAGTGTACAGTAATGGCTTAGGCCTTCACATTCACTCACCACTCACTCACTGACTCACTTAGAGCAATTTCCAGCCCTGCAAGCTCCATTCATGGTAAGTGCCATACACAGGTGTACAATTTTTTTTTATCTTTTATATCATATTTTTTTACTGTACCTTTTCTATGTTTAGATACTCAAATATTTACAATAGTGTTAAAATTGCCTAAAGTATTCAGTAGAGTAACATGCTATACAGGTTTGTAGCCTAGGAGCAATAAACCATACTATATAGCCTTGGTGTGTAGGAGGCTGTACCATCTAGGTTTGTGTAAGTACACTATGATGTTTGCACAATGACAGATCACCTAAGAATGCATTTTTTCAGAATGTATCCCTGTCATTAAGCTATGCATGACTATATACAAGAATATTCATAGAATTACTATTTGTAATAGCCAAAACCTGCAACTAGTCAAAATGTAGTGGAATGGGTACAAATTTATGATATATCCTTACAATAGAATATTATACAGCAGATATGACTGAAATACTGCTACATGAAACAACATGAATGGCTCTCACAATTATAGCATTGAACAAACTGAGATACAAAGAATACATAAAATGTAATTTCATTAATATAAAATTCAAAAACAGACAAACCTACTCTGAATAGTGGTTATTTGGGGATGAAGGTAGATCGTAATTGGCAAGAGCAAAATAAGACCTTTAGGGTCCTGATAATGTTTTGTTTCTTGCTGTGGGTAGAGCTTATGCTGGTTGTATTCATTCTGAGAATATTAATTGAGTTGTACATTTAGGATTTGTGCATTTTTCTTTTTTCTCTGTGTATGTTCTACTTCAGTAAAATTTTTACTTAAAAATTTGAGATACTGAAATTATAGAGGATTTGTTTTGAAATCTGATCTGGCCATTTTCTGAATGTGGAATATTGAGTAAAGACCTTGAATGAAATTAAGTTGGGATAAGCGTTCGACTGAAGAAGCTAGAACATAGTAAATCAAAGAAATTAAAATAAAGGAGATAATTAAAATTAATAAATCAGAACACAAGGAAAAATAAAAATGATCCACAAAATCAAAAATAGGTTTTTGGAAGTCTAATCAGATAGCTAACCCTTTAGCAATGTTCATCAAGAAAATTAAAATAAAGCATGTCTGAATAAATGAATATGAAGGTATAATTGCCAATATACTAGATATCTTAAAATATTATAAACATGTTTATGATAACAATTTTGAACACTTACATATAATTGCATAAAAATTAAAATTTGTAAAATTTCTTTAGTGAAAGTAGAAAATCTGAAAAAAAATCACAAAACATTTGAAAAATTCAATTACTTGTAAAATTTACTATCATGAGGAGTGATATTGGCAAGATGGCAGAATAGGATATCCCCAGTCTTTGTCCTCCCACAGAAACAGTGATTTGTCTTGGATTCAGGACCACTTCTTTACAATACTAAAACCAATGCCCTTAAATACTAGTCATTTTATCCTCAAGTCAACATCTAAACTGGTTATTTGACTCTTTAATTATCTTATTTACCTAGTTGAACATTAGGTCACATAAAATGGCGGCTCCAGGTCTGAGTACCACCAGAGGGTTCAGAGCAGCATAAAACAGATCACGTACATGCAACCCCCCTTTTAACAAGTCTGGTTCTCAACCAGGGGTGATTTTGCAATGGACAAGGACATTTGGCAATGTCTATAGACACTTTTGGTTGTCACAACTGGGGAGGTCATCTGGGCGGTAGAGGCCAGGGATGCTGCTAAATATCCTATAATACATAGGACAGCACCCCCTTGACAAAGGCTCATCTGGCCCAAATGTCCATAGTGCCAAGGCTGAGAAACCCTGGTTAAAGGACGGCTTTTTGTTTACTTGGCTTCTCCACAATTAATGACTCAAATGGTAAGATTGTATTTGGAAGGTACCAAAGTCTTTTTTTACTTTTTCTGCTGATAAACACCTTCTAGCAGACCCAGGATTGTGGGAGAAAAGAGGGTCACTGGTCAAGTGTTTATATTTATAATAAATAATGAAGGGATTCTCTTCTGAGAGATATTTAGGGCTTAAAATTTTCATGAAAGCCATTGCCTTCTTATCTATAGTAAAAATGATAGCTATTACTAAATGCCTAGCTACTTTGGGTCAGGGATTTTTTTTTTTTTTTTTTTTTTTTTTTTAGATACAGGGTCTCATTATGTTGCCCAGGCTAGTCTTAATTCCTGGACTCAAGTGATTCTGCCTCAGCCTCCCAAGTAGCTGAATCTAAAGGCATACATCATGCCTAGCTTTGAGCAAGGTGCTTTTTATATAAAATTGCCAATCCTTAATAGATTTAGGTATAGGTTAAATATCTCTAATCCGAATATCTGAAATTTGAAATGCTCCAAAATCTGAACATCTTTGAGTGCTAACATGATGCCACAAGTGGAAAATTTCACACCTGACCTCATGTGACCGGTTACGGTCAAAATGCAGGCACATAACATGCAATTTATTCAGTGTCCCCAAGGGATAAAAAGACCCTCCCAGTCCCCTTCAGCTGCAGTATATCTTTTCTGCACACACCCAGATTCCCCCATGCAAACATGCCCAAGAGGGTGATAAAAGGGCACGTGTGCAGGCTGGATGTGCCAACGGCAGGCTCCCCACAATACTCCACACAGAGTCAAGACCTACATGCATTACTCCCTGTGTTCTTTTGCTTATTCTTGCTCTGTGGTGTAAATATATTGTTGAAAATGCCAAAAAAGACCTGCAGAAACACCTGTGGTAAAAAAAGAGGAAGCATTTATGTTTATCTATGTAGCAGAAAGTCAAGCCATTGGACAACTAGATAGTGGTGTAAGTGTGAAACATCTTATAGAAGAGTGAGGTGTTGGAATGACCACCATATATGATGTGAAAAAACAGAGGGATAGATTGTTAAAGTTCTATGCTGAAAGTGATAAACAGGAGTTAACAAAGTAAACTCTTCATAAAGCTATAAAATGAAAATCTTGATTGCATATTTGAAGGAGTGGACCCATCTGTGTTGCAGGGAACACATGCCACTTATGGCATGCTGATCATGAAACAAGCAAAGATCTATCATGATGAACTAAAAATTGAAGGGAACTGTGAATATTCAACAAGCTGGTTGCCAGAAATTTACGAAAAGACACAGCATTACATTTTTAAAGATGTAGGGCGAGAAAGCATCTGCTGATCACGAAGCAGCAAAGAAATTCATTGATGACTTTGCCAAGGTTGTTGCTGATGAAAATCTGACGTCAGAACAAGTCTGTCATGCTGATGAAACATCACTGTTTTGTTGTTATTGCCCCAGAAAGACACTGACTACAACTGATGGGAGTCAAGGATGCCAAGGACAGAATCACTGTCCTGGGGTGTGCTAATGCAGCAGGCATGCATAAATCTAAACTTCTGTGATAGGCAAAAGCTTATGTCCTCATTATTCTCAAGGAGTGACTTTCTTACCGGTCCATTATTATGCGAGCAAGAAGGCTTGGATCACCAGGGACATCTTTTCTGATTGACTTTATGAACACTGTGTACTAGTGGCTTGTGCTCACAGTAGGGAAGACGGATGGGATGATGGCTTCAAGGTTTTATTATTCCTTGACAACTGTTCTGCTCATCCTCCAGCAGAAATTCTTGTCAGAAATGATGTTTATACCATGTGCTTTCCCCAAAATGTGACTTCATTAATTCACTCATGTGGCCAGAGTATTCTTAGATCAAAGAAGAGTAAATATAAAAACAACTTTCTTGAACAGCATGCTAGCAGCAGTGAACAGAGGCGTGTGGGTGTGGAAGGTTTTCAGAAGGAGTTTAGCATAAAGGCTGCCTGCTTGCTTTACATGCTGGTGCCAATGTTTGGAACACAGTGACTAAAGACACAGTTGTGCATGCCTGGAACAGTCTCCAGCCTGCAACTATGTTCAGTGATGATGATAAACAAGATGATGACTTTGAAGAATTCCATATGTTAAGTGTGAACAAAACGATGTCTGACCTCCTGACATATGCAAAAAATAGACCTTCAGAGTTCATCAGTAAGCTGGAAGAGGTATAAATTGAAGGAATTTTTAATATCACTAATGAGGCTGCAGTTGTTCATTCAGTGACTGACGGTGAAATAGCTGAAATGGTTCTGAATCGTGATCATGATAATGACAGTGAAGATGTTGTTATTGCTGTAGAAAAAGTGCCTACAGACAACATGGTGAAAATGTGTGATGCGCTTAATGAAGGACTGGAGCAGCATGCATTCATAACAGAGCAAGAAATTACGCCAGTTTATAAAACCAAAGAGAGACTTCTAAGACAAAAATTGTGTTAATGAGGCAGATGAATCTAGAGGAAACATTTAAAAAAGCTATCCAACAGCATGCCTCCTCATCCTCAGAGAACTCACTTCCTGGTCCCTCAACTGCTTCTAATGTTTCTACTCACCTAAAAAAAATACCCTGTACAGTAACCTTTTAATCAAAATGTAGCAGCATAGGTGGAGACTGGAAGCCCGCCATTGCTTGTGGTTGCTGTTGTTTACCAGCTGATACAGGTATTTTCGTGATGCTACTGTGCTGCTTAAAATGTGTTATCCTGAACTAAGGGTAATACATTTTTTCGCTGTATTAATGGGATGTCATATTTACCAGTGTGTGTGAATAAGTGTAAAAAAATGATTGCTTGTTGGTAGCATATACATTCCGAGTAGAGAATGATGATGTCAAAGAGCCACAGATTGTCAACATGCGTGGCTGAGATAGTGACACATTTGCTTTCTGATGGTTTAATGTACACAAACTTTGTCTCATGCAGAAGATTACTAAAAATATTGTATAAAATTATCTTCAGGCAATGTGTATAGGGCGTATATAAAATTTAAGTGAATTTTGTGTTTAGACTCGGGTCCCATCCCAAGATATCTCATTATGTATATGTGAATGTTCAAAATCCAAAAAAATCTGAGATCTAAAACACTTTTGATCCCAAGTATTTCAGATAAGGGATACTCAACCTATATTATTATATGCGTTTATAGAGGAAGACATTGTGACATTGTGATATTGACTAGTCAAGATCACACAGCTAGTAGGTGGTATAATCCTGCTCTTTAAGGCTTCAAATCTGTTTGATCCACACGCTTTGTTGTTAAATCTTCCGGGAATGACCAAGAGCCCTAGTTTTAATCTTTCCATTTTATGATTTTTTTTTTTTTTATAAAAGAATCATGTTAAAGATTCCAATCTTTGTTAAAGAACATGGGATTTTCCTGCCTTAAAAAAAGTTCTCATTTTAGCTAAGGGCATTTATATTGTTTATAAGCACCCTTCTAATGCCTTAGTGATTATCATGAAAAATCTGCATTTCTGGGTGTCATGTATCTACTGCACACTCTGAGAGTCACTGATTGTTCTTTTCCAGCTAAACACCAAAATCATGGTGCCTTTTATGTTTTCAAGGAGACTTAATCATTAATTTCTCAGCTTAGCCATTGAAGAGACTTAGAAGGATCACAAGTAGCTGAATGCTTCAGTAGCTGCTGCTTCAGGGAACATAATTGTTGCTCTGTGTTTTATTTCATAAGCTGAAATTTTTTTATACCCACCTGGCTTCACAGTTTAATCTCTATATTTAGAACAGAATTCAGAAATGAGCAAGTAGTAGTTAGTACCATAGATATTACATGGCATATATCCATAACTATGTGTGGTTCAGCAAAAAATTATGTTGTTTAAGACACTGTAATAAAATTGAGACATATTACAAGTTCTAAATCTCCTCCGTTTATAACTCAATTAAGAAAGGCAAAACTTTAGAGGATTCTCATTCAGCTAAAGTGAAAAGGCAATTTATCTTTTTGTTGAATTTGAAATTTTAGATTCAGAGAATCTAAAATTCTCTGAATCTAAAATTCAGAGAATTTTATTTAGAAACTTGTTTTTTTTTGTTTAAAAACTTGTTTTTTTGTTTAAATCAGTTTTTAATTTTTCTCAATTTGAGGTCATCCAAAATAGATCTTTCAGGGGAAATGATACTTTATACACACACACACACACACACACACACACACATATACACACATATATCTATATATATGGTAGACCCATTTTGGGAAGAAAGGTTAGCTTTTTTAGACAACAGAGATTCTTTGGATTAAGGTAAAATTAGTTTTCTCTCCAGTTCCCCTCCTATGATCTATATGTAGGAGTGACTTGTTGGCAAAACAGACCATTCAGGAGTGGGGGTAGATGAATAAGATAGTAAATTTTCAGTTTAGTAAGCCAAATTATTCCCTCCTGAACAAGGTAGCATCTTTTTTTCACAAGGAAAGATAAAATATTTTTTTTTTTTTTTTTTTTTATGAGCAGGAAAATAACAGCACAGAGCTGAAAATCGAGAAAATCCTGAGCCCAATCCCTGGATGCTTGTGGTGGAGCAGTCTTGGAGAATCTAAGCAGATGTGAGTGGTGCTGGTTATTTTGGAAATTGTTAGACAGTTCAGGACCCCTTTGCTCAGACTTTGTGTCTTAATTTAAAAAGTCAATAATTCTATTTTATAAAAAAAGGTAATACCTCACCCCCATATATATATATTCATATTTAAAAGTGCTATAAAAACCACTGGGCAATAAGTGGTTTAATTTTAATTTGTATTTATTTTACTCTTTCCCCAAATGTTTCCACCTATTTGGGGGGAGGGGTCACGTAGGAATGAGATGAGAGGAGAATATGTGTTTGATCTTATTTGCTAGCTCATTTTATTCGTTGCTTTTCTGCAACTTATGATCTATAGGCAGGTGATTTCAGCCTCCATAGAAAAAAAGATAGGCTGGGTTGTAACAGGACTGGAATATGAAATGAAGAAATGTGCTGAAATTCACCTTAATTTGGTTTATGTTAACAGGGCATTTGTTGGCAAGACAGCCGGTTTTATTTGCAACCCTTTAATGAATGGACTTATAAGAGGAGCAAGGAGATTGCTCTTCCCTGAATCTTATCATGTTGGTCCATGTCTTCATGATGACAGTCGGTGTCTAGTTATTTCAGCTCATCTGAGTACAGTGCTTATCAGTTCCAGATCATTAATTCAATTCCCACATGGGCCAGTTGGCTCTGTTCAGTTCCATGGCCACAGGTTAACTCCGAACTGTCATCTTACAAATGGATGCCATTGATCACGGAAGACAGAACCTGAGATTGTGAATGAATACGCGCAAATTCATCACCACTGCCAGAGAAGAACTCAAAACACAGGTCTACCGTGGCAAATTAGTTTCAACTTCTGTGTATACAAAAGAGAATAATGTCTTTTATTTTGGTTAGAGTTTAAAGCCTATGCAGTACCTTAAAATTAGCTCATTTAACCATCACAACAACTCACTGAGGTAGACATTTTATCTTACTTAGGAGAAAATGAGACTCTGAGAGGTTCAGTATTGCAGAAGGGAAAGATGAAGGGCTTTGGACTCAGATAAAGCTGTGTTTGAAGTCAAGTTCTGATCACATATAACAGTGTGGGGTGGGAAAATTTACTTAGTTTCTTAAAACAGGATGAAAAATATTTGCCTTACATTTTAAAGGTTAAAAGAAGTGATGCATAGAAAGCATTTAGTATTAAGCCAGGCATATCATATTTTTATTAAATGGTTTGCTTGAGGTTACACCATTAGTTAGGGGGCAGAACTGGGACTTGCACACAGGTCTTCTGACTGCAGGTTGGGGTCCTCTCCCCTACGTGGCGGCTGTTACTGTGTGAAATGAAGGCTAGCGGTAGAAAGTCATCATCACTTATCTCCATACAGTGGTTCCCAAACCTGCCTCTGTGCTAGAAGCATGTGATGAGTATGGTGGGGCATGGTTGGGACCCCCACATCTGTTTTTCACTTCTTCCTGGGCACGTGGCTATCTAGCTACACACTGATTCCCAGCCAAATGACTAAGTCTCACCACAAGGATCAGGGTGGAGGTTGTGTGGGCAACTTCTGCCCTACTCGTTGGTAAAGAAATTGTTGAATTTGGACCTCTACTCTTTCTCTTCCCAAGAGCTGGAAAATGAATGTGACAGTGACCCCACTTTGACCAGTCAAAGGCATTATGCTTGTAAATGTCTCTATAACAAAGACTTCTTTCTGCAGATGTCCCCACTTTTTACAGAACAAGAAAGATTAGGAGGAGAGAGGAAAACCCAGAGAGAAGAATATAGCAAATACAGAAAAGCTAAGACAAGACTGAAGTTTTCCAGTGTTTCTGGTGAAGTTCCTAATTTTGGATCCAATTCTTTTTTAAGGGTGACTTAGCATTCTTGCTCTTGAGACAATTGCCTATCCTTAAAATTAACAAAAGGGAAAATATTTATTATTCACAATTTTCTCTGCCTTCCAGGGAGGTGGATAGCTCATTGCAAGGGTAAAGCACACAGGCTGAGGAGTTAGCAACCTCAACTGTTTTGCATAAGAAAAGGGGCTGAGGTCTAGGTCCCAGAGCTTAGCTGGAGGGGCTGGAAGAGCCAGCCTTGGAGAGGAGGGAGAGAGTGCTATATTGAGAAAGAATATATTGGGAAACAATGGAAATTTAGCCACACTGTAGAGAATATAAACACTCTTTACAGTCTCCCCCCAAAACCTTCAACAACACATCCTTTTGTGTGTGGGTTGCATGTTGAAGAGCTGGATCTATGTTGGATGCCTGGGATGTTTCGAAGTACTGAGTCCAGCTTCCTGGTTAGTGAGAGGTGAGATGAGCAGTTGTTCAGAAGTATTCAACCAATATCGGTTGCAATGAGTCGGTTTCTGTAACCAGCAACCAAAAAAAGCACCCATTAGGACTTCTTGTACTGAATAGGTACAAACTTTTACTGTAGTGTGCATGCTAACTTTTGTATACTGATTCTACTGTTGACGCTCATTTCTTTGTGTTTTTTAATAGTAGCCCTCAAATGTTTATTCCCCGTCCACCTGATACTTATACTTGAGATATCAAATAGAACCTAGGAAGAAGAAAATGATGCCAGCATTTTTGACTGGTTATAATAGTCATCTTTATCTTCCTGTTTTAGACTGCGGCTCATGTCATGATGAACAGCCTCATTTCACTTCACAACAGCTGCATTTTATGGATGTAGCTTGTTATGTTTATAGAAAGCCCATAGGTTACAAGTTGGCTTAAGTGCAAAGTGTTCTGATTAATGATCATCTTCAAATGACAAGTGATAAAGCACTTGAGGATTCAGTGGATGGAGAGACAACCGTGTAGCATTATTGGAAGCTTCTGCATTTTCTGGTTACTATAAAAATATCTTTTCTAAAATGGTGAGCACTCACATCCTCCAAGAGATTAGAATTTGGTACAGGCACCTCCTCTCTTGTCAAAGACCTGTTGCTTTAATCATATAAAGGTCAGAGTATGTGCATGATATTTGAAAATTGTAGGAGATGTTACAGCATAACCCATTATTGCTTCTATTTAGGTTATGAACCAATAACATCCAGGATTTCCTTTTATAATCACAAAATAGCATATTCAGAATTTCAAGACTATCGCAGAAGTATTAATAAAGAAGACAATGTTGGGAGATTGATTTGTTTGTGAATTGTTTTGCTATTGTTATTCTGTTTGGCTTTGATTTTATAACTTTTCGGAAGAGGAGAGTAACAGCTTCTGCTGCTATGATTTTTCCCCAGGACACCCATATAGGCATATTTTACATGAAGTAGAGTCTCTCTACGACAGTAACTCCCTTTCATTTCACTCTATTATTAAGAATCTTTTTCTTCAAACTATCCCTTAAAATTTACATCTGAAATAGGAAAATAGAGGATTCTAAATATGTCTTTGAAAATTAATTTTGTAGTAAGTCTTTTTGCCATCCTGGGAGTTGAAACTTAGCTGCAGATTGTCTTTAAGTGGGTTCTCTGGATGCAGGGCAGGATTCAGTCAGTGAATAGGAGGAAGAGTGTCTTGAAAACAAGGGAATGTTAGTGATGGCAATCAGCGCGCATTAAACAGCTCATGTTTTTAAAAAGGAGCTCTGAATCAGAAGTCATAATCACTCAGTCACCTGCTGGGTTCATTTGCCCTTCAGGAATAAGGACATCTTAAAGTGGAGAACATTTTAATAGAATAGCGCCAGACAAGCTTGTTACTTAGAGTTTTATTTGACAGGCTGGAGCTTGTTTCCAATTTTCTTTTGCTGAATTACACGAAAAACTGTATTTTAGGGGACATTGTGGAGGGATAAATTGTGGATGACATAAAAATAAAATAATCATTTTGTTTCTCTGGTTCCTTATGCTGATTATCCTTCCTGTGGCTGTGACTACCAGATCCCATGATAAGGCAATTAAGTAGTCAGCTCATTTAAAAAGATTACTCCAATGACAGGCTGGAAAAATAAAATACCATAAATAGATATACTGTTTGATCATGGAGTTCAGTGAAATAAACCCGGTGGAGGCATTATCGTGAAAATGGTAAGGCACTGCAACCAATTATTATTTTTCCTTTATAAAGTCGTTGTAAAGACATTTATACAAATTGGTTTTCCAACCTTGTCTTCTAAAAGAATAACAGCATTAACTTGGTTATTAATAACTTTTATCTTTGGTGAAGATTTTGAACACATTTACTATTTCTGATAGGAGGGAGAGTTCATTGTCCTTCTGACTTTCAATCTATGTTCATGAATATATAAAGTTCTGCCAATTCATAAAGTACACAATTTGCCCTGCAGTTCACAAAAGCAAAGCTGCCTGAATTGGATGGAAAATGATGAGGCCAGTCTTCCGTAATCTTTTCTTTCTCTGCTTGCAAAGAGCCCTGTATCAGAATGGTGTCTGAATGGTCCATTTTAGGGTACCCTGGGGCCTCAAAATACCATCCAGCCCTGTTTCTCTGCTGTACATTTCCAACAGTATTTCCACCATCCTTTTGAGGAGTATCATAAGTCATCATATCTTTTTTTTTTTTTTTTTGAGACAGAGTCTTACTCTGTTGTGTGGGCTAGAGTGTCATGGTGTCAGCCTAGCTCACAGCAACCTCAAACTCCTGGGCTCAAGCAATCCTCCTGTCTCAGCCTCCCGAGTAGCTGGGACTACAGGCATGTGCCACCATGCCCGGCTAATTTTTTCTATGTATATTTTTAGTTGTCCATATAATTTCTTTCTATTTTTTTTAGTAGAGACGGGGTCTTGCTCTTGCTCAGGCTGGTCTCGAACTCCTGAGCTCAAACGATCCACCTGCCTCGGCCTCCCAGAGTGCTAGGATTACAGGCATGAGCCACTGCGCCCGGCCAGTCATCATATCTTATACTTTACTTCATAATTCTTATTGTATAATTCTGTTAATTGTAGAAAATTTAGAAAAGATAAACAAAACCCCTATAATTCTTCCTTCAGACACAAATGGTGTTAACATTCATATACAAAGACATTTGCCCAATATTTAGGGTGCAGCTTAAGAGCTACTTAGCTGCTTCTTGTGCAGAGTGTTTACATAGGGCCTGATATACAAGGTCTGTCCGGAAAGTATTCAGCCATAGTTAATATAATGGGACTATATTAATATTACACGACTACTATTACAGACCCCATTTCACTTGTAACATTGGCATTAGAGACCACAGTGAAGTCGCTGCTCTTGTGAGACAGTATCTTAGTTTGGCTTCAGCATAGGCTTAGCTCGAGGAGAACTTCTGGGAGGGATGATAGGAATGCTTATTTTTACTTTTTCGTCCCCGGCCCAGTATGGAGGCACACAAGGAAAAAGGGACTATTTATGAATAATGGAGTATTCCATAGTGAAATACAGGATCTTGAGTCAGACAGACTTGGTCATGATCAGTTGACTTTAGAGAAGTCTGTCAAGTTCCAAGTTTCCATGTCCTCACCTGTAAAATACAGGTAATTATGGTGCCTGGCTTGCAGGGTTTTTGTCTCTCTGTCCCTCTTCCTCTTGCCCTCCCCGCTGCCCCATGCTCACATTTTATGTCATCTTCCTCCCAAAGGAGCTGCTATAGTCACTTTGAAAGAGGTCAGAGTGGTGCAGTTCGTTTCTCCCTCAGCCAGGAAGGACGTGTTGAGGTTGGCATACCCATCAAGGACAGTAACTACGGTGGCTTCCAGTGCTTTGACAAAACCTTGGATGTGTGGCCTCTTGGCCACACGTCTGCGGTTTCATATTGTTGGAGCATTCACCGTGTCCCTGGGGGTTGCAGCTTTGTATAAGTTTGGTGTGGCTGAACCAAGAAAGAAGGCATATACAGATTTCTGCAGAAATTATGATTCTATGAAAGATTTTGAGGAGATGAGGAAGGCTGGCATCTTTCAGAGTGCAAAGTGATTTTGGAACATAAAAGAATTACACAGAAGTTTGTCATGACCTCTGTTCCTGAGCTATAAATATGTGGGCTGAGGAATAGTTTCTCTTGGTAAATAAACCATTAACAAATACTGTGTGCTGGCCGGGCGCGGTGGCTCACGCCTGTAATCCTAGCACTCTGGGAGGCTGAGGCGGGTGGATCGCTCGAGGTCAGGAGTTCGAGACCAGCCTGAGCAAGAGCGAGACCCTGTCTCTACTTAAAAAAAGATAGAAAGAAATGATCTGGACAACTAAAAGTATATACAGAAAAAATTAGCCGGGCATGGTGGCACATGCCTGTAGTCCCAGCAACTCAGGAGGCTGAGGCAGAAGGATTGCTTAAGCCCAGGAGTTTGAGGTTGCTGTGAGCTAGCCTGACACCATGGCACTCTTGCCAGGGCAAAAGAGCCAGACTCTGTCTCAAAAAAAAAAAAACCAAAAAAACAAAAAAACACAAATACTGTGGAAAACAAAAACAAAAACAAAAACAAAGGTTGGAGTGCCTTAGGTTGAGTTTACCGAGGCTTGCGGTCTCAATTCAGGACAACAGCTAAAAGGCAGCAGGGAGGCAGGAGCAGGCGGAGGCAGAAGCTGGTCTGCAGTTGCCACAAAGGCCTCGGGCAACCCCACAGGGAGCTCTGGAGCTGGGATGGCCATTCAGAGTTGTTCTAAGTTGCGGCAAAGGACTGGCCACTGGACGTGGGCTGCCCCACGGGAGCGGGCGTGCACTTGGCCTGGGTGTCTCTCCTTGACTGAGAATACTTCCCGGAAGGGACGCAGCTCTGAGATGTCAGCAACCGATGCTCTTGACAGCCGTGGAAATGAAGGCCTCAGTCACAAAGCGGGCATCTGAGCAGCGTGTCCCAACTGCCTCTACTCTCCACCCCTCACGCTGCCTGGATCCACCTGCTTCTTAAAGTTCACCCCACTGAGAAACAGATTCTCCAGGATTCTGGATTTTTTTTTTTTTTTTTTCATTTCCTGGGAAAACTTACAATATAAAGGTTAGTGATAAGAAACCACAAGCCTCACGGCTGCTGCTGTCTCAGGGCTGCAACTGCTACTCACCGTCTCCCTCCTCTACCACCCAACGTAGATACTGTAACCCTCAGCCAGCACCTCTGCTGGACGGGTGGCTTACTTGGGGGACAGCCTGGACTTTTGTCCCTGAGAAGTCTGAGTCCCTGGTCATCACTGCTTTCCTCAGGATGTGGCTGTTGCTTTTGTTTGTTTACTGTTGACATTTGGCAAGGAAGCACAGGAAACGTATTCTTCCCACCTACAGGAGTAGCTACTTCTTCATGATGCTAGGGCCAGTTACCCCTCTGGGTGCCTGGCATATGGATCCTGAAGTGAGTGGGTAACAGCCTTCGTTTACTACTGTGTTTCCTGGTGGAAACATTCACCCTGTTGGAACCAGAACCTTTACACTGACGGAGTCCAGATCTAGGGATGGGACACGCACATTCCCCACGTGGGTCACTGGGAGTGACGGGAAGCAGAGCCACTCCCACTGCACACTTCACTTCCAGGGTCCATATATTTTACCTAATGGGGACTCATGACCATGCACTCGTCATTGCTTTACGGTGTATTCTGTGTCCTCAAGGATGGTGGCCCATCGTCACAGCCATCTGCAAGCTGGTACCTTAGCTGTGCCTTCCATTGCTCTTTCAGCCTGGAAGCCCCTGGTGGTGTGGTTTGTAGTTGGAGCAATGACTCCTATGATCATAAGCCCACTGCTGTACCTGCTTTCCTCTAAAGTGTGTCCCTTAATCCAAGGCAATGTTAAGAGGGATTCTCATGTCAGTGGATCTAACATCCTCTAAGCCCTTGTAGACTGGTCCTGGCTAAGACTTGGTGGGCAGGAGAGACAGGCCATATTTGCAATTATGTATTGATCCTAGTCAAGGAGGGCTGCTGCCTCTCTGCAAGTTGAAGGGGTCCAGTGAAATCAAATGGCTGCCAGGTAGTCGATTGAGTCTTCTCTAGAGATGATGACATACTAGGAGCTGCCCCCAGGGAAGGGACAAGGCAGCTCCCTTCATCCAGGGGTCATTTTTTGATCTCATGTGGGTTTGCTCCAGGCTAGTGGAGGAATGAGTGTCTCAGTCCTGAAGGGTATTCTGAGTGCCACACTACAGCATCCGCTACTTATAGAAGACAAATCTAATTGGTTGAGTTAAAAAAAAAAAAAGGGGAAAGGGAAATTTATTGGAAGAATTTTAGGATAACTCATGGGATCCAAATATGTGCTGAACATCTAAAAAAGGCAGGAAGCAGGCTGGCTCTGGGAACTTCAGATGAATAAGCGCTGCTGTTAATTTGATTCAGCTTCAGTAACTGCTAATCTTGTTTTGAATTTCTCACTCTCCAGTTTCAAATTCCTAGGATAGAAAAGGTGATTGACCCAGCTTAGGCCAGGTGTCCTTCCTTAATCAGTCAATATGGTCCATGAGGGAGAATCACGTTTCAGAGATAAGGCCTCAGAGAACCCATCCTACATAGGGAGGCTGTACCCCGATGAGGGGGCACTCGCGTGAATCTAGCAGCCAGCCTAAAAGGTATTTGGTGACTTTTCCCCACCTTTTTAAATGACGATAAGAATTTTTCATGTTTTTACAACCATATTTTTTCAGAACCAAAATGTATTGGCTATTCTGATCATTTTGGTGTATATAGCCCAAGTTATCATTATGTAACCTGTATAAAGCCAAGGTGCTCGTAGCTTAGTCCTGCATGAGTTGCAGTTCAGGAAATATCTTCTGTAGCTAGGGATTTCTAACTGGATTAATTTGAAGCATTTCAACCCTTTGCTATTGTTACTGTTGAAAAATGTTTACCCTGAGGGAAAAGTAAAGTACATTAGGTAGCAAAACTCACCAAAGTGCCTTGAAAAAAGCTTTGCTATTACTATTCTTGAAAATTCCTTGCGAAGTACAGTCCTGATGCCCTAAAAGTCTCTTTACATTTCTCTTTCAACATCGTTCAGTGTTGATCAGTGTAGATGGATGACATGGATGAGGCCAGTACACGGATGCTTTCCCTGCATTCATAACTGCTGTAGCCTGGTGCATTAATAGTCCCCCCAAATCACATCTCCCTGTATCCACTCCCTGCACTGATCCTGGCCTTGGTTCTGTGGCTTTCTTTGACAACATAACTTGCTTTGGCTAATGGGACATTAGCCATCATGACACAAAGCACTTGTGCAATGGGACATGTCCTCTTGTCATTTTTGTAACCCAGCCACCATGAGAAATCCTGGCTTAGCCAGCTGATATACGTCAGCAGATAGCCAGCACCGGCTGTCAGACACAGGTGTCAGGACATCTCAGGTTATCCAGCATTAGCTAAACTGTTGTTTGAGCTTAGGAAAGACCTGCAGAAGACTAACTCTGAATAATAAGCAAATTAAATGATAGTTGTTGTATGTTACTATGCTTTGAAGTGGTTTTTAGTGGAGCAATAGAGAGCTGACACAGTACCCTTTGCCTCTGACTTATTATTTTCTCTTACTAATGAGGAAGAGTCCATTTCACCATCTCTTGGTTGAGTTTGGCTATGGGACTTGCTTTGAACAATGGGATGTTAGCAGATAGGATGTAAGTGGAGGCTTGAAATAGTAATTATGTGTTTTTGCTTTCTCTCTTGCTTCTAGCTTGCTGGAGAAGAGACCCAGTTCTGAATCGCTCCAGTTCCAGCTGAGGTTATCCAAGATCAGCTGACTTGTGGCTAGTTGCCAGACATGTGAACGAGCCCAGTTAAGGCCAGAACTGCCAAGCCAACCTCAGTCTAAATTGATAACCCACAGACTTGTAAGCTAAATAACTGTCTCTTGTTTTAAGCCATGAGTTTTGAGGAAAAATTGTTATGCAGCGTTACTGTGACAATAGGTATTATAACTAATGCATCTCTGTTGCCTAAATGTTATGCACTCACAGCAGCTGCTAAAACACTGTCTCATCTATCCAAATTTTCCCATATGGCTCTCTCACCACTCCAATTTTCTCAGCGTACATTTCATCCTCTTTTCTCAAGCCCACCTTGGTGACTCAGGTCTGAGCCCTATTATTTGGTCCTGTTCCCAAAGGGCCTCTAGTATCATCTCTCACTTGATGAGCTTCTTAAGTCTGAGATTTATGCAGCCTCTCACTTTTATAATGAAACTCAGGATTTTTGAATAATTGGTAGATTAAAAAAATCACATTTTTTGGGAATGGCCCAATCAATTCTGACACTGCTTGATAGCTGGCTCCCTGCAGCAGTTTTCCTCCAGTAAAACACAAAATGGAACATTTCTTCCCATTTTGATATTTACTCATGAATTCCATATGCAAATTCTCACTACTTTATAGCCTGCTATACAAGCTTTCTAGGGCAGGAAAACAGTCTACCAGGGACCTGGAGAGCCTGGTGTTTTTGATTCCTGAAATAAACTCAAATGCAGGCTCCTATACCTTCTCACTTACTAATCTACTACTGTCAGTTAAAAATATCTGCTGCCTTTTTGGCATTTTCAGTGGTGTGTGCCAGTCATGACTTCATTGACTCCCCCGAGATGGTGCTGTCTGGAAATTTCTCCACCTATAGTGTCGGAATAGTCTGCATCAGTATTGAAGCTACTCAGATCAAATGAAAGACCTATAGTAGCCACCATGTCTCCAAGGAATCCAGTTAGTAAAACAGAAATATGAATTTGAACCAGCCCAAGCATGCCTGATCTTTCTCTTGCCAAAAGTATTTCTAATTTCTAAAAAATTAGAAGGTATGCATTGAGACTGTGTTAAAAACTAATATTCAGTGCAACTTTGCGAGTGAACCTTTTACACATTCTTGTTTTAGTGAATTCATATACTGCTCCATGGTTCTGGATTCTACTGTGCACTGTCCCATGGGGTAAGAGTACTTCCCCCAAAGATAATGTGAACACATGTTTTAAAGTATATTACATGGTTTGAAATAAAAACTATGTAGAGAAAAAAATAATAAAGTCCAAAGATGCAAGCACATGGCCTTCAATAATATTGAAGGATGTCTACTGAGAATTGATAGCTCAAAGATTTACCACATGTCAATTTAACAAGAGGAAGTACAAGTCTATGGGGAAAAAAGAAAGAATCAACTTGACATGAACAAGAAAAAAGGGCAAGGGGTTCCCCAAACAGGGTGAGTTGAATATTTATTTTTTTAAAACATTTTTTTCAAGGGGGTACAAATGTTTTAGGTTACATGGATTGTTTTTGTAATACTTGAGTCCTGGCTATAGGCGTGCCTATCACCCAAATAGTGTTCATAGTGCCCATTAAGTTGGTTTATCTTCTTCCCCTCCCCATGCCTGATGCTTTCCATGGAATTTTATTTCCCTCTGTGCACATATGTGTTCATCAGTTAGTTCCAATTTAATAGTGAGTACATGTGGTGTTTGTTTTTCCATTCTTGAGATACTTGACTTAGGAGAATGGTCTCCAGTTCCATCCAGTTTGTTGCAAAAGGTATTAATTCATCTTTTTTTATGGCTGAGTATCACTCCATAGTGTAAATATACCACATTTTATTAATCCATTCAGGAATTAATGGGCAGTTGGGTTGATTCCACATCTTTGCAATTGTGAATTGTGCTGCAATAAAGATTTGAGTACTGGTGTCTTTTTGACAAAATGACTTCTTTTCCTTTGGGTAAATACCCAGTAGTGGGATTGCTGGATCGAATGGTAGGTCTACTTTTAGTTCTTTGAGGTATCTCCATACTATTATAGAGATTGTACTAATTTGCAGTCCCAGCAATAGTGGATAAGCATTCCTTTCTCTTTGTATTCACGCCAATATCTATTGTTTTTGGACTTTTTAATAAAAGCCATTCTAACTGGGATAAGGTGACATCTCATTGTGATTTTAATTTGCATTTCCCTGATGATTAGTGACATTGAGCATTTTCTCATAAATCTCTGGGCCATTTGTCTTTCTTCTTTTGAGAAGCTTTTGTTCATGTCTTTTGCCCACTTTTTAATAGGGTTGTTTGGTTTTTTCTTGCTGACTTGCTTTAGTTCTTTGTGAATTGTGGTTATTAGCCCTTTATTAGATATATAGCTTATGAATATTTTCTCCCATTCTGTACGTTGTCTATTTGCTCTGTTGATTGTTTTCTTAGCTGTGCAGAAGCTTTTTATTTTAATAAAATCCCATTTATTAAGTTTTGTTGTTGCCATTATTGGCACTGGCGTCTTTTTCATAAATTCTTGGCATTGGCCAACATCTAGAAGAGTTTTTCCTACATTTTCCTCTAGAATTCTTATGGTTTCATGCCTTAGAGCTAAGTCTTTTATCCACCTTGAATTAATTTTTGTGAGTGGTGAGAGGCAGGGGTCCTGTTTCATTCTTCTGCATGTGGCTGTCCAGTTTTCTCTGCACCATTTATTGGATATGCCTTCTTTTCCCCAGTGTACATTGTTGTCTGCTTTGTCAAAGATCAGCTGATTGTAGGTAGATGGTTTTATATCTGGGTTCTCTGTTCTGTTCCATTGGTGGTAAGTTGAATATTAAAAAAAATAAAAGTAAAAGCAAGAGGGTAGGATTTTAGAAAGTATTCTTTAGTCCCTTTTCTTAATAGCTTCTCCTTTCCTCTCCCAAGGGGTCTGCATCTTAGACAGTCATATGAAATGTCAAGTGTTGCAACAAATGGCAGTGCCCTTTCATTGCTTTCATCACATATTTATGCTGAGCATATAGAAGGCTTCTCTGATTAGAAGTCATCGACAGAGAAGCTCAGCATGGTTTCTTTTAAATAGTCATAAATAGTTGAAGACTTGGGGTGTGCATAAAATTAAAATTCCTAATAATTTCCCAGAAGAGAAAATATCATTTTTTAGAATTTAAAAATATGTCTGGCCATGTATTTAAATATACCATACATTCAAATCCTGAGCAATCAGAGCAAAATCTCTTTTATTTAATATTCAATTTAACATTTAAGACCATCAGATCAGATTAATACAGGATCAAGTGTCTTCTCCGGTTATTACCTTTGGAGATTACATTTCTTTCATGTTACTTGAGAAGAACTATAGCCTCATAACACCTCACAACTGGAAGGGACTTCCATTCTCTTTTGCTTTGCCTAAGTTAGTGGCAGAGCTACTGCTAGACATAGGTCTCTGAGTCCATCTCCCACACTCTTTCTATAACAGCACTACTACCTGTCCAAGGATACTTAATTTTAATACAAATATCTTCCAATGGAGGCATAGGCTGTCATTTATTTATTATTTTCTTAATGGACACAAGGATTTGAGTCCTTCTGGCTCTGCCTTTAACCAGCTGTGAAAATTTAATCAAGTTACTAAGCTTTTCTGGGCTTTAGTTTTTCATCTGTAAAATGATCAGGATATTAGATTAATTTCTAAGGTTGCTTCAAACACTCAGATTATGATTTTATGCTATGCTTTTCACTATTGAACATGTTACATTTAACAGCTGAGAAGAATTTATTGGACATCTTCCTATGAGTACGTGAAGAAGAAATCAGTCTTTATAGCTCACAGAGCTGGTTAAAATCTGAAATACCAAAAAAGATCTATAATGTTTGGCTCTCTTTGACAAAAACCCTGAACTTTAATGGATGTTCAATATTTTGCTGGGCAGTATTGACCTCATCTTGATATTTGCTAACTTGTAACCAGCCTTTTCTCTCCTGCCCAGTAGCACGAGGTGTCCTTCCCCTACCCGAGTGTCACAGAGTCCCTCTCCGCCTATTGTCATCAAGAAAATGGGAGTGGGGTGGCTTTAGGCTGAGCTCACTGTAGAGGAAAGTTTGTAATCCTAATATTTTAAGGAATTGGGCTGAGGTGGTCCCCAACCTCTGGTGAGTACAAACTTCCCTTCTCATTCTCATTTATTTTTCTATTTTTTATTTGTGACAGAGTCATATTTCAGATTCTGAGTCTATGTTTCTTCCCCCCTACAACAGGTGCAGGTGTATCCAGAAAAGGAAAATTCATGATTCTTGTCCTTGAGGACCACACACCTAGATTGTGACAGTACATAGATCAGCATGCTGTTGTGGTTTAGCTCTATTAGACATTGTACGTATCTAGACAAAAGGACATGAGCAACGTTTGGAACACTGTGAATGTAAGGATTGCTGTCAAATTCTGACATTTAGTGAAGACAGAGGCATGGATAGGGGAGTGACTTTTTAGGAAAAGATAATATTGAAAAGTCGAAAAAGTGATTCCCAAGTTAGGAAAGTACCATCAAAGCATTTGTAGCACTAGTTGATTTCTCCATTTTTATAGATAAAGTACCAAGTTCAGGAAGTTATATAATTTATCCAAAGTCACATAATTAGTAATTAGCAGCAGATCCAAGATTTAAATTCATGTCCATATAATTTCATAAGACATCATTTTCCTATTGCTTATCCAAATTCCTTGGTTCCTGATGTATTTTGAATATCAGAATTTAGAAGGCAAAAATAAAGCACAAATATCATGTATTATATAAATAGTCCCAGCAAGGTCTGGGGCTCCCTGTAATCAAACAGAGTCATATTTTGGCAGAGAAACATGAATATTCACCTGAAGTATGATAAATTAGGTCTATAAATAGCCTCACACCAGTTCAGGTCAGGTTTTGCAGCCAAATGACTCAGGTCAGTTCAGTTTTGCTGCCAAAAAACTTTTGGGCTTTAGAATTTTTTGGATTTCAGGATTTTGGATTTAAAAATTGTGCCCTTGGTGGGGCAGGGTGGTTCATACCTGTAATCCTAGCTCTCTGGGAGGCTGAGGCGGGAAGATCACTTGAGTTCAGGAGTTCAGACCAGCCTGAGCAAGAACAATACCCTGTCTCTACTAAAAATAGAAAAAAATTGAAAGGGCATGGTGGTATGTGCCTGTAGTCCCAGCTACTTGGGAGTCTGAGGCAAGAGGATCGCTTGAGCCCAGGAGTTGAGGTTGCAGTGAGCTGTAGTCACGCCACGGCGCCCTAGCTGAGGCAACAGAGCTAGACTCTGTCTCCAAAAAAAAAAAAAAAAAAAAAGAATTGTACCCTTGATTATCAGTCTGTCTGAGTCTGGTCAGGGAGTTGTTTTTTAATTTTCATTTCTTTGAGACAGAGTTTCACTCCGTTGCCCGAGCTAGAGTGCAGTGGCTCACTGCAGCCTCCAGCTACAGACGTGAACCACTACACCTGGCTAATTTAAAAAAAAAATTTTTTTTGTAGATAGGGGATCTCACTATGTTGATCAGGCTGGTCTTGAACTCCTGACCTCAGGGGATCCTGGCCCCCACTCAGTCTTCCAAAGTGCTGGGATTATAGGCATAAGTCACTGGCCTATTCAGGGAGTTTTGAGTGGGCGCTGGACCAGAAGCTGAGTTTTCTGACTGAGGAAACTGTCTCTAGCCCAGGCCTCCGTGCAGTCTTATCTGGAATACCTGTCCTAACTGTGCTGAGCAGTAGGTGCTGCGGCTCTCATTCTGGGGGGTACAAGGCTCAGGGGCTTTGCCATGAGCAGCCCAAGTTGAGGACAGTCAGAGCCACAAGCAATTCGCACCAGGGGGGCCTTTCATGGCCATGTTCTCACCAGCCCTTTAACATCCTTTGTGCCAAAAGTTTACAGAGGGAACTTCTCAATGATATCACATTTTCTATTATATTTAGGAAGTCATTGAAAAATATTGGACTTACTCTGTGTAACTTCACACTGCAGCCGAATTCAATGAAGCGTATCTAATTCGAAAAGTGATGGATATCTGTAGTTAATGAGCTAAAGCTGTGTTATGCTAAGGTTATTTGAAAATGGAGGGAGATTAGAAGTGGAAGTGACAGTGTTTTGTTTTTGTTTTTTTCCCATAAGTCAGGCTACTGAAACAGCCAAAAGCTACCATGTACCTGAAATATTTTAAAAACTAATGTACAGTATAATCTTTTTTTTCATACAGTATTTGAAATGTGACTAGTTGATAGCCTCTCTTTTTCTGATTCTATGGCTTCTATTGGTTCTACATCTTAACACAGTATAAACATTAATACTTTCTAAATTGTGATTGAACTTAAAGTTAATGTTATGAGGATATTAAGCATTCATGCCAAGGCAGTAGTCTGAAATACAGAGGTACATGATGTTGTACCCAAAATAAACTTGACCTTGGTGCTACACATGCATTAATCACTTTCTTCTGGGCACAATAGTAGAACACTAACTGGATATGAATAATGGATGCAAAATTGTTAAATTAATTTTTAGTTCCTTAGCCTTAGTATGAACACAAAAGGAGGTTAAATTCAGGTTCCGATTCTGTTTCAAGTGCCCAAATTTCATATATTTGTAATTTATTAGGCTTGCAGTTTTCTCACTAGCATTACCTAAAATATTAATAGCTGCTACAATAAACATATGGCTCTATGAATTAAAAATGTTCTGAAGGTGTATTGTGTTCTTTGATCTCTATAATCAGATTGATCAATTTAGGTGATAAGAGCTGATATGCTAGACCTCAACAGAACACAAAGGATAGAGTAGCACAAAGGATAAATCTATACAATGATAGGTGAGAGTAAATTCATATAAATGAGAATCATTAGAGACATATCTGATGATGGAGCTAATCTGATTATGAAGTTCTAAAATCAAATTAAGTCTTTTCCATAAATTGACTGAAAAGTATACATGTTAAGAGTTAATTCTATTTTCTGGCTAGGTAAAGTCTTAGGTTCTCTAACTTGAGAACATAGTGGTCTTTACCCACTATGTTCTAAGACTTAGAGCATAATTTGAACTTAATTTAACTTTGATATGTTCAATATTGCCAGATTAATTATAATAAACAATAACATTCTTAACTATAGGACCCAAAATACCTTCATATTTTATAATCATATCATATACAGCAGCTTCATCATCTGCCTCAACTTCTTTGTAGAAGGAGGTAAAGGAGGATGAATATAAACGCATGAATAAAAACAAAATAACTAAATCAGTTTATATGATGGAGAAATAATACATCCATATTTATTTTGCACTTAGAGAAATAATATTCAACAGTCAATTTAGTTATTACTGGAGCATTACTTTTGCTACTAAAGAAAAGTTTGATTATATAGAAATTTTCAAAGGATGTTTATGGATAAATTATATTTTCCTTCCTGCTACCAAGATATCTATTTTCAAATTCTCCTTAAAGGCTCTTTTTGGCTACATCTTCATTCCTTATGAGGATTATTTCTGTTCAAATGAAATCAGTCAGAGATAAATCTTCAATCATACATGAGTAAGTGACTAAAGTTGATATTTTGCATTAAAATGAGAGCCTAGAGCTAGCTAAGAACTGTTTTATAATCAGGTGATGTTTCAGTATTACTTTCTGCTGAAGGAATGTTTAGAACTATTCCCTTAGGATGGTTTTAATATCATGATGGTACCTACTGTTTATATATGTCTAAAGAGAAAATATTTTTTCTGAATTATTGTGGAATGAAGGTAGAATGTGTTCAGTGTTGTTTTCAGTTTGGGGCTACACATCATGATTATAATGACATATATTAAATTCCACATAATCAATTAAATGCGAATATTTCCTAATCCAATTACTCAAAAAATTAAAAAAGAATGTAGCGCATGATATGATTTCTGGTGAACACACTATACTTTCTTGGTAGAAAATAGTTGTGGCAATTTACTGTGTATTTTAATGATGTCATCAGTGGCTGAAACAAAATTACAGTCCTTTCTGTGAGATGATATACCATGCAGGTTGTTGGCAATCAAGAACAATTAGTAAATGGTTATTTTAAATAAAAAAATAAGTCAAATATTTTCAACACGTACATTGATTGTTAAGTCTTGCTTGAAAAAGAGTTCTTCTCTGGGACTTTAATCAGTACCAAGATGGCAACCATGGATTCATTAGTAGATCACCACTTTCCAGGGGAAAGACCTTATAAATTCAATTTATTTAAATGACACTACACATGATACTAAGGCACATTTTTATGACCTCCTAAGACCCACTATAAAGCTGGGCATATTACATTGGAATAAGAGATTTTCTGTGTCTTATATAAGCCTTGTTGAGAATGGTCATTTGGGACTATAGGTGATCCTTATCTAGACTTGAGTGACATGATATGGCCATGACAGTAAAATCCTGTAAGTTAATGTGAGACAAAAAATGAAAGGAAGAGTGAAACAGTACCACATGACAAGACCACTTTCATTCTTTGGCTAATTTATTCTCTCTTGCACACCATTATAATCAGAAAGTTTTTGTAATGTGCATTGAATTTTTTAAATATTTTCTTTTCATTTTTTAATTTCAGAATATTATGGGGGTACAAATGCTTTGGTTACATAGATTGCCTTTGCACTGCCTGACTCAGAGCTACAAGCCTGCCCATCCCCCAGACAGTGCGCACCACACCCGTTAGGTGTGAATTTACCCATCCCCTTCTCCCCCCCCACCTGCCTGACACCTGTTGAATGTTACTTCCGTATATACACATAAGTGTTGATCGATTAGTACCAATTTAATGGTGAGTACATATGGTGTTTGTTTTTCCATTCTTGTGATATTTCACTTAGAAAAATGGGCTCCAGCTCCATCCACGATAACATAAGAGGTAGTTCACCATATTCTTTAATGCATTCTATATTTAATTATATCAATCTAAGATTGTTTCATGCATTCATTTCCACAGTGGATGGACTACGCATAACTCTGAACCAAAGCAGTCACTAATCTGGGGATTTCTTTTGTAGTTGGTGCAATGTTAACTCTTGTAACTTTCCTTTTTCTCTGCTTCCATAGCTGACAGATCCCTTTTGCTTGTATTCTTCTAGGGTAACAGTATTTCTTCTATTTCCAAGATTTGGGGAGTCCTCATTACATTCCCTACAAACCAATAACAAATCTTAGAAGTCATCTCCCACGAACTAATAAACTAGTACCGTTATAATATTGAAAAATAGATTGCCTTTTAAAAAATAGGATAAAGTATACTCCAGAAGAGTCTAGATGAGACCAGAATTCTAGAATTCAGCCAAGTAAACAAAATTGTTAAGTTTTTTTCCAGAGTGGGCCATATACAGTTCTGCAGGGACACAATCTTTATTTAATGTAAGCTTTTCAATCAACTGTGCTTAAATAAAACCATTGTCGATGGTCAATTAGAAAGAGATCTGGGGTTGACAAAGTTTAGGAAAGTATCTCTTGGATTATTAAACTGAGAAAAATGGGTGCCCAAGATGCCAACTGGGGTGTCTTCCATGGGCTCAGTTATGACAATCATGTGATGGGTCGTTATATCCCAGAATCTAATATCATTCCCTGTTTTAATTGCCTAACCCAGATCCTTGTACTGGAGTACTAAGAAGATTTTTTTGATTTCAAATACACAAGATTTTAGGTATTTTCTGATTTCTTTTGATGATGATGATTTTATGTCCCATTGTCCCTATCAAACAGCGGCTAGCAGAGTGAAGCTCATTTACAGCCAAGCGTGGAGTAGATCTTTATTTTTCCATTCAATACTTTTTAGACACAAAATATGTGCCCAGTTCTGCCACAGAAAAAATCCCCACTCTCAAGGATTCTACATGGTAGTGGGAAAAAACATATAAATAAATACCGAAAGAGGCACCTAATATGTCACATGGATAAGGGAGACAGGGAATACTTAGGCAAGATGGGGAACAGGTTTCTATTTTATATAAAGTGGTCAAGAAATGTGTCATTAATATGGTGAAATTTAAGCAGAGATCAGGAGAGTGACTCCTGTGGCTGTCTAGGAAAGAGCACCTCAGGCAGCAGGAACAGAAAGTGCCCAAGTACTGAGGTGGGGACATATTTGTAGTGTTTGAACAAAAAGTCCCAGGTGGCAGGCTGAATGGGGAAGAGGGTAGGGTATGAGTTCAGAGAGATAACAGAAAGCAAGGTTATGCAGGCCACTCTAAAGACTTAGGAAGATATTTTAAGTGAGTTAGGAAACCACTGGCAGATTTTGAGCAAAGGAGTGACCTCATCTAATTTTCAATTTATTTATTTATGTATTTATTTTGAGACAGGGTCTTGCTCTGTTGGCTGGACTAGTAGAGTGTGGTGGCATCATTTTAGCTCCCTGCCACCTCCAACTCCTGGGCTCAAGTGATCCTCTTGCTTTAGCCTCCTGAGTAGCTGGGACTACAGGTGTGCACCACCGCGCCTGGCTAATTTCTATTTTTTATAGAGACCAGGTCTGGCCATGTTGCTCAGGCTGATCTCAAACTTCTGGCTTCAAGCAATACTCCCACCTCAGCCACCGAAAGTGTTAGGATTACAGGTGGTGAGCCACCACATCCATCCCTAATTTTCATCTTAAAAATATCAACTGGCTTTCTATGGAAAATCTGCAGCTGACCTCCTATTTAATTGTGAAAGACTGAATGCAGTCCTACTAAGATCAGGAACAAGGCAAGGATCTCTGCTCTAATTAATTCTATTCAACATCTTACTGAAAGGCCTAACTGGGGCAATAAGGCAAGAAAAGTAAATTAAAGGTTCAAGATTGGAAAGAATCAGAATTATTTATTCTCAGATGACTTTTTTTAATATAAAAAAATCCTAAGGTATCTGCAAAACAACTAACAGAACTAATTAGTGAATTTAGCAAACCAGTAGTTTACTAAATCAATATATGTAAATAAATTATATTTCCATATACTAGCAAAAAACAATTGGAAAATGAAATAAAAAATACAATTCATAATTTTAAAAAACACATAAAATACCTTGGGATAAATTTAATAAGAGATTTCCAAAACCTATACACAGAAAACTGCAAAACACTGCTGAGTAAAATTAAAGACTTAAATAAATTGGAGAGACATATCACATTCATGGATTAGAAGACACAATATTAAGATAACAATTCTCCATGCAATAACGGGCAACTTATCAGTGGAATAACTTGAACTAGGAGAAACAAACCCTTATTTGGAAAGCCAGATTTCTTGGGAAAATTTCCCTGAGATTTAGTGATATCTGTGTGACTCGTTCTTAGTTAAAGAAGTTTCCTTTATGGAAAGAAAAACAGAAGGCTTACAATTGTTTGCATGAAGTGATGGGTTTTATAAAACCCTGGTCTTTAGCAAACATATAATATTAAACTCCATGACAAAGGCCAGTGCCTAGGAAATCTTATCTTGAAACCAAATTGGCATATTTGAAGTAAAAAAAAAAAATCTTCTACTCTAGCCAGAGTTTAGAGTATCCCATATTTAAAAAGGCAATTTATTATCCTCTTTAAATTATAATTCTATTAATTTGTGGCATATTCCATCCAAATCGGCTACTTGCTTAAAAGTCTGGGATTCTTAGGCCAATATTTTATGTGAGTAACAGTCAGGTTTTATATATGGCTACTTCACACCTAGTAAATCAGGAACAATATTAGATAATTTGTGGCTTATATAGATATTCAGAATCATTATACTTCTGTGGGATGTAGATGATTAATGACTACTCCCAGACCAGGGAGTGAGAAATTGCCAACACGTGGTCATGTTTTGCCAGCTGCTCATTCCTTCCCTGCCCTCTCCTTGCTTTAAATTTATATTTTCATTTTCTAGTGCCATTTTATTGATGGGATGGATGCAGACGCTTGCTATGGAAGACAAAAAGATATTTTTTTAATGTGCTGATAGTGTGACCTTGCTACTTAATTATTGCCAAAAAAGGACATCTAATTCTCTTTCCGAAAACCAAAAGGTTTTTTTGGAACCTATTCCTTAATTTTTAACTGGGCAATGAATAGCAATCCTGTATGAAAATGACTGATTACTCTGTTGCATATTTGGCTAATAGTTTATTCTGGAGGGAATGGGAGAAAATAGCGTCCCTCACAGCTAAGCATCTGAGGTTGCTCTATTGAGAGTTTATTGTGCCAGGGCTGGTTTTATCTGCCTTTCAAGTTTTTTAGGCTAAAACTATTTTGACCATGCTCTTTAGAAGAGAACTTTTAAACGTTGCGTATTCATCTATCTTTGTCCTGGAGGAGACCGGGAATAATCTTCTGGGAAGAGTACTGGCTCTGCCACGGGGTGTTCCCTCTGCTGAGAGCAGAGGCAGTATAAGTCAGGTGTTTTGATTTATATCATTTTTCTTTTTTAAGGAACAGAAACTCACTGAAATGAGCTCACATGGAAATGGGATTATAGGGCTTGTATTAGTTTGCCAGAACTGCCATCACAAAGTACCACCAACTGAGTGGCTTCAACGATAGGAATTTATTCTCTCACAGTTCTGGAGGCTTCAAGTCCAAGGCCAAGGTGTCAACGGAATTGGTTCCTTCCGAGGACTGTGAGGAAGAATCTGTCCCACGCCTTTCCTCCAGCTTCTGGTGGTTTCCCGGCAATCTTTGGTGTTCCTTGTCTGTAGAAGCATCACCTTGATCTCTGCCTTCATCTGCACATGACCTTCTCACTGTGTGTGTGTGTGTGTGTGTGTGTGCGTGTGTGTTTGTCCCCAAGCTTCCTCTTTTAACAAGGACACCAATATATCAGATTAGAGGCCCAATATGACCTCATCCTAACTAATTATATATGCAATGACTCTGTTTCCAAATATGGTCACATTCTGCATTACTGGAGGTTAAGACTTCAACACCTGAATTTTTGGAAGATACAATTCAACCCCATAGCAGGGGTTTTCACAGAACTCCCTTGTATGATGCACAGCTGAGCCTCAGAGAAACTGGAAGTCTGTCAGCTGCTCTGGACTTTCCATCACTTTGCTTTGGGCTGCAGGGTGCCTCTCTTCTCTGTTTTATTCTGTGTGTAGGTTCTATTTTCTTCTCTCCAAATTTGCTTCTTTTGCAAGGATTTTGGTTTCTGCTCCCCCATAACTTTGGCTTGTTATGGTGCTGACTCTGATTTCTGGGGCTACCATTCTGGCAGAATAACAACTTCTAACTGACTGGGGTCTTTTAATTCATATTTGTAAGAGAGACATTGTGATGGCTTCAGCCCAACCTGTGGATTGCCTGGATCAGGGGTCAGTCCATCTGAGGTTCAGTCAGCTGGGGATGGGGTTTGGGGGTGGGAGAGGATTGCAGGCCGGGATTGTGCACTCCAGTTAAAGTCAGGTGCTTTGAGAAGGTTCCAGGGACAGGGCATGGAAAAAGAAATGATGTGGTGATTAAGAATAAGCACAGATTCTTTGTTTAGAGTCTGTTAGGGGAAACCCCAGCCCTAGTCAGCATCAGTATGTCCGCCATTGTGAGAGAAAGATGGAAGCAGGTCCGTGTGCTGGGAGAATCCTCCTAGAGCCAAGTTGAGAAAGAAGGTAGAAAAACTAATGCTGGAACTATGACAAGTTGGGGGAAAAAGTAGAAAAAAAGCTGGACCTATGACAGCTAGGAGTCACCAGACAGGCCCTCAGGCTCAGGAGTGTTAACATTCCTCTGTGAATGCTCACCAGGAACTCAACATTAGCTTATTTCTCTACCAAAGTCAGAGCCCACCTGTGAGGGCATGAGGGTGTGACCTCTGACCCAATGCCCCGTCTATGCTGTATCATAAATGTGATGAGGCACTCTCCAAAGCTATATATGCTAGAGACTGTGGGTTTTAGAATACACAGTTGCTCATAAAAATCATAGGTGATAAATATATTTGAGAAAACCACACTGATCACAAGGGATGACATGTGATGTATAGATGGGGAGTATATTACCTAGCGGGGATTATTAACCTGCGAGTTGCCGAAGGTTAGGGCTTGGGAGACCCACTGGGGATCAGAGGAAGTCTGGAAGCTGCTTGCTGGTAAGAGAGGAGGCACGAGGAACAAGCCTGTGGCTTTCCTGCTTGCAGTGAACTCTCCTCTTTGTTACTATCTCGACTATGACTTTTGTTAGGCATTATGAAAAACACTTCGTGATGGACAAAACAATTCACGTATAAGCATAAAAGCATTTATATGTAAAATAATAAGAGAAAAAAGTCAAGAAGTGTTAGAAACCTATAATATTGAACATGGTTGTGAACACGCATTAAAATCAAATGTTAAAAAAAGAATCCTTTGAAAAACTGAAATAAAAGAATGATAGATAATTTGAAATTTCAAAAAAGTTAGAAATAGAAAGTAGGGTAGTATCAGAGAATTAAAACGTACATGGCATTACCAGAAAGGGATGAATAAATGTAAAGAAAAATTAGTATAAGGGAAGACAATATTTCACTTGAAACTTATAGAGCAAATGGCATTTTTTAAAAAGTTAGGAGATTTAAAGGAAATAGAAATGAGTCCCTTGAGCATAGAAAATGAGATTATACAATGCAGGCAGATGAGCATAAACCAGGATGAGATAGTAACTGGGAATAATGCTGCTTTTTATTTACTTATTTATTTTATTTTTATTTATTTCTTGTTTTTCAGATGTTTGTGGCTATTTAGACCCACAAAATAAAATAAAGACTGAAGATAAAAAAAAAAAAAAACTACAAGGAAATTATTATTTTAATGAAACACACTGATTCAGGCAAGTGGTGAATATTTGGTAGAGTAGTCCAGGTTGGAAGTGGATTCTTGCGGCTTCCCACCCTCGCCATCCCAGCGTAGGGTGAGGGGCCAGAGTCCCTGGGCAGAGGGTAGCACACACGTGAGTGTGGCCGTGCCCTCTCTCCTGCCTGTGCCCTGCACTCTGGGCACACCTGTGAGGCCGGGATCTGCCAGTTACAAGTCTTGGGCAATATGGGTCTGAACTGGGCTCTGTGCCCAGAACACTTTAGATACTTGGCAGAAACCCACATTTTGATTATATGTTAACAGATTACTTCTATGTTTTAATTTTTAATCAAACATACCATTTGTAGCTAGGCTCAAAAAAATACAAATATATAATTATCACTTGGAGGCCTTTTAAAACCTGGTACAACGTGTTCACCATTATCACCTCTTTAGGGAAAAAGACGTGCTGTGACTTTTTGCCTATTCTTTTCATTTGGCTTCATTATCAGTTTTTCAATTTTTATTAAGTAGCCTGTGTAGTTATTTGAGTCCAGCCTCTGTCACTTACTACTTATTGATCACAAACTACTTGACCTCTTTTATCCTCGATTTCCTTGTCTGTAAAGTGGGGATTAGAGTAGAATTGATCTCATAAGATTAGTGATGAAGCAGAAAAATGCAGCTAAAGCCCTTTCCATAATAACTGCCTGTTACTAAAAACTAAGCAATAAATGCTATTTATTTTTACCATTAATTCATTACATATAACAACCATGGATATTGACATCTTTTCTATGTTTAACATTCCCAACAAGAAATGTAATATATTGCTACAGCTATTCATGTCTTTTTCTGTTATGCCATCAAAAAAACCCAAACCCTGATGACCTAAATTAAATGAATATTCTAGCACTTAAATATGTTGACCTATATTATCAGTGAAATTAATTCTGCTTCTCAATTATTCTAATCAGATATCATTTTATAAAGAGATGCAATTAAGTTTGGTGGATCTATCTTATGGTCTGGAACCTCTGTGGATTATTGTCGCTAGTAATAGTTTTATTTAGTAGTTAGCAGTTATTATATTTTTTTTTTGCTTTTGAATTTCCAGATACATATTCATGCTGTCTGCAAATATGACTTATTTATATCTTCATTCTTATGTTTTTATGCTTATTTCTTTTTTTTTGCTTGAATAATATTTCCAATAATATTAATACAAAAATTGCCAGGATTTTAAAAATATTAAGTAGAAATGCTAAAACGGGAGCACTCATTGTCATTTGTTTTTAGGGAATGACTCCAATGAGTCTGTATTAAATATATCAACATGTGACTCGAAATACATATACTCTTCCAGGGTCAGTTAAGAAATTCTCAATGACTTTAATTTTAGACTTAAAATTTAGAACAAATATTGGATTTTGTCAAATGTGTTATTGGTATTTACCGAGAAGGTTAGAATATTTTATCCATTTTTCTCCTTGTTAACGTGATGAATCAGGTTGATTATTTTCTTTGTGCTATATCATTTTGAAATCCCAAGATAAATCATTAGCAGTTTTTATAATACTTGGATATTTGCATATTATTTCATAGCTGAAATTGACCTAATACACTTTATTTGGTATTTCTTTTTAGATTTCAAAACAGCTCTACCACATAGAAAAATTTGAGCTATGTTTTAATTTTAAATAATTCTGGACAGTTATAATTATATGTGTATTATTTGTTTTGAAATTTTTACAAAGTTTTACAATAAATTTACAACAATGGAGTGCTTTTATTATATAGTAACTTTATATTTTTGTCTCATTGATTTTATTAATATGGGTCTTTTTTGTTATATTTGTTTGAATGTATTCTATTTTTATAAATAGTTATCAATGCTGCATGATTCTCTGATTTCAATCAATGTGATAGTTGAGAATATTTGTCACAATTTAAATGATCTTTTAAAATACAACTTATTCAATGATTTTTTTGACTTGACCAAGGTTGATCAATTATGTCAAGTTTTTCTGTTGATTAATGAGCTACCAATGCACAGGACTGGAACGGAAAGCCAGATGCGCGTGAATCAGAGATCTTCCCTAGTAGCAAGCTTTCCCAAGTAAGGTCAAGGACACAGGCAGTCTACAGGTTCAGATGCAGCAGAGAGACGTCCTTGCCATGTTGGACGTGCCCCTCTGGCTCAGAACAGGCAAGTCTGTATGTGAGGTTATGGGAGCATCTCCTACAGTGGGAGTGTTTCAATTACGCAACAGCTCCATTTTATACCCCAGGGAATTGAATAGTCCATGTGACATTTTCCAAGGAGTCATGCCCCATAAATTCTGGTTTCTATTTAAATAATCCGTAACCAGAGACTTCCTGCTAAAGGCCTTTCAGAAACAAGTTCTCTTAACAAATTTCTCTAGTCTATTTGCCCAGAGGTTCCAGTTGACGAGGAGGAGGTCACCTGCTTTCTGCCAGGGGGGACAGTTTAAGGGAGTAGCACCCCCATCCTTTGAAGGGAGTAAATGAATTGAGGCCCATTTGCTTTAAACCCTTCCTACTAGTTAATTATTTGTTTCTTGTGATCAATTTTTACTGATTTTCATCTCCCCTTTCCTAAACTTGCTTGTTTCTGCTCTTCGTTGTATTATTTCTTGGCTTGTTTCTTTCCCAAGTCTTAGGGTGGTTTCAGTTAACATATATATATTCAGGAAAGTATATTTGCCTTAAAATATTACTTTGGCAATATTGTATGAATTTTAATAGGTGTTATTTATGTTTTTATCATTCAAATATTTTGATGTCTTATTTCTTCCTTAAATAAGATTTTGAAGTAGTTTTAATTTCTTGATTATTGGATGATTTTTTTTTCTAATTTTGCTATGAATACTGCAAATGTAGCACATCAGGTTCTGCTTTTCAAGATCCTCTAAGTAAATGCTTGAGCTTCAGAATAGCGTGAATTTATGGTGTCTGTAAACATTTATCAAGCACCTAAAATGTACGAAGTACTGCTAGAATGGAAGAAGTCTCTCTGGATCCTCTTTCTTCTTTGTTAAGGACTTTGCTACCATACCTTCTTTCTCTGGCATTATCTTATTATCCTCTTTACTAAGTTATTCGCATTGGCATACTCCATATCTCCCATATTAAATGAAATTTGGGAGATTCAGTATCCTTCCCCCAAACCTGTGGATCTGTTACCTCACATGGCAAAAGGGACTTTGAAGATGTGATTAAATTGAGAATCTTGTGATGGAGAGATTACTTTGGATTATCCTAGCAAGCCAAATGTAATCCAAGGGTCTTTATAAAAGGTAGGCTGGAGGGTTAGAGTCAGAGAAGAAAATGTGACAATAGAAGCAGAGGTTTTAGAATTATGGGGGGGCCTTGAGCCAAGGAATGCAGGTGGCTTCTAGAACCTGGAAAAGGCAAGGAAATACAGATGTTCCTCAACTTACTGTGGGGTTACATCACTACAAACCCATTGGAAACTGAAAATATACTAAATTAAAAATGTGTTTAATACTTCTAGCCTCCTGAACATTGTAGCTTAGCCTAACTTACCTTGAATGTGCACAGAGCCGGCAGTGGGGCAAAATCACCTAACACAAAGCCTATTTCATGATAAAATGTTGACTATTTCATACAAGTTATGGACTACGCCATTGAAAGGGAAAAAAAGAATTGTTCATTGCCACAGCCCAGCATCAGGGGAATCGTACCGCATATCACTAGCCCAGGAAAAGATCAAAATTTGAAACTTGAAGTATGGTTTCTACTGATGTTATTACTTTTGCACCATTATAAAATTGAAAAATTATTAGTGGCACCATTGTAAGTCAGGGACTGTCTGAAGATTCTTCCCTAGAGCCTCTAGAAGGAACGCAGCCTTGCCAACCCATTTTAGACTTAGGACCTCCAGAACTGTAAGATAGCGTAGGCACCGAGTTGAAGGCACCAAGTTTATGGTACTTTATTACAGCAGCAATAAGAAATATACTCAGGAAACTGAGCTCCCAACTGAGAGAGCACTGCCTTACATCCCACTTTGGTAGTCCTCTCTGTGCAGTCAAGTTTGAATATCTTTGCCACTGTAGGCACTTTATATAAGGTTAACTGTGCCTTTTTTGAGGCCTTTCTGCCAATTACTGTCCCATTGTAACACCTTTGTAGATAAAACAATAATAAACTCTGTAATCACAAAGGAATGATACAGAGACTATGCCCTAACTTTTAGGTTGCTCATATTTTTGGATATTAAGTGTAACTCTTACAAGCAAAAGCTCATCAAAAAAAAAATCATTTTTTAATTTAATTAAGGATAATTTCTTTTTACAAGAAAATTTAGCCTCCTTACTTATAGTTAATTCTTTGCTTGCTCAAATTACATTTTCCATTATTTGTTCATATGTTAAAATTTAATAATGCCGTTCTTTGCTCTTTTTGTTTCATTTACATGTTATCTCAATGGATGTTATGTTTTCCAAACAGTGCATTTTGTTTCACATCATGATGGGAGATTTCAAGGTAAGATACTGTTCTTAGAATATGCATCTTTCTTTCCAAAGTTCCCACTGAAATAAATAATTAAAAAACAATTTCAGATTATATACAAGGAGATAAAAATTAAGTTGTCCTCAGAAATTTTTTTGTGTGCCAGTGAATATTACAAGGTAATGGAGGAAAGAAAGTTACAGGGGAAATTGTTTGAAATAAATAATACTGTAACCAGGCACATTTTTTTGTGAGCACATGGAAAGTTCTTCTCAGATATGAAACAAAAAAGGAAAGATGAGTCAAAGAAAAGCACTCAATAATGATGAAATAATAATTAGAAAGAACTAGTGGTGACTACAGAACTCAATTCATTTCTTTATTTACTCATTCACTCAGCAAATGTTTATCGAATGACTATTCTGTCTTGGTCACTGTTCTAAGTCCTGGGGATATAGCTGTAAGCAGACCTTCTCCACAGAGTTTACATTCTAGTGGAGGTGAAAACAAAGAAGCAAAATAAATAAATGTAATATATACTATGCTGGATGGTGATAAGTGTGATGAAAATAATTAAATCTGGGAGGGTAAGATGATAAGAAGGTAGGGAATATTATAATTTAAAATATGTTGGGGCCAAGAAGATGACATTTGATTAAAAACATAAAGGAAGTGCTAGATCAAAAAAAAGTTTAAATAATTATTTAAACACATTAAATTAAATACAGTTGTTTTTCTTTTAAAGTTATAATCTATACAATAAAATTGAATAATACATTATTAAATTTCAGGGAAGCATTTTAGTATAGTAGCTAAGTATGTGAGATCTGACTCCAGAGTTTCTGGGTTCAAAGTCCAGCTGTGCCACAGCTGGACCCTGTATTATTATTATCACAGGCAAGTTAAACTCGCAGCAACCCGATTTTCCTACTTGTGTTTGGGGACAAGAATAACACATCAGAGGCTTATAGTGAGGGTGAAATGAGCTAACATATAAAGGGTGTAAAACAGTGACTGGCACATGGTACCCAATAACCATTAGCTATAATTATTGTTATTATGATACTATTAAATCTACAGGGATTGGAAGGAGAGATGTGGATCAAGAGTCAAGAGTAGGAACTCTTATTTTTCAAAAAGGGAAGTAAAGTAAAACTGTTTTGTTGTTGAATGTGGTTGTTAATTTAATATGAGTCATTGCAAAACTATCAGATTCATTAGTAAGAACAAATATGATTCTTTCTCTTTATAATTTCTGCAGAGAATAATAGCAGAATAATAAAAAAATCAAATTAGAATGCATAAAGTTGACTAAAGCCAAAGCAAACTTAACAATTATGACATTTAATGTAAATGGGTTAAATCTCCATATTAATAAATGAATTGCTACTTCACACAAAGGTACACCATTATACAATGAAACAGGAGCAAAGAGGTATATTAGGCAAAAAATTTCAAAGATTTAGAAAAGCAATTAATTTTGAATTAGTGGTTTGGTTTCTGACTTTGTAATCCACAAAGACAAAATCTTTTTCTTTTTTATTTTTCAAATGTTAAAGCAGCATTTATTTAAATGAAACCTTGACTAGGTTAAAAAAAAAAAAAACAACTCAATGTATTTTTTAAGTAGACAATATACAGAGATTATTACAATTAATTTGGAAAACAAATTGGCAATATCTTGCCAAATTGAAGATGTACATAGCCTATCATTGGTGGTTATAGTCTTAGGTATCCTATAGAAGTTCTTTCTCACATGCATAAGGAGATTCATATAAGAATGTTTGTTGTACCACCACTCATCCTTGCAAAAAACTGGAGAGAACTTAACTGTCCATCTATAGAAGTATAGATCCATAAATTGTGGATTATACATGCCATTGAAAACTCTATAGCTGTTCAAATGAATAACCTATATGATTATATGCAACCATGGATGGATCTCAAAAATATAAAATTTAGCCAAAAAAAGCAAATTTTAAAATGATACCATATAATACTATTTATATAAATCTAAAGCATATAAGCATATATTTTGATAATAAACACATAGGAATAATAAAATGAAAAAAATGAAAACAATAAATACTAAATGGAGTATAATAGTTATCTTCTGGAAGTTAGGAATTGTATAGGTCATATTCTTTGGTTATCTAAAATATAACTGAGATTCGTAACAAAATTTTAATGATGTTTCTTCAATTACTTGGATATTTAAAGCATCCCTACAAGTAGGATAAGGAATGAAATAGGATCAAAGAAAAAATAAAAATTCAACAGCTTAGCAAAGAAAAAAATTAATATAATTCATATCAAAACTTATGTGATTTGGTCAAAGACATACTTAAAATTAAACACTTTTCATATGTTTTGAACATTAAGAGAAAATGAATAAATCAAGCATTTAATTTAAAAAGATAGAAAAAAACCAGAAAAGTTAAATTTAAAGAATCTGAGTGAAAGAAGATAACATATACACACAGACATATACACACACAGGTATAAATTAGTATTAAAATAAGATAAAATTAAAAAAGAAATCACAATCGAATTGATAAACATATACAAGAACTAGTTTTTTAGAAAATAAGCCAAAGTAATGGAAAATCTAAAAAGAATATACAAACTGTTTGAAATGAGAAAAAGGATTTAACAGTAAAGACTAGATTAAAATCATAAAAGATTTTATGCATATTAAAGCATAAAACTCGAACGTTTCAATGATAGGAGTAACTTTCTGAAGGAAAAAGTATTAAAATTGACTCAAGAGGTAGAAAAGCCTCTCTAATGTAATTGTTAGAAAAGAAATTTAAAAACATATCAATTATCTAAAAATATATGCTCCAGAGTCACAAAGTCTTTGAAAATTACCCATTTAAAGGTTCCAGGAATTGCTCATTTCAATAGTACACACTTTGCTCAGAACAATAAAAACCTGTGTGTGCTGTGTGTCCTTTGTGAGTCCTTCCAGATCTCCATAGTTCTCCCTCCTGCCCTCTATGCCCAGATGCATTCTGAAGAAAGACTCCCCGCACTCTGCTTTGGACTGGCTCCAGCCAAATAGGAAACACAGCAGGAAATTGGGGGAAGAAAGGGAGTTTGCAATATTTATTCCCTTGGCTCCCTTCCTGAAGAGTTATAGGTTGGTGCAAAAGTAATTGTGGTTTGGGACCTGTGAATTTTAAATCCTTATAACTAGGCTCGAACACCATCTTTATTAATCAAAATAGGAAACATTGCCATCAACACATTTTTGCCAACAAGAAATAAGTTTGTTTATTCCTGTAGCATAAAAATCGATGCTTTGGGATTTGAGGAACTCTTGGAAAACATTTTCTGCATCCTGCTGGTTGTGGAAGCTTTTTCCTTGCAAAAAATTGTTGAGATGCTTGAAGAAGTGGTAGTGGGTTGGCGAGAGGTCAGGTAAATATGGCGGATGAGGCAAAACTTTGTCGCCCAATTTGTTCAACTATTGAAGCATTGGTTGTGTTAGGTGCGGTTGGGCATGGTCGTGGAGAAGAATTGGGCCCTTTTTGTTGACCAATACCAGCTGAGAGCATGGCAATTTTTGGTGCCTCTCATTGATTTGTTGAGCATACTTCTCAGAGGGAGTGGTTTCTCCCGGATTCAGAAAGCTGTAGTGGATCAGATCAGCAGCAGACCACCAAACAGTGACCATGACCTTTTTCTGGTGTAAATTTGGCTTTGGGAAGTGCTTTGGAGCTTCTTTTGGGGCCAACCACTGAGCCGGCCGTCGCTGGTTGTTGTATAAAATCCACTTTTTGAAGCACGTCACAATCCGATCGAGAAATGATTCATTGTTGTTGCGTACAATAACAGAAGGTGACACTTCAAAACAACGATTGTTTTGATTTTTGGTCAGCTCATGAGGCACCCACTTATGGCGCTTTTTGACCTTTCCAATTTGCTTCAAATGCCGAACAACTGTTCTTTGGCAACTTTCTGTGTAGTTGTAATAGGATCAGCTTTGATGGCTGGCCACTGCACTCCTCATCTTCAAGGCTTTTGTCTCCTTTGTAAAACTTCTTGAACCACCACTGCACTGTACCTTGGTTAGCAGTTCCTGGGCTAAATGTGTTGTTGATGTTGAGTTGTCTCCACTGCTTTCTGACCCATTTTGAACTCCAATAAGAAAATCGCTGGAATTTGCTTTCTTTCTAACATTATTTCCATAGTCTAAAATAAACATAAAATAAAAAGCAAGTAATAAGTCATTAGCAAAAAACATAAAGTGAGAAATGTACATTAAAATGATGTATAACATAACCACATTTAAGAATGTATTCCAATATTAGATGGCAAATGTCAACAATGCTTGCATGGGCAATATACATAACCTAAACTTTTGTACCCCCTTCCAGAATGATATGCTGGAAGGAAAAAAATATGCTTAAACCGCAATTACTTTTGCACCAACCTATTACCTTAGGCTGTTTCAGACCCTTACCAAAGATTACAGATTTCTTAAGGCGACCATTTTCATATTATTCTCTCATTCCAGATCTTCCTTTACTCCTTCAGATCTGGGTGTGTTAGCAGCATTGAGGTACTGCAGCGTAGCTTGTCGTTTACCTATATTCCCTGCACACCTTTCTGTACATGTACTTTATTAATCTTTCCTGGAGTTATCTTGACTACAATATTTGTTTCTTGCTGGTACCCTGATTGATACAATAAGCAAATCATTTAATGAAGTATCACATATGATATCAAAACCTGAATAAGATGGTGTACAAAAGAATTACAACCTAATCTCATATTTCATTAAAAAGAAAATTCTAAATGAAACATTAACAGATCAATATACTCCCCCATGGCAGAAAATACTCAATCATTAACAACTAATTTGTATTAAAAAATGCAAGAGTGGTTTGATATTAATGCATTTATTTCGTATCAATAGATTAAATAAGAAAAAATCCAATAGGTACTGAAAAGATATTTAATAAAATCCAATGTATATCTGTTTAAAAAATAATCAAAGACTTAAAAAAAAATAAATAAAAGTTATTTGAACCTAAGGGCTACATTATCCTTAATGGTAAAATAAAATAACTTTTGTTGCCATTAAATTATTATTTATGCTACATTATTTGATAGTATGCTAGAAGGTAAGTGTAATTAGAAATAGAATGATAAAAGCTAGAAAGTTTTGAAAGAATGAGACAAATTATCACTATTTGCAGATGGTTTAATTTTTATTAATAAAATGTAGCTATCCTGGAATTATGTAACCTCACTAAAGTGGCTGGATTCAAGAAAATTATACAAAATCAACAATTATTATTAGTACAATAACCAATTAGATGAAACGACAGGGGAATCTCATTCACAGTTGCAACAGGAAAAACTCATAATATGTTTAGAAATCAATTTAAGAAATGTAAAGAAATATAAAGAAACCTATAACATTTTACTGCTGTATATGAAAGGGTCCTTGAATGAATGGAGTATTAATTGATGAGAAGATAGTATATCATCATAGTTAAGATCATGGGCTTGGCATCCAACTGACCCAGGCTAGGATTCCGGCTCCTCCACATATTAGCTGCTCGAGGTTCCCAAGATTCAGTTTTACTATCTATAAGTTACAGATAATAATGATACTTTCTGGAGTTCTTGTGAATATATTAAGTCACACAGTTTTGTAAAGTTCTTAGCACAGTGTCTTGAAAATTATAAGGGCTCAAAAATGTTGGAATGACTGTTAATTTTTCCCAAATTCAACAATAGGTTTAACGGAATCTCAATCAAATCAGAAAAAAATTTTTTTTAGAGGGAACTTAAAAATTCTAAAGTAAATCTAGAGGAAAATAACCACAGAATGGTCAAGACCTTTTTGACGAGGAAGAGTTATACCCACGTCCTAACATAATATTTTTGAAAATATATGGTAAGGATTTAAGGGAAGAAAAAAGGAATGGAAACAGACATAAGTATATGTAAGAATCTAATATATCATAAAGAGCATCTATAAGTTAACGGTGTGGGCAAGAATATTCACCCAAATGGCATTGGTACTCTTAGTGGAAGACAAAAAACTCAGTTTGATCCCAATTTCACACAAATTGGCAAATTAAAATGTAAATAATTGAAAGTTTAAGAATGTATCATTACACCATCAATTGCAGGGGAGAATGTATGTACTTTGATTTAAATTCTTTATTGAAATGTACTTTGCTGTACATTGATAAGTATCCTTTGACCTTATTGATAGATTGTTTAGGTTCTCCAAGTCTTTAAATAATTTTTTTCTATCTTTTTAGAGCCAGTTTGTTTCCTCAGGCACTTCTTGTTATTGCTCCTTTTTTTTTTTTTTTTTTTTTTTTTTAAGATTTGGATACATTCTACCCCAAATTTTCTACAATAACTGCAAGGTCACATGTGATGCCATTAGTATTGTGTGTTTAGAATAGTTTCTCGCATTTTTCCCCGTCAGATAGTAAGATCCTGACCTTGATTTGCATTAGAATATTAGGACTGACAAAGCACATACTCAACATAAGCAGTGAGTTTCCGTAGTCAGAGGATCTCTCTATGATGTCCATACCCCACAGACTTTATAATTGAACTTTGTAACTGGTTGTCCTCCATTTCCAGAGTAGCCCACTTGGTTAAAGATGATGCTTTTTTCCCATAAAGATCTCTCACTAAACAAGAGGGGTTTTCCTCCTCTAAGGAAATGACTTGCAATTTCTTTCAAGCTGCTTAGATCAACTGTGCTTTCTGACAAGACAACTGGGGCTCCCTACAGAGTTTTGTTATGATGATACAGTCCATTTCTCTACCTTGGAATGCTTCATTTCACTCTCATTATGGTTTTCTTTTCCTGGCTCTGAGGTGATATTTTACAGCCTTTGTCCTTTTAATTCTTAAAGTGGCAAAAGCTTGGGGACAGCCTTGAGAGTAGCATCTGACACTTGCACTCTTACCATAAAATGACTGAAAATATAACCATGTTCGTAGAACAAATGGAGCATGGTCCCACTGTACTTGGAACTGGTCAAAATACATCAGGTTATATCGTGTCAAATCCCAGGTACTTTTTATTAGGAGGAAACCTGTAAAATTGGAATGTCAGTAGAAGAGATGAAGATTACGAACGAAATGTCTGCAGAGCATATCTTAAGGAACTAGAGAGGGATAGCCTAGAAAACGGAGGGCTTGGGTAGTATAATTATGAGGCAGTGATATTATCGAATGGTATATTGAAGAGAACACTGGATTTGAAGTGAGTTGGGTTCCATAGTGGCTTTGCCGAGTCATCACACTGTGGCCCCGGCGAAAGCACTTAATCTCTCAGGGCATCAGCATCTACTGTAAATTGAAGGTATTAGATGAAATCACCTCTGCATTTTTATAGTGCTATGATTTCAATACCTTTTTGCAACACTGGAATATATCTATGGATATAGATATGTCTATATATACATATAAAACTATGGAATGCATAGTTTTTTTCAAAATGTGTTTTCAGAATTTTAGTTCTCTTTCTTTTTAAACAACATTTTACTGGGAGCCCCATTATATAAACAAGATAAAAGCAGAGCTTATCTGTTGAAACAATGACAAAGTATTAGCGCTGTACCATAGGGTTTCCTCTCCACTAGCCCCGCTTGAGTAGCGGTGTAGACACTTCTGCAGAACTTCTCTGTGGGGAACATGGTCTAAAATCACTGAGAAAATGAATTAAAAATGAACACTGACTTTATAGGCTGAACTGTATCATATTGCCAATTCTGCAACTCAGCAGTGGTTGAATATCAGCAATTTCATAACAGTTCATACTAATAATAGGCTGAGTGAGTTCAGAGCCTCCCTATTCCTGTCCCTTGTATCTCTTCTTAAATAAATTTAGAATTTGAGGCCTACGTAGTAGTTTTTTGTGGAAGTATAGGAGGATTCCTAAAACTGTATACCCCTAGTCAAAATGCCTTACCCCCACTTTATGTGGGAAAAATTTACCTTACTATATTTATAATAGTAAGTCTGCTCAAATTTTCATAATTAAAATAGTTTTCTTTAATTGGCTTTTAATAAATTAGCAGTGAGAAATTTTCACAATAAAAATATGTGAAGACTTTAAGAATTGTTTTTCATGGTTTTATGAATACAGAACAGTTCTACATAAAACTCACCACTCATATACGTATCAGTATACGTGCATTTTTGCTTTATAGATAATTTAATCAATTTCATAGTAGGACATTTGCAATTAAGAAATATCTCAAGTGTCTTCAAATACACTGATTTTTTAAATCAATGATTGAATTCTTTTAAATCTGTTTTAAATGGATTAAAGAATATAAACCAAACTCCAGAGAGTGAAATAGCATCTTATTCCATAAAGTCTACAGATCAGGACAGTTAATGCTATTGGTGTGACTTTGCACTGACCTTTTCCATGAAAATAAAAATGTTGACAAAAGTTATAATATGCTTAAATGAAAATGAACTTCAAATAGAATCTTAATTACTAAAGTAACCGGGCTGGAAAAGACCGTTAGCTGAAACAGTAGTTAATTTTTCAGAAAGTACCACGGAATGAATTTACATTCACAAGTTAGTAGGGAAAAATAATAGCAGCAAATATATGAAGGCTCTTGGTTTTAACATATTACTTTCTGAGCATGTAGACAGATGAGCAGGAAGGTGACTTTAATACAGATGCACTTGAGGCTTTATTTCATTAGCAATTCAAGAAGGAATAATAAATACTTCAAATAAGCTGTGCTTTTCATATCTGCTCGCTAATGAAATTTTAATTAACTATAGAACCAATTATAAGATTTTGTATAAAATGTTGCAAGATTAATTTTTTAAAATGGAAATTAAAGTACTCAAGTAGTTTTTCTACTGGGTTTTCTTTAGAAAGACTTTCTTTTTTTCCAATTTTTATCATAATAAATATGAAGAATATGTTAGTATTCTGGCTTTGAAAACAGAACCACTTTTTTTTTTTAATTTATATGTTTCCTATAGATAGTCTCTGACCAATGATGGTTGGACATAGGATTTTTTGACTTTACTATTGTGTGAAAGCCATGTGCATTCAATAGAAAGTGTACTTCAAGTGCCCATACAACCATTCTGCTTTTCACTTTCAGTACAGTGTTCAATAAATTATATGAGATAGTTAATATTTTATTACAAAATATGCTTTATGTTAGATGATTTTGGCTACTGTAGGCTAATGTGAGTGTTCTGAGCATGTTAAAGGTAGGCTAGGCTTAGCTATGTTTGGTAGGTTAGGTGGGTTAGGTGTCTTTTTTGTTGATTGTGTTTTTTTTTTTTTTTTTTTTTTTTGAGACAGAGTCTTGCTCTGTCTCCCTGGCTAGAGTGCCATGGTGTCAGCCTGGCTCACAGCAACCTCAGACTCCTGCGGTCAAGCAATCCTCCTGCCTCAGCCTCCCGAGTAGCTGGGACTACAGGTGTGCAACACCATGCACAGCTAATTTTTTTCTATTTTTAGTTGAGACTGGTCTCGCTCTTGCTCAGGCTGGTCTCAAACTCTTGACTTCAAGCGATCCTCCTGCCTCGGCCTCCCAGAGTGTTAGAATTACAGGTGTGAGACACCTCGCCCGGCCAAGGTTAGGTGTCCTAAATGCATTTTCAACTTAGGATACTTTCAACTTGTGACGGATTTATCAGGACATAACATCATTGTAAGTCAGGAAGTATCTTTATATATTTTATGTTTCATAAAACATATTTTAAAATATAAAATTATATATTACCTAGTTTAGATAAATTGTTAGCCAAAAGAGAGACTCCCTTCTACTTCATAGGCCCTAAATGAATTAATGGGTCCCCTTTACATGGCAGTTGGTGAAACAGAAATCTAAAAAGCAGACATCAGCCTAAAGAGTTTTCCAGTAAAGCCTCTTTTATTTTCCTGCCAAAAATATCAAGTAATAAACAAATATTTCTTATTTATTTATTTATTTTTTAGCTCTCTGATGGGAAAGTTTTCTTTCCTGGAGTTATTTGTAGTGATTGAACAGTGGAGATGTTCCCACTGCTCAGCCCCAGGGGTCCTTTTCCTGTCCCTTCCCATTCCTGTCTTAGGAGAGGAGCTCTTTAGAACAGATTCATCACTGCTAACTTGGGGGAGAGGCAACCCTCTCTTTTATACCTGGGATGACTGAGAGTAATTACCCCTAATTACTATTTTTGCCTTTGTTTGTGTGAGATGAAGGGGTGGACTCCTTTTATCCTTTAATCGGAATATTATAAAGAGGCAAGTATACAAAATCTCTTGTGAGAGAGTAAGACATAAAAATTTTTACAGATATCTCATACTTTTGCTTATTTCTGTATTACAGGCATGCCTTGGAGTCTCTTGAGTTTGGTTCCAGATTACTTCAATAAAGTGAATATCACAGTAAAGGGAGTCACACAAATTTTTTGGTTTCCCAGTGCATATAAAAGTTATATTTACACTATATTGTAGTTATTAAGTGTGCATTAGCATTATGTCTAAAAAAGCACTGTACATACCTAAATTAAAAAGTAGTTTATTGCTAAAAAATGCTAAGGATCATCTGAGCCTTCGGTAACTCATAATCTTTTTGCTGATGGAGGGTCTTGCCTTGATGTTGAAGGCTGCGGACTGATCAGGGAGGTGGTTGTGGAAGGTTGGGCTGGCTGTGGGAATTTCTTAAAATAAGCCAACAATAAAGTTTGCTGCATTGATTGACTCTTTCTTTCATGAAATATTTCTTTGAAGCTTGTGATGCTGTCTCATAGCATTTTATCCATAGAACTTCTTTAAAAATTGGAGTGCATCTTCTCAAACCCTGCCACTGCTTTATCAAGTAAGTTTATTTGATATTCTAAATTATTTGTTGTCATTTCAACAATGTTCATAGCCTCTTCAACGGGAGTAGATGCCATCTCAAGAGATCACTTTCTTTGTTCATCCATAAGAAGTAACTCCTTATCTGTTCAACTTTTATCATGAGATTGCAGCAATTCAGTCACATCTTCAGGCTCCATTTCTAATTCTAGTTCTCTTATGAGGGTTGAAATCAATTTCTTCCAAATTGCTGTTAATATTGATACTTTGACCTCCTCCCTTGAATTGTGAATGTTCTTAATAGTATCTAGAATGATGAATCCTTTCCAGAAGGTTTTCAGTTTACTTCACCCAGATTTATCAAAGGATCTGTGATAGTTATAGCCTTAGGAAATATATTTCTTACAAAATAAGACTTAAAAGTCAAAATGACTCCTTCTGCATCCATGGGCTGCAGAATAATGTTGTGTTGGCAGACATGAAAAAAACATTCATCTGCTTGTACGTCTCCATCAGAACTCTTGGGTGACTAGGTGCATCATCAATGAGAAGTAATATTTTTATTTATTTATTTATTTATTTACTGAGACAGAGTCTTGCTCTGTTGCCTGGGCTAAAGTGCTGTGGCATCAGCCTAGCTCACAGCAACCTCATAGTCCTGGGTTCAAGTGATCCTCCTGACTCAGCCTCCTGAGTAGCTGGGACTACAGGCATGAGCCACCACGTCCAGCTAATTTTTCTTTTTCAATTTTTAGTTGCCAGGCTAATTTTTTCTATTTGTAGTAGAGATGGGATCTTGCTCTTGCTCAGGCTGGTCTCGAACTCCTGAGCTCAAATGATCCTCCCACCTTGGCCTCACAGAGAGCTAGGATTACAGGCATGAGCCATGGTGCCCAGCCAAGAAATAATATTTTTGAAGAAATATTTTTTTTTCTGAGCAGTAGGTCTCAACAGTGGGCTTAAAATATTCAGTAAACTGTGCTGTAAATAGATGTGCTGTCATCCAGGTTTTCTTGTTCCGTTTATAGAGCACAGGCAGAGTCAATTTACCATAATTCTTAAGGGCCCTAGCGTTTTCAAAATGGTAAATGAGTATAAGTTTCCACTTAAAGTCACCACCTGCATTAGCCCCAATGAGAGAGTCAGCCTGTCCCTTGAAGCTTTGAATCCAGGCATTGACCTCTTTCTAGCTATAAAAGTGGTAGATGGCATCTTCTTTCACTATAAGGCTGTTTTGCGTACATTGAAAATCTGTTGTTGAGTGCAGCCACCTTCATCGAGGATCATAGCTAGATCTTATGGATAATTTGCTGCAGGTTTTCCATCAGCACTTGCTGCTTTGCCTTGTACTTTTAGGTTATGGAGATGGCTTCTTTCCTTAAATGTCATGAATTAAACTCTGCTAGCTTCTTCTGTAGCTTCCTCACCTCTCTCTCGGCCTTCATGTAATTGAAGAGAGTTAGGGCCTTGCTCTGGAATAGGCTTTGGCTTAAGGGAATGTTGTAGCTGGTTTTATTTTCTATCTGACAACTCAAACTTTCTCCCTATCAGCAGTAAGCTGCTTTGCTTTCTTATCATTTGTGTGTTCACTGGAGTAGTACTTTTAATTTCCTTCAAGAACTTTTTTTTTGCATTCACAATTTGCTTAACTGTTTGGCACAAGAGGCCTAGCTTTCAGCCTAACTCATCTGTAATGCTTTTGTCACTAAGCTTAATCATTTCTAGTTTTTGATTTAAAGTAAGAGACATGGGGCTCTTTTTTTCACTTGAATACTTAGAGGTCATTGTAGGGTTATTAATCAGCCTAATTTTAATATTGCTGTGTCTCAGGGAATAGGGAGGCCTGAGGAGAGGGAGAGAGATGGGGGAAAGGCTGGTTGGTGGAGTTGTCAGAACATACACAACATTTATCGATTAAGTTTGTTGTCTTGTATTGGGCAATGACAATTACAATGGTAACATCAAAGATCACTAATCACAGATCGCCATAACAGATATAATAATAATGAAAAAGTTTGAAATATTGTGAGAATTACCAAAACGTGACATAGAGACACAAAGTGAGCACATGCTGTTGAAAAAATGGGATTGTATCATGTGGGGTTGCCACAAATCTTCAATTTGTAAAAATCTGCAAAGTGCAGTAAAATGAAGTGTAATAAAATGAAGCAAAACCTCATGGTAGCAGTTTTCAAACTGGGTTGTGAGTACCTTTGGGAGTTTGTAAAGGAAAGTAAGGGGGTTGTCTTCTAGATCCTCAACGTCCATATATATGTTTCCTAAAGCACATCTGCTGAGAACTCTCCTGCGTGTTCAAGGAGATTCTCTATTGTCACCTTCCTTTTCATAACTTTACCTCTCCACTGTAGAAGAAAAGCATACCCTTCACCCAAACCTCATCATGGTATGGTGCATTTTCCCAGGGTGCAACAAGTTCTAGGGCACTAAGCAAAAGGACTTTTGAGTGTTGTCATGTTCTGAACTTAGCTACATTGTAGAGTGAAATAATGGGAGTGACCTCTTCCACTGCCTTAAAAAATGTGGAAGAATGCATCGTTCTTGAGAGAGCTGCTTTGAGAAGAGGGTTTTCCAGTTAAAGATAAGTGATTTTTTTCAGCTATTTCTAACTCATCTTCAAGCTGTGTTATTAGCTTGAAATAAAGAGTCGGAGGAATACAAATTAGGTTGCTGATTCTTTTACATGTAACTGGAAAGTGTTCTGGGACTATCACATTCTTTAAGATGCTGCATGAAAACTGTAAATGAACATTTATGTCATTTTTTTTTTTCAGATTGGAGTTCATCGATGGCTAAAGTAGTTACTTTTTGGAATCATTTCATAAAATGTTTATTTTGATTTAAGTCAGCTAGATCTTGTTTCACCTGTAAAATAATAATTTCTACTTCCTACTAGTAAAAATATGATTGTATGCTAACTTCTGGACTAAGTAATTTTTAGCAGTACATATAATTCTTTCATAAAATACATAGAGAATTTTGATTATGGACTTATTTACTACATTTTATACATAGTTCTTATTTATATATACACCAAAACTGAACAGCAGAGTTTCATACATGTGTGTACACACATGTACCAAAGGAATACTATACATGCTATCATATTTCTCACTTTATAAATAACTCATATGTTTAGTTTCACATAATGTTCTTGCAAATTAAGGACTAAAACTGGCATTTGATCATGTTGTCATCTTATTAGAAAATGATAAATTATATTATTTTAGCTATAAAATGTTTAGCCTTGATTGCTTTTAGTAAGCTGTTCCAAGATCTGATTCTTAATATATTTCACAGTGATTTTTATATTTATGAAAACGTGTATTAACACAATAATTGGAAGTAAAAACTTGAAGTCTAAATTTTTTTTTTTTTTTAGATCTGGTTCATTGTTACGAGAGTTGGTTATGCTTAATAAGGTTACATGGTGGATGTTTTCCACTAATTAAGAGCATTAACTCTGCAGTTTGTGCCTGGATTTGGGTATGTTTAAAAGGTTTATTGAATCCAGTGTTTGACTTTCCCCCTCCCTGCCTGAATATGTGGGATCAAACAAAACGCCTTTAAGTGAAAGAGTTACAGGCACAGGCTTGTTCTTGGATGAGTCTTGGTAAAGATTTTGTGCTCTTCTTCGCAGAAACTGAGGGCGTCAGTGGCTCTGATGATGAAATAACAAAGCCCTTTGCAAACGCATTGGTTTCTAAGTCTTTGCTTTCAACACAATGGAAGGGCTAGCTAACAAGTTGTCAAGTGACATATCATTAAAAATAATTTTTGATAATAGATTACTGTATGATTTTGGGGGATATAAAATTCAGAAGGATTTAAAGAACTGAGTTACATTGCCATCAGAAAACTTTTCCATTCCCATTCTCTTATTTTTCTCATCAAAGTTGCTCATTGCTTATTTCTATAAGGTAAAAATAAAAATAGATGTGATGCTGAGCCCTCTCTCTCTCTAGCAATAAGTGATATTTATTCATAGATATATAAACCAGTTCAAAATAAATTAGATGGATCCATATCACTCCGAGGTACATTTTCAAAAAATTTAATTTTTTATCTTTAAACATCACTTATCAAATTTATAATATATTTGTTGTTTTGAATGATTGTTTATAGAAGAGAAAAATTTTTAAATCTCTTAAATCCTTGTTGGCACAGGAAAAAAGTTATATACATATTTTTGTTGCAAAAATTATCAGCAAAAGTCTTTCCCACATGAAAATATTAGGGTAAAAACATTAGGACAAAATTTATTGGTGAAATGAGATTGAAAAGTTCAAAAAGATAAAAGAAATTAGCAACAATTAGGAAAGTGTTCACTTATTTTTTTAAATGGATAAGTCTAGGGTATTTAGATTCTCTTGGATACTTTAAAAAACTTGATATGAAGATTTTATTTCAAAATGTCAATATTTACAATATGAAATTACATGTACTCTTCAGTCTTTTAAAGATAAATCTTAACCATCAATTTAAGAATGTACAAGTGGATATATATTTTTCAAAATTGTTTTAAAGATTTTAAGGATTTGTCAGCTGAAGTCCCCTACCTTAGGGGATGATGCTCTCTTGGTGACAACTTTTAGAGCTTGTCTTTTTCTTCATTGCAGGAACTGTCTTTCCCTGACTAGTGGCCAAACCTCTTTGTCCCAAAGAGAGGACTGTGCCAAGGCCCTCAGGAACATGACCACATTAAGGGTCTGTTCTGCTGTGGGCAGCTCTATGCAAACCTACCCCCAAAGGTCCAGGAGGCTGATGTTACTGAAAGTTTGGTACTTGTCCCCAAGGCCTAATCAGTGAGAATGAAGAATGAGGACAAGTAGTTTGAGGAAAATGAAAGAGCAGTTCATTAATTTGCTGGCAAATAAGGAGGGCAGTGTACTAGTGTCTCAAAGACTGCCATCTTGCCTTTAAGCAGAAATACAGGGCTTTTTAAAAGGGGGGTTTTTGGGAGTTGGGTTTGGGTCTACATGACAAGTGTCACGTGTCATGGCTTTGGGCTATTGTTGTTTAACTATAGTTGGTGGTTTCAGTTGACCATATCTCTGATGACCTCATCTCCTGTGACAACAATCTTGTGACCCTTGTCCTGACAATTCTGTAGAACCATCTCCTGTGGTTTAAGATACTAGAAAACAAATAGCAAAGAACATTTTTCTGCCCATTTGATTCCCGGCCTTGGGCAGGAATGCAGGTTTTAATTCCCAAAAAGGGTGGGGGGTTTCAAGAGGCAACTTCTAAGACATTTCATCGCCCTGTTTCAGACCTTTACCTCTGTTACACTGAGAGGCTGAAGAAAGAGGCCAACGAATCCAGTTTCTCAGAAAGAAACATTTAACAGGGACTTAGGAACAGAAGCCATATCTCAGGTGGCCACAAGACAAGATGGTGAATCCATGTACTGCTACCCCCTGATGGAAGGAATGGGTAAGACAATTGAAATCAACCCCTCCGGGAAAGGCAAGAATTTGCCTAAGGGTAGGATTTATGGTAAGTACCTGAAAACAGACATCTTAGAGGCATTCCTGGAACTTGGGTTAATCAGAAGTCAATGTTGTGGATTAGCATCCAAGATGGAGTTGCTTTACCCCTATAAGGTCAAATGCTTGGTTTAATATGCAAGATCCTTCAGTCTACCCCAACTTACTGCTCCAGCCTTATCCACTGCCTTGCACTCTGGCCCTCACATCAAACTTCTCATTCTCTGACAGTATCAGGTCCTTTCCTGCTTTGGTGCCTTTGTGCCTAAGGTTTCTTATGCCTGTAGCCATCTTCTCACTGTTAAAGGCAAAACACCGAGACCAGTAAGGAGATTGATGTTATTCAGAGTATTGCAATAGGGAGACCGACCCAGGTCTCAGGATCAAAGTGTCCCAGCAGGGTGGTTTTGCCTTAGATTTTATAGGGAAAAGTAGACAAGCTATTTTCGATTATTTCACACTATGGATTATTTCACACTATGGATTATTTCTTTGTAATCAGAGGGAATCTCTGTCAGTGAGATGAACAAGACAAGTTTATCCCTGTGCCAAGCTAGTTTTTGAGAACAAACAGTTCAGCTAATCATTAGTGAAACAAAGAATGAAATTTTCAGGGCGGGTGTCTGGCCCTGTCATATATAAATGAGAAAGTCGTCTGTGAGTTTTAGGAGAGTCAGGAAAAAGCCTGAATTTTCAGTCTTATCTGAGTCACACGGGGGAGGTGGTCCTTTGCCGTAAGCCCCTTCCCAGAACACGAAAAGGGTGGAGGATTCTGGAAAACTGTTTTCCAGGATCACAGGGCTGAGGTAAATTTCAACATTGTCACCACCCTTATTAAATCTTTCAGTCCCAATTACTTCTTTTGCCAACTAATCCTCAGGTTCCTCGGGAAGCAGACTTGAGACCGAGATTTGCTTGCTGGGTGTTTACTGGGGAGTCCTCTTGGGATCAGGAGCTGGGGGAGCAGGTGGGGAAAGCTGTTTTTGGTGCAGCAGGGTTCAGAAAACCAAATGTAGCCTGTGGCCTGTTTGTATTTGGCCTGCAGCTAAGTAAAAATGGTCTTTACATTTTTAATGGGTTGTAAAGGGAAAAAAAAGAAAGGAATACCCAACAGATAGTGATCTTCTGTGGACTGCAAAGCCCGAATCATTTATTTCCCAGCCCTTTCAGATAAAAATTTGCCTCCTCCTGGGTTGGAAGGGGGAAGGTGAACTGCTGACCAGTCACAACAAAGGCCCTCATCAATCCTGTGGGGCACTAGGAAGCTGGGATGACCCTGAGAGTCGTCTTGAATTGGGACAAGGGAATGGGGTTTCCCAGTGGGGATCATTCCCTGAATGTGGGCATGTACTGGGGAGGGACATGATCTTAGGGAGGAAGCGTGTGTCAGCTTGGAGCAGTTCCAGGCAGTAGGAGGCTGAGGGCTCCAGTCCTCCTAGGGTGTAGGTGGCAGTATCCACTATACAAGCCTCCCCTAACTTCCCAAGGGAGAGTTTGTTACTCTCCTCTGCTCTCCCACAGATTGAAGTTTATGACTCTACTTATTATGTAGTTAGTCCTTTATATGCCAGTGTCTCCTACTCAGCTAGGACCTATTCAGGAGCAGGAATAGTGCCCTATTTCCTTTCGGGCTCCTGGTGCCTAATGCAGGGTCTGGCACAAAGATTGGGCTCAAAAAATATCCACTGAATGAAGAAATATTCTTTCTTTTCACGAGACTGAAGAATAGAAAATGAATTGTCCATGAGTTCATAGAGTAAATCATTGGGAGAGATTTTTAGAATCAGATTTCTTATAAACCAAACCTTAGTTTATTTTCATGAAATGGCTATAAATGGATTCATGACACTTGAATGCAAGGAAACTAGAATGTTCAATTTCAATCACATACTTGGAGTTGGGAATAATTCTCCCTCTGGTTGCATAAGCTATCCTATCACTGTTCCTGACATTTCCTGGCATGTGATAGGAACAATATAGATGTCTCTGCCAGACTTTCATTAGCTTCATTTATCTCTACCTTCCAAACACAAAATCTACCATCTTCTGCCACTCTGGAATCAGCCAACTTAATTAACTTCCTCTGGACTTGAATCAGAAAAAGCTGTTAATTCTACGACAAGGGATTCTAGAATCAAAACCGTTGCTTCCCAGGAAGGAGAATATTGCTTTTTTATTCTTTTTATTGATTGGGTCTATAGGAGCAAAAAGCAAAGATATGGGCTAATCTCTCAACAGTGCTCTCTGTTAAAATTATCATCTCTGAATGCAAGAAAACTTAGGGTAACACCTGAATAGCAATAACTATCACTTTTTACAAGGACACCAGTTATTTGATATACAAACATCTCTTTGTTACTTTAGCATTGCATCTTCAAGATTTTGAATTCCTTGAGAGCAGGAATCATCAACCATATTACTTTTCATAATCCATACTTCCTAGGACAGATGTGCTTTCAGGACAATGACTTGTAGAATAAATTAATAGGAGGTGAATTCTTTAAGTTATAAGTCCAATGTTATAACACAGTATGGGTTGAAGTCTATGCTTTGCTTCAATGGTAGAGGAACTCTGATTGATTGAGATATTTCCACGTTCTGCAGACTTCTGGGAAGAGTTTACCATTGGCATCATTTGAAGTTTCTCCATGGTTCCTTTCCCAGGAAAAAGCTAATAGGGTGGGAATGCAGAAGAGAGGAATAGTTTATTTGATGGACGGCATACCTGGATTTCTAACTCTGGATTTGGATGGGTAGCCATGGCAGTGGAGTTGGGAGGGAAACTCTTGTCTTCTACTGGCCCTATAAGATATTTTCTCAATGTAGCCATTCCAAGTATCTTTTGGCATTGGTGCATAAAAGCTGTATTTTAGCTATGTGCTTAAACTGCCATTGTATATATTTTAAATTTGGTTATAGTGATGCCTATCATGTTTTCTCCTGCCACAGCATGAACAGTAGAAATGCACTATCTTGGAATAGATATAAATTGGTTGTCTAATATTAAGTCTGGGGCTGTCTGCTCTTTGTGCCAGAAACTCCAGGGCATCCAGTGAATGCGTGTGATTGTGTGTCAAGGGCACCAAAGCATCTCCAATACCTATTTGAAAAGTGTCAACTCGTTTTCTGCTGTCCTGTCATTTCCCAGAAAAACATCACTGATAATTTCACAGCTAAGTTCCTTCTAATGTAGCACTCTGTTTAAAGAGAAATAGATTTTATCTTTGTAGTTTTGCTTTTTCTGACATATTATTCATTGGACTCTGAGTAAAAATTAAAAAATGAATAGTTCAGCAACTTCTTTGTGTTAATTTTCTTCACCACCAGGCAACTAGATGAGGCAACAAGACAGATTAGGAATAAAGTTGAGGATCAGAATGAGGGAAACTGCAGAGGCAGGAAATTTATGTACTCCTTTGTGAAGCAGTTTTATAAAACAGAAAATTGCTACAATTTTGAGGGGGTCACAGTAAAGCCATATTATATCTTTATGGTCAGGCTTTTGTAATCTATGAACCTGGCAAGGAGAAATACATGAACTTTCTAATGTATCAGTTAGATTTCTACACCCCTTGCAAGTCCTGGCCTCTTCTGATGTCTCCTAAACGATGCATTGGTACAGTGGCAGCATCTGAAACCAAACTAACCTTTTCCAATCACCCCCTGGGCAAAAACAAAGATAGACTATCTTTTCCAATCGCAGTGGTTTGTGCCTATCTTGAGGAATCTGACCCCAGCCATACCACCAGCATTTCTTAACTTGCTCCAAGCACACCCTTGCCCAGCCCAGCCTCAGTCTGATTGCTGGAAACCACTCGCAGCTACAGAAGGTCGACAGGAGAGCTGGTGCTCTCTCTTGACATGGGATGGGGAGGGGGATATTGTGAGGGTATATTTACAGTTTAGTTTTGGGAGCTTTCATTTCAGGCTACTTCTGAATAACTAAAACAATTTTTTGCTTCTATTTATTTTCCCTTTAGTTTCCTCTTTTTGCAGTTCTGGTGTTTCTTTTTGGTTTGTTTTCCTTGCTTCTCTTGTTTTAGTTATTTAACCACCCGTGTATCCTTTGTGTTTGATTCCCCACAGCTCATTTCTTTTCTCCTCTCCTGCACAGGCAACCATTCTAATACATTGAGTGTGTATTTTTATTTTATTTTTAAAATTTTATTTATTTACTTATTTTTTTCCCATTTATTTATTTCTATATATTCATGGGGTACACGTGTAATTTTGATCCACTGATATATTGCACTGTGGTGAAGTCAGAGGGCCTTCAGCGCATACATCACTGAAGCAACACACATTGTACCCACCAAGCAACTTCTCACCCCCGCCACCCCTCCACCCCTCTGAGTCTCCACTGTCCCTGATGCCACACTCTGCTTCCATGGGTACACATTATTTAGCTCCCACTTATAAGTGAGAACATATGGTATTTGTCTTTCTGGGGCTGAATTGTTTTGCTTAAGTTAATAGCCTCCAGTTTCATCAGTGTTGCTACAAAAGACAAAATTTCATTCTTTTTTATAGCTGAGTAATTGAATGCGTATTTTTTTAAAAAAATAATATGTGTTCTTAAAACACGTGTATTGTTATTCATGAACATCTTTTCAAGTTTTGCATTTGTTATTATGTTATAAGTTGCATTGTGTCTCACTCTGTCACCAAGTAGTGTGTTTTTAAAACCCACCCATGTTCTGTGTACATCTGCTCCGTTACTTCCAGCTGCCCCTGGTACCCCTTGGTGTGCACCTACCGCCTTTACCCTCTCATTCATCAGTGGTGGACTTCCAAGTTGCTACTAACCTCCTTCCATCAGAAACAACATAGCAGGGAACATCCTTGTACATATTTCCTTCCAGACAAGTGTGAGAATTTTGGAAGGAAATAAATGAGGAATGGAATTGCTAAGTCGTAGGGGATTCCTATGTTTAATTTGACTACATAGCGCCACATTGCTCTTTTAAAAAGCAGCCCTTGTCTACTTTCCCACCAGCAATATATGAGAGTTCTACACACAGAGGCACACACAAATACATACCTTTACCAAGATTCACGTTATAGATCATTTCCTTTGTAAATACCATCCACCTGTAGGCAACTTGGTAATATAAATGGGAACGGAGCAGTTGAGATTTTCTTTTTTAGGACAAATTTCTTCCAATTATCAGAAGATAAAGGGAAAATAAAATTGACATATAATTCTGCCCCTGCCATAAAGAACAGCTGGACAGCTCTGCTGTAATAGAAATATGAGTGGGTCTTTGCAAGCTTCCTCTCTGGAAGTAGGTGCTGCTCAAGTATGTCTTTTGTGTCCATTGTCCCATATATATTCCTTCTAAGATCTGCCTTGTGGGCTCAGAAGTAATAGAGAAAAATGGAACAAAATGTGAAAATAATGCTGCACCAGTACTACGGTATTAATTAAAGTTGCATGATTTTTAAAAAGCATTCAAATTCTCTGGGCTTTGTTTCAGTTTCTCAAACTATAAATGAAGAAATGAAGCTGTATGATGGTTACAGTCTTTTAGTCAAAAACCCAAACCAAAAAAACGATGAAACTCTTCAAACTGTTCCAAAGCTTATAAGTGGCTCACCAGCAGAAGCCTTGAACATGAATTTTTCAAGGCAAGAATGGAATCAGTCATCAGCAAATACCCAAAGAATGTTCTTTGTAGAAGACTTTATCCAAGAATGAGGTATAAAAAGTGTGGACACGAATGTGGGGAATACTCATTAGGAAGCATGAAGGCATTTTTCAGGTATCCCTGCTAAAAATCATATATTGCTTATGGAATTTTCCCTTTCTTTAGTAATAAGCCTTATTTGATACTTCGCAGTCACTGTGTTTGCAAATTGCAGTGTTGAGATCAGCCTACTGGCTGTCTAGTTGCGTGGTTTCCCCAGGTTTGATAAGAAAGCAGTGTTACATGCCAATAAATGAATGCACTCTCAGGCCACCACTGCCACTGAACTGAGGCAACATTTGCATGCCCTTAGGGTCACAGACCACAATGCTAAGGAATGAAAAAAATAAATCTGTCCAATTACTAAATCCTATTCACACCATAAATTCTTCTTTATTCATATGAGTTTGGAGCCTGAACATGGTGTTTGCAAAGTGAGGGCACTTTACATATTCTAAAATAAGAATAAAAAGTGACTAGGGAGATAAGAACACTGTGGTAAGAATTACATTTGTGTAACAAAATTAATTCAGGAAAGCTGTTGCATTCATAACCCAGAAGAGATTGTCCTTTTCAGGAGAGTTAAAATGGACTAAAATATACAGAAGAGTTACTTGAAAGCCTTCCAAACACATCTTTTATGTAGCGCTACAAAATATATTTGTGTACTTAAACTAATGACATTTCTAAATGAGCAAAAGGATAAAATATACTTAGAGAATGCTAGATGTTCACCTTATGAAAAACAAAGCTCTATAAGGTGTCAGAAATCACGTTCAGATGAATGCATGTCTGATATCTTCTGTTCGCCCCTCCAGATCTACTTTTTTCCCTTCACTACCCTACTATCGACCTTGAGAGGCTGATGTGTGTGAAATATATTTGTGGGCTTCCTTGCCCTCTTTTTTGATTGGGCTAGCCAATGGGAAGCTCTAACACAAGAGTAGAGAAAGGAGGAGAGCACTTATGCTATTAGCTCTCCTCTGATTGGCAGTGTCCCTCCACGGAAGATTACAGCCCTTCTTAAGAGGACCCAGCATAGAGACTCCTCCTTATTCCAGGCTCCAGGGGCCACTCTCTAACCCGGTGAAGTGCTTTCATGTTACTTCACTGCTTGTTGTGTCCCCACATCTTTGTTGATAGTCCTTTCATTATCCCTTCTTTGAATTATCTGATTTGTATTTGTCAACTGTTTCTTGTTGGGACCCAGATTTATTAAATTCAGAAGACAAATCTTGTCCCTGGAAACTTTTTAAGGAATCTATGTCCACTTGACTTATAATAAGACATCAAGAGTGAATTTTCAGGGAAATACAGAGTGAGGGAATTATATTCTGATTATGTGCCAGACACTATGAAATATCTTTAAGATGCAAAGCTCTACTTCCAACTCAGAGACATCTGTAAATTTGAATTCCTGAAAGGTGAGGAGTTTGGTTGGATTGAGGAATGATGCTCTCAGAAACCGTCTCTTAACTTTTGGAAATATTGCTTGTGCAGCTGTGGTCAACCTGCAAGACTGATGGAAGTTCTCCTCTTTTGGACATTTATTCATTCACCAGCCATTTACTGCTCATGTGATGTATGTAAAACACCATGCTCGATGCTGCAGATTGACAGCAGTAAAATACTGTGCAATTTATAATCTCATTTTAGTGTTGCAAAAATCCTCCCTATTTAACAGATGGAAAAATTGGGTATCAAAGAAGTCATGTGTTTTAACTACACTAAATATTACAAAGATAGTGATTGGCAGAATAAGGACTTGAACTTAGGTATTTTGATGTGAAGTTTCATCAATTTCCACTACATTGCGTATGAATGAAGAAAAAATTCTTTCTTTAGTCTTTTAAGAGAAATGGGATACACACACAGAGACACATAATATTTAAATTAGGGTGAACAAGTACCAAGGCAGAATTAGAGATAAAATGTGTTCACATTTAGGGAATGTGGAGCACTTCTGGTGAGGCGATTAGAGCTGGCTTCTTGGAAAAGGTGCTGGAAGTCCAGTTTAGCCAATGTAGATTCATGGAAAAGATAGGGAAACTCAGACCACAGAGGACCTTGGAATCCTAAGCTGGGGAATTTGAAAGGTATCCCCTGTCTAATAGATATTTTTTAAAAGTGTTTGATCAAGATTATAAGTAACATCAATAAGCAAGCAATTGAAGTTTATGAAAATTCATTTGGAAGAAATTCATAGAACAAGTTGGAGATTTTACAAAAAGAAGATCTAAGTGTTAGGAGGCAGATGTGAAAAAATAAACAAACAAACAAACAAAAAATTATTAAAAAAAGAAGAAATGAAGGCAGACCAGTTAGAAAACTTGATAAGTGAAAGGTAACAAAGATTATTAATAAGGTGACAAAGGAAATAAATGAAGAAAATACTTGCAGAATACAAATAAAAGAGTCAATGACAAATTGAATTTTGGGAAATGGGAAAAGAGATAATGTCTAAAGTTTTGACCTTGAGTTAGTGGTAAGATAGTGCTTCCAAGAGCAGAAAAGAAAGAATAATTTGTTTGCAGGAGGGAGAGGCAGGAAAGAATAAGAGATTTGGATCTGGAAATGTTTACTTTGATGTTGTATGGCTTGGACTAGTAAGTAATATTGAAAATGTGTAAATGAAGCTCAAAATTAAGTTGATTGGAGTCAGCTGCATGATTATTTGGTGGGTACCTTGTTTTTACTTATAAAGCCTGGGTGAGCTGTAGTTGGGGGATGGGGAGAAGCATGGCCCGAGAGCCAGCAGTGCCAAGATAGGATATTCTTGAGGTCAAGTTGAACAGGGAGATGTGTTTATACAAAGCTGTTCTGGCAGCGTGTGGTCAAGGTTGTATCTTAGAATAGAGTGTTTAGTGACAAACTCAATGACAAAACAAAAAATAGAATAAGCAACAAGTTTGGAAGCCAAGAGGGAAGAGAAAAAGATGCCTGTGCTGGGAAAAAAACAGTTTGAAAGAGATACTTAGTAATAGGCCGTGGATAGTGGGTACTGGAGTTTTCCTTTTATGGTGTCCCCTGGTGACTGTTGTGAAGAATGGGGTAGTTGCTTAAAACCTTGGTGAATGAGGGTGAGATGAAAAGGTGCTCAACATCTCTAGTCATGAGGGAAATGCGGGTCAAAACCACAATAAGATAATCACCTCACAACTGTTAGGATCATTATCATAAAAAAAAAAAAAGCAAAAGATAGTAAGTGCTAAGGATCTGGAGAAACTGGGGCCTTTACACACTGTTGGTAGAAATGTAAAATGGGGCAACCCCTACTGGAAATAGTATGGAGGTTCCACAAAAAATTAAAAATAAAACTACCGTATGAGTCAGCAATCCCATTTCTGGGTTCTGGGAATATTCCAAAGGAATTTAAATCATGATCTTGAAGAAATATCTGCACCCCCATGTTCATCGAAGCATTATTCACAATAGCCAAGGTATGAAAGCATCTTAAGTGTCTGGCCAGGTACGGTGGCTCACACCTGTAATCCTAGCACTCTGGGAGGCTGAGGCAGGAGGATCACTTGAGCTCAGGAGTTCGAGACCAGCCTGAGCAAGAGGGAAACCCCATCTCTACTAAAAATAGAAAAATTAGCCAGGTGTGGTGGCTCATGCCTATAGTCCCAGCTACTCGGGAAGCTGAGGCAAGACGATCGCTTGAGCCCAGGAGTTTGAGGTTGCTGTGAATTAGGCTGATGCCTGGCACTCTACTCAGGGCAACAGAGTGAGACTCTGTCTCAAAAAAAATAAAAAATAAAAAATAAAAAAAGTTAAGTGTCCATCAAAGGAAGAATGGATAAAGAAAACATGGTACATTACATATATATAAATAATATATAATTATATATACACATAAGTGGAATATTATTCAGACTTAAAAAAATAGGAAATCCTGCCATTTACAACAACACGTATGAACCTAGAGGAAATTGTGGTAAGTGAAATAAGCCAGTCACAGGAGGACAAATCCTGCAAGATTCCATTTACACTGAGGTATCCAAAATAGCTGAACTCATAGAAGCAGAGGATAGAATGGTAGTTGTCAGGGGTGTAAGGTGGGGGAAAATGGGAAATTGAAATTGTTGTTCAATGGGTATAACGTTTCTGTTATGCATGATGAATAAGTTCTAGATGTCTGCCATACAATATAGTCCCTATAACTAACAATATGGCATTGTGTACTTTAAAATATGTTAAGAGGTTAGATCTCATGTTAAATGTTCTTACAAAGAAAGCTCACAAAGGAACACAAGGAAATTTTCTGAGGTGATGGATGTGATTAGTCCCTTGGCTGTGGTGATTGTGTCAGGGGTGTACGCACATGTCCAAACTCATCAAGGTACATACATTAAATGTGTGCAGTTTTCATTTATCAATTATACCGCAGTAAAGACAAAAAAGAGAAAGAATTAAAGTTTGGAAGATGCCTATGTTTGGGTGTGGGGTATAGTGGATGAGGAGAAATCAAAGAAATTAGAGAAGAGATATACTAAAATGTGGGTACAACTGAGGAAATAAGATTTTCAAGGTAAAAAATAATCAAGTTTCCATGACAATGACTGAGAAAAGGTCACTGGGATGAGAATGGATTTTAATTATACTGTTGGACTAGAAGCTGGGGGTAGAGTTAAAGGAACATGACACGGTGTAAAGAGGTGGGTTTTGAAGTATGATGGACCTGAGTTGGAATTCCAGTTCTATCACTTACCAGCAGTGTCAATTTGGCCAAGTTACTTAAGAATAATCTTTGTAATCTTTGCTTTCTTTTTTTTTTTTTTTTGAGACAGAGTCTCGCTCTGTCACCTGGGCTAGAGTGCCGTGGTGTCAGCCTAGCTCACAGCAACCTCAAACTCCTGGGATCAAGCAATCCTCCTGCCTCAGCCTCCTGAGTAGCTGGGACTACAGGCATGCACCACCATGCCTGGATAATTTTTTCTATATATTTTTAGTTGTCCAGCTAATTTCTGTCTATTTTTAGTAGAGACGGGATCTTGCTCTTGCTCAGGCTGGTCTCGAACTCCTGACCTTGAGTGATCCTCCCACCTTGGCCTCCCAGAGTGCTAGGATTACAGGTGTGAGCCACTGTACCTGGCCAGAATAATCTTTGCTTTCTAAGCTGTAAAAAAAATAATTCCCAGTTGTATGATTTTTATAAGGATTTGATGAGGCAGGTAAAATTGCTTGGTAGAATACTATTAATAGATTGCTTATCACGAAAGAGAGACCGGTGATGGTAGTAGAGTTGAGACGGATTTCACTAGAACTTAGAAAAAGGTAGACTAGGGACCCATTCTGTAACAATAGCAGTAAACCGCAATGCAATGCTGCTGCAATTGTCCCAAAGGGCCAGAATCTAAGACGTATATTGTGCTGAGAATATTGAGGAGAAGGTGAGATAAACCAATAACATGGCCCCAAATCGGCTGAGTGGTAGTGAACTGAAATCATGTTTCACATTAATTCACTAAAATTTAATCAACTATGGGGAAGGCCTTTATAAATTTTGGAATATCCAGAGAGTGGAATAGGAGCTCTATTTAATTATTTCCAGAAATGCGTGATATATAGAAAGGAGTCATTGTGAGGAAGGGTCAAACAAAGAAGGAAAGATGAAGCCTGCTTTAACCTCAAGGCAAACATGAAGCTAGGGCATATTCCAGAGCAGCAGGGACTCACCCTGACATAGGAGTGTTGAAGGATGTAAGGCCCCTCATGGACCTCTGCTTGAATAGCACATGATGTGGTCATTCTATTAGCTCTCTGAACCAGACCCCAAGTGGAAGGGGAGGAAATCTTTGATAGAGAATTGTGTAAAATTGAAATAAATATATAACTTGAAAAACTTGATTTTCTTAAACTTGTTAAAGGAGAAATCCCTATCCATTTGGAGTCAGGAAAGAGCAAAAGTTTTCATCAGAACAAGAAGAGGCCAGTGGTAGCTTCAGAATGGAATTGTCTACCTTAAAATAGAGGGGTGACAATGTCAGCACTGGAAATCTGCAGTCGAATGCATGCTTCCTAAGGGACAGCAGGTATTGGTGAGTTACAAAATCTTAAGGCTAGTTAAACCTACCATGCTTCCTATATTTTTTATCCTTGTTCACTGTTCATTCATTCACTTGAGTACCTACCATATGATACACAATAATGGACAAGGTAGTTGGGATAGACTAGGTTCTCATTTTCATGGAGGTTACATTCCAGATGGGAGTGGGATTGTGGGGAGAGAACACTAGAATATTTTTAAAAAGCAACCATATCTTCATGCCAGACTAACTTCTAAAGATCTGAAATATTTTGTGTGTATGTGTATATATACCTTGGTATGTATGTATGTGCATGTGTATGTATGTATGTGTATATGCATATGCACATGTGTGTGTATGTATTCATAGTTCTAAGAGTGTATGTGTGTGTGCGTGAGAGAGAGAGAGATAAATAGATAAAGGGAATGTGTAGTAACTATGCATTTTCCTGACTATGCCAGTTTCCATTTGTGGAAAATAACTACCGAATAATACTCTTGTGGGAATGCTCTTGACAGAGTGTGGCATAAGTTAATGAAAACCCCCTTTTTTTTGTATTGTTTTAAGATTTGTTTATTGCATACCAAAAAAACTGATATTTAATATTGTCAAGATTATTGTGATGAGCTAGGCATTCTCTTAATGCTACTAATGGGATTGTACATTTGTTAAAGTCTTTCTGGAAAGCAATTTGGCAATATTTATTAAGAACGTTAATATGTTCGTATCTTTCAATATACAATTTTAAGGAATTTATCTCAAAGGAAATACTCTATAATGTAGATAAATATTCATTTTAGCTAATTAATAGCAGAAATGTAAAAAATTTAAATTATTTATAAATAGAGAAATGGTTGTCTTGTTATGGTGCATCTACAGTGTGACTATCACATAAATAATTAAAATTATGTGCTCAAGGAGTTTTTAATGATGCGAGGCACTGTTTATGATATATGCATTATACAAAAAAACAAAAATTTTTATATCCCATATATTATTAATATTTAAAGCAAATCCATAAAATTGGATGAAAGAAAATAGGCCAAAATGCTTTGCACTTTAAGCATTTTCCACAATTTGTACATATGACTTTTATATTCAGAGATACCAATAAATATTATTTTTCAAAACTCTGTGTTTGAGCAGAAGCCAAATACCTCTGTAACTGTCCCATAAACCATTGAGTCTTATTCTGGAATGATCTGGAAAATCAACACTTACACATATATCAATTCAAATTTTTGCTAACAGATTCACTAGATGGCTGTATTTTAGTGCTATGAAAGCAATTTTTTTTTCTACTTTTCTTTAGAAAGTTTTTTCTTACATTTTTTACATGACAGATAAAGGCCTGTCCTTGGTCTGTGCATAGTAAATCCAGTGAAGTAGTAGGAATGGCCTTTACTGGGCAATGGTTTTGTGGGAAATGATTTTGATTAAGTAAATAGAAAGGAAAGCACATGTTATTTTAAGGCTAGGGCATTATTTCTTAAAATGTGGTCCTGAAATCCTTTGCATCAGAGTCATCTCTGATACTTGTTAAAAATGTAGATTTCCCAGCCTACTAAATCAGAATCTGAGGATGGGCCCGAGTAATTTGTATTTTTAAAGATGTACTCAGGTAATTCTGAGATTCTTTAAGAACCCCCAGTTGGGAAAGATAAGTTTGAAGTTTAGAAATTCTTTCATAAGATCTTGTCCTTACCAATGTTTATTAAGTAGAATTAAAATTTTTTTCAATTGCATAAATACAAAATACAAAGTACTTTCCTTCCCAGATAAATCAGAATTGGAGAATGGGGCCCACCTACTTCTCTACCGTAATCTAGGTAAAAGGTTTAAATTTGGAATTCGGAGAAAGAGCAGACATAAGCGGTCAGTAACATTGCTGGGAAGGGACAGGGTGACTGTATAGGTGATTTGTTTTGCCTAGAAAACAGCAGTCATCAGTTCCATTCTTTCCAGGTTATCCTTTAGGTCGGCAGTTCCCAACCTTTTTGGCACCAGGGAGCAGTTTCATGGAAGACCATTTTTCTACCAACCCGGGCTGGGGGCAGGGGAGGCAGAACTCAGGGGGTGATGAAAGCGATGGGGAGTGGTGAAGCCGAAGCTTTGACCGCTGGCCCGCTCCTATCTTCTGCTCTGCGGGCCGCCCCCCACCCTAAGTTTCACGGAAGACAATTTTTCCAGTAACAGGGACGGGTGGGGGTGGGGCGCGGAGCTCTGTGGCTGGTCCCTAACAGGCCGCTGATCCGAGGCTCAGGGGTTGGGGACCACAGCTTTAGGTGGAATGCTTGCCTAAATCCACGTACAGCAGAGTTCATAACTCTTAATGAACAGGCCTTGATGGAGAGCCCTGATACCCTAGAACACTAGAGTCAGATACACCTGTCACTATGTGCTATGGTATGAATGTTTGTGTCCCCACTAAATTCATATGTTGAAATCCAATCCCCAAAGTTATGGCATTAGGAGGTAGGGACTTTGGGAGGTGATGAGGTCATAAGGTCTTAGCCCTAGTCAATGAAATTAGTGCCCTTATAAAAGAGGCCCCAGAGGGCTGCCTTGCCTCTTCCACCTGGTGAGGTCACAGCTAGAAAGTACCAACTATGAGGAAACAGGCCTCCACCAGACACTGAATCTGCCAGTGCCTTGATCTTGGACTTTCCAGCCTTCAGAACTGTGAGCAATAAATTTCTGTTGTTTATAAGCGACACAGTTTATGGTATTCTTTTATAGCAGCCCGAACAGACTAAAACACTTTTTGACCGGATGACTTAAACAACGTGAAATCTTAGGTTCTTTTTTTGTAAAATGGAAATAATACTAGCACCAGACTAATGCTGAAAAATTGTAAACAAAACATTTAGCACAAGGCATGTTATGAAGTTAGCACTTACAAGTGTTTATAGTGATAATTTTACAAGAGCTCAACTATAAAAGCTTGGAAGGTTGGGCTTTTCTGGTTGACTTGGAAGACTGCGTCATTATCAGACAAGCCCAGGGATTTGGAATAATCCTAAATTCTTGAAAGTTGGGTAGTAGAGTGGCAGTGAGTTCAAGATAACTAATAGTCCTTCATCTGAGCTAGATTTTTGATATCTGTTGGTTTCATGGAATATCCATCCAAACTTAATGTCATTTATTGAAATCCATCCTCTCAGGGTTGGTCTAGGACTGAATTGAATTATATGAAATATCACTTGTGGAATAACATCCTTCCTCCCTGGTGACACAGGACCTAGATTTGAAGAGAAGCCATTTTTTTTTTGGTTCGAAAGAAAGTAAAAAGTCATTTCTAAACACACACATACACATAGCCTCACCCCTGGCCACCTCTATAATATTTCGGGAGTGCCACCTTCTATGAAGCTATTTTAGATTTTAACAAATGTCTCTGCCTTTTGATGGTCACCACTATAAAATACATTCACTCAACTCTTTCTTGCCTTAATGCTAAATATTCCCTGAGTAAAATTAGTTGTTACACATTTTCTTATTTAAAACTTCATTGGCTGAGTGATGGGCATCTCCAGGAGCTGCTCACCTTTAGGAAAATATTAATTATTATTCTCCAGAAATATAACCAAGTCAAATCAAGACAATTACCAGGAGCAATCCTTTATATTATCCAGTTGCACAACACACTTCTTGAATAAATGACATATCCTAATTTAGGATACATCACCAGATTCAAGTCAGAGAGTATCCTCTGCCAGTCAATAAGAGTGCGGGTCACTGGAAGATCCCTTCGTAGAATTTTTCTCAGGGCTTCGTTCGATAGCTCCTGTAGTTCTTCTAGGACCGCAGCTTGAAATTTATTCTCTTGCTCTTCCACAAGCCTTGCAAAACTTAGAGCCAGTTGAGCTTGGTTAACTATTTCCAAGCTTTCTTTCACATCCTTGGAGATTTCAACATGAAGGTTGACACACCTGAAGAAGTGAGCTTGCACAAAAATTCTTCCAGTGACTAGGGTTAGAAATGGGTTAATTTGGAAAATCCATTTAGATTTCCAAAGGCCATTCCAGCATTGTCCTGTTTCATAGTTGTGGTCCTCAATGCAAGCTATCAAGAACTCCCTATTTTTGATAGTTTTTCTCAGCACGTTGCAATTTCCTGCTGGGTAGTGATCACTCACATACAGTTTTAAGGCACACAGAACAACAGTTCTCAGGTATTCTGTCTCATTCCGAATGATACCATGACTTTGGATGTCTCTTAACTGATTTTGAAGCAGGTCAAATTTGAAAGAAAGTTTGCTCTGATAGTCAAAAAATCGGTAGTCACCCATTACATTGTGGTGAGACAGGAGTACTGGATTTCCATCGATGCGGAGTGGTACAGAATATTTTTGGCAGTGTTGGTGGCCTGCACACTCACCTTGATGGTGCATAAGTTTCTCATCACGGATAAGCAGACACAGATCATCAAAGGCATTTACAAATTCCCCTGGAGGAGCCTGTATTAACAGTCTGCGAATTACTCTTTCTTTCTCCTTCCTGCTTAGCAAACTAAGTGACATGTTTGGTTGCAGCAGAAGCAAAGCTTCTGAAATGAAGAGTATTCAGAAGATGAGAAAACATTCCATGAGACACCTTTCCCATCAAGGTGTTAAACATTCAAGCTTAAGATTACTATGTCCAACCATGAAAGCAGGGAGTCTGGCAAGCTCTGAGTCTCCTGATGAAGTCATAAAGATGCTTCCTCTATGAAGTGTGGAACTTCTGATGATATCACAATGGGTGTGCAGACCAAAAGAAAAAAATGACAGTCACCTGACAGTGTGGTGCCCAGCCAACCAGCTATACCTAATTTTGAAGATTTTAAGAACTTAGCCTCCTGAACAGCCTTCTTCAAAAGTGGTGTGTCTCTGTGTGTGCATTATATGTCGTCAGGAATCTAGGGAAGCAGCCCAGAGTTGCTAGAGAGTGTTTGACAGCATTTTGCACCATCAGGAATCACAGTGGCTTTGACTTGTACCCCAGCTCTAAGAATAGCTGCTCAAACCCACTGGAAGCATATTATGATAAAAGGTTTGAGGGGTTTAAACAAAATAAGAAAAATAAAATGAGATACAATGGAAGTTCATGGCAAAATGCCAGAACAGCAGGAACAGCTATAATTCTAAACACCATGGATTTGGAGATGGTCAGAACATAAGCAAGAAGTCAAAAAGTTTCAAGGACAGGGGAGTACAGGGACCGCATCTTGCATGCTGTTTCTGTGGAATTTAAGTGAGAGCTCGCTTCAAAGAACAAAGGCAACAAACCACCATGTGTTCTCTGCTTTATCCCTAGACAAGTGGTGACAGTGGCAACAGCCAATGAATATCAAGAAATTCTTTTCCCGCAAAGGGCAGAGTTAATTATATTTGGAACCTGTGACAACACCTAATGGGGAGAGACTTCCAGGAGAGGAGAATCAGCACAACAGGTCCTGGAAATACGGAAATGAAATATCCATTCAGAGGTTCTTTCTGTTCCTCTTTCTTCATCTTTCTCTGGATTTATCCTCTTTGCTTGACTCTCTTATTCTTTTTGAAGAGTCCTGAATGTAAGTCCCTCTCATTTAAGGCTGAACTGCTTCCTCCACATCTGTCCTGAGCTTTTCTGAGTTTCCCTGGATTCCAGTATCTTTTTCTTATAAGAACATGAACTTTGCCATTTTAGTTCTAACAATCTGAAACTGAGTGGAATTTTGAACAATTTTTACCTGTCCCTTTCATGATTTTATCGATTGTCATTATTTCATTTCATCCTTAGTTTTTCAAATTGAAGTGTCCTAATTTCTGTAGTTTGTAATAATGAGCAATTTTGTTTATTTAATTTTCTCTCTTATACCAAATATACACTTACTGTGATATTTTCAACCCTCTTTCAATAGTACTTAAAATGTTGCTTTTTGGGGGCATGTGTGTAGCTGGACATTTGACTAATGTAGTAATAATAATTACAACAGTCATGCTTACTATTTATTGAACACTCAGTAGCAGAAACTATATTCAGTGACATGTTATGAACTCATGAAATGTTTCCACTTTCCTTAAGATTAAGAATTAATTTACCTACCTTTCTGGACAAGAGAACTAAAGCTGAGAGAGATCAAGTGAGATGATGATCTTGAAGACCAGCTGCCTCCCAAGTTCATGTCTTTGGGCAATAGACTGTAATAATGTTTTAACATATTTCCCAAGTAATAACTTTATTTCTCAAATTTTTATTTTTAATTTTTTGTATTTTTAATGTGCTATCCCCTTTCTTGCCTTTACTACAGCATAGTAACTGCTTAATTTGTTTGTTTTAAATATTATTTATCATACAGTTATGTTGTCATTTACTTTAAGCATAAGACAGATTATTCTTTAAAAATAAAAATAAGTACAGTAAACTGAAGGAAGATCAAATATTTATTTAGGAATTTTAAATACTCAGTGACTTTTTGTGGGAATTTCCTTAACTTTTTTGTTCTTCATACATGGTTTTGGTCGAAGATTCAGGATGAATTTAGAGGTGGAAAAATTAATCTAGAGAAAACTCAGAAATTACTTGAAAAATTAGATATTCGGTGCAATACTATTCATGTGAAACATATTTTTAAGGTAAGATGATATCTGTCCCCTGTCTCTCCTATGCTAGGAAGGACTTAATTCAATATAAGTAAATGTTAATAGCTTCTGGAATTTTTTTGTACAAAAAAATATGAAAAACTAGTCTCTTAAGAAGAAAAGCAATTAATTATGCTAATTATATTTACACTCAAGATGGGGAAAATTTAAGTAGGAGGTAAAATTAGTTGTAGATAAAATTTAAAATAATACAAGACTATTGGTTTAGAATAATTTCCTGAATATAAGGTGTGCTCACATCAAATCTAAAATTGATTGTATAATTAGATCAAATTAATAGAAATGATGAAATGGTAAATGGATTGGTAATTAGTACTCTATATATAACTAAGCCCAAAGTTAGCAGGGGGGAGAAAATAATAAAGATTAGCACAGCAATAAAATAGAAAATAAAAAAGAATAGAAGAATAAATTGTGCAACTAAGTCTTGATTTTTGAAAGGACAAACAAAACTGAAAAACTCTTAGCAAGACAAAGAAAAAAAGAAAGAAGGCTCAAATAAATAAAATCAGAAGTGAAAGAGAAGACATTACAACTGATCCTACAGAAATAAAAAAGATCATGGGCACTATTACGAACAATCATACACCAAAAAACTAGACAACCTGCAAAAAAAATCTCCATATATTCCTAGAAATATACAACCTACCAAGACTGAATCAAGAAGAACTAGAAAGCTTCAGCAGACCAATAACAAATAAGGAGACTGAATCAGTAATCAAAAACCTCTCAACAAAGGAAAGCCCAGGACCACATGGTTTCAGAGGTGAATTCTATCAAAGATTTAAAGAATTAATACCAATACTCTTTAAATATTTCCAAAAAATAGAAGAAGGAACACTTCCAATCTTATTTTGTAAGGTTAGCATCATCCTGATAATAAAGCCAGACAAAAACATCACACAAAATGAAAACTACAGGCAAATATTTCTGATGGACATAGATGAAATACTCCTCAACAAAATACTAGCAAATCAAATCCAACAGCACTTTAAAAGGATCACACACCATGACCAAATGGTATCTATCCCTGGCATACAAAGATGGTTCAATGTACAAAAATCAATCAATGTGATACACCACATTAATAGAAAGATAAAAAAAAAAAACCCTGATAATCTTAAAAATACAGAATTTGACAAAATTCAACACACTTTCATGATAATAAGTCTCAACAAATTAGGTATAGAAGCAACTTACCTCAACATAATAAAGGCCATATATGGAAAGTCCACAGCCAACACCATATTTAACGGTAGAAAACTGTAAGACTTTCCTCTGAGATTTGGAACAAGGAAAGGATACCCATTCTCACCACTTCAATTCAACATAGAACTGGAATTTCTAGTCATAGGAATTAGTTAAGAAAAAGCAATAAAAGGCATTCAGATTGTAAAGGCAGAAGTAAAATTATCTCCTTTCAGAGGTGGTATGATCTGATATGTAGGAAACCCTAAAGACTTTGTCAAAAAACTATTAGAACTAATAAACAAATTCAGTAAAGTTGCAAGATACAAAATCAATGTGCAAAACTATTCAAAAAAAGAAATCAAGAAAAAATCTAACTTACATTAATATCAAAAAGAATAAAATACTTAGAAATAAACTTAACCAAGGATGTGAAAAAATTGTACACCAAAACTATAAAACACTGAAATAAATGTAAAAATATGAAAATTAATGTAATACATCCCATGTTATAATAATATGTCCATACTATTACCCAGGGCAATCTACAAATTCAATGCAATTAGTATCAAAATCCCAATGACTTTTTTTTTAAAGAAATAGAAAAACATTCCTAAAATTCAAACTGGATCACAACAAACAAACAAACAACAACTAAAAACACCCTAGTTTCAAAATATATTAAAAAATTGCAGAAATCAAAACAGTATTGTATGAGCATAAAAACAGACAAATAAACCAAAGGAACAGAACAGAGAGCCCAGAAATAAATCCATTCATTCTTCTACAAAGGTGCTAAGAATACACAATGGGGAAAGGATAGTCTTTTTGATAAAAGGAAAAACTGGATATCCACATGCAAAAAAAATGAAATTGGATCTTATCTTACACCATGAACAAAAATCAAATTAAATTGCCTTAAATATTTAAACATAATACCTGAAACTACAGAATCCTAGAAGAAAACAAGAAAAAACCTTCTTGACATTGGTCTTGGCAATAATTTCTTGGATATGACATCAAAGGCACAGGTAACAAAAGCAAAATAGACAAGTGGGATTAAATCAAACTAAATGCCTTCTACATAGCAAGGGAAATAATCAACAAAATGCAAAGGCAATCTACATATCCCATAACAATTATTATGTGCTAACTAAAAGAAAAATGGCCTGACAGTTGCTCTTACTCATATTTAAGTGTGTTTCTTGACTATTCTGTTCTGTTTTCTGTTTGTTCTGTTAAACTCATACCACATTACATAGGACCATCATATATATTTTCTGTTAATACTGTAGTGAAATCTTTTCCAATACATTTGGTTGACTCCTATTACCAACTAATATTTCTGAGTGAAAATTAGGGTCACTTTGCAAAATTCCACCAGAACTGGAATTGTACTGGCTATAGTGGGCAAATATAAATTATAGATACAAAAAAAAAAGGCAATCTACAGAATAGGAGGTAATATTTACAAACCACATATCTGAGAAAGGGTTGATCTCTAAACTATATAAGGAAGTCCCACAACTCAACAGCAAGAAATGAAATAACCTGATTTAAAAATATGCAAAAGAATTATATAGACATTTCTCTAAAGAATACATTCAAATGGCCAAAAAGCATGTAAAAAGATGCTGAACATCACTATTAGGGAAACGCAAATCAAACCACCTGTTAGAGTGTTTATTATTTAGGAAAAAAAACAGGGAAGTATTGGCAAGGATATGAAGAAAAGGGAACCCTTGAATACTGTTGGTGGGAATATAGATTGGTGCAGCCACTAGGGAAAACAGTATGAAGGTTCCTCAAGCAATTAAAAATGAAACTACCATATGATCCAGTAATCTCTTTTCTGGGTATTTAGCCCAAATCAAGAGATTTCTTCACTCCCATGTTCATTGCAGCATTATTTACAATAGCCAAGATATGGAAACAGCCTAAGTGTCCATTGATGGAAGAATGAATGAAGAAAATGTGGTATATACATACAATGGAATATTGTTCACCCTAAAAAAGAAGGAAATCTTGCCATTTGGGACAACATGCATAAACCTAGAGGACATTATGCTAAGTTAAATAAGCCAGACACAGAAGGGCAAATACTACATGATACCACTTACGTGAAGCATCTAAAATAGTCAAACTTATCAAAGCAGGAAGTAGAATGATGGTTGCCGGAAGTTGGAGGGAGGGAGAAACAAGGAAGTATTAGTCAGAAAGCATAGTTTCTATTACACAACCGGAATAAGTCCTAGAGAGCTACTGCACAGCATAGTGCCTATAGTAAATGACACTATGTTGCATACTTAACATTTGCTAAGAGGGTAGATCTTATGTTGAATGCTCTGACACACACGCAATTAATAAAGAGGGCAGAAAGGGGTGGGGAACCTGCCACCTTGGGGCCACATGTGGCCTTCTGGATTTTTGAGTGTGGCCTTTTGACTGAATACAATTTTACAGAACAAATCCATTTAATAAAGGGATTTGTTCTGTGAAGTTTGTATTCAGTTGAGGAGCCACAATTGGGGATCTGGAGGGCCACGTGTGGCCTTGAGACCACAGGTTCCCACCCCGGTAAGAAACCCATGCCCCAAATTCTGTTTGTTTATAGAAAGCCTAGCAGGATGGAAATCTGGCTCAATTCTGTCACTAGATGACAGAGGGAGGATCATGAATAAAAGGAAGAAAAGCCAGTGGTTTAGCTGAACTTTGTAGTAGGAAGATGGCAAATTTCTTGGAGAATCAGACAAGAACGCCTGACTGGCCAATCCAGATAGTTAGGAACATAGAAATCTTGCATACGATTTTGTTTTTTGAGAGTGAGTACCCAGATAACACAATCTATGTTAAGTTGCTATCATTAACACAAACTGGGGAGGAGGTGACCTTTCGCTCTCATTGCAAGCTAACAAGGTAGTTTGATGTTGCTTCATGGATGCTGGCAGAGGCAGGCTTGGGGGTCAGAGAAAAATGACAGCTTATTACTCACACACACACACACACAAAGAAAAACAGTTGCCAGAGTATTAGCATTTTGATGTCATGTCTCCAAGCCCCAGTTCCTAAAGTGTGATACGAAAAGGACCAGGAGACACACACATTGGGTTGTGTTCCAGGAGAGGAACCTCAATCTTAAGGAATCCGGATCTTTTATGATGGGCAATAAGCCTGTCTGATCTTGGCCCCGGAGAACATCATCATCATTATTATGCTGGACAGTAAACAAAAACTAGTTTTTCCTCTGGAAGGAGACTCTGTCTTTACCAAAGATGTTCACTATATAAACATCTTTGAATAGCTAGTCCTGAAGAAAAGTGGTCAATACCTTTGCTCAGAAAATGTATGGAAACACAAGAGATCCAGGGAGAATAGTCCTCCAACAACCGCTTCTCTCAATAAGATTCAGACCCTAAGGTCACAAACCACAAAAAGGAGGTTCAGAAAAGGAAAGCTGTCCTTCTCAGGAGACTGCTGCGGTAAAAGACAAAAGCTTTGGAGTTGTTTCTATGAATGCAAGTAGTGTGTGCTGCCGTAAGCTATCAGTGTCTTAGTCAATTCATGGCTAATACCGCATTTGAAGAACTCAAGTTTTTGAGAAAGATCTTTGCATGTGGGATTTTCCCCTCAATGGTATCTTCCAACGGGAGAAAGAGCTGTGTGCTTCCTGATTTAATAAAATTCACATTCAACACAATACAGAGGTAGTAATATATTGACATTTGTATCCAGTGTGAAATATTGTGAATATTATCCAGCGATCATCAGGTTGCTTTGAAATTATCTTCAGGATAGAGATATCTGTTTGAAGTGGAATTGAATAAAACACATGCCATGTTTAAAAGCATTATGTAGAATGCTCAATAGTTATAAAATTATACAAATAGCTCACCAATTGAAAATTATGATTATATGGACCTGAGCAGGCCTCAGGGTCTATTATTTAGCAACACCTTTTTGGAAGGACTGTGAAAACAATGTTAATTATAAAAATTAGAGGGGCAGAGTTTGCTTAGCATACTTACTTCAAAAACCTCCTTAAAATGACCTTACTTACTTTAGAAGCATAAATTATATGTAAACAAGGCTAATGATCATGCTAAACTATTCTTATCTATTAAAATAATTCTAGGTCCTCTAATAGATTACTTTGTTGCCTTAGGCCACATTTCTATGCTGCATTAAAAGGTTGATTAAATAGAATGCTTCAGGAAGGACTGGTAACTGAATTTTGTGGAGAGCTGAAAATTAAGCTTCTTAAACATTCAACTCTTTTTGCTTCCACTCTTGTTGCTGATCTTTCCACACTTCATGGGTGCACATTTTGCCAGAGTAAATAAAATGAGTTCCAGTAAATCTTACTTTGGTGAACAAAATCTTCCAGTGTCCCAGAGCACAGGGATTCTTGGCTCTAATGGATCCTAGCTGTGTAGTCCTTGGCAAGTTACAAATCTCTCTGAGCAGATTTCTTAATCTGTGGATACTATCATAGTTATTTCACAGGATTGTTCTGAATATTAAATAAAACATATATGAATGTACCTAGTCCCAGGCTTGGCAAAAAGTGGGCACTCAATAAATATATGTTGAAGTTACATCGTTATAATTGTTTAAAAAAACACAAAATTGAATTACATTTATTCATTTCCTAAGGAGCTCATATAAATTCTGACATGAATTTATTTTCTTACAAGGTGACTTTTTATTATAAATTTGAGTAAAGAACACATAACTTTATGATCCTGGCAATATATTCTGAACTTCTTTCTGAAAGATTAATTATTGATTCATGGCTCAAGCAGCAATTCCCTAAGTTTTTTTTAATCCCTTTAGTAAAAAAAAAATCTTTATTACTTTTATCATGCAATAGTCTTTAATTTATAGCATTTAAAATATTTTTTGGGAAATATTACATGTCATTTCAATACATATAGCTAGTCTTAGATTGCACTTTTGATTGTTGGCCAAGTATGAAATAGTATCCTTTATAATTTCAAGAATTTGTTATTGTAAGATTTGCCTTAAGTCTTCAAATTCTCTAAGCAATTAACAACCATTATTAAATCTATAGTATGTGCGTGACACTCTGCAGGAAACTGTGGATTGTGAAAAATGAATAAAGTGTTATCTCTCTCTTATAGGCAGCAAAAGGAATGCAGAAATTACTATTTTATAAGTAGGTTATAATAAATGTCATGGGTAATACTGACAGGGAATCTCAGAAGAAAGAAACTCTATTTAATTTGGGCTTTTATAGAAGATGCCATGTGGAGGTGGCATTCTTGCTGGACCTTAAAGAGTAAGAAGCAATATGTGTGGAGTATATGCAAAGAATGTTTGGAGAATAAAACATAATCATGACTGGAGTACAGGATACATAAAGGGAAGTGGTAAGAAATAGTTGCAAATGCCAGTTATGGCCAGACGATGGAAACCTTCAATGGTAGACCACGGAACTGGATTCCCCCCCCCTTTTTTATTTTATTTTTTTGAGACAGAGTTTCCCTCTGTTGCACCAGGTAGAGTGCAATGGTGTCATCATAGCTCACTGCAACCTCAAACTCCTGGGCACAAGCAATCCTCCTGCCTCAGCCTCCTCAGTAGCTGGGACTACAGGCCTGCGCCACCATGCCCAGCTAATTTTTCTATTTCATTTGTAGAGGCAGGGTCTTTCTCTTGCTCAGGTTAGTCTTGAACTCTGGCCTCAAGCAATCTTCCTGCCTTGGCCTCCTGAAGTGCTAGGATTACAGGTGTGAGCCACTGAGCCTGGCTGGATTTCCTTTTGTAGGCAGTGGGTAGCCTTGGACATTTTTTGAGTAAGGAAATATTACATAGTAGGATAAATAATCTGGCAGCCGTGTAGAATGGATCGGAAGATAGAAGTCAGAGAGAGGTAATTTATTCCTCCACTGCCTCTGCCTTACAAATCTGCAACCTGGAATCAACTCAGCCACTTAAGTTCTGTTTGGTTCCACCTCAAGTTCATGGTTTCCTACCTTAGTTGGTGCTCCACAATCTAAACTTGTTTTTTAGTCTCATCTAAAAAATAAATAGCACCAATCCTCTTCTTTATGTTACATTCTTTCTTTTAACCAATAAACTGAAAGAACCTTTTACATTTCTTACTCCACTTGTTCAATGATCCATTACAAGTTTTGCTTCTACACCTATCTTAAAAACCCCTTTATGCTTAAATGCTAAATCCACTGGTTAACTTTCCTGTGCATTCAATTTATCCATCTTTTCTTAAAATCCTCCCTGATTTGACTTCTATGACATCATTCTTTCCTCATTTTCTTTTGAGATCTTTGACCATTCTTTCTCCATCTGTCCTGCCAACACCCTTCTGCTCTTCTCTTAAAATTAAGCTCTTTATTTCTTTCTTTTTCTTTACAAACTCTTCCTGAGCAATCTTATTGACTCTTAATGGCTTTACCTACTTCTTAAACAGGAACAAGTTCTGAGTGTTCTACACTGAACAACAAAGCTATATAGATGCTACCATTTGTTTATCACCTGCCATATTACAGGCATTGATTATGTTTTTGCACACTTAACAGACATCCAAAGAAGTTGTTATTAGCTTTTTTTTTAAAACACATAAGGATATTTAAGGATAAGGATGTTGAAATAGTTTGTTCGTATCTCACATCACAGTAGGAACTCATATTGGGGTCTGTCTGACTCCAAAATTCTTATTGTGTTTTCTTCTATAACATATCACTTTCCTCCGTCCCTACCCTGAGGTGCGGCATGGGATTTTGCATATTTTCTGTAATATGTATTTTTAAATCTCTTTTCCTATTCTCCTTAAGGCTAGGGAGATATTTAACTCCTTTATCTAATTATACTTAAATCCACATATTTCATCAGATTCATAAAATCATTGGGGGGGGTAGACCCCAAATACTTTCAGTGAGGCACTCTTTTAAGTACTAAGAATATAAGAAACAAATGACAAACTTGCTGTCTGAGGCAATTCTAGAAGAAATATAGGAAAAGGCTTTCATTCCAGTGTAATAAACCCTGGTGCAGAGGGTGCAGAGTTTTATAGTAAGAACCCAGAAAAAGGGTATCTTATGCAGCTTAGGGAGTAGACACACAGGGACATCGTGAAGACTTCTAGGGGAGGTGATACTTTTTCAAGGACTAGTAGAAATTATTATAGTAAATTAACAAGGAAAAGAAGGGTATTCCAGACAGAAAGAGCAGCCTATGCCGTAGCAAGAGATACCTTGGTGGCTATACTATAACTAATTCAGAACAGTTGAAGTATGCAGTGTCAGGAGGGAAAGGGTAAGAGTGGAAACCATCCATGACTCCTTAGAGGGCCTTGGATGCTACACAATTAGTTGGGGTTTTGTCTTGAAGACAAAGGAGCTACACAGAGATGTTTAAGAGGGAGTTGAAATCATCAGATCTGCATTTTACAGAATTTATTTCTGCTTATATACTGTTAGTCTGTGTAATGGTGTATTGACTTTCTCTCTCCCCATCACTCTTCTGTGTGGGTTTGGAGCTCGTTCAAATCCTGATCTACCACACCTTTCGGACTGGGGACAACTTACATAAGATTTTTGAGGTTCAGTTTCCTCTTATAGGAAATTCTAATACATTGGTGCTCTTAAATTTTAGCTGCTATCACATGTCTCAGTGCTCAGATTTGCATCTTTCTTGCTCATTGCTTTTCTTCCTCTGGCTTCCCCAGATCATGACCCTGTTTACCAGGTCCTGTTTTTCTTCTTCCTTATTCCTTATTCCTTGTTGTTTTCCTTTTTCTTTTCCCTTTCTACTAATATTAGATCTTCCCATCTTTAGTGATAAAACTCTCATTATCTTATGTGGTTTTTATTTTTCAGTAATTTGATTAATTTTGACCCTCAATTCTTCTTTGGTTTTAATCAGTTATAGCAATTATTTTGATTCGTGGAATGTTGCTGGGACTTTACATCTCCAATACTTTTTAGTATCCAATGGCAACTTTGATATTTTAGGAAATCACAAGACAAAACATATTATCAGAGAACATTTCAGATGACCAAGCTTATACTCTGCTTGAAAGTAATAAAACTTTCATTACTCAGTGGATAATGTATATTTTATTTTATGCTGTTATTCAGTAGGGCTGTAATTTTTTATTTATATCATTTTATGTAACAAAAATTTTCAGGAATTACAGGCATATTTTGATTTTTATTGACTTGCTTAAGATCTTATGACAAATTAGGACTGGGATGAGGCTGAAATAAAATTATTGTAATTCTGTAACATCTACTTCTATAAACCTCAAAATCCAGAATGTAAAAATGTTAAGTGAAACTATGTTTACTGAGATAATGGACAATGTGCATGAATTACTTTAAGATTATATAATTTTCAGGGTGTTATCATTATTTAATGAGCTCTGGAGACCCAACATCTGATTTGACAACCACAGATCCCAGTTTTTCTCCCAAGCTCATCTCTCTCTCATTTCTACTTGGTGCTTTATTCCAGCCCGATTCTTCCAGATGCTTCGTATGTGTGGATTAATGGTCCTCTTTGAAATGACTCTGCTCTTCATATTTGGTTCCCAGCTCAGACTGCTTCTTGGTCCCTTCATGTCAAACTCTCGGGTAGCCACCATGGAACTTTTCCTAATGAAACATGGAGATCATTTCCAACATGTTCATCTCTTGTCATATACTAAGTGTTCTACAATGGTGTATACTGGAAAGACAAAACTGTGATAAGAGGAGACACTAGGCTGGCTGATATGAGGGAAGCAGACATGGAGAATATATAACAATGCATGGATATCTAGAACTACCATTTATTGTCTATCTTCAGTCCTCAAGCATCCTAATGACATAGGGGGTACTATCATTCTCATTTTCAGATGAAGAACATGAAGCTCAGAAAGCTTAATTTAAATGTCCAAAGTCCCACAGACTTTGGAGTTTGGAATATAATGTCTTCTCTGTCAGCTTTCTACCACAACACAATTCCCCTTTAGCACACGCTTCTTGTATCAAGCTGTTTACAACGTAATGAGAGTTAAGATGTAAGGGAGGAAAAAATTCTTTTTTAAAAAAATTAAATCTCCCTCTAAGCTGATCTTCCTATTCCTCAGTATTTTGTTTGTTAGTGATACTATAATTCTACTAGTTATTCTAACTCTCCTCCACCCCAGAGATTCTTGAATTCTCTCCCTCATGCGTCTAAAATTTTGACGTGTTAAATCCTTCTGACTTCATCTTTTCACTGATGTTAGTGTCTATTCCCCACCTCCCACTTGAATTGCATCTTCTCTGCTCTCTTACCTGCAATTCTCCATCTTTTCCAACTGGTATGCACAACTAATCATACTAAGCTACTACTTTTGCTAGTCATTTTCCTACTCAGAACCTCACAGCAGTTCTGTTACTTTTAATACCTGGATCCTGGCCGGGCGCGGTGGCTCACGCCTGTAATCCTAGCACTCTGGGAGGCTGAGGCGGGTGGATCGCTCAAGGTCAGGAGTTCGAGACCAGCCTAAGCAAGAGCGAGACCCCGTCTCTACTAAAAATAGAAAGAAATTATCTGGCCAACTAAAATATATATAGAAAAAATTAGCCGGGCATGGTGGCACATGCCTGTAGTCCCAGCTACTCGGGAGGCTGAGGCAGAAGGATCGCTTGAGCCCAGGAGTTTGAGGTTGCTGTGAGCTAGGCTAACGCCATGGCACTCACTCTAGCCCGGGCAACAAAGCAAGACTCTGTCTCAAAAAAAAAAAAAAAAAAAGAAAAGAAAAAAAATACCTGGATCCAGACTACTTTCTTGTCTTTTATCTCGTAAAATTCAATTACGAACTTTCCACGACAGCCAGGTGAATCCCCTCTTTCTTATTGGCACCTGTCTTGTTTGTATCTGCCCCAAATCCTTCAGTGATTATTCAGGCTCCACTTCTTCAAGGTGTTACATAACTACAACAGCTTCTGCAGTTTACAGTGATCTTGATTCACTCTGACATGTATGATTCAGGCTTCATATTGGTGGTATGGGATTGCACACTGCCTGGCATGGTTTTAAGAAGGTACTGAAATTGAGGGGAATACCAAAGTGTGAAATGTGAAATTGAAGGACGACCTGGAATCCTCATCTTCTCCCTGACCTTCTCCAACCCCCACCCCCCTGCCATAACACTTGGTTTTAAGAGGTAATGATCCATTAACCCTTTTCCAACTTTGGCATCACTCCATGCAGTTTTACGTATTTTATCTACAATAAGAATCAAATGTAAGTTTCATCTTCTTTCAAGTACAAATTGCTATATATATATTAATACGTTACATAAATACTCTAACATTCATTTTGTGTATTCTTTATACTCACAATGTGAGCCCACCAGTCATTTTTTTTAGTAGGATAATGACAGGCTGAAACAAGGAAGAATCACGATAGAAGAATTCAGAGCAATTTATCGAACTATTGCACACAGACAAGAAATTATTGAGATTTTCAATGCATATTCTGAAGACCGAAAAATTCTCCTGGAAAATAACCTGGTTCAATTTCTGACACAAGAACAATATACAGTTGAGATGAGTAGAACTATTGCTATTGAGATCATTCAGAAATATGAGCCCATTGATGAAGGTACGTTTGCATTTCGAAGTTTTATCAGAATATGTATATACAAAGTATTTTTTATAAATTATGGTAATCAAGTTCAAATTTTTGGATGGGCCAAAATTCTTCTGGAAAATATATTTTATAGAACATATATGCCTTTTAGAAAGCTATACTGTGTAGCTAAGGCATTCTTTCCTACTATATTGTCCAGCTTCTTTCTTTCAACTGTTTCCATGTATATATCTCAAGCATTCAGAGATGAGCTTAGGTGTGAAAGTAAGACGAGGATTCTGTTACCTGTACCCTATTAGAAGAAAATATCTTGATCTCATGAATAAGATAAAAAGACAGTTATAGGCAGTCTTCCATTTTTAAGCATTTTTATTATTGAAAATATACGTGAAAATTAAACTAAATAAAAAATGCTAAGAAGGAAAACAAAATTACAAAATCGCTACTTTTTCTTTTGTTTATAAATATAATTGTCTACAATATTTCATGAAATGTTTAAAATATTTTGCTTTTCCTTCATTTTTGAACACATAGTCATTTGGTTTAAATCAAATGACCACATAGGCTAATGATCTGTCATATAATTTGTGATCTTTGTCCCATCTTTTAATAGGCAAAACATATCAAATTTTTAAATTTATCCTTATTTTAAAGTAAAATAAAGACATAACATAATAAAATATTCACATAAGAGTACAAAAACATTAACCCCGCAGAAATTACCTGCTAGAATAGCTCAAAATATTCATCTAGCAAGGGAGGTATGGAAGTCCAAGCTCTGCCTATGAGTGTCGGTTTAGGGTACCAATGTTTAACATATCCTAATATAGGTTCTAACAAAATCATTCCTTCACTTAATCATCATTCATAATTTATTCATATATTTACTCGTAGCAACCAACTATGGCTCTAGGGGCTGGGGATACAGCGGAGAACAAGGAAAACAAGGTCTTGTATTCCTGATGGGGGTTAGAGGGAAGTTGATAATAAATAATTAAGCATACGAAAGGATAATTTCAGACAGTGCTAAGTGCTATGAAAAAAAATAAAACAGGGAAGGTGTTGGAGAGTAAATGACATGGGAGGTCTAATTCAGTTTGGGTGTTTAGGAGAATCCTCTCTAAAGGTGATACCCTTGAGCTGAGACTTAACTAAGAAGAAAGAACAAGTCACGTGACAAAATGGGAGCAGTGTCTGAGGTCCAGGGAAGAGAAGCACTGGACATGAGTTGGAGAATTCAAAGAACAGAAGGAGGACAGTGTGTTTAGTACTTGGTGAATGAGGAGATGAGTTTGGAGAGTAGAAAGAGATCAAATGGTGTAGGGTCTTATAAGCCATAATTAAGATTTTGGCTTCACGACCTCAATGCCATGCAAAGATTTTGGAGAATTTTAAGCATTGCGATGGTATGACTGAGTGCAGTGTTGTAACGGTTTGGTCTGAGCACCATGAAACTTTTGTAAGTTTGCAACAAGATAAAGAGCTTGCACCAGAACATTAAGCAGCTATATTACTAAGCACACCTGACAAGCTCAGCTGACTCTTTTTTTTTTTCTTTAATAGCTAGACTTTGTCTAAGGAAGTAGTGAATTGATTTATGCTCTGTCTCAAGCATATTGTGTTATATTATGTTATTGCCGACTGGAAACAACCAGTTTACAGATGAACACTTTCAGCAGTGCTCATCTAGTGAGTATTACCAAAAACAGTTACTTGGGCACTGTTACCTTCAGGTGGTAAATTAAAAGATGCAATAGGATATTGCCATAGTGGCAGTCACACCTTGGAATCGTGTTTGCATTTTAACTGCAATATTATACTGTTCATCATTTCATCTTTCGAGCCTTCACCTGCCTCAGACACTCTCATACACAGCCAAGACCTTGTATTTCATTTACGTGATTATTGATCACTTTAGAGTCTTACTAAGGTCAGTTTGAATTATGGTCTTATAGCCCCTCAATCTCATCCCTCATTGGTATGTGACATATACCAAATGAAGTTTTAAAAAATACACGTGATTAATCCTCATTTCAAACTGGTAGTTTTTAAGGGCACAAAAAGAGTTTGTCTTCTATTCTATTATCAGAGATATTTACTCCATTATTCAATAGCTCGAAAGGGCTAAGTCAATCGATTTAATTGCACAGGGAAAAAGAATAAGAGTATGCAAATCATTATTGTCACAATACAAGATTCATTTGCTCCATACCCTCCCATCTTCCTAAATTTACCTGGCTTTGAAATAGAGGGTTTGCATATAAAGATTTTATTTATTTTTTTCTAGCTTTTATTCTTTTAAACAAAAATGCTGGCATTTTCACTTTTACAATGTCATAAACATTTACTTAAGTCACTATGTATTTTTTATGACATATTATTCTTAATGGTTGCTTAATATTATATCATATTTTGAGCTTTAATTTGTTTCCTCCCTCCTATCCATTTATTTTTGCTTTTATAAATAATGCTAGTGTAAGAATTCTTGCATATCAGTCTTTGTCTGAGTCTCTGCTTCTATAGGATAAATTCTGGAAATAAAATTCTTTGTCAAAGATCACATTCTAATATAAAGTAAGTACTCATGTCAGCTTTTCTTTGTAGCCAAAATGAATGGTCAACAGCAACAAGAGCAACTAACATTTATAGAGCCCGTATATAGGGATAGGTTCTATTATTATAATAAGCAAAAACATTCAGAGATAACTTACTAAAGATCATATGCAAATGACCCAGCAATTCCATTCCTAGGCATACATTGAACAGAAATGTATACATATTTGCACCAAAAGACGCGTATTGGTTGTTTATATAGCAGCGCTATTTGTAATAGCCCCAAATGGGAAATTATCTAAATGCTCAACATGAATAGATGGATAAATAAATTGTGGCATATTCATACAATGGAATAATATACAGCAATGGGAATGAACAATGTATAACTATATGCAACCACATGAGTAAACCTTAGAAACATAACGTTGAGTAGGAGAAATCAGGCACAAAAAATACATACTGTATGAGTCCATTCATATAAAGCACAAAAACCAGAGAAAGCTTATCTATGCTTTTAGAAGCCAGACCAGTGAATACACTTGTGTGGGATAAGTGACTGGAAAGTTAGTAGGAGGCTTCTGGGTGCCATAATGCTTTGTCTTTGATCTATGTGCCAGTTATCCAGATGTGTAGCTTGTGGAAGTTCATTGAGCTATAATATATGTACTTTTCTTGTATGTATTTTTAATATATGTTAAAAAAGAGATGATTAAGTAACATATTTTTTACTTGAATGTTGATATGGAAGAAGTAAGAGTATTCACTAGAAAAATGTGTTTACAAAGAAAAATTAGCAATAGTATTAATATTAACTCTAAAGGAATATTTTAGAAAGATGCTCTACTGCTGAATAAGTTGACAAGTGAGATGAAATTTTTTTTATCTTGCTAATGGTATTTCTGCTTTTAACTTTTTTTTTTTTATAGTTAGGAGAGAACTCCAGATGTCATTTGAAGGTTTTACAAGATACATGGATTCACCTGAATGTCTACTATTTAAACATGAATGTAAAAGAGTTTATCAAGATATGACTCATCCATTAAATGATTATTTTATTTCATCTTCACATAACACGTATTTGATATCTGACCAATTAGTGGGACCAAGTGACATTTGGGGATATGTGAGGTATTTATTTTGAATTTTAAATCTATTACCTTTTAAAATACTTGGAAGCACCTGATGGTGTCTGCCTCAGTAAAAAGTAGGCTACGCATGTTCCCCAAATTCACAGGGAAGAGGAATTTTTATTTGTACATCTCTTAAAGATCCAACATTTAGATGAAATGGCAACATAATTTATTATATGCATTAGTATCAGATACTTTCCATTTAATCCTACTTGCTGACTTCCTGTCCATGGTTTTGGCCTCTCTGAGGTTTGCTGAATGACTTGGATATTTCTTATAGGAAAACATAAGAAGAAGATTTTTTAAATTTAGCTAATCAGGCCGGGCGTGGTGGCTCACGCCTGTAATCCTAGCACTCTGGGAGGCCGAGGCGGGCGGATTGTTTGAACTCAGGAGTTCGAGACCAGCCTGAGCAAGAGCAAGACCCCATCTCTACTAAAAATACAAAGAAGTTATATGGACAGCTAAAAAATATATATATAGAAAAAATTAGCCGGGCATGGTGGCGCATGCCTGTAGTTCCAGCTACTTGGGAGGCTGAGGCAGAAGGATTGCTTGAGCCCAGGAGTTTGAGGTTGCTGTGCTAGACTGATGCCACAGCACTCTAGCCCAGGTAATAGAGTGAGACTCTGTCTCAAAATAAATAAATAAATAAATTAATTAATTAATTTAGCTAATCAGAACATCCTAGATTTTAACAAATATGGTTAAAATTAAACCTAGACAGCAAAACACAATGATATAAGTAAAGTCAACTTTACATTACATAAATACAGTAAATTGTATAACTTGGCACTTATAGATAATGATTTTTATAGATTCATATGTTAACTAATAGATTAAAAGTTAACTACATAGATTAATCCATGTTGCCTCTCCAATTTTACATTTTACCATGTATGATACTGTTAATCCTGGGCTTTAGTTTAGTAAGTCAGCTGAGATACAGTGGTGAACAAGATAGTAAAGATAATTTACAATCCCATAAGCTTATAAATAAACATTGCTTCTTCTCTAATTTCAAATCTAAGTAAATATATAAATTCACAAATTTGGAAACTTATTTTTTTTTAGAATTCTGTAAAGATAGCTTAATTTGTAGCCATAATTTCATTGTAGAAACATCTATTTATACTTTATTATTTTAATTTTTTAAAGGCAGCAAATATACATTTTAAAACAGGTCTATTTAGAAGTGCAGAAAATTATTTCTGAATTCCAAGAAAATATTTCACCCAAGTGCAAGTTAATATGTAAATTTAATTGTGTTTTTTCTTTGTTTCTTTACTCACCTTTGGAAGATACCCCCTTAGAATGCAAATCTTTCAAAATTTCTTTGCTCATGAAAAGTGGTATAGTGTAATGTTTAAGCATCAGTGTTTTAAATTTCTAGCACTCATATTTCCTCCCTTTCCCTCATAAATTAATTTTGTGACAGACATAACTTCTTTATGTCTCAATTTCTTTATATGTAAAAGAAGAAAACTGATGTTACTTGCTGTATAACATTAAAAATTTTAATACAACAAAAGCTCCTCAAACTCATTTTTATTGCCAGTTAAAATTCAACTTCAAATTAGAAAAAGTTACTCATACAAGTTAAAGAAACTTACCATTAATAGAATTATGATATTTTATACCCTGTTAGTTCATAGGAAGTATTTGAGGGAAATTTTAATGATAAATAAATGAAATAAAGTTAAGACTAGAAATTTCATATCACAAAGTCCTGTACAAATTCTAGAATGCAGGGAGAACATCACCTGTAAGCTTTCCAGCAGCCAAAGCCAAGACAGAAACTAGATTAGTCATAAGATTTATAATAATGATAAAAACAAAATAGTTGCTCAGAAGAAGTGAATGAGAGAGAAATTTCCTCTGTTCACTTCCAAACAGGGCCTACAGAAAGAAGCAGTGGAGAGTGGCCTCATCATCACCATTAGAGAAGATAAAACTTTCTTTACACGTCTTGCAATAGAAGTAGCTGACACTGTGCAATCACACAATCACTTTAAACTTTTCTGCCAGGGACCAAACCATGTGGTCTGAATTCGCAGTTTTGTAAAAGTTGGCTTGATCTATGGATAACATTTAAACTATCTAGAGAAGTCGCAAGAATCTATACCATTTATGAAAAGTTTTCTTCCACAACCAAGTTTTTGATAATTTATTCCCTCCCCATCCAGTAGAGAGTTCAAGGTTATTCTCTGGGAACACCCCAGAGAACTGATACTCTATGTTGATTAAAAGTGCAGGACAATCAGCTGAGAGTATGGTAAAGCAAACATTCTTTACAAACACGCATTGTTCCTTCCCCAATTTAAAATCTAAATACATAAATAAACTCTGTAGCAAGAACATTGCAAATTTATTTAAGCCCAATGGGTACAACTGATGTATGAATCTAAGATAGAATTTATGTCTAGGTTAAGAAATGGAGATTTATTTCTTAAGTGGAAAAAAATCAAATCCAGTTTTAGATATTAGTGGAAGTGGAAATATATTTTCCTCAGTTTTGATAAAGCTATGAACTTGGTGTATTCTGAGGCAGTCAGTTCAAACTTTTCTCCCACTGATAACTGGAGGCTGTTATCCTAAGTGAAGTAACTCAGGAATGGAAAATCATATACCCCGTGTTTTCACTTATAAGTGGCAGCTAAGCAATGGGTACACATGGTGGTACAGAGTGGAATAAAGGACGTCGAGACTCCAAAACGTGGGAGGCTGGGGAGGGGGTTGAGGGATGAAAAATTACCTATTGGGTGCAATGTGGTGGAGACGCTGAAAGCCCAGACTACACACATTATATCCACGTAACAAAACTGCACTTGTACACCCCAATCTATAAAAATTAAAAAAAAATTTTCTCCCAGTGAAATTATGAGACAAATAGACATAGATTAGCAGGTTTTCAGGCTTCCTTTGCATAAATATTAATTTTCTCTAGCTCTTACTTGGATTAGAGATGCCTTTTATAAAATGGTTAAGGAAATAAAGGTTGTTACTGAGCCATAAGGCCCTCTAGCTTCCATCTCCTCCAGCCCATATTGTGTCCAGGGAGCAAGTATTGTCATGATTTCTCTTTTTTTCCCTTCCCTTCCCACCATATACCCTAATACCCCAAAACCTCATATAAGGAAAAACCAAAAAAAATTTTATTAACACATTTTATTATTCTGAAAAGGCTTTGGAAGTTACTGCTTTTCAATAATATTGCATTTTTCAATAGACACAACCATAAGCAAAAGTGTCTGAGTTGGGAGTGGTGATGTTTCAGAGGTACAGCTGTGGAGGCAGGCATCTTCTTTGCTTATTGCAAATCAAGCCTTGAATGGAGAGCAATAAATAGCATAGCATTTGACCAGGAAGAAGGACCAATTGTTGTGCCTCACAGATAGTTTGTCTCTTCCTTTATAATGTGATTTTCTAGAGATTCAGACCTTGACTTTATTATGGATTCATTTATGCATTTATTGCAAAAATACAAATAGTCTTTGGAATATTTTGACACTATGATATATATTTTTTAATGGTCTGGGAGTGACATTTTATTTTGCTTAAATTTCGCTAGTGCCCTCGTGAAAGGATGCCGTTGTCTGGAAATTGACTGCTGGGATGGAGCACAAAATGAACCTGTTGTATACCACGGCTACACATTGACCAGCAAGCTTCTGTTTAAAACCGTTGTCCAAGCAATAAACAAATATGCATTCATGGTATGTACATATCTTTGTTAAACTGTAGTTATTGAAACAGAATCAATCATAATTTACTTGCTTCAAAATTCTATAATAGTTGGTCTTAGTTTAGGTCAGTGCTATTTCAAATTGTGGGTTATGACCCATTAGTAGGCAGTGAAATCCATCTAGTGTATGGTTAAAGGTAAATTTACCAAAGTTAATCTCAGGTAGTAAGGTATATGTTGTTTCGTGAAACTTCTTGTTTACTCATGTGTGTGTGTGCACGTGTGCACATGTGTGCGCTCATGCATGCATGTATATCGTTTCACAGTGTAAAATATATTTCTCATTGTGGGTGATGGCCAAGAAAGTTTGAGAAACACTGGTCTAATAATAGTAAATATTTTACCAATATTCAACTATTTTACATCCAAGACAAAAATATAATATGTCAATAATACATTATCTCAATTATTGACATTTTAATACCTATAATGGCAGCTATTTATATACCAAGAAATGTTCAGAAGTTTACTTTGGATTTTAAAATTATTATTCAATTTACTAAAGTTATAGATTCCAAGATATAGTTCTTTTTAGAACTAAGTTCGGCTTACAAATCCTACTCTATAACTTGAGCAGGTTTTAGTAATCCCTCAATTTTAAGGGAGTTGGAATAAAACTTGGTCCTATTTGTAAATGTGGCTAATTATATACCATCAGACATTTGAAATTGTTTTCGTAAACACTTGTAATTGTTTTGTTAATATACTTGTTTTCTGTTTTAAGTACTTCAATTTTAGTACATTTATAGTACAATCAAAGTGACTTAACAAAATCTTACTAAGTACTTCATATAAACCTAATAAATTAAACTTATGAATTTAATAAACTTAAAGTTCTCCTGTCTCAATACCTTATAAATCTGTAAACATAAACTTAAAATCACAAATTTATCTCAATTATTCTATTATATATTTAAAAAGTATAAAATAAATATTCCCAAGATAAAAATGTCAGATATGAACAATTTCTATCATACTATAAAAATATTGATAGTATGACATTGTTTCTCTTAAACATCTCATTTCTGATGATTTTTTAAATTTATATCTCTACTTCAACTTCTCCCTTGATCTCTACATCAAATACACAACTACCTATTTGACATTTCCACTTGGATACGAATAGGCATATTTAACTTCACATGTTTAAAATTCCCTCTTTCTTTCAGTTCTGCTCTTGTCATGGTCTTTCCCAGGTCAGTTAATGGCAACTTTCACATACTTAAGCCAAAAGTGTCGCTGTCAACTTCAACCCACCTCCCCTGCTTTCAAACCCTTCAATCAATTCTTCAGCAAATCATCTTGGCTCTACATGCAAAATATATCCTGAATTTAATTTCTACTTCCCATTCTTACTGTCATTGTCTTAGTCAACCACCATCACCCCTCACTTGGACTATCACAATGGGCTCTTCCTTGGTGTTCCTGCTTTTCTCCTTACTTCCCTGCAGTCTTATCTCAACATATCAGCCAGAGTGACTTTTCAGTGAGTCAGATCTTGTCATTCCTCCTCTCAAAGCCTTCAAGCCCACTCAAAATAAAAGTTAAAATCAATACAATGGCTTACAGGCCCTGTTTGATGGGTTTTCTCTTAGCTCTCTGCATGCTCCTGCTAATCCCTGCTCACCTGGCCATTCTGGCCTCTTCAGTTTTTCTCAGGCACATCTCAAAGCCTTTGCACTTTCTATTTCCTTTATATGAAATATTCTTCCCAAATATTTACACAACTAACTTCCTCACTTAATTTAGGGTGGGTAGCTGAAGAAATAAAAGGAAATAAACATAGTCTTAGAATTTAAAGGCCTTGCAAAGGTAGAAAGGCCTACAGCTTCTAAGACTCCATAAAAAACAAGAGATGAACAATTAGATAAGAAAAATAGATAAAAGGGAAAAAAGGAAAGGGAAGACGTAAAATTATTTCTATCTGCAAATGACATGATCCTATATGTAAGAAACCCCAAAGATTCTGCAAAAAAGAAAAACAAACTATTAAAACTAACTGATGGATTCAGTAAAGTTATAGGATATGAAATTAACATACCGAAATCAGTAGCATTTTTGTACGCAAATAGTGACTTAGCTGAAAAGAAATCAAGAAAGCAATCCCATTTATGATAGAATAAAAAATACCTAGGAATAAATTTAATGAAGGAGGTGAAAGATCTGTACACTGAAAACTGTAAAACTTTGATGAAAGAAATTGATGAAGACACAAATATATGAAAAGATATCCTGTGTTTGTGGATTGAAAGATTTAATATTGTTAAAATGTCCATACTACCCAAAGCAATATACAGATTCAATGCAATCCCTATCAAAATCCCAATGACATTCACAGACTTAGAAAAAAAATCTAAAATTTGTATGGAACCATGAAAGACGTCAAATGGCCAAAACAATTCTGAGAAAGAAAAACAAAGTTGGAGGCATTATACTTACTGATTTAAAATTATATCATATAGCTTCGGTAATCAAAACAGTATGGTACTGGCATAAAAACAGACACATAGACCAGTGGAACAGAATAGAGAGCCCAGAGATAAACCCAAGTAGGTACGGTCAACTAGTTTTCAACAAGAACCCTAAGAGAATACAATGGGGGAAGGATAGTCTTTTCAATAAATGGCACTAAGAAAACTGGATTTCAACATGCAAAAGAAGGAAATTGGACCCTTATCTTATATCATTCACGAAAATGAACCCAAAATAAATCAAAGACCTAAATATAAGACCAGAAACAATAAAACTGCTGGAAGATAACATAGGGAAAAAGCCCCTGGACGTTGGTCTTTGCCATGAATTTTTTGAGCTATCACACCAAAAGCTCAGGCTACAAAAGCAAAAATAAATAAATGGTACTATGCCAAACTAAAAAGCTTCTGCACAACAAAGGAAACAATCAACTAAATGAAAGAGCAGCCTACAAGTGAGAAAAAAATAGTTGCAAACCATATATATGTGGAATCTAAAAAAATATTCAAATGTACAAAGAGAACAAGACAGTGGTTACTAGGGTCAGGACAGGGGAGGAAACAGGGAGACACAGGTCAGAGGATGCAAAGTATCAGATAGGTAGGGTGAACAAGTCTAAGAGCTAACATACAAGGTGAGGACTATAAGTAATAAAATTGGACTGTGTATGGGATTTCTGCTAAATGAAGAGATTTTAGCTGCTTTGGCCACAAAAACAAACAAAAAAAGTGGGTAAATGCAAAGACGTAGAATCAACCTAAGTGTCCCTCAAAGTGGATAAAGAAAATGTGGTATATACATAACATGGACACTCAGGGAGGCCAGGGTGGGAGGATAGCTCGAGGTCAGGAGTTCGAGACCAGCAAGAGGGAGACCCCATCTCTACTAAAAATAGAAAGAAATTAGCTGGACAACTAAAATATATATAGAAAGAATTAGCCAGGCATGGTGGCGCATGCCTATAGTCCCAGCTACTTGGAAGGCTGAGGCAGAAGGATTGCTTGAGCCCAGGAGTTTGAAGTTGCTCTGAGCTAGGCTGACGCCATGGCACTCTAGCTGGGGCAACAGAGTGAGACTCTGTCTCAAAAAAAAAAAAAAAAAATATATATATATATAAAACATGGAGTACATGGAGAATTAGAAACAAAGGTAAAGATATTTTCAGTTTTTAAGAATAAAGAAGATCTATTAAGTGAGGGTGGCTCTACAGAAGTATTTTCTGTCCTTTTGCACCATTGTAATTTCAAACTTTGTCACCAGGTAGAGAAGAAAAACATTTTTGGATCTTATTCAAAATTTTACCCATATTTTGATTTCACATATAATTATCAAGACACAAATGTATCAACTCATAAACAAGTCATGTTATATATATGCCACATTTTCTTTATCCACTCATGAATTGAGGAACACTTAGGTTGATTCTACGTCTTTGCATTTACCCACTTTTTTTGTTTGTTTTTGTGGCCAAAGCAGCTAAAATCTCCTCAGTTAGCAGAAATACCATATATAGTCCAATTTTATTACTTATAGTCCTCACCTTGTGTATATAAAATTATATATATACACATATACATATACATAACACGGAGTACTACTCAGCCATAAAAAGGAATGAAATAACGTCATTTGCAGCAACGTGGAGTGAACTGGAGACCATTATCCTAGGTGAAGTATCTTAGGAATAGAAAACCAAACACCGTATGTTCTCACAAATACGTGGGAGCTAATAGATGGGCACACACAGGCACAAAGTGATATAAAGGACATGATAAACCAAGAAATGGGGAGGGCAGGAGGGTGATGCGAGATAAAAACTTACGTGTTGGGTACAGTGGACACTATTCCAATTATGGACACACTGAAAGCCCTGACTTAAGCATTATACGAGATATCTATGTAACAAAAACACTTGTACTCCCTAATTAATGTTTTGAAATAAAAAATGCCCCCCAAAAGAAATTTACAATTAAAGTGAGAGATAAAACTACCAAAAAAAGAAAGAATTGAATTAGGTTAAATCAAAATGCACAAATGATTTAATTCCTCAGTAAAGAGTTTGAGCTATTTGCACATTTAATAAAAAGGGTAAATATGTGAGATAATTGATATGTTAATTTGATTCACTATAGTAACCTTCTCACTATCTATATGTATCCATAACATCACGTTGTATGCCTTAAAAATATATAATAACGTTTATTTTAAAAAACAAAGAGATCAGATTTAAAATAAGGCTTTGAGCAACAAAAACTCAATGAGACTTCTCAGTGGAACAAGGTGACTCAGTTTTGCTTCATAAATCAGACTGAAGTTTGGATTTCCTACTCAAGATAGTCACTATTAATTTGGGACAGAGAGGAAGTGAAATTAAATAGACTTGATAACTATGATTAGGAATGAACCTTGGGTCTAGTTACTGGTGCCTGTAGTTTACTAGAACAAATATACATGAAATCTAAGTTTTTGAGGGAATTATATTGCCCCCCACCAAAAAAAAAAAAAAAAAAAAAAAAACAAAAACCAAGTCTGACTCTTAGGTAAACTTTAAAACAACCTTTGGACAGGAAGTGGGCTACAAAGATTGCTTGGCTTTAAGGAGAGCAAACTCCTCACCATCCACTTTAGATGTGGCAAAGGAGGATAAAAGAAAGAGGATCTTTCCAGAGGATAGGGCCAAGGACACAGAAGATAAAAAATGGACTCTGCCCCATCAGTGAAGTCAGGGGTTCGTGGAGGAATCCGCCTGCTAGGCCATCACTTTGCCCAGTCTCAATGTCACTTATTATATTTGGGAAAAACTTTACACTATTCTATTGATGTTAGAGTGAATCCATAGACATACTCAATAGAGTGTATAGTTGAGAAGGTCATTGTCGTAGGCTTAATAAGGGCCCGCAAAGATATTAGTTTCTTTTTCCTAGAACTTGTAAATGTTACTTCATTTGGACAAAGAGTCTCTGTAGATGTGATGATGTTAACGATTTCTGGACGCGGAGGTTATTCTGGACTATCTGCGTGGGCCCTCAATGCCATCATACATACTTCCATAAGGAGGGGGTAAAGAGAGATTTGATACACTAGAGGAGGAGGCAACATGAAGATGGGGACACAGATGAGAGCGATGTGGACACAAGCCAAGAAATATCAGCAGCCACCAAATGCCGGAAGAGGCAGGGAACAGATTCTCTCCTAGAGTCTCCTGAGGGGGCACAGCCTGTCCAACACCTTGATTTCAGCCCAGTGAAAGCCATTTAAATTCTGGCAACTAGAAAAACTGTGAGAGACTGAATTTCTGTTGTTGTAAGCCACCAAGTTTGCAGTAATTTGTTACAACAGCCACAGAAAACAGGAAACTAATACACTCATATGTTAAAAAGAGATAATATCTTATGTCCTGTTTCAAGGGCTGTGATAATGCGCCAAAACTTGTGATTCTCTGGCTTGTTTATGAGTTGATAAATCTGTGTCCTGATAATTATATATGAAATCAAAACATAGGTAAATATTTTGAATAAGATTCAAAAATGTTTTTCTTCTCTACCCGGTGACAAAGTTTGAAATTACAGTGGTGCAAAAGGACAGAAAATCCCTCTGTAGAGCCACCCTCACTTAATAGATCCCCTTTATTCATCAAAACTGGAAATATCTTTACCTTTGTTTCTAATTCTAAAGCAGTGTGTTTTGATTATAGAACTTAAAACTGAAAAAGAAGAAAAACAACATTTCCCTCAACTGACCAGTGTTGATAGGTTTTTCTTTCACATGTTCAAATACCTAAACATTTAAAAAGTAAAAATGCAGAATGTTACTGTTTGGCAACTTGCTTCATAATATTAATACTATAGATAACTTTCTACAGCAGTATGTATCACTCTACCTTCTTCCTAATGGGTCTATATCATTCCTTTTATACAGATATGGTAAAATTTATTTAAACAAGTACCCACTGATAGATGCTTCAGCTGTTTCCTATACTTTTGGTGCCCATAGTAATAATTTTTCTTTTTATACAGATTTAATGGTCCCTGTTTTGTCAAACTCAAAAGTACTTTCAGTTTAAAGAATACTTAATTATTTTGCAAAGGTACTGAATATTAAAATTAAGTTTGAAATTAAGTGCTTACATTAATTGCATTAAAATTACTTAAAAGTTCTGATTAATAACCATGGTAATGGTTAATTTTTTAGACATCTGACTACCCAGTGGTGCTCTCTTTAGAAAATCACTGCTCCCCTTCCCAACAAGAAGTGCTGGCGGACCATTTGCAGACTATTTTTGGAGAGTCCCTGCTTGCTGATATTCTTGATGATTATCCAGACAAACTACCTTCCCCAGAGGTAACATTTTGTCTGAGAAGCTCAGGTTAAGAAAACCAGAACAAAACGAAACAGAACGCCAAAACATGTCACTGTTATGTTGGCCCATGACAGTGTGTTAGAGACCAATGAAAATGCTTAGTTTTATTTATAGTTATGTATCTTTCCCATGTGTTGCCTAGAAGATGTTCCCGTGAGCGTCAGGTGAATGCATTTTAATAAAGAGAATGTGTAGAGATCAATGTAAAACCCACATGTTGATTGTGTGCCGTAGCTCATGGGTCCACAATTGGAAGGCAATTTGGTATTGGGCCCTAGGCATCTGGTGTGTTTTATAGGCAAAAGGCAAAGAAAGGGGCAAAAGTTTTAGGCTATAAATACAGTCTGTACCCATATCTCAGCAGCTGGGTAGCAGGTTCCCCTGTTAAAAATTTGCTCTTTTCAATTTCCCTGTTTCCCTTTCCACCTTCCCTCGAGCAAACTCAAATATTTTATTTGTGCACCCCTACCTCTACCGTCAGGATTTCACTTCTCTCTGTGGTTGTCTCTTTATTATTCCCTCTCACAGCCCAATGTTGCACGTCGTCTTCTCATTGCAACCTACCCAGTCTGTCTTCCTCTTCCTCCTGCTCCACAGTAAGTTTCTCATTGTGGTCACCAAAGACTTTCTCACTGATAAATTCCAGTGCACCTATTTCAATCATCATCTGACTGTGCTCTAACCGACATTCAATAGCGTGGGCCTCTCCTTCCTTTCCTTGAAACACTTTCTTCTATAACACCACGTTCTCTAGGCTTTCCTTCTTCTTCTCTGGCAACTCCTTAGTTTCCTTGGTTTTCCCATTCTCCTAACCCCAGATTTTATCAGGTGATAAATGAATTTTTTTTTTTTTTGCAGTAGTATCATCTAACCACCAATAGTTTAGTTTTGACACATCTTCATTTTTGGTAGGTATAGCAATATTTTTGTAATATTTGAATTTTTCCCTCTATATTTTTTCCGTATTATATTCAAATGAATAGAAAATTTAAAAATGAAGGTGTTGTGACACTAATGACAAGATATATAGGGCTCATGACAGAACTGACGCAGAAAAAATGAATTGTTTGGTACATGGAAAAACCATGACTCTTTCACCTCCTAAGAATGCTCACAGACTAAATGTGTTCAATTGTGGCAGAAAAGAAATGTTAAAGACCTTTGTGCAGAATGCTGCAAACATATCATTAAAGATTAAATCTAGCAGTCTTGGTCTAATTCTGGAAATTATAATAATTTTTAGCTTTCTAGTAAGAGAATCTCTTCTCCCATTATATATAAATCTATTTTTTAGCATTCTAATACATAGCTTTCATTAAAGTTTTAGCTTCCATACTAAAATGAAGAGACTCTTTCCTACAAGTAAATGAGGAATTAGAGTGAAAATCACTTTTGCGTGCAACATGCAGTCTTCAGTGTGTAAAAGAATTGCCTGGAGACTTGTTAAGGAGGCCTAATTCCAACCCCACCATTCAAGATTCTCTAATTTTGAAGTAGATTCTAGGCATTTATCCCTTTCACAAGCACCCCTGCTAATACTCTTGTTGCATGTGGTTGCAGAGTGCACTTTGGTAAACTCCCTATTCCAGAGTATCATAGGGTCATAGTCAGGGAGAAAAGGCCCAAGCTGATAGTGATTTGAGTGGGTACCCAACGATGGCAGAAGGGAAGGGGCAATCAAAGCTCCTTGTCGAAAAGAACTTTACTTCATAACCCAGATTTCAGCATCGAATAGAACACAGCAGACGCTTTTAAATGTGTTTGTTAAATTAATGAAAGTTTGAAAAGGGCAGGAGTAACTAAGTGAAAGCTTGGAACCAGAGGCTTTGGATTTAGAACGAGTGACACTTGAGGTAAATACTGCCATGCTCCTACCTTTGATGGACAGGAAATATTAAGCCAATGATGCTTGCGTGTAATACAGGTGAACTCTGAAGAGACTTTACAAATCTTTAATCAAGTCTATACTAGATGTCAGACACTACGGTAAAGATATATACCTGATCTCATTTAATACTTTTTAATGTTGGATAAGAGAGTGATGACCTGAAGCATTTACTATCAGAAGTTGTAACATTTTAACTTGCATAACATGGCAAGGATTTTAACACATATATCCTTTTCACATATTTCAAAATTTTGGAATAGTACCCATTTGTGGAATATAAAAGAGGGGGCATACACTAAGTTCCAATCATAACAGGCTTATTTTTTTTGTGTGTGAAGTTTGGTCAATACCTTAACATCACTGTTTTCTATGGAGGTATGAATAGGAGTAAGGGAAAATTTGGGTGACTGGCAAAATTTATGGCTCTTACATACCTTACTACTTTGGGCAAATTAAAAATATGATCAACCACTTTTTAATGACTGTCACAAAGCAAACTTACCTGTAAATGTGTAATAGTATCTCTCTTTCAAATTGTTTCCATAGGCACTAAAATTCAAAATATTAGTTAAAAATAAGAAAATAGGAACCTTAAAGGAAACCCGTGAAAGGAAAGGTTCTGATAAGCATGGCAAGGTGGAGGAATGGGAAGAACTGGATGAGGAGGAGGAGGAGGATGAATTTAAAGACTCAACAGCATCTGATAATTTTTCACTAAAAGACAATCAAGATAAGGAAACAGAAGTAAAAAAGGCAATTTCATCAAAGCTTTTCAAGAAAAAGAAGGTGATATGATGCTTTGTGAAAATCTTATAAGTGATTGAAAAGTATTTTTTTTTAATTGGTGGAGAATTTTAAAAATTCTGGAGAGAAAAGTCTTTTTCCTTCTTATAAAAACTCTGATCTATTACTTTGAAAAAAAATTGACAGTGGAAAACAAAAGTTAAAAGCTGCCTCTTAAAAACAGCATTAGCTGTTTTTAAATGTTTTTCTCTATAGTCGACAAATATTATACACTGCTATGTACTAGGCATTGTACGGAGTACAAAAGATACAGAGATAAACAACATAATTTCTCTTCCCTCAAGTAGAGACAGAGACAAGAAAATCAATGTTTATAATATATAGTATTAGAAGTATACACATTAGCATGACAAAAGAAGGTATTTTAGCTTGCATGTGACATAAAACCAATGCCACCGGTTCAAATAAAATGAGGATTAATTTATTCGCCTGCATAGATGAACAATCAGTGCAAGGGATTTTAATGTCAGGAATGACTTGGTGTAGTGTCTCAAGCAAGGTCAATAGAACTTTAATTTTTCCTCCAGCTTTGTCTCCACTTTCTCTGCATTGGTGCAAGACTATTGCAAAAAATCAGCTTTATGTTCTTTTAGGTTCAAATGCAGTGGAATGCCTATGTCTCAGCAGAGCAAGCCAATTTTTTTTTTTTTTTTTTTTGGTACAGTGGTTATGATCTGGTTATGCATGCATTCCCGAGCTGATTACGGTCGCTAGGGAAATGCAAAACTCTGATTAGCCAGGCCCAATCTGTGTGATCCACACTTGGATTGGGCATGAGTAAGGAATGTCTTCCCAAAACACAACCTGGAAAGTGCCTAACATAAGGGCAGACGAAATAGATGCTGGACCATAAAAGAGCAAATGTCCACTATATACTAGATGTTATTCCAAAATGGTAGACCAAACTGGAAATATATTTATTCATGACTAAAATTCCTAAATTTGTAAAATTCATAAGAATAAACAGATCTTTGAGAAAAGGGAAATAGCATTAATAGTAATTATCATCCTCAATACTTATTACATTAACTGGGATGTTAAGTGTAGGTCAGCTCATAGTAACATGGAATATTAGTCACAAAAAATATTTAATATTTATATTTAGTCACAAAAAATAATCACTTGGCTTAATCTAAATAGCTATGGAGGAGATAATCTTATGAAAAAACTAAAACAATCTATTTGAAACCATATTTTCTTTATTGGAAAAGGATTTTTTCAAATGATTAGTGTAAAAATGTGAAATTACTGCATTTTATTTTTAGACCAGGAAGCTAAAAATTGCTCTGGCCTTATCTGATCTTGTCATTTATACTAAAGCTGAGAAGTTCAGAAGCTTTCAACATTCAAGACTGTATCAGCAATTTAATGAAAATAATTCTATCGGGGAGTCACGAGCCCGAAAACTTTCAAAGTTGAAAGGTAAATTCTTAGGATTCAAACAGATGAAGTATTTAAAGAAGTTATATTCACTGCTATGGTGTTAAGGTTAATCAACGGTATTTGTAAAATGTATATTTTCATAAGATTCCAACATATTTAATATAATTTAGAAAGGAGTTATTAATATATGCCTTAGGCTATATTAAGTTTTATTTCACAGAACTTAGCCATTAATTAACTTGTTTGTCTTGACATTTTGATTGAGAATGTCCAGTGTGGACAGTATTGTGGGTGAGGCTGTGGTAAGCAGTTTGCATGGGAGAGCAACAGTAGGTCTGCAGAGCTAGGCAGACCCAAGTGTCAAAGCACTTGAATTCTGTCCCGGGAACAAGGGTGAGCGGGAGAAGGCTGAAATCTCAGGAGTGGCATGCCCCACTGTATTTCTGAAAGATGCCTCTTGACAGTGAAAAAGGATCAGACTGCAGGCAGGAAGGAGGTAATGAAGGTTTATGGCCATGAGAATGGAAACAGGGTGATTTTTATGGATTCAATAGGTATCTAAGAGGTAGAATTAATTAGATTTGGAGACTCTACATCTAAGGTGAAGGAGAGGGAAGAAATGGCATCCAGGCAGGACTACCAGATGGGCTGCACACCTCCAGAAGTGCCATCTGTCTCTGCATCTTCTTTTAACTGCCTCTGATTCTAAATAGGAGGTGATTCTTCTGTTTGGCAGTGCCCAAGATGAACCAAGTCCTGGGAAAGAGAATGGGAAGCAGACCCTGCCCCTTTCTCAGACTCATGTGGTGGGAATGGTCCAAACTTAAAAAGGATGGGCAACTAACTTAATACCCAGGTGACTTTCCATCTCAAAAATTGCAATTTATCATTTTGTATGGAAATGTTGCAGTGGGAAAATCAGCACCTGCAACTGACTTGAGAAAAGCCCGTGGCTGTTTGGAAATGCAGATTCTGATATATTTAATGGTTAACCTCATCGGGCTTGCCACTGGTGTCCAAGGATTTTGAAGTATTTTGAAGTATACTTTAGTTCATATCCTCTAACTGCCTATTAGAGAGACGCTGGATATTTTAAGGGCCTATTTTTTAAACTGTGTGTTGTAAACAAAAATCAGTTCAATAGGTATGGACTACAGTTAAATAATAGAATAGGATAGAGTAGTGTAGAATAGAATAAAATGGAATAGAATAGAATACAGAAGGGTATATTGTAGGCAGTAAGAGTAAGTACTGGTTTATGAAACAATTGTGCATGTTGTATATGTGTTAGGCTGCACTGTAAAGTGCGGTCAAGAGAGTTTGTATGGCCTGTTATACTGACCCCTGTCCCTTCAAACTATTGCGTGGTTTTTGTTGTTCATGAGGATAGGACCTCTGGACACAGCAAAATTATAATTCTCTTACTCTCATCATATTAAATACTTGCAAAAAATTTTACGAGAGATTAGATAGTTCTGAGGAGAGTTCAAAGTATAAAGGGTACTGAGCATTTTTCTTGCACCAAAAGTCAATTGTAAATAATTAATGATGTTGTCAAAGGATTAACTGCAAGGATCACTATTATAAACATAATAAACACCACTAAAAATGTTTTAGATAAATATTATTGAAATGGAATAATTTTCACATTACTTTAGTAAGTAAAAGGTGGCATTTATAAAAGGGAATAACCATATTTTTCAATTAAAAAATTAACATATACATACAAAAGAATAGAAAGATATATACCAAGGAGTTACCAGTGATTATTCATTGAGTGCTAAGATTATATGTGGTTTTATTTCTTCTTTTTTTCTTATTAGACTTCCTCCTATTTCTAAAATGAACATGAACCACATTTGTAATAACAAAGCATGTTCAATACCTAAAGGTTAATCTCAGAAGTAACGAAATCATATTATGTTATGCAACCTTAGCAATCATTCATGTTTATTACTTTGTAGATGGGAAACATTAAGACCTAGGAGAGTATGTTTTGCCTAAGGACAGACATCTCTTAGGACTAGGTAAGGGAGCAGGGTACTTGGACACCCCTGGGTGTTTATACATGGGTGGGTTCAAAATAAACTTTCTCTCAAGGCGTGTGTTACTTTAAAAAATACCTGTTGATAAAATTAACTGTGATTTTTAACTTGACAGTGCTTCCTAAGGAATAGTATTTAGGGTGGTGGAGGAAATGATTTGTTCTAGTTTGATTTGCAAATATAGTGGCCATAGGCAATCACTATTTCTCCTGTGACTGGTCACCATATTATCAGGAATGGTTGTAGGAACAGGATCTGTTTAGAGAAAGAAAAAAAAAACCTTGGAGAAAGATGAAATATGTGTTTAAAAATTTGCGGGGGTGTCAAATGGTAAAGGGTATAAATTAGTTTTGAATTTTGAGTGATTTAACTAGAATATAGGTAAAGAGATTCATAAAGAATATACGTAGAAATTCAAATAGACTGTGTGTTTGTACATGCATGTATATATACTGCAATTACATAGATATTATCTTAGGAAGGAAGACATTTGACATAATTAAAAGTATTGGGAGGTAGTGATTTTTCAATGGAGAGATGTAAACAGAGATTGAATGAATTTGGGGGTAAGATGCTGGAGTGGAGGGGTTGGGAGTTGAATCAGATAATGTTAGTGTTCCTTTTAATCCTGAGAATTTGAAATGTTCAATAGGATTAATTTAGCTGGAAACAGAAAACTTAATATGACTTACATATGATTCTGTCCTAATGTGAAAATCAGAGTAAAAAAAAATGGGGAAAGATATTATTTGTGTTTTGAAAAATAAATGCATTTTATTTAGAATTTTATGTATTCTTACATCAAAGTAAAATTAATTTGGATGTGAAAAAAACTGTAAATTATCTTTTTTCCCCTTGAATGATCAGTTTATACAAATTGTTTAACAAAATTATTATTAATATCTCAATAATGGTGAATCATACTATAAATATAAAAGCATGGATTTATTTTGATTTTCATGAATTGCAAATATTTTTGCCAAGATAATACATATCAAAATTATTGAAATTATTGTATAATTATAGTATATTACATAGAAATAGTAGCTTATTTAATTTACTTGAAATATTTCACAGTGGTTTAATAATCTTTTTTTTCAGTCCAAGAGTTTATTTTACACACCAGGAAGTTCCTTACCAGAATATATCCTAAAGCAACAAGAGCAGACTCTTCTAATTTTAATCCTCAAGAATTTTGGAATATAGGTTGTCAAATGGGTATGTTACATAGGATATTGAGTTGCTTGCGAAAGTCACATAAAATGAATTCATTTTATGAATTTATGAAAAATTCATGAAAAAAGCTTCCTATGAAGATTTTTGACCCTGGGGGCTTTGGGATCAGGTACTAATGGTGAATCATAGATTTCAAGATTTGGAATCATTCCTAGATGGGTTGCAGAGGATAAATCTAGGTGAGTCTTGGGGGATGGGGGTTAAATTCATAAGACATGAGCATGAAACATGTATGGTAGAGGAAGGGAACAAGAAATCCAAAATGGATGTCAGAGGACGTTTAAGATCAAGTTCCTTTGCTTGAAAGATATACTCAAGGCCTCTTCAGACCACGTGACCTCTATCATTTATAGTTCTATGTTCATAGTATTGAAAAGTGAATGGGATTGCATACCTGTGTTATTTGCTCTCCCCACGCTCTCTTTATCCCAAATTGCACAGCTGGTACAGCACTGGCCAGTCAGAAAGTGTCTAGTGTTAATGCTTCTCCTACTGGATTGTGTCAAGGCCCATAAGTTTCAGGAGAGAGGGAGAGTTGGACCAGTGGGGAGGTGGAGGGAGGTACTCTCTACGGTGGCTATTTACCAGCCTACATCAAGGTGTTTTTACATTTTAACAATGATTATCAATCTCTCTACCTGTTTCTCACCTTCTCCTCAAGTGACAACAGGACCTCTTGGACCTGAAAGTTTATGACATAGTTGGTGTCTTCACGTCTGGCATTTAATGCACTGATTTTCTTTATTCTTATATTTCTTGAATGTTCCCTGACATGTACGTTGCTATTCTGTAATCTATACTAGGTGTCATTTTGACTTCTTTACTCAAAGCTATCTAATAATTTAGCTTACAGATTAAACTTTGCAACTCATTGACATTAATATAGACATGGCAGGAGGAAAATATTTAAAAATCATGAATTATTAGGCTAATCATGCTTGTTCATAGAACATTTGAAGATACATAATCTATAATTAGCTTTCAGTGAATCGCTTAACTGTGTTTCTTTAACCATATCCTCTATTTCCTGACAATGTCAAAATATTTCTTTCTCACAGTGGCCTTAAATTTCCAGACCGCTGGTCTGCCTATGGACCTACAAAATGGGAAATTTTTGGATAATGGTGCTTCTGGATATATTTTGAAACCACAATTCCTAAGAGATGCTCAATCAAACTTTAACCCAAATATAATAAGAGACAGTGATCCAACTACACTTACAATAAGGGTAAGATTAAAAACTTTCTCTTTTACATTTTTAGGTTATCATATAAACTAGACAGTGTAAATTAATATTTTGAATTCCACTGATTTGTTTTAATGACTGTTAGAGTTCTGTTAATCTTTTCAGGTACTATAGGTGGGTGGTATTTCAACATCCTTCCTTATCTGAAAATGTCTTCCTGTTGCATTTTTATGTGAATGTTTATCTGCCTATGAATAGAAATATTGAGGCTAAAGCCATTTGCTCTCAAAGTTCTATTTCTATTATTCCATTGTATTTAGACATTTAATGTTGTGATAGAGAGGTCTGAGTTCAGCCCTCTAATCACCCTGTGGACATGCTGCTTTTCCTTCCCTTAACTTTAAAAATTTTACCAGAAAATTCTAGAAACCATTTTCTTTTCATTAATTTCCAGAATTAGGCTTTTGTAGTTCAGGATTTTTATTTTCCCCTTATGTCTCTGAATATTACTTGATTACTTAAAAAGTATCTATATGCTTTTCTCCATCATCTGTCCTTCATGTCTACTAATTTGTGTAAACTTTATCATGTTTCCTTTACCTCCACCTTTTGGGAGAGCTTTTAACATATGTTGATGATTCAAAGTCTGTATTTGATTTTATCCTTTACTGATTTTAATGTAGATGTGACTTTTTCTCTTGCATTATTCGTTTTCCCCCCAGTTACTGCTTCCTTTTGGCTTCTGTCTGTATCCTACCCAGCATGGGCTTCCCCCCCATGCCTGTCTTGTTAGCTCACCTTTCATCTTTTGTTTTATCACATCCTGTATAATTTTGTTCAGAGCAAAAGCAGTTGTCTATAATTTGTTACCATTAGTAAAGACTTTTCGAAACCTTTCTTTATTCTTTTATAACCTAAGTGCTACGTTTATTTCCTTTTTTTAAATGTCACTGAGTCTCGAAAAACCGCTAGTTGCTTTTCCCTCTCCACGTAACTATGAGCATTCCTATTTTAGACTGTATGTGTACCTGTGGTTTGGGAATAAATAGGGTGGATATGGTCTCTTTGGTGCCTCCTTCTATTAACTAGTTGCTCCTAGAGGCATATGAACCATCTCAGATCCTAGTCTGGAAGTTTGGTAAATACTTACGTTGCTATCCCTGGCCAGGTTGATTGTGTCTCATGTTATTACTCAGTAAGGCTCTACCGACACCCTCCTGTCCCTCATTACCTGGCTTTCAGAGTGCACGAACACACCTTATGTGACTCTTCCTAGATCGGCTCCTTCCTCCAGGATTTGGGAGACTGCGCTCATCCAGTTCAGGCCCTAACCATTTTAGACCAGCTGAGGATGGGAGGTTTGAGAGCCGTTTTCCAGATATTCATGTGGAGAGAGAGTTCAGCAAAGACGAACGGGACTGAAATGATTCTGGCCGTTGCAATTAACAGTGAAGTACGGAGCTGATTTTTTTACAGGCTGTTAAGAATTTTGTGACTCTAGTGTAGGAGCATGTAGTGGACGGGCAGCAATTGCCTACAACGCTGGATGCAGCCAAAAATTGATTAATTGTCTCTGTTTCTACAATCTAGAGCAGTACTGACCACTGAGCTTACTTTATAGTGTTATCATTATGTTGACATCCTTTTTTTTTTTTTTTTTTTTGTATTGTTTATTGGTTGATTTAGTGAAAAGAACCGGCAAATCAGCCACTTTTAAAATCCCTTCCTATGCCACAGAAATCTCCCTTCTGTGCTCTGGGACTGTGCTCTCTCCCCTTTTTCCCTACTTATCAAGTGATTCTTTCTCATTTTTGCTTGTGGGTTCCTCTTCCACTACCTGACCTTAAAATATTTATATTGTCTAAAGCTTTTTTTTAACCTTTGTGTCAAACTAAATATTCTCCTTAGATTCCATTACACAAACATTCATGGTTTAACCACCAACAATGTCCAAATCTTTAAACTCATTTTTGGAATCTAAAGACATATTTTAATGGCCTACGTACCATCCTTACCTATTTAATCACCATTCTGTCACACTTCAAATATTAAAATTTGAACATCCCTTCCTAGTCAAATCTACTTCCACTATGTTATTTAAATCTCAGTGAATGGCCCCTTCCCGAACATTGCTCAGACTAGAAAATTGGGGGCCGTTCTAATCTTTCATGTCTCCTTTACTTCCTATATCCCAAACATCTTTAATTACTGCTGATTCTATTCGATGTCTTCCACTTCGATTTTCTCGGTCTCACCTTGCTTCTGTCTTGTTTCAGGAATTTACTACCTGTCATCCGGGTCTGTTCCTTTGGCTTACTAAGGGTTTCAGGTAGCCTGTCTGAGTCCTGATCCATCCTCCACAAGTTGACCAGAGAGATTTTGCTACATTGCCAGTCTGATCATGCCTACTTAATATTTGTTTTCCTGATCGCTTTCCTAGTCAGGCCTTGGCCTACTGCTCTAGCCCTGTCTCTCACTCCTTCTAGTCTTTCACCCTGTTCTATGCCCATATGAAACTGAGATCCTTCTCTGACCATGCTTTGCCTCCATAAATTGCATATACTCTTTCCTCTGACTGGACTCTTCTTCCCTCCTTCCCCTGCCTCCTGCATTCTAACTCACTCTTCAAGACTTAGGAATCATTTCTTTTTGGAACCATTTTCCTAGGCCAGGTTAGTTGTGCTTTTTTTTTGTAGTTTTTGTCTGTTTTTCTGTAACACCCTATGCATGCATGTATTATGGCAGTATGTAATATTTTATGGCTATTATCACACTGCATTATAATTATTTGCTTATGACTTGTCTTTCTCCCCCACTTGCCTGAGGATTCTTTAAGGATAAGAACTATGTTTTGTTTAGCCTTTATTCACAGTGCCTGACAAAAAGTATGCTTGATACACGTAGATTCATTGCATGGATGATTTCTTTTTCCTATTGAGGTTAAGAGAACATATATGCTCTTTTACTGAGAAACTGAAGGTGGAAGGTAGCTGGTGTGTGCAGATGCTCACTAATGTCACATGTTCATATTCTGAGGGGCCTTGTGTTGAGGTGTAGGTGCCACGGAGTGAAGTAGGCAGATGCAACTATTCTTCCAGGTAGCTGCTGTCATAGCCACGTGGGTCTTTCTCTCTTGCTTTGATCATTAGAGGGAGCTTTGTGATTACTTTATGACCTGCACAAAATGTGGAGAGCATGATTGGGAATCAGAGGGCCAAGTTGTACTATTAGCTTTCTTATGTCCCTGATGAAGGCATTCAGCATTTCTGGTTTGTTCTTTGTCATCTGCAAACTGAGAGTTTTGGTCTAGGTCAGTTATTTTTTTTTTTTTTTAAGTTTTAGATTTTTATTTTAAACCAGTTTTAGACTTATAAAATAGTTACAAAGGTAGTACAGAATTCCTTTATATCTCTTACCCCACATCCCTTAAAGTTAACATCTTACGTAACCGTAATATAATGATTAAGAACAGGATATTAACATTACAATGCTGGCAACTCAACAACAGGTCTTATTTAAATTTCACCACTTTTTCCATCAGTGGCAATTATATTCTGTACTAGGATTCTCACGATGATCCCACATTGCATTTAGATGTTATTTCTCTTTTGTCTCCTCCAGTCTACAGCAGTTCCTCGGTCAATTTACAAAAACCATGAGACTATCTTCTAAATTCAAATTCAAAATCTTATGGCTGAGGCCAATGGATGAAAGCAGAGCTACTCTGGTTGACCACTGAGGGCTTTCTGTTTGACATCCCTTCCTCCACAGTGGGCTTTGTGAATTAGAGTTTACCAATTATTTGACAAATGCTCCCTGAATTCTCTTTCAGTTCTCCTTTTCAATTACATTTTTCAAAATTAGACAATGTTTTTTTTGGAATGAGGTGTACCAAGCTTTGGGTAAGGGTGTATTACCTGCAGAGTGATAGTTAGCTGTTATGCACTGGTATTTGGTATCAGTGTACTCTATGTTTATGGCCAATGTTCTTTCTAATTACTCTGATGCTTAATGATGCTGACTGATTGATGGCCATTCTATATTGATGGTTAAATATTTGCATAGTCACTCTGATTTCTAGCTAGTGCTATCATGTGCAGGTTTAGAAAAGGAAAAATTATACATTGACAGCTTTTCTTTTCTTTTCTCCCTCTTTTCTCTCTCCCTTTCTTCCTTCATTTTTACCAAACTTAATTATTTATTTGTTCCTTGTTATATAATCTTCAAAAATGGAAATAATGCCTCAGTTTTTACAACTGCATTTTTAGGCTCATATCTTCCATTTCTTACCTTAAATTAGTACATTTCACATATAGTTTTTTTAAATGCTCATTTTGGTCCTTAAAGTAAAACAAATTTTTGCTTCAACAATTAGCTTGGCTAATAAAAGGTTAAACAAAACTATTATTAATTGCTTTGTTAAACATTCTTTTGAACCTAGTCCCTTATATACATTTAAGACAACTGATTTTGTCAGATTCAGGTTACTCATCATAATAATATAGGTAAGAACGGATAATGCAAAATTTCATAAAGTATTCAACATAAATTCTATCATTGGAAAATGCTATTATAAGAAGTAAATATGGTGCTTTTTTTTTTACATTTAAAAGTAATATTCATATTGATTTTAATTTTTTGCAGCATATATAATACAAATTTATCAAAATATCAGAATAACTCATCATAAATTTTAGTAAAAGATAATCATAACAAAGGCTTGTGGACCTTGTGGATTCCACTATAATCACATTTCCTTAAAGTGGAATGATTTGGACAGATTCTTGGTATTTATCAACTGATACTTGAGGGTAAAAGACTTAAATTTTAAAATTTGCATTATTTTCCAGCTTCAGCTTTTTTTCTGGGAACTGACTTAGAGTTTATCAGCTTTTTTGTGATCCATAATTTTATTTTGAAATTAAGTGGCAATGCAGTTTAATATTCTGCTAAATGTTGACATTCACATATACTTGTGCAGCTCATCAGCGGTATCCAGTTGCCTCTTAATAGTGCATCATCTAACAAAGCTGACACATCAGTGATTATAGAAGTTTTTGGTGTTCCAAATGATCAAGCCAAGCAGCAGACTCGTGTAATTAAAAAAAATGGTGAGCTCCTAATATATCTTATAATTTGTATTAGACTTCTTGTTGGAAAGCTTACAAATTGTATATTGATAGTTTTTACGCATATGATTCATAAGGCCAAAGTTTTGCCTTATGTACAAAATTACCAAAATGTTATATGCAGACATAACAATTTGATAATAATTAGGTCATTTAGGTCTATTTTCAGATTATGAATACAGATATTTATCTGACCTGAAAGATTTTATTACTTTTCTTAAAAAAAATATTTTTACTTCCTTTTTATGTTTTCCTCCATATTGGTGAATTAAGAAAGACATTTTGACAACTGCAAATCTACTTGGCCTCTAGCCTCTGTGTTAAATAAAAAACTTGTGATTGTTCTGACATAGCATATTACACATTTTTACCTCGCTGCTTGAATTATTTCAGATCAAAGGTCTGTGGCATCTGACTCAGGCTAAGGATGCCATAGAAACCTACTGATATAATATTTGGATTCATAATTCAGTCATTTTGCCAGAAAGGAAGTGGAGGATTAGAATAAATAATTTTGGTAAGATTTTTAGCATTTTGTCATCCTTTGATATCTTATGCAATATACTACTGGCATTGTCATTTCTTCTCTGAGGTCAAAAATCACTAAGGAAATTAGAGATGGTAGGTTCCTGAGATTGGCCTGGGTCAGAGTCACTTTGGAGGAGACCTTGGAACTGATCCTTGAGTCTAGAATCTTCTTTGAATGGATATTCTCAAAGTATAGTGGACTTTATTTTAGAGTCTGTAAATATGGTCCAAGCTAAACGGCACTGGCAGAGGAACAGGTGCAGTTTTACTTGGCTTTTTCTCCTTGGATGATAATTTCTAACCATGTCCACGATCTGTCTCCCATGTGCTCCCCTGCATACTCCCCCAGTGTGGCCTCTAGAGCAAAAGGCATGGAAAAAAGATTGGGTAGTTTTTCCGCATCACCCCATATTATCAATATGAAGGGATATTGATGATGACTTACTGCCTCATTTGGCACCTCTTAGAGTGGAAGGCACATTACAATGGCAATGTCAAGAAATAGAAACTGTTGATGGCTTCTAGTAACCTATCTTTTGTTCTCTCTATCCTCTGCATGAATCTTCATTGCAAAATGCAGAGAACCTTAATTTATTCAATGCACCCTTTCTAATACTATGATTCTAGAATTTTGATTTCATCCCTGTGTTTTACAAGACTATCCCTGCAGAAATTCAATTTGGTTCATCAAACATTACTGAGCCTCTGCTATGCTAAAAGCCTGGTGATAAGTATCAAAAGACTTAAAATATGTTTTATTAAATGTGTTATAATGTATGTCCCAATTAACTGTAGTATGTTTTACAGTTCAGTATGAGAGATGAGATGCAAGTAAAATTATTATGATACAACGCCATTAGTGCTTCAAGGAGAGTACAAAGAAGTGGAAGTGGAAGGCACACATTTGGGATGGTTCTTGGAGCATGAGTAGAATTTTTTTTTTTTTTACAGAGATTAGGGGTAAGGACATTTAAAGCAGAAATAACAATATGAGTCCTAAAATATGAGGAAGACATAATTCAAACATGCTAGGGAAAAACCAATAAGCTCAAGATGGGTGTAATGCAGGGTGCTTAAAAAAGATTAGTGAGAAATAAAATGAGAAAGTTACTGGGGATGGTCATGGAAAATCTTGAAAGCCATGCTAAGGTGTTAGGAACTTTCTTTTCTCTAGAAGGTGGATAAAATTATGACTTTTAAACAGGGATATCCACTATAAGACTAACGGAGTTGAGCATTAGGCAGATTGTTCCTGCAGATTAGGTAGGAAGAAGTCTATGAGAGGGAAATGAGAAATACAAAGTAGAGTCAAGATATAATTTCAATGGTTAGAAGATGTAAAAGTCAGGTTGTAAAGAGGGCTACGGCATCAGGAGAGGAACAGGGGATGTAAGTAAGAACCATGCAGGAGTAAATGTCTAGATAGCTGGGCAAGAGGGATTTTAAGATGACTTAGCTACTAGGGTAATGGTAGTGTAATTAAAGACACGAGAGTCTGGGAGGAAAAAGATCACATTTGGTTAAAGTGTGGAAGTAATTCTTTAGCTTTGGTCATGCCTGGGAAAACTATAGTCATCACTATCAAATTTGGTATGCTGGTTTACATTTTTTTGACTTTGACAACTAAAAGGTAGGACTTTCTCCTATAATTCATATTTGTGTGTGTGTGTGTGTGTGTGTGCATGTATGCATGAGAGAGAGAGAGAGAAACTGACAGACAGAGATAGAGAAAGAGAGATACAGAGGGAGAGAAGGAGGGAGGCAGAAAGGGCATGTGCAATGAAGTAGGGTTGGAGGAGGAAGAATTAATCAGTGTAAAAATTTTCTGCAGACGTTTTTCAGTGTTTGTAAAGAATTGACTCTAAATCTGCCCTTGTACTCCATGAAATTATTTATTTTCTTATGTTAAGGTACTATAGTCATTATTCCAGCGTGAGCCAATTAGTTTACTATTTCCACAAGCATAGACTGCATCCCGGATTGCCATCTGGTGACTGTGCTCCTGTGACCACAGGTGCACCATAGAAAACATAGATATAGTATAATTAGGCACAAATTCACCAATGCTTCTGGAAATGGAGCTCAAAGAACAAAAGCTGTCAACAGAGCAAGTGTAGTGTTGCCTTTGTATGTGAAAAAAATATACATATTATTCCTCTCCGAACCTTTGAGTCTTTATTAAGTAGAGCATTTATTTAATCTGGATGTGAATTTCTTGATTGCATTAAATTACACTTTAAGTTTTGGATGATTTGGGTCATACAAATCATACAAATGGTGGTGACACAATTTGAATTTCTTGTTTGGCAAGGGGTTGGTTGTTTGGGATGATTTATTTTGCTAGAGACAGAAATTATCATCAATTTTGGATTTTGAAATGAGCACTTACTCAAAAGAAGGATTAAGAGCTGGCTTTAAAGCAGTCATTACCTAGCTTTCAGTCCAGCAAGTGTATATGGAGCTCTTCCCTTAATAGGACCTGGTATAGCAAAATTATGCTACTTAACTTCTTCATGTCTCAATTTCGTTAAGGAAACGCCTAAGCGCATCAATCATATTGCTTAATGATTAAACCTTTCTGCTCTGAAGTCAGACACCCTGTGTTTAAATTCCTGCTCTACCACTTAATAGCTGCCTATGTGAAACTCTTAGGAAATTATGTAACATCTTTGTGGCTCAGTTTTCCCATCTGTAAATGGGGAGAGTAATAAACCTGATGGAGTTGTTATGAGGATTAATTGAGATGATCTATGTAAAGTTCTTAGACCATTGTGCAGCAATAGTAAATACCCACTATTGTTATTAGTCCTCTCTCAGTGGATATGTTAAAATCTTAAGTGCCTTAAAACACAAACTATTATTATTGCTAAAGTATTGAGAAGAAAAATCTTGGAGAATAGATATTATCTATGTTTCCCCAGAGATAGTGTCTATAATTCTTTGTATCTTTTTTTTTTATTTATATTTTTCAGCTTTTAGTCCAAGATGGAATGAAACATTCACATTTATTATTCATGTGCCAGAATTGGCATTGATACGTTTTGTTGTTGAAAATCAAGGTTTAATAACAGGAAATGAATTTCTTGGGCAATATACTATACCATTTCTATGTATGAACAAAGGTAATGTTCCTAAAAGTTAGATGATTATGCTAACCTTTAAATATATTAAAGACATACTCTGATATACCAAATAGTTCTATCCATAAAAATAGAATGCAAAAGAAATTTTATGCATCGACACATATTTTTTTTCTCTGTGGAATTACAGAAATGTGTTCTCATGTGGAAGATGGGGTGGGAGTGTGGAATTGCTGGGAAGACTAATTAGACAAACTTGGCGTGGATAAGCGTTTCTTTACATGGATCGTAGTTCTGTTTCAGTGAAGAGTAGTTATGACTACCATAAAGAAATGCCGGTGAGAATCAACCAGGAGGGAGAAGCAGTGACTCGTTTTTCCTGCCTGAGGAGAAGAGACTGGGAGCCCAAGATTGTCCTTTCCTGACCCCTTTTCATGGCTGGCTAACCTTACGTTGCAGAGTCACCTCCCTGGGGTGATTCACACCATGCTCCCAATTCCCTCATCTCAATAGGTTTACTTTTCTAACAGCACCTGAGCTGTGCCTAGGAAACGAGGTCTTCCTGAAACAGAAGGGCGGTGGCAAATTTGGGGTCATGCTGCCCTCGGAGGGAGGAGAAGCTGTGTGCTCAGTGTTGGGCAGTAGGAAGTCAGAATAAAAAGTGCAGATATTTAACTTTTTGTGAAAGATTAATATACAAGATGGAAATATAACTCTATGGGCATGCTTTTTAATGCATGCTTTGTAAAGATATCTTCTATCTCAGTGGCACTATTGGAGCCACCATGGATTAATTTGATTTTATTATTCTAATTAGATGTGATTCCTTTTGCAGGTTACCGTCGTGTTCCTCTGTTTTCCAGAATGGGTGAGAGTCTTGAGCCGGCTTCATTGTTTGTTTATGTGTGGTACGTCCAATAGCAACTAACAGTACCTGACATGTTGTTAGCTAGACATCACAATAAAACAGCCAAACTGAACATCTGTGTATTTTCTTTTCTTTTTTAATATAAAGCAAAAATAATTACTTATAAAACCAGAAATATTGAGCTCATTTGCTTTTAAATATACAAAAGAGCACATTGGAACAAAGAAAACAGAAACTTCAGAGGGTCCAGACCCACTGTGGCCTTCTTGTGAGCCAACTTCTCCTGCCTGTCTGCTGCTGCTGCTGCTCTTTCAACTGGCTTGTATCATTTTTAATTAGTAGAATTTACAAGCTTTGAAAATATGTCTGATTGTAAAAGATATGTTGGCAAATATTTAGCAGTATAACAGAAATGTGAAATCCAAGAGTGCTTTAACTTCTAGACACCCACTACTGCATATTTTAGTGGGAAGGAATTAGCTCTCCAGGCCCTTTGGGCCTTTTCATATCCTACAGAGTAATTAGTCCCTGAGTTCTTGTGCTAGTTCTTAGATGCTGTGTGCACTGGAGTTGGTACCCTCTAATTATACAGACGTTTTTATGAGTGCGTATAAAATTGATTTGCATTCAAACTGTATTCATACTCCATATCTATAAAAGAAATCTACTATGTGGACTTACATGCTTGGATCACAAATTAATTGGCAATATTTCTGAATCGGTACTAAATATACTTTCAAGATTGTCTGTTGCTCAAAGATGAGATTCCTGTGCTATTTTGTGTGCTGGATTTCTCACCATCAAGAGAACTTTGCTTTACTAAATGTTATGTAGAAGAACATGGATCCTTACTAACCGTTCTTCAAAAAAATCAGGGATATTAATACTTATTCTACCACATTGTTGCATGGTAGTGAGGTGAAATCACCCAACATAATGTTTGACAAAGTAGGGGGCTGTCAATAGGTATGTGTTGAAATTGAATCCAAACTTTTAAGTAAAATAACAAAAATGACTATTTGAGATGTATAATGCATTATCTCTTGATGACCAGAGAATACAAAATAGTCCATCTAGCATGTTTTACTGTTAGCACCAAATGTTTAAAATAGAATGCTCACTAGGAATTCAAATTCTAAAGCCATAAGTGGTAAGAAATGTCTTAGGTTAGTTACTCAGTACATAATCTCCCAGCTCCTCTTTTATGGGCTGCATGCATTTAAGATTGGTGTACACTCTTCCCAGTAGGGATGTACAACCGGTTCTTAGAAAGATGCTTCCATTTTGCCTGGCAGTGGTTGGATCTTATTTAAATCATCTGTTATTCAGCATGACAGCAGGTGGGATATTCAGCCCATTGACAAGGTTTTAACATTCCCTAATCTCCTAAGCCCTTTTGAAGAGCTGGAATTCCATGAGATTCAAAGACTTTCATCAAGTGAGTTTTGCAGGAGAATGCATTAATTCTACAATGGGATAAACTTCTACTTCTCGTTTCTACCTTCAAGCTTTGAAATAAGGGAAAAAAGAGGATGTATTTTCTTTTACCATCTTTTCTTCAGGTACCAATCAAACTCACTTCATTAACTTAGAAGACCAAATTTTTCATTTTTTATAATAATATTCTACTCTATATCAGTAATACAGTTTTGAGAGAACTATTAAATCATTTTATTTTCTGTCCAACAATCTTGTGTCTTTAAACATTTTTGGTACTCTTTTTAAAAATGTGTATTATTTATCATTTAGTTTACCATTTTAAATGGAACCAGTATTATTATTAAGATTATGATTTTCTCACAAGAACTTTTAACAGATGCTGCCCAAGGAAACTCTACAGTCAGGGAAAAATCTCACATTTAGAGACGGTTGGAAATGGCGTGAGAAGCCGGCTTTGACTAAAGCTTTCTAAGTATAATTCATTGGTAAGAAAAAATTGTGTTGGTGAGTAGAAGAAAAGAGAAACAGAAGAAAAGGCTAAATGAACTCCTGAGGCTGTGGCAACAGAAGACCTTTTAAACTTTAAACTCTTAATTTAAATGTCTGTTCCTCTGGGAAGCCATCCATGTTCTAGATTAGGTCATATTCCTTGGTTTGTGCTTCCTTACAGCTGATGAAAATGACAGCTAGGAGCTAACTTCGCACTATCAGCGAGGCCTTGGTGGTGCTAGGAGCTGCCATGGGGCTCACAGCTAGGCCATGTTGTTTCTTTGTTGAACATAATTTCACAGAACATCAACCCAAGACACGGCCACTCTGTACCATGATGGAACAAGACAAAACAAGACCACTCTGTAATCATGACTAAAATACATGGCAAAAGCATGAATATTGTCTCAACACAAACACGCCACAGATTCCCCTATCCTGACTGATACGAAGGACTATTAATTCATTACCAATTATAGCTTTAGCCTTGATTTATTCCTCCCATCTTATAGATAAGATTTTCTCCAATCATAGCATTGCCTCCAATTCTTGACAACATCCCATACAGAGAAGAGCTCTACTTCCTAGGAACTTCTCCCCAAATTATCCAACACAAATCCAAATCCAATAGTGAGTTCTTTCGAACACCCTATTATTGAGATACCCCGTGGCTTCCTACCTTGTGTGTCTCCCTCATTGCAATGAGTGAAAACCCAACTGTGTGTGTTCCTGGGGGTCTGTGGCTGGACAAACTCAGACTGCTCCTTTCGTTACCTTGTATTGATCAGTGTCACAGGAAAGTTTAATTAGCTTGTTAATTTTGGGCTTTTTTTTTTTTTTTTTCCTTTCTTGTTTTTTCCTGGTTGTGGTTGTTTAGGGCCTCAAATAGAAAACACGGAGAGTACCTAGACTTACCCTGACTTTTGTCTGGGAAACGGTGGTCACAGGAGGTAAAGTGGCAGGCTGGTTGCTGAAGGGTAAAGTTGTCCTGTCTTTGAAAGTATTGTGGGGAAGCTTCCCCATAGCTGTAAAAAGGTCTCTATTTTTAATTTTGGATATGAGGAGTGTATTTTTTGAAGGGTGCAGAGCATGCTCCCCCAGACAGAGCCTCCAGAGGTTCCAGTCAAAACCTTTGCACAAATCTCAGGGGAGATTTGGGAGCCACACTGGGAAGAAGCTCACGCCATTGGTTAGTACAGAAAGAACGGAATTGCTTACTTTCGAGTAAGTACTCCTGTGGGCTTGAGCAATGGACATTTTATTAGGGGAATATATGGCCTGGATTCCATTTTTCAAGAGTTAAGAGCCCTATGTTCCTGGTACTGAAAAAACATTTGTTGAATTGTGTTACTTTCAAAGTAATAACCCTCTGGAAATATGTGTACCAGCTAAGGATTCTTAGACCATGAAGTTTGAGCCCTCTGCAAAATTCAGAGCTAAGCGACTTTTATCAGCCACTGAAAACTCTAATTTCAAACATCAAAGGGGTGGAATTCGAACTTATGAAGAGATTGGTTTTCTGTGTGTCTTCTATATTTATACACTATCCTAGCACACAAGGGAAGCTGGTATTAAAGCTTTGACAACCTACGCCTTTTCCGGGATCAGTGCCCTCTTTGTCCTTTTTATGTGTACACAATTTAACTTTCACACTTTTAGTCATCTTACCTGTTCTTCTCCCAGGGCAATCATGTTTCTAATGTGTTAATCACAGTATCTGCATTGTTAGCCGGGGCCTAACATGTGCCTAATGTTAAACATAAATTAGCATTAATCCATTTAGCAATCCTTCATTATATTGTTAATGAAACAGGACCAATAACATTGAGTTGCCTATGATCTACAGTAAAGAACAGAAGGAGGGTTATTAATCCCGGGCGGTCTAGAAAAAAATGAATGTTGTCACTTACTTCACACAAGACACAAAGATTAACTCAAAGTAGGTCATAAACCTAAATGTAAAACCTAAAATTATGAAACTTCTAGAAAAACATAGAATATCTTTGTTACCTTGGGGTAGGCAAAGGTTTCTTGAAACATTAAATGCATGAGACATAAAAAATGGACCTCATCAAAATTTAAAAATTTTAAAAATCTTTAAAAATTTTAAAAATTAAAACATTTTTAATTTAAATTAAAGGATAAATTGAATCTCATCAAAATTTTAAAAAAAAGGAACTTTTGCTTTTTGAAATATACTGTAATGAAAATGATAAGGCAAACTATAGAATGGAAAATATTTTTAATATAGAAATCAAAGGTCTTATATCCAGACTATGTGAAGAATACTTACAACTTGATAACAAGACAACCCAGTAAGAAAAATGGGCAAAATATTTGAATAAGCACTTTCCAAAATAAACTATGCAAATGGCCAATAAGCATATGAAAAGATGCTCCTCATCATTCATCATCAGGGAAATGCAAATTAAAACTATAATGAGTTATCATTAGAATGGCTCAAATAAAATATAACCAACCACCCCAAAGGTTAGGGAGGATGTGAAGAACTAAACTCATACACTGCTAGCAGGAATGTAAAATGGGATGATCACTTCATAAACAGTTTAGCAGTTTCCTATAAAGCTAAACATATACCTACCATGTGACTCAGCCATTTCACTCCTAGATATTTACCCAAGAGAATGAAACACATTATCAGTAGTTTATTCTTGATTGTGTACCCTAATATGGATATAATACAATTTATTGTGCATTCACTTGTTTTGGACATTTGGGTTGTTTCCAATTTGGTGCTCTTTTAAATAAAGCTGTTATAGACGGTCATATAAAGTCTTTGTGTAGACATGTGAATAACTTGCTTTTATCCTATAGAATACAGCTGCGTTGAGGGGATGTCTCTTCTGTGATTAGGCTACAAAAGATTGTGACTTCCCTCTTGCTAGCAGACTCTCTATTGTTTTCTTGGCTTGCACGCTCTGCAAGCTAACTTGCAGGGTTAGAGAGGCCACATGGCATGGAACTCAGGGCAGCTTCTGCTGAGTAGCCAAAGAAGAAGCAAAGCCCTCAGTGCAAGAGTTTTCGAGGAAATGCATGCTTCCAACAGCTCCTGAAAGTGTGACAGTGGGTCCTTCCCAGTTGGACCGCAGATGAGATTGCAGACCCTTTCATTGCAGCCTCGTGACAGACAGAGAATCAGAGGACCCAGTAAAGTCATGCTTGGATTTCTGACCCACAGAAATTGTGGGATAATTAATGTGGATTCTTTTAAGCTGTCAAATTTTGGGGGTAATTTGTTATATAGCAATAGATTAATAGAACAGGCAATTTTTCTTTCCGGGGCGAGAAAGAATTGTAGATATTATGAGGCTTCTCTAGTCTTCTATGTTCATCTTTGGACTTTTGCAAGGTATCTAACCCTAACATTCCTAGAATTCTATAGTGGATCCTGATGTAAAAAGCGTATCTTGGTGAAATGTCTCTGTTTAAGATATTTCCACGTAACAACAAATTTTCCTATTCTAGTATTTTCTTAGTGGGGGCATATATATCATATTTCCATTTCAACAGGTTATATACTAATTTAAACATGACATATTAAAGTTACAGTGTAAGGATTCCAGTAAGACTAGCTGAAGAATAGAATTTTTTTTAAAAGAATCTTTTACCCTTTTTGAGGAGGTAGTATTTGAATCAATGTAACCATTAAAAACATGAATAAATTCCTTTCTTTCTTAAGCCCATCTCCTTCGTACCTTTTTAAACTAATTTCTAGAACTTTTCTGCTTCTGCTAAATGAATCTGCTTTTTAATTTTTTCGTATGTACCACATGGGCAAACATTTCTGCAATTTAATTTATGCCATCCTCTTTGTTATGCACCAATCTGTGCACAACTTAGCCTTCATAACTCCTTTCCTCCTGAAAGCCATTTTTGAGTATCCTCACCTGAGCCAGACATTTTCCGTTAGCTCCTCCAGACCTGCTCTCCACCCTGCTCCAGCTTGTCCTCTGGCTAAGGAACAGGCCCACAAGGACAACATCAAAGGGTTCGTGTGCTTTCTGGCTTCCTGGTGTGTTAGGACATGGGGAGAAGCCCACCAGGAGATTGAAGGGAGGGAGTAATTCAGGGCATCTGTGCCTCAGTTTCCCTCCCAATGGGGTCACCTCGGGGTGGTCGTGGTCCTCGGTGTAACTTGCTGCCCTTCTGGGTTCTGCTTAATAAGAAAGTCAGTGTCACTAAAGAAAATGTCACAGAATGAAAATAAATGTTCTGTTTTTCTTTCATATTCATTCCAGTGTGATGAATAGTGGGAGTAGAAATCAGCCTCCAGCATATGGAATGTTAAAAGTATATTAAATGATACAAATTTATTTTTATATAACTGTAATCTAGATATATACTAGTTTTCTCTTTTTAATGTTATTTGACTTTAATTCCAGTCTATATTGAGACTTACATAATCAGAGATAACACATTAAATTGATCTAGTGAGAAATGAGTTAGCAAGCATATAACATAATGAGTAAAAGTAAAGAAACAATCAATTAAAAGCCTAACCCTTATCTGAATTCCAGAAAGCTTTTGGCTAGATGAGCAATGATAACTGAGTAATAGACATGCTGAGAATTAAGTTAGAATGAGCAGACAGCTGTATTTTCTCATTAAAAATAATAACAACGAAACAGTTTTCTGAAGTAATATGTGCTAATTCTGCAACACTGGGAAATGTCAAAAATCATGATCGACCACAAAGTAAAATAATCACTTGAAATTCAGGTTTGTCTTTGTTAGCAAACAAAATTCATACGTTGTGGCCTAACCCCCAATGTGTATCATGAAAGGAGCCTTTGGGAGGGAACTAGGTCATGAGTATGGGATTAATGCCCTTATAAAGGAGCCCCGGGGTGCTTGTTTGTGTACTCCACCATGGAGCCTGCAAAAGAGAAGGTTCTGTCTATCAGGATCGGGCCTTGACCAGACACTGAATCTGCCGGTGCCTTGATATTGAACCTCTCAGCCTCCAGAACTGTAAGAAATAAATGTCTCTTGTTTGTAAGCTGTTCTGCTTATGGTATTTTTGTTACAGCAGACTTCATGGACTAAGGCAGTCTTTTTGCATTTTGAAAAAATTTCAAATATCTCTTTTCTTCATCATTTCTCTGGAGCTGTGAGAGACAATTGCCACAGAATTATCTGCAAAAATGCAATTGTTTTAATATCTGCATTTTCCAATAGGGTAGCCACCTAGGCACATGTGCCTGTTGCCCACTTGTGATGTGGCTAGTGTAGCTGAGAAACTGAATTGTTAGCTTGGTTCCATTTTAATTAATTCAAGTAGCCACACGTTGCTGGTGCCTACCCGAGTGGGTGGCATTGCTCTGGAATAGCTCTGGAGTGCTGGCCTTGCCTGTGATCGTCTCGGGTTCAGGCTTTCTCCATTACACTCATCCGCAGTCCCTCATTCCACAGAGAGGCCACAATCTCATGTTATTTTTCTGACATGTGTCTATTTCTTCCCACCTGTCCTCACTCTGCTTTGGATTCAATCTAATAAAAAAAGACTCCAGTTTCTTCTTTGCATAGTACTTAACAGTTCACAGAATGTTTTTACACACACTGTTTAGTTTGATTGTCATAATAAACTTAACTAGAAATTATATTTTTCTTAAATGATTTTCCCAAGTGAAAGCTTCATAATTGATTTGATCAAGTAAACGAGTTCATCGGGAAGAATGTTTGTCTGACAATATAAACATCAGTGATTCTGGGAAGTGGTGAGAAAAGTGTACTTAAAATGATTCAGGATGATAATGTGACAAGAACACTGAATTGGACCCCAGAAGACCCAAGCCTGTCATGGATGACGATAATGATAACAGTAATAATAGCAATGATAATTTTAATAGTAATAAAGACATATATTACCTACTACCCATATTCCATTTATTGTACTGCTTTATATGCATTAACTAATTTAACCCTCACAGCGATACCGGGAGATTTTGCAGATGAAGACAATAAAGATTAAAGAGGTTAAGAAATGTATTCCAGGTAACATATGTTGGGTAGTTGAAGTTGTCTTCACCTCTCACAGCTTATTTATTCCCCTTTAAAAATGAGGTTGCTGAACTAGATAATATCTAAGTTCTAGCTCTCTGGAGCACAGACAACTGAAATGTCTGAATCAATAATCTGATTTTTGGCAGTGTCCATTCTGATGTTGATGTGTGTGTTTGTGTGTGTGTGCCATGTGTTTGTATTTTTCACAATTGTGGAAAAGTGTAGCAATGGGGTAGAATAACTCTTTTGAAAAAAGTAATTTCCTAAAGTACTTCATTTTTTATTGGTCTTGTTTCAAGGCAGCATATTTCTAGCTAATGATTTGATATCTGTTATCAGATTCAAATTCATATTTTGAAGCCCTAACCTCCAATGAGATGGTATTAGAAAGTGGGAACTTTCAAGGGAATTAGGTTTAGATGAGGTCAGAAGGGTGGAGCCCTCTGATAGAATTAATGCCTTATAAGAAGAGGAAAAGACACTGGAGCTTCCTTTCTCTGCCGTGTGAGACCATAGTGAGAAGGCAGCTGTCTGCAAGTCAGGAATAGGGGCCTTCGCCAACAACGAATCTGCCAGCACCTTGATCTTGGACTTCCCAGCCTCCAGAACTATGAGAAATAAGTTTCTGTCATTCAAAGCCACCCAGTCTATGATATTTTGTTATAGCAGTCCAAACTAAGACAGTATCTTCTCGAATCTCCCCGAGAATATGAATTAGATTTTTTAAAAATGAGCATAATTATACTTACCACACACCAATTTATTATAAAAATTAAGTGAAATAATGTTTATTACAGTGCCTGCCACAGAGTAAGGATGTAAAGCTGCTATGGATATAATTAAAGGGAATATGGCCCAGTGGTTAAGAGGATGGATTCTGGCAATCGGCTACCCAGCTTCATACACTTTCCTACCCACTAGCTGTGGGGCCTTGGGAAAATCACTCTTTATTATTATTATTATTATTATTTTGGGTCAGTTTTCCCATCAGGAATCAAGAGAACAATCATTGTAACAAGGGTTGAATTAACTATTGTATGTGAAGAATTTGAAACAGTGCCATGAACACTTGAAACAGACATGAGTGCCATATTAGTATTAGCTATTTTATTATTATTATTATTTTTTGCATTTGCTTATTCTCAATAAGGGGAGGTTACTCTGATGATCCACTTGGAGCTTCTCTCTTAATCATTATTTATTCATTATTTTTCTTACACTTCAACAAATTTATTTTGTCTCTTCTCGCATTCATAATTAAAAGGCTGAGAAGATCAATCAGCATTTTTGGCTGGTGTGAGCTCCTGCTGCACTTCTGTATTCTGATGAGTTGGGCAGATATGTATCAGAGATGGGCAGGCCTGAAAGGGAGTGCCAGCAGGCCGCATTCCTGAGCAATAAATGTAGCTTCAGGGTGTGAACGCTTCTGCCCTGGAGAGTGATAGATGGCCTTCTTGATAAGCTGAAGGGGATTGGCCTGAGTTGAGCAGTGCTTTGCTGCAGGGGTGTGACTTGTACTGGGATCTGTGGTCTTCCCCAGCAAGTAGGTCTTGTCGATCTTCAGTGAGCTGGAAGATGATGGGTCAGCAGGCATGGTCTCCTTGAGGGAGGAGAGGGGCTGTGAGGTTGCAGCCCTGGTGCTTCGGCGGTATTAGAAGGCAGGCAAGTTAGTGATGCTCTCATCCCTGTCTTACCTCAATAATTTTGATGTTCCATGGGTGTAGGTTGGATTTTATCAGGTTTCCAATGGATATGCAAGATTTTTCTTTCAAAATGTTCTTGGAATCATCTCAACAGGAAATTGGTAAACTGGCGAAATGGCAAAAGATACATTCTTAGATTCTTCAACTTTCCAAAGAGTCATTATCAGTGGGGGAGTTCCTGGTAAATATAAATATTTTACAAAAATTTGATGTGTGTCTATTCTTAAGAAATAATACACTCACTAATGTATTCTGTAGATGATATTGTTGAAAGTATGGCTGGATCTATTTTTTTTTAATTCCATTACCTGCTAGTCTCTAAGAGACACAAAGAGGTTAGAATAATGCAAGTTGAGGCTGAGAAAGAGACAGAGACTCTTTTAGCATAATTATCAGTAAGATATAGGCTAAGTGGAGATTAATATTGACTGCCTCAGAAATCTGATTATCTGTTAGGTACTGTCTCCTGAAGGTCGACCTTGGGTGAAAATCTTTTCCCATTTCTGTTATTCCTCCTCAGGATCCAAAGTTTTCTTCTGTTCTCCATCCTACACTCCACCCTGTTTTGTTCACTGGGAAGAGAATCTGCCATAGCCACAGGCAGAACCTCTCATCTTAGGAAGGCAATGAGGTATGGGGGAAATCGCATGGACTTTTTTTTTTTTTTTTTTTTTTTTGAGACAGAGTCTCGCTCTGTTCCTCAGGCTAGAGTGCCGTGGCGTCAGCCTAGCTCACAGCAACCTCAAACTTCTGGGCTCAAGTGATCCTTCTGCCTCAGCCTCCTGGGTAGCTGGGATTACAGGCACATGCCACCATACCTGACTAATTTTTTCTATATATTTTTAGTTGTCCAGATAATTTCTTTGTATTTTTTCAGTAGAGATGGGGTCTCGCTCTTGCTCAGGCTGGTCTTGAACTCCTGAGCTCAAGCGATCCGCCCGCCTGAGCCTCCCAGAGAGCTAGGATTACAGGCGCGAGCCACTGCGCCCAGCCGGCATGGACTTTGAAGTCAGGCCAGACCCAGGTTTGACTACTGGGCTCAAGGACATTTCTTAACTTTTCTGAGATTTCATTTTCTTTTAAAAACAGGAATACCATTGCTTACCTCGGCCATAGAGTTTTGTGAGAATTATTAATAAATCACATACCATGGGTAAAGCACTAGCATAGTGCCTTATACATATTAGGTCTTCAATAAATGTTAATTCCTTTTCCCTGTCTCACTACAGGAATTAGTGAACAAGAAGGTTCACTAAGAAAGGAACTTCAGTAAAGGTAGAAGATATTTTTTAAAAACAAGCCAAACTCTAGCCCCTAGAGTAGTTATTTTACTAAAATTATATTCTCAAAACATAGTACTTAGTGTTGTCAAAGACCATAATAGTGACTCAGGATACCTGAGTGAGAACAGATAGATGTGGGTAATCTTGAGTTTAGCTCTGCCAGGTGCTTATCAGTCTGTAAGTTAAAAGTTGATGACTGTTAACTCCTTGCTAGGAGGTTTCTCCCACTAAGGGTTTAATTACGGTATTATACATATCTCTAAGTAATAATCATGTGGTGTTATATTTATAAGTAGTAAAACTTCACTTGTGCATTTGAACTATTCCTGCCTTCTTTTATAGCTTAGAAGTTTATAATGGTGGCAGCCCTCATCATGAGACCTTACTTGGGTCCCCTTCCAATGTATTCAAATGTTTTTACTTTCATTCTCCACTTGAGCCCAGTGTTTCTGGCAACTCCCTCTCCTTGTTATGCATTGGGGATAGACTCTCTGGTGATATAGCCTACATCATTATTGAGAGGAGGAGTTTTTGGTTCTAGGCCACGATTACTACTTTCTCCGCTTCTTGCTGAGAAATTGTGCTTAACACCCTAAAACCTGCCTCCTAGTGAATTTTTTTGATAGACTTTTAATTTTATAACAGTTTTGGATTTACAAGAAAATTTCAAAGATAACACGTAGAAATTCCATCTACTACATACCCAGTTTAGACATTTATCTGTGGCCTAATGTGTGGTCTATCCTGGAGAACGTTCCATGCATACTTGTGAAGAATTCGTATTCTGCTGTTGTTGGGTGAAGCATTCTATACTTCTATGCCTGTAGGTCTAGTTGGTTTGTAGTGTTGTTCAGGTATTCTATTTCCTTGTTTGTCTTTTGTCTAGTTCTATTTGTTATTGAAAATGGGATGTTGAGATCTCCAAATGTTGTTGAACTATTTCTCCCTGCAATTCTGCGTAAGGGCTGTACTTTCTTGTTATTGGTCTGCCTCATATTTTTTATTGAAACTAGACACTTTGAATATTATAATGTGGCAACTCTGGAAATCAGATTCTCTTTCTTCCTTGGGCGTTTGTTGTTGCTGCTTATTATTTTGTTTAGTGGCTTTTCTAATTTTTTTAAAGCATGTATTCTTTATTGTGTCCAAAGTCTCTTATCTGTTAGCACAGTGGTCAACTAATGATTTGAAAGAGATTTCCTTAAGCTATTAGAACCAAAATAAATCAATAAATATAAATGGTCCAGTCTTTATGTATGAGCCCACACACACAAAGAAGGGCGTGCCTTCGGCATTCGTATTGGAAACTGACAACTCTGCCTTAGCCTTTGCTTTGTCTTTGCATAGCGTCTGAAGGGTAGCTGGAGATGAAAACTTTGCGTCTTCTCAGGTCTTTTCTCTGTATGATCCCAGCCCTGGGCACGTACGTGGTCAGATTTTAGAATCCCAGGACTATGTGGAAACTTTTCAAAGCCCTTATTTCCCGGTGCATCTCAGTCTCCAGCCTGTCCTCCCACACTTTTCATTTAGAATATTGTTTGTTCCAACTGGTATCCCAGGCCCCCAGCAGCACTGGCTAATACATTTGCGCTTAAACGTTTTTAACAAATTCTCCCTGGTTAGTCACTTCTGCACCCGCAGAGCTCTGAGTTAGGCAAAATAAAGACAAACTCTTTGAGTTAGTCCTTCAGAGGGACAACCAGCCAAGTCAAAACAACCATAACTCTTGGTGGTCAGAATAAGATGCATTCTGCTTTCTTTTGTACAAGGAACCTATGCCACAAATGCAGACTGTTGCCTTTAGGGCTGCCTAAGAAAGCTGAGCTGGGGCGCAGGGGATGGAGCCAGAGTGAGTTAAACACCACAAAGCTTTCCTACCAAAATTTAGTTGTCTTTATTGATGAAGCATTCACTTTGTTGCTGTAAAATTCGATTGGCTTCCATAGTTCTGATTAAGTTGATTCTGACAGTTTTTGGCAGTATATTTTCTGTTTTTGTGGGGGGACGGCACTTTGGACTTCCCTACGACACCGTTTTTGCTGATGTCACTCTCCTCTGCTATTAGTAACAACTTACATTAGTGTGGTGTATTTGTTACATTTGATGAGCCAATATTGATACACTGTTATTAGCTAAAATCCATACTTAATTCAGATTGACTGAATTTTTACCTAATTCAGATTTACTCAGTTTTACTGTGTCGGGATCCCATCCAGGCACCCACATTCCATACAGTGGTCACGCTTCTCGGCTGTGACAGTTTCTCAGACATTCTTTGCTTTTGATGATCTTGACAGTTTTCAGGAGTACTCGCCAAGTATTTGGTAGAATGTTGTCGATTGGGATTTGTTGTCAATTCTGATGTTTTTCTCATGATTAGACTGGGGCTAGGAGTTTTGGGAAGGAAGGTCTCAAAGGTAAAGTGCTATTTTCATCACATCTTATCAAGGGTACCTACTGTCAACTTGACTTTTCACTGTCGATATTGACCTTCCTTACCTGACTCAGGTAGTGTTTGTCAGGTTTCTCTACTGTTAAGTTAATCCTTCCCACCTTTTTTTTAATCTTCTTTGGGAGGAAGTCACTATGCGTAGCTTACAGGGAAGGAGTGGGTAGTTATGTTCCATCTTCTATACGGCAGAGTATCTGCATAAATTATTTGGAATTCTTCTGCATGGGAGTTTGTTCTTTTCTCTCCTGTTTATTTATTTATCTATTGATTTATTTAATCATTTATAGCAGTGTGGACTCTTGTACAACTACTTCCTACTTTGGGCTATTATCTTATACTACCTGCCCAACTTGTCCTAGCTTTGGCCACTGGAGACTCTTTCAGGTGGCTCCTGTGTCCTAGGGAATATTTTTTCCTTTCATCACTACATTTGTTCCAGCTGGAAAATCACTGACAGCAAATTCTTTACCTGAAGCTGCAGTTGATGTTTCTGACGTGTAAGAGTCTAGTGCTGATTAATATTTTTTTTTGTCATATGAGCTTCAAAACAGGTTCTCTTCTCTGCTTTTAAATTTCACAAGTTTTGAATAGTATTGTCTCCTTACGGTTCTTTTTCTGAACATGTGGGAAAGTCCCTGGTATTATTTTTCCGTTTTATTATTTCCATATCCTTTGCAGACAGGTTCTGCTGAGTTTATAACTTTTTATTTCAGCTTCTTGTATTGGTCTCTTTACTTCTCTAACTCACATGGTGATAACCTGGGTTCCTGGAGCTGAGAGCCTTTCTTGTTTTTCCTTTCCCTGTGCTCTCTGACCCAAACATTTGCTTTTCTTTCTACTCTCAACGTTTTCTCTTGAATAGTCCCACATTGAGAGAGATGGAGCCAGTGAGGTTGATGTTAGTCGCACATTCCTTGTTCAAATAAGTCTTCATATCTTGATTCTTTTGAGTAAAATAGTCGCACCTAAAAGACAGTATTGCCTCAGACCAACATTGGTCCAGACCAACTATTGACCTGTAATCATCTTGTCTGATTTCCCTTTAATAAGTCCTCTCTTTGCTTTATTTTTACCTGGAATACTAGTTCCATACTATTTTGGAATATTTTTCCTCAGGGCATCCCCCAACAATAATTCTGTTGCTTTGAAATTCACACAATAGGTAGTTTTTGAGTTTTTTATACTGATCTTCCTGGGGTTTCCCTTTCAAATCTGACCAGATTTCTTAAGGACTTGGAAGATCTATCCCAGTTTTTAAGGGAAGGTGATTGAATTGTTTTTTATCAAATGTTGTTACTTTGAGAGGGATCTTTAAAAAATTTCTGATTCTGGGTCTTTCCAGGAAATCATGATATCTGCTCTCCAAGGCTTTCCCTCTTTTTATCTGATAGATATTTTTTTTAAGGTACCAGTCTTCCTTTCTGAGATGGTCTCAACTAAACTGTACTGCTCTTTTCTATTATCTTCTTCAAGAGAAACTGGACTTGAGTGTTCCGCATTTTTAACTTTATGGTCCCCTCTCCTAACTCTTAGCATCTCATTTCCCCTTCATATGTGCCCAGTCTGTGTTTTCAGATCCCAATGTTATTTTTAAGGAGATATGTCTTTCATTACTACTCCATTTGAAACTTTCTATTTTATTTTCCTTCTTCACTACCCTTGTTCTGATAATAATGAATAAGGCTCCTTTTTAAACTACTCAAGTTTTTTCTTGATTCTTGGGGTAAATCAGAATCACGGAGCCAGGGTCTGCCAGGAACAGGCCTTTAAATTGCTTCCTCAGTTTCTGGGCATGAAATATTCTCAGTCACTTATTTCTCAGCCTCAGCCTAGAGAGAGGGCATAGTCTCTTTATATGGAGTCTACATTCCTTTTTATTTAAATATTAATAAAATCCACTTTCCTTCTATGAGTATAACCATAGTTTAAATCTCTGATCTCTAATACTCAGTTTCTTTAATTTTCAAACTTCAGAGCCTGCTCACTACTGTGTGGTTGAGGTGACTGAAGGATACAGACATGCCACTTGAATTCACGTTTGGTTTTGTCTCCTCCAGTGCTTTGCCACTGTAAAGCCACTTCAAAATAACACATACACATACAAAGGAACACAATTTGGTGAAGTTTATACAGTAGGCAGGCATACCCAGGTCTGGAGCTAAGAATTTTATCCTACAAATTTATTAGAGTTTGTAGCATGTTTTGAATTCAGCCACTGTTCAAATTGTAGGCCTCGTAGGGTTAGGGTTTAGCTGAGAAGTCCATTGCATTGACAGCATACACGATCCTGGGCTAGGAAATAAAATATGCCTAGGTTTATAATATTCATGTATAATACGAGGGTTGAAGTTACTGGAAAATTGCTCTAGTTACTAGAATTTTTCCTATGTATTATCAAGTCTTCACTTTGGGCCTAGATGATATGTGCATAGTGATGGATCCTCAATAATAATCTATTTCCTCTGGGAATCAACTCCTGACCTGAACTATATTTGTTGGGAGTGGGTCTCTGCTGCCACAAACACTTCCTTGTATAGTATTGACAGCCATGTAATTGTCTGTGACCCTCGGTTTCTTTTAGCCTGTGCTCTTTGAGATTGCCTTAGCTTTCTATAGAAGTTTCCTGGGGATTTTGATGCTCCTACTTATCATAAAATCTTTCTCTCTCTCATTGTATATATGTGTGTATATAATATATATATGTTTAAGATTTCATCTGAATAGAAAAATTATGTTGCTATGAGACATTTGAATGTTATCACCCTCTGCAGGCCTAAAAATCCCTATTTTCCCCACCTTATTAAACTTCTTGTGGGGAGCAAATAAAATACAGATTTGAAAAGCCTAAAGGAACTTTAAAACATCATATGAATGTGAGTTAAGATTAGTGACTTTTTTTTTTCTTGTCACTAGTGTGTCATTCAATCATTTGTTGAGGCATTGATTCACAAATTAAAAAAAAACAACGTGCCAGATATTTGTGGGGCTGGAACAAGACAACAAATGACAACAAATAGCTCAGGCCGTCATAACAAAGCATCACAAGCTGAGTGGCTTAAACAACAGAAATTTTTTTCCCCACTGTTTTGGGGGCTGTAAGTCCAAGATCAAGGAGTCAGCACGGTTGGTTCCTTCTGAGGGCTGTGAGGGAGAGTCTAGTCCACGCCTCTTCCCCGGTTGTGGGTAGTTTGCTGGCAGTCTTTGGCTGGTAGATGCATCACCCTCATCTCCACCTTTCTGTTCATGTGGCATTCTCCCTAGGTGCAGATCTGTGTCTGGATGTCCCCCTTTTGTGAGTACTCCAGTGATACTGGATCACGGGCCCACCTTACTCCATATGACCCCATCTTAACTAACTACATCTTTAGTGACCTTATTTCCAAATGGGTTCCAAATTGGGTTTAGGACTCCAACATATGAATTCTCAGGGGAACATGATTTAATTTATAATACCCACATACCATCTGCCTAAATAAAGCTAACAAGCTAACAAATATGATGCATTTTATTCTTCTCTTGCGATAAGTATACCTTCATAAACACCTGAAGCACGGGTTTTAATTTAGAATTCTTGGAATCCTTGGAGATCCGTGCTAGATTATGGTGGAATGAAAAGGGCTCATCCCTGTCCTGCAATGTCCTACTTTTTCTTTCCCACTCCTGGCTCCCTCCTGCACCACAGTGGTCTCACGCACGTGTTTGTGCACAGTCGAGCTACATCCATATACACTGCCAGGAGCCTTCCCTTGGTCACCCCTAGGGCCTTGGCATCACTCATATTGGTGGTGTAGTCTGACTTCAGATGAACAGACCCAGAGGAAAGGCCTGCAAAGGCAGGTCAGGCAGGGAATTGTGGGGTCCTTAGGCACCTAGACTGTGGTCTAGAATGAGGGCTTTGGGTGTGGTTCAGAATCACAACTGGAGGATGCAGGATTCTCTATGGGGAGGGCATCAGGGCAATGGCTTCTCTTGCTTGAATCTAAGGCCATACTGTCAGTGAAAAAACTTCTCTGTAGTCTTAGATCTTATTGTATGGCAAAAGAGACAAAATATAAATAATAAGCAAAATAAATAAATTATATAGAATGTCTCCAATTCCTGGCCTCAAGGGATCTTCCCGCCTTGGCCTCCCCAAATGCTGAGATTACAAGTGTGAGCCACTGTGCCTGGCCATATTGTATAGACTGTTCAAAAGTGATAAGTGAGTAATTAAACAAGTAGAGCAGAGTAGGAAGGACCTGGTGTGTACCTGGGGATGGGGAAGCTTGAGATTTCACATAGTGTGGTCATGGTAGGCCTGACAGAGATGGAGACCTGTGAGCAGGACTTGGGAGAGGTGAGGAGGTGAGGCAAGAGGCTAAGTGGGATGGAAGCACATTTTGGGAAGAAGAATATAGCTGATCAAAGACCCCAGGGATGAAGCATGTCTGGAGTGTTGCTCGAGCCAGAAAGGAGGCCAGCATTGCTTGAGCATTATGAGCATAGGAGGATAAAATAAGAGTTAAAATCAGAGAAACAGTGATGGGAGGTCAGATCATAGAGGGCCTTTTAGGTTATTTTAAAGGCTTGGGCTTTTACTCTGAGATTAGAAGCCCCTGCAGAGTTTTGAACAGAAGAATGACATAATCATTCCAGTTGCTGTGTTGAGAATAGACTATAAGCGGGCAGAGTAAGCACAGAAACAAGGAGACTGTTTAGAAGGCAATTATGTAATTCAGGACAAGGATAATAGCAGTAACTTGGACCAGGGAGGTAGCAGGTAGAGAGTGGTAAGTGGTTGGATTTGGGAAATATTTTGAAGGTAAAGTCAACAGAACTTCCTGATACATTGGAATATATATACATATATAATTTACATACACACATACACACACATATGTATATATGATCATGTATTTCAAATAAGCCCACATCAGCTTATATCAGGCACTCAAATATTTTTAAATAAATGTATAGACTTTTACGTGTTTATATGGCTGTGTAGATGATCATACAAAACAGATTAAATTTCTTTGTAATTCATACACAGGAAAACGTTGAATAAGTAAGGGTTTAAAAATTTTTTCAGTAATTTGAACAGCAGAGTTTTGAAAAAAATCTATCTGATTCTCTTAAAGAATGTACATACATACATACATATATATATAAATATAAAGAGAGAGCAAGAGAGAGAGAGAGAGAGAGAGAGATAAAGGTTGACTTCATGTTTTTTGTTCTTAACAGAAGGATTGGTTTGTGGGTTTGCCATCAACTAAGAAAGGAAAGGCTATGGATAAAACATGTTGGAGGGAAAAGATTAGGAGTCTAGATTTAGAGATAACTGAGTTTGAGATAGTTATTAGATATCCAAAGAGGATATTGAGTTGATAATTGGCTACTGAACTCTGAGATTTGGGAAGGCATCTGGGCTGGAGTTATAAAACTGGAATCATCAATATAGAGATGATATTTAAAGCTATGAGAATAGATGAGATCATTAAGGGAGTGAAACTTGATGGAAGAACACCAAGGAGTGAGCCCTGGGACAGCCTGACGCTGGAGGTGGTGGAGGAGAGGATGCTCCTCAGACAGAAGTCTGAGCAGAGACCAATGTTATGCACAAGAGGGTGTGATGTGTTGGAAGCCAAGTGAAGAAAGTGTATGGAGGAAGACAGAGTTACTGATTGTGTCAAATACTGTTGATTAGTAAAATCAGATTAGGGCTGAAAAATGACCTTTGCATTTAGCCAATTGGAAGTAAATCATGACCTTGACAAAAGCAGTTTCATTGAAGTGGTGGGGGCATACATCTGCTTGTAATGGGTCTAAGAGAAAATTGGAGGAGAGAAAGTGGACACAGTAGAGACAACCACAGTGAAAAGTTTTGCTGCAAAGAGGTGCAGGGCGGAGGATAAGCATTTGGCAGGGAAAGTGGGGTAAGGTGAAGCATTTTTATGCCGGAAAAAATAACATCATGCTTGTATACAGAAGAGAATTATTCAGGAGAGAGTAAAGAAAATGATGCTTTTGAGTAGAAGAGCATGTCAGTAGTAATGTTTTTGGGTCCATCAGAGAGGATGGGCTCAAATGTTTCTCAATGAATAAATGCACATAAACGAAAAGCATGAAAACATTGCATAAGCAAAGGTTTAAATTTTTTTTCAGTAATTTGAATGGCAGGGATTTTAAAAAATATCTCCTCGTTGATTATCTTAAAGAATGTGATATAGTGCCTTGAGTTGTACCTCCTTTGCAGGTGGAAGTCTATAGGATTGTTTCTTCAGGTCATGGTGACTAGAGGGTAGGTTCAGAAGTAAAGAAAATACTTACTGTGCAAAGATAAGATGTTTTGATCAGAAGGGACAGTTTTGATATCTTGGAGTTCTGGGATAATGAGGTTTAAATCATGCCTCTGGGTGGGAGAAACGCAGTGATGATGGATGGATTGGTGTTGAAGAGGGTGAAAAGTTACAAAGAAGTTTCTTCTAAAAATTGGATTTAACAATTTGAGGCATTTATATTTTGTCTTTCTGATAGAAAATAATACAGCATTCTGCTGGAGTTAACCAATTCCCTCAATAAATAAGATTATGAGCAGGTATACAAGTATATATAATTTATGTTTTAAAAATCTGTTACAGATATACTTAGGTCTTGAATTAATTGATGAGATTTGTTTATTTGGTTATCTTTCTTGTAAAATATGTTAAAAGTATTGCTTTAAACTGTAGGCTCACAATTAAAACAAAATGTGACCATCATATTTGATTTAAAAGATATATCAAAATTAATGCTCTTTATATTTTACATACTGAATTTTACACAGTCAACATTCTATTGAAGATAATAAATTCTAAAAAACAATGAAAGCACAGGTAGAAAATAAATAACTACAAAAGACTGATTCTGATTTTTTTTCCTAGTGTTCTGAATGCCCTATGCTATGTTTGACTACAACGATGCCTTGCTTATGTGATAAAGAGGCCTAGAAGTGACAAAAAAATACTAGGTAATGAATAATGCATGTGTTCATAGCAGTGGTCAAATTATACTGTTTCCTAGTGGATACCATTTTTCTTCATTGAGTGGGACACTACAGAGTTGGATGTTAATTGCTCCCACAAATACGGTTTTGCTCTTCACAATAAGCATTAAGACATGTCCTTGGAGCTCTGTGACTTCATCATACACTACCTAAAAAGGAAAAGAATAATGAAAATCTAATTCAGACATGCTTAAATACACTTTCTTTCGAATATTGCTTTTAATAAAAGAAATTTAATTGCTAATATCTTATACCCTGGAATGGATAGGTTAATGTTAGAATCTTTCATTTCTAACTTTAATTCTGAAAAGCTAAAGGTTCCACTAACATAATGGAGTTTAATGACAGACCATTTCTCTAAGAATCTTAGAATTTACTGATTCCACTAAGAATTGCCCACTCCAAATTTAGTAAGACTGTAAATTACTCTCTCTAGGGAGAAATTTAAATACCCTTCACCCTTTAACTGTCCTTGAATTCTCTGCCCAATATTGGTGCTAGAACACCATTTTTCTTAGATCTTATTCCCTCTATAAGTTAACAATAATTTATTGTATATTTTAAAATAACTAAAAGAGTAGAATTGGCATGTTCCTAACACAAAGAAATGATAAATTCTTCAAACAACGAATGTTTCAATTACCCTGATTTGATCATTACACATTGTATGCTTTTATCAAAATATCACATGTACCCCATAAATATGTGCAACTATTATGTAATCATAAAAACAAAAAGAAGAACATCACTTTTCTGTGTTGAAGGCTAATGAGGAAAGAGACAATTTCTGTTATTTCCTTGTGCTATTTAAATGCAGTACATTGTGAAGAAGTCAATCTACGGTTACTTTTATTTATTTAAAATTGCTTAGTTTTTAATTATGAAAATACCTGTTCATTAAATGAAATATGTATGAAACAAAAAAAAGTACAGAGAAGGAAGGAAAAAATCTGAATTTTCACCATTGGGAGATAATTACAGTTAACATTTTGATGTTCTTTTTGTTTTCTATATATAATCACTTTTTGAGACTCTGACTTGTAATTATGCTGTATATACAGTTTTCTGTCTTGTTGTTTTTCTTGTAACTATTTTTATTAAAAGAGATATGTTCAGCTGTGTTTTAAAATGTCCAGAATGTGAGTTACAGGCATCACAATTGGGGACCCACAGTGGTAAAGAGACTTACAGGTGTAGTACGACAAAGAAATTAGTTATCCATCAAGTAAGGAGGTGAGAACCGAGTGGAAATCTGACATGGTTACCAGGGAAATGTCTTAGAACACATTTAGAAAAGGAATTTCATATGCTCTTACAAACTTGCTTGCTTTTTACAGCCAAGTCACAAGATAGAAACTTTCTTAATACATGCAAAAAAAGGGGGGGAAAACAGGCAGAAGAGACAGCTCAAGAAGGAAGGAAGCCCTCTGAGTTCATTGTGCGGTCTCCTCAGTGTGTGTGGATGTGGTTTCTGGTTCTTCGCACAGCATAGGTCCACCATTTATGAACCCATTAATTTATTGATGAAATGCAGTTCAAGATCAATGTGTCAGCTGCTCTGAAAAATGATTCACTTATCAAGTAAATAATAATTCCATCAAGGGACATGAGCTGCAATGCAATGTTAATCCAGTCTATCCTGCTCCCTGTGACTGCTCCTGGCTACCTCCTCTTCCAGAATCTTACTCTCATTCCACGCAGGAGATTGTCTTTTAGTTGTCTGCTATTGCTCATTTCACATTATTCCATTTCATCTATTGAGTTCTCCTGGGATAATAAAATAAAAACTCAAAATCCTACCACTGTAATTCATGTTCTTTAATTACAACTGGATGCCCAGTGTTGCCTGGAAATCTTTCCAGGACTTCAGAGTAGACTCTTTTTCTTTTTCTCTGAGTGGCTATTTTGAACTGTCTGAACTATCCCCCATTTTCCTTCCTACATACACTTCCAGCAGATGAACTCCTCTCCCATTTAACAGTGAAAACAGATAAAGAGATCCTCAAAATGCTACTGTATATGAAGTAAAAAATTGGAACAACTCTAAGTATTAGGCCTTTGGAAAAGTCTGGCTTAAGGACTCTGTAAACTGTATGAATAAGCTCTAAATTGTAAATTAAAAAAACATATCAATAATTTATATTTATATGACTCTGTTGTCAACTGTATGTTTTATCATTTGCATAATGGTGATAATAATCCTTACCTTTTAGCCTTGTGGGGAAGGACAAATGAGATAATGAATATAAGCCCTACTACAAAGCCTGGTGCTCATTAGACATTGACAAATTATAGCTGTAAATGAGCCATCAAATACACAAAAAGGAACAGTTGTTTCTTGATATTGTGCATCAGTTGACTGGAGAAAACCCTTCCAGACAGAATGGAGTCTCCCAGACATTTAGCAAGATGAAAGTCTGAAGAAATGACTTTAGGAATTAATTGCTTTCCTGGTTAAAATACAAACATTTGAACTTCCAAAATTTATATTACTTACTAGATTTTTTTCCCTGTGCTTCATTATGCAAAAGTTATTTTCTTAAAAGTGACAGGTTTATAAACATGTAATCATGGCACATCATAGATGATATATATCTATTTTAATTGCTTTACTGCATCCGTAATGTTGTTTAAAAAAAGCACTCTTTTTTAACTGTTCAATGAATAATTAATAGGTGATGCTAGCGAGGTGCTCAGATGATTATATTCTTTGAGATCTTTCCACCAAATAATTTAATATATATTCTACCTTCACATAAACAGAACCAAAAATGAACAGCTCTTTTAATTTCTCTTTATAATAATTTTTATCTATAGCTATGAGCCAAGTCTTCACTATCTTCTGACAAATACTGAATTTGTGCATTTGGAATTATTACATCAAATATAAAACATTTAAAGTAATTAATATCTATTAACTTATATATAAGCATTCACTGTGCATTATTTGAGGGAAGGGTCTAGTAAATCATTCTAAAGTGTATTTTCATGATTGCAATGGGAGAACAATAAGATGGAAACTGAAGTGTCTCTAGTGCTGGTGGGAAGAGGTTTGAGGAAACAGAAAGACGAAAAAGAGCTCAAAAGTGAGAATCGGGCAGTTCTGGGCTTGAAATCTAGTCGTGTGACTCCTGGATCTCAATGTCTTTATTTACAAATACAATTTTCATCATGTTGAGAACATCAAATGAGATGATGATACAGATGACAATAGGTATCGCTTACCGATTGTACTGTATACCTAGTATTGTGCTAGATAATCACTGCATATTCTGCAAGAGATTTTAAGTCATATAAAACACATAGAACATTTATGTTCTGTCCTTTGTAGTTTTCCTTTTCTATAATACTTTATAACAGGATAATATCTAAGAAAAGAATGCAATGTACAAAATGCATTGACTATAACAATGTAATTCTCTTATAGTATAGAAATTCTGTATTTCTAAAGAATCATTTTTAAAAAATGATGGTTTTTAAGAAGATGTCAGATGTAGTAGCATGGAAAGAGGCTTTGGAGCCAGGATCCTGGCCCTGCTTCCTCAAGCTGTGTGGCAGCTACCTGCGTTCCTACCCCTGGCCCCAGCCCCACCTGGAGCCCAGTCATGTCCCTCACTGGGATTTGTGCATGACAAGGGTTTTCAGGGGGTCTGCTGACAAAGTCTGTTGGGACTCACTCTGGGAAGTATCAAACAGACAAACTTGGCCTCCTATCAAAGCCTTCATGTTTGAAGGACAGAGCCTCTGTCACTTGGCCGTGTCCCTGACCCAGCCTCTCTCATGTCTGGGCATTAAGGAGAGAGAGGGCTGGGAATAAAAATAAAAAGAACTATTTTCATGAAAGGCTTTGTAAGACATTGGTATGCAATGTAATATCTCTTTTGTATTCCTCTAGGAGATTTACATAAAGAGGGGAGTGAGGTCATTCTCTCCCACTTCACCGAATATTGCACGGCTCTGGCAGTTTGAGAAATCCCAGCTGTGGTGAGTGGCTGAGGCAACGGGACTCAGTGAGGAGATGGAAGTGGGGGAGATGTTTAACACAAGGTAGACGCCATGTGAGAGCTCACTGGGCTCTCTGGTAAGAACTGGACTTATGAGTAAGGACATCTAGTAAGGTGTCCCCAAGGATGCACAGAAGTCATTGAGGGATTTAGCACAGACATGGGTTCCTATGTCACAACTGAGGGTAAGAGAAAGTAAAATCAGAGTTAAAATTAGTTTTTTTTTTTTTTTGCATTTCTTATAAATATTCTCGTTGTATTGATACAAACATGGAGCATAATGGAAGAAAAATTAATATATTGTTGCTTTTTTTCCTTATGACTCTCTAAATGCAACCAGCTTCCTTGCCAAACTTGTTTATATAACGACCTCTTATTGTCCTGATGACTACTACAAAAATAGCCATTTGTGCATACATTGCTTCAAATTTCTGCTGCTTTGGATTATGTACAGATTGGAATTGGCTATGCATGGACCATGGTTTTTGAAGCAATTTAAAATGTATCTAGAGTACAAATAGTGTGTGTTCATGCTGCAAATATACATCGATTGGGAGAGTATTGTAGTGATTTCTAATCAGTGGGCCATAGATGTGTGAGGACCTAGAATTATTGCAAGCCATCAGAAAATTTATGTGTACGGTAAGCATTATCAAATAATCTTCATGCATGTGTCTCTACTACTGTTTTTATAGTACAGAAAGCTTAAGATAAATAAAACACAAAAGTTTATTTAAATTCTCCTGAATTGTTGGTGGCTTTTTCTTATTATGTGTTTCCTTAGATTGAAGATGCTGATATATAGCATGGAGTCTGAGAAGCTACTTGATAGTAAGGTAGAAGGTCTTGTATTCAAAAAGTATGAAAAGAAACAAGTGATATATTATTAGGAGATGTATATTTCTAGGTGTTGACATCATGACAAATAATAAAATTCAAATAATAAAGTGCCAAAATATCTTCCCTTACTAATTTAGAGAATCTGTGTGTTTGTGTGTGTGTGTGTATATATATTTTTTTACATTTTGTTCCCAAAGTGTCACTTACAAAACTACCTCAAATATTTAATAACACATCTTAAAAGTAACTGCTCAAAGTATAAAAAAGCTAAGACATTTTCTCCATACTCAATATGTTTATGATACATTAGAAAAAAAAAGTGTGTAGGACTAAATAAATGATTCTAAGTGTGGTGTAAGAATCTCAGAGGTGAGAGTATTAACAAGGTTACATTTGAGGTCAGCCTCAAAGTAGGCAGAGAAGGGCACAGAGAGGTGAATGGTAGCATAGTTCCATCACTAAAATCACAGAAACCATTTAGGAAATGATAAACTGTCTGATGTGACCATAGACTATGGCAAGCATGGGGCAATAAAAGGGTACGGAGCACACAAATATTCTTGATTGATTTTTGATAAAGGTGTAAAAAAAATTTGATGGAGAAAGAATTGCCTTTTCAATAAATGGTGCAGGAATAATTAGTATCCACAGGGGGATTCAAAAAAGTACTGATGTAAACCTCACACTTTATTAAAAATTTAACTCAAAATGGATAATGTACTTAAATATAAAATGAAAACTATAAACTATAAAACTTTTAGAAAAAATATAGGAGAAAAATCTTTGGGACTTAGTGCTAGGTGAGGTGTTCTTAGATTTGACACCAAATGAACTGTCCATGAAAGGAAAAATTATAAGTTGGCCTCATCAAAATTAAAAAACCCTGTGAAGAGGATAAAAAGATAAGCTGTAGACTGGGAAAAAGTATTTGCAAACCACGTATCTGATAAAGAAGTAGTATCCAGAATATATAAAGAACTCTCAAAACTCAACAGTAAAAATGCAAACTATCCTAGAAAATGGTCAAAGACATGAAGACACATTTCACAATAGAGGGTGTACAGAGGGTAATTAAGCCTATGAAAAGAAGTTCAGCATCATTAGTCATTAGGTAGATGCAAATTAAAGCCAAAATGAGAAACCACTCTATACCTATTAAAAGAACTAAAATGAAAAATAATGACAATATCAAATACTGGACAGGATGCAGAGAAACTGGATCACTCATACATTGCTGGTGGGAGTGTAAGATGGCACAGCTTCCCTGAAAAAGAGTTTTGCAATTTCCTGTAAAACTAATTATGCAACTATCACATACTCTAGCAATTATGCTCTCAAACATTTGCCCTAGGGACAAATTATGCTCACAGAAAAACCTATACATCAATGTTTATGGCAGCTTTTATTCCCTATATCTTCGAGCTGGAAGCAACTTAGATGTCTTTTAGTAGGTGAACAGTTAAACAACTGTGGTACCTCCGTACCATGGAATGGTACTCACTAATGAAAAGGAACAAAGAATTATTACATGCAGCTACTTGGGTGTATTCTAAGAAATTACAGTGAGTGAAAAAAAAATCTAAAAATGTTACAAACTGCGTAATTCCAGTTATATAATATTTGAAGTGACAAAATTATAGGGATGTAGAACAGATTAGTGGTTGCCAGGGGTTGGGGAGGGGAGAGGTGTCTGAGGCTATCACAGGGTAGCACAGGTAACCCTTGTGATGGTACTCTTCTGTATTTGACTGTGGTTGTGGCGACGTAAGCCTATACATGTGATAAATTGCACAGAGCCAACACACATACATACATATAAGTGGGCATATAAAACCGGTGAAGTCTAAGTGAGGTAAGTGGATTGTACCAATGTCAATTTTCTGGCTGTGATATCATAGTTATGCTAGATGTTATCATTGGGGGGAAGAGGTTGGATGGTATTTGAGTTCTCTCTGTATTATTTCTTACAACTGTGTGTGACGCTATAATTATCTCAAAATGAAATAAGAAATAAAAGAGTATGAGGATAATATTGCTCCAAGAGACAACTCTGGAAAATTACTGAGTCAAGTTTTAGGGGCCGTGAATGCCATGCTTAAGATTTTGGGCTTTCTATAGCAGGCAGTGAGAAACCATTGACAAAAAAATTTCAGCAGAGGAATAATAAATATGAGTAGTTTCTGAAAGACACCTTAGGCAAAAATGTGAAAGATTTAATCAAAAAACACAAGACATGAGGCAAATAGCAGGCTGTTGTAATAGCCAACGTGACAAGGACCTCAAACAGAAAAGCAGCAATGGAACAGAAAGGAGATGGTGGATTGACGAGGCAGGCGGCTGACAAGTAGAACTATCAAAACTTGGTGATGAGTTGGAAAAGTGAGTGAGAAAGAGGGAGCTGTCATTAGAAGGTATCTCTTGAGATGGTGAACAGAAGAGGAAAGCCTGGTTGAAAAGCACCTTGGAAATAGTCAAATGGAGCTTTCCAGTAGGCAGGTAGAAGTGCAGACCAAAAGCTTGAGAGAAAAGCCAAGGCTTCAGGAATATATTCAGTTGCAACTTACATATAGGTGATAAATGAAAATGTGGACACATGAGATAATTTTGAAAGTATATATATGAAGAGGAGATGAGGGTGCATCCATCATGGAACTTCAGCAAATAATAATATTTCAAGAGGAAGAAAGGCACTGAAGGAAAATGAGAAAGTGTTTAGAGAAAATGGAAGGGAATTAGGAAAAGGAACAACTCTAGAATCAAAAGGGAGGTTTCAAGAAAGAGGGTGTGGTCAGTGCTGGGGAGAGGAGAGCCTGAAGGCTCTTTGGATTTAGCAATTAGGAGTCTATTGATGTCACTTGAATAAAGCACTATTAATAAAGTTCAGAATCCACATTACAAAGGATTAAAGGATGAAGAGGGAGAGGCGAAGTGAGGAAGTGAGAGCAGGTTGTGTGAGTTCATTTTGCAAAAGTTTGAAGGTGATAGGGAGGGAAAGAAAATTTGCTTAGAAAGGCTGAGTAGAGGAATTTTCTTTATTTGTTTTTTTAAGAGTTTCTGAGTGGAGGATCCAGTGCATGAGACAACCTTAAGAAAAGAAGAGCAAATAATCAGCTGAGCAAGGAACAGAGGAGATGGGAAAAGATGGAATCAACAGAATAAATGTAGAGGTTTGCCTTAGAAAGAAGTTGGGGAATTGGATGTTCAAATTGGACATTACGAATGAATTAGAGAGCTACTTATAATATAAGTTAACTTTAATTTTTATTTTATCTTTAATTTTTTGTTTTTCAAAAGGGATTTTCTGAGATTTACTGTTATACACAGGGTAGCTTATGATAAAATTATGCACAGGAAATCAGGTATAGGAAACTAAGGTTAGAGAAAATAAGATGAAGTCAAGGAGAGTGTTAGTATGCAAAACAAGTCTTGTGCTCTTGCTGGAGGTGAACCACAATTTGAAAATTGGTTCGTAAGAGCTTTGAAAGCAGTATCTGTATTTTCCAGTGCCCACAGCATCTAGAACAGTGATCAGTATACTGTGACTATTTTGGGAAATATCCTTCCTTTATGGAATAAAGCTGCCAATTACTGCAAATTCTCCATATTTGGTTGTTAAGCTGAAAAATGGTAAGAAAAATACAAAATGACTGGACAAGAGATGAATCATACTTACAATTTCATTGTAAGTGGGGTCTGTACATTTTGGAACAGATTTTGTTTTCCTCCTACGAACTTCGCTGGGATATGGTAAAAGATAAAATTCAACATGTGCACTGGGCGCAGAGCCATCTGGGAGATGCTGCAAAGGAAAATGGTTATAAATATTAATGAGTGTTGCTATCAAAGAAAACAAATACATAACTACTAAATATCCAGACCAAAGGCAGGATCAGGATTTATTGCAGTCACTCTGTTTATCAGAAAATAAGAGAAAATCAAAAGAAATATATCACTGTTCAAAAATAATGCCAAGCAACATTTAAAAAGGGTAAAATTGTGTTTAATTGCACATCTTAAATTAAAGGTTGTCCCAGAGAACTATATTTAAAAATCCATTACATACCATTTTCTTTAATTTTTTTTTACAGTAAAAGCTAAATTTGCATTTTTGACAGATATGGTCAAGAGATGAATATTAGCCAGAAGCAGAGGCAGGAATTAAATGTCTCGGGATGCTGTACGCCACTTGAAAATAAAAATATTCCAGTTTAACACATAAAGTGAGATGTAGCATTTAATGATATGTATGTTATATAATATCACATTTTAAAGCAAAATTTAATTAAAATATTGATTAGACCTACAACTTTGATACACTTACAAGATTTCGAAATGGTTATAAAATTTTATTATCTAAATTACTCTAAACTATAATATATTGGCTAATCCTTTTTAAATTGTGTTCTGTGGAGCTCCAAAAGTTGCCTAACGAGCTGCCTGAATAGCAAAGCCAATAGGGTGGATCTCTGGACCCTCACCCCACCCCCACTTCTTCCTAACCTCCTCCCTCCCAAGCTCCCCCATTCTGGCTTCAGAACTTCTCTCCTTCTTTTCCTTCTTTCCTTCAGATCTATTATGGATATTTTCATTTCTTTATATATCATTTGAAGAACGAGTCCACTGTTTCAAAAATTTGGAAACCATCGTTCTTGAAAGAAATGGATTCTCTCTTTGTGATCTTGACCAAATGAAGAGTAAATGGTACCAAAACTCTGAATGTTTGGTTTGATCAACTGAGAAATGTTTGCATAATTTATATTTTAAAAAGATGATTTAAATGTCAAGGAATTAAATGCTTGTTTTGTCTACTACATTCTAACTATCAAATCAGTAATTTTGTTGCAATGTTCTTAAATATTGTGATATTCACAGGTGAGCATCCTGTGCCACTCCCAACCCCATTACCTTTAATTATCTTTCTTCAGTAGTCAGAAAAGCATATTGCAAAGCAAGAGAGCATGGTACGTATCATTAGAGGACTTTTATTCAGTTCTAATTTCCATGGTAAAAATTGTATCATTAGCGAATTTTGTCTCTTTATTATTATTACTAACAAATTTGATAAAATTCATGTGGACACACCCATATGTCAAGAGGCTAAGAATGAGAACTGCTGCTTTAGATGGAGCTCAATGTATACATTTCCTATTTGATATCCTCCCCCAAGAGGGGGAGCTCTAAAATCTATCAATGGCATAATGGAATCTTCAGTGATACAGAAAGAAACTGCTACTAACATTTGAGAGAGTAGAGGTTTTTTGTTTTGTTTTGTTTTGGGGAGAAGAATGAACTGGTAAAAGTGTTTCTTCTCTGTGTAATTTTCTGTCTTTTCTGCTTGGACGCTGCTGTCCATTATGGTAACCACGTCCACCTTGCCTTTGGTAGTTTTGTGCCACCACTTGGCCCTGCCCCCCTGGGGTCCAATTACTCCCACTGCATTAAGGTTTCTCAACTCAACAATTCCTACTGTAAGGTCTGGCCTACAGAGAAGAGCAATCACAGAGCTCCTCAAGGATGCTGGGGATCCCCTCCTAAATTTATTTTTCACGGTATTGGTAAACGATATGTCTTCTGAGGATATTATACCTATAATCCATGTATGATCCAATTTCGTGGTTAAATCATGTTTGTGGAAATGGACTTTCTGATTGCAGATCTGGGCCCCCACATATGCCAGCTATATGGCTTTAGGCAGGTGCAATGGCTAATGTTGTATGCCAACTTAACCAGGTCATGGGATGCCCAGATCTCTGGTTAAACATTATTTCTGGGTGTGTCTGGGAAGGCTCAAGCGCCACATAAATGACCTAAAACTTCTATGCGTGCCCTAAAGGAGATCCTTATCTCCTGTATTGGTAGGGCTGAGATTGCTTAAAATCAGATGCAGAATCTTATCCTGCCCCTGGTTGAATGACCACACCAGTTGAACCCCCAGCTTCCCAAGGTGTCTGGTGTTAAAGTAAAGGCATTGGTTGGAAAAGAATGGATTCCTGTAAGTTGGGATGGGGATGTGTGGGAGGACCCTGATGGAGTTTGGGACATGGAGCTACTAAATTCTGATGAGTCTTCGTTTCCAGTGGGAATGGCCTTCCCAACCCCAGTGGTATCAGCTTCTTTACTTCCCTGCACCCTCTGAGAGCAGTAACCCTGCACTGCCTGAGGAGATGATAGTGGTCTCTTCTGAGGCAGTTGCCATGCAAGACAATGCCGATGTTCCTGAGAAACCCTATCCCACTCTCACTCTTCCTTACTTCTAGACTTATACCTAAACTCAAGTCCCAGCAGCCTCTAAATGTGAGGTTCAGAGTGTGACTCATGAGGAGATATGCTACATTTGGAAAAGAACTGCTTGAGTTTTCTAATTTATACAGCCAGAAATCTGAGGAATGAGTGGGAATGGATACTAAAGGTGTGGGGTAATGGTGGAAGGAACATAAAGTTGTATAATTTGAAATTTTTGTTATGGGCTCCCTGAGCAGAGATTCTGCATTTAATGTTGAAGTTCAGGGAGTTAGAAAGTGTTCTAAGAATTTGTCAGGTTGGCTGACACATGAACTGAAAGGTGGTCCATGGTGAGTGAGTTGGAAATGCCAGACTTGCCTTCATTTAAGGTAGAGGAAGGGATTTAAAGGCTTAGGGAGAGTAGAATGTTAGAGTAGATTTGTTGCTTAAGACCTACTCACTCACACTAGCAGTGCTCAGAAGACATATCTTTTACCAACACTGTGAAAAATAAATTTAGGAGGGGAGCCCCAGCATCCTTGAGGAGCTCTGTGATTGCTCTTCTCTATAGGCCAGACCTTACAGTAGGAATTGTTGAGTTGAGAAACCTTAATGCAGTGGGAGTAATTGGACCCCAGGGGGGCAGGGCCAAGTGGTGGCACAAAACTACCAAAGGCAAGGTGGACGTGCTTACCATAATGGACAGCAGTGTCCAAGCAGCAATCAGGATGGCCTGACTCATGCAGACTGGTGGCATAGGCTAGCTGATCAAGGTGTTGCTAGAAGTGAAGTAGATAGGAAGCCTCCTAAATTCTTACTTGATCTTTGAAAGCAAAAATATTCTAGGTCAAGTGAACAACAGTCTAACCTGAATCATAAAAACAGAGAGTCACAGCTCCTCAATCAATTCCCAAACGTGAATCAATTTACAGGTCCGGAACTCCTTCAATGAAGGGAAGGCTGGGTCTCCTTGAGAAAGAACCCTTGTACATTACCCAAAATTTATCCTGTTACTCTTTCTCCAAAAAGACCTATGAATTTTTACCAGGGTAACTGTGCACTAGGGAAAAGGAAATAACCAGAACTTTTAGGAACTACTGGACACTGGCTCTGAACTAACACTGATTTCAGGAGACCCAAAATGTCACTGTGGTCCACCACGTAGAGTAGAGGCTTGTGGAAGTCAGGTGGGCAATAGGATTTTAGCTCAGATCTGTCTCACAGTGGGCCTCGTGGCTTCCCAAACCCATTCTGTGGCTATTTTCTCAGTGCTGGAATGCGTAATTGGAATAAATGCACTCAGCACAATCCTCACATTGGTTTTCTGATCTGTGCAGTAAGGAACATTATTGTGGAAATGATCAAGTGGCAGTCACTAGAACTGCCTCTACCTATGAAAATAGTAAGCCAAAAGCAATACCACATTCCTGGAGGGATTTCAAAGATTAGTGCGACTATCAAGGACTTGGAAGATACGGGAGTGGTGAATTCCACCACATTTCCATTCAATTTGCCTATTTGGCAAGGCTGATGGATCTTGGAGAACGATAGTAGATTATCATAAGCTTAACCAAGTGGTAAGTCCAATTGCAGCTGCCAGACCAGATGTGGTTTCATTCCTTGAGCGAATTAGCACGTCTCCTGATATCTGATTTGCAGCTATAATTTGGCAAGTACTTTTTTCTCTCAATACCTATTAACAAAAACCACCAGAAACAGTTTGCTTTCAGATGGCAAGGCCGGCAATACATCTTCATTGTCTTTCATCAGGGGTGTATCAACTCTCCAGCCCTATATCACAATTTAGTTCACAGGATGTTGATCATCTTTCCTTTCCATAAGATATGACACTGGTCCATGACATTGATGACATTATGCTAATTGAGTCTAGTGAGCAGGAAGCAGCAACTGCTCTAGACTTATAGGGGAGACTTTTGCATGGCAGGGGGAAGGAAATAAATCTGACAAAAATTCAGGGGCCGTATAGAGGTCCAGTGGTGTGGAGCATGTTGAGATATCCCTTCCAAGATAAAGGATAAGTTGTTGCATCTGGCCTCTCCTATACGCAGGAAAGAGGCATGATGCCTAGTGGGCCTATTTGGATTTTGCAGGCAGCATACTCCTCATTTAGGTGTGTCACTCTGGCCCATTTACTGAGTGACCTGAAAAGCTGCTTGTTTTGCGTGGGCCCAAGAATGAGAGAAGGCTCTGTAATAGGTCCAAGCTGCTCTGCCACATGGGCCATATGATCTAGCAGATCCAATTGTACTTGAAGTGTCATTGGCAGAAAAGATGATGTTTGGAGCCTTTGGCAGGTCCTTATGGTGAACTGCAACACTGGTCCTTAGGATTTTGGAGTAAAGCCCTGCCATCTTACATGGATAACTACTCCCCTTTTGAAAAACAACTCTTGACCTTCCACTAGGCCTTAGTAGAGACTGAACACTTGACCATGGACCACTATGTTGCCAACTGCACTGAGCTGCCTATCACGAATTGGATGTTATCTCACCCACCAAGCCATCAAATCGGGTTTGCACAACAACATTTCATCATCAAATGAAAGTGATATATACATGATCAGGCCTGAACAGGCCTTGATGGCACAGTAAGTTACACGAAGAAGTGGCCCAATGCTGCAGGATTGCCTTCTTTCTTCTGGCCTGCACGTATAGCCTCATGGGCCCTAGAATTGACTGATAGAGGAAGAGAATACTGAGGCCTGGTTTACAGGTGGTTCTGCACAATATGCTGGCACTACCTGAAAGTAGACAGCTGCAGCACTATAACCCCTTTCTGGGTCATCCTTGAAAGACAGTGGTGAAGGGAAATGAAATCCTCCCAGTGGGCAAAGCTTCAAGCAGTGCACCTGCTCATTCACTTTGCTTGGGAGGAGAAATGGCCAGATGTGCAATTAGAATATGTACTAATTCATGGAATGTGGCCAATGGTCTGGCTGGATGGTCGGGGACTTGGACAGAACATGATTAGAAAATTGATCACAAGGAAATTTGAGAGGAGGTATGCAGATAGATCTCTCTAAATGGGCAAAAAACATGAAAATACTTGTGTTTCATGTGAATTCTCATGAAAGGATGACCTCAGCACAGGAAGATTTTAATAATCAAGTGGACAGGATGAGCCATTCTGTGCATATTGGTCAGCCTCCTTCCCCAGCCACTCCTGTCATCACCCAACAGGTTCATGAACAAAGTGGCCATGGTGGTAGGGATGGAGGGTTTGCCTGGCTCTGGAATACTGGCTTTCATTCAACAAGGCTGACCTGACTATAGCCACTGTTGAGTGCCTAATGTGCCAACAGCAGAGACTGACACTGAGTCCCTGAGACGGCACCATTCCCCAGGCCAGGCAGCTACCTGGTGGCGGGTTGATTACACTGGATCACTTCCATCATGAAAGGGCAGTGTTTTGTTCTTACAGGAATAGATTCCTGAATACAGATTTGCCTTTCCTGTGCAATGTTTCTGCTGGAACTAACATCCACAGACTTACAGAATGCCTTATTTACCATCATGGTATTCCACACAGACACTACTTCTGATCTAGAAACTCAATTCACAGCCAAAGCAGCATGGCAGTGGGCCTATGTTCATGGAATTCACTGTTCTTACCATGTTCCCCACCATTCTGAAGCAGTTGGCTTCTATCAAATGGTGGAATGGCCTTTGAAGACTTAGGTAGGTGGTAATACTTTGCTGGGCTGGAACAAAGTTCTTCAGAAGGCTGTCTATGCTCTGAATCAGCGTCCAATATGTATAGTGAATGTTTCTCTCACAGCCAGGAGTCACATGTCCAGGAATCAAGAGGTGGAAATGGGAATGGTGCCATCACTATTGAGCCCAGTGACTCACTAGCAAATTTTTGTTTCCTGTTCCCACAGCCTTTTAATCTACTGGACTAGAGATCTTAGTTCTAGAGAGAGAACTGTTTCCACCAGGAGACACAACAATGATTCCACTGAACCTGAAGTTAAGACTGCTATCTGGCCACGTTGGGCTCGTCATGCCTCTGAGTCAACAGACCAAAAAGGGAGTTAGGGTTCTGTCTGGGGTGATTGATCCAGACTACCAAAGGGAAATTGGACCATTACTCCACAATGGAGGTAAGAAAGAGTATGTCTGGAGAAAAGGGGATCACTTAGGACAACTCCTTATATTACCACGCCCTGTAATTAAGGTCAATGTAAAACAACTATTAATACAACAACCCATTCCAGGCAAAATTACTAATGGCCCAGATCCTTCAGGAATTAAGGTTTTGGTCATCCCACCAGGTAAAAAATCATGATGAGCAGAAATATATCTATCTTTTATTCTTCCTTGCCACTCCAAAACAGATTTTTCCAACAAATTAAAATTCTGTTAAATAATACTATTAATACTTTTCCCTGTTGACTCCCTTGTCCTTGATTTCCAAATCCAACTATGCACCAAGATCAAACTTCTCCCTTTTTTGCCTCAGTTCACCTGCCACCACAGACCTTTATTTCTTGACGTCTTATAACTGGAATTTAATTACTCTTTAAACTTCAGTCTTCCCACCTCTCTCCTTCCTTCATTCTGTGTATCACTGGTGTATTCAACTGTCCCATAAGACTGCTTTGATTATATCACTTCCCTTATCAAAACATTCAAGGATTCCCCAGTGCCTGAAGAATAAATTCCAAATTACAGAAGAGGAAAAATCATTTTTATACAAGCTTTCCCCAAGCTTTTAGCAGCACTCAAGGGTTGGGATTCTATTTTCAAGTTAGCGTCCTTGACAAGGTCCTTGAATATTCTGGAATTTTTAGAATGATAAAACAGCACAGGTTTCAATTTAAGTCAGGGTGCATTAGATGTGAGCAGCAGGCTTATTTGTCCTTTAATAACTTTAAATGCAGACATTGATTTCTCAAGTCTTTAAGAGAAACTCCCCCCCTCCTTCCAATGTAGCTGTCTCATCATCATCAATTTTTTTTTTCTTTTTCCTACTGGCATCATATCCTGTTCCTTAAAGGTCTCAAATAATTTATTAAAGAAATCACTAGCTGTCTCTTCATCAATACTTCTCATTTCACCCTTTGCCCTTATGTTTATGCAAATTAAATTTTACTTTAAAATGATTAAATAGCCTCTACTTGTCTAAATGTCTTACCTTGGGATTTTTTTTACTCTGGTTGCATTTTAGACCTTCTCAAAGACTTGCCACTGCCTTGAGAAACCACAAGGCTTGCAGAGTTCTCAGTGTGACCCTCAGTCTGAACAATGAGGTGTTTCTTTGTGTCATTCAGAGGACTTGCTTGTTCATGGTGGATTAAAGTAGCACCACTCTTTTCTTTTAGAATTCTGGACAATATTTTTACCATGTTCGGAAGGTTATGCGAAGTCATCTAAATTTAATTTTTGTTGCTCATACTAACTCTGAATTCTATGTATTCTAGATTTGCTGTTAAAATATTTATACATTTTCTATTTTTAAATAGTTTTATATGTGCTTCATCTTCCATATGAAGTTGGAAATTCTCTAAAAGAAAGATCTTATTGTTCTATATTCTCCCTTCCACCACAGATTTCCTTTGGGCTTTGCTCACTACCCTACTACCCTAACCCCACCCAGGTCCTTCCTTCTGAGCTATTGATATGCGTCTGAACCTCTAATGAAAATTTTAAAATCCTCACTTGAAATTGGGCTTCCCTTCAGTTCCTTCTTTACTTTCAGAGCCATTCCTTCCCTTCACGGTGTTTCTTTCTTTTACAGCAATCCACTCTGCAACACAGAGCTTGGCAGATAGTGGACACTAAGTAAATAGCTATGAAATGACTGAATAAATGAGGTATAATTCATAATGTGATGCCTCTTTGAATGTACTCCATTGTTATTGGTTCAATCATTATTTAAAATGCTTCAGACTTTATTGAAACCTAAGATTTCATTGAAGTAGTTTCTTTTACGTATTGAAATATTTCTTATTGTGATACCAAACAATAAAAAGTTTATCGTAAGGCAAAGGGAATAATTTTGTTGTCCCTTTCCATGGTTTGTCCTAGGTGCTTGCCCTAAATGGCTATCCATCCAAAGGCATATGTCTGATAAATCTGACTTTCCTCTGCACATTTAGGCTTTGTGGCTTATCAGGAGTAATTATGTCAATGTCTGCTTGTTATGTCTAATATTTTAAAGTTCCACTTTTAAACCTTTGGCCTTATCCTCTCTGAGATCATATTAAAACTTACATGCTTATTACCCTTTTTATCCCTTTCTATTTTTTTTTTTTTTTTTTGAGACAGAGTCTTGCTCTGTTGCCCTAGCTAGAGTACAGTGGCATCATCATAGCTCACAGCAACCTCAAACTTCTGGGTTCAAGTGATCCTCCTGCCTCAGCCTCCCTAGTAGCTGGGACTGCAAGGTGTGCACCACCACACCTGGCCAATTTTTTCTATTTTTAATAGAGATTGGGGTCTCCCTCTTGCTCAGGCTGGTCTCGAACTCCTGACCTCAAGCAATCCTTCGACCTCAGCCTCCTAGAGTGCTAGGATTACAGGCGTGAGCAACTGTGCCTGGCCACCCCTTTGTATTTGTAACATCTTTATTTGTACTCAATCTCAGAATGAATCCTTCATCACCATCCTCCTCACTTTCACCTGGAGACCTGATCTCTGCTTGCTGCGCTCCTTCCTTGAGGCCTTGTCTGCTCTGCTGTGATGTTCCTCATCCTCTCTCTGGATTTCTCCCCCCTAAACTCCTTGAAAATCTCCTAGTCAATGAGCACAATAAGTTATTTAAATCTCCTTCTAGGAGCTGAGGATGACCTGACCATTTCTTGGGGGCCTTATGGATAGGAAATTGTGAGCTGCAGTTATATTTTTGTGCTATATTTCTATGCCCTCTCTCATATCTGTACCAATTCTCCCCACCTCACCTCTCTTTTGTGGAGTACAAGGAAGAAACAAAAAGAAATAGGTACATTCCTGTGTTGTGGTGATATTGACTAAGGTATTCACAATTTATCGGAGCGGTATCTTATGGTGACCCCTGGGTGGGGTAGGAGGTTGGATCTACCTTAGCACCAAACATTCCCTACAGAGGGAGTCAATATGTCTCATATATGTGTGTTGACTATTCTGTCAATTGTATGTAGATGCTCTTGTTCACACAATTTTAATATTTTAAAAGCACTGATGCATTTATAGTAGTTTTAAAAAATTATTTTATATTTCTTAAATTAACAGTCTGTTATTTTTTTGAGATGGGGGTCTTGCCATGTTGCCCAAGCTGACCTTGAACTCCTGGGCTCAAGTGATCCTTTTGCCACAGCTTCCTGAGTAGCTGAGACGACAGGCACGTGCCACCGTGCCTAGCTAAATTATCCGATATTAAAAGGAATTTAATGACACTTGATAAATTATTTTTCTTTAAGTTGGAAAATGGGTCCCACTACTTGAAAAGATTGGAAATGAAGGCCTTAGAATATTCTTATGTTAATAATTCCCTCGTAAAGAGACTTCTTTATCAAATGAAGAGTAAAACATAGGGGATTCTTAGTTTGGCTATTATTTTATGTTGCAAAACTTAAAACATATGCATGCATATTAGTAATTCTTTGTTCACAATGCTGACTTCTAAATGGTACTGTTTTAGATGTGTGAATAATTAAGTACACTAATTTTCTGCCTTTATTTCTTACCTCAGATTGCAGACAGCATTTCAAATGGTTTTCGATGCTACTATTATTGTTCTTATGGCCAATAAATAAAAGTATTTTGAAACATGGTTAATGTATTAACACCAAAAAAAAGAGTAAATAATAAACAATAGAATGTTGCTACAAAAACAAAGCAAAAATTTTACTGTTTACAAAGTAAATAAAACCCGCTAACATTGTAGGGTATGCCGTTAGCCCTTCAGTATTTTCATATGAGTATATGAAGAAGATTTTTTTTTTTTTGCATTCATAGTAACAATAATAATAACAACAATAGCTACCATATGGTGAATATTTATTATATTTAAAACACTCTTTTAAAATAATCCTTAAGCCAGGATTATTGTCCTTAGTATATTGAGGAGCTTTTCTATAAAACCTATGTTCTTAACCCCTACCCTGTATTGACTCCCTACAAAGAAAGTCAAAGAATTAAGAGTACTTCTAGATAAAGTTTTATCAAGAATGTGATGAAGATACAAACATGGTTTAAAAATATCAGACACATTGGAAACTTCTGTAGATTAATCCAAAGCTTAATTGTATTTAATAGGTTATTTATTATCTTTTCAATGAATAATTTATGAGAATTTTCCATCATTTTTTTAACTTAAATGTCTCCAATCATAGGATAATATAAGCTTTAGTAGAAAATCAACTGATGATGATTAAAATGTGATAGAACTATCCAAATCTGAGGTCTATGCCAGAAACAAAACAACATAATAAAAATGCATTTTCTCATCTATGTGCCTGCCAAATTGCAATTTTTAAATTCAGGTTAGCCTTCATGAAAAGGGTCTTTTTATAAAATGATAGTGTACAATAAAAGCACAGAAATGTAATAAAAACACTTGGGATACAGTTTGTTGTGTGCTTCATTTAAAGGGTGGAATGGATAATGACTGAGAAGTGATATTAGCAAGATGGTGGAATAGGAGACTTCTATCCTTTCACAAAAACAAAAATTCTTTAACCTATCTCCAGACAAAAGCCTCTTTGTGGGAGCCTTGGGATTCAGGTAGGATTATGAAACACTGGTGGAGCCAAAGACCTAGGAGGGTCATTTTGAGAGTACAGATCTGCATCCAGATGGGAGACCGGCTGATCATGCTCCTGGGTTCAAACCTGGAAACAGTCTCATTCCCCAAATAGTTTGATTGCAGTCCTGTGTGGCCTGAACCTGCAACCAAAAACATCTGCCAAGGGGTTCAGGAGGAATCAGACATACTAGTGCCTTGGGAGAAAGGCTTGCCTGCCTACCAGCATCGGTCTCAGCAGTGGACCCAAAAGTTACCCTGTAACTCAGCTCCAGCCCCTTTCAGCTGTGGTCCCAGATTAGTACTTCTCAAACAAGGACCCCGAGGGAGAATCACCCATATGAACCACTGGGACAGGCTTACTGCCCTCTGTCCCTCAGCAGATCCTCTCTGCTATAGCCTTTATCCTGCCTATTTGGGGAACTGTTGGGAAACACATCCATCTGAGCCTCCAGGACAGGCTTGTTTCAACCCCTCTTATAGTCAGGGAACTATCCCAAAGGCACAGAAATCTGCTAGGAGACTCACCCACCTGAGCCACTGGGACAGACTTGTCAGCCTTCATTCCACAGCTGATCCTAAAAGAGCCCTACCTTGGCTCCAGCCCATCTCTACTACAAATTGGTAATAATCATGTCCATATAGAGAACTGCTGTGAGATGAGCCAGTTTGAGCTACTGGGGCAGGATTGTCAGCCTCTGTCACACCAGAGATCCTGAACAAATCTCAACAGCAAGTAGGCACTAGCTCTGCCACACCAGGAGTTTAATCAACGCTCCCTATAACCTCAAAGCCCTTCCCTAGACCTTACCCAGGGAGGAGGAAGATCTCAACTATGCATTTCTACTAAGTGTACCAGTTGGTTCATTTATCCCAGTCCACTTAACCTTGGGGGCTATCTCCAAATTTGTCCAATTGCTCAACTGAAATAGCGTTACTTTCTGCCCAGGGAACACATCCTGTGGCCTGCCAGATCAGAGGTAATTGTCGTGCCCATCCAGCAGCTCAGCCTGGTTGCAAAACTTAGCTAGTCATTTTGCCAGATAGTAGAACCTAGCCAGTTGCTCCACATGAATTCAGAACAAAGGTAGAAGCCCAGCCATCTAAAGAACCTTCCAAAGTCATTATCAGCTGGCCCATGTAGAATCATAGGCTAAACTAAGTAGTGAAGATCTATCCCTGCCAAAGCACACCTGTAAAATCCAGAAAAGGTGGCTGTCTCCACAAATGCACAAACACTAGTGCAAGAACACATGGATTACAAAGAATCAGGAAACCATGACACCTGCAGAAGAAACTAACAAAGCTTCAACAATGGACCCCAAAAAAGGGAAATCTATACATGACAGGAAAAGAGTTAGAATAATCCTCTTAAAAATTGAATGAACTCCAAGAATAAACAGATAAACAATTAGATGAAATTATACATGAATGAAATGAGAATTTTGACAAAGAAATAGAGAAAAATAAAAAAAAGTAGAAATCCTAAAAAAGAATATAATAACTGAACTGAAAAATGAAATAGAAAGTTCCAACGGAAAACTCAATGAAGCTGAAGAAAGAATCACTGAGCTTGAAGATATTACATTTGAAATTACCTAATCATAGAAGTGAAAAGAAAAAAGGAATGAAGAAAATCTTCAAGAATTTTAGTACCATCAAGAGACCTAACCTATGCACAATAGGAATTAAAGGAGACCTCAGCCTTTAGTTGTGGGATCTTGGACAAAGACTTAAACTTCCCAAATTTCAGTTTTCTATTTTGTGAATATGGGTACAAAATTTTTTACTTTCTTTTGGTGAAATATGTCTAAAAGTGCCTGACAGTTCTGCCACACACTGTATAGGCAAAATAACTTTTCATGATATTCATAGAGAGCAAGTAAGTCTAAGGACAGAAAACCTTGAAAAGTCAGAGAGTCTATGGTTCATGTGTAAGTCATGCGGCAGAAGCAAGGAAGGTAACATTGTTCGTTTGCAGGGGTCCAATGAGTTGAATGGGAAGTGATACTTGTTTTGAGTCATCTCTCTGTAGGTATACGTAAGAAATTTTTACAGAGACAAACAACTAAAATAGTTGGTCACTGTATGTAGACTATTTTCTCAGGTAGCATAAATCTCTCCTGGAGGAAAACAGAATGCAGAAAGTAGGAGAAAGAAGATTCTTCCACTCAACAGGCTAAAGAGAAAAGAGAAGAGGAGCAGAATTTTAATGTCAAAATGAAGACCTGTGTTAGACTGGAGTTTTGGCTCAGACATTGCATGACTCCCAACATTTACACTTTAATATTTTCTGTTAATAAAGAGTATGTTAACATATTGGATAGAAAGGAAATTTTAAAGATCCCTGAAACTTAATTATTTAATCCATCTTTGCAATTTTTTCCACATTCAAAATATAGTCCTAAATGAAATGCCCTTTTTAAGTAATTTTATAAAATTTAAAATTTCAGCTTGCTATTCTCTATAAGTCTATATTGTTCATCAGTCTTTTAACATTTTTTTAAAATTGTCTCTTCTCTCTTAGGTCAGACTATTTTTTAAGTCAGAATATAGAATTGAGGGAGATTTGGAGAAAGGACAGAGATTAGGGTACAAGACTGTCAGAAAAGAATAGAGAGAAAATAAATGAAATTTTGGTCATGTGGAGACCTACACATTGATGGCTATGTCATTTGGACAGGAGAGTGTTCAGAGTTTTTGAACATTTAGAAAAATAGTTTTCAATAACAATTCACTTTATTTTTAAGTGAGACGGATGTTAAGATCAAATATTTGACATTTGACCATCCTCAGTTTAGTATCAAGTATTACAGACAGCAGAATTCACAGAGAACAGCTATTGATTTATAAATATCATTTAAATTAAAGTGCTCGGGATTGTGGATATTTTTCACAGTGATGTACACTTAAGCAAACATTCACTTACTTAACAATTGTGTGTCCAGGGCATCGTATTGTGCTAAGCACTGTAAAGCAAATAAAATATATTTTCCACAGTTTTTTATACTCAGTAAATTTTCAGTACAATTGAAACTGCAGGATGAACTAAGATGATCAGTGTTTCAAGAGCTGAGATTAAATGGATGGTGTGTACAGTAAGTGTAATAAGTTTCCAAAGGAGAGAAAGGTCACCACAGGAGCAAGAGTGACCAAGGAGCTTCAGGGAAGATGAACGATTTGAGCTGAGCCTGGAAGGTTACTTCGGATTTAGAAGGTAAACAAAGGTCAACAGAAGTATGACATAGTCAGCTAGAAGGATCGATGCGTGTTTAGTCAACAATGAGTGCTCCATCTAGATATCATACAAGTTTTGCGTTGGGGGGATATAAAAGGTAGGTTATAGCTAGATTGTATAGCACTTTAGGTATCAGGCTAAGAAATTTAAAATTTAAAGAGATTATTAAAATTTTTTATTGATATAATAAAATGGAATTTCAGAATTTTTTGTGCAGGAGAGATTAGAGGAAGAAGAGAACAAGGAAAGACATATAGCAGCAGATCAAAGTAACCCATAGGTGAATTAATAGGAAATGTTGAATAGGATTTTGAGAATAATAAAAGTAAAGGGAGACTAAAAGGATTTGTTGGTGATTTTCTATATATGAGAAAAAGGATAAGTTGAAATATAGAAATTATAGAGAAGTTTGATCATGGGTTACTTGAGGATGGTGGAACAATATTTAAGTAATTCAGAATGAGAGGTGGTTTTAGTGGAAAGAAGACGACTGCATTTTATAACTGTTGAGTTTAAAAAAGATGTCAAGATATTAGAGTACAAATGCCCATTAGGCAGTTGGAAACACATGAATAGAGTTCAGAGAAAGTTTAAAAATAGAGATATAAATTTAGGAGTAATTCATATTATCTTTGAAGTTTCAAGACTGAATGAATTAGTTTCAAGAGTTAAAGCCCTGAATACTGGAAAATCTTCATGTTTAAGGGCTAAGGGTAAAGCCAACATTTATTAAGCTACTACATACACATCTATTTTAAACTTATAAAAGCTAAGGAAACCTCAGGAATAGTGCTGTCTAAGAGGTTTAGAGATTGTACAGAGAGTGAAGTTTCATGGGGATCATGGGAATAGAAAAATTCAAAAAGGATGTTGGCTGTTAGAAAGAGATCATTGAGAATAGGTTTATGGAACAATTTATGATTTATTTCATTAAGAAATAATTGATAATCTTTGAGGGTCAATGTTTCCTTGGTAAAAAAAAAAATCACGAAACACAATAGAATATCTAGATATGGGCCAGGTACTCTTCACTATTCATTGCTTTGCATCTTATTCTTTGAAATGTGAGATAAATGTATAAGGGGCCAACTCTGGAGGAACAATTTTTATTCATGCAATGTGTGCCAGATACAATTGATAAGATGACTGTTATTAGGAAATCATCCTTTATTAAAAATCGTCCTTTATTGCCGTTTATTTACATTGAAGTGTATCTAGGATGTAACAAAGACAAACTGTCTTTAAGTATCTAGATTTAAAAAAAAAAAACAACCCTCATTTGTTATCTTCACCAAGTCTAAGTGTTGTCTCTGTTCTGTTCTGACAGGCACCACAATTCACTAGGTGCCAAGTACAGAAGTCACGTTGTGTGTCGAGTGCCCTTTGGGACATTAGAGGAACTAGCCCCTTTGGAATATTTCTCAAAAGTGTTGTCCGTGAACCTCTTGCACCAGAGAACCTTCTGGAATGCTCATATTCTACCGCAGGAGAGAGGAAAACAAGTCTAGAGATGAAAGAGTAGACGAATCCATGAGATCAGAAGACTGTAAACATAGACACAGATATCCCAATTCACCCTTACAGAGTCAGAATTGCTTGCAGTTGCACCCAGGAACCTGTATTTTTAAAATACAGGTTCCTTGATACCCTCATACACATTAAAATTGCAAACAATTGTTTAAATAAAAAAATAAAAAGTAGTAAAATTTTAGTGTTTGTGTATTTAGCCTTGAGTTCTTATTGTTGTGTTGACTCTATTTCTCTCTCTCTCGTTAATTTTCATATAGAAACTATTCTTCCCATTTTGTGTCTTATGAAAAGATTAAATAGTACCACATTTGAGGTGTCTTCTGTTGTCCTGACATTATTTGCTCCTCATTCGAAATAGCTTTTTATTCTGTGACAGTGTAAGAGACTCTGACAGTGTGGGTAGATTCAGTGTCAAAAGAGAGTTTCATGCCACTGATAATGTTTAGATCCTTTCGGAATGCTGATATTCTGGAGCAGGAGAAGAAAACAGCCCAGAAAGCACACAGACTAGAGGCATCCATGAGGTCAGGAGAAAATTCACAGAGAGACATTGCAGAAGTCAATGGAAGGGAGCATTTTAAAGTAGGATACGTGGGAAAGTGTTAGAGAGATTTAAAAAAAAACATTTCAAATCTAAAATGATTTTTGTTTCTTTGTCATACAAACTGAAATGGTATTTTTAAAAAATCTTTTCCCAGCTTCTAAATAACTGCAGTACTTCACTAGTCTCTGTTCACTAGAGTAAATCATATTGTGCTGCTTTGAAAGGAAAAGAATTTTAGCAATTTTGTTTAAGCTTGTGATCTCACAGGAGGAGAGTAATTCTTAGAGCGAAGCTTCACAGATTTAATATAAGATAAACAATTCTTTTCATGAAACTTAAAATTAAATATAACAGAATTGTGGGCACAATAATTCATTTTAATATTAATATAAAATCAAGCACAACTTCTTTAGTCTGATTACTTTGGCATGTGAACATACCAGAGGATCAAAAAATAAACAACAATTAGCTAAAACTTGAAATGAGCAAAGAAAATATGCTGACAATTTATAGAGGAATTTGTCATTTATATTAAAATATTATTTCTGTTTTTAGATAAGGAGCAGAAATAAAATAGTCATTTAAAAGAAGCTGTGAAAAATGCAATGCATGAGAACTTTGTTGTGATGATTTTTGGAAAGTGAGAAAAATCCTAGTTCTTAGTTGTTCACATGAGAAGTAATTTACATTCCTTCATTTAACAAAGTATTCATTATACGCCTGCTATGTACTTGGCCCTATTCTATACACCTTGGGTTACAGCAGTGATGCAAGGAGAAGAGAAAGTAAGGTAGGAAAGAAAAATTGTAAGTGACAACAAAGAGGAGTGGTGTTGCAGTTTTACACATGGGAGTCAAAGAGGACTTTGCTGAAAAGGTGATAGTAAAATACAGTCATTCAGGACATGTGAGCTTGAGCCATGGAGAATATTGAGCCATGAGGCTGGGAAGAACATTCAAGATAAACAGAGTAGCAGATACAAAGGTCCTGGGGCAGCAACATGCCTGCCATATTCAAGGAACAGCAAGGAAGTCACTGGGGTTGGAACGAAGTGATGGAGGGAGTCTGCAGTAGGAGATGATGCTGGAGAGGTCAAGGGGACCAGATTGGGAGGGTCTCAGAAGTCATTAACAAGTACCTTGGCTGTCATTTAAGTGATTTGAAGCTCCTTCCCCAAAGGAATATGAAGAGAGGAATAACAGGATCTGACTTTTATTCTCAAAGGAACATTCTGGCTGCTAGGTTAGGAAGAGATTATGAAGAAATACGGGCAGGGAGAACTGTTAAGAAGCTACACCAGCAATTCAGGTAAGAGATGATGGTGGCTCTAACCAATGGTGGTAGCAGTGGAGGTGAAGAGCAGTGGGATTCTAGATTTATTTTGAAAGCAGACTGACAGAATTTGCTGATAAAATGGATGTATTTTGTGGGAGAAGAAGAGTCAAAATGAGTCTAAGGATTTTAACCTGAGTAATGAGGAGGGTGAAGGTGTTATTTACTGAGATGAGAAATATTACAAAAGAAGCAGGTTTAGGGGGACAGTCATCAGAATTTTGATTTGGTGCATATTAAGTTTGAGGTGCTTATCATATTTCCACTAGAGTTGTTGAATAATCAGTTGTACATGCAGCTCTGGATTTTAGGGGAGAATTCCAAGCTGGAGTTGCAGATATGGAAGAAAAAGTCATGTAAGTGATATTTAAAGCCATGAGGCTAGAGGAAGAAAAAGAGAAGAGGTCTAGGACTGAATTCTCACAGAGAGATTTTAGTGCCAGCAGGTAGATTGAGAAGTTAGACTGAAAGTAGTATTACTACATTATTAATAGCTTTCTGCAAGCATTGACAATGTATAGGCTCTAGTGGACCTAAGTGGTTTTTCACTTTTTATAGGATTCCTTTGGTCATTTGCTATTTATCCATAACTTGATCTCTGTCTTCAACTGTTGCTGTTTCACACTCGCTGCCCTCCCTTCATGCCTGCATCACACTCATTTTGAATATCCTCATTGGCAGTGCAACTTCATTTGAGTGTAAAATGCATTTTTGAAAACTTTCGAAAGTAATTTGGGGATCCAACTGGGGAACGAAATGGGTAATCAGGTTGGTTAATATTGTTTTTGATCAAAAATTAGGTGTGACCAAGTTTACTGTATGGTTTATATGGCTGATCCAAAAGCAATTTCAACAGGCTTGCTCTAAAATGTTTTGAGCGATGACAACATTACTGGAATAAATACATAGTTTCCAAGAAGACTATGTTCAAGGCCATCATATATCATATACATACCTAAGTTGTTACCTTGATTAATATTTCTTAACATATTGTTTTATCAGATGATAAATTATGTTTATATAGATGCTTAAAATCCATAAACATGCATGTATCCATAAATAATATCTAATGGAGTGTTCATTTTCCAATGTAAGAGTTTCTTAAACAACTGTTATTTTAATTTAAGAGGATTACTTTACCAAAAGCAAATGGAAAATAATTATTTTAATGAGTAAAAGATTTATCAAAAAAATTTAAAATATTTGTCCAAATATTACAAAAATTGCTGATTGTGAACACCACAGATTTACAAATAAGCATCCTTGGATGTCTGGCTAATGCTAAGTTTGTAACAAATGTATCCTCTTCAAATTATGCCACTTATTTGTTCACTGAACAAATACTAATATTTATTAAGTACTGGTATGTTTCAGATGCATGTCATGCAGAGAAGAGTTTTCTCCTTTAGATCCTTCCAAATGCATCCCGAGAGATTCACATGCTTAAAGAAAAGAGCCAAATTGTGTCACTGACTTTCTCCACATCCGGTGTAGTCATCTGGGGAGTTACGTGGAGGACACATTTTCACTAGACTTGAGGAAGATTGGAAGAGATGGTGAGGTTTAGAGTTCTCCTTTTCTGCTTACTGCACCCAGTCTCGGATCATTAGTCACTTACCCTGAAACATACAAAGCTCCTTCTCTTTCATAATGATGTAGCCCAATTACTATCCTTGCCTCTGACTTGACCCATCATTAAGTGGGGTGTAATAGACAGTGGAGTGTTCAGTTTTCCTTAGAGGCTAACTACATATTTTGCTCTAGGTTCTGGGAATGAGAAGATGGGATTCTTGTTCTCAAAAAAATGATCATCTTTTGGGGAGAAAGAAATATGCATAAGTGATTACATCAGAATATGATAACTATTAGGATGCTATAAACTCTATAAACTCAAGGTACAGTGAGAAGTGGGGGAAAACCCTAAGGGTTCTTGGCTTCACAGAGAAGGTACTGGCCCTTCGCAAAAAAGTAGAGTCAATCCTCCAAAAAGCTCGGCATGATGAGCTAGGTGGAAATCCTTGGGACACTGCCTTTTTTTCTTTTAGGCTTTATCTTCCAGCTATTCCTGCTTTTTCAGAGCCTTTTCACTAGTTTTACCCTGACACTTCATTTTAAATAAAGTCCAATGTTCATTCTAGGACTTTCCCTGTGAAATATTTTATAGTCTTTACCCCCAGGGTCACAACCATACTGAGGCAAAAACATTATAATTGGCTCATCGTTGCTTACTTAAAATTGGTCACTATACTCATTCTTCTTATTAATGTTGACACTAATTGCCCAAAGGAAGTAAATGATTTCTAAATGTAGGTTTACATGGTTCTTATTATATATAATAAACTTACGATGTTTTTCATGTGTTTCACTAGTATGGTCAGCTTCACATCCTCATATGATATGACTAATTGCACCTGAGGTTTCTTGTCAGAAAACTTCTCACCTGATAAAACAATAGAGTTCCAGTGAGTTAATTTGGAAGCAGCTCATCGCAGAATAAACCAACATTTAAAGACTAAAACAGGACCAATGAATAATATATAGGAAAAACATTCTTCAGATAATGTTGGAATCTTAATACTCTTCAGGAAGCAGAGTTGGTTGCATAGAGGCGGGATTTGTGTCTAATCTTCCTGAAGTAACTCTTCCTCCTAAATTCCATGTGGGTTTTTTTTTTTTTTTTTGATTGGTGCCATTATTTCCTCAATTACTTAAGCTTAAAATCTCAGGGTCATTTTTGGCTCCGATTTTCTCCTTAATGTTCAGTATAATGAGCTTAAAGTATTAGAGATCACAGAGGTTAAAAGCATAGACTTTAGAAGTCAGTGAACCTGGGATTCAAGTCCCAGCACTACTACTTATGACTGTGTCATCGTGACTAAATCAACTTTATGTAAAATGGAAATAATAGTTAACTACTTCTGGGTAGTTGAGATGATTAGCTGATAAAATTCAAAAATGGTCACATCATAAGTGCTCAATTAAGTGTTTGTAAAATTACTAATAGTCTTTCTTTACATATTTGCACTCATCTCTTCCTGTCTTGTCCCATAGCACCTAATTCAGAATCATATAAACCTTTTGCCTGAACTACTAGAACATTTTCTTACCTTCCCCCCAATCCAAATCTATTTGTACACGATTACCAATGTAAGTTTCATACAGCAACTTTTATAAAATTACTTCTGATTGAAGTAACTCTCATAGCTTTCCATTGCCTATGAAAAAAAGGTCTAAATTTCTCAGCCTTGTATTGTTGCTTCTTTTTTTTTTAATTTATTTCAGCATATTATGGGGGTCCAAATGTTTAGGTTACATATATTGCCTTTGCCCCACCTGAGTCAGAGCTTCAAGCGTGTCCATCCCCCAGATGGTGGACACTGCACTCATTAGGTGTGAATACACCCATTCCATCCTTCCGCCTCCCACCTGCCTGAAAGCTGATGAATGTTACTACTATCTGTGCACATAAAAGTATTGATCAATTAATACCAATTTGATGGTGAGTACATGTGGTGCTTGTTTTTCCATTCCTGTGATACTTTACTTAGAAGAATGGGCTCCAGCTCTATCCAGGATAATACAAGAGGTGCTAGACCATCACTCTTTTTTGTGGCTGAGTAGAACTCCATGGTATAGAGTAGAACTCTATACAATATACCACATTTTATTAATCCACTCATGTATTGATGGGCACTTAGGTTTGTTTCCACATCTTTGCAATTGTGAATTGTGCTGCTATAAACATTTGAGAGCAGATGTCTTTTTGATAGTATGTCTTTTGTTCCTTTGGGTAGATTCCCAGTAATGGGATTACTGGATCAAATGGTAGTTCTACTTGTATCTCTTTGAGATATCTCCCTATTGCTTTCCACAGAGGTTGTACTAGTTTGCAGTCCCACCAGCAGTGTATGAGTGTTCCTATCTCTCTGCATCCACACCAACATTTATTGTTTTGGGACTTTTGACAAAAGCCATTATCACTGAAGTTAAGTGATATCTCATTGTTGCTTCTTATTACTGTGTTTTATTCCTCTATATTATTCTATACTGTCATACTTATGTTTAGTTCTACAAACATGCTCTACTCTTTCCTTCTAGTCATTTCTTTAATTATTCCCTTCACTTGAAAGGATTTTGTTAACCATTTTTGTCTACTAAACTTCCACCTTTCTTCAAAGCCTAGTAAAAATGCAAAATGGTTTCTGTGGTCACCTCTCTGTGAACTCTCCGAACACAGCCCTTATCATTTAATATTTATGTCATAATTATTTTACATGTTTCAATTTGTTTAGTGGATTATGGTCTACCTCAGGGCCTGCTTCTTTTCCCTGTATCTCTAAAGGACATGAGCCAACACTTGCTCCATTAATGTACACAATAAATATTTATTTAATAAAAAAATAACATTCATTTTTCTTTTGAGTTGCATCATTACATCATTAAAATGAGAACTTTCGTTTTTTAATTAGAAACTCTGGTTTATAGCCCAAAGATTAAGCATAATTTACAGTTTTACTAATATTTTCCTTGATAATCTCTGGTTGTATATTCTCTAAGGAAATTCAGAGAGAAGAAATGTACTAATAACAAAAAATTTGTCAGTATTCAACTGGGGGCTTATTGTGGTCCATATTGTTTTCTGATAGTCAATCCTAATTCTCTAATCTTCTCTACTATTTGAAAATTACACCTGAGCAGTATGGTTTCTCCCCCAAAGCCTTGTACATGTCTATTTGAGTAGTTTACACATTGTATATAGGCAATCTTAATGAATTTTATTGTCAATAATGTGAATTACTGACATTGGAAATAGTGTTTTTGGCAACTGAAATGATAATTACATAAATATAATAAAATTACTTAAAATACTTTGATTACAATAACAGAGACATTGTGAGTTAGATATAGTATGAGTTAATTCTGAATGCAGAATTGAAGTAAATTGCATTTCATAATAAAAAAATGTTGTTGAACTTTTGTTATAAAGGTGCTAAAAATACAAATGACTCTTTTATGCACAATGAACATTATATTTGAATTAAAGAGTGAAAGAATTATTAAGCAGAAACTCAGTGTGTTTAATCAGAAAAGTTTTAATTCAAAGGCAGAAATTAGCATAAATTTATGATTGAGTGCCTAAATAGTAGTAAAGGTACAGCTGCTACTTGAACTGACTGAAGATGATATTCCACTCTAGACCCTTTATGCAAGATTGGTAACCACAGTGTCCAGCAAAACATGCCAGAGTTCAGAACCCAGTGAAAATTCATGCCACTGGGAAGTCTTAGTAGTTATTGTAGTTGCAGTAGTAGAGAGATTTAATACTTCTATAAGTCTTACTGTGTGCCAGGCTAACAGCTTATGTACAGTTACTCACTAAATCCTCACAGCAAATCCATGAAGTTTGTATTATTGTCTTTTTATACATGAGGAAACTAAGGCACTTGGTCCAAAGTCATGCAGACAACAAATACAGGAATGAATGATCTCTGAAGTCTATGTTCATAACATCATGCTGTAAGGGAGCCAAAAAGGGGGGCGTGACATAGGGAAATAGTTTATACGAAGAACACAAGAGGGAGAATTTGAGAATAGGGACAAGAAGATGCTAGACTATTTGGGTCTTCTGCTTCAAGTTAGTCTGAGGGATTTGACCACGTTTAGTGAAACCATTGATAGTAACCCCAAGAACTGTTAAAATATTATTGATCCTACAGATGAATACATTGCACTACAATAGCTAACACATTGCTTATTATGAATAACATGTCTATTGGCATTAAAAATACTGTTTCAAATTTTAACTTTTTTTCAGATGATAATATAGTCATATGATTTAAAATTATTTTAAAAATATATAGTAAAAAGTCTTCCTAATATCTATCCACCCAGTTCTCCCCCACCCTATTATTTTATCAGTTTCCGTATATCCCTCCAGAGGCAGACATATCCTTCTAGAGTTGCTCCGTATAAACGATATGAATAAGTATTTCTATTTCCCCCTTTTCTACAAAAGGCAGAGCATATTCACTATTCTGCACAAAGATCTCGGAGATATTTTTACATCAATAATACAGATATTTTTTATTTTCCAAAATACAGTTTCATAGTATTCCATTAAATGAAAGTACTTTATTTAATCAGTTTCCTATTGATGGCAGGTGGGCTGTTTCCAATGTTTTGTAGCTATTACAAATCATGTTGCTGTAAATAGCCTTGTACATGCATCACTTTGTACCTGTGCACAAATATCATGCACTAAATTTCCAATAGCAGAATTGCTGGTGAAAGAGTATTAGCATTTGTAATTTTGATAAATGTCGCCAAATTATCTTCCATGGAGGTGGTACCAATTTGCATTATCACAGGCAGTGTATAAGAGTGCCTGCTGATTTATAACAAAGCTTGTTAATTAAATTTTTGGGTTTTTGCCAATCAGATGAGGAAAAAAATGGTGTCACTGTAATTTAATTTGCGTTTCTCTTATGAGTGAGGTTGAGTATCTTTTCACTTGGTTAAGAGCCACTTGTATTTTCTTTTTTGTGGGTTATCTTTTTACACTCTTTACCAAATTTTCTATTTGGTTTTTGGTGTTTTTCTGACCACGTTCTAAGAGAAGGTTTTGTGTCAAATAATCAACCTTTTGTCTTGAAGTATTGCCAATATTTCACCCATTTTGTCACTTATCTTTACTTTCTTTTTCTTTTTTTTTTTTTTGACTTTGTTATAGTGTCTTATGCCATGCAGAATTGTTATGGCTTCTGGATTTGGAGACATAGCTATAGCAGTTCATTTTAAATTATAAAGAGGTTTTTTGTGTTTTCTTTGTCACATGTGTGGTTTCATTACTTCATTTAAAATCTTCCCTCTATTTGTTATTTATTCTGGCACATGGTATAAAGTATTTATCCCAACACCATTTGTTGAATTTTTCTTTACTTTTTTGGGTCACATACTATTAAATTCCTGAATGAATTTGGCTCTACAAATATTTATGGAACATTATATTATGTTCCATTTATGCATCTGTTTATACACTGACAACACACTTTTAATAATTGGGGTTTTGAAATGTGTTTTTGTATCTGGTAGGGCTTGTCTTCCCTCATTACTCTGATTTTACTAAGTTTTCCTGGTTTTTCTTTGTTTCTGAACTATAAAATTAGGTTATCTAGTTAAAAACAAATCTGTTAATATTTTTTAAAAATTATATTAAGCTTCAAAATTAATTGGAATATATGACATCTTTAAGATGTTTAATCTTCCATCCAAGAACATAATATATCTTTCCATTTGTTCAAAGTAGCTTTCAAATTCCTAAGTAGTGTTTTAAGGTTTTCCTCATTTGGTCTTACACATTTCCCATTGAATTATTCCTAGGTATTTTTTTTTATTACTATTGTAAATGGGATCTTTTCTTCTTTTATATACTCTAACTAGTTATTTTATACATATGAGATATTTATTTTTATGTATTATATTTATATATAATAGATAGCTATCATATATGTTAATATAATATATGCTAGCTATCCATCCATACATCAATTTGGTATCTGATACTTTTATTGAATTCTCTTATCATTTGTGGTAGACTTTTAGCTGATTCTTATTATTCTAGGTATATGATAGTATTACTTACAAAGACTGCTCATATGGTCTTCCTCTTGTCAAGGTTTATGCTTCTAATTTCTTTCTCTGTTTTACTTAGTCATTTCACAAATATTGATTGACCTATTATGGACAAGGCACTGTTCTGGGCTCTTGGAATAGATTAGACAAAATTCCTCTCTTGGCACTCTATAGTAGCAGGGGAGACATGCAAAAAGTAATAAGCATAATAAATAAGTAAAAGTTATAATATTCTGAATATAATAAATGATAAGAAAAAAATCTCAGAGTAGGATAAGGGCATTGGGGGCTTCCAGAATAAGGGGCAGTTTGCAATTTTAGATGGGCTGATCAGGGTAGTTGTTTTTGAGAAAATAAATTTTGAGCAAAGAGTTGCAGGGGGTAAAGGAATGAGTCATATGTTAGAGCTGGTACATTCAGCACAATGTAAAATCATCGTGCTGAGCCTGGACATGGTGCCCTATTCTATGCCTTAATAGGGATGCTTTTCCAGTACCTCCCTGTCATGCCTGATGTGGGCTTTGGAAAGCCAAAATGAATATATTTCCGCATGTAAAGGCATTATCTATTAATTTTTATTTTTAATTTTTTTATACTTTTTAACTTTAATTTTTAAATGACACATAACAATTGTACATATTTATGGGGTAATTAGTAATGTTTCTATACATATAATGTATGGTGATCAGATCCGGGTAATTAGCATATCCATCATCTCAATCATTTATCATATCTTTATGTTAGGAATGTTCAATATCCTTCTAGTTATCTGAAACTATATAATATACTATTGTTAACTATAATTATCTTACAATGTTCTAAAACACCAGAACTTATTCCTCCTATCTAGCTGTAATTTTGTATTCATTAACAAATCTCTCCCTATCTTTCCCTTCCTCCTACTCTTCCCAGCTTCTAGTATACCCTGTTCATCTTTTTACTTCTATGAGATCAACTTTTTTTTATTAATAGTTTCCACATCTGAGTGAGAACAGGCAGTATTTAATTTTCTATTCCTGACTTATTTCACTTAACATAATGTCTTCCAGTTCTATACATGTTGCCAAGAATGACAGGATTTCATCCTTTTAAATTTTTATTTTATTGAGTGTTTTATCAAGAAAGTTCATTCAATTTATCAAATGCCTTTTTCAGGGTCTATAGTAATGACCGTGTAATTTTTCTCCTTAAATCTATTAATACAATAATATTTATTATATATTATGCATAGTACTAATATTGCACTGTTCTTGCATTTCTGGTCATGGTAAATTATATTCCTTTAGCGTGCTGATGGATTATTTTGGCTAAAATTTTATTTACAATTTTCCATTGATATTCATAAGCAAGATTGGCCTGTGATTTCTTATTTGCAACCCTTGTAATGCTTGAAGCTGCTGGTATAAATACTTTATGCACTTCATAAAAATAATATGGAAAATTTTCCTTATTTTTCTTTGCTCTGGAATTGTTTAAATAACAGTGGTATTGTCTACTTTTTAAAGGCTTGGTAGAATCCCTTTGGAAATCATGCAAACTTCATATTTTTTAAAAAACTATAAAAGTTTTGGTTGCTTTTTGAAGCCTCATTTATTTAATCAAATTTAATCTTAGAATCATCTTCTCTTGGGTGAGTAAATTGTTCTTTCCTAGAAAACTATCAATTTCAGACAGGTTTGCAAATTTATTTTCATAGAATTGAACAGGTAGTCTCTTACTGTTCTTTAATTCCATCTCTTTCTATGATTACTTTTTGCTTCTCCTTCAGTATTTTGTTCATTTGCATTTCCCTCCATTCTTTTCTTTAGGTTAGATAGTGACTTATATATGTTATTTTCTACTTTTTACTACTGGATTAACTTATTAGTTCCGCTATTTTCTTTGCTCTGATTCATTAATATCTACTTTTATCTTTATCCATTTTTTTTGTTTCCTTTGGTTTGTTTTGTGGCTCTTATTCCAATTACTCCAATAATTGAGCATTGCTTTGTCTTTCTCTTGTAGTTTCTGAGAGGTAGTACTTCATTTTTGCTGTTGTTGAGAAATTTTGCAAATTTGGTTTGTAATTACTTTTGACCCAACAATTGCTCAAGAGAGATATTTTTAAATTTCCAAACCTAAGTGTCTTCTAGCTTTCTGAAAGTTTATATTAATTTTTTATTTTATTGTATCACAATTAGAGAATACTGTATACACCATTTCTATTTTATATAATTTATTGAAATTTATTTGTGGTCAAATATAAAATCTATTTTCATGGATGTGCATAGATACTTGAAGACAAGATGAATTCTCTATTTTCAGGATAAAGAATTTGATATAAATTAATCAATTTGGCCTTATGAATTACTATTTATTCTGTGGATCTATTTATTTGTTTCCATTTGGTCTTTCATAAATTGAGAGATATAAATTAGAATATCCTGCTACAAGTGTGCTTTTGTGTGTTTCTCCTTGTGTGTTCCATAATTTCTGCTTTATATATGTTGCATCATATTATTTGATAAATAGTCATAACTGCTCATGTCATTATTGAAGAATTATATTCATTATAGTTTAAGGTTCTATTCCTTGTTTAATTCAATGCTTTTTGGCCTAAATTCCTCATTTCATTATTAAGATTGTTACCTCCGATTTCTTTGTATTTGCCTAATATACCTATGGCTATATTTTAATTTTTATCCTTTTTAAATCACTTTGCTTTAGGTTTGTTTTCACATAGTGTTATGATTTGCATTTTTACTTTAATTTGAAAAAAAATTATTCTAAATAGATAAATCCATTTATACTTATTGGTATAACAGATATGTTTTCCCTTAGTTCTATCTTACTGTTTTATGTTTTTATTTTTATGATTCTTAAAGAAAATCTTTCATTAAGTAATTTATTTTTATTTTTATGTATTTATGATACTTAGGAAAATTGTTATTTTTGTTCTAGTAGCTACCTTTATTTAATAGCCTTAGACTGTTAGTTCTTTTGACAATATTTGTTTCTTAGTAGAAACAAAGATAAAATTTGTGCATAATCTTTCTCACTCTACTTTCATCCGCCACCCAATTATATTCAATATTGTGATCTTTCTTACTGTTTCCTCACACTAATATTATGTATATGATTAGATTTTTTTGTTGCTTGATTTCTTAGATTTCAGCTATATCCTTTAACACCCAGCTATTACAGATGAGATAATTAGAGAGAGCCTTCTAACTCATCTATTTTCCATCTTTTCCTCTCCAGATCAAGGACAAGTAAAAGTCTAAAATATTTTCCTAATTAAAAACATGAGGTTATATGATATAATATAGCAAAATGGCTATTATTTTAAAGCTTTCAACTGAAAGTATTTATTTCTAAATAGTTCTATTCCTACGTCTCTTGCTCTTTTGTATCATGACAATTTAAATTGAAAACCTGAGTAGCATACTTCAACCGATAAATAACTGGTCTGGGCTCTACCCAAGCCAAGTAGCTAGAACATTAACCAGTGAGACTCTGGCACGTAGACTACACGGCTCCAAGTTCCCTTATAAATTAACGTCTCAAACGGGAGGTGGTGATATAAAGTAATGCTCGAAAGCTTGTGTTTGCAATTATTTGTAATTATTAATGACATCTAAATATACTCATTAACTCATTCCCTTAACCCTGACAATTGTTGATCATGTTCTACTCCATTACCTATGTTATTATTTCTTTTTCTATTTTTTTTTTTTTTGAGACAGAGTCTCACTCTGTTACTCAGGCTAGAGTGAGTGCCGTGGCGTCAGCCTAGCTCACAGCAACCTCAAACTCCTGAGCTCAAGCGATCCTCCTGTCTCAGCCTCCCGAGTAGCTGGGACTACAGGCATGCACCACCATGCCCGGCTAATTTTTTTTTTTTTCTATATATATTTTTAGCTGTCCATATAATTTCTTTCTATTTTTAGTAGAGGTGGGGTCTCGCTCTTGCTCAGGCTGGTCTCGAACTCCTGAGCTCAAACGATCCGCCCACCTCGGCCTCCCAGAGTGCTAGGATTACAGGCGTGAGCCACCGCGCCCGGCCCTATGTTATTATTTCTAAACTTGACAAAAATCTATCTTCTGTGTGTCAGAGCTGTGTAGTAGTGAAGAATGGATCATTTTATTATGATTTTTTTTGTGTGTGTGGAGGTATTATTTGGCACGGGTGTTATACTAATTTTTGGAGAATAGATTGGATCATGCCATTAGGGAGTTAAAGAATAAACACTTAAGACCAAATCTAGCAACATTCTGGATTTGGTTGAGTCTTGTGTCCGTAATATTTAATGTGATAACTTGTAGAAGATTTTTTTCCCAGGTGAGACTTCAAGAGAATTCTAGTGGTTGGGAGGCCTTGAATTTCCTGTGCCAGGATATTTCCCTATGAAGTCACGAGTGGGAAGAGTAGCCTGATTTTGGATTTGGGGTTTTTTCTCTCTTGTCCTTTTTATAAAAAGCTACCTCAACTGAGAATATCAGTGTGTCTTTCATACTTGCCCTTTCTGCCATCAATCATCTATTCAGTAATTATTTATTGAGCAGCTAGAGTAGGCCAGACACGGTGCCAGGCCCTGGGAATACAATAGGGAGCCACACAGACACGGATTGCCCCCCTCAGGGATTTCTTGTCTACAGATAAACACATAAGCCAGAGTCATCACTGCAGTCAATAAATGTCTGGAAGAAAGAACAGGATAGGAATATAGAGCAAAGATAACTGTGCTGAAATCTGAAGGATGCATAAAAGAATGGAGAAGATGGAAGAGGAGCCAAGGGATCCAGGCAGGCAGAATTGCATCTGTGAGGTACAGAGGAGCTTGTCTTAGTTGAGGGACTGGAAAAGATAGAAGTCAAGCTGCAGAAGGGCCTGACAGTAGACTAGAAAGGGAAGGAGGTGGGGACCAGAGTGTGCTGGGGTGCCGTGATAGGGGTTTTGGCCTTTCTCCTAAGGGCAGGGCCAGCTACATAATTTGTGAGACCCAGTGCAAAATAAAAATTCCAGGACTCTTTTTCAAAAGTTATTAAGAGGCAGGGCGTGGTGGCTTATGACTGTACTCTCAGCAGTTTGGGAGGCCGAGGTGGGAGGAAGGCTTGGGACCAGGGTATTCAGATCAGCCTAGGCAACATAATGAGACCTAGTCTCTATGAAAAAAAAAAAAAAAAAAAAAAAAAAAGTTACACGTGGTGGCGCACACCTATAGTCCTAGCTACTCAAGAGACTGAGGTAGGAGGATTACTAGAGCCCAGGAGTTCGAGGCTGTATTGAGCTATGATTGGGCCACTGCTCTCCAGCCTGGGTGACAGAGTGAGACCCTGTCTCACACACACACACAAAAAAAATACTAAGAATCTTATGACAGTGGCAGCAGGGTATTAACCCAAGTGTGGGACCTTTGTAATTGTCCTGTCCTGTGTGACTGCACAGGTCACTAGTGCATGACATTGACCCTGACTAAGGGCAATGGGAAGCCAAGGAAGAGTTTAAAGTAGAAGAGAGAGATGATTGGATTGACACTTGAGAAAAGATAATTCTTCTATTGCTCTCCCAAGTCATGTTTAGTTAGTAGTAAACATTAGTGTATTAGTATCTCCCAGATCCAGGGTTACATTTTGTTACTAATATGAACTTTATAAGTCACGTGCCCAGATGCATAGTATCCAGAATCCACCATCTTAATTAATTAGCAGAGGTAGTAAAAGGGTGAAACCTGGGATTTTTGCTTAAAGTTTTCCTGTGTAAACCAATATTTTAAAACACTTAAATAACTTTCCCCTGTAATCATTTCACAATTTAAACTCAAATTTTCAACTAACTGACAAGAATACTGCTTAAAATAAATATTGTGCTTCTTGCTTAGAATCAACTGATGGTCTTGACAAAAGAATAAAAATTCAGAAGTACGAAAGAAAATAATTTCAAAAGCACAGAAGGAACAACTTTCTACCAACTCTTGTTTGTTGTAATTTGCATATTCTGCTTTGAAGATGTGTTCTGTTGTTTTAAGATATTAGGTTATATTTAATATGTAGCCTATAACCTAAAAATATTGAAAATCGAATCTTTTGTCAACCATCACGGCTGAAACAAATCTTGATTATTGTATGATGCAAGAGATAAAAACAGAAAAAAATTCTCAACCATTTCAGTTTTTGCAATAAATAACTCTACATTTTTTGTGTGCATGTGTATTTCAAAACATCTTTCAGAGAGATAATACTATTAGCAAAATAAAAAATCTGATAGTGATCTGCAGTTTAATTTCTTGAAACACAGAGAAACAACTTTCTTGAGGGACTTTAATGATAGAATAGAGGTCAAACTAGTTACCTTTTTAAAAAGTCTGACATTTCTAGAATTCTACAACCTCATGTTTGATTTTTTTCAAAATCTGGATTATTCAAATTCATAATACTGATTGTAAAAATTTTCCTTAGCTAATAACATTTTTAAAGAACATATTTATTAGGTGCTTGTGAATTATGACAATAAATAAAGAAACATATTGTATTGCCTACATCATTTTTCCTTAGGTAAGTGCTGTAAAATGTAAGAAATTGCTTTATTTACCTAATATTGTTTATGGTTTGTCTATACAACCAAAGCACCTTAGAGAACGATGTCACACAGTTGGTAAAACATAGAGGAATGAGGGAGATATGGTCTTCATGCATTGATTTAGGATTTGTGAGTATAGCACAAAGCACAGTGGAAAAGTGAGTCCTTGAATTAAAGATACTTTCAGTCTAACAGGAGAAGCAAGGCAGACACAGCATAGATATATAATCTAGTAAACAATTATGCTATATAACCTGATCTGGTTGTAGAGAACTATACACCTAAGAGGTAGTAACTAGGATGTCAGATACAAGCAGGGATGTTAAGCAGGTGGACCTAATCTTAAAGACAGAGAACTAGAAGGCAGAGGTGGATAAAGTGAAGACCAGGAGTGGCTAAAGGAAAGGATGAGGTCTGCAAATTATGGGTTTGCAAATCTTGGTTGAGATAAAAACCAGTATTAGTTATTGGATGGCCACTCTTTGCAATGAAATTATATTACAATTGCTTAAAATTGATAGGACATTCAAAAGAGTATCTGCCCTCTAGGAGAGATGATAGAAATGTTAATTAGAATTAATATACATTTGAAAGAGAATCCGGTAGATAACTGTGCTGGGTTATTTGGCATCTTGGTAAGACTTCATGAGGGAAGTGGAGTATTATTGAACTTTAAAAGATAAAAGAGTGAAACTGCTAGATAATTCATAACCATTATTATTGCCTTATATTTATTTTTGTTGCTTCTTAAGATATGAAGTAAACTACAAGACTTATCTAAGGGGGAAAACAGGAACTCTGTCTCTGGCGTGCAATTCTATTCCAAAGCACAATTAATTAAAATGGGTTAACAGTATGCCATGCAGTTATTATAACCGGACAAACACATCTGGGTTTAATTTAACTTGAACATATTCTAAGGGGTTAAAAATTTTAGGAATGGTTAGGAAAGACTATGAAAACCTTAGTCTTAAAAAGAGATTTTAATTCAAATATTGAAAAAATTTATAAGTGTGATATTTTTTTCACAATTATATTGAAACTCAACCACTACACATAGTACAATGATGAATTTACTTACCTAGGTACACAAGTGTTGATTCTTCAATTGTTTGTTGTACAGGCTCAGAGAGGAAAAAACTAAGTACAGATTCACTCTGAAAAACAAGTCAAAATATAATATTTCTTCATTTCTTCTATTTATTATTCCTATTCACTATTACATAAAAACATTGCCATATGTTAGTTTAAATAGACACCTGTTATAGATTCCATAAATAGAGGAAAATATATTAGCAAGTTGTTTAGTCAATACTATCATTTTACTATAAGTTAAACTAATCTTTCGTGAGATTGAAGGTCTGATTACTTTTCATTTCTTTAAGAGGTTCAAGTGTGTTCTGCTCTTGGAGCTCACCATTCTTAAGTTTTACAAATAAGCATGAATTTCACATCTCCATTTTCTAAAAAAGGTGTATCCTTGGAGAAGGCTTTCTGAGAAAAATTACTCTCAATAGGGCACAGATGCTCACTTAGCGAGTAACCATTACTCTTCAATGTCCAATTTTTAGGAAAGCTCACTGAGTATTGACTTCACCTACAGCTTTGAGAAATGTTAGGAGATATTTGGAGACAGAAAAATGCAAAAGATTGTCTCTCTCTTTAGAACACACCGTAGTGGAGGAAATAGATTATATTCAATGCTTTAACAGAAATTCTAGTTATGTATAATTTAAATATGTACAGAAAAGAGAGTGTGCTTCTCTTTTAAATAGGGACAATCATAAACAAATCAACATTAACCATATGAATCGACATTGAACTTCAAATGAATATCTGGTGAATCTGAGAATAGCTTTTCCTTAGTGAAATTGGTGCACATTCTGTTGTAAGCCATTATACGACCAAAATAGCCTTCCCCATAAGACTTTACATTGCTATCTAAAGGGCACCACTGAATAATTGATTATTTACTCTGACTACCTATCATGGGCTGATGCTATAGTAGCTGTCAAAGCTGCCTGACAGTCTCCATGGCCAGCCTTCTCTCTCATTCTGTGCAATGGCTCTTTCGTATCTTCCCCAGGAAACTTTAACTTCCAACTCTGACTCCTTCTCTGCCACTGACTTTGTCTACATTTCAGAGAAAATAAAAGGCAGATGGAAACTACACTTTAGAGAAAATAAAAGGTAGATGGAAACTCCTAAACTTCCTGCTTTGAAATCTACAGTCTTATTTGCTCATGCCTAATCCAGGGTTTCTGTTCAATAAATACTTGTTAAAAGAAACAAACTTAGATCTGCCTTCAGATATAGAATACATTGGTGTCTAATGCAAATGTTCTTATCTAAGTAGTAGTTTATGCATCATTGTCAATTACCAATTTTCATCTCTACATATTGATCTCTTGTGAACTTGTTTAATAGGAATTTACTCTTACAAAATGGATCCACATTCAGGGAGTTGACCAACTCGAGTTTTTTTTTTTTTTTTTGAAAGCTTAAAATCCAACCTCAGACTGTACAGAATCTGTTGAAGTAAATTTGACCTTCTTTGGCCTTTTGACAACTAGTCAATTATTCGTCTTTGGCAACATTTTGACCTCACTACCTAACGGTTATTAAACTTCAATAGTAGGAAAGATATCTTTCCAATTAGTATCTGAAATGTCACCACTAGCTGATTATTCCCTTGTGTTTACACTGCCATATGCTTCAAGTTCTCATTTATAATTCTGGGTGTAGGTAAGTAAATACTAATTTCTTATTGTAACGAGACGGTTTTCTTTCTTGAGGATAAATATGATCATTGAGATGAAGGGATAAATCAATAAAAGAGATAAAAAGCGTACAAAAATTAATACTGCTGTATCTTAAAATAGTCAATTATTAAATTTTCTTAGTCTTGACTTTACTTGTATGTATGCAACCCACAGCTTTTCAGCACATTGCATCACTAGTCTGGAGATTTATAGAAATGTTAGTGCTATAATTGCTCTCACTAATAACCTACACCAGTGTTCTCAACTGGGTTTCTATTGACCTCCAAGCAGTATCACAGCATTTAGTTGTGTATGTTGTATACTGCACAACTCTAGGAATGTCATTTTTACATTGACTATGATGTACAACCATATGCAGCAGGGCTTCCCATATAAAAGGGTTGTCAGATGTAGTAAATAAAAACAGGATGCCCGTGCAATATTTGAGACATACTTTTACTAAAAAAAAATTGTTGTTGATTGAAAATTCAAATTAACTGGGTGGTCTGCATTGTATCCAGCAATCCTAGGACATAAGGTGTTTGGAAAGTATGTGGTCATACTTTTGGTTGTCTCAATGACTGGAGGGTACAACTAGCAAGTAAGGTCACTTATCCTAAATATCTCTAAATATCTAATAGAGTCTCACATTATGAACAATGCTGCTTTTCTGCTTAATTCCTCAAATGGTTATAGTTTCCCAGGTAAAAACTCGAATTTAACTACTTCATTCTCGAAATGCGAAAACCGAACACCAGAGAGAATAAGGGGTGGACTAATTGGAATCAATACAAACAAAAGACTGGTACAGTGTGGTCAGTAAGCCCAGGCTCCCTTATGTGACCACTGCAAATGGCCTATAGAAGTGAAGACTGCAGATGGGGGACAGGTGGGAGGCAGCTTTATGGGGGTCCTACCACATGCTACTCTTCTATGTGAGCTTAAAGCTAGTGTGACCTGGGCATGAATTTTAAGCAGAAAAGCATCATGATCATATTTGTTTGAAGAAAGGATGACAATGCAACATTGCAAAAGAAAGGCTAGCAATACGCCCTGAGAATGTCATCAGCAAAATCCCTTATATGCTCCACATGTATTCCCTGAGCATCTATTCCGCATCCCTGTTAAGTCTCTGGAATGATAGTTGTGCTCCCTGCCATTCCCTTCAGAACCCTAGTCCCAGAGGGAGAGAAAGGTGAGGTAGGTATCCCCCTTGCATTTCCTTGCTCTTCTAACCTACACTTTTCTTCCTTTGTAAAAATGCTCTGCTTTGGATGTCACGTCTCCTGATGACACTGCCCTCTACCCCTTATTGCTGCACTTGTCTACTGGATCTCCAGATTGCTTTCTCTAATAGTACTCTTGTCATAATCCACACTTATTTTAATATTCACACAAATCCTCCTTCCGTATCCTAGATTCATTGTTCTTGAGCTCCTCTCCTCCAATGATCTTGTCCCACATCCTACTCTGCACTCACTTCTGTTTCCTTGATCTTGTCTTGACTAGTGCTCAAAGCCTTTCCATTGTCTTGATTTCTAGGCTCCCAGTCTCCAACCCCCACCTCGCTCCTTTCCAGCTCACTTCCTCCAGTTATGCGACTCAAAAAATCTGATGGCACAAAGATCATTTCACTGGTCCTAACCCCTGTTATATTTTCATGTCCCTCTGTAAATTTGGATTCCATGGTCCATATTTATATTAACTCCCCGGCATACTGTTTTTTTTTTTTTTTAACTCCTTTGACCTCTCCGCCTTCATTTTACTGTTCACTTTTTGAAAAAACCCATTTTGTGAAAAAACCTATTTTTTGCCAACTCTGCACCTGTAACAGGCCTGCTGTATGTTGCTGGAGGAAAGCACCCAAGAATGCTCACTGATCTCACTATAACCTCATGCCTACTACTCTCAAGCAGGTCTTCAGGATTTTCTGGCAATTAAAAACAATTTCATTAGTCCAAATTAGTCCATTTACTTTTCCACTCACCAATAGGACTATTTCATTCCTTATCCTCACTTCTCCAAAGTCCAACACCCTCTTCCCTTCTTTCACTCTGTCCCTGGCTGGTCTTCTTGTTGATGGAAAAAAATAGAAACAGAAAAGAATTTCCATAAGCTTCCACCAACACATCTATCATCGTAGCTCACTTCTGCCCTCTCCTCTGTTACATGAATGGACTGTGTTTTAATTTGAGGCTGATTTGGATGTTAGATCTCATGCCCTCCTCTCTACTCAAGGTCATCACTCTGGTCTCTGGTGGAGTTCCCATTTCTCTCTTGCATCATGAATTTTTGCTTCTTTTTATCAGCACACAAATATGCTATAATTTATCTCAATAAACCAAATTCTTGACCTATATTTCTTCACACACTATTTTCCCTCATTCATCTTTTAAGCAAAGCTCCTGTAAGAATTGTTTTGTACTTTCTATCTCAAATTCTTCTCTTCACATTCTCTCTTGAACCCATTCTAATCAGGTTTTTGTTCCGAACATTCCCATCAAATTGTTCTTCTTAAATTCACCAGTGATATCCATTTTGCTAAATCCAGCGGTCAATTCTCAATTTTTGACCATCAGTAACATTTGGCACAGCTAATCATTCCTTCTTTGAAATACTTTTTCTCTTGAATTCCAGTCACTACATTCTTCTGGTGTCCAACTGATTGCTCCTTCTCAGTCTCCTTTGTTGATTCTCCCCTATTCCCTCAAACTTTAAAATTGATGTCCTGCCTGGTCTAGTCTTTAGACTACTTCTCTTTTATATTCACATTCTCACGCTAAGTAATCTCCTCCTGTCTCGTGGCTTTGGTAATTAATTAGTGGCCAACAACCCCAATATGAATATGTCCAGCCTAACTTTCCCCATGAATTCCAAATAGACATATCCAACTTTCCACTGGACAGGTTGGGAAGTCTTATAGGCAACTCAAACATAGTGTGTTTAGATTCAAACTCCCGACTGCCCCAATCTGCATGGCTTCTCCCACCATTTCCCTATCACAGCAAATGTTCAGGTAATGCAAGCTCGTATGTACATAAAGGTGCATTAGCGACTGACAAGCATCCTGACTGGTGGTACTTGTGCCCCAACAGTCGTTAAATATTTGGAACATTCCTTCTATGTAGAACATTGTATATTTGGTGAATAAATAAAGGAATAGTTAGAATTTGTCTTGGAAAATCTAAAGTTACTGGTCTTTGATATCAATGACTCAGGTAAACGAATTAGACTATATGAAATGATCTATGAGGTTATATAAATTTTTTCTTTGCTAGAGTAGATGTTTACCTAACTGATATGGGATTTTTAGTGTCTAACAATGTCTTTTAAATTAAAAAATGCAGTCAATAAAGAACAAATTTGAAAGCCAATTGAACAATTTTAAATTAAAATCTGCGTAAGTTTATATTTTATTAAGTCCAGAATTCTTATTAATATTTTGTTTGTCAATTATATTAAGTCATTTGCAATTTAATATGATTGATTTTTTGAGAGAGTTGATCAATTTAAAGTTACTTAGAAACTGAGTGTTTTTCCTACATCATATGAACATATTCTTGTTATCAAAGACTACAGAGAGTTAAAGTACTTTCAAAGACCACAAGTAATGTAATATAATACTGAGATAAATTTTTTTAAAATAGCACATTAAGTGTTCCCATTTATTAACTGGCCAGCCAACATCTAGAATTGGCTGCAAGATTTAGTTTTAGTGAGTTAAAACAGTAAGCTAAATCTCTCCCTCTCTCTCAAATACCATGAAGTGATGTAAAAATATGAATTTAAAAATGAATTCCCATAAGAGTTTTAAATCAAAGTTGAACAGTAATTGTATTTTATTGTCTTTTTCATAAAGCAGCTTGTCAGAATGTCCAGTCTTTAATGTAGTTCAACCCACTATATTCATATTAGAGCTACATGGAAGAATGATACCATGAAGAACAGTGAACTTCTAAAGCATCTTCTATAATTCCAGTTCGAAAATGTCATCAGCATTTTACCAGACTGTGTAAAGTAATCTTGGTTTTACTGATGGTACACATATGACATTTATCCTGCCTGCAATGTAATCTCAGCTAGCTCCAACTAAGAAAAGAGCAATGTAGTGACAAATGTCGTAATTAACATCTGGGTTTAGCAAGCAGGGAACAGAAAACATATGTTCACTATTAAGATAGGATTTATCCATTGGATTTATTTTGACATTTGATTTCTGCTTTAAAAAAATAACATTGCTTAAACCTTAAGTGAGATCATTCCTTATTTTAAGGGACTTTCAGTAATGAGCAACAATACTGGGAAGAGCTAAAATCACAATGAATATGCCCTTAAAAATTTTGAAAACAACAGCTGTTTGCATATCTCAGCAAAATTCAAATATGGGTGCACATTTGTTTAGGTGCTGCTATCGTTTGCTATAACTTTTATTACATGTCTTATTACTCTTTATGAAGATCTTATTTAGTTTATCACACAATTCCACCAAAACAGAGCAAAATTTAAAGAAGCAAAAGGAGTCTTGTTAGCACCACTATCATTTGCGTGAATGAAACTAAAAACACTGAAAGAAAAAAGTTTATATTAGTTTCGAGGAAGTGAAGTTAAACAAACAAAAGCCAGGTGGATATGGGACAAGGATGTCTAAACTGATCAACCTCATTAGAAGAGCTACTGGGATAGTGTATAATTGTGGTCTTCATTTGCATCCATTTTCTATTAGCAACAGTGAGAGAGAGAGAGAGAAAGAGAGAGAGCTGGAGAGATCTCAGAGATTCACAGGCATTCCTCCACTTGGGCTGCTCTTATATCTTTAGACCAAACCCTCACAGACCTCTAGCCCATCTAACTTAACTGATTCTGGACTTCAAAGGAGCCTCTTTATCTCATTCCCTTGACAAAGAGCAAGACTGCTTACAATAAAGAATGACCCTAGAAGAGCTCATATAATATTAATATTTGATTTTAGCAAGTTAAGCTTATCCAATTTTATATTCAAGCTGCATTTTCTACTTCCTATTCTCCTCTTTTCCACTCACTGCTATAAATTGTTCATGTCATGTCTATATTTATCACCATATTGTAAATCATTAAGAATAAAGTGTGTCCTGCATCATTTTAATCTCTCTGATTTCTTCTCTACAACCAATTTAAAGCTCTTAATCTAGAGTGTTACACATAGTAAGTGCTCAGTAAAAATTTAAAACCTTTAAAAACTTATGTACAGTGATATAAAATTTTTAAATAGTTATAAATAAATATACCATGTAACTAAAAACAGAATGTGGGTTTTAGCATATAGGCATAATAGGATTATCGCTGCTTTTTCTATACTGCCATATGACAAGCAACTATGAAAGAAGAAAAATATTTTTAGAAGGATTTTTCTATACTCAGAGATGAAGATTATCTTATTACAGAAACATTCGACACAAATAGTATAGATTCACTTTAGATCTTTTGTTTTATTAGGAAGAGGAAAAAAAACTTGTAAATGTATAAAAACAGTTTGTATCATGTAAAATAATAAAAATATTTATGGTGCAAGACTTTATGATTGCAATGTTTATGTAGATAACTCTGTTAATACACATGAGGAAACAGGGCTGCAATAATAATACAAAACTTTAAAAATCGCAAAATAACATGATTTACTTTGGAATTATTTATGTGATTTTTAGGCCAATAATGCTTTGTTTAATCTTAAAATTATTTTTCATTTCCTGAAATGATATAAACAAACTGGTTCAGAGAGTGCCCACAAACATCTGGAGATGCATAAAGCTTTCATGACTAACCCATCCGAAGAAAATTAAAAATTGACTGCATTATACATCACAGAGAACCTGAGTCGTTAGGCCACACAGCTTATTAATGCTGATTTACGTCTGATAACATCACTATTGTTCTACCACAATTTGACTCATGTACTGAGTATTGTCTCAAGGCCTGTAAAATTCCATGGAATAAGGGAAAGAAAAACCAAACATGCGAAGTTACAAAAGTCTTCGTGAGGCCACTGTTGCATATCAACATACAAAGAAAACAGACAAAGACTATGAGTCTCTTTATGGCAGCAATCACATCTGATTCAGCTTTCTGCTTTCTAGAATAGAGTCTCCCAAACCTGGCTGAGCATCTGTTGAGAAAAACAACATGGATATCTACAAATTCCCTTCTACCTTTAGAACCAGCATCTGTTTTTTTTAAAGCAAAGAAATCATGCATTTATTTAACAACTGCAATAATAATTGAGTAAACACTTTATTCATAAAACTATGTATACATCATAAAAAAACGTGGGTACCATTCAATTGATTTAATCCAACAAGTATTTCCCAGTCTCCTATATGCTTAGTCCATGCAGGGTGTTAATCAGAGTATGGAGGAATATAAACTGTTCTTTGTCCTCAAGACTCAAAATGTATGCAAGAAGGTAAGATGTGAAAGTAGTATGAGATTAAATAATCAGGTGCCAAGTGATTTTTGAAGATCCCAAATCTACGGTACAGACACTAAATATTAGGCATAGTTAGCTAAGCAATAAAGAGTAGGTGCTGGCCACAGCTACCTGGCACACTTCAAAGCATTTTCAGAGACAATATCCAGTTGGCAGCAAAGAAAGACGTACGCTGCCACCTAAGTGATGACTAAATTAAGCTCTACTTTCTTCTTAGAATCTAACATTTTATAATTACTTTTAATTCATCCCAAACCAACAGGACAGCTTTGCATTTGAATATCATCAGCAGAAAATGTTTGCTCTTGCTAAGACACGTACTCATCCCTGCCAGTTGGAAGGTAAAAACAGCCCTCAAACTTCAGCTGCTGGCTTTAGCCAAGGGAGGCCAAGAGGGGCAAGCAGGAGTGGAAATGGCTCAGGATGTGGCCTTTGAACACAGTTTGTTTTTATTCTTTTATGTTATGTTATTTATTTATTTATGAGACGAGTCTCACTCTGTTGCCCAGGCTAGAGTGAGTGCCATGGCGTCAGCCTAGCTCACAGCAACCTCAAACTCCCGAGCTCAAGTGATCCTCCAGCCTCAGCCTCCCAAGTAGCTGGGACTGCAGGTGCGAGCCACCATGCCTGGCTAATTTTTTGTTTCTATTTTTAGTAGAGAGGGGATCTCGCTCCTGCTCAGGCTAGTCTTGAACTCCTGACCTCAAGCAATCCTCCCGCCTCGGCCTCCCACAGTGCTAGGATTACATGCGTGAGCCACCACGCCTGGCCTTGAACATACTTTCTCACCCCCTCTCCCCAGTTTGCTCTGAAACAATTGATCACTAGGTACTATTTTGGCGCCCCCAGCCAGAGAGTATACAACGTAAGCAATCACTAAACATTTGTTGAATGACTGAGACATTAGTTTTGAAAGTGGCAGCTAGTATGCCAGTGCTCTCCAGTGCTCACATTTAATTTTTGTTTATTTGGAGTCTATTCATACAGTACTACTTTACTTATTTTGTAGTATAGAAAGGGCAACTAATAAATGAGAGGTAGGTTATACATCTCAGGAAGGTATTATACCCTAAATAATCACTGCAAAGTCAACTGAGCTAATTATCAGGGTGATACTTTGAGGGGAAAGTACATCTATAATCTCAGCTCCCTTTAGTGTGAGACTATTATGGGACAAGATGGGATTTCCCTCCTTGAAACTCCGGTGTCAGAAGATGGCTGAAATATTCTCCCTTGAAGTATTTTTAGGATCTGTGATTTCACAGTAGTATTTCATGTTTGATGATATAAATGCCTTTTCCTTTTTCTTCTCCCTTTGTTTTTTTTTTTTTCCACTGTAACCCTAGACTTGAATTCAATCCGAGTTAAAGACAAGGTGGCGCCTGAAATTTCTTCAGCCTTTCTTTCCCTTAATACTGACCAATAGAGAGTAAAAGCAACACAAAACAAAATAAAAACATCTCTCCTCGAGGCCTCCACAGTAGTACTTTAATTTAGTACATTTGCAAATGTGGTTGTGATATAAACTGCAAACTATGTGTTTGGTGGTTTTGTTCATATGTCCCTATGTAGCAATGCATGTGACGGGCAGCAATATTCATTAAGCCTCATTGTGCTAAACTGCTCCTTTGCAAGTCTTCCTTATCTCTGTGTGCCTGGCTCCTTTGCCTTCTCCCCTCATGACAGCCCCCTGCTAACACTTCTATCTTAACGCATCCTGAGCTCTCTCAGCTCACACATGTAGGAGTTTCCTATTGGAACCCTGCTGCCGAAGGAAGGCAGATCCCAACATTCACCCTCTTCTCACCAGACCCAGAAATCAGAAGCTTCTGTACTTTGCACTTACTTGTTCAAGCCTACATAGGCCAAAGCCTGACAATTTCAAGTTACTGGATAAGTACTGGCGTCAAACAGTTTTAGTATTATCGATAAGAGAGCCCTCAGCATGTAAAGATGACAATCTCTCCACAATACCTTCAGCACTTTTTTTTTTTTTTTTTTTTTTTACAGATAACTGCCATATCCACAGCCCTTGACTACGGTGTAAGTGAAAAGATATGACCTTCAGAGAATGTCAGAGTCAGTGAGGGACATTAAGATGTCAACATTCTATGTTCTTCTTTAACATGCAGAAATCACTTGGAGTCCAGTGGAAAGAATGAAGTTGTCTTGATCCTTTGTAGGGCAGAAGCCTCTGTCATAATTCATTTGCCATTACCCATAGATTGAGACAGAAGACCAAATATCATAAAAAATGTTGCACAATTTACATTGAGAATGCAAGTACAATATCTTGCTTTCCTATTGTTTAGCTTTCCTAATATCTGACACTCTTTTCAACAATTACGTCTTTGTTTCCTCCAACTACTGACATTATTATGCCCTAAGTTTCTCTATCACACTATACTATTTCTATGGTGAGCACATACTGTTAATTTTTTTGTCTTTGCTCATAACAGACACATTGCAATTGTGATTTGCAAGAGCTGAGTGATCTTTTTTGAGGGCACAAGCATGACTGGGTGCACTATTACCACTTGTCCTTTCTGCTCAGGGCTAGACAGTGTTCCTAGTTTGGCACTAGGCAGCCAGTGGAGCCTGTCCCTGAGTTGGCAATGAGCAGGACTCCCAAGATCATTCTCTTCTAAGCCAGAGGTCTCTGTCACAAATTTCAAATGGGATTATACATTGGAATGAGGGAAATTATTAAAATTACTATTAATATTTATTTTGTAGTGTCATCCAAAATTTTTTCTATTTTCCTACAAGTTATAAATTTTTACCACTATTTGTATAGTAGTTGATATACCAAACATATATAAATAAATTATATATTTTGGAAGCATGAGCTATTTAAAAAAAACTTAATAAGATATAAGAATAAACGAGTCTAGAGACCACTGCTAAACACTTCTCAGATGCAACCTTTCAATACCTTGGGTTTCAGATAGCAACATAAATCTTATCATAGGCTAATACATGCTAATGATTCTGTCATCATTCATTTATTCATTAAAAAGTATTTAGTAAACATTGATAAGAGTTAGTAATTGTGCTATGCATGAGGCAAAAATAGAAAAGAATATAGTCATTGAGTTCTTTAAATTTCCAAATAGGAGAAAGCATGTAACCATGATGTTTTGTTTTTGCAGCTCCCTTTGTCCAGCAGGAGTTTTCTCGATTCTATTTACAGTTGCTACTTGCCCTTTAATATCAACTTGAATGCCAGACCCTCTAGGATGCCTCCTCTAACTCACTTAGAACTGAGTTAAGTATACCTCCTTAAGTGCTCAGGCACTTGTCCTTTGATACAAAGCAGCATCTCCCGCTGAGAGTGTACCAGCCTCAAGATAATATTGCAGTACAATGTTCTTAAGTCCATATTTGTTAAGAATCGATAATGTAGTAGGACACTTGAGTATCTGCTGTATTAGAGGCCAAATGACTGAACATGTCCAAACTGAAAAGTAAGTGGAAATATTTTTATAGTCTGAAATAGTTCTCAAACATTAGTGTGCATCAAAATCTTCTGGAGGGCTTGTTAAAACACAGATTGCTGGATTCCAGCCCCAGAGTTTCTGATTTGGTAGATCTGGGATGGGGCTATTAATTTATATTCTTATGAGTTTCAAGATGAGGTTCCCAGCACAGTACAGGAAGCGTAATTTGAGAACCATTTGTCTTAGTAACTGGTCAAGGGTATATAAAACTTTCACCACTTGCTCCATGCTATGTGCGATCCGATACAGTCATTATTGACAACTCAGGTTTTCTCTAGTAGTGCTTAGGACACTTAACACCTGAATTGTGGAATTTTCTTCTTTAATTGGGTCTATGTATCATCAAACCACTATATTATCCAACTAGGAGGCACAGCAAAAAGCCAACATACTGAATCAGTAAGTGTACTTTACAGTTAGGAGGCGATATTGAATATATGTATATTATATTTTTTAATTTCAGTAAGTTTTCTTGATATGTACTGATTCAATCTATTATATGGAATTTAATTAAAGAAATTCATACTATGACTGGAGAAATAATCTCATCTAAAGTCTCTCCTAAGATCCAGTGGAGAGGAAAGGTGGTTAAACTGACAGCTGAGAAAAATAGAGCTCTTTGTCCTTTCAGTAAGTTCTAGTTATGGGGTTAGTTGTCTTATTGTTACAATGCCTGTAATTTACTTTGAAATATGTCTGCATGTACAGCATGATATTATATGTGTATGTATATATATATTTTTTAAGTCAAGGTATAACCCAAGTGCTGCTGGCATTTAATAAAGACTGCAGAGTCCAGGAAGGGTCTGTTAATGTCCTAATCAAGGATGCACAGTCGGGGGCAGTGGGATGGGGGAGGAAGGAAGAGAGGGTTCTCAGTATTCTAATCATGAAGCCCATCCTAGAGGCAGTTCATACATGTTCTTCTGTCATTCACTCATAACTCAATTGACAATGGGCATTTTATTAACTAGCATACTGAATGTCAGAGATGAGTTTTCATTTCTAAAAATGATGGCTTGTTGACTAGTAGGATTAATATTAGAAATGGGGCTCTCATTGGTAGCTTTAAAGTTATTCAAGATATGTGGATTAGCTAAAAATACTCTATAAGTGTTCTCTGCTCTTGCATCAAAAGACAAAAAACCCAAGAGGCCTTGTACACTTTACACTTAGGAATGATGTCCTAGATAAGTCAGTAAAGGGTCCTGTGTCTGTCTAAGAACTCTAGAGGATTCCATTAGCTTGGTGCCTGTTCTGAAATGTAGCATCTGTCTTGCAGGAACCTTTCATGGAAGATGGTGATAGGAGCACTTAGTAAATAAAGAAAATTGGAGCTCCTTTAAGCATTCAAAAAAAAATTGTACCAGCTCTGTGCATGTATGGAATGTGTGTGTGTGTTTAATCTTTAGACCCCCTTTTTGAATCCTATGAGAGAGGGGACAGAATCGGGGTCTGGCATTTCTCTTCAATTTTCTATGCTACTCGCAAAACCCCTGGTGGGTGGTATAACACAGCCCAACAAGGAATCCTTAAATGCTTTTCAGATGGGAAGTGACTGCAGACTTAGATCCTACCTCACAGTAACCTATGAGAGAAGGGTTGTACTAGAGCATAGGATAGAGACAGGAAGGCAAAATGGCAGATGCCTCTGAAAGCTCAGAGGTAGCTTGAGTGATGGTTGCAGTTCGAGACTCCCATTTTTAGTGACAGTAGACTAGGTCATTTAATTCAAATATTCTGCTGAAAATAATTGGAACAGCTAGACATTAGATATTTAAACTTTGCTTGAAGGTATCAGAAAGCCAAGAAGATAGTAAAGATTATCAGGCTAGGATCTGAGGGGAAGACATAGATTCAGAAATCTGAGTCTGAGATTTGGCACTGATTCTCTGTCATGGGTGTTCACTCATACAGGTTGGAAGAGTTGAGAGGAGGAGAGGTCGAACGGAACTTTTGACCACCTTGCAGAGATAAGAGGAAAGGAAATTGAACCCAGAGCTGCCAAGTAGGCTTTTGGTGAATCTGTCTCTCTTTGGGTTTGGACTTGAAATGGCCATATCTGAGGAATGTGGATGAGCCAGAAATAGGCCCTCACAAGGGCCTATTAAATAATCTGAATTACTGCAATTGAATTTCAGCAATTCTAGATTGTTAATGTACCCAGATTTTACAATTCTTCTCTACACTAAGGTAATAATAACCTAGGTCTCAAATGATTTCTACAAAGGATATTGTAGCATAATATCTGGCCATAATAAAAAAGAAAATAACTTGACTCACCAGTGAACAAGACTACATGACAGAAAACCAGCAGAAACATTAAACATTAGAATCATGTGTTCAGTCTGTCCCAATATTGGAGTTTTAAGTAAGGTTTAAAAATAACTATGCTTACTATTTGCAAAGAAAGATTTTTAGCAGAAACTGGGAGCTCAAATAAAAATGGATAATCTAAAACTGAAAAATATAATATTTGAATTTAAGAGCTCAAAGAATGGGTTTAATAATATATTAAACACAGATAAAGAAAATTAATAACCCAGAAGATACGTCAGAAGAAACTACTCAGAGTGGGACATGGAGAGACAAAGGATAATATATACAGGAGTATGATTATGAGGCATAAAGGGTATGTTGAGAAGGCTTAACATGTATTTCATTATAGTCCCAGAAAAAAAGAGAAGAGAAGAAAAAGTATAAGCAATATTTGAAGTCATGATGACTGAAAACTTTCCAAAACTGATGAAAGACATCACAGCACAAATTCAAGAAGGCCTAAAGCTCCATGAAGAGTAGAAACAATATTACATCTGAGCACATTGTAGTAAAAGTGCAGAAAATCAAAAGCAAATGAAAACTCTTAAAATCAGGTAAAAGATAAAGAAAAAGTACTTTCACAGAACAATTAGGACAGATGACTTCTAAATGGAATTGATGAAAACTAAAAGACAATGAAATGATAGCTGTAAAGTTTTTAAATGAAATCATTGCTACTCAAATACTATAGTCAGAAAAAAATATCCCTCAAGGATGAAGGACTAAACCAAATGTCAATGTATTGAAATAGGAATAATGACTACTTATGTTTATAGAAACAGATAGAGATGTACATTATTAGTATGGCGTATAAGACATACAGGGATAAACAAAGTGTTCAGTACTTTGTATCATAGGGGAATGGATAAAAATACTAATTTATATCAGACTTAAATTAGTCAAAGATACATGCTTTAATCTCTATAGTAATTCCTAACAACAAAAGAGTGTATAACTTCTCAGGCTACACAGGACAAAATGAATAAAAAATAAATGTTAAACGAGAATGGAAGAAAGGAGAGAAAAATCAAATATATCAGATGGGCCAAAAAGAAAGCACTTAGGAGATGATAGACTTGAGCATACACACACACATATCAATGACAGTAACAAATGCAAACAATTAAGCCATCCAATTAAAAGATGAAGAGTGTGTTACCAGATATAGAAGAATTTCATTTGTGTATTTCTTATAAAGTGACAATTAAGATTAAAAAATATCAAATGATGAAAGTAAAATGATGAAAAATGTTGTATTATGCAAACACTAGTCAAAATAAAGCTGGTTTGGCAATATTAGTATTATATAAGAAAGATTTTTGAGACAAAAGTCATTGTTAGAGATAGAAGAGACACATGAATGTTAGTGAAAATTTTAATAAACTAGGAAAATACCACAATTATGTATGGGAATGATCCTAGTAAGAGCCACAAAATATATTAAGCAAAAATTAACAGAGTTAAAGAGAAGTAGTTAGATCTACAGATATAATGGAAGGTTTCTAAAAACCTCTATTGATATAAACAAACAAAAATCAATAATGATACAATTTGTACTAAAATATATACATTATAATTTTTATTTTTTCTTGAACCTATTTGTTAAGTTAATAATTATTTATGAATTTATACTAATTTATTAGCATAAAGTTATTCATAGTATCCTTGCATAAACTTTAACATTTGTAGAATCTAAAGTGATGTCCTTTTTCCATTCCTGACATATGTCTTTTATGATTTCTCTCCCTTTTCATCAGTATCTGTCAGTATTTGACTTGATCAGTATTGCCAGAGGATTATAAATTTTATTCATCTTTGTAAACAATTTAATGTGAGCTCTATTGACCATCTCTATTGTTTTATTTTCTCTTTCATTTATTTTTACTCTTTGTTATTTCCCTCCTCCTTCCTTTGTTTATAATTTGCTTTTCTATGTATAACTTCTTCAAATGGTGTGTTTTCCTCTAATTTGGTCTTGAGGTTTTTCTCACAGGAGTGGCTATAAATTCTAGCCCTGCCCTGATGGGGCTTTAGGGATTTGGTTGTAGATGTTTACAATGTGCCTTTCATGGAATATTTTATCCTGGTAGGCAGCATAATACCTAAGAGTCCAACCCATATACAGGTGTCTCTCGGACAGAAAACTTGTTTGTATTGGCAGACACTCTTGTCCGACCTGTGTCCAGTTTATTCCTATAACTCCTAAAAAAATCAAATCTCCAGACTTAAATTGCTTCACAAAATGAAATCAATTTTATAAAACTCTTCTAGAGAGGACAAAAACATAGCAAAAATGGTTTACAACTAATATTATGAGGCCAGCACATCTTGATTTTGAAACCTGGCAAGCAAGAACATCATAAGAAAGAAAAAGTGCAGGTCCAATGTTTTCATGTACAGTGATGAAAACAAATGCTAAAAAAAAATGTTATATCAAATCCAGCAATACACAAAAAAGATAATACATTGTCAATATGTGGAGTTTATCCTAGTAATGCAAATTTAAAATTAGAAATTAGGTTTAAAGTTAGAAAATCCATTAATGTAATTCACCACATTAACTGAATAAAGGAGAAGAATCCATTGATCATTGATCATCCCAATAGATTCAGACATTTATGACATTGAGACAGAGTATGTTCTTCTTAACTACATAGAAAAATATTGATATATTTTACTATATCAAAATTAAGAGTTTCTGTTCATCAGAAGATATGATAGAGTGAAAGAACAAGACATAGAGTGGAGGAAATCTTTTCAACTTATTTAATTAATAAAAGGTGTCTATCCAGAATATATAAAGAAATGTTATAAATCAATATAAGAATATTAAATGACTCAATAAAAACATGGTGAAAGACATGAATTGACACTTCAGCAAAGAGGATATCCAGATGACCAAAAAATATATCAAAAAAGTATTCAAGCTCATTAGTAACAGAAAAATGCAAACTAAAAAATGCAATAAGATGCACACTCACCAGAATGGCCCAAAATTAAAAGACTGACAATACCAAGTGTAGACAAGATTGTGGAAAATTGGAACATCCATTTATTGAGAGTGAGAGAATAACCTGGCCATTATAATGTTGAAGATAAGCATATCCTACAATCTGTAAATTCTACTCTTGGTGTATAAATAACATGTATAATAGCCCCAAATTGGAAACATTCCAAATGCCTATGTATGTGGAGAAGAATCTACGAGTGAATTGTAATAAATTCATATAATAGAATACTATGCAATAAGGAAAATTTATGAACCTTGGAAGTGAGCCATCACTGCATTGTCGGCTTAAAATCAGTCATTCTATTATTCTCTCTCAGTTCTGGGGTTTGATGGCCTCAGCTAGAGTGTTCTCTAATGAGGTCGTAGTCATTTGGTGGTTGCAGTTGGAGTCTCAGCTGGGGACTGGAACAGTTGCTGTTCCTTGTACTTCTCTCCTTCTATTTGATCTCTCTTTGCGGTTCTCTACCTGTCACACTCAGGGCAGCTCAACTCTACAGATGGCAGCTGAGGGCAGCACCCACAGGGAGCATCCCAAGAGAAAGTTTTAGAAGGTGCATGATGTTTTCTAACCTAACTTGGAAGCCATGAGGGGTCACTTCCACCATATTCTATTTGATAAGGAAATGACAAAAGCCCTCTTGGGTTCAAGAGAAGAGGACATAGCTCCTCCTCTTGATGGGAGGATGGCAAAGGAGTTTCAGACATATTTGGAAACTACTGCATGGTTACATGGATGTTCTCTTTATAATTTATCCTTGAAGTATCTATTGTTCTTCTGTGGATTTTTCTGAATGAGTATTATATTTCACAATTTAAAAGGCTAAATAAATAAATAAATAAAAAGAATGTAGTCCTAGTCTAGTGAGGAGGGCCAAGATCTACCAGGGTTGTAAAGAGCATAGTTGTTCTAAGTGTTTTTAGTTCTTCACTATTCTTGAGATGGTTAATTGTGTGTGTCAACTTGGCTGGGCCACGGTGCCCACATGTTCATCAAACATTCTTCTAGATGTTTCTGTAAAGATGGTTTTTGGATGAGATGAACATTTAAATTGGTAGACTTTGAGTAAAGCAGATTATTTCTCATAATGTGGGTGGGTCACATCTAATCAGTCGAAGCCTGAAGAGAGAGAACAAAGGCTGACCTCTTCTGAGCAAGAAGGAATTCTGCCTTTGGGCTCAGACTGGAGACTTTCCCTGATTATCAGCCTGAAGGCTTCCCTGAAGATTTTGGACTTGTACCTCCACAATCACATGAGCCAATTCCTTAAAATTCTCTCTCTCTCTCTCTCTCTCTCTGAGATATACACACACAAACACACATACACATACACACACCTTCTTGGTTCTGTTTGTCTGGAGAACCCTAACACAACTCTCTAAGGCTTTGCTTTAGTTATTAACAACTTGGCTTGGCCTCCAAACTCTTACCTCCCAAGAAAGTAGAGCTTCCATCAGAATTGTGTCCTTGCACTTTTTCCTATATCCTTGTGATAGGTAGAATAAAGACCCTCCCAAAGATTTTCTAATCCCTGGAAACTGAATATGTTACCTTACACAGCAAGCAAAGAAGACTTTCCAGATAAGATTAAATTAAGAATCTTGAGATGGTGGGGTTATCCTGGATGATCCAGGAGTGCCCAGTGTAATCACTAGGGCCTTTCTGAGAGGAAGGTGGGAGGGTCAGAGTTAGAGCCAGGGAAGTTGTGACAACAGAAGCGAGGTCAGAGTGTGCCACTGCATTGCTGGAGGGGAGCCACAAGCCAAGGAATGCAGGCAGCCTCTGTAAGTCAAAAAGGTTCCAGAAAGAACCAGCCCACCAACACTTTGATTTCAGTCCTGTAAGACCCATTTTCAGACTTCTGTGTTCCAGAATGAAAGAAAATAGATTTGTGCTGTTTTAAGGCACCAAGTGTGTGGTAATTTGTCACAGCAGCAATAAATAGATTTAGAGTTTTTAAATACAATTTCTTTCTGTTTTTTTCTCAATCAGGATCTTCTCTATACTGTTTGATTCTAGTTGAAATGCTTCGCAGGCCACCTCTATTAAATCTATCCAGAGTTAAAGGCCTAGCTCAGATGTTCTCTTCTCCGGGAACCCTTCTTCTTATCATAATTGGAAATGATTCTTACTCCTCGAAAAGTCTAGAGCACTCGGTAGCACTGATAGTCCACTTACCATGTATCATTTCTTTGACATTATTTGAGGCTGAGGTTCTAGATCTTTTTTGCTGCTCTGCAGTTCCTAGTTCATGGATTTTATACATATTAGGCATACATATTCATTGAACGAATGAACCAAAGAATGTTACCATAAAATAGTCTTAAATATGTCCAGTAATAACATATAAAATAGTTGATATCTCGTAAAAATATAAATTGTAACATACGTTTGCAACTTCATACGATCCATTTAATAACTGTTCCATGTAATGATTTAGATCTCTGAATCTTTTGTGATCTGAATTTGTGAATGGTAAGTGCCACCAGTGAGGAAACCTGTTTTAAAAGAGAAAAGTATGCCTTCATTAGTTTGAAAATTGGCCTCTGCATCTTAGCATTGTTCATGAAGTTATAGCTATCTTAGGTGGAAGTTGCCAGTGGAAACGTTTGAACACATTTGAAAACATGAATCAGATAGTCTACGAGTTTCATTAACTTGGCTGTGTTCACTCATGCTATTTTAACTGTCATTCATATTAATACTAATTTAATTTAACATATTAAATTAATTTGTATATTCCTTCTTATTGTATTTATGGCAGACCACACATTTTGTCCTTTAAATACATGTGGGGGTTTAATACTTTCTGAAGTTAATGATTCATAATTTTTCAAAAAATTCAGATTGTATTTCTTCTGGGTTCACTAGAGAGATTGTTACACTAACTAAATTAAATATTTTACCAAGTGACATATGCTTCCATCTGGTCTTTTGGAACAAAGTGACACTTTCCCCAAGAGTCTGACTTGGAGAATTTCTTCTGCATTATCTGATGGTTCATCTTGATGAACTGAACTTGATTAAGACCAGTTATTGGGTGAGATGACTTGCTAATGGGTAGCATTTGGCAACATATTTTCCTATTTAAATATATCTTTTTAGAAACTACCTAGCAGCTGCCTCTGACTGCAGTCTTACTGCTGCTTTATTCCCGTATCTGCTTCTTTGGTAGAGACTGAGAGCTGGGTACCATTCTTCCAGGGGAAATAAATGTAGGAATAATGAAGGGCTGTCAACAAACACACAAAAGAGTGTGACAATTTCATGCCCACCCCACTCACTGGTTCCTGCTAGAAATGTCAGGGAAGTCCAAAATTCTATGTGCGTATATTTAACTAATTAACATTTTATTTTTTAAAAAATTTCTTGCAGCTCTAAGACTTAAAGTACTAAAATTTTTCATCCAGATTTAGTTATCATGAAAATGAATACCAATACACAATTAATAAAAAATATCACATAGAATATACATATATTAAATATATATGTATGCTAACTTTTGGGGGGAAATGAATTTGATAAATGATGCATTAGGCTGGTTTGAAATATTAATTCATATATCTGTGTTTGAATTTCCCTTATTGGTAGAATAAAACAGAACTCATCATCAGTTCTATTCCTTTGTTAATGTTTCTATGGATATATGTACTAAAACATCTTATGTATAAATAAGTAAACAAAATTTGAGGAATTTTGCTACAGTTTAATTGTTTGAAACTTTTTGAATTATATGCCAAATATAACACAGCAATCAGGTATAGAAAATTGTATTTTATGATCTTTTATCTGACTGCCATCCTGTCTTCACTCCATTTTGTTCAAAACGAAGATTATAAAACACTGGACTTGCAAATAGATTTGACACTCTGCCTATTAGAGTAATTTATTTTCTCAATACCAACACCAATATTTTGGTTTGCCCCTTTGTCTGGGAGAAGAGCCATGGTGAAAGCAGAAGAGGGAAAGGAAGTCAACTCTCCTCAAGCAGATTAATTTTTAAAAAGATTATCAATTTAAGTGATATTTTCATGTCTGTGTCCTCTTGGATGGTACCTGGAAGTACCAATAGCCCGATTAGAAGACCACTGCTACATGCTAGGACTAATTAGAATTTTATTCTTCATGACTTTGACTTTCTGGTCATATTTTCCAGGTCGGATTTACATAACTCCCATAGGGCTTCTCTCAGTAATTTAGGAGTCAGAGGAAATCTTGCCCTCATCCTTCATGTATCTGCATCGCCGTAAGCCTTGCACGCTTTGGGACTATGAGGCTACAAATAGTGTTCAGGCTACAATAGTGTCCTATGTGCCCTGAACATAGGAACATAAATGTTCCTCGCCTCCACAGATTGCTTACATAGTTTGAAAATCAATGTAGGTACCATTGCCAGGCAGCAGTTGTGAGCAAAGCAGAATCCTAACGAAAGCTGAAATTGAGAAGAGAACTGTGGGGAGAGATTATTAGCACTTTTAAAGTTTTACAAGTTATACCGATATGTATCGGAGAGGTACAGTGTAGAACGGAGACATTTTTAAAACAAAAAAGGACAGCCGTTAAACAAGGATTAACTTAAACTTCTAAATTACTAATGAGTAGGGTAGGATGGCAACTACTGATGTTGAATTCAGTATGTGCAGCCAAACTTTGAATTTTTTTTGCCTGTGCCTTTTTTCTCAGTTATTCTATCAGATGTTTTTTGATCATTCTTAAGCCTGATGTTACTTCTAAATGTTTCCAGAATGCCTTTCTCTCTTTCTCAGTCTCTTGAACATGCTCTCACCTCAATCATTCTAATCTCTTGACTTCCTGATGTTTAAACTATCTGTATTTCAAAATCTCTATGACATCTGCCAATACCGCTTTTTTTCATGAATGTGAACTACTCAATTTTCAATACTGCACAGTATCTCCTCATCTCTTGATAGCGGTGTTTATATTTATACTTTGGGAGGTGACTAACCCTGAATGTCAAGTACAAACCCACGTGTAAAAAGTGTGTCAGGGAAAGTATGAACATTTACATTGCAAAAGGACCATTTACTTAACAAAAAACCCACTGTACATAAAATAACAGATTTATCTAAGTGCCAATATCATAATTTCTGGAAAACTCACCTTTTTAAAGTCAAGATACATCTTTGTTATAAACTGAAGTCTATGATCTAAATTTGGTTCTAAGTGATGAATTTTAGAAGGTTTATTTGAACAGTAGTTAATTTTACAATATATGTTGTTTGCTTATGTTTAACAGTTTTTCCATTATAACACGAATGGAAACCACAATTTTCAAGATGGGTTTAAAATGAACATAATAAGAAATTAAATTTAGATAATACAAGGTTCATAATAATTTAAAAATCAATAATTAATGACAGCAAAAGTGAGTTATTAATATACTTTTTGACATTAATTCATTTAAAATTTTTTTGGTCCAGAAACTCAATAGATGAGAGCTTTTTATTATAGGTATTTGTTGAAAGAGTAGATGTATCCAATTTTGTTCTGCATTTTTCAATTTCAATTGTATTGTTATAGAAAAAAACTAAGAGACTTAAATTTAAAAACAGGAAAATAAGACAATTTCCCCAATTATTGATAAAAAATGAAATAGCTTTTGAATTTTTCTGTCTACAAAATCAATGGCTGGAAGTAAAAAGAAAATTGCAAACCTTGTTCTGTTTTATGAGACAAAAGATTCTTTGCTCTGAGAGCAATGCAGACTCTCTGCTGGGATAGAGTCAGTGGCATCGGAGTCAGAACACTGTGTTGCTCACAAATAGAAAATCCCATAACCATAATTTTTCCTTTTGCTCAAGGACAAGTACTGAAGGCAAAACAATGTGAAAGGACAATGCCTTACTCTGGGAGAGCCAATGATGGAAACTGCTTCTGAAGTTGGCTGTGGAGTTTTGAAAACTGGTCAAATGATTTTTCTGTCAGGCTCGTTTCATTGTTACTGTGTGTCACCTGGATCAGATACAGCTGCAGAAAGCAAATAGACAAAAATCAAAAGGCAGTAATGTCAACTTGTAATACATTGTAAAATCTGATTTCATGGAAACGCTACAAAGCAAGAACCTTTTTGCAAGAAAATTAGCACTAAAGCTAAGAGATGCAATTTGTAGAGGCAAAATTACCTGTAAACACAATCTACAAAGATATCATAATCTTATGTGCTGGAAACAGACTGCCTAATTTCTGCTGTTCTTTTCTTGTGGACACTTTAATTAGCTCTTAATTTATCTTCTACCACAGGGCAGGAACTGTTCTCTTTGATGGTTCTCTACTAATAGCTCTTGCTGTTATGATTTTTCCTTGGAACATTCTCTTAATGGCACTTCTGCTTCAGATGTAACCGATTTTTCATTTGCATAGTAAAAAAATCATGCTATAGGAAAGAATATGTAGCATAGTGAAGGGAAGTCTGAGATGAAATCAAATAATACTTAAGTCAAGATGACAGACTTTAGACTTACATTGCTGGGTTTCTTGCTGAACCCTAAAATTGTTGCTCTTCGAATTGACCTGGTTGTATTCAGCAAACAGGATTCCTGGGGAAAAATCTGGGAAGTAGATTTGGCAGGGCTTGTGGCTGACATTTGTGCAAGTGTGTGGATCAAGTTATTCAATTTAACAGGGAAACATTCCAGACTTTCCTTTATTTTCCTAGAGAAATGACAGAGAAAATATACTGAATAATATTCCCTTGCATCAAATCATTTCATTTATGATCTATTTCCTTGTGTTTGTTAATTGTGTGGGGGGAAAAGCCAAGAACTATGTATGTTTATTTGGAGTCCATCTATTAAATGTTATTTATATAAACTTCAAGTTCACATCTGGACTTGTTAGAAAATATACCAGAAAGTCTTGTGATGAAATATAAAACTAATTGCAATATTGTATTTTTACTTTTTCTTAGGTTGGTTTTATTTTGTTGTCTATTTTATGGATTATTTTTTCTATTAAATTCCAGTTTATAATTATTTAAAATACTTAGGTAATTCCAGAATTTAAATCTACAAAATAATGTATATTCAAAGAAGCCTAGCAGCTACTCCCATACTCTCTGCCCTATTTCCTTCCTTCTATATTTCAACAGTTTTAAAAATTATGGCTCAACTTTCATCATTTAATTTTTTAATTTCATTTTTGTGTATATTTATGTTTCTCTCCCAATTATCTTAGGAAAAAGATAGCATGTGATAATACTGTGTTTAATATACAAATATTTTATATAAAATTTTTTTTTACTCTGTGGTCTTTTTTTGTTTGTGTTTTCATTGTTTTGTTTTTGTTTTTTGGCTTCTCTGTTTTTTAGGGTTTTTTTATTTAAGAAGGTTTGCATTCTAATGATATGACCACATTTTTATATAATTTCTTTTATTTCTTCTTCTTTTTTTTTTTTTTGGCTATTTTCTATTCATTCCCTACTAACAGAAATATTGAAATTAGTTAATAACTTCTTTTATACCTTCTGTTCCCTCTTCTCCAGTATTATATCATCTTTTTAATCTCAGCTAGTTCTGTAAAGCAAACAGCATGCTTATTTTACTTTTCATTTGTGCTTCACTTCTCTTTTTTCTAGAGCTATTCTATCTGCATCATACAGTGTGCATGCTATACACACTATACAATTTCTCTTACAACCTTCATTTAATCATGAACTCTTTACCGGTCCTCGGTCCACATCTCTCCAGTCACTTTGATTATCTGAAACTCATTCTCTAGTACATTCTTCAGTAAGTGCTCAAGGAAATAAGTTTCTGAGTTTTTGCATGTTGATAAGAGTTTGTGACCTTTTTACTTGAAAGTCAGTTTGTCTGGATACAACATTATTTTTTGAGTGTAATAAAGATATTATTCCATTTTCTTGTGTAATAAAGGATTACTATCCAAAACTCTGATGACACAGTAAACTTCTTTCCCAGATAAGTGAGTTGTTCTATTTGCCTAGATGTTTAAAGGAAATTTATTTTTCTCCAAAGTCCAACAATTTTTCTAACATATGTTTCAGTATTGGTTATTCTGGGTAATTTTTCTGAATAAGCACTGTGTCCTTTCAATAGGTAATTTTGAGTCTTCATTTTTTGGGAAATTTTTCATAAATTATGGTATTAGTACTATTAAAATACTAAATGTAAAATTTAGAATCAATATAGTTTTAATATATTATTTTGGTTTTCTTTATTCAGGGATTTTTATTATATGTATGCTAGATCTTCATTGTCTTTCTTCATTTCTTTTTTATTTTAAAAGTCCTCCCTATTTTCATCTTTTTTTCTCAAGGCATAATGTGCTGTGTTGTGTTTATTTACTCCTGTGTTCCTCCTAGTTTATAACTTTTAAAACTATGTTTATATTTCCAATCCTTTTTTTGGTTTAGTCACCTTGTTTCTGAGTTTTCCTAATTGTGGTCTAGGTTATTCCTTCATATTTTTACCAATTTCTGATTTCTTTTAGTTCAATTTGAAATATAGGCACACAGTTTGTCTCTTTGGTGGGTATGTCTTTCTGGCATACTTTTACTGTAAAGATATTATTTTGTACCTTGTTCCTGTTTTTCTTGTTATAATTTTGTATGGATTCAATCATGGTCTATTTTACTTACTCATTTAAACATGAAATTAGAATTATTGAACTTTCAGGATGGAGTAGAGGATTTTCTAGGATCTGGGACTTCCTTTTCTGTTGATATCACATCAAAAATATGTGTTTACATACTTTCTGAGATATGCCTTCTTTGATCTCCTCCCTCCTAATTTTTTTGGACCTTGATTTTCTCCCATTATCTCTTGTCCTCTTAGTTTGGATAATAGGCTCAACAGTTTTTAATCAGTGTGAGATATTTTCCTGGAAGGGAGCTCCAGTTACCTTTGAGAGTTCATAGACTGCTCTAATCATTTCAGATTTACCATAGAACCCTCACCTTTCCCCGTGAATTTGAATGTGCAACAATCCCTTCCGGTTTCAGCTGCTCTTCTCAAATTGTCCTGCTGGGCTTCTTGTGCGTACCTATTGACTGTTGGAGAATTGTTCTCAGTGCAGTCTGATGACCTGTGGTTTGTTTCCCTTGGCTTCCTCCCATACAGATGCTGATACCACATAGGTCTTATAACTATTAATGGTTTGCCTCCACAGGCTTGTATTAATATTTTAGGGATCTTGGGTATACCTCGACCTAGTTTTGTTGTAGATGTTGTCTAAACTTTTAGATTTTGTTATCCTAGTCAGTATGTCTGTTTTATGGAAGAGATTTAGGGACATGAAAAAACTTGGCTTTTTATAATATATAATTCAAGCAACACAGAAAAATGTAAAGCAAAATTTGAAAGATTCTATTTCTCTTTCCTCCATGGGAGGAAAGTGCTTCTCCCCAGAAATAGTTTGGTATTATTCTTTTTGAGCTTTCTCTATACATTTATGTAAACACACAGACATGCAAACACAGACACACACACATGCTGTATTTACTCCTACTACATACCAGGTGCTATTCTAGTGATGGGATATAGCAATGAACAAAAGACAGAAATTTTTGCCCTTCTAGGGTTTACAAAATGTGAAATTCAGATAATAAATAAATGATCCAGTAAAACTATAGGATTTGAGAAAGTAATATGTGCTATAAAGGAAAATAAAATAGGAAGTGGGGAGAAGGAATACAAGGGTAGGTAATAGTGTGGCAATTTTAAATAGGATAATCAGGTATAATCTCACTAACAAGATGAGTTGAATGATTTGGCAAAGACCTTAATTTGCCAAGAAAATAGGTCATGGAAATTTCTGATGAAACACATTTTAGGCAGAAGCAACAGCTAGTCCAGAAGCCCAGAGGTAGATGAGTGACTAGAGTGTTTCATGAACCGTAAAGAACAGCAATGTGGCTGACACAAAGTGAGGAGAGAAGGAGGGGGATCAGAGAGATAAAAGAGGCACAATTTTGTAAGGACTTTGATGTTGTATAAAATGGGACTTAGAGAAAAATCACAATTTTATGTAATGTAATTTGTTCTTTTAAACTTAGTAATATATTTTGTAAGAAAAATTTTTTAGTAACTGGTGCATAGTAAGTGGCCTCAAAATAGTTGTTGAATGAATGAATAATCTTTCTAATCAGACCATAGCATTGACTCATATTTTCTAATGGCTACATGGTTTCTCAAATTATAGATGCACAATGATTAATCAAACCATTTTTTTTTTAAGTTGTAAAGACCTTTGTCTTACTGTTCAACTTTGTTTGATACCAAGGATCTGTCTATGCATAGGCTTGCTTTTGGCCTCCTCATTTTGTTGCCTTTGTCTATTTGTCTGTCTCTGTGTGAATATTATATTATTAATACTTTAAATAGCTAGAACTTTATAATACATCTTGAAATCCAGAAGAAAACATTCTTTACCTTTTCTTCTTCAGGGGCTTCTTCACTATTCTAGGCCCTTTGACACCCTAAATATATTTTGGAATCAGCTTATCAAGTTCATCCATACACAAAATAAATGTGTAAGGATTTTGAATTGTATTGCATTGAAACTGTAAATCAATTCAAGGAATATTAACAGCTCTACATCATTGAGACATTCAGCCCACAAACATGTTATATTGTTCTATTTAGTTAGATCTTATTTTACATCTGTCTCTATGGTTTTAGAATTTTCTTTGTGGAGGTCTTGCATATTTTTTGTTGGAGTTATTCTTTGGTTGGGCATAATTTTGTACAGCACATTATAAATGTTATCTTTCCTACATTTTCTTTCAAGTAACTCTTGATAATATATGAGTAGATTTTTAAATCTCATTAATTCTAACAATATATCTGTATATTCTTTTGAAATATGTATGCACACAGTCATGTTACCTGTCACCCTGCAACTGCTAAGACCTCTAGTTCAATGTTAAATGGAAGTGGTGATAGTGAACATTTTTGGTTTGTTCCTGATTACAAAGGAAAAGCTTTTAATGTTTTACCATTAAGTATAATATTTTCTGTATATTTTCAATTATATGTTAATGACATTACTTTCTATTTCTATAGAGTTTTTTTCTAAATGAATGATTCTAAATTTTATTAACTACATTTTCTGTATTTACCGAGGTTGATCATATATTTCCCCTTCAATTTTTTAACTACTGAGTCTTGAATATTTATCATGTAGCCACTTATTTTATGAACTCTTATTATTTTAATATTTTTGTTTGTATTAATTCTCTGGGTTTATTTTAAATATTATATTATTCAGTTGAAAAAAATAATAGTATAATAAGCTTGTAGAGTTTACTATCAATATGGAAAATGTAAACATTTTTGCAAAATTAATGAGAATGCTTGTAATTTTTCTCTTGTAAAAGTGTGATGTTTATTTAAATTTGCTTCTATTCTGAGCTTACTAAAAGTTTCCCAAGAGGAATGGATGTTGAATGCAATCAAGCATGACTTTTCTGGTTCGGCATCTATCAAAGTTATCATGCAATGCCTTCTTCACAACTAATCTGCCATGTCCTTCATGTTAAAAATATAGTTCAATAATGTTTAATAATTTTTCCTTCAATTTTATAAAAATGCAAGCCCATTTGTCTTGTTCTGGTCTTAGAATTTTTTGAATAAATTCCAAATTTTTCCATTATTGTACATCAATCTAGGCCAAAACTTGCTAAGAAAGCTAAAATATGACTCTGAGCCCATTATTCATTTCCACAGTGTTCACTATTTTTAAAGATGTTCTTTGAACTTATAAATTTATGGGTACACAGTGCAGAACAAAACATTAATTTCTTTCCTCATCAGCACTTCAAAGATATGAGGGTAATAGTAATAGTAGGAGTATTATACTAATTACAATTTATGGAGACCCTACTATTAATTCATTCAACATTGATCCAACAAATATTTACTGATCACATTTTATGTGTTGGAGTGGAAAGCTCTAGGGTGACAGCAAGTTATCATTTCTAATGAAGATAAGACTGTGAACCATCAATCTTAAGTTTTGAAGTACTCGCCCTCACAAAATCTCAACTGTGTCCATGGCTTATTCTTCCATTGCCCAACAGTTAGGATGTGATAAAGCTAGAGATGAAAGATGATACTTTATGATAAGTCCATTGTTTGGGGATAGACTTTCACCCAGATCCATTTCCTATCTCTTAGGTGTCAGACTTAACAGGCCAGACAAAATAGGGCTGTTAAATATGATTCGACATGAGACCGGGACCCTGAGAGCAGTAGGTTTCAGGCCTCTGCGAGGATCTGATTTATCCAGATAATAGCTCCCTGGTTTATGTTATTTAATGGTGGCATTAGCAGGATTACGCTCTGGATTATCCTTATGTTACAGGTCCAAAGTGGCAGCTGGAAGGATTTTAGCTCTTAAGTTTCCTAAGGGAAGCCTTTAGGCAGTCTTGATGAACACTTTTAACTCTCCCTTGCTAGGCAGTGTTCTATGTGCTGGGACGTTGAAGTGAAGGAGAGAAATCAGATTTCTGCCCTCAGGGAGTATATATCCTTTGGCAGCTACTACACTAAATGCCTCGTCTATCTCCTTTCATCCTTAGAGAAGAGCAATAACATTGTTTCAGAAATAAATAAGAAAATGACCAAGAGAAGTTACATGGATACCAAAGATGACATCACTTAGGAAGCAGTAACTGCAGAATTCCACTTGTGTTTATCTGATTCCTAAGTCTTTGCTTTCATTGTGGATTTTCTAAAGTGAACAGTTATTCAATTTTGTCTTTAACAGAAAAATAAGGCAATAAACTTAGTGTGGAATTCCCAGGTGGAACAAACGCACAAAGACAATGATCCTTTAATTTTTACAAAGAAATCACCATTAGGTTAACAAAAAGAAGAGTAACAGAAATTTCTAGCTGCCAAACAACATAATCCAAAGCGGTCAATAATAAGAATAACATTTCTTAAGCCTAGGTTTTATCTTAAAAATGTGTACAAATTGTATTTTATGTCATAAGTTATGTACCTTTCTATATAAATGTTTTAAATTGCTTTCATGGAGCAATGCTGTCTGTGTGAACAGACAATTGAGTCTCAGTCTCAGAAAACTGGGTTGAACCTGGAGGTATGGTCCTCATCAGGTTCAGCATCTAAGCGAATTTTTTTCCTCGTATTAAATATTATAATATTTTTTGAACTAATGACAAAAGTTCTCCACTGCTTTATGAGCTTCCTCAGGATAACCATTGAGGAGAGCTGTCTATTGGGCGGTGAAGTGGGCGATTGAGTGAAGGTTCTCAGGCAACACTTGGTGGAGATTTCTACAAGAGCATATTTTCACTTACAGTTGACATTGTTAGTATCATTTGGCAGTTTGATAGAATAATTTTTGCTGGTCAGTCTCTTTAATAGTCTCAGGAAAAAATTTCTCAAAAGGACATTTACTGTGAAGGAATTCTCATGAGAATGTTCTTTATTTGACCACTGGTACTATAATTTCATTGTGTATAAATAGAAGAAGAGTTAGTTGGAAGTGAGTCGCACTCTCCATGAACACATTTCTTCATCTAAATTCCAAACTTCATTTCACTGCAGTGACTCTGGCATGTTCAATAAACACATTATTATTATTGTTATTATTATTATTATTGTATTGTACTTACTGAGTGTCCAGCTGAATGAATTCAATGAATAATTATTGCTAATGCGTTCTGGGTGCACAATAAAAAATTTCCTTTCTAGCCACTTTTATTTTAAAAGATTCAAAATTGCAGACACGGAAAAAAGATCCCTTGATGATTTTGGTTGCACATGTGTGACCAAAAAATTTAAATGTTATGATCTAATCCTTTAAATAAAATAGATACTGTAAAAGGATATGTCATGATAATCCTTGTGGCTTTGATAGCAGGGTATCCCAACTTGAGAAACATGGTTGTAGGCATGTAGATGTTTTTCTAATGATGATCTTTCAACTGATCTGAAGACACTAAAGTTGAAGAACATTTATATTTATCTGACATTATCAGGGCATTAGAAGTTCCATATACAAGATTTTTTTTCCCCATATGATTTGGCATAGTTGTGCCTTTGTGAAGAGCACTTATTAGGCAAGAAATCAACTTGGTTCTAATCTGAACTTATTAGGTCTACCCATGATCTTAAGAAAGTCATTATTGAATGACTTTAATTGTTGCATCTATAAAACAAAGTTGAATACTAAACCTTGCTATTTCCCAGGGTTGTTGATAGGATCAAATGAAATAACATAGGAAAAGACTTTGGGAAAGAATAGTATTATGCAAATATTATTTCAGAAAGCGTACTACCAAATAAGTAAAGAAATAAATGTATATGAATCTAAAAGGTAGCAAATCATGGCACAGAGGGATACAAGGGAAAACAAACACAGACTTTTGATTCAATGGAAACTGCGGCACTATTAGATAGGGACCAGGACGAGAGGTAGCCTTAGAGTTTATTTTCTTATTTTCTTTCTTTTTTCCCCCTTTCTCCTGCTTTACATTTTAGATATTGGCTTAAAGGCTTTAACAAACTCAAAGGTCTTTGATGTTTTCCACGTTGAGTTTTCAAGTACTCAGACTTCATGCTACAAGGTCAGCAAGTCTTACGTAAATGTCATTACAGGCACCTAACATCATACGAACAAGAATTTCAGACTCCGGGGCCTCGTCTATGAATGACCTTACGAAATTGGCCAAATTAGAGCAAATGGAATGAAAGAACTAGGGAAGGGTTGATGGACTAGTCTTACAAAGTGATATGCCAGTGAATGATATTCCAGGTTTCTATTCCCATCCCCAAAGCCAGCTTAGTTCATCGATGATAGTAAAATGAAATCACATGCAAAGCAAGAAAATAAATCTTAACTTGCAAAAAGATAGAAAAATCAATAGTGATAAATGGTGCTATAATTAAGGTTATAAAAATCTTTAAAATATAACAAAAGTTTTAAAAATAGTAAATTATTTTAATCTAGTTGCTTGTTAAGTCATTGGAATATAGCAATTGTAGGCAATGTATAGGGTCAGGAATACCAGTGAGGATTAATTGGTGCACAGAGCCACTGTGAGATAGCAGCTGTTGTGAAATAGCATCATCTGGACTATTCATCTTTTTTAACTAATGATTTTTGGTACTCTTGGTGGGTACATTAAACTTTTCCAGTGCTTTTAACCTTTAGACTGATAGTCTCCTGAAGAGTTTAAAATATCTTTTTTTCAAAGCTTAATAGCTAAGGTACATTCTGACTTGATATTTAGGCAAATTAGGCAAATTCTCAGTTTACCTTATATTTTAATAATTCAAAACCAGAGTTTCTCCTATTGCAAAAATATAGAACAGCAATCAAGCTATCTATCAAACCTGGTAATGAGTGTGACTGGGCCATGCAACTTAGAAAGTGCAGATCTTATAGAAAGCTGTTATATCTGCAGGCGAAAAAAAGGTAGTTAATAAAGTTAATTTAGTTCAGATTAATTATTATAATTAAATTTAAAAATAATGGGAGACTTTCACAATGAGAAGAGAAATTTCACTTGTTTTAATTTGCATTTCCCTTTGAATCTGTTTTCTTAATGTAGGAAAAGTTGGACTTCTTGACTGTTACCTTCTCTTGGTTCTGTGTTTTTCCGCTTTGGGAGTGTTTATTTTTGTGGGTATCAGTGGTTAAGATAAGGCAAAGGAAAATACTGTCCCTTATTTGTGGAATTACAACAATCCATGACATGACAATTTTCATAGCAGTAAAAAAAAAAAAAAAAAAAAAAAAATCGAAAAAATTTAATGATAAAATAAGCCAGGAATTTGCATCTCTGTCCCATGCTCTCTCTCAATTTTGAAAAGAAACTCAAGATAAAACCACTGAAATATGTTTTCAGACATTTAAGCATAAAGAGTCTTGTCTCACCCTCTAACCATGAGAAATAAATGAGGAATAAGGGGACACTGAATTTCTGGCATTGTCTGCAAAGCCTCGGTGGCTGAGGGATTCTAGAGCCTGTGTCTATGATGTGGAGTCCAGGCTCACTCTCTTTGGACACCGTCATCATTTCCAGCCGCTTCAAAGTTGTGCTTGTTGGACAGTCATTGTGTCTGTCCCGCTCAACGGCCCCTCCCAAGACTGTTCCTTCTAAAGCTCAAAGTTCAGAGAAGAATCTCTAAGCTGTTTTTTGTAAAGGGGTGGCCCATGATGGGGATAAGGATGGGAAACAGAACCTGTGGTGGCTTTGCATGAAGGACCCTGTCCCATAAAGACAAAGGCAACTAGTTAAGTCAATTAGACCGCCTCTCCCTGGCATAATCCTAGAGAACACTAGCCAATAGGCAGAGAGAAATATTAAAGTGTGGGCAGAGATAAACAGAGTAGAAGGTCTATGTTTCTTTTAGAAACTAGCCAGGCCTTATTGGTTTCTGGGATTTGTTAGATTACAGTTTGAGTCCACGTAAGTCCTTTATCCTAAGGCTACCAGATAGAATCAATCCCTGGTTCTTGCTACCAAAATTACTCACTAGTGCAAATCATTTGTTTCTTTTTGTGGGGTTTTGTTTTGCTTTAAGCTGGCTTCAGTTTTAGCCGAAAAACAGGAGATCTTGTTTTTATTCAACTAGAGAATCTGCATGGCAGCCCAAATGGAATATCTGAGAGTACATGAAAAATTTCCTCTCCTACTCTTGAGGGAGGAAATGGATGAAATGCAAAGCACTCTCCGTATGTGGGAGGGGAGGTAGGCAGGGAAGTTTATGCTTAATGATCCCCAGTCTGGTCTGGGAAATAGGTTATCTGTTTCTAAGGACAGCTAACCCGATGTGTGAGAGTGATTGAAATTTCTGAAATAACCCATTTGGACAGCGTTTTAATGGATGGTTGCCTTTGTTGCCTAGCAGTGGGCTCTGCAGAGATATTACATGAGAGTATCAATCTGCAGGGGACTGAGTCATGATACTTTCTTGATTCTATTCAACAGCACTCAGCTGTGAGGGGAGAAGAAAAGAGTAAGGCAAACAGAGAGCAGTTGGCAATGATGTGAAAAACTTTTGTGGCCAGCAAACCAATGTTATTTTTATTTTCCCTCTAAATATCATTAATTGTAATTTAATTTTTTGTGGCACATGATGTGCAGTAACTTCTGAAACTCTTATGGTCAGCTCTTGACCCAGAATGTATATGCTCAGGTGCGAGGTACGATCCTATGTTGTTCACTGATAGAGTGCACGCTCCGAGAGGCAGGAAAAGCCATTTCTTTCTTTCAAGTTTCAAACTGGGTCAAGAGAGGAAGCTTCTTAATGCTAATCCTGCAGTCAGAACCAGGGTGCTTAAGGCAGCCACACATGCTGTGTCTCAAATGGCTCAGTCCTCACCCAGGACCCCGGTCTGTGAGCAGGGGGAGGGTGGATTCCATTTTCTTATTTTTGATCTGTGACTTAGTAGTTATATCAGAATACACAGTGGTATAAAACCCTTTTAGCCTAACAGAACAAAGAAAGAGAGTAAAGAGTTTAAATATACAGGGGCTCATGTTATATATATATTTATAGAATTATATATAGTTACATATAGATACACACATGTATACATATATATTAAAGTTAATGACACTCATCAAAACACCAAGACCAGTGATGCAACCATCACAGAATTTGTGGTGTTTTTCTTTCTTTTCTTTTTTTTTAGTGAATTATGTGTGATGAGGTCTGCACTTCAGGTGTCTCCTTCTTAAATTCTATAATCCACATGATATCAGAGATTACAGCTCAAGATAACAATATTATTCACACAGAAAAGTAAACAACTCTACATGATTTTTATTTGAATCATGAGTATCGTGTCATTTAGAGTTGCATAAAAGTGTTCTTTTTAATCAACCCAGGCTACTTTCATGAATTCACTCTATTTATTTTTTAAGGATTTACAAAAGAAATAGTGTATAATTTGTTTTAGAAATTTAGAATGTATAAACAATAGATCGTAGGAAGCATTTCTGAATGGAAAAGAATCACAGCCACAGCCTGGGCACGGTGGCTCACGCCTGTAATCCTAGCACTTTGGGAGGCTGAAGCAGGAGGATCACTTGAGGCCAGGAGTTGGAGACCAGGCTGAGCAAGAGTGAGACCTCATCTCTACAAAAATAGAAAAATTAGCTGGATGCGGTGGTACGTGCCTGTAGTCCCAGCTACTCCGGAGGCTGAGGCAGGAGGATCGCTTGAGCCTGGGAGTTTTAGGTTGTAGTGAGCTATGATGACACCACTGTACACTAGCCCAGGTGACAGAGTGAGACCCTGTCTCAAAAAATAAATGAGTAAGTAAAAATAAAAAATCACAGCCACAATCAATGACCGTTTCTTGCCTCACCATAACAGGTTCTCATAGGGCTCTGTGGGCTGTGTGATAGATCCTCAGCACGTGATATTTACATGCATGGGCCATCAGACTTAGAGAGGAGTCACACAGACAAGCTATTTGCACATGAAACCGTACCTAAAAATAAAGGTATGTAATTGAGACTTTAAGATAAAATATACTAACTACTGAGTGAGACAGGCTCTTGGAAGCTAAGGGAGAGTGAGGCTCATGGGATATTTCTCTGAGGAGGAAAAAAAGAGAAAGAGAATGCCTCAGGGTACTGGGGAATTAGCCAAAACAGAGCAAGGAAGGAAGGTGAGTGCTGGAAAGTCACAGCCAAGTTATTGCATGGAGGTTTGCCAAGGCAGTGGTTATGGCAGACCCTGAGCCAAACACCCAGGGGACTGGCGGTGGTGGCACAGAGATAATAGTCCTGGGAAGGGACTTCTGTCCTCTGCTGAGACTCAAGGTATATTCAGGATGTGAGGATTAGTGCCCGAGAAAGGGTGAAGAATATGTCTTGGGCACACTCCAGCCAGTGCAGGCTCTAGGGAATGCTGAGAAGACTGTGGCTGAATAATGAAGCAGCACGTTCCAGAGCCTGATACGGAAGAGGTGACATGGAGTATACAGGCCAGTGGTTAAGACCCGTATTCTGGAGCATGGCCTGCCTGGATTTCAATTGTGCCTCTGGATCCTGCTGGCTGTGGCCTTTGGCAAATTGGTTAAATTCTCTGGGGTCTCAACTCACCAATTTAAAAAAGATAAAAATATACCTCATAGGGTTTTTTATGACAATTAAATATGTTACTGTATGAAAAGCTCTTAGAACAGGGCGTGACATATAAGAAGCACTGTGTTAAATGCCCTTTACATACTTAATATTTGATGTTTACATTGTATTTGCTGTTTAATAAGGCTTATTTCAAATTTCAGATATTCTTAGAAATGAGGATGTGGGAATATGTCCCCTGCTTTACTTGGGAGAGATTCATGTAACCGATCGATATATTAATTAAGGTGATATACAAGACAGTATGTAATTCCGTAATAAATTAAGTATAGCGCAAAGGATGGCATGTTCTGTAGAATTGTAGAATAAAAGAAGATCAGTTAGTACTGGAATAATCAGAGAAGTTGTCCAGGGTATGAAGGGACTAAAAGACCAGACTCCCCTCTCAGAAATATCATGATCCCATGGGAGCATTTCTGGGAAGACTAGAAAAGGGAGTTAAACAGACAAAGTAGGAATAAATGTAGGTTGAGAAAATAATCCACCCAGGGATAATTGGAGAGAAGGGAATAAAATTTGACAAAGACAATCAGATTATGAGGTGCTAGGAAGTAAGAGGTAGGAGATGGCACACCAAGGAAAATTATTGAACAGAGAAATGACATTTCCTAGTTTACATAACTCTATGCCTTTTAAGTCTGCAATGGAGTTCTTTTTTTTTTTTTTTTGTTGAGACAGAGTCTCACTTTGTTGCCCAGGCTAGAGTGAGTGCCGTGGCGTCAGCCTAGCTCACAGCAACCTCAGACTCCTAGGCTTAAGCGATCCTACTGCCTCAGCCTCCCGAGTAGCTGGGACTACAGGCATGCGCCACTATGCCCGGCTAATTTTTTCTATATAGATTTTTAGTTGTCCATATAATGTCTTTCTATTTTTTTAGTAGAGACGGGGTCTCGCTCTTGCTCAGGCTGGTCTCGAACTCCTGACCTCGAGCGATCCACCCGCCTCGGCCTCCCAGAGTGCTAGGATTACAGGCGTGAGCCACCGCGCCCGGCCATGCAATGGAGCTCTTATGACAAAGTTGTAGACAGTTTACTTGACAGAACGTACCATATCGTATCCGCATGCGGGAAGATTAGCCTGGCAGAGGGGACGCAGGCAGGATGCCGAGGTCTAGCTCACTACCGTGAGATTCTGGCCTCAGATCTACTTCCTACATTAATTAGTTCATGTCCTCTTGAATGGGATGAGTCACTCCAGGCAAGCTCACCCACATCCAAGACCCTGCTCCTTACCAATCTGGGTGTGTCAGATGCAGTAGACAGAAGGAAAGGGATGGGACTCTGGCAGACAAATAAAGCCTGTTTACATTTTTCCTTTGCCCGGGGCCTGCGAGAACTTTTCTCATTCAAGTCAATATATAGCCTTTCCTTTTTTCTTAAGTGTTAGGAGGGACTATTAGTAAGCTGCAGCACTACAATTGCTCTGCCCAAACACTGAGGCACTTCAAACATGGGCCCTGCGGTTCAACCACGAGTTCCCTTCCTCCACCTTCCTGCCCCCTCTCCACGCCCCTCCCCTGTCTCCCCGCCGAGTCCCGCTGTGTCTGCCAAGCTGCAGCCTATTTCAAAGGAAGAAGTCTCACTCAGATCCTTCCCTGAAGGGATAACTTGAGGGGGCTACTTTTGGTGCCATGTGGACCCATTCCATTGGATGCAGTTAATTGGACCAGCAGTAAACAGCTAGAGTGAAAGGAACAAATTCCTGCTCATGTGGTCCCTGGAGCTGCCTTGAATTCTGAAGAACCCTCCAGGCTCTGTGATAAATGTTCTCCTGCTCTTCCTGAGACTAGGTGGTTTGCCTTTCCCTGGGTTTTCTCATACAAGGCACCCACTCCCATTAGCTGAGATAACATGGGAGTTCCTGATTCTTGAAACAAAGGGTCTAAAAAAACCTACCCAAGTCCTCAAACTAGTGTCTTTGGCCACAGTCATTGTCAACTAATATTTGTGATTTTGTTAGTGGATATAAACAAATGCCTCTTTCAGAAGTAACTGTATTGTTACCTCTTTTTTCAAGACTAAAAAAACCTCCCAGACTCTCCTAATGAATCTCTAATGGCAGACTTTCAAAAACTAAATAGCAGGAAGGCATTTTTTTTTTTTTTCAGAGGCTCTGCCTGGTGTTCTGTATCATATCATATGATTTCCAATATTGAATTCTGGAAAACCCCTGGAGCAGAGGGATCAGAACTGAGTCCCAGGCTGAGCTCTGTTTCTTGTTACTTTTGCTAATTGTGGGCAAGACCCTTAATTCTCTGGATCTCAGTGTTCTCATTTGAATGTTTATTGTCTGAATAAGTATTAATAAAACTATAAGAGCTCTTCCAGCTCTAATATTCTGTGATTCTGTCATACTGCTTCTATTCAACCACAAGGGCAATCTATCCATTAAAGTTCATGAAACAGCAATCTCTGAGACAAGAGAAATCCTCCCAGCTTATGAGATATCCCATAAACCTCCCTGCATCCTTGGAATGGGGAGTGATTCCTTACTGTACATTCTGGAAGAGAGAGAGAAAAAGTAAAACCTGGGAGACATTTTATTATAATTATCTTTTTTTGTTTCCAAAAGCATACATTCTGCTAAAAAGAATTTAATCTGTGTCTACAAATTTCCAGTTGAAAATATTAGAACAATTAAAAATTAGATTCAAATAAGATTCACTATTAAGAGGTTATAGGAAAGAAAAAAATTCTGTTTTTCTCTATTTAAACTGTTGACTAGGATAAAAATTATGGCAAACATTTATTGAGCACCTAAAATGTGCCTGGAATTATGCTATCCATTCAAAAAAGAAAACGGCAAAAGGGTCTTATAAAATGCACTGCCCTGTTGACAATGATTGGGGGTCTAATTGATATTCATCATATCTGCTCAAACTTTCACCTTGATATACACTAGTGTTTTCCTAAACTTGTTTGATAAAAAATAGATTAAACGTGGAAGACAGTCACAGGTCTTTGGCCAAATATTCCAGTACTTGTATTGTCTTACAGATGGAAGTAGTGAGTACATATCTCATCCTAAATCTCTTTTTCTAAATTGTTTTCCTGGACATAGTTCAAGTAGAACAACCGATTTATTTATGTCAGCTCTTGCTCGTTTCAATGACCTCTTATTGAGCAATTTGTTAGATGAAGAGGCTGGTTAGCAAACAATCACACGCTGCTGAAACACTGACTAAGGCCTTCTGCTGGACGTTCACCGTCTCCCTTTCTGCCCTTTGGATGGGGGAGCACGGCAGCTTAATACCAGAGACTGTTCAACCTGAGATCCTCTCAGATGCTGAGCGTGTGTCTGTACACACATACGTGCATGCTCACACATTCACCGCTCATCTTACTTGGTAAAGTGACTTGTCGCTTCCAGGTCTGTGTCTTGTGGGCGAAGATTATTATACACATATTTCAGGTCTTGAATTCCACTTAGCTCAGGCAGTCCTGCATAGAGCATCTTGACAAAACAAAACAAAAAACAAAAAAGAAAACAGAATAAATGCAGATAAAATCAAACTTTCTTGGTTAATTCTACAGAGAGACATCTAAAACCTAAGTTTCCATGGCAATGCCTTTCAGTTTGTATACATGAATGAATATAAAGTCATGCTTCTTAACCTCTCCTATTTAGTAGTAGAAGCAACAACAATAATAAAAAAACCACCATAATTGGCAAAGTACTTATGGATTAATAATTCAATTTTATTCTCATCATAAACTGGTGAAGTAGGCTTGATAAATTTATTATCCTGTGTGAGAATTTCTGGATCCACCATTTAGAATCTGAATGATCTTTGAACCTCCATTTTCTCATTTCTAAAGTAGGTATAAAAATAGCTAACTTGTTCTAGAAGAATCAAATAGCTAATGAATGAGAAAGAGCTTTACATATTATGAAATGTTACGTAGAAATTATCTAATAATATCCATTTTAAAGAAGAAAAGCATAATCCCAGAAAACTTGTAAGTTATGTGTCCAGGTCAAATGATGTGTAAACACAGCATATGAAACTCACCCCTCTGGTTCTTAATCCTATGTTCTTTCATGACTCTGTGACTCACACTATAATAACACAATTTTCCCTAGTTAAGTGGTGACTGTATTAAATATCATTAAAGTGATGAAGTTATTAAAGATAAAACCGTACAGGTGTTTTTCTGCCAATCTTCAGGAAGATATTTTGTTTATGTCACAGTGTGGACTGACGGAATTATATTCTCTTTAGTTATAGGTAAAATTTTTTTGAGAAAATAATAGATTTTTCTAAAATGAATTTGAGCTTTGCAAGAAAAGAAGAAGAAAATGGTATCAGTACCTCTGTGACTAAGATGATAAATTATTTTCTGCTCTGGAATAAAGGCACTCTTACAATGAGAAGTTAAAAACAATACTGTTAATCCTAAAAACAAAGGATAAAGTGAGAATATAGTTTTTGGAAAATGAGTGAAGTTGTTATTAACTTCATAAAGTTCAAATGAGAAAAAAAATGGTTTAAAAACTATTCTGAATTCCCACTGTCCCCATCCAAGCTGAAGGAGCAGCATAAATAGATGCACAAAGGGAAACAAGATGTCTTTAACATGTTGACAGAAAAAATCTAGGATGGCTTCTGGAACACAGTACTATGTAGGTGGCAAACAAGAGATGGAGATGAAAAGGCACGTAGGCTAGAACATTCGTGCAATATGAAAGATTTTGCACTTTATCCTAAAGGCAAGAGAAAGCTCCTTAAGTGTTTTCACATGGGAGTAAGAGAATGTCTTAATAATTGTGTTTTAGAAAGATGACCATGATTATGTACAGAAAATAGATTAAAGTGGGGCCAAATATAAGGCTAGACAAGGAGACCGGTTAGGAACGGAGATAAGTCATTGGATTTTAATATATGTTGGAAGTAGAACTGAGAAAACCGGGTGATTGATTGGATATATTGAGAGGGCTGAGAGGGGGTCCAAAGCATACAGCTGTAAATTTTAGATTTGGTGGTCATTAGCATATAAATGATAATTGAAACCACGGAGATGAATCAGGTAGTCCTAGAGAGTTGTCAACTGTCTCTCCTCATGGATGATCTATTAGCATCTTAAATTCATGACATCTAAATTTGAGTAAATTCTCTTCTCCTATAAGCTTTTCCTCCTTTTTCTGGTTTCATTTCTCCATTTACCCTGCCATGACTGCCCCCCTAACAAGAAATTCATACCTTCTTTGATTTCTTCTTTTTCCTGATTCCCATCGTCAGTCACTTAATTCCATTAAAAACCCCTCAACAGTCTCTTGGGTTCATTCTCCCTTTTCATTTGTAATTATCATCCTCCTAGTTCAGCTCCTCATCTTCATTTGCCTGGATTTCTTGAATAACTTTTTTCTTGTTCTCCAATCCATCTCTTTAATCACATAAGCTCTGAGTTATCTGTCCAAAATCCAAGCTGGGTGATGGTACTCTCATCATTATAGACACACAAACTTCCTAGTTTCTCAAGTGTCTATGTACTAAAAGCTAAAATCCTTATTCTGTTCATAAAGCTATTCATAATCTAACCGTGACCTATCACTTCACTTTTATCTTCTATAGACATCTCCATCTGCACCACAGACTGGGTACACTTGATTACCTTTATTTCCAATACGTCATGCCCGTGGTCATTAAACCTCCACACATATATTTTTCTTTCAGCCACAAGTGCCTTTCCTCTCCCTCCTTGTCTACTGAAATTCTTTTTCCAGGCTCAGCTTAACTGCTTCTTCCTCCTTAAAGCATCATTGGTCTTCCTAATGAGATTTACTGATTGCTTTTTTTGTACAATTATATCTTGGTTCTTCTTTTACAGTATTTATTACTTCCTAGCCTGTGTTTCATTTACATGCATGTTTATCACATTAGATTTTAAGTTCTTTGAGAACAGAAACTGGGTTTTTATTCAATGTTGAACTGTCTCTGTTGCCTAGCCTGGTGCTTTGTAACTATTAATAGTTGGATCTTAATAAATGTCTGCAGAATAATGAATGCATGAATGAATGAAAAAATATCTGATCCTATTAGGCCTTGAAAACATACAACTAGTAAATTCAACACTGACTACTAAAATAAAAAAAAAATCAACCACAGGGAGACACATTCCCAACAGCAAGTATTAACAGAATCTAGATCAGGTTTTATCTGGTCAGTTCTGTACTTAGAGTTGTAGAGACATCTTTGTGCTTATTGAGGCAGATTTCTTCTTCATCATCCATTTTCTAAGAACAGCCTTTCTTCTTTACAGTCTGAATTGCACTCTAGTTTCTCTGGATACCCTGGATTCATACCTGCTTAGTTAGGACTCTGCCAAACATTTCCTTAGAAGTGGACCCTATAAAAACTTATTCCTTCCCCTACCAACACATACACACACACACACACACACACACACACACTCTTTCCACAATAGCTACCAAGTGCAGACTATTTCAAACTAGATGAACCTACTTCTCTTCCCATCACGTGGTTGACTAAAGGTAACAAATGCTAAGTTCACTCTTATTAATGTGCCCCATTCCTTGGAGAGGAGACTTTAGATGTTGTGACTCTGTACATCACAGGGTAAGGATGGCCTCATAGCTGGGTCCACTTGGTCATGTCTGTTCTCTAACCTACAGCCATGTCGTTCAAGGGCATCCTAGCCTAGACTGTGTGGGTAAAAAGTTTAATTGGGGCAAAAGGAAAGGAGAAGGTGGCTAGAACAGGTAATGATAAATATATCTCTTTTTAAAGGACAGGAACATTTTTAAAGTTTCCACTTTTGTTCTCCTCTTACTAAGTCCAAATCTATCTTGAAAGTTATGCTTAGAAAAGCAGACACTCTTCCCTGCTACATAGAGAAGTTAGAAAGATTTCTGCTGGGAAATATCAGATATAATAATGGGTGTGATAAACATTTTAAACTGGGTGAATGGTCTCTGTGTTCTTTGGGAGCCTTCCATAATAGTTGATATTGATTTTTTAATGAGAGAGAAAAGCTGATGAAACACAGGCTTTTATTTCAGTGAACTCAGCCGGCAATACTCTTGGGTTGCCTACAGATGTTGCTTTTAAGCAAGATGGGAATTTCATGGATTATTTTTTCCTTGCTTTTCCCAGGAGTAAATAAAAAACAATGTGGATATTTGGAAACATGAGGCTTTCTACCAAAGGACGAATCATTAACTCCAAAGTATACTCACCAAACGCTTGGGCTCTTAATCCTGGGTACTGACCATTCATGGAAGATAGAATTTATGATCTCTGTCAAATATTTCTCTAGTTGTAACTGGGTCATGGGGAGTAGAGTGAATTCTTTTTAAAGAATTTAACACAAAATAGTTTGAGATAGAATGGAGGGCTAGATTATATACATATGTAGAAAATAATCATTCACAAATTTAAACTTGGTTTTTATTTTATGAAGAAGCTTTACCAGAGAAAGTGTGGCCTGACACCTTCACTAAATACTTTGGTTATCTACAGAGTCCCATAAGATATTCACTTGAGATGAAGAAAATTGAGAGGTAAATGACCAGAAGCTGAGGTAATAATAACACACTGCTGTTTTACATATATTTATTCATTGGTTTAATTAGTCCACATTGCTTCCTATCTCTACTTCAATTTCTGTGAGAGTCTAAATCTAAGATTTACTATGAATTAGTGCCTTCCACTGCCACATTTTCTTCCTTAGCCTAAAAGTTAAGATTTGAATAATTAGACAATGGGGAGATTTTCGGATATACTCTGTACCAGAAACTTTCAACAGCTGATTTTGATATTATTTATGAGAAATTATTTCAATACTTGTAATTAAAATATCATATATATCTACTTCTTTTAAGTGAAGTAATGCAACATAAACTCTTTACTTTTGTGACTGTATAATGTATTATGATTTATATGCTGAATATTTTTTAAGGTATGTAGAAAAGTTTGTTAAACAAGAGAAAAAGCCCACCAATAGATTTTCAACTCTGTTTTTTCAAAAAGCTATCCTTTCACATTGTTTTAACATGATCAATCACCATGAAGCATAATTTTAGTGTTACCTGAGAAACAGCATAAATACATTTGTGTTTTTCTGCTTTGGGTTTATTTTGAAATGTCTGTGGCTGATTAAAGCAGTTGTCAGAATTTGGTACTACTCATATGCAGTTATTTATAGTATTATAGACATTTATTTATTTATTTATTTATTTTCCCTACACCCCCGACAACATTATAGGCATTTAGAAATGCTGGACACCTCAGTTACTTGTGTGAACAAACTTTACCTTCCTCATTAAATTGACAGTTTTATGACTCTGACTGAGTTTCATATGTTAATGTATCCTCTGCAGTTTCTGGCCCATAGTAAGCACTCAAAAACTCATGGATTCATGACTAGAGCCTGCTAGAGTCCAAGGGGACATTAGAGTTGATATTGCCTGCATGTTTATTATATAAATGGAGCCAAGGTCATGAGTTAATCCTTGTAGAGTTTTTTTGTGATATGGACATAGATTGTAAACCATGAGCCATCTCATAATTGCAATATGGCTTTATAGAATTGGGAAACAGAATGCAGATCTACTAATATGAATAATTGACTACTACACTTTACACAAGAAGAAACCAGAGTGTCTTTGTATACAAAGGACATGCTAATAATATTTTCAGAAATACTTATTTTTCAAGGCAGAGTGAAGAGAAGTAAGATGAATATGTTGTTTAAAAGTTAAAACAAGGATCCAAATCAAAACTTCATTGCAACAAAGTCAACATTTATTCAGCACTACTCAATAAAACTGTCTTATAGTGTTTTAAGTTTCATATCTGTGCTGTCCACTGTGGCACCACTAGCCACATGTGGCTATTGAGCATTTAAATGTGACCAGTGAAACTGAGGAGTGAAATTTTTAATTTTATTCAATACTAATTTAAATTTAAATAACCACATGTGACTAGAGGATATTATATTGGACAGTGCTCTTATAAATTAAAAAGGATCTAGTATAATAACATAAATTAATTGAACCCCACTGAATGGCAGGTGCTGTGCTAAGTGCTTTATATTAATGATCTTTTAGGGTTGTTATTATGAAATTTAAATTAATTAAGACACATAAAGCAGTTATCATAGTGCCAGGTCCATGCAAAGAATTCACTATTAATCATCAACTTTACAAAGTAGATGCTATTATCTTCATTTAATAGGTTAGAAAATAGAGTCTTTTGGGAGTTATGAACACACATTGAGGAATGTAGCCAGTAAAATGCCAAACTAGGATTCAAACTCAGAGAGGCCTAACCCCCAAGTTTGTGCCCTTAACAACAACTAGTAGAATTATTGTCATCTGAAAGCTCTAAATGTTGTTTTTGATTGACTCCAAATCCTATACTGATGTATCAAAGATGTTTTCCTCCTACAGTTTGCTGCAATTACTAGTGTGTATGCATGTGCCCAAAGGAATCACTGTATCTTTCTCCCAGAAGATACTTCTATCTGATTTCTCTTTCCTCACCTGGCCTATCTGGTCTCCATCTCTTTGGACTGGACAGTGGAATGAAACATTAAATTTTCCCCTGTTGGTCAATACAAGAGTGTATAGGACTATGACTCAGTAGACCAGATGTATACCAATAAATGTACTAGTCTCCAGTTGAGTTGCTAGCAAGTCACTTTACATTTTTGACCCCCAGTTTCTTAATCTGGAAAATACACAAGTCATCAAAGTTGCAGATTGGGACAGGGAGCCAGGGAAAATCCTTGTCTGGTCTACGTCATTAGGCTGTCATGACATGTAAATGAGATAGTATTTTTAAAGCATTTTTGAAAAATCTTAATGCAGACAACAACTGAAGGCATTATTTTGAAAATTATTGTCCTTGAAATTATTGTCCTTGATTTATTGTCAAAATATACTGGGATAACCCCTGAATGCATCAATATTGTTGTGAATAGGAATGTTTTAGACAATAACTATGAACTAAATTTAAGTTATTAAGAAATGTCTTTATAAGCTGTACAATGGTACTCTTAGTTTGTTCATTCCTTTCTGTTTTGAATAGCTCTTTGGGGAACTCCAAGCCATTAGCAAAAATAGACTACTGAAACAGAGGCATAAATGAAGCTTATTATTTTTCTTATTTTCCCAGGGGACTTACCATTTCCAGCAGGTTCAAGAGCAGTCGGCTGTGCTTTCTGACAATATTATAAGCTCGACAGCAAAGCTCCACAAAATCTTGGAAATGCTGTGGGTTTTTCCCACCCTCTGTAATAAAGTACTCCATCTCTGAAGTAAATATAAAAGGGGCTCGGTCCCTATAACAAAACAATAGCAATCATAAGCAGGAGGAGAAGTAATTTGTAAGGTTAAGGTAGGCAGTTATGACAACTTATTTCCATTTGAATGTTCTTGTTATTTTCTTTCTACCCTAATAAATGCACCTTTTTCATTGTGGGACAGCTGGAGAAACATTATAATCGTAGGCTTTGAAGAACTGGGCTGCATCAGAGAGGAAAGGACAAGATATTTTACAGTGTCAACCTATATTGTCTCAAATGTTTAATTCCAAATTACATTTGGATGGGAATATTATCCATTAAAATAATATAAGGTCCAATTAATAATGAAAGTGATATTTATGCAAAGAAAGTATATTTACTGCTAAATTTTGAAATGACAGAACCGATATGTTTGATCTTATATTAATAGTATTTTAAAAATACATTTTTTTCTGTATAAAATATACAGACGCTTTAGGAAAAAATCTTTTGGTAAAGGCCAAGATATTGTAATGGTAAGTTCTTTCCGAAAGCAATCTATGAAAAAAGCAGATGTTATATGCTTAGTAAAGGGGAAAAAGGTACCTATTTTTTTTGTTTCACTATAGAACCAGTAAAAATACTGATCAGAAAAGAGCAATATGAGCATAACATGTAATTAAGTAAGTGATACTGCCCCCTGTAGTCTCAAGGATGGAAAAACAGGAAAACAAAGGACAGAGAAGATGGTTCTGTTTCCCTACCTTTGTCAGTTTTTCTCATGTTATTTGAGACACGGACAGGCCTGAGATGACATGATAGCACCTCTAACAGAGAATAGCAGACAGAGGATTGGAAATACCTCTCTTTGTGAAGTCTGAATCATTAAATAAGAAAACAGTAAGACAGAGTTTTCATAACAATTTGACCTCAGATCTTCTGGAAGCATTAGAGATGGGAATACAGTTTTGGGTAAAAAGTTATTTAAAAAATAAATACTTTTGAATAGATTGAAATAAAACATGTTTTAAACTAAGCCTATCACTCTAGATATAAGTAAGGTTAGACCAAGTAGTAGTTGAAAAAAGCCATGGATTATTGAGGGAGCCTCTTAGTTATTTTTTTTAAATAATAAAAAATAATTGTTTTCTTTCTTGTTGCTACGCTTCGCTATTTTAATAAACCTAAGATAGAGTGGAAAACTCACTAATCTGACTAAGTAAACCAGACCTTTCAGAAGTATGGATATTCAAATCATAAAGCCACCATTCAGGCACTTTGTGGCAGATCTGGGGAAGTTAACTTTAATTGCAGACAAGATATTTTAGAGAAAATAAATAACCAAGCTTTCTTTGGTTGTGGTTATTTTACATTATTTTATTTTAAAATTTTATTTTGTAATCCATGCTACCATTGAATGTCCAGAGAAGAGATTGTAATACAAACACTTTCACTGAGCTTTATATTCATTCATTCATTCATTCAACAAAATTTATTGAGCACCTACACTGAGACATGACAAGGATTAGGTCCAAATTCTTAAATTTTTGCACAAAATCCTTTTATATTTGGCCTCCATTGACCTATCCAACCTATATTCTATGAATTCACTTTACAATTTCTTTACTTCAGCCAAGCTGGGAAGATGTTGAAAACATGGGACATAGCATAGGTTCTAATCCTGGACCTGCTATGTCCCAATTTCCTTATCTCTGAAATGGATATATAATACCTAGCTCTTAGAATTGCTGTGATGATTAACTGAGAAAATGTACATAAATGCCTAACTCACTAATGAGAAGGTGGCACATTTGTGAACTGCTGTGAATCGAGAGAGGCTCTACTCAGAGGCCCTGTTGGTGGGGTTTCACGTCACAGTTCTGCCACTTACTACAGTCATTCTGTGATTTATTTTCTCCATGCCTTTATTTTATTCCATCCTTACTTTAAGGTTTAATTTACTCCCAGTTTATCCATGTACCTCTCTGGCTGTAGAAGCCCTTAAGTGGACCTTCGAATTTGGTAGCATTTCTTACATATCACTCACTCATGTAGTCATTGCTCTTGACAACATTTTGGTAGGGTTTTAGCAATATCCCAGACTTTCATAATAAGTTTTCCAATAATTTTCCCCCTATTTTCTATGTTATATTTACTATATTGAGTGGAACTTTGGAAATAATTTTAAAAGAGTCTTAATTTTTACAACTTCCTGAAAATTTCTCTTCTAATATGATGGATATGCTCTTCTCTCTTTAATAGAGAAAATTGACTTCTCTGAAAAGTTTCTGCAGTCATGCTCAAGTTCATGAGATAACACATTTCTTCCTATGGTAACCACCATTACAAATCAGATGCAGAAACAACATAACAGAAAGTCAAATACACAAAAGAAACACAACCAAATTAGAAAAAATATAAAATAATAATATTGAAGAAACAAATTTTAGTTTGTGCTTAAACATCATCATAGTCTAAATTTTCAGTGGGTTCAACAAAGTAAAAATACTGCATCTTTTTTATATGATTTTCATGTTTCACTTCTGAGAAATTTTTAAAAACTCAGAATTATGCTAAAACTTTTCTATAAATGAAAAGAAGCCTCAGATATGAAACAAAATCCTATCCATCCAACAAGCCGTGGAAGTTCTAGCCGTGATGTAGTCTATCAGCCCACTGAAAGGCAAACCTAAACCTAGGGTGTAGCATTATTATATCAGATTCTATCTCTGAAGTTTAAGCATTAATTATAAATCTGAGGTATAAACTGGTTGTGGCAAGAAGGAAAATTGGAAACTATTTGATCTCTCAGGGTTTATACCATTATTACACTCTAAATTACATATTGAAAAATCTCTCATTTATAGCCATATAAATAAACTGTAGAGATTTCTTATTGTGACTATTCAACCTTTCCCCCCACCCAGATTAGTGATTTTACCATTGCTTGCCTATGTCCTACTTATTCTTGCTTCTGTACTTTTCTATAAATTGTTTTCTACTTCTGGGCATTTCTCTCTCTCTCTTTCTCCACCGCCTGTCCCATCTCTCTCCTCATACTGGCTTCGAGATCAAGATCAAAAATCTTTTCTTACAAGAAGTCTTCTCTAATCAACTTATCCCTTGCCAGAAGTCTTTTTTTTTTTTTTTTTTATCTGAATGACCTGTATGCTTTTCAAGGGAAAAGGAAATATTCCACCTTCTCTTTATATAGTCTTAATGTCTGAAACAATACCTTGATGGTATTCTATTATATGCAATAAATGCAACAGTAAGTTAACATAGGTCACACAGGGAAGAGTTTGTGATAATTTAACATTTATGGAAGAAGGCCATATGAGCAAACTTATTTGTTATAATTCTTTCATTTTGTTATCAACGTTCATATTTTTGTTAACTTATGACCAGTTTTTACCTGAAGTTATTATTCTGTAAAAATGCAGAGATTGAATATTTTATAAATTTCCAGTAGGGCTGAGAAGTGAATTTATGGTTTAAAAATGTATATATTTGGAGATAAATAAATTCACTTGATAAAAGAAATAGCAGGATGGTTAATAATTTGCTGTTTGTTGTTACTTTTGTGTAAGCTTTCCTTTTAACCATACTGTAGACATAATCTCCTTGTGTAATCATTAGAATACCAAGATTGTCATCATTAAGCACTTACAGATTACCATTGAGATGAAGATACACAGAATTTTAGAATATATCTCTGCCTATTAGGTGACTTGAAATCTAGTCAAAAACACTCAAATGTTAGAGCATTATAGTTATTTATCAACAAATATATATTGAGCATCTATAATGGATGTATGCAAGGTTTGTAGGTGAGGTTAAAGACTTTTAAAAATCAATGTCATAAAAGCACTATGAACCTATTGAATAATTACAGTGTTTTAAAAAGATTACAGCTATAATGTAGACAAGCGTTTGAAATAGGGAAGTTATATATGAGTGGATAAGATAAGAAAGAGACTTTTGCAGAAGTTTTTGATCAGATATGATAGTAGCTTAGAGTAGGATTGTGGCTTATAGATACAGAGAGGTGGAAAGACTGAAAAAATACTTCAAAGGGGAAGGGCACACCTCTTGCCCTGGGTTGGGCAAGGCAAAGTCATTACTGTAATCAAAATGTTTGTACCCCAATAATATCCTGAAATAAAAATAAAAGAAAAAGAAAAAAGTCAAGAGGCCCTTCACGATGGTTAGAATAGGAGGGAGAAGAGGTGCAAGAAGAGTTTTAACTTTTTTTCCTTGTGTAGCAGGAAGACTATAGTCCGACATTCAGAGTGGGCACAGCTTTGAGCTCAAGTTACATCTCCCTTTGTGACATATAAAAGCAGTTGACAACGAAGATACTTGTTTCTGGATCATAGAGAAAAGATTTAGGTTAGATGTAAAATTTTGTGAGTCAAACTTCTGCTTCTGGGAAGATGAAATAGATATATTTTTCCTGGTTTCTCCCACTCAGCATACTAAAAACTTTGCAAATCATATATAAAACAAACATAAGATGACTCTGAGAAGCATAAAGAAGAAGACAGACCACCTACGGATGTCAGGACTCAAGAAACAATAATGCAGGTGAGTTCTCTGGGTTTTCTTTTTGCCTCATATATTTCAGACATCGAGGTGGAGAAGCAGGAAATCCAAAAATACCACTGAGTATAGACAAAAAAGCCCCAAGAAAAGCCTACTTTCTCTAGCGAAAGGACCAAAAGAGGCAGCCTAAAAAGACAGAAAACTTTCAGTTAATAACCACTCTATGACAGCCAAATAGCACAGAAGGAACTGTGATCCTACTCCTTCCCCACACCAGCAAAGAGTAAGGTGGGCAGCCACAACTTCCACTCTTACGAGGCTGTAATGAGAGGTACCTCAATCTCCTGTCAGGGTGCTGTCAGGGACAGCTGAGTAAGGAACTGGGTCTTGGTTGAAGGATAGACACATAGATCAATGGAACAGAATAAATAACACAGAAATAGACCCACACAAATATTAATATATACCCAACTGATTTTTGACTGAGATGAAAAAGCAAATCAATGGAGAAAGGATACCCTTTTGAATAGGCGACGCTGGAACAATTAGACAGTCATTTGTAAAAATATAAACCTCGACCTAAACCTCATACCTAAAACAAAAATTAACTAAAAATTGGATCACAGACTTACATATAAAACTATAAAACTTTTAGAAAAAAACAGGAGATTTAGGGCTATGCAGGAATTTTTAGACTTCAACTTTTGCTTTGTAAAAAACAATGTTAAGTGAATGAGAAGGCAAATTACAGACCAGGAGATAATATTTTCAAACCATGTAGCCAACAAAGTAATAGCATTTGACACATATATATATATATATATATACACACACATACACACACATATATATGTATATCTATGTATACACACATATGTATAAATTCTCAAAATTTAATGGTAAAAAATCAACAATACAATTAGAAAATGGGCAAAAGACACGAAGAGGTATTTCATGGAAGAGGATATACAGATAGTGAATAAGCACATGAGAAGATGTTCAACATCATTAGCCATTAGGAAAATACAAATTAAACCCACAATGAGATAGCACTACACACCTATCAGAATGGCTGAAATAAAACATAGTGACAATGCCAAATGCTGGCAAGGATGTGGACAAACTGGATCATTCATACATTGCTGGGTGGAGATGTAAAATGATACAGTCACTCTGGAAAACCACTTGGCAGTTTCTTAACTGGGCAGGGATAAGGGGGAACCAGGTGTGGCTACAAAAGGGCAACATGAAAGATCGTGGTCGTGATGAAACTGTTTTGTATCTTGATTATATCAATATCAATATTCTGGTGGTGATAGTTGTACTATAATTCTTTATATACTATATATATATTCTATATATGTACTATATATACTATAATTCTATATATGTACTATAATTCTGTATATCACTGGGTGAAACCAGCAAAATGTTCATGGCATCTCTTTGTATTACTTCATACAACTGCATGTGAATCTATAATTATTTCAAAATAAACAATTTTGTGAGTCATCTGGATGTAGATATTGATAGACGCCTTGGATGTAGATGACACCAGTTTGGTGGAAACTGTAGAGAAGAAAAGAAGGCTAAGATGAGTCTTGGGGGATCTAACGTTTGGTGGCTTTGTGGAAGGAAAACATCCTGAATTGGACACTAAACAGAGAAAAAGTAGATGGTGATGATCCACTACAGAAGGCAAGTGAGACCATGTACTGTGGTGTGTGCCTACAATCCCGGGAGGTTCAGGCAGGAGGATCATTGAGCCCAGAGTTTGAGACCACCCTGGGTAAACGGGCAATATAGCAAAACACTGTGTCTAGCAGGTGGGGGGGGGGAGGAGGGGATAGCAAGTGAAGAGAGTATTTTAGAGGAAAGAATAGTCAACATTGTTTAGTCAACACTGTTGAAATTAGCAGATAAATTAGGCAAAATAAGGAATGAATATTGATAGATTTAGCACTATGAAAGTCATTTTTGAACTTACTAAGTAATGAAGAGTAAAGCCAGATCAAATGGTTGTGGATTGAATGGTAGATGGGGAGTGAAGATCAAGAGCTTATCGACAACTCCTTCAGGAAGTTTGTGAAGGTGAGCAAAACAGCACCAAGACCAGGGGTTTTGAGGCAATGTTAGTTAAACTTTGGAGAGACAAGCTTATTTAAAAAGATTTGAGAAAGAGAGAATAAATATGCAAGAAAAAAATGAATTATTGATAGTATAATGTTCGTTTGAGGGTGGGAGGGAAATAGCTCCAAAGCACAGATGGAAGGATTGACTTTAGAAAGAAAGAACAGATCTTCTATTAGAACAGAAAGGAAGAAGTTTCTGTACAGATGTAAGTAAGTGTGGGAGATTTTATTGGGTAGAAAAGTAGGCTCTGTTCAGATGGGTTTTATTTTCTCAATAAATTAGGACTGTGGTCATCTGTTTAAAAGTAGGGAGGTGGTAGAAGTGGTCTGAGGTTTATACTTGAGAGGATAAAGTACAAATTGTTGTGGAAAGTGAAATAGTGAGATGGCCACAGAAATGTAGTGTCATTACTGGGCCATGAGGATGGCCCATTTGAAACTGGTGACACATATTTGCTCTTCAGTGTGACATTTTCTTGGCTGCTATGGTGTAGCATAGAAGAAGCAGATGGGTGGGTTATAGCACATGCTGATCTTCTGCCTCCACACTTTTATTCATTATATTCTCTACGGTGGGTTGCCTTTCCCCTCTTTCCCACTAATTTAACTCCAATCCTTACTGTAAAGGCCTGTTCATATCACACTTCCTCTTGAAATCTTTTTACTATCACTACCTCTGATAGTGGAAATGGCCCTATCCTAAACTACAGTATTAAGGGAATGGACAAAGCATGCTAACTGTAATGAATGAACTCTGAAATAGGTGACATGCTCTATCCTTAAAATGCACAGTGATTCATTTATTGAGTTGTTCTTTAAATAAATATGTATTAATCCATACTCAAAAAATGAATGATATTTGATTTTTAAGTGTTGCACACATAAGCTATTTGAAGACACAATAATTCTCAGAAGCAATGCCCTCAAGTGTGAATTATGCAGTCTAGATAATATCACTGGGCTTCATTCTAAAAGTTCATGTGGTCTTTGGCCATACTAAGTTCAGTAGGATAGATTCTGGTGTTCTCTGAAATTAGAGTCACACCTTATAAGCATTTAATTTATATTAGCTTAACTATACCTATTTGATTTTTTAAATGTAAGAACAAATTAAAAGGGAATAAGCAATTTTGCCTGACTTTTTACTGAAAAAGAAAACGCCCATACACGCTACTTTCATACTTGGACTTAGGTTTTTCATGCCTCTTGCAGTGCAATCATCTTGCAAGACATTTGATTGTTTTTTTAAAGATATGATTTTGATATACATCAGGGCCATAAATGTGAGATAACTATGTCATCTGGTACTAACTAAAGAAACAGCCATCTGTCCCAATGCTGGAGAGAAAAGAGGCTATGTTGGGATTATTGAGAAATGGAAATATCATGACATCTTCCAATGGTTCTACTACCAATTACCTACAACTCTGGACAAGTTATAGCAACTAAGACTTCTTTCATTCTTAGTTCTTCATTTGTAGAATTGAGAAAATAACAGTACCTACCTCAAAGAGTTTCTGTAAGGGTTAATAAAGCCAATGCACAGCAAGTATTTATGGGGTTTCAAGGGGTATTTTTTGACTATTTCCTTTGGAATCTGATTTCTTACACTTGATGATGCATCACCACATTAGAGAACTTGCTTTATGCCAGGCCAGTGATAAGCTCTATGAAAACCACAGCAGTTTGAGAAGAGCTACATGTTTCAATATTGGTAATGGAGGCAGAGGATATGGAGATATGGAGAGTGGAATGGAATGACAGAGCTCTATCAAGAATTCACGACAGTAGAATCTGTCTGCTGGACTCTGAACATAGCTGTTTCTTTCTTTTATACTGTAGTTCAGCCAATATTTTACTTGAGCAACTGATGAAGTCAGTAAATGGAAGTATGCAAACTTTAGTCCCAGGTTTGAAAGACTTGAATGTTTGAATAATGTATTTGTACCCTAAATTAAAATGTAACACTCAGCAATGGGGCAAATTTTGTTTTTATTATTGAAATTATTTTTATTAATTTTTTGAATTTCAAATGTTTTTGATTCTAGGAAATATCATAGTGACATTAAGATATATCTTTTTAAAGATTTCTAAAAGTTGCAGAATCCCATAATAGTGAATGATGATATTAACATATAAATAAGTGACTACAGAGTACATCAGAAAATGTTTAAGCTTACACTTTTCCTAATATCATAAATGACCTATATTTCAAAGAGCATATTTTGCTGTCCAACAGAAAGAACACAAATCTCTTGTCTAATATTCATGAGTTAATTGAGAAGGCAAATTTGGAATCTCCATTGGATAGGATAGAACCGTGGATAATTAGGCAACACAGTAAACTTCATATGTGCAATATAATGAGAACATAAGGGTGCATGCACTGTTATAGAAAGAGCATTTAATGCCCTGTGACATATCTAAATTCTCGGCAATTATTAACTGAGGTGAGCCTCATCAATAATCTCCTAGGTGTAAAACACTTTTTTTCACGGTTCATTTTCTTTTGTAAACACATTGTGTCTTGAGTTAGACTCCTGGAAGTCCCGGATCTTTAACTGCTTAATAACTTTAGATACTGACTCTGGAGTTTCTCTCAGGCTCCAGTACATCATCTTTCTTATTTGAAAGGAGTGGTTAAAACAGCTACCTCTTCCAAATTATCAGTCCTGCTTCCCTAATATGTTGGGTCTGAGTTTATAGCAGAACAAGATTTCATTAGGAGAGAAAGATACTGGTCAGATCCTCCAAATCCCCATGTCTTTTCCCTTTAAGCTTGAGTTTAGAGGAAAAGAGCACAGCTATGCTTTGCATGGAATTCTAGTATATTCTTGGAGCAGAAGTTAGTCTGAATATGAGGAAAAGATTATCAATGCTGTAATACTTAGGTAAAAATTGGTTTTGTAGTATCACATTTTAAACAGGGGTCAGGTTCTAATATCAGATCAAAGGTGAAAATCAAGAATACCCTAAGTTATCTCTGAAAAAAATTTATGTCATCCATAAAGTTACCATATGCATGCTCAAAATTTATGCATGAGTTGTGAAATGGACATATTATCTCTTACTAAGTTTAACACCATAAGTTGTTTCCCCAGCAACAGAAGCAGGGCACTGTTTCTTTAGTTGGACATCAGATGAAGCTTTTATACTAGGCTCATGTTTAGAAGACTTTTGTAGTCTTTCTTTAAAAGCTAGATTTAGAGTCAGAGCCATGAGATGCTTATATTCACAGACACATTTTACCTTACACGGACTGAAGAATCAGCAATCTCTCCCATCTTCAGTTTGCTTTGTTCACAATGGAGCATAGGCTCACTGAGGGAGAGAAGGCAGGATTCTTATACCAAATAAGTTGCTTTCTCTCTTCTTCTCTCTTTTATTTCCTCTCTCTCACAAACTTTTCTTCCCTTCTCAATCATTTCTCATTCTTTTCGTATGAAAATCTACAAAGTTATCCATGAAGAAAATTTGTTTCTTTTCAGAGAAATTGTTTTTTACTTATAATGGGGTGGATGGGTATAAGGGGGTTATTCAAAAGAAATCAGGCAATAAAACATAGTGGAATGATAAAGTGAAGCAGAAGAAGGAGAAATGAGAGTGAGAAGATGGGAATGACAAAACAAACTTTGTTTCTTGAAATAGTTTATGTGAGAGTGCTTTGTAAAGTCTAAAGCATTATTCAAATACTAGCTGTAGTTTGCCTAGGATTGGCTTTGTGGCTGGCAGAAGGCTTTGTAAAACTTAAAATGTATCAAATTTTGAGTCTCATACCTCAGACGTCCACGTGTAGAGTGACCATCAGATAAAACTATCCCTTGGCAAATTTCCAGTTAAGGGTAATGGAAATGTTCTTAATAATTTTATCTTCAGAAAAATGATTATACTGTTTCAGGTCAAGGGAAGTAAATTTGATGACATTTTTAGAGTGATCCTTCAATCAACTGAAATTGAACCTTTGCTCTATGATAGGTGCTCAGGATATAAAGATTCCCCTAAAGCATTCACAGTTGGAGAGATATTCGAAAGTGTTTTCCTTCTAGAAAACTCTGATACTAAATTCTGCTTTAAGTAAAAAGGAACCGTTAGGTTCCTCTGTGTGTTCCCTAGTCCCCCAGGTCCCAGTGTCAAGAATGAGTACTGGTACCTAGTCGAGCCAATGACGAAGTGATTACAGACAGCAATTTTATACAAACAGTTGACTACATAAAACAAAGAATGAAAGTACAGAAGGAAGCTACACAAAGTGAAAATATGTTCCAGAGAGAGTGGAGAAAGACACCAAATGCTGAACACATGCTGCTTTTTGGAAGTCCACTAGTGTGTCCCGCCTTTCTCCTGGCAGGATTGGTGGTTGTTGTCTGCCTTTGGGGTGATTGACAGGTTGGTGTTATATAAGAGGTTACATACCAGAGTAGGTTATACAACAGTTTTCCTTTGCGGGCCTGTGTCTTCCCCAGACTCCTTCATGAAGCTCCACCCATGTTATGCTAATTAGATGGTAATGAGCTCTAGGTCAGTTAAAGATTACTAGGAACTTTTTACTATGTATATTTCCACCAGGGAACAGTTCCTAGTTGCAATTTGGTTCCTAGCCACAATTCAGGTCCTGCTCTCCACCCTTTGCCACTTCCTTGCCACCTGTTTACCCTCCACCAGACTTAATAGAACCACGATGTTCTAGGTAAACAATTATGTGAATAACAGACCAGTGAGACTCATCTAATTTCAAAGAATACTAATATAGTAATTCAAGCATGTAGGGGATCGTTAATACCTATCTAGCATTTGGATCATTATGAATGTTGTACCGAACCAGAATGATTGGAATAAGACAAAATTAATCTTTTAATCTCTCAAGGCAGCAGTCTCCACCCTTTTTGGCACCAGGGACCGTTTCATGGAAGACAACTTTTTCCATTGCTGGCAGGGACCGCAGAGAGGGAAGCGGGGAGGTGGAGCTCAGGCGGGATGATGTGAGCAATGGAGAGCGTTTGTAAATACAAATGAAGCTTCCCTCGCTTGCCGGGCTGCTCACCTTCTGCTCTGGGGCCCCCTTGCTTCCTAAGTTTCATGGAAGACAGGGTTGGGGGGCGGCATGCGGGTTGGGGGGGCTTGGCGGCCACAGAGCTCTGCTGTTGGGTCTGTAACAGGCCTTGGACTGGTACCAGTCCACGGCCCTTGGGCTTGGGGACCTCAGGCTCAAGAAAATTTTTTAAAGATGGTTTTAAACTGAGAACATTTAGAATATAAATAGCATAATACTCAAATTATAAATTAAACTTGAAAATTTTTTATATCAGTGTGGTTAACTATTAAAATAATGTCAAAATGATTATAAATACAGGAATTTTTATGAAAAATATTGAGATGAAATGTTGAGATTAATTATGTTAGGTGATTGGTGATCTATTGGGATAAAACCTAAAAAGGGTTTTGAATCATATTATAATAAGGCTAATATGTAATATTTTTTATCATCCTGGTATAAAAGCATAGAAATTGAATTTTATTTTGTTGAGTTCTGGAATGATTTTTCATCCTTTTAAGTGGATTTATATCCTGCCATGTGGTGATAAATATTTAATAAGTGGCTGACTTTTACTTTTTATGAGAAAAAGCTCTGATTTGTGGCATTTTTCAATTTCTGTGGTGTAAATACTCCCACCATGGCTAATTTCAGGCTACCAATGTGATGTCATTGAATGTACAGTTGAGAAGGAATGTTCCACATTGGTCTTGGCAATGAATTTTTGGATATGACCCTAAAAGCATATGCAACAAAAGCAAAAATAAACAAATTGAAGGTATGGAATGAAAAAGCTTCTGCACAGCAAAGGAAACAATTAACAAATTGAAGGCAGCCCACAGAATGAGAGAAAATATTTGCAAGCCATACATCTGATAAGCTGTTAATATCCAAAATATACAAGGAACTCAAAGAACTCCATAGCAACAAATAATTCAATTTAAAAATGGGCAAAGACAGACGTTTCTCAAAAGAAAACATAGAAATGACCAATAGGTACATGAAAAAATGCTCAGCATCACTAATTATGGTGGGAATGTACATTAATCAAAATGAGAAATCATTTTACAACTACTACAATGTCATTTCTCAACAAGGTAAAAGGTAAGTGTGGGAGAGGATGTGGAGAAAAGAGAACTCTTCTGCACTATTGGCAGGAATGTAAATTAGTACAGCCATTATGGAAAAGTTTGGGGCTTCCTCATAAAACTAAAAATAGAACTATCATATGACCCAGTAATCCCACTTCTGGGTATATATCCAAAGGAACGGAAATTAGCATGTTGAAAGAATGTCTTCACACCCGTGCTCACTGCAGCATTATTCACAGTAGCCAAGATATGGAAACAACTTAAGTGTCCATAAATGAATGAATAGATGAAGAAAATGTGATATATATACACAATAAAATACTGCTCAGTCTTAAAAAATGAGTAAATCCTGCCATTTATGATATCATGAATGAATACGGAGGACATTATGCTAAGTGAAATAAGCCAAGTGCAAAAAGACAAGTACCACATGATCTTACTTGTGTGTTGAATCCGATAAAGTTGAATCATAGGAAGTAGAATGATGGTAACCAGAGGTTGAGGGTGGGCGAGGAGGGAGGGAATGGGGAGTGGTTAATGAAAGGGCACAAAGTTTCAGATAGATAGTAGGACTAGGCTTTAGACCTATTGCGCAGCAGGTTGACTGTAGTCAGTAATAACATATTATATATTGCAAAATAAGAGAGTAAATTTTCAATGTCTCATAAAAAACGATAGGTAAGCAAAGTGATAGATATGTTAATTAACTGGATTTAATCATGCCACATTATGCACATATATCAAAACATCACATCATGCCTCATAAATTATGAATTGTCAATCAAAAATAATGTTAATAACTTTTTAAAATATAAAAATGAATAAATACATAAAAACACAACAAAAACACATGGTCTGTCTCCAGGGTACTTGACCTTACTCAGTAGTCATACTATCTTTAAAATTAACTAGAAAGATAGCAGCAAGAAAGACTTAATGCAAGGCTGGCATTACCAAAGTTAAAGTCCATATACACTGTGGAAATATAGTCTAAAAAAATAAGAGAATGAAACAAAGAGTTAGGAGAGCAACAAATATCACTAACAAAGGCCTCTTTTAAATTTCTCCTGTTCTATAAGAGAGTGTCACCATCAAAAAATTATTGAGTTAAAATTTAGAGTTTATTATCATTACTATGAATATATTCTTTTATGTAATGAAAAATGACTATGTAGAAATTATTGTAGGAGAACTGAATGAAAAATTGTGGATGCATAATTTTTTTTTTTTTGCCCAGGCTAGAGTACCATGGCGTCAGCCTACCTAGCTCACAGCAACCTCAGACTCCTGTCTCACCCTCCTAAGTAGCTGGGACTACGGATGCGTACCATTATTTTTTTTCTATTTTTAGTAGAGACTGGGTGTTATTTTTGCTCAGGCTGGTCTGAAACTCCTGAGCTTAAGCAATCCTCCTGCCTCAGCCTCCCAAAGTGCTAGGAGCCACCATGCCCAGACTGGATGCTTCATTTATTAGCCACTTTAATTTGTATCTTTGTGACAGAAAATTTAAAAATGAAGATAATCATTGAGCATTAGTTCAAAAGAAAAACCAATTGGTTTTTCAGAGAGCTAGGAAAATTCCTCATTTTTTCCATTGTAGGAATTAGCCAAATTTTCCCAAGAATCATCAAGTAATATTGAGGCTGAAATGTCCTTTGATTTAGTAGGCTGGCATAAATCCTCTTTATCTAATCTCATGATAAAAGGCAGTAAGAAGAGATTGTTTATATACAGGATGCGAAATTTTTCATACCCATAATGGTCTGTTTTTTTCTCTTAGAAGCTAGAAAGTTTACAAGGGTCTCGGAGTTGGTCTAAGCAGGGAGATGAGCTCTCTAGATTTCTGGAGAACTGAATTCAGAGGAATTGTTCAGGGACACCTGGGCGTGGACTCCAAATGAGAATGTGGCTTTGCTGACTCAATTTCATCCAAGAATCAGGAGGGCTCAATGTTTGTAACATCTCTTAAACAGAATCACATGGATAGTGAGTGTGAGATGTTTTGGAATGGTGATGTATGCATAAGCATAAAGGGGCAGTGCCCACGAAGAAATCAGTTGCTTTCTCAAGATTCTACCTGCAAGGAGAATGTCACCTCTTTGCTGTGTCCTTAAAGATACCAAGGATTAAGGGACAATCTACTCCAATATATACCGCATCTACTTCTGCTCTATGGGCCTGCTGATTTCCATTAGTAAGTTCTGTATCCTTGGCTAAGGTGTAAATCTGCAACTTAGGAGGGGTTTTATGTTATCTACTCACAACTAGAAAATGTACTTTTTATGTGAGGTTGAACAGTGATTTAGGCAATTGTATGATAGAGTGAAATTAGTCACCATATATTAATAATATTTTGTTAACCACAAAAAGTTATACAAATTCTCCCCCTTCTCCATGTTGTTAAGGAGTAGAGAGAAACGCCTGTACATGGAACACATAACCTTGATTTTCCCGTGGGTGCAGCATTTCATGTTAAAGAGTATGACCCGGGGTTATTATTGGTTGTTATTAGAGTATTATGTAGTCTTGTTAGACTATGGGACATTAGGGAAGTCCTTGGGCATAATTTACATACCTGGCTTTGTATATTATCGGGGGCTTTTTAATACATTTGAGTATGTGTATAGAAGCTAGGTGAGGCTAGGCTTTCCAGAAATTTTATAAGGTAATAAATGGGGTATAAATAATAATGTTAATTTATCCTATACAGATACAGAGGCCCTATTTATATTAATAAGAGATCTTTTGTGTGCCTAGCAACCAATAAGGACAATCACTGGACCTAGGATGGAAGAAGTCAACTATCCTATGAAACAATATTCAGTGAACTCTAGAAACAGCTGAGAGAGACTTGGAGGAAAAATATCAGATGCTACCTACAATTCAAAAGATATGCTGAGTAGGAATAGTTCAGCTTTGCCATTAAACCAGCTCAGGGCAGAAGTATCAGTAACAAGAAAGAAATCTATGGAGACACTGCCAATGAGCCTTATCGGAGCCACTGGTAGAGATAAAATCCTGGAAACAACAACCCAAATTGATCATGGAGCTGCTATTGGCCTCCATGGCTGGTGGTCAATAGCTAATAATGTCAAGGGAAGACAGTGGCAACTTCATTTTCATTCATCTAATCAATAACTATTGAATGATCAAAGGCCTGCCTGTGATTGGTTTATTGGCTGATTAATTCAGTAAATAATATTAAGAACCTATTATGAGTGATGCTGTATACTGGGTACATTTTTAATTTACCTGCAAGGCTGCATAAGAAATTTAAAATTGTCAAACTGTAGAAGTAGCAGTAACTGTTATAACATCAGCAAACCAACTGTGCTCCATCTTCTCTGTAGACCTTGATCCATACACTTAGCATACTGTTTTAGTGACTTTTTCTTTACTTTTTATGGCTTTCAAGTGGAACTTTTTCTGTAGAACTGGGATACTTTTGTTCATTTTTTAACCACCTCAATGGGCAACACAGAAGCTGGTGGAATAAACGAATAAGGGATATCCCAAATTCCCAGTGGACAAATATATTAAAATAAAAAAATGAAAATGTTAAAACTAACTTAATCTTTAATTTTCTAGGAAAGGGTGGATTCAGGGGAAAAAATGTTCCATGAGTAAATTATGTATACACACAAGTATGTTAATTAACAATTGTCTTTCATAAGCTAAGTATCCTTACTCTATGATGTTCTAATGGTCTGTACATCTCTGTATCTCTGTCTTTATCATATTTTATAGTAATGATTTATGTGTGTCTTTCCAGTACTCAAGAGAGTAAACCCCGCTGAAGTGGTAAATGTTTATTATTCATCTTTGCATCCCCAGTGTTTATCACAGTCCTCGGCACACAACCATACTCAGTGGATGGTTAAGGAATGAATGAATATGTGGTGGATTTTTCTGAGGTTATTCATTAAAGAAGACAATATATTGAAAGTAATAAAAAATGAATCAGTCCATTTATATGCCTCTACAAAACAGGAGATATCAGCTTATAAGAATGAAGCCATATTATGTAGTTTATGTTGGCATTTTAATATCAGCTTGTGGCATCTGGTATAAGTTCTATCATATTATCGTGTAGAAGACATTAGTGTTTCTTCTACTGAGAAACTGCTTTGAGGCAGAAGTGGCTAATTAGTCTTTGGAATGCTCTGATCTACTCTAATATGAAGTATCTTTTTAAAGCCAGGGACTTTTAGTCTCCAATCTCTGATTTCCTTGCCTCCAGCTCAAATAAAATGAACAAAACCTATTCATTCACCAATTCTTCCTATTTCAGTAAATAATATAATTAGTCACCCATTTGCCAAGACAAAAAATTTAGGGGTCATCCTTGAATGTTTTCTTTTCTTCTCCGATCTGCTGTGCCCCTCTCCCGATTCATTAATCACATCAGTGTCCCATCAATTAGCAGGTCGTGTGGCTCTGTCTTCATAACATATTTTGAATCTGTCAGGTTTTATCACTTATACATTTACCATTAAAATCTCACCTTCCTTACTGCAGTTGTCTCTTCACTAATCTCTACTTCAGGATATCAGGAGAGGGATTTTGAAATCCACTGAAATCCATCAATGGTTTCCCCCTAAACTTAAAATAAAATCCATACTCCATACCAGGTCCTCTGTGCCCCACTTTGGCCTCCACCAAATTCATCACCCTTACCTTCTATTTCCTGCTTCTCACTCTCCTACTTCCAGACCCCAGGCCTTTTTGTTGTTATGGAACATACCACTCTTATTGCCATGCTCATGGCTGTTATATTTGCTGTTCTCTCTTTCTGGAATACTCTTCTATGGATCTCCACCAGGGGGTCATTAATTACACAGCTCTCTGTCGTCTCTTCCAAGAGGGCTCTTTAAAATAATATCTCTACCCCAGTCACTTTCTATCCCATTTCTCTGTTTTAGTTTCCTAAAAGAATTTCTCATTTTGTCATATTATTTTTTTTTTGCTTAACTTTTCTATCATCTCCACTAGGAAGAGATCAGGGTTTGTGTCTTCCTTGTTTACTGTTGTATTCTTGAATGGTAGGTGCTCACTGAATGTGTGTGGAATGATTTAAGGCTAATTCCGTGTGGGAAGTGTGCTAGTTTTATGATATGAAGAACAGTGTGGTGATGTGCTTTGGGCAATATACCAGCTGTATTGAGACCATCAACTCATGCCTCATTGTTTATTCAAGGCTTATAAGAAAACAAAAATATTATTTCAAATAATTCAGACTGGAACAGGATTAGTATCCCATGGGGGAAGGCCAATTTAGTCCACTAACAATTAGAGGACACAATTTGTTCATTAAAAATCTACTGAAAAAAATCTTTCCTCCAATCTTACTAGATATATAATCATGCTTATATTACCTAGGGGGATTTGAGAGATGGGAGCAAGTCCTTGCATATTGCTTGGGGCATTGCTTAATTACTGTAATAAACATTTGTGCACTGACCTTTTTATCCCTCCAAATGTTTGTGCATGACCTAAGAATTTTCCAAAGTCAATATGAAACATGTGGCCTGACTTTGTCAGCATGATATTATCATTGTGACGGTCACAGACTCCCAGGATGAACGTTACCACACACCAGCCAGCACAGGAATAGAAGAAGTTCCTCAGGGCCTAAAACAGTAACACAAAAATAACAACAACAAAAAAATGAAGAAATGCATGAGCATCCGAGGTAATGGTAAAAAGTAAATGATATTAAAAAAAGCAAAATTACATAATCAAGAACAATTTTTACATCTCAGTAGAGAGAAGGGTACAGGTAAGTGGCTGAGTCTTGATATGCTACAGAAGAACATTAAACAATCTGTTCTTTAGCCTAATAGATGAATGTTTTTATTGAAATTGGGGAAAATATCTTTTTCACTAAGATGGAGCTAATTATTGTGGTTTACTAGAGAGGTTTCCTAGTGTGATTTTTTGATACTCCAAATATACAATATTAAATAATTTTTTTCAGAGTAAAAGGAGAAAGAACAATAGGGCCCAATATGGCCTATTCACAGAGAAATTTAAAATATCAATTATTTAATATTTGGAACTTTGGAACACAGAAAAAGTTATACTGAGAACTATGTAACATTTTATGTTTAGCTTTACAAACAGGTCACCCAGGTGATGTCCGAAATGTTTTGGTATAGTATATGTGTCGGTGCATGCCTATGTAGGTGGAAGCAGATTACCACTGAATCACTTGTGGCTTATGTTTCTGTAATGAACAAAGCGTTGTTTCCAAAAATACTCATTGTTTCCAAAATGATCTCCTGGGTATGCATCATTTTCATCAACTTCGTAGTACAACCATGAGCAATTGGTTGGGCCAAGGTCATGCTTCTCCTAGCATGGGGGGGCTGCCTTGCTGGAGTGGGAGGCTGTGTCACTGTAGTACATCCCAGATACTTTACTTCCAGGTCTCCCAAGTTCCTGGCCAAGTCACTTAATTTTTCTGTCTAGATTTTCTTCATTTATAAAGTGAAGATAATAAAATATGTCTTTCACATGGTAGTTGTAAAGAAAAAATGTATATGGAAACATTAAAAAATATATAACTAGAGGAATTTCTGCAAGACTCAAGTCATAATTTTGGGAATGGCTAAAAAGCAGATTTCAAGATAATCTGATTGAATTCTTTATTATTTGGCCTCTAAAAGCTTGTATTTTGCTTCACTCCAATCTTACAGAAGCATAGCATAGATGAACTAGTGGGTCTTTTTATCACAGCCCATGCTAGCCAGGGTGACTGATCATCCCAGTTTGCCCAGCATTGAGAAGTTCCTCAGAATAGGGGAATTTCAGTGCTCGGGACAGGTCCAATCAAACAAATCTAATGTTAGTCCCTATTGCACTTTTGTGTAAATTAGCACAAAGGTGACCCTGCCACTGGGTGGAGCCAGCTGTTCCAGTTTATGCCTTGGTAAATGGAACAAGGCCTGGCTCTAGCCACACTCATCCCCTTAGCCAAGAGCCCTGGCATAGAGCAGAACTTGCATAACTCTGGCCAGATGCTAGAATGAAGTTAACTGGGAGAAAAAAATGTTTGCAGTCAAATAAACAGTACATTTTGTAAAATTTTTCTATATATATGTGTGTGTGTGTATAAACTTACTTTGCATTCTGCAAACCATTAAGAGAATCAGAGATGAAAAATAGAGCATGACAGAAGACATGTATCTCAAAGGAAGAAGGGATATTTATAGAAATTGGAGATTGTTCACAAATAAGTGGAGGTTACTTGAAGGTGGTAGTTTCAAGGGGCATCTTTTTTGGAGTGAAATTGCTATCAGGGAGACAGCTGTGCAAAGAGAGTCTTATTGACTGCCCAGGATTTCACCCAGAAGAAAAACCAAACACAGAAACTTTTATCTAGTTAATACACCATTTAAACTGGGTCATTATTACTAGGCTGATGACTGAGTGAATTAGAACTCAAGGTGTACTTAATTTACTTTTCCATAAATCAGAATATCTAACGAACCAGAGCATATTCTTATTTAAGCACATTATTTAAAATGATCTCCAGCACGACAAACCTTTTCATAATCTGCCTTTAAGTGGTTGTGCTGACTGAACCACTTTTTGATTGTATTTTCCTTTAGAGGCCCTATCAGTCCAGAGTGGCGATGGATCTTGGCTAGGGTTACAGCATCAGGCACCATCTGCACCAGTCCTGGTTGATGGAAAGAAAAAAAGATTATGAAAACAATTGTTTGTCAACAGGATAAGGGATCCTTAGAAAATATATCTTGTCATAGGTAACAGCAACAATAGTTGTCAGCACCACTTGGATTACCCCTTTCCTTTCCAAACTTTCTTTTCTGAAGTAGGTTTATCTATTCTAATTCTTCCTAAATCCTGGGGAGCAATGAGGCTACTTGTGTTTGGATCGGACCTATCAGAAGCAGCTTTAATGTTTTTTCTTGAACTAAGGTAGAGAAAGCCGATTTGGATGGTCTCACCACTGGGTCAATGGAGTGGTGGATTAATTGTCATAAGGCTGGTACACTCATTTACAGTTTAAGGGAGCACATTCAAGCTTGGATAACATGAGTTAAGTGAGCCAAATACAATCTCCATAACAAACATTTCATACATATCACAAAAACTGATGTTCAGGTTAACAAAAGCTTCACAGTTAAATGTTATATTTCTGGGAGTGAACAAAATAGCTCTGCGAGTAAACATGCAGAAAGCCACCTGCTCCTTCCCTCTCAGTGAACTTCAAAGAGAAACTATAATGTCAATTTTTAAAAAGGGGCATATATTGATTGAATTTAAATAGGACCTTTGTCCACTGGCCATGTATCCATCAAGGCTTTTTTCATTGTGTGCTAATGTTATTGGAATGTAAATATTTTTAAACTTGATTTTTATTCTATACCGAGCAGCAATTTAAATCCAGTACTTAAACTCTCTCAGGAATAATATCCACAAAACAACCTGTAATGCACAATACTGTAAATGCAATCATTAAAAGAAATTAAAGTCTAGAGTTTCTGATTTTCACAATCTTAACAATTGCAAGTTACAAACCCAAGTGAACATAGGGACCAGAGACAAAAATATATAATAACATAAACATATGAATAGAGAGAGGGTTGAGTTTTTTAAATTGACTATTTCATGGTTTACCTTAAAAGCATTCAAATTAAACAACAACAAGCAAGCAGATCATGGTGATGATAAACAAAACACTTCTCTGTGATGAATTTGGCCAGTGGCAGCTGGTTTGAAGTCTTAATCTCTCTTACTATCCAATAGTCCAATTGTGATCACTGGGCATATACATTTCTAGACCCAAAAGAAACTTAATGCCTGAGACAAGTCCTGGTACTACCCTTAATATCATGACATTTTTTTCTCCTCTCCCACAAGTATTTGTCTCTTGCCCAAGTTTTCTCATATGCATTAAGCAAGATGGCAGATCTAAAACATTACGTTTAGTGTCAATAGGTCATTCTTCTTTCTAATCCTGTAATTTCCCTCTTCATTTTTGCCAGTGCCTCTATTTAATATTTGCTACAGGAAAATAACCTTCTACCTGGTTCCTGGGTGTTTCAGTGCTAGCTCCCCTTGGGCCATGCCCTAAATTAGGACTTAAATTATTGCACTTTTTTAGATACTGTGCTGCAGTGTTAGTTACTTTTCAGACTACGTTTGCCTTCAGGGAGTTAATCTTTGCTAAATCCCAAGCCACTGGTCACAAGCATTGCATTGCTGAACTATCCAGAAAAACTTGCACCTAATTTATTAACATAACAATCATGGTGGCTAAATTCTGCCTATTAGTTAAAATCATAAATTACATTTCATACATTTTAAGCTAGTGTATATCATACACCTTTTAAATACTTCTAACAGAATGCTGTGCACATTGACTAATAAGTGTGGTGCCATCCTTACAGTCCTTTAATGCAGTGTTTCTCAAATTCTAAGGCACATAAACATCATTTGGAGATCTTGTTAAAGTGGAGGTTCTGATTTAGTAGGGCTGGGGTGAGGCCTGAGATTCTGCATTTCTAACAAGCTCCCAGGTGATGTCAATGTTGCAGGTCTGTAGTTCACACTTTAAAGTAGCAAGGCTCTTAGGGATAAACTTTTTCAAGATGGTGTCATGGAAGGCAGTGGCTTTCAGAGAGAGGTACAAAAGAAACACCAAAGCAGCTTTTTACAATCACCATTACTTGAGCCCTTTCCCCTCCAGTGGGGAGTCTGATTTAGTACGTGGCTTGGGTTGGTTGTATCTATTGCCCCAATTTCCCTAATTTTTTATGCCAATCAAAGTTGGAGAACCAGTGATAAAATATATCCTAAAGAATTTTTATTTGCCCTGATAATTTCTTCTGGAACTCCTAAGACATGGCAAACAAAGTAGGCATGAGAATCACAATCAACAATCATGTCGATACAGTCATGTAAACTTCATGACTGGAGTAAACTTTTCTCAAGGACAGCAACTCTGCTGAGCTGATTTTAGTATGCATTCCCCATCTCACTTTGTGACATTTCTTGAGAGCAGTAGGTATTCAATAAGCCTTGGAACCTGATTAAAAATGCAACCTAATCTTCTAAAAATGACATTTGTTTTAATGATCTCTATTTTTCTTGAAGAAGTATTTTGTCAGTATAATGCCCTCTGAAAACCTATAAATGTAGAAGGTTGTTGGTCGATAGAGGGGAAAAATAACTTCTTCGTCTTATGACATCTGCAACTTGGGGCAAGTATAATAGTCATTTTATTAACTTAAAAAGATTTAGCTTTGGTTACATTCTATGATTATAGACAGAAATGACCAGATGGAATTAAATAATTCCATTGGAGTCAGTAATTTATTCAAAAGATGATCCATGTAACATCAAAAGCTCAGCTAGGATCATTTAGCTTTACTCTTACCTTTTTGGCATGTTAGGATATGAAAAAATTAGGTCACTTGTGTGAGAAAAGGGAGGGTAAATGCAAGAAATAACAATCTCATGGTAGAGATAATAAAAGACTTTTAGGAACTATAGGTTTAGAAAGTGTTTGGGTTGGGATACTTGGCACGGAAGCAGCCCTATTATCAGAATCAAAATAAACGGGTAGCATGACTTGCAGTGGAGTCATTCTGAGGTATCAAGTTGCAAGTTAACAGGAGGTGCTTCCATGCTTAGCATCTAAAATCTGAAGTCACACTGGTGTATTGAGCCTGCTGGTAGGACCTCAGGAAACTGAGATAACAGGCAGTGCCAGTTCTTCTGTGATAATAGGTTTAAATTGGAGCTCTGCTTGAATTAAAACAAAATTGACTACATGGTCTAGGTCCCTTTTTGAGTTCTATGATTTCATCTTTTTGTTGATGCACATGTACCTGCTGTAATTCATACCAATTAACTTCATAGAATTCTAAGTGGCAATGACCAGACATAAAAAAGACATTGTCTTAGGAATTGTTGTTTCTTCAATTTAGCTTTATTATAATTAAGTACAACTTTTATCTCTGATGTTTCAGTAATAATTTGAGGGACTTCAATATTATTTTAACTGAAAATGTGTATAATTATATTTCCATATTAATTTCTTGGCTTTTATAAAGGAAAAGAAATGTTGACATATGTTGAATATTTACATTTGGCCATCTTTGTTGATATTATATCCATTCAAAAGTCTTTTAGAAGTTCAATGAAGATTTTATAATGTGTTTAGAATTTCCAGAACTCCTTTATGCACTTGACAATGTGTAAATTTTGTGTTAATAGGTAACAATTGTACTTTTTAAAAAATAAGTGGGCTTTTCTATTATTAGCTTAGAAAATGAGAAAAAAATGACTGTTTTTAATGTGACTAACTGTTTAAGAAACACTAAAGAACATCACAGTTAACATTTTGATTGTGAAAGTCCTATTTAATATGTATAAGCATATAATGTTTTATATAAATTATGTTGGCTTATACTTTTTGAAAATAATTATTTTTTAAAAATATGAATGTTGATAGTTCTTTGGATTTTTAAATTTATAGCCTGAAATGAAAGCTGTGGAAAGTTCTGTGGCAAATTGCCAGTGAATGATTGAGATAAATAATGTAAGCCAACCCACTTTCTAATCTATACTGACCTTGGTCTTTTCCTGTGGAGAGACATCTATAAATGATCATTTGCATATCCAAGCCCTCCCGCAGCCAAATGTTGTCCATCACTTGAATAATCTGCAGAACAAGCATATCCTGACGAAGATCATCTCCGGCCTGTTAAAAACAAAATTATAGACTCTGGGTTTCTCCTTGAATTCCATTAAAAGCATTCAAATATGGTATATGTCATTTCTTTTCTTGGACACATTTCTAGCCTGACTTAGAGTGGTTTCGATTGTTTTATTAGCACTAAATGTACCTTGTGTTTCTGATAGAAAATCCAAACACGGAGAACTTCCCTTTAAATGATTACAGAAGCTTCCACCATCAAATGAGAAGCACTGTTCGGAATGTTGTTCCTTGATAATCATTTTCAGTTTGTTATCCATGTGCGATTTCTTACATTCAAAGTCTAGTGAAGAGAGGCTGGACGAATGTTTACCTAAATTGCAAACTCACCTTCTCTCTAAGTGAAACATTATTTGGTATGCCATAAATTTATGCACTGATATGCAGTTAGAATATCAAGAACTTCTTGACTAGGAGTGTAAATTGCATACATACGATTTGTCAGACTTTAAATCAGTGATTTCTCTTATTATCAAGGTAAGCTAGAAAATTTTCAGAGGAAACAATTTTTGATAATAAGAAATAATAAAGGGGTGATTTTCTAGCATAGGTGAAGGAAATGGAATATGTCCAAAGGGTGAAGATAGTTCTATGCTTTTAAACAAATAAGTAATTGGTTTTGAAAATGCTTTCTAAATGATGCACAGAAAATTCTGCCAGGGTGAGATTTTGTTTTTGTTTTTTTTTTCTTCATCAAAAATACGATGTCATGGGACCACTAATCCTTGAGGTTACACAGGTCAAAGGAAAAGTATAGGTGCAGTAATTATCCTCTAGGTAGGATAGAATTCTACCTCCAGGAGGTAGAATTCACCAAAAACTCATTCTGAGACCTTGTTGTGTGGCTTGGCTAGAGAATTGAGTAAATTAACTGGATAAATGGTGAATTCTCACTTTTTACTTGCAGCTCCCTTTTTGGTCCCTCTTTCCTACCTGTCTAGAACCCTGTTACTGCTTTTCCTCTATTTTTTCCCAGGGGATTCATGATGAAGGCGGAAATGGCTCATATTTTTTACTAAAAAGAAGAAAGTAATTCAAATTACTAAAATGAGCAAGTTCTTATAGGTTAGAATTTTATTAAATTAATTTATGTCATTTGAATTCCAGTTAATTTTATCCTAATTCAGTATCCAGACCAAAAGAACACTCTCCTCCTAGGGGCTCACCACACATTCTACTTTCTATGCTATTTAAAAGTGACTGTATAATTTTATTTTTGAAACATAATCTCTTAAGTTTTACACTGACGGTTCCCTGGATTTGAGCCAGTAATGTTTGATTTATTGCCAATCATAGTTTGGCATGGACTACAATTCTGCAAAAAAGCAGAATCTGAAATAACTGGAAAATCTGCGTGTTGCTGCCAAAGGAAAACAATAATTTCTTTTTGTGAGTAATAAATCAATAGTTCTGTCTATGGAATCAATTTAGTGTTTTAGAAGGGCTACTTGTACCTTAAAAATAATGCTGATGTTTTTGCCCATTGGATTAGCATTGATGAAAGTAATCTTCAGTGGCAAAGCATTAGATGTGAAATATGAACATGCCTGTAGAAAGAGAAAAATAGCAAAATAAAGCAAAAAAAAAAAAAAGACAAAACAAAACCTTTTTTCTGAAATCATAGCCCCTTGCAGCATTTGCTATATGAGCAAATATAACACATGAATAATTTTTACACTTTGGAACAAAGACACGTATTTATTTTTTAAAAACTTTAGTCTATCAACCAAAGTCTTTACTTCAAAACTGTTCTCAGCTTTTTGGCAGATTGTAAATCTTTAACTATATTTTTTTGCTCACTGAATGATAGTGATATGTTCACGGTTTAAATAAACTGAGCAGTATGTAAGTGTCATGCTTACGGTAGTTGGTTCATAGGTAAAAGTTAAAATTGCTATTTTAAAAAAAAAGTTATTTCCTTTCAATTATTTCTTCCTTGCAGCATATTTAGAGAGTTAAGAAAGACCTGTGATCAAATCTGGGCTGTACAGCTTAAAAGCTGTGGGACCTTGGGCAAGTTAATTAACATGTCTGTATCCCACTGTAAAATGGAGGTGACAACCCTTACTCTGCTCATTTTCTGATAGATATATGAGCTAATGGATATAAAATGGCTTTTACAGTGCCTGACACTCATGTGCTTTGAAAAATTAATACATTTTGCTTTCCCTTTTTGTTAATGCACATTTTTTGTCTTTACAAATAACAGTACAACATATATTTCATCTTCTCATTTCTTTCAATCATACTTTGCATTTCTATCTTCAGCTACATAATATTGATTACTTCCCACTCCACTTTCCTTGTTGTTTATTTTCCTTTTAATTGTTTGAGGATTGAAAGGCCATATGTATTTAGGCTATTAAAGAGTTCATGTCGACAGTGAAAAGTCAAATCAATACCAAAGAAAAGAAAAGGACTTGATGCTTTCAGTTTATCAACTTGGTAAAATATGGCATCAATATATGATGAAGGATCAGTTGGAACGTCGTTATCTCTGAGAAATCTGAAATTGACAGAAGCTGAGAGGAAAGGATCTATGTCTTAACTGACCTATCAAAACAAATCTAACCTAATCCTTAACTAAAGACAAACCCTTGGTTACCGAATCAATTGGACTTTTATAATTTTATGGGTGAAGTTGCTTGTTAAGCAATAAAATTCTGCTGCAAGAATCACCTGTGGATATTCTACTTCTATTGTTTCATATCTTGGTTTTCACAAGCAATATGTTTTTGAGTCATATCAAAAGTGTTATATATTCAACAAATAGTATGCACAAGCTATTATCTATATGCTAACAAAAGGAAGCACCATATACACTCAAAAAGCTTACAAAAAGTTGATTGAAAGTATATACATATAAATCAAGTTAAAAATAATTCACAAGGCAATTTGCCACAGTTGAATGAAGGCATAATTGAAGAAGAAAATCTTTCAGAAATGAACTGGATGTTGAAGATTGTGAAGGATATAGGTTGGCAAATAGGCAGATAAAGGGCTTTCTAGGTAGGGAAAGCAAGTGATGAAATACTAGATTAGAGCAGAAGTTATAAAGTGGGTTGGGATGGCCATAGCCAAGAGACAAGGGGAATTAATCAGAGGCTTGGGGAATGATTTTATGTAAATGGTGAGACAGAAAAACTAGAAGGCAGGAAAGAAGATAAGAAAAGCTGGAATACTGAAAGGAAGATATGACCTCTGTCCTTGAGAAGCACACATTAATGACACAAATCTAAAAATAGTTTTAAAAGAAACCTATAAGTAAATGAAATGTCTGGTCCTCATTTTCCCAGTAGTGGAGAAGGATTGCATTAACTTATCTCTACTATCCCACCTGATCCATCCCTTAGTGACCCAGAGGGAAATAGAGAATGATCCTTTGTGATTAGTGGTTGACAGTGGGGACAAGGTTGGGGCTTCTTCTTAATAAAGCAGCTTAACCCAAACCTAAGACCTGTGCTCTCTGCCTTTGAGCTCCACACTTTAAGAAACAGGCTGAGCCAGTTCCGAGTGCTTCTCCCCAGCCAAGTTGACTGATGGTGATAGAATGCTGATTGAAAGCTTTCCCAACCTCTCTCCATTCACAGGGCTTCTCTCCAGTGTGAATTCTCTGGTGCATTATAAGCCGTGCGCTATAATGGCACACACAACCATCTAATGGCTTTCCCACAATCATTTCATTTATAAGGTTTCTCCCTAGAACATGTTCTCTGATATATCATAAGGCTGGCACTATAACTGATGACCCTCCTACACTCATTATATTCCTAGAGTTTCTCACCAGTGTGAATTCTCTAGTGTATAATGAGGTGTGAGTTTTGATTGTGGATTTTCCATGCTTATCACATTTATAGGGTTTTTTTTTTTTTTTTTGCCTGTGTGAAGTCTCTGGCATAGAGTAAGACATTTACTCAGACTCAATGCCTTGCCACCTTGCATTCAAAAGGTTTTTGTCTGGTATGAATTTGCTCATAGTCAACAAATTAAGAGTTCTGATTGAGGATTTTTCCAAACTCCCACATTTATATGCTTTTTATTAACATATGTTCCCCCATGTGGAAGCTCTGATGTCATATAAGTCATTTACTTTGCAGGAAGGCCTTGCCATATTAATTACACTCATAAGGCTTCTCCCCAGCGTAGATTGATAATTAATCAGGTTTATGTTGGAACAGAGAGCTTTCCCACACTCATTTCAACTGTTAAGTTTTCTCACCTCACTGTTCAGCAGGGCTGGAGGACAGATTAAAATGTTCCCCAAGAAAGTGTCACCTGGACATGTCTGTCCTGTCATTGCTGTACCTGCAGGTACCCAGCCCAGTGCCAGACACAGCTGGTTAGAGCAGCGGTTCCCAACCTTTTTAGCACCAGGGATTGGTTTCGTGGAAGACAATTTTTCCTTGGACAGAGGTGGGGGGATGGTTTCGGGATGATTCAAGTGCACAACCTAGATCCCCTGCATGTGCAGTTTACGGTAGCAGTAGCATTCATGCTCCTATGACAATCTAATGCCACTGCTGATATGACAGGAGGTGGAGCTCTGGCAGTGATTTGAGTGATGGGGAGCGGCTGTAAATACACACAAAACTTTGCTCGTGCACCTGCCACTCACCTCCTGCTGTGTGATCTGGGCCTAACAGGCCACAGAACCGGTACCAGTCCATGGCCTGGGGGTTGGGGACCGCAGGATTAGAGCAAATGGGTCTAGATAGGAGGAGGCTCTATTTGGAGCAGCTTTACAGGGAAAGTGCTGCTGGCTACAGGGTGCTGCAGGAAAGGAGTGAGGTCCCAGCCTTAGTGCTAGGGTTGGTGACTGCTGGGCAGCCAACCCCTGGCCCAGCTGGCTCATCCACACACCCCCAGGGCCCACACAAGCCAAACTCATACATAATATTAATGGAAAAAAAATCACTCTATGCCTTAAAAACAACAAACCAAGAAAGTAAAAGCAAAAAACCAACACCTGGACTCAGTAATCTCTGTTATTCTTTCTACCTTAAGATACTATGTCTTTGAAATAATGAGTTACTATATAAGTTCAGCATTAGTCAATGAATACTACTAATGATTAAAAAGTTGTATAATTTTTTGAAAATTAATAATGATTTGGATTTTAGCCCAGATATATCTCAGTTTATGGAATTTAATAGCTTATTTTGTTATTTTTCAAAATACGTTTATGAAGTATATCAGGAAAGTTTGTAGGATATCTTGATAGCAGCAAAGTGAAGAAGATGATGGTATCAAGTTTTTAGCAAAACATTTTATGTTCATATTAACAATGTATGATTTTTTCTTCTAATTTTTGGGTTATTTTTTTGACTGTCTTATGACTTCAATTAAGTACCATTTATTGTGCATGCATGATAGCTTGACTTTTAAATCTCCCTTATCAATCATTTTCTCTATTAGTACCTTTCTACTCTTGGGCTTTTGAGAAGGAGGATAATAAAGCTTATCAGGAACAAAGGAGACCGAATGATTCTAAGTCAGAGAAGGGTGACTGAGGAGGTACCATGTGACAGAGGATTCGGAAGAAAAGGCTTAGGAAGTTGTGAGTCTGACAATGCCAGGAAGGGCTTTCCAGACCTGAATAGAATCACAAAATGCATTATATGACACACTGACATATTAGCATCAAATGAATTTTAAATTGAATCAAAATGAGGAAGTTGTAGCCAATGATTAATATCCATGTACTAGGCATGGTGATGCACATAATCTAAATAAAGCATGAAATTATACCCAGCCTGCATGGGGTCACCAAATCCATCATTTTGAATAAGTCAAGAAATCAATCCAGGGATAAGTACTTTTATTGTTTTTTTTCACCGTACTGATGGATAGATTGTTTCCAAATGAAAAAACTATTAATATATGACAAGGCCAATGTGATCCCAGCTGGTGATAATGCATCCAAGGGAGAATGCAGTGTGGATGAGATTCAATTACTTTTTCCTTATAGTAATGTCAATGTCAGTTTATGAATTCTTTTTGCTATTTCAAAAATATACAGTGAACTAAACAATACAAAACATACATACTCAATTTACCCACTGAATAAGTTGACTTACATCATGGTCAATCCCTTTTATACATAGGGCAGGGTTCAGAGGAAGGTGACAAGTATTTCCATCTTGAAAGAATTCTTCTAGTCTGCCAATCTCTTTCTTCAGCACCTCCTGTGAAAAATCATTAGAAAAAGCATTTAAGAAAGTGTAAAGAACTAGACTTTTCCTTCTAGTTATAATTTTCTTCTATTGATTAAATAAACTCTTTAATTCAGGGGTTGCACACTTGGCTGACTTTTCAGGCAGATGATATAGTCCTGGGTGAGCAGGCAGGAAGCTGAAGACAGTGGGGAGTGTTGAAGAAGTAGGGAACTAAAGAGCACATGCCCTTTTGAAAGGAACTCAAATTCAGCTAAAAACATAAACCAAATAAAACATGATGGGTTGAACTTGACCCACAGCCCACCAATTTGTAACCCTGCTTTAATTGTTAACATGATCCTTTTCTGATAATTTTCCAAAAGCTTAGTTTATAACTCTTGAGATTTACACTTAACAGTATTCATGTATATTACATAGTTATATAATTATATATGATTATATTATAAAACAATTATAATCAACTTATATAATATATACCATTGTACTTATAATTAATTATTAAGATAATATATTATATGTAGTGTATGTTATATAAGATGCATATACATTAGTAACAATAATGACAAAATCCAGCAATTACATAATGCTGTCAGAAACAATAATATACATGAACAAATAGTTTACTAGATGTCAATGAGTGTATTTCTGATATTTACTCCCTTCCACACTCCACAAACACCACCTTTAGAATTATGCATCCTCGGACAAAAATAGATAGGCAACAATTACAGTTCGTCACAAAACAAACAAAGCTCCTTTTAGCCCATTTTTGAAAACTTTTGAAGCCCAATGCTTAAGATGAGGATATCATATGGATAATGTTTAATTAGGTCTCAGGAGTGTCTTAGCTCTGACTCCTGGCTCACTGGGAAATAACAGGATCCATTGCTCCTAGTATCCAGAAGAGCAAGGTGGAAATGAGGCAAAGTTCTATCGTAGCGCTGTGTTGGCTGCCTTCTTTGCCTCGTGGGTGTTCCCACTGAATATCATGGAGGGAATCTCTACTTCCTTTGTTTAACTAAAACCTCTTCTCCACGTCATATAGTTTGGTTTAATTAGTGCTTTTTATTAAGCAGAAAAAAATAGCTATCAGTAACTTACGATGTGAGAAATTGTCATTATTTTTTAACTGTGAGAAATTATGAATGCCTTTCCTACCTCTTGCCCTTTCTCATCCTGTTTTAATGTGAAGAAATGTTATCACAAAAGCATCCAATGAAGACAAGAGAAATATATGTACTTGAGTGAATAAAGTCAGTATCACTCTGGAACTTGATGCCTATGATAAAAAAAAAAAAAAAAAAGGCACTGGAATAATTTAACCATAGTGTGCCTCTTAAATATGTGAAGGATTTTGAAACATAGGAGATAAAAACCAAACCTATACACAAACTTCTGTAAATTTTAAACCAATTTATTTTACTTGCTATCAACTTTTTGTCTACCATTAGAAAATAATGAATGAGCTTGCTGTAATATGGAGAAATTGTAGATTTTTGTTGTATCGTCCATCATGTTATATATCTTAAGGCTCCTCCATATATCCAGAGTTTATACATCTCCCACTTAAAAATAAATTCCATATTTATGTTTTCATTTTCCATTTACTCCTAGGTTGGTGAAGTAACATAGCTTCTGGCATTCCTATTAAATGAAGTGACTTCAAGCAAGAAAAATCCTGGGCTGAGAAAGAGTTATGGGACACTTTGCCTATTACTATTTTCATAACATTTTATTAAAAACTCTTATTGATTTTAGACAGTGAGTGGAGAGAAACTATGAGTTCCCTTGAGCACAAAATTTATGTTTTAGTCATCTTTCTATCCTTATCTCCTGATCTGTAGTAGGCACTCAATTGTTATTAAATAATATTCTTAATACAATGAATGGATGTCCACTATCTCCCCACATCTAGAATGTTGGACTTAAGAGAACCTACTTAACAGTCTATATCAGTAAAGGGAGCTAGTCATTCAGAGAATTAAAAAGAGCAAATGTTCTTCCATTAGATCAAGAAAAAGAATAGCCAGGTCTATTTACTATGATCAGTGACAAGGAGGTACAATATTTTGACTATCATCCATAGATCTTAGTATAAAAAGTATTACCATCCATACCACCTTTGATTCATTTCATTTAATTCATTTTATTTGCTGTGGCAAAAAAAAAAAAAAAAAAAAGTCTTTGAAAATGTGACTTTGGTTAGGGCAGTTTAGGAAAATCTAGACCTGGATTTTGTGCTGTGGACAAGGTGCCCTAAAAAATCTCCTCATATACTTCTCCCATGAATCTGAATCGTGCCACCATTTTGAGGGAATTTCTTCATTAGGCTTTTTCAGTCCAACTACCTTTAAGTTGTTCTCCTCTTGTCAGGTTCCTCTGTGTGCTACATGGCTATTTAGATCAAAACATCCATGTCCTATGACAGACATTATCATTAACTTTAAGATAGTACATGAAAAAAAAAAAAAAACTTGACTGAAGTAATTGATTTAAGTGCCATAAAGTAGTCAAGGAATTTGCTTTCTAAGTAATGAAATTAAAACTTAATTTAAACCAAAGTTGAAAAAACTTTACTACCTGAAGATTAGTTTCTCAACAAACCTGTCTTTGATGGTCACTGGAAGACTTGACTTTTTCCCCAATATCTCCCAGAATTTTGATAAGTTTCCTCTCTTTGGAAAACTCATCACTCAAGGCTTTTCCTGCACAGAATTGGAGAGCAGCTAGCAACTTCTGATACCAGCTTTTAAAGTAAGCTTCATTCTGTGCATCCGCTAGCAGCCTGAAGGAAAAAGAGAAAAAGAATTCTTGTATCTAAAGCTGATTTTTGTAACCACCTCCAGTAAGAACAACAAGTGCATTTCAGACTAATCTGTATTTGGTGGCTTTGGGCAATTTAATAGCCTAGAATGGGAGAAAGTGTTGTTTATTTGTTGACAGTCATCAAGTTCCATCTGATAGCTATTGAGATTCCAAGAGTGAAGAATCAATAAGAGACCTGCCTCTCCTCATTTCAATTCACAGTGCATTTTTTCTTCTTTCAGTCTTCTTAATTCTGCAACAGACACTTATCTCAAGAATATACTTTTGACTTCTTATTAAAATATGGACAAAGGATTTTAGAAATAGTTCTTATAAGTGACTATACTATATTGTGACTCAACCATTGAGCCCACCTTTTTATTCTTTTCTTCAAATGATAATGTCCCCACAATGCCACATACCCACGAAGAAAAAGTCAAGTCTGTACTTCCCATTGATTACCTGGAGAAAGATACTGTAAAGGCAAAAGCATGGGTTTTTTGTTTGTTTGTTTGTTTTCAGGCATTTTTGGACTCAAATCTCAGCTCTAAAGCTTACAAATTATAATTCTTAACCAGGCTGAGATTTCTTTATCTGTAAAATAAGGTAATGACTCTGATTCTAAAGAGCTGTATAGAACATAAAATGAGCTAATGCATTTGAAAGTACTTAGCACAAAATATTAGTTCATCAATATCTTGAAGGCTCCCCAAGTCAACTTCTTTTTTTATTATTTCAAAATATTCAGGGGATACAAATGTTTTAAGTTACATGGATTGCTTTTGTAATGCTTGAGTCCTGCCTATAGGTGTGCCCATCATCCAAATAGTGTTCATAGTACCCATTCAGTAGGTTTTTTTCTCCCTCCCCTCTTCTCTATTCCCCATTGATTTCCACTGAGTTTTACTTCCCTCTGTGCACATGTGTGCTTATCAGTCAGTTCCAGGTTAACAGTGAGTACATGTGGTGTTTGTTTTTTCTATTCTTGAGATACTTCACCTAGCAAAATGGTCTCCAGTTCCATCCAGATTGTTGCAAAAGGTATTAATTCATATTTTCTTGTGGCTCAGTAGTACTCCATGGTATACATATACCACATTTTATTAATCCACTCATGAATTGATGGGCACTTTGCATTTGTGAATTGTGCTGCAATAAACATTCTAGTGCAAATATCTTTTTGATGAAAAGTCTTCTTTTCCTTTGGGTAAATACCTAATAGTGGGTTTGCTGGATTAAATGGTATGTCTACTTTTAGCACTTTGAGGAATCTCCATACTGTTTTCCATAGAGGTTGTACTAATTTGCAGTTCCACCAACAGAGTATAAGTGTTGCTCTCTCTCTGCATCCATGCCAGAATTTATTGTTTTTGGACTTTTTAATAAAAGCCATTCTGACTGGGGTAAGGTTATGTCTCATTTTGGTTTTAATTTGCATTTCCCTGATGATTTAGTGACATTGAGCATTTTTTCATATGTTTATTGGCCATTTGTCTTTCTTCTTTTGAGAAGCTTCTGTTCATGTCTTTTGCTCACTTTTTAATAGGACTGTTTGGTTTTTTTCTTGCTTATTTGATTGAGTTCTTTATAAATTCTGGTTATAAGCCCATTATTGGATGTGTAGTTTACAAATATTTTCTCCCATTCTGTAGGTTGTCTATTTGCTCTGTTGATTGTTTCCTTAGCTGTACAGAAGCTTTTTAGTTTAATAAAATCCCATTTGTTTATTTTTGTTTCTGCCATAGTTGTCATTAGAGTCTTAGTCATAAATTCTTTGCCTAGGCTGATATCTAGAAGAGTTTTTCTGCCTTTACCTCTAGAATTCTCATGGTTTCATGTCTTAGATCTAAGTCTTTTATCCATCTTGAATTAATTTTTGTGAGTGATGAGAGGTAGGGGTCCTATTTCATTCTTCTACATGTAGCTATCCAATTTTCCCAGCACCATTTATTGACTAGGGCTTCTTTTTCCCAGTGTACATTATTGTCTGCTTTGTCAAAGATCAGTTAGCTGTAAGCAGATGGTTGTATATCTGGGTTCTTTGCTCTGTTCCATTGGTCTATGTGTCTATTTTTGTACCAATACCATGCTGTTTTGATTACTATAGCCTTGTAAGTATAGTTTGAAATCTGGTAATGTGATGCCTCCAGATTTCTTCTTTTTGCTTAAGATAGCTTTGGCTATTCAGGCTTTTTCTGGTTCCAATGAAGCATAGATTTATTTTTTCTAGATCTGTGAAGTATGAATTTGGTAATTTGATGGGGATTTCATGAATCTGTAAATCACTTTGGGTAGTATGGACATTTTAACAATGTTGCTTCTGTCTTCCCATGAGCATGATATGTTTTCCCATTTGTTTGTATCCTCTGTGATTTCTTTCCTCAGAGTCAACTTCTTTCTCTGTTTGACAGGGAGGTGTAGAGCATGACGAAATAAGAATACTTTTTCATATGTTTCTTGGCCACATGTCTATCTTCTTTTGAAAAGTTTCTGTTCATGTCCTTTGCCCACTTAATGGGGTTGTTTGATATTTTCTTGCTGATTTTCCTGAGTTCTATATAGAGTCTAATGACTTGGGTGGTGCAAAGGCAATATATGTAACCTAAACATTTGTACTCTTGTAATATTCTGAAATTTAAAAAAAACTAAAAAAAAGTATGAATACTTTGCAAGACAATGGAGCATGAGACATATTTGATTACTCTGTCTGTCATATGACTATTTCTATTGCTTTGAAACCAGTTCCAATATGCTATAACTTTACTTTCTATTATGCCCTAAAAGTGTGGTCCCCAACCCCTGGGTAGAACCCCAGTACTGGTCCATGGCCTGTTACGAAACAGGTTGCATATCACCATCTGAGCTCTACACCATTCCACCACCATCCATGACACCCCCCCACCCCGCCCCTCGGTCTGTGGAAAAATTGTCTTCCATGAAACTGGTCCCTAGTGCCAAAAAGTTTGGGGACTGCTGCAAACACTGAAATGGAATTAAAAAAGCTAATTCCTTTTAGTCTTAACCTCTCTCTGATTGATTCTTTGACTCTAAAACTAAAACTCTTTAGTTTTCTCCTCCTCTGAAAAATAATTAGCTTTCAAGGAATTATAGAAAATTATGAGAATGGGATACTAAAAAAAAGTTTTTTTGGTGTAGCAGCAAAAAAATATGTAAGTTTTAGTCTGCATGCCTAATTTTGCATCTTCATCCAATACGTATCATGTTACAAAAATTCTAATAAACACATTATTTTTTTCGATGTTTTCTGCTTCTATGCATTTAAGTTAAAAAAATACTTGAATGAGTCTGTATTTTTTTAAGGTGAGAGCCTGCTCCTTTGTCACTGGATGAAGCTAACTTATCTTCTAGCACCTCTTTTACTTTCCCAAAGGACATACAAACTTTGTGTGTAATGATAGTTCTAATGTACTTCTGGAAAGCATTTAAAATAACACACACACACATTCACATATATACACATATACAAAAATCTCAAGGGGTTAAAGCTGTATCACAGGAAAAATATACTCTGTTGATATCTGGTTATTTTCCACCTGGGAAGAAAAGTAGGCAATGAAAAGTTTTTCTATTCATCCCTGTGATGAGATTTTGAAATGTCAAACAAGTAATAAATGAATCACATCATTCATTATTTGGAGACCTAAGAAGATGCATGTTGCATGCATGTGAATGCAAAGCTGCAAATGCAAGCATGCACATGCAAAACTTCAAGATCGTTTGTGCAGAATTGTATACCTCTCAGATTCCCACAGTACTCTGAGCACAGTGGTAATGTACCATTTTATAATCTACTTGAGTTTTAATGAAATAGGGAGATAGAGTATTTCCATATCCAAAATCAATGTATGTTAGCATTTTTATATGCTTTGAATATTGGGTTACTTGTTTTTTAAAGTATTTTTAACCTGTTCTAGTATATAAATATAACTCTATAACCACCCAACTGCTAAATACGTGATAAAAAGAAAAGTTATTCTGCACAAGTGAAGTTAACAACTTTTTATTAAAATAATTAAAGAAAAATATAGTTTAGGATTGGTCATAGAGACTGTCAGAATTGTACAGTTAATTTGTATTCATAGTACTCTTATTTCTTCTTCCATTAGAAATGAATTTTCTTCTCTCATAGCAATGTATTTACTTCTCTTGGGGTTCAAGAAGGAAAAACTCAGTTTGATTCCCTGCTCAAAATAAAACAGAGCAGGAAAGATTCACAGAGAGAATATGTGACCATGTCCTTAAAAAAACATAAATGCTAAGAAAACTCAGTGTATTCTGTTGTGATTATTTACCTTGAAAAATATCTTATTCAAAGCCTGCATCCCTGCCAAGGATTCCATGTTCTCCTGGTGAGATCTGGTTCAAGCTCTATGACTTTTTACTCAACGAACAAAGAGTCTGGTTTTACACATTGCAAAATTGAAATCATAGTGTTGGAGAAGACCAAGAGAGGTTAATTATTCTATTCCTGTATCCTTAGACACACTTTAAATGGCAAGAGAAATTAACATGGCCCTCAATTTTAAACAGCTGCAGAGAGAGTTGGAGTATACACAGTTTGGGGTGGAGAGTTACTCAGCTCTGTTATCAATGACCTTCACTACAAGGAAGTGGTAAATCCCTCATGCTGTAGTTTTTACTCACTGCCTCTGTTTATGAGATTGCAGAAAACAGCTGACCACTCTTTTTCAGCATTACAGCAATCTTTTTCAGAAGATGTTGTACCCTGAGAGAAGCAGTATTGTTCATGTCAAATAAAACATTTAAAAATAAAAAGTTAAAGTCCAGGGACTAAGAAGTATCAAGTAAGACTTGCTATTAAAAGACCAAGTTTTTAAAATGCAGTCAACGTGATAGTACATAAATTGTGAGGTAAATCTCAAAATGCCGGAGACCTGTTTATCCTAATGTCTGCAAGATCCGGCTGTGATCCAATTTGGTATTTTTTGTACACATGCCTTAATGCCTTACAGACTTCAAGTTATGCCAACATCAAAATGAGGGCAAATGCAGAACATCTAGATGATTAAAGAAGATATTGACAGCGTTAAGTATGATAGGCAGAAAGCAAGAGGGAAGGAAATTCAGGGGACTGAGCATATTTGTTATAGGATGTCATGAAGGTATTTGCCTCAATTAAATGAACTGTGGTGGACTCAGAGATTCCTAGGATTGTCAAAAACTCCAGCTAGCATGAATTGGAGATTTTCCTTGGAATTAGAGCTTTTCTAACATTTTTTTTCTTGCATGTAGTTTCTTCTGGTCACATGGTGAGTAACTTGCTAGAGCCACAGGAAGAGTACAGACAGGTCACATTCCATCAGTCTACCAGCAGGACAGAACGGAGTAATCACACCATCCCAGCCCTCTTTGTCTCATAACGTCCTTCTGTCTAGGTCTTGATTTTAGTTCTCAACAGCACGATATTCTACATCTTAGCAGGTGCCTTGATTTTTACCCACTTGTTTATCTCCTGTGGGTCAAGAAGGGAAACAACATCCAGTAACAGAAACCAGCCAAGCTACATAATGAAGACGAGTGATTTCAGATCACTCCAGGACATCCCCTTCCCATTTCCTCCTGTATTTCTTGCTACTTTATTTGGGCCGAGGTGTGTAGATCAACAGACCAGTTTCTAGTGAGCACACATAGAGTCTAGAATGTCTCTTTCAAATGCATTTAGAACCTTGGGACAGGTAAAGGCTGAAATCTAATATTTAATATAGAATCACAAATTTTAAGATTTCAATAGTGTGACTGATAAATAAGCAGCATTTTTCTCTGGCATTAGCAACTTTATTTTACTTCTAAGTGGCTAATGTTATACATTCATACTTAAGATGTTCCCACTGTGCCTACACTGTGTGGTGGATTTGATTGTCGTTCCCAATCCACACTGTTTGTCATGTGATTTCTAGTGCCTTCCTGTAGGCAGAATACAGTTTTGCAACCCTTGTCAGGTTGGCCATGTGATTTGCTATGGTCAACAGAATATGGCTGAATGCAACATATACCCATGTCTGCAGTGACACTTTAAATGGGCTATCATGATTTTGTTTGGGTTTAGCTTGGTTTGGCCTCCACTTTTTGCCATGAGAACAGCATGTCCCCATAGGGGGCTGTTCCTTTGGTCTTGGAAGGAGAAGACAATGTGGGGCAGAGGTGAGCATTGATGGGCAGAGTCCAGTGGAGCTAAGCAGAGTGACGGCAAGTCTCCAGCCCGAGTGCTACATGAGTGACAAATAAATCTTTGTTGCTGCAAGCCACTGAAACTGTGGGGCTGTTTGTTGCTATGGTAAAAACTAATGAATATGCCAAATTTTGTATGCTTTCTTTTCTTGTTTTCTTTGTTTGTGTTTTCACTTGATTGTTTGAAGTGCCTTTAGAATCTAGAGCATATTTTTTAAACATCTTTAGTGGTAGCCCTGAGGATACTTGGGGGCAAACCTAATTACTGAAAATAAACAAAAGTCATCTGGAGCCAAGTCTGGTAAATTAGATGAGTGATCAGTTTGAGTATACTATGTCAGATCAAAAAACTATAAAAGCAATAAAAATGGCTTTCTTTTATGGATCATAAAAAGTCCCAAAGAGTATTTCAAAATGATTTGATCCAGCTCATTTGGACATGTATATTCTGTTATACTGCTGAAATTTTATTGCTATTTTATTACTACCAACATACTTTTTGACTCATTTAAAAGTGTGAATAGGCCTATCTACCATCTGTTGCTTTGGCCAGCTGAGTGTTTGGGCATCTGATAGGAGACTCTCTGTGAGTAAAAATGTTGTACTAATAAGTGCAATAGGGTGATAGTGAGAGGTTTTAGGGCGCACATAATGCAGGGCTGCACAAAGGGCCGATGGCTGAGGGCAGTGAGGGAGGCAGTACATGTAGCCGCTCTGGGAAGCTAAGAGCTCTGCCTTAATCGCAATAGCTGAAGACTGAACGGACTGAGTAGGGGGCCAATGGCTTTGCATGAGGAAGCATCTGCATCAGCAAGTCGAGTGGCACTTTCCCTTGTTGCCCTGGAGTTGGCTACCAAGACCTAAGATTGAAGAAAAGAGAAAACAGGTATCTGATGTGGTTTGGATATTTGGCTCCTCCAAACCTCATGTTGAAATTTGATCCCCAGTGTGGAATGTGGGGGCTGGTGGGAGGTGTTTGGGTCATGGAGGTGGAACCCTCATGAATGGCTTGGTTCCCTCCCTGCAGTAATGAATGTAGTTCTCACTTTATTAGTTCACACAAGAGCTGGTTGTTTAAAAGAGCCTGGCATCAGCTCCTCCCTCTCTTGCTCCTTCTTTTGCCATGTGACATGCCTGCTTTCCTTTTGCCTTCTGCTTTGATTGGAGGCTTCCTGAAGCCCTCACCAGAAGCAGACGATGATGCAATGCTTCTTGTAGAAGTCTGCAGAGCAGTGAGCCAAATAACACTTTCTTCTTTATAAATTACCCAGCCTTAGGCATTTCTTTATAGCAGTGCCAAATGGACTAATACAGTATCCTATATTTCAAGAGTGGCAAAACCACCACCACCACTACCATCACCAAGACAAAAATAAGCAAACGAAAAACCAACTGGAGGTTAGATAACTCTTCAAGGATTATTAGGAAATGAACTAAATGGCTATGGTCCACCACGCATCATCAGTTCCCCTCTTAGGCCCTAGTATACATGCACAGGCAGGAGTTTTCGAGAGTCATGAGTCATCAGCCCAGTGAGGAATAGAGTGGTTTCATTATGGTCACTTATCCTCGCGCAGTCCGGTGAGAAAGGAAGCTCAAAGAGAGCCATTTAGAGTGATTCGGGTGTGTGCAAGAATGGGAGACTGTCACCCCTGGTTAGATTTCTACTCTGAAAGAGGATTTGTCAATTTTCCCTGGACTTTTGTGAACAGGGTGAAAAATCAAGGTCAGGAAGGAGAAAAGGGGTGGCAAGGGAGTAGCCTGCACTCCTGCACCCCAGCTGTTTGGCAAAGTGAGGGTGTGTGGGCTGTGTGTTTCTCAAGGTTCCAATAAAGTCAAGAAAGGAAGGTAATCATATATGATCCACCCTTTGTGCAGGTAGAGGTCGAGTCAGAGCCTGATTTCCTGGAGGGAAGGTCCTACAAGGCTGCCCCGAGAACTCATCCGTGGTAACCCCAAGGTAGCCACCTTTGACAGTGAACCCATAGGGGGCCTTGGTGGAAAAGCCGAGCTCACGGACAGGGCATTGGCATTGCCTACCCCATCAAGTGTGGGGGTTGCTTTTTCTCTTTCCTCCTCAACCCAAAGCCAAGAGAAGTTAGAGAGAGAGGAGAAGAGGAGCGAAATAATAGACCATATCATCTCCCAGTGCAAGCCTCCCAAGCTGCAGCTTGGCTGGTTCTGGAGAATGGAGAGGGGAAGTATGTCAGATTGGAGAAGAAAACGGAGTTTTAAATTGGACATGACTGGTAGGAGTTTTTTGATGTCTAGATATGATCAAGAAACTACAGAATCTACCCTGCTTTTAATTAGAAAGTGAAAGGATGAGGGTAGTATTTTAAAAATAATGAAAATTTCTGAGACCTATCATGCTCAGCTGGTTTAGAGAAAACTAGGTGAGACAGTTAAAAATCTCAGAGTCAGTGCAGGAAGAAATGCAGCTTCAGGAAATGCCCAGATTGGAGTGCATGAGAAAAAGCCCCAAGATGCAGAATACGAACTGGGACTGGATGATCTTGACCCAAAACTCTTAAGAGAGTTATGCTGAGATGGTTCTCTTTGCCTTCCTTCCTTTCTTTCTCTCTCTTCCTTCCTTCCTTCCTTCCTTCCTTCCTTCCTTCCTTCCTTCCTTCCTTCCTTTCTTCTTTCTTTCTTTTTTTTTTTTTGAAACAGAGTCTTGCTCTGTTACCGGGGCAAGACTGCCTCAGTCTCAGCCTAGTTCACAGCAACCCCAAACTCCTGGCCTCAAGCAATTGATTTTCCTGCCTCAGCCTCCTGAGTAGCTGGGATGATAGGCGTGTGCCACCATACCCAGCTAATTTTTCTATTTTTAGTAGAGACAGGGCCTTGCTCTTGCACAGGCTGGTCTCGAACTCCGGAACTCAAGTGATTCTCCCGCCTCGGCCTCCCAGAGTGCTAGGATTACAGGTGTGAGTCACTGCACCTGGCCTGTTTGCCTTTCTTCATCTCCTCTCTACCTCTCACTCTTCCAGATGATCTTGTCGGTGATCGTTGCTAAGCAATGAATAGTGTATAAGAAATCAAAATTGTTTCTTTAGAAATAGGTTATTAACATTGTGGATATATGAATATATAGGCATGTATTTACTATTATAATTAGTAGGTTATCATGTTATTTAAATAAAATCTTTAACAGTTATGACCAGTCACATATTTAATTACAAGCTGAAATGGTATTTTTGTCAATGAAAATTAACCTTAGATGGTATCCAGTTTGTGTAAACACTTATAATCAAGATTACTGTTATATAGCAATGTTGCACTCTCAGGATCAGCTATGGAAGGAAAAACTATGTTGAACAGCTAAGTTTCCCCAAATCTATTAATACAAGAAGAAATTAAAGTCCTTTCCACTCATTTTGCTGAGAGGTATGGTCAGCCTTGGAGCCTACAGGTAAATACATAAAATTCCTTCCAACCTACTCGCTTGTACTCATAGACTCACATGTTAAATATACTGAATAATGCAATTTAAGAGTAGAAACTCTGTCTTCCTCCTCCCATTCCAACGCACACTGCTGTAGTGTAAGTTATTTTATTCATCGTTTTCCTAAATTAATGACTATGCTATGAATAGCTGGTAGTGACCCCTCTGAGCCCCCACTGCTACTCTTCATATGTGCTTATTAATCTTAAAAGAAAACAAAACAGATGGAGTCTGGTTTTCCCCTTCCCTGATCTCCACAAAGTCTCTGCTCTTGTCACTCTTCTTTTGGCAAAAACTCCCTCTTATTCTGCTCTCTCCTGTTGTGGCTCCCAATTAATCTCTGTCCTTCTTAGTCTAGTTGAACAAATTTCCCTCAGTGTAAATTACACTTACATTCCAGGGGAATAATATCACGTGAGCATAGAGCCGAATGATACTTTGAGGGAATCTCTCCCACCTCTCACACTTACGAGGTGAGGAAACCGAGAGTTTAAGGGACTTGCCCAAGGACCTATGGACTAGAACCAAGGGTTCTGGACCATGGCTCAGGGCTCCTTGTGCAGCACCATGTTCTGTTCTAAAACCCCTTGAAACATGGTTTGGAAGGCTCTTTTCTACTTTCATCGACTCTGGCAAGAAACTTCATGCTTTGCCTCTTCACTTTCCTACTCCATCAAATGTTGGAGCTGTGGGGTTCCATAAGCTGCCTTCCAGTTCCAGGGCTCTATAATTTTAAAACTTAATGAAATTATCAAGCACTTACCCTACGTCAGGCGTTTTCCAAACAATTTGCATAGCTGTGTTAGGCAATTCTCATCTTAGTTTCAGGTAATATGAGTCCTTCCATCTTACAGACAAGGATATTGTGGTTCATAGAGGTTGAGTAACTTGCTCAAAGTCATCCACTCAGTGAACTGGGGATTCAAGTTCAAGTGTGTCTGGCTCCCAAGTCTTTGCTCTTCATCATTGTGCTGTGATATCTTAACATAGGTACCAGCTGACTGAGACTTAATATGTAATGTAGGAATCTTTTTCCCCCACTATACTACCCTGTTCTTCTTTAATCTCTCTCTTGCTTCCTGTTTCCTAACCCTCTGCAGTCTCAAGCTCTCTGGATTGCCTTCTTTCTTTCCAAAGTTCCTCATTTAATTTTGTCTTGCTACCTACAAACTCCCTGCCAAAACTTTGCCAAAAAATGCCAGTAATATTTTCCTTTCTTCTTTTTAACGTATATATTTTCTAATTTTTAAAGAAAACCTTGTTAACCTAACTATACTTTTATGTGAAATATTATATTTGTAAGCAGGTTATATGTTCTCTCCCTTGCCCAGCCTGCACAAAGAATAGAACGTGTGGAATCTCTCTCTCTTTTTTTTTTTTTTTTTTTTTTTTTGAGACAGAGTCTTGCTTTGTTGCCCTGGCTAGAATGAGTGCCGTGGCATCAGCCTAGCTCACAGCAACCTCAAACTCCTGGGCTTAAGCGATCCAACTGCCTCAGCCTCCCGAGTAGCTGGGACTACAGGCATGTGCCACCATGCCTGGCTAATTTTTTTTTTCTATATATATTTTAGTTGGCCAGATAATTTCTTTCTATTTTTAGTAGAGACGGGTCTCGCTCTTGCTCAGGCTGGTCTCGAACTCCTGACCTTGAGCGATCCACCCGCCTTGAACTGCTGACCTTGAGCGATCCACCCGCCTCGGCCTCCCAGAGTGCTAGGATTACAGGCGTGAGCCACCTCGCCCAGCTGGAATCTCTTTTGATGATGCAAATCATATACCTGACTCACCCCTCCTCCCTCCCTTCCTCACTTGAGAAAGTTGGGCCAATACCAAGGTTTCAATGAGTCTGGCCTCCTGTGGTTTATTTAGGCAAGTGACAGTGGGTGACACTGGGGGAGTAGAGGGGAGAAGAAGCTGCATTGAAAGTAACACACTGGTTGTATTTGGGAACCTAAGAATCCTGATAAACTGTGCACACACAACAGATATGTCTTGAACTACCCACCTTAATTGGGCCTGCGGTTCCAAATAATTCCAAGTTGTGGCAGAAAAGAAATGGGAAGTCTCTAACATCAGCACATGTTCTGTAATAAAATAAATTCTGCTTGACATATAATTAATGCTCACATCGACACTCTTGGAATTTTAAGTTAGTTCAATAAATGTCTACATTTTCCTTGACTCTTCGAAAATATGGTTCTGAACTGAGTTCCTAACTCAGTGCTTTTTTTAAATGTTTCTGTTTTTTCCCCAAGTACATGGATAGTTATTTTAAAGGCAGTGTAAGCATCTTTTTCATGAAGTTTCCTTAACAAAATTTTTTTAACAGCAAGGCAATTCCTTTGCTGTATGAATGTTTCATAAGAATAGCAACCTAATAATAAAAATCCTCTTTAGCCCTCAGCTTTTTGTTCTTGCACAGCCCTCTGGTGAGAGCTGGATAATCATCCTATTGTGCAGTGAACAATTCATGTGTGTGAACACAGCTGGAGGGACAGGTTTATAGGTGTAAGGGAAAGCCGGCTTTGAAATACCTAGTTTCCTTGGAACCTCAGCTTCAACTCACAGCTGGGGCAGCTGCTTCTCCCTTCATTCTTCAGGGTCACAAGTAGTGTGGTTTATTCTGTAAAGGTATTAAAGGTTCCTTGGGATATTATCCATAAGATTTGGAGCTGTGTTTGATGTCCTGAGAAAATTTCTGGGGCATTCTTGTTTGTCATAATGAAAGAACTTGTCCCCTGAAGTCAGGTAGGACCATTTAATTCCACTCCTTTTGGAAACTCAGTGAAAACTTAGCAGAGTTCCATGAGGCCTCCACAATCAACATGGCTCATTTTCTGTTGACTCATGTGGTGCTGTTGTTGTTCAGATTGTACTTTATAAGCTGGAATAATCGTCCTATTCACCATATCACATGGATGTAGTAAGAGTACTAGACACATTCCATTTCAAATGCTCTATGTATGACTGCACAAGCAACTCAACAGTTAACAATCCCAGTCTCTCTATTTGTAAAATGATGATAATGGTGTTTGTCCTGTCATCAAGTCTATGTTTTTGTTACAGACTGAACCACCACTTCCCATTCATATGCTGGAGCCTTAACTCCTAAGGTGACTATATTTGGAAATAGGGCCTTTAAGAAGGTAATTAGGATTAAATCAGGTCATAAGAGTGGGGACCAAAGTCAATAGGGCTGATGTCCTTATAAGAAAAAGAAGAGGCACCAAGGGTGCACACATATACAGAGAAAAGGCCATGTGAGGACACAATGAGAGGGTGTCTCCCGTGTCTTCAGTCTTGTCTCATTTCTACTCATGTTCTTTCATCCCAAACATAAAGTACAATTTAGAGGGACTTGAAACTTCTTTGCTTTCTCTGGCTATGACACTTTTGCATTACCCCATCCTCTGTGTCTATAATGATGTTTCCATAGGCCAACATCTGTTTATCCTTTAATGTTCAACTTCATTAGCACCTTTTCTAAAAAGTCTTTCTTAGATTTTTCCAGGCTCGGCAGATGTGTGTCATCCCCTCTGTAAAGAGGAAGTGCTTCTCTCTATCCATTGTTCTTATAACATTTATTTCATTGTGTTTTTAAAAATTGTGTTTTAATTTTTTTCAGTTTCTCTCCTACTAGACTTTAAATTCTTTAAGAGTGGGATTATAACTTTATATCCTGATGGCCTAATGGAGTTTTTGATTGTGACAGAGTAGGCAGTCAATATTTGTTAAATAAATGAATTAATGACTACTAAATCAATAAATCCTACCTTCTCAAATTTAATTTACTTTATTTATTGGATAAAATATTAGACTATGAACCCTAATTAACTGGCTAACAATTCTAGAATTATAGAATTCTATTAAATTACATTTTCACAATTATTCCCTCTAATCTCCAAAAATTTTGAGTGTTGTTCATATTTAAATATATTTATTAATGTATACAATAATTAGAAATTGATTAAAATTAATTTATGTTTGAGAATTTTGAAACACTCCAAGAGAATGTTAGTGATTCTCTATCATATTGTGATTAGAGGACTCAGCTCATGGGAAAAAATTGGGGAAATTATTACTATGTAAAAATAATTGCTTAATTGAACTTAGTTGTTCAAATCCCATCGTTGGCAAAATTATATTTACTAAGAGCTAGATATTTGAAAAAAATGCTATCCCATCAAGCACTTTTCTATCAGACAAGTCATACCATTTTAGAATTGGATTTTCTTGCACCTCAGGGGAGAAAAATTACAAATGTAAGAAAAAAGTAATGTGTGTGCTTGAGAAAGAGAGAGGGGGGAGAGAGAGGATAGAAAGAGAGAGAGAGAGAATCTAGTAAGTGATCAATGTACTTATTTCTAAACAGACTCTAAGACCTTGTTGGAGGAAGATCAATAATGTTGGTGCAAAAAGCTGTCAGACTCTAAAATCTGGTTTTGTTTAAAAAGTGAGCAGTTCCCAGCCTAGAATTTTGTATCCTGCAAAACTAAGTTTCTCATATGAGACAGAAATAAAGATTTCTTCAGACAAGCAAACACTGAGGGAATTTGTCAAGATCAGACCTGCCCTGCAGGAAATATTCAGATCTGCACTATACATCAATCAGCACAATGGAAACCCACCAGTGTAAAATCACCCAAAAGCTAAAGCTCAGAGCCCATATAAAATTATGCTTCAAGAGGTAAAACAAAGCAGTAGGGTTCTACTCAACAGGATGAACAGAAATGCATCCGACTTATCAATTCTTTCAATAAAAGTGAATGGCTTGAATTCCCCAATCAAGAGACAAGGTTGGCTGAATGGATAAAAAAATACAACCCAAGTGTCTACGGTCTCCAGGAAATACATCTAACCCACAAGAACTCATTCGGACTCAAGGTGAAGAGATAAAGAAAGTATTCCATGCAAATGGAAATCAAAAGAAAGCAGGTGTAACCATTCTCATACCAGATACCATAGACTTCAAATCAACAACAGTAAAGAAAGATAAGGATGGTCATTATATAATGGCAAATGGAGAAATTCATCAAGAAGATGTAACAATCCTAAATATTTATGCATCTAAGGTAGGTGCACCCAGATTCATAAAGCAAACCCTACCAGATCTAAACAAAGTGATAAACAGCAATACCATAATTGCTGGAAATTTCAACACTCCACTGACAGATCCTCCAAGCAGAAAATGAACAAAGAAGCATTGGACTTAAATGGAACTCTAGAGCAAATGGGCTTAACAGGCATTTATAGAACATTCTACCCCCAAGCCACATTCTCTTCATCAGCACATGGAACATTCTCTAAGATTGATGACATCTGAGGCCACAAAACATGTATCAACAAATTAAAAAAAAAAATAGAACTTATACCATGTATCTTCTCAGACCACAGTATAATAAAATTAGAAATCAACTCCAAGAGAAGCACTTGAATTCTATACAAAGTCATGGAAATTAAACAACCTACTGCTGAATGATTATTGGGTCAAGGAGGAAATTAAGGTGGAAATCAAAAGATTCCTTGATCTAAATGACAAAGGGGACACAAATTATCAAAATCAGCGGGATTCAGCAAAAGCAGTCCTAAGGGGGAAATTCACAGCCTTAAATGCCTACATCAAAAAGACAGAAAGATTACAAATCAACAATCTAATGAATCTAATCAAGGAACAAGAAAGGAAACAGCAAACCACACCAAAAACCAGCAGAAGAAAAGAAATGACTAAGATCAGAGCAAAACTAAATGAAATTGAAAACAAAACAAAATACAGAAGATTAATGAAACAAAAAGTTCGTTCTTTGAAAAAATAAACAAAATTGATAGACCTTTGGCTATATTCACCAGAAATAGAAGGATCCAAATAAACTCAATCAGAAATGAAAAAGGAGATATTATAACTGGTACCACAGAAATACAAAATATCATCTATGAATACTATGAAAATCTCTATGCATATAAACTCAAAAATGTTGAGGAAATGGACAAATTCTTGGAAACACACAATATCCCAAGAGTCATTTTTTTTTTTTTTTGAGACAGAGTCTCACTCTGTTGCCCAGGCTAGAGTGCCATGGCATCAGCCTAGTTCACAGCAACCCCAAATTCCTGAAGCAATCCTCCTGCCTCATCCTCCCAAGTAGCTGGAACTACAAGCATGCACCACTACACCTGGCTAGTTTTTCTGTTTTTAGCAAAGACTGGATCTCATTCTTGCTCATGCTTGTCTCAAACTCCTGAGCTCAAGTAATCCTCCCACCTTAGCCTCCCAGAGTGCTAGGATTACAGGTGTTAGCCACCTTACCAGCCCTAGCCTCCTAAGACTCAATCAGGAAGAAATAGAACTCCTGAACAGACCAATTATGAGCAATGAAATTGAAGCAACAATAAAAAATCTTCCAATAAAAAAAGGTCCTGGAGCAGATGGTTTCACAGCCAGATTTTATCAAACCTACAAAGAATTGGTACCCATACTGCAGAAATTATTTCATAACATTGAGAAGGAAAGAATCCTCCCCAACTCATTCTACAAAGCTAACATTACCTTGAAACCAAAGCCAGGAAAGGACCCAACAAAAAAGAAAGCTACAGACCAATATCCCCTCTGAATATAGATGCAAAAATCCTCAATAAAATTCTAGCAAACCAAATTTAGCAGCACATCAAAACAATAATCCAACATGACCAAGTGGGCTTCATCCCAGAGATGCAAGAATGGTTCAACATACATAAATCCATAAATGTGCTTCACCACATAAACAGAAGCAAAAAAAAAAAAAAAAAAAAAAAAAATCTTATGGTCATCTCAACAGAGGAAGAAAAAGCATTTGAAAAAATTCATCACCCTTTTATGATTAAAAAACCACAAAAAATTAGCTGTAGAAGGAACATATCTAAAGATTGTACAAGCCATGTATGACAAACCCACAGCCAACATCATATTGAATGGGGAAAAGTTTAAAGCATTCCCCCTAAGAACTGGAACAAAATAAGGGTGTCCACTGTCATCATTTCTGAGCAATTGGGCAAGAGAAGAAAATTAAGTGTATCCAAATGGTGAAAAAGGAGGTCAAACTATTGCTCTTTGTTGGTGATATGATCTTATATCCAGAAAATCCCAAAGATTCCACCAAAAGACTCCTGGAATTGATAAGTAAATTCAGCAAAGTCTCAGGCTACAAAATCAATGTACACAAATCAGCAGGATTCCTATACACCAACAACAGTCAATCTGAGAATCAGATCAAAGATGCAATACCTTTCAGGATAGCTAAAAAGAAAATAAAATACCTAGGAATATATTTAACCAAGAAGGTGAAAGATCTCTACAAAGGGAACCACAAATCACTGAGGAAGGAAATTGCAGATGATGTAAACAAATGGAAAAACATATGCTCATGGATTGGCAGAATCAACATTGTTAAAATGACCATACTACCCAAAGTGATTTACAGATTCAATGCATTCCCCATTAAAATACCAATGTCACTTTTTGTAGATCTAGAAAAAATAATTCTATGCTTTCTTTGGAATCAGAGAAGTGTCCAGATAACCAAAGCAACCTTAAGCAAAAGGAACAAATCGAGAGGCATCACATTACCAGACTTTAAGCTATATTACAAGGCTACAATAACCAAAACAGGATGGTACTGCTATAAAAATAGAGACATAGACCAGTGGAATAGAGAGAACCCCGATATAAAACCACCCTCATATTGCCATCTGATTTTTGACAAAGTAGACAACAATATATACCAGGGAAAAGAATCCCTATTCAATAAATGGTGTTGGGAAAATTGGATAGCCACATGTAAAAGATTGAAACAGGATCCATATCTCTCACCACTCACAAAAATTAATTCAAGATGGATAATAGACTTAAATTTAAGACATGAAACCATAAGAATTCTGGAAGAAAATGTTGGAAAAACTCTTTTAGATATGAGTCTAGGCAAGGAATTTATGAAGAAGACCCTAAGGGCAATCACATCAACAATAAAAATAAATAAATGGGACTTTATTAAATTAAAAAGCTTCTACACAGTCAACAAAACAATCAACAGGGTAAATGGACAACCTACAGAATGGGAGAAAATACTTGCATTCTATATACCCGATAAAGGGCTGATAACCAGAATCTACAAAGAACTCAAGCAAATCAGCAAGAAAAAAAATCAAATAACCCCATTAAATAGTGGGCAAAAGACATGAACAGAAGCTTTTCAAAAGAAGATAGAGTAACGGCCAATAAACACATGAAAAAGTGCTCAATATCACTAATAATCAGAGAAATCCAAATAAAAATCATAATGAGATATCATCTAACCCCAGTAAGAATGCCTTTTATCAAAAAGTCCCAAAACAATAGTGGCAGGCATGGATGTAGAGAGAAAGGAACACTTATACACTGTTGGTGGTACTGCAAACTGTGCAACCTCTGTGGAAAACAGTGTGGAGATTCCACAAAGAACTAAAAGTAGCCCAACATTTGATCCAGCAATCCCACTACTGGGTATTTACCCAAAGGAAAAAAAGTCATTTCATCAAAAAGACACTTCACTAGAATGTTTACTGTAGTATAATTGACAATCACAATGAAATGTAATTAACCCATGTGCCCATCAATTCATAAGTGGATTAATAAAATGTGGTATATTTATCCCATGGAGTACTACTGAGCCATAAAAAATGAATTAATACCTTTTGCAACAATCTGGATGGACTGGAGATCATTCTCCTAAGTCAAGTATCACAAGAATGGAAAAACAAACACCATGTGTTCTCACTATTAAATTGGAACTAACTGATGAGCACTTGTGTGCATAGATGGAAGTAAAACTCAACAGATATCATGCATGTGGGAAGGGGGTGGAGGGGATGGGAGAAATCATTCCTAATGGGTACAGTGTACGCTATCTGGGTGATGGTCACACTTATACCTTTGACTCAAGCAGTACAAAAGCAATCCATGTAACCAAAATACCAGTGCCCTGCTAATATTCTAAAATAAAAATAATAATAAATTCAGTAGTCATAACCAATAAAAATTAAATAAAAAGGAAAGGGGATATTTACCAAAATTAAAATAGCCCATAACAACCTATGAGTGGCTTTTATTTCTATTGTTATTTTCATTTTTGCTTCTCTTTAGAAAGAAGTCTTTTCCACTTTTGACCATCACAATATTTAGTTCTTTGTGAGACTCTCCCTTCATAATTATCCTTTAAGTTTCAAGAGCCTTGCTTTAATGAGATTCTTTCTTTGTCTCCGAAATCATCAGTGGAGATTGAATGAGAGTGCTTAAAGGGCAGATAATTGAAATTGCTTTGGAATTATTTGGTTAGCAATTTTCTTTTTTTTCTCTGACCAAAAAGGAAAAAAAAGATCAAGGAGTTTACTTGTCACATTTCTTAGAAAATGGCATTTACTCTTAACCAGAATTTGAAACCTATTAATTTGAATTAAAAATCAAATATTTACATGCTCTATCTTTGGAAGGATTCATCCATAGAGCAGTTAGACAAATCCAATAATGTTTAACTCTTTATTTTTTTATTTTTATGCTTTAATTTAACTTTTTTCCTTTTCACTTAATTTTTATTAGCAACAGAAGAAAATAACTGACTTATTGTAATGCTTTCCTGATTATATTGTAATGATATTTATTTTCACAGATGGGGAAAACAGAGTGATGAGATGCAAAATTGATGAATTTTGCGTGTTTCTTTTCCTAAGAATTCTGGGAACATGTAAATAGAGAATTCAGCAAGGGAGAGCCTATTGCTTTTGCATGGTACATTCTGCTTCCAGGGACCTCTTCACCAGTTCTACTTCTCTCTTGGATTGGTAATACCTGTGTCAATTAAGAAGTTCTAATATCAATTCAAAGGCCTGGAAATGCAGGCAAAGAAAACAGGCTGGAGAGTTAGTTGTATCTGAGTTGGAAACTTGGTTGGGCCATTTAAATTCAGCGTGATATTTGGCCCCTGCCTTAACCTCTCTGAGCCTCAAAAATACCTAATGATACCTACTATTAACTGACAAGTTTGTTGTGAGAATTAAATGATATAAGTTAAGGAAAGAACCTAGTGAAAATCTGATATTAATACATGCTCAATAGTGATAGTAGTTTTTCTTGCTATTCCCAGAAATATGCAGTTTGAATACTTGCTCATATTTCTCTAGATTTCATAAATATTTTCAGTTATAGTGTGACTCATTTTACCAAAAATGCTTTGCTGAACATGACCCAATAAAAAACTTAAACTTTCCTCAATTGAAATAACAGCTTAGTTAAAAGTATTTCTTATTTGAATGCTATTTATGCCAAAATCTAAGTTTGATAAAAACAATTAAAAATGGTAGAGAGCTTTCTCAACTGTTCACAAGCCGGGATTCAAAGATATTCAAGTTTAGTGTCTTCAGTTAGTTTCATGTCATTGTCAAGAGCATTGGTAATATGACTACTACAATAACAGTCAGAATAAACATATAATAATCATAGCAACAGCTGCAGTAACTGAAGTCAAGGTACCAATGTAAGAACAGTAATAGAATTGATTTAGCAGACACTCTACTGTGACCATTACTGTTATTGATAAGACTGAAGATAGCTGAGCATTTTTCTCAGTTTCTGAACAAATACTGAATAGTTACTCTAGATATATTATTTCTACTCGACCCACATAACTGAGCTTCTTGTTTTCAATATTTGATCTAAATTGGTTGACCAGGCAAAGAAGAAGCAGTCATGAGCTTTGGAGACTTCAGTCTTATATAGATAGTCCACTGACTGGTCCAAATATACAAGGGCATTTTGTCTCTTGATAAGACACATGTGCTATCACTTCTAGGTTAAAGTTTGTATAGTATCAGAGAGGATAATTATTTCTTTCAGTGTTTGCCCAAGCATGTGAAATTAAAAAACAAACTCAGAAATCTAAGCTGTAAAAATCAGACCTGAACTCTAGACAGATTTATGGAAATAATCTAGTTCAGAAGTCTTTTAAAAAATTGTAAAAACAGTAGACATTTTTAAGCGAAGTTTTATTTAGAACCATCTTCTTCCTTCAACATGCACCGTCAGGAGAAAAACAGATAAAAATGATTTGCCTTACTGAGAGTACGGCAGGCAGCCTAGATCGCTGCTTGTTTTGGTTTCCCCTTTCACACTCTGAGACAGCTCCAGGGAACTTTGCAGTTTGGAGAAATACATTTTTTAAAAACACTGGAATAGATAAGCTTTTCTATTTTTAGAAGTGCAATGGTGAGGCCAAGCGGAAAAAAAGAAAAAAATGACTTGCTCTAGTTCATGCAACTATTTTATTTATTCAAAAAATATATTCTAAGGACCTACAAAGGCCCTGATGAAACAGAGGTGACCAAAATATGGCAGTACAGCAGTGACCAAGACACTACTGACCATGATAGTGATCATGATGACCAGAGTTCATGAGGTCATAAAGCTTACATTATAGCAATGGTAGTAGGGGAGACAGATGATAAAAAGCTATAAAAATAAATAAGCAGATAATTTTAAAATGTGATATAAAGTGATTGGGATGGGGACCTTTAGATAGCTTGTACATACAGCCAGTTAAAGAATGACTTTGGGCACAAATCCAGAGTCCAAAAAATACAATTAAAATATTTACAGATGCTTAATTTCTAGGATGTGGTGCATTTTAAAAGAAAGATACTTTAGGCAAAAGTGAAAGAATTACAAATGTAGAATTATAACCACTTTTTTTCGTTTACTAAATTAATGACTGCTTAATGTTTCTCTTTTTCCTGTTTTTATACATTTGATCTTTTTTTTTCCTTTTTGGTCTTATTTTGTTTCTGATACCAATCATCATTCCATGGACATTACAGTATATTCCATAAAAGCTTGAATTTGTCCATTTTCCTACCTTGTCATCTCAGATCAGGCATAGGTGTAAAATACTGAGTGGATATAATGTATAGGTTGGGTAGAAGTATTTAATAGAAGAGTTCATACAAGGATATGAGAAATTTAAATCTCAAAAATGCATTTTAAGATGGCACTCCCTGAGGAATATATTGATATAGCAATGATAATATGGTTCTCTTTTCGAATGAGTATTTATGTATTTAGTTTCTAAGATAAGAAAAAAATGGATTGAAAAATAGTAAATCTATATTTGATTCCTATATTATAAGTAAAGTTATTTCCTCTGGAAAGGAGATGGAATAATTTGGAAGTGATAATTGAGCATATTTTTTGAATCAAGAAAAGTAAAATGTCCTTTCAAATTTGAAGATACAGAGAAGCTGAATTCGTTTCTATTTTAAATAAGTTAGGTGACTGAGAAAGTTCAGTGTAGTAGTTTAAAATAATAAAATCAAATTTCTCACAGCTTACTAAGGGGGTATGCCATTTTGATTTTTGTGATGCAGCATTTAATTTGTTATAAATGGACTCTATTATGAATCTACAGATCTTTCATTATTAATAAATATTCAAAAATTCATAAATACTGATTACTGACTATGGGTAATATATTTTACTAGGCATTGTGAGAAAGCCATTGAATGAGAAGAGTTCCTAGCCTTGGATTAGTCATGTGACTTTATTGGGGTAAATAAAATATACTTAAATACACAGGGTCTTACATTATAAGGAACAAATAATAGCATACAAATTTTTGGTATAGAAAACTGACTAGGAAGAAATTACTGTTGTTCAGAGTGATGGCAGAAAGTTCATATGTGAATGTGGTATGTAAATTAAATTCTAAAAAATATGATGCAGATGAGTACGTGATGGGAAAAAAGTAAGTGCAAGGAAATTTGCAGAGATGAGACTGTCAGAAGCAAAGGCTCTGTGATGAGAAGAACAAGAATTATTCAGTCAACAGTTAACCTGTACAATTGGACAAGAGAAGAAAGTTTATTGCAGGGACTAATGGAAAAAAAGGTTGCAAAGATAGATGTGTGATAGATTATGGAAGGTCTTAAATACCTAGCTGAAAGGTGGATTTATGCTATTGCACTAGGGAGAGCAGTGTGTGCATGCAAGATTTTTGAGTAGGGAAGAGATGTTAAATTCATTTAGGTTAAATTCGTCTGGTTCTGTGTGTTCATTTAGATGAGCAGACTAAGGTCCACCAAGAGTAATTGTCTTGTCTGAGTCAGACAACTGGTCCTTCTGGAGCACTTCCTTGTTTTCCAGTGCATTTTTGTGGCACCCCAGAAAGTCTCTTAAGCTGGGGACAAGTTTTTGTTTGTTTCTTTTCAGATAATTTTGTTGCTGAGAGTGACTATTGTACATTGGAGAGCAGAGAAACAGTTTAGACTAAGTCTGATACGACGTTAAAGGCCTCATAAAGGTCTAAAGCAGTTTTCTTTAACTTCTTAAAACCTGATCTTTCTTTGGATACATAAAGGCAATCTCATGCCCTTCTTTACTCCTTTCTGGAAACTTCAAAATACAATATTTTGATGATAAGCGATAAAAATTTATCATACTGAATTTTGATTTGTGAAACTACACATACCCCGTTGATGTGAGCTATGTCTAGCTCTCCTCACTCCTATTGACATTGAGAACATGGATGGCAGCAGGAGAGAAGGAACAGCTGCAAGGGATTCTTGGAGGAACATGTAGCACTTGATGGCTAGGTAGGAAGCCGAGAGACGTAGTAGTAAGGATGCATCCAAGTCTTTAGTTTCCAAAGAGTGTTCATTCAAAGGATGTCAATGGGTCAAATAGGTTTGAGAAAAGTTACAAAAACATAGTTATTCTAAAGCACAGAATTTTTTCAGCTTTAATATCTCAAATTGCACCATGACCCTCCGTGATTGGAACAAAGCATTTGGCCCTTTGCAGATTTACTTGACTGAGCTCTTACTGCATGGGACTGTGGTTTCATGGAAGACATTTTTGGGAGATGCACCTGCAAGCTTTTAGCAAGCCTCTACCTGAAGGCTCTCTGATCAAGTGGCAGAGATCTTGAACTCCGTGTCTTCCTACCTTGACATTTTGTCCTGATTTGAACACTTTTTCTACTGGCCAGCAACTTTGGAAAATATCCTGCCTGGCCTTGACTAACTCAACCCACATGCTGGCCTGGATCTATGTCTATTTTGACCCTAACTGCTCTTTTTCTCTTTTGCTCTTTTGCCAGTTGCCTACCTTCACTCATGCCAATATTATATAAACAATAATCTCCTAAATTATTTTTTATACTATTATGCCCTAAATTGGTATTCCACTTCCCACTATGGTCGGAAGCAGAAAGATGGGTAGAGTAACAGAGAAGATGTAACAGCAGAATGTGATAAAGCATGTTGGACTCTAACTCCAGGTCAACTTTATATATGGCTCCAAGGCTTACAACAGAATTGGCAGTGCCAGGGCTTGTAAAGCCACAAAGTCTAAATGAAAAAAAAAAAAAGTAGCAGGTGGTTGCTCTTTGTTTCTCCACACTTGAAAATTTTTAAGTGCATAGGGAAGATAGCTAGGAATTAAGTGTTGTTATATGGTATTATAATAACCAGTTTGTCTAATAAGCTTTTTTAAAAAAGAAACTCCATAGGTAAATTAAACATGCATTCATATTTTGTAGAGAAAAATAAAATGAAATATCTGAAGATAATATAAGAAACCAAATATGGAGGGTAGGAAACATGGAGGGGAGAGAGAGAATAATTTGGGGAGTGCAGGAAATTTGGGCAAATAAGTTTTTAGAAAATATTTAAAGGGGCTAAGATGAGCATTCATAGGACAAAAGTCAAAGTAATATATTTAATAACCAGTTTAAATAAACCTCAATTACTATTTGAAAACTGATTAAAAGTATAATTTCAGCATATTCAGCATGTCTTTGAGAAGGTCATAGTTATAAATAAGCCATTTACTGCCATTAATTACCAAGTTTATGAAAGTATTTCCAAGAAAACATTTCCCTCCCAGTGGGGATTCACTCCTTTATTTCCCATAAGAAATAATTATTTCCATTTTATGCAGAGTCAAAAGCTTTGTTGCTCTGATATCCAAGAGGCTATAAACCACTTTGCAGGTAAGAGCCTCCTTATCAGAAATGGGCCTCTCAGGCAGCTCCAAATTAGAAGCAATAGTTAGAGATTGAGGAGGACAGAGGGGCGCCACTTCCCTCATTTCCATTGGAAATCAAGTTTGAAAATATTATACAAAGGTTTTATCTGATTAGCTGATTGAAGCAATCTGGGTATATGATCAAAGAACACATTCAATGATTTCTAGAGACGGTTTTGCTGCAAAGATGGATCGCAAGGCTTAAGATGTTAACATTTCAGAGAAATAAAACCATGTTGGTTTTCTTCCTTCTCCGCAGGACACATTTCAGTCATTGGTTTATCTTGTGCATTACTCACATTAACCAGCAAAATTAAGCTGCTCTGTTTCATCTCAATAGATTGACTTATTTTCTGGTCATTAAGCACATGCCTTTTCCTGTAGTCTTTTGTTTATAGCAACAAGGGTAGGATTAAAATAATTTTAAAAAGTAACTCACGGCAGCACATATATTTATTATTTTTTATGAAATTCATTCCTTGAGAAACCAATTTTGCTTCGTAAATGGCTGGAAATTGTTTTTTAATCACAGAATATTACTGCTCAAAGACTGTGAGGCAACAATGAATCACAATGTATCATTTAGAGTCAACAAAGGGAGAAGATGCCACAATAGCTCTTTGTTCCCTGTAGTTTCACAAATCATGACGTAAACTGAACTTAAGAAACCATGTCAGTCAGATCAATTGAACAATCAAATATAAGGACATCCAAGAATTTCCCTTTAAGCATTTAAACGGGTCCATGAAATTTAAGGTGAAATGTTTCTGACAGCAAGAAGGAAGAATAGTTAGCAGTTGTAAAGCAGTGAGTAGAATCTGGCAGAAAAATACTTGTAAGAAAAGGAGCAGTGATCCTTGTGAAAGGGTGACAGCCAGGACGTTCAATCATGTGAAGTAAAGGGCATGCTTCTGTGGATGCCCAGGGAAGGACTTTATTTATCACAAGTGAAGTGTTTGTCAAGATCCTTGTCAGGTCAATCTGATTCAGGTCTACTTTGCTTTATATGGTTGAAAAGTTTCTGAAAAATTAACTACAAATGAAATTTTATAAAACAAACTATTTTAAATGCTCTGGCTGGGGCAAGCATTTCAAGAATCAATAAGGAAGCCAATGGTGTATACAATTTTGAAATGAGAAATATTACTTCCTTGCTTCTTGGTTTTGGAGGTTAGCATTTTGTGTGTAGGGTTTCTTTCCAGAAGAATACACCTATACCTGGAATGATTCCAAGAGTAGGAGAAGTAGATCGATTACCTGAAGCAGTGTCTATATATTTAAAATCAATTTGCCAGCATTGAGCAAACTGAGATAGTTGTGACTTGTTTGATTGAATTGGCGAGTTTGTAATCAATAAATAATTGGACAGTTCAGTTAACAGTAGCCAATCATTTGTAATGACTTCTTATCACTGAGCATTTCAAAAATAATGCACTGTGAAAAACAATAGTAAAGCTATTCAGTACTTGCTCTTCTAAAACATGGAAAGCTCCCAAAATTAGCTCAAAAAAATAACAATGAAAGCTGAAAAAGAAGAGGCCTATTGATTGTGTTTTGATTTTAAGAAATGCACTCTTGTATTTTCATATTACTTCTATAAGTTAGGAGCATACAAAGTGAGAAAAGGGGTTATTAATTCTATTTGTGTCAAGTGTTAGTGCTTTGTTTGTGTGTGATTCAATTAGTTGTTAGCATCAGATGAAGGTTAGGGAAGGGTAATGGTGATTATCTGACCTTAGAGTCATCTTAACAGAGCTTTCTCCTTTTTATGCTAAAGTAAAGTGGTTTGCTATTGACTTTTTCCCATGTGCTATTTCTTGACTCTTTCAAGCTTCTCTAAATGAATTTGTCCATCTAATCGGGCATGATGCCATCTGACAAATGTTTAAGCTTCTTGCAGGCACTAAATTTTAAAATACTCTTTAAAATAGATGTAATTACAATAAATGTTATAAATTTGGGCTTATGTAGAGCACTTATATAAATAAAATAAACTTTAAAATTTACATATCGTGGTGTGGTATAAAACTTCCTTTTTAAAAAGGGTTCCACAAGTAAAGAAGCTTGAAAATCAATACTTTGATACAAACCCTGAAGATGTTCCAGATTGAAAGCAGAAATTTGAATGTTTGAATGGAATGTGATAATGCTTAAATACATTATTCCTATTTTTATTGACATGTTGGTTCTTTTAAAAAAGTTCATTAAATCCACTATTTCTTCCTCTACTTCTGCTGTTTATGGAAATTTTGCATAGTTTCATACTCACATGGGGAATCCACATCCACAAATTGTGTTGTTTCTTTCTTTTCTTTTCTTTTTCTTTCTTTTTTTTTTTTTTGAGACAGAGTGTCGCTTTGTTGCCCTGGCTAGAGTGAGTGCCGTGGCGTCAGCCTAGCTCACAGCAACCTCAAACTCCTGGGCTTAAGCGATCCTCCTGCCTCAGCCTCCAGAGTAGCTGGGACTACAGGCATGCGCCACTATGCCCGGCTAATTTTTTCTATATATATTTTAGTTGGCCAGATAATTTCTTTCTATTTTTAGTAGAGATGGGGTCTCGCTCTTGCTCAGGCTGGTCTCGAACTCCTGACCTCGAGCGATCCACCGGCCTTGGCCTCCCAGAGTGCTAGGATTACAGGCGTGAGCCATTGCGCCCGGCCAAAATTGTGTTGTTTCTACATTTAATGAATCTGATTGGTTTATACCATTTTCCATCACTATCACCTTATAACAAATTTGGACTACTTTAACTGTTCTGCTTATTTTTGTCCTTGTATCTCCACTGCTTCCTTCATCTATGCATGCTCACACATGTGTGTGCACACACACGCAGACACACACAAATACACATAAACACATACAAGATCTACTTACCACACAACAGCTATGAGGTCTTTAAGCTGCAAATCAGTTCATATTGCTTTTCTGTTTAAAACCCATTAATGGCTTTCCATGTAATTCATAATAAAATCTAAAATTCTTACCATGGCCTATGAAGCTCTGACCCCTACTTACCTCTGTGGCCTCACTTCCATCCCCCCCAACCGCTGGCTCACTTCAGGACACCATCTGGCCTCTGAAACACCATGTGTAACCACAACCCTCAATCCCCAAGGATCTTCCTGCAGAAATTCAAGTGGATTCCTCCTTCACTTCATTCAGATATTTGCAGAAACGTTACTTACTATCCTTACGAGCATCCTGAACACTGCTATATTCGTCCTAACACTTGTTACCACTTTACATCATATATTTATTTGTATATGTTCTTTTTTCCTTTGAAAATGTAAGCTCCTAAGAACACAGACTTTGTTTTGTTCACTGATGCATCTCAGCAACTTGGAAGCACTCAGTAAAGATTAGATGAATAAGAAATAACTAAATTAATATGCATGCCCTTTCTTCTGTCTTGCTGATATGGACTAACATGAAAGTAGGCCATAGAAATAGTGTTCACTGTGTTATATTATTGAACCCTAGAATATTTTCACAACTCCGATGGTGATTTTTCTGAGATGTTAACCCAAGGTTAAAGCAATTAAAAATCAAAATTTTCGAACAGTTGATTCATCTAAGATCCATTTTCAGTTTGATTCTATTATGGGTATTTTAAAATTGTATAACTTTTAAAGGATAGTTGATACCACCACTCATGTTGTGAAAACATCCTGTTTCAGGTGAACCTTTATTTCTTTGGGTATATTATACCAAAAAGACACAAAGTAGTTAGAGTCAAGAATCTCCCAGCTCAAATCCCCAGTTCACCACTTATTAGCTGAATCAATTCAGGCAAGTTGTTTAACTCTCTAAGTCTCATTTTTCTTATCTGCGAGATGATGATATTAATATAGTCTGTTCTGCAATAACCCGTTTCTATAGTGTGAATTAGTTTATATGACATTAGCATATGGAGGAATGATATTAGCATAATGCAGAAGTCATATTAGTTTATAAATGATTTTTTCCAGCACATTAATGTTTTATGTCGCCAAGAAATAGCAGTTGGATGCAAAGTATAGAAAAAAACTTGAATACAACAAACCATGGAAGAATAGTAAATGTTCTAGTAGTTTCTGGTAGTATCCAACTTCTTGGCTTAAAGTGGCCACAAGCGCTTACATGAAAGATCCTTATACTTGCTTCCATCAAGGTACTTTCTTCTATATTTTCAAGTTAAAATCTCATATTTACTTTATTATTTCTTTATTCATTAGGAATTTAAAATCTTTTAAAAATTCTTCTAGTATTTATTTTTAAGATTGGTATTGTTTTGGTTAACGCTCTAACAACGTTCACAAGGAATTTTGAATGGTCAGCCTCGATGCTTTTTCCTCACAATCATTCCTCTTTTTAGTAAATATACAAAATTTGAGTTTTCTTTAGTGATGCATAGAATTTTCATGAAGATTGTGGGAAATAATCCATGTAAAACTTAATAGAGTACTTTGTACCTAGTAAGTATTCAAAAAAAAATGCCACTTCCAAACTCTTAAGCTAATAGAATACTGTATTTTATTATTGTATCCCATCCCTCTGTGTGTGTGTATAGCGTATGTAAATATAGCATATATAATCTATACATATAATTTTTATTAAGAGAGTAAACTTAGATGCTGTGTTAAACACCTGACATATGCAGATAAATGAACCAGATGTGCACATTACTTCTTATAAGAGTTTTGAAATATATTTTAAAATTGATCATTGACTTCTGGTACTATCAATAGCAGTACAGCAGTTTAAATATCTGACGAAGTTTCCTGCAGAAGAAACCTTGCAATGCTAGATTATAATTTAAAACATTTATTTTTAATTGCACTGATAAGTCAGCAGGAAGGTAAAGATTCTTCAGAAGCCAAAAACTAAGAGAAGGCAGAAACCTGGAGAGGTAAACAGGACTCTGTAGCCACACTATTCCAGTGGTCAAAAAATGCTCAAATAAGTTAGTTGATGTAGTCCTGGACTTACAGAGCTCCCAGCCACCTGGAATAAGAAAATGAAAATTCTCTTTGGAGAAAACTTCTTTCTAGCCAGGCTTCATACCAACAGACATGAATGCCTACAGATAAGTTTCCAGAAAGTATGGATTCTTAATCAAATATAAAAATATACATGAAAAACAATGCATTATGGATCAGAGTTGGTAGCAACAAAAGACAGAAGAATTAGACCCATAAAAATTTCAGCAGTTGGAATTATCATACTATAGAAAATAATGATATCTAACATATTCAAAGAACTTTTTATTTTTTTAAGAGATGGGATCTCACTCTGTCACCAAGGCTGGAATGCAATAGTGGGACCATAGCTCACTGTAGCTTCCAACTCCTAGATTCAAGTGATACTCCTACCAGAGCCTCCCGAGTACACCATCATGCATAGGTAATTTTTTTATTTTTTATATGGATGGGGTCTCGCTATGTTGTCCAGCTTGGTCTTGGACTCCTGGCCTCAACTGATCCTCCTGTCTTGGCCTCCCAAAGTGCTAGGATTATAGGCATGAATCACCATGCCTGGCCACAAAGAACTTTCTAAAAAACTAAGAGAGAATAAAAAAAATGAACAGGAGCAAGACACTGCAATAATAGAATAAGTAATAAAAATAACTTTCAGCAACAAAAATATGTGATTAAAATAAAACTATTTCTCTGTGTGTATATATATACATATATATACACACACACACAAATATACACACATATGCATACATACACATATAAATACACTGTAGGATATTAGAAATAGCTGAACAGAGAATTAATGAACAGGAATACAAATTTGGAAAAATCTAATTCAGGGGGATAAAGAAATGGAAATATTGAAGAGAAATAAAAAAGACATATAAAATAGACTGAGCAGGTCTAATATATATCTAATTGAATTTCAGGAGTAAAGCAAAGAAAGAATTAGGAAAGGACAATATTCGAAGGAATAAACATTGAGAAACTTCTAGAACTTTAGAATGTTGATGAAAAACATTAGTCTTGAAAGTAAAAACCCTCAAATTCTAGCACAATAAAAAAGTTGACATCCAAACACATCTAGAGACAAACAGAAGGTCTTAAAAATGGCCCAAAAGGAAAGAATACCTACAAAGAAACAAGTAGAATGATGAAATATTTCTCAACAGCAACAGTTGAAATCAGAAGATAGTAGACTATCTTCAAGCTGCTGAAAGGAAGCAATTGTCAACCTAGAGGTGTATACTCAGCAAATATATCTTTCAAAAATGAAGGTGAACCGAAGTTATTTTAGAGACTAAAAAGGGCCAGAGTTTGCAACACACCTTCACAAAGAATCCTCAAAATACATTCATTAAATAAACAAATAATAACTATATATTGTAAAACTAAATATAAAGTATGATAGAACTGTAATACCTAACAACAAATATCATATAAGTTAGGAAGCAAGTTATCTGGAGTGTACTAAGTGTCATTAAGATGGAAGCACTATAAAGTGGGCTAAGGTCACTAAAAAGGAAGTTTTTACAGAATTAGTTCCAATCAGGCAGAGATTTTTTTCTTTTTTAACTGAGGTATTCCAAGAGCTTTAACAATTTTTTGAATGGATGAATAGATGAAGTCTATTATTTTTCAATCTTAGATTCTGATACATTAAGTACATCTATTGCAATTTCTAACAGAGCTATTACTAGATTACATAGAGTTTACAAATGCCAAACTAGTAAAAAGGGGAAAAATGGAACAAACATCATTCAAAAAAAGGTATAAAATGAGTTAAGAAGAAATAGAAAATGAAGGTTATTAGAAAAGACAAAATAAGATAATAGAAATAAATCCAAATGTATCAGCACTTACAATAAGTATTCATGGCATTCAAATTAGAGGAGATAAATAATTTGTGACACATTTATGCAATAGAGTACTATGGGGTAGTGAAAATTAAATAAACTAGAATTTACAACCAAAACCATGTATGGATTTCAAGATAATACTGCACACAAAAAAATTGCAGAAGACAAACACAATGATTCTATTTATTCAGGATTAAAAAATACACATAAAACTAAATAACCTATTTTTGTAAGGGTATATACGTAAGTGGTAATATCATAGAAAAAAACAAATGAATTTGAATAATTAAATTAAAAGTTATTCCTTCTGATAAGAAAAATTAAATGAGTATGATTGAGATTGGTCATATCGGAGTTGTCAAAGTTCATATTTTGATATATCTTAAACCTGGTAGCGAATGCGTGGGTGTTTTTGGGGTTGTCATTTATAGTTTAGACCTCTTGCTATGGTCTGAATATTGTATTCCATCAAATTCATATGTTGAAACTTAATCTCCAGTGCAATTGTATTAAGAGGTAGAGACATCAGAAAATTAAGTCATGAGGTCTCCTATTCCATGAATTGGATTAGTGCCCTTAGAAAACAGGCTTGAGGGAGCCTGTTTGCCCTTTCGGCCATGTGAGGACACATAGAAGGTGCCATCTGTGAGGAACAGGCCCTTACCAAATCTGCTGGCGCCTTGATCTTGACTTTTGAAATAATATGACTTAAGAACATATGGGGCCAGCTTTACACTTAAGAGCAGCCCGTTTTTAAGTTTCATCACCTTATCCATCCACCAATGTCAGACAATTCTTCACTCCACAATTCTACAATTAAAGATTTGTTAATGCAAATATTTCTGAGAAAGGTAATAATGGAATTAAGCACACAACAAAGCATAGAAGTCTGAGATCAGATCTTTGACAGGCTTTGATGTGAAGGACCAGGCACTGAAAACCTGCAAGTGGGCAAGGAGGACGTGAGACTAAGGGCAGAGTGGAGAAGCAGAAAGCCTTTCCGATCTTTGTAGATTTGCCTGTGGCCAGCTCCGAGACATTAACAAACTCATTTAGGACTAACACAAAGAGGTTCAAAGTAGGGAGTTTTTAAACCTTTCTGGACTTCATTTTCCTCCTTTGTAAAATGTGAGACTGGGTTATGAAGACATCTGAGTTTTCTTCTATTTCTTCCATTCTATGCTCTGTGATGCCACGAACACAGAAACTGTCTTAATTGCCTTGGTTTGCACCAGAGAATAAAGGATGCTAAACTACCTGTGCTCATTAAATTCTATTCAAATTATGAACACCTGCTTTAGGAACACAACCATCATATAATCACTGATGCAGTCCACTGGTAATTAATTAGAAAGCATTCTTCCTCTTGTGTAAACATTTGACAATAATCCTCCATGTTGCTTATGCCAAGTTTATCTATGACAGGGGAAGCCTGAATTGAGGCATCAAAGAGAAAAAAATTCTTTATGGGGGGATGGGAGGCTAATAATTTCTATTTTCAGAATTTTATTTAACTCCTGAGCTACTCACTGTTAAAGGGAGATAATGCTTTGGTTTCTGGCTGCCTTATATAATTAATTTCCCCTACATAAAGTATTATAAATTAGTATGCTCTACTATAAGTATGCTTGGAAATCAAATGGTGAAAGAATCTATTTTGTATGTTATAAAATTTTGGTATGTGAGGTATACCATGACAATGAATAACTAAACCAAATCCCATGACTCTAAAAGAATGATAGGAATCAGATAACAGCAACCAATGCTGATGATGGTGACTATAAACATTATAGAGTCAAAGTCAAATATATCCTTATTATTAATTACTAAATTTTCCTAGGCTTTATAGAAAAACTATATTTTTCAATACATCTGATATAGGCTATGGTATTCTTGTACAAACAATGATGCTATGCCAAGAGAACAATTTTATAAATGACAGTATTTATTTTTTTTTAAAAAATGTTTGCTTTCAAACCATTGAAAAGCATGTAATGCTGGGCAATTTAGTTTTACTAGTAATAAAGAGAATAGATTGTATGGTTAGTAAGCAAGTTGATCTTTAGAAAGCAGCCAATATTATGTGTTGAAATGAGGCCAATTTAATCAGTGAGAAGAAATTCCTGAGCCAGAAATTCAACTTGGAAAAAAAAAACCAATACTGACATTACTTGGAATAAAACCAAAGGATCCACATTTAAAACTTTCTCTCTTTTAAACTTGGCCCTGATTCTTTAGATTCTCTCACAGGTTAAAAAAAAATGCAGTTGTCTCATTCAGCTTTCCCATGGGCACTAGTCCAGATTTCAGACTCATCCATTCCTTTGGCTTATCTTCTGTCAATAACCTCCAAAAATGGCCCCAAGTTAGATAATCAAGATAATGCAAGCAGAAGGGAATGAGAGGGAAAAGGACTGCTTACTTGATTTCATTCTAGTTTATCCTAATATCAGTTATAAAATGCATTTAATATCCTTAAGGGGAAATCATATTTTTTCTTTTTTTTTTTGTTATGGTTGAATTTCTCATTAAATTTGTTTTTCTTTTTAAACTCATGAATATATAGTTACATCATCAGTTTTAACAGTATTTCACTGGCTAATAGTCCCTAAATTATTTCACTAAAACCAAAATAACTGGATTCTTACCTTACCTCCATATTATGAGCTATTGTAATAAGTACTTTTTAAATAGCTACGATTTCAATTTGTTTTTTTATTTTTAAAAAGTTTTTATAGACTTATGGGGTACAAGTGCAGTTTTGTTACATGGATATATTACGTGGTCATGAAGTCTGGGTGTTTAGTGGAGCCATCACTCAAATAGTGTACATTGTACCCATTATGTAATTTCTCACTCCTTACCACCTTCCCATTCTCCCACCCTTCCAAATCTCCAGTGTCTATTGTTACATTCTCTATGTCCATGTGTACACATTATTTAACTCTCACTTACAAGAGAGAACATGTGAGTATTTGAAATTCTGTTTCTGAGATCTTTCATGTAAGATAACGGCCTCCATCCAGTTCCATCTATGATGCTGCAAAAGACATGATTTCATCCTTTTTTATGGCTGAGTAGTATTCTAGTATTCATGGCATATATACCACATTTTCTTTATCCAATCATTCATGGATGGACACTTAAGTTGATTCCATATCTTTGCTATTGTGAATTGTGTTGGGATAAATATTTTAATGCAAATATCTTTTTAATATAATGATTTATTTTCCCTTGGGTAGATGCCTAGTAGTGAGATTGCTGGATTGAATGGTAGTTCTAGTCTTAGTTCTTTGGGAAATCTCCATACCGTTTTCCACGGAGGTTGTACTAATTTATACCCCGCCCCCCACCCCCTCATAGTGTTGTTCCCTTTTCTCCACATCCTCACCAATATCTGCTGATCTATGTGTTTACCTTTATACCATGCCATGCTGTTTTGGTTACTATTGCCTTGTAGTATAATTTGAAGTCAGATAATGTGATCCCTCCAGCTTTGTTCTTTTTGCTTAGAATTTGTTTAGTTATTCAGGCTCTTTTTGGTTTCATGTGAATTTTAGGATTGGAAAACCATATTTTTTATTGTGCTTTTAAGTGCATTATTTCTATCTTTTGTAAAAGGGTTGTGGTTTATTTTGAGTGGTATTTCTGATTGGCCAATATTTTATAGACCACTTACGGTTTAATATTGGAATTAAATTTCTTCATCCTTAGGTAATATATTGCAGATTACGCTAAGGCTACACAAGGAAGAAAAAGGTAATTTGCTGTGGCCAACTGACTAAGGCACCCACCTCCCACCCATGATGTCTGCATCCTAATCCCCAGAACCTGTCCATATCTTACTTTACAAGGGCCTAGAGATGTGATTAAGTAAGGATTTTGAGATTTTGAGGTGGGGAGATTTTCCTGGATTACCTGGGTGGGTTGGTGTGACCATAGGGGTCCTTGTGAGAGGGAGGCAGGAGGGTTAGAGTGAAGAGAAGGAGACCTGATGACAGAAGCAGAGGTCATAGTGATGCCATTGCTGGAAGGGGCCATGAGCCAAGGAACGTGGGCAGCTTCTAGAAGCTGGAAAAAGCAAGTGTTTCAGTTTATTCAGGCTCCTATAGCAAAATACCATAAACTGGATAGCTTGTAAACAGCAGAAATTTATTTCTCACAGTTCTGGAGAAGAGAAAGTCCAAGATCAAGGTGCTAGCAGATTTGGTGGCTGGTGAGGGCCTGCTTTCTGGTTCATAGATAGCTGTGTTTTCACATAGTGGAAAGGGCTCACTGGCTCTCTTGGCTTCTTTTATAAGGGCAAGAATCCTATTCATGGGGGCTCTTTCCCCATTACCTAATCTTCCCCCAAGGGCCCCACTTCCTAATACCATGGCATGAGTGATTAGGTTTCAATGTATGAATTTCAGGGGGACACAAGCATTCAGACCATAGCAGCAAGGAAACAGATTCTCCTTTACAGCCTCCAGAAGGAATGCAGCCCTGTTGACATCTTGATTTGGGCCTCATAAAACCCATCTTTTGGACTTCTGATCTCTAGAACAAAGATGGTGATAATTTGTTACAGCAACAATAGCAAACTGATGCATTTACTGTTGGGCATTACTGAAAAATGGAATTCTTCGTAATGCAAGATGTATGATAACCCTCTTAAAATAAATATACCTTTCAAAAATTAAGAAATACTAAAGAAAACAACAGGAAATTGTACCCAATCTCATTTGTAATTCAATTAACTCAACAATTAGACACTATTGTCTAACAGAGTTAGGGTGCAAGTGTGAATAACGGTACAGGAAATAGCCACTCTTATGCACTGCTAGTGGGAGTGCAAATCCCTACACCCTTAATAAACAGCAGTTTGGCGATGTATATCAAAAGAAGCAGAATATTCTCACATATATTCTCTATTTGAGCAATTCCATCCTTAGTAAATAGTCCAAAGAAATAACTAAGGTCCTATGCAAGTGTTTAACCATGTGGAAAGGAGTCACTGTTCTTAATCACTATGTCATGCTGCCTTAATAAACATAACATTGTAGAAAAATGCATTAAAAGGAGAGAAATCATTCCTTTCTGGTCTTAGGTTCAGAGAGCTTCAGTATGGTATTTGATATAGTACAGTATCAGTGATTCTCTATACATCACAGACCTAGTTAATATTGAGTCTATTTCATTAAAGAGTTTGTTCAACTTAGGCACAGGTTAAGCACACAACAGACTAGATATGAATTTCATTGAACTAATGCATTTTTAATATAAAATCCAAGTAGCAATATTTGAATTTAATTGTTCCAAAGAGGAAAGATGCTAACTACATAATATAAAGGAATAGGGTTGCCTACCTTGATTCACAGGGATCAACGCATAAGCAGTAGAAAAGAATATTTCTTCTCTTCACATAAATATTTCTTTGAGAATTTTGAGTGAAGGAAATTTTCAGCCAAAGTAATTAATTATTTCCTAACATAGGCTAGTCTATTAATTGGTTTCTCATGGAAGCTAGTCTCTTTTGCTTTTTCTAAATACCTTAGACTTAAGTAGGTGGCTGAAATAATTTATAGTAGACTGACTTGTCCCAAACGCTTGCTCTTCTATATGCAATTATTTATGAAGTTCTAAATTATAATATTTGGGGGTTGTCTGAGGATCAGTTACACATCTAAAAAAATTTAGCTTATGATTTCCAGGTGGTAAACTTCTTAAAACTTTCTTTCCTCAAGGATTCTTTTTCTTAAATTTTAATGAGAATGAGAACTGACAGTCTACAAACATAGTGGCTTAAAACAATGGTCACTCATTGGCTCATAGTTTTGTACATCAGAAGTCCATGCCTGAGTACCCTGCTCAGGGCATTATAAGGCTGAAATCAAAGTATTGGCCAAAATGAGTACTCATCTGGGGATTCTAGGGAAAAATTAGCTTGTAAGCTCATTCAGATTATTGGGAGAAGTCATTTCCTCTCGAATGTAGACTGAAGTCCCTATTTCCTTCCTGGCTATCAGCCAAGGGCTACTTTCAGGAACTAGAAGTCATTGTCATTCCTTGCCACATGCCCCGACCCTCATCTTCAAAGCCAGCCTCAGAGCACTGCCTCACATTGGGCGCTGCTCACCCTTGGAATCTCTCTCACTTCTTCTGCCACGTGCAGGCAGCTCTGCATCCAAGTGCTCTACTGAGTAGTTGGGCCCACTCAAGATAATCTCTCTTTTGTCATACAATGTAACACAATCACAAGAGTGAGATATTATCATACTCACAGGTTCTTGTCACATTATAGAGCAGGGGATTGCACAAGGATGAAGGTCACTGGGGCCATCTTAGAATTCCGACTACTATACCTCCTTAGCATTTATGTCACTGATCTATTTTAAATGTGCATACATTTATATAATACATTTAACAGGCATCTCTCCAAGTTGCCAGGCCCAGTACTAAGCATGTGATATAATAAGATTAACCACTCAATCTACTTCTTATTTTTGGTTTATTCCATGGGTTATCATATAGGCAAATTCTTTGGTGTAAGGGAATATCTTTTGTTCTAAATAATAAAATATGCCCAGAAAGTTATTGCTTCATGTTAACATTTCTTTCACTCCTTAAAAGATAGATTAAAATGTTCAACCCACTCTTGGAAATTAAAATCAATTAGAAGATCTAACTGGCCTATCCTTGACATCTTCTCATTCTTTCAAGTCTGTAATAGTTAGGGTGGATAAGATAGAGGTAGTAAATAGAACAGGAAGGGCTAGCCCATAAAGCTTAAGATGCTTAAATAATCTTTTGAAAATTGATATAAAATGAATTGTTACCATTTGAAGGGGAAGAAGATTGTGAAAGAAGTAGATGGTGTAGAAATCTTTTATCTTGACATTTAAAAAATTATCATTTACCTACATACTTAGGTTAATGCCAAGTGTTTGATTAGGTTTCACTTACTGTAAAAGTCACACAACTCTCCATCTGTGAACAGTCTACTTCACCTTTGTTAATGTTGACTTTAGGGAATCTAAGAATTGGCAGCTAACCCTACCATGGCTATTACTAGATTCATTCTGATTGAAAGTCTAGAATAAAAGATGTGGCTTTTCACTAAAAAAAAAAAAAAAAAAAAAAAAAAAAATCAGTGTACCTGATTCTTATTTTATAGATATTGAAAAGTATAGATATCAGCACAGATGATTGCAAAGAGAGAGTTTGGGAATGTGTCCTTGCTGGAGAATTTCAACATAAAGCCTTAGGGAAGTTTTTGGAACGGTATGAACATACACACATCTTCCAAATCAATGATGTGGTTAAGACAGGTAGAAACAGGCTCACACAGAACTGAGGCAATTACCAGTGGCACTGAAGAATGGGCTGTATTATTGATAGTCTACATAATAGTATAATTTCCTGAAGGCTGAAAGCCACTAAGGAAGAATCATTAAATTATTTTTCTGTATTGATGGGGTGATGAAGGAAAACACTGTATGGTATATTCATTTTTTACTTCTTCAATTGCCATCATAAATAAAAGGAAATTCATAATGAGAGAGGTAATATGTAACTTTCCAGAATCCAAAGCATTTAATCATTCTCTACCGACATCAATCTTATACTCACGTTTATTTAGTAATTTCCTACACACAAACCACAAAGTACAGTATAATCTGCATACCTCCATTCTGTCCATTCTTCATGGCTCCAGTTCCATCTTGTCTTCTCCCAGCCAACTTCTCTATTCCAGTCCACCCTAATTGTTCCTATTCTTAGGTTTCCACTGTATTTTCATTTCACATTACAGTGCTTTGCAAGTAACCATTTTTTGATGGTTTGAAGGTGTTGCTTTTGCCTCTCATGATTAAAAACTGCAAACTGTTGTAAAAAGAGGATGGGCTACAAATTCAGATTTGACTCCAGACAGCTTTACCACTTACTAACAGTATGCACTTGGACAAATTATCTAACCATTTAAAAATTTAATTTCATCTTGAACTTGTGAAACTTATGTCTAAGTTTATATTACTAAGTAAACAATTGCCTTTGCTGAGTTCTTGTTAAGGGCAAGGATTCTGTGTTTCTGCTCTGTAAGCTAATAATTGGTACATTTGAAAACTTGATAAACATTCCTGGGTAACTTCCAGAAACTCCAGAATGATGAATAAAATAAGAAGAGATGGCATAAGGCAAATGTCATGGACAGATTATGAATGGAAGCAGAAAATAATTTTTTTTAAAAAAAAGGGTATACTGGATTTTATGGATTGAATGTGCTCCTCCAAAATGTGTATATTGAAATCTTAACCCCAATGTGATGGTATTAGGTGATGGGGCCTTTGGGAGGTGATTAGATCATGAGGGTGGAGCCTTCGTGAATGGCATTTTTGTCTTTATAGGAGACTCCAGAGAGCTCCCTTGTCCCTTCTGCCATGTGAGGGCACAGTGAGAAGACAGCTGTCTATGAAGTGAGTCCTCACTGGAAAATGAATCTGCTATCACCTTGATTTTGCACCTTGCAGTCTTCAGAACCAGGAGAAATAAATTTCTGTTGTTTATAAGCCACCCAGTCTGTGGTATTTTTGTTATAGTAGCCCGAATGAACTAAGACAATGAAGATTTGAAATTTAAAATCTGTAGTAATTCAAATTCTGCAATTCAAGGAAGAAAAACGAAATTTTGAACATCAAAAGAGACTTTATCAAGTAAGATAATCCTATTTACTGTTATTTAGACTCTTTTTTCCTCTCATAACTCAGGTTGGGGGCATGTGACATGGCTACCAATGATTCCTACCCTCTAGTGTTCTTGACATTGTGGAAAACCCTGAGTGTGCACTGGACCTAGTTCTTTTCTCCTAACCAATAGATTATGATAAAGGAGATGAGCTAGTCATTTCTGTATCAGGTTATAAAAGACTGACTTTGGTATTGTGGGTATTTTTTTTGGCCATTCTTGTATGCTTGCTTCGATGAAGAGGGCCTCCTGGTAAGGAATTGAATCCTGTCAACAATCACTTGGGTGAGCTGGGAAGCAAATCCTGCTCTAGTTGAATCTTGAGGTGACTGCAGACCCCAGGTTGACATCTTGATTACAGCCTCTTGAGATAGAAACCCTGAAGCAGAGGATCCAGCTGAGCTATGCCTAAATTCCTGACCCACAGAAACAATGAGACAAGAAGTGTCTGGTTTTTAAGTCAGTAAAATTTTGGGGTAATTGTTATGCGGATTTAGATAACGGATATTCCTTATGTTCAATTCACCAGTAAATTCTGTCAACTCTACCTTAGAATGTAGAATAGAAAATCATAAAATTTTCTGAATTCTAAAATTCAAAATTAGAATAGCAACTTACCACATTACTGCTATCACCTTCATCTAATTGAATATAACTTCTCACCTGATTATTGGAATAATCTGTTAAGAATATGCAACTTTTCTGGTTTCTTCCTTGCCTCCTTAATTCTATTCTCAAAACCAAAATGACCAGCAAAAGGATCCTGTTCATGGATTCCATTCTTATTCGGATACTTAGTCGCCTTACAAAAACTAGAAGGCCTGGTGTGCATGACCTATTTCCTCTCCCTGTGTACACCTAACCTGACAAGACTGGCTTCTCACACTTGCCCGAACATGCTAAGTACACTTTGATACCTTTGCCCTCCCTCTCTCTCAGCATGGGAGAGGCTCTTCACTCAACATCCTCACAGCTGGCTCCTTCAAACATTTTTACTCAAATGTCTTCCGTGGATGCCTTATCTAAAAATCTCACTGCCTCCTCCCAACATAGTTCTTTGTTTTTATTTATCACAAGAGAACATTTTATACCCCTTATTTTTTAATTTTGCTTATTGTTTGTTTCTTCTACTAGAATGTAGGTGTTTTTTATTTTTTTTTAACTGCTGTATCCCTGGCACATGGGACAGTTCTTAACATATAGTAAACATTCATTAAATATTTGCTGAATTAACTAAAGGAACAAATAAATGGGTATCACTAATTTCCATTTGGTAGAAGAAATTAGCAGGAAAGCTGTGCTTTGAGAAGAGGATATGTTTCACATAGGTAGGCGATGATATTTGTGTGGCACTTAAAACCACAAGAAGCTTTACATTAATAATATGCTAAGCAGTGGGGTGGAATTAAGCCAACTCTTTGTTCTTCCTAACAAACAGAAGTAAACCTTGGCATGGACTATTCTAAATCACAGATAACTGACAACATTCAAATTGGGCACTGAGTCAGAACACTAATTAAAATTTACATTATAAAGCTAATTGAGCTGTGTTCACTTGCACAAATTATTTCAATAGCAAATTATTCTTTCTCTCGCTCTCTTTTTTAATTAAAAAGAAAAAAGCAAAGCTGAGAAAGTGCCTCTTTTTGTTGCCTCAAAATTACTATTTAGAATCGACAGCTGTAGGAGAATTTCTAAGGCACTTTCCAATGTGCTTGGTGTTAGGAGTAACCTCAAGATGAGAGTGGTCCATTTAATGTTTATGTTGAACCTGAAGCCTGATCCCTATACTCAGAACCTGCAAGTTAATGATTAAAAGCACAGATCACTAAACTTTTTCACCATATATTTCTAAGAGGAAAAAAATTGTTGAACAGCTCTCAGAGGTATATATTCATTCAATAGTTATATGCATACAAAGCTATAATAATAGAAAAAGTATGGTACTGGCATAAAAACAGGCACAGGCACACAGACCTATGTGTGCCCTATTGTGAGCCCCAAAGATAAACCTAAACATATATAGTCAACTACAACACAATGGGGGAAAGGCAACTCCCTTCAAAACTGGATATCTACCTACAAAAGAATGAAACTGCACCCTTATCTTATACCATACACAAAAGTAGACTCAAAATAGACTAAAGACCTAAGCATAAGACCTGAAACTGTAAAACTAAATGAAAATATAGGGTAAAAAGCTCCATGACATTGGCTTTGGCAATGATTTTTTGAATATCACACAGAAAACTCAGGAAGCAAAAGCAAAAATAAATGTCGGATTACGTTAAACCAAAAAGCTTCTGCACAGCAAAGCAAGCAACAAAATGAAAAGGCAACCTACAGATTGGGAGAAACTATTTGCAAACCATATATCTGATAAGGGATCAATGTTCAAAATATGTAAAGAACTCGAACAACTCAATAGCAAGAAAACAACCTGATTAAAAAATAGCAAAAGATCTGAATAGACATTTCTCCAAAGGAAACATAAAATGACCAAAAAGCATATAAAAAGAAGCTCAAAATCACTAATTATCAGAAAGTTGAAAATCAGAACCGTAACAATGTATCACCTCACAACTGTCAGGATGGCTAATATCAAAAAGAGATGTGATAACAAGTGTTGACAAGCGGGTGTGGAGAAAAGGAAACTCTTATACACTGTTGGTGGGAATGTAATTGATATACAGCCATTATGGGAAACAGTATGGAGGTTCCTCAAAAAATTAAAAATATAATTACCATATAATCCAGCAATCCCTCTTCTGGGTATATGCCCAAAGGAAATGGAATCAGCCTCTTGTAGAGATATCTACACTTCCAAGTTCATCACAGCATTATTTCCAATAGCCAAGGAATGAAAACAGCTTAAGTGTACATCGGCAGAAGGATGAATAAACAAACTATGGCATAGATACAGTTGACCCTTGAACAATACAGATTGAAACCGCATGGGCCCACTCATACATGGATTTTATTCCACCTCCGCCACACCTGAGACAGCAAGACCAATCCCTCCTCCTCCTCAGCCATGAAGATGATCAGGATGAAGACCTTTATGAGGTTCTACTTCCACTTAATGAATAATAAATATATTTTTCTTTATGATTTTTTTAATACTTCCTTTTCTCTAGCTTACTTTATTTTAAGAATACAGTATATAATACATATAATATACAAAATGTGTGTTAATCAACAGTTTATCAGTGAGGCTTCTGGTCAACAATAGGCCATTAGTAGTTAAGTTTTGGGGGATTCAAAAGTTATAGATGGACTTTTGACCATGTGGGAGATCAGCATTTCTAATCCCTGTGTCAACCCAAGGGCCAACTGTATATATAGTGGAATATTATTCAGCTTTAAAAAAAAAAAAAAGGAGATCCTGCCATTTCTGACAATATAGATGAAACTGGAGGATGTTAAGTGAAATAATCCAGACATAGGAAGAATATTACTGCATGATCTTATTTATATGTGAAATCTAAAAAAAAAGTCCAATGCATAGAAACGGAGAATAGAATAGTGATTACCAGGCGTGAGAGTGGGGGAGGAAATGGGTAGATGTAGGTCAAAGGGCACAAAGACACAGTTATGTAGGGTGAGTACAGTCCAGAGATCTAATGTACAGCATGAAGACTATAGCCAATAATATATTGCATATTGTAAATGTGCTAAGCAAGTAGACTTTAAGTGCTCTTACCACTGAAAAGGAGGTAACTGTGAGATGATCAGAATATCGATTTGCTTGACTATAGTAATCATTTCACTATGTATAAGTATGTCAAAAAATCATTTTGTGCACCTCAAATATATATGATAAAAACAGACAAAACCAAGTTATATTCAAATTCTTCCACACTAATATATTGTATTATAAAACATATACAAAATTAAATTAAATTAAATTTAAAAATGAGATAGAGGAAATACTATTTATAAATAATTTTAATTTTATCACATGTATTAATCAAACAAACATTTTTTGCTCTCTATAAAAATTATTACTACTACCTAGTAAAAAATTATGCTGTTGAATATTCTTTATTATATTTTAAGATCTTAATTTACCATCTTATGGTACTGAGGTCTTATTTCAATATTTAGTTTCCTTAGTATCACTGGTGGGAAAAATCTGTCACAAAGATTCAGAGATCCAAGTAAAGGAAATCCACCATAGTCTGTGTTAATATCATTGGTGTATTTTTAATAATAAAGATAATTTTAAATAATATCATCCAACAGTTAAGCAAACATTTTGTTAAAAATTTTTAATATTACCTGGTAGCTATTAGTTGTCCTTGCACACTAGTGGAAGTTGTTGCACCTTTATACTTTTAAATTCTTTACTTGGAAGATTTTATAAGTTGTTAGAAAATTTTATCTCCAAGTTTTACAAGTACACAGATATAAGAGATTTTTCAGGTAATGCTTTTACATAATTTTGTCAACAAATCCAGTTAGTTAAGAAAACATATCCAAATATAATATTTTCAAAATATTACCTCTGTAGTACTTTTTTTTAAAAAAATTTACTTTTTCATTATTGTGAAAAATTGTCTTTATCTTGAAGGGGCACATGAAATGAGATGTGTGTGCGTGTGTGTGCGTGTGTGTGTGTGTCTGTTACTAGAATATGTACCAAGTGACATCCTACTAGACATCACAGGAAAGGCTGAAAATTTGAAACTTACATTTTATAAAAGAAAATGCACAAATCATTTTTAGGTTTGACAACTTGTTTGAGCATCTGTCATGAGATAACCACTGAACATCTCTCTGGCTAAAATTTTTCATAGTACTTCCTATATTATTATAAAGTGTTGTAATGATTCTGCCTTTCAAAATAACATATATTTACTAAACAAGCACAAGGGCCACTGTCAATTGCTATGTGTTGTGGAGTTGCTACTCTCCTTTCGTGATGTCATATGGCCCAAGTAAAAAAATGATCTGACACATGAACCAAGTGGGGGTACCATGGGTACCCTTATGTTAAAAATGCAGAAGTTACTATCATATGTAGTATATATGATACCTGTACTCAACCTATGAACAAAGGTAAATTAACATGGAGCAGTGGGAAGAAACTGGAGTATAGGATCTTTACCTACAAGGAGATATCAATATATTTTTCATCCCTTGTAAGTAAATAAATTTCATTGAACTCTTTTCTACTCTCTATCCTATAATATGTATGCTATTAAACAATAAAATTCTTAGCAATCAAACACACAAAAAGAAAAAGATGAAAGGAAACAGGCCTTTGAAACCAGTAGACTAAATAGAGTACCTGTCATTTTGAATATAGAGTTGATTTTGACATACATATTCTTTTGAAATTAGCAAAGACTACATAACTGTGTCTTTGTACATGATTCATGTCAACAATTAAATATTCACTTTTATTCATTACTATATTAATTACAACAAAACTTACTTCCTTGACTTTAACAGTCAGGGTCTAGACAGAAAACAATGATCATTCTAATAATTTGAGGAAAATTTAATGAGACTATTAAAAAAAGTTGCGGGTGGGGTGGAGGAAATAACAATGTATAGGCAGTAAGTTGGGGCTGGTAACAGGAGAACTGTTAACACTCTCAGGCCTGAAGTGTGGGAGCAATTATTGGATCTCAGGAGAAAGTCAATGGCCATGAAAGAAACAATGAAGACAACATCACAGCCAACTGAAGGAGAGCCCTACAGATAGGGAGGCAGACAATATGCACCCTGACTTCCCTCTCTTCTTTCCCTGTAATCTGCTGGGATTACCAATTGGCCATATCCAACCAGAAACCAGAGGCAAGAGAGACTCTGGATGGTGTCCTTGCACGTGAGCTCCAGGACTGGGACAAGAGGGAGGAGGCAGTGGGTCTCAAGAGGCAAACAAAAGACATCTGGCAAGCTCTCTTGGAGTTTATTCCCTTCCATGTGATTAAAATAATTAAGTGGCAGATATTAGCAGTGTCTAAATTCTGTATTTATATAAAAAAGATATGAGGAGATTATGTTGTCTGTTGCTGTTGCTCTCAAAACATGGCTAATTGTAGGGTTTTCAAAAATTATCTACTTTTCTTACTTTTTAAAATAGGCAATGTATCTAGGTTACAAAATCGAAAAGATGCAAATGGAACTACAGTAAAAATTAAGTTTCCCATCATCCTTTTCATGCACCTATTTTGCCCTCTTTAAAACTATTGCTTTTAGTTTCTTTTGTATCCTTACAGAGATTTTCCATGCAATTACAATCAAGGGGTAGGTAAATAAATATATTTTTCTTATTTTTACATGAATAGCAGCATATTATACACACAGACTGCATCCTGCTTTTGAAATGTAGTGACACACCTTGGGATAATTTAAAATCAGTATATAGAGTGCTTTCTAAAATAAATAGGATTTTATTTGTATAAGTGTAACAAAATCTCCTTACCTGTTCTCTACAACTGAAACTACCATGAATGTTATCATTCATACATCATTTTGCACGTCCTAGCATATATGTAATATGTACTTAAAAATCAAATTTTCTTTGTAAAAATAAGTGCATTTAAAATTGTGAAAGATATTGATAAATGAATCTACATAATTATAACAATTAAACTTCCAACTGCAATTTGAGAATCTGTTTCCCTCTATGTTTACCAGAAGGCTGCCACCAAATGTTTTTATTGTTGCCAATCCAATAGGTGAAAGTGGTATATGATTGTATTTTATGACTCAAGTCGAGCACCAATTCATACGTTTAAGAACCATATACAGTATATATTTTTGAGTGATTCTCTACATCCTTCAACAATTTTCTATGAATTTTTAGGGGTTACATAGTAACTTTAGAAATTAGTTTCTTACCACTGAAAGGAGTTTATATGTAACACTTTGATTTATTAAAAGTCTTTTCCTAATTATAAAAAAAAATTCACTTTTTTCTTCTAATACTTCCATTTTCTCTCTCTCTCTCTCTCTTCTCTCTCTTGTAAATCTTTGATACATTTGGAATTTACTTTAGTATATTGTGCTAGTGTGGATACAGCTTTTTTCCCTCATCTGGCTATCCAAACACTATTTGTTAAATAATCTATCTTTTCTCCACTGATTTGAAATTAATTCTTTTTTTAAATCTAAATTCTCAAAGATAATTGGGTGCATTTCTGGACTTTCTATTCTGTTTCATTAATATTATTTGGAAATATTTTTTGGTATTATCATGTAATTTTTATTATGAATAAAGATAATTTTGATCTTAATTATATGAAAATCATAAAAAGACATCCACCGTGCTAGAGAATGCTTATGAACATATTAAACTCAGAACGTAACCTGAATGAGTTCTTTGGGTTTTGGCCAAAATAGGTGTACTCAGAGAAATATTTTTAATAGAAGGAATAAGTAAAAACCTCCAGGTTGTGTTGGATAAAAGTTCAAATCAGTTCAAGTAAAGAAAAAGAATGAAAGAAAAAATAGTTGTTATGATTGTCACATTTGTCATTGTCATCAGCAGAAGCAACAGCAGATTGATTAATGACTTTTTAATAAATCAAAATGTTGTATATCAACTCTTTTCAGTAAGAAACTAATTTATTAAGTTACTATGTAATCATTTATTGACTAGTTATTATATACAGAAAATAGTCATTATTATCCTTATTCTTATGCACTGTGGAAACTGAAGTTCAGGAATTTAAGATTATACAGCAAGGAAATGCCAGAATCACCATCACATTTGTGATCTGCCTGATTTTACAGCCCCAATTCAGTAAAAATACTGAGGAGTATTTGCCAAATGTATTAGGGTAAGTGTGAGAATTCATAAGATGCAAACATACTTACAAGACTAAAAACATAAATACCTAATGATTGATAAGGACAAAGTGTGATACAGGGTTTTAGCTGAGTCAACAATTCTCGAGATTGAAGTTGTCCAAGTAAGACTTCATACTGGTTATGGGATTATGGAAGTATATGACTCAGGAGGTAAAGAGAGGGGTGGTCCTTCCAGGAGGAGGGATTGAATGTCAAACATGATGTCACAGAGGCAAGATGCCTCGTAATGTGTTTGGAGGACAATAGGTGTACAGATTTTGTTGGAATGAGAGCTTTTTTATTCATTGATTCATTTATGTATTCATTTTGTGAGAGCAATAGTGCTTTGGCACTCTCCGATGGACAACAAGAAAGCCAATATTTGTTTCCTATCAAATGCAATGCACTCAATACACTTGAAAGTTATGAGTGGGAGTCAGGCCTGGAGTGAATATTTGCATAGTTATATGCTGCTCTATGAGTTGGGAAAGCTGAAGTGGCAACTGTGTAAACAGCTCTTAGGTGTCAAGGGGAAGGTTATTATACCCTGAAATGCTTCCAATAAAAACTTTGCCATCCTATTTTAAAGGAATCCTTAGATCTTCCTTATGTTTAAATGATTAGAGGTGGCATATACAACAATTATCAGAATTATTAAATGGTGAAAGATGAGGGATAGACTTTAGTAGTTACACTTTTTGATTTACCAATTCTCCATTTTCTTGTTATAATCATAGTATCACTCTTGCCATGAAATAATTTTCTGTTTTTTTCTGCCCCGGTTTTGCTCTTTTCTTTGTTTTTAACCAAAATTTCAACTTTTGACTATAGCATTTCCAATGTTACCTATAGAAAACGTTTCCAATGATTAAAGAAACAAAAGAATAGACATTATATTTTTTCCAGAGGTTTCTGTAAACAAGGATACAGCAGAATAAATGTTTTTTCTTCATTTCCTATGTTCTGTGAAATGAACAAAAGCTTTTCTCAAGCCATAATTTCATGTAAAGTAAAAGTACAATACATTCATATAACATTGCACAAAAGTAAAAAAATAAATATATTTGTATATACTTCCTTTTATTACTCATGAAAAGAATTATATGCACATATACACACACACACAGACACACAGGCACCCTTTTGGTTTCTGAATACTAATTCTATTTCTGAATTTGTAAGATCAGTTTAGGTTCCAGGTAGTCATTCTGGAATAAAAACGAGGACATTGACCATACAGAAGAACTTATAGCCTGCATAATTCCCATCTAACTCAAATCTATTTGAAAATGGTAGGCACAGAATGATGAATATCTTTTCTTATCATTTTAAAACATGTATGCCTAAATAGTTTGACCAGTTATGAATGTTGGTAATATCTGAAGAATTATAATGTTATAACTTGGTATTCTTTCTTTTGTTCATTCTTACAATGAACCCTGTTTCAGCAACTTAATATGGCTACTCCTTTCTCATTTCTGCCTCTCTGTCTCTTTGTGAGTTTGTTCTTGGAAACTTCTAAGCTCACCCTTATCCATAACCTCCTTAAAATGCTGTCTCAAAACCTCTCTTCCAAAAATTTACCTTAACTGATCTCACCTAACTCTAAAGACATTTGTATTTTTCTTCCCTTGAGGGTTATTGTAATTATCTTGCCATTATTATACTGTTGCTTTATGAATATTCTTTCATTATTCCAGATTTAATCACTTGTTTATATTTTTTCCTATTTTCCTAAGAGAGAAAGTAAACTTTTTGAGGGCAGGTAATAATACTTATGTTTTTAATATTAGTCCAATGTATATTTTATAGCATTCCACACTCAATGAGTATCACTAAATGTCTCTGAGTGAGATAAAGACAGTTATTTCTCATAGTTTGGGAGTTCATACTGTCAATTAAAGCAAAGCAGTAGTGACCATTCATTTCAATATACCTTTCATTTATGTATAATATTAAACAAAAATATATTGTACTACATTAAATTTGAATTTGATGTTTTTAAACTACTATAGTGCAAATCTTAAGTGCTGCTAAAACTGGGTTAATTTTTTTAATCTCCTTAATGGAAACTGGTATTCAGTCCCACTACTGAATTAAAATTTTATTTTTAAAGTTTTACATTATTATAGCTTCATTTGAATAATAAAATGCACAGATAGAAGTAGGAAATTAAAAGAAAATGAAGCTTAAAGAACAGTTAAATCAGGGTTTTAAGAAGAATGATCCACATTGCTGAAATTGGCATTTGTGTCTCCTGGATATACATCCGTCTTTGGCATAGTGTTCTCATACCTTTATTTTATCTTTGTTATCTGCTTCACTGATTTGTCCTTTGTTGTCTCATTGGAAAATTTCAAACTTCCTTATTACTGTAAATGATTTTGAGTTTGTTGCATACAGAAAATAAACAGGCCAGACACAGTCAGTCATCAAAAGATGACCTTGTTTACCTCACTCCATAAAGAACCACCAACCACAAGTACCCACCTGCCACTTCATTTTCTCCTCTTAGTGTCTATAGACTATGTGTCCCAATCTCCTTGTATTATAGATCTCAAGTTCTATCATTACTCAAGGACTTTGCACCAGAAATTCTCCCACTTTATTTTGTCTCATCAATGATGCCTTCTCTATTCCATTTTTCTTATCAGTATATTTTAAAAGATATTTTTCTTGTATGTGTGGTAAACTTTAATAGATTCTTTTCTTCTTTTTATTTCAAAATCTTAAATGGGTATAAATATTTTTGGTTACCTGGATTGCTTTTGTAATGCTAGAGTCAGAGCTATAAGTGTGCCCATCACCCAAAGTATTTATTGTACCCATTAGGTAGGTTTTTGCCCTTCCCCTTCTCTCCTCTTCCCTCTCCTAGGTTTCCACTGAGTTTTACTTCCTGCTGTGCACATGTGTGCTCATCAGTTAGTTCCAATTTAATAGTGAGTACATGTGGTGTTTGTTTTTCCACTCTTGAGATACTTCACTTAGGATAATGCTTTCCAGTTTCACCCAAATTGTTACAAAAGGCATTAAATCATCCTTCCTCATGGCTGAGTTAGTATTCCATAGTATACATATATCACATTTTGTTAATCCACTCATAAATTGATGGGCACTCAGGTTGATTCCACATCTTTGGAATTGTGAATTGTGCTGCAATAAACATTCAAGTGTGGGTGTCTTTTTGATAAAATGAGTTCTTTTCCTTTGAGTAAATACCCAGTAGTGGGATTGCTAGATCAAATGGTAGGTTTACTTGTAGTTCTTTAAGGAAATTCCATACTGTTTTCCATAGCGGTTGTACTAATATGTAGTCCAATCAACATTCCTTTCCCTCTGCATCCATGCCAGTGTATAAGCATTCCTTTCTCTCTGCATCCATGCCAGCATCTATTGTTTTTGGACTTTTTAATAAAAGCCATTCTAACTGGGATAAGATGATATCTCATAGTGGCTGTAATTTGCATTTCCCTAATAATTAGTGATGTTGAGCATTTCTTCATATTTGTCTATCTTCTGTTGAAAAGCTTCTGTTCATGTCTTTTCCTCACTCCTTAATGAGGTTGTTTTTTTTTTTTTCTTGTTGATTTGCTTGAATTCTTTGTAGATTCTGGATATTAGTACTGTATCAGATGTATAGCTTGCAAATAGTTTATCCCATTCTGTAGGTTGTCTATTTGCTATGTTTATTATTTTCTTAGCTGTACAGAAGTTTTTAATTTAATTAATTTATTTTTCTTGTTGCTGTGATTGCCATTGGGGTCTTCTTCATAAATTCTTTGCCGAGGTCAATATATAGAAGAGTTTTTCCGATAATTTCTTCTGGAATTAGTATGGTTTTATGCTTTAAATCAAAGTCTTTTATTCATCTTGAATTAATATTTGTGAATGATGAGAGCTATGGATCCTGCTTAATTCTTCTGCATGTGGCTATCCAATTTTCCCAGCACCATTTATTGAATAGGGCTTCTTTTCCCCAGTGTATATTGTCTGTTTTGTCAAAGATCCATTGGCTGTATGTGGATGGTTTTATATCTGGGTATTCTGTTCTGTTCCATTGGTCAATGTCTCTATTTTTGTGTCAATACCATGCTGTTTTGGTTACTATAACCTTTTTTTTTTTTTTTTTTTTTTTTTTGAGACAGAGTCTCACTCTGTTGCCCAGGCTAGAGTGAGTGCCGTGGCGTCAGCCTAGCTCACAGCAACCTCAAACTCCTGAGCTCAAGGGATCCTCCTGCCTCAGCCTCCCGAGTAGCTGGGACTACAGGCATGCACCACCATGCCCGGCTAATTTTTTCTATATATATTTTTAGCTGTCCATATAATTTCTTTCTATTTTTAGTAGAGATGGGGTCTCGCTCTTGCTCAGGCTGGTCTCGAACTCCTGAGCTCAAAGGATCCGCCCACCTCGGCCTCCCAGAGTGCTAGGATTACAGGCGTGAGCCACCGCGCCTGGCCTATAACCTTGTAACATAGTTTGAAGTCTGGTAATGTTATGATTCCAGATTTGTTCTTTTTTCTTAAGATTGTTTTAGCTATTCAGGCTCTTTCATAGCTCCAAACGAAGCATGGAATTATTTTTCTAGATCTGTGAAATATGGCATTGGTTTTTTGATGGGGATTGCATTAAATCTGTAAATCACTTTGGGTAATACGGACATTTTTAACAATGTTGATTCTACTGATCCATGAGCATGATATGATTTTCCATTTGCTTGTGTTGTCTGCAAATTCTTTCCTTGGTGTTTCATGGTTCTTTCTGTGGAGATCTTTCACCTCCTTGGTTAAGTATATTTCTAGGTATTTTATTTTCTTTGTAGCTATTGTGAATGGTACTGGATCTTTGACTTTACTCTCAGCTGGACTGTTTTTGGTATATAGGAATGCTACTGATTTGTGTACGTTGATTTTGTAACCTAAAACTTTGTTGAATTTATTTATCAATTCTAGGAGTCTCTTGGTGGGGTCTTTGGGGTTGTCTAGATATAAAATCATATTGTCAGCCAAAAGCAATAGTTTGACCTCCTCTTTCTCAATTTGGATACCCTCTCTTTCTGTCTCTTACCTGATTGCTCTGGTGAGGACTTCTAGCACTATGTTGAATAGAAGTAGTGACAGTGGGCACACTTGTCTTGTTCCAGTTCTTACTGGGAATGCTTTCAAGTTTTCCCCATTCAGTATGATGTTGGCTGTGGGTTTGTCATATATGGTTTGTATAATCTTTAGATATATTCCTTCTACACCTAGTTTGTTGTGGTTTTTTAATCATGAAATGGTGCTGAAGTTTTTCAAATGCTTTTTCTACATCTATTGAGATTATCATAGGATCTTTGTTTTTGCTTCTGTTTATGTGTTTAATCACATTTATAGATTTACATATGCTGAACCATTCTTGCATCCCTGGGATGAAGCCCACTTGGTCATGGTGGATTATTTTTTTGATGTGCTGTTGAATTCAATTTGATAATATTTTATTGAGGATTTCTGTATCTATTTTCATAAGGAATATTGATCTGTAGTTTTGTTTTTTTTGTTGTGTTCTTTCCTCGCTTTGGTATTAAGGTGATACTAGCTTTGTAGAATGAGTTGGGGAGGATTCCCTCCTTTTTGATATTATGGAATAATTTTTGCAGTGTGGGTATCAGCTCTTCTTTGTAGGTCTGGTAAAATTCAGCTGTGAATGCATCTCACCTGGGACTTTTTTTTTTGTTGGAAGATTTTTTATCACTGTTCAATCTCATTGCTTGTTATTCAGGAGTTCTATTTCTTTCTGACTGAGTCTTGGGAGGTTGTGTGCTTCCAGGAATTTGTCTATTTCCTCTATGTTTTTAAGTTTAAGGGCAGAGAGATTTTTGTAATATTCACAATGGAATAAAACTAGTAATCACTCCAAAAGAAACACTCAATTCTACATAAAGTTATGGAAATTAAACAACCTGCTACTGAATTGCTTGTTATTGGTCTATTCAGGAGTTCTATTTCTTCCTGACTGAGTCTTGGGAGGTTGTGTGCTTCCAGGAATTTGTCTATTTCCTCTATGTTTTTAAGTTTAAGGGCAGAGAGATTTTTGTAATATTCACAATGGAATAAAACTAGTAATCATTCCAAAAGAAACACTCAATTCTACACAAAGTTATGGAAATTAAACAACCTGCTACTGAACAATTATTGGGCCAAAATGAAATTAAGATGGAAATCAAAGACTTCATTGAGCTGAGTGAGAAAGTGGATACAAGCTACTAAAATGTATGGAATTCAGCAAAAGCAGTCCTAAGGGGAAAATTTATATCCTTAAATGCCTACATCAAAAAGACATAAAAGTCACAAATTAACAGTCTAATGACATGTCTCAAGGAACTGGAAAAGGAAGAGCAAACCAAACCCAAAGCCAGCAAAAGAAAAGAAATAACTAAGGTCAGAGCAGAGCTAAATGAAATGGAGAACAACAACAACAAAAAAATATGAATGATCAATGAAATAAAAAGTGGTTTCTTTGAAAAGATAAACAAAATTGATTAACCTCTTGCTAGATTAACCAGGAATGGTACAGAAAGGACCCAAATAAGGTCATTCAGAAACGAAGAAGGACCTACTACAACTGATATCACAGAAATACAAATATCATCTGCGAATACTGGGATGTTTGTCTGTTTTGTTCATTGCTATATTCCTGAAGACTACAACATGGCCTAACTCATAGAAGGTGCACAATAAATATTTGTTTAGTTAATAAGTTATTCCTACGGGATAGGATCACAACTCACACAACTCTTGCAAAGATATCCTGCCTCTCTCCTGGTTTGATTCTCTGTATCACACTGCTATCCAACTCTATGTTCCCACATTACATTAATTCTCACAACAATCCTCTGCAACTAAATGTTATTATTATTCTAATTTATAATGCCTGAGAAAATGGGTTATAAAAATTAAGTATCTTGCATAAAGTCAGATACCTAGTAAATAACAGAACCAGGTTTGCATCCCTGTACAGTGAGGTAGATCCCAAACTATTAACTATCACCCTATCATCTAAGAGGATGACAACACTTCCGTGTGTTAAAAACAAACTGGTTGATTTGAAACCAATTAATAATAAAATAAAACTTATCCTGTGGGTCATTATATATAGTGTAGGATTAATGAATTTGATCTTTGTACTATAGACATTGCAGAATCATTATTTAGTTTTAAGTGATATGGAAGATGAAGTGGTATGAATAGAGATTTGAACTGGGAAAGTAATAAACAGTAATACTAGCAGTAAGGAAATCATAATGTCCTGAGCTAAGGATTTAGTAGAGGTAGAGAGGGAGGTACTGCTTCATGAACAATTTTATGAGTGACTTGTTAGTTACAGAAGGTGATAAAATAAATTAGCCCAGATACATAAATGAGTAGCTAGGAAATTTTATAGGAAAGTAATTCAAACTATGAGTGGTCTGATAAGCCCACAAAACAGGCAGAAGTCGAGGCTGGAGTTTCTGTTGACACTTTATAGTGAATAGTAAAGCCAGAATGTAAAAGCATTAATACATCAGATTTCTGAGTTTAAAACTTCAGTTGAGGATCCATTTCTAGTGATGATAAGATTTAATATGTATCCATGGAAAGAGGTTGCTGAAGTGGGAAGGCACTAAAGTTTACTGCTATAAGAGGATGTTAAGGGCTTATAAGGTTTGGGTTTCTAATTGAATCACCCATTTAGAAATGCAACTATTCATAATGGTGGCAAGATTGGGTTGGTGAGAAACATTAGGAATGTTGACCTAGAAGTTTTCCCACTCACATGGCTTTGCCACTTACACTCAGATGTCGTGAAATGTATGAGTTAGACAAGAGTTGTAGATTTATGCCCATTTATCTGATAATATGCTTCAGTTGGGAAGAGCTAATCAAAATACTCCCAAACTATCCTCCAACAAATGAAGTATCATAATTTGATTTAAAAATAAAAAATAAGAAAGAGAAAGAAGGGAAAGCTGACAAACAAGTGATGTTTGTTAAGACTAGAAGCTGTATAAGGCAGCTTCAATACATAATTTTATGTTATTTCATCCTCAAAAATATCTCAATTCTTTCAATTATTGACTGTTCAACATGTATTTATGGAGTAACTACAGGTGTCAGGTGCAATGCTAGGTACTTTGGGTAGGTATTATTATTACTATTTTTTTTTTTTTTTTGGAGACAGAGTCTCACTCTGTTGCCTGGGCTAGAGTGCCATGGTGTCAACCTAGCTCACACCAACATCAAAATCCTGGGCTTAAGCGATCCTTCTGCCTCAGCCTCCCAAGTAGGTGGAACTACAGGCATGCGCCACCATGCCCGGCTAATTTTTTCTATATATTTTTAGTTGTCCAGCTAATTTCTCCTTATTTTTAGTAGAGATGGGGTCTCGCTCTTGCTCAGGCTGGTCTTGAACTCCTGACCTTGAGCGATCCTCCCGCCTCGGTCTCCCAGAGTGCTAGGATTACAGGCAGGAGCCACCATACCCGGCTGAGGTATCATTATTATTTTCATTCTTTTGCAAATGAGGAGTTGGAGGTTAAGAGAGTTTAAGTAAATTGCCCAGACCAAAAAAGTTTGACGTGTCCTAGCTGAGATCACCAGTTGCTTTCAAGATAAAATATCAAAAATGTTGGGTACAGTGTCATATAGAGATTGAAGCACCCAATTGAACCTAACTTTAATGTATTTACAGAAATAGCAAATGCCTTCTTAAGGACAGTCATTGCTAGGAATCTTGGGTAAAGAAAAGAGAAAGGAGAAACATTCACTCCCCACTTATCATTAACCAACTGTCAAACTGGAAGACATCACTAACCATGACCCTGAAAGTGAAACCTGGATAAATGACATTACTATACCTTGAGAACAGAGTATCCCACGTAGTCACATGCTCAGTAATAAAGTTTATTATAAACACTTTAGACCAAACGAAGAAATCATTCAAGATTTAAAATTATGGCTAAATAATGGAAAAACCAAGATAAGCACCAATTATGTTTTCTTCCTCATTGTATTAGATGTCTCAGTGATTTACTACCTTTCTCACATTGTCTTTGCTACAGGGCTTTCCTAGCTTGGATGAGCAACCTCAGTGATCTATTCTGTTGCTTTTGTAAGGAGTTCTTCAAGTTCTTTGCCTTTTAAGTTCCCCAATCTTTGAGTGAGTACAGTTTTGCATTTGTAGTTCACAGTTATAACCCTTTCAAAGAACCAAGGGATTAATGAAAAATTTTCCTCGTATTTTCTTGTTCTACATTGAATAAGCAGGCAGATGAGTGATGTGAGATAGATGTTGGCTGTTGAAATGTAAAAACATGTACATTTCCAACAGGAAATCTGTGAATGTTGCTAGATTTCTGTCTGTTAAATTTCTCTGACAATAAATAACACACCTATTCCCAATTTGTTCTGACACTTAGAGTGTTTCAAGTTACTTTTCTCAGCAGGTCTGTAAACTAGTCTGTTTATACAGTGATTTTTCTACTACCACTTTTATCCATTTCAAACTTTACTATTAAACTTTAATCATAAATTTACAAGTAGGATAAGGCAAACAAAGAGCCACGGTAGGAAGGAGGAGTCGAATATCAGGAATTCAAGGTCTGAATTGCACATTATTATTAATTTGTGACATAACTTTGAGGACTGGAACTTTAGTGATACATCTTATCCTTTCTAAATGATTCACAAAATATATTCTTTGGATGTACTAAAGATACATGACATAGAGGTAACATATACATCTTTATATAATTTAACATACTGTTAAATAAATTATATTTATTTATAATTGACTCCCAAAGTATATTCTTTGAGTTTACTAAAGATACATAATTTATAAAAATATAAATTAATTTCAACAATAACTGTTAAGAATAATTATATTTCTTTTATCGGTAATGATATTGACCAGAGAGGTTAAGTAATTTTTCCAAGACCACACAGCTAATAGAAGCTTGATTGCAATTTTCACTCAAGCATAGTTTTCTCCACATCCTATTCTCTTACCATTATATCATTCTGCCTTTTATTGTTATTGTTATAGCTTTCATAATATTTAAGTGGATTGATGAGTCCTAATGTATAGTACATAGAATCAGTTTTAGCTCTTCTCCTCAATAGCTTTGTATACCCACCTTCTCTGAGCATTAATTTTTTCATCTGAAAAATGAAGAAACAGAAATGTTATCTCAATTAATGAAATAATATTTGAGGTGACTAGTACAGTATCTAGTGTTAGCTACACTATATCTACTGCAAGGCAATATCGTCAGGACAAGAAAGAGTATTGAAAGCAGAAAGTTAGATGATTAGAATTCTTTGTAAGACTTTCCAAGTCAGAGCCATAGTAGAGTGGATAAACCTTAGAATTCCATTCTTTATAGTAGAGAAAAGATAATAAAATATGCCATCAAGTCACCAATTCAGTTCCTGAAATTCCTTGATCCTGGAAAGGGGTTCTCTAGACATTTGGCACAACTATATATAAGGGTAAATAATTGTGAATAAATACATTGAATTTGAGTTTGTAGCCCAAAGAGGACTTGAAAATCGTTAAATGAAATGTTTAAAATTAACTTATTGACACTACCATCTGTGGTAACTTCCTGAAAGAGCTAGAAGTCTTTAAAAAAATCGTATTATTTAACCCATGTTTGTTATATAAATTTGTTCATATTTTCCATCCCTTCCACAAAAGAGCTACAAACTATGTGCATGATAGGCACTCAGTAAAAACTTGACGAATAAATAAATGAATGAAAAAACGGATGACTCACATAATACTCTTTCCTCAATATACTTCCTGAGCACTGCCCTGCCTCTGTTCACTGAACTCTACTAAACTACTTGGGCAGTCATACCTACAACATCCAGCAATTGAAGCGCTAGATTGCCTTGTGAGATTTTCAGTGTCATCTATCGGTTTATGTCAACAGTTTATTGAGCAGCAGTCTCTTTAAAAATGATGCCAAATTTTACTTGGAAGAAAACAGTAGAAGTTCCACCATTTCGGTAAATTAATGACATTTACCACACTTTCAGAAACATGTGCACAGTGCCCAATTTAGAAAGAAAAGTGTCATGTACAGTAAGATTCCTCCCTTTAGCAATTTCAGATGACTGAACTCAAGCAAGATACAGCAATTGCTTGACATTCTGTCAAGTGTGCTTAGTGTGTCAGGCGGACTGTCAACTCTGAAGACAAGCTGCTATTTGTGCAAACTGTTCATTCTTCATTGGTCAAAAATGAATTGTACATACCAAAACAAGTATGAGAACTCTAAGTTATTAAATGTGACAAGTATTTGATTGAAATATCCAAATCTGGGTTTTGTTGCAAGAAAAGCAACACATATGAAGTTCTCCAGACAAGGAACAAGAAAGTAACAGTCTTTCTCTTGTAACTACATCAAGTGCACAGGAATGAAATAGAAAATTGAATTGGAAGAAAGGCAAGAAAAATCTCTATCCAACAGTTAGAGAGAATGAATAAAATCTAGTGTTCAGTAGCACAACAGGGTGACTATAGTTAACAATAATTTATTGTATATTTTAAAATAACTAAAAGAATAGAATTGGAAAGTTCCTAACACAAAGAAATAATAAATTCTTTAGGTGATGGATATGCCAATTTCCCTGATTAAATCATCACACATTGCATTGTATGCCTGTATCAAAACATCACATGTACCTCATAAATATACACAATTATTATGTACCCATAATAATTGAAAGTAAAAAAATTCGAGGGTCCGTGCCTACCCCAGCACTGTGGTCAGCACCGGGCTGGGAGGATGCCTACTGTGGGGCTTTGAAGCATAGGAAGGGTTCTGGACAAGATCAACTATCTCACAGGTTGGCAGCCCTGTTGGTTTGTTTTAGATAATGGAATCCTATCCTACTATGATTCGCAGGATGATGTTTGCAAAAGGAGGAAAGGAAGTATAAAGACAGCAGTTGGTGAAATTAAAGTCCATTCAGCAGGCAACGCGAGAATGGAATTAATCATTCCAGGACAGCAGCATTTCTACACGAAGCCGGCGAATGCAGCTGCAAGACAGAGGTGGCTGGCTGCTCTGGGGAGCTTCAGGGCATGTTTGACTGATTAGAGGACTAAGAAAGAAAAAGAAATAAGTGAAACCAGTGAGTCTCTAGAAACTAAAATGTCTGAACTTCTCCACTACTGTGACCTCCTAATGCAGCAAGTTGATACGATCCAGGAATTTGATCACCATGATGAGAATCATTCGCCTCCCAGCACAGAGAACATAAATGAAGCCTCTTCTCTGCTTAGCGACACGTGTAATACCTTCATCACAGAGCTTGAGGAGTACGTGAACAGAGCCAACGCCAAGCTTAAACCTGAGATGTTTCAACTGCCCCATCCAGATCTCTTAGTTTCTACTGTGTCACATTCTCCTGTTCAAATGGAAAAGAATTTTGTCAATCACCCTGGTTCTTGCACTTCAGAAAGGAGTAGCCACTCTATTAATATAAAACTACAGTCCACAGCCCCTGGGCCACAGACTAGAACTAGTACGTGGCCTGTTAGGGACCAGGCTGCAGAGCTCTGCTGTCCCCGCCCCCTATTTGTCGAAAAATCGTCTTCCATGAAACCAGTCCCTGGTGCCAAGAAGGTTGGGAACCGCTGCTATAAAAGAACCAGTGTCTACACTTCACCTCTTCCAGCCATGACGAAGAACCTACTTAGATACAGACTGTTGTAATGAAATTCCTCTTGAAGACTTAGATAGACTTGTTCACTGTTCAAGAAACACACTTAATGGAGACTTGGCATCAGTAACCACTCCCGAAGAAAGCAAACTTACGCTACAATAAAAATTTGAATAGGAGGATCCTCTTCTATCCTTCTTTTTCTGAAGAAACTAAAGTGTCCAACTTCTCAAAGTATTGCTATGCAAAACCTGCTGTAATTAAACTCTTGTTCTAGGGAGTAATTTTTCCCTTTACGCAGGATTTCTCTGCAGTTTAGAGAATATGGTAAAACAAACAAATACATGTACTTTATATAGTTTGCAAGTATGTTTTCCTAATAACTTTACAGTATGAATGTGCATGATTTTTAAAAACAAAGGGTGATGTAACATTTTGATATCCATAAGGATAGATGTAGATATTTTTCTAAAAAACTGTGAGGGCCTGACAGCTTGGTCAGTGTGTACTGTAGCTTATAAACATGAAATCTTATGAGGTTTCAGTTTGACAGAAGTGTGATATATGTAAATAGTGCCATGGACCAAATGGGCACTTTAGCTCAGCTAAAGATAAGTTACAATAGCAACTTGATGGTGATTGTATTGTATGCCTTTAACCAAAAAGGAAACAGTTAATATTCCAAATATCTTTAGTCCAAATACCATGACCTATTGAGCATTTTTAAACAACTCGACTGTACTGTCCTTCATATGTGAAGCTGACACTACTGATTCATAAATGTGAACTGTTGGATTAAAATATTTCATTTTTACTTATTTATCGTCTTGTTTTATCAAAAGATGATTGAATCCTAACCTTTGTGACCTGCCAAATTTAAGATGTGTATATACTGTTCTTTATATTGTTCTAGAAAAGAGGTTGACATTATAGCGACCTTGCTCACTTACACCAGAGAAATAAACAACTTTCGATGGAATCCTCTTCATTTTAGTGTTTTTTTCCCTAAAATAGAGATTAAACTCTGTTGTAAAGTATTATTTGCAGCTCTTTAGAATATCTAGACACATTTTTATTTATGAATATTTATACAAAAAAAAAAAGAATTCTGTCAAGGTGATTGCTCTATATCACCTGAAAATGGCATTATTTAATTAAAGAACAAATAGCATTTTTTGGTAGTGCCTGCCCATACCTACTGTCAGTGTTTGCCTCGAAATGTGTTTTTTTTTAATTCACTTTGTGGTGATGGGTTTTGTCCAAGGTTTCAGATGGGGAGCATTTTAAACAAACTGATTTGGTGCTTTTGATTAATCATGTGTTTAACATTTGGTTTTGCATTCAAAAAATATTTTAAAAGTTTTTCAAAGAGTGGTCTTTTGAAAAGCAAAGATGAAAAAGTAAAATAGAATCCAAAAATACAGGGCTTACTCATTAACTGATATAAAACACAAAGAACTCTGAATCTTCACAGCCCAGAAAAATAAAACAAAATTGTAGAATAGGGAAGCCAGAGAAAATCAGAAACTGTTCAGTAATTCCCCAATGCTCATAGAGACAGAATCTCAATACAGAAAATTGTATTTCAAAAGATGGTAAGTGGCTGCTTGGCAAGGCCTCCTCATAACACACTTTTTACCAAATCTCTAGATGTTGTCTTTCACTCTCAAGCAGGGTGTTAAGAAACAGCATGGTCAAGTTAGTAAAAAAGCACTTCATACTATGGACCTGATCAGCATAACGGTTGATACCTCTTCAAAACCTCTTATTTCAGAGCATCATATTATTCTGTAGGTCATTTAACTTAACTTGCCTCAATTCCAGAGAGCTAGGGAATCTATCTTCTAAGAAGAGCAGAAATTATTATGAGCATATCACGAGCCAACACTATACATCTAGGGTAACGTGACTTGTTCTGATTATCTGCTGTTTTAAGTACAGTAAAGACAAGTTAATCTGTAGGCAGTACAAGTGCATGTGGTGTGATTATGTTTTATTCATTCAATAGGTATTGACTGAGCACCTATCACAGGTGCTATGTACAATGTTCTGTGTTAAGGATGGTTGGTTAAGTCCCCTCGTCACAGTCTAGGTACGAAGACACAGGGTTTACCTATACCAAATCTACTCTCCTGGTCACATCTGCAAAAAGAATCTGTTTTTGTTCACATATCAAAACCTTAAAGGAAGATGACCAGTTTAGAGAAAAATTCTGAATATTCTAAACCAGTCAGATAAGTTGAGTCATCTGATTGCTCTCTGACCGGGTGACTGATGAAGGATGACATGGGACCCAATTCTGGCAAATAATATGAGATGTTAACTCGGCCATGGGGTTTATGGCAAAATTGTTCTTGCCGAGGAAGTGACATCCCTTTTCTCTTGCTGCATGGTGTCATGTATGGATGTGATACCAACTGTGTCCATCTTCTTGTAATAATGATGTGAATGGGACTAAGGACAAGTCAACACACTAAGGATGGCACAGAAGGAAGATGAAAAGAAACTGGGTTATGACAACATCAGTGAGCTGCTGCAATAAGCGGCTCTGGAACCACTTCAGTAAAGAACTTGTTATGTGAGATAATTAATTTTTCATATCATTTTAAATGAGTTGAATGACAGTTTTTGGTTACTTGCAGCCCAAAGCATCTTCAAGTGAAGGAAAACCATGAAAGAAACAAATGTATGCAATATGTTAATAACCATATTGGAGGTGTGTACAAGGGCTACAATCAAAGGCATCTTCAAAGAGGATAAAAACTTGAATTGAGTCCTAAAGGATTTTATGTAGACAAGGGAACAACTGCATTTCAAGCAGCTGGGAAACACCACATGCAGTCATCAGGGCATGAAAGACCTCTGAAAATTTGAGTAACTACTTGAGAATAGAAAAAGACTATATTTGGATATAGAAAGCCTTAAAAGATGGGGTGGGAGATCGGCAGGTGGAGATCATGAATTTCACTTGCCAAGTCATGTTAAGAAAGAATACATTTTATCTCGTAGTCTAATAATTCTGAAATGGGCAGACTTAATTGTATTAGCATATTACTAGTTACTTCATTAAATAGTGTTTTTAAGAAAACTGGAAAAGTCTTGGTTTTATAAAATATGTACTGAAAAGTAAGTATACATTGAGTCTACTAAGTAAATTGTTTAGTGACTGCTCTCTTGTTACTCGTGGTTCAGTAGTAAAACTAGGACAGCAAATTTAGTGTTTTAAATATGAAATCAGGTACTACAAAAGAAAGATTTTGGAAACATCTGTCCATTTCAAAACTCCTTCAAAGATGCAATTTTATTAGAGCTTATTGTACATACCTATTAATTAGCATTTATAACTGATAGTACCATGCATCACATAAACAACTAATGAAAAAATTTTTGAGACATTAGATATAAAGATCTCAATTTGGGATATTAATATTTATTTTGGTTTTGCTTTCAAGTTAAAACAAAAAGCCACTCTTTCAGTACTTGCATGAATTTCTACTTATTGATAGAAAAAACATTTTTGAATTCTTTAAATTATACTTTTTTTGTAAGTAGATGTTGAATTAGAAAGAGACCTGAATGGGGCATGAGATGTCATGAAAAAATATTTCAATCTTGATTCTTTAACCAGCTAGACAATTTGCATAGGATAAATCACATAACTTGTTGAAATACCTGTCTGGGATAACAGATAATCCCTAAAGTCCCATTTGACTTCAAAATCCTGTAACTCTATGAATATCTGTTAGTGTATTCATTTTGGATGGAAAATTCAATTATTTATAGAAAAGAATAATTTCTAAACAGAATGTCTTTTTGTTGACCATATATTTTGTAGGATAGAGCAAAGCTAGTCTGATTGAGAAACAATGAATAATTAAGCACTAAATGCTGTTTTTCGAAGACTTAACCCAAATCCCTCGCATAAACTCTGACAGTGGGGTACTAACACTGTTATAGAAAAACCAGATTGCTGTCTAAGGAAGCAGTGATGTAAGTGCATGTGGCCATTATAATGAAAAATAGCTAGAAAGTGGATTAGGAAGCTCAATTCCCAAAGGCTAGACTAGGTCTGAGCTTCAAATTTGAGGTTAGTATGTGTATCCAAAATGTTCATTTTCACAATTCTTCACTTTTTTTTTTTAACAAAATAGAAGAATTTGAAAGAAAAATAGTTTAAACAAAAGATACATTTCAGGTGAAGCTGTTTTTGCATTTTGCGCTGATTTGTGGGAGAACTTTGTATAAGATGCTATTTTTATACATACGTAACAGCAGTAAAAAGACTTAAATGACATTAAAAAATATTTCAAAACTTGTATGGTGCTTCAAAAAATCTTTTTATTAAAGGAACTACATAAAACCTCTATCACATAAAATAGAAATAAAACAGACAAAAACAATTGTTCCTGTGTTATGCCTTAACTAGAAAACTGGGCTAATGGCTTTTACAGATTATGATGTAAAGAGGAAACATTCTTCCAATATCTGTCCCTTTTATTCAGGTTGCTTGGGGTAGAGAACAAGTATTGTTAGGTTAAGTGAGTTGCTTAATGTAGGGATTCTCCCGGGGGTACACTTTTCTGAGAACAAAAGGGTGAAAGATAATTATAGCAGATCAATATTAAATGACAAGGCCGCCCGCAATGGTTCATGCCTGTAATCCTAGCACTTTGGGAAGCTGAGGTGGGAGGATGGCTTGAGGCCAGGAGTTAGAGACCAGCCCCAGCAAGACCCTGTCTGTACAAAAAAATAGAAAAATTAGCTGGGCGTGGTGGTGTTCGCCTGTAGTCTCAGCCACTCAGGAGGATGAGGAAGGATGATCACTTGAACCTAGGAATTTGGGGTTGCAGTGAGCTATGATGACATCACTGCACTTTGGCCAGGGAGACCGAGGGAGAGACCCTGTCTCAAAAAAATAAATAAATAAAAAATACAAAATAAAAAATAAAAAATAAAATACATGACAGTGAGACATGTCTTTCTCTTGCAAAAAATGAAGGAACAATTCATTATTTATTACATTGTTAAGGTAAAAAGGTGAATTAGTAGCAATATAATGATTCTCGAAGGTTAAGGGCTGAGGCTTTAAAGCCTCCTATTGATTCTGCGTCACGTGTGCTCTGTTACACTGTGCTAGCTCTCTGAAGTTCAGCCCTTTACTCTTGCTTCAGGGAGTGTTCCAGACATCAAAGCAGAAAGAGAGAGCATTTACCTCCTGTGTGTATTCATTTGTAAGCCTTTTTCCGTATTTAAAACTGACAGAATGAGAGCACATAGGTTTTTTTATTCACTTGATGTCCGGTCTCTCTGCTTTTATTTGGAATAAGTCATAGCCAAAACTGTAAAATGGAGAGAATTTTTTCAGGTCCCTCCTTCTCCTCTGTCCCTGCCACATAGCCAGTGGGTTCTTTCCTGCTGCCTGGATGCTGAGATGTTAGCCCTTGAGCTTCTTTGAGGCAAAGACCATACATTGTTTTATCCTTAATAGTTCAACAGTGTCTAGCATCTCAATGTTCATCACATAAATGAACAAAGGATAAATTAATTCATCGTAGGCATTATGTTCTAAATATATATTTTTTCATATTAAAAGAGAATGGCTGTAAGGGAACCCTTGACCTCAAGGAATGACTTGCAAAGGAGAATTTCAGGCCTCAGGGGAGATATATCTTGGAGAGGGGGCCAGAGGTATATATGTAACTTCAAATCACATGACACAAGATTTCCACATTGTTTTGCTTCATTTAAACTAGTTCCTGATTTGAGAAATTGCTCCAAAATTCTAGATAAGAAAAAATTTAGGGAATATTGTCAAAACAAAATGAATGGGCAGATTCTGCATCATCTCAATTTTATGGGTAGCATATTAAACCTCACAGGATATGTGAAGGTGCCTTGTACTGCCGGAGACAACTTTAACTCATTAATTCATGAGTTAATTCATAACTCAACCTTAATTCATTCCATGGGTCTCCCAAGTGGTCCAGCAGACACTGCTGTGTCAACTTGTTCTTTGGCCCTAATTCCTGATTTGATTGGTTCCTGACTGCTGCTCGCCTTTTCCTCCAGTTTTTAGTTCACTAGTGATATCCATTGCCTGATTGGGTCAACCTCTTGGAATTGCTTTAGCCCAGCCCCCCCTTGCTTGACCTCTGAAGCTCTCTTCTGCCCCCTTCTGACACAAGTCTGCATGTACACCTCTGGGCTTAGGCAACTTAAACCTATTCATTCATTCAATGGTAGTTTATTGAATGTCCATAAAGTGCCAAGTACTACGCTCTTGTTATATTAATACATAGTGAATAAAACAAAAAGAAAATTCCCGCACTGATAGAGCTTGCACATGGGAGCTTCACCTCAGGCTGTCCCCACAATTTGAAGGGGACACTTATACTTGAAAGGAACACTTTGAAGGGATTTTTGTAGTATGTGTCTTGAGTAACACTTTATAAAGGAGCCATGTTATAAAATGGCTGCCTGCCATAGGGATTTTGATTCAAATGAGTTCTCTCCTGGAGTCCATTCAAATGGACATAGCAGTAGGAGTGGGAAAGACTGTGATATTACTGTTCTGTCTATGACATGTCTCATACATACTGATGCTCCCATTTCTAAAAACACATATTTAAATTCTTTATCTTTAATAAGAGATGCTTATCTTTGGTAGGTTCCCTAGAACAGGGTATGAGACGAGAGTCTTGGTGCTTGTGATTTGCTGAAGAGGTGCTCTTCAGGAAAAGTCCTTTGAGGGAGTAACGGAGGAATTATGGGGAAGGGGAAGGAACTGACAAGGAGGAAGTCTCAGGTGAAGTCTACCTTTGATCCGATCCATGGGGAGGCTTTGGAATATAAATTATACTTTAGAGATTGCCCACCTCCCAGGCCAGGTGGCCTTGTAAGGGGAGGATAGTTCTCCAGAGAAAGGCAGTAGTTGGTCAGCAGTCAGCACAGCAGCCGGGCTCTTGCACCAGCAGTGCCTGTTAATGTGCCTCAGGGAAGCCAGTAGTTTCATATTCCATGAGTACCATGGGAATCCCAGTGCTGTGTGTGAAAACATAGATGACTTTAAATGCACTTCTACAGATTTATCATTTTAAAAACATTTTTTGAGTATCTACTGAGCTTCAGACACAGTGGCAGGATTAGTATGCTGCAGAGTGTGACATGATTGCTATCTTCACCCTCTCTGTGGACTAGGAGGGGGCGTGGACAGGACAATAGGGGTGTTAAGGGAGTGTGGTGTGGTGTCCGGCAGAGTATACATGGGATACGACGTGGGAGCAGCACTCAATTCCAGATGGTGCAGGGGAGAGGGTCAGAGAAAGCTTCTTGGATGATGTGACATGTCAGCCAATCTAGTGAGGGACCTTCATAAAGTCCTTTGTATTAATATTAGTTTCCTGTGGCCTCCATAACTAATTACCACAAACTGGTGGCTTAAACAACAGAAATTTATTCTCATAGTTCTAGAGACCAGAAGTTTGAAATCAAGGTGTTGGCAAGGCTAGGCTCCCTCCCAAGGGTCTAGAGGGAAAAACTTCCTTGTTTCTTCCAACTTTAGTGGCTCCAGGCATTCCTTGTCTTAGGGCTGCATCATTCTAGTCAATACCTCCACGGTCACATGACCTCCTCACTGCGTGTATGTGTGTGTGTGTGTGTGTGTGTGTCTTCTCTTCTGCCTCTCATGAGGTCACTTGCCACTGGACTCAGAGCCCATCCTGTTAATCCAGGGTGCTCTATTCTGAAGATCTTTAACTTAATTCCAACTTCAAAGACCCTTTTTCTAAATAAGATCACATTCGCAGGTTTCTGGGGTTAGGGTGTGGATATGCCTTTTTGAGGGCTACCATTCAATTCAATACCTCACTAGCATTTAAATTGTTTTCTATGGAAAGGGGCAGTGAGTTTAAGCTTCTATAATGAATCATTACATGACGAGGGGAGAGGCCTCCTAAGTAGGAGCCCAAAATGTAATGGTTCTCATGTATAGCCACCTTTTAAGATGCAAACATAGAGGTAAACCTTCCACATCCAAACCACCTTTCCTTGAAAAACAGGAGCTACTCATCCTACATTCACTCTTGCAATAGAGGAGACTCACAGTAACTCCACATCAATTTCTCATCTCAGAAACTCTGCCCACAGTGATCCCAGGCAGTCAAGATGGTTTTCATTCTAATGTTATTTATTTAATGTTCAGTATCTGTACAGGCAACCTTCTGATCAGTGACAGCAGCAGGTGGAAGTAGTGGAGTGGGGAGAGCTGTCTAGGATGTTCAGAGTTATGGGGCTTGGTGAATAATTGGTCATGGTGGGGATAAAAGACCCAGAAGACTTCAAGACCTGGGTGAGGAGGACAGGATATTGAGTTCAGTGTTGAATATATTGAATCTGAGGAAGATTTTTCTATTTTTTCTAAAGCTATTCTATAGTAACTCATCCATGTGAAAAAAAAATCTTTAAACTGATGACTGATGGATTCCTAGCTCTTTTTTTTTTTTGGTTACAGAGCATTGATTTGACTTGATTTTCTTTTTTGAAGGAAAGAGAATTTGGGTATTTACTTTTTAGTCAATCATAAAGGATCTGAGCTGCATTTTTAAAGTTATAACTGAAACATTTTGTGCAGAAATACTCACTCTCTAAACATGATACTAGGCTTCAGCTATTTTTAACCCTGAAATATGTTTTAAATATAAATAATATTATCTCATGCTTACTGAATGTTGCCTGTTTCTTCCTTTTTATTTGTTTTAAAAGGATGTAGGTATTTTAAAGTCCCCCTCCTCGTTTTCATTTCCCTTTTTTGTATTCTTACAAACATAATGCTCAAAAATAAGCAGTTCATTTATAATTTATATTCTTTTCTATTCTTTCTATCTTACCTCTCTTCTTGAATCAGTGAGAGGAGAAATGGGCCCTATTATTGGTTTTTTTCCCCATAAGGGTGAGAATTATGTCAATGTGCAGAAAGGTTTTGCTCCTAATCCCTTTGGCAAGAGATAAATAATTGTATTTATATGAACTTGCAAGTGTAACACTGATTACAACTTTCAGTGCACTCATTGTTGCCTTTCAAAGCATTTCACCTTTCATAGCACTTTGGCAGATGAAGAACTTAATAAGGTGGCACAAGTATTACAACAATCAGTAATTGGTTAGGATAAATCTTTCATATTTTATTCTATTTTTAATATGTATTTTGAAGAATTATCTTTTAAAATACTTTTTATACTTTATTTACTTTTGTTTTATATTTTGGTTCAAATATTAAAACCAAGATCATTATCTGGTCATGCTAGTTTTTAATATACTATCATTTTAGTAATTCACGTAAAAAAGAAATAATGTTTTAAGGGAAATGAACACTGAGTTTAATGGAGTCCTAGCTTTAGTATGACAGAACACCACAAAGTGTATCCACTTAACTTTTCTTAGCACCATAGTAGCTGTTTGAAAAACTGAAGAGTCTAAGACTCTATTCAAATGGAGTTTTGATAAGAGTCTATTCAGTGAAGGGCCCAGTGCTATTCAATGTATCTGATATGTATTATGGTAACATATCAGAGGAAATGTTCTGCTTTTTAAATTAGGCATTTAAAATGAATATGAGCAGCAATTCAAACATTAGTCCCTGATGAGCTCCTTGTGTCTCTTCTTTGCTATGAAATGCTAGAGACATTTTCATGGGAAGAATGATATCAATATGGGTAACATTTCTTGAAGCAGAAAAACATGATACTCCAACATGATATCAACTTACTATTTTTCTAATAACGTTCCTAACCTGCAGGTGAAGTAACTAAAGGATGTCTGTCATACATTGATGAGGACAAAAGATAGATCTAGAGGAAGGGAGGAAGACGGTTGACCAGAGACATTGGCTGTCAAATTGTCTAAGTAAAAAGGAAAAGTTTGAGACTGAAAACAAAAACAAAAACAAAACCATAGATCAGGTGTAATTCTGAGGGAAATGTGCCAGAACTTACCAGAGATTCCACAGGAAGAAGTTACAGAGGAGAACCAGAAGGAGAAAATATTGGTACAGACAATCCCAAGAAGCTCAGAGCCCAGTGGAAAGGGCAGGTGGGGGTTTGTTTCTCCCTCCCTCACACCTTGGGCAGTCAGCAGGCTCCCGAGCTGCTGGAGAGCCTTTCTACCCTCATGAGCCCAAAAGCTGCTGCCGTCAGTGAACTGGGAGCTTCTTGAGGACAGACCACCAGGCTTCCAGTCCCCTTGGGGTGGCTTCCTGTCACCACAGATCCAAGCTGAGATGATGGGTGCCATATTGCTTTCCACCCATTGTGTGCTATAGTAACCAAAACAGCATGGTGTTGGTACAAAAGTAGAGACATAGACCAATGGAACAGAACAGAGAACCCAGATTAAAGCCATCTACCTACAACCAACTGATTTGACAAAACAGACAACAACATACACTTGGGGAAAAGAAGCCCTATTCAATAAATGGCACTGGGATAATTGGATAGCCACATGCAGAAGAATGAAACAGCACCCCTATTTTTTACCACTCACAGCAATTAACCCAAGATGGATAAAAGACTTAAATGTAAGGCATAAAACCATAACAATTCTAGAAGCAAATATGGGAAAAACTCTTCTGGATCTTGGCCTAGGCAAAAAATTTATGACTAAGATCAATTACAGCAACAACAAAAATAAATAAACGTGACTTGATTAAATTAAAAACTTCTGCACAGCAAAGGAAATAGACAACCTACAGAATGGGAAAAAAATATTCTCAAACTATACATCTGATAAAGGGTTAATATCCAGAATCTACAAAGAACTTTAACAAATCAGCAAGTAAAAAACAAACCACCCCATTAAAAGCTGGGGAAAAGACTTGAACAGAAGCTTTTCTAAAGAAGATAAATGGCCAAAAACATATGACAAAATGTTCAATTTCACTAATCATCAGGGAAATGTAAATTAAAAATACAATGCTATATCTCCTTATCCCTGTTAGAATGGCTATTACTAAAAAGTCCAAAAAAAAAAAAAAAAATAGATGCTAGTGTAGATGCAGAGTGAAAGGAACACTCATACACTGTTGGTGGAACTGCAAATTAGTACAACCTCTATGGAAGACACTATGGAGATTCCTCAAAGAACTAAAAGTAAACCTACCATTAGATCCAGCAACCCCAATACTGGGTATGTACCCAAAGGAAAAGAAGTCATTTTATCAAAAAGACACGCATACTGTAATGTTTATTGCAGCATGATTCACAATTGCAAAGATGTGGAATCAACCCAAGTGCCCACCAATTCATGAGTGGATTAACAAGATACCATATATATATGTTTTGGTGTATACCTATATATACACACACACACATACATATACACACACACACACACACACACACACCATGGAGTACTACCCAGACCCAAAAGGAAATGAATTAATGTCTGCAGTAATTTGGATGAACCTGGAGATCATTATCTTAAGTGAAGTATCTCAATAATGGAAAAACAAACACTACATGTACTCTGTAATAATTTGGAACAAATTGATGGGCACAGAAAGAAGTAAAGGTTGTTGGAAATCAAGAAAGATTGTGAGAGGAGAGAAGGAGGGGTAAAAACAGGGTACAATGACCACTGTTTGGGTAATGGGCACACTTATAGTTCTGAGTAAAGCATTATAAAAGCTATGTATGTAACAAAAACATTTGTACCCCCTTAATATTTTGAAATTAAAAAAAAATAAAAATATCAGAGAAAATAAATACTTCAGAAAGGCTTAACAAAAAAAAAAAAAAAAAAAAGAGAGAGAGAGAGAGAAACTAGGAATTGCAGCAACTCACAGGCAGGGAAATATATAGTATTATCCTACAAATCCGATCCTTATAGTTGCTACCACCAAGCAGCAGAGAGCAGAAATATCCCAAGAAAAAACTGTCCAGGTCAAATTAATAATAAGGTATATGAGTAGCACATTGAATGAACATAACATATCCATGTAAAACACAGCTCTCCTTTACATAAATTTGTATATGATAATGTTCCATAGTGTCAGCAATTTCTGCCAGGTGATTTATCCTCCAGTACATTTTTTTTAAAAAAATAGATTTAATTTTACCATTAGGTCATGGAGACTTGTAATTATTAGAATTTTGTGCTATGAAACTGAAATTGAATCTATGAGGTTAGTAATAAAAAAAGTAGGAAAAACAGCATGCGAAGAACATCAGGTTCAATAAGATCCAGAGTAGGTTATGATGGGAATTTTGATATCTTTTAAATAAGTCTTATTTCTCTACTAATAATATTCCACATTTATGCTTTGGGAAAAGTTTAGTGCTCTAGGAATTTTCAACAGAAAGAGTATACATTGGCCTTCAGATTCCATTGTTTATAACTAATATTGCACAGAAAGTACTTTCAAAGCACATGTTCTTTCAAAATATTCACTATTATAACTAGATCTTACATTGAAATCTTCAAGGAATAGATATACAAATTGCTTATGATTTAAAGCTACAAGAAAGGCATTGTTAAGATTTAAAATTCTGGTTAGATTTAACCTGATGTTTAACAGTAGCAATGTTCCAAAAGAAAGATTTCATAAATGATGACAAATTATTCTCTTAAATGACAATAGCTTTCACAAAGTCTTGAAATTGGCTTAATTTTAACTCACAGTTTGTATCAGTTACAAAGTAAGGAAGGCTTCTTCTTTTTCTAAAGCTGTTCTGCAGAAAAGCTGACAATTTAAAAAGCATCCTAACCTGTTTTGATCTTACCAGTAAAGACGATGGGCAACCTGGATGCTTTGCAACGAGCGGTGTAGTAGGAGTTGCACTAAAGGACTTTCAAGGTTCCATTCAAACTTGACAGCCTGAAGTAAGAGACATCATTACTTTTTTATTCTCAATATGAAAATTGGAGCAGAATACAGAGGGACTTAAAAGGCTTGAGAAAGTCCAGGGGAAACAGCATGCACATTTTAACAAAATGCTAATAGTAATATATCAATGGCTTTATTAGTTGGTATATAACCAATAACATAGAACACATACATTACATAATTTGGGTTTATGTAGTCCTTGCTTCCTGTCCTTGTTTATGCTTTAGGATTGCAGGATAATAAATAAGGGCAGATTGTGTGTGGAGTTCAACCACAGCCTGAGGGGGAATCCTGGCCCAAAAAGTAATGTCATGAACAATGTCCTTGGATTATAAAAACTGTTACTATTAGACAATAGATATTTCTTCCCATTTGGAGATGAAATCAATGCACACCCAAAGCCTTTATAGAAACGACCAGCTGGTGTATCAGTATTAACCTGCAGGCCTTGAATCTTTGCTTAAAGTTTCAAAGCTGACTGTTACCACCATACCCCATTCCCAAATCCTTTCCCTAATCTCCACTGTGAACAACTCTCTTAGGTTTTCTAGGACACTTAACCTGGTAGAAAACATAGAAACTAATGGCATCCCTTAATATCCTTAGGGACCTAATTCAGACCTCCACCTTCCCTCTGTAGGGACTTCCCTGGCAGCAGTCTAGCCCTGGGTTGCCATCATCATCCCAGGAATCTGAATATGTGAGAATGAAAACCAGGCTCTCTTCATAACAATGCTCATCCCTGCTTGACTGTCAAAGGTTTTATTTTCAGTTATCTTCAATAAACCGTTTAAATTTCTCTCTCTCTCTCTCTCTCTCACACACACACACACACACACACACACACAGTTTGAGAGTTTAAGCCAGTCTTTATACCACAGTACAGACAGCAGAAAAAAAATGGGCACATTACCCAGTCAAACACACACGTGAAGACACACCTCAGTATGCTAACCATCCTCAAGGATGGGAAAGTTTATAAATTCCTAAGGTGTGAGTATGCTGAAGATGATTTCAGGAAATTTGCACCAACTCCTGATGCTGTCCGAAGGTAGGAAGACCATAATGTGCATTGTCCTAAGCTGCAGGCATGGCCTTCCTTCACTTACTTTCTAATGCTGGGCTGACTAGCTCATGGGTTTTATTTATGTCCTAATAGCAAGAATATCATATGGGCATATGAGCAGGAGGTACATTTCAGAATTTGTATTTATGATTGTCTTTTGAGATGTCTGATCCATTATTTCATCTTGAGCCTGATAACTATTAATATTTGGTGCTCTGAAATTGCTTCTCTTGCTTCAAAACTTCCTGCTTTACTCTGTCCACTGGAGCAACTTCCCCCCAAATCCTGCCTCACCATATAGAATGTAGACAACTTTTCTGGTGTATACCACATCATTATGAACTGGTTTGCAGTAACTTCTTGGTTTGTGCCTTATGTGACTCGTAGTCATGAACTCTATCTTCTGTTTTTGTTAAGGCCTTAAAGTCCTTTCTCAGTGCTTTAATATAGCCTGTATAATTCTAACATGAGAATGTATAACAAAACAACATGATTCCAGAAAATAATCGACAGGTTTAGGAATCTTTGTGTTGGAAAGTTTAAAGTCGGGGTGAAGCACAGAAGGCTAAGGGTAAAATCTACAATGAATGTTTTGAAATTCTTTCCAGTTTTTATTTATTTTCTAGTTACATTATACATTTCTTTTCACCTCAAAACATTTTCCAATCTTCATTTTTAATTAGAACATACTTTAAGCTTCACTTAATTTTACCTTCTGTGCATTTGCTCTGTTACAGTCTGTGTGCACCTCATCTTATGAATTTGGATTTGCAGGAATATGGCACTCAGTGGTATTCCTGGTGCCAAGTGTACTGACTCAGATTGAGGTTTTTCAAATGAATTTAAGCTCTATAAACTTTTGCAAATACTCTTTTGAGGTGGGTTCAAGATAGTGTGTTGCCCATACCCATGAGTCATGAGATGAGTAGTGATCTTACAAGTCAGATTACTCATTGTTTTCACTACACTGACAAGTCTATGGAAGTATAAGGATAAGGATAAGTATAAGGATAAGTATAAAGATAAAGAAGTATAAGTATAAGGATAAGTATAAGTATAAGGATTGCTAGACGGATTGGATTGTACCCTATTGTTTGGCTATTACTAAACTAGCTCTCTCTACTTAGGATGACTTAAGAGAAATGCATATCTGTGTGCAAAATACTACTGCACTAAAGTTTATTAATAGAGAGAGGCTTCTCCCAACAGTCTTAGAGTCTCCTGTACTGTCCAGAACGTGATGCACCTGACATTTAAAATAGCTTGTAACTACAATTTGACCTTTCAGATAAGAAAACAGCTGAATTAAAACAAAACAAAACATAAAAACCACAATTTTAGACCTGAAGCACTCAGTGTATTCAGCTATTTATAGGGTCATTATCTTTTATCATATTCAGACTAAATCTATCTTTGCTCATATTTCTAGATAAGTTTATGTTATTTTCTAAAATTACTCCAACATTGTGATATTTAATTTCCATAAAATGTACTATTCAGTGTACAAAATTTGGGTATAAGAAATTACTTTTTTAAAATTTATACTCAATATTATAATCCTCTAAGGGAAAGGCAAGAAACTCATAAATCATGAAGACCTGCCTAGCACATGATTATTTTCTATATAACATTTATTTGATTAATTTGTATTGCTTTACATATGTGGATGAAAAGATTTCATCACAAGCATTTCTATTTTTTCCATGTTATGATTAATAGATGAAATCATTTTTTAAAAAATTTTCCTTTTTGGAATATATATGCCTTTTTGTAACAGTATCAATTTTGGCTGGAGAATGTCTTCATTACCCATGTTGACATATGTTCTATAATTTAGCTCTCTGGCTGACCCAATGGCAATATCAGTTTTATGTAATCTATTGTTGATTCATTGGGAACTTTTTAGAGAATCGTTAGTTAAAATCCTGATTTCCTTGGCAACTCTGTGTTCTTACCTGAACTAGCTGTGGGAGGTATTCCAGTAGTTCATCATTCAAGAGACTGTGTAGTTGTTCAACTGCCACTTTACGAATTTCTTGATCTGGAAAACTAATACATAGTAAATATGTTCATTAGGCTGTTAATGGTGAGGAATAATGCATGAGACATGCCAGGGAGAGCAGAGGATGACTTCTACCCCCAGCATATAAGGTAAAATAATAATCCCACAATCAATTAAGATAATCATTAGCACCAAAGAATTTTTCTGCATTCTATACTTTCATATGGACTTCAGAAGAAAGCCCTTTCAACTAGACTTTGGAAACATGATTTGAGTCAGAGCCCTGCCAGCTTTCTTACTTGTAAACTGTGGATTGTGAGTTATATAAAATCTTATCCAAAATAATTCGAAAATCTTTGCTTCTTGTTTAGCCATGCATTTGTTAAATAAATGAATACCAGCTGGATATCTGACAGTTTATATCATTAAAAATAGGATCTAATATTTTTAAACCAATGTTGGACAGCTCCTAACAAAAAACAGAAAACTAAAGTTCAGAAACCTAAATAAAGACCCAAAAATAATTTAATAAGGCTAAATCTTACTAGACTGTGAAGTTCTTGAGAGTAACTGTGCCTTACTCATTTTTGTACTGTGCATGCCTGTCGTAAGATTTAGCACTCATTAGACCCTTAATAAATATTTGTTATCAAAATAAATTTGTGACTGTATGTAGCATTTGAAGCCCTATTCCAAAGACAATTTGTTCTCAAATGGTCTCCTTAGATAGTCATCATCTTGCTCCATCACAGAATTAGATTTAGTTATCTCAAAGTCCCTGGGAAGTGCCTGGAGATAACTTTGGCACCATACTGCTTTTACAAGATCTTGATGTACTCTCTGACATGATTAGATATAACTAGGGTTTTGGTAAGAACTATTAATTTTAAATAAACAAGTTTTTTAGAAAAAATTAACATAGTTTAATACTTGAAGGAACTGGTTATAGTAACTCATTTTGCAAACAAAGAAATGAATAAACAAATAAACAAAACTCCAATTCCTTTTGTAGGGAATTAACTGAATTTGTTTCAACCAATCAGGTAAGGTCTCTGAAGATTGGCTCCTGGTAGTATGGAGGTCAGAAAACTCTAAGGTCTTTAATGCCCAGTCTTTTCTCAGCATATCAGGCTACTGAAGGGTGAAATGAATACTATGCCACTGCAGAGTCAAGTAAAAAATGTTATTACTCAACTCAACTGTTCTCGATAGCAGCTTGAAATGTAATGCTAAGCAGGTTACATATTTGTTTTCGTCATTTAAACCAAGTATTTTAATTGAAAAAAGAATTCCACTTTCAAGTTTAGTCACTCAAAACTCTTATTTCTGACCTGTAAGTACATTTGCAGTATTTTTCCCCCTTTGAACATTCCAGCAATGAGAGTAGTGAGAACTTCAGTCCAGACACATCTCATGAAGTATTGCTAAGGTCAGAAGATCTCAGCATAACATCATGCACAGATGGAGAATAGAAGGGGGCAGTAAAAATGCAGAGCTAGAAGGAGACCAGCTTGTTTTAGCACATGATGACTTTAGATTCTCCTAACTAAATGTGATTGACTCTAATTTATTGCTCTCATGTGTCTGAAGCTTATAGACATGAAGGTCAGTTTGAGGATGGTTTGAAATCTTAGAGGGAATAGTTACTTGGTACATTTTGTTGCCTAAGTGATGACTGGTTACTAGATGACAGATACTAGTCACCCATGCTTTCTTGTGTGTCTATTTTACCTTATTGATGTGAATGACAGAAAGAAAGAAAAACAGAAAACAAACACAAACAACAAAACAAAACTCTTTGGTGAACACTCACTCTCTAATTATGTATTTGTTTCTACTAGAATGTAAAACCCACACAATCAGAAAATTTTGTTCATGGACATGCCCTCAGTGCCTCCAGATCTGTGGGCACTCTTCATATATTTGTTTGAAGACTGTCTAAATTAAATTCATTATCATCCCTCCTAAAACATCTTTACTGCCACACTTCCCTCTTGTAGTTTGTGTGATCATCTTTCACCAATCATGTAGACCTAAAATTTTAAAGGTGACATTCTGTCCCTCTTTTGCACTTTCATTCCTTTTCTTCACCTTTCCCATCTGGTGAAATTCTATTCATCCCTGAAGTTCAAGCTCATGCATCAATTTACCTGTGAAGCTATTCCAGCCACTTTTTAGTCCCCTGTAGAGTTAATCACTCTCTTCTCTATGGGATTCTGTATTATGTACATGGTTGAGGGCAGGCTCATTAACTTATGAGTTTCTTGTCCAAGCACAGCTGAATAAAAGTTTGTGGAACTCTTAGTAGTCTCTTATCTTTACATCTAATCAGTTGCCAAGGTCTATTGCCTTTTCTATGTTAATGGCTCTAGTATTTATGCTTGCTTATAATTTCTTCTACAACTTTCTAGTCTAGGCCATGATTATTTACCTCATGCTAGTACTGACACTTTTTATGGTAATACCTTATAAAACTCCCTAAATTATTTATAAGTTCATTTCTCATAAAACATTTAATGGTTTTCTATTTCTAACAGACCTGTCTTAAGCCCACAGTACTAGTCTAGATATTGAAGGCTAACTACTCCAGATTTTCCTCCTGCCACAATATTGAATGAACCAGTACAGCTATTGATGTATTATTTTTCCTCTGAAAATGCCATGTGCAAGAGGTCTAGCTTTTGGCCTGTCTCGGCTTTTGACATGCCTTCCTTAATAAGTTTAATCATTTTTAGTTTTTGGTTTAAAGTAAGAGATGTGCAACTCTTCTTTTCACTTGAACACTTAGAAGCCATTATAGGGTTATTAATTGGCCTATTTTTAATATTGTTGTGTCTCAGGGAATGGAGAGGCCCAAAGAGAGGGAGAGAGATGGGGAGCACCTGGTTGGTGGGGCAGTTAGAACACACACAATGCTTATTGATTAAGTTTGCCATCTATGTGGTTCAGCGTGCCCCAAAACAATTATAATAGTAACATCAGAAATCACTGATCATGGATCACCATAACAAATATAATAATAATGAAAAAGTTTGACATATTGTGAGCATTACCAAAATGTGACATAAAGATATGAAATGAGCACATGCTGTTAGAAAAATCATGCCAAGAGACTTGCTCAAAGCAAGATTGCCACAAACTTTCAATCTGTAAGAAATGCCAGATTTGAGAATCACAATAAGGCAAAGTTCAATAAAGTGAGCTATGCCTGTATTTTTTCTTCAGAATCAGGGAAACAAAAAACTAGTCATACAATAGCTATATGGTATAGTCCAAAAGGAAAATTATATATTTGTATCAATATGTGCACATGCTGGGAAGAATGTTTTTGTACTTTAATGGAAAAAGATTTTTCCTTTTATTCATTACTGTTGCTTGAAGTTCAGGAAGAAATTGAAGGAGAAGTTGCTACAAAACTAACCACAAGACATCCTGAGATGAGACTGAGGCCTAACTTGACATTAAAGCATATCCAAATATAACTTGTATTTGACTATTTTAGCCACATTAAAAGGATGCCAGTAGTATTACTGAAGTTCCTGGGACATGGGCTCTTTCATACACTGCTGGCAATATATGGCAACGTGCATTAAAGCGAAAAAAAAAAAAAAAAACCTTTAAAGTGTGCTTATTCCTTGATCTAGTAATATATCATTTGGGAAATTGTTCTAAGGATATAATCAGAGATGTGTATGAAGATATGTATATGCAAACAAAATTGGAAATCACACAAATGTCTAAAAAATAAATAGTGCTATGATTGGAAATCACACAAATGTCTAAAAAATAAATAGTGCTATGACTGTATGATGGAATATATGTAGTCATTAAAAGTAATAAGAATATTTAGTGATATGAAGATATTATAAAACATTTATGCAGTATAACCATTTTTAAAAGAAATATCTGCCTATTTCTCAATTTGTTTAACAAAACAATGAGAAGGATCAAAATATTAATACCAAATATCTGAATGGAAGCTTCATAGATGACTTTAATTTTCTTTTTTAAGCTTAATTTTAAAATTTTTCAAATTTTCTATATGAAACTTTTATTAATTATTAAAAAAATTAATAAATACTTTTTAAAAGTAAGGTTCATACAACCAATTAAGTATACATGAATAATTGCAGATTCATTGCCAGCACTAGCAAAAAGTCTCCAAATCATATGCCCTTTCAAGAGTGAACATTGCTGTGTGAACAAACAAGCATCCCACTTTTTAGTTGATTTAGAATATTCCTCTAACCTAATGGGCCTCTAGAGAATTCATGCTTAACTTAATACCTTTTCAGGGCCCATGAACTCAGGTACAGATCAATGGGCAAATATGTTCCACAAAACCTGGCATTTCTTCCCTGTGATATTATCGGAAGTTATTTAAACATTCTTTTGGGATATAGTTGTTGGCATTTCATGCTCAGTCGCTCGTTCCTCAATGAGGTAAGGGCTACTCATTTGTTCTCTGACTTTGGTGTGATATTTACCCACTGAAATGTCATATGTATCAGAAGAACTGCAACCTGTTTTGAATTTTCCACTAGCCAGGTTATCATGCTTTATTTGAGGTGCTTGAAAAATACATATATAATTTCTGTATATCATAACCCAGGAGACACTCTTTAGCAATTCTGCTAACCTTGGGAATACTAATTCCTGTAGGAATGCACATTACATTATGCGTCTGCGAGAGAAACACAAGTACTATTACTGAAGATTCATCAGGCTGATGTCAACTAGGTTCCTCACTTCTTTACATTTATAAGAAACTTCCTTAGAATCAATAAGAAAATAGATCACTACAATGTAGTAAGTGGAGATCTGGCTTGAGATATAAAAAAGATAAAGGTCAGTGAAATTTCATTACTTGTTGGGGAGGAGATCATGTAAGTAAGGTAAAAGAAATGTTCACCTATTATGAAAAAAATTTTTTAATTAGGCTTAAAAGTTCATATGAAATAATCATAGTCTTTAAGGTTATTCACCATTTTCTAAATGTTTGTCTAAGCAACTTTATGCTACTTAATTTACTTTCCTAAGCGTGTCTGAAGAGGAGGGAGCAAAACCAAAATACTACTCTCTCTTACTATTCAGGATTTAGTGGGTCTCTGAGTTGAGCTAACAATTGAGTCCCTGGGATCTATAAAAGGCAAGATCTCACAGCTAAGATAAATATGACTCTGTACAACAATCGTTAAGGATTTACCTAAAAATTGAACAGGATCCATTGCCAGTGAGGACACTGAAAGACAAAGGAGAAACACTCCTTGAAGACGAAGATTATAAGAGATAATAAAAAGATTCACAGATATGTGGCTAAAAACTCAGAAGGTAAAACAAAATTAGGTAAAATTAAAGTGACCTCAAGATAAACATTTTTCAAAGGAACTTCAGTGAAGTATCAGCTCTATATCTTGCCAACAATGTAGGGTTAACACAAAGTATAGAGTCAAGCAAAGGATGAAGTTGAAATGGTCATGCTTACGTGTGCAGGAAAGGAAGAGTACAGAGTATTTAGGCAACTCTCTGGCTTGAGGTGGAGGTAATAACTGACCAATGGTTAGGATTTGTTGTACAATAGCAGTTCTCCAATTATTGGTATCAGGACACTTCTATGCTCTTAAAATTATTAAAGACTCCAAAGAAATTTTGTTTATGTGGAAATTATATCTATTAATAATTGCAATATTAGAAACAAACCCAAGGCATTTAAGAATATGTACCCATTCATTTGAAATAACATTAGTAAACCCATTACATGCTAACATAAATAACATATTTCTATAAAAAATAGCTATGTTTTCAAAAATTATATTTAGTGAGATTAGCAATATTGTTTTCCATTTTTGCAAATCTCATTAATGGCTGGTTTAATAAAAGACAGCTGGATTCTCTTATCTGGTTCTACATTAAATCTGTTACAACATGGTAAGACATGTAGCCTCTGCAAAACTCCACGCTTAAGAACGAATGAGTGTGACAAAGGCAAATGACATCTTAGAATTGTTACAGAAATAAATCTGACCTTGTGACGTCCTTGAAATATTTTGGGGACTTCAGACCTCACTTTTAGAACCTCTGAGGTACATCATACTTTTGGCAGGTGTCATCATTATGGGGCTTTTAGTCAAAGAATCAGCACCCCTGGTCTGTTTCTAAAACAGCAGCACTGCGGCTGTCTCTTCCCTGGGCACAAATTAGCTCTGAAGTCATCTAACCAACATTCAGACTTGGAAATTGTCATTACTCATCTTTTTTTCTCAAGCACTTGTAATTTCTCTCATCTCAGAGGGCTATAGGAATATCACAGAGGATCTAGCCAACCTTCAACAGGGCCAGTGGAGACAGGAAATAAAATTTCAACAGAACAATGTATCTTTCAATTTCTTCCATTTGACTTTTTTTTTGATCATTTCTACTCCTTTCTTATTTTCTCCCCATTTCATTGCTTTTCTCATTCGTTCCTCTTTTTCTAGTTTGAAAAATGATAGAGGGACAATGTCTTGCTCAAAGAACTTTTGAAATGAGAGGTAAAAGCCAAGTGCGATGTAAGAAACGTCGACCTTTAATAAAAAAGCGACTTTGAGTAAACCGAAAAGCAAAGGAATCTGAGATCACATTTAAGTGTAATGGAAATGTCAGACTCCAGAATACACAGCAAGAGTTCCTGCAGAATATGCCACGAGGCTACTCACAGTTAATAGCCCCAACTATCAGGTTAGGACTGGAAAACTATCAGAAATGCACAACTGTTTCTCCAGCAAGTTTTCAGTCTGATGACACACTCGGCACCAGCTTAGAAGAAAAATGTCAGTATGAACATTTTTGCCATTTTTCTAGTACTAAAAGGATCAGATTTGACAAAGACATTTTTTTCTAGGCAAAGTGGGGAATAAGATTCTTTAAGATGATTGTAAAACTCTATCTTCTGAATAATTCAAGTTCTTTCAAGGATTTTTACATGGTTACAGAATACTAGAACCCAAGGAAACTGGGAGACCTAGTTCAATGTCCTTATGATACAGATGAAGAAACTCAAACTCGGAGAGTTAAACAGTTTCCCAGGATTATTTGTCTATGGCACTGAAACTGGAATCCAAATACCCAGATTAGCAGGCCAGTAGGCTTTCTATAGTACTTTTAGCAAGGGCTTTTGATTTTTTGAATAGATATTACCATATATCATATAATAAAATCACAAGATGAGCTTGGGCATATTATTTATTACCATTCTAAATGGGATCAATAGAAATGCATAGCAGTAAGCAGTGTAATTTGTGTAATCAGACTGGGACATTGGTCCATTTGTGATCCAAAAGGAATAATAATGAATCCTGGACTTAAGGAGACATACAAACTGTACAGAAGTATTTTCTGACAGTTTATGGACTTGTATATAGATATTGGGAATTAACTATATGGTCATGGTATTGGTGAGTTTAAATTACTATTTTGTTCCTTTCTTAAACGTTATCATAGAATCATGTAACTTTTATTCAGAGCAGTTATAACACCTGTTGTTTCACATTCATAATTTGGAAATGGCTTATGATCGATCCCCAGTAAATAGCAATTCCAAGAAGGAAGACTGTTTTTGTTTGTTTTTGCTAAGTGCTCGCTTCAGGGCTTAACAAAGTGCCTAACATGCCTAACATGAGTAGGCTATCAATAACTATGTATTGAATAAATGAATAAATAAATTGGGTTTCAATTTCTTCATCTGTCAAATACAATCAGTAAAATGGGGGAAATAGTAGTTATTGGTAATAACATTAAAAAACTCATTTTGTATATCAAATTATACAACAGAAAGTGCTTTGTAAACTGTCATTCAGTTAGAAATTATTTATTATTAAGATGCTAACTCTTTTATTCTGTAAATTTTGACAAGTGAATTTAAGTTACTTATGCTTAAAAGAAATGAAATATTTCCCGTTAATTTATTGATATTTAAAATTTGGCGATGAAAGAATCCAAAAACTCTAAACTCTCTTAAAAATGCAATTACAATGAAGAGGATGATGATGATAAGAATGACTGGCAGCATTTATTGAATGCTCTCATAAGTACTTAATCTTATTTATTTCAGACAAGAATTCTACCAGGTACATAATGCCATTACTCCCTGGTTTATAGTTAGAGAATCCTGTCCAAGGTCATTCAAGTAATAAGTGGCAGAACAAAATACGTCTAATTTTAAAGCTTATGTTGTCAACCATGAAATTTGCAAGCAACTCAAGAGACTCTCCAAAAGTGCACAAACGCAAGTTATATATCTTTGGGTTTATATAATTCCACCTTCTTCGTTCTTAGTCTTCACTCTTCCTTGAAAGGAAATATGAATTTTCCACATTTTTCTCTTCCATATCCATATTTATTTATAATTGCATTCATATTTTTCATTACACTCTTCTTTTCTTTGGATAACATTTTCAATTGTACTTTTTTATAGGCTATGGGCTGTTGGGACCATCTCTCTTTGCCACTTTGCATAGCCCTCTGTTTTCTGATCTTCCTTTCATGCATTCTTTCTTTCAGTTTGTAAACATACTTGAGGCTTTTTTATTTAAGCAGGCATACAAACTCCAAACCTCAAAAATCTTTTTCTGATCTCCTCCAACTTTAGCTATTGTGTTGCTTTTATCACCAATTCTATTCCAAGAGGAACATTTATTTCTCTCCTTTTCCTCTTCAGGAACTTGAAATATAGCATCTAACTTACCTGTTAAAATATGATCCAGCCAGACATGGTGGTTCATGCCTGTAATCCCAACACTTCAGGAGGCTGAGGTGCTAGGAGTTCAAGAACAGCCTGAGCAACATAGCAAGACCCTATCTCTACCCAAAAAAAAATAAATAAATAATAAGAAAAATTCGTGAGGCTGAGGCAGGAGAATCCCTTGAGCTCAGGAGTTCGAGGCTACAGTGAACTATGATTGCACTACTGCACTTCAACCTGGGCAAAGAAGACTCTGTCTCTAAAAATAAAATAAAATAAATAAAAAAAAATATGATTCAGCAGTTCTACTCTGGGTATATATCCAAAGGAACTGAAATTATTATGTCAAAAATATATCCACATTCCCATTATTTACACATTATTTACAATAGCCAAGATATAGAAGCAACCTGTGTCCATCAAGGGATAAATGGATAAAGAAAATGCTGTATAGATGTGGAAACAACCCAAATGCCCATCAATTCATGATTGGATTAGTAAATTATGGTATATGTATACCATGGAGTATTACTCAGCTATAAGAAATAACAGTGATACGACATCTCTTTGGTTCTCCTGGAGAGAGTTGGAACCCATTATATTAAGTGAAGTCTCCCAAGAATGGAAAAACAAGCATCATGTGTACTCACCAGAAAATTGGTTTCCCTGATCATCACCTAAATTCACATCTGGGAATGATACCAATCGGATATCAGACTGAGGTAGGGGGTGGGGGAGGGGATGGGTGTATGCCTACATGATGAGTGCATTGCGCACCGTCTGGGGAATGGTCACGCTTGAAGGTGCTGACTCGGGGAGGGTGGGGGGGTGCGAGGAGGGGATGGGTATATACCTACATGACGAGTGCAATGTGCAATGTCTGGGGAATGGACATGCCTGGAGCTCTGACTTGGGGGGACAGGCGGTACATGGGCAACGTATGTAAGCTGAACTTTTGTACCCCCCATAATAATCTGAAATAAAAAAAAATAAAAAAATAAAATAAAATATTGGTATGCAAAAACAAGAAAAGAAAAGAAAATGCTGTATATATGCAATGGAATACTATTCAATCTTGTAAAAGAAGGAAATTCTGTCATTTGTGACAACATGGATGAACCTAAGGACATTATGTTAACTGAAGTAAGCCAGGCACAGAAAAACAAACATTGTATGATCCCACTTATATGTGGAATATAAAAAAGTCGATCTCATAGAAACTGAGAGTAGAATGGTGGTTACCAGATGGTGGGGGAGGGGAGGAATGGGAAAAGGAGAGACATTGGTCAGGGGACAAAATTTCAGTTACGCTGGAGGAATAAGTTTCAGTGCCCTATTGCACTGCATGGCAACCACAGTTAATGCTAGTGTACTGTATATTTCAAAATTAAAAATGAGGCCGGGCGCGGTGGCTCACGCCTGTAATCCTAGCACTCTGGGAGGCCGAGGCGGGTGGATCGCTCAAGGTCAGGAGTTCGAGACCAGCCTGAGCGAGACCCCGTCTCTACTAAAAATAGAAAGACATTATATGGTCAACTAAAAATCTATATAGAAAAAATTAGCCGGGCATGGTGGCGCATGCCTGTAGTCCCAGCTACTCGGGAGGCTGAGGCAGTAGGATCGCTTAAGCCGAGGAGTCTGAGGTTGCTGTGAGCTAAGCTGACGCCACGGCACTCACTCTAGCCTGGGCAACAAAGTGAGACTCTGTCTCAACAAAAAAAAAAAAAATAAAAAAATAAAAAAAATAAAATAAAATTAAAAATGAATACATTTTTAACATTCTTACTACAGAAAAATCAAATTAGTGAGTTGATAGACATGCTAATTAGCTTGATTTTATCTTTCTTCAGTGTATGCATAGATCAAAAGATCACATCGTACTCCATAAATATGTGCAATTACTACTTGTCAATTTAACAAATAAAATTTAAAAATTGCTTTCACTGATATCATCAGTGACTGCCCTATGTTCAAATGTATTGATCTGTTTTTAGACCTAATTCTATTTAATGCTTCTCTAAAGCTTTTGAAAATCTTTTTCAGTAATTCTAATATACCACCCTTTTCTAAATCTCCTCCAACATTTCAGCCACTTTTTCCTAAATTTTCTTTCCAGGTTTTTCTTGGTATGTACTGCCCTTAAATTGTTCCTGTTCCACAGGGCACCATCTTTGGCCCGTTTCTACACTTCCTCTACATTTCTACACACGGTACCTGTGTATATATATATATAACTCCCATTATTAAAATTTCACGGGCTGCCATAACAAGTCCATAGTAACTATTTGGCTCACAAGACCCAAAACGACTTAAATCAAACCACCCTTTTCAACCTTGTCTCCCAGTACAATTCACTTCTAGTATTATATTAAATTACTCACTATTCTCTGAACCTCCATAACCACGCACAAACTAGTCTTCCTTGTGGGATTGCCATTTCCCCTCTTCCCTGCTCAAGAAATTTCTATGAATATTTCAAGTCATAATTCAATTTCTTTGTGAAGTTTTCCCTACTTTCGCTGAAAGAATTTGCTTCTCTCTCCTGTGGGCTCATACAGTACTTAATATTTATTATGCTTTGATTATAGTATAGAACACATTGTAGGCGACCTCTAGCTTGAGTTTCACCCTATAAATTTTGTGTTCTTTACAGACAGTCACTGTGGCTTATTCTATCTCTTTGATTCAGTGCATACCAATTTCTCTGTACACATATTTTTGCTCAATAAATAAATGGAAAAGATACACCATCATTCATCACTTAATTATTCAGTCAAACGTGGAAGTTTTAACTGCTTCACTTTGCTCTATTTCATTCTTTCTGTTTACAATGCTTTCTGTTTACAATGCTTTTCTGTTTACAATGCTAGTCAAGAATGGCTTTAATATAAACTAAATGTATAATAAAGAATACGGTGATTTGGTGCAAACATTTTTTTGTGAAACATTTTTCCAAGGAAACTGATTTTGGAAGCTAAGGCACTGCCTGCTAAAATATTGCTTTTCTTCCTGCAAAACAATAATTTTATATCATGTGGGATGGCAAGTTCTGGTACCTTGTCAAACTTTTATTTAAGCTTCTGATGTAATCCTCTGATGCCAATTCAGAGTTGCTATTTTTAAATGGATACTTTCCTTGAACTGACTTTTAATTCCTTGGGTAATTTCTGCTTGTTATTAGCAGTTGAATAGTTGTGCCTGTGCATCAGGGTTCAGGAAACTAGCAACCACGTGCCAAGAACCACAGACCTTAGCCCTTGGTCTCTGTTTTTCTGACAGCACCACCTTCTCTAATGGAAGTATCAGTACCCAGAGGGCACTCTGCTGGCACTCAGTAGTGGAAATATTAACACCCTGTGGCCCACACTAGGTAAATTAAATTTCATCATGTCTCTTGCTAAAAATAAACTAAAAGGAGATGGTGAATCTTCAGACAGGACTAAGTAAATAGCGATATTAAAAACTCTTCAAGCTGGAAATGGAGCGCACCAGTTCTCAAGAGGTTAAGCCGTTTAAAAAATAGATTATTCAAAGGAGGAAAAATATAGATCTCTGAAGAACTCACTATGACAACTCAATAAGCACATACTGTTTGTTCTCAGAAAAGTCAGCTTTTGAATTTAGAGGAGTTGAAAGGTTCATTTCTGGAAACAGCTTGTCCTCAAGTTTTTTAATAGTTCAGTTAAGCTGAGAGTGGGAGTCACAGGATGAGTACAATGGAAATACTCCAACCTTTTCAGTGACCTTATTTGGTGCATGATAAGGAACTTTCCAGTGTACAAATAAATCAAGATTCAACTAAGTTCCCTGAATGAAGCTTAATAAACAGCCATGTACTTTGAAACCAGTCCCTATAACCTATAAATAATCTGATTATTGAAACAAAAAGAAATTGCACAGAAACATCTGAACACGATGAGATGGTTAAGCACTGCTATGTATAATTTTTTAAAAAACTGCTTTAGGATACTCAATATATTTAATATGTAAATAGCCTAGAGAGTTTGTGTAGAAAGGCTGTAAAATGCTGTAAAATGTAGTGGTTAAGATTACAAATTCTCATGAATGCTTGGATGGGACTCCCAGTTCTTTAACTTACTAGATCACCTGGGGCAACTTAACCTCTTCTGTAATCCTCAGTTTCTCCACACATACAATTGGAATAAAGATAGTATTTGTCTCATAGAGTTATTATGGACATTAACATGTGATAGTACCAAAGGACACTAACTAAAAATTTGATCTGTATACTTAAACTATTAAGTGAGCTAAATATATTTTCGAGATCTGATTAGGTAAAGAAGGCTTCCTATAAGCAGAATCTTACTTAGTTCTTAGGGATCAAAGAATATTGAAATGTATCTAGCTAATGCCCTCATTTTATAAGTGAGTAAATGAAGCAGTAGTATAATTTTCATTCTATTAAGAATTTTTGTGAGAAATTCCACGCACTTTAGGAAATTGTCCCTTAAAAAATTATGCTTTAAAGATATTATATAGATTCATACATTTTACTTTCACAATATTTTCTCAAAAGTTTTAAATAGCTTTATTGAGATGTAATTGAAATACCATATAATCTATCCTATTTAAAGTGCACAATTCAGTGGTTTTCAGCATATTCCCAGATTTGTGGGGAAAAAAAAAAAAGAAAACCGTGAAAGAAAACCTCATACCCATTAGCAGTCATTCCTCAATCCCCCCAACCTGCCCTGGCCCCAGGCTCCCGCTTATTGACTTTCTGTCGGTGCAGATTTGCCTATCCAGCACATTTCATATAAATGGAATCATACAATATGTGGTCTCTGTAAATGGCTTCTTTCACATAGCATAGTGTTTTCAAAGTTCATCTATGTTGTAGCATGTCAGTATTCATTCCTTTTTATTATTGGATAATGTTGTATGGATAAACCACAGTTTATCCATTCATTAGCTGATAGACATTTGGGTTGTTTTTACTTTTTGTCTATTATGAATAATGCTGCTACGAACATTTGTGCATAAATTTGTGAATGGGCCACTTTTTAAATTTAAATTAAGTATGAGTATATACTTAAGTATGAGTATTCACTTAAGAGTGAAATTGTTAGGTCTTTTGGTAACTCTATGTTTAACATTTCAGAAATGGCAGTACTGTTTTTCCAAAGTGGCTGCACCAGTTTTCATTCCTGCTCATGATATATGAGGTTTCCAATTTCCCCACATCCTAACCAACACTTCTCATTTTTTTTTGTCTGTTTTGATTTGATTATGGTCAGTCCTAATGAGTATGAAGTAGTATCTTAAGTGGTTTTGATTTGCATTCCTAATGGCCAATGATGTTGAGTATCTTTTCATGTTTGCACATTTGTATATTTTCTTTGGAGAAATATCTATTTATGTCCTTTGCTCATTTTAAAATTGGGTAATTTTTCTTTTGTTTTTGAGTATTAAGAGTCTTTATATATTTTGGATATAGTTCCCTTATCAGATCAATGATTTGCCAATATTTTATCTTACTCTGTCAGTTGTTATTGTCACATTTTGAACTAACTATTAGCTAAGCAATTCAGGAACGACAAAGTAATTGTGCTAACAGTCTAATTTTTTCTTCAGCAAAAAACAACTAGAATTTAGTATAGTAATTTTGCAGATTTTGGCTATTCTTATATATCTTATCCAGAAAAAAAGGTTAGGATTAGGGTGGAAATGAAAACTTGTCTTTTCCAAAAGGATCTTTGAACACTAGCAGGATGAATTGTGGATGATCCCAATGAAACAAATCAATTGTTAATTGATTATCTTACCATATCATTATTTCATTAATTAATTCAACTCTACAGGTGATATAGGCCATAAAGAAAATAGATAATGTTATCAAATAACTGATAATTTAAATGTTAAAATAATGTACAAATAATCATAATATATTTTAGAAAGTGACTTATCCAATATTGGTATTATTTAAGTCCTTGGGAAAAAAAACAACTGAAATTATCTGTTTTGTCTTGAGTAGCTCTCATTCTAATGTGGATGAAAATACACACATGTTTACATGTCGCATGTAAACATGTTGCAGTAAAATGCGATTCATAAAGCAATAGAGCACTGTACTAGGCAGAAGTGATCAGTTACACAAGGCAAGGTCAGGTAAGGCTCCACAGAGGACTGAAAAGAGGGAAAAGCTTCAAAGTCAAATAGTAGAAAAAAAATATATATATATACAGCTTTATATATATAATGGAAGAAGTAGGCATCTGAGTAGGCATCTGAGCACACATTAGTTAACAGAAGAAGCCACAAAACTAATAAAATCTTCAATGTGAGGGGCACAAATTTTGAGCTTGAGTGATTGTGAAGAAGCTAGTAAGTCTTACAAATAATAAGAGGGGGAACAAAAAAAATCCTCTTTCCCCCTTATCAACCCCAGAAGTTTAATAAAAGACACAAATTTATAAATAAACTTAAGTCAGTTTGAAAGTCCTTTGTGTCACTTCGTTTCCCAACTTTCTCCTTCCCTCAGGTCCTTGAGAGCACATTCAGAATAGAGCTGAATTTCACAATTTTTGCCTGGCTCTAGAGATTACAGACTTTATTCACGGTGTCTGTGAGCTGCTGCTATCAAGACAGACTTACAATACCTTTGAATATAAAAGGGAAGCCAAGGAAGAGCTGCTGCTTCTGAACCACAGCCAGCCATGAGTTACTCCTACATGCTTGTCCTTAACAAGAAGACATCATTAGCCCCTCTCCCGCTGCCCCATGCATTTTATTCTGAGGGAGGATCTGGGGAACACATAAGGGATATATTTTTTCTTTTATTCTTATCATCATTAGCATATTAATCGTACACCTACTAGAAACAGGGCATTTTACTAAACTTTGCATATTTTAGTAGTAAAAGAAATGGTCCCAATTTTTAAGAGCTTTCTTATTTCGAGAGAAGTGGGAATTTTTATTTTTCCCTATTTATTTATCTATTCTGTTATTTCTGTAAGAACTAGGCTCCTCATTTAAGAAACGATGGCCATGAATTATACTACACGTTTAGTACAAGAGACACGATTATAGCTTAGATTTGTTTAAAATTTATATTCATAGCTTACATTTATCTAAAATTAATATCCACAGCTATTGAAATTGAGAACAAACAGAATAGCTATTGAATTCATTATATAGTCCTATATTTTTTCTCTTCAAACAAGTTCTTCTCAATCAGCAATATCATGCTTGTTATGCAATTCTTACCTGGAAGTTAAAAGCCCAAGTGCCTCCAAAGGGTCAGAAAATGTCCATTTTCTCAAAACCATATGCATTTCTGAAACAGTCCTTTCATCCCATCCCGGGGCACTACCCAGGACCAAAGGAAGGGAGCAGTTTTCACTATTGCAGTAGGAGCGATAAAACCATAAGTATCTTCTTTTTTCCTCAGAGAGTCTGAAAAACCAGATTGGAAAGTGTAATTTACTGGAGTTTGCTGCACTAATAAATATTGCTGTAAATGCACAGGACAAAACCTTACTGTAGTTCTTTGGATTTTATTTTAGTTTATTTTGGAAAACAAGCCCTTTATCTTCTTGGGACAGTTTGATAGGTTATTTCATCAGGTTATTTCTTACAAACTTTATTCTTTGGTAGAAAAAAATAATAAACATTCAGTTCAGATAATTCACATTTATTTTTCCTCACTTTTATTCTTGCCGCTTGTTTCAATATGTCATTTTGGTTGGCAAAATCTCTGTGTCCTTTAGGGCAGACCAAGTTGATCTGAACACTGAAACATGTTCTGTTTAGAACAGAGATAATCAACCGTTGACTCTCTTACTTTCTTTACAAATTAACTTAGATCCAAATTGGGCCTGTGAAGAAATGATATATTTTAATGCTGGGATTTTTTCATGTCAAAGCAGGTTTCATAAGAGTTCAGAACTCTTTCCTGTTAACTTCAAAAACAAAGATTTCAATTCATCCCTGGATTATGTCTTTAAATTTGCAGAGTTCACAGCAGTTTGGGGTGAAAATGTCAGTGATGCTAATTTCTTAGATGCTCCAGTGTTTCCCTTGGGAGAGTGGTCTAAAACAGAAGATCTAAATCTAGGACTAGGGCCTTGACTTCCTGACAATTTATCATGTTTTGCTCACACTCCAGCAGAAGTATTCAGAGCCACAGTTCAACTGGAGGACAACTTATTTCACATGACAATGGCTTTTGAACACTATCTCTTCCAAGCTCTGACACTGTTGCTCAGCTTAAATCAGCTTGAACTTCCAAGAAGGTTAATGAGAAATATTAAAATATTTTAAAGGTCAATGTCTCTGCAATTACTTTTGAAATCATCTTCATCTGCAAAATGAAAAGATTGGATTATAGATAATTTTTAAGGTATGTTTAGGTTCTTCTCCTATGTTTTCTTACCACCTTTCCCAACAAGACTCTCAGAAGAAAAGAATATCCATAATAAAATTACTAAAGCAAATTTTGTTCTGATTAAATTCCTTTTTTCTCCAATACTGAACAATGCTTTTTCTCTTCTTTTGACTTCTGTTATTGAAACATAATTTACATAAAAGGAAATGCACAGATTAAGTTCAATGAATTTTGACAAATGCACATACCAGATAACAACCATACTCCTCTCAAGACATTAAAGAGTGTTCTTCTGTCATCAGTGGCAAGCACTGGTATGATTTTTTTGCTCTAGATTAATATTACCTTTTTTAGAACCTCATATAAATGGAATCATAGAGTAAATACTCTTTATAGCTTCTTTTACTCAATATAATGTTTAGAAATTATCCATATTGAGTGCATCAGTAGTTCATTCCTTTTAATTAATGAATATTATTACTTTCTATGAATATATCCCAATTTGCTATCCACTCTCCTATTTGATGGACATTTGGGTTGTTTCCTTTTGAGGAGTATCATGAATAAAGGTGCTATGAACATTCATATGCAAGTTTTTGTGTGGATGTATTTCTCATTTCTCCTAGGAAATACCTTGGAGAGGGAATGAGCGGATTATATGTCAGGTGTTTATCTTTAGAAGAAACTGTGAAAGTATTTCCTGAAGTAGTTGTAAAATTTTACATTTTTACCTGCAGAGTATGATAGTTCCATCTGCAGCACGTTGCCAACTCTTGATTTTGTCTACCTTTATAATATTATCCATTCTAATGGATAGATAGCGGTACATCATTGTGATTCTAATTTACATTTATCTGATGTCTAGGCAATTTTTTCATAGGCTATTTCCTTATATCTTTGTTTTTGAAATGTCTGCTCAAGTCTTTTTTCTAGTCTTTAGTTGGATTGTTTGGATTCATTTACATGATTTCTTTATACATTCTGTATACAAAAATTTTGTCATATAAATGTTTTGTACATATTTTTCTCAGAATGCGGCTTGCCTATTCATCTTAATGGTCCCTTTTGATGAATAGTTTTAAATTTTGAATATGTCCAATTTATAAATTTTTTATAGTTATTGCTTTCTCTTTGTCTAAGAAAACTTTGCCTATCCTAATATTCATTCCCTGGTTTTCTTCTGAAAGCTTTGTAGTTTTAGATTTCATATCTAGAATGATAGGCCATGCTACCTTAATTTTTACGTGTGGTGCGGGCTAGGCATTGGTTCTTTTCTTTTTCATAAGGACATCCATTTGCCCGTTTGCTCAAAATACCTTTTTCATTTATTGCTTTGGCAGCTTAGTCAAAAATACATTGAACACACCACTAGGGCTCTAGGCTCTCTATTCTGCACTATATTCTATTCCATTGATCTATTTGTCTATCCTAAGGCCAATACAACACTATTCTAATTGCTGAAAATTTATAGTACATGAATTCATATAAGTCATGAAATCAAATTTTGTTCTATTTTTTCATGATTGCTTTGACTATTCCAGGTCTTTTGCATTTCCATATAAATATCGAAATCAGCTTTTCAATTTCTACAAAAACCTGCTGAAGTTTTCATTGGGATTACATTTTATGTACAGATCAGTTTGGAGAAAATTGTCATTTTAACAACTGGAGTCTTCCAATCAATGGATATAGTATAGTTTTGCATTTATTTAGGTTTCCTTTTAATTCCATAGCAAAATTTTGCACTTTTTTAGTGTAGAGGTTTTGATATAGTAAATACAATTTTAAAATAAAATTTATTCTCTATTTTTTACTAGAATAGAATTACAATTTGTACATTTATCTCAAATGCTATGACCTTTACATAAGCATGTTATATGAAAATAGTTTTACTTCTTTCTTTCTAATTTTTACCTTTTTAAATTTTCTTTTTCTTCAGATGGTATACTGGCTAGGACTTCTACCATAACATTAGAGATAAATGTTTAGAGCAGATATTATGGCTTTGTTTCCAATCTAAGGGGGGGATATATTCATTCTTGCATGATTTAACATGATATTAACTATAGATTTTTCATAGACCACTTTTTAAGGTTGAGAAAGTTCCATTCTATTTCTAGATTTGTGAGTTTTTATCATAACTGAGTGTTGATTTTTTTTTCCCAAGTTTATCAAGTTGACATGATTTTCCTGGTAAATCTTCTCATTCTTTTACTTTTACTCTAACTGTTTACATTGAAAATGTGTGTCTTAAAAACAGCATAAAATTAGATATTGTTTTTGTTATGCAGGCTGACAATTTCTACCTTTTAATTGGCATTTTTAGTTCATTTTCCACATAATGTCATATTGACATGGTTGGGTTTGACTCATTGTGTTGCTATTAGTTTTTCTTTGTTCAAACCATTTCTTGGACTCTTTTCCCCTTTGTTTTGGTCTCCTTTTGAATTGAGTATTTTTTTTTTGTAGTTCATTTTTGTCTTCTTCTTGGCTTTTAAATATATTCTTAAAATTTGGGGGTGTGTGGATTTTCTAGAGATTAGAATATTCTGTTTTCAGCATATTACAGCCAACCATGAATTCATTTTATATTGCCTTACATACCTCCATTTTTTCATTTCTCATTCTTATTGAAATTGTTGTAAATTTTATTTTTTTTATGTATCATAAACCAAGCAGTATATTACGATGCATTTTTCTTTAGTTAACCACTTTTTAAAGAAATTAATAAATATGTAAATAAAAGTATTTTTATTTATTTACCTATTTTCTATTTTTGGTGCTTTTCATTTATTCTTATAGATTAAGTTATGACTTTCTATCTAGTATCATTTTCTTCCAGCTTAAAATACTTCTTTTAAGATTTCTTATAGTACAGATGAACTGATACTAAATTAACTCAGCTGAATTTATTTGAAAATGTCTCCATTTGGTTTTCATTTTTGAAATACAATTTTACTGATAATAGAACTCTAAGTTAAAAAAGTTTCTTTCTCCCTTTTAACATACAAAGATAATATTCTACTATATTTTAGCTTACACTGTTTCTGATGAGAAGTCTGCAGCTAATATTATACATAATATTGTAATATTAATATTATAGTCATTTCCTTATATGCAATTTGTTCATTATTTTCCCTGATGTTTTAAGTTTTTTATCTTTATCTCTAGTTTTCAGTAATTTGACTATAGTGTACGTAGGTGGTCTTTGTGTGTATGTGTTTGTTTGCATAGGAGTCACTAAGCTTTATATATCTGTAAGTTGATATTTTTAATCAAATTTGTAAAATTTGGCTATCTCTTTAATTATTTTTTGCCTCAACATTTCACTCCTTTCAGGTGTATCTGATGTACCTATATCTTTTTGTTTTTTTTTTTTTTTTTTTGAGACAGTGTCTCACTTTGTTGCCTGGGCTAGAGTGCCATGGCGTCAGCCTAGCTCACAGCAACCTCAAACTCCTGGGCTCAAGCAATCCTCCTGCCTCAGCCTCCCAGAGTGCTAGGATTACACGCGTGAGCCACCGAGCCTGGCCTGATGTACCCATATCTTATATTGCTTGATATTGTCCTTCAGGTCATGAGGCTGTATCATTATTTTCAGGATTTTTTTTTTCTTTTTATACCTCAACATGGATAATTTCTATTGCTCTGTCTTCAAGCTTATTATTCTTTTTTTCCTACATTAAGTAATCTATTAAATCCATTCAATGATTTTTTTAAATCAAATATTTTAGATACTGTGTTTTCAGTTCGTAAATTTCCATTTCTTTACTAAGACTTTTCATTTGTTCACTCATGTATATCTTTTTAAAACATCATTAAATGTCTTTACAATAGCTGTGTCGAAATAATTATCTGCTAGTTGAAAACTCTCTGGATCTGTTTCTATGAACTGCTTCCCCTGAGCCAGGCTATGGTAATATTTTCCTGATTATTCCCAATAATTTTTCTAATTATTGGTTGCATGCTAGACATTTAGCATGCTATATTGTTGAGAGTCAGCATTCTGTTATGTTTTGGGTGTTGAAGATTTCAAATATTTTAGCAGCCAGTTTAATTACCAGAAGATCAGCTTGATCATTTTGAGACTTGTGTTTATGATTTGTTAGGTTGGGCCTAATATAGTTCTTAATCCAGGGCTAGAGTAGACTTAATCCTAACATGTATTTTTCTGGTTTCTTTATTACATGTCTGGGATGTTTTGTGAGCTTTCTCCATTCTTAACTGGTCAGAATTTCTATGTCTTCCAGCATTGCACAACCTCTCAAATCTACTTTTATTTACGTCCTTCTGGAGTGGTTCTCATGCAGGCTCTGGAAAACGTCTACCTGCTCAAGAGTAGCTTAGTACTCAAGTACATAGTTAAGGAGACCCCACAACAGATTCCTGTAGTTCCCATCCTGCCCATCTTCCTTCTCCCCAGTGTCATGCTCTGAAGATTCTAGCAACCTCAACATCATTGAACTCTGATTTCTGCCTTTTTTTTCTCTTTTTTTTCTTAAATCTCAGAAAGACCTGCATATTCTTCCTTGGTTTTACCTCCCAGAACCTTGATAAGAGCCAGGTGTAATAAGTGTCTTCAGGCTGAAAGCCACTTGAATCATGAGGCTTACCTCAGCCATTTGTTCAATTTCTGAAAACAGTTAATTCAAATTTAGCTTTCTTTTGTTATGATTTTTTAAGTAGGAGAGATTAGCCTAGTACTGGGTACTCTTTATGCTAGAAGGAAAAGCATTAATTTCTTTCAAAACAAAGTGCTTTTGTATCTTCCATTATGAGGTCTTCTTCATATTTGAAAGCACTTTTTGGGTTGGTTGATCAATTTGAAAGAAGGAACAATTAAGTCACCAACTCAATGATAAAATGTGGTATTTGGAAACTGAGGTTATTCTGATTCTAATGTAAGTTTTACCACGTTGAAGGCTGTCCTCCATCTGTTTTTTCATGGTCTGGAAAAAAACTGTACTGTACTTAATTGTGTTATGTGGGTAAAACAGAGGAAAATGATGCTTATTTTATGTATATTATTAACTTAAATAGAAACTGAAGTATATGACAAATAGAATTCCCTAGGGTTAATTTAAACACACAAATTTCTAATATTTAAAGTAGTTACTGTGGCAATTATTTATTAGTTTTGACCTTTTTTGTTTGAATATATTTGAAATTTCAAAGCATTGCATCTTTTTCATATTCAAAAAATCTCTCATTAAAAATATATTAGCCTCTTATATATGATACATTTGTTAAATGTAAGACTGTATGGTTTTGAGTAAGATTTAGAAAAAGCTGTTTTACCTACTTAAGATGACATTAGTTTAGTTTGACAATGGATTGTCAATATATGTCTCACGAGGACTATGAGAAACTTCTACGACTTCAGTTCTTAAGGTAATCTTTTATTCCAGAAAGTATGGAAGGGCAATTCAGTTCTTATATTTATTTTACACTTATTATTTATCAAGCACATTGTATAGCAGTAGTCCCCTATTTTTTTGGTACCAGGTACAGGTTTCATGGAAGACAAATTTTCCATGGATGAGGGGTTGGGGGTGGAGATGGTTTCAGGATGATTCAAGTGCATTACATTTATTGTGTACTTTATTTCTATTATTATTATTACATTGTTAGATATAATGAAATAATTGTACAACTCACCATAATGCAGAATCAGCAGGAGCCCTGAGCTTGTTTTCCTGCAACTAGACAGTCCCATCTGGGAGTGATGGGAGGCAATGACACCCAAGTTATGTTGTTCACTTGCCACTATAAAGCCTGCCACCAGATGCAGCTTAATTGTCACTTGCCATTCACTGATAGGGTTTTGATATGAGTCTGCAAGCAGCTGATTGATTTATTATGGTTTCTGTGCAGTCAAACCTCTCTGCTAATAATGATCTGTATTTGCAGCTGCTCCCCATCATCGCCTCAGCTCCACCTGAGATCATCAGGCATTAGATTCTCATAAAAGGCACACAACCTAGATCCCTCGCATGCGCAGTTTACAGTAGGGTTTGCACTCCTATGGGAATCTAATGCTGCAGCTGCTCTGACAGGAGGCGGAGCTCAGGCGGTGATGCGGATGATGGGGAGTGGCTGTAAATACAGAAGAAGCTTTGCTCGCTTGCACTGCTCACCTCCTGCTGTGCACTTGGTTCCTAACAGGCCACAGACCAGCCTTGGGGACCACACTTTATAGCATTGGAAACATAGTTATAAACAAGATAGCAAAACTAGGTTCTTTGCTTTCCCAGTTCTTATGCATTAATGAGGGGGATAAGGAACAAACACGTGAATGAGCAGGATAATAGCTGTGTTAACATAAAGGGCATATGCTAGAGAGTAAAGGGAGAAGGACTTCATTCGTCATGGTCAAAAAAGGCCTCTTTTAGAAGATGACATTTAAGTGAAAACCTACAGGATGAGATGATTTTGTCATATGAAGAACTTAGGAAAGAGCATTTCAGGCAGAGGGAACACCACATAAAAGGCCTTGAGATGGGAGCAGGACTAGCACGTGTGAAATATATGAGGGAGACTGATGTCACTGGCTTTAAGTGAATGAGGAAAAGGGTGATATGCGTTGAAATTATTGAGCAAGACAGTAGCAAGATGACTCAAAACAAAACTCTTGATCACACTCAGTGCCCCAGGATGGGATTCCTCCATCCAGAAAATGACTCTAACAGCTGCCCGGTTGATCACCTCAAAACCTTGGAATCTCTATTGCCTTAACTTTGATTCCCCGGTTTCTCAGTTGACCTCCTCCCTAATTCCAATGAATCCTCAAGTCATGTCTTCTCAACTTCCAAAATATTTCTCCCAGTTCTAGCCACTTCCACAAATGTCCACTGCGATCATCTTAGTTTCAGCCATCACCAGCTCTTGCCTAAAATGAACCACTAACCTCCTTGCTGTTGTGCTTGTTTCTACTCTCACTTCCCTGCAATCTGTTCTTCAACTTGTAGTCAAAGAGATCACTCAAAAAGATTCTTGTTGGCCATAAAATAACATTGTAAAACTTGTTCTGGGACATATCTTCAAATGGTACACTATCATATTACATAAAATGTTATCACTGATGGATATCTGTAAATAGACCATCATAGTTAACATCCTCACTCCAACTACTCTAAAACTTTAAAATTTAGGGAAATGGCTGTTTTCTTAGCCAACTTAATATTTTAGGAATCTCATTCTAGGATGTTCATCATTCTTTTTTTTTGTTTGTTTTTCAGCTCATTAAGGGGGTACAAAATATAACTCATTTAAATCACTTAATATAACTCCTGACACTTAGGGTTTTATTAGTGTTAGATTTTAATATCATTATAATTTATTGCTATTATCATTAGTATTATTATGAGAATGAATGTTAGACAAATTGTGTGAAAATGACTGATAGGCAATAAAAGATCTGCAATGTAAAAAAAAAAAAAAAAAGATTCTTGTGATCACGTAATTCCCCTGTTCAACATTTTTAAATAATTTCTCACTCTTGGAATAAAATATCTTATCATGTCATATATCTTATCACAATATAAGTTACTTGCTTAGTTTGGTGCCTTTGGCAGGTTATTAATGAGCACAACCAGCTGTGACGTGCATAATGCCGAGCAGGAAATCCAAATGCCACTAATTCCCTTACAGTTCTTCCTGGGATTTTGGTTTTGTTCAGAGAATTACTATTGTACAAAATACTTCTTAGTCACTAATTTAGTGCTATTTATATACGATTTATTTTTGTTCTTCTTTTATTTTGCCATGATAGCTAAATATTGCTTTTTTCGGTTGACTAAAACAATTTCCTGCCTCCTTGAAGGATGATTAAGCAATGGTTTATCAATGCTATGTGATGATCTATATCTAATCACTCTCTGCTTTGTTGTTTTGAACTGAATGATTTCTAACCATTTTTGCTTTTCCTTAGTCTAAAGTTAAAGTTGCTAAATACCACAGGAAAAAAATCTTTAAAAGCATACAAAATTACTTATTTACTTCCTAAACATTAATTGCTCATTGGACAGGCGAGACATTAGGAAATGAAAGGAGTTATATGGGAAGGAAGGCTCACTCTTTGAAGATATGTGTGCTTCAAGTGTGATTGATGATATTATAAACAGTAGGCAAAATTCACTCACAAGACTAGGTCACCATCATAAACCGTAGGCAAAATTCACTCACACGACCTGGGTCACTTACAGTAAGGGAGATTGTTTCTGTGAAAGTCTGGCAATATGTTTTAAATACTCTTTTGGTGGTTCTTCAAGATGAGCTCTTGTCTCTTCATAATCAGGTTTTATATACTCCCACCCAGTAGCTGGAAAATCAATCTGAAACAAAGAAATGATTTACTATGTATTAGAAGTGTCTCCAAATGCATTATTAATTTAATAATCTCTATTTTAGAGTTTTAGAAACTAAAGAATATCTTCTATTTTTTCTGTGTTATTTATTATTTTAAAATAATTTTAAAAGAATCATTAGAGCTTGGATTTAGTATTTAGGTATACATGGTATTTGGCCAATTATTTATGCAAATGGTACAGATTAGTCACCTATAATATTGTCTGAGGGAAAACGAAAGAAACAATAAAATGTATGAACTTTTCAGAAAGCTAAATACATTACATTTTTGTTTAATGCTACAATTAAATCCTTTCTATGTCAGTTTTAAGATGTCTTTCTATTATGAAATGATGAAATTTAAAGATGATTATTATAACTTTTTCATGAAATCACTTGGGAAAATAAAAGAGTTAATCTATATTAGTCTGGTCTCTATTTCATGAAATTTGCAAGTCTGGGAATCATTTTGTAGACATAAGAGTGAAATCTTCTCTGGTAAAAACTTGTTTTTCTAGTATATAACCAAATAGAATATTGCTGCTTTGACTCTGTAGTTCAGATTTATAGACAGTTCTAGAATCTAGGCCTTCTTTTTTCCTGGGTCAATGAGTTTTCCATTAAACCATGTTTCACTGATAATCTGATTATAGTAAATAAAATAATGGTTAACAAAAAAAGATAGTTCCAAACTATGTAAATGAGCTGTGTATTTTAGGGCTTTATATATTTGCTTAAGGTAATCATATGGATTTTTTCATTTTAATATTTAAAAAAATCACAGAATTTAATTTTCTTTGCTGAATTATGTCAGACTGGAATCTCAGAGAAAATTAAGGAACATTGTGAAGTAGACTGTGTTAACAGTTAGAAATGCAGTTTAATCTATTTGAGTTCTTATTTATTTGAAGGTTCTAGGAATTTCATTTCATAACCCTTAAATGTTTTGCAAGTCTTGTTTTTATATCATCTTTGTTATAATGTATTATTACTCAACATGATAAAAAACATATAATATATAAGATAAACAAAAGCAACATTACAGTAAATTTTCCCTTTTGACAAAGATTAATCTTGAAAGATTAATTTTGGTGCTTTAGAGGGAAGTGCATCCAGTACTAACAGGTTACCTGTTACTCTTTATGTGCACAAATATTTTTAAATAGCATTTAATGAGCTAGTAGAATTTTACGTTGGTACTAAGTAAATGGCAGAGTCAATGAGGAAACCAAAGATGGTGGATGAAAATACCAAAGTACCCTGGTACACAAGTCTATAGTAAATTATTTGATATATTTCACTTAGGAAATAATTTTTATTTCTGAAACATGGGTGAGTTCATATATCAAATTGCATTTTTTCATGAATTATGAAGCTAAATCTATTGATCCTTGAGTCACTGATAGAAAATATTGAAATTTCTCCAAGTTGCCTCTTGTTCTAACTTTTACAAAAGGAAAGTACTACAGAAGTATGTATTAATGCATTTGCTCTAGAATATTTCTGAGCACCATGCATTATGGAAGATACGAGTAGCAGCTATTACTTTCAGAGAACTTAAAGCCCAATTGAGGAGAAAAGACACACATATTAACAACTGAAACAGGGAACAGTAAATACACAGTGACCCAGAGCTGTACTTCATTACTGTGGTTCAGAAATGGCAAATACTCAACTCTGCTCTTTCCCCTTCTATGGCTGTGGCTGACTAAGCCTGGCTTTGGTCTCACATTTCTTTTTAATGGAATGTTCCAGGAGATTTATTCAAATATCAACAGTGAATATGCCATGACATCAGTTTGTCACATTCCTGCCTAAGCCTTAAGAATACACTTCTGATTTTAAGAACAACAACAAAAAATTATGGAATCTTTCTGCTGGAGTGCAGGAAAATATTCAGACCTGGTCACTCAACCTTCTCCTTCACACCTCCTTACACATTTGGACATTGACTTCTTTTGTTTCACATATCCATCCTTCTCCAAGCACACTTGGCCACCACGGTTCCTACTGTGGCTTCATGGCTTGATCCTACTTCAGGGGGCTGCTGTGAATGTCCCTGGGATCCATGCCCCACAATCATACTCATACGGTGCCCCTGGGCCCAGTGTGGGTTCCCAAGATTCTGCTGGCTTATTCAGAGAGCTACTTGCACCTGTGGGTATAGGTTGGGTATTATAGGGCACACGCTTATAAGACCCTAAGTTTTATGGCAATTCAAGGGAAGGAAGGATATATGCTAACTGGGTGGCAACTGCGGTGAGTCTCAAGGAATGTAAATGAGGAATCCATATGGTTGTTTTGAGGTGAGAAAAAAAAAAAAGAATCTCTGTTACATAAGGAATCAAAATACAGTGTGTTCTAAGAACCTGATATCAAGAGAGAGACTGGTTTGCTCCCTGACACTGCTGGTACCAGAGGATAAGCATGTAATAAAATGTTAGAGAAAGTAAAATGCTTGAGTGAGTGAGTAAGCGAGATCTGTGGTTTAGGGAGAAGGCCCTATTAGATAAAAGGAAGAGCTAAACATTCAGATAAGTGGCCCAAAGGGCTATGTTTAGGAATATATATGGGTTGGGTTATTGTAGTGATCAGAAATATGGATACATAACATTAATTTAACAAATGTCGTATTCTAGGTACTGCTCTAGATGCTGGGGGTAAAATATTGCCCATGCTGTCAGAGATCTCTCAGTCCACAGAAAGGAGAGAATGTGTAAGTATATCGATGAAATGTTATTAGGTATCATGTGAACACAGAGGAAGGGCACTTAACTCTGTCTGGTGTGGGAAGAGAGGATGGGGTTAGGGAGACACTCCTAGAGAGGGGTCCATGGATGGTAAAAGATGAATATCAATTGCTCAGAGTCACAGGAGGGGTGGCCAGTGGATGGTGAAGGGGAGAAGGCAGGGAGCAGTATTCATAAACTTACACAGGGTCAAAGCAGGGTAGTGCATGTCAGAAACTACAACACTTGCAAAGCTACTGGAGCTTGAAGTGTCAAACATGAACTGGCAAGAGAAGTGACGGGAGAGGGGCCATGCTGCAGAGCTGGCCTTAATTCTCTGGGTAGTGCTGAGTTATCGAAGAGTCTAAGCAGGAAAGTGACAGGTTCAGATTTAAGTTTTAGAAGGATTGCCCTTGTGACTATGCAGAGTTTGGATGAGAAGATGACAAAACTAAAGCCAAGAGAAACAGTTAAACTACTGTAATATAGGATAGGAGAGAGTTGTTGAACTATCGCAGATGAGGGGAGGAATGGAGAGTTTAGGTGAGGAAAATAGAGATGATAAATCAGCAAGATATAGCATGGACTGAAGATAGGCAGATAGAAAGAGGGAGAGGGCAAGAAAAACAGGTAGGTGTGTGCTGGGCATGCATAGGCATAACAAATTAAGGGGGCAGAAGTAATTTTGGAGAGGAAGGTGGGCTCAGTTGGGGGTATGTTTTTGTTTGAAGCTGCTGATAGAATATCTAGGTAGGAGTTTCAGCAAGTGTGTGTCCATATTTGTCTGAAGCTAGAGGTCTGAAGGAATCTATACTAGAGGTGCAGACTTAGAAGTGAACCTGCATGGATGCCAAAAAGAAAACCTTAGAAATAAATATATACTGTTAAGTATATAACAAGAGGAATGAAAACCTATGTTCACACGAATACCTATGCACAAATGTTCACAACAGTGATATTCTTAATCGCCCAAAGGTGGAAATAACTCAAACATACATTGACTACTAAATGGATAAATAATGTGGTATATTCATACAATGTAATATTATTCAACAGTGAAAAGGAATGAATACTGATCCATGCTGTAACATGGGAGAACTTGGAAAACACTATGCTAAGTGAAAGAAGCCAATCACAATAGATCACATAGCGTATGATCCCATTTAAATGAAATGTCTCAAATAGGCTAATTTATAGAGACAGAAAGTAGATTAGTGGTTGCTTATGGTCGGAAAGGATGGGGAACTAGGTGGCAATACTTAAAGGGTATGGGATTTCCTTTTTTGAGGTGATGAAAATGTTCTAAAATTGTGGTGATAGTTACACGTATCTGTGGAAATAATAAAAACTACTGAATTGCACACTTGAATGAGAGAATAGTATGGAATGTGAATTACATCTCAATAAAGCTGTTTTTAAATGGGAAAAAAAAAAAAAAGAATGTGAGCACACAGGGAGAATATGCGTCCTGAGAAAAGCCATGGGCCACCCAGACTGGACCTCTGAGATGTTTCCACAGTAGGGGAAGCCTAAGGTGAGCCAGGGAAGGACACAGAGAAAGAAGGACCTGAGAGAAGTGTGAGGAGAAACACGAGAGGGCAGTCACACCACAGCCAGAGCAGGAGAGAGTCCAGTAAGGGGGGGAGCCAGTGCTAGAAAGAGCAGGGAGAGGGCCAGTGTGATGAGGACTGGAAAACACCACTGGATTTGGCACCTAGGAATAAGCAAGTACCTGTCCCCAGGTAAATGTGGTGATTTAGATGCGGATGGGCAGGTGAGGAGGTAGACAAACAGAACAAGAAACAACATAACTCATATGAAACAACACTGCTGTTAGTTGTTAAATACATGATAGAGCCATTCTACTATTAATAGATTGTGTTCGAGGAGAGGCAGGAAGTTTAGGGAGATCCAGGCTAGGGAGTGAAGCAATAAACTGCTTATCTATCTCCATTTCTGAACTCAGATCTATTTTATTCTGTCCATTGCTTCTGGTCAGTACATCAACTGCAGGACCTGAAGAAAAGCATTGACTTGAAGGAATCATGTTCTGTGACATATCACATCGCTTGTCATACGGGGGTGGCTGTGGTGTGGCAGGGACCACCCACCAAATAAAGTCAATCAGAAAAGTACAGACCTGACAGAAGTCAGATTGGCATAGTAGGATCTTTTCATTGTACAGTGGAAAACAGAAGGTTAGGTGACTTGTTCAAGGTTGTAAAGTTTTCTGTAAAAGAGCTAAGACTAGAATCCAGGTATTCTAACTCTCAGCTAGATGTCTTTCCCTGAGACTCACACCGACTCCCTAACAAAAACACTGGGTGCAGAACTGACTTCTAATTTTCTCACCGTCTCCTAACCTCAGAATCTAGAGATTCTGCTGTACATTTATCTATATAATCAAACTGGTACTGGCTATTACAGATTTTGACTTTACTACCTTAATAACTCTTACTTTATTTGTATATTTCCTCATCAATTAAAAACATGTTGAGAGGTTTTTTGTATATCTATCCCATTCGAAATTATTTCATAAAAATGAGATGATTTAACTTTTGCATACCACTGAATGATTTACATGCCCCTCCCTCACCTTTTTGTGAGATAAATTCTGTTATGGTTCCAGATTTCTGCTTGGAAATCTCTGCTGCTATTGAATATTCAAAATTTTCCTTTAGATTCCACTCACCAGAATCTGTGTTCCCAAAGGAACTATTTCCCTCATCTGTGAAAATTCAAGGAGAATCTCATCTGATAATCTCTCTTCTCCTTCTCCCACCTCTACCACTGTCCCCTACCCTAAAGACTCCTAAAATCATAAATTTATATCCATAAAGCTCTGGCAATGGTCAGACTTGAAGACATTCATTAAGCTGAAGTGATTTGGATCTGGCAAGAAATAGTTTGATAGAAAATACATTTATCCACTTAAAGAAAGGTCACCTACATCTACAGCTGGATATCCCACAGGTTTGTATACAAAGCCATGTATCCCATATTGAATTCATCGTATTACATTGTTGAAGACTGTCTGTTCCTTCTCTGCATTTTTTTAAAACTAAAGATATTGATAATGACTTAGGAACCGAAGTTTCTATCTCAGTTTCCTTATTTATTTCCTTCACATGGTTGTGCCCCTTTCTGTTTAAAAATAGTTTCTAAAATCTACCACTTAATTGTTTTTCTCTTAGTTTGGGCCCCATGATCTTTAACTTAGATCACTAAGATGTTCTTCTAACATATCCAGGCTTCTTGTTTTCAGGACCTTTTTCTACAACATTGGTAGAACTACTTTCTATGACTCAATACTTGGCTAATCATGTCCAAATCTGGTCTGCAATCTAGTGATTTTCCACCTTTTACCACTGTTCCTCATAACATTTATTCTTTAATTTTAGCTAACTTGCCATATTTTGAAGCTGCCACCCCCTTTCTAAATCTGTGTGTTTGCATTGTGCATTCCTTTATGACTGAATAGTCCTTCCCACTTAAACTAGTCACTGAGAGTGAGAATTTACTCATTCCACAAAGGGCATTCAAATGTCGTATCCTCTGGGAGTCTGTCTCCAGGCTTCATACATTTGTTCGCTTTCCCTCAGAAATATTCATCACCATTCCCACTTTGTTAGTGCCCCTGCAATGGCTACAGTATTTGTCACATTACATCAGAGTGAGTTGTGGAAGTCTGTCTCTCCAGTTGGATTTTGCATTTCTTGAATTCTTTGGCCGGGTATTACACGTTCACTCATTTTTGTGAAAGCGTTTAGCATAACGTTTGGTGCGTAGCAATCACATACAACATGTGTATTTGCAATTGAATTGAACCTCTAGCGTTTTGCTATTCTTCATTAGTAGAAAAATGTTTATGTTTATTAGGTTTACCATCTCTCCTCTTTTGTAGTAGAAATATTTATCTTTTTGTCCTGTTACAACGGGAACATCTGCTAATTAATGACACCATGTGCTGAGTGCCTGTGATGTTGTGCCGAGATCTAATCTGAATAACCATTCTTTTTTATCATCATGTACACAGATTAGAAGCAGATTTTGAGGTGCTGCCCAGTAGGCTCTTCCTCTACTAGAATGTGAAGCCACATTTTTATTAGTATTAATTTTTCCTTTCCATTTTCAACATCTTTCTGTGTATCTTTCTAAATTCTGTCTCTCAGAGTCTTTGCCTCAAACCTTAGGAACTTAGAGACTCTTCTAGCTTCCTCTAGAGCAGTGATCCTCAGCTGAGGGAAACTTTGTCCCTGAAGGACATGTGACAATATCCAGAGACATTTTTGATTGTCAGAACTGAGGAGGCGCCACTGACATCTAGTGGGTAGAAACCAAAGTTGTTGCTAAATATCCCACAATGCACAGCACGGCCCTCACAACAAAGAACTGTCGGGTCCAAAATGTTAATAGTGGTGAGGAAGAAAAACTTTGTTGTTCTAGAGGGTACTGACCAGATAGTACTTCCTAGTTCTTCCTGTAGAGATAGAAAGTCCATATTCCCTGCATTTCCATGATGGGAATTTCCATGCCTCAGGTATTTAATCAATATGACCAACTATATTATGAACAAATGAGGAACTGTCAGCAGGAAGGACCAAAGCTGGAGGCCCTGACCACCTTTCATTTATGATCTCAAATCATAGACAATAAGAAGGCTTTAAGGAAAAGAAAGTATAATAGATTTTGTTTGTAGTTTCTCTCCAACTACTCAGTTAATTACTAGTCATTTAGGAAATGTACAACAGAAGAGATTTTAAAGAAACATGACACAAATGCTGAGGTAGGAGTAAGGTACCAAGTTAATAATATATACCAATGACTATTCTTAAACAATGGGGAGAAAAATGAATGCATGTAATGAGTATGCTAATGGCAACACTCCACAGCTCTCCTTCATGATCTTGTCTGATGGAGAATGGTTTGAAATTGCTATGATATAAGCTGGGAGAAAAGTGCTTTGAAGAGTACTGAATGTGAAATAGAAGCAATAGAGATGTCACAAATCCCAGCAGGCTGGAGGAAGAGCAGACTATTAAAATGTGTGATCCTAGAAGAAATTGTTTCTAAAATTGACAACAAACTACTTATCAACCAATACTTGCCATGTGCACTTTAGTCTCATAGCCTGCACTCACCTGCAGGGTCACAGGGGATGGCTGACTGATGTCCCACACTCCCGGAGCTATCATTTCTAGGGGCGGCTCACTCTGTAATGTCATGCTGAATAGCATAGATCCGAGAATGGATTTTCTGCAAAAGACAACACATACAGACAGACAGGAGTCATTTCATGAGGGGAGCTATGATTATCTGTAAATGTTTTCTTTTGGAATATAAACATAATCAGCTATTTCAGTGGCTTTATTCAGTTGCTAGAAAAGAAATCAGATACTCCACAAGCCCAGACACTGATTAACAATTCATTTCTAATATACCACTTGTGTGGCTATTTTCCTAGATGCCTACATTTATTTTCCACATGAGAAACCACATGTTTACTCACAATGGTTTCTAATGGGTAGCATTTATTCTTAATTGCCAACAATGGTGATTACAAGGTGAGACTAAGAATCTCAGATTTATATTCTTGTAGTTAACGGCTGCCTTAAGTCAGTAAAGATGTCAAGTCTTCAGAACATTTCTTTGCTCCATGGAGTGACTAAATTCCCTAGGCACCTTTAAAGATATGAGTACTAAATTTATAGAGAAAAAAGATTTAAATTAGCATAGCATATGATCTGCGGAATAAAAATAGTTATGGGACTTCACAGAGGAAATGCTTCTTTATGTATAAATAGAAAGATTATTCGTATACTGAATGTTTAAAAATTGGTGGTAAATTACCATAGCAAATGAGGGTGCATACAGGAAAGATTTTAAACAGGGAAGAATTCATGGATGGTTTTAACAGCTTCAGTAACATCCAAATCCACAGATCTCACATGGATTATAAAAGAAGTTCCTCCCGGCTGTGTATGAGAGTCCGAGTAGCGATAAAACGTTCCAGTGAGGACTGAGAACAGCCTTTGGTTTTAACATACCAAATTGAAGATATAAAACTGAAAGTCAACAAAATTCAAGTTTATAAAGAACTTTAAAGCATCAAGTGAGTCTTTCTAAAGACAATATAGAATTCCATCTTGCCATTTCACATGCAAAACATGAAGGGAAAAAATCCAACAAATAAAGTTTTCTTTAAAGCTTTAGCTTTCTGAGGCCTGATTTCTTTATTATTTTCTGTATTTAAAGGTATTATCAGAAAATATGTGTCCAAAGGGAGTATAATTTGCAAATGTTATTGGGAAGATATTTTTGTGTGACCCAAGAATATTCTTCTGCAGGATGAATTTTGAGACTTCGTTATCCCTTTCTTCCATCCTCCCTCATCTGAAGAAAACTTGTTTGGGCATGACAATACCAGGGTGCCAGTAGGAGTGAGGTAAAGGTTAGTTTAATAGGGGTAAAGTATGGAAAATTATTCATGCAATTTTCCTCTTTGTCTTTAAGAGCATATCACCTTCAACCCCAAATGGCCCAACCTCCCTCTGCCTGGGACAAGTTCTGGATTAGTGTCAGGCAGAACGCAAGAGGAGGAAGGAGCAGGTCTCACACCAAACTCGAAGGACTCAGGTAATAATGTTCTCCATGGCATTTAGAGAAACTATTTCTGTGAACGGTCAATAGAGCTGAGGAAGGAGAAGGGTGTGGCAGGATGGATGGGAGAACATGGCACCAGGAAAGCTTGCCACTTTCTGGCAACTGGGAGGGTGGGAGGCAGAAGACAGGGAAAGAGCAGAGTGAGTGCAGCTGACACAGGGCCCGTTTGCCTCTCCTCTGTCTTTGGAAGCAGATAGGAGGAATGTGAGCCAAGTGAGCATAACCTAACATGAGAGGCCGCAGGCTCCTTTTCTCACTCCCTGTTTCAGATCCTGGAAGGAAACCACCTCTTGAAACTGCTCTGTACTGACTTGTGGCATGACCATTAAACTTGGCGTCACATGGTTAAGAGGCAGAAGGAACTCCTGAGTTTAGCTTTTTAGGGCCTTCTTTGGTTTCTATGTAAATGAGATGGGATCTAGAAATAGCCAAAAGTATTTAAGAGGGAAGGTTTCCAGAAAGGGGATAAGGGCCTCTATGACAAGGGCATCTTATTGGACCATCCCAGCTGAGGTCAAACGGAGGTCACTGGCAAACCTCAGATGGGTCTATGGTGCCTGCGAGAGCCTGAGCCGCCAGGGAGTTCCAGGAGTCCTCGCCAAGCTGTGGGAGCCCTATTCACAAGCTAAGCTAGTTGCAGATTTCCCCTATGACAAGCAGCCATCAGCTTTAACAGTGACTTTGATTCAACTATCAGAAGTCACCAAGCCAAAGGATCTGGTTTTCTTTTCTTTTGTGATCTAGTGTTCCTTTCCTCTCTTAGGAAGAGAAGCAGGGTATAAGGAAGATAGCTGAGTGGCCGAGCATTTTTATCCAAAAGAGACTGCATGCTTATAATATGGCTATTTAAATTACTGAGGTAACTAGTACTTTGTCATAGATGGAAAGTTTTTTCTCCTCATTAGTTACAGGGTGGAAGTTCATGAGGAAAAGTGTGATATATTAGCTGTAATTTTTTCTTCATACCTAAGTTGTAAAATGTGTTATATTTGTGGCCTTACATATTTATATAACTTGGCCATGCTTCACTCTGAAAATCAGAGTGATCTAAGCTGGTTCTAATAGAGGATGAGGGGATTCAAGAATCTGATGGTAAGTATCTGCCATTTCTGTCCTTAGACAGAGTCTGGGTCAATAGTAACTGTGACCTTAACCCTGAGGCACCTGGGGCAGAATGAAGTCACTTGATGTAGGTGTGTGTATGGGGGTGTGTGTCAAGAAACAGGGCACAGGGAGAATGAACTTCTAGCTTCCAATGAGGCTGATATAATATGTACTTTAAGGCCATGGAAGGGGGGAAGAAAATAAATGTTTGACACCATTTTGCAGGCTCTCTGTATGTTTGATATTATCTAATTTCCTTTCTGCTAATGGACTGTGCTGGAATATCTTTTTAGAAATTGGAAGCATAATGGAGGAAATGCATTTCAATAGACTTCTGTAAATGGAAAATATGAGAAAGATGATTAGTGGGATTGAGATGTGAAAAGATACAGCTAAGAGTGTCAGTGGTCAGAAAGAAGATGAAAATGGAAACTTTTAACACCAGGCAAATGGAGACCACCTTTTTTGTTTGTTTGTTTAATTACCACCACTGTGAAAGGTTTAAGTCAGTTAAAATTAAACAAATGAAAAAAAGTTGATGGAGGCAGGATATACAGAAAACAGTTTCATATAATGGAAAGAACACCAGACTCTGAGCCAGGCCATCCGGAGCCTGTCTTCATTAACTATCCTTAATTAGCTTAACTTCTTTGAGCTTCTTGGACAAAATCAATGGCTTTCCAGTGTTTTCATAGAGCTTTGAGGTTCTACTGATGGTTGAGGGGGGGAACTTCAGAAGGATGGTTGAGAAATGACAATTCGACTGGACTACAGGATTTCAAATTCCACACAGCACATACGTGGACTATTCATTCCTCTTGCACTTAGGTTTTGGAACACAACGTTATTAGGAAAAGGACTACACTGATAAACGTATTTGTTCTGGAATATTTTTAACAATATTTTTAATTTAAATATTGTACAGATTTATTGACTAGAAAAACCAATCCAAAATTTGTGGTACCAGGACAACTGATGGACTGGTTTATCCTCTCTGGGCTCCTATTTCCTCAAGTAAGAAAATAAGGTGTTGAGATAAAACAATTATCAATTTTAGCGATAGGATTCTACACATCCATTGCTGGCATTCTGGAACCAGAGAAGAAAAAGGCCCCAGAAGTGGGCAGCCAGTAGGAGCAGAGGATCTGATGTTATAAAACTCTTTGGGTTGCTGACTCTGATAGAGCTGGTAGGTTTCATGTCCAAGAGCAGAACCCAGGGGAGGCTGAGGCAGGAGCCCCTTGTCAGGTAGTAAGGTCTTTACAGGGTTCTTGGAGTAAGCCATGGCACCTGAGAGCAGGAAGGGGAGCAGCTTAAGGTAGTAAAGCCCAGACCTGCATTCTAGTTCTTGTTCTATTTGTAAATAGGCTGGTAACTATAGCAAAACTTTTAACTTTCCTTCACCATAGAGTTCTTAATCTGCAAATGAGTTATTTGGACTAACTGAGGGTCTCTCTTGGATAGGAAAGAAAAACAATAAGGAATTCTCACCCACAATTTATTTTGTTATTTGATTTTGAAGATGTATCCAAAATGATTAGAAATGGGGGTGGGGAGGTCAGGCTTTGCTACTTAGGTAATTGTCTAAGGAATCTAATTGTTTTGAGATTAAGATTTATTTTAGGCCTGTTTTGGAATTCTGCAAAAGATTCTAGTTTTCTCAGGCTTTAACTCATCTTGAAAGCTTTGGAAATACTGATCTGGCCAGATCACAGATGAATTAAGTTAGAATCTTTGGACGTAATTGGGCTCTGGGTTGATTTTAAAATCTTTCCAGAAAATTCTATTTTTAAATCAGGGTTGAGAATCTCTGTGTTAAAGTAGCTTACCACAATTGAGAAGTGCTAAGTAACTACCATGCTATTGGTTTTGAACTTAAATAGGGATGGGAGCTCGTGGAAATCGTTGAAGTGAAGATAACACTTTCTTGCTGCATTGTGGCGATAGTATGAATTCAGATACAGTAGAAGTCTTGTCTGCAAAAGAGGGGATTATAAAACTTTTGTGGGAAAAATTTTACCTTTGGACTTGAGACTTTTTTTTTAATAGAATTGAAGGTGAGTTTGCGTGCTTGAAAATGCAGAAGTTTATTGATGATTAATCTGGGTTTAATCATCATTGATTCTCTGAAACTCAATTCTAGAAACCACAATGAGATAGGAAGCCTTTAATTCTGCATATTCTCAGTTTATATGTATGTTGGAAAAAATAATGACGTAAATGCTCATTACAACTCCACATGGCTAGCTATGGGCAATTCAAACTGTAATGAAAGACAGATTCAATACCAAATGTTTACAGGCAGGGGTCATTCTATCAAAGGAAATGAAATTAAGTCGCCAATTTGCTGTGATCTGGAAATATCTGCATCAGATAAATTGGGTTAGAATCTCTGTAACTCGGAGCAATGAGCAAAGTGGGAGTCATCAGATCTCCCCAACTGCCTGCCCCACTGGATGGATTTCTGTTCTGATGTCTTAAAATAATCTGGATTTCTTTGAATCCTTTAGCCCAGGAGAGAGGCAGATTTTCTGATTTTCATGAGAAACGTTTGAAATATATTTACAAATGCTTATTGAAGTACTCTTTGAAGTAAGTTGTATTTTCTGATGTCTCATCATCCACAATTTTGACACTTTCCCATAGAAAAATGCCAACTAGGATCCATCCCAGATGGCGTTTCTCTCAGATTCCCATCTTCTATGATCATTCACCTATAAAATGTTTACCAATGGAACTGATATATGACAAAACAGCATGGAGGCAGCATTCTTACTATCATAACCATCTAGAAAAATGCCTTGAAGATTAGTTTGAATGACAAAAAATATTCCCAACTTCTTATATATTTAATGTTTATTGATTGTTATATGCAAAGTAGTATTTTAGGTGATAGGAGAGAATAAATGGAACTTTCTTTTCAGTGAATAGCTAGAAATAACATGCTACAAAAATGCTACATCTTACAAATATTGCTGTTGAAACTCTAAAGAAACTCACTCATGAGAAGGAAGGACACTTGTGTAGCTGCTCCTAATGAAAAAGGAATGAAAGTTCTTAGCACATAAACCAGACTTTTGAAATGTCTGCTAACAGCAGTAGGTATTCCTTTTTGGGAAAAACTATTTCTTGTAGACTTTTGAAATCTTACTTCACTCTAAATCTCCTATATTGGGATTGATTTTTTTTTTTCCAATTCAATTTAGTAAACAAACCTCTACTGATTGCCCATTTATATGAGGCACTATGTTAGATGACAGATATTACAAAAATAAATACATTCCCTGTCCTCCAGGAACACCCACGAAAATGGGCTAAAAGATGAAAACAAATAACAGAGTAACACACACGTATACACACACACACACACACATACACACACACACACACACACACGCACGCACACAGCCCAGATCAGAAGTAACCCAGTAAAGAATATTTTAAGATTTATCGTGGTTGCTTTGATAATAATTTATATATATTGCCTAGGTGTGGGAACTAAACTCTGATGAATTGGTTTTAACATTTTTGTATTACCAAATCTTTCTAAACCATCAGGGAAGAAACATACTTTAGAATAATATTAACATCACAATATAGATCCTAATTTTTGGAGGGTACTGAATTTTACCATTTGATTCTAAAGAAAAGTCTTGCTGTGTGAAAAAGAATTAGCTTATTTTTTTGAAATATGTTTCTCTCAATAGCATAGAAAATCATGTAATTGATTTTATCAAATTATAATTCCCAAGCCTTATTTATACTTAAATCAAAAGTTAATTTTGCAACGGCCATTAGTTCTGAAAGAATATCTGAACTTGTAGTTGGTTTACTTTTCTGAAAAATATCATCTCAAAGTTACTAAATATTTCTTCTTGCCAATAAAAGATCAGCAAATCAGTTACATTGTGTAATTTTACTTTAGCCAGAATTCCATGACTTACATTCTTTCTAAATGACAGTATTAATCCAAATCATTTTGAATAACTAATTCTGGAGAAACTGGCTGGTGAGAGAAAGGAAAGTAATTGAGATTGGTCATGCCAATGTCTCTTTGTTGTAAATGACCCAGCTGACAGATTGAGCATGAGGCCTATTTCTAAAGCCATTTCTACGTTTTTACTTTTCAGTTCTGTTTTCGGTAGTCATGATTTATACTGAGCTACCTCAATTTTAGAATACAATGTCTTCTTAATTTTCTCATACCATATACTGCAAAATATTTAGTTCCGAGGATGTTTTATTGAAATGGGACTTTTGTTAACCACAAATGATATACTTACTCTTTTGGAAACAATGGAAGACAAGTCCAGGCCAGTAGATTCACATTGTTGGTTGCACAGACAATCCCATACAGTTTTATAATGAGCATGGATTCCCTTGGAAGTGACTTTATTTCTAGAGGAAAATTGATTCTAAAAAATTAAAGAAAGAAGTAGCATTATCTACCCAATTACAATGATATTTTTATAAAAATTTTTTTAGTGTAATGGTCTGGGACAAAACTATTTTTAATTATTTGAATTGATGTATCCTCTTGAAATGTTTTGTGTCATCTTGAAAGAATGGAAATAACAGAAGTACATAGAGTAAAGAAATTTGTTAATCAATAGGAATTACTCCTTATAATTTTGACATGTAAGTTTATTTTTAAAAATTATAGTAATTTGAGCATTTACTCTCAGGTTACCAGAAGCAACAGATGAAAGAATGACGTAGGAAGTCAATGTCTTAGGGAGTTGAAGATGGCAGGAAATAAATAGGTCTTAAAGAGTAAGTCAGCTATAACGAGATGGAGATTTTGAAAAGAATTTTCCAGAAAGACAAAAGTGGATGGATAAGGGTATACATGCATGAAAAAAATTAAGTGTATCTGAGAAATGGTGAATGGCTCATTGTGGCTGAAACAAAAGATGAAGTCACATTGATAGGGGAAGTTGTAGAGGATGCAATTACTAATAGAAACATAGGCGGTTGCCAGAATGCTTAAGAAGTCTGCATCCAGGCAAAGGAATTTGAACTTTTCCTTAAAGTTAAAAGGAAATAGCTGGGCGCGGTGGCTCACACCTGTAATCCTAGCACTCTGGGAGGATAGCTTGAGCTCAGTAGTTCAAGATCAGCCAGAGCAAGAGTGAGATCCTCTCTGTATTAAAAATAGAAAAAAATTATCTGGGCAACTAAATACACAAACAAACAAACAAAAAAGTTAGCCAGGCATGGTGGCACATGCCTGTAATCCCAGCTACTTGGGAGGCTGAGGCAGGAGGATAGCTTGAGCCCAAGAGTTTGAGGTTAGGCTGATGCCATGGCACTCAATTCTAGCTCAGGCAACAGAGTGAGACTTTGTCTCAAAAAAAGAAAAAGGAAATATTTAAAAGACAGAGACAAAAGCATAGATAGTTGTTTATAACTTTAAATTTAGACTGTTTTGGGTAATGATGAGGTCCCAGTAATTTGGGTGTGATCACTGCAGTGTAATGTATGTATTATACAATTTCTTGATATGTTAAAGTCAAGGTGCTTTCAGCTCAGATCCTGGATGGATTGTAGATAATGGAAGAAAAAAAAAGCCATTAAGGATAAACACAGGATGTTAATAGTGAGAAAAACTTGAATTTGGGTGTTGAAACCATAAATATATGGAAGGGAATATCTAAGTTTATAAATTATACTATAAGACTGAGAGGGGTATACATGGGTGGCATGATTGTCTCAGAAGGGGCTTCTGACAGAAAGTTGAGATTGTGATCTGATGTTCCTATTAGTGGGAGGGAGACAGGTACCTTTCGTTCTTTTCTGGTGTCATTTCAGTTATATAGAGATGATCAAGTTCTATTACAGGAGCCTCAAGAGAAGCACGGCATTTAGCAAAGAACTGCCTGTGAGACAAGGAGATGAAGGAAATATTTTTCAAGGGGCTAAGATAGGGGAATATGTTTACCAGAAAGGAGAATGCTAGGGAGAAATGGGAAAATTGGAGCAAAGGTTGGCAGACAGGGGCAAGAATCACGGGAACTGAATCATCATGAGTGCGAAGAAGGCAGAGGAAAGAGACGGGGAGGGTGACTGCGTAGCCTGTGTGGAATGATTGATAAGTGAGGGTGTGAGGTGTGAAGAGAATGAACAGAGTCCTCTGGCCTTGTGAGTCCCAGTTGAACTCTGACATCAAATTGTTTAAGCGGTAGGTGATTATTAGGGAGGACCGATGATGACTGAAGCCTATTATCCCATTGTATGGTGCTGACTGAGCTTCACCCAGCTGAATTCTCAGGTAATAGTGAGTGTCTTCTCAAACTAGGAGTTGTCTTTCTAGTCTGGAGATGAGGAAGCAGTTCTTACTCAGGGTTTCAAATCAAATATTAACAATCTGTTTTTTTGTTTTTTTTTTCCAGTGGCTCCACAGCATCCAGCCTTGGGGATAACAGGATTCAGCCCAGTGATCATAACTGAGCTGAGGAAGGACACATCCCTCTCCTCAACATGGTGTTCCCTGACATGGTCAGGTCCACATCCAGGGTGCTCACAGAACAGCCAATGGGATGAAAGAAAGAAGATCTATCTTAGAGGTAAAATGGATAACTGATACTTAGCTGACAGAATAGTCGTGGAATAGGGAAATGAAGAATTAAAGATGAGTTCTAGTTTCTAGATTATGATATATCAGACACCTTTAACTGAGAGGGAACATAGAAGAAATGAGGAGGTTGGGGGGAGTAATGAATGCAGGGTACGATGTCATTGAGTTAATAATAATTGTGACATTTCAATGTATAGTCTGTGTGTGGAGAGGATGAGTCGAAGTTTTGGGTTTGGATATGTCTATGTTTAAAGATTGGCCCCAGTGACTAAGATGTTCCCCTTGAGCAATGCATTGAACCTTTCTAAGTCTTATTTTTCTTTATTCATAAAATGGAACTACTATTATATAACACAATATGTGGCAAATGGTAGGTTGCATATCAGCATTATATTCATTTATTCAATCAGTAATGTAATAATTTATATTAGTCACTGTGCGTTTAATACTTAGATTTATAAAAACACATTTCATGTAGATAGGTGACATGTAATTCTAGCTAAACATAAGGGAGGGAAATAAAGGAAAGACTAGAGTGTGAAAATTTTTACATTTTTGAAGATTAGCAAATTTTAGATTATTGAAATATTAAATTGTTACATGTTTAGGTATCTAAAAGTCTTTTCTTTCTTTCCTTTCATATCCTTTCATACTCATAATATTCATTCCAGATAATATACATATATTTCTCAGCTTAAAAGAAGCTCTGAAACTCAACATAAAATGCTGATGATTCTGGGGAATGCACAGTAATTTCCTTAATGTTCTTTCTTTTACCTATAATTGAATTTCTATTCAGTGTTCATATTTCTATGCTAGGATGAAAACTGTAATTTCACTTTATTTCTCACATAATCTAGAATGTTCTTTTTTCCATTAGGTCTGGCTTCTTCATTTATAACTTCACTTGTTAGTGAGATTTTCATATTAAGAATGACAAAAAATAGATAAGTTACAGTGGATAGTTACTGCCAATCTCCATTCTGTCATTTTTATTAATAAAAATAAATTCTTCTAGAGTAAGAATAAGTGCTTTCCAAATAATTATTTATTCATTTTAAAAATACATATGGATTTTTAAAGCCAGGATTATCTCACATTTACCGAAAAATCTTTTATTTTTTAACTTCTGCATGGCTACTTAAAAATCAAAAGAATGAATCTTCAGACCAAGAAAAGGAAGAAAAATAAGAAGCAATTTAGTAAGTAGAGTCAGAATGCTTCTTTTTATCCAAGGAGGAAGCACAGACCTCAAGTTTTAACCATATATTTGCCTCACTATACTATTCAAAAATAAGTAATCACTGAAATTTTCTTAAAATTTTTTTTCTATATGAGATAGTTTTTCTAAAACTGGAGTAAGGTTCTGACAATAAAAATGAGAAATTTAAGAAGCTACATTGTTTAGAACTCTCCTATTAATACTGATGTAAAATCCAAACACTAGACTAAACACTAGACCATTGTAAGGACTTTGACTTTTGTCTGAATGAAACAAGGAGCCATTTCAGAATTTTTAAACAGAAGAATGACATGTTTTGGCCTACATTTAAAAAAAATTACTTCAGTGATGGTGTGAGGACTATGAAGGTACCAGAGAGACCAGGGAGACCATTATAAGGCTATTGTGGTACTACAGAGGAGAGATGATGGTTGCTGAGACCAGGGGGGGTGATGAGAAGTAATATTCTGGATATGTTTTAAGATAGAGCCAGTAGAATTCCCAGACATGGGATCTGAGAGAGGAGATCCAGGCTAAGGATCCTGACCTCAACAACTTGAACTAGAACTGATTATTCAGAATGGCCATATATGGGTGGAGTGGTTCGGAGTATAGGATCAGGAATTTAGTTTTAGCCATATTGAGTGTATACATATGAAGTTTGTGATTGATGACTGGGGTGGTGATATAAATTCAGGAGTTGCTGACACATAAATGATATTTAAAGGTATGTGACTATATGAGAAAACTAAGGGAGCAAAGACATACACAACAGAGAAGAGGGTTAAGGGCAAAGATAATGATCATTCTAGGAGAAAAAAAGCACATGGAGCAAGAGTGGCCAATGAGGTAGGAGTGAGCCAGATGGAAAGTAAACACCAAGAGGGAGGTGAGCTCAACAGTGCCAAATATTCCCAGAAGGTCACGTCAGAAGAAGATTGAGAAACAAACATTGGATTTAGCCATGCAAGTCACTGCTGACTCTGATAAGCAATTTCAGTGGCACAGAGGGGATAAAAGCCTGATTGGGTATGTTTTAGAGCCCAGGAAAAAAATTGACGAAAATGAATATAGACAGTTCTTTGGATAGTTTTGCTACAAAGCAGAGAAAAGAAATCAGATGGCTGTGGGCAGGAAAATAGAATAGAGGTTTTAATTTTTTTAAAAACTTAAAATGTGAGAACTATTCATGGGATGTAAATACTCTTCCTAAGATTTTAGGTTGTAAGAAATAGTATGTGTGTCACAGTAGAAGCATTAGTTTAGGATTCAGGGTGGCTATAAATGCTAATTCTGCCATTTTCTGGTTGTGTGACCTACAAGAAGTTAATTAATCTCTACAAACATCAATTTTCCGATTTACAAAATGGGTCTGACAATACCTGTTTCATAAGTTTGTTGAGAAGCTTAGAGAAGATAATATAGTTTGGGGGTTTATTATGGTGATTGGAATATAATAGGTGGTAAAAGCTATGTCAAGTTTGATTAAACAACCAAATTTCCATCCTTAAGTTTGCAGTCTAACAATGAAATGTACATTCAATTATAATGTAATGGGTAAATGTTGATAAAATATATAAAAATGCTACAAGTACCCAGCAAAATCATAAGTAAATATTTTTAGTGGAAATGAAATGAAAAATAATTTTCTAGGTTAATGCAACTAACTATTGAGAGAGTCAAAGAAACTTCACAGGAAAGATAACATTTGAGCAGTCTTAAAGGAAGTGAAGAAAAATATATCAATGCAGTTTTTCCAAAATACTAATAATTTTCAATTTATTTTGGGATTTTATTCTTTGAAATTGACTTTAAATTAGATTTTTCTCTTGAACTGTCCACATGACGGCATGAACCTGTGAGTGGAAAATAAATCTGATTTTTTTAAAAAACAACCAGGAATCATTTTTAATTGAGTCACAATATTTTTAGTTATTGAGCTGGTAAATAATCTTTTTAAGGAGTCACTTGTAATACAAAATTTGTTAATTTGCCCAATTACACTTACTGGACTCTTACTCTGTCTGGTGCCACTTTAGCTGCTGGGAACTGAATAAGAAAATTAAAAATAAAAATCTTTGCATCATTTGCTAGGAGAAGACAGAAATACAAACACATTTGGTAAGGTACCATAAGAAAGAAGTTCAGAATTCACACCAAGTAACAACAAAAAAAGGTGGCCAATTTTATGTTATGATACAGGAAGAGTTTATAAAGGAGGTAGAAGATGTGTCTTGAAAGATACTTAGGTGCTCCCAAGGTGAGTAAGTAGAAGCACTGTGTTCCTGACACATGGAACATAGAGGCATGATTTCTCAGTCATAGTTAGGGTAAGTAGACTGGATGCAAAGACTGGATAGGTGCAAGGTCAGGGAATGGGGTTAATTCTAGCATGGGCCAAACCACAGAAGGCCTTGTGCATTATGCTAAATGATTTGTACTTTATCTTATAAAACCTGGAGAGCCACTGAAGAATTTTTACAAGCAAAACTAATTCTGTGCAAGGGAAGGGGACATTATAATTGAATGTCAGGCCCAGAGGTGGGGAACCTTTTCATGTTGGAAGGGCATATTAATTTAGCCGTAATCAAATAAGACTGCATTCAAGAAACTTCAAATAGATATACTTAAAAATGTATATTATTTTATAAAAAAATCTAATTACTATGTACTTAATAATTTCAACAAATGAAAACTATTTGTTGATTTTAAAGTTAACTAACCTTTTAATGACTTTTTGTGTCTGCTTTTTGTTGGAAAGCATTTGAATATTTGATTGCAGCACGGGGGTCTGCAGTTTCAGTTGATCCTCTAGATGAGTATCAGTCATTTGTGACATTAAGGGCGTTTCACTTTGGGTTAGGTGGAGAATGTAAATTTGCTGCAATAAGTGGGTTGAAAAGCAAGAAAGCAATTTTCGGGCATGTTGCTGAAGGCATGGGTATTCTACTGCATTTTCCCATGTTTCAATTGGATCTTTCTTAGCATCAAACAATGACTTTAAAATGTCATATACTGGGAGTTCAATCAATTCTATCTGTAGTTCTTTAAGTGCCTTGGTGATATCAACTAGGTGAGGCTGAAATGCTAATTTGAGTGTGATGTCATGATTCTCAAAGTCAGTGAACCTTTCATTGTATTCTCCAATGAATAGGTCTGTAGCAGCTGTGTATTTTTCATATGATTCGCATGTATCATCCTGCTCATCAATGATGATATATGCTTTGCTAACTAGGGAAAATGTTCATCTGAAATTTCCTTTTGAAGAAGTATTTTGAAAAGAGATAGTTTTTTCAAAATGCTTGGATTTTTTTTTGCCACATATGATATATAGACTTAGTTTTACCTTGCAAACAAATATTCAAGTCCTTTTGATTTAACATGGTATCACACAGAAATGCTGCATTCCTATAGAAATCTTCTTTTAATTATTCACATTGTTAATTTCGTTCTTCATAAAATTTAACTATCTGTTCTCACAGAGATAAAATTTGGCCAACACTGGTCCCTGGATCCCTGTGATAGCCAACTCACTTTAGGATGATATAGCAAATCCACGCTGAATACCTCATTGTTCAACTTTAGCATGTTATAAAACTAGTGATGCTGTGTTGCGTTTGCAGGAATATAGTTAACAATACTTATAACTTGTTGCAAAGTGTCACTTAAAATAGTAGCTTTAGCACAGAGATTTTTCTGATGCAAGCTACAATGAAAAAAGTGAGAGCATCTGCATTTATTAATACTTTTTAAATCTGTGCAATAAACCCTTCATGTTTTGCTGTCATTGGAGGTGCACAATGTACATACACTGGCAAAATTGACCAAATTCAGTTCAACTTCACACCATGTTTATCTTGAAAGTTGTTTAAGATATCTACTCTCTGTGTTCTGTTCGCCAGAGTACCTAAAGTGAGTAACTCTTTGTAGGAAAGAAAATCTTCTGTTATGACCCGAATGAAGTATAAAACCTGTGCTGAGTCAGTAATGTCAGTTGATTCATCCAAAGCAATTGAATAATATATATTTTCCTTTTGAAGTATTGCATGAAGTTGTTTTGTTAAGTTTGAAGCCTCATTCATGCTGCCAATCAGTTATGGCTCTCCTTGAAAGAGGCAGTTGTTTCTACTTTGAAACATTATCAGGTCTAAGCATTCTACAACTTTGACAATGCATTCTTTCACAATCTGTACATCACTGAATGGCTTCCTTTTTAACCTCCCCTTCTCCCCAGTATACAAGCTACTTTGTAAGTTGCTTCAGTGGCATTATTTCCAGGTCTTATTGCTGCTTGAAAGAATTGTCTTTGCTTTTGCTTTTCATCTTTTAATTTCTGCAATACAACTTTTTATACCTCTCCCTCAAATTTAAAATATTTGTAGTCCTTATGAGTATTATAATGCTGATGAGTATTGAATGTCTTTAATGTTGATATTGCAGTCTCACAAAGCAAGCAAATCATCTTATCTTTAGCAGAAAGAAGATAATATTGCAATTCCTAGTCCTCATTAAAAAATCTGTCTTTTTCCTTCACTGTTCTCTTGGTTCTCTTTGACATGATGGGCTGGTAAGCAGACAGAATTAAAAAATACTGTCGAGCTGTGCAACTATTCACAAATTCCACTTCAAACAGAAACACAGTGCACTCTTGTCAAAAGCCGATAACAGAGTGGTGTACTTGACCCATAAACTCTCGCCAACCAGCCTCATGTGGTAGTGACACCGGTCAGGTGGGGGAAGCTAGAACTAAGTCATGAGCACAGCAGCCGTCAGTGTAGCCCTTATGGCTCACTAAGGTTCTAATTGTGCAGGTCAATCTGGGAGAACTGTTTTGTTGAAACTCATTTTATTCTTTGGTATCTTAAATATGTTCATTTAAAAAATAAAATAAAAATATAAAAGATGAACAAAAATATATTAATAAAAAATAAAAGGATTTTTTTCTGTAAAATTTGGATTTAGTCCAAAGGCCACACTTAAGGACCTAGAAGGTCACGTGTGGCCTTCATGCTGCAGGTTCCCAAACCCTGGTCAGGAAGAAGGGGAGATAAAGATTGTCATGGTCCTAGAAGAAGGAGGATTTGGTTTGGGATGGGAGGGACCATGAATTATGTGAAAATTCAAGGCCACATACTATGCCTCAGGATACAGTCTCCACTGATTGTGGTAATGGCTAAGAGTATGATAGATTTAACATTATTTTCTAACTTTTAAAAATTCTGATCAATAAGGAAAGCATAATACTAGGAGTCAAATTATCTTCTAAGAAAGCCAGATCTTCTGAAAGAGCTGAGGGAGAGTGGGCTGGGGAATTTTCTTCTACTCAAAGTGGGAAGAATGTTGATCTCAGTGAAGCAGTAGAGACTCCAAAGAAATGACTGAGAGCGGCCAGTGGAGTAGTGTCATAGGAGTAGTGAGGAAATACAGCAGTAGCCATGACAAATCCATGGGTGAGGCCTAGGAGCTCCCTGAGATTCTGAGGAAAGAGAGGGCTCCAACTGGAGAGGGGGAACGAAAAAGAAGAGGAGGGTGGGAATAGTATCAAGAAGGTATTTTACCTTCTTGATATAATAAATCTTTACAGAAGGAGGAAGTAGGAGCCTGTCACCCCAAAGTTGGTATAAATTTACACAATACGTAGATGTTTATTGCCCCAAAACTCAATTGTTTAAATAAATTTGTGATTGGCTTGTGTGGGAAAATTGAGAAAATAAAGATTACACATATTATTAGGTGATTTCTCTCTTCTTTGTTATATCTGGACTCCCCCCATCCCTACCTCAAACAGAGCATATTCCTGATATCCACAGTGCATGAATGATTAATAAGTCATCTGCTTTTTTCAATTTCCCTTTTTTCTCAGTTCAATAATGTGGATTGGACACTTGTCTAGGTTTTTAAATAGACTTTTAATCTGTTGAATTGAATAGTCAGTTATCTACTAGGCCTAGGGTATTTATCACAGCACTGAATCAAATCAACTGGCAGCATATATATATATATATATATATTTATTTAATCACATCCTTTGTTGAAAAGAAAAGGCATAAGAAGATGACCTTTATTAGATAAATGATCCAGACAGAATAAAGATTAAACTTACGTTTCATTCCAGTTGACCAAGAAAAAAAATAATTTTTTGACTGGAATATTTCTGTAGTTTCTCACTTGGCACAGCTTCTTTCCAGCATACGAAAGCCAACAGGAAAAAGAAAAGGCTTTATAGCTAAAAAGGAACGACATTGATTCAGTATGCTTAGTACTTTAAAGAAATCAGCTTTCTATATGGGTCAATTATTTTTACAGTCAAAAGTCAAATGATAAAATGATATTTGCTTATATAAAACATGCTTTAAAAATTGCTTTAAGAATTTATGTTGGGTATGCCAACAAGATTGTAGAATAGGAAGCCCCAAGGCACTCCTTTTTCCATGGACACACAAATTTAACAATACACTGACTAATTCCTTTTGTGAGAAACTGAGAAACCAGTTAAGTGACTCCTGTATCCCAGGTGGATTTTAAACCAGCCATGTCAAAGCTAGTAGGAAAATTCATGACATTTGCCAGAGTGTCTCCTGTTGGCACAAGGTGGCATGATTGGGAGAAGACTTTCTACTCCTGGCTTCCCCCTAAGGAGGGAAAGAGAAGACTGAGGCATACCTCTAACACCCAGACTTTAGGGGAGGGCTACCCAAGAAACTAGTTTCTGTCTTGTCTGGATTGAAATGTTGACAGGAAATGGCTCTAGGTTGAGGGCTATTCACAACAAAGAGAATGGTCAGAACTAGCACGTACTCACTCACTTGCCATTTCCTTTCCCCACCTCAGCATAAAATGAGTGGGAAAAACTTCCAACTTTTGTCTTTTCCTTGGGGAGGGAAAGAGTTGGATCATGTGTCCAACATTCCAGCTGTGTGAGGAGCTGCCTGAGGGAATAGTTTCTGTCTTGTCTGTCTTGGAGCATTGACAGGCGCTGGCATACTATAGATTCCTGAGGACTGCTAAGAATACAAAAGAGCTGAGTGGCTTGTTATTTTTCCGGAGGGCTTATGGTACATCGGACAGAGGCCTATACAGCTTGTCAGTCTCTCCCTAAAGCAAGGAAGGGAATAGTGGAGCATATATCCAACTTTTCAGCTTTTGGGAGGATTGCCTCACGGACTGGTTTTTGCCTCACCAAACTAGAAGCACTGATGAGACCCAGCGTACTCTAGATACAGAGGCACCACTTAAAACAAAAAGCTTGGTACCTTTATGTTTCAAAGAACCTGCAGTACCAGAGGTGGACACCAGAGGGAGCAAAATACTATGCGCTCCAGAAAAAAGAAACCAGCAAAATATCTCTAATTGGGAATTTACAAGTGCAACTACAGAGAAGATCCACCTATATAAAAGGTTTGAGAGGCCCCCAGAATCTCTAGGGCTGATTGTCAAAGTTCTTTCTCTGTATGAAGCCAGTTTTTAAAGCCTGGGAGACTTGGCTGTTTTTTCAAATGCGCAGATCCCAACATAAAGTAATAAGGCACACAAAGAAACAGGGAATCATGGCCCAACCAAAGTAACAAAATAAATCAAAGAAACAATAGTATATGAATCACATAACAAAAAATTCCAAAAAACCATCATAAAGGTGCTCTATGAGCTCCAGAAAATGTTACATGAACAAAATGAAAATATTAACAAAGATATACAAAATACTATGAAAAAAAGAACTTAAAAAAGTTTTGGAGCTAAAAAGTACAATCATTGAATTGAAAAATTCACTACATAGATTCAAAAGCAGTATTAATCAAGGAGAAAAAATAAACAGTAAGTTGGAAGACAAGTGATTTGAAATTATCCAGTCAGAGAAGCAAAAAGTAAAAAGCAATGAAGATAGACTAAGGGAGTTATAGGCACTATCAAGGCCAATATAGACCTTATGGGATTTTCAGAAGAATAAGAAGAAAAAAGACAGAAAGCTTATTTAAAAAAATAATGTTCCCAAACTTCCCAAATCTTGGGAAGGAAATGGACATCCAGATTGGGGAAGCTGAACAGATACCAACTATGATAAACCTAAAGAAAATCCCACAGAGACATATTACAATCAAATATTCAAAAGTCAAGGACAAAGAGATAATTTCAAAAGCAGGTAGAGAAAGTGACTCAGCATGTACAAGGGAATGACCATAAGATCATCAGTAGATTTTTCAGTAGAAACCTTGTAAGCCAGACGGGAGTGGGATAATATATTCAAAGTGCTAAAAGAGAGAAAAAATAAAGCAAATTAAGAAAACTAAATTTGGCAAAATTATCCTTCAAAAATGAAAGGGAAATAAAGATTTTCTCAGATAAACAAAAGCTGAAGGAATTCATCACCACTAGACCAGCCTTACAAGAAATACTAAACAAAGTTCTTCAAGTTGAAAAGAAAGAGTGCTACAGAGAAACACAAAAGCATCTGAAAATAAAAAACTCACTGATAAAGGTAAATATGTAGATGAATCTAGAATATTATAATAAGGGTACATAAATCACTTTTAACTCTGGTATAGAATTTCAAAGACAAAAGCATAAAAAATAGCTATAACACATATTAATGGATAAATAATAGAAAAGATGTAATTTGTGACATCAATAACAAAATGGGGGGTAGAAGAAGTGCACAGTTTTTTTGTGTGATTGAAGTTATCAACTTAAAATAAATTGTTAGAAATATAAGATGTTTTATGTAAGCCCCATGGTAACCACACACACAAAAAAAACCTATAGAAAATACACACACACACACACACACACACACACACAGAAAGGAACTGAAGCATATTACTATAAAAAAAAAATCACTGAACACAAAAGAAGATAGCAAGAGAGGAAAAGAGAAACAAAAAATCTACAAGACAGAAAACAATTAATAAAATGGCAATATTAAGTCCTTCCTTACTAGCAATTGCTTTACAAGTAAATGGATTAAACACTTCAATTAAGAGACATAGCATAGCTAAATGAATAAAAAAATACAAAAGCCAACTACATGCTACCTACAATATTCATGTTATATTTAAGGACACAAATGAGGGCAAAAGCAAAAGGATAGAAAAAAAATATTCCATGCAAATGGTAACCAAAAGAGGGCAGGTGTGGTCAGATTTATAGCAGCAATGTGGATTTTTAAGAGAAATACTACCAAGAGACAAACAAGGATATTACATAATGATAAAAAGGTCAATTGACAAGGAACATATTACAATCATAAGTATATACTCACCCAATATCAGAATGTCCAATAATATAAACATTGACAGAACTGAAGGGATAAATAGACAGCACTATAATTATACTAGCTTTCAATTACCCACTTTCAATAATTAATGGAATAACTAGACAAAAGATAAGGAAACAGAGAATTTGCACAACACTACAGGAAAGGATCCTAACAGACATGTAAAGAACATTCCACCCAACAGGAGCAGAATACACAATCTTCTCAAGCACATAAGGAATGTCCTCCAGGGTAGATCATAAAACAAATCTTAACAAATTTAAGAAAATTGAAATCTTACCAAGTGGCTTTTCTGACCACAATGCAATGAAACTCCAAATCAATAGCAAAAGGTAAACTGGAAAATTCAGAAATAGATGGAAATTAAACAACACACTCCTGCAAAACCAGTAAGGCAAAGGAGAAATCCAAAGGGAAATTATAAAGTATCTCAGAGGTGGTGGTGCTCACAGCTTGAGGATTCCATCTTGCCCAGGAGCAGTGGCTGCCCTAGAGACCCACCCGAGGCACAATCCCCTTGGCCTCCGAGCACTCCCAGGCTGCAGTGTCTGCGTCAGTTCAGCTTGCTTTCTTGCCCTCCTCCTCTGTAGCCTGTGGTGGGACTGGTGGCAGTTGAGCTGCCCTGCAGCAGCTGGTACCAACATTTACAGAATGAGGAAGAGTCTGGAAAACCTGAACAGGCTTCAGGTGATATTCCTCTATCTCACAGCAGCATCTCTGCAAAGAGTGCAGCACATTTGACTACAGGGTGAGTCTGAGTTTCCAAAGCCCCTATCTTACAGTGTGGTTGCTACACTGCCCAGTTATGATAAAGCCATGGGAACCAAGACCGACGCTACTAACCTTTTTATTCCTGGAAGAGATGAGGATTTTTTGGGTCAAGATGATTTTAATGATGCTGACCAACTAAGGATAGGAAATGATGAGATTTTCTTGTTAACTTTTTTCCTGGCATTCTTCTTAACTGCATTGAGTTCTTCCTGTATTTTTACCTGACCACTTCAGTGGCAGGAAGGTATGGACCAATTCCAGGATTTACTCTCTCTCTATTAAGTGGGTCCTGATTGTCAGGTTTCCCACCTTTTTTCTTGGATATAGAACTGCTGCTATGGGATTAAACCAAATACTGGGTTGAAGTGTCCAGTGCCAATGTGGTGCTCACAAATAATTATAAGTCTTTGGGATAAAATTATCTAAGACTACTGTCAAATTTAAATGGGTAAGAAGTCCAGCTTACTGGCATGAAGGTACATGTAGGACACAAGTACCTAGTAGGACACTTTTATTAAGCATAACTGGCAAATATTAGTTAATAAAAAAACATAAATAAACTAAGCCTAAAGTTAGTGGAAAGAGATAATAAAGATTAGAGCAGAAATAAATGGGATAGAGAATATAAAAACAATAAAAATCCCTAACAGTTAATTTTTAAAAGATCAACAAAGTGAAAAAACCCTTACCTAGACTAAGAAAAAAGAGGGAAAACTTACATAAATAAAATCAGAAATGAAAGAGGATACATTGTAACAGATGCCATAGAAATAAAAAAGATTACGAGAGATTAATATTGGTAAATAATAAAAAAACCTCACAACAAAGATAAGTCAAGTACCACAAGACTTCACAGAAGAATTCTACTAAACATTTAAAGAAGAATTAATGCCAAACATTCCCAAATTCTTTCAAGTAAGTGAAGAGGAGATTACACTTCCAAACTCATTTTATGAGGCCAGCATTACTCTGATACCAAAGCCAAACAAAAATACAAGAAAAGAAATCTGCAGACCAATATCCCTGAAGAATAAATATGCATAAATTTTTAACAAAATACCAGCAAACTGAATTCAATAGCATATTAAACAGGTCATACACAGTGACCAAGTTTATAATTGATCCCTTGATGCAAGAACAATTCAGCATGCAAAAATCAATCAATGTGATACACATTAATAGAACACAGAATAAAATCATATGATCATTTTAACAGATGCAGAACAAAGCACCTGACACAATTCAACACCCTTTCATGACAAAAACACACAAAAAACTAAGACTAGAAGGAGATTACCTCAACATAACAATTCCATGTATGAAAAGTTCACAGCTAACAAAATATTCAAAGGTGAAAAGTTGAAAGCTTTTCCACCAAGATCAGGAACAAGAAAATCATGACCACTCTTGTCACTTCTATTCAACATAGTACTGGAAGTCCTAGCCAGAGCAATTAGGCAAGAAAAATAAAGAAAAGTCATCCAAATCAGAGAGGAAGAAGTAAAATTAGCTGTTAATAGATAAATGATCTGACATGTAGAAATCCCTAAAGATTCCTTCAAATAACTGCTAGAACTAATAAATTCAACAATGTTGCAGGATTAAAAAAAAATCAACATGTAGAAATAGTTACATTTCTGTACCCTAACAATGTGCACTCCTAAAAGAAAATTAAGAAAGCAATCCCATTTACAATAGCACAAAAAATAAAAAAAAATAGTTGGGAATAAACTTAACTTAGGAGGCAAAAGACTTGTACTCTGAAAACTATAAAACATGCTGAAAGAAATTAAAGATATAAATAAATAGAAAGACATTCCATGACCATGGATTGGAAGACTTAATATTATTAAAATGTCCATATTAACTGAAGCAATCTGTAGATTCAATGCAATCTCTATTAAAATCCTAATGCATTTTTGCAGAAATAGGAAAGAAAAATCCTAAATTTCGTATGGAATCACAAAGGACCCCAAATAGCCAAAGCAATCTTGAGCAAAAAGAACAAGGCTGATGGCCTCACACTTCCAGATTTTGAAACATATTATGAAGCTACTTTATGCCAGTATGACACTGGCATAAAGACAGACATATAAACCAATGGAACAGGAGAGAGAGCCCAGAAATAAGCCCATGCACATATGGTTACCTGATCTTTGACTAGGATGCCAAGACTACACAATAGTGAAAAGACAGTCTCTTCGATAAAATAGTGTTGGAAAAACTGTATATCCACATACATTTTTTTTGTATTGCATAAGATATCCTTATCTTACACCATATAAAATAAATAAACTCAAATAGATTAAAGACATAAATGTAAGGGCTGAAATTATAAAATTTCTAAAAAAAATTTGGGAAGACATCTATGTAAGATTGGTCTCAGTAACAATTTTTTTGGATATGACACCAGCAGCAAGGCAAAAAAGTGCAAATCTAAGCATATGAGATCTCATAAAATTTAAAAGCTTCTGCACAGCAAATTTAACAATCAACAGAGTGAAAGGGAAACCTATGGAATGGGAGAAAATATGTATAAACCATATATCTGGTAAAGTGTTAAATTAAAAAATATGTAAGTAACTCCTACAACTCAGCACCAAAAACCTAGATAACCCAATAAAAAGTGGGTGAAGGACTTGAACAGACATGTCTCCAAAGAAGACACAAAAATGGCCAACAGGTATATGAATAGGGCTCAACATCACTAAATAACCCAATAAAAAGTGGATATACAAATCAAACCACAATGCTATATCACCTCATACCTACTGAGATAGCCATATGTACACAGACACACACACACACACACACACACACACAATAACGAGTGTTGGTTGGCCAGGCTGTGGAGAAATTGGAACATTTGTGCACTCTTAGTGGGAATGCAGAATGATGCAGCTGCTGTGGAAAACAGCATAAGGTTTTTCAAAAAGTTAAAAATAGAACTAACATATGATCCAGCAATCTCACTCACTTCTGAGTATTTATCCAAAAGAACTGAAAACAAGATCTTGTAGAGCTATTTGAACTCCCATGTTCATTTCAAAATTTTCCAGAGTAGCAAGATGTGGAAACAACCTGAATGTCCATCAATAGATGATGAATGGATAAAGAAAATATTGTACATACACAGAATGAAATATTATTCTGCCTTGAAAAAGAAAAAATCCTGTCATTTTTTACAACATGGATGAATCTTAAGAACGTTATGCTAAATGAAATAAGCCAATCACAGAAGGACAAGTACTGCATATAGCACTTATATGAGATATCCAATGCAATCGAATTCACAGAAGGAGAAAGCAGAATGTGGGTTACCAGGATCTGAGAGATAGGAAAGAAAGGAGTTGCTGTGTAGTGGATGTAGGGTTTCGGACATGTAAGATGAAAAAGTTCTACAGATCTCCTGTACAACAATGCACGTATAGTTAACATTACTGTACTTTACAAGTAAAAATTTGTTAATGAGGTAGTTTTTAGGTTATGTTTTTTTTACCCCAGTTAAAAAAGGGCTGAAAAGAAGAAATATTATGATAATGTTCCATTAAAAATAAATGTACACAAAAGTGAAAAGAAATTCTGAGTAAAATTATTTAGGACTAAATTTTTATATGAATTTCTAATGTGAAATTCAGTAGTGGAGCCAAAGTTTCAAACAATATTATTAACTTTACAATTCTAAGATGAATGGCAATTTATGTCCTCTCTATTTTTAAACATTTAATGAACTTACAGGATAACTTGCAATAGTTATGATGTTTCAGGGAAGTTCTGGAAAGTACAATAATCAATCATGATATGTACTTTCCAGAACTTCCCTGAATCATGATTGATTATTTTTAATTTAAATGTAAAACATGTTTGTACATTGTAGCTGATGAGCTTCCCAATATAAAACACACATACATGTACCCCTCCTGACAAAACTGCTATGTTTTTAATTACTATATCAGTTACTGCTAAGAGATTTTGTAAAGAAACTTAAGAACAACAAATGTTTAAAATATAATAGAAATTCTCTACACATAGCAAAATTTGCAACACAATATCTAAAAAAGCAAAAAAGTAATTTTAAATAAAATATTCTTAACATTTAAAGATATCTTTGCTTTTTTAGTTTTTATAGCTTTCATTTCTTGAACTTCTAGAAGTGCCCTTGCTTATCAATTCAATATGATAAATAGAACAAAAAAATTTGATATCAAGTATAGTAACTATGTAAGAATGAAATTTACCACTGTGGTAAACAGAACGGACTTTAGAATTAGAAAGAATTCTGGGAATTTTACCCCTAGAGTTACTAGTTTTAAAACTGTAGGTTTCTAATCTGCAAAATGGGTATGATAGTGTTCTTGTGTTACTGGTGTGAAGATCAGAAAAGATGAACTCAGCTCTCTGTATCCCTGAGTTCTGTTTCTGTAGAGTCAACCAACCACAGATCAAAAATATTTTAAAAGAATTAAAAATAACAGTAAAACGATAAAAACAATGCAGTCATGCATCACTTAATGATGGATACATTCTGAGAAATGCGTCATTAGGCAATTTCATCATTGTGTGAACATCATAGAGTATACTTATATAAACCAAGACAGTATAGCCTAATATATACCTAGGATATATGGTACGGCCTATTGCTCCTAGACCACAACCCTGTAATCATGTTATTGTATTGAATACTGTTAGGCAATTTGAGCACAGTGGTAAGTTTTTGTGTATCTACACTTAGAAAATGTACAGTGAAAATACAGTATAAAAGACAAAAAAAAAAAAATAGTACACCTGTATAAGGCACTTGCCATGAATGGAGCTTGCACGACTGAAAGTTTCCTTGGATGAGCCAGTGAGTGAGTGGCAAATGAATGTGAAGGCCTAGGATGTTACTGTATACAACTGTAGACTTTATGAACACTATACACTTAGGCTACACTAAATTTATAAAAAAAAAATTTTCTTCAATAATAAGTCAACCTTAGCTTACTGTAATTTTTTACTTATAAACTTTATTTTTTTAACTTTTTGACTCTTATGATAATAGCTTAAGACAAATATATTGTACAGCTGTACAAAAATATTTTTCTCTATATCCTGATTCTATAAGCATCTTTCTATTTGAAAAATTTAATATTTTTACTCTAAACTATTTTGTTAAAAACTAAGTGACACACACATTAGCCTAGACCCACACAGAGTCGGGATCATTAATATCATTGTCTTCCACTTCCACATCTTGTTCCACTGGATCTTCAGGGACAATAGTACTCATGGAGCTGTCATCTCCTATGATAACAATGCCTTCTTCCAGGATATCTCTTGAAGGACCTGCCTGAGGCTCTTTTACAGTTAACTTTTATTTTATTTTTTAAGTAGAAGGAGTACACTTTAAAACAATAATAAAAAATATGGTAGAGTAAACACTAAGTAATAGGAATTTTCCACTCCATTATAATCTTATGGGACCACTGTTGTATATGTGGCCCATCCTTGACTGAATAGTTGTTATGTATATAACTGTACAAATAAAAAAACACAATGCAGTACAACTATATTCACGTGCTGCATAGCTATGTTTTGGTCAATGATGGACTGTATATACAACTGTGGTCCTGTAAGATTATAAAACTATATTTTTACTGTACCTTTTTATGTTTAGATATGTTCAGATACACAAATCTTACCACTGTGTTCCAGTTGCCTACAGTATTCAGTTCAGTGACATGCTACAGCTTTGTAGCCTGTGAGCAACAGCGTATAGCCTAGGTATGTAGTAGGTTATACTGTCTAGGTTTGTGTAAGCACACTCTGATAGTCACACAACAACAGAATAGTCTAATGATGCATTTTCTCAGAACATATCCCTATCATTAAGTGATGCTTGACTGTATTTACGCTGTATTAGGTGTTATATGTAATTTAGAGATGATTTAAGGTGTATAGGAGGGTGTGCATAGGCTATATGCAAATACTGTGCCATTTTATGTAGGGACCTTGAGCATTTGTGGATTTTGTTTTCCACAGGGGTCCTGGACCCAATCCCCCATGGATACCAAGGGACACTGTAACGTAGGTAAAGCATTTAGTCCAGTGCAAAACTCACATTATGTGTTTAATTAATGGTAAGTAATATGATGAGGACAGGGAGCAGGGGATCTAGAATTTGTTTGTTGTTCTTCCAGAATCCTCTTGATTTTTATTATTCTTTATCATTCTTAATTTTTATTAAGTTGGTCAAAATTAAAAAAGCATAGGAGAAATGGTGACATGTTTACCACATTAATTTTTAGCTTCTTTTTCTTGCTAGTATATGCATTTGAAACTATATATTTCCCTTTAGGAATAGCTTTGGCTGTATCCCATATGTTTTATTATGTATTTTTATTACCTTTAAATTATAATGTTTTCTAAATTCTTTGATTTATAAACTTAAAAGTACATACTTGAATTTATGAATATATTTATTTGTATATTTTTGTTATTGATTTCTAACTTAGTTGTGTTGCAGAAAGTAGATGAGATCTGCATTACACAGGTTATTTGAAACCTGTATCTGCCTTACTATCTAGGTCTGGTCACTTAAAATAAATGTTTCATATATGCTTGAGAAGAATTTGTATTCCCAAATCATTTACTGTAGGGTACAACATATATTAGTTGCGTTAAACTTGTTAATTGCATTGGCTCATTCTTCTATCTAATTCTAAATTTGTCTCATTAATCCATTAATTCTTGAGACAGGAATGTTACTATTGCCACTATGAGAGTTGCCCCACAAACCTCTCCTTGGATTTCTGTCAGCTTTTTTTTTTTTTTTTGTTACATCTTTCTGATGAATTGAATATTTTAATACCATGTTGTGACTTAATAAGGCTTTTTTGATTCAGAATCTATTATGTTGGTCTATGTATCAACGTTTGGTTGGAACGTGCACAGTATTTATGTTGAGAGATATTGTACCTGCCTCTGACATATTCTTTAAGGTGCTAATATGATGGCCCAAGTTTATAAATGAGACTTTAATGACATGAACGGGATACACAGATTGTATACATGTGCCTTTTGATGGCAAAGGTTATAGGACAAGGAGCCCCTGTATGCCATTCAAGTCTTTCCCCATAAAGAGAACATCCTCGAAATGACAAAGAATTTCATCTTGTTCATGTGCAACAGTCTCTTATAATTAAAAATTCTGTCTAATCATTTTTGCATAGATATGCTTTATTACATAGTATTCATTACTGTACACATTATGCATTTTTGCACAATTATTTTTGCATTGCATTTATCAAATCATGGTATTGTTCTTTATGAGTGATTTAAGGCAATGGTCCCAACCTTTCTGATATCAGGGACTAGTTTTATGGAAGAGGTTTTCCACAGACCAGGCTGGGGGGATGGTTTCAGGATGATTCAAGCATAGTACATTTATTGTGCAGTCAAACCTCTCTGCTAATAATAATCTGTATTTGCAGCTGTTCCCCAGTGCTAGCATCACCACCTCAGCTCCGCCTCAGATCATCAGGCATTAGATTCTCATAAGGAGTGTGCAACCTAGATTCCTCACAAGCCACATGCACAGTTTACAGTCGGGTTCGCGCTCTTATGAGAATCTAATGCTGCTGCTAATCTGACAGGAGATGAAGCTTATGTGGTGATGTGAGCAATGGGGAGCAGCTGTAAATACAGATGAAGCTTTGCTTGCTCACTGCCCCTCCACCTCCTGCTGTGTGGCCCAGTTCCTAACAGGCCACAGGCCAGTACCAGTCCATGGCCCAGGGCTTGGTGACCACAGATATAAAAGATTTTTTAAAAAAATAATGTTTACTGACTTTTTAATATAACTACCTTATATAGGATTCTGCTATACTCTTATCAGTTATTTCTAAAAATAATTTTAACAACAGTCCAGTCAACCACTCCACCACTGCCACTAATTGCTCTGGACTCACTCACTGATGCTGGCCCTCCCTATCCTCAGGCCCTTAGCTTTGCACGTCTACTGTAATATCTTCTTTGCTCCCTTGGAATATCTGCTGGTCTGCCCACCTTTACTGTCATCACTTCTTCATAGCTTGCCGCTCAGTTCATGTTTTTACCCTCAGTAATAACCATAACATGGACTCCTGCTCTCCAGGCCCCATGGAACAATCTCACTAACCAAATCTGACTCGTTTCTCTACTCAAGGGATTTTATTCAGTCACTTTCAACAAGTCTTTATGGAGTGCCTATTGTCTACTAGAAAATGTTTTGTGTACAGTCCTACACATAAATATGCATAGTCACAAAGACATTGTAAAAGGTGATGTGGGAGAGAACTAATAACGTGCAGTTACTAAAACAATAAGTACATGCAATATAAAGACACTTTCAATCGGTAGAGAGGATGAAGTTAAAGAAAAAGAATTTCTATTCATTATTATGATAAATTAGGTTAAATACAAATGGGTTCTTAATCAGTGTAATGAATCATGGAAAGGATTTGTTTAATCAACTTATTCTAAGTAAGATACAATCTCATTTGTCTTTGATATTTTGAATGGGGTCTTCCCTGAAGGCTGTCATGGAGTAGATGGTAATTCAGTTTCAAACCCTCTGAAGTGATGGTAAAAGCTTCACTAAATTTTTTTTTTACAGTTCTGTATTTTAATTATGAGATCTATATTTTACAGAATATTTGAAATTTATGTGTATTTGCCTTACTATTAAATTTAGTAACTATTAAATTAGATTAAACAATTAAATTAGTTTGAATCACTGCCATTAAATCTGTTCCTATGACAAAAGTGACATAGAAAGTGTTGCTTTGTTATTTTTCTACCAGTTGGTCAGTACTTATGCTTCTGGAGATACCTCTGGCCTAGTTTCTTCCTTGATGTTTCTTCCCAGGTGTGGTAGCCCACCTCCAAGATGGCCCCAGTGAACCTGCCTCTTGTGATGTTCAAACCCTTGTATCATCTTTTCCCACCATACACCAATATGGCAACAGGGATGGTATATCACTTCCAAGATTATGTTAGGAAAGATTGCCTCTTCTGTCTAATGCTCTCTTGCTCATGAATTCTCTGTCACTCCTTGGATCACCTGCTCTGGGGGAAAGCTAACTGCCATGTCTTGAGGACATTTGTAGAAAACTCTGTGGCAAGGAATTGAGGCCCCCCCAGACCTACACACCAGGAAGAGCTGAGGTCTGCCAAGAACCATGCAAGTGAGCTTAGAAGTGCATTCTCCAGCCCCAGTGGGCCTTGAGATGACTGTGGCCTCAATCAACAGTATGACTGCAACTCATGAGAAACTCTTAGCCAGACCCATTCAGCTAAGCTGCTCCCCAGATTCCTAACCCTCAGAATGGGAACTAATCAATGTTTGTTGTGCTAAGGTGCTACGTTTTGGAGTAATTTGTTGTGTAGCCATAGATAACTTAAGTACTACATCCCTAGGAAAATCTACAGTAAGGATCCAATTTATCCCGAGGTAAGACGTCTTATTGAAGCTTCTTCCCACAGAATTCGAAAGGCTGCCTGGTCCATGGATTCTTTAAGAGAGGAATAGCTGCTTTTTTCCCCTGTTCCAGCCCTGGATTTATAGTTTGTTTCTCTAATGGTAGAGATAATTTTGTTTCCTGTATCAAAGCCTTCATTTATTTATTGATTACAGGGATTTTTGCAGAAAAGCATTATTTAAAATCTATAATTATACACACATATGTACATATCTACCTCCATGTAACAATGTTAAAAATACTCTTATTATTTTTACTCTGTATACAGGTGCTACGTAGAGAAAGATAAAGAGAGTTTGATAGATAGATTGTATCTATACAAATACACACTTTATTTTAAACCCACACATGCATTTTATATACATTTATATACATATGTGCATGTTTATAAATTATATATACATATGTTATATGTCTCTACATATATAGACACACATATATAAATGTATGCTCTACACATATAGCTTTATCTGTATTTATCTGGCTATAGGAATTTTCTGTGTGATTTAAAAGTAAGGAGTATGTGTTGCTAGTTAGAAAATTTGAGAAAATACCCATTAGGGTAGTAATTTATTATATTATAACTCAGCCTTTTAAAGTTCTTCATAAAATTAAGAAAGAGAAAAAAAGCATAAAGTATCATTCAATGGATTCTAAAGAAATGTGTAATGTTCTTTGTATACATAGGTAAAATTTCCTTTTTAATTGACGCTATAAATATTTATACAGTTTAATAATTTGAAAAAATATAGATCAACATAAAAATTATCTTTTATTGAAATTATTTCTGTAAGTTTTTCCTTGAGATGCTAAATGCAATAGGTACAATAAATCTATTACCAGTTACTATTCTCTTATCAATTTTAATTAATTCAATTAGTATTCTCTTACAGATGTAATCCATAAAGAATTTACATTTATTGTATACTATTACTGTAATTATTTTAGTCAAGAAAATACTATAGGAGAATGGAAGAAGAGGGAAAATAAATTATCATTGGGAATCTAAACTTTTAAAAAGTGATTTTAAGAATAAAGACAGATCTATGTTGATTAATTTCCCAAAGTTTATGAAATATTTGCTCCTGCAAAAAGAGCAAGTCAAATTGCACTCTAATTAGAAGCTATTTAAAAATTCACTCTTTTGTGAGAAACTCACCAGCACTCACCTGTGCACCCAGGTCTCTGGAATGTTGTGTGCTGCGTACACTGTGAAGCTCAGGTGGGAATGGAGCCCAGGATGTACATAGGAAATGCATCCAGGTGCATTTACAGGCTGAAAATCGGCATAAAAGCTGCTACAATAGACATTGATTAGCTGGTAGATGGACGTGGATAGTTCAGTTGTTACTTTCTCTATCAAGCCTAGAAGGGAATAGATAGAGGTCAAGTCATCTGTGAAGGGCCATATTTATCATGAGCCATCAATTATAACCTTAAAATTTCTTATAATAAAATTCAAGTAAAATTTGATTAAAATGACCCTTTACCAACTGAAGCCAATTAGCCATCTGTGCCTCTGAATGCAGCTTGGTTTAGTTGTCAGCAGATTAGATATCAACAAGCTTTCATAGCCCCAGCAGTAGAAATTTTGGAAGTATGGCCTTTTAATCACAAATTGGAACTTTTTTGATTATTAATTGGTCGTTCTGATCAAATTCACCATATTTTTTGTTCTAGTTTGTGATTGTTTAGAATTAACTTTTAAACAGGAAACATGTTTTCTACATGGCTTATAAGTACTTCAAATTCCATCTAAAAAAGGAATCATAATAAATTTGATTATGTTATGATGTTTACCGTTAACTGAACACTGATCATATATACACTGTGCTGATATAAAAATCAATGATAATAGTACATGGCAGGGATTTGAAACAAGCTTGAAATTAAAGATTTACGATGTTTATTGAATCTCCTCAAAATCAAAGCCTGTCCTGAGTTTTAGCATTAGTTATTTAAAGCGATTCTATTGATTATTACTAAAAGTGACTTGTTATGAAAGAAGAAAAATTACTAGATATAGGGGCTAGTAGTTTTCCCCTGGCAGTAACGCAGATGTTGGAAGAATAAGCACATCATTAGAAATTACACTCTTAAGATCTGGTGTGACATGGCCTGCCACGGTGGCTCACTCCTGTAATCCTAGAACTCTGGGAGGCCGAGGTGGGCGGATTGTTTGAGCTCAGGAGTTTGAGACTAGCCTGAGCAAGAGCGAGACCCCATCTCTACTAAAAAATAGAAAGATATTAGCTGGACAACTAAAAATATATAGAAAAAATTAGCCGGGCATGGTGGCGCATGCCTGTAGTCCCAGCTACTCAGGAGGCTGAGGAAGAAGGATTGCTTGAGCCCAGGAGTTTGAGGTTGCTGTGAGCTAGGCTGATGCCATGGCACTCTAGCCCAGGCAACAAAGTGAGACTGTCTTAAAAAAAAAAAAAAAAAAAAAAAAAAAAAAGATCTGCTGTGAAAGGATTCCATGTGCTGAATCAAGTTACTCAGCACAGTTGTTTATTCAAACACATGCACTTCCTCATAAGTCGTTTCAGAAACATAAATTGCTTTTTGGTTTTATGTTGTTTTGAAAAGAAAATAGTACAAAGAGCTAGCTTTCTTCTTTGATAGTCTGCGGTATTCCAGAGCTTGGGCAGTCGAATGCCTCAGGATAGAGGCCAGCGTCAGCATGGAGCTCCTTCCCACATCCTGCCTGTCCCTCAGTAGCCCTGTCTATAATTAAACATTTTTGTTGTTGTTTAACACATGCTGTTATTCACTTAGTTATTCATAAATTTGTATAAGATTTATAAGATAGACAAATTTAATTTATTTGTCCTGTTTCTTAAGTTGTACCCTTCGTTGAAACAGCCTTGGGGGACAACTAGAGAGGGAGAGAGCTCTAATTAAAATTCTCTGAGAAATCAGCAGGAGCAATTAATGAAGCAGAAGAGGAAAGCAGCTTAAAAATAGTCTTAAAAGAAGTTTCATCAAACTCTGGAGGCCAACCGACAGAGATTCTTTGCAACAACAGGAAGCAGAGAATTATAAATTTATAGAAACATCTTGTTTCTGAGTCCCCAGTTTATACTGTTGGTACTCTGAAACAGGAAGTGAAGACTTTTCGTCAATAAATCCCAATCTTGTGCAAATGTGCAAATGAATACACATCTAAAATAAATCATGAAGTTGGGTGAGAGATCTTATCAATTTAAGTCTCAGCACATATTTTGGGGAACTTTAATTATCTGGGTGTTGACTCAAACTCTATTCCTTATTTTTTGTGCAGAAAGAGTTTTTGGTTATAATTTGCTTCTTTGAGGTTGTATAGAGAAGTGTGCTTATGCATTATGTTTTACTTTCAGAATTCTGAATGAAGAGTACATTTTAAATAACATCATCAAAATGTATTAAGGACTGAAGACAAGAGGCATGGTGGTAAAATATGGTGAAACAATGTTTATCACACCTGATTTTACTCTGGAAAACACTGACAGTGCCAAAAAATAACAAGGCAATGATGATGTATGTGCAATTAAAACTTATTGATTCAAATCTATCATGATTTATCATTGAATAAGTCCCCAGGAACATTCCTGTATAGTTCTTATGGGATCTCATATTCCAAGCCCTGGAGGAATATGGGGGGAGAAGACCTCATTGCAACATTTCTGACAGAAAGGAAGAGAGGGCCAGATGCATAGGGGCATACCTCCAGCTGGTCCACTCCACGCACTACCACTTAGATTCTGTGTTAGTAATATTGTTAGGGGGTATACATCCTTTCTATTCCCTGTGGTGCTCTCCAGAGTTTTATGAATATCTGGAACAGAGATTTTTGTAGTAGCACAGTTTTTTGCTTCCATACCTTCTGCCACCTTGTTTTCTTCTGTGATATGAGGTAGAGGAGTTCCTCAAATATAATTGAATGTCTTGAGTGGTGGGAATTATAGTTGAGGGGATATCCCTCTGTACATAACTCTTTACTGAAACTATTAAGGGTGTGGAGGGAAGGCCGAGTTATCATTTGTTTTCCAGTGAGTCCTCTGAATACAAGGGTGTTGATTGAACATCTGCAAGGCAGACAGTTTCCTTGAAGATACCCAGAGTGTTCCTATGCCAAATACCATCTACCATATGCAAACAAGAACAACCCTGACCACAGGCTGCATATTAAATCCCATCATATCTTCTATGCATGTTAGGAAACCTGAGGACCAAGGAGTTTAGTCTAGGATCAGAGAGGTAAAAAGTAGCAACTTAATCCTCCTATTTGTTACATTAACTTAGTCTTCAAATAGAGCTTGAATTTAAATTTGAAATAGGTGACTTTGAGTATAGACATCTGCTACTTTTCTGATTTTTCTTACATCAAAATATAATTATTCATAGGTAAATGGTAAAATTTTGCAGTGTCTTGGAATGGTTATAAGAATATTTTCAGTTTTTTCACTTTTATAGATCTGATTTTTCTCAGTATTTTAAAACAATTCAAGCTAAAAGGTTAGAGAGTTTAGATTTTTGTTCTCTTGCAGAATACTCACTTCCATTGATAAAAGGGTTTTAACAAAGCATTTTTCCTCTCAAAAAGCGTTGTGTTTGTGTGTGTCTGTGTGTTTGTGTTACCACAGTATTTGGATGAAAAATTGAAAAAATTATTTTGGGTTCTATTAATATAACTTTTTTCTTTTATTTATTTATTTGTAAAATATTTGAGTACAAGAGTGTTTTACCTTTTACTGAAGTCTCTGAATTTTGATAAAAATTCTGAAAAAGAAAGGGTGCAAAATATATGTATTATTCAGACAACAAATTTATAAAATAATCAAATCAATAATATCCAAAATCTGAACACTATAAATTCTCTGGTATGATAAAAAAAAGACAAAATATTCCTTGGCATCATATATCAATTTTCTTATTAAACAGAGGAAAGCTAAATTGTGTGATGAAAGAAAAGTCTTCTGAATATTATAATGAATAATGTAGGTTATTTGATTTTTATAAAAATAAATTGCTAGAATGGGTTCAACCTTTTTGTTATTATTAGAGTAGTTCTACAAATATTGCCCAAGCTCAATCTCCCTTCCATGATAGTGACTAATTTTTTTATATAAGTGCATTTCTAATTCTCCTCTGTTTAGTGTGTCCAGCTCTTATTTTTTGCAGTCATTCAGCAAACTCTGCGCAGCACCAAAAAGAGGTGGGCAAAATCGTACAGAATCACTATGTAGTTTCATTTCTTTCTTTTTCAACTGATTTTAAAAGAAATGATAGTCAAACACTTGGAAAAATAAAATGCCTTGAGTCATACTTTAAATAAAAAGTACAATCTAAAATCTTATTTGTTTGTTGTCATTTTCATTGTCCTTTAAGTTCATGTCCATTAGTGTGGTGGTCTTATTTATTTTTATTTTTGTTGGGAGCCTAGAATTACTTTGGTGGCTTAGGATTTGCTGATTATAACTTAGTTATCATGAAAACTATGTAAGGTAATTCATAGATTTCCTAAAAATAATGTTCCAGCCCAAAAGAAAATTAAATTTTCTAATAAGATCCATTTTAATTCCATTTTATTGGAATCTTAGAATTACTTTGGTGGCTTAAGATTTGCTGGTTATAACTTAATTCTCATGAATACTATGTAAAGTGATTCATAGATTTTTCTGAAAAATAAGGTTTCAGCCCAAAAGAAAATTAAATTTTCTAATAAAATCTACTTTAAATCTAAATTTTTAAAAATTTAAAAGTTCAAGACTTTTTAAAAAATAAAAATTTGAAGGCTTACTTTTAAGGAAATGTGTTTAATTAAAAGCCAGATTTCTCAAACAAATAAATTAGGGAATAATTGTTTTCCTGAATCAAAGGACTTACTACAGTATTTCTTTAGAGAAAGAACATCTCTATCATGTTTAAAATGTGATTAAATTTACACACAACTTTTTAGTTAAAAGCATGATTCACATGAACCTTCTCAGAAGCATTTCTATTAGGTAAAATATTTCACTGAGTATAGTTTCAACTATTAATACTAGTCTTAACTATTCGGAAGATCTTTACCCCATCCATGTGGGTGAAACTATTAAAGATGTTACCCTGGCTTAACTAGAATTCATTTTGTTCAGAGATACAGACTTGTATTATAAAATCACCATGACATCCACCTACGCCACAGTGTGAAAGACCATATATTTTACTTTGTAGCTCTTCTATTGTGTGAGCATTTAATGGAAATATATTATGTGAACTTCTGGAATATAATTTAAAGGATGAAAAACTGTTTCTAGTGCTGGGTGGGAGCATGAAATAGAGTACAACTGTGTTTGTGATACAATTCTTCATCTTGCCAAAACTTACATTTAATAAATACCTAATTACTTCCCCGTGTGGCAGGAAATAGGCTCTTGCACATTGACCAAACGTACAGCCAAGGAAAAGAAAACCTTCTCAACTTTCAGAGTTTTTTGGCATAAGACCTGTATTTCTCAGTATTTCTTCAATCTTAAGTTCGTGGTGGGTGGATAGACTGAATTGCTTTGGCATTGTGAACTGCAGCTGGTTACTGCACACATTCTGGAAAATGTACTTACTGTATGTGCCAATATTCTTATATAGGTGGGCTCACAAGATAGAATGGAAAAAGAGATGGAAAAAAGTATGAAGGCTACTGATGTAGAACAAATAAACTTTTAAAAGTCTGTTCAAATAAATACGATCCATTTTGGGGGGAATATTGAATATTATAACCACTGACATATATTAAATAAAACTCACAATTGTCAACTCTCTCTTAAATTTCTATACATAAAAATCATTTTAGTCTTATCAAAATACAAGATGAATTAATATACAGATATTATGAATTAAAAGCTGGAAAGAAGAATTATACAAAACTTAGCACATAAGGAAAGTGAAATGTGAATGTGAGCTTTTATTGAGCATCATAATTCCTCATAACTTTCCTAGGAAGTAATCAATTTCTCCATGCAGAGTTCTTTTGGCTTCAGATACAGTGAATGTTTGATATTTCTGAGAAAATTGTCATTTTGTTCTTTTAGGGAGTTTCAGAATATGAATGTTTTGAAGATAAAGCTTTTTGTATCTAGGAGTACTTTAACATCATTTACAGAACTTCACCCTAAAATTGTATTTTCCTCATTCTTTGATTGGTTGTTTGTTTCTACCAATTCACCAAGAGATAGACATTAAAGTTGAAAAAGAACCAAATAGTCTTAACAGATGGGAAGACACGTGTGCACATATGCTCCTCTGGTCTCCTGCTCTGGCAATGGTTCATATTTGTCAGGATGTTAGGTAGCGATGAGGGGTATGCAGGTGGCATGGCAGGCGATAGGGGACTGTGGTCAAGGGCTGAGGGTTGGGACCAATAAAAACCAAGAAAAGCAAACACAACAGCAAGAACTTGAGGTTAGGGACTTTTCCTGACTGGGAGCATGTGCAGAAGGTAGGAGCTTATGACCAAAGATAACTTTTTTCTCATTAACTAGTAAAACTCACACCCCCTAGTGCCATGACAGTTCCAGAGCCAGCCATACAAGGATAGAAAATGGGAGGACATATTATTCTGGAAATTTCCACCCACTCCCTGAAAAGACATGAATATTCCACTCTCGAATTAACATATTACTAGGGATAATAAAGGACAGACCCTAACTCTGGGATGACACTGTTCCTTATTGGAGCAGTCTGCTCTCTACTGACTTTGAGAGTGTACTATACTTTCCATACTCTGTCTTTAAACTCAGGGTCATCTCCACTCATGGAGACAGACCTGTTCCTCTCTCTGGAACTTACTTTTCATTACCCTAAGCTCATGATATTTTATTGTCAGCTCTAAGTTCTTGTAATGTCTCCAAAGTGTGATAATGTAAGAGAATTAATTACTTGTTGAAAGCTAATTCTCACTATATTATTACCCTGACTTAACTTTACCTATTATAAAGCTTTTTTAGCGCTACATGATTTCCGAGTTTTTAAGTTCATCAAAATATTTATTTCAAAACATACTGGTGTATGCTTTTGAAGACTGTGGTATATATATTTTTTACTCCAACACAGATTAAAAAAAAATGATCAAATCAAATGTGATCACATCAGATTACTTACTTTGGTATTATTTGTGAAGACCATAGACCTTCATAGTTACACACAAAACCAGTGTTAGAGACTACATAATTATTCCATTTTTCTTCTATAATTGGAAAGTAAAAGAGTAGGTGTTTCCTCTTTAAGGAAAATTTAGGAAAATAAACATGAATCTGTCTTAGACATGGAATTTGGGGAATTATTGATTATATTATTTAAACTTTGATTTCTTTAATGCTTCGTGTTTTTAGTGTTTAATCCATGTTTATTTTTAAAATATTTTGAAAGTGTGACTCCTCAGAATCATCATTCTCGCTGTTCATGTAAATAAAGTATTTAAATTTCTACATTTATTTTTACTGCCTAATCACACAAAAGTCTGAATTAAAATAAGACACTGAAAGCCCAACATTAAGAAATTATTGAATTTTCATAGCCATTCATCTATTTAAAGCAATGAGCAATAAGAACAATGATTTATACATAATAATATGATTGTCTACATTTTTAAATCAGTCTTTTGGAAATTTCAAGGCTGGCATATTCAAAGGTAGTATAATCTCCATTGTTCTCTTCCATGCAGCTGAAGAATGCATGTGCTCACTCTCCCTTACGAAGTTTCACATCTACTGGTATAGGTATAAAGGCTTGGCTTCAAGTCTGGATTTTGCCACTTATTAATTCTCTAAACACAAGCACTCTAAGCATGAGATTTTAATAATAAAATGAACATTAAAATACCAACTTTACAACATTGTTGTGAGGATAAATTGAAATAAAATAAAAATTAAATTAAAGGAGGTAATGCATATGTGAAACTATTTTATATATTGAAATGCCTTAGCAAATATTAGTTATTATTATTATATCTTTCTGCTTTATCATCTGCTACACTAATAAGATGAATGGATTTATTGTGACCAAATTTCCTAGTATTTTTCTTGGGCAATAATCATACTTTAATTCTACATCAGACTGCCCAGACCAGGAAATCATTACAGGATGTGGGATTTAGAGAAATTCACTCAGAAATCATAGAAGCAGTGTACATTGCAAATTCAGTAAAAGATGCCACAAAAACTGATCTTTTATGTATGTACTTATCCACCCACACATGAAACTTATACCTATGTACACTTGTGTGCATGAGAGACATTAACGGCCTATACAAACACTTGCATGTGAATATTATACAAGTACATTCATCTAGGTAGGATTGATTTCAGTTTCACTTGGAAGTTACACAATAGTTACAAATTTCAAAGGTATAAGAAATTTCCTTTTAATTTAATTAAATGCATTTGGCATAGTAGAATCAGGCTGCCATTACTTCCACATAATTGAAATGTACTCTGTGTACATGGACACACACAAACACACATACTCACAGAAATATAGTGGTTAGTAAAAAATCTTTCACTCCTTAAGTAATTATTGAACTCAGGTTTAAAATAATTACTGTGTAATAGATGAATATATTTACCTCTGCTTTTCTCTGAAGAATTAGACTTAGTTCATTTGCTGCATCTGTAATTTGTTTGGTTTCCACACACCCTAGAACACTGCATATTTTTTTAACTTCTTCAATAATATTATCCACGTTTTCCTGGAAATGACAAGATTCACGTCTTACCATTTATTGAAATGGAGAGGACACTAATTTACCCTCAAACTACTCCTTTCTTCTTCTTCATCATGAAGAGGAAATGGAATAAAATGTGATTGTTTGCTTTCATATGAAAAGAAAGTTCTCAAGACTCTGGTTATCCTGTGCCGGGGGCCACAATTTTCACTGAGTCAAAGCTCAAAGGTAGAACTTACTTAGCTCCACCTTAACATTACCTGAAATAAAATGAGAGAATGGTAGTGGGAGGGGTAGAGTAAGGAAGAGGGAGAGAGAAGGAAAAGGAGGAGGAGAGGAGGAGGCAGAAGAAGAGGGGAGGCAAGAAGAGAGTAAGAGAGAGAGAGGGAAACTCAGACAAAGTCTGTGGTTTCTACAAAACACTTTAAAAACAAAGTAATGATGGCAGACCCATGTAGAGTTTCAGAATGCATTTGTTTTTGGAATCAGTATATAAGAGGACAAACTTATTAAAAATCAGATTCACAGAGTTCAGAACAAACTTGAGAAACCCAATTGTGGTGTTAGAGTGCTTGGTAATCATTTGATTGCAATATCCTTGAAGCAGCTGATGTTTCCAAAAAATCACTGATGACAAATATTCTTCTTGATGTCAAAAACCCCAGCTACTTTTAAAATATACAAAGGTTTTCTGGTCCCCATTTTAAGAGCTTTTCATCAGTGTTTCTATATCTCAGCTTTGCACATTTTCTTAAATATTATAAGTATTCATTTTAAAAAAAAAAGTCTGCTCTCTTTTGACCTTATTTTTTTCCATGTATTGCCATTAACTATAGTGAGAGATCTCTCTTTATTCTTTAATTCCATGCTAATCGCATTTCACTGTACAATATTTTTATGTACCTTGTCTATATCATTAACAATGATGGCTTTTCAAAGCACATCGGCTCTCTTACCAGCAGCACAGTCATTCCAATGGAGGATTAGAACAGTTTATTTCAGGCAGAGATGAAAAATATTTTTCCTATTTTTTCACACAAAGATGTGAATTCAAGGCACAAAAAGATTTTGCCTCTCCTTATTCTAGAGCTGAGCCTTGCCTTGCTGTTTCATTTCGTTTCGTTTCTTTTCTTTTTTTGAGACAGAGTCTCACTCTGTCACCCGGGCTAGAGTGCCATGGTGTCAGTCTAGCTCACAGCAACCTCAAACTCGTGGGCTCAAGCGATCCTCTTGCTTCATCCTCCTGAGTAGCTGGGACTACAGGCGAAACCATGTTCAGCTGATTTTTACTATTTTTAGTAGAGACGAAGTCTCGCTCTTGCTCAGGCTGGTCTTGAACTCCTGAGCGTAAGCCATCCACCTACCTCAGCCTCCCAGAGTGCTAGGATTACAGGTGAGAGCCACCGCGCCCAGCCAACAGCATTTTCTTAACAAAACATCAATACAGAGACACAACACTAGTTTTAAGTTAACAGGATCCCGATTTGCCTCTTCTACAGAAAAATAATATGTATTTTTTAATTTATTGCCAATATCTTTTATATGTGATTTTCCAAACACTGAAAGCTAATGACAAAAACCCAGGAAAAATAACTAATTAATACTATCAAAGACAAAATAAGGATTTCAAAAATGTCAACAGATTTTATTAATGAGCTAAAAGGAAGAAGTTGCAATTTAATTGGGGTATATTTTAAGTCTTTCACAGTTTAAGAAAGTACAACTACTCAATTTTATAATAACAGGAAAAATTACGAGTAATCCGTATGGAAAAAAGTCAGTTGTTTCATTTATGTGCGAACTCAATAAAAATCAACATTGTGATGTGGCTACCAGATCTACTTCATTATTAAATTGAATCAGAAGACATATACTCTCTATAACTAGAAGTTAAGAATTCTACCACATTTTCCATGTATATTATATTATCCAAACTGGAGTTTAGTTTTGGGTACTTGATTTGAGAATGGACTTTACAAATTGAATTTCCCCAAAGGACAGCAATCCCACTATTAATATGCTGTTAATATATTCATTTAGAATGGCATGGTAGCTTTCAGCTACTTTCAGCTTTGCAGCTGGGATCCATTTGTCCAAATCCTAGGTCTGCCCCTTTCTATTTGTGACTGTCATCAAAGTATTTAACTTTCACGTGCCTAAATTCTCTCTTCTGTAAAGTGGGAATAATAATAATTATAAGGTTATTATAAAGATTAAATTAGATAAAATATGAAAAAGTGCTTGGCAGAGAATAAAGCCTAAATTTTAATGTTTAATTAATTAATTTTATTTATTTGCTCAGAAGTTTCAGTTTATAAATCAGGCACTGTACATGCACAAATAACTAATAAAATGAAAATTAGAAAATCATGAAAACTATGAGAGAGGTACATATTAGGTACTGTTTGTTTTTTCATTCATATATTCTAAGTAGATATGTGAATTTGTGAAAATCCATAAATAGTACTAATTAAAATACAAATGCTGGGTTGACTTGGGGTCATTATGTAGCTGGTAGCTGATTTATTGAATCTAAAACTCCAACCTTGCAGTATTTCTTATCTAACCTATTTATCTCATTTAATCTTCACAAATATTCTGAAAGATAAATACTATATTCATTATATTCTTGAGTCACTGTGATTGCTAGGATATGTTAAGTAAAATACTGTAATTATAAAATTAGGTTGCTGATTAATTGGATATGAGAACCAACAAAAAGGTTGGATTTAAGATGATTTCAAAATTTTACATTTGAGCACAGGGTGCCATTAATTATGGCAGAAATACAGAAAAAAATGGGAAAATTTGTGGTAGTACGATAAAGATATTTTTTGTTACACAGAGCTTGAGCTGCCTGGGGAAATGCAATGGGATTCTAGTTCTAGATTGAGAAACTATTGGATTGAGAAAACATAGACATGCTATTCACAAACACACACAGACACACACACATGCACACATAACTGGTATGCTCACATAAACACTAGATGAACTATAAGAAAAAATGCAAATGCACAGTTTAGCCCAAAACAAAGAGGATGAATCTCTGGGTGGCAGAAATTTAGAGGAAACCTCAAGTCTGAGTAGTAGCTCCAACGTTGACGCTGCAGTGACCTGGAGGACATATCTGACTAGATTTAGATGCTCAGGCTTAGGAATTAGTGTTTATTGCTCACATTCAACAAATGCTGCAATTTTAGGCCCAAACTAGTTGGTGGAGGTAGGAGAGCAGGAATTGGACCTAAGATCCCGAATAAAAGCCAGACACGGGATAGATGGCCAGCTGCAAGGGGTGGGAGAAGAAAATCTATGCCCACTGACCAAGAGAACTTTCAAAGAAGGCTCTCTCTATCCAGTCTTTGAAGAAAATGATTACCCGAGAAATTGAAACCCTAGTGTGTGTTATGTGGCTGTGGAGTATTCATTTATACTACCTATAGTGGGAATTTTTGTTAAAAATGGCACTAGGCTATTGTGACTATTTTGGATGCAGGCAGAAGCAAATGCAAAGTTGCTGTGTAGAAACACTTTTTTAACCCTATCCACAGAGTTTCTCCCCAAACATAGATACATATACCCATGTGTGTGCGTGCACACATGCACACACACACACACACACACTAGAAGGAAGGGAATAATCAGCCTAAAGTTTATCAATTCTGTTACTTCTGATCTATATTATGAGAAATTACAGACGCAAAACACAGTAGGATTAGTACCCTATTTCAAGGGATATCTTAAAGGTAGGCCTGGGCATCATTTTTATAGAGGTGATAACCTGGCCAAGAATTTGAATATGATTGCCTGGAGTGAGAGAGAACATGCATAGAAAAAAGAAAAGTTGAAAGCTGGGCGTGTAATATTTCAGAACATCTAGTATTTTGATAATGGAGGAAAAAGTTGAAACTCACAGTGTGCAGAGAAATAAGCCATAAGATTGCAGCTTAATGGACAAAAATGTATAAGTAGTTGATGGTACTAGGAAATTTTAGCTTGGAAAAAAACAGAAGAAAAATGAAACATAACCATTTTCAAATATTTGATGGTCTTTTCAGTAAAAAGGGGATTAGATTTACTGTAAGTAGCTCTGAAATGGAAATGATAAATTAGAACAAATGGTTGAAAATTTAGAGAGGCTCTTTTTGGCTCAATATGAGAAAAATCTTCCTTAGAATTCTTTGTCCAAAAATTGAGTAGGCTGCCTTTTGAAAGGAGAGTTGTTCCACATTACAGGTATCTGAGCAACCAGGATTGTTTAGAGGAGATTTTTGCATTGCATAGGAATTTGGACTAGACTACCTCTAAATTTGTTCTAGCTTTGATTCTTTGGGTTAATGAAAACTGAAAACAATTCTGTGATCTTATGTACTATATTCCAAGCTTATCTTAGGAAATATTTGATGTATCATAGACTTTGAAGGAGCAGCATTCTAACGCTTTAGATATTAAGAATACCTGCAAAGTATTTTGAACTTTGGAAAAGACTGATGATAAACTTTTCTCCTCTGCATCTTTCTGGAAAACAAAACAAAATGAAACAGCATGGGTTTTTTCCCCCTCTCTCATTTACGTGTGATGGAGACTAAAGCAATATGCATTTTAAGCAGCCATGAAACAGCTTAACATCTTCCAGATTTTATATAAACTTTAATGGGTTTCTATTTATGTGTACATACTAAAATTATCAAATTCAATTAATGAATTTGGAGACAAATTGAGAATTTAGAATGATTTTCATTCCTGGCTCAGTACTTAGAACTATTATAAATTATTTTTCCTTAAATATTAAAGATAGTCTTTGGAGTCACAGTTTGGCTTAAAATTAAAAAAAATCTGATCCCACAGTAACAATGAAGAAATCAAGATAATGTACAAAATCATAACTTTTCCTGACCCCAGCAGAAATGTAAGGTCACTAGGTGACCAACTAAATTGAACTAAAAAGAATGACGGCCCCTCCAAGGAGAGATGGAGCATACCAAGTGTTCAATCTTTGGCAGAGTAAAAGAAAAAGAAGTGGGCACCGTAGAAATGGGAATGAAGAAATAAGCCAAAATTGTAACAAATTTTTAAAGAACAGCATGTCAGCTAGCATGTCAGTTTGAAATATTAGGAAGCCCAAGACACGTGGGAAGTTTACAATAACCTGCAAGTTCTTTTCCGGGACACCTACCAGTTTTTCAGAGCAAATATCGAAGGCAGTGCAAGAAGCTGAAGTCCTGTTTAGTGGGGCAGGTGTGTAGGTGATTAGCTATTTTGGGAAGGACAGGCATGGAGTCCTGTCCACTTCTGTGAATCCTTCTTTCATAAGAAGCAAAAGTCTCAAGCTGTTGGGGAGAGAGGCAGCAAACCTTCTGTCACCCTGAGCCCAGGCAAAAATCCCTTGTCCAGACAAAAATCCCTTGCTTCTATGGGAGAAGTAAAAAGCAAAACAGTCTGCCTCTGGAGGACAGGTAGGACATAGGTGAAGCTCCTTTGCTGATGAGAGAAAGGTAGAAGCAAAATCCTTTCACTCCTGGGGGAGCAGCAAGAAAACCTTTCTTGGGTCTAAGATTCTGCAAGGATAACAATCAGAGGTCAGGGAGGAGGAGCAGTGACCTGTCTCTAGCATAGTACTAACTGCAGATACAAGACAGAATTTGGCAGCCATATGGATGAGGGACAGGGATGCTCAGAAAGCCCCAATCCTGAAGCTCAAGTACAGAGTCTACCTGAGGCTGTGGTAGTATCATTACAACATAGAACCCCCATGACCCCACTGCCAAAATGAGTCTAGCATTGAGTAATAAATAAGCAAGAGCAGAGTACTCCCGGGAGAGGTTCGAGAGCATTGAGAGAGAACCTTTCTGTGACACAGACAAGCAAGGAGTATTCACAGCTGAGGGCGAAGCAGGAACACGGAGAAAATTTCAGAGTACTACAGGTTCCACTATAAGCACAAATAATAATAGCTAACTACCAGAGGAATTTGAAGTCTGTAGTGCCCTGATGATAATGATAGCAACAATAAAACACAAATAAAGCTCCAGTCTTGACTAGATTGTATCAGCACCACATGCAAATAGCACAACGCTGCAGTCCCTAATCCCCAGGCCGTGGACTGATACCAGTCAGTGGCCTGTCAGGAACCAGGCTACACAGCAGGAGGTGAGTGACGGGTGAGTGGAGGAGGAGCTAGAGAAGCTTCATCTCTATTTACAGCTGCTCCCCATTGCTCGCATCATGGCATAAGGTCTCCTCTTGTCAGATCAGCAGCGGTATTAGATTCTCATAAGAGCACGAACCATACTACAAACTATGTATGTGAAGGATCCAGGTTTTGTGTTCTTTTGACAGTCTAATGCCTGTTGATCTGAGGTGGAGCTGAGGCTGTGAGGCTAGTGCTGGGGAGCAACTGCAAATACAGATTATCGTAGCAGAGAGGTTTGACTGCACAATAAATGTAATGCTCTTGAATCATCTCAAAACCATTCCCAAGCCCCTGGTCCCTGGAAACATTGTCTTCCATGAAACTGGTCTGTGGTGCCAAAAAGATTGAGGACCACTGGCATAGCAGAAGAACACTGTCCATTTCCAGGTGTGAATACAATTTACCTCAGTCTTTAATATTGTTCTACACATGATGTGTAGCATTCTATCAAAACTAAGGATCCACACACAAAAACACGAGATAATACAACCCATTGTCAGTGGATAAAACAATAAACAAAGCCAGACTAAGAATTGACCCATAAGTTAGAACTATCAGACAGGGACTTTAAAATAACTATCATTAATATATTACAGGATCTAGTGGCAAATGTGAACAACAGACATGAACAGATGGGGAATTTTAACTGAGAGGTGGAACTTGTATGAAAAAGTAAAATGGAAATGATAGAAATATAAAATATATATGATGTTAGGGATGAAAAATTCCTTCAATGGGTTCATTGGCAGATTGAACATAGATAAGGAAAGTATCAATGAAATTAAAGATAAGTCAGGAGAAATCATCCTAACTGAAACACAAAGGGAAAAAAGAATGGGAGGAGAACCCAGAACACAACATCTAAAAGTTGTCAGACAGACTCATACATGCAATTGAAGTTTTAGAAAAACAAGAATGGAATAAGAGGAATTTGAAGACATGATGGCTAAACATGTCAAAATTTGTTGGATGCCGCTAAAACTTAGAGGAGAATTTGTGCTTTAAAGCTCTAAAAAATTAACTAGTTCTATGTCAATTTAAAAAGTTGAATTTATTGAAATCCTTCCTACAAAGAAAACCCCAGAGCAGACAGTTTCACTAGTGAATGAAACCATTTAAGGTAGACATAAAATCAATTTTACAATATTGTAAGAAAATAAAAATACAGACTGATGTTCCTCATAAATATAGATGCCAATATCCTTAACAAAATATTAGTTAGTTGAAGCTAGAAATGTATGAAAAAGATTACAAATTCTTAGTAAATGTGGTTAATCCCAGGAATGCAAAGATATTTTTAAAATTTGAGAAGAATAAAAGAAAAAACATATATGCTTCTCTAGAAATGCAGATTAAACATTTGACAAAATTCATTATCCATTCAAGATACAAACTCTTAGTAAATTAGGAATAGAAAGAAACTTTTTCAACCTAATAAAAGGAAACTAACTTTTCATATCACAACTATATAACTTCCAAATAACCTCATATTTAATGGTGAAAGACTGTAACTTTCTCCTTCAGAATAACAAGGCAAGGATTCTGTTCTCATCACTTCTATTAAAATTCTATTGGAGATCTTGGCAAGTATTAAGTAATAAGGCAAGTAAAAGAAATAAAAGTCCTCTAGAATGAAGAGAAAAAGCAACAGTATTTCACAGATGACATAACTGTATATGTAGAAAGCCTAAGAAATCTAAAAAATAGTTCCTAGAAATAAAAAGTAAATTCAACAAGACACAATATACAAGATCAAAATATGAAAGTAATTTTTGTTTCTACATACTAGTAGCAAATAACTGGGAAATAATATAAAATATTATTTACAATATCATACCAAAACATCAAATACTTAATGATACATGTAATAAAATATACATAATCCCTGTACTCTAAATTATAAAACATTGCTAAGAGAAATTTAAAAAACCTGTATAAATGGAGAGATGGATTAGATTAGATTGAATGCTCATGGACTAGAAAATTCAAAGTTTTAAAATATCAGTTCTCCTTAAATTGATCTAAAGATTCAACACAATTGTAGCAAAGTACTTAAACAGCCAAATATATATTTTCAAAAGAACAATATTGGAGAACTTATATTGCCTGATTTCTATAAAAGAATGGCAATCAAGACAGTGTTGAATCAATGTAAGGATAGACATATAGACTTATGGAACAGAAAAGAAAGTCTAGAACTAGATCTATATAGACGTGGATAAATGATTTTGAAAAATTTGTCAAGAGTATGCAATAGAGAAAAAGCATATAATTTAAAATAAATTATTTAGGAATGACTGGATATCCATTTAGAAATGCAAAATCACATTGCATTCCTAACCCATGCAAAAAGTAACTCGAAATGAATCTGAACTAAAAAACAGCTTAAAGTACAAAGAGTCTTTAAAAAGGTTGGGGAAAATGTATACAAATTCATATAGGCAAATATTTATTAAATAAGATGAGAAATTTTAAGTTAATTAAAAAATTAAAAATTTTTACTTTTTGAATGGTGCATAAATAAATGAAATAATCAAGTGAACAAACAAAAATAAACTACAGACTGGGAGAAAATATTTTCAATACATATATCATGTATCTCATAATGAACTGTCTTCTAGAATACATAAGAACTTTTATAATTCAATAATAAGAGAACATATAGTTCAATTTAAAAAATGGCGAAATATTTTTATTTAACATGGGTACATTTTATTTTATATAAATTAAACTTTGAGAAAATTGATTTAATAAGTAAGGCATCATAGTGAATGTGAAAAGATAGGCCACCAACTGGCAGAAGATATTTACAACACACATAATCAAAGGAAGAGTAAACACATAGACTCCCATGACTCTATCTGAAAAAGATAAAGAAATGTGGAAAAATGAACAAAAGTTTGAACATGTAAATTATAAAAGAGGACAGTTGAATGTTACATTTTGAAAAAAGTAAAGAATCATGAATTTATTGATACTCAAGAAAATTAAAATTACACCCAAAATATCATACATACCTCACGTTGGCAAACATTTAAAAAGTTGGACTATACTACATGTTTGTGGGAAAGTGGAACAATGGGAACTTCCATATGTATGTGAAATGTGAACAACCTTATGAGAAAACTGTTTCATATTATTTTGTAAATCTATGATCGTAGGTACATACACTAGAAAAACTCCATTACTCCAAATGTACGCCAGTAGTAGAATAGATAAATAAGTTGAGGTCCATTCTAATGGATACTATACAGCCATGAGTATGGACTGATCACAACCACATAGAATACAGTGGATAAATCCCACAAACAATATTGAAAGAAAGACACAGGGTTCAAAAAGTACCCATAGTTTGATTCCATTTATGTAGACTTTGGAAAGGAAATCAAAATCTTGCATTGCTAATAGATACAAACTTTGGTGATGAAATAATAAAGAAAAGCTACAAAGTATTTTTCACCTTATGTCGAGGAGAGCAGATATGAAGTGGCACATAGACAGAACCTATGATACCAGCAATATTTTGTTTCTTAACTTACTTTTTAATGAGTGCCTGCTCTGTTATTTTTTTAATTTGTATGTATATAATGTTATTCATGTATTTTATAATTCACTACACAGATTGCAAAGAGAATGTCAGACCACGTTATTTCTTTGCACAAACCTTCCAGTTCTTTCTATTTCACTAGGAACCCAAATTATATTAACTAGTGATTACCTTCCAGTTTGAGGATCTACTTTTACTTTACATTTTTATAATTTTTCAAATCTGGGAGTAGTCTATACATAATAGCTTTGACTTTTAGTAGTTTCAGTTTGCCCTTTATTTCTGCTAAGGTAGGTTTTAATATGGAATTGTGCTTCATTTTTCTGTGGTCTGATCTTATCTCCTTTATTTCCATGACTTCTCCTTTTGTGCCTTTTCAAATGGTCCTTGTTACCTATTCATTTTGTCCTATTTTCTTCTTATGAATTTTTGCTCCATTTCCACTTTTTCTTATATTCTATTGTGACTGCACATCAATTTTGTGACAGTTTTCTTTTGGATCCTATACAATCCTCTACTTGAATGGTGGTGATGAAAACAGTAGTAGTAATAGCAATAAAGTAACACCTGCACTTATCTTTTCTTGAACAATTGTTATGTTCCAGTCACTATGATGTATTAAGCACATTACATCTACTGTTTTGTGAATTATTAAAATATCATTGTATTATATTTATTATCTTCACTGTAGTGATGAATAATATGAAATCTAGGAAGGCTGAAGAAAACACTTTCATAGTGGTAGGGGGTTGACATATCCACCTGTCTGACTTTAGAATCTCTGTTCCTGATTTTTTCCTAGGCTGCCACTATGTTTAAATTATGATTGAAATTGGAACTTCTGAAAAAAACCCAACAATAGATTTGCTTGCTACTAAGAGAGCTTCACTCTTTGAAAGCTAAATATATACTATAAAATCCCTCTGTGCCCTCTTTCTTTCTACTCGTATATACCTTTTTCTAGTCTAGGTGACTACAGTTGGATTTTAGACTTGAGCAAGTGTGAGATAAGTATTATTTTGCCTTCCTTACTGAATTACTTAAACCTGAATAATAGAGATGTCATATTCTCCTGGTTATCTACTTTGTATAGCATCTGAGTTATGGACTGTATGGTAGAAGCATTTGGAAGTTCTCAGCTCTTTTCATACCAAGCAGATGTTTCATGATGCCAAACCACATTTTAAAGCATGAATTGATTTTCCTCACTCCTAGCCCATCTAGTTTATAGTTAGTTCAATTAGCTACTAGATCCTAGTGTAAGTTCTGTCATTAGAGGTAGGGATTGCTAACTTTCTCTAATATTCTAACTGGAATTTTAATAAGAATTTTGGAGACAATGTATTAGAGGCTAACAGGAAGAAAAAAAAAATTGAATCGGAAGTTAGTTGTTTTACCTAGGCTGAGATCTGGTTTTATACTGATTTGCTCTGTATACCTACCACTATGTAAGTTATTTATGTGAATATGCTGTCTAGATCATCAGCAACTTCAGAATATGGTTTGGATTTTCATTTCCCTTGATTCCAATGAGGAAATAATTCAGTAATTTGCATGAAGTAAGCATTCGGTAATACCTTTGGGGAAAATTTTTCTTTTTCTTCTATTCTTAATTTCAGAATGCAGAATGAATTTAGAAATTTTCCCTACACTTCAGGGTATCAATGGAATAGAAGAGGGAAAAAATGTCCAATGAAAAAGCTCTGTGTAAATTACCTACAAAACTAGCCATTTAACATAATAGAATGTCCAATCTGAAATAAATAGAGCCTAAAATATGTTGAAATAATAATTCTGATGAAATAAAATGTTTAATAATTTAAATTATTAATAATATTCATATAAACAATAATATTCATCTCACATTTATTTAGTTGCATGCTTATTATTTTTTAAATCACCTGTACTAATCCAAGTTTGGGAGATATGATAAAAAATATTATTTTTCAAATTGATACTGTTTTGGACATTGATGAAATGCCACTTAATACACTTGCCAAATAAATAGAAAGTGCAAAATTGTGAATTGATAATATCATATTCTGTTCTCATTTCTCAGGTATTCATCATTCCTAGGAATGATTATTCCTAGGAAAAACTCATTTAAAGAGCTCATTGTTTTGTATTGAATTCATCTGGAAAATCACAGCCACTGTGATCTACGTATAAAATAATTTAATTGTGAATGATGATCGCTATTTGCCAGTGATAAAGACAGTATTTCTTTGGTGTTTTGCCAAGTTTTAAGTCATATTAGAAAAATTTACAATGGTCAATGGTTTCTTTCAAAGTGGAAATATTGGAGGCTTCATATATGAGTAATACGATAAAACTTCTGAATTTGGAAATTAAGAATGATTACAAATTCTGAACAATTTGTGTGTGTGGAAAAAAGATGTCTATGATACATGAGCAGTACTGGAGACATTTAGATAACTAAAATTTACTCATAAGTAGGTTACCATAACCTCAAAAGTGAGGACAGTAAAGAGACATAAATAATCTAGGAATGAAGTCTTCATGTGCCCTGAGTACCTGGTAAATTTCAAATTCTACACTAGAAAGAATGACACTTTTATGAGACTTAAAACAATCCAATGTTGATTCTTTTCACATTTCACATCTTAAACTTCCAGACTCAGGCCAGGTTCAAGAACGAAAATTGGAATTAGAGTGAGAGGATTACACTTTGGGAAGGATTAAGAGTCATGCAGTTTTCATCTCCATTTCTTTAGATATTTGTGTAGAATTCACATATGAGTTCAGTACCTACATGAGTAAATATAATTTATTATTTTCAGATTCCTGAAATCCCGGGTAATATTAGGAATAGTTATCTGAAATGTGTAACCTTTTATGTGTATCAGGAGTCAATTATTTAACACAAAAAATATTTATTTTAAAAATATTCTCTGACTAATACAATTTTCTGTAATAATATGATGTTTTATCTGTGAAGGACTAACCCTTCCCTGAAAGAAGAAGTTGTAAGAAATGATCAGCCTAATGAAGATCACAACTTCAATGACTAGTATGTGGCCAAATTTCAGTTGCCGTGCACTGAAACCATCATTTCCCCTGCCAAGGTACCTTCTCTTTTCACTATTTTAGTGAATTCTGTCTTCATGCAGTCAGCAGCCAGGAATCTGGAGTTATTCTAGGTGCCTCTTTCCTTTGTTGCTCACAGACTTTCTCCAAATCATGTAAATTGCACATTTTCACCTGTTATGAATCTGTCCCCTCATAGCCATGCCTATAGTAGAGCATTAGTCCACGCCCTCCTTATCTCTTTAGGCTAATGAAAATGTTCCTCTAATTATCCACCAGGCATTCTACTACCCTGGCTAATGGCTCCATGTCATCAGCTGATAAATTACAAAATCATTCGATTAGTCATCAGAGGTCCATGTGATTCTACATAACTTGATGCCTGTCTGCTGCTTTCAGCTGGTCTCTTTCCAGGCTCTCATCTTGAATGCTAAATGTTGCCATTATTCCAAACAGTTTCCAAATTCCATATAGTTTCCTAATCATACCAGGCTGTTTCTTGACTTTTTGCTTCTGGTCATGCTATGCTTTGCTGAAAATTATCCCTACGACCCACCTTCCTTCATGATGCCCCTTCTCTGGCTGCAAAGCACATACAATACTCATTTTTCAACATTCAGCTCGAATGAGTAAAACTGATCATCTTTTTTTAATGTGTCCTGTATACACACAGGTCTTTCACAGCAGCCATAACACGTTACTGCATACATCTTTTTGCTTGTCTATTTTTCCATGTCAAAAATGAAAGGCTTTCAAGTGTAGACCATCTACTTTATTCATTATTGTCATCTTCAGAAACTTGCAAAGTTTTAGAAAATAGTAGATTCTTAATAACCACTTACTGAATTGATGGATAAAATAACAAAAGTCAATACCTGGGTTTTCAATAGGCATTTCAGGTGGAAGTCATATTTTCTGATTAGTGTTAAGAGGCATTGTCTGGAAATATAAAACAAAAACCTTGTTTAAAATTAGTTAGGAAAACTTATGTTATTATCTTTAGCACAAACATTTCTCACAAGTTCTGTTTTGTCCATGATTCTGTAACAAGCATGGTATAAACAGGAATCCTTATGGCATAATTTAAAAAACATTTCATATAGGTGTCTTATAAAGTTTGTATAATTTAGTAGACTACAAACATACTTGAAAATCTCAGAACTCCCAAGAAATCATGACAAATTAACGAAACCTTTCAAAGGCTGATCATTATGTCAAACTACTCATAATTCAAAATGTAAGTTGCAAAGGGATTCATAAGCAGAAAATGGCATATATTAACATCAAGAAATGTTAAGTATATAAAATCTCGTAGAGAATTGCATTTGGAATTAATGGCACATATGTATATTAGATAGGCCTATCTCTGACACCAAATCTCTGCATTTTTCTTTCCCAAGCTTCTCTTATTGTTTCAGCTTTATCTATGCTTAGGTGGAATATATCTGATTTGAGCAGAGATTCTTCTGAGCTTCACTATTTAAAACTATTTTTCCAAACATTATTGATTTTACCTTCTTATTTGTTCTGAAAACTACTGAATTGAATTGAGTCATGAGTCACAAAACACAAAAACACAGCATCAAAGCACACCATTATACTTTATAGTAGCTGTATTCTCATTTTTTATTACATTAGTACTTTAGTTGGAGTCCATCTGTCAGTTCAAAGACAAAATGCATAGAATATGTAAAAGTCTGTGGAGGGGGAGGAAAGGAATAGCTAAAGATTTGATGTAAAAGTCCATGGAGGGGGAAGAAAAGAATAGCTAAAGATTTGGGCAGTGGGATTGTTTGTATATAAAACCTAAAACTATTAAGACCCCCAAGAAGGCACCTACTTCAACACTTTGTTATTGGATAGTGTATCTATTTTATAGAAAAAAAACTACTAGGAATTAGGGAAGATAAGTGATTTGCTTAACTTCTAAGTGTTAGTTGAGTCATAAAAAAAGAAGACAAATAAAAGCTCTTGACATCTAGTCCTTGATCTTTTGATGACACCATAAAATGATCTCAGAAGGGCAGGTAAAGCAGCATTGTGTCACAGAAAGCTACGTCCTGCGGTGGCCTTGATGAGGCTGAGAATGGACCTGTGTGAGTTAACGTTTGAGGAAGATCGGGCAGGAGGTGTCGAAATATAATGAAAGTGGAATAAGCACAGATTGAGTGTTAGAGTTGGTTTTAGTCACGGGGCTGTGTCATTAAATATCTGTGTGATGGTGGCCAAAGTTTTGAACTTCCGTGTTTTAATTTCTTTACCACAGGAGAAACAGCACTGGGAGACGGCATTCCCCAGACTGTAGTCCACTGCTCTGGAGTTGGAGGAAAGGGGTGGAGGAGGTAAAGTCTGAATCTGGGCTGTCCATGACATGTTTCCTCTACTCCTTACTGCAACAGCACTTTTGCTTTTTCCTGATTTAACCTTCTGGACACCTGCACCTGCACAGTGGTCAAGGCCACCAGACTTCTGCAAGGGGGCAGGTAATGGTGGCCAAGACAAGAGCAGAATGGAAACTCCCTTGCCCTCACCACGTCCCCACAGTCTCAGCTTGCTATCTGTGCCCCAGGTAGTCAGTCACTTACAAGGCACAACCCTCCACCAAGCCAGTTCAAAACAGTGCTCTCTCTCAAAAGGATTTCCCACTTTTTAAAGAATTTGTCATATTTGATGTGGATGTGTGTGTGTGTGTGTTACTCTCTGTTTTCTTTGTTTCTAGATACACTTATGTTGGTGAAAAGAAACTTTTGTATAAACATGCTATGCACCAGGAACCTATACCTGAACCATGTAATTAGCTCTAAAATGAAAATGTGGATAAGATTATAGTCCTTTCTAGTCCTAGACATTCTGTGATTTTATGGCATGAAGTTACACCTTTTGGGGCAGAGGGGAGAGTTGCACATGGAAAAACACAATAGTTTAATGAAAGAATACAGCATTTGCAAAGTTCAAACAGATCTAGTTTTAGTCCTTCCACTAATGACCTGAGTGGCTTTAGGCAAGTTATTAACATTTACCCTCCCAGAACTTAAGTTTTCTTGATTCTGAAGTAGAATAATATGCATCATGATAGGATTTAAGGGAGAATTAGATGAAATGTGAAAAGTGTATAATAACTCCAAAAAGTGATTCTGATTAATAGTCACTAAAAACAATTTAAACTCATATTTTTTAAATCAGGATTTGCTTTAGAAAGTTATGATATATACATCCCACACCTTATTTTTTTCTGGTTCAGCCCAGAACAACTTTAATTCCAGGAACATGCAAACTGTAGCACTGATATCTTCTCCAGTTTAGCTACCTGGGAGATCTTTTCTTCCAAATAATACGCACAGACATTTAGATACAAGGATCAGGATATGTTCACTTGAGTTTTCCAATTTGAATTCTCACTCCTCTGTTTATGATATGCCAATTAATTTCAGGGAATTGCAGAAAGAAATTTAAAGCAGGAGATGGTGTCTTTCAAAGTATGGAAATCCAGCTTTACAAAGAGCTTAGTGACACATGCACACCCAAATTCACAAAATGAATGAGGGGAAAAAAAGTCCTTGAAAATTAATAACCAGCAGCAGAGAAATTTTAAAATGTATGTAGAATGTTCTGGTAGGGGTTAGCAGCTCTTCAAATATATCTGAGTCACTGTGAAGAGTAGATAATTATTAACAGAATTTGCCAAAGGGAGATATCTATTAAAAATACAATAGCTTCCACAGTACTAGTGAAAGGACAGTTTTTATAATCAACCGAAAAATATTGTGATTTGGGATTTTGAGAACTCAGTCAGAATGCAGTCTTGGAGCAGAAATAAAATGTCTTACCTGGATACTTTCCAAATATGCATAAATTCTAGAAGTTGGTTCAGATAAAACTGACTGTGGTCATCTTCATGCTGTAGACAGCAGAATATATTAATATTTATAGAGTGACAGAAATGACTAACAGATAAAAATAGGTCTGTAACTTCCTGCTGTCATTGTATTCACCTGTTTTGATAACCGTCATTCATCATTTTTATACTTTGTCTTAAAGACCTTACAAGACTCTCCTTAACTGTATAAGCCTTTTCAATAACAAAGCAGAAAACTGAGCTTTGGTTGAGGATAACCTAAAGGAGTATTGAAAAACATTCTAGCATCACCAGTGTCAGATATTAATTTCTCCTAGTAATTAAGAAGGCAAATTTTGAGACACTGGTTCTCCCCCATACAAGCACATTTTGGTTTTGTCACATTAGGCCATGCATGCCATGGTGGTGTAAGACTTGACATTTTGCCAGATGCGCTGGCAGACTTATAATGAACTCCTCTAGTTTTTCAGCTTCACCACTTCTTGCTGCCAAAATGTCAATGTAAGAGAGCTTTCCATTTCACGAACACTAAATTATGCTAATGAATGACAACTACTGATAGGTATGAACTCCAGGAGTTATCAGTTGGCGTTTTGTTTTCTCCCCATATAGGCAGAAATGACTTATCTTAAAATTTCAGTCCTGTGGCCCATATATATTCCCTCTCTCCCCTCACACACACTCATACCTTAACTCCTTGACTAGCTCTTCTGCAACAAGCATTCATGAAAACCCTGTGCAAGTGTGCAGAGGAGAATGCAATGTCCTCCATCATAATCACGCTATTTTACCACACTGTGGCATTCAGTCTGAGAGCTGAGTCAATCTCTTAATGCCTGTAGTGTATGTAATCTTGTGTCAGTACACACACTATTTTTAAAACTGACTTTTAGAGTTTCTGACAAAAAAACCATCAGAAGGAAAAGCTTTATTTGGCCTGAGGTGAAAGGTAAATTAATTTTTATATTGGTTTGTTTTGTGAAGAGGAAGAAGGAAGCTAAGTTACATGGAAAGAATAAGGTCATCTTAAAAAACAGTATTCTAAGTGCATCCTGTGAAAAGAAACATTTTGTAGATATGCCGAGGAACTTGAAGATGTGAAGTTTACTCTCTAGGAATTTACATCTAGACTCAGTGTGACTGCTAAAATGGAACATGTGATGGTGGTAAGACTATTTTTTCTATATCTAAACTTTGGGCATGGAAAAGATGGTAAAAGAAAAGGGAAAATAATAGAAAGTGAAAACAGTCAACAAAGAGGCAGTAAGATTTGAACTGTAATATTTGGCACTTGCCTTCTCTTTCAGAAGTTAAAACCAGAGTGAGCATATAAATAATGTATTTGCCTCTGTCTGCATAGCATAATGATTTTCATTTTTTAAAAAATACTTTATTTGGTTTCCAGAGATGCTTTTGGAGAGAAAATTTGCCTTTGTCATATTGCCACTTATTGGAAAATGTTTTAATTTAAAGTATCTCAAAAGGCTGGAGGAAAAAACTTAATGTACATGCACCAGAAACATTTTTTGTTAAAATTATGAACATAACTTAAAAAACAAACAAAAAAGAGGCCAGAGGAAAAGTTCAGCAGTTTTCCATGAAATTTATTGTCAAATTTACTTTTCTCTAAAACTAAAGGCCATTCTTTGGTCTTAAAGAAAAAGTTAAAATCTTTTTTTTTCCTCATACAAAAATCTATTTCTATAAATGTTCTGTGAATGTTACCTTGAGTTAGGAAAAATCTTGAGTTATGATTAATATCTACAATGTTGGCAATACTTCTGATCAAATTAGAGAGAGATAAAATGAGAAAAAACATTTAAAAAGATTCAGTCATTCATAGCTAATTAAGGTGAAAGCTTTAAAATTTTGAAATCTGGGACTATTTCTAAAGACAGTCAACCTGCTCTTTTTTAGAACAACCCCTTCTTGCTCTCTTGGAACAAGAATTAAATTCTTATTTCAGCGTAATATTATCAAGTTTGAAATAGAAAAGGTATCTAAGATGAATTGAGTTTACAATGCTTTTCACAATTAGAAAACTCTAAAGTATCTACTGAAAGGCAATGCTATCAATAAATTTAATAGAATGATAATAAACACTATATTCCTAGTATTATGTGAAAAAAGAACACTATCAAGACAATTTTACAATGTTTTACTAGGAACAAAATATAATTGTTCATAAATGTTTGACATACAGCTGAATTCTGAAAATCACAGAGAATTTTGACACTACTGTAAAACTTAGAAGCATGAGAACATTCACTATCTCTTTATGATGTATATAAAAATTTTAAAAAGCAAATCAAGTGTCAATTATTTTAAATTTAGCAATTCAAACAATGAAAAGGAGTCACAAATTAATAAACTGCTTCATTTATATTAAATGAATCAATATACCACATATATCCCAGAAAGAAAATTTTACAAAACTAAAACCAAGGCAATTATTTTTTTATTTTAATTTTCTTGTTCTTGTTACATATAGAATTTGCAACTGAGAGTATAATTTATCTTGTCCTATGGGTATTGAAAGTTTACAACAAAACAACAAAAAATGTGATATATCAAAGTTGTTGATATTTCAATAAAAATCGTGATATTGCAATATATACACTATTTTGACATAGCACACAACTGTCCATATCTCTCAATATTTTCAACATCATGAGTAAGTTTTAAAAATATTTAAATGAAAACTAATGTTAATAATGTTTCAAAGTTTTTGATAGTAAAGGACTGACATAGCACACAGTCTACCATCCCAATGTTATGACTCAATAACTAATATTTATGTAGTCCTACTGGGTGCAGGCACTAAAGTAAGCTCCTCATTTATATTTCTCAATTGAGTTCTCATAATAACTACATTAGGTAAGCACTATTACTATTCACATGTTTTTGAATGAAGAAATTAAAGTGCAAAGAATTTTACGATTTTCCAATGAGCAAACATTTGGATTGAGCAGTATGAAACCAGAATCACCAGAATCTCTGCTTTTATTTTTTTATTTTATTTTATTTTTTTTGAGACAGAGTCTCACTCTGTTGCCTGGGCTAGAGTACTGTGGCGTCAGCCTAGCTCACAGCAACCTCAAACTCCTGGGCTCAAGCAATCCTCCTGCCTCAGCCTCCCGAGTACCTGGGACTGCAGGCATGCGCCACCACACCTGGCTAATTTTTTCTATATATTTTTAGTTGTCCAGATAATTTCTTTATATTTTTTAGTAGAGACAGGGTCTCGCTCTTGCTCAGGCTGGTCTCGAACTCCTGAGCTCAAATGATCCACCCACCTCAGCCTCCCAGAGTGCTAGGATTACAGATGTGAAGAACCACCGCACCCAGGCTCTGGTTTTAAATAAGATGCCAAATTAATGAATTTACCAATCTTCATTTATTATGGTCACTTCTAGACGTATACGCTCTAAGATTTAGACATAAAAATAAACACCACCTCTAGCCTCTCATATTCATCTTTCTCATGTTTTGCATGGAGGTTAAAATTGCTCTGTAGTCGGGAGTCAGTGCCAGTTGAATCCCCTGGATGCTAAGCTCTTTAAGGCCTGAGATCTTATTGCTTTTGTTCACTACTCTTTACTATGCATCAGCATAGGGCCTAGTCCATAGTAAGTACTTATTGAATCAGTGGAGGATATACAAATACACATCAGGTGTATTATCAATTTTTAATAACAGTGTCAGTGGTAGGAAAAGTTGTGGATAAGAAAAGTCATTTATACTCTTTGCTTATGAATTGTTGAATTAGCCTAGAGTTGATGATATTTATTATAGGAAGTAAAAGTCTGTGAGTTGAGCCATTAAATATAAAAAAGAACCATGTAACTTAATTCCCTCTATGATCCAAGTGACATATTGAAAAACAGGCATTTCTGGTGAGAAATACACACTATACACCCAGTGATGACTATATGCTTGTCCCTGGACAGGATGGCAGGGGTAATAACAAAGATACTGCATTGGCTGACATTATAATAAAGTGAGCTCTGTGCCCAGACTAGTTTTGCTCAAGTCCCATTTTCCTTATTTACTAGCTGTGAGATTTTGGACCATTGATTTACTCTTTAAACTTTTCAGTACTTTTATTTACATAAGATAGGAAAATAATAGTATTTATCACTTTTTTGCTCTTAGGGTATTGTGAATTGATGCATTTAAATTACTGAGAACAGTGCCTGGCACCTAATGTATACATAATATGGTTAGTACTTATTAAACACCTATCATGCCCCAGACTTTGGGCTACATGTATATAGCTGTGGAAAACAAAACAAAACAAATTATCTATCTATCTATCTATCTATCTGAGAGACTAGATCTTTGACCAATTACCCTGAAATTCATACCCAAAATCTTTGAGAGTAGCTTATAAATTCTAAGCATATGTCCCCTATAAGTTGGTGGCAATGTATGGGCTCTGAAGCCTCACTGACTGGGCTCAAATCTCTGCTCTTCTTCTCACAGTTTCATGATTATAATTTTCAGAATGTCATGACACCTCCCTGTGATTGTTTTCTTGCTTTTCAGTGTTTGCTTCATAGAATTATTGGGGAGATTAAGTGTGATAGATATGTTAAAATCCCAGACATAAAATATATGCCCGATACATATTATATCCAAATAGTGGCGTTATATGGATTTTAAAATAAACTTTAATTTACATGAGTCTGAAATGTTAGTGATTTGTGAATTACTACCAATAAGCTATTGTTTTAGCAACATACAAATTAGAAGCATATATTTTCTTTTCTTCACCCATGTTGCAATGCAATGTGATGATTTCAGCTTTCCTCAACATTGAGGGCAATTCGAAGAATCTTAAGTTTATTAATATGGAAGGTGTCGGTTTCACTTTACCATGTTTCTTTGTGGAGATTTCAGATGTATAGCCCTAAAGCTGTCAACAGCAGCTGAATTGGTAACCAGATCCAAAAGATACTTCTAAACAACTCTCTTCTGGCCTCATTATGTTATATTACACATAGATATACTGCAACCTAATATATCACCTGATATTTTTTATGATGAAACAGTTCATATGAGGAAAAAAAAGAAAGAATTATGCACTGGAAATTTGTTATCTTATATAAATGACAGGGTGAGGAGATTTTTATCTAAAGCAAATAATTGGAAGATTCCACAGCTAAAAACTGCCAAAATATCAACGTTCACGCCATACTGTGCAATTTGAGTTAGAAGTAACTCAAGACATCACACAGGGAATAAGATTTGCATCTAACAGTATGAAACTGTGTCATTAAAACACAGTAATCCCTTTCTAGGTGGATTTATTATGTATATCATGAATATTAATCTGTCCTGATTTAAACTGTGTTGACATAAGCAGTCCCCAAATGGAACAAGAATTGTGTTATTTTTCTGCCTTCAATGGTTACTCTTTCACATTTTCCATTCCATTTACTTCTAAGTGGATACATGGAAAGTATAAATATGGTGACATTATTATAAGTTTCTCTAAATGATTTTTCAGAGAGACCAATTGATTTGTTATTATACTGAGTGTGTTGGCCTGGGCTGCTATAACAAAATACTGTAGACTGGGTGGCTTCAACAATAGACGTTTATTTCTCATAGTTCTAGAGGCTGGGAAGTTAAAAAACAGTGAGGGCTCTCTTCCCAATGTGCAGACAATTGCCTTCTTCCTGTGTCCTAACATAGTGGGAAGAAAAAGAAAGAGAAAGATCGAGAGAGCGTGCGCGTGCGCGGGCGTTTATGCACAAGCTCTCCAATCTCTTTTCACAAGGGCGTGAATCTCATCATAAGGACACTACCTTCATGACCTCATCTAACCCTAATTACCTCCCCAAAACCTCACCTCCTAATACTATTACTTGGGTCTTCAATTTATGAATTTTGGGGAGGACACAAAAATTCAGTCCATAACACTAAGGTTGTAGTAATGCATTTACGTTATTGCTTTGTACAAATTGTTAACAGGCATTTAGATGAAATATTTCATGTTTCAATAAATATGTTCAAATAAACATATATTCATTAGGCTACATAATTGCAAATTGGCAACAGTAAAAAAAAAGATAGGAATATTATCTTTAAAATTATAAGTTTGCTAATTGAATGCACTGCTAAGAAAGTCTTACCTTTCGAGATAACTTTCCTAAGGCTTCTCTATTTTTCTGAAGATGAAGTTGAATAACAGATTTATCTTTCTGAAACATTTTGTGGCTCCCCAAACAGTGGTCACTGAAGGAGAAAACATGAACACAATCATATCCTCTCGTAATACTCCCAAACTGTGCATTTTCCTCTTTGACTTCATTTTCTTTTATTTTTGGAACTTATTTGAGTAAAAGAAAACTGTCTCTCTCTCTCCATATCTTTATACACGCACACACACACACACACACACAGGTGTGTGTGTAAATAAGTTGAGGGGAAAATATATATCTATATATGACAAAATTTTGCAATTATTTTTCCAATGCATTATGTTAGAAAATAGATATGTTTAGAATGGTCATAATAAACTATAATATAGAACACTTGACGTATTCAAAGTTAGTTTTAACCAGCCATGTGAAAGCTCACAGCTGAAGATAATATGCTTCCAGGTGGTCTATTTGATGCCACAATGTCTATGTGTGGATCACTGTATTGAGGAAGCAGAGGGATGTGATGGAAATGTCACAGGCTTTGGAGACAGATTTACTACCTCTATGACCTTAAGCAGGCCAATAAAAATAAAACTATCTGAAACTCAATATTTTCCTCTTTAGAATTGGGATATTAATTCTACATCAAAGGGTTGACAAGTAGATTAAACAGAAAAAAATTCTACATATTTCAGAAATTTCTAATGGCATTATTATACTTTCTTTTTCTTTCTTCCTCTGTCTTTCTCTCTTTTTTTTTTTCCCTCCTGTGAACATTGGCCAAGCACAAATTAAATGATGAGCACAACAAATTAACTACTTCACAGCATATTGTTTTAAATACAATCTGATTCTTCTGTGAAATGACGGGCTTTTGTATGGACTTCTTTATAGTTTAAAGCTTTCATCTCTGGTGACTCAGTCATTAAAAAATGGGATGAATTATGTTAATGCACTTTGTTTAAATATATGGAGGATTTCAGGAGAAAAAAATCTCATATTAGAAATTTGGGGTCCTTGCGGTGATAATTTCATTTATATGGAAAATTCATGAAATATTTGGCAGTACCTATTCCCCCAAAAATGCCAGACAAATAGAGCATTACTCTGTTAAAATTTACTAAGTTCCTGTAAATGTTTTTATTTTAACAAGTGTTATTTTTTAATACTTAAGAAAACTCGGTACCTATCTGCTCACCAGAATGGTGAATGTTAGTATTCATAACATGTATTCTGTAGCCATTCCTATCCCAATTGTTGGTCTAACTAGATTCTTGTCCCAGGGCTATCCATAGGGCTCCTAATATCATTCCCTGAGTTGTTTTATCTGCCAGTCTAGATAGATGTAAGGCATGGCCAGTGCATTTCTTGACTAGTTCTTTGAACTATTGATTTCTCCTTCCTCCTTCTCAAGGTTCTGCTCCAGTGGTCTATCCTTAGAATCCATCACATGTACTCAAGTACCTCTCCCTTCACCTCCCTGTACCGCAGCTCTTCTTCCCTTACTTAGAGTTCTGTTTTCCTGTTCCTGCCCTCAGGTCCAATTTAAGAATAATGACCCACCTCTCAAAGATTCGTTTTCTCCTTGTATTGAAGCCTGAACCTATTTCAAAGAATTCAGCCTCATATATGACTGCTGCCTTCTTTCTTGAACTGACTTTATCTTACCCACCTGTGTGTACACCCCTTACTAGAATTGTCAGATAAGATACAAGATGTCCAGTATGTATGAATTACAGAGAAACAATGAACAAATGCTTTTAGTATAAATGTGTTCCATGTAATATTTGATACATACTTGTACTAGAAAGTTTATGTGTGTGTATACATATATATACACAGACACACAGAAATTCAATTATAATTGGATGTCCTATATTTTTATTTGCTACATCTGCCATTTGCCAATCCTACCCCTTTCTAAAATTAGGTCCTAATTGTTTCCTTATATTTGCCTCCTTGTATATGTACACATGTCCTCGTGTGTGTGTGTGTGTGTGTGTGTATGTGTGTGTGTGTGTGTGTGTATGTGTGTGTGTGTGGTGGAGTCTGGCACCATAATTATCAGATTTGGGGTAATTATCAGATTTTGGAAGAGTCCTTTTTCATTATATTTTTTTAAAGTTACATTAAAGAAATACATTCTCATGGAAAGTATTCAAATTGTACTAGATTGCACAAAAGAGATGAAAAAAATCTTCTCTTTTTCTACTTTCCAGAAGAGCAATCACCACGAGTTTATTGAACTTTCTTTGTAGGCTGAAATAAATGGGTAAACACGTATATTTCTGTTACAAATGACGTAATTATGTTACGGTTATTCAGGCTTGGGTATTTGGCAGTCATTTTTGGAAAATGAACAAGGTGTGCCTGTCGCTTTAAGGAAAACAACTGAACTTTCATGCAAAATCAGAATTTTGAAAGCTTTATATCTCTCATTATGAGCTTGTGAGCTTCCCCATATTTGAAGACTTTTATGGTGCAATCAATACGAATATTAAGTAATGTAATTTTTGATATTTTATAATGAAATATATCAACATTTATAAGATCTGCAAATCCAGTAAACAAATTTGTCTTAATGACAATGCTTGATGTTTCAAATTTTGCATGGATAAAAGATGCATCAGTAGTGCAAGATAGACCAATGGATTCTAAGAAGCCTAGTGTGAAAAGTTTATTGATAATTTTTCATATCCACATTGCAACTAAATTTTAAAATACCATCACTTGTTGATTTTGGTGTACTATCAAAGAATGATATACACAATTATCTGAAAATACTATTAAAATACTCTTCTTTTTTGCAAATCCATATTTGTGTGATGCTAAATTTTCCTCATATACTTCCTCCAAATCGACATAGTGCAACAGATTGAAGGTGGAGGCAGAGTGAGTATTCAACTATCTTCTATTAAACCAGACATTAAAAATATTTCTAAACATATAACAATGCTACACTTCTTACAGATTGTTTTGGAACATATAGTTATTTTTAATAAAAATATGTTATACGGGCCGGGCGCGGTGGCTCACGCCTGTAATCCTAGCACTCTGGGAGGCCGAGGTGGGCGGATCGTTTGAACTCAGGAGTTCGAGACCAGCCTGAGCAAGAGCGAGACCCTATCTCTACTAAAAATAGAAAGAAATTATATGGACAGCTAAAAAAATATATATAGAAAAAATTAGCCGGGCATGGTGGTGCATGCCTGTAGTCCCAGCTACTCGGGAGGCTGAGACAGGAGGATCGCTTGAGCTCAGGAGTTTGAGGTTGCTGTGAGCTAGGCTGACGCCACGGCACTCACTCTAGCCTGGGCAACAGAGTGAGACTCTGTCTCAAAAAAAAAAAAAAAAAAAAAATATGTTATATGTATTCACATGTAAATAAAGTTTATTATTAATTTTAATTCAAATAATAAATTAATATTTTAAAAATTTGTCAGTTTTAATTTCCAACATGGTAAATATTAATAGACATAGTCCACAAAAAATATTTTGGGGATGCTTAAAAATTTGTAAGAGTTTTACAGGAGTCTGAGATGAAAATGTTTGAGAACTACTGTTCTAGAACATATAATGAATTATGGACCTCAATTATTAAGTTTTGTAAAGGAAATAAAGAGTGTTAATTCAGCAAGTCAAGTAAGTTTAGATGGTTTAAAGAAGGCTCTGCTAATTTATTTTGTTTTTTTACTTTGCATTAGAATTTTTTTGTTTATTGTATTAACCATTGTTTTATATACCATAGGGCTTCATTATTCATTTTGTTGGAGTGAAGCGTCTAGTAATTCTTACAGAGACAGTTTATGGAAATTAAATATTTCTGTTTATGAACATGTCTTTATTTTTACATTGCCCTTGAATGTTGCTTTGTTAGTTCTAGGATTCTAGGTCAAATTATTTTCACAAACTATTCTTGTGCTAGCATTGTCACTTACGATTAAATCTCTGCTGTTATTCAAGGGACTATAGAGCCTCAAATAACCATCACACTTTCCAAGAGCTGTGAACTACTCTTTACCACTGTGCCATCACTATACTTGGTAAGGTCACCATTGTGATCAGTTTTCCTGTAATGATTGGGGCTGTGCTGTTTAGTATTGCACCCAATAGATACAAGTGGCTACTGAACAATTGCAATAAAGCCAGTCTGAATTAAGTAAGATGTGCTATATGTCTAAAATGCACACTAGATTTTGAAGACATCACAAAAAATAATGTAAAACATTGCAATATTTTACTTTGATTATATGTTGAAATGATAATATTATGCATTTATTGAGTCAAATAACTATATTGTTAAAATTTATTTCCTGTTTTCATACTGCTGTATTGTGGCTAGTAGAAAATTTAAAACTCCTATGTGATCCACATGATATTTTTATTGGATGGTGCTGACCTACAGAAAATAAAAAAGAAGAGAGAAAAAAGACATTAGAGAATAGAAAGAAGGATGGTATGTAGAATTTAATGAGTAATTGCAATAAGGAAAAGTAACTTTTTGTTTGAAAATTCTAAGTATCATAAAGGATAGGAAGATAGGCTACCATATCACGAGAAAGAGAAATGAGAAGCATGGCCCCTAAAATGGGTAGCATAGAGAGAAGAGTCTGTGCTCTAAGAACAGGCCACATTAGGCATTACAATGCTCATAATGTGAACACTGGCATTATCCATTTTGGATTGTACACACCAGGTGTTTTTCTCAATGTGGTAATATTTCAAATATGGGTGCTTGGTATATTTTATTTAATAGCCATGTATAAAACTTCAACTGTTAAATTAACTCAATCTCTGTGATATAATCAAAAGTTTAGGCTTATTCTTCATATATATGTATACTAGAAAATCAAGCTTTCTGCACATTTATTATTTATTCACTCAACAAATATTTGATTCCAGCTATCTGCTAGTTACTATCTTAGGAACTGTTATGAGTATACTTGTCATTGAAGATGAACACTAAAAGGCTGAATCTGTGCACATAATTGTCCCTATTTCCTATTCGTAAATAGTTCAAGTTATTTTAAAGTACTTCTATGGCAATATGTTTATATAAATGGAGCTTAATGACCTGAATACCAAAAAATGATATGTAAGTATTCAGATTTGTCTTATGGACAAAAAAAGCATCCTAAATAATATTCAACCTATGAATATTGATTACCAATGCCTTAGGCACTCCTTATAAACCAACGTTTATGAGCAGTGCTCTTTCATTGGAATAAATGCATTTTCCTGTTTTCTAGGATTTGAACTAGGTTCAAATGGTATTCATTTTTATGTGTAAGAAGTAGTCACAGAGTTATATTGTGAAATTTTAAACTCATATATAGAAAAAAATTATTTCAATTTGATTTCGTGAACATTGAGAGCCAGAATTGTTGATCACTTCTGAAGATATGTCAAGAAAACTCAGTAATTAAGCTGGACTTTTAATACTTACGATGACTAAGTCAGAAATGTAAGGTGAATATAATAAAATATTATAATATAAATTGTACTATGATACTGCACAGAGAGTTTTTCATTTGGCATTTGCTACTTAAAAATTTTTACAATGCTACATCCATCATATCTATGATTCTAGTAAACTGGTCTTTGCAACTAATAAAAGAGCCCTGGATTTTATGCTCAACTTGGTATTTGGAGCTGACTCAGCACAGATAAAGATCAATGATACGTTGTTTCCCTAAGCCACTGCTCCTCCAGTTTATTCTTATTCTGCTTTCAGGGGAACCATGAATAGGAAAAGTTAAACGTCATGGCTTGGAGAGACAAGAATAAGTTGAATTCTAAAACTAGAGCTTGTAGGCATGAGTTGTTCAATAGAAAAAGCTCATGCCTTTGAACAGAGAACCTCTATGGGACATAAAGTGATACCAATGGCTACTACTCAAAAGAGAACTGAACCAAAGAGATCTAAACATTTCCTTTCAAACGCTCATTTTTCTTAAGAATTCCCTTCAGCACATACAAAGGCAACTATCCCTCATGTCTCCTCACTTGAATATTTTCATATTTATTTATACATATAGTACATATACTATTTTTAAAATCCAATAAAAATGAATGTCCCTCAAAGAAGTTTTTTTTTTTTTTTTTTTAATCTAGCGGAAATGTTTCATCACAACTCTCAAGTTTGCAATGCTCTATTAAGCAACACAGTCACAAAAGAAAAGTAATAATAGCAGGACAATCTATATAGATAGAATTAACTAAAGTCAGTAAGAAAAACACAACGGTGAACCCGTAACTTTGTATCTTTTGCAAAACTGAGCTTCAAGGAGCTTTTTTTGGGAGGGTATGGTATGCAAAATTTGTAACACAATCATTATCTGTAGAGATGAAATATACAGATTTTATTCTATGCTAAGGTTTAATTATTTTTCCCACAAAATCTTCAGAGGAGAAACGTTCTGTACACTTTATAATTACAAAACATTCAAGAACTAAGTTTAAAATAGCACATTTAAGCCTTATTAAAGAGATAATATCTAATTTGAAATAATACATAATTCAAAAATTCTCTAGCTAATTATTTAATTTTATTTAAGAAGAACAGAATACTAAATTATTTAAGCTTCAATTAATTCAAAATTGGGGGGATTTAATCATTCTCAGCTTTTAAAAATAGACAATACTTTTGAGTACCAAAAATAATGTGATAGCTACATATTTGCTTTCATAGTTCTAAGTACAATGAAATTAAATTATGTGCCTACATTTAGATCTGATTTTCCAAGTCTTGGAAAAATCATGCAACAGCTGTGTGATTCTTTTTGTCAAATCTGTTGGTTAATGATGCTTGCACAATTCAGCTATTTAGAAAACTCAGGTCTGAAATATGCTGCAATTTTTACATGTACCTTTTAATGATAAACAACCTTTATTTAGCACAAGCTCTTTCTTTGGAGAATTGTTCTCAAATGAAGGTATATACAGAGTATCTAGATATGAAGACATTTGTTCTAGTACAAAGTTATTGAATTAAAACCAAATGTGAGTTTTTGTGGCATTTTTTTGGTGGTGGTTAGCTATTTATTAAAGACAGAAATCAAAGTTAATTTTACAATGTTAGGAAAGGCACTTTGAATGAGATTAAAAACTAAATTAAAGTAACTCAAGATACTCTTACTGAATGATTTATTAACAGAAGGCACTTTTTTTATTGTGTGCGAGAGAGCTTGAAGTTATAACATGTTCCTTTAGATCCTCCCACATGATTCTGTGATTTTATAAGTGGAGGATCAATGTTATGTAAAAGAGAAATGCACTTTATCTGTTTCTTTGCTCAAAATAAATCTAAAAAGTTATAACAGAATGGATTATAATATTTGAAGCCTTAGGCTGTTCTGAATGTGTTGAAAATAATCAATTTGTTCAAGTTTGCTAAATGAAGTCCTTATTTCATTGAGAAGAAAAAAAAAGATACTTTCCCCCCAGCAATATATACAGCTCAGTTATTACTGCTAATGAGTATAATCTATTACTTAAACTGCATATAATGTAACTTAGTCTTTTCTTCACTAGTAATTAATATTTTGATTTTTACTCTGATTATAAGGCAATTCCAATTTATAAGCAAATGGTTTAATGAACAAATTAATACAAATTGCCATGGGATTTGGTATTATTTGTTAAATAATAGTTTTTCTTAAGGGGGTTATTTTAAAATTTTAATTAATAGGATTTAATTTTTGAGTAAGATTTCCTTACACTAATAAAAGAAATACATTTTCTCTACTCAGGAAGGCAAGGAGTGAGAAAATAAGACACCTGGCTAGACGGTCAGATCAATCTAATCAATGCTGGTGATGAATAAAGAGGTAGATACTGCATTCCTAATTTAAATTTAAAATATATGGTTATTTCAAAGTAAGATTTTCAATTATTATGCTTTTCTTTTTTCTTTTTCTTTTTTTTTTTTTTTACAGATAGAGTCTTGCTATGTTGCCCAGGCTAGTCTTGAACTCCTGGGCTCAAGTGATCCTCTCACCTCAGGCTCCTGAGTAGCTGGGATTACAGGTACAAGTCACCCAACCCAGCTCTTCTTTTCTTTTCTTAAATATATTTTCTAGCACTCTGGGTTCTAACATTCCTTACCAATAGTTGATTATATATATATATATATAAAAGAGTTATTTAGTTTAAATCAAATATATTATATCTGGTATGGCTGTAAGCAATAGGCCCAAGTAGAACTTTCGAGAAAGAATATTCAGTTTTTCCTGAGGGGGCACTTGTGGTTTACTAGGTTTACTACTGACAACACAGTCATGATTTACTCAGCAAAAATTTTTATGTATAGTAAATTTTATTGTTTTACACAACAGCTAATAAGGATTTTTGTCCAGCTGAAATAAAAAGTAAGACTTACAGTAAGATTTTTATGAGAACAAATTACTTAAATTACATATGTTAGTCCTGCCTACCACAGTCTGTGCCCACATGCACCAGCAGGGGCCTGAAGACAGGCCTGCTCCACCCAGGACTGCTCCCCACCAGTGCCCAAGCACAACCCCATGGAAATCACCCTGTGCTGTCTGGCATCTCAGGTGTGCATGTAGTAGTATCAGGAGGCCTGACAAAAGACTCATCTTACCTACTGTTGGTGCCCAGGCATGCCATCAAGGATTCTGGGGATCACCCCATCCTGCCCACCATAGCCCATGCCTGTACACACTATCAGGGGCTCTGAGAACAGGTTTGCCCCACTCTGTGCTATACCCCAAGTGCTCAAGCACACCACCCAGGGGTCTGGGTATTGCCTCTCCTTGTCTGTGCCCCTGGGCATGCACATACATCAGGAAGCCTAAGAAAAGACCCAGCCCACCTGCTACCAGTACCCCAGCATACAATCTGGGGGCCTAGAGATTGACCTTCCCTGCTTGCTGCCTCTGGTACATGTTTATACCATCAGGAGAACTAACAACAGGGCCAGAATGTGTGCCATTGATGCCCAGGGATGCCATCTGGAGCCCTGGGGATTGCTTGACTCCACCTACAACAGCCTATTCCCATGCACACCATCAAGGGGCCTGAGGACAGGCTCTCACTGCTTGGCACCACCACCACTACTGGCACCAGCTAACATGGACCACATGAGGGCCTGCACACTGCCCTTCCAGTTCATTGTTGTCACTGCTAGCACCAGTGTGGGCTGCTTGGGAGCCTAAGGATTGGTTTGCCTCTGCTACTGCTATCATTAATGCCATGCACACTGCCCAGGGGCCCAAAGACCTGCCTACTCACCTGGCCCACTGCTGCCACTGCCAGCACCCAAGCAATTCACGTGGAGGCCCAAGAATCAGCCCAACTGGATCTGGTAATACCAGTGCCCTGTGTATGCCACCAGGGGCCCAAGGTCAGGCATACCTGGCCTACCACTGGCACCACTGGTCCCAAGGACCAGCCTACCTGGTATCCCCATCTCCCGCAAGGCCTCATCAACAACTACAGCCTAAGCCACTGAACAAATCACAGCCAACACTGAAGCTGATTATAACAAATGAAATCACACAGAGACTACGCTACTGCATGCACCTAGAATCAAAGTTAAAGTGCCCTACTCAATCCACACTATAGATACATCTACATGAAAAAGTCTTCCCCTATGAAAGCCATTCCAAAAATTGGAATAAGTGATACAACAGTTGTGCAGATATCAACATAAGGACACAGGAAGCATGAAAAAGCAGCAGAAGCACATAATAATTTCCCAGATTCCAACAAAAAGATATTTATGAAATGCTTGAAAAATAATTTAAAATAATGATATTAAAGAAGCTCAGTAAGATATTAGAGAACACAGATAAACAGTATGAAGAAATCAAAAAGCAATTCAGGATCTGAATTAGAAATTTAACAAAAAAATAGAATTCATAAACAAGAATCAAGCAGAAATTCTGGAACTGAAGAATTCAATGAATGAAATAAAAAATACAATTAAGAAATTTAACAAAAGACTAAATCAAGCAGAAGAAAGAATTTCAGAACTCGAAGACAGGTCTTTTGATATAGCCTAGCCAGACGAAAAGAAAGAAAGAATAAAAAAGAATGGAAAAAACCTCTGTGACACATGAGACACCATAAAGCAACCAAATATTTAAAGTTTTGGTGTTGCTGAAGGAGAAGAGATGGTCCAAATCATAGAAAACTTATTTAACAAAATAATAGCTAAAAACTTCCCAGGTATTTCAAGAGATTTAGACATACAGATATAGGAAGTTCAAAGATCCCCAAATAGATTAAACTCCAAATGATCTTCTCCAAGGCACATTATAGTCAAACTGTCAAAAATCAAAGACAATGAGAGAATTCTAAAAACAGCAAAGGAAAGGCAACTAGTTATATATATGGAAAGCTCAGTCAGACTAACAGTGGCTCTCTCAGCAGAAACCTTAAAGGACAGGAGAGAATAGGATAAGATATTGAAAGTTTTGAAAGGAAAAAAAAAAAATCCTGTCAGCCAGGAATATTATATCCAACAAAGTTATCCTTCAAAAATGAAGTAAAAATGAAGTCTCTTCCAGACAAGCAAAAATTGAGGGACTTCATCAGTACTAGACTTGCCCTGTAGGAAATGCTTAAGGGAGTCCTACGTCTGCAAGTGAAAGGATGAAATCTATCACCATGGAAGTGTGTGAAAATATAAAACTCACTGGTATAGCAGGCACACAAATGAGGAAGATAAAAGACTCAAGTGTTTCTACTACAGAAAATCACCAAGCCATAATGATATGTAATAAGAGAAAAAGAAAGAAACAAAGAATATACAAAATAATCAGAAAACTATTAACAAAATGATAGGAATAAGTCCTCACCTATCAATAATAACCTTGAATGTAAATGAGTTAAATTACCCACTTAAAAGATTTAGACTGGCTGAATGGATTTTAAAAATGATCCAAATATATGTTGCCTAAAAGAAATTCATTTTACCTGTAAAGACATATATCAACTGAAGTTGAAGGAATAGAAAAAGATATTCCATGCAAACAGAAACCAAAAGTGAGCATTATCCTTTATATTTATATCAGACAGGGAACAGACTTTAAGTAAAAAACAGTAAAAAGAGGCAAAGAAGTTCATTATATAACAAAGGAAAAAATACAACAAGAGTATATAACAATTCTAAATATACATACACTCAACACCAGAGCACCAAGATACATAATGGAAATAATATTAGATCTAATGGAGAGATAGACTCCAACACTAATAGTTGGGGACTTCAGCACCCCACTTTCAGCTTTAGACAAATCATCTAGACAGAAAATCAACAAAAGCATTGGACTTAAATTGTACTATGGACCAAAGGGGCCTACAGAACATTTTATCCAATAGCAACAGAATACACATTCTTCCCATCAGCACATGGAAAATTCCCCAGGATAGACCATATATTAGGCCACAAAACAAGTCTCAACAAATTAAAAAAAATAGAAATCATATCAAATAACTTCTCAGACCTCAGTGCAATACAAATAGAAATCAATAATAATAGGAAATCTGAAAAATATACAAATACATGGAAATTAAACAGGTTTCTGGATGACCACTGGGTCAATGAAGAAATTAAGATGGAAATAAAAAAATTCTTGAAACAAATGAAAATGGCAATACAACATATCAAACCTATGGTATATAACAAAAGCAGTGCTAAGAAGGATGTTTATAGCAATAAACACCTACATCAAAAAAGTAGAAAGATTTCAAATAAACAACTTAATGATGCACCTCAAGGAACTAAAAAAGTACAAACAAACCAAACCAAAATTTATAGAAGAAAATAAATAATGATGATCAGAGCAGAAGTAAATGAAATAGAGACTAAAAAATAAAAAAGTTAATGAAACAAAAAGTTTTTTTTTTTAAAAAAAGATAAAACAAAATCGATAAACTGTTAGCTAGGCTAACCAAGAGGAAAACCCAAATAAAATACAAACAAAAAAGGAGACATTACAACTGATACCACAGAAATAATATACAAGATCATTAGAGATGATTATGAACAACTATATGCTAAAAATCTGGAAAACCTAGAGGAAATGAACAAATTCCTGGGCACATGTAACCTACCAAGACTGAAACAGGAAGAAAACCTGAACAAAGCGATAATGAGTAATGCAATTGAATCAGTAATAAAAAGTCTCTCAGCAAAAAAAGCCCAGGACTGGATGGCTTTACAGCTGAATTCTACCAAACTTATCGGACAAACTAACACCAATTCTTCTCAAAGTACTCTAAAAAATTAAAGAGAAGAAAATTCTTCCTAACTCATTTTACAAGGTCAATATTACACTGATAACAAAACCAGACAAGACCACAACAAAATAAGGAAACTACAGCCCAATATTCCTGATGAACATCAACCCAAAAATCCTTGAAAAATACTAGCAAAGTAAATCCAACCACACATCAAAATAATACACCATGATCAAGTGGGATTTATCTTAGAGATGTGAGGATGGTTCAACATTACACAAGTGAATATACATGACATACCACATCAATGGGATGAAGGAGACAAACCAATGATCATCTCAATAGATGCAGAAAAATGGTTTAATAAAATTCAACATAACATTATCATAAAAACTCTCAACAAACGAGGCATTGAAGGAACATACCTAAACATAATAAAGGCCATATGTGACAAAACCACAGATAGGATCATAATGGATGGTGAAAAGTTGAAAGCCTTTCCTCTAAGAAGTGGAACAAGACAAGTTTGCTCCCTTTCACCACTCCTATTCAATGTAGTACTGTAAGTCTTAGCCAGAGCTATCATGAAAGAGAAAGAAATAAAAGGCATCCAAATTGGAAAAGAGGAAGTCAAACTGTCCCTCTTTGAAGTTGACAAAACACCTAAGGACTCCACCAAAAACACAACAAATTCAGCAAAGTCGCAGACCACAAAGTCAACAAACAAAAATCAGTAGCACTTTTATATACAAATAACAAACTAGCTGGAAAAAAAAAATCAAGAAGGGAATTCCATTTAAAATAACTACAAAAAAAAATTCCTAGAAATAAATTTAATCAAGGAGATGAAAGACCTGTACAAGGAAAACTACAAAACTCTGATGCAAGAAATTGAAGAGGACACAAACAAATGGAAGGACGTTCCATACTCATAGAACAGAAGAATTAATATTATTAAAATGGCTACACTATCCAAAGCAATCTACAGATTCAGTGCAATCCCTATCAAAATACCAATGACATCTTTACAGAAATAGAAGACACAATTCTAAAATTCATATGAAACAAACAAACAAAAAAGCCAAAGCAATCATGAACAAAAGGAACAAACCTGGAGGCATCACAGTACCTGACTTCAAAGTATATGGCAAAGATGTATTCACCAAAATAGTATGTTATTGGTGTAAAAACAGACACATACACCAATAGAACAGAATAGATAACCCAGAAATAAATTGACATATTTATAGTCAACTGACTTTTGACAAAAACACTGAGAACATACACTGTTCACAGGTGAAAGACAGTCTCTTTTCAATAAATGGTGCTGCGAAAAGGATGTCCATATGTAGAAGAATGAAACTAGACTCCTATCTCTTATCACGTAGAAAAATCAACCTGGGATAGATTAGTCTTAATCAATCATAAGATCCAAAACTATAAAACTTCTAGAAGAAAACATAGGTGAAATGCTCCAGGGACAGTGGTCTAGACAAATATTTTATGCTAAGACTTCAAAAGCACAGACAACAAAACCAAAAATAGACAAATGGGACTATATTAAACTAAAAAGTTTCTGCACAGCAAAAGAAATCAACAGAATGAAGAGACAATCTGTTACATGGGAGAAAATATTTGGAAACTATTCATCTAACAAGAGACTAATGTCCAGAATATACAGGGAACTTAAACAATTCAACAGCAAAAAACAAATAATCTCATTTAAGAATGGGAAAAAGATCTGAATAGACATTTCTCAAAAGAAGACACAAATGGCCAATAGGTATATAAAACAATGTTCAACATCACTAATTGTCAGGGAAATGCCAATTGAAACTACAACATATCATCTTAGCCCAGTTAGAATGGCTATTATCAAAAAGACAAAAAATAACAAATGCTGGCAAAAATGAAGAGGAAAAGAAACTCTTATATACTGTTGGTAGGATTGTAATTTAGTACAGTCATGCAAAACAATATGTAGCCTTCTCCAAAAACTAAAAATAGAAAAAAGGAAGGAAATCAGTATATCAAAGTGATACTTGTATCCCATGTTTATTATAGCATGAGTCACATTAGCTAAGATATGAAACCAACCTAACTGTCCATTGGGATATGAAAAGAAAAGGAAAATGTGGTATATATACACAATGGAATATTATTCAACCATAAAAATAATGAAATCCTGTTGTTTGCAGCAACATGGATGGGACTGGATAGAGGTCATTATATTAAGTGAAATAAGCCAGGCACAGAAAGACAAATACCATATGTTCTTATTCATATGTGGAAGCTGAAAAAATTGATCCCATGGAGGTAGAGAGTAAAATGATAATTATAAGAGGCTAGGAAGGGTGTGTGGGGGGGGGTGGAATGATGAAAGACAGGTAGGTTAATGGGTACAAACATACAGTTGGATAGAATCAGTTCTAATCTTTGATAGTACAGTAGGGTGACAGTAGGTAACAACATATATTCCAAAATAGCTAGAAGAGAAGGTTTGAAATGTTCCCCCCAAAATAGAAATGATAAATGTTCACAGTAATGATATTCAAAATACCCCAACTTGACCATTACACATTCTATGCAGGTTTCAAAATATCACATATACCCCATGAATATGTACAGATATGTATCAATAAAAAATTACAAAAAACTGAAGCTGCAGAGAAAAAAATTGCATAAGTTGGGTGTGAGCAATAAACAGAAAAACCTGCACTCCTAGTAGATGTTGGTCTAGAGAAATAAGGGATAAATTTGTGAAATGGCATTATATTTCATATAAATATATTTATGAAGAAAAAACTCATGTGAGATGGTTACAAGTGTAGGTGAAGATACAACAGTTGTTACTTCCTGGATGGAAGACAGATGCAGGAACAGTGTGGGGACTGTATTTTTATCCTCCACGTCTTTATATCTGTGCTGCACCTAGTGAGAATGAAAAGATGTACTTCCTGTCCTCAAGCCTGCCACTGGATATGCCCAATGGGATCAGTCTACTGGTTAAGAGCACGGGAAATAAGATTACTAAGGACTCCCCCTTCCATGGTAATTAAATTGGAAACTAAAGAACAGGAACATGATGGAAGATTTCAATATTTTTTGAATGAACCATATGATTTCTTTTCATTTATTATTTCTCATATTGCTGAAAATTACGTATTAAATTTTCATGAGCCTATGATAAAATTGATAAAGTGTCTGTTCTAATTCTTTAATTTACTCTTTGTTCATAATATATTGTATCAGAGAGAGAGAGAAAAAAATGAGGAGAATGAGCTAATCATGAGATATTTTAATCAAGAGAAAAACTGTGTTGTATTAAATTAAGATGAATGTTAACTGAGTTGCAAAAGTAATATGGTTGATATATGAAAAAGGAAATTTTGATTTGCTAGGAAAGTTATCTTTCTTAATTTTTCAGTATGCTATGAGGTCTAAGCATCTTAATTGCTTTGTTGATTAGATTTAATTTTTATGCAATATACTGTTCTGGAAAAGTGGATAAATAGTTTTCTTTTGGAGAGCTTAAATTCTTAGGTCATTAATATTCCTGGCCTCTGATGTCTTGGTACGTAAAATGTGGAATGTGGACTAGCAGCATAAGCGTCTCCTAGAAGCTTGTTAGAAATTCAGTCTTCGGCCCCACCCCACCACAGACCAACTGAATCAAAATCCTTTCTTTAACAAGATACTCAAGTAACTTTTATAACCCATTAAAGTTTGCGAACACTGTGGTAATGTATCAGAATAGCTGTAAATATGTGTGTAAATTATATATTTACATATATAAGTGCATACGCATATTTATTTATATTTCTGCCATTTTCAAGTTTTTATGGACTACTTTACTGACCCTGATTAAGTTAGGAGAATACAATAAAATAACAAAATATGACTTAGGGCGGAAACACAAAATAGAGAATCACAAATATACCATTACCAAAGCTGTGAAAAAGTATCCTGACCATTGACATTTAAATAATGATAACAAAGGGTCTTATTAGCTATGATGAGGTTCAGGACCTGCTACCGCAAAATACAGCACTTTGGCATTTAAGAAAACAGCAAAAGCAGGAGGGTCACTCTCACCTTCCCCTGCCCTTCTCCCCTGAAGCAGGTCGTAGTCTTCATTCCAGAGGAACCTCCCTGGGCCCCCTCAGGAAAGGGACATCTTTATCCTCAAAGACACAGAGTCTCCAAAAAGAATCTGAACAAGCAGGCCTTGCTAAGTTCCTCCCAGTTTATTACCATTAGATCATACCTACTTTGTCCAATCATGCTTCCCTCCCATTGTCCACTCTTCACTAACCCTAAGCATAAAAATACACTGATTTCCCCATTTCTGAATGCTTCTGTGTCATGTAAAACTCATGTTAAATAAATTTGCATACATTTCTCTAACTAATCTGTTGTTTGTTGTAGGTGCCTCAGCCACGAACCTAGTGATCTGTGATGAAAAAAATCTTCCTCCCTACATCAACATTCTCAAACTTGGCTGGTTCTTCAAGTGCTTATTGTGACTACTTTAGCAGCCAGATACACTATCTGGAAGAAACTGAGTAGCTTAAACTTTAAGGATTCACCCTATAACTAATCCAAAATAGATGAGAAATTGCAAAAGCACCAACTAAATATAATTTATCTCTATCCTAATAAAACAGAATAGATTAAGAAGCACAGTTCTGATAACACAAGGAGAGCTTAAAATGAAAAAAAAAAAGTGTCTTTTACATCATTCTACAAAAGTAACAGTGATTTTTTGGGGGGAAAATACTTTCCCAGTCTTAGTTCATTATATTATAGTAACCACATAATATTTTGAATTTTTATTTAGACTGACACTTCACAGGAGCTCAAAGCAATCTATACATCACAAAAAGACCTGTAGAGGCTTAATAAAATTTTACATTTGGAATTAAAGATTACTAAAATGCAATCCTACAGCACATTTTTAAATGTATTAAAATCTCATTTTTAAAAGATAAAGAAATTGAGGTCAAAGGAGGTTAATTTAGTTCGCCAAAGTAAAGTAATAGAGAATAACTTTCTCTATAGTGGACAGGCATATTTTGATAATATTTATTTGCTTAAAAGGTCTCAATTTTCCAAAAAAAAGAAAATTAACTTTTGTCTTATGCAAGATTTGGAGATGACATTTAAAGTGCACCTTCAGTGATTATAATCGAACTTTATTTTAGTGAAATCATAATGAAACATTTCCTGATAAAGATTTCTTAAAAGTTTTAAATATGTCTGGACATGAGTGTTCTCTAAGTTATGTTTTCCCTTTCTTATTTTTAACCTAAATGCTGTGTGTTGAATTATAAACTCATGTTCAATGCAAAAATACCTGAACTATTATCCCTATAATTTTTGTTTTCGGGTGAGTCTTCCTCATGTAGGAAGCCTTGTTTAGAGTGGAAAGACTGTGGACTTTGGAGCCAGATAAACCTGTATTATCCTGACTTTGCTTGTCTCACTTTACGACCTTTAGAAAGTCATTTCTCATAGCCTCAGTTTTCCCACCTGTGAAATGAAAATAATAATGCTTTCCTTAAAAGAGAATCAATAGTATTACATGTGAAAATTCTAAGCCTAAGATGGTTTTAATCAGTGAAGTGGATTTTTTAAATTGTTTTTATTATTGTTATTGTTATTCTCATCTCCATTCCTTTTCCCTAAGCTTTTCTGATTTTTAATCAGAGCTCCAGTTTCCCAAAAGCATAATTACCTTTGGGGTTATTAAAAATGTATATATTTTCATTCATATTCATTTGAACTCCTGCCAGTCTTTCCCAGTGGGAAGGGAATTTTATCCTTCAGAGCACTGCGAACTTCTTCCCCTGTTGTCTTCATCCTGTCTCCTCTTACGGCCTTATGGTATTTGACTCATCCGTGTTCTGTTCTGTGCTTTTATTCTTTCCTTCTCTGTTGGCTCTTTCCATCTAGTTTATGAACATTTTCAAATCTCTCTAACCCACACTCCCCAAATCTCCAGACCAATTTTCCTAAGCATCTAGAATCCCATCTTCCTCCTGGCTTTGGCCACCGTGCGTTATTTCGAAGACAGTAGTCTGCACACATGTTTCTATTTATCACTTTCCATTCTTAGCTCATTGCGATCTTGATTTTCTTTCTGTCACTTTACTGAAGTTACTCTTACTTGTGTCAGTAAATAACGTCCTAATTTTCAAATTCAATGGTGATTTCATAAACAATAGCATATATTTTTAGGACGTGGTGGTATATTACTTGGTATTGGAAACTTCCTCTCTCTTTGCTGTCAAAGACACATTTTCCAACGTGTGCTTTTTCTCACTTTCCTTTTTCTGCTCCTCTTTCTCTTTTGTTCTTTACATATTGATGTTCTAGGATTTTTTCTTTTGTCATTTTCTCTACTGTAATCTCACCTATTTCGAAAGCTTCCAATCATTCCCTTTTAAAACCCATAATTTCCATAATAGTGTCCATCTTAAGTATTCTCATCAGAAATGCTAAGAATTTGAGGCAATGCATATGCTAATTAAGTCAATTTATCCATTATAAAACACATACATATTTCAAAACATCATGTTGTATATAACAAACACATATGTAATTTTTGTCTATTAAAAATAAATTAATTAAAAAAAACAATGATTCCTTAACCCATGCCAGTTTTCCTAAAATCTGATCTACTTTCTCAATATCAGATGCTCTCTGGCACTCAAATACTCAACATGTCTCAAACCTAATTGATTACTATGCACCCCCAAAACCTCTATTTCTCTCAGATCTGTATTGTTATTGAAGTCATTGTTGAACCTAGTGTTCAAATTTCTACTTCTTCCTCCCATCCCATCCTACATTTTCAGTCACCAAGTTCCATTATATCCACCACTGTAATACCAATGGATTTACAAGGTGTGTCCGGAAAGTATCCCTCCATGTAATAGGAAAAATAGGGGCATTTATTGAAAAAGATACAAGATACAAGAAATATTGTACATAGGACAGTGACACCTCAGTCCCTTTAGAAGTAGGCACCTTGGGACCTCACACAGTTCTCCCAGTGTCTCTTAACCTAACCCGTACATGTTCAACAGTCTCAGGCGTTCTGTTTCTTACAGGCCTTTCAGAATGTGGGTCACTTTGAACAGATTCTTGGCCATCTTTGAAGCGTTTGTGCCATGCTTTTATTTGTGCAGTACTCATTGCATAGTCCCTGGAAGCCTTCTGAATCATCCGAATAGTTTCTACAGAGAAATGTTCAGGCTTAACGCAAAATTTGATGCAGATTCGTTGCTCTACCCACTTAGTCATTTTGAATGCAACGGCCACACAGTGCACACGCTCACTCAATGATGTCTAGCGCCCCACTGACTAGTAGAGTGAAGTTGTCATTGTTCACGCATGCGCATCCCAGTCCACTCTCATTGACTGCCAGGTTGAATCAATGCTGCCCAAAGTGTTCCTGTTGTATTAACAACGGCTGGATACTTTCTGGACAGACCTCGGAGTGCCTCTTGTTTAGTCCTATGACGGCTACTTTGGCTCAGGCCCTAGCTCTTTTATACACTCAGGAATAGTCTTCTAACTCTACTTTCTAACTCTTTTAAAGCATACGTTATCATTCACACGGTCATTTAAATGCTTCTTTCCCAATAGAGATAATTTATTTTCTTAATATCTTGATAACAAAAAGTCAGGCTTACTGTAAAAATTTTGTAAATTAAGAAATGAATAAATATCTGTATTGTAGTTCTTTTTCAAAAGAGGTGTAAATACTCTAACATTTTAGTACATAGGATTTCATTTTTTTCCAAATTCAAAATATATTTTTTAAACAAAATTAATATTTTAAAATGTGGTTTGAAACCATTTTTACCTTTACAAACTATGATACATGTTTTTATATCAAGACATAGGAAGCTATATTTTAAAAATATTTCATAAATTCTATACCATATTTTCATCAAATTATGTTTCATGATATATGTTTACCATTATTTTGGAGTATTACTGAATATTTAGCTTTGTCTTCAGTTTTCCTCTTTATCGTTAGATATCATGCTATAGTGAATACCTTTATATCTAAATCTTTTTGTGTAACTATAATTGTTTCCTTAGAAATATTTGTAAAAGCAGAATTGCTGAAACTGAGAATTTGACATTATAAAAACTATTGATACATTTTGACAAAATTCCCTTCAGCAAGTGCTGTATCAATTTATATTCCCAACAGCTATTTGGATAGTATTCATTTTCCACTGAATTTCATTGTAAGTATTTTAACAATTTGATAGGCAAAAGTGGCTTCTCATTGTTTTAACTGCATGTTTGTTACCAGTTAGGTTAAAATCTTTAAATATTTCTTGTCCATTTGAGTTGCTATTCACACTCTTAACCTATTTTCTTTTTAATTGATAATTATTTTTTAAAAAATTAGAAGTGCATTTTATATATTCTAAGGCTATTAGGATTTTATACTGATTTCTTTCCCCAGTATTTATCCTTTAAATACAAGTTGATCATTGATTTTTCTTTGCACCATTTTCTTATTCTTGCCCTAATCTTTCTCTCCCCTCTAATCTAAAGGCAATCGGTATATAATACTAATATTACCCCATCATAGGACTTTATCATAACTGATTACATGATAAGTAAGAGGGCAGGAATTATATATAAATCACCTTATATTCTCAGTGATTGGCCAAATGTTTTGCACACATATAGTGCTTAATAGCTTTGGAATTGGACTACTATGGTTCTTGTATTCCTACCCTTGCAGACACCTGCAAAACTGCATACTTTTTTTTTTACCATATACTCCAGCATGAAAAATTATTTGCTATTTCCTGTATCCTGCTCAAGTGCTTTTATAGTATTATTTTTGTAGTTAAGAGCCAGGGTTATGCAGGCAGACAAACCCTAGTTTGAATTCAGGATCTACTCTACCTTCCTAGCTATGCGAACTTGAATAAAGCCTCAGATTTTCCATCTATAAAACAGAGGTCACTATAATATCAATCTCATGGATATGTTATGAGACTGAGATGTGCACCCAATATAAGGTAAGCAAACAATTAGTACCTAATAAATGACAATTAGTCTTATAATTATCATTGTGACTTTAGCCAATTGAATACTCCAGATGAAGTGTAGTGCTATAAGGTTTTGAGTCTTAATTATTACTTATTGCATTATTAACTTATAACATGTTACCTGTGCTCCCGCCATAGAAGAATTTTATGAACAGATTGCCAAAGCTTTAAGGATATATTTTTTAGACAAATTATATGGGAGTACACTAAAAAATAAAATCTGAATGACTAATAGGTATTTCTTTAGATATTAGAAAGAATATAATACAGGTAGGCTTTATACAGGTAGCAAATCCCTGATATATACAAATCCTTCAATTTCCATTAGGGAATAAATGACTATATTTAAACTATACTGATATTTGGAAACTTTCTTATCTTAATAAAATTCAGTTAAGTAAATTTTAACATTATTAAGTGGCTACACAAATATTAAAATGTACAATATTTTTATCAGTCAATTATTGAGCTATTTATGAACGACCTATTTATTTGACACAGTGATTAAATCAAGGTCCATTGTAAATTTTCTCCTCATTATGCTTTTCCAAGTTTCTGTCTCTTTAACATAATTGCTGTATGGATGATATTTCTTACTGCCAAATCTTAATGCAAATATTTAACAATGTTTCTTGCTCTTTGGATCTTATGTTTTGGCATCAACCAAAGTACAGATGTACATTTGGAAAACTGCACAATCAAAAGGTAAGTTTTAATGAGTAATCAATATAAAATTAAATTTACTAAGATATTTTCTTATGTTCATTGAATATACTGTCAAAACTATATATTAAAAGAAAGTAGCAGCCTAGTCATTGAGTGTGTTATTAAGTTCATGTAGAAAAGGAAAAAATGGGATACCTGTGAGCTTAGTGCAAAAAATTTCTATGATTTAAAATAAATATTTATTATTTTATTATAAGTGGTAATACAAAAAGGAAAATAGTCTTAAAAATCATTTACAGTTAACATTGCACAATGAAAAACTGAATTATCTGATAAGAATATCATCAAATTCACCAAATTACCCACAAGATATTTTCAAGCATATTTATGATGAATAATAATGACAGCGACAGTGGGAATATCAAAAGAAGTACATTTTTACTTTCATAAGACTGTTGTCAGTCTTTAGACACTTGTGGAAATGCAAAGGAGAAATGTAAATGGTAATCCATTCTGTTGAACAATTTAGTCTTTAGTGTTTAGAACAATATGCATTACCAGCAAAGAAATATTTCTTCTCTTAAAGGTACATTATATTTTCAAGAATGATCCCTAAGGAATTTCAAGCAAATAGCTATTGTGGTAAACTGAAAGATGAATTTTTTATCAAATAAATAAGTAAGGCTGATATACATGAGAATGGACTATTCCAATTGTTTTAATGAGCTGCCTCAATAAAGAAATGAATCTGTTTTTAAACTTACTCTTCTATAATAAAAATGTTTATAATACTTGTACTTAAACCCCGTGTAATTTTTAAAAATTAGTATTTAGTCAACATGCTAATATTATTTCAAATCAAAAAATTACTTATTACCAAATAATTTATTTTCTTAAATGGGATAAATCCTAATAAGCTTTATTACAGAAAGGGTGATGAATCTGTCCCAGTTTACCTGGGAATTTACTGGTTTCAAACTGAAATTTCCAAGTCCTGAGAATCCTCTCATTCCTGGGCAAACTGAGATGGTTGGTCACCCATCTAGTCACAAGCCACTTAAATATCTCTTGCCATAAGAACTGATAAAATAATACCAAGAGTAAGTCTATTAATATGATTCATAACATTTCAAATTCACTACAAAGGAGCTAAAAGCAATTTAATTATTTTGATTATAAGAGTATAATGTTTGTGTAAAGTCTGTCAAAAGGAAACAAAAAAACAGTACTGCTTAACACTTACATGTTATTTTAAAAAAAAGCAAAATTTACCTTAATAAGATTACTTACTTTTGCAAAAATTCTTCAGAGCCACATACACTTAGAATATGATCTTTGGGGAACAGCTGGACAGTTGTACAAAAGTGTAGAATTTCTGCAATTAGGTCTTTGACAAGACAATTAGCTAAAAACAAAGGTAAATGATAAAAGACAATAAGAATTTATCATTTAATGACTGGGGAAAAGTTTTTCAGCACAGTGACAAGCACGTTATGAAGTATTGTAATTGTCTAGCTACATCAAGAGGAATTACATGAGTGGATTAATATAAAATGTGGTATATGTATACCATGGAGATCTACTCAACCACAAAAAACAATGGTGATCTAGCATCCCTTGTATTATCTTGGATGGAGCTGGAGCCCATTCTACTAAGTGAAGTATCACAAGAATGGAAAAACAAGCACCACATGTACTCACCATCAAATTGGTATTAATCAATAAACACTTATGTGCACACATAGCAGTAACATTCATCGGGTGTTGAGCAGGTAAGAGGGGGAAGGAAGGGATGGGTATATTCACACCTAATGGGTTCGGTGTGCACCATCTGGGGGATGGACACGCTTGAAGCTCTGACTCGAGTGGAGCAAAGGCAATATATGTAACCTAAACATTTGTATCCTGTAATGTGCTGAAATGAAAAAAGTTTGCATACTCAAAAAAATGAGGAATTAAAATGAGATTCATCTCATTTATTATTCTGGTTAGATTTAGAAATTTTTAAAATGTTCTTTGCAATTCCTTTGATTCCTTTGATATATTTTCTTATAATATAGCAAAGCTTGGTATCGTGTTCCTCATGTTAAAACCCCTCAGTACCTTGTAGCTCTGCATAAAAGCTAATCTACTGTGACTACCCTTAGGAATCAGGGAAATACCCTTAAAGATTTAGGAAAACCACAGCCAGGCAAAAGTTCCAGGAGTGTTTTCTTCTTTCCATTTTCAACTTAAATGAGATACTTTGCTCATTTGAAGAGTACCATCATTATAAAAGGGTTTTGAATTAACTTAAATAAATATTTTTAGAGCATTTATATTAGTTAAAATTCAAATTCATGACATGATATTAAAACAATTTGATAACAATGAACAAGAGCTTATCAATATTCCACCACTAAAAGCTGAAAATCATATAGCATTCACCACTTTTAGCTAATTTATGTGGGCAAATTATTTCACCTCTTTGACCTATTTTAATCATCTGTTAAATAGGGTTTGTAGTAGCATGGTTTATTTCTTTCAGGAATCTGTTGTGATGCTAACACAAAAAAAGTTTAGACAAATGTGGTCAGCAGTGTTTTCCAACTGATATTCACTCTGGGATTAATATTAACAATAGTTACTATTTTATTGAACATTTACTCTATTAAGTGCTTTGCATGCAATATCTTCCTTATAGTATTTATGATAAAAGTATCATATTCCAAATTTTGAAGATGCATTGACTAATTTTCAAAGAAGCTATGTAATTTGGTAGAGATTAAGTAGTATGCCAAAAGTCTAAACAAGATCTGTCAGACTCCAAAGTCTGTGCCCTTAAAGACTCTAAGGCTCCGCAGTTGCTAATTCTTCCTTTCCCAAGGATCAATCACCCAAGATTCTGTCTTGAACCATTATATCATGGAAACCTTAGTGAACACATGCTTCTTGTCTCCACCTTGTTCTCTGGGACTCAAAATGTAAAGGTACTATACAGTAAAGTCATTTGTCTTCACCTTTCATAATCTCCCATCCTAATATCTTACATGTACATGCCATTTAACAGTAGCTGAAACCCTGATGACTTGTTACAATGATATTTGTCCATGAAGTATTTTCCTACTTATAAATGATAAATATTGCGAGGTTCTGTGTGTGTGTGTGTGTGTGTGTATGTGTGTATCTCCATGCTTTGACTACAGTCTGTATAGTCTCAGTCAATGAAAGCACTGCAGCAGACTATGGATGACCTGTAGCCAGCAAGAATTAGCATCCTGCAAATGGTCAATTGCATTCCTCTGAGTTGAATTTTGTCTTCAATTATGTGTTTACTTTGCTGTGGATTCTTTTAATGCTATACTTTTTATTTGGAGGGAAAAAATTTTGACCCAAACTACCTAACAAAAAATAGTTCAAGTGGTATTGCTGCCATGATGACAAAGAAAGACTATAATGTTGGATCTAAAAATGTAAGTTTTATGATAGATCAAGATGTCATTAAAGAAATTGTTGGAAAAGTAAATGGTAAAAATAATTAAGGAATTAGGGATTATGGAAATGCTGTGCCATGGCAGAAAGTACCTTAAACCAAGTTGGGAATATTGACAAAAATCATATGAACTGAAGCTATTAGAAAATATAGGTGCAGGCAAAATCATGATTCCAAGGGCTTTGATGTGGAGGGGAGAGAATTGCCAGTATATGATGGTAGAAAAATATTTCTAAATACAATTCACTTAATTAATTAATTTGACTTTTTCATCTCTAGGACTGTATCCCCTATGCTATATGGGATATTCATGAACTATTACTTTGTTAAAATTATCTTTCCCTTTTACATGAAAGATTCCATAACTGAATTTCTAGCTATTACTCTTCTCCTGTGCTTTGGTTTAATGTCTTCTATTACCTGGATCATATTAGTCTTTGGATGTCTCATTACTACTTCAAATTTAACATGTCTAAGCCTAAAATCACTACCTTTCCCCTTGAAGCCAACCATTAAGAGTCTGTAAGTTAAACTTCATATTGTAAGCCAAGTACTATGGCTACTTTTAAATAGATTTTTATACCACTGCTTTTATTTTGACCACTGATAAAATCCGTTTCCCAATTTCTTGTGGTCAGCCACACCATGCAACACTTCTTACTCTGATAACCATATTGCCTACCTTATTTATTAGAAATTCTTTAATTATCCCACTCTATATCTCAAATCTAGTTTTTCATCCATCCTCCTCTATCCCTTTACACATCTTTTGAGATACAAGTGTCCCTACATTTTACTAAATCTTGCTCTTCAATTCTGATTTTTCTTCCTAAACTGGCTTTCAGTTCCATCGGCTAACCCCTCTCTCTTTTGTATATTTAATATCCCCACTTTGAAGATGTCTCCCCCTTTTCCTAAAGATGTTTTGTTTCCATTCAGCCTTCCAGTAAAATATCCCCTCATCCATTCTATTCCTTTAGATACTGTCCTTTCTTTTAGGTTACTTTTACTGACAAACTTCTTTAAAGAGTAGACAATTTCTAGAGTTCTTATTAACAATTGCTCTTTAATCCTTGCAACACACTTCCACTTCCAATCCTTTGCACCATGTCACTAATGGCTTCCTAATAGACAGTTCCAACCATGATCATCTAAGTATACAATTAAAAACACTGACTCTAGGACAACTTTGGAATTGGAAATAGGGACTTGGGAATCATCTTCACTGAAATGATAGAGATTATAGAACAGAGATTATAGAACAGAGAATTTTTTGTTGAAAATCTTAGCTGCATGTTTCTTATCTGACTAAAGCAGAGACTCAAGAAAATACAGCTGTCATTAACTTCCCTCTGAGGGAGTTTCTCGCACATTCCAGGAAGAAGACAGGCTGCCTATTGTCATTAATATTATAAAAAAGAAAAAATAGAACCTTCCATACTTTCCTATTGAAACCCTAAACCCCCTCTTTGTTTGTTAAGTTGGCATATAACCTCTGGGTATTCAGGGAGTGGTAACTCATTACTGAGTAAACTCCCTGTACATAAGCCTTGTGGGTTTTTTCCTGTTAATCTGTTTGTCAGTTAATTCACTGCAATATCTCCCCTCCCCCGACCCTTTCACAACCATTCAAACCTTAATGGGTAGAGGAAAAGTTTTCCTCCAAATAGTGGCAAATGCTATTCTGTATGTTGTCATGAATGTGACTTTTCTTCTCTTCTGCTTCTTCCTCTTCTCCTGCACACCTTCCTCTTCCTCCTTAGACCTGTAACACCTTGGAGGGCATGGACACCCTCTTTCCCACTTTGCATCTCTCACACTGAACACAATGACCTAATTAATTTACTGAAACCTCTCGTGAAAGTAAAAGATGGCCTCTGGTTTGCCAACTTTAACAAACGGACATCCAGAGAGGGAGAGATGTTGGACGTTAAATGTTGTAACTTGGAAGACTGAAGTAGATGCTGTAGTCACAATTATTTCCTTTTCTGCAGAAGCTGAAGCCAACATGACCCAGACCTGTGGCCATTCTGACTGGATCAATGTGTAGCACTATAGATCTTGGCTGGGCAATCAGAGGCTTTCTTTAGAAATTGGGAATTGGATCGAATAGAGTGATTGACATTTCTTTAGGCGTTTGACCAAATAGCCCATATGCTTGAGAGCTTGGCTTTCCACTTTTCTTTGGAGAAGAAAAGAAAATAAGTTAGCAGAGAGCAAGAGAGAAGGGGAAGCAATTATAAAGAGAGCTGAAGTGAGAGGCATACAGGAATTTTGGGCTGTGTGGTCATTTGTGTTTTTAGTACATTCCTAATTCTTTGCTGCATTCCTACTCTTGAATTGTATAAAAAAATCCCTACATTACTTCATTTCTTTTTTCTGCTTAAGGTTGCAAGAGGTGGTTTCCATTAGTATCAAATCAGATGGTCTTAACTAATATATCAGTATAATGCTATGTTTATAGTCACCTGCACTAACTCAGAGTCTTGAATAGAGTAGGAAAGACTAAAGCAAATAAGAATAACAATAATCAATAAATAAAAGAAAATATTTCTTGGATCATTATATGACAGGAAGCATTTTCCTATTGATATGCAGAAACTCATTTAGTGTTAACTAAATGTTCTATAAAGAACTAATATTGTTTTTGCAAAATAGTGAACTATAACAATGAAATAAGATATAAAATTACCTTAAAGATGTTCTAAAATTTTAAAGAATTATCAGGTGAGTTTGATAAAATATACATTACTGGGATTCATCCCCAGAGACTCTGAATGGATAGGTCTGCTAATTCTGATGGGGTGTGCTACATGTGGCTACTATACTTCTTGCTGTGGAAATATTCTGTGTATAAATGCTTATTCTACCTCACAATTAATTTGTATTTGAATGAAATAGTTGTTCCTAATGGATAGGAACAGCCATTTTCACTTGTATATCATCTTTATCTAGAATCTTTTTGAAATTTTTTTTAATATGTTGAAAACCTGCTATACTTGCTCTTAAGTATTTTATAGCAAGAAACTAAAGTATTCTAGGCTGAGCTATGTGAAGAGAGTTCTTGAAGAAAATACTTCCCATTTCCCCCATCAAATGTTAACAAAAGGCTCTGAGCTATTTTCTTCTTTTTTCACTTCAGGGCAAAACAGTAGCTAATAATTCTTCTTTTAAAGATTTCAGTCTGTGAACTCAAGGCTATGTAACCAACATTAGCTTTATGTGGATTTCTACACCTGTTTGCAAGGTTGCTTACCATATGGCATCAAACGAAGTGGTTGTGTTGAGTTATCAGTGAAAATATTTATATTGAACTTGGTATTAGAAAAGAGCCCATATGGAAATGCTGTAGCAATGCTCCAGATCTTCCCAGAATTGGCGTTAATGTCAGCTGCATGATATGTTTCTCTTATTCTGAAAAATACATGTGAAGAAAAACACTTAAGACAAGATTTGCAAGATGTGGTTTAAAACATACTGCTCATGGGATAATGATGAAAAAACTTCGTGTTTTGCTGTAAAAGATTTAAAACATGAAAACAATCAGTAGTTGATTTATGGTGCAGTGCACTTAGCTAGGCCAGATTGGTAGTGATTACAATTATACAAAAAAAAAAAAAAAGTGTAAAGGACTGTTCTTTAGGCTTTCCTAGGGGCACCCCATTTGAAATAATTAAGAATATGTTGTCATAACATAAAACATGAGAAATCGCTCAGAACACTATCACTTGCTTTATTTACATTGCTTTTGATGCCTGAATTCCTCCTTTTAGATTTCTCTCATGCCTAATTATTTCAAGCTGCAGGTCATTCAACCTCATTTAGAAATTTTGGTAAATAAATTCTCTTTTTCATGTCAAATTTATAAACACTATTCTTTTCTCTCCGCTTTCTTTAAATTTTTGAATTCTATACAAATATTTGGACTTGACACAGTTGAGCCTACAGGTTATTCTTATGTTCTGAGCAATTACTTATACATAAATGAGTCAAAGAATTGCAAAACAGTTTATCCTTGGAGCCAGAAGCCTTGAGTTTGAATCCTGAAACTTTGATTTAGCAATGTTATGACCAGAGGCAAGTTACTTGACTAGTTTCTTTGCACAAAAGAGGGTATCAATATCTACTTCAAAGGTTTATTGTGAGAACTAAAATAAAAAAGTCATGTGAAAGATTTGCAGAGTGTAAAAAATATACACATGTAAAGCATCATAATTATTATTCTGTATTACCAAAGCTTGATCCCTGTAGATCCATGTTCTATACCCACATGTACACTATAACATAAAGGTATTTACAAGTAGACATTTAAAATGCTTTTGGTGGTGAATATGAATCTTGTTTTTTATGCTAATTATGCTGACATTTAAACTTCATTATGCTCTTCCCAAATGGAAAATTACACATTCTACATTGATACTTTGCTTGCTTAGCATTTACTGTATTCTAGCTATTTGTGTAGTGCTAAATTAGTGTCAGGATCTTGAAATAGCTCAATCTCTACACTTTTAGATTCCATGAAAACATCCCCTCCAGGAGGGGCCTTATAATAGATACTACACATTACCTAGTGAGCCTGGCATGCATCAGTACCACTTTTGTTCTGGGTCCCATCCCCATAGTTTCTGATTCAGTTGATCTGTGGAGGGTCCCTCAAACTTGTCCTACTAACAATTCCCCAAGTAAGCTGTTGCTGCTACTGCTCTGGAACTGCAATTTGAGAACCAATGCTCAGGATAAAGATAGGGGCCACTCTCCCTTGTTATCCCCTACTATAAAGGTGTAGACTCCAGTTCCAGATCAAGGAGATTTATGACATAGCATTTACCATATAAGATACTTCTCAATGCATACACAATTTCAGCTTCTACCATTTGGGGAAATTAAATTTAAAATGCAAATTCATGATTAATTCTCTCCTAAGCCTTTGCTGAGCATCTATTGTAGGCCAGGAACTTCTTTCATATGCTATGGCATTTTATCATATTTTTTACAAGAATGTGGCATATTTATTGAAAGATGTGGCTTTAAAGTATGTCACAAAGAGAAACCAAATAAAACAAATAAGAATTCCTCTTTAAACAGGGCATAAAAGAAATGACAGTAACAGTTTTAGGTATGGATATTTGAATATTAGGAAAAAATAGATGCAATTAGATATGTAAGTTCATTCTATTATAGCTTTCCAGAAGCATTAGGGAACCTCTTATGAAACTTGGCATTCAACTTCTATTTGACCTTCTCCTTTTGAATTGAGTCCCTAACACATGGTAGGTCCTCAAAAATATTAATTATTGTGTCAAGAGTGTGTGTACAAAAATAATCATTCATTGTATATTTAATCATTTTATGAATGAGTAATTTGTCAATAAAAAATTATTAAAAACAAAAAAAGTGTGTGTGAATATAACCAATAGCTCCCTTTCACTACTCTAAAGTTACTGTTTGGTTATGTGTTTTAATTCTTATTATTTTGAAAGAAATTACATTTAAGAGTTTGGAAAATGCACTATAAGCTACTGACAAACCATCATATAAAATATTTTCATGTCAGTATGGCATCTGCAAAAAGATTTTACCTAAGAATATGAAATTATGTTTTTAAAAAGGGCCACCAGAGGAGCTAATACTAAGTGTCCTGTCACTAGAGTTATACTGAGGAGTGATACAGTATTAAAAGAGCTATTTCTCATGTTTAGAAGTAAAAATTACCACATTTTAGACTTAAAGTGGCAAGTTTCTAGCTATGCTTGTCATTTTGTTACAGTGAGTAGCTTACTCATGAAAGAATCAATATTAATAACTTTAAAGATCCTAATTTAGGAATCCAAGCTACCATTTAAATTTTTTTCCTGTAAACTAGAGCAAGAAATTAACTAAAGATTGAACATTTTCATGGATTTGAGATCATTTATTTTATATCTCTGTGTATGTGCCTTTCAATTCATCCAATATGGTTATAGATTTTTTAAGCCAGGAACCTTGCTTTTTTTTTTTACTTATTCGTTTTAAATTTGAATCTCTCATGAATGGCCTAGTTATTAGGCACTAAAATGGCCTTTAAATTACTAATTAAATAAATGATTCAAACCTTTACTCCTAAATTGCCATTTAGTAGAAAGTTAAAGTTAATAAAAATGAATATTGAATATAGTTCAAACAACATCTATAAATGGGTTAAAACCAAGAGAAGTAAAAATGTAAGTGCATTAATTTTTCAAAATTTTCAGGAACATTAGTAACAAAAGAGATGGCATTAAATATATAAATTTTAATTGCAAATAAGAAATTGGTCTTTTAAAAAAGGCATCTACCTCTATCATACTTTCAATTTTAGATTAGCAGAAAGATCAGTGATTTTTTTAATAATAACTCCTGGTGATAAAATTTGTTTTTCAGCAGATTAACATACATACATTTATTTAATATTCTGCCAACCCATTCAAGATAACATCGAACTATTAAGAGGAAGGCACTCTCGTGATTCTAAATAGAATATTCCAGGTAGGAGGGATAAACTGTGTTAATTTGGGACTAAGCCAGAGAAGTTAGTCACATATGTCATTAAATGAGAAAGTAGTTCACTGTAAACTAAAAAGGCAGGTCTGAATTTATGAAACATTCAATTTCAAACAAATTTTTAAGAGAAAAACATCTATTTGACTATAAACAACAAAAACATTAACAGAAATTGATTAATGAACTAATTTGTCAAAAATTTCTGTCTTTCATTGAGGACTTTCTTGTTTTATATGCAAAATTAATCATTTAAGTGATGTAAAAATAGACAAATTTAACAAAATAGCAATACTTACTTTTTTACTTTGTCACAAAAGGAGGCCAGACCCATATTACTGCCTTGAGGTACTTCAACTAGCTGAATGGAACAACCTATTGGCTTAAAATAAAAAATGCTAAATTAATATAATTTGGTGTAGAGAAAAGATTAATATTAATACAATTCTACAATTTTATCCTGTTTTAAAGATTCATTCAGATTTTATTTTTAATTTTTTAGGGTTTTTTTTTTAATTGAGGTAATATTTACATATAGAAAGGTGCACAGATCTGAAGTGTATTATTTGGGGTTTGCAGAATGCATACAGCTGTGCTATCAACACTCCAATGAAAATATAGAACATTTCCATCATTTTAGAACTGTTCCTCCACATCTCCTTTCTGTCAATCTGCACACCTATTCGATAATCACTGTTATTCAGACTTCTGTCACTATCAATTGCATGTATGTACTTTTTAATTTCTGGATTTGTTCACTTAAATTTTGTATATATAAATAATATTTTATATTATATAAATATATACAAGTATATATAAATATATATATTTAAAATTTATCCATGCTATGACACATATCAATAGTTCATCATTTTTATTGCTAATAAGTAGTATTTCATTGTGTGTCTATGCCACAATTTGTTCAGCCATCTTCCTGGTGATGGACATTTGGATTGTTTTTAAGCTTTTGGTTATTATGAAGAAAAACTATTGACTTACATACATAAGTAATTATGTGGAAATATGCTTTATTTGTTAGGAATATATGTAGGAATGGATCAGTGAGAAGATATGCATATGATTAGTTTTAAAAGAAATCAATTTTGCCTTATGTATTATATTTTGAAGCTCTGTTTTTTAGGTTTTATATACATATACATTTTAATTTATTATTGCTTCCTGATTGATCATCCTCATTTATCATTACAAAATGACCCTTTATTTTCTCTAAAAATACTGTGTGCCACTGTACTTTTTCTGATATAAATAACCACACTACCTTTCTTTTTCTGCTTGAATGTTAAATCTTTTTGTTTCTTTTACTTTCAACCTATCTGCGCTTTTGTTTCTTAAGTTTGTCACTTGAGGACAGTAGTGGAGTCTTTTTTTTTAATCTAGTTTGTCGATTTCTGCCTCTTGTTGGAAATATTTAGTCTATTTAATTTTAACATATTTATGGAGGTTACTGGGTTTGTCAACACAAGTAAATGACTGGGGTAAAAATCTCAATCAATGGAGGTTTTTTTAAGCTAAGATTTTGGGGGTGCACCTGGCAAAAACATGAACCACAGACAAGCTGTGGCTGTTTTTCCGAAGAGAATGTTGGAAACTTCAGCATTTAAAAGCATATATAAAGAAAAAGGTGGGGTACCTCATCAGGCAAACTGGTTACCTTCTTGTGAGGCCTAGAAAATGTACATTTTACATAAAATAAGGGGAAGGTTAGAAGGGAAAAAGGGAGAGAAAGAAGCAACAATTATGTAGATGTCCCTGAGCAGGTGGAAGAATGTGTGATTCTGTCTTGTCCATTCTGTTTCCTGTAGAGATAAACTTGCATTTGTTATTAGTGTGGAATTGGGACACAGGTACAATTTGCAAGTCCTTGCTTATGGAAGGTTAGCAAGGAATTTCCTTAATGAATGATCTGTGGGGCTAGTTTCTCACAGGTGCCTGAGGCTTTTACTTTCTCTTTTGCATAGCGGTTGGGGGGGGGGTGGCCCTTAGACTTTGATTTTCTTTTTACAGATTTAAGACTGCCAAACTTATATTTGTTGCTATTTGTCTCTTCTAGTTAATCTTGTTCTTCTATTTTCCCTGACTTTTTTGGTTTACTTAATTTTTTTCTATTTGACTTAATTCCTCTATTGGGGTTTTAGATTTTTTTCTTTGTGTTTTTTTCTTTTTACAGTTGGTTGTGCTAGCTCTAGAAATTACAATATCCACCCTTAATATGTCTCAGTTTACTAAGAGTTAATACTGTACCTTTGCATTTAAAATGTTAAGAATTTACAATAGCAAAATAACATTTACCCCCTTCCACCCATTATGCTATTGTTGACATATATTTTTTATCCACGTACACAATAAATTCCACAATAACATGCTATTATTTTGCTTTAGTCAGCTGTCTTTCAAAATATTAAAAGTCATTTTTTTGTATTTTCCAACATACTTACCATTTCTATTGCTCTCTGGTCCTTTCGAGAGTCTATCTGAAGTCATTGTCCTTGTACCAAAAGCATTTACTTTGGTATTTCTTGTATGCATGTTAGTTGACTAGTTTTTCCCTACATTTGTTTATATAGTAATGTATTTTGTTTTTAGTTTTGAAACATATACTCAATGGATATAGAAGTGTGTTTTTTTTTTTTTCTTTTAACGAATTTTAAAATGTCATTCCACTCTCTCTGTTTTCCATTGTTTCCGATGCAAAATTCACTGTCCCGCAGTGTGAAATCCGGTTTTCCCTCTTGGCTTCCTCCTATAATTTTCTTTTTAATTTTGGTTTTCATATGTTTGAGTATAATGTGTCTCCATGGGTTGACTTTGTATTTATTCTGTTTGGAATTTGTTGAGCTTCTTAGATTCGGAATTTGATATTTTCCTACCAAACAGACATTTTCCGATCGTTATTTCTTCATATTAATTTTCCTCCCTATCTTTCTGCTTTCCTGCTAGCATTTCAATTATCCATATATTATGCTGCTTGTCTCAAAAGTCTCTGAATTCTGGGCTGGGTGAAGTGGCTCACGCTGAAGAACAGGAATTGATAGTAGGAAAATGTGTGCTCTCTTTGATTCTAACTGATGCTATTCACTTCTGTGACGGTGCTTGCTTTTAGTTGTTTGATAAATATAGTTAATCAGAATGAAAAACAGGGATAAGAGCAAAGGTAACTCCATGATAGGCTAGGCTTCCTGGATGTGAGAAGCCTAGTTCTGCTTCTGTATATATGGCTTGCTGTCTTGGTGCTTAGCGTAAGTGGAGCCATGGCAGGCTTCACTAAAGTAAAGGAAAACAAGGCCCCGGGGAGGTAACCGCAAGTTACTTCCTGATAAAGGGCTGGAGAGTCCAGGGGCCCTCCAACCAACTAGGTAGATAAGAAGAGCAAGACATGATCAGGGCATGAACGGCTTGTGCAGGGCGTGTGTTCCCAGTATCACTTGTAACCAAAAACTAGAAGGTATGCAACAACAGCCCCCTCCCCCGTCGGAGACCCTCCTCTTCCCCTGGATGACGTTAACTACAACTGGCGCCAGCACGAAAAGCCCGAAGCTTAGAGTCAACAAACCAGGAGCCAACGCGATCAGCCACTTCTAAAAAAAGGACAAATAAACTAAAGGGGGATGAAGTGCAGACTAACGTGTCATGTGCAGACTAACGTGTCGTGTGCAGACTAGTGTGTCATGTGCAGACTAGTGTGTCATGTGCAGACTAACGTGTCGTGTGCAGACTAACGTGTCGTGTGAAAACTAGCATACAGAAAAGTATAAAAGCTTAACCTTTACCCCAGGGCAGGGTCCTAGTTCGTGTAGAGGCCACTGCGTTGGTGCTCTGGAATTTGGACCCTAGCTCGGGCTAGCCAATAAACTCCTTTGCCTTTTTGCAGCCTCAATGACTCTGCCTCTCTGTTCCTGGGGCCAAGGGGAACCGGATCTAACAACGCCTGTAATCCTAGCACTCTGGGAGGCCGAGGCGGGAGGATCACTCTAGGTCCGGAGTTTGAGACCAGCCTGAGCAAGAGTGAGACCCCGTCTCTACTAAAAAATAGAAAGAAAATTAGCCAGACAACTAAAAATATATATAGAAAAAATTAGCCGGGCATGATGGTGCATTCCTGTAGTCCCAGCTACTCGGGAGGCAGAGGCAGAAGGATTGCTTGAGCCCAGGATTTTGAGGTTGCTGTGAGCTAGGCTGATGCCATGGCACTCTAGCCCGGGCAACAGAACCAGATTCTGTCTTAAAAAAAAAAAATTCTGTGAATTCCTGCTCATTTTTATATAATCCTTGTATTTTTCTCTTCTTTTGTTTGGATAATTTCTATTGTTTTGCTTTCAAGTTTACTGTCATTTCCTATCTGTTGTTAAAAACACACAGTAACTTTTTCATTACAGGTATTAATTACATTTTCAATACTAGAATTGGCATTTTTAAATATAGTTTTTAATTTCCTGCTGAGATCATCATTGGACTAACCATTATGAGCATCGTTTACTTTATCTATTTGCACATACTTTTAATAGCCACTTTGAAGTCCCTAACTGCTAATTCCAACACCTGGATTATCCCCAGTGGTTCTTCCTACTGACAAGATTATTTCCTTGATTATGGACCAAAATTCCACATAATTTATGTGCCTATGCATTTGTTATTGTATGTTGGATATTGTAGATGGCACATTATAAAATGTGATTTAAATTTTTTTTATAAAGTATACAGTTTTTCTCTGGCAGGCATTTGGTCTTGTCAGCCTTGTTTTTATTTTCTGTTAGGGAACATTTATTTTGGTTGGTGTAGCATTCACTTTAGAGCATGATTTTACTCTGAAGACATGGCTTTGTGGAATCTCCTTTGAATACCTGAAGTGCTCAGCTCAGTCTCTTCTTTAGCTTGGCCAAAATTTCTGCACTGTATAACTTCTACTTTTGTGTGGTGAAAACAATGACCACCCAATTCTCAAAGCTGGCAATATCTATAAAGCCTTGCAAACACATCCAAATACTCGGCTAAGAATGTGCAGTAAATCTCCTGCATATTTCTGACCCCTACCCATTGCATAGCCACTTTTTTTCTAGCAGTCTGCTCTGCAAATCACAGCTGCTTCTGCAGCCTGAAACTGCAGTTTCTGCCCCCTCAGCTCAGCAATTCTGTTGCTCAGATTGGGCACCACCAGCCTGTAGGGCAGCAGAAAACTGCCCTCAGGCAAAAACCAGGATGATCTCAGGGCTCGCTTTTCTCAAGGATCTATGTTCTATACTGCCTGTTGTTTCTGAAACCAGCTGCTTCATTTATTTTATCTACCTTTATAGTTGGTTTTAGCTGCAGGGAACATTCAGTACTTAATACATTGTCGTGATCAGAACTAGATTTTCCTAAGATTTATTGCCTTTTAATTCCAATTGGTTGAAGTGCTAACTCTTCTGCTAGTGAACTAGAATTAGGTAGAATTAGGTGTTTCTTTTCCTATGCACTCACCCCATCTGTTATTTTACTGTGTTGTCATTATTTGGTTGCAAGTTAATTCGAGCATTATGCTATTCCTGAATTCAGGTATCATTTGTTTTCTTTTTTGCATTCATTCTGCCTAGCACATCGCAATATATTTTAAGGATTTGATAATAGTTGCTGAGTAAATGAATAATCCTTTTGCCTCATCCTGTAAATTACAGCTGCAATAATGTTTCTTCTTTTTAACTGTTTACTTCTGGGTTTACTTGTGTCTTGACTCTAGCAGAGAAATAAGCAGAGAAATCTTCAAATTTAGAGGAAACTGTGTGGTTACTAAAATGATTGGAAAGCTACTAATGAAACCACTAGAATGAGTTACACAATAATTACTCAATTTCCTACTTTTGGAATGATCTCAACTGGCAGTTGCCTGCCAATAGCATAAATTAGGAGTCTCTTGGTAAAGGAGCCTTTTTACTACCAATAATGATATAAAGTTTCAAATCATTACTGTGTCACTCAAAATATACATGTAATGAGATGTATGTGTGTTTGTATATGCGCTTAACACAATAAAAATAGAAAATATTATCAATTAAACCTTCAACTATGATATTTTTATTCAATAAAATATAAGTACCATAACATTTTATTTAGTTTTGATGAGACTAGAACTTTAAAAATGATATTTTTAAAAATTTATTTCCTTTCAGAAAAGATCATTAGTTCAAGAACATGAAATTTGTGAAAATAAATAATTTTTTTCAAAAGTAATATTAATAGATTTCCCTATATAAGGTTAGTTACTTTCATTACCAAATTAATACAATATGTTATTGAATGATTCTTTCAGATTCATAGTGTTAGATTGACATATACATACCTCTATGTTCCTTGGCCATGTGCTTTCCCACATCCTGGGTAGAAAAGGACCTTTAGAGAGCATCAGAGGAGATTCCCCAATGTTCTGATGTCCACTCCTTGTATGCTCTTCTTTTGGTGTGAAATCAGTCCAGTAGGATGAGTGTGTAGGAGGAATACTACTTTCAAATCCTATATGGTAGTTATAATTTTCATCTTCTAATTCTCTCTGTGGATTAATTTTATCCACACTAGTAGATGATGGAGCCAAAATATTGAATCTAGAATCATCAGTACCATGATATTGTCCCATGGGATTTCCCCAGGAACATTCTTTATTCGGATTTTGAGGTTTTGGTAACACAGAAGGACTAAAACCAATTACTGGTGTTTTCCTCACTTGATGCCAAGAGAGTTCGGGGGTTTTAGAAGTGAATTCGTTCAAGGATTTTTGGTGTGTTTCATCTAATGAATGACTTTTTAAATCCAAGTTTGGGGCAGTGGGTCCAAAAAAGATGTTTGCTTCAATTTCACTCTCAGAGAGTGGAGTTTTGTTACTGATCTCAACTACTAGCTGATCAAAACCCAGACTGACTTGACTAGAAGAAAGGGGCTGATTTATGGAGTGGAATTCGTGGTGTTCATACTGCTTTTCATGTGATTCATCGGGATTTGGATCTGTTTGCCAACAATATGCCATGTTTTTATTTTATGTAACTGAGAGGGTTTACAGCTCTGCTCCGAATATCTCCTTGATGATATTATAAAAGAGGATAGAAATTTTCCTAGAAAAAAACATAAAAGGAAACAAAAAAATATCTAATTAGAAATAAATGAGCTTGCAAGAAAGAAATATGATGAATAAATATAAACAAGTGTTTTGAAGTTTTTTTTTTTTTAACAAGTGAAATAATTCCTTGAGTACTATAAAATTCAATCAGGACTTACAATATTACAAGTCTGGGGAGGGGGTACTAATTTGGATAGATTCATGAAACTCCTGTGATAGAAAAATAAGTCCACATCAATTATGACAAGAATTTCATGGATCTACTAAAGTCAATATTACCCCTTTTGACTCCTTTTCCCACTAAATATCCACTTGTCACTTGAATACAGAGGGGAAATACTGATGTACCCAATCATGTATAAGCATGTCGGCATGGTAACATTTTTTTCTTATTAGATGCACAATCTCTTCTTGATTAGCAACTATTCCATCCCCAGGACCAGTTTCAAATCTTTTCTATGCTCCATAACCAATCATCTTAAAATGGTTGGCTAGACTATTTCCTCTTCTCCCCAAAACTTTTTAAATAATTACTCCCTTATCCACTTCTCAAACACTACTCCTTTTAAGTTCATCAATAAGCTTCAGGTCAGTAAATTCAACTGACATTTTTCAGTCTCTTTTTGAAATTACATCTTCACAGCTTTTGATGTCATTCACCATTCTTACTTTAACATTTCTTGTTTCCTAACTTTGGCTTTCTATGACACTGTGCTGCCTGAGTTTTTCCTTGTTTGCTTTTCCTCAAACACTCTTTTGCCTATTACTCACTTTCCACCTTATTCTTATCAGAGCTTATTTTCGTCTCAATTTTTCTCTCATTGTAAGTTATTTCACACCTCCTGTGGCTTAAATTACCTTCAATTTGTCAATGACTCCAATTTAGACCACTCTTCTTATTACTTAGTCAATATCCCCACTTGGATTTTTTTTTTAAATCTTCAACTGAAAGTCCAGAACTTAAATCATAATTCATCCAAGAACCTACTCCTATTCCAGTCTTCTCTGTAGCAAAAAAATCCACTCAGTTGCTCAAACCAGAAACCAGGGTTTGATCCTTGGAACATCTGCAACTTTATTTTTCTATATCCAATAAACCACCTGTCCTTGTAGGGTATACGACAAATATACCTGGAATCTATCTTCTTTCTGTCTACCATTGCCACAATCCTAGTTTAAAGCTTTCATCTTCTCACCTGAAATGTGCTGTCTCTGAGACTGCTTCTACATTTTCTGCAATCCATTCTTGTGCCCTATACAATAATCCATTTTTTTCCTACAATGTAATGTTATATTTAAGACACTCACCAAATGTCTCTCCTGGTTAGAGATTTTCAGTGGTTTCCTACTGTCTCAGGATGATGTTTATAATTCTCAGGTGACTTGGGAGTTCCTCCATGACCTGGCGCTGCATACCCTCTGGGCTCACCTTGTGCTACTCAATTTCATTCTCTGCTCTTCATCATCCTGGCTTTCTCTTGGCTCCTCAGAAGGACTTGTTTTTTCATACTTGACAGCATTTTCCCAGGGTATGAGTCTGGACACTAATCTTACTTCTTGTCTTGCTAATTCTTTCTCATTATTCAGAATTTAGTAGAAATATTACTTCTTAAAAGAATCTTCTTCTGAGTGCCCAGACTAGGATAAACTACTCTATATTTTCTACACTTTATAGTTCTCATTGGCACTAATATCACACTTGTAATTACATATGTAACATTTCTCTTTTCCATTAGATCATCAGACCGTATTATTTTTTCTTACTCATAACTCAATACCTAGTACTTTGCTTTACTCAGAGTAGATGCTCATTTGTATTTGTTGAACAAATGATTTATTAAACTTTAAAAAACTATACTTGAGTTATGAGAAAATGACATTGAGAAGTATTTGTATCACTTTCATGTATGTTAACGCTCTTAACAATTATGTGTGTGTATGTTAAAGACAAAAACAATTTTTAAAGGATAATTATGATAATGAGTATCAAATACAATTCTCTATCAATCTTTTTTTTGCAATGGCGTTTGATATTTATTATATTGGCATTAAAGATTGTTAAAAATTCATAATCATCTAAGGAATAAATGAATTAGATTTATTATACTTTATATATTCAGCCAAGAAACTGAACTGCTAGATTTGGGAAAGATTTTCAAGAGATGCATGTAAAAGGTGTATAGAATGAAGTGTTAACCTGAAAATGAATCTTAAAATATTATTTAAACCATTCTAATAAGTCATGAGTCATATAGATATATTATTTTCTAGCCAAAATCACTTTCTCAGGAATTGTCAATTTTTTATCTCCACTTTTGTGGTGAAAGGTGTGTTTCATTAAAGCAAATTATACTCCTTCAACTTTCTGTCATGGAACTCAGAATTTGTCAGCAGGTGTGACTGAACTTTGACAACCAGACCTAATATTCTGTTCCAGTCTTTCTTAGCCTGACTTGCTGCTTCTTAGTTTATTATGGCACATGTAGCTATATTAAAGTGAATTTTATAAGTTTTTATTTTCTCAAACATTTTATAGAGCCACAGGGTGGTCTTTAAATAAGGTACTAATGGTTTGATGCCAAAATTAAAGGTGCTTTTAGGCCATACCACCTTGTTATTGTTAATAATGATAATAATTATGATGTATAACATTTTTTGAGCACCTACTCTGTGCTAATGCTTTATATACATGCACATGTTTACATGTGTTAATCTACAAGGGCTGTCTGGAAAGTATTCAGCCATGTAACCATTCTTATTATGTTAACAATGGCTGGATACTTTCTGCATAGCCCTTGCATTTATTATATTTATTTATCTTACTTCAACTTGTCAGATACGTAATATGACCACCACTGAACAAATGAAAAAAACTGAGCCAAAAAAAAGGTGAACTAACCTACCTAAGGTCTGAGCTTATGTTCAAAGATTTGTTTTAAACAAGGATTAAATGGGCACATGGGTTGAACATGCCACACTAATATGCTATCTAGAGCATGCCTGGGTTTAGGCACTGAAGCATAGCATTAACTCAACTCAAAATATCTTCCCTGAAAAGGGTTAAACATCTTTTAATTTTTATTAAAAACAATACTTTTTCAAGTATTTCTCACAGAAAACTTGAAAAAGGTTAGAAGTTTCTCTGAAAAATCTCATTATCATGAGATCAGGAGATACAGGAGAATGAGAAATTCTTTTCCATACTGAAAATGTAATAAAAACAAAGCCTCCTCCAGATCCATTGTTTCAATATTAAATGTGGTGATTTTAAGGAATTTCTCATAATTTTAAATCTCCTTTTTATCATCATAATTTAGAAGCTAGAATATTTCTTCATTTATAAGCAAAAAAATAAAAATGTTACTTAGTGCCAGCCAGTAAATGTCTGCATTCTACATTATAAAGTAATGTATAAAATAATTAAAAGTAAAATGCTTTGAAGGAAAACTGCACATGTAGTTTAACAACAATTATGGTATATTAGAGAGGGCATGGCTATTAGTCTCTGATTTAAGTAAGACTTCACGGAAGTATGGAAAATATATGTGGTAGGCAAAATTATGACCCCTCAAATATTCTCATGTTTTAATTCCTGAAACTTGTAAGTATGTTAAATTACATGGCAAGGAGGATTTAAGGTTGCAGGTGAAATTATTTCCTAATCAGCTGACCTTAAAATGGGAGGATTATCTGGGTGAGCCTAGTGTAATTTAGAGGGTCTTAAAGAGTGGAAGAAGGAGGCAGAAGAGATTAGAATGATGTGATGTGAGAAGGCCTGAACTACTTTGGCTGGCTTTAAAGATGGAGAAAGGGGATGCAAGGCAAGAAATGAGGAAAATCTCTAGAAGCTGGAAAGGGCAAGGGAACTGAGTCTTCCCTGGAACCTCCAAAAAGGAATATAGCCCTTATGATATCTTGATTTTAGCACAGAAAGCCCCATGTTGGATTTCTAGCTTATAGAACTGAAAAATAACAGATTTCTTTTGTTTTTAAGCCACTAAGTTTGTGACAATTTGTTAGATCAGCAATAGAAAATGAATACAATGTACAAAATGGAAACTGCTTCATAAATTGATTGGAAAATTAGGAACTAGAAGAAGTATATGAGACCAGACAAAATCCAGCCTTCTATTATTAGCTGGAAAGCTCAATTAAATCCAAAAGGAAATATTTAAAAGATGTTATCTATAATGACAACTCCTGAGTATACTACAGTTGGTTATAATCTTCTATCCAGATCAACCTACAGGAGGTCAGTTTCCATGGAGGATTAATTACTCATCTGGCTTCAAAGGTAAAGTACAGACAAAATGTAGGCATCTGTCAGAAAAAAGAGAGGCCCTGCCAGCTGCTTCTGCTTTCTAAATCTACGAAGTTGTAAATATCATCCAAGTAGTTCCAGTGTTCAGAATCAGAACAAAAATATTTCTTTACAAAAGAACGACAACTAAAAAGAAGTTTTCTGAAAATGTCTGTACCTGATCCCAAAAGTTCTGGCTACATTGGAAGGTATATCTACAGAGCGGCATGAGAGGGGGATAAAAGGAACAAATTGTGAGATTGAAGAAAAATGGTATTTATGTCAGATAACAAATTTTAGACATAGAATATTTACCAGTTTTTTAAATATGTATAAATGCCAAAGGAGATAAAGATTGTGCCAACACATGACATGTTGAAGCCTAATCATGCTAAACCATCTGAATTTTCAGTAACGTGGAGGCAAGTCTATAACTAAGGCAGCTAACCTGAATGCTGAGAAGACTGAGCTGGAAGGATGGTCTCAGATTCCCACGTCTCTCTTCATCGGCTGAGTCAATGGTATGTATCATGCAGGCACACACATAGACACTCACATTTTAGCTAATTATAAACCTGATCTTTCTCAGCTCAATTTGCTGTATGAATACAGAGAAGACAACAACCACATACATATATTTGTCTTTTTATTATTTACATTACCTCATTTTTTCTATTTCTAATTTGGAATTGAGAGATAAGATTAAACATTTTATCATTTTCATAAGCTCTGATTTTATTTTCACCTAAGTGAAGGTAAGAGATACTTGGGGAAAACATTAATCTCCAATCTCCATCAGCTGACCTTCTACGTGAACAACTGACATTTTCTTAATCACCTAATAAACCTGTAGACCCTCACCTCCCATTAGGCTGCCCAAACTTCTTGCATATGGAAAGTTTGAAGCTGTCACCTATTCTTATTTTTGAGAGATGTTGTCTTGAATAAATCAATTCATTTATTCACATATTTATTATGCATTTGCACATTGTTTATTCAGTAACTGTTTTTAAGTATGTTATGTCAAGCACTGTGCAAAGCACTGGGAATACAAAAATGATAAAATACATCTCCTGCCCTCAAGTGGTGCATAGACACAAACTTTTAATACAGTACAATATGAGAATTATTTTAATAGACACACCCTGGCTCCATTTTGTTTGGGGAATTTCATATAGAATATGATTAAGCTTATTTTGCCTTAGGAAAATCAGAAGTAAAATTCATGAAGAATATATTTAAGGTTTATGTATTTTATATATTACATATATTTTTGCTTAGAATGTGTAATATATCAGAGATAATTTCATGCAAGCCTTTGAGACCCACTATCAAGAATGTGTTGGGCTGGGCGCGGTGGCTCATGCCTGTAATCCTAGCACTCTGGGAGGCCGAGGTGGGCGGATCGTTTGAGCTCAGGAGTTCGAGACCAGCCTGAGCAAGAGCGAGACCCCATCTCTACTAAAAATAGAAAGAAATTAGCTGGACAGCTAAAAATATATATAGAAAAAATTAGCCGGGCATGGTGGTGCATGCCTGTAGTCCCAGCTACTCAGGAGGCTGAGACAGGAGGATCCCTTGAGCTCAGGAGTTTGAGGTTGCTGTGAGCTAGGCTGATGCCGCGGCACTCACTCTAGCCTGGGCAACAGAGTGAGACTCTGTCAAAAAAAAAAAAAAAAGAATGCGTTGATTCCTAAATATCCTTAAATATAATAAAGCAGTCGAAGCAGCCATTCATTCAATGCCTCTGAGTGTGTCTTAGAGGACATAAGACAATGAAAAGTCAGCTTCCAGCTCTGACCTAACAGTTTTGGGGGAAATGACTTAGTGGAAACGAAACCTGCCTCGGAGAAGACCTGGGGAGTTGGGGAGCACAATGCAGACCCCATGGGAGGAAGCCCACAGACTCAATGCTGACAGCCCTCGAAATATCACACTTGGTGGGGGCTATGTTGTGCATAAGCACAACATAGTGGTATTGGGAGGAACTAATAATGCTTTCCCTATTGCCAGACAAATCCACCCTGAAAAGAATTCCAGGAAAGTGAGAACTTTCAAGTGATCAGAAGCAGTTGTGACTGCTGTCTTCTTTGTCTGCTGTAGTCAGTATGTAGGTCCTCTTCCCTTCCCTATGTTTCGTGCTATTGAGTGTTCTATTAGTAATGAATGAGTTAGATAATTATTTTCAATAATTTATTTGGTGCTCAGAGAAATCTTTTACATGAAAGCTACAAGCAACAGCATTAGGCAAAGAAAATTGCAGTTTGTCAAAGTATGTTGGATAAGGTTTCAAAACTAGAATATACCTAAATTAACTAGAAGGCAGAGTAGCAGTTTTCCTGGCAAGTTTGAGAAAAGGGAGAGGAGGACTTTAAATTGTTTTCCAGAAAGAAGATACTGATTTTGCAAAGTCAATGTGAAAAATAAGAAGACAAAAAAAAAAAACAAAAAAAAACAGGAGTTGGAAAAAGAGATGAAGAAGATGTAAATTATGGAAGGAGAAAGATAAAGGGAATAAAAAAAGGTGAAGACACTTTGTTCCTAACAAAGTACTAAGTTCTGAGTTAACGGCAGTGAAAAAGACCAACATGTTCTCATGACCTAATGGGAAAGAGAATCGTTATCAGATTTTTTGGCATCAACACCTTGTGCCCAAAGAAAATGAAGTGACATGTTTAAGATCTCAGGGAAAGAAAATTGAACCAAGGACCTAAACTGATTTCCAAATAAAAATTTCCCGAACTGTTATGACCATGCAAGAACTCAGGAAACATTGTTTTTATGGAGTATTCATTAATAAACTACTGGAGAATAACCTTCAGACCATTAAAAAAACATAAAGACGGCTGGTGAGAATTAAATATGCACATATTTTCTTAGATAACTCAGATAGATGAGGGATAGATTGAAGACAGTTTAATATGGCTATCTGCACTGACAATATAGATACAGTTCAACTTTAATAAAAGGTGGGGGAAATGAAAACAACATAAATAATTTTTTTAAAATCTCTTCTTATTAATAATATGGGTGATTTTATTAGCATTGTTATCCTCATAATATTTTGTGTATAATGCAGTATTTTAAAAATCAGTAATTCCAGCATCCCCAGTACCCTTGAGGACCAGTATTCTCTATAGTACAGATTAGAATTGAAAGTGTCAGGATAAACTCATGAGTTTTAAAAAAATCTATCTATCTATCTATCTGCCTATCTATCTAATGTCTATCACTTCTCATAACTGTTCCTGGAAAAGACCTAGAAATAATGCCCATCACAGTAGCAATGAGCATCCCTAACATCCAGATTGTGATATTGAAATACACCTTCCCACTAAAAAAAACAGGGTTGCTTGAAGGACCACTTGATTTCAGGTCTGGGGCAGACAGTGTATAAGATGAGCTGGAATATCCTGTTACTCTAGTTAGTAAGGAAGATATCAAGAAATACAAGGGCACATCACTAGGACCTGAGAGCTAACTTGAAGAGGCTCTTACTGGCCAAAAAGTATGATAACTGAAACATATTAAAACATATCAAATATATTTAAGTTCATGAATGACACTTATTTGTGCACAACTAATTAATTGTCTTTGTATAATGCAGGGTTAATAAATCATACAATCAAACATTTATTTTGTCTTTTTTATACAAAATAGTTACTGAGTAACTAAGTAATAGATGAGTCAAAGTCTCGCTTTGTAGAAGAGAAATAAATAAAAGAAGAAAGCGATGAAATTGGATTATCAATATTTTACAATAACGAATGAATTATGAAAACTAGGCATCAATCATTGATGACTGCTAACATCACAAAAATAGAGGAAGCCAGAAATTTTGTGCTTTATGATAAAGAATTCAAAACTACTATGAGGAAGTCTTTCCGAAAAATCAAACCTGAATCTATCTGAGTAAGCCTCTAGATCCAATTGCCAATGCATGGGAAATACGGAGGGCAGAGGAACATGTTAAACTAAATCAAGTGGAAATCTGTGCAGGAAAAACAATCTAGTTTCTTCAACAAATAAATTGCTAGGAAAAAAAAAAAAAGAAATGGAGAAGAAATACACTAATTGTAAAAGACTATAAAAAATACCTACTTCCCAACCCCTTCATCCCTCAAAATAAGGGAAAACAAAGCCATACACTTCATGGATACACACATGGTTGATGAAATTATATAGAGAAGTACAGAAGTGATATCACAAGGGTATTTACCCTTGGGAGAGGGAGTGCATTGTGCTGGGGCTACAAGGAGGGCTTTTTGGGTGGCAGGGAAAGTTTATTTCCTGACATAGGGGGCTGGTTACAAGGTTGTTCAATTTGTAATAGTACATTAAGCTGTACATTTGCTTTAGTTGCTAATGTCATAAATTTTTTAAAAAATATGAGGTAGTGTGATTTGTTGGAAATACAGAACTTAAGGATTTCTATATAATCTAAATGAAGAGGAAGTAATTATACATATGGGCCTTGAAATCAGGAGATATGTAGGACTGTCCGGAAAGTATCCAGCCATGTAACCATTCTCATTATATTAACCATGCATGGCTGATACTTTCCGGACAGCCCTCATATCTTGTGGTTGAACTTGTGAGATTTTTTTAAACTGAATTTGAAAAGAGATATAATCAGTCTGAGAATAAAATATCAGTATAGAAGAAAACTGATACTTAATGGATGGACCCCAAGAGGAAAAGTACAGAACAGTCTGAGAGACAGGAAGAAAACTATAAGCCACGGTCACCTCATTTTATCTACTTGTAGTTCTTATAAAAGGGAAAAAAGGGAAAAGCAAGCTGCTGCCTTTTAAGGTCCCAACTGGGGAATTGCACATATCACGTCTGCTCCCAGCCCGTAACCAACCACAAGGAAGGCTGGGGAATGTGGTCTCTCATTGTGTTGCCATGGAGCCAGAAAAAAATGTGAGCATTCTGTTACTGAAAGAAAGAAATGATCTTAGGACAATCATGATGGAATGGCATTGAAGTTCTCTGGGAGGGCAAAATGAAGATGCTAAACCAGGTGCAATTTGGAGCAAAGTCTCTAACAGAGGTGGAGGCACAAGGTCAATGGACATCAGCAGGTAGAAGGGACATAGGGTAGGAGAATAAGATGTCCTGGGACTGTAAGGAGTGGAATGTTATACAGTGTTGAAAACGAATGACCTGGAAGGCAATGGCCTTTAGAAGAATGTTGGCCTTACCTCCTGTTCCTTGGTATGTGGGTCATGGGAGAATGAACAGCTTCCACTGGAGAGTAGCAAAGGAGCAGAGTCATAGGGGGAGCCAAGTTTCCTGCGGAAAAAGGAGGTGAAGGAGAGCTGAGAAATCAGCAAAACATACTGCATAGATGAAATCTCAGCTAGCAAAAGTGCCTCCCACTATATATTTTACAAGTTGGGATTCTGTCACCTTCTTGCTTTGACAGGATACAGAATACAAAACATCAGTTAGTAGACTCAGCTGTAGTTCTTAAAATTATATTTTTAATTTAATGTAAATATTTTTTAAAAAAATTTATATTTTCTAATAATAGAAAAAGTTGGTATGTTTCTATATAACAACTTCAGGCACATGAAAGTTACATTTTTAGAATATGACACTATTCCTTAAGAGGATTTATATTTATAAAACATTATATATACTTTAATTATAAACTACCAGCAATAGATTGTTCTCTGTTATTTTAAATTGCCTAGAATTAGAGTAAAACCACAGACAATCAGATCCAATTTTATAGGATCCTAGTTCAAAATCATTTGGACTCCTTTAACTAAGTTTTACCCCACCCAGGAACTAAGCCCTTAAATATTTTCTTGGAAAACCATAATAATCCTTGGGCTACATTTAGTGTTAGTCCCAGCTCTCAACAGAATTCTATGAAACTAAAGCAGAATTTCAGCACCGTCTACCCTAAGGTAATAGGGTTAATGGAAAAAAACAAAAGATGGGCTCAAGAGAGTCTCTACTCTTCATTAATAGCTGTACAACTTTGAGTAAAATAATTAACATTCCTCAATATCAAATTCATTATTAATAAAAATAGAGATGCTAATAACTACCTTCCATAAGAGTTAATAAGTACTGTATAATGGTAACTTGGCAGTGTCTGACAAATAGTAGACCATCATCATTTTATAATTGCTATTCTAATATATCCTCCAATACATGTTTTCATCCATTTTGCCATTTTTAACTAAATATAAAAGGATGTGTATTATCATTTTTATTTCCATCTAGCTTAAGCTTTATTGTTAAATGCTGTTATATCTTAGCAAAATTTTCCATGCATGTAAAAGGTTATCCTTATTTTTGTAAATATTTGCATGAGAATGGAACATGTAGCAGAAACAAATAATTCAATAACAGTTTCTTCTTTGAGGAACTGTAATATTGATCTGAAGCCAAAGTGGTAAATAGCTTTATCTCATAAATGAAATCTCATTACATGGTGTGGCTTCCCAGGAAATGGTTTGAGAAGAATTGTATGGCAGAGAAAAACTTTGGGTGAGATAATGCTCCAATACCGCTTTCTGCACAGGTGCAGGAGAGGGGACAGAAGGTGTACACATGACATGGCATCGATCACTGTTCTAGTGAATAGAAACATGTCCATATTTTCCAACAAATTAATCTAAATTTATAGATGAATTAATTATTCAAATATCAAAAATATGAAGAGATACCTATTTAATAATATTTAATATTAACATAACTGTTAGCCTGAGATATAGGTTCTCAAGAAATCTAAGTTTCAACTGAATTTGAATTTGATTTAGAGAGAGATCCTAGAAATTTTTAAAAAGCCAAATGTAGGTAAAACCAATAATAATGTGAGTATATGGATAATTTTAATGCTTCTAAGACCATTTTTACTTTACCAACACACACAATAATATATAGGAGAGGGAATTCCTTTTAAAAAATATGGCTGATATATACTGTTTGAATAGTCACATTTTATTTTCACTATTTAAAACAAGCATCTGAAAGGAATATGTCATGATTCACTGCATAGGATATACAACAGTAGGAATTCATCTAAAACTCAACATAGTATAAGACTTAAACAAATTAGTACGGAAATTTTGAGTGGAATAACAGATAGATAGACAAATTCAGAAAACTTTAAAACAACCTGAAAAAGCTTATAAATATAAAAATGAAAGTGGGTCATACAGACTGTGATTTTAGTAAATGATATTCCTAATGATATCCCTAATCTTTGATTAATAGTAAAAATAAAAATCAAGGTTCTTAAAATCAATTCAGTTGGCTTGCTGTAAAATGACATCTGGGTGGTAATATGTAACTTAAAAAGTTAAGCCAATATTTTATAAAATGAAAAAAACAAACAAAATCCATTTATAGTATAACATTACCAGCCACAAAGACTCAAAACCATTGAGTCAACCATATGTAAGTCAAAGAAGATTAAGCAGTAATTCGAGGAAAATAAAAAACACACACATGTACTGGCTGGCTCTTGCTTCATATCTAAGGGGGAATAAATCTGCCAGCTTGAAAAACAGTAAGATGTCTCATTTCCCTGCTACTGCCTGATTGGGAGATGTAGGGTTTGATCAATTCTCTTTCTATCCCCAAAAGGATATCCGTTGCTGTGCTGCACTGCAATACCTTCCAGTAGCAACCAGGGCCACTTCACCACCTCCTCTTTCTACATGTTTTCTAAGACTAAAATTTGCATTAATGCAAAATGCCCAGAGTTTATGGTGGTTATGCATTTGGTTTGCTGCATGTGGGAATGGGATGTGAGATAAGAAAGTACCATGATAAAGTGCAAAAACACTTTTCTGGCAAAAGAAGAACTATATATTGGTTAGAATTACCTGAAATATCTATACCTTCTCAAAGTAGTCAACCGGATAACAAAACTAATAGAGATGAAATCCAGAATTTAGAGAAATTAAGTGAATGGTACTGACTAGAAATTAGATGAAGTCTGTTCACATTTACCACCCTCCTAGGTGAAAATCTGAAAACATGTTCTAATGGTAACCAGGTAAACAATGAGAGGACCCAGAATGAGTGGCAGACATTATGAGTAATCAGTGCAGAGAATCTCATTTCCAAAGGATGAGTAATTGGAAAACAATACTAATACATAATAGATATGATAATGTTCTTCAAAAAATAAAATGAGTATTTAACTACCAGGACATAAATGAATATATTACTTCTGAAAAATATATGCTATATATACCTAAGCAAATGTTATAAAAACAGTATTTATATGTTATTTATAAAATTAAGAAACCATACACTATATTAAATAAGATATAAAATAAAATACAAAATAATATAACAATAAAATGAAAAAATAAATATACAGAGGAAATTGGATGAGATGGAGATGTCAATAAAATGGAGCTTAATAAGATATTGAGATGTGAAGAAACAGAAAATGCAGTCACATATTTAAAATATTCATTAAAAGCAGAATTAATACAGCAGAAAACTAAATTTTGAAATAAAATCAAGAAACACTATGAACAGAGGAAATGGAACAAGTGATAGAAATGAATGAGATGTAATATTATCATTGTAATATTCAGAGAAGGGAGACCTATCTCTGTATTATGGAAATCCTAAAAACAAATCAGAAAAAGTAGAAACAAGAAACATTGAAGACAGCAAAAAAGGAAACTCTGAGTATGCATCTCTGCATACATATATGACACACACCAACCAGAAAAGTAGGTAAATTATTTTATTTCAAAAATAAAGCATTTATCAATCAAAAAGAAGAAGCAGAAGGAGAAGCAGAGGAAGCAGCAGCAGCAAGATGGCTGACCGGAGACACCACCAGCCAGAGCATCTCTGTAAGAAGCTTTAGATAAAAGAGAAAAAACAAGCAGACAGACAAACATAGATCGGAAGAGGGTCTGAAAGAAGACTGCCTGAACCTACAGCAGACTCCACGGGAAGAGGTTGCCAAGGAGAACTGTAAGGACAAAGGCATCAGTGAAGATTAAGCCCCAACAGGTGCAGAGACCAGCGAGAAGAGTAGGTGGATGGGTTAACTTCTCCCTCCCTCGAATGGTGGACTGTTGGTGGGCTCCCAAGCTGCTGGAGAGACCATCTGCAGACACAAACCCAGAGACTGCTGCCACCAGTAAGCAGAGAGCTCCTTGAGAACAGGGCACCAGGCTCCCAGCACCCCCAGGGCACCTCCCTCCCCACAGATCCGAGCCGGTTGGCAGGTGCCATATTGCTTCTCTACCCATAGGTGAGTTTGTTCTCCCCAGGGGGCCTCAACCCCTCAGGTTCTGTCTTGCTTATCTCCACACAGACATTTCTCAACTTTGGCCCAGACTGCAGGAGCCACAGGGGTCCAGTGGGTCCCAGGTGATCTGTGTGACTCCAGAGCCTCATCATTCTGGGTGGACTGCCTTCTGGAGAGAGGGTTGGAGATGTCCAGGGGGTGAACTTTCCTCCACCTAGATTCTTTTTCACCCCGTCTCCTCCCTCACTCATGACTGCCAAGAGAGACAACTGAGCCACCATATGGAAGCTTCCACAGGGAAAGGGGCTCAGACCTTTTCTTTTGGGGTCTTGCAACACACTGAGGGATGATTGGACTGTGAGGTCTCTGCCTGTTGGCCCTCCCTGGTGTCGCTTGCCTGGTGACTCCAGTAGAGCAGGACATACCCCCAGGTGGAGGGACATTGGATCAGCTTGAGCACCCTGTTGGTGACTTGGGACCACCATCCACCCTGGCATGGTCAGGATTGATTTCTGGGGCCCAGGAGATGGGCCTGCAGGCCAGATCCCCTATCCCCAGGTCTCGATTGTGTTGCCCAGAGGCACAAAGGGGATACTTGTTAATTTTTCTCGCCAGGTGTGGGTGCCTGCAGTGACAGATGGGGGCGGGGCAGTGCAGTGTGGGTTCTAGCTGCAGCATGCACACAGCGTGACCCTGCTTCCAAGGGAGAGCTGGGCTCCCAGCTCAGGCCGGGATCCTAGGCAGAGAACTTCCTGGCCAATATCTCAGTCTTGGGAGAGCTCAGCTGGCTTGAGTTCCTACCTGCTGGCAGAGGGCCAGGAGAAATTGTGGGATAGGGGAGGATGGAAAGGAGCGAGGCTTGCTCCAGACTGCCTGATTGAGGGTCTCAGACAGACCCGCCTCCACACTCAGAATGTCTGGTTGAATGGGGACACTTCAGCCCCTCCATAGCAGCTTTTCCCAGAGGTGGGAAACAGACCTTTGACTCCTGTTAAAAGCATTTGCAGAGCTTGAGGGCAGGCTCACCCAACCCAGCCCCACCCAGCCTCACTCCCCCACCCGCCCCTGTTGAGGTGGAGAATAAGGACACACCTGAAAGTTCCAGGGCCCCACCCACCACCTGGGGCATTAGAGTGCTTCTCCTGAGGAACTAGAGCTGGTGACAGGTTACAAAAACATTGCAGCTTGTTCCTTCTGGCAAGCAAGCGACACCTACTGACAGTGGGTCAATTTGCACACTATTTATAGCATTTACTGACTCAATCATATAGGGTGTGGTCCATTCTCACCCAAAAGTACCACCTCCTGGCTCAGAGATTAAATTGGGTATGTCATTCTCTAAAGAAAAGCAAATACAAAGGTAAGCTGCTTCAAATGAAAAAGAATAAGTGAAAGAACTCCAGAAGTCTGAAGAATCAGAGCAGAGGAACACCCCCAAAAGGGAACACCAGCTCTCTAACAACGGATATCAACCAAAATCAGAATATTGAAATGACCGATGGAGAATTTCGAACATGGATTTTAAAGAAGCTCAATAAAACACAAGAAAAAGTGGAAACCCAACACAAAGAAACCACAAAAACAATGCAGGAGATGAATTAAAAAGTCACTAAAGAAATTGAAATATTAAAGACAAATCAAACAGAACTTCTGGAAATGAAAAATGTATTCAAGAAATTACAAAACACAGTGGAAAGCCTTAAGAATAGATTAGATCAAGCAGAAGAAAGAATCTCAGAGCTTGAAGACACCACCTTTCAATTAAACAATCAGTCACAGAGATGGAGCAGAGACAAAAGAGAAATGAGCAAAGCCTACAAGAAATATGGGATTATGTGAAGAGGCCAAACATAAGAATCATGGCATCCCTGAGGGGGAATAGGGAACTATTTAAAAATTAGTTAACGTTGACTTAGTCTAAATAATTATTACAAATATAATTTGAAATATACTAATTTCAAAAATTACTCAGTATTAATAAGCAGGGTGAAGAATTCTAGATTATTTCAACTAAAACTGAAAGACATACTAAATTTTCTGTCTTACAAGAAGAAAGGGGAATAAAGTATGTTGTTTCCTTTACATTAAAAACTTTAACTTTACATTAAAAGCATACTTTATATAAAAATAAAGTATGTTTCCTTTACATTATGATTATTAAACATGATCATATATTTGTAAATATATAGTTGTTAAGTATGAGAAAGGTTTATTAGTTAGAGAAAAATAGCATGTATAATTTTCAAAACACTAGAAGAATCAAAATATGATAACATTTACATTGTAATCAGCAGGAAAATAGGAAATTAAAAGTATCTTTCAAGAACAGCAAACAAAAAGAGGCATGTAGGATCAATGGCATCTCCAATAACAGTTCATCAGATTAAAAACATTATCCAAAATTATAATTTTCAATTGTGTAGATTTTTCAACATATAAAAAATATCAAAGTTAAGAGGAAGGTATAGCTAAATATTTTAATCAAATGTACTATACACCTACACAGACACACACAAATACAAAATGAAGCAAGACAGGCAACGTTAGTAATAGAAAACAGTAGCATACAGGGCAAAAAGCATCAATACCATTATATAGAAATTTCTAAAGAAGTTATAATAGATGTGGGCATTTATTTATCAAATAAAAGTGTGTGTGGGGGTGTGTGTGTGTGTGTGTGTGTGATTTAAAGTAAATTAATGGAAACTTCTGAGATTTTATAACCAACTCAATTTATTAATATTAAACTTTGTATGTGTACTCTAGATGTTTACCGTTTTCATCTGCCAAAGATTGAATCCTCTGATAAATAGTTCAAAAGTGAATTATTGCAGAAAAAAAAATTTTTGCGTTCAATTTGTATTCATTCATGATTTATTAAATGATGAACTAAAAAAATACTTAAAAAGATAAAAAATAATTTTCACATACTAGCAACCAAATTTATTTAATGAAGAAACACTATGAGCTTTTGCCTTCTAATGATGAACAGAATAACTGTTACTTCTATCAAATTATTTTACAAATTACAGCTAATGCAATAAGACAAATGTGGACATAATCACTGGAGAGGAAGAGTTGTTATTATTTATAGATGACATGATTATGTATGTAAAACCCAGGAGAATGTGTTAAATCCATAGCCTATGTGGAGACATAATATTTTAGCATGAGAAAATATAAAATTGTAAAAATATAAATAAACTTCGGATGAATTTATAAATCGAATTCAATACCCTCAGTGAGGAAGTTGACAACTGATTCTAAAGTACTACTGAAAAAGGAAAAGATAGAAAAAAATTAGTAGGGATATTCTATACACCAACGACAATCAGGCTGACAATCAAATCAAAGACTCAATACCTTTCACAATAGCTACAAAGAAAATAAAATACTTAGGAATATATTTAACCAAGGAGGTGAATGGAATGAAAAAATAATGATATAGTATTGTACTGACCAATAGATCAGCAAACCAAGCACTGTACTTTCAAAACATTTATCAGATAGATGTTTTGAGCCTTGATTCTTATTTTAGACACTACTTATATTTTGTAATTTTAAGAAATAGTATGTGCATTATTCACTTGTTACATTTGGCTATAGAATACTCTTTTGTAACTCTTAGGTAGAAGTTTAAAAATAATTTGAAATAGTAAAGATAATTAGTTAGCAAAGTCATTAGAAATTGATACACATTAATGAAAAGTAATGCAAATAGGGAAAGGACAGTTTATTACAATGGACTGTTTTACCACCATAAAGGTTAGATATGTGAACATTTTATGTAAGGGAAAATCAAGGTAAGTCATATGAAAGGTATAAAAAATGTTGTCTCTACCCTATTCTCTTCTCTGTCTCAAAAATCAGGAAAAACAATTATACCTGCGTGGAGTGAGTTCTACTCTTTGAGGCAGTAAGAGTTTGTATCCTCTTATTCATAAGATAGAAATTTATTGAACACCTATTCTGTACCAGTCACCGTACTAGATACTACAGATAAGACTTTGAATGTCAAGGTCATGGTCTTCTATGGGGCTGAAAGTCCTGAAAATGATAAAGGTATTAAGTAAGTACTTTTGAATGTCATATGTATGTTAGAAAAAAGAGGCATTTCCCCCCCCCTCTTTATCAGTTCTGAGACTTCAACCAAATGAAAATAATGAGCTATAAATTAGTAGAGGGTGACTAGCAGCATGAATTGCATATAAAAGATACAGTATTCTTATATAAAGTCACCAAAAGTTTGAGACAAAGATGAAAGCCCTTCTGACAGTAGTTTTTACCAAGGATATGTATGTGTGTGATGTGTGTGCATGAATGTATTTAGATAATCTTGAGCTAGGTGTACATATACAAAATTATTCCATTTTAGTTCTGTAGACTTGGATAAGTTGAAAGCTTATTAGAAACCACAAAATAGCCAGGGTATATTTGAGAAGGGGATTCAACCAGAGCCCAAGTGGCCAGAGTACAGAATAAAGAAAAATTTCCCACTAATTTTTCTGGAGAAGCCTCTTCTCTTGGGAGGTTGAATACACAGTCATGTATGTGTATAAACAAAAAATATGGAAACACATGCAACAATAAAAAACCAAGTTGATGCTTATAACATTATTTCAGCACTATGGGAGGAGAATGTTATCATGAAGACCCCAGAGAGAAAATTCTCAAAATCATTGAGGAAAAGGGTTGCTAAGTATGCAATTGTTCAGATGCCCCTTGCATGCTTTTAGAGAAGGCTATTACTCTGGCAAGACAGAGTGGTGATGCTGACTGCAATCAGCTGAAGACAGACAAATGCCCTGTCATGGTCCACCTGCATGTGACACTGTGGCCTTCGCTATACACCAGGTGGATGTCTTTCTTTCCCAGAGGGAGTTTACTTAAAAGGTGGAGTGTAGAAGAGAAAGTGTTCAGAAACAACAGATCTGAATCCAGTGTGCCTGCCCACACAACTCATTTTCCTGTTTTTTTTCATATACAGTTCTTTTAAAAGTAGCTGGCTCAGAAAAATACCACTTCTATTCAAAGATGCACAATAATGAGAAAATAATCAGAACGGGACCTAAGCAAAACCTTTCCCAACAAGACAGATAACTAAGATCATTGGGGAAAAAAATCACAAGAATGGAAGCCAATACTCAGCAAAATTGTCTTTCAAGAAGCTGAACAAAATAAAAACTTGCCTTATAACGTGTTTATCTCTAAAACAATATCAATGGAAAATTTTAAAGAATGTACTTAGAGCCGAGGGAAAATGAGCCCAGGGAAGGTCTGAGGATACCAGAAGGAAGGGTGAGTAAAGATTACAGTAAATATGTGGGTAATTCTAAGCTAATATTGGCTGTACAAACAATAATAACAATTTCTAATTTGGAGAGCAAAAGAAATTAATTAAATACTAGGTCATAAGACTATATAAGTTGGAGTTGGGTGATCCAAGTTTTAAAAGCTACTTTTATTGTCCAGGAGGAAGTATAGCTACATATAACTTTAGATGTTTTAGATAATAAATGTGTATGAAGATAATAGAAGGTATATTTTTCTGTAAGTAGAAAGAGAGGAGGAAATGAAAAAAAAGAAAAAAACTCAATCAAGTTGGAGGAGGATCCACAAGTGGGGGGAGAGGGTGAGAAAAAGATGGCACTGATTTCAATCACCTGAAGACAAATGCCTTGTCCTGTGTTCAGTTGGTAGAAGTATCAATAGAAATGTTCTCTGAGGCCGGGCGCGGTGGCTCACGCCTGTAATCCTAGCACTCTGGGAGGCCGAGGCGGGTGGATCGCTCAAGGTCAGGAGTTCGAGACCAGCCTGAGCAAGAGTGAGACCCCGTCTCTACTAAAAATAGAAAGAAATTATATGGACAACTAAAATATATATATACAAAAAATTAGCTGGGCATGGTGGCGCATGCCTGTAGTCCCAGCTACTTGGGAGGCTGAGGCAGTAGGATCGCTTAAGCCCAGGAGTTTGAGGTTGCTGTGAGCTAGGCTGACGCCACAGCACTCACTCTAGCCTGGGCAACAGAGTGAGACTCTGTCTCAAAAAAAAAAAAAAAAAAAAAAAAGAAATGTTCTCTGAGATGAAGAAATGAAAAATGAAAAAGTGTACATCAGAAACACATAAATGGTCTGGATATATCATATAATCTCTGTAGATTGTTCCAGTGTGCTAAAAAAAAAAAGCTAAATGAGGTTTACTACAGACATATCAAAATCAAAAGGACAAGGTTTGCTTAATATTAAGAAGGCAGAAACAGATATCCCAGGATATTAGTAACAATGTCAATAACAAAACCAAGCTGGTATACTTAGACGAAAAACAGAAAAATCAGGCCTATAGGCCCCCCCCCCCCAAATTTTTTTTTTTTGGAAGTGAAGAGGAGAACTTTATAGAGGTAAAGGTTTAATTCTCCAGGTATCTCAGATAAGTACTTAAAAATAATTCCTTCAAAATTTACATGGCAACATTTTGTAGCACTACAAAGAGAAACCGACAAATCCACTTTCATAATGAAAGGATTTAACAGTAATCTCACATCATTTATAGATCAGACAAAAATATCATTAGCTGTATAGAAGATTTGAAAAATACAATTAACAAGCTTGATGTTACCAACATGTTATAGAATACCACATCTAATAGTTGGAAATTACACCTTCTTTTAAAGAACAAGTACCGCTTATGAAATGAAAATTGACCCTATATTCAGCGACTTTTAATATAATTCAAGGTCAGTATTATACAGACTATTCTGTCTGTCTCCAATGTAGTTAAAAATCAATAAAAAGAAGATAACTACAGAACAACTCATACGTTTTAAACTTAAAAAAAAAAATCTACATAACTCTCACAAAGAAAAAAACCACAATAAAATTGGAAAAATTTAGAAATGAAGTTGTCAAGAAAAAAACATTTTTGTGTAAGAAGTTCAAAGGTACACATCACCCGTATTTTGTAGCTAAAAATAATTCTTGAAACTATTCCAGCAACCAGAAAAATAAATCACATTGACTAAAAAATGCACAAATTGTGTCATACAAGGTCTATTGCTAAGAGCTGATAACAGTTAAAATGGATTTATGCCTAAATAATTGAACCATTCATTTTTTGCTGTGATTATCTCTATGCCATTTCATCAGATCATTAATTTGGCAAAGTGGTAGTAATTTAGTTAGAAATACAGTGCAATACTTTTCTAGATAGGAAATTTTATTTTATCACTTTTTCCTCCTAAGGTCTAAGAGAATTAAACTGCTTTTGCTTACTTGGAAAGGATTTCCTCACCACCAAAATGATCCCAGCTCTGGCAGGAAAAAAAAGTAAAAGGAAATCATTGCCTTGGGGCTTGCAACAGCAACACATAATTGTGTTTATTCAATGAATCAGTGGAGACAGAAGCCTCACCTACTTAATATGACTCTTTCCTACAGGAGCTGTATGAAGCTGTCTTATTTTTCCACCAGCCCAATCATGGTACTGTTTTCTGGTGCTCAAGTCACCAACTTGCTTTCCACCTGGCCCAAATGGCAGGTAGACATGCATGGAATACAAGTAACATGTCACGGTAAGAGCCCTCGAATTGGAATATGAAAATCTTGATTCAAATCCAAGCTCTTAATGACATTATTAATGACATGGGTAGTATGTGTTCTTTAACCTCCCTCTCTGAATCAGTTACCTGATATACAGTATTACTTTAGCTAGTACATTTAAAAAGATGAACACTATACATGAGTATAATGTCTTTACGATTAGTTTTAAAGACAGGCCTGTATCTTATCTCTACCTTCAATCCCAAGCATCAGAAACATAATTGCTCACTAGGTAAGAACGTAAGGGGACCACTGGGACACACACTGGGTTCACACTGGCCCTCGGGGAGCTGCTGATAAAGAAGTAGGCAGACAGGACGGAGAAGGAGCCCAGCACCGAGTGACAAAACAGAAATAGAACAGCCACTTCTCTCCAGCAGCAGCTGCTGCCAGTTTCGAGCCCATATGTTAAGAATATCCACCTTCCGTTTAACAAAAATTTCCTTTTGGAGTCATCATGGGGACACAGTCTGTAGACTAGTGGCACTGGCTTCAAGACACCAAAAGGAACATGCACAAAGGAAAGTCTACCGGCAGACTTGACTGAAATTAGCTCAAGTCTCTGATGAAATGATATGACAGCAATGCAATCTTTAGGGTAGCCAGCTAGGGATGGGGGTGGGGAGAGAGACAGAGAGACAGAGACAAGAGAGAGAAAGAGAGAGGAGGAAGAGAGAGAGAGAATACTCAGTTTTTTAGGAAAGCTCTATCTTCTGGTTGTAGACTCTAGAGAATATTTACAAGCCAGATATCTCTATTTCAAAACATGGCACAACCTTAGCTTTTCAATTTATCTACCACTTAAGTATCACAATATAATTAAAGAGCTACTTTGCCTCAATGATACATTGAATCGAAATATCCCCTATGTATTTAATCGATTATAGGAAGTTTATTTGTTTTAACGTCTTACCTGAAGCATGCAGCTTCCTGAAATGAAACCTGACCTCACTTCTTGTCAAGAGTCAAATATGCTCACACAAGCCAAAACACTTCTATTTCAAGGGAACGTGATGCTTCCACTGGAAGCTTTTATTCCTGTTTGGCAGGTTTGGCATGTTTGGAAATCTATTTTTCATCAAACGCTAGAGGGTTGTATGGAAAAAAAAAAGGGTTTGCACTGACATAATGAATACAGGATTTAAGCCAAAAACCTAACAATAAATTAGCTTCTTTGTGCGGAACAGAATTTGTGCCAGAAGATATTGAACAGCAATATACAAACAACAATATATTTTAAAAAATGTGTAAGGTGAGCACATTTCTCCTCAAATTACATTTTCTTATGCAATCATGCATTTGAATGTGAGGATGGTTGGGGCTGGTGAAACCAGTGGTCTTAATTAACAGCAGAGGTGAGCCCTTGAAAATGCTATTCTAGCCATCCTGTGAGTTTGGACTATCTAAACATTGTCTTTATTTACTTAGAATTTAATAAGTTCAGATTTTTTTTCTAGCTAAGAAAAATTTTAAATTTTTTGCTCAACCTCAAGATCCATAGTAAATTTTAATTTAAAAATACTTGTTATCTAATAATATTTGAAAATAAATAGCAAAAAGCAGAAAAGGAATATTTTCAATAGGAACAAGAAAATAGATGTGAGTAGACTGTTGTTTTGGTGTACTGCTATTGAAATTGAGCAATGTGTGGAAACTTTGAGGCAACACAAGAAATTATATAAATGCATCCAAGTAAACTAGGCTCAGCCAGAAGCATGCTTGCTTTATTGGGAGAAAGTTTTAGGAGCCAAAAGTAAATGGAATCACTACTTTGTTACCAAAACATGTCACAGGATCCTTTTCTTGTTGTTTAATTTTTTCTTTTAAAATTTGTATTAGTTTTTTCTAAGATTGATTTCTTGGATGGAAGGGAAGAGAATAGAAAATTGAGAATTTTATCTATTCAATGCTGCTTATGAAAAGATATTTATAATGTTGAAGGTTCAGAATGGTACACACAGCTCTTTGAACCTCTTCTGCTACAGAGCTACAAACATGTGAGAGTGTATAGCAGTGTGGAAGCTTAACCTAATGATAAGGAAAACCCTCATCTATTACCTGGTGCATCAGCCACCTGAGACTCCCCACCCCTCACGGAAGACCCGCATCAGCATAATATTAACTTATTACCTGGCGCATCAACTAATCTATTACCTGGTGCACATCCGCATAACACTAAACCTATTACCTGACACATCAACTAACCTATTACCTGGTGGCGCATTAGCCACCTAAGACCCCACCCCTCGGACCACCCCAACTTAATAAAAGTGGAAAAAATCAGGTAGACAGGGCTCAGAATTTGGTGGTGAATAAATCTTGATTTTCCGACTCTGTGTGTCGCTGGGTTTGTCCTCGGAACCACCCGCTGTAACACTTGCTGTAACACTAAAACTGGAGGGTAATGCCACACAGGGAAATGACTGCATCGTTATATTTTAATAATAACCTGGATTGCAATTCTTAACTTTGGAATTCTGGAGAGGTAGAGGATTCCAAAAGTAACTTTACATGCAGCAATTTTTCCTAAATACAATTATGCTAAACATTTAACATCTCTTTAATTCCTAAAATAAGCCACTATTTTAAGAAATAATCCCATGAAGAACTGGAAAATTTTGTAGCTACAAATATCTTATCATACATTAAGGTAGACTCATGTACGTTTTGGAGGAGGGCCTATGAGAGTTGTACTGGGTTGAAAAGGAACAATCTAATCTTGGTAAAACTGAAAGATTAAGGTTAGAACAGTTTGATATTCATTATTCATTAACAAGAAAAGGTACCAAAATGTTCTTTGTACTTTGTTTCCTTTGAAAATATGTCCTTCGATATCATCTATATCCTTGCTTAACATGCGTGTTTACCTATTTTAATAGAACTTTTGATTAAAAATAAAATCCAGTGGACAGTTAATTCTATTTTTATAATTTACTTTTTCATGGCTTTGTCCCATGCCTAAGACTTCAATATGTAAAATCTTCTCTCTTACCTGGTAGTAGTCCACTCTGTTTTTAGGTAAAGCATTTAAGACAAAATGATCAACCTTCAACACTAAAATTGCAAATTTTAAAAAAGACAGTCTTTGCAGTGCCAGTTTTTTCAAATTCCTATGTGTTGGGTTATATTACTTAGGTTATATTGTCTATGCATTTTATTGTATGATGCAAATTTTGAGTGTCTTGGTTGAATAGCCTCCTAAAATGTTCCTGCTCATCCCATTAAGAAATCGATATCCAAGTACATATAACCTTCTAATTTTTTCTAAATACGTTTGTTTTTCCCCACTTGATAGTAAATGTAATGTCTTTGTTCAAAATGCCTTAATTTCAGAATATGCATTCCAAATTAAGGTCTATGAGTGTCCTTGCTAAGTAGCCTGTAGTCTTGCCCTAAACCGGAGAAAGATTCTTCAACACTGACTTTGCCAGTAGAATAGAATTTAAGAGTTATCTTTAAAATTTAATGCAAAGAGTTATGATCCAGACCTTGAGACAGGCTACATGCATGTTCCATGTAGGCTTAGCAATTTCCCTCTCATTCTCTTCCTGGTGTTATTCGTATAAACCCTTTTTAAAGCAGGATCACACATATTAAGCAAAAAATTCTGAAAAGAGTACCTACTGGGTACTTAGCAGCTGCCTCGTACTGGATATATTATGGTGAACAAGACTGCCAACGTCCTGCCATCATGGAGTGGACAAGTACAACTTCCCTGTTGCCTAATAGAGTGATCTGAACCTAGTTAGTACCTTTCTGAAAAACAAATGAAGGCAGTTGCAGATATAATGCAGCTATTTGTATACTTCTATTTCAAATATGGGAAACTGAAAAAGAAAGGGAAAATTTTTTTCGTTTGTTTTTTTAGAGACAGTCTCACTCTGTTGCCCAGGCTAGAGTGAGTGCCGTGGCGTCAGCCTAGCTCACAGCAACCTCAAACTCCTGGGCTCAAGCGATCCTTCTGCCTCAGCTTCCCAAGTAGTTGGGACTACAGGCATGCACCACCATGCCCGGCTAATTTTTTCTATATGCTTTTAGTTGTCCAGCTATTTTTTTTAATTTTAGTAGAGATGCAGTCTCGATCTTGCTCAGGCTGGTGTCGAACTCCTGAGCTCAAACGATCCACCTGCCTTGGCCTCCCAGAGTACTAGGATTAAAGGCATGAGCCACCAGGCCCAGCCCATGAAAGGGAAATGTTTTGATCAAGTTATTTAGACATTAAATGCTAGCTGCATCGCTGCTATATGAAAAGTAAGTTGTTTGCTCATTCATTCACTTTAGCTTGAGAGGAGGAAAAAAATGAATCAATAGAATATGAAATTATTGATAAAAAATAGAGCTTTTAAACCTTCAAAAATATTATTTGTTTAAAGTTAAGTATAAAGGAGCCAGACATTTATATTAATATTTCTAAACCTCATACAAACTGTCTCAACATTTTTATGAAATTGATCCAATCATTTTAAAAAGGTTATTCAATTACTAAACAATAAACACACATGAAAGGTTCATTGTAGAGTAGATTGAATATATGTATATCCTCAATGGAATACTCTTCAGCCTTAGACAAGAAGAAAATCCTGTCATTTGTGACAACATGGATTATCCTGGAGGATAGTAAGGTGAGTAAAATAAGCTGGACATAGAAAAACAAATACTGCATGACCTCACTTATGTGTGAAATCTAAAAAAGTCAAATTCATAAAAGCAGAGAGTAAAATGGTGGCTACCAAAAACTAAGGGTAGAGAGACTGGGGAGATGTTAGTCAAAGGATACAAAATTTCAGTTAGACAGGAAGACTAAATACAAGTTATCTATTGTACAACATGGTCACTATGGTTAGTAACGATTGCTAAGAGTAGACCTTAAGTGTTCTCACCACAAAATGGTAAGTATGTCAGGTAAGATAATATATATGCTAATTAGCTTGATTTACCCATTTCTCAATGTATGCATATGTTAAAACATCATGTTTTATACCATAAATACATATAATAAAAAAGAGCAAATGATCATTTGCTTTGCCTTATTCATTTGGGGAAAAGCAATGCTTTAATACTACATGCTGTGCTGAGGGGCCTCACTGTAGATTCCGAATGTCTAACGGTGACACTTCCCATGTGCCTTTGCAGCCAAGGGTCAGGATGAGAATTAGGTTCTACCAATAAGTTGTATTTGCACAAATTTTAGAAGGTAGAAGCAAGGAGAATTTGTGTTGCCTTTGTCTTTTTTTCCCCCTCCCTCTACTGGCAAGTAAGATCTTACTTTCTCAAGCAATACTTCAGCGTCTAGTCTTCACTCCTTTGATGTTGAGAAGCAGCTGTGGCAAAATAGTGGGGACAGCTAATTCCCAGCTTTCTAACTTTAGGATTGTCTTGAAGGTGGGGTCTTTGTATTCAGTAGTTCCAGTGGTCACTTCGGTCCCTGGGTGTGTCAGTTCCATCGTGCTCTGTTCCAGACTAGAGCCCACAACTCTGGCTCCTCCTTTCATTATTGTGGAAAGTATTTTCTTCTCTGTATTAAATGCATCTTTCCTGCTTTAAATATTTAGATTTATTTCTGAATAACACAGCAATGTGTCAGACTGTGAGTTGTCACCTCATATCTGTTCTTAACCTCTTTCCATAATAGTGTTTCAACTGGTCACATGCCCGTGCAATTAAAGACTGCCTTTCTCAGCCTCCTGCGTGAGAGGTATGACCATGTGTCTAAATTCTAGACAACGGAATTTACACAAAAACTAAATTTGACACTTCTGGCTTTGTCCTTAAAAGGACAGAGTATTTCTGTCCAGTATTCTGGCACCTTTCCCTCTTTCTAATTGTCACGTGATGGCAAAAGTTAAGTAGCTTCCCTGAATCTAGAGACAGAACTCTCATGTCGTCGAGAAGGCTAGAGCTGCCCTGCCAACAGTGAACCGCCTACCACTTGATATTTAATGAGACATAACTTTCTATCTTGTTTAAAATGCTAGGTTTTAGGCTCCCCCCTCTCTTTTAATAGCATCTAATTTTAAATAAAACATAACTTGATTACTAGAAGTGGGCTCTACCATAATTTTGAAAAATGAGACCTTGGTCTAACAGTTGGGAGTATTTGACAAGAACATAGATATTGTAGGCTGGAAAGCTAGTGATTCTTATTATGCCATGGTAAAACATTTGGTAAAATTGTCACTTGCAATCCTTAAAAGGGTAGATTACTTGCTACAAGGACATGTAACTTCTGTGAATGCTTTGGGGAAATTTACAACATTGAAAAACTTAAAATATTGATATATGTTGACTGATACATGTGGAAAGTTCTGTGACGAGATGTACTTGGGCTAGTTATAAGAAGTGAGTTTTAAAAAGCAGCCTTAGCAGTAAATAGACCTCTGGCTTCTTCAAGTGTGTGCATTAAAGCATCTCAGTTAATTGAAGTCCATTCTAGTTCCAAAGGTCAGGCTGAGTGATGCTTTCCTACCTAAACTAATATTAGAAAGCTTCAAAGTTGACACCCTTAAATTGAGGAAGAGCAAAACATGCTGAACAAAGAAACCAGTAAATAAAAAAGATAATCTGCAAGCATAGCAACACTGTCTAGATTAGGTAACTGGTTATGGTTATTTGCCCATGGATTTGGCTGTAAGCAACTAGATCAAAAGCATGCTAAGTTTTTGAGGAAATTGTATTGCTCTGCAAAAGCCAATGCATGTTTGACCTTTAAAGCAACTCCAGAGCTTCCCAACTGGTTTTGCAGAATACAGATCACAAAATATGGGCAGCTCAAAGGAGAGAATTTTTCTAATTCCCTCCCTTAGCAGATAATTACAGGGTAATCAAATACTTGTGAGAGTGAAATGGATACATATTTAGAATAATGAATTAATTGAATGTTGATATTACACAAGGACAATGAGTATAAATCAAGACAGTCACAGGCAAACCAGTTCTTATGGTCACCATAGAACAAAGAATCTCCCAGAGAAAAGAAAATAGGAATCATAAATGACAAGGGACAAAGGAATTCCTCCTAGATAACATAATTCCTCCCAGCTAATAAACAGAAGTATTTCACTGCCAGGGCAGGGAATGTTTGAAATTTCTATCCAGTAGTATTTGATCATGGCCTTAAAAAATGACAGCTGTACTTTTCCTATTGTCATATACCTGGATATTTGGGCAGTTGACTGCAAGGTGTTTCCTGGTATTCTTTACTGTCTCCTTCCATAACAATGGCCAAACCGTCAAAGTCCATATTTCCCAGCCTCTCTTTCAACCAAATATGGGTAAGTTACTCATGCTAGTCAATCCAAAGAAATCCAAAGAAAAGAAATCATGTCTGATTCTTCCAGGTGTGCCCTTAAAAGAATTATACGTGCACCCTCCTGTCTGCTGTCTGTCCCCAATACACACATCAACTGGGAGATAGTGAAGAAGACTTGTGCTGAGGGTGGCAAAGCTGAACTGCTGGTTCTTATCATCATTTTCGATGTAGAAGTGAGGGAGAGAGAGAAAACACTAGAGAGAGAAAATTCTGTCTTGTTTATACTGCTGCATTTTGGGTATCTTTGTTACAGAATTTATATTAAAACTGCATTAACTACCACAGTAGCCATAGATTCAAATAATTACTTACATCACTTACAAAAAATAGAATCAAAATAGATTCAAACTATTTCCAGGTGCAGGTTCATAATAAGAACATTATAAAATATTGTAAATATTTTTGAAAAGTTCCCAAAAGTTGTAGTGGAAATTTGTTTACAAATAATTATTTTCAAAGACATTAAAATAAAGAACTCATCCATTGAATATTTATACTACTAATCATTAGATTAATTTTAATAAACATTCTATAGTACCTTCACATCTACTACAACTTTCCAGATGTTTTGGTTTGAAAAAGCCAAGAAATAATGGCCATACATGAACCACTTGAAATGTGATTTAATAAAGTCTGGAACTCCATTCTGAAAAACAAAACACTAAATGCATATAAAATGAATGTTCAATAATTAGTACAGAGTGGACAAAGATAGAGGATTCATTTAAAAAAATTCAGACTTTCTTCTCAGCATAAGATATGATGAGAAAACTTCCTAATTCTTTAAAAATAAAAATAAAAAATCCCCACGTATTCCTCTATCCACAAACCCTTTGGTTAAAGTAAACTGCTCATGGTTCTCAAATTTAATACCTAAGTGCTTAGTATGCATTTTTTTTCTCTTACTCAGGTTTGTCTCTTTGGGGTAGCTCAGAAAATTCACACTGCTTTATGGCTCATAAGTTTGCTGGGGTGAGAGCAAAACTGAAATATGCAATCTGAGGAGCAAGGAGCAGAAGATAAAGTTTGGTTAACTGTTCTCTTAAAAATGAAAGAAAGTTAGTTGAAGCTTCCAGATAGGGTATTGGATAGCTTTATTACTAATCATTGTGTGTTATCACTCTGGCCAGATAATTAGAATATAGACCCTAAGGGACAGTGATGATCAAACTGGAATTATGTTGTGCACATTTGGGAAATACAGGAATACTTTTAGTGCTTCAACAGTATCGTTGTGCTACAACTACAGATCATAATAGTCACTGTGCTAATTTCCTTTGTAAGTGTATTTTTACCTTTTAACATTTAAGGTATCAAGATAAAACCCTTGTAACATTAATATCTTCTCTTATACTTCTGAAATTGCATTGCTATTTACCTAGGCAAATCTTGAGGCATTTATAACCTTCTGTCTTGTATGATAATGTGTGTGTGTACATATATATTTATTCTCCTACTATAATATAGAATTTGTGCTTTATTCACATCCTCCTGCTTCTTGAATATAATAAGCACCAACAAATATTTTTAAACAATTGGGCAGGTCTTGATCTTGCTTCTGGCCTTTCATATATCCACACCTTTATTGTATCATTTCTACTTCAACTGTATGCATTCGTAAAACATTGTGTTTTTTAATTTATTGGCTTATTTATTTTATTCATTTTGTTGCTCGCTGGAGACAAAGCTGATGCAGCAAGGAAAAAGAATTCCTCTTCTATCCCATAAAATTTTTTAGCACAGCTTTTAAAGTGTTCTCTTTTTTTCCCTAATATATTGTTTGAATTAAAATTTGTCTTGAGATATAGTTTATATACAGTGAGAGGCATAGATCTTAAGTGCACAGCCTGACGAGCATTGAAAAGTACATAGACCTGTCTAATCCTGTCAAGATATAAAACATTCCATCATCCCGTTAAAAATTTCCTCATATGTCTTTCAAAACAAGCCTCACTCCTCCTCCCAGAGGCAATCACTGTCCAAATTTATATTAGTGGGGTTCGAGACATGCTATCCCCAAATATGGCAGCTTGACCTTTGAGAAACAGCAGAAGCAGGAAGTTTACTCTCTGACCTTCTCCTGCCCTTCTCCCCTGAAGCAGGTCATGAAAGAATTCTCTGCCCTTCTTCTAAAGTATGTCATCAGACTTTCATTGGAGAACTACTCTTTTCATACCCAGAGGAAAGAAATGTCCTTGTCTCTGGAGACACAGGGACACAGCTGAATCCGAACAAACAGGCCTTGCTAAGTTTCCCCCATTCCCACCCATTGACCACCATTAGATCACACTTATTTATGTCCTCCGACCACACGTTCTCACGACTATCCACTTCTTCATGAAACTTAGCCTAAAGATACATAAGCATCCCTGTTTCTTTGGGTCTTCATGTCTGACAGCTCCTGCACCCTATAAAACTTTTACCAAATAAATTTATATGCTTTTCTCTTATTCATCTGTCTTTTATTATAGGTGCCTCAGCTGTGAGTCTTGCGATGGGTGAGGAAAAGATATTACTTTTTCTCTCGATACTATCATATATTATTTTCATTGTTATAGATCTTCTGGATTATGCTATCTTGTGTCGAGAGTCTTTAATATGCTCTGGCTGCCAGTGAATGTATTGGTGTCTTGACTTGATCATTTTGGGCTTGATTAGAGTGGGCTAGGGGGAGGAATAGACTAGCCCTGTTTGTTGAGCAAAATTGAGTCAGGAATTTGTACCACATCAGTTCTATAGCTTCAGTAACATCCTGTACTTAAGTTGTTGTACTCTGCTCAGAGATTGTAATAACCTATATCTATATTTGTCTGAGAACTAAAAATATTGATTTAACTCTGAATATTTGGTCTACTTCATTCCAAACATTAATATTTGAAAAATTATGTCTTGTAGCCTTTTACTGAATGTTTTTCTGCAATATCCCTTTGCTTAAACTAACTCTAATTGAAAAATATTTAAAGAATAAATATAATTTATATTTGAAAATAATTAAGTAGAGTTTATTGCATTCAGAGATGGATCATTAGTAGAAATAAGAGTATTATCAAAATGTCACTTGTAGCTTTCGTAACTTCATTCCTTCTTAAGATAAATTACTGGCCTAATTTGCAATCCTCCCCAATCCTAACAAATGGGTATGGTATGCATATTTCTATAATATAATACATTATAAACTAAGACTATAGAAAATTCTTAATTTAATGAAAACCAAGTAATGATTATTTTTCAATAAACCAAACATCTTTTTTATGTATTTCAAGAAAAATAGATTAAATATAACAATATAATTCTTCATTTAATTGAGAGAGATCTATGGCTTCGATCTCACAGATATTTTAATATATGTTGCACTTTAGAGATAATTCTACAAAAGTAAGAGTGGGACTCATTGATGCACTCAGGATACTAAAGGCTGTACTCAATACATTTCATGTGATGAGTTTCAAGTATGTTTATAGTCATCTTCTAATATTATCACATGCTTACAGTTGTATTAGAGATGCATTTAGTTTGTGTGATATAACAACTGGTAAACAGCAATACTCAAATAGGCAAAATAACTCAGGATATAAATGATAACTAAAACTTCCAATTCTTCCAGAAAAATATTATTTGACAGATTAAATGGACTTTTCCCTTTTAAATATGATAGTTTTCATCTGACCATTGAATAAATTCTTGTTACTGACATATAAATAAATAAATGTGCTATAAATATTCACAATGTCAGGCAACATCACAAATGTTCTCCATCTGTCTTTGCAGAGAAAACAGATCAATTTACTGTAGTCAAAATGTATTACTTCTATAATGCCACATATATTTTACCAGGCAAAGATTTCTTGGAACTCTATATAGAAAATTCAAGAATTAATAGAATTTGACTTTCTTCTTTAAAGAAATTCTAGTTTTTCTGCTCTTTTTTCAAGTTTCTCCATATGCTCATTAAAACACAAGGTTTTTATAACCCCAGAAATAGTTTTAATAATCACTGAAAAATCACAAATTTCCCTAATTATCTGATTTTGCATAATTCTCTGATTTTACATATACTTTGAGTATAACACAATTTATGTTATGAAATATTATTCAAATACATTAATAAATGAACTTTATTAAAAGTCAAATCAGAAATTGGTATTTTCTCACGTAAAACTGGCCTGCTTTTCTAACATAGCCCTTTATATTTTTGTCTATTTTAATACTGCAATCTCTAAATTGCTGTGCTGCTAATTTCCCTAGACAATTACTTGGGTCACAGATAAAGGAAAATATTTAGAGTTTTACATACTAGCAAAGAAAGGGCAGCAGGGCATTTATTTGATTTGAATACCGACTCTGTTTCCAGAATCGCAGTTAACCTGAATGTTAATGAATGCACATCTGCTTTGTTTCTGATGGGAAGCAAACCTGCGTTTTCAACTATTCTAAGAGCGCCACCTTCTGGAAATGAAATACTTTTCCAAACGTCAAGTAGCAGCTCATTGTGATTGTGGGTAAAAGTATGACTTAGTACTGAGAAAAATCATGCCTTATGAAAATTCTATATTCTTTTCAATCAAACATTGTTTCCCCCTTGGAGGATTAACGTTAAAGAAGATAATAATGTATGGAAAACTTAGAATAATTAAAATGTCTTTTTGACTGCTATGCTAGGAATAAAATTCTGTTGATTTCACATTTTTCCTTTGATATAACTAAATAACGAAATTGTTCTCCTTCCTTAATATGTGAAATTTTTATATCTAGTATTAACACATGGAAATGTGTAACACCATTGTCAACATTTTTAAGGACAAGCCAAACTTTAGCAGTTAGAGCTGATATGTTCTAAACTAAGTAAGGAACAAACATTTTGTTTTCCTAAGACAGGAGAAAACCTGACTTTGTCTAATTCTAACTACATTGATTTAGTTAAACCTATAATTAGAGTTCATATTTGAGTTGAAGGAATCCCACATCTATCACCTTCAAGAAAATATTATTGTTACTGCAGTATTATTGAATTTTTTTTAAAGGAACTATTAGTATTTCTCAATTTGAAACTTATTGGGGTTAAGATGAGTATATAAATAAAAGTTTAAAAATGACATTTCTATTTCTGAAATTTCAACTTTGTGAGATGTAAGGTGTTCCTGAAGTTTCAATTTTTAAATAACCAAAATCAGCAGAAGATTTTTCGATTCTAATTCTTGTTTAAGTTCTAATTCTGGTTGCTTAAAGGCTATGTAGATATATGCTAGCCAAATAATCTTAATGGTATCATACAAATGTTTGGGTAAGTCAGGAAGAGCAAATTTGTAGTACCATGAGCAACCACTCTTGTCCATAGTGAACATGACTAATAGAGTTTGGCTCTCTTTCTCATTGAGCCAGGAAGCAGTTTATAAAATACTTTGCTCCACAGAGCTATTCTCAATAGTATAGAGTTAATCTGTGAGATACAGTTTACTGATGATCCAGGGCCTACAGGGACCATGAGAAGGATGAAAGGAAAATACCTGTTGTAGAAATAGGGGAGAAAGAAGAGCAAGGGTAATATCAGTGTTAAGGATAAGGTGAAAAGGTAATTACTTTATTAATATAGTTTATGTTGGTATATAAAGCTTATAGTCTCAAACTATCTTCAGTTAAATTCCACCATTAGATATTCATTCCATTGAAATTAATTCTTCTTATTCAACGTAAATATCCTTGAAAGGTCAAAACCATAATACTATTCCAGTCATTAACAAGTATGTTTTCTCTATCTCTTAAAAATGTTAGTCACCTTAGGTACATCTTTTCCCAGGTGGTGGCGGCGGGAGCGAAATATAACAAATTTTTGAGTAGAGTATACAGTCCAAAAACAGCAAATGCTGTAGGAAAAGAACATAACAGATTGATGACTTTGTCTAAGAAGAAATCCAATGAACTTCAAGTCTGTTAAGGGCCAGATACTGTTTTGTGAGCTTAGGATACAGAGGATATGTGCTGGAGTCCTAAAAACAAAAAGGACCTCAGTGGCTCAGAGAGATGGAAATATATGGAGGTAATTGCAACTTTTCACTTAATTCATTTTGATGCCTGCAAGTAGTACAGAGGGTAAAAATGAGGAGAACTTGCAAATGAAAAAATTTATGTTGAGTAATAAATTTAAAAACAGTGCATAATGGGTCAAAGCAGAAATAAAATAAATCACCCAAAGAGATATACGACCTATAATAAGAACAAGACATGACCAAAAGTGTTGTCCATACATATACACTATATGACCTTGACATAGAAAAGAATATGGTGATCTTAAGGAGAATTGATTAGTAACAGAAACATACAAAAGTCAGCCACAAACTCAAATAAGGAGAAAGAGAGATTTTATAGATTTCTAGGTTTATATAACTTGCAAATTGAAGAGTACTGCTGACTTTAGACACTGCTTGATCTAAGAATTCAATTCCTTCACCAGGACTTGAGCTTTCTTCCTGTCTCAAGTTTGCTTTCCTCCGTGTCTGCTCCAGTCTTACGTGCCCTTGGCAACTCACAGGTACCATTTCCTTAGCTTACAATCCAGGTGGTTAGTTTCTGCTTCTCAATAACTCTCACTAATTTGAGTCTCACTAATTTTGATGATCTTGGCTCTCTCTCCCTACAGATGTTGGGCGTGCCACAAAAGAGATGTCCACACATCTACGGGGGGAGAAGGAACTGAAGTCTTCTGAGTATTATAATTCCCTATTCTAAATCTGGGTTCCCTTTTTCTCTAGTTCTGGGAGATATCAATAAATGTTCTGCCTGCCCCTCCAAAAAAAAATCTATTCAGGAAACAGGGCTTAGGAGATTTCCCTCTTAGACATCAATAGTGAACACTGGCATATTAAAAGCTGTGAGAAGTCCTGCTGTGAGGAAGCACATTTCCAGAATATATTGAATACACATTATGTTTTACACAGCATGGTATTTTCCTTCATCAGAACATTGTGACATGGTTTGGGAAATTCTGGGATAGACTATCTCCAAAATAAAAATAAATGATTCTCTTTGCCTCTTGCCATTAAATACTCAAATTATGATAGTATTTTTTTTTATACATCAGAGTCCGCCAAGCAAGCATTTAATTATAATTTGAGTCTTCATATATGTCTGCCTGGGAGGAGAGACTGTCCTAGACCTGTCCACTGGAGAATTCCAGTCTGTCTGACAGTCATATTGTTATTAGCATATTAGTAAATTGGACTCAGTTTTATACATCAGACTTATAATCAGAAGTACTGTGTGTTTTTCCATGAGAGATGAATCTACTTGTGATGGGCTGGAAACGTCAGCTTTCTAAGCCTGTAATGGTAGTAAGTTTTGACTGTGAACCTCAGTACATTCAGAGAGTTACAGCTCACTTCGTAGCCACCTGGTGGGCAGCAAGCGACCATGCATGGGAGGCAACCCACAGTCCTTGAGGATTTGTTTTGGCTTTTAGTTTTGCCAGCTGCGGGTTGATTATGCCAGGGATGATTAGGGCACTGTCCTTACATGCTCAACGAGTCTTGTGATGGGCTTGACTTAAAACAGAACAAAAAAACTTCTGAAGATTTACAATGAAAATTTATTTCTTGGTTAAAAGCTTAATTTCTCATAAAGAACACTATATTTTATTCTTAATAAGCTAGCAAAAATTTTAAAATCATAAAAACCAATACTAATGAGGTTTTAAGAAAAATTGTACAGTATCAGGCGAGTGGTGATAGTAAAATTTCTCTAGGTATTCCACAAACTGTCGATGTGCTTTAGCAACTCAACTTGCAAATTTATAAATAAGGAAATAAGCTAATGAAATGAAAAAAAAGCTTATAGCAATATTTTCCTATCAGAGCCATATGTAATAGTGAAAATTTTGGAGCAATCCTGCTATCCAACTATAGGGAAATGGTTAAGCAAATAATGGTGTATTATATAATTGGAATCTTATGTCAGCACTACATTTATAGGTATGAAGAATATGTGGCAACACGAAAAAAATTGCAAGTTAAATAGGTAGTGCATCAAATTGTACACTATAATGATAACTAATATGTGTCATTTAGTAAGTAAAGTTTGGATGGGAACACTGAAAAATAGAAGACATTATCTTTTGGTGAGAATATGGTAGTTGTTTTTCCTCTTAAAGCATTTAGAAGTATTTTAAGAAAAATATAAAAGTTTTTTTTTTTTTTGAAAAATATAAAAGTTTTAAACGAAGTAACAGATGCTGCAAAAGTATTCTCAGGAAGTCTAATAATTTTATGATAAAGTATTGAAATACAAATAAATCTATGGAGTATATGTCTTTCCAGTTTTTAATTATATCACAATGAAATCAAAATGTGTAAAATGCAGGTGGCAACTTTGAGTTAAAATAGGAATTCACTGGAAATAAGAGATTGTAAAACACAAAGAATCAAACACTGGTTTCTGAGTAAGAAATATTCTCAAACCTGAACTACATGTAATAAAATATGACTTGTTTCCTTCTCCACTAAGAGTTTTCCTACATTTTTTTTTTTTTGACTCATAGCCCCTCCCCAATACAGGCTGCTAAAATATACATGCCCACATAATCTCTTATGGTACTTTTCAGTTTACATGCTTTATCATGTGATCCTCACAAAAATTCTGTGAAATAAACTGAGTGAATGCAAATACATCCTCTTTGCAATTGAGAAATTGAGAGCCGGAGAGAATATAGGACTTGCCTGGGACCACATAGAAAGAACTGTAAAGCTGGGAATCTCACTCATATCTTTGGCTGCAAAAGGAATCTTTTATAATAGTCTTGTTTATAAATAGGTTGTGCTTTCTTGCTTTCAAAATTCCATCAATATTATGTAGGATTTATGCTACATACTTTGTATTTAACCTCATATTGTGATAATTGTTTCTGAAGTATTTTAAGAATTAATGTTTGTTGTTACAAAGATATTGTACGCTTCCTGTGGACAAGACTGGATCTTCCCTTTAGTTACCCTCCACGGTTGGGAGCAACTTGATAGCATTACAGTAGTGCCTAAGATATACCTGATTAAATGATTGGAAATTCTTGTACTTTCCTGATTTGGTTAACACTTTAACTTACTTGAAAATCACTTTTACAGATAATGTAAGATATAGAGAAAATGATCTGATTCATGGGTCTCCTGGACAAATGTAGTTCTGAGACCCAGAAAGCAGGTATGAGATAAGCTGGGAATTCCACCAAAAGTAAGGTAAATTTCACCATTACCAAATCATGGAAAACTACCAAATCTTCTATTGTATTACACCTTTTCAGCAATCCACCAAGAACCTTCAGGATTCTAATTTGTTATACTACCTAACACATTAAATTTTATAATTTCTCTTCTAAAGGTTTGACTGGAGCTAACTATACCAAAATTATTTTTGGATTTTTTATTTTCTTTTTAGACTCTGCTATTAAATTATGATTATTTTATTACCTCTATTGACTGGCAGTTACTTTTCTACTCTTTTATATATTATGGAATTTGGAGAAAAATGTATTATTCTTCCAGACATTTTCTTTAGTAGATAAAGTTGTTTTGCTTGATTTGATATCTTCAATTTACCAAGATCATTTTGACAGCTAATGTTCTTTCATCACTATTTTATAGTAAACTTGTATAATACAGTCTCTGTTTCTCATAGTTATGATCACATTGTATCTTGTACTATAATCATCACTTCATTCTCTCCTACTGAATATAAGCTCTTGAAGGCAGGGATTTAGTCATAATTTTCTTGGTATTTCTTTTATCTATTATAATACCCAGCACATAAATTTCCCCAGGATATTTAATAAATTAAAGAGTTTTTAGTGCCTTTTAAATATTTTCCAAACTTTTTAGTTTTGTTTTAATTTTCTATAAGCATATTATTAAAGTAAGTATGAAACCCAATATCACATTTAGAGTTTCTGTATTTGAAATTCTATTTGAAAGTGGAGGAATTATAGGAAATGGAAGTATGCATTAAAAATGAAAGCCAGTTTCGTAAACTAAATAGATGAAAAAAACTGACTTGATGGCTCTCTAATAAGGACTTTATTTTCTCACCACTTGTTTCTTGATAGTTTAGCACCCACTGTAAGTGATTACTATTCTTTATGTATGCTAATTGCGATTGTCTATAGTTGTCTGTGTTTTTAAAGTTTTTATTTTATTGTCTACTTTCTTTGAATTTGAATTGTGCTTTGGACAAGGTGGAAGTGAGATACTGATCTTGACCATATCATTTATTCTTTCTGGGTTTAAATTGTCATATCTAAAAGAAGAATTTTGAACCAAGATCCTCAATAATTAAATTATTGGACTAAATTATTCTTGTTTTGCCCTCTGCTCTCAACAATTGTTATCCAGGTAAACTATCCTTGAAATTAAAGAAATTATATATATATTATACACACACATGAACAAAAACTTTGCTTATGGAATTCAAATTCCATTTGTGAATTAGTTTATAATTATTCAGGCATTTTTATGATCATATGTCAAACACCTTTGATATTAGAAGCTTCATTACAGATTACATTGCACAATACACTGTACATTCATACTACTTACCTTATATTTTCTTCTTTAAGTTTTATTTCTCTTGCCATTAGACATGTCGGCTTGCTCAGAAGCTCATTTCATGTTTAATGATTTACTACAACACTATAAAAGGAGTTCTGGCCACTGTTGATTTTATCTTATCAGTTGCTACACAAACAAAACTACATGTTCTCATGATTTGTTTGCGCACTTTGAGTGATTGATAAAATCAGTTTCTCCAATCTCTTCTGTTAATACTTACTACTGACACATTTAATTTATACACCCAAACTGTTACTAGTATTATAATAATCTAGTTGTTTAAATTTCCCTCTTTCACTAATTCCCAAGGATTGGGATAGGAGACCAATACTATGAGCGGACTTTTAGAAACTTCTCTTAGAAACTATAATTTTTAAAGATTCTCACCCTCTTATGCTGTTACCAGCCTAAGGTCTAAAGGTCTCACTGATGATTTAACAGAGTTGGAATTAAAAGTATATGTTGTAGCTTTGTCATATACTTTATTAGAAGGTTACTGGCTTCATTTTTTCTGTTAAGGTATGGAGTCTAGTCTATGCAGCAGTTCTCAAAACTTTTTGGTCTCAAGAATCTTTTATACTTTTAAAGATAAAAACCTCTGAAGAGATTTTGTTTGTATGGGTTATAGCTATTGAGATTTATCATATTAGAAATTACAGTTCAGAAAAATTTAAAATATATATTTATAATTTATTTTAAAACAACAATATATCATTACTTGCCAAAATAAATAGTACATTTTAATGAAAAAATAGCTATATTTTCCAAAAACAAAAAAAAGAGAAGATAGGCATATTTTCACATTTTTGCAAAACTCATTAGTGTCTAGATTAATAGACAGATGGATTCTGATACCTGCATCTGAACCCAATCTGCTGTAATATATTGTTTTGTATACAGTCTCAGATATGTCCTTGGAAAGACAGAAATATTATATTCACCTTCTCAGATCATTGTGGATATCACTATTTGATATTACACCAAAACTCACTAAGTGATAGTTTTCTAAATATTAGTTGCAATATGAAATCCATAACCCAAGTAAAAAACTTTTCACACACTATCACATTAAAATTCATTGTATTACCTTGCAATGGAGTTTTTTACTTATGCATGATTTTGTAACATCAAGCATTATTTATCAGGAAAATGCTGATCTACTACTGAGTTATGCAATGATCCAAATGTTGACACATTTTATTATACAATATTCCAAAACAAATACATTTCTTAATATCATTACTGACCTAAATCTTTAAGTATTAAGAACATATAAACCTCAGAGTGGTGGATACAGGTTTTACAAAATTCAAATTTTTGCTTCAAATATTCAATTTTGTTATTGGCAACAAATACAGTTAATTGTTTCCCTTGAAATGATAAGTTTACTTCTTTTATTTTTGAGAATACCAAATACTCGAGACTCAAGTCTCAATAGCCATAGTTCATTTGTCAGTCATTCCTTCAAGTGAAAGTGGTGTTTGTTAAAAAGAGGGCTAGCTCAGGTTTCAATTCAACCAACTGAACACTTGCTTTTCCTAGAGACAATCATTCTCCTTTGGTATGCAACACAAGTGCTTTATGTTAACACAATTTTCATTCAGGGGTTGAGATTTTATTAAAAAAAATTAGCCCGTTTCATGAGATTGTACAAGAAGTATTTTTACTGCTTTCATTTTTAATGAAACTGAGTTTTTACTGTCCCTGTGAGCCAGTGAGAAATACAACACCCACTAAAAAAATTTTGCAGCCACTTCCTTGATTGTGATAACAGTTTTACCCACAATGACATTTATACTATCAGTGCAAATGCCAACACAATGAAAAAGGCAAATAACATTTTGTATTTTTATGGAAATAGTTTTGATCTCATGGACCTCATCAAAAGATGTCTGAGACCCACAGATTTATATTTATATACATTGAAAACTACTGGTCTAGCGAAAAGTGCTTTCATCCAAAGTTAGGAGACCAATTGGGTAGCTCAACTTATTTTGTAATTTTAGGTAAATTTCTTAAACTTTTAACTTCTTAATCTCAGTTTTTTCATCTGTAAAATCTATAAAAACTAAAAGGTTAATGGTTATTTTTCTCAGAATGTTAATATGTTGTGATATTATTAGAAATGTGTGCATGTTTGTATGTATAAACATGGGCCTTATTAGAGCCAACTAAATGAATGATTTACCCTAGAGCCTACACAGCTTAATTAATGAAACTTACAGTTTTCATTAAAACATGTTGATAAATATTACTGATAATAGTAATTCCTAAAAATTGCATGAATCTTGGTACAGTGTGAGATTGCTACATCTACATGGTAATTTACATTATTTTAATATTAGTAATTAGAAATAGGATTACATTATAGTAGAATGTTATGTCTTTCCATTTTTTATTTAATTGAAAATTCAATTCATCTCTTCTTAAAATACATTGAAATATTGCTTTAAAAAGTAGTAACAGCATTCTCAAGTTAATTCTATTCTATTCTAAGTATGGATTGTTATTAAAAAGAATTCCTAAAACTTCTGCACCTGTGCTTTTCTCTTTGATAGGCCTATTTAATAATCATCATTTTACATTTTGTAGATTATTATAACACTCACAGTGATCCAGCAGCATCATTTGGCATCAATTTTTATCACTTTATAGAGCTGTACTTAGTCTTGGTAAGATTGGCTTGAACTCTTAATCATATACCTTATGGGTATACAAAACTCTACCATATTTCTGTAAATATTGGTGATATTCTTGTTCAATTCCACTTTTGAAATCCTGCTGTTACAGATGCGCTTTCTGTTCTGTACCATGTCAACCCAGATATATGTTTGACCACTTTCCTCATTTTCCATTAAAATTCACTTATACCTAGCAGTGTTAGTATATTAAACTACAGCAACAAAACTTCTATTTCTATAAAATTGCCACCTAAGCTAATGTAAAAACCTCTCCCTTATCCCTACAAACAATTGGAAGCACTGAATTATATGGATCAATTATCTAAGTTCTCATGAAAGACAAGAAAGTTCCGAGTGGCACTAACCAAGAGGGTACAAAATCTAGGGTTAGGAGCAAAAGCTTACACTGTGGTCACTTTGGTGCTATGAGTTAAAACAAAAGGTTACAATAAATCTTGAACCTACAAAGGGCTGTCCAATAAGTGAAAGTAGTATTAGACATACTGTGACCACAAACTCAGGAGAAAAGAAAATCAAAACGTCTCCCTGCTGTGGCTTTAGGTGAGGAAAAATGTCTCCCTTTGAGAAATCAAGACCTGAAGCCTGCGCCTGGGGTGTTATGGTATGTGAATACAGCTCTTTGTGTGCTGCAAAAATTCCAGGTCCAAGAGATTAGCAAAAACAATGTTGTCCTAATCCAGTGTCCTTGAAAACATGTAACACCACAATACAGCCACCTTCTTAAAGTCCAGGCTGTGTGGGATTTGACAGGGGAAAAAATAATACAAGCCTTGCTAAAGAGGAGATTGAAATCAAAAATAGATCATAACAGAAATGAATGAACAAAGTATTGCAATTGAATCATCAGCTATGACAAAGAGAAGCCAAAATATTGAGATAATGGGGTTAAATTAAAACAATAAAACAAATCTATGTATAAAATCACTGAAGCAATAAACAAAGGCATAAAAATTACAAGAAAAAGACAAAATATGATAGGATAGAACAAACGATATGAAAGTGAATGTTGTAGAAATACAGATATTTGGAAAAAGCAGGTTTAAAAAAGAATAAAAATTTCTGGATTTGAAATTAAAAGAAACAATTAAAACAAAATATAAGAACTTGATGAATGGATTAAATAGCAGAATAGATTAAGCTAAAGCAATAATTAATAATCTGGAAGGTAGTTGTGAGGGAACTGCCCAGAATGATAGCATAAAAGTATAAAAAAGAATAAAATTAAAAATCTGCAACCAGTTAAAAGACCTGAAAATAGATTATTTTTCATAAGAGTTAATAAAGGAGAGAACAGTCTTCAGGCAGAAAATCTTCAAACATATTAACATAATGCCAAATCTTTTCCAAATTTGATGAAAATTAAGAAACCTGGCTTTGAAGAAGCAAACCAAAAGTCAATTAAGACAAATAAAAATATTTTAAAATCTATATTAAAATAAAAATACATATAATTTTATTTATAAATAGAAATGAATTCAAAATAATCTTGAAATCAATCTTACATAAAAGAAAAGCTTGACTTCCAAAGACTTCTTAAAAACAACAAAGGAAACCATTCAATTAACATAATATTATCTTCAAATTGCTGAGGGGAAATAATAGAAACTTAATATTTTATACTAAATTAAATTATCTTTTAAGAAATAGGGAAAAAAATGTGGCATTTTCAACAAGTCATCAAAAAAAAAATGCTAAACTATATACTGCAGGAAGCACAGAAAAAGTGGTAGTAATTAACAATGGTGACAGATGAAGTTAGTAATAAGTATATCTAAATGATATCTAAATTAGTAAGCATTAGCTTTAATGATAATGATGTGATCAATTTTGGAAAGATAAGGTAAAATAACATAATAGATAAAAATTAAATGAAAGATGGAAGGGTGATTGGATTAAAGCATAAAGGCATCCATGAATTGCAATTTATAAAATCCATCATGAAAAGTCTTTCAACAAATATCTTTTGAGAACATGATATGTGCCAAAAATTCTTCTAGACACTTTCAGTACAACATTGAATCAAACCAACAAACATTTCTGCACTCAGAAAACTCAATTTCAAATAGGAGAGAGAAAATAAATAGTAAATAAATATACTATATGAAATGTGAAAAATATAAAATATGGAACATATCTAAAACAGAGAGATTTTAGAGTTTATATAAAAACTTATGTCAGGCAATACTTATAATTCAACAGGAAGATACAAAAATCCTAAACCTGAATGCATCTGGCAATATAACTTCAAAATTTAGAGAGCAAAAATTAAAATAATTAAACAGTCTGCAATAACATTTTGAAAGTCTGAAGATTTTAACCCAGCTCTTTAAGAACTACTACAGAAAGCAAGGATGAAGACAGAGTATTTGAACAACACAATCACGAAAACAATTGTGATCAAAATAACATGCCTCCAACATAGAGTACAAGTTTTTTTTTAATTTGTTCATACAAGATATAAAAACCTTGAAGAAACAAATACTTTATTGTGGACAAACTCTCCCAGAAACTGGAAAAAGATAGAAATTTATTTCTCTTTTATGAAGTTAATATAATTTGGTTAGACAAAAGACCTCCCCCCCCAAATAAGGCAAAGGAAAATTGTAATTCAAGTTTATTTTTAAACATTGGTACAAAAAAGTATATAGTATTTTAAAAATAAAGCAAGTAATGGCTCATAACCAAATTGATTTTAACCCAGGAATGTTTTACCATTGGAAATTAATTAAGACTTATTATATTTTAACAGTCCAAAAAAACCCATATGATTATATCAGTGCATGAAAATATTTTTTAAGTTAAAATTTTATACTAATTGAAGAAAAAAGGTATTAGTAAACTTGGAATGAGTGGGAACATTCTTACCCTAACAAAAAAATATATAACAGAAATACCTAGTAATGCATAAACAGAAATATCTAACAGACACGATTCTTGGGCAACTGTATTTAAAATAATTGTATTTTCATGAGGAATTAGGAAAACAAACACCACTTCTATTCAATAGTGCATTGGAGGCCCTAGCCAGCATAATATGACAAGAAAAAGAAATATCATAATAATTAGAAAGAACAGTTGTTTTTATACTTGGATGATGTGACAATTTATATGGAAAAGCCATAGGCAAACTACTAGAAAAAATAAGTGTATTCAGCAAAATTGCTGGTTACAGAATAGAATAAACTAAAAACACTTAATAATGTTCTAATATTTGTAATCAGAAATTTAAAAATGTAACTTAAACAGATACTATTTACAATAAAACAGAAGTAAAATAATGTGACTAGGAATACTCTGTATATATATGTGTTTGTATATATAAACTGTGTGTGTGCATATATAATGTAGCAGCATTACAAATCAGTGGTGAAATGGACTCTTCTATTAAATAGTGACATGTAATTGGCTATATTTGTAGAAATGGATAAATTTATATTTCTTCTTTATACCGTATGTGAGAAAATTTCTACATAAATTGTTTTTAAAATATACAAAGTTCTTTAAAACTTTTAGAAGATGTTTAGGGAAAATGTCTTATGAAATTGGGATAGGAAATAATTTCTTAAAGAAGGTAGAAAAAGCACAGAACCAAAAAAAAAAAAAAAAGATTTATCTATTTGACTATGTTAGATAGGACACCATAGACAAAATAAAATGCAATATAAAGAGAATTTTCAATACATGTAATCAACAAATGATTACAATTAAAACTGTATATTAAGATAATCAAAATGAGGAATAAGCAAAATATATGAACAGGGAATTCATAGAAGAGGATTCTGATTGGGCAATACCAAATACAAAACTGTTCAACTTAACCATAATGAGAGAAATATAAATTTTCCAAATAAATTATCATACTGATCATAAAACTGGCATACATTTAAAACTCTGGTGAGAATTGTTGCCAAGGATGGAAGTGCATACTCTTGTACGTCACTAGTAGAAGAGTAAATTTTCAAAATTACAGCACATAGCAATTTGATTTCACTAAGCAATGGTAATTATGAACATACCCTAAGACATGTAATTTCACTTTTTTAGATGACTACCTTGGCAACTTTCTCAAAGATACTTGAGGAGAAAGATTGAGGAATTCATTCCAATTTGTTTGTGATATTGATAAAAAATAAATAGTTAACAGTATACCAATATGAGTAATAGATAAATATATTATGGCTTACTCATAAGATGGGGGATTCGATGGCTATTGGAAATAAACTAGATCTTTACATATCAAAATAAAAAATAAAATATAATCTTGGGTGAAAAAGTAAAATATTCCTGTAGTATAACAAGCATGTAAATTCTAATCATTAAACCCAATAAGTTACTGAGTTATATATGCACACATATATGTACATATATACATATGGATATAGTCATATACAAAGTGCAAAAAATATATATTAATATAAGGACATGCACAATGACTTCAGAATAGTGGTCTCTGGGGATGAAGGAAGGATATGAGAGTGTGTTTCATTTGAACTGTATTTTTAATATTTTATTTTTATATAAAAGAGACATGAAACAAAATGGCCTATATGGTAATGTTGTTACCCTTGGGTACTGTGTACGCTGGTACCTGTTATATAAATTTTCCATTATCTGGGTGTTTGAAATATTAAATAATTTCTTTAGTTAACAATATCTTAGTACAAGAAGAAGGATTCATATTGCAACATCCCCTGGGGCCTTTTGGCCACCTCTCCAGCCCTGACAATTTCTGCTCATCTCATGTGATACGGTACCATCCCAGCGGCAAAACTGTTTTCTAGTCCTTTTTTTTTCTTCCCCCAGTCACTTCAATTTCCTTTCTTTTGTCAGGATGAAAACAAAAACAAAACAAAAACAGAAAAGTTGTCCCTATTTCTCAGTTAGAGCTTCTTAACTATTATCCGTTTTGATGTCTGCCATCACCCCTACACCAAGTAATTTATTGAAATATTTTTCCACACCGACATAGTTCTAAGAACTCTAGTGTCATATTTTAAGATAAAAATTTCAGCAGCTCTTTATAATTATTTTAGTAAATTATTGAGGGGAACTTGCTTTCTGCTGATTTGCTTTTTCCTTTAATTCGAATGCAGAAAATCACTGTGGCATGTGAGGTAAAAAGCCATTAAATCTTTAAATATGAAATTCTCTTTTCCCAGCATTAGCCTCAGTGCCTAGCAGGCAAAATAACAAAAACAATTTTGATGATAATGATAATAAATTATCATGTGAAATAGTAACTATGCCTTCTCTAAAATTTAAATATTTACTTGACAAAGATAAGGAGGCCTCATATTTTCCTTTGCCTGTCCTCATTATCTGCTTGTTTTTAATCTGTTGCTACTTTGCGGTGCTAATTTTGGCTGTGCTACCCATAACCTAGTGCTGTGGATCCCCCATTTCAATTTATTTCCAATAATTGATGATGACAGTTTATAATTTTACCTCATTTCAGCTATACTAATTGAAAATTACAATTTATTTACACTAAATTCTAAAGAATTTGCCAAAAGAAGGCCACGAAAGGAAAGTCATAAAGAGATCATGATTTTGAATTCTCTAATCTTAATCCTTTACTGCTTCCTTGAGCTACTTTAAAAAAAAATATTTTTTGAGCTACTTTTCAATGTATGACATATTATAGACTATACTAAGAATATAGTAATAAAGATTCACAAATGGCCTAAAAACATAGTTGTTGATATCTGCATGGTGTCAGCTTTCAGCACCAAAGTTAAACTAACGGGCATATTAAGTATCCACAAAAGATTAAAATGTGAATTTACTTTTTAAAGCTTGTATTTCAATTCACCACTTCCACAGCCCTCGATTTTCCCTGTCCCTTCTTAGTCTTTCAAATTCCTACGAAATTCCTCTGGAGGGCACCATTACCATAGCTAATACAATTAGCTCCAGCTGGCGTGGTTGCGAAAGGCACTAGGTCTTTGTTAGCGCCTTTTACCTCATTTCAAATCTTAGTGTTAGCATGACTTTCTTTTTTCTGTCGTCTTAAAGGAAAACAATAAACGCATCTGTCTATCTCTCTTGAGGATTATAGATATTATCCCTACTCACGTTATACCCCACTTAAAAATAAACACTATTTCTCCCCTCCCTGTTACTTTTTGATAAAACTTCCTGGAAAGCTAATGAGGTGCCAGCGTGAAATGTTACTTGGGCATGAGCATTTGTTTAAATTGCTTTAATAAGAAGTGAATAGAAATTTGAGTAGCAGTATAGAAATCAGCTACACATACAATCACATCTAATTTAATTTTCTTCAATATAATCCTTTGCTCATTAAATGAGAATTTAAGGCAACAAAACGAAACAAAAAGCCCCAGAAGTCAAAGAGTCAGAGATGTTTTTATACATTTGCAGTGAATACATGTTATTTTAACAAAGGGAAGCTGCTCAGAAAGCTCTGTGTGATGACTATAATTTTGATAATCAGTTCATTCAGTAATTTATGTGATGCCATTCAGAATTCTAATTGGAAAGGAATGTTTTTCATTGAAAATCAATTGAGATAGTTATTAACATAAATAACATCTGGGTCACCGCACTATTTATTTGTAGCAGTGTCTTCTTTGTATCTTTGAGTACTTTTTATCTTTAACTCTTCACTGTTTAAATGAAAAATCAGAAAGTATTTGGAAGTTTCATAAGTTTCTAAATTACAACCAGAAGTTAAATACTACCTCTTAGATAAATAAAAGTTTTCCAGAAGTACTCTCATTCATTTTAACGATGTATACCGTAATAGAAATGTAGCAACTATAATTTTTTGCATTAAAATAGTTTGAGAGGGGAAGAGAAAAAAAATGCGTATAGAAAATAATTGAAAAAGAGAGAAAATACCTTTTAAAATTTCCCACAAAAGTACATTTTCCCTAAATATACACCATATCCATCTATATCCATTTCTCAACTATTAATAAATATGTTGATGGTTACTTTAACATTGACTACCCTATCTGAAACAATTCACTGCATATTGATGATATTCATAACAGGTAGATTTTTTTTCCTTCAAAGAACCTTTTTCTTGTTCCCGGTATATTATATCATTGTGTTGATTAATGGCTAACTCAGAGTGGGCATTTGCTCTAAGACTGTGTTAGAGGAGGAGACTCCAGGAGTGAGCATACTCTGTTTCTTACAGTTTCTGAATAGAGTACTCCTGATAGCAAAGTGATCCCACACAGTGTGAAATGTCTCTGAAGCCTTTTGTTGTCTAAAGAAGACATGTTGTCATGTCATTTTGCATTTTACTTCATGTAAATCCATGTTTGTCTTAAATGAAAGAGAATATCCAAAATACTGTGACATGTTTATCCCTATCTTGAGTACTCCTAAGATTCCACAACCAAACCCTTACTGGAGAAGAAAGTGAAAGGACCGGGCACTTGTAATTAAATGCTGATTCAGATCTTAAGTTTATTGCTGACTGGTATTGGGCTTGTATAATTTATTTACTGCCTCTAAACCTCAGTTACCCCTTGCAAAATATTAGATGGGAACCACTTGAAATTTCTATTTATGCAAGTTAAAAATACTGGAATATTGAATATTTTTTATGGTTCAAGCTAATAACAGCCTTACCTTCCCCACACATATATGAACTAATATATGCAAAGCTCCCAATAAAGTACTTGAGTCACAGTAATTTTTTTTTTTTTTTTTGAGACAGAGTCTCACTCTGTTGCCCAGGCTAGAGTTCCATGGCATTAGCCTAGCTCACAGCAACCTCAAACTCCTGGGCTCAAGCAATGCTTCTGCTTCAGCCTCCCGAGTAGCTGGGACTACAGGCATGTGCCACCATGCCCCACTAATTTTTTCTATATATATTTTTTAGTTGTCCAGCTAATTTACTTTCTATTTTTAGTAGAGACAGGGTCTCGCTCTTGCTCAGGCTGGTCTCAAACTCCTGAACTCAAATGATCCTCCTGCCTCAGCCTCCCAGAGTGCTAGGATTACAGGAGTGAGCCACCGCACCCGGCCTGAGTCACAGTAATTTTAATTATGCTAAGAAAATTGTTCAGGGCTCTATGCTAATGGTATAAATAAAAATACTCTATATTACAAATAAAAATGGTCTCTACTGTGATAGTGCGAAGTCTATGGAATTAGAAGTCACAGATAACTGTTGTTAATCACTCGTTAGCTAGGGGAATAGGCATCAACATTTCTACTTTTTAAATAACTAGTTCACATAGTTGTTAAAATCATTAAATGAGATAATATATATGCATATATGTGTCATGTGTGTTTATTCATTAAAGAAACAGTAAAATAGTACAAAGAGGTGCCATATATTAATAGAAGCAGTACAAACAAGTTATCATGCCAGGTACTGTTCTAGGTGTCAGCAAGACATCAGTTAAGGAGACAAAGTCCATTCCCTTGTAAAACATATACACCAGTGGGAGGGAACTGATAACAAGTGAGATATATTCAAAAACATAATAAGTTCATAGGGAAACATGAAATAAAAACCAAAAATATTAGCATGCAGTAGGAGCTTAACATAGATTTTTAAAATTCAAATTTTCTGCCATCATTATGTATCCATTCCATTTAGTCAGGGTCCATCATTCCATTTTTCTTTGCAGCCTAATTGTAATATGCGATAAGAGGACCCAAACATTTGGGCAATTTAAAGAATTCCTAATTATTAACATCTCTGGATAACAAACATGCAGTGAAAAAGCCTCTCTTCTCTTCTTCATTAATTCATTAGCAATAATACTTGCTTCTGTTAGAAGATGGTAGCATCATAAAATTGTAAGGCTAAGTGTAATGTAAGAAATATGGTAATTGTTACTTAGCTATCTGAATTATATTTCCCTAAATAACCAGCCTTCCTAGGTGAAACATTTTTATTTCACCTTCTCTTTTTATAGCTGCATCCCTTTGGAATCTTTTTTTTATCATTTTATTGCATTTGAGGCGCTTTCTTTTAAAAAGAATTATTTGAACTTTACAAACAGATATAAATGGAAAGGAAGAAGAGGAAGGTCAGATTTTGGGTCTGCTAACCTTGGCAGTGTCCTTTGAAAGTAGTCCCCAGGTAGCTTTAACTTCTGCAAGCTCATGTGAGCCTGAGATCACTCCAGGGCCCAGCCTGCTTGGCAAACTGACAGAGGTCAAATTTTCACACAAATGAACAATTTCCCTGATAAAGTGAAACTGGTACTTAAGCACAAGCTCTAATGAGCAGCCCCCCGTCTTTAGCTCCCACTTTAAAGTATCCCCAAGGTTTCCAGTACAATTTCATTTGACCTTTAGCTAAAGACCATATTTTACTAGATCACCAATTTCCCCTATCCCTGGAGTGTTTTCCTATGTCAGCACTTACGAGAAACCCACACTGCACACAAGGCAGGTGTTCATTATCCCTGTTTAAGAACAATCTGCTCTTCTTCTCACCTGTTTCCTGCACTCTCCTATCTCTCCTTTGATAGAATGATAGAGGTTTTTAGACTGCTTCTTCAAATCCCTCAAATAGCATGCTTTTAATTTATATATTTTGTCCAATAGCAAAACATGATCATGGGCTATTAACTGCTATTAATTTGGGGTCAGTCTAAAAGATGTGTGAACTTTCTTTATGGTTATAGTAAGCACAGAGTATTTGTATTCTAGAAGCTTCAAATCATTTAAGTACACTTTCTCTTGTTGTATTTCATTTTATAATTGGGATTGTATAACAGTTAATGTAAATAATTGATCATATTGCTATCTTCTTGGGTTAGTAAATGCCTTTAATTGTACAATATTAGTATTATTAAAAAAACACAAATCCTTTTTGAATCAACTGATGTTACAAATAATACCACAGAGATTATTAGGGACAAATACTTTTTCCTCACTAATATATGCAGAAAAGTAAAAGAATTTCCATTCTGCTTTCTAAAAGTAAAGCATGATGGGACACCTTCATCTTTCTGTACTTTCTCACTGTCCTCTGTCGAGGGAATAGCGGTGAGTTATTAGCTCAGTGCCTTGTGGGTAGGGAGCAGATGATGTGATCTGCTTTTCTTGTCATATCATAGCCAGATTAGGATGGGGTTTGTTCCTATGAGGATGCGGACTACAGCTTGGGAGAGTAAATTAACTATGGAATGACAGATTAGGAGGCACATTGCAGCTGTACATGGAAACTATATGCATTAGTTTAATTTTTATCAATGAGAAAGGTACGTTGATCTTCATCTGCTTCCCTCATGTGTTTATCTTCCAATCAATTGTAAATGTGAGAGAGAAAATAAGGATGGTATTTACTGAAACACTAAAGCTTCAACATTTATAAATATACCTTTTAAGCTATAAAATGATGCATGTTATTACAATCGCTGTTATTATTTCTATGCATTCCAATAAGTAAAATTTGAAGTACCTAACTTGTTTTGGACAGAACAAGTACACAACCAAAATAAAAGCTAAGTTTGAATGCCCTCAGACATGCTTCTAAACATTCCTATTCCTAAGTATATAATTCATTCCATTGAATAAAATTGGAAACAGCTAACAGTTTAATCAGAATTTAAATTAGCTACATATTTTATTTTATTTATTTATTTATTTATTTATTTATTTTTTGAGACAGAGTCTCACTCTGTTGCCCAGGCTAGAGTGAGTGCCGTGGCATCAGCCTAGCTCACAGCAACCTCAAACTCTTGAGCTTGAGCGATCCTCCTGTCTCAGCCTCCCGAGTAGCTGGGACTACAGGCATGCACCACCATGCCCGGCTAATTTTTTCTATATATATTTTTAGCTGTCCATATAATTTCTTTCTATTTTTAGTAGAGATGGGGTCTCGCTCTTGCTCAGGCTGGTCTCGAACTCGTGAGCTCAAACGATCCGCCCACCTCGGCCTCCCAGAGTGCTAGGATTACAGGCGTGAGCCACCGCGCCCGGCCAGCTACATATTTTAGATCTATACAAAACACTGATGAAAGAAATCAGAGATAACACGAACAAATGGAAAAACATCCCTTGCTCATGAATTGGTACAATCAACATAGTTAAAATGTCCATACTGCTCAAAGTGATTTAGAGATTAAATGCAATCTTCATCAAAATACCAACATCATATTTCACACATGTAGAATAGATAATCCTAAACTTCATTTGGAACCAAAAAAGAGCCGAAATAGCCAAAGCAATATGAAGGAAAAAGAATAAATCTGGAGGCATCACATTACCTGGCTTCAAATTATACTACAAGATTATAGTAACCAAAACAGCACAGTACTGGTATAAAAGTAGAGACATAGACCAATGAAACAGAATAGAGAACCCAGAAATAAAACCATCTATGTACAGCTAACTAATTATCGACAAAGCAGGCAATAACACACACTGGGGAAAGGAAGCCCTATTCAATAAATGGTGCTGAGAAAATTAGCCACATGCAGAAGAATGAAACTGGACCCCTATCTCTCACCATATACAAAAATCAATCAACATGGATTAAAGACTTAAATGAAAAGCATGAAACCATAAAAATTCTAGAAGAAAACTTAGAAAGAACTCTTTTAGACATTGGCTTAGGCAAAGAGTTTATGTATGAGTAAGACCCCAAAGGCAAATATAGCAACAACAAAATTAAATAAAAGGGACTTGATCAAATTAAAAAGCTTCTGCACAGCAAAGGAAATAACCAACATAGTGAATAGACAACCTATAGAATGGGAGAAAATATTCTTAAACTATATGAGGGCTGTCTGGAAAGTATCCAGCCATTGTTAATACAATGAGAACATAAAACATGGCTGGATACTTTCTGGACAGCCCTGTGTATCTGGCAAACGACTAATATCCAGAATCTACAAAGAACTCCAACAAGTCAGCAAGAAAAAACTAAACAACTCCATCAAAAAGTAGGTGGAAGATATGAAGAGAAGTCTGTCAAAAGAATATAGACAAATGGCCAACAAATACATGAAAAAATGCTCAATATCACTAATCATGAGAGAAATGCAAATTAAAACCACAGTAAAAAACCACCTTACTCCATCAGAATGGCCATTACTGAAAAGTCAAAAACCGATAGATGCTGGCATGGATGCAGAAAGAAAGGAACACTTACACACTGTTGGTGGGACTGCAAATTATTATAACCTCTATGGAAAATGGTAGGGAGATTCCTCCAAGAAATAAATGTAGATCTACCATTCGATCCAGAAATCCTACTCCCGGGTATCTATCTAAAGTAAATGAAGCCATTTTATCAAAAAATACCTGTACTCAAATGTTTATAACAACACAATTGCATTTTCAAAGATGTGGAATCAACATAAGTGCCCATCAATTCATGAGTGGATACAGAAAATGTGTGTGGGGTGTGTGTGTATATATATGTACTATATGGAGTACTACTCAGCCATAAAAAAAGAATGAAATAATGTCCCTTACAACAACATGGATGGAACTGGAGACTGTTATCCTAAGTGAAGTATCTCAGGAATGGAAAACCAAACACCGTATGTTCTCACTAATAAGTGAGAGCTAAGCAATGGGTGCACACAAGTACAAAGTGATATAAAGGACATGAGAAACCCAGAAAGGAGGAGGGTGGGAAGGAGGTGTGGGATAAAAACTTACCTGTTGGGTACAATGAGCACTATTCTGGTGACAGGCACACCAAGAGCCCTGACTTAAGCATTATACAAGTATCCAGGTAACGAAACACTTGTAGTCCCTTAATTAATGTTTTGAAATAAAGACAACAAAAATAAATAAATAAATAAACTTACGTATATGTAAAAATAAATAAATTGGCTATATATTTAAATCTGGCAATATATAAATGATAAATTTAATGATTAGATATTTCAAACAGACAGAGGGAAATGAACATAGCGTGCATTTTGTGACTTTTCAGATGTGGGCACCCATGAAGCCATTGGAGATACAGATTCAAATAAAATAACAGTATTAAATTAGAATCCATCGAGGATGTGCTACATGATATTTATAGAACTAAATGCTTAATTAATAATATTTTATTTAATTCACAGAAATCCAGGTAGGTGGATATTACTCCTATTCTGCAGCTGAGTAAACTGAGCTACAGAGATAAGTAGATTGTCTAAGGTCCTATAGTCAGTAAGTTCAGATTCAGATTCATGTCCCAATTGTCTCTCTAGAATTCACTGTGTGTACCATTGTGTTTTCTTACCCTCAGAAAAAGATATGTCTTTGTCCTATAGGAAAATTTTCTGCATCCTCAGACTAGTTTGACAGAAAAGGTGACTGCTATGCCTCATTTCCAGCTTCAGAATAATTTTATTTCTTTACCCCAACAAATTTTGGCAGCTTGAGTTTTATAGATTAGTCTATTATAATAGTTGCTAAAATATAATCCCAACATATATGAGCTATAAATATATAACTTTTCCCCAGGTAATTTTTCCAATGTCACAACTAATGAACCTCTGTTATAAGCAATGGAAGATTATCTGGCAATTTGGGTAGATTATTTGAAGAGTTAAGATGGGCAGTTTCTTCACAGTAAAAACAAAAATTAAATTAATATGTAATACAGAGGAAAGAAAGAAGTTATATATGGCTCATATATATAGTTAATATGTGGTTAATATATTAGGGACTAAAGTCTAAATTTAAGATAACAGCTACACCGGTCCTAGGTTTATTCAGGTTTACTCATCTATATCAACAGCAGGAACACGTGCCCAAATAATTTACCACTTCTCCATTCTATCAACAAATTTTTGGCCAAGGTTCTCCCATTAAAGGTAAATATTCCTTCAACAAATATGTGTTTTTCTAGGCCAGCAATGAATCATTTGGCATTTAAATTGTTCTGTAGAGTTTAGTTAGTTTTATTTTCCCTAAAAATACATTGCTGCTTTGGGCATTGGAGACACACATATACACAAAATTGATAAATAATTTGATCTTGGGGAAACTGATAGTGAGTGATGCAAAAATGTGTACAGTTCTATTAAAAGAAGCATGAATGCTTTACTAAATGAGTCCAGAGGTGGAAATGATTGTTGCTGGTTGGGGATATTACTAGGGTGAACAACTTTCTTGGTTTCCCTCGGTCTGGGACTGAGAGATTTCTCTGGATGTTAGACTTTCAGTGCTAAAATCAGGACAGTGTTGAGAAACCGAGACTGTTGGTCAACCTAAAATATAAAATTATTCCATAAGAAGATACATTTTGGGATAAGTGTTTAATAATAATAATATTTCTATTAATAACACTCATCAGGCTTATTGTGTGTCAGACATTATTTTAAGGCAAATTATGTGGCCACCCTATGATATAAGGCCTATTCTTATCCTGTTGATACAATTGAAGAAACAGAGGCATAGAGAAGTTTGTCAGGGATTATGAATGTGTGAATCAGGACAGAATAAGATACTTGGGAATAGTGGAGATTAAGGGCATTGAAGAGTAAAACGATGTCTAAAGGCATTCAAATTTAGTTTAGATTATGTTTTTAAGCAAACAAGTAACATCTTCAGACTGTGTCTGCTCAACAGCTACTAGTTGAAAGCTTCTGAGGGATTAATAGAATAAGTTCCATAGTGAACATGGAAAAGGACGTGGTTTGTGCCAAGGAATGACAGTGGAAAAGACACAGGTGCTGAAATGTTCAGTATGGCAGGAATATTGGTTTTTGTCAAAGGAGGACAGAGATATGGGTGTTGTTAGTAAAATAGGTTAGTGCCAGATTATAATGTGTTTGTTATTTTCATTCTGAGCAGTGATAATTTGTCAGAGTTTTTAAAACAGGAATGTGACGCTATTATACACCTATGTTTTTGAAAGAGGAGTTTGATGCATCATTGACAGTAATTTGAAGAGCAGAAAGGTAGAGAAAGAGCAGTTGAGAGGTTATGGCTACTGTCTCCTAAAAAATCAGAATGACCTGAAGAAGTCTATTGGCGAGAATAGAGGCAAAGTCATACGGGAGGTAAAATTGAGCGCTCTTGGTCCCTGACTGACTTTGGTAGTCAAGGAGAAGCAAAATGTGAGAATGATTAGAAGCTTTCTTGCATGAATGAATGAATAAATGTGATTCATGATGAATGATTTGAAAATTCAGAAAGTGGAGTGGAATTGACCTGGAGAGAATCAGAGAATATAGTCGTATCTAGTTTAGATATTCATGTGACTCTCTGCTTTGCAATGAAACACTGAGTTGGAAAGTTGTTTTTATCATTCTTAATATTATATCCTAAGTCCCAAAGGTTAGCATTCTGGTAGAAATGCTACAAACTTGGTAGAATAAACCTAGTTTTAAAACAAATCCAGGTATTGAAGCTGGCAAATGGCAAAATGGAATGCTGCCAAATAAGTTAATGGTCCTGAAAGCCATTTTACCCCAACATGAAAAAAAAAATGTATGGGGGGATTAATGAACTGGCAGCTTTTACTTTTGATTTCAGAACAAGTCATATTTCATAGTCTTATGGAATGCTACTTAGGGAATATTTCATCAGGTTAATTCATCAAAATTAACTATTATTTATTGCATGTCCACAGTTTGGCACATTTTATTATGTGGTTTGCTAGATAGGAACAGACACAATTCCTTTCCACCAAAGAGGTTATATGTAAAAGAGAAATTCCAAAAACCATTATCAACTATGTGTGACTTTTCAAAATGATAGTTCATTGATTAGAGCCTAGTGAAATTAGAGTCACTCCCCCCAAAACACACACACACACACACACACACACACACAGACACACATATTCACTTTGCAGGCCAAAATATGAGGGAAAGTTTCACAGAGTAAGTGAGCAAAAACAATTCATTCAACAAACATTTATTAATATCATACATCTATTGCATGCTTTATCTTAGATACTGCCTCATGAGAAGTAAAGTACATAACATTATCATTTCTGCCTTCAAAAAGTATTAATAATTTATGATGGTAGAAATTTAATTGACACTTTTTTATATACTATCTCACTTGGTTTTCACAAATAACCTCTGGAATAGGTAGGAGAGGTATTTTTTCCCATATTTTACAGATGATTCATTTGTGTCATGTAGATAAAGTAAATATGTCTTTACATCTTGTGGTAAATTTAGTTGTTGTTAGTTAAATGAATCAGTATCAAAAATGGGGTATAACATGTAGGAAAAGCTTAAACTGAGAAAAGTTTGTGGTCTGGAGTGAAAGGTTTAGATTAGCATCAGCAAACGCACAGTATTTGCGCCAGACTCTTCTTTGTGTGACCTCTGCAAACATCACTAACCAACCCCAGAACTCTCTTATGCTAAACTGGAATTGGCCTTACAATCCCTCTCTACACATCCCTTCAAGCAGCCATTGCAAGTGGACTTTGCCATGAAATCTATTTGTCACTCAGATATAGAAAAGAAGAAGAGAAGACAATTGAAAACAGGTATCAATGAAGGAGGTAAAGACAAAATGTTTGAAAGAAGAATTAAAAATATTTGTTTCCTGGAATTGTTTTGAGAAGTATGCGGAACAAGCAGAATGTTATTTATGGGACAGTAGTGGGTTACCCCCAGGAATTTGTCCATTTCCTCAATGTTTTTGAGTTTATGTGTGTGGAGATTTTTATGATATTCACAGACGATACTTTGTATTTCTGTGGTATCAGTTGTAATATCTCCTTTTTCATTTCTAATTGACGTTATTTGAATCCTTTCTTTTCTATTTCTGGTTAATCTAGCAAGAGGTGTATCAATTTTTATCTTTCAAAGAAACAAATTTTTGTTTTGTTAATTTTGTCTGGTTTTCTTGTTTGTTTGTTTTGTTTTTTATTTCATTTAGTTCTGCTCTGACCTTGTTATTTCTTTTCTTTTGGTGGGTTTGAGTTTGGGTTGCTCTTCCTTTTCTAGTTCTTTGAGATGATTCATTAGATAGTTGATTTATGATCTTTCTGTCTTTTGAGGAGGCATTTAAGACTATGAATTTTCCCCTGTAGGACTGCTTTGTCGAATCCCATAGATTTTGATAACTTGTGTCCCTTTTTTCATTTAGTTAAAGGGAACTTTTGTTTTCCATCTTAATTTTCTCCTTGACTCAATAATCATTGAGCAGTAGGTTGTCTAATTTCCATGACTTTGTGTAGAATTGAGTGCTACTTTTGGAGTTGATTTCTAATTTCATTCCACTGTGTTCTGAGAGGATACATGGTATAATTTCTATTATTTTGAATTTGTTGAGACATGTTTTGCTGTTGAAGATGTGATCAATCTTAGAGAATGTTCCATGTGCTGAGGAGAAGAATGCATATTCAGTAGTTTTGTGGTAGAATTTCTGTAAATGTATGTTAGGTCCATTTGCTCTAGAGTTCCATTTAATTACAGTGTTCATTTATTTTCTGCTTGGAGGATCTATCCAGTTCTGTCAGTGGGGTGTCAAAGTTCCCAGCAATTATGATGATGCTGTTTATCAGTTTGTTTAGATCTAGTACGGTTTGCTTTATCAATCTGGGTGCACCTGTGTTGGGTGCATAAATATTTAGGATTGTTATATCTTCTTGTTGAATTACTCCCTTTACCATTATACAATGACCATCTTTGTCTTTCTTTACTATTGTTGATTTGAAATTTCTGTTATGTGATATGAGAATGGCTACATCTGCTTTCTTTTGATTTCCTTTTGCATGGAATATTTTGTTCCATCCTTTCGCCTTGAGTCTGAATGAGTCCTTGTAGGTTAGATGTGTTTCCTGGAGACAGCAGATGCATGGCTTGTATTTTTTTAATCCATTCAGCCAGGCTACATCTCATAATAGGGGAATTTAAGCTATTCATATTTATTGAAATAATTGATAAGTGGGATGTGTTTCTGTTCACCCTGTTGGGTAGAACCTTATTGCTTTATTTTACCACTTGAGCTATTATTATATATGGTCTCTGAGCTTTAGCTTTTTGGTGGTTTTACACTGGCAGGTGTCTATTGTGTTGATCGATGCAGTATGCAGATCTGAGTACTTCCTGCAGGGTCAACTTGGTTTTAACAAACTCCCTCAGTGTTTGCCTGTCTGAAAAAGTCCTTAAGTCTCCCTCATATAAGAAATGTAGTTTTGCAGAGTACAAAATTCTAGGTTGACCATTATTCTGTTTAAGAAGGCAGTGGTTAGGGCACCAATCCCTTCTGGCTTTTAAGGTCTCAGTTGTGAAGTCTACAGTTAGCCTGATGGGTTTTCCTTTGTAAGTTACCTCATGTTTTCACCTTATGGCTCACAGGAGCTCCTCCTTCATGTTAACTCTGGCCAGTCTGATGACTATGCGTTGTGGTGATCGCCTGTTTATGATGAGTCTCCCAGGTATTCATTGAGCTTCTTGTACCTGAATATCTAAATCTCTAGCAAGATCAGGGAAAATTTTCTCAATTTTTCCCTCAAACAGTTTTTCCAACCCCTGTGTGTTTTCTTCTTAACCCTCAGGAATGTCTATGACTCTTATGTTTGCCCTCTTTACATAATCCCATATTTCTTGTAGGCTTTGTTCCTTTCTTTTATTTCTCTGGTCTTTATCTTTGACTGACTTGTTTATTTCAGAATGTTTTCTTTAAGCTCTGAGATTCTTAATTTTGCCTTGTCTAGTCTATTCTTAATAGTTTCCACTGTGTTTTGGATTTCCTTGTATGAATTTTTCATTTCCAGAAGTCCTATTTTATTTTTTTAAATAATTCAATTTCTTTAATGATTTTTTTTCATTCATTTCCTTCATTATTTTTGTGGTTTCTTTGTGTTGGTTTTCCATTTTCTTTTGTATTTCATTCAACTTTCTTATAATCCAAATTTGGAGTTCTTCATCTGTCATTTGATATTTTCCTTTTGGTTGGTATCCGTTAATACGGAGTTGTTGTTTCCTTTTGGGGGTGACCTTTTGCTCTGATTTTTCATACTTCCAGAGTTCTTTCACTTATTCCTTCTCATCTGGCCTCTCGATTATGTCCTGGTGGTACTGGACCTGGTTTGTGTGTGTGTCCATGAGTTCTTGACCATCAATTCCTGACTGTGCCAGGGAGCAGAGTGCTGGTCCTAAATTGTCTATGGAGTGTTCAAGCATGTTTGATGATCCTCTTGGATTGCCTCTATCCTGCTGTCTTCACCTCTTCTCAGGAGTGTGAACTGTGTTGGGTCCCCAAACTTAATCTCTGATATGGGAATGGTAGTTGTGAGTACAAATCAACCATACCCTTTTGGCTTGAATTGGCTAACACTGTGATGAGCTATAGAGTTGTTCTCTCTGTCATTTGTTGATGTTTGTATGAGAGAGCCAGCTTCAAAATGTTCTTTTGTGCCTGTGGTAGAATCGGTTCCCCAGTGGAGTTCTTGAGTGCCCCAAGCTTTAGGAGAGACCCTGTAGTTCCCAGGGGATTGCTTCATCTCCATCGCCACTGAGGTGGGGAGAGGAGCAAGGCAGTTCATGTCTAGGTTCAGGGAGCCTCAGAGGCTTTGCAAAGCCTCAGCAGGGCTCAGAAGTTGCTTTTTTGGCCACTAGGGGAAGCCATTAGTGAGAGGGTCAGGAGGAGCTCTCCAACCTGGTAGGGCTGTTCATGGGGAAGGGGCCTAAAGGCTTGTGTGCTAAGGCCCTGGGCTGGGATCTTTCTCCCCTTACCCAGTAGCCGAGTTTTCCTGTGGGCAGGATTGGGTGGGTACTCCACCACATCTGCCCGTATCACTGGCAGATGAGGAGTTCTAAAATTGTGCACGCATGTTCCACTACAAGTCCTCAGAGGGAGAGGAGTGGGTCCCTCTATCTGCAGGGACCTCAGCCTGTAGCACATGACCGCCAGAGAGAAATGGCCACTCACGAACTTCTCCGCTCAAACTGCACTCCCTACTGGAATGAGTGGGGGGAGGGACTGCAGCACCCAGTCACCTGGCAAGCCTCAGTACAAGGCGTTTGGATGCTATGGAACCAAGGCTAAGCTATTCCTCTCCAAATGCCCCACTGTTATCCAATATGGCTGTTCTCCAGTGGGGATGATTGCATGCCCCCAGATCCTCATTCCTCAGCACCCCACTACACTCTCCTGTCAGCTATATCCATGCGGGCTTCCTTGCCATCTGAGTCCAGCTTCCAGACTTCTCCCCTGTGTCCCCCTGCAACCCTCTCAATTCTGGCCTGCACTGGGACTGGCTTGCTCATCTTAGCCACTGGTATGCAACCCCGGAGAATGCTGATGGAAAGGAAGTTCTCAAATTGTACACCCGTTCCACAATTCCTCAAGGGGAAGATGTGCAAGTCTCACTCTCTGTGGAGATCTCAGCCTGCCATAGAGAAGCAGCCATTTGCAAACTTCTCAGTTCAGATTCTGCTTGCATTGGTAATGGATGGAGGAGGGGCCACAGCTCCCTGTCAGCCCAAGCTCAATCTGCTGTCTTGGTTGCAGTGGATAGGAGAGGTGCAGGGGAGGAAGTGCCTGGATGGGAGAAAGCTGGCACTCTGGCCTCTCATGGCACTCTCCTGGGGGGTTCTCCTCACGGACTGCCCCAAACTCCTGCGGCTCACTGGTTCACCCCACTATTCCATATTTGCCACCATACCTGTGCCTGTGGAGGGTGGAAAAGCCTTTAGTAAACTTGATGTCCTGATGTTCACTGAAAGCATGGATAGGTGGAGGGGAATCCCCCCTTACCCTTCACTGGCCCTGAGCCTCTCTGGGTTTGAACCTCATCGATATTTTCTCCCCTTTATCTTCTTCCTTCTTGGCTTCCCAGTTTTATCTATGGGGTTCCCAGCTGTCTCTGATGTCTCTCTCTGTGATTCATCTGAGCTGGGAGGCTTCTCCCCTCTCCTCTCACCAATGTCCTGCCTTGCTGCCAGGATGGTCCAACAAGCTATCTCTTCAGTCAGCCATCTTGCCAGAATCTCTGTTCACTGCGTTTTGATGTCAAATTCAAGGAATCATTGCCATGACCAATTTCGAAGAGGTTTCCCCCTACATTTTCTTCCAGGAGTTTTATGGTTTCAAATCATACATTTAAGTTCTGATTATTGTGTACATTGTAAGATAATGGGCCAATTTCATTTTTTTGTATGTGAATATCTGGTTTTCAATACTATTTATCAAAGAGACCGTGCATTCCCTATTGTGTCTTCTTGGTGCCTTTGTTTAAGGTAGTTGACTATATATGTGAGTTTAACTCTGGGCTCTCTGATGTGTTCTACTGGTTTGTGTGTCCCTTTTATGTTAGTACCCTACTGTTTTGATTATTATAGTTTTGTAATATTATCTGAAATCAGGAAATGTTAAAATCCAGCTTTGTTCTTTGTCAAGATTGCTTTAGCTATTCATGGTCTTTTGTGGTTCCATGCAAATTTTAGTATTGTTTTTCCTATTTTGGTGAAAAACACCATTGGAATTTTAATAGGGATTGCATTGAATCTGTGAAGCACTTTGGGTAGTACAAACATTTTAACAATATTAACTCTTCCAGTCCATAAACATGGATTATTTTATATTGTGATATCCATTGATTCACCACCTTTTATGTGTCTAATATATGGTTTTGCTTTCTTATTACCATAGGGTGTACACAAAACATCTTATGGTTCTAACAGTCTATTTTAAGCTGATGGTAACTTAACTTTGAAAGAGAGCATGAAGTACATGAAACACATGGAGTGTTAGGGGCATCTTTGTGTCAATTTGTATGGAGAGTCTGCAGGCAAGATGTTCCAAGGGGTCATGGGTGGTCCTCGTGATGGAGTCCACAAAGACTTTAGTAGGATACATGACCCTTTTTTGAGTTTTAAGCCCATATTATTGTGAGTCTCTGCCCCTCTTACTTTCTTCCAGCCTCTCCTAGCCATTCAGCTGTGCTGAGCCCTTCAGTATTCTGGGTGGGTTTAGAAAGAGCTGGGCCTTTTAGGCAGCATCCCACATGGCTGGGAAAGCTGGACACTCATGCCTATCCCCTCACTTTCTCCCATGGGAGGAATTGTGGCCTAGGGGCTCTTTCTTGGCACTGAGCTTTGATGCCTTGGAGTGGAGCGATGTGGATAAAGTGAAATTATTGTTCTTATCTTCTTCAGTGTGTCTGTTATTAGATTTTTTTCCTCCAAAGATGTGCTGAAACTTCTCCATTGCACTTTTGGATTCTCTCAAAAGTACTCATGTTTGTGGGTGGTTGTAAAAATCATTGCCCTTTTGTGGGGTCGGGGTATGATGGTAGAAAACTCCTATTCTGGCATCTTGCTGAAATCACTTACTGAGATGCTAATTTTAAGGGGCCATTTAAGTGACCAAAGAAGTGGATTAGAAAAGATTTTTACTAATGCAAACAAAAATCATCAATATTTGGAACACTAAGGATAATGGTGGACATAGTAAAAGCTTTAAATAAGAAGGAAGTTTATATAAAAAAAGTATAAGAAAAATGGCATGTGTATTTTTTAAAGTAACATGTACAAGCTAGAAGATGATGGAACAAAATTTAAAAAATTCTTAATATCAACCTAGAATACTGGATCCAGCCAAAGAATTACTCTGGAGTGAGGTTAAAATAGAGATGTAGGTATTCAAGGACTTAAATAGGTACTTTTCCTCAACTTAGACAACTATGTATAGAGATACATAAAGTAAAGATATAAGCAAAGAAAGAGAAAAATAAGTAATAAGAAATAGTGAACAGGAAGTCCAACACAATAAAGCCATAAAAGGAAATATCAGGATTACAAGCATGCAGCAATTGTTGATAGTAATTTTTCCAGATTGAAATAAGAGGAAAAAATTAATGATTATCTAAGGAGTTTGATTATTCAGGAAAAATATGATAAGTCTTTGCTATATTAGATAGGGAAGCTGAGGAATTTGGGGGTAAATTTATAGAAAATTAAGCAAGTAAAAAATGAGTCAGTTATTAACTCCAGAAAATTAAGATGTATAAAAAAGGAAATCAGAGACACCATTCACTATGTTTTACAAGGGAGGTATTATTATCCTAGTTGCAAATAAAATGCAGACTACATTTTTGAGTCTTAATTCAGAATTATTTTCTTGTACTGTTTAAAGTTTAAATACATTTGTTGAATAATTTAAATATCTGTGGAATAGATTTATTTATGAAATATTTCCATCGCAATTTAAAAAATAATTATGAAATAAAAGCAATATTACCAGGTCTCTAGTAAATTAAATAAAGATCACAGTGCACTCACAGTAGTTAGGTAAGAAGAAAGGGCTCTAAGGGATGTGAAATAGATTGTTTTTATAGTAATATGGTTGCTTAACTAAATAGACAAAAATTTTATGACATAATTCTTTATTTTGGATATACTATAACTGAAGAGAATTTACTTAATTCTACCACATCTCAGAATGTGGTTAATATTGATATTCTATAACTCATCTTATGTCTAAAAACCCTGGATATTCCATAGCACATTTAATATTTTAAAAAATCTTGTCTCTCTAAATCCAGCAGTGAAATTGGAGACATACTAATTTGTCTTATATTGACAAGTATAATGGGCATGTCTGAAACCTAGGTCAGGTTGTAAACAGAAGGTCCCTGAGTATCCTCCATTGGTGTTTGCTTGAATAATATTCCCGGGAACCTGGGAGAACTATAAGAGTTGCAGAACATGTTCTTTTCATGTTCTCAGTTTTATTATTCTCAGAATAATCTAGGGGTGATGATTTCACCAGAGTCAGAGACTGGTAAAACATGGACTTCTAGAAAATATCTGAATAAGTCCATAAAGTAAAGAAGGTTAATGGAATGAAATTATACAAGTTTACTTAATCTAATAAATATTCCTTTAAAATTTAAGAATTAAAGGTTTCTGTGGTTATCTGGAACATGACAGGAAATAGATCACTGCATAAAAAAATGATTTGTCGAAAGCAGCAAAGTTTATTCCTTCATGTTCTGCAGCTCTTATAATTCTCCCATGTATTATTTAAGACATTAGAAGATAAGAAGAAAATTTTGTGTGACAACAAAGTAGATGATCATAGTTTTCCTCTCTAGAACCCCCAACAATCAGAGAGAAGTAGATCTCCACAAGAATCTATGGGCACAGACACTTCAATATTGAAATCAATTCTCATTTATCATTTGAAAGGTACAAATTTATTTTCTACTTTATAGTATGCCCAAGTTTGTTTAACATAGAAATATATTTATATTATGTAACAGCAGGTATACATAATATAGTCCCCTTAATACATCATTCTAAGGCATACCATAATTTCACTTACATCCTGGCCCATCATTATGTATTCCCTGACATATGAATACCATGATTTGAAAAGAATAGCATTAAAGAATAATGTTAGACTTAGGCCACTAGTCTTGGTAATCAAGACACAGCTTAAGCTCTCAAGAAGTTAACAATCCCTGCCATCACCAAAGCCAGGGAGTAGACCTTTGATGCCTGTTTAAACAGCTACCTTACCAGCTTTTGTGGAGTCTGAGGGTAGGCTCACCCAACTCAGCCTCACCCACACTTGCTCCCGACCTGCCTCTGCTGTGTTGGAGAATAAGGACCCACCCGGTAGTTCCAGTGCCCTATCCACCACCTGGGGCATTTGAGTGCTTCTTCTGAGGGACTAGAGCTGGTCACAGGTCCCCAAACAACACTGCAACTTGTTTCTTTTGGCAAGCACCACCTACTGACAGAGAGGTCAATTTGCACAGCCTCTTACAGCATTTACTAACTCAAGCATATAGGGTGTGGTTGATTCTCACCCACAAGCACCACCTACTGTCTCAGAGATTATACTGGGCGTGCTAATACAGTTAACACTGTTAAGATGACCACAAGGCTGCGGAAAGAGAAAGGATCTCAAATACCTCATTCTCCCTCATCAAAGAGAGACAGGAGATCTGACCACACACAAAGCTCACCACCACTGTAGCCTACAAACAACTAGCAACTGAGAAACCCACCATCCTAAGGATATCTGTAACTGAGGCATTCATCTCACCATCAAAGCACCCACAAGCAAAATCAATATACACAAATCAGTAGCATTTCTACACACCAGTAATAGTCAACCTGAGAGTCAAGTCAAAGACTCAATACCATTCACAATAGCTACAAATAAAATAAAATAAAATACCTATGAATATACTTAACCAAGGAGGTGAAAGAGCTCTACAAGGAGAACTATGAAACACTGAGGAAAGAAATTGCAGATGATGCAAACAAATGGAAAAACGTATTATGCTGTGAGAAAGGGCCAATAACCACAATCTACGAAGAACTCAAGCAAATCACAAGAAAAAAATAAAAGAACATTACTATAAACTCGAGGAGTAAGACATGAGATATAAGAAGCAGGGGTGAGCCAGTAAACCAGAAAAGTGTTAAATCTAAATAAATTGTTCTTGATGTTGTAAAAATAGCAAAAATAATCTAGAATTGAATCCTCAGATTCTATCATACACGAAATGAAAAGAAATAGGGAATTAAAACATTCTATCCTTTGTCTAGTTCTGGAAAATAATATGGATAATAATTAACTCTAGGAATTAAAAGAAATATGTCTAAACACTCTATTAACATGCAAGGGTAGTCCTTTGGAATGGGGTGCAAGAAGGTCTTCAGAAGTCCCGGTAATGTTCTTATGCTAATTTTATCAGTGTGCTCAGTGTGTGAAAATTTACCTACTTGTACACTTGTGACAAGTCCACTTTTCTTATTTATATTATACTTCAGTAAAAAGTTTTTTAAAAATTTTATAAAAGAGTAATATGGGTACATGGCACCAAAACACCCACTTTTTAAAAAATAGAAAGACATATAACTCAGGAAAATCAGTAAGAAAAAATTGAACAACCCTATCAAAAAGTGGGCAAATGACATGAATAGAAATTTTTCAAAAGAAGACAGAAATATGACCAACAAACATATGAAAAAATGCTCAACATCTCTAATCATCAGGGAAATGCAAATCAAAACCACAATGAGATATCACTTAACTCCAGTGAGAATGGCCTTTATCAAAAAGTCCCAAAACAATACATGTTGGCGTGGATACGGAGAGACAGGAACACTTAGACACTGCTGGTGGGACTGCAAACTAGTGCAACCACTGTGGAAAGCATTATGGAGATACCTTAAACAGATTCAAGTAGACCTACTATTCGATCCAGCAATCCCATTATTGGGCATCTACCCCAAAGAACAATAGTCTTTCTATAAAAAAGACACCTGCACCCAAATGTTTATAGCAGCACAATTCACAATTGCAAAGATGTGGAAACAACCCAAATGCCCATCAGATTGTGAGTGGATTAGTAAAATGTGGTATATGTATACCATGGAGTATTACTCAGCTATAAGAAATAATGGTGATATAGAATCCCTTTTGTTCTCCTGGAGAGAGTTGGAACCCATTCTATTAAGTGAAGTATCCTAAGAATGGAAAAAAAGCACCACATGTACTCACCAGCAAATTGGTTTCCCTGATCATCACCTAAGTGCGCATTTGGGAATAACACCAATTGGGTATCGGACTGAGGTGGGGGGTCGGGGGAGGGGATGGGTGTATACCTACATGATGAGTGCGATGTGCACTATCTGGGGAATGGATGGACACGCTTGAAGCTCTGACTCAGGGGGATGGGCGGGACATGGGCAACATATATAACCTGAACTTTTGTACCCCCATAATAAGCTGAAATAAAAAAAAAAAAAGAAAGACATATAGTAAACAGTAAGTCTCCCTTATATCCCAGACTCTCAATCTTCTATGTCCCCCACCTAGGGGCAAAACTGTAATAATTTCTTCCAAATTCTTCCAGTTATATTTTGGGATTGTGTTCACTCATGTTTGTGTATGTGTTTGTAATTATGAACATCTGTATGTGTATTTCATCTTTTCTGCATAATCAGCATACTAGCACACTATGTATATTCTTCTGTACCTTGTTTTTTTTTTTTTTAAAGTTGATTAGGTTGATTTCCCTCTTTTAAAAATTGCACACAAATTATGAATTCTACTTTATGTTTATACCATAATTTATCTATCTAGTCTATGGCTACTCAAAACAATATAGCAAAGAATATCTATGTAAATATGTCATTGCATATATGTATGAATGTATTATACATAAATTATGTATGAATATTAAAAAACAGAAAATATTTAAGATATTGAGATAAATGTATCTTATTAAATGGTGAATTGCAACAATCATTTTCTAGATTCTTATTTTCTCATCAACTATCTTCAATCTTTACTACTTATCTCAAATAACAAACATAGATTAATCTCTAATAATTAAGAGCTATGTATTTTAAGTTGTCTGTCTGTTCTTGCCTTAATAACAATTTCTTATACAAAAGGACAGAAACCTAACATTTGAAATGAGGACAAACATATTTTCACCAATTGTTTTGGCCTCATGACTCATAAAGAGTAATTTCTTTATTGCTGTTATATCCTGTGTTTCCATTATCTGTTTTCATGTCTTCCTCCCCTTTAGATTTAATATCCCCTAAAGTGCAGCGAATATGCCTTAATGATTTTTGTAAATCCAGAAGCTGATGTAGGATCTGACACATAGTAGACTTTCATTAAATATTTGTTGAAGGAGAAATTGAAGGAATCATGAATCAATGAGAAAGAAATTTTGCTCATAAGGATGTTATAAGGAGGTGTAGTCTATTAGAAAAAAATATTTCCTGTATAGAATTCATTTTTAATAACACATGCTTATTAAGCACCTAACAGAGGGACAGACACTGTGAATACAAAAAAGTGATGAACCTCTTGTTGTAGGCTATGTAATAGGGAAATGAATATTTGAGATGTTGTCAGGAAAATTCAACTTCTACCTTCACAATACACTTAGAAAACTGTACACATTTCTCAATATAACAAAAACATTTTATTTCATGCTTGTAAGAATGGAATGAGAAGAAAGAAAAGAAATATATTTTGACAAGATTTCACTAACTGAGTTCTTTTTGACCATTTTGAGATAACTTAGTCTTTGGAAGCATTCCCAGACATGAGAATTAAGGCAAATAACATGTTTTGCATAGCATTCACCTGCTTTGTGAATATGGATACAGAATAAATAAACCATGGTTCTCCTCATTTTTTTTTTTGAGAAGTAAGAAATTGTCTTTCATAGAATTTTACTGATTCCATATGTTGTTATAAGGCTCAAGATGAATTTAAGGATTTGTATAAAAATGCTTTGAAAATATGTGTATATAGAGTCTTTTTGAAATTAGCAGATGACACTACAATGATTAGCGAAAATGCTAGTTTTATGATGCTTGTATCCTGATGCTCAATGGTTGATTTTGATGATATTATAATTAATATTTTGCCTTCTATTTTGTTAGAATTTCTAAAGCCAATGCATAATTTATACAATTAAATAAAACCTTGATGTTTCCAATCAAAAAAGCAAAACACTCGACATAATATGGATCAGACCCTGTAAGAAAAAGTTGCTCATAATATAGCCACTTCATTCTATCACAGCTCTGAATTTCAATTAATGATACTCTTCAGAAAGCTCATGCTTTGATGATTAGTTTGGGCCTGTGTCAAATTTTAAGTGAGACATCAGCTTTCAAAGAAAAAAATCATGCATCATTTTAGAGGTTTGCTTTCAACTTTTTAAACATTTCTCTTTTATTTTGAAAAATTTTAGATGCTTATAAACTCAAATGAGTAGGAATATGAACTCCTGAATATTCATCACCAACATTTATCAATTTATGACATCCTATCCACCTGCTATACCTTCCTACCTTCCCCTATTTCTTTCTCCAGATGAATGCTACATCAAGACACTTTGCTCCTAATTACTTAGGCATGTATCTTCCACGACAAGGACAGTTTTCCACTCAACCCCAACATATCGCACTTAAGAAAATCAGCATTATTTAAAATCATGATGCAACATAAATAATTTCAATTGTTGCAAAAATATCTTCTAAGGATTTTTTTTACCCCACTTAGGATCCAGTTAAAATTTATGAATTATCCACAGTTATGGTTTTTCAGTTTCTTACACTTTATGAAAGTCTTAGATTTTCCACTATTATTCATATTTGATTCTTTGAAGAGTAGAGGCTCTTTGTCTTACAGAACATCCCACATTTTCTATTAATATATTTTTTTATGATTTGATTTAGGTCAAATATTTCTGGAAAGATCATCATGTGAGTGGTGTTCAGCACCTCTCACTAGATCACATCTGGAGACATATAATGTTGGCTCTTTCCACCATTGGCAATGCCAAGAGTAACCCCAGATGTCTCCATTGTAAAGGCACATTTTCTCCTTTGCAGTTAATAAGTATTATATGGAGTGATACTCTGAGATCTTTTAACTTTCCTTTTATCCACCATGTCACTTAATGGTTTAAGTTCCTTTTCTGATTCATTAAAACTGAATTAGCAGATATAAAGTGATGATTTTCTAATTCTATTATTCCTTAGCACATTCCTCCTAACCTCATATTTTTTCCTTTCCTCTTAGTATAACTATGGATTTGTGGGTGTGTTTGTTTTTATTCATTGTGTTATTATCTATTAACTTCATTATTCATTTTCATACTGAAATTGACCCAAATTTGGCAAGTGGGAGTTTCCTCAAGCCTATTTCTACTTCCATATATCATAATACCATTAGTATTTGAGCACTTTCATTTTGGCCAAGAAGGTGTTCCAGGCTCACCTTTCCCTTCCACAGATCTAGAATCAATCGTTTCTTCAAAGAACTCTGGTCCTTTAAATGGAGAATGGTATGTATAGAAGGCAAGATCTGGGCACTAGGTCTGTACTTTTTTTTTTTTTGCCCACCTTTATGTATAATTACTTTTCCTCTTATTTTTATTTACTAGAATCTCTGGTAAAAAGCTAAATAGTAGTGAGGGTGGGCAACCATGTCTTGTTCCTAACCTAGGGGCAGAAGTGTACATGGGCACCTTTGAGTATGATGTAAAATGTAAAGATTTTGGAAACATAATTTATCAGATCTAGAAGGCTTCCATCTACTTCTAGGGTACTGACAGTTTTTATTTTGAAAAGGTGCTGAATTTTATCTAATGTCTTTTCTACACCTAATAGAAGTTATGGTTTCTTTTCTCTTAATGTTATAGTAGATAAGATTGTTTTTTTGAAAGTTTTGGAAGTGATTTCAAACTTAACAAGAAAGCTGTAAGAATCAAAATGTTTCTAAGAATACTATATAGTCTTTATTCATAATAACTTATAAATATTTCATTTCCTTTATTATTTAAAGCATGTCCACTGTCTCCACAACATATACATAATTTTTGTGAACCACTTAATTTAGTTAAGGTATATTATTACCTTTTAGTCCTACATACTTCAGGGTCTATTTCTTATGAATAGAGATGTTATATTGCCTATGTGAAGTATAACTACCAAATGCAATACATTATCATTATTTAGAATATTTTTATTTAATCTACCATTTTGACTCTAATTTTGTCAATTCACTTCATAATGTCATTTCTCCTCTCTAGTACAAGTACTAGCCTAGGGTCAGAAATCAGTCCTGACACCATTTCAACCTTTTAGAATATGGAACATTTCTACAGTTTTACCTTGTCTTTTATGACAATATTGTTGAAGAATACATTTTCCTTATCTTTCATTACTAGAAAGTGCCTGATTTGCTTTTTTCTTGATACTTTCTTATGATTAGATTTAGGTTATACATTGTGGCTTGAAACACTGCCTAGATGATATGTTTTTCTCAGCACATCACATCTGGAGGTACATATTGTCCATCTGTCTCTCATTGTTGAAATTAGTTTAGATCATCCTATTAAGGTGTTGTCTGATTTTTCCACTGTGCAGTTACTGCTTTTTTCTTCCTTGCAAACAACAGTCTGTGGGAAAATATTTTAAGACCATAAAATATTATAGAAATATGACTTTATTACTGCCAAGAGTAGGTTGTAGCCTGTGCTATGGCTAGTCTACTTCAACTTTTCTTTACTCGTGGAATGTAATTCTTCAAAGATCTAGGTTGAAAGCTTGGGCCTTTACCGAGTTCTCTTGGCATGTCATGAACATCAGTTTCTGTCTCTCCAGAGCTATACATCTATTAAAAACTTCTGCTTAGTTCTTTAGCATCCCAGCTGCTTCCTTCTGGTGTTTTTGATTTGTTTGTTTGTTTTTTTGAGGTATGTCTTTCCTATGAGTAGCTTTGGCATTCAAATTTTCAAAGGAAAATTTCATGCAAATTTTTGGATTCATTTTCAGTAGTTTCCTCCCTTCCATTTCCAGCTCCTTGGAAATCCTAGATTTCAAATCTCTGCCTCCTCAGCTTAGGTGGATTGGACTTTCTGTTAATTCTCTATTGTCCTGCACCAACAAATGGCAAATTCTCATAAGTTATAATCAAAGATGAAATGTGGAGCTTATGTCCGGGTATTTTCTTTCTCTTAAGGATCATAGGCCTTTGTATTCTAACTGCATTGGTTGATCTACAATGCATTCAAATAGGTTATTTTTATGTATTTTTGCATTGCATTTATAGTTATTTTGGTAGAAGTGTTATATTTATGAGTTATTATTTAATGGCCAAATTGCAAGTCTACCCACCATCCTTTTAATAATGGTCTAATTATGCACATTCAGCTTCTGTTTCTTATAACCTAAAATATTACCTAATAAAAAAGAAAATGAAAATGTCAATAGATGTGATAACTTCTTTACTGGATTTGGCCAAAAAGAGAAATTAGAAAATGTGCTGACTATTCATTTTCCTGTTCCTCCACACCTAGATCCACTCCTTGCCATTCTGTGTCATAGTGTATCCTCTTGGGGACTGAGTTTTGTGGCTGGTATAATCTGGACTTCCTCTACTTTAACATGCATTTGGGACCAGATACAGGGAGAGTTAGGCAGTAGATTGGAAGCCATTAGGACAGACACAGTGGGAATTTTTTTTCTGTAATTCCACTAAGCCCCACAACAGTCTGGCAATACCTGCACTCCTTTGTGACTAGCTTTATAGTTTCTGTAGACTTTCCCCTTTTTTTCACAGCTACAGTACTTACTGTTTACAGTAAATCATTCCCTTCCCTTGTCTCTTCAGGACTAGGATAGTAACAGCTAGGTCTACTACTCTCACTGGGTGTTTCACCATCTCTTAATAGTTTCCTTAGATGTGGTTCTGGTTCTATAAACACCTGATCCATTAAATACTCTTTAGCTAAATCCTTTGGATGGCTTTGGAGTAAGCCGTCACTTTCTCATAGAGAACTTTCTCAAATATGAGATTAGTAGTTATTGAGGAATACTCCTAAGGAAAAAAAAAGATAAAAATATATGTAAAAGAATATTTAAAAGAGGATAGATTGAAAATTTTTAATGTTTGTCTCATAGGTTTTTACAAGTCATACTTAACTAATTTATACCTAAATAAAATTGACTGAAATATTAGTAATAAAAATAACAAATGTTGAGTTCTAACTCCCAGAACATGTATGCTGAGAGTTTGTCCATATTTTCCTTGCTAAGCAATCCAAGTTGATACAACAGTCGATATATGGGAGACTATCGATCTTATGTCCATGGAAAAGCATGACAGAATCATATCATAACTCTTGATACTTCTGCTTAGAATGTGGCACATGCCACTCCCACTTAAATTTCATTGACCAAATCAGGTCACATGGACAAGCCTAATATAACGTGATAGGGAAAAATAATCCTTCCATAGGAAGAAGTAGTGAATATTTTGAACAATAATACATTATATGCAAAGCTTTGCAGAAGAAGAAAGAGAACAAAAGGAGAAAAGGAAATATAGAAAGGGACAATAATTTAGAATTTTCCAGAATTGAAAGAAATTATGAATCCACAAATCCAAATCAAATGTACACTCTGTATACACTCTTAAGTAAAACCATATTTAGAAAATATTATAGGAATGGAATTGTAAAATATTAAAGGTAAAATGAAAATGTTAAATTATATCAAAAAGAAATGACATTATCTACAAAAATTTAATAATTAGATTAAAAACCTTCTTCTCATTAACAGCAGTAAATGGCAGAGTGTTGTTGTACCAGGATATTGTCTAAGCTCAGAGATGATATCCAAGCTATCATCCATGAGTGGAGGGAATATAAAGGAATTTGTGAGTCATAAAAGACTAACCAAAAATTTTGACTTATGGACTATTACAGGAAGAACTATTAAAGAAGAGAATTGATTATGAGTAAAATAAATCCAAAGTTGGGGGTTAAGCTAAATGGAAAATAGTGGCCAAAAAAATTCCATGTTACAATATTAATATTAGAAAAAATAGATGATAAAAAGGAATACAACATAGTAGTCAAATGTCAAATTTACAAAGGAGATATAACATTACTAAACTTTTCTACACTTAATAACATGCCTTTGACATTTATAAATCAAATCTGAAAAATTAAAAGAAAAATTGTTAATTCTGGAGTCATGGGAGAGATTTTAATACATTTCTAATGAGAATCCAGAGATAAACACTAATACAAATAAAGATTTAAGCCATGCTTATCTAATAGAAATATATACATACCTTAAGCCTAGTAGAAAAAGTACATAATTTTATGTACAAATAGCATATTTATAAATAAAGAACATGTATCTTTAATGATAATGTCTTCAGACATTTCAAACAATAAACATTATACCAACCTTGACACAATACAGCTAAATGAGACATGCACCAATGACAAAGTAGTCAGAAACCACTACATTTTGTCAAACTTACAATGTTTCTGAGAAAGAAATCCCATGTGTCTTTGAAGGAAAAAAAATCAATAGGCATTACAAAATAGAACAAAATGATAATGAACATATTAACTTGAAAACACATGACAAAAAGTCAAAATTCTGGAACTTTTTGGCCATAATTTCATTAGTGTTTTCAATAAAGAAAAATTAAACTTTCATGAGCTAAGAATTTGATGTAGAGACTCAAAAGAACAGAATGTACCCAAAGAAAATAGAAAAATGAGCACAATAAATATAAGAACAGAAATTACTAAAACATTGTGAAACAAACACAAAACATACACCCGAGTGTCATCAAAACCAAGAATTAATTCTTTAGACAGGAAAATATAATAGAAAAATATTTAGCAGGACTGATCAGGAAAATAAAGTAATAACAAAGGATGGTTCATTTTAATGTGGAATCAGAAAAAAGTGGAGTAACTATAGATACAATGGAGACTGAATATGTATGTAAATATAATGAAAAAGTTCATGTCAATAAACTTGAAAAATTCTGTAATGAATAATTTAATAAAATGAATACAAAAATTATTTCAACAATAGAAAGTTTTAAAAATTTACAATGCACTAAAACCTTTTACTATTAATCAAGATATACTATATCCTCAAGATGTCAGAACCAGACAATTTTACACATGACATTGACTAAATCTTCAAGGAACTGATAGGGTCTTCATTCCATACAAACTGTTTAAAAAATTGAAAAGCTGAACTCCAAAACTTTATGAAGCTCTGCAATACTAATATCAGAACCAGATAAGAAGACCAACAGACAAAATAATTATAGACCAAGTTTACTTAGATGAAAAAAATACTAGCAAATAGTGTAATATGTTTTGACCATGTAGAGTTAATTAAGTATGAAAGGATGGTTAAATATAATCTATCAATACAAAATCACATGTGAAAAACTATATGACAACCTCAAAAATGATAGCATAATACTTTTAATAAAATCCAATAAAAATGAAAGTGTCAGGCTCAGAAGTTTTCACTGATGAATTCTACCGAATATTTAAAGAAGAAATTATAACAATTCATGGAATTCTCCTCCAGAAAGTATAAACAGAGGGACTACTTTTTAACTTATTCTATGAAGCCAACATTATCCTAATACTGAAAGCAAATAAAAGTGTTACAGGAAAGGAAAATAACAAATCAATCTTTAATGAACATAGATGCAAATATCCTCAATAAAACATCAGCAAATCAAATCCAATGTGCACAAAAAATATTTATACTTGACAAAGTGGGATATATTCCAGGCATAAAGGGCTGATTCAACATTCACAAATCAATTATTGTAATTCATCACATCCACAGGCTAAAGAAGAAAAATCATATGATCATATCAATAAATGCAGACGAATAGTTTTATAAAATCCAACACCCATTCATGATAAAAATTTTCAGCAAACAAGGAATTGAGGAAAACTTCCTAAACTTGATTTTAAGAATATATCCAAAAATCTATTGTTAGCATTGTACTTGATGATGAGATACGATATTTCCACCCTTAGAATAAGGTAAGATGCCCCCCTCTCCAGTTCTAGTCAACACTGTACTGGAAACCCTAGATAATACAATAAAATGGAAAAAGAAAGTAAAATGTACATATAGCTTGAGAAGGAAGAAATAAAACTTGTATGTTCTCAGATGATATGATTGTCTATGTGGCGAATCCCAAAGAATCAATAACAGGAAAAACCACCTGGAACTAATAAGTGATTATAGCAAGGTTACGGGATATAAGGCTCATATACAAAAAGTCAATTGCTTTCTCCTTCACTAGCAGTGAAAAATAGAATTTGACTTTAAAAATATAACAACATTAACCCAAAAAATTTCAAGTACTTAGGTATAAATCTAGCTAAATGTTCATAGGACCTATATAAGAAAAACAACAAAACTCTGATGAAAAAAATCAAAGAAGAACTAAATAAATGGAGAGATAGTCCGTATTTTTGATAGAAAGAAAATATTGTTAAGGTGCCAATTAATTCTAACTTGTCCTATAGATTCAATTTAATTTCAATATAACCTGAACAAGTTATTGTGTGGACATTGACAAATGACATTGACTTTAAAGTTTATATAAAAAGGCAAAATATCCAGAAAAGCCAATGCAATAAAAAAGTGGGAGTACTGTTAATATTCTAAGATTTACTGTAGAGCTACATGAATCAGTATAGTGTGAAATTGATGAAAGGATTCACACAAGAATTAACGGAATAGAATTGAGAGCACAGAGAGAGAGCGAGACCCCATCTCTACTAAAAAAATAGAAAGAAATTAAATGGGCAGCTAAAAATATATATATAGAAAAAATTAGCCGGGCATGGTGGTGCATGCCTGTAGTCCCAGCTACTCGGGAGGGTGAGGCAGGAGGATCCCTTGAGCTCAGAGGAGTTTGAGGTTGCTGTGAGCTAGGCTGACGCCACGGCACTCACTCTAGCCTGGGCAACAGAGTGAGACTCTGTCAAAAAAAAAAAAAAAAAAAAACCCATAATACTTCTAGAAGATAATATGGAAAAAATCTAGGTGGCCTTGAGTTTGTCAATGACTTTTTAGATACAACAGCAGAAGTTATAGAAGAGAAATTTTATAAAGTGGGCTTTATTAAAATTAAAAACTTCTGCTCTATGAAAGACACTGTTAAGATACTAAAAAGACAAGCCACAACTGGCAGAAAATATATGCAAAACACATTGCTGATAAAGGATTGGTATCCAAAATATAGAAAGAACTCTTAAAACTCAGCAATAAGAAAAAACCCAATTCAAAAAAAAAAAAAAATGGCCCAAGGTTCTGAACATAGGTGGTACATAAACATATGAACAAATAATGCTCAACATCATATGCCAGAAGGAATTACAAGTTAAAATAACAATGGGATACCATCATATAACATACCTATTAGAATGGCTAAAATACAAAAACAAAAATAAAACTGAAAATATACTTAATGCTGGAAAAATGTGGAGCAAAAAGAATTCTCATTCATTGCCAGTGGGAATACAAAATTGTATAGCCACTTTTGAAGACAGTTGGCAGTTTCTATAAAGCTAAACATAGTCTTATCATATGATCCATCAATCGCTCTCCTACATATTTACCTAGTTGAGTTAAAAAACATACTCATATAAAAACATGCACAATAATTTTTACAGTAGCTTTATTCATAATTGCCCCAAGCTAAAAACAACTTAAAACATCCTTCAATACAGATAAACAAACTATGGTACATTCATACAATGTGTTATTATTCAACAATAAACATAAAAAACCTATCAAGTCACAAAAAATAGATGAAACCTAAATGCATATTGCTAAATGATAGAAGGCAGTCTGTAAAGGCTACTGTATGATTCCAACTACATGACATTCTGAAAGAGGCAAAACTACAGAGACAGTTAAAAGATCAAAGAGGTTCAGAGGTGTAGGAAGAAAGGGATAGTTGCAACACGTGGGATATTTAGGACTTTAAAACTATTTTGAGCTGGGCATGATGGCTCTCACCTATAGTCCCAGCTACTTGGGAGGCTAAGGTGGGAGGATTGCTTGAGGCCAGGAGTTTGAGATCAGCCTGGACAATATAGCGAGATCTTGTATTTAAAAGAGCAAACCAAAAAACTATTCTGTATGATAATATAACAGTCGATATATGATATTATGCATGTGTCAAGACCCATAGAACTTTATTACACAAAGACTGAATCTTAATTTAAACTATGAATTTAGTTAATAATAATGTATTGATAGGAATTCATTAATGATAAAAGGCTGCACCACACTAATGCAAGGTGTTAATAATTGGAGAAACTGAGCAGAGAAAGGGGCTTATGGGAACTATTTGTAGTAAGTGCTCTTTTTTCCTGTAAATTTAAAACTGTTCTAAAAATAAGTCTACTAAGTAAAATTGCAATGTTCATTTGTAAGAAAAACATAAAATAGGATGTAGAAAAGTGGCATCTGGTCCTGAAAGGGCAAATCAACTCTATATAGCACTTTTGGAGGAATCTGACTTCTAGATATCAAGATTTATGACAAAGTTATATCAATTTGGGTAGGTCGGTATTGGTGCAGAGAAAAGTTAACTAGAATAATTTAATTAATGAAAATTCCAGAAACAGAGCCATGAACAAATGGAACTTTAATCTCATGAATTAGGAGGCATTGCAGATCAGTGGAAAGAGAACGGACTATTCAATGGTGCAGGGAATAATGCTTTTCTCTGTGGGAAAAAAATTAAAATCCTACCTTAGAGCAAATACATAGGAAATAATTCCTGATGAATAAAACAGCTTACTGAGAAACAAATATTTACAGGAAAATATATGACTTTGTGGTGGTGAAACATTTCTTAAGTAAGACTCAAAGTCACAATGCTAAAACAAAAATTTGTGATAATTTTAGTATATTAACAAATGTTTTCCTGAAAGATACAATAAAAATTAGTAGAAAAACTACAGACTGGGAGAAAATAATTACAACACTATATTTGACAGAGGACTAACACATAATACCTCAAAGTTAATATGAAAAACTCAACAACAGAATAGAAAAATGATTAAAATGTATAATGTAAAAGATACTTGTGAACGAGACTTGCAAGTATTATTTATAATACTTATTATTTAATGCTTATTATTTATAATATTTGGGAAATGCAAATTAAAACAATAAAATAATTTTTGCACTCATTACAATGGTATGGCAAAAATGAAAATATTAGCTGACACCAAGCTTCTGTGAAATTGTGGAGAAACAAACTTTTCTAGACCATGATAATGGGAACATCACTGGCAGAATTTGGTAAGTAATTTGTTAATGTATAACAAATTTGAAAAATGCACATAGTTTTTACTCAAAAATTCTACTCTCAGCTCAAGAAAAATCACTACTTATTTTACCATTGCTATATTCTTAACATGTGTGGTTTTGTGTTCCCAGAGTGGAACTCTAAAAATTCTGTTGGTTGTAAATTTATATTTTACATTGACTTTGTATCAGTTGCTCTATCTGACAGATAAAGCATTGGTTATTGGAGAGAAACACATATTTCAAGCATTACCTACATTCTAGTCAAAAATTTAACAATTCAATAGTATTATTATAGTTCTTCAAATGGTTGATAAAAGAAATTGTCCATTTTAGTTTACTAATGAAGATGAAACTTAACTCTTCCATTTGGGTGTCCGTTTTTCTCTCAAAAGAGAAAACAATTTTGAAGGGCAAATAATATTTGATACTTTTTGAAAATTCTGGTTTGTAGACAAACATCCCACTGGTATTTCCATCATTCACAATGAGCTCACTCCTTTCTACTTTCTTTTGTGTGGCTCTGACAGTATAATGGTGTTTCTAAGCCATTTATTTCTGTTCAACAAGAATCCTGGTGAGGCTGTCAGGATTGTAAGGGAAAATGAAAAGAAATTATGCACCACGGGGCCAGCAAATGAGACACTAATGAGTGAGTTGAAGTGCTAGATTTTAGGCAGATTGAAAGGAATTTGCTATTCTTAAAAAAGTTTACTAAGGAATTTAAGAGAAAAAGAAGACCTAAATCAATAAATTTCTAACAATTGGACCATAAATACAACTTATTGATTCTTATATTTATGCAGTCATAACCAATGCTTTTTACTTCATTTTCTGGAATTATGGAAATTACTAAAAATAGATTTTTTGATTCTTATAGTCTTTATCAAAATATACTTATTTTGTCAATATGAACTCTGTTGTGAGAGTATATTACTCAAAGTAGTACAAAAATAAGAATTCAGTTTATTCTGACAGCTTCATCGGTTTTATGAGTTGGAAGAAAATAGATTCATGAAAGGCAATAATCCAAAATGAATATCCAAATGTGATATTTTATATCCCTTATTATATTGCTTCTGTTACATGTCCAACTTTCAGGCAGAGTCTAAAAACATTCAGTTTAAATATTTTTGGCATATGAAAATAAAACTTCATTAACATTTTACTGAACCAAGTTTAAAATTGCTTGAATAACACAAATTGTGTTTTAGCTATAATCATGACATTCAGGTATAAATTCATTTGTTTGACATATAACTTTGTTTCGCATTTTCATACTATAAGTAAATTTGTGATAGTATGTATCTAAGCTACAGAGACTCATACAGTTTTCCTTGGAGTCTTGTTTGCATTTAACCTGAGAGGTGTAATTAGGCTCAAATTTATGGAGTTAAGAGGTTTTTAAGAAATACTTCAATTTAATTTGGGACTTGAGGAATAAGTCACACAGAAATTCTTCTTTGAAATATTGTGAAAAATACTTTCTTTAAGTTCTAAATAATATTTATCTATTATCCTAACATGCAAAAATACATATTTTGGGCTATTATGCACAATATACCTTTTTAAATTTAATTTTTAAAATTTTTTAAATTATTATGAGTACATTAAAGTTGTATATATTTATAGAGTACATGTGATGCTTTGATACAGGCATACAATGTATGATAATCAAATCAGAGCAATTGGGGTAGACATCACCTCAAGCATTCGTCATATCTTTGTATTAGGAACATACCAATCCCACTCTTATTTTAAAGTATACCCAAACTTATTTTTGATTATATGTTTTAAGATTATGTTGGTAATCTTTCTAACATTGTTACTCTAAAGCAAAACAACTGACTTCAAAATCAGTTTTCCCCTTCATATTCTCAAAGGTACATATTTGGTACCAAATCCTGTTTTACATATGGGTTAAGTCTAATTTTGTCTCATTTTTTTTTCTCTTCTTAAGTGCTATAATTCTTTCTGGGAAAGGAAGAATACAGCAGAACAACTTCAAATAACCTCAGGTCAAAAGCTGGAAAGAGAGTGAACAAATGTTATACTTGCTTTGAGGTCAGCAATTATTAACAACATTAACTTGTATGATGAAATTTATATGATGCTTTTATGTAAATACTGAGGTTATATTTCACTGAGAATTTATTATGTGTCAAGTACTCTGATAAATAGTTTACCTGAAATATCTTATTTAACCCTCAAACAACTGTACACATCATTAAATACTGTTGTTATTCCTATGGTATGAGTAAGCTTGAACTTTAGGTAACAGAAAATCACAGAGATAGCAAACCTAGCCCAACCACTATAGCATATTCTTTCTCTCATCTATTTATTTATGTATCTATGTATTTATCTATCATCTATCATCATAATCAGCATCTATCATCTATCATCAGCATCAGCATCTATCATCTATCTCTATTTCTGTCTATTTAACTAGCTAGCTAGCTATCTCTACCCGCCTGTCTACGGATTTTCTTCCTGTTTGATCTGTCCATTACTGACAAGAGGGGCTTGACGACTTCAACTATACTATAATAGAATTGTCTATTTCTCCTTTCAGTTCTATCAATTTTGCTTTACAAACTCCTTGATGCTCTCATTAGGTGCATAAACATTTAGGATTAATATAATTGACCCCTTATGTAATGCTGGTCTGTTATTTGTGATAATTTTTCTGGTTCTGAAGTATTCTTTGTCTGAAATTAATACAGCTACTCCAGCTTTCTTTGGATTAGTGCTGGTATGGTATATTTTTCTCCACCCCTTCACTTTGAATCTGAGTCTTTTATGTAAAGTGAGTTTCTTGTGGACAACATATAGTTTGGTTTTTAAATCTGACACTCTCTGTCTTCTAACTGGTATATTTAAATCATTTAAGCTTAAAATGATTATTGATAAAGTTGGATCAATATCGACCATTTTTGTAACAATTCCGTGTATGTTGCATTCATTTTTTTGTTTCTTTTGCCCCCCCCTTTTCTTCCATTCTTTGGTTTTAAGTGAGCAATTTATATGATCCTATTTTATCTCCTCTCTTAGTGTATAATTATACTTAAAAAAATTTTAGTGGTTGCCCTAGTGTTTACAATATACATTTTAAACTAATATAAGTCCACCTTCAAATAACACTATACTACCTCACATCTCACATGTAGTGTAGTTACCTTATATCAGAGTACTCTTAATTCTACCATTTCATTCCTTGTGATATTGCTATCATGCCATAATCATATAATACATTGTTATTATTACTTTAAATAGTTTTCTTTTAGGTCAATAAAGAAGAATGATGAAAAAAATCACCTACTGTGTACAATGTATGTACACTGTTCGGGTGACAGCTATATAAAAAGCCTAGACTTCTCCACTATGCAATTCGGCCATGTAACAAAAAACCACTTGTACCCCCTAAATGTATTTAAATAAATTAAAAAAGAATTAAAAAGGGTGTTATTTTATCTTCATTTATTCCTTCTCCAATGCTGTTCCTTTCTTCATGAGAGTCTAAGTTTCAGACCTATGTAATTTTTTTTCTTCCTGAAACTCCTTTTAGCATTTCTTGCGAGGTATATCTGGTGATAAATACCTCAATTTTTGTTTTTCTGAGAAAGTCTTTATTTTTGTTTCATTTCAAAGGACAATTTCACGGACACAGAATTCTAGATTAAGGGGGCTTTTATTTTCAACATTTTAAATACTTCACACTACTCTCTTGCTTGCATGGTTTCAGATGAAAACTGCTGGAATAGTTAAACTGTTACTCTCCAATTACAATGCTCCTTCCCCCAACTGGTTTCTTTCAAGGCTTTTTTCTTTTTCTTTGGTGTTTTGCAGTTTGAACATGATATGACTAGGATTAATATGTTGGTATTTATCCTGTTTGGTGCTCTCTGAGTTTCCTGGATTTGTAGTTTGAAGTCTGTCATCAATTGTGAAAATTCCTCACCATTATTACTCCAAGAATTTCCTTTGCTCCCTTCTTTCTTTTTCCTTTCTCTCCTCTCATATTCAATTACATGTATTTCAAAACTTTTTGTATAGTACCGCATTTCTTGTATGTTCTGTTCTATTTGGTTTATTTTCCCCCTTTGCATTTTATAACCTTTAGATTAAATCTCAGTGTTTTAGTGGGTCTGTGTGTTTGGCCTGTTAACTTCTAAGTATTTCTCCAGTGGTAGCATTTTCTTTTCCCCTGTTCCTGCTCCTGGGTGTTGTCTTTTTAGTATACACGCTTGAAGCCCTGATTCTGTTAATATCCCCACCTTAGGTGAGGTAGTGGGGCTAGTGGGAAGCATACCTTTCTCCTTTGTGGAATAAGGCTCTGGCAAAGCCTTTTCCCTAGAGAATAAGCTTTGTTATGGTGAAGGTTCTGGACATATTTCACCACGGTTGTTCTTCCCCTTCCCCTGCCAGATCAGCGGAGAAATCTTTCTTAGATCTTCAACGAGATACTGAAGTTTGTGTGCACCTCAAAGACTGTGACTCCTCGGAGTTTCGCATTCTACATCCAGTCTCTAGCAATCTGTAAAAATTACTGTGGAAGCATTCCTACCAACTTATGATTCCAGCAGCTTCTGTTGTAGGTACATAGAGCTTGGCTGTGACTCTTTGGATTCACCTGTCCCTCTAGATTTCAGCGTGGCAGTTTGCTCTGCAACCTCAGTTTACTGATGGGTCCAAGAAAAGTCACTGATTTCCAGTTTGCCCAGATGTTTCTTATTGAAAGGAGATCAGCAATCACTTCCATGATCTTTCCATGTCAGAGATGAAACTGGAAATCCAAGTTCAATCAGAGACTCAGATAAAAGGCATTAATTTAGAATCATGCATCAAAGTCACACAGCTGTAGAATGTCATTGCTGGGCCTAGAAAGTCAAGTCTTCCTAAGCAAATTGAAGATGATTTTTGCTATAAAATATTTCATTTCTTCTCATTTCACTATCTTTCTTTACCATAAATTCAAATATCTGGTATAAAAATCAACAGCTTCTAGCCTTTGTGCTTTCTCAGCCTATGGAGATAAATATCCTACAAGCCTAATTTTCTGCCTACAAAATTAATGTGTTCAAGCTTCCTCAAGATACTTTTGCAGTTTCTCATTTTCCTATGCCACTCCACCTAAGTCATTTAGGAGAATCACTTGAATATTCACAAACACTTAGAATAAATCATTTCTTCGAGTGTCTCTGCTTTTGAACTCAAGTCTCTCAATAGATGTTTACCACTAGCAGAGTTGTGTAGGGCAGTGGTGGATTGAAACACTCAGATGGAAACGAATTTTTCATTTCATTCAGATATGTAATTCTATTTTTCTGTAAAATGAGTGAAGTTCATGAATACATTGTAGTTTTGAACAAAAGGACAGTACCAAAGTTGATGATTTAATATTACATCAAATAATTTGGAAATAAAATTACCGTATGTTGTCTGTGTTTTCATATGCAAAGATATTTAGACATTTTCATATCTCACTATGGTTTCTGTAGCAGTAACCCATATTTTTTCTTTTTCCCAATAGTAGATACTTTAGGCTTCCACATCTACTACTGTAGTACATAGAATTCTTAGAGTTGAATTGAATATTAATAATGCCAGATATAGTCATGACAATTATGGGAGTAACATCTTAAAATGTTAGCCTTATGCTTTAACTCAATGCTATAAAAATTTCCAAAAAGGTCAGTTTTTATTTTTGAGAAAGAACAAGAAAAAGAACCAAAATTTATTTTAATATTCTTTTGTCAATACTAAAAGTTTCCACTTTATCTTAATGTGACAATTTTGCTAGACATCAACTTTCTCCAGGCCAAAAAAAAGGTGATCCCCCCCCCACACACACACCCAGGAACTTTGAGCCAAGAACTGTTCCAGACACTGTACATACTTCTCTCTCTCATCAAGAAATAAACACTATTATTCATATTAACTCCCAATTAATAGGAAGTCAACTAAGGTTTATAGAATTTAAGAAACTCTGAGTATGGAACTCTGGGGTCATCCATGGCTGTGTTCTGCCCCATGATAAGTCAGGCTGTAGGCAGAGAGAATGAAGACAAGTCAAACAAGAGCCAGAGAAATGGAGGAGAATAGATGTGGGAACCAGGTGCCGTAAGCTTTGTCTTTACTTTCTCCATGTTTGTTTTATCTACATAAGTTTTACATGGCATATAAGCATATTGTTAAGAATATAATTTCAATTTCTATAACAAAGACCCTAAATATTCATAGATTAAGTAAATAAAAGTTTGTTTTATCATTGGCTCTGCTCTGAGATGTTTGTTAAGAGATCCTTTCTTTCTGTATCACATCAGTAAGAGCTAGAAATATAAAGAAATAATAGATTCAGACACTTGGGGATCTGAGAGGCTGAGAAAATCAAAATTTAAATTTCATGGACCTTAGACACGTACTCATGAAGATAGTACTGGTTGATCTTTCCAACTCAGAAAACTGAGGCTCTGAGAGCAAAATCATGTGCCAAAGGTCACACTGGCCCCATTGCAAGCATAGAGAAAAGAAGTAATTGAAACTCGGGTTGCTCTCACCCTAAAAGCCCCTAAACTTTCCATATTTTCGTACTTAAGTGAATTGTGGAGCAATTATTCAATTTTGATAGAAAAGAAGGAGGGAGATAGCATTACAGGCAGGTTAAAAATATAAACAATGATTTTCACCTTCTTTTTTGCCAGATCCCAGTGACTTCTTATAAATGCAGCTCACAGAATCCTGCACTATTCCAGTTTCAATGTAGCAAAAAACATAGTGGGAACATTTGGAGATTGAGAAAAAAAATTGCTTAAATTAGGTAACTTCATTAAAAAAGTATACTTTGCCCGGAAGCTGTGTTAAATTACAGGGCTTGATAGTCGTTCATGAATCCATCTACGCACATATTCTAGGTCAGGTGTATATTTCAGCACCTGCTACATATTTTATTCTGCCTATTTATAAATATAAGAAAATGTCAAACAAACCATTTGAAAGGTTTTCTTTGTCTTGCAAAAGTAAACTTATTCTTTTGAGGGGAGATATAATGTAGAACAGTGTTTCTGAAATACCTTAGAGTGGTGTGAGGATCATGAATAGCTTGGTGCCCTGGCATGGCTCTGATTTACAACTTAATAACTTCATTTTCTAGAAATAAAGTGGCATTCTTATTGAAAGGCTGAAATACTCCCATTTTCTCTGAATATCAGTAATAATTTAAATTCATGACTTCTGTATTATTCATGCAGCCTGATTTAATAAGAAGAGTGTTTCTTGTGTTCAATGTTTATGAAAGGTTTGTCTTCAGGGTATACTGAACTTTATAACAAACAGATGCTAGAAGTAACTATCTAGTGTGCTACCCTATGAATCAGAGCCTGAACTATATTATATTTTTTTAACTTGAGTACAAAAAATTTAGCATAACTTTCTTGAAGTAAAGAAAAACTTGCTTTATAAAGATTCAAACTTTAAAAGCAAATATGCAAAAAAGTTATTGTTTACTTTACAAAAGAAGTTTTATGTGTACAGTGGGAGTCATATTTTGGAAGTTAGGCATGTTGATAGTGATTTCTTCAAGTGAGGCATTAACCTGTTTGTTTATCGCAGAGAAACAATATTTTAGAAATGTTACTAACTGAAGATCAATTAGAAAAAAAATTAAAGTTTTTATAGACATGTCATATTATTCAGTAGGAAACTATGGCACCTTGGGAATCCAACATAAATGCTGATTATTATTTTAGATATAATACTAAAATAGCTGTATAAAGAGAAGGAGGCATGACTAGAGGTATTACACATCTATTTCATAAATAGGTAACTCCTTCATAAAATTATGCTTCCAGAATATTTAAATGATAATTGATTTTTATTTGTATACATTTGGTATTTTTATTTATATAAATATGGCATTTATATCAGCCATTTAGATGGCTAAAATATGCAGATATTTCTGATTACCTCATTAAAACTATAAAATTTCCACTGTTGCCATATTCTTCCCTCATTTAATTATTAAAAAAATTAATCAGGTGTTTTTGAAAGAATGTGACCCTAAAATTGTTATGGATAGGTTGTATTTTATTTGGAATACGCTAGTAATTATTTAAAGAAAAAACTGGGCCGGGCGCGGTGGCTCACGCCTGTAATCCTAGCACTCTGGGAGGCCGAGGTGGGCGGATCGTTTGAGCTCAGGAGTTCGAGACCAGCCTGAGCAAGAGCGAGACCCCATCTCTACTAAAAATAGAAAGAAATTATATGGACAGCTAAAAATATATATAGAAAAAAATTAGCCGGGCATGGTGGCGCATGCCTGTAGTCCCAGCTACTCGGGAGGCTGAGGCAGTAGGATCGCTTGAGCTCAGGAGTTTGAGGTTGCTGTGAGCTAGGCTGACGCCACGGCACTCACTCTAGCCCGGGCAACAGAGTGAGACTCTGTCTCAAAAAAAAAAAAAATAAATAAAGAAAAAACTGGTTACTAAACTATTTATGAAGTTTAAAGGTATTTTCAGAAATTATTTTGAAAACTCTTTTTTGGTGTTCTCAAATATATCAGTATCAAGAGTATCTGCTTATTTAAGATTATATTCTGATGAAAGTGAAAGTTGTTGAAGAGTAATTCTGTGAAGCATTTCTTGTAATTTTCCAAAAGCTGTGAATGTTGGTGAGAATATAGATAGACATGGTTGCCAGCAACCTGTGCTCATATCTTAATTCTTTTTATTTTTAATGAAGGAATTTGGTCAAGTTATTTAATTTTTTAAACTCACATCATTATCTGCAAAATGGGGATAATAATTAAAAATGAATAAGTGTTTTCATGTAGAGTAAATGAGACAATGTGCATAATGGCTTGATTTATAATTGGTATTCAGAAAGCAATATTTGACTTCTGCCATTACTCTTTTTTATTTAAATTTTTTCCAGTTTAAAAAGAGTGTTGTGGTGTCATCATAAAAAACAACAGCCTAAGAACTCTGACTGTAAAAGGGATATAAAACTGGGAGGATTGTGGGAGAGAGTGCCAGGTGTGGGCACCAGATGTCACGTCTGTGTTCCCTGGTTCTTGGTTTCCAGTACCGAAGAATGGTTACTGGTATCGAGTCGACGGAGCAAATGAGCAGACCAAGCAGATGCAAGCAAGCAAATTCCCTAATTTTATGTTAAGTGCAGGGCAGGGTATTCATGGTTTGTCTTGGAAAGAGGTGGAGAATTCCCAGAATGGTGAATCCTCCCCTTCCTCTCCTCGTAAGGCAATTTTCGGGGGTTGCCATGGTATTTGTGAACTGCCATGGCACTGGTGGGTGAAGCGTAGGTCACTTGAGGATACTGTCACCTTACTTGTACCCATGCTCCAAAGACCCCCTTTTGTGGCCTTGTTCATATCTTTACTTCGTGGCCTCTCTACCCCTTTCTGCTTGGTCAGTCTTTGGAGACCCCCTGTCATAGACCAAACATTTGTTCAGTCCTGGAAGCCCCCTTGACATGTCATCTGTTCTTTCTTGGAAGCCCCCCTTCTGGTCAATTTGTTCTTCCTTTTGTAGACAAAGCATCCCCTGGTGCCATCTGTTCCCCTTCCTCCTTGTCCCTACCTAACGAGAGTCAACATCTGGAGCAGTGGAGAAGTGAACCAAATGGGGGTGAATTTTCCATTGTTTCTGCTTTCTCTTTTGTAGCTTTGGAGTGAGAACAGGTCTAATTCGTGGAACTGTCTGATGGCATAATTGATATTTAAATGACATTCCACCCAACAACAACAGAATATACCTTCCTTTCAGATACCCACGAAACTTCCAACAAGACCATTTAATGAGCCATAAAAAATCCTTAATAATTTTAAAATAATTAAAATGATATGAAATACGAGTTTGGATAATGATAAAATTACACAAGAAATCAGTAACAAAAAGACATCTTAAAAAGCCTCAGTATTTCAGAATTAACCAACTTCCTTCTTTGTTAGGGAGTCACAAAGAAAAATAGAAAATATTTTTAATTGAAATAAGTGAAAATACAATATAAAAATTTATAATATGCTGCTAAAGCATTGATTTCAGGATAATTTATAGCATGAAACACTTATATTGGGGAAAAAAGGTCTCAACACGATGAACTAACCTCTATCTTAAGATAATGGAATGAGAAAAGCAAATGACAGCCACCACAAACAGAAGTAAGGAAATAATAAATCTAAGAACTGTAATGTGGGAAAAGAAAAGAAAAAAAAAGAAAGAACAAAAAACCAATAGAGAATATCAATGAACCCAAAAGATGCACCTTTGAAAAGATTAATAAAATTGATAAGTCTACAGCCAGACTGACAAAAGTAGAGATATAAGCAAAGAGAGATCATATATTACCATTATTAATAATGAAGAGGAAGAATTACTATAGTCATTAAAGACTGGTAAGGGAATTTTATGAACAACTTTACACCAACAATTTCAATAACTTAGATAAAGTGGACCAATTTATTGAAAAGATAAAAACTATTAGAACTCACTTAAGAAGAATCAGGTAAAATGAATAGTGTTATACTGATTAACGGAATTGGATTTTGAGTTTACAACTTGTAACAGAGAAAACTCCACACATGGATAGCTGCACTGATGAATTCTTTGAAACACTTAAGTGCACTAAAGAGGACTATAGCTCCTTCCATCTCGTTTTATGAGGCTAGCTTTATCTAGATACCAAAACTAGATAAACACATTACAAGAAAATAAAACTATAGACCAGTCTTACTCAAAAACAGAGACAATGATATTCAATGAAATGTTAGCATATCAAATCCAGGATCATGCAAAAAGGTTAATATCTTTGGATTTGGACTTGGATGTAGCTTTCAATTTGGAATGAGTTTTCTTACCAGAATGACAGGTATGAGATAGTATGGGAGGTGGACTTTGGCTACCCTGCTGAGCCTTGAGCCAAAGCTTAAGTTTGCTCACAATACTGAACAAAAGCTTTGAAAATGGTTATCATCCAGCTTCAACAGAGGTGGCTCTGCTTTCTTTAACAGGATGTGGCAACCACTGGAGCAGGGGTCTGCTGGCCCCAGTCACAGCCAGCACAAACTGGTTGCTGCCAAGATGAAGCCCAAAATGACCACTCTTAGACCTTTTCCCTCATTCTAATGCTAAAAATCATGCCCAAGAGTGGAGATTTAACAAGCTAATGAGACATCCAATGTATGAAGAAGCATGATTGATGGATAGGCAGCTGCCAGCACAACTCCATCTCTACATGCTATGATTTTGGTGCTGGCATCAAACTTTCTCTCTCTCTCCCCTTTAAAAGTTCTCCAGCTCTTTCTTTGGAAAACCAGTCTGGTTGCTTCTTAACCAGCATTGTCTCCCTTTTGTTCCAACAAAAGTCCCCATAAATCCCTTTCTGTATAAATTTCTTTTTCAGTCTCATGCCAATTTCTATTGACTTGGGGACCAAGAACTGTGAGGTTGGCAACAGGTATCTATGGCCTATATGTCTCTTTCCTTCTCCTGTCTTGCAGCAGAGTACTTTAATAACTCTCAAACATTCACAATTGCTTAATCTACAAATTATTATGTTCAGAAATATTTTACATTTAAAAGATTACTGAAAGAGACCTCTATAGTCAATGAGAGGAAGGCCAAAATAGTTTTTGTATAGTATGTCTAATGAAATATTGCTATTTACTAGGGGATGCTGGTTGTAATGCAAAAGGAGATGAAAACTGAACTGGGATAGGACTCCGAAAGTGGACAAGTGTAACTTGCATTACCCTATGTCTAAGTTTGTCTGCTTGGCTGGGCTTATATCCAGTGCTTCCGTGGTGTTGGTGAACATTGGAAGTTCAAGAAACATCGCTAGATGTCTTCAATACAGAGTGGCTCTGCCTTCTCTAGATCACTTTGAATTCAGGAAAGTCACAGCTATTAAGTGTAGGTTCCCTATTAAGTCAGGGTTCTCCAGAGAAACAGAACTAATAGGATTACCTACCTAGCTAGCTTGCTAGATTTAGAGATCTATTTTATTTATTTTAGGGATTTGGCTCACAAATCATGGAGGCAAAGAAATTCCACAATCTGTTGTCTGAAAGCTGGAGACCCAGGAGACCTTATGGTGTAATTCCAGTCCAAGTGTAGGCGAAGACCTATCCCAGTTCAAAAACAGATTGAGAGAGTGACTCTTCCCTTACCATGGCTTTTGTTCTATTCAGGCTTTCAGTGGATTGGATGAGGCCCATGTGTACTGGGGAGTAATCCACTTCACTCAGTCTACTGATTCAAATGTCAATCTCATCTAGGAACACCCTCACAGACTTACCCCCAATAATGTTTAACTAGTTATCTGGGAAGCCTCTGTCTCAGTAAAGCTGACACATAAATTAACCACCACATCCCTCAACGGTAGTCAGGTGAGCTGAGTTTTACAAATATATGATAAGACCTTTCAAATATTAATTAAAATTTTTGAGCATGATTGCTTTTATTTTAATTTTTAATATAAATCTTTCTAAAATATGTAATATGAGGCTCACACTTCTCAACCTATTCAATATAAAATAATGTAATTTAACATCTGCCTGAGAAGTTCAGGTGTATACACACACACTGAAGCACACATGCAGCCATGTACGTTTTCTGGATGACTCAGGCATAGCATCATAAACATTTTTATATTTATAGTTTTAGGTACAGACAGATACATGAGCATAGAGAATGCTCTGTGGCTTAATTTATTAAAAATATGTAAATTCATCTTCTAGTAATAAACCTTATCCCTCAAAAAAGACAGAGTAGCTCATTCTGCCACCTAATTCATCTTCTTTCTTCCCACCCCATATGTCAAATGTCACACGTGTCTCCTATTATTGATTTACCTTTACCTTTTAGATATTTATCTTTATCAAAAATCTTTTTTGTGGAACACTGATTCTCTTAGATTAGAGGCATTCGGCTTTGCTTCTATGTGCAAATGTTTCTAACTTTTGCTTATTTACTGCTGAATCATCTTCTTCCTTATCCCTATTTCGGAAAGCCTTGAATTCAGCCAGGCAGCACTCTTTTGAACAACCTCTTCTGCTGTCAGCAGATTTAATTTAGGGGTACACCTCTTATTACCTGATCTCTCTTTATTTATCTTCATTTTTTCCTTTTCTGGTCTGCTTTTTCCAATAAAACCTCATCTTTCCATAGAATATTTTGGGAAGTATTTTAAATTTCCAATTAGCAAACTTTAAACAATGTAATATGCACTTCAAGTATTAGCATTCAATCATTTATGTTTTAAGAGTGTAAATTTTGGATTCAGACATTCCTTCCTGGGTTCTTTATAAACATTTATTTATTTATTTAACAAACATTTGTTGAGCTTCTCCTATGAATAAAAGACAGTACTGGTTGTTACAGATATAGTGAACAGTAAGACAGGGGGTTGGAGTGGCACTGATATTTAATAATTATTACCCAAATCATTTTTATTTAGAGTTAAGCTAACTGCAATGCAGTGGATGTATAGAGTGTTATCGCAGATTATTTCAATAGGTGGATCTAATGTAGTCTGCAAGGAGAAGGAAAGTGTCTATGAAGTTGGAATTAAAGAGTAAAAGTGATTAGGTAAGTGAAGAGGAGGAGGCAACCATCCCAGGCAGAGGAAACGGTAGATGAGGTGACCTGACATGGAAGAGTTTGGCACATTGAGAAGCTTATAGGTCAGTAAGGCTGAAGTGTCAAGAATGAGAGGGGCTGGGAAGGAGGCAGAGCAGTTGATGTAGGGCTTTGCAGGCTGGGCTGTGGTTTTGGATTTTCTCATAAGAGCAAAGAGATTTTAAAGTTATATATCCAAATCAAATCATGCTTCCAACTTAGTTTACACCTCTACAAAGGGGTTAATAAGGAATATCACAGGATGATGCTTGGAATTAAGTGTGATTAGGTTTGAAAAGTGTTCATTTTAGTTTTTAAGATATTAAGCACCCAATGAATTATGGTTATTATTAATGTATTGCTTGTATTTTACTATGTGATTTTGCATACATTACTTCTAAACTGCATGACTATCCTAAAAGTATTACAAGTGAATCCAACTTTCTTTCCCCCCCCCCCCAACTTTCAATTGTTAGTATTTTGGGGCCATTATTCTCACTGTTAGATTTGATTATGTATTTTGGAATTTTTGCTTTCAGGCTAATTTTGAAGGCAACTTCTCACTTTCTGCAAACTCTTCCTATCTCTTAGCCTTTCATTGACTTCACTCAGTTGTTTGGCTATTCTAGTGCAAAACTAAGTTTTAGCTTGATAATTTAGATTTCCTGCCCAACAATGATACTAGAAAATTATGCATCTTTCTATTATCATATCTCTTAGCAATAGTACATGGCAGTTTTATCTGGCTTTATATAATAAGAAATAACAAAAGGAATTACATAATTTGAAGTAATGAGCTCAGTTCCTGCTCCCATGTAGCACGTATCTTATTTTTTAATTACATGGCATCTTTATGATTTTTAATTTTTTACATTTTATACATTATTGTTACATATATGGTAGTGTCATTAAGTATAGTGTACAGTTAACTTGACTGAAAGTACATGCTTCTTAATATTTTATTAATGTTTGAAGATATAGTAGAGTCATAATTTACATGGATGCTAAGTTCTAAAGACTGCATGTATTTTCACAAGTTATGTACATGTATGATTTGATGCCATTCTACTTACTGTATTGTGCAATACTGGAAGAGACTTTATTTGTTTATATCACCAGTGAATAGCACTCACTCATGTTGAGCCAGTGAATGGATCATTTCTATAATTTGAAACAGTCTCTTTTGCTTCTGCTAATGTGGTCAGAAATTAGCATTTTTTAAAAAAATTTGAAAGCAGTTATTTCAAAATTTTAATCTATGAGAATAACTTCTCTATCTTTAAGACAATCATAGTCTAATATAGTAGACAGACATACAATAATCTTTTGTGTAGAAAGCATTGTAAGTGCTAAATATTTTCTATGCAAATTATAGCATGTGACAATGGAGAAAGTTAGTTAACTCTTTCTGGGATTTCCAGGGGACACCTTTGAACTAAGTTTTAAAAGATGCATTTAAAACTTCCAGGCAGAAAGAACAAAATTTACCAAAGTAGGAAGTTATGAAATAGGTTTACAAATTTGAGCAATGTGAATACTTTGATGTGTCTGAAATAGAAGTGTCCAAAGAGTAGCCATGAGCAATGAAGTTGAAGAGAAAGGCTGGGATAAATGCATGGAAGCCTGTGGGTGCTGTGAAAAAGTGCTTGACATTTATCCACTAGGCAACTGAATGGCTTTTAAAAAAGGAGTGTTAGTAAGAATTACAGTGTAGAAAATTACTTGATGGCGATGTGGAGAATGGATTGGAGATGGATTGGGCTGTAGTAGTTCAGGAGCTGATATATATAGAAAGAAGCTAGTGTGAGCCAAGAGGACACATTTTTTTTTCTTTTCACATATCTAAAAAGAATGGAATTACATATCTTAAAAGACAGCAGGAATTTATGGTGAAGAAAAAAGAATTTTCTCTTATAGTTCTGTCAGACATGAATATTTTCGATAAAATTTGGAGCAGATTTCATCAGTGTAGGTTAATACATTTGAAAATTTAGACAAAATGGACACATTTATTTAAATAGAGAACTTACCAAAACAGTAATAAGAAGAGATGACCATTCTTCTAAGCAAAGTATCGTAAGAATGGAAAAAGAATCACTATATGTACTCACTATTAAATTGGAACTAAAAATTGATCAACACCCATGTGCACATATGGTAGTAAAATTCAGTGGAAACCAAGCAAGTGGGAGGAGAGAATAGGAGACGGGTAAATTCACACCTGGCAGGTACAGTGCACACCATCTTGTGATGGGCACACCTATAACTTCGACTCAAATGGCACAAAAGCAATTCATGTAACCAAAACATTTGCATCTCCATAATACTTTGAAATAAAAAAAGGAATAAAGCAAAAAAGAATAAAAATAAAAGAAGAGATGAGACTATCTCAGTCATGTAAAAACTATGACAAAAAATGAAACCATAATTTGAGATCTTCAAATACAAAGACTTCAAGACTTTTTCTGTGATTTCCACTGAACATATAAGGGGAAAATGACAAACTTAAACAGAACTTTCATACAATAGAAAAAAGAGGAAAGCTTTTAACTCATTAATGAGGGCAGCAAGACTTTGATACAATAACAAGTACTTTCCAAGAAGGGAGCATTATAGGCCAACTTTACTTAAAAATACAAATGCAAATATCCTACACAAAATATTTAAAAGCCCAATTGTGCTATGTAAAAAAGCATAATATATGAAGGAGAAAGTTGAGTTTATGTTGGGAGCTCAGAGTTTTTCATACTAAGAACATAGACAAAATTTCTTAATATAAAGTATATTTTCACACAGTGTGAAAACTATTGCCAACCTCCTATCTAATAGAGGTAGACTGATAGTTTTATTCCTAACATAATGAATGAATAAAGGATATCATTTCCATTCATCATTGTACTGAGTGTGCTAGCCAGTGAAAGAACACTAACCAAAAACCAAACAAAACCAAAACAAACAAACAAAAACAAGAAAGGAAGAAAGAAATGAAAGAAAAAAATCCAGAATTATAAAAGATTGGACAAAAACAATATAGTCAGTATTCAAAATCAATTTGCCTTTGTATGTAGACTCTAAATATAATTATTATAATTAGAGAGTAGATCTAAGTTTCTGGCTACCAAACAATAAAAACTTTAGTTGTATTTTTCTATTTCAGCATCAGATAGCTAGAAAATGCAATTTCTTAGAGACAAACTTGCGGTCCTGAAAGATACAACTCCTTTTGATAACCGAACAGTAAAAGATGCATTTAAAAACGCTCTGGGCAGCTGCTCCTGGGAAACAAGCATAATAAGAGTCTAAGGACCATTCCTTATCAGGAAAAGCTCTCTTGAGGAATTTGCCAGCAGGAATTCACAGTAACTACGGATCTGTGACTGGTATGTGCCTGCCGGTCTTGTTTCTTAACAGGAGGGTTAGCTGTGTGACTATTATAATAACTACACTTCTGAGGTCGTTATGCCGCCTTATGTACTTTAGTTTGGTAATCTAAATATAGACACACAGTTTCACGAGGTTTCCTCTCATTTCATTTTTCAGAATTTATAGGAGTATGTCAGTCTGGGTGAAGTCCAGAAGGTAGAAGCCACTCTAACATATTCTAAGAAGTATTAATTTCAATACGGGGAATTAGAGGTTTACACATCCATTGAAATGAACTGGTGAGGAAAGCTAAGAAAAATTGCTGCTAGAGGTTGCAAAAGTTACATTGCAGTCAATGATCTCAGCTGCCTACAGCTCTCCAGTGCAAAATTTTGCAGTAGTTCCTGCATAAAATGTTATCAGTTTGAATCATCTCAGGAAAACCTGCTATCCCAGGTACCTGTAGCACTGAGATGGATGCTTTACAGAAAGCTGTTTGGGATATGACCGCAAGCCTTGCATCTGTTGCTTGCCCATTTCCCCTGCTTGCAACTGTCAGCTAAGGGCTCCTGTCTCCTTCCCCTCAGATCTCAAGTGAGAACCTCCCAGTGTTGGATTTTGACCTAGAACCACACTGGAAAAGGATTATTCTGTGACTCAGAGGGGACAGTAAGGAGTGAATTGGATTTAGAGTAGACAACAAATAATCCAATAAATACATAAAAGCCAAAACCCAGTGTATAAGGAAGACATATATAATTATTTTGGAATGTTTTGATAGTTGGAATTCTTAGCTGTTGACATTTTTAAATATCATCCCGAAATAAGTAATCTATTTAATATAGATAGAAACCATCAATGTAATCTCTTTTGAGATGAAGATATCTTGTTACGTTGACATATAACCAGTCATTTCACAATTAGTTATCAAGAATAGTTAAAGGAAGTCCAAAAAATGATCACAACTACCTAAGAAAAAATGTTATGTGTGAATGTAACAGATAAGTCATCATAATATTGGATCATGAATTTTAAATTTACCAAATCTCTGGTTAATTCATTTGTAGTTGTTTTAAAATAAGTCATAGGGTTTTTGAAACCATAATTTGGAAAATCACCATTTAATGTGATTGCAACAGTTTCTCTTGAAATCCCAGGTTTGCTTTCAGAATAGTAAGTACAAACCTTCAGTTTTTATTTGGAAAACTGAATAATGTTTATACCAGTCGAGCCAAAGATTTGTGTTTATAGAGTAATGTCCCCATCTTGTGGTGTTTTAAGATATTGCTGTTAGGGATATTAAAAGGTATTTTTATATCTATCAATAATATGAAAGCACTAACTTTTAGTACTTTCAGTCAGATGAAATGTATTTAACCAAGGAATCAGCACTTGTGTTTTAACCTTTACATAAACAACTGCTTTAAAACGGATTTAAATGTGATTTTCTGATTTAGAAAAGGTCTATTAAATGGAAGGCTTTTATTTAGTAAGTTGAATTCCACCTAGAACTCTTATTTGCTTGTTCGTTTGTTTGTGATTATTGTGATTATTGTCGGCATCTCCCATAAAAATGTAAATTAAGTGAGAATAGAGATTTTATCTTTTTCATAGCTGAATCTCCAGAGCATAAGCAGTTGGCCTAACAAACGCTTGCTGAATCGACGAATGCAGGTATGAATGAATGGATGCTCTTATAATATTTTAAGAAAAATTAGTTTCAGAATTCTCCGGCTTTTGTAACAAACTATACAAATTGATACTTAGAATTTTTGTTTGAAGCAATCGAATTGGTAAGCTCCGAAAGATATTGGTGTTTGGTTTTGTGTTTCATCAATGATTTTGTAAGGCGGCCCATTTGGATGGAATAGTAATAGTTTGATTTTGTTTTAACTCACTACATTAGGAAAAATGTAGGTTTTTTATGGATTCAATTTGGCTCATAAAATGTAGCAGAGAGAGTGTAGCATTTGAAGTCAATCAGAATCAGACCAATGTCCACTTCTGTCTCTCTCTGCCAACAGTGTGATTTGCCGAAACTAAAGTTTCTGAACCTCAATAGCCTTTTTATGATATTGGAGATAATAATTTCTCCTATAGCATATATAGAAACCAGAAATATTAACTTTTATTAGTTTGAACATTTGTATTCAAAACCAGTATGTTGCCTACACACGTGAATCAGTTACCAAACAGTTAAAGGTGATATATTTGATCAGGTCCCACGCAAGACGTAATCAAGGGACGAACAAAAGTGTAATAGTGCTCCTTGTCAAAAACTAATAATCAGTACTCCTTGAATCAAAATATTTATGAACATCAAATTAGTATTGTTTATATGGTTTGATGCTCCAGTTAAGTCCAAGCCCTGACATTTCTTAAAATAAAATTTTCCTAATATTATAATTGTGGGAATTTTGTAATATAGATTGTTTCAGGTTCTCCATAGCTAGCTTCAATTCTGCCTCCCACTAGATTCAAGGTAGAGGAAGGGAGGGGAGGAAAAGTAATTGGATAATGGTTATTTGTGGATCCTTTTTAGCTTCTTGGGCCTGGCAGATGGTTAAAGAGAACTCTCTGTAGGGCTTGAGGAGTAATTTTTGCTGAGTCTTTCTCTCTTGAAGTTCCCTGATGTGGATGGTTATCTGTGATTCCTTCCTAAGCCTCTGGGTATCAGGAATCACACCTCCAGCTTCCTTCTGGTCCCCAGTTATGTGGGACTCTCATTCCTGGGAAATATTTGTGCAACTCATGTCTGAAAACTCTCAAAGTGCAAACCTATCTTATGACAATAGTATTCCTTGGATCTGCCACCAAAACCTCCTTATTCTCTAGATTTTCCAGGTAGAAGTCATAACTCAATTCAAAGGGAAGGCCAAAACCCTCACCAAAGAAAACTCCCTTGTGAAATTTCTTTAATTATTTTATTTTATCAAAATAGGGAAGGTGGTTCACCTATTGGTGAACCAGTTAGTCCTAGAACCAGGTCTCATAGGTATCTTTTGGGAAATTATATCTGGGTCTGGCAACTTATGTTGTAATTTCATATCTAGTGCAAGTTTTACTTCAATATAACAATATATTTTAACACCCATTTGTACATTGTCTGATCTGAACTAACAAACTATGTTTTGAGAAACTGCAACTAACACTCAGTAAGCAAATAGCTATTTCAATGTTACATTATTCTACACGATCCAAGCAAAACTGAATTCAAGATATGTAATTAATTTTTAGTATCATCCTATAGTAATACTTAGTTCTCAATATCAGTGCATCTGCAACTGAAGTTTGATTTTAAATTAAAAGATTTCATACACTATATAAAGATATATTACATGCAAAAAATCACATCATTCTGTTCATTTGCAAGAAGAGATCTACTACAGAAGATTAGCAAAGGTCAAGTAGAGAAAGCATGCTCGATGTTTATAAAAGACAATCAGCTGCAGAAGTGGACACTTAATGGTGAGTGAATCAGGTAAGAGAAATGAGAAAATTTTGTGTGCAATGTAATGATATAAATTAAATTGCAAAATAAAATAAAGGGGCTTAATCAGGAACATTTATAAGCACAATGACTCATTAAACTGCCAAGTGTCTGAAAGAGCCAAGACAGCAAAGACATCTTTTGCCCTTTTATAGGATTCTCCAGGGATAGATCTTATTGAAGAGATTTTTAGAAGAAAAAAAAAATCAATAGACTTTTAAAATTCTGAAGTAATTATTTGGTTGGATTAATATGGCTGTCTTTTTAAGAATTTAAGGCAAAAGATAAGGTGACTTAATTAAATGATCCCAAGTTTTCAAATTAATAAATATTAACACACACCAAAACCATCTTTACTGTCATCATAGGGCCATCTCTCTTCTTTTTTCCTGTGGCTTTTCCATATTGATCCAATTATAATTTAAGGCACCTAGAAGATAAGACCAAATTTGAGGTTAAGCTGCATTAAATTTCTTACATATATATTTTTTTGATAATTAGGTTCATAAATGAGGTTAAAAGGAAGCTGGGTAATAGGAAATTTTTGAGTAGACGAAGTGCTGTTAGGTAAGGTCTACTTATTTTAATAAAATCTAATCAACCCTCTTGTAGCCCCTTGTGTAAAAGGCCCTAAAGTATAAGCACACTATTTGTGTAGGTTCCTATAAAAATTAACATGCAAAATCAGACAACCAACATATTCAGTGGTAGTATAACTGCATTTTGATTAGTCAGCGGGCAGCTCTCTATGAGCTCTCACAAATGAAAGTATTTTATAGTTGAACACTAACATTTACAAGGGGTCATCCAAATCATCTTTCACATTTAAGAGGTTTGGAATTTCATAGGATAGGAAAATCCTGAGACCTATTTAAGAAGTATAAAACTAGTTTTCTCAGAACAACTATTCTTAAAACCAAGTCTCCCTTTCAAAAAGCAAAAATATAATCTGTTAATTACAGTGAACACCAATAGAGTTATGTATGTTTCATGGTCAATGTTAAAAATAGTGCTAGATGATTATAACAAAAATGTTTCCAATTGTTGCAGGACACAGCTAGCCAGTCTTCATGCTGACTTTACGAAAGTAGGGGAGAGAGTAGAATTTCTTGTCTTCTTGGTGGCTTAATGAAGATAAAAGGGAGGTTGGAGGGTCCAAATCATGCTCCATGTTTGTGAGCTACAACCACTATATGCTTTTCCTATGGAACGATGAGATAGCTAGAACCCCCACCCCGCCTCCCCGCAGCGGCATGTCGATGAGATCACTAGCTATACTCTTCAGCCTATTTTGCTTTCCATATATTTTAGAATCTTAACTGGGCAAATTTAAAATGTATGGTAACACTTTCCTGTGACCATGCATACTCTACAATCTTCACCCAAGAAACTGAGCCCTCTTTCATAGCTGTCTCACTTTTTGGAACTACTGCTTTTTTTCCCCTCTGTTTCAAAGCAGAAATTATAATATATTTTTAGAGGCAGTTACAACTTGTTTAGAAACCTCTTCAAATCCCATACTTTTAGTCACCACTTCTTCATTACCTTAACTGAGCCGTAGTTTTCCCCATCTGATTTTCAATTCCACTCCAAACAATACACAGATGTTGTTCTCAGAATAAGCTTTTGTTGTCAGTCAACAATTGCTTCAAAAATTCTACATAACAATCACAGAATCTCATTGGAATAAAACAATAAGAATTTGTGCTTAATGTCTGCAGTCTTGGCTCCAATAGGTAGTCTTGTTACAGGCTGTATGTCTGCCTGGGCCTGGCTCCTTGGGGGTAGCTGAGCTCAGGTCTGTTACTAATGTGTCTGTTCTGTGGCCTAATCTAAAGCGTATAAACACCTTGTCATTACAGCATCAGAAGTGCAAGAGGGCAAAGTTCAATGTGCAAACCCATTTAAAATATCCTCTTTGACCAAAACAAACATCAATTAGGAGCAAATATTTCCTGAATAGTCCAAATGATCACAGCTCTCTTGTTCTAGTTACTCTTGGCATATAAAAATATTACCAGAAAATCAGGGATTAAAAAACAATTTTATTTTGCTCATGATTTTATAGGTCAGGAATTTGGGAAAGGCTTGTCTGCACTACTTATGTTTGGGGTATCTCAGTGGTTATAGTCAGATGGTAGCTGAAGCTGAAGTCATTTAAAAAGTCTACTAGGCTGGATATAGATCCAAGAAAACTCACTCGCTTGGCTGGCCATGGATGGTGGCTATTGGCTAAAAACTGGGTGAGGCCGTTAACTAAAGAGCTTATATTTGACTCCTCCAGCTGAGGCCTATTTCCATCAGTGATACTCTAGGCTGAGGGGCTGAGGACACTTTCCCTGGGAGAAAAACCTGCCAAATGACCCCTTGACAACCTTCCACAAAGTCCAAATGAGGCCTATAGGAACCGATACCTCTGACATGCTGATGTGAACAAGGCAGCTGGAGTCCACTGTAACTAACTTTAATCACTTCGTTGAGCCCGGGACCACCTCTCCTCTTTAATGTTCAGGCACGGGTTAAATAGAAGTACTTAGTGTTTTCCCCAAATGTCAAGCTTTGGGTCCTTTTGCTTAAGGATTTCGCTCTACAATTTCTAGGTTTTCTGGCAACTTTGGACTCCAACCTGATGTCTCCTCAGACTAGTAAGACCACTTCTTTCTGTTTTGGTCCCTGTGCTACTATAATGAAGAAAACTGGAAAATGGCCTCAGGGTCAAAGTTAGATGAAGCTGAAGCCTACCTTGTGGGTTTTCCATATTTCAAGCATCACAGGCCCTCAGTTTCCTGACTCAGTTTCCTGATTGCTTTCCAGTGCCATCAAATAGTTTCTTCCCCTCTCTGCTTTTATAATTGCTATTAAGTTGAGAATTAGTTAAATTCAAACTCCTCCTTCACGCACAAAAGTGAAAGCCAAATACTTACATTCTGTGCTCTGTGCCTTGGTATCACCTAGGTAGCAACTCAAGACTCCAGTTGTTTGGCAACTACAATAAAGGCTTCAGCTGGCACCAACACTTGCTTATCTCTTGCATTTCATCCTTTTCCCCTTTCAAAATTATTGCTTTCATTCAATTAACAATGTTATATTTTTAGTATATTATATTCGGCATTGTAGTCGTATCAGTGGAGAAAGTTATTTGGGTAATTCTCGGTCTGCCAAATAACTGGCAACTGAAGTGTCAAATCCATTTTCCACACTCATTCCAGAGTTGTGATTCTAAAAATTAAATCAAGCATATTACTCTCATGCTTAAAACTTATCAATACTTCTCCATCTCCTCTAAATTCTAAGCTCCTCAAATGGCATACACTGATGCTTCCAGCCTCCCGAGCCCCGTTTGAATAACTCCTTTTCTTTTTTCCCAATAGCACAAAATTGTGTGTAGCTCAGAAATACTGAGCTGCTTCATAGCCCAATGCCTAACTTTTGCTGCCTCATTTTCCGGGAGAACTTTGCAATTTTCACTGTCTCCTTCAGATTAATAAAGCTACTCATTCAAGTACCAATTCTGGGAAGACTTTCTTGACAACTCTCTAACGCACACATGCATATGTCTTTATCATCGTATTCACTACAATGATAGATCCTATGCCACGGAGTCTCCTGTCTCTTTTGTAGCTTATGTTCTTTCTCCAACTTCATATTATACACCTTATAATTTTAGGGTGTTTCTTTTACTTATAGTCTGCTATGTATGATAGTAGTCTGTGCTTATAGTGAAGCATCATTCAGTGCTTGTTGGATTTACTTACAGTTGCATTACACATAAACCAAAATATTATTTGGCTTCAACAATCAGAACTGGAGGAATATTGTATGACAATAATTCAATCATTGGTTTTATCTTCTTTAACTTTCTTGCTTATGCTGACAAAATAAACCACTTATAGTGTTGTCTATTAAATGCTGAAATAATTATTTTGTTGAATAAAAAATTGAGAAATATTGCATATCACAATTACCATAATTCTCTGTATTACTGATACTGGATTAATCTAGAGGGCAATTAAACATTTGACTATCTGATTAAAAACATTTTCCAAAACATTCACCGAGCATGCATATAACTTAAAAAGAAATGTTACCTATATGATATTGTAGTTCCGTTTTGTCCAGACGTCAGAAGAGGTGAAATCATCTACATAGATTAATAGTTTATTTGCTTTATGATTTACACTGAACATACCTTTACTTTGGTTCGCCCATATTTTGTGTTTCCATTAATTATCACTAGATATACTGTGGGAAATTTATGACATTCTGGCAGACTTAAACTACTTTGGTAATCTGACTTTGTATTTAAAACAGAAAGGGTTATTTTTAGGGCATGGTTTAATCTTCATATCTATTTATATGAATTCTTTTCTAAATTGTTATTTTTATATATTCCTCTATAATTTTTGCTTCTCATATGTCTTTCATAAACGATTCTTAAAATAAAGCAAAAGTTTTAGAATGTGAATTGATTGAATTACTTCAATCATTAGTAAATTTTGCATATTTATTCAATGTTTCTAAACTTTCCTCCAGTAGCTTTAATTTCAGTGTGCATAAACGTCACACATATATCCTGTGCTCTTTCGTGATGATTATACCCTATTAAACCATTTTCATCTGATACTTCTACCTGATTACTCCAATGGTAATTTGCCTTTCTTATCTAATTTCCAATTGTGTTTCTTTCCCATCAAGATTCTTGATCCATCTTTGTCATTATGGTTCCATTTTATTCCCCTAGAGTTTGATTGCTTCCAGTACTCATTAGTATCTAATTTCTTCTATTGTTATACATAGTTCAGGCATTTTTACACTTCTTAATACTTGTGAAACTAATATTAAGTAATTTTATGATGAAAATTCAAAAATATGCAATTCTTTTAAATAGCTACCATCTTTTTGTAAATTACAAGCAACCATGTCATATGCTTGCATTGATAGGATGGAATAATTATGTAAGATATATGTTCATTTAAATTTGGGTGAAAGATGCTAGTTTTATATAGAAAGGTTTTAAAATTTCTATAAATCTGTATATTTTCCCTAACAATGTCAGGTTCTCAATTTTAAATAATTAGGAATATGTGCTTTTTCAATAGTCTCATTTCATTTTATCTGTAAAATGTCTCTTTCCTAATAGTTCCCATCCAACTCATGCTTCTGCTTGATATTTCATTAGACAAAGATTATACAAAGTAATGGATGTAGTAAATGTGAATAAATATGATTATTTTTCACCAAACCCTCAATTTCTAAAATAAAAGATGAAGGAAATCATGTTAAATTTTTAGTAAAACCATTACTTGATTTTACTGCTACTTCATGTGTTTATTTTTAATTCCAAAGTATTTCATCAGATTAAGCTGACCAATTTTCACTCATGTGGAAAACTATACAGGCATTTAATAAAAACATATTAAACTTGAAAATTTTAAATATAAAAGTGAAAAGAAACGTGATCTAAAGCAAAGATGACAGAATTTGATCTCTTGAGAATGGTGCAGGGATGTGAAATTAAAACCAAAAAGCTAATTTTCAAAATGTAAGTTCACGGACTCTATTTTATTTATTTTTAATTTTAAATTATAACATAATAGTTGTATATCTTTATAGGACATATGTGATATTTTGATACAGGCATACATTGTGAATTAATCAAATCATGATAATTGGAGTATCCATCAGCTCAGGCATTTAACATTTCTTTGTGTTAGGAACATTCTAATTCTACTATTTTAGTTATTTTAAAGTATACCCTAACTTATTGTTGTTTATAGTCACTGTTGTGCTATCAAATATTACTCATTCTATTTGTTTAACTATATTTTTGCACCTATTAACCATCCCCACTTTATCTCTTCCTGCTACCTTTCCCAGCCTCTGTTAAACATCATTCTACTCTCTGTCTCCATGAGATCAGTTACTTTTAACATTTAACTCCCACATATGAGTGAGAACATGCAAGATTTGTGTTTCTGTGCTTGGCTTATTTCAGTTAACAATGTTCTCCCGTTCTTTCCATGTTGTTGCAAATGGCAAAATTTTATTCCTTTTGTGGCTATACTCCATTGTGTCTATTTGGGTCTTCTCTTTTTTTTTTCCTTAGTTAATCTGGCTAAAGCTGTGTCTATTTTGCTTATTTTTTTTTAAAAAGCCAACTTTTTGCTTTGTCAATCTTTTGTATTGATTTTTGGTTTCAATTTCATTTATCTTTGCTATGATCTTTATTATTTCTCCTACTAATTTTCAGATGCATGATTAGGTAGTTTATTTGAAGTTTTTCTACTTTTTGGTATAGGTTTTTATTACTATAAACTTTCCTCTTATTATTACTTTTGCTGTATCCCATAGGTTTTGATATGCTGTATTTTCATTTTCATTTGTTTTGAGAAATTTTTAAATTTCCTTCTCAATCTCTTCATTGACCCACTGGTCATTCAGGAGAATATTGTTTAATTTTTATGTGCTTGTGTATCTTCCAATGTTCTTTTTTGTTACTGATTTCTAGTTTCATTCCATTGTGATTAAACACTTGGTATGATTTCAATTTTTTTGAGTTTTTTGAGACTTATTTTGTGGCCAAACATATGGTCTGTCCTCAAGAATGATCCATGAGCTGAGGAGAAGAATCTGAATTCTACACCTGTTGGTTGAAATGCTCTGTAAATATTTATTAGGTTCATTTGGTCTATAGTACAGATTGAGTCCAATGTTTCATTGTTGATTTTCTGTCAGATGATCTGTCCAATGCTGAAAGTGGAGTGTTGAGGTCTCCAATGATTATTGTATAGGGATCTGTGTCTCTCTTTAGCTTTGATAATATTTACTTTATATATCTGGATGCTTCAGTGTTGGGTGCATGTATATTTAGATTTTGTTATATCCTTTGCTAAATTGACCCTTTTATCATTACATAATGGTTTTCTTTATCTCTTTGTACAGCTTTTGTCTTGAAATCTATTTTATCTCATAGAAGGTAGTTATTTCTGCTCTTTTTTGTTTTCCATTTGCCTGGAGTATCTTTTTTCATCCCTTTATTTTCAGTTTATATGTGTCTTTATAGGTGAAAGGAGTTTCTTGCAGACAACATATAGTTGGCTCTTGTTTTTGTAATCCATTCAGTCACTCTATGTCTTCTGATTGGAGACTTTAGTATATTCACATTCAATCTTATTATTAATAGGTGAGAACTTACCACTGCCATGTTGTTATTTGATTTCTGGTTGTTTTATGGTCCTTTCTTTCTTTCTTACTTCCTTCCTGTCTTCCTTTGTTAAAAAGGATTTTCTCTGGTAGTGTGTTTTAATTTCTTGCTTTTCATTTTTTGTGGATCTATTGTAGGTTTTTTTGATTTGAGATTACCATGAGGCTTGCAAAAACATTTTATAACCAGTTATTTTAAACATATGACAACTTTACTTACAAACAAACAAACAAGCAAAGAGAAATGTGACAGAAATTCTACCCTTACACTCCATTTCCCCCACTTTTTAACTTTTTATTGTTTCTATCTATATCTTTTTATAGTATCTATCTCTGAAAAAGTTGTTATTTTTGATAAGTTTGTCATTTAGTCTTCCTACTCAAGATATAAGTGGTTTATACATCATAATTATAGCAATAGAATAGTCTGTATTTGTGTCTTTCTTGTTACCAGTGAGTTGTAAACCTTCAGAGGATTACTTATTATTCATTATTGTACTTTTTTTTTCAGATTGAAGAACTCCTTTTAATATTTCTTGTAGGGCAGATCTGGTGTTAATGAAATCCCTTAGCTTTTGTTTGTCTTGGAAAGTCTTTATTTCTCCTTCATGTTTGAAGGATATTTTTGCAGGATACAATATTCTAGGGTTAAGACTTTTTCCTTCAGCACTTTGAATATGTCATGCCACTCTCTACTGGCTTGTAAGGTTTCCACTGATGTATTGGAGGTCCTGTATATCTTATTTTCTTCTCTTGCTTCCCTAAGGACTTTTTCTTAATCCATGACTTTTGGGAACTTGATTATTAAATATCTTGAGGTAGCCTTGTTTGGGTTAAATCTGCTTGGTGTTCTATGACCTTCTTGTACCTGAATATGGATATCTTTCTCTAGGTTTGGAAAGTTCTCTGTTATTATTGCTTTGAATAAACTTTCTACCCCAGTCTCTCTCTCTCTACCTCCTCTTTAAGACCAATAACTCTCAGATTTTCTCTTTTGAGTCTATTTTCTAGATCTTGTAAGCATGCTTCATTTTTATTTATTCTTTTTTCTGTTCTGTGTATTTTCAAATAGCCTGTTTTCAAGCTCAACTAATTCTTTCTTCTGCTTGGTTAATTCTGCTGTTGAGAGACTCTGATGCATTTCTCAGTTTGTCAATTGAATTCTTTTTTTCTTTTTTTCTTTTTTTTTTCTTTTTGAGACAGAGTCTCACTTTGTTGCCCAGGCTCGAGTGAGTGCTGTGGCATCAGCCTAGCTGACAGCAGCCTCAAACTCCTGGGCTCAAGCAATCCTCCTGCCTCAGCGCCCTGAGTAGCTGGGACTACAGGCATGAGCCACCATGCCTGGCTAATTTTTTTGTTTCTATTTTTAGTTGACTGGCTAATTTTTATTCTATTTTTAGTAGAGACGGGTTCTTGCTCTTGCTCAGGCTGGTCTCGAACTCTTGAGCTCAAGTGATTGATCCTCCCGTCTCTGGCTCTCAGTCAATTGAATTCTTAAGCTCTAGAATTTCTGTTTGATCTTTGATTGCTGGATGTTTCTATTTAGCCATCTTGCTCCTCCCCACAGGTTCATGGACTTTAAATGATGTATCATATATTAATAACAATAAAATAATCATGCAAACCAAACCAAAACTACAGCTCAGTTAAACTTCTTTGATTACAAATTCTGGTTAGTATGTTGGAATTGAAAATAAAAAGAAAACACTAAGATAAAGACATAAAGTTTGATATGAACATTTAAAACATTTGTATTCATAAACAATATTATGGTTTAGAGATATGTGATAAGAAACCAAAATGAATCAGGGATATGAGACAGACAATGAAAAATATGTAGTCATTGCAGGCACGTTTTCAGTAGGATTTGATGTTAGGCATCTGACTAAATGAACTGAAACTCTTTCCAGACACACGTTGTAAAACAAGTTAATTTATAAGTAATTTAATTCACATATGTGAAAAACCTCAGCAGGGCTCTATGTGGCATTAGGTGTCCTAGTCATATCACAAAAGCAATTAGATAATACTGGAAACCAGCTGTGCATCAAGTAGATTGCTTTACCTAAGTGATAAAAACCTTGTAGAGTGTGAACAATCCTGGGTATAAAATGTAACATTTTAATGAACAACATAAAAGACCAACACAATGAACAAGAGAAATGGCACATTTGCCTGGGACATGGGCTAGTGGAGGAAGGGAAAAAGAAAGTGAGAAATATTTGCACTGGATTGCAATAAACTGTTCATCTACACTGACTTTTAATCAAAAAGATTTCTACATCATTTAATTAACTTATCAAATATGTGATCTCAATTTATATTTACCTATTCTGGGAAAGTTCTAAAAGAGGGCCTACATGATGTTATAGGAGTTTATTCTTTGCTAGGTAAGGTTTAGAGGAAAGTAGGTGAGAAAACTACAAAGAAGGAATTAAGGAGGGGGCCAAAATAGAGAATAAGAGAGAATCGTGTTATTCTGATGGACACTTTTGACTAAGAAAAGGCAAGTTCAGACAGCTCATATTGGAACTGTCTTAGACTGTCACATTGGAGTCACTGAATAAATGTTGGATGAATGAATGAATCAATTGACAATCTTACCTGAGTGGAAATATGTCTAAAGCCAATGAAGAGAAAAAGAATAATCAATAATAAATGCCACAAAACTCTCTCAATATTATTAAGAAGAACATAATTAATTTTGCCTACTTTCTTTTTTAATTTTTTTATTTCAGAATATTATGGAGATACAAATGCTTTGGTTACATAAATTGCCTTTGTATCACCCAAGTCAGAGCTGCAAGTGTGCTCATACCCAAGACAGTGCACACCACACCTGTAAGGTGTGAGTTTACCCAACCCCCTTCTTCCCCCTCCCACCTGTCTGACACCTGATGAATGTTACTTCCATATGTGCACATAAATGTTCATCAATTAGTACCAATTTGGTGGTGAGTGTGGGTGGTGCTTTTTCCATAAGAGAGCGGTAACATCAGAGATCAGGGAAAAGTAACTACCTCTTGTATTATCCTGGATGGAGCTGGAGCCCACCCTTCTGAGTAAAGTGTGGAGAAACAAGCACCACCAGGCTTTGCCTGGTTCTGATATTCATTCATTTCACTTACAACAGTTTAGTCAAACATCAGCCTCCCAACATCACAATTCAAATTTCACTCACCATTTTATATTATCTGTGAGTAAGTGCATAAAGTACAAACTTTGCTGCTAGCTCTATAGTCCACACATCACTAGGTTACAAAACAGATGCACATCGCAGTCACTGACCAGTCAAGTCACTTCTTGGAACATTTGTCAGTGATGGGTCACTGCTCTTCTATTACTCAGGTCACTCTCAGACAGCAAAGTGTGCAGTTGTGTTGCCTTCTTGTTTCCCAGTGATAAATCTATGCGACATTTTACAAAAATGGGTAATTGAAAAGAGGGCATTGGGCAACAAAGATAAAAGTGCAACAAATAAATGAAAAATGACAAGGCTGAAAGTGAAACAAAAATAGAATGCAAATGAAGATACAGAAAAAATAGCGGGCTGTGAGAACATTGAAAATATAGGCAGAGGCTCTTAGTAAGGGCAAATTTACTGACATAAATGAGGCAAGGATGAAGATGTCCCAGAGGAACTGATGCTGATTAAAGAATTCACATTAGAGGAACTCTTAGAGATATTTCATAATAAAAGCTACAGAATAAAATGTCTGGAAGCTGATTCAAACTAAAATAAGAGTATTTCTATTAGCTAAGGCATAGAAAAGATGGTTGCTTATAATTTATATGAAAAATAAAAGCAAACTATTCAAACTACACTTGAAAAGTTTTTTTTAATACAGAAATTAAACACTGTAATGTTTCTAAAGTTTTAAATTACTATGTACTAAATAAATATTTGCTTTACAATATTTTAAAATAATTATTCATTTATAAAGCTATAAATTTATAACTATTAGTAATCAAGTTTTTAATGTTTTCACAAAAACTATTAAATAGCATGGGAAAAAAATCACAATATTCTTATTGATTATTGCTTTGTATTTTTCCAGCTGGCACTGTCATTCCGAATCCATGCAAACTGAGCACTATCAGACAATGACCACAAAATGGAATAAACTTCAAGGGTCCTTCTATTGTTTCTGGGAGTTTCAGAAGGAGTGCCTCCATGTGCTCACAGATCAGTCCTCTGATTACAGACACTTTGCAGTGTCTTCCAGGAGCCATCTTTCCCTTATTCCACTTGTCTCTCTAATGTTGCAAAGACACTGAAGAGTCTCACCTCTTTTATAGTTGATGGCTTCCGTAAGAGAATGCCAATATTAGTGACAAGGTTGCCATCTCTTGTTGCTTATAAACTTCAGATATTTATACTGTCAGAGAGGTATGGGATGTTCACCATGATCATTCTGTGGGCTTTCTTCAAAGCAATAGGCTATAAATTGTCCCCTGGACACAAAGCAACTCTGGCTGTTGCTAGGGTCTCGGAAATTATCTCAAGAACTATTTCCATTATATCCTGGTCATCAATGAGTAGACAAATAAGTAGAGGAGACAGAGTCTCTTCTCTTCATTTTTTTCCCTTTTATAAACTTTGCTATAATAAACTTCTACTCATCTTTCCAAGATATAAAACTAAACTTTCACATGCCAGTGAACATTAACAGTTATTGAACAGAGGCATAGACTACCTGAGTAGCATCCAGGCCCTGACTAAACTGTTAGGTCTATCTCGATGTTGCCTGGTCCTCGGTTCCCAGCGTCAAGAGTGAGAATTGGTACTGAGTTGAGCCAATGATGGAGCAATCACAAATACAAACAGTTTATTATAGAAAAGAAAGGAATTATACAAAGTTACAGTAAAGAAGGAAGCCACCCAAAATGTATATATGTTCCAGAGAGAGGAATGGGTCAGTCTCCATGAGTAGAGAAAGACGTTGGGGACTCCCAGGTGGTTTCCTTTTATTGGCTTGGTCTGGGGGCAGGCTTACAGGAGGTGTGGGATATTACAAAATATTTATCAGGTGTTCTGCATTTTCCTGCAGTCCCTTCCCCTGATTGGTCCCTGACTTTTCCACCCCTGGGAACTACCCTCCTGGTCTACACCTACCACCTGCAGATTTGACCCCTACCTAACATAAATCAGTCAACATATTCTGTAACAAAGAGTATAATAAAATTTCAATCAAATCAAAGCATTTTTAAAAAGATATGATAAACTGGGCTGTTTCTACATCTTTGCAACTGTGAATTTTGCTGCTATAAACATTCTAGTGCAGATGTCTTTTTTATAGAATGTCTTTTGTTCTTTTGGGTAGATGCCCAGTAATGGGATTCCTGGATCAAACGGTAGTTCTACTTGTAGCTCTTCGCGGTATCTCCATATTACTTTCCACAGAGGTTGTACTAGTTTGCAGTCCCACCAGCAGTATATGAGTGTTCGTATGTCTAGCACCTCTTATCTTATCCTGGATAGAGCTGGAGCCCATTCTACTAAATGAAGTATCACAAGAATGGAACAACAAGCACCATATGTACTCACCATAAAATTGGTATATTAACTGATCAACACTTAAGTGTACATATAGTAATAACATTCACTGGGTATTGGGCTGATGGGAGTGGGGAGGAGGGGATGGGTATATACACGCGTAATGTGTACAGTGCATACAGTCTGGAGGATGGACATGCTTGAAGCTCTGACTTGGGTGGAGCAAGGGCAATATATGTAACCTAAACATTTGTACCCCTGTAATATGCTGAAATAGAAAAATAAAAAAGGTATAATAAATTATTTCAAGTAAATATGAAAAAAATCAGCCAGAAAATGTTTCAAAACATGCCAAAAATTGGAGATTATTATCAAGAAGTTATAATACTGCTTAAATGAAGAGTATGATCTTGATATAAGAATAAGTAAAAGATGAATAAGATAGAATGTAAAATGTGTCACTGGAATACAGTGTCATTGTAGTTCCTCTGAGAATAAACCGTTAATCCTTCCATGACATGAGGGGGTAGTAGAAACAAGCTGCTAGAGTGGCTGGTACTGCCAGGACATTGTGAGTGATTAGGGACTCATAATTTGGTTTTGCTCTTGCAATTGGGCTCTTAATAGTAGTTGGCAGATCAGCTTGGTGAGACATATTCCATATTTTGAGACCATGAGCAGCCTTTCTTGTTGCTACCATGGACTTTGTAAGCTCCACATAGGATGGTGCCTAATAGAGTCTCACAGGATGGGTCATATTACCTAATTATTAGCAGTCTCCTCCATCTGGGTGCTTTCTGGTCAGCACGTGATGGGACACAAGCATCATCAAACGCTATGCTCATTCCCAGAGATAAAGTCGTATTTTTCTCCCTGAGATCATTTTCCCACATATCTTTTAATCTTATAAAAATTGTAATTTCATTTTAGTATCTATTTCTTTGAAAAGCATATCAATCCAGGACTGAATTATTATTTTTGAAGTTTCAGTAAAGTTACATAAATTCAAGTCAGTAACCAAGGCCTAACATGACTAAATGCCACAATGGAAGGATAAACAATGAGATCATTAAATAAAGGAGACTTTAAATATATCTGGATGTACCAGGGTAAATTTGAGGGACAGAGTAAATTTTGAACTGGACTTGATGAGTATTAAAATTGTAACAGAGTAGGGCATACCCCAAAGCAGAGGGATACCAAACTTGCTTGAGCACCCCACAGGCAATTTGGGAACAGCATGCTTTTCTCTGGCATGATCAGGGATTGATCTTTAGGGACCCATGGGTAGATCCACAGGCCAGATGCTGTGCCCCCAGGACTCAGCTGTGTTTCTCAGGGGCACAGAAGAGAGATTTGTGAACTAAACTTGGGAGACAAGGGAGCACGTGAGGGCAGAGCTGAGAGGAGAATGCAGTATGAGTCCCTACTATGGCATACTCACAGAGCCTCCCTCCCCATACAGGAAGGCTGCTTTCTCAGTCCAGGCTAGGATCTTGGGGGAAAGTTCCCCTGCTCACAGTGCAATCATGGGGGAGCTTAGCTAGTTTGAGCTCCTGCCTGTCAGCAGTCATTGGAGGTAGACCGTGAAGCAGGGAAGAGGGGAGAAGAGCAAGACCCATTCTTGACAGCCAGATTGTGAATCTCAGATGACCTTGTCTTCACAAGCAGACTTTCTGGGGCCACTTCAGTCCCTCCCTGGCAGCTTCCCCCAGAACCTGGGAGGGGACTTTTGACCCCTTCCAAAAAAGCTTCATTGCCAGCCTTTGTGGAGCCTTAGGGCAGGCTCGCCCAACCAAGCCCCCCTTAATCTCACTCCTCCACCTGCTGCTGCTATGGCAGAGAATAGAGACACACCTGGAAGTTCTAGGACCCCACCCACCACCTGGGACATTTGAGTGCTTCTTCTGAGGGACTAAAGCCAGTCATTAGTCCCCAAAACAACACTGCAGCTTTTGCCTTCTGGCAAGTGCCACCTACTGACAGGGAGGTCAATCTGTACAGCCCTTTACAACATCTATTGACTCAATCATACAGGAGTGGTTGATTCTCACCCACAAGCACCACCTACTGTCTCAGAGATTAAACTGGGCATGCCAATACAATTCACACTGTTGAGAAGACTACAGGGCTGGGGAAAGAGAAAGGATTTCAAAGACCTTCATTCTCCCTTATCAAAGAGAGACAGGGAATCTTCCCACTCACATAGCTCACCACTGCTATAGCCTACAAACAACTAGCAATTGAGAAAACTACCACACTAAGGATAACTATAACCAAGGCATCCATCCAGAACCTAGATCACCATCAAAGCACCCATAAGGAAAGCAAAATCTTCTTACCTAACATATGCTACAAACACACTGATACAAATGATTGGAGGAGGGGCACATAAACAAAAGAAAATCCAAAAATAAGAAGCAACAGGTGCTCTAGATGAGAAGGAATCAGCAAAATAACTCTGGAAGTATGAAAAATCAGAGCAAAAGGAAACCCCCAAAACGGAACACCAGCTCTCTAGCAATGAATACCAACCAAAATGAAAATATTAAAATGACAGATGGAGAATTCCAAATATGGATGGTAAGGAAGCAAAGCAAACTCAAAGCCAGTAAAAGAAAAGAAATAACTAAGGTTAGAGCAGAGCTAAATGAAATAGAAAACAAGAAAATAATACAGAAAATCAATGATACAAAAAGTGGGTTTTTTGAAAAGATAATCAAAATTTATAGAACTCTTGCTAAATTAACCAGGAACAGAAAAGAAAGGACCCAAACAAGCTCAATCAGAAATGAAAAAAGAGACATAACAACTGATACCACAGAAGTGCAATATATCCTCTGTGAATACTTTGAGAATCTCTATGCACATAAACTCGAACACATAGAAGAAACGGACAATTCCTAGAAACACACAATCTCCAAAGACACAATCAGGAAGAAATAAAACTCTTGAACCGACCAATAATGAGCAACGAGATTGAAGCAGAATAAAAAGTCTTCCAACAGCAAAAAAAGGCCTGGACCAGGTGGATTCACAGACTAATTTCATCAAACTTACAAAGAAGAGTGATACTCATGCTACAGAAATTACTTCATAACATTGAGAAAGAGGGACAGGCTATTCATTATCAATCTTCTCTGTGTAATGGTATTTTTCAAATGTACACTGATGCCAAATTTCCCCATTTAGATATACATAGGTCACTGTAGAGAAAAGATTCTGATGCTAGGCCCTTGGATAAGTTAATTAAAAAAGGATAAGAAAGGTCCATGTTACTCTGTCCATCATTGTTACCATCATTTCCTTTTTAAAGTGGTGCACAATGGTGAAATTGTTCTTAAATATGAATTGTTTCTTGCTAGAAATTAGGAATCAGCAAACTTTTTTTGTAAAGGGCCAGATAGTAAATAAGCTTTATGGGCCACACAGGTCTGTGACACAGATACTTCTTTGCCTTTTTCTTACATCCCTTTTGAAAAGGTAAAAACCATTCTTTGCTCATGGGCCATAGTTCTGTGATTGCTATTCTAAATGAAGAGTAAGCATTTAGGTAGCTGTTAGGAACCACCTCGATTCTCACTTGAAATATTTACAGGTATAACCATAGGCACTGGCTCTGTCATTTTATGTAGTTCTAACAATTTTGTTAAAGGCTTAATAATTGTATTTTCTTTAACAAATTATCTGCATTATAGAGCTTTATAGTCAATAATGAAGAGTGTATTAAGGGAAATAATGTTATCATTTATGCAAAAATATAATCTCTAGGAAACACTGAAATTATATATTTCTGAAAAGTGTGTATAGGACTAAATATTTTCATCTGGACTAGACAGACCCTTCTGTTTTTTCTATCAAGGTCCTTATTCTCAATTTATGTGCATGATAGAATGTATGTTTCCCTTAAAAAGTAAAAAACTATAAAACACACATAAGACACACATCTAATGCTGCACCTGTAATTTTCTTTTAATATCCACCAGAATCTTTCATATTAAACTGAGTTTTTTATTTCAAAGGTCACCTTAAGTGAAAATTTTACTACAGTTGTGAATTACAAAGATTTGAATTGCAACATATAAAGACTAATTTTCTGGGTTCTAATTTTTTAAGAACACAATCAACTGAATCTAATTGGCATAATTATCCCTTCACAGACAGCTTTAAATTGTTTATTTGGATCATAGCTAAAATGAGCTAGGGAAGGAGGAAATAGCAATTAATTTCATGAGTCCAGATTTTAGGCTTTATGAAGCTGCACTGAGGCTACTTAAGGATTACACTTCTAAACTGAAGCATAGCCACAAACTAGAATTTAAGTCAGAGAATAAAATTAATTATCCTACATTTTTAAATGACATTATTCTTTATTTTCCTACATGTTAAAGTAGTTAAATGCTTTGCCTAACTTTAAATTCATCTCATACAGAGTTTTCAAGAGCAATATTTTTGATGAAGGACAAACAAAACTAAAGATGAAACAGGAGACTATGAGACTATTATCTTTTGTAAAAAAGAAAATTTTGCCACATTCACTCCAAAATTGAATGCCATAGTGAATAAATATAACCTTTACTTTATTCTCAGTCCACTAATGAACCTCTTGACATCAGTGGTGAGTGAAAACACAAAACTGTATGAAATCTCTGTGTGGAATATCTAAAAATATTTCTGAACAACTTCACCCAAAAATATGATACAATGACAGCAGTTGCACCTTCTTTTTTTGTTGTTGTTCCTTTGAGAGGAATAATTTAAAACATAATCATAGAGGGAGCTTTAATCTAATATAGTCTATAGACTAAGATGATCATAACATAACCCAGTGTGCTGTATTTTTTTCTATTTGCTTCTTCAGTTTCTCCTACTTTGTTCTGTGCTCTGGAATATTGACTAGAATGAAGTATATCAACCAACATGCTTCCTTGCTTTCTAGCTTCTTGTTGGGCTATTCCATTGGGACCCATTGTAGAAAATTGGAGGGTGACAGGACAATGAAGCTGAGGTAATGATCTCCAGGATCTCTTTCTGCTGGATCACTTTGGGTTGGCTATATCTCTCTACAAAACATCAGAAATATTTTTAGGTGGTGCTCTTCAAACAGCTTTCTCTCCAGATTCTTCTTACTGCTTACTCCTCTTATACCTTCTGGCTTAGGTATAATAACTTCTCCCAGCTATTGCTTTCCCCATTCCTTGTTGTTTTCCCTAAATCCCATAAATAATATCTTTACTAACATCTCATAAATCATTCAATTTTTAATATTGTGTTTGTCCCAATGGACTGGTTAAATAGTAGCTGAAGGAAAAATTAGTGAACTGAAATATAATTCTGAAGAAAATACAGAATATACTGCATGTTCTGTGAAGATGAAGAGAAAAACTGTGTGAAACAGAAGTTAAATGTCATAATATATCTTGAGAGAATGTTAACATATATCCAGTTGAGCTCCAGAAGAACAAAATAAAATATTAAGAGGCTGTAAGTAGATCAATCTTAGCTAATGACTTTACATAACCGATGAAAACACAGAAATATAAAACAAACTAAGTAAAACAAAATCCACACATATTGTTAAACTAAAAACATTACTGTTAAACCTAAAGATACAAAGATAAATATCCTAGGGAAACATATTTATCTTTCAAAATGGAGAAATAAAGATCCTAGGGGAGTAGATAAAGAAAATATGTTGTATATGTACATAATGGAATACTATTTGCAGCAACATGGGTGGAACAGGAAGCCATTGTGTTAAGTACAATAAGCCAGGCACAGAAAGGCAATATTGCATGTTCTCACTCATATGCAGGAGCTAAAAAATTGATCTTATAGAGGTAGAGAGTAGAATGATACCAGAGGCTGGAAGGGTATATGACCAGGGATAGGAATAAAGAGAGGTTGGTTAATGGACACAAATATGCAATTAGATGGAAGAAGTAAGTTGTAATTTTCAATAGCAGAGAAGAGTGACTATAGTTAACAATAATGTGTCATATATTTCAAAATAGCTAAAAGAGAGAGAGAGCACTTGAAATGTTCCCAACATACAGAAATAATATGTACTCAAAGTGATGGGTACTCCAAATTTTCTAAATTGGTCATTACACATTCTATGCATGTAACAAAATATCACATGTACCTCATAAAGGTGTACAAATTTTATGTATCAAGAAGAAAATCCTAGGGGAAAAATCCAGAGAGAAAATATAGATTACTTTCAAAGACTGCTAGTTGAGTTACAAATAACAATAATGAAAGGCAGAATAAAATGGGATAATCATTAAATTATGTGCCAACAATATGTATCCAAAGATTAAATTATGTGCCAACCAATATGTATCCAAAGACATGACCCCTAAAGAGTAAGAGAGAAAAAACAACAATTTCAGATAGAATAAGCATGAGTTTAAGTCCAATAGATTGTTACTTAAGGAATTTCTAAAGAATGTATTAATAAATTCAGGAGAAGGAAATTATTTTATATGGAAGATCTGAAATGCAAGAGGCAATGTTGAACATTTGTATTACATGGTCAAATTTAAAACAAGTCAATTGGACTTCGAAAACTGACAATAGCATCTGAAATTTTGAAGATTAGAAAAAAATGATTGTTAATGTCAACATTATTGTGATTTTTTAAATAATGTAGGGGTGGCAGAAGTTCATATTATAATTTTACCTAACAAAAGTGTTATAATCAGGTTCCTTTCAGGATAAGTGTATTTGTTTTGTTTCCATTTGTTTCATTTTTAGTTTGTCTCTGAATTTATTTTCAATTTGATTTTGGTAATATATTCATTTTCTTCTTCTTCTTCTTTTTTTTTTTGGTTTTCTCTGTGAGATTTTTCAGTTCTAGATTTGAAGCCACTAGTAGTTTGTTGATATAAATCTTGAATTTTTGGGGGGTGCATTCAAAATTATTGAAAATCGTAACTAAATTGTGTTTTGTGTCATAGTAAAATTATAAATTTCACCAAAAAATTTAAGATGTAATCACTTACGAGAGAGATTTTAGAGCTGTTGTTTTGGAGCACAACTTCAGAGAATGTTAGCTGTATTTTTTGGTTCTAAGTTTGCATTTGAACATGTTTAATTGGGGTGGGCATTCACTCTTCAGTTAACCATCATGTACAGAACCACCTTTTGTTTTATCTATGAACATTTCTTGCCATTTCACACAGTTAGGTTATCTGCTTGATATCTGAATGCCCTTAAATTCTTGATTAGTGACATACAAGATGGCAACTATCTGAAATATGTGTATCCCAGATTTAAAAATTCTGGAAATTCCATAATTATGTGTGCCAAAGTAATATTAATACCAAGACTTGTTTAAAGCACAGATTTTTCCATTTTTGATGTGTTATCAAGGAATAATTATTTAATACCTCTGGCTCTGCTTCCCAGCTGCAAATGAAGTTTAATAATTTCCCTGTATATTTCAAGCTTGCTGTATAGATTATAAACATTTCTCTCCATAAAAACGAAACACAGTCCATTTCTCTACAGGGACTACCTAAGAGAGACTGGGTCATCATATTCATGTCCAATCTTGTTTTCCCTTTTCTTTTTTTAATTATCTTTTTATTGTTTGTAGAGACAGGATCTTGCTATGTTTGGCCTCAAGCAATCCTCTGGGCTGACCTCCCAAAATGCTGAGATTACAGGCATGAGCCAGGCCTCTTGTTTTTCCTTTTCTAAAACTAAGAGTAGTATCTGAAAAATTCAAGCCAAGAACTATTTCATTATATGCGTCATTTTTCAACATGATATTCTACATTTTCCCCTAACAAAAGGAAATTCACCTAGGCTCTTCAAAACAGCTTTCTAGAGAAGGTATCCTGGTTCAAGTGGTTTTCAGGTAGTTCCTTTCTTTCCTTAAGGCCAGAGTCCAAACACATAATGCCCATGTAACCCTAGTTACCATCTACTGCTACTTACCCCTTCCAATTATCATGGAGGGAAGATGCTTTGGGCAATATATGGGCCACAGAAATGGATATAGAATATAATGATCTTCCATATCTCTCTGGAAGATATTAATAAAATCTAATTGTCAATAACCTAACTAAAAGACACAAAATCTAAAATTTTCTACATACGCTTATGTACCAACTACAAAGTAGTTTATTTATTCAAAAAGTCAAAAATTTTCTGTAATAGTTATTTCGTATAATGTTTTCTATTCAATGACTATAGATAAATGTAATCTCAGGTGCTTCATTTCAATTAATTAAATAATTTAAAATTTCTCATTGTCTGATTGACTTCTCTGTGTTAATGTCTTGCCATCACCTTACTCTCAAATATAATAATATTGAAGCCAAAATTACCTTTCCCAACCAGTTTTCCCACTGCTGTTAATAAGGCAATTAGTGTCCTAGAGTTCCAGATCTGAAAACTCATCATTATCCTTAACTCATTGTGTTTCTACAAGAAAGTTTTCACAAATATTTCTGAGAATTACTTGTCATTTTCATTAAATTCACGCAGAGGTGGGGAACCTGTGGCCTTGGGGCCACAAGTGGCCTTCTAGATCCTTGAGTATGGCCTTTTGACTGAAACCAAATTTTACAGAATAAATCCTTTTATTAAAAGGGGTGCAGCAGAGAAAGATGAAGCTTTTCTTGCCTCCTTTGGTGCTTAAAAAAGAACAATCCTGAAATCGGAAGGCCACAGGTTCCCTGCCTTGTTCTGAACATCTTTTGTTTGTATATATTAACTTATTCTGACTCAGCAAGATTTTATTGTAGTATTAAAGCTCATTCGGTATCAGTGATCACTAAGGAGCAGGGTACCCCAGACTAAAAGATATGCTTGGGTGAGATGGAGGTGTGTTCATGGAGCCTAGCCAGGGAGGCAGGTCTCAGAGGAGCAGCTGGACAACCCAGTCACAGAGTCCAGTGGAGAACTACTGCTGAAAACTAATTCCCCAAATGGTCACTATTACAGTTTTCAATCTGGTGGGCATGGAATAGTGGGAACAAATCAAAGCTCCTAGGAACAAGGCTAGTGGTAAGAATGTTTTTTTTTTTTTTTTTTTTTTTTTTAATTCAGGATATTAGGGGGGTACAAACATTTTGGTTACATGCAATGCGTTTGCCTCACCCCAGCCAGGGCTACAAGCATGTCCTTCCCCTATTCAGTGTGCTCCTCTTCCATTAGTTGTGTTTTACCCCCGACACCCCCCTGCCACCTGGCTGGCACCCAGTGAGTATTACGACCACGTGAACACCTTAGTGTTGATCAGTTAGCACCAATTTGATGGAGAGTACAATCCCTGTGGAAAGTAATTTGGAGATACCTCAAAAATGGTTTTAAAAAATGTTTCCATATAGAGAATAAAACTGATCAAGGCATTGGCAATGTGGAAAAAAGCATTCATTTTTGGGTAAGGGAATTGTCAGCATTATTCCTTGATTGAATGTACTTCTGGTGAATATAATTTTAAAGATTCCTATAACAAAATATAGTTCCATCTGCAACATGTATGGAAGAACATAGATAAATTCTGATACTATTGAACTAAGGAAAACAAGTCTAGGAATAAAGACCACAAGATTACACAGATTTGCAAAAGGAAATTCTGCTTCAGATTCTCATGGGAAGGTTTCTGTTCTCAGCCACAGCTCTTTTGGGAAGAATTTAATTATTAGAATGACAGAGAGCAAGTCTTTGCTTAGATAAATAAATAACTGAATTCTATCAGAGATAAAGGATTTCTCTGTAATGAAGTTATAATAATAACTTGACTGTATATATCTCACTGGCTCTTAAAATGAAAATTCAGGAATTAATCTTGAGTTGATTATGTATCTTCAAAGATAGGCAGCCAACAATCAATAAATGTCAATTGGAATTTCTAGTATATGTTAAGTGGTCTACTATGTATTATAAAATATAATTTGTTTTTAAATTTGATGTCTGTAACATTTTCAGTTTTGTTTCATAGCACTACAAAAGATAAAAAACAAAACAAAACAAAACCCAGCTTGAAAAAATGCTAAGAACAAGAATTATTTAGCTTTGAGAAAAAAATATCTCAATGCCAAGAACTATCATAATGGAGTAGAAAGAACCCTGGGATTACATGTCAGAGAAATTGTAGCTGGAATTCAACTTCTACTTACTAAGAGTATTTCCCTGGGCTACATATTTAAAATACCCCCTGAGCCTCAGTATGCATGCGAATAAACTGGGAATAATATAATTTATAATGCCTATTTGCAGGGTTAAAAAAAGTAGAAATATTTTATTTAATTTTTAAACATATTATTTAATTTAATAAAATTAATTAAAATATTTAATTAATCTTATTTAATTAAATATTTTAATTAATTTTATTTACTATAAATATTTTATTAATTTATTTAATAAACTTTTAAAACTTATATAATATGTAAGGCACTTGGCTTAAGAAACTAAAAACAAATGCAAAAAAAGTCTAAGTAAACAGCTTTCTCTCTTTTCCAGAGAGCAAAGTGGATTTCTTTTTCAGAAATTCCTTCACATATCAATGTAGTATATAACTACATCATAAAAGCAAACTCAACTCTGCAGTGAAAATGTTTTGATAAAATAATCTGCATGTTCCATCCCCTCTGCTTCTTTCTTACTAGTTTTATTTTTTTTTTTTATTTTTTTTTTTATTATATATATATATTTTTTCAATTTAGTTTTACAGAATCAAAGAGTCTAACAGTATATCTTGTTAGATACAGTATGTCCTCATAATGTATACATTATTTCTTGTACAATGATATGAAATAATATGGGAAATATTCATGATAAATTATTAAGTGAACAGTGCAAGTTAAAAACAATAGTTTCATATTTTTTTCCCCACCCCCCCTTTCCCGAGACAGCACCTTCAAGTGTTACCACTCCCCAAACGGTGTGGAATGCACTCGTCGTGTAGGCATACCCCCATCCCCTCCCCCACCCCCCACCTCAGTCTGCTGTCCAATTGGTGTCATTCCCAGATTTGTATTTAGGTGATGATCAGGGAAACCAATTTTCTGGTGAGTACATGTGATGCTTGTTTTTCCATTCTTGGGATACTTCACTTAATATAATGGGTTCCAACTCTCTCCAGGAGAACCACAGAGATGTCGTATCTTCATCATTCCTTATAGCTGAGTAATATTCCATGGTATACATATACCACAGCTTACTAATCCAATCATGTATTGATGGGCATTTGGGTTGTTTCCACATCTTTGCTATTGTGAATTGTGCTGCTATAAACATTTGGGTACACGTGCCTTTGTTATAGAATGACCTTTTTTCCTTTGGGTATATGCCCAGTAATGGGATTGCTGGGTCAAATGGCAGGTCTACTTGAATCTGTTTAAGATACCTCCATAATGCTTTCCACAGGGGTTGCACTAGTTTGCAGTCCCACCAGCAGTGTATTAGTGTTCCTGTCTCTCCACACCCACGCCAACATGTGTTGTTTTGGGTTTTTTTGATAAAGGCCATTCTCACTGGGGTTAAGTGATATCTCATTGTGGTTTTGATTTGCATTTCCCTGATGATTAGAGATGTTGAACACTTTTTCATATGTTTGTTAGCCATTTTTATATCTTCTTTTGAAAAATTTCTATTCATGTCCTTTGCCCACTTTTTGATAGGGTTGCTTGATTTTTTCTTGCTGATTTTCCTGAGTTCTAAATAGATTCTTGTTATCAGTCCTTTATCTGATGTGTAGTATGCAAAAATTTTTTCCCATTCTGTAGGTGATCTGTTTATTCTCTGGACTGTTTCTTTGGCTGTGCAGAAGCTTTTTAGTTTAATCATGTCCCATTCATTTATTTTTGTTGCTGCTGTGATTGCCTTGGGGGTCTTCTTCATAAATTCTCTGCCTAGGCCAATGTCTGTAAGAGTCTTTCTTACTAGTTTTAGACTAGGATAACCAACTCACTACTGGACAGATCAAGTTAACAGCCCCAAGAGTATCTTAAACTTAACATGTCTAAAACCGGACACATCTGTTCCTGTACATTGCTTCTCACAGGAAAAATAAGCAACAGCAAAAATGCAGTGAATGATACCAATGTCAATCTAATTGTTTAAGTCAAAACTTAATCAGGCAAACAATCATGAAAACTGGCTGATTTTATGATTTTTACTGGCTATTTCTCCAAACATTTTCCCCTTTATCTTACTGCCATTCTTATTTAATGCCCTTTCTGAGAATATTAAGAAAGCCTTCTCACAGGGTGTTCCTGCTTCTACTTCTTCATCCTCTTTTTCTTTTCTCCCTTTCTCTTCTTCCAAACTATGGTCCGAGTTGCTTTACAGAGTGGAACATCTCATCATCATAGACTTTTGCTTTCCTACTTAAAAATTCTTGATAACTCCTTATGGCCTGTAGGATAATGTCCTCAGCACACCATATGTGGCCACTAGGATTTCTCTTCTAGTCAAGGAGCCCCAGTTCTCACCATTTTCCACCTCATTTTTGTTCTCAAGAAATGCAGAGGTATTTCAGTGCCCAGTATCTATTGCGCTACTTTCAGCCTTCATGACTTTGCCCAAGCCATTCTCTCTTTCTAGAGTACCTTCTGTATTAGTTTCCTATGTTCTGTGAGAAGTTGCCACAGACTTTGGGGCTTAAAACCACATACCTTTATTCTATTAGAGTTCTGTAGGTCAGAAGTTCAAACTCAGTTTCTTTGGATTGAGATTAAGGCATCAGCAGGGCCTCCCCTCAGGGGCACCAGTGGAGAATTGGTTCCTTGTCTCTTCCGGCTTCTGGTGGCTCCCACGTTCCTTGGCACAGGGCCATAGCACTTCAATCTCTGCCTCTGTGCTCACATTGCCTTTCCTCTTCTGTGTCAAATCTCTTTTTATCTCCTTCTTATAAGGATACTTTTGATTGCATTTAGGGCTCACACTGATAATCTTGTACAGTCTCCCCTGTTTTAGCCAGCTCAGGCTGTTATAACAAGATACCATAAACTGGATGGCTTAAACAGCAGACATTTATTTCCTTCAGTTCTGAAGGCTGAGAAATCCAAGGTCAAGGTGCTGGCAGACTCAGTGTCTGCCAGCAGAGAGTGATCTTCCTGGGTTGTAGAAAGCCACCTTCTTGCTGTCTATACATATTACCTTTCCTCAGGGAGCATTCATGGGGACAGAGAGAGACAGATTACTTTGTCTTCCACTTTTTACAAGGTCACTAATCCCAATGTGAGTGTCCCACCCACATGACCTAATCTAACCCTAATTACCTCCCAAAGGCTCCACTTCTAAATAACACTACATTGAGGGTTAGGGTTCAACATGTGAATTCTGGGGGGACTCAATCATTCAGCCCATAACATTCTTATCTCAAGATTCTTAATCACATTTGCAAATAGCCTTTTTCTATATGAAGTAACATTTATAGGTTCCAGAAGATTAGGACCTGATATCTTTGGGGGCCATTATTCAGCCTGCTGCTCCTTCCCTTTAGAATTTAGTTAGATTTCTCTTGCCTATGACCCTTGACACCTTATACTGACCTCTAAATTTATACTTGTCACATAAATATTAAAATCTTTCTCACTAGAATGAAAACACTTCAAGGGCAGAGGATGTACAGTTTTGTTCATTTTTCTTTTTTACTCTCTTTCACCATGCCCTAGCATGGTGTCTGGCACATAGTAGGCCACTCAATATGTATTTATCAAACTTTGAACTGATGTCAACTCTGATTTTTGTGTTTCAAAATAAATGACTTACCCAGTGGGAAATAAAAAGAAAGATAACACGTGCTTATATCAGTATCTAGAGCACCTCACAGGCAGTGTAGCTTGCTTCCTGACCCTATCTCAGGCATACCTAGTTCTATTGTGCTTGTCTTGATTGTGCTTCACAGGCATTGTGTTTTTTTTATAAATTGAAGGTCTGTGGCAACCCTGCATCGAGCAAGTTGATTGGCGCCATTTTTCCAACAGCATGTGCTCGCTCCATATTCCTGTGGCAGAATATTTTAGTAGTAATATATTTTTAAGCTGAGGTATGTACATCGATTTTTTTTAGACATAATGCTATTGCACACTTAAGAGACAATAGTGTAGTGTAAACATAATTTTTATATGCACTGGGAAATACAAAATTATTGTGACTTGCTTTATTGTAGTGGTCTGGAAGTTAACCCACATCTCTGAGGTATATATGCCTTGTAATGCAAAAAAAAAAAAAAAAAAAAACTTTATTTTTCAAATGTTTTTGTTTGTTAATTCATTTCCTTAGGATAAACAATTCTAAGACATAATGGTCAATGAGATTACATGGAGAATTCTGACTCAGAATACCAGGTCAAATAACAGTTATGGCCACAAATTTTATCTATTAACATGAAATGTTATTATAACATCACTATTAATAATTTCTTCTGTGAATGAAACAAAATAAAGATATATCTTGTTCAGAAGAAGTGTCAAATAAAAAGTTAGGACATGTGACATATACACCCTAAGGTGATTCCAAGTGTCTTAGTTTGTTTTGTGCTGCTCTGACAGAATATCTGGAAATTGGATAATTTATAAAGAACAGAAGTTTATTGGCTCACAGTTCTGGAGGCTAGGGAGACCAAAGTCAAGGTGCCACTAGGTTTGTTGTATGGTAAGTTTGTTTTCTTCTTCCAAGATGGTGCCTTGCATGCTGCATCATTCAGAGGGGAGGAATGGTAGATCCTCAGATCCTGGAAGGCAGAAGGGCCAAATTTAGAGCCCACTCCCAAAAGTCCTTTTTTTAATGGCATAATCCATTTATGGGGGTAGATCCCTTTTGGTCCCACTTACCCAAACCATTACATTGGCAATTAAATTTCAATATGAATTTTGGAGGGAACAATCATTTAAACCATAGCACAAAGTGAGTCACAGCTTTGTATAATCTCCTCCCCTGGAGTACTGGCAGGACCTGTGACATGCTTCTAACCACCAGAGCGTGGCAAAAGTGATGGGAATATGTGATAGGATGTCACCCTTGTGAGTATACACACACACACACACACACACCCACTTGTACAAACATACATATATAATGTTTTACATATGTATATGGTGTGTCTTTTATATATGTATACAGACATAATGTATTATATGTATATATAAGATCTATCTATCTATCTATCTATCTTTGTCTTGCCAACATGCACTAGAGTGATTGCTTTCTATTGCTGGCTTTGAAGCAGTAAGCTGCCATGTTGTGCAAAGACATATGAACAAAATTAAGTGAAGGGAGCTGTAGGCAGCCTCTAGTTGCTGAGAGAGGGCCCTGGCCAACAGCCAGCAAGAAAACAGGAACCAGAATCCTACAGTCACAAAGGGAGTGGAAGTGGTTTTTTTAACAGCTGGGCATCAGAGAAGACCACTGTCTCACCTGACACCTGAGTTGCAGCCTCGTGAGCCTCTGAATCAGAAAACCCTGTGAAGCTGTGTTGCCTGGACTTCTGACCTAGAGAAACCATGAGATAATAAATGTTGTTTTAAGTGACTCAGTTTGTGGTAGTGTGTTATACAGTGATAGCAAACTGATACAGGACAGAGCATTCTTTGTGACAGAAAATTGGTAGAAGTCATTACATAATCTTAGAGTAGTAAAAATCATAGAAGAAAATACTTAATATAAAGCAAAACCAACAATGCAATTACTTTTACTCCCAATGAGAAAGAAAATAGAGACAGGCTTAAAAATATAACCATGGCTTTAAGTTCATGAAGTATAAAGAGAGAGCTTGCTAATGGGCTCAACTTTTGGAAAAATAGCCAAGATGAGGTAAGGCAAAACAGCCAAATATAAACATATATTATAAACCTTTTAAAATCATGTCTTTGGGGATACGTGATAAGAATCTTGCAAAAAATATTGAAGATGGAAAAATTTATGTTTTGTGTAAAAAAAATGAGCAGGAAAGAAGAGGTGGATCTGTGTGGTATAGTGGAAAGACTGTGGACTTGTGGTAACCTGGCCTTCTATATTTACTCCCTGAGTAACCTTGAGAAAATTCTATTTTGAAATATTCCATTATGGAAAAAAAATTTCTTTTTGGAAATTTTATTTCTTAGTTTTCTCCAATAAACCCTGATGACTGTGTGTGTGTGTGTGTGTGTTTGTGTCTGTCTGTCTATCTGTCTGTCAATCTATCTATCTAAAGATATTTATCATAAGCAATTGGTTCACACAGGTATGGAGGTTGGGAAGTCCTAAGATCTGCAGTTGGCAAGCTGGAGACTCAGGAAGCTGGTGGTGTAGTTCCAATCCAAGTCTGAAGGCCTGAGAACCTTGAGAGCTGATGCTATAGTTCCAGTATGAAGGTGGGGAGTCTTGAGACCCAGGAAGAGCTGATGTTTCAGTTTAAGTCCGAAGGCATGAAAAGACAGATGTCCCAGCTCAATGCAATCATACAGGAGGAAATTTTCTCCTACTTTCAGGAGGGTCAGCTTTTTCTTCTAGTCAGTCCTTCATGGAATGGATGAGGCCCGCTCACATGAGGAAGGACAATCTGCTTTCCTAGGTCCACCAATCAAAACGTTAATCTCATCCAAAAACAGCCTCACAGACACACTTAGAATAATGTTTGACCAAATATCTGGGTGCCCTGTGGCCCAGCCAAGTTGACACATACAATTAACCATCATCAAAACGGGCAGTTTTTGAGAGAAGCAACTTTACCTTATTTGCTCTTTGAAGATTATTTATCTCTTGTTACAAAGAATGAATGCTATATTTCCACCAAGCGAGTTTCTCTTCTTCCTGGGAAGATAGCTATTTTGCACTTCTCACTTTTCATCCTTCCTCCACTATTTAGTGTTGCCATGTTCTTATGCTCTAACCGACAGGCTATGAACAAAGTGAAGTGCACCTCTTGCAGGCTAGCCCACCAGAACCTCCCATACATGATTTGTCATGCTCTTTCCTTTTCTACCACTCTGATGGAGGGTGTTTGGAAGCCAGACACTGAAGATACTGGAGGAGAGCTGTCCAGTTACTACAAATACCTATTTAAAATTTTATGTGAGCAAGAAATATACCTTTCTTCTCTTTGAACCATTATACATATTAAAGGCTATTTCTAACAAGCTTCCAAAAAATTATACTTCTTTATTCACTCAATCCTGTATAATTGTAGGAATGCTGAAATCTTAATTTTGAAATAGTTATTTTCAAGGGGTAATACAAAGAGCTGAAAAATATGAGTAATATTCTTATCAGATTTGTATTGTTCAGACTTTTAAAACAACATTTCTGCAGAACCTGCACACACTGAAGTCACCCATGTATTGCTCACTGAAACTTCCTGTGACAGTAGCTGTGTTTCAGAAGGAATGACAGTTTTGAAGACCATAGTCACTTCTGTACTACTGACCCACTACAAGTGACTAAGAAGGAGCTAACTGAAATTTTAACCTACTTTTGAGAAAAAGTAAATTACCTTCATAGAAAATCATTTAGTGTCTACAAAAAGACTGACATAAATTTTTAGAGAAGGCAAAGTGGGTGAATAGCAGAGCCATGATTACTATTAGTAATGTCTCAGCTATTATAAAGGCAGTGGAACACTAAAATATTATGAAAAAATAAATACCTCGAGAATAATTTAAAAGAGTAAAATAAATATTAAATTATTACCATGAAAAGATCATTGCAATTATAAGTATACAAGCTGAGAGGAATTAGCAAAGCTGTTCAATTATTTATTCTCACACATGCTTTGAAAACCTTTGAAAATTTTGAGGTATTCATCTTTATTTAAAAAAAAACCAATAGGCCCATGTAATTTAGTTAATTTCTAACATTACATATTGAATAAAATGTTTCTTTATAATATAATACCCAAATGAAAGATTACCTTTTAAACCATGTTCTAAGAGTATTTAGAATTCTGAAGACATACTGTTATAGGTTAATTCTATTAATGATGTCAACTGAGTTTTTAAGTTGCTTGTGAATGATATAAACATCTCTATTTTATTCAACTGCAATTTATATACAGACACAGATATGTATCATATAGCAAAAATCACATATGGAATATTACATTATGACACAGAACAGTACTGGTTTGTAATGGTGAAGTTAATTATGGCAGTGATTACATACAGTTGCAAATGCTACCATAGAAGCTATTAAGCTTTATGTTTTTCTCTAAATTGAAATTAATGTATACACTATTTCAATAAAATAGCAGCAAAGAAGAAAGCACTCTTAAAATTACATACACACACACATGCACAAACAATAACCCATAAAGGTGAAGTTAAAGAAACAGAGTAGGTCAATAGGAGAGAAAAAATTAGATTCATTGAGAATCTTGTGTATTCAAATTCAACTGATGTGAGTTTCAGATAGGCAGAGCACACAAGACAGTTGTGAATAAATTGTTAAAGGGATAATGCAATAAAATTTTCCAACACTGAAAAACAGGAATCTCCATATTTGGGGAGTCAAGTGAGTACCGGTGCAATGAATTTAAAAAATCACTTGTGCCAAAGAATAACATTGTGAAATTTTAGAATACCACTGATACAGTAAAGCTGCTAAAAGCACCCATGAAGAAAGGAATAAGCAGAGAAAGAAGGAGGAAAAAAAAGACAGAGAGAGAGAGAGAGAGAGAGAGACAAGTAGAGACAGAGACAGAGATAGAGAGAAGGGAAGGTGATAGAAGGAAAGGAAAAAGAAAAGTAAAAAAAAAAAAAACAAAGAAAACCCAAAAGAAAACCCAGATCAGTTGTAGCTTGTAGAGTAGGTGGTTGTTCAATATTCAGATATGATTTGTCAAATTTTAAGCAAAGACTTCCAAGAAGCTATAACCCAAATCTAATACCATGAAAGCTAAAATTAGTCCTCCCAGATCAAGTAATGTGAGAACTACTTTTGTTACATAACAATCTGTTTCACATACTTGTTCAGATAAAAAACCAATCCACTAAAAATAATCACACATACTAAAAGGAAGTCTATATGGGGAACCTGATGAGTAATGAGTGTGCTGTTAGAATATAAATGGCTGAGTAGTATGACATGGTATACAGATACCACATTTTATTAATCCACTCATCAATATTCTGATAGCCACATCACTATACTACTTAAAATTTTCTCACATCTGCCTAAGAAAATATCCATTCACATCCAAAATAAAATCATTTTATTTCTTTGCTTATTCATCAAATGAACAAAAATGTATTGGATGCCCTACTATGGCCTTGGTAGTGATCTAAGGGCCAGAAACACATCAGTGAACAGAATAAGTATTAATAGAGCTTACATTTTATTCACAGGAGATGGGCATTAAACATTTAAATGTAGTCAACTAGTTATACATCAGGGGTTCATGAATACTATAATTTTATCTGTTTAGTTTTGTTTCTCTGAGGTCAGGTTAACCAGTCCTTCTCAGCTAATCTCATTTCCTTGTACTTTCTGTTAGAAGTAGCAACATAATTTATCCAACAAAAGCTTCAGCTTGAGAAAGTCATTCAACCAAATCTTCCAGGAACAAAGAATAGCTTTGTTCAAGAACCTTGAAAAAATGAAATACCAGTTCATTTACTGTGTCTATCATAACTTAAACCAGACAGGAATGGTGCACATACATACATAGAAATCAAGGAAGTATATAAGCTAATGTCATTTATGAATATAGTTCCCCAGAACAAAGATATATTAGCAAACAAAATTCAAAAGTGTAAGGCAAGAAGCAAGTATCATGAGCTTGTAGGACCTATTCTAAGAATTTCAAGTTGCGTTAACAACACACTTGGTAGAATATTTCCATTACATTGTCAAAATCAAGGAGAAAAACTATGTGAATAACATTCTTTCCAAAATATTTCATGAAATTTAGCAGCTACTTAAAAATTTATAATCTAAAAGTAGATTTCTTAACTTGAATAAGGCTATCTCTTTAAAAATCAGGAGTGATCTAGATCCTCTTGTATCATCCTGGATAGAGCTGGAGCCCATTCTACTAAGTGAACTATCACAAGAAGGGAAGAACAAGCACCACATGTACTCAAAATCAAATTTGTATTAATTTATCAACACTTATGTGCACCTATGGTAGTAACATTCATTGGGTGTTGGGCAGGTGGGATGGGGAGGAGGGGATGGGTATATTCACACCAAATGGGTGCGGTGCGCACAGTCTGGGGGACAGACACACCTGTAGCTCTGACTTGGGAGGGGCAAAGGCAAGATATGTAACCTACACATTTGTTTCCCCATAATATTCTGAAATAAAAAAAGCATATAATTAATTTTTGACATCATTTACCTGAGGCCAAAAAGAAAACTGGCACTTCTTGTTCTTAGGAAAGGATATGCATGGTTTTATTCTATCCATTCAGGTTTATAACTTCACTCTATTCCAACACCAGGCTGCTTTCTTATTAAGAACTACTTTTAGAATCAAAGTGAAAGTACAGAGGAAGAGGACATGATAAAAGGATATTTGTATCTTGGTGACAACAATCCATACATTGTTTTCAATATCATGTATGTTATGAAGTTAAACCTTTTTTTCCTATCAGTCAATGCACTCAACTTCCTAAAATCATCAATGAGAAGTTTCTTAAGAAGATAATAATAGTATTTCTCCAAATAGAGAAAAAAAAATAATTCCATGGTGTAACGAATTGGCTAGCAATCTTCCTTAATTAAAAAATCATCTTGTTACTTTTAATATAATTTCAGAAATAAAGAATATAGCTTATTTATTTTTGGAATTTGTAATAAAAGGAAACATGTAAGTTGCTTCAGCTGTTACCTTGATGATCCCATAAATTGTCATAGTCTTCTTGCCCTTTTTTCTTTTATAGAGTTTGTTTATTCTTTTGGAATAGACACATCTCCCTAATTCCCACTTTTTCTTCTCTCTCTCTGTGGGTCCTGCCCAGGTTTCGAGCTTTACCTACTTTCTGAGGGCCTTTCTATTCACTGGTCTCTTTCTTCAACGCTTAAAGCCCTATTTTAGCAATGATCATAGTTCTCATCATTCAAATTGTTTCTATTTTCTCTCAGTAGACTGTAGACTCTATCAGGGCAGGGAATCCACCATTTAACCATTGGCCTCATAAATCTAATATACTTTAAAATATAATTGCAATGAAGAAATGCTGGCTGAATAAATGCATTTTAAAAAAGCAAATTATTATTCCTGTGATCAACCTAGCCTGGAAATGAGAATTCTTTTCCTGGGCCTCAAAATTTAGTATACACAGGTTGAATTTTTCTACTTGTAGAATTTTCAAATATCTAAATGGGAAGAGAAAAGAGGAAGAAAGTAATGGGGTACCTGGAGTAGTGGGGAAGACTGATAAAAAAGAAGTATAAAAGGTGTACCATTTTGCACATTAAATTTACCTCTTTATTACACAGCAGGAGTGAATTATGCCAGAATAACCCATCCAAATTTCCTTTCCTTTTTTGGTTTCCCTTTCCTAATTCTAATGAACTATAGAAGGAAACATGACAGGTTTCTGTTTATTCCTGTTCAAACAGCAGGAAGCTGGTTGCTTCACTTTTCTCCAGAAATCTTGCTCTTGTCTATTGGCACAGCGTTTTTTAAAAAATAAGAAATTACTTATTAAAGAAGACATTGGAAAGTTAAAATTCTATAGTGTCCATTTTTCTCCTTGAGAACATCATACAATTCACAAACATGGTCTGGGGATTCATTTGTAATGCTATCAATCCTAAATTTATAAATCCTAAATATCTATTTTCTTCCTTCTATCCTTTCTTTTTATGACTGAGTTAACTATTTCCCCTTGTCTTTCACAGAAGAAACGCTAGAAGATACAGATTCAGGTATTAGTAAAAAAAAACCCTGATCCCATCAAAGTAGTTACTCAGATGTTTATCCACCCTCTAAAAACTTTCTTAATGAAAAGAGGTTATTTTTTAGGTCTTAGGTGAAGGCAGATTCTAGGTACACAAAGATAGAGGATTGGGAGCTAAGCTTCTGTTACATAACTCTTGGTTTAATAAGGCTTCATGTCTAAATAGAAACTCTAATTTTTCAAAGAATGGAATATTAAAACTGAGTTGAAAACTACTCTAGGAAAACATTTTTTAAGTTATCATTGGATGGTAGGAATATGGGACTGAGTTGGTCTTAGAGAAATGACTACAGCAATAAAAAGAAAGTCAAAAAACATATGGTTGGTACAAGGCAGTGGAGTTGCAGAAGACAGGACTGCCCAGGAAGGAGCAAGTAAAGCAAGACGAATGATGGGTAGCTTGCTGTCCTGGGTGGTGAAGGAACAGGCAGATCTGGTGAGTGGTGATGTTTTCTATGGTATAATATTGAGTACAGGAAGAGTAAGAAGCATATTGACATGTTAATCATTAACCATGTATATATAAGAGCTATATATATATATATATATATGCATGTAAATATAATAACTGATTCACTGGGATGTTATGTACATTATTTTTCATTAGGAGTTTTCATTTTTATAGGGAAGGGACTGTATATTTATAGAATACATGGGCAGGTGTAGCAAGATCACTATACAAAATATTAATTTGTATTTTGTTCTACTGATGTTAAAAATTCATAGAAATAACAAGAAATCTCTTCTTCACTATCCCACCTACTTCTTGCTCCAAAACATCTACCCTCACACGCACTAGAGGCCAAAAAGTGACCTTGAAAGGAGTCTCCTGCTCTGAAGCTAGGGTGCAGAGAGATATTTGGAGACCTATGGATTATTTTTAAAATATAGCGTTATTGAAGAACTTTGGAGGGGTGTGGCTTTGTGGATGCCCTGGAGCTGACCACATGTGCCCTCACTCTGGAGCATGTTTTTGTTTTGTTTTGCTTTGGTTTTGTTGACATATAACGGTAGTGAGGATGCCACCAATAAAGCCACATAAGACTAATGAATTATAACATAATAACTAGCCAAATCCAGAAAGTGCAATAAGATAAACTGTTACTAGAGGTCTTTTCCCTATTTCCTGCATTTTTAAGTCCCTATGTCCTTAAACAACTGTAAATGCTTGATAATATCTTTGTCACTCTCAACGTATTGTACCTTGGAGCCAGATTTAATCAGACAGAGAAAATAAAGAGATGCCATGGTCCTTTGCATCTCAAATGAGAAATCTGCTTCTGTTATAAAACGTAAGTGGTCTCACATTTTTACATTCATAAATCCAATACATAGTGATGTAAATGTGCAGCACTCTAAGATCACTTTCTTTCTAGCTTTCTAATCATTATAGTTGTACCGTGGAAATATTGCTATTATTTAGACCAGAATTTAGTAAAATTTTAAGGTCTTCATTAATGTTTGGAAATTTTGCTGAGAGATAAAACCTTATGTACATAACTAAATTATCTATATCTTAAAATACAACAGATCCTAAATCTAGCTTGTTTTGCAGCCCCAACAGTAAGGTTTATTACCATGCAATTCATTGAAGAATATGCTTCTAACTCTGATAAGTCACCACTCTAGACATTTTTACCTTAAAATTTTATAATTAAATCCCACTTAAGATCAGAAAAACATTTTTATAGAATCTACCACTTTTCCATTTATGAAGCAATTTATTTGTTCACATATTTGGTTAGAAATGTCACAATAAGTATTTGAATTCAATGTTCTTTTATGATAAAATTTGCTCAGTTTGATGTTAAGTAAGATGATTTAGAAAGTCAGTTGGTTTCAAAGTCTAGAACTAGAAAAATATTAAAGCTGGGATCCTTTCCTCAAAGTACTGTAGACTATGTATGAATATTTCTTTTAAGCTACGAAACAATTTTGAAATAAAATAAATATGTGTTAAATGATAAGGGCAAATTAATACTGAAAGCACAAGTAACTACAAAATAAAGCTTATTTATATTGTAAAATTATTTGAAAATAATGCCTTGATTAAAGATCACATCATTATTATCTAGGTCATTTACATAAATTTAAAGAAATTCTAAAACAGATGCCAAGGCACCTTGATATAATCTTAGGATCATTTCACTAACTCTAGCATAAATTTCTGGTATTTTGAACAGAATTATTATGATGTATGAGAAATATCACAGCACAAAAAATGAGAAATATTGGCACAATTTAGAGTACCTTTTTACTCGAAATTCAACAGCATAATGGTACTAATATCTTACCTGATCAAAGACATGGGGATAAGGGATAAAATATTTTTTCTTTTTTTTTTTTCTTTCAAGAAGAGTGACAGATTATAGGAAATATAACGTTGGGAGAAAGAGGAATGTTTTTGGTTGATTAATACTTACTTAGTACTTATTTAGAATTTATGATTGCAAGTGTATTTTTCCATGAGAAACAAAAAATAAATCTTTAGCATTCATTCATGAGGTATTATTGACAGAGTAGTTCAGAAAATGACTTTAAAGTACTTAACTATGTTGTTCCTTCAGTCCATATGACACTGTGAACATTTAAGGGCAAGTGCTTGAGAATTAATTATAGAAAGAAGGAACATATGAAAAAAGAAATTCCTATTGTTTCATTTCTGAAGGCAACAGCCTCATTCAGAAAGGTCAACATTGACACACAAGCTAAGATTCAGAAATGAGAAAGTGTTTCAAAATTTAAAAAAGTGAAACAAAACATAAATAAAACAATATGTTATCAAATTACAATAACAACAAAAAAACTCATCTTAATCTTACACAAATGAAATATTTATACATTTCTGGGTGTTACATCTCAATTAAAATATAAGACCTAGAGATGTCTTGAAAAGACAGCCAAATGATCAGAAGCTCGTCAGCTCTATGAGGGCAACTAGCAAAAAATGACTCTACCTTGTAAATGAAAGCTAGAAAGGGAAATAATAAAATTCTGAACATTTGAGAATTGATGAGACTTTCTAGCAGTTTTTAAGATTTGAGAGTGGATATTTTAAAATGACTGCAGAGAAATTTTATGGTTTGGAGTCAATAGCAAATCTATGAAGTTTAGAAGCAACTGTTTGAAAATGTAACTTAAAGCTTGGTGAAACTATAAAAAATTTCATTAAATGTAACCTGGAAGAAGTTAAGAAGTTAATCCTAACCCTCTGATGGATGAAGAAGCATTGGAGAGATTGGGTCAGACGAGTCATGATCTGGCTACAAGATTCACTGTTTCTCCTGTGTTGAGAGTAGACAAGGGACAGGAAGAAGCTTACAGGAGGGATAAAAGCAGAGAGATGTATGGTATGGAGCTGAAGCCTATCCTTCAAAGTAAAGTATCATAAGAATGGAAAAACGAGCACCACATTTACTCACTATCAAATTGGTACTAACTGATCAACACTTATATGCCCATAGGGAAGTAACATTATCGGGTGTCAGGCAGGTGGGAAGGGAGAGGAGGGGATGGGCATGTTCACACATTAAGGGTGCAATGCTCACTGTCTGGGGGATGGGCATGCTTGTAGCTCTGACTAGGGCGGTGCAAAGACAATTTATGTAACCTAAACATTTGTACCCCCGTAATATTCTGCAATAAAAAAAAGAAAACAGAGAGATGACTTAGGAGGTTTTGTAATAATCTAGGCAAGAAATAAAATAGTGGCTTAGACTAGAGTATTATCAATGGAGGTAGTGAAATGCAGACAAATCCAAAATATACGTTGAAGATAGATTAAAAAGGAATTTTAATAGAATAAATACACAATATAAGAAAAAGAAAGAATCAAAGATCATCTTAAGGCTTTGTATCTGAGAGACTGGAGTTATGAATGTATCATTTAAGACAATGGAAAACTGAGGAAAATGCAGTCTTTGCAGGGAGTTCAGGGATTTAGTTTTAGGTGTGTTAAGGTTGAGATGTCTATCAGGTGTTAAAATGGAGGTGTTCAGTAGCAAGTAGTTGTTTGTGTCTGGAATTCTTGGATGAGGTCTGGGCTATAGACATAAGTTGGGTTCATCAGAAATAATAAATAATAAAAGTTGGGTTTAACAGTAAAGGATTGGGACTGGATGAGATCCAAAAAGGAGTATAGGTAGAGATCTATAAACTGGATTGATGTTTGAAGTATGGGAAGACATGTGTAGGGAGAGTAAACAAAAAAAGATTAAGACAGAGCAAGAAGGAATAAAGAAAAAAAAATGGAGAGTGTTTTGTTTTGAAGGCCACGTGAAGAAAACATTTTAAGGAAGCAGGGGTGACAAACTACATTAATGCTATTGATAAAGCAAATAAAATCAAGACACAGAACTGACCGTTGACTCTAAAAACATTTAGGAGAAATTCTGCATGTTTGTAAGATGTTGGTAATGATATAGTATGAGGAAAAAATTATGATGCACAAGAAAGAAAGAGAATTGCTGAAGCCATTTCTTTCAGTAGGTGAGAGGAAATTACTAGTTTAGAGTGAATAGATTGGCTTTAGATAGGAACATAGATATGTCATCTATAGTAACAGGATAGACTGTAAGTATATAAGCACAAAGGCATGTAGGTGAATTGAAGTTGTAAGTTTTGTTTGTAAGAAACATTTCTCTAGTAAATACAACAAACACGTTTTTGGTCACCAGCAATGAAAGAAAGCCACTGTGCTGCTCCACTAAAATATGACTGGTTGAATTTGTCTACTGTGATTCAGATATGTGTCCATTTTTTATTCTAGCATATTTCCATACTGACAATGAATATGCATATTTGTGTAGAATCTATCTATAACAAGCATGTGTATTTGGAAGGGAAGCAACTGAATCTAGAAATATGCAACCCTTGTTCTCAAGAAAGTGAAAAAAAAAATCTTTTTATTTTATTTTATTTCTTTTTTCAATCATGACTTGAAGATTGGATGAGGGTAAGTGAAAAGTCACCAGGGTTAAAACTGAAAGTTCTTCTCATTTTAAAATATTTTAAGAGATTATTTTTAGTATTGTTAATTCCATTATCTGGCATCCGTGAATATTTATGTCAAATATTATCATATCACAAATATCTTTAAAATAGCAACATTAGGCTGCATTCATAACATATTTTTATAAGGGTACCGTGTAGCTTTCAGAAGTTAATAGTTAATGGCTTATCAATTTGCTTTATATTTTCACTAAGTTGCATTTGTAACTAATCACTAGTCAATAGAGTATAAGATAGATTTTGGAAGAGTACAAGCTTCTTTGTTGATTCATGTGAGGAAATAGATAAAATAAGATTATATAAATAAGAGAAGGAATGGACAGATTTCAAAACAACTCCAAGGGACAGATTCTTTTAGGCAAGTAAAATATACCTTAAATCTTTTTATCTAAAATTATCAATATTTTTATTTTTTTACTGATTTAGATCTAGTTCCAAAAGTCAATATATAGTCCATTTGCTAACATAGATAGAAAATATTATTTATTTTCAAACCAAGTATGTGGATATGAATTTAAAACACAATTGTTATAGCTTATCAAATTTACACAAAAAGTAAAGATATCATTTTCTTATAGAAAAGTTGTAAAATGAAATAGATGTAATTTTATAATAGTTCCTAATTATATTTTAAAATTTAATCACTTTTAATTAAAAAGGAAGGATGACAACAAAGAAATAGATAACAAAGAAACTACGTTATAGGAAAATACCAGCATTTGGTTTATTAAAGTCTCTTCCAGGTGATATGAGTCTTCATTATTTAACTGTTTAAAGTATAAAATACAGGTATCAGATCATACCACTTTTGATGTATTTGGCTTATTTTCAGGCACAGAAAGCAAAATTCTCCCTCACAAGTAAGCTTCACTGGGCAGATGGGTTTGTTATTGTGTTTGACATCAATGATAGGTCTTTGTTTGCTTTTGCAAGAGCACTGATCTACAGAATTCGGGAGTCACAAACTAGTCATTGCAAAAGGTAAGGTATTTTTCATTCCTTTCTCCTTTCTTTTTAGTAAATCATCATATAGCTGTAAGCATCATTAGGAAGAATTTAATATAGCCTTCCAATTACAAAATTTAACAGCCCTGAACAATTCACCTTCCCATTCCACAGGAGTTACACATGTAGTAAAAGGAATAAGATGAGAATACTTTATATCCTGGCTGACATAAACAGTTACTTGCCCTGAGTAAATGGCTATTTTACAAGACAGCTTCTATTGTTAACATGACACTCACTTGCAAAATAATGGTCCTCTATATACCAGATAGTTCTCTTTCCAACCTTTCCTTTTCATTCTCACAAAATGTTAAGGATACTAAATAAATCCAGATTTATTACGTTTGGCATCCTGTGAAATCCAATTCGTAGTCATTGGGTTGTTCAATCTATCAAAGCAAAATAGCCTGAATAATCAAACCGTTTACAAATTCTAAGTATGTGGATACATTTTTCTCCATGTCACCTCCTAAAATAAAGAGCTGATCAACATTTCCCCGTTGGTAATTTTCTTTTCACAGGAACTATGAAGGAAGATGCTATTGTACCTTAAGCCATTGTTGCATTAGTAGATAAAAGTTTAAGCATGTGAGTTTTCCATTTTAGTTTTCCCTGTTTTTTGGTTGTTTTAGCCTCTTCCATTTAAAGTATTTTTGTTCAACATGCTGATGTAAGGGATTTTTTGTGCTTTTAACCAGTTTTACTCTTACAGTCTGGCATAGTATTCTATTCTGGTAAGTAAAAACATACAATATTATTACTCAAAATTGGTATATATACTTTTTATATAGAATCCCCATTATCAAGAAATCATGAAATAATAATTAATTGATAAATGATATTTCCCTGAAGTCAGTGATGTACATTCTTGTTTACATTTGGTTTGCCTTAGAAAGCCACTTTAATCTCTAGAGCTCATTTTTCTAAGAATATAACTGATGCCAAGTTAGGAGAAAAGGATATGATTTTACTGAGCTACCTCATAGCTCTGATTTTCTATAGCAGTACTTATATTTTAGAATTCCATTTTTTAAGCATTAAATATCTTATGTTTAAGCATCATGACATAGGAAAGGAACAGGAATAAAATTATTTTGATATTCCTCCAAATCAAAATAATCACTTAAGAACATTTAAAAACATATTAAAAATATAAAAACCTATATTTGATATTTTTCAGGCAATCTTCTTAATTTATTGACTAAATAATTTTTAGAATATTTCCAGTTCTCAATCTGTAGAAAGGCTAGGAGAGCAAATTATAACAGTTTTATAAAATTACATCTGATAGTTATGTGAAACATTTTCATGTACCTTTTCCCATTTATCCATTGCAGTAATTTCATGAAGTAGACCGAAAAAGACATTACTAGTACCCCTGAAAGTCCCCTCCACACAGTGCTTTTTCTCTCACTGCTTACTTACACTATTGTATGAATAAAACCCAACTTGCAGTCAAATCTGGAACCAATACAGTTGAAGACTATCCGCGTTTGCCCTTTTCTTCTCTAGAGTAGATATCTTGGCAGAGTTCCATGCCGCTTAAAGGCTAGTCATTTCACTATTCTCTTCAAATCAAACTCTTTTTTGTATTGTTTCACTATAATGAAGAAGAATATATTGATATTTGCAGAAGATATTTTACCTTAAAAACATTTTTTAAAAAAAGACAATTTTTGCAAGGTTATGAGATTGCATAATTTTCTGCAGAGCATGTTATAATAAATATTAGCAAAGCAAAAACTAAGGAATATTGAATAATATCTCTGCTTAGGAAATTTTTCTAAATTGTTCAATTACAGTGACTGTATAAGTAAGGAGACATTTGTTATTTCTTCCCTTGTAATTGATAAGGAACATGAAAAATAACACTTAGCATCTTTCACTGGGAATGTGCTATGTATTTTTATATACATCATTTCATTTATTCTCTACAGGAAGTCTGTGTGATATGGGCAATTTTACCATATTTTACATATAAGGAAACTGAAAGTGCAGAAGGTAATAATCATACCTAGTTAGTTAACACATCCAGGATTCAAGACTAGGTCCATCTTACTTCAAATCCTAGGCTTTAAGAGAGCCTTGTTGCTTCTTTGTCACTCACTGCCTTCCATCTAAAATGATTTGCATAAGTAAATGGGGACATGTGCCACTCTACACACATATGACCATGAATAACACACATGCACGCTCAATACTTTTCTTTCTTTTTTGATTTATAATTCTTTGGATCTAAACCTACCTGTTTTTAAACAAAAAAAAAGTTGTTAAAACAATCTTGCCAAAAATTGTGAATCCTTATTTCAGAGCTGTGGAATTAGCTTTTGGTTGGCAACAAGCAAGATCTCTGTCATGTGTGAGAGGTTGGCTGGGAAGAAGGACAAAAGCTGGCACTGGACAACCGGTGCCAATTCTGTGAACTGTCTGCCACACGACAGTCTCTTGAGGTAGAAATGATGTTTATCAGAATTATCAAGGACATCCTGGCAAACTTCAAACTCAAAGGAAAGAGATGACCCAGTGGATCTAAATCAATGGCCAAATTGATCAATAATGCATTTGGAAGGAGAAGAAAATCTGTTTAGTAGGCATGTGATACTAGGAAATTTATTATTTCAGAAAGCTTTAAATATTCACATGATAATTAATGTGATGATTTGTATGCAATTTTTGCAAAAATAATTCTCTTGCTGATATGAAATGATTGAGTATGAGCCATAGCTGTGTTTTTAAATGCATAGTTTGCCTTTTTGGTTGATTGTCTCCTATTCACTGTGCTTCACATATAATCTTTCATTTATTGCACAAAATAGTACTCACTATAACCTATTGGTGGATAGCTATCCTGTTTACCTTAGCAAATAAGCTCTGCTTATATAATTTTATTAAACTACCATTCTATAGTCTGTAGTTTACCTTTATTTTATATAGTTCTGTTGAATGAAATGTATAGTTATATTCATATAGTTAATATTAATAGAGCTTAATTTATCAACTTGTGAAAGTTCCTGATTTAATAGAAATGCATGAATTTATTTTTAAAGTATAATATCTTTACAATAAATCAGTGAATTACAAGATATTACACAAATTTTATAGCCTAACTTAGGCCTTCAGCAGTTAAATTCCCTGTCCATAAGTACATATTTTGGAAAAGTCTGCCTTTTGTTGTTGAGTGCTATGTTAACAAAAGCTATTATAGAGAAATTAACTCATATAGCTTTTTAGATCAAAAGATTAATCTATTTTAGTTCACTTAGAAACCCATACATCATAGGAAAGAAAAAAAGTAAAAACTGGCTGCTAAATGTATAATTTTGAAGGCTTTGTTTCCCTGAAAAGATATATTTTTATATCAACTACAAACATTTTGGGTCCTCTCAAATGGATTATCATTTCCTTCCAGAGACAACAGTCTACCTTGTAGACTGCAGTACCACTGCTGCTGCCCTTGGGAAGCTTTGCCACATGCTTTCTTTCAAGTTGAGACTCAAAGTCTAACTATCGCCAAATTATTGATAATTAACGTTAGATCTCAGAGAGTTAAACTAGGACTACAAGCAACGCTACATACACGTACATGGTAATTAAGTATCAGCAAGAACCTGGGGACCAAGGTGGAAGAAGATCTTGAGTAGAAGGTGGTAGACTGGAGTGGGGGAGGGGCGACTATTAGGGAGAACATTAGTCTGAATAGGTGAGAATTCATTGACACAGGGTCACTCACCATGAATCACAATGCAACATTTTAGAAGTGACATCTCAAGCTGGTCTATATAGCTTTGCTGTTCCTTAGAAGTTGGACCTTGATGATATTCTAAAGTAAAAGTAGTGAAAAAACAGAAATATTTGGTAATATACAAAATAGGTTCAGAATATTCATAAAGATGGAGGGAGTTAGAAATGATATATTATATTGGATACAATAATCTACCATCTGACTGTGTTCCCTGGGAGAATTCAGGGAACTTCCTTTACTCAAGAAGCAAGGGATGCATTGGTGAGTGGGGATAGACAGCTTCAAGAAGCTTCATAGTGACTGCGCTTTATGGGTAAGAGTTGGCAGTAGATCAACTCTGCTGTTCTATATCCGTGGATGCTACCACTCAACTGTGCTGCCTGATACCAATGCACATGAATGAATCCTGGAACAATAGAATCTGGATGCCAGCATTTAGCCTGCTGCTTATTATCCACCCACTCAGTCCCCAAAGGAATGGTGCCAGACCCAGAATGGAGGCTCCGTTTCTGAGACTGGCTGGTTAGATACTTTAGAAGCGATGCACTCAATCAGCCACGTTGAGGGAAAGTCCATATTGTGGACCCATGCACACATTGCTTCCATCTCTACCTCCATGGCCACTGCTACAGTGGGTCCATTATATTATCACAGAGGTAGCCAAGAAAAGACGCAGGTGGATATCTGCTGGCCAGGTCATCCTGTCCATATGAATGTAAAGTTACTTTTCTTTGAGGAATTCTTTCTGGTGGGCATTAACGTGTTACATAAGGATCTGCGTGTTTTATGATCCCTCTGAGAGATCCATTCACATATAATTTCTTCATACTTTCTTGTCACTGCTTGTCCAGTTTTACCTCTTACAGACCTCTGACCAACTGGCAAAACTATTATTAATAATTTTATAGTATTGCCTACAAATCAGTGTACTACATGCCACCTGTCTTACCACACAAGGTAGATAACAAAGTGGACTTCTTTGGAAGTTCTGCCAAAATTGGGAAAATTTCCTTTCCTTCTCCTAAATAACTTCATGATTACTTCTGCATAGGGCTGTAATGAGGTAGAGTCCTCTTTTGGCTGACACTGATATATCAAGTTTAAGTGAGATAAGTTTTCTATCAACTAAGAACATTCATATTAGATAGCTATGTGAATAAGAAATAAACTATTGTGTGAAATTATCCTAGTAAATTCAGTTATGTACTTTTCTGGGTCAATTATTTATAAGAATTTTGTTATTCTTTTATAGTCTCAGTATTGACTTCATATGTCAGTATAAATAGTTATACTTTAATATTTTATTTATATATCAGTATAAGAAGTTATACTTTAATATTTCATTTGTTTTGTTATTCTTTTGAATTGTCTCAGCTTTAGAGACTTGGTTTTCATTCTTTAGAATCATTTTTCCAGTTAAATAAAGATTCTTTGGGGACAATTTTGTATTAAAAATAACATTTATCTAAGTTACACATAAGAACTCTAGTGTTAAAATGGTATCCAAATTCTTTAACAGCTCAATTCATGCATATGTATCTGTGATGAGTAAGAGCTCAAAATGTTTGTGTTAAAGATACTACTTATATTTCCATATATTTTAAAATTTTTATTTATTATACTCTGATGTTTTAGCAAACTGACCTTGGATGGCATACCTTGTTACAAGGAATCTATGGAACATAGTAATAACAACGATTTGTATTTTAAGAGTGTTTTTGGTGAAGTAACTTTAGGAATGAATGGCTGATTATTTTTCCAAGTAATATTTAAAAGTTAATTCCACCTTTGATGATGTGACAATTTTAAAACAAGCATACACATTTTTTGGTACTTCCTCCATCCAAAGATTGTCTCAATTCACCTTCTCTTGATTATGAATCATTCTTACTGAATCTCCTTTACAAACAGAATGAAGTAGAAGTAATGTGTGAGACTTAAGAAGCCAGGTTAGAAAAGGAAATAGCACCCCTGTCTGTTTTGCTATCCCTTGGGATTCTGCCCTGGGAGCCATCAGTCAACACGTACGAATCCAGCTGCCCAGAAGGCATGAGCTAGAGATACCACATAGAGTTAATGACCACACAACTGCCAGATAAATGAGCAAATCTGCAGGTCATTCCCAGCCTCTGACCTTTGGGCTACCCCAGCTGATGCCAAGTGGAATAAAGATGAGTTACCCCAACAGAATCCTGCCCCGGACTACAGATTTGTGAGCACAATAAATATTGTTGTTGTTTTGGGATTGTTAAATGACAACAGATAATCAGAAAAGATAATTCATTAAAACCCTCAGCAATTCTGCCAATATGAAATGACTGGCTTTCTTACTAAGAAAAAACAGGCTGAGAAAAGGAATTCTCCAACCAGATACAAAATTGTCTAGAACAAGTTGTCCCAAGATCGGTTTTCCTGTGACCATAATTCGCTTGTAAATCAACTTGAAAAACCTTAAAAATAATAAATTGCATCTTTCCAAAGCAAGCCCCAAACACATATACCTACAGAGAAACAAATACATCAACATTAAGCTGTAGAAAGTTGTAGTTTGAGGATAGCAAGTGTATCTATAAATCTCAGAGCTAGCAAGGCTGTATCACAAAGTGGGGAATGGCCTATGCTGCTTCTAGTAAAAAAGATGCTGTCATTCACTTTGGATGAGCTTCAGTGAGATAACACATAATGAGGGGCAACAGCTGAGGAAGGGAAAGCCAAAGGGGAGGGGTTTTAAAATGGTTTTGATTTAATACAAGGCATGCACTATTAATAAAGAAGTTGAATGATACCTGTATGTTTTATAGGTTTATAAATTGGCTGTAGTAAAATATTTTACATCTTAGATCACTAGGTATTGTTTCAGCTTATTATGGGAGATATCTATCTAGAGTTGACTGAATTGTATTAATCTGAACCTAGTTTAATGATGCCTTAACATTTTTATGGGGGAATTTAATGTTTGCAATATCCATGTTCCTTATTTGAAAGCGTGACTTATAGGTTTCTCATCTTCCTTAAATTATAAAATCCTTCAGCTAATAAAGGAAAATGATTATAGTTTGCAAAAAAGGCAAAGTCATTTAACAATCCATATAACTGTCTATTGTAGGACTTTGCATAATAATTGTAATTTAGCTATTAGGAATTCTAAAGGCAGTTATCAGTCATACTCTACAATTCTGGGGAATCAGGCAAAGCCCGAATTATTTAAAATATTTTAAATTCCCAAAGAAAAAGGGCACACCATAAATTTGAAATATACTCTATGGTGACAAGATATTATTTCATAAGAAAAGAAAAAGTTCATCATAATTTTCAAATGTATAAACCACCAAACAGATTATTTTTCTGCCTTTCAAATATAGACATAACACAAGTTTATTTTTAATAATGGAAATACAAGTACTCTAAGGAAGGAATTTGCAGGCTGTGAAGTATTAGTATCCATGTGAAATTTGATTGACATTTTAGTAATCCCCGAACAACTAAGGCATAAAGAATTAAGAGAAAGTAAGTGATGAAATCACTTGACACTACATGAAAGTATAATCATGAGTTACCTGTATGGTTTTTTGGTCATCCTGCAGCACTCAAGGTGAATATTTAACAACTAGACAAATGAAAACTTTTTAAAACACTTATGCAAGTTTAGTAGAAAAGTAAACATTATACATTCATTTTCAAGGTAATAAAATATTTAGGTTTGTAAAATTTGGGGGTATTTCTACACACAGATACATTTAAGGGCTAAATTCTTGGGTTGAGTTTTGGGTAATATATTTAATTCATTCAAACAACAATTATAAAATAAAATTATAAAATAATAACAGTTGACTTTGATCAGAAGATTTTGAGGCTTTAAGTTAAAGAAACTTATATTTCACTCATATCATTATTCTCTATAATACATCACATGTTAACCTGGTCAAAAATAGTATAATTGTTGAATTGATCATTATATACAAATAGTTATTTTTAAATAAAGATTGTTAAATATATTGGTTTCCAGATTGAGACTAACAGAAACTTTTATGTACGTGTGTGTTCATAAATATATACTCAGGTAAAATAATTGTTAAATATATGAACTTAATCTCTCAGAGAGTATAAAGTATCAGGTGAAGTAAAGGAAGAGAAAGAATGGAGATAACAAAATAAGAGAAGGAAGAAAGAACAGATGTGAGAAATGTTACATTCAAAATCATAAAACTGGAAAAAGATAAATTCCCAGATGGATCCACTTAGGAGAGAAAGAAAAAGGTGCAATTATAAAATGGAGAATGACTGGGTATATGCAAATATGATAGCAATTGTTTGGAATTACAAAAAATGAGTACTCAGTAATTTAGCATGGTAGTTCAATGACTGGGCATGATGCAAAAACGAGATTGAGCAATTCAGAAGAAAGAGGAATATTATTGAAATACTATGAGGTAATGTTCCCATTTTTCTCAGCAAACATCAGAATCTGGAGAAGAATTGGTGGACATCTATGAAATATTAGAAAATTAAACCTCAAAGAAAAGTTTATCTATGGAGAATTTCATGGCAAAAGGAAAAGAAATTTGATAAAACCATCTTCAAAACCAGAAATCACATCCACTGCAGCTTACATAAAATGGGCTTAAACTGTGACTTGTGAAATTCTGATTAGTTAAAGAAAAACACCCCGGAAAGTAAGGACTATTGGGTAGTGAAATGGAATTTAAGATGGCTGTTGACTCCCTTTGCTGAGAACCGTGTGAGTGTATGTGGAGATGGGATACAGAATGCCTCAAGCGCTTTTCATCTCTTTAGATATCTTATTCTGTGAGAGTGAATAACATGTAACCACAAAACCTCAAATGAGAAAATGATTTTTGAAAAACATATTTCTTCTACTATATTTTTCATGTTTAAAACTAAATATAACTTAGTTTGTGGCACTTAATATTCTAAAAACTCAGGCATAGAGTAGGGAATGCTTATATTACTTTATTAGTTTTTTTTTTGTCTGAGTAATACCTACTGCTGTGTCAACCATCTGCTTAAGGACCCTCATGAAACATTGTTAATAAAAAATAATGAAAAAAACCACAGAAAACTTTGATCAATGCTTCTCTACTATTTAATATCTTTAAACAAATTAATTTTTTTCTGTAAGGAAAATATAAAGAAAAATGACTTTGATGAATTTATTTTATCTTTACACACCCACCAGTAATGATATCCATTAAAAAAATACTATTGGACACATATTAGCATCTATTTTTTAATAATGAGGGCTTAATTGAGACATTGATTAGTTATGAGGATGGAATCCACCATTTTACACTTTTCTATTAAAATTTTATTTTTAAATTTTAATAATGGCAATTTATAATGGCAATGAAAGTTTATATAACAGAAGCCATATAACAGAAATTGTGTTCCACTAACTGTATTGAGAATTAAAATGAGAAATATAATCATAGTTTACGTTCATGCAATCTTCTGGACTGAGAATTCACAGTTCATCTGGTGACAGAAGGCTACAATATTTTACCCCATTCTTAAGTTCTAGCTTGCACACAACCTTTGCACAACCAGAAAACTACTGGTCATCTGTCCCTCCTCTATTTGAGAAAAGTTCTCTAAAATAGCCACATCCCTTTTTTCCTATCCCTCAGGACCTACCACTTACATCTCCCATATTTCTTCAGACATTCACATCTAGAAGAATTAGAGAAGTGGTATGTGACAAACTGTATCTTAACCCAGAAGTCCCCAACCTCTTTGGCTCCAGTGACCAGTTTCATGGAAGACAAATTTTCCACAGTGGGGGGAAGGCTCATGGGGGATGGTTTCAGGATGATTCAAGCGCATTACATTTATTGTACAGCCAAGCCTCTCTGCTAATGATAATCTGTATTTGCAGCTGCTCTCCCCGTGCTAACATCACCGCCTCAGCTCCACCTCAGATCATCAGGCATTAGATTCTCATAAGGAGCACGAAACCTATGAGAATCTAATAGGTTTATAGTAAGGTTCACAGTTTCCTATCAGAATTTAATGCCATTGCTGATCGGACAGGAGGCGGAGCTGTGAATACAGACAAAAGCTTAGCTTGCTGGCCCACCGCTCACCTCCTGCTGTGGGGCTTGGCTCCTAACAGGCGATGGACCAGTATGGGAGTTTAGACCATACCATACCTACCTGTATGGTAAGGAGGGGCTCAAAGAGCTGTGGTTTATAATTAATCATGTATAGGACTTGGTTAAAAAAAAAATCAGTTTGTGTCTTTTCTTCCCACTAATGAAAGGATGGCCAATTTGGAAACCACATCCCACCTCAATAAAATATAGCCAAACTAAATTCATTTTGATTATGCATAGAAATGATGTTGAGACAGGGCACAACAATTAGATTTTTAGTATGAGATTTGAGAAAACTACACAACCTCTTCCAACTCCCATAATATGCTGAAATAAAAAAGAAAAAAAAAAGGGAGGGATGAAAATAAGGATACAATAGGTGTACCGTATGTTGGCAAATCAGACTGTAGAATCTCTTTCCTTTAAGAAGAATTAAGAAAGATAAAACAAATCCTCTACATATACATGTATAAATAATAGTGAACCTAAAAATATTCCTCAAGGAAAGAACATAGAAATATTAATATTAAAGAGAAATTATATATTTAAATAATATTTAAATGAAAAATAAAGTAGAAAGTCTAGAGAAGACTTTAAAATTTGCATTTTAGCTAATGAAGAGTTGAATTGGCACTATAGAAAATTAGTCAACTGACATAGACATAAACCATGAGATTTTCAAGAACACAAAGGACAAAAAAGGAAAAATACATAAAAAGCATATCATGCATATAAGCATTATAGGTATAAAGATTCGACTCTAATCTACAATAATACATATTTCTGGATTGTAAACTGAGAAATCCACAAAAGAAATAATAATTCCTCTTCTGGGAATGCAGAAAGATGGAATTCTACACCTCAAATATAATTCAGTGTGTTTCAGAAAAACAATTATAGTCCTCCAAACAGAAAAATTAATTTAAAAACCCAATGGAAAAAATTATAATGGCTTAAATTTCTTTGTAAACTATATATTATAAAGTCAATTAAGAAATATCTAAAAGTTTTGAAGGGAATTTTTGCAAAACTCTAGTTATAAAAAGACACTTTTTTTTTTTAAATTTGAAGACAAAATAAGATGCTTCTAGGAATGCAAGTGTTCTGGAGCCTGTACACAACTACTTTTACTAAAAGATTCAGTCCCAAAATAGAGGAAACAATAAAAAAATCAAGCATTTAGAAACTATAAGACTATAACAAAAAAAGAATAAGCTTAATTATATACATAGAATATGTATGACATTATTTACCATCACTGACCCTAACCTGGCACATCTAGAAATCTAGGCCATGACTAATCAGAAAAATGGACTATTTCAAATAGACTGCATTATAGCATAGAAAAATTTAAACAATATCATTGTTTCACAATGTAGAAGTGGCTAAAATAATTATGTGGGCTATATAATCATTTGTTGAGTATATACTAGGTACTTGGCACAGTGATAGATGGTTTAAGTATTTTACATAAATACGTAAAAGTGCCCTGCAAAAGCAATATTGCTACGTTCTTTTACGTTGCTTGGATAGTTATATCATTTACATATCTCAAGATAGATGAAAGGGTTAATCTAGGTCAAAGTCCAGTTATTACCTGGGCTGAAAGTCACAACAAAATATAGATGACTCTAAATTGCTCTCTCCGCCACATCACAGTCCTTCATACTACTGAAAAATATTCATATATATAAAATCGCTTCTACAAATAGTTTTTAATTTTATGGAGACGTGTCTATGTTTTGTTAGTCAATGTAAAAGCATGATATAAAAGTATAGGACATATGATTTCATTTATGCATAAATGTATCTAGAAAAATGGTTGCAAAGGAATCGCCAAAGTATTATTAGCCCCTGGATGATTTTCTTTCTACGCTTTTGAAATTTTCTGTAAATGAACATGAAATACTTTTGTAATCAAAGGAAAATTAAAGATTATTTCATATTAACAAATTTTAAAGGAGTGTGATGATCTGTATTTTCACATTTTTATATGAATTATAAAAATCTCTACAGTTTATTTTATCATTAAGATCTTATTAATAAGATTTTTTATCATTAAGATCTTATTTTTAATGTAAATCAAATTCTAAGCCCCATTAACATTTATTAATTTTTTATTTTAAAGATGGATTGCCTCTTTCCAATTTTTTACAATAGCATCTGTTATATCTATAATTAGAAAAAAAGGATACATCTTTTATTAAGATTATTTACATACAACAAAATTCATACATTTTAAGTGTATAGTTTAATGAATTTTAACAAATGTATACACCTGTATAAATGCAGTCAAATCATGGTCATTTCCATCATCTCAGAAACCTTCTTTGTAGCCCCTTCCAGGTGATGTGGAAATGTTTGGCATTTTTTTTAATAAACACATATGTAACTTTTAAAGTAGTAGGTATAAACAATATAAAGCATATGCAGTTGTTATTTAATGAATACATCCATATTACATTACTGCAAACTCCAACAAAGCAGCGTCCTTGCGATTTTTGTTCATTGTCATCTTCCCAGGGCCTTAGCACATATGTGTCTGGCACATAATTGGAGCCCATAATATATGTATTGAATATTTAAATGCCTATTGTACAGTAGGCACTGTACTATTATTCTTTAATGGCTTCATTTTAATTTTCATTATATGAATGCATGCTTCCGTGAATATTTACAAATAAAAATAAATGGAGGCCGGGCGCGGTGGCTCACGCCTGTAATCCTAGCACTCTGGGAGGCCGAGGCGGGTGGATTGCTCAAGGTCAAGAGTTCGAGACCAGCCTGAGCGAGACCCCGTCTCTACTAAAAATAGAAAGACATTATATGGACACCTAAAAATCTATATAGAAAAAATTAGCCGGGCATAGTGGCGCATGCCTGTAGTCCCAGCTACTCGGGAGGCTGAGACAGGAGGATCGCTTAAGCCCAGGAGTTTGAGGTTGCTGTGAGCTAAGCTGATGCCACGGCACTCACTCTAGCCTGGGCAACAAAGTGAGACTCTGTCTCAACAAAAAAAAAAAAAAATAAAAAAATAAATAAATGGAAAAAAATACATGTTTTTAATAAGTAAAAAGTATTTGAAAATATGTAAAAGTATAAAGAACAAAAATCCTGATAATTTTCTTATACCATTCTCAAACGATCGCTCCCACTCAATATTATTAGTTTGGTGTGTTCTTTTCATTTGTTTCTTTGCTCTTACAATCATATAACACATCAAAATCAAGTAAAATGATTAATATTTACTGATAACCTGTTATGAGCTAGGCTTTGTTCTAAGATTTTGGGATAGAGCAGCAAAAAAAATATATAAAACTCCATATTCTCATAGCTTATATTTTAGCTGAAAGAGACAAATTATCCAGGATGTTAGATAATGAAGAGTGCCAAAGGATTACAGAGAAAAATAAATCAGCCAAGAAAGATAGGCATGGCAGGGGTGGGAGAAAGATGGCTATTTTAAATAGAAATTAGGAATGGCCTTGTTGAGACAACTTGTGAGCAAAGATATGAAGGAGTTCAGGAGTGAGGGAGTCAAATATTAATATTTTTGAGAAAAGAACTCAGAGAACAAAAAGTCACTACATTACATGGAATGAGTTTGATCTTTTGGTTCTTGCTTTTAACTCTGTTAAGCAGGTCCGCAACAGCATTTAGTTGAGTGCTAATTTTCTGCACTATTAAGGCAAGACATTAATTGATATCCCATGAATTATGAGGTTTTCCATTTTTCTTAATAAAAGAGGCATTATTCCCAAACCTTTGTGAGCTCTGCACACTGCTCCCTTGAATCACTTTGGGCAGCTCCTTTTCTGGCCTCAGATCGTTTCTTTACATCCATGTACTGACTGATATTCAACTGGATTCTTGGGGGACTCTCTGAAGTTCTCTAGAATTCTCTCACATTACAGTTATCTCTTCTCTGTGTCTCTTACTCTGCAAATTCTAGCACCTTGGATTTCCCAGATTCTCAGCTCCATCTCCTTCATTAGAAAGACTGTTGAGTTCTGTTTGGTATTTTCCTCCCTGTGCAAGAGTCTGGAAACTTTCTACAGATGGTAAACTGGGCTAATCATATGGCTTAACACATTTGGTCTTCTCTCAAGGATCACTGTTCATCATTATTTGTTGCACAATGTCTTGCTTGTCACTACCTGATATCTAGTTTATTTAGTAAAATGTTCATGGATTTCCTTTCTGTCTCTTCCCACTAAGATGTAAAATTCACAGTGAAAGACACCTTTTAATTCTTATGTAACAATACATTCCTTTTTCTAGAATAGTGTTTGGCACATGAAAATACTTTTAAAATTATTTGTTGAGAGAATCTGAGTAAATAAATAAAAATTTATCAAAGTATTTTTCCTATGTGGTCTGGTCTTTCTGTCTATTGCAGATCACTTGAAAGAGTTCAAAATAATTTGCAATATCTTGTGTTTTATAATTATCCCAGGAAATTGGATTTACCATTAAATAACCTGATTAAATATATATTTATATCATTATTTATATATTATATAATTTTATAATGTCTAATCCAAAAATCAGGTTAAAATGCAAAAGATCAGAAGAAAATTATTTTTCTGGAGTGATTACAAGTTTATCAAGCACTTAGGCTGATTCCATATCTCTGCAATTGTGAATTGTGCTATGATAAAAATTTGGGTACAAGTGTCTTTTTTATAAAATGACTTATTTTCCTTTGGGTAGCTACCCAGTAGTGGGATTACTGGATTGAATGGCAGGGCTACTTGTAGTTTTTGAGAAATTTCCATGAGTGGAGAAAGAAAATGTGGTATACATATACAATGGAGTACTACTCAGCTATGAAAAGGACTGAAATAATGTCTTTTCCAGCAACTTGGATGGAACTAGAGACCATTATCCTAAGTGAAGTATCTCAGGAATGAAAAAACAAATAACACATGTTCTCACTTATAAGTGGTAGCTAAGAGAGGGGTATATATAGCCATAAAGACATGTAATGGACATTGGAAACTAAGAAGCAGGAGGAGGAGATGGGGGTGAAGGATTAAAAATCTACCTATTGGGTGCAATGTACACTGCTCTAGTGATGGATACACTAAAAACCCTGACTTTAGCATTACACAATTAATCCATGTAACAAAAACACTTGTATCCCATAAATCTATTGAAATTTAAAAAAAATTATAAAGCAAAACTCTTTTGAAGAAAAATAGAAACATATCAAGTGGGGGAAACTCATAATTACATGAAAGTAGAAAAGCAATAGAGTTTTAAAATTAATTATCAGTACATAAAATAATAATAGCTTGGGCAAAAATGACAGACTATTTAACATGAAATCTATCCTCTTAACAAATTTTAAGTGTGCAATACCTTATTGTTAACTATAGGCAATGTATTACATAACAGATATCTAGAACTTATTCATCGTGTGTAACTGTAACTTTATATTCATTGAATAACAACTCCTCATATCCCTCTTCCCTCATCCCCTGCCAAAAGCCATTCTATTTTCTTTTTCTATTAGTTTTATTATTTTAGATACCTCATATAAGTGGAATCATGCAGTGTTTGTCCTGTCATTGACTTATTTAACTTAGCATAATGGCTTCCAGTTCCATCCATGTTGGAAATGGTAAAATTGTCTTCTTTTGTTAAGGCTGAATAACATTCCATTGTACGTATGTACCATGATTTGTTTATCCATTTGTCTACTGATGAATATTTGGGTTGATTCCATATCTTGGCTATTTTGAATGGTGCTGCAGTGAGTACAAGAGTGCAGATATCTCTTCGAGATCCTTATTTCAATTCTCTTAGATATATACCCTGGAGTGGGAGGGTATGATCATATCGTAGTTCTATTATTAATTTTTCTAGGAACTTCTATACTGTTTTCCAAAGGATTGAACCATTTTACATTCACATCACCAGTGTACAACCATGCAAATTTCTCCAAATTCTCACCAACAGTTATTATCATTATTTTTTATAATAGCAATCTTAACAGGTATAAAGTGATATCTCACCATAGTTTGATTTGCATGCCCCTGATGACAGGTAATGTTGGGAACATTTTTATATGCCCGTTGGCCATTTGAATGTCCTCTTTGGAAAAGTGTCTTTGCAGATTCTTTCCCCATTTTTAAGAAAGTGAATATTTATGTATTTTGCTATTCAGTTGCAGGAGTTCCTGATGTAATATCCATTATCAGGTAAGTGATTGGCAAATATTTTCTTTCATACCCTGTGTTGCCTTCTCATTCTGTTGAATGTTTTGTTGTGTAGAAACTTTTTAGATTGCTATAGTCTCACTTGTCTATTTTTGTTTTGTTGCCTGTGCTTTTGATGTCATATCCATGAAATCATTGGCAAGGCCAGTGTCATGAAGGTTGTCACCTATGCTTCCTCCAAGGAGCTGTACAGTTAAGTTTTGCTTTTTACACATTCAACCTCTCTATGTAATTGACAAGTTTAATCCACTTACATTTACTATTGATAGGGAAGTACTTACTATTGTCATTTTGTTACTTATTTTATGTGTTGCAGTTTTTTGTTTCTCTTTTTCTCTGTTTCTTTTTCCTTTGTGTTTCATTAATTTTTTGTAGTGACTTTTTTGATTCTTTTCTCTTTTTGTCTTTTGTATCTTCTGTAGAATTTCTTATGATTACCGTGAGGCTTAAAACATCTTATAGTCTATTTTAAGCTGATAACAACTTCAATCACATACAAAACCTTTACATTTTTATGTCTCCCCCACATATACTTTATGTTATGGATATCACAATTTACATTTATTTACACATCTATTTTTATTATATATCTATGAATAAACTTTTTATATTATAGTTATATTTAAAACTCTTGTCTTTTTATTTTTACACTAAAATTAATAGTGTTTTACATACCATCTTTACAGCAGTATAATATTCTGTACTTTAAATTTTCTTTGTAAAGTAAGCCTTATATTTTCATGTACTTTCATTTGTTTAGTGTCCTTTTGTTTCAACTTGAAAAACTCACTTTAGCATTTTTTATAAGGTAGATCTGGTTATGACTTTGACTTTTTTTGCCAAGGAAAATTTTAATCTCTCCTTCATCTTTAATAGACACTTTTTACAGTTATAGAATTCTTGGTTAGCAATTTTTTTAAAGTACTTTAAACATCATTCCAATCCCTTCTGTCCTGTAATGTTTCTACTGTGAAATTCCCTGATAATTTTATTGGGAGGGGGGACCTTATATGTAACAACATTTTTTCTATTGCTGCTACAAAATTGTCTCTCTGTCTTTGACTTGAGATAATTTGATTAAGAGGTGTCTCAGTGTAGACACCATTGGTCCATCTTATTTGGGTTTCATTTTTAGATTTTATAAATCTGAATTTTTCTCTGTCTTCCCAGAATTATGAAAAAGTCAGTCAATATTTCTGTAAATAAGCTTTCTGGCCCTTTCTCTTTCTCATCCTCTTCTTAGACTTCATTAATGCATATAGTGATTTGTTTGATGGTGTTCCATAAGTCCAATAGGATTTCTTCACTCATTTTCATTCTTTCTCATTTTTGTTCCTCTGATTATAATTTTAAATGACGACTCTTTGAGTTTGCTGATTATTGAGTTAGATTTTTTTCTTCTTCATTGAGTCTGTTGTGAAAGATTTCTGTTTGATTTTTTTGTTCGGTGATTGTATTCTTCAGCTCCAAAGTTTCTGTTGGTTCTTTTTGTGGTTTCTATCTGTGTTGATATTCTCATTTTTCTTTCATTGTTTTTTGCTTTTTGTTTAGTTGTCTGTCTGTATTCTCTTTAGCTCGCTGAACATCTTATGACAATTGTTTTGAATTCTTTGTCATGCAATTCCTAGTTTTCCATTTCTTTAGGGTTGATTACTGGAGATTTATTTTGTCTCTTTGGTAGCATCATATTTCCCTGTTTTTATATGTTTCTTGTACCTTTGAGTTTTTGTCTCTTTATGTGAGGAAGCAGCCACTTCTTCCAGTCTTTAAAGACTGGCTTTGGCAGGGGAAGACATTCACCAGTCTGCCTTGCTAGAGATTCTGGGAGTCTCTCAAGCTTTTTTTTTTTTTTTTTTTTTTTTTTTTTTTTTTTTATGAGAATGTTCAATTTCTGTCCCTCTCCTATATAAAAAAATTTAGGATTTTGTAACTTCTCTTTATCCCACATAGCCATGCTGGTGTTAAGAGTCACTTTTTCCTTTTTCCTAGGTCTATGAGCTGGAATGCCAGAACATTATGTGCAAGCTCGATTTTTCTCCATCCCTCTGAAGGAACAGTATCAGAACTGTTTACTTTGTTCCAATCCCAAAGAGCTGAGCTGGCTTTTTGTAACTGCATCATGTGCCAAGATTTGTACTATCTGCCAAGATCTGTTGCGAATCATGCCATCTGCTGCATTCAGCATGAGTTCTGGGTGGCACTCTGGCTTCTGGGGATCATGTGGCTTCTGTGATCCATGCTGGGTGATGGTTACTGCATCTTTTGCTTTGGGCCTTGTGGCTGCTGTGGTCTATGTGGAAAGCTTCAATCTGCACCCATCAACTGCAAACCATGCCCAGAAACTGTGGTCAGCATTAGTAGTTGCTGTCTGTGCCAGGTTTTGGGAACCATGTGTCAGCTAGGGGTGATAGAAGTTGCTGAGGTTCTTTCTGGTTGCTGGGGGCCCTGGCAGTTGATGGAAGCTGGACAGCTGCTTGGAGCCTTGCCTAACTATGGAAGCCATCAGGATGCTGAAAGCCATCTTCTCCTCTTCTCCATCTTAGCTTCCCCCAGGCATTCCAACTATGCCAAATCCCTCAGCACTCTAAAGTAGGCAATACAGGAATAGGTTTCTTTGGCAGCATCTCTCAGAGCTGATGACACTGGATGCACCCCTCACTTTCTCTTTTCTCCAGAGGAGAAATCAAGGAACCAAGATGATCTCTCTTGGTGCCTAACTGTGCTGACTTGAGGGAGGAGGAGACATAGACAAAGTCAAACTGCTCTTCCTATCTATCTCAACATAGTCATTCTTTGATTTATGCTTGCTTTCTGGGGTGCTTAAATTTCTTAACTGGATTGTGGGATTCTCAAAAATATATTCTAGGCTTTATATAGCTCTTAAAGTGGTGTTTGTGTGAAAGGACAAGGTCAGGAACCTTCTATGTTGCCATCTTGCTGACTTTACTCCAGTGTATTTCTTGACTAAAACAGTGTACCAGTAGTTTTCACCAGGAATCAGAAGGGCATGAGATAAGATTGTCTTGGTCACCACTTTATCCTCAATACTAAGCACCATTCCTATCATATTGCAGGTGCTTAATAAATATTTGCTGAAAAAGTTAATAAATAAATTGATATAGATATCTTTTAGGATTATAGATATTGGGTATATGTGTTTATGGTATAGAGTAGAGAGGGTGAACAGCAACTACAGAGAAGTATTTCAATCCGAGCAAAAATGTCATCTGTGTATATGACAGCATTAGGGGGAAAATGGTGGCATCGTGTGTATTTGAGATTGTTTGTGCCTCAGTAGTTGTAAAAAATATAAAGAAATTCACAATCAATGGGATCGGGGGACCTGGTTAGAATTACCAAGTAAATTTGTTTAATATACTACTCCTACTCCAGAATCTAGTATATTTACAGCTCCTCAATAAATGTCTCCCTATGCAAATTCCTAATCCTTTATCTAATTTTTGCAAATAAAAGATGTTTGTGCATGCATCTGGAATTATGAAGACTGAATGAATTGCTTTGCAAAGGCAGATTCAATATAAAACTGTCTTTAGCAGTAGAAGATCTGCATTAGATTTAGGATGAGAAATCATCTTAAGCAGTGTGTACCAGCGGATATGTCTCTGGACTTTCAAATCCTCTTATTTTTATCATTTTGTTTTTATTTTAAGCATCTGAATATTACTTGCCTTTTCATTTCTAAACATCTAATATAAAAGTCATTTTCCATATCGTTCCTTTAAAATACAATTATAAAAAGCATTTCTTATATATCATTCAATTTATTACATTTCAGTAATATTTTGTTACTTGTATGTACTATAGGAAGTTAATAGGCCTCATGAAATGTATCTAGAATACAAGTTGTACTGGTAGCATATTCCAACCTCTAAATGCCTTTCATGTCAGCATGAGAGATACCATCAGGCATTTGAAAGCTCCGGCCTATTTATAAAGATACCATCGAAACCTGCCTGATGTAGCTGACTTATGAATCAATTATCTGAACTACACCAAGTGATGTATCTATTCTGAATTTTAGAGCCATATATTTGAAGCTAAACTACAAACAGATAAACTATTCAACAGCCTATCATGATTCTTATCTCCATGTTTATATCTGTCAAATGTGGAGGAAAAAAGCAAAATCTTAACTGATTTTACTGAGAAGAGTTTTTAAAAAAATCACACATACAAAAATTCTCTCCCTATCTCTCTCTCATACACTTACACGCGCACACACACACACACCCCTCTGGATATCAAGTTACTTATGACCTGAGGAAAAATGAACACACAGATTAAAAACTAAAAATTAAGTAAAATCAAGAGCACACAAAGAATTACTCTTGTTCTAAATGAAACAAAAAATAATAAGCACGATTAATTCTCTTAACTTTTATTTCTAAATGGCTGAGTATATGTCATTTTTAATATAAAAGTTACAATGCCACAGGATATGGAGAGAAAACAGTCATATTTCATCTGAGATGTTGTTGAAAATAATCCAAGTTTCAGATAACTTTATATTTTGGTTCATTTCTAGGCTATACTTCATGAGATATATTCTATTTCAGAATCTCCTCTTCAGTTTTAAATATTAATTACCTCAGTTTTATTGTAATACCTGGTAGTATTCAGATTTCAGGGAAGTTTTATTCATGCTAAATAAACTCATGAGCAGCTGATACACTAGAATGGCAATGTATTAATATCTAATGAGGAGCATAAGTAAAGTTTACTTAATGAATTATCTTCTCAATAGTAAAACATATGTAAAAGACCAAATTAATATCTGAAGTTAGATTTTCTGCATAGAGTTATAATAAAAGAAAGTCAACATCTTACTGCTTCCTTGAAAAACAGTGACAACTAAGTTGAGTAAAAATAAGAGGTAGACAGGCCTAAAAGAAAACAAAAATTCTGAAAAAGCCTTTGGAATTTAATACAACATAAACCAAGGTTTCTGCAGTTGGGTTTCCCATATCAGAACTCTCTGAGGGGTGGGGTGTGAAGGGTGGTGAAGTCCTGACTCACACCCTGGATTTACTAAATTAAAATCTGTGGGTGTATCCTATGATCAGTTTTAAAATACTTTTTAGTAATTTTTAGGCATGCTAAAGCTCAACTTTTAGTTAAAGGGAGAGTCAAGTAAAAAGTTGATGTAATAATCAGGAGACATATCAAGCAGGGCTTAGGCATCCAGGTTTGGGATTTATGCTGAAAGTAATGGGTAGCCATTGGGAAGAGGAGTAATATGCTTACATTTATGTCTTTAAAATATTATTTTACCACAATATAAAGAATGGCTATGTGGAGGGAAGATGGAATCAAAGAAATTATCATTAGGAGGTAGTTGCAATGATTTAGCCATGAGATGGTAGTGATTTGCACTATTAAGAGCTAACAGTATTAAAAGTAGTAGCTAACATTTACTGAATAATTATGTGCCAAGAAAAGTGCTTTGTAAGCACGTTCATGCTTAAATTTTGTAACTGCCCTATGAGGTAGGTAGGAACTATGATTATCCCATACAGACAAAAACAGGAAACCTGAACTTCAGAGTGATTAAGTACTTTGCATAATTACTAAATGGTAAAACAGGGATTCAGATCCACATGTCTCTGACTCAGCTGCCTATATTCTTACCTACCATGTTACTTTGACTAAAAATGAAGCATCAGTCTCAGAAGCTACAGGACTGATGATTGATTATCTGACAAAAGAGATTGGGAGGATAGAGGCGATGCCTGGAATTTGAGGTGGATTATGATGTCTTTCACTGACATAAATAAATATAATAGGAGGAGTGGGTTAGGAAGGAAGGAGAATATATTCAGTTTTGGATATTGAGTTCAAGAGGCCTCTGTGGAAAATTCATGTAGCCAGATGAAAATGACATTACAGAGTTGAGGATACAGGTCCGGGCAAGATTATATTATAGTTTAGGGAGACAGATGCACATAGAGGGATGTCCGAGTCTCAGGAATGAGGATGACATCAGCAAGATGGTGAAACAGGAGGTCCCAGGCTTCACTCCCTCTCCCAAGGAAATTCAACTAACAACTCTCCAAAGATGAGAATACCTTTGTGAAAACTCCAAAAATTGGAAATGAGCCTGGGACAATGTGTGGCCCACAGAGCCAAATAAAAATTACATTAGAAAGGTAACAGGAATAGACTCACTTAGACCACCTTAGTCTTCCCTCAATTTGTCATAGTACCACCAGAGAAGATCTTTCTGGATCAGTGGGTTCTAGAGTGAGAAAAGAGAACTGGAGGCAGATATCCAACTTCTCTAGCATTCTGAGATACTTCCCAGGAAGCCCATTCTCATCTGACCTTATGGGGAACGCTGGAGTTAACAGCATACCTAGACCACCCAGGGACAGGTAGAAACAAAGAAAAAAGGCAGAGCTCACAGCAGTCAGCACACAGATCTTGGTGGTTGTTCTGTGTTTCTGCCAGCAATGCCCAATTAGAGGTACCAGCCAATGGCATAATAATAAGTATGATTATTGGATGAATGGTTAAGAAAATGCGATATATACACACAATGGATTAGTAGTCAGCCTTAACAAAGAAAGAAATTCTGTCATTTGTGACAACATGGATGAACATGGAAGGCATTATATTAAGTGAAATAAGCCAAGCTCGGCAAGAGAAATACTGTGTGATCTCACTCAAATATGGAATCTTAGAAAAATCAAACTCATGTATGCACAGAGTAGAATGGTGGTTACCAAAAGTTGGTGGGTGGGGGAATGGGAAGATGTTGGTCAAAGGGTACAGAGTTTGAGTTATACACGAGGAATAAGCTTGAGATCTATTGTACAGCATGGTGACTGTATTTAATAATAGTATATTGTATATTCAAAATTGCTAAGAGTAAATTTCAAATGTCAACACACACACAAAAAAAACAGAGCTGGCAGATAAGTTAATTAGCTTGAATTAATCATTTCACTTTGTATACAGATGTAATAACATCACTTTGTACTCCCAAAACATATACAATTGTAATTTGTCAGGTTACAATTAAGAAAAAAAGTTTTAAAAATGATATTAATGTCCCAAGAATTAAGCCTACTGACAGGAAAATAAGGCCTAGTAGAGAAACCTGAAGAACACTAACAGGCAGAGATGAAAATAATTGAGAGAGTGTTACCATATAATTATTTTTTCCAAGACACATCACCCTGAGAGTGAAAGGAGACACTATAAATAATTATAGCAAAGTAATGGACATAAATGAGTTTACTCCTACTCTAGCCAGTGTATAAGGTTACTGTTCCCTGAGGAGACTAAGAAATAAAAATTAAAAAGGCAGGAGGAAAGCCACCTGAGAATATTAACATGCAATCTGAAAGCGTCTATGATATCACTGTAACACTGTGTATGTAGTTGTGTGTGTCTGTGGGTGTGAATATGCACACATACACATATATATTTGATTTTCTTGAAGTCTATAATTTTAGTCATGATACCAACCGTTATGATGAGTAGAATCACCAAGGATAAGTCACTTAAAGAATTTTGTCATAGTTCAGTTTTTCTTCTTCTTGTCTTCTGCATTCCAAATTTATATTTCATATCAGAACTGCTGTAGTTTGAATATTTTCCCCTTACAAAACTCATGTTGAAATTTAATCCCCAAAGTAGCAGGATTGAGAGGTGGAGCCTTTAAGACATGATTGGGTCACAAGGGCTCTGTCTTCTTGCATAAATTAATACAGTCATGAATTAATGGATTAATGGATTAGTGAGTTAATTGATTAATGGATTATCATGGAAGTGAGACTGGAGGCTTTACAAGAAGAGGAAGAGACACCTTGGCAAGCACATTAGCACATTCAGCTCCCTCGCCAAGTGATACCCTGCGCTGCCTTGGGACTCTTCAGAGAGTCCACACTAGCAAGAAGACTGTCCCCAGGTGTGGCTCTTTGATCTGGGACTCCTTAGTCTCCATGAATGTAAGAAATAAATTTTCTTTGTTTTGTAAGTTACACAGTCTCAGGTATTCTATTATGAGCAACAGAAAATGGACTAAGACAAGGATACAGCTTCTAAATGGGTGAGAGTGGTCATTTCAACAGAAATTTCACTTTTTTTCATAATATTCTCCATTTGCCATGAAAATTTATAATAATTGTTTCTTGGCTGGGCACAGTGGTTTATACCTGTAATCCCAGCACTTTGGGAGGCTGAGGCAGGAGGATTGCTTGAGGCCAGGAGTTTGAGATCAGCCTGTGCAACAGAGCTAGAGTCCCATCTCTACAAAAATATATGTATATAATTACCTCATGAAAGAAGTAATTATGATGTCGTTTTAAGAGAAGCACTAAGGAATCCTGATGAAGATTAGACAGCTCCCTTATCATCTGCTACTTAGTTATTATCTTTTAAGTATTAGCTTCTGGGGAGATTTATGCAGATGACTAATCTAACCTATGGTTATGTATTTTTGTGAGCATTTATTTCAGAGAGAGGCATATTTATTTATCCTGAGTTCAAGTTGTGAGTTAAGACTTATTATAGTTTGGTACACTGTGATGAACCCACCAAAATGGCTTTCTTAAAAGCATAGGTGACTTAATATTCTCATGACCCTTTCATTAGAAGAGTAACTTTAGTGCTTAATAACTGCACTCAATTTCTTATTCTTCCACAGACATTTATCCAACCATTTTCCTTTCTCTTCTCATTCCCTGTAGTATCAGTGGTTCATTCTTTCCGACACAGCACTTTGGCTATTTTGTAAATGTCTCATAACACATTGAATATTTCTCAGTTCATAATAATGTTTTGTATCCTACTGTGGATATAGTCAAGTTTGTAAATCATTTTATATGTGCAAAAGTAATCTTTGATACATGTGTTTTTGTCTGTAATAATATTGTAAAGTCCATTATGATGTAGGACGTCAATATGCATAGAGTAAGGACATAGTAAGTACTCAAATAACATTTATTGAAGGTACTAAACCTTTGGAATTATTCAAGTAGTACCATCTATAATGTAGATAGAAAAATTTTAAGTCGGTCTTGAAAACCTAACCCTGTGTTAGAAAAATCCCCATCTTGTAGAACAGTCATATTAAAATGCCTTACACTTTTCTCTGCACTTGTTAGTATTTCCTAACAAGTAGGGGGAATTTTTTTTTAATGGACTGTGCCATTTTTTATAATTGAGTATTTTTATAACATTTTTGATAATTGTTATTATAGGGATAATATGACACTTTATTTACAGAAGCATTTGGAAGTTACCATGTGAAATAGTTTAACTATCAAAACATCTCACAGCATACTGGTAAAAATTCTGCTAATTTAAAGTTTATAATATTTTTAGAAAGATTAAGAAATATACCAATAGATACTGTAATAGGTTTACTTTTACAAAAGAGATGATCAGAAAGTACTCTTTTTCATAATTTAATGTATTGAAAACAAAAAATGACAGTCTAGAGTTGCAAAAGAAATACAGTTTAAAGATGAGTAGAAATATAACAAAAATTTAAATATTTGATTTGCTATAAGAAATAAATGACATTTCTGAACTTCCAGAGCATATTTCATATAAGGTGATCACTTGTGATATCCTTAACACTTACTTATCTCATAAATCAAAGGAAAATAAAAACAGCAGCAGCTTTTTATAAAATTAGTAAAGGACACAAGGAAGAAAATTCAAATAACTAATAAAAATAAAAAAATTGTTCAAATTTTCTAGTGACTAAGGAAATTTTAAAAAACACCAAAAAGACTCAGTTTTGGCCCATCACATTGGCAAATATTAAGATATGGCTACTGTTCAGTACAAAAACCAATATAGTGAGGTTGACATTCTCATATACTGCTAGTAGCAAACACATTGCTTTAACTTTATGTCAGATCAATTTGATACTTATGTATCAAGAGCCTATTATAAAAAATCTGATTTGTTACATCTATGTACATGACACTGCATAGACTTAGTATGTTTTATGAAAAAATTGAAAACACAAGTTAATATTTTGGATAACTTCATTATTCATCATTTTGAAATAATTATTTTAAAGAGGAATATGACAAGAAAATATATATGCAGTCCTTTTTTTTCTATTTTTGCTTGTTTGCACAAATGTTATACAATTTATGATTTTCTGCAAAGTTTTAAATTTAGAACAGTGAAAACTATATCTAAATGTAGGTTAATTTAAATTTCTACTTTTTTTTTTTACTAATATTTAAGGCATTTCATTTACATTTTTGTGTGAAAGAAATAAATACTGATTTTTTGTACCATTATTCACAGTTATATTCCAGGTGATTACAAGTAAACATATATAAATAAATTTCTTTTGAAATTTAAATGAATTGCTTTTGAGTGAAGATATATTTAAGACTATAAAAAGATTTTTTTTTCCCCAAAAGACTCATTGTTTTGATATCACATTAAACTGGGTCGGAATTAACAGCAGTATTAGTCATAGTGTATTTATTTTTAAAAAATAAAAAACATAAAATGCCTAGTCCAAGTTGACTTTTGGTAAGAACTCTTACACCCCCTAGTGTACTCTTTTATTATTTCATTGGATTATTTTAAAAAGCTTAAATGTACAACTTAGACATTTTTAATTTCTAATAAAGTTGAAGGGAATGAGAAACAATACATAGGGAATATATGCCTTTTATATTACTCCATCAGGACACACACACACACACACACACACACCCCTCAGTCTTGTGAAATAATATTTGCATGTTTTTGCCCCGAAGCATTTGGTATCTGCAAGTAATTCTAAAAATATCTTTTTTTAAAAAAATTTAAGGAGGACAGCAGGAAATTGTAAGGTTTTCATTTCATCATATGATTAATATATATTACTGATTTTATATGTGTGTATTTAGCATGAATATAATTATTCTTTCAGTTTTATACATTTAAAGAATTCTTCCACAAAGGGAATTATAAAATTATATTTTATATGTAATTTTAAAATTAAAATTACAATTTGATGCTATTTTAACCATCAATGTGGCAATATTTTTCATACAATCATTTTAAATTTTCTTATTTTGTGGGTATAACATTTTTTAGTATTTAATATAGAATCAATGTTCTATAGTTATACATTTATAATTTTTCAATGTTGTAATAAATAATGGTGTTTTCTGTGTTATAGTATACATATTTTTCATAGAATTATTATATAAAATAAAATTCTAGGATAAAAATTTTTATGTCAAATGATACACATTGATTTAAGCCTTTTGATAAATATTGCCATGTTACTTTCTAAGAAAGTCCTCTAATTTATATAATCTCCAGCAGTGTATGAGAATACTGTTGTTGCTTATTCATTGTTTCCCTGGTTTTCCAGCATCTTCTGCATTTAGCCTCCAGGGGATTTTTCTTATTTAAAAGTGAATTTTCTATATTTGAGAATATCCAATTCTGCTGTGGAAAAGAAAAATGAATGGGAGAACTCACATGTTAAGCAGAGGTAAGTAAGTAAACTGAGATGCTTGTTAGAAAGATAAAGTAAGTAGATCATATATGTGTGCATGTAGAAAGAGGCACAAGAATGCAGGATATCTGCCTAATATTCATGAGGCACTAAATGCACATGAGGCGCCTGGGACATTAAATATGTATGGCACACTGAATATACATGAGACACTCAATATTCATGTAGCCTTAATTCAGTCAACATTTGGAGCACCCATTATGGCCCCAGGAGTCCTCTGCTCAAAAAACACTCAAATGTCAGCTTTTGCCCTTGTATGATTACTAGCAGTGGGGAAGGCCAATAATATAGCAGAGAGAAGATGTGTACATTACATACCCCAAGAATCAGGTAGTATTGTCCTTCCAATTTAATTGCATCATATCCTAAGTCTGTTAACTCATCTTATTGCAAACTGTGCTTTCCACTGTATGCTTTAAATTAGTTCAAGTCATTCAGTTTGCTCTGTGAACTTTTCTGTTCCCTGATCTCTGGCATAGCTTGCCTCGTAGTTTATTTGGAGGCTACCTCTGTGTCCATCCAGGTAATCTCCCACATGATGCTTAGTTTAGCAGGTATATATTTAAAAGCTTTTTGATACATTTAAGCATTTTAATTGCTTTCTGTGAAGAAGTTTAATAACACACAGTGTTGACCAGAGGGCAGAGAAATGGGAATAAATATACTAAGAGGTGTGTAAATTTACATACATACTTTTTCACCAATTAATACAATTTTTAGTAGTTATTCTGCAATAATTTTGCAGATGAACACAAATATTCATGTGTAAACTTATAACAACATTTCCTATACAATGTGCATGTCCATTAGTAGTAGATAATAGGATACTCTGAAGCCTTTAAAATGGATGCTAATATAGAGAGATCTCAAAAATATATTGAATTTAAAATGGAAGGTATAAAAGTAAACATGCTCCTATGTGTATGTAAAAAGGATGTAGCTATCTCTAACACACAACTTTTTATAAAATCTTATCTGTTTGTGCATTTGTGTGTGTGTGTGTATACCTGAAAATTTTTTCGAACGACACATAAGAAAGCTCATAATAGCTAACTGTGGAAATGAAATGGAAATCTGGAATGGGAATAAAGATAAGTATTTTATATTCTCTTTTTATTGTTTTTTTTCCTATGGAGTGAATGTATTATTACCGTGATGATAAGAATAGTAAATTTAATACATGAAGTAGTTATAAGCTCTGGAGTTAAGCTGCCCTTAATTATATAGTTTTGTGAACTTGGGCTGGTTACTAAAAATCTCAGTACCTAAGTGTCCTTATCTGTAAAATGTGAATGATTATATTTCTTAGTTCCATAGAATTGCTAGATAAGAAAACAAAACATTTAAAAAGTCATTGGCATATGAAAAACATCCAATAGACACTGAATATTATCATTGTATTAAGTACAATGCTATATAATTTCATGTTTGTTGTTGTTCCTCTTCAAAGAAGTCGATCTTTGTAATGACTCTTCTATGGATAAACATTGATGTTTAGGGGGAAAAAAAAAGTGATGTAAAAAAGGAAAAAAGGTGGAATAAAGACAAAATATAGTGGTTGCTTGTTTAACTTTCTCAAAAAAAAGTTTGGAATAAAGAGAAAACATATTGACAACTTCAAATATGGTAGGTATGTTAATACAATTGGAGAAAGGAATGAAGGAAAGAAAGAAGAAAAGCAGAAAAGAAGGTCAGAATAAAGGGAGGAAGTGACAGAAAAGACAGGAAGAGGAAAAAGAAATGAAAAGAGAAGAGAAGAAAAGAAGGAAAGGAAAGAGGGAAAGAAAGTAAGGTATTTCCGGGAAGCAGGGAACTTGATCTTAATTTTATCACTACCTCTAATCATATGAATTTGGGAAAATTACTTTTTTACTGTGGTAAAAAAGACACATACCACGTGATCTACCTTCTTAACAAATTTCTGAGTGTGCAATACAGTATTGTTAATTATAAGCACAATTCTGTACAGCGGATCTCTACGACTTTTTCATCTTGGACAAGCCACTCACCTTTATAAGTTTTTTCCCTATACCTCAGGGGATTCTGAACCTTCAGAAGACAAGCAGTGAGAATACATTTTGAATGGTATAACATGTTTCAGAAGAGTAAGGGATTTTGATATTTTGGTTGTTGTCTTCTTGGTCTTCTGTTGGTGCACTGAAATCAGCTGTTTTAAAGCACATTTTTGAATATTGATAAAATACTTTGTTTCTCATCTTGTAGTAGTATGACTGCCATAGTGGTGAAATGGATGGTCATATAGAGGTAGACAGAAATGGAAGCATTTTCAGGGATAGCCCTTACAAAGATAGTTTCACTTTAGATATGTACATACATGAGGCAGAATGAACCACTCTAGATTTCTTCTTTGCTACTGTTGGGTTATTGAAATGCATGCCGAATGTATTTGCTACTGTTAGAATCATCCCTCTATGATATATGTACCTGAATGAAGATTGGGAAGCATATGGGGGAAAGTACTCACCATTATGACAAGTGACAATGGCAAGTATGGACACATGAGTGACTGTCTCCGCTAGTGAAGAATATTCTATAGGTATTTAGTGTGAAACTCTTTTCCCTTTGTAGGCATTGAATAGTGTTCTTTTACTTTTTCAAAATGCAAATAAGATCTCATACTTACGTACTAAAATTAAAGTTACAAGACTCTTAGGTCAAGTGAAATACTTTTATAAAACTACACACAGAACACAACCATAAAAGAGATGAACAACTAGTGTGGTTGCCACAAAGTAAACTATACTAACCAATAATTTAACTGCTGTCTTGAAATTAGAGTGGCTTGTTTTTAATGGAATATATATTTCTTTAAGAATTGAAAGCTTGAAATTAAAGAATAGAATAGATGTCCCCAAACTCATTTAATGTATATATTCACTCAGTTTTAATTAAAATCTTATATATTACTTGCAAAAAGTACTTTTGTGGTAACTACTATATGAGTGTTTTCTAGTTTATGGTTTCATACATTCCAGGACCTAACAGTTTCACTAGTTCCTTACAAGAATACCTTGATGTAAAGGTCATTAGCTATGCAAGGGGAAAGATGAAATGAGTTACATAAGCAACTGCAAATTCTAGATAAAGAACAGATTACATGCTTATATGCAATTCTCTCACATAGTAATAAGCAAGCTTTGGCAGTCTCTTAAATTTCTATTGAATGAGGTCATAGTTGGGGGTATACATATGGTATAACTGAGCCTGCAAAAGGGAATTAAGTCACCTACAGTATAGGAGAAGAAGAAATGAGAACTAAGGCACCACAGCATCTGACATCTATTCTCAAGGAATTAAATATCAGTGGAGCCAAAGACAACTAATTCTAATACAACATCTAAACTTCTGCTGTAGTATGTGAACTATCGTGAAGCCAATCTCAGCATCAAGGCACATTCAAAAGAGTCATCGGTTTAAAGTCTACAAAGCACTGCAAAGCAATTTTATAGCTACCCAAATTTTTCAAGTAAGTGTCAAAAGAAATTACATCACATATCATAGAGCCAAATACTCTAAAATTCACTTATGTTTTCTAGACTCCCCAAAGTCCTAAATGTTACAGGAGTCCTACTCCACCAATCTTCTATCTGATTCTATCCAAAACATATCTGTTTTTCTCTTAAACCATTAATTCCAACTTGCCGATATTATCTCCTCTGTCTTTAGTGTAATTTGTAGGTCAATGTAATTGCTCTCTGATGAGTCTAGCTCTTCACCCGTTATCACAAATAACTCAGAAGTTTCAGATAGAAACCTCCTTATGAAGCAGAGAGAGAAAAAAAGGTTTCTAATTATTTATACATGTCACATTAGTGCTATAAAAGTATATAGCCTTGGGATTGTAGAGGAATGCTATTCTTCTTTCTTTTTATTCTTTACTTCCCTTTTCGTTTATTTTCTTTTCTTTTCTTTTTCTTTTCTTTGTTCTGTTCTCTTTTCTTTACTTTTTTCCCTTTGTACATTAGAAAAGTTTTCATAGAAGTGAAATTTAAACTGCCCATTCTTCTAGCACTTTTTTTTACACTTAAAGTCAATAATCCTTACCATGGCATGAAATGCTTTCTCCATTATCTGGCCCTTGTCAACCTACTGGGCCTCAGCTAGTCACAGAATGCCAAACATCTAGAAGGAATGAAGTTAAGTCTTGCTGTTAATTGGGGCATTGGTATATATTGTAGTCATTTGAACTCTACCTACTGTACCTAAAGCAGTCTTTCTCCCTCTTTCTCTCTCTCTCCACCCCTTTCTCTTAGTTCATTCCTAGAGGATGCTTCTCAGCAGCAAAGGGAACCATACATAAAGCAGAAGGAAAAGATGTGAAAAAATAAACAAATGGTAACAGGATTTCTGGGATCATTAAATTTGGTCCCCAGAATTTTGTGAAAATGTTGAAGCTATTTTAGGCACTCACTTCTTGTTCTTTCAAGGATTTCACCTCCTGTTTGCCCTTGTTACATTTTCACATTTGATGCCTATTCAGTGGAAAAATTGGTGTATACCTGCTTTTCAAATTAAAGCTTCAGCACCTTCTAGATGCAATATTTGTGGCAAATTACTAACTTTTCTTTGTTGCAGTTATTATATCTTGAAAAGGACAATGTATATGTCATAGAATTGGGGGCATTAAATTAGATAGCATAGTCAAAGCACTTAATGTATGTCTAACAAACAAAAAACCTGTCAATAAATGTTTCTTAGCTCTTCAATTACTTTTATTTAATAGAACATATTTTCCTGAAAGAATCTAATAACAGGTTACTCTAAAGGGAAAATTTTTGTCAGTGAATTGCTTGTCCTGAGGACATTCAGAATTGAAGCTTCATATGTATTAGTAAAATATATTAAATTTATTCTATATTAAAGGAGATTATAAAATGTTTGAGCAGGTAGAATCAAGATATAATTTTTTCAGTAAATTTTATCTGTTGGAGATGATAATAATTGAACTCTTATTTCTATTAATCACAAAGCTTCTTTCACTATATTCTTTTTTTAATAAAGTATTCAAAGATATAAAACATGGAAGAAAAATTAAACATCGTGAGTTCCAAATTTTACCTGATTATAGATTATCAACATCTGAATGAATATCACAGTTTCACTATAAGCACAATGATGTTTTATATCTTGCACTAGATACCATAGAAACCATTAAACTCTATTTTTAATAAAACTTCTCCATAACTGGTGAATTGCAGTTGTTAAATAATTTCTTTTTATAGTGAAAGCTTTACAATTAACAAGCCAGATAGTGATTCAAGTCATTATCAATTTCGCTGTGATTATTATATGTTCCATAATAATCTGCACCTTATTAATATAAATTAGGCAGCAATTTAAAGAGCAACATCATTAGCCCTGGTTTTACAAAAAGATGAGAAGAAATTATACTTTTAACTTGGTGGAGTCCCAGTGTTGCAAACTAATACCAAAGCTTTCAGAGAAAGGGCATAAACAGATGATACTGTATATAATTTTGAATATTAGTTTTTCTTTTTTCTAAGGCTATCTTCATGATAGCCTTCATTACTATTTTTTACAACTGTTTACTTTTCATTTAGATTTCAAAATGGAAACAGAGTAGCACCTGGAATCTCATGCAGTTACATAACAGGAAACTTACTTGATTAGCTATGTTAATGTTTATTGTCCAAAGGTATACCTATAAGAAAAATTAAAATGATCCCAGAAAGAAAGCTGAAGACATAATAGCAATGAATCAGAAATATTGTAAGTGTGGTTGAATCTAAACAAATAGTGACAGTGTGAAACAATAATAATATTATCTTAATTGAAGAGGTAAAAATTCAAGACAAATAAAATTCTAGGACAGTGTACCTTTTTCAGGAGAAGACTAAAAGAAAATAATTAACGTTATATGTTGTTAATTTATTATATTCATTTATAATATCTAAGGTGGGGATTTTCAGTTCTGATTGGGATACAGCAGTTAGCAGTAAATGAGCGCTCCATCTAGTATAAAACATAAATAATATGCATGTAATAAAATAAATAAAATACATAAAATATAGAAAAAATAGGAAAAAAACAATTTTGAAGGAAGTGTAGGACTCTGGGGTAAAAAGAACTAGAGAAAGTTCTGGAGAGAGAAAGAAAATCAGAAATTAAAAATGGCTTCTGCAACACTTCTAACTTGGGAGCATTGGTTAAACCCAGGCATATGGAGAAAGCTGAAAATGTGTTACAAAGTCCAGGAGAAAGTTACAGAGAAAGGATAGAGAAAATATAAGAACTCTGGATTTAAAGACTCATGTATATTTTCCTTCAGCAAAATACTGAGGCTGCGTGGGAAGTGAGGCTAAAAGTTTAAAAGAAAAACTCTGAAAAAAACATGAGAGTTTTTCACTAGTCTCATGAGACAAAGATTAGAGTTTGTTAACTAATGGGGAAAAAACACATTGTATTCTTAGTTAAAAACAGAAACAAAAACAAAACAAAGTTATGAAAAGCAGTAAAAATCAGGTGGATTTAATTTTAATTGAATTACAACCTAACTCTGATTTATCATAATCTGTGGTTGGATTAAAATAATCAGACAACACTTTAAATGTATAGTGAAATGAAGGATGGGACTTTTCTAGATACAGAAAATAATATATGAAAATATCATTTGAGTCTGTACACTATTTTAGAAATCCAATGCCTGGAATTCAATAAGAAATAAAAAAAGAATGGCCAAAGCTAGGATCATAGGGACAAAAACCAAGAGGATAAAATAAAAGTTCTATACATAATACACATATTGGGGTTATGTGAAAATTACATTATAATAACTATGGTAAATATGTTAAAGAGAGTAATAAAAATTCATGAAAAGATAGATTTACCAGATAACTGGAAACTAAAAAAAGAATCAAATGGAAATTATCAGGTATATATCTGACTAGAAGAGTTTAAAATCAGATTAAATGCAGTAGATGATAGAATTATTGAGCCAAATCATATGGAAATGGAAAATATTTGAACATATGAATAGGAAAAAATTAAAGAGTGTTATAGGGAATGTCACACTCAGACAGAAGGCCTAATCTTAATGTTGGTAGAGTCAAAAAGTAGAGGACATAGAAATGAGGCAAAATCAATATTGGAGCAGTTAATATTAGCATACATTGAAAAACTAGTTAAAATACATTTAAGAAGTATTGAAAAACTCAATAAATAGAAATAAAATGAAAAATAAACCTAGGTACACTCTACTAAAGTCACCAAAAATGAAAGAAAACAAATAAATAAAATAAAAGCAGACAAAGAAAAAACGTCACTTTTACTTCAAAAGCAGTAATGATGAAACGGACAACTGACGGCTGACTTTTCCACAGGTGTGATGGAAGCCAAAGGAAATTGAACACAGGCACACCACACGTAAGTACACACGCAGTTGATCCTTGAACAGCACAACATGGGGGTTAGGGATGCTGACCCACTGCACAGTCGAAAATCTGTATATAACTTTTGTTTTCCCAAAAACTTAACTACTAATAACCTGTTGACCAGATGCCTTACCAATAATAATAATAATAAACCCAGCTGACTAGCACGTTTTATAAATTAGATGCATTATATACTGTATTTTTACAATAAATTAAGTTAGAAAAAAGAAAATGTTATTCAGAAAAATCATAAGGAAGAGAAAATGTATTTACTATTCATTAAGCAGAAGGGGTTCATCATGAAGGTCTTCCGCCTCATTGTCTTCACACTGAATAGGCTGAGGAGAAGGAAGGGAAGGAAGAGGAGAGTTTGGTCTTGCTGTCTGATGTGTGGCAGAGGAGGAAGAGGTGGTGGACATGGAAGAGGAAGAAGGAAAGGCTGGCACACTTACAGTAACTTTAGAGAAACACATCATATTTTCTTTGTAATATTTTTGATTTTTCATTTCTCTAAAAATATTTTTGTATGGTACCAATCCTTCATTTTGTTTCTTTTGCCTAGTTTCAGTGCCTGTATCATAAGAGGGTCCATATTATAAAAGAAGCCAAAAGCAACCTTCAGTTTTCACTGTATCTTACTCATAATAAATGGTTATTAAGAAAACTCCTGGAAATTAGGAAATTGCCTTCAAAGAAAATTCCAGTTTCAAAATTATTTGTGTATGGAAAGAAAATATTCATAAAAATGATAAAGCCATTGAACTAAAAATAAACATATTTATTTATACAGGAATGACCTCACAGACTTTTTTAGGATTTTGATCTCTTTTAAGGAGACAAACAGAAATGCTTTTATGAATCTCTAAAACTTGTTTTATTTTTAAAGATTAATTAAATTAAAGGTTAAATTAAATTTCAGCCTTGCAAAAAAGTGTTAAAAGTGATAAATTATATGTTTATAGATTGGAAGACTGAACATAGTAAAGATGTCATTTTTTCCTACATTGATCAATAGGCTTAACACAGTTTCTATCAAAATCTGAGCAAGCCCTTTTGTAGAAATAGACAAGTTTGTTATATATTTATATTGTTTATATTTATATTGAAAAAGAGGTTCTAGAATAGCTAAAAGAATTTTGAAAAAGAAGAATAAAGTGGGAAGAATCATTCTTCCTGAAGTTAAGACTTACTATATAGCTACAGTATTCAAGACAATATGGTGATGGCAGAGGGAGAGGCACATATATCATTGGAATCTAATAGAAAACCCCAAAGAGAACCACAGAAATATGATAAACTAATTTTTGACATGGGTGCATAAGCAATTTAATAGAGGAAAGAGACTTCTCAATAAATTGTGCTGGAATAAGTGTACATCTCTAGTAAAACAAAAACAGACACAAGTTGACCTCAATGTAAACTTCACATGACAGATAAAAATTAACTCAAAATGAATCATGGACTTACATATAAAATGAAAAACTATAAAATTTATAGGCAAAAAGAAGAAAATCTTGGGGGTCTATGAGTAGGAATAGATGACACCAAAAGCACAATCCATAAAAGGAAATATTGATAAGTTGGGTCTCATCAAAATTAAAAACTTTTACTCCGCAAAATATCCTGGTAAAAAGATGAAAAGACAAACTACAGATTGGAAGAAAATATTGACAAATTACATAAAAAAGACAAACAACTTTATCCACAATATATAAAGAATTTTTAAAAGTCAACATTAAAAAATCTAAATATTTTAATTAGAAAATGAGCAAAAGACATGCACAGATATTTCACAGAAGAGGATATACAGATGGAGAATAAGTATTTGAAAAATGTGTTTATCAATAGCCATTTGAAAAAGTCAAATTAAAATCATAATGAGATATCACTATACACATACCAGATGGCTAAAATAAAAAATAGGGATAACATTGAATGATGACAAAAATGCAGAGAAACTACATTATCCATGCATTGCTGATGGGATTGTAACATGGTAAAGCCACTCTAGAAAATGATTTGGCAGTTCCTTTTAAAACTAAAAATGGATTTACTATGTGAACAAGCACTTACACCCTCGGGTATTTATCTTAGAAAACTGAAGACTTATTTTCATGAAGAAAGCTTTACATGAATGTTCATAAAAACTTTATTATAAATCCCCAAACAATAAAACTACCAAACATCCCTCATTATGTGAATGGTTAAATAAATTGCAGTACATCCAAACCAAAGAATACCAATCAATAATAAAAAGAGACAAAACATTGATATCCACAAATTGGACAAATTCAAAGAAATTATGCTATATGAAAAGTCAATGTCAAAAGATATATACTCATTATCATATATTTATACAATCTTTGTGAAATATCATAACCATTGAGATAAAGAATAGATTAAGGGTTTCATGGGTGAAGAATGAAGAGAAGAATGATTGTGACTATAAAAAGATAGCATGATGGAGCCTTGTGGTGACAATATAGTTAAGGATCTTGATTGTAGTGGTGATTGTTTGAAGCTACACATATAATAAAATCACATAAAGCTACAAACACACACACAAATGAGTGGAAATATAGCTGGTGAAATCTGAATGAGTTCTGTGGATTATATCCATGTTGATTGTCTAGTTTTGTGTTTACATATTTATGCAAGATGTTCACATTAGGGAAGGTTGGGTGAAGGGTACACTGAATACTCCTATACATTTCTTTACAACTTCCTGTGAATGTATAATTATTTCAAAATAAAACTTTTATTTTAACATTCGGTGATATGCAAGATTCCCAGTTCTTCCCAAAATAGAGTGTCTGGAACCAGATTTACTCTCCTGTCTAAAACACAAAAAGACAATGAAAACCAATGATCCCAGGAAAATGAGATATAAGTGAGATAAGCCTCACAATTGCCCCAACTTAATGCTTTGAGAGACATTCCAGGCCACAGTGTATGGAGACTGAATTGAGGCAGAGCCCAAAAGGACTCCCAGAGTTAGGAGATAGGGTTTAAAGTCCCAGGACACTAAAGCAGGTAGAGTTCACAGACAGAGAACAGTAGAGGAGGGCGCTGCATGAGAGAAATCTTAGAGATCTTCAGAGGTAGTACTCATTAGAGTACTGATCAATGCATATAAGTGAGCAAACTATTCATGGGAAGGGACAGAAACATGGCAGTATTAGAGAAAAACTACATGATACTCTCACAGGGCCAGGAATAGAGCAGTTACCATTAGCCAGGCTAGAAAATCTCATAATCCTCAGGTCTTTAGGTAGAGTACCGAAATGGGTCTTGCCTCAGAAGTGATGGATAATGTACCCTAAGTTAAACACTGCTCTGTGAGTGTTTAAGGTTTGCTCAAGCAAACTTAAAAGGTGAGGCACAAAATGAACAAACTGTTTCCAAGTAACTTACGTGCATCCCAGCATAAGGTTCAAAAATATTTACTGGGAAAAAAAAAAGTATCCAGCACCTATCAAGGAGAAAATCCACAATATATGGCATCTGATTACAGGTGGTCACACATGCAAAGATTCAGAAAAATAGAACCCTTAATAAGGAAAAAAAAAAAATCAGTCAGTCAAAACTGAGAACTGATACAGATGTCAGATTTAGTGGAAAAAGATATAAAAACAGCTATGTTAAAATAGTTAGAAATATAGAAGAGATAATAAAATAAATAGATCTTCTGAAATGACAAATAACAAGCAAAATTAATAGTAGATTTGCCATTGAAGAAGAAAAAATTAGTGAACTCGAATTCATAGCAATAGAATTTCCAAAGTGAAATGCTCAGAGAAAAGCAATTAAAAATACAAAAAAGCATAACTGAACTGTGGACAAGTTTGAGCAGTTTAATATATTTATAAGGAGATCCCCAAAGAGGAAGAGAAAGCAAAAAAAGCAGAAAACATTCTGAGAAATAATGGCTGAAAAGTTCCACCTTTGATAAAATATGTGAATTCACCTTTTTTCCAAAAAGCTCAATAAAATCTAAGCACAGGACACAAAGGAAATGACACCAAGGTACATAATCCAATTGCTCAAAATGAGTGATAAAGAGAAAACCTTAACAGCAATATGAGGAAAAAAATCATGTTACTTACAGAAAATAAAGATAAGGATGACAGAAGATTTATTCTTGAAAACAGTACATGTCAGAAAAGACTATACCAACATATTAAAAGAAAGGAAAAACCTGCTAACCTAAAATTCTATTTCCAGCAAAAATAAGTTTTACAAAGGAAGGCAAAATAAAGATGGTCTCAGACATACAAGAGCTAAAAAAAAAAAAAAATGTATCAGTAATAGACATTTACTGTAAGAAATGTTATGGAAATCTTTCAATCAGAAGGAAAATGATACCAGGCAGAAATCTGGACCTACACAAAGAAATAAAGAGCTTTGGAAATACATGACTAAATAGTGACTTTTTAACCCTTTCAATCTCTTTAAAAGGTAAGTGATTGCTTATATAAAAATAATAACAATGTATTGCTAGGTTTGTAAAATATGCAAAGTTAAAATATATCACAACAGTGTCATAAAAGCCAGGAAAAGAGAAAATGGAAGTCTACTGATGTAAGGTCCTTATACTTTACTTTTAGTGGAATATCACCTCAAGGTAAACTTTAAGTTAAAGCTATACTCTATTATTCCTAAACCATCCATTAAAATAGCAAAAGAAAAATAGAAAATAAAATGACATCATAACAAATACAAATTCATTGAAAGTTAGAAAACTAGGAAAAGGAGAAAAAAGAATAGATGAGACAAATAGAAAATAAATGGCAATGTGATATAAATTTAGTCATATAAATAATTAAATTTAAATTACCTAAACAATGACTCCAGTTGAAAGGTAAAGATTGTCAGATTAAATAAAAAAGCAAGACCCAGCTATATGTTGTTTACAAACATAATTAAACACACACACACGCAAACAAATGGAAAAAGATATAGACTATCTACATTAATTAAAAGAGATTTAGAGTGTTATATTAATATCAGAAAAATACCATTTAGAGCCCATTCGTATTCACACATAATATAATGCATGCAACACACCACATGCACATACACACAGAGACACAGTGACAGATTTTTATAACTTCATAACTGAGGCAAGAGTTTCGAAAACCATGTTTTGTATGATTTTGCTTTGCTTCTTGAGCCAGAATAGTTCTTTTAGGGGTACCAAAATCTTGCCTTTGGTTATCAAGGACCCAAACCTGGAGAACCGAAAACCCAGAGTCTATAATTTAAGCCTTGAAGTAGAGAAAAGAATAAGAATGTATGGTGGCATATGAGCAGTTCTCCCACCACTAGGGAAGGAGATGATAGGGTACTTAGCTTGTGGCAAGGTGGAACATCAGAGGGAAACAGCCAGGATTTTATTGGAGGAGGGTGGAACGTGTACACCACAGCAATTAAGGTAGAGCTAAAAGCTAACTGCAGTGTGGAAAGAAGACAGAGGTGGCCCCTTAAGTGCTACAATTAAAATTTTTAAATGACAAAAGAAAGGAACAGTTAATGAATACTAAGTAATTAAAAGGAAACTCATTCTGAAGCAAAAGTATAACCAGCAGGATTAGGTTTTTGATATTTACAAGGAGATAAGTCTAGGGCTCAGTAAACCTCAAATGTTTAAATTAAATTTAAGGATGCAAAGAAGCACTTTCATCCTAACATTCAGATATCCTAAAAAGTCCATCCATGTGAAGGTTTTCCATGAGGAAGCTTATTTAAAAGAATTCTGTGTAAAAAAAATGGAACTTGCTTTCACTAAGTGTCATAGTTTAGGAATTTTTCTATATGATTGAATATTTTACATGTTCAGTAATAATCATAATTATCATAGTAACTAAATAATGAACCACTTAGAATTACCAATAAGGTATTGGAGTAGCTAATTTATACATTTTGCATTTTGTCCTTCTCCACATGTGTCCAGGAAAGTATTTTTTTCTCCATATCATATATGATGAAATACTACTCATTGACATGTCCAAATGGTTTGACTAATAAGTGGCAAATTGGGACTGAAACTACCCTAACTCTAAAAACATCACATTTTAAAAAATGTTGACAGATTATGAACTCATAATACTGCCAAAAATCTCACAACTAAACTAGTAGTATTTCATACCAGCAATATGATTACACATGCAGCTGAAGGCAAAATTCAGTTAATCTAGTTTCTGGGGACTATTTAGCTAGCACAAGTTCCATCTAGAATTTTTGAGAGTTCAATTTGACTGCCAGACTGGACTTGATTTCAAGCCACTACTACTTTCTTGTCAACATAACAGAAATAATTTGATTCTGAGCAACTGGCTCTCCTGAAGTTCCAGCCCTCTCTAGCCTTTCATGTTTATATTCAGCATTAACTTTCTTTTCCTGATAGTCTGACCCTGATCCCAGGCTCCTGCTCTGAGCACGAGGTTCCCACTTTGATCCAGAGTCCTCTCTCCATACCAGCCATATGACCTGGTAGGTAGGGTCATTAGGCTGAAAGGAACAGAAATTCATACAAGCTGCCTTAGTAAACATGATTTATAATTAGAAATCACACGGAATAAACCTGGAATAGGAATTATTTCAGTATGAAATATCTTTGGAGAACAGCTTCACTCTTTCTGTTTCTCAAGAAGTGGTTCAGCATATTGGTTATGACAGATCCACTTCAATCCTAAACTCAGTGACATACTATCATTGTGGTCTTGGAAAATTATTTCATCCTCCTATTCTGTATAACACAGGTAATAATAGTACCCATTTCATAGGCTTGTTGTACTGATTAAATCATTTAGTACATGTAAAGCAGTTAAATTTTGACTGGAATACAGTAAACCCTAAATATGTGTCAACTTTGTTACTGCTTTGTATAAACTTTACAGTTACTTATTCTCATTCATTTATTTATTTATTTTTATTTCATAATATTATGGGGGTACAAACATTTTTGTTACATATATTGCTTTTGTACCGTTTGAGTCAAAGTTATAAGTGTTCCCATCACCCAGATAGTGTGAATTGTACTTGTTGGGGTGAATTTACCCATCCTCTCCCCACCATCTGCTTCATTTCTGATGGGTGTTATTTCCATATATGCCCATAAGTGTTGATCGATTAGTTCCAATTTAATGGTGAGTACATATATTGTTTGTTTTTCCATTCTCATGATACTTTGGTTAGAAGAATGGCCTCCAGTTCCATCCAGGTTAATACAAGAGGTATTAGTTCACCATTTTTTTTATGGCTGAGTAGTATGCCATGATATACATATACTACATTTTATTAATCCACTCATGTATTGATGGGCACTTGGATTATTTCCACATCATTGCAATTGTGAATCATGCTGCTATAAACATTCGAGAGCAAGTGTCTTTTTTATAAAATCTCTTTTTTTCCACTGGGTAGATACCCAGTAGTGGGATTGCTGGATCAGATGGTAGTTCTACTTTTAGTTCTTTGAGGTATTTCCATACTGTTTTCCATAGAGGTTGTACTAGTTTGGAGTCCCTCAGCAGTGTATGAGTGTTCTTATCTTTCCACATCCAGGCCAACATTGGTTGTTTTGGGACTTTTTGATAAAGGCCATTCTCACCGAAGATAAGTGATATTTCATTGTGGTTTTGATTTGCATTTCCCTGATGATTAGAGATGTTGAGCATTTTTTCATGTGTTTGTTGGCCATTAGTCTACTCTCTTTTGAAAAGTTTCTGTTCATGGTTTTTGCCTACTTTTTAATGGGATTGTTTGATTTTTTTCTTTCTGATGTTCTTGAGTTCTTTGTAGATTCTGGTTATCAGCCCTTTATTGCATGTATAGCATAAAGCCTTTATCAGATGTGTCTTTTTGAAATATTTTGTCCCAGTTTGTGGCTTGTTTTCTCCATTCTCTTGATGTTGTCTATTGCAGAGAACAATTTTAATTTTAATGAAATCCAGCTTATCAATTTTTCTTCATAGATCATACTTTTGTTGATGTATCTAAAAAGTCATCACCATACTCAAAGTTATCTAGATTTGTCTTTCTGTATCTGCCTTTCCTATAGTTTAATATCATCCAAGTTTATTGATGTTTTTGAAAATGACAGGATCTCTTTCTTTTTTAAGGCTGATAATAATTCATTGCATATATTTTGAGAGATATATATCCATATATATGTGTGTGTGTATATGTACACACATACACTTAATAACTTTTCTTTATCCAATCATCTAGTAATGGACACAAGTTGATTCCATATATTGGCTATTACAAATAATAATAATAATGTTATTATTAGAATTTCTTCAAGGGAGTAAATTCTAGAAAATCCTATGACGCCATATAGCTGAAGCCGTCCTGCTTTTTTTGATTAGTGTTATCATGTTAATACTTTATCCATCCCTTTATTTTCAATATGCATTTGTCATTATATTTAATGTGGGTTTCTTGTAGATGACATATGGTTGGATCCACATTGACATTCTATGTCTTTTAATTGGTGTATTAGGACCATTGACTTTTAAAGTGATTAGTGATGTAGTTAGACTAATATTTACAATATTTGTTACTATTTTCTATTTGTTTCTCTTGTTCTTTGTTCCTAGTTTTGTGCTAAATATGTTTGAGTACTAAACATGTTTTAGCATTATAGTATTATTTTTCTCATTTATAGATTAAGATAGTGAGGCTCAAAGTTAGACTTCTGAAATAATAAAAGAAAAAAATAATTCTATAATGTTTACCTTAGGTTGCAAGAAGTGAGGCAGAAGGTAGAAATCAAATCTTCGTAATTTCTAAATCTTCTTCTTGCTTGTTTTGGAGGAATTTTTTACTCCTGCTGTCCCTTTTATCATGTTCCATCAGTGTGAATTTATTTATAGTCAATTGTTTTCTTACTTGAACCTTTCATTAACATTTGGGAAAGTATTTCTTTACCTTGGGTACCAAAAACTTCCAAATTGCTCTGACCAAGGAGATACCCTCATTATGAACTATTTTGTCAGGCTATCTTTAGTATGACAATAGAATAAATCAGAAACTAGATTTAAAAATATTATCGTAGAGCACATGTCTTACCTAGTTTTTGCCATTCTTTAATGGGCTAAATTATATGGCAAAAATCAATCACTAGAAAACAATTGTAGGATTTTACTAATTAGAATTGGAAGTTAATTTTAATAGCTAGCATTTGAACCTAAATAAATGAATTCCTGGTTTCTAGTGGTAGTTTCCAACTCTGACATTTTAATGCAATGTCTGCATTCATAAGGGGACAGAATACAGATATCGCATTCTGTGAACTTGAATTGCTCTCATTGGGGATAGTTTCATTATCACATCTGTAAGAAAGGCTAATTTTCTTATTGGGAAGTTAGGAGACACATTTGAAAATATTTCTATAAAATATAAATCGATTTTACAGAGTTCTGTTATAGTAATCTTATATATGATGATTTTATTTGTGCAGAAATGTGTGTGTAGTAGGGGACACACGTGTGTGAGCCTCTATTTTTGTACTTCTGCCAGGATTTTATTGTTTTATGAATATTGTATTTCTGATTACCTCAAACCTTAATTTTTCATTTGTTATACCTTGGAAGCCAATTCCATCAGACATATTCTGCCTTATCTGTTAATCTTTTCCTTATTTACTCATTGGTTCTCTCTCACTCTTGTAGCTTCAGTGGCCTCATTGCATTAAATTACTTATTTTACAGCTCAAGACAGCACCACTGAATTAGGGAATATTTGATATGAAATGCACTGATCTCCTCCCTGCTGAATATAGCCTCACACAAGTGGACACCAGTATGTAGGTGAAATACTTATGCTCATTGATTTTCCACTAATTTACTAATTTTTCTCATTCGTAAATTGGCTTCTCTTTTCTTTCATTCAACCCCATCCCTTTCTCTCTTATTGTTCATTTATGATCCTGTTCTTTATGATTATAGCAGATTTAGACTTCACATTTTAACATTCTATCTTCTGATTTCAAGGTGTCATGTAATTTTCCTCTTAATGTATTTGTCTTAATCCAATTCTTGGGATCCCAACTCACTGCTGTCTACTACAAGGCAAATCAACTAGCTTGTTCAATTTCTCATGGGAGGAGATTCATCCTGAAAGAACATATAGCTAAATCTCATTGATGAAGAAGGAACCTGAGTACCAGAGAGGAAGCACCTTGATTAAAGTGATGTTGGAGTCAAGACATAGCCAAATCTTTTGATTTCTGACCCTTTATTTCTCTCCTAGAACAGTCACCTTTACATGTTACTATCAGAAAAATGTACAAAATCAAAATATTCTACCATTTAGAATGGATTTACATTTCTTTCTTTCATATATCTAGCAAATATGAATACGGTAACCACATATATGAATGTGTAATATGCTTTGCTTTCAACTAGAAAGAGATACATGTCTCTTATTTTTCCTTTAGTACTGTCCAGGTTTCTAGGCAATGTTCAGCCATCCAAGTTCTAGCCTCCATCTCAGCAATCTCCCTGATTCTCATGTGCCATCTGAAAATAATAGTTATTTACCCAGAAAGCTGGATTTAACTTTAATCAGGGAGAATATTAATGAGATTTTCTAAACTTACTGTGTAGATGCACTTACATATAAATAAAATAAAATGGTTTTTCTGTATATGCAAATACACGATTCTTTGCCTATTTGAACTATATGTTCTACATGACATTTAAATCATCGGAATGTTCCTATTTAACAACTTCACTAATTTGGAATATAGCTGAGAAGCAGGGATTTAACAAAGAAATCTTTCAAGTAAATAAAAAGAGTCACAAAATGTATGAGTGTGCTATTGTCTTTTCATCCAAGCCTGTTCTTTTAGATGACCTTAATGGTGCTGGGAAGCTGCCTTGGATTTGAAGGGCAAGTACACTGAACGGAAGGCAAAAAATGAGCAGAATTGCTAACTGTGTCTAGGAAGAAATTTTTTTGTGATTTGTGCACAAGTGACTCTATACAAACAGATTGAAAATATAACAAATATTAGAGATAACCACCAGTTAAGTTAAGAAAAACACTAGTTATGGTTAAACACTGTTTAACCATAAACAGTGGTTTATTTGGCTGTTCTAAAACAGCTGTTCTAAAACAGCTTCAAATTGTTCGAGCCTTAAAACCAACTCATACTTCCAAATTGATGTAAGTGAGAATCAGGCTGAAAAGTCTGAGCGAATACAAAAGCAGGCACACTCTTCAATACCCTCTTCAGATGTGGCTATGAAGAAAAAGATAACAAAGAACCCATTCACGAAAAGAATTGGGGTCTCTGGGAATTATTACCAGAGATCAGACTCAAGTCTAACTACACCACCTTCTCCAGTATAAGCAAAGGAAGCCCAATAATTGTATGTTGGAGGAGAGAGAATTTGTGTTGTTAATGTGTTGGTCATTGTACTTGCTTCTGAACATAATGGAGAAACCTACATATCATGAAGCATTTCTGGACTTTGAGCTGGATGGGACTTCAGGTTTTCTCCTTGGAAAGGAGAGTCATGGTATTCTATGTGTGAGAAGAAATGTGCAAATGGATATTTGATTTTGAGTAGACAAGCTATGGCAGAGAATGCTAGCTGCTCATCATAATTTTTTTTTCTTCATGGGCACATAGCTAGCCTATATTCCCAGGCTCCCTTACGTATGTAGTTGTGGCCATGAGACTGAGTTTTGGCTTAGTGCCAGTGGAAGTGCTGCACCAGTTGCAGGTTTAATGCTCTTTTCCCTTTTCTGGTAGATTTCAGTGGTGATGTCCAGGGAACCTTGGAAGCCACATGTTGACGATGAAAAGAAGGCGTTAGCCTGGGTCCCCATTGCCCTGAAGTGTTACTTAGGAAAGAAAATAAACTGTTTGGTCTTTAACCACCTGTAATTTTGCAGTCTACTTGATATTTTAACATGTAAAGAGCTTATTGTCTGCTTTTGTTGGCAAAAAAATGGGGCTTATGCCTCTAATATAGTACCGTGATCTGTAGCATTAAAATCAATGTCAAACATTATTAGACCTTATTAAAACACTGTATTTATTTTGTTACTTGTTTAAAAATAAAAATATCAAAATTTTGCTTCTTCTATGATCCCATTAAAATGTGAAAAATGATTCATTTTTTGAAGCAGGAGCTGTTTAAGAATTTGAAGAACTTGGAAAGCAAGCTATTTTCCACAGTCTTAGGCTTAACAGGGACATAGCACATTTCAATATTTGTAATTAAACTGACAGAGTAGGTGATGATAACATCAGGTTTTTTTTTGTAATAAAACCTATTGATGTTGCTGACCTGAATGTTTCTTATCTGCAATAGATAGCGAATGAAGATAAACAAAGTTTAAAAGGAAGAAAATGGGAAAAATGTCACAACCAAATAGCTAGTTCTAGAACTTTAATATTAATTACTGTCATAAAAATTTTTTTAAGAAATCCTTATTTAGTATATATTAGTTTGATGAATCAATATAAATATTTCAAAGAGTTCAAGAGATAGTTGAATACAGATATAAAATGTGCTATAAATGTCTCTTAGATCTCTCAAAATTATATTCTGGTAAAAGATTTAGTCTTCTTAATAGAATACAAAGTTTCAGTCACAAGTAAATGGAAATTTTAACCCATTTGTACCCACTTGAACATTTTTCAAATTTTATTTTTGATGTGTTTGCCAAAGAAGGGGAAATATAAAAATAAAAAGCACAGGGGAATGGGTAGATAACATTGTTAATCCTGTGTGCAGTAAGAACAATGGAGCCACCTTGTGGCTAACCCTTACATCCTAACCAAAAAAGTACACTAGAAGAAATAAATTTGACTATAATAAACAAAGTGGTTTGCAGTGTTTGAAATTACAGAAGATACTTTTGAAATACAGAAACAAATATTTCATGGAAATCCAAGTCTTGTTTCTAAGCAGAGGATTGCATCTGTAATCATCACCAGCTTCTGCAGTTTGACTACAAGATGGAGGCCGTGTCAACAGATGTGTCTACACCAAACAAATGCTGAGAGCTGGTCCCTTTAAAAGCTCAGAAGTAAATTAAGCATGAACAACATAATGCTACTTAGCTTGTAATTGTGACAATCAGAACCAAAAATTATATTCAGGCTGGGCAAGCAGCACATGTTGTTCTTTCTCTATAATTATGCTGTTTATTTTCTCATTTTTATATTTTTTCTGTCTAAGGGAAATATTTCTTATAGTATTTGCGTTCTTTTAATTACTGTAAGGTTTACACTTTGTTTTACACAGTATTTAACTTGGACACACTATCGTCTTATCTTTTGACCTTTTGGGGCGGATTGTTGCAAGCAAAAACAGTATTTGTTATGGGTAATTTATGTAAATAATGAGGAATGTAGAGGTCGGCCACTAGGGGGAGAGCAAATACAGTTTTGAGATAGTTGGAGAAAGAACTGCAGGGAACTAACACATTGAGAATCTACTTTCTGTGGGCCTGGAGGCTTGGCATTTTTACATATGTTATTAGCAATTATGTAATTTTTACAACAGCTTTGAAGGTAGGAGTAATAGCCTTTCTGATGCTTAGAAATGCTGTGAGTGGTACAGCAGATAGAGTTAGCAAATGTTGGAGATTAAATTCTAACCCAGGCGTATATTCTTACTGTCTAGCCAGAGTCACTGGTATTTTCTGCTGGTAGCAGGGAGAGAATGAGAAAAATAATGACAACACTGGATTTAAAACAATTTTTGTTATTCCCATTGCTTTCCGACACTCCGACCTTCGTGGCACACACATGTACTCACACATGCACATACTGAGACCGGTGATTCTCAGTGTGGGACAGACCAGAAATGGGCAGGGAGAAAGTCAGTACAGGGGAGATCAGTGTCACTAACTGGCAAGAGGTCTGTCGTGAGTGATCTGGTGGAAATGAGGTCAACATTGAGAGAGGAGCAGGGGTAAGAAGAAAACACAATTTTTCAGCAGTTGTGAGAGATGCAGAGATACCTTTGACCATTGAGGATCTGGAAGAATTTAGCTTCCATTCCGTTCCATTTTTTCATGTGTGTTATATTGTATATAATCTTTCTTTAACTCTGTTTATAAAAATGTAGTTTTGAGTTGTTCAGAATGGCATTTTTTCCCAGTTTTGCAGGATAGAATTCAATGTTAAATGAGGTGGTATATCAAATTATTGTCACCTGGTAACAAAGCTTAATGGATAAAGGTCAATTTGCCAGAGAAATGTACTAAAAATTTTCTGTATTAGAATATCAAATGGTTTTGCTTTTAGTTTTCATGTATGAAAGACCTAAGAATATATCTGACACCTCATATTTGGTAATAACTAACTTATTTTTCCCTATATTATACTATGCTACATTAAAAAGACTTTTCTACCTATTTATTATAACTGGAATTATTTTTATTTGCATAAATTACCAACAAAACCCTAATTTGTACATAGTTTCTTTAAAGTTCAGAGTAGCCTGACACTTAGATCAGCCACCTGGAATTTCAAAGAAAGATTTAAAAATACTAATTTCTTTCTTTTCTATATTATAAAACAGAACATCTGCATTCAGAGAATGCATGTGTTGCCACTATTATTATTATGAAAGCAAAGGTTTTAAAAGATATGTAGCATTTATAATGTAATACTCTCCTTAATTGTGTAAAAGAAAGGTTTAATTAAATACAAGGAAAAAAAGAATGTTTCTGCTATTCTCTTATTGTCTCTTTTAGACATCTGGAATGTTACATATCAAATTCTATTACAAAAAATACTAATGAAGTGAAAAATTTCTCTGCAAGCAGAACATACACACAGAAATATTTTTAAAAAATGAAAAAAAGGGTATGCCCCAGCTGATTTCATGCTCCTTTATTTCAAATAATATTTAATGCAAAAATAATTTCAGTACAATGAAATATTGTGAACAATCTCTATTATTCATTGTATAGGAGTCAATAGGCATAGCTATTCTATATTCTTTCTTCATTTGCTGTTGTATAATAGCCCTGATGCTTAAATATAGTATAACCTTATTTTCTTTTTAATTTGGAAATTTATTGATGTTCCTGTGATAATCACATCCAGATAATGACAAAGCCGTGATTGAATACTGCTAGATGCCTGTGGCATATAAGGTAGATTATCTTACTCAGCATCTGTTCCACTTCCTTGTAGTCTGCCTCATGTACTGCAGAGATAAAACGCTAAAGACCTGCATTACTAGGACTACTTTGCAGTGAGAGTTCTGGACATAATTTAGGTTCTACTAATCAGGTGTATTCATGCAAGACTTGAATTCAGAACTAACCTGAGTGGAGAAAGGGCTCTAGCTTCAGTTTGGCTGGTGAAGTGTAGATCTAGAGCCAGTCATTCTGGTGGAGCATTTTTATTCTTGGATCACAGCAGGCAATGTGTTTCCCAAACCAGCATTTATAATTCTGGGTTTCTGATTTCCAGATTCCAGCTCAGACTGTGTGATCGTAAAGTCAGAATTTGGAAGAGCAGTGTCCTGCTTTAGTTTTCTGATTTTGTCAGAGTTAGTTTACTGGTCAATTCTGTGAGGTGATTTTGGAATTACTCAAGTAGACCCAAACAACAGCCTCCTTTTCCAGAACTTCTAATGAATGATTTTGTTAGTACTTCATTGCTTCTGTTAAATACTTTTCTGCATGAAATAGCTAGAGCAGTTTTTGTTAGCTGCAAACGTACTCTGTTTGATGTTGGCATTTTCACAAAGTAGTTAAGTGATAGAATGAGAAAAACCTAAGAATTTCTGAAGATTTTATTTATTTATTTATTTTTGTAAAAACAGCATGTCAGAATAGAGTATCAGTGAAAGACAGTAGATAGATATATAAATCATCCCAAGATGCTATATCTGGGGACTAAAGTGAAAAATGTGAAAGGATTTAGAAGGTAAATCTGAATCTACTCAAAGGCAAGAATAATTTAGTTTCCATGATCTAATTTCAGTTACCCAGAAAAGCAAATTCCCTGCCTATTTACCACCATATTTTTAAAGGTGACAAAAGCCTCTGTGATTTTCCCCTCCACAAAAGAATGAAAGTATTTTTATAATGAGTATTTCTTTGGTTTGTTATAAAACATCTGTAGAAGTATGATTCTAACGTTAATATTCTTCATTGTAGGGTCACAAATTTGAGACCTCCCTCAGATGGTCTCAGACACTATCAAATTAAAAGGCAAGATGTTGTGTATGTAAATACAGAAAATTTTTAAGTAGGCGATATCCTAATGTAGGTGATTTGCAGACTCTCAGAAGGTCTCGTGATCCAAAGAAGACCAATAACCAAACAGGATTCTGTAGACCATGCATGAAAATCTTTTTCCATGTACATGTACAAATTTCTATGTTCATGTGATATTGTATTTAATTTTTATCATAATTTTGCATAAAGCTTTCAGAAAATTCTTTGGCTCTTGACAGTAACCTGATGGCACAGATATTTTAACCTTGTTCTATGTCTAGTTTAAGTTAGGAGGCCAAATGCTTCCATTTAGCTGTAGATCATTAGAGCCATATTTGAAATGAAGGAAAAAAAGTCTGTAATTCACTCAAATAGAAACACATTTTAAATTTTTGGAAACTTATAGAATTACTTTCTATGATATGCAATGACTAGTTGTAATTACTTTTTAAAAGTTTAAGTCAATACAGTCATTGCATGATGGCCTAATGTGGATGAATCTCATAATGTTGAATGAAAGCGGAGTACATGGTATATGATTTCATTTATATAAATTTCAAAACAAGTCTATGATGTTTCTTTTGGAATAGAGATAACAGGTCATATTTGGCAGGTGCTTTAAGGGATTTCCCTGACACCAGTGATGTTTCTTATCTTTACCTGGTTGTTAGTTGTATGGCATGGCTGTGTCCTTTTGATAATGATTCATTTCACTGTACACTAATGATGTACACACTTTTATTTACTTGTATTGTACTTCAATAAAATATATTTTACAAATTCTTAAATAAGAAAGTCATTTCTTATTTAGATATTCTAAAAGTTTTACCAAACACTACATTTAGATTAACTACTTGGCCAAGCCCTATGATTTTCCCTTTCTTTCACTATATTTTCCTTCCTACTGTAAACCTCTCTTATATTCTTCCAGGCATGACCATTTATCTTTAATTCCTTTTGAAGTCACATCCAGTATTCTAAGGGAAGAAGTTCCTTAAGATATTTGCTCTGGAGACTTACAATTCCAAAATAACAGTGTAGAGGCAAGCTGGCTTCTGTACCCCTGCGCCCCCCCACCCCACGAAGAATGAAACCAAATATACAGCACTGAGATCTTCTCCAGAAACAACCCAGAGCTCAAGTATAAAGATGAGACAGTTCCTAGGGCCACAGAGAAGTGAAAAAACTCTTAGCAGATGGTAGGACAACTGGACTTCCACATCTGCAGTGCCCTTCCCTCTCATTCTGCCAGGCACCAGCTTCATGGAAAATCTCCCCTCAACTCATGCTTCCTACAACTGGGAAAAGTGAGATTGAGGTGGTCAACTGGTTTCCCCACCTTCTTAGGCTTCCTAAAAGGAGATTTATGCTTGCCTTAATCCATGAGTAGCACTGCTACTGCCTAAAGGAATAAATATCCCAGAGGACAGGCAAAGACAAATGGAAGAGGCAGGACAGCCATCCTCAACCCAGAAATTGTTCTGTGCCTCGGCCAAAGGAGATGCCAAATAAGAATGGCTGTGGGAAGTATGTGTTCCCCGGGTTCCCTGGGCACAAACAGCTATCACTGCCAGGTTATCACACACTGCTGGGATAATTCCTTTGGGATTTTTCCTATTTGGAACAGGCAATGCTTCAGCTATTTACTAGAGTTGCGGTGAACCTAGGCTTAAGGTGCCACCTAAAGCCAAAAAGGAGGCAGTGCCCTAGCAGTGAAGATTCACTAAGCAAATACATTTAGTAAAAGACAAAATAAGAAGGAAAAATGGAATAAATAATTAATATTCCATTCAAATAGCTAAACATATACCCACAAGAAATGTTTGCAAACAGGGAACCAGTTCCTCCCCAAAGTGTCAGTTACTGAAAATCTAGTAACTGACTCTAACAGGAGGGCAATTTGTGAGATCTCTGACCAAGTATTCAAAATAGTAGTTTTAAGGAATCTCAGTGATCTACAAGATAACACAGAAAAGTAATTCAGAAATTTATCAGAGAAATTTAACAAAGAAATTTTAATAATTTTAAAAATCAAATAGATCCTGGAACCGAGAAGCATATTTGCTAAACTGAAAAACTCTTTAAAGGCTCTCAACAGCAGAATGAACCAAGCAGAGGAAAGAATTAGTGAGATCAAAGGCTGGCTATTTGAAAATACAGTTAGAGGAGAAAAAAAGAATGAAAAGGAATGTAGACTGCCTACAAGATATAGAAAATTACCTCAGAAGACCAAATCTAAGGATTATTGGTGTTTGAGAGAAAGCTGAGCAAGAACAGGCGTGGAAAGTTTTTTCAAAGAAATAATAGCAGAACTCTTTCCAAAACTTGAGAAAAATATAAATATCCAGGTACAGGAAGGTCTTAGAACACCAGACAGATTCAGGCCAAATAAGACTATCCCAAGGAATTTGATAATCAAATTTTCAAAGGTCAAGGCCAAAGAGAAGAACCAAAAAACAACTAGAGATAAGAAGTAAATAACATACAAAGGAGCTCCAAATGGAAACTCTACAAGCCAGGGGGGAGTGAAATGGCATTTTCAAAGTACTCAAAGAAAAAAAAAAATGCAACCCAAGGGTACTGTACCCAGTAAAGTTGTCATTCAAATTTGAAAGTGAAATAAAGTCTTTTATCTCACTGATAAACAAAAGCTGAGCAAATTCATCACCACCAGATACGCCTTGTAAGAAATGCTGAAAGAAGTTTCAAGAAACCTCTTTAAGTATAAAATCCACTGGTAATATTAAGTACATGCACAAACCCAGAGTACTCTATTACTATATTTGTGATGTGCAATCCAACTGTAACTCTAGTATAAAGCCCAAAAGACAAATCCATCAGAAACAATAATACTTACCACAATATGTTAAGAGATAGGTAATTCAGAAACTGATAAGTTACACCAATAATGAATCAAAATGTGGGAAGGATGGAGTTAAGGCGTAGATTTTTAAATTTTTTCAGGTTTTCGTTTTTGTTTCTGTTCTTTTATTTGTTTTCTAAGATAAGTTTTCATCTATTTAAAATAACACATTATATCTATAAAATGTTTTGTGTAACCCTTATGGTAACCTCAGTGTAAAAACCTACAATATATTCACTAAAAAATAAAAGGCACAAATTAAAACATACTGCCAGAGATATTCATCTAAATATAAGACAGTAAGAAAGGAAGAAAGGTAGAGAGAAGTCCTAAAACATTTAGAAAAAAGCAACAAAATGGCAGTAGTAAGTCCTTACTTATTAATAATAACATTAACTGTAAATGGCATCAATTGTCCAATTAAAAGGCATATAATGACTGAATGGATAAAGAAACAAGACCTAACTATATATGGCCTTCAAGAAACCCACTTTACCTATAAAGACACACATAGACTAAAGCGGAGGGGTAGGGAAAGAAAACAGGAAAACAAAAGAGGGCAGGGGTAACTATACTCACATTAGATAAAATAGCCTACAAATGGAAGACTATACAAAAAGACAAGGAAGATCGCTATTTAATAATAAAGGGGTCAATTCATCAAGAGGATATGACAATTACAAATATGCACCCAACATCAGAGCTTCCAAATATATCAAGCAAACATTAATAGACCTAAAGGGAGATATAGACTGCAATACAATAATAGTAGGGGACTTTAAAACCTTGCACTCAGTAATGGACAGATCAGACAGAAAATCAACAAAGAAACAGTGAAGTTAAACTACACTCTAGATCTAATGGGCCTAACTAACATTTACAGAACATTTTACCAAACTGCTGCAAAATAGACGTTCTTCTCATCAGCACATGGAAGATTTTCAAGAATAGACCATAACTTAGGCCATAGAACAAATCTGTACAAATTCAAAAAAATGGAAATCATGTCAAATACCTTCTCTGACCACAATGGAATAAAAGTAGTAATCAATAGAAAAGGAATCTTGGAAAATAAATAACACAGGGAATTTAAACAACATGCTCTGGGATGACCATTGGGTCAGTGAAGACATTAAGAATGAAATTTTAAAAACTTCTTTAAACAAGCAAAATGGAAATAGAACATACCAAAATTTATAGGATATGGCAAAAGCAGAACTAAGAGAGAAGTTTATTGCAATAAACACCTATATCAAAAAAATAGAAAGACTTCAAATAAATGCCATAATGATACACCTCCAGGAACTAGAAACACAAGAACAAATCAAGCCCAAAATTTATAGAAGGAAAGCAATAAAAAGACCAGAGCAGAAATAAATGAAATAGAGACCAAAAAAATATAAAAACAATGAAATGAAAAGTTGGTTTTTTGAAAAGCTTAAAAAAATCAACCAACCTTTAGTTAGACTAAGAAAAAGAGAGAAAAAAGCCAAATAAATAAAATCACAAGTGAAAAAGGAGACATAAAAACTGAGACCTCAGAAATACAAAAATCATTAGAGATTATTATGAACAACTATATGCCAACAGATTGTAAGACACAGAAGAAATGGATAAATTCACATAAAGCCTACTAAGATTGAACTGGAATAAATAGAAAACCTCAACAAACCAGTAATGAGTAATGAGATCAAAACTGTAATAAAAAGTCTCCCATCAAAAAAAAGCCCAGGAATGGAAGAATTCACTGCTGAATTCTACCAATCATTTAAAGAACTAATACCAACCCTACTTAAACTCTTTGAAAAAACTGAAGAGGAAGGAATACTTCTATGAGGCCAGCATTACTCTGATACCAAAACAAGACAAAGACAAAACTAAAAAAGAAAACTAGAGGTCAATACCACTGATTAATGCGGATGCAAAAATCCTTAACAAAATAGTAGCAACCCAAAAGACCCCAAATAGGCAAAGTGATACTGAGCAAAAAGAATAAAGCTGGAGGCATTATATCATCTGACTTCAAAATTTATTACAAAGTTTTATTAATAGTAACCAAAACAGCATGGTACTTGCATAAAATTAAACACAGCAGGCAATGGAACAGAACGGAAGAACTAGATATAAATCCACCCATTTACCACCAACTCATCTTTGACAGAGGCACCAAGAACTTATGGAGAACGGACTGTCTTTTTAATAAATGATGCTGAGAAAATTGTATAACTATATGTAGAAGCATGAAACCAGACCCCTACCTATCACCATACACAAAAATCAAATAAAAATGGATTAAAGACTGGAACATAAGGCCTGAAACTATGAGATTACTAGAGGAAAACTTTGGGGCCATGTTCTAGGACACTGGTCTGGGCAAAAATTTCTAGTATAAGACATCAAAAGCACAGGTAACCAAAGCAAAAATAGACAATTGAGATTACATCAATCTAAACAGCTTCTGCACAGCAAAGAAAACAATAAAAGTGAATAAACAACTCAGAATGAAAGAAAATATTTGCAAACTAATCATTTGACAAGTGATTAATAAAAGGAATATATAAAGAGCACAAACAACTCAATAGGAAAAAAATAATAATAAACCAATTTAAAAATGGGCAAAAGATCTGAACAGACATTTCTCAAAAAAGTACACACAAATGGCCAACAAACATAAGAAAAAATGCTTAACATCACTAATCATCAGAGAAATGCAAATCAAAACTACAATGCAGTATCACCTCAACCCAAATGAAATGGCTTGTATGAAAAAGACAGGCAATAACAGATGTCGGCAAGGATGTGGAGAAAGAGGAACCCTCATGCACTGTTGGTAGGAACGTAAATTAGTGCAGCCATTATGGAGAACAGTTGAAGCTTCCTCACAAAACTAAAAATAGAACTACCATATGACCTAGCAATTCCACTACTGTGCATACATCTAAAAGGAAGGAAATCAATATATCAATGAGATATCTCCTTTCCCATGTGTATTGCAGCACTGTTCACAGTAGCCAAAATATGGAATCCACCTAAGTGTCCATCAGTGGATGAATGGATAAAGAAAATGTAGTATATATATGCAATGGAATATTATTCAGCTATAAAAATGAATGAAGCCTTGTCATTTGTAGCATCATGGGTGGAACTGGAGGCCGCTATGTTAAGTGAAATAAACTAAGCACAGAAAGACAAATATCTCATGTTCTCACTCATATGCAGGAACTAAAAAACCAGATCTCACGAAAATACAGAGTAGATTGGTAGTTGCCAGAGGCCAGGGAAGAAGGCGGAGGAGGAGAGGAAGGAAAAAAAAGAATATAACAGTATTTAATACCACTGATATGTGCACTTAAAAATGGTAAAGGTGTTATATTATATATTATATTTTACCTCAATAAAAAAAAAAGATATTTGCTCTGGGCATTGATTAAAGGAAGACTATGGGCTTGCTTGTAGGCCAGGTAGAAAGTGGGAGGTGACAGTGTTCTCAATTGATCCTTCATTTATTTGATCTTTATTTGTCACTTGATCTTTCCTTTATTTGGTATCATTCTCCTCATTTCCAAGACTTAAAAAATTCTGTAAAGTATATTTAATACTTATCTCTTCGGTATTTTACTTATCATGTATCACAAATATAGGAAAAGACCTACCTAGCAAATTTTATCCTGACATTTTCTACTGCTTTGTAGACTGAGGACACAAGGTTAGCATTTCACATGCTAATTATTCCTAGGAACTAATAGCAACATTTGAGAAAAACTACAACATGATAAAATGGTATCTGTCCTTAGAATGATCCAAGTTTAAAAAGCTAAATTTTTCATTTAGCTGAAAATAGAGCCTATAAGAATATTCTTTTTGCAAAAAAGATTTTTTATAAATCTTTTAAATTTAATAATATATATAAACACAGATTCTGAGGAGGATTAAAAGAAATACATGTTTTCTAGGTATAACTGACTCTTTTAAAACACATTTTTTTGAAACTGTCTTAACATCCTTAACTACAGCTTAATCTACCTTACATTTTCTCTAAGATGATATCAATTTAATATTAGTATAACTTGTGTTTGAATATAGAGACTCCTGCCTCTAGGAACTGTCAACACCTTATATCAAAGTCCTGTCAAGTCAGTTCTCTGCATTTATCTTCTACCCATCATAACTACACTAGTTATTCTTTTTACCTCAACTAGTGAATGAGATAAGCTAATTTGGTTTTCCAATCATTACCAATCAGAATAATTAGCAATCCCAAGTAATCTCAAGTCATAGTATTCCTACTCCTTTTTGAGGATATTTAAAAATGTAGTTTTAAATTCAAGTTAACTTGGGAAATACTGCAGCCTAAAACTCCCTCTTGAATACTTGCGACTCATGTTGGTAAACTAAAAGGTCGGAGAAGTTTTTCAGAAGTAACAGTTGATTAACTTTATTAAAGCATTTTCTAAATGTATGTGACATGGGAATCTTATTTCATATAATACTTCGTAAGGTCCTGCTTATATACTCTGTAAAATGCACTTAGGATAATTCTCATATAAATGACTAAAGAAGTATTGCTTACTTCCACTGCTTCCCATACACTAGATAGAGGTGCAGGACACAGAGCTGCACACCATTGCATATGTCCTCATGAAGCTTACAAGTTAATGCCGCTTTCTTTATCCCACATGTGGCAAAAGAGAAAGAGCTCATCTTTTACAGTGTGTGTTGACTCTTCCACAAGCCCTTCTTCCCCCCATATCCAATTTCTCTGATAATGAATATTTAGTATTTTAAAATAAATGTTTCTTATTATTAGTTTTAAAACATAAACAAATGTAATCTTAGAAACCTCTTTAGTTTTCTTAGCAACTATTATTGATATTTGTGTTATGATATTGTTGAAACTACATCCTTCCTCTGTGTAGAAGTCCAAGCCTCCCAATGCATATTTCAATATAAACATTGCAGAATTAAGTTATACATTTTTATGTATTTATAATTTTACTAACATTACTTCTAGTGGTGAACAGAAAAAAATTATGTGGAAAAGTTTTTATTTACTAGTCAGAAAGAACAGGAGAGAGTAAAATCAGAAGAAAAAGATAGGGAATTCCAACTTAAAACAATGACCTTCATGTTGCCCAGCCCAAGGCATTATTTTCTATGTTCATATAATTTTAATGCAAATGACACTCCCTAGACTTGTGTAAAATGTTGGAAAATATCAAGGAAATATTCATAATATTAATATTTTAGGATAATGTATCAGAGGAATTTTATAGAGTGAAATGATCAAGATCAGATACTCAAATAGTTATTGGCTGTGGAGGCACTCTAGCTGTGCCTCACATTCCTGATCTGAAAAATGATAACTGTAATCACATTTAAATAATTTAATGCTAAGAAAAGTATCTGATATAAAGAATACTACTCTTATTAATTCCAAATGCTTTCAGTCATTTCTGATGCTTAGTTCATATTTTGGAATCGTGAAATGTCTCGATAGCTATAATTCATTCATTAGATAAAAAAATACAAGGTGCTTACAATGTGCTTTGGATAGTTCTGAGAGTTGAAAACACTACTGTGATGATAATGCCAGTTTGTTTGCTTTCAGGAAGCTCATACTCTAGTTAGAAGAAGGTAGACAATAAATAACCTAAGTGGGATAACAGAATGGAGACTCAGATGATAAGGTATCTACCATATGAGAACCTGAGTAAACAGCTGCAAAGAAAGGTCTAAAGTGAGAATGAAAAGATAGAAAAGAGATTATTCAGGTAAGTATTTAAGTATTTCCAGTCAGAAAAAGCAAAGGAGAGTAGAATAAAGGGATGTATTTGAGAACCTGAAAGAAGGCCGGTGTGGTTAGACATTAGTGAGCTTAATGAAATAAAATCATTAGTGAGTAAAACAGACATGATCCTACCTTTGTGGATGTCATTGCCAAGTATAATATTAGCATCTTAATGTTAGGAAGTATCATTAATTTGAACAAATGTCAAATGAAACTAGTGCACTGGCCTGAAGAAATTAAAGGAGTTATGGCCTGGTAGGAAGAAATTAATACAGGTGCTGTTTGTAACTCAGTTTCTTCCAATGTGTTTTCTTATCTATAAGATGGGTCACAATTTTGTGCCTACCTCATAGCGTTATTAGGAGGATCAAATCTGATGACATATCATGAACATTTTGCAAAATGGAAAATGATAAGACATTAAAATTTATCAGTACAAATACTTTATTTTTTTCTATAATGTGGCCTCCTGCCTCATCTCATTCTAATCTATTTCACAGGGGCCTAACCCAGCATAATTGTAATATATTGTAATATTATATTATAATATAAAATAATAATATTTAATATTGAAAACTACTCCTGGAAGTCCCCATCCACCCTACATGGATGGATATTGTATTTTTTCCTGTAACACTTACACATGTATAACCTCCTATCCAACAGAATAAAGACAGAGATTCTTGTTTATATAGTCACTGCCTTATCCCCTGTATCTAGAACAGTACCTGACACAAAGCAAGTAGTCAATAAATACTTGCTGTATGAATGAATCAATGGAAAAAAAGGTTTATTTTACAAATCACCATTAACATCATCATAAGAATCATTTTTTGCATTGATAGTCAACATATGTTTAAAGAGACGAGGAAGACAGTTATATTCAAGGTCAAAAGCAGACCTGGCAGAGAGGAAAGCAAATTGCCTTAGGGACAGAGACACTAGTCTTGTTTATCTTTACACGATATGAAAGTATTTCTCCAAATTGTAGTTCCCCCATTCCTAAACTGTTCACAACTATACTTGCTTATCCGACTTACACTTTGGTTAAGAGGATAAAATTGGTAAGGGATATGGAAGCTCTTTGAAATTCCCCAGCTTATATAAATATAAAGAATACTGTTATGAAAAAGATAACTAAGATACAACTAAAAGTAGACACTGAGTGGTCTGCTTTGAGCAGAAGTACCATAGTCGTTAACAATTCTGTGTTTAAGTTAGCCTCAGCACAATTTAACTTAATATTTTGCTTAGGGGAAAAACAAAACAAAATAATAACAACAAAAAACCTCCCAACTACTTCCTAATTGAAACAGTAATCTTATTTTAAAAGTTGTTTAGGTTTAGCATACACTGTATTTCAACCCTAATGATTGGATTTTACTCCTTTAATCAAGGTAGTATATTAAATGCATGAGTAGGATTTTTTTAATGCTAAGCAAATTATACTAGTAACTGGTTTGTAATTTGTGATTGTGCATGATTCTGATAGTGAAGAAATTTCATTACAGGTAGGTTGAAAAAGCAGAATGCATGTGCATTTACACGTCTGGATGCAGGTAAATAAATAGTAAAGCTCATTGATAACAGAGGCCATTATAATTTGAATAAGATTATATTCTCTCTAGGAGAGATAAAGGGTAATGAAAGACAATTCAGAGCTAGTTTGTTATTACTTCATCAAATACCTCGGCTTCAAGCTGATAAAACTTGCTTGTATGGCTCCCTTGAGACGTTAACGACAATGATGCTGCCAACCATTTGTAGTGATTTCTAAAATCATTAATATCACTATTTAAATGAGTTTGTGATGTATATAACACAGGGTAGAGCCAGAGGTGAAACTACTACATACGCTTTCATAAAACCATAAGAAGTGAGTTATGGGAGACAATAAAATGAATGTATTCGGCCTGGACAGATGGAATGTCAAGATAATTTCCCATTGAAGCTACCGTGAACTTTAATGACATATTAATTATGTTACTTATAAAAACTCAGACTTATAAAACAACTTGATTTGCTTTTTTGCAAATACTAATTATATTGACTCTTTACAGATTATATACATATTTATTGTCTTTATTTCTCCTTCATATATCAATTAATTATGGATCATCTTCGCTAACCATAGATCTACAGATAGTTATTTCTGAAACACATGATCTCCAGATTGCACAAAATGTGGTATAGAGGATGTTTTTCATTTTGTTTTCTTTGTTTTAACATAGCATACTTTAGGATGAGGGTAGGCTCCATTTTGTCAGCATTCATTTATGATATAAAATATGCAATAAAATTTTAAGTGCATAAGTAAGTAAATAGTGATGGAACTTTCTAGTTTAAAGGAGATATCTAAGAATAAACATATTAGCTTAATTCCGACAGATATTACTTTGAAAATTGTTCTCAACTTTAAATTTCATATGATTATTTATTAATTTCCCAAATCTTAGCATCATAATAGCTTCTAGCACCCAATTTGCTTCCTATTGATTGTATGACTATAAGGAAATAGAATGAATGCAACATTTTAAAGAGAGGATTTTTACAGGAGGAGCAAAATACTAATAAAATATAAGAGTTGTTGATGAGAACCACCAATAAGGACATCTACAAGATATAATACACTTTCAGAAGGGAAATTTTTACTGAAACATATTTCACTAAAAAAATTAGTCACATGCTGTAAGTAGAGCTATTTAACTTTTTCTATATGTCTATATAAAATTAAAACTTATTATGAGAGTTAAACTATTCCAGATGTAAAAGCACATAGACTTTATCATATATCTACCAACAGATATTTTGTCATTTCATTTTTTCATTGTATTTTTTAACTGTGTCCACTGTATGTAAAAAAAACTTAAATTTTCGTGATACTAGCAAAAGTCTCTCCACTTGGATAGACTGATCTTGGATATAGTTGCTTGTGAATCCACTAACTGATCTGTCAAGCAGTAGCATTTAACAATTTACCATTTCTTTTTTCTTTTTTGTTTTCTTTGGTGAAATTTAACCTCACTGAGTGAACATTCAGTTATTTTTATCTTACTTTTACCTACTTCTTGCCTTGCCCCCTTTTCACTTTCTCTAGTAAGGAAATAGCTTTTCAACCAGCCACTTATCAGTTCTTTCCATAAGTGATCATCTCTTTTTTTTTGATTTTGCAAGCCTTGGTTCCCTACCCCAATAGGCAGTCATCGATTTTGTTCTTACCTGTGCTTCAACCCAATTACCTATTGTACCCTCAGCTCATTAATCTTGTTCTCAACTATTAGTTTCAATAATGAATTGGTTCCCAGACTTCAGCTCTGACTTACTGGCTCTGACATCTGATTCACTGGGCAGCTCACACCTGGATTGCAGAACCTGGCAGCCTGCCCCTCAGACCCACCACGTGTACTACCCAGACAGGTTCCTGACTATCCTAGGCCTCTTCTGCTCTCTAGGCTGACACCTCATAGTGCTGACATTAAAGTCATCTGGTATTTGTATCAAAAAGTATCTACTAGAATTATCTTGCAGTAACTTACACACAAGTTCCATGCTTTATCTATTTTACCCTACTCCATCATTGGAGAATACATCCTATAGTTTTCTCCATTTCTGTATGTTCATTTACTCTTGTTTATTCTTTTGCTTAACATTTAATTAATGTCCAGTTGTTTCCTCCTTCTTTTTTCTCCACCATCTTCAGTTGATGGTTATTTTACTTCTTAAATACTTCTTGAAATTGCTTTTTCTCTGTAGTCCTCTTGTCATTGTCTGCGTTCATATCCTTATCATTTTTCATTTGAACTGCTTCCAGGGTCTTCTTACCAGTGTTCTTGGTCTCAGTCTTACTTCTTTGAAAGTCATCTTCCAACCAATAGCCTTAGAAACATTAGTCTTTACAAGTTGTTATTTGACCTTATCAATATCTCTCTTAACATCTTTCAAAGTCTCCTTACTACTTTCAGAAAAAAAAAAAATTAGTGACTTTAAAATTTATTGTCCAAATGAAGACATGTTTATGAGTGAAAGGGAATGCTATTTGTAGTTGTGCCAGTAAAAACAGGCATAAATCTGGTCAAAGGGAAGTATATGGTTACTGTGGATAAGACATTTTCTATGAATTGGTGTTTGTCTTCTACTCCATTCTCAACCTTGCTGATCCCAGTCTCAAATTTGCATTCAAGTTCTAAATCTCCCTCTACTATTCCACATCTTGCAGTCTTTCATACTGACTCATCTGCCTGGACTACTCCCACCACTCATCCTTTACCCGATTATTACCTAATTGTTCTTTAACACTCAATTTAGGTGTCACTTCCTCAGGTTATGATTACAAAGACTATCTTGTATATATGTCTGCCAAAATGTATTGCTATTTAATGATTATTTTCTGTCTTTTCTGCTAAATTTTGAACTTACCATCTCCCTAAGGGAAAAGGGTTTATTTTTATTTTTCATTTCTGCAAACTTAGAATAATTATGTCATAGTAGTAATCATATATATACACATATACACACACATATATATGCACACAGAGATATTGTATATGATATGAAAATAATACTATATTAAAGTATGGAAATTTATAGTTAATTGGAGAGGCAAATAGATAATACTGTACTATGTATTAAGAGAGAACATATTCTAAAGAAATCATGGAAAGCTTACAAAAATATGTAGAATCTGAACCTTACCTTGAGGTTGAACAGGTGTTCGGTAGGAGGATCAAGGAGAGGAGGCATCAAACTATGACTTCTTTACCCAAGGGATGAAGAAAATCTCCACTTGGTCAAATCATCAGAATCAACACTAGTCATCAATGGGGTTATACTTTACAGATTTCATTCCTTGTGAAGTTTCTGAAGATTACTTACTGAATAGTGACGTCCTCTCCTTCTGCAAGAGCAATGTGTTTAAAAAAGAAAACTTGTCAAAAATTTCAATGGGAGAAATTATCGATTCATAAAAAAACTTGCTGGAACTTTTAAATTTTAGATGTACTACATTTCGTCTCTTAAGAAAAAGGCAAGAAGAAAGGAGTTGCAAAGTGGATAAGAATATTTTCCCCATATGTCTGTTTGTATCCATCATAAGCATGTGTACACAGAAAAACACATACATACTCAGATTCTTGAATTTTAAAACCATACTTGGCTTATTAAACTTGGAAGTTTGGTCTGCATGTAACTATTCACATGTCTAAGACAACTTCAAATTGTATTGTGCATATAGAATTCAGCATATTATGTGTTTAGGTATCTGATATGTGTTGTGATTTTTTTTCTTTTTTTTTTTGGATTGGTACAAATTATACAACACTAGCAGTCTGAAACACAGATCTTAATTGCTGTGCATCTATGTATTGCTATTTCTATTAAAATTATAGGATTTATACACTTTAAATAAATACAAAATGATTAAGTTTTATTGATTTAGTAGAAAACTGCAGGGAAAAAGTCAAGTAATAAGGAAGACACACTCTGGATTTAAAACGTGTTAAAAGAAAGAAATTCATCTACTATTTATAAAACTCTTGACATTTGTGACATACACAATCCCTGAAATAGAAAACACACACAAAATGTCTATCAAAAAATAGCATGCTGAACTTTTGACACAAATATTGGCATATTTGGCACAAATATGACATTTTATAAACATTACAAAAAAGTTAGTTGAACTACTTTTGATACATAAATACTTTTGTAACCTGGTTTTTGTAAGTTGTGTCAGCATCCAGATAATATGAAAGTAGTTCATATGAAAGCAATATTAGTGAATATTAGATGATCCAAAAAAATTTTTAAATTAGTCAATTACTTTATTAATTACATAAAAATAAGCTATTGCTTATCTAAAAAATTATACTTGTTCTGTTAGTTACTAAAAGAGAGCTGCCGGTTACTGCATTGAAGGAATAAACAGTGTAGAAATTTTAGTATATTTCTCTACAAGATTAAGTCAACCAGCTAATACCCTGGTTTTAATAAAACTGTAGAGTCATTGATTAGTTTAAACTATTACCGAACAACCTGTTGCTCTCATGATTGTAAGCTGATTATATAATATAAGCATATCATGTTTTAAAGACTGGTTCCCTTTCTCTATTTAAGCAGATTTCAGTTGCAATATCTTTCAGATTTGCTTAGCATGAACATTAATTTTTTAAAAATTAAAATGAAAGAAAGATATGATCCGATATTTTGCCAAAGAAGACATATGTGTGGCAAAAAGTACATGAATATATGATGGGCATCATTAGTCATTAAGGGAGTAGAAGCTAAATCTACAATTAGATATCATTACACACTTATTATAATTTTAAAATTAAAAAGATTTGCCATATCAAGAAGTGGTGAAGATGTAGATAAACTGGAACTCTCATGCATAGTTTATGGAATGTAAAATTGTACAGCCACTTTGGAAAACACTTCAGTAGTTTCTTAAAATGTCAAACATACAGCTACCACCAGATGTGATGTTTTCACTCCTAGATATTTATGTAAGAGAAATGAAATTGTATGTACATACAAATACTTGTACACAAGTCTTCATGGCTGCTTTATTTGCAATAGTCAGAAACTGAAAACAAACCAAATGCCCATCACCAGATGAATGAATTAAAAGATGGCATTAAAAAAATAAAAAAATAAAAAAAAGATCGTGTTATATCAGTACAATGGACTGCTATTATGCAACAAAATAAATTAACTATTTGTATACACTACAACATGGATGAATAGCAAAATAAATCTGTTGAGTAAAATAAGTCAAGCAAAAGAGTACACAATGAATGAGTCCATTTATACAAAATTCTAAAAAATAACAACTAGACTATAGTGATGGAAAACATATCTGTGGTTGCTTGAGGATGGGGAAAGGTAAGAAGGAGTGGGAAGAAAGGTTTACAAAAGGTCAATTGGAGAATAACAGACAGTTTCATTATTTTACCAGTGGTAATGGCTTCCAAAGGGTATACATACGTCAAAACTTATCGAAATATATACCTTCAATATGTGCAGTTTGTTGTTATGTTACCCATAGAGGGATATGGTTAAAAGGGATTGAGGGACAACAGTAGCCTGCTGGATTTTCCAGATCACATAATCCATGGGCCATGGTGCGGATGACCCTTCTCCCTCTCATTGTCCTTTCACATGTGACTATAAACAGATAAGGGTATTTATATATTAGCAGAAAGACAACAAATTTGGGGACATAGAAGAATTACTGCAGACATCAAGGGGCCCATGGACATCCTCTGTTTACAAAAATGGCAGCTTGGCTCATAGTGAAGAAACTTCAAATGATTAACTCACTTTCTGTCAATATCAAATTGTCTTCAAAAGATTCAGAAGTACACTGCTTAAGCAAACAGAATTTCCAGAACTTTGTAGTAGCTGCCTGGGATGAATTTTAGTTCTTAAAAACAATCATTAGCTACAAAAATGTATAATTGTATGTGCAGAATTATGATTACTCAGGAGATCTGTACAGAGATGATTCTTTTACTAGACATCCCAGAATAAAAACATAAACTGTTCTGCTTTCAGAATAGAATTCTTGGTTTATGTAGAGGTCATTCAGAAAAGTGATTTTAACTTTTATAATCTGACAGGAGTGATTATTAAAACAAAAAGCAAAGAAAATATATCACTCAATAAAAGTTTTCTTTTTTTTTTTTTTTTTTTTGTTGAGACAGAGTCTCACTTTGTTGCCCAGGCTAGAGTGAGTGCCGTGGCGTCAGCTTAGCTCACAGCAACCTCAGACTCCTCGGCTTAAGCGATCCTACTGCCTCAGCCTCCCGAGTAGCTGGGACTACAGGCATGCGCCACCATGCCCGGCTAATTTTTTCTATATAGATTTTTAGTTGTCCATATAATGTCGTTCTATTTTTAGTAGAGACGGGGTCTCGCTCAGGCTGGTCTCGAACTCCTGACCTTGAGCAATCCACCCGCCTCGGCCTCCCAGAGTGCTAGGATTACAGGCGTGAGCCACCGCGCCCGGCCAATAAAAGTTTTCTGTTTGTTTTCTTAATAAAAAGTGGTTTTAAGTCTATAGATGGTCATAGGCCATGTTACTAAATTTCCAATAATGTAGCTATTTTCCTTGATACGTATTTTTATAATTTTCTCAAAGCACAGTCACATACTCCTCATATACAAATTTATTGGCAGGTAAGGTAACACAATTCTTGTCTCCCTTGTTTAATTTCAAATTATGGATCACATCCTTCTCAATATCATTAGGTTTTCAGATTTGTGTTTAATACGTCTACCTATTTAATCAATTTGATGTCAAATATTCAAATGTTTAGTTTTTACCTATGTGGTCTTTGTTTACTATATTCACTTTTTTTTTTTAATTTCTTTGGGGTGACAACTATACAGAGCCCAAGGATAGTTGAAGCATAAAACTGAGATTCATAAATCTAACTTCTATCCTTTTCTTTGTCACAACTGACAGTAACCTTGAGGAAATCACTTAATCTTTTTGTGCCTCCATCACTTCACTAGAAAACTTGGATAATGATACTTATCTCACTGGATGAGAGGAAGATGTTAATGTTTATAAAGCCTTAGAGATCTTTAGATAAAGTAAACTAACACAGAATTGCTAACATAAATCATCATTGTCCTATTCCTTTTGCTAATCATTTCAAGATATATGTAAATGGATCATTACAAGTACTTCATTAATGCTGCTTTATTTAAATAATTCACTGGAAAATGTAATATAGTAGTTGCAGAGGGATTTTGGTGTAATATATATCAACTGCTCCATTAAAATGAATAAACCTCTTTTTTACCTGCCATTCTTCAGGAATGAGATTCTCATATACAATAAAGATATTTTTATAGAATATACCTTAGCACCTTCCTTACATAGATAATGGAGAATCACAACTCTAAATAGTTCTTATTTCTAGACTTTTAAATTAAGTAAATATTAAGTACTGAAAAATATAAACACCCAGATTTTTTTACTATGCACTTGATAGTTTCTTAAATTATGCATTAATTTTATTCATATGATATCGTCTATTCCCAAAAGGGGATGTATGTTAGGAAAAGTGCTTCAGGAGATGCAATGATAAACTGGACAGCGTTTTAGCACTCAAGCATCCTGCATTATGTTGAAAAACACAACTATTAATATCTCTAATACAGATGCTGAGCAGAACTGATTATCTAGTACAAACTAAAAATGAGGAAAGCACAGGAAAGATTAATTCCAGTTGGGTGATCTGAGAAAGCTTTATGACAAACAGTGAATTTAAGATGCATGTAGAATGATAGGTGCTTAGGATGGGTTTTGGGGTAGGAAAAGTAGGAATTCAAAAGAGGTCATTCCAGGCATCGACTCTGGAGTCGATGGAGATAACAGGATTGGCAGAGGCCAGACACCAGCACCTGATCATTGTCAGCAGGGTGGATGCAATCGCTGTAATCTGTAGCAAGCTTGGAACGGCCAGCAGGGGGCATTAAGACGCAAGGATACCTGGTGAGGGCTAGTAAACCACTGTTACCAGAGGTGAGAGAGATGGGCAGCTGGTGAGGGTATTGTTTGATTAAACATCAGAAGTGATAAACAGCAGGTGAGCAGAAGGCCAATGTCTGTCACCATAGTGGAAAATCATGATACCTGCCATCCATCTTCCAAAAGACATTGAACATAAGTCAGGAATCTAAGCACTACCAGAGAAAACAATGGGATGATGGCCCTCCATTAGAGAGGAAGAGCTCATAGGTCAGGGGATAGATGGATCCTGGTCTAAGTTTGCCTCACAGAGTGTCTAATGGACCTGAGCACCAATCAGTGGTCATTTCCCTAGTCATGGGTTTATAGAAAGGAACCCTCTTATTGGCTTCCTGTGGAGCAAGAGCTAAGTCTTTACTGCAGAGAAGGCTGAGTGGAAGCCTTTGAAATGTCATCCACCTCTTTGGCCCAAATAGCAAATCAGAAGCAATACAATATCTCCTATTGAATGGCAGCAATTAATGTTATTTTCAAAGACTTAAAGAAATTAGGTGTGGTGGTCTCATCACAACACTGTTTAATTCAGCAATATGTTCTCTGGTTTAGCAAATGACAGAAGTCTTGATTTTAACATAACTAGCTATTAGCCTCAACCACAGTTGATATGGTGGCTATGGATTTGGTACTAGAACAAATCAACAGAACTGCTGGCACTTATAGACAGCTATTGATCTGTTGAATGTGTTCATCACTATGGAGTAAGAAGAGCAGAACACTTTGTATTTCTTTGGGATGGACAGCAATATACCTTTATTATTTTGCATCGTTGCTATAATTATATTCTTGCTCTTTGTCACAATACAGTCCAAAGAAAATCTGATCATCTGTATATTCCGACAAACCTCAGATTGTTCTCTTATATTGATGGCATCATTTTAATATGTATGGAAAGCAGGAAATGGAAAGAACTCAAGCAAATAAGAGATGTGAGCACCATGGGGTACAAAATAAACCTTACAAAGATACAGGGACTACTCTATCAGTGAATATTTTAGATGCATAGTGATCTAGCATACCCTATCCAAGGTAAAGAATAAATTACTGCTCCTGTAACTCTGGTTTCTAAGAGAGATTCACAGGGCTTGGTGGGTCTCTGAGGATTTTGAAGACATCAATAACACACTTAGTGACTCAGAAGACAACTAACGTAAAGTAGGGTACAGAGCAAGAGAGAACACTGTACAGATTCAGGTTTTAGAACAAATAGTATCTGTGGTAAAATGAGAACACCCAGCATCATTTCTGGCAAGTACCAAGGAAAAATCTGAGAAAGTAACGCTCCTAGGTTGCTGGTCCAAAGCCATGTTCTCTGCAACAGAGAACTATTCATCATGCAAATAACAACTTCTGTCACGCAACTGGGCCCTTATAGAGATCTTATATGAGTCTATATATATACATCTATGAAGGGATACAGACACTATTTCACAGATTAGGAGGCAAAGAAAGTAATACTATCCTGGTAGGGAAAATTGCCTTTATTGTAAAAGATAGGGTTGCTGTTTTATAATGAGGACAAGTAAGGCTACATGTAGAAATCAGAGCATTCACTTTGGTTTCCCTTTTTCATGCCTAGTTATAATTATAATGGTGATTGCGGCAATAATGGCTTGAAAGAGCATGATAACAAAGGGTCAGCCCCTTTGGAAATTAAGATCTGAGTTACTTTAATGTGCAATCAATTTAGGAGAATAGAAATGCTGACCAAGGATAAGCTACATTTTGAATTAGTGGTATGAGAGTGATAAGAATATGTTCTTACAGGCCATGAGTGGGTCTATTCAGAGCAAGGAGTAAGCTGTAGCAGACAAGTTTGATAACTAACCCATACCCCTTTGAGCTTTACCAGGGTTGTACAGTACAGGTGTCTTCCAGATAGCTCAGTTTCCTTTTCATTAGATCCCACTGTGTCCACATGCTGGGAAGGGCAAAAGTGCTGGGAATTAACGTCCAGGATGGGAGTAACCCTCAGACAAAAGTTAGAGTAAACTGGTGCACAAGTATCTCAAGTCCCTCAATCTATGGGAGGCATAATTCTGCAGTACATAGTTTTTGCTGACTTCCCGGTTTCCCCAGTCTTATATCCTCATTTTCCTCTAAGCATTCCCTGGTTTCATCTGCCAATTAATCTTCTTAGTATGAAATTATCATGTCTAGGCTGGCTTCTGGTGGAATTGAAACTAAGAAAATATATTTAATTATTTGAAGTAATTTGTTACAGGTTAATGAGAAACTGGTCTTGAGACAGAAATTATATTCCAGAAGAGCTTCTTTTTCAGTTTGTAAGAGTTTTGAGCAACTATATATGTGATTCCTTTGGTAAGAATCAGGAACAATACTCAATTTCCTAATTTTTCTGGTGTAGCAATCTTTTCACTATAATCCAATGCCTCTGTATTTTGGTTAAGCAGAAGAATAATAATTTGTATTTATACTCAAAAACTATCATTGCAAAGATAAAATTATATGACAAATGCTCACTTATTGATATTCTTGCAATGTTCATTTTTTTTGCTAATTTTGCCCTTTGCATTATATATTTTTAAATTTTTTATTTTTAATTATTATGAGTACATAATAGTTGTATATATTTATAGGGTACATCTGATGTTTTGAGACAGGCACACAATATGTATTAATCAAGTCAGAGGCATTAAGTTTGATTCTTCTAAGTTGTGTCACTTTAAAATGGCACTTTATTTCTTTATTTATTTTCCTTTTAGCTACTCAAAATATGATGTTATGCCTATTATATCCAGGCACTTGAGGGTACTGATGATATGATAGTGAGCAATAAAGAACACTGTCCCTGTTTACTTGTATTTAAAGCACAATGGTGAGATAAGCATGAATCAAAAAACCACACACATAAACGCACCTGTGTGATACAAGCAATGGGAGCATAAACAGAGAAATATGATATGGTCACAGGTTTCAGGTAATGCTCCCCGAGGAAGTACCATTTGAATCGAAGTCTGTTTGATGAGTAGAAGTTACTAACTTGAAGAAAAGCAGAGGCTAGGTTTAGAAACCATGTGCAAAGAGGCTTTGGTGGGAAGGAGTACGAAGTATTTGAGTAAGAACTAGAAGGCCTGTATGAGTGGGATGTGAAGACAAAGAGGGTGTCTGATAACAAATATGGTGGAGGAATAGGCCAAAATCTTTCAAATAATTTGATAGCCACACAATTTTTAAGTAATGGAGAGGAGTATGTTGGGGTAAGATGATCAGGTGTGTATTTTGCAATAGCCATTTTGTCTAAAACGAAGATATGTAATGAAAGGCCTTAAGAGTGGATAACAGACTGATTAGGAGGCCATTATTGCCCAGATGAGAAATGATCAGTTGGTCCAAAATTATGATGTTCAGGAAAGAGAGGAATGTACAAATTTAATAATATTTAGAAGGAAAAATGAGTGGGACTTCCTGAGAAATATAAAGGGCTAGATATTGACCTGTGGGAGGAAAATGAATAGCTCGGTACTATAAGAAATTCTGGAAGATAACAATATTTGGGGCAAAGTTTATGAATTTAGATCTAGACATGTCAAACCTGGGAAGCCCTTGAGAAATCTAGTAATGCTGTTGAATATTGCAGTGGCTGAAGACAGCTGGAGTTCAGAAAGATCTGGCTTAAAATTATGAATTTGAGAATCACAAGTAAATGCATACATAATACATGAAGCTCTATGTGAATGAGGATGGCTATGAAGAGAGCACAGAGTGAGAAAGAAGATGACCTTTCTAAGATGACCTTCCAATATTGTTGGCTTCTCTAATCACTCTTTTCTTTCTTCACGATATTATATGCTTCTGATTTTCTATCACATTTTGGGATACTGCTTCTCAATCTGTTTCTCAAGTTTATTTGATACAACTGCTGCAGCTGCAGGTGATGATGACAAAGGCAAGGATCATGATAATCGTAATAAAAACAATGGCTGCTAAGGCACCTGGAGTACTTACTTTTGGTAAAATAAGACCAAGGTATTTATATGTATTAACAAATTTAATCTTTGTAATCACACTCTGAGATGGTTATCCTCATCTTAATCCTACTACACACATAAACGAACTTAGTCACAGTGAGGTCATGTAATTTTTCATGATCACAGAGTACAGAGTGGCAGAGACACAAACCCAAATATTCACTTCCAGAAATTTCACCATTATTCACTCTGCTGTTCTAACAAAATATACTTTTTGAGTGTACATTAAAAATTTGCAAAAATACAACATACTGTGCATAAGATGTCTTAATAAATTTTAAAAGATTCAAATCATAGAAGTATGTTATCTGACCATAAAAAATTAAACCAGAATCAGATTTAAAAAAGTAATATTGTGAATAATCATCAAATATTTGGAAATTTAAAAAAATACTATAAAATAACTGACACATTAAAGATTAAAATCACCTAGACATTAGAAAACATTTTGAACTGAATGAAAAAGGGGAAAAAAACCCAACACATCAAAGTTTGTGGATGGTAGCTGAAGTAGTACCTAGAGAGAAATATATAGCATTAAATGCTTACATTCAAAAAGAAAAATCAATTTAAAATTCATGATCTAAGGCTTCATATTAAGAAACTAAAAGGGAGAAAAGTAAATTAACCACCAAGTAAGCAGAGGAAAGAAGTAATATGAAATATAATCTGAAATAAAAAATAAAGAAATTATCAAGAAAAGTCAGTATTAACATTATAATATGAGTTCTACCTAGTGCAACAGGAAAATTTTGAAAAGAAAATTGAAATGTCTTTATTCAGAGATGACATAATTCTCTATGTAAAAACCTCAAGGAATCTACGAAAACATCCTGAACAAATAAACAAGTATAGCAAGGTATAAGATCATTATATACAAGTCAATTGCCTTCCTATATAACAGAAATGAGCAAATGGAAAAATGGTATTTGGACTTTAATAAAATATCATTTGTAATAAAACAACAAACACTTAGGATTAAATAAAACAAAATACATACAAATTCTGTAAATAGACTCTACAAAACGCTGATGCAAGAAATAAAAGATTCAAGTAAATGAAGAGATATTTCATGTTCTTAGATTAAAAGATGCAATTTTCTAAGATGTCTGTTCTTTCAAACACCATATGTATGTATGTATATACGTGTGTGTGTATATGCACACACACATAGTAATACACACACATACACACACACAATAGAATTCCAATCAAAATTCCAGGAAGGTATTACTAGGTCCTGATAAAGTGACTCAAAACTTTTTAAGGATAGGCAAATATGAATAGCACCACACAATACTCACACAATACTAATGCAGAAGAACAAAGCTGGAAGACTGATGTTAATTGATCTCCAGATGTACTCTAAATCTGTGGTAATACAGATAGCATGATATTGGTGAAATACTATATTTCTGTATCAAGGAAACATAAAGGAGAGCACAGGAAAAGATTCACATAAATGTTCTAAAGTCATTTTTGACAAAAATCAAAAGCAATTCAATCAAGAAAGGGTATATATATTTTTCAACAAATGGTGCTGGAAAAATTGGGCATCCACATGCCAAAACATTGACAGTAGACATAGTCCATACACTTCAGAAATTAATTAACTCAAAATAAATCATAGACCTAAATGTAAAATTAAAACCAACAAAACCTGTGGAAACAAACATAGGAGGAAATCTGTGTGACCTTATGTTTGGTGATGAATTTTTAGATTCAACAACAAATACATGATCCATGAAAGAAAAAGTAGATAAATTTGACTTTATTAAAAGCCAACAGATTCTCCTCTAGAAAATACATTGCTAAGATAATATTGGAAACAAACATATCTGGTAAAGGATTTGAATCCAGTATATGAAGAATATTTAAAACTTACAATAAGAAAATGAACAGCCCAATTTAAATTGTGCAAAAGATTTAAAGGGATACCTTATTAATTATGTATTTTTAGCAAATATAATCTCATGAAAATATGCTTAATGTTATTTTTCATTATAAAAGTACTCATTAAAACAACAGTGAGATGCTATTACATATGTTAGAACTAAAAAATAATCCAAAAAACAAAGAAGGCCAATTGCTGGTGAGGATGCAGAGTAAGAGGAACCCTCGTTCATTACTGGAAAAACACAAAATGGTACTGCCATTTTGGAAGAAAATTAATCATATGATCCAGCAATTTCACTTTCAACCTTTTTGAAAACATGTCCATGCAAACCTACATACAAATACGTATATAGAAGTTTTATTTATAATTGCTAAAGATGGAAACAACAAAGATACCCTTCAATAGGTGAGTGGATAAACAAACCAATAAACCTCTACGGTGGAATATTATTCTGCATTAGAAATAAATGACCTGTTAAGTCAGGTAAAAAAAAAAAGCAGGAATTTTAAATTCATATTTGTAGATGAAAGAAGCCAGTCTTAAATGGCTATATAATGTATAATTCCATTTATGGAACATTATGAAAAAGGCAAAACTATACAGAGAGTAACAGGAAAGTTATTGCCAGAAGTTTTGCAATGGGGACAGATTGAGTAAGTGAAGAACAGAAATCCATTTTTTTTTTGGACAGTGAAATAATTGTGTATGATACTACAGGGGTATACACATGACAGTATGCATTTGTCAAAATGTGTAGGATTTGTAGAATAGTAAACAATGTCTGAAAATTATAAAAACAATCACTTAGGGGTTAGGGTTGTCAGGAGAGAATGTCAGCTGTGATGAAAGAATCTAAACTACTTCACATGTATATCACCTCACAGAAGGTGATGCTGACCTAAATAACTTTGGAATGAGTCTGCAAGACTAAAGGGAACATAAATTGTACATAAGTACTATACTGTAGTTAATAATGTTGTGTCCAACAGGAACATGGTTTAAAATTTTTAAAATACTGCATTGGAATTGAACAATTATGTTACTGGATGAGAGACAGTAGGCACCAGGTTTCTCACTTTTGGAGCGGGAGGTTACAGAGAAGCAATGGCAGAAGGCTAGAATGATCTATGTGGTAATAATTTAGGGTTAGTGACATTATAAACTCATGTATAGTTTAATATAGATACAGATGGTATAGAAAAATATATACACACACAAGGGTCATATGCACACTTACATGACTTTGCTCTGTCAGCTGAGAGGGTCTAAAAGCAATGACATCTCAGTAACAATGAATAAACCTAATACTCACACCTTAGTTTTTAAAACCATTTTCCAGTAAAAGAAACAAGGGCTCCTTGGAGAAATGGCTGATTCTGGGACTGGGGCAAGAAATACACAAGATGAACTTGAGGTTCTTGCAGCACCAGAAAGTAAGGAAGTTAAACAAAACAAAACAAAACAAAACACAGTGATAGGGGTATGTCAAAGGCACGCAGGAGCTAACTGAAAGAGCTCCTGATGTCCAAAAATGGAATTATTTAAGCAACAAAAATTAATAAAGTAGCATCAAATTGTAGCTCACACCATAAATACATAGCCATGAGTAAATGCTAATATAAATAAATGATTGAATAAATAAAATAATGCAGAAGAAGAGATAAATTTCATATGCCAAGGAATTTCAATTAATTTATGTAAGTACTTAACCCTCAAGGAGAGAGAACATGAGACCCTACTCCTGAAGTAGAATGACTTTCTTCCAAAGAGTGTAGTATGGAGACAGGGAAAAGAAAGAGTAACCTTACAACGGCAAACACTGTTTCACCAAGCTGATCAATGTGTACACCAACAGTCATAAGTCATGTTGAGAATATGTACTACTGATATGATGTAATGCGAATGGAACATTATCTCTGTGGTCTTCCTCCCTAAAACCCATAACCCCATTCTAATCATAAGAAAAATATCTGACATATCCAAATTCATAGACATTCTACAAAATACATGACCAGTACTTCCCAAAACTGTTGTCAAAAACAAAGAAAACCTTAGAAACCATCAGACCCAACAGACGCTTAAGGAGACATGATGAATAAACATAATGTGGTATCTAGGATGAGATCCTTCAACTGGAAAAGAACACTATTAAACAAACAATAAAATCTGAATAAGGCATGTTTTTTATTTAGTAATAATGTATTAGACCATTAATTGGGACAAATAAACCACATCAATATAAGTAAGATGTTAAAAAATAGGGAAAACTGGGTGTGGAGTATATGGAAACTCTTTACAATTTCACAACTCTTCTGTACATCTAATACTATTCTAAAACAAAATGTTTATTAAAATATGCAAAACTTATATGTAAAATATATGTAAATATGTAAAACAACTATTTTACACATCTTAGAAGCCTTCTATCTCGATGCTTTAAAACTCCTCCAATTTTTTTTTTAAAGTGACAAAAAGACAATTATTTCAAATGACTTGATATTTTAAATATTTAGAAAAAGAAATGTTTAGGCAAAAAAAAAAATCGAGAGCAACTGCAGTTATTTATACTGTGCGTGTATAAAGAAGATTATTTTTATTCAATTTAAATGATGTAATTCTAAAACCCATCTGTGGCTTTATCCATAAGGCTACATTCTGTTTTGCTTCATGGGTACAGAAGTCTGACAGTCATGAAGTCTATACCATAATTTAGGAAACTCAGTTTAGAAAGATTAAAGCTATCACCCACATTTCTAAGATGTAATGACACACTGAGACGTGTATAAGGGAAATTCGCAAAAAAAGATATTCCCAAAAGTTAACTAATATTCCATGGATCTATAATATCAGAAAACAATTTTTTTAAAAAGCATAAATTTTTAAGATTTTAGTCCAGTTGTAAATATGATACTCATCTATCTCGAAAAGTGGTATTTCTTTTCCACTGGACACTGAAGTCACAAATACCTTTAATTCTATTTGGTAAAGATTGTTTCTTCTAGTACTAAAAACAGAGATACCAATAGTAAAACATTTATTTTCAGGTTCCAAAATATTCATCTTGTCATGTAAGTTGAGTTTTTGAGAGTTGGGTTATGACACAGAAATTCAGAGTTAGCAAAATAAAGGAACATGTGGCCAAAGTAAATATACTTTCTACATAAAGAAGAGTCACTTCACTTCACCTAGAAATATCAGTAAAACTGAACTCTCACTGAAATCCGATACCCTAACATCATTCCTATTACTGAAAACTATGAAACTCAGCATTGTTTAATTTTATACAGCAGAATAGAAACATAAAGATATCAAAACAGAAGAAATTGCAATCAATGTTTACTTCATATAATATAGTGAAAAATAGATGAACATATATGTGTAACACGGAATATTTCATCTTAGGAGAGGTAGACACGGCATATTTCATAATAATCTCTATTGAATCTAAAATAAAGGATAACAGTATTTGTGCATTAAGAATAAAATTCTTTTAGAGTACCTTCCCTGGGAAGAAGTTTTAAGAAGATTTTTTCCCTAGTTTTAGTTTAACTCTCTTAAAATCACAGGAGATACAATCAGTTTTTGAAATGTCCTTTATAACTGTCAAACTAGATAAAGTTACAGATTTGTTGGATCTCCAAAGTGTGATGTCATAAAGTCCCATTTGCTGCAGCAAGAATCATTTATCTGTCTTTTTTGACACGATGTTTCACATGATCAGTAAGAGAATCATGGGAATAATTAAATGAACACTTAGAAATAATATCATTGAATTTTAGTAGGAAATCTATGAGACTCTAAGAACCATTATAAGATTTTTTAAGGTAATATGAGTAGAGTTTATTTTAACAATAAAGGTTTTAAAAGTATGAACAGAAATACTTTTTATACTCATGTCTGTTACATTTGGCAGTTTTTCATGTCTATTCTACATATCTTCATAAGTTTATGCAAAAGGTACTGAATTAAACATATTTTGTTTAAAGCATGGTACATGTCAGAATTGTAAGAATATATTGTAAGAATATATCATGATAGATTTAATCATTCATTCAATTGACAATATCAATTCAACTTTGGCCTTTTACAAACAAGGCCGTTATGGACACTCTTGTATATTCATTCTGATGCACACATGAGAAATTTTATCCAATATATAGCTCTAGCAGTGGAAATGTATAGGATCATTAAATGTATTCCTTAAAACTGATTGATATTGCTGTTTTACAAAGTCATAATAGAATTAACTTTAATCTATGAATTTAACAAAAAAATTTCTGAATACAGTATACTATTATTAACTATAGTCTTCATGTTATACATTAGATCTTCCAACTTGTTCATCCTACATATTTGCTACCTTGTATGCTTTGACCTTCATCACCCATTTTCTCCCCTCCACCGTAACCCAAATAACCACCGTTTTATTCTCTCTATATCTTTAATTTTTAAAAAAATATTTAGATTGAACATATAAACAAGATCATGCAATATTTTTCTTTCTGTGCTTGCTTTATTTCACTTAGCATAATGTCTTCCAACTCCATCCATATTGTGGCAAAAGGCAAGATCTTCTCTTTTGTAGATGCTAAATGATATTCCATTGAATATGCAATATATACCACAGTTTCTTTATCCATTTGTCCATTGATGGACACTTAGCTTGTTTCCATAGCTTGGCCATGGTGACTAATGCTGCAATGAACATGTGAGTGCAAATATCTTTACAAAATGGTGATTTTATTAACTTTCAGTATATGCCCAGAAATGCGATCACTGGGTCTCATAGTAGTTTTATTTTTAATTTCTTTAGGAACCTCCATATTGTTTTCTATAACACCTGCATCAATCTACATTCCTACCAACAGTATACAAGTGTTCCTTTTTCCTCCACAACTTTTCCAATACTTGTTATGTCTTGTCTTTTTGATAATAGCTACCCTAAGAAGTATGAGATGGTATCTGACAGTGGTTTTGACATGTATTTTCCTGATTATTAGTGACATTGAGCACATTTTCATGTATCTGTTGGTGATTTTTATGTCATCCTTGGAGAAATGTCTGTTCAAGTCCTTTGCCCATCTTTAAGTAGGTCATATATTTTCTTGCTATTGAGTTGTATAAGTTCTTTACAAATCTTGGCTATTAACTTCTTATCTAATATATGATTTGAAATTTTTTTTCCCAATATGAATGCTTCCTTTTCATTTTGTAGATTGTTTCCTTTGCCGTGCAGAAGCTTTTTCATTTGATGTGGTCCCATTTATTTATTTTTGCTGTTGTAGCCCGAGCTTTTGCTGTGATACCCATTGCCAAGGTCAATGTCAAGGAGTTTTTCTCCTATTTTTTCCTCTAAAAGTTTTAAGGTTTCAGGTCTTATATTTAGATCTTTTATCCATTTTGAGTTGATTTTTGTGTGTGGCATAACATAAGGCTCCAATTTCCTTCTTTTGACTGCAAATCTGTTTTTTCTAGCACCATTTATTGAAGAGACTATTCATTCTCCATTGTGTCTTTTTGATGTTTTTGTCAAAAATTAGTTGAACATATATCAATATATTTAGATTTATTTTTGGGCTTTCTATTCTGCTCCACTGCTCTGTCTATTTTTATGCCAATATGTACTACTTGATTCCTATAGCTTTGTAATATAATTTTAAATCAAGAAGTGTGATGCCTCTATTTTTTTCCTTTCAAAATTTCTTTGGATGTTTGGGGTCTTTTGTTGGTCCACACAAAGTTTAGGATTGTTTTATCTATTTCTGTGAACAATGCCATTGGAATTTTGATAAGGATTACATTGAATCTATATATTGTTTTAGGTAGTATGGAAGTTTTAATAATATTAATTCTTCTATTCCATGAGCATGGAATATCTTTCCATTTATTTTTGTCCTCCTTAATTTCTGTCATCAATGTTTTATAGTTTTTAGTGTACATGTGTTTTGCCTCCTTGGCTAAATTTATTCCTAAGTATTTTAATTTGGGGATGCTATTATAAATGGGATTTCTTAATTTAGTTTTCATCTAGGTCATTATTTGTGTATAGAATACCACAGATTCTTGTGTGTTGTTTTTACATCCTACAACTTTACTGAATTCATTTGTTAGATCTAACAGGGTTTTCTGGTGGAATCTTTGGGATTTTATACATATAGGATCATGCCATATTAAAATAGTCATAATTTTACTTTTCCCTTTGCAATACTTGTTCATGATGTATGATCTTTTTGATGTGTTACTGAATTTGATTAGCTAATATTTTCTTACCGATTTTTGCACCAATCCTCATCAAAGATATTTGTCTATAGTTTTCTTTCCTTGTGTTGTCTTTGTCTGGCCTAGGCATCAACATATTGCTGGCCTTACAAAATGTGTTAGAATGTATTCTCATCAGCTCTGTTTTTTGGAAGAATTTAAGAAGTATTGATATTAATTCTTATTTGAAAATTTGGTAGAATTCAGCTATAAAGCAATCTGGCCTTGGTCTTTTCTTTATTTAGAGGTTTTAATTACTACTTCAAGCTCTTTGTTATTGGTTTGTTAAAGCCTACTATTTCTTTTTGACTCAAACTTGGTAAATTGTATTTTTCTAAGAATTTATCCATTTCATCTAGATTAATAAATTTTTTGGCATGTAATTGTTAATAATTATGTTACAATCTTTTTTATATCTGAAACATCTGTTGTAATGTCTCCACTTTTGTTTCTGATTTTATATTTTCTAAGCTAAGGGTTTGCTGATTTTATTTATGTTTTCAAGAAAGTGACTCTTGGTTTTATTGATTTTCTTCTATGATTTTTCTATTCTCTACTTGATTTATTTCTGTTCTGATCTTTATTATTCCCTTCCTTCTGCTAACTTTGGGTTTAGTTTGTCCTTCTTTTTCTAGTTCCTTCAGGCATAATGTTAGGTTGTTTATTTGGAATCTTTGTTTTTTTTTAATGTAGGCATTCTTTGCTATAAAATTCCCTGTTAGAGCTGCTTTTATTGTATCCCATCAACTTTGATCTGTTGTGTTTCTTTCATCATTTGTCTCAAGATATTTCTTAATTTCTCTTTTGATTTCTTCTTTTTTTTTTTTTTTTTTTTTTTTGTTGTTGAGACAGAGTCTCACTTTGTTGCCCAGGCTAGAGTGAGTGCCGTGGCGTCAGCTTAGCTCACAGCAACCTCAGACTCCTCGGCTTAAGCGATCCTACTGCCTCAGCCTCCCGAGTAGCTGGGACTACAGGCATGCGCCACTATGCCCGGCTAATTTTTTCTATATAGATTTTTAGTTGTCCATATAATGTCTTTCTATTTTTAGTAGAGACGGGGTCTTGCTCAGGCTGGTCTCGAACTCCTGACCTTGAGCAATCCACCCGCCTCGGCCTCCCAGAGTGCTAGGATTACAGGCGTGAGCCACCGCGCCCGGCCCTGATTTCTTCTTTGATCCATTTCTTGTTCAAGAGAATGCTGTTTAATTTCCATGTATTTGTGAATTTTCCAAAATTTTTCCTGTTAATGGTTTCTATCATACTATTATGGTTAGAAATAATACCTGATAATTTTATCTTCTTAAATTTAAGATTTGTTTTGTATCCTACCCCATAGTCTATCCTGGAGCATGTTCCATGAGCACTAAATAAGAATGTATATTCTGTTGCTGTTAGATGGAAAGTTCTACATATATCTATTAGGTCCATTTTGTCTAAAGTGCAGTTTGATTTGAGTATTTCCTTATCAATTTTCTGTCTGGTTGATCTGTCTGTTGTTGAAAGTGGGGTGTTGAAGTGCCCTACTATTTTTGTGTTTTTATTCATTTTTGCCATGTTCATTATTATCTGCTTTATGTGTTTAGGTGATTCAATATTGGGTACTGGAATAGTCAATATTGAGTATTCTGGATTGGCCTATATATTTACCTTTACTAGCAACTTTTATACTTTTATATGTTTTCATGTTAATAGTTAGTTCCTTTTGTTTCCACTTGAAAAACTTCCTTAAGTATTGCTTGTAAGGCTGGTCTAGTGGTGATGAATTCCCTCAAATTTTGCTTATCTAGGAAAGAATTTATTTTATTTCTCCTTCATCTCTGAAAGACATTTTGTTGGGAATAGTATTCTTGAAGGATGGCTTTTTTTTTTTTTTTCTTTTAGCACTTTGAATATCTCATTATATTCTCTCCTGGCTTGCAAGGTTTTTGCTGATAATCTAGTAGGGATTCTATTTAGTGACTTTACCCTTTTCTCTTGCTGCTTTTAAAATTCCTTGTTTTTGATTTTTTGACAGATTGCTTATAACTTGCCGAGGAGAGGATCTCTTTGGTTGGATATGTTTGGGGACATTTGACCCTCATAGACCTAGATATCCAAATCTCTTCCAAGATTTGGGGAGTTTTCAATAATTATTTTATTAAATCTGTTTCAATCTTTGTCTCCTGTCTTCCCAAAACTCCTATAATGTAAAAGTTTATTCACTTTATGGTATCCCATGAGCGCTGTAGATTGTCTTCACTCTTTTTCATGATTTTTTCACTTTTTTTCCTCTGACTGGTTAATTTCAAAAGACCTATCATCAAATTCAGAGATTCTTTTTTCTACTTGGTCTAGCCTGCTTTTGAAGATCTCTACTGTATTTCTGATTCACTCAGTTCTTCAGTTCCATGATTTCTGGTTGGTTCTTTTTTTAAATATCTATTTCTTTGTTGAATTTCTCCTTCATATTATGAATTGCTTTTCTGATATTATTGAATTGTCTATCTGCATTCTCTTGTATCTCTCTGAGTTTCCTTAAGATTATTATTTTGAATTCCCTTTCAGGCAATTCACAAATTTCCTTTTCTTATGGCTCAGTTACTGGAGAATTATCATGTTCCTTTGGTGGTATAATGCTTTCTTGATTTTTCATGTTTCTTGTGTTCCTGTGTGATGTCTGTGCATCTAGTAAAACAATCACCTCTTCTACACTTTATACCATAGCTTTTGTAGTGAAAAACTTTCACCTGCAGATGAGTCTTACTGTTCCAGTTGAGAAGGGTGTAGTGGCTTTGGTTCCAAGTAGATGCAACAGTATAGCCCCTATACAGCTTCTTCAGCTACAATAAATGTCAGTGATTGTGGTCTAGCCTGAAGGACTTTGTGGCAGAGGTGGTGGTAGCATGGATTGTTTGGGTATTTGGTAGCAAGTGCTTTGGGGATCTTCTTGTTTTACCGACATGTGGAGTCTTAGTTGAAGAGATCCCTCTTGGTGTCAGGTCTGACACAGCCCACAAGCAGCTGCAGCAGTGCTGAGTTCCAGGGCACACATGCTCAGAGTATTTGTGGAGAAAGGATCCTGGGGTCAGGGTCTTGCAAATTTATTGGGGACCTGAATATTGGGGTTCCGGTTCACTTTTTGAGTTGGAGTTGGATGCAGCTTGCCCACAAAGGCAGAGTCTATGACTCTGGGCACCCTCAGCAACTCAGGACCAGGCACTTGGGTTGTAACTGTGATTCTGACCCTATGGGACAGGGAACGGCACTGGCTTGGTCCAGGGAAGAAGATGTGCTCTAAAGATTTGGCACAGATAGCAGGATACAGGTGTAATTCAGGAATGACAGCCAATAAGGCACTGTGGCAACTCAGGCCCTGGGATACAAGGCATCATGTAGTAGTGACTCTGGACCCTAGGTTAGTGGAACATGGAAGTATCTCCGACTCCCTGTGAGGCCAAGTGCAGCGGCAGCAAGAACCCCAGAATAGGGAAGCACAGCTGTTGCTTGGGCCCTGGTTGGAGGCAGGGAACAACATGAAAGAGATGTCTCAGCAGCTCAGACTCTAGGGGGCTAGTCCAGGAAAGCAGGATATTACAGTTGTTCAGCCTATAAGGCAGGGTTTCTGAGCTCAGCCAATTCCCTATTTCCCTGGGACATGGGGCACCACATCAGCTTAGCCCTGGGATACATGTCTGCTCAGCTTGGCCAAGGCACTGATTCTCTAGGAAGTGATGTAGCGCTTCAGCTCAGTCCTTGAAGGCATGGCTGCTCTGGGTTGCCAAGACACTGATTGCTCTGGAGGCAGGGCATTACTTCTGCTCAGGCCCCAAGGAGAAAGGAGCAGTAGCAACTAGGAGAGGCAGATGAAGTGACTCTGCATAAGCTTGACCCTATGGGGTAGAGTATAGTAGCAGGTTAGCTTGAGGATGGTGGGCTACCAGGCTGGGGTGGGTCAGCAGCAACAAAGCCTCAGGGATAGAAGGGTACTGTGGTTATTCACCCATGGAGCAAACCGTGCCAGCTAGGAGGGGTGGGGCACAATGTTGGCCCCATCCCTTGGGGGAGTATAGCTGTGTGGACTTCAGGCAGCTCCCTCAGCTGGGATTAGCTTCTCTGGGGACTGCAGGAGTCCCCAGTGGTGAGTCTCCAGTGGTGAAGACTGTAGTTGTCCAAAGTGGTGATGGGGGCTTCTGGGGTCCTCTTGCTTACCTTTTCTCTTTAAGGTGAAATACCTCCTGGTTCCAAGCTGATCCTGACTGGGGGATGTGGTAGCAGAGGCAAGGTGTTCCCTTCCATTCTCTATGTGACCATCCTGGGCTTTTGTGATTCACAGGATTTTTGCTGCTTTTTTGACATACTCTGATGTTTTCCTTTAGTTATTTTCATCAGAATGTACTTGTTCATTTATTGTTTTTGCTGTCTTTGTGTGAAGGGGAGCAATGAGAGGTAGAGGCTTCTAGTCTAACACCTTACTAACATAACTCCTCCTCTTTATGTATTTAAAAAGCAAGACATCATTATGGCAATTACTTATGTCAGAAATATTTTCTTTCATTCTTTGTCTTACCTTTTCATTCTCTTAATTCAGTTTTTTAATGAATGATTTTTATTTTAGTTAAATTTATAGGTCTATTCCTACATTATTTAGTTTGTTTCATATATAAGAAGTTCTTCTCTCACCTGAATTCATAAATGCATTGAGTAATTTGAAATATATTTTTGTATCTGATAGGAGGTAGTGGTCCAAATTTATTTTATTATTCCTATAAAATATAATTGCTTAGGCTACTATTTGAAATATCTATTCTTTCCCCACGGATAACTAATGTGGCTCAGTGGGATATCAAATGTCTATATACTCCTAGGTTACTTCAGAATTAATGGCATAAACAGGACATCCATGCTCAGGTCTAACAATATACTGATTATGGAGTGCCAGTATTTCAGAGTGCTATAGTGTACCTACATTGGTTAGGTGAGAGAAAAGTAGAGAATTTTTAATATAATGATTAAGGACATTGGATTTGAAGTCAGTAAGATTGGCTTCAAGTTTTGCCTGTAACTGTCTGTGTGATCTTGTATAATTTATTTAAGTTTTTGTGCTTCAATAGGGTAATAAGAGTAATAATATTAGCTAACATTTATAGGGATCTTACTGTGTTTCAGGTCCTGTTTGAAGTACTATATACATAGTAAGTTATCTAATTCTTACAACATGGTAGGGAAACCTACAACAATTACGTTCATGTGACAATCAGCATTTGTCATTGTTGAGAAAACTGAGATCAAGAGTGGTTAAGTAATTTTCCCATGGATAGTTATTTAGTAAATGTAGTAGCTGGGATTCATAATCAGACAGCCTTACTCTAGAGTATGCATTTTTAACCATGAAGGAAAAACTAAATTTTCTTCTTGTAAAAGTATTCAAATTGGGGAACTGTTTGTTACTTCATTATAAATTACCAAAGCTGATCCTCCTATAATATTTTCTATTTCAGTGAATAACACAATTATGTTTCTAATTGTATAACCCACAAATCCTGGAATCATCTTTGTTACCTTCTTAACCCTCTCTCTCCATACCTATTCCATCACAACATCTTATTAAGTTTTAACTAATTTGAAACCATTTTCTCTAATTCTTCATTGACATCCCTCTAGTTAAAAAAATTACCATCATCTCTATCTATATTATTACAATTTATTCTTAACAGTTCACCATATGTGTATTTCTTTCCCTCTCCCAATCCTCATCCCCACCCCAAGTTGGAGTGATCTTTTAAAAATGCAAATATCATCATGATATATGTTATCTGTTCCCATTAATTAGTAGGGAGAGTACTAAATATATAATAGAACACCATAAGTGTTGATGTTGGGAGAAGAGTGAAGAACTTACAAAAGTAAACTTGGTGGGAAGGAAAAGTATTAACATCTAAACTGAGTTTAACTTTCTATTTTGCCACCAACTAGATATGTAAACTTAGACAAATCATTAAATATCTCCAGTTTATTCATTTTTAAAGGGTATACTTACATGAGATAATTTCTGAAACACAATAGTACCTTTAAATTTTCTGATTACATTTTAAAATAACTAAAAGTGAATAAGATATCTTTGCTCATATAGGGAAACTCAGGTTTGTAACTGTTTGACACAAATGGATTGATTATCTGATATGGAGATAATCATATAGTCTGAATGGCAATTTCATAAGATGTTGAAAAGCCAAATAAATATTCTCAAAACAAGAATCACCAGGATATTTTTCAACTTAAATATGACTAGAAATTCAAAGTTGTTTAATTAAAAAAAATCAAGCAGTCGTTGAGCATAACTACTCTCTTTTTCCATTCTTTTGTTCCTTGCTGACATTTATAAGGGTAAATTTTCTTTTTTTTCCTTCTTCTTCAAGTAAATGGTGGTGACAACAACAAATGTGGGTATTTTTAGATTTGTTTAGAGGATAGTAGTCTATTGGATATTTGCTTCTGACCCTATCTCCAATAAAATTAAATTGATGTCATTGACAAGTAGTAGTATTTGACGGATGTGTTTATCAAGATTGTGGGGTATTACTGTGGATGGCTCATGGGAATGAAAGTAGGAGTGATGAGATGAAACTGAGCCAATGAAATTGCAGCTTGGATATCAGGACAAATGCACTAACAGTGCTTTAACCTCTTTGGGGAAATTGCAAAAGATCTATTTTTTCAGTGCTTTCAAAACTTATAAGATATCTGGCAACTGAAGTTGGAATGGTGAAAGCAGACTTATGAACCCTGCCCCATATTCACTGCTTCTCAATTGAAATAGAGTCATAATTTTGAAAGTAATTTTCTAGGGAAAAATCTTGGTGCTGATTTTAATGCCTTTTATCCTTATACTTAGTCTGCCAAAACTTTTGTTTGCTTACTTATTTGTGTAACCTTTCTTCACTCCATTTACTTATTTTTTGTTTGTTATTTTATTCAACTGTTCATCAACTATGAAAAAAAAATCTTTACCATGTGCATCCTGGTAACATATTAACTTGACTGCTACAACATGCTATGCTATTTGCCATTTTTATTTTTACATACTTCTAGTAGTCACTAAACATATGTACCAATCATAGGCATTATTGTGAAAGGCAGAATAATGGCACTTCCACCACCAGTATGTTCATGTCCTACTCCCAGAACCTGCAAATATGTTCCTTACATAGAAAAAGGGCTTTTGCAGATATAATTAAGGTTACAGAGTTTGAGGCTATCCTGTATTATCTCCTTGGTAATCTAACCACACAAGTTCTTAAAAGCAAAACCTTTACTGCTGTGCTCAGAGAAGGAACATCAGAGATGAGACATTGCTGGCTTTAAAGATTGAGGAAAAGTGCTACAAGCCAATGAATGCAGGCAGCTTTTAGAAGCTAGAAAAGGCAAGAGAACATATTCTCTCCTAGAGTTGCCAGAAGGGAATGCAGCCCTGTAAATGTTTTAATATTAGCCCTGTAATACTTATGTTAGACTTCTAATCTGCAGAGCTAAAAAATAATAAATTTGCATTTTAAGCCACTGTTTGTGACAATTTGTTACAACAGCAATAGAAAACTAATAAAATATTAGTTTCTAATTAGAAGCACTTTATTTTTTTTTTTTTTGACGAATATGCTTTATAAACTTTAAGCACTTTATTTTTTGACATGCCATCAATGAAGACATCCCCCAAATTTTTCTTTTGATTAATTCATTCATTCCTTTTTTATTGGCTACAATTATCCAACATTGTATTAGGATTAGGAGCTATGAAACTAAATAAGGTTTGCCCCATGTTAAAAATTCACATTCAAACATGGGATTAATAATAAAGCAATCTGGTGAATATATACAAGTGCAATTGTTATTATAAGAACTCAGAAGTAGTAGTAATTGGTTTTAGGCAAGGGTGAAGTGATGAACGTGGTGTAAGAGAAACTTTCAAAGAAGTGATATTTGACCTGGGATTTTAAGATTAACTTCCACTAGACAGAGAAATGAGGAAAAAAGAAATAAATCTAAGTAGAGAAACAAGACGAACAAAGGCAAGAGATGTGTACAGCTGGAAATAATTCATTAAAAAATCATATTTGTTCCTTGGCTCTTTAACTCTTAAGATAATGCAATTTTCATATTAGAATCATGCTAGTCTGAGAAATGTTTTGTTCACTACTTCAGCTCCAGTACTTAGAACAGTGCTCAGCACATTGTTTGCATTCACTAAACCTATGTTGCATGAGTGAATGCTTTACTTCTTTAATTTGTTTAAAAATAGAACCTTTACAGAAAGCTATATGGAGATACCTCAAAGAGATACAAGTAGACCTACCATTTGATCCAGCAATCCCATTACTGGGCATCTACCCAAAGGAACAAAAGACATTCTATAAAAAAGACATCTGCACTAGAATGTTTATAGCAGCACAATTCACAATTGTAAAGATGTGCAAACAAACCAAGTGCCCATCAATACAGGAGTGGATTAATAAAATGGGGTATATGTATACCGTGGAGTTCTACTCAGCCATAAAAAACAATGGTGATCTAGCACCTTTTGTATTATCCTGTATAGAGCTGGAGCCCATTCTACTAAGTGAAGTATCACAAGAATGGAAAAACAAGCAGCACATGTACTCACCATCAAATTGGTATTAATTGATCAACACTTATGAGCACTTATAGTAGTAACATTCATCAGGTGTCGGGCCGGTAGGAGAGGGAAGAAGAGGATGGGTATATTCACACCTAATGGGTGCGGTGCACACTGTGTGGGGAATAGACACACTTTAAGCTCTGATTTGGGTGGGGGAAAAGGCAATATGTGTAACCTAAACATTTGTACCCCCGTAATGTACTGAAATAAAAAATAAAAAAATTTAAAAAAAGAAATATTTTAGATGTGGCTTAACAGATTGGAGGAAAAAAAACAAACCTCAGGTACCCACAGTAACTTGAAGGGTTTTTCAGAGTCCACATGTGCCAAACTCTACTAATGTCTGGCACATAAAAAATAAAACTTGAGAAATTTGAAAGTTTACCTACAAATAGATATGATACTGTAAAATATTTCATGGGCCTTTCTGTCATGTGTCTTAGTACCTGCCAAATTTATCTCAATTTTATTGAGGGCTGATTTCATCTTTAAAGAACATTTATTTTTGACAGTATAAATAATACTAAGTGCTATTTTTAAGACTGTGGTATCTACCATCAAGTTAAATATGCTTGAAATTTTTCAAAGCATTTGATTTTAGATGATCTAAAAGTGAAAATACACTCTGCAAGCACTCCAACTTTATTATAACTAGAAACAGATGTTCAGCAATATAAATAAATTAACTCCACTTTTTATTACACTGATTAGAGTATTTAAACCTTTTAATCAATAATTAAAATTGTTATGTTCTTTAAGATTAGTTTATTGTAAAATGAGTATTTGTCTAATTTTTCCTCTTTTGGACTACATATTTTTAAATAGTTTTCTAAGATTATTTGTTCACTTAAATAAAAGAAAAAACTTCCAGCATCATTTGAAGTTCAAAAGAGTTTATTTCTGGTATCTCATAAGATATTTCGGCTTTTATTAATGTCTGTAAACCCATTTGCAGCCAGAAGCCAAGTAATTCAAAGGTCAATTTTTCTGAAATTCCCATTTCAGTCGAAGAGTAAAAAGGCCAAAAGATGTGATTTGAGGAAAGCAGCAATAATCTGCTTTCAAACAGTAGATCCTGTGTAAGGCTACCTGGATTCTCTGACCCAGGGTGGTTTTCACAGAAGATATTATACTAGCTCAGGATATAGCAGGGGTTATTAAGGTTGTTTTGGATACATAGAGTTAATGTGGCAATATATTTCTGTGTGTAGAGTAATAAATTTTATGAAGAAAGAGGAGAAAAAGTTTATTTAGGCTTGTAATAAGGGGACTGATGATTACTTTTTTCTTAATAAGTTTTGAAAATTAAAAGAAAGAAAGAGAGAAAGATGAAGATATTTGTACTCTCAGCAAAAACACAGTGAAGAGTCATCTCTTCTTTTCTATAGAAGCAGAAGGCCTGAATGCAAGATGGTTATCAGGTGTACTTAATCTTTTTTTCAGCATCAAAAATACCTATAGCTAATACTGAAGAACACGGTTGGTGGTTGGTTTAAATGGTACATAGTTTAGTGTTTTTATGCCAAAGCGCCCAACATTTGAGGATCAACTGCTAAAAAAAAGTTATTATCTACAAACTAATAAAAGGAAGAACTTATGAAAGATGTTTTGAACACTACCTAAATGTACTGCAGTGAGTTGGTTCTTTGAAAAGTTAATTTAAAATGTTTGGAATTGCATTGAAGTCTATGTGACAGGAACCTGACTAGAGTAACTTAACCAAGTAACCAATCTAATGATAGTAAGACTTTCCTGGAATTACTGATACTGTGCTTCTAGTCCTAGGAAGAATTAGACTCATTCTGCATTTCTTGTCTGTTAACTTTAACACGTGGCTATCTTCCTCATGCTTGTTGCAAGAAGCTCCTGGCACTATTTCCATGTTTTACATGGAAAAACTGGGAGTGTGTGCTTGAACAAAAGGTAAAATGCATGTCAGCTAAATCTCTAATTTTTAGCAGGAGATAAAGCAGTAGATTTTTGTAATTGTAAAGGTGTCTGGGGAGACTAATGTCTATAATCGTGTATACTGCTACCACCCACTCCCATCCCACATGGGAAATCTGCTAGCAAGAAACAAAGACAGGATAGATATCAGACGTAGCAGAATTATCTTTGTCCTTAAAATTTTTGATTGTTTAATGCTGCTCATCAAGTTATTGTAATATGTAATATGTTTAGCAAAACTAAACAGTAGGGCCTGAATAAATAGCACAATTTAATCTCTGGGAGCAGAAGACTAAACGTCATAGTTTGGAACATGGTGTTATCCAATAAATATCATAAAGATTTGGTGTCTGTACATCAATTGTACAGTTTTATTCTTTAAGGCATTTAAAGATGGCTTACAGGAGAACATTTTAATGATTGAAATTGATACTTTACCATTCTCCTAGCCAATCAAATACATGAAAGAAAAATCACAGCTATGGCTACCAGGAGGAAAGGAACAAAGTTTTCATTTGCATAAATATTATTGTTTGTCTAGCACACTTAAGAGAATCAACTGAATTATACTAAAGAGAGTGAATATAAATATAAAAATATACTAGTTTTTTAAAATACTACAGTAATCTGGGAGAAAGTATGAGGAAAACTCTTTGCAATAAAAATGTAAACTGAGCAGCAGATAAGAAATAACCTGTTAAGAAGAATGAATAAAAACTTAATAAATGCATAAACTAAAGTTCATTTAAAGATATATGAAACATCTTGGAAAAATGGAGAGAGATTTTTTTCTGGTTCCTATGCTGGGGGACTGAATATTTATAAAAATGTTGGTGTTTTCAGAATTATGTCATATATTTAACATAATTTTAGCAGGCACAAAATCTTTTGAAAGTTTATATAAGTATGGAGCTAAAAATATCTATGATAATTCTGAAAACAGAGTCAAAGAAGCAGGTGTAGCTACCTAGGTTATAATACTCTTTTATAATGTACTGTATAAAAACATAGATTGGCTTAATGTAGAACTATAAGTAATTGTTAAATTAAACCTACTATATAAAATGATTTATTTATTAATACATGATAAAGCAGCACAAACAAGAGTAAAATGTTTCTTACTTATGAAAAATAATGTTAAAAATTTAGGAAAACGTTATGAAGAAAATGTTAAACTTGACTATAAAATTTAAATTACATATTCAGAAGTCCATAATCAAGGTTTGAATGTAGCATCATAAAATTATATATAAGCAAAAGTTCCAAGAAAAATTTTTGAATGTATTTATTTAAATTTCTATACTATAAATGAAAATTATTGATAAAACTATTAAACATAGTTTTACTATAAAATTATTTCTGACATTTGTTTCATTCCTATATTATAGTATTTAATAAATACATATCAAGATTATATTTTTAAATTTTTATATTTTATTCATTAATTCAGCAGATATATTTTGACTACTTTGTACAGTTAATTTTATTGAGGTGATGTGGTTAAAAAGATATAGGGAATTTGAAACTTCTATAAGTCAGTTTAAGGTTGAGAAAGGCATATTTGCAAATAACTCTAGATATAAATGCAGGGTTATATAAGTGAATGATATAATAAAAATATAGGTGGTAGCAAATGAGTAATCAATAGCTAAGTTTATTTTCAGAGTTTTCTCTATTTCCCAGGAATAGTCATCATTATTTTTAGAACAGATGGTGATATGATTTACTTATTAAAAACTACTATATATACATATTAGATGTGATGTTGTATGTTATTTGCAATAAAATAAATGAGTGCAAGTAAAAGTAAATTCACAATTTATTCTGCAATTCATCCTCCCAAATTAAAAAAAATTTAAAAATCAAAATAAAAAGTTTGAGAAACTTGTACAGAGAAGAATTGAAACCCAAATGAAAGATAAAGTTGTGGCCAGGCACGGTGGCTCACGCTTATAATCCTAGCACTTGGGAGGCTGAGGTGGGTGGATTGTTTGAGCTCAGGAGTTCGAGACCAGCCTGAGCAAGAGCAACCTCGTCTCCATTAAAAATAGAAAGAAATTATCTGGCCAAATAAAAATATATATAGAAAAAATTAGCCGGGCATGGTGGCACATTCCTGTAGTCCCAGCTACTCGGGAGGCTGAGGCAGTAGGATCACTTGAGCTCAGGAGTTTGAGGCTGCTGTGAGCTAGGCTGACACCACAGCACTCACTCTAGCCCGGGCAAGACTGCAAGACTCTGTCTCAAAAAAAAAAAAAAAAAAAAAGATAAAGTTGTGACTTTTTTTTTTTTTTTTTTTTTTGAGACAGAGTCTCACTCTGTTGCCCAGGCTAGAGTGAGTGCCGTGGCGTCAGCCTAGCTCACAGCAACCTCAAACTCCTGAGCTCAAGCGATCCTCCTGTCTCAGCCTCCCGAGTAGCTGGGACTACAGGCATGCGCCACCATGCCCGGCTAATTTTTTCTATATATATTTTTAGCTGTCCATATAATTTCTTTCTATTTTTAGTAGAGGTGGGGTCTCGCTCTTGCTCAGGCTGGTCTCGAACTCCTGAGCTCAAACGATCCACCCACCTCGGCCTCCCAGAGTGCTAGGATTACAGGCGTGAGCCACCGCGCCCGGCCAAAGTTGTGACTTTTATAGGACAAATATAAATGTCAACTCAATTAATTTAATCGGGGTTAATAGTATAATGGTATAACTCAACAAAAAAATCTCCTTCCCCCATTTTATTTTTTAAAAAATGTGGTTGCTGCTAAATTTTGTTCTTTATCTTTTATTTAGGATAACTTAATTTTCCTGGATAATTTTTAATTTTATAGCCTCAGATTAAATTATCTGGGGAATTACTCCTATTACTTTAAATGTATCTTTTATAGTTATTTGTTAATAATATTATTCAATTAAACACTTAATAGAAAATGATTTTCCAAAATTTGCATTTTTTTGTTGTTTTTGTTTTTTGGTTTTGGTGGTTTTGACACTAAGAGCAAAGAAATGCAATTAAGGCAGGATATTTTAGAACCCAGTAAAGATAAAAGCCAATTTTATCTATTTGAATCACATATTTTCAACTTACTACTTATATGATTATATCTTCCTCATACATACATATATACACACACACAGAGAGGAACTTGGGCATTTTGGGGCCTGGAATAGTTTTTATTTCATTATTTTAGAACATACGAATGAGGGTATCAGAACAGGAACCGAGATGACATAAAACTAAAACTAGTCAGATTAAGGAATAAAAATGCTTAATGTTTAATAGAATTTTCAAGTAACAAAAGGGAATTTTGGCAACAGGGCATAACTCATAAAGATAGATATTTTGTTAATAGGAAGATTCTCATTTAAAGTTATTAGCATCATATAGAATAATTTATTTTAAGAACAAGGACTCTCTTTTTCACTATTATATTCCTAGGGCCTAGTCCTAAATGTCTAGAAAATGGCAAGTACTCTATAATCATATGAATGAATGAATGAAGAAAGATATTAAATAAAGAAATAACCCTATTTTGTCTTTGGATTAGGGAAAAGAATGGAAGAAATTTATACATTAATATATCAAATAAAAGAACTTTAATCTGCAATTTCTAAGCAGTATGAGCTTGTTTACAATGCCAGTCATTGAATATTGTTTTTTTTAAAGGAAAGAGCTTTGACAAATGCTACAATGAGATAATTACTGAGATACAATTTCCTTTAGTTAATACAGGAGCATATAGGATTTTCATGCATAAAACTATGTGTTGTAGGCCAAAGAAAAATATGTTAATGTGTCTTTGATTTGAGCTCCCATTTGCTATAGAGGTGAATGTGTGTCCTTACATTAGGGCTCCTTTTTTCCCTCACAAAACATAAACTATTTAATTCTGATTTTTAAAGAGCAAAATAATTTACTATATTGAAACAGCCCATTCATCATATAAAGCATTTGATTCTGTCACCTCAAGTGCTTGTTAAATCACTTCCAGCTGCTACAATCAAGGGCCAGGTACTTCTAAGGTCGGGCACTTTCTGAGCTCTATTACACCTTTAAGTATGATTCTTCAATCCAATTCTAGCCTTCATAATAATCAAGTGCCCACTCCACTTAACTTGAATGCAACTGGGAACTTAGAATTCTCCATATGTGTCTGTATCTGATTTTCAATCAGACCTCTTCATCCAAAACATGAAAGGTTCTGAATATCTATGAAGTAGTATAGTAACATTTTCACTTAAAGCAGTGTCAAGAGCAGCATCATTTAAATAAAACTTTGGCAAGGAAACTAAGCTATAAAAGGGATACTTCTCCAAACCAACAAGGAAGTTAGTAAGTTAGTGATGGAACTAAGAGAAGTAATGTATTCTGTGATTGTAGCTACATGAGTCCGTTGATTAAATAACAGCAACAAGGTGGAATTCGATGTCATTCAAAGTACAGGGAAAAGGGAAGAATTCAATATTTAAGAATTAATGTTGAAGAAAATTTACACACAGGTTTTATTTTGGTATATTGTCTGATTTGTTCAACAAACATTTAAGCATGCATGGTATTGGTGATACAGACATGTATAAAATAATACATAATTCAAAAATATTATTAAAGTAACAAGACAGAGAACTTGATGACCTTTAAATGCCTAGTTCATAGCTTTGCTTCTTTTTTAAAAAGAAATGTGTTAGATACTAAACTAAGTTCAACTATGGATACGGTATTTGCATTAATGAGCTAATTTCTGTGATTTGTGCATACAAATACAAGGAATTCATCATAGTGTGATCTGAAACACAGTGCTATGGAACACATAGACTAAACCTAATTTGCATTTAACTTATTTAGGTGAAGGGGACTGGGGATATTGTGGGAATTATGCCAAGTATGGACAAAAGTGAGTAGAAACATCTGGAGATGAGAAGGGTGTTGAGTTCAAGGAACTGCAGTAATTCAGTGTAGCTAGTACCTAAAATGTGAGTGGGGTAATGGGAAAAGATGAGACTGCAGAGAATCAGAAAATAATGCCATGGAGTTTGGACTTTATCTGAAAAGTAGAGAAAACATATGGAAAATTTTTTTCAGAATATTGCAGTAAGAGAATGAGTGACTAAGAGAACAAGAAAGAAAAGGAGACCAGCTGAAGGCTTTTGTAAACTGCAGGTGAAAAATTCTGATGGCTCCCACCAGAGAGGTATTGTGGACATGGTGATACAAAAATAATTAACTGATATAATTAGAAAATAGAATGAACAGGATTCCCTATGGATGGATGTAGCGGATGAGAGATTGAGAATAATTAAAGGTGATATAGGGGTTTTGGTTTCAGCAGTTAGAAAAGAGTTGCTACTAACCGAACAAATAAAGTATACAGAAGTAGTAAGGGAAGGAGAAGTCATGGGTCCTTTTTGTGAAATGTTAAATTTGAACTGTGACATGAGATTTAATAAGATTATTAAGAAAGGGAATGCAAATAAGAATGAGATCCAAAGAGGCCTGAATCACTTCAGGTTTAAGTCAGAGTGCTAAGGAGGAACCAAGCAAAGGAGACCCACAAGAAACAATCAATAAAAATCAGGTACGTGTACTGACGGAGAAATCAGGTAAAGCATCTTCAAGAAGAACAGAGCTAAAATTGGTGTCAAATGCTGTTGATTGTCTAACCACGATGAAGAGGTTTGACCACTGGATTTTGTAATGTAAGAATGATCAATGTCCTTAAAAAATACTTTTATCTAAGAGAAAAGTGTGAAAACTTCATTGGAGCAGATGTAAGAAAGAAAAGAATAAGAGTCATTGGAAACTGATAGATTACCGTCATGTGGAGTTCTGTCAACAAAATAGTGCATACAAGAAGAGAAACTGGATCTAAACAGTGGTTTTAAAACTACACCTTTTTATTTAGAATAGTGTTAAATTTTCAGTACAGAGAGATCCCATGTATCCCACACCCAGTTTCTTTGACTGTTAACATTTGATGTTAATATGGCACATTTATGACAATCAGTACCCCCATGTTGATATATTGTTGTTGACTAAGTCTATATGCTAGTTAGATTCCTCAGTTTTTACCTAATGTCTTTTTTCAGTTTCAGGATCCCATCCACGAAACGTGTTACACAGTTACAGGTCTCCATGGGGTCTTCTTGGCTAGAAAAGTTTCTCAGACTTTTCTGTTTTTTATGAACGTGGTCTATTGTTTTCCTTTCTTTTAATGTTTTTATATGGTTTTAGTATTTGGGAAATCGTGGCCTTACAGCATGACTTATAAAATATTCCTTTTGCTTCTATTTTATGGAGGATATCATGGAGAATTTGTGTTATTTCCTTAGTGAAACCAACTTGGAAGAATTATCATTTTTTGAAAGATCATTAATTGTTGATTCAATTTATTTGATAGTTATAGGGTTATTCAAGTTATCTGTTTCTCCTATATGAGTTCCAGGACTTTGTGTCTTTTAAGAACACATTTGTCAAATTTGTGAGCATATAGTTGTTCATACTCTTCCTGAATATCCATATGCATGGAATCAATTTGATATTTCTAATATTGCTAATTTGTATTTTTCCCTTTCTTTGGCAAGCATAGCTATGAGTTTATTAATTTTGATTATATTTTTAATAATCTGATTTCAATTTGTTTTTTTCTTTTTTTGTCTGTGTATCAATTTTATTCATTTATGGGCTAATTTTTTTTGTTATTTATTTTCTTCTTGTTTTAAGCTTAAATTGCTCTGCTTCCTCCAGTTTCTAGAGATTGAAACTTAGGTTATTGATTGCAGGTATTTCTTTTTTCTAATAAACTTTGCTTTAACCATTTCACTGGATCCCACAAATTTTGATAACTTATATTTTAATTTTAATTCTCTTCAAAGTATGTTTAAAATTTATTTAAGAATACTTTTTCAAACCATGGATTGCCAAGATGTACAGATTAATTTCTAAACATTTGGGGGTTTTCAGCTATCTTTCACGTATCATTTTGTAGTTTAATACCTAAGGAGGAACCAAGCAAAGGAGACCAACAAGTAACAATCAGTAAAAATCATTGTGGTCTGAGAATATACTTTGTATGATTTCAATTGATGGGCTTTATGGCCAACATGTTGTCTATCTTGGTGAATGAATGTTCTATGTGAGTTGTGAAGAATGTGTATTCTGCTCTTGTCAGTTGGAGTATTGTTTAAATGTCAATTATATGAATTTGAATGATAGTACAGTTCCTCTATATATGTACTGATTTTTGATCTCTTTGAGCTATCTATTACTGATAGATGGGTGTTAACATGACCAACCATAATAGTGGATATGTCTGTTTCCCATTTCAGTTCTATCATTTTTTTCTCAAGTATTTTGATGCTCTTTTCTTAGGGGCATATGTTTATAGGATGTTATGCATTATTGGAGAATTGAGCTCTTTATCAGTAATACTTTTCTTTTTACTTGTTAATCTTCCTGGTTCTGAATTCTACTGTTTTCTGAAATTATTATAACTATATTAGCTTTTTTTAAGTGTTAACATCAGACATTTCTCTTCATTTCTTTACTTTTAACCTATATAAGTCTTTCTATTTAAAATGGGTTTCTTGTAAATAACCTATAATTTGGACTTTCTGGGTTTTTTTTTAATCACACTGGTAATCTCCACTGTTTAATTGGTAAATTTAGACCATTCAAATTTAAAGCAATTTTTGATATAGTTTTTTAATATCGACATGTTTACAACTGATTTCTACTTGTTGCACTGGCTCTTTATTTCTCCTCTGCTTTCTGCCTTCTCTAGTTTTAACTGGGGATTTAATATAATTTCATTGTATTTCTTCATTTAGCATATCAATTATACAGATTTTTATGAATTTTTTTTTGCTAGAGTAAGCACTACAAAATCTTTTAAAATTATCTTTTAACATAATTTAAGTCCACCTTCAAATAACACCATGCAATGTTATATGGAGTGTAGTTACCTTATAACCAATTCCTTCCCCCTCATTCCTTGTAACATTGCTGTAATTTATATCATTTATACATAAGTGATTGTGATCACCCATTACATTATTACTATTCTTACTTTAAACAAACACATATCTTTTAGAATTACAAAGGGTAAGAAAAATAAAGTATTTTATTTTATCTTTATTTATTTCTTCTCTGCTACTCTTCCTTTCCTTACATAGATCAAAGTTTTCATTAATATAATTTACCTTCTGCCTGAAGAACTCCTGTCTGTCTGCTTACGCAGGACAGGTCTGCTGATGATGAATTCCCTCAGTTTATGTTTACCTGAAAAAGTCTTTATTTCTCCTTCACATTTGAAGGGTATTTATTTTGCTGGATATAGAATTCTAGGTTGGTTTTATTTTTCTTTCAACACTTTAAATATTTTTCTCCATTTTTAGCTTATGATTTCTGACAAAAATTCCATTGTAATTGTATCGTGATTTCTCTATACGTAAGGTTTTTACTAATGGCTTTAAAAATTATATCTGAATTTCTGCTATTTGAATATAATATGTCCAGGGTTTTGCTTTGTTTCAATTCATTCCACTTGGCACTTTCTGAGTTAGATTTGTGGTTTGGTGACTGTCACAAATTTTGGAAAATTCTCAAATATCATTACTTCAAATATTTCTTCTCCATTCTTTCTCCTTTTGTTATTCCAATTACATATACTCGATACATTGAAATTATCTCAGTTATTGGATATTTTTTCTTGTTTTCTTTCTTCTTTTTTATTTTTTTTGTCCATGTATTTCAGGTTGGGATGTTTTTATTTGACAATATTCAAACTGAATTTCCTCAGTTGTGTTGGGTGCATTGATGTGCCTATCAAAGCTACGCTTCATTTCAGTTATAGTATTTTTAATTTGTAACATTTCTTTTTTATTATTTCTTAGAGCTTCCATCTCCTGGTTGACATTACTTATCTGTTGTTCAAGTATGTTGTTTATTTTTTTGATTAGAGGTCTTAACATATTAATCATAGTTATGTTAAATTACCTTTCTGATAATTTCTATATTACATGTCTTATCAAAATCTGGTTCTGATGCTACTTTGTCTTTCTGAGTGATTTTTGTTCCTTTTTGGCTTGTATTAAATTTTTTAACTAGATACGTTGTAGTCGATAATATGCACTGAGAATGAATAGACCTTTAATGTGATGATTTGTACTAATTTAGCTAAGAATAAGTCTGTGTTGCATGTTTGCTATCACTATAGATGCCAGTTCTTAACTTCCTCCCTCGTCCTTTTTTATTTCCCCCTTTTCTTTCTCTCTTGGCTTTGGGTTTCCCATTTTACTCCTCTTCTGAGAGAGACTGTATTTTGTGGCTCTTTCAGCTGTAATTCACTGTTAATATACTAGAGCCCTGTTGGTGTGGTGGTGCTGTGTGGGGAAGGATTATTGTTCTATAATTCTCCTATTTGATCTCAGTGTTAGTGGGTCTTTGTCTCAGGTTTGTGACTTTCACAACTGTTCCTTATACCCTTAACTGGCTGCAATACTCCCAGTTTCTGTGAAGTCCTGATTCCTGTTTACTATGCTTTGTTTTGCTTTTTGCTCTCTTAGTTGAGATAGAATATCTAAAGGGGCCTGGATGGACTTCCCTTCATATGGAATAAGGTTTAGCAAACTGTGTTCCCCTGGAGAGTAGATCTTCATTGTAGAGAAACTAGAGGGCATATTTCACGATGATTACTCTTCCTTCTTCCCTGAGAAACCCATGAGGGAACATTTCTAAGAGCTTCACCATGGAAACGTGGTAAGTTTTCTTTATGCAAAGCTCATGAAAGTTTGGTGGCTTCGTGAGATTGCAATCCCGAGGAATTTCTCACTCATATGCTTATCTTCCCTTAGTTTCTAGCAATTCATCAAAATTAAGTGTTCCATTACATGTCGTCATTGATATTCATTTTGTCCACTTTTCCCGTTGTTGTTGTTGCTGTCGTCAGGACAGGAGTGACAACTTCCAAACTATTTACATGTAGGGGTAACACCAAAAGTCTAAAGAGTGATTTTAAAAAGCATCAAATGGTACAGCATGTTTGCATTATTAGGGGAACCTATTAGAGAAGGAATAACTAAATGTGCAAGACAGGGAAATTTGCAGAAGAAAGTGAGGTCCATGAGTAGTTGAGAGGGGTTAGGTTAACATTCTTTGCAGGGAGTTTGACCCTAGTAAGAGTAGAGCTAATGGATACACAGTGCTATTCTTTGAAGTGTGTCCTCCAAGAAGATGTTGCAGTCCTAACCCCGAATACTTGTGACCGTGAACTTATTTGGAAATCGAGTCTTTACAGATGATGAAGTTAAAATGTTGTCATTAGGATGGGTCCAAATCTGACTGTGTCCTAATAAAAATGGTAAATTTAGACACAAAGATAGGTACACAGGGAGAATGAAAGTAATAATGAAGGTGGAGGTTGCAAATGACCCATCTATAAGCTAAGGAATGCCAAATATTGCCAGCAAAACACCAGAAGCTAGGAGATAGGACTGGAAAAAATTTTTCCTCACAGCGCTAGAAGGAACCAGTCCAAGGAACCAGACACTTTGATATTGGGCTTTTAGCCTGAAGAACTATGAAACAGTAAATTTATGTTGTTTAAGACATCTAGTTTGTTGTACTTTGTTAATAGCAGCCCTAGGAAACTATATACAGCATAATTAGATAGAAAGTAGAATATATGGATCAGAGTTTGTAGGGATGATGAGATGGAAGAAGCATGGGGAAATTCTCTCCTAGTTTTATTTTCTCAAGAAAAAGGGAGAAAGTTATTAATTAAAGGTGAAGATAGAGATGAAGACATTGTTGGGGGGAGAGGAAGCGGGTATAAAATAAATGTTTACTAGGGTAGGAGTAGGAATAGACATGTAAAATGTAACTGACAGCCATTTTGATATTAATGGTTGAATTTAAAGTGAGCTTTCAATGATCAGGTAGGATATTGTGGCTCAATTTAGGAAAATGATGATGATGGGACTGATGAAAGGGCAGATTTTAGAGATATATAAATAATCTCTAAATTTTTAATAATTAATATTATCTATAACATGGTAAGTTTGGATTGACAATGACAATGACAACATGTAATGGAACACTTAATTTTGATGAATTGCTAGAAACTAAGGGAAGATAAGCATAAGAGTGACAAATTCCTGAGATTGCAATCTCACGAAGCCGCCAAACTTTCATGAGCAACTTACCGTGTTATTGATAATATTGGATAATAAGATAAGAAGTATTGAAATATTATACAATCACAATAATTATTATATTATGGTGATTGGAAATGATAAATAAATAGGAATGAAGAATTAAGAGAGCTAACCGATTTCTAATACAATAAAATTACTAACTGACAATAGCAAACACAGAAAAATAAAAACAAAAATCTTTTGATTTTAATCAGTTTTTTTATTTTTTATTTTTTTATTTCAGCATATTATAGGGGTACAAATGTTTAGGTTACATATATTGCCTTTGCTCCATCCAAGTTAGAGCTTCAAGTATGTCCATTCCCCAGATGGTGCCCACCGCACCCATTAGGTGTGAATATACCCATCCCCTCCTCCTCCCACTTGCCCAAAACCTGATGAATCTTACTTCCATATGTGCACGTTAAGTGTTGATCAGTTAGTATCAATTTAATAATGGGTATCTGTGTTGCTTGTTTTTCCATTCTTGTGATACTTCACTTTGAAGAATGGGCTTCAGCTTCATCCAGGATAGTACAAGAGGTAGTTCATCATTTTTTTATGGCTGAGTAGTACTCCATGGTATACATATACCACATTTTATTAATCCACTCATGTATTGATGGGCACTTGGGTCCTTTCCACATCTTTGCAACTGTGAATTATGCTTTCTATGAGTATTTGGGTGCAGATGTATTTTTTATAGAATGTCTTTTTTTTCCTTTGGATAAATACCCAGTAGTGGGATTACTGGATCAAATGGTAGTTTTATTTTTAGTTCTCTCAGATATCTCCATATTACTTTCCTAGAGGTTGTACTAATTTGCAGTCCCACCAGCAGTGTATGAGTGTTCCTATCTCTCCACATTCACACCAACATTTATTGTTTTGGAACTCTTTGATAAAAGCTATTCTCACTGAACTTTAAATTTTATTTAATTTTAATTATAATAGTTACATATTATTAGTGGCTATTGTACTAAACACCGCAGATCTAGCTGTAAATCTAGATAACTTTAAAAATACACTTAATTATTTCATATTTCTATTTGTGAATATTATCAAGCTCAGTGGCCTAAATGACATCCTGGGCTTGGGGGAAGGCAGAAACATCACAAGTAAATATTTTTTTTCTGCTATAAGATTCATGTTAATGAAAAAAGTCTTTTTGTAGAAAAAATAGTTTTTCTTAGGAATGTGAAAATAACTTTTTTTAAAAAAGGCTTTATGCATGGCAGTACAATAGAATTGTTAAAACAATAAAATATTGAAGTGGGAAAAATGTAATTATAAAAAATTAAAATGCCACATGAAGTACACAAAATAAATGTATACTCAATTTATAAGTTAAAAACAAAGGAATTACAAATAAAGTTATACTTTAATTTTTGTTACTTGAATGAAATATAGATTTTTTTTTAGATCATGCTGTTTTTGTGAGTATCCTATCTCCTGTGAAATGTTGACTTAGTATTTTGAATCCATTTCATTACTTTAATTGCATTGCAAAGGTAATTCACAAAGTAAACATACATCACAATGCCAGAAATATAGGCTTCATAATTGATAAGTTTGAATCGTTTCCCTTAGAAGACCAAAAGATGGTGCTGCTGTGTAGCTGAGTTATCGTTCCACGATAATCAATAGCCTTCCCCAGTTCAATTCAACTGCTAAAATGGCAGAAATGCGTCTGTCATAAGAGCAAGTAAAACAGGTTTGAAAATGCAGTGATACAAATCATATAGCAAATTAACTTGTAATAGTATCCAGCAATAATTGGATTTAATGAAAATATCTGCCAATTGCCTAGTGCCAAAGAGATTTGTAGTTTTTTTGTGTTATATGCAGACATTTCTGAGAATTTAAGTAAAATACTCCTTGTAAAGAAATTATAGTTTAAGGAAGACATACACACACACACAGAGGAAGATGACTCTTTAAAGAAATGGGTCACCTTATGAGGCCAACCTAATGAGTCAAGTATTAATATTCCCATTTTAATCATTTAGCAATTTTATTTCAAAATAAACCTTATAATTATTATTATTTCATGTCTATTAAACTATTGCTATCATTACCATTAAACTATAATGCTGTTCATTGTTGTCACTATATTATGCAGAGCTAGAATTTTACCATTTTAATTTATTAATTTTAATTTTTATACTTTATTATCCATATCTACACATACTTTTAAAAATGTAACATTCTACATTGCTTATAATAGGAGACAATTTAAAAAACTCCCTCACACCTCGACAATTCTAAATCTTCACTCCTCAAAGGATATCCTTTAGAAAAGTTTTATTTCTGTATTTTATTCTTACCTTATATATCTGAATAACATGATTATTATATTATTTCTTAATTATTTAGTGTTAGATATATCTATTGACTTCCTAAAGAAAGGTTTTTCTATTACCCTCCTTCATACACTTGTCCAATAGAGTTGTCATAGTTTTTGCTTCAAATATTAATTAGTGTTTATAATTATGTAAACATAATTTACAGTTGAGCCATACGGTATATTATGATTACATTTAATCTCTGCACTATTTTATGTTTTCTAGGAGATTATAGTCTATTGTGTTTTTCTTAATATTGAGTACCTAATTACTAAAGGTAGCTTACAATTTATCTTCACACACTACTGAAGTGTTAATTTTCTCTTACATAATTGGTCACACAACTATTTTTTTCCAGGAGACATAATTCCTGGAAGCATCCATTCTTGCTTGCTACTGAGGAATATTACATGCCTTTCTTCCTGAAAATTTCCTTTGCCATCATCCTTCATCTTTATCCAGTGTTGATTCTTTGGTTTTGGAAACCACTTTCTCTGTCTTACACTCTCACTTTTCCAGCTTCTTATGGAAAGTCCATGTAAGGTAAACTATCTTGCATGATTGTATATCTCAAAATTGTTCATTTTTATCCTCAAATTGATTAACAAATTTCTCCCTCAGAATTTTGAGATATTCTCTATCATCTTTGAAAAATTAGTATTTCCATTAAAAATCAATACTCCTCTAATTTTTAAATATTTTTAGATAATGTTTTATTCTCTATCATTTTCAAAATTTTATTTTTCTTAATCCATGGTATTTTGAAATTTCATGTTGATGAAACTCAACATATGTCTTTTTTATTAATACATTTATTTATCTCTGAACACCTTCAAAGTACAAATTCAATTTCTATTCCCCAATCTCAGATATACCTGGCATCTGTGAGTTCCGAGTTCCTTTATTTCAACTTCTCTATAGATTAAATTACCATTGTTCTGTTGCCATTATTTTAAGGTAGTCACTGCAATATGTGCATGGAAGAGTGTTTCTGATGGTGGAACTGTTGCTTATATAGTATATACTTTCTCTTTAAATTTTAATCTAATTTTCCACAGTGGTATAATTGACATACAATAGGCTGAGCATACTTACAGTGCACAATTTGATAAGTTTTCACATATGTAGGCACTTGAAACAACCATAACAACAATCAAGTTAATGAATATATCTATCATTCTAAAAGTTTCTTATGTTTCATTGGAACATCACTCTCTGTCCCCCTCCACCTTCTCCAGGGAATCATTAATCACCTTTTGAAACTTGGATTAGTTTGCATTTGTAAAGCTTGCATTTTTTAAATAACATTGTGAATTTTGAAATCTTTTACTTAGCATAGTTATTTTCAGATTCATTCATGTTATGTGTTGTCATATTTCATTCCTTTGTATTGCTGAACAGTATTCCATTGTGTGCGAATGTCACTATTTGCTTACCCATACACTTGATGTACACATTAGTTGTTTTCTGCTGTTAGTTATAAATATAGTTATATAAATAAATACAAGTGTCTAGATATATGCTTTCATTTCTCTTGGGATAATATCTTGTAGAATGGCTCGAAGTTGTATGGTAAGTATATATGTGACCATTTAAGAAACTGACAAACTATTTTCCAAAGAAATATTACATTTCCAGAAGGCTGTTAGGAGTTCTGCTTGCTATATATCTTTGTCACCTCTTTGTATGGTATATTCAATTTTTTAAAATTTGAGTCATTGTAGTGGATATATAATGGTGTCTCTTCATAGGTTTAATTTTTCTTTGTCTAATGACAAATGATGTTGAGAATCTTTACCTGTGGATATTTGGCATCTGTCTATTTATTTTTCTGAAGTATCTCTTCAAATACTTTGACCATTTTATTAATTAAGTTCTTTATCTTCTAATTATTGTATTATGTGATATATTTATATATGCTACATATAAGTACTCTGTGGAACATAAGGTTTGCAAATATTTTCTCACAGTTATATGGCTGCCTTTTTAATTTACTAGTCATATCCTTTGAAGTACAAGAGTTTTTAATCTTGATAAATACCAGTATATTTCATTTTTAATAGTTTGTGATTTTTGTCATAAATAAGAAGTCTTTGTCAAACCTGTTGTCCCTAAGATTTACTTGCATGTTTTCCTCTGGGAGCTTTATAATTTTAGGTTGGACATTTAAGTCTGTGATTAATTTTGTGTTTATTTTTGTATATAGTGTGAGCTTATGGTTGAAGTACTTTTTTGTTTTCATGTTTGGCTATTCAATTGTACCAATTATTGAAATGGTTATTGTTTCCTTCATTAAATTGCCTTGGCATCTTGTTAAATATCATCTGCCTGACCACATATGCATGCTCTTTTCCTGGATTCTCTTCCCATCTCATACTGCCTTCTCATGATTACAATAAATTTTCATAGGTAAGGTGTGAAATTAAGCAGTGTAAATCCTTAAAGTTTGTTCATTTTCAAAGTTGTTTCATTTATTTCAAGTTATTTACAGTTGCATAGAAACTTTAGAACTAGCTGCTTGTGTGTGTGTGTGTGTGTGTGTGTGTGTGTGTATAATAGCCTGCTAGGATTTTCACTGGAATTTCATTAAATCTATGGAGATTAATTGGGAAAACTGACATCTTAACAATATTGAATTTTCTAGTGCAAGAAAATTATGTATCACTATATGTATTTATGTCTTCTTTTTTTATTTCAAAATATTAAGGGAGTATAAGTGTTTTTGCTACATGGATGAATTGTATGATGCTAAAAAGAAGTCATCATTTCAAAAAGACACCTGCACTTAATGTTTATCACAGTAAAATTCACAATTGCAAAGATACGGAATCAACCTAAGTGCCCATCAACTGACGAGTGAATAAAGAAAATGTGGTATTTATGCCTTTTTAAATTTTTCTTTGTGGTGTTTTTTCTGAACTCTCACTTAGCTCTATTTAACTCTCAGTATATGTCTTATGCATTTTTGTCAAGTTCATTCCCAAATATTACATTTTATGTAATGTCATATGTTATTATTTCTTTTTATTTAAATTTCTAGATTTTGTTGTTATATAGAAATTGAATTGGTTTTCTGTTTATTTTTCTCATATCTGTTAAATTTACTTATATGTTCTACTGTTTTTTTTAATGTTAATTATCTTTTTTGTAAAATTTCAGACTATTATGGGGGTATAAATGCTTTGGTTATATAAATTGCCTTTGTACCACCTGACAAGTGTGCCCATCCCCCAGACAGTGTGCATCTCATCCACTAGATGTGAATTCACCCATCTCCTTCTCCCCAGTCCCACCTGCACAATACCCCTTGAATGTTACTTCCCATATGTGCACATAAGTGTTGATCAGTTAATGCCAATTTGATGGTGAGTACATGTGGCGCTTGTTTTTCCATTCTTGTGACACTTCACTTAGTAGAATGGGTCCCAGCTCTATCCAGGATAATATAAGTGCTAGATCACCATTGTTTTTGTGGCTGAGTAGAACTCCATGGTATACATATATCACATTTTATTAATCCACTCATGTACTGATGGGCACTTGGGTTGTTTCCACATCTTTTCAATTGTGAATTGTGTTGCTATAAACATTTGAGTGCAGATGTCTTTTTTATAGAATGTCTTCTTTTCCTTTGGGTAGGTGCCCAGTAGTGGGATTGCTGGATCAAATGGTAGTTCTACTTTTAATTCTTTGCGGTATCGCCATACTACTTTCCACAGAGGTTGTACTAGTTTGTAGTCCCATCAGCAGTGTATGAGTTTTCCTATCTCTCCACATCCACAGCAACATTTGTTGTTTTTGGACTTTTTGATAAAAGCCATTCTCACTGGAGTTAAGTGATATCTCATTGTGGTTTTGATTTGCATTTCCCTGATGATTAGAGATGTTGAACATTTTCTCATATGTTTGTTGGCCATTAGTCTATCTTCTTTTGAAAAGCTTCTGTTCATGTCTTTTGCCCACTTTTCAATGGGGTTGTTTGATTTTTTTCGAGTTCTTTATAGATTCTAGTTATCAGCCCTTTATTGGATGTATAGCACATGAATATTTTCTCCCATTCTGTAGGTTGTCTTTCACTCTATTGATTTACTATTATTAATGAACTTGGAAGCTCTAAGAGGCACCCCAGTGAATTTCCTAGGTCCCAGATATAGCATTCTTACCTCCCACTGTGTGGCCAGGACCTAATTTTCCCTTGGTAATAGGGAGTAATTACCGCAACCAGTACCATAACCTTCTTGATTCCTGTTAATTGTAGAACATGTATAATCCAAAATGCCTATGAACAGTCTCAGCTTCCATGAATGTTCTCCTCTGGTAAAAGTATTTCTTCCTTGTAAATAAAACCTCCAAACCTATTGTATTAGTCTGCTGCTGTTTCAATGAGCGTGTAAAACAGAGAACCCTCAAATCTCTTTAGTTTTCACTGATGAATCTTCAGGCTGCATGTTGTACTCCAGTATGCTCCACAGATATCTCCTTCTATAGACAGCAGCTAACACTGCACATGCTTCTCATACTGGTTTACATAAGACCCATAACTGCAATGGAGATGTGAGTGAGCCCAGTTAAAACTAACAGACTTGTAGCTTACTAAATAAGTGGATCAGAATTTCAGACATCAAACGTGAATAGGCTGACCATATGCTGTGTCTCTTTCTTTGTGGTGATTAGTGCAAAATGCTGCAAATTATCACTCACTTACAGAAGCATCCTGATATTCCAAGAGCATTGACCTCCAAACTTCACTGAGCAGGAAAACTTCTAAATTTGCATTGCTGGGTTTTTCTCTAATCCTCTAAAATGTGTCACACTACTAAGGCTTCTAGGGTACATACTACTTTTAGCCCATAAAATAGAATAATGTCATCAGTATAATGCCAAGTATGATGTTTTGTGGGACACCAAGATGTTCTCATAGGTCAGATGATAGAATGCAGATTTGACCTATCCTTGATTTTAGACAGTAAGGGCATGTGACTGTCTCTGCTAGGTATGACAAACATTTTCTGATTGTTGTAAGTACTTGGATTTTCTAAAAGAAACTTGCTGAAGCAATAGATATATATTAAATGTCAGGGCTATGCCAATTTGATATTTTTTTTTATTATTACTGTCATGTTAGAGGTTAGTCAACTTTTAGGGGTTTACTCATCATTTGTCTTGATTCTTCTATCAATATAGCTATTTCACAAGGGTAAAGGAGCAAATGCAAATTTACAAATATTTTTAATTTACCTATACTTTTAGACACTAGAGAAATAACTATTGGGTCCACTGTGAATTGGACTCAGGGTATGATTTCTTCTGTCATCTAGCCTTCATAATTAACCGTACTGATGATTGAATCATGGTGGTCTCTTGGTTCCACAGGAGTTAGTGTTAGTTCAGAGTGATTATTTAATAACTCCCAAAAGGTTCTAGGCATTTGGATTGCAGCTGTGTACAAATGTCTTTGTATATGGGCACAATTTCCTCTGGTAAAGCCTTGGAGGAAGATTCAAAATATATACTTAACCCTCCATTGCTGAGTGCTTACCCAAATTGACCTAGCATTGCTCTATGAATGAGGGTTTCTAGGTACATGAATTGGTTGGGATCTGGAACTCAGTGAAACACCACAGTTTCACACACAAGATTATTTTTCTGAATATATATACCAATCAATGCTGTAGTGACTATCCATTTCTTTCGTTCATAAAGATTTCAAAGAACTTAACTACTGCTACAGATACTGTGGTTAAAATATTTTGAATGCTGCTTTGCCCTCTAACCTATTGTGATAATCATGGCTATCTTGTCTCTGATCATTAGTAAACACCACCATCCAGCTTCTATAACTTTGGGATCCCATTATTCACATTGAAATTGGAGAGTCCAATTAAATGGCACACTGCAAACCTCTGCTTACAGTAAGAAGGTACCAAAGAATTTTACAGAACATTTTGGTGCTCTACCACAAGCATTTTTCTTTAATGCCTTTGTGAAGGGAATATTCCCTAGGCCCTTCAGGTGTCTGTGTTCAAGAGATGGCAGGGAAAGATGCATACAATAGATCCACTCCAATATTCTCATATCCCTCACAGTAATAAATACAAGTTCTATAATCTTATTGATCGGAAGACAGTATTGAATCTAGGCTTCCAATAACCAACCAAGAAAACTCTTAGAGGACTACAAGTGTTAAAGTAAGCACATAAAGTTTCAAATTCCAAGTGAATCCACCAACACTGAAAACTTTCTTACTATAACATAAAACTTTGTTATAATATGGTCAATTCTAACTCTAGAGAAAATAAGGGGTGATGAGTTTGTGTCTTTTGGAAAAGCAGCATCTTCTTAGAAAACGTTTGCTCCAGATGAAGTCATTGAAAGGTATTTTAGCAAATAAATATTTAATTTGTGGGTTCAAATCATCAGACATCAAATGTCTCTACCTCAATTCACCAGAAATCGGTGTCTTCCTAATCACTTCCCTTCCCTTCATACGAAGAGACTTGATGAATTTATGCATTTAATTGGCATAACAACAATGCAACCCAAATAATCAGTTTTGGGGATGGATGTTTAGCCCCGTTGGCTTTGTGGCTATAGGAAAAAATAGAGCTTTTTAAAAGGCACCCGTAGAAGCATTCAAGTTCTCTTCTTTAGTCTTGAGTTGGGTATATGAGTTCCTTAAGATTATTTTGTATGCTTTCCAGTACTGTCTGATGATGCTAGCCTTTATATTCATCACTGTTGCCATAATAATGAATTATAGGAGCCACATGATGATAAGATTTTGTGCTCTATTGACCTGGTTAATTGTGATCCAATGCATGCCACAGATTATGAGTGTCTCATTTTCCCTTGGATAGGAGATCATATGTTCATCAAATATGTGAGCAATACAGATTCAAAATCTCATGTTAGTGATAAGATTTCTGGGACCACTCCTGATATCAATTACAACATCAACTTGGTAATGGCAGTATTCAGAATTCACTCTGATAAAAAGACATTGATGAAAGTATTTCATATAGAGTCTATACGTGTATAGTTATAGTTATATGTTGCATAGTTAACTAAACAAACAAAGACAGTTAAGATACTCAAAGACTACCAACAACAGGAAATTGCTACCTTTCCTAGGACTGAAAAAACAAAAGAGAGGGCATAGTCTCTTTTGGAGCCACAGAATTGGGGCCATCTGATGGAAATTGTTGTTAGAGATAAATGTAATTACTGTCATAGTGATGTCAAAGAAGGGCTGAGAAAAGAAAGATTATCTTGATGTCTCTTTACTTGTGCTATTGATCTGTGTGTGTCTCCTAGTCAATGAGTACAACTGGGTGCAAAAAGCACTAGCAATATAGTCATAAAAGGTCAGCTTTCAAGGCATAGTGAAGAGCAAAAAAAGTTAGAGAGTAGAGGTTTGGAAACAAAGGAATAATTCACTTATGAGGTAACACTTATATCAATATCTAACATGAAAGAACAAGAGTGTGTTTTTGTTTTGTTTTGTTTTGTTTTTGAGACAGAGTCTCACTCTGTTGCCCAGGCTAGAGTGAGTGCCGTGGCATCAGCCTAGCTCACAGCAACCTCAAACTCCTGGGCTCAAGCAATCCTCCTGCCTCAGCCTCCTGAGTAGCTGGGACTACAGGCATGTGCCACCATGCCTGGCTAATTTTTTCTATATATATATTTAGCTGTCTATATAATTTCTTTCTATTTTTAGTAGAGATGGGGTCTCGCTCTTGCTCAGGCTGGTCTCGAACTCCTGAGCTCAAACGATCTGCCCACCTCGGCCTCCCAGAGTGCTAGGATTACAGGTGTGAGCCACCGTGCCCGGCCAAGAGTGTGTTTTTTAAAAAAAATGTTCAAGAGAATAATATTCCAGGTAGGGAAAACGTCATATATAAAAGCTGGGAATTGATCGAGACATTGTACATTCGTGAACTTGAAAGAAGATTGGTATGGCTGAGATGTAAAGTGGAAGGTGATGAGAGAGAGAGGACAGTCAGTGGGCTCCCGAGCTGCTGGAGAGCCTTCCACCCTCAGGAGTCCCAAAGCTGCTGCCATCAGTGAACTGGGAGCTTCTTGAGGACAAAGCACCAGCCTCCTACCCCTCTGGGGTGCTTCCTGACAACATAGACCTGAGCTGGGAAGGCAGGCGACATATCCCTTCTTTACCCATTGTGTGTCTTTGTCCTCCAGAGGGCTTCAACTCCTCAGGTTTCATCTTGCTTATTCCTACACAAACATTTCCCAACTCTGGCCCAGGGGCTCAGTGGGTCCTGGGGGATCTGTGTGACTGTAGAGCCTGGACTTTCTGGGTGGACTGCCTTCTAGAGGGAGAGACAGAGACAATCAGGGTGCTAGCTTTCCACTATCCAGACTCTTTTCCTCCTCTTCCACTCCCCCACCTGCAGTTGTGGACATAGACAATTGAACCACCACACCAAACCTTCCACAAAGAGTGGGGCTCAATCTTTCCAAAGAAATTCAGCAAAGTTTCAGGTTAAAAAATCACTGTACACAAATCAGTAGCATTTCTATATACTAATAACAGTCATGTAAAAGTCACATCAAGAATGCAATACTGTGTACAATAGCTATAAAGAAAATAAAATAACTAGAAATATACTTAACCAAAGAGGTGAAAGATCTCTACAAGGAGAACTTCAAAACACTGATAAAAGAAATCAGAGATGACAGAAACAAATGGAAAAGCATTCCATGCTCATGGATCAGAAGAATCAACATTGTTAAAGTGTCCATATTGCCCAAAGTGATTGCAGATTCAACACAATTCCTACTAAAGTACTGAAGTCATTTTTCACATATCTAAAAAAAAAAAATCCTAAACTTAATATGGAACCTAAAAAGAGCCTAAATAACCCAAACAATCTTAAGGAAAAAGAACAAATCTGGAGGCATCACATTACCTGACTTCAAATTATCCTACAAGGATCTAGTATCCAAAATGGCATGATACTGTTATAAAGGTGGAGACATAGACCAATGGAGCAGAATTGAGAACTCTGAAATAAAATCATGTAGCTATAACTAACTGATTTTTGACAATGCAGACAATAACATACACTAGGGATAGGATGCCCTATTCAATAAATGTTGCTGGGAAAATTGGATAGCCACATGCAGAAAAATGAAACAAGATCCTATGCCTCACCATATACAAAAATTAGCTCAAGATGGATTAAAGACCTAAATATAAGACCTGAAAATATAAAAATTCTAGAAGAAACTGTAGAGAAAATCTTCTAGAAATTGGTGTAGGCAAAGAATTTATGACTAAGATCCCAAAGGCAAATGCAGCAACAACAAAAATAAATAAATGGAACTTAATTATTAATTAATTACAATGTTTCTGCACAGCAAAAGACATACTTACTGGAGTAAATAGCAACGTACAGAATGGGAGAAGATATTCACAAATTATACATCTGACAAAGGGCAAATATCCAGAATCACAAAAAACTCAAGGAAATCAGCAAGAAAAAAACCAAATAATTCCATTAAAAAGTGGGCAAAAGACATGAACAGAGTTTTTTATTCAAAAGAAGATAGACAAATGACCAATAGACACATGAAAAAATGTTCAACATCACTAATCATTGCAAATTAAAACCACAATGAAATACCACTTTACTCCCATCAGAATAGCCATTGTTGAAAAAATCAAAAAGCAATAGATGTTGGCATTGATGTGATGAAAAAGGAATGCTTATACACTGTTATGGAAATGTAAATTAGTACAACCTCTATGGAAAATAGTATGGAGATTCCTCAAACAACTAAAATAGATGTACCATTCAATCCAGCAATCCCACTACTCAGTATCTGCCCAAGGAAAAGGAGTTGTTTTCTAAAAATGACACCTGCACTCAAATATTTATTGCAGTACAATTCAGATGGGAAAGATGTAAAATCAGTCTAAGTACCCATCAATTCATGAGTGGATAAAGAAAATGTGGTGCATATGTACCATGCAGTACTACATAAAAAGGAATGAAATAATGTCATTTGCAGCAACTTGAATGTAACTACAGAACATTATCCTAAGTGCAGTGCCTCAGAAATGGAAAAACAACCACTGCATATTCTCACTAATAAGTAGGAAATTAACAATGGGCACACCTGGTCACAAAGTGGTACAAAGGACATTGGAAACTAAGAAAGGGGGAGTGTGGGGCTAAGTGAGAAAAACTTACCTACGGGGTACATTCTGATGATGGGCACTGTAAAAACCCTGACTTCCTCATTATACAATTCATCCATGTAACAAGAACACTTATACGTCCTACTATTTTGAGATAGAAATTGTTTAAAAAATCATTTGTCATAATTCAGTGGCTAACCATGTCTACTCCTTTATGTTAAAACTGCTTAATCAGTTGTATGAAAACAATTACCTCTAATCAGAATGTTACAGATTTTCCAAATAATAAGCTTTGACAACAACATACGATATATCTATAATGAATGCTAAGATATTAAGCTATGTGGAGCGGACAGTTAAATTGGTAAAACTATTTTAAAAGATTGATTCTGTACTTTTTTTCAGACGGAGATAGCAGTAGTTTCTTTAAGATAGTGTTATTATAAACATGAAGGAATTAATCGTGATTGCTTAGTGAGAAAAAACATTTGACTTCCTGAAAATGAGATTTTTATATCTGTAAATGGGGGTAATAGCACATGCCCTATATACTTGACAGAATTGTTTTGAAGGCCAAAAGAAATTTAAGAACGCAGATGACCTTAAAATGCATGTAGGCTGTGTAGAGATCCCATATATGTAGCTTCAACAATCTTAAATCCATCTAAGCACAAGGAAACTGCTTGTTTGAATGGAAAGACTACTATTAAATATATGTTTTTTCTGAAATCACTAACTAGGATGTTGGACATTTTTATATAAGAATTAAGTTCAGCAAATCAGTTTTTATATTTTACAAAATTATCTAATTATTTAATTAATTAATTATCTAATATCCATCCATAGAGTCACTGCACAGTATTTGGCGAATAAGAGATGCCTAATTATTAGTTTATTCAAATATCCTTGTCATAGACAAAATAGGCCAAAACACAAGAAATAGATTCTAAGTATACTCATAATTGATATTTGTTAATTTTATCTTTCTGCTATTTTGAAAAAAAAATCTTAGAAGTTTTCTAGGTTTAGTTGATAACAGCTTTTCTAGTTCACATTAGGTTAAAATACTAAACAAAGATCAGCTCCTTGAAGCAGATGCTATTTGAATTACAAGGAAATAAACTTAACAGCAAGTAAACTGGTAGAAAAATGTTTAAACATGGGGGAAGGGGGTAGCATTCTTCAAACTGTGTCCTTTATATCTTTGGATTCCATGGAGGTACCTTAAGGCTATTTTAGGGGTAGAGGGGAAGCCAAAAGACAGAACTCTGGAACTTCTGCTCAGCTTCAATCTTGGTGGTTTGTGTTTTATTTGTTTTATATATAGAAGATTTTCCCAAAATCTTCTTTTGAGAAAAGATTTCTTTTGTGTGTTCCCCTCCCTGCCACCTCACAGAGACTCCCCTCCAAAAAAATAAAATAAAATAACTGGGTTTTTTTGAAAACTGTTGTAGAGGAAGGCATTTCTTTCCTGCAATAGATATTACTGTGTTATAGCACAGTGAAGCAGTTGATGCATGTAATAGTTACGTTATGTCATTAAAAAAAGGTTAAACTATGTTCACATAATTCTCTGTTAGAATGCAACAGAGTATTAGTAGTAGGTGGAATAATGACCCCCAAATATGTCTATGTCCTAATCATCAGACCAGAAGCTATGACTGTTATCTTATATGGCAAAGGGGACCACACAGATGTGATTAAATTACGTGTCCTGAGATGGGTAGATTATCCTCGACTATCCAGGGGGGTGCTATGTAATCATAATATTCTTAAAAGAGGGACACAGAAGGAGGAGGCATAATGGAAGCAGAGAGTAGAGTGATGTACTTTGAACATGGAGAAAGGAGACACAAGCCAAGGAATTCAGGTGACCATTGGAAGCTAGAAAGGGCCAGGAAATGGATTTTCCCTTCAGTTTCCAGAAGGAACCATCCTGGCTGACATCTTGACCTGAAACTGATTTCAGGTTTGTATTTTTCGTAACTGTAAGAGAGTAAATTTGTGTTGTTTAACCCACTAAGTTTGTGGTAATTTGTTGCAGCTGCTATAGGAAACTAATATAGTATAAGACATTTGAGTAACTGTGGTTGTGGTAGCAAATTTGCATACGCATATCATCGTTATAGCTTCATGTGACAACAGTCTTAATGGAAGTTCCTATGAAGTTTCTCTAAGTCATCCACACATTCGTTTATAAACTAAATGCATGTCATATACTAGTTGCTGTTTTAGGTTCTATAGATATACAGATTATTGTTCCATAATACCAGAATTTGAGGGGCTAAGAGCATAGTAGAAGGAATACATATTTAAGCAGTGATTATGATAATGTTTTGAATCCTGTAAAAGAAGCATAAAAGAACATTGTGACAACCTAAGGGAAAACCTAACTCTATCTGGGAAAGGATAGAAAGACTTCATGGAAGAGATGATGCTTGGATTAAGTTATAAAGACTCAGAAGAAAATTTATAGGGATATTAAGTATGAATAGGAATTTATACACAGAAAAAAAGAGCAATTGCAAAATATACAAACATGAAATAGTTTACCCTACTGAAGCAACTCCAAAAAAAATTAGAATTGGGGGAATATAGAGTGATGCCAAAGACAATTGCTAAATGCATTAGTGCTGATGAATGCATGCAATGGAATACTATCCACCTATTATCTTTCACAAATAATTTAAATATATGGAAAGCATTCCTATTACGTTATAAATAAAGATGGGAGATATGACTAATTTTCTGTCAAAATGAAAACCAGATTTTAAAAATAAGCATTGGGTTTACAAAATGAGCTCCAATGCTCCTTCCCGTTCTATCCTTATATAATTCTGTTAAATCTAAGTGAACTTTATTCTAAGTTTCTAAGTTAGTAGAAATAAAGTTTGGAATACATTGTATAAAAACGTGTGTTTGATAAAAAAAGGTTGTGCTTTCTTTTATTTTTAAAGTATATATTTTTGGTATGACATTGAAAATAAAAAGGTTTTTAAATATTCGCATGTTATCATGTATACAAATATCTAGATATTTAAAAGAATTATTGTTGTTTGTTTAGTTTTTTGTTTTGTTTGCTTTCATTGATTTTCATTAGGATGAAATTCAGGATTAGATAGCTGTAGTCAAGGTCTTTATTTATTTTGTTCATTCAGGATGACCTCTTACTATAATTTCACAATTCTCACTCCTTTCTCTACCACTCTTTTAGTGAAATATGAATGCCTATTTTTTGCTACTTCTGTTACTCCTCTGATGTGAAGGCCACCTGTCACTGAAAAGAGTTACCATGCTCCAGTGAGGCAGATAAGATGTTTTCAAATATATTCTAAGATTTATTTAATAGGTTTGACCTTTCCAGAAATTGTCCTTATCCATCATTATAGTACATGATCAATCATTTCATACTTCATCGTCTATAAAGCAAGCATTAACAACAAGGAAAAGAGTTTACATTCTATTTTTCTCTAGAGATTTATATCAAAACAGTTTGGACAGCTCTGCTAATTAAGAGTGAGAAACTCAAAACTGTTGACCAATCTGACTATTCTAAACAGGGTCAGGGTCTTACCTGAACTTTCTTTGAATCTATATTTTACTTTACTTTAGAACTTATGGGCATAAGGAGGTAAACTCAGTAATTTTTCTTTGGTTAAATCCCGTGTCTCTCTGAATAAATGTGCCTTGATTTCTGAGTTCCTCATTTATTTTCCCAATATTTTGGTTATTTAAAAATCAGGTAGGATTTGTTATTTTTCAAATATATAAAATAAATAGGTACAGGGATCATTAGTGAATTACCTGTGTGCTATGACCAGATGCTGCCAAATTTTAACTGTTTGAAGTCTCACTACACACAATGGATAGATTGTTGGAAGTGTTCTATTTGGTGAGTCTATGTGTTAGATGGATATTTTATTAATAGAATGCATAACTTTTAAGTCTAGCACTTTCACCAAATTAATCTTTGGTCAACTAAATATGAATTTCCAAAAGAAAAAAAATTCCCATATACTCAAAATAGTAAAGATACTTTTTGAGCAAAATCTAGTCTCATTTTTCCAATATAATTTATAGCAATGTCTATTGGGATAAAAGGTTCTTTTTCCTCCCAGCCAGTGTATGAGCTCACTAAATACTAGTTGGATTAATAAGTTTAAGAAGAAAATCTAAGGTATTTTATTATAGTCTCTGCTTTTCTGATTTTAAACTACTAGAAGAACAATAGATCAATATATAGAGAGACCGAAATGACAATTCTGTTCTTAAAATAAAACAAAAACAGAAAGCATATCCAACTCTTCACTATTTTCTTTAATAAAATCAGTGAGGGAACAGATTGGAAGATGGAACCACTGTGGAAGTAAAAAAAAAAAAAAAAAAAACTTGTCTCTTTTCCATCTGAGCTACTGAAGACAAAGTATGATGTAAAGATGTTATTTCTAATGTTATTTTAGAAATAATGTGTATGTTTAACCATATGAGTCATCAAAATCCAAATTCAAGGATAGAAGCAGTGTTTCACTTGATGATATGAATAACCTACATATAGCTCAAAAGTGGGGCAGATCCCAATCTGCTGAACCTCCGATGATAAACTTTTAAAGAATTTTTTTGTAATGTCTCATGATTTATATAATGAAAATTCATAGTGTAATAATGATATTTATGATGATTTTATCAGTCTGTTTATCTAAACTAAATATTCATCCTGGACCTCCATTTGTTCAAATCAATACATTGCATATTTTTAATGTCTAATAAAGATAATGATTGTTTATGCATTATGGCTACTTTGATTGATATCTAGATTATCTCTATAAGATGCCTAAATATTTGGAGGAAAAGTAAAAACAACAGCAACAACCAGAAAAAAAAAAAAACTTATCTAGATGTTTCCCTACAAGATAACAAATATTTGAAAACATCTGGATGACTAGATCTTTCACTTTCCATATAGAAATGAAATTACAGCTATAATTAGACATGCTAATCTGTCTATAATTGAATGAATTCTATAATACATTCACTAGATAGTGGGACGTCTTAAATTACCTTGAAAGCATTGTTTATTTTTAAAGAAGGCTATTGTCTTTGCTCCAAGGTGATTTGATTGACACACTTTTGACTTTCTCAGCTTTTAAAGTAAACTATTAGAAAATAACCTCCTAATATCTCCATATTCAGTTCCACACAAACGAACTATCAGAATTCAACTTTACTCACAAAACCTACACCAAACTCAGAGAAATTACAAAGAACAAAGACAAAGAATGTGATTGATGCTAAGCTGATGAAACAGCTGTGAAATGTAAGATACCCCATAGAGATACACCTGAATCCATATTAATCATAAGTTTTTTCTTCTATAATTTGGTTATGTAAAACTAAAATTCCTCTCTTCGGTAGTTTTTCCATTAGCATCCCATTAAACTTGTATAATGTTAATTAAGAACTTCGGTTCTTGATATGCTGCATGTTATAGTTTGAGAGGATTTTGTGTAATGGAAATTTAGGCAAGGAATACTGCTCCATTTTTAGACAACTAAACTAGTGCTCAAAGAGTGTCAAATAGCTAAATTGACATCTAGTGACAAGTGGGTCACATTTCCTAAATCTGAACTCAATTCTTCTTTTTCCTAGGCCTTCACTCTAGGCACTATATTAAGTGGCCAGAAAAAATAGCTGAATATTAAACCACTTAAAAGCTGAATACTAGTATTAACAAGAAATATCATAATTTATTTAATTAGAATGTTAATACAACTCAGAATTCAAAAAATGTGCTCAATAAACAAATAAATTTATGTACATATATTTGTTATTGGATGTGAATATATTAATAAAAGAACAATAAGAAAAAGAAGTTGCCTCATCAAGTGCCTCATGGAATGTGGACAATTGTTCTCTTGTACAAACAGTAGACACTGAATAGGTATGCTAAATAACTGCAAATTAGTGATCTTTAGACAAGGTTTATATCATGAAAAAAGTAGAAATAATCTACTTAGTTTGCTGGACTTAAAACCTCTTTGAATGCTGCTTTTATTTAATCACTTTTGAAAGTCCCAAGAGAAGATTTCAAAGAACCAAATCTACATATTTTTTCTAAACCTATTTATCTTGATCTTAAAAAAATCAAAATATTTTCCACTTATGGATTCAGATTAGTGTTCTCTAGTCTCAAGTTATTACTTCAGACATGAATTATGGCCTGTATACCTGTCAAACAGGAAGATGCTTCAGCATAATACAACTAGTTAGTAAAGGGCTAAGATCTAAAGCTGTCTCTGGAAGATAAGCACACCGATTAACATCTGAGAAACCTTATATCTCCCCCAAACAAGCACAAACCAGAAGTTACAAAGGGATAAAAGTCTGGAGGCCAAAAATTTATGTGGGTAGGCAAGGGTAATCAGATCTTAAATTAAATTAGGGGTCAGAGAGTCAGGTAGAGAAAGACTAGACATAAGCAACCCAAATTTATCCAAGTAAACTAAAGACAAGAGGAAGATTTAGTGAAGATAAATTTTAACAAATGTGAACTAATTTTAATTGGCTCGTAAAGGGTGATAGAAAAATTTAAAAAACTATTGCTACTTCTTTTACGTCAACTTTAAAACTAGCATTTCTTTATACTTTAGCATTGGTTTGTAGATGGTATTTATAGGTCAAACAGTATGCTTCCAATGACTCCAGAATGACATATTGGTGACTTTGGGTGTTTCAAGCTAATGCCCTCAGAATGACCATTTCAAACCCTGATCACAATGACAAGTATTATCTTGAAAGAAGGAATCTTATCCTTTTGTTGCTGGGTAGGAGTAGTCTTTTTCAATAAGATTCCTCATCTTCACAGAATTTTGGCAGATGGCTAACACAAGTTATGTTATTTAAACTTATTTTTTATTTTTTAATGGCAAGCTTGATTTCTCTCATCAATATTTCTAATCCATTTTAATTTTCTAATTAAAAATTTTAAAATGTCAGACAAGACTAGTTACTTGAGCAATAGTGAATGTATCCAGCATACCTTGGCCTCTCATAAGACAGCACAGCAGTAATTTTGGAATAGCTTAAAACAACAAATGAAAGACAAATCCCAGCCCTAAAGAAATCACTGACATATTATGGAAATATCATTGGAATGTTCTCTTGAATGTAAAATAGAAGGAAGCTGATAATTTTGGATACATATATTTGAGATTCATGGTGGGGTAACATGAACTGTAGAAGCTTAAGAATCAGGGAGACCTTGGATCAAATTACAGCCCCATTAACTAAGATGAGTTATTTAATCTCTTTACTTCACAGATACTCCATCTTTAAAAAGGAGATAATGATTTCTTCCTTGCAGGACTATCAGAAGGACCAAATTAAATCATTTACTTAAAAACTTTTAGCACAATGTCTAGCACAAAACTTTAGCACATACTAGCTGTTTTGTCAAGTAATGGAAACAGCTAGTATATTTGTGGCTGAATGTATAAGAAATACTATTCCTGAGAGTGTACAGATTCAAATGTCTTAAAAAAATGCATTTTGTGTTCAGATATCCATACCAGTTCATTTTAAAATACATAAAAGCATTTCTTAAGATAGAAAGATTTTATTTCTGTATATGATACAAAATTTAGAATAAACTCAGAGATAATGTTCCAGTGCCAAATATAGCAATTTCTTTATTGTTTCAAAACTTCAAATATTTCATTAAAATACATTTGAAAATTGCGTATAAGTGCTCATACTGTACTTGTACTTTTTGTATTTTAAATCAAAATTTTCAAAACTGTTTTTGCACAAATAGCTCAGTTACACCCACAAATCACTGAATCTATTTAGCATCTTTTGAAGAGGTGTAATTTTTTGAAAAATGTGACATTTGTTTTTGTGCCAGTGCATTTGTCAACATTAGTGTAATTAGCTCAAGTTTCATCAACTAGCTGGTGCAATCTGTTCAGAAAGCAACTTTGAATTTTGAATAGTCTTAGGGACTACAGTTAGAGTTTAAGCCTATGAGATATGATTTAATTTCTTGTATGTCAAAAAAAGAAAGAATTGCTTTTAATAAAAACAGCATGATTTTTAAAAGTTCTGTTTATACAGTACAGAAAGAAGCATTAGAATTTTTGTAGTATTAACAGAAATTTTAGGAAAGTATTAAAAAATAATCTCCTTGAAATTTCCATTACCCAGAAAGAATTATTATTATCTAGCTACATAGACAATAACCACACAGTGTGCTATCGATGCATTTATTTTGAACGTAAGAATAGTCCAACTTGGCTTATGTCAGAACAAAGGCACTAACAATTATATTCCTTATTGGTAGGAATTTGTCTCCACCACAAGGCAGCAGAAGAAAAGGCTTAGGAAAACTTTAAATAATTATTTTATCAAGATATATATTTTGAGATGGATTAAAATAAGGTTTTACCTATTCACATTATTGGCACAGATGGTCTTATATATGGAAGAGAAATTTTAGAAACTGAGAGAGAAAAGTTTATTTTGTCTTTTCTGTGCCAACATAAAATATACTTAGAGCAAAAACCATATTTGAGAAACAAAGAATAGAAGGAAATATCTCTGAAAATGAAAAATTTATGCTATGAAAATATCCAGTCTAACAAATAGATGGGCTCTTAGGTTCAATGGCTAAATATAAATAGAACAACAGGAAGTAGAAGGTTAAACTATTTATTTTTATATCGAATAACCCAGATTTAAGAATTCAAAAATTTTTTAAAAATTGTGTAGTTATCCACCATGCTTGTTTCCAACTTCCCTTTCAAGACACACACACACACACACACACACACACAGATACCATGATCTGATCCCTGTTTTCAAGAAGCTTATGCAGAAGTAGAGAAGAAAGATAGATGTGGCAGGAAAAAAACTGAGTTTATTAGCAAGTAAAGCCCAAATTATATAATACAAAAATGCAGCAACACCAGGAAGAGATGGCTTATTTCAACCAATTATGTTAATTTGATAAAATGCATCTTTGGATGAGAATTGTGGTGTGGTTCTTGTGGTGGTGAAAACACCTTTTACGTGAAAGCTCATGATAGAGGTAGCATAGGGATAGCCTTGAAGGACAGGGAGAATTTAGCTTCAGAGGGGTCAGATGGTGAGACATATTAGTCCCCCAATTTAACAGTGCCCTCCTGACAGGGTTCCAATTACCTTTAGGAATCCCTTAGCCCTCAATACAAGTGTGAAGAAACAGGGACTTATTTAGTATTAGGGAAACTGAATTATAAAGAACTTACTGAGCAGTGCATCACGAAGAGTGATGAATGCTGAACATCGACTAAAAGTGATAAGAATGGATGCCTCTGCCTTGTTCCAGATCTTAGAAACGAAGCATTCAGTCTTTCACCATTTAATATGATGTTGGCTATATTGTCTATGCAACACAATGCCTTTTATCACACTGAGAGGGTGCCCTTCTACTCCTAATTTGCTGAGAATTTTTATCAAGAAAAGAAGTTGTTATTTTGTCAAATGCTTTCCTGCATCTGTTAAGATAATCACATGTTTGTTCCTTCTGTAGACTTTTAATATGGTGGTTTATACTGATTGATTTTTTTAAATTCAGGATATTATGGGGGTACAAACATTTTGGTTACATGTAATGTGCTTGCCTCGCCCAAGCCAAGGCTACAAGCATGATCTTACCCCATACAGTGTGCTCTGCTTCCATTACTTCTGGGTTTATCCTTTCCCAACCCCAACCTGACTGGCACTCAATGAGTATTACTACCATGTGAGCACTTTAGTGTTGATAAGTTAGTACCAATTTGATGGCAAGTACATGTGGTGCTTGTTTTTCCATCGTTGTAATGTCTCACTTTGAATGATGGGTTCAATCTCTATCTAAGATAATATAAGAGGTGCTAGTTCACCCTTGTTTTTTGTAGTTGAGTAGTATTCCATGGTATACACATACCACATTTTATTAATCCACTCACGTTCTGATGGACACTTGGGTTGTTTCCATATCTTTGCAATTGTGGATTGTGCTGCTATAAACATTCAAGTGTAGATGTCATATTATGGAATGTCTTTTTTTCCCTTTGGGTAGATGCCTAGACTGATTGATTTTTGAATAATAAATCAGCCTTGTATTCCTAGGGTAAACTCTGCTTGGTCCTGCATAATATTCTTTTTATATATTGATGGATTTAATTTGATGATATTTTATTGAAAAATTTTTCTTCTATGTTTATGAGAGAAACTGGTCTGTAGTTTTTTGTTTGTTTCTTTATATAGTTTTGTGTCTTTATATGTTTGTGTCTTTATATGATTTAGGTATTAGGGTAATCCTAGCCTTTTAAAATGAGTCGGGAAGTGTGTCTTCTTCATCATCTGTTACTAGAAGAAATGATGTAGAATAGATGCTGTTTATTACTTCAGTGTTTGGTAGAATTCACCAGTGAAATAATGTGTACATGGAGAATTCTTTCTAGAAGATTTTAACTATAAATTCAATTCCTTTAATAGTTATGTCTATTCAAGATCAATATCAAGAACTGAAATTGAAACAGCAATAAAAAACCTTCCCAAAAAGAAAAGCCCTGGTCCAGATGGGTTCACACTTGAATTTTACCATACCTACAAAGAAGAACTGGTGCCCATCCTACATAAACTATTCTCCAATATCGAGAAGGATGGAATTCTTCCCAACACGTTTTACCAAGCCAACATAACATTGATACCAAAACCAGGAAAGGATGCAACAAAAAATGAAAACCACAGACCAGTATCTCTTATGAATATAGATGCAAAAATTCTCAATAAAATCCTAGCAAATCGAATCCAAGTGCTTATCAAAAAAATAATCCATCATGACCAAGTGGGCTTCATCCCAGAGATGCAGGGATGGTTTAACATACACAAATCTATAAACGCAATTCACCACATAAATAGAAGCAAAAATAAAGACCATATGATCCTCTCAATAGATGCAGAAAAAGCATTTGACAAAATTTAACACCGTTTTATGATAAGAACGTTTAACAAAATAGGCATAGATGGGACCTACCTAAAAATGATACAAGCCATATATGACAAACCCACAGCCAACATCATACTGAATGGGGAAAAATTGAAAGCATTCCCACTTAGAACTGGAACCAGACAAGGCTGCCCACTGTCCCCATTACTTTTCAACATAGTATTAGAAGTCCTTGCGAGAGCTATCAGGCAAGAGAGCAGAATCAAGGGAGGCCAAATAGGGAAAGAAGAGATCAAACTCTCACTCTTTGCTGATGATGTGATGTTATATCTGGAAAACCCCAGGGATTCAACCAAGAGACTCCTAGAATTGATCAATGAATTCAGTAAAGTCTCAGGTTACAAAATCAATACACACAAATCAGAGGCATTCATATATGCCAATAACAGTCAAACGGAGAACCAAATTAAGGACTCAATACCCTTCAAAATAGCAACAAAGAAAATAAAATACCTAGGAATACACTTAACTAAAGAGGTAAAGGACCTCTATAGGGAGAACTACAAAACACTGAGGAAGGATATTGCAGAGCATGTAAATAGGTGGAAAACCATATCATGCTCATGGATCAGAAGAATCAACATTGTTAAAATGTCTATACTACCCAAAGTGATCTACAGATTCAATGCAATCCCTATTAAATTACCAACATCATTTTTCACAGATATAGAAAAAATAATTATACAGTTTGTATGGAATCAGAGAAGACCCCGCATAGCAAAAGCAATTTTAAGCAATAAAAACAAAATGGGAGGTATTAATTTCCCCGACTTCAAACTATACTACAAGGCTGTGATTATAAAAACTGCTTGGTATTGGCACAAGTGCAGGGACACAGACCAGTGGAACAGAACAGAAAATCCAAATATAAAACCATCCTCATGTAGCCATCTAATCTTTGACAAAGCAGACAAAAACATACTCTGGGGACAAGAATCCTTATTCAATAAATGGTACTGGGAAAATTGGATAATCACATGTGAAAGACTGAAACAGGACCCACAGCTTTCACCTCTCACAAAAATCAAATCATGGTGGATAACAGACTTAAACCTTAGGTGTGAAATGATTAGAATTCTAGAAGCGAATGTAGGAAAGACTCTTTCAGACATTGGCCTAGGCAAAGAATTTATGTAGAAGACCCCTAAGGCAATCACAGCAACAACAAAAATAAATGAATGGGACCTGATTAAATTAAAAAGCTTCTGCACAGCCAAAGAAACAGTCCAGAGAATAAACAGACAACCTACAGAATGGGAAAAAATCTTGGCATACTACACATCAGATAAAGGACTGATAACAAGAATCTATTTAGAACTCAGGAAAATCAGCAAGAAAAAATCAAACAACCCTATCAAAAAGTGGGCAAACGACATGAATAGAAATTTTTCAAAAGAAGATATAAGAATGGCTAAGAAACGTATGAAAAAATGCTCAACATCCCTAATCATCAGGGAAATGCAAATCAAAACCACAATGAGATATCACTTAACTCCAGTGAGAATGGCCTTTATCAAAAAGTCCCAAAGCAATACATGTTGGCGTGGATGTGGAGAGACAGGAACACTCATACACTGCTGGTGGGACCGCAAACTAGTGCAACCCCTATGGAAAGCATTATGAAGATACCTTAAACAGAATCAAGTAGACCTACCATTCGATCCAGCAATCCCATTATTGGGCATCTACCCAGAGGAACAAAAGTCATTCTACGATAAAGACACCTGTACCCCGAATGTTTATAGCAGCACAATTCACAATTGTAAAAATGTGGAAACAACCCAAATGCCCATCAATTCATGAGTGAATTAGTAAATTGTGGTATATGTATACCATGGAGTATTACTCAGCTATAAGAAATAACGGTGATATGGAGTCCCTTTTGTTCTCCTGGATAGAGTTGGAACCCATTATATTAAGTGAAGTATCCCAAGAATGGAAAAACAAGCACCACGTGTACTCACCAGCAGATTGGTTTCCCTGATCATCACCTAAGTGCACATTTGGGAATAAGACCAATTGGATATCAGGCTGAGGTGGGGGGCGGGGAGAGGGAATGGGTGTATAACTACATGATGAGTGCGTTGAGCACCGTCTGGGGAATGGTCACGTTTGAATGTTCTGACTCGAGGGGATGGGTGGGACATGGGCAGTGTATGTGGCCTGAGCTTTTGTACCCCCATGATGATAAGCTGAAATAAAAAAAAAATAGTTATGTCTATTCAAATTATATACTTTATTTTGGGTGAGTTGTAATAGTTTGTAATTTTTGAGGAATTGGTCTAGTTTATCTATTTGTCAAATTTATTTGTATAGAGTTGTTTGTGGTAGTCTAATTTCAATAATGTTACTGAGTGGTTTGTAGTAATATTCTTATTGCGTTTTTAATAACTTCAACATGTAGTCGGTAATACTCTTTCATTTCTGATACCAATAATTTCTTTTTTTTTTTTTTACCTTTTTTGTTAATACTGCTAGAGGTTTTTCAGTTTCATTGCTCTTTTCAAAAGACTTTTTTAACTAAGTTTTTTGTTTTTCTGTTTTCAATTCTTTTGATTAAAATTATTAATATTTTGTCTTTATTATTTTCTTCCTCATTCATATTAAATTATCCCTTAACTTCTCAAGATATAATCTTAGAGTATTAATTTAAAATTATTATTATAGTATAAGCATTCAGTGCTATAATTAGTTGTATCACACAAATTTTGATATTTTGCATTTTTATTTTCATTAAATTATTTTCTAATCTCCTATGAGACTTCTTTTTAACAGATGGATTTTTTACAACTTCATTGTTGAATTTCTGAATGATTAGAAAATTTCTTCTTATTTTTCTGTTATTTTTAGTTTCATTCCAGTATGCTCAAAGCGCATATTTTGTATTTTAATTATGTTAAAGTTTTTTTTTATGATCGTAGATATAGTCTAGCAGGTTGAATTTTCCATGGGCACTTGAAAGGAATGTGTTACAGTAATGTTGTTGAGTGTTCTATAAATGCCAGTTACATTCAGTCTGTTGATGGTGTTGTTCAGTTGTATAAACTTGATTTTTTTTCTAGTAGCTCTATCTTTAACTGAGAGAATAATTTTTAGGTATCCAAATGTAATTTTGAATTTGTCTATTTCTCCTTTAAGCTTTGTCAGCTTTTGTTTTATGTATTTTGAAATTGTATTATTAGGTTAATAATATTTAATACTGTTATGTCTTTGTAGTGAATTGACACTTCACTCAATATGTATTTTCTCTATGTTTCTCTCTATCCCTAGCAAACTTCTTTTTTTTTTTTTTTTGGGTGACTGACCAACTTTTTTTTTTTTTTTATTTCATCTTATTGTTATGGGGGATACAGAATTGCAGGTTACATACGTTGCCCACGTACCGCCTTTCCTCCCAAGTCAAAGCTCCAGGCGTGTCTGTTCCCCAGATAGTGCTCGTAGCACCCATCATGTAGGTATATATCCCTCCCTTCCCCACTCCCCCTTCCCGAGTCAGCACCTTCAAGCGTTACCATTCCCCAAATGGTGCGCAATGCACTCATTGTGTAGGCATACACCCATCCCCTCTCCCACCCCCCACCTCAGTCTAATATCCGATTGGTGTCGTTCCCAGATGTGTATTTAGGTGATGATCAGGGAAACCAATTTTCTTGTGAGTACGTGTGATGCTTGTTTTTCCATTCTTGGGATACTTCACTTAATATAATGGGTTCCAACTCTCTCCAGGAAAACCATAGAGATGTCGTATCTTCATTATTTCTTATAGCTGAGTAATATTCCATGGTATACATATACCACAGCTTATTAATCCAATCATGTATTGATGGGCATTTGGGTTGTTTCCACATCTTTGCTATTGTGAATTGTGCTGCTATAAACATTCAGGTACAGGTGTCTTTGTTACAGAATGACCTTTTTTCCTTTGGGTATATGCCCAATAATGAGATTGCTGGATCAAATGGCAGGTCTACTTGAATCTGTTTAAGATACCTCCATAATGCTTTCCACAGGGGTTGCACTAGTTTGCAGTCCCACCAGCAGTGTATGAGTGTTCCTCTCTCTCCACATCCATGCCAACATGTGTTGTTTTGGGATTTTTTGATAAAGGCCATTCTCACTGGGGTTAAGTGATATCTCATTGTGGTTTTGATTTGCATTTCTCTGATGATTAGGGATGTTGAGCATTTTTTCATATGTTTGTTAGCCATTCTTATATCTTCTTTTGAAAAATTTCTATTCATGTCATTTGCCCACTTTTTGATAGGGTTGTTTGATTTTTTCTTGCTGATTTTCCTGAGTTCTAAATAGATTCTTGTTATCAGTCCTTTATCTGATGTGTAGCATGCAAAAATTTTTTCCCATTCTGTAGGTTGTCTGTTTATTCTCTGGACTGTTTCTTTGGCTGTGCAGAAGCTTTTTAATTTAATCAGGTCCCATTCATTTATTTTTGTTGCTGCTGTCATTGCCTTGGGGGGTCTTCTTCATAAATTCTTTGCCTAGGCCAATGTCTGTGAGAGTCTTTCCTACATTTTCTTCTAGAATTCTGATTGTATCACGCCTAAGGTTTAGGTCTGTTATCCACTGTGATTTGATTTTTGTGAGAGGTGAAAGCTGTGGGTCCTGTTTCAGTCTTCTACAAGTGGCTAACCAATTCTCCCAGCACCATTTATTGAATAGGGATTCTTGTCCCCAGAGTATATTCTTTCCTGCTTTGTCAAAAATTAGGTGACTATATGAGGATGGTTCTATATTTGGATTTTCTGTTGTGTTCCACTGGTCTGTGTCCCTGTACTTGTGCCAGTACCAGGCTGTTTTAAGAACCACAGCCTTGTAGTATAGTTTGAAGTCTGGCAAATTAATACCTCCCATTTTGTTTTTGTTGCTTAAAATCCTGGCAAACTTCTTTACTCTGAACTGTACTTAGATAATAATACAGCCAATTCCAGCTTTCCTTTGATTAGTGTTTGCATGGTATATCCTTTTTCATCATTTTACTTTTTTCAGAAAATAATATTTATTGTCATAAGAACACTTAACATGAGAAATACTATCTTAATAAATTTTGTGTACAATGCATTATTGTTGTGCAATGCTATAAATAGATCTCTAGAGGTTATTCATCTTGCTTAACTGAAATGCTATGTGTCCTTTGATTAGTATTAATAATTCCTCATTTCCCCCTCCCCCTAAGTCCTGGCAAACACCATTCCACTATTTAATTCTATGAATTTGACTATTTAAATACCTCATAGAAGTGGAATCATATAGTATTCATCTTTTTGTGACTGGCACATTTCACTTTATATAATGCCTCCAAGGTTCATCCATGTTGTCACATATTACAGATATTCCTTCTTTTTAAAGGTTTACTGATATTCCATTGTATGCATATACCATGTTTTCTTTATCTGTTAATCTGTTGATGGACATTTCTATTGTTTCCACATAGTGCTATTTCACATAGTGCTGCAATGAAAATGGGAGTGCTAAATTCTCTTTCACATTCTGATTTCAATTCTTTTGGAGAAATATTCAGAAATGGGATTGGATCATTCATGCTATTGTTTGGATATGGTTTGTCCCTACCAAATCTCCTGTTGAAATTCAATCTCCAGTATGTCAATGTTGGGAGGTGGGGCCTAGTGGGAGGTATTTGGGTCATGTCACATATCTCTCGTGAATAGATTGATGTCTTTTCTTGGAGTTGAGTAAGTTCTTATGCTATTAGTTCCTTGGAGAGCTGGCTGTTAAGAAGAGTCTGGCATCCACCCACTCTCTCTCTTGCTTCTTCTCTTGCTATGTGATCTCTGCACATGCCAGTTCTCTTTCACTTTCCACTATGAGTGGAAGCGGCTGGAGGCCCTGCACAGATGCAGATGCCCAATCTTGAACTTTCTAGCCATCCAGAGTCATCAGCAAAATAAACCTTTTTTCTTTATAAATTGCCCAGCCTAGAGTAATTCCTTATGGCAACACTAAACAAACTAAGGAAATATGGTGGATGTATTTTTAATTTTTTGAAAGTCCTCCATACTGCTTTCCATGGTGGCTATACTATTTTTCATTCCCACTAATAGTGTGGCAGAGTTCCAATTTTCCACATTCTCACCAACACTTGTTGTCTTTTGTTTTTGTTTTTGTTTTCGGATAACAGACATCTTGACAGATATAAGGTGATGTCTCATTGTGGTTTTGATTTGTGTTTCTCTGATAATTAGTAGTGTTCAGTATCTCCTCACATACCTGTTGGCCATTTATGTTTCTTCTTTGGAGAAATGCCTCTTCAAGACATAAACCCATTTTTTAAATCGTCAGTTTTTTAAAAATTATTATTGAGTTGTACAAGTTTCTTACATATTTTGGAGATTAACCTCTTATCAAATCTATGGTTTGCAAATATTTTCTCTCATTCTATGGATTGTCTATTCAGTCTATTGACTGTTTCCTTTGCTATGCAGAAGCTTTTGAGTTTTGTATAGCCCCACTGCTTAATTTTTATGTTTGCTGCCTGAGTTTTTGATTTGATATACAAAAAATCATTGCCAAAACAAATATCAACGACATTTCTCCCTATATTTTTTCTACATGTTTAAGGTTTCAGATCTTACATTTATGTCTTTAATCCAGATTGAACTGATTTTTGTGTATGGTATAAGACAATGGTCTACTTTAATTCTTTTGCACATGGATTTTCAGTTTTTGCAACAATTTGTTGAATAGTTTATGCTTTCTCATCATATATTCTTTACACCCTTTCAAATACCAATTGACTGTATATGCATGGATTTATTTCTGGGCATTCTATTCTGATCCGTTAATCTATATATCATTTTGCTTTTCACCTACTTATATCATTATACTTGAAGTAAGATTGTTGTGAACAGTATATATGTAGAATTTTTTAATACAATTTGCAATCTGTGCCTTCCAATAGGTGTATTTAGATCATTTACACTTAATGTTATTGATATAGTTGAAATTAGTCATACCATTTTATTATTTATATGTTTTCTTATTTTTTTATTTTATTATCTGTTTGTTCCCTCTACTTTTATTCCTTATTTTCCCCTTTTCTGTTTTCTGCTTTTTTGGGAATTTGAACATCCTAGCATTTTATTTTTAATCTATCACTTTGATTTTTGAAAAAAATTATTTTTATAATTGTTTTAGTGGTTGCTTAAGGGACTACAAAAGTCACAGTTCTCTTTCCAAAGGCTATTTGGATATAATATTATATCACTTCAATTTAAATGTAAAAAAATCTTACTATTATATAGATTCCTTTGTTATCCCCATTAATGCAATAGTTTTATTATCTACAAATATTGAAAGGCCTATGTAACAATGCATTTTTTACTTTCAACCATCACATAAAATTTAAAGAACTCATTGTGACATATTTATCATTTCACTTGGTCTTTCTTAATTTCTGATGTTTCATGTTTTCTCTGGTATTATTTCTTTTTGTTTGAGGAGGTTCCTTTAGCATTTTTTTGGAACAAATGTTTTGTCTGTGAATACTTCTAATTTTCTTTCATCTGAATATGCTTGATTCCTCTTTTTTCTTGAATGAAATTTTCACTGGATGTAGAATTCTGGATTTACAGTTACTTTGTTTCAACTCTTTAAAAATGTGTGTTAACTTTTCTGGGTTTTATTGTTTCTGATGAAAAGCCAATAGTTATTTGAATTGTTCTTATATAGGCAATGTATCCTTTTGCTCTTTCTACTTTTAAGATTTTTTCCCTTGTCTTTAGCTTTTAGTAATTTGATTTTATGTACATGAGTATGGATTTCCTTATGTTTACTACACTTAGTGTTTGCTCACTTTCTTGGATCTGTAGGTTTATGTCTTTTGCTGAACTAGAGAAGTTTTATGTCATTATTTTCAACTATTTTTTTCTCCACTACAGTTATTACCTTCTCTTTCTGAGACTGCAGTCACACTAATGTTAGGTCTTTTTGTGTTGTTCCACAGGCCTTAGAGGTCCTGTTCAGATATTTTACATCTTCTTTTCTTTTTCTTGTTCATACTGGATGACTTCTCTTGATCTACCTAAAAGTTACGGATTATTTTCTCTGTCCTTTTCATTTTGCGATTGAACCCATTTTATGACTACTTTTGTTTTAGTTAATTGTGGATTTCAGGTCTATAATTTCCATTTGTTTTTTCTTTATATGTCTTTTTGCTGATACTTTCTATTTTTGATATTTGTCTCAAAAGTATTAACAATTATTCTTTTTTTTTTATTTCAGCTTATTATGGGGGTACAAAAGTTCAGGTTACATACGTTGCCCATGTACCACCTATCTCTCCGAATTAGAGCTCCAAGCGTGCCCATTCCCCAGACAGTGGGCATTGCACTCATCCTGTAGGTATACACCCATCCCCTCCCCCCACTCCCCACCCCCATCCCCCACCCCCCACCTCCCCGAGTCAACACCTTCAAGCGTGACCATTCCCCAGATGGTGTGCAACGCACTCATCATGTAGGCATACACCCATCCCCTCCCCCCACCCCCACCTCAGTCTGATATCGAATTGGTATCATTCCCAAATGTGCATTTAGGTGATGATCAGGGAAACCAATTTTCTGGTGAGTACATGTGACGCTTGTTTTTCCATTATTGGGCATCTACCCAAAGGAACAAAATTCATTCTATGACAAAGACACCTGTACCCTCATGTTTATAGCAGCACAATTCACAATCGCAAAGATGCAGAAACAATTATTCTTTCAAAGAATTTTATAGTAGCTACTTCTGGGTCTTCATCAGATAATCCCAACATCTATGTCATCTTGTCACTGGCCTCAGTTATTGCTATTTTTCATGTGATTTGATGGCTTCACAGTGTTTTTATATCTTAAGTGACCATGGATTGTATCACAGACATTTTGAATATTGAATTATGATCTTATGGAGAATGTTGATATTTGTGCTGTTGTAGAGAGCTAAAAATTATATCCAGTATTTTTTGAGTTGGTGCTCTAACATTAATACTGTTTTCAAAGCCTATTCCTTGCTATTCAGCTCTGTCCCATTTGTGAGTCATCCAGTGGCCAGTCTAGGACCTGAGTGGTTATCTGCCCATTAGGTCAGTTCTCAAAGTCTTTGATATGCTAATTTGTATCAGATTTATAGCTATGCAGTTTTGGTGGTGAGCCCAGGAGTCCATAATTAACTCTATGGCATTATTTTACCAACCTCTGCTATATCCCAAGTCCTTTCTCTTTTCCAATGGCTGCCTTATTTGGTGTACCAGGAGACACTTCTCACTGCTTTAATTGCAGTGCTCCCACAGCCAACTGACAGAGACAAAAGCAGAGTGCAAGATTAAGAGAGAGAAAGTACAGAAAAACAAGAGGGTTTTTTCCCTGTTCTCATGGAACCCTAGACTTATTAAAAGGAGAGAAAGGTTTCCGTCTCTTAGAATTTTGGTTCCTACAGGCTTCTGTTTCATTGTGGGATTTCTTGGGAGCTACAGTACATAAGAATGAAAAAATAAAGATAAACCAAAAATGAGACTTTTTTCTACTTTCTCTGAGTTGTAGGGATTCCCTTTCCTGCTCCTCAAAATGGAATATTCTTATATTTCTCTGTCTCTCTCTCTTTCTGCCCCATATTCCTTTTTCTTTCAGGATTTTTACGGGGTTGCATTTTGGCTGGGAGTTAATAGAGGAATTAAAAATGGTAAACCCAGCACAGGTTTGGTGGCATGCTGGATTCTGACATTCTGCAAACTGCCTATTGCTATTTTTTTTTTCAGAGTCCTCAAATATCTGGGCTATGCATTCTGTACAGGTTTTATAGTTGTATTTTTTGGAAGAGAAAGGAAAACATCTGTTTACTCTACATTTCTTGGAACTGCAACCCCTGATGAGAGTGTCAAAATTGGGCATGAAAAAGTTTCCAAGACTCAAATTCCAGACTTGATACTGATAAAATCTTTTCCCATGATATCTAATGATGATCCCATATTTCCATTTATTCATTCTTTTGTCACTTATATTCTGCCTGTGGGTAACCCTATATTTGTTTTGTTTTGGGCTTATCATATTGGAGCTTTCTTCGTTACCATCTCATTCTTTCACTCAAGATGGGATATTTCCAAGGTGGCATGGGAACAAGGTCTATGTGAAAACTTTATAAACACAAACTTCCACCCACTACATGCACTAGTTGGAGCCTTTAAGGTAAGCCTATCTATAGACACCAACAAGTCTAGAACTGTCTTGAGACCCACCTATTTATCACTTACGTGTATATGGTTTATTAGTGATGAAATATCGGCACAGTTAAGATAAAGACGATTGCATGTGGCATGGAGTTAGCATTTTCATGAGATTTCCAGAGACTATTTATTTGAAGTTGCATGGATTTGAAAGAAGGAACTGTTTATTTGAGGTGGCAAGAATTACATCATTTGATATTTAAATAGAGAGAAGCAAACAGTTAAGTTTGTCTTCTGAGGAAACTGAATGGAAAGATAATCTAGACTCAGAGTTACAGAATACCTTGAATGTCAGCAATCTGGACTTCATTCAGGGCTAGCTATGGAGAACCTTTGAAGTGGTCATAAATATTAGCTAAATATTTAAAGATGATATGTGAGTAGCTAAAAACTGTTTATGATAAAAACAAAAAATCATTTCTTATGATTGAAGAATGTAATGAAACACTAGCAAATTTATGATATTTTGGTAATCAAAATATTAATTTTAATTTCATTTACATATGCAAAAGAACATATAAAGAATAACTTCAGAGTTATGATCACCTTCAGAAATCAATTAGTTTCATTTTTTTGTTGTTGGAGAGTGCTTTTTCATGTGTTTCTGATGGATACTAAGACACTTGTTACCCAAGGAAAAATATTAGCTAACACTTAGCTTGTTAACAGGCATAGTTTACATATATGAATGCCCTGATTTTTAGAGAGAACTTAAAAATAGATAAAATTACCCCACATCATAAATGGGAAAAACTGAGGCACAGGGATATGAAATAGTTTGCCTAGCAACTAAACACCTAAAGAGGAACACATTTCATAAAGGGTTTTGGCATAATGTGCTGTTTATATACTCCCAAAACAGAAGAGCTGTCTGAGAAATATTTACTGATAAAGTAAAATATAAGCAATTCCTCAACCAATTATACTAACTGCTCAAAAGATGGTACATGCATTTACAAAGATGAAGAAATCCCTTTATAGTTGGGGTAAACATACATATACACACACACAGACACACATGTACATTAAACTTTAAGCAAGTGAAAAATGTTGATTGAAATGAAAGAATTGCTGACAATTACAAGAGAAAATTTATAATCATTTAAATAGAAATTCAAAGACAAATTCAAAATTAAAATTCAGGCCAATGCATATACCTACTTGCATTACCAGGGAAATACAGAAAATAAGAAACTCTATTTTAACCGTTGTACAAGTAATCTGTTACACTATCTGCTGAGAAACTATTCAAAATATCTAGAAATTTATCTGATTGATAAAAATATTTTGTTATTTGTTGTCAAATGTCTACTTGTGTGATATTTACTTTTGGAGATATGGTCTAATAATTTTCACATAAATAAAACAATTTCAAATATGTAGGCATGGAAGCCAGTGTAATCATCAATTTTAAAGATTCTAAGAAAAAGAGCTTCTGACAAAATGTAAATATTACATTCAATTTATTTTTGACTTTTTTGACTCCCACTACTATAAAAACATTTTCTAAGTCTTTAATTCCAGAGTATCATTTATACACCTCTCTATTAATCATATAGGTTCTCACAGGGACAAAGAAACATTCAACTTCTGCATTGTCAGTCATAAATGTGCTCGGCATTAATTTAATTATTTATCCTTTGTTGCTTATAGTAGGTACAACTTTTGATTTTATAATATGCTTCAATATTTTTAGGTTGAAAATTATCTGCACTTGAATGTTTATAGCAGCACAATACGTAATTGCAAAGATGTGGAAACAACCCAAGTGCCCATCAATACATGAGTGGATTAATAAAATGTTGTGTATGTATACCATGGAATACTACTCAACTGCAAAGAACAATGGTGATCTAGCACCTCTTATATTATCCTGGATGGAGACTGAGCCCATGCTTTGAAGTGAGGTATCAAAAGGATGGAAAAACAGGCACCACATGTACTCACCATCAAATTGGTACTAACTGATCAACACTAAGGTGTTCACATGGTAGTAATATTCACTGGGTGCTGGTTGGGGGTGGGGGTAACCCCACAACTAATGGAAGCAGAATGCACTATTTGGGGGAGGGACATGCTTGTAGCCCAGGGTTGGGTGGGGCAAACATGTTACATGTAACCAAAGTGTTTGTACCCCTATAATATATTGAATAAATTAAACAAAAAGAAAATTATCTGTATATTTTATATGGATTTTAATATAATGCTAACTAGAGGTTTGCAATTTTGGTTCTCAGAGGAAAAGTAGAAAGAATTGCACTTCAACTCAGTTTACCTCTGTGATGGTTACTTTTATGTGTCAACTTGACTAGTCTGTAGTGCACAGGTGTTTGTCCAAGATGTGATTAATATATAAATCTGTAGACTTTAATTTATCAGATTACCTTCCACAATGCGCAGGGGCCTCTCCTAGTCAGTTGAAGACTTAAAGAAAAAAAAAGACTGAGATCTTCCGAGGAAGAAAGAATTCTGCCTTCAAACTACCTTCGAACTCGAAACTGCAATATCAACTCTTTCCTGGTTCTCCAGCCTTTCTTATTTGACAGCCCCCACTAAAATCTCTGCTCTGCAAAGGTTACTTTTAAGAGATTGGAAAGGTAAGCTATAAACTGGAAGACGACATTAGCAAAATACATATATGATAAAAGTTTTTATACAAAATATACAAAAAAACCCATTTTAAATCTTAATAATTAGGAAAAAACTATTTAAAAATTGGCAAAAGATCTGAATATCACATATAGAAACTACAAATAAACATATGAAAAAACTCTCAACATTATATTTCATTAAGGAATTGCAAATTAAAACAATGAGATGCCTCTACACATCTATCAGAATGGCTAAAATCCGAAACACTGAAGACACCAACTGTTGGCAAAGATTTAGAGCAAGAGTATCCCTTATTCTTTGCTGGTGGGAATGCAAAATGGAACAGCTACTTTGAACGACAGTTTAACAGTTTCTTACAAAGCTAAACATAAGCTTATCATACTGTCCAGCAGTAATAGTCTCTGGTATTTACTCCAATAATTGAAATGTATGTATGTCCACACAGAAAACTTTACATAAATGCTTTTAACAGCTTTATTTTTAATTATCCAAAACTGGAAGCAATCAACATGTCTTTCAGTAGATAAATAGGTAAACAAACTATGGTACCTCTACACAGTAGAATATTATTCAGCAATAAAAACACATGAACTATCAGGTTACAGAAAGACACAGAGAAACTTTAAATGCAATTTGTTAAATCAAAGAAACAGTCTGAAAAGACTTCATATTGTAGATTCCAACCATAAAACATTCTGGAAATAACAGGAAGAACTCTAGGTACAATAAAAAGATCAATAGTCACCAGTGGTTTGGGGAGAGGGAAACAGGGATGAATAGGTGGAACATTGGAGATGTTTAGGGTGGTGAAACTACTCTGTTTTATACTGTAATGATGCATACATGACATTATGCATTTTTCAACCTCACAGAACTTGTGAATTGTACAACACGAAGAGTGAACCCTAACTATGGACTTTAGTTAATAATAATTTATTCATATGGATTCATTAATTGTAACGAATATATCACATTAATGCAAGATGTTAATTATTTTAACAAATGCCTGAAGAATGGTATAGAGGAGAACGTGGGGACTCTGGACTTTCTATTCAATTTTTCCATGAACCTAAAAGTCCTCTAAAGATAAAGTCTATTAAAATGCATAAAAAAACTATGAAATCAAATACATGACAACATTATATAAATACAATATTATGTAAACTTAAAAATACATATTTTTGCATATGTGTATATGCATGTATATATATGTGTGTGAATTTTTATGTATGTATGTGATTAAAAAATGAGCAATGAATATGTATTGCCTAACACATTTGTTGGTTCATATTCTTCACATATTTGGATTTTGTTTGTTTACAAATCTGTAGCACTTATATACACATGCAAATATATTTTTGCATGTGTTCACATATATATTCTGAAATGTTATGCCAAACATGAACTAAAGTATATCTATACTTATATATGTACAAATGTATGGGTATACAGATTAACCTGTGTATATGTACATGCTAAAGTATGTATATATGCATATACATGTATTTACATATGTAGCAATTTTACAATTTTTTCCTACACAAAATGGGGTCTATCTGGATTATTTGATTCTAATTGTTTATTGCTATAATTGTTTGTTAACATTGCATTTAAGTAAGTGGATTTATCACTTCTTTTAATGATTAATGAGGCAAGTCTATCCTGATTTCCACTACTCTTCATTTTCTGCTGTCATCATTGTTTTGAATATTCTCTGTCATCTGTGTCTTTGAGTAAACTTAGAGACTTTTAAAAATGTGATTACCAATTTCTTTTGGAATTTTAATTCAAAAGACTCTAATTTTATTTATGAATTTTAGTATTAAAAATGCTAATTTTATTAGGCTGGTGCAAAAGTAATTGCAGTTTTAGCATTGTTGAAATTTGCCCTTTGATATTGGAATCCATTCTTAAATAAATGTGGTTATGTTATACATCATTTTAATGTGCATTTCTTACTTTATGTTTTTTTCTAATGACTTATTATTTGCTGTTTATTTTATATTTATTTTAGACTATGGAATTAATGTGAGACAAAAAGCAAATTCCAGTGATTTTCTTGTTAGAGGTCAAAATGGGTCGTAAAGCAGCAGTGACAACTCTCAACATCAACAGTGCATTTGGCCCAGGAACTGCTAATGAACATACAGTGCAGTGGTGGCTCAAGAAATTTTGCAAAGGAGATGAGAGCCTTGAAGATGAGGAGCACAGTGGCCTGCCATTTGAAGTTGACAATCACTAACTGAGACCAATCATCCAAGCTGATCCTCTTACAACTACACAAGAAGTTGCCTAAGAACTCAATGTGGACTATTCTATGGTCATTAGGCACTTGAAGCAAATTGGAAACGTGAAAAAGCTCTATAAGTAGGTGCCTCATGAGCTGACCGAAAATAAAAAAAAATTGTCGTTTTGAAGTGTTATCTTCTCTTCTTGTATGCAACAACAATAAACCGTTTCTCCATTGGATTGTGATGTGCAATGAAAAGTGGATTTTATACAATAACTGGTGGCGACCATCTCAGTGGTTGGACTGAGAAGCAGCTCCAAACCACTTCCCAAAGCCAAACTTGCACCAAAAAATGGTCATGGTCACTGTTTGGTCATCTGCTGCCAGTCTGATCCACTATAGCTTTCTGAATCCTGGTGAATACATTACATCTGAGAAGTATGCTCAGCAAATCAATGAGATGAACTGAAAACTGCAATGCCTGAGGCTGGCATCGGTCAACAGAAAGAGCCCAACTCTTCTCCACAACAATGCCCCACTGAACATTGCACAACCAGCGCTTCAAAAGTTGGACTAATTGGGCTAGCGAAGTGTTGCCTCATCCACCATATTCACCTGATGTCTGGCCAGTGAACTAACACTTCAAGCATCTCAACAACTTTTTGTAGGGAAAATGCTTCCACAACTAGCAGGATGCAGAAAATGCTTTCAAAGAGTTCGTTGAATCCCGAAGTACGGATTGTTATGCTACAGGAAAAACAAACTTATTTCTCATTGGCAAAAATGTGTTGATTGTATTGGTTCCTATTTTGATTAATAAAGATGTGTTTGAGCCTAATTATAATGATTTAAAATTCATGGTCTGAAACCGCAATTACTTTTGCACCAACCTAAAAAATTAGCATTTTATGATATTAAGTATTCCTGCCCAAGAACAGGGCAGGAAAGGCATTGTATGCCTTTCAATTTTCAGTCTTATTTATGTCCTTTAATAAGATTTACTTTTTAATATCATCCTTGCACCTTTATTGTTACATTTATTTTGAGTAATTCAGTTTTATTTTAAAACCTTTGTGCATAGAAATTTTTACATTTCATTTTTTGTTAGTTATTACTAATATTGAAATATTTACTGGATTTAAATATTTTCATATATGTAATAAGGCTGACAAATTCTACTATTAATTAAATTCAAATCCAATGTAAAGCTAGAGCTTTGTTCTTTGAGATGAATTATTACATATATGAAGAAAAAAATTTTTCTATTCTAATATTTATATCTTTTTTCTTTTATTTTATGTTTCTGTTTATTTGCTGGATTTTCCAATACAATGTCACATAATCATGACAGTGAGTAACCTTATCTTCTACTAGATTTTAATAGATATAGCTTTAAAGTTTTTACCATTGAAACAAAATTTGCTTTGCTTTCATTTATATGGCCTTTGTCACGTTTAATTAATTCTCTTCTCTGTCTTTGGAGTTTATTTTTTTTTTTCTTTTTTTAGGAATGGATGCCGAATTTGATCTAATTTCCTTTTGACAATCATTATTTTACATTTGAAATAAATTTTATTGAAGAATTTTCTGATTATTAGTTTCAAAATTTAATGGGAGTAAATTTTTGTTCTATAGTCTGACATCATCATTAAGAATAAACTGTTATTTAAAGGTGAAATATAACTAAAATACTTTGGACTGATTACTTTTAGGAGGTAAGAATTTTGTCACTTTTCCCTACTGTAAGATAATTGAGTGATTCCAATTTTCCTGTTCTTCTTAATTGGATTTTCTTACTTATATGTTGATAATCTTTTCTAGTTTTGCTATTCCGTTATTTCATTTTTTAATGGTATTGCACTTGGTGTTCTCATAACTATTTTAAGTTCTTCTCATCATTGGTTGCTATTTATTCATTCTCTACTTTGAATAATTTTTCTTTCTTTTTCTGTAAATCAAATTAAAAGTTAATTTTTATTTGAATAAGGACTATAATGCCAACATTTAAATTTAGAAAATATCTAATACCCAGAACTTGGTAAAAATTTTGATGCAAGACTGAAACCTCAATTTATAATTTTATAAAGCTGGGAAGATTTGACTATATAAATTAAAAATCTTTATTTTATTTATTTATTTATTTATAGACAAGGTTTCACTCTGTCACCCAAGCTGCATCAAGAGAACTCAACTTCTAATAAAAAATAATAGAGGTGTGTGTCATAGTTGGTTCAATTGACCATTAGATGTTTTTAGGTAAGAATTCAAAGAATACAGGGAAGAGATTGAGGAGAGTAGAGAAATGCTATTAGGTAATATGACAATGTAGGACTCAATGCTTGGAAGAACATGTGTAAAGGAGAAACAGTGAAAAATGGAAGAATGAGAAGAAGTGATCATTGGTTGTCTTAAATTACTATATTAGAGGTAGATGAATTTTGAAGACATAGTCAGGGAAATGGTTGGCAGATCTGGACAGGATAAGAGAGCATTGGAGATAAAAGAACAAAAAACTGGAAAACTAATTTATAGAATTTTCTAGTGCTCTATTGATACTAGAAGGTCTTGGGAGGAGACTAAAGTAATAAGCCAAAGACAAAAACATTTAATGAATAATCAATCATGACATAGAGTTCACATTGTAACAAGGAGAGGTGGTTGACACAGTCATATATTAACTTTAAAAGGAATAAAGTTTTCTTTTTCTTTTTCTTTTTTTTTTTTTTTAATATGAATGGACAAGCAATAGTCTGGAAAAAAAACAAAAAAACATTGGGAGGGAAGAGTGTGCCAACCTCCAGTCACAAACCATGTGTTGCAGGATATAGTGAATGAGAGATTGAACAGCTTTCACTAGTTCAGGGTTCATGGAAGACAGTTTTGGGTTGTAGTAAGAATGCACAAGCTGAAGTGGTAGAAAAGCCTATTTAGTATGAGTATCTCTGAGGGTACAATGAAAAAACTTGTGATCTAGAATTGTCCAAAGACTATTTCATATATTGAAAGCTTAATCCCCAGTGCATCAGTGTTGGGAGGCGGGGCCTCAAGGGAGGTGCTGCTATAGAAAAGGCTTGTTTGGGTGGGTCCTCTCTCTTCCCCTCTTCTGCTATGTGAGGAACAGCATTCCTTCCATCTGGAGCACGCAGTGGTCAAGATGTCATCTTGGAAAGGGAGACTGAGACCTCACCAGACATGAAATCTGCCAGCACTTTGATCTTGGACTTCCCAGACTCCAGAATTGTGAGAAATAAATTTCTGTTCTTTATATATTACCCAGTCTAGAGCATTCTGTTAGATGAGCACAAATGGGCTAAGACACAAATTGGACAGCTTTCATTTGCTGAGGGCTCAACGGGAGTGCTTGCTGAGAGAAGTCCTAGTTTTCAGTCATGGTAAGAATGTACATGGGACATTTGGGGAGAAGCTGAAGCATATGGAAGCCTATTTAATATGAATATTTTTGAGGGAACGGTGGAAAAATTACAATTTGGAGTTGATCAAATACTATTACTTATGCTAGAGACACATTTACAAATTTGTCTCAAGTTCTTTGTTTTTAGTTTTGCCTAAGTACAAATGCAAATGCATACATTCTCCTACACACACCCTTGTGGTTTACAGTCCTTGACTTGCGTTTGCAAATAAGATAAGGGAACTTTGGTATTTAGGTGGAGAGCACGCTTCACATTCTAATCTGTGTGTCAGTGCTTAGCGTGCAATGCAGAAGCAAAAGGCGAGTTAAAACTGCATCTCGGCATACTTGCATTGCCTGAGGTACCTGGTGAGTAGAGAGACAGTGCATCTGCTAGTGGGTCTCTGCAGTGACAACATGAGTGGGGAGCACGTTTCTGCCTCATTATGTGCCCTCAAGAGGAAGCACTATATTCCTCTTTTATGATGCCACCTGGATGTCCCTGTTATTCTAACTATTCATCTCTGAGTCTACCTCAACCAGTCCAACACACTTAAAATTCAACCTATGTTTTACAAATTTAGGCCTACAAGCTTGTACTAATTTAAGCTTTGTTCTAGTGACCATCTTAAAGTAATTTTGCTACTAAGTACCAGGGGAGATATGCCCATTTAACTTCTTCCAGAATATTCTCAATTATGATTTGAGTGGTAGTGAGATGTTGAAGTTTGGCCAGGGAAGGGGATCTTTAAGCATTACGCAAATGACAACGTAGGAAAAGACAGATGAGTGGATGATCTTCTACACTGGATGATAAAGAATGATAATGAAGACATGAGATACAATAGGCTTAAGAGGACACAGGAGTAGAAAAATAATTACCCCTGCAGTCTCCTGGTATGTAACAGTTCCTTCATCTATAGATGCTGAGGATAGTGTGAGTCTATGTCTGATTTATTTTGTGGTCCAGTTCTGAGAGGTGGCATGAGTCTGACTCTGAAATAACACTGAATTAGCCAAAAGAAAGGAAGGGTCAAAAACATGAAGCACTGAAGAAGTAAATTAAGCACAGTGGTAAGCGCTCATAGTATAAGTTTTCTGGCACCATTATTTAGAAAACCCTCTTACACCCTCCAAATATTAGTATCTCAGTGGTTATAATTAATTATCAGTCATCCTCATTCAGTACCTACATATTATTTGGTAAGAAAGTTTCTTTTTCCTATAAACAAGATAAAATTTGAAGTATTTTAGACCATTTTCTTATGAGTAATTATAATTTTATGAAATAATATGCAGACCTTGAACCTCATTGTTTTTTCTAATAGGGCAACCAATTTTCTGTTTAAAAACATTAGCCTCCAAAGCTTTATGCACATGAACTGGCCTGCTGAGATATTTTGAGACTTGGGTTTATTTTTCTTGAGTTGTTCATTCCAAATGGTGAGGGGATATGTGAAAAATGTGATATCATGTTATTTTCTGAACTTTATAGTCAGAAAGAGCTAAGTTTTAATGACAATTACACAACTTACTATTTTATGACATTTACCAAGTTACTGCTCTGAATCTTGGCTGTCATTTTTACCCCTTTGTTAAACTCTTCCTCAAAGTATACACTTTGAGTAATGCCATCTATTTCTTTCTGTGAACCTGACTTTTTCCCTATAAGACTATAACAAATTTTTTAAAACCTGCAAAATTTAATACTTGTCATTTTCACCTAGAAAATTACCAAGTATTGTTTTTAGTGTCCATTACACCTTTGAGTTGAATTTAGGAAAAGCATATTGTAGAAGTCATGAATTTACATATTCTCACACATTAACATTGCATGTAATGATTCCTGAGTCTGATGATGTGATGTTATTTGGAATGTATATTCTTGGTGGCTTTCATCAGAGATTCAAAAGTGTGTTTGCTTCTTCCTGATTATGCTATGCATGTTGTATAGATTATTTACCCTAAGGGTGAACTAAAAAACCCATTTTGAAATTTTACTGAATTATTAAATGATAGTTGAATTATTGTGATAGCCTAACATGACTAAATTATTAACTAATAGCTAGGAGAGGAATGGCTACTTTATTGGCTCAGCTATCGACTGGGAGCTCAAGTGATGTTTTAATGTAAAAACTATAACTTAAAATAAAAGGGCTATTTCACAATAACTTTTAAATTCTAATGTTACCGCAGATCTTTTTTTCCCTCCATATGTCTCCACTCCTTTGATGATTTCACTATTCTAATGCTTTAAATTCTATATCTAACCGCTTATGGATTCTTACGGATTCCAGATCAATGTAGACATCTTCCCAATCAATATTTCCACCTGATTGACAATTAAGCACCTCAGACTTAGAATATTACAGTAAAACTCTTATATTACCTCCAAAACATGTTCTTTCTAATGTTATTAAATGACAAATCCACCTTTCCATAGAAACTTCCATTTCCCTCTATTTTCAAATGCCTAAAGAATAAAACCAGTTCTCACTACTATCATTGCAACATATCCTTGGGTCCTCAGTCACTATATCCTTCTAACTGGTCCACCTATTCCTACCTGAGCTTTCTTATGTCTACTCTCAACACAGCAATGAGAATGATTGTGCTAATATTTGGATCAGATCATGCTCTTCTTTTGGTAAAAAGCCTCCAGTTGCTTTCCACCTTACTCTGAGTAAATGGTGGACTTGAGCAACTCCCATGATCTGTGCCCTTGTTAGCTTCCTAGCTGGGCGTGGCTCCCATGATCCATCTCCTTGCTCTCTCTTCTGCACTATGCTTGCCTTTCTTGATGTTCTTGAACATTCCAGAGGTGCTTGTGTGGAGGACATTTGCACATCCTCTTCCTGTGGTCAGACTTACTCTTCCTCTGTATGCCCACAAGGCTTCATGACTTGTTGCTTTACCTCTTAAGACCTTAATTTCCATTATGTTAATGGGGCCATTACTGAACTCTCTTCTTAAAAAATTGCAAAAGTTTTCCATTTATTGCATTTCTTCCTATTTGTGTTTATTTTTCAAAGTCTTTATCACATCATCTTCTGTACTATATATTTTACTAACATGTCTTTTTTAAAAAATCTCTCTATATTTCTCTCTGTAAGACCCTCTCAGACTATATAAGATGCAAAGATTATGGTTTTTATTACTATCCTATGCCCAGTGCCTAGAAGGATGCTTGGCACATATCATATATATTTGTTGAATGAATAAATGAATATGGAATGTCAGCCACAAAAATTCTAATAAACAGTGACCCCAGCTTTTTATTTTTAATTCTAACTCATTTTCTGTCTGCTTTCTATAAGCTAATTATTCCTTCTACCATGTGAAGGTGCCTTAAAGCTTTTGATAACAATCATTTTGTTCTTGGGCTAATAGGACTGCCAAACCTCTAAGATCATTGACCTTATAATTCTTACCACTAATTAGTAGTAAAAGGCTTGACCCACTTATTGGGAAAAGTAGGATCTGCCACTAATTCTGATAATAAATTATTTATATTGTGTTTCCATGTTCACAAGTAAGGGTATTTCATCTGTCTACAAGTATAAAGATATGCTTATCCTTATTTGGTATTTACTACTTCAGAAGTGCAATCAGATAACTTGAAATAGTAGAGCAAAATTTATCTAGAAAACAGATTTTCCAGATCTCCAGTCAAGACTGAAATTACAAAACCACACTAAGATGTTTTAGATTTCATAGAAATTAAGGAAATTATCTTATTCAACATTTATTGAGTGTTATGAATTTTGTCATAATCTAAGGTTTTTCCACCAGTCAACATCCTTTAGAGAAAATATAGAAAATAATAATCATGTGGCTATTAGCAGTTGTTGATATGCTGACTGATTTATAGAATTAATTTACTCATTATTATTAGTTTTAACAATTTTTTTGGCATCTAATGTTCCTATAATTTTGAAGATTTGTTTTAAAAATATATACTACAACATTTTATGTAGATATAAATTAAAGAGATATTTTAAGGAGGAAATACCATCTGGGTACATATCATTACTACACAGTGGACATCATTGAATATGTATTTTCCCCATAGCTCATATACCAAAATGATGCAGAAATAGCTTTCTGCTTATCTGGATAAGAAACAGAGTAAATGAGAGCTATAAAAGTTTTTATAACTCACCTAAGTCAATCTTTTTCCTTCATATGGGAGGAAAATGAGACTCAGATAGAAAGCATTTATTGAATATAATTTATTGAAAGCAAGGCTCCCTCATGTTAATACTACTAAACCAAAATAATTTACACATACTATAACTCAGGAAATACTTGTGTCATTGACTATACAAAGTCATCAGTTGGCAATCTGATAAAAATCTAGAATGGACTTTTCAAGGTGAAGCTAGGGCACCATCTTGAAGATGACATCCTGCTATCCTTCAATATGCAGTACATATTTTCTAAGAAAACAATGCTTTCATGGTTTTGTGTCCCTTATAGCTAGGCTACATAGGTCTAGAAACCAAGACTTGGAGGTTGGTTTCTAGAGGTTGGCCACTCTGACAATTCTTCCCATATTATGTATCACAGAATATTAAACATTTTGGTTCTTGGATAATGGAAAACACTTCATTAACAATATAAGATAAACTAATCTGTGGCTGCTGTTTGGGGTTCTCTTGCCATAAGACTAGTGGGGATAGAAGTGAGACAGGTATTCTGGCAGGATCAATTAATCTTTATTATCATTAGAGGATAAAATAGTTGCTACTTATTGTTGCAAAGAGTTTATTTGAACTCAGTGAATTTACTGGAATGCACCTTGGTGTTTTTGCCTTGATGATATCCTTGAAACTGTGATTGAAGTAGCCACAGCCAGACAGGACAAGGTAATAGGAGCTCAACCCCCTCAGGAATGGTCTAGTTTACCTCACTTGTCAAACAACCAAATTACTGCCTGGCGTCCAACTGTAGTAATAGGGATCTGTAACTTTCCCCAGTAACACTCTTGTTTTCAGCTTTTTATTTATGTAGAGATTATGACTAACCATAATCTCAAAGAACCAGTAATAGATAAAAGTGAATGAACTTAATGAGGGCAATGGGTAGATCTTGGTTGTGCAAAGGGTGCTGTGTAGCAGACAATATCAGTGGGCAGCGCTTTTCCTGTGTGTTCAGATCTGATGATTTCTTATTGCAGACACCTCCAACAAATTGTCTGAGGGCTTCCTTTGGCTACCTGAATATATTCTGCATATGTTTGGAGAGAGAAAGAACGGCCATAAATTGACAAATACTCCAGTTTTCTCATAGCTTGTGTGAGACAACTTACGTACTGGATAAGAAGTATTGGAGGCATTGTGGGATATTGTAATTTTAAATAGTTTTCTGAAGGAAAGCCTGATTGAGAAGTTAATATTTAAGCAAAGATCTGAACAAAGTAAGGAAATCTGACAATGTCTTCAGGAAGAATATTCTAAGCAGAGGATATAGCAAAAATCATGAGACTGGAACATTTCTGCATATTTTTGAAATAAGAAGCTGGCAATAGACTCTGGACTAGATAGCATAAGTGATAGTGAGAATAGTACGAGATGAAATTGAAGGGAAGTGAGATAGAGTTAGGGTTGGGCGTGTGTGTTGGGTCTCTTAAGTCACTGTAGGATCCTCACTCTTTACTCTGAAAGAGAAGTGACAACATTGGAGGGTTTTGAATGATTTAATCTGTCTTAGAATTTTCAAGATTTGATTCCAAAAGATTGATTTGATTTCTGGTTCCTTAGTCTCTGGAAATAGGTTATACATCCTGAAAAGAGGAGGAAGGTATCTGGGAAGGATTATTCAGATGTTGTTTTGTTCTTCTTTGTTTATACCTCATCAATGGGGGAAATTGTGGAATCAGGCATAGAAGTTTTCTGTGATTAGTCATGTTGACTTTTAAGGCTCCTGGGCGTTAGGCACATTTGCAAAGCTAGCTTCTACTTCTACCACTTCTCTATTTTCCCATTATAATGACTCCATGGTAACTATGTTCTGTGCCTGCTACTGATAACAGAGTAGAGACGGCTGGATTTTCTACCAAATATTTACATGCTTTACCATCTAATAAGACAAGGCGGTAATAATATATATAAATATGGGGAGCAATATTTCCTGTAAAATAATATAGCTGTCTCCATCTCATGGATCTCCAAATGTTACATTAAACAGTTATTCTTCAATTTTTAGTAGTCAAGGAAGGTCACCTGCCACCAACCCTAGGGTATAAGAAATAAATAAATGAATATATCACTACAAACTGTCCTCGTGTTTAAGTAAACAGCATAGACTTTGATAAAGAATTGTCCAAAAGAAAGCATGTTTTCATTTCATAAGAATTTAATTTGTAATGCCAGAGCTAAACAGATTAACACAAAATTACTTTTTGTGTTATTGAGGGAGTTTAACTGAGGTTTTAAAACTCACTGAGAAAAAGTGTGCCAACTTGTCATTATCATTGATTTTTCCTGACATTTAGGGTAAAAGGTCTTACTATTTTAAGACCAGGAGCTAAGTGATCTATAATGTAGATTTATAGTCATAAAGTGTAAGAATCCATCAGAAAAGCCAATTCATCAAAATTTTAACCTTTTGTATGCTGGACGATCACGTTTCCAGAGAACGAACACACTCTGATCATCTCTAAAGTCTGAAAAGAAAGTTGTTATAAACTTCACTATACACACAGACTCCTGAATTCCCTGCTACTGATGCCGTAATAAACTGGATTTGGCAAATCACATCCAAAAGATAGTTCTTATAACCATTTTTGTGGCAAAGGATAATTTTTCGGGCTGCTAGTTTAGGTTACATAAATTGTAAGTCCGATTTATGTGTTACTCTGTTTTATTTTAATTATTTTCCAAAAAAAGAAAGTTTATACCAGTATTACTCAGCAAATATTAATAATTGCACATATTTTTTTGTGTTTGTCAAAAAGTAGAGACAAGATTTTTGTGTTTCTACTATTAATAAATTTATGTCATATCTTTCTTCCTATTTTCCTGCCCAGCTGTATCATTGCACTATTGGACAAAAAGACTTTATTGTTATAAAGTGGTTTAGTATAGAAATGCCCATGACACCAAACAATTAATATTTAATATATTGTTACTCAGCCTTATTTTGGCATTTCTATGATGCACTATGTTTATGTTATTATGAATTTATTTTAAGTGGCCTCCAATATTTGTGAGATATTAGATTGTACAATTAAAAAGAATAATACAAAATGTATGTGCATTGTGGAAAATATAGAAAACAACCAATTAATGTTTGTTTTTTTTTATTTTGCCAGTTTTGTGGTTTTATTTTAAGAGCCACAGTCTCACCACCAATAAAATCACACAACATTTTTGGTATATGACTTTCTCAGTCCTTTTTTTTTTTTTTTATAAGTAATATTCTTTACATCATGTTAATTTTATTCCCTGAGGCACATACTTAGGTGGTATCTGTGATACAGTCATTTCTTCAATGGGCATGTGTCTTTTCCCATATACTAACACTGATATGCAAAGGGCCATGATTTCTTCTGTATATAGCTTTGTGCCTGTAAAAGCAGAAAGTTAGAAAACGAAGTTAACATTCAAAAAACAAGGGGCGGAGGTGGGGAAGGATGGAAGAAGGTAAGAAATGGAAAGATTGGAAGCTCTGGGGGTTTTGATTATAACCTTTCTGTTCCCTCATTCTACCTGAATTTCAGCCTTCTTAACAGGTTTGATTTTTTTAGTGTTTTCTTTAGTTATAACAACTCTAAAGTCTACCAAACATATTATAAGCTAGTTAATTTGAATCTCCCACTAGTGAGCAAAAGACTTTTGATCAATAAAAATACCACATATTCAAATATGTACTTTGTTCTTTTTTTTTTTCCTCAAGTATCAATCATACCCAATGTTTCTTAGCTTCTAAGTTTGATTGATATCAGGAAAGTTCGGGAGTATACTTTTAGTCTAAGCTTTTTGTAACAGAAATGGTTCTCTTCTATTAAAATAAATGTGTAAATTTACATAACAATGTTATATCATAGTTTAATTAATCTTCTCCATATTATGGGACAACATTTACCAATTAGAAATAATATTGAAATGGATACTTGTTTATATTGCTATTTCCAGGTTAATATCACAAAATAGATTCTCAAAAGTGGGATTAATGTGTCAAGGGGATAAGCATTTTAATGGTTTTAAACTACTATTGACAAATTGCTTTCTAAAATGAACTGATTTATTGTCCAACCAGAACTATTTTCAGCATCAAGTAGTATTGCTTTTTCAATATTTCTAATTTAGAAAGTGAAAAATGATAACTCATCGATGTTTCAATTTGTGTTTACTTGATTACCAGTGAGGTTAAACATCTTTATATATGTTGTGCTGTTTAATACATCTGACCTATTTGTATAAAGTCAAATACATCCTTAATGAGAAAAACTTCTCATATACTCACTTTGTGTGAATACAAGTTAATAGATAGTTACCTAGAACCTTAAGATATGAATGTTAAAAATACCAAACTTATTTCTTTTGTTAATAGCACTAAATTTTTTGCCTACATTTAGACATTGGTTACAAGGAATTTCCATTCAAATTTTTAAGCATACTACCTATGCTGGAGTTCCTTGAGTGAAAATGCATTGTTAAAATATTCTCTGACATATGTAAATGAATTGTAGTAGTTATTTTTTCAAGAGTGAACAGAATAAATGCATTTTGGAGCTCTCTCCATTATCACAGGCATCTTAGTACTAAGAAAAGCATCACTCCCAGTAGCAGGTTTTTTTTCTTTTTTTTTTTAAATCACTCTCCCTCCAAATAGCAGTGTGACTTTTGACACTTTCAGGCAGATTAAGAACTGAAGTCACAGTAGGCAGCCATAAGAGTCTAAAAACATTGAGCAATGGGTCTCCCCATTGGTGGGAGGAAATTAGTGACTAAAGCCCTTAAAACCATGAATCAATGGTGGTGATGTGCTACAGGGAATCTATGAACAAGCTTCTTTCTTTTGTATCTCACAGGGGGCATCAGTACAGAGTGTGATCTGTTGAAGTCAATAGAAACCATTGAGAAAGTAGTGTGTATAGGTGGATTTAGATGGATCTAAGATCTAGCTAAAGGGAAAATAAAATCTGTGTTTAAATCTATGGTAACTGCTTCCTATATTGTTGGAAAAAAAAAAAAAAACTTCTTAAATATCCAACCAAATGAGAACAACAACAAAATTCACAAATGTACAAAATCATATGTTTTGTTTCTGAAATGATCTGGTTGTAAAATAATTTCATTTCAGGAATAATAGAGAAGACATATGCTCTCTTTTATGACTTGATGGAAAGTGACAGTCTCCATTGCATCATAATTGACAAAGTATGCACAATAATATACTAGAATGCCAAAAGTGTACAAGCAGATATGCAGCTGAATTCAAGTCCAGATTAGCCAAATTTTAATTTATTACAGGTTGGAAGATACCATTCTGCTGATATGCAGGTGAATCTTAGAATTTTTCTATCCAGCAGTTTCTTAACCTGAGTTCTCCTCTTGGACCCACTACTTTTTCTGGACAGGAATAATAACAGCACACGAGAGTGGCTATTGAGTTGAAAGCAATGTAGGAGATAAGACTTAAAATCAATTGAGAGAAGAAAACTTTAGTGAATTATTCCTGACCATTTTCATTTTGTCTCACTCCACCAAAAAACAAATTTCAGCTTCTTTATCAGACACATCTAAAAGTTACCATTGTACAGACACACACAGACACACACACACACTTACACAAATATATTTTTACTGCTAAGTCTTACTCTATCAGTTCTGGACATTAATTTTTGACTTCCACTATTGAGAGACAATTATATCTCATATCATACCTTCTCTCCTGCCTCATCTTTCCAAAACTTTGATACATCTATTTCCAGTTTAATCACTAATCAGTGGTGACTCGATTGTGACCATGTAAATGTTGTCTCATAAAGAGCCAGAGGTTATAATGTAATTATATTTCCCCTTGAAACCATGATTGTCTTTCTGTCTTTCCTGATTCAATTGCCTTTTTCTCATCATCAACCTTTTCTAAATGTCCAGTTATATTATCTATTTTATTTTTGTAATCCTCCTCCTAAAAATTCAACGTTCCCTTACCGTAAACTGGATTTACTTTTCCCCAGGCTTGCTCAATCACTGCTGCTACCCAGATCTTACTTTTGTTGCTATACTAGGTTTGATCATTTTTTATATCTAGATGCATATTTAATTATTTTTATCCTCTTACTTTACAAATGCACATTTTGAAATAGCTCTTTAAGAAAACATGGGTAGAAGTGAAATTTCCTGAGTCCTTAGTTGACTGACAATATATATAATCTGTCTCATATAATTGATTGGCAGTTTGCCTGGGCATGGAATTCTAGATTGGCAATCTACAGACAGAAGTTCAAAGAGCAGTAGTATTCTTATTGATCTTTAGATGACATATATAGAAACTTGTAAATTTCTCCATTTATTAGTCTTTGGAAATTTCACAATGATATTCTGTTTTTGATTATTTATTTTTCACTATTTCCTTAAACACTTTCTGGTGACTCTCCTCTCTGAAGATGCATATCCTTCAGTTCTGCGGCCTCAACTTGTATTATTTCTTTCTTTTTTTTTTTCCAAGTGTGAAATGAAGTTTACTGAAGAAGGACAAGTTAGGTTTACAGAGCAAGAGCAAGATACATTCTCCATAGATGATGAACGGACCTCCCATTGTAAGAGGGTCCTTTTGTTAGAGGGCCTGTATTGTTTCTTTGATGACTTTCTGTCTTCTGTGTTGTCTATTTTCACTCACTGGAGTTACTATTGTTCTCATGGAAGAACTCTTGGATTGATGCTGTTCATTGTGTGTCTTTTATCATAGTTTCAGTACGTTCTCTTTTTAGTCTAATATCGAAGAGTTTTAATTGGTTTCCTCTTTCATTAAAATAATTCTAAATATTTTACTTTTTGTTTCATTTCAGAAATTATAGATTAAATTTCCAAGAGCTAGTTCCTGTTCTCTGTTCTATTCTTGATGCAACATTTTTCCCCATCCTCACATCCAAAGATACATGGTTTTTCCCTTTTAGTATACTACATAGTTTCTTATTTCTATAAAGTTATATTTTCAGTGTTATTCCTGGTCTCTCTAAACTGGAGGGTTTTCTTAAAAGTCAGATATTCTCCAGCTATGTTTTAATTTAGGAATGAAGGATTGCTTGGGTGTCATATGTATATGGGTATGTCATGATATCTAGAAGGGTTTTCTTTCAGGTATGTGGATAGGTTCCTGGATATTTCTTTGAGAATTTCTAAATGCCAGATAAGAAGTATTTCTTTTATTATTTTAAGTTTATCTGGAAAAGAAATTTCAGAACTTCTGCCTAGAGATGTATAACCTGACACAGGGGAAAAAGTGAATATCTTATATATGTAGATTTGATTTTAATTCCACTATTTTCAGTCTTTTTTGTTGTTGTTGTTTGTTGTTCCTGACCTTTTTATACCAAGTATTTAATATCTTCAAAATTTCCTTGTTTTTTTTTTTTTTTTTTTTTTTTTTTTTGGTTTCTTGGGTTGGGGGACAAGTTGATTGTTTTCTTTCTTTTCAGTAATCCGTTCTAGGCTGTGTAGCTTTTTTTATTCAGCCATTTCAACTAACATCTCTTTCTCTACATATCCTCCAGAAGCACATCGAAATCTTCAATACACTTTTTTTTAAATTTATTTTTTTTTATAGATTATTACTTTTTTTTTTTAATTTCAGCTCATTATGGGGGTACAAAAGTTCAGGTTATATATATTGCCCATGCCCTCCCATCCCCCCGAGTCTGAGCTTCAAGTGTGTCCATTCCCTAGACAGTGCACAACGCACTCATCATGTAGGTATGCACCCATCCCCTCCCCCTACCCTCATGCCCCCCAGTCAGAACTTCCAGCGTGTCCATTCCCCAGGCAGTGCGCATCGCACTCATCAAGTAGGTATACACCTATCCCTTCCCCCCAACCCCCACCTCTGTCCGATACCCAATTGGTGTCATTCCCAAATGTGCACTTAATACAATTTATACACTGTCATTCTTCTGCTTTTCATTGATTTGGATTTATGGGCTTCTTATTCCTTTACTTTTATTATTGCAGTTTCTCTGGAAGGATAAGAGATGTGTATATGTAGTCACTCAATCACTTTTTTTCATTAGAAGTTCTTCATTGTACATTATTTTTTTGGAAAAGCAAGATGGGAGGAGTTAAAGTTTTTTTTTTTTAACAAATGTTAACATGAGAAAGAAAACCTTAATCTAGAACCTTTGAGAGTTTATTGCCTAAGTATTGTATTTTATTTCAGTTGGCTTAATGTCCTAGTATACCTCTTCATAATCCTGTCAGCTTTTTAAAGAATCATCACGCTATTTCACATCTTTTTTGCTTTCTGCTCCGATTACCTCCTACTGATTCTTCAAGATGTAGCATATATAGCACCTCCCAGGAAACCTTTTATGATACTTAGTATACATTAAATAATCTTCCTCTGTGATCCAATTGGATAATGCTTGTATTTTATTGAATTTTATATGAATGTATCTGTTTCACCAACTATGTTGAAATCCTTATCTTTTTTGTCTATATTTTCCAAGCACCTAACACAGCTTTTAACCAGAAGTAGGAGTAGGAGTAAAATGTACTTTTAAATATTTATCAAATGGGTAAATGAATAAAATAACTTTCCTTTTTATAATTATGTGTTCAATATAATCCAGCAGTATAATGTAGTTGACAAAAATATTATTGTGATCTTAAGTTAAAGAAAATATGATATATGTTAAAAAAAAAAGGTAAAAGTTTGGTATAGGTCCAATCAATTTACAAAATTGTACATACTTCTGGAAATGAAAATTTAATGGAGATATTAAAAAATACAATGTTGTTGCATTAGGAAATGGAAGAGCATAATATAGGAGTGTCTGAAAATAATGTCCAAGAAGAGCAGTTAAAGGAAATGAGAATTTTTCATATGATATATTGAAAGTTCTGAGACATGATGGATATTCTTAAGTATATGAAGAGTTGTGGTATGGTTATAAGATTACATTTTTTCTCAATTTAACTTCAAAAGAAAACCTAGAGGAGTAGCAATTAGAATTTTGGTTTAATATGGAACCAGGCAGCACAGCAGGAAGCTAGTGGCAGGTGAGAGAGCGAAGCTTCATCTGTATTTACAGCTGCTCCCCATCATTCGCATCACCACCTGAGCTCCACCTTCTGTGAGATCAGTGGGGGCATTAGATTCTCATAGAAGTGTGAATCCTACTGTAAACTGCACATGTGAGGGAATCTAGGTTGCGGCTCCTTATGAGAATCTAATACCTGATGATCTGAGGTGGAGCTGAGGCGGTGATGCTAGCACTAGGCAACAGCTGCAAATATAGATTATCATTAGCAGAGAGGTTTGACTGCACAATAAATATAATGTGCTTGAGGCATCCTGAAATCACCCCCCGGCCCCTGGTCCGTGAAAATATTGTCTTCCGTGAAACTGGTCCCTGGTGCAAAAAAGGTTGGGGACTGCTGCTTTAAAGCATAGACTTCATAGGACTGCCATAAATGTATAATAGCTAAAATGATTACATTTTAATCTGTAACTTAATTGTTACATTTAAAACTGCATGATAAAAGGATAATGATTTGCAGTGACTTCCATTTACAACCTTCTAAGTCCATGTAAGACAAGCACCAACTCTGTATCTCCTTTTATGATCTCAGAAAAAAATATGCTATCTACTTTCATTCATTATTGCTATTACATTCATTATTGGACCTTAATATGATTAAGGATGCTTTTCTGCCTGTTTGTACTAGAAGAGTTAGCTGAGTTTACATCTCTCCTAAGTCACTAAAAACATACAACCACTCTTTGTTCAATTGCTCCTAAAAACATTTCTCAAAAATGTGTCGCTATGTATTAAACTGTGTCTGTTACTTCAAAATATAGAGACAGAAGTTTCTAAGTTCAATTTAAATTATTCATTACACTTAGGACATATTTGGTACTTGAGTTCTTCTTGTAATTATATATAATATGAGTAATCTATGTGTATTTGGCACTTGAATTTTCTTTTGATGACCCACATACCGAGTTCTGCATCTAAAGAACATTTGGCAGAAAAAGCTTCTCTCTGAATGTTGATTTTTGTAGATAAGAATCTGCACAAATCACACAAGGTTACTATATAGAGGCAGATGTTTGTTATAAACAGTTCAATCCTATACCCTGCCACTGTCTACTTTCTCTTCCATATATCATCACCAAAAATAACAAGATAATAGAAAACAAGTTTTGATTCCAGAATGATTTTGGTTGATGATGATGAATGAAGCAGAATAGACAGCCTGATTTTCATAAGTTAAATTGAACTTGCAGTGCCAAATGCAGCAACAGCAAAAAGATTAGCAGACATGACAAGGGAAAAGAGAAGAATTTATGTGCAAACACATAACACCATTTGAAAAAAAAGGAAGTTATGAAAATGTACAAATGCATAGATACTGAAATGTTGGCAGAAAAGGAAAAAACTAAAAATACATGATCTAATGTTGGAAGCAATTGTTACAGAGAACCAGGGCCAAGTAAATAGAGCAAGATAGTTTTAGGAAATTATTTTATTTTATTTGGGCTATATAAGAAATCTTACTTTGGATCTTTTGGCATTCAATACAAGTAATTATAAAAGACCACACTACCTAGTATCCAAAGGGAAAAATAGCATCACGCATCATACATGAATACTTTAACATATAGAACAAATATTTCCCGTTATTCATCTGTCAGCCTTTTTGAAGCAAAAAGAATCCCAACTGTCTTGACACTGTCTTGAAGCTACACTATGAAGAATTAAAAAAAAAAGATATTATTTTTCATTGGCTGTTCCAAGTAGCTGTGATTTTAATTCCTTCATCTACTTTGTGGCTTCTGAAGAGGTAAACTGAAAAATGAATATCAAAATGATTTTAAGATGCAAATTTTAATCTAAAGATTCTTTATATTTTGCTCTAGTAATAAAACTGTTCAGTTTGTTTATCAAATAATTTGGATCAAAATAAATCTATGAAATTGCCTTTATCTCTATATAAAACTGACAATTGCTTTTGTCTTAATCAATTTAGGCTAAGTTGATACTATTTTTGTTTATGATTCTTCCACACGAAATCCCAGGTTAACGGAACATTTAACATACCTTTAGTTGTACACACTAAAGTGATTTTAAGAGTATAACAGATCGTTCTCTGCAATATTAATTTCAATTGTTAAGATATCAAATTTGATTTTTAACAGCAGAAAGTGTGAATTAATCTCAAGAAAATATCCTAATATTAAAAATCATCATCTCAGAAAGACAAATTATATATAATGTACAAGATGAAAAACAGAACAAAGCAAAGCTGGAAGCAAGTGTTGAAGGATACTCAAATCAATCTCATATTATGGTATTTTATGCATTTTTAAAAATGCTACCTAAAGAAAAAAGGTAAAAAAAAAATAATGAATTTAAATGTTATAAGTTGTAAGGGAGGAGACATGTTAGAGAGATAAAAATGTAAAAAAAAAAATGCCTCAATGAAGTTTAGGAAAGTCACCTTTTTTGAAACGTATTTCTTTCTTTCTTGTTTTGTTGTTTAAAATCTTGATTATCTTTATTTGTGATTCTAGAATCGGGCAACATTTCATTCCATAACATAGAAGAAGTATTCCAATGAGCCAAGCAGAGGAGATTGGTTTTATAGACCAAAAAATATTTATTTCTTAAAATAATATCTCTCTCAATTAAACATAAGGGTCAACTTCTGTTTTTGATCATAAGAGAGTAATTGGGACTGTATTCTTCTTTCCACTGCAAACAACTATAAAACTGAAAAAAAATATATATGCAACTGTTGTCAGAGGGTATATAACAGGCAGCATAGGACTGTGATTCTTGAGACAAGGGAAACAAATGAGATTAGAACTAAAATTGATGAGGGTCTCTGCCAAGTGGCACTTTCTGTATCACAGCACAATGAGTTATAGCTCAAGAAGAGTATACAATACAGTTGAGCTTTGAACAATACAGGAGTTGGAGCACCATCCCCTTACACAGTCGATAATTAATATATAACTTTTTACTCCCACAAAACTTAACTGCTAAAAGCTTACTGTTAACCAGAAGCCTTATTGATAACATAAGTAGTCGATTAACACATATTTTATATGGTATACCTATTATGTACTATTCTTACAATAAAATAAGCTATAGAAAAGAAAATTCTATTACGAAAATCAAAAGGAAGAGAAAATATATTTACTATTCATTAAGTAGAGGTGAATAACTATAAAGGTCTTCATCCTCATTGTCTTCACATTCAGTAGGCCAAGGAGGATGAGGAAGAAGAGGGGCTCGCCTTGCTGTCTCAGGGGTGGAAGAGGTGGAGGAAATTCTGTGCATAAGTGCATCTTCACAGTTCAAACTCATGGTGTTTAAGGGTCAACTGTAGTCTTAGGAGGCAGATACAATATTTTGTGACTACAGAGGCAGCTGTGTTTGAGGTACAATGTACTGGAGTGAAGGGAATGCATAAGAACGATTACAGAGATCCTCATAAAACCTCTTTGCCTTTAGTAGACTACTAAGCTGAGTATTCTTAGGAATGGACTTCGTAAGACATGGCAGAGAAACGTTGCTGGGGGCAGTAAACTCAACAGAAGTTTTGGAGGTCACACAATGCTGAGAGACATTGATTGAACTAATCAGAAAAGAGACAGTCTTCTAAGGACTCCAGGCATTGAGTTGATGCCCTGAAAACCTACACCTTAGGAAATTTGTTGAATAAAAATTAAAAGTCACGTTCAAAAAACTATAATAATCCACTAGTAAATTTACTGGTCAGTAAAACAAAATGTACCACTCTCCAAAAATAAATAAAAATCAATCAATAAATCAAATAAAATACAAACTCTTAAAAATGTGAGAGATATAATATTTAGCATAATATTAAAAAAAACCTAGACATTCAGAGAAGCAGGAATGTGGTCTACATGGGGGGAAATGAGTCTATTGAAACTAAAACCAAGAAGATCTACATGTTGCAATAAATAGACAAAGACAAAAAATCAGAAATTTATAAATTTTTCATGGACTTAAAAGAAAACAAACTAAAAAATAAAGCTAGAGTGGATATATTAATATCAGACACCACATACTTTAAGAAAAAATGTTGCTAGAGATGATGAGCATTTTAAAATGATAAAATAGTTGATCCATCAAGATTTAGCTCTAATAAATTTATATGCACATAACAACAAAATACCAAAATTCAAGAAGCACACCAACAGTACAAGAGACAAATAGACAGTTGAATATCAAACTTTGCAGACTTCAATATTCCACTTTCAATAACAGAACTAGGCAGATCAATAATAAAATAGAATACTTAAACAATGCTATATATCAACTATACCTGAGACACCTATAAAACACTAACCTGACCACAGAAAAATACTCTTTACTCTCAAGCGAACATATAGCATTCTCCAAGATAGACCATTTACGAAGTCATAAAACAAACAAATAAATTTAAAAGGGTTGAAATCACAGTTTATTCTCTAATCCCTATGAAAGGAAGTTAAAAATCAATAACAGAAAGAAATTTGAGAAATTTATAAATAAGTGGAAAAAAAACTACAGATTACTAAATAGCCAATAAGTCAAAAAAATCATAAAGAAAATTAGAATGTATTTTGAGATGAAAAAATAAAGGCAGACAATGTGCCTGGCTGTTGTCACCAGGACAATGGGTGTCACTGGCACTGTGTGACTTTGGGCTTTGGAGTTGCTCACTGCTCTTTGGACTTGGTTTTCTCAAACTATCAAGGCCTTATTAACAAAAAATTACCCAAAGAACTTCTCTTAAGCATTTTCCAGACATAACAGCCAATGAAATAAGACAAGAAACACAAATGAGAAATATACACATTTAAAAAGAACTTACTAGAGGGGCTAAGATGGCAGATTGGAAGCAGCATGCAGAAAGGATAGAAAATAGCATATAGATATTCATATTTAGATTGATCATGGCAAGTGAGAGTGAGAGCATGGCTAATCAACAGAGAGAGGGTGCGAGTAAAGTAAAAAGAGAGAAGCGGGACAACCTGCTCAGCAGGATTGGAGTCACTTGGAAAAGACACCCACATGTGGGGAAGGGACAGAGTAGAGATAACTCCAAATTATACTGCAAGGCTATAGTAACCAAAACAGCATGGTAGTGGAATAAAGGTAGAGACATAGACCAATGGAACAGAATAAAGAAGACTGAAATAAAACCATATAGCTATGACCAACTGATTTTTGATGAAGCAGACAAAAAACATACACTGGGGAAAAGAATCCCTATCCGTATTCAATTAGTGGTACTGGGAAAATTGGATAGCCACATGCAGAAGCATGAAATAGGATCCCCATTGCTCACCATATACCGAAATTAAATCAAGGCCTATAAAACACTTAAATGTAAAACCTGAAGTCATAAAAATTCTAAAAGGAAATGTAGGAAAAACTCTTCTATACATTGGATAGGTAAGGAATTTATGAGTAAGACCCCCAAAAAATATAGCAACGAGAAAAATAAATAAATGGAAGCAAATTATAGTAAAAAGTTCCTGCATAGCAAGGGAAATAATCAACAGAGTAAACAGACAACCTACAACATGGGGGAATATATTCACAAACATCCAACAAAGGTGTAGTATCCAGAATCTATTATGCAAAGAACTCAAACAAATCAGCAAGAAAAAATAAATAACCCCATCAAAAAGTAGGAAAATACATTAACAGATTTTTCTCAGAAGAAAATAGGGAAAAAAAAGTCCAAAAATATATGAAAAACTGCTCAATATCACTAATCATCAGGGAAATGCAAATTAAAATCACAATGAGATAGCAACTTACCCCTGTTAGAATGACCATTATTAAAAAGTCAAAAGGCAGATGTAGTGAAAAGGGATCACTTATACATTGTTGGTGGGAATATCAGCTAGTACAACTACATAGAAAGCAGTATGGAGATTCCCCAAATAACTACATGTAGATCTACCATTTGATCTAGCAATCCCACTACTGATTATCTACTCAAAGGAAAATAAGTCGTTTTATAATAAAGATACCAGCTCCTGAATGTTTATTGCAACACAATTCACAATTGCAAAGATATGGAACCAACCTAAGTGCCCATCAACAGATGAGTGAATAAAGAAATTGTGACACACACATGCACACACACCATGGACTATGATTCAGCCATAAAAAGGAAAGAAATAAGGTCTTTTGTAGCAACTGGGATGGAACTGGAGATCATTATACAAAGTGAAGTATCTCACGAATGGAAAAACAGATAGCACATATTCTCATTTATAAGTGGGAGCTACATGAGGGATATATATGGCCATAAAGAGGTGTAGTAGACATTGGAAACTAAGAAGGGGAAAGGTTGGGAGAGGGATGAAGTAGAAAAATCTACCTATCATGTACAATGTACACTATTGTGCTGACGGGTACATTGAAAGCCCTGACTTTAGTATGGTTCCATTCATTCATGTAAAAATAAACACTTGTACCCCAAAAATTTTGTGAAATAAAAAATGAAAGCTCAACTTTCCAAACTTATGGAATGAAGATAAAAACAGACCTAAGGGGAAAAAAAAAATCATAGTTTTAAATGCCTATATTAAAAATAGAAGAAGGATACTGGATATTTTGAAGTAAATTTTATAGTTTATGTAGATCTTCTGTAGGTAGAGGCTAGGAGTTATTTAAACTTTATAAATGCCCTGGTTTTCCCAGTATCCTTTAATGATTATTTATCTTGAAGTTGTCTCTTCATAGATAGGGAAGATTTTTTTTTTTTGTCTCTCCAAGATTCTTCTCTTAAAACATAGTTTAAACCAAAAGAATATCATGTCTACTTCTTACATGCTTGTCCTTTAAGGACATAAACATTCTCTCCATGGATTAAAATAATGAAACATTTACTGTACCCTATTTGCTCTAACACTGTTAGAACAGAACATCTCTTGGGGAATTTTGGGAAGTGGAAAAGTAGACATTGACTAGTTCTGTGAGGATTTGTTCTAAAATTCTTTTTGACAAAATTTGCCTGGGATTGCACTTAAGTGCATTCATTGCGGTTCCAGTGGGATAATGATTTCTCCGTATAATTCCCCAGTGACCAAACTGATCTGGTTCCCGTATACCAGGTGAGAGTTGAGAGAGTTGAATTCTATATTTGGAGAGGAGAAGACTCATAATTGGATAATATTAATTAGGAAATACAAATATTAGATGCTGAAAAATAGTAGAAAAATATATAACAACTTTTGAAAATAACTCAAACCATTACATAAATGATTTGAAGGAAAATATAATGTCCTAAAAAAGAGATAATTCATAAGAAAGACTAACATAAAATATAAATACAGTAGACAGTTCACCTGTAATTATAAATAAATAGAAAAAACTTTTTCTTCTTGTAGGAGAATAAAAGCAAGTATTACAAACTCATACTGTACCTTTTTATAAGGTCATTGCAATTCACTAATTATATGCAATATATATTGCTATTCAAATAAATTAAATAAATTTCATTAAAATAGCACAGTAATTTTAGCAATGTGTTGTACAACTCATGAACCAAACTGTATCCTTCTTCCCTTGGGATACGGAGAATTTAAATCAACTATTGAAAGGTAAATGCAGTATTGAGTGGACTATTTTTTTTTCTGCTTATAGTGAGTGGCTAAAAGTGATGCAACACCAGAAATTGACACACTCACTTATTTAAAATAGCCATAAAACATGCTCATTTTCAAGGAAGACATCAAAAATTTAAGTGGCACCCAAAAGCATATTTTAATAATAAAGATAATTCTTTTGACCAAAATCTAAGTACATTATTTTCTATAATTTAAATATAGATGTACATGGACTATAATACATTTGTAGATTTCTTTGGGATATAATTGAAAGTTAGATATAACTATAAATAGCAGAGACTTAGTTAATAGGTTCAAGTTCTAATGTGCTTTTTATATATGCATATGTATGTGAGTGTGGGTGTGTATATGTTTTGATTTTATTTATGAAAGTGTTTACATTGAAAATACCTGATAAAAATCAACTTTTTATTTTTTAAATGCTGAAAACTGGGCCATTTCAAGTTTTCTCTATGGAAGTACCCTGAAAACTGAACAAAATTAATTATATTCGACAGAGAAAGTAATCATAATTTCTATATACATTCCAGAAAACTATGATATCTATATCACTTCCAGGAAATATTTCATGTGTTATAAAATTTGTTATTGCCAGATCAACAATGAGTTATTTTTGTAATTTGATAAAAAAATATTGTGTCATGGCAAGTAAATTGAATGAAAATATTCTCTATGAAATGAATGTATAAGCAGCTTACTATAAAGTTTCCATATAAGCCTAGTGATAATGGCAGTTTTATCTGTTTCTGACAAGGAACTAGGAGATAGGTGAAACTATCTCTGGAACTTATTTTCCTATATTAATTTTGTTTCCTTTTTAGGTGTTAATTTATATCAATTCTACAAGAGTAATTGCATATTATTCCACTCATCACACCCATCAGTCTCGTCATGAGCCAATTCAGTCCCATGCAGATATTTAATTAAATTTCCAGAGAAAATTTGTGAAGGTGAAATTCTCTGAGTTTGGGTGAAATAAAAAGTAGTTGAATTTTTTTTAACATAATAAATATTAATTAGTCAAAGAAATTACTTTTGAATGTTACGGTTACCTTCAATTGAATTTTATGAGCATTTTCTTGGTAAGGTCTATGTACATGTGGGAATTCAAATATAATTAAGCCATGGTCCTTGTCTGGAGTTAGAACTATAGTAAAATGGGAGCACAGACCTCCAAGCAGATAATTTCAGCACACTGGTTCAAACAGGGATTTCTAGAGGAGATGACTCTGATCGAAATCTTGAAGAGTGAGGAATACTTAACACAGTTGAAAGGAATAAAGTCCATAAAAGAAGTTTTTGATTATTTCTTACTCAAGTACTTTGTGTATTTGAACAATATATTTGTATGGCTTCAAATATATTAGGTATTTCATAAACATTAATTTTTTAAAGAAGTAATTTGGGCAAAAAAATAAAAACAAGAGGAAACAGAGGAATACAAAATAGTATAGCATACACAGTTTTACCATAAACTTCACATCAATAAATGTTTTATTTAAGAGTAAAAGGGAAAACAACCATCTCTTATGTGGAAAATCCTGTCCATCATCATTTTAACTGAATGCAGAGTTAAGCACAAGCCTTGCCGGCTATGGAGTCTGGAAATACTGACACCTTTGTGAGCAAGCTCAACTTCTCAGTCAAGAATTACTGCATTCTTATAAGAGTACCCACATAATGAAAGAGAAAGCACACTTAGGAAGATTTATACTTTATTAAGAGAGCTAATCACATGACCACAATAATAATTTAAAATATCTTCAGTAGATAAAGTATTCTGACCACAAATAATTCATTAGAGATGTTAGAAAGAAAATTTTAAAATTAATAATAATAAAATAATCTTCAAAAAATAGGCTAAGGGAGAGAAGGATACAATTGAATAATAAATCATTGACCAGAACTAATAAATCTTCAAAAATAAAAATAAAGACAAATATAAAATAAAAATGTAATGTCATAGAAGAGATTAGAATACTTTCTTAGAGTGAGGATTGTTTCTGATGGTACATTTGTTGAAATAATATATTAATGCAAATATAATTCAACAGAGTATTTTATAATTTTTTGTGAACTGAAAAAAGTTCAAATGATGAGGCAAAATCTTGTCTGAAGTTCATTGCTTTGATGATTAATTTTATGTGTCAACTTGGAGCATGTTTTGGATGAGATTAAAATTTAATTGATGAACACTTAGTGAGCAGATTGTCCTCCATAGTGTAAGTAGGCCACCTCTAATCAACTGAAACCCTGGATAGAACAAAAAGATGGACCTGTCAAGCAAGAGGGAATTCTCTAGCATGCTGCTTTCAAGTTCACATGCCCCATAGACTCTCCTGGATGTCAAACCTGCTGACTCACACTACAGATTTGGATTTGCTTGTCTCCATAATCATGTAAGCCAATACCTTATAATAAATCTCTTCCTGTACATGCATGTAGCAAATTAATCCTGTTTCTCTGGGGAACTCTGACTAACATAATTGCTTAAATCTAAAGTAAGTAAAGGAATCTAACTAATATCAGGATGAAAATAATGTAGATGACAATCTCTTTCTTTCAGCTATACTAAATTATAAAATTCTTTATTGGCTCTGACACTATAATTTGAAATTCCTACTGTTTATTTGCATCTGATATCAAAATACTAATTATTTTGGCAAATAATATAGAACAATGTCTAAGATCTCGAATTATGATAATTTCATAATATTATCTAACTGTATACTTAAAGGATGAAAAATAAAATTAAGAAAAATAACATAGAAGTTGGATAGACATTATATATCTATATAAAATTTAGAAAAAGGTAGAAAATATCTTGCAAAATTTAATTAAGATGAATAAAACATATACATTCTACTGTTGGAAAACACTATGACTAGTATTTTAAGATATAAGCCAAATTCACAGTGAGGTAACTATCATGGTTAATAAAATATCTTCTACTTTCAAGAGAATAAAGTTACAGTAAGAAATTTTTTATTTGAGGACAAAATGTGGTTTACTCACAACCAGAAGGACAGTTAGAAAAATCAAGGGGAATGACCTAATTATCTTGGTAATCTTGACTGTACTAATAGTCCAAATTAAGGTAAGCATTAGGATTCTGTTTATTTCTTCACAAAATTCATTGAAAAGTCATAAACATCAAAAGGATTCCATCTTCAAAACATATCCCACTTGCCAGGGAGCTTTGCCTAAGTTTCTGCTGTTTTAAATATGAAAGAGAAAGAGACAAAAGAGATGAGAGAAAGAGAGAGAGAAATAGATTTTCTCTATTTTTATATGTTTTTATTTTATATCATAAGAATTTAAAAAAAAAACCTCAAAAATTACAGAAGGAAACATTGGTACCTCTGATACTCAACTCCATTCTTATTTATTGTTCATTCTCCCAAGATTAGAGAGCATTCCTATATTCTCTCTCTTTTCTTTATTCTCTCACTTCTCTCCTTCCCTCCCTTCTTTCTCTCCTCTTTTCTCCTTATCCTCTCCATCTTTCTCTCCTCTCTCTCTCCCTTCCCCCACCCCATCTTTCAAATTATTCATCTATGCTGGGCATACAAGACTAGTTGACTAATTTTTTCTCTGCATTTTGAAAATATTATTTCACTGGTTCCTGGTATCCATTTTTTTTTTGAGGCATCTAATTGGAATCTAATTATATATCTCCAGTGTTTTTTCTCATCTTCTTGGCTACTTTTAAAATTAATTTGCTGTCTTTCATATGTGCAATTTTACTATAATGATTCAGGTGTGAGTTTCTTTTTATTTATTCTACTTTGTATATTTTGTACTTCATATATTTGAAGATGCATGTCTTATATCAGTTTTAAAAGAATCAAACATTATCTTTCCTCTAGTCTCAGCTCATTATTCTTATTCTGTTTTTTTGGAATGCCAAAGACAGAGATTATTCTTGCCAGAATAATCAACAACTCTTCTAAAGATACATCAGAGAATTGAAATCATAGGACAAACCTCTATCCCCCAAATAGGAGAGATTGATATAGCGAATCACAGCTTATGTGAACAAAAGCTCAGGAGCAGAAATCATCTATGGAATCATAGTTTGGGCATAGGAAAACTTAAATTATAATTTATGAATTGCTGGACGTCCAGTGTGTGCAAGTTTAAGAGGTAAAATGTCCAGAGGGCCTGAGTATTATGAGAGTCAACAAAGTTTGGAAGTTTTACCTCCAAGAGTCCTACCAGGCTCTCACAGTGAAGTGGCCATTTTGAGACACACTCAGAGTAATCTGTTCTCCTTTATAGGGTCTTTCCTCAATGGAAACTATTTTACCAGAACATAAGCAATTGGAGTTTTTCACAGCCTACCTGGCCTACAGAAAGGAAAATAACCAAAGCTAACATGTTCTACAATTCCACATGGGTTAAGGGAAATACCATCCCCAGTGCCATCTAGCCTTCCATAAGGGGGAGGAGAAATACTGATCTCCAGTTCTTTCTAATCTAACTTAAGAGGGGGGAAAATGAGGAACAGTTAAAAAGGTCATATCTCAGGAGCACAGACTCACTAAAAGACTGAAAATTAATCATAGCACTATAAAATTCTTTCCTTCTCCTCACATCTTACCACCACACCAATGGGGCTCCTGTATAATAACAAGATATTAAAACTGAAAGAGCTGCTTATCTCAAACCTAATTTAAGAAGGAGTCTCTAGGGACCCAAAGACAATAGAAAAACAAAAATCAAGTTACTATAGAAAAATTTAACCTGTGGCATCTACATCTACAGTAAACAGAACACAGTCTAATTCCTTGACAGATAAACATAAAACCTCACCCATACTTAGGTTTAAATATAATAAAATATGTATAAAATCTGTATGAGGAAAGCTGAAAATCTGATGAAAGAAATTAAAGATCTAAATAAATGGAATGATATGTCATATACATGGATAGGAAACAAGTGATTTTGTGAATATCAAAAAACAGATTTCAAAGTATGTATGGAAAGGCTAATGACTCAAAATAGCCAACACAATATTGAAGAAAATAGAGGACTGACACTATCTGATTTTCTAGAACTGATATAAAACTACAACAACCAAGACACTGTGGTTTTGGCAGAAGAATAGAAAAATAGGTCAATAGAACATAATAGAGAGCCACAAATACAGTCAACTGATCTTTAACAAAGGAGCAAAGGCAATTCAGTGGAGAAAGCTTTGTCTTTTAAACAAATCATGCTGGAACAACTGCAAAACAAAAAAGCAAATCTAGACGTAAACCTTACCTGCTTCAAAAAAGCATAACTCAAAATGTATCATAGACCTAAATGAAAACTATAAGCTTCATAGAAGATAACATAGAAGAAAATCTGGGGTTATTGGATTTGACATTGGATTTTTTGGTACAATACCAAAACATGATTCCAGAAAGAAAAAAAATTAAGTTAAACTTCATTAAAATGAAAACCTTCTGCTCTTTGAAAGATACTAGTAAGGGAATGAGAAGCCATAGAGCAGGAGAAATCTTTTTAAAGCACATATCTGTTAAATGACTGGTATCTAAAATATATAAAGATTTTAAAACTCAACAATAAGCAAACAAACCACTCAAATAAAAATTATGAAAATATCTTCATGTCACCAATGAAGATATATAGATGGTAAACATAAGGAAAGATTCTCTATATTATATGTCATTAAAGAATTACAAATTTTAAAAAATCATATACCACTACATACCTACTACAATGACTAAAATCCAAAACATTGACAATATCAAATGCTTTTGAGAATTTAGAGCAACAGGAACTCTCATTTATTGGCAATACAAATGGTACAGTCACTTTGGAAGACAATTTGGCAGGTAAACTTAGTAACTAAAAGCACTATTACCATAAAATCCAGCAATGATGCTCCTTGGTATTTACTCAAATTGACAAAACACATAAGCATCCAAAATGTACTTTATTTAGCAAATGATAAATAACTTGTGGTATATCCATACAATGTAATATTATTCAACAATAAAAGGAAATGAGCTATCAGGCCATGAAAATATGTGAAAGAATCTTAAATGAATATTACTAAGTGAAAGAAGCCAATCTGAAAAGGCTGTCTAGTATATGATTCCAACTATGTGACATTCTGGAAAAAGCAAAATTATGGAGACTACTATGAACTGAATGTTTTTGTCTCCCCAAAATTCCTATGTTACGCCTAATCCCCAATGTGAAAGTATTTGGGGATGGGGCCTTTAGGAAGTGATTAGCTCATGAGGACAGAGTCATCATGAATATGATTAATGCCCTTATTAAAGAGACCCCAGAGAGCTCATTTGTCCTTTTTACCATGCAGGGACACAGTGAGAAGATAGCTGTTTGCCTATGAACTATGAAGCAGGCCTTCACCAGACTCTGAAACTGCCAACTTCTTGATCATGAAATTCCCAGCTTTCAGAACTCTGAGAAATAAATTTCTGTTGTTTATAAGTCACCTACTTTTTGATATTTTGTTATTTCAGCTTAAGAAAGACTAAGACTGAGATAGTAAAAATTCAGTGGTTGTGATATATTTGTGAGGGAGGGATGAATAGGTAGAACATTAGGTATTTTTATGGCAGTGAAATTGTTCTATATTCATAATAGTGTCTACATGATGTTATGCAATTGTAAAAATTCATAGAATGTACAATACAGAGTGAACTATAATGTAAACTGTGGACTTCAATTAATAATAATACATTAATATTGGCTCATCGATTGTAACAAATGCACTACACTAATGCAAGATGTTAATAATAGGGAAAACTGTGTGTGGGGGGGTTTGAGGTGGTGTATATTCTTTGCACTTGGATGTTCAGTTTTTCTATAAATGTAATATTGTTCTGAAAACACAAAGTCTACATAGCAATTTATATAAACAAAATGTTTGTATCCCCATAATATTCTGAATTAAAAAAAAATCTATTATTTAAAAATGCGTTATAATATTAAATTTTCTTCAGAGATACCATTTGTTCTTATTGGTTTTTAATGGAAATGCTTAGTAGATTTTAATAAACAATTTACCAATACAAATGGCCAATAAATATTGTGAAAAATAAAGCCAAATGTCTTTATTAAGTAATGAAAGTCAATTAAACTTTCCAGTGTATTCACAAAAACCTAAAACTTCAAAGCTATTTTAACATAACTAGAACATAATTTAAAATTATTTCACTAAACATTTAAAATATCTTTCTTTTCTCTTTTCCTTTGAAAAAAAGTGCCTCTATTCAGGTTTCTGAAAATTTCATCTTCTCCCAAAACATTTTTACATTGGTATTGAGATTTATATCCATCAAATTTCAAGCTGAAAACAATTAGTATAACTTATTAATTGTACAATTTTATACCTGTCCATTTGAAATTTAATGATTTTCTTTTATTTTTATGTTTAGAAAGAAAATCAACATCCTTAAAATTTAAAAAAATCAGTTTCACAAAAAATAATAGAACTATTATATTATTTATATAGAAGTTGATTCAAGCAGAAAAACAGAATGTTTCCAAATAAATGTTTGGTATTTCTGAATCTTTTGGTTTTGGTTGTTGGTCACATCTAATATCTTATTTGGAATTATTCCTTTCTGAACACCTCCAGAATTTCCCACTGTAGATGCATGCTTAACTTCAGAAATCTTTCAAAAATAGATGGCTGTATAACAGAAAACTACTCAAAAATCTCAGAGGCTTAACAAAAAACATTTTATTTTTCACTTTTTACTACACGTCTATTTCAGGTTAACAAGGGAAGTAGGGATAACAAGGGAATTTTGCTCACTGCAGGCACTCAGGCTCCAAGACTGACAGCTGCTCCATGTTGAAACATGCTTCTAGGATCACTGCAGTAGGGGAGAAGAGGATGGGGTGAATCACGCACTGTTTTCAGGCTTTTGTTAAAAGTGACACATGTCAATTCTACTCATATTTTATAGACCAATGCAAGTTACTTGTCCACAAGTAACTTCAAAAGGGACAATTCCACCTTATGCTTGAATGTCAGGGTATGAGATATATTCTCTGATCTGCACTTATGACTACACAATTTGTGATACAGTTTATTTTTCCAGTAAAAATCTATACCCTAACATATATCATATTTGACATTCTCTTATTTCCTCAGAAAAGGCATTAATATTGCTACTATACACAGAGATCTGATTTTGTGACAAGAATGAGACAGGAAAAATGAGGAAGAAGAGAGTGATAGAAGAGAGAAAAGAAAAAGTGGAAGAGAGCATAATAGGGAGAGAAAAGAGGAAGAAACCATAAAAGAATGAAGTTAGAAAACCCCAGTTTCCAGAAAAAAAAAACTGTTAAAATTAATAGATGGAATTCAGTAAAGTTGCACTGTACAAAATCAACATACAAAAATCAGTAGCATTTGTACACACAAATAATAACCTCAAAGAAAAAAGTTAAGAAAATAATTCCACTTATGATAGCATCACAGAACATAAAATACTTAGGAATAAATTTAACCAAGGAGGTGAAAGATTTGCACACTTAAAAATATAAAACTTAGAGGAAAGAAATTTAAGAAGACACAAATAAATATGAAAATATCTTATGTTCATAGATTGGAAAAATTAATATCATGAAAATGTCCATACTACCTAAACAATATACAGATTAACATAATTCCTAACAAAATCCCAAAGATATTCACCACAGAAATAAAAAATTCTAAAATTTGTATGAAACTACACACACACACACACACACACACACACACGCACGCACCAAATAGAGAAAACAAAACTTACAAAGAAAACCAAAGTCTGAGCCATCACACTTCCTGATTTAAAACTATATTACAAATTGATAGTAATCAAAAAAGTATTGTACTGGTATAAAAACAGAAACATAGTCTAACAGAACAGAATAGAAAGCCCAGAAATAGATCCAAACACATACAGTCATCTAATTTTTGATAAGGGTACCAAGAGGACAGAATGTGGAAAGAATAGTTTCTCCAATACATGGTGCTAGGGAAACTGGGCTTCCATATGCAAAAGAACGGAATCAAAAACTTATCTTACACCATGCACAAAAGTCAGCTCAAAATAGATAAAAGACCTAAACATAAGACCTGAAACTATAAAACTTATAAAACAGAACATAGGAAAAAAAGCTGCTTGACATCAACCTTAATAATGATTTTTGGATATCACACCAGAAGCTCAGGAAACCAAAGCAAAAACAAACAATTGAGACTACATCAAACTAAAAAGCTTCTGTACAGTAAAGAAAACAATCAACAGTATGAAAAGGCAACCTACGATCTGGAGAAAAATATTTGCAAAGCACATATCTGAAAAAGGGCTAATATTCAAAATTTATAAAGAACTCTTACAATTCAATAACAGAAAAACAAATAACCTGATTTAAAGATGGATGATGAATTTGAACAGGCATTTCTCCAAAGAAGACATAAATATGGCTAACAGATATGTGAAAAGGTGCTCAAAGTCACTAATTATTAGGGAAATGCAAATCTGCAAATTAGTGCAACCTCTGTGGAAAAGAATTTGGAGATACCTCAAAGAGCTAAAAATAGAAATACCATTTGATCCAGCAATAGAACTTTTAGGCATCTACCCAAAGGAATAAAAGTCATTCTGTAATAAAGACATCTGCACTCAAATGTTTATGGCAGCACAATTCACTATAGCAAGGATGTGGAAACAACCCAGTGCTCGTCAATCCATGAGTGGATTAGTAAAATGTGGTATATGTATATAATGGAATACTACTCAATTATGAAAAACATGATGATCTAGCACTTCTTATATTTTCCTGGATAGAGCTTGAGCGCATCCTCTGAAGTGAGGTATCACAAGAATGGAAGAATAGGCATCACATGTACTCGCCATCAAATTGGCACTGACTGATAAACACTAAGGTGCTCACATAGTAGTAACAATCACTGGGGATTGGGGGTATGGGGGTGGGTAAACTCACAACTAATGGACTTGGTGAGCATTGTGTGGGGGGGGCGGGGGGGAAGGGCATGGCCCAAATCATGGTTTGGATGTGGCACAGTCATAACATGTAATCAAAATGTTTGTACCCCAATAATATCCTGAAATAAAAAAAAAACTCTATGATATATCACCTCATATCTGCTATGATGGCTATTATGAAAAAGGCAAGAGATAACAAATGTTGGCGAGGATGTGGAGAAAAGGGAACCCTAATACCCTGTCAGTGGGCACGTAGATTGGTATAGCCATTATGGAAAACAGTACAAAGGTTCCTAAAGAAATTAAAAATAGAGCTACCATTTCATTTGTCAATCTCACTTCTTCCTATCCCCAAAGGAGCTGAAATTCCCACTTCGAAAATATATTTGTACCCTCATGTTCATTATAGCATTTTTATTTTTTAACTGAAATAATAATTGTACATATTTTGGGGGCATAGTGTGATGTTTTAATCCATGTATACATTGTGAAATGATCAAATCAGGGTAGTTGGCATATACATCACTTCATAGATTTATCATTTCTTTGAGGTTATAAGACTCAAAAACCTCTCTTCTAGCTATTTTGAAATACACAATACATATTGCTAACTATAGTGATTCTACCATGTAAAAAACACGAGAAGTTATTCCTCCTATGTAATTGTAACTTTGTACCCATTAACCAACCTCTCTTCATTCTCCCCTTTCCTCCTTTGTTTCTTGTAACCACCGTTCTACTCTCTGCTTCAGTGAGATCAATGTTTTTAGATTCCACATGAGTGAGATCATGTGGTATCTGGCTTATTTCACTTAACATAATGTCCTCCAGTTTTATACATGTTGTCTCAAATTACAAGATTTCATATTTTTTTTACAGCTAAAAATTATTCCATTGTGAACATATACCACATTTTCTTCATCCACTTATCCATTTTTTGGCATTTAGGTTGATCCAAATCCTGGCTATTGTGAATAGTACACATTGTAGCATTATTTACAATAGCCAAGAATAGCCAAGATATGGAATGGATAAAGAAAATGTGATTTGTGTATGTATATATACACACACACACAGAGGAATATTATTCACATATAACTATGTGAGATGATAGATAATCTGCTTCAGTATAGGACTCATTTTACTATCTTTATGTATCCCATAACATACTGTAAATCTCAAACATACACAATAAAACTTATTTATGAAAATAAGAGAATGAAGAAAAAAAAGATAAAAGAGAAGAAATAGAAGACTAGAGGGTGGGAAGGAGCAAAAGAAATATTTTTAAGTTAGCCTTATGACCTTATGAATTTATCTTAATATCAAACTTCTGAACCTTTAGCTTAAAGACTAAACTTAGTACTAAGCCTAATTTCAGAAAATAATTTCCCAAAATATAGTATTTTTCATCTTGTGATGTATGCTTATGTTCATTTCTAAGCACATTAACACATGCAGATTTGTATCTTCAGGTTCTTTCCTTATAACATTTAGTCTTGACCTACCTATTCTTTTCTGTCGGCATCTTTAGCTGATTGTTCATAACCTGGATACCTACTTTTTCTGCCTGTCCTCTACTAATTCAAAGTCCTGCAAAAGAGTGGAAATATATTCCAATATGAAATACTAATTAGAATAACCTAACAGTCTGAATGGTTGCATTTTTTCTAGATGTTGCTTTCTTTGAGTAAATTATTCCATTAGAAAGGGCAATACTTTCTTGTGGCTATTATATTGAAGATTCCCATGATGTTTGGAAAAAAAAAAAAGGTGGTACTTAGGCCAACAACCATTCTGACTGCTTGCAATTAGGATGAAATGCCAAACAAAGAGGTAGATGATTGTAACTTTAGTAGAGAAAACTTCTAAATTTTGACCTGACAAACTTAACATTTAGAAAAAAATACATTGATTTTAACACATAGATTTAATTTGGCATAGTTATTTCCAACCTCTTGCATAGACATTTATCATTTGAATTACAAACATGCATTAGATAATTATTTTCAATATAAATTATAACTTTTTTTAAATTTTCAATATAAATTATAACTTTTAAAAAACATTTAGGAAGAAGGAAAAAATAAACTGTTCAGCTTGGACTATAATTTAAATAAGAATAAAATTATGTCCTCTGTCCCTACCCCTCACTAAAACAGAAAAGTATAGTTATGTCTTAGTTTACTATATTCTATTTCCCTGGTGCTACTGTTAAAATATGTGGAAGCCTCCTTGAAACAGAACTACAAAAAGCTTTTTAAAAATAATTGGTTGAGCAAAGTCACTGTATTAGACAAGAGGGAAATTTTCAATCATGTATATTCATTTGATTGGGAAACTTCTAACTTCCCCTAGAGTCTATGTTACATTGACTCTTTATTTCCTTTTTTTATTTATAGTGCTAATAAATTCATGATAATTTCTCATCCACCATTTTTTTTTCTGGCATTGAAGTCTGTGATTTTTATTTGAGAAAATGACATTTTTTGAATTTGAAGGATGGTTCATCTTCCTGATGAACAAAAATTTTAACTGACTGAGCATGGAAAAATTTAAACAATTAATAAAATGCAGAATTCTGAGTATATCAACCAGATTTACATTCTATATATTGAGGATAATGATATTAGCACCTAATAGATACTTTCTGAAGACTAGGTAAAGAAATATATGTAAAGCTCTTATTACAATATCTGGCACATGATAAGTACTATGCAAATATTTACTATTATTGTTTCTAATTATAATATATTATTTTTAAAATTAGAAAAAAATATATTTTTAAAAAATATGACTGAGAACACTTTGTAAGTTACATTAGCTGTCATGTGGAACATTGTTTATCTTGCTTTAATCTAGAATTAAGAAAACCTTGACAAGTCTTAAAACACCTGAAACCAACAGCAGAAAGTGAAGACAAATGATAAAAATACAGTAAATCTTAAGTGAATGAGTACTCAAGCCCTTAACTGAGTTTTTACCCTTTGCCTCTGCCTAAGTGATTGCTGAGATTTTAAAACATTTCATCCCACAATCCTCTGAAGGCTGCACTGATGCTCATGGGATTTGTAGTCTCTGAAAACAAGACATGAGAAAGTAAAAAAGACAGCAGAACTTTGGGCAGATGAGAAGTTTGTTCTTCACAATCAGGTGTCAAATTTCTAATTAGAGGTGATCACAGAGTTAGGTATGTTATTTTCAACAGTATCATAATTTAAAGACATATATAAGACATGTATGTATGCATATATGATTTTATGATATGTATACACATCTATGTATATACTTGCATATAAAAAATTAAAAAGAATATAGCAAGATGTAGATAGTTTTAAAATCAGTGCTGTGAGACTATGGTAAATTTTATATTCTTTTGTAGATATGTACAAATCTTAATTTTATGGTCCAAAAACAGTAATAAATAATAAGTCAATCTACAATCCAAAGTCAAAACTCAGGCTGAAACCAAAAGGACTGCAGGTGCCAAGTAGCATGACTTTGGTTTAAACTTGAAAATGGTATCAATCATATTTAGTAACATTTAGAAATATTTGTCCTAGTCTAGGTTCAATCATCTGATTGAATATGAAGATTACTTTAAAGCAATTTGGTAATTAGAGATAAAAGATTGAATTTATTTTAAGTCCCTATTTTATTGTTACCCTTGGTACCAGAAATATTTACTATTTTTTTAACCTAACCAATGATTGCTGAGCTCAGTACAGTCAAACCAAATTTATTATCGAGTTAGTATCCACAAAAGGTGATTAGTACAATGATGATAATTAAGATGAACAATAAAAAAAAAAGAAAAAACAACATATCTTCTTCCTAGGAAATTCTTGAATGAGATAGATACATGTCAGTATTTCCTATAAGAGGTACTGAGTACTCTAACAATAATCGAAGCATAAGGCTATACAAAGAAAGAGGAAAAAATAAGCTGAATGTAGGTCAAATACCATAATTTATACTCTATTATCTAAAAATACCTCTATATTTATGACATTAAATATTTTCTTCCTTATCATACAACTATCGTTTTCTATACTCTTTGGAAGATAGATCCCTACTACAGGAGAGAGATAAATGGGTTTTCTTATATCATTGATAATGTGTTAGTAACATAGTAAGGATTGTGCTTATCTGCCCTTTGAGGGGCTGTTTTTTGCTGGAGAGATGAAGAGTGAAAGATCAAAGCATGGGCTCTTCCTTTCTCTTTAGTGTTTCCTTGAGTAGACTGTGAAGCTGTACTGGCAAAAGCGAACTATCTGCTTCTCTCCTGACAGCGATAAGGCAGGAGTTTTTTGCTCTGCTCCAAGGAATAAACTGAGTTATATGATCAGTTTACACATTCTATATATTTTCCACAGCATTTTCTCCAAGTTCTCAGAAAAACCTGAATGAAGAGATGTTGCAAGACATTACATTTTTACTGCAATAAGTATGTTTTGACCATATATTAATTACTCTGATTTTCTAACTTTTATTTATGCTCTTTTTAAGTTCTTATATTTTACCTTATATTGCCATATGTGTAAAATTGTTCTTTTGTCCAACAGACACTTGTTTAATCATAAATAAAGTTATGTGCATACAGAATTAAAAAATCCCAAAGGGTATAGAAGGGTTTTTAATGGAAATTATAGGCCTCTGCTTATCCCTCTCCATCTTCATTACTGCTTTCTCAAAAACAAAAACATCCCACTATTTTTCTTTTTGAATCCTTTTGATATTGTTTTGAATTTTTCTATATCCATAGTTAGAGTTTAAATAATATGCTTATAGTTCTTTCAAAGAGAGCTGACTGAAAGCATTTCAAGCATGGCTCATCCACTTGGAAGAACCAAATACTGAGTAGACAATCACACTTTGAATACCAACAGGGAACACAGAAATGCAACAGAAAACCCACAGGAATATCCAAAAACCATGAAGGAGAAGGGAAATAGGGAGTCTTCTTGGCTAGAATTAGCCAAGATCCAGGAGTGGCCTCCCCAGTATAAGAGAGGGTGAACAGGATACTGTGGTCCACTTCCCAGTGGGGAATCATATAATTCAGGCCATGGGAGAGCACCTTGACCTAAGCCCTGAATCTAACTTAGAGAGCAACTGGGAGACTGTGAGAAGGAACTTCTCCAGTGAGGGATCACACCCTGGGTTTCTCACCCTTCCTGAAACTTAAGCTGCTACAGTAAGAGTCTATTTTTTATCCCAGCTTTCAACAGACTGTGCATTGTCCTGGGAACGAGCAGCACCAGTCCAAGGCATTAGGAACCTTGAGCTGCTGTTTTCAGAACCAGAGTAGGAGTGGGAGATAGGCTTCTGCTACCAGGACTGAAAACCAAGTGTGGCATGGGCTCCAAACCATGGTAGTGGAAGTGAACACTGCCCCCAAATTTGAGCAGGAGGACAGTTGCTATGGAGCCTTGGTCTTGAGTGGATGGGGGCTCCTATTGTCCAGGGCTGAATTTTGGGCTAGGCACTAACTGCCAGGTCTGACAGAACAGCTGAGTCAACTGTGACAGCCAGGACTAGAGAGTGATCCCCACCAGCACTGGTACATGAGTGGGATGCAAGTCCCCCACTGCTGCCTCCATTCTCCCCATGGTAGGACCTCAGTGCAGTGGCAGACACCACTCACTGAAACCTTTTGCCAGGGGCCTGAGGATTGCCCCAGCCCTGCCTATTGCAGCTGGTATACGCACTCACCATCAGGGTTCCTGAGCCCAAGTTTGCCTGGTCTGGCTCTACCTAGATTCACCCACACCACAGGAAAGAGTGTGTGGTCCAGCGTCATGGGAGTTCTACAACCCAATCCACCACCTAGGATACCTGAGCAGTCCTCCCAGGGACTGAGGTAAGTCACAAACATTCTACCACTACCGCTAGCCCCTACCTGCAAGTGTCACTTGCTGGTCTGGAGGCCAGCTCTCAGAGCCCATTGCAATGACTGCCAACACAAAGGCACAGTGCTTATGATCCAGAAGAACATCTCAAGTTCTAAGGCCATTGCTCATGCCACATTGGCTGCCCAAATTCTCACAAGCCCGCTCGTCTGCCCAGCACACCGCCACTATAATCGGCATCCGAGAAAGTTGCCCCAAGTCCCAAGCATTGGATCAGTTGGAATCATCAAAAGAAGTGCCAGCATCTCAGGTCCAGGGCACAAGGATACTCATTTTTATGCCACCAATACCACCACTAAAACTTGAGATGTCTCCATCTGACATTCGAGTCCTCAGCAAACCTTCACCACAGCCTCCACCAATAATCATATCCTACCACACTGAGAAAATCACAAATACTATTAATTCTGTTTAAATCCAAAGAAAATCTACAAGGACTTTGCTACTGCATACATCCAAAAGCAAAATCAAAGGGCCCATCCCAACCAACATCATAGTCACATTTTCAGGAAAAATTTCCCCTACCCAGCAAAAGTAAATTCAAAAATAGGAAGAAATGATTGTTACACCAGATGTGCAGAAATCAACATAAAAGCATATGAAACATGAACAAGAAAGATAATATGACACAACCAAAAAAATCACAATCACTCTCCAGCAATAGATCCTGACAAAAAAGAAATTCTGAAAATCTCAGATAAAGAATTCAAAATATTGATTTTAAAGAAGCTCAATGAGATGCAAGAGAAATCTGAAAACCATTACAAAGGACTCAGAAAAACAATTCAGGATATGAATGAGAAATTTACCAAGGGGATGGATAGCTTTAAAAAAATGCAAAAGTTCTGGAACTGAAGAATTTATTGAAGGAAATACAGAATGCATTCAAAAGCTTGAACAACACAATAGACCAAGAAGAATAATTTCAGGACTTGAAGACAGGTCTTTTGAAATAATCCAGTCAGAAAAAAGAATAAAGATAAAAATTAAAAATGAATGAACGAAGCCCTTGATATATTTGGAACAACATAAAGCAACTGGATTTATGAATTATTAGTTTCCTCGAAGCTGAAGAGAGATTAAAAGGTTTAGAAAATCTATTTAATAAAATAATAGATGAAAAAACTTCTGAAGGCTAGCAAGAGATTTAAACATCCAGACAGAGGAGGCTCAGTGTTTCCAGGGAAAAGACTGTAAAAAGACTTCAGCATGGTATATTATAATCAGAGTGTCTAAAGTAAAAGTGAAAGAGTGAATTCTAACACCAGCAAGAGAAAAGTGTGTAGTCACCTATAAAGGAAACCACTTCAGACTAATAGTAGACTTCTCACAGGCCCAAAGAGAATGAGATGATATATTTCAAAGTACTAAAAGACAAAAACAAAACAAAACAAAACAAACAAACAGACAAACAAAAAACACTGGCAGCAAAGAATTCTATATTGGCAGTATTAATCTTGATTAACAAAGGAGAAATAAAGTCTTTCTTAGACAAGCAAATACTAAGGAAATTCTTTGCCACCAGACTGGTCCTACAAAAAATGTTCAAGGTAGTCCTGAACTTGGAAGCAAAATGACAACATTAATCATCATGAATATGCACAAAAATATAAAACTCACTGGTAAAGCAATTATGCAAAGTAGGAAGAGAAAGAAACTAAATGGTATGACAGGATTTGACTAACAACAAAGACAACAGAGAAAAATAAAGAAACAAATAATTTATAAAGCAACTTGAAAACAATTAACAATATGACAGGGAAATACCTCCTATATCAATATTAACCTTGATTGTAAATGGATTAAATAATCAGTTTAAAAGATATAGATTGGTGGCTGAATGAATAAAAAGAACACCATGATCCGACTATATTGTGATTGCAAGAAATTCACCTTACCTATAAAGACATATACAAACTAAAGATAAAGAGATGGGAAAAATATTTCACACACACACACAGAAACCAAAAATGATCAGGAGTAGCTATATTTATATTATATAAAACAGACTTTAAGGCAAAGACAGTAAAAAAAGACAAAAAAGTCAATGTATAATGATAAAGGGATGAATTCAGCATGATAATATAATGATTCTAAATATATGTGCACACAACACTGGAGCACCCATTCATAAAACAAACATTCCTAGTCATATGTAGAGAGATATACAGCAATACAGTAATGGTAAGGGAATTCAACACCTCACTCACAGTATTAGACAGATCATGTAGATAGAAAATGAGCCTAAAACTATTAGGCAAACTGCACTTTAGACCAAATGGACCTTACAGAATGTTCTACCCAATAACTTTAGAACAAACATTTTTTTTTTTTCATCAGCACATGGAACATTCTCCAAGATAGGCCATATATTAAGCCCCAAAACAAATCTCAACAAAATTGAAAAACTAACAATCATGTGAAATACCATCTCAGACTACAGTGGCATAAAACTAGAAATTAGTACCAACAGGGACTTTGAAACTATACAAATGCATGGAAATTAACCAACATAATTCTGAATGGGCATTGGGTCAGTGAAGAAATTATGAAGGAAATAAAAAAATTTAAACAAATTCAAATAGAAACACAACATACCAAAATCTGCAGGATAAGTAAAAGTAGAGGGAAGTTTATAGCATTAAATGCCTACATAAAAGAGCTAGAAAGATTACAATTTAGCAATCTAATGTTGCATCTCAAAGAACTGGAAAAGCAAGAATAAACTCAAAATTGACAGAAGAAAAGAAATAACAAAGATCAGAGAAGAAATAAAAGAAAAAGAGACTAAAAAAATACAAAGTATCAACAAAATAAAAAGCTGGTTCTTTGAAAAAAGATAAACAAAATTGATAAACCAAGAAATTAACCAACTAAATTAACCAAGAAAGATGATCTAAATACACACAGTCAGAAATAAAAAGGTAAATATTAGAATGGATATCATGGAAATACAAAAAATCACCAGAGACGATTCAAAACAACTGTACACTGACCAACTGGAAAACTTAAAGGAAATGGATAAATTCTTGGAAACATACAATCTGCCACAACTGAACCAGGAAGAAATAGAACCAAAACAGACCAATGATGAGTAGTGAGAGTGCTTCAGTAATAAAACATCTGTCAACCTAAAAAAAAAAAAAAAAAAAAAAAAGCAGCAGCAGCAGCCCAGGACCAGATGGATTTACTGCCAAATTTAATCAAATATATAAAAAACTAATAACAATACTCTTTAAACTGTTCCAAAACATAGCAGAGGTGGGAATTCTCCCTAGCTTATGATACTAGTCCAGTATTAGCCTGATACCAAAACAAGAAAAGAACACAACAAAAAAAGAGTACTCTGGGCCAATATCTCTGATGAACATAGATGCAAATATCCTGATCTAAAAATAAGCAAAATGAATCCAACACAACATGAAAGGATAGTATACCAGGATCAAATGGGTTTTATACCAGGGATGCAAGGATGGTTCAACATGTACAAATCAATGTGATATATCACATAAACAGAATCAAGGGAAAAAAATCTATAAGATTATCTCAATAGATGCAGAAAAATAATTGGATAAAATGCAGTGTCCCTTCATGATAAAAAAAAAATAGGCATAAAAGGAACATACCTCAAAATAATAAAGACTGTAGATGACAAACCCACAGCTAACATAATATTGAATGGGGAAACGTTGAAGCAATTTCTTCTAAGAACTGGAGCAAGACAAGAATGCCCACTTTCACCACTGCTCTTCAACATAGTACTGAAAGTCCAGCCAGACAAATCAGACCAGATGAGGAAACAAAAGGCATCCAAATTGGAAAAGAGGAAGTTAAATTACCCATTTGCTAATGATATGATCTTATGTCTAGAAAAACTTAAAGACTCTAAAAAAACAAAAAACAAAAAGGAACCTATTAGATTTGATAAATGAACTCAGGAAAGTTTTAGGATTCAAAAGCAATGTACAAAAATTAGCAGCATTTCTATACATCCATAATGATATGAGAAAAAAAAAATCAAGAATGCTAACCCATTTACAATAGCTGAAAAAAGTGTCTAGAAATACATTTTACTGAGGTGAAAGATCACTACAAGGAAAACTACAAAACACTGGTGAAAGAAATTGTATATGACAAAATCAAATGAAAAAACATCTAATGCTTATGGATTAGATGAATCAATATTGTCAAATTGGACCATATTGTCTAAAGCAATCTCTAGATTCAATTCAATTTCTATCAAAATTCTAATGATATTTTTCATAGAATTAACAATCCCAAAATTCATAAGGAACCAAAAAAAGAGCTTGAATAGCTAAAGCAGTTCTAAGCAAAAAGAACAAACTTGCAAGTGCCATATTAATTGAATTTAAACTATACCTAAAAGGTACAGTAAACTAACCAGCATGGTACTGGCATAAAAATAGATACATAGAACAATGCAACACAATAGAGAACCCAGAAATAAATCCACATGTTTACAGCCAACTCATTTTCAACAAAGGTACCAAAAACATATGTTGCAGAAAAGACAATGTTTTCAATAAATAGTGCTGAGAAAATTGGATAGCCATATGAAAAAGAATTAAACTGGACCCATGTTTCTCACCATATATTAAAATTAACTTGAGATGAATTAAAAACTTAAACCTGAAACTATAAAATATGCTATATATAAAAACTATAAAAATACTAAAAGAAAAACTAGGGAAAACTCTTCTGGACATTGGTCTATGTAAAAAATTCATGAATAAGATCTCAAAAGCACAGGCAACAAAAACGAAAGTAGACAAATAGGACTTAATTAAACCAAAAGCTTCCACATGGCAAAAGAAATAATAAATGAGGTGAATGGGAAACAATATTTGCAAACTCTCCTTTTGATCCTACAGGGGACTCATATATAGAATATGCACGAAAGTTAAATAACTTGACAACAAAGAAACCCAACAAAACAATCTCATTAAAAAGTGGGATGGAACTGGAGACCATTATCCTAAGTGAAGTATCTAAAGAGTGGTACTCACTATTCAATTGGAACTAACCAATGAGCACACATGTGCACATGTGTAAAACTCAGAGAAATTCAGGCAGTGGGGAATGGGGGAGAGGAGGAGCTGTGTGAAAAACTACGTAATGGGTACAATTGGGTGATGGACACACTTATAGCTGTGACTCAAGAAATACAAAAACAATCCATGTAATCAAAAACATTTGTACCCTCTTAATATTTTGAAATGAAAAAATCAAAGTGTCTATTAAACTTTATTATGCACACACAAAAAGAAAAATAGCTTTTTTAATATACTGAGAGAACTGTCCTTAGAAATTAAGAAAAAGTCACAACCCATCACTGTCTGGAAGAACTTTAATTTACTTTTCTAGCATTCACCAGCTCAATCTTTTCTAGGTTGAATAATATTTTCTGTAGAAATTCTCACTAGGAAATAACTAAATATATAATAAAATTCAGAATCTAAAACTTTTTTCTTGCTTTAATTCATTGTCACATCTTGAAATACATGTTATAATATTGTGGAACATGCTGGATAACCACCTTATCATGTTGTGGTATGGACTATTTACCATACAGTGTGCAAAGGATAACCAGATTATTTAAAGAATCAAGAAATGGCATTTTTAAAAAGTTGTATAATTATTTTACATTATCAAAATAAAATTTTGTAGTAACAATAATAATATACTGTGGCTATCATGATGATGGGAAAATATTAAGGTCATTTCATACATGGACATATCCAACCCTGTTTCACCAAATAAAAATATTTAATTACATGAAAAGGAAGATAAGCATTTTTATTTTAAAAGTTTTTCACAATAAATATAAAATTAATTTCATTTAATTGATCAAATTTTTAAGATGAACTTTATTTCCTCTTACTTTTCAATGTTAAATAAAAAATTAAGTGATTCCTACTCTATCAAATATTTTGAGAAGAATAAGGGAGGAAATGAGGGTAGATAGGCTTCTTATAATACTGGCTACTTGATAGGGTTTATTTTTCCTGGCCTATAATTGAGAAGATTCTCATAGATCAAATCCACACCTCAAATATTTGAAATATATTGGCTTTTTACAGGAAAAATTATTTGATCAAGCAGATTGGAGTACTTAATTGCTGTAAGTGAAACTCTAGCATTGTATGTAAATTAAAGTTCTTCTGCCTTCACAGGTTTATGTTAGCCTAGTCTTTCAAGTGTTTTCTCAATCAAATTGCAACCTTTTTGAGGACAGAAAGTATATAATAATACTTTTAAAAAATTAATAGACTATTTTTCAGGGCAGTTTTAGACTTATAGAAAAAAATGAGTAGATGATACAAAAAATTCCCATATACGCTCTCTTCGTGCTCACAGTTTCCCCTATTAATAACATCTTGCATTATTGTGATTCATTTCTTCTAAGTGGTGAGTTAACATTAGTACATTACTAATAACTAAAGTCCTTTGTTTATATTAGAGTTCACTCTTCATGTTGTACAATTTTATGGATTTTGGTAATGTGCAATGTCACATATCCACCATTATAGTATTATCCAGAATAGTTTCACCACTGTAAAATTCCCTGTGTTTCATCTATTCATCCTTTCCTTCACCCATCATTTCCTTGATCCACTGGAAAACACTAATAATTTTAATGTGTTAAATTTTTGCCTTTCCAGATTGGCTTATTTCATGCAGCAATATGCATTTGAGTTTCTTCCATGGCTTTTATTTGTGGCTAGATAACTTATTTCCTTTAATCATTTAATAATACTCCATTGTGTAAATATATGACTGTTTATTCATTCACCTATTAAGAGACATCTTGGTTGCTCTGGGTTTTTGGCAATTATTTAAAAAGCTTTTATAAACATCAATGTGCAGATTTTTGTATGGATTCAAGTTTTCAGTTCATTTGGGTAAACATCTAGGAAAGAGATTGTAAGATTGTAGAGTAAGACTATGATTAGCTTTATAAAAAACTGTCAAATTTCCCCCCAAAGAGACTGTACCATTTTGCATTTATAGCAGAACCTAATAAGAACTCCCACTAAACCACATCCTCAACATTTGGTATTGTCAGTGTTTTGGATTTTCACCATTATAATGGGTATGTCATTTTACCAATTTAATAAGTGTACAATGTGGCTTATTATGGCATTTAATTTACAATTCCTTAATGACATATGTTAAACACCTTTTACTATGCTTATCTGACATCTATATATCTTCTTAGGTGAGATTTCTCTTCAGATTCTTTGCCCATTTTTTAAATTGAATTGTTTGGTTTTTATTGTTGAGTTTAATAGTTTTTTATATAGTTCAGATATAATTCCTTTATCACATATATGCTTTGCTAATATTATCTTTAAGCATATGCCTTGTATTTTTATTATCATAACAGTGACTTTCACAGGGCAGAAGTGTTTCCTTTTATTTTTTTTATTTTAATGAATCCAACTTTTCAATTTTGTCCTACAGAGATTGTGCTTCTGGTGTTGAATCTAAAGAGTCATCACCAAACCCAAAGTCACCTAGATTTTCTTCTATGTTATCTTCGAGAATGTTTTATAGTCATATGTTTTACATTTTAGACTATGACAAATTAGAGTTAATTTTTGTGAAATGGGTTAGGTCTCTGTCTAGATTCTTTTTTGTATCTATGTGCATGTGGGTATCCACTTGTTCTAGTACCATTTGTTAAAAAGAATATCCTTTATTTATTCAATTGCCATTTTTTTCTTTTTCAAAGATCAATTGCATATATTTGTTTGGGTCCATTTCTAGGCTCTCTATTCTGCTCCATACCCTAATTTTTTCTATCTTTTGCTAATATTATGCTGTCTTGATTACAGTGCCTTTATAGTAATTCTTGAAATCAGGTAGTATCAGTTCTATAAATTTGTTTTTCTTCTGGATTCTGTTGGCTATTCTGGGTGTTTTGTCTTTCCCTAAATACTTTAAAATCAGTTTATTGATATTTACAAAATATCATGCTCGGATTTTGATTATGGTTGTGTTGAATCTATAGATCAATTTATGAAGAAGTGATATTTTGACAATATTAAATTTTCTCATATATAAACAGGGGATATCTGTCCATTTATTTAGGCCTTCTATAATTTATTCCTTCAGAGTTTTATAGTTTTTCTTATATAGAATTATACATATTTTATTACACAATTTTTCATGAATTAGCCAGGAAGTCACACACAATAATTTAAACAAAATCACACTGGTTGCATAGGTCAGTTCTATTCAATGTGAGAATCAAATAAATCAGGGTGTGAGTATAAGAAGGAAAGAATTGTTGAGGGCCATTTTTGATGCTAGCTTTCAGACACTGTGAGGCTGTTGAGGCTGTCTCTTGTTCAATATCTATTGCCTTATATAATTTGTCAAGTTTCTAGTTGTTTATTATGGGAGGGTAAATCCTACAGGATGGGTAAAAGTGAGACTATGATGCCATTTATTGTTATAAAGAACAATAGAAAAGTTTAATGTTTGGGCTCATACTTTTGAAATACTGAGCAAAAAGACAGAGTCTCACTCTGTTGCTGGTGAAAGAGTACTGTGCTGTCAGCCTAGCTCGCAGCAACCTCAAACTCCTGGGCTCAAGCAATCTTCTGCCTCAGCCTCCTGAGTACCTGGGAGTACAGGCATGCACCACCATGCCTGGCTAATTTTTTCTATATATTTTTAGTTTTCCAGCTAATTTCTTTCTATTTTTAGTAGAGATGGGGTCTCACTCTTGCTCAGGCTGGTCTCGAACTCCTGAGCTCAAACAATCCTCCTGCCTTGGCCTCCCAGGGTGCTAGGATTACAGGTGTGAGCCACTGTGCCTGGCCAAGCATTCTTAACTGTGCAAAAATATGAATCTAGAGTTTGTATAAGAGGTTTGAGTTAAGTATAAAAAACTTGGTCTCATCAGCATATAAATGGCTTTTAAAGCCATTGGGCCAAATGAGATCACCTAGGAAAATAAAGGGATCTGATGACTGAGCTCTTGGGCATTCTGAAATTTACAACTTACAAAGAAAAGAAAGTTCTGGAAAGGATATTGAGGATTAGCAACTAGTGAGGTAGGAACAAAATAACCATCATGTGTAGTCAACATAAATGTGAACAAAGTTTTTTGAAAGGAAGAATAATCAACTATACCAAATGCTGACAAGTAGGAGGAGGTCTGATAATTCACTATTGGATTTGAGAAGCAAACTCATAGTAATCTCTTCATCCCAAACCTGGTCTCTGAAACACACATAAAAAATACTTGCTGAATGGTTCGAATTTGCTGTTTAGTTGCACAATTTAATAGGTTACTTCCTTTTCCCCTTCTTCATAATTTCTCATTAAGGAATTGCACTTACCACCACAGTCCTCTAAACACCTTTTGATTCCAAGTGCTAACTTGGGGAGTCCATCTGCTGTCGCAGCTCGATGGTGCTAAAGTAAAACTGGCAGGAGAATTGACAACCAGAGAGGCATATTCTGTATAATGTGCTTTTCTTCTACTTTGGCAAAAATAGAATCTAAACTTTGGCAGGAAATGAAAGAAATTTTGCATTTCAGTTAGCATTTGTGCTTCTTACCTCAAAATATAAAGTGGGACACCCTCAGGTGTATGTTGGAGGATCAAATACTTTGCAACACAGCCAATATTTTTCAATGCTTTAATTAGAAATAAGGAAAGAATCAATCTGAGGTTATTACCTTTTAATATTATCAGCATTAAAGCAAGAGGCATACCCTTATGTAAAAGGCATATGCATAGATGACTATCAAAATAATTCAAAAATATTTAGCCTCATATAAATGTATAATTGGGTAGAAGGCAAAGTAACATTTATATGGACATAAATTCACTTTCTTACATAAATCAAAAAATATGTTGTTCCAAGTGAATTTTACAAGCAACTATAACATAGTTCTAAGTGCCATTAAAAATGATTTTCAGAAATCCTGGTATAAACTCTTCCGTAGCTGGAAACTTTTGATACAATCTTCCAAACTTTTACTAAAACTATTTATGAAGCAAAAGAGAAAAGGACAGAAACTCACAGTATACCCAACACTAAGCTTTACAAACAATATAGTACCAAAATGTAATTAGAAATCCCTGTAAACAAAGAAAAATGAACCCAAATAGAGAAAAAAATCACCCTTGACCCTGACAGGTCATTATTTTATGAATTCTTCTGATGAAACACAAAATCTTCTGGGAAAAAAAAACTGTATATTTCCCATTGCCTTTTTAATGATTTAGAGGATCAAGACTTATATCAACTGGAAAATCATCTCTCTCTTTCTCTCTCTCTCTCTTATATAGTCCTTTACCAAAGGTTGAAATCAATATCTCTGAGTACAGAAATTAAAAATATACATTCCTGCTCTTACCTTAAGGATTCTGATTTAGGATATCTGGAATTGGCTTATGCATATAATTCAGTAGGAAATTAAAAACAAATCAACTTCAATTGAGATTCTTCTATGTATATCTAGTTTAAACTTATGCTCTGTCTCTTCATAATGGCAGAAAATAAAATAAAATTTTCATTTTGGTTAGCATTGGTGCTTTTTACTACAAAATATAAAGTAGAAATAGTTAGAATACCCATGCTGTCATCTTGCTGTATTCTGACAGACTATAAATTGTAAAACATCTTTTAAAGGAATGTTATTATAGCATAATAGATTCTGGAAATTTTAGGTTCAATGAGGCATACGAAAAGAAAAAAGATTCCTAGAGACATTTTTATCTTTTAAAATATTTAGGCAAATCAGTTTAGAACAGAAACAGACACAAAGGATAGAAAAAAAAAATGACTCTCATTGTACCAGATGTGTTCTAAGTGAAAATCTTCTACCAGATCTGAAGTGATCTGAGATCTGTGCACATCAACCTGCTCTCCACAGGATGATTTGAGAAGGGGATTAGATCTACACAAAAGGTCAACAGACAACAGGAAAAACTACATGTCATGCATGTTGACTAATACTAGCCAAGAAACAAACTTGTCCACCAATAAACAGAATGCAGGGCCCGTAAAGCTGTGCCACAGTCACTAGTATACAGAAGAAGGAGAGAAAGAACACTCTTTTGAAAAATGTCTGATGCATGATCTAGAAGAAAACGTCATAAGAATGTTTGATATACTTAAAGTATGTAGTGAGTAACATGTATCTATACCAACTGCTGTACCAACACAATTCATAAAGATAAATTAGGCAATGGAGGAGATAAAATGGAATTTGGATAGATAAGTACAAATAAAGACAAAATAGAAGAATTCAAATCCACATTAGGAGCTTGAAATATATATATATATATTTTTACAATATTAATATAACAGATAATACAAAGAAAAATATTTGAATTCCTTCCAAGTTTTCAGATGAAAATGACCAAAAAACAAAACAAAACAACAAAAAGAAAGAGAGAAAGAAAGAAAGAAGTAGAAAGAGAGGAAGAAGGAAAGATAAAGACAGAAAGAAGAGAGAAAGGGTATTTTCTATAGAAAAAAGAGAATATGGTGACTCTGTGTGGCAATTGATGTCCCTAATAGGTCAGAACAAATGTAACAGCAGTGATAATTAAACATATTTCTTCATTTAGTGGGAAGAGGTGGAGCAAAATGGCTGAATAGAACCCTCCGGCATTAGTCCCCCACAGGAACAAGGAACATCAAATAGAACAACTATCCACACAAGGGAGCACCTTCATAAGTACCAGAAAATCAGGTAAGTGATTACGATACATGGTTTTAACATAGTAACAAGGAAAGGACCCATTGAAAGGGGTAGTTAAGAGAAAGCTTACTTTGCCTATACCACCCTTTCTCGAACCACAGGCTGTACAGCATGGGGAGAGAATCTCTGTGCTTGGGGGAGGGAGAGTGAAGTGAGTGTGAGGCTTTGCACTGGAACCTATTGCCACCCTGTCACAGTGCAACACAATGTTGGGAAGAATTTTGTCAGTGTCCATAGAGGGAACATTTAGACCAGCCCTGGGATAGAGAGAAATGCTTTGCTCCAGTGGGAGGAACCAGAGTCCTGGCCCACTTCTCTACAACTGACTAAAGTGTCCTGAGGACTCAAATAAATTTGAGTGGCAGTCAGACCACGGTGACTGCAGTCTTTGGGCAAGCCCTTGTGCTACACTAGTCTCAAAGGCTGTGGGCTTGGGGTGCAATCCAGCATGATACCAACTTCAGTGGCCACTGGAATGTCTCTGCCACCCCTCTCACAACTATAGGCAATGTAATGTGGAAAGAGACTCCTTCCTCTTCAGGGAAGGAGAGGGATGAGTACAGAGTCTTGAAATTGGGTGTAACTGCTCAGCCATATTAAAATAAAGCATCAGGTAGAATCCTGAAACCATGGATTCTAGGTGTTTTTTCCCAGGCCGCCTTTCTAGACTCACCTCAGGCCAGAAGGGAATCTGCTGCCCTGGTGGGATGAATTCAGCTGTAGAAGGATTCACCACCTGCTGACTAATGTGGCCTTGGGCTTTGGATAAACATTAGCAGTAGCAGTAGTGGCCTCAGGCCTTAGGCAAGCTCCAGCACTGCTCTAGTCTTGGAGGCCTTGAGCCTTAGGTGCATCCCAGCATGGTGCAAGCTGTGGCAATCATGACAGTACCTGCATCAACCTTCCCCCAACTCCAGGCAGTGCAATGTGAAGAGAGACTCCTTCCACTTAGGGAAAGGCAAGGCAAGAGTACAAGGGACTTTGTCTTGTAATTCGAATACCAGCTCAGCCACAGTAAAATAAAGCACTGGGGAGAATCCTGAAGCCCCTAGTCATAGGCCTTTACTCCTAGACAGCATTTCTCAACCCACTCTGGGCCAGAAGGAAATCTGCTGCCCTGGTAGCACAAACCCACTCCCAACAAGATTCATCACCTGCTGACCAAAGTGGTCATAGGCCTTGAATAAACATTAGTGGCAGCAAGGTGGTAGTATCCATGGGCCTTGGGTGAGCCCCAGTACTGTGCTTGTCTGGGATGATATGGACTTCAGTTATGACCCAGTAAAGTACCAACTGTGGTGGATATAGGATTGCTTGTGTCACCCCTCCTCCAATTCTCAGCATCCCAGTGCAGAGATGCTCTAGTTGGAGAAAAGATAACGAAGAGAATGAAGGACTTTCCCTGGAAACCCAGGGAATTCCCCCTTATCTTCCCCAAGTCCACAACGTCTGTGTATTTAGGAGTCTGCAAAAGTCACAGTGTCCTTGGGCTTAGAGGTCCTCCCTACTGCTAAATGGCTGCAGTAACTATAGGCTTAGGTAATAACACTCAATCCCCCTTGAATTCATGGAAAGCTCTCTCAAGAAGGATGGGTACAAGGCCAGATTGTGAAGACTGGAATAAATACCTAACTCTTAACAAATAAATTGAAATAATAAAATTTAAAAAATCAAACAAATTCTGGAGCTAAAAAATTCAATTGAGACACTGAAAAATGTATTAAAGTGTCTCAACATCAGAATTGATCAAGCAGAAGACAGAATTTATAAGCTCAAAGACTGGCTATTTGAAAATGCACAGTTAGAGGAAGAGAAAAAGAAAAAAAAAAGAATTAAAGGGAATAAGTATGTCTACAAGGTCTGTGAAAATAGCCACAAAAAGGGCATATCTAAGAATTATTGGACTTAAAGAGAATGTACAGAAAGATATCACAGTAGAAAGTTTATTCAAAGAAATAAAATAATAACAGAGAACTTTCCAAATCTATAGAAAGATATGAATATCCAGGTGCAAGAAGGTCTAAGAACTCTAAGTAGATTCAACCCAAATAAGACTACCTCAAGGCATGTAATAATGAACCTCTTAAAGGTCAAGGGAAAAACAGGGGCCCTAAAAGCCACAAAGAAAAGAAGCAAATAAAATTTAAAGGAGCTTTAATTCATTTGGGAACTAACTTCTCTTTGGAAATCTTACAGTCCAGGAGGCAGTAGGATACTATATTGAATATACTAAAGGAAAAAAAAATCAAACTTAGAATAATGTATCTAGCAAAGTTATTATTCAAACATGAAGAAGAACTAAAGACTTTCCCAGACAAACAAAAGCTGAGGGCATTCATCAACACAAGACCTGTCTTATAAGAAATTCTAAAGGAAGTTCTTCAATCTGAAAGAAAATGACACTAACATTCAATGAAGAATCATCTGAAGGTGTAAGACTCACTGGTAAAAGTACGTACACAAATACAGAATACTTTAATCTTAATTTTGGTGTGTAAACTGCTCATATCTGTAGTTTGAAGACAGACAAACCTATCAAAAATAATAATAAATACAACAAATTTTTAAGAGATAGACAACATAAGAAGTTATAAATAGAAACAACAAAAAGTCAAAAATTGGGGGATGGAGTTAAAGTATAGAGTTTTTTAGTTTTCACTTTGCTGTTTTTTTTTATTTTTGTTGTTGTTAGTTTCTTTGTTTTCTTTGTGATCAGAGTTAAGTTGTCATTATTTTAAAATGATTGGTTGTAAGATGTTTTTCGAAAACCTCATTATAATCACAAAGCAAAAACCTGAAATACATACATAAAAAATAAAAAGCAAGAAATTAAAACATACTACCAGAGAAAATCAATTATACACAAAGGAAGACAGGAAGTAAGAGAAAAAAAAAAAAAAAAAAAAAAAAGGAAGAGAGGACTAACAAAACAACCAAAAAAGAAATAACAAAATGACAGTAGTCAGTTCTCACCTATCAATAATCACATTGAATAAGTAAATGGACTATTCAAATAAATTATTCAAATAAAAAACATAAGAGTGGCTAAATGGATGTTTAAAAAAATAAAAACACGACCCAATTACATGTTGTCTATAAGAAACCCACTTCACTTATAAAGGCACACATAGACTAAAAATGAAGGGATGGAAAAAGATATTCCAGGCAAAGGGAAATCAAAAGAGAGCAAAATAGTAGTTAAATCAGAAAAAAAACATATTTTAAGACAAAACTACAAGAAAGAAACAAAAACAGGCCGTTATATAATGATAAAGGTGTCAATTCAGCAAGAGGATATAACAATGGTAAATATACGTGCACCCAACACTGGAGCATCCAGATATATAAAGTAAATATTATTGGATCTAAAGAGATAGACAGACCTCAACAAAATAATAGTTGGGTACATCAACACCACACTTTCAACATGGACAGATCTTCTAGACAGAAAATCAATAAATGAACATTGAACTTAATCTGTACTGATGAACATAGATAAAAAGTCTTCAACAAAATATTAGCAATATAAATTCAACAACATATCAAAAGGATCCTCCATCATAATCAAATGGGATTCATCTGAGGCATTCAAGAGTGGTTCAGCATGGACAAATCAAAAAACTGATGCATCACATCAACAGAATAAAGGACAAAAACCATATGGTGACTTTCTTAGATACAAAAAATAGCATTAAATAAAATATAATTTCTTCAAGCATTCAATAAAATTCAATCCCTTCGTGGTAAAAAAACTCTCAACACATGGGGTATGGTAAGAAGATACCTAAACATGAAAAAGGCCACATATGACAAACTCACAGGTAATATCATACTAAACAAGAAAAAAATGAAAGCCTTTCATTAAGATCTGGAACAAGACAAGGATGCCCAGTTTCACCACTTTTATTCAACACAAATGGGATTGAGTTCCTAATTTGATTCTCAGCTTAGTTGTTATTAATGTGTAGAAATGCTGATTTGTGTATGTTGATTCTGTAATCTGAGATGTTACTGAGTTCATTTATCAATTTTAGAAGTCTTTTGGAGGAATCTTCAGGGTATTCTAGGGATAAAATTATATCATTGGCAAACAGTAATTTTTTGACTTCCTCTTTTCTAATTTGGATGACTTTTATTTCTTTCTCTTGCCTGAGTGCTCTGGCTAGGACTTCCAGTACTACATTGAAAAGAAGTGCTGAAAGCGGGCATCATTTTCTTGTTCCACTTGGAATGATTTCATATTTTCCCCATTCTGTATGATGTTGGCTATGGATTTATCATATATGGCTTTTATTATTTTGAGGCATGTTTCTTTCATGCCTAGTTTATTGAGGGTTTTTATTATGAAGGATGCTAGATTTTATCAAATGCTTTTTCTGCATCTATTTAGATGATCAAATGGTTTTTGTTTTTAATTCTGTGTGGTGAGTCACATTTATTGACTTGCCTATGTTAAACCATCCTTGCATCCCTGGGATGAAACCCACTTAATCTTGGTGAATTATCTTTTTGATGTGCTTTTGGATTTAGTTTGCTAGTATTTTTTTTTTTTTTGAGGATTTTTACATCTATATTATCAAGGGTATTCAACATAGTACTGCGTATTTTAGCCAGAACAATTAGACAAGGTAAGAACATCGTATCCAAAGGATATCCAAATTAAAAAGGAAGAAATCAAATGATCTTTCTTTGCAGAGGATATGATCTTATATTTAGAAAAACCTAAGTCCTCCAACATAAAAAAAATTAAATTCAGTTTTACAGTGTTAATGAAGAATAAAAAGCAATTACTGAGTAAATTTAAATGTGAAGATGAATTGGCATTTAAATATATACTCTCTCATTTTTTATGTTGGATCTTTTAGTAGCTATCTTTATTTGATTAGTATGGTTTTTTTTTTTTAGTTTTTACTTTTTCCTGCTTTCATTCTTACAAATAAATGTTTTGACATATACCATCTATTTCTGACACACCTTTCCACAGTTCACCAACTTTTATACCCAGAGAATTAGTGAGGCTTAGGTATATTTGATTCCATTATGAAAAGAGGGAAAAAATTTATGCACCTATCATGGATGCCCCCTCTTTAATTGATCCCCATCGGTAATGCACTTGTCTGAAATTCCTTTCAATTATAGATTTTTAATAGCTCCTTTCCTTAATATAGGGTAGATGCAGATTTCTTGTATTTATAAATATATTTGATTTTTTTAATAATTGTTTATGCATGTGTCTATGGTGAAAGGAAAAATTGGGCAAAATACTAGAGGTCAAATAGGTAACTCAGGTAGGCTTTTATTTTGGAAATCTTTTTTTATTTTTCTTACAATGGAATTTTTTATTTTCCACTTCATAAATTGTATTTATTAAACTTATTTCTCATGTACATTTTTTTTAAATTTCATTAAAATTCTAGTCTTATATTTAAGTGTTTCTAAAACCCAGGCTAATAACCAGAAACATTTTAAATGTTTCCTCTTTCAATTGTTCAAAGCCTAGGTAAAATTATCCAATGGCATTGTAAGTAGGGTCAAACATTGTAGAGAATCATCCAATGAAAATATCCTTCTCAGGCTGACAAAGTGCTTACAGCTTTACTTTTAATTCACACCTTTTACTACATCAGTTAAAATCCTGGCCTCACAGTTATGTGACCCTTTACAAGTTATTTAGCCTCTCAGTATCTTAGTTTTTTTTTTTTTTTTTCATTTTCAATGTGAGAAAGTAACAATTTCCATTACATAAGATTTCTAGTAAGATTAAATGAGATGAGAAATCTAAAACTATCAGAAGACCTGTGGCACATAGTATGTACTAAAAAATATCAGTTGTTTATTGTCTATCCTTCAGCTAGAGTATTACAAACTAAGCTTCATGAGTTAGCTAATTATGGTTTTCTTTTGCAGTATTACAGAATTTTGAGTCTGCTCTTCTCCCACATTCTTCTTAGACGCAACCCCTTCACCCATGTAGAAAATATTTTTCTATGCTCACACATGCCTGGGACAATTTCTTCCTGAGTTTTAAGAATGGGGCCCAGTAGGGTGGGGAATCTGGGGTCTTAAGGAAACATGTGGCTTTCCTGGTCCTTAAGTGTGGCCTTTTGATTGAATCCAAATTTTTATAACAAATCCTTTTATTAAAGGATCTCAACAGAGAAACGTGAAGCTTTTCTTGCCTCCTTTGGTGCTTAAAAAAGAACAGCATTATCAGAAGGCTGTATGGAAAAGAAAACCACCATGCAAAGGAAAAAGCAAAATCTAGAGAATATGGGTTTCAATAGAGGCTGCATCTCTATTCTACATGTTCCTGAGGTTTAGCATATCCCTGTAAAATAGTCTATCATTCTTTAACTTAGGTTTATCTTAACTAATAAAAGTCGCAACTTTCATGTTGTACTTATGTAATAATGATATTCTTTTCCACTTTCAGACTGCAGTTGAATTTGCCTTGACCTGTCTTGGGGACCAATGACTAATCAAGCTTCTTCTCCAATTGTCTCCACTGAAGCAACCAGAGGAAGAGTCACAGGTGCTTTTGGAACAGTGTTGTAGCTCTTGATGATTTTAGCCATGGGAGTTGATTGCCCAGGATATTTTAGTGCCACTCCCTTCCTCACACCCCTTGTAATATCCCTACCAAATTGCCTTGGGGACCTTGGATTGTCCAGCTACTGCATGGTGTCTTTCTTTTGTAAATATTATGCCTTCAGCCTGGAGCACCTTTACTTTCTCCTTTAAACACAACAGATTTCCCCAGTTAATATCATACTTTCCTTTAGAAATGGTTTAGGCAACTGTCTCCTATGTGATATCTCAAATAAGGTCAACCACTTCTTCCTTACTTTCTACTTCTTTATGTAAATCATATTTGACCCGAATATCACTACTGCTAGACTGAAGAATCCAGCTTAAGTATTTGAAGTTAGGGATATCTGAGTCTCTCTGGGCTTCTATAACATAACCATAAACTGAGTGACTTATAAAAAACAAATTTATTTCTTATTGTTCTGGATGTTGAGATGTACAACATCAAGGAAGATTAGATTTCTGGTGGGGACCCCTTTCCTGGTTCATAGACAGCTGTCTTCTTATGTAACTTCACATGGTAGAAGAAGCCAAGGAGCTCTCTCAGGTCTCATTTGAGAAGGATACCCAAGGGCATTCATGAGGGCACTATGCTCATCACCTGATCGCTTCCCAAAGTTCCCACCTCCAAGTACCATCACACTGAGAATTCAGTTTCAATATATCAATTTGGGGAGGATACAAATATTCAGTCTATAGCAGGGGTCATGCTTTGCTTGCTGTCATACTTTTGTGCATCACCTGTTGCCTACCAATTAGCTGGCTTTCAAAATTATATGTTGATTTTAATTAGATTAAACTCAAGTCATATTCCATTTGTAACCAATCTCAAGATATAACATCAGTAATTTTTATTTGACCTACCATCTTTAGTATTGAATTTTAGTAGGAAATTTTAACAATTTAACACAAATTATTTTCTTTATTTTTAAAATATATCTTGTTACTGAGCAAGAATCTGATACATATTCTGGTTCTGGATAACAAAAATGTCTGTTTTTTTTTTTTTTTATTTCAGGGAAAGGTGAATATATGACAATAAAAAGAAGACGTTTTTTAAAGTTAGAAGAACTGGCATTGATTGTGACTTTGCCTCTTATTTACTAGACCTTCATGACATTTTTATCATTTCCAAAATATTATCACGCTGGCTTCACTTCTCTGTGGTGAGATTATGTGTGACCATACGTGTGAATGTGTTTTGTACTTTAAAATTACAGAGTTTTTTCTTTTTAGACTACACAATCCTTTCTTATTTGTGGAAAATAATATTGATGTTTATGTGATGAATATATTTAAATTCTTCATATCTTGGTCTTTTAGTCTGGCAGCATTATGTATTTTGACTTATTGCTTTATGAATATCAACAACTTCTTGCTCTGTATGTATTTTACCTAGTATACTTGTCAAAGATCAACACAAAGTTCTCATTGGGGAATTTTCTTTTAGTTTCGTCTTTCCAACAAAGGAAAATTTTGAGAAAAGCTGAGATTGGATCTAGGAATCCCCCTTTAACACAGTTAGACACTTTCAGGTGGAATCCCACAGCTTGCTTTATCTTTTGTTATTTTTCCTTTTAAGTTAAGAATATTATTTCATTGTATTCTACAACTTGCAAATACATTTTTCCATTTTTGTTGATTTTTTTAAATCTCCTTGGGCTCATTAGTAATCTATTGAACTTTTTCTCACTAGTTTCCTTTTGATAAATAGAGAATCTATCTTACTGCTTTTATAGTTTATATCAAAAATATACTATTTTCTTTCTAAATTTTTTCTGTGGTTACCCTAAAGCTACTAAAATTTAAATGTAACATTTTTGGGTGTATTTTCCTCCCCCCCCCCAAATAGTTGGCTAGATTATTTGGATCAAGCTGCCAATGGAGGGGAAAAAAAAGAAAAATTCTAGATAAAATATTAAAAATTATTTCAATAACACTGAATAGTTAAACTGATGATAGCGAGATGGTAGGCCAAAATATGAAGGTAAACTTTACCTAGAAAGATGAATATAATGCTATAAAAATAAAGTGTCTCTTGTTGTGAGGGTCATTTACTCACTGTTCACATATGAGTATGTGACATCAAGTTTCAAATTGAGACACAAATTCAGTATTTTAGGAAACCCTCCTCACAATAAGCTTGAAATAAAATAACCAGTCTCCATTAAGGATGAATAAGAATTAGAGACTCTCACCTTTTACTCCCAAACTTAGGGCCACTAGAAATTGAGCAGAGCAGGTGAAATAAAGACAAATGAATAAATATATAAACTGAGAACTCGTGGTTCTTACATGTGAATGGATTAAATGCTACAGCTTAATGACAAGCTTTGTCATTTTGGGAAAAAGAATACTCACTGCTTTCAAGAGACAAATCTAAAATAGAAAATACAAAATGGGTGATAGTCATGGGCTTAAAAAAATTACAGATTATGCAAAGTGTATTTTCAAGCACATGTGCAAAGTCTACCAAAAATTGAACATGCATAAAGGATAGCAAACAACTGGAACTTGTATACCCTTCTGGTGATAGTATCAGTCAATCCTATAAATTTGGAAAATAGATTGACATTATGAAGTTATACATACCTTATGGCCTTAGACATACCTTACATACCTTAAACGTACTTATATATACCTTAAACATATTGGATGAGAAAAATTAAAAAAAAAAAAACCTAAAAAACAAAAATATTAAGCTGAAATTCTGTTTATATAAAGTTCAAAAGTAGGAAAACACAAATTAGGAGACAGCAACTATGGCCCATGTATCAAATATGGCTTGCCATCTGTTTCCGTAAATTGTTTTGTTAAGTAAAGATACATTTATTCTTTTACATATTGTCTATGGCTATTTTTGTGTTATAGCAGCAGAGTTGAATAGTTGTGACAGAGACACTATGGCCTACAAAGTCTAAAATGCTTACTATCTGACATTGATAGAAAATGTTTGCCAATCCCTGAAGTAAAGCATAATTAATATTTAGGGATGAATATATAATTGTATTATTATAAAGGAAAATATACATACATATGTAAGAAAAAAACCAAGAAACATGAAAATAATAAGTAGTTTTAATTTTTTCTTCTGAGATAGTGTAAAAGGGGTTGTGATCACAGAGAAACACATGAGAGGCTTTTGCATTGCTATCAATGTTTTATTTCTTTATATTATCAATACTTGATTTTTTCATGTACATTTACTTTACAGATATCCATTAAACTATGTATATATGTTTTTGCATTTGTAATACTTTACAATCAATATCTTTGAAATGTTTTAAAGTAAAACAACACAAAATCACAAACTAAAACAAATACATATACACACAGACACACACTGTGTGTGTGTGTACAAACCAACAATATTCTAGGGCTTTTCCTAACCGTGTAACCTGAATTTCATTTGATTCTTATTGGTTTTCCTGATTCCACTGCCCAAATTCTGTACCTTCCACAATCTTCTTTCTAATGGTCAAGTAAAGAAAGACATCACCTGCAATTAGTGCCTTTGACATCTCATCAAGTGACGCATATATCTAACAGAAATTGGATCCTCTGCAATATATTATAAATATTTATATTTAGTAAAATTTCTTGAGATTGGAACTCACCTGCTCATTTTCTTATCCTGTACCCTGTCTAAAAAATATAAATAAATATAAATAAAATTTTGTTGAACTAACAAAGAAGGCATCAGTCACTAATGTCTAATCTTAATAGCTAGGCTTCTAAATGCAGGTTAGACATTTACATCCAAACAGCTCTCTGTATATTCCTTTTTCTCATTTGCAAAATAAGGGTAAATAAAAGCTAACCAAATTTACAAAACTGTTTATTAATAAACATTGTAACATAGTCTATTAGAACTGTATGTGAGGAGGCCAACTTTTAAAATATTTCCCAAATTATGAATTTTCCCCTCTTACGCACATTTTTTTTTAATTGAACCATTAGCATTACATTAGAAAGACCTGCTGGGTTGACATAAAGCCGGTTCCAAGTTTGCAGTGGATTGAAGTTCTGAAGTTTTGAGGGAATGCTAACGTGCTAGTTCAGGGCTCCAAAACCTACATTTCTCCAGATGGAGTGTTGTTAATATTCTGGATTTGTGGCATTGCACTATTTTGAAACAAATAAAATGAAGCAGTAAAAAGTAAGTTTGTTTGCCATATGGCTGTTTATTTCTGTGTGTAGAGCCTAACTGTGAAATATATGGCTCCTCAATATGGGACAGCCACACATTCACACCGGCACACCTGCTTTTAGCATGAGGAATCCTTCTTTTGATGACATTAAATTCACCGTATCATGATTTGAAGAATTTTTCTCATCATTTATGAGACTGTGGGGAGCGGTCTGGCTTATAAGATACTGAAAATGAGATTATATACTGGTAGCTTTTACCCTTTAAAATGTATGTATTATTTAAATATGCAAAAGAGCTGTTTTAGGTAAGTAAAAGAATTTGACGGATAGGAGTTTGACTGCTAATACTGCGAGGGAGGCTTGTGTTCCAATTCTACCCATGACAGGGATTTCTAATGTAGCCCTGGGCAGGGGATGACATTTCTCTACCTAATCTATTCTACCTTTATAATTGAAATTTAAATAATAGAATCGCAGAGTTATAGATTTCTCAAAATTTGATCTAGGTTTGCCTCCAGGAAAAATACAACAAGGATACCAAAAGAAGCATTTTCTTCCCTCAAAAGAAACAAGTTCTGCTCCTAATCAGTGCAGTGCTGCTTTCAGGGTCAGGGGTCAACCTGTTCTTTGGAACTTGCTTTCCTCTTGTCCTGCCGGAAAGTCAGGGAAAGAGTGACCCCTCGCAAACTTACAGAGGATTTTAAAGTGCTGCTTTCAGGCTATAAAGAAAGGCAAAGAACTCTGCTAGTAGGATAAATATTCTCTGCTTAGATCTGAGCCTGACACTCTCAGGCATTCTCATACATACAAGCTCTTCTCAGATACAACTGTTTAGATTTGATGGTGACTTTTAATATCTTACTTAAGCCTTCCATCAGTTCTTTTATAAAAACATTATGCTTTATTTCATAAATTTTGTAATCTTTTACCAGATTTCAACCTTAATATCTTTAAACTCTTATAGTTTAAGCAACCTATCAACAGATCTTAATTACTTATCTGCATAATATAAAACCTTAAGACATTCTATTTGTTGAATCTATAAAGTTAAATACCAAACATATATCAAATATTGTTTATTACCTAAAAGGAAAGCACAGCTCATATTTTAGAGGATTATAATTTCTTAGTGTGGAGAAACATAACCAACACGTGAAAACAATTCTATTTTAACAAAATACACCACTGTAAAAATAAGACAGATTTTTTTCTTTTATGCTGTTATTCATGTTTTTTCCAATTCTTGGATAAATTTTGTTTTGCCTTATAATATTTTCAATACTAGTCTGCTTTCAAGTCCCACATTAATCCAACTGTTTCACTAGAACCCTCATCAATGTGACTATCTCTAAATGTTTGTGGATTTTTTCTTTTCTTTCTTTCTTTTTTTTTTTTTTTACCAAATTTCTGTCATACAAGTGTCTTATTAATGCATCTGGGGTACTTGCCATTTCTTGCTCGCCAGGTCTGATAAGCACAATCTCATTAAAATAGTAAATCAGTGTCAAATTCTGTGAGAAGTGTATTAGTTTCCTATAGCTGTCACAACAAAGTATCATGAACGGGGTGGTTTAAACAATGATAATTTATTCTCTCACAGTTCTGGAAGCTAGAAGTCAAGTTGTCAGTAGGGTTGGTTTCTTATGAGGGCACCGAAGGAAAGTCTGTTCCATGCCTTTCTTCTAGCTTCTGGTGACAGCTGACAATGCTTGGCATTCCTTAGCTTATGGATGCATCCAATCTCTGCCTCCATCTTCACATGGAGTTCTACCTATGTCCCTGTGTTTTCACATGGCTGTCATCTTATGAGGACACTAGTCATATTGGACTAGGGGACCACTCAACTCCAGCATAACTTCATCTTAACTGATTATAATTAGCCTATTCCCAAATAAGGTCACATTCTGTGGAACTGAGGGTTGAGATTTCAACATATCTTTTTATGGAGATATAATTGAACCCATAACAGATGTACATTCAGCTACATCTAGACAGTATTATGTCAGTAAGCAGAAATTCTGATAAAGCACTGAGCTATGTCATTAAAGGTGCAATATTGACCCTACTGGCTGAATAAAACCTTCTGATCCTACTTAAATAATTGGTTTGTAGAAGCACTTGCTAAACGTATGAAGAAATGAATTTGCTCCAGTGAATCAGTCCCCTTTTGATTTAAGTTTATGCTAATTTTTAATCACTGTCAAAGATCTATTTTGCTTTTGTATCTCTGAGAAGTAGCTTAAATGATGGTGTGATTGACATCCACATCTCTGGGCCTTTCAAGTCTTTTTATTTTTTCCAGAATTCTACAGGGTATACATGTTTTGGTTACATAATTTGCTTTTGTACAGATTGAGTCAAAGTTACAAGTGGGCCCTTCAGACAGTTAGTATGCGTTGTACCCATTAGGTGTGAATTTACCCATTCTTTTCTCCCCGCTCCCACCTACTTTATTTCCCTTGAGTTTTACTTCCATATGTGCACATAAGTGTTGATCAATTAATCAAAAATTGATTGTTGATCAATCAATTTAATATTGTGTGCATGTGGTGTTTGTTTTCCATTTTTGTGATACTTCGAGAAGAATAGCCTCCAAGTCTTTTTTGGTGGTACAAACTTCTACAATTCTCTTAAGAATGTGGTATATATGGTTTGCTGTTTGATTATGAGATGCTGAGCTTTTCTTGCCAACCATATCCCTGACTGCCATGTCAGGGGATCAATGTGGAGTTTCTGTAAGTTTCCAAAAGCCTGTCCCCATAAGGCATTTATGGACTGGGAGGATAAACATAAAGTAGTTGGAGAATCTACTGGGACTACTGTGAGACCTATCTGGGCCAAAACTTATCACCTCATCACCATAAGCCCCTGGTGGTAATTTGTAAATAATCAGAGGAAAACTTGAGATAACATATATACACTGTTTATCAAGGGATCTGAGTTTCTATTTCAATCATAGAACTTTGGGTTGTCAAAAAATGTAAGGAATCAGACAGAGATTTTGTTCTGCTTGCAAACTCACAAGTTAAATTGCCGGTTTCATGGATGTTGGCAGAAGACAATAGACTCCTGGATCAGAGACAAAGAATTTTATTATTCAGAGACAAGCAGAAAACATGAGCTTCATGTTTGCATTGGTTTCCCTTGACCACAATTCCCACAGGCCTATGCGGAGTGACCAAAGTAGATGCTGTACATGTGGTGTGTTTGCTTCTCAGCGAAACACCAAACTTAAGAAACCTTAATCTTCTCTAATGGGTTGCAAGCAGAACTGCTCAACCTCTGTCCCAGTAGAACACATTATTTTTATTGTCCTGGTTGGAAAACAGATCTGCCCTCTGTCCCAGAAGGAAACACTGTCTGTATCTTTCACAGTTGTTTACTATGAAAACATTCCTATGAAGACAAAACAAAAGCTGTCTGTACCTCTGCTCAAAAGATTTGCCAAAAAATGAAAGACCCATGGAGAATTGTCTACCAACACAAGTATGACTTGGTTTAAGCCCAGAAAATGAGTAACAGATAACTACTACCAATTAGAATTATCCCAGTAAGGTTTCTGTTAATCAGACTCAGAAATTTTCTCATAATATAAATAAATATTTAATATTAATAATAGTTTTGTAAGCTGTTGATCTTCCCAAATTAGGATGTTTCTCAATGCATTTGCAACTAAGAGTTTTCTGGGATTTTCAGTTAGCAAAGTCAGCAGGAGGTGATAGTGGGAGAGGATGAGACAAGTAAAATATAATAAATCCAAATAGTACTCTCATCTTCTTAGTCTTTGGATTCTTTTTTCTATACAATGGCAAGGAAGTTCTGGCATTTTAATCTAATTGAGTATAGGTTACTATTGAGCCCACATTCAGACTATTAAAGATGCTTTTCACAACAATGAGCATATTAAATGCAAAATCTCTGGTAAGTGCATTCTTATAGATATATTCAACCTGATACTTCTTGAATCACCCTTTAGAATCCATTTCTACATTTTTTATATTCCTACTGATGAAAGTTAGCAAGATTTTGTAATTATTTTGACATCCAAGCCATCCTAAAGATCTCCTTAGACATGGGGTGATCTTACTCTATGGATCTAGAAGTAAGGACAAATATTAGGAGTGGATCCCATGGAGAATATGCATCCTATTGCTAGGCAGTTCCTGTGTTAAAACTTCGGGGATTCAACATTATCAGATTCATCTAAATCTGGCCCAAGTTTGCCATCCTAAATCTTAAGTTCCCCTTTCTTTCCAATTAATGCCCTAATCTTAACAATTGGTCAGGCTGCAAATTTGGCTTATAACTTGCTCGCTTTACTCATGAAATTGATTTTTGTTCATTCTTTAGCAATGTATGATCAAAGATTAAAAGAAAAAGAAAAAATGAGAGATTATTTTAAGGTATAAGCATTCTAGTTCTCTGTTATTGCCTTGGGTGACAAGTTTATGTCTCTAAGCTGATAATATATTTTCAGTAAACTCTCTGTCCCATTAAGATGGAGAAGCACACCATTATATTGTTGTCATCATTGTCAACAGACTTGTAGGGTACAATAGCTGCTCCCTTAATCACCATTTTATCTAAAGTAAACCCATGATAATGTATGCAATTATTATGCCACTGCATGCCATAAATAATTGTCATCCTATTTTCTGTTTGTAAAAATGTTATCACTATATTCAATCTCCAGCCGATGAGTAAATCATTTCCAATCTTTCACCTTGGAAGTCTGTTTCTTAGGACCACCCAGATACTAACAACTCTGTAAGGCAGGGTTCAGTCAAGAAAATAGAAATGATTAAGAATTTAAAGTAAATAAAAATTAATGGAGGGGATTTTTTTTTTTTTTTTAAACAAAGGTAATAGAATTGCTGAGAACACTTATCTGGAATGGGAGAAGATGCAATAATGGCTTGATACATTGGCTAAGCAAAGGAATATTTGATGACTTCCTTCTTCTCAATCTCCAACATCCTCTTAGTGTCAACTAGTGGCTGAAAGTGGCTTGAAATAGTTTGCAAAGTAAATTTATAAATAAGGTTGACTGCAATGAAAAGCACAATGTGGCAGATAGAACAGTCCCTCCACTATCCCCCAAAGATATTCACATACTAATATCCACAGCACATGAATAGGTTATGTTTCACGGCAAAGAGGAATTAAGATTGCAGATGGAATTAAATATGCTAATTAGCTGACTTTATTTTTTTATTTTTTTTTTTAAGATAGGGCCTCACTCTGTTACCCAGCCTGAAGTGCAGTAGCCTCATTGTAGCTCATTATAAACTCCAACTCCTAGGCTCAAGAGATCCCCTTGGCTAAGCCTCCTGAATAGCTGGGACTACAGGCACATGCCACCATGCCTGACTAATTTTTAAATTTTTTGCAGAGATGGGGTATGGGGATAGGGTCATGCTTTATTGCCCAGGCTGGTCTTGAACTCCTGGCCTCAAGTGATCCTACCCTCTTAACCTCCCAGTGTGCTGGGCTTATAGGCATGAGCCACCATACCCAAACAGCTGACATTAAAATAAGGAAATTATCCCAAGTCATCTGAGTGTGTCCAATATAATCGCAAGGCTTTGGTAAATGTGGAAGAATTAGGCAGAAGAGTTAGAGTCAGAGAAGATATGAAGAAAGAAGCAAATTTAGATTGAGCAAGTGAGGATTCAATCCACCATTGCTGGTTTTTAATATGGAAGGGGGGGGCCACAAGTCTAACAATAGAGACAGCCTGAAAAAGATGAGGAAATATAGTCTCTTCTACAGCCTCTGGAAGGGACACGGCCCTATAGACATTGATTTTAGCCCAGTGTGACTCATTTTAAAATAATGACCTCTGAAATTATAAGATAATAAATGTATGTTGTTTTAAGCCACTAAATTTGTTATAATCTGTTATGGTACCAATAGAAAACTAATACAAAGAGCAAGTAAACATGTAGCATGAATATAAAAACCAACAAGAAAATAACCTCTACATTTAATACTTTTAATTCCTAGAGTATCAGTGCACAACATCTGTGCATGATGGAGAAAGTGCCAGATCCTTTAACATACACACCTTAGGATATGTATAACCCTATTGGGCTGAACCCCTTTTTTCTTACCAATCAATTATATCAACTTGTAAGTGAAACTGTGGTAATAAATGTAAATGTATTTTAAAAAATCAATATTTATTTTTAAATAATTTATATAGAATGATTCATCCGTATGTGCACATTACATTATCCTGATTTAGAATGACTTGCTATCAAGAACTTAAAGCTTATAGTCGAAATTATTATCAGAATAAGCATGGAGGCCGGGCGCGGTGGCTCACGCCTGTAATCCTAGCACTCTGGGAGGCCGAGGCGGGTGGATCGCTCAAGGTCAGGAGTTTGAGACCAGCCTGAGCAAGAGTGAGACCCCGTCTCTACTAAAAATAGAAAGAAATTATATGGACAACTAAAATATATATAGAAAAAATTAGCCGGGCATGGTGGTGCATGCCTGTAGTCCTAGCTACTCGGGAGGCTGAGGCAGTAGGATCGCTTGAGCCCAGGAGTTTGAGGTTGCTGTGAGCTAGGCTGACGCCATGGCACTCACTCTAGCCCGGGCAACAAAGTGAGACTCTGTCTCAAAAAAAAAAAAAAAAAAAGAATCAGCATGGAAAGAGTAAAGAATCAAGCAAAGAGCAGTTGGTACAGGAATCTCTGTGAAGGCAGCTGAAGCATTTTGGAATAGCATTAAGACAGGGGTCCAATTTGGTTTCTTACGTTAGTGAATGTATGGTTATTTTCTATCTGGTACATGAGTTAGCTTAGAACTTAGACCAGGCCAACCTACATACTATGAAGAGAAGTCAGGCCCAGACTGAATAGATATTATCATCACTCATTTCAAAGGTGTAATTTGTGCAGGATGTGGTTCAGGCCAAATTTGATGCTTCGTATATAAGTTAAGAATTATGTGCTCAGAGTATATGAAGCAATGTCAGGTTACAGAAGTCTATGCTGGAGAACACAGCGGGAAGTACATTACAGTTATACAAGCCCAGACAGACTTCCTTATTTAGAGGAAGCCAGGTACAAAACCAATCAACCAATCAACCAGCCAACAAAACCGGCTGTAGTAAGAAACAAAATCAAAGTAGGAAATTAGACAACCAGACATAGCTTTTAAGGATCCCGAGAAATCAAGGAGTTCCTCTTATTAATCAGACCAGCTAGACTGATTGCTTTCTTGTCCTGCTTCAAAATAGTCTTCTCGTTGATAAAATGAATTCACAGTACAGGTTGCTTCCCAGAGTAAGGTACATGCAGAGATTTGTTACAGAGAAAGGAACATCTTAACCTGGGAAGCAACTGAAGTACTAATAAGAATTTATTTTATTTTTTTTTCATTTATGCAGTCAACATATTTAAACATCTACAACAGTAAAGTCATTGTGCTTTAGTGTCATCGTGTCATAGTGGCACATTGAAAATATAAAAATAGTTCCTGTCCTTAAGAAATTTATTGTTGGTTAATTTAGGTATCTGGGTTAGTCTTAACAATCCTATAAATTGCGTGTGTCTTTCACAGACCTGAACTCTGGTTTATATTCCTCATAGTTAGCTTAATTAATTCTTATACACTGTGCAAAATCAGACAGTTGATCATTACCACCCAGACCACGTTCATTAAATATAGGAGAGTGTTTAAATTTTTCCCAAATCTATCCATCGTCAAGCATATTTTCTATTCTTAATTATTACTTTTTATTTTTTTTCTATTTAACAAGCCATCTCAATGTTCTCCACATCTCACTTGGGTTTTGGAACTTAAAATTAGATGTAAGGAAAAGTTGCTCAAATATATATATATAAAGTATATATATAATTTGATAATGGCAATCAAAATTTCTAAATACAGAACACTGGTTCATAGCCTATGTAAAAAGTTAAGTAATGTCTCTAAATTTCTGCTGATAAAACTTTACAATATCTCTTGGAAACTGACATTGAAAAGAGAAACTTGCAGGAAGTTTTAAAGTGCAAATCTGTAGGCTTTCTCAGATTTAGCAGGTTAATTCTAGAGTTAGTACTCCCTTGTGATATCTTAGCATTTTAGCATGTTAAAGATAAAACACATTTAATGATCACAGGAGAGAATGCAATTACAAAAGCAGGCTCATTTGCACTCCCTTTCTATTCTCTGGTTTAGCTAGAAAACCGGAGTAAACATCTGTGTATATAGTGCAATTTGAAGGGTTTGGGAAAATGATACTTATGGATTAAATGATTCTAGCACCAACTAGCTAGTCAGGAGTGGCATGGACACAGCATTTCAGATGCTGAATGCTACTGTTTTGCTCGTACTGGGGCATCTGAATGAAATCTGAAAGGGCCAATCAGTCAGAATAATCCACTTTAACGTCATACCTAATCTAAAAGATATGTTTTTTCTGAATTGTCTTCTTGTTTACTAAACCAGGATTTTGTTGCTATGTAAATATTTTCTGGCTGAAACATTTACATATGCTAACAATTGAAGTGGCTATGTGAAATACTTTATTAATTAGGCCATTAAATCTGTATTAATCTTAACTCACTTGTGACATAAAAAAAGCCATGCCCAGAAACAAAGGCATAGAACTGGCACTTTGACAAATTACCACATCTTGTCTTTCCATTTGTGATTACTATAGGAAAGAAATTAAAATAAATTCTTCTACCTATAACAAAGCCACAGGGGAATCTGTCTGGAAATATGTACTGATATTTGTCCCAGAAAAATATTAAGGATCAAAACCTGAATTTCGAACACTGAGCCAAGAACAGCTGACCTGTGTAGCGTTATACTTTTGTTTAAGTTACACCTGCAAAATATTTTAGAAATGGAGAAGCAATGGAGGCAGTGATGAGGAGGGGGCCAGGAGAAGAGATCAGATGTGCAAAATATGAAGATTGTTTCTCATAATCCCATTTTCACAAAAATAGAAATATTTACTATGTTAGAATAGTCAAAATAATTTAGAAGCATTTTATTTATGCTGTGTGAACTTTAGCTAGAAAAATAATTTTGAATAAACTCAAATTTGTGGTGTCATAAACATAACTTTATTGAAATCCAAGAGTTCTCTCCAGCAATTTTAAAATGAATATTTCATCATATTTTGACAAATAGCATAATTTAAATTTCAGAGTGAGTTTATGCCAACCCCATGATTTAATTAATACTATTCATTATGTGGGCTATGTCTACTTAATAAAAACTATTAAAAATTAGAACTAGTAATATACAGATAACAATATAATGTTCTTTAAATAAACAATTCTCTGGCACTACTTTCTTCAGGTGATGCAAGTAATTGCTTTGAGTTACAGACAGAGTTATTATGCTTTTACCATATATGATTATGTGGGGAAAAACTTTCAAATATAGTTAAAGAGAAAAGTAATGCAAAAAGGAATTAAAGACATTATCACTCAAATCACAAAAGACAATATTAATTGATCTCTGGCCAATAATCACTCCCAATACACATAAATATTCTCCACAACTTCTCAATGTATAACCAAGGACTAAGGTGTTCATAAATGTTATATTAGGAAGCTTTTACTTTATAATGCAAACCATGGCTGTGACCCAAAGCAAGAATATACAATACTTTTCTGTTGGATATTCAGTCGCTTTCATTCCCTTTAATGCTCTTTCTTCACTTTCAGGGAAGGAGCAGAGGGAGTTCAGGTTTGTGGCCTGCTCCCCTGTTGTCCTTCATTCTATAGTCACTGAAAGCGAGATGAAACCTCCACTGCTCACTAGTGTACACACACACAATCCACTGGCTTTCATCAGTAACTTTTCTTCTTTATGAAAGTTTCTGTCAGAGAGCAGTGCACCTTATTATACAGTCTGTCCAGCTCCACTCACCATGGTCTGGTGTGAAATGAGGAATTGCAGAAAATTCCACAAAAGATTTCTTCGTCTGTAAGACCCTCAAATGAGTTCTTTTTCTTTTACAGTTTTGAGGAGCAGCTGAAGGGAATGTCTCCGTGGACATGCATGAACTGGTAGATCATAAAATTTTCTATGGCCCTGATAACCTCTGTAGTTATTTCACCCTACCAACAGAACAATTGTGGAGTTGAGTCAGTATCTCGATGATCAGACTAGGTAGGCCTAAATATTTGCCACTGGATGAGCCTTCCCACAACAATGAGAAAAGAATAAATTTTATTATGCTTATTTTAATTTTGTGTTTTTTTTTTTACTTTTTGGAATGTATGTATGAATTTTTTCCAGAAGTCTCAAAGATAAAAATTCACGATATCACTGTTTTCCACTTGTGTCAATTTCTTTTGGACCTCATCTAAATGTAAGCCTTTAAAGAAAGTAAATAAATGGACCAAAACAAAACAACCAATGAAGCAACAATAATGCATAGATTCAAGTAAACTTGGAGAATTATATCATCAGTTTTTTTACTCTAAAAGGACTGGCTATAAATATATGATGAAAACTGTTAAATTTACAAAGAAACATCACCTTTCTTAGAGCTGGAAAGGAAAATATAATATATCCCATTCACTTTTATATTAAGAGTTTGAAATTTAGGAAGATTACTAGAATAACTATGAGAAGTGCAACTGTAGGCTGGGATTGATCTTACAACTACTGTTTTTTTTTATTCCAGACATGTAAATTATAAAAATTATAGATATTATATAAATTTATTAATTTAGCAAATATTGGCCAGGACAGTGGCTCACACCAGTAACCCTAGCACTCTGGGAGGCCAAGGCAGGAGGATCACTTGAGTTCAGGAGCTTGAGACCAGCCTGAGTAAGACTTAGACTCTGTCTCTACTAAAAATAGTAAAAATTAGCCAGGTGTGGTGGTACACTCCTGTGGTCCCAGCTACTCGGGAGGCTGAGGCAAGAGGTTCCCTTGAGCCCAGGAGTTTTAGGTCACTGTGAGCTAGGCTGATACCATGGCTGGGTGACAGAGTGAGACTCTGTACCAAAAAAAAAAAAAAAAAAAAAAAAAAAATTAGCGAATATTTATTAATTAAATAACTTCTATGTACTAGATATTCTATGTAGTGAGGACACAAACATAAAAAAAAAAGACAGAATCTTTAGACTTAAGATCTTAAAACAAAACTTTGATACTTAGGACCTTAAAATTTAGAGGAAGAGATAGAAAATAAATGAATAAACAAATATACCACAGAATGACACATAGGACAAGTACTACGAAAACGATAAAGTAAGGTAAAGAAAAAGGTAGACAGCAATGAAAGATGCTACTTAACACCTTTCTGAAGGGTGACCACTGAACAGAAACCCAGATAAAGTGAGAACATGAGCCAAGCAGGTGTCTCTGGGAAGGAGGCTATCAGGAAAAGAGAACAAGACAAGAATACTGAGGCAGGTATGTTCAAAGAACTACAAGGGGATCAGTATAGCTGAAGCAGGAGGGTCAAGCGAAAAGTGAGATAGGCAGGTAATGGATAATACCTGGTCTTAGAGGCCATAGCTAGGACTTTAGATTGTATGTGTATGATGAGGAGCCATTGCACGGCTGGTAGAATGCTGTAGTCAGATACATATTTTAACACGGTAACTTGTGGTTCTGTGGAGAATACACTGTTTAGGTAAGAGTGAAAGCAGCAAGTATAGCTGAAAAGGTAATATGGTAATGTAGGTAAGACAGGATAATGGCTTGACCTAGATTGACAACATAGGGGTTGATAAGAAGTAGATAACTAAAATTTTTAAAATTATTCTTAATTATTATTTTATTGTATTGAGGTGAAGTTAACAAAACAGAAATTTAATCATTTTAAAGTGAAAAATTCAGTGGCATTCAGTACATTCAGAATGTTATGAAATCTCCAACTCTTATCTAGTCTCAGGACATTTTCATCACCTCAAAAGGAAATCTTGTACCCATTAAGCTGTTGTTTCTAATTCTCTGCTCCCCCTAGACCAAGACAACCACCAATTTGCATTCTGCTCTATGGATTTACCCCTCCTGGATAATTCATATAATGGAATAATATGATAGATTACCTTTTGTTTCTAGGTACTTTCTCTTAACATAATATTGAAGTTCATCCAGGTTGTAGCCTGTATCAGTAGTTCATTTCTTCTAAGGGCTGAATAATATTCCATTGTATAGGTATACCACAATGTGCTTCTCTGGTCATCCATTGATGCACATTTAGGCTCTTTCCACCTTTTGGTTATTTAAAATAATGATGCTATAAACATGGGTGTACAACAGAATGGTATGCAATGGTACTCACGATGGGTTTTGATCTACATTTCCCTAATGAGTAATGATGTTGAGCATTATTGACAATTTGCATTTCTTCAAACAGAATTTGCTCTGTGTTTACATGGGTGTTTGTCTTTTGATTATTGAGTTGTAAGAGCCATTTATATATTCTGTACATTCGATTCTGATCAAATTTACAAATGTGTTCTCCCATTATATAGGTTTTATTTTCAGTTTTTTGATAATGTCCCATGATGCACAAAATTTTTAATTTTGATGAATCCAATTTATTTGTTTCTTTTGCTTTTTATCCTTCTGGTGTCATATCTAAGAATACATTGCCAAATCCACTGTCATAAATATTTAGCCCCATGTTTCCTTCTAAGAGTCTTATGATTTTAGTTATATATAAATATTGTCAATTCATTTTTAGCCAATTTTTTAATATGGTGTAAGGTAGACACCATATTTTGCATGTGAATGTCAAGTTATTCTGTTGAAGATAAAATTTTTTCCCCATTGATTCATCTTGGAACCCTTGCTGAAAGTCAGTTAGCCATAAATGTGAGAGTTTCATTCCAGGCTCTCTATTCTATTACAGTGGTCTATACATGTCTTGATGTCAGTGCTGCACTGTTTTGATTACTATAGCTTTGTAATAAGTTTTGCAATGAGGAAGGATGAGTTCTCTAACTTTTTTCTTAGTTTTAAATATTGTTTTGGAAATTTAGGACCCCTTGAAATTCCATATGAACTTTAGATTAGATTTTTCTATTTTTGCCAAAAATGTCATTGGGATGTTGACACAGACTACACTGAATCTGTAGATCATTATATAAAATGTTTATATCTTAGTAATATCAAGTTATTTAACTTATGAATGCAGGATATCTTTCTATTTATTTAGGTCTTCTTTAATTTCTTTCATCAATCCATTGTAATTTTCAGTCTATAAGTCTTTTACTCCCTTGGTTAGATTTAATCCTACGTATTAAATTCTTTTAGATGGTATTATAAATGGAATTACTTTCTTAGGTTCCTTTTAGAATTGTTCATCGATACAGTAGTATAAACCAAAAAGGGGACTTATTCATATCTTGTTAATTTATGTTCCATGAAGTTTTATCACACACTTATATTTGTGTAACTACCACAAAATTAGGGTACAGAACATTTCCAACACCAAAAGAATACTACTCGGTATTACTTCTTCAAAGTCACATTCTTCTCCTAACCCTAACACCAAGCACCAACCTACTATCACTACCATTTTATCATTATGAGAATATTACATAAATGGAATCATACTGTGCATAATATTTTGAGATTGAAATTTTAATACATTATAATGCTTTGGGAGTGATACAAATTGTTGTGTGTATCAGTAGTATGTTCCTTCTACTGCTGACTAGTATTCCACTGTGTGGATGTACTAGTTAGTAAATATATTCACCTATTGAAAGATATTTGGTTATTTCTGGTTTGGGGCTACTACAAATAAAGTTGCTATGAACATTAATGTGTAAGTTTTTGTGTGAACCTAAATTTTCATTTCTCCAGAATTACTGCTCACAGTGTGATTACTGGATTGTATGATAAGTGCACATTTAAGTTTATACAAAACTGTAAAACCATTTTTTACAGTGGCTGTATCATTGTACATGCTCACCAGTAATGTATGATAGATCCAATTCCTCCACTCCCATATCATCACTTGCTTTGTTATTTCCATTTTAGTCATTCAAATCAATGTGTAGTAGTATCTCATTGTACATTTAACTTGCACACATTTAATTGTTAAAAATGTTAAATATCTTTTCATTTGTTTCTTTGTCATTCTTATAACATCACTTTTGAAGTATCTGTTCACATTTCTTTTTTGTTTTTTAATTGACTTGTTTTTTTCTAAGTATTGAATTTAGAGAGTCTTCATGTATTTTTGATTTTTATTTTGTTTTATTTTTAATTTTAATTTTTCAATTTCATGGTTGACAGATATAATAATTGTACATATTTATTGTGTATAATGTGATATTTTGAGACATGAGTAAATTGTGCAATGATCAAATCAGGGAAAATAGCATATTTATCACCTTAAATATATATATATATCCTTAAGTGCAGATATCTCTTCCATATACTGGTTTCATTTCATCTGGACATATGCCCAGTAGTTGGATTGCTGAATCATATGGTAGTTCTATTTTTAATTTTTTGAAGAACCTCCATACTGTTTTCCATAATGGCTGTACTAATTTACATTCCCAGTTGCAGTGTATAAGGGTTACTATTTCTCCATGTCCTCACCAACACTTGCTATATTTGGGGTTTTTTGATGGCAGACATTCTGACTGGAATGAGTTGACATCTCATTGTAGTTTTGAATTTCATTTCCCTGATGATTAATGATATAGAGAATTTTTTCATATGTCTGCTGGTCATTTGTATGTCTTCTTTTGAGAAGTGTCCATTGAGGGTTTTTTGCCAATTTTTAAATCAGGTTATTTGTTTTTTTACATGTTGAGTTACTTGGGTTCCTTGTATATTGTGGATATTAGCCCCTTATCTGATCTATACTTTGAAAATACATTGCCCATTCTGAGGGCATCTCTTTGTTCTGTTATTGTTTCCTTTGGTGTTTAGAATCTTTTTAGTTTGATGTAATCCCATTTTTCTTTATTTGTTTTGGTTGCCCATGCTTGTTAGGTTTTATCCAAAAACTTCTTGCCTAGACCAGTTATGGAGCTTTTCCCCTCTCTTTTCTTCAGTAGTTTCTTTGTTTCAGGTCTTATATTTAAGTATTTCATTCATTTTGAGTTGATTTTTATAAATAATGAGAGATAAAAGTCTATATTTAACATACATATATCATTAAACTTGATACATAACATCACCCAGAATGAAGAATAGAAAACATATAATTATCTCAATAGATGCAGAAAAAGCATTTGACAAGACTGAACATCCCTTAGTGATAAACATTCTCAATAAACTGTGTATATAAGGAACATAGCTCAATAAAAATAGGGCAACATATGACAAACACACAGCTAATATCATATTGAATAGGGAAAAGCTAAAAATTTTCTCTTGAAGATCCGGAACAAGACAAAGATGTTCACTTTCACACTTGTATTGACCATAAAGTCCTACCAAGAGAAATCAGACAAGAGAAAGAAATAAAGGGCACCCAAACTGAAAAGGTGGAAATAACATAGTACCTGTTTGCAGTTGACATGTTAGTACATATAGAAAGCCCAAGGATTCCACCAAAAAACTACTATAACTTATAAAATAATTCAGTAAAGTTGCAGGATACAAAATCAACACACAAAATTTAGTAGCATTTTATACACCAATAGTGAATTATCTGAAAAAGAAATCAAAAAAGCAATCTCTTTTAGAATAGCTACAAAGAATAAAATGCATACGAATAAATTTAGACAATGAGGTGAAAGATCTTTACAACTAATATAAAACATTGAAGAAAGAAATTGAGGAAAACACAAAAAAATGGAAAAAATATACTGTGTTCATGGATTAGAAGGATTAATATGTTCAAATTTTTATATGACCAAAAATGAAATGATTCATTTCAACCTCTATCAAAATATCAATGATATTCTTCATAGAAATAACAAAAAAAATTCTAAAATTTCTATGGAACCACAAAAAGCCCTGAATAGCCAAAGCATTCTTGTGCAAACAGAACAAAGTTGGAGGCATCACACTATCTGACTTCAGAACATACTATAAAGCTAAAGTAAAGAAAACAGCATGATACTGACAATACAAAGAAAGATATAAACCAATGGAACAGAGTAGAAAGCCTAGAAATGAAACCACACATCAACAGCCAACTGATTTCCAACAAAGATGCCAAGCACATACAATGGAGAAAGGTCAGTCTCTTCAATAAATGCTGTGGGGCAAACTGGATATTTATATATTTTTGATACAAGTCTTTTCTAAGCTCTGTGATTTGAAAATATTTTTCTCACATTCTGTGGGAGAAATGAGTTTGCATTCTTTTTACAGAGCTTTTTTAAATTAATTTTTTCTTTTTTTAGTTTTATTTTTAATTTTTAAAAATTTAGTGAAGTTTATATCACAGATTTTTTTTCTTTTATGGATTATGTTTTTTTGTCTTTCTTAAGAAATCTACCTAAGTCTAGGTCGTGTTTTCATATTTTTGAGATACCTACAGGATTTTTTTTCCATTTTCTTCAAAATAACTAAATAAAGAAAGAAGAAATTTGGAAGGAGAGTTAGAAGTCGATAAACGTCAAAATTAATTGAAGAGTTTATGTGGAGTCATTAACCTATTTTCTCTATATTTTTATGTTTGTTTCATAAATTAAGAAATAATTGTTTGTTATGTACACTTACAATTTGAAAGATACTGGCTGGGCGTGGTGGCTCATGCTTGTAATCCTAGCACTCTGGGAGGCCAAGGCAGGAGGATGGCTCGAGTTCAGGAGTTCAAAACAAGTCTGAGCAAGAGTGAGACCCCATCTCTAATAAAAATAGAAAAATTAGCCAGGCGTCATGGCATGCACCTGTAGTCCCAGGTTCTCGGGAGGCTGAGGGAGGAGGATCACTTGAGCCCAGGAGTTTGAGGTTGCTGTGAGCGAGGTTGATGCCACGGCACTCTACTCGGGGCAACAGAGCGAGACTGTCTCAAAAAAAAAAAAAAAAAAAAATTGAAAGATACTGTACAATTATCTTTTGAACAATGTATGAATATGACTATATCCACATATATTGTCTACATTATGTAAGGGCAATCCTCTTCATTTTTTTCATATTTTGTTTTATACCACCTTTATACCTCCAGTTGAATTGCCATATTTACAATTTTTAGTGAAAGCACTTTAGGACAAGAGAAAAAAAAAGAAGTTTTAAGAATGATTTTAGACCCAGCTTTACTCATTTTACTTTTTTGCTCCAAACACACTTATTTGAGCACACACTGTACTTTGTAGTCTCTACCCACTTATTTTGGTTCTTTCCCACCTACTTATGATAATCCTATTGTAACTAAACATCCTGATCTCCTGACAGTAATTGAAACATATTTTGTTTTCAAATGCTTCATTCTTATTAAAGAGACAAATAATAATATGCAACATAAAACAATTAAACTTGTATTTTATGAGCAATGATAATCTTAAATAAAGCAAATATTTTGATATATTTATATATTTTATATGTTTTATACATTTATAATATTAATAACAGTGGTGATCAGCTCTTATATATTCAGATTTTGCTACTTTGTTTTTCTGTTAGAGTGATGTTTCAGAGAGGGGAGAGCTGTTGGGCACAAGCATTTTGCTAGGCATGTGTCAAATATTATACTGTTTAATTATCAAAATAACCCTATGAGTTTTGCTACTCTTGTACCCATTTCACAGATGGCAAAACTCATAACAGAAAGGAGTAAATAACTCAAAGAAGATCAAACAAAAGCCTTGGTTGGGATTTTTACATGGCTCTTTCTCATCTTACTTATCTTTCCATAATCTTTAGACCCTCCTAAATTGAAGTATATTTATCATAGAGTAAAATCTGAGAGTTATGTTTTTACCAAATCTCTTTATAGCCTGTTTAAAGGAGGAACTAAAACATAAACTTTTTAAACATTTTTCACCACACACATCATAGCTTAAATATAAATATTGTGTTCTGGTAATATCAAGAATTTAACGACAGAGTTAGATTTACGATGGTGGTTCTTTATAATTTCTATGGAGATTCAATTACTTTTTATTTATAAAACAAGCAAACCATTAAAAAAAATCAACAATCTCAGATAAAATTTTTTTATTCTTGGTGTCATTCCAATTTTAAAATTGTATTCTAATGAGGTAGAACTTAATTATTTCTGTCACTTTCCAAGATCAACTACAATGAAGTCACATGTAAACACTTTGACCTCTTTGGCTTTATATTGAGTAAAATTCTCAAATAACTGGAGCTCTTAACTTACAAAAGGTAATATTTCAAATTTCATTTAAGAAAGATATTCTTGCAAGAGTAAAAATATAATTATGGTTAGTCCCTTGATTTTATATTCATTCATTGACCGGTTGCTTCATACAACTATTAATTTTTCTATTCATGACTAGGTCTTTTTGATTTCACACATGCATAATGAAAACCATGAGTCAGGAAACACCTGTTGACTGGCACCATGTGGCAGACCTGAGAGGACAATTCATACCCTCAAAGAGGGAAACATCTAGTATAGAACAAAAATATGTAAACAATTATGTACTCCAGTACATAGGTAGTACATGGTATGACAATGCAATATGTGGAATCATTAAAGGCACAGTGAAAGCACAGAAGCAGCAATGATTTCCATGGAAGAAAAAAAATAATATTGTTATTAATATAAGATTAAATGGGACTCTTAGCTAGGTAATTCTGGTTGAATTATTGAATATTTAGATTTAAAGATATGCTATTATAATAGTTAAAAGTATATTAATATTAAAAAAGAAGTAAACAAATTTATTTCCTTTACTAATATATTTCAGGTCATTATGGTTCTTGAAGTTTAATTCTTTATAAACAGACACAATAGAAAAGATACATTATTAATATTTCTTTTATAACCATAGAAAAACTATAGTTAGCTAGACTTTATGTTTCAAAGGCCAACTCAGAGCATGGTTTTATTTCTAAGCTAGATGAAAGAATGCTGAGTTATCCAGAAAATTTCCTGCAGAATTTGGTTTTGCCTACCAATATTCTCATATAGATACTACAGAGCCAACTCAGAGTGTTAGATGTTAAAACATCGCAGTGCAGTGAGATGTTTGCAGGACACCTCTTCATTGTCTCCATTAACCAGAAGGCTTAGACAAAGTAGCAGGTGAAATTCAGCAGAGGTGATTTTCCCAGTATGCCAGATAGAGGATTTAAAAAAAAAAAATTAAAACAAGCACATTTTAACATTAACCCATTGTGATCAATAATCACATTTATTAACTATTAATAAAAGAGGCTTTTAAAGCGTTAATTGATTTGTAACTTTAATGTAATATACTCCCCATATTAAAAATGTACTGTAAGTGCAAAGTAGTTAATTAAGTATAAAAATGTGGTTTTATTTAAAACTGTTCAGTGGTAGAATTATTTTCTCACATCCACATATATACTCAGTTTAAAGTGTTATTTACTTATATGTTAAAAATGCTTCTGAAAAAGACTTAAAAAGGGAATTCATGGCTTTTAGAAAATTACATAATTCATACTGCTTCCTTGTACTCTTTTTCCCACTTAATATCATATGTAAACAACATTTATCTTATATATTTCTCTCTGTTTTAAGTGGCTGAGTAGTACTCCACATTATAGATGTACCAGAAAGGATCTAAATAACAAATAACTTTGGACATTTCAGTTTTCTATAATAAAATATTAAGATAAATATAATTTTTTAGTATGGTGACAATGTGAATAATATTTTACTTAATTATTTGTGCATTTTTACAATTGATTCTTTAAGATAAATTCATTAATGATGCAACGGTACGTCAAACATTTCACTCACTTTTAATGCTTTTAATAAATATTGACAAAATTCTTTCCAAAAAGTTCATGTAGTTTCATACTCTCAGCAGTGATCAATTTGACTAAGAATTTATCACCATCTTTATGAATGTTAAATTTTGCAAAGTTCTAAATATAGTTGAGGGAAATGCTAGTCTGTCTTAATTTTCAATTTTTAATTACTTGTGAAGTGGAAGATCATTTATTTATTGATTATATTTCTTTGTGCAATGACTGTGATAAATTACTTTTTGATTCCTTGAAGAACTTTTTTATCAGAATCTTTTTTTCTGTTTTTTTTTTTTTTTTTAGTAATAGTTCTTTATTGTTAGTGGTAATTCTGTCTCTTTTAGGTGTAGCAGGTTATTTTAACCTTCGTTCTTTGCTGTTTAACTGTGGTAATTTTCTTCTAGATGGAAAAAAAAATTGTGTGTTCATTTTTTCTCAAATTTATCAATATTTTTCTTAAAATATTGGTCATTGTAGATAAACTTAGAAATGATTTTTCAATTTAATCAGATCCCATTTATTTATTGAATTGAAAAATCATTTCCTAAGTTCATCTACAATGACCAATATTCTGCACAGCCAAAGAAACTGTCACGGGAATAAACAGACAACCTACAGAATGGGAAAAAATTTTTGCATGCTGTACAACCGTACAACCGATAAAGGACTGATAACTAGAATCTATATAGAACTCAGGAAAATCAGCAAGAGAAAAATCAAACAATCCCATCAAAAAGTGGGCAAAGGACATGAACAGAAATTTTTCAAAAGAAGACAGAAGAATGGCCAACAAACATGAAAAAATGCTGAACATCTCTAATCATAAGGGAAATGCAAATCAAAACCACAATGAGGTATCACTTAACTCCAGTGAGAATGGCCTTTATCAAAAAGTCCCAAAACAATACATGTTGGTGTGGATGCGGAGAGACAGGTACACTAATACACTGCTGGTGGGACCACAAACTAGTGCAACCTCTGTGGAAAGCAATATGGAGATACCTTAAACAGATACAAGTAGACCTACCATTCGATCCAGCAATCCCATTATTGGGCATCTACCAAAAAGAACAAAAGACATTCTATAAAAAAGTCACCTGCACCAACATGTTTATAGCAGCACAATTCAGAATTGCAAAGATGTAGAATCAACCCAAGTGCCCATAAATACACGAGTGGATTAATAAAATGTGGTATATGTATATCATGGAGCATTACTTAGCTATAAGAAATAATGGGGATATAGAATCTCTTATGTTCTCCTGGATAGGGCTGGAACCCATTCTACTAAGTGAAGTATCCCAAGAATGGAAAAATAAGCATCACGTCTACACACCATCAAATTGGTTTCACTGATCATCACCTAAGAGCACATTTAGGAATAACATTAATCGGGTGATGGACAGATGTGGGGGGGGAGGGGTTGGGTGTATACATACATAATGAGTGCTATGCGCACTGTCTAGGGGATGGACACGCTTGAAGTTCTGACGGTGGGGGGGGCAGAGGGGGAAGGGCAGTATATGTAACCTAAACTTTTGTACCCCTACAATATGCTGAAATAAAAAATAAAATAAAATACAATTCCATGGGAATAAAGGTGAATTTTGTACCTCTTATGCACTTCTCTATGAAACATACATTTCAAGCTCTATTTTCTGTTATATGAGAGTAACTTCTTTTATATGAGGGTAACTGTATCTGAAAAATGTTTTAAAAATAAACTGCTGAAGTGCTATTACAAAAAAAAAGAAATGGTTTTTCAACAATAAGATAATATAAAACCTCACCTATATTTTTCTAATAATTTTAAGATTTAGTTTCTTTACAGTCAGTTAATATACATTTTATATTTTCATATTTATAATATATATTAATATTTTATATTTTCAACCAAATTTAAAACTAAATACTCCGAAATAACATTGGGAGAAAAAAATCTTATTTTTTCAACCATTGTAAAACTACTATCTTTACCTTACATTAAGTTCTCATACAAGATATGGTCCATTTCTGGACTCACTGATTTGTTTGTTTCTTAATTTGACAACATCATAGCATTTTAGTTATTGTAGCATTATAATTCATTACTAGTATGTGATATTTTCCCTCTCTACTCTTTCCTAAACATTTTTTATGTGTATGTGGCATTGCATGAATATATTTTTCTGAACTGGTTATTTTGTATGTTTAAAATAATGCCTTTAGAATTTTGATAAATATCCATTTAAGTTACAGGTCAATTAAAAGAATATCCATAGATTAACAATATTTAAGATCCTAAAGTACATAGAAGTGTGTTTAATTTATATACTCTTTGCTTTTTGTTCAGATTATTTTTAGAAATTACATTGCTTCAAGTGTATTTTCTGATTAATTTTTAGATGTAGAAACACTACAGAATTTTGCTTTATTGTTAGCATCCACCTACCATTTTACCATCAACAATGTTTCAGGTGATTTTCTTAGAATCTGAAGAGAAGATAATGTATAACGCAAATATCTTGTCTAATAATTTGAATTCACACAAAATCAGTACTCACCTTTCTATCCATGTGTTATGTTTCTCTCACTTGTACTTGCCCACATTTTTTCAGTTTTATGATTCTCTATTCCTATGTTAGCTCATACTTTCCAAAATAATATACTACATCAATTTCTCTTCCCAATTTCCTACAAGCTTCTTACTTTCTTGTCACAGACTCCACTCATTGACCTCCACCCATTCCTACTCTGCTCAGAGACTCTTTATTATCTAAGTCATGAAAATATTTATGCCATACACTTATTGTGAATAAATTACTGTAAATTGATGAATGCCAACCTCAACGTTAATAACACAGCAAAAAATTAAAATCCCCTGTTACTGTCAGCTGAGTTAAATAAATTATCTTTGTCTTGGAAAAAAGTAAGGCAATTTCAAAAACACAGCTGGAAACCCAGAATTCTTTTTTCTGAACATCCGATGTCAAAAGAAAATTGTTAAGACGCTATCAATATTAAGGCCAAATTTTATGGTTATTAAAATGTGCTGCATTCTTCATTAGTCAGAAATAATCTTCTCAAATCATAAAAGTACTGAAAATTAAAAGCTTTTATATAAAACTTCAATAGAAATTGATTAACTCCTGAGTTAAAAGAAAACATTTATCTTTGCCAATATTTAGTGCAATATCCAATTTCAGAGTTTTACCTCTATAGAACATAGTTTTACTTAAGCTGTTTATTATGTAAAACTATGAATCTACTAATTGTACTTGATAGGACTCTGAAAAAGTTAATGAATAGAAAGTTATCTATTTAATGTTTATGCTTAAAATGGGTAGCACTAAGGGAAGAACGAAGTATATTAAATCTATATCAGAAATGACAAAATCTCAAATATGTGAGTTTATATATATTTTCTGCAAGCAGATTACATTTGATTAATGATAAAATTATAAACAATATACTATACAGATTTATAAGTATAAAAATCTTATAAAATAAATTATAATTTTATATTTAAACATAATTTAAATATAATATACGAAGGTAAAATATGTTAGAATATAACATTGTACATACTTATAATAAATGTAAATATTTATAATTATAGACACATATCACATATTTTATATTTACCATAAATAGCATACTTGTCCAAAAATATTAACTATTATGCTTAATAAATCTATGCTTGATTTTGTTGCCATTATGATGAAGAATATAGAAAATAATGGAAGAAATTTAGTGACTACTTAATTAAACTACAACGAGGTAGGTACTGAGAAGTTAGTATGAGATAATAGAAAAGCAGGGGCTAAAACATTGATTCCTTGACTTAATTCACTGTGTTTTCTTGTGCCACAAAAAACGGTTGTACAGATATATCTTTTTTTTTTTATTTCAGCTTATTATGGGGGTACAAAAGTTTAGGTTATGCATATTGCCCATGCCCCACCCCCCCGAGTCAGAGCTTCAAGCGTGTCCATTCCCCAGACAGTGTGCATGACACTCATTATGTAGGTATACACCCATCCCCTCCCCTCACCCCCCACATCTGTCTGACACCCAGATGTATTTTAAAGATAATTTTTAAAATGGAGACAATAGTACGCACAAAATTTTGTAGGCCACGTAGTCAATATTTAGGCTATTTCAAAATAGGCTGAACAAATTATTTGGATTTGATCACTGATATGTAGCACAAAATTTTGAATTCATGCAGGGTTGAAATTAAAGGGCTATTGATCATTTGAATAGACACCAAAAATCATTTTATAAAATTCAACATCGTTTCATGATAAAAATTCTCAACAAACTGGGTATAGAAAGAACATAACTCAACACAACATACGACAAAACCACAGCTGGTATCATACTAAACAGAAAAAGACAGAAAGCCTTTTCTCTAAACTGTGGAATAATACAGGAATGCTCACTTTCACTACTTTTATTTAACATAGTACTGAAATCCTAATGAAAGCAATTAGACATGAGAAGGAAATAAAGGACATCCAAATTGGAAAGGAAGAAGTCAAATTATTCTTGTTTGCAGAAAAAATGATCTTATATGTTGAAAAACCTAAAATGTCCACCAAAAAACTATTAGAACTGGTAAACAAATTCAGTAAGGTTGCAGAATACAAAATTAACATACAAAAATCACTAGAATTTCGATAGCCCAGCAGTGAACAATATGAAAAAGAAATCAAGAAAGCAATCCCATTTACAATAGCTACAAAAAAAAAAAAAATACCTAGGAATAAACTTAACCAAAGAAATGGAAGATCTCCATGATGTAAACCATAAAACATTGATGAAAGAAATTGAAGAGGACACAAAAAATAAAAGATATTTTATGCTCATAGATTTGAAGAATCAATGTTGTTACAATGTTCATATTACCCAAAGCAACCTACAGATTCAAAGCAATTCCTATCAAAATCCTAATGACATTCTTCAGATAAATAGAAAAAAAAATCCTAAAATTTACATGGAACCACAAAAGACCCAGAACAGTCAAAGCAAACCTGAGCAAAAAAACAAAACTGTAGGCATCTCATTACCTGACTTTATACTATGAAGCTATGGAAACCAAAACAGCTTGATACTAGCGTAAAGACAGACACATAAAGCAATAGAGCAGAATATAGAACCCAAAAATAAATCCATGTATTTACAGTCAATTCATTTTCAGCAAAGCCACCAAGAATATACATTGGGGAAAGGACAGTCTCTTCAACAAATAGTACAGGGAAAATTGTATATCCATATACAGAGGAATGAAATTAGACCTCTATCTCTTGCCATATATAAAAATCAAATCAAAATGATTTAAAAACTAAATGTAAGACCTGAAACTGTGAAACTACTAGAAGAAAACATGTAAGAAAGGCTTCAGGACATTGGTCTGGTCAAAATCTCTTAAGTAAAACCTCAAAAGCACAGACAACCAAGCAAAGATGGACACATGGATCACATCAAGTTAAAAAGCTTCTGCACAGCAAAGAAAATAATCAACAAAATGAAGAGACAACCTAAAGAATAGGAGAAAATATTTGCAAACTATTCAACTGACAAGGAATTCATAACAAGAATATACAAGGAACTCAAACAACTCAATAGCAAAAAATCAAATAATCCATTTAAAATGGGTGAAAGATCTTAATAGACATTCTCAAGAGACATGCAAATGGTAAAGTATATTTTAAAATGTTCAAAAATCACTAATCATCAGAGAAATGAAAATCAAAACTACAGTGAGATATCTTCACTCCAATTAAAATTCTTTTTATTAAAAAGACAAAAAATAATGGCTGTTGATAAGGATACAAAAAAAGAGGAACCCTCATACATTGTTTGTGGGAATATAAATCATTAATAGTATAGCCACCATGGAAAACAGTATGGAGGTTCCTCAAAAACTTAAAACTGGAACTACCGTATGATCTCACAATCCCACTACTGGGTATATATCCAAAAGAAAGGAAATCAATATATAAAAAAGACATCTGTGCTATCATGCTTATTGCAGTACTATTTACAGTAGCCAAGATATGGAATCAACCTGTGTCCATCAGTGGATGGATAGATAAAGAAAATTTTGTACATGTATACAATGGAATATTATTCATACATAAAAAACAATGAAATCCTTTCATTTGCAACAACATGGATGAAACTGAAGACATTATGTTAAATGAAATAAGGCTGTCACAGAAAGACAAATATTGCGTGTTCTCTCTCACTTATATGGAGCTAAAAAAATTGATCTCATAGAGGTAGAGAATAGAATATTGGTTTGCAGAGGCTCAGCAGTGTAGCCTGGAATTGGGGAATAAAGAGGAGCTGGTTAATTAGTACAAAAATAGAGTTCAATAGTAGGAATAAAATCTGGCATTTGGTAGCAAAACAGAGAGACTACAGTGAACATTAATCAACTGTACATTGCAAAGTAGCTAGAGGGCTAGATCTGGATGTCCCTGAAGCAAAGAAATTGTGAATGTTTGAGGTGATGGGTTTCCAATTACCATGTTTTGATCATTGCACATTGTATGCTTGGATTAAAATATCACATGTACCCCATATTTATATAAATGTTATGTACCTATACAATTAATTTTTTTAAAAACACTTTAGAAAGCATCGTTAGATTTACCTTTTAAACCTGTACATGTAAAGCTGTCACAATAAAAACTAATGCAAAAAGGGGAAAAAAAGCATGTAATAACAACAAAAAAATAACTTTTGGTAAAAATGTGCCTGATATCATTTCAAATATTTACCCTGTTAGGCCATATGTCACAATTAAACACTACACAAGAAGAAAGTTTCTAGAAGACACTCATGGTGATTATAACCTACTAATTCTCAAATTTCATTGATTTATTTCTCAGAGGCCTCTGCTAACCTTGATTTCTAAACCTGATGGTTTCCTGTTGCTTTTTAGATTTAATTTCAAAATCCTTAATGTGCAGGTGTATTTAAATTTGTCAAAACAATTATGAACTACATACTTTAAGTGGGTATATGTAACTGAACATGTTTTATGCCTCAATAAGGCAATTAAAAATCAAAATCTTTAATGTGCCCTACGTGGACCTCTACTATTTGACCCTTGGCTATCTTTACAAGATCTTAAGTCATATATACACATCATGCCCTAAATTTCTCTTCCAGTTGTTTTTTTTGTTTGTTTGTTTGGTTTTTTTTGTAACATCGTTCACTGTTGAGTATTTACTCTTTTTTTTGTATACCCTCTTCTTTCTTCGTTTCTTTTTCAACTTTCTTTTAGATTTCCTCTAATACATTAGGATGCCTGCTTGTCATTCACTTGTATTTACTTAGGATTCCAAATTATTGTTTCATCTTCCCAGTCTTTCTCTAAGTACTTTTGCCAGATGATTCATCAAAGTAAATGGATTCAAATGCTTTAAGATACATATAATTAGACTTGAAGCTTAATACCAGGAAGGACAACTATGTTATGACAAGATGGGTTCATTTTGTGGTCAAGGTATACCAGACCGAGATACTAGGTACTAGAATGTTCCATTGGGGTGCATGCCAATTTTTGACCGTTTCTTGCAGCAAACACTATGAAGTCATACAAAAGAAAGAAAATTTCTAGCTAGGCTGGGTGGCTCATGCCTGTAATCCTAGCACTCTGGGAGGCCCAAGCAGGAGGACTGCTTGAGGTCAGGAGTTTGAGACCAGCCTGAGCAAGAGCCAGACCCCACCTCTACTAAAAATAGAAAAAATTAGACAGGCATGGTGGTGTGTGCCTGTAGTCCCTGCTACTTGGGAGGCTGAGGCAGGAGAATTGTTTGGAGTCTAGGAGTTTAAGGTTGCAGTGAGCTATGATGATGCCACTGCACTCTACCCGGACAGGGTGACAGACTCTGTCTGGAAAAAAAAAAAATTCCAACAGTTTAAATAATGATTATATATGTATATATATGTATTATCATAAGGATGATAATTCAATTTGACCTACTAAAACTCAATTTTCATATCTCAGATTGGTGATTCAAATTCCTGCCTACCTTAGGTTGGTAGGAGGGTTAAATGAGACACCAGTGAAATCACTTTTAAATTGTATAGAAAATAATGTTGTATTACTTTAAACAATTGAATCTTTATGTTTATACTATTCTGAATATCAATTAAAATAATGCTACATTGCAACTTTATGAGAAATAATGGGGGTAAAATTTCATTGATTTCATCTGCTTTATCAAGCAAATTAAATTATTTCTATCAAGAGTTACACAAATGCTACATGATTTTGTTTCCTGCCTACTATTCTACTGAGTGGCCAACATGGCTATTTTTCTTTATAAATATCTTGTTTTCTGTCCATGTGTTTTACCTCATGTGTTCCCTTTTTATTTCCTTTTTATTTTTTGTTTTTATATTATCTACATAAGAATTTAAGCTGTGTTTACTGTATTTTAAACTTCAACTTTCACTTATTTAACTGGAATGAATAGCTTTAAATTTTCTCTCTTCCTCCCCCCACCCCCCGACGCTAATAAATCACCCACGGATACAAACATTGGAAGGCTTTAAACAAGCAAAGGGCAGGTGATCTAAGAGAGTCTCACTGTTGCTTTAATGTAGAGAAAGATATTCTCTACAAAATTTTAACAGCCCTGCTTATATTTTATTGAGAAACAAGAGAGAGAGAAAAAGAGATGAATAATAACAAGATGTGGAAAAACACGTCCTTGCAATCTCTTCTCCAAAAAAAAAAATAAATAAATAAAAATTCATGGATGTGTCAGAAAACTCAGAGAAAGGGCTTGAAACCCTGATCTCCACTTGGGATTATGGAGGAAACTGTGTACAATGTCCAGTACTATCAAGAGGTTGCACAGGCTAGTTTAGAAGGTGAATCATGGTGATCAGTTAAACAAGAGTTAATGATTTTTCGGTCATGTTCATGAAATCCTTCCTTACTGTAATGTCATATAAGATACTATCATGTTTTCTACTAAATGTTTGGCAGCTTTGTACTTTATAATTTAGTTTTTATGTTTAATTAGTTAGAATCTATAAGAGGTTAAGAAAAACATGATTAATTTGATTTACATTTTGAATAAATAACGTTAGTTCCTGTGATAAAAAGAAACTTCTGGGAGAGACAGAGTGGGTATTCAAAAAGTTCTATGAGATACGTGCCTGGAGAATGATCTCTGGGTTGAAGGGTATGCAAATGTTAAACTAAATGTAAATCCAAAACCTTTTCCACAAGTGTTATTAACATATGAGATTGTATGTATCCACATTGTCTTTTACCTTTGGGATGGGCAAAATCTAATTTTTTTGCCAATCAAAATGTGTATGAAATGATCTTGGTTTGTATTTCCCTGATCACAAGAAGTTTGAACTTCTTTAATAGGTGTATGTATTTTGGTTCCATGTCTTCTTGCTTCTATTAAATGTATTTCAGTTGTCCTCTGTGCATTATTCCATTAGTATTTTTTCCTTACCCTAATAATTTATAGGCATTGCTTATATATTCTTAATATTGAGCCTTTGTAAGATTTGTGCATTGCAAATATCTTTTCACAGTCTATAGTACTACTTTTCATTTTCTTTAAGTTGTCATGTGATTTACCAAAACTTTTATGTTTAATAGTTAAATTTGTCGATCTTTCATGTAACATAATGTCACAGAAGTATTTGAAATAACGTAGGCTGTTGAGATGCTTTTGAAAAGATGAGGTTTCAGGTATCTTACTAAAAATTTTTGTCATAATTTTCTTTATGGTCTTTGGGGGAAAATAGACACAATTATAGTACATTTTTAATTCTACTGTTAAAACAGTTTGTTTTTTCTTCCAAAGTCAGTTAATGATGAAACATTTGCCTGTGTGGGCTTGAGGGAGCAATCTGTCTCTGTGGGAAGCTTCCTCCGAACTACCAAGACGTGTGAACCCCTGAAGATGCCTCTTTTCTACAAACCCTATAGTTAGCCTCAATGTTAGGCCTACATTCCTGGATCAATTCCAATTTGGAAAATACACAATGCTTACTAAAATTTCTTCTGCAGTGTGAGTGCAATACAGACTATTTCTTCACTTTCATAAAACCTTCTGTGTGAGCACACATCTATTAAATTATATTTTAATCTCCAGGGTGGATGCCAGTGTTGCATTTTATTTTTCATGACATAGTCAAAATAAAAATTTGTTGTATTGAAAATAAATGCATAGTTTGAACTTATTTCATTTAACCCATATGGATTTACTGTCACAAAGCTCCAGATAATACTTCAGATATGATAACTGATGCTGAAAAAAATATATAGGATTTTATACGAGTAAAAGTATCAATTTCAAAGGATCAAGTCTGGATTAGCACAATTTCTATATTTCATAACCTAAGTCTAAACTTCTGGTTTATGCAGATGTCTAGAGAGTTGAATATTCTGGGAAAACACAGTGAGAAAATGCAGATACTTCTTTCTAAATTGGTGATCTGCACCTTAGTAGATTATACATAGAGCTAAAATTCACTATTAAAGTACATACATAGCTCCTTTGTAAAGTGCACTCCTACTAAGGTTCTGTCTAGAAAATCAAAATCATGTGTTGAAAAATGTTATTGGGGGCTAGCTAGATTGAGCACATGATTGATTCTATTGAGAGCACAGAATAGACAGTCCAAAAATGAACATAATTAGCTCATACCTGTAATCCCAGCACTTTGGGAGGCTGAGGTGGAAGAATCACTTGAGGCCAGAAGTTTGAGACCAGCCTGGGAAACATAGTGAGATCCCTGTCTCTACAAAAAAAATTAAAGCATTAGTTGGACATGGTGGTGTGCAACTGTAGTCCCAGCCACTTGGGAGGCTGAAGTATCAGGATCGCTTGAGCCCAGGAGTTTGAGTTTCCAATGAACTACAATCACACCATTGCACTCAAGCCTGGTTGAGAGAGGGAGACACTGACTGTAAATAAAGTAAATTAAATTAAAAAATAAATACATAAATAAAAGTGGGCATAATGAGATGGATATTTTATCTATTTATACATTACCTATATTTTGAATTTATCAATAATTTTAACTCAACCTAGCATTACATTACATTACTGAGTCTTTACCAAATACATAAGATGAGCTCACCTATACTTCACTCATTATATAAACTTGTTTAGACACACAGAGGAAATCTTTCTTGGATACTATACATTTTATTTTATTAAATTTTATTTTTTTCTGTTCTTGCTTGTCTTTTATTTATTTATTTTTTTAATTTCAGGATATTATGAGAGTACAAACACTTTGGTTACATTTTATATCTTTGCCTCACCCAAGCGAGAATTAGAGGCTTGCCCTTCCCCTCTACAATGCTCACCGCGTCCATGAGTTGTGAGTTTACCCCCTCTCCCAACCCCCTAATCCCTGGAGAATATTACTACCGCGTGAGCACCATAGTGTTGAACAGTCCAGTGCCAATTTGATGGCGAGTACATGTGGAGCCTATTCTTCTGATCTTGTGATACCTCACTTCGGATAATGGGCTCAAGATACTATACATTTTAAAAAGCAGACCATTAGAAAACAACGCCTGGAATAGATAGGACGAAGTTGGTCAATTAGAGAACTTTTTATCCAATTGGCCAGTGCTCAAAATGATTTTCTAAGTAGAAATAATAATAGTAATATCCTATAATAAAACTTTTTCTTTGCTCTATCTAAGGTAAGTTTAAATCATCGAAAATATCTTGCCTACTTCTCTGGAACTATATAAGTTTAAATAAAACACAGGAGAATAATTTTTATCAAGCACCCCTATATTTGCCCAAATTAAAAAACCTGTTACTGATCTTATTTCTGATGAACATATCAAAGCAATTGTTGTATGCCCCATCTTTTAAGAAAGCATATGTTAAACAGGGCAAGCAAAGATAAACTTTAAAAGGATTCACTTGTCCTAACAGCCCATCTGTTTCATACTCCCCGCAGAGCACATCTCTTTTCTGGGGTCCCTTTCAGGTGCGTTCTTACCTTATGTAACACTCTCTTTATTGTAAGTTCATGCTGTGACCCTGTCAGAATTGCTACAGCAGGGGTGACCTCAGTAATGACCATCCACAGCCTGCCAAGCTAACTTGGTCAGTGTTAGCTGATTAAACTTTTAACAACATCCCCTGTGCGATAAAGGGCAAAATGACAACTTTGCCCATCGTCAAGGTGTCTGTATAATAAACTAATTAGTAAACCACACAGTCTGTGGAGCTTTTAATGAGTGCTATCGGCTGGCCTCTGTAATAAAAACCCAGTCTGCCCCCTTTTGGGATTCAATTAAGGCACAGACTGTCATATGCTTGGTCTAGCTGATCAATGAATCCATTCCGACCTTTGTCGGAGCTGTTTGCAAGGTCAGTGGCAGTAGTGAAGAAAGCCAGCTTGGTAAAGGAGATATACCCAACAGCGGCCGACAGGCTCCAAGTCCAGTTGTTAATATCCTTGTGGTCATTTGACATCAGCAGAAGTTTCTCTCATTCAAAGGTTAGCTGAAAGAGAAGACAGCAATGAAAAAAATATATTGGTATATTTTCACAGAAAGGTCCTTCTGTTATTAAAAAATGATCATTAGTCTGTTAACATCTACTTTTACCTTGTGGTATCTTCTTTTTCTTCACCCAGTGGAATATACTATCCAACTTTTGTTCTTCCAAATGTAACTATTGATTTAATTCTTTTCCAGATGTGAAAACAAATGTAACCTTTATAAAATGTAGTCCTGTTTTTATGATTCAGATGCTGAGGTTTTTAAAAAGAAATTAAATTAGAAAAGATATTTCTTATTAAAAAGTCCATTATGTCAGAAAAATGTTTCTTATAATTAAATACTTTTTTAACACTTTATAATGTTTGGTATGACAAGATTCTTCAAGTCTACATCTCAAACATGGCCATTGTTTAGTATTTGAAAATCCTCATATTTATTTCTGCAAGAAAATATTTAAAAATAAAAATTAGTCACTTTTAAAATATTTAAATGACAGTTTGATAAGAGAATCAATGTTTTTCTATTTTGCTAATAATAATGGTGACAAAAATTTGTAAATATTGTAGATTGTGGTATTCCCAGACAATATTTATGGTTTTTCAAGTAATCCCAAAGATCCAGGAGAATGAGCAATGTATAATTTTATTGAAACCTAGGATCGAAATGTTTTACTGTCAAACTCAGAGATGGAAAATCACACAGCTGGAGAGTGAGCCTAGGTAACTACTCAGCAGACACACCCAAAGAAATACTGTGATTCTACATCCAATAAGTATGGGGAAGGCCCTATAGAAGGTTACTATTTATATTAATATAAGGTAAAATACATATTATAAATGCTACTTGGGTTTGGGGAAATTTATATATATATGTGTGTGTGTATATATATATATATAAAGATTGTGCAGTTTATTGTTCTCCACAAAACCACAAAATACACATCTATGTTCAAAATATGTTGAAATAATATTTAAATTGAAAAATTTTTAAGTTCAACAATTTTTAATAACTGAATGTATAAAATGTAGGATGCAATTAAAATTGAACATTCATGCATTTGTTTAAGTAATACTGGTGCAGTCTTTAAGAATTATAAATGAAGATACCATGAAATCCGGGAAATCTATTATCCAGCCATAGAATATACAATACTAAATTATTAACCACAGAGTTTATTTTAATAGGAAACAATTGTGTAAAAACTAAATACCCAACCATATGGGACTACTACTAAAAATGGTAAGTATGTCCACTTAGCAAATTATTATACAGCCCTTAGGAATGATGATTCAGGCCTTATTGTCACAGCCATAGAAGAAGGTCCATAATATTTGTCAGTGAAGAGACCAATGTAAAAAACAATAGGCTTCCATTGTTATAATATTTATTTCAATATGTATATAGGATATATACACATATATGTGAACATATTTATGTATACATACATGTATGAATGTATAATGTACATATGTATATTTGAACAAATTAATACATACAAATACATATGTATACATAATCTAGTTTTATGTGTCCTTTTAATTTTTACACTCAATATTTTCTGATTTCTTCTGACGATCTCTAATATTTTCATCAGGAAAAAATTAGAAGATATTTCATTCTTATAAAATGAAATGAATTTAAAATAAAAATCAAAATATATGGGATGTATTTTTAAAAGTTTGTAAACTATATTTTAAATAAATACATTTTCTAATAACTTTGTTTCATAATATTTTTGCATTTGGTAATATTCTTACATAAAAAGTTTCTTGAAATGTGTATATTTAACTCAAAATTTAACTTTAGAGTCAATGAGTCAATATATACTTACATAAAAAGTTTTATACATTTCAGAATTAACTAAATTACTCAAAGAATCATAGAATAGTAGATTTTCATAACTGGACTAAATTGTATTGAAAATGGTTTTCATTCTGGTTTATATCTTTGGAAGAAGAGGCTAGAAAGGCAATCTTATTTCATTGAGATAATACTCTTTTTTTTTGAAATTATATTTTTTTTTATTTCAAAATATTAAGGGGGTAAAAATGCTTTAGGTTACATGGATTGCTTTTGTAATGCTTGACTTCCAGCTATAGGTGTGCCCATCACCCAGATAGTGTTCATTGTACCCATTAGGTAGGTTTTTGCTCCTTCCCTCCTCCCCCTTTCCCCATAGTTGATTTCCACTGAGTTTTATTTTTGCACTGGAATGTTTATTGCAACACAATTCACAATTGCAAAGAGGTGGAATCAATCCAAGTGCCCATCAATTCATCAGTGGATCAACAAAATGTGGTACATGTATACCATAGAGTTCTACTCAGACATACTCTTAAGCACATTACGAATTCAAAGGAAAAGACTTGTAAGTTGGTGATATTTGGGGGTTGAGGAATGATTATGTAGAAGGAAAGTGTAATTGACAGAACTTTGATTTTTGAGTTCTATATTTCCAATTTCTACTGATCAGGACCAACTCTCTCTCTTAAGCACAACTTCACATCTCCCCACGTACACATCCGCACAAATACACACACACACACACACACACACACAAACACATGCGCAGATACCAAGTGAGAATTAATGGGGCAGATTTTTTGTGTGTGTGCTAATTCAAGACATAGGCATAAATCTGAAAGGACATACCATCTAAATTCTCCACAGAGCTCAAGCAAAAAAAAAAAAAAAAATGCTATCAATGCAATCCTAAGACATATGAAATTATGCTCTGTGTCTTATAACTTATTATGTTTTTGTCCGTAAGAATATTGAGTTTTTAGTAAGTAAAGATGCTATATATCTGGTTTTGACCATTTCACTCATGTGACAAAGGTACGTCAGGTTTCCTCATTAAAGTTCCTTTACAAAGATTTGTTTTAAGAATTGGAGATGTTCAGTTAAGGTCAAGAGAAGCAGATTTTGAGGGTTGGTTTTAGGGAAGGATACGTGGAACAATGAGAGAAGACATCTTCCATGCTGCTCAACCTAAATTTACCATCCAACTTGGCATCAAATCATGAGTTTATATCTATTTCCAGGTCACCAAATTTCTGACTTAATTGGACTAGTCTTGCAAAATTATGTCTCTGGAATCTATGACTTTATATGAATGTTAAATTGCAACATAAAGAAAATGCACAAATTTTTACTAAAGCAGGGATGTCCTAATGTTTTCAATCTCTATAATGTTCAAGTAATTTTATATGTCAAGTGGATACAAAATTCTACTTTTACAAGCTATTTAAATAAATTATTTATGTCGACATTTATAAAGTTTACAGAAATATATAATATATACCTTCTGTGGTTGTTCATGACAGAGTGATCTCCTGTGCATTCCTTCACAAATACCATTTCTTTTATGTTAGATGATGTCATATTTCTATTTGTACTATAAAGCACCTAACAAATCAAGGGCATATTATAAATGGAAAACATAATAAATGCTAATTGATTTTAATTGGAGTATTACTACAGACTTCACTAATGTTAGAAGGATATTAATCACAGAAATTTCTATCCTTTATGTTGTAAAAGAAGTGCAGCTCCATCCCTTACTAGACATTTGGGGTAATGGGAAAGAATAACTAATTCTATTTGTCAGCTATTCCATGAGGCGTGTTATAGCTATTGTGTCATTTAGATCCTACAGCAACATTATGAAATAGGTACTTATTAGTATTAATATTTTAATTAGAAGATAAAACTAAGGTTTCCTCAATTATTAAACATTGGACTTCATTCATGTATCACTCTATGATTAACTGTGCCCTTTCAGATTTGCCAATATAATCAAATATTCATTATATTTGAGTTTTTAGTAACTGAAGATGATATACATGTGGTTTTGACAATTTCGCTCATGTGACAAAGCTTTCCACACTAAAGTTGCTTTAAAAAGATGTTTTAAGAATTAGAGAAGTTCAGTTTAGGTCAAGAGAAGTAGGAAAACATATATATTTTTTCTATATATATTCATTTAGGTTGACTTTGAAAAGATTTCCAATTTTAATTCCAACATGTGAAGAACTTGGAAGCTGACATTCTCATCCTTACAATAAGACAAACCTGGACAAACTGAAAACCAATAACTTTTCTTTCACCTATCAGAGAAGTGAAATTGCAGGACACCATGGCACCTTGAAATCTAGAGAGACAGACACATCTACAGAAATATAACAATTGAGGTTTGCTAACTTGGAGCAAAAGCCCCTGAATGAAAAACTAATGGGGCATTTAAATAAATTAATATGAGCATTTAAGACTTGGATGAATGGCTGGAGGATGAGTGTAGCCTAGCATGAAACTGAGGAGCTGCTGGGGGAGGCAGTCTTGGGGAGACCCCGATAGCTTCACAGATTTTCCTTCCAGCGACCCAACCTGGCTTTGACAGGGGAAAAGGAAGAGTAACCACTATTGAATCTTCCAGATTCCCTTCTCCATAACAAAAGTCTATCCTCCAGAGAAATGTACTTTGTCAAAGTTTAATTCTTAAGTATTATACTAGCAAAACGAAGGACTTCCTCCCCATTTAAGTCCTCTCCAGCCTTCTTGGCCCACCTAAAGTGGTAAAATAACATAGTCAACAAGATTTAGGGATTCCAATAAATAAATTGCAAATTTTTCAGCCAAAGAATGGAATAGGGGGCAGAGAATACAAACAAATATGCCACTAGAGAAACACTCGTGAAGGTGAAGCTTAGAGACACAGATCCACTAAAAGACTGAGATTCAATAATGAGAGTGTAGAATGTTCTCTCTCCCTGCACCCTACTCCCAACGTCAACTGGGCTCCAGTATATCAGCAGTTCACATTTAGAACAGCTATAAGATACAGACTTTCTGATGAATACAAAAGTCAAGCTAAAATTTGAGTGGAAAAAAACACAAGGGCTGTACCTACAGCAAACAATAAAAATAGTCCACCTTTTAGCCAGATTTATATAAATTTCTCACACTAAGTCTACTTTATCTCAGTTCCTTTACTTACTATAACATCTGGTTTCTTGCAACAAGTTACAAGGCATGCAAAAAGACAAGAAAAAATATATTTTTAAGAGAAAATGCAATCAGAAGCAGAATCAAATATGACACTCATATTGAAATTTTCAAGTAGGGAATTAAAAATAACTATGATTAATATGTTAGAGGTTCTAAAAAATAAACAACACACAAAATATATATAATGTAAACAGAGAGATGGAGACTTTAAGGGATCAGAAAGGTTATACTACAAACCAAAAACACAGTAATAGAAATGAACCAGTAGGTGGTGTTTGTGGGTGAGATCTGACCACACGCTGTATGATGAGTCAGTAGATGCAGTAAAAGTGTGTGCAGAATGACCTCGCTGGTAGTAGGTGGCACTTGCTGGGAGGAGTAGGCTGCGGTGTTGTTTTTGAGTCCTGTAACCAGCTCTTGTTCCTCTGGAGAGGCATTCTATCTAGTGCCTCAGGTGGTGGTTGGGGTGTGTCCTTATTCTTCACCTCAGCAGAGGTGAGTCTGGGCAAGCTGGGCTGGGTGACTGACCTTAAGCTCCACAAATGCTGCTAGCAGAGGTCAAAGGTCCATTCTCTTCTTCTGGGCAAAGCTCCTTGGGAGAGGATGAAATGGCCCCCCCTCAGCCAAAAAGTCTGTGTGTGGGGGTTGAGCTGTCTGAGACCCCCAGTCTACAACAGGCCTCACTCCTTTCCACCCTCCCCTATTCCACCCTTCCCTATTTGCACCCTCCCCTATTCTCCCAGGGCTCTGCCAGCAGGCAGGACCTCAAGCCAGTGGATCTCCCCTGGCTGTAATGCAGCCAGGAGGGTCCCTGACCCGGATTGCAGCTGGAGCTGGGCGCAGGGCTCTCCTGTGGGAGGAGGGTTGCCCCTCAAGAATACTGCACACTTCAGTAGGCTTGTTCACAAATATCCCTTCTGTGCCCTGGGGCAATGAGATTTAGACCTGCCAATTTAGACCTGGGTGTGTGGGATCTGGTCTGCAGGCCTGTTCCCTGGGCCCTGGAGATCAATCCTTGACCTTACCAGGGAGAGGAGTGCTGGTCTCAAGCCACCCACTAGGTGCCCAAGCTGGATCTATGTCACTCTGCCTCAGTGTATTTGATTATTTGTCCTTTCAATTCTGTTAGTTTTGCCTCTTAGGTGATGTGATGATTAATTTTAGGTGTCAACTTGCCTGGATTAAGGGATACCTTGAGCTTGTGCAATGTTATTTCTGGATATGTCTGGGTATTTCTAGAAGAGATTGGCATTTGAATCCATAGACTGAGTAAGGAATATCTGCCCTCATGCAATGTGAGTGGATATCATCCAAACAGCTGTGGACACAAATAGAACAAAAAGGCAAATTTAATCTCTTTTCTGAAACTGAGACACCCTTCTTATCCTGCCCTTGGACATCAGAACTCAAGGTTCTCCTGCCTTTTGACCTAAGAATTTGCACCAGTGGACCCTCGTATTCTTGCGCCCTTGACTTCAGACTGAGTCACATCATCATCTTCCCTCTTTCTGAAGCTTTTGAACTTGTACTGAACCACACACTACTGGCTTTCCTTCTTCTCCAGCTCCCGGAAGGTATATCATGGGACATTTCAGCCTCTATGATCTTGTGAGCTACCTCTCACAGTAAATCTCTTTTTATCTGTCTATCTATCTATCTTCTATCCTATGGCTTCTGTTTCTTTGAAAAACTCTGACTAATGCAAATGTATACACATTTAGGTTTTATATTGCCTTGGAAAATCGGTCCCTTTATGATTAGATAATGATCTTCTTTGTCCCAATAATCTTTCTTTTTCTGAAATCTACTATTTCAGAAATCAATGTCACCACATTGGCTTTCCTTTGATTAGTGTTAACATGATATATCTTTCTCCATCCTTTTACTTGTAACCTATCTGGGTCTTTACATTTAAAGTATATTTGTGTAGACAACATACAGTTGGGTCTTATTAGTATTTTATTTAATCAGAAAATATCTTTCTTTCATTGATGTTTTTAGACCATTCACATTAATAATGGTTATTCATATATTTAAATTTACATCTACCATGTTTTTAACTGTTCTCTATTCATTGTGTTTTGTGCTTTAGTCTTCTTTTCTCATTTATTTTCTGTCTTCTTTGGTTTTAACTGGACATTTTATATAATTTCATGGTATCTCTTATATTAGCATACCCTATATATTTCTTTATAAAATGATTTTAGTGTTTATATATAATTATACATATATACACACACACACACATATATAGCTAATTTTATTCTGTCTTCAAATAACACTATACCACTTCACATGTAGTGTAGGCATCTTATAACAGAGTATGTTTCCAATTCTTCCCTGACATCATTTGTGACAATGCAGTCATTCATTTCCATATGTTATAATTACCCAATATATTGTCGCTGCTATTACTTCAAACTGTTATCATTTAGATTAATTGACAAAAAAAGTAAAAATTACCTTTTGCCTTCATACAATTCTTTGAAGCTCTTCATTTCTTTATGCAGCTCTCTACCTGCCAGCCCTCCCAGGTGCTGCTTGCCTGCTGACTCCAGGAGAGTGGGGAAAATCCCGAGATGAAGAGACTTTAATCCAGCTTGGGCACCCTGTGGGTGATCTAAATGTCCCCACTTAAAAATATAGATTGATGGAATGGAGTAAAAAAAAAAAAAATGTATGCTGTCTCCAGGAAACACAGTTGTTCATAAGGATTCTCACATACTCAAGGTAAAGAGGTAAAAAAAATATTCCATGCAAATGGAAACCAGCAGTGGGCAGGAGTAGCCATTCTTGTATTGGATAAAACAGACTTAAAATCAGCTACCATCAAAAAAGACAAATGATAAAGGTATCAATTTAAGAAGAAGATATAACGATCCTAAATATATATGCACCTAATACAAGAGTAAAACAGAAAACAAATACCACTAGACTTAAGGAAATAAATAAACTGTAGCATCATAGTAGCCAGTGACTTCAACACTTCACTGACAAAACTGGACAAATCATCAAGGCAGAAAATCAACAAACATTGAACTTAAATGAGACTCTAGAATGAATGGACCTAAAAGACATTTACAGAACATTCTACTCCCACACTGCAGAATATACATTTTTCTCATCAGCATGTGGACCCAAATCTTACCATGTGATCCAGTATCATGCTTCTTTGTATTAATCTATTTGAAAATTTATGTCCACCCATAATCTATACATTAAAGGTTTATAGCACTTTTATTCATAATGGCCCCAAACTGGAAGAGACCAAGGTGTCTTTTAATAGGCGAGTGGATAAATAAGTGAATGGATAAACTGTGGAACATCTATACAATGAAATATTATTTAGCAATAAAACAAGATTAGCTATCAAGCTAAGTAAAAACAAGAATGAAATTTTGGCAAACGTAAAAATACAGAGATAGTAAACAGATCAATGGTTGCCAGAAATTTGGGGAGGAGGAAGGGTTAAATAGGTGAAGTGCAGAAAATGTTTAGAGTGGTAGAACTATTCATATGTAACTATAATGGCACAGATATAACACAATGTGCTTATGATAACCCACAGAACTTTACAACACAAAAAGTGAACCTTGGTATATGCAAATTGTAAAAAATTATTTAGAAATTCAGGAATGTAGGGTGGATATAATCTAACAAATGTATGAAATAACCTCAGGGATAAGTCCTGGAAGGAAAGCGTGCTGACTTAAGTAACTGAGTAGAGTCTAAAACAAAAGACAAAAGGAATTGGGCATAAGCACCTCAGTGTAGCTGATAAAGTTGCTTTCCATGGGGGTATAGAATAATTATTATAAAACCATTGTATATGTATACTTAAATTAAATAATTTAATGGATCTTGAATGATGGAGACCAGTTCCTCACTATTGTAGTGGTAGGTTACTGACAAATAAGGGTCGAAGGTCAGAATGACCCACGTGGATAAGAGTTGGAGACATCAGTATGATCTCATCTTCTTAATAAGTATATGTAAATAAATAGAAAATATTTCTAGATATATGTGCAGACATGTGTTAGTATACACATACACATACATTACATTATTCTTACAACAGAGAAGGCATAGTGGCAATGACACCAAGGTAGCAAGGAGCATTTCTAGTCTCCAGATTTTGGATTCTAATACCATTCTCCACTAAAAATATCAAGGATTCTTTAGAGAAGTGTCTGATTCTAGAATTGGAGCAGATAATATACAAAATGAGCCTCAAGAATCTTACAGTGCCCCAAAAGAAGGTAACTGCTAAAAAAAAAAAAAAAAAGCCAACAAACAAACAGCAGTGAGAGTATGTCCAAATGACACAGGACTGGCCTGAAAGAAGCCCTAATAGCCAAAGATGGAACAATATGAGCAACCAATAAAATGGTATTGAATTATAACACAAAATATAAATTAAATATTCATGAAAATAAACTGACATAAATCAATGAGTGAATGAATAAATGGAGAATAGATAAATATCTCATCAAAAGAATTCCAAAAACTGTATGTAGATAATTTACTCTTAAGGAAATTGAACATAACTACACATTCTTTAATGTGTGGGCTGCACATCATGCCTTATCTACTAAGAACACAGTATGAGAAGGAGGGAAGAGTGTAATATCACACTGCAGAAAACTGAAAACACTACCTTAGCAAGGTGATTAACTTTAGCATCAATGATGGTAAATTGTGTTTATATAATGTACCCTTGATGTGATGTGATATGATGTGCTATGATGAGAATGACATATTATCTTTGTGTTCTTTCTCTCAAACTCTGTAACTCCAGTATGGTCATGAGAAAAGTGTCAGACAAATCCCAATTCAGGGACATTTTATAATATTCCCGACCAAACATCCTCAAAGCCTTCAAGGTTATTAAGACAAGGTAAGGTCTGAGAAACTTAGATGCCTAAGGGGATATGATAACTAAATGTAATGTAGTATACTAGACGATATTCTGGCATAGAAATAGGATACTATGCAAAAATTAAGCACATCTAAATAAATTACAAACTTTATTGTATAGGAATATATCAATATTGGTTCAATACTTGGGACATATATTCCATAGAAATGTAAAATTTCAGTAATAGAGGGAACTGAGTATGGAGTATATGGGCACTGTCTGCAGTATTTTTCACTTTTCTGTAAATCTAAAACTATTCTAAAATAAAATTGTCTTTTAAATAAAAGTAATAAAATACATTATAGCTAAAAAGGCAGATAGGCAGAAAGGGGCCATATCATCGAATGCCTTGATGACCATAGTTTAATAGAGATATTGTGTATTCTACTGATTGGAAGCATCATTTTCATTTTAAGAAGACATTTCTGGCTCTTATGTGGTATACAGATTATAGCATAAAAAAAGTCAACAAAGAAGGAATTATTTAAGGCTAATAACAGAGCCCAGAAGAGAGATATTGGTGATCTAGATAAGTAGAGCTGATCGGAGATGAAAGACTTATGGAATAGAAAAGACAGGGATCATGGGTGAGGTCAAGTGTGTTTTTTTTTTTTTTTTAATTTACATTTGTGAACAGTTATAGAATTTTTTGCTATAGAGACATTGGAAAAAAAGCCTATTTTAATTTTGAAGTTGCTAATTAAATATGAGAACAATTTTGTTAGCTACATATAGCATTTTTTTTTTTTTACATACACAGAAAAGTTGCCTTGGAGATACTTTAAATTCACCAAAACTTATTTGCCTAAAAGGACCAGAGCTGAGAGATCGTGTCATATAGGTTCAAAATATGTGATCACTGCGTATTTCACATCTCTTAACTCTCCACCACAGAGAGGATAAACTACTTTCTCTGTCTTTACCTTCTTCGAGGTAAATTCCTTGTGGCTATTGGCCTAATAGCCTTTCAAAACAATGAAATCTTTCCAAATGAGAAGAATTCAGTAATACAATCTCAAAGTCCGGTCTCACCTTTTGGTTTCCTTAGGAGATGAAGGAAAAGGGGCTTAACTTTACTTTTAACAAAAGGAGAGAGGAAATTTCTCTTCATCTGGTAGTAGAATATGGGAACTGGTTTGTATGATTTGATTCACAATTCAGGGCTGCATTATGACTTTTATGAGCCTTGGGCACTTTTGCCTTCATATGTCCCTTCTTCTATTAAACACATATTCAAAATTATATTTTACAACACCATTGGTATAATATATTAATATTATATAATAACATTTTCTTTGACCTACAGTGCCTACAATGCCTAATGGATGAGTTGGTCTTTTTCACATTCGTAGGAAGAATGTTCATATAGTGTTAAGATGCTGAAAATAGAAGATATAGGTTACTCAAAACCTGTATCTATCTATTTTTTTCCACAAAAATGTTCACAGTAATTTCATTCAGAAAAGCCAAAAATTGGTGTGCACTAACAGAACAATAGCTAAGCAACTTGTGCAATATTCACACAATAGATACGTACAGCACTGTTTAATAAAAGGAAAGAACTACTGATACATGTAACATCATGAATGAATCTCAAAAACATTGAACTTAAAGTTCTATAAGAGATTAAATTTATAGTGGAAAAAATATCAAACTTGGGATAGAACAAGTTTTGACTGGGAAAGGGAATGAGGGATTTTCAGGGGAGATAGTCATATTACATATCGTGATAGGAAGAAAGTGTATGCATTTGTCAAAACTCTTTGAATGGCATGTTTATGGTCTGTGCATTTCACTATACATAAATTTACCTCAAAAAATAAATTGAGCTATAAACAAATATTAAACTGTAGTTAATGGTATACCTGTTGAGGTGTGTAAGGGGAAGTGTAGGAAGTATACTTGTATCTTGAACTTATTTTGAAATATATCAAAAAATATGAAATGATAGATGGACCCAGAGAGAATACATGGGTAGATGTGTAAAGCAAACTGCTAATTTTCAAATATAAGTGGTAGTTTCTGATTGTTTGTGTGAATAATGATCCACAAAGGTGTCTACACCCTAATCCCAGGAACCTGTGAATACAACAAAAAGGATTTTGCATATGTGATTAAGAATCTCGAGTTATCCAGGCATGGTTGTGCGTACCTATAGTCCTAGGTACTGAGGAGGCTGAGATGGGAGGCTCTCTTGAGCCCCGGAGTTTGAGCTGCGGTAAACTATAATTGTGCCACTGCCCTCTCCAGCCTAGGCAACAAAGCAAGACCCCCCCGTGTGTGTGTGTGTGTGTGTGTGTCTCTCTCTCTCTGTCTCTCTCTGTCTCTCTCTGTATTTCAAAGTATTAGGGGGGCGAAAATGTTTTTGTTACATGTATGCCTTGTGTAATGCTTAAGTCGAGGTTTTTAGTGTGCCCATTGCGTATCTATCTATCTAAAAACTTATTAGAATCTTTCAAATAAGGATTATTTTAATGAATAAAGTATATAAAAAATCAATAATTCCTATCAATTAAAAAGCATATTCCTCATCCTCCAAATGTTTCCTAAGGTATTTTGTTTTTAAATGAGGGGTATGATTTTTTTGAACACCCCCCAGTAATTGTTTTTTAGATTAAGCCAGAACTTTTCCTTTTGTTAGATGGTTTTGTGTCATTAGTATTCATTTTGAAACTCTGATTCTATTCAACCTATTATTATTATTTTTGTTATTTTATTATCTTTTTCTCTTTAATTATTTTGGTGTTAAAAGAAACTGAGCTTTTAAAAATAATTTTTGTGTGTGTGTGCATATTTTTTCTTCCGGCCCAGGTTTTGTGTCACTGCTTTTTCAATTTTTATCTTATATAGTGTATCTGGGACACATTTCCTGCTCTTTTTAGTCTCATCATAAACTAAAATAAGTTTAAATATCTCAAGCATTTGGTCTTTGCCCTAAATATGTTAAAGCAAGGGAAAAAGTCTTTATTAATAATTCTACCTTTCTAAGCAAGTCATCACATAAGAAGGGCAGCACATTAATTAATTAATACATGCACCCAGAGGAAAATTAAACAGTTGAAATAATAAATGTGGACATGTCTCTGAATATTTGAACTGAATTTTATTATTTAAGTTACCAGCAAATTTAATCTGTAGTCTGAAGCAAGATAATACTTGGAAGTGTTTTATTCTTAGAACTAAGAACTCTAGATCACTACAAGTTTATACCTATGCTCTTTAAATGTGTTTTAACCACTTAGTATGGGAATAATTTTAAAGATGTTCAGTCCCTACACTTTTAAATAGAATTAATATATGGCATTGATGACACAAATACATTATTTGATGTGAATAATTGTTATACATTCATATCCATATATATTTTGAGGATCCCTAAAGGAGTTTAGTTTGTTTTATCCCACTTAAAAAATTGTCAAATACTTTTGCTTTTTGAGATGTTACAACTTCCATTAAAAGGATCAGATAAATCAGGGGAAGGTGGTATGTAATAGAAAATGTGCTTAAATTTGTCTGTGTTACATTAAGTTTTTACAAGAATTCAAGTGAGTTAAAGAGAAAGAAAGAAGATAGTAGTTACAAAATTTTCAATCACAAATTTGAAAAACAAATGCTTTCTGACTGCCCTATTTAACATTGCAACCGCCTTCCAGACCTCCACTGTCCTTAGCACATATTACCTTCTATATAGTTTGGTTATGTGTTTATCTTATTGGCTGTGCCCCTCCTTATTATAAAGTAAACTCCATTAGGAAATTGATTATTATTTGTTTATTTGTTTTACTATTGTATCCCTAATGTTTATAGATAAAACGTTCTCAATAGGTATGTGTTGTGACATTATAGATCCATAAGGTAAGTGACTATTTTGAATAATCATGACAAAATTCTAAGTCTACACTGGTCTCATAAGAGCATGAGACATTGTTTAGAGAGGTGGATTTTTTGAAAAAAATTCAAGGCAAAATTATAATTATCCTACTGAAAGGTTTTGGTCAAATTCATAAGTAATCAGGACAAAGTGTTTCTCAACATTAATAACTATTAGGTCATTAGCTCTTTATAAATAAAATAAAATGATACATTTCCTGTTATCTTCTCCAGATATTCTAATCTGGGAGAGGTAATGTTTATGCAAATTGTTCAAGGGCCGTGCTTGGAGTAAGTGCCTTAGAAAAAGAGAAGGGAAAGCTGAGAGAAAAGTTCTAGGATTTGAGGGAAGTGAGTTTATATTTTCACTAGGATCCAGCTTAAAAATATATGATTAAAAGGCAGAATTAAAAGTTCAATTTAGAATTACAATGTCTTTTTCTTCTTGGTCAGGACTGATAAACTGAGGAAGATAGACCGTTTTTTTCTGGAAGCATTTAAAAATAGATTCTCATCTTTCTGAAGTAATTTTTATGGTGGTCTATTTTAAGATATCAGATTAGCCAAAATGAACTTTCATTGTTCTTTTCAAGTGCTGTGATCATGACTTTAAATCTTTTTAACAGTTATGAAGGGGTAGAGTATATGTTTCACAGAAAGTATCAAGTTGAGATAATTGATAATAAGGCCAACTTTTCTTTGAGTCAAAGTGAATGAAGTAAAATTTTAAGTTACTTTTCAAAGTTACTTTTCTGCCTATATCTTAATGATTCTCTCTCTTCCCCCCACCCCTTTTCCATCAAGGTATATATTTCTAGGCTTACATCACATGTAAATATACAAAGTTTTTTTTTTTTTATATATTAGATTAGTGTTGGGTGCAGGATTTTCATTAGGTAAGACACTCAAGAAAGGTAAAATTTTACCATTCTAATTTAATAGTATGATTGCTATGGCTTAAATTAGACTTCCAAAGTTTATATGTTGGAAATTTAATTCCCAATTCAAGAGTGTGTAGAGATAGGGCCAAATAAGAGGTAATTAGGTCATGAGAGCTCTGCCCTCCTGAATAGATTAATGTCTTTATTGCAAGAGTGGAGAGTAGATTGTTTTAAAAGCAAGTTCCTCCCTCTTCTGGCTCTCTTTCCCAAGATGTCTTGCCTTTCACCTCTGTTTAGGATGACACAGAAAGAAGGCCCTCACCAGAAACAGGTCCTTCCACCTTGAACCTTGGGATTCCTAGCCTCCAGAAATGTAAGAAGTATGTTTTTTCTTTATAAACTACCCAGTTGGTGGTATTTCATTATAGCAATGCAAAAATAGACTAAGAGGATGGCATTTTACATTTCTCAATCAGGAATTAAATAGGACATCATCTAGACACAGCATAGTAATAACTATACTGTTTTGATTTGGCATTCTCTAGGCTTATTTGTTGAAAATGCAGTTCATTTGTTTAAAACCTTTTGAACTTTTGCTTATGTTAGTGTGTGGCCATGGGAAATCAGAATTTGATCCCAGAATGCTGCCCTTTGGGATGCATTCTCCAAAATTGGTCTGAGTATGGTTATGAAGCAATGAAGAAAAAGAAAATGATACACATATTTTTGTTATACTATTTGGCCCCAGTACTCTCTTGAATCTGAAGGATCTTGGTCCCTCAACAGGTCATTAAATTATAACACCATCCTTCACTTAGATTTGCTTTGTTGTCATATCTGAAAATGGAATTAAGTCCCCTATGTTCAATCTATTATGCTCCTTTATCAAAACAAGCCAGATAAGATTAAATGTAAAATTTTAGCACAATGGACAGAGGTCTTTAAGAAGGTTGGGAAAGGGGAATCTAAACATTTAAATCCCATCCTACAATCTGAGGAAAATTCCTTCCTGAAAGAAGTACTTTGGGAGGCTTTTGCCACCGCTCCAGCCCTGGCCTAGATCTTACCCATGACCAGGTTCCAACTGTGTCCCTGGTTGTACCAACTCCCTCTGTCTCAACCCACAGCCTTCTGGATATCCTATTCTTAATTCCCCTGTTCCCATCTATAAATCTTGGACCCCTACCTTGTCCCCTTAGGCCCTCCTCATCTTCTTCTCTGAGAGCAGTCCTGAAACACGTGAAGATATGGTCTCTCCCTCCCGTGCCCACCAGGGGACCCAGTTTGGCTGGGGTCCTTCTCCACTCCTAGCAGGGCAATTTCCTGTGAGGCAGGTCTCCACAGAGGGGTTAAATGCAAACGGACAACCTGCTGGACTAATAGGGTTTTATAATTTATTCACCACTTCTGATTTAACTAATTGGAAACAAAATAACCCTGCTTACACTGACGACCCATAGTGAATAAATGACTTTTTGAGTCTATTTTGAACACATCATCCCACTGGAAGATGTACACAGTCTGCTCAACATTTTCTGACCTCTGAAGAATGCCATATTGTCTTAAAAAAAGCCTGAGAGAAGGCCGAAGTCTACACACAGAAGACCCGAATGACAGGGTGAGCACTGGGGTTATTCTGGCGGTCCCTAGTCATGACTCCAGTTGGAATGCAAAAGATGGAGCTAAAGGTAAAATCCAACATACCCATCCCTTCCTCCCCTCTCCCACCTGCCAGACACCCAATGGATGTTACCTCCATATGTGCATGTAAGTTTTTATCAATTAATACCAATTTAATGGTGAGTAAACTGGTGCTTGTTTTTCCCTTCTTGTGATATTTCACTTAGAAGAATGGGCTTCAGCTCCACCCAGGATAATACACGAGGTGATAGTTCACCATTTTTTTTTCTTGGCTGAGTAGCACTCCATGGTGTATATATACCACATTTTATTAATCCATTCATGTATTGATGGGCACTTGAGTTGTTTCCACATATTTGCAATTGTGAATTGTGTTGCTATGAACATTCAAGTGAAGTGTCTTTTTATAATATGTCTTTTTTTTCCTTTGGGTAAATACTCAGTAGTGGGATTGCTGAATCAAATGGTAGTTCTGCTTTTAGTTCTTTCAGGTATCTCCATATTACATTCCATAGCGGTTGTACTAGTTTGCAGTCCCACCAGCAGTGTATGAGTGCTCCTACGTCTGCACATCCACACCAGCATTTGTTGTCTTGGGACATTTTGATAAAAGCTTTGGATTTAGAAAGGGCTAAAGAATGGGGTTTGTTAAATATAATGACCAAAAATGGCTTATAATTGAAGGAAAAGTCCTTCTTCCTGAGGCCCTCATTAGACCTGTACTTGAACAAATTAATTAGAGCACCCCTTTTGGGTTCAGTAACAGTAACAGAGAGAAAAAAGAAAGAAGAATTGAAAAAAATGGTAAATTGTGTTTTGTTTTTGTTTTTTCTTGACATTGTCAAATGTCCCCGAACTGTGGTGTTGGATACCCAAATAAGATCTTAGCTTATTTCAAAATATCAGTGAACTGAAGGTTTTTTTTGTTTTTATAAGTTTTAAAATAACCAAAACATAAACAGAAAAACAGATTTAAGATCAGATTCTAAAATGATCATTTTCCTATTAGAGATCCCTATCAAGGGTGTATATACAGTTTTATTTAGCATTTCTAATCTCACATAAATACAAATATACACACTTTTTATGTCTAATTGTATTTTTTGCTATTTCAAAAATGAGGGACGACAAATCTCTCCCTGTAAAATTGGGGCAGGGTTTGCCTGTGCAACTAAACATTATTGAAAAAAAATAAAAGAACAACTGCAGAACTTGAAGTGATGAAAACACTGAAACTTTAAGCATCTGACCCTATCTTAAGACTTCAATTTAAAAGTGGAAACCTGAAAGAAATATAGACAATATTATATATTATGATGAAATGGATCTTTCTCTTCAGACTTCCAGAAACATCGTAAGATTGCATAGCCTGATTTACAAGAGAATTTGAAGCAAGTTTTAGACTTTCATTATTCAAACCTGGAGTTTGTTTATGTCATTTCCCACTCACTAAAAAAGAGTTTTAACCCTGAACTAAAGTCCTGTGCTATATGTACTTGAGGGACTTGAATTGCTATATGTTCTAACAAAATTGTGATCCCATTTTACCACCGGTGACCTGAGTAAGGATTCAAACTTTCTTTATACTTTTATTTGTAATATGAGTATAAGAAATTCTGAGCTACAGAGAATGTTCAATGCACATAGATTTAGCCTCAAAAAGCTCTGTGAAAGCCCTTAAATGACATTATGAAAACAAGACACAGTTAAATAGAAAGCACACTACTTCATGTAATTTGAGAAAAATAAAATGTTCATATCTTATATAAGATATCAAGAACCCCTTGTTAGGACACTGAAAGAGTAAGAAATATACCTTGACAACTTTAAAACTGTATTGTTTTTCTACTGATGATCAAAACCTAGGGCAACTATCAAGAAATGGAATAGTTACTCAACTCTGGTAGATAGAGACATGAGCCTTCCCAGATCCCCCTTCAGAGAAGAATTTACCCCTCCCACCCCCTGCTTGGAGGAGTGTGCAGTTCCACATTCATGAAGGAGCACATGGGAATATAAAAGTGTGGGCATATTGCCCCATATATGCAATGTTGATGATAGGTAATAGTGTTCTTGGGTCTGTATGGCAGTTTGACCTCTTTCCATTTTGCTTTTCCTCATGGTAGTTAATCCCTAATAAACATTTTTGCACCCAAAACTGTGCCTTAGTATCTGCTTCCATAAAACCAGGATCAACTACATAGTTTGCGAGGTCAGTGCAAGAAGGAATCCCAGCGACTCTTCTTCATAAAGTGTCTGACTGCATATTTGATGTTTAATTATTCACAGCTTTCAAGCCCAATAGTGGAACAAGCCATAAGAAAGCTCTCATTCCCTTCCTTATTACCATATGGGGAGGATCAAATGAGGCAGGAGGATCAAATGAGGCAGGAAGATCAAACCAGCTTCTATGCAGAGACTCTCATCCAGGCTTGTCTCAACCACAGCAAGAACAAAAGCCATTTTCCTCTCATTCACTCAAGCCATTTTGAACCTGCTTGGGAGCCTACCACTCTCTCTAGACACCTTCATTATGTGTGCAGCATCTTTTCAGACTTTGTTGGTGCATATGTCAGTGTCCAAATCAATTTTGAGTAGGGGGTTGATCCTACCCTCTGCAGGACACCACAAAATACCCTTAGTCAAAAGTTATTAAAAGTCTCATGACCACAGCAGCAGAACATTAAACCAATTATGAGGTCAGTCTCAGCATGGGGTCCCATGCACCTGCACAGGTCACACGCACGTTGAGCCATCCCTGTGTAAACCCAACCTCCAATATCAACTATAGCTTGCCTTTGTGCTAGTTTTGTGATCTCAATTCACAATTTAATGCTTAACTCATAGTTTTCATCTCTCTGGGGAGTCTGTCATGGCACTCATAGTTGTTTCTCTAGTTTTCCCTTTTTTCGTTGTTTACCACTGTGCTTCTACCCTCAATTTTATGAGTTCTCATAGTTTCCCCAGTCCTATTATGTTCCTCCTTCTAAGCAAACCATACTTTTGTAAAAGATCATTGATTTATGCATTTGTGTATCCCATGCCCCCAAGGATATGGGAATAGCTAGGATAGATATATACAATACCTATGTATGTGCAATGTCCTACCCTCACTAGTATCCTTGCCCTGTCTAAACATTACATTCCAACATTATATCTTTTGTGTGCAAACACTGTCAACTTTGGGGCTTTTTTTTCTTTGTAACTCTCTCCTGGCATAACTCTAACCATAGTAAAATTGCACTCTCCACATAAAACTACTTGGGATGGTCTGAACCTGGATGTGCCTTATTGTCTCAGTGTAAATTCATAAACATTAATGCCAAGTGAGCATTAATATTCTCTCTCTACTGGATCAGTATATACCTTGTGCATATATGCTGCAATTTCTTCCATCTTAAAAATACGACTTCCTAAGCCTGTATTTTCCTTTAGCTGCTATTCCATTTTCTCCTTACCTTTAACAGTAAAACTTCTCTCTTCCCATTTTTTCTTCAATCTACTTCATTAAGGCACTTGACTCCAGAATAAACTGGAAATGCTTTTATTGAGTTTACAAATGAGATCCATGTTACTAGAATCCAAAATTCTAGTGGCATTATTGACAACACATATCTGATCAGTTATCAAATTTCTGGCTTTAACTTAAAATCATATAAAATTTGACTGTCAATATGCAGAATGATACCCTGATCCAATACACAATGATCTTTTTATTAAATGATCTTTAAAGCTCCTTAAGTGGCCTCCTTGCTTCACCTCTGTAACCCTGTTAGCAGATTTTCAATCTAGAAGACAGAGTTATCATTTTTAAACGCATGAAATATGCATATGGCCTCCATATCACAAATGTAAAAAAGTTAAAGTTTCTACAAAAGCATAAAGGCCATACATAACTGGACCCGAATCCTTTTGTGAACAAATACCCTAATAGTCTACCTTTCATTCACTTCTTTCCAACCATACTTATTTTCATTGTTCCTCAATCCAGCCAAGCATGCTCCTGCCTCAGAGTCTTTATACCCATTGTTTGCTCTTCCTGGGATATGTGATGTATCTGAGTCACCTTTACCAATCTTTGGTCAAGCACCACTCTCTCAATGAGTCCTTGTACTCTTACTTAAATTAAAATAACAACCCTCTTCCTGAATCCTAATCATCAATTCTTGTATTCCTCCTGTGTTTTACTTTTGCTTGTAATACTTTTAAACTTTTAACATTATATATACACACACACACATTACACACACACATACATATGTGTGTATACATATACATATGTATATAATATATAGCTTTATTTATTTCATCTATTGTATGCCTCCTGTTAGTAAAATATTATACAAGTTCATGATAGCAAGAATCGTTGTGTCTGTAACACAGCAAATGATCAATAAACAATTATGAATTAATTAATCAAGGTGTATCTACTGACAGGGCTCTTTTAAAATATCTGTAAGTTTCTTTAAAGGTTCTAACAATCTAAGACATAATTGACATTGTATTAGCGACTTGTCAAAAGATTTTCTGCAAAGAGAAATGCAAAGATTGAAGTACCTACGAGTGAATAAGACTGAAGAGGTAAGAAATGCAAATTATTTTTAAAACATAGAAAAACATATGTTAATGAAATAATTCAAAATGTGAACATTTTATGGGTATATGATATACAATAATTTCAAAATCATTGTATAACTAAATGGAAAATGGCAAGAGAGTCTGAATTTGTTGACGAGTACTACCCAAAATACTGATGAGTTATAATTAGTCCAGCATGGCTTTAGCTTATCATGAGCCTGGGATATTAGAGGAGGAGGGAGCTAGTGTTTCCTCAGGCAGCTATTCCAGCTTGCACGATCTATGTATATGCCTCTGTATGTATGTATGTTTAAACAAGGAGTGAGCAATTTATTGCCAAGTGAATTAGATAAATCTGTACTTTTTTTATTAGATTAAAAGACGGACAAAATCTAGTCCACTTTTTAGACATGTCTTCCTGTTTTTTCAGGTTGTTTAAGCTTTCTTCTTAATGTTTTGGCAGGAATACCGAAAGGCTGTTGTCAAATTTATCATAATTTGATATTAAAATATGGATGCATTAATCTTACAATGACCTTTATCCTGAACTTGGTCCTAGAAAAAAGTGCTGCATCTTTTGTAAGTAACTTCAAGGGAAGATATCATACTGCATTCAAATATAAGCTTTTATCCAGTTAATCATCAAGCATTACCTACTTTCATCAATGTTTGGGAGCTTAATTCCAGGATTACTCATTACCAAAAAAGCTAAATATGAAAATCAGAAGCACAGACCCAAACAATAGAACTTTTATACCATGATAATTAGAAAAGGAACCTATTACTCAGGATTATAATTAGTGACTAACATATTAAATGACCTTTAACATTTACCTTAAGCCCTGGATTTCTGGAAAACCAGCAAGGTTATGAATGCCATATTAGTGATCTTTAATCTTTATTACTGCTGTGGACAGAATTTTAATGATTTTTAAATAGGCAGTGGTCACTAACATATCCCTATTAAAATAAAAAAATCTCATAAAAAATTAAATGGATTAAGACTTCAAATGTACCATCATCAAAAGTATTATCTAATTATGGAGTTCAGTGAACAGGCCAAGTGAAATGGTTGGTAATATTAGTTATTTGCCACATGGGAATGCCCAGGATTTATGCACAAATAGATTCTGCTTCTGTTGCAACATAGTAATTAAGAATTTGTCAGGGAAATTTGACCCTCTAGGGTAGAAATTACTTTGTAAAATAAGAATGGCAGAGCACTAGTCTCCTTGCTGCACATAATTTAACTTGATTATTTATACATCAAAGAGAGTCTGCAGTGACTGCAGTATAATATTTAAGTAGAGGCATATTAAAGAAAGAAGCATCGAGTGAAATCTTTTTCCCAAATCTCCGTGAGAAAATAGAAGAAATTTTCATAAAGCATTTCATTTTGCATATAAATTGGGGCCTAGATTGTGCCTGTGAATTTACTGCTGTCAAATTTAATTTTTCTTTAATTCTTCAGGCCCAGATGTGAAAGGCTCTGTGTGCAGGCTGCAATTTTCAATGCTTACAGGTAGCTCCCGGATCGATAATGTGTCTTTATGAGAAATTACCGTTAATGCTATTGAGTATGCATTTTGTTTTATAGGATAATAAGGTAATATGAAATGCCAATTCATTCATTAGAAGCGAGCTAAGTGCTTAAATGAAATGGGTGACAGGTCTGAAGAAAGATGTAGTAATGGGCAGGAAGGCAAGAATGGATTTTTAATGACCTAATATTTAAAGGTTTAACCATGTTTTTGCATTTTCTTTTTATACATGATTTAATCTATAAGATGAAGAAGTTTACTTAAGTTAGAGAATGCATTTTGGCTACAAATCCTCTGCAAAAATAAATAAATAAATAGCAACTTGGCTTGAGAACACTTTTCTAATGGGTTATTTTTACTGGGATCTCACACATAAATTAACAAAAAAACAGACAGTGCAGTACAAAGGAAATGCTACCAAAATCATAAAGTAATAAAAGAATGTCACAAAATTAACCTTGTGATAAAAGAAAGAAATACATATTTAATATCCCTATTGCTGAAGTGTGCCACTATAGGAGCTAATTCTGGAATTAATGCAAAAACAAAAATGCAAGAACATTTAAAATTTGGGAAACTGATCAAAGTAATTGGAGATCCAGTTAAAGAAATGACTTTTTAAAAAATTCATTTAAAATGATGTGAATTTTAGCATTGATATTAAGAATATTATATTTTGTCACTAAGGAAAACAAGTTTCATACTTTCACTAGTAAAAGTTCTGATTCAGCCCTGTGCTGTTAAGCTGAGGGGCATTCTAATTATCTAAAAAGCTAATTTATCTAAAAGCTAATTAATTTGATGCTTGCAACTTTATGAATAATCAGTAGGTGCTATACAAGAAAAGCATTTGGTTAATTTTGTTAAACAAGGTTTTTGGAAAAATATAAATGAACATATCTATGCCATTGTATAATTTGAACTAAAATGACTTGCTGTTGGCATCTTACTACCTTACTTAATTATGTATAATCCTGAAATCAATTCGACCTTCATCAGTGTGCTAAACACTGTGTCATGAACAAAATGTTATTAGGCCACATACCTCCAAAATAAAAAGGACAGTAACATATTTGAAGATGTTCCCAAATCAAGCACTCAAACCCAAAGCAACCAGGCATGAACATTCACAATTATAAACAGACTGAGACAAAGTAAATAGAACGATTTATTACCCAAATTATATTGATCCTTTTACAGGTTAAAACAGTACAAACTTGTATAAGCAAAAGTGCATTCCTTTGGCTTTCTTGAAAAGCTAAATTGTGGAGGACAGTATGATGCAATGAAAGTATAGAAAATTTGGACTCAGAAAGACCATGGATCAGAGCTCAGTGCTCATGCTTACTAGCTGTTTAAACTTGGACAAATCATTTAATCTCTCCAAATCAGTTTCCTTGTCGTAACAGGGCACAAAAATATGTAACCCGGTACAGCCAATGGGCCATGCATTGAAGCCAAACTAAAATCTATCTACATTTGAACCTCAAATGCTGACATCTCATTCTTTAACCACAACCTCCCATCTTGCACACTCCCATAACCCTTGCTGAAGAGCTTAACAGAAACACCCAGTTGCTTGACTCCACCCCACCCTCTTCACTTAGCTGAGCTAGACATCCCAGGGCTTGATGTCTTCTCCCTTCAGCCTGGATTCCATTGCTCATCACCTGAATTATTTCACCAATAAATTCAATGCTTTGCACCCTCACCTTACAGACACCTAACTGATAAAATTCCAATCTTCAGTTGATCCCAATATCTACCTTCTCTACTATAAGGCAGAGGCTCAACGCTGCGAGAAGTGCCAACATTTAAACATTCCTCTGGCCACTAATTTATAGTATTCAATCCCAGGTAGTTTCTCAGATCTTTTGACAATCATTTGTTTCCTTGATCAATTCTCTTTTCCACTTCTTTCAGCAACTATTCCACCTTTATCCCCAAGGCCTCTCCACTCCCTCATTCTTACTTTTACTAGTCAAACATCTGTATTATTAGGAAATTTGAATTCGTGAAACATGAATTATTTGCTTCTCTGTCCCCTCACCTTCAGCTTTTCTATAGTCACCCTTACCTTCTGGGAGAAGTGTGTACTTCTCTTCATGCCCAGTCATGGAGCAGACATCTGGTCTTTATCTTCTAAATGTCTTTCAGGATTTTAGTTCATCAGTTACATCCTTTTCTTTCTGTATCTTCCATCTCCCTTTTTCTTGGCTTTCTCCTTAGCTTTCAAATCTGTATAATCTCTCTAAATCTAAGCAACTCCTCCTCCCAAGGGAAAAAAGTAACTAGAAAGAAACTTATTTTTAACTTAATGCCCCTTGTTTTCATTGTGTTTTTCTTTTCCCTTTACAAGCATGTTTCTAGAAATAAGATAGCTTTTCCTAACTTCCCATTCATTCTTCAATACCCTGTCACTTTTATATTCTATCATTTCACAGAAACTGTTTTGTCAGAGTTAATGACTTCCAAATTATACACCCATTGTTGTTTGTTTGTTTGTTTTAATTTTTCTTGACCTAATAGAACACTGGCAATAATTCAAGTCATTTCTTTATAATCAGGAAAGAAACAAGTTTCTTTGACTTGTCTTTGTCAATCTCCAGCAGGTTCTTCTCTTCTGCTCACTCCTTAAATGTCCCTCAACATTGATCTCTGGTTATTCCACTCCACATACACTCCATGAAGACTTTTTTCCCACTTACCTAGTTTTAACTACAAACCAATCATTATGATGCTCCTTTGTATATTTCCAACACCACTCCCTACACTGAAGTTCAGATTTATATGTCCAATTGCCTGCTAAATATCTTCAAACCTATCTCAAGGTTGACATAGCTTGTCTTTCCCATCTATTATTCCTGTCCTTGTATAATCTACCTCTCATAAAACAATTGTCCACATACAAAATTTAGGATATAATATCAAATTTATTTTCTTTACCCCAACTGAATTATTTATACATTTATAATCTTTCCATAAACCATACCATCATTCCCTTAGTTTAGATCCTCCTCATCTCTACCCTTACTAATTGGTGCCAAACTGTTGTGTTTGCATAGAGCATTTCTTTCCTCCAATCTGTCTTCCATGAAATTACCACTAATATTCCATCTGATCACATTACTTATGTGCTTTGGAACCCTTCAGTGGAACCCTGTTGCCTATAAAATCGTGGTTGTTATATACCGTATAGCCCTCCACGACCTATCTAACTCTCTTACCTTAACTCCTGCCTTGATTTGCCTCTTACTTTATGCACTTAAAATCAAATGACTTGCTGTTTTTCTCATGCACCATGCTGTTTCACAGCTCTGTGCTTTAACTCATGCTGCTTAACTGCCCTGAATGCACTTCCCCACATTCTTTGCCTGGCTAACTCTTACTCATCCTTAAAACTTTAGTACTCACCGTGCTCTCTTCTCAGGAAATTTCCCTCATCTCCCCAGTCTCCATGTAAATACCCTGAGCTCCCCTGCAGCTAGTGCATCCCCATAACCCTGCTTTTATATCACGTTGAAATGTTTGTCTTTTTTCGCCCTACTATATGTACGCATCTCATAAGCAAGGGCTGTATCTCATTCTTTGAGACTAATTTATTTAAGGTTCTCAAGTTTCTAGAGTGAGGCATAAAATCATTTTATTTTTGCTATAACTTACACCACCCAATTCAACACCTCCCACTTTCTCACTTGGTCTTGGGCTTGCCCTAATGACAACTCTGTTCACTTCTGTAACACGTCAATAATTTTAGCCATTAGAAGAGCAAACTTCTAGTTCCTAAGACCCAGATTATCTGCCTTAATATTTATTTTAATATCTAACTAAATGTTCTTCTTAAAAACACTTTGTATTCCTTCCCTACTCTGTCACTGCTTCTCTTTGTAACACTATTGATAGTCATTCTCTGTGGGGCAAATCTACGAGGGGCACATTTGATGGTACTTCAGATTATAAATGGAATAGAATGCACCCATCTAATTTCCCATCAAGGGAGACCAGATGTGTTTCAGTCTATGTTCCTACATGTGCATGCACACACACTACTAATGTCAGTTTTGCCAAATTTAGTTAATAATGCTTCGGGGGTGGATAACATGGATAGGATAACCACCTTTTAAAGTAGTATCTTGCCATAGTAGCTCCAAAGGTGGACTGCAGCACTGGAATACCCTCTGTCAAACTCCCACTCCCACTCCTGCTCTTTCCCAGCCCCAGCAGTATCAGGCTCTCATTTATCCAGCAGCTCAGAAACTTTCTGATATCAGATGGTGAATATCCCCAAATTAGTGGAAAGGCACCTTCAGTTTTAGGAAAGATTCTCTTGAGGCTTCTCTCACTCTCCCACAAGAAGATGTATTGCAGAGATAGTATTTATTTATTAAAACTACCCCCCAAATACACATATCCTTCTCTCGTCCAGTTGATAGTGACAATACTGATTGTCCTGAAATGATCCTCTCAGCAATGGTAGCTCATAGTCCCCTAAACTTGGGATGTTGAAATCCTTATTTATTAATATGTTCCACAAATATTCATTAAAGCCTACTATGTGCTGACTACTGTAGTAGATGCTAGGCTAATCATAGTGAACAAAGCAGCTAAAATCTCTCACCCAGTGGAGCTTAAAGCTTTTAGCCTTAATAGGCAAAGCTTTGGCCTCTCGAGTGTCCTCCTGTAGCAGTGCCTAGCATTTGGTGAATTTTACAGTTAATAATCAGTAACTACCTATGAAATGAAAGCAGGCACATTACCTGATATACAGTGGGGATTAAATTGACATAGTTTTTCTAGTTCCTGTTAATGGGATTTAAAAAATTTTAATTTAAATTAACTTTTCAACTTTGAGTTGCATTTGCAACTCAAAATGACCCATGGTAAAGCTTTCATAAGTATATTTGTCATAAAAGTCTAGATTAGGCTGAAATAACCCAGCTCAAAGTTTCAGTGGCTTGAAACAAAAAAATCATTATTGCTTGCTCAAGTCACATTCATTATGGGGATGAAAACTCCACTATTTAGAAGGTTGCCAGTCAGAGTACCAGGGCACAAAGAGAGTTGAAAAGTCTCCAACCAGTAATTAAATGCTACACCCTATCTATCCATAGCTAACCGGGCAGAACTAGTTACATGGTTCATCAATTTGCAAGGAGAGCAAGGAAGTACAATATTACCATTTACCAAAATAAATAAATAAAAAGAATAAATGTGTTATTAAAAAATGAATTAAAATACCCAAGAGACAAACCATTGTCCCCAAGTTTTAATTATGGCCTTCAATCTCTGAGTGACCTTTTCCCCAATCTTTTTTTTTTTTTTTTTTTTTGAGACAGAGTCTCGCTCTGTTGCTGGTGCTGGAGTGCCGTGGCATCAGCCTAGCTCACAGCAACCTCAAACTCCTGGGCTTAAGCAGTCCTCCTGCCTCAGCCTCCCGAGTAGGTGGGACTACAGGCATGCACCATCATGCCCGGCTAATTTTTTCTATATATATTTTTACTTGGCCAGATAATTTCTTCCTATTTTTAGTAGAGATGAGGTCTCGCTCTTGCTCAGGCTGGTCTCAAACTCCTGACCCCGAGCGATCCACCCGCCTCGGCCTCCCAGAGTGCTAGGATTACAGGCGTGAGCCACCATGCCTGGCCTTCCCCAATCTTTTGATGTCTTCTAATCTATTCTATGATGGAGGAAAATCAAACATTAAAAATCTGGCAGTGTCCTATTAAAAAAAATTGAAACTCTTTTTCCAAACCATTTTTTTTTCTGTCTGAATTAATAATGTGTTGTTTGTTGGGTGGAATACAAGATCTCATTCAAAGTGATAGAATTACTTAAATCCATATAAGTGGCAGGTGACCTAGAATAGATTTTCTCAGTTTGAGAAATATAACATTTTTGTTATATTTCATGCTGCATCATTCCTGTCCTCTACACACTAGTTGCCAGTAGCGCCTCTCCTGAGTTGTGTCTACAAAAAATATATCTAAATATTGCCAGATGTTCCCTGGCAGGACAAATTTCCAAGAAACAAAATCACCTCTACCTGAGAACCACTGACCTAGGAGAACTTACTAACTTATTAAAATCGTAGTGTTGCTCACATGATCTTCTGTTGCAAACTGGCGAAGTCATTGTGAATCCCTCTAGGCTTTCATCCCCAAAGAATCTCATCCCTGAAGACCTTCTTGTGCTACTACATCTAGATCAGAAATCGCTGCTACAGCAGCAGTTATTAGTTGACCATGCTGTCTTCACAACTAGTTTGAATTTCTTGAACCAGTAAAGCCAGTGTCTTCTTTTTTTCCTTAAGAATCACAACGTTCTCTCTATTCCTTGTAAGGGTCTAAATGGCTCAGGCATTGGAGAAAAAGAGGAAAGAATAAGGTTAAGAAAAATAATTTTTTTAGGGCTGGAGGCGGTGGCTCATGCCTGTAATCCTAGCACTCTGGGAGGCCGAGGCGGGTGGATCATTGGAGCTCAGGAGTTCGAGACCAGCCTGAGCAAGAGCAAGACCCCGTCTCTACTAAAAATAGAAAGAAATCATATGGACAGCTAAAAATATATATAGAAAAACTTAGCCAGGCATGGTGGTGCATGCCTGTAGTCCCAGCTACTCTGTAGATTGAGACAGGAGGATCATTTGAGCCCAGGAGTTTGAGGTTGCTGTGAGCTAGGCTGACGCCACGGCACTCACTCTAGCCCGGGCAACAGAGGGAGACTCTGTCTCAAAAAAAAAAAAAAAAAGAAAAATAATTTTTTAGTTGGTTCTAGGTAAGCTGAAATGGAAAGAATTCTTGACCTAAATTCTCTTAAACCTTACAGAAAAATCTAAGCTCAGAAAACAGAGATTCCAGAGGTCGGAAAGCTTCAGCATTGGTACATCGGCCCAGCAACGTCAAAAGTCCTAGTTTCTTTTCATTTTTCTAGTCTGACGTTCATAGGGTGTCACTAGAAATTGGTGGCTACATCAATTATAGGTGTTACAAAATGACATTAATAGATCTAAAACAAGGAATGGAGACTGTCTTCCTGTGGCTCTCTGGTAGAAGTAAGAAAACATTTCTAAGGATAGAGATTGCTAGAATGAGAATTAAAAAACCAAGTTTACTCTGAGTTACTCCAAGTCTTGAGGTAAGTGGATTATTACTTCCGGGCTTCAGTTTTCACATCTGTTAAGTAGTGAAATTAGACCAAATAATCTTAAGAAAACCCTGCCCACTTTAAAAGTTTATTCACTTACATGAAATGCTTGCTTTCTTTAGTTTAAACATACAGTTGGAATCTGAAAGCTAAATAAGTATTAAAATGAGTTCACTTTCCCATTGGAGGATGAAATTAATTTCTCTTGAGATGACTTTGTTGTTAAGTTTTGTTTTACTCACCTCTGAAAAGCGAATGACTACAAGAGCCTGAAGGTGTAGCTGAGTGGAGGGAGGGAATTTCCTCTGAGTCGTTCTGAGGTCCCAGAGGCACTACCCATCTCTAGCTCATCCAATCAATAGCCAGTTAGAGCTGAGGAGAAACAGTGAGTAAAAATTACAGAATCGATCTGTCCTGCCCCACTTGGGCCATCATTCACTCTCTGAACTTCCGAGGTTGTGAAGGGACCACTCAGGTTAATGGAAACACAGTGGCAGGCCTGATCCTGTGTTTTCTCATTTCTCCTCTCTTGCCCCGGAGTGAATGCATAGGTCTAAGGGAGTCAGAAAGGCCAGGCAAATCATGATGGAAATTCCCATCTAGACACCTTTCTAAATTCACCAACACTAATAATGACATCTATTCACTCTACTAGCAGGAAAAAAAACATAATTTGGGACCACGAGAAGGAATTTTATCCTGCCAAGACAAATAACGTGGTACACATATTCCAAAATATGAAGGGTAATAATTAAGAAATGGAAAATTCACCTTATCAAACATCTGTAAATTGAGATTACAATTGTTTTTCATTAAGTATAATTACTAATATTTTTGGTGCACCTGAATATTACTTAGCTTTTAAATGGCTCTTTTAGGAAAGCTGGCATTAAATTTAAACATTTAATACTTTTTAATAATGATTAATGTTTATTTGCAGTTTTATGCAAATACTGAATATCATGGTATAATGGAGAGAGTTTTGTAACTAAACAGATTCTAATATTAAACACTTTTGTAATGTTGAACAAGTAATTTAAAGATCTCAGGTCTTTTTTCCTAAAGTTGAGTGGTTAGTATAGACTCTATGATCTTTTCTAGCTATAAAATTCTTAAACTGTGATTATTTGATTTGCATTTAAAAGGAAAGCTTATTATGCCATTTATCTGCAAGATTAGGCATAATAAAACCTCAATTAATTCCACATTGTTTTGAGGCCTGCAAGTCAAAAGAATGAGGTGAAATTTAAAACTGTTTTCAATTTATCTTGCTATGAAGAACGAATTAATTTTTTTTAAAAAAAAAAAAACTTTCTTATCAATAATTTTAAAAAGAAAATGCAATGTTCATGAAATTTCCTTTAGGGTTTCAAACAGAATCTGATCAAAGTAGTCATCTGAACTTCAGCTGAATTAAAAAAAAAAAAGAAGGAATAACAAAAATGAAGATGAAGAATAAAATATATGTCACACTATGTGAAAATAAATTTATTGTAGCCTCAGTTTCTGCTGAGGCCACAAGATGATTGATGTCAACATTCTAAAGTGAGGTGAGAGACAATCATGCAACAGGCAGTTTAGAGAAATGGATTTCTAACTCTTAGCTCCCTAACTCACAGTGAGAGAATAAAATTGGCAGGGTTTTGATTAGACCGGGATTTCTTTAGAGAATGCTGTCTGTGAGGAGGATCGTGCTTCTTACTCTACGGTTGAATTGAAACTTTAAGACTACATAGTTGAATGTGTCTTTTGGCAGTTTGATAGACATAGTGGACAGCGTCTGACTCGTACTTAAGAAATCTGATGCCTGAGAGGCTGGGTGTCCATCTACCCTGACAGCAGAGGGATTAACAGGTGCTTTTTTGAGGAAAAATATATATATATATGTATCTATGCATATATATCATATAAATTATGTTTAATTTATTAAATGCTCAAAAATGAAATTATACTTTTCTATCAGATAATTTCCTGATGACCGTGATGAAGCCCAAATGTAATTATTTTAAAGCAGATTTTAATGGTCAATGTTTCAGAATTCTCTCACATTATCATTATTTAAGAAAACGAGAAATTGAGCAAAAACATTCCATAAGGCAGTAACTGATAACACTAAAAGTGAGTTCACCTGACAACAAATTGTACTCTATCCCAGAAAGTCATGAGAAAGAACTTTTCAATGTTTGTAGCATGGCTGGCTGGCTTAATATCAGGAGTGACTAGTGGCCTAAGAAGAGTCAATAAGACACTAAAATGATCTAAGTATCATTATTATCTAATTAATTGCTCCAAAATTATCATATGAATTTTATTAATATTTTCACTCTAAAAATTTTTGGACAAAATTTGGTAAGTTTGGAGTATGTAGTTTTTTTTTTCTTTTTCTTTCTTCCTTTCATTCTTTTATTTTTTGTTTTTGTTTTTTTGCTAGTGCTGAGAAAATATGGGTATGGGCTCCTAACTCTTCTTGAACTTGAACTCAAACTTTGATCTCCATGCAAATACCAAGCTGCTTATGTTTTCTCAGGAGCAAAATATCATATCATTGTACATGGGATACCTCTGGGTCTTATCCCAGATCTTCCTGGAGATTTATTCTTTTTTTTTTTTATTTTCAAACCTGGCTTGTTTAAGGTATTCTAACACCTCCATCCCACACATAATTCATAATATTCTCTGACATCTTTTTATACTTGAACATCATCACATTTTTGCATTTATCATTCCTAAAAATTCCTTTAAATAGACATTGCTTCTATAAGCCCAGGAACTTTTTGAAAGCAGATTCTAAGTTTGTTTATTAGTCTTTTCTATCCCTAGAACCAATCTGAATTCCAGAATGTAGTATATACTTAAAAATTGTTCGCTAAACTTAAACTAATTGCAGTTAAGATTATTTTGCTGGTTGTATCATGATGAGACTGTTAAAACATCCATGTTTGGAAAACTTTCTCTTTCAAAAATTATATACTATCTGTAATAAATAAGTGCTCTGTGTTCTAGCTTAAAAATTATGATAATTAGATACCCTTCATTAGGCAGAGATAATTCATTCCTTTTATTCTTTTTTTTTTTCAGTTATATAGTGACAACTTTATCTATGTCAACATATCTTGAGAAATGTCCATAGGCATTATCTTTCTTTTTCAGAGGGTGAGGAGGTCAGGAAACCAGTTACTAAATTGCAATTGAGACTTTTCAACCAAGTGTTGCCACCAACTTGCCACTTCCTCAAATATAAAATGTGAGTATAGCTACTATTTTAACTTTCAACTGCACCTACCAGAAAAAAATTCTGGAAAAAAAAATGACTCTCTGTTTTTATATGGAAAAAAAAATGTTCCTTAGTATATCAGTTAAGTTCCATTCAGATGCTGCTTCCAAGAAATCTTTCACGCAAGTTGGCAGGACTCCATGTTGTCAAATCCAGTGTTTCCTTTACATAGGTATTAAACACATTTCTGGACTGCAGCTTCTTAATTTATCTGCTACCTTCACTGAAGTTTTGATGCAGTCTTCTCTGTAAAATTCTCCTCCTCTAGCTACCTGCTGAATGTTGGAACCCTCCCAAAGCTTTGTCTAAATTGGACCCTTTCTCTTCTCTCTATACATACTCTCAAACAACCTCAAGTCTCATGGCTTTGACGACATCTGCATGCCAACATCTCCCAAATATATATTGTTGGACTTGTTTGCTCCTCAGAACCTATGACTCAGATATCAAGACCTGCTCTGATACTTTTATGTAGATATCTAAATTGCATCCCCACTTTTCCTTGGCTCACGTGAACTTTTTTGGCAAACATGTTCCTCCTCTCTTCCTCAGTTTTATAATGGCATGCCAAAAACATTTAAAAATTATTTTTAAATCCTTTCTTTCCCTTACTTCCCTGCCCCAAATCTCTAACCCATCTTCATCTTTTGTTCACTTAACTGTCCAAAATATATTTCATGCCTGCACCACATTTTTTCCTTATCCAAAACGAGTGCATTTCTCCCAATCAACATTACTTCTCATCTAAAACTCTGCGTCATTAGCCCTGATTTCCCCCCCCCCCAAACAAAATAATTCAACACAGAAGGCAAGATGATCTTATGCAAAATAGGGCATCTAATTGTCTTACTTGAAACCATTCAATGTATTATGTTCTGTGTGTCGAATACAACTGGAACAATTTTCTTGTCTTACAAAGCTCTACCAGACCATGCCATTTTTATGTCCTGTTATGCTAGTCTTCCTCCTAAAACCACACAGACTGGCCTCCTTGAGCAGATCAGGTTTGCTTTGGCTTCAGGACTTTCACATTAGCTCTTTGTTTTGCCTGGATGATCTTCTGCCTCAACTTCATGTAACTGGATCTTAGATTAAATATTATCTCCTCAATGTGACTACCTCATCTACAGTAGCCCACCATCACACCAGCATACCTTAATTCCCTGTGCCTACCTCTAAGTAACATGATATATTTGATATATTTTTATTACTCTCCTAAGAATTGCTGTTCACTTTTATTCTGCCTATTCCCTTTTAAATGTAAGTACCTGAGATTAGGGACTTTATTTGTTTAAGTCTGTACTCCTCAGAATCTATTAATAGAATAGGGTTGTTTCCATAGTAAATGTTCCATAAGTTCTAGTTCAATGAAAGAAGTGTAAATGTATCTTTGGGACAGTCACATTTTATCTTTTAGTAAAAGTTGATTTTTAAAATAAGGAGTTTGATCTATATGAGTTATAATTTTTTTCCATTTCTCAACTTTCTCCTGAAAATTAAACATTTTTTTCCCCCAAATGCTTGGAGCTAACCATCTTTACCAGAGTAGACAGTGCATTGTATCAAATCATATATTTGATTTGCAACAATGTTGCATATATAGATTGTCAGTATATGTTTTTAATTCCCAACATCTTTGCTCATGGCAAAGCCACTTGCTAAATTCCCCAACTTCCTGAGCAGATATTTTTATCTGGTAGTTTACATGGAGATTTTTAGGATTCAATTTATTTTTCATTTTGTCTCTTTTCTTGACTTTCAATGGATTGACTTTGTCAAGCTATTAAGTTTTTCCTACCCATAGTTAAATTAAATCCCAATAAAAACATCAAGACATGTTTTCATTCATATGTTACATAAACAGCATGTACATAAATATCTGTTTTATGTCTGCTTTTTCTTTTAAATTTAATTAAAATAATTTTTATTTAAGTACCTGAGAGGAGCAGTGTGGAGGAGGCAAAAATGAATTTTAAAAATTAATCCTTGAATTTTACAATTTGGAGAGTTTAAATACACAAGGTGCCTGTGGAAGAAATGACCATTTGTTCATTATTATCTATATTCTCATCTCTAATAACAGAACCTTTCACTTTTAGTTGGACAGCACCATTTCTCCCACATTCCTTTAGTGGACATCATGTAACTTGCAAGTCTTGTCCTGTATGAGTTGGAGGTACACTTTCCATTCTCTACCCTTTCCTTCTCCTACCTCTTTGACTGTGAAATGAAGAACCTGGAGCTTTGCCTTTGAACTCAGAAAGGGAAACCATGTGTGGAAGACAGCAGAACTCCCCTAGCAGCCCAGACTACTTACCTATTATACTTGAAATAAATAAAACTTTTGTCTTAATTAAGACATTGTACTTTGGGTCATTTCATTACAGCTGCTTAGACTGTACTCTAAATAAAACAGTTCCCAATAAACATATGAGTTTTGTTCTTGGCATGTCAAGTTTCAAATATGTAAGTACAAATTGAATTTTAGAACAAAGTCTGTAAGTTGGGTATTGCCTATAATATTTTATTATATTAAAACTTTTTTAAGGATAAAAAGTAATACCAAGTACAATAACATTCATCAGATGTTGGGAAGATGGGAGGGAGGAGGAGGGGATGGGTATATTCACACCTAATGGGTGTGGTGCGCACCATCTAGGGGATGGATACACTTGAAGCTCTGACTCGGGTGGGGCAAAGGCAATATATGTAACCTAAACCTTTGTACCCCCATCATATGCTGAAATTTTTAAAAAATTAAAAAAAAATCAGGATGTGGCTGCAAATGTGCATGAGGGATCTTTTGGGGGTAATGAAAATGGCCTAAAATTGGATTATGGTGCTGGTTTTGTATACTTAAAGTAAGGAAAATGTTGCTGTAATTCAATAAAACTTTAAGAAAAAGGATGCAATGCTTATATACTAATAAAGAGAGGCAAGTGAAGTATTAAGTATTTTTTATAGTTTATTTTGCTTTACCTAAGTATATTAATAATATTTCAAGGTCTTTTCCTGCAGTTAATACATTCAAAAATTAGGAAAGAGTCATAAAATCAAAATTGGGGTTGCCTTTTCCCCAGATTACAGAACTTATTCATCATCTTTATTTGGATTCTTTTTCCTTTGTGAAAGCTACTTTTCCTGTTAGGCATGCAATTCTACTATGCACCTATATTTACTCACTCAAAGACCATCTGCAAAGATTCGGATAAACCAAGTAATATTAATTCCTGCCCAAATCTATTAGATTGGATATATTTGGAGAAAGAATAATTGTAGTATAGCCTAAAAACAGCAGCATTATAAAGAAGAATAGAAACCTCAAAACAAGGTGAGAACAAATGTTTTAAAGATACATTTAAGTCTACCTACAGACAATGCCGTTTTATATGGATTTCTAGGGAATTACAAACCAGTTGAAAATTTTACAGCCAGTTATAAGTTGGCTTTCTTGAAGTACGTCCTGTAAGTAGTCCATAAAGCAAAAAGAGTTTCAAACACATACTCTGTTAAGTGGTGTCACCACTGGTACTGGCATCTTTAAGCACGATTGACCCTTATCGTATCCTACCAAAAACTTCCCTGTAACTCCCAACCCCAGCCATATACTTCCACTGAAGCCTGTAACAATTCTGCTTTTCACATGATATGGTAATAATTTGCCTACTCATCCATTTTCCCCATTATATTATGAGCTCCTAGAAGAGGAGAAACAAAGTTTATTTTTTAATTGCTGTTGTTGAAGCCCCATACTTAATACAGTTCATGGCAGATAACATGCTCTCAGTAAATTCTTATTGATGTTGCATGAATTTTCAGGACCTAGAAGTAGAAATTAGTACTTCCACAAAGCGGACAGTCCATCTGCAGCTGAACTCAATCTGTCCAATCACCTGCACAAAAAGCCCAAGTAATATTAATAGTTTTTTTTTCAGATTACAAAGGAAATATTAATGCTTTGAAAAGCTACACACATGAAGATACCCATATCTTAAAGAAATATATTAAACAATAAATCTCATTCCTTGAGAGACATTCAGGATCTACATTCACTTTTAAAGAATTAAGAAAGTCAGGAAATTACTGATTTTGGCTTGCCAGATGTCATTTAATCACAATTTTAATATTTCCAAATAGCTCTAAGTGAATTTCTGAATATGACTCAGCTCTAAATAGAAGAATTTCTACATATCTGTTGTCATATTTTTACATTTCTATTCTTCATTAAGAATCCATATGTTTTCTTGATTTTGAAAACTTGAACTGTACCAATTACACAATATATTTGAAGCATACACATGCGTGTGTGTGTGTGTGTGTGTGTGTGTGAAAGAGAAAGAGAAAGAGAAATAGAGAGAGAGATGCTATGTCCTTTACTTGCAAAAGCAAGTGCTTTGATCATAAGGAAAAGAAAGAGACAGGGTGTGGATTATTCAGTGAATAAGATGATAGAAAGCTCATATTGGTAATAGGTCAGTAGTATCATCAATTGCAATGAAGAATAGAATTTTTATCAATGTTCCTTGTCCCAGAGTGGCACTTCAAGAGTAAATCATATCACTGATTATAGTCTATAAAAAGATTTTGGAGGCTTCTAATAGAAGTAATTATTTTTTCCTGGTTCTTCTGTGTAACAGAATTCAGACATACTGATTATCAGTCATATTAACTTAGAAATAATATATGTTCAGTTAAGTTATAGCTCTTGATCATGTCATATGAAGTCTGCACCATCAATTACAGAGTATTGGAAAGATTTGCCTGCCCTTATAAAATTCAATACCAAGTTACAGAAAAAATATATTTTTTCATTGAAAATAAGCTATAATATTTACTAATAATGTGTTTCAATTTCCACATGTATAATCTGGGAACACAGTAATGTCTTATGACCTTGGATTATTCAGATCAGGTAACTGAATGCAAAGTCCTTTTTCCTGTTTTCTTAATTCTATGGGGCTACTAATTAACTTGGGTTTTAGTAAAGTCTAAGATTCACCCAACAAACAACTAGTCTCCCAAATGCCCATAATTGATATCAAGCTAGCGAGACCCTAGAAATACTTTTATGTAAAATAGGTTAACTCCAGTTCCTAAGAAATATATAATTGCCTCCCAAAAAGTAAAAGAAATAAGACAGACACAGGAGTGCCAAAGAATACATCCTTACTTTGAGATCAGTAACAGCCAGTTGAAAGAAATTTTCTCTTCCCTGTCAGCTTCTGTGGCATTGTGAGGACACAGCCTTGAGCTATGAAGGTAGCCTTGAGGTAATGCGAATTCTTAAGAGCACTGTCTGAACATCAAATATCATTGAAACACTTGATGCCAAGTCAATAGAGTAGATGCTTAATATTATGAAATATGGGATAGCTAATCATGATCAACTTAAATTTTTCCCGGCTATTATTGACTCAAGTGTGAATTTGGGGTTAAACAATTGGAATACATGTTAGTTCCAAATTTCTATTTTAGAAGGCCATAAATATGAAAGTGCCAGCCTTCAGGAGGTGGGTCATTTCAGATAAAGTGTTTCAAATTTAATGTGCATTAGAGTCAAGGCATTTGATCTTGCAAATAGTGACTAAATTGATCCCTGGAGAACACAGATATAAAACCTGAAGCTGAAAGCTGTACTTAGGAAAGTTTTCATAATACGGATTTCTTGTTCCTTCAAGTTCAAACTCAGTTATGAAGGAAGATTTTGCAACTGAAGGTACAAGAACAAATGACGAACCATGATGAAATATATGTAAGTATATAATCTTTAATAGTAATGTACACCCCTCCTAAGAGAGATAATTTTCAACCCAGCTTTGTAACTGATGTGTAAGGTAAGAAATGAAAAATGTGGGCAGTAAGGCACAGGGAAAGATGTGTTTATTTTCTCACAAGGGTTGAATTGTACTTACTAGTGAGCTACTTGTGAACGATAAATGAAGTAGGAGGAAAAAAATATAGGAAAAAAAGAAAAGGGAAATGTTCTTCATTCCTCAGAGAAGGGAGATAGAAAAAAGGCAGTACTCATTGCCAAGAACAGTGTTACTTGAAAGTCTTTTAGTACTCGAAAGTCAATTTTAAGAGACCAATACTTATTTATTCACAGTATTTCAGGATTTATTTCAATCACTATTCTTCTTTTTTAAATTTGAGAGAAATTGCTTTTAGGTTTAGGAAAAACATTTTATTCTGACTGAAATACCAAACCACTCTTGATGTTGTTTTCCCCTACAGAAATTAAAGGAATTTTACAAAGTTTTGTCACAACACTGAAAATTTAGATTTGAAAATTCAACACCACAGATGTAATCACAGCCAGACACTAATTAAGCATCAGGCCAAATTTGGTCCTAGATATGTGTATGCATAATGTGTGACTTCAGTGGGAATCTTCTGTGTGTTTTCAAGGACAGACTTTGGCCAAAGGTTTAAATTGAAGGAACAGGGAAGAAAATGTTTCCAAAGAAAAATAACATCTTTTATTTAATGATATTTGCTTAAAAATAATATTTGTAAGCATTTTCTTTTTGATTTCAATATACTGTGGGTAAAGTTGTAGCCATATTCTGAGAGTTCCCATGTTCACTGAAAGATAATTATTCATTATCATTTTCAAATTTTTACTATTGTGTAAAAACAAGGCACAAAAGGGGTACATAATCCTCTCCACAAAAAGTTCCATTTGCAAATTCTGAATATTTCTAGGATTGTCTCAGAACAGGTTTTGGGTGACAAGAGAATATGCGTTGGAGAGAATCAAGGAGAGTATTCGTATTCAGCAAGCTTTGCTGGAAACCAGCTGTTATTGAAGGTGCTCCAACTGCTTATGGAATATGGAATATTCTGGTTTTTTTTCCTCTATGGCTTTAGTTTGCATTAGTATTTGGTGGCATAAAGGGGGATAAAAACATGTTTTAAACTGTGTCTGGATATGATTTGAGAGATCTCTATCTTGAATCTTATTTCCTTTCTTTGTAGAAATTTTTCAGCTCTATGGAGAATTCTTGTCTCAGAACTTAAGCCCAGTGACACTTTCTGGGAGAGTTGCTCTGTAAACTATAGGAAGGATGTGAGCAGTTGGACTGACCATGAAAGCTAAAGATACGTTATTATTAATAAATTTCAACAGGTTTCCTCACTACTCTAAGCCTCGTTCTCTTTATAAAATGGAGATAACAATTATTGATAGCATACTAACTGAAACAGTAACAAGGAGAAAAAAAAAGAATGTATGCAAAGTGCCTATACCAGTGTTAAACGTGTAATAGGCTTTTAGTTATTTTTATTGGTCTTATTTCTTGTTCATGTTATTGTTGTTGTGTTGTCTCTCTTCTTCTTTTTCTTTTTCATTTTCTTCTTCTGACGATGATAATGGATAATCTGGGATCCACAGACTACATGACTTGTATAGTGCTTTATGTATTTTGATGTAGACATCACAAAAAATTAAAAAGTGATGTTCATTGCCTAACATTTTTAGCTAGACAATAATAATAAAGTCAAACAATTTCCAGCAATTCTAATAGACCATATATGAAAATTATTTTTTCAGGTTAGGATTTTTATAGCCATAACCAGTGAATTCACAATTAATGATTTCCTACACAGTTTTTCTTTCTCACTGAGAGATTAACGGGCATCGATTCCTTGGGTCTCAGAGGGTTAGGTAATATGCTTTCTGTTGAACTCCTATGAAAAGTTTTTTTTATAAAGAATCACCCTTCTCAGGAGAACTAGTAGTGCATCAAAGGTTCCAGAGCAAAAGAAAGTGGGTAGAGCAGCAAGTCATGTCCAAAAGAAGAGATATTCCTGGCTATATTTCGATTGTGATTACTTGGTACTTAAATAGTCTCAAATGGTGAAGGACTGGGCCCTCTCTTTTCCTACAGAACACAACTCTGACCAGGTAGCTTTAGTGTCCTATTCATTTTGCTTTTTTATGTGATAGTCTTCAGTACTTACATGACTACAAAAATCATCATGGCTAGTACTGCCTGGCTAGGGATAAGAAAATGGTTTTTCTTTCTTTCTCTAATTAGGCACCCTCACAGAATATACTACAAGGTGAAAGCCAGAACCTGACGTCAATGCTTAAAGACAACAGTCATGTATACTTGGCCATAGTCATCTATCACTAGTACTTACCCAAAACAACTAGCTTTGGACTACACTGTAACAATTTAGTAAGGCAAAACTTACACTTGTTCTGAATCAGTAAAGTAAATTTACAAGAGAATGCATTTGTAGATTTATATTCAAAAGGGCAAGCATATCAGAAAAACAAAGAAAAACACATTTGGTAAATTAGATATTCTATATTCTAAGACCACTAGGCTCATTACAACTAATAAGTTAAAATTAATTTTGGTTTATTCTATGTGGCCATGACTATGTGCTATCTTTCTTTAAAATAGTTCTTTCTTATTTAGAAAATCAAAAGAAAAGGCAGCTATGATGTATAAAGAAAGTACAGTGGTTCTCCTTTGCCAAGGTGAAATTTAAAATTATGTTAATCATCATCAGGTATTAATTAAAGTATTGGTCTTTGGACATTATCTCTAACTTTTACATTGTCTCTATAATATCACTTATTTTCTGTTAATGTTATAACACTAGTGATTCTGAAGATGAAAGCAAGTGCCTGGCTCTATCCCTAAATGTCAACCGTTTAAGTGGTTTGACTTTTATTTTCTATTTACTTTGGTCAGTGTAAATTTCTATGGGTTTTGCTGGTTGGGGGAAAGGGGATTTGAGGATCTGTAGTTCTTGGTTATTAATATTTGACTTTGTTAGTGCTATCTATTTACTATATGACTTGTAGAAAAAAAAATAAAACCAAGAAATCAGATATTCTTTCACAGCCCTTAAAATGCATGGGGAGCGTAATCACACATTGGGCCCACAATCTCTATATATTGCTGTTCTCTTCAGTCTCACATTTAAATAACATTGACCTTTGATCTTTTATATATTTTGCTTTTCTTACTATGGTACATGTTTGAAGAATTAGGATTTGGTAGTTTTTCTTAAAACATTATACCTAGAGTATTTAATATTTTGCTTAAGAAATGTCACAGTGTGTCAAAAGCATGGCTAATCTATTGCAGTGTTTTGTTTTGGACCACACCACTTATAAGTATACTGTAAGTATGTGTGCATGGGAACCTCCGCATGGTCATCCTCTGAACTAATTGTATAGTCTAAATATCTCCTCCATTGAATACAAGTCTACCAATGAGTACTGCAGAAAACAACTTTGGGAAGAGTGAACAGGGTGATCTAAGCGATATTATGCATAAATTGAGAAGCTCTTCTACCATAGTCATCTAATTTAACTACTGGGAATCGACCACAAGAGGTAGCACAGAGGAGCACAGAGAAACAGTGACAGTGGGACACATCTGTGGATCTTCTGCTATTCCATGGTTCAGTTTTACCTGATTACCCTAAATTGCCAGCCTACACTTGCTTGGTGGTAGTGTCAATTCATGGACTACTGTGACTTAAAAGAAGTTAATTTTCCCTCTCTGTTCTGAATGGTTCATATTTGCTATGGTCCAGTATCTCCAAGGGCACAAAGCAAAGAATTCAATCTCTGTCTTAATGAAAATGTCTATTTAGACAATTTGTGTGAATTTTCTAACTGCAGTCTAGAACTTTTGAGAGCTTTGGGCTTCTTAGTCAATAGAGTTCAGTACTATTTCTGGGTAGCTTGATGTGATCTCCACAGACAGTCTCACCAATCTCAGGGCTTATTCTTTATTAGGCGGGTAAGTAAGAGATATTTTACTTCTCAAAGTTTGAAGGATGTCTTTGATCATTCTGTCCCACACAACTTGCCAAAAGTTCACAGAATGGGCCAGATCTTGAATAGAATCAGTCAGTCTCTGCAGGTTTTATAGCATAACAGTCCTTAACAACTCTTGCACTGCTTCCTTGGAGGGGCCATTACCATGATATCATGAATATAGTGCAGTAAATTATTCTTAATGGCCATCAAGTTCAATGCATGTCATATTAAATTATGACAGTGTGACTGTAACTTCAAATATCCATGTGAAAAAAATTATACATATGTATTGAATGGCATTCTATGAAAATGCTATTTGTGCCTGGCTGGACTCTGAGATGGATATGGAAAAGAAGCCTTTAGCCAAGTCTATAATGATTTTCTAATCACTTCTAACTGGTGGTACTTCTGGTACTTCTTGTGTCTTTGCCATATTAAGCATAGCTAAAGAAATAATGGGGAACACCTAATTTTATCCCTTATAATGCACTGATAGTCTTCGTGAGCAGTTTGCCAATGTGCCTGCCAGACAGGCTGTTCAAAAGAAAGTTAAGAACACTCCCTTTACTCCATCTACTAATATCTCCTTATTTATTACATCCGAGAAGTTTTCTCCAAAGGAGACCCTTTGGAATTGCCATCCAACAAGGGCAATTCCAAAGATTCTCCTTTGTCATGTCCAATTAAAACTGAAGGAAGTGAGTGTGGTAAAGGCAGAATTTCTCATTAACACGCACTATCCATTGCAATTATGCATTCAGATAACAACATCGTAACCACATAATATTTGATATTTACCGTAGCCATATGTTCTGATTTGTAGCACAACTATCATATCATTACCTACCATCACAGCATCTCTACACCTTCCAGTTTTACCTTTGACCTTTTTGAATACTTTCTTTCTATCCCCCACGGGAATTCCTATACAATGAGAGAGCGTATCTGGTAATTTAAATAGTGTTGTATACCATTCTCAGATCATTTCAAAGCAAAAGGGCTCAGATTCCCCACCGGAGCTAGGGTGAGTAGATTCCAACCTATTAGTATTTTTAAAATCTATGGCTTTAATTGATAGGGTAAATTCACCCTTTGTTTATGTATTCTCCATTCTAAATCATAATCTTCGTGACTGTTTTTGAATCTTCCAGACTCATGTATGTTGACTAGATTCAGGGGACACTTTAAAGAGGTATGGGGTGGGGAGGAGGCAAAGCAGCTTTCTTATCCCCACAAGCATGTAAGCATCTATTACATCCCATCGGCTCAATAGCAGGCCCATCAGTTTCCTCATTTTTCCTGTTTTCCAATAGCCATCTGAACAACTTCACTCTGCTAAGTTATCAGGCATTCTTCCCTTCTCTTTCCTTCTCCTTCCCTCCCCTTCCTTCCTGCTTTCCTTTTATTTTTTCTCCATAGTGATACCTTCTTACCTTCTTTTTGGGTAATATGAATCATTTTCTCATCATCCAGCCTGTGCATAGTCACTTAGCTAGCATATCTCTGCAGTCTTCTGAATATTTTCTTACTCTCTCATCTCCTCTCCTCTCTCACCATCCTAGACTCGAACATAGTTAATGACATACTTTTGCATCTATCATATTTGTGTAAATAGCATTAAATTAAGTGTGTCTCCTCTGATCAGCATATAGGCAACCTTGGATTGCTTGAACTCATTTACTGTTTTGAAAGTAGTATTTCATCTGTTGGTCAGAGAGAGTAGGGATGCTACTACCTCTCTTAGTGTAGCATCAAAAACCTTACCTTTACCCATTGCCATCAGGAATATATTCAGCCATCTGAAAGTGGTTTCTCACCGCAGTTTCTGGCCACTGAAGGTTCAGTAATAACCCAAGTAAATCCTTTCATTCAGTTGTATATAAAATATTGACACCCTCTCAGATCATTTATACTGAGAATCCATGCTAGCAGGAATTCATCAAGCTTGTGCTTCTATTTCTCCATAAAGTGGCCTAGCTTTTAACAAAATAACCTCTGGAATATGGGGTCACCTGGGTAGTGATTGAATACATTGTCTTTCCTTTCTGTGTTCTATTGTTTTTGTATAGATGTTTAGGTTTTACCAGGACTACTATTATCAGCTAGAGAATAGTATGTCTTTATTAACCTTCTTTCTACTTGCATTCTTTGTCTATTCACTTAGTCAGTTTTCCTAGATCTAAGTCTGTTTCCCCAAATCCCATTGTTAAGAATTTCCCCCATAGTCTGAATTGAGATTTTTGCACCTCCATAACAAGAATACACAAGTAACTATCCCAGCAACAAATCTTCATTATGTTAAATCTTAATCATAAAATCCTCTTTTCTTATTAACAAGTGCTTACTTCATTATAATTTACAGGTCTAAAAGCTAATCATGCCTACTCCACCAATCTGTGTTACCACAAAGGGTTGAAATGTCAAATCAGACTGAGGAAACAACATAGCTCTTAACCGGGAACCAGATGTACTAAGGATTCAAAAGATATAAGCAAACATCAGGCTATTGTTTCCCTGGAGAAGATAAAAATTTTCAAATGCAGCTCCCCAAAATATTCATTTTCTCCCACACTGGTTCACATATTGGTTTGGAATTAATATATGAGGTTTATGAGTAACACATGCAAAAGTATTAATCACGAAAATTAGCCATTTCAGTTTGGCGATGTCTCTGCTTTGTATTCCACTAATTAGATAGCTTATGTGACTACTTTCCATTTTCCAGCCATTCATGTTCCAAAACCATAACTTTCAGGTTTATCTGCAATAAGCAGTCTAAACTAACCAGGTATATTCTCCTAAAACATTTTGTAGATGAAGACTCCTGGTAGTTTTCCACTAGTGCACTCTATTAATAATGTTTGCAAAGAGGTTTGTCCAAAGTCATGTTCCACCCATCCCCCCAGTACCCCTATCCCCTATTGGGAAGGAATGAGATACAAGGGTGCTATTAACTCTTTCCTTCCCATCACTAGATACCCACAAACAATGAGTTTTGTTTCAGAAGTTCTTTAACACTTTTGTCAAGAGCTACTTTGACCTTCTCAACAAAGGTTTCTATCATTAGAACAATTTCTGAATTATATAATTCCAATTACAATAACTTTAAACTTGCTTTACAAATATTTGAGTAGTTAAAACTATTGATTTAAAGAAAGATCTTGTTAAGTGTGCTTCAGTTAATAAATATTATTTGTAATTATCAGGTTTCTTTTTTTCATATAAAATCATTAAAATCCATTTAAACACTTGTTTTTTTAAAACAATTTTTCAATTAATAGCATAATTCCAGGTATCGGATCATAAACACTGAATTATTTGAAATCTGAATCAATTCTAGTTTCTTACAATAGTATTTTTTACTTATTTAAATATTTGGGGATTAGTTGCTTTAAGAACCTCTCAGTTCTCATTCAGTATGCTGCTAAGTGGCAGGATTTCTAAATCCTTTAGCAGTTTTTCTCAGAGTGTCTTGCAACAAAACACTAGACCCATAAGATGTATCATAAACAAATAAATAAATTGTGGTCAAATAAACTTGTGAAACTTAGCTTATGAGATACACCTCATGGATTCAAAGAACAAATATGCATATACAAGACTCTGAAAACTCTATTTCCCCAAATTATTTGACAGTGACAACCGTTTAACAAGCAAGATCTTTCAGTGTCTTCCAGAGCTAGAATTATCACCCTGTGCAACAGGTTTTTGGGAAGAGCTAGTCTACAGGATTGATTTCAAACTACTTATTCTAGTATTCAAGGCTTCCTGGCTCTCCAAACTTGTCTAAATTCCCTGTACTCTTTTCTAAATTGTGTAGTTGTCTCCTCATTGTTTCCTGTTAACACCATTCACAGTCTTTCCTCCCCATCCTGCCTCACGTTGTTTGCTGCCCCTGATACGTTCTTCTCCTTCCTTTCTTCTTTTTAAATTCTATTCCTTCATCTTTCAGCTTATGTAGCTTATGTACTGATCCTCTGCCAGACCTTTTGGTTTTTCTGCTTCTTATTGTCCTAATTGATGTCAGTCCCTGGCTTGTTTGGATCTTAAATTCATCTCTCGCTGTTTCTTAGCTCTATTTTATATTGAGAAATCACTTTTGCCGGCTGCAGTTCCAGGCTACCTTTCCATCTGGCTTCTGACTTTTTTCAGCCAACTCTGAAAGCCTCCTACGACTGTAGGATCAGAGTAAAGGAAGCATAAGAGTTTTTTCTCCTTGCTTCTCTAGCAATAGTTGTATCTTATTCAAATCTTCCCCAATGACTAGACAAGTCCACCATATACAGCTTCTTTTAGGTGACTTTGTCCTTTTCCTTTGGATACCACGAAACCTATCCTTTGATGATCAAATATAGGAGTAGTAGCAGCTTCTTGCACTTGCTAATTTTTTAGTTGTGGTTTCCCATTTATTTCATCATTTGTATCATAATCCTCTGGATGAAATTCCATTTGTTTAAATATCTGGAGTGCTTTCTGTTTTTTATTGTACCTTGATTGATATACCACCCAAGTGTTGTCTGAATTACCATTGGGTTATTATCATGTTATATTTTCCCATTAATTTTTACCATGTATATTTTCCATTTCTCCTCATCGTATGATTTCAGCACCTATTGCTTATGACAAAGACCTATATACAATGCAAACTCAGTGCATAGAATGATGTTTTGGAATATGCAACAAGAATATGTGACGATTATCATCAGCTTTTGTGATGTGGGGCTAAAATTGATCTGAATACTTTTAACAATTCTGATAACATTTTGATCTTTTTTCCCCCCAATACATAAAATGTTCCTGGTCCTTTGTTTTTTTGTATTGCCACCAGATTATGCACTTCTAATCTTCCCTCCTGTGCTCTAAACACCTATCTTCCTCCAAGTCCTGGTCATTTATTCCTTCAGAAATTATTTAATAAATTAATTATCCCTTGAAATTACCTTAGACCAGAAGGGGTGCTCTCTTTTTCTTTAATCATTTCCAAGGATTTTGGTTCATTTGACCTACTTGATGAACAGCCAGGATTAATCTCTGGAAGATTCATTCTTTTCTGTACAATGTAGATAATACAACCAGAAGATGGGGGTAAAGCCCACCCATAAACAACCACAATCATCACTTAGAAAGTGACTTACAAAGCAGCCAATTACTAGAGAAAACACAGGGCTCATCTCAGTCAAGTGTTTTCTCTCTTTTTCCAGCCATCTCTACTGTTTTTTTTTTGTTGTTGTTGTTTGTTTGTTTTTTTTTTGTTTTTTTTTTTTGTTTTTTTACTTTGTGGAGGCCAGTGCATGTACTACCTGAAACAGCAACAGAAAGTCTTAAATCACATAAAAAGAGAGGCTTTGGTAGGTTTGCATATGCAATTTAGATAATGATCTGTATTTCTACATAGCATTCATTGAATTTTATCAGCCTCTCTGTTCCTTGTTGATGGACTTAGAATTTTTTTTTAATGAGAAATATTTTTCTTCTGTTTGTTACGGCATGTTTCTCCTGAAATAAGAACTAAAACAATAGGCGAAACAATTTAGAATACTTCGTTGTAAAAGCAGCACCTTTCAATATATTCCCCGAAACTAGCTAGCTGATGGAGTTCCAGGCGGTAGCCACTAGGTGGCACAGCAATGTAAAAGCACCGCTAATCCTAACTCTGGCAAGTTGCGAAGTTGTAGAGGTTTCTCTGTTTTTTTTGCTATATTATTTTGTCTTGTTTTTTTGGGGGGGGGGGAGGAGGGAGAAAACTTGAATTACTTATGAAAAGAATGATTAAAAATAACGTTTCGTTGAATGTGTTCTGGTTTTATTAGCAAGGATACAAGTGAGCAGAGCTTACTTAAATCATTGCCTCTCACCGATGCCTGATGCTTTCAGACAATGAAGGAGCGAGGAAAAAAAAAAATCGTCTCAGGTATTTCTCATTCAGACCAACTTTAGCTTAGGATTTAACACTCCGCCTCTCACATAATGTGGAAATTGGCAAGCAAATCACTCAGATTTTTTTGAACAGAAAGTTTTATATTGTTAGAGCCACTGCATGGATTTCAGCATCTTCCACAATATTCAAAATAATCTTAAAATGTTTTAGGAACAATTAAAAAGTTAGACATACTAATACTAAAATAATTTATTTTAATGAAATAGGACATATGACAAATATATGTAAAATAGAATTGGAAAAGACAAAAGGTTAACACATTTACAATAATTTGCTTTTTTTTTTTTTTACTAAGCTAGTGGATACACTTTCTAAACAAAGCTACACAATACATACACAATGTAAAAAGATTATAAAGGGTAAAAATCATGGACAATTAATTTAGTTAAACAAAATTGTGCTATAAATACCCAATGACTTTTTCCAGTATAAAAAATAATTAACTACAAAGTGAAATATGGTTTATTTTATGTAATATATGTTTAATTTTATTTTTTCAAAGTAAAGTCGTATGCAATTTGTTGAAATTATTTTGTTTTAAATATGACTGAATACTGCCAATATATACACATAAATACTACCTGATCTAGTGTTTCAAGAGGGCTAAACTTTTTCCAAATTTCTGCATGGGTTTGGACACTAGATATGAAATGGAGATACTATTACTAGCTAGATTATCGTGGGCAAGAATTAAAAAGTTAAAAAAAAAGAAAAAGAAAAAGAGAACTACTAATTGTGCCATGATTTATCAAAGCCGTTTTTTAATAAAAGGTTTTTTGATAAGAAGTTTTATTCCCATTGTGTTTCTTAGCATATATTCATCTGCATGTTATATGAGAATAGATGGGGAACTGAAAATGTGAGTTCTTGCGCAAATCACTAAATAATCTCTGTTCCTAGTTTCTTCTTCTGAAAATTAGCACTCAGTGGCACGTATTGTTTCATGGGACCTAAGTGGAAATATTAAGAGTCAGTATTGTCTGAGAAGCTACATATTCTTTTATTATTATTATTGTTTGTATAGATTTAGGGAGTCACTGATTCACTATATGTGAAGATTTGTTACGTGGATATATTGAGTAGTGCTGGTCTTAGCTTTTTGTGTAACCCACACCAGATTAGTGTACATAGTACCCACTAGGTAATTTTTCATCCCTCACCACTCTCCCACCTTCCAACCTTCTCACCCTTCTGAGTCTCCAGTGCCTATTATTCCGCTTTGTCTATATGTACTTATTATTTAGCTCCCACTTATAAGAGAACATGCACTATGTGACTTTCTGTTTCTGAGTTATTTCACTTAAAATAATGGCCTCCAGTCATATCCATGTTGCTGCAAAAGAAATGATTTCACTCTTTTTTATGGCTAAGTAGTATCCCATGGTGTGTGTGTGTGTGTGTGTGTGTGTGGCATTTTCTTTATGCACTCATCAGCTGATGGACACTTAGGTTGATTCCATATCTTTGCTATTGTGAATAGCACTATGATAAACAAATGAATGCAGTTATCTTTTTGATGCAACAATTTCTTTTCCTTTGGGTAGATACCCATTAGTGAGATTGCTGAATCAAATGGAAGTACTATTTTTAGTTCTTTGAGAAATCTCCATACTGATTTCCATATAGGTTGTACTAACTTTATTCCCATCAACAGTGTATAAGAGTTCTCTTTTTTCTGCATTGTCACCAACATCTGTTGTTTTTTTACCTTCTAATAAAAGTCATTCTGACTACTGTAAAATGTTATCTCATTGTGGTTTTAATTTGCACTTACCTGATGATTACTGATGTTGACCATTTGTCTATCTTTTCAGAAAAAAGTTCTGTTGATATCTTTTGCCCACTTTTTAATGGGGTTGTTTGTTTTTTTTTCTAGCTGATTTGTTTGAATTCCTTGTATTTTCTGGATATTAGTCCTTTGTTGGATGCAAAGTTTGTGAATATTTTCTCCCACTCTGTAGGTTGTATATTTACTCTGTTGATTATTTATTTTGCTGTGCAGAACTTTTTAGTTTAATTAAGTCCCATGTGTCTATTTTTGTTTTTGTTGTGTTTGCTTTAGAGGTTTTAGTCATCAATTCTTTGCATAAGCTGACATCCAAAAGTTTTTCCTAGGTTTTCTTTTACAATTTTTATAGTTTTAGTTCATACATTTAAGTCTTTAATCTTTCTTAAGTTAATTTTTTATATGGGTCAAGTGTCATACTTCTACATATGGCTATCCAGTTTTCCCAGCACTATCTATTGAAGAGGGTGTCTTTCACCATTGTATATTTTATCTACTTTGTCAAAGATCAGTTGGTTGTAGGTGTACAACTTTATTTCTGGGGTCTCTATTCTGTTCCATTGATCCATGTGTTTACGTTTATACCAGTAAACACATAGATCAAACCAGGCTGTTTTGGTTATTGCAGCCTTGTAGCATAATTTGAAGTCAGATGTTGTGATGCCTCCAAACTTGTTCTTTTTGTTTCCGAGTGCTTTGGCTACTCTGGCTGACTTTTGATTCCACATGAAGTTTAGGATTGTTTTCTCTAATTCTGGGAAAAGTGATGTTGGTATTTTGATAGGAATTGCATTGAATCTGTAGATTGCTTTAGGCAATATGGTCATTTTAACAATATTGATTCTTCCAATCTATAAACAGGGGATGTTTGTTCATTTGCTGTGTCATATGTGATTTCTTTCATTAATGTTTTGTAGTTTTCCTTGTAGATTTCTTTCACATTCTTAGTTAAATATATTCCTAGGGTTTTTTTCTGTTTTTTTTTTTTTTTTTGGGAGGGGGTAGCTATTTTACATGGGATTGAGTTTCTAATTGCTTCAGCTTGGTCATTGTTAGTGTGTAGAAATACTATTTATTACTGTATATTGATTTTGTATCCTGAGACTTTGCAGAATTCATTATTCAAATCTAGGAGTCTTTAGGATTTTCTAAGTGTAAGATCATTTCATCAGCAAACAGTGATAATTTGAATTTGTCTTTTCCAATTTCATTGCCCTTTATTTTTTTCTCTTACCTGATGGCTCTGCTTGGGACTTCCAGTATTGTGTTGGATAGAAGTGATGAAAGCGAGCATCCTTGTCTTAGTCCACTTCTTAGGAGGAATGACGTCAACTTTTCCATATGATGTATGATATTGGCTATGGGTTTGCCATATATGGCTTTTATTATTTTGAGGTATATTCCTTTTATGCCTAGTTTATTGAGAATTTTTATCATGAAAGGATGCTAGATTTTATCAAATGTTTTTCTGCATCTATTGAAGTGATCCCATGTTTCTTGTTTTTAATTCTGTATATGTAGTGGACCACATTTATTGATTTGCTTATATTGAAGATTCTTTGCATCACTGGGATGAAACCCACTTGATCTGGCAAACTACCTTTTGATCTGCTCTTGGTTTCAGTTTGCTAGTATTTTTTGAGGATTTTTGCATCTATGTTAATGAGGGGTATTGGTCTATTATTTTCTTTTATTGTTTTGTTCTTTCCTGGCTTTGATATCAGGGTGATACTGGCTTTGTAGAATGAGTTAGAGATGATTCCCACTTTCTCAATCATTTCAAAAAGTTTCAGGAGTATTGGTACCAGTTCTTTTTTGTATGTCTGCTAGAATTGGCTGTGAATCTCTCTGGTCTTGGGCTTTAACTGTTGTTCTTGTTGGGAGATTTTTTATTACTGATTCAATCTCACTACACATTATTGATCTGTTTAGGATTTCTATTTCTTCTTGATTCAAGCTTGAGAAGTTCTGTGTTTCTAGAAATGTATCCATTTCCTTTAGGTTTTCTAGTTTGTGGGTGTAGGGATATTCATAGTGCCCTTGGGTGATTTTTTTGTGTTTTTGCGATATCAATTCCAGTAACTCTTTTTTCACTTCTTATTGAGCTTATTGGAAGATTCTCTCTTCTCTCCTTGATAATCTAGCTAGCTGTCTATAAATTTTGTTTATCGTTTTAAAGAAACAACTTGTTGTTTTATTGATTCTTTGTATTTTGTTATTGTTATTATTGTTCTTTTCACTTTCACTTATTTTTACTCTGATCTTTATTATTTCTTTCCTTCTGCTAGGTTTGGGTTTGGTTTGTTCTTGTTTTTCTAGTGTCTTGAAGTACAACATTAGGTTGTTAATTTGTGATCTCTCAGTTTTTTGGATATAGGGTTTTTACAATATAAAATTCTCTTTTAGCACTGTTTTTGCTGTATCACAGAGATTTTGATATGTTGTGTCACTATTTGCATTGGTTTTGTAAATTTTTTCAATTTCTGTTTGATTTCATCATTGACCCAAAAGTCATTCAGGGGAAGGTTTTTTTAATTTGTATGAATTTGTATAATTTGAAGAGTTCCTCTTTGAATTCATTTCTAGCTTTATTCCACTATGATCTGAGAAGACACTTGATATGATTTCAATTTTTAAAAATTTATTGAGACTTGATTTATGGCCTAACATATGGTCTGTTTTGCAAAATGATCCATGCCTGTTACCTCCATGTCATCTAGAGTGCAGTTTGAGGGCAGTGTTTCTCTGTTGATTTTCTGCCTCAATAATCTGTCTAGTGCATTCAGTGAGATACTGAAGTCCCCCACAATTACTGCATTTCTGTCTATTTCTTTTCTTAGGTCTAGTATTATTTGTTTATTAATTAGGGTACTCCACTGTTGGCTGGATATATACTGAAGATTGTTATATCCTCCTGTTGAATTGATCCTTTTATCATTATATAATGATGTTCTTTTTCTCTTTTTACTGTTGTTGATTTAAAGTTTGTTTTATCGGATATATGTATAGCTACTCCTGCTTGCTTTTGGTTTCAATTTGCATGGAATATCTTTGTCCACTCCTTTACCTTGAATCTATAAGAATCTTTTCCAGTTTTGGTGGTTTTATTGTAGACTGCATATGATTGCATTTTGGGTTTTTTTTTTTAATTTTTATCCATTCCAACAACTTATGTGTTTTATACAAAGTATTTAGTACATTTACATTCAAAGTTAATATTAATATTTGAGGTTCTGTTCTTGTCATAATGTTAATTTGTGGTTTTGTTCCTGTCATAATGTTAGTTGCTTTGTAGTCTCAATTCTGTAATTGTTTTATAAGACTTGTGAGTTTTATGGTTTCATGTGTTTTTATGATGGTGTATATAGACCTTTTATGTCCACATTTAGAATTCCCTTGAACATTTACTGTAGGTCCAGTGTAGTGGTGACAAATGCCCTTAGAAGTTGCTTATGTGAGAAAGACTTTATTTCTCCTTCACTTTTAGAGCTTAGTTCAGCTGGCTACAAAATTCATAGTTTTATTCCTCAAGAATATTGAAAATAGGACCCCAATCTCTACTAGTATATAAGGTTTCTGCTGAGAAGTTTATTAGTCTGATCGGATTTCCTCTATAGATTAGTAGATATTTTTTATGGCTGGTTTTATTAATAAGATTTTTCCTTCATCTTGACTTTAGATAGTCTGATAATTATATGTCTAGGTGAAGTGTGTCCAGCAATATATCTTCCTGGTGTTCTCTGAACATCTTATATCTGGATTTCTAAATCTCTAGCAAGAGAAGGGAAGTTTTCCTCAATTATGTCCTCAACTAGGTTTTCCAAATGTTTTACTTTTTCTTCTCCCTCAGGAGTACCTGATTCTAGGTTCAGTCATTTCACATGGCTCCTTACTTCTCAAAGGCTTTGTTCTTTTTTTTGTTGTTATTTTTTTCTGTTATTGTCTGACTAGATTACTGAAAGACTTACCTTCCAGTTCTGAAATTCTTTCTTCTACTTGATCTATTCTATTGTTAAAGCTTTCAACTGTATTTTGTAATATCTTCAGTGACTCTTTCATTTTCAGAAGTTCTGTTTGTTTGACTTTTTAAATATCTATCTCTTTAGTAAAATTTTCATTCACATCTTAAATTATTTTCTGATTTCTTTGTGTTGGGTTTCAACTTTTACTTGAATATAATTGAATTTCTTTAAAATCAATATTTTGAATTATTTATCTTGCATTTCAGTGATTTTACTTTAGTTAGGATCCATTACTGGAATGTTAATTTGATCCTTTGGGAGTAATGTAACACTCTGTTTATTCATAACTCAGAATTGTTTCTCTGGTTCCTTCTCATCTGGGTAAACTATCTCTTCTTATATTTGAATTTACTTTCACTTGGACAGGACTCCCCCCACCACCTACCCCTGAAGATGTGATTATATTACATGTCGTGTGGGATCATTTGTCTTTGGTTCTGGGTACTTTCAGTGGCAAAGCCTCTGTTTGATTTCCTTGGTAATAGATAGCCTTTGTGTGGTGGCTTTTTCAAATGCTGCTTGTAGTAGCAGTGTGCTGGGGATGTTAGCAGGCTCCCTGCCTCCTGGGAGGTCTGGATGACTTGATTTCAGGAAGCTTGCCTCATTCTCCAACACTGTGTATTTGTGTTAACAGGTTTTGTACTGGTTGTGCAGTTCAACCTGCAGGCCAGTAGGTGGCACTTGTCAGTAAGAGCCAGCTATGGAGGTAGCAGAATTTATGCTTGATCTTTGTGTTTGGAGAGAAGCTCTTCAGTGTCTCAGGCAGTGGACTGGTCTAAGCTCTCAGCTGCAGAGGGGGGCATGATGTTGAGCAGATCTAGACCAGGAAGATCCCTCCTTGGGTCTGCCAATGTCAGAAGCAAGCACCAGCCCTGACATAGACTCTGTATAATTTCTTTGGTTATATGTAGCCTTACTGTGGTGGCTTTCTCAAATGCCAACTGTAGTAGTAATATACCTAGTGGGTGAGTGGACTTGGGGCCTCCTGAGTAGCTGGGGTGTAATGGGGGATAGCAGTAGCTGAGGTCTCAGTAGCTTGTCTCTTACCTAAGCACTGTGCAATTGTGTCAGAAGTAATGGGCTGTGCAGGTTGACCTCCCAGACAGTAGGTGTTGCCTGCAGGGCAGAGCCAGCTGTAGTAGTGGCCATTGGATTTATGCTTGGCCATTGTTAACCAGAAGTACTGGGATGTCCCAGGTGATAGTCAGGGTCATAAAATTCCCTGTCCTGTGTTCTGCTGCTGAGGTGGGTGTTGGGGGCAAAGCTGGGTGGGGCTGGGTCAGGAGCACCCATGTTCAGGCTTCCTATAGGTGGGCCCAAGGGCAATCATGGACAAGGGTCTGCGTGCAGTTCTTAGGTCTCTGGGGCAAATTTCAGGGAGGGACTTGGGTGTCCCTGCCATGCCAAAAGCCCCCATGGGGATGAGAGGGACAGCCAAGGCTCCACAGTTTCTCAGGCAGTAGTGGGACCCTCCTAGCTCCTGCCACATTGACCCTGCAAGTGTCACTGGCAACGAGCCGCTGGCAGTAGGCCAAAACAGCTATTCTAGTCCCAAACTGTGTGGGCTCAGATTGCAAAATTGTCCTCAGGACATGACCTTCCCGTCCCCAAGGCTCCCAGGCTACACCCTTCCCAGTCTGGTCCTGCTCCAGGCCACAGAGGGAATACTCTGGCAGGGGCAGCTGCAGATGCACTGCCACTGGGAAGGGTGGACCCTTCTCAGCAGGAGCAGTTGGGCAGCAACTGTGGGGGAGGCATGCAGTTGTAGGGTGCACGGTTTGCTCTCACTTTGGTCTTGCAGCAGCCTGCAGCAGTGGCAGTGGTATTCGTCCTTGGGGCATGTGAAAGCATCTGGCCTCCCCTCTCCTTCCCAGCCCTGTAGCTGGTGGCTGCAGCAGCGGCCCCAGGGTAGGATTCTGCGCTTTGGGGGCTGGGTTCTCAGAATCGGGCCATGCTGTATCTGCTAGGGGCTCAGAAGCCTGCGGGACTCCGCGAGAGTTCGAGCATTGCATCTGTACAGTCTCCTGATGCCAGTGTGGAGGCCTGTGAGGGTCCAGAGGCTATCCGGTAGCTGGATTGTAAAGGTCCATGGCAGGAATGAGGAGCCCCGAGAGTCTCTCACTTACCCTCTTCCTAGATCTAGGAGCTGCTCCAGATCCCAGACAAGCGCCTGCTCCAGATCCCAGACAAGCAGGCAGGCTTCCTTCTGTCTGTTTTACCCTCAGTGTCTCCCATAGCTTCTCTGTTGAATGCCAGCATTCTCTCTTAGACTATCCTATTAATATTTGAAGTGTGAGTATCTACTTGATATTTTGGTTCCTCTCCATGGAAGAGGCATGTACTGGCAGCATCTAGATGGCCCTCTTGAACCCTCCTCCATATTATTTTTAACATGATATCCATGCAGCTGTGAGGACAGGCTAGATTGGTACTCTCAGCTGTGATACCTTTGAGCACAGCAAATCTGATGCATCCCTCTTGCAACTATGCAGGTGAGTCAGGCTGAGCTACAATCTTCATTCTTTAGGAAGGTTAAGGTAAAATATTGACTACTGACCCATTGTCCACATGATGTTATATTGAGTTACAGTGGACCCCAGTGAGCCCTTTAGCAGTATAAATAATCTTTCTGGATCTCTGGAATGCCTCTATTCTTTTCGCCTCCTGAGGAGTATAATAGATATGAAAAATACAAAGAACAATAGAAAATAGAAATAAGAACTCTTGTTTAGAGATGGAAATATAAGTAAAATATCAGGTTTTGACTTCATTTAGATTAATATTCCACCAACTAGGAAGCAAACACCCCCAAAATTGTCATTTCAATTATTGTTTTAAATTTCAAAATATGTTAGTTGCATGAAGGTGGTTGAGATGAGTCTGAAGTTCGTATGTACTTGCATGAATCCATGGAACAAAAAACTGCAAGATTAGGAAAGAGGTAGTTGCTTTTATTCATTATTTTTATTAGCAAACGGTTGGCAAATTGAGTAGCAAACATTTTTGAACCTAAATTTATTAAAAATACATTTAATTAATGTTAAAATGCTCTTGGAAGTATTTAACATTTAAATGCATCAGCAATGCATTATCAGTGAGATTTTCATTAAAAGAGTTGATACAGAGAGAGAGAAAGGGGAGAAAAGCATTGAAGAGGCTTTGAAATCAGCATACAAGAAACAGCCAGAAAAAACAAGTGATTTTCATGATGATTTTGAAATTCACATGGGTACTCATTACTTTGTACATATATCCCTCAATCCTTAATGAAGAGTGCAATATACTTAAGCAGCAGGATATACTTTTGATATCTGTGCTACTCAAGGCAAAGTTGAATTAGCATAGGTGGACAGACCTAGTGGGATGGAAACCCAAGTCAGGCCAAACCCTTTGAAGAGACAGGGAAATGAAAATATGAGAACATTGTCAAAAGGTGGACTTTGTTTTCTTGCTTCTTTCACATCTCTTTTTCCTACATAGATTTTAAGAAATAGCAAAGACTAAAAATTAAAAACTTCTTAAGAATAGCAAAAATATCCTAGGATGTGATTTGGTCTAACAGACACCGTAGAACCTTGGATACTGTATCTTTGCACTTAGTTTACAGCCTGAAATGGAAGTGAGAGAAATGGGAGGACATACTTTAAGCATATATGATTGTAAAGATTGCCTTGAAGCAACAACCGTAGGTTTTTCAGGTATTTGGGAAATTTTACTGGCATAAATCCATGTGTTGAGAGAGAATCACACCTTTTAAATCTTGTAATACTGTCAAATATTCTCCAATAGATTTTCAGAATTTTCAATGAAAGTGTGAATGAATCAAGAGGCTAAAGGATATAGGAGGTTATTTTAGGGATTAAAGGTTCTTACCTCTGAGTTGCACTATATAGCTCATCACTGTTAGCCATACTGACCAGTCTCTAGGATTCTCAGCTTTATACATGGAGTAAAGAAGAGTACAAGATAGCTGAACCAGCTCAAAGTTTTAGGCTTGAAAAAATGTAACTAGCATTGCTATAATAAAGCAAAATACAAAGCATATATGAAGACTATGAATAAAAATCGGTTTCTTCAATGACTTATATATACAAATAAGAAGTACCTTATACCTGCTCACTATATAGCCTTCTTGAATTGAAAACTGGAGGAAATTTTTTAGATAAAAATATATAAAGAATACTGATTCTATGCACCACAGTCTTGATGATACCTCTATCTGGTAATGTTCTCTCCATAAGAATATCCTACAGAGTTCTTGAACTTGCAACTTCATGAATATGACAAGAGAATTTGTTGAGAAACATAACATCCACACTGTGAAACAATGATTTATGCATTTCATTTCATATGCATTTATTAAACAAACTATGAATGATATTCCCTATTTTTAAATACCAGTCCCTATTTCTTTTTCACTAGCAATTGCCAGCGTGGTTAAATGCAGTTTTCCATAACATCCTCTTATGATAAAGATACTTTTTAAAATACAAAATATTAGGTCTCATCCAGATAGCTGTCTGGAAACCATGTATTTAACAAGTTAGTCAGGGGATATTTATTTTCAAAGGAGTTTAGGAAATACTGGTTAAGGAACCAGTTCTGAAAGAGTCTATTGCCTTTTCCTATATTCTACTTTGTTTTTCTCCCACCCAGGCACTAAAAATTAAATATCTTATTTTGATTATCCAACAATGCAATCTTCTTCCTAATTTGGTAGAATCAATCTTGTATGTAAAATGTGTGAAATGATATGTTCCACTTTTACTTCGTAAGAACATGGGCAGCCCAGCAACTCTTACCAAAGCTTGACTTTCCAAAGAATGCTGAGAAAACTGGAAACTGTATGTCTGCACACCCTATGGGTTTCAGTCTGCACAAATTAATGCCTCTCTACTTACCCAAGCCCATTGTACAATGCACATTGCTCAATTTAAGACCTGTCATGAGAACGGATAAATTGGCTTCCATGGAAGGTTGAACTTTTCCTTATATGCTGTTGGTGGAAATGTTTAATGTGCAGCCACTATGGAAAATAGTATGGATGTTCCTCAAAAAAATTGAAAATAAGACTGTTATATGATTCAGTAATCCCTCTTCCAGGTAACTGTACAAAAGGATTGAAATCTGGATCTTAAAGAGGTATCTGCGCCCCCATTTCATTTCAGCATTATTCATGGTACTAACATATGGAAACAACTCAAATTTCCGTCAACAGATAAATGAATAAGAAAAAGTGGTATATAAATACAGTGAAATACTATTCACCTTTAAAAAAGGAAGGAAATATTACCATTGGCAACAAGGTGGATGATCTAGAGGGCATGATGCTAAGTGAAATGAGCCAGTTACAGAAGGAAACATATTGCATGATCCCACTTAGATGAGGTATATAAAATAGTCAAACCAATAGGAGGAGAGAAGAGACTAGTAGTTGCCAGGGGCAGAGGAGAAGGAAATGGGAAATTGTTGCTGAGTGAGTATAAAGTTTTGGTATGCAAAGGGAATAAATTCTAGAGATCTGCTGTTCTTGTAGTTAACATTGCAGTGTTGTGTACTTTATCGTGTGTAAAGAGGGTAAATCCCATGTTAGGCATTCTTACACACACAACACACAATAACACAGGGATATTTTTGAAGGTAATGGAAACGTTTAGAACCTTGATTGTGGTGATGGTATCATGGTGTCTACATATGTTCAAACTCATAAAAATGAATACATTAAATATTTGCAATATTTTTACGTGTTGATTATACCTCAATAAGGCTTAAAACTTTTGTGAGAAATTCTGCATCTGCTGCAATTTTCTCGGTCTCATGTTTAAGTGCTGAGTCCCTGTAACTGCATTCACCTGGTACGCTGAGAATTTATTCATGATAGGAGGGGGTATTTTAATGTTCTGTTAGGTGTTTTCAAATATCTCTCATCGAAAAGAAAACAAGGAGGATTTCTGCTTTGTAGATGCTGGTTTTTGCATAATGACAATTACCTTAAAGGCTTCTTGTACTAAATATGCATCTTTTTTTGAAAGTGCTTTATCCATGCTCTGCCCTTTGCCATCAAAAACAAAAACAAAAACAGCTTCTAGTCATTCTTACTATGTCAAATTTCCCTATTATAGCTTTCATAGAAGATTGTACCTCTTTATGTCACTTGTCACAGTCATAATCTTACATAGTGTGCATTTATTTAGCTATTGTCTCTCTTAACCACTGGTTTTTAATCTAGTTTTTAATGAAAATAGAAACCATATCTCTATTACTTACTTTTATAGCTTTGATGTCTCTTATGGGTTCTGGCACATAAAAATATAAAAATGTTAGTAAGAAGTCAAATGTTTTCAGAATCTCAGGATCTCTGCTAAGTGCTTTACATGAATTGATTTATTTAATCTTAAAAACAATCCTATGAAATTATTACTACTATTATGCCCACTTTACTGATAAGAAAGTAAAGACTCACAGATGTTAAGTGACTTGTTCAAAGTTATATAATTCCCATGCGGTGAAATAAGGATTGAAATCTAGGCTATCTGGCAATAGAAATATTTATAGAAAAAATAATAAATGGATGAGTTTATGGAATTTTCTTTTCACTGCCAAAGATTAAATTGATCTATATCTCATAGGAAATTAGATTTGATACCTTTCTTCAGTTGTAGCAGATGTTATTAAATTTAATGCTTTCTCTACAAGTGTACTATTGCTTTATGTATTACTATTACCTAATTACTATCTAATTTTGAACATGTATGGTGATCTGTCTTATTAAAAAGAAACGATAAACAAGAAACTTTTAATACTGGAATGCCAAGCCTAGATAGCCTCTGAGATCTATTAATTGCATACTGCTAAGTGTACAGATAATGAATCTCTCAATATCCCTTCTGATTCCCATAAAGTTACACCAATTAGAAAAGAAAACATTAAGGAGACATTTTTAAATGTCTAAAACTCCATTGACCATTTCATGTCTCTTCTAGCAATTTTAAGATGTTTTTTTTTAAGATGTTTTTTCTATTTCCTCAAAGATGGACATGAATAAACAAAAGTGGACTGATAGATGGTTTAGTGGGTAAATTTGGAGTACATAAACAACTAATCTAGATATTTTCAGTGTTTTAAAAGAAATTTTTTGCAAGAAAATTTTTTCAGATTAATTTTTTAAATGGAATATAGATATTATGACTAATTTATCTTCTCAAAATTTTATTACTCTTTATAACTTTAGGTGTTTATAGCATATGACTGTTTAACTGTTTTTTAAAAATTTCAGAATATTAGGAAGGTACAAACGTTTTGATTACATGATTTGCTTTTGTGCAGTTTGAGTCAAAGTTGTAAGTGTGCCCGTCATCAAGATAGCATCCATTGTATCTATTAGGTGCATACTGACCCGCCCCCGCCCTCCACCTGCTTGGTTTCCATTGAGTTTTACTGCCATATGTGCACATAAGTGTTGATTGATTAGTTTCAATTTAATAGCAAGTACATGTGGTATTTGCTTTTCAATTCTCCCAGTACTTTAGAAGAACAGTCTCTGGTTCCATCCAAGTTGTTACAAAAGGTATTAATTCACCATTTTATTTTATGGCTGAATAGTACTTCATAGTACAGTTTCTTATATGAGGGAGACTATTTAACTTTTAATGAGTTTTGATCTACAAACCATCTTAAGGATTTGTTTAATGTACAGATAAATACTTTCGGGGCTAATTTCTGAAAGCAAATTATTGAAATGATTTTCAATCAAAAATTTAATTTTGAATCATTCATAAAATTGGATAAATTAAATGAAAATTGAGATAGTTAACCAAATTAATTCCCTTTGTCAACTATACTAGTGAAATTCAATAATTATCTTAGTAATTTTCTCATAAAATAATTTCCAGCTCTACATTTGATTTTGTGTCATATTAACCTAGAATGGAATGCTTTACTTTTTGCTAATTTTTTTAATGATAACCATTTTCTGCTTTTCTTAGTTTAGCTTAGGGCATTCCACACTGTTCAAGGGAACAAGTAGATTGAGATGTGTGTAAGGTTGCCATGTAGTACAATCTTTATACCCAAGAACTATCATACTCAGATTTGAGTATTTGCAAGAGATCCAGGGTCCACAGCCTAAAATAAATAGTAATTTTCTGAAACAGATGAATAATGAGTATTGAGGGCTGATATTTCAGAAGTGAGTACAGCAAACCACACAGTATCTTTAGCCAATTGGAGTTTTTTCAACTCTTGCTCTTATATTGCATGGAAAGTACTTTAGTGACATTAATGCATATGGGCATTATATTACATTTCTGGAGGTGTCTCTTGATAATATCAAGAGTCTAATGGAGTTCAATAAATGGAATTTAGTTGTAATGGTGATCACTTTCAAAATAGCAAAAAATAAAAGAAGTGATTTCAGTTTTTTTCTAGGGTTCAAGTGATAAATTTACAAGTATGTCAAAACACTGAGCATAGACATACTGCGTATTACAAACAACTCACAGAACAACTGCCTGGTCAATTCATTTAAGCTGTACTCTGGCAATGGCTATGCACTTAAGCTTTGCTGACTTGCCATGAAAAATTTTCTAAGCAGCTGGTTCCGTGAAAATCTTGCACCGATGAGCTCTCCAGGACTTTTAATATGACCAAGCACTTTATCAAGAGAGCACTCTAAAAGGGAATAGATGGCCTGACATGCAAACTTGTCAGAACAAACAGAATGAAGGGGGACAGCATGGTTTAGTTATAAGGAAAATGCCTGACAACGGGAAGAACATTTTGTGCTTTATTTTTTCAGCTTTATAAAGCATAGCTGTAGGCCATCTTTCCATGACACATCAACTTCTGGCACCAGGGAAATAATATGTATGAGTTTAAAGAGATGTCATGATTTGACTTACAGACCCGAACAACTATCGTTGTTAAGAATCTGGGGGCAAAAGAAAGGAGCCAGAGTCATTTAACATTGCTGGCAATTCTACTCTCAGTTATTATAAGAAGGGTGTCTTGGTGAGGCAGACGGCCAAGAAGAAAAGCACACATTAAGGATCACATCTTAACTAGCAGTCTTCAGTCTCTGGGCTGACTACCTACTCTGTTTTGCCCGTTGGTACAACCCAATATCCACACTTTATGAAGAATAACCAGCCATGTATTTTCTTTACAAACTTCTGTTGTACTTTACTCATTGTTCCCACCTGCACTACTTTATTTTTAAGTGTCAGCCTAATGATTCTCCTTATTTTCATGTGTTTTCTTTCCTTTTCATCTTTCCTTGAGTTTCTCTTCTCTCACTCATTTGCATCTCTCCATTTTTATCATTACCCTGTTATATTGCTCTTCCCTCCCAATTAAATTGCCACTTAACTAATTAAACATCGAACAAATTAGGAGCACCTGTATGTATGTGCATGCATTCAAATTGGTTGAACTGAGCTTAGCAAGCAATATATGTAATCTTTAAACATATTTTACATAAATAAAAATAAATATAATCTCCATTATTCATCCAATATTTACAGAGCACCTACTATGTGATAGTTATTATTTTTAGTACCAGGAATATTGCAGGGGATGAAATTCCTGGGCTCACGGAAATTACATTCTAGTGAAGAACTCAGACAAGGAACAAGTAAATATAAAATATAATGTCAAGTAGTAATGAATGGTATCGCTATGGCTAGGGTTCCTGCTTTAGATAGGGATCATCACACAAGACTTCTTTGAGGTGGTGACATTTGATCAGAATGAAATATGCAGCCTTTTGAGTGTCAGGAGAAGAGGAGTAAAAGTGAGCATGCTAGGCACACTTGCAGAACGGCAGGGAGAACATGACTGGATGAAAGTAAGAGAGGAAATGTGACAGGAAAAGAAGTTGAAAATGTAATCAGAGTCTAGAGGATCACGTAGGGCCCTGTAGAAGATAGTCTCTGGTTTTTCCTATCAATGAGATGGCAAACCAAGAGAAGGTTTAGATCAGGGGATTAACGTGATGTCTCTTTTATTATGAAAGGATAATTCTAATTGCTAAAATGAGATGAATCAGAAGAGTGGAGACAAGGAGACCAATCAGGAGGTGACAGTGACTCACGTGGTAGATGATGGGCTTAGGACTGAGCTGGCACTTGTCTAAGTGTGTGTGATAAGGTCAGATTGGAGCTGGATGAATGTGCTAATGGATTCTATGTAGGATGTGAAAGCACGAGCAGATGGAGATCAATTCAAGTTTTTAGGTCTAAGAAACAGAAAATATGGAACTGACATTTTAATGAAATTATGAGAATTGGGACAAGAAAATTTGGGATAAAATATCAGTAGTTTAGAGTATCTGTATTAAGTTTGAAGTATCTATAAAATGTCCTACGTGATGTGTTATGTAGGTAATGGGATATACAAGCTTGGTTTTCAGAGGATGGTCAGGTATTTCCTTGAATTATTTTCTCATTCTAGTGTTGTGTCACTAAATCATTTTATTATTACACAACCAGGTCACTCTTACCAGTAGTACTGGGGCCTCCTCACATCTTTCTCTCCAAAATGTGTATCTAAACATTCATGCCTAATTTGTATTGATAAAATAGTAAAGTCTGTTGCTGAAAATTCAATGAAATAAATTATAATTTGGTGTGAGACAATGGTTACTTACCTAGGTGAGATACTTCAGTTCTGGAGATTTTTAAAATGTTTGAGGACATAGCCTTGTATACAGGGATATCGTGAGTTGGAAATTAGGAGTTATGTCTTCTTGGGTTCTCAGATTTACCTCCAACAATTATATAGAACTTGTAACATCGTCACTAGTGCTCAGCTTCCCTTCTATAATTTTAGGATAATAATATCTACTGCATATCTCATAAAAAATAATAAAATAGTAAAATTTCTGGAAAATTAAAGCTGCATAATGTATCTTATTAATCATGTTACTTATACCTAAATATAGATGAAGGAAATATTCTCTTTCTCTAAGCAACATTTCAGAAGAATATTAAAATTATGCTTTATATCTTTCCAATAGCTCACTCTTTCCCTAAGACAGAAGAACACTTATTGATCCCTTATAATAGTAAATCACTTCATTAGTAATTTGGAAATCATAGGTTCGAATACAGTAAGTTCTTCCTATTATGGAGATAACAATTGGAGGATGAAAAAGACTTGGATATGTGCAAAAATAGCTATAATACAAAGTGATACGAGACAAGTGCCACAACATGAGACAAGCAAAAATATACCAAAGAATAAAAAGCAATTTATTAGTACCCTCCTCTGCCAGCCTATAATTCAGAGGAAACCAAATAAAAACATTATCTAAAATAATGTCTAATAGGCAATCATTTTCCTTCCAGAACCATGAGATTTGATTACCATCTTTTTTAACTTACATGAAGACAAATGTGTTCTATGGTCATAAAATTCCCTGGATGTTTGAAAAATCGATTCACATTATTCAATGATATTACATTTTGTGGTAGTATATTCCATAAGTTGATTGTGTACTTTGTTATACCGTTTTAGTTTATTTGTTCCATATTTACTACCCTTCAACTCTAAGTATCCTTTTTCTCTCTTGGTCCTATAACATGGTAATAGGTGAAATTGATTCATCACTTATCATCATTCATTTTAAAATGTTGATCTTCTTGGCTGTATTGACTTATGTTTTCTCCTCTGTTATAGAAATGAACCACTGTTATACTCTTGGCTAAATTCATGGGCTAGCTCGAGTTCCCTGAATGGAAATCTTTTATTTAGGGGAATATAACAAATAAAAATATGTCCTTCTCATGTATCCCATTGCAGTTATTCTGCTTGCCTTCAACTCTTCTGAACAAGTGAGAAACATCCAGAAAATTATCCTGTTCATTGGTTATTGAATATGACAGAAACTGGTGTTATTTTCTTGATAATCAGTAATTAGTCCTTAGAAACCTTCCTAGGTTATTTAATGAGGTTCTTAAATGTAACAAATACATTAAGTTTAGTTTGAAAATGGTGTTAAAAATCAATTAGGAAATATTTATATAAACTCTTTTTTTTATTCTGCATTAGTTTATTCTCATCATAAACTTTTATTGGATTCTCAGAGGCAGCATAACTTAGTATTTAAAATCCAGAGGTTTAGAATGGACTATTCCATTACTTACTACTCATGTGAACTTGGGCAAACCGTTTAACCTCTCTGTGCATCAGATTCTTTGTTTTTAAAATGAAGACAATAATAACATCTATTTACTGGAGTTTTGGTGAGTACTACATGAGTTATTGCAAGTAAAGTGATTAGAAGAGCTCCTCAGTGTATATTAGCTGCATTTAATATTACTAAAGGAAAAGCTCTCTGCTGGGTTTGTGAAGATGAATGTGATGGCAATGTAAAAGAAAATTCATTAATCCACTTAATTTCTGCGAAAGTTATCTTAGCGAGACAGTAACAAAAATGTTTATATTTCAGATATTGAAGTATGTTCTATATACTAAATTAAGAGTTAGATCTATATCTAAGAATGTAAACATAAAAATATACATTAAAGCTCATTTACAGGATTCCACTTTGAAATGTAGAAAAATATGGGAAGGGGTAAAAAAGGAAAGTTCTTTAAATATTAAACTGTTTTCTAATTCCATAACGTGCTAAACACTTAATATGTTTTCATTTCTATGTAAGCAATCTAACCTGACATTCTGATCTGAAGGATATATATTAAAACTCTAAGAATAATTAAAAATTATCTTCAGCTTTGTTTCTTCAGCGGAATATCATTTAATTATATTTGAATAAGTCCTGCATGACATACAGAGGTACCTTTCGTTTACTGGGCTTCTACTAGTTAGAATAAAACTGCCTCCCACTTTAGAGTTGAATTGCCAGTGTGCTTGCAATTTACTTTTCCTCTTCTATAACACATTGTGACATACTGCTTTTGCTTGAATTATTCTACCAACTTTCTTTATTTGAATTTTACTCTTGAGGACTCAACTTACAGGGCACTGCCTCCAGAAGGCCTTTTCTTAAATACATAGATTGCTTTGGGTGTACTTTCTCTGTTTTCTTCTTACGTTTTGTATAGTATTCTATTTACTAGATAATATTAAAATGTTATGTGTTTGTTCCCTGAGTGGACTATAAGCACCTTAAAGGTGCAAACATTGTTTCATATTCATCTTTTCCACACAATATCTAGCAGAATGTTCACATAACGTAGGGGATCAATGAAATAAACATTTGTTGTGGGTCTTTTTTAATCTGAACTTACATGTTCTTGCTTAAAAATTATTTTTGTGAAGTGAATCCTCAATAAAGTATGAGCTTCAAAAATGATCCCAGTTTTCAGGTTTTTTTTTTTTTTTTGGGGGGGGGTGTGTGTGTTCTGAATAAAATTTCCAAGAAGCTGGTAATGGATATATAAACATATATTTAGAACTGTTTACATTGTACACTTGAATACCTCTTTGAAAGTTAAAATTTAGTTGTTTATTTGAGGCATTCTCCTCTTCTTTCCCTACATAATACAGATCTCACTATGTAATGATGAATATTCCAAGTGTTAATTTGTACTGGAGTTGTCTTAAACCTGTGCTTTCTGTAGAGATCATCTAAAACCCAGCTGCGCTGACATTTTTGTGGCCCTTTAAAACTCTATCTGTGTTTTCTATTTGATATTGGTATTGGTGTTCTCTGAGATGTTTGTGATGAACCAAGTCGAATCCGAATCTGGTGCAGGGTTCTCCCCGGGAGATCAAAGATGTTGCTGTGCTTTCCTTATGCTACCTAGATTGCTGCCTTGGTGCTGATCCTTCCCATTGTTCTAGAAAAATATATTAAATATCAAAATTTTTATTATTTAACCTATACTGATTAATGCATCCCTCATGGAATGTGTTGTTGATTATACCATTTACATCACTCTGACCGAGCAGTGTGGTAATAAATTTCTCATCAGTGAAGAAAGCTGGGGCCCTTGGATGTTTTAATGTAGAAGGTGAAGGTGGAGATATAAATTCAGTTTCTTCAAGCTTTTTAGTAGAATACTTCCTTCTTTTTTTATTAAAAGTCAATTCAAACATTGGTGAAGAGTATCAAATTGACCTTTTTTTGCCTACTAATGATATAGTTAGCATAGGGTAAACAACAAAGCAGCAAATATTTGTTGAGGGACAATCAAAGAAGAGTAATAACTTTTGAGAGGCCTGGGACTTTTAGAAATAATCATGTGCCTTGGGATATAATGATTTACCTAGTAAGGAACAATAATTGCATACAAAAATAGTATTTTAAAAACACTGTAGTATACTGAATAGAGAAGCAAAATGGGAAGCAGATGCTTTATTTGATATATGACTTTTTTTTTATATTTAACTTCTCCAGGCTTCAGTTTCCTAAGAAGTAAAAGGAAAAGTCATATTATCACAGAGATCCCATATATTTAAACAGTCTATGGTTTTATGACCTACCTCTTTCCTTTATTAGAATTTATGTCTGGAGTGAGGGAGTGTTTGTATATTCTGCTACAGGTAGATATTTTTATCCCTTAAATACAAAAGATCAAATTAGATAAAGGAAGCATGAATGCAAAAATATATACACCATGAGAGTGAGACCAATACATCTTTCCAATAAAATAAAACTCTTTTTCAGCGTGTCTGTATAACTTTTTTAGTGGCTAAGAATGTTTCTCTAACCAAGTGTATTGAGAATAGAAGGAAATGCTGATTCCATGCTCTCATTCTTTCCATATGTTCCATAAAAATTTATCTCTATTTCAAAAATATATGGCTTTAAAAAATTTTTATTTCCTTGCTACTCTATTTATGTATTTTTAACTTTTTTTTTGGTTTGCTAATGTTAGCTATAGAGCTTTCTCTATACAGAATCCTAGTTGTAGAGCCACTCAACCAATATTCATGAGTGATAATATTTATAATTACATATATGTGTCCATTTATCTATGTATTTATATACCTATCCATCTATGTAATTATCTATACCACTCCCAAGTAGAAAAACAAATCTCATTAAGAGAATTCCAAAAAGAAAATATTCCTTAATTCCTTTCCTTTGTATTTTTCTATTAAGGACACCATTGTTATGATTATTTACCAGGGGTGATGATTGGAGCACCAGATAACCACAAAAGGAAGAAGAAAACAGGCAGATAGGTGAAAAGAATATAATGAGAATGCAGACACTGATTTTCCTGCCCTTCAGCTTTAGGGATATACTAATATTCTAATGCCCTGTCCAAGCCTAAGATGTACATTTACTCACTGAAGATGTTGAGCAAAAAAAATGAAACTTCTTTTTTTAAGTCATGGATATATTAGGATTGTTTGTTACTATAGTAAAATCTAGCATAAATTAATTGAAAAAAACAAATTGTGATATATTTTAATGGGACAATGTGGGGAAAGAAAGCATGTGTTTGCGAGTGTGCACGCATGTGTAGGTAAGGATGTAGTGACAACAGTGAAATGGTGGTGAAAAAAGTTAACTTACCCTCTTCTATAGTGGAGGGCCAAAAGAAAATGGCTAAAACTGAAACATAATTACATACAAATATTATGATATATAATTATATTCTTTAGATGCATTGAAGTAAGTGCCAAAAATTTCAGCCTTTCTAGGCAGTCCTTGCTTTGTACCTTTCCAACATGTGCAAATTTCAGTAACTATAATTTAGTTAAATAATACAAGTTCCCCGACACAGCGTTCAAATTTCAGTTGCCATGGAGTACTATGAGTAACTACATACTGTAAAAACTCCACTGCTAGCTCTTCAGTGCACAAATCATTACCTAAATAAAAGACGTGCATCATGATCAGTGGTCGAACTCAGTGTTACTTTCGAAGTCTGCTGGTGCTTGGTCATTGCACACCTGTAATTCAGTTTAAGCATAATTGTCTTTCAATGATATATTTTACAAGAATTCATAGTAAAACAGGTAATTGGCTTAAAGGAATGAAAGTACACAAGTAAATGGAAAGTAATAAAGCTGGAAGTGAATTCTGAACAAACCATAAATGGACAATAGGAAAAACAGCTAACCATGAGAGTGTTAACATCATTGCATTTCAAAAGACTCTAGATATGCAGCTAGAGTAACTTAATGAAGGAGAATTTATTAACATAAAAGAGAAAAGTAGTTGTGACAAAAAGGATGAAGATTCCTAGAGGAGGTGATGTCAGTAAAAACTTCACATTAAATAACCCCTTTGAGATAATTCATGATATTGGAAGTGCAAAGGGTAAAATGGTCAAAGCTGACCCAAGTTCAGAAAGGAGTATGACAATTAATAAAGGCATAGAAAAGATGCTCACTCCTTATTGTATGTTTTACAATGAAGAGGCATGCACTGCTCAAACTACTCGATGGGTTTTTTACCAAAAAACAAATTCTAAATTATAATATCATAATTAAATATTAATTTTACTTTTTCATTTTCCTAAATATTTATAACTGGCATTAAGAGTCTTTATTGTTTTGGCAAACATTTTTAAAGGGTACAGACCAATCATCATCTTCCCATTGGTTATTAACATGGCTTTAACAGTGTCACCTTGCACAGTCATTGTATGGTCTAGCACTGCCACTCTATGTGACACTGGTCCCCAACCTTCTTGGCACCAGGGACAGGTTTCATGGAAGACAATTTTTACATGGACCGTGGGCAGGGAGGGGATGGTTTGGGATGATTCAAGCACATTACATTTATTGTGCACTTTCTTTCTATTAATATTACATTGTAATATATAATGAAATAATTATACAACTCATCATATTGCAGAATCCAATGCCACCGCTATCTGACAGTAGGCGGAGCTCAGGTGGTGATGCGAGCAATGGGGAGTGGCTATAAATACCGGGGAAGCTTCACTCAACTCCTGCTGCTCCGCCCAGTTCCTAACAGGCCACAGACTGGTACTGGTCCTTGGCCCTGGGATTGGGGTCTGCAGCTATGTGAGAACTACCTATGGGTGAAAATTTTTCCCTCTAGAAATTGCAAAATTAGCAGATAAAAGGGGAAGAAGACTCCTGTTCTTTGTAATAAGTCTTATAGTATTAGGTGTTTCTTTAAATTAGCATTATACATAATTTGATAAAAAATCTATGAAAAAAACTATTTTTAACAATGATAATGAAAGTCATATTTAATGTGATATATCCTTTGGACAACAGAGACTTTAGCATCTTCTGTAGGCAATATTTTTTAAATGAAAGCATGAATGTATTAGTTACTCAGCAGTATCATAGAAAGTATTTGTTTTGTTTTGAGGTTTCTTAAAGTCAATCATTTTATAATAATTATAATGGTAATCACAATGGCCAATATTTATTGAATGTATTTTATGTACCAGGCAATAAGATACAAATTTCATGTGCATTATCCCATGTGATCCTCATCACCTCTCTATGAGGTAGATAAAAACATTATACTGAATTTTTTTTCCACCAGAAATCAAATTGTTAAACGTTATCAAAGTCACAGAGTAATTTTAAGGTAGAGCCTGGATTTGAAACTAAGAAATTTAACTTCAGAAAACTGGCCATTAACCTTTTAGGTTATCATTTCATGCAATAGTTGCTGAATATAGTGGCAGTAGCTGTTGTGAAATGTTAATCTATATGACAGCAACAACAACAAAGATACAAATGAAAAATATATTGATGGTAAAATGCATCAATATACTTAAAATATTCATTTAGTAGCTTGTCAATTTCATTTCATTTATGAAACCTCAGAGCTCCTGGGGGCGGGGGTGAGGGCCTTTCAACTCTTTTTCATAAGGCTAGTTATTTCACTTTATACTAAAAATGAATTCTTTTGAGTTACCCAGTTATATTTTCCATCACTCTCAATTTATTTTTTTAGCCTAACAATCAGAAATTAAAGCCAGGAGGTAGAAAAGTGTGTGAGTCTCAATGAAAACTCAATCAAATTCTCTATTGTTTGTCATTTAAAAATAATTTATCACAAAGACACATTAATGTTTTAAAAGAAGAAAAGGTCTTTAGACTTGTGTTTTTTAAATTTCGGAAATTTAGGAACACATTAAAATCACTTAAGGAGATACTTTACTATAAAATTTCTTGTCTACATCCAAGACCTAAAGAGTCAGAAACTGCAGGAATAAGTCAGGAAATTTTAATTTTAATTTTTATCAAGGTCTATGGGTAATGTCTAGTAATTTTTTTAGTAGTCCAAATTTTATTAGTACAAATTTTATTTCATTTTTTAATAAATTCTAATTCTTCTTTCTTACATTAAAAATTAAACAGCTTTATTCAGCTATAATACATATAAAAAACGTAGTACACCTATTTAATGTATACAATTTGATGAGTTTGGACATATATACATACCTATGAAACTATAACCACAATCAAGGTAAAACATATATATACACCTCCAAAAGTGTTCTCGTGCCCTTTTGTTTTGTTTGTTTGTGTCTTTTGTTGTAAGAACATTTAACATAAAATATACCCTCTTAACATATTTTTAAGTGCACAATACAGTTTCATTAACTATAGGCACTATAGTTTTACAGACATAGGTTCAATGAGTATAAAGTTTCAAGTATGCCAGTTAATGTCTAAGACGTGGTCTAAGTAGTACCATTTTGAAAATCTGGGAATCATATTGAGCAACCCATAACTACTTTCTTTTGTCAATCTCAAAAGGACTTTCTAAAACATAATTTTAGGAAACCTCATCTGACCTATGGAAAAATTGAGATCCAGTGAAAATCAAACTCAAACTTACTCTTCAACTTCCCCTGTAAAGATTAAGTCTGGCAGATGGAATTCAATCAATTTATTAGTGACTTAGATTTTTCTAATAGGTGTTCACAAAATAATTAAATGTGGGGAAAGAAACTTGCATATGGTGAGAATTTGGTTAGCTGTTTTCCAAACGACATTTAATCCTTTTTGTTTTACAAAAAGTATATGTCTTGGTTTTTGCTACAAGGATTGGTTTGATTGATTTGTGAGAAAATTCTTCTGTTTATTAAAAAACTACAATATTAAAATAAAATCATAAAAAAATAATTATCGATTAACTACCGTACAAGATCAATCAGAAAAAGACAAATACTCCAGAATCGAAGTGCTTTTGTAATAACAACTTTCTATGTTAGGATGGGGCCAAGGTGGCTGACTAGCAGCAGCCTGCACTCACTGATCTCAAGGAAAGGACTGTGGGTAGAGGTTCACCTGCAGATGAACCATCTCAGAGAGAGCATTGTGAATCCTCAGATAGCAACAGGAGACACCCAAAGTGGGAGAGAGAGAGGCAGGGTGGTCTGCTTGGCAAGATCAGAAGGTACCTGGGGGAAGCATTGACATGTGGGGAAGGGTCAAGGGAAAGAGCCTTGGGACTCTGTATTCTCCCCAGCAGACACTGCAACTCAAGCTGCAAGGGGGATCCCTCACAACAGCAGGCCTCCAAAACGATCAGAGAGCTGCTTGGAAACTGCAGCAGCATTGCACCAGAGAGTGGGCACCATGAAGTCCTGCCAGCTTCCAATCCCAGGTCTTTGTAATAGATGCCATCCTGTGGTCTCAGCCCCAGAGTGTGTGGTCTGCAGAGGGGTTGGCTCCACCGCAGCCACCTCCCCATTACCCATGCCAGGTCAGAGACAGAGCAGGGAAGGTGGGCACTTTCACACCCACTGTGTCTGAGTGCTATGTACGCCCTTCATCCCTCCCCCACAACATCTGCCTCCCAGGTATCTGAACGAAGTAGGTATCCACTGACCTAATGAGCTGCCCAGCTACTGGCTGCAGTCCTGCATCCTGCACCCCACTCAAGTGCCTCCTCAAGGTCCTGTGTCCCACACAGACACCTACCAAAGTTCAGGCACTGGCCAAGGTCCCAAGATGTGCCTGATTGCCTGCCAAGGTCCCACAACCAGCCCCACTGATGTCTACAGTCTTGTGACTTGCCCAGTCACCTGTGAAGGTTCCATGACATGCCCACCACCACTTGTGATCCTGTGATGAGCTTAGGAACCTACCAAGGTCCCATTACCCTCCCAGGGGCCCACTAAGGTCCCACATGCCATGCAGACATCCACCAAGGTCCCATGACCCACACAGGCACTGGCCAGGGTCCCACAATGTGCCCAGTCACCCACAAAGGTCCCACAACACACCCTGCCACCACCTTCAGCCCCATGACACATCCAGGCACCCACAAAGTTTTTGTAAACCACCCCACCACTGGCTGAAGTCCTGCAGTATGCCACAGTACCCACCAATGTCCCATGACCCACCCAGGCACTGGCCAAGGTCCTGAAACCCACTCACCACTGTGCCCTGTGCCCTACATGCCCCAGTGGCCCTGAGCACTGCAAGCTCACTGGCATAGCACATGGTGCAATGCACATCAGCAACTTCAACCACATCCAGCATCGCATGGTTGCTGTAACATTGCCCCCTGCACAACGTTGCAGATCAGCACGCCATAAGTTCCTCCGGGACTGAGCAGAGTGAACACCCAGAGTCCTCACGTCTGGGATCATTGCCTAAATAGCCTCACCCAGCAACCACTGCTACCACCACAGGGAGGCCCAAGCAAAGCAAACTCCCACACCGTACATCCCTGTGGAGAATGACTTGCCTAGCCTGCTGCCAAAGCTTCCCACTGTGGCCTGGGGACCAACTCACCATTCTGTATAAAAGTTCCCCAGCACTGGCTCAGACTGTGACAACTATAGGAAAAAGGGATGACAGGGAAAACAGCTGTGTTACCTGCTTTCAGTGCATTCCCCCCCTCCTGCCTGGTGGTTCCTCTTGAGTAGGACACAAAAACACTATCTAGGGACCTCTCCTTATTCCCACTAAGTAGGAGAGCTCCCAGCAAAGGAGACTAGGTGTCCCACAAACCTATCCGTCCTGAGTTGAGAGAAGAGGTTTCAGATGAGAAGAAATCAGCAGAAGAATTCTGGCAACATGAAAAAATAAGGTAGTTCAAAATTCCCATAGGATCAGAATAGATCCACAGCAATGGGCTCCAATCAAAAGGAAACTGTTGAAATCTCTGGGGCCGGGCGCGGTGGCTCACGCCTGTAATCCTAGCACTCTGGGAGGCCGAGGCGGGTGGATCGCTCGAGGTCAGGAGTTCAAGACCAGCCTGAGCAAGAGTGAGACCCCGTCTCTACTAAAAAGAGAAAGAAATTATATGGACAACTAAAATATATATATACAAAAAATTAGCCGGGCATGGTGGCGCATGCCTGTAGTCCCAGCTACTCGGGAGGCTGAGGCAGTAGGATCGCTTAAGCCCAGGAGTTTGAGGTTGCTGTGAGCTAGACTGACGCCACGGCACTCACTCTAGCCCGGGCAACAGAGTGAGACTCTGTCTCAAAAAAAAAAAAAAAAAAAGAAATCTCTGAAGGGCATTTTACATGGAACAACACAATGGAAACCCACCAGCATAAAAACAAACAGAAATGTGTATATGCTCACCAGCCTTATACAACAATAGCAAAAGAGAGAAAACAAAACAACAGGGTATGATCCAACATGATGAACAGAACAGTATCCAACATATCAATACCAACACTGAATGTGAATGTTCTGAATGCCCCAATTAAAAGATATAGACTGGCTAAATGGATAAAGAAAACACAACCCAAGCATTTTATGTCTCCAAGAAACACATTTAACATGCAAGAACTCAAACAGACTCAAGGTAAAGGGATAGAAAAAATATTCCATGCAAACGGAAACCAAAAGAGAGAAAGTAGCCATTCTCATATCAGATAAAATAGGCTTTAAATCAGCAATGGTAAAAAAGAAAAAGACAAAGATGATCATCACATAATGATAAAAGGAGCAATTCAACAAGAAGGTGTAACAATCCTTAATATATATGTATCTAGCACAGGAGGTCCCAGATTCATGAAGAAAATTTTACTAGTTCTAAGTAAAGAAACAAACAAGTAAAGAAACAAAGCATCTTAATTGCTGGGGTTTCAAAAGCCTAGTGACATAACTGGACAGATCATTGAAGCAGTAAATGAATAAGGAAACACTGAACTTAAATGAGACACTAGAAAAAATGGACCTAACAGATATTTACAGATCATTCTACCACAAAACTACTGAATATACATTCTTCTCACAAAGATATGGGTCGTTTTCCAGGACTGATCATGTCTCAGGCCACAAAACAAGTCTCAGCAAATTCAAAAAAAATCTAAAATATACCACATATCTTTTCAGAACACAGTGAAATAAAACTAGATACCATTCCAAAAGCAACTTTCAAATATACACAAAATAATAAAAATTAAACAACCTGCTGCTGTATGATACTTTGGTCAATGATGAAATTAAAATGGAAATCAAATTTTCCTCAAACTCAATGGCAAAGGGGAGATAAGATTTCAAAATCTACAGCATACAGAAAAAGCATTTACCAAGGGGAAGTTCATAGCTTTAAATGCATACATCAAAAGGACAGAAAGATCACAAATGAACAACTTAATGTCACATCTCAAGGAACTATTATAGAAAAAGAAAGACAAACCAAACCCGAAGCTAGCAGAAGAAAATAAACAAGAAATCTCAAACACACAAAGGAATGCTGTGTAAAGAATTGCTACTGTCTGTAAACAAATAGAGTTTCATATTGTTAAGACTTAATGACAAATAAAAAATTAACATATGACCATTGTTAGTGCTCTAAAACTTTGAAAAAACTAAAATGACTTTATTATAAAGAGAGTTATATTCACTTTTAATTAATTTTCAAAATGTTTTCTAAGGATTTTTGTAAAAAATATTTATAATTGACATATAATGATATGGGGTATATTGTGAGATTTCAATATATGTATACACTATATAATGTCAAATCAGGGTAATTAGTTTGTTCATCATCTCAAAGCTTTATCATTTATTTGTGGTATAAATTTTCAAGACCCTCTTTTCTAGCTATCTTGAAATATACAATGCATTATTATTAGCTATAATCACCCCACTATGCAATAATATAGCATACCTTATTATTCTACCAAGAAAACAGAACTCAATAAATTTAGTAAAGCTGCAGAATGCAAATCAACATATAAAAATCAGTAGCATTTCTCTATATCAATAGTGAGTAGTGAGTTATCTGCAAAAGAAATCAAAAAAGCAATACAATAGCTACAAATATTAGTAGCTATCTCATTTACAATAGCAACAGACATTGTTCCATTGATGTATGTATCTGTTTTTATGCCAGTTCCATGCTGATTTTGTTACTATAGCTTTGTAGTGTATTTTGAAGTCAGGTAGTGTGACACCTCCAGCTTTGTTCTTTTTGCTCAAGATTGCTTTGGCTATTTGGGACCTTTTGTGGTTTCCATGCACATTTTATTGTTATTTTTCTTTATTTCTGAGAGTACTATCATTGGTATTCCAGTAGGTATTACACTGAATCTGTAGATCACTTTGAGTAGTATGGACATTTTAACAATATTAGTTCTTCTAATTCATAACTGTAAGTTTGTAGCCATTGACTGGCCTGCTCCCATCCCCCTTTCTCTCCACACTTCCTACTTTCTCGTAATCACTATTCTATTCTCTACTTCTTTTGTATATTCCAAATTACTTTTGTATATTCCAAATATTAGTGAATCATGTGGTATTTGTCATTATGGCTTTTTTCACTTAACATTATATTCTCCACGTTCATCCATGTTGATGAACTGACAAGATTTCATTTTTTATAGCTTAATAGTATTCCATTGTGTATCACATTTTCTTTTTCTATTCATCCACTGATGGACACCTAGGTTGATTCCAAGTCTGAGCTCTGGTGAATAGTGCTGCAACAAACATGCAAGTGCAGATATTTCTTTGTCATACTGATTTCCTTGCCCTTGGAGGTATGTATACCCAGTAGTGGAATTGCTGGATTATGTTGCAGTTCTATTTTTAGTTTTTTGAAGAATCTCCATACTATTTTCCTTAATGGCTGTACTAATTTACATCCCCCCCCCCCCCAATAGTGTATGAGGATCCCCTTTCTCTACATTCTCCCAGCATTTCTTTTTTTTTGCCTTTTTAATAGCCATTCTAACTGGGGTAAGGTGATATCTCATTGTGGTTTTGATTTATATTTCCATGATGATTAGTGATGTTGAGCATTTTGTCATATAACTGCTGGCCATTTGTATGCCTTCTTTTGAAAAATGAATATTCAGGTCTTTTGCCTATTTTTAATCATGTTACTGCTTTTTTTTCTATTAAGTTATCTGAATTCTTTATATATTCTGGATAAAAACCCATTGTTGTATAGATAGTTTGCAAATATTTTCTCCCAGTCTATAGGTTGTCCTTTTACTCTGTTGATTGTTTTCTTTGCTGTGCAAAATCCTATTAGTTTTATATAATTCCTTTTATCTATTTTTGCTTTTGTTGCCTGTGCTTTTGAGGTTTTATCCAAAAACTTCCTTTTCCAGACCAATGTCATGAAGCACTTTCCCCATGTTTTCTTATAGTATTCTCATAGTTTCAGGTCTTACATTTAAGTCTTCAAATCATTTTGAGTTGATTTTTGCATGTGATGAGAGATAGGGGACCAGTTTCATATTTCTGCATGTGTATATTCAGTTTTCCCAGCACCATTTATTGATGACAGTGTCCTTTATCCAGTGTATGTTCTTGGTAACTTTGTCAAAAGTCAATTTGCTGTAAATGCATGAATTTGTTTCTGGGTTCTCCATTGTGTTCCATCAGTCTATTTTTCTGTTTTTATGCCAGTTCCATGCTGTTTTGGTTACTATATCTTTGTAATATATTTTGAAGTAGATAGTTTGATGCTTCTAGCTTTGTTCTTTTTGCTCAGGATTGCTTTGGCTCTTTGGGGTCTTTTGTGGTTCAACATAAGTTTTAGGATTTTTTTTTTTTCTATTTCTGAGAAGAATGTCATTGGTATTTTGGTAGGGATTGCATTGAATCTGTAGATCACTTTGGGTAGTATGGACACGTTAACAATATTAATTGTTCCAAGTCATGAACACAGGATACCTTCCATTTACTTGTTTCTTCTTCAATTTTTTTCACCAATGTTTTATAGTTTACATTATAGAGATCTTTCACCTTTTTGGTTAAATTTTTTCCTAAGTATTATTTGTCTGTAGCTATTGTAAGTGGCATTGATTTCTTGATTTTTTTTTTCTGCAGGAAATCCACTATTGGCATATATAAACACTACTAATTTTTGTATGTTGATTTTGTATTCTGCAACTTTATTGAATTTATTTTATAGTTCTATCTTTCTGGTGGAGTTCTTAGGATTTTCTACACATATGATCATGTTACCTGCAAACAGGGACAATTTGACCTCCTTGAAGGAGATATATATTTTTTTATTTTATTTTTATTTTAATTTTTAAATAAGACAGGGTCTCACTCTTGCTCAGGCTGGTCTTGAACTCCTGGACTCAAGCGATCCTCCCACCTCAGCCTCCCAGAGTGCTAGGATTACAGGTGTGAGCCACCACGCCCAGCCAGAAGGAGATATGTTGACATAACCTTTCACCCACATAAAAACTCTTCACTTTTTATTATTGTGTTTCTAAATCTTTCCCTCCACTTTAATATATCATTTTTCGAGCTTCATCATTTGAGAAGAAAATAAAAACTTGATTTTTTTGGCAGATAAAACTTCAATATTGCCAATCTAAAGTTGACCATACTGAACAAAGATATATACACACACGCATGCACACACACACATATATACACATACATATACATTTAAACAATATATATATAAATATTTTTTAAAATCTATATTGCCAATCAATTCTAATCAAGGGGCTTTTGGGAATGTTACCTTCCCTTCTAGGAATTGGTCAAACTGTTATTTGCTTTTTTTTTTTCTTTTTTCATCAGTATAATAGTAAATAAAATTTAGGGAGAAATTATGTGTTCTAACATGAAACCTACATAATTACTCTTGGGATGACTAATTAAACTGTTTAATTCATCCACAGGTATTAACAATGATAATAATAATGCATTTACAAAAAGCATAATTAAAATTATTTTGCGTTTCTAAAAAATATTTCAGATGTAAGAAATTCATGTTATTTATGGCTTTATTCAAACTTTTGGTATGTATGGTTACTAGGCCAGCAGAGCATTTAATAAAGACACTGTAACTTTAATAACAATGGCAGCTAGTTTATTTATTGCTTACCCTGTGCTGGGCACTACTTTTTGTTTTCTCATTTAATCCTCACAACTTCCCTGTGAATTTGTTATACTAATTATCACTATTTTGCATAGGAGTAAAGAGAGGCACAGAGACATTAAGTAACTTGTCCTAAGTTGCATATTTAAGAAGTATGTGAGCCAGGACTCAGTGCCCAGGCAGTCTCTCTCCAGGACTCCTGCTAATTTAATATACTGGCATATGATTATAACATATAAGTATTGGGCAATGTATCTGTGTATACATGTTTGTAAATGTTTGTGGTAAAGCTAAATAATAAAAATATGCTTACTATAACAAAGTATTTTCATCTCAAACAGGTCAGAAAAGAGAAAATATAAACCACAAATTAGTTATCCAAGAAACCTGTAGAGAGAATGAAGCATTCTACTGCCAGAAGGGATTTCACAAAGATCTATGATTATTAGAGTAACCGTCATTATTTTTAACCCCCTATTATGTAGTCACAATATAGTAGGTGTTAGTTATGCAAGAAAACACACCATTTCATGGTAGAAAATAAGTGTATGTTTTAAAATTTCAAAGCTCAAGGAAAAAAGTACTCGTTAGCCAATCAATAAGCTGTAGCAACCTAGAGAGTTCTGACACCCCAGTCCAATTTTTTTTTGGAAATGGCCACAAAAATGGGACAAATTACTTTAGTACTGGAGCACAAAATGACATGTTTTGATGAAATTTTGCCTTATATTTGTAATAATTACTGAGATAATTTATGGTTAAAAGGCATCTATATAAGGAATTTAGGTCGCTCTTTCCAGATCCTGGACTTTCCAATTATTCTTGGTAACTGAATTGCATGTTACTGCTGGTTAATCAGAATGTTTGCAAAAGCTGGGCACTTATGAATTGGGATATGTTCTTTGTTCTCCAAGTCCTTAAAACTATACTAAATGTGTTTTAATTTCTCTTTCTTTAAGAAGGCAGTTCATTGTCATCACCATAATGGCATTGATTGTCATAGGAAATGACAAATGCATACTGACCATTTAACTTACTCTAAATATGTCTTAATTATTAATAAATTATTGTCGTTTACCATACAGTTTAAAAAACAAATTAGAATAAATATAATTTGAATTTCACTACTTTTAAGCATTGTGATAATGTTTTAGCTACTTAACCTCTCTAAACCTCAAGATCATCTGTAAAGTAGGGGTAAATATCTCTGTCTCTGGGATATAGAAAAGACAAATGGAAAAACATCTGTATAGTAGCTTGTAAAGTACTGCATCTGTCACATAATAGATGCTCAATAAATATGCTAGTTTCTTTTCCTTTATGAAATTTGACACACATGTATAAGGTTAAACAAAGAATGATAAAATAACTTGTTTACATTTCCACATAATATGACTTAATTATTTTAGCCACCAGAACAAAAATATTTGTAAATTATTATTTTAAAAGCATCAAATTCAATGTCACCCATTTCTTTGCTTTGTTATCTGTCTTATTTCACTACATCTCATCACCATAACGTGAACTTTGTATCAAGGAGTGTGCCCTGGTCAAAAGAAGGCTTTCACGAAACACTAAATTGTGTCACTACAGGAAAGCATTTTTAAAAATTGCAAAAATTATGGAGGAAGGAATCGTGGATTAAAATAAATTTCAGATATACGAATGAAAGAACAAATTGCTGTGCTGGTCTTGGGTCAAAAACATCTTCGGACTGAAAGAATGATTAATAGAAGATACACATAGAGCTGTTTTCCCTACAATTTTATCTTTTCATTCTGTTGACATAAAGCTATATTTCCCAAAAGTTAAGGTATAATATTATCTCACCATACTCATCAGTGATCTGAATCTGATTTTGAAACAAGTGATGGATTCTAATGTAATTCACCCTTTGGTCAAGCAGAGGAAATGTCGCAGTAATGGCTGAGTCTCCTTCTGAGTAACGTTAAGCAGCACATTCTCCCTTCCGTAGATTAGCTTCAGGAATCACCACTGCCCAGTCAGTGGAAAGTTTTGGAACAAATGCCCCATTTCCCAACTTCCCTGGGGAAGAGAGAATTCTCATGTGCACTCGCTAATTTTCACTGGCTGGCTGGATTTTTCTTACAATGTCATTATGCAATGAATTAACATGTTAAAAAGAAAAATTCAGCTACTACCACCATAAGGTGACTGTGTTATCTTAAGGCAGCTTTAATTCTCTCTCACGGAGGAAACAGAGTAGAATGGAGCCAGGGAAACACTTAAAACCTCATTACCACATATCTCCTCTTCACCCAGAGAGCCCCTAGCCTGCCCATTATTGTCCTGCCTGTACTTTCTGTGGGACTTTGAAAAGAAAAGGTTCAAAGAGCAAGACTTTCAAGCTCCCCTTTCCATGTCAAACACTTTCAACTCCTGATTTCAAAGTGCCATTCCGTTGCTGTTCAAAGGCCTGTGGACTCATAGGGGGTGAGATTGGAGTTAAAGGTTGAACTACAAAGCTCCTTGCATTCACAGTAATATCCAGCTTGGAGATACAAATGGTAATACAAACTCAAGCACCTATCAATAAAACTGCCAATATATGAAAGGAGAAACAGAAACATTCTAAATGGCCTTTTTAATTTTTTTTTTTTTTCCCCAACCAGGCTTGTGCTGTCATCAGTTCGGATGAAAGCCTAATTGATATTTTGAAGTGCTACTTTTCTCTCTGTTCCCATTAGAACTAGAGGGACTACAGAAGCAGTTGAGAGAGAAAAAAACAAGAAAGGAAAAAAAAAAAAAACACTCACAAACCCCAAAGAAGTTAGATAAGAATAGCTAAAGAAGTCCCTTCCAACATCTGAAAAAAAAAAAAAAAATCCTGCCCTACTCTCGTTGAGTATTCATCCTCTTCCCCTTCGCTCGCTCTATCCTTTTTATCTGCCTGCCCACAAGATTTGGAGCACCATTAATTGGTCCTCAGGGAGGCTAACAGGCCTCTGCTTTTATGACTCAGTTCTTTGTATTGTACACATGTGGGCATCTCTCAGGAGATAAACAAAAGAAAAATGTGTGGAAAGGGGCCAGAAATTGCACAGGTCTAAAGACCGAATAGGCCATTGTCTTGATTTACTGTTGATGCTTTAAATTACGTGAATAATTCGAATTCCCCACCCCTGGTGCCCTCTGTAGTCTGCTTAAGCTAATGTGCTTTTTCTCGTTGCTACAGGGCCATCATCTGAGAAATTCAATTTCCTATTTGAAATCAAACATCCTAACTCCTTCTTGCCCCCCTCCCCTCATCCTCCCATCCTTTGCAACAAATGAGAGAGAGAGAGAGAGAGGTGGTCTTATGGGAAGATAAAAAGAATAGTTGATCATAAGAACTAACCTGGAGCCAACACATTGGCCTTTCGTCCCTTCAACACTTTCTAAACCCTAAGCACCTGCAGCTAATTCTCCTGACTTCTAGCCCTGGTCTTAGAGACACTGAGGTACAGACTGTGTAGCAGCACTTTCCCTGCCTCATAAAATGTTTACATTTACACAAGAAAGTGACCTCTTTTATGCAATATGGCATTCCCTTTAATGTAGATAGTAAGAGTTCATTATAGTATTTACTGAAAGTGGTTTTTATATGAGAATTTGCATTGCTTGAATACAGCTAGCATTTAAATTTGAAATTATCTTGAAAATAAAATCAGGGTCTAAATTTAGCATACTTATACAAAAAAAACATTTTGCCTCTGTATCCTAAATCAAACCCAGAGTAGACAATGATAATAAGCGGGAGTCAGAACGGAGGCTGGTGGTGACTGCATAACTAAGCTAAAACATTTAAACTTAGTAAACCTTGGCCTTCCAAAACATTTTGGAAAATATACAGTTTGCAAGAGACAATTTTGTGTCACCTAATGACTGAGATTTCAGTCTTCCTACTACAATCTATGTTTATACATGCCAGTTTATTTTATAATGTTCCTTTTTTGGCTGTCTCCACTGGATTTTCTATAAAACAGAGCCTATGGCAAAATCTTGCATACTAGCATTTTATTGGAAGGGACATGTCAGAGAAATAGCAGTGAGTAAAAAATGAGAAGTGAGAAAGCAGTGGTGGACTAGAAAGGAACACAAGCAGGGTTATGAATGTGTGAGCCATAGAATCTCCACGAGCACAGCTAGGGTTTGAATGTCTTAGGGTATCTTCAATGTCAAACTGCTATGTCTTGAAACGTTCCATCTATGGGAAGGAAGATCATTCAGTTTGTCTGCTGGTTCCTTACTGTTTCCTGTCTCTTATTGGTCAACATGTGACTCGTGGGATCTTGACTCTGCTGCACATAGAGAATGGGTGTCAGAGCCTTCCAGGCACCTGCTGGAAAATCTGTAACTTTCACAAACCAAGTCTGGTCACGATGCAGGCATGGGAGTGTCACCTTAACATCTGGGATATCCTCTTTTGTCTCAAGGTAGTTGGACCCTTTATGTGGTATCTGTGCACTCACAGAGCAGGATTTTCTAGAGACTCAGGATCAGAATGTAAGGGTGACCTATCATTGGAAGTCCCCTGGAGTCACTTTATCACATTCTACTGTTCAATATGAGTCATAGGACTAGCCCATATTCAAAGAGACAGGACTAAATAAGGTTGTGAACACCTGGAGGGTTAGTTTATTGGGACACTAAATAGACATAGTCTGTACTTGGATGGAATATATTCACAAAGCATAAGAACTCTCTAAATAGACACGCAGAAGATAGTCTAGTCTGAATGTATTCTAGAAGGCATCACCATTTTCTATGCAAGAGAGAATTATACCTCTCTTTCAGAATCCTATATCTTTCATGTTTGTCATATAAAAGCAAATGTATATGGCATATATATTATATATTTATATGCATATATTATAATGTACATGGAGTTAATTATGTAGTAGGTTCAATTTCTCCACAAATATTTTTTCTTCATAAATTATTAAATCAAGGAAACCCCTAGGAGTTGCATATAAATAGACAATACTAACCTTCTGATCATTGTTGTACTAAAAGATTCTAGTGCCCAGAAGTGAACAAAGCTCTAAACACAGTGTCACTTATGGGATTCTTCCAACTATTGTAATAGCCTATTTTTTCCTGGGCACTGTACGATTTGGGATTTCATGTAGATTATCTGAATGAATCTCTATGAGAATCAGGGAATAGCTTTTTATGATTATTTTTTGACTGGGAGAAACCTCAGAAAGGTCAAATAATTTGCCCCAAATAAGTTGAACAATTTGTCCACAAGGTGATAGTGTAGATATTGAACTACATTTTAACTAATTGCTAATTTCATGTATTTTCACTGCATCACGTGGTCTTTTGGAATCCCAGTAACATAAATATACAAAGGAAGATCCAGTGTTGCATTTGTCTCATGGGACAGTTTGCATGAAAAATTTTTTTAGCTTTTATCATTCTGTGAAGGAAATTGGTCTTGTACTTAGGAAAGTCAGAACATGATAACTCTGTTTTTGGACTTTTTCAAGTTATCCATCATGCAAATTTTTAGATGGAGTATGTTTTTAATCCTCCAGCTAGATTTTAAATTATTCAGAGTTAGAGATTATAGTTTCCATTTGCCTTGTATCCTAATTTGCATCACCCTGTTCAATTTTCTACACATAGTAGGTATTTATCAATTTTTTGCTATCAAACCAAACTTATCTTTTCATCTGATTATTAATGAAAAGGTTTCTCACTAATCATTTAATTCCATTGCATCTAGTTATAGAAAAATTATTATTCCGATTAACCATTTTCAAGGAAGCAATTCTCGGATGGTTATAAGTAGAGAAAGGTCCTGGGGAAAACTACAATTATAAGCAGCTGCAGCATGAATTACATGTAATTATAGTTGATTCCTGTAAACAATTCTTTCTGTAAATTTCCATTCCAAAAGGATTTATTGCTTGGTAACAAAGGATATTTTGAATTAAAAATATATTCTCCTAAATTTATGTAAATAAAATTATATCTATCAAAAAGAAGATAGTGAAAGGAAGAACAAGGGATCAAAGAAGAGAATGTTTTCATTTCTAGGTGCATTTCCTATATGTCACAGAATGTGATTTTTTAGTTCAATCTCAATATTACATATTTTTTTTGCTTTAGCCTTCATGTAGACTAAATTAAAATAAAATATAACCCCCCCAAAAAAGGAAAAAAAAAGAGAATTAAAAATGTGACATACTATGTTCTGCAGTAATTGTCAGCAAAACCTCGTAATTTTATTTTAGTGCATAACAGGCATGTAATGACAGTTGGCATCTGATGTGTCACCAAGGCACTGTTGAATACATTAATATGACTCCACTTTTTTGTTGTTGCTGTTTAGAAGGAATGACTGTTGGGCATTGAGCATTTCTTGTTCTATTAATAATTTTGCTGTTATTTTTCATTAAAATGTATGCCTTTTTCTATCAAGTACAGGTCAATATATGCATTATTTATCGTGTATTCTAACAAAAATGACAAAAGAAGAGTTGGTATACTATTTAAATCAATCTAACATATTAATAATATGGATTCTTTGATTTTAAAATGGCAAAATAAAATGCAAAAAATAGTATATGCTGAATGGCTGCTTAAAAGTGGGAAAGAGTGTCTGCCTTTCTGAATTATAACACAAAATTAGAAAGATAGTTTATGATTTTCAACTCTTTTCTTGCAAGGAGAGTTCATCTTCTGAAGTATGGCTGTGTTTTCCTACACAGCATCTATTCCTTGTGCTTTGCATGACTATCCCATTAATCTAAAGTGGAATAATTTGTATTGTTTACAGAAAAGCTGATATGCATATCTTTGTTTGACATTAAACATTTCTGAATCCTACAACTCTCTAGTGTAAGATAAACTCCATATTTTTCTTCAAAAAATTGAGCCATTTTAATTGTTAAATATTTTTCTTCCCGAAACTTATATTTCTTAGGACTCTTTGAGCCTATGAAGGCACTTCTCCTTTCCATATATAATCAACATTAATCTGATTGTACATGTGAGGGCACACACAGCACATAGTTCCAAAATAATATCTTTTTTGCTTTATGCATAAAATCTTGCTTATAAACTAGGTGCATGAGCAAAACAAAGGGACATATATACTTAAGCATATAAAGGCTCTTGTTCACTTTCATTTAGGATCCATTGTTTTGCATCATATATCAGGCAAAAATAATCCCCTTCTCAGAATATTAAGTAAAACCAATATGGCTCGGATGTACTTCTGCGAAATATTATCTAATTTCCATAAAATGTCTGCAGGGTTTTGAACATCAAGATATCTCTTACTAAAAATGTTTATGGAAATAGGTCATTATGTGTATTCCTAATAGAGAGCAATTTGTTATGTTTAAAACCTGATCTTGTATTAATAGTTGTGAATAAACACTAAGTTACCAAGTATTTTAAATATAAGCAATGCGTATGTTTATACTATATTAACAACACACTTCTAAAACAAATCCACAGTGTGTATACAACCTAATTAGAACAGGTATTTACCAAAAAAAAAAAAAGTGAAACATTTAACTTAGTTATCTGGTAGTAATAGGAGGTGATTCAGGATCTATGACAATCTAAAATTCCCTATCAATGTCGGGCTAAAAATACAAACAGAATTATTGAAACAATGTCTGCTAAATATAATATTCATCTATATATTTAATTACTATATAACATATTTTTTTTCTTTTTAAGATACATGAGTCTAGCTAGTCTGGCTTCGATGTCAATAAAAGTGAAAGAAATGTAAAACATCTATCCAATTATTTCAGTTAATATACAAGCATTAGGCATTCAAATTTCTAATTAAGGGACAACATGCCCTGTCAGGCATCTGCATGGGCTATTGAACATTGCCTAGATTGTTCCATAATTATTCCAGCTTAATAGTTCTAAAAACATAAGCAATGTGCATCCACTGAAGGAAAGTATGGCTTATCACATAAGAAGGCACAGCACACAGAACATGCTCTGGTTCCATGTATTCATGCTAGAGGTTTTTATTGGAACATGTTTTAATTAATCCTTGGACAGAGAGCAACAGCATGCCACCAGTGAAAGTTGTTCAAACATTCCTTACTGGAAAAGAATCATAGCCTGTAGGCAGTAATAAATGTACATTGGTTGTAGGATTTGTGTTTTTAAATACCCTCCTCACAACAACTCTTACATAACCTAGTTAGCTGGGCTTAATTTTACATATAAACTTCAGCAAGATATTATAAAAACAAGTATATGATAAGTCATTCATTGAAAAATATATAATTGGACTTAAGACATTTCATGCCTCATTTGAAAAATAATCTATTTAGGCATCATGTTAAAAAATGTTGTTAAGCATTAGTTGTTATTTCAACTTTCTGAGTATATAGAGTATAATTTAGCCCTTTTCAGGTCAAAGATATTTGGGTTAACTAGATAGAGGAATGTGAAAGACATTATTTATGTTTTATTATCTAGCCTAAATATCTATATATTTAATTTATGATATTTATTTATTTTTACTACAAAAATTGTAGTAAGAGAATGGATTTATAAATTACTATTTCTATTTTAGAGGTGAAAGAGTTTGACAAGTAAAAAGGAGATATCACATGGTTAAAGAAAGAAGAAAAGAAACTCAGTTAACATTCTTTTTAATAGTGAAGGGAGTTAAACAATGCACATTTGATGAATCACAGAACACAAATATGAATGCTAACGGTGTAAGTGTATGTATATATAATCTCAACACAACATATATTCTTCAAGTATCTGTAAATGGCAAAGAAGTATAAGAGACAAAAGTCTCAAATGTGATCTTCGAACCAAGCGCATTTAAAACCATCCAACATGTGCAATTAAAAAAAAAGTGACATCAAAATAACTGAAAAAAAGCTGTTAAGACGGAAGAGAGAGAGAAAAAGAGACAAACAGAGACAGAGAGAGAAAGTGAGCACAACTTTTTAGAAGATCAAAGATGATTCTGTGGAATGATTTGCTTTCACACAAGTTATTTACAATGCTATATCATCTACAAAAAAACTTTAAGTCATAGCACTATAATTTAAAATTTCATAGCTTGAAACACTAGAAAGTTTATAACATACAACTTCAGTTTAGTAGTAAATAAGGTACACTATTTCTTTCCTACTCGATGCTAAAGTTTAATAATAATGCTTATTGATATGAAGTATTTCCTCTTTCATCTCTAAATTTCATTTCCGTATTTTTTCTTATCTGATATAAGGTCTCTAAAATAAATTTTATTACTTTTAAAATCATTATCATAATTATTCAATGTCATCAAATTAAGCACAATCTGTATTGTCTCAACCTGTGTAGGTACAATTAGAAAAATAGACATGATATTTCCTCTCTACTGGTTTCTCATCCAATGGTTCACCACTCTAGAATAAGTGTTCTATAATTAAAAATCTGAAATCTTAATTTTCAAGAAATTTGAGAAATAGAAGACAATTTAATTTCCTTTCTATTTCTATTTTTTTATTTTTCCTCTTTCTTTTTTTTTTCTTTATTTTTTTTTTACTCAGTGAAGGTGTATATCTTGTCAAAGTTCCTTTCTAAACTTGCATGAATACATGCTAAAAACACATGAAGAAACTTCTAGAATGGTGGCATGAGGGGATCCATGGACCTACCTTCCCCAGGAAACAACCATAACTTTTGAAAACTATGTTTTTAAACCCAAATTATTTAATGTATATGGAAGTTTTCCAAAGGGTATACAGTAAGTGAATAAACACTTACACAAGAAAATCTACTAATCTTGGTAAGAATAACAAGAATGTTTGGCATTTGAACCATAACCTGTTCCCTCCTTTCAGTGCACAGATGCTCAAATCTGGTTGAGTGTGTCCTAGAAAACAGAGTTCCTCAGCTCGTATGCTCTCAGTCATGGGATATTATTTCTTATTGGAAGCGGCAAACTGCTAGCATTTCTCACCCCACCTCCCCACAGTCCCTCCCCACCAGCTCCAAATTTCAAAGGCTAAATTTCTGGCAAGTACAGCCAAGAAATTGGGGGCTCAGTTGCTATACCCAGCCCACACTCATTGGGCAGATGCTCAACCCTAGGGATGACAGGTGAAGGTATTGGGGTCTGGATCACATTTTCATTAGCTCACTCATTGGGCAGAGGTTCCACTACTGGTGAAACAAGTTAGAAAATCAGAGGCCATTGTCCCCACTGAGCAGTCTGCTCATCATCAGAAGTATTTATTTGTCTACAAGATACAGTCCCATCGTCCCTAACCCTACTTCTGGAGCAAAAGCTCAGAATTCTGCCTAGAAGGAGAGACAACCCACAAGGACAGAGAACTTTAAAGATATCCTCAAAGGAACTCACTTTATTTGAAATACCGTATAGGGAAGATGAAGCCAGTGAGTGCTTAAAAAAAAAAAAAAAAAAATGAATATTTTAGTGAAAAGCATTAAGAGCAATCTGGTATCTCCATTAGAAAAACAAGATAAACTATAGGCCAGCTAGTTTGCCAGAAAGAAAAATGGAAAAAGACAACTAATTAAAGCTGTCCCAGAGTCTGGCCTCAAATACTACACCTGCAAAGAGACTCATATTTAATAGAAGCAGGCCACAGAGCAATTTATGTCCCTAAGATATTGTTGAAACAATAGATCAGTCAGCACACAAATTCATGAAACCTAAAAGTTGAGTGTAATGCAGAAAAGGCAGAAAGGTCAGGGAAAGAGACAGCCAAAGAGTCTAAAACCATTGTAATTTTAGGGTGATTGTACAGTTACACAAGGCTACATCCTCTGAGAAGTACCATCATTAGCTTTACATTGAGGAGAAAATGAAGTTCAATAAAATAGTCCAACCAAGTCACTACAGAAATAAATAAGCAACCACCACCAACATGCTGGATAAGGGAGGATCGGTAGTATCAAGAATTATTATAGTACATACCCAAAGTGTCCAGTTTTCAATAAAAAATTAGTAGACATTCAAAGAAAAAGAACCCACATACAGGAAAACAAACAAACAAATAAACAGGCAACAATAACTGCTCATGAGAGGGTCCAGCTGTTGGATTTAAAAGGAAATTATTTCAAAGCAGACATTATAAATTTTATATTTTCAAAGACCTATGGAAACAACACTTAAAACTGTAAAAAAAAAAAAGATAACAAATTAGAGGATATTAATACAAAATAAAAATTATTTAAAAAGGAAACAAATAGAAATTCTGATGTTTAAAAACAAATTCACTGAAATGAAAAAGTCACTAGAGTGGCTCAGCAGTAGATTTGAGATAGAGAAAATAATCAGCTAACTTGAAGACAGATTGATAGAAATTATGTAATGTGAAGAACACAAAGATAAAGTAGTGAAGAAAAGTAAACAGAACCTCAGCAAAATGTGGGTCACCATAAAGTGCAGTGAAATGAGACTATCAGAAAGAGAGGAGAGAAAAGAGCAGAGAGATATTCAAAAAAATAATGGTGATAAACTTCCCAAAGTTGATTTAAAAAAACTTCAATCTACATGTCCAAGAGGCTCAATGAATTCTAAGCAGGATAAACACAAAGATATACATACCCAAATACATCATGGTAAAAATGCTGCAAGCCAGGGTGAGAATATTTTGAAAGCAGCAAAAGGAAAATGACTCATCATATAAAAGGAAATCCTAAATAGATTAATAACTGATTTCTCATAAGGGACAAGAAGGATAGAAGACACTGTGGGGTGGCATATTATTTGCTGACCTTCTGCCTAGTTGATCTATCCTTTACTGAAAGTGAGGTATGGAGCTCCAATTATTATTGCTGAATTGTGTATTTCTTCCTTAAATTCTGTAACTTTGTTTCAGGTGTTTTGGCACTCTGATATGAGATGAGTATATATGTTTACAATTTCTATATCCCCGTGATTGATTGGGTCCTTTTCGTAAAATGTTTATTTTTATCTCTAGTAACATTTCTTGCTTTAAAATCTGTTTAGTCTAATATTAGTATAGAAATTTCAGATTTCTTATAGTTTTTTTTTGCATGACATAACAGATATTTTTCCATATTTTTAATTGCTACCTTTTTTATCTTTAAATCCAAAATTTGTTTCCTGTAGAGAACATATTGTTGGATCATGTTTTTTTTAATCTATTCATATAATCTCTGCCTTTTAATTGGATTATGTAATCTATTCACATTTAATGTTATTATTAATGTAGTCAGATTAACTCTGCTATTTTGCTTTGTATTTTCTATATGTGTCATACCTGTTTTGTTCTATTATTCCTCCTTGACTGCTTTCTTTTGCATTAAATGAATATTTTCTAGTGTAATATTTTAATTCTTGTATCAAGTTTTCCACCATATATTTAGTTATTTTCTCTGTGGTTTCTGTAAAGTTCATCATATATTAATACTTAAATTATTAGAATTTATTTCAGATTTATCTAATTTAATTCCAGTGATATATAGAAATGTTACACCTATATATTTCTACTTCCTCTTTTTCCTGTGTGTATTATTGCTCTACTCTTCTATTTATATATGTTATAGACCAACAATATAGTTACAATTATACTTTGTATTATATAATTACGTCTTTTTAAGAATCTGATTGAAGACAGGAGAACAAGTGTGTATATAGAGAATTTATATTGCCTTTTTTTTTTTAGAATTTCATGTTCTTTTTAGGTTTTAGTGGGTTTAAGTTTCCATTTAGTTTCATCTCTTCACTCTATACAGCTTTTCTTTGGCCCCCTTTTTTGTGTTGTTATTGCCAAATATGTTACATTTCTATATGTTACAGGCCCAAAGACACAATTATACCCATGTTATTTAGAGAGTTTTTTAAATCAGTTAAGAGCGAAGAAAGAGTAAAATATACATTAATCCTGTTAGATAGATAGTGAGGGATTCCAGGTCTCCTAGGGATGAAAGTGAGCGCTTTGCCTTGGTGTAATTGCCCCAACCTAATTCTCTCCATACCTGGGGGAGGAAGGAATACCCTACAGATCTGCCAATCGGAACTTGGTGCACCAGCTGCAAAAGAATACAGAGGACTCCCTAGTCCATGGGCCAAGCATCATAGGTACCATAAAATCTGGGACGTGACCTATAACCCACATGCACAGTAAGACTCAAGTCATGCAGCTCCCCAACTGTCCAATCAAAGTGGTTGTATGGTGATATTTGAACCACGGGGAGATCCCTATCCAAGCACCATAAAACAAGACCCCGACCATAACCCAGCCCTTTTTTGCGCCCTTTCTTCTATCTCCCTTTGCTGTGACAATGGGTCTGGTTGTCATCTACAGAGTATGTATCATGCTCTTGCCCTATAATCCTCTCTTTCTCTCCTCAATAGACCTCATTTTTGTGCTTGCCTAACTTTGGTGTGTCTGGTCCTTCTTCGACCATGGGCGCACCAAGAACTGACATTTCATACTAAAACCTAACAATCCTTTCTTTCAAAATTATATAATTCTATATAATTTTTACATAATTTATTGAATGAATTGGGAGTTTTCTACTCTTCTATTTCTTGGAATGTTTGTGAAGATTTGCTATTAAATATTCTTTCAATATTTGGTAAAATTCATCAATGAAGCCATCTGAGTCTGGAATTTTCTTTGTGAAAGTTTTTCCATTACTGATTTAATCTTTTTGTCATAGTGGCAGTCTGCTCTCGGTTCTTGGTGTGCTCTTGGCCAAAGAACAACCAGACACACCAAAGTGTCAAGTCCAACTATTAACCTGGAAAAGTTACTAGCAGGACCAATATGAGGGAGTAACCCCAGGCAGGAAACAGTTTCTCTAGAGTATCTCTTTACTGTAGAACAAAACTAGTCTGTCTCTGAGAGTGGAAGGAGACAGACCAACTCGCTGACTGACTGAGTGATCCACTTTCTCCCTGAATTCGTGGATTGTTTCCTTTCATTAGCCCATTCTGGGGGAGGGCTGTCTTGGGAGGTGTGGTATGTTATCAAATGATCAACTGATGTCCTCAAAAGTCCATTTGCATATATATGAGCTCCCTGTCTGAAAGTGCACCTAGGGGGTGAACCACAATGCAGATTCAAGCTAATGGCATAATATTTACATTTAGGTTACTCTAGGTCACTTTTTAAATCCTATCATGCCTGGGTTGGGGAATTCCAGATTGATAAAGCATTCCCTCCTTCCTCAGGCATAGCAGTTGCACAAGATAGGATCATAGTGGGGCAACACCAAAATGGAGTGGCTGCCCTGATCCTTCTTCCCAGGTGGAGTAATTGCTCTGAATGGCACCAAAGCAGGGAATCCTTGGTCCTGAGAAGAGCCCATGATCCTAACTATCTATCTAACACCTTTACTTGTTATAGGCATGTATGATTTTCTACTTCTTGAGTCAATTTAACTAATTTATGCGTTTCTAGGGATTTGCTCATGTCATCTAAATAATCTGGTTACTTAGTATATAATTACGCACAGTATTCTATTAAAATCCTTTGTATTTCTGTAAAGTTAGTAGCAATATCCCCTCTTTCATTCCTGATTTTAGAAATTTGAATCTTCTCCCTTTTTTTTATTTTCTTGGTCAGTATAGCTAAATATTTGTCAAATTGATTGTTCTTTTCAAAATACCAATTTTGATTTTATTGATTTTCTTTACTATTTTTCTCCTTTCTATTTCATTATTTTCCACTCAAATTTTTATTATTTCTTTCTTTCTGTTTGCTTTGAATTTCATTTACTCTTTTTTCAGTGTCTTAAGTTAGAAAGTTAGGCTAATAATCTGATTATTCTTCTTCTCTTTCTTTTTAATTTAAGCATTTCTAATTGTAATATAATTCCTAAACACTTCCTGATTTCAAAAATATTATAAAGCTACAGCAATCAAGACAGTGTGGTATTGACACAAATATTGACATAGATATCAATGTTATATAATTGAGAATCAAAATATAAATCCTAATACTTATAGTCAATTGATTTTTCAACACAGATGTCATGATAATCCAATGCAAGAAATAACCATCTTTTCTACAAACGGTGCAGAGACAACTATATATCCACATGCAAAAGAATGAAGTTGGAGTTTAGGAGAAAACATATATGTAAATTTTTGTGCCTTGAATTAGGCAGTGATTTCTCAGCTATGACACCAAAAGCACAAACAACAAAATAAAAATAAATTGGGCTTCATAAAAATTATTTGTAAATCAAAATACTCAAGAAAGTAAAAATACAACTCTCAAAATAGAAGGAAATATTTGCAAATCATGTATTTGATAAGGAATTTGCATTTAAATATAAAAAACATTTAATTCAATAATAAAAAGTCAAAAAAAAAAATAAGCAAAGCATCAATTACACATTTCTCAAAAAATGTATGCAAATGCCCAATAAGCACATGGGAAGATGCTGAACATCATTAGCCATAAGAGAAATTCAAACCAAAACTAAGATGATATGCTACTTCACACTTACTAGAATGGCTATTATCAGAAAAGTGGATAATAGCACACGTTGGTGTTGATGTGAAGAAACGGGGACTCTCATACAGTACTGGTGGAAATATGAAATGGTATAGACACTTTAGAAAACAGTTTCTTAAAAGGTTAAACCCAACAATTCCACTCTTAGGCATTTACTAAAGAGAAATGAAAACACATATCCATGCAAAAATTTGTACAGCAATATTCATAACAGTATTACTAATAATAGCCAAAACTGAAAACAACCCAAATGCCCATCAACCAACGAGAGTATAAACAGAATGTAGTATTTTCATACAATGGAATTATTCTGCCAAAAAAAAAAAAATAAAGATGAAGAACTGCCGCATTTTACATGAATGAACTCCACAAACATTATACTAACTGAAGGAGGTCAGTCGTAAAAGATTACATATTCTATGACTCCATTTACATAAAATGTCCACAATAATCAAATATATAGAGACAGAAATTAGGTTGAGTTGACTAAGGTCAGGCACAGTGAGAAAGAGAGTGACTACTAATGAGTACATGGTTTCTTAGGGGTGATGAAAATGTTATGGAAATAGATGTAGTGATGGTTGCACAGTCTAAGAATAAATGAAAATTATTGAATTGTATACTTTCAATAGACTCTTTGTATGGTATATGAATTATATCTCATTAAAGCTGTTTTTTGTAAATGAAAATAAAGGAAATGGAGAAATAAGTATTTTAGTTACTATATGAATAGGATGATCACTACATCTTTTGTCTTAAAACTAGGTGAGAATTAGGAGTTGTAATACTAATACATATTTTGAGATATGGAATAATGAGTGTAGGTTTATTTTTTGTAACAATTGGAAAGATATTTCTCTATGTCACTACATTCTAGGGATGAAATAATAATATGTTAGTTTTAGATGTGCAAAACCAAGCCATAGCTCCCTGACTCCAATCATTACTAAATCAGGGTAAAAGATATTCTCTACACACTGTCTTTTAACAATTTCCCCACAAACTTCTTTGATAAAACATTTTACTCTTCTCAAGTGATCAAGTGCTTTTCATATTCCATTTGGTTTTTTCGGTTACCAATGCACCTTTACTCAGACCTCAGCTCAGCTCAGGAAGGCCTTCCCAACTGCTTTATCTGCTGCTTAATTTATTCTCTATGGCTTCCAGTAGATCATGATGCAAGCTCTATAAAATTAAGCATTTTGCCTCTCTATGTCATTACTATATTGCCGGTCCTTTACAACAATGTTTGTGAATAGTTGACATGAATGAATGAATCAAAAGTAAAACAATAGATTTAAGCTGACTTTATCTGTATACAAATACTACTTGGGAAGAATAGTGTGTTATTTTTCTTCTACTATTAAATCATTAGATAATAGCTCTATAATGTATTTAAATACTGAGAACACCTATTATTACATATATATTTCATCCTCATTTAGCAAAAGGTAAAGAATAGAGAACCATTTCAATTTTTGTAGCATTGGCCCCCAAATAGAGGATGTGTCAATAATTAGTATTTTAAGAAATTAATAAGCATTCATTGTTGAATTTACATTTAAAATGGAAAGTTGAATGCATTTAATAACATGCTAACTTACCACAGTATATACCATATATGTGTATACATATTTATAAAATGTGTGTTTATATATGAATTTATATAAAAATTAATCTCTCCCAGTTAATATAGAAGATTCAGATAGATGAGTATGAGTTCATTTGTATTAACATTGGGTGGCAGACAAAGAATAAGAAACACTAAGAAAAAAATGAAATGAATGTTTACAGAGTCAAAATATGAAAAACAAATACATTTGTTAGTATGTATTTTATGAAAATTTCAAATTTTATAAATAAAGACCTTAAGGACTTTTAAGTTCTACATAAATTTAAGAATTAAATTTGTTAATTAAAATTTGATTTTTTCAAATTTAAACAAAAAATGTGAAGTTTTAATATGTCACTTACATAAAAGTACACAGTAATTTTATTATATTTTGTGATATATGCCATTAATACTATATTTTGCAATCTGATGCAAATATTATAGACAGAAAAAATTTAGCCAATTTAAAAATAATTTCAGGCCGGGCGCGGTGGCTCACGCCTGTAATCCTAGCACTCTGGGAGGCCGAGGCGGGTGGATTGCTCAAGGTCAGGAGTTCGAGACCAGCCTGAGCGAGACCCCGTCTCTACTAAAAATAGAAAGACATTATATGGACACCTAAAAATCTATATAGAAAAAAATTAGCCGGGCATAGTGGCGCATGCCTGTAGTCCCAGCTACTCGGGAGGCTGAGGCAGTAGGATCGCTTAAGCCCAGGAGTTTGAGGTTGCTGTGAGCTAAGCTGACGCCACGGCACTCACTCTAGCCTGGGCAACAAAGTGAGACTCTGTCTCAACAAAAAAAAAAAAAAAAAAAAAAAAAAAAAAAAAAAAAAAAGAAAAAAAAAAATAATTTCAATGCATAATATAATGACTAAGAAAAAATGTGATGAAATTATTTGAACATCATAAATGATAAAATAAATGATTGAATGGGAGCTTTATCCTCAGGAATAATCCAAAAACAAAGGTTCAAGAGAGGTAACAGATCAGAAGTGAATTGGGAATTATATGCAAGGAAACCCACCATAAAAATTTTTCATCTTTTAACTTTTTCATGTTTCTTATTTTTTAGAGGTAGTTATAAATCTACAATATATAGTTTGGCAAATACTAAAAGAACAAGTGTTAAAGTTAATATGATCATAAAATATCAAATTTCTGGTATTCACAACTACACCTAAAATTGTAATACAAAATAATATAATATTAAATTTTAAAGAGTTGGAATGAGTAGAGAAACAAGAATTTATTTGTACCATCATCTAATAGATTACTGCTTTGGTCATGGTGCTGCACATCTGCTGTTTTAAATAAATTGCAATTTATAAGTGAATTTGGTAGAGGAGCAAGATTTTTTTTTTTTTTTTTTGGCTTGCTTTGCCAACATCTACTATTGTGAAACATTATTTTGCAATCAAGTTATTAAGCAAAAACAAAACAAAAATAAAGTAGGAGAACTTTAAGGCCATTTCAGTCTCCTATTGAGCAATTTTATTCTACTGGTAAAATAATAATGATAATGATGATGATGTATTCTTATTAAATCTGTTGTTTTGAAGATTATTATCTGTTTAAGATATCTAATTTTTAACGTCACTTTCATTTTCCCTCATACTCTATATACTATTGGTTGTGAATGTTGCTGTATAAAATTTCAAATTTTCTTCTTTATGAAATTTTGAGATTGGGAGTTGATTCTTTGTTTTTATCCTGACGCTATGTTTTAAAATACTATCAGTTATAACTGTTTTCTTGAAAAAGATTCATGCTGTAAGTATAATTAACTAATTAAAATTTATACAGTTCTTAATGTTATTGTGCCTAGTTATATATCAATCAAAATCATAAGATAATCTAATATTAATTGTTCTTTCTAGAATTACTATTTAAATTACATAAAAGTTGTTGGCTCAAATAGATATAATTTTTTTAAAGATTTTTGTATTTTTGTATAATTTACTTTCTTGGTATTCATATTAGCTCTCAATTCATTTCATTATTTGCCTATCTGAAAGTTTTTAATTGTTTTTGAACATACAAAACAGCTTCATAACCATGAATTTGTGCAGCATTTTCCCACTCTGATAACAAGTTAACATTTATAATCACTAACTGATAAGATTTCAACCCAAAAAGTACCTCAGAACCAATTTTACTCCAAATTGGATCTGGATGCTTACCTAAGTTTGAACGTGCATCTATATATTAAAATGTCACACTTGTTTTTATTATTAACATCATTACACTAATTAAGTATAAAGGTACCCATGAGATTATGCCACCAGTGGCAAAACATGGTTCACAAGTGGCTAGAACTGACATAAACTAGGCGTTCTCTGATTTGGTTTTCCAAAGCCAGGACCTGACACCAGAGCCAAAGCCATAACAAAAAGTTGATTTGAGCTGAACACCAAAACCAAAACTACATCTCCAGGCAGCCAAGAAGAGGAAATGAAATCAACTGATCCCTAGAGTGTAAGATCATGAGAAGCCAGTATGAAACAGCAGACCCTGCATGTTTAGGAGGAGAAGAAGGGGGACAAAGAGGAGACTACAGATATTGAACACTCAACATATGGCAATCACTGGGCTGGGTGATTTATTAATTTGCAGGATAAGTTGTGTAATTTATAAGCCCAGTGCAAAGTGAAAATTGAAGGTTCCTAGTCAAAAATTAATAATTGCCAGACACCAACAGTAGAGCATTAAAACAACTATGGGACCCTTCTAAGCACAGGTCGATGTTCATGAAGCTGGCCTGCTGTTTTGACATAGGTATCCTTACAAATGCTATGCAGTATATAGCATGATTCCTCTTCCACAAATGAAAAACTGAGGCCTTGAGAGATCTAACTGGTTGACAAAGTTTATACACCTTGCAAAGGACATAACTTTAAATTTCTAGCTGTTTCAATTGTACTATGTAGTTTGTCTTAAAGGCTGGTAGAACACAGTAGAGGTACTGTACATGCAGTCTTAAAAATATGTGTTTAATGTTTATATGCTGTTCATTTATGATTATCTTTTGGTATGCTCCTTTTCTGTTACAGTATGGTATACTTTTCTCCACAAGTGCCCTGCTAATAATTTTCGAAATTGGAGTGTGGTTATACATCCAATAGGTAGAATACTGCACTACAGCCACCCATAATAAGCAGAACAGTCTCAGAGATTGGAAGAGTTAGGGCTCCATTAATGCAGACACAGACTAGAATTGCTGAAGGCACAGATTCAGTGGACTGCTTCATGGATGGTCCTCTAACTGCCCATTAATATTGAAGGCCAATGTAATTACTCTTGCAAATTTCCATGGTACTTGCAAACCTCACTTTTTGCCAATATTTCTTATTTGGTTTGTAATAGTGAGGTGGCCTTTTGCCCACAGTAGTGTTCACCATGAATCACTAGCACGTGTACTCTGCTATGGAAGGAGGACTGCAGTCCACATTATTATTTAATTTTTTTTTTTTTTTTTGAGGGAGGTAAGTGAGAAGAGGGCATGCTGTAAATAGCATGTGACTTCTCTCAGAAGAAATTAGGCCCTGAGAATTGTATAAGCGAGCAAATCTAATTTTAGTGAACAAAAGAGGCTGGGAGATGCTGAGTGTAATTTTTATGTAAAAATAGGAAGTCTCCAAAGACATCTCTCTTTAAACAGATGAATGCAAATTACCAAAGTCATCCAAATAGAGAAGGTTGATTTATGCATTTTCCATTGTACCCTTCAACAAGAAAAGCTTTTTCTGTTTCCAAATAATATGCATTTGGGGTAAAGTTTCACTTTATGCACCAAGAATGGCTGAGAGAAGAGGGATCCAAAGCATTCATGTAAAGAAATTGTTTCTTTCTCTCTTTTTTAATTCTCAAACACAGCGTCTGCCAAATAGTCTGTCCAACTGTCTACTGTATCCACTTTTAGCTACTTGAATTTTAATTAAAAAATAAAAGTTTTAACATTTTGTATCAGAATATATGATTAATTCTCCATTGGCACCCTATGTCTTCAACAGAGGGCAGACATGATAAGGAAAAAAATCAAATTCTGTTTGAACATAGGTGGCAGCTCCATCCCCAAATCAGCACAAGCCATTTTAGAAGACAGATCTTGTTTGATCACCCTCTCAGCATTGTCCATGCTTGTGGTTTAGTTATAGGTTTCAGTACACTAATCTCTTAAAATTGTTAGTGAATTGTTAGCTACTAAAAACATATTTAAATGATTTTCCTGTTAAAAACAATGCACTACTTATATGATTTTCACCATACTTACTCAGAGAGTTTCTTCTTCCCCTGTCTCCTTTCCAACATGGATCATGGACTCTTATAATACTTTAAGAATTTATTTTTTACAAGACAGGGTCTTGCTATGTTGTCCAGGCTGGACTCAAACTCCTAGGCTCAAGCAACTCTCCCACCTTAGCCTCCCAAGTAATTTGGACTACACTACTCCCAGCTTAAGACTTTTATATTATTCCACAGCAAAAGAAGTAATTTTCATCTCTCTCTTTATATATTCCCGTGTGTATCTGTGTGTTCATCCATATATCTCTGTGTTCACATACTAATTCAAGAAGCATTTACGTAGTGCCAACTACATACTAATCACTGTTCTAAGAACTGAAGATCTTTTGGACTAAATCTCTCTCCTAGAGCGCTTTACATTTGTTCTTAGAGAAAGAATATTTTTAATCAATTTTCGGCTTTTGTTGTTACTCTTTTTGCCACTCTACTACTGTGCTTGCACCTTAATACCCACACTTTCACCATACACAACTATTCTGGGGGCCTGCTCATGGTATAGGCTTTCATTTTTTGTACACTTCTAAATCTTTTTTTTTTTTATTTTTGTAAATTTGATTTTTATTTTTTTTTATTTTTTCCCCTTTTAATATATGCAAATAAAATGCCCAAATCCTCATCTTTACTAAGTTACAATTTTCTTTAATTTTAAAATAAAACTACTTCAGTATTTGATTTTATAAGTTATAAGATATTCAGTCTCAATCTTCTCTCCCCAAAATTCTAAGAATAACTAGATTTTATAATGCAAGGTTACCTCTTGCTACAAATTCATTTTGTCTCTAAATTTGAGCATATGTTTTTATGTCAAAATCTATGGTTTCTGGCCCTTTTCTTTTTCACTTTGCTCATGAAATTTATTATTTTTCTCCATTATTTAAAAAAATATTTCAAGGTTTAACAGAAATTTGAGTATAATGATTAAAAATGACTATAGTATGAGGAAAATCCAGGAACCAATTCAATATTCTTTATGCTACATGTTAATTTTGTATACACTATGTCATTCTTACCATGATGTAGAAATAGAGGAGTCTTTTCTTGGCCCTAAGTATTATTGATAAATCTGCTGTTTGTTCCTTTCTCCATAAACCTTTTCTGAGCTTAAAGCTTTTATGTTCAGCCTATATTACATGTCATTTTTGGCATTTCAAATGTATCTCAACTTCAAATATCTAGGCTACATTCATCATCTCTCTTTCCACAACAGGATCTCTGTCAGTATTTCTTATCTGAGTGAATAATTGTGATAATTTTGCTTCTTGTCTTTTCCTTGAAAAACAATAACCACTTAGTCCAGTCTTGGAACCATTTTATATTCAAGGAACCACAAATAAAAAAAAGAATTCTTTCTTTTTAATTTCATGATATAATGGGCCACAAATATTTAGGTTACATAAATTGCTTTTGTACTTTGAGTCAAAGTTGTAAGTGTGCCCATCCCCCAGATAGTGTGCATTGTACCTGCTAGCTGTAAATTTACCCATCCTCTCACCCCCCTCATCTGCTTGATTTCTGATTAATGTTATTTCCATATGTGCACATAAGTTGTTGATTGATCCGTTCCAATTTAATGGTAAGTACATGTATTGTTTGTTTTACCATTCCAGTTCCATCTAGTTTAACACAAAAGGTATTAGTTCACCATTTTTATGGCTGAGTAGTATCCATGGTGTACATATACTACATTTTATTAATCCACTACATTTTATTAACCCACTTGGGTTGTTTCCACATCTTTGCAATTGTGAATTGTGCTGCTATAAACATTCGAGAGCAGGTGTCTTTTTTATAGAATGTCTTTCTTTCCTTTTGGTAAACACCCAGGAGTGGGATTGCTGAATCAAATGGTAGGTCTACTTTCAGTTCTTTGAGGTATCTCCACACTACTTTCCATAGAGGTTGTACTAGTTTGCAGTCCCACCAGCAGTGTATGAGTGTCCCTATCTCTCTTCATCCATGCCAACATTTATTGTTTTGGGACTTTTTGATAAAAATCATTCTCACTGGGGTTAAGCAATACTTTATTGTGGTTTTGATTTGCATTTCCCTGATGATTAGAGATGTTGATCATTTTTTCATGTTTCTTGACCATGAGACTATCTTCTTTTGAAAAGTTTCTGTTCATGTCCACTTTTTAATGAGGTTGTTTGATTTTTTCTTATTGATTTTTCTGAGTTCTATATAGATTCTAGTTATCAGCCTTTTATCAGATATATAGCTTGCAAATACTTTCTCTCATTCTGTAGGTTGTCTATTTGTTCTAGTGATAGTATCTTTGGCTGTGCAGAAGCTTTTTAATTTGATCAGATTCTATTTATTTATTTTATTGTTGCTGTGATTGCCTTTGGGGTCTTTTTCATAAATCTTTTGCCTAGGCCAATTTCTATAAGAGTTTTTCCAACATTTTCTTCTAGAATTCTTATGGTTTCATGCCTTAGGTTCAAGTCTGTTATCCATTGTAAGTTGAATTTTGTGAGTGGTGAGAGGTGTGGATCCTATCTCAGTCTTCTACATGTGGCTATCCAAATTTTCCCAGTACCATTTATTTAATAGACATTCTTTTCCCCAGTGTATGTTTTTGTTTGCTTTGTCAAAGATCAATGGCAGTACAAAGATGATTTTGTATCTGCATTCTCTGTTCTTATCCATTGGTCAATTTCTCTGTTCTTGTGCCAGTACCATGCTGTTTTAGTTACTATAGCCTTGTAATATAGTTTGAAGTCTGGTAAATTGATGTCTCCCAATTTGTTCTTTTTGCTTAAGGTTGATTTGTCTATGCAGGGTCTTTTTTGGTTCCATACAAAGTGTAGAATTATTTTTCTAGATCTGCAAAAAATGGTGCTGGTACTGTATAGGGATTGCATTGAATCTGTATATCACTTTGGGTAGTATAGACATTTTAATAAGGTTGATTCTGCCTATCCATGAGCATGATATGTTTTTCCATCTGTTTAACTTCTCTGCTATTTCCTTCCTCAGTGTTTTTTAGTTCTCCCTGTAGGGATCTTTTACTTCCTTAGTTAAATATATTCTTAGGTATTTTATTTTCTTCATTGCTATTGTGAAAAGTATTGAGTCTTTGATTTGGTTCTCAGTTTGACTGTTGCTGGTGTATAAGGATGCTACTGATTTGTGCACATTGATTTTTTTAAATTGAGACTGCTGAATTTATCAAACTCAACAGACTCTTTGCAGAATCCTTATGGTTTTCTAGATATAGGATCATATCATCAGCAAAAAGTGATAGTTTGACCTATTCTGCCCCCATTTAGATACCCTTGATTTCTTTCTCTTGTCTGATTGCTCTTTTTAGAATTTCCAATACCATGTTGAATAGAAGAGGTGATAGTGGGCAACCTTGTCTATATCCAGTTCTAAGTGGGAATGCTTTCAATTTTTCCCTATTCAGTATGATGTTGGCTGTGGTTTTGTCGTGTATGGCTTTTATCATTTTGAGGTAAGTTCCATCTATGCTTGTTTTGTTAAGCATTCTTATCATAAAAGGTTCCTTAATTTTGTCAAATACTTTTTCTGTATTTATTGAGAGGATCTCATCAAGAAAATATAATCCATCATGACCATGTGGGCTTCATCCCAGAGATGCAAGGATGGTTCAACATATGAAAATCTATAAATGTAATTCACCACATAAATAGAAGTAAAAACAAAGAATTCTAATATTTTAATTTTAAAGTTCTTTCAAATATATTAGGTGCTAAAAGTACATCATTGACCAAAAAAGATATTTAGCCACTTATTCAGACTCTAGATTACAGAAATTCCTGAAAGAGTCTTATTTCCTCCTACAAATAGGTTTTCTTTCAACCAAGCTGTCCTATTCTTATTGTTTTATTTCACCCATTTTTCCCCCTTCTATCCAGCTCTACATGCCTTCTCCTACAGGAGGCTACAAGTAGTCACATACCTAATACTCTGTTGCTCAACCCTGATTAGGGAACATTTTATTTTTTTCTAATTTGCATGGTCAGTCATTTTATTACAAGGCCAGACCTTGGAAATTTTGTCTTCTTGCATCAGAAAATGAATGTGTAAAGTGGGAAGATTAGAAAGTAGAAAGGGGGAGAAAAGGTTGAAGTGAAGCATTCATGGCAACAGTACTCTCTTTGGACTCACAGGTATGAATAATTTTTGACTAATCAAATGTCTGTGTGTCTTTGTCACATTGTTTATGTCTTTGTCATATGTTCTTTTAAGGTGGGATTGTGTCTGAAACTTCAGTGACTTTCTTGAATGAACTAGCAAATGTTTTTTTAAGTTTCTGCTAGTGGGCCATTTACATTGTTAATTTTCTGTGTTGTGTATTAGTTCCTAGCTCTATTATGTGTTTTTGAGTCTGAAAGGAGTGTTTCATTTGACTTTTGTTTCATAGAAACACAAAAACTTTGCCTTTTGTGTATTTCAAATTGAAGGCATTAGAAAACAACTTGATTCCTCAATATATCTTCCCCAACATCTGCTTGTTTTTCAAAAATGTTATGATGAGAGGACCATTCTGTGAATCGTCAATGATTTCATATATATTTTAGATTGCTTTGAGATTGTATTAATATAAATTATGTATAATTAAAAATTCAAATACCTTAAAAGTATTATATTCTGCCTTTATAATTGGAAAATAAGATTAGGTTTCCATTCTTGAATCACTGAAGAAGGTGATGAATACAGATTCTTTAAGTATTATTTTAAGTACTATTTTTTGCTCAAATGGCTGACTAAAACAGATATTGACTCATAGATATACACACATGCATTATACGTTTATGCTTAATAAACTTTTAAATCTTTTATACATTGAATCATATTGTTAATTATGGTATTCTTTTATTCAAAATGCCAGAAAGTAGGAAGCTGAGGGTTAAAATGAAGGGAAAACTGTATTCTTTATCCACTCTAATATTACTCAATATTGTAAAATTCTGTGAATAGTGGGAAAATTTTTATACTTTATGTGTTTTATTAAAGAGGCACCACAGGGGCATATTAAGCCTAAGTCTTAGGTATAGGTATATATTTCTTTACTTTAAAAAGTTCAGATGAAATGTCTAATGTATGTACTTTTTATGTTAATTATTTTATTTTAAAATATCATCATATGTTTCAGTATATTAAAATAATGTATTATATTTTATGATGTGATTAGTATTTTCTGTTTCTTTTTGTTCTCTTAAATATATATATTAAATAAAAATGCCTTGTATCTCTAATTTAATCTTCATGCATAATGACTCACTGGTAAGTACTCTTTTAAAGCATATATGTTTTTATATAGAAGTAAAGATGTAAACTTTTCAGTTCCCGTTGTTTCCAAACATCTTACATATCTTCCATGTTCAAACAGAAAAGCTTTATTTAATTATATAAGTAGTGCTGGAATTGCACACAAAAGCTTCAAATCCCAGTTCTTCCACATATTTTCCTGAGGACCTCTGTGGCCTCAGTTTTCCATTTTAAAAATAAAATTAAATAATTGTGATAACCTTCAACCCAAGACCTTGAGAAAAGTAAAACAGGGACAGTCCAATCAGTCACATCGATTGTAGATGTATTATTTCCACTCCCTTTTCCAAGAGAAGGAATTAGACACAAAGACCAACAGGACATGCCTCTAGACTGATACTACCCAGAATTGTACTCAATGTCTGGAAATCATATCTGTGATTTTGATATGAGTTTGATTTCTGGTCAACAGTTTGGCAAGGATATAAATGCACATCATGCATACTGACTCCCACCAAGGTCAGCCATTCCAAAAATTGTTAATACTGATAATATTTTAACACTAAACACAGTATTTCCAAATTTCTTGGTTTTATCATCTTCATTGTTATAGTCATAATTTCATTTATTCAACAAATATTTATAAAGCAAGTACTGTAAGGTTGACACTGTCGTGAACTTTGGAACAAGGCCTCTGACCTCACGTACCCAACATTATAATGGACAGACACCAAATAATACAGGAATAAACACAATAATTACAAAATAAATAAACACAGCATTGATGTGTAAAGTAGCTGGCAAAGCTAATCAATGCTAAGTAGTAGTTTTCATATACAGATTATTAAATAGTGGGTTGAACTATATCCTTTACCAAGAAAATAAGAAGCAAAATTTCCTGAAAATGAAAGAATTAAGTTAGGGGAGAAAAGAAACATGACTTTAGGTAATCCAATTAGGTATTTAGCTAATCCAAAGTACAAGCTAGTACAAACAAAAATGACTATTCTTCCTTAATAATCAAAGTAAATGATTGAAAGTTTCAGCTATATGTATTAATTCTTTAATTCGCTGGATTCCTAACTGGTGAGTTTATATGTTGTCATCTGAACAATAAAAAGACCAACAGGAGGGATTCCATCCATATTAGTTGACAAGAATATCTTTCAGACAATTTGTTATTCTTTATCATTAAGAAAAGGCAAAGAAGAAAATGATGTCTTTGAAATCTGCAAAGCTAAAAGCTGGTTTTGGGATGAGTTAAGGAATATCTCCAATAAGGATCATGTTATGAATCTCTGTACATTTTAAATCCTCAATTTAATTATTTTCTCAATATGATATTCTCTTCATTTCTATTTTCATTCTCTGCCTTAAGATGATTGCATCTACTTATAGTCAATAAAATGAATTGGTGAGTTGTTTTGCTTTTATATCATTGCCCTTGTGATCTTTCTTTCTGCACAGGCATTAAGCAAATTGCTCCTTCACAAAAACCATAACTTTATTTCCTATTCCTATTTGTATTGATCATGAAATAATCAAATTATAGTTTTAAATGTTCCAAATTTAATTTATAAAAAAAAGTCTCAGACATATTCAAAATGAGAAGCTGTAATTAGTAGATTTGAAAATCAATGGTCTATTTATGTAAAGTTGACTCAAATAGGTTGCCCCATGTTACAGTGTTGATTATGCAAGTCTTATATCTAATCTGGGCTTGTTCTTGCTAGAGCATCAGGACCATGACAAATGCTACTACAGTCTATGTGAAGTTTAGGAATTTCTTTTTAAAGATACTCAAAGTCATTTTATAACATGAGAATATAGAATGACAACAAAAATGACTCATTGAAAGGCAAGGAATATTGGAGATAAACTTTTTATGATGTAAATAATTGATAAAATATAGGTGATATGTTAGGCATTCTGGTATCAAACCCCAATTATTTTTCATCAATTTATTGATAAAGTCTTTTCAAAAAATGTTCAGATGATAGGTCTAGTCTTGATCCTGGTTCATATCTTTTGTAAAAAATCTTGTTTCCACCTAAACCTGGCAAAATTCTTGTTTGTTTTTTCTTTGAGTCATAATGAATTGTTCTTTTCTATTAATACAATCAATTTTAATAAACTGATATCTAACAAAATTTTCTAGTTCAGAAGTATTCTACATATGATTGTTAGAATACTTCTCAATATAAGATAAGGAAATATTCAATAAAAGATAAGGAAATATTCAATAAAAGATAAGGAAATATTCTAAAACTTCATTTAATGAAGAGGTGTTGTTTTTAAGTATGATTAACTCAATCTAGTTTTCTGATGATCTAATGATTCAAAAAAAGAATTGATGGCTTGGCAGCATTAATTCAAGTCTTGTCTCTTAAAAATGTATTTTTGGTTTGTTTCTATTGATATGCCTAAGAAGTTGAGATCCAAAAGTGAATTGTGCCATAGAATATAGTAAAAGCACATAAACCTGGAAAAATTTAAGTGTAGGTATTAAAAATTAACTTCCTTGACCATCTAAGATTTCACATAGCTTTTAGGAAATATTTAATTTTTAGTAGACCTTCCTATGGCTAGCCTTCCTAGGATAAGCTAATTAATTTTGGCTCTGAGTAACTAGATCAGTTTTCCTGATGCATGAAATTATTTAATATTATGTTTGCTTAAAATAATATTTGTGGGTTTTCTGGCAATGTTCATGTTGAAGAGTTCTTTCTGATAATTCTGAGTAATAGATGTTCACTGCTTTTTGAGCTAGTTCTAAACCTATAACATCAGCAAGGGGATCACTTTTAAATTTTTCATTTATATTCAGCAAACATAAATTGAGCTTCTACTTTGTGGAAAGCACTGTGCTAAGTATCTGCAATATCAATAGAAAAAATTATAGTCCATATATTCAATAAACTTTTATAGGAATTAAGAAATTGTATTAGTTATATATGGTTGTCTAATAACTCATTTCAAACCTATAATGACTAAAAACAGCAATGCTCAATTATTTATATCTCATGGTTTCTGTGGGCCAAAAATTTAGGAGTGGCTACACTGGGTAGAGGTGACTTGGGGTCTCTTATGAGGTCACAGTCAGATTTTGGCTAGAGTGTCTTACAGGACCCACTCAAATGGCTGGGACATTGGTGATGGTGTTGGTTGGGAGTCTCAATTTCTTTATCTACTGGGCTACTGGAGCTTCCTCAGGGCATGACAGTTGGTTCTCCTAAAACAGATAAGTCAAGAAAGCAAGATAGAAGTTACATTGGCTTTTATGACCTAGTCTGGGGAGTTAAACACTACCATTTACTTTGTATTCATTTTGTCACTCAAGAACAACCATGGTTCAACATGGGAGTAGGCTACATGGGAAATTACATGAGGACCACTGGGGGCCACCTTGAAGGCTGGCTGCCATAGGCCTCAAAAATAAATAATTACAAAACAGTATGTTCATGCAGCAGCAGCAGTATATACAAGGAAAAACATAGTCCAGAAAAGAATAGAGTCATAATTGTACTTGAAGAAATGATAGAAATTCTAATTAGGTATTATACCAAGAAAAATAATATAGTTCCTCAGTAAGATGAAATAGAGTATGTGAGTGGCAAGTTTTAAAAATAAATATTATTTGTTTCCTATTCAATACTCATACTAATTAAACAATACTAATTAAACAATATTATATTGCCAGCTAGAGAAGTAAAGTTTGAATATAATATCTTTGGTTATGTTTAGTATATTTGTTTTTCAGATTCTTTATTTTAGATAAAAACTTCACTGACAAATTTTATTTAAAAACATAGTACTAAGCATACCTTTAAGAGCAAAATATCAGAAATTATAAGTTGACAAGGAAAAAAGTGGTGATTGTAATGAATATTTTTCTTACTACTTGTTTAATGCTAATAAAAATTAACTAAATCAAAACTGAATATAACTTACCATTGTATAGATACTTGAAGGAACTGGATTTTTCTGAAAAATAATTGTATTCTAAATGACTTCCACTGGTACATGCTAATCAATACTGAGCATATTAGCAGATTGTATCTTTGGAATAACTTCTACTATCCCAAGTCTGATATTTTTCCAATGATCATTGACAATATTAATAAATTTAGACTTTAAAAAATTTAAAATAGTTATTTAGTACATTTATTTTTAAGAATAAATAGAAAACAGAACACATCTATACTTACACCCGGCACATATGTTTCATATATCAGTAAGCATAATAAGTCACAATAAAACAATCATAAAATGCTAGAACTATATAATATTTTTAATTAACCTTTGTAGCCAGATTGGTAAAATGTTTAGCCCAAGGTTATATTCTCAGTTTGTACAATTAGAATGAGACTAGGTTTCCCCATTCTCACTCTTATTACTCTTTCAATAGTCACTTCTAATGAAGATGACAGCCATCATTTAAATACACATCATTAGGTAAAGAACATAAATGTCAATAAAACATTTTCTATTAAGTAGCAGGCTGATGGCACCATAAAAATGAAAATTTTTCAAGTTGTAAAATATAGTCAAAGTCATAATGGAGTACATTAATATAGTTTGGCATTCTCTCAGTATTCCGTAGTGAACTGAGAAAGAGCTTTAATTAAAAGTGATTTTGATTGCTTCACATTTATACTATGAAAGATGTATAATGTTTTCCAAGAAACTGTTTTTCACATCAAATTAAGTTAGATAGATATATAGTACTTCTCGAGTAGCTTCATTTATTTTGGTTTGAATTTTTAAAAAATGTAATTGGTATTTATTTGTATTTATGTCACACAAAGGGTTTGGATTTGTGCCTTTGTTAGTGTCATGAAAAGCCCACTTTAACCAATATGTGTTAGTCAATGTTGTAAAAGCTACATTTTCTACTAAACGGTACATATTTCAAGAGTTTGACAAAGAAACTGACAGAAACAAAATGCTAACTTCGTTTTTTTTTACCTTTTATATTGCCTCACTCATAACACTACTATATGATACTCCAAATTTGCCCAAAATTTTCAAACTGCATTTTCTAAAAGTAGAGATCTTCTGAGGATTTTCCTTTTGATTTCATATTTTTAAACTATATATCCAAAATACTTTTAAATATATGTTATATATAAACAAAAAAAATTTAAAGAAAAGAATTGTTGACACTGACAACTCTAACTTCAACGAAATTTTGTTCAAAATGGGAAAAGGAAACAGATGCTTCAGCTCTAAATCAGGTTATTTTACTACTCTTATTCTTGACTGAAGCATTAATTATTTATGAAAAATGTAGATTAATGCTTACCATTAATTTAGGAGATTTTTTTCCAATATGCTACAAGTCCAGAAAATATCCATATTTTAGGTGTATATAACAAAAAAGTAACCTAAAATTGAAATATAAATCTGGATCAATCTGAAAAAAATATATAAAGATCATTATACACTAGGAAATCTAGGCTTAACAGATATCCCTTTATTCTTTTTATCTTTTGGTCTTGAGGATTAATATAGAATTTTGGAGGGAAATCACAAGAAAATTGGGGACATCTGTCCACCAAGAAAGGCATATAAGCTATAAACTAAAGATAGATATATTTTCAACTAACTGCAATCTTAGAGTAAGCAGCTGTTACTTTAAGAAGTAGTGGCACAGAGCACTAGTATCTCAAATAGAGTTGAGATCTAAAATTAGGAATGATAAATTAACATACTTTAATCCTAAAGAAAAAGGAAAAAATATATTAAAGGTCATCATGACTAGGACCTTTCACTGGTAAAGAGCTTGTATTCACACATTTTATCAGATAATTTCCATTTGTGAACTATTCTTGAATCTAATTCTCATTATAACAAAAAGGAAAACTATCATATTTCAGCAAATCAAAAGATAACCTCAAATACCTTCTTCACCGAAGTCCTTTAATTCTTACTTGAAGGAATTATACACCCAAATGCCTATATACACACAATAATAAAAAGTACCACTAAATGCCATGAAGTATCATCCACGAGGAAAACGTTGCCAGTCCTATATGTAGAGTTGTAAATGTACTAATTTATATTTTTGTCATTGTATAAACATTTACAGTATTAGCATCAAGTAAACAGTAAAACAAAAACAACAGTTTCTAGATAAAACAAAAAGAATGCAACCTAGAATATTTATAATTTAACATATTAAAAATCTTTTTATTTTTCCAAATATGCTTATTAATCTTGCTCTTATCTGGGAGAGAAGAGCAAAACTTTACTTTTATATGGCAATAGCTAAAACAATTGGCAGGAAAATCCCATAAACTGAAGTTCTGTCAAAAATGTTTCATGTTCAAATACTTCAGTTCTATACTGAGACATTCTATCCGCTACCTTGAGTACTGTTATTTAACCATTCTGAATTTGGGTTGCTTCATCTATGTCATGGAGATACAATAATATCCTAAGATGGAAGTTATGAATCATATAATTTTTTGTAGACTTTCTAGTTTAAGATTAATAATTCTATTTTTAAAATGTTATCCAAATTTACAACAAAAACCTTAATTAGAAATCTTTCTCCAGGTGTAAATTTGGCAGTCAACTCTGAAGGTTTGTATTAAAAAAAAAAAAAGAAATCCTTGAATGTTAGTTACATTTCTGTTAGGAAAATAGTGAGAGTATACAAACTATATCTAATGCAAGCCAAGAATTTTTATTCCAGCACAAATAAAATCCCTATTGTAAACAAGAGTTATCTTCTATGCTCAGTAAATAAGGTTGATATTTTTGTTTTGAATATATTTTTAAACTGAATAAATCAATAAAATACCCACAGCAAGGTTAAGTATATTGTAGTTAGTCAATATTGTTTGTAAACTTGAATTTAAAACTCTTGATAGCATTGTGTGATCTCACGTCCCACTTGTTCAAAGATTCCTAGGACAACCTCACTACATTCTGTAAAATGCTAGTCCCTATGTGTATTGGGAAGCTCACTACCTCAAGACAGAGGCTGTTGCATTATTAGACTGTTCTAATTGGTAATAAATTCTATCTTAAATTGAGTTCAAATATGTCTTTTAATAACTTCCACTCATGAGATCTATTAACTCCCTGTGGAGACACAGACAACAGATTTACTTTCTTTTCTACAAAATAGCCCTTTAAGTATTTGAAAACAACACCCATATCTCCCTCTAGTCATTCCTTAAAAAATAAAAAAAATATTTTAAAATATATTGGATTTGGTTTCCTTTTTTTCTTTTTATTGAGTAGTCCATTTTAAAATTCCTTTTATTGTGAACAGATATATGTTGCTAAAATGATTTGTTTTTGTTGTTAAGAGAAAAAAGAACCAAGAAAAATAATAATGTAAAGTGTGAAAAAAATGCTGGTGTCCTCATTAAAATGTGATTAAATGTTTAAACTTCCACTACATTAACACTGACATTTTGTCTTTTAAACAGTGTCAGGTAATGAAGGTCAACACAAGCAAGCGTTCTGTTTTTGGCCCTTAGTTAGAAGCACACTGTACTTGGACTTCACAGCAGGGAACTGTCAGGCACTGTTCTCCTCTGTGCTGCTTCTCTCTAAGTACTAGCTTGCAGCTGGCTGCAGCATATGGTAGTGTATGGAGATATTTTCTGGGGTCCACTGCTTCAATCACTATTTAATGATTAATTACTGCAGTCTGATGTCAGGGTGAGACATTCAATGCTTCAGGTAAAAATCTTAACTATAGAAAATGACAGCAGGCAGGGTTTTGAAAGCTGAGTTAACTTTGTATTTCTTCTGAAGAATTACCTGATTTTTCTATCCACTTGTAAAGAGTAAGGTGAAAAAAGACAAAATCGTCAACTAGCAAACTCCAACAATGACAGGGGTGGTATTCAGCAGAATAGTCTATGATTGTCACTCAAAATGAGAATAGTGCAGACAGATACACAATAACTAACTCTCTACTGGAAACCAAGCAAACAACTTTCAATTGACATTCCAGGACATAATGGCTCTGAGCTGTAAAAAGAGTTTTCTGACAATGTTCCTAGTAAGCAAATAAGGGTAAGAGATATTTTCTATCAGTAAATGGTTTTGAACTCCCTGTACCCTGAAGAATGAAAGGACGGTATTCTTTAGTATGAGTTATACTTAGCTGTAAATAGTTTAGTAAAAAATCCAAACTTATATTAAAGTAGTATAATTGTCTATTTTTATTTCTCAATCCTTGCATGTAACTTTCATTTATATTAAAATAAATTTTAGCTTAAAAAATAATGCAGCAATTTGACAGCTAATCATAACCTGAATTATGAAAGCTGAAAGATTAACTTTGAATTCTGAGAAAATTAAATCACAAGTTCAAATAATGCAGGAATTATTAAAATTTTCACCAAATTAGTCTGTTTCTATTCATAAATTTTAATGAATACTAGTCAATTATTCTTAATTATAATTACTTTGAAACAAGCTCAAAATATTTGTAGGGAACCAAAAATATAAATAAAACCCTGCTAAATAACAATTATTCAACTATTCATCAATATCCTTTGCATGTGGCTTGGTAATGAATAAAGAGATGGTCTGAAATGTTTTAAGAGTATAAAAAGATTTACTGGGATCAATCAGGGTTATAATACCCATTTATTGAACAAATTGCAGCAGATCACCAGTCTATAAACTGGCATTTATAAATTTATTATTTAGAACTCAGAATGTTTTTTTAATGAATAATTTTATAAATATTGGTTACATTCTAGGCTTAACTGCCAACATATCTTTTAACTTAAAACTGAGTAAGTTTATATTTTCTATTAAAAATAGAGTAGTAAATGTTACTGTGAGACAGTATATGGCATTGCAACATTGCAAGGTTAGTAGTATTTATGCTTTTGTTTAATGTTGTCTACGTTCCATTTTTGGATTCTAAGATCACATCTATCCTATTCCACATTCTCAGCAATGAATAAGGATTTGCTTTTCATTTTCAACTTTCTCCTTCAAATCATCTCACAGGTGCCTATGGCAGCAAGAAAGGAGTCTCAACGCCCATAGTATTAAATGTGTGAGGGTCATGTGTAAGTCATGTAATTGCCTCCCAGCGATGGCTCTATTAGAACAAAATAAGACCAAAATCTCAATTCATTAGATGTATAGAATTTCTTAAAAAGAAGTAAGGAAGAATTATAATTTCAAGATGACTTTTGTTTTCTCTTGTTATGGGTAGACACAGAAAATTAAAAGGGAAATTAGTAATAGACCCCAGCATACAATAGAAATATTGCCTATTTTTATAACAACATTCTCCTCAACATTTAAGTATTTTTTTTATTTAAGCTCATTATGGGGGTACAAAAGTTCAGGTTATATATATTTCCCATGCCCCCCACCCCCCCCAGTCTGAGCTTCAAGCGTGTCCATTCCCTAGACAGTGCACATCGCACTCATCATGTAGGTATGCACCCATCCCCTCCCCCCACCCCCATCCCCCCCAGTCAGAACTTCAAGCGTGTCCATTCCCCAGGCATTGCGCATGGCACTCATCAAGTAGGTATACACCCATCCCTTCCCCCCGGCCCCCACCAAACCCTGTTAAAAATTATAAAAGACAATTTACTTTGTTTCTGGTCTCCTTGTCGAAATGATTTAAATATTTTAACTTCAGTGTAGATCACTATTCCTCATTTTGAGGATTAATTAGCAAGTTCCAAGGGAGGCTGCCGAGACAGACCCGCCAAACTCCAAATACTCAGTTGGCAAAATGTAGGTTATAAGAAGCAGGTGATTTGACTATTTTGACTCCTATGCTGTTCCAAAATTCCCCACAGTGCTGCCACTGTTTAGCTCTGAAAGGCTATTAGTTGGAACAAGCCCCAAAACACATTCTGGGCTTGTGTTAGGTACACATGAAGAAAAAACAAAGATGAGGCAGTAGATGAAGGGGATGATTTGGGACATGTCTGTTTTACAAAATCCTCAGGAGAGTCATGGTATAAAGTTGAGAATTAATGATATCCATTAATCTTGATTCTCATTGAAAGGGCCATGCAATCACAAAGTAGGCAAGCATAGTACCTAACCACAAATATAAAAAAGGTACCAAACACATTCAGCCTACTCTAACTCCCGAAATAGGAGCATTCCAATTTCATTTGGTTGATCTGGCATATTTATATCTCCAATTTAATGAAGCCTGAAGAGTCAAACTAGTAGTGTTATGATGAGTTAACACCACAGCTTTGATTGCTCACCATCCAAATAGCAAAATTTCCTAATATCATTTTTATGGGACTTAAAAGACATTAAACTAAATATGATTGCTACTCTATAAAATGGTAGAATAGTTCTCCATATACTTTATATATGCAAATACAATATCCCATCTCAATCTCCAGTGCCTATAGTAAGTTACCTTTACAGCTTAGATTGAATAACTATTATTGGTTTACATGCTTTTAAATCTTCCCTTTTTGTGTAACTAAGACAGAGCTAAACTTTCAAAAAATAGAACAATGCCTTACACATAAGACCATCTTGTTTAAAAGCTTTGCCTCATTATGCAAGGTATCCTTTCCCATTTGAAATAAATTCATAATACATATAGAAGACAATGCAGATGACCTGAAAATTATAGCAGAATCTTCTGAATGTCAAACGTTTCATATGCCTTTCATTCCTTCAAAAATAATGTTGAGCTGGGGTTGAGGGATTCAGAAAAGAAGAGAATTATAATCTAAAAATATAAACTTTAGTGAGTATATACTGCAGAGACATTCATTTTCTAGCTTTTGAGAGCAGCAATGAATGTATAAATCATTATTTCTTCAGCCACTCAGGAATCCCCACATTACAGAGCTCTCTTGGAGTTATGAATGTCAGTATAGATACCTCAGAATTGCAGGGACTTATTGTGAAGTTCATTTGTTTCTCAAATAAAAACTGATATCAATATAGATTTTTTAATTTTCCTTTAAATTAGTTGTTGTAAACAGAACTGTGTAAGGAAAGTTCATGAAATAGTTACAAGGTAAGGGCTGGATATGTAGCCATAGGATATGCCTTTGGTTGTAAGAAATGTCTTCCCCTTCTCCCATCCCTTCTGATATGCTCAGTAAACTTTTCCTTTATGGCTTTCTCCACTTTTTTTCACTGATATGATGACAACCATGACAATCATATTTTATAGAAGTATGCTCTTTAATGCACTGATGTGTAAAATAGGTTTACTGTACTTAAAGCTGCTCTTTACTGGAGAGACTATGTCACAATTACTTGACTATAATGATCGACAAAACTCAAAATAGCCTCACTTTGGATAAGCATCACAAGTTGGGATACACGTCTAGCCTATCCAACTTTGCCAAACTCCTTTTTCTTTTGTCTCTCAAGCATAAAATTTCCATTACTATTAATAGGATCTGGATTACAATTTTTCTTTCCAGGCTTTCTCATTATTCCTTGACTCTTATTCTTAAAAGGGAATAATGTGTATTTTGGCTGTAAGTAAAATTAAAAGCTGTAACTTTCTCTTTCTGAGTCTTAAAATGAATATCTTCCCATACTTAAATCAAATTGCATTGGGGTATATTGAATGCAATGAGAAGTTAAAAATACTAATATATCTATATTTAATATAGAAAGTATTTAGAAAGTCTTCCATCAAAATTAAAATAATTATTTATTCAGTCATTCAAAAATACAGAGAACCGATGAAAATACGATATCAAAATTGGTGGGTTCCAAGACATAAGAAAGTTAAATTCTAAGCTAAATAGAAAAGAAATACACATACAGTGATTTTAATAGGAAATTTCAGAACTCCTAAAACCATCAGCAATATTAAGAACTAAAAAATGGATCAGAGCATAGAGAAAAGAGAATATGTTTACGAGGAGAATATCTTTTAGGAAGGGTGGTTTATAAGAAATGTTTACCCAGGCATATCTGCTTTCAAGAAGTATCCTACTCTACATTTGGGATGACACTACTGTACATTGGGAGTACTCTACATTGGGAGACACAGTCTAGGCTATGACCCCTGCCTGAAAAATCTAGAAGTAAGAGTTCAACTCTTAGAGAGGTGGGACCAGGAGACTGCCATTATAGCACTATAGGACTGCACTCTGAATTTGTTGAAATGAGGAATGCAGATGTTCTCACGCACCCAGCGTGGGCCACATGAGTGGGAGCGTTGGCTTGGAGTCATTTAGGGTTCTATCTAAAAGTGTCATCTAGTGGGTAGAAAGACCTAGGGCAAAGAAACTGAAAGAGAGATTCTAGGAATTGAGAAAGGAAGTTGTTAGCTCTTCTGTAGTAGGAAACTTCAGGAGAGAAAATTACAAAATCTCCAGAAAAATCTGTGAAAGAGCCCTCAGGAAGGGAGAGCAGGACTGGAAATTCTGCCAGGTTCAGAGAACACAGATACTGCTCACGGGGGAACCGTGTAAGTACAGTTTATTTTTTTCCTTTGCCCTTATCATTTCTCCATATTCTTTTGCTTCGACTCTTCAAGCATTTCAAGATAGTTAGCAAAGCAGTGCATGGGTGTGGGGTGCGATTATAAAAAGAAACTCAAGGTGGAGAACTGGAAAAGAACCCAACAAATACCCCTTTACTAATACCAGTTTCAATCTGAAGCAATCAGACCGTAGCTGTGTAGAGAAATGATATTTAATGCTGAATCAAACAAAGACTTAAAGAAAGGAGATTCAACCATGGTATAATACCCTCAGAACCATTCTATGATGGTGCTTTGAGGATGAAAAATCATTTATTTCAATTTTCCAATGAATAACTATTTTCATGTATTTTGACCAAAACAGATACATACCCTGCTTTTGTTCTGTCATTATTGTCTGGCAAATTTTAGCCAAGCTACAGAAAGAAGGCAGCAAACACTACATTGTTTCTCTGGAAATATCTTTATTTTTACCTTCCCTATTAAGAATATTTTTGCTAGTCACAGAATTATAGATGAGCATTTTTTCCCCCCAGCATTCCTAAGGTATAATTTTACTACTCTTTGGCTTTAATATTTCTTAGGGGGGAAGTCAGATATCACTATTGGTTCTAATATAGAGCTAATATACTTCCTTTTTCCCCGGCTACTTCCAAATAACCTGTTCAGGGTTTTTTTGTGAGGTTTTTTTGGTTTATTTTTCTTTTTTTGCTTTGTTGTTTTGTGTTTTGAGAACTTTGCATAATTTTTAAAATTTATTTTTTAATTGACCAATAAAAATAGTAATTTACAAATAAAAATTGTATATACTTGTGGTGTACAACATGATGTTTTAAAATACCTATGTCTTGTGGAGTGGCTAAATCAAACTAATTAACATATGTATGACCCCATATTCTACTTATGGTTTATTTGAGATGAGAACATTTGGAATATAGTATCTAAATAATTTTCAAATATGCAATATGTTGTTATGAATTATAGTCGCCATGTTGTACAATCTCTTGAGCTTATTCTCTCTGTTTAGCTGAAATTTGTATCTATTGACCAACATCATCCCAATAGCTCCCAAATTCAGCTCCTGCTATTGTGAACAATGCTGAAATGAGCACTGGGGTGCAACTATCTCTCCAACATACTGACTTCACTTCCTTTTGACATACACCTAGTAGTGGCATTGCTGATCATATGTTAGCTCTGTTGTTAATTTATTGAGAAACCTTCATATTTATTCTGACAGTTTCAGGGATTGTGTTTAGGTTTTTATGCCATTTTGAGTTGATTTTTGTATATGGCATGAGATGAGGGTCCAATTTCATTCTTTTCCTTCTGGATATCCAGCTTTCTCGACATTAATTATTGAAAAGAATATTTTTTCTCCATTGCATGCTCTCATTGTCTTTCTTGGAGAAATTCAATTGACTGCCAATGAGTGGATTTATTTCTGGGCTTGCTATTCTATTTCATTTGTCTGTGTGTCTGTTTTTATGCGAGTACCATGCTGTTTTGATTACTAGAGCTTCATAGAATAATATGAAATCAGGTAATGTGATGCCTCTATCTTTCTTCTTTTTGCTCAAGATTGCTGTGGCTATTTGGGATCTTTTGTGGTTCCATATGAATTTTCAGATTTTTTTCTATTTCTGTAAAAACTGTCATTGGAATTTTGATATGGATTGCATTGAATTTGTAGGTCACTTGGGATAGTATGGACATTTTAACAATACTAATTCTTCCAATAATGAACATGGGATATCTTTCCATTTATTTGTATTTTCTTCAATTTTTTCAATAATGTTTTATAATTTTTAATGTAAAGATCTTTCACTTCCTTTGTTAAATTTATTCCTAAGTATTTTATTTATTTTGTAGTTGTAACTAGGATTTGATTGATATCTTTTTTAGATAGTCCTTTATTGCATATTATGGGGGTACAAATGTTTAGGTTACATATATTGCCTTTTCTTCATCCAAGTCAGAGCTTCAAGCATGTCCATCCCCCAGACGTGCACACAGCACCCATTAGGTGTGAATATACCTATCAACTCCTCCCCGCTCCCACCTGCCTGACACCTGATGAATGTTACTACTATATGTGCACATAAATGTTGATCAGTTAATACCAATTTGATGGTGATTACATGTAGTGTTTTTTTTTCCATTCTTGTGATACTTCATTTAGAAAAATGGTTTCCAGTTCCATCCATTATAATATAAGAGTTATCAGTTCACCATTTTTTATGGCTGAGTAGTACTCCATGTTATACATATGCCACATTTTATTGATCCATTCATATTGGTGGGCACTTGGATTGTTTCCACATCTTTGCAACTGCATGAAACTATAAGAATTCTATCAGAGTATGTTGGAAAAACTCTTACAGACATTGGCTTGGGCAAAGAATTTATAAAGAAGACCCCAAAAGCAATCACAGCAACAACAAAAATAAATAAATGGGACCTGATCACATTAAAAAGATTCTGCACAGCCGAGGAAACTATCACTAGAGCAAATAGCCTACACAATGGGAGAACATATTTGCATGCTATACATCCAATAAAGGGCTGATAACTAGAATCTATAAAGAATTCAAGCAAATCGGCAAGAAAAAATCAAAAAAACCCATTAAAAAGTGGGTAAAAGACATGAACAGAAACTTTTCAAAAGAAGATAGACTAATGGTCAATAAACATATGAAAAAATTTGCAACATCTGTAATCATCAGGGAAATGCAAATCAAAGCCACAGTAAGATATCACTTAACTCTGGTGAGAACAGCTTTTATCAAAAGGTCCCAAAATGACAAATGCTGGCATGGATGTGGAGAGATGCGAAAACTCATACACTGTTGGTGGGATGAAAAACTAGTACTACCCCTATGGAAAGTAGTATGGATATACCTCAAAGAACTAAAATTAGAATTACCATTTGATCCATTTATCCCGCTACTGGGTATTTACCTAAAGGAAAAATGAAGTGACGTTGGTGAAGGGGTAATTCTGTTTAATAGAAGGAAGAAGTTCTGATGTTCAGTGGTACAATGAGGCAACTATAGTTGACAATAGTTTATTGTATTTCAGAATAGTTAGAAGTTTTCAAATGCTCCCAACATAAAACAAAGATGAATGCTTCAGGTGAATCAGGTCCCTGTTACCCTGATTTGATCATTGTATGTTGTGTTCTTGTATCAAGATGTAACATGTACTCCATGAATATGTACAATTAGGTAACCATAAAAAAATAAAAAATAAAAATAAAAAAAATAAAAAAGATACCTGCACTTCAATGTTTATAGCAGCACAATTCACAATTTTATCCCACATATTTACTGAATTCATTTATTAGTCCTAACATTTTTTGGTAGATTTTTTAGGGTTTTCCAGAAAATATCATGACATCTGTAATGAGGAACAATTTAACTTCTTTCCTTCTAATATGGATGCTTTTTATTTCTTACTGTTACTTAATTGCTATAAATAGAACTTCAAGTATTATGCTAAACAGAGAAAGTAAGCATCCTGGTCTTGTTCCTGACTTCAGAGAAAAAGGTTTCAACTTTTTTGCCATTATGTATACTGTTGGCTGTGTGCTTGTTATGTATAGCCTTTATTGTGTTGAGATATGTTCCTTCCATACCTAATTCATGGACAATTTTCATCATGAATGATGAGTTTTGTTAAGTTTTTTTTGTCCACATCTATTGGGAGAACCATATGATTTTTGTCTTTCATTCTGTTAATGTGGTGTATCACATTTACTGATTTTCATATGTTGAACCATCCATGCAGTTTTATGTGATGTAACTTCATGTGGTTTTCTTTAGCTTCTTAGAGTTTCTTAAATCTGTGCTTGACATATTTCATCTGTTTTGCAGAATTTTGGCCCTTGTCTCCTTAAATTTTGCTTCCATTTTCTTTCTAATTTCCTTCTGAGACATAAATTACATGTAATTTTAGATCTCTTCATAAATCCCATGTAATTTTAGATCTCTTCGTGTTATGTCTCTTGCTCTCTTTTTTGTACTGTACATTTTCTTGTCCCTTCATGCTTCAATCTGGACATGTTATTCTAATCACCAATTCTCTGCTTGTTTCAGATGGCTATTAAACCCATTCATTCAGTTTTTAATCGCAGCTATTGTAATTTTTCATAAAATTTCTATTTTTTTAATTTTTTTTTTTTTTTTTTTTTTTGAGATAAGGTCTTGCTCTGTGCCCAGGCTGAAGGGCAGTGGCTCACTTATAACTCACTGCAGCCTCAAATTCCTGGACTCAAGCAGTCATCTGGCCTCAGCCTCCCGAGTAGCTGGAACTGCAGGCATACACCACCACACTGGACTATTTTTTTATTTTTTATTTTTTGTAGAGACTGGGTTTCACTATGCTGCCCAGGCTGGTCTGAAGCTCCTGGCCTCAAGTGATCCTCCTGCCTTGGCTTGCCAAAGTGCTGGGATTACAGGCATGAGCTACTGTGCCTGGCCAGAATTTCTATTTTGTTTTTATTGTTTTGCATTACCCACAAAATATTGCATATCTAGAACATACTAATCCTGTTTTTCTTTAAATATATGTTTAAAAATTTCAGTGTCTTGATTTATTAATTTTAACAGATATGATACCTCTAGTTGGGGACTGCCTTGCATGATTGCGCATTTAGTAACAGTCTCTTGTGTACAATAGTAACAGCAGAGGTTGTTGGTTTTTATACCTGGTCCACATGATGTTGGAAGCACAAATAATATAATTTGTTTGTTTTGGCATATCTTCTTTCTTTACAAATTTTATCCCTTGTTCAATCTGTGCTAATATTCTTGTCAGAGTAATGTTTAGTTTATAAATAAAGAATGATATATTGGTGAAAACTACTAGTTCTAATGTGAGGCATCAATTAAATATAATTGCAAATATTTGGATAATTGTTATTTTTCTGAGATTACTTCAAGTTATCATTCTTAACTTTGTCATTGGACTCTCATTAACGTAACCCTTGAGATTGTGTAGTGACTGGAAAAACAGCTTTATAATTTTAAAATAATGGAGTTTTCTACATATGAAATTTAAAACTAAAAATCCTAAAGTTTTAATAGGAAAGCAAGAATTAGATGAATGCAGAGTTTTTAGATGTGGGTGAAGTAAAAGTAAAAACGAGAAAGTTTTTAGTCTGCATTTGACCATACTCTCTCTCACTAAATGTAACACAATAAAGAAAAATAATAAACATAACTTTTGCACATTTGTAAGGGCACATCCATATACTCTTCATAATTTTAATAATGCTTACTATATTCATATTATGGTCTAGACCCTCATTTTACTGCTGCAGTTCTGTGAAGAAAGAAAGTATTACTATTGTCGCTATTTTCTACATAGGAAAAATAGCACAAAGAGACATTACGTATTTTTTCCAGTTTAAACATTTGGTAAGGAGCAATTGATTCACTAGAACGAATTGCAATAAAAGTTTTGCAACTTATGCTTCAGAGTTTAGATTTTAAAGCCAGTGACTTATTAACAATATGTATGTGTCTTAATAATTCAGTTAATAATTTGTTTATACAGAACAATAATGTTCATAAAACTGCAGGTATATTATGTTATAAAAATGCAAAGAAGTTCTCTACACTGAATTGTTGAGTAAGTTAATACACACTGAACATTTATAAATCAAGAAAAAGAAGACTAATTATAAGATAAATTTGAAGTATACTGCCTACATTGGTTTATATGTTATCAGTTTAACTGTTTTAAAACACTGTTTTAAATTGTGTGCACTAAATAGTTCCTCTTAAAGTAAGTTTGCATTAAGACACTGTGGCTTCCATTAACTAATTGACTTAAAAAAAAGAAAAAAAGAGAAAGGTACAGGAGACAGACACTCAAAAATATTTCTCCACTTGAGCCAGAAGACTTCAAAGTATAGTAAATATAAAAGTATTTAATTAAGAAATATAATTTTTGTAAGTGAATTATATAGAAATAACCACAAACATATGTATGACATAAAGCTGTTTATTTCACATGACTATATACATACTCAAGAATATATTTAAAATATATTAAAGTGTTATTGGAGAGTGGTAGTGATTTAATACATACTAAAGATAGAGGGTAAAATATTTTAAAAATGCAAAAGCCTTGACAAACTGATGAAGATATCATGCCATGAAATGAATAATATGATGAAGTCAACTATCTGCACTGGAGGTCCAAAGGGGGCAAATAGAGATATGTATTTTTTTTTTTTTTTTTTTTTTAGATAGAGTCTCACTCTGTTGCCCAGGCTAGAGTGCCGTGGCATCAGCCTAGCTCGCAGCAACCTCAAATTCCTGGGCTCAAGCAATCCTCCTGCCTCAACCTCCCGAGTAGCTGGGAGTACAGGCATGCATCACCATGCCCGGTTAATTTTTTCTGTATGTTTTTAGTTGTCTATATAATTTCTTTCTATTTTTAGTAGAGATGGGGTCACGCTCTTGCTCAGGCTGGTCTCGAACTCCTGAGCTCAAATGATCCACCCGCCTCGGCCTCCCAGAGTGCTGGGATTACAGGCGAGAGCCACCGCGCCCAGCCAAGATATGGATTTTTATGTTAAGACACAGAAAAATATTCAAATCATATTACTAATTAAAGAACAATTTATGTATATGTGTGTATGTGTACATATGTGTTAGCTTTTATCTTCATACATACTTTAACCTACATTACTTTATCTAAGACACAGATAATTTTTTAATCTAGGGTTTCTCCCAACTTTATTATTATTTATTATTTTTTTAAGGCTACCACAAACCTTTATTTGGTCTTACACTAATACATTGCTTCCCAAACTCATCATCTGGCATGTCATCTTTGAAATTTTTGCCATATCCATCACCACCTTACTTATAACCTGTATTTTTTTACTAATTCTCTCTACATTTATTTACATTTACACAAATATATTTACTTAAATATCATAATCAAAATCAATATTATCAATGTTGTGCATATAAATCCAATATTACTTGGCATAAAATCATAAACATGAATGAATGCAATGAAATTAAATTAATACTGTTATATGTTAAATTTTTACATACGAAGTAAAAATTTTAAAACTATCTTGCTGTATGTAAATTTTATAGTGAGAAGAAAGGGACTGTTTAGAATCAATAAGTAATGAAATAAGGAAAATTCTGCTGATTGTTAGAATAATTGGAGATGAATATGACATTCTTTATTAATAAATAGCTGATTTTAGTTTTGATTTTCCACAGCTCCAGAGATCCTAATACACATATACATGTGATAAGAATGATCAAAAGATTTTTACAAGTTCTCTGATAGGGTTGTAAACTTAGAATTAATGACTAAGCAAATCATGAATATATGTGACTTTGATTTTTAGAAGTCACCTATATTGTCAAGATTTGTTTTTCTCACCTAATGAGTGCGGTACATACCATCTGGGGGTGGACATACTTGAAGCTCTGATTTGGGCAGGACAATGGCAATATATTTAACCTAAACATTTGTACCCCCTTCATATGCTGAAATAAAAAAAAAAAGATATATTTTTCTTTTCTATATCTATAATTTTAAAAACTATTTTATGCTTTTATGGCTTAGAAAAAAAACTGAGACTAAACAAGTGATCCTGTAACACATCTAGGTGGCATATCTATTTAAGTGTATTTAATACCAGTATTTGGTCTGTCCAGGTATATTGCTGGGGTCTTAGCTACCAGAATGTGCTGCCTCAGTAGCTGCCAAATTGAAAACAGATTATGCAGCTTTACCAAATCTCCCTAGAATAGCTATTCACTGGCTGGAAGTACCTGGTTTAACTAAGGACCAGGCAGTCTTTATGATGTATCCCTATCTAGGAAAACCTGGGCCTTTAGTTCCAGTGCCCTAGGCTCTCCACTCTGCCCTGGTAAACCCTTGCTTGCTTAGCCCTGCCCTCATAATCACAAAGTGTAGATATGTACCATAAATGTCTGGAGCTAAGGTAAAGAAAACACGATATAAGGCACACATATTGGTGTGCCGCATGCTTCCATACTCCCTTCTTAACTTACTTTCCAAGGTACTTTAGAAACCATAGCATTTAGATTTAAAGTAGTGATGATTTCTGTGTCTACTTTCTTTTCTTTTCCCCATTGTTTATGTGTTCTCACTTTTTGATTTTCAATTTTCTGTCCAAATGATTCACATATTTTCAGAATTTATATAACCTAATTTCCCTTTAGTTCTTTGATTCTATAATACTTTACTCACAGAGGTGGGTGTGTGTGTGCCCGTAAATGTGCAAAGTTTAGAAAGATATTCTTATGCAATTTCCAAAGGGTGTGAGGCTTTATGCCCATTTGCCATTTTTGATATATCCACACTTTCCTTCTTTTTCTAATAATGAGTATTTTCTATTTCCATATATATCCATCATATTGTCTGTTCTTGATAAGTGATTACCATCCTATGACTAGTAAAAAGTGATTTGATGTTCTTTACTACATTATAATATTTCAAACACAAATTTGGGTTACTTTCCTACTCTTTTCAAACCATTAATTTAGACTGTCACCAAATTGGTATAAGTATGTATCCTGTCATCCATGTTATTAATTTTAATTTTAATTATGAGTTTGGATTTGTCATTTTCAAAGGCATTTCATCTCTTTACAGATAAGAGTTTTGAAGTTTTCTACCAATTAAATCTCTCTTGAATGTTGAAAGTTTCCATGTTCTGAATAACTTTTCTTTATTACATTAGATGCACAAAAAGCATTTGATAATATGCAATGCTCATTCATGATATAAAAAAAATACCAATAAGCTAGGAATAAAAGGGAATTTCTTCATCCTGATAAAGGTTACCTGTGAAAAACTTACAGCTAACAATACACTTAATGGGGATGTTTCTCCCTAAGATCATTAACAATATGAAGATCTCCACTCCTGCCACATCTATTTACCATTTTACTACAGGTTCTACTAAGGGTAACCTGGCAATAAAAAGAAATAAAAGGCACCCAATTTGGAAAGGAAAAATTAAATCTACCTTCATTCACAAGTGGTATGATCCTGTATGTAGAAAATCTAAAGTTTTACGCAGCAACTACTAATACTAATAAACTAGTTCATCAATGCAGTGAGATATAAGATCAACATACAAACCAATATCAAGTAGCAAAATTGAAGCAGCAATAAAATATCTTTCAATAAAAAAAGTCCCAGACTGGACAGGTTCACACCTGAATTTTATCAAAGCTACAAAGGAGAACTGGTACCTGCAGAAATTATTCCACAACATTGAGCAGGACAGAATCATCCCCAACTCATTCTACAAAGCCAATATCACCTTGATACTAAAGCCAGGGAAGGACATAGTAAAAAAATAAAACTACAGACCAACATCCCTTATGAATATAGATGCAAAAATTTTCAATAAAATCTTAGCAAACCAAATTCAATTGCACATCAAAAAAAATAATTCATCATAACTAAATGGACTTTATCCCAGAGGTTCAAGTTTCAACATAACACAAATCTATAAATGTAATTCATCATTATAAATAAAAGCAAAAACAAAAATCATATGATCCTCTCAATAGACTTAGAAAAGGCATTTGACAAAATTCAGCACCCTTTTATGATAAAAACTCCTAACAAAATAGGCATAGATGAGGCATACTTAAAATTATTAAAGACATATTTGACAAACCCACAGCCAGCATCATATTGAACAGGGAAAAATTGAAAGCATTCCCGCTTAGACCTGGAACCAGACAAGATTGCTCATTATCTCCACTTCTATTTAACATAGGGCTGGAAGTCCTGGCCAGAACAATCAGACAAGAGAAGGAAGTCAAGGGCATCTAAATGGTACCAGAGGAAATCAAACTATCACTCTTTGATGACAATATGATATTATATCTAGAAAACCCCAAAGATTCAACCAACAGACTCCTGGAATTGATAAATGAATTCAGCAAAGTTTTGGGATACAAAATCAATGCACAGAAATCAGTAGCTTTTGTATATGCTGATAACAGTCAAGCCAAGAATCAAATAAAAGATGCAATAACTTTCACAAGAGCATCGAATAAAATAAAATATTTAGGAATATGTTTAAGGAGATGAAAGACATATAGGAGAACTATGAAACACTGAGAAAAGAAATTGCAGAGGATGGAAAACAGATGGAAAACCATACCATGTTTGTGGATTGGCAGAATCAACATTGTTAAAATGTCTATACTACTCATAGTGATCTACAGAGTCAATGCAAGCCCTATTAAAATACCAGCATCATTTTTTGCAGATCTAGAAAAAAATAATTCTTTGCTTCATATGGAACCACAGAAGACTCCACACAACTAAAGTAACCTTAAGCAAAAAGAACAAATTGGGAGGCATCAATCTATCATACTTCAACCTATACTAGAAGGGTATAATAAACAAAACTGCCTGGTACTGGCACAAGAACAGGGGCATAGACCAATGGAACAGAACTGAGAACCCAGATATAAAACCATCCTCATATTATCATAAGATTTTTGACAAAGTAGACAAAAACATACACTGAGGAAAAGAATCCCTATTCAAAAAATGGTGCTGGGAAAACTGGATAGCCACATGTAGAAGACTGAAACAGGATCTACACCTCTTACCTCTCACAAAAATCCACTGACAATGGATAACAGACTTAAACGTAAGGCATGAAACCATAAGAATTCTAGAAGAAACTGTTTGAAAACTCTTATAGACATTGGCCTAGGCAAAGAAATTTTTAAGAGGAACCCAAAAGCAATCACAGCAACACAAAAACAAATAAATGGGATCTGATAAAATTAAAAAGATTCTGCACACACAAGGAAACTATCATTAGAGCAAATAGATAATCTACAGAATAAAAGAAAATATTTGCCTGCTACACATCTAATTAATGGCTGATAACTAGAATTTATATAGAACTCAGGAAAATTAACAAGAAAAAAATCAAACAACCCCATTAAAAAGTGAGCAAAGAACATGAACAGAAACTTTTCAAAAGAAGACAAACTAATGGCCAAGAAACATATGAAAAAAATGCTCAACTTCTCTAATCATCAGGGAAATGCATCTCAAAACCATGATGAGATATCATTTAACTCCAATGAGAAAGGGTTTTATCAAAAAGTCCCAAAACAACAAATGTTGGCATGGATGTGGAAACATAGGAACACTCATACACTGCTGGTGGGACTGCACACTAGTATAACCTCTATGGAAAGTAATATGGAGGTACTTCAAACAACTTATAGAACTACCATTTGATCCAGCAATCCCACTCCTGGGTATTTACTCAAAGGAAAAGAAAAGACATTTTATAATAAAGACATTGTCACTCAAATGTTTATAACAGCAGAATTCACAATTGCAAAGATGTGAAAATAACCCAAGTGTCCATCAATACACGAGTGGATTAATAAAATGTGGTATATGTACACCATGGAGTACTACTCAGCCACAAAAAATGATGGTAAGCTAATACCTTTTGTATTATCCTAGATGGAGCTGGAGCCTATTCTTCTAAGTGAGATATCACAAGAACAGAAAAATAAACACCACATGTACTCACCACTAAATTAGTACTAATTTATCAGCACTTATGTTCACATATGGAGGTAACATACATCAGGTGTTGAGCAGGTGGGAGGGGGGAGAAGGGGATGATAAATTTATACCTAATGGGTGCAGTGCCCACTTTCTCGGGGATAGGAACGCTTATAGATCTGACTTGGGTGGTGCAAAGGCAATATATGTAACCAAAGTGTTTGTACCCCTGTAATATTCTGAAATTTATAAAAAAAATTGTACATGCTTCAGTTTAAAAAATAAAATTGATTGTAAATTGAAAAAATTCAATTATACATCTGTGTACTAGTAATGAACTCTACAAAAATGAGCTTAAGAAAGTAATGCCATTCAGAGTAACATTCAAAAGAATAAAATGCTTAGTAATAAATTTAGCAAAGTAAGTTCAAGATTTATACACCAAAAATATAGTATTTTTGTGTATATACATACGTGATATTAATGAAGATTTAAACAAAAACAAAGATCATACATTTTCTGGATTGGAAAACTCAGTATCTATAAGATGGTGATTCTCCACAAATTGATTTATAAATTCAATGCAAATGCTATCAAAATTCCAGTATGATTTTTGGCAGAAATTGACAAGCTAACCCTAAAATTTATTTGGAATGCAAAGGGCCTAAAATAGCCAAAACAATTTTGAAAAAGAAGAAAAATGTTAGGAGGTTACATTTTCTGGTATTAAAATATTATATAGAGCTACAGTATTCAAGGCAATTTGTATTAGACTAATGATAGATATATACACCAATGGAAGAGAATTGTGAGCCCCAAATAAACCCTTACATTTATGATTGTTTGATATTTGACAAAGGTGCCAAAACCATGCCATGGAAAATGATAATCTTTTCAACAAATAGTATCACTACAAATGGATGAACACGTGAAAATATATGAATTTAGACTTTTAACTTACAACACCTACAAAACAACTCATAATGGATCATAGACTTAAATGTAAAAGCTAGAATTATTCAACTCTTAGAAGAAAACTTACAACAACATCTTCACGATTTTGGGTCAGTAGAGTTCTTACATATAACATCCAAAGCATGATATATAAAAAAGGAAAAAAATCACTTCTAATTAATTAAATTGAAAAATTTACAACTTGTATGCTTCAAAGACAATGATATGAAAAGCTACAATCTTCGATAATATATTTATGAATCACATATCTGTCAAAGGACTTCTAAGAGCTATAAGAAGATATACTTAAAATACAAAAAGAAGAAAAACAAACTGTTTTTTTAAATGAGCAAATAATTTGAATGAACATTTAACCAAAGAAAAATAAAGAAATGGCTAACAACTACATGAAAAAATGCTCAACTAGTCACTCTAAGATACTACTTTATACCCATTATATTGGCTGTAAAGAAAAACACAGGTAATAGAAGAAATTGAAACCCTCATACATTGGTGGTGGATGACAAACGGTGAAACCATTTTGGTAAACCAGCCTGGAATTCCCTAAGAAAGTTAAATATAGTTACCATATGACCCAGCAATTCTAATCCTAGTTATTTACATAGGACAATATATACATCCACACTGAGGTGCAGATGAATGTTCATTGCATCACTATGCCTCATAGCCAAAAAGTAAAAACAACGTAAATGTCGATCAATAGGGAAGAGCATAACGTGGTATATCCATTCAATTGTATGGTGTACTAGAATACTGGTAAATATACAGAGCAATGAAACAGAACTGACAGTCCAAAATTTAAAACCTTACATTTATGACTGATTTATATCGCAAAGATGCCAAGGTGAATCCATTGGAGAAGACAGCATTTTCAACAAATAGTGCTGGTATTATTATATGATATCCATTTTTTGTCTGTGGTAATTTTATTTGCCCCAAAGCATACTTTATCTGACATTTATATTGCAACTCCCTTTTGACTGTTGACATTATATAATTTTTGTTCCATCTTTTTACTTTCAAACTGCTTACCTCATTATATTTTTAATTGATAAATAATGGTATATACTTATAGTTTACAATGTGATATTTTAAGTTTACATTATAGAAGGATTTAATTAAGCTAATTATTAATAAACATTCTATCCTCTCACTTATTGTCTTTGTGGTAAAAACATTTAAAATCCACTCTTTTAGCAATTTTGTAATATACTTGAATTGAATGACTTCTAGAAAATATGTTAGATGTATTAGAGCTTAAGTCTGCTATTTGACTCTTTTATTGTGGTAAATACATATAAAATTTGCCATTTCAACCAGTTTTAAATGTTCAATCAGTACCATTTAGTAGATTCACAATGTGCAAACCATCATGGCTATCTAGTTCCAGAACATTTTTACCAGCAGAAAAGGAAACCCCATACCCATTAAGCAATCACTCATGATCCTCCTCTCCCCACAGCTACTGCCAGCTACTAATCTGCTATCTTGATTGCTTTGGATTTTTCTATACTTGATATTTAATATGAATGGAATCATACAATATATGAATGTTTTGTCTGGCTTCTTTTATTTAACATGATGTTTTCAAGGTATGTAGGTGTTATAGCATGTATCAGTATTGGATTCATTTTATGGCTGAATAATATGCTACTGTGAATAAACCTCATTTGTCTTTTTATTTATTAGTTAATGGACATTTGGATTTATTTCCACCATTTTTGCTCGTGTGAATAGCACCAGCTATAAACATTGGTTTACACGTTTTATCTGAACAACTATTTTCAGCTCTGAACTCTCTATTAGGCTTTTTCTGACACCGAAACAGGGGACAAGAGAAATGTTTCATTATTGTTGAGTGAGGATAGAAGCTTAGGCTTCTCATATCGTCTCCACTGATAGCACCAGGGAAAGAAGGAACTTTATCACCCCCCAGTGGGGGTTAAAGTTTTGCCTCTGTACTATGCCTTCTCTGAAGTACCCCCAGCATAGAAATCAGAATGCTCTGTTATTGCATCCCAAGAATGGAAGTCTAGGCTTCCCACTTGGTATTTACTGTTATGGATGGGGTTGGAGTCACAGATTTTTTTCCCCCTGTGGAAAGAACAAGGTAACTACTATTTAAAAGTTTGTTTGTTTGTTTGTTTTTGTCCTAGTAGGCTGCCCCATTCCTGTTCTATTGTTTAGAGAAAACAAGCTTTTATTGGACCTTTTCTTCCCTGCACCTCTATCAGTCCCAGGTTGCCAACTTCATCAGACCCAAGTCTAGAATATACTAGGCATAAACAAACAAACAAACAAAAAAAACCCAGGGAACTCATGATCATGCTGTTCCTTTTGTCTAACAACCCTAGCACATCTGCCTTCTTCATTCTACCTTTCAGAGGCTTCTTACTTTTGTTTTATATATAATTAATGTCCAAGGTTTGCAGTGACAGAAATAAATATTTGTTATAACCTGAACTTTTGTACCCCCATAATGAACTGAAAAAAGAAAAATTTTGTCTATTATATTTTATTGGAAGTTGTAGTCCTTGATTTCTTTTTATTACATAGAGAGATATCATTTAGTTTTGAGAAGTCTGGGTAACTCTATATGCTCTCAGAAGTTGTCTTTCAACTTGCAACTCTTTATCTGTTCCAGACAGGCACGTTACTTACTTATTTGACACATTACATTTGAATATCTTCAATTACAGTGGTACACAGCAAATCAGGTAAAAATGTATCAGTAACATATTTATATCATTGTATCAGTTTGTGGTGCAAGCATCCTATCCATGAAAACTATCACTCACACTTCACAACAACACATTTTCAAGATAGAAATTTAGAAACAATAAAATTATCCAGGTTCCATAACTTGGTTAAATATGAGCACTTGACCTCAGGAAGGGCTCATATAGCACCATCATATACACAGGAACTATAACATGGTGTTTGAGCACAAACAGCAGCAAACCTGTCTCCCAGGGTTAGACTAGAGCTGGTTGAAATTCTGAAGACAAGATGATTCCTGAGAGAAGGGTGAGCCTCCTGGTGGGTGTCAAGTTGCTCAGCTATGGGGAGAAGAAAAAGAGAGAGATTCTGGCTTGAACTTTTCAATCTTTGCCAGTCCCCATCTACCACTAGCACTGTCAAAATATACCTAATGGGTCCACGGCAGCTTTTATGACTTAGCTATTGAGTTTCAAAGTGAAATTCCTCTGGTTCTTCTGTGGTCCCCAAAATAGACCATTTAATGAGGTTATTCTTCATTGCACAGGAACTTCATTGCTAAAAAAAGGAAAATCCTTCTGCATGAATTGGTGGATTTGGACAATCTTAATATAAAAGCTTTTATATTTTTCACTAATAAAAATAGTAACTGTGCCTGCCCTAAAAAATGAATTGAGTAAAAATAGATTGCTGATATAAATCAGTGATTATCTATAATTCTTAAATAAGCATCATTTTATGCTTATATCATTAATAATTTTTATCAGGTAATAAAAGTCTGCATTAAATGCATTGTAAATGAATATTATATGCATCAATTAATTGTTACATTTGAATAATACATGAACATGTTTTCATGCTTTTTAACTTTGACTGATATAATTGTAAGTACCCATCAAACCTTGATGTGATTTGAGAATTTTAAAATTTAATTATCCATATTGACAATTGCAAAAATTAGAGTAAATGTTTTTGTTCTATAATCTTACATTTTAACTAAATAAAAGTTGCTGCATCAAGTTTTAGTATCATTTCAAAATATGTCCTTGTAGAAGTTGCCATAAATGTCGACATTTTCAGCAGCATAAATTTATAGTGACACTGAATTTTTATGACACTATAAAAAAGTCCCTACTCATGATGACATCTATAGCTGCATTTTCACGGAAATATAAGAATTTGTATCTTAGACATGTGGTTTATCCTATCTTGTTTTTCCAGAAAAGGAAAATGGGTAACAAATATTTCTGGTATCCCCAAACAAGTCAGATATGTCATAGAAATATATATATATAAATGGCTTTATTCCTTTAATGTCTGGCAGCCAAAGAATTTGTATTTCTTTTTAATCAAACTAGTTGGAAAATAAGAAGAAAAATGGGTTTATCTAGGAATTTTCTGAGTCCATTAGTGGAGGAATTAGCATATTTTTACTGGAGAAATGGGTGACAGAAACAAAAATGTTGTCAAATAACTATCCAAAGACTTCCTGGGCTATTGCTGTCTTAATTCAATTAATTGTTAAAACTATAGAGCTAAAACATTTAGAGAAAATAATAGATAATATTACATGTGAATTAATGTTTTAAGTTTATTTGAAGTTTAAAAAAAGGTGATATAGGCCGGGCGTGGTGGCTCACGCCTGTAATCCTAGCACTCTGGGAGGCCGAGGTGGGCGGATCGTTTGAGCTCAGGAGTTCGAGACCAGCCTGAGCAAGAGCGAGACCCCCATCTCTACTAAAAATAGAAAGAAATTATATGGACAGCTAAAAATATGTATAGAAAAAATTAGCCGGGCATGGTGGTGCATGCCTGTAGTCCCAGCTACTCGGGAGGCTGAGACAGGAGGATCCCTTGAGCTCAGGAGTTTGAGGTTGCTGTGAGCTAGGCTGATGCCACGGCACTCACTCTAGCCTGGGCAACAAAGCGAGACTCTGTCTCAAAAAAAAAAAAAAAAAAAAAAAGGTGATATTTGTGTTGGAGTAAATATAGCCAAAATATTTAGAAATTTCTGCTCAGGTCAAATTTATGTTTAATAACCTTTAATTTTTCTACAGTTAATGTAATTGATAGCTGATGGCTGGTTCTTGAAGAAATGGATAAAAATGTCTCAAACAGAAATTTGCAAAAGTTGTATATTTTATGAACTAATGTTCAGTGATCTCAAATGATCGGGAACAGAAAAATTATGACTTCCAGGAATAAAACAACTTTTGGCAAGTTATTTATTCTAAAGAAAAAGTAACTTTATACATGAAACACTAAAGTATTGGTGACTAAAAGTGTTATGTGAAACTATTATTCAAGTTATGATTAATAACTTAATTTCAAATAAGCAAAGTATCTGATGCTATTAAATTAACAGTGATATTGGTTTACACTATAATTATAACTATAATAAATTGTATCATATTAACACTTAAAAACATGTAACAATTTAACTTTAAGATCTTCCTATTATGCTATTGTGCTTTTTGTTTTTTGGTATGACTTGTCTTTTTCTATTTTCTGGCTGTCACCTTTAGCATTGTCTCCTTATGGGCTATCTGTGAACATTCTAAGTTCATATACCCCATCACAGAACCATTTATATTTCCTTCTTAGCATGTTTCACTTGTTTGTTTTCTTGTTTGCTAACTTTTACAGAATAAACCATGAGCTCCAGGTGGGTTTGTACTTAATCTCTTTTTTATCTATACACAATATCCAACATAGTGCTTAGTGCATGATAGGTATACAGTAAATATTATAGATTGGAATAAAAAGGGAATCTTCCTCTTCTGCAATTGAAATATTGAGATATACTCAAATATTTATTTCTTCCCTAAGACTATTAATAATATGATCAATTTTCTTATTTTTAATTTTTCATTTAATGGAATTGAATTAGAAAGTTTATTGTTTCAAAAATCAGTGATGCTATATAGACAGATAGATAAAATTCATGTAACTCTCCCTAAACAATAGGCAGAGTGCTAGGTGTTTTATAATCATTAATTTATTTAATCTTCAATGTAATGTTATGAGGTGGATATTTTTCACATTTTTTATATGAGACAGAAGAGTATGCACTCTCAAATGAAGGGGCAAGTGAGAGAATACAACAGGAAAAAATAGAGCTATGACATAGAGAATGAGAGAGAGAGAAAAACTTTGAGTGAATAATATTTGCATAAAGAATGTGATTTGAGTGGGCTTTTTGGTCAAGGAAATATATGCATATTATATTTAATTAATAAATAATTTAAATTTATTCCCATTTCATTTGGGAGTGGGTAAGTGGGTAAATGGTTGCCTGGTGTTTCCTTTGACTATAGTACAATGCTGAGATAAACTGCCATGTGTGGGTTAGGTTGGGGGAGTAATCTTTATTTTAAACCATTACTCTCATCAAAAATACATGAATAGTTAAGAATGCAACTTCACTATTAATAGTTCTTGGAATTATGTTTTCAGAAAGTAGGAGTTGACAAGACACGAGCTTTGATGGTTTTAAAAATATCATTGCAAGTTAGATAGAATTTGTGTACACTGCTCTGTTACAGAATTATCATCTTGGAGTCTATTAGATGTAACAGATACAAAATATAATGAATTTACAAAACTGAGGAAGTGTAATAGGATTCCTCATTAAATTTCAAGACTCCATTTGTTTGCTGCCTTCTATTCCCTAAAAATTTGTGGATTTGTGCTAATCTCTGGAAAGGGAAAGAGCTCAGCAGAAGACAGGAGTGCACTTATTCAAGAACTTGGCCTTGTTTACTAGAAGAGACCATCCCTACTGGATACTTTGATGCCTCAATAAGAGAGAAAGCAAGAAACTTTGAAATTATTGGAAGAAGCTTCTTGCTCTGTTACAAAAGTGGGGAGGTTCTTAGACAATGCAGTACCAGGGATGGGGAAATGCTTTTTGAGGTTTGAGTAGAAGATGTAACTAAAATGCAAAGGGTAGAAAATCTTGGAGGCACAAAAATGCTGCAGATTAAGTGACAGTCTTTGAAGTCTTTAAGTGTATTTAAAATTACTAAATTATCTTTGTTCTGTGACAAAATGCTTGACAGCCATATGTTGGATATGCAATGTGACAGATAGGTAGTGTTGGAGTAAATCTATGTTGAGTGCATAACGATAAGACATAAAGAAAATGTTCTACATGTGTGTTCAGATCTGGGGGACCCTGAAGATGCCTATTTGACAGGGAACAGTGGTGAATAATGTGGAGGCTCAGTTACTACTGAACCCATTCAATATGGTAGCAGTTACATCCAAAAGCTAAGGGAAATCTTTAATGTCATTTCAAACCCAAGAGACTTCTGAATTCTAAGTGTTAGGAAAAGCATGCAGGGACAAAAAAGTGTTTAAAAAAAAAAAAAAAAAAACTAAATCAAATCCAGCAATCCCATTATTGGGCATCTACCCAAAAGAACAAAAGTCATTCTATGAAAAAGACACCTGTACCCGAATGTTTATAGCAGCACAATTCACAATTGCAAAGATGTGGAAACAACCCAAATGCCCATCAATTCATGAGTGGATTAGTAAATTGTATAGGTATACCCATGGAGCATTACTCAGCTATAAGAAATAACGGTGATATAGAATCCCTTTTGTTCTCCTGGAGAGAGTTGGAACCCATTCTATTAAGTGAAGTATCCCAAGAATGGAAAAATAAGCACCCCATGTACTCACCAGCAAATTGGTTTCCCTGATCATCATCTAAGTGCACATTTGGGAATAACATCAATTGGGTATCGGACTGAGGTGGGAAGTGGGGGGAGGGGATGGGTGTATACCTACATGATGAGTGCATTGCACACTGTCTGGGGAATGGTCACGCTTGAATGTTCTGACTTGGGGGGATGGGTGGGACATGGGCAATATATATAACCTGAACTTTTGTACCCCCATAATAAGCTGAAATAAAAAAAAATTAAAAAAAAAAAATTTAAATAAAAACAATCATTAAAAAATCAAATAATAAAGGAAGCAAGAAGGGAAGAGTGAGACATAACAACTAAAAGTAGAATATAATTAAAAATGTTAGTAGTATGTCCTTACTTATCAATAATTACCTTAAATTTAAAGACACTAAACTCACCAATCAAAAGGCATAGAGTGGGCTGGGCATGATGGTTCACACCTGTAACCCTAGCACTCAGGAAAACTGAGGCAGGAGGATTGCTCGAGGTCAGGAGTTTGAGAACAGCCTGGGCAAGAGAGAGATCCCATCTCTACTGGAACAAAGAAAGAAAGAAATTAACTGGGCACTAAAATAGAAAAAAATAGCCAGGCATGGAGGTGTGTGCCTGTAGTCCTAGCTACATGGGAGGCTGAGGTAGGAGGATCTCTTGAGCCCAGGAGTTTTAAGTTGCTATGAACCAAGCTGACACCATGGTACTCTAGCCCCAGCAACAGAGTGAGACTCTGTCTCAAAAAAAAAAAAAAAAGAAAAGAAAAAAGGCATAGGATAAATGAATTGATTAAAAAAACAAGATTCAGTAATAGGCTATGTACAAGAAACTCTAGATTTGAAGACCCATAATGGCTAAAAGTAAAGACATGGAAAAAGATACCTCATGCAAACAGTAAACAAAAGAAAGCATTAGCACTCATGCTTCAATAAAATAAATTTTATGTCTAAAACTGTCTCTGGAGACAAAGAAGGTCACAAAGAAGGTCACAAAAAGGATCAATTCAACAGGAAGTTATGACAATTATAAATACGTATATACCCAACATGACAGCATTGGCATATACAAAGCAAATATTGACAGATCTGAAGCTCCTGGAATTGATAAATAAACTCAGTAAAGTCTCAGGCTACAAAATCAAAGTACAGAAATCAGTAGCATTCCTATACACCAACAATGGTCTAGCCGAGAATCAAATCAAAGACTCAATATCTTTCAACAATAGCTATGAAGAAAATAAAAAGCCTAGGAATATATGTAACTAATGAGGTGAAAGAGCTCTACAAAGAGAACTACCAATCACTGAGGAAGGAAATTGCAGACAATGTAAACAAATGGAAGAGCATATCATGCTCATGCATTGGCATAATCAACATTGTTAAAATGTCCATACTACCAAAAGTGATTTACAGATTCAATGCAATCCCCATCAAATTATCAACGTAATTTTTCACAGATCTAGAAAAAAATCATTCTATGCTTCATTTAGAAACAGAAAAGAGCCTGAATAGGCAAAGCAACCTTAAGCAAATTAATAAATCTGGAAACATCACTTTACCAGACTTTAAACTATACTACAAAGCTATAGCAACCAAAACAGCATGGTACTGGCACAAAAATAGAGACATAGAACAATGGAACAGAACAGAGAACCTAAATATAAAATGATGCACATATTGCCATCTGAGCTTTGACAAAGCAGACAAAAACATACACTGGGGAAAAGAATCCCTATTCAGTAAGTGGTGCCAGGAAAATTGGATAGCCACATATATTAATGGAAGACTAAAACAGGATCTGCACCTCTACTGCTCACAAAAATGAATTCACAATGGGTAACAGAAAGTTGCTCTAGATAGCAGCTTAGGCAAAGAATTTATGAGAAGTCCCCAAAGGCAATCACAGCAACAACAGAAATTAATAAAAGATGTGGAATCAATCCAAGTGCCCATCAGTACATGAGTGGATTAATAAAATGTGGTATATGTATACCATGGAGTTCTACTCAGCCATAAAAAATGAATTAATACCTTTTACAGCAATCTGGATGGAACTGGAGACCATTTTCCTAAGTAAAGTATCTAAAGAATGGGCAAAAAGAAAACACCACATGTACTCATTATTAAACTGGAACTAGCTGATCAGCACTCATGTGCACAGATGGAAGTAAAACTCAATGGAAATTATGCAAGAGGTCGGGGGGTGAGGGGATGGGTGAAATCATACCTAACAGATATAGTGTACACTATCTGGGTAATGGGCACACTTATAACTTTGACTCAAGCAGTACAAAAGCAATCCAAGTAACCAAAACATTTGTACCGCTGTAATTCTGAAATAAAAAAAAAAAATTGCTTTTCTTAAAAAAAAAAAAAAAAAAGGAAATTGATAGCAATCCAGTAGGGAACTTCGATAGCCCCCTTATGATAATGTATAGAACATTCAGACAGAAAACTCAATAAAGAAAAACCTGACTTGAACAACAGTATAAACCAAATAGACCTAACAGACATATATAAAACTTTCCATCCAACATCAGAGGAATTCACATTTTTCTCAATCTCCCAGGAAACATCCTCCAGCATAGAGTACATGTTAGGTCACAAATGAATCTTAACAAATTTTTAAAAATCCAATCATTCCAAGTATCTTTTCTGAACAAATGGAATAAAACTAGAAGTTAACTAGAAGTTAACATTGAGTCAAAGAGGAAATCAAGGGAATTAAAAGTTTCTCAAGAAAAATGAAAATGAAAACATAATATATCAAAACCTATAAGATGCCTCAAAAGTAATACCAAGAGGGACGTTTGTAGTAATAAATTCTTACATTAAAAAAGAAAAAATATCTCAAACAACCTAATTTTACACCTAAAAAAAAAAAAAAAAAGCCTAGCAGAAAAAGAACAATCTAAGCCTACAATAAGCAGAAGGTAGGAAGGAATAATTGGCACAGAAATAAATCAAATAGAAAATTTTACAAAATAGAAAAAATCATAAAAACTAAGAGTTAGTTTTTTGAAAAGATAAGTAAAATCAAGAAACCCTTAACTAGACTAAGAAAAGCAGAGAAAACATTAAGATGAATAAAATTGGAAATGAAAAAAGAGATAGTACAATGGAAGACTTAGATATAAAAGGATCATAAGGTTGGGTCACTGCCGTCCAGCCTGGGTGACAGAGTGAAACCCTGTTTCTAGAAGATACAAAATAAAATAAAGATTTTAAAAAAGGATCATAAGAAATTATTATGAAAATTTATATGCCAACAAACTAGGTAATCTAGAAGAAATGGATAAATTCCTAAAAACATACAACCTATCAACCATTGATCAAGAAGAAATAGAAAGCCTGACCAGACCAATAACAAATAAGGACATTGAATCAGAAATCAAAAATTTTTAAGAAAGAAAAACCCAGAACCAGATTGTTTCATAAGTGAAGTCTACCAAAAACTCAAAAAAAAAAAAAACAAAAAAACTTAATACCGATTATTTCTTAAAATTTTCCAAAAATAGAATAAGAAGAAACACTTGTAAACTCATTCTATGAGATCAGCATTAACTTAACATTGAAACCAGATAAAGACACTACAGGAAAAAAAAAACCTAAAGGCCATTATCCCCAATAAACATAAATGCAAAATTCCACAAAAAAATCCTATCAAATGAAATTCAACAGCACAGCAAAAAACTTATACACCATGACAAAGAGGCATTTATCCCTAAAATGCAAGTACGGTTCAAATATGCAAATCAATCAGTGTGATACAACACATTAACACAATGAAAGAAAAATATGATTATTTTAATATATGCAGCAAATGCATTTGACAAAGTTCAACAACCATCCACACATGAACAGAAGCTTTTCAATAGATGATAGACAAATGGCCAATAAACATATGAAAAACTGCTCAATGTCACTAATCATCAGGGAAATGCAAATTAAAACCACAATGAGATATCACTTTATCCCAGTTAGAATGGCTTTTATTAAAAAGCCCAAAACAATAGTTGCTGGCATGGACACAGAGAGAAAGGAATGCTTAAGCACTGTTGGTGGGACTGCAAATTAGTACAGCCTCTATGGAAGACAGTATGGAGATTCCTTAAAGCACTAAAAGTAGACCTACCATTTGATCCAGCAATCCCACTGCTGGGTATTTAACCAAAGGAAATGAAGTAATTTTATCAAAAAGGTACCTGCACTCAAATGTTTATTGCAGCACAACTCATAATTGCAAAGATGTGGAATCAACCCAAGTGCCTGTCAATTCATGAGTGGATTAATACAATGTGGTATATGTATACTGTGGAATACTACTCGGCCATAAAAATGATGAATTAATGCCTTTGTAACAATTTGGACAGAACTGGAGAGCATTATCCTCAGTGAAGTATCTATAGAAAGGAATAACAAACACTATATGTACTCACTATTATTAATAAATTGGAAATAACCGATGAGCACACGTGTGCACCTCGGGAGCTAAAACCCAGTAGAAATCAAGCAAGGGAGAGGAGGAAAAGGGGATGGGCAAAACCTAACTGACAGGTACAATGAACACTATCTGGGTGATGGGCACACTTACAGCCTTGACTAAAGCATTACAAAAGTGATCCATGTAACCAAAAACATTTGTACCCTCGTAATATTTTGAAATAAAAAAATATTAACTATGAAATACATATATTAGGATCTTAATGCAATAAAGGCCATATATGAAAAGCCCACAGATCACATCATAATCACTTGAACAAGTAGAGTGAAGCTGGAGGCATGCCACTTCCTGTTTCAAAATATATTACAAAGCTACCTTAAATTAAAACAGTATAGTGCCAGCATAAAAACAGAAATATAAGCCAATGGAAAATAATACAGAGCCCAGAAATAAACATCTACAGTAAACTGATCTTCAACAAGGATGCCAAGAGCAGACGATGGGGAAGGCATAGTCTCTTCAATAAATGATGTTGAGAAAATTGGATATATTGCTCCATATACAAAAATCAACTCCAAATAGATTGAAGGCTTAAATATATGAACTGAAATTATATAATTACTCAAAAAAAAAAAAAACCACAAGAACAAAGCTTCTTGACATTAGACTGGACAATGATTTCTATAATATGACACTAAAAGCATAGGCAACAAAAGCAAAATAGACAAACGGTATTTCAGCAAACTAGAAAAGTTTCTGTAAAGCAAAACAAACATTTAATACAATGAAAAAGTCCTAGGAGCAGAGAGTAGAATGGTCATTTTCCATGGCTCGGGGGAGAGGACCATGAAGAGGTTTTTATCAAAGGTTACAAAGTTTCAATTATGCTGAATAAATGAGTTCTGGAAACCTATTGTACACATAATGCCTAAGATTAACAATACTGTTAATCTTATTACTTTATTGTATTAATTGTATACTTAAAAATTTGGTAAGAATGTAGATCTTATGTTAATTGCTCTTAGTGCAAAAGTGGGAAAAATTGTGCATGAGGAAAATTTTGGAGGTGATGGTAGCAGTGGGAGAGATGGAACAGATAAATAAATAGATGAGAGGGAAAGAAAGAGAGAGAACAAGAATAAATGAGATGAGTACAAGGACCAGAGCTAAAGTTAGCTACTCCAATGAATAGTCATAATTTCAGTTTCCTGATTTGAACCTATTTTCAGACCTAAAACCCTTTAACTAACTAAAAGCCCACATCTCCATGAGGAAGAACCTTGAAGCAATGCAAAAAATAATTAATTACAATAATAATTCCCCCAGTCCTTCCCTTAAGAGACACATGGTCATTTACTTTTTTGGCCATACACTGGTGAAACCAGATCTACTGAGAGTTATTTGATACAGGGACAGAGTTTGTGTTGAAATCTAGGGACACAGATTTCAATCTTTCATACCCCATTATATTAAATTGTTGGGACACATAGGCCGCAGATAATAGGTGCCATGGTAGCCGTGGTCTTTATCACAGTGAGTCTGCTGAGTCTATGAACCCACTCAGTTCATTCCCCAAATTTACATTTGGAAAACCATGCTTAGGTGTTTTCAAAATCCATCACATTGTTTCCTTTATCTAGACTCTAGAGAATAGCAGCTACTGTAGTAGGAAAAGCCAAAGAAAAGCTCTGAAAGAATTCCTAAAGGAAATGAGAGATTCATTCACCTACTCTATACGACTTTCCCATTTTATGGTATGGACCACCCAATATCTTAAGTGATCATATACTCTATTTGTTCTCTGATTATTTTCTTCATATGCCTTATATGCATGTTGATTTTTTCATTATTTTTCTGCCATAAATCACCCCATTCTTTTTTTTTTTTTTTTTATTTCAGGACATGATGAGGATACAAACATTTTGGTTACATTTTGTGTCTTTGCCTCACCCAAGCGAGGATTAGAGGCTTGCCCTTCCCTTCTACAATGTTCACCCAGTCCATTAGTTGTGAGTTTACGCCCCCCCAACTCTCTAATCCCTGGAGAATGTTACTACTGTGTGAGCATCATAGTGTTGATCAGTTAGTGCCAATTTACACTAATTGCAACACCATTCAGCCTGAACCAAAATATTAGTCTGTTTCACTCATCTCCTATATCCTTTAATACATTTCACTTCACTAGTGTAACTGTTCTAGTCTTTCTCCTCTTCTAACTCATTCTCTTTATTACAGCCAGAATTCTCTTTCTCAAACACAGGTATTTAAGTCGTTCCTCCATTTGCAGACTTTCAAGGACTTCCCACTGCCTACAGATAAAGAATAAGCATAAAGTATGACTCCAAAGCCCTTTTGAACCTGGCGTTTGTATAAATTTCCAATTTTATCTCCCACTACTTTTTCCCATCTACTCTAATTGTTTAAGTGCTAGCTTCATTTATAATTATACAAATTACTTTGTTGTTTGCCTATTAGCCTTTTCATTCTAGTAAATCTTATTCAGACTTTTACCTCCAAGCTCTAATATTATTTCCATTTGAAGGCATTTTTATTTCATTCCCTTTTCACTCAACTTTACTATGGCTCTACTCCCCTAACCCCACCTGTCGTTGCTTTTTCCACACCACACCTACATATAAAAAGAGAAAATCAAACTTAATTGATTCAGTGATGTTATTACAGAAACAATGTGTGGAGTTAGATCTTATTAATTATTTGCTGTACCACTTACGTTTGAGTGACCTTTAAGAAGTTTCTAAGCCTCTGTGTGTGTTCATTTTCTGTATCAAAATCTAGATTAAAATATATCCTCCTCATAGGAATATTGTGAGGATATCATGAAGCAATGAACATCAGATAGTTTGCATCAATACACAGTAATCATACATTTTAGCTTTTATTATTGTGCTCCTATATTTTATGTATATGTATTATACTTAAGATTTATCATGCATATATATTTTTGCATAGACAGAGAGTATTTATCTGCTAAACTGATTTGTCTAAAAGTTTCAAATTTCACTCTTGTTACCCCAATTTCTTGCAAAATGCTTGGAACAAGGTAGGATCTCAATAGGTATTTGGCAAAACAATATATTTTTTATAGTCTGCATTACTTTTAAGTTATAGTTAAGTGTTTAGTAGAGGCTAGTCTACTAGATGACATGTGTGAATAAGTTCTAATTTATGGAAGTTATATACAATGAAATTAGGAAAGGATCCCTATATACTCAAATACTGATATTGATTGAACAAAGTGAAAAGAACATGACAACAAAGGCTCTGCTCACTCAGAAATGATGGATACATTATATTACTTCAGATGTGCGGAAGAACAGAAACATGGCATTGATACATATGCTATTAAAAAATACAAGAAGTGTAAGGACACAATATTAATTAAATTATAATGAAAAGGGAGCATGAAGTTTCTCTTGAAATGTATCTATAATTTTAAGGGATGCTCATTATTAGCATGTAAGATATTTTTCAATACCAAGAAAATTAGAAAAGTGTTTAATTTTTGAATTATAAATCTACTCCCATATACTTAGTAGCAGGGATAAAAATATTTAGTAATTATTTTTAAATTTACTGAAGTAGGAAAAAGAATGCTTTCTAATTATAATAACAAAGAAATATGGGACCTAAATGTTTTAGCACTAGAACTTCAATGGAAAGAGGAGACTTGATATCAGGGGCTTGGTCTGTGAATACTTCAAAGTGAGCCTTCTTTGAAATGCCCTCATGCTTAATATTTATTTTATTAGGGTCTCCTGAGTGTTGCTGGGTCATTCTCTCATTCTCAAACACATTTGTAAGTTGTCAAATTGGTCCTCTGATGCACATTTCTCATCACTTTCAGTAAATTTTTCTCAAATGGGGCATTTCTTGGTTCAATGTGACCAGCAGTGTTTAAGCTTGTAGCGTACACATGATCATTATACACTTTCACATTTTGTAGATTACACAAAATTTCAAGTATGATGTATCACACATTTGTTGAACTTTCTGCAGCAAATATATATATTTTTAAAAGCAGGTAAAAATGTTTCCATAAATGTGATGGAACGGCATTGACGTTGAAAAATCCACTTGAGTGATTTATTGAGAAAACAACCTAAATTGGCAATAATTCACACTTATTTCCACATTTGTTCCAGTTTAAGTATTTTTTTTTTTTGTCATGTCCAGCATAGCCCCAATGGTACTGAACTATTGAGTCATTAGATGGTGACCAGCTTCACCACACACACACACACACACACACACACGTACATATTACACTTTCAGTAATTTTTTTTTTTTTTTTTTTGACAAGGTCTTGCTCTGTCACCAAAGCTGTAGTGCAGTGATCATTGCTCTCTGTAGCCTGTAACTCCTACATTCAGGCCATCTTCCTGCCTCAGCCTCTCGAAGAGCTGGGACTACAGGCATGTGCCATCATGCCCAGTGAATTTTATTATATTTTGTAGAAACAGGGTTTTGCTATCTTTCCAGGGTGGTCTCGAACTCCTGCCTCCAGCGATCCTCCCATTTCAGCTTCACAAACTGCTGGGATTACAGGCATGAGCCCTGCACCCAACCAAATTTTTAGGTTTAGTAGTGCATTATTGGTTCATCTTTGAAATATTTAATCAAAGTGGGAAAGGTTATTAAAAATTAGGACTATTTAAGAACAAAATTATTATCAATTGCTGCAGAGAATTTTCTAATTGTGCTGAAGTGACAGTATATTAGGATCCAGGAGATTACTACCAGCAAGGTTGGAGTAGAAAAAGTTCACACTGATCAGTGATAGGAAGAGAAAGCAAGAAAAAATATATATATTGTGATTTACTTGTTGATACTACTTTCAAAATTCAAAGAAATTAATGTACCTAAATCTTGTAATGATTTGTTGAAGTATATTATAATTCTTTTGTCAGCAGGGTCAGGGAAATTTAGGACTATGTTGCAGAGCTGCTCCCTTCTCCAACCAGATCTTTGATAATAACATTACTGTATGCCAGGTACTATTCTAAACATCACTCTCTCACTCTCTCTGGGTCTCTCTCTCTCCCCTTCTCTGTGTGTGTGTAAGTGTCTCTCTCTTTCTCTCTCTACACACACATCCATAAATGTACTTAAATATATATGTATATATGTCATATACATATATATTCATTAAATATCTCAAAAATTTTATATGTTAGGTAATATTTTTAGCAGAAGAAGAGATTGAGCCTAGAGAGATTAGATTAATTGCTCAAAGTAACAGAGTTAGTGGTGCCCCAGGATCCAAATTTAGCCAGTTTGACTCAGAGCCTGTACTCTTATAATCACTCGACTTCTAACGGTGTAAAAGATGCAAAAGTAGTATTCTGCTTTTACAGGTAAATTTTTAACAAATCAAAATAATCAGAGCAGATAACTTTGCTCCCAGAGAGAGCAAATCAGAGCCAAATTCTTCTCTTCTTAATGGTGGAGAGGAAGCTTACAGCTCACAAAAAGCAGTGGGACACAATTATTCACTTCTTGGAGGATTACAGTGTTTTGTCTCTGAGGGAAATTTATACTTATTGATGAGAAGAATAGATTTATTTTCACAGGCAATTCACACTTAGTAGTGGGGAAAACTGAACAGGAATCGGAGCACCCAGATTCATTCTTAGGCTAGTGACCCTATGGAGAACATTAAAAATGTTTACTAAACTATGAAGAACTGCTAGAATTTTCAAAACCCAGGAAGAAATATAAGAGGAGAAAATCTTCTGTGAGGAGACTGGAACATTTTTAAGGAGGTTGGGGTGGACAGCAGACTGATCCTCTTGTGGAGACTGCAGTAAGAGGAAGCAGAGGAGAAAATGACATGTCAGTTTTTTTAGTTGAGTGTACACCCTTCCTTGCAAAAGTCTGCATTTACCTTTATGTAGCCCAAGGGAAAATTTAAATTTGCATGTAAATTTTTAAGCCTCCTCCATTGTGATAATCCCGTGTTCTATTGAGATTTGCTGAGTCTTCATTTAGAGCATCCTGTACCTACCGTACACCCTGAATTATTTGTGGCGGGAGGTGGGGCAGTGGCTGGGGGTCAAGCGAGCCATTGCATCTCCTTGGAAGCTGTGGCAAAAGTGCTGGGAGGGTGCTGGCTTTTTCTTAGTGGATTAGGACACAGAGTCAATCACCTTCATGTAAAAAGGCCATTTATTGAGAAATGTTAGAGAAATCCCAGGCTTACAAAAATGAGTAAAATAAAACTTTTTGATTGCTGCCTACTCCCACACACAACACAGCTAGCAGCAATCCCCTCTTATGACATGAAAAAAGAGTGTACTTGTTACATACAGTTCATTTTTTTTTTCAGTGTTCTTATATACCATAGGTTTTCATTTGTTTGGAGTGGTTTAGGTGAATTATGTTTGTACAGTCTAGTGATTTCTCAAAGTCTCATCTAGCTCTGTGTTTCCAATACTATTCATTACTTTTGCCCAGTATTGTCAGAACAATAAAAATCAGAAGTTATCATCCCATGCTTTCAATAACCCTTTATCATGGCATTGCAGGTTAATTCAGCATGCCGAAGTGATTGTCCTTTTCCAAAGAATAATTCTGGAACATTTGTGCTTTTACACTAATTTAATAATTTCAGTTTAATTATGTATTGATATTTGGAGAAGTGATCAAGTGGAGTATTACAGGCTGAGAAAACACTCAAAGGAAGTGGAAATTGCCCCCAAAGTGCTTCCCAACAGAGGATTCTACCTTTATCCCTCTAAACAAAGAAGTGATTCTCTTCCTATCTGTAAAATTTTAACTGGAAGCAAAGAATAACTTTTATAAAAGGAATGAAAACAAATCAGCAGCACACATCACTGTTAGTATTTTTATGTATTAATATGTATGTATGCATGCATTCATGCAGTTGGTGGGAAGGTGAGAAATGGGAAGGGCAAAAAAGGGTAGAAAATGAAATATGTCACGGTACTGAACTGTCACCACACAAGACTGAACAAATCGCACTTGTTTATTTGTTTGTTTTTTTTTTTTTTTTTTTTTTTTTGAGACAGAGTCTCACTCTGTTGCCCAGGCTAGAGTGAGTGCCGTGGCGTCAGCCTAGCTCACAGCAACCTCAAACTCCTGAGCTCAAGCGATCCTCCTGTCTCAGCCTCCCGAGTAGCTGGGACTACAGGCACGCGCCACCATGCCCGGCTAATTTTTTCTATATATATATTTTTTTAGCTGTCCATATAATTTCTTTCTATTTTTAGTAGAGGTGGGGTCTCGCTCTTGCCCAGGCTGGTCTCGAACTCCTGAGCTCAAATGATCCGCCCACCTCGGCCTCCCAGAGTGCTAGGATTACAGGCGTGAGCCACCGCGCCCGGCCGCACTTGTTTATTTGTATTGCCAGTGTTTTAACCAGACGAGTCATTAATATAGCACAGATTATCAGCTAAGCAGTTGCTCCACTTAACTCCGGTTTGTCTTTTTACTAAAAGTCTGCAGAAGCTTTCCTAGCGAGAAATTACCACCCATGTTACAGAGAGCATGTCCAGAATTATTCTTGTTATCCTCGACTCAAAACCCAACACGCTACCTTTAGCATAGTTAAAAATTAAATTTCTTTTAATCACAGCACTAACTAGTAAGATATAGACATGCATAATTACTTATTGAAATTGTAGGCTCTGCTAATTCTAATATTAAGATGTTTCAAAGGAATGTGTCAAAAAACAATGTCACATTACTCTCCAAGATATTGATAAGCATGTTTTTATCTATGAAGATGCTGCATTAATATGTGACAGGGTCAAGATTACATTAAATTATAGAATAAATTATTATAGCTAATAGTGCCATTTAACAGCCTTATAGGTAACTGCTGTTCTTACCTTTCATCTGTGCAAGTTCTATTTTTTTCTCTATTGAAGTGCTTTTTATTCTTATTTTTTTTTTACTTAGAAATGATGATGTTACCCAGAATAAATATGGTGTTCTGGCATTTAGTTTGTTTGGACTGCATCACTTTGTTAAAACAGGGTCATGATAGCAGAGGAGAAAGACTCTGAGTAATGGCTGCACTGAGTTTCATGGTTGTAAACAAAGACAGAGTTCTTTCAAAGACTCAAATCTCTTATTGTTTCAAAGATGACTTTCTAGTCATGAAACTCAAAGGGTGACTGACTTATTTATGGTCTATGGATGTGTGGTCCAATGTGAATTTTAGATTCATTGTGATATTAAACTTGATACATGCCTAATGTTGGAAGCAATTATTGAATGTACAATGCTAATAGTAGTTAGAATGGTTTTAGTAATTCTGTTAGTATAAAGGCCCAAATTAATATTGAAAGTGATAGCATAATTGTGCGCCACTCTATAGAAACTAATTTATTTGTGTTTATATATCTATATCTATAGCTATAAGTACACACACTCCTATATAGAGAGATAGATTGAAATAGCTACAACTGCGTTAATATATATTAGAGGATTACCAAAAAGCTTTGGGTTTTCAATGTTGTTTATATTAAACACCTGACCATTTTTTGTTTGACATCATTAACTGAGTACAGCTTTTGACCTTAAAAGGGTAGCATTTACATAGGAAAGCTCATCTTACCAGAATGCATTGTGATATTCCCCTAAAGGAATAATACATATTGCAAATTACTAGAAAAAGGTCATTATTGTATTAAGTAAAATACTGCTTTTTAAAAAAAAAAAAATCAAATAGGTATTAGCTGCTGAGTGAGAAAACTTCAAAAATTGTATTTTTCAAGCTTTTCCTAATCTATGTAAGACTGCTTTAGTGCTCATTAAAAGTTGAAAGTTTTATTTGCTGGAGTTTAACAATTTTGCATGTTTTTAGGGCTACATGTTAGTACAAAGCATTCAGCATGAACTTGGTGAATTATAAGCAAAAAACCACTGAATCGTTTTAGAAAAATCTAATATATTATTAATTTTTAAGAAGGCTTTGAAAAATTATTTACTTAAGGTATTAGTATAATCAAATTTCATTTCTATATTTTTGGACTAAGAGAAAATCATCACTAATTATGAAGTTAGGCAGCAGTAAAATGATAAAATTTGAGCAACTGTGATTTTATCTAATAATACTTTCAAATGTCTAATAAATATTCTGTAATCATTACATAGAACCTTACACCGAAATTTGGATTTTCAAGTGTTTTTTGTTAGTTAGGTGATTTTGCACTTTAGCAGTGTAAGAATACAGAAGATTCAACATTCTTATTTATATATGCAGTAAATATTTGATAATCTTTTCAATAATAATGCACCCAAAAGATTTCATAGTTGAATAACAAATTTCCAAATTGCATAAAAATGTAGAACATTATGCTTAAGGGGAAAAAAGGCATTTAAAAAGAAGCTGATATTAATGGAATAGCTAGAAAAAGAAATTGAAAGATATATTTTTGATTTCCTGATCTTGAATGAAAAGCACAAACGAATAAGCAATCTTTTTTTCCCTAGTGAACCTACACTAAATTTAAATGTAAACTTTATTAATCACTTTTCCATCCAACAAATATTTATTGAACGTCTTCTGTATATGGGACACAGAGATAGTGTTGGGAATGAGTGATATAGGCCTCAGGAAACTCACAATCCAGAGGAAGAGTAGAGTATGGAAGCATCTTATTATGAATCACATGTTTTAAGTGTCTTAATATCTAGATGTACCCAGCGTAATGACACTTAGTGCAGAGAAACTTGCAATAATTTTCAGTGACTTGTGCTACAGTGATTCAACTGTCAAGGGGGCAAAAAAGTCTTTTCTATTTTGATGTATAACAATAATAGTAAGTTGATAATGGACAAAGTCATCAGTCTAATTTAAACATCTATTTGCTAGCTAGAAGGAATCATTCAAGATTTAGATAGCAGATTGCCCTTTGATTCATTCTCTACATTCAATGACTTCTCAGGTGATATGGTGAGAGGAATATTAAAGAAGTTTGATGTAATCATTGCATTAAATAGGGTAATTTAGAGAAAGGAAGTCATCACACTGTTATCTTTGAGGAAAGCGACTAAATATTTGGTAAGTTCTAAGAGCATTTCATGTCTTACCTACACAAAGTTGAGACCTGAGAATCTCTCAGTATCACTTCCAAAGACACTGAACACCCTAACCCCTCCTAACTCATGTCTCTGTTTTTTTTCTGCATTGAACAGTGTCTTTTTATGTCCTAATTGTTTATATGCTGGTTTGCATGATCCTCAAATATCCTAAATTAATAGATGAGTTGGATTTTTAATGCAAATATTAGATCATACTGATTTTAACATAAATAAAATAATGCTTCCGCAATAGAAGAAACTTATTTATTACTAAAATTTTGCCCATGTAAGCAGATAAGATCCCATCTATTCAATTCTTATAGCATTCCTGCTGTGTTCATCACATTTGATTTGTCAAACACCCTTAATCAATAGGCATTTTTCTAGACACAGATAATCTAAATATTACTTGTTGACTTTTTGCATAAATATCTAAAGTGCACAATTCTAAAATTTACTCTGGTTGCCTTATCACTTAGCAACATCTATATTGTACAGTCTTCTAAAAAATATTTTTGGCTGTCAAAGTAATTTTGTTCACATCTTTGACTTATATACTTCATTGAGTTTGACTTCTGTGATTTTGCAGATCTGTGGGTCTCACATCATTATTTGCTTCATTTAAAATATGTTCATGTTTTGGGCTGCCTATATATCTATGTTTCAGCTATGATCTGCATGACCAAAACTGAATCTTTTTGGTGTGTCTGCACATGGTACAATGTACAATGTAGACATGTAAACACAGCTACTCACAAACACCAAAAAGTCAATATAAGTGTAGTGCTTTGATTTGCAGACTCAGCTTCTCATTTAGACATTAGCAGATAAATGGCGATTCTTTAACATCTGATGAGACAGGTCGATTCAAGTGTGTGAAAAGTCACCTTGCTGCGTGTGCTTTGCCAGAGAAGATACCTAGTTACAGATTCCAGTGGTCCTCAAATTATTATTCACCTCATTAACATTTACTCAGCACATGCAGTCAGCTAAACATTGTACTTAGCACTTGTCTCAAATGGCTCTAAATTTGTAAGACAGAAGAATTCTGGCAGGTACCAACATTAAGAATTTCCTCATCTTTTTGCCATCATTTTAAATGACAAGGCGTACAGAATATAAGAAAGGTATATATACACTCTTTGATTAATAACTTTATGCACATTTTCTCATTTCTCTCTCTCTCTCTCTCTCTGTGACATAGATATGTAAACAGATAGAGAGTGTGTACATGTGCGTGAGAGAGAAAAGAGCAAGTGAAAATGTAAGGGGACATCATTCTCGGAAGTTCCAAGAATAACAAACAAATGAAAAACAATTTTACCAGTTCTCTCAACTCCCTTTCTTTAATCTCTCACTCCTGCCCCACAAAGTTGAAATAAAACATTGACTTAAGTTAATATGAGACTTCCAGTATTAGAAATCCTGGTAAGATCAATTCCTTTCTACAGTCACTAATATCCAGAGATACGGTATAGGTCAGGAAACAGCAGTGTCAATAGAATGAGGACCAAATGGGAAAAAGTACAGATTATCCCATTTTAGCCTGGATGCTCCTCCTCCTCTCTGTGCAGATTCATGACATCAATTGTATAGCATTCTTAATTTCATTATCAGTGCAATAGGAACAAGTGCACACTCCAAAATGTAAAAATTCTCCAAATTATATCATTGGCCATGTATTTATGATCTTAAGCTATCCCCCTCTAACTCCAAATATATGGTATTAATCACTCTTAGGATGTTTTCCTTTCTTAATTAAGGTGTTATATACACATGTTCTAAGTCAAATATGCCCTAAGGAATATTATTGTTGTTTTCTGAAATAAAAAATGATGTTTTACAGTTTGGGTGCAAAATCACATTTCTTAATATGAGAACTGTGTGTTAATAACATTTTTTGTTCCTTTATCTCCACTATTAGTGCAGATATCTCTATTCAAAATAGACTTTTTTTAAGGAAAAAAAGTTGAATGGTCATGATTTTAATTGCATAAGGAAATTTTATAGTTGTCACTGGTATTAAAAATGACTATGTTGCTATGAGTCATAAAATGTAGTATTGAAAGATGGTATTAAGTTAAATGAATTACCATCTAAATTGCACAATATATGCAGTACAGATTATATAAGACCAAATATATAAAGTAAAATATGCATTACAAATAAACTATGCATATGCATATAAAAACACACAATGTCATTTTTCAGTTGATATCTCTCTGACTTAGCTTAGAAAAGGGCAGCATTTTTGCATTATCTCCTCCCTGACTCCCAGGGTTGCTCCTGGATGTAACTTTTGGTGCAGCCATTCTTGATACACCCATATTGTTGACAAGAATATGCATGGGGAGTGTGTCAAACTTTTAACATCTATTTGTTTGGAACCCAACTAAAGACATAATAAAATATTTCAACAAATGTATAAAATGTACTTAAGAAATTATTGTGTACACTATGAATATGTGGTAATACAATGCCTTTATTAACACATTTTGCTAAGGAAGATGGTTTTTGTTGTGAGAGAAAGTCTATAGAAATAATCATATTCTTTGAAAATAGAATCTTTTCAGAATGGGTTATATGGATTATTTATGATAAAAAGATAAAGTTTTTTTTAACTTTAAAGAGGTATAATTTCTTTTTATTTTTTTTATTTGAGCATATTACAGGGATACAAATGTTTAGGTTACATACATTGTCTTTGCTCCACCCGAGTCAGAGCTTCAAGCGTGTCCATCCCCCAGATGGTGCGCACCACATCCATTAGGTGTGAATGTACCCATCCCCTCCTCCCCCTTCCCACCTGCCTGACAGACGATGAATGCTACTAATATATGTGCACATAAGTGTTGATAAATTAATGCCAATTTGATGGTGAGTACATGTGGTGCTTCTTTTTCCATTGTTTTGATATTTCATTCAGTAGAATGGGCTCCTGCTCTATCAAAGATAATATAAGAGGTGCTGTATCATCATTGATTTTTGTGGCTGAGTAGTACTCCATGGGGTGTGTGTGTGTGTGTGTATATATATATATATATATCCCACATTTTATTAATCCACTCATGTATAGATGGGCACTCGGGTTGTTTCCACATCTTTGCAGTTGTGAATTGTGCTGCTATAAACATCAAGTGCAGATGTCTTTTTTATAGAATGTCTTTTTTTTCCTTTGGGTAGATGCCCAGTAATGGGATTGCTGGATCAAATGGTAGTTCTAATTTTAGCTCTTTGAGGTATCTCCATATTACTTTCCATAGAGGTTGCACTAGTTTGCAGTCCCACCAGCAGTGTATGAGTGTTCCTATCTCTCCACATCTATGCCAACATTTATTGTTTTGGGACTTTTTGATAAAAGCCTTTCTCACTGGAGTTAAGTGACATCTCACTGTGATTTTGATTTTTATTTCCCTGATGATTAGAGATGTTGAACATTTTTTCATGTTTCTTGGCCATTAGTCTATCTTCTTTTGAAAAGTTTCTGTTCATGTCCTTTGCCCACTTTTTAATGGGGTTGTTTGATTTTTTCTTGTTGATTTTCTGGAGCCTGTATAGATTCTAGTTATCAACCCTTTACCGGATGTGTAGTATGCAAATATTTTCTCCCATTCTGTAGGTTGTCTGTTTGCTCTCATGATAGTTTCCTTGGCTGTGCAGAAACTTTTTAATTTGATCAGGTCCCATTTATTTATTTTTGTTGTTGCTGTGACTGCCTTTGAGGTCTTCCTCATAAATTCTTTCCCCAGTCCAGTGTCTGTAAGAATTTTTCCAACATTTTCATCCAGAATTCTGATAGTTTCATGCCTTAGGTTTAAGTCTATTATCCACCGTGACCTCATTTTTGTGAGAGGTGAACGGTGCAGATCCTGTTTCAGTCTTCTGCGTGTGGCTATTTAATTTTCCTAGCACAATTTATTGAATAAGGATTCTTTTCCGCAGTGTATTTTTTTCTGCTTTGTCAAAGATTATATGGCTCTATGAGGATGGTTGTATTTATTTATTTATTTATTTTACTTTGTTATTATTATTATTTCAGCATATTGTGGGGGTACACAAGTTTAGGTTACGTATATTTCCCTTGCCTCCCAACGCCCCCCCCCCCCCGGAGTCAGAGCTTCAAACGTGTCCATCCCCTAGACAGTGCACATCACACTCATTATGTATGTATACATCCATTCCCTCCCCCACCCACATCTGCCTGACACCCGATCAATGTTATTCCTAAATGTGCTCTTAGGTGATGATCAGTGAAACCAATTTGATGGTGAGTACATGTGGTGCTTATTTTTCCATTCTTGGGATACTTCACTTAGTAGAATGGGTTCCAACTCTATCCAGGAAAATACAAGAGGTGCTATATCACCATTGTTTCTTATAGCTGAGTAGCACTCCATGGTATACATATACCACATTTTATTGATCCACTCATGTATTGATGGGCACTTGGTGGCCATACCACCCTGAATGCTCCCAATCTCATCTAATCTCGGAAGCTAAGCAGGGTCGGGCCTGGTTAGTACTTGGATGGGAGGATGGTTTTATATCTGGGTTCTCAGTTCTGTTTCATTGTTCTATGTCTCTGTTCTTGTGTCAGTGAAGTTCTTAAAGATTCTCAGCCTACATGAGAGTTTCCAATTTTTAGATAGAAACACAAGAAAAATCACCCGTAGATCAACTTGAAGCAAAATATACCATTCAACCCTCAGTATCTGCAGAGAATTGGTTCCAAGACCCCACTCCCCACAAAATCCAATGTTAGAGTTGGTCCCTCAGAACTTGTGGATACCAAGAGCCAACCATACAGGCAATCTTCATTTTTTTCCTGATTCTGTTTTGTGAATTTACCTACTTGCTAAAATCTATTTATAACCCCCAAATTAATACTTACATGGCAGTCATTCAAGCACATGTACTGTCTAGTGGGAAATTTGAATTGCCTGACTTGCACATTCCCTGTTGTGACCCAATAAGACAACGTTTTGTCTTCTTGTTTCAGCTATCATATTATAAACAATTTCCTTTCTGCAATCTAGTGTCAAATTTTTTGCATTTTTGTGGTTTTTATTGGTGATTTAGCTGTTTAAAATAGCCCCCAAGCATAGCTCTGAAGCTCTATATAGTGTTTCTAAGGGCAAGAAAACTGTGTGATATGCCTGACAGAAAAAAATACATGTATTAAATAAGCTTCACTGAAGCAAAAGTTAGAGTGCTGTTGCCCATGATTTCAATGTTAAAGGATCAATAATATATATTATATAAAATTTCTTTAAAAAGAAACACTCATAAACAAAGCTATGTTGAAATCAGTTGATGAAAATGTCACCAGAGGCTCTCAGGAACTGAGCCCTATAATTCTCCTAGGAGCAGTGGTTCAGTATATGATAATTTAGTGTTTGTTATTTTCCCTTTATAGACTATAACTACCAAGAATAATGAAAATTGGATGTAATTTATTTTTGGTCCTTTCTACTAAACTTCCCAGAACATAATAACCTCTCTTCCCACAAGCATTGAATTTCCATGCTACACTTGTTATTCTTAAACTTTAAAAATATCATTGTTTTATAGATCAAAGATATAATTTAGGTAGTAATGTGGGGATGATATACACATTTATATAGTATAGCGAAAATGGCAAAACATTCAACAAATATTCTTCTGGTACTGACATGTGCCAAACGCTTTACTAAATACTGTATTAAAGCCAATATATAAATGACCTTATTCTCTGAAAGCCTGGGTGTATAACTTCATGTGGGATAAGTTATAGGTGTTATTCAAATAATCACACAAATGCATGTAAAATTTCTATCGAATACCATAGTAAAAAATAGATGCACATAGCTGTATAAGCATTTATACTGTGATGAAAGAGAAGCTTGAGCAGTCTTTCCTGAGAAAGTGACCTGGGCTTAGGTGTGCAGGGAGGAGTCAAAACTGGAGGTATAAAAGAAGAGAACTATAGACAGAAGCAGCAGTGTGGAAAAGCACTGGCGCAGGAGAAAGGGGACATGAAAAGCATCAAAGGCTAAAAGAAAAATACTGTGGCTGGAGCCAAGACAGCTTGGAGGAGCATGGCATGTGGACAGCCTAGAGAGTTACAGAGAGGTTGGAGCTCATAGGGTCTTCAGGCAATTCTAGAAATTCTGTATTTATTTCACAAGGCTCGGGGGTTTGAAGTAAAATGATGTCCTAATTAGATTTATGTTACAGAAAGGTGGCTTAAATCATGGTGTGAGTGAATGGATTGGATAAGTGTCAGTGTAAATGTAGGTGAATCAGTTTAGAGGCTAGTAACAGTGCTTCAGAGAAGAAATGATCCACACTGGGATGGGGTATGTGTTGGTGGAGACAAAAAGTGGACAGATTAGAGAGATGTTCAAATACATGATGATAGTGACTCCTCTGTGAGGCAATTATCATAATTTTGTAGAAGAAACTCAGTGTCAAGAGGTTATATGACTATTCTGAGGTCACAGTTGGTAAGCAAAAGAGTAAGGATTACAACCCAGGTATTGTGACTCCAAATTCATTGCAAATTCATTCAAGGGTTCCAAATCCCTTCAGTGAAAATTCAAAAATAAGAAAGCCTACAGAAGAACATGTAATAATTTTACCTCCTTCCTACTCCCACAGAAATTAATTCAAGACTCAATTCAAAACTTAAGGTTTGAATAGTTCCTTTGCATGTTAGGGTAAGTCACTGGATAGACATGTGGTATATTTTTTTTCAAATAGATAGATTCTGAACAACTGACTCCAGGAAAAGGAGATTAAAAATAGTATTATGGGATGAGGAAAAGCACATGAATAGAAAAAAATAGATTTTTTAGCTCATTCATGTATGTAAAATTTTAAACATAAAAAGAGTTTTAGGTTTTTAAAATTTTTTTTTGAGGGGACAAGCAATTTCTCATATACTTTTATTCAAATTTTGCTTTAGACCTTTATTTTGAAATATTTTAAGACCTTCAAACAAGTTACAAGGGCAGTACAGAGAATCCTTCTATACCCACCACTCAGCTTCACCAACTGTTAATATCTTACATTATCGTCATCATCATAATGAGATCTTGAATCATACAAATTAAGATATTACCATTGGAATTATACTGTATCTAAAATGCAGACATTGTTCAGATTGCCCAAATTTTGCACTAAAGTCAGGATTCAATCTAAGATACCATACTGTATTTAATTGCTATGTCACCAGTCTTCTCCAATCTGTGACAGACCCTCATGGAGAATTAATTTCTCACATATTTTATACTTTTGAAAAGTACAATGTAGACATTTTGTAGAATGTCTCTTAATATGGGTTTGTCTGATGTTTTCTCATGGTTTAAATCAGGTTATGAATTTTGCAGAAGACAACTACAAGGTGATATTTCTCTCTTAGATCGAGGGTACATGATAGCAATATGTCTCTTTATTGCTAACATTAATAGCTTGGTTAAGGTGTTGTCTGCCTGGTTTCTCCACTGTGAAGTAATTCTTTTTCCCTTTACATATTCTATTCATTGTATGACTCCTACATCTAGCCCACATTCCAGAGAAGAGGAATTAAGCTTCACCTCTTAGAAAAAAATATAAAAAAAAATATGTGGGCCTATGTTAAAATCACAAGAGTAATCAATAAACATTTGAGGGGAGATAATTTGAGGTTTTACAAATATCCTGTCTCTTTTTAAACTTCTGCCCACTAATATTAGTATTCAGTAGTTGGATCTTGCCTGTGGTAATTGCTGTGATATTCTAACGGTGATTTTCCATTTCTCTCAGTCCTTCTTTATTTATTATAATTCTGTAAGAAATTTTTTTGTAAGAAGATTTTTTTTTCCTGTGTGATGTATTGTGTAAAATGTTTATCACTATGTGTTACTCCTTTGAATAAACATTTAAAATGCGTGCAACTCTTATTTTCAGAACTTTGCTAACTGGACTTGATAAAGTCAAGCCTCCCATATTAAAGTTGATATTGAAAAAGCAAGATCCTAGGATGTAAAGACAAATATTCCCTTCAAACCAAACTAGTTCAGGGCTTTGGGTGGAAATGCCATCTTCTACTTTGCTTCCATCAGAAAGGCTGAACAAGAATAAATGTCTCGGATGGCCAGGTGCTCAGCTGCCATTGTGTCAGCGTGGGGTGGTAAACATACTAACAAGGGCTGAGTTTGAATTTCCCAGGACTTTGCCTTCTCACATTTGTTGGCATTGTACTGCGAAGGGCACTGTGTGGCCAACAGTACAATTGCAAAAAAGAACTGAAATGGTATTACCTTCCAGAAAAATTGCAATGTGTTCTAGAAAAAAAATTTAGTAGACTCTGGTTAATACAGGCAGTATAATTCTCAAGAACAACAGAAAGTTAGGTGCCCAATCCAGAAGAAAAAGAAGTAAATTTAGAAGAGAATATGTTGTTAGTAAACATACAAACACATATACAAACAAATCACAAGACATCTATGAATGCATGTAATTTTATGTTTTTCTTTTTAGAAATGTTCTGTTTTTATCCTGAGTTGTGCAATTGTTTTGTTTTTGTCAGAAGATAATACAATGAAATGAACATTTTTATTTACCAGAACTTCAAATGGGCTGCTTATTCTCTGGTTGGGGAATGGGAAAGAAGTCTAAGAAAAGATTAAGGTCCCTGTGAAAGGTGTATGGGTTTTTCTTAATCAAAGGTAAGACATTCCCTATTCTGAAATGTGTGTGGGGGTGATGGTAGGGTCTATGAAGAGTGATGGATATAGAGAAGAGAAAGAGATATATAAAGAGAAATTATAAGAAGACTTTTTTTGAGACGCTGAAAAGCTTTTCTCTTTTCCTTTAAGGAATGCCAAAGTCAAGCCTCATACCACTTTCTGAGACTTTTAAAGTTGAACTGATGTTTCTTTGACGGATTTTTGTGTCGAAGCCTGTTTCAAAGAAGGAAGAAGCAATCTCAGTTTATGTGGTTTATGCAAAGATGAATTTTCCCAAGAATCTGATAGGCTCCCCAGTGTTCACAACAAACTGGTCCCATTTAATTTATCCACAATCATCCTCCACTACTTCCCTCTATGGGCTCTTTTCTCTCAATAGGTTGGTTTCCTGAGAATTCTTTTATAGATACTATTTTTTGTTCTTAGATATTCTCTTCTAGGTTTCAGACAATTCAAGTTTTAAACGTTCCTTAAAGCCACCCTAAGCATCATAAAAACAGACACAGCTTTCCTTATGTTTGTAATCCTTTGCAATGAGTAGGAAAAAGCCTGGTATAGAGTAGTTATAACACCTACCTAAGTTCAACCAAAACCTTGCTTTCTTCCCAAGGACTGTCCTTTTTGACAATAACCGACAATGTTTCATTTTACTTTCTGAATTCACAGACAAGTTGAATTTGCATGATTTTTTTCCTGCCCATATAAATTTATTGATCATTGGAGATATATTTTCTATACTTCATTGTAAAGTAAGCAATTAAATAGATGAAGTGTTCAGTATAGCACTTGTCAGCTAGTCAGTGTTTACTTTTTTAAATGGCTGAATATACATAATAGACTCATAAGCAAGACTTGCCCACTTGACTTGAAAATAACACAGATAGATCTGAGATCAAATAGGTCATAAAAGAGAAATATTAGGATATCTTCGTATTCAAATGTCACATGCCTAAATTTTATAACTTCATTTCCAATAGCTTTCCTTTTTCTCACTTTGTAGTTCCCAAATATGACAATGTTTCTTCTCCTTTATGTGAATTTCAAAACTGGTACAATAGATTCTATGAGTCATGAATATTATGAGGCACATCCCCATAAATATCAGTAGAAGGAAGAAAGCATTTGTAAATTTTAGATACCTTTGCATAGTATCATGGGGAAAACTAATTCATTTCTCTTCCCAATCCATAAGATCCTCTTACTTACCAAATTCTGTTAATTCTCCTTCTGTGATGTGTATCAAATTTATTTTTTCTCCATTCTTTATGCCATTGTTTTACGTATTAGTGAACAGTATTAGTGAAACAGCTGTTTTACTAGATTTGCTACCTCTAATCTGGCCCTTGTCATATGCATTTTCTTTTTTGGAGCCAGACTTTGCCTCCTAAAAAGCAAATTTACTCATGTCAATTCCCTGGACATGTTGCTCAATGTCTACCTGTTGCTCCCAGGAAAAATAATCCCAGGTCTTTGAATATAAGTTTGACATCTATTTATAGGTAGACAAAATCCATTTGCTTATTAATTCAACAGATATTTGTTAAGCAACTACTATATCCCAGGCACTGCCAGGCAAAACTAACCCACCTATACCAGAGTACTTAAAGGCCAATTATTTGGATCTGAATTGTGGCTACAACCACTTATGAGTTATGCAATCTAGAGGTAACTTCATGAGTCTTAGTTTCTTTTGTATTACCTAGCTCCTTATGTAGTTGAAGATTAAATGAGAAAAACCATGTGAAGTATTTAGTGTCATTCCTTACACATAAGAAGTTATTGATAAATGTTACTTTTTACTATTATCATTATTTAAGAAACATTACCAAATCAATTACAAAGATCAGAGATATATATTTACATGGTAGTTTTATTTGGTATAAACTTTGAAGAAGATAATTAAACTCAACTAAATATTTCTATTTGATAGTTCATAAAATCACTAATAATATAAAATATTTTAAATTTGTGTATAAACAGTGTTTATGTATTATATATGTCCCAAATGATGAAACATGTATTATATTTTTTACCCATTAAATAAGAAAACAAAAATCAAATCTATGGCTTCATACACATATGATCTTATAAAGAAATTAAAGATTTTGTTAGACACTATTAGCTATGATCCATTGCTCAACTGAGAGCCAAGACTATCAAAAATTCATAGACTCATAGTCTCAGGAAATCCCAAGATTAATCAAGAAAGTATCAGAGAAATCAAAGCCCCCAAAACAGTTTCTATAGTTGTTTATGTAGCAAGTACTTACCCCATCCCCACAGAGTTTGGTAGAAATAGCAAGTTGAGTTCTGACCTGATGATGAGAATTTCTCTTATCTCTCAAACACATTTCACCTGTTACTGAATTATTTCAGAGACTCTGTATATCTCTAGGATTTTTGCAGAAGCCATCGGACTGGAGTTTTTGTTTCTTGGTCTCTTCTTTCCAAATTAAACTCTACATCGATGGCAGAGGATTTGTTTTTAATGTGGTTTGGATTATGTCACACTCCTGCTTCAAAATCTTTAGTGGCTGTCCACTGTCTTTGGGGTGAAATCTAAAGTCCTTCTAATAAAGCATGAGTCACTCATAATTTGGCTCTGACAACTCACTAGCTTCATTTCTCATGACTGCCATTTTGTATTGATATTCTAATCTTTCTAAATGATTTGCAAGTTTCCAAACTCCCTTTTATATTTCAAGCCTTATTCTTCTCCCATATTGTGTCTCCCTTTCTGCCTATTTATATTTCAAGAATAAACTTTTGCAGTGATCTCCTTTTCTAACTCCAGCCCCAATAAAAGTGACAATATGCCTCTAGAGTGTGAAAGGAAAATGTTTTAATAATATGTTTTATGTTTTTTTTCTCTAAAAGTGTAACTAAATTGCCTTTGTACTGGAGAAAGGATAGGGATATGTTTGTGTGTGTGTATGTGTGTTCAGTAAAGATGCAAACATTAAGTAGAGTTATATTCCCATATTTCCAACATATCTTGGCATGTATCCCGCCATTAACAGTGGATTAAGATATGTACATCACAGTGTTGTAAAGATTAAATTAGGTCATGCAGTTCAAGTGCCCCATGGTATTTAGATCACAGTAGGCATCTTCCTTTTCGCTCAATCCCTCCACGCTATGAAGATCTCATGACTGATCTGATTTAAACAAAGATAATTATAAAAGAAAGCCATGGCCAAGTGGAAAGGACCATCCCTAGTAAGAAAATATACTTAAAGGGCACAATTTGAACATAATTCTGCTCACATGGTAGAAAATGTGACTTCTTTATTTTGTATACATGCTATGCTTTATCTCACTAGACTCACCTTTTGGTTAATTGGTCAGGCTTGAGGACAAAGATGTATCTTTAACTTTAGCTTCTTTGTTCATAGTTTTCTTCAAGTTTCAACAGTCTCTTTTAGCTAAGTGTCTCCAAAAAGTTATCTAGATGCTTTAGACTTTCCATGGCCTCATGGCAAAGGGAAAGTGATCTCAAGTCCTGTATTGTCCCGTGCTATACCTTTGCTTTCTCTGTAGCAGAGAGTCTCTCTGGTCTTCTTTCTGGGCCACTGCATTACTATCCTCTGAGATGCAGCTCGTGTATGTGCGGATTGTTCTCTTGACTAAGAATACAATGGGATTCTCTTGCTTTCTCAGCGTCTTGTTGGCTTTTATGGGAATTTCAGGACATCTCCGAGTTTAGCAAGATTCTTTTACCAGGCTGTGTCTGCGGAGGTCACATGTGGCCTTTTTGCCTGGGTCATTTTGTCCCTTGCTACACTGGCCCCATGTCAGGTACACTAGCTTTCAACTCAGTTACTTTTTATTTCCTCCCATGGCGCTGTGACATTGCAAGGGTTCCTAAGTCTGGCAGAAGAGTTTTCATAAACCCAGCTGCCAGAGTAAAAGTCCAGTGAGACAGGAAAACACTTACACGGTAAGTCAGGCAAAGCAACTGTATTACTCACAGATAGCCAACAAGAATCAACAGAAGCCAAGGATCTGTGGTGGGCCTGTCCCACAAGGCTCAGGAAAGCTGCCTAATGTGGATGGAGTCTCCTCTGCACATGCTCCACTTTGCACTGCAGCCGAGGGACTCCTAAAGTGCTCCACCCTGGGTTTATACCCCAGGAGCAACTGGGCTCTCTGAGTTCAAGAGTTGTAGGACATCCTATTCTAGGAGGGACGAGGACAAAGCCTGAGGTTCCAGACAGTTCCTGCTTATTTCAGGATATTGAATTCTCAGCATATTCTACAGTTATTTTGAGAACTATCAGCAAAAAGTGGGGAGAGCTGGGTTGGTCAAGGCCACCCAGGCGCTTATGCTTCTGCACATACCACATGGGGATAATGTTCTAGCTCTCGTGAGAGTCAAAGGAGTGTGAGAGTGCTGGATTTCTTTAAAATGCTACACTGTTAACTTTTTACTCCAGTGCAGCTACCCTGAGTTAGTATAAAGCCACCGCGTGCGTATCAGTCTTCCCTCAGCATTTCACATGATGATCCCAACAAAAGACTCTTCTGCTTTATGCCTTTACCACCACCTATCAAATTACACACACATGCACTCACACACACACACACACACACACACACCCCATAATACACAGGGATAATTCTGGTCGACTGAAGGGAAGTGAGAACATTCATGTTAGATCGTTTGCTTTAAATACATCCATCTCTCATATTCTTCCTATATTTCACGAGGCTATAAATGTTCTACTTCTTTTAACTATTGGGTAGAATATATTGGGTAGACTTGGGGAGGATTATATTTTCTTTTTGAAGTGGGAAGTGGAAGGAGAAAATGCTAAGGTTAGATACAATGAAGGACTAGATAAAGGAAAAGAAATGGTCTTACTGATAAGGGAACACCCATTGAATGGCATTTCAAAAATATTGTCTCCATTACATACATATGCAAAGTAGTAGAATAGAGTTTAATTTATATAAAGGTGACCATGTGATTATATAGAGAGCTTTGGATACTAAGGCCATATGGGAATAACAGCAGTACCATCAGTTTAGTCATTAACCTTTTGTCCTAGTTCAACTTGCAAATACTGAACATTTAAAAACCAAGCAATCAACAAATAGGAAACACACATACAAACACAGTCAAACTGGAGACCTAGTATTTCTACAATAGTTTGTAGAATTCTTTTACTCGGATGGTAAACAAGTGGATAAAAAATATAGACCCAAATGAAGACTGAGCCCTTGCATTATTTTATGAGCTACTTTTTGTTATGTACAGTACACAGTTACTAAAGGTCACAGGACTAATTAGTGGCAGGTTTATGACAAAAATCCAATGCTCCTGACTCACTAACCAAGATTTTTTTTCTAGGTAAATTTTGACTCCTCTCTCTTTAATTTTTCTTTTCAAATTCACATATCTACAAGAGGAGAATTTTTCTTTCTTCAGCTCATGAAGCATCAAAATACTTAATCACCTATAGCCTAATAGCACCTACTTGAAAATCTAGCTCCTATTAGATAAGGCCCCTATAGGAATATCTTATAGAGCTTTATTGTCATCTTCTCATTTAAATATAGTAATAAAAAATAAAACAATGATTATATTGTTTCATTTATATTCTGATTTGTATATATTTAATCTATTAAAGAGTGATTTGGCATAAATAATTTAACATTCATCTATCTCTTACAAACTAGTGACCTTGCCATATTTTTCATAAATATATAGGAAGATTATAGGCACTTTCTTTGCATTTAAGCCCTATGAAAGAGAATCCTAGTTTAAAAAGTATTTAATAGTAAATGCTATTGAATATCAGAATATATATAGTATATTTATTTTCAAATAACAGGTTTTTTGTATTTATTTGTATGGGCTGATTGTTGGTACTGGAAAGTAAAAATGCATTTCATGTTACCATATATATGATCTTATGTATATGAAAACAAGAAAAATGAGAAGAAAAGAAAAACTGTCTGATGTTGTTGAATTAAATTAGAATATAATTATTACTTCATGTCTTCACAAAAGACATTTTGTAACATTTAAGATTTCTGCTAATTGCGCAAGGTACATTATCATGCAAAAGAATGTTAGTGAAGGTTGAAAAGGACAAACCAACTCTTCTCGTACATCACCATAATTATGCAGCCCCATGTTCGAACAATTACATTTATGTAGACCCACTGTTAAAATCAATGTTACTTGTACAGCTAGTCCTTAATCAATGAAATCAGTCAATTTACCATGGTCACATCCTTCTTCTTAATTAAGACAGTGATATCTCTGGAGCGCAAGGTCTCAGAGAGATAAATAAGTACAGAGGTTGGGAAATGTCAAAGAGGTGACTCCCCGATTTTACTCCTGACGAACTTGGGAGGAAATAAGACAGTTCCTTCAGCTCAGAGAAGCAGCACAATCTTCTAAAGAGATGGCTTAGCATTCATTAAGAAAAGAGCAGGTAGTCGTGTCTGACAGAAATAGCACTAATGAGCAAAGGAGGTTTTCAACATGCATATCCTTCATAGTCGTACTCTGAATTATGAAGGTTGTGCCACCTAAGCCAATTTTAATTAGAGTGAGCATGGACCTCTTTGGACAGTTAGCCTTTCTTTCCAAAATCCATTTCAATATGGTGTCATTTTGTTGTCATAATCAAAATGGCAAAGTGATGGAATAACCTACTTAAAATGTCTGTGGTGTTAAAGCAGATATGGCAAACATCCTCTAATGACACATGTAATAAGGGTATTACCTAGAGGACTTTGACAGTATGTTCCATGTTGTCATTGGAGCAGGAATAATGATAGAGGTGACGATAGAGGTCTTCAAAGATCCAGTTTCACCTCTCTGTCCCACCAATGGACTGTAAAAGTTTCATTTATTGGAAAAGAAAGGAATAGGAAAAAAACAGCTCTATTAAAATTAGCAAATGTAGATATTCCACATTTTTTTTTGTTTTAAATTTCACATGGCACACTATCTTTGCACTTTCAGGCTGGTAGTAGCCATCTCTTTTTGTTGTAGGAAAGCCCTTCCCAGGCCATATAAAATAAAGGAAAAACAATCATTACATAGCATTGACATATTTCCTTAAAAAATAGATTTATCTCTACACATAATCATTGCTCAGGTCAATTCAAAATAAAAACTTCTTAATTCAGGCACGATTATTTATACAAACACAAAGAAGTGATAACCTGTCTTATGTATCCTCAGTAGCAAATGATACATTGTACACATTGGGAAAATATGTAAAAGAGTTCATGTGTAATGATGCTACAAGTTTGGAATAAGTATCCTCTATTATATGTTGGCCTATATTAACTGAGTATATGCTGAAAAAATGCTGGGCATGGTTTTTATAAATAAATATCATTACAATAAATTTTCTCTTTCTCTTTTTCTCTTACATGTCATTCCTGAACAAATGTATACATTTTTAAAATGCACAAAAAATTGGTTGCTCTTAAAAAAATGAAAAATGTGCTATCAATCATTCTTTCTATAAGGCTTTTTTTCCCATAAGTTAATTTTATTAAAAAAAGAAAGTGTAAAAATTAGAAAACATAACAAATTTTTCACATTTATGTCATTGGTTCTAAACTAAATGAACTTTGATAAAAAGTTATTTCTTATATCAACTAAATTTTAATTGCAGTATAATTGTACAGCATTAAATATCTTGGAATAGATTTACTTGAGGTGTCATTTTCTCTGCTAGCATCAAGGACCATTTATAAGAGAAGAGCCAAATCAAATAGAAGTTCAGTCATCCCCCCATAGCAATATTAATATACATACAAATTCAAGAGTCCTTACACATAAATATCTAAGTTGTGAAAGGGTCGTCAATGGCTAGGATATTTACCTAACAAGAGACTCTAAATCCTGAGACAACTCTGCTAGAAGATACTAAGGGGCAAGGAAAGAAAGAAGTGTTAGGGTACATTTAATAGAGTGCCTTTGGTATGGAAATAAGAATAAAAAAATAAGAGAGAGGAAAGAAGTTTTATCAGTTTGATATTTAGCGATTAACATGTAAGTCATTGACATAGATAAAAATAATGGTGTATGTTTTTCTGTTTTTCTATACTTTTCATTCACTTTTCATCTTCATTGTAAAGATAAGGAATTAAAGGTAAAGTAGCTATTTTACTTTTAAATCTCTTAATCTCAGGCTGAGTCAAAAAGTGTATCATCCATTATCAATTATGCACATTAACTTGGGACCTACTAAATGGCTAGAACTGGTTCCAAAGACTTTTCTGAGTAGCTATGGACCATGTGTAGGAAAAGATAAATGCTTTCAATCTTAGAACATGCCAAGAACTAAAAACTTAATTGTTAAAAAAAAAAAGATAAGCAAAACAGAAGAACTTCTGATATAATCAGGATTTTAAAGCTAGGGACTGATAATTAACCCATTCATAATAATAGAGGTGGACTCACATTATTTGTAAATTTGAAGAAGAACCTAAGTTTCTGAAGGGTAGCATAAGAATATATCACTGCACAAGAGAAGGCCCTTTTGTCAATCAAGTACATTTATGGAAGTAATAAATTCATATTTAAATAATTAGCTAAAATGCATAGTCAAGTAAAAATCAAATTATAAGCTTTTATAAGCTTTAGAGATATAATTTCATATTTAATAGCTTTATTGATTATTATCATAAGATGAGATTGGATAAACCAGTTTGTGTACTTGGGGCCTTATTGTGCCCAAGTAATGTAATTTCTGAATCCAATTAAAAATGCAGCCTCTGGACTATCTTTTTAGACAGCCAGACATTTTAACCTTTTGTAATGGATTTCATTGCTAATTAAAATGGAACCAGCATAAATACACACACACACACACACACACATGCGTGTGTATATATGTATGTGATGGTATAGTCTAAAATGTTTATTTGCCTCTATGGCTGACGAATCAATTCTATTCCCATTGGGGAAGATGTTGTTTGTTTTAAGGGTACCTAAGAAGTGCTTGAAAAAAGAAAGAGTCATGTTAGGCAAAAGAGAGACTCTATTCCTCCTCTCCACAGTACTAAATCATTTTTGCCATAAAGGTGCAGCAATCATGGGCAAAGCTTGTGGCCAGGCAGGAAGGGAATCCTATGGTGCCACTGCTACATAAAAATGGTGCTTATATCATATAGTATTCCTGCCTGTTGGATAAGTCCCCTAAATCTTTCCTACCATAAAAGTGACAGTTCCTAAGAAAGCCATAGATTTCTGGTCTGTAGCAGCTTTAGTCCTGGTGAGGCAGGAAAATGATATTCTCTCTCCCTAAGGAGTCTGCCTAGCAGGACTCCTGCCTGCTTGGAGGAGAATAGAGCTGATTATTTCCATCCTTCTCCTTTCTCTTTTTCATCCTGCTTTCTCTTTAGTAAATGCACTTTAGGAGTCATTGATTTTTTTGTGAGTATGGAATACAGTACAATAGCGTTATATCACCTGGTGCTATAATACCAAATTCTCTTACATTGTATTTCTCTCTGAATAGACTCTCCTTTCCCCTGTTATTCCGACGCTGGGTGCCTATACTTTCAGTGAGGATCTGCGTCTAAAAACAATAGGTCAGATTAGACTAATCTGAGGATTGTATTGAAGCAGATGCTGGTGATATACAATGGTTTTTATTAATAATAACGTGAACAACCGTTGAGTAATTCTAAGGTCACTTTTTGAGTATAACTCGTGATCACAATGAACCAAGCACAAGGAAGCTAGTGGTTATACCTTTATAGTATAAAAGCTATTATGCAGCATGAAATGACTGATTGTCAATAGAAAAAAACAATAAAAACTCTCCATAAGTTTAAAAGCTAGTTCAATATACAGATACTAGAAATGCATTGTTATAAATTTATTATCTCTTGTGTGAAGACATAATATAAAAGAAGACAGAACTATGGAGATATTTAAGAACAGCACTGAAGCACACTAAAACATCAGTTTTGTTCTGTTTTAGAGAAACAAGGAAATGTAAAGGACTTCTTTACAAACATCATCTGCATTTAGAACACTAAAAAGATTTTCTAATGATAAAACCAAGGACTTGAAAGAATTAACGCATCTAACAAATACATCTTAATCATTATACATAAGAAATATCCACTATGATATTTTAAATCTCCCTAGAGCAATCCCATAATTGGCATACAAGGTGTTTTTTTTTTCTTAGATTTTTTGATAGGCAATACTTGCCCAGTGCTGTTACTGAAAGAATGGTTGTTACATTCGTACTAAATATGAATACCACATGCTTCAGTCCATATAGAATTTAGAATTTTTATATTAACCCTTATTTAACTTCAATAGGAGAAAAGACATTTATTTTGTAATAAACATTACAAAATAAATAATGCATATGACATTGGCTCTGGGGTGCACACATGATGAGATCAAACTAAGATAGGGATAATGAGCCAGCCTTCACCTTTGGCAGCTTCATGACATCAGGCTCTCAGCTCTACCAGCTCTAAGCCTCACTTCTGAGTCTGTGCAGTGAGAATGATGTCCTATGGGATAGTTGTGAGGATCAATGAGGTGGACGTCAGGAAAACTCCTGGTATGGTAGGTGCTCAGTAAGAGGTAGAATAACTGTCAGGAATTAAAATTATTGTGAAAGATCAATTGTTGATGCTGGTGTAGTGTACAAATAAATATTATTGATAGATGATTTCTGAATAATTAGACAGTAAATATTTGTGCAACAGAAATATTTCTTCTAGGTAGGACCTACTTGATTCATTTAATAAACAGGAAAATGCTTTTTTATAAACAAACCTCGATTTCTGAATGACGAGAATTGGGGAATTATCAGGGGTCAAAATAATACAGTTGAAAACTGATTTGTCTTATTCAGCCTTTTAAGAGGGTAGCAAATTAAAATTATTGTGGAAAGAGAAGTAAAGATTCCAGTGTACAGGTTCTGCATCCTGAATTCAATGAACCATAGATCAAAAATATTTGAAAAAAATAAAAAATACCAATACAACAATAAAAATAATACAAATTTTTAAAAATGCAGTATAACTACTGTTTATACAGCATTTACGTGGTATTAGGTATTATAAGTTATCGACAGATGATTTAAAATACACAGGAGGATGTGTGTAGGTTGTATGCAAATACTACACCATTTTATAAGACTTGGGCATAGCAAATTTTGGTATCTGTGGGGGTCCTGGAACCAACTCCCTGGATACCAAGGGACAACTGTATGTTCAAAGCACTACTGTGTTCAGAATGACGTCTGGCTGCATTCAGCTATCTTTAGTGAAGGTGAGGAATAATACAGGTAAATTATATAATACACTTGTTTGCATAACATTCCTACAATGTATTGACAGGCTTTTAAAAAACCCCAAAATACTTTCTATCATAAAAGATAAAGAAGGAAATAGACTGAACCCACTTAAAGAAGAGAAAGATTCTCTTTGAGATTCAGATTCAGTATAATGTTTAACTATTCTAAATCTATTTGCTTCGGTATTCAGAAGCTTTTGTGATAGGATCAGAAACTGTGAAATGGAAATTGTAGTGATTTAATATTTGAAAAAATTATAATAAATGTAAAAAATAGTCAGGATGTGTTTTCACAGTGCTTTCTGCAAAGAAAGAAAATTAAGAAGAAAAGCCAAGAAAGCTTCAGGGATTAGAGAAGATATTTTCTAAGTTTGAAAGCAGATGTTGTACCATATGTGCTTACCTGTTCTCTTTTTACTCACTTTGGCTGGATCATTACCAACCTGTTCTGTTTTTAATCCAGTAGAATCACTGACTGAATAACCAATTATTTCACCTCTTTATAATTCAGCTAACTATGACACAATGTTTCTGGAATAGCTTATAGGCAAGAGAAGTAAAGTAATGAATTACAAACTAGTATAAACACAACAACAATTTCTAAAATCATAAGATTATAAAATAATTTCTAAAACTTATAAAAACTTGATATTTTTCACTCTACTATTCTCTTACCTTGTATGTATTAACAAAAAGGTATTTAATTCTATAACATAAAAGTGCCCATATAAATTCAGTCTTCTCATGTACATATTTGTGATGCATTTTTAAGATAAATGTAGATAATAATGTTAAGCACTTAATAGAAAATTCTTGCTGAAAGTGTTGGAAGACAATAGGCTCTTTCACTTCTTAAAAACTACTTGTTCTAGAGAATACACTCAGGTTTTGTCACAGTATTTCAAATCACTTTGCCAATGGAGAAATTGTTTCAAGGAAATACACACAAAAGACCCAATCACAAGCAAAACACTCTTTAAGCTAACATATATGTGTAACAGTTCTTTTGGAGTTTTTTTAAAGCCCTTTTTAAAAAAAAATTACATAAAATACATGCAAAAAGATACACAGGTCATGAGTGTATAGCTTGATGGATGCACATGCAAACAAATCAGTTAATAGAACATCATGATCACCATCAACCCTACAATCACCTTGGGATCCTTGGCCCCCACATCTGAGAAAAATCATAATTCTGGTCTTCTGTCACAAACAATTCACTGTGTCTACTTTTTAAACTATCACAAACAATTCATTGTGTCTATTTTTTGAACATGATATAAATGGAATCACAAAGCATAAGCTTTTTGTGTCTGATTTTTCCATCAACATTTTGTAAAGTTTATCCATGATTCCTCTCAATGTCTCCATTCATCTACACTTAAGAAATTAGAAGACTTTTGAATCTTCAGTAGAGTTTTGTACATTGAAAAATTGTCTCTTTTTAAAAATTATTTTTTCAAGAACTGTAATGCAACTTCAAATAATTTTTCAACTTAAAACCAGTATGAATCTTATTACATATAATGTGAAAGAAAACTAATTTATTTGAAAGTAAAAATATTTTGAAAAACTTGAAAAATAAATAGAACATAGAAGCCACAGAAGAGATGCTTGAAAACATGAAAAAGACCAGCTATAAAAATTAGTTGATGAGGATAACAAGGAGAATCAAAAGTAGCTGACATTTCTCTATCCCAGTGGTTCTCAAAGTGTGTAGCCCGTAAACTAGCAGCAGTAACTCTATCTGGAACTTGTTAGAAATACAAAGTTCCAGGCCCCACCCAAAACCTACTGCATCAAAAATCTGGGAGTGGGGCCCAGTCCTCCAGGTGTTTCTGGTAGATGTTAAACCATGTAGAAACACTGTTTCTGTTCTACACTTTTCAGTTCATCAGGTACTTCTGTTTACATCTGCCATTTTCCTTAAAATTATTTCTAGCCATTAGTTCCTAAGCAATGGGTAAATAATCTGTGACCATGGACTCTTTGCACTGACTTTGCCACTTCCTTGTTTCTTCAGTTATGTCTTTGGGCATAACTGCCTTTAGGATGTTCCTTTATTCTTCTAATAAATATTTATTTCCTACTATGTGACAGTCACTATGTGTATTAGTTTTCTATGGCTTAAAACAACACAAATAATGTTCTCTTAAAGTTCTGGAGTTCAAAAGTCTAAAATCAGTCTCACTGTGCCAAAATCAAGGTGTCAGCAGGGCTTGTTTCCTCTGATGCTGTAAGGGAAACTCTGCTTTCTTGCCTTTTTTCAGCTCATGGATCCAACTGTGCATCATTGCAACTTCTCGCTTTCATTGTCACTTCTACTGCTTTTGATGTTGTTGCTTCCTTTTCATAAGAATCTTTGTGATTGCTTTGGGCTCCTGGATAACCCAGGATGATCTCTCCATCTCAAGACCCTTAACTCGAGCACATCTGTAAAATCACTTGGACCATGTAAGGTAAACATTCACAGGCTCTGGGAATGAGAACATGGGAATCTTTGTGGGGTTCTTGTTCTGTTCTACCACACTGTGCAAGTGAGCTTACGATCTAGAGAAGAAGACGGATATTGAATGGGAAATGACAAAACCTCTTCTCTTGAATTCATTATAAAATTTTGGTAAGTGATAGTGACAAATTAATTGCTGCACAGCTCAATTTTAAATAAATAAATAAAAATCTTGAGCAGAGGTAGAAAAATTAGTGCATTCATTGTTAATTCATCCCACTAATAGATGTTTGCAGCTACTTTATGCTAGATCCTACTCTTGTGATGATTAAAGTCTAGTGAGGTACACAGAGGCTGATTATTATACAAAGAAAATGAAAGGGCCATTACAAAAGATATAGCAAAGGTGCCTAAAGCAGTGTGTGATTTCCTATAATGCTTGACTTTAAGAGCTGAGTGGAATGAATGCTCAACTGAAATATGAATATAAATTTGTGCTATCGGAACATTCAAACAATGGGAATGGTATGGTGTAGAAAACTCTGTACTAAGAAGCAGAATGTGTTCTAAGAATTTCAAGTACTAATATAATGAAGCTTAGCGGGGTAAGGTGGGAAGTGGAGAAATGACGCCAGAGAAATAAGCAGTTGCTACAAAAAAGTGATCCAGTAAAATAAATTAAGAAATTTAAACATTATACTGAGGACTAAGTTGATAATTTAAGCATGGGAAAGACACAATGATGTTTGCATTATGAAAGATAACTTTGGGTACTATATGAAGAGAAGATTGAAATGTGGCAAGTTCATATGTAGTGATCCTATTGAAGTAATCTAAGTGAGAGAGAAAGGAATCCTAAATTATAATGGTAATGGTGGAATTAGGGTAAAAATGTTGGGAAAAAATATGTATATATTTAACAGCTATAATTGTCAGAATTCCATGTTGGATGGAAGAGAAGTCAAAGAATAAGTATAGATATATTGCATAAGTATCTTACTATATGATAACGTTCTTAGTAAATATATGAAACAGAGGAAGAAGACATCTTTGGGGAGAAAAGATGGCATAATGCCTATTTTTAGTATACAGTGTACTTGGACACTTGTTCAACTAATATATCTTCTAATTATTAGTCTTCCCCGATCTCCTTATTTTAAGTCTTTCATCCTTTGCATTCGTAGTAATTTTTCATTGTTCTTTCATATTATTTCTATTAGCACTTTGAAATTTATGTACAAATAGGCTAGAATGTAAGCTTCATGAGAGCAATATATGTGTTTAGCTCATATTTGTAATTCCATAATCCATAGCTTAGGATTTTTTACCTAAGAGGCAATGAATAAATATTTAAACATATAAACTTATTTCTATGACCAAATACTATGTAAAGTCAGATAACTATATTCAAGAGAATGATTAGAAATTATCTGTACCCTCACATCGATTAGCAGCCAGTTAGATAAGTCTGTTTCTACCATGTGTAGAGACTGCTTTTGGATATTGAAAGTATCTGAAATTATTTTTGAAGTTTTAAGATAGTTTTAGTTGTTACTATAACAAGGCCATCATTAGTGTTTAATGTTTTATATTTGAGGTAGAACCATTTTTTTATTATTTCAGCATATTATAGAGGTACAAATGTTTAGATTACGTATATTGCCTTTGCCCCACCTGAGTAAGCGCTTCAAGTGTGTCCATCCCCAGATTGTGCCGCATATTTGCATTAATGTCAAACTTCTTTCCAATTTCAATTCTGAGTGGAACATAATCAACACATCCCTTGCCTTTACACTACATAGACTGCTCTATGTAGGGGAAGGATCATACTCTTTGGAGCAAGACAGAGCAGGGTTTAAAACCTACTTTCCTGCTTATTAACAGTGTGACCTTGAGTGAGCTCCCTAATCTCTCTGTACCTGTTTCTTCACCTGTAAGATAAAGGTAATAATATCTATTTTACAGGGTTATGATGAGGATTGAAAGTAAAATACGTGAAATTCCCAGACTGCATATCACAGGTATCAGTAAAATAAATTGTTATAATCAGCATACACTTTTTAGTATTTGGTATCTCCACCTAAAAACAAAAGCATACAAACTTCTCTCAGGTTTTCCATGGAACACAGGAAATTTTATTACAAAAATAGATTTAAATCTGTACAACTTAAACTACATTCTAATTTCCAATTATCATGTTATTCTTCCTTTAATATATAATCTCATGAAAACTGTTACACTAATACCTGTGCCATCTTATAGATAAAATCTTGATAAAAGAAATAGTCTGCTGAGTACAACATCAGACTTAAAAAAATAACAATATAGGAAGTCATTTTTAAAAATCTACCAGAGTATAATTCTTAAAATTTTAGCTAACTTTGCTTTCCTCACTCAAACAGGTTATAATGTTCAAGGCTACAGTGTGATCTATTGCTGAGTTAGTAATGACAGTAAGTTTGCCAACACAATCACTGCACTACATTATCTAAGTCATTGCTCTGTAAAGTGCTTTGGGATACCTTGAGTATGAAGGGCTATATATCAAGTATATTATATTTTATTCTATATGGTGCTTGAGTTTTGGCAATGCATATTCAACAAGCTGAATAAAAAGACCTCCAGATGTACTTTATTAGTGTTTGTATGCTTTCACCACAGATAAGGGTAGGCTCAACTTGAACTAAAGGAAAGAAATCATGTTTGAGAGAGAGAGGAAGTATCTCTATCCTGAAGGTGAAAACTCCAACTAAATGTTTCCTACTAGCATCCCTAACCTCAGAATTAGCCTACCTTTCACTTATCACTCAGAAACCTAAATGGGTTTCCTTTCTATGCAAGAGTGATGTATGAGAGCAGGAAGCACGTCAGAATCATTTATCATTGTTTTACCCTCGTTTCCTAACAGTGTGCCTGAATGAATTAATGAAAGATTTCTGCTGGATTATATCTTCACCAAATTTTTCACTGATATATTTTTAAAGTAGCACTTTGAATTTTGGTAAACAACTATGATGCTGTGTAAGTTAAAAATGTCCTCAGAATTTGTCATAGTAACAGTTTTGCAAAGAGTAAACATCCCAGAGTGTGGCTATATAGCATTGAGAGTTGTCAAGTTTTTCTATCAGATTGACTTTTGGGAAAAGAGACATTTTATTTTGCTACATAGACACATTAGAATATATCCCTAACCTGCAGAGATACTAACTTTTTTATTAAGTTATCCCTATCAATAAACACATATGTAGGAAATGTATAGTAGAATATATGCAAACATACATATTATACACATACAAACATATAAAGTTGATACAAAATAAGTTAGCACTCATATTCTAGAAAATTAGGAAATATTTCTCGCATTTCATCTTTTGCTTTTGACATATTACTTTTCTCTTCTTTATAAATACAGCATTTGGAAAATAATATTTTCCCTTTGTGCATTCAAAAGATTTTCTTAGATACCAACTATACACTTGGATCTATAAAGATACAAGTATTAATGGTACTTGACTAATATAATAGATGCCTAGCAACCACTTTGACCAAGTATAGTATTTTTGAAGCTGAATATACCTGACTTTTGATACTGAAGCTCTAAGTGTACACCTAACAAAACTGTGAAAACGTGTTCAACCAAGTGCATGCAAACAAATATTTGTAACAACTAGTAATAGCCAAAACTGGAAAAAATCAAATGCCCAACAAAAAATTTTAGTGTATGTATATAGCTGTGGCATATCATATACTTCAGTGAGAATGAACAACATGAATGAATCTCACATGATGTTGAACAAAAGAAGTAAAACAAAAAAAAAGCACATAGTGTAGAATTCCATTCATGCAAAGTATGAAAATGGGCAACATTTATCCATTGTACTAGAAGTCAAAAGTGTCTTTATCTCTCCAATCTGCCTCACTGTAAGGACATCTGTTGTCATTGGATTTTGAGCCCACCCTAAATGATCTTAAGATTATTAATAATACCTATAAAAATCCTTTTTCCAAACAATTTCACATTAAAAAATTCTGCAGTTTAGGACTTGGATGTACCTTTTTTTTTTAATTTTTTTTTAATTTTCTTAATTCAGGATATTATGGGAATACACTATTCAGATGGGAAAGTTATCTAAATATAAAGAAAAGTGTAGTAGTCAGCATAGATGAGGGTAACATAAAAGGCAAGGAAATCATTTACATATTTCATAACACCCACCACCACTATCCTAGGATAAGGATAAGATCAAACAACTTGTGTTCTTCCTCTTGTCACTGGTATGTGTGATCTCAGGCTAGACAAAGCCTTCTAATCCACATAAAACTGATGAGACTATTGGGTTGTTCACAGAACTATTTGGGATTTTATATACTGGAAGAATAAAGACAAAGTGAAAAGTAGTTAAAGTAGAATAAATGGGGTTTTCCAAAGCCAGAATAATTCCTTTATTCTTCTTATTTATTCCTTAAATATATGATTCAAAATAAAGTGTATGAGCATCTGTATATAGACTTTAATTTATTCATTTATTAAACACTGTAAGTACATAAGGAATTATATTGGATGTTGGGGAAAAATCAAAGAAGAATAGGAAAGAATAATAATATAAACTAGTAATTACTATGGACATTGAAGTACTAATCTAATGCTTTGCATTTATTTAATCCACACAACAACATTATCACGTGGGTAGAATTATTGTTCTCAAATTTCATATGAGGCAACTGAAATGCAAATAGTTTAGATTATTATTTCATAGTCCTGTAACCAGAACATGGCAGAAATAGGATTTGTATATTCATAGTTTGGCTCCAGAGTCTGAACTTTTAACCACTACACTAATAGTGCTATGTTAGGCACAAAATTTTATTTTAATAATAAATATCTAGTAATATCCCACTTTATTGAAAAAATTATGTTAGTTGCTGAAGATGAAGGAAAGGAAGGGAATTTTCACAGTCTATGTGGGTAGGAATAGGAAATGAGAGATAGTCATAAAAAATAAAGCAAATATATGAGTTGTCAATTTATTGACTTTTAGCTTCATATCCTCTTGTCATTGACTGTTTTTGCAAAAAACGAGCTGTACATTTTAAATATTGCTCCTTTGTGCTAAAATTATGTGGTGGTGGTGGTTGTTGTTGGTAGAGTTCAGAGAAGAGGAATTGCAGGAAGAAAAGTTTTCTTTTCTGGTTCTTGTGTGCTTTTGTTTGCTGCTTCTTGCTCCTACTGTGTGGCTATCTGTAGTGCATGTGAGGATATCCAGTGGAGCTCAGCCCCATAGATGCCTTCCCATCGAGTTTCAGCAGTACTCTGCAAGCATATCCCCTCAACCTACTAGCAGGGTTGTTTCCTACCTGCCAATCTCAAGGATAGTTTTGTGTCGGCCTGAATCCCGGAGAAGGGCTTCCTGTCTTGGCTGGTTTCTATGACTGACAGCCTTCGCTTACCTTCCCCCCAGAGGAGTATTTCCAGTTTCCCTGGTCATTTTGGACCAGTTTTGATCCAGGCAACATAGAAAAGTTCTCTGCCATGTGGTGGAGTGCAACCACACTTTCTCTAATAATGTCTGAATCCCAAGTTCAGGAAGGACCATGTTTCCAAGTTGGTTCTTCGTTGGGTATTCTTTCTCAGCCCCAGGGTCTTCTTCAGAGCTATACTTACTCCTTTATAGATAATTCTCCATTATAGTTAATAAATCTTTATATTAAAAGATCTCTGGTTCAAATTTTACTGTGTGGTTTCTATAGTCTGATTGGATCCTGACTGACAAAAGAGAATAAAAGAAGAAGGGTTAGTGGTGATTATTGACTCAGTGGGAATGGAGGGACACATTTGTGTAGATCGTTCTTAGATTCCATCCAGAAGTGTCCCACTCAGGAGTAAGAGCAGGAGGGCAAATATGATGCTCTAGATTCTGCCTAGAGATATGTTAAAAAGTAGAGTCTTATCCAGGTTTTAAAGCAGGAAATATACTGAAAAACAGGTGGGTCATGCTGACTGTACAGGATTTCTCAACCTTTTGCTACTAAAATGCATGCCATCAGTAAAAATGACTCACTGGGAATATTTTAAAACAATGGTGAAGAATGGTAATGGAAATCACAGACGAAGATCTCAGAGGTAGTTCAGATGAGTTCCTCTAGAAGAGCATGACCCTCACTCCTCGAGAGTCACTCCAAATTCAAAAATATACAAACTAATTTATAAAAGGCCATTAAAACACATAAACATGAACTTCACATCAGAATATACTTACAAGGATATCCTTCACATTACAATTTCCAAGAAGTGAAAATGAAAAAAACGTATTGATATTTTATAGGTAGATGTTACTCAAACTTCCTCCTTTCTTATATAGTCTTTCTACTATAAGTGATTCCTGTAAGTTTTCATTTCATTTTTTAATTTTTATTTCAAAATGATAAGAGAGTACAAATGTTTCTGTCACATGAATACCTTGTATATTGCTTAAGTAGGGGTTTTTAGTGTGCTTGCCACAACAATAGTGCTCATTGTATCTGATAGGTAAGTTTTTACATCTCGCGCCTTTACACCATCCCCTCTTCTTGGTGTCCAACATCCTTTATCTCTTTGTGCCCATCTTTGCCCATCATTTAACTCCCAATTATTAGTGAATACATATGGTATTTATTTTTTCAGTCCAGATATACTTCACTTAGGATAATGGTCTCTGGTTCCATCCAAGTTGCTGCAAAAAACTTTATTTCATTATTTTTTATGGCTGAGCAGTACTCCATGGTATACTCCATGATATATTCCATGGTATACACATACACATACACACACACACACACACACACACACACATTTTCTTTATCCACTCATGAATTCATGGGCATTTAGGTTGATTCCACATTTTTGTAACTGTGAATTGTGCTGCAGTAAATATTTGAGTTCAGGTGTCTTTTTGATAAAATGACTTATTTCCCTTTGGGTAGATACCCAGTAGCAGGATTTTTTTTTTTTTTTTTTTGAGACAGAGTCTCGCTCTGTTGCCTGGGCTAGAGTGAGTGCCGTGGCGTCAGCCTAGCTCACAGCAACCTCAAACTCCTGGGCTCAAGCAATCCTACTGCCTCAGCCTCCCAAGTAGGTGGGACTACAGGCATGCGCCACCATGCCCGGCTAATTTTTTCTAAATATATATATTTTAGTTGGCCAGATAATTTCTTTCTATTTTTTTTAGTAGGGCCGGGTCTCGCTCTTGCTCAGGCTGGTCTTGGACTCCTGAGCTCAAATGATCCACCCGCTTTGGCCTCCCAGAGCGCTAGGATTACAGGCGTGAACCACCACACCCGGCCTCCCAGTAGCAGGATTGATGGATCAAATGGTAGTACATTTATTTCTTTGAGGAATCTCCATACTGTTTTCTTTAGAGGTTGTACTAATTTGTAGTATCACCAACAGTGCATAAACATTCCTATCTCTCTGCATCCTGTCAACATCTATTGTTTTTGGACTTTTTTTAATAATGGCCATACTGAGAGGGATAAGGTGATATCTCATTGTGGTTTTAATTTGCATTTCCCTGATAATTAGTGATGTTGAACATTTTTTCATATATTTGTTGGCCATTTGTCTATATTCTTTAGAAAAAACATTCTATTCTTGTCTTTTACCCACTTTTTAATGAGGTTGTTTGTTTTTCTCTAGCTGATTTACTTGAGTTCTTTGTAGATTCTGGATATTAGTCCTTTGTTGGATGTATAGTTTACTCATATTTTCTCCCATTCTATAGGTATTCTATTCACTCTGTTATTTCCTTTGCAGTGCAGAAGCTTTTTAATTTAATTAAGTCCCATTTATTTATTTTTGCATTTGCTGTATTTGCCTTTGTGTCTTAGTCATAAATTCTTTGCCTAGGCCAATGTCTAGAAGGTTCTTTCTACTTTTTATTCTAGATTTTTTTATCATTTCATGCCTCCCTTTCATTTCAGTCTTTAATCCATATTGAATTAATTATTTGCATATGGCAAGAGATAGGGGTCCTGATTCATTCTGCATGTGGCTGTCCAATTTTCCCAGCACCATTTATCAAATATAGCTTCCTTTCCCCAGTGTATGTTTTTCTTTGCTTTGTTGAAGATCAGTTAGTTGTAGGTAGATGGTTTTATTTCTGAGTTCTCTGTCCTGTTCCATTGGTCCATGTCTTTACATTTATACTAGCACCATACTGTTTTGTTACTATACCCTTGTAGTATAAATGGAAGTGAAGTAAGGTGATGTCTTCAGATTTATTCTTTTTGCTTAAGATTTCTTTTGCTATTCAGGCTCATTTTTGGTTCCCAATGAAGCTTAGATTTATTTCTTTTACATCTGTGAAATATAACATTGGTATTTTGATGGGGATTGCATTGAAGCTGTAAATCACTTTGGGCAGTATGGACATTTTAACAATGTTGATTCTACCAATCTATGAGCATGGGATGTTTTTCCATTTATTTTTCTTCTATGATTTCTTTCATCAGTGTTTTATAGTTCTCCTTGTAGAGATCTTTCAAGTCCTTGGTTATTTCTAAGTATTTTATTTTCTTTGTAGCAATTGTAAATAATATTGAGCCCTTGATTTGCCTCTCAACTTGATAGTTATTAGTATATAGAAATGCTACTTTTTCATATGCATTGATTTTGTAATGTGAAACTTTGCTGAATTATTTATCAATTTTAGAAGTCTTTCAGTAGAGTCTTTAGGGTTTTCTAGATACACGATTATATCATCAGCAAAAAGGGTAGATTGACCTCATCTTTCCTGATTTGGATGCCCTTTATTTCTTTCTCTTCTCTGATTGTTCTGGGTAGGACTTCCAGTACTATGTTGAATAGAAGTGGTGACAGTGGGCACTCTTATCTTGTTCCAGTTCTTAGAAGAAATGCTTTGAACATTTCCCCATTCAGTAGGATGTTGGCTGTTTGTTGGTTATTGACCCAAATATTGCTCAGTGGAAGGTTTTTCAATTTCCATGACTTTGGGTAGATTTGAGTGTTTCTCTTGGAATTGATTTCTATGTTTATTCCACTGTGATCTGAAAAGACAGATGGTATGATTTTGATTTTTTTTAATTTTCTGAGGCTTGTTTTGTGGCCTAGGTTGTGATCAACCTTGGAGAATGCCCCATGTGCTAAAGAAAAGAATATATATTCAGTAGTTTTTTGATAGAATCTTCCATAAATGTCTGGTAGGTCAATTTGTTTTAGAGTCCCATTTAAGTCCAGTGTTTATTTATTGATTTTTTTGCTATGACAATCTGTCCTGGTCTGTCAGTGGGGTATTGAAGTCCCCAGCAATATTGATACTATTGTTTATTTGTTTGCTCAAATCTAGTAGATTTGCTTTATGAATCTTGGAGCTCTTACGTTAGGTACCTATATATTTAGGATTGTTATGTCTTGTTGAATTGTTCTCTTTACCATTATATAAGGACCATTTTTTTTTTTTTTACTATTGTTGGTTTAAATTCTATTTTATATGACATGAATATGGCCACACCTGCTTGCTTTGGTTTCCATTTGCATGGAATGTTGTTTTTTCATTCCTTTATTTTGAATCTATGTGAATCCTTGCAATTTGGATGTGTTTCTTGGAGACAGCAAATACTTGGCTTTTGTTTTTTTTCATCCAGTCAGTCTACGTCTTTTAAGTGGAACATTAAGACTGTTCACTTTCAGTGTTTGTATTGGTATGTGGGATACTATTCTATTCATATGTTGAATGATACCTTATTGTTTCCTTTGCCCTCTTGCCCTATTGTTTTATAAGAGTTGTGAGCTTTATCTTTCAGGCATTATTACATTGGTCGGTATCTATTTTGCTTTGCTATAGTGCACTTCATAATCTTTCCTGTAGGGCAGGCCTTGTAGTGACAAATTCCCTTAGTATTTGCTTGTTTGGGAAACTCTTTATTTCTCCATCATTTAGGAAACTTAGTTTTTCAGAATACAAAATTCTTGGCTGGCAACTTTGAACTGGAACCAGACAAGGCTGCCCACTGTTCCCATTACTTTTCAACATAGTATTGGAAGTCCTTGTGAGAGCTATCAGGGAAGAGAGCAGAATCAGGGGAGTCCAAATAGGGAAAGAAGAGATCAAACTCTCACTCTTTGCTGATGATGTGATGCTATATCTGGAAAACCCCAAGGATTCAACCAAGAGACTCCTGGAATTGATCAATGAATTCAGAAAGTCTCAGGTTACAAAATCAATACACACAAATCAGAGGCATTCATATATGCCAATAACAGTCAATCGGAGAACTAAATTAAGGACTCAGTACCCTTCAAAATAGCAACAAAGAAAATAAAATACCTAGGAATATATTTAACTAAGGAGGTAAAGGACCTCTATAGGGAGAACTATGAAACACTGAGGAAGGAAATTGCAGAACACGTAAATAGGTGGAAAACCATACCATGCTCATGGATCGGAAGAACCAACATTGCTAAAATGTCTATATTACCCAAAGTGATCTACAGATTCAATGCAACCCCTATTAAATTACCAACATCATTTTTCATAGATATAGAAAAAATAATTTTATGCTTTGCATGGAATCAGAGAATACCCTGTATAGCAAAATCAATCTTAAGCAATATAAACAAAATGGGAGGTATTACTTTGCCAGACTTCAAACTATACTGCAAGGCTGTGTTTCTTAAAACTGCTTGGTATTGGCACAAGTGCAGGGACACAGACCAGTGGAACAGAACAGAAAATCCAAATATAGAACCATCCTCATGTAGCCATCTAATCTTTGACAAAGCAGACAAAAACATACTCTGGGGACAAGAATCCTTATTCAATAAATGGTGTTGGGAAAATTGGATAGCCACATGTAGAAGACTGAAACAGGACCCATAGCTTTCACCTCTCACAAAAATCAAATCACGGTGGATAACAGACTTAAACCTTAGGTGTGAAAGGATTAGAATTCTAGAAGAGAATGTAGGAAAGACTCTTACAGACATTGGCCTAGGCAAAGAATTTATGAAGAAGACCCCTAAGGCAATCACAGCAACAACAAAAATAAATGAATGGGACCTGATTAAATTAAAAAGCTTCTGCACAGCCAAAGAAACAGTCACGAGAATAAACAGACAACCTACAGAATGGGAAAAAATCTTCGCATATGACACATCAGATAAAGGACTGATAACAAGAATCTACTTAGAACTCAGGAAAATCAGTAAGAAAGAATCAAACAACCCTATCAAAAAGTGGGCAAATGACATGAATAGAAAATTTTCAAAAGAAGATATAAGAATGGCTAACAAACATATGAAAAAATGCTCAACATCCCTAATCATTAGGGAAATGCAAATCAAAACCACAATGAGATATCACTTAACTCCAGTGAGAATGGCCTTTATCAAAAAATCCCAAAACAACACATGTTGGTATGAATGCAGAGAGACAGGAACACTCATACACTGCTGGTGGGACTGCAAACTAGTGCAACCCCTGTGGAAAGCATTATGGAGATATCTTAAACAGATTCAAGTAGACCTACCATTTGATCCAGGAATCCCATTATTGGGCATCTACCCAGGGGAACAAAAGTCATTCTATAAAAAAGACACCTGTACCCCGAATGTTTATAGCAGCACAATTCACAATTGCAAAGATGTGGAAACAACCCAACTTCCCATCAATTCATGAGTGGATTAGTAAATTGTGGTATACGTATACCATGGAGTAATACTCAGCTATAAGAAATAACGGTGATATGGAGTCCCTTTTGTTCTCCTGGATAGAGTCGGAACCCATTCTATTGAGTGAGGTATCCCAAGAATGGAGGGACAAGCACCACATGTACTCACCAGGAAATTGGTTTCCCTGATCATCACCTAAGTGCACATTTGGGAATAACACCAACTGAGTATCGGACTGAAATAGGGGTGGAGAGAGGGGATGGGTGTATAACTACATGATGAGTGCGTTGCACACCATCTGAGGAATGGTCACGCTTGAATGTTCTGACTCGGGGGGATGGGGGTGGGGGAGGGGATGGGGGTATAACTACATGATGAGTGCAATGCGCACTGTCTAGGGAATGGACACGCTTGAAGTTCTGACTCAGGGGGATGGGCGGGACATGGGCAGTATATGTGGCCTGAACTTTTGTACCCCCATTATGATAAGCTGAAATTAAAAAAAAAAAAAAAAAGACTAAAACTGGATCGCAATCCCTTCTAGCTTGTGAGGTCTCTGCTGAGAATTCTTCTGTTAGCCTGATGGGTTTTCCTTTGTAGGTTAGTTGTTGTTTTCATCTTGTAGCTTGAAGAATTTTCTCCTTCATTTTGACTTTGGCTAGATTGATGACTTTATGTCTTAGAGATGTCCTATTTGCTATGAATCTTCCCAGTGTTTGATCTTATAGATGGATATCTGAATCTCTGGCAAAACCAAGGAACTTTTCCTTAATAATTGCCTCAAATAGAGTTTCCATGATTTTTGTTTCTTCTTTTCCCTCAAGAATATCTATAATTTGTATATTGGATCATTTCACAAAGTCTCATATTTCACTGAGTCATTGTTCATTCTTCTTTATTCATTTTTCTGCATCTTTGACCGATTAGGTTAGTTCAAAAGCCTTGTCTTCAAGCTCTAAAATTCTTTCTTCTGCTTGGTCTAGCCTGTAGTTGAAGCTTTTTGGTGTATTTTGAAGTTCCATAAATGATTTTTTTATTTCTTTAATTTCTTTTCTATCCTTTCTTATGCTGTTTAGCTCTTTAGTGACTTTTTCTTTCATTTCAGTGTTGTCCTGAAATATTTTTTTGGCTTCTTTACATTGATTTTCACCTTTCTCTTTAATTCTATTCATCTTATTCACCGTCCATATTTTGCATTCTCTTTCTGACACTTTGACAATTTTCTTTTGGTTGGGGTACATTGCTGTGGTTCTATTGTGATTCTTTGGGGGTGTTGAACTAGATTGTTTGTCATGTTGCCAGAGGATTTTTTTTTAATTTCTTCTCATCTGAAACCTCTTCTCTCAGCTCAAGGCAGATAAGTTTGTGGTGCATCTGTTCTCCTCTGGGACCTCTCCTATCTTGTACGAGGAAAAAGAGATGCCCATATGATGCTTTTGTGACCTACTCCATAACAGTGGCTCAGCAGGAGAGGTGAAGATGCATTGGGAGCCTGTAATGCTGCTATTCTGTGTTGTCCCATGCCCTTGTGATTGTCATAATCTAAGCTGGTGCTGGATGATCTCAGTGAGAAATTGTGGGTTTCTTCCCAGGTCACTGTTGGAGGCTCACGTGGGGGGCTAGACGAGTCCCTCTCCATGGAGGCTGGCATAGGTGAAGATTGCTCTGCCTGAGTCTTCCCACAGTGCAAATGGCAGCTGGGTGAGTCTCTGTGGGCAGGGTCACAGGTGTCAGGGCTGCAGGCATTCACTCCACCTGGGTAAAGATGTGATGGTGATTTATGGCTAACAGGTCCCTGGTAGAGCACTGGGCTGCTGGGGTGGTTCCTGTCAGTTGGTGGGTGAGAGCTTTGGGGGCAGAGCCATGAGGCCACATGGCAGCAGCTCCAAAACTGCATGAGTGAGGCTGCAGGGCCAGGCAAGAGGGGCAGAGCTGTGAACCTTGTAGCAGTGTTGAAGCCTTGGGTGTGGGGCTATGGGTCCCAGTGGTGGTAAAGGGCCCTCAGGCATAGGGCCATGGGGTCAGGCCATCAGGCAGCTTGGGCTCTACCTCTGCACATTTCCTGACAGGCAGTCACCTTAGGGCTTCTCAGGTGGTGTGTGTGGTGCCCACCTTTCTCAAATCCTTCATGGTGGGGGGGCAGTACTAGGCTCCCAGTAATTGGGCACACAAGAATGTCTACTCTCCCTGCTTCCTCCCCAACCTGGCTGGGGTGATGTGGGGGCAGCTACAGGAAAGCTGAGCTCTGTGTAGACCAGGTGCTCTGAACCTGAGAACCCAGAATGGCACCAGCTGCAGTGACTTGGGAATGGAAGCCACTGAATTCTTTCTTTGCCCACTCTCTGGTGCAGTGTTACTGCACAGACTCCAAACAGCTCCCCAATCAATCTGGAGGTCTGCAGTTGTAGTGGGGGCCCCCACAGCTCTGGTTTCAGTGTCCATGTGGGAGCATGGAGTCCTGGGGTTCTCTTCTCCTGTCCTTCCTTACCTTTGGATGCCTTCATCAGGTACCCTCCAATCTTGCCAAGCCACCTTCTCCTTCACTCTGATTGTCCCCTGTAGATTCTCTGATGAGTCACAGTGCTTTTTCCAACAAGGCCCATCCATATGTGGGCATCCACTTGCAACTTGCAATCCTTTCCTTGAGACTGAAGTGCATGGGCTGCTTCAAGTCCACCATCTTGCCTCTTCTTCAAGTTTTTATTTTTAAGTACAGTATTTTGAAATGTTTAAGGCAAAAAGAAAACCCATGAAAGTTCTTTTCTTTTTAATTGTATTTTTTCAGTAATATGCATCCTAAGTATATCTTATAAACATCTTAAATTTTATTATCTCTTTGTTTAAATTTTATGTCATGTATATTTCCAAATGAGCTGTAAGTGTTTATTCTAAGTTATGTGCTTTATGAAAACAAATTCACATTCATAAGAACCAGGCATCTCATTTCAGTATTTTTCTTTTCCTTAATACTTTATACTAACATCTTAAAAATAAGCAGACCAAAAAATTTGTTTTCATCACCTTTACCATTGACATTATTTTAATTGTTCCTTAATAACTCATTTTAATATCTCTTACAGAAAATACTTACATATAATTTTTATCACTTAGGTTAGAATATATGCCTGTGGAAAGTAGGCTGTCAACAACAAAGAATCAAATCAGGTTCAGTACATCCTCATCAATGATAAGTAGCTATCCACTGAGTTGTGATCCTATATCCATTGTTCTAAAGCAACTTGTTAACCATGAAGACTCTCTTGAAAAGAAACATGTCTTTCTGCAATTTGCCTGTTGTGAAGTGTCAGATAAAAGACAATTGGTAAAATCTGGCAATGATTTCTAAACCAAAAAATAATCAAGTACACCCTACCAACACACACACACATATATATACACACACACATATATATGTGTATATATATTAGTATTAATTTAAAATTTATATTTTCAGCAGTATTAAAATAATTTTATGAATATTTAAGCTGAAAAAGTACAATGTAAAATATAAATAAAAATGCTAAAATTTTTCTTCTCATGTTCTCTGGGGCATATGCATCCCCATTTTGAAGACCATTATCCTGTAGTATTGCACAGAATATAGGTTAGGTTCATTTTTTAGGGTATTACTAAGACATTTTATATGATTAAAGATTATATTTCATGATACACTTCCTTTTTCACATGTTTTTACCTGTCACTTTTCTCCCTTATTCATAGACACACAAAACATATCTAATTTTTTTAGTTTCAGTAGGTACTTCAGGACAAGTCTGCCTAATAGAAATCTCCTAGATAAGGAGCAAATTATAGCCAAGAGTAAGTACTTTGGGCAAACTGCATCGTATTAGCTCAGAACAAAATCATGGATTCATTTCAGCAATGGTTCAGTTTAACAAATATTATATATTTATATATTTGCACTGAATTTAAGGTAGAGCCATGGGGAAATACATGGATATACTGATATATATCAGTTAAAATTAATAATATAACCTATTTTGATGTGCATTTGTTCATGTCTTTGGTGCATTCCCATTGGGTCCTGTTTTAGGTTCAGTCAGATATTGCAGCAAGAAAATTCAGACATCGATCTTGTGCTGCATTAATTGTAAGTTGAGCGGATGGCTGCACATCTTCAGTATCCTTTTTAAAATGTTGTCATGGGTGTCATCTCTCTTTCCAGCTTTTTGGTTTTATTGCAGTTTTATTTTCTGTAATTTTCTTGAAATGCGAAAGATATAGTTCTGCTGTGATAAATGAGATGGGGAACCCATAGCTCAGTCACTAGTTTGTTCATAGATTGACCATTGAATGTAAAGTATGTGATGCTAAGAACAATTTTGATGAGATCCATTGTTGAATGTGCAATGATTCATCCCTCTTTGTGAAGTTGTTACCTTTCTGTCATAGTCGTGCATCATTTTTCATGTTTCTTTTTTTAATAAGTATCTGGAAGGACAAATAGCTTCCCAAAATATAGTCTAGACTAAATTGAATAATACAAGTGAGAGATATCCACTAAACATACCAACAATACATGGATGATTATATAGTTTAACTTCTTATTTTTAATAAGAGTTTATAATGTGGGTTTTGTATAGAAAATGATCCTATGCTTTATGTCTGTCATCCTTTTCTATATCTATTATGCCTATTTTTAAGAATTTCTTATCTTTGATAAACAATATGAAATAAAAATCTCAGATATTATATTATCTGATTTACTATGATTTAGTCAAAAAGTCACCATTTTTTTTCTGGAATGAAATATAAAGGTACTTATTTGAAAAATTAACTTTCTTCAAAAGAGCAAGGTCACTGTTTTTATCTTCTAATTAACTTTCTCCAGGAAATCTGACTTAGTGACAAGGAGCCATCAATGCCACAACTCTTTATCAGAAAGAAAACAATGACCTCCATAAATCAGTTTATGAAAAGGAAAAGAAGATATATAAACCCTTATTTCAAATATATATATATATATATATATATATGCATATGGCCTTGAGGCAACAAGTAATGCAAGTGTAGTTCAGAAGCAAATGGAGAAGAGAAACCCCACAAATGCAAAATGCCAGAGGTATAAGGACATTTAATTTAAAAAGTTGCACCAATGAAAAGCTGTCAGGGAATAATTCAAGGATCTTTACCCAACAACAACAACAAAAAAAAAAAACACTGGCCATGGCTGCATGGGTGAAAGGAACTATGATTATAAATAGAGAAAGGAGAATATTGGCATGCTAAATATTAATGCGGAATGTTTGATTTACCCCAAAAACAAACAAAAACATTATCATACTCAAACTTGTAGATTATTTTATTTGAAAACATGGAAAATTGTATTATTAAAATCTCAATGGATTTTCATGAAAATGTAAATTATGATGTGAAAATTTTTACAAACAAATTTTGTGGAAACCCATTCCTCTCCAACAAGTACATATCTCTATGATAAATAAAAAACCAAGGGAAAAAAAAAGCAACATCTAAGATATTTCTTTTCACGTTCCTATATAGTGTTCTTACCAACTACTTATCTGATTGGTACCCAAGGTGCACAAGAGTTCAGAGAATTTTTCTAGGTCTGTTTGTTACCGCACTTTTGCTCTGATCCTGTAGTCCAATTTATTTCTTCTTGTTTTCTTACTATTTCCATCATTTTAAGCTGCTTTTACTCCTTAAAACATTCTTATTATAGTTGGAAATTCAATAACCTATTTAGATTATAAGTTTCTAAGAGATGTCTTCTTGGAGATATACAAGTCCAGAGAATATATGGATGTATTTTCAGTAGTTTGTAGGTTTTCAATGCGAAATAAACATATTATGGATCATGAGGATGCCAAAATTATAAACCTATTGTGTTCACTCAATTTCTATTTTTTTTTTTTGTAAATTGACACATAATAATGGTACAACTTTATGGGATACAGAGTGATATTTTGATACATGTATACATTATATAATAATGAGACAGGGTAATTAGCATAACTATCATCTAACACATTTATCATTTTTGTGGTGAAAACATTCAAAATCATCTATTTTACCTATTTGATAGTATACAATACATTAGTGTTAACTATTTTCACCCTACAGTGCCATAAAACATTATAATTTATGTCTCCTATCTAGCTGTAATTTGTACTTTTTAACCAATATCTCTCTATCCCCTCAGCCCTTCCCTTTCCAGCCTCTACAAGCCACACTATTCCTCTCTCTACTTCTATGAGAAAAAAACCTTAGCTTCCTCATATGAGTTAGAACATGCATTATTTATTTTTGTGTGCATGGTTTATTTCACTTAATGACCTTCAGGGTTATGCATGTTGTCATGACTGACAGGATTTTGTAGTTCTTTATGGCTGAATAGTGTTCCATTGTAAATATTTGCCACATCTTTTTATCCTTTCATCCTTTGATGGACACTTAAGTTGATTCCATAGCTCAGAGAGTACAAAGCCAGGTAAAGCTGGATTGGACAAGTTCATGTCCAAGCTCTGCAGAGGCTGGCATAAGAGCCATCTAAATGTGGGTCAAAGGTCAGTTCCCAGGCCACTGGGGAATACCTGGGAGGGTGGAGAAGCCCCCAAGATGCTGAAGAACATGCTCTTAGAAGTGGGACAGTAGAGAATCTACTGTCTAGCAAGTGGAAGTGGGGTTCAGGTCCCTCCCTTCTTCCTTGATCCATTGTATCAAAAAAAGTTAATATCCTCTTAGTATTTCTTTGTCACTTACAGACCACATATCATTTCATCTCTTAAAAAAGCAGCTTTTTTATATGAATGTCATAAGTATATACAATCTCCTTTCTTCCTTGTAGATATAACCCACTTTCCTTTTGAACACTCTAATTTATTCACTAAAGATTATGGCATTGATTGAATCTAAAGCTTCTCTTCTTGAAAATATTGATTTGGTATCACATGGTAGATTTTCTGATTCCCTGGCTTTTCAGCTTTTTGGCTAGTTTACTTCAAATAATAAATTATTCCATTTATCTCACATACCTACTCTCAGGGATCTTGGGTGATTCAGGCTGCTATTTAAGATGCCATATATTGGGTAAATTATAAACAATAGTAATTATTTCTCACTGTTCTGGAACATGGGAAGTCCAAGACCTAGGCACTGGCAAACTTGGTGACTGGCAAGGGCCCATTTTCTAGTTCATATGCAGCACCTTATCAATATGTTTTCAAATGGTGGAAGGAGCAAGGGTTTCTCAGGGGCCTTTTTTTTTAAGGGCACTAATTACATTCAGAGGGCTTTGCCTTCATGACCCAATCATCTCTAAAAGATCCTACCTCTTAGTACCATAACCTTGGGAGTTGTAATTTCAACATATTAATTTAAGGGGACACAAACTTTCTTTCAGATCATAGCACACAGTTAGATCCTAGATCTTATTTTTTTTTTTAAGTTACATGCTATGTTGAATACTGAGGGAATACCTTAACATCAACCATAACTCTGTCCCTTCATAATTTTCCAGTTCTCATTTACAATTTCTATATTACACTCCCTAAAATATGGGCTCTCCAAGGTTTTTTTTTTTGTCATTGCATGACATATCTTTTCATACATTTGCTATACAGATGTGCCTTTGAATCTAAAATGTCTCTCTTATAGACAGCATATAGTGGAATCATAATCTTAACCCATTTTACAATCTTGTTAACTGAAATGTGTAATTTATGAGGTACTTAGTATTTACAATTGTTATTTTGCTATTTGCTTGTTGTATGCCTTTAACTGTTTTTTATATCCTTTAATTCTCCTTATTCTTTTCTCTTTTGTTTTATGCACATTATCTTTTTATATTTTAACTACCTTTTTGTTACTTCTGAATATTTTCTTGAGGTTTTTTTATAGTGGTTATACTATACATATCAACATCTTAATGTAAAACAATCTAGTTATAATTAATACCAATTTAGTTTCAATATTATACAAAAACTCTGTCCATTACCTCTTATCTCCTTTGTGCTAACATTGTCATAAAAATGACATATTTGTACATTAAATCTCCAAAATACAGCTTAATGATTATTGCTTTATACAGTTGAATTTTTAAATAAAGTAGAAGAAATGTTTTAAAAACAAAGATACATTTAAATCATCTTTACATGTACATATGTAGTTAACTTTACTCGCACTCTATTTCTTCGCATGGATTCAAGTTACAATATCACAGCCTATAATTTTAGCTCAAATAACTTAGTTTAATATTTCTTGTAAGGAAGGTCTGCTAGCTACAAATTCTCTCTGTTTTTTATTTATCTGGGACTGTATTAATTTCTCCTTAGTTTTTAAAGAAGATCTTTGCTGAATAAAGAATTATTGGTTGACAATCTTTTTTTTTTTTCCCTGTTAGCACTTTGTGCCATCTTGTTGCCTCTGGCTTCCATAGTTTATAATAAAAAAATCACCTGTAATTGCTATTAAAATTCCCTGATTAGTGATAAGTATTTTTTTTTTCTCTTACTGGCTTCAAGATTTTCTCTTTGGCTTTCAACAGTTTGGCTACTACATGTCTAGGTCTTGGGTGTGTACATTAATGGACATAATCAATTTTGGGAAGTATTTCTTCAGATATTTTTTCTATATCTTTTTCTCTATAGTTTTCTTCAGAGATTTTTATTCTGTTTATTTTGATATGTCTGATAGTATCCCACCAGTCTCTGAGGTTCTGTTAATTTTTTTTCTCCTTTCTGTTCCTTAATAGATAGATTAAAATACACAAGAAATATTGATAATATGATAAAATATTTTGAATCAGATTATCTTCATGCCCCCCACGTCATTGAAAGCCAAGTAATTGCATCTCTAATAAAATGTATCATTGTAATTTGTGAATTGATTCTTCAATATTGAGCTCAAATATTATTTCTTTAAAACTCAAACTTTCTTTTTGTTTTATCTCATTTTTCTAATCTTTCTCTATTTTACCAGGTGCTTTATGTAAGTATGATATAAATATCACTTACAAGAACATGGGTTACTTTCAATTTTCTGAAACAATAGTAAGACAATACTGTCTTAGTCCATTTTCTAGTGTGAATGGGTTATTTATAAATAAAAAGATGTTTATTTGACTCATGGTTCTGGAGGCTTGGAATTCCAAGGACATGGCACTAGCATCTGCTTGGCCATCTGATGAGTATCATCTTTATGTGTTATCTCATGGAGGAAAGCAGAAAGGCAGAGTGTATGAGACAAAGAGCGGAAATTGGGCAGAACTCATCCTTTTACAAAGAGACCACTCCCTCAATAACTAACGTGTTCTCATGATAATAGCATTAATCCATTTATGAGGGCAAATCCCTCCTGTCTTTATTACCCTTAAAAGTTGTACCTTTTAATGCTATCACAATGGCAATTAAATTTCAACATGAGTTTTGGAGGGGGAATTCAAATCATAGCATAGCAAATCATTGTTATTCGTTTCTTAATTTTCTGTGTATTTTACTAATTGTTTTTATTCTATATATAAAAATTATGGTAGACAATTAACCAAATTTATTAAAATTTTACATTTAACTTAGAATTCTTGATTCAGACTGAATAGGTTTATTGCAATATGTTACACAAATATTAAACTACTTGAGACCTCTGGTGACATTACATATTTATTGGGAAATTTTATCTCTATATCACCTCACTTACTTTTTTAAACATCCAAAATTATAGTAAATACAGTGAGTTTGAGTTGGTAAGAGGGGATAAGAAAATTCATATACTTCTTGACTATAAACCAATTATAGTGGTAAAAGCTTTCGTACAGATTATGTGTCTGGTTATTCTCTTGTGTATCAAGAGATACACAAGACTCAGATCAAGACTAGGGTATAATAACTTTAAAAGTGACCACCTTTTTTTTGAAATTTTTCTTATTAAGCTTAGAGAATATGTATTTATTTTTCTTTTTCAAAATCTTGTATTATTGATAGACTTATTGCCATTGCCCTCAGCTCCTTTTTTGTTATCATGAACAATCCTGCCACTTTAAATATATTTTTGCATATAATGTTGCCTAGATTCATAATAATTTCATGGCTTCTTAGTTTAAATCAATTAACTACTCATCTACCAATATAATTATTGGGTACTAGTACTATAAAAAATTGTGATGCTTTTAGTATTAACATTCATCATTCTATGTCTGTAAACTCTTTATTGCTTATTATGTTCTGTTTTATTCAATATGTCATATTGTTTATTTGTCTTTTTAACAAGGTTAGACTATTGCTTTGGCTATGACTAATGTGGTAGTATATTTTGTAGTCTGAAATATAGTATATATGTCCAATACATTTTATATTATTATCTATTGCCTAGTAGAAGATATTGGATTATTCACAATTTATTACTCCTCAGAATCAATAAGATATATGAGGTCACTGATACACACAATTAGAAAAACATTAATATTATGAAATCTTGATCAGACTGAAGTATAAGTTTAACTGAGTAATAGAAAAATGGAATTATGTGTCATGTTCAAAGGGCTGCTGCCTGTATTCTCTCGGTGGTAATTGTTGATAAAACAGATGGTAATTTGAGATCTGCATGTGTCCAAAGTTGCTGAATGAAAATTTCCAAAGAGAATATTCTCATCTGCCAACTTAAACAGAAATAATGGGAGAAATGGCAGGCGTGAAGTGGTTCTCTAAATTGGATGCTACAGTCACATTCTGGCAAAAAGCTTTTGATAATAAAAGTCCAAGAATACACACTGTAAACACACTGTACAGGTGGCATAGATTCTTGAGATGTCAATGCCATGTACATTCTTTGGAAAGCCAGTTAAATACAATTCTATACAAATAGCAAAGAAAGTTCTGAAGCAGCTATGGACAGTAGCAAAAATATACAACATTAAAAACAAATTATAATTTTAAATATACCTGTCAAAAGCAATCAATCTGAGAGAAATAAATGTCCCCCACCAAAACCAAAAAGTCATTGTCAAAGGTAATGAAAAACCAATGAGTGATGGAATTGTATTTAAAAAAAAATAGACACAACTCTCACAAAGTAACATCAAAAAGTATATACACATTTTCTGTGTATGTGTACTATAAAAGACTTTTTAATATCCAAAGAAAATATTTTAGAGATTACAAAAATTTATATATATTCATAAATACATACATATACACATATACATATATAAACACAAATAAGAAAATATGATATTTCATGTGTAAGATTTGTTAAGCACTACAATAAATTATTTTGAAGTTAACATAGAAAACTGTATTTGTATGCCTTTAAACAGAAGTAGAGCCAAGGAACAAAGTTCCAAAATCATTCAGAATCATATAAAATCTTCAAAATAAGTAGATTTTATGATTTTACCAGATTAGCTAATCTTTTGCTTTGGTTGAAATAAATCAAGATTCTCTTTTTAATATTTCAAATCATTGAAATAAAAATTCCACAGTACTTTTAAAATACAGTAGGCTTTCATAAAAATTATCCATGGGGCAAAATTTGGATTTAATAGTATCACCTACTACCTTTGTGATAATGAGCATATTATTTAAAATATGTTACACTTTTTTTTTTTTTTTTTTTTTTGTTGAGACAGAGTCTCACTTTGTTGCCCAGGCTAGAGTGAGTGCCATGGCGTCAGCTTAGCTCACAGCAACCTCAAACTCCTGGGCTCAAGCGATCCTACTGCCTCAGCCTCCCGAGTAGCTGGGACTACAGGCATGCGCCACTATGCCCGGCTAATTTTTTCTATATAGATTTTTTTTTAGGTGTCCATATAATGTCTTTCTATTTTTAGTAGAGACGGGGTCTCGCTCAGGCTGGTCTCGAACTCCTAACCTTGAGCAATCCACCCGCCTCGGCCTCCCAGAGTGCTAGGATTACAGGCGTGAGCCACCGCGCCCGGCCTATATGTTACACTTTTTACATCTCTAAAATGAGAGTAAAGCTTTCTATCAACTTTTCTGAATATTATGTTAAATGGTTTCTTAAAAGGCTATAAATTAGAAATTTATATTATTCATATAAACATATAATGTATGCTATTATTCATATAGTATTGTAAGAGAAAACATAGTACATTTGTAGGGAATTTCTTCTATGAGTACAACTAATAAAAAAACATTGATCAGATTCATTCTAGCAGATTCTAGCAGCCATTGTAATTGGATGAATGTTACTACAAAGAAGTAATTATATGTTAATAGTGAGTTTGGCTCATAATGTTCAGAAATCTCATTCCCTTGCTTGAAAATTTTTAGTAGTTGCAAATTCATTAGTATAACATGCAGAGAGGTTTTACCATATGTTCTTTGCTTTCTGTTGCAGCCTCATCCACCACCCATAGTACAGGCATTCAAAAACTCAAGTTATAATGAAAAATGTTGTCATTCTTCAAAAGTGCTGTGCTGTATCACACATTCTTGGCATCATATCTGTGATCCTTCTTCTGTCTTCTAAAATATTAAGAAAGTCATATAACTCTTCAAGGCAACGCAAAAGCTTGATAGTGTCCTGTCCAAACACTTCAATATGCAGCTTATTTCTCCATTTTCACTTCTGTCCTGTTCTTTATACTCTACACTTCAGAGTTTATTTCCTAGTCACCCATGATGCGAGGCATTGTCATTCCAGTTTCCAGATATTTACAGTTGCTATTTGTTTTTACCTATTCGGTGTTTAACTCTTGCTCATCGTCCTGGTCAGCATAGACCAAATTCTTGACCACAGAAGGTAGTGAATTTATCATATCAAATTATTTCTTAGGTTAGCAAGACGTTGATAAATAGGTAAAAAAGACACAAGACAATATATCTGTCTGGAGTAAAAATAGTATACGTTGTGAAGAAAACATACAATATCTCTGAAGTCTCCCATTTAACTTTACTCTTTTCCCTTTACCTAGAATGCCATTTCTATTGTTTTTCTCCGTTATTATCATTTGTCCAAAATTAGATGTGTTGTCTTCTTCTTCAGAGGCTTTCCTTGCTTTAGTATTCTGTGTTACAAACCCTTCTTCAATATTTAATGCATATAGCACAGTATTATACTCTATGAACATTGTCTGTTTATTTGACTTACTCTAGCAGTTACTTTAAATTCCTGACATTCAAAGTTTGCTTTATATATCACCAACAATTAGCATAGTATTTTACACTCAGGTAATACTAGATAATGCTTGTTGAATAAATAGTTTTCATACAGATATTTTAGGCTTAAATAAATGGATATATTCTAATAGCTAACATAGCTTTACCTTTTTAGTAAACTGTTTCCAATTCAATTTATCAGCTTGCATATTAATAATCAAGCTACGTTTATTTTTACTTTAGATAATGATAACATAGATTAGACAGAAAAAGTTTTATGTAGCATGCCTAGACTTAATTGGATTAATAAAAACACATCACTTCATGTCATAGTTATGTGAGGTGTCCAAGATACACTCAGGAGGTCTAATAATCCTATATACTTCTTCCTGGCTCAGCATTTAATTCTAACCAAATTCATCTGTAACATAAATATCGTTTTTGGATGTCCTATACAAATTAATGATCCAGGCATTTCTTCCAGATAAACTCCATAACCCCCATTACTCCCATGAACATTGAATTTCTGCACTTTCTTAAAGGAATCTCAGAGTATAGTACAATTAATATTCTATTAATGTTCAGAGACTTTTAGTTTGAAGATCAAAAGATCTGGTATTTATATAGTATACTCATACATAATCATACATTCTTTTGTTTTATTTTGTTTTAATTATCTTGAACCAAAGTGTGCTAGTGGTCGTAGAAGACAGAGATACTAGAGACATTGGCTGTGCTGAATCAACTATACTTGGAAATTCATGGAATATAGTGAGGAAAAAAATGTAGTAGAGGTTGGCTAAGGATTTGAGACTTTGAGAACGTTGGAATAGCAGAAAAAGATAAGATGGGTAATATACTAATTTGAATGAACAGGAGGTTTTAATGTAGGAAAAGTTGAATTGAGTAGCTCCTGAAACATTCAAACAAATATGACAGTTTGACAGCCAGAAATGTGAAACTAGAATTTAGGAGAAAAGTTGACATGATGTCACAGAGCTAGATTTGAGAGTCATTTTTATAGATGTGAGAGTTGATCAGAGCAGTGAGATGAGAACTCTCAGGCCCACATTAAGGAGACTATGGTGACTTAAAGTTAAGGTGATACTGGGAAAAAAAGACAAGTGATTTTCAAGAAGAGATACTCTCTTACTCATCACAGTGAATAGTACATACATACCAAAAGTTTGTGCTAATTGTCATTAGCCACTAGAAAAATGCAATTAGTCCCATGATGAGACACCAGTATATGGCTATTAGAGTAGCTAACCTTAGAAATGCCACCAGTACCAACAGCTGGTGAAGATAAAAAGAAAGCAACTGGGCCACTCATGCTTTTTGTGTTATTGCAAAGTGACACAGCCACTGTAGAAACTGATTTAGTAGTTTCTGATAGAGTTAAATGTATACATTACATTTAGCCTACCAATCTCACTCCTGGGGATCTACCTTAGAGAAATGAAAACTGATTTTTAGCAAAAACCTTCACATGAGTGTTTATAAAAATTTCTATCCATAATTTACCCAAACTGAAATAACTCAAATGCTCTTTAGAAGGTGAATCAATTAAAAAAAAAAAAAGTATACATCTAGGAAAAGGAATACTACAGAGAAAATAAAAATGAACAAACATATGTTCATATAACAACTTGGATGAATATCAAGGGAATTATGCTGAGTGAATAAAACCATTCTTAAAAGGTTATGTGCTATATGACTCCGTTTGGATGACATTTTCTCAAAGACAGAACTATAGGGGTAGATATCAGATCATTTATTGCCAGGTACTGGGGTGGGCAGTACTGTGTGACTATAAAATGCTAGCTGAGGAGTTTTTTAGGTTGATAAAATTGTTCTATATCCTGATTACGATAGTGAGTACAGAAATCTATACATGTAATAAAGTTCATAGGACTGCATGTCAAGAGAAAAAGTAAATTTTACAATCAATCAATCAATCGATTGATCAATCAATCAAAGGACACTCTAAGCGATCTTAGAAGACATCCTTAATTCCATGTATGATGAAAATAAGGCCCAAATGGTATATATCAGTTGTTTAAACTTATACATCCATGTAATAGTAAAACTGAGAGTCTCTCTATAGTTCTAATTAATCATAAATGCTGGTGCAAGCCTGAGGTTTCCTGATACTGGATCAAATTGTTTTCCTTGTGCTATATTACTTTAGGTAATAAAAAACAGTGTTCAATTATCTAATAAATAATTCTTTTTAAAAGTTTGTTGTAAATGATGATGTCTTCAGATAATCTTTAAATCAGAAGATACATTAAAACTACCTTGAGTGATACTCATAACTTCATATGTCCTCTCTCTCAACTATCACCGAAAGCATGCTATCAGATTTTTCTATGTGTTTCTTATCAATGATCTCAGAACAAGATGAGTATTTCCATGAAGTTCTGATTGATCGTAAATGCTAGAACAATCTAGGGAAAGTAGAAGAATGGTACAATTGGAAATACCTCACCATCTCTAGAATTTGCCAAACGCTGAGTCAAAGATTCATGAGGGAAGAAATCATTTGCTTCCCGCTCATGATTTGAGTCATCTCCTGCTCACTCAGCTGTTTCAAAGAAGAAATTGCAACAACTAGAGCCACAGAGCAGTTGGAAGTCACAGTTTATCTTTGGGTGGTTAAAAATCAATTGTAGTGAAAAAGAAACAAGGACAAATAGAAAGTGCTGGCCTGGCCAAATAGCATCAACAAATAACAGTTTTAAAATGTTGTTGTCAAGGAAAGAAAAAAATATACTAACAAGACAGAGAGAAAGGACTATTAAAAAGCAGAAATAGATGTAGAAGAAATAAAAATATAGGAGCAATTAAAAGATTTAATTATAGCTCCATATTAAGTATTCTGGCAGTCCTCCAGGGAAAAGACAGGACGAAAAGATACTCTGTTGAGAAGAGCTTAGATTTAAGCAAATATCAGCTTTTAACAAAAATCATATCTAAACTACTTCACCAAATAATTTTACTGGCCTAAAAAATCAAAAGCAGTCAAAAAGTTAAGTTAACCAATTAATTATACTATGAATGAGATCAACTTGGAACCCTCATGTGATTACTTACTAACATTCAAACAGAGTTTAAAATAAAAATAACAGTAGGTAGGAAATTTATTTTTAATTTTCAAAGTATTACTTACTATAGTTAATGTGTTTGCCCATAGATTAAAGTCTACCTTCTTATTACTTGATGGTGTTTAGTTTAAAAAAAAAAAAAAAAGAAAGCAAGCAAACTCCATGAGCTTAGAGATATTTCTTCTGTTCATTGATATAACCCACATATCCAAAACAGTAGCTGACAAATAGTATGTGTTTAAAAAAGAATTGATGAAGAAATACATATTTAATGAACAATGGATGGTCTGAGAATATAGTGCATTTTTTTTTTTTTTTTGAGATAGAGTCTGACTCTTTTTCCCAGGGTAGAGTGCAATGGTGTCATCATAACTCATTGCAACTTCAAACTCCTGGGCTCAAGAGATCCTCCTGCCTCAGCCTCCTCAGTAGCTGGGACTACAGGCATGTACCATAATGTCCAGCCTGCCCGAGTGTTAGTATTACAGGCGTTAGCCACCATGCCCAGCCATAAATGTCTTTTCTCTTTCAGGTAATATGTAGCACTAAGTTCTCCTTACAAATAACTAATAACTGTAGATAAATATTTTTACATATTCTGAGAATTATTTATGAGTCTATATAATAATGAGTTATTAAGCAAACATCTAGTTGAAGACAGAAATTTAGAAGCATAAGCAGAAAAATGAAGCCTCCTTTGCCTTGTAAGCATTTTTCAAACCATGAGATTTTAAATTTGATCATGTCCAAGGGTACAACCAGCTGCAAAATCAAGGAAAAGTAATAGGAAACTCTCCATCAATTCAGTTGAGACTGGATAGAACCCTCATGTTAGAAGTCAATTCATACCTATCCCTGGGATGGGCTTGCGTAGCTTGTGAAAGACACCAACTGATGCACTGAAGAATTCCACTGGATTTTCAAGAAGGATAAAAGAGAGCAAGGTGGGAGGGAGGGATGAAGAAAGAGACAGGGAAGAAGAAGGAAAGGAAGGGAGGAAAGAAGGAAGAATTCTTACTTAGATGCCTGACAGAGCTACTGAGGATAACAAAGACAGATATAGACATCAGTAAGAAAATGAAGAAAAATTAATTTTCATGGAGTAATAAAATGAGTGTCACAATATGTTAAAATAATACTGCATTTTTATTAAAGTTGGCTTCATCTCAGAAGTACAAATGGCATACCTTATTAACAGGTAAGAGATCGGAGTTATAGAAAGTTTGAGTACTTGCCACAGATTATACAGAAATAAATCATAAAACTCGGATGTAATATGTACCCCTACTGCACGGAGCTCTAGCACTGTACTACCTTGAGGAGCCAGTGCTGCCTCTCCTGTAACTCATCTTCCTGATCAATAAATGTTGGATATTAATACTTACTGCTGTAGTTATTTAAAAGGATTAAATTAAATAATATTAAAAAAGCATGTTACACACTGCCTAACCAATATAACAAGTACTAAATAAATAAGCACTCTAGATACACAGAATTACTGGCCCAATCCATGACACTTTTTCTCAGCATTTGCCTTCTAGTTTATTTCAACCTTAACATACATGCTATATTATTAGTGAATGTAGGGAGATATTATTTTATGTTCAAATGCATAGAAGTCATAGGATCAGAATCGTTATTTTAAAGTTTTAAAACAAATGCTTATGTTTCTATTCAACACATATAATACTTTATATTGCTGTTAGACAATTATTGCTTTCTACTTCATATTGGTGACTACATATCAAGATTCTTGATTTTCTTTGTAAATTTTTAAGCCCTTTAACATACTTAAAGTGTGCTGGGAGAGATATCTAATCAATGATGGAATTTCCAATGGTTCATAGAGTGACAACCTACAAATAATAAGTACTAAGTACACAGTAATGGACTAAATAATCAATTAGAACCAGTGATGTAAGAAAAATCAAGATTGGGATTTGAAATGATATTTTAAAACTTTAGCTAGGCAGGAACAAAAAAGTCTTTACTGCTTTTTTCAGAGCCATTATGCCAAGAGTTTGATGAAGGCAATGTAGAGGATTTGAATTCCAGCCATTGCAGGTAGACTGTAAATAGGATGCCAGAAAATCTTTTAAATATCTGACAGCCTTATGTTATCCTAAACTGTATAAATTGATGTTGTGTCTTTATATAGGATAAGATATTAATAGCCTATTCTATCATTAATGGAAGAAAGAGAGATAGCTACAAAGTATCTTGAATATAGAAGAATAACCTAAGTGGAAACTATCTTTTAGCTTACATCAAATGGATTGGGGTTCCCAAAGCTTTTCACGTTCATTTTAAAAATGCCTAACTGCTGTCTTTAAAGCAATGTTGCACCTGCTAATGTCACACTGAATACCACATGCATATGCAAGCTCTCTCTCTAGGGTTGTCTTCTAAAAATGGTGATATTCCACCCTAGAGATAGAAAATGCTAGTAAAACATACCAAGAATAAGACATTTTCCTTATTTAAAAGCAGATGTGCTTTTCAAAGACAGTTTCTTTCTCATCATGCCTATTGCTATGCAATTAAATAAGATCCGGGGTGTGTTAATGGGAGGAGAGTATACACATTATAGGCACCAAAAATATTTTAAATAACTGGTTAATCTTAGAGAAGCAGTGCCATAGGCTTCAGTAATTTTTCTATAGAAAGCTAGAGAACTGATCTCCCAGAACATGGCAATGTAGTCAAACTCTGAGGATGCAACTAAAGTATCCAAATGTAGTGAAAAACTTTAGTATGCAGAGGTAATATACCCCACAAGAAGTTTGCACTCCTTGTGTAAGCCTGAGAAACCTAAGAAATATCCACATTCAACTAAGACGGTTTTACAAGCCTCTATAATCAGCAAACCAAGACAGCTCTTGCTTTGAAGCACCAGATGGCTTCAAATTATAAAATAGTTACAATCAGTAATTGATGCCACAAATTATCACTTAAAGGGTCTTTTTGTTCATCCTTTGTGAATTGAACCCATTTCTAAGATCTTAGGGCACAAGAGAAGCAGGAGCTGCTTCACAAATTGTTTGTATCTAGAATAAGAGAAAAATTCATTTAAAAATTACTGAATCTGTTATGTCCCAAACTTGGTATCAGAGACAAGTAGAAAATAACTAGTATATAATTAAATTAATCAAATATAAAAGCAAGTAAAAGAAGAAGAAAATAGAGGAGAGAAAAAATGGAGCAGAAGCTACCAAAAAATAACAACATTTTATAGGATATATTAACTCAGCACCAAAGATACTTTATGCCCTGTCAAAAGTAGGCTTTCATTTTTACTGTTTGATTCCATCTCTTTATACTGCCACCATTAACTACCTTCATCAATTTGGTCTCCGTTGTTATAATTTTATTATAATCATTAGCTTTAATATTATTTCTATTTAATGACTAAAACTTGTAATAATGATAAATGCAATGGAGATAAAAATGTAAACATTAATATGGGGGATTCAGTGAGATGTGGATTTGAAAGAAACTGACAAGAAGAATAAAGAAATAAAGATTATAAATTTTGGTGGAATACTAAATTAATACCAGTCCTCAGCTGAGTTGCCAAAGAATGCTAACAGGTGCCCCAGATAAGCAATGCGATGTTCTGATGTGAAAGTAGGATCAGGTGTGTGCTAGGAGGAGCTGAAAATTACCTGGAATCATATGGCTCAGTAAGAATATGAACACATATTCTTTCCCAAAATAAAAATATTGAGGTTCATGCTTGTATATTTGCTGATTTAAAGGTTATCAATATAAGATGAACATTCATGTCCGATTTAAGATGTTTTAATATATTAAATTGTAATTTTATGATTTTAATATTAACAAGTAGACATTCATCTGTTTTCTTTGATATGTATTGACAAATTATTTTATGGACTGTTTTCAGAAGAATATGTATATGTGCTTTTGCAAACCACTTATTAATATCTTTGATTTTTATCATGATTCAGGAATTTAGTCCTTTTAGGTTATTATGTTAATATACTTATTCTTACTACTTTTATATTCTTTGCCTTTCTTTGCCTTTGTCTCTAAATTTTTACTCTCCTTCAAGTAATATAGAAAGTAAAATTTAAACAGTAATTTTTACTTCTTTTTGTAGCAACTTCAAAAATTTCTGAAGGTATATTACAACTTACCTCTTTCTAATCTTCAGAAACTTGAATTTTTTTAATGACTGTTGGGAAAATTATCACAAATTCTCTTTTATTCTTTATAAAATAACAATTGGCTTAGTATTAATTGTAAACATGGAATACATATCATTAACCAATATGTCTTCACTTGCTATTGTGGAAATAATGTACTTTTTTATTACTTTTTAATTCTCTCTCTCCTCCACCATTTTATATAGAGATGTATTGGTTGTGGTTCACTTTAATATTTAGTATATGAATAAAAGAATATCTATATGAAATCATTAAAGACAAAACAAGGGGAAAGTGTATAATATGTGTATATTTTTTAATATGTCAGAAATAAAGATTTTTTTCATTTTTTGATGATGTAAAGCCCAACAGGAAGACTCTGGTAGATATTATCTAATCTTCTTTGCCATCTCACAACTGAATCTCCGAACCTCTCTCCTAGTTTGGGAGGAACCCTCCCCCCCAATTTTATGAGGCAGAATTCTTATCCTATTGTAAAAGCTGAAATCCCAACATCCATTGGACGGAAACCATCTTTTGAACATAGTTTAAGAATAAAAAAAATCTGTTGAAGGAAAGTCCAAAAGTCTCTGATAAGATCAGGGAATTAGACTCAAAAACTGATCCAGCAAACACACTACTGCTGTTTACAGACAATACAGCTCACATCATTGAGGCCATAAACTTTGCAACTGCTGCCTTCAAAAAGTTTCTAGTATCACATCACCAAAAGATTGAGACTTTCAGTGCCTTCTTTCTCACACTGCTTATTTATTAATTAAGATGCCACTGGCTCCATTTGATTGGTAGCTCCTAAGTCACATGTTTCCAGTCTCCAGAAGAGAGGAAACTGGGAGACTAAACTTTGGCTTCTGCATTGGAAAAGAAAAACTCACCTTATGGGACTGTCTTTAAACACAGGGCAGATGTTTAAAGGATTCTGTGTCACCACAAAGAAAATATATTTTTTTTTAAATATAAGTTTTATCAGTCCTTGAACATTAAAAAAAACATTAATTTTATCTCATTTGAATTATATATGGGTTGGACATAAATTCATTATTTTTCCTTAGATACTTGTTTTAAAATATTGAGTATTACACACCAGAAGTCTGAAATAAATCTGGTTGTTGAATCTATCATACAAAACCTTCTTTTTTGTTTTGACAAGTTTTCAACATGTCCTCTTTATCATTGAAGTCTTGAAAATTCATTGGAATATATCAAGAACTTTGTATTAGACTAATATTTTTAATTGTTTCTCCTCAGCTATCAGTTGGTCTTTTCAATCTTGAGTCACTAAACTTCATTTAACTTAGAAAAATAATCTTCTTATGATCAACTCTCCTTTTTTAACTACTAAGTTTTTTAAAAGAATATTATTTTTACTACTCCCATTGCCTCACTTAATGCCTTATCAGGGTCTTTTACCTCAAAATAAAGTTTCACTCAAAGCTATGTTTATATAATTTGATAAGCAAAATCTTATTTTATATAGTCTATATCAATTCTGCTTCATTAGTTATAAATTCTGATTTAGTAAAGTGAAATTTTTGAAGATTTTTCTAGTGAGACTTGAAGCAGATTTCATTAAGTGGATATTTTGGCCAATGCCATATAATATGACAGAAATAGGAGTAATTGTTATTTTAAAGTGATGAATGAGTTATTCTTTGAAATCTACCAATAATTTAGAATTTTAAAAAATTATTCTCATATGCCATACCCATGACAGTGTAAGCTTTATGCTACCTTTCTTAAACTTCCATTTCCTCTGCTGATTCTGGCTCCTACTCTTTTCCATTTCATTCAAAATCAATAAGTTACAATAATAAGTTCTAGAGTGCAGGTTGTTTATTTAGAATTTTCTAAAATGGGCAATTTTAAATGATGACCAAAATAGAAAACTATTCCAGATCATATACTCATTGGATTTTTAGAAGGTTAATCAAATTTTCTAAAGAAACGGGTTTTTCTGAGTCTGATTTTTAAAGGCGATTAGGTAATTATATTGAATTATGACAGACTTTTATTAAGCTAATTGTTTCCTCTAACATGAACAATCTCTTTAAAGTCATGATCTCATAGGCTTAGTACTAGAGACATATTTAGAAATAATAAAAGTATTACTAAGGCAAAAATTATAGCTTTATGTTATTTAATTTACAAATATGTGAAGATTATGTTTTATATTTAGGATTGTTTTTGAAGAATTCAAGAAATATTTTTCATTTTTGTGGAGTCATTTGTTCCTAGATTGAGATATATATATATATATACATCCAAGAATACTTTATCTGTGCTAGAAAACATCTGATTTGCTTTTGAATCACAATAATAGCAGGCTGCTAAAATAACAGCAGCAAAACAAGGACACTCTTGTTCTCATGACTCTGATATCCACTCTTATCTCAATTATTATTACATTATCATATTTACATGGCCATTAACTACAAAATGCTGATATGCTAATAAAAAATGAACATTAAATTAAAAGATGATAAAATAACTCATGTTGATTTTTTTATATTTAGTAACTGGGCTTTCTTTCATAAATATCATTTTTTGCTTTTAATTATATCTTAACAAGCAGTGATTATGATGTGTAACTCCTTTTGGAAAATAAATGACTTAAATTGACCTACTTTAATTTTATTCATTATCTCTAACTGTTATTAAAACCTGTATTTGACATATGTGAATATTATTTGATCTTTTCAAACCACATTCATTCTCATTAAGGAAGCCCCAAGACATTTTCTTTCAGAATATTTTTCAAATATTCTGCGATTTTACTAGTTATGTGAACTATGACAGCACTTTCAAGTTCTTTATTATGGTTTCCTTCTACAGCAAGAACCAATTATTCCACACATATTAGTGCCTGGTTTTGAACTCAATATTTAAGCAATTAGTATCTGTATCTATAAATTAATACATTTATATTCCTAACACAGTTTTAATTATACAAAATGAGTGGAAACTGTCTTTTGGGTACATTAGTGTTAAAGGTAAAGTCTGTTTATTTGATGTTAAGTTCAGTTAAGCTTCAGTTTTAGAAAGTGAAGGTAAATTTTTGACACTTTTCTGGGTGATTCTATTTCTAGTTCTTCATGAAAGAGGACAACTAAAGAAACATTCATATTGCCTTTCAAAGGAAAAATGTCTATTTTAGACAAATTGTACTTGTTTTCATATTTTTATACCCAGTAATTGCTGACAAAGATGTTCACATAATGACATCTAATCTACTAAAATTATTTGAACTTTAGTATAAGCCCTTTAACTTTGAATTAAATAATATATTCAGCTGTGAAAAATGTTTTAAGCACTGACAAATATATTTATATCTATCAGTATAGATTCATACACTTCTGATTATGCTGTGATTAATACAGAGGTTATCATTTTAAAATGAATTTGTCTGATCTCGTAGCAAGGTAAGGAAAGTACTTGTGCTATGCCTTGAGCTATCAAGACAAGTTGAAAGGTAAGTGCCTTTCAATTTTAAGTCCATGAAGCAGTTTTGGTGAAAATTAAAATTAATTTATTCATATTGTTTTCTATCTAGTTGGCTTATATGCATAATAAAACTGCATTTTACAAGTCCAAATTCATTATTTCTATGTGATGTTTATTACCAATTCAGTAGGTCTACTTACAAGTCTCATAAAAATTAAAGTACACATGCTGATGATAGACGCCTGATGGCCAGACAAAATAAAGGAGCATGCTAAAGAGCAATGTTTCCAGACTTTCCCCAAATAAGATGTTGCTCATAGGACAGGCCACTGTAGCTCAGCAGTAGTGATCTGGTGGTGCTGTTCAAACCCATCGTGGAACGCAATACTTTTCCTTGGGGAGTAATACATTCTTCCAGCCCATACAACCTTCTAAGGGAAATAGGTAAGTATAAAACTGCACAGATATATCCTAGAAAACTGAGCCTACTGTGAGACAGACCTGAAATGACACTTCACTGATTAAAAAAAAAAAAAAAAGCATTGATCACTTAACCTTCATAAGCCCCTACTCTGACTGGTAGACCACAGTGATGCTTTGGGTCTGTTCCAATGTCAAGTCCTTCCTGAGACTTCTGATTATTTTCCCTTCCTAATACACCATCAGGTAGTAGGTCCCTATAGAAATGGCTGACAGGATAATTAACAGCATACATTTTGGGAGAAACTGCAAAAACCTTACTCAAAGGTACACAGCCTTTCTCATATGGGAGAAGTTTTTGGGTCTGTAAACTGGAGCTCTCCTCATAAATTTATTTACTGCTGCACTGATAAATGGTATGTTTCTCTCAACATAGGTGACCAACTCTTACATGATAAATCCTCTATAATATTCCAATCTGTCTAAATCTGTTGATATCTTCCTCTGTGGTACACAAAGGATGTTTGGGCATTTTATCTTCATACAGTATAGGCTACTGTTCGGTCCATATTTTAGTCAAACAATCAAGCAAACTTTAAGAGACATTCCTAGCCCATTAAGCTAACACTGAATCCAGAATCCTGCTTCAAAAGGTTAATATCAATAAATCTAGCCTGATCAAATTTTCTATATTCTTCTAACTCGATCCCATAATTCTAAAATATATTTGCATACTAGAACTCCAGTATTCTCATATATAAATTAGTTAAATCATACAAATATTTTGGTGTATATCACATCTTATCACAGATCTCACTTTATATTTCATGCTTTGCTAGGATTTAAGTCTGGGTATAGCACAAAATAAGATTTAGTGAACAATAGAACATAGGTTGTAAACTTGTTTTTGTAAATAATTTCTATTGGAATACATTCAAATTCATCTGTTTATGTATTGTCTATGGTTACTTTTGCACTAAAACAACAGAGCTGAGAAGTTATGGCAAAAATCATATGACTTACAAGCCTAAAATATTTATTATCTGTCCCTTTAAGAGCATTTAAAGAGCTTGAAAGTTACCTCTCTTGTCCTTATAACAAGAAAAAGATGGACAAATTGAAAATCAATGACTTTTCTTGTACACATCAGAGAACAGAGGTTGCAGGGGAAAATAACATCACAAAATCAGGAGAGACAGGCACCTCCTGAAAGGCAGAACTAGGATGTGCTCACCTGAAGCAGAAACCACCAGAACCATAAACTGGTAAGAATACTTGAATAGTAATTGTGAAGAATTGTTGGAGCCTGAGGGTAGATTAGCTTAAGAATAAGAAAGTCTTGAAGGAGGCGGCAGAATCTTATGGGGGCCCAACACTTTCATGGGCTTTCTCTTCAGGGACCCCACCAGCTTCTCATTGTAAAGATCCAGAAAAAGCATTTCTAATTCTGGCAGGGGAAGCAGAAGAGGAGACATTGTGAAATAGTCCCAGAGCATTTTTCATAATAAAAACCGGATCTCCATGAGAAAATACTTTGCCAGAACTTTTCCCAGTGTAAGGTAGGATGTCATACTGACCCCAGCCCTTATCAGCCTTCTTTTCTCACTGAAAGTCTAGATGGGAGGGCATAGTCAACAGAGATTAAGGTCTCAAAGAAACAAATTTGAAAGACTGCAGCCAGGGACGGGAATACAAAGCAGGGAGAAAAAAGCTATACCAGTGGAGAAACACATAAGAAGGTCACAACTCCAAGACATAAGTCCACTAAACAATGGGGTTTGATTGTAAGAATATAGAATGCTCTTCATTCACCAGACAAAACACAAACAGGACTCCAGAATAATAACAGTGGGTTATTGCTGAAAGATCTATAAGACATAGACTCTCTCTGAGGAGAATTTATGAAAGCCCAAATCAGCAGAGGTAACAAAAACAAGAAAAGTAGAGGAAACCTAAGCCTCTGGCATGTATAGTGTCAAGAAATATTAAATACAAATCGATTCCTAACCAATTTAACCCAAATGTTCCCAATAACATCTCATTAGCTTCAGTTCCTACTACTCAAACCAATTTTCAGAAAAAAAAATAACAAGGCATATCAGAAGGCAACAAAAAATGCTGTCTGAAAACGCAAAATAAGCATCATAACCAGAATCAGACATAACACAAATGTTGAAAGTATTCAGCATGATATTAAAAATTTCTGTGGTTAATATGTTAAGGGGTATAACGGAAAAAGTAGACAGCCCGTTAAGAGCATTTGGGTAGTGTAATCAGAGAGATGAAAACTCTGAGAAAGAATCCAAAGGAAACACTAGAAATCAAAACACTATAATAGAATTTTAGAATGTCTTTTATAGGCTCATTGATATACTTGACGGTGCCAAGGAAAGAATCATGAAGCTGAAAATATGTCAATAGAAACTTTCTCAAGTGAAAGGTAGGAAAGAAAAATGAAACAAAACAGAACAGAAGCAAAACTGAACATTGAAAAACTATGGGACAATTTCAAAAAGTGTAAATATGCATTACTGGAATGTATGAAGGGAAAGTATGAGAAGAAATATTTCAAGTCATAATGTCCTAAAACTTTCTAAAATTAATCACAGACACCAAACCATATACCCAAAAAGCTTAGAGAACACTGAATAGAATAAATACCAGATGATCCACACATCATATTCAGATTGCAGAAAATGAAAGTCACAGAAAACAAATTTTGAAAGAAGTCAGGGGAGAAACAAAACACATTACCTAACGAGGAGCATGGAGAAAAGATACAGGGGGCTTATTATCTGAAACCAAGCAAGCATGGATAAGAGTGAAATCTTTAAAGTGTTGTAAGAAAAAAGCCATTAATCTAGAAATTGATATTCAGTGAAATTATCCTTCAAACATTAAGGAAAAATAAAGGTTTTCTCAGACAAACAAAAACTGAGAGAATTCATTATGCTCATACCTGTCCTGCAAAAAAATATGTTAAAAGAAATTATTCTAGTCAAAGGAAAATGATATAGGTCAGAAACTTAGATCTACATAAAGAAGGAAAGTGTCACAAAAGGAATAAAAGAAGGTAAAATATATCTTTTATTTTTCTTATTCTTAGTTGATCTAAGAAAACTGTTTAAAGAATAAATGTAACAATATATTGGGTGGTTATAGTGGAGAGATCAGTGAAATGAATTGAGCGATATCACAAAGAACATGATGAAGGAACTAGAAATATTCAGTGATAAGGTTTGTGCACTACATGTGAAACAGTATAATGTTATTTGAAGGTGGACTTCGACTAGTTAAAATGTATATTATAAACACTAGAGCAAAATTGAAAACTGAATTGATATGCTAAAAGAGGAAATAAAGAAATTTATTAAAAGGTTCCATACTACCAGAGAAAATATGGGGAAATGGAAATACAGAATAAATACAAAAAATGAAAAGCAGTTACAAACTTGGTAGGTATTAATCCAACAATGTCGCTAATCATCTTAAATGTGAACGCTTTACATATACAAGTGAAAAAGACAGAGATTGTCAAAATGGATTTAAAAAGAACACCCAACTATATATTGCCAACAAGAAAGTGTATTAAATTTAAAGAGACTGATATGTTAAAATAAAGGATTGGAAAAAAATATACTATGCCAACATTAATCAAAAGAAAGCTAGAATAGCTATATTAATTTCAGACAAAGAAAACTGTAAAACAAGGAAGATTGTCAGGGATATAGAGAGGTGTGACATAACTATAAATTGGATAATTCTCCAACAAGACATAACAATCCTAAATGTGTATACTTAGTGACAGAATGTCAAAATACATGAGGCAAAAACTGATTTCTGAAAGTATAGACAAATTCACTATTATAAGACATTAAAACCATTCTCTCAGTAATTAATAACCAAGCAAAAAACAGAACTGAAAACACCATCAATCAAATGTAGGCAATTGCCATTTGTATTAATAAATCCTCCATCCAACAGCAGAAGAGTACAAATTTATTTCAAGCTAATTTAGAGTATTTGCCAAAATAGACCACATTTTGGATCATACAATACACTTTAACAAATTTATGTATTGAAATCATACAAAATATGTTCTCAGACCACAATGGAATTAACTAGAAATAAATAACAGAAAGATAATTGGAAAAATCTTTATATGTTTGAAAATTAAACAGCACACTTTGAAATAATCTATGAGTTAAACAAGAAGCCCCAAGAGAAATGAAAAATTATTTTTGAACTAAATGAAAACACAAATACAACCTATCAATATTTGTGAGATACAGTGAAAGCAGCAGATAGGGGGGAAATTTATAGCATTGGATTCAAAGATTAGAAAGAAAAAATATAATATCCATATCCTAAGCTTGTATCTTTGAAATAGTGAAAGAGGAAATTAATCTTAAAGCAAGTGAAATAAAAGAAGGTCAGAAAACAAAAATCAGGACAGAAATCAATGAAATCAAAAACAAAAATAATAGAAGAAAAACCAAAAATCATGTATTAAAAATCTGAATAAAATTGATAAATTTTTATGCAAGCTAGCCAAGAAAAAAAGAGAGAAGATGAAAATTAACAAGTCATAAATGAAAGATGTGACGTTGCTACTGATTCCATGCACATCAAATGTGGATATTAAAGGAATGCACACATAACTCCATTTTCACAAATTTGATAAATTAGATTAAATGAAACAATTAGTTGAAAGACATAAACTATCAAAATTCACATAAGGAGAAAGAAATAATCTGAATAATCACATATCTACTGATAAAATCAAAACAGTAATTCGTAATTTTCCACAGTAGAGTGCATCAGACCTATATGTTTTCATTGATGAATTCCACCAAACATTTAAGCTAGAAATAATACAAAATCTCTTCCAGAAAATAAAAGCACATGAAACCCATAGCACATTCTATGAGGTCAGCAATACCCTATCATCAAAACCAGAAAAATATGTAATGAGAAAGAATACCAACAGATCAATATCTCTCATAAACATCAAAGAAAAAATTCTCAAAAAAATATTAGCAAATAAAATCTGACAATGTATGAAAAGACTATATTCTAAAATCAAGCAGGATTTATTACAGATATATAAGACATATCCAACATTAGGAAATCAAAGAATGCAAACTGTCATATAAACAGTCTTAAGAAGAAAAATCATGATCATATTAATTGGTACAGAAAAAAACATTTGACAAAATGCAATATTATTTATGATTTAAAAAATAAAAACTCTCAGCCAGTTAGTAATAGAAGGAAATTTTCTCAACTGGAAAAAACATCCACAAGAAAACCTCTTGCTATCACCATATTCAGTAGTTAGAGACTTGTGTGCCCTTACCCTAAAATCATGAACAAGGCAAGGAAGTCCTGTCTTACTACTCCTATTCACTTCATGGTGGAAGTACTAGTGTGTTAAAATAAGAAAAATAGTCTATAAGATTAAAAAAGAAATATAATGTTTGCAGATGAATATTATTGTCTATTTTTAAAAATCCCAAAACATGTAAAACTTCAGAAAGCAAGTTTTCAGGATCCAAGGTCAATATCCAAAACTCATTTGTTTTTCTATGTACAAAAAATGCACCATTTGAATTTAACATTTTAAAAAATTATTCCAAAAATGTAATACTTAGTTGTAAGTCTAACAAAATATGTATAGAATATGTATAAAAAAATCTATAAAACACTTATGAAATAAGCCAAAGAAATATAAATATAAAGACAAATATTTCACATTAATAGATTGGAAGACAATATTGTTAAGATGTCATTTTTTTCCATCTTGATCTGTAAATTCAATGCAATTCTGATCAAAATTCTACCAAACAACTTCGTATATATTGACAAACTGATTCTAAAGTTTGTATGGAAAGGAAACAAATATAAAATTTTGACATATAATATTGAAGAAAAGAAAGCTAGAGGTTTGACATTACCCAACCTCAAGACATATTATAAAGCTATGGTAATCAAGACAGCATAGTATTCATGACAGAATAAACACATAGATAAATAGAATATAATAATGACCCAGAAAGAGGCCCACACAAATATAATCAATTGATTATTGACCAAGGAGCACAGGAAATTCAATAAAATAAGTATAGTTATTCATCAAATGGTGCTGGAATGCTGGGACATTCATATACCCCGTCCCACCAAAAAAAGAATAAAGACCCACCTTTCACAGAAATTTAACTCAAATTTAACTTAAGTCATAGACTTACATGTAAAATTATAAAATATCTAAGGAAAAAATTGGAGAAAATTTTCATGAAGTTAAGTTTGGTGACGAGTTGATAAAATACTAAAAGCATAATGTATAAAGTTAGAAACAGAAAATTAGGCTTTAATGAAATTAAAAATGTCTCCTGTGTGGATGACATTGTAAAGAGGCAAAAAGACAAGCTACTCTGGGAGAAAATATTACCAAAACACTGCATCTGTTTTCCAAGGCTACTGTAAGAATTTACCACAAATGTGGTGGGTAAATACAGAGTAACATCACTGTACAGAACTATAAAGCACAGATAGTAAACACTAACGTATCGAATTAAAAATTGTATTGCATGTGCATCAAAAAATCTTCCTGCAGTAGGTGGGGGGGGTGTGGAAGAGATGATGCTAACTAGGGTAACTTTAGATTTAAAACAGAGTCTATGATTCTACAGGCAAAGGGAACTGTACTCTAGTTGTTAAAAAGTTTTTTCCCCATTGGAATATAAGTTAAAAATTCTGAAAGCATTGCACATGGGTTTGAACAATTAAGTAAATAGATGGCAGATGGTGGGAGTCAGGCTTTTCACTCTTGGAGTGAAATGTTACAGGTAAGCAAGGGAGTAAGTCTACAATGATCCATGTGGCGATAGATTAGAGTTGGAAACATCAATAAGAACTCATGTTTAGTTCAACAGGTTCAGATGGATGCATATATGAATATTGATCATGTATGTATAAACACAGGTTAGTGTACACTAATGTGTTGTATTGTTCTTTGAGCTGACATGACATAGAGTGAATGACATCACAGTAGCAAGGAACAACTTTGCATCCAGCTTTTGTTATTGATACCATTGTTCACTAAAGGAACCAGGGGTGCTTATTTTAGAACTGGAGAGGGATGATATATGAGATGAGACTGGAGCATCATTTTTCTATGGCTTTATTGATTTATAATCTATGTACCACACAATTAACCCATTTAATGTGTATAATTCATTGGTTTCTTTTTAGTATATGCACAAATATATGTAACCATCACTATAGTCAATTCCAGAAAAGTTTCACCATTTTAAAAAAGAACTCCATGTCCTTTAGCTATCACCCCTCTATATCATTGCTTATTGTCTAAGCTCTAAGCAATTAATAATGAACTTTCTATCTTTATAGATTTCCCTACTGCAGACTTTCTATTCATATGAAATGTCATCTTTTGCAAGTGTCTTCTTTCACTTTGCATAATGTTTTCAAGGTTTGTTCATGTTTCAATGTGTATCAGTTCTTCATTCCTTTTTATGGATGAATTACATTTTATGGTATGAACATAGCACATTTTTTGTCTATTTATCCATTGGTCATTTGGGCTATTTTCAGACAACGCTGCTATAAGCATCCTATGTACAAGTTTTTATGTGACCACGTTTTTGTTTTTCTTGAGTATGTAACTAGGAGTGTAATGTCTAGATCATATGGAAACTCTATGCTAAATCATTTCAGGAACTGACAAACTGTTTTCAAAGTGCATACTCTATTTCACATTTCACCAGCACTACTACCAGTGTATGAGGGTTCACCTCTCCACGTTTGCTAAAACTTATTATTATTTATTTTTAAAATTATAGCCATCCTAGTCAGTGTGAAGTGGCTCCAAATGGTGGGTTTGATTTTCATCTCCCTAATGAATAGCAATGTTGATCATCATTCCACGTGCCTGTTAGCCTCGTATGTATCTTTTTTGGGGAAAATGTCCATGAGTTCTTTGTCTTTTTGTTGCCAAATTGTAAGAATTTTTGCTCTGAATACCAGACTTTTATGAGATGTACAATTTACAAATATTTTCTCCTAATCTGTAGATTTTCTTTCACTTTTATGTTAACATCATTTGATGCTCAAAAGCTTTTAATTATGATAAAGTTCAGCTTATTTTTTTCTTATTGGTCTTCCTTTCATTCTCCTAAGAAATCATTTCCAAATACAAGTTCATGAAGATTTATTTGTATGTTTTCTTCTAAGAGTCTTATGGTATTGTCAATTATATTTAATTTGTTGGACCATTTTGAGTTAATTTTTTTATGTGGTGTAAGGTGAAGATCCAACCTCACTCTTCTGGATGTGGCTATCCAGTTGGGCCAGCACCATTTGCTGGAGGAACTCTTATTTTTCTGTTAAGCTGTTTTGTCACCCTTGTTGAAAATAAGTTAACTATAGATGTATGGATTGATTTTTGGTGTTCTTAATTTTATGCCATTGATTTATATTTCTGCTCTTACGTCAGTACCATATTATTTTGATTATGTTTGCTTTATAGTAAACTTTAAGATAAGAAAGTGTGACTCACCTCCCCACTTTATTCTGCTTTTTCAATATTGTTTAAGTTATTATGAGTTTTGAGCAATTGCATCTGAGTTTTAGTTATTTATATTTTATTTGTATAAATTTATGGAATACAAGTCTTATTTTATTACATGGATATGTTGCATAGTGTTGAAGTTAGGGTTTTTATTATATTCATCACCTGAATAATATACATAATAGCCATTAAGTAATTCTCATCATCCACACCCTTCACACCACCCTACCCTCCCAAGTCTCCATTGTCTATCGTTCCACACTTGGTGTCCATGTGTTCACATTGTTTAGCTCCCATGTATAAGTGAGAACATGTAGTATTTGTCTTTCTGTTTCTGAGTTGTTTCAGTTAAGATAATGGCCTCCAGTTCCATCCATGTTGCTGCAAAAGACATGATTTCATTCTTTCTTACGTTGTGTATATAGACCACATTTTTTGTATCTAATCACCCACTGATGGACACTTAGGTTGATTCCCTATCTTTTCTATTATGAATAGTGCTGTGATAAACATGCTAGTGCAGGTTTCTTTTGGATATAATGATTTATTTTCCTTTGAGTAGATACCCAATAGTGGGAGTGCTAGATCAAATGATAGTTCTATTTTTACTTCTTTGTGAAATCTCCATATGAAATTTAGAATCAGTTTGTCGATTTCTACTAAGAAGCCAGCTGTATTACACTAGGGGGTTTGTTGCTACTCTACATCAGTTTGTAAAGTTTTATCATAACAACAATGTTAAGTCTTCAAGTCAACAAACGTGGGATAGTTTTCCAATTATTTTGATCTTCTTCATATCTTTCAGCAATGTTTTGTAGTTTTCAGAGTGTAAGTTTTACACTACTTTTGTTAAATTTATTTCTAAGGATTTTATTCTTTTTGATGCTAATGTGAGTGTAATTGTTTTCTTAATTTCATTTTTCGATAGCTCATTTCAAGTGTATGGAAATAAAATTAATTTTCATACATTGACTTTATTTCCTGTAACATTGCTGGACTTACTGGTTGTAATATTTTTAATGGATTATATAAACATTTTAAATAAGATCATGTCATCTGCAAATAGAGAAAATGTTATGTGTTCCTGTGTAATGTAAAAGGCTGTTATTTATTTGTCTTGCCTAATTGTCTCAGCTAGTCTCCAGTAGAATGTTGAATAGATTTCACAAGAGTATACATACACATCATTTTCCTGATCATAGGGGGGGAACATCCACTCATTGTTAATTATGAGTCGATTAATGAAATTAAGATACTACATTGGAAAGTATTAACTCAATGCTAAAGAAAAAAATTAAGGAAAGAAAAATACATGAGATACGGAGGAAAAAAAGGGGTAAAATAGCAGACTTAAATTCAACTATGTCAATAATAACATTAAATGAAAATGGATTAAAGAGTCCAATTCAATCAAAAGGCAGCATTTTTCAGTCTGAGTAAAAACCACAATTCAAAAATACACTGTCTACAGGGGACACACATTAGATAAAAGACCAAAAATAAAGTAAAATCATAAAAAAATACCATGCAAATATCTTTTACAAGAAAACTGGAGTGACCATACTTAGTCAAAATTGGCTTTCAAACAAAAATATGTTATTAAAAATAAGGAGAGACATTTTACAACAACAAAAGGATTAATAAAACAAGGATATATAGAAATTACAAACATATATATGCAAATAGAATAACAAACTGACAAAAAAGAAGGGAGATATAGATAATTCAGCAATAATAGTTGGAGACTTCAATATTCCACTTTCAATAATTGACAGACTAGACAGAAGATCAAAAGAGAAATAAAACACTTGAATAACAGCATAAATCAACTAGACCTAATATGGAACACTCCACATTCCACTAAACAACAAAGGACTACATTATTTTTAAATGAACATGGGATCTTCTGCTGTACAGACTATATGCTACGCTATGAAACCAATTTTAATAATATTAAAGAGTAGAAATAATATAATGCATGTTTTCTAAGCATAATAGAATGTAATTATTTTATAAGTCTATAACAGGGAAATATTTGGAAACCAAATACCTGTGTAAACTTTTTAAAGTATTTTACTTTTAATTATTATGGATACATACTAGTGCAAATTTATGGGGTACATGTGATATTTTGATACAAGCATAAAATCCATAACGATCAAATCCAGGTAATTGGGTTATCCATCATCTCAAGTATTTAGCATTTCTTTATGTTAGGAACATTCTAATTCCACTGTTTTAGTTATTCTGAAACATAAAATGCATTATTGCTAACTAAGATCTGTGGAAATTAAAAATTACCCTCTTAATTAACCAATGGATCAAGGAAGAAATCGAAAGGGAAAATAGAAAACACTTTGCAATGAAAATAAATGTAGGCATAACATACAAAAACTTATGGGATGCAGCTAAAACATTGCAGAGACAGAAATTTATAGCTGTAAATGCCTATATTACAAAAGAAGAAAGATGTCAAATCATTGACCTAACATTTCACTTTAAGACATTGAAAACCAAGGAAAAAAATACTAACGATTAGAGTGTAAATTAAAGAAACAGAAAATAGACAAATGAAAAAAAATCAATGGTACCAAATTATGGTTCTTTGAAACGATAAAAACAAACCAAAACAAACAAACAAAAAGCAAACAAACAAAAAAACCCTGTAGCTAGTTTTATCAAGAAAAAAGGAGAGAAGACTCAAATTACTGGAATCAGAAATTAGAAAGAAATCAATTTTATTGACTTTGTAAAAATAAAAAGCTATTTAAGGAAATATTCTGAAAATTTACATGTCAGCAAATTAGAAAAGTTAGATGGAATAGCCAAATTCCTTGGAAAGTCACAAACTACTGAAACTGACTCAGGAAGAAATAGACAATAATAGTAGACCCATAAAATGTAAAGAAAAAATTGAATCAATAATCAAAAAACTGCCCATAAAGAGAAGCCCAAACCTTATGGCTTCACTGCTCAATTCTATCAAACATTCAAAGAAAAATTAATTACTATTCTTTACATGCTAGCACAAAAAATTAAAAAGGATAGAACACTTTCCAATTCATTTTATGAAGCTAATATTGCTCTGATACTAAAACTAGACAAAGAAACCGCAAGAAAACTACAAAATACTATCTCCTAATGAATATAGACACAAAAATCTTCAGCAAAATACTAGTGAATTCAAATACAGCAACATTTATAAAAAAAAATTATATACCACAAACAAGTGGGATTGATCCCAGGGGTGATGCTATGCTGGATTAACATCTAAAAATCAATTAAGTTACTATACCCCATTAATGGAATAAACAACAAATATCGTATGATTTTTCTCAATAGATACAGTAAAAGCACTTGACAAAATAAAACACCCTTTCAAGAGCAAAACACTCAACAAACTAGGAATAGAGAGCAACTTCCTCAACCTGATAAAGGACATCTATGAAAAACCTACAGATAACATCATATTTAATGAGACCTGGAGCATCTTACAGTGCCAAATGGTAAAGAAATACTGAAAAAATAAAACTACAATTATTTGGGTATGTCAAAGAGAAATAGGAGCCAAGTGAAAGAGCTCCCAATGGCAAACATTAGAATAATTTAAACAAATAATAAAAAAATTGTATTGAGATTTAACTGGAATTTTACCAAATATATATATTTTCTGAAATTATATATGTGTGTGTACAATGTGTTATGTTTATGAGCTGTGATGTGAATGGTATATTATTTCTGTGTGGCATTTTTTCCTTAGAACTCACAACACCAACCCCAATCTAATCATGACAAAAATATAAGACAAATCCCAATTAAGGAGCATTCTATCAAATACCTGGCCAATATTCAAACTTGTCAAAGTTGTGAAAAACAAAAAATGTCCAAAAAACTTTTACAGACAAGCAGAACATAAGTAGACATGACAGCTAAATGTAATGTGGTATTATGAAAGGGATCTTCAAACCAAAAAGAGGACGTTAGATAAAAACTAAGGAAGCCTAAAGTGTGGACTTTATTAAATAATATTAGCTAAAAATAGTTTTATTAATTATGATTAATGTAATAAGTTAATAATAGGACAAATTGTATGTTGGGTATATGGGAATACTTTGAACTATTTTCACAATTTTTCTATAAATTTTAAATATTCTGAAATAAAAGAATTACATCAAAAAATAAAGTTGCCAATGCCTGTTTGAGAACCTAGGAGACATGGTAGGGGTAGATCCTGAGGAGTACCCACAGCGCCTTGCAAGGCAACCACTTCAAGGAAGATCATTATAGTTTCTTTAAGTAAGGAAGGATTAAGCTCTTTAGGGAGGGACAGCATGATGGCTTTGGGTAGCAAAGAAGATTTGGTGAAATTTAAGTGTTCAAGGTCCCCAGCTTCATCAGAATCTGACCATATGTCTCCATGCCAATTTTTAAAATCACAAATCACATAGATCCTTTAACGTGCATTTTCTTTGATTGTCTTGGTTTCAGGACTCAACTAATCAAGCCCACATGTAAACTGATACCTCTGGTCACTTCTTTCAAATGAAGGACATAACCAAAATTACTACTCATCTCTTGCTCTACTGTGTGAATTTCTCTTCACAAACATCTTCTGTAACAATCTTGGGAGGGAATATAAGTCTACTTTCTACTATTATTCTTAGTGTATCTTTCACTTTCTGGCATATCTATCTCCCTAAGGCATATAAACTATGTGCCATGTTTTGTTCATTAAATTCAATTAGCATAATGTCATAAATATAGTGGACCAGCATGATATTCTGTGGAAATTAAGATAATCAATGGTACCTGTGGATCATATTTTGACAGAGAGCAAAAGAATGAATAGAACCCTAGGAGTAAGACAATGAATGCTTACTGCTGTCTTTAGCATTCAAAGGTGTAATGCATTTCATCATCCTGACTGTTGAAGATTTTAAATAATAAGTTTGATGCCCCATTGGCTGCACAGCAAGTGCCAATCTCAGGGAAGAAGGAGTGTGAGGAAAGGAGAATGATCTGGAAATGAAAGAGGGCCAGCCAAAGCAAGTCAGTTATAATGTCACCCACAGCTTTATACCTGATTTCGTGGTCTCACAATATATCTTCAAATAGACTACAAGTGCACTGCATTTCTAAAATAAAATTGGAGAAAAGAACAATTTATCTGCTTGTTTTTGTTTTCAAATGGTCAAAGTTTGTCTCTAAAGGATCCATTATCTCACATTTCTGAGTTTTATATGTGTATGTCAAATGGCTTCTGAAGTGTCTTCTGCTTTAATGGCAAAGTACCAGGAAAGGAGTTAAAAATTTATATTGGTCAGCAAGGTACTGTCAGCTGAGCCAATAAACACCACAAGGGCTTAGGAGCAGCAGCTATGGTGACTTGTTTCCAGTGACATCAGTTAACAGAAGTTATTTTCCTCTCTGACTGCAAGAACAGTGGAAGACATTTCTAAGGCTGTTCTGGCCAGAGACCAGAACAAGTATGCTTAGCTGTTCATGAAATCAATCAAGTTCTATCTGTTAATCAAGTTAACTGAAAGTTTCGCTTTCAACTTGCAAGATGAGAAAAACCATTCCCTTATTTGTCCTCTTTTTTTTTTTTTTTTTTTTGGTTTAATGGCAATAAATGGCAACTTCATCCTTATTTCTCAGGTCAAAAAACTATCAGTTTTTTAGATATCTGCACTCCCATATTTATTCCAGTGTTATTCACAATAGCCAAGGTATTGAATCAATCTAAATGCTGGGGATTATACGAAGGAGAGGAAAACAGAACAAAGGTCAGCAGGCACAAAGTTGCAGTTAGACAGGAAGAGGAAGTCCTGGTTTTCTATTACATAGTAGGGTCACCATAGCAAATGACAATGTAGTATATATTTCAAGATAGCTGGAAGAGAAAATTTGGAATGTTATCACTGCAGAGAAATGATAACTGTTTAAAGTGGTGGATATGGTAATTACCCTGATTTGATCACTTTACAATGTATACACGCATTGAAACATCATACTGTATCCCATAAATATGTACAATTCTTATGTGTCAACTATAAATAAAAAATTAATGAATTAAAGAAAATAGGGTAAAAAAATTAAGAAAACTCTAAATCATCTTTACTTGGACCACATATCCCAGTAAACGTCAAATCCTGCTAAGGTTTCTTAACTATTTTTGAAATTAATCCATTCTTCACATTCATTGTTACTAATTTTGTGTGGCATCTATCATCACTATGAGCCTCCTGACATATCTATTGACTCCCATATTTAACCTCCCCACATGTTTTTTTTTTTTTTTAGAAAGATAGCATGTATTCTTTTAGAAGAATCCCAATGAACAATATTTATGCATCCAACACTCTAGACTTCATAAATGACTTTCTGCTAGGTGTAATATTGTTTTATTTCAGAAGACATTTGTTTAAAAGATGGGTAGACAGGAAGTGTAGATTTATGAAGTGAATATAGGTAAAACATTCTAAAACATTAAAGATTTGATTTTCATTACTAGTAGGACATAAATCCACTAACAGTTTCTGCTTCTTTTAGAGAATAGTTCAGATGTTGTCCCTTTAATATATAAAGAGTTTGACCATTTTCTTTGAGATAGGGCTATGGTCTGAATGTCTGCATCTCCATAAAATTCATATGCTGAAATACCAATCCTTAGGGTGACAGTATTAGGAGGTGTGGCCTTTGTGGGGTGATTAGGTCATGAGGTCAGAGTCCTCATGTATGGGATTAGTGCTATTATAAAAGCAGCTGGAGAGAGCTCCCTATCCCCTTTTCCAGGTGACATTGCAGTAAGAAGACAGCTGTGTATGATGAAGCAGGCCCTCACCAGAAACCCAATCTGCTGGCACCTTGATCTTGGACTTCCTGTTCTCCAGAACTGTGAGAATAAATTTCTTTTGTTTATAAGCTGCCCAGTCTATGATATTTTGTTACAGCAACCTGAACGAACCAAAGCAGCACCCAATCCTAATGACCTAGTCTTCAAGGCGCTCAGCTTACTATATAGCAATAACAATCTATGACAGTGAAAAAATAAAAAAGGTGGGGGAGATGAGTGGCAAAGTGAAAACAATAACGACAATGAAGCAACAACAACAACAACAACAACAACCATTTGGAAATAAATTATATCCCCAGACTCAAAGAGAAGCCTTATAGATAGACAAAAGATCACAAAAATAATTTTGTTTATGTACATTCAATAGCTAAAAACATTTTAAATTAAACTGACAATTCCCAAATGCATTATAAATATATTATCTGAAAAAATTATATCTAATGACATTCAAAAAGAAGGAAATGTATCTTAGATGAGGAATGTGAAATAGAAAAGATTCTTTTAGCTAGAATTTAATGCAGCACTAACCTAGCAAGCATAAAGCACAATTCAAGCCAAATTCGAAAACCAGAGGGCAATAAATTCAGTCACTGGGGAATTCCTGTGGCATGCTTGTGAACTTCCAAATAGAAATCCTTTAGTATTCTATTAAGGGCTGCCATAAAATTCATATAGTGCTTCCTTAGATGGAGGAAAACTTTCCCCCCCATTTTGATTCTTCACTTTGCTTTTCCAAGATTTTTTTTAAAAAAAATGTTTTATTTGATAGCACAATGAAGTGACTATCATCAACAATAAGTTAGGGTATACTTTAAAATAACTAGAGTGGAGTTGGAATGTTCCTAACACAAAGAAATGATAAATGCCTGAGGTGTTGGATACTCTAATTACCCTGATTTGATTAATTCATATTGTATGCCTATGTCAAAACCTCACATGTACTCTATAAAGATATACAACTGTTATGTACCCATAATAATTAAAAACTTAAAAAAATAAAAAAACACAGAGAATTTGACGTTTTTTTAATGTATCATTTTTTTCCTAAGTAATCTCTCATTACTTAGCCAGCAGCAATGATATATTTACATTTTCTACATTTCAGGGTATTTTTGAGGGGGTTCTGCAACAGCTAAACCCCAATTAAATAGCTGGTAATTTTGATTCATAAAAAAACATATTATTTCACAGTATTTTTAAAGCTTTTATAACAGAATCTAGGTTTCAGCATGATAATTTGTAAAGAAAACATGCTTTTCAATTAGCAAAAATGAGTTTTTGCATTTGTACATTGCTTTATACAATGTTATTTACTGTAAAATGTGTTTATATTTTTTCATAATATATCATTGTTTACTGAATTTATCAATGTAGCAGTACTCTAAAAAAATGAGTGTTGCATGTGTGTTCAAAAGGACGCAAGATAGGTGTTTTTGTTGATGTTTCTTTTGTTTGTTTCTTCTCATCTTATGCCACACAAAGCTACTGAGTCACCCTCTGGGAAACAAAAATCTGAAGCAAGAATATGAGCTTTTCCTCTTGCTTCTTCACCTTGCTGGTTGTGTTCTACAGGACAATTATTAAATGATCCCCTATGTACCATAACAAACCCTCAAACTTAAAAGTAATGATGATAACAATAAAAGGTAATGTTAGTGACATTTGTCAAATATAAGTACTATACATTTTGAAAACCTAGTAGATTACCCACTGGAGTGAAAGCCTTTATACACCAGCAGATATTATTATCATTTTTTTACTCCTTTCTCGCTCTTAGGTTGAGCCTTCTTTTATCTAGGTTACCTTGGCCTCGCCCACAAATAGAAAGTTGTATAAAGTAATAAAAGATAAATGATTCTCAACTTCTAAACTAATCAGTAAGCAGCCTCCAATTGTCTAAAAATAAAATATGATTTTACACCTACAGTGCACATGTCAGATACCTGAAAAGTTGTCAGTTGACAACCTAGAACATGCATTTTGTGTTTCATTATTTAAATGTGAAGTTTTTGACTTTCACTTGTACTTTTTGACACAAATTGCACTAAATGCCATGCCTTGTAATCATATAGCATTCTTTTAGATTTTTCATTTTTTTTACCTAAAAGTAACTGATTAGCCAAAATAAAACAAAACAAAATCTCATTTTTTGTGGCATCTTATAAAATGTGGTCATTTTAGCATAAATTTAATTTTCCATTCAAATGTTTGCAATGTATTTAAGATTTTATTATGGAACATCCACAGTGCAATAAATCAAAACTGTTCACAGGTCTCCATAAATATCTCACAGATCCATCCTCTCATATATGTGATAGGAATATGGCAACAGAAAGCCTCTCCATGCAACAGATGATGATCCACGGAGATTCAGTCACTCGCTGAGGTTCAGACAGCTACCCATACATGCTGATATGTTACACATCAATCCACAATGATATTTTTAAGTTTTTTTTTAATTTTTGAAATAATTATAGATCCATAAGTATTTGTAAGAGATAACACGGAGAAACGCTATGTATCCTTTTCCCAACTTTCCCTAATGGTAACATTTTGTAATCGTGCAGTACCCGTCACCACCAGTATGTTGACATCAATACTGGTCAACATATAGTCAAGATACAGAACATTCCCATAAGCATAAGGATCCCTCAGGTTGCACTTATATAGCCATCCCCACTTCCCTCAACCCTACACCCCCTTCTTAACCTCTGATAACTACCCTCCATTCTCAATTTCTATAATTTTGTCATTTCAAGGATATTACATAAATGAAATTAAACAGTATGTGTTAATAACTTTGCAGCTTTATTTCTTTTTCCACTTAGCATTAGTCTCTGGAAATTCATCCAGGTTGTTGCACATATTAAAGATTTGTTCCCTTTTGGTGAATACTATTCTATGGCATAGACGTACCACAGTTGCTTAACTATTCACCTGTTGAAGGACATTCGAGTTGTTTCCAGTTTTGGGCTATTATAAATAAAGCTGTTATAAAATTTCACATATAGGTTTTTGTGTAAATGTAAGGCTTCAATTCCCCAGAATAAATGCCGAGAAGTACAATTTTTGGATTGTGTTGTAGTTACATGTTTAGTATATTAAAAAACTGTCAAACATTTTTCCAGAATGGCTGTATCCTTTTACATTCCAGTTCACAATATATGAGCGATCAAGTTGCACCACACCCTACCAGCATTTGGTATTGTCATTATTTTTTATTTAGTTATTCTAATAGGTATGCAGTGGTATCTCATTGTGGTTTTAATTTGTGTTTACCTAATAGCTATCACGTCGGATATATTTTCACATGATCATTTTACATACTTATATCCTTCATAATGAAATGATTCTTCACATCTTTGCCCATTTTCTAACTAGACTTTCTGGATTTTTACCTTTTAGTTTCGAGAGCTCTTTACGTAAACTGGTTATTAGTCATTTGTCATATATCTATTTTGAAACTATTTTCTCCCAGTCTGTAGCTTGTAATTTCATTCTCTTAATAGGATGTGTTGCAGAGAAAAAAATTAATTTTATTTATTTATGTATTTATTTTTAATTGACAAAAACTTTTTAGACTTAAGGTGCATTACATGATGTTTTGATGTATGTGTACATTGTGGAATGGTTAGATCAGACTAATTAACACATGCATGACCTCAATACTTATCCTTTGTTTCTGTCATTAGAAAACTTAAAATCTACTTTCTTAATAATTTTCAAGTATATAACATATTGTTATTAACTACATTTACAATGATATACAGTAGAGCTCTTGAATTTATTCTTCCTCTCTAACTGAAATTTTATATCCTTTGCCCAACATTTCCCCAATGTCTCCACCCCCCAGCCTATGGTAACCATCATTCTATTCTTTCCTTCTATGAGTTCAACTTTTTTAGATTCAAGACATAAGCAAAGTCTAATCTTCAATAATGTAAATTTACTTCAGGACAAAGACCCAATCCCTCCACATGATTCCCCTAATCTTCCAGATCTGATTTCTGAATACCTCTCCATTCTTATCTTCCACCAGTTGCAGTTGTGTATGTTTGAGCAACACTGAACTATTACTCCTTTCATCGTGTCACACTCTACTACCTTCTACACTTTGTACCGGATGTTTTATTTGTCTGTATCACTCCCTTGACTTTATTACTGACTAATTTCCACTAGTTTCTCAGAAATCAGTTTTGACAGACATTTATCCAGGAAGATTTCCATGAATCTCTAAATCAGGTTTAGATGCTACTTATATGTTTTATGGCTTCTGCTCTTATCTTTTCCATCACAGTTTATATTATGCAATATTAAATTATCCAGTTTATATGTCTTTTACATTGTGTTGTAAAATCTTTGAGGAAGGGAAGATGTTCTGTCTTGTTCACTTTTTCCCAAAAGCTTGGCACAGATTAGGTCTTCAGTAAATATTTGTCAAATGAATAAGTGAATAAAGATCCCTACTCCTCACACAAATAAAAGAGTAAAAATAGATATTGGTGGCTGCCTGCTAGTCTCAATTTTCATTAGCTAAACCCAAGATCTTACAAATCTTCACTACTACAATAATTTAAACATGTTTCAAAGGATACTCAGAAATGACCAAGAGTCATGAGTAATAGTACAATACGTTTTCAACATTCACCACAAAATTAAATTCTTTATGATTTCTAGGTTACTGTATTGCCCTTTCTTAACATATCCAGGTAGCAGCAGAGGTGGAAAGTGAATTTTACTGCCGTTGCAACTGCCTCTATCTTCTTAACTTTTGTTTTATCTTCAGAAGTAAAAGCTCTTCAGTATTAAAAGTCGAAGATGTTCACATTCTGTCTGCAATTTCCTAGAATCTATCTCTTTTAAGAGAGTGGGAAAATTTATTTCCACTGTTGACCATCTTAAATAAACTGCTTATATCTATTAGAAAGTCTTGATTTTCCCACATCATGATCATTTTGATAAAGAATAGGATATATAGTTTTCTGTTACACTTAACTAACTCTTTATTTTTCACATTTTACTATTCCATTAGTTTATTAGTTGGCATTCTTTTGGTTGCATGTGGCAGTCAGCCTACTAAACTAATTATCTCTTACAAAAATGAAATCTATTGGTTTACATAACTGGAAACTCAAAGGGGTGTCAGTGGCTTTACAAATTGATGACCCAGAAGTCCAAATGATAAAATGATTAACAATGGGCCATTCTCTTTCTATCTCTTTAGGGTTTTCTCTCTGTCTATCTCTCTCTCTCTCATTCTTGACTCTTTGTCCGTATTCACGTCCATATCTTAAGCTGCTTTTTTCTATTTGGCTTTGCTTTTAGGCATAGTCTTTCCATTAGATATCAATATAAATCTCAGAAAGTGCAGCTCTGTGGTTGTCATACGACAGAGATAGAGACCTCTCACTCAGTGTTATATATAAAGCAAAATTTGTAAAGAATTTTAATTTATTTAATTTTTTTTATTTCAATAGATTTAGGAGGTACAAATGATTTTTGTTGCATAGATGAATTGTATAATGCTGAAGTCAGGGATTTTAATGTACCCATCACCAGAAGACTGTACATTGTACCTGATAGGTATTTGCTTATCCTTTCCACCCTCCCCCCTTCTTAGTTTTCAATGTCCTTTACACCTGCAGTCTCCAACCCCCTAGGCCACAGACCTGTACCAGTTCGTGGCCTATTAGGAACCAAGCCACACAGCAGGAGGTGAGGGCGGGGCGAGCAAGTGAAGCTTCATCTATATTTACAGCCGCTCACTGTGGCTCTCATCACTGCCTGAGCTCCACCTCCTGTCAGATTAGCAGCAGCATTATATTCTCATAACAGCCCGAGCCCTTCTGTAAACTGTGCATGTGAGGGCTCTAGGTTGTGCGCTGCTTATGAGAATCTAATGTCTGATGATTTGAGGTGGAGCTGAGGCTGTGACGCTAGTGCTGGGGAGCAGCTGCAAATACAGATTATCATTAGCAGAGAGGTTTGACTGCACAATAAATGTAAAGTGAATCATCCCCAAAGCATCCCTCCCCCTGGTTCGTGGAAAAATTGTCTTTCATGAAACCAGTCCCTGGTGCCAAAAAGGTAGGGGACCACTGCTTTACATCATTTTATGACCATTGTTTAGCTCCCACTTGTAAGTGAGAACATGTGGTATCTGTTTTTCCTTTCCTGAGATACTTCACTTAGGATAATGGTCTCCAGTTCCATCCAAATTGTTGCAAAAGGCATTAATTCACCCTTCTTAATGGCTGAGTAGTATTTCATGGCATACATATAACACTTTTTCTTAATCCACTCATGAACTGATGGGCACTTGGGTTGATTCCACATCTTTGCAGTTGTGAACTCTGTTGCAATAAACATCCAGGTGCGGGTGTATATTTGATATAATAACTTCTTTTCCTTTGGACAGATACCCAGTAGTGGGATTGCTGGATTGAATAGTAGGTCTACTTTTAGTTCTTTGAGGAATCTTCATACTGTTTTCCATAGAGATTATAATAATTTACGATTACAACAACAGTAGATAAGTGTTCCCTTTATACTGCATCTGTGTCAACATCTATTTTTTTTGACTTATTAATAATGGCCATTCTGACAGGGGTAAGGTGGCATCTCATTGTGGTTTTAATTTAAATTTCCCTGAGGATTTAGATGTTTCAATCAGGCTGAGGTTTCTTCCTTTCTCAGTGGCCCAAGTTAGGTATTACTAGCTAGCTAGATATTGTATTAAAATATTTGTCTCATCAGACCCACATAATTAAAAATGATGCTGAGATGCAATAAAGAAAGAAGCTTACTGTAGCATTTTTTCTTCCCAAATTCATATCTCACTAAACTTAATCAATATTTTTACATTTAAATAAAATACCCATTCGACTTTATAAATCACTATATATGTCTGATAACTGAATTTTTTAAAAAATCAGCTATAAAACATCTGGACAGATACATATAAAGACTGACATTAAAGAAAATTTTGAGAATTGCATGTCTATCCATGTGCAATTTATGTTTAAGTAGTGTATTGTTAATATCATGAGTTTATTGGCACTTTGGTAATAACAACTATTGATAGAACATAGTACAGCTGAATTACATTCTAGTTTTCAAGATTACTGAGTTATCATATTTTTAGAAATAGAATTAAAATAAATAGACCTATCAGTCTAATTTTTTCTATTGTTCATTTAACTTAAAAAATTTTCATCTCCAGCATTTTACATAGAAAAGGAAATACATACTAAATACAACTCTCCCGTCTATCTATATTAATATCATAGCCTAGAAAGAATTCCCATGTCTAATATCTCAGATATTGATTAATTTATGCAATATACATATTTCTCATCAGTTATATATGGGCTAGCAAACTTCTAAAAATACAAGTAAAATACATGCCCAATGAAATGATTCCAATAATTCAGAAAGACAAACTAAGGCATTTCATAGTTTCAAAACATTTTTGAATCTAGTCAACATATTTTTTTCTATGCTATGCCATGCAGAAAACTGATGGGTCTTGCTTTCTATTCACTCCCTCCATTAAGTCAATCAGCTGGACAACACAATATCATTAAAAGTGAGAAACCCCAAATCCTAGCCATAAACCCAGGAAAAGCCTCAGGTGCTGACAGATTTCCCATCAATTCTTATAAAACCTGATTGTGGCAATTATCTGTAACATCAGAGAGTCTTTTCAGAATTTTTTAAGACCAGAATTATGTCTCAAGACATGAAAACTCCCTTGATCCCATAATCCTTAAAAAGATGACAAGGTAAGGAACAATTGGGGGATTTTCATCCTCTTTTACTCTCCTGAATAGAGAGTACAAGATCGTTTCCAAGGTTTTAGCTACGCACCTCAGTGATATCATTCCTGCCCTCATATACTAAGATTAGGAAGGATTCACCCTGGGAAGCTCTAAGAAGATAATACCTGAAAAATATTTCCATTTAATTCATCAGTCACATCTCCCAAAAATCATTTTACTGATGAATCAGTAACTATTTTTAAAGGAAATAAATACACTTAATAAAAAACCATTGGGTGATCTTGTCCACACCATTAGGTTGATCTGCTCATAGAAAATATTTAAATCTCTAATTTGCTCATTATGCTTCAATGCTCTTCTTACTTCCAGCCAAATTACCACAGCTCTTCTGCCATCTGGTCATCATTCAAATGTTGTTTTTCTGATGTCAGGAAAATTTTAAACACATAGAAAAAAGACCCTAAGGGATTTCTGAATGGCTAGTGTTCATGCTAAACTCAGATTTCTTAGTAAAAAAAGAAAGCAGGAGAGGGATTTGGAATGCTGACCACCACAATCCTTTTAATCATGAACATCTATGATATTATGATTATCATTTTAACCTGCGGCTTGGTTCAGGGGTATTTACACACTAATACCTATACTATGAATGAGGTTTATTGAGTCTGATCACCAATACAACACACAGTATTCACTCATTTAGTCATTCTTTTATTTAATAACCAATTATGCACTGTTTATCGTGTTACAGACTAACGCACTGGATATGGAGACAAATAAAACAAATTTCTGCTTATGAATTAATGAGAGAGATTAGCACAGTGTTAAACCATTACTATTGAGATACAGTAGGTAATAATTAGGCCCATCATTTCATAAGGGTGATGCTTTTCACATCTCCTGCCTAAAAGTGAATATCTTAGACCCCAGTCTTCCAACTACCTACTTAACGTGTAATCAAAAAACAACATATAAGAACACTGGCTGAGATACATTAACTTAAGAACTCACTCATCCACAATCAACATGGCTGATGGAGTTGACACTTTCGTCGCCTAAAGATAGATTCCATTATCTCAACAAGCTTTTGTTTATACTATATAGAGAAAACACCTCTCTCTGAAGTTAAGTATCTCTAACACTGACTTAGTTACGTGGATTACAAAACTTCATTTACCTGGAAAACATGTGCATGAGTTAATTGGCTTTTATAATCATTTGTTTTTTACCTTGTGCCTCCTCTACATTAGTGAACTTTAATCAAGACCCTCAGGGAAGATAAGAATTCAAATAAAGACAAAAAACTGCATGGAAATACTGGAAGGACTTTTATGAGCTGGAAGGATGTAGATATAAATATGGAAATGCTACTGCAATGGCAGTTAGGTGACTGATGAGTGTAGTGGAGATAAACATCGGTAGTCCCAATAGTCTTCGTAAGGGCAGGTGCTTGGCCAAATAGTCCAATAACGGATGGAAGATTTGATTCAACTAATTTACTGTATGCTTATGGTTTGGTAAAGTAGTAGGTAAGAAGAAATTATTATTCTATATTAGAAGAAATTATTGTTTCCAGACTTTGTATCCTGCATTCAAATGATCTAGTAAAAAACCCCTACATTTACTGTCCAGTTATTCTTTTCCTAAAACATTCTTTTTCTACAATTTCTTATTCTATTTCTCTCTGTATCCCTGTCAACTTCTTAACTCACAATTGAAAACCCTGTGTGACCTGGCTCCCATTTTTCTGTTCAGTTATATGTCTTGCGTCTCCCTACTTGAAACACCCACTCTCACCTTACCAAACTCTTTGGAATATACTAAGCTTTTCTCTGAGATAACCTAATGCATACATTGTATTGACATAAAGCTCAAATGAAGCTATTTGAGCCATGTATAAGCAACTACTTGAAGATTTAGAAGTGGATGAGATAGTCTAGGAATACTCCTGTGAGATAGCAACATTTCTGAATAAATGATGTAAGTTTTGTTTTGTTTTGTTCTGTTTTTATTTATTTATGTATTTATTATTTTTTTTTATTTTATTTTTTTATTATTATTTTATTTATTTACTTATTTTTTAAAGGCTGGTCAAGTGGAGCAGTGGGAGTGGAGAAGGAACAAAGGAATCTGTAACTGGTTGTGATCAATTAGTTGTAAACACCATTGCACTCGGACCAACCTGTTTTGTTTTGTTTTTAAACAAAGGAAAACTAGTATAAGAGGTAGGAAGAAAGCCACAAGTGATTTAATAAAATATATCTAAAGCACTTGAAATTGCCATGAGAAGTGAGTAATAAAATAAAAGTTGAAAATTATCTAGTGAAATTGAATTTAACTTGTTCTTATCATAACCAAAAGGACTTTTAATTGAATGGAAATAGCAGAAATCAAAACGCAGTAGGTCCGATTTGAGAGACAGGAGTAAGTGATGATTTTTTTTTCCTTGAAGGATTTGAACACGTAAGGGAAACTTGTGGATAGGATGGCAACTACAGGCACATACGTGGACAAAAGAGGACTAATTTAAAGTAGGAAATCTTAAACATACTTGCAAAATAGGAAAAAAAGATGGAGGAGCTTGAGAAATTGATGTGCAAGAAGTACACCATTGATGGTGGAGGGTACCAAAGATGTGGGAAGGTATGAGATTTAAAACAAAGCAACCAAACCTAAAACAAAACAAAACAAAAACCAGAGGTGAATAGAGTTAGACTCAGAGATGACAGGCTCTTCCTTTTCATTCCATTCTAATATCGGAGAAAAGCAGTGAGCATGGATCTGCATAGGCATGTGTTTGGAAATAGAAAGATTGGGACATTGTGGAAATTGGTTTTAATTTTCTTCTCTTTTCTGTTTAAAGTGATAAGTAACATTATTTGCCAAATGGTGTGTCATTAGAGATTAGAGGAAAATTATAGAGGATTAAGAACCCCAAAATAGACTTGAAACGTAAGAAAGCAATATAGCCCCTACTTACTTTTTACTTATCAGTTGTCAGCAAATTTCCACTGCATTGAAATCTATTTTACTTTCCTAGGGCTGTTGCAATGAAGTATCACAAACTGGGTGAGTTAAAAAGAGAAATTTATTGTTTCACAGTTCTGGGGCCTGGAAGTTCAAAATCAAGGTGTTGGCAAGGTTGGTTCCTTCTGTGGGCTGTGAAAGAGAATCTGTCCTAATCTTCTCCCCTAGCTTCTGGTGGTTTGCTGGCAATCTTTGGTGTTCCTTGTCATATAGATGCATCACCTAATCTCTGCCTTGAAGTTCACCTGGCATTCACCCTGTGTGTTTCTGTGTCCAAATTTCCTGTTTTTGTAAGTCTTATTAGATTCAGGGCCTGTCCAACTACAGTAAGACCACCTTAACTAATTACATGTGCAATGATCTTATTTCCAAATAAGATCACATTCTGAGGTAGTGGAGATTAGGGCTTTAATATATGAATTTTCTGGAAAACAGAATCGTACTATGGTATGATGTTAGGGCACCCATAAAGAAAATAATTTTTTCTTGATCTAAGATAACAAAAATGCTGTTTTTGTGTTAATTTTAAACAATTAAAATATTAAAATTGTGTTAAAAAACACAACACAACTGGTCTCACACCAAGAATTCCCAACTGTCAAACGAAAAGGCTATTTAAATTTTCATGATACTTAACTTCTCTGATTCTCTGTGCTAGCTGACATACATTCTACTTTTTGAAACCCCTTTTCCCGAACTTTCATGATTATAATACCCTTTCTCTAATTGCTCGCTCGCTCATTTTGCTCAGATCTCATTGTGAATATTTTTTTCCTTTTATAGCTCTGAAACATGCCCAAATAGTTTGTTTAAACACATGAATTCATTATTTCTCTGTATTTGTTGACTCTAACACCTTGATCCCTAGGTAAACTTCATTTCTAAATTCCAAACTGTCATTCCTAATTTGTTATCATCGAAGTTCCTTGTTCAAAAGTGAATTAGAATTATCTCCTTTGATGCCCTCATTTCCTCACCCCACTACCCTACTGTAATGTACAATTTTTTTTGTTGATTTTAACAATGTTACCATTCTCTATGTCTCCCATGTCTGAAATGTCAGATATTTCTACTTCTTCCTTACATCCAATTAGTTGTCAATCAAAGTAAATTCTGTCACCGTAATATATTTCCTATTCATACATTTTGTATTAGTCACACTGTCAACATTCTAATTAAGAACTCCATTAGTTTTTACATGTTACTAAAATAACTTATTAAATCTACTTTCCTTCTAATATTATCCATTAGTTATCATTTGAGGCCAAATTCAAGTTATTAAAGCACAGATTAAATCATATTTTTATTCAAAAATAGTCAATGACTTCTGAATTTAGATTATTATTCTAATTAATATTATTTTATTAGCTTCATTATATTGACATTTATTATGAGCCTGGTATTTATCTAATTTTTACTATAATCCTATGAAGTAGAATGTGTGTGTGTTTACATTATAAAGATGATTAGAGAGGAAGATTAATTTCCCCAAGGTCCTACATTTATTCATGCATTTAAAAATGTTTGTTGAGCACCTATTTGGTGTTGGGCCCTGTGATTAGCACTGGGATTCCAATAATAAAAAGACAAATGTTCTCTTTGTTATCATAGATAGCTACAGTCTTCTGGGAGAGACAAACTTGAAATTAGTATGCCAAAATTAAATAAAATGATTACATATTTGTGTAAGATCTATGAAGAAAACAAAGAGAATGATGAGATAAAGCATAATGTTGGTAGATATTCAGAAAAAGCTACATTACAGAGGATATGCAATAAATCATTCTGAAGGGGAAATGTATAGAGTCTAAGAGGTGAAAAATTATACACCATGTGAACTTTAGAAAGAAAGAGTATTCCATGCAAAAGGAACATATGCAACCACTAGCATGTGCACATTTCATGACATAGGATAGTATTTGATATCATAAGAAATAGGAGATTAATATGGCTAGAACATAGTAAAAATAGGCAGAGATAACATTGGATCTAAGGATGTAGCCAAATTCTGCAGGACTTTGTGGCCAATGGCGATTTGTTAGGATACAGTAGAAATCAAGATTGTATGTTAAATGCAAAAGGAAGTCATGAAAGCATTTACAGAGTAGGTCAGAATGATTCAATAAATATATCAAGAATACGATTCGTATTCCTGTGTGGAGAATGGGTTTGGAGATAGGAAAGAGTAAGACTGGAAGCGGGACAGTGGGTTGTAGGTATTGGGGGAGTGTGGATTCAAGTGATGAGTCATCTAGGGTAGCACTCAGCCTCATTTCTGTCCCCTTTTCTGCTCTCCTTTGTGTAGAAAAGTCTTCTAGGCAACTATATTTTCTTGAATCCTTTCCTTAAAGGTTCTACTTTTGATGATTTAACATGAAGCATTTCTACAAAATTAGGAAGATATATAGAAAAGAAAATTCTTTTTTATAATCACAATAGTGGCAGGCTAGGCCAAGATTTATCAGTGGCAGTGCAGAATTAATATGCCTTCCTCAAAATCCATGCTCATCTGTCTCCAGCCTGGGCTATGGTATCTATTTTAGCAGTAGCTTTGAGCATTTTACCTCAGCATTCATTCAATCTTTACTTTTGTTCATCTGGTTTTCAAGGTATTTTGCATGCCTAATTTTTTATATTAAATTGTTGTCCTGATTGAACTATGACTAATTCTGTTGGTAATGGTACGTGATAATTTTGAACATACTTTATATTTTTATTAGGTATAAAAATCTATAGAATTTTCTGTGCTTAATAGATTTATGAAAGAGAATAAAAAAAGAAAGACATGTAAGATATTTGCTTTAGCAATCTAATGGGTGGATTGTCTATGTAATAAAATGAGTATGACTTGGGGAATAGGTTTCACAAAGGTAGAGGAGGAAACAGTTATATCTTAAACTTCTATAGATATTCAATATGAGGTGTAAAACTAAGTGACTGGACAACAAGACAAGATAAAATGAGTGAACACCCTTGAAATAATATACTGAATTAGTCCCACAAGGACACCAGACTATCAATCAACTATGTTTACCATGTTCAAAGAAACAAAAGTCAAGCTAAGTCAAGCTTGAGAATGTTAGCAGAAAATGAGAAAGTATAAACTTGACCTTGTCAGTTTAAGAAAAGGAAAAATTCTGTAACTGAAAAATACAAAAGCTAACATTAAGAATTAACTGAAGCATTAAACAAAGATCAGGCAAAACTGAAGAGAGAATTAAAATGCTTGCAATTAAATGTGAAGAGAAAGAAATGGAAACTACTACGAGAGAGAATGTGTGATAGAGAATAGGTAGAAGTTATAATATATTTGGCAAAATTTCAAAGGGATAAAAGAAAAATGTAGAAGCATATTATATAATATGTAAAATGAATATTTTACTTTGCATTACATATATTTGTGTGTGTATAACTTTTATATTTTCTATTAGCAATAAGGTTGGGATTATGATGGGGACCTAGAATGAGCATGAGTGCCTCTGTTGCAAAGAGGGTTAATATTGGGACCAGCAATTTGTTAATGCTAAAATCTATTATAACCCAAGTGGGAATCTTGCTGATGTTTTGAAAATAATAGAAGTTTCACTAATGATAAGTTCAAATATCAAGTATTGAGTGCTGCTGATTTAACAAGAATACTAAGGAAGGGATTACGCATTCTCTTATACCATGAGAAACCATCTCAGCCCAGGTAGGCAAAGACATATTAACAGGCAGGAGGAGAAGCAGGACAAAACCTAAATGAAGTCTGTAAGAAACCTGTACCATGGAAAACTCTCATAAATACCTAGTGAATGGTATAAGGTAGATATTTTTCTGGAAATTGAGTCAGTGGAAGATTAAGGCATTTTAATTTAAACATTCAAGTCTCACATAACCTTACAGTTTTTAAGTACTTATTCCTACCTCCTTGCTTACTGCTGGACGATACATTCTTCATGTTTATTCTAGACTGATCTTTAAAAAATCAAGTCTAACCATAGCATGTCCTTGTCTATAATCTGTTTGTTCCTACTGCTTCACAGAAAAAATTAAGCTCTCTGAAATAACATAAAAGACAACTTTCTTTTCTAATAACTTTAATCCCCATCTCTTGCCACAGTCTTTTAGGATCTTTATGAATTTCAGTCATACTGAATGGCTAACACTTTCTAAAACTTTCCTTACTCCCTCTCACCTCAGTGACTTCAGGGATTAATCTATCCATAGCCTCTATTTTCACAGATTTATTTGAATAACTTTCATCAGGTCCTCAGTATGTTTCTACCATGGGGTACTCTTCAGGGGACTTTCTGTGACTTGCCCAAGATGGCCCTCTTATAGACTGCAAGAGTATATTGTGCATAGCTCATGATGTGTATCGGTTTGTATGATAATTTTCTATTTGACAGTCTACCTCTACCTAGCTTGTTAATATATTAAGGGAAACTTCCATAATAGTGTTAAATAACTATTAAATAAGTGGTTGAATTCAGAAAAAAATGCTCCAGCCAGACTTTAGAAATGAGCATAAACTGAAACATATAATAAGGTTCCTAGTATATAGAGAAGTAATGAAATTCATCAAAGTTATTTATTTATTTATTAAATTTATTATCTGTCTTTAATCAAATCCAATTTATTTTTATTCTCAAACACATTTTCATTGAAGTTTATATGTTTTTACATCTGAATTTACTTCTATAATTATGCTCATAATTTCCTCAATATTTTGAACATATGAAATAATTATAAATTTACAGTTATATATATTTTATAATATATTTGTGATTACATTTGTAACAGCTCTTTAAACATACTTGTCTACTTATTCTTCTATCTATAATACTTTTGAGTATGTTTCTATTGATTGATTTCTTTTCTACTTTATGGGCTATATTATTCCTTTTCTTTGGTAATTTCTGATTAGATGTTAGGCACTGTGATTATTATCTTTTTGATTATTAAGTTTCTTTAAATCCATTTTAAATTTAAGAAATTGTAAGAAATACTTTAGGTTTTGTTAGAGGCAAAGTTTATTTATTAAAATGGCTTGATCTTTTGGAGCATGCTTTTAAACGTTAAGAGGATCTGGATAAAACTTTAATCTAGAGCTAATTTCCAACACTCACCATTACCGAGGCAATACACTTGGAGGTCCTCACAGGATGCTCTGAGTATTAGCAGGTTTTCCCACTCTGGCTGATAAGAACACAAATAATTCCTGGCCTTGTGTGAAGTATGGGACTGTGTCACTTTAATTTTTTTGTGAATCTTTCTCTGACCTCAGGAGTTTTCTCACATGCAGGTACTGATAACTATGTAGCTTAAGGTTCAAGGGCAAGACTATTCATATACCTAGAGCACTCTTCCTATATGGCTCTTGATTCCATGGTATCAGCCCTATAAGATACAGCAGAAAGGCCTCTCACCCTGAACTCCAAATTCTGGCTTTTCAACTCAGGGAGATGACTAGGTTCTGCTTGGGGTCTTCTTTCATGCACCATGGCTTATAGTATATTTTAAGCAGATAGCACAGTAACAGGGGTTAGCCTGTATTTTTCTTTCTTTCAGGAATCACTGCTCCCGTGTTTGTTTCCCAATGTCTATAAACTACTGTTTGATAAAACATACTAAGCCACAGATTCAGAAATTTCAGTAGTCTCCAGACAATATGACAAAACCACCATATTTCATCACACCTAAGTGAAATTATTGAAAATTGAACAAAAGTACAATAACTTAAGAGGATCTAGGAAAAAAATGCATTGTCTTTAAAGTGGCAACAATGACAGCTTACTTCTATTAAAAATTGATAGATGTCAGAAGTCTGTGGAAAAATTAATATATTCAATATACTTAAAGAAAATTACTGCAAACTCGTAATTCTATTTCAAATGAAAATATATTCAATAATGATGGTAAAACAAAAGATATGTTCAGATAAGAGAGAGACAGAAAGAGAGAGAGAGAGAGAGAGAGAAAGCAGTATGCTCATATCAAAAGAAATGCTAAAGGGTGTTTTTCAGACAGAAAATAACAGATCCTGTCAAAAATTCAGTAGGTAAAGCAAGGAATAAAGACAACAGAAAGGGTAACCCTATGACTAAATTTCAATGAAAATTGGCAGTACAGAAAAATAATTAAAATATCTGTATAAGTTAAACTATAGAGAGAATTAAAATACATGACAGCACCAGAAAATAATTTGAAGGTGAATATAAATTAAGTTACAATGTACTGTTTCATAAATTTTCTTAAAATTAGTGAAAATATAATTTTAGTAAATGTTAAAAGGTCAAGAAAACATTATCCTTTTACACCTAGGATAATTTTAAAATATGGGAAGAAAAGTGATAACTAACAAAGGAATAGAAAGAAAAATGAAATAATTCAGAATGCTTAATGCTACAGAAAATCAGAAAAGAAATATAAAAACACTCAGGAGAGCTGAGACAAATAGAAAGCTAATTGTAAGATGATAGATTTAAAGAAAAAAATAAAATAAATTTAATAACTGAATTAAAGACAAAGATTATTATACTAAAAAAAGGATTAAATGTAACTATGTGGTTTTTTTTTAATGGATCCATCTTAATTAAAGACTGAAAACATGGTGGGTAAAATAATAGGAAAAGTCCATAAGCTTCACATACTAAGCAAAAGAAGTTAATGTAACAATACTTTTAGCTGACAAAGATTTCAAAACAAGAAGCATTACTGCAAATTAAGAGGAAAAGTTATTAAAAAAATCAATTCACCAAAAAAGTAAAGACATTTTGAAACAGAATATCTAATAGTATACCCTCAATTTATAAAGCGAAAAAAAAAAAAAAAAAAAACCCAAAACAGGCTAAAAGGGAAAATAGGCAAATCCATAATTAAATGTAGTTGGGGATTTTAACATAATATTCTTGGTCACTGGTTAAAAAAATGTGGAAAAAATTATCAAAGAGTTGAGCAACACAATTTAAAAAGTTGGTATGGATGTAAAACTGTACTAAATAAAAAGGTAAATGTAGATCTCATCACTTTAAACATTTTACTGGAGGAGGTCAATAGCCAACATCAGATGAACAAATATTAGATTGACTCATAAATGATCCAAGAATTTGAAGAATAAAACAAAAATAAAACTCTCATTGTTGCCATTTATTGCACCTGGTTTCCCAAAATGCACTTTAATAAATTTCTCCAGAAAAACAAACTTTCCTTCTCTTGTTTGAGAAGACAGTGGGTAATCACCTGGTTACACAGGGTAAGGAAGGAAAAACCTGTGATTTCAATGACCTGCTAAAATCTGCGTTTTTAATATGCTTTTACTCCTGTTCCTCATACCTCCTGAGGGAGACAGTGTGGATTGACCACTAATCTCATCACACCCTCCTTCTGCAAGGCTTCTCTATGCGAGTTAGGCTACACAAGCCAGCTGCGTGTGGTTTGGAAAGCAGGAGTGAGGCAGAGGCCCTTCTGTTCCCTTTGGGCAGTTTCTCCTGAGGAGTAAGGTTATGGAAAAGGAGAGTTCTGTGCAGCAGCGCTCCGTTGTCTGTTCTGCAGCCTCCTAAATACGAAGAAGCAGTTGCAGCAGGATTACAGAAAGTAATACATGTATATTCTTGACCTCATAACTCTACAACCACTTCGGATGTAACTTCCTGAGGGTTTCTGCTCTGTGTCGCTCTGGCGGTCTTTCTGGAGAGCCGATCCAGAATCTGAGCCATGAGCTTTTTCAGTCATTTTGTAAGAGATCACTTTCCCGCATGACGTCCCTTCTGGCTTAAAATGTCTCATTATGCAAATGCGAGTAGGCTCGACCCATCTGCCCATCTACCTTCCAGAGAATCTGGTGCCTCCGATTCTTAAACTCGTTTGGAGATTATGCTTTAAATCTGTATGGCTCCTTTTGGTGTCTAACTCTTGCGTGTTCATTGATTTGGGCAGTTTAGGCTTTGTTTTTCTTTCTAAAAATGTGCAGGTATTTCTCATCTGCTGACTATCTCTACACATTTTTTTCTGTCCTTTGGGTTTGTACCATTTTTATGACTTAAGTATTTTCTGAGAGGAATGGGGAAGCTTAAGGAAAAATTGGAAATATACATTTTTATCTAGTCTACAATATTTAATAAGATTTATCCGTAAATTAGTTTCACGGTAAGAAATCAAACAATTAATGGGAGAGGACTGGAACATGAAAGAAAACTCGCTTCCTCGCTTCCTATGTATAAATCCTGTACTGAATTGTTGTGTTTTCTATGATATTATCGAAAAAAATAAAAGAATCAATAGTCAAAGAACAGGAGACATTTTTAAAAGTTCTTCAGAGAAATAGGAAGTGGACCCTCAAAAATATGGCGACAAGTAGAGTCTAAGTAGAAACACAGTCAAACCTGGTACAGAAATGGTTGAAATATGCAGTATTTCTAATAGTTTTAGTTATCTTTTTTGGCCATTTTTTGTACCATGTTGTAAGACCTTTCCGTGATATTCTAGGGGATGAAGAGGACAGCATAAGTCTATGAGTGGGATGAAATGGAGTAGTGTTGTAGGAGATGGGTTGCCATATAAGGAATTCAATGGAGAACAGTCATTTTGAGGCAATAGGGGTAGGAGAGGCATTAATGAGCACTCCTCTCCAATTTGCTATATCTTAAGAAATTAAGAAATATTGAGAAAGGAACTGGATTGCCTGAGTACTTGGGATAGTGATTTAAACTATTTTGTTAGCATATTTTAAAAAATTTTAGTGACTCTTATATCGTTAAAACTAGTATCCTTCAATAAAGTGACAAATGTAATTCTGGCACAAATTTCTATCTCTGAGAATGAAACTGAAAGATCATTCTGCGCAGCTATCTGTTTTTTAGGAGGATGCATATCAAAACCTCGCCCAAGTTTTGTAAATCTTTATTCTTAAAAATTAAACATGTAACCAACTCCCTTGAGAGACCAGTTCTTTATCACTCTGATAGTCAAGAAGTATATTTTAATTCAAGACTTTTTTATTTTTTTTGTTTTTGGTATGGGATAGCAGTGTCGGATGGTGAAAAGGGCCATGGACTTTGTACTCAACATAGCTGGTTCAAATTTCATCTACTTAGTTCGTGAGGCCATCTGAAAAATATGTTGAACTTCCCTTAGTCTTACCACACATCAGTAAATTGACAATAATGTCATATACCTTGCATATATGTTGTGAGAAGTCATTTATGTTAAGGATATATTTCAGAGTGTGGTATATACCAACATTCAGTAATGGTTCTTTTTACTATTACTAAAGATGTAGTTGAAAGTGCCTAAATTAAGTGGATCACTTGGTGTTAAAAGCTGTTATCTTAACATGTCTACGCTCAGCAGACTGAGTTAAGGAGTGAAAGATGTCTAGAGGAGGGAGTTCTGTGTAGTGTGAAAGTACGTTGAACTGGAACTGAACAGATGCAAATTCCAGTCCCAGTTTTGTACAGTAAAAGCAATCTTGCTCTCCTCCATAAACAAGTTACCTTTCTGGGTAGCAGCTATCTAACCTGAGGAACAAAGAAACATGCAGACAAACACAGACAAGGGATTTGGGTTACATGATCATTAAGGTTCCTCTTTGCCCTAAGACACTAATTTTACTTATTATTTTTAAAGCTTGACATCATATCAAAGAAAGCAACTCTTTAGAAATAGCAGTGCAAAGCTCTGAGACCTCTTTCTTACTATGAATAGCAGCCAAGTATATATTTTCTAAGAAAAAAGATGACTCTAGGAACATAAATGCCTGAGTAAGTGTATTGAATTTTCTTTCACTCTGCTTTCAACAACTGTGGTCCCAGTTTAACAGTTGTATAGATGTTTTAAAACAATTCATCTCTATCATATTTTAATTAAACATGCACTCTCTCCAGTTCCCCCACTTGTAAAAATGTAGTTTGCAATTTGACAGGGTGATATTACAGTATTGAGCAATATGTGAATTGGTTTAAAAGTAACCAGAGTTGAAGCATACATCAATCAACACAAGTGCAAACGCAGGTCACTAAAGCTGTCAATTTCAATCAGCTCTGTAATTAAATACATCACCAATATGGATTTTGTGTAAGAATGTCACTTGTTCTTCAGATGTCTGCTATGAGGACAAATCACACTTCAGTGTCTCTACATAGGCATTCTAAATATAGTATTTTTAAAAGCAGAACATCTTCATCCATCTTTCTCTGATTCGTTAAATAGAAATCCATTTACTAATGTGTAGTCTAAAAGCTATGTTTTTAAATATATATTTAAACTGCTCTCCATTTAATTAAAATGTTGCAATATCTTAGTTGGCATTTTAAAATCATCTTTAACACCTTTAGTGGCATTTATTATGAAATAAATAGATAATGAATAATAATCACCTTTTAAAAGGCTGAACAATTTGTAATGATGGAAAATTTGTAATTAGAGAGTCTTTATTATGTGTTCAAAAAGCAGAGATGATTTTGGTATGAGGAAATAAATTATTCATTTCAATTTTAGCATGAGAACAAAACTATTTCACATTTAGAAAATTCTTTTTTTTTTAAACAGCTATAAAGTGTCATCTCCTTCTATTACACTTACTACTACATGAGAAAAGACTGCAACAAAGCCGTATTACCAAATATATATTGCCTGCCATTTGATTTAATCTTCAAATAAGCTCCAGGAAGCAGGTCCCTGGACAGTTAATCTTTAGTTTTGTAGCCCATGCACATTTTCAATAAGGTTACTGGGGAATTAGGCCCAGTAGGGAGGGGAAAAGCATATTGTCTTATTCCACAGGCAGCTGTTGTGAGTCCTGATAGCAAATTATAACTTCCTTAATTATGAAATACTTTATTAGAAGAATCTCTATCATCTTATCAGTGCCCGTCAAAGAAAATCATTGTAAATCTTTGGCATAGATTTTAAACCATTTTTTAAGGATTTTTTTAAATTTATAGTTGACACATAATAATTGTACATATTTATGGAGTACAAGGTGATGTTTCAATGCATGTATACATATGATACATATGATGATCAAATCAGTGTAATTACCATATCCCTCCATCACTTTAGACATTTATCATTTCTCCATAGTGACAATATTCAAAACCTTCTCTTCTAGCTATCTTAAAATGACATTGTTATTTTTTGTAGTCACCCTACTGTGTAACAGAACATCAAAACTTATTTGCCCTATAAAAATGGATAAAAGACTTGAATAGACATTTCTCAAAAGAAGACATACAAATGGCCAACAGATATATAACAAATTGGTCAACATCACTAATTATTATAGAAATGCAAATCAAAATCAGAATGACATAACACTTTATCCCAGTTAGAATGGCTATTACAAAAAAAGACAAAAAATAGCAAATGCTGGTGAGGCTGTGGAGAAAAGGGAACTCATACACTGTTGGTGGGAATGTGAATTAGTGCATCACTTATGGAAAACAGTATGGAGATTACTCAAAAAATTAAAAAATACTGGCCGGGCGCAGTGGCTCACGCCTGTAATCCTAGCACTCTGGGAGGCCGAGGTGGGCGGATCGTTTGAGCTCAGGAGTTCGAGACCAGCCTGAGCAATGAGCGAGACCCCACCTCTACTAAAAATAGAAAGAAATTATATGGACAGCTAAAAATATATATAGAAAAAATTAGCCGGGCATGGTGGTGCATGCCTGTAGTCCCAGCTACTCGGGAGGCTGAGACAGGAGGATCGCTTGAGCTCAGGAGTTTGAGGTTGCTGTGAGCTAGGCTGACGCCACGGCACTCACTCTAGCCTGGGCAACAGAGTGAGACTCTGTCTCAAAAAAAAAAAAAAAAAAAAATTAAAAAATAGAACTACCATATAATCCAGCAATTCCATTACTGAGTATATATTCAAAGGAAATGAAATCATCTGCACAGCAATGTTTATTGCAGCACTATTCATAATAGCTAAGATGTGGAATCAAACTAAAATCCCATCTACAGATGAATAAAGAGAATATAGTGTATGAATATATATACACACATGCACACACACACACACAATGGAATACTGTTCAACCATAAAACAGAATGAAATCCTATTATTTGTGACAACATAGATGAACTTGAAGGACAATATGTTAAGTGCAATAAGTCAGGAACAGAAAGGTAAACACTCCATGATCTCATACATATGTGGAATGTGAAAAAGTTAGTTTCATAGAACTAGACGGTAAAATAGTGATTGCCAGAGGCTAGGGAGGGGACCAGGAGAAGTTGGTCAATGGGTTCAATGATTTTTTTTTTTTTTAACTTTCCTTGGCTAATAACATATCACATGTAATGTCGCTCATCACAAGTATTATCATAGAACAAATCCCAATTACACAACTTGAAATATTAAAGAACAGAGACAATAATTAAGGCCTTAATGACAATAATTGTCAAAATAAAAGACTTGGGGATTGGGTATGCTAATTAGCCTGATTTGATCATCCATTATGTACATGTTATAAACATCACATTGTACCCCGTAAATATGTACAATTATGGTCAATCAAAAATAAAATAAAACTAAAAATGACTAGAGGAAAGGTGTCATATAAATAAAAAGTGATAGTGACTATTCATTTTAGATTGTGGTGTTGTCTCCATTAATAATTCACACACAGCTTTCTTAAGCATCTTTTAATTTTTCTTATTTAAAAAATAATATCAAATATAAACAAATTATTTCATAAGCAGAATCCATGAATCATCTGAAAAAAATCATAAAAACGTATTATCACTCTGAGTGCCACCCAGGAAAAAAATTACATAGTTAGAGGAACTCAGTGCAAGGGGATATCGACCGCAAGTTGCTGACTTGAGGGGTTTTTGGTTTTTTTGTTTTTCTTTGTGGTCAGCAGTAGCATGCAATAACTCAGGAGCAATTTTCAGGGAATTATTGTACCTACTCAATTTATTCCAGAGCAATCTTTATAAGTTACGGTCCACTTATATAAACCTACATGTTGACTTCAGATAGCCCTTAAACAGCGCGAGAATACTCTCATTTGATTTATTTGAGTTCCTCAGATCTTCATGTTAAGGTTTTTACATTGTTCTTGAAATGGATGAGTACCAAGGAATCATCCTTTCCTGAACAAATGCTAAATAAACAGGAGAAAATATAAACTTGAGTTTTAAAAAATGAAAAACATGAAACCAACCAAATTTGCACTGACTTTCTTGGGGATACGTGGCTCAGTGGTTCTGAGAAAGGTTTTACCTCTCCTCTGAAAATAAAATACAGCCACTCCCCCAATGCTGTCTTGCGAACTTTGTCTAAGTCCTCAGCTAAACACTTCTCACAGAACCCCAGCTGCTGTTTCAATCAGTTCATCAGTTTCCTCAGGTCCACTGTTCCACAGCTTTCAACATCCTACACAGCAGTGATCATTCCCTACGTCACAGGAAAACAAACAAACAAGTAAATAATAAAGGTCAGCAGGCAGAAAATCTCACCCTGCACCATCAACACCCACAATTTCTTTTCCTTTTCATGGAAGAATTTGCTATCTCATGTATGTTAACCTTTCTGCCTCAACTTCCCTCCATCAGAAATCTCACTTACTCTGTGCCATACCTTTGTCTCCCTCTCTTAACTGATTCTTTCTTTTCCATATATAACGAATTTCAAGGTTCTTCTTATTTAAAGTTAAAATTAAAAAAAAAAAAAAAGGTCAGCAAAGTTGCACACACCTGTGGTCCCAGCTACTTGGGAGGCTGAGGCAGGAGTTCGAGTCCAGCTTGGGCAACATAGTGAGACACTCCTGCCCACCCCCCCCCATCTCAAAATAAATAAATAAAGGTAATTTTAATTCCCTCTCAACCCTGTGTTACTTTCAAATTAGTAAAAATTTCCCTCCCTTCCAAATGGTTCCTGGTAGTGTACACATGGTGTAATACACATCCTCCTCTCTCATTCTTTTCTCTGCTTACTGTAGAGTGGCTTCTGCCACCGTACTTCTTTCATTAGATAGTAATAAACTTCTTGTGGTTAAAGGCAGTGGTAATTTTTAGGTAATATGTTATTTCCTCTCTCTTTATCATTTGACTTTATTGATATTTCTCTGCTTCCTAAAAGCAACTTTCTTTCCCTTGTCGTGAGACATTTTCAACTACCTATCCGTTGAATAGTGATGACCCCAGGCTTTGGTCTTATTCTCTCACTCATGGGTACATGAGTCACTTCAAATTCTATTTAATGACACTAGACAAGTTTACTTCTGAGCTCTCTATATATACTGATGTGTTCATTTTATATGTCCTATGTCATCTCCATACTCCCTCCCTAACTGGCCCTTCCTCACTCTTGTATTTCCCTGTCTTTGAGAAAGGTCACTTGCCTTTAAGAGAATTTGGGGAGTCAAACTTCATTCTGTCCTTTTCTTATTCTCTATAATTAATTATACATATTATAAAAGTTCTACATCTTAACATCTTGCAAGGTGGCTTCCTCTTCTGTAGCTCTATGGCTAATGTCTTGGTTCATTTTCCATAATTCCGATGTTATTAACATGGCCCCTCAACATGTTTTCCTGAGTCTCCTGATTCTTCCCCCACAGTCATTTCTCACACTACTGTGACAGTGATCTTTATTTATATTTGTAATATTCAAATCTGAGCATGACCTTCTTTTACAAATAATCTTTTATTGACTTTTCTCTGCCTTCAATAAAATAAAGGTTGTGATAATTGGCCTCCTTTTCTAAGCTGGAATTTTTTTATTCACCCTCAAGCATTCTAAATTTCATCAGCGTTATTTATGTTACTCCCACAGTACTATATTTACTTCATCACCTGCTGTTTCTCATTTAGACCAATTCTTAAAAAGAAGCTTGGGATTTATATCCTTTAGAACACTCCCTCATCCCTTCATCTCTGTCTCTGTTTCTGTTTTTCTCTCCATCTCTGTCATATTTATCTCTATCTTTACCTTTCTTTCTTTTTCCTCAGTCTATCTATGTCCCAAACCAAACCCAACAGTATTGGAGCAAGTTTTCACTTCGTGCATTGCCTGTACATCAACCCCACCCTTTCAATTTGTATATATTTCTCTATTTCTCCATTAATGTATCTATCTTTCCATTAGATACTGCCAGTTCCTTGAAAATGGGAATCTGTAATCTTGGCTATTCACTGTAAGCACAATTTTTGACACAGAATATAGTTATTAAATAAATGGTGGAATGAATAAATTAATGACCTCAGCTGCTAAACCCCCAAATAATAAATAACAGAAAAATATCTGGTTTCATTTAAAGAAAGATACATTTACCTAGAGACAGGGCTTTATTTATAGAATGTCAAAGTGGTCTCACACTGCTTAATTCTCAAACGGAACTGCAAAAGGTAAAAGGTAGTTTCTAAAGGGTGAAACAATTTATTTAAAGTTACAAGGGATATTTTCTACAGAATAATTTATTGTGTTAACAACTTTTGGAGACAATATAATGTTCTGGTTAATGGTAAGGCTCTGAAGTCCAAGAGACTGAAGCTCAAGCCTTGTCTCTGAAGCTTACTAGCTGTGTGATTTGGGATAATATTTTCAATGTCTCTAGAGAAATTAAATTCATAATTGTAAACTAAAAGAAACTAAACTAAAAATTTCTGCTTACCTTTGAGATTAAATGAGACAACATAAATTCAATGTTTAGGATAATTCCTGGTATAAAATGAGAACTCAATACATCGTGAGAATAAGTTTTACGCCTTAATTTCCAGTGTACAATGTGTCTTATTTACATCTTCAAAGTAAGATAACTCTTCTCTGAGCTACCACCTACTCAACTCACAAAAACTTGAAACTCAAACATGATTTTTAGGCAGCTATGTCCCATCATATGTCAGTGAAAGATCTCTAGGGGTCTTGGATTTTCCAGAATATTCAGGGAAGGAATCTCTAGTTGTCATTTCACACTGGTCACTGTTGATGCTCTTGTTTTCCAATTTCTGAGAACCTTTAAAAGAAGTTGACTCTGCTTCTTTAGTGGCAAGCTTAGGTACAAGGCCTTTTTCTAGGCTGGACATTGTACATGAATGCACAGCTTCCCTAAGGGAATTCCTACCGAGTGCAAAGACAGTAAGTAATAGAGTGCTCATACTCAAGAAGTCTTCAGCCAACCATAGACCCTTCTTTGTAGTTCAAGATTAGCCTCCACGTACTTCCCAATATCACCCAAGACTAAATAGAACAATAATCTTCCACATGAAACATGAGATCTTGCGAGGTAAAGCCAACGGATGTAAATGCTTTCCTCTCTTTCCTGAGTAGGAAACGTGTGAGCAGATAAAATGCAATGTCTCCATGAAAGAAACTAGGTTTTGTTTTGTTCTTGCTTTTAAAGTTCTGTGTTCCCATGACAGTTACAGGCTGGCTAATTATGTATTAAAATGTTTAAAATCATGTTTTTTTTTTAAAAAAACTATTTTTTCTCAATAATGGACTCTGTTATAAGTGATAGCATTTATTGTCATTAATGTCATCTGTAATAATAAAAACAGATGATATCCAAATCTGCTTAACTCTCTCGAGAACATGCACAAATATTAAATTAAAACTGGAGCTCTAGTGTAAGAGCAAATTTCACACTTAATATATTCATGGGCAGATATTATATAATTGTTTCATTTTTCCATTGGCTCATGTATTTTTTATTTTCTTACAACAGTAATTCTTTGTAGGAAAGAATTAACTATGTACCTTTGTGATTGGTTTCAATAGTTTGGTAAAATACCACCAAATAACATTAACTATTTGTCATTACAAGAAGATAATACATGGAAACATTAAAATTAAACTGTACATTACACAATGGAAATCAACATAGGGTAGGTCCAACATATGAAAATTATTTGAATAAATTGCATACATACACACATATTAATATTATTGATCCTAATAAAATAATATAATGGGGTTTCATAATCTTTAAAAAAAAGATGAATTTAATTATTTTTCAAAATAAATCTAATTTGAGACACTAAGTGCCAAATACAAGTAAAAATATTGTATTATTAGTCTCCTAACAGCTTTAATCAAAATAAGAACAATTATGTTAGTTGTATTGTTAAAAAAAAGTTAAGATAGAAAGTTTTAAAATTATAGGTATTAAATCATAGATCTATTATTGTTTACAAATATTTGCAGCCTGTACTATTTTCAAATAATAAAAAATACTTTTCATATTGATTACAAAAAGAAATAAAATTAATGAAAAAATTATAAGGAATATAGGTTTGAAAGCTTTATAATTACTTAGAAAATTTTTAAAAAGCAATTATAGCACAAGATGTTAGAAAATTTAAAGGACATTATTATATTCTACCTGTTATGAACTTAAAATAAACTTTATTAAAACATGTACAGATAATATACAGTGGCCTGTTTGAAAAGATGTAATTGTTTGCTTCTAAAGGTCTACGCTCCCCTGAGAGTTACTGGCTGGCTAACTGTGGATTAAAATGATCTAGTAGTCTACTGCGACAAGAAGAAGGCCCTGGGCAACCACTCACCTTACGATGTAGAACCTGCTCTTACAAAATTAAACACAGAATGAGTTTCATTGAACGCTGCTCACTTTTGCTTTGTTTCTTTTATCTTATCTATTTGAAACTCAAGAAGCCATGCTGTATGAAAGCATTAAAGTTGATTTCATTTGTGATTTGAAGAATATCCATATTACAGATTATTAAATTAATGGCAATCTAACCTTGAAAGCACCTCTATTCGCTGAAAGAGCAACACTTCATCACCTGTTTTGATTCATTAATGTATCATTTAACTTGGTATGACACATGTTCAGCAGTTATAATTACATTATGGTCTTCCTATTACATCAGCTCTGCTCCAAGTTTCTGTCACCACTAGTCCAATTTTCAACATAGAGCAATCCACTGCACTCTTTCCTTATTAGTGTCATCTTTAATGTAGCAGAGAGGCTGAACCATTACTTGGCACTGAGAGTTTAACAGCAATTAACCCCTGCTCTATCCCAAGGGAGAAGTACATCAGCAACTTGCCAAAACACTGTAAACAAGCTGGCCAAGATCAATGTGCTACCACGCTGGCTGCAAAGCACCTATTGTATTAATTGAGGATTGATATATGGAGAAAAAAGGAGGAAATGATCTGCATGAAATTAACCTGAGTCACTCCCCTACCCTACGTTGGAAATATTTCTTCCCAGGGATAAATATAGAATTAAAAAAATAGAAGAAAACCATGCTTATAGTTAGCAAATATACTGGATGTTTATTCAGCTTTATTGCCATAAGAAAATAATTATTGAATTGATTATTCACCTGATGGTTTTTTAAAGATGGAATATAAAATGCGTAAACAATGTAGTCACAGAATTTAAAGGTCAAATTCAAATAGCAAATGACAAAACAAACTCATTTTTGAGATATTCCTTAGTTGTTCTAATACACAACTGACTGGCAAAGAAAGCCATATATGGTTATCTATAAATTTCAGCATTAGGAAATTTTTAGGGAGACAAGGTCAGTAGATCTGGGGTCATTGGTGCAAATTCTGTAAGAATGCTGAGACGATGCCTAGTGCAGAATGCACGGTTTGTTATTTTCCAGACGCATTCTGCCATAATCTGTAACTCAGAAAGCCTCAGTACAAAGGTGAATACTTTACTACATCAGTCTACTAAAAGTGAGGGGAGCAAAGTGTTAAGGGGATGAATAGTTGCTACAGATATAAGAAATGTAAAAAAATACTTGGAAGTCAAATTTGGACCTAGACCAATGATTTAGCTTGTTATCTCATTTGAGATCACACAAAAAAAAAAGGAGAAAAAAAAAGAAAGAGAAAATCATAAATATAAAATGCCCAATTATTTTTTTTTGAGTTGTTGGTACTCAAGTCACATTCATTTGCCTAGACTATGTATTTTAATGGAACCTTCCCAAGCTTGCCACCACACTACCACTTTCAATATAATAACAACTGCACCTCATGCTGAATGGTAGCCTGGACTTTACCTCAAAGTGAGACAATAGGCGCTTGCAGGTAGAAACTTTCCTTTGCACAAAAGTGTTAATTTATTAATTCATCTGCATTGCTTGTCTCTCCATATTTGTTTGCAGAGATGGCAGTTTTTTGTGTAATTGCTTTGCTGCTGTTCTTTGCTTTTCAAATGGAGTCATCTTTCTCTAGATCAGCGGTGGGGAACCTGTGGCCTTAAGGCTACTTGTGGCCTCCTAGCTCCTAAAGTGCAGCCTTTGGACTAAATCCAGATTTTTCAAAATAAACCCTTTTAATTTTATTAATACATTTTTGGTCTTCTCTTATATTTTTATTTTATTTTTTAAATGAATGGATTTAAAATACCAAAGAATAAAATAATTTTCAACAAAATAATTCTCCATTAGTAACCCATAAGGGCTAAATTGACAGGTGTTACGCTTCTGATTTAGTTCTAACTTCCCCAGCCTGACTGGAGCCACTACTGCAGGAGGCTGGTTGGCAAGAGTTTATGTGGGTTGAGTACTCCAGTCTGTTATCAGCTTTTGACAATGGTGCGCTGTGTTTCTATTTGAAGTGGAATTTGTGAGTAATTGCACAGATCAACAATATTTTTAATTCTGTCTGCTTAACAGCCCATCATGTCAAAGAAGACCAAGAGAAAGCTGAAGGAAGAAAATAAATTTCTTAATGAGGATTGGGAATTGCAATATTATCTTGTTTCTGCTAAAGATAAGATGACTTGCTTGCTTTGTGATACTGTACTAACAACATTAAAGAAATTCAATGCTCGTCAGCATTATAACACCACAAATATTAACATTTTCAATTAGAGGGAGAGGCACAAAATGTCGTATTGTAGAAACTAAAAGATGAAAAGCAAAAGCAAAGACAATTCTTTCAAGCAGCAATAAGACCTAGAAATAATACCACTGAAGCAATTTACAAAGTAGCTTATATACTCAGGGAATAAAGGGAAGCCATTCAGTGATGTAGAAATTGTGAAAGAATGCATTGTCAAAGTTGTAGGATAACAACTTAGGCCCTGATAACATTTCAAAGTTCAAACAACTGCCTCTGTCAAGGAGAACCATAACTGATTGGCAGCATGAGTTAGCCTTCAACTTAACAGAACAACATCATGCAATACTTCAAAAGGAAAATACATATTATTCAATTACTTTGGATGAATCCACTGATACTACTGACTTGGTTCAGGTTTTGTACATCATTCGGGCCATCACAGAAGATTTTCTTTCCTACGAAGAGTTACTCGCTTTGGGCACTCTTGAGAACAGAACACAGGGAATAGATATCTTCAACAATTTTCAAGATAAACGTCATGTGGTTAGACTGAATTTGGTAAATTTAGTGCATGTATGTATAGACGGTGCGCCTTCCATGACAGGAAAACATGAAGGGTTTACTGCACAGATAAAAAAGGTATTACAGATCCAGATGCTCTCATTTCTTTTCATTGTATCTTGTATCAGCAAAATCTCTGTGCTAACGCTACTATTTTAAGTGACACTTTGCAAAACAAGTTGAAAGTAATGTTAAGTATATTCATGCAAATGCAACATGGCATCATCAGTTTCATATCATGCTCAAGTTGAACAATGAAATATTCAGTGTGGATTTGCCATATCATTCTAAAGTGTGTTGGCTATAGCAGGGACAGGTGTTAGCCAAAATTTTACCTCTGTTAAGTACAGGTAGTTAAATTTTATGAAAAACAGAATCAGCCATATGAATTAAGAAAGAACATTTCTACAGGAATGCAACATTTCTGTGTGATATCATGTCAAACCAAAATGACTTGAATATTTCTTTGCAAGGTAAAACTAAGTCCATATATGATACGTGGCAAAAATTCCAAGCATTTCAAAAAAAAAAAGCTATCTTTTTTCAAAACAGTTCTTCAAAAGGAAATTTTGGATGAACATTGTCCCCAGTTAACAAAGGTCATTGATGAAGCAGGATGATATATGTGAATCATTTAAAGAATACACAGCTGTTATAGACCTAGTAATTGGAGAATACAATGAAAGGTTCACTGACTTTGAGAATCATGACATCACACTCAAATTAGTATTTCAGCCTCTCTTAGTTGACACCACCAAGGCACCTAAAGAACTACACATGGAATTGGTTGAGCTCTCAGTAGATGACAATTTAAAGTCATTGCTTAATGCTAAGAAAGATCCAGTTGAAACATGGAAAAATGCAGTAGAATATTCACGCCTTCAGCAATATGCCCAAGAAATGCTTTCTTGCTTTTCAACCAAACATTTATTGCTGAGAATCTACACTCCCCTACCTCACCCAAATTACGACACCCTTATGGTCACAAAGGACTGATACTTATCTAGAGAGTCAACTGAAACTGTGGACCTCCATGCTGCAACCAAATATTCAAATGCTTTCCAACAAAAAGCAGACACAAAGAAGTCATTAAAAGGTTAGCTAACTTTAAAATTAACAAATAGTGTTCATTTTTTAAATTATTAAGTACATAGCAGTTAGGTTTTACAAAATAATGTACATTTTTAAGTATATCTAATTGAAGTTTGAAGTTTCTTCAATATGGCCTTATTTCATTATAGCTAAATTAATGTGGCTTTCCAATGTGAAAAGGTTTCCTGCATCTGCTCTAGATCTTGGGAAGCCCTGGCTTCAGAAAATATCTGATAAACAGATAATAGTATGGATCATTTTATTTTGGGGTATGTTTTATTATTAATTTTACAGTCAAAATTCTAATTTCCTTCAGAACATGGACCAAACAGAGAAGATGATTGGTGGGAATTAGCTCATAGTGTGTAAATATTAGGCTTTATATTGCCAGGATATATATCTATATCTATATCTATATCTACATCTATATCTATCTATGTATATTTTCTAAATCATCGTCAAATGACACACAGAGAAATAAAATGTAGGAAATCTCCTTTCTAAATTGATTAAATTGTTGCTTACAAACATGCCAGTTTTATGACACATGTTTAACTCCATTTTATTTCATTCAATTTCTCAGCTACGCTTGGTACAAACGATTACTCCCTTCCTGGAAATACGTTTTTCACTTGACTTCTAGATTACTTTCTGTGTTTCTAGTTTCTCCTTCTACCCTCTTTATCTTGATTCTACTCTTTCCTTTCCTCTGTGTTTGAGTGTCCCAGGGCTCAGTCCTGGAACTCTTTCCACATTGTCTGCCAGTGATTTCACCTAATCATATCCTCCTAAATGACACATGCAAGACTGATAATTTGTACACTTATTTCTCTGGTTCAACTCCAGCTTTGAGATCTACATTTGCATATCCAATCCCCTACTCTGCTTCACCAGGAAATGCACATGTAATACACACCTCAAACTTAACAGGACCAAAACAGAATTTGTGCGTCTCTCATTGACCAAAAACTTAGACATTATTCTATTTTATTACTTCTCCTTAGGTCTCACCAAGAATGTATCAGCAATTCCTATCACTTGTAGTTGAAACAAATGCTTACTCTAACCACTTCCCATTTCTCTACCATGCATACCCTTTTCAAGCTCCATTATTTCTTTTCCAGAATGCAGAAATATTAACTGGTCTCCCTGTTTCCATTCTCACCTCCTAAATGCTATCACCACATAACAACCAAAATAAATAAAATTATATCACCTCGTTTCATAAAACTCTTCAATGGCTTTCTACTACCTTTAAAAAATGTATTTTTCCTAAATATGCTGTGACCTTAGCCCTTTTGGGCTGCTATAACAAAATATCATAGAATGGTTAGCGTTTAAACAGCAGGAAGTTATCTATCACGGTTCTAGAGGCTGGGAAGTTTAAGATCGAGGCATGGAAAATTCAGTGTTTGGTGAGGGCCGTCTTCTGGTTCATACATGACACTTTGCAGCTGTGTCCTCACTTGGTAGAAAGGGCTTGGCAGCTCACTCGGGCTGCTTTTATAAGGATACTAATCCCATTTGGGAGAGAAAAGCCCCCATGACCTAATCACAACTTGAAGGCCCCACGGCCTAATATTATCACATTGATAATTAAGCTTCAAGATGCAAATATTGGGAGACACAAACATTCAAGCTGTAACAGCTATACTATTTGCTGTTCCCCATGAGATTTGTATTTTATTTTCTTTCTTCCTACCTGGGATACTCTTCTCCAAGCAAGATCTTTGCATGTCTTAATCTTTCTATGATTCATTCCTGTTTCTCATATGGGCCTGTAGCAATGTCACTTACACATAAAGTCTCTTACTGACCATCCTTCTATAATCTTTCTCTCTCTCTCTCGGTCTCTTTCTTACTCTCTCAAACTTAACAGGACCAGCGTAGAAGAGCAGGCCATATATATATATATAGAGAGAGAGAGAGAGATTCTTATTTGCATATTAGATATTCATTCTCCTGCCAATGCTACATTAATTCTAGGAAGCAATACCAATACACCCTAGCAACCATAATACTGCATGTTTCTTTTATCTGTTGTTACATGTTTCAAATTCACAACATCTGAAATTAAATTAGTCATTTGCTCAATTGTCTGTATCTCCATTTGGCCTTTCTATTGTTCACCACTGGTACCTAAAATATCACCCAGAAAATAAAAAATACTCAATAAATGTTTTTGAATAAATAGCTGAACAAATTAATATTGAGTATAAATAAGGTGGATAATTCCTGCCACAGAAACAGGGCTGCATTGTTTCCAACCTGGAGAGAATATAAACGATCTTATAACTTGAATAGATACAGAAGTCTCCAAACACTGTAAATATACCCCACAAAAAATAGTTTCTCAAACTAGAGTGCTGATAAACTTTTTGTGTGAAAGTATGATTTGGAAGTTGTTGAAAACTCTTGAATGAAAGAGCTATGTGGTATGCAAAAAAAAGTGAATGAAAGAAACATATCAAGAAAGGTAGGCAAATATATAAATTTTAAAGGATAAGGATCTATGATTGAATCTATCTTAAATTTTAGTGTCACTCAGATATTTTAACTATTGTTTATAAATATATTTAAGGATTCAAACGTTACACACCTATTGTTAATGCCTATTTTTAAAAGAATTATCACTTGAGATATCTGTTGCCCAATTAGATTATTAATACAAAATAATATCAATATCCCTCTATATCTCAAAATATTATATTATGAGTTCATGATAGGATGATTGCCTTGAAATAAAGTTGATATCCTGAGTCGATCTCAACTCATCAGCTAAAGATATTGCAATACTAAACTGTACCTTACATAGCAACTTTTAACTGGTACTGATTCTGTAAGATTGTCTTAATCAATCTCCATATGCTTTAAATCAATTCAGATCCTCATGGGCCTCCCAGGACAGTGAGTAAAAGACCTCAGGAGTCATTTATCTTATATTCAAAGTACTGTTTGGATCCCCTAGGAGGCCTTAAGTGTGGGGAGAGGGTAACCAAGGTTAGGCTTTCCAACCACTGGTAGGCAGAGAGTGATGCAGAGTTTTACCTTTGCAAACAGATATTCTCTCCTATCTCTTCCAGACAGCTTATTCAAAAAAAACTTTTGCTGAACAATTAATATACACAAGGTATTGTTTTAAAATTTGGGGATACACAATGTGCGAAACTCAAAACCCCTGACCCATTAGTTCCCATACTTACATGGGAGAAAATGGACAAGAAAAAAAAAATAAGTACCTAAAATATAGTATGTCAGATGGGGATAAGTGTTATGGAGAAAATAAAGCATGGGGAAAATGCAGGAAATTTTGGTGGCACTAATAATGTTAAATATATGTTAGAAAATGACATTTGAATAAAGACTTTAGCTATTCAGGTAATAGGTGTCAGGAAGTTCACAGTCAAGGATTCAGGGCCCAGCTAGCTGAGCTTAAGAGACCTGAACTTCCAGGTGTTGGAGTAGCTGATTAAAGAAGCAAGCGAAAAATAAAAGTAATCAAGCATTTAATCATTTACTACAAAAGTAGAAGCCACAGGCTAAAACTGGAAAAGGCTCTGACTCCCCCTGTTCCATTTGACCCATAAAACGGCACACAGGTAGAGGGTCAGGTGAATTAGTACAGATGTGGCAGTTTTGTCACTGTCGAAGTGTACTCCCCACCCAAAAAAGGTTCCTTCAATTTATAGACCTGGGGTTTGAGCAAATAGCTGGGGATGGGGGGAGGTCTAGGAGGGCAAAAGTACAGTCAGAATTGGAAAAAGTGTCTTTAAAGTTCTCTTCTTTCTCTCAATAATGAGTTCTTGGCAGAAGAAGACCTCATCCAAAGGCCCTAGATAAAGAGACCTAGGAATGAGGGTGTCTGCGCTAGGAATGCCAATATGTATAAGAGCATAGCTGGCCAGAGGAGCCTGAGTCCTTGACTGCAGCACCCCCCCGTTCCCCCAGGGACTGCAATGCACTCACTGGCCGTGCACCAAGACTGGTGTGGGGAGGGCAGATTCCCCCCATGAAACCTTCCAAAGTCTTTGTACTTGCTTATGGTGGGTCTGACAAATCAAGTACAGGTATTTGGACCAGTACCTGGATTCCTTAACAGGAAGGAGGGGCATTAAAGATTGAAGGAAAAGCTGGTGAGATATCCCAGAGGGAGAAGCATGGATGAGCTATTAGAAAACAATCAAGGCAGCAAGAAAGGGTGCTTTGAAGCATGTGAGCTGAAATCAGAAAAGTACCAAATTGGATAGAACCTTAGAAACCTCCAGGAGGACTCCAGCTTTTACTGCGATGAAGATGGAAAATGATTGGATGATTTTGTTAAGAGGAATGCCATGATCTAACTGATGTTTCTCAAAAATTATTCTGACTTGTAAGTTTAAGATAAAGTACGAAAGAGAGGAGAGCAGAAGTGGAGATAATAGTTAAAAGGTTAATGAATTGATCCAGGAAAATAAATGATGGTGGTTTGGACTGGGATGATGTAGTAGAGGTGGTGAAAAGTGATGAGATTCACATTGTATTTTGAAGGTGAACTGGAAAATATGCTGGTGGATTAGATGTGAATATAAGAAAAAGAAAGGAGTCAAGATTTGTGCCAAGATTTTTTAGCCTGAGCAACTAGAAGAATGGAGTTCCTGTTACTGGTGTGTGTGTGTGTGTGTGTGTGTGTGTGTCTGTGTGTGTATGTGTGTGTGTACATGCATGCAAGTGTGTGTGTGTGTGTGTGTGCGCGCGCGCGCGCACACGTGCGTGGAAGGGTGGGGGCGGGGATCTGCAGTTGGGTTTCTGATATCTCTTAGATATGTGATCTGAGACACTCCCTTATCAACTAAGACCCTAAAGTTAAGAAACCAAAGTTACCTACAGGTTGAGGGGTCAGGGCCTGGCTGGCATTGCAAATTTCTAATTGGAACAAAGAGGCTATTGAACCTCCCAAAAACAATGGGGATCATTCTATCATTCGTATTTCAAGTCTTCTCGAAGAAATCAAGAGTCTCTCGTAACATTCCTTAAAGAGAATAATTCAATATTAAATGAAAGTCTCCATAAACTGGAAACACCTAAAGAAAATGACACATGCAAAATATTTATAGAGTTGACTGCTCTTCTTTTGCTTATTTCTCTGACCTTCTCCACCACCATTTCTCTCAAAGCACAGACCTTTATCTGCCTAAGATCCAGACTCACCAAAGAGAGCATTGTTTTTTCTTCCCCTCCCTGTAAGGCCAAGAATGTAAGCACACTTACACAGACGCTTTCACAAGATAATGTAAAAATTAATCTCTCCTCCCAGATATATTCATTCTCCCTCCTAATCCTTTATTACCCCTCAACAGAATGCATCCTCTCCCTTCTCACACAACCTGATTTACCAGGTTGGTATATCAGCTTTTGGCTCAAGCCCTGGTGGGAACCCAAAGCCTTTTTCGCAAGAGAGGATAATATGGTTTGGGATTGGAGAAGAGAAGTTCCTGGGACTAGAACATAAAAAATGTAAGTGTTGATAGAATTATAAAAGTTGAAATGTTTAAATAGGCTTTATGCAAAGTAGTTTGTCTCCTTTACCTAAATGTTTTATGGGAATGGACATTGTATCTGACCGGAGAATGCTTTCCCTACCTGGTACTATAAAACAGAAGGCATGTAAATCCATCCTTCAAACAATATTAATTGGACTTGCTAAATTGGAACCAGTGAGATTGCCTGAGCTCACATCACACGGGGTGTACAAGTATAGATTAAAAGCTGGAGTGCTGGTAGGGACAAATTCTCTACCTGACAGCCCTCTGTGGGGCATTTACTAGGGCATGTGGCAAAAGCATTTAAGCACATCCCAACAATGACTGCTGGGACTTTGGACTAGAGAATTTCCACTCGAGGGGAATTTATTGCCTTGCTATGGGACGTTAACTGAAGCTACCCCTATGACTGAAGGACATAAAATGATATTGACACCTGAAATACCCACACTGTCTGGGGTGATGTCAGAGAAACACTTTAATGGGGATAGCAGTGCCCAGAAGGGTTCCATAATAAAATGGAAATGGTTTCTACAGTATCATGCTACCTGGGGAGTGTAGGGAGGAGATATTCTTGAGCAGGGAGTCTCTTTCCCCCTAGGACTGACTCTGGAACTGTGTGAGGAGTTGCTGGATTCTACAATGCCTTGTAAACAGCTCTCACCTGACTGACAAAGTGCTGCTGGGTTTGTGGGTGACAGTTCCAAGGTGAATCGTGTTTGGACGGCTGCTACTCTGATTGAAGAAAAGTCAAGAAAATTTTTTATTTCTTTTGAGCTATTTATAGATTACAGCAATTGGGTAAAGTAGCAAAATTTACCTTTTTCTCTACCTGATTTCTCCAAAATTTGGGAACTATGTATGGGTATTCTTATTTTATGACAATGTAGTTATTTGCATAAGTTCAATAATAATATGTTTTCTTTTGTAACAGGACACATTAGGGACACTGGTTATTTTATCAGGATTAGCATATTTTCACATGTGACCAGAATGCTTTGAGGAATCGAGGTTGGCTTTATAGAGCTGATAAGAAGCCCCGTGGAAAGACTGGCCTGGTACCTTGTCTATATGGTTTCCTTACGAGGTTCCTGACCCTGCAGTAAGTATGTAATGTCACTTTCTGATAGGAACCTCAAGCTATTTTGGGACCTTGAGAAGGGAAGAATTCACCCAATTTGTACAGGTTTTACAAGGACAGTCTGATGGTGAATCCTTTTCTTGGTTTCCTAGCTTTGAGGATTTTAAAAAGTCAAATCCAAAATTTTTTAAGAAAATTCCAGCAAAGCCAACTTACAAAGAGCCTTTACGGCCAATCTCTATTCTTGCTATAATTTACACAAATAATCAGGCCAAGTATAACAAGACTAAAACTTATTTTGCATACAAATTCATCTTACCATGATTTATCTTTGGTAGAAAAGGGGGACTGATGAAAAAAATATGTTTCAAAAGAAGACTATAACACACCTGTTATTAAATTCCAGGCCTGACCATTGTTTTTGAGTTGTTATTATTTGCCTACAATTTGGACTGAATCTTGAATTATTTCCTGGTTACATCAAGTCTCTAAAGAAGAACTAGCTTTTAATTTTCTTCATGATACTTTTAGTAGGCTCCCTAAAGGAATAAGTTCTTTTTTGTTTGTTTGCTTTTCCTGTTCTGGCATAGAAATTCTTTTTTTACTGTAATCCTTTTAAGTATTATATTTCTACCCCTCAAATTATTAATGTTATTTATCTCTTGTTGTTTTAATTCTTCCGAGCAAGCCAAAATCGACAAAACCTGTGAATCTCCCTCATTTGGAATCCCCCTGGGCCTGATCTATTTTCCATTGCTGACATACTGCAGCTAAAGCTATAGAACATCAAGCACCCTCCCTCAAGGGCCAGGGACAAGCTTGGAAAAGATGGGCAAGTGAGATTGTAAGGGCCAGTTTTAAGGGATGGATTATTGCACATGAAAAGGAACCTTGCCCTCACTCTGGAAATCCTTGCCAATGAAACTGTGCTGGCCATAACAACTCTGAGGTGTTTGTTCAGTAGCCAATTCATTATATTGCACTTATATTAATACCTACCTGGAATTTGAAACACAGTTAGACAAAAGTCAGGCAGCAGACCACCTGGCTCTAACAATTTCCCCCTCCAAGACCCTGTATTTCACCTATTAGAAAGTATATTTTCTTGGAGAAATCCAATCTATTTTTGAAAGACTGTTAAAACTGGGTATATTAATCCTGTGTCTACTGCGATTTCTCTTTCTCCAAGTTAAACTCTGTACTTGCGTCTGTCTCACCTTACTAAGATTGCATCCCCTACTCATATAATGGTTGCTTAACACCTACAAATGCTGACTGAACCAAGATACCCTTACTTAATTATAACATCTAGGTTTTAACACGCTGACCTAACGTGCCCGTCCATGGCCCTGATTGGCTATATGGCCTAACTGTCCTGCCCTGGGACTAGATGGACTCAGAGAAGGAAGTCATACCACTCCAGCTACAACACTGGAAGGCCCAAGGATCCAAAGAAACCCAAGCTATGGTTGGTCAAGAGTGTTGCCTATGGGACAGGCTCTGAACAAAAGGATAGAAATGTGATCTGATACACCTCCTTATCAACTAGGTGGATCCTAAAGTTAAAGAATGAAAGTGACCTTTGGGTCAAGAGTTCAGGGCCCAGTTGGCATGGCAAATTTTTGGATTCCTACAACTGTAAATACAAGACCAACCTCACTCTTGCTACACACCCTAACAATAGGAACTATTAGATGCCTCAACTCTGATTTACACCCAGACCACTATGACTCTGATTGGAGACAGGACTGGATTTACAAACATTCTCTTCTGATAAGTAACTGCAGACCATAAGCCAAGTGTCAGCCAGCGTTTGGGGCTGCACACAAATTGTCCTTGTGTCCTGTAGTTTACCTTTTGACATAAAGAACTAAATTTTAATGCTAAAACCTTGCCCCAAAATGAACATGGGATATATGTTACATACATGTTTACCCATTGTGCATGAGCTCAGTTCCCCTTATAAATATGTATAGCTTTCCTCTCAACCCTGCTGAGTCTGTATGACTCTATTGTGTGATACAGGCATTGTGAGGCATAAAATCCAACCTCCCCTTTCCCTCTTTGAAGAAAGAGCACCTTTGGTCCAGGCTAGAGACTATTTCTTCCCAGTTTGCAAACTGTCATCACCAATGAAGATCTCCATTCTACTATAAAGCCATCCTGATCTTTTGGAGAACAGAGATCACAGTGGGGTTGTTTTTTAGGTTAATGGCTATGAGTGATCCTGGACTGCAGGGAAATGACTCAGGCTGAAGATATAAATTTAGAAGTTTTCAGCCTACGGTTGGAATATAATGCAATGGACTGTACAAGACCATGGAGTGTGTGAGTGTAGAGAGAGAACAAGGTCAAAGATTGATCCCTGGGACACATCAGTGTGGAGTGGTCCCAAAGTTAAAGGTGGTAAGAAGAAGAATAATCCCTAAGGCAAGAAGAAACCCAAAAGGGTGGTGCGGTGTCCTGAATGTAGGTAAAGACAGTATTTCAAAGAAAAAGAGATCAGTTGTACCACATGCTGCTGAGAAGTTGGTATTAACTGCCTCTGAAAACAGCAGTTTATTCTGGGAAAAAAGTCTGATTAGAATCTGTTCATTAGTTTCTTGGAAGGGAAAAATTGGAGTTTATATCACTTATTCAAGAAGCTTTGCTGTTGAGATAGAGAAATAAAAATGTAGTAGAATAGAGAGGGGTAGGTCCTTTATCCTCTTTAATTTTAAGTGATGGAAGTAATTACAGCCCATTTCTTTGTCAATGGGGATGGTCAAGTATGTAAAAATTTGGTGGTTCATGAAAATGAAGGTAGAATTCCTGGCATACTGTCCCTGAATAAATGAAAGAGTTGGATCTAGAACACAGGTGGAGGTGTTGTCCTTCCATTCACGGATAGTTTCTCTAAACTGACAGAAGAAAAGTCAAATAGGAGGGCAGAGATGCAAGTGTGTGGGCATATGTGATGGTGGGAGCTTGCGGAAGTCATCTTCTGATTGCTGGTTGCTTCTGTTTTCTCAATGGCGTAGAGACAGTAAGGCTACCAGGGCAAGTGAATAAGGGAGAGAAAGTGTCGAAGGTTCCAGAAAAGAAAAGATATCTAAAAGTCATTTCTGACTATCATTTGGACAGATAAAATGCAACAGAAATGCCAGTTAACACTTAGAGGCTGCCAAAATTTAATGGTAATGAATGTTTAATGAAATAAATCAGAATGGTTATGTTTTTTCTCTAGCTGTGATCAGCTGGGTCATTGCAGACAAGGAATAGGCCAAGAGTGCATTTAAACAAGGTTAAAGTTTTGCTACATCAGTATGACAAAAAAAAAAAAAAAAAAGGATGATACTTTTGGTGATCTGTTCTCCTAATCTACTTTCCCTTTTCCTCCACCTCACTTCTAAAATTCTCTAGAGAATTTAAAATTTGATGGCTTTGAAGTAATTTGGGTTGGAAAATGCAGATCAATTTCCTAGTATCTGAATCCAGGTTATCCAGTCTATTTAAGGCAACACCAGGGAAGAAAACCCCTCTTCTTTGAAGATATTTTATAATATCTAGTTTGAAACATAATGACAAAAAGTGTCAAATAGTCTTCTCTTAAAGACTCTTGCTAAGATACTAAGTCCCCACCTAAGTCCTCCACCGGACCCACAATTCAAATTTCCATCATTGTAATTATCACTAGCTAAATAAACTAATCTAAGGAGGGGAAAGGCACACACACACATGGGCACATGCACACAATTAAGTTGGCAATGAATCTACCCAGGCTTTTAGATAACTATATCCAAATCAAAAGCCATAGCTGCCAAGGGCTGCTGTGAGGGCAAGTTAATTACCTGACAAGGAGAACCCGAAGTTGAACCAAGTAGAGAATCATTAGCATTGAGCATCATTGACCCAGAAGGAAGCCAAAAGCAGGGGCAGAGAGATGACAGAAGGAAATAAATGAAAACAATTCCTTTTTTATTTTCTTAGTGGCGAATCATGTAAATTTTAATTCTTCAGAGTTTGGCCCATCACCCTGAAAAACAACAATGTTTTTAAAGAAGGAGAAAGAAGGCATCCTGTGTGTCTCATCCTCCTTGGGCATGGCATTCAGGTGCAGGCACATCTTTCCAGTGTCTTAACTTTATTATGAGCCAATGTCAAGGCCAGAATCCCACAGAGATATTAAGTCACACCTGAGCTTCCTCCAGTGTCATTCTTTTAGTAGCTACGAAAATTGGCTTATCTGTCCAGGTTAGGTAAACACATCTTTATTATTACAAGGAAAGATAAGAACAGAGGAAAAGGTTAAATTACTATCAAGTTGATTTGAATTAACACTAGTACCTGTTTCCTCCAGTTTCAGTTTTAAAATTTAAGCACAGTGTATGTATCCATATATGTGTTCTTAGAATATTTTTTCAGAGATGAAAGAAAAATAGAAAAAATGTCTTAGCTAAAAATTTTCCCTAAGCATTTAGGAAAAAATAGGGGGAAGGGTTTTTTTTTTTCAGCCTAACAAATGATGAACAAACAAAAGCTGAACAAACACAGAATGCTATACCATTGTCAAAGGACTGAGCCTTTAATAATTGATAGTTTGGACCCTTGTTACTAGCAGAGGATTTTTTTAAAAAAAGAATGCATTAAAAATGAATTATTGACATAATATAACACATTATACTTCTTAAATAAAAATCTTATTTTTAATTGAAAATTGGCACCTTGCCACTAACTAAACTTGACTTCAAAAGCAACAGCTGTGAAAGCATCTTTTTAGTTCTTAATTACCGTAGTAAGTAAACCAACTTTTTTCTTCTCCTTCTTCATAAGGCACTTGTCTAGCTGAGGATAAGATCAAAGTACAAGATGTGGGAAAAGAAATTATGGCCTAGACCATAAATACGAAGTCTAATGAAGTACCACAAGGAGCCTCAAAGAATAAACTTATACCAGATTTTTTTTTTTTTTTTACATAAAGTCAGATTGTTAACAATCATGCTTAGCAATTAGAATGAGGTTGGGAACACCTTTTGCTCCAACATATCTTTTCTTCTAAAAGACTATTACAAAATTGGAAAAGAAAATCATGTAATATGAGCTCCAGTCTCCTCTGACTACCAGGGTACCTAAGGCGTGGAAGAGAAGAAAGAAAAGAGGAGGAGAATCCATTTCAGTTCCCCAGTGCTTGGCTTTGGGATTTAATTGTGATTCCCAGCTTCAAAATTTCCCTGTATAGTCTAAAGGGATCTCATAAGAAATAGCATAGAGACAAATAAAGAACTTTGTTACTCTGCTTTGTGTAAGATGAAGTAGCTTTGGAGAGTCATTTCTTTATTTTCCAATAATAGGAATGGGGCTGCTAACCAAGAAAGAAAAAAGAAATATTGTTCATTCCATACAAAGTTAAAGGTGGCTATCCTTTAAAGCTTTACATATTTATGATAGTTCAATGTTCACAAAGAAACTAGAAAATCAGATTTTTATATATACATATATATTTTTTCTATTCCAACTGATGCAAACTTAGGCACTTTTTCCAAATGATTGCATTTTTATTAATTAAAAATAAAATAAAATAATAAACAATTCTTATTTCAAGTTAAATAAAATACTATAGTTTCAAACACTTTTTAAAAACTATGTTTTAAAATCAATAGAATGATTTCTTGATAAGAGTACTTTTTCTCCTTTACAAATAACCTTGACATTGCACTGTAACACAAAGAAAGAAAGAAACCTGAAATGTGCTAATATGGAAACATATTGTAATGAAAGCACTTGTAATACAATTCCTAGCATGCTGATAGTGTTTTAGAAGGCACCCTAGTGAAATGTTTCTGCAGGAAGCTGGAAGTGACACTATCTACAGGGTAAGAAATGGAACATTATATTGCGTAAAACAAGAAAAAAACCTTCCATTTTTCTCTTTAAACAAAGTACCAAGGCAGCCTGGCACAACCAGACTAGCAGCCAGTATCTTTTCTGGTGTACCTACAGATCCTAGCACGGTGAAAAGTACTTATCGGTGAGCAACTCCCTAGGAATTGATTCAACCATCTTACGTTAGGTCAGATCAGATACAAAGAGATCAAAAATGTGCAAATGTGGGAAAAGAGAAGTGTCAGATGGTTGCTGTAATAACTATATCTTATTATAAATACTAATATTGCTCTGTTTTTAGATATTCATAGGAAGCATTAAGAAAGGAAAATACTAATTCTTATATAAATTCACTGGCAAGCATTTTATGAGGAAATAAAAATAATTCAAGCTGACACATCTATCCATATTTTAAAAGATTAAGGCATGCAATATTGTACTTTATTTACCACAAATGCTGTGTAAGTTTGAGCAAGTTGCTATCAACATTAGAATAGGGAATTTTAATTAAGTAACAGCTATAGATACTTTTAGTTCATTGCTTACAGATTTTTCTTTACCTGGATAAGGTAATTTTTACAATCCAATGTGAAATTGGGTGAACGTTAGGAAGCAAACATTTTTTCAGATGATATTAATAAAACATGTTGAAAGACATATTTTTACAAATTAACTTTGTATAAACTCCAAAGTTTCTTTAAATCATCTAGCTAGAAGTTATAAAACCAGTGATATCTCATCTTGTGTTTGGCATTTTTTTCACTTGATATTTGCTACCTACTGATCTGGCAAAGGATTTATTTATCAGTCATGTGGTACAATATGGGGAAAAAACAAAACATTGACTCTGGATCCAAAGAAAATTCTATTTGAACTTGAAAATTCTATTTGAATTTTAATTTTTCTGCTACCTCTTACTAGCTATATGGCTTTCAGCAGACACCTTCATCTGTATATATAGTGGTTTCCTTGTCTAAAAACTAATATTAGTAATGATATCATAGATTTATTGAGATGTTAAATTGCGTATGTGGAAAACATTAAAGCATAATACCAAAGGCTCATTATATGCTATTTCCTTTCCATGTCTCAATCTTTATAAATGTAAATAAGGTTATATATGTCATCAACAAATATTAGCAACAATCCATGATATTTATGGAAAATAAGAGGACCTTACGATCACTGCATATTTTAAATCCTCCTATCTCATTTCTCTCCACTCTACCATTGTAACCAGGTTAACAAGTTATTCAGTAATACAGACCTAATGTCCATGGTCTAAAATGTTCCTTCAAGAAAACTACTTACTATGAAAGTGGAAAATCTGAAACGCAAACCAAAAAAGACAAAAAAAAAAAAAAAGAAAAAGAAAAAAGAATGAAAACTTGAATACTTAAATAGATGCTCGAATATCAGATAATTTAAACATGGGATCTTTTTTTCTTATCTGAGTGCCAGAACTATACAATTCCATAGAATTCTGCTTAATAATCATTCAAATGATTGTTAATCCAAAACAGGATGATCCAGGGGCTTCTATGTTAAGTCGACATTATAAAGCAAGAAGATATTCTGGATAAGACTTTCCTGAAAGAATTGCTTTATTCCACCTACAGGTAGCTGTTAAGTGTTTCTGCAAAGCAGTGCTTAAATATTAGCATATTTTCACTTGAGGGAAAATGAGCACCTGAGGGAGAGGCATTTCTAAGATTCTGGTGTTTGTTTTTCAAACTGTTTACACCCTGAAAAACTGGATTGAAATGCATTCCAACTGTTGTGCAAATATATAACCACAACCACCCCACTGCCCGTGCCAAGTAAGTCAGATGAGTAAACATATACGGCTGCGATGATGAGAGTTAGTATCCCTAACACATTCTTCCCCAGGTTAACTTGCTAGGTTAATTCATCCCTAGGTACTCATTCTTAAACTTCCTTTAATTGGCAATTGAGAGGTATTTCAGCAGACAGGCGTGCTGCAGATACCCTAAAGACAACAAAAGGGGAAAAGTTAACAAGGGGTTCTGAGGCACTGCGACAAGGGTGACAAGGTTTGTTAAGCAGGAATAAAGGGGATGAGCATTGCAGGAGGTATTATGGATTGGCAGCCTTTTCAAAAAGGTCAGCAGCTTCCTTTTATAATTGCTTCCATTCATTTCAATACAGTTTGCTAGAACACTCTAAGGCCAAGAGCTGTCTGAAGACACACTGGTAACCTTCCTTTCATTCAAAATAACTTTTCCTTTAGCATGCTTAAAAAAAATCACACATAAGAAATCCTAGTTTAAAAACTTGGGTTAAAATTCTCTTATAAATCTCTAGTAAATTTTGTATGATTCACTTGAGAAAAATAGATGACTTTGGCCCAGGGTGAAAATGCACTTCTATTTTTTCAAATATGTTATTAATCATCTAAAACTTTTTTGGTCTGGTAGCACAAATATCTTGGCTTTTAGAACATAAAAGTGACCAAATATTAGAGAATATGATTTCAAAAACGTAATTTCCTGATGCTTTTTCTTTTCAAATTCTCCTAGATCTTTCTGGTTTGTTTTCTAATTTAGCAAGCCTGATCCAACTTAAATTAATTTCAGATTGAGCTATGGAGAACAATTTCTAATGCATAGTTTCTTAAATTTTCAAATATAGTTGGGACCTTTCTTTAAAATGTGTTATGTTTAATTTCACCATTCCCAAATTCAGGTTTAGTGGTTCAGGGATGGGACCCAAGAATCTGCATTTATATGAGCATCCCACCACCGACATGGTTTTGATGCAGAAGTTTCCTAGACAATTAGAGAAACAATGTATGAAATCCCAAAAGACCAAGAGAAAAAATCAATTTGAAAGAAAAGAGTAGTGTTTATTCTTCTTTTGTAAATTCTATAGCTGATGATATTTAGACATCAGTATTCCTTAATGTTACTTTTGGCAAATTTCATCCAAGTCATTATGGTACAACGTGGATAATACTACGAGTCCCAGATATGTCTACTGTGGCAAATAAGACACTGTCATAGGTATTTAACATAAAAGATAAATACATACAGTTTTATAGAAAAGATATTTAAAGACAAAGGCATTCTGAATATAAAATTATTCTGTTTTCTTTAGTAATAGTCAACAAAAATAGAAAAATAAGATCAGAACATATCACTTTTGTAAATCATACTTTTATGAGTATTTCTGAGTAGGGTACACTTCCTTTTTTTCTTAATTTTTAAAAGGTTTGGTTCTATATCCCACACTACTCCTTCCTATTGCACCCTGTTATACTAACATCGCTTTTGCAAGATTTTTATAATTTGTGTATTCTTACCTGAATGAAAATTGCTAGGGCTTGCCTCCTACAACAAATTTCCATAGGCTGTTCCGTTCTGTTGGGGGAAGTAAGGCATATTCTTTCCTTTTCCACCCACAGATATAGCCAGGAGTTGGCCATATGACTTAATCTCAGTCAGTTGAAAGCCCTGAAAACTTGAATCCTGCTCTAGTGGCAGAGGGACACTTGGAGGTCAGATTTCAAGCAGCAGCCTATATGGTGTGCAAACCACATGATTTCTGATGTGTGCACTTCATGTAGTTCCTGGGGTTCGTGCTCCAGAACTCCTTTGGCTTCTGTCAATTTTCCAAACTTGATTTGTCTGCTTTCTACTGATTTTCTGAGTCCAAGTTTGCTTGTAATGATTCTCTTATTGTTTAAAAATACTCAATTTTCCCTCCCCTGTTGATTTTAACCAAGAATCCTGAATCAAACACTTTGTTTTATTGATTTTTTTTCATTGACAAAACTATGTCTAGTAATGAACACAGATTTGTGTACAACTCAGGGATTATTCATGATCATATCATGAATGATATACTAAGAAGGCATTAAGAGTCAAACTCAACATTAAGCAAGAAATTTTAAAGGAAGCAGTTAGGAACATATAAAATTATGTCAGTATGAATTTTAGAACACATAGCTACATCAGGGAAATATCCCCACTCATTGTGGCTCACAGGGCTTCTGGTTTATCCCATTTTTAAAAAGTGTTTGAAAAATTGAGCAAAGTGAGAATCTGTAAATTATGTGGGCCTCAGTTGTGCAGATGTTAGTGAACAAAACTTGAGAATGGGCCGGGCGCGGTGGCTCATGCCTGTAATCCTAGCACTCTGGGAGGCCGAGGTGGGCGGATCGTTTGAGCTCAGGAGTTCGAGACCAGCCTGAGCAAGAGCGAGACCCCATCTCTACTAAAAATAGAAAGAAATTATATGGACAGCTAAAAATATATATATAGAAAAAATTAGCCGGGCATGGTGGTGCATGCCTGTAGTCCCAGCTACTCGGGAGGCTGAGACAGGAGGATCGCTTGAGCTCAGGAGTTTGAGGTTGCTGTGAGCTAGGCTAACGCCACGGCACTCACTCTAGCCTGGGCAACAGAGTGAGACTCTGTCTCAAAAAAAAAAAAAAAACAAAACCTTGAGAATGACTTGCTGAAAACAAATTTTAAGGGTATATGAACAAAGCTCTCTTTGGTATGCAAAAAAAAAAAACAAGAATTGAGAAAAGTAAGAACACTTCTAGAATGAAGGCACTAATAGCCATGTCCACGGGTACATAAATATTTTTCAGAAATGTGGCCTGTCACGTAATAAGAGTTTTAGAAGGGAAACTAAAATCTACATGAATGAATGAGAAATTGAAGGTCATTGTCACTCTAACAATTGCAGGTCCAGCTAATGTGCTGCCATTGGCTGACCACATCCATAAAGGTGGTACCATGCAACTAGAATTGATGGGTTAGCTAGTTAAAACAGCTAAGCTATTATTTACTTATGATTGGATAAGTAAAGAGATCTCATTCTGAAATCTTCATTTAATTATGGTTAAGCTTACGTCATGGGAAACTTTTAGTGTTACAGCATGCTATGATTGTAATTGGACAACCAGTGTCACTCACATTGGTTATTGTATAATGGTGAATACTAGAAAATGCTATTAATGGTGACTAAGTGGAGCTTAAACTATCATGGTGAACTAAGGATATTCCAATAGATATGGTAATGAAAAGTAACTGAACGGAAAAGTATTGAATTTAATTTCTAGCTGGTTAGCAACCTAACTGATTTTAAAAAACAAAAAACAAAACTCAAACATAGAAATTACACATTCTTCTATGAGAGCTTGTAAGTGAAGGTATCCAATACAATATATTAAATACATGCCCAAATAAATAAATGAATCTCTGAAATAGAAATAAAAATAATTACCTTCCTCTGTGTAATAGTCAACATGAAATATTCATGAAATATTTCTAAGTATTCCCCTTCTGGGGCAACTGTTAAGAGTTTTATTTTCCCACCCCCTTTGGGATAAGATATGACCACATGACTCAATTTGGCCAATGTATTGTGGAATGTGAAATGGTGTGTCACTTCTGACGGAAACAAAATCAGTGCATAATACACTATTTTGTTGTTGTTATTGCTGTGATTTTAAAATAACTTATTGAGATGAAGCTTCAGTCAACCCAAATTCCTGAGTGCTATAATACAGAGTGAAACCTCTAGCTTATCCACAGTGAACATGTCTAATGAGCAAGAAATAAGGTATATAATTTGAATATTGTCACTGTAGCATAACCTAGCTATTCTCACTGGTACGTAGGATTACTGTGAGGGTTAAATGAAATAATCAAGGTTAATAGTAAAATTTTATATGCATGATATTTTCATTTTACTTCCATAATAGCTTTCTTAGCATTTGAGAATGTAAAGAAATTTAATAACAAAACTGATCCATATAATTTGGCAGAACTCGTGCTAAAAATAAATCAAGAGATGGTTCAAGAAATGAGGGAGGGGAAAATTATTCTGTAATTTTTTAAAATATAGTTTTCTTAAATATTTCTTATGATTAAGGTAAGCATTGACATATGTGGTTTTGACCAGAAAAGGAGAAGGTGGGTGAATGTTATTATTTATTAAATTCTAGTTTCAACAGTATGTAACAACATGATAAAATGCAGTAAGAAATATATACTTGTATAATGTTTAAAAATAGTCTCCCTGAATAAGCATGGCAAGACAATTAAGTTCAGTTATGTCCTAGGGAATGATTGAAGAGATTTCCAGTAGGTAGATAATGTCTTGAGTTGAATAGGAAAGGAATGTATTTGTCAAAATCTCCAATTTCTACATGCAAATAGACAACCTAACGAATAGACTCAAAGAGCTGGAGAAAGAAGAACAGAACGATCCCAAACCCAGCAGAAGGCGAGAAATTACTAAGATCAAATCAGAACTAAATGAAAAGGACAACAAAGAAACTATAAGGGAAATTAATAAAACAAAAAGTTGGTTCTTTGAAAAGATAAACAAAATAGACACACCTCTGGCTAGACTAACCAAGAGCACAAAAGTAAAATCTCTAATAACCTCCATTAGGAACATGAAAGGAGAAATCACAACCGATGCTACAGAGATACAAGATATCATCTATGAATTCTACAAAAATCTTTATGCACACAAACTGGAGAACGTGGAGGAAATGGACAAATTTTTAGAAACACATAGTCTTCCCAGGCTCAACCAGGAAGAAATAGAGTACCTGAACAGACCAATATCAAGAACTGAAATCGAAACAGCAATAAAAAACCTTCCCAAAAAGAAAAGCCCTGGTCTAGATGGGTTCACACCTGAATTTTATCATACATACAAAGAAGAACTGGTGCCCATCCTACATAAACTATTCTCCAATATTGAGAAGGATGGAGTTCTCCCCAACACGTTCTACCAAGCCAATATAACATTAATACCAAAACCTGGAAAGGACACAACAAAAATAGAGAAGTACAGACCTATTTCCCTCATGAATATAGATGCAAAAATTTTCAATAAAATACTAGCAAATCGAATCCAAGTACTTATCAAAAAAGTAATCCACCACGACCAAGTGGGCTTCATCTCCGAGATGCAGGAGTGGTTCAACATACGTAAATCTATAAATGTAATTCACCACATAAATAGAAGCAAAAACAAAAACCATATGATACTCTCATTAGATGCAGAAAAAGCATTTGACAAAATTCAACACCCTTTTATGATAAAAACGCTTAACAAAATAGGCATTGATGGAACCTACCTAAAAATGATACAAGCCATATATGACAAACCCACAGCCAACATCATACTGAATGGGGAAAAACTGAAAGCACTCCCACTTAGAACTGGAACCAGACAGGGCTGCCCATTGTCTCCATTACTTTTCAACATAGTATTGGAAGTCCTTGCGAGAGCTATCAGGCAAGAGAGCAGAATCAAGGGAGTCCAAATAGGGAAGGAAGAGACCAAACTCTCACTTTTTGCTGATGATATGATGTTATATCTGGAAAACCCCCAGGATTCAACCAAGACACTCCTGGAATTGATTAACGAATACAGCAAAGTCTCAGGCTACAAAATTAATATACACAAATCAGAGGCATTTATATATGCCAATAACAGTCAATCGGAAAACCAAATTAAAGACTCAATACCCTTCAAAATAGCAACAAAGAAAATAAAATATCTAGGTATATATCTAACTAAAGAGGTAAAGGACCTCTATAAGGAAAACTATGAAACACTGAGAAAAGAAATAGCAGAACTTGCAAATAGATGGAAAAATATACCATGCTCGTGGATCGGAAGAATCAACATTGTTAAAATGTCTATACTACCCAAAGTGATCTACAGATTCAATGCAATCCCTATTAAATTACCAACATCATTCTTTACAGACATAGAGAAAATAATTATACACTTTGTATGGAATCAAAGAAGACCCCGTATAGCAAAAGCAATTTTAAGCAACAAAAACAAAATGGGAGGTATTAATTTGCCAGACCTCAAACTATACTACAAGGCCATGGTTCTTAAAACAGCCTGGTATTGGCACAAGTACAGGGACACAGACCAGTGGAACACAACAGAAAATCCAAATATAGAACCATCCTCATATAGTCACCTAATTTTTGACAAAGCGGGAAAGAATATACTCTGGGGACAAGAATCCCTATTCAACAAATGGTGCTGGGAGAATTGGTTAGCCACTTGTAGAAGACTGAAACAGGACCCACAGCTTTCACCTCTCACAAAAATCAAATCACGGTGGATAACAGACTTAAACCTTAGGCGTGATACAATCAGAATTCTAGAAGAAAATGTAGGAAAGACTCTTACAGACATTGGCCTAGGCAAAGAATTTATGAAGAAGACCCCCAAGGCAATCACAGCAGCAACAAAAATTAATGAATGGGACATGATTAAATTAAAAAGCTTCTGCACAGCCAAAGAAACAGTCCAGAGAATAAACAGACCACCTACAGAATGGGAAAAAATTTTTGCATACTACACATCAGATAAAGGACTGATAACAAGAATCTATTTAGAACTCAGGAAAATCAGCAAGAAAAAATCAAGCAACCCTATCAAAAAGTGGGCAAAGGACAGGAATAGAAATTTTTCAAAAGAAGATATAAAAATGGCTAACAAACATATGAAAAAGTGTTCAACATCTCTAATCATCAGGGAAATGCAAATCAAAACCACAATGAGATATCACTTAACCCCAGTGAGAATGGCCTTTATCAAAAAAACCCAAAACAACACATGTTGGCGTGGGTGTGGAGAGACAGGAACACTAATACACTGCTGGTGGGACTGCAAACTAGTGCAACCCCTGTGGAAAGCATTATGGAGGTATCTTAAACAGATTCAAGTAGACCTGCCATTTGACCCAGCAATCCCATTACTGGGCATATACCCAAAGGAAAAAAGATCATTCTGTAACAAAGGCACATGTACCCAAATGTTTATAGCAGCACAATTCACAATAGCAAAGATGTGGAAACAACCCAAATGCCCATCAATACATGATTGGATTAGTAAACTGTGGTATATGTATACCATGGAATATTACTCAGCTATAAGGAATGATGAAGATACGACATCTCTATGGTTCTCCTGGAGAGAGTTGGAACCCATTATATTAAGTGAAGTATCCCAAGAATGGAAAAACAAGCATCACATGTACTCACCAGAAAATTGGTTTCCCTGATCATCACCTAAATACAAATCTGGAAACGACACCAATTGGACATCAGACTGAGGTGGGGGGTGGGGGAGGGGATGGGGGTATTCCTACACAATGAGTGCATTGCGCACCGTTTGGGGAGTGGTAACACTTGAAGGTGCTGACTCGGGAAAGGGGGGGTGGGGAAAAAAATATGAAACTGTTGTTTTTAACTTGCACTGTTCACTTAATAATTTATCATGAATATTTCCCATATTATTTCATATCATTGTACAAGAAATAATGTATACATTATGAGGACATACTGTATCTAACAAGATATACTGTTAGACTCTTTGATTCTGTAAAATTAAATAAAAAAAAAATCTCCAATTTCTGGCACTGAAACAGCAAAATTTTATTCTAGAAATCAGGATATGAAGAGAAAATAATTGATTTGAATTAATAAATATATGTGGAAGTGTTTAGAATAACATAGACTAAAACAAAACTCTCAGACAATATCTCAGTATGTCAAATTATTTCTATTTTTATGAATTCCTGTTTGATGTACAAAATCTTAAAATAGGAAATAACATTGAAATTATTTTAGTTCAGTAAACATTTAATAGATAAATTCATTCTTTAATAAAATATTTACTATATTTGAGTTTCTACAAGTACCATATTCTCTAGTTGCTTTGAATACTTTGTGACAGCCTCCTGAACACTTGATGAGATGGGAATTATTATGCTCATATTGTAAAACAAGAAATTTGGCCTCAGAAAATTTAAGTAACTGGACCATGATTTGAAATAAGGTAAATCCAATCCCAAATTCAAAATTCTATAGTCTCATCAGTTTAGTTATTTCATCATCCATTCTGTTTGAACAACTCAAACAATAGGAGGTATACAAACATATTCTATCAGCAGAAATTGATAAAAATTTATTCCTTATATTGAGGTGAATCTTGTCTCTCTGAAAATACCACACATGAATGTTGGAGATGCCATTCATATTGAGTCTAATCCATTACACTTGGAAGACTTTCAGATATTTAAATCCAGCTGTAATGTCTGAGCTAAATCTTCTCTTTTCCAAGGTAAACATTTAGAATTGCTTCATGTAACAAGACTAATACTCCATCAAAAAAATTCTGGAACCTTCTTGTAAAAATGTGCTTGTTTTTCCTTGTATCCTTTAACTTTTTTTGACTAAAACCAAATAGGATTCTCCAGGTTTGGTCTAATGAATGCCCTAAAGTTCTTGTGGCTATTGGTGCTATGGTTGCACAATTTAGCATTATCTACTGTCTGTCCAACTGAAAGTAGCTTTTTATGGCCAATGCCATGTACTCTTTTCTCTACTATTCTATTTCCTCTTAGTCATTCCTGTGCCTCTTAACTTTTGACAAAAATAAAAAACAAAAACAAAATATAAACAACAACATCAACAACAACATAAAACCAGTATGGTGGGAGAAGAAAACACCAGAATTTTTTTTTAAAGTTTCAGGAGAAAGAATTAATTGTTACTACATTAATTTAATTGCTAGTTTCATTGGATGATATTACAGGATTCCATATGTAAATTATTATGGTCAGTTAACTATGCCACTTACTTCACTATAGTTATGTTATTATAAATAAATTTATATAAACCATTATTAGTATCCCCCCCAAAAAATAATTAAAACAACTGCTCTCAAACTCATTGAACCAATGCCATTAAAAGTGGAAAGATCACACATATGAAATATTGCTGGCCCCCATGAAACAAAAGAATACACATTAAAATAATATCCCAGGTTTCTAATTCTTTTCTAGTTTGCCAAATTTAATCCTCTATCAATGATGGAACCATTAGAGCCTTCATTTTATAGGTGATATTTCTTCCTAAGAAAAAATCTCCAAGAAAAATGTGATTTATAAATTTGAATTCAAATGTTGATTAGAATTATTTTATCATTCTAATGGTCAATATTTTTTCTCTAAGAATCATGGCAGAGGAATTAAGGCATTATATTCTAAGATGCTATATCCAGGGTTATCCCAGAAAAACAAAAACAAAAACAAAAAACTGTGAAGTAGGTAAGAGAGTTTTTAAGTTTTCCATTCTTTTGGTGTTTTTCACATTCTCTACCTCAAAGGTAATATTTCTCTACTCCCATCTGGCTTCCATAAGGGATTTTCTTCTCCCCATTATCCAAACTAAAATTCTTCAAGAGTTCGATAGCAATTGGATAATAACTGTTCTGCATCATTATTAACAGTTCATCAATCATCAAAATTTGAACTTGAAAGATTAAAATTTTTATCCAAATCACAGCAAGTAACAAATGAGTGGGTCAGGGGACCTATGTAAGAGTAAATGAACTTTTAACAGAACATTTAAAATCATAGAGTGGATCTACATACTCTCATTTGTCTAATACTTGCAAATAATTTCAGCATTTTAGAAAGGAAACCAGGCCCCTGGATGGCATGCTTGAGTCCTATGCTGACCAGATTGAGACCAGAGTGATAAACTTCGCCCCAGGCCTCCCTAAATTCCAATGCAGGTATTACCTGTGGATCCAGTAATGTAAGACCCAGGAACGAGGATTCCCAAGTCAGAAATTCTGCCTATACATGAAGGGAGGAAAATGAGCTACATCTTCTGTGCAGAACCTAGAGGTTATGAGCAGAATACTATTGGGGGTCTGTACCCCTCACAATCCTAGGACTGGCCATCCCTCAGCATGCCTATGCTAAAATCTCATGTTTAAGAGCAGAGGGGGCTATGTCCATAGCATTGAGTGGTTGGAGGAGCGAAAGTCACTGTCTCTACATCCCTTTCTGGACTCTATTGCTACTTCTGCTCTGGAGTGGGGACACTCTCCTACCCTGTAGACTTCTCTCTGCACTGCCATCTCCACTGGCAGGGGTGCAGACAACTTTGGATCACAAGCTAGGGCTCTTGGGTGCAGGAAAGTGTGTGTTCCGCCTTCCTCTGTCTTAAAATTCTTTTATAGCTCTTCCAAGTGCACTTGGGGCAGCCTGCCGTATGGTTCATAACTCCAGGAATACTGGTGCTCTTCTGTGTCTCCCTGTTTCTTTGTGGTTGTCACAGTCCAAGTGGGTTCTTTGTGGTTGTTACCATCCATGTAGGTGGTGGGGAATGTTCATGTGAGATTCAGTGACAGGGAGACTGAAAGGCTGTGACTTCCCCAGCAGGATGGAGGTGGCCAGTGTGTGTGCTAGGAATATGGTGTCTGCCATGTCAGCTTGAATCTGTTGTGGGAGGAAGTCCCCTGACGTGGGCCAGCAGCCTGATGCTCTGCTCCCAAGAAGTTCTCAATCAGCCAATGGTAGCAGTGCCTGGATTCATCAGTGTAGAAGGGCTACCTGACAGATAAGAAGCTGGCAGACTGCTACAGGTGTGAGGGCAGGAAAAGTAAACACTCCCACCTATCCTTTCCAATGGGCTCCTAACGCCTTGGAATTCAATCTCTGCCAATATCTTGTTCCTTCTTGTTCTGCTACTCAAGTTCTTCCTGTAGGATCTCTGGTAAGGGTAAGTTCTGGCATGTTTCCCTCAGTATTTCACCTGGGCTAATTTTTTCACCTGAAACTTTTCCTTCTTTTTGGGATGACCTGTTACCTAATGTCTCTAATCAGCCATCTTGCCCCTTCCCCAGATTCATTTTATAGAAATGTGAGTAACTGAGCCAAAAGGGACATTACGGCAAAAACAAAACAAAACAAAAAACAAGAACACAGAAATATTCATAAAATAGTATGGTCTATGTGCATGCATTTCCATCATACTATGAATTTTTAAGAAAAAAAAGTCTAAAATCTATTTTAATTATTTTGCTTGTGATAATTCATTATTTTATACTGTAAACATACTTTTAAATTCAGTGTTGTGCTAAAATCAACTCTCCTGCTCATTCCATTTCTTTAAAATGCTACTTTAAGCTACTTTTTGCTCATTCTAAATTTAAATATTTGCAAAAAATAGATTACTTATGGCACTTGCCCATTTAAATGTCAGAAGTTCTGTATGTCCACTAAATTAAAACATCCTAATGATTGGCTGTCAAACCTTGGAGAATTTGGCACTGCCTCATATTTCTGTTTATGACAGCTCGCAGAGGGCACACTGTGAACTGCTTCTTTCTGCTTAGGACCCAATTAAGAGTGACAAATGCAGGAGTTTTAATATTCCAAATATAAATGTGTGATATGAAGCCTATATCTAGAGGTGAGGTCACTAACTTATTTTCTAGTGTTCAACATTCTACAACAGGAGAGCTATGGTTTGCTTTGGCATTGTTAAGACTTTAGATTTAGAAGTCAAAATATTTCTTTGAAAAGTAGAAATGAGTCCTGGAGAGTGGATTTGCCTGAAGATGGCAAGAGTGTGATTGGCTTCTATAAAAAAATAGATCACGGAGACTTAATTTCTTTGAGAACATTGAGAAAATATAGTAAATATTTAGTGGCCTGGGAAGGTAAACATTCTATAAAGGGATGAATTTTATTTGATTGATATTGGAGGGTTTTCTGGCAGACAAGTATAAAATGATTATAGAAAACAAACAGATTGAAAGAGACCTAAGAGGAAGACATAATCAGTGTTTCTATTTTTTGCCAGTAAGCAACCAACTCTTCCTTACTTGGGTATATTATATAAACCTATGATAGAGCAAGGGAAAAGAACCAAAGACACAATCCTCAATTAAGAGTAATGTTAAAAAAGACTGTGATAAACTGTGTACTCAAGCAAAATTATTATAGATAGATGTGCTTCTTTATCGAGACATAGTACAGTCGTTGAACCCAGTTATCCATCTTTTCACAATACTTCCCTGTGTCTCCAAGGAAATAATCGGTAACTTCAGGCAGTGAAGGAAAAAAATAACTTGGAGAAGATTAAAACAATCCTTATTGTCACATACTGTGCATTTTGAATTTTGTGATTGCTTGATTTTGTAAGTAATGATAACATCATGACATATATATATATTCCCTTTACAATTTCTTATAAACTTGGAGCCTTTATGTAACATACAAAGGCATTTTAGAGATGGTCTATACTCTTTAGTTCAAACAGTCCAGGTATTTTGCACTGAAGCCTGATATCCTATTTGTAGTATAAATCCTTTAAAAATCATGGACTTCCCTGTAGTTATAAGGAAGGTAGTTCTCTTTCCTGCCACTAGGCCACTGAGGATACCGATTACCAAGTTTATTACAGTACTTACTTAAGTGTTATCATTTCAGTCACCTCTCTGTTATTCATGAGCTGATTATCTAGGTTTTGGATTACCTCTGTTCCTCCATCTCTTACTTTTTTCCTTTGCTACCTGCCCCGTGCCTATTCCCATGCTTGTTAGCATTTCCACCAGTAGGTGAGCAACAGAAGGAAAGGGAAATGAAATGCCAATCAGTCAATTTTATTACTTGTTAGTGGTCCTTATAGAGGTTTGGTAGAAGAGAAAAATTTAAAATAGTAGTTAAAATTAGATTTGGGGATTATCTAAGGCTTTTATTTATTCATGTTCTTCCTCTTGTCTATTAGCATAATCTATGTCTATCGCATTGTACAATTATCTGGAATAAAAATGTGCTTTTAGTGGAGATAGCAACATTTTATTAATAAAGCTGCATACAGTCTGTAAAACACATTGGAAGCTTTCATTATGGTGATATAAATATACATGTAAAATATTATGATTAAAAGTGACTACTTAAATAATGTTGGTAGTATTTAATAATTGATATTTGCAACATGAAGAAAGAACCATCCAATGAAATATGCAATATTTAAGGTTTTCACTTGCAGGTTTTCATCTTTTCTAGTTTCTGGTGCTTCCTAGGCATTCAGGTTACTATAATTTCCAGTTTGTAACACATCAGAATGGCTTAAGCTTAAGGCACTAGTAATATCATGTTCTTTTTCCATAGAAAATTCAACATAGAGGTTGCTAACAGATTGCATAGTTCTATAATGCTGATATCATTTTTTTGCATCATCATTTTCCCTCTGTCCCTAAATTGGTAGAGTATCCCTACCTAGGTGCTTTAAGTGGTAGCACATAGTGCAATGAGATGCTCTCACGTTTCAATTACAAATAAACAACCCTGCATACAAGTTCCTAAACCTTTACAAGTGTCTATATTTTTTTGTCTAAGAATATACAGTTCTAGAGTTATTAACTTGGAAATCGCTTATCTAATATTTAGCAATTTAGTATAACAATCAGTAGTATATTCTAGCTACAGAGAAAAAAAAATGATCTACTGCTTATAGATAGCCTGAACTACTAATTACTATTAAAGTTTTAAGGACCTTTACCTTATAGATTTTTCAAGAGAGTCAATATACATGACACCTTCCTGGTAGAGAAACATTGACCTCTTGAATGAGTGTATGCTGAGCAAAAGATATTACTCATTTGGAATTATTTGATGGTCTCTAATACTGATATTTTTCTCAATAATAATTATTATAAGACAAGTACTAGTCAGTAATAACTTACCTGAACCTTTCTTAATTTCTTTTTACCTGGGATAGATAGAATGGCATGGCTGGCAGTATAGGAATTCTTACCTGAGGCAATGCCGGAGTTACACATACACACACACAAAACAAACAATAAAAAAAAGGCAGAGTAAACAGAACTGCAAATTCCACAGAATAATTAACGGTATAAATAAATGAATAATTAAATAAATACCGTCATAGGTTTGTTTTGACATTAACCATAATGTCAGTAGAAGTTCAGATTTAAGTCATTATGTAAATGCATTCCTGCATAAAATTATTTCTGGCATACCAGAAAGAGATCAAAGATAAAGTAGAATGAAGGTAAAGTTATGAGGCCCTAATGTTGGTGATTTCCATTCTATTAAAAGATTTCATATAAAATTTTTCCTGATTTTGACAAGAGTAGATGGCATATATACTAGAAAGAGAGCTATGCAGTTTTTCCTTCTGAAATATACCCCAAACCAAACACCACACCTGATGTCCTATCAAAAATACCACCTGCAGTTTCTAGAAGCAGTAAGGGAAAACATTATGCTATTCCTTGGCCCAATATGATGCAGCATGCCAAAATTTGTGTAGCTTTCTAGGTGTTAATGTACTCCTGGGAAAGTAGTGATTGTAGCAGATTATGGATCTGAAGGTCATGAGTAAAACAGAATTTGGCAGGCAAATTCTGCAACGCCAAGATTAGAGAACTATTTCAATCGTCTGATTGAAGCAATGTTTTAGGACCCATCCGATAGCTAGTTGGCCAATTATTTCCTCAGATATATTCTGAGTAGACTGACATGGAGTTGTTTGAATACTTAATTCATTAAGTAAAATAACTTGAGAAAGAATGGAGGTCATTTACTTCCTGAATGTCTGCTAAAATGGGACCTCCATATGAGCTTTATAATGGTGGTTGGCATCAGTTAAGATTGCCTTCTTGGTAAAGTATTTACCACCACTAAGGTGGTGCCACAGATACAGGAAGAGAAATATTCAAAATGAAAATCACCACAATCATGGCCCAAGAAAGTTTCAGGATTAAACATGGATGGAATATTTTAAAGTTCTTGGAAATTGTTGGGTCTTAACGAGTATCATTTTTGCTCAATTATTTGAGGAGATCTTGTCAGATCCTCACTGTAGGTCACAGTCAGTATTGTGAGTAATCTGATAACTCCATGGCATGGCAACAAGGTAAAAACATAAAATTTGAATCTGTACTTTTCCTCCCTGTCAGGTGCATTGTTAGGATTCTCGAAGATTAAACATCTTTTACAGTTCATGCATCTACGGCCTGGAGAATCTGGATCTCAGCCAGGAGCCACTGCACTGCTTTGCCCTTGTTGGACTGCTCTGACCAGTGAGATGAAGTCTGGATGTTTACAAAATTCTCAGGCTAAAGATCTGTGAAGGATGGCCTTTGCTATCATACACTATTCTAGTCTCAGTGACAAGTTTACTATTCAGCAATTTTGGTGGCTTCGTTTTATAAGAGATATAAAAGACAAAGTGCCTGAACAAAAATGCCTACCTTATCCAGTACATGCTAAATTTCAAGTTTTCTGCTAGAATGAGAAATTCCTAAAACCTAAGGCATGCCTTGTGTGATTCGCTGCTATATTCCCAGAGACAACAACAGCACCTGACAAAAAGTGGCCTTTTTAAAAAAAGAAAAGAAAAATATCGAATCTATAGATGTAGCAGCCATGGTCAGATGGGGACATCAAAGTGTTAGGTTTCATCAAACTGTAACTTCATATTTCAAAGGCACAATTCCTGTTCCTCCTGAATACGTTGCAGGTGGTTTGGGCCAGAATATATATTTTGAAAAATCAGCCAATGGGTAGATACTGTTAAGAAAATTCCTTTTGCGCTGAACATCTGCTTAAGTTAGATGTGTTTGTTTTGATGATATGTGTTCAAATTTTGTCAGAGTAAGACAAATCATATTAGAAATTCATGAAAATTTAATTCTCATATACCTGGAGTAACTATCCTTTTCTGAAAAGACTGCCTGTTATTGTAGCCAAAATAGTAAAGGGTAAATAAAAATTGTATCATACCTTTCCCTCACCAAAAAAATGAACTATGGGCTATCTTCAATTGTCATAAGATTTCATGAATTGGTTAGAAAAAATGTATCTAAATAACTTCAGCTTTATTTTTTTAAAGTGAGTTGCTTAGTTAACTGAGTAGTGGTTTGTGGTAGGCAAGGCCCCTCCAGAGCTATGCAAGATTGGCCTTTGGTAACAATGACTAAGGGGAAAGACTGTTAAATTCTTACAGATATGATGGTCTCCTCTGTTGACTCCCCACATTTTCATGGGAATGAACAAATAAATGAATATTACTTCAGTTTAGTATTAATGATATTTTTGAGCCCTGTTATATTTAAGAAACAATGCTAACAATCTTTCAGTTTAGCTGTAGAAATAGACATGTTGATAAATGTCTACAATGTAAATTATATTGTTAAAAACACTTAGCATATACTAATTGTAATGAAAACAGAGAGGAGGCAGCAATTAATTTTCATCTAAGGACCCATGAGAGGTTCCAGGAGAAAAATCTTTCCCCTGGGAATGATCATGAGAGACTCTTAAGGTTTTGTAAAGGCAACATAATTCAATTAGGCAAACATTTATGAATAGCCATTATGTCTAAGATACTAAGGTAATGTGCAAGGCACTTATGGGGAAGTACAAAGAAGGGGAAAAAAAAGCACTCATTTCCATCAAATTGCATGGGATATAATGGAGAAGAAAGACATGCACAAATCTCAATATAACACAGTAATGCTTAGAGGCCATGTAACAGTAAAGAAGGGGAAATTAATTCTAACAGATTATGAAGATTTTCTTATGACATATTGAGTCATTCATTTTATCATTTATGCAAGAAAGTATAAAATAGGTACAGTTCTAGATATGCTTAAGAACACAACAGACACAATGGAACTTACATTATTGTTTGGGAGACAATACAATAAGCTGCTAAATAAACAAATAAATAAGAAACCATCTGACGACAAAGCATCTTATTCTGGCAAATAAACTTCAGTTTAAAAGATATATTAAATTGAGTAGTCATTGAAAGCTTCTCTGAAGACATAACACTTGAGCTGTGTTCTGATTGACAAGAAGGATCCAAACTTTTATATCAGAGGGAAGAGTCTTCTGGGCTTGTCCAAAGGCTTAAGGAAGAAAGGGAAGAGAACAGTTTGGATAGAACAGAGCAAGAAAGAAGGGAGGTAGGTGGTCCAGGGCTGATATGGAGGGTAGAAAAAAACATCACATGGGCCTTTAAAAACCAGAATCAGGCACTTATTTCACGTGTTATAGAAAGACATTGGAAAATTTTAAGCAGATACTTTCAAGGATTCTTTTTTTGCATCTGTGAGGCACATGGAATAATACTTCAGTAGTCCAGGAAAATATAATGTTTTAAGTTATAATTGTCACAGTAAAGAACAAAAGAAGTAAATTAAATCAGAATACTTTGGAATTTCCAAGATGATTGGAGTTTTATGATTGGGTAATGGGCAAGTTGGGTATTTAGTCTGATCTTTAAGGATTTCAAGCGGGTAGACAAGAAAAAGTTATTATAAGAGGAAAAAGGAGAGAGTTATTTAGTTTGGCTGGAAGGGGCTTATCTTAGAGGTATAGCTAAGGTTGATAGGAACAGGGTGAGACTATGTAAGGCTACATATCATGTGACTATTTCAAATTTTGGTTGATGTGGAGAAAGGAGGCAAGACTGCTGGGAGTGGTCAGCAGGAAAATGTTACTATCAAGTTTGGTAATTGGGCCTAAGTTTCCTGTTTTACTCTCAGCATGACATTTTTGAAATTTATTTTGAATTTAATAATATTTAATTTTTGTTAGAGAAAAATTGGAAATTACAAAATAATATGAATATTTAACAATTATAATCCTACAACCTGGAAAAGACCAATCAATGTACAAATTTTGAATTTAGGATGTCTCATTTTTCTCTGCAATCATATCATATTCCTTACAAAGAATATATATTATTATCCAATTTCTGATATTGTACACATGTTGAAAAATGTTAAGGAAAAAACCATAAATTCAATTAAGACTGAAAAGTGCTATCTTTCTTACAAATCACTCCATCAGAAAGGGAATTGGTTGGCTCATAAAATTGGATGGCTGAAGAACAACTCAACTAAGAAATAAAACAACATGCCTCGTACCCACATACCAGCCCTATTCTTCTGTATGTCAGCAAGGAAGACACATAGCAAGAGGCCAGTGAGATGGCTGCACAAACTGCACGTCTCACACTCTCATCCCATCAATCCAGAGGGAAAAGATCTTTCTGGTGGCTTCTATAAAAGTCATTAAATCATTGTCTCTCATTGTCTTAGATTGACTTACTTGCCTGTTCCTGATCCAACCACTGTGGTTGAAGTGACAGAATTACCCTGATTGTTTTGGCCTAAGTAATATGCTCAAGATCCAGGGAATAGTACATAAATCCTACCCAAACAATCTTTTATGAGAGTGGGGAAAAAGTTTCATATTCTCCACAATAACATGAAAGTTATTCTTCCATAGGAATGGAAAATGGATTCTGGGCAATGAAACAATAAATGGCCAATTAAACAGAACTTCAAAACTGTGAAAATGCACTGACACATTAATTTTTTCTTCATAGGTTATTGTCATAACAATTTATAGATCCCTTCTATCATTAGTGGGGCCAGGAAAGAATAAAAGTTTACTCTCAAATAGCCTCATACATTCAATAGAGCATGATCCTCATATGTTATTTTTTATCATTTCTGATTTGTTAAAAAAAAAAAGATTAGAAAGCACTATCCTACAATACAAGAAAACGATAAGATTAATAGAATAAAGAGATATTTTAAAAGTTGAAAGAACCTAGAAACTATATATATAAAAAAAACAATAAATTATAAAATTAAGTGCAAATGCTTCAAGCACCCGGTATATATAAAGACAAAAATTATTAATTTGGCATTTTATTCTTGCTTATTAGAGATACTTCTCAAAAAGTGATTTTTGAATGGCAAAACATAAAGAATGCATTAAAATTTATTAGGCAAATGCAAACAAGAAAAATAAATCAGTGAGGCAAAATTAATATCCTACAAAGTAGAATTCAAAGGAAAAAACACATAAAGTAAGATAGAGAAATTTATTGTTTATAAAAAGGTAAATTCTCCATGAAAATAGAATTACTTGGAAGTCATTAACTTTTGCCTGTCTTATATTAATAAAATTATTTCAAAATGTAGAAAATAAAGTTTTAAAGAAATACATGGGAACACTGCAAAAGACACAAATGTACTAAAGCATTTTGTATCTTTGAAAAATCAATAGGACCAACAGCAATAATAGGAACAATAACAATAAACATATAGAAAATGTAGTTCACATAATAAATAAGGAAAATTGAATAGGGATACATACGGCCCTATTCTCTCTTTTCAAGGGTCGATGGACAATTACAGAATTATTTTCAAAGTAATTAAGAAAGGGTTTTAGATAGTTCAATAAGTATTATGCAAAAATGTAAAGTTAAAACAACATTTCAAATTTTTATAAGAAATTATCCGAAAAAAGTGTTGGGATATGATGTCATTGAAAATGGCAGAGTAGGGAACTCCATATCTCTGTGTCCCCCCATTAAAGTAATTATTATTTATATTTATTATTTTTCTTTAGTAGTAGTAGGAAGAACTGTCTAAATCACCTTTTTCAAAACTCTGGAATCTGATTATTCTCCAGCACAGCTATGAGTGTGAACATAGCTGCCAAATTCCTCATGAAATTTGTTGGTACTAGAGGAAGCAAGCAATAGGGGAACTTACACACAAAGAATTGCGGTAGTGTGCTTTGACGTACCTGGTGGCTCCCTGAAAGATCAGCTCAAGGGCTTGCATTTTTTTTTTTGCCCACTTTGGAGCTTTCCAAGGATGAACAGGCTTCCCAGGTGGCATTAGTCAAAAGTATTTAAAAGGAAACATACTGGATGCAGCTGCCTGTGACAAAGAATAACAGTTGGAACAAGTAGTATTCAAAATGAATAGCAGAGGAAGGAAAAGACTGGAGAAGGAAATACAGATGACCTTTAGACTACATGCAAATAGGAAAGGAAAGCTAAGTGAGAGTTGTAAATGTCCTGGCTAAGCATTATAGAAGTGCCTCAACATGAAGAAAATCTAAAATGACTGGGAGAGTATATTTTAAACTCCAGGAATTTAAAGACATCTCTGTCAAATCACTGGCTGAGATATTACGCTAAGAAACAGAGATTTCTGTGGCCACTCACAACAAAGAATGAAGTCTTTACAAAGGTAGTTTAACATTATTAAATAAATAAACAATAACCAGAATAAGTAGCAACAACTAAAGGGGTGGGATCTGATTTCAAGATTTATTAGATTATAATATTCAAAATTTCTGATTTAAAAAATATATGACACATGAAATGAAACAAGGAAGTATGGTCCATTCATGGGGAAAAAAGTAATAAATATAAAATGTAAGAGAAATCCCAGATATTGGACATAGTAGATAAAACCATTAAATTGAGTTAGATATGCTCAAAGAGCTAAATGAATCCATGAACCAAGAACTAAAGAAAATCAGGAGAATGATGTCTTACCAAATTGAGAATATTCAACGAAGAGATAGCAATGATTTCTCTTTGTTGGATACCAATATAAATTCTGGAACAGAAAAGTACAATAATTGAAGTGAAAAAAATCACTAAAAAGGATCAACTGCAAATTTGAGCAGGCAGAAGAAAAAATTGGAGAACTTAAAGATAGGTCAATTGATATTATCTGTCTTGAGGAACAGAAAGAAAAAAAAAAAAGAATGAAGACAAATAAATAAAGCCTAAGAGCCATGTGAGATACCATCAAGTGTACTAGCATATTTACAATAAGAGTTCTAGAGAAGAGGAGAGTAAAGCAAAAAGACGGAAAAAATTTGAAGAAATAATGACCTAAACTTTCCAAAATTTGATGGAAGACATAAATCTACACATACAAATAGGTCAATTAACTCTAAAATAAATTCAAAAAGATCCATACTGAAGCACATTACAGTCAAATTGTTGACAGACAAAGAAAGAAACTTGAAAGCAGAAAGCAAAGTAAGTCACCATATGAAAGGCATCCTCTGTTTCAAGCAATGTGGAAGAACGGGAAGCCCCAAATCATGGTGTTCCCTACAGAGACAAAAACTTAACAACAATATACTGTCCAAAAAGCCTTTATGAGAATTCCAGAAACCAATTAAGAAGTTGCAGTACCCCAGGCAAGCACAAAGCAAAGAACAGCCATATTGAAACAAGTAAGAAAAGCTGTTTCATTTCACCCATGATTGCCCCTGCTGAAAGCTAGCCTAGCTCAGCAAAACTCCCAACACATGACATCTCCCTTGGGAAGGGAAAAGAATAATTGAACTTACATTTAATGCTAAAGGGAGTCCTACAAGTTGAAAAGAAAAGACACTAGACACTAACTCAAAGTCATATACAGAAATAAAGATCTCAATAATGGTAAATGTGTGGGAAATTATAGAAGCTAGTATTATTGTAACCATGGTTTGTAGCCCTATTTTTTATTTTCTATATAATTTAAAACTAACACTTTTTTAGAGAAAGCAATTATGATTATAAAATGTAGTATTATTGTGACTTTGGTTTATAACTCCCCATTTTTGTACATAATTTAAGAGACTGATGCATTTTTCAAAATTATTGTTTTATGTTTTGGGAAAACAATATGTAAAGATGTAATTTTGTGACATCAAAAACTGAAATGAGTGTGAATGGAGATGTAAAAAAACTGAAATTTTATATATAATTTAAGTTAGGCTGATATAAATCCAAATTAAGATGTTTTAGCTGTAGGATATTAAATGTAATCCTTGCATTAAGCACAAAGAAAATAGCTATAGATTATACGCAAAAGAAAATGAGAAGAGAATTTGAGTGTTTCACTACAAAAGAAGATAGTAAATGCAGGAAATAAAGGGAAAAAAGTTATAAATATTATGAAACAAACAAAAAATGACACAATTAAGCCTATCTTTATCAGTCAGTTTTCAAAAGGAAAAAAAAAAGTGACACATGGTACAACATGAATAAATCCTGAGGACATTATGCTAAGTAAAATAAGCCAGCCACAAAAAGATAAATACTGTATGATTCTAACTGCATGTGCTACTCAGAGTAGTCAAAATCATAGGTAAGGAAAGTAGAATGATAGTTGCCACTGAATACAGGGAAGGAGTAATGGGAGCTATTTTTAATGAGATATGGATTTTCAGTTTTGCAAAATGAAATGAGATCTGGAGATGGTGATCGATCATGGATGGACAATTTATATGTACTTAATGCTAATAAATTATCCTTAAGATGGCTAAAATAATAAATTTTAATTTATGTATATTATACCACAATATAAAAAAGAAAAAAACCACTCAACCAACTAGGAATAGAAGGAAATTATGTCAACATAATAAAGGCCATATATGAAAAACATATAGCTAACATCACGTTCAACGATGGAAGCTAAAAGCTTTTTTTCTAAGATCAGGAAAAAATCACGGATGTCCACTCTGACTAGTTCTAGTCAATACATGACTGAAAGTCCTAGCCACAGCAATTAAGGAAAAAAGAAGGCATCCATTTAAAATGGAGAAGTAAAATATCTATGTTCACAGATATTATCTCATTTATAGAAAACTCTGATGATGCAACAAAAATAATGTTATGACTAATAAAATATTTCAGCAAAATTGTAGATATAAAATCAACATACAAAAAATCAGTTGTATTTTTATATACCAACAATGAATAACCTGAAAAAAATTAAGAAAATAATCCTATTTACAATAGCATCAAAAAGATTAAAATATTTGGGTATAAACCAATCTAAGGATGCAAAAGACCTGCACACTGAAAACTAAAAAACATTGCTGAAATAAATTTTAAAAAGAAATAAATATGTGGAGAGACAGCCCATGTTCATGAATCAGAAGATTTAATATTGTTAAAATGTCCATATTACCAAAATCAACCTACAGATTAAATGCAATCTCTCTATCAAAATACCAATAGCATGATTTGCAGAAATAGGGAAAAAATTCTAAAATTCTTAAGAATCTCAAAGGGCCTCACATAGGTAAAACAATCTTGAAAAATAAAAACAAAGATGGAGGACGTATACTTCCTTATTTCAAAACATATCATAAAGCTACAATAACCAAACATTATGTTACTGGCATAAAAGCATACATACAGATGAATGGAACAAAATAGAGCATCCAGAAGTAAATCCTCATGAACATTGTGAAATTATCTTTGACAAGGATGCTAAGACTAAAAATTGTGGAAAGGATAGTCTCTTCAACAAATGCTTTGGGAAAACTATATATCCCTATGCAAGAGTGATGTTGGACCCTTGCCTTATACCATATATAAAAGTTAACTCAAAATGGAATAAAGCTATAACTGTAAGACCTAAAACTATAAAAAATACTAGAAGAAAATATAGAAGAAAAAATTCATGACATTGGATTTGGCAATGATTTTTTGGATATGACACCAAAAACACAGGCAACATAACCAAAAATAAGCAAATTGGCTTATATAAAACTTAAAAATATATTTTGTAAAGCAAATGAAACAATCACAAAGTAAAAGTCAACATATGAAATGGGAGAAAATGTTTGCAAACTACACATTTGATAAGAAATGAATATGTTAAGGAATTCCTCCAAGTCAACAACAATAACAAAAATCAAATAACTTAAAAAATTGGCAAAGGACTTGAATTGACATTTCTTCAAATAAAATATACAAATTGCCAACCAGAACATAAAAAGATGTTCACCATCACTAAGCATCAGGAAAATGCAAATCAAAAGCCCAATAAGATATCCCATACCTGTTAGGATAGTAATTATCAAAAAAATAAAATATAAGTTATGATGATGATGTGGAGAAATTGAAATCCTTGTGCACTGTTGGTGAGAATATAAATAGTATAGCAACTATGGATAACAATATGGATATTTCTTAAAAAAATAAAATAGAATTATCATATGATCCAGCAATTCCATTTCTGTGTATATATTCTGAAGAACTGAAAAGAAGATCTTGAAGGGAGACTTACACCCACATGTTTACTACAGCATTATTTACAACAGCCAACAACTGGAAGCAACCTAAATTTCCATCAACAGATGAGTTGATAATGTAAATGTAGTATATACGTTTGATGGAATATTATCCAGCTTTAAAAATGCTGGAAATATTGTCATATGTTGCAACATGAATGAACTTTAAGGACATTATGTAGGGTGAAATAAGCCAGCCACATAAAAAGAAAATACTGAATGATTCTATCTATATAGGTTATCTATAGTATTAATAGTTAAACTGTTAGAATCAGCACATAGAACAGTAGTTTTCAGAGGATAGGGGAGAAAAGGGGGAATTGTTCAGTAGGCATAGAGTTTCAGCTTTGAAAGACGAAAAAATTCTAGAGCTCTGTTGTATAACAGTTTTCATGTAGTTAACACTATTGTATTGTACATCTAAAAATGGTTAAGTAAATCAGTAAATTGTATTTTTTTCCACAGTAAAAAAGTCATCCTTAATAAGAGTAACTGTGATTTCTTATCATAAACCATGAAGAATAGAAGGAAGTGGGATGACATTTTCAAAGTGCTGTTAAGAAAAAAAAAAAAAGAAAGAAAGAAAAAGAAAAACTGTCAGCCAAGAACTCTATATGTGGAAAACTATCTTCCAAAATGAGTAAATTAAGATGATTCTAGATAAACAACCACTGAGAAAGTTCACTGACATTGGATTTGGCAATGATTTTTTGGATATGACACCAAAAACACAGACAACATAACCAAAAATAAGCAAACTTACCCTACAAGAAATTCTCAAAGGAGAGCTTGAGGATGAAATAAAAGGATTCTACATAGTAATTTGAAACTGTACAAAGAAATAAAGGATGGTGGGAAAAGTAACTATAATACATAGATAAATATAAGTATTTACCTTACCATGTAACTAAAATCAGCATTACTGTATTTTTTGTTTGTTATTTTTTTCTACATGACTTAAAGTTTAAATGCATAAAACAATTGTTGTAAATCTAAGTGAATTGATACAAAATGTATAAAGATATAACTTGTGACAATAAAAATACAAAAGATGGATAGAAATGGATAGGATAATGTTTTTTGTAGTTTTGAAGTTAGATTTGTAATAATTAAAATCACATTGTTATAAATTTAAGATATTAATTATAATCAATAGGATAAGCACTAAGAAAATAACAAAAAATACAGAGAATAAAATGATAGGGGAAGCAAAATGGAGTACTAGACATAATCAATTAAACATAAGGAAGGAAGTAATGGAGCAACTGAAAAAAAAGTTATAAAATTTTGTTTGTGCCCATAAGTGTTGATTAATTAGATCCAATTTAGTACTGAGAACATGTGATGTTTGTTTCTTCTAAATGCACTACTTCACTTAGAAGAATGGTCTCCAGTTTTATACAGGTTGTTATAAAAGATATTAGTTCACCATATTTTATGGCTGAGTAGTACTCCAGGGTATATATATGCCACAATTTATTAACCCACTTATGTATTGATGGGTATTTTGATTGTTTTCACGTCTTTGCAATTGTGAATTGTGCTGCAATAAACAATTGAGTGAAAGTGATTTTTAATAAAATGTCATTTCTTTCCTCTTGGTAAATACCCAGTAGTGGGATTCCTCGATTAAATGGTGGGTCTACTTTTAGTTCTTTGAGGTATCTCCATTCTACTTTCCATAGAGGCTTTTTCCATGTTGGTTGTCCCCCTCAGGGTTGCTTTTGATTCTCATGTCAGGCCTCTTCACACAATCCCATATTTTTTGTAGGTTTTGCTCTTTTCTCTTATTTCTCTGCTCTATCTCTGTGACTGACTTATTTAATTGAAAGGTGTTATCTTCAATCCCTGAGATTCTTCCTTCTGTTTGATCTACCCTGTTCTTGAAGCTTTCCACTGTGTTTTGCAATTTCTTGAATAAATTCTTTATTTCCAGAAGTTTGGTTTGATTTTTCTTTAATATTTCAATTTCTTTAGTGAATTTTTCTTCCAAGTCCTGGATTTTGTTTTGTGGTTTCTTTGTGTTGGTTAACCATTTTCTCTTGCATATTGAGTTTACTTACAATCCATGTTTGAAATTCTTCTGTCATTTTAATGTTCTGAATTTGGCTGATGTCCATTGCTAGAGAGCTGGTGTTCCCCTTTGGGGGTGTGATTTCTGTTTGATTCTTCATACTTCCAGAATTCTTTCACTGATTCCTTCCCATCTGGATCAGCTGTTATTTCTTACCTTTAGATTTTCATTTGAACAATGACATGCCCTGTTTAGTCTCTGAGCCAGTAGGTGATGTTTGTGATTGAGATTCCACCACACCCTGTATTATGAGTCAGTAGATGCAGTAAAATGGTGTGCAAATTGACCTCCCTGTCAGTAGGTGACCCTTGCTGGGAGGGGCAAATTTCAGTGTTGTTTTTGGTTCCTGTAACCAGCTCTTGTTCCTCTGGAGAGGCACTATAGTGCCTCAGGTGGAGGGTGGGGCCCTGGGACTTTCAGGCGTGTCCTTATTCTCCACCTCAGTGGGGCAGGTGGGGAAGTCAGGCTGGGTGGGGCTGAGTTGGGTGAGCCTGCCCTCAAGCTCCACAAATGCTGTCATTAGGGGTCAAAGCTCTGTTCTCTTCCTCTGGGCAAAGCTGCCAGGGAGGGGCTCAGATGGCCCCACTCAGCTGAAAAGTCTGCATGGGGGTGGGGGCCGTCTGAGACCCACAGTCTGGAACAGGCCTCGGTCCCTTCCACCCTCCCCTATTCTGTGGTTTCTCCTGGTTCTCTACCAGCAGGCAGGACCTCAAGCCAGTGGATCTCCCCTGGCTGTGATTCCGGCCAGCCGGTCCCTGCCCAGGAACACAGCCTGACCTGTGAGCGTGGCCCTCCCATCAGAGGGTTGCCCCTCAAGCACACTGATCTGCCCCTGAAGGGGCACACAGCTCAGTAGATACATTCACAAACATCCCTTCTGTGCCCCAGGGCAATGCGATTGAGACCTGGGTGTACTGGGTATAGTCTACAGGCCTGTCCCCCGGCCCTGGATATCAATCCCTGACCCTGCCTGGGAGGGGATGCTGGTCTGAAGTCACCCACAGGGTACCTAAGTTGGATCGATGTCTCTCTGCCTCAGGATTTGCCCTGCTCTCCTAGAGTCACCAGACAAGCAGCACCTGGGAGGGCTGGCAGGTAGGGAGCTCACAGTCTGAGTACTCCTCAGTCCACTGTAGGGCCCCAAAAGGAAAAGTCCCGTTCCCTGCAAATGCCTCTGGGTGGTGGCTAAATTGTCTCTCTCAGAAGCAGTGGGTAGGGAAGGGGAAAGGGAGAATGAAGCAAAATGGTGCCTGCCAATCAGCCTGGGTCTGAGAGCAGGAGGTGCCCAGAGGGAGCTGGGAGTCTGGTGCCCTGTACGCAAGAGGCTCACCGCTCAATGGCAGCAGCTGTCTCTGGGCTGGTGTTGGCAGGTGTCTCCAACCACTCAGGAGTCCACCAGCAGTCTGAGATGCAAGGGAAGGGAAATTTAACCGCTTCACCTACCCTTGTCACTGGTCTCCATGCCTCTCCGCTGCCTTTGCTCCTTTCATCTCTCCTCCACAACTTCTTCCTGTGGAGTCTCCTGTAGTTTCAGGCACGCTGCCTTCCGACTCTTATCCGATCTATATTTGTCTGTCTGTTTTTTTTTTTTTTTTTTACTTTCTTCTAAAAACTATCTTTCTTGCAGAGACACTCTGGCTGGCGTTTTTTTCTGTCTGCCATCTTGAGAGTCTATTTTTTAAATTTCAATTTTTTATGTTGCAGTATTATTATTGATACTAAGCAAGTTTTAATTTACTCAGGAATATATTTCTAGTTAAGATATTTCTTAACAATGTACTATCATCGAGGCAGGAGTCTCCTAATATCTGCCATGACAGAAATCTTGTCTTCTGAAATTATGCTAATTTATTAAATCCCAAGGTATTTATTATATCATTAGGGTATATAAGATGAAATAACTATAATTAAAATATTGCCAAAGGGAAATAAATAGAAAATAAATACTGATAAAGTAATAATAACGATGACAACAGTAAATCGTTTATATGTGCCAGAAACACTGTTCTAAGAACATCATATGTATCCTCTCATCTAATTCTCATGAGACCCTATGGGATAGATACTATTATCCTCGTTTCCTACATAAGAAAATTGCGGAACAGTGAAATCAAGCAAGTTGCAGGAAATTTCACTACTCATTAGTGGTGGCACCAGGATTTGAGCCCTGGTCTTTCACATCCCAGAACTTGCACTCCAATAAGAAGTTTGAGAACTTCATTTCAAAAATCACTCTACTCAATCCTGGTTCCATCATTTACTTGCTCTAAAATCTTGTACCTTTATTTCAGATAAAGTTTGACACAGAGACCATAGATGAGAAAATTCATAAAAAGCACTAAGGAAACACCTGTCATATGTTACATGCTAGTTGCAAGTAACATAAAAACATTAAGAATTACATTATTGTTGTTGTCATTGTCCAAATTTGCTTATTCACTTGAAAACCTATTTAGATTTTCCCACTCACAATATTTTACATTAACTTCCTTTGTATTAGACATTTGGAAGCAGATTGTATTGGGAAATGAGTAATATCCTCAAATTATATAGTCTACAAAATAAGTTTGCAAAATTTAAGTTCACAAAATTTAGCATTGCAGTAAGCAACTGAATGGCAGCTTCCTGTTCCCTGAAAAAATAAGTGTTTGTGGACCTTTTTAATTTTTGGTACATGCTTTGTTCACATTCAATGAAAGAATTTGGATGTTTGAGAGAAAGGTGATTTAGACTGCATTTACATGCAGAACTAGTTCAATTATTATGAGGGTCAAGTCATTCAAAACCCAGTTTTGACAGAACCTAGATTGCTAAAGTAGTCTTCTTTAAGATGAGTATGGTTTGAGACCTTAAATATTCATCATTAATAAAAATTCCATGACATTTTTCAAAAGAACATTTGCCCAGGTCATTTGACCAGATGCCAAGTTAAATCATTAAGGCATGGCCAACTGCCATTTCATTTTTCTTTTTTCACTTAATATCATAGATTTTTTCTAATTTAAAGGAACCTTAGATAGCATTTTTCTTGAGCAGAGAATTTACAAGTGAATTTCAGAACTTCAGAAAGTGCCTTTTCCAAAACTACAAATGTTGAGGTGATTAAAAATCTCTCCTTGGGATAGAGTTATGGTTGATAGAGAGGAGTGCATCTGAGTTTTTAATATTTAGATTATGGGTAAAATTTTCCATTTAAAAATCTTCCAATGAATAAGACAAAGCCATTTTTATTTTTGTCTGTTTGTTGTTGTTGTATTGTGGTTGCTGTTGTTTTTAAATGAATACAAATTATACCACAATCGATTTGATAGAGTTACTTTGTTGATTTTCTATTTTATCACAATTTCACAGAAACAAATGCAGCATATTTTTTTACTTATCCACACATTTTAATAACCTTTACCATTTCTCATTAATCAGATGTAGAGTGAATCCTTTTCAATCTGTTTCAGGATATAATAATAATAGGCTTTGTTTCACATCCCACATAGTATACATTCATGCTTTGCTACCATAATAATTTTTTGATGCTACATCATCAGTTTTGATAGTTTGTTTGCATATGGAAGGAAATTAGTGATACTGAATTTCAATGGTGCCTAGATATGATTTTAAAAATGCAACTGGAGTTAAGGAATAACTTTATTAAAGAAATGAAAATGAAGATTGACTTGAAAATATGCTGTTAACTAAATTCTACCTTAAATTTTATGTATGTTGAATTACTATATCATTCTTATTATAATTGGAAATACATTTATTATCTAGTTTTAAAATATCGATGTTAGTTTCCTCTCTTCTATATTTCACGACTTTCAATATGTTGAATCTTCAGTGTACAGATGCCTACTATGTGCCACTTGCAAATATTCATGTTTAAAAAATGTGATGATTCTATCCCACTACATGCAATAGGACTGCAGTCCCCAACCCCTGGGCCGTGGACCAGTACTGGTTGGTAAGTAGTCTGTTAGGAGCAGACTGCACAGCCGGAGATGAACAGCAGCGAGCAAGCAAAGCTTCATCTGTATTTACTGCTGCTTCCCATTGCTCACATTCCCCCATAAGCTCTGTCTCCTGTTAGATCAATGGTGCCATCAGATTCTCATAAGAGCATAAACCCTAGTGTAAACTGCACAGGCAAAGGATCTAGGTTGCTCCTTATGATAATGTAATGCCTGATGATCTGAGATGCAGCTGAAGCGGTGATGCTAGTGCTGGGGAGCAGCTGCAAATACAGATGATCATTAGCAGAGAGGTTTGACACACAGAGACCATAATAAATCAATTGCTTGCAGACTCATATCAAAACCCTATCAGTGAGTGGGAAGTGACAATGTAATGATAATAGAAATAAAGTGCACAATAAATGTAATGTGCTTGAATCAATCCTGAAATATTCCCCCGGTCCCCCAGTCCATGGAAAAATTGTCTTCGATGAAACCTGTCCCTGGTGCCAAAAAGGTTGGGGACCACTGCATGGGACCTGTTGAAGTGCAACTCATCTTTAAGGACTCAGATTATATTTTAACCTTTTTGCTTTTCCTTCCCTAGCCCACAACACTAATCTTCCCTACCTTAGGTTCCCTTATAACTTTATGAACAACTATTTCTTACATATATTTTTTCCAGTGCAATCATTTAATGAAATTACTAATCTTGCCAACTTTCTTTTCTGACACATGCATGGACGTTCTCATTTCTATAGAAAATGTGAAACTACCATGCCACTAGGCAAAACTCAAAACTCTGTAAATATTCCTTAAGTTACTCCTTTGTGTAGTGGGAAAGGTCTCTAAGAGAATAATGATCATCTATGAATAATGATCATCCAACCAGAAGTGAATCATGGCCTGGCAGGGCCTCAGGAACTTGGCTGATGAGTTTTCTGAAATATCCTAAAAATCAGTGAGTCCAATAGGACAATGAAATTCCTTAGGGAGTCATTGAGTCTTCTGGGATTTACAGAGAATGTTTGGGAGACAAATTTTGGGGAAACCCACTGAGTACAGCTCAAACTCCTGCTCAGTTTCTGAAGGAGGTGAGTTCTATTGATGCCACACTCACATCTGCTTCCACGGCTGATCTGCCCCGTGGACCCCATGGGCTGTGTGTGGGAGGCTGTGCAGGACGACCTTGTGGTCCAAAGGGCAGCTCACCCTGAACTCAGCATTGACTCGCTTACATTGCCTTCCCTGGGATTTCGGTTCCTATCAGGACTTGTTTTCAGCCCTTTATCTAAAAGAGCTCTCTTGCACCTTATCACATATTATCTTATAATAACATAGCTAATATTTATTGAGTGCTTACTCTGCCAGGCAGAGTTCTAAGTGCTTTAAATGCAATACTTTATTTAATATTTTTATGCCTCTGATTAGAGGTTTAATTTCTATAGTTTCCCATCAATTCAACAAGAAAAACAACCATCTGTGTGTGTGTGTGTGTGTGTGTGTGTGTGTGTATGTTACACTGGGCATTTATGTTATGTTTAAAGATTAGAAGCTCAAAGATTTCTAAAGCAATATAATTGGTTACAAAATAATAATATAACAAAGAATACAATTTTATAATCTATATAATGATATAGAACCATAAATAACATAAGAAGGTGAGTATAAAATGTGTGGCACGATGGAAAAGTCCACAATATTTATGCAGTATCTTTTATGTGCCGTGCACATTAGAGAGTTTAACTTTTAAGTTTCATGAGTATACTAGTAGATAACCTTCATTAGTCTTCTGTATTGACAAAGAAATTGAGATTAGAGAAGTTGAGTCATTTCACAAAGTCACATGTCTCATAACTAGAAAATAAAAATTAAAATCTAATTCTTTCTATTTTTATGATATCCATTGGATTTTTTGCTTGAGAGGATTGATAAAGGCTTCGAGACAGAGGATGTAGGATTTTAATAGTAAGAAAGGAAAGAAAGGGAATTCTCAGAAGATTGGATATTCCTAGTCAAGTTCAGGCTCTGAATCTATTGTGAGCCTGAATTAGAACTGAGACATCTCTTTTCTGTAGATATGATATAGCTGAAGTCTTGCCTTTTAAGAAAACCATTCCAGTTAGTTAAAATAATGCACACATAAGTACTGTTTCTCACATGACTATATATATAATTATATGTGTATGATTTTATAAAACAAAAACCCTTCTCAACTTCTACAGTAGTAATTTCTTTAGTGAACTAGAAGTTACTTAATAGGTCAAATGGTTAATGAATCTTTCAAAAGTTTCTAATTTGTGCTCTACTTGCAGCTAAGTCATTAAAAGGATATGATTTCTTATATATCGATGACCAGGATTTATTACAGTTGAATGAATGTAGTAATGTGCATGACTTTACTCAATCTGTGTTTGTTGACTGCTTTATAGAGCATGTGCTGTTTATTGATTTATTTTTTAGATTTATAAAATGGCCTTTTCCTTTAAGGTACAAGAATAAGAATGTCATTGATTGTACTAGGACATAGGCACGCACACTCATATCTATGCCTAAGACACACAGACACACACACACAATTCTACTTAAAAATAGACCCAAAACATAATGTTACTTTGTTCTTTGCCAGAATAATTACACTTTAGTAGAATAATCAAGAGACTCTTAATACTAAAAGGAATAATGATAATATGATTATAATCTAAATGAAGAAGGTAAGAGCATTTTAAAATCTGTATGAGTAACTACTTGAAGATTTGTCTTCTTAGAAAATAGCAATAGCTATAACCATATACTTTTTTGAAAATAAATCTTTAAAACTTGAGACAGAAGAACCAGAGAATACTAAATCTGGGGCACTTCAGGGTTTATTCTGTCAATTATAAAATAAAATTGGCCTATACATAAATAAAGTACACAAAATTTTAATTTTAATTCCCATTAACCCATTCTCTCAACAAATATTTATTAGGCTGAAGATATAATGGTAGTATTTTTATGAGTAACATTCATACCTAGCATTAATTATGCAGGTACTGTATGGTAAGAACTGTCATAGAAACTGGGAATGTGTAAGGAAGAACATACACAAAATTTCTACCATGAAAGCAGAACTAAAATTTTTCCCCATGTATTATGTTGAGTTGTTATTAGAGTTCTCTGGGAATTAAGGTTTTATAGTTAATTGGATTTTTTGATTGAAAAGATTTGCATTGTTGAAAATTTGTAATGAAACATGTCTCCCCCCACTAAGTGTGTATAGGATGATAAATGCAATTTAAATTCCCATAACAGTTACAGGCTTTATAGTATCTCATAAAAAAATACCTAAATATTAAATTTCAGTAGACAGATACTACAATTAATGGTAAAAGAAATATACATTCATATTCTGTTATTATATAAAAATGTGTTTTACCAAAATATGAAGCTTTACCTCAGTTGTCTTTCTATTACATTGCAGTTTTCTCTTTGGAGTAATTTTTATGAAATAATCTTACTTTAAGATAATCGTGTTCTATTATAAATCTACTTATTTGAGTTCAGAGTAAGCAGAAGGTGGTTTTTATGATGATCAGTATTTTTCAAGGACATTCTGCATGTAGCTGTTTAACTTTCCATGCAAATATAAGGAGTACACAGATAATTTCTGCAGCCCAGTTCATTATGTGATTCTTGTTCTCCCCAAGTGAGATATGGAAGGTACTTTAAGTGTATTCCTTTTGAATTTGTTTCTAGCTTCTAATCAATGTGTAATAAAAATACTGCTATACTTCTAGTACCATGTTATAAATTATGCTTTCTTTTTAATCTATTGATACTTAGAAGGTCTTCAAACTCAAAGGCTAACTCTTTTTCTGACTTTTGGGTGAGATATCAAATTTATTTGGGGATTTTTGTGGTGTTGTATGTGTTCAGACCCTAATCTGATGAATGTTTCTCAAATTCCTTAACTGGGGAAAATATTTATACTTGCTATTAGGATTGACTCTATCTGATCTGTTTAGTACTATCTTCTGGAAGCTCAAGAATGCAAGAAGATAGGGATTACACTGGATAGAAAGAAAAACATTGCTGGTGCTCTCTGGGAAGTATTGCATTTTAACAGAGGCAATTAATAATGTAATATTTTACTCTTATTGTAATATTAATATATTGTATAAAAGAATCAGAGGATGTTTTAAAGCTGGGCAGGACTCAAGCTCTTATATAACAGATGAGGAAACTGAACCTGAATTTGCTTAGCTAAACAAAGGTCACATGGCTGGCGAATGGCAGAGCAGAGGACACTGGCATTCCCTTATCTCTGAGTATTCAAATGCTTTTCCACTAGACTACAGTCTTCCTGCAGTACAAATTACAGCTTTGGCAACTTAAATTCCAGGATGGGACCAGCGATTTTACTGAGTTTTGATTTTCTTTTTCCTTCAAGCTTGAGGGGAGCAAAGGAAGGAGTCCTGTTTTTAAAAGATATATTTCAAAACACCACTTGAGGTTTATACACAATGCAGTCTTCTAGAAATTAAACTTTGTTATTCATCTAAATTTCAAATAGAAATTTAATGTAAGGAGAAATAAAACAAAAGAAAATAAATATGATTGTTTCTATAATAGCACAGTCTGTCATTTTTAGTGTTGGGTATGAGATAAATAAATTTGTTATTTCTTTACTTTTTTTTTTTTTTTTGAGACAGAGTCTCACTCTGTTGCCCAGGCTAGAGTGAGTGCCGTGGTGTCAGCCTAGCTCACCGCAACCTCAAACTCCTGAGCTCAAGCGATCCTCCTGTCTCAGCCTCCCGAGTAGCTGGGACTACAGGCATGCACCACCATGCCCGGCTAATTTTTTCTATATATATATTTTTAGCTGTCCATATAATTTCTTTCTATTTTTAGTAGAGATGGGGTCTCGCTCTTGCTCAGGCTGGTCTCGAACTCCTGAGCTCAAACGATCCGCCCACCTCGGCCTCCCAAAGTGCTAGGATTACAGGCGTGAGCCACCGCGCCCGGCCTGTTATTTCTTTAGAAAGACTGCTATATTCAAATGAAAAATGATTCTTCCTCTATAAACAATTTAAAAATTTAATTGAGATAAAAAAAAATTACTTCTTTCCTATCAGAGGGAATTTTGTAACCTCAGCAACTCCGTATATTTGTGACAAAGCAAGGACCTTTGTTCAATTAAAAAAAAATTGGAAACTATTTCATTGCTTTGCTCATTGCACTATAACCAGCACAAATTAAACCTATCTGTCAATTACAAGCATATGAACATCCTTTAGTATCAAAGAGAATAACAAAATGCTACACTTTAATGAGTTATGGCTAAGGCCAATTGCTGCTTAATTCTCAGATGACATAACATCCTTGTATTGATGCTTTCTGTGTGTTTCAACTTGGTAGTTATCACTTGTAGATTTACTGTGCCCCTTTCAGAATGTAAAAAATATGAGTAAACCTAAAACATTTAACCATACAACAACAAAAATGACAGAGAAAAAACATGCTTTGCAAAGTGTCAAGCATGCAGCCTTAACCTTAGCAAGATTCTGCACAATTGGAAATGAGACTCATATGGCACCGTGAAGACCAGACAGTATAAAGACAAATCAAAATTCTGCTAGCTTACAGCTGTTACATATCATTTAGTTCATGTTTTAGGAGGACACTCTAATAGAAATTCACACTTCCAAACACATAAACCAAGTTAGTAAAGAACTTCACTATGATATATTGTACAAGAAAAAATAAAAAACTCAAGGAATGTTTACTTTTAGATATTTATCAGTTGTGTAAGTATTAACAGGAAAGTCAAAGTGTACAAGTTACAATTAAGATGAGCAGAATTTTGGGATTATTACTATCTTTGATTTACAATCCTTCATAAGCACCTGTGCTACTGATTAGAGAGAATGAACTAAAATTTACCAATTAAAGGTGCCTTCTCATGTCCAATTCAAAAAATATGTTTTTCAAATTATTTCCATCCCAGTTCAAATTTCAACTCCCTTTTATGGTTATTTGTCATTTTGTCACTCTCCATCTGCTCTCTTAAATGGTAACTGGGTTCAAGGGAAAATTTGCTTAACCTCAAAACATTGAGGGAGAGACACATCTCTGAGTCTTTGCCCATCTCACATGTGTGCTAAGTGCTTTCACCGACATTAGCATATTCCATTTAATACTCACATCAAAGTAGATATTAGTATTTCCATTTTGCTAAGAGAAGGGCGTCATGGAAATGTTAACTGTTTATGTAATAATAGCTAACCTATATTGAGTGTGCGCCTTCTGAAAGACACTTCAGAGCTCCATTAATATGTGTTAATTAATTTAATCCACAACACCTTTATGACATAGATACTCATAACACTTTCATTTTACAGATGAAGAAACAAAGGTACAAAGAGATTAAGGAGATTGCCTAGGACTACAGCGATATACTTTAGTGGAACCAGGATTAAAACTCAGGCAGTTCAAATAAAATTAAAAAAAAGAAATTAAAAAGTTAAAAAAAAAAACCTTAGGACATCTGGCTCTAAGACCACACTATTAACCACCACTGCTTCTACAAAATATACCAGAAGCTCAAATATTCAGGTGATTTAAAAGTGGAATTGAATCTGAATAATGGCTTTGTACTTTTGAAGTACTAAAGAAACAACACGTTATCTTGTACACTGTTTCCCAAGGTGGCGTGTGGTATATTCCACTGTAGCTAATAAGATGTGTTAACATTAGCTGTCCCCTTGCTTGCCGGTAACTGACTGGCACCCTCAACCCCTCAATCTCCCTGTCTGCTGATAAGAAGAGATGCTGTGGAGCCGGAAACAGTGGGAGTGTTTTTATGCACTCTTATCTCATCCGTGGATTTCTAGAACCCTGAGTTATCAGTAAGATTTTATTGATGTAGTTAAGAAGAAACAGAAATGCAGGAATGAAATTAGAGTTACAGCCTCCTCCCAATTCAGCACCCACTTACTAGTGTCTTACAGAGGCAATACCATGACAGGGAAGGGACTTCGAATCTTGGAGGTTCAGACTTGATGAGCAGTAATTGCTTTTCTGCCTTTTGGCTAAGATCAAGTGCAGACTCGATGAGCAGTAAATACAGGAGAGGCCCACGGTTGCGATGGGAGGGAAACAACCAAGACTGGCAGAGAGCGTATATTAGAAGAGGATGACATTGAAAGAGGGAACATGACACTTGCCTTATATGTGACTAATTTTCAAATTCATTCTTCAGCTTCCGGACCCTACATTTTCTAGGAAGGTTCTCTAGTCATCCCCAAGTCCAGTTTTGGTGCCCCTCTTTTAGAATCTACCAGTAAATTCTACAGTCACTTAAATTCACTTCAAACACATTTTAAACATTATAGGAAATGGTGACAAATGTTTCCACTAGAGATTTATTTTGAAAAAAATGAAACTTGAAATCATATATATGTGCATTTTGTCTGATACTTAAAAAATTTAGATTATAACCTTTTCTTAAAATGAACCAACAATGAAACAAATGATAAAGAAATTGGCTTTGACTTTATATCTAAAGTTATATTTTGGAACACAAAAAAGAGAACCTAATTACGAAGCATGATTATAAAGATCACCCACCATAATTATAAAGATAGTCTAAACTTTGCAACACAATCAGAAAAGGAAATCAAGTATTTGTCAGTTTTCCCTAAAGTCTATTTTATCCTCTGATTTTCAAATCTAGCTCTTTGATGAGCCTAACTTTAAGTCTTGTTTTTTTTATATATTTCTGCCACTGAAAAATGTAATAGTATTTTTTATACTACATTAACTACATTATCTATATTAAGTATAGTAACTTTATTAGTAGTTACTGGTGATTAATGCGGTTAATCACTATCAGTGATTAATGTAGTTCTCCAACATCATTTTTAAGAATTTCATGAAATCCTACACTTTTGTACAAGATATGTAATTTTACTTTGCAATTACATGCCATTGTGCTTGCATTGTGTTTTTAGATGTTTACACCAGCTAACAACCAGTTAAAGACTGAAAAACAAGGAATGAAGACCTCAGTGCAATGGGGAAGGTGTTTGGCATTAGAAGCAGGGCTAATATTCAGCCAGTAAACACTGTTGTGGTCATACCAGTTGTTAGATTAATTCAGATAGAGCCATACCTTGAAATAGAACCATTACCTTGAAGGCCAACGACTGCTAGGTGCTGCTGCCCTCATTACCCTAATCCTTTTCTGAGACCCCCAAACTTTCTCATAATGCAATAGCTAGGATGGAAATTCTTGGCACAGTCCAGGGCCCCCGTGGGCCTGGCCCAGGGCTTTAGCTGACATTTGTTCTGGTTGGCTATTGATGGTGCCATCATAGGATTGAAGTTCAAGAGAAGTTTGATATTTGAATTAAGATCAGTTTTTAAAAAGTAGTCAGTTTATTGGTGAACAGTTTCAGTGTGGTAAGATTCGTTTCCCTAGGCAACATTGTAACTTTGAGGACTCTGAAAACAAGTACTTGGACAAGTGGGACTCCTGTTCTTCCTGCTATCATGGCTCTTAGCAGACTCTATTCAAAGTGTTTCTTCACCTATTTTTTTTCTTTAATTAATGTGAGCTTTCCATGATGAGACAAAACAGATCTGTGTTTTTCATTGTTCTATATAGTGAACCAGGTTTACTTTGTTCCCATACGATGAACACTAAATGAATGTTTTTTGAAAGAATGAATGAAGGTATATCATGTTTGAGATTCTTAATGAAATTCCGGATAGTTTTATTTGATAAGCTCTTTGTCATAGCTGACTTCCTTGGGCATTTTTAGTAGTTTTTGCTTTAAGCTCTTGAGAGGATGAGAACTATAGTTATGTAACTCTTTGTGCTTCTCTTAGCACAGTATGATCCAACATTAAAGACTGGATGTTTTTGTTATTATTGTTGTTGTCACTGCTGATGAAACCAAAAGTACCCTAATAGTCTATTTAATCAAAGGCAGATCAGACACACATCCTGAAAGTGTGAGTGTAATAAATGCATCCACGCATTTCCATAGACATAGTTGATACTTGAAAGTGGCCAACAATATTCCATTTAAATGGCAGTGTTAACAGTGGCAGAAAGACACTATGCGGTCTGCCCTGACGTTCAAAGGCCAAGCTGTGACCCATGTGGCCACAGCCATTTTACAAGACTATTAAACATCCTGGTTTAAAACTAATCACATATTAATTCCTATCCTTACATACAATTCTGTAAGAATAGCTATAGCTAAGAATTTGGATAACAACTAAGAGGAAGAGTCCAAGAAAATTATTACTTTCTGATTCTCTGTAGGGATTGAAATTCTATTTGCAATTTTGATTCAGAGTTGACTGAGTTCTCTGCCAAAAAACTAAAACAAATCAAACAAAACCCATACTCTCAAACTAGTCATCCAAAAATAGGGTTCGATCCTTCATCAGATAATTCTTACATGGCTATGGCAAGTAGGAGATTTTACACAGACTGACTCAAAACCAGCATTTGGCAAAATTTAAAGAGAAAAGCAGTGAGATTAGTTAATGAATCTGAGAAGCTGGGTATCAAGAAAAAGAAAAAAAACAACAACAACAAAAAAAATTTTAAACCACTGAGAATAAGATCAACCTGGCTAAAATGAGCAATAAAACAACAGTACCAGAATAAGGATCAACACTGTGAGATTAAGGAACAATGAGAAACATTGCATAACAGAGAATTGACTACTTTGTGGTCAAAGGTTTAAATAGTTGCCATTAAGGCAAAAAAACAACTTCTAATCTTTCTCCCCAACACATTCTTCCTTAGTGTTCCCCTTCTCAGCTAATGAGAACTTCCTTGAAGTTGCTCCAATTTATAACCTAACAGCTATCACAAACTTTTATTATATCTGTATCCTGGCTGTCAGTAAATCCTGTTGTCTCTAACATCAAAATATATTCCAAATCCAACTTCTCAGCACTTACGCTATTCTCCTCATTCTTGCACTACCTTTCTATCAATTACCATTTAATAGTTTCCTACCTGTTCTCTGTGTTCAGCCCTTACAATCTCTTCTCAACATAGCAGCCAGTATGATCACTGTCGCATGTGTCAGATTGTGTTCCTTCTGTTTCCTGAATCTTGCAATGATTTTATATCAGTGTAGCAAAAGCTAAAGTCCTTGCAATGGTCCTCAAAGGCCTGCACTGCTTCTGTCTACTATGATATGATTGCCTATTACTCTCACGGTTCCTTCCTCACCGTTGTCTAGCTATGCTGGCTTTCTGCTGTTCCTCAAACTCACCAGTTATGCTAACTCCAGGGCCTTGGTATCTGTTATTCCCTTCACTTCAAATAACCTTTCCTTAGATATTTTTGTATGACTCATTCCTTCCACTGCTTCCAGATGTAATATTCAAGTATTTACTTAAAACTTTTCTTTTCAAGGAGTCTTTTCTGATGCAGTCTAACTATTCACCCCTCTCCCTGTCAGCCCTGTGCCTCTTGCATGTTTTATATTTCTCTATGGCTGTATAACTGTCTAGAGAAAATAAATATTTATCAGGTTTCCTTTTCAGAATGTAAGCCCCACAAGAGCGAAAATTTCTGTAGTTCTTCACTAATGTACCAGAGGTGTTTAGAAGTGCCCGAAACATAGTAGATGCCCAGTTAACATTTTTGAATCAACAAAAGCACTGAATGAAAGCAAATTTTCCTTAGGTGTCCATTTGAGTCCCCATTATGGGATATAAAAATGAACATTTATTGAACATCTTCAGTGAATGAAGTGAGTGGTGCTCCCTTATTTGTCAAAAAATCTTGAGGATTAGAAACAGGTATTGTCTCCCTATAAAAGAAGAAACACGAGTGCTAAAGTAGTTTGCTCAAGGAAGCAGAGGAAGGAGTCAGCCGCAGGATCCAAAGCTCACGTTTCTTAGGATAGTGCTTTGCTTTCTAGTCAACCTTGCTAGTACAGGAAGATTTCCAAAGTATCAGTTTTTCCGGAAATCACATATTTTCAGAGGCTGTGCCATTAGTCACAACAGAACACATCTCATGTATTTTGAAGTTCTTATTTGAGTACTAATGTGTGGCAGTATGACAAAGTAGGAAAAGGGGGCATGAAAAACATACCTCACACCATCTTCCAACCGTTCATTTCTATGAACGTTCCAATCTCAAAGTTGTAATAACAAAAATCAATGTCACAAATTGAATCTTAAAAAATATAAACTCCTTGGTCTGTTTTCTTTTGTAACTGGTTTTCCTTTGGAATATATTTCATATATTTAATTGCTATTGAGGATAACAGAATACAGAGAGTGTGGAAAATTAAATCGGCCCCTTTGTAATAGAGGTTTTGAAACCACGATTCAACCAACTGCAGATCAAAAATGTTTCAAAAGATAATGAAAAATAACAATAAAAATAATATAAATAAACAATATACAACACAGTATAACAGCTATTTACATAGAATTTACATTGTATTAGCTATTATAAGTAATCTAGAGATGATCTAAAGTATATGGGAGGATGTGCATAGGTTATATGCAAATGCTGTGCCATTTAACATCAGGGACTTGAGCATTTTATACCCGGGACATTGAGATACCAAAATCTGCAGGGTGGGGTCCTGGAACAAATCCCCTCTGGATGCCAGGGACCACTGTAGTGATTGTCTGGCAGTGGTGAGAGCAGGATGATAGCTACCCTGAACAGCGACATTATGCAAATTAGAAAAAGATGCTTTCTCCTCCTTAAGGCTACACCCTGTGAGGTAGATTTTTAGTCAGCACTCAAGAAATATTTATTCCAAAATTTGATTTTCTATGGTTAAATCCAGCTGTAATATCCTGAAACCAAAAATTAAGATTTTAAATAGCTAATCTTCCTTTGAGTTATTAACAAATCAGTCAATTAACATATTCAAATACCTTATAAGCTCTGTCAATCAAACAGTAAATTGTTTTTTAATAAACATGTCTTGATGTTTGTAGTTACATACATCCATCTCAAAATAATTTTATAAATGTTTCTAGATAAATTTACAATATAATGAGAAACACCCATGTCATAATCTTATAATCATGCCTCATTTTGACAAATTATTACCCACCTTGATTAACCACTACTTTATCAGGCTTAGATAGTGATGATGTTTGGTTTCTGAAAATCAAATCCATTGTCAAGGCATAAACATTTTTCATTATTGCTTATACTTAAAATATATTTAAACCTTAAAAATAATTCAAGAATTCATGACAGTTTGAAGACTTACCTAGATTATTGGAATAAGTTCAAATAATAAGACCCAACTCTATTCTCTGTGTATTCCTCACTAAGTTTTGAAGAAGACAATACTTATTTTAATGTATAATTTTGGTTATATTTGTTGACAATTTAATTATAATACTTTGTCATTTTATAGAGAAAAATGCATTTTCCTTCCATTATATGCAATTGAATAGAACAAAACCTAGAAGATAGTAAAAAACACTACAATCTCTGATGTTTAGAAGCATATTCAGGAAATGCTATGTTCTGCTCAATATAATTTAGTCAACAAAAAAATTAGTATAGTTTATACTCAGATTATCAATTTTATACTCAGAGTATAATAAAATATATTGAACACAAAGGCGATTCAAAACATTCAAAATGTAAATTCATCCCATTATTTTTGTCATTCTGAATATATTATAGGCGTTTTCAGGACATCAAGGCTATTCCCACATGCATCAATTTTCATTGTCCTGTCATAGCTGGAAGGTATAATAAATATTTTCAGTTGATACAACATTTGATGGAAGAATGCTGTACTCCATTTAAATTAAGGCTGTTTTTGAAATAAAATATAAACCTCAGTGGGGCTGGTAATTACACAGATTCATCAAGATTACAAAAAATTTACCAGCTATTACATTTGAGTTTCAATTATTTTACACAGATAAACATAAATGTATTATATGTAAACATATTATATAATATACATTATATATACTTATTTAAACACATCTATGTAATAGCATATAACTTATTTTGCATATTATAAGTTGGACAATAGATTATATATAAAATATATTGATACATATAAAAATATGCATATATAAATATTAATATATACATATATGAAATCTATTATCAAACTTATTTCATATATATTTGTTCATAGTAAATTTTATATGTTGGCATAGTTGAATTGAAGCTCCATCTTTACTTCATTCATACTTGTCTTTATTCAAAGTCCAAAAATTTTTTATAGAGTTGACACTTTTCCATAAATGTTTCTCTAGCTTCAAAATGTCATTGCTCTTGCCCACCTACATCCTTCCCAGCTTCTTTGCTTCCATGTCTCTACCTTTTCCCACCATTGTTGTATTACTGAGCTTCTTCCCTGCACAGGATTGTATTTTCTAGCCTACCAACTTTTACAAGTTTCCATTTTGGTGAACTGTCTAAAACAAACTCAAAAAGAAAAATCAAAACCATAATAATTTCATGAGCTTTTAAAATATTTATGATGCAAGTGGAATGTTCTTATTATTGTATGTTTTTAATATATTTTAATGACATTTTGCCATTGTTTTACCTAATCCTGTGAATCTTGATTAGAAAATCCCTATTTTTTTTCTTTTGAATAGATGGTCCCTAATCTAAAATACCACTACTAATTATACAAGTTCCACAAATCAACCAAAATCAGTAATATTCTATTCATTTTTAATTCTGAAACATATACAACATATAATATTACTATGCACGTACAGAGAAAGAAAGCGTTGTTAAAAAAAAAAAAGCCATGTTTTTGCTTTTTAACTCCTACTCAGAGTGCAATTTTTATTTATTTATTTATTTTCTATTCCTTTTCTTCTTTTTTATTTCAAAGTATTATGGGGGTACAAATGTTTTTGGTTACATGGATCACCTTTATAATGCTTGAGTCAGAGTTAAAATTGTGCCTGTTACCCAGATAGTGTTCGTTGTAGATTTTCACCCATTCCCTCTTCCCCACTTCCCCCTGTTTGATTTCCATTGAGTTTTACTTACCTCTATGTACATGTGTGCTCATCATCAGTTAATTCTAATTTAATAGTGAATACATGTGGTGTTTTTTTTTTTTTGCCATTCTTTAGATGCTTCACTTAGGATAATGGTTTCCAGTTCTATTCAAATTGTTGCAAAAAGCATTAAGTCATCCTTCTCCATGGATGAGTAATATTCCATGGTATACCTATACCACATTTTGTTCATTCATCTTTGAATTGATGGACATTTGGGTTGATTCAACATTTTTGCAATTGTGAATTGTGCTGCAATAAACATTCAAGTATAGATGTCTTTTTGATACAATGACTTCTTTTCCTTTGGGTAAATACCCAATAGTTGGATTGCTAGATTGAATGGTAGGTCAACTTTTATTTCTTTGATTAATCTATATACTATTTTCCATAGAGATTGAAATAATTTTCAGCCCCACCAAAAGTGTATAAGTGTTCCTTTTTCTCTGCATCCATACCTACATCTATTGTTTTTGGACTTTTTAATAAAAGCCATTCTAACTGGGGTAAGGTGATATATCATTGTGGTTTTAATTTACATTTCCCTGATGATTAGTGAAATTGAGCATTTTTTCATGTGTTTATTGACAACCTTCTTTTGAGAAGCTTCTGTTCATTCATTTTGTCTACTTTTTAATGGGATTGTTTGATTTTTTTCTTTGCTGATTTTCTTGAGTTCTTTGTAGATTCTGGTTATTAGTTTTTTATCAGATGTATAGCTTATGAACATTTTCTCCCATTCTGTAGGTTGTCTGTTTGCTCTGTGGATTATTTCCTTAGCTGTGCAGAAGCTTTTTAATTTAATCAAGTCCCATTTATTTATTTTTGTTGTTGCTTTGATTGCCATTGGGGTCTTTTTCATAAATTCTTTGCCTAGGCTAAGGTGTGTAAGAGTTTTTCCAACATTTTATTCTGGAATTCTTATGGTTTCATGTCTTACATTTAAGTTGGTTATCCAGCTTGAATTAATTTTGTGAGTGGTAAGAGATATGGATCCTATTTCATTCTTCTAACTGTGGCTATCCAACTTTCCCAGCACCATTTAGTAGAGACTCTTTTCTCCAGTGTATATTGTTGTCTGCTTTGTCAAAGATCAGTTGACTGTATGTGGATGGTTTTATATCTGGGTTTTCCATTCTGTTCCATTGGTCTGTGTCTCCATTTTTGTGCCAATACCATGCTGTTTTGGTTACTGTAGGCTTGTAGTACAATTTGAAGCCTAGTAATGTAATGCATCCTGATTTGTTTCTTTTGCTTTAGGTTGCTTTGGCTATTCAGGTTCTTTTCTGGTTCCAAACAAAATGTAGAAGTATTTTTTCTAGATATATAAAATAGGACATTGGTATTTTGATGGAGATTGCATTAAATCTATAAATCACTTTGGGTTGTATGGACATTTTAACAATGTTGATTCTACCGATCCATGAGCATGACATATGTTTCCATTTGTTTATGTCATCTGCAACTTCTTTCCTCAGTGTTTTGTAGTCCCCTTTGTAGAGATCTTTCACCTCCTTGGTTAAGTATATTCCTAGCTATTTTATTTTCTTTGTAGCAATTGTGAATGGTATTGCAGAGTATAATTTTTAAAAGATTAGACATCAAAATTAAACTTTCAGTTTTATAATTTTTGAAATGTCTAATATGGAGTGCATTACAAGGTACTGAAATGTCTGACAATGAAAATGTTTAGACAGTATTGTCTCATAAGGAATAAAAGAAGCAATCTGCATTGAGTTGAAAGTTTATCTGTAAACACTCCTGCATTTTTAGGATTCTGAAATTCTACTCCTGGAATAGACTAAAGGAATTGCAAAGAAATCCCACAATGATTGCTGTTCTCCTATTGGAATGCAATTTACCTCTGAAATTTAACTTTAAACTAGAATAAAATATTTCTTAAAATATGATACAATCATTATTCTCTATATGACTGATCCAAGCCGAAACTGATTTCTTCAACTATTCCAGACCCAAAATCAGACAAAGAGCCTCTAAAGCTGCCCACAGGATTTTAATCAATACTTAAATCATTCTAAAAATATCTAATAAAACTCTTTAACTAAAGCTTTGTGGTCTATACATATATTTGGTATATAATTGAGAAAGACAATCTTTGTAAGGTACATTTGTTCGCTAATATTTTGAGGTAAGAGCCCACAATTTTTCTTTTACTGTAATCCACTATTTGGATTTCACATCGTGTTTTCTTTTTTTTGTATAAACAACAAGTATAATATGTCTCTACAATACCAAGATTTTTAAATGTATAACAATAATTTAAAGGGAATTATGAAGCAAACTTTAGTATAATTGTAGGCTTTAGGCCTTCCCCACCCACTCTTTTTAGGTGCTTTTCCCACACTTGATTTTATAGTAGTCTCTTAGGCTATTAACTTTATATAGTCTTCCTCAAATATTCAACTTTATTTTTATGTAAAAAAAACACATTTTCACATATTTTCCTTGCTTGTATATTTACAATGATTTAATAATGAATGGAAACAAACACAGCTGTCTCTTGGTGAGCAAATAATTTAACTGTTGGAGCCAAATGCATGGTAGTACTAAGAGTCGTGTCCTATATGGGAGCAATCAGTTTGACATGTTTCTACACCATTAGTTTTACAAAAGAAATAAAGAATTTTCAATAAGGTGACAAATTTTTTTTGCTGGAGCTGGATTATTAATACATTTATTGTACTTGTTTCTTCCCTAAAACATCAGGTCCACAGTTACATGAGTCTTGTAAGTATAACTTTGTATTTGCTTAGAAACAGGAAATGGGCTCTAGGGAGGTAGATCTCAAATTCAATGTATGCATAAGAATCACCTGGGGCACTTGTTAAAATTCAGATTTCTGGCATTAATCCAAAGACTCTGGCTCTGTAGAGAAACCAAGATTTTAATTTTTTCCTAAACTGGCATCCCAGGCTATTCTAGCACAAGTGATCCACAGAATATATTTTGTAAATAATGGCCTAGAATGTCCCTACCTCCAAAAACAGGGGAGACATTGATTACTAACAACTAATATGACATTATCACCATTTAAATTTTTTCCCTGATTACCGAGGTGAGGTATTCTTGTATAGAAAATTTAGAAAATATTGGGAAATAAATTAATGAAAATCACTCAGAAACTCATTATCCAGATATAATATTGAAAAAACTATTTTTGTGCATTTACATTGAGTCATATGCACAAACACATCTTCAATAAATTATATGAGGGGTGATTTTTTTTTTTTTTTAAGAAATCTTTTCCCATCTGTACCAGTAAAGTTCTAGTAAAATAAAACAGAACCCACATTAGGTATTGCAAACAGGAAATTGATTAGTCAAATGTTGGAAATGTTCAGGATCCTGAGGAAATCCAGATATTAGCCACTGCAGGAAACAGCTGCTTTTCTGAAGACTGAGGGAACAAAAGGTAATAATCAATCTAAATGCCCATCAACAGATGAATAGATAAAGAAAATATGGTATATATGCACAATGGACTATTATTCAGCCATTAAAAAAGAATAGAACCTTGACATTTGCAGCAACGTGGATGGAATTAGAAATCATTATGGTAAATGAAATAAGCCAGGCACAGAGAGACAAATATCAAATGTTTTCACTCATATGTCAGAGCTAAAAAAGTAGATCTCATGGAGATATGGAGTAGATTCGTGGTTAGCAGAGGCTGGGAAGGGTGGGGGGAAGGGAGGGATGAAGAGAGATTGATTAATGGGTACAAAAATACAGTTAAATGGAAGGAATACAACCTAGGATTCAATAGTATAGAAGAGTGACTGACTATAGTTAACAATAATTATTGTAGATTTCAAAATAGCTAGAAGAAAGAAAAATCAAATGTTCCCAACATAAAGAAAGAGAAATGTTTTAGGTGATGGATATCCTCATTACCCTGATTTGACCATTACGCATTGTATACATGTATCAGAATTTCACATGTACCCCCTAAAATATGCACAACTATTATATATCAATAAAATTTTTTTTCAAAAGATAATAAATATGACTTAGAACTTCAGGAGCTCAAAGAAGGGACCACAACACAACCGTTGCTTAGATAGTTGAGAGAAGCCAGCACTCCTGGTGATTTGTTCACACAGGGTGCTTGGTACTTGGACCTCTTGCAAGTTACAAAGTATATGGTAGTGCCTGCCAAAGCTGGCACTGGAGAGATCCTCTGTTCCTGTAGCAGCACTGATATGAACTGGAAACAGAATGGGGATTTCTTATCAGCCTTGCCTGCCAATAAAGCTCCCACTAATACTTTTTACTAACAGAATGTAATAGGAACCCAGATGTCAGGAGAGTTTGCCTCTTCCAGTTCCAACATAACAGAGCAGAGTATAGAAGGGTGATCTTGGAGCCGTGAGAAAAATAACCATCACAGCCCTGCATCTATATGTTTCTAAGCATATTTAAGCTTCCATAAAACACCAATAACAGCTTAGTGCTTCCTCCTAATGAGGCACAATAATTCTTCATTCAAATGAAAACATTTTCACCTCCTTTTAAAAATTGTTAGATACAAAGTTCCAGCAGTCACTGCTCCCACTGTGGACTGCTGGTAATTCTATTACCATTTGAACACAAGTCCACCTGAATATTCTTTAACTTAAAGACTCAATTATAGGGCCGGGCGCCGTGGCTCACGCCTGTAATCCTAGCACTCTGGGAGGCCGAGGTGGGCGGATCGTTTGAGCTCAGGAGTCCGAGACCAGCCTGAGCAAGAGCGAGACCCCATCTCTGCTAAAAAAATAGAAAGAAATGATATGAACAGCTAAAAAAATATATATAGAAAAAATTAGCCGGGCATGGTGGTGCATGCCTGTAGTCCCAGCTACTCGGGAGGCTGAGACAGGAGGATCGCTTGAGCTCAGGAGTTTGAGGTTGCTGTGAGCTAGGCTGATGCCACGGCACTCATTCTAGCCTGGGCAACAGAGTGAGACTCTGTCTCAAAAAAAAAAAAAAAGAAAAAAAGACCCAATTATAACATTACCAACAACAATCTTTACATAAAATAATAAGGAAATGAGGAGGGTAGGGAAAATCTTCATCAGCATTTATACGTACATACATAGCAATCAAGGGACCAAATAGTAGTTTGTCTCTATGTTTTTATCTCTATAATTGTCTCAAGACTAATTGATATTTATGACTTCATTGTTCCTTTGCTTATTAAAGGTCCCCTTTGCTTAACTGCTAAATTTTTTCATTAACTTTTACTATCATGTGGAAGTTGAAGATATTTGCTGGAAAATTCTGTGAATTTAAGACAAAGATCTCCATGCCCCAATTATGTAGAATTAATATAATTTCCTCTTGGAAATTGGGAACAATCACCCCAGTCGGTGATTCTAATACAGACTCTACAATCATCAGAGTATAAAGTTGAGCGGATGGAGAGGAAAGTTTACAAAAATGGATAATGAGTAGTCTGGAAACCAGAAATTACATTAGCCATTTCAAATGGAAGATACTTTATTGGAAATTGGCTACACATTTAGTTGAAGACAGAAATTTTTAAGAAGGAATGTTGAGGTAATTCAAGTATTGGTAACTATGAATCTGCTAGCACCCTGAAGGAGGGGTGAACCAAAGCAAAGCAGAAATACCTAATAGCTCAGAAGAAAATCTTCCGCGTGGCTATTTCTCAGATCTCTGAGGGGGCATAGCCTATCGGGGGCTGGAAGTGCCAAGTGAAAATGAAAGCTGGAATGGCTTTTGCTATTGGAACAATACTGACAGGAAATGAAAAAAAAAGGAGGTCTTTTCTGACCTTCTGTCTTCCAAATTATCAATATGTCTAGTTCTTCTTACTCATACAACTTCACAAGAAGTAAACTGGTGAGGGGATCTGAAAATGTAGTTTGTACACCCCAATTAGCATGTTATCAGGTGCTACAGACAATAAGCAGATAGCCAGCATGCATGCTATTTAACATATTTTGGGAACAATATTTTAACGTGTCCAATGTAAATGTGTGAGCTATTTATTGAATTAGCCCAGTGCCCAGATCCCACCTGTATGCAATCCAATCCATTCTCCACATGGTCGTGAGGATTAGTCTTCCACATGAAGCACTGAAATGCTAAAACCTGAAATGAATTTCTTGGCCATGGGGTGAAGGGCAAAGTACAAACTTTGGAACACAGTTACCAAGGTTCTTTGTGATCTCTCCAGCCTCCACTCCTGCCACTCCTCTTTGACTCTCCTCTGTCCACATTGATGTTTTTAAATAGTTTTGTTTTGTTTTCTCAAATATGCCAGGCTCTCAACTTGACTCTAAATTGTTTAGATACATTTCTGTCTTAAAACTCTTTTTGTCTCTTTCCCTGTTTTTTTTTTCCAACTCATCATGTAGATTTTTCACTTAATTATCACTTTATTTCAAAATCTTTTATGAATTCCCATGCACGTCCTTTGTATAATATATAATATGTCAGTTTGTGATAAATGCTGTTGTGACAGAGATGATGTTGAATTAGGGTAAAGAGAGTCTTGGAGAGAAGAGTGAGATGCTAGGAAACAGTTCTCTGATCTGTGCATAGAACTGAATGAAATAAGGTGGGCATATGGGAATTCTGGGGAACAGCTTTCCAGGCAGAAGAATAAAAAGAGAAAGACCCAAGACAGAAAAGACCATCTGTCACTGTCAAGAGGAGGAATCATTCTATGTTGACATCAGAGTGGTAACCTGCGGATGGGTCGTGTAGGACGTTGCAGAATGTATCAAGGTCTTTGTATTTAACTCTGAGAAGGATGGAAAGCTATGGGAAGGTTATGTTCAGAGGAGGGACTTATGTGTTTTAAAAGATTACTTTTAGTGGTTCTGTGAAGATAAAAGTATAGACAGGAAAAGGTTGCGGCCTTTTGGGTCCTGTTTCCACATTACAGCCAAAAGGTGATGACAGACCACATGAGAAGCTAGTTAGCTGCAGAAAGGGCAATGTGAGAAGTGAGTTCTGAATACTTGCCTAAAAAATCTAGATACGTTTTGAAGGTACAATTAACAGAAGTGGAAGATAGATTATATCTGAGGTATGAGAGAAAACAAAAAGAAACAGATGAAGGATGACTCTAAGGTTTTTGTCTTGAATAGGTGAAAGAATGGACTTGTCTTTAATGGACCTGAAACAGACAAACTTTGTTCCAAAATAGCACAACACAGTGTATATATTGATCTGATTTTGAGTAGATTGGCTATGATAACAGATGTAATATAATTTAGGCCTTTGCAAAGTATTCAAATAGAAAATTGTATAAAAGAAGGGAAAGATCTCAAACTGGAAACAACATTTTAAATCATTAAACAGTACTATTAATGTAATAATAAAATAATAAATAATAAAGATGATTTTCTCAATGCTAACTTTGAACAGCATTTCCTGATAGAATATTAAGGGAAAAAGTAAGCTAGAGTATGGTTATAAGCAGTATGGTCCCAATCTTAAAAAAAACACATGTGAATGTAGTATATTAAAAACATCAAACTAATAATCTTATGTGATTTTTATTTTCATCTTTACAATTTTTCCTGCATTTTCCAAATTGTTTGAAAAGAAAAATATAAATAGGTAATAATTGAAATAGTGACTATCAGGGAGTAGATTTATATACCTTCTTTTTAACTTAAAAAGTTATTCCCATTTCTACAATCAACTTATATGTTTGGCCAATATATTATGTTGATATTATGATGGGTTTTGCCCTTTAATATACTTAATCCCTATTATGTATTCCTTATTCCAGTATGAAGAACCTATATCTACCACTTACAAATTGCTAACAAGATATCTTCATTACCTCGTCACACATATCTATATAATCCTTCAGGTATAAGAAAATGAGCCAATTGGCTTATTTTAGCAAATAATTCACATAAAGGGAAATTTGTAGGCTGTAGCAATGAAAAGTTTATATCACCTTCTTCATATATTTTTATTTGTAAAAATGTACTCTATGTACTTGATTTTTACATTTATTGCGATTGACACTTTGTATTTTTGATTAAGAGACTTGGCTAGGCCGGGCGCGGTGGCTCACGCCTGTAATCCTAGCACTCTGGGAGGCCGAGGCGGGTGGATTGCTCAAGGTCAGGAGTTCGAGACCAGCCTGAGCGAGACCCCGTCTCTACTAAAAATGGAAAGACATTATATGGACAACTAAAAATCTATATAGAAAAAATTAGCCGGGCATAGTGGCGCATGCCTGTAGTCCCAGCTACTCGGGAGGCTGAGGCAGTAGGATCGCTTAAGCCGAGGAGTCTGAGGTGAGGTTGCTGTGAGCTAAGCTGACGCCACGGCACTCACTCTAGCCTGGGCAACAAAGTGAGACTCTGTCTCAACAAAAAAAAAAAAAAAAAAAAAAAAAAAAAAAGAGACTTGGCTATTGAAGTCTCAAGGATACCAGCCAAATAATGTTGAGAGGTTACAAATATTGTCTTTGTGTGAATAAAGTTTAAATGGTTTATGTCTGCTTAGTCTAATGAAATAAAGAAAACTTGGAAAACATAGCCCTATAAAATTAAAATAAAAATGATACAGAAAACTGAGCTCAGTGGTTCTCATTACTATTTTCAATAAAAAAAAAATTTAAAAAGAAAAGGAAAAAAAAGGGAAACCGAAGGGGTTAAATCAGCCTTGCAGTAAATACCAAGTTAAAAAGGCATCTTTGAATTCTGATCTGGTGTGCAAAAAGACGTTTCCAATTTTTGAGCACATAGTAGGTTCTTACTAATATTTTTTGTTTGGTTAATAAGCAGTTTCTTAAATACAATGTCAAATGTATTGAAAATGGAAATGAGTTGGGAGGTCATTGAGTTTAACACCTTTATTCTAACATCCAAAAACAAATCTGCTAAAGAATCCGTGAAAACACATAGGAATCATGGTAGAAGAAGCTTGTTGAGGAATTAAGTGGAAATACTAGAGGCTCAATGAATTCTTTGCTTTGGTTTTAATTCAAGAAATCATTGAAGAAAAATGGCTACCCTCAAAGGCACTTTAGAGCTGACAAGTTTACACATGCCTCTTAAAACAGGTTTAAGAACATATGATATCTAACACCAGCTGATAAAATGTTGTAAATAAATACTGAAATCAAACACCCCTTTCAGTGCATGTAAAATTATGCATATAAGCGTGTATCCTGTTTTAGAAATGACCATAGTGAATTTGTGATGGATATAACATTTCTAAAAAAGATTGAAATTTATTTTTATTGAATATGTAAATAATAATGCAATTTTTACTGTAGTCTAAAGTTTTCAATGCTTTTTCTTATTTATTTGTTTTGTTTTACTCAAAATTACACAACGCGGTGAGTAGTCTTCATTTCTAGATGACAAAATAAGGCCCATGGTGCTATAGTGAAATAAATGGTTACACTGAGATGTAAGATTAAGACTTATAATTCCAAATAATACAATTAGTTTATTGATTCAACCATTGATTTATTCTTTCATATATGTTTATCAAATACCTACATTGGACTAGATATCTTCTAAGATCTAGAACACAACAGTAAAAAGTAGAGAGTATTGATAAAGTTTGAGTCCCTATGAAACTTACCTTATCTTGGAAGGGGACAGATCAAAAATAGGAAGAAAATATATAGTCTACTTTTAAATAGATGTAAATGCTATAATAAAAAAAAATAGGGTCATGGTATAGAGAAATAACTGTAATATAAATGGAGATTTCTTTAACCAGAATGATTATGAAAATGACATTTGAGTAGAGACCTAAATTATAAGAAGGTAGAAATATAATGTATTTCAGGCTGCTGAAACAATAAAAGTTATGGCCTTGAAATTTAAAAAATAATGGCTTCAACATAGGATCCTGAACACAAAAGAGAGTGAACAGAGAAGTAGGTATGGTCAGGCAGTGACAATGATAGACATTTTCTCTATTTTAAGGATTCATCCTTTGAGAATAATGATGTCAGTGGGGCAGGAACAGACACAGCAATCGATGCAGAAGTTCAAGGGAAAGGTATGTATACCATATAGGATACATTAAACATATATGTTAAAATACAAATAACAGGAAACTAGGAGAAATCACTTAGGGAGATAAATGACAATTTATCAGAAAGTCTTTCCTGACCACTCTGTCTTAACCAGCAACACCCCTTGCTAATCACTCTACTCTTAGCTTGCATTATTCTTTCTATTACAGAACACATAACCAATACATAAATATTAAATATTTATCAGCTTATTTTATCCCTGCTTTATCCCAATACCATTGTTACAGATTGAATGTTGTGTCCCCCAAATTCATATGTTGAAGCCCCAATTCCCAACGTGATGATACTTGGAACTCAGGCCTTTGGGAGGTATCGGGTTTAGATGAATTTAGGAGAGCAAGGACAGCGTGATGGAATTATTGTTTTAGTAATAAGAAGAGATGACCAGAGCACATTTTCCCTCTCCCTTTCTTTCTCTCTCTCTCGCTCTCTCTCTTTCTCTTTCCAACATAAGGCAGAAGGATACAAGAAGAGGGTAGCTGTCCGCAAGCCAGAAAGAGGGCCTTCACTAGAACCCAACTATGCTGGCACATTGATCTTGGACCTCCCAGCCTCCCGAACTGAGAGAAATAAATGACTATTGCTTAATGCACTCAGCCTATGGTATTTTGTTATAGCAGCCTAAGCAGAGGGTAAAACAGAAATATACCTAAACTTGGTTTAGGACTTATTTATATGCCTAGATTTTATCTTTGGCCTTTCCTCTCATCAAATCTTCTTTTGTCTTCTCTCATTTTTCTTTGTTAATTTGATATACCTCCCTAGAAGATCTCAATTACATCTGGGCTTTATTTACAAAATATATTCCTATAACTCTAAGACATTTATATCCAGCTCAGGACCTTCCCCCTAACTCAAAACATACATTTCTAACCAACTCCCGGACATCATGACTTAGAAATTCTGTAAGAATCACAAACTCAACACATTTAAAATAGAACTCATCAGGCCGGGCACAGTGGCTCACGCCTATAATCCTAGCACACTGGGGATTGCTTGAGCTCAGGAGTTAGAGACCAGCTTGAGCAAGAGTGAGACCCCATCTCTCCTAAAAATAGAAAAATTATCTGGGTGTCATGGTGCACACCTGTAGTTCCAGCTACTCAGGAGGCTGAGGCAGGAGGATGGCTTGAGCTCAGGAGTTTGAGGTTGCAGTGAGCTATGATGATGCCACTGCACTCTACCCAGGACAACAGAGTGAGACTCTGTCTCAAAATAAATAAATAAATAAAATAGAACTTATCAAAGACCACTTATTTCAATGCCAATTCCTTAATTTCATATGAAATCCTGTTGTCAATTGCAGATAAAATGATCTAAATCCTCCATCCTTCTACATACTTTGTAATGTAACTTTGCCGCTGCTGCCATCAAAAGTTGAAGTTTATTTTCCCATTTCTTGAATCTGGGCGATCTTATGACTTATTTGGCTAATAGAATATAGCAAAAGGAATTCTGAGGCCTTCTGGGTCTTTATTTAGTCTTTAAATTTTTATTATTTTCAATTTACACATAATAATTGTACATACATATTCTTGGGGTACAGTATGATATTATGATACAAATCAGGTAATTAAGATATTCATCACCTCTAACATCACTTCTATCATTTCTTTGTGTTGGAAACATTCAAAATCCTCTTTCTAACTACAAACATACCTAATTTTATTTCACTTTGCTTTCTTGTGCTTTGCAGACATTTCAGTCTTTACAAATTGCAGGTTTGTGGTAACCCTGCCTGGAGCAAGTCCATAGGCCCATTTTTCCAAAAGCACATGCTCACTTCGTGTCTCTCTGTCACATTTTAATAATTCTCAAAATATTTCTAACTCTTTCATTATTATTATATTTGTTATAGTGATCTGTGATCAGCAGTCTTTGATGTTACTGTTGTAATTGTTTTTGGCCACCATAAACCATGCCCACAGAAGACTGCAAACTTAATCTACGAATATTGTATATATTCTGACTGCTCCACCAGCTGGCCATCTCCCTCTCCTCAGGCCTCCCTGTTCCCTGAAACACAACACTATTGAAATTAGGCCAGTTAACAACCCTTCAATAGCCTCTAAAGCATTCAAGTAAAGGAACAAACATCTCTCACTTTAACTCAAAAGCTACAAATGTTTAAACTCAGTGAGGAAGGGATGTTGAAAGCTGAGACTGGCTGAAAACTAGGTCTCTTGTGCTAAACACTTAGCCAAGTTGTGAATGCATAGTAAATGTTCTTGAAGGAAATTAAAAGTGTTACTCCAGTGAACACATGAATGATAAGAAAGTGAAACAGCCTTACTGTTCAGATGGAAAAAGCTTTAGTGGTCTGGACAGAAGATCAAAACAGCCACAAGTTCCCCTTAAGCTAAATCCTAATTCAAAACAAGGTCCTAACTCTCTCCAATTCTATGAAGGCTAAGGAAGTTGGTTTATGAAGTTTAAGGAAAGAAGCCACCTCCATAAGATAAAATGCAAGGTGAAGTGGCAAGTGCTGATGGAGAAGCTCCGCCAAGTCCTCCAGAAGATCTAGCTAATATCATTCATGAAGGCAGCTACACTAAATAACAGAATTTCAATGTAGACAAAACAGCCTTACATAGGAATGAGATGCCATCTAGGATTTTCATAGGTGGAGGGGAAAAGTCGATGCCTGGCTTCAAAGCTTTGAAGAACAGGCTGACTCTTTTGTTAGGGCTAATGCAGCTGGTGATTTTGAGTTGATGCCAATGCTTATTTACCAGTCAAAATCCTAGGGCACCTTAAGAATTATGTTAACTCTATTCTTCCTGGGCTCCATCAATGGAACAACAAAGCCAAGATGACGGCACGGCTGTTTGCAATATGGCTTACTGAATATTTTAAGCCCACTGTTGAGAGCCAGTGCTCAAAAAAAGATTCCTTTCAAAATATTACATCTCATTTACAATGCATCTGGTCACTCAAGAACTCTTATGAAGATATACAAGGATATGAATGCTGTTTTAATGCTTGCTAACATAGCATCAATTCTACAGACATGGATCAAGGAGTAATGTAATAATTTAAGAAGCACAGTTTGTAAGGCTCTAGCTTCCATTGACAGTGATTCCTCTGATGAATCTGGGTAAAGTAAATTGAAAATCTGCTGAAAAGGATTTATTATTCTAGTTGCTATTCAGAACATTTATGATTCCTGGGAGGAGGTCAAAATATCAACATTAACAAGAGTTTACAAGAAATTGATTCCAACCCTTATGGATGACTTTGAAGGGCTCAAGACATTAGTGGAGGAAGTAAATGCAGATGTGGAGAAAATAGTAAGATAACTAGAGTTAGAAGTGGAACCTGAAGATGTGACTGAATTGCTACAATCTCATCATCAATCTTGAATGCATAAGGAGCTGCTTCTTATGAATGACCAAGAAAGCGGTTCCTTGAGATGAAATCTACTCCTAGTGAAGATGCTGTGAACATTGTCGAAATGACAATAAAGGACTTAGAATATCACATAAACTTAGTAGTTGATAAAGCAACGTCAGGGTGTGAGAGGATTGATTCCAATTTTGAAAGAAGCCCTACTGTAGGTAAAATGCTAATAAACAGCATCTTGTGCTACAGGTAAACCTTTCATGAAATGAGGAGTCAATCAATATGGTAAACTTTATTACTGTCTTGTTTTAAGAAATTGCCATAGCCACCCCAACCTTCAGCAACCATCACTCTGGTCATTCAGTAGCCATCATCAACTATCAGCATCAAGACAAGAGTCTCCACCAGCAAAAAGATTATGAACTTGCTGAAGGCTCAGATAAATGTTAGCATTTTTTACCAGTACAGTATTTTTAATCTAATGTATATATATATTTTCAGATACAGTGCTATTGCATGTTTAATAGGCTACATTACAGTGTAAACATAACTTTTGTATGCACTGGGAAACCAAAACATTTGTGTGATTCAATTTATTAGAATATTCACCTTAGTGTGGTGATCTGGAACCAAACCTGTAATATTTCTGAGGTATGCCTGTACTTGAAAATAATAAATTATTGCCAACTATAGTTACCCTAGAGTGCTATAGAACACTAGAAATTATTCTTCTTATGTAGTTTTAATTTTATATCAGTTAATCTATTTCTCCCTATCCCTCTTCCCCCTACCCTTCCTAGCTTTGAGTAACTACTATTCTTCTCTTTACTTCTGTAAGTTCAACTTTTTAGCTTCCACATTTGAGTAAGAACATGTGGTATTTATCTTTATTTGCCTGGCTTATTTTAGTTACATAATCTACTACAAGCTTAGCCATGTTGCTTTGAATGACAGGATTTCATTCTTTTTATGGCTGAATACTATTCCATTGTGTACATATACCACATTTCTTTACCCATTCATCCATTGATGGACACTTAAGTTGATTCTATTTCTTGGCTATTGTGAATAGTTCTGCAATAAACATGAGAGTGCAGATCTCTCTTTAATATACTGATTTCCTTTCCTTTAGATGTATACCCAACAGTGGAATTGCTGGATCATATGGTAGTTCTATTTTTAGTTTTTTGAGGAAACTTAATGCTGTTTTTCATAATAGCTCTGCTAATTTGCATTTCCACCAACAGCATGTAAGAGTTCCCTTTTATCTGCATCCTCACCTACATTTATTATTTTTTGTCTTTTTGATAATTACCATTCTAACTGGGGTGGAATTATATCTAATTGTGATTTTGATTTTCATTTCCAGGATAAATAGTTGAGGGATGTTGAGAATTTTTTCATAACCTTTTCCTGTTGCCCATTTGTATGTTTTCTTTTGAGAAATCTCTATTTAGATTATTTGCCTATTTAATTGAATTATTTTTATTGCTATTAGGATGTTTGAGTTCATTTTATATTCTGGCTACCAAATCATTGTCTAATAAATAGTTTGCAAATATTGTCTTCCATTCTGAAGATTATCTGTTCACTCTGTTGATCATTTCCTTGCTGTGAAGAAATTTTTAGTTTTATATAATCCCATTTGTCTGTTTTTGCTTTTGTTGCCTGTGCTTTTGAGATCTTATCCAGAAAATCTTTTCCCAGACCAATGTCCTGAAGCATTTCCCCTATGTGTTAATTTAGTAGTTTTATAGCTTCAGGTCTTACATTTAAGTTTTTAACCCATTTGAGTTGATTTTTCTATATGGTGAGGGATAGAAGTCTAGTTTCATTATTCTGCATGTGAATATCCAGTTTTCCAAGTACCATTTATTGAGGATGGCAGATATCTCTTTAATATACTGATTTCCTTTCCTTTAGATGTATACCCAACAGTGGAATTGCTGGATCATATGGTAGTTCTATTTTTAGTTTTTTGAGAAACCTTAATCCTATTTTTCATAACAGCTTGACTACTTTGCATTGCCACCATCCTGTTCTTGGTACCTTTGTTGAAAATTAGCTGGCTGTAAAAGGTGGACTTGTTTCTTGGTTATCTATTTTGTTTGTTTGTATGCCAGTGCCATGCTTTTTTGATTAGTATAGCTTTGAAATATATTTTGAGTTCAGGTAGTGTGAAGCCTCTCGCTTTGTTCTTTTTGGGGGTTACTTTGAATTACTTTGTCTATTCGGACTTTCTGTGGTTCCACACAAATTTTGGAGTTCTTTTTTTTTTTTTTTTCTATTTTTGTGAAGAGTGCCATTGGTATTTTGATAGGGATTGCATTGAACCTGTAGATTGCTTTAGGTACTATGGTCTTTTAATAATATTAATTTTTCCAGTCCACGAACATACTGTTAAACCCTACCTGCTCCATGAGAAAAGGCTTGGTCTTATAATGGATTAGAAGCCATCTAGACTGCAGCCTAGTCATCTCAGCTGCGGCCATCCTAGGACAGACAGCACCCAGGCTGACCCACAGCTGAGCACTGACACATGAGCAGGCCCAGCCAAGGTCAGTTGAACCACTCAGATAACCTTCAGGCCCACGAGCTAAATAAGCTTGCTGTTTTAGCCATGATGTTTTGGACTAATGTGTTACACAGCAATATCTAACTGATAGATAAATCATCACTCTTAGAACAAAATCAAGATCCTTTCCTTAGCCTGCAAACCTCTACACGAGTTGCCTTTGATTATCTCACCAATCTAACATATAGCTCTTCTCCTTAGTCACTATGCTCCTGACACACTGGGCCCCTTGTAGTTCTCCAAGTATACCAATGCCTTCTCTATCTGGAAAGTTTTGTTATCATATATTAACATATCTTACCCTCTTATCTAATACAAGTTTCTGCTCAAATGACAGCTGCTCAGAAAGTTTTCAATCTGACCATGATATCTAAAATAGCAGCACACCCCCATTGTGCTTTACTCTTTCGATACTCCTTTACTTTTAAAAATAGAAATTATCATACTTGTCATTACATCATATGTCTATTTTTCTTCTATTGCCTCTCATCCTCACTAGAACTTAAACTCCACAAGGCAGAAATGTAGTCTTTTTTTACAGTTTCTTTTATACCTAGAGGAGTGTCTAGCACATAGCTGTGCTCAATGTATATTTATTGAGTAAATGAATTATAAATAAATAAACTTGCTCCAATTCAGGAACTGGTAAACCAGTATAGAGTCAACTCAAGCCCCCCTTGTAGTCCATAAATCCAATGGATCTGGCATGGTTTCTAAGACTCATCATCCCTGATATTGACATTCTTGGCATTTTAGGATTATTGAAAGGAAAAGTTCTTTTGAATAATATAACCATAGGAAATTTTATTTGGCACATGGTATCTATCACTCATAACATAATACCAGATATTTTCTTAGACTACATGTTCCTGATCAAAATTTACTAAAAAAAAAAGAGATTTTCACAAGTGTTTTATATGCTCCTAGATCACTAAAACATTTAAAGTCCTTGCCAATCAATTTCATAGTTTATTCCTGACATATACCTTTGTATTTGCAACCATATGTTGGGGACTAGGAAGCTGAGGCCAAAGAAAGGGGTGTTAAGGGTATTACATGAGTAATATAAGACATTAGAGGCCTTAGCCCTTGGTCTTCATCATTTCCCAAATCCACTATGTGTTAGCTCTTAGGAAATGATAAAGTTTATTATCTACCATAAACACCAAAGAAACTTTATGCTTAACTGGATATTCTTTACTGTCCTCACTTAATTCTATGATTATAGAGGTGCAAGTTTCAGAGATAGATTTGCTCAACAAATTCTAAATCAACCAACTGAAAATTAAATTATTCAAGAAAGTAGAATTTATAGATATGTGGACATTCAAAGGTCATCTAAAATCTTAATCCTGCCTTGGGATGTAAGGACAAATGAACAAGGTGGCAAAATTATTTCTTATTTTATCTTTATATAACAGTTATAAAACAATTACTGTGTTGCAGATGATCCTCTAATTATCTAACACAGTATGATGTAGTGTTCCATTTACCTGTTGCTATATAATGAAAGCTCCCAAAACTCATAGACATAAAGCGACAACATTTTTATTATGCTCATGATTCCATGGGTCAGGAATTTCAGCATGCTGCAATAAAGATGGCTCATCTCTGTTCCATGATGTCAGGGCTAGCTCATAGAGCTGAGAATGGCTAGAACAACCCAGTTAGGGTCATGTGTCTTAGGTCTTTTTTTTTTTCTCCACATGCATCTACTGAGGCTGAAATATTCCATGTATAATATCTCCTTCAGTTACTTGTCAGCTACCTGGGATGAAATTGGTAGAATAGCTGAAAACCTATCAGCATTCTTGTTTCTCTATGCAGCTTTTCCACATTATTAGTTTGGACTTTTTCACAGTATGACCATATCATCGAAGCTGGACTTTTAACATAGTAACTTGCTTTTTCTAGAATGAGCAATGACAGAGACAGTAAGTAGAAAATGATAGTCTGTTAAGACCTAGATCTGGAACCTTCCATAGCCTAAACTTCTACCATATTCTATGGATCAAAATAGTCACAGATCCTACCCAGATTCAAGGGAAGGTATGATAAAGCCCTGTCTCAATAGGAAAGGTATGAAAGAATACTGACCATTTTTAAGAGTCTCATGCTTTACTAAGTTAGTTGGCTAATTGACCATTTTTAATATGCCACAGTTTGCCCTCTGTGCACATATTATTTACTTTTTTTTTTCTAATGAACAATACAGTGACATCCTCCAAAAGGCCACAAGATTCATTCCATTATGACACGAGGTTAAGGGTTAAAGATGTTGTCATCTAAATAAAGTTGTGCTGCTGATGAAGCATATTGGGTATAGTTTTTTCTCAATCTGAAGACCAGTAAATTAAAGACAATTTATTACTTCTATACATATACTCAGCATACATACAATGGTGAGACAGGAATAGAATAATTTTAAGATATACTTCCATCCAAAAAAGGGAAAGTAAGAAGCTCATTGCAATCTCTGGCCCACAGCAATTCTGAAATTCACCTGGGCCTATGATGTCAGTTCCTTGGTTTAAATCCTTTATTAGTTGTCCTGGGGGGAAAAAAATTACCACATCTCTTGCCTATGCCCTCCATATTCTTGATTCTTCCTTTTAAAACATCCTTTCCCCATAAGAATTAAATTGCTTGACACAGAGTAATTTTCTCACTCTGCTTTCTGCCCATAGAAGATTGGGGATCTACAGGCCTGTTTTAAATTTGTATTACTGCTGCCTCTTTCAAAGTTGATATATAATTTAAAAAAAAAATTGTGGACATTTTATGTTTTAAATTATTATCCATTTTATAATCATACCAGAAAAAAATTCTTCAAGATAGGATATTTTCTACCTGAGCCTACTGTGAGGCTGTTGTAAGAAAATAGATTTAAGATTCTTAGAATATTGACAGAATCTTACAAAAATTCTTAGAATCTCAACAGAATCTTAATGGAGAGTTTCTACTATGCATTCCTTTAATATTCTTACAAGGTTTTTGTCTGGCTAAACGTGTTTATGGATTGACACTTTATATCTTTCTTAGGTTCTAGCAAATGATTTTAGAATTTCACCTTCAATCTATGTTAATTCACATTAAGATCACATTTTATTACCATGGATTTGATCTTTGACCTGAGATCATTTCTTTTTTTTATTTTTTTTTTTTTTGTTGAGACAGAGTCTCACTTTGTTGCCCAGGCTAGAGTGAGTGCCGTGGCGTCAGCTTAGCTCACAGCAACCTCAAACTCCTGGGCTCAAGCGATCCTACTGCCTCAGCCTCCCGAGTAGCTGGGACTACAGGCATGCGCCACTATGCCCGGCTAATTTTTTCTATATAGATTTTTAGGTGTCCATATAATGTCTTTCTATTTTTAGTAGAGACGGGGTCTCGCTCAGGCTGGTCTCGAACTCCTGACCTTGAGCAATCCACCCGCCTCGGCCTCCCAGAGTGCTAGGATTACAGGCGTGAGCCACCGCGCCCGGCCGTGATCTTTGACCTGAGATCATTTCTTAATTCAAGAACAATTTTGCCACCTGGAATCACTTCTGGGCCTTCTTTATTTTCTCTAAATTAAACTTAAAAACTAAATCATTTCTTTCTTAGTACATTTTTGCTTCTCTTTGATCCTATAAAAAAGATACTTGTGACACTTTTTTTATTCTTTCGGCAAACTTCCTCAGCCATATCCGCGAGATTATTAGGTACGCTTTCTATTGTCCAGGTTATTGCAGAAGACTATGTTGCTAATCTGCCACTACGTAACAAGTTTCAGGGTTTTTCTCCAGACTTTAATACCTTTTTATTAATGAACTTTATATTTTAGAATAGTTTCAGACTTACAGATATGTTACCAAACAGTACAGAGAGTTCCCTGTATCATCCCTCACCCAATTTCCCCTATTGTTAATATCTTACTTTACCATGGTACATTTGTCATAACTAAGGAACCAACATTGCTATATTAGTGTTAACTAAACCCAACACTTTATTTGGATTTTATTAATTTGTCCCTAATGTCTGCTTTTATATTCCAAGACACTATCCAGAATATTTTCATTTACTCTCTGAAGGCAAGTCCTCTGATATACTTTTTTTTTTTTTTTTTTTTTTGGTGTCATCAGCACCTACATAGTGTCTGGTATTTTAAAAGAACTTAATATTTGTTGAAATGAACCACACAGATAAAACAATGATTTCAGCATATTTTCAGAAGCTCTTCTGTCCCTGAATCATCAAAATGCATATCTCTTAAAATTGAATAGCCACAGGAAAAAATAACACATTTGCTGGAGGTTATATTAAGCATTTAAGTTCATTTGCTTCCACTTCTTCATAAGCATGACTGTGAATCATCATAGTAAACCAAACAGGAATGAATAATTTTCTGGAATTATTAAATGTGTGTGTGTCTGTCTATCTGTTTGTCTTGAGTTTCTCTATTAGCTTGTCATTGTTTGGATATAATTAAGAAATAATCCACTGGAGGTATGATCAGTTTCTTTTGATTGCTCTAATGTGTCATTTTCATTTTTGTTATTATAATTATATTTCTTCCACTAGGTTTCTGCAACTACAAGCTAGAAAGGTAGAAGCCTAATAAACACTTAACCACCCTGTTTAAATCTAATATATAATTTTAAGCTATGCTGGGCTCAGTCCTTGCTAGTTAAAAAAAAAAGAGAGATGGAAGAAGAGCAAATCAATTTTGCTTTCCAACACTGTGAAGATGATTTTCAGCAGTACTTAAGAACTAAAGGAGGAACAGTGATTGATAAGGTAATTAAATGATAAAAAGTATAGGGCAAGGATGCAGAAAAAGTACAAATGAGGAAAATGATCAAGTATGCTTAATCTAAAAAAATTACAGTATCAAATCATATAAATTATGATTCTTGGAACAGAAAAGAAATCGGTGCTTTGCCTATAATCTTTTTCAAATGCTTTTTTAAAGAAGACAAGCACTGTGGTTACGCTTTCTCTTCCTCTAACTTTTCCTTCCCTCCCATCAGTGTCATGATTTTTAAATAAGGAAATTACTACAACATCCATGCCATTTTTCTAGTTAGTTTCATGACGTTTGTTCAAGAGTTTAAAAAATATCAACAACTATCAATTTCTTTTGTTTTTCATAATTATTTTGCGATTATTACAATTAACATGCAAACCAACCACGTTATTATGGAGTAATGTGTAGTGTCACATGTATTAGACAAAAAATTAATCATTGTTATAGATCTTGAGCATAAGGACAGTATTTAACATCTAGGTAAATGCAAGACTTTGCAATCATAGTAGGATAGTCTATGCTGTTGAGCCTCACTGTCTAAGTCAATGATATCAAATTAACTTTTTGGAATGTAATTCTTTCAAGTTTGTAGAGCATATTTTAGAAAATTGCTTTTCTAGAAGCAACAATTTGGACATTACCTAATATAGCTTAAAGCATTAATGTAATTATTAAATAAGGAGCTAATCTTTAGTAACTTTACTAGTGGCATGCAGATATGTTGGAGCTTCTTCTACCTGCTTGCTTTTCTCTTGCTTTTATTCATATTCCATCTCTGTTACACTTTCAGCTAATGGTTCTGATATTCCTTCTAAATAAATTCTTACTGCTTGTCCCACTGCATTGTGACATTCTATGTTTTTCTTAGTAGATTCACTTTAAATGCTCACTTAGAGGGATTCAGTGCCCACAGCTAATCACCACTAGCACTCAGAGTGGGCCATCCCCAGGCCCTATATAAGAAGATGGGTTCAGACGATGACTTTTTAGACAAAAAGATGAAGAAACTCAAAAAGCAACATATACCAATATCTGATTCGAGTTAGGATATAAAGTACAGTGAAAAAGTTCATATATATATGAATATATATTCGTAATGTATATAAGTTCATATACATATACACATTTATCATACACACACACATTTATATACATGCTAACTTTTGATCTCTTGAACCATGTCTGACTAACACTCGTGCTCACAATCACCTCACCTCTCTTTCACCGTGCCATCAAAGCTGCTCTTGTTAAGGTCAACAATGACTTCCATGTTCCTGTACCTGATGGCCAATTATCAGTGTTTACCTTACATGACTTATTGACAGCACAGAGTGAGGTTGACCACCTCCTCCTTTTATGTAGTTTCTAATAGAACACACACTGATGCTTCTTCTATCACCTTTATCTTTTCTTTCTCAGGCTTTTCTGTTTCTTCCTCATATCCACAGATTGTTAATATTAACATGCCCCCTTGATTATCCCATGAGCTTTTTCTTTTCTATTAACACTCACGTTTTTAGTAATCTTGTCAAGGTTCATGGCTTTAGCTATGGTCCACTTGCTGACAACTTCCAAATTACTTGTTTTAGCCTTGGTCTCTCCACTGAACTTGAGACTTGTAAATATGACACCCTTTCAGAATCTCCACCCATATGTCTAGTAAGTGTCTCATGCTTGATGTCCACAGACCTACTGAGATCTACCTTCATAATGTCTTTAGAATTTGATCAATTGTCACTGCCTCTAGTACACGACTCAATCCAATCCACATCACCTCTCACCTGGAATACTGCAATTGTGTCCTCTCAGGTCTCTGCTTCGACACAACCACCTGAGGTTCTACTGACATGTAAAATGGTTCCCCTCCCTCTTCTTCTCCAGCCCTTCCAAGGGACTCTCCCTGTGCTCCAAGTAAAAACTCAAACCTTTCGAACAGCCTTCAAGGCGCCTCATCTCTCATTCTGTTGTAGCCACACTGGTGTTCTAGGTTTACTGTTCACATGCCAGGCATAATCCCACCTTAGGGACTTTTCATTGGTTGTTTTCTCTGCCTGGAATAAACTTTCCCCAGATATCTATACCTCTTTTAAATCCTTGCTTGCATATCACCTTGTCAATGAGACTGATCTGACCACCTTATTTAAAATTACCATCTGCTACCTCCCAAGAATTCCACTTGCCCTTTCTCTGATCTTTATTTTGTCAATTAATATTAATACATTCCAATTATAACATACTACATAATTTTGTCTTATGTGTTTATTTATATATATAAGCACCTAATCAGAATGACTGCCAGTAGGTTTTCAGTATAGATGGTCAATGAAAGATGAACACATTAATGAACAAGTAAACAGGCGGTAATTCAGCTTACAAAGGTTCAGCAATTTATTCCAAGGTAACTATAGCAGAGCCAATATTCTAAACTCATCTTTCTGGTTCCAAGGCCTATGTTTTTCAATACAATAAGTGCACTAAATCTCAAGGACTGCCCTTGGTTTTGGAAGTACAATGATAACAGAATATAGCAATTACACACAGGAGTTCACAGCATAGTGAAGAATTAAACAATAATTTTAATTGTTTTAAGTGTTTTATAATAAAGTTCCTCTAGGAGCACAGAATAAAATGATATTTACATTGATTCTTTAAAGATTGGAAGTTTGTTTGCTATTTGTAGTGTATATGAAAAAGGGAATGCTATTTTTAAAGATATCGCTAAAAGAGTGAGAAAGAGTAGAAAATTTAGGTATAACTAGAGAGCAGGGTAAGTGGAGAGAATGGGGAAGTGGCTTTAAGAAAGACTAACAAAGGACAGAGCTCAAGACCCTCTTTTTATGTCAAATGTGAATCCATTTAGTTTAGTCTCTTTGGCCTAGGGATCAAACATTCTGAACCCTAGAATCCTACGTTGCTACTGACGCCCTAGGTGTCTCTGAGGAAAGTTACCATATAGCAGCCACACTAAGCAAATCTGTACCTTCCTTACCATTAGACCCTTATCTCAGGCACCAACCTAACCCCCTAGGACTGATTTAGGCCTTTGGAAGAACTCCTTTCATGTTACATTAGATGTCAGTCTGAGAAACCTACGATAGTAAGTATTGATTGAAAGCTCTCCTTCGCAGCTGCCCACTTAACTCTTAACTGGAAATTCCACTGTCTGTATCTCTCCACACTAGTGGAATTTGGCTCTTTATGTCAAAAGGTGAACTATAGGATACTAAGATGGTTTGTGCTCAGCCTCTATAAGCTGGCTACACCTAGCTTAAGGTCTGCAATTGCTCACTAGAAAAAAAGAAGTTTGTAAGGCCAATCTTCTGTCCATTCAGGGTTGTAGAGGTTTGGGTTTAAAATTAGAGTTTATAACTCCTATTGCTAGGTCGTTTAGCCATAGGTATTTATCAATTTGCCATGCTGGCCAGGCCCTGAACTCTCAACCTGTAGGTAACTTTGTTTTATTAATCTTAGGGTCCATCTTAGTCGAGAAATGGGGATCTATTTTAGTCTCTAATTTCACAGATATAATAGATGTACGTGTGCCATGATTTTGATCATGTATACATTTTGACCACCCTGAATGGTTTAAGATATTTCCTACAGTGAGCTTTATATTTTAAGGAATTGGCCAGAAATGCATGGCTCTGCTTGCCTGAAAGGAACAGCACAGACTTGTAATTTAAAACTGTGGTCCCCAACACCCTCCCCCCGCCCGGGCCATGTACAGGTACTGGTCTTTGTCCTGTTAGGAACCGGGCTGCACAGCAGGAGATGAGCAGCAGGCGAGTGAGCAAAGCTTCAGCTGCTCCCCATAACTCTCATCACCTGAGCTCCACCTCCTGTCAGGTCAGTGGAAGCATTAGATTCTCACAGGAGCGTGAACCCTACTGTAAACTGCACACGCGAGGGATCTAGGTTGCGGCTCCTTATGAGAATCCAATGCCTGACGATCTGAGGTGGAGCTGAGGCAGTGATGCTAGCACTGGGGAGTAGCTACAAATATAGATTATCATTAGCAGAGAGGTTTGACTGCACAATAAATGTAATGTGCTTGAATCATCCCCAAACCATTCCCCACCCCAGTCCATGGAAAAAATTGCCTTCCATGAAACTGTTTCCTGGTGCCAAAAATGTTGGAGACCACTGATATTAACTCTACTGGTTGAGTGAGATATTAAGCTCCACACAGAGACTATTTTCTGGTGGGAGTGTCAGTGGAGGTGTCTTGTCTTGCCTTTGGGCAGCAGTCATTGAATTTGGAGCCCAGCATCAGCCATTCAAAATTTGATCTTTATGATCAGCTGCAGAGTCAGTGGAGTCTTCAGTGGAGCAGTCCTAGGCTCTCGCAGGAACTGGCACCTGGGTGATAATCCAGGAACCTGACTCTGGCTCTTTTGGAAGTTCCTCGAGATATTTTTACCTCTCTCTCTCTCTCTCTCTCTCTTTATATATATATATATATATATTTTTTTTTTTTTTTTCACTAGGTGCAGTGGCACATACCTGTAGTCCCAGCTACTTGGGAGGCTGAGGCCAGAGGATCACTTGAGCCCAAGAGTTTGAGGTTACTGTGAGCTACGATGATGACACTGAACTCCAGCCTCAGCAACATAGCAAGATCCCCATCTCTAAAAGAGAATATAAATCAAAACATAACAAAAATGTTTTCTTCTTGTATAAATGGATTTTTTTTAATGAATACTGACCATTACCAGAGGCCTATTTTTCATACCAGAACAAAGATTAATCTGTGCAGATACTGTTTTTGCCAACAAACAGGTCATGTGGGTTTGCTTTGGCTTCACTCAATACACAGTTGGGTATTAATATAATTCTGTTTATGAGATTTTTGGTCTGACGTCAGATTGATATGTCTAGTTGCTAGTCCAATTTCTTCATTATTCCTCTTTGTTGATCAGAATTGAAATATTATCATACCCATCATCTTGGTCCTCTGATAGAGCAAATTGATGCAGTACATTAAAAACTAAAATTCTTATATTTGAGGAATTCTTCTTGTCTCTTTCCTACCCTTAAGCATTTCACTGGAGACTATTATCACCCAACATCTGGAACCTCTTACATCACAAACTCCGTGCCTCCCAGCCTCCCCACAATGTGATACCCCTGTAGTCCCCTCTCTCAGGCCTCCCATACTTAAACATCTCCTGTAAGTTCTTGGAATTAAAATTTTTAGTGAGTAGAAAAAAGAATGGCACTGATGACAGGCAGAAACGAAAACAAATAGCCTACCTTCTTCAAAGAACTGTACAAGCACGTACTACAAACTTTTAGTTGGGCAAGAACTGGTATCCTTAGGATAAGTTAAACAAATTGGAGGAATAATCAAGTACAGTGTTGTCCTACCTTGAGGCTGGTGGCCTTGCTAGAGAGCAAAGATGAGTTTATACTTGTAAATGACTTTCTCCAATCAGTTTCATCAGTCTTTGTTGGAAAATCCTCATAAATCCTAGAGATACATTATGTAAAAAAATATATATATATATATATACCATATATAGTCATATATTGTCTAATGACAGGGATACATTCTGAAAAAGGCATTGTTAGGCAATTTTGCTTTGTGCAAAGATCATAGAGTGTACTTACACAGACTGTGATGATACAGCCTACTACATACCTAGGCTATGTGGTACAACCTATCACTCCTAGGCTACACATCTTTAAAGCAGTTTACTTACTAAATACTGTAAGCAATTATAACATAAGGTAAGTATATGTACATCTAAACATATCTAAACAGAAAAGGTACAGTATAAATACAGTATTATAATCTTGTGGGATCACCACCATATTTGCAGCCTGTCACTGACCAAAACATTGTTATGTAGCACCTGACAGTATATGTCATTTCTATTAGTTTCCCAGGATTCCATAACAAATTATCATGAGCTGGGTGGCTTAAAACAGAAATTTATTATCTCACAGTTCTGGAGGCTAGATGTTTGAAATCAAGGTATCAGCTAGACTTTCTCCCTCCCTTTGAAGGTTCTAGGGAAGAATCCTTTCTTGTCTCTTCTGGCTTCTGAGGCTGCCTGCAATCCTTGGCTTTCCTTGACTGACAGCTGCTTGCAGCTGACTCCAATATGCAGATGACTCCTGGAACCATGCAGCTGACTCCAGTTTCTGCCTCGGTCTTTATAAGGCCTTCTCTCCTGTTTCTGTGTCCGTGTGTCCAAATTTCCCTCTCCCTTTAAGGGCACCGGACATTGGAATTATCACCGCCTCTACTCCCATCCAGTGTGATCTCATCTCATCTTAATTATATCTGCAAAAACTCTATTCCAAATAATATCATAGTCACAGGTTCCAGGTGGACATGAGTTTTGGAAAAACACTGTTGAACTCGGTACAGTAAATAAATTTTGGTTTCTACCCTCACTCTTGGCTTCATCTTATTTTCCTATCCTTATTTCTCTTTGCCACGGTTCATTCTCAAGTTTTCAGTTTTATGTAACTCCGAAATATGTATCTTTGTGAGATTTGTTAGATACATTTTGTTTTAATTTTTTGGATGTGTCAAGGTAGGGCTAAATTTTTTTTTAAAAAATCAGTTAATCTTTTAATCTTCTCTCAAATTCTTCCAAAACATTGATCGCAAGTTTTACTGGTGGTAATATGACTTTTTTCTTTGCTTTTTAATTTTTACCTCTACATAGATATCAATGAGAAAATACGGTTAGGCCATGCTAACGACAGTTATCTATATACCCTACATTATTTTAAACTAGATATTTGACTATTTTCTGGAGGAATGAAAAGTTTAACGGCCAATCATAATGAACCTTGGAATGAAAGAGTAATACTTATATTAAAATGATAAAAACAAAAATGACAGAAATTTCTTAAAAAGCCAAAGATGAAATTCTTTCCAGATGTTCATCTTCAAAATTCTTCTCCCTGGATACAAAGCAACGGTGTCAAAGAGAACTGGCTCAAGACACGGAGGCAGTGGTTAAAATTCAGATTCTACAACCTGCAGTATAACTTTGAGCTGTTAACTTGATCTCTCTTAGTTTTACTGTCACCAGTTGTAAATTGGGAGTACTGTTTATCTTGCAAGGGAGTTTTAACTTAAATGATATAATGAATGTTACATTAATATACTGTCCAGATTCTGGCAGTTGACATTGCACAAAGGCCTGTTAAAGTGAAACCACAATCCCTGGCTCAGCAGACCTAGAGGAGCTCCTACAGTTCTCACTCTTGTATGTAGAACCATCTGTTGTCCTTCCCAGGAAAGTCAAGTGTGAAGAGGCCAAACCTGTTTCTCAACATGGCATCTACACCATCTCCTGATTTTCTCAACTTCACCATTGTCTCTTTATGTTATAATTGCCTTGGATTACTCAAAACTTATTCTTTACTGATATATCCTCCATTATTATTTTCCAAATTAGAATTTTTTTAAAAAAAGTGTCAGATATATATTATAAGCAATAATAGTTTACCTGATTCAGATTAAACAGTTATGTTTTTAAAGGTTTTGATTTATTTAAAAAACCAAAATAGAAAAAATACTGTATATAGCATTTTAGAGATATTATATATAAGAATTTTATATATTACATGTGTGTATATATACATACACAGATAAATATATATGTAGTATAGAACTCAAAGTAGAATATTAATAATAGTAACTTTTAAAACTGTAGCATCTCCAAGGTTGCATTTCCTACCCAGAAAGTAATTAATATTCTGAATTTTATGTTCATCACTTTTGCTTTCCTTATAGTTTTTCTATATATGTGTGAATTATTTTTCAATCTTTCTTTCAAGTTTTACTCTTTTTAAAATTTTATGTGATGGGATAATGCTAAATAAATTCTTCAGTGGCGTGGTTTGTTGTATTCAACATACTATTTTAGAGAAATGATTTATATTGATGCAAATAGCTGCAGTTGATTCATCTTCACTATTATATAATATTCTTTTATATCCTAATACCACTATTTTTATATCCTTTTGCCTGCTAAGAGATTTTAGAGTTTTTTTCTTTGTTCAATTTCTTGCTATTCCAAGCAATGCTTCTTTGAATATCCTTCAACATATCTCCTGATGCACATGTACAGTATCCCTCTAGGGAGAATTCTTATGAGTGGAAATTCTGAGTTTCTAGGTGTGCATATATTCAGGTTTGCTAAGTAGTGGAAAACTATTTTTAAAACTGATTTTTCCTATTTATAGTTACCCAATGTGTATTCATACAAAAGTTTCCATTACTCCACGTCCTCACCAGATTTGGAACTTCCCAGTGTTTTATTTTGGTTCATTTGATGGATAGTAAATGGAATACAAAAATCTCATTTTGTATTTTTCTGGTCAATAATACATTTGATATGTTTTCATTTGTTGTTTAACCATTAAAACTACCTCTTCTGTTAGTTGCCGATTTATGTAGTTTTTGGTGTTTTTTTATTTGTTTTTGTTCTCTTTTAGGCAGTTTGTCTTCCTTATTCATTGACACAGCTATGTAGATATTCTACATTCATAATACATTATTTGATAAATGTATTGATTTAAAATATTTTTAGTGAAATATATATCATCTTAGTTCTTGCTTATTTTCCCATTTTTCTACTATTTTTCTTCATTTTCTCCATTTGTGTTATTATTTTCTTCCTTTTCTCACTGTATTTTTCCCTCTATTAAGTTAGAAATTATGCTCTATGTTCTTTTATGATTACAGTAGCAATTTTGACATAATTTTTGCTTAAAAATAAATAAAATTAATCTAGAGATTTACTTTTTTAAAAATTTCAAATAATATGATATTATTTTTCTGGAAAGTACTTCTATCATCACTGATTTTTAATTTCACATATTAACATTTTCCTATTGTTTTTTAAAACTCAATTTTACCCAAGTGATTCTTTTTGTAGCATTTTTCTTGCAGTTTAGATATTTCATTTGGGATATTTCTTCCTCCTGAAGTTTATCCCTTAATCATCTTTTCTTTTGAGGATCTATGGATAGCTTTTACACATTGAAAATTATGTTTACTTTGTTCTCTTTCTTCAAGAATGTTTTCACTGAGTTTGCTATTCCAGGTGGCATTTTTTTTCTTTTAGTACTTTGAAAGTTATTAGAAAACCCATAAATATAATTCGCTACAATATCAAATTAAAAGAAAATTTTAATTTCAACAGTGCTAGATAAATAATTTGAAAAAATTAAAAAACTACCCACTGTTATGTTAAAGAAAAGTATTATGTGGGTAAAGTTATTTTTGCTGACCCATTTAAAAGTTGTTGAGCCATGTGTGTTACTTGTAGATGTTTCACGTCTTAACTACATACTCATATATAGATGGAGAGCTATATAACTATGTATTTATTTACAAAGCTATTTCTATATAGCAGATATATAAATAGATATCAAAGAATCCAAGCCAATGCAGGAAAATATCCATATTTTTTGACCACAGATGAAGAGTGTATGGGTATGTTCCTATACTTTGTACCATTTCTTCAATTTTTATGTACATTTGAAATTTTTTGAAAGAAAAAATGGTTTGAAGAGAATAGAGTGAATAAAATGGTTAAGAAGCTACAAAGTCTTGAGTATTCTGAAACGTGTTAAACACGCTAAATTGTCATTGAACAGTTCTTTGAGAGATTAAAACTACTATCTTATTTAAACCAACACATTTCAGGAAATTATTGAACAAAAAGATAGCATTTACTTAACTACTACAATTTTATTTGTAATAGTTTGATATAGAGTGTCTGGAAAAAACATAAGACAAATATCTATACTAATAAGGAGATGCAAGAAACATTTCCTTTAAAATCAGGACCAGTCATCATGGAGCACATTATCATCTTTTCTGCTCAACATTGTAAAGGGATCCTACTCTAGTCATCAAAAAAAGTAAATAACTATATAAAAATATAAATATTGAAAAAATTATACAATTCCATCATTATTTACAAATATTAGCCTACCTAAACTTATTTAAAAATAGACTTAGAGACTTAAACAAGACCACTTTTTTTAATATCATTATACAAAAAAATCGATTTCAATGACATTCAAAAGGACAAAGGGTTAGTAAATACTGCAGGTTAAATACCCTGATATGATATCATCCCAAAGCGTATGAAAATTGGGTTTTAGAGGTGAAAAAAATGTTAGGTATTACAAATCATTTTGGAACCTCCAACTCCAATCTACTTGGGAAAAAAAAGTCTAAAAACTCCTTGGAGGGAAGGCAGCTATAATTAAAAAAGAAAGTTGAAGAACACAGGGTTAAAAGATAAAGCAGTAACAAATGACTCCAAAATCCCAGTAGCTTAAAACTGAAAGTCTGAAACTTTTTTGTTCATGCTGTGTGTTTGTGCAGGTCGGCTCTGGCATTGCTCCTCGTCATGTTTGTGCTGGAACTCAGAACGACAGAACAGAAGCTATTTGAAATGTATGCCGTTAGAGAGAAAATGGAGCACACCATGCACTGGCTCTTAAAAAATTTCTGCCAAGAAATAACATATATAACAATAACATCACACACACACACGCTTTCGCACACGTGTATATGAAATGACTGAGTCCAATCCAAAGATGTAGGGAAATATAACTCTTCCCCCAGGGAGAAACAAGTATTTTCAAAGAATAATACTATCTACCAAATTAACAACAACAAAAAAATACTATTTAAAATATCAACTAAAAAAATAAAGAACCTAGTAATAAATAGTATGAAAGATATTCAAGATGTTTGCAGACAAAATTTTAAAATGTCTAAAAGATATCAACAACAAAAATAAATGCTCATAAAGATGCAATTCTCCACAAATTGATATATAGATTTAATTCAGCCTCAATTAAAAAAAAAAACTAATACACATACCTAACAATTTAACAAGCTGACTCTAAAATGGATACATTCGAAGGAGGTATCAAAATAGCCAAGCCACTCTTGAAGAATAATGTAGGAGGAAACTTATTCTTAACTCTATTAATTCAGTAATACAGTATGGTTTTGGTACAGGAATAGAGAAATTAACCATTAGAACAACACCTGATCAGCCTATGTTTGGACTCTATGGTACAACAAAAGTGACATTTCCATTTAGTCAGGAAAAGAGCAACTACTAATAAATGGTGCTGGGAAATTATCTATTAGAGAGAAAAAATGAAATTGGTTCACTGCCTCACACCAAACAAGTCAATTCCAGGTATATTAAGAAATGAAACATGAAAATAAATAGTTTTATAACTATTAGAAAGAAATAAAATAATAGCTTTAGGACTTCAGATTAGGAAAATATTTTATATTACAAAATCAAAAACATATACCCTAAAGAAAAATATTAATCAATATACTACATTAAAATTAGGCTTTATTATGCATGGAAAGATTCCACACAGACAATTAAATGAACTAGGGACCACCTGGGGAGAAGCTACTTGTAATTAACATAACCATAAAATAATTAGTATGCAGAGCATAAACTATTCCTTCAAATCAATAAGATAAACAACCCATTTAAAATTGGAAAAAGACATTTGGGCAAATTGGCAGCAGGTATTTCATGGAGGTGGAAATAAGAACAGCAAATCATCATATGAAAATCACATCAGCATTAGGGAAACATCAGTGAAGACCACAACGATATATATATATATGTGAGACTGATAAATATTAAGTCTGTTGATTTTAATGTTGGTAAGGAACAATGATGACTTTTGCATAGTGTTGATAGAAATGAAGGATAGAATTGAGAAAGCCAGGTATGAGATTATTTCTATAATCCAGGTCAGATATATTGAATTAGTCAAATAAAAGGCACAGATTAAAGAAATATTTGACTCAAAATTATCAATTTAATTCTCCTTAGATGTGCAATTCTAAAATATTTTAACAATTCAATATTCAATCAATCAATTTGCATTTTACTCTACTTTTATTTAAAATATATGCCACATCATTTTTAATCCTTAGGTGGTTGAAAGAAGAATGTTTATTTTTTAAATGTAAAAGGCATGGGCCTTATAAACAAGGCTCAAAACTTAAAGTTGGATTCTGCCCCAGTTCTTTAGAATACATATGGAATAGAGACTTTAGGTGGTCTCACTGCATACTTTGTAATTAAAATACAAGTCTGTGTGGTATTTAAAGCAGGTGTGAGCTCAAACTGTTAATTACACTGTAAATTCATGCTCTCGCACCTGAAGAGGATTCGTTTGTATGCACATTTTCAAACATATTATAAAAGAATTGCCAACATATGCTGTGTATTCTGTACTATTAAGTCACGGAACAGGCAGCAGCAATTCACCAAGATAACTGTGATGCAGGTGTTAAGTGGCATCACAGATGTGATATGACTGAAGAAATACCATAATTCAGTGAAGCAGGTACAGTTATTTCCTAGAAACTTTCTTCCAAACTGTTCTATAGCACAAGATCATGAAGTTGAAGATATTATAAAGACTGCATTAAAGGGAGACAAATTAAAAGATAGTTAAAGAGCCGGAAATCCACCTTCATAAGGTCGGAAGCTACAATTTTCTTTTGAGGTCTTGAACTATACCTTGAACTTTGATAAAAAGTTTGATAAACCTGTTTATCGCCAGGAAAGCAATCATTTTTCCAGGAAATCTTGATATTAGATGTTTAGATGTGTACACCTATCTGTTACATCAAAGCACGGCTCTAGTAAAACGTAATGAACCCAGGAAATCATTACATGAAAAATGTTAAATTCATGCTAGTTATTTTTAATGCAGTATTTATAGTAGGTTGAAATAAAGTAAAACTTGACTTATGAAAAAGTTAAAAATTCAAATGATCTTGAATCTTTTAAAATGTGTAGACTTTAAAAACTAAGATAAGACATTCCTTAGACATAATATTTTGCCCTTTTAAAATTTCATCAGGTCTTAGCCAATGACCTATTAAGACCACAAACTCTTTGTGGAAATTTTAGGGCAGACTCCTGTGGATTGGTGTCAATCCCTGTGATGTTACTTCAGAAATTGCTTTGGGCAAGAGAAACAAATGTTGACTATTAAACCCAAAATTGACTTGATAAAAGAGATAACATAATATGACCTTTACAATTTTGTACAGGAAGAGAAGATTTTTAGCCCTAATCAAACCAAACTTAATTATCAAATAATTGAAAACGTAACTAAATATAAATAGATAAGGATACCAAAAAAGAAGTTAAAGTTAATATGAAATAAGTTATGTCAAAATAAATTTCATGTTAAGGGTTTCATGGTCCTGTTATCATGTCTGTGATGGTTAATTTTATGTGTCAAATTCACTAGACCTCACTACCCAGATATTTGGTCAAATGTTATTCTGGATATTTTTTTTTTTGTTTTCTTTGGATGAAATTAACATTTAAATCTGTGTACCTTGACTAGAGCCTGTTGTCCTCCATCATGTGGGTGGGCCTCATTCATTCAATAGAAGGCTTTAATAGCACAAAAACCGACCTCCCTGAGCAAGAGAGACTTCTGCCAGCTGATGGCTCTCAGACATGAACTGCAACATTGGCTCTTTCTTGAGTCTCCAGCCTGCCAGCCCACACTGCAGGTTTTGGACTTAGCCTCCATAATCACGTGAGCCAATTCATTAAAATATCTTCTCTGCTTCTCTCCCTCTCTCCCTCTCTCTCTCTCTCTCTCCACACACACACACACACACACACACATACACATTCCATTGTTTCTGTTTCTCTGGAGAATACTTACTAATACAATGTCTATCTGAAGCAGCCCGACCAATTCTACTTAAATGAAATGACCTCATATGAGGTAAATATAAGACAAAATACGTATAAGTAGATGTAGTATATATAACTGTACAGTGAACTGACATGGACTGCTATTTGATTACAACATAGATTTGAATATATTGAGTGACCCAGGTTCATAGTTTTCTTCTCCACCAAAGTCAAGTCATCTTTCCCAATTGTGTATGGATCATAGGCAATCTGTAGGCCTATCCTAGATTAAAGTCACATCTCCATTTCTATACTTCATTCAAATTACTGAGATAATTATATAGGACTGAAATGAGTTTATATACCTACCGATCTTTCTTAGCTGTAAGCAAACATGTTTTCCAAAAGTGACCACAACAGAGCATGTCAGCAATTAGTTACCTGCTAAATCAGATAGAAAAAAAAAAAATAGCAAGTATAAAGTCTGACCTAGCAGGTTTTGTTAGAGATATATGCAAAGTCACTGACAACACTGAGAAAAAGATACTTGTTCAGGTCCACCATTAGCAAAAAATAAAAATATTAAAATTACTTAACTGTTTGTATATAGTGAATATGCTGCCATCTGGAACTGTAGGGAAATTTGGTATAACCTGTTTTGCTGTTGTTGTTGTTGTTTCTCTATCTTGGTTTAGTTCTCTTTCATGTTAGTTTGTTTCTAACAGTGATTTCTTGTGGTTGTAAAAGTAATTTAATAAGCTAATCTTGCATTTTTTCCACTTCAAATCTCAAATCTTTTTGAGACACATCTTGTTTCTCATTGGTTTTGAAAAAATGATTATATGGTGACTGTCACTTAACTGGTTACTGTATGATGGTCTCATTAGTGTAGGCCTGGGAACCATTTTCCACCAGCCGAGAGGGAAGAGCTTTCTGAAGGGCAAGGACTAAGAAATGAAGAGAAATGCTTCCCAAACAGAAGCCAGGGTAGGGTTATATGAAGAAGGACAAAAGGATGCTGAACTATCATACACATATTTTCCATTTGAAACATAATAAAATAAAAGTGCATAATACTACAGCCAAGCAGAACATAATTTATCTTTGTTGATTCAGAAAGCACTTCTAGCTAGAATAATATATTAATATAATTTCAGAACTGCACAGTAGAGTATGGTTTATGGGTGTAGAAATATCCTAATCATAATTTAAAAGTTTAATAAGGGATTAGCTGTATAATAGTAACAGCAATTTAAGTAAACTTATATGTACAAAGGAAATGTTATATATAGGTTTATAAGGACATACATACAACTCTAAATTTAGGGCAAAATCTAAAGCAAGGCAAGAATTTTTTATTTCCATAAACATTTGCAGAAGCATGACATGCAGTAGGCACAGTGGTAGGTTGAGGAGTATAACTGTCATCTTCAGGAAATGACATTCTGGCTATAAAGATGAAATGTTACACACAAAAATATAAAAGGGGCCAATAATAGTATATTTATACATATATAAAAGTGGTGTAAACAATGAATGAAGTAGAATTTGTAGTATGAAATCTGAAATTTGGAATATGAAGTAATTATCTTCAGTGGGATGGTTAGCTAATCTGAAGAAGGAAATATTTGGATATCCATAGGAGCAGATTTATAGCAAAAGGGACTTTAGATTCAAGGAGATATAAATTACCCAAAATTTGTGCATGTCAATTAATATTAAGACTATACCAGTTTATTTTTCCTTATATGTAAACACACTTTTTCAGTTCAAGAAACATTTGAAACTTGATTACATGTTTTAAAGCAACACCAACAGTTTTCATCATTTAGTTTTTCTCATTCATTGTTCAAAATTATTTTCTTATAAGTATTTTATTCACTGATATGAAGAAAATATGTTAAATGTTTCTAGAGAAAATATTTAACTTTTGCAACTATTATGAGGAAAATACATTCAGTTCTCCAGCATCTATTAAGATTATTTATTTTGTCTTAATAAAATCTAAGCTCTCAAATTTCCACTTTATTCAGTGTGTGCAATTCACATGAAAAACAGAGTCAAATTTGAAGGAATCTAACTAAAATCTTTATTTGTTTCTTTATTCATTTTTTTCTTTATTTTTCCAATTTCTTTAAGGATCCATTACAAAATAAAAATATAAAAACAGTTAATTTATTAAACTAAGAAATTTAAAAATACATAATAATAAAAGGAAAATAGCTAAAATAATTTGGCCTTGTTATTAATTGACAATTATATAAAGCACACAAAACAAAAAGTACTTCATAAGTTTGGTCATATAAAGCATTTAATAGGAGATGGGTGCCAGCAACAAGCTTCCAAGTGGTCCTCAATTATCCCCACCTCCTTGTATTTGTCCTCTTGTGTACTCGCCTCTCACTTTGAATTAGGGTCGGGATGAAGTTGACCAGTAGAATAGGACAGAAGTGATGGTGTGTGCCTTCTGAGACAAGGTTGTAAAAGTCAAGGCAACTTCTGCTTTGTTCTGTCTTAGGCTGATCACTCTAGTTTAAGTTCATTGCCATGTCATGAGGACAGTCAAGCAGCCATGTAGAGAGATCCACATGACATATAACTGACACCTCCTGCCAACAGCCAGCAAGAAACTCAGGCCTTCAGATAACACCATTTCAATCTGCCATCTTGTAAGCAGATCCATCCACCCCAGAAGAGCCTTCAGATGACTGCAGCAACACCAATACCTTGACTGTGACCTTATGTGACACTCTGAGCCAGAACCATCCAGCTGAGTCATTACCAAATTCCTGACCTTCAGAAATTGTGCAAGATAATAAAATATTGGTGGTTTTAATTGCTAAGTTTTGGGGTATTTTGTTACCTGGCAATAGATGATGATTGTAAAATGATTAAGTCACCATGATATTTATAATATTTACAGTCAGAGGTTGGATGTGATTGGATTCCTAGAATTCTGTTAAGAGCAACAGCAATTATTTACCAAATACTAATTCTGTGTCAAATAGTACAAGAGGGGTCTTGGTGGATACAGAACAGTATAAGATTTGCTTCTTGACTTCAAATTGAGAATAGAGGATATACCATATAAGAAAATATTAGAAAACAATTGATTTTGTTTTGGAGAGACAGACATATAAAGCAGCACTCTGCAGAAGAAAAATCAGCATGATGGAATGAAACAGGGAAGGCTTCATGAGACAGGCTGGAGTTGAACTGGTTTTTGACAAATATGTAAGATTTTCATAGATTAAAAAAGAGAAGTTATTCTTCTTTAGGAGAACATCATAATCAGAGACATGATGGTAGAAACAATATGTAAACTTTCATATAAATATAAATTTATTTGCAGTGGAGACTCTGACTTGGGAAATAGAAATAAATACAGATTGATAGAGCTAGGGCCTGCAGAAAGGGCCTGAATGTCAGGAAGAATATTTTGATTTTAATAGCATTCAGGGGACCTACAAATGATGTTAAACAGTGAATACACCTTGACATTTCCACTAGTAGGGAATGAGACTTACTACTGAGAGAGCACATTAGATCATCATACAACCATAATTCTTAGCAAGTTCTTACTTATCTTGAGCAGAAATTTGTCTTCCCTTAATTTCTGCACTTGCTCTTACTTATGTAGCACAAAAGAATTATCAGGGAATCATAGAACCTTTGCATTGGGAAGAACCTTGAATCTGATCTATTCCAACCAGCCAAATGATTCTCATAAACTCACATAAAATGTGGTGGTACATACTATGCTTGACTAACTCCTGTGACATGGTTTTCACCCAGTTCTCTGAGCAACTATATTTGTTTCTGGACAGTTCTAACAACTAAAAGTTTTCCTAAAGCATTTTTTGTCTATAAAAATAGGCTCTAGTTTTAGATATTTGACTCACACAGTGAGTCTAAATAAATAAGTCCAATCCCCCTTCCATATGGCAAACTTTTAAGTATTTTAAGATGCCATTCTCCCTTTGGAAATAAAGGATGGAAAGACCCAATTCTTTCAGTTTTCCCTATATGTTATGGCCTACAGTCCATTCAATAAATAGTGTGCCAATTCTCCCCTGAACATGCCATAATATGTGTACAGCATTCAAAAGGTGTGATTCTCCAGAGGGAGGATAATGTTCCAGCATGGTCTTTTTAATATGAGTCAGAATAGTCTTAAAGTACTCTTTTTGCTGTCTTATTTGGAATTTGTATTTCTTCCATTTCTTTAAGCTGCTTTCATCAAGTATTCAAATTTTTTATGGCAGTGCTGTCATAATTGAGTTTATTGTTCTCCAAATTCTCCAAATCTCTTTTAAGTATGCTATATTCCTACCACACCTCATGATCTTTATTTATGTGAGACCTAACAAGTCACTCTACTATAATTCAGGTTGCAACAATATATCCCAGCGACCTAAATTTCGGGATCCTGAGTTTATCTGTGCAGAGCTGGTAGAAAATTTACACATTATTACTCCAACCTCTCATTATTCCATTGAGGAAACTGAAACCTACGAAAAAATTTACTTGACTAAGCAAATGCAGTTAACTGTTCACAGAACTAGCAAAGTAACTCAAGTCTCATAATATTTTTTCTGTAATCATTTTTACTTTCCCACTTAATGTGCATTATCAATATGAGTAATATGTGGCTTTTCTCTTGTGAAAAACAGCATCCTTTTGGCTAGATTTTCTCACCAGTTTCCCATTTATTCTATCACTGCTTTGGTTCCAGTTGTGAATTTAACAACTAAATCTTTTTAATTTATAAGTCACTACAGTATTTACGGTGTGGCAGGCCCTATGAAACTACATATACTGAACTTTTAGAAAAGATAAGTTGTTTTTTTTTTTTTCACATGTGAAAAAAATATAGCCCCTTCTCCTAAACATGCATGGCTTCCCCCATTAATGACATCCTGGGTGGTACATTTGTGCCAATGGATAAAACTGCAGCAACACATTGTAATCACCCAGAGTCCATAGTTTACATTGGGATTCACCGAAGCCAGCTGGTCCTGGGCTTTTCTTTGTTGGGAAGTTTTTGATAACAATTCAATCTCTTTACCAGTTATAGGGCTGTATCTTACTCCTTTATGGTTCAGTCTTGGTAGACTGTGTGTTTCTAAGAATTTATTCATTTCTCTAGGCTAACCAGTTTGATGGCATATAATTGTTAATAGTAGTCTCTCATGTCCTCCTTTATTTCTGTGGCATCAATTGTAATGTCTCCTCTTTCCTTACTGATTTTATTTGAGTTTTATCACTTTTTTCTTAGTCTACTTAAAGGTTTGTCAATTTTGTTTCCTTCCAAAAAAAGCAATTCTTACTTTTCTTGAATTTTCCTATTGTTTTTCTCTTCTCCGTTTTATTTCTCCTCCAATCTTGATTATTTTCTTTCTTCTAACTTTGGGCTTAATTTGATATTCTTTTTCTAGTTCCTCAAGGTGCAAAGTTAGATAGTTTAATTGAGATCTTTCTTTCCAAATTAATTAATTATTTTAATGACAAATAAATATTGCATATATTTATCTTGTACAACATGATGTTTTGAAAATTGTGTACATAGTGAAATGGCTAAACTGAGCTAATTAACATATGAATTATTTTCTATACGTATCATTTTTCATGATAAGTCTTACTTTTTTTTTTTTTTTTAACAGAGTCTCTTGCTGTCCCCCGAGGTAGAGTACAGTGGCATCATCATAGTTCACTGCAATCTCAAACACCTGGGCTCAAGTGATCCTCCTCCCTCAGCCTCCTGAACAGCTGGGACTATAGGTGTGCACCACAATACACAGCGAATTTTTCTATTTTTAGTAGAGATGGAGTCCAGCTCTTGCTCAGGCTGGACTCAAACTCCTGACCTTAAGGGATCCTCCTGCCTCGGCCTCCCAGAGTGCTAGGATTATAAGTATGAGCCACCATACCTGGCCTTAAAATCTTATATTTTAATGTAGGTTTTTATTAGCGTGAACTTTCCTTTTAGTACTGATATTACTGCATCTCACAGGTTTTGGTATGTTATGTTTTTGTCTCTATATATTTTCTAAGTTCCCTTTTGCTTTTTTCTTTGATCCATTGATTGTTGAAGAGGGTGTTGTTTAATTTCCACATATTTGTCACTTATCCTATTTTCTTTCAACTCTTGATTTCTAGTTTTTCATTCTTTTCTTTCTGGTCCTCTAAGTGAATAATTTACAATGACCTGCCTTCAAGTTTGCTGATCCCTTCTTCTGCCAGATGTAGTATGCTGCTGAACTTCTCTAGTCAATTTTTCAGTTCAGTTATTGTATTCTTTACCTCCAAGGTCTCTTGGTACTTTTTAGAATATTTTCTATCCTTTTGTTGGAATTTTTATTTTCTTTGTCCATGCAATATTCTCCTGACCTCATTAAGCATCTTTATGACTGTTATTTTGGATTCTCTGTCAAGTAAATCATATATCTCTGTTTCATTAGTGTCAGTTTCTAGAGATTTATTTTGCTCCTTTTTTGAAACATATTTCCCTATTTCTTCATTTTCTTTCACTCTTTGTGGTGGTATGTGTGTATTAGATAATAGAGCTATCTCTCCTGGTCTTCACATACTGGCTTCCTATAGGAGTAGACTCTTACTTATTAGCCCCACCAGAGGTTCTAGGGACCTCTCAAACCTTCCAATCTAACCAGTTTTCTTTGTTGTTAGTGCCTCCTTGATGTCTAGCGTATGCCAGGTCTCCTCACACCTCCATGACAATTGAGACTGAAGCCAATCCCCTCAGGAAGCTTTTAGACAAGTTGGATCTACGATGTTCTTTCCAATTCTGTCTCCCCAGAGAGAGGCATGGATCTGGGGTTTTTCATCTGTATTTTTTCTACACTGAGCTGAGAGGAGGGGCTCTGGTAACTAATTGAGTGCTAATCAAACTGCCATCTTTGTTCTCACTGGCCCCCAGTTATCTAGCGTATGCCAGTCCCCATCAGCTGAAACAGGCAAAACAGAAACTATTGCTTTGGGAAGCTCCTTTTTCCCTCCCCAAGGAGAAGCTTGGAGTTCATATGACACTGTGTCTCAGGGAGGGATTACAGTGAGGTGTTATCTCAAATTATCCTCCCTGCTTCCGTATAGCTGGTTTTGTGCTTGCCTGGAGTATGGGCACTCCTAAACTAGGTTCTGGATTTCTCCGAAACAGATTTGTCATGTACTGTTGTTGAATCAGTGTGTTTGTGAGGACAAGGAGGGTCCAAGCCTTTCTATTTCGTATTGCTGATGTCTCTCTCCTCAATCTATATTTTTTCAACAAACATATGTTGATTTCATTGATTTTCTCTATCATTTTTTCTTTTTTATTTCATTTATTTCTGTTCTTATCTTTATTATTTTTCTTCTGACTTCTTTGGATTTAATTTGGTCTTTTCTAGTTTCTAGATTATTAATTTTTTTTCTTTTCTAATGAAACTATTCAATGACATAAATTTTCCTCTATGTATACTGCTTTAGCTGCATCTCACAATTTATGTTTTTTGTTGTTGTTATTTGCTTTATTTTCATTCCATTAACATATATTCTAATTTCCCATTTTTTGTTTTGCTTTGTTTTGTTTTGGCCAATGGGTTATTTAGAAATGTGTTGTTTAATTTCCAAATATGTTAAAATTTTCTAGATATTTTTCTACTTTTTATAGCTAACCTCTATTTCTGACAGAGAAAACATTTCTATAATTTCAGTTCTTTTAAATTTGTTGAAAATTTTTTATGGTTCAAAGTATGGGTTATATCAGTATAAAGAACATATATTTTTCCATTTTTGGATGAATTGTTTTATAAATGTCAATTAGGTCAAGTTGGTTGAGAGTGTTGTTCAAAGGTACTATCTTCTTCCTTTTTTTGATCAAATTATGGTATCAATTACAGAGAGAAGAGTATTGAAGTCTCCAATTACAATTTTGACTTTGTTTCTTTCTCCTTTGGGATATATCCATTATTCCTTAAAATAGTTTGAAACTCTCTTATTAGGAGCATATACATTTAAGATAATTATCTATTTTTGATGATTTGACCCATTTATCACATGCAGTGTCTCTCCTAATTTTTAGAAATATTTCTTATTCTGATGTCTTATTTGATATTAATGTAACCTTTTAATCTATTTAAATATTTCACTTTTCACCTATCTCTATCTTATATTCAAAGCAGGTGTGTTATTAAAATATAGTTGAATCTTCCTATTTTATCCAATCAGAAAATGTTTGCCTTTTGATTGAAATATTTATGTAACATCTACTATCAATAAGTTAGTTTTATTTCTACCATCTTCCTATTTATTTTCTATTCATCTCATCAGTTTTTCTTTCTTCATTTTTCTGCCACTTTTGGATTATTATCACATTTTCCTACTATTCGGTTGTTGATATATTACTAAATTTTTTAGGAGTTGCTTTAGAGGTATGATATACAATTTTATTCATCAAAATCAACATCCTAATACATTATACAACTTTAAAGTATATTGTTGGAAACCTACAGCATTATAATTTAAATTTCTCCTTTCCATTCTTTATGTTATTACTGTCATGTATTTTATTTATTTGTGTGTGTTTGTGTATATATGTGTGTATAATCTATATGTTAAAAACTCCATAATGCATTGTTAATTTTTTTGTTTTAGTCAATTGTCTTCTAAGGAAATTAGAAGACCCCTTCCACCACCTGATCCCACCTTGCTGATGCCAGGTAAGGTAGAAGTTCAGCTCACCATGTGCCTGCCTATACTAGAAAGGAAGGATAAAAGAACTGGATAACTGAACGAGTCACAGCTCGTTCAGGTTGTTCAGGTTCATTGATGCCAGGTTGTGTTCAGGTTCATTGATGCCAGGTTGTGTAGGGGACCAGTGTAAGGTTAGTAGGGGGCCGTGTAGACCCCTCCCCTGCTGCAAACCCCTCTGCCCTAAGCAGTGAGTCAGCTCCACAAGCACCTGGCCCAGCCACATCCTGTGACTGGCAGCACACCCAGCCCCCACGCTATCTGTCCGACCCTGGAGACATCCTGTTGCAGCCCCAGACACATCCTGCTTACTGAGAACTTGATAATCCACTTACTTGAACAAGCACCTAAAAAGCAAGCCCCCTCCGCTTATGCTCCTCACCACATATAAATACGCTTGCCTCAGTCCCAGACAACTGCAACTTCCCGAGTCCCTGGAGCGCTCCGCTTTCTCCCAGGGCCTGGACTCGCCCCAGTCCCTCTCTTGGGATCATTACCCTCACCCTAGAACACTCCAATAAAACCTCTTTATTTAACCCTTTCAACTCTGCTCGTCTTTCTTTCTCTGGTGCCGACCATCCAAAAACCTTACAACCAGCACATGTTTTAGCCCTGTTCACACGAAAGTTGAGGTGGACAAAAATGCTGACTAATTCTGCCTTATATGACCTTGTTAAGTGTTGTCACTGTCTTAGAGGGTATGGAACATCAGCTTCCCATTTGCTCCCCCTAACACTGTACCACTATTTGAGCATCTTATGCTTCTGCCAAGCGGAGGACAACAGATCAGTTTCTAACTCAGCCCATCAACACAAGTTGGAGGAGATAGTGAATCATAGTGTTCTTGTCTGCTATTGCAGGGTAAGTGGGATAGGATGGAAGGTCCATACTCTTCCCTGAATTTGTGTGTAGTGGGGTAGTTTTATTTTTGGTGTTTGTCTGAAAAAGGTTAGATATTGGCAGAGAGGTTTTATGTTTTATCAGGCTACCCTTTTTCTAGTCCTTTGACTAGGAGGTACAGGCTTTTATTAAAGGTTTCTTTCTTTCTTTTTATTTTTCTTTTTTTTTTTTAAATCTGTGTCTAGGCCGGGCGTGGTGGCTCACGCCTGTAATCCTAGCACTCTGGGAGGCCGAGGTGGGCGGATCATTTGAGCTCAGGAGTTCGAGACCAGCCTGAGCAAGAGTGAGACCCCATCTCTACTAAAAATAGAAAGAAATTATATGGACAACTAAAATATATATATACAAAAATTAGCCGGACATGGTGGCGCATGCCTGTAGTCCCAGCTACTCGGGAGGCTGAGGCAGTAGGATCGCTTAAGCCCAGGAGTTTGAGGTTGCTGTGAGCTAGACTGACGCCACGGCACTCACTCTAGCCCGGGCAACAGAGTGAGACTCTGTCTCAAAAAAAAAAAAAAAAAAAAAAAAAAAAATCTGTGTCTGTTGGTAGTTCCAGGTTGAAGTTTCCTTCAGTGATCTCTCTAGTACATATGGGAAGTAATAAGAAAACCCCGGAACTTTTGGTGTTGTTCCTCAAGCCTTGAGAAAATTTCCATCTTCTTCCAATCTTCTTCTTGCCAATTTTCTTGAAATCTTCTTATGCTAGTTTTGTTGTGTTATGTCCTGGGTTTGTAGTTTTAAGAGATAGGAACTAGGAGAAATATAGCTACTCCATCTTGACCAGAACTAGAAGTCTGCTTCTATTTTTGAATATGTTTTTTCTTGATATAAAATTTTGTATTTTATCCTTCAGTAGTTTAAAGACACTGTTCCATTGTCTTCTGAGTTGGATGTATTTTTTTTTTATGAGAAGTCAGTTTTCATTTCTTTCATCATATGTTTCTCCCTCACATCCATCTAAACCCAGCTTTCTGAAATATTTCTTCTTTTCCACCCTGCTTCTGTTTCCTTCTCCTTTTTGAATGCCATGAATACATGTATTAGTATGTTTGACCACAATGTATGTAATCTTATCCCATCACTCTTGAATGTTCTGTTCTTCTTTTTACATTCCTCTTTTCTTTTTCTTCTTGTGTTTCACTTCGTATTATATCTTTTGACCTATTTTCAAGTTCACTGATTCTTTCTCTGCTGTGATCTGCCTGCTAATAACTCCATCAAAAGTATTCTTCATCTCTGATGTACTTTTATTCCAGTTTTTCTTTTTGACTTTTGTTTATAGTTATATATCTGATGGTACTTTTCATTTTTATATGTTATTTCACCCTTGTCACAAAATCCTTTAACATATTATTTATAGCTATTTTAAAGACCCTGTCTAATAGTTGCAACACTTTGTCTATCTGTGGGTCTGGTTCTGCTGACTGTTGTATGTCCTGACAAAATGTCTTTTGTTTTCCTCCTTGTCGCATAATGTTTTATTGAATGCCAGAAATTGTGTCTAAAAGAACAGTAGAAAGTGAGGTAGATATTTTTTCTAAAAACTAGGCCTACATTTTCTCTATCAGAATGTTAGTGTGTGGGGATGAATCAATCTAGTCCATGATGGCCTACTTTGGTGCTGTTATTTTTGCCATAAGGGCACCACAGTGGTGGGCTCAAGTTCTTCCAATAGTAGACTACTGATACCTCATTCTCAGCATTAGCTCTTCAATACCAAAGAGTTTTTCTAATCTACTCTACTCTCAATTTTTTTTTTTCCAGGACTGGCATGTCTGTGACACAAAAACTGTTTCATTCTTCACTTTTGCTTTTCCCCTATCAACTGACAGTACCAGCTATTTGGTGGAAGGCAAGTGGTAGGGGCAGTGGAATCTCTTACTTCTCCTGCTTCACTCTTAATCTTAAGCCTATCTAAACTTCATCGTTTGAGCTTTCTCAGAATTTCTGACCCTCCTTAACATGGCCAAATTCAGCCTGTATCAGTGGAGGCTGTTGGATGGGAGCAGGTTTCCTGTGCATCTCCCAGTGGTAGCAGACCTCTGCTAGGAATCAGTGCAGGATTCTTGGCATTAATGGGATTCTTGCCTTTCCTCCATAGGCAGATAGTGTTTGCTTCTACCTGTTCCCAGGTGATAATACAGCTTTTCTTTTAGCTTCCCCCATGAAACAAGTGTTCAATAAGTAGATGGGTTTTCAGGGTTGTATGCACCAAGGAGGGCTTTCTTAGTTCTTTTGACTTGACCCTCATCTTTGTCATGTAAATCTGGCAGAGAACTATAAAAAAGAGCTGACAAATGAATGTAGATTTTTCTTGTGTTTGGGGCTCTAGGATTCTAAATTGTCAACTTAACTCACACTTGGCTTTCAAGAAACCTTTCCAATTTCAGTTGTTTCCTTCATACATACTATGGCTCCCAACAGTTTCTCTTATGCTTAGCCAAAGGTATACCAAGTCATGTTTCCCAAGGATTTTTTATCCTTTGAGACCTAGTTCACCTCATTGCCTTGTGACCTCTGCTATCTGATACAATCCCCCCAAGAAGTTTATGATTACATAAATTATGCACTCTTTCTCACATTTTCTCAATTGGAGTGACATTCTGAGAATTGCTACATTTCATGCAGAAGCAAAACTTACCTATTCATTCTTTAAAAATACATCTTCTTTGTATAGTGTCGGTGCCAATACTCTGCTAGGTGATTTATTTATTGTCTTATCTAATAAGTTATCTAATTAGTTTGAAAACTTTGGTAGTAAGTAGTACAAATAAATTATGCCCATGATTTTGAAAAAAATAACTTATTGGAAAGATATGGAACAGTTCATCAAATTGAAGGAAACTGTAAAGTCATACTCAGGAAAGAACAGGAAAGAGAACAGCCTTGGGGCTATTATTAGACAGAATTAAAGGTAGGCTCCTTGGTACATGCATACTCTTTATCAAGGATAAGATAAAACTCACTGAGTGACAGTTCTCCCAAACTGCAGTTGTAAGAAACAAGGTAATATTGTCAAGAAAAAGCATAATGAAGGGAGGTGCAGGCAAATACAGCCATGCCCACAGTAACTATTTTAAACATTTTCCATTTTGTGCTGAAAGTATACAGCATTTATGACATTCACAAATTTAAAATTTTATTTTTTCATTTTGAATAATAGATCAATAAGTCAGAAAATCCACTATTCGAATAACAAGGGTAAAAACAATAAATGAAGAAATGCATAGTTCAAAAGTATATAAAAATGTGTATAGTTCTCCAACATTTTTTATGACTTGAGAGTGTTATTAATTATTTTAAGAAAACACCACTCATTAAGCTACTATTTGGAAGACTGAATTATGAAATTGATCTTAGTACTTTACGTATAAATACAATTTAAATAAGCTAGAGATTTTCATCAATTTTAGCTCACTTCTACACATGCTTTGAAAAATGTTGCTGGTTATTTGCTGGTTACATGCAAATGGACACATTGAAATTATGAGGATTATGGTGGAATTAATGAGTAAGAATGATGTATAGTAGGAAAATTCTTGGTTTTAAGTTCTAGGTTACCAAGATGCAGGTGATTTATTTACCTCTAATATTGATCTATATGTATGTTTCCTACAGGCCACTTCGTTATATACATACATAGGCCTGAGTAAGATTTTCCATTGAAAGGGATGTTTAGCTGTTTCAAAGAATTTCTTTAGACAATTCGAATTGCATGATTACTATGACTATTTGCCACTAGGGTTTTGGAGATAAGTAGATTCCATTCTGCAGAGCTCACAGTACAGGTAGAGTGATGTATAAATCTGTAAATAATTACAAAATGAAATGATGTCCTATATGACACTGGGGTGCTGTGGTTGATGAGTAGGTGCAAGGTAGCAAGAGAAAGGAGTGAAGGGCATGAATAGGATGTGCAAAGGCACAGCAATAAGGAGACAGAGTGCTCTAAATGTGAGAACTGTTCTTTGTTTTGTGCAGCTGAAGTGGAGAGTGGATGTGGCAAGTGATGTGTGCTGAGACCTGAGATGTAGGCGGGGACAAGATGAAGTAAGATCTTATAGAACATTCCAAGAAAATGGCCTTTTACCTTGACAGGAGTGAGTATTCCAGGTCAGGGAATGGCATAATAAAATTTATATTTTAGAAGGATTACTCTAGTATTTACATAAAGGACAATTTGAAAAGAGTAAATAAAATAAGAGTAGAGGGAGCAATTAGAAAGCTTTCGCCAAAATCCAGATGAAAAATGACTAAACATTTAAATAAGGCAATGGCAATAAAAATAGAAACGTAGAGATAATTATCTTAAAACAATAGGAGTGACTATTGACTGAGAATGAAACTTACAGGATTGGAAGTCTAAAATGACTATATTATTTTCCCAGTTAGAAAAATACAAAAAACAACCACAAATAATACTCTTAAAATTATTACAAATATTAGAGGTTTCTGAATGCTGGCTCTGCAGACTGCAGAGTTTATTTAGAAGTTTTATCACGTACTAGTTCTGTGCACATTCTGTACCTCAGTTCCATCATCTGTAAAATGGAGTCAGAATTTTTAATTCTACAGATTATTGTTGGGATGAAAAAAATATTGATGATTTATGTGGCTTAGTACAGTTCCTGGAAACTATTTTTTAAAAATCTACTACATATTTTAAGAAATAAAGGAATATGGAGTACTCTCTTATCATCCTTTGATATAAAAATGAATGTGTAAATAAATTATTGTAATCTTGATTGTACCAATTTAAAGACATAGATTCTAAGATAGAGACAGGAAAGAAATGTTTCAGAAGTATGTATGAGAGTTAGATCTTTTTAACTAAGAACTTTAGAATTAAAGATTTAAAATGATCATACCAACTTGAATTTCTCCTAATATAAAACAAATGAAATGTTTAAAAGACTTTTCATGTAGAAATGTTCTGTGTATAAATTTTGTAATCCAAAACCCTAAACTTTAATTCTCAACCAATTTTTCAGTTCTTGGGCAAAGAAAGTATGTAGTTTAAAAGTTTTCTCCAGTGTGGAGATTTATTTCAGGGCTTATAAATAATCATTCTTCATGTTTGATAGTGAGTTTCATGATTTTCTCTGTACAGTACTATATTAAATTATACAAATAAGGATAATTTAATAAAGGAAAAACTTCATTCTATAAATATCATGACCAGGACCCAGAATAAGGCTGCAAATTATAGTCAGAAAATAAAGTAGGTTTTGCTTGCATACTGATAGCATTAAATTATGGGTATCTTACCACACTGAGTGTCTGTATATGAACACCAGACTATATTGAGAATAGCAGAGCACACATGAAATTGCTAAAGATGACATTTGATATTATATCAGGCTCTCCAAGCAAAGTATAATTCTGATCAGTTGAACAATGTTGAAAAAGATTCAGAAGACTACTGTAACCAGAAGATTCTTTATTATAAATCAGAAAAACAGATTAACAAGCATTCCATAAATTACAAATTTATGAATGATTGGTAAGTTTTCTTTTCTCAATCTTCTCAATGACATTTTGATGAAAAGTAAGATTCAAAAAGGCATGGAAGTTGATAAATTTATTAGTGTTTATGTGTTAGATTGTATCGATTCTTTCCTTCAAAAGGAGTCAAATTGTTACGCAGATATGCAGTGGGGGAAACAGCCTCATAAGCAAAGAGTAGACCCCTCTTCCTCAACAATTCACTATGGCAATGCTTATTCTTATTAGGAAATTCATATCACTTTTTTCATCCCTAAGAATATAGGAACTTTTATCTAGCTATTATGCAGTGACACTACAAAATGTCCATGTATATAATTCCTCCTGGTGAAGATTTACATTCAATAGAGAAATTTAGTAGGTGGCACTCAGTCTGCTAAACAGACATCTGACTGATGCTCTTTCAAGCATTTTAGAAAAAGTGTCATGGAAAATCTGGGCTTGTTTATTAGGATATTTAAACAATAATTTTGCTCAATAGTGGGAGCATTAAGTATTAACCTCAAAAATTTTGTTATAAAGGAAAACTTATCCTGCCTATTGCCTCGTTCTTACCCACAAATAATGCAGTAGTGTAAATTGTTTCACCCCTGGTTCTTCCATTATGGTAATTTGACAAACAAATGAAGTTTCATGTTTATACTGTTAGTAACATCACACGGGTTTCACACAATGCACAAGAAGGATTTGGTCATTATTTGATTAACTTAAGTTTTATAGTAAATCAGATAACATTTTCTTAATGCCAAATTATTTCAATTGTTTCTAAAGTTTCTAGTGATACATCATACACATATTTATGTATGCAAATATTTTCCAACAATTTAACTTTTAGGTTGACAATATCAGTCCTTTCTTTCTCCACATCAAATATCATGAGATACTTTTTTTTGTAGTTTATGTAAAAATTTATTTGACCAAAATGTAGATTTGATAAACAAGTTAAATTTCAGAAAGAAAATATTGCTCATTAAGAGTTTTGTTACTATGCATTACTATTGCATTCAGGGAAGTGTAGGTATTCCTTCTCTCAGCAAATTTGCCTCTTGGCTCTTGTTGTTATTATTGTTTGCCTTGTAGCAACAACCTGGCCCTCTTTGTACTCCACACTGCTGATATTTCAGTTATAACTATATTTCATACTTTTTCTTGAGACTGTTTATTGACTAGGGACCCTCTGTTCACATTTGATTTAATGCTCATTTATTAAGCAACCACTATGAATATGTGGTGTTTTATATATTTATATATTTAATAAGTTTAGAAGTATTACAGGTAGATTACCTCTCAGAGAATTTATGATTTCATGGAAGAGCAAGACACTCATATATTTGATATATTTAATATTCATTTTGATGACAAATTAATATTTGCTAATATAGCTAACATATTTAACATTCCTGATGAACAGGATTATCTTGAGGAAATTTTCATAGAATAGAGGACTTGAAATTGGTCTGGAAAAATAGATAAAGGAATAAAATAGGCAAATAACAGTGAGTGGCATTCTAGACAGGGGGAATATAATTATTCAAGTGCTCATTGATTTGGTCATATTGTGTGATAGGAACTGTGGGCATAAACATTTCGACCCTGTGGAGTCTGTGACAATGTGCTGCTCAGATCTCCTGCTACAGGGAACATAATTGACTGATGACCCCAGCTGCTGCCATTCTGGATCTGCCATCACATTTGTTCCTAGGTCTTACTTCCCATAGGCTGCTCCCACCAATTACTGAGCACAGTGAACTTATAATGCAGGTCACTGCTGGGAGACACTAGGCTCCTTAAATGGCTACTTTGGCATAAGGACTAGGGAGTCCTGTTGTGTCAATGGTCCAGTTGACACTTTCTTGGAACTGCAATGAAGCCTGTGATTCTTTTTACCTAATGCTGCCTCCTTCCCTTTACCTTTACAAGGTCACCTCTGCATTGTGGTCTAAAGGCTCTCCATGTCCTCTTTTTGTCACTCCTTATCTTTCACAGGCATTTTCCTGAATAAATCTCTTATACTTCTAATGCCATCTTGGCATGTGCTTCTCGTACAGCCCAAACTAAAGCAAACTCTACCCTCAAGAATCACAAATTTTTGAGTTTTTTTTAAAAATATGCAAGTCCTTGCAATACAATAAAATCATTGCTCCAATGAAGGTATCATTCACTCAGTTAACAAATATTTCGCTAAATAAGGGTCCACTGTGGATCAGAGATAATTCTGGGTCCTGAGGGTACAGCAATCAAACAAAATGCCTGGTATCAAAAGATTTACAGTATAGTGGGAGACAGATAAAAGTAAACATATAAATAATGTGTCAGATGTGGATAAAATCTAAGAATTCATCTATGGTAATTGAGAGAGATATAAGAGAGACATATCCCTCAGATATGCACACATCCGAAAGAAGATTTGTCCAAGTAAAGGGAATAGCAATTGCAAGGCTTTGAGAAATTTGTTTGAAGTAATGGACAAATAACAAAGAACACAGTGAGGATGGAGTGAAAGGGAAAAAGGAGTAGGAAGTGTGTGAAAAGTAGAGGATGACATCAGAAAACTATGAGTAGCCTCATGTAGGATGTGTAGGCCATGGGAAGGACTTTGGATTTTATTCTAAGTAAAATAAAATCCTTTGGTGAGTTTGAGCAGAGGAGAATATGATCTGGATTATATTTTAAAAGAATCCCTCTGACAACTGTGTCAGGGCAAGGATAGAAGTTGCAGGAGCAGGTAAGAAGTTATAGCAATGCTCCCAGGGAGAGGTGATAGTGCACAGGTAGTAAGAAATGGTTAAGTTTTAGGTGCATGAAAAAAATATAGAGAGCATGCTATGTTTTTTGGTAAATTAAATATGGAAATTAAGAAAAAGAGTCAAAGATGATTTCGTGTATTTTGGTTTGGGTAATTGGTAAAAATGAGTTGCTATTTACTGAAATAATTAAAACAAGAAAAGGGAAAGGAAAAGGTGATACAAATCAAGACTCTGGTTTTAGACTTTTAAAGTTCTGGATACCAATTAGTTACCCTGATGGCTTTAGAGAGATATAAATGGATAGTTAAGGAAGGACAAGGTAATGATGGTGCTGTATTGAGATGCCCTCAGGGGTTACAACATGCTCACATTTCCCTGGGAGTCTCCAAGATCTTATCCCTCTGCCGTTGGCCCTTTGGGGTTCAGTTAATCTTAAATCCTTTCCCCCCTTTCTCTCTCTGTCCACTCACATGTGTGTTTTCTCCTGACTGACACTCTGTTTGGATCACCAAATCTTTCTCCATCTCTTTATTTTGTTTTTCTATAGCAGACTTAGGAAGGGAGTGACATAAAGCTCAGGGTTTCAACAGTATAGCAGTTTTAAAAATGGAAAAATTTTCCTTTCACCCCTCAAAAGCATTAAAAGCGGCGTGATTCATATGCCATAGCAGTACAACCCCAAACCCATCTTCACTGACTGATTCTCTGGTGCCATCAACCTACTCTGAAGACCATCACTTGTCAAACCCTAAACCTCTTCCTCCTCTGACCTATTGTAAATAGTTACTATTTTCTTTCAGATTTCTGTCAGAAATGTTTGTGATTTTTTTCAACACAGCCTTTCTACTTAAATCCTCTTCCTCATAGATTCTGCAGTGCATACCAAAAATAAGTGGCCCCCCAAAATTCTTTTCTTCAGTGGGTAGTGATGAATATGAAATGGGATGAGGTGGTGTTTATGAAAAGGCTCTAGTGGGTAGGAGAAAGGGAGAGAAATCATTGCATCCATACATCTCGTCTTTTTCCCATAATAAATTATATTCTTATATGGATATATGTAGATTGATGATAAACAGGTGGATAGACGGAGGGGGGAAATTCTGCTAACATTTAGCACAGTTATTCAAAGTGCCAGTACTCAACAAGATAATAATGTTTTGCTATAAATGCAATGTCAGTGGAAATAGCATTTTTAACGAAATATTGTGGACGAGAATACGTGGAATCAGGCAGTCAGTCCGTTTACCACACCTTATGTCAAAAGATCGGGAGGCAGTGATTTAGCGCATTTTATAACCAGACTTTAAAAATAACTATCTTAAGGTCATATTATGGTGATTTTTATCAATATAGTATATGTTGTACAAAGATTGCATATCACTTCTATAATTTTTAAACGCCTTATCCTCAATCATTTTTCTATCTCAGTTCTGTTTTAACACACTTTTGTTCTACTCAAGTGCTTAAAATTAGCTAGATCAAACTTATTCTGTATTTTTTCGGATAGTGTGTTGTATTAAAATGGAAGAAAAATTGTTACATGCTGCAGTCCATAAAAAAAAAAAAAATCAATGAGTTACGTCCATAGTGACTATACCTACCTCAAACATTAGCCTTTTATGTCAATGAATTTATTTTTTAAGCTCTCATTGCACCATCACTGAATTAGGATAGGATCTAATACTATACCATCTTTAAACATAATCTATTGTTCTCATTGAAATTTAAATTTTGTTTCATAATCAAAGAACCATGCACTTCCTCAGGTCTGTAGCATGCGTGCTATTATCTAAGGTAATACATGAGGTTTTGTCACTAAGACATAAAGTGTTTTACTTTATTTATTCTTTACAATAAGTAAGATTTTTTGTTGATTGTCTTGATTTTCACCATAAGATTGATAAGGACATTTCTAATTCATTGGGCATAGCATTGTACCACATAAAATCTGCAGTTTAATATAAGTATTAGGTATAGGTTCCATTATATTGGTGCAGAGTTGTAAATGTCTGAATCATTTGTTAAATTTTATAGCTGATCTTGTTCAAAGTAGTCCCTTTGGTAGGAGACTTTGTGTCTAGATATTATCACCATTCATATCTAATTTCACACAGACATGCGTATTAGTTTCTAGGTAAAGATAGAATATGCCTCATTTTTTTCTCCTCTTTAAAAATGATATAACTAATTTTGCAATTACTTTAACTACTTTTTTTGTAGATGGAGGTGTTCATATAAATGTAAATTATAAATTTGATAATACTTTAGGTAATTCAGAATTTCTTTATTACAAATAAAAAGGAAGCCCACAGATTACAGACACAAATTAACTGCTCATATATATTTCAGTTTAGTAAAATTATATACTATACTAATATCACTTGCTTTTACAATAATACTAAACTTTTCTCCAGAAAGCTGGGAACCAAGGTAATTGAACCATTTTTTTTTTTTTTACTTGTTACTACACAAGGTGTCCTTGATTAGCAGGTGACCACATTCATTTTCTCAATTTTTCCCAAAGCACTTGCCTGCCTTTTAATATCACTCATAACATCCAGGACTTTCATAGAAAATGAGGTGAAATCTAACCTTGAAGATATTAACTTGTTTATTATTTTGTTCTTTAATAATAATCACCAGTCTTATCAACATGCCTCCATGAGTAATCCCACACAAAATTTTAAGAAATTATAAACTTAAAGTTGATAATTTCCCAGTAATAATGAAAATAATACATGTATTTATAATTTTATATCTTTTCTAAACCTTTTTCATCTAAACTCTAAAACAATTTTGTGAGATAGGGATAATGAAACTTAACATTTACTATCTGCACTTAATTTGTTTAGTGTTTTCAAATGACTTTTTTAAGAGCTTTTGTAGGACTTCTGAATATGCTTGTGAAAGAACAACATTGCCACCAAAAACATCAAGAAAGGTTGCTGAATAAATGTACACACAAGGACATTTGGAGAACAGCTGAAGCAAGCAGGATTTTAGGGGCCAATATTACAGAATGGGGAGGAGAAACAACATTTGAAGTAAGCTGATCATTTGAGCCACTCTACTCCAGAAGTATTTGCCATTACTGGGTTCAAACATGAGCCTGAGAACCCAGATCTTTCCTGGGCAGAAGGCCACCACTAGCAGATAGAAAGTCCAGGCTGACAGGGCTAGAAAATCAAAATTGGAGCCTTGATATCAAAACATTTCAGGCAAGGTTGGAGAACTGAACTTTCTGAATTCTGGCTATTCCCTTAAGACATTTTACCAAATTCAAAAGTTATTTGGGTAGAAGCCTAAAAAGTTTACCAGAAGGTACACTTGATGGCAGTCTCTGAATGTATAAGGAGAATTGGGGACCTGCCTGGGAAAATGCCACAGTAAACACACAGATTCTCAAGTGGAGAAATGGAAGGCTCTGCTCTGGGAGCAAAGGCAAATCTTGCCCTTTGTCACTTCTGTCCATTACTAAAATAAGTTGATTAGTCCTCATTCAATTTGCCTAGCAGAATAAAGGGTAAACCTTCATAGGAGGAAGGTTACTTTATCTTTTATACAAAATGTTCTACATTTATATAAAAATTATATGATCAATTCACAGATAGGACCATAAGACCAAAAAAAAAAAAAAAAAAAAAAGAACATCCAAAGAAAAAACCATACTTAAACCAGATATTACAGTTAGAGGCAAGAGCTCTCAAGAGACTATAAATATTATGTTAAAGAGAAAGACCATAGAAGATTAATATTTATCAGAGATTTGGCATATAATAAAAAATCAAATGGAATTTAAGAAATAAAAACAACAATTGATTGTCAATAAATGGACTTTAAGACAGGCTAGACAGAGAAGACAGGATTAGTAACTGATGACAGTGCAATAGAAAATATTTAAACGGAAATACCAAGAAAAATAGAGGGATGTAGAAAAGAAAATATTGAAAAAAGAGAATATTGAATGAAATGATATGGCAGTAATAATTGGAGCTCAAGGAAAAGAGAAGAGGGAAAGTATGGAACAGAGGCAATATTTAAAATGATAATGACCAAAAAAATTTTCAAAATTAAGTAAAGTTATTAACTTATAGATTGAGAAATTTCTGAGAACACTAATACTTATGAAAACAACACCCTAGCATATCTTAAACTGCTGCAAATCAATAACAACGAGAAAAATCTTAAAATCAGCCAAAGGAAAATATAAAATATTTTCAAATAAGCAACAAGAAGATTAATAACTAATATTCAAGCAAAAATGATGACAACTAGAAGACAGTGGAACAATATACATCAAGTGCTAAGCAAAACAAATGCCAGAGGTGCACTGAGATGGCTGAATGGAATCCTCCAGTGATTGCCCCCTCACAGGAACACCAAATTGAACATTAAACAATTATCCATGCAAGAAACCACCTTCATAAGAACCAAAAATCAGGTGAGCAATCACAGCACTTGTTTTAACATCATATCCAGGAGAAAGGCACTGAAGAGGGTAGGGAAAAGGCAGTTTTGCATTGCCTACACCAGCCTTCCTCCATCCTCCAGCAAGTCCAGGCAGAGAAAGAATCTTTGTGATTGGTGGAAGAATAGAGAAATGACTATGGGATTTTTGCATTGGAACTAAGTGCTGCCTTGTCACAATGGAACAAAACACAGGGCAGTATTCTGCTGGTACCTAAATGCTGGCGGTATTTAGACCAGCCATAACCAGAGAGGAATCCTCTGCCCCAGTGGCAGAAACCTGAATTCTGGCTTAGCTCCATCACCACTGACTATAGTGACCTGAGGCCTAGAATAAATTTGAAAGGCAATCAGGTCACAAGGACTGCAGTCCTTGGGCAAGTCCTGGTTCTGGGCTAGGCTTGGCACCAGTGAACTTGGGGTGCACATGACCGCAGTGAGACACCAGCTGTGGCAGCCAGGGAGTGCTTGTGTCACACCTCCCACAACTCCAGGCAGTGCAGCTCAGAGAAAGACTCCCTCCATTCTGGCAAAGGAAAGGGAAGAGTACATAGGAATTTGTCTTGAAACTTGGGTACCAGCTTAGCCACAGTAAAATACAGTACCAAGCAGATTCCTGAAGTTGCCAATTCCTTAGCTCTTGGATGGCATTTCTAAATCCACCCTGGGTCGGAAGAGAACTTACTGCCCTGAAGGGAAGGACATAGTCCTGGTAGGATTTGCTACCGGCTAACTAAAGAGTCCTTAGACCTTGAATAAGCATCAGCAATAACCAGGCAGTTGTCACCTCAGGCATTGAGCAAGACCCAGTACTGTGCTGGCCTTAGATGTGACACAGTGCAATCTCAGCTGTGGTGGCCATAGTAGTACTTGTGTCACTCATTCCCCAACTCCAGGCAGCCCAGCATGGACAGTGGGACTTCTTCTGTTTGGTGGAAAGTGGGGAAGAGAGTGAGAGACTTTGCTTTGTAATCCAAGGCATTCTTCTGTATCGTATCCAAGTCCATGAATGTGGTATCACCAGGAGTCTGCAAGAGTCACAACATTATTAGGTTTGGGCACCCCCAGTGCTGATACGACTGCAGTGACCAAAGACTTAGATGAGAACACTCAATTCCCTTTGAATACCTAGAAAGCTTTCTTAAGAAGGGTGAGTACAAATAAGCCAAGACTGCAAAGATTAGAATAAATACCTAATTGTTCTATGCCCAGACATAGACAATTTTCCACAAGTATTGAGAAGATCCAGGAAAACATGACCTAACCACACAAACTAAATAAGGCACAAGTGACTAGACCTGGAGTAATGGAGATATGGGACCTTTCAGAGAGAGAATTCAAATTAGCTGTTTTGAGGAAGTTCACTGAACTTCTACAAAACACAGAGAAGGAATTCAGAATCCTATCAGAGAAATTTATCAAAGAGATTGAAATAACAAAAAAGAACAAGCAGAAATTCTAGGACTGAAAAATTTAAGTGACAAACTGAAAAATGCATCAAAGTCTCTCAACAGCAGAATTAATCAAGGAGAAGAAAGAATTAGTGAGCTTGAAGACAGGTTACATAAAAATACCAGTCAGAAGATAAAAAATAGGAATAAAAAATAATGCAGCATGCCTACGTGATCTACAAAGTAGCTTCAAAAGGATAAACCTTAAAGAGGAGGTAGAGAGAAAGATTGCGGTAGAAAGTGTATTCAAAGAAATAATAGAGAACTTTTCAAACCTAAAAAGTGATACCAGTATTTAGGTACAAGAAGGTCATAGAACACCAAGAAAATTTAACCAAAATAAGACTACATAAGGCATTGAATATTCGAACTTCCAAAGGTCACAAATAAAGAAAGATCCTGGTAGGGCATAGTGGCTCATGCCTGTAATCCATGCACTCTCAGAGGCTGAGATAGGAGGTTACTTGAGCTCAGGAGCTCAAAACCAGCCTAAGCAAAAGTGAGACCCCTATCTCTACTAAAAATAGAAAAATTAGTCAGGCATTGTGGCATGCACCTATAGTTCCAGCTACACAGGAAGCTGAGACAGGCTGATCCCTTAAGCCCAGGAGTTTGAGGTTGCACTGAGCTATGATGACACCACTATACTCTACCCAGGGTGATAAAGGAAGACTTTCTCTAAAAAAAAAATAAAATAAAATAAAATTGAGAGAGAGAGAGAGAGAGAGAGAAAAGAATCCTAAGAGCAGCAAAGGAAAAAAAAACAAACAATATCTAAAGGACCTCCAATACATCTGGCAGAAGACTCTGTCACTGTAATTGCAGTGTGTAAACCACTCATATCTTGAGTAGGAAGACTGAAACATAAATCTATTGAAAATAATAACCACAATTTTTATGATATAGATATTATAAAAATATAAATAAGAAACAAGTAACACTAAGCAAAAATCATCTTTAAGGAAGTAGTCAGCATTTCAGCATAGTATGAGAAAAATTGTGCTTTCCTTATACTATTAAAATGGATAGATGCAATGTTTTATGTGATTACATAAGTATTAACAACTATCAAATAACTCAGGGGTCAGAAGAGTCTCAAAATAGAAATTAGAGGGTACAGAGTCCAAAAATAGAAATTAGAGAGAGCAATATTAGAGGATTTATTGAAAGAATGGACATTTTTTTTATTCAGGTTCCCTGCCAAATAAACATGTTTCTGTGAAAAGTTGGGAAAAACAAAGTATAGCATAGCAATTAGTGATATTTTTGTTTTTAGGTTTTCTGCAAGGCATTGCTTTTTGTTCTTTTGTAATTGGTTGACCAGTAATTTGCATAAAGAATGTATTACATAGGCTTCAGTAGACTTCAATTTAACGATAAATAAATGTAAATTTACAATCTTCCTCACAAGTCCTCAATGTTATTTTACTGAGACAATCATCCATAGAGAAAATAGATTTTGAATTCTAAGACAGCCTAAATATGCAAGTTTCTTCTAACTAAACTTAAAACTTTCCCAGACTTTCAATTAATTTTATTAAAAATAAACAGAAAATCAAAGTTATAAAAAAGAAAACAGTTGATAGAGACCATTACTTTAACAGAGTTAAAATGAGTTTCCTGTAGATTCCAGGTGTCCTCATGATTGAAATGAATGGTTTCTCCTGAAAGACAAATATAATATAAAATTAAAAACTTAAATTATAAAGAGAGAGCAATGACTGCCAAACTTTAGAATATATGTTAGTGAATATTACTCATTTTGGATACTCAGGGAACTAGTTTTGAAATCTAAAACTCAGCATCAAATAGTGTTGATAGATAACTTCACAAATGTTATTATTTGTACTAATCATACATAATAATATGTTTTTAAGAAAACATCAAAATTAATAAATATTTTTTTTAAAGATAAAAAATCAAAAAGTCAAAAAGTAAGGGGGATGGAGTAGAAGTGTAGAGTTTTATTTAGCATTCTCTTTGCTTGTTTCTTTGGTTCTTTGTTTTCTGTAATTAGAATTAAGTTGTCATCAGTTTAAAATAAATGGTAGTAAGATTTTTTTTTGCAAGCCTAATGGTAACCTTAAATCAAAAAACCTACAATAAATACACAAAAAATAAAAAAGCAAGAAATTAAAGCACACTACACTTTGTGTAACAATTTTTACACAAAGCAAGACAAGAAACAAGGAAGAAAGAGAAGATAAAAAAATGAGAAATTAAATAACAACATTGTAAAAGTAAGTCTTTCCCTATCAATATTAACATTGAATGTAAATGGACTAAACTCTTCAATCAATAGACATTGAATAAAAAGCAAGACACAACTATCTGCTGCCTATAAGAAACTCACTTTACCTACAAAGACACAGATAGACTGAAAATTAAGGGAGGGGAAAAAGATATTCCATGCAAATAGAAACTAAAAAAAGCAGGGATAGCTGTACTTATACCAGATAAAATAGATTTCAAAAAAAACTTTAAAAACACATAAAGAAATTCATTATATAAATATAAAAGGGTCAATTCAAGAAGGGAATATAATAATTGTAAATATATATGCACCCAACACTGGTGAACCCAGATATAGAAAGCACATGCTATTAGAGCTAAAGAGAGAGATAGACTCCAATAAAGTAATAGCTGGAGACCTCAACACTCCACTTTTAGCATTAGACAGATCATTGAGACAGAAAATCAACAAAGAAAAAAAAATCAGACTTAAACTATAGACCAAATGACCCTAATAATAATAGATATTTAGGTAACATGTTATCCAATAGGCACAGAAAACACATTCTTCTCCTTAGCACATGGATCATTCTCAAGGATAGACCATACATCAAACCACAAACAAGTCTTAAAAAATTAAAAAAAATATTTAAAACATATCAAGTGTTTTCTATGACCACAATGGAATAAAATAAGAAATCAATAACAAGAAATAACACATGGAAATGACACATGGAAATTAAACAGTATGCTCCTGAATGACCAATATGTCAATGAAGAAATTAAGAAGCAAATTAAAAATTGTCTTGAAACAAATGGAAATAGAAGCATGATATACTAAAACCTATGGAATCTAGCAAAGGCAGTACTAGGAGGAAAGTTTATGGCAATAAATGCCTATTTCAAAAAAGTAGAAAATTGCAAATAAATAACTTGATATATCTTAAAGAACTAGAAAAATAAGAGCAAACAAAACCCAAAATTAGTAGAAGAAAAAATCATAAAAATCAGAGCAGAAATAAATGAAACTGAAAGTAAAGAGTTCAAAAGATCAAGAAAGTGAAAAGTTGATTTTTTTGAAAAGATAAACTAAATCGACAAACCTTTAGCCTGACTACTAAGAAAGAAAAAAAAAACCAAATAAATAAAATCAGAGATGAAAAGGGAGATGTTCCAACTGATACTACAAAAATTCAAAGGATCATTAGAGACTACTAAGAACAACTATGTTCCAATAAATTAGAAAACCTGGAAGAAATGGATCAATTGCCAGACACATACAATCTACCAAGGTGGAACCAGGAAGAAATCCAAAACCTAAATAGACAAATAACAAGTAATGACATGGAAACAGTAATAAGAAGGCTCTCATCAAAGAAAAGACCAGGACCCAGCTGCTTCGTTGCTAAATTCTACCAAACATTTAAAAGAAGAACTAATACCAATCCTACTGTAACTATTCAAAAAAATTGATGAGGAGGTAATACTTTTAAACTAATTCTGCAAGGCCTGTATTACCCTGATATCAAAATCAAAGACACAACAAAAAAGGAAACTGTAGGACACTATCTCTAATGAAAATATATGCAAAAATCCTCAACAAAATACTAGCAAACTGAATTCAACAACACATTATAAAAGATTATTCATCATAATCAAGTGGGATTCATCCCACGGATGCAAGGATGGTTCAGTACATGCAAATCAATCAGTATTGTACATTACATCAACAGAATGAAGGAAAAAAAACATATAATCATTTCAATCGATGCTGAAAAAGCTTTCAATTAAATTCAACATCCTTTCATGGTAAAAAGTCTCAAAAACTGGATATAGAAAAAAAACCTCAATATAATAAAAGCCATGTAACAAACCCACAGCTAGTAATATACTGAATGGAGAAAAGCTAAAAGACATTATTCTACGATCTGGAGGAAGACAAGAATGCCCACTTTCACCATTGTCATTCAACATAATATTAGAAGTTCTAGCTAGGGCAATCAGACAAGAAAAGGAAATAAAGGACATCCACATTAGAAAGGAAGAAGTCAAATTATCTTTTTGGCAGGTGACATGATCTTATATTTAGAGAAACCTAAAGACTCCACCAAAAATTTATTAGAGCTGATAAACAAATTCAGTAAAGTTGCAGAATACAAAATCAACATACAAAAATCAGTAGCATTTCTATATGCCAACAGTAAACAATCTGAAAGAGAAATCAAGAAAGTAATAACATTTATGATAGCTACAAAAACAATAAAATACCTGAAATATATGTAACCAAAGAAGTGAAAGATCCTTACAATGAAAACTATAAAACATTGATGAAAGAAACTGAAGAAAACACAAAAAATGGAATTTATGGGGTACATGTGATGTTTTGATACAGGCATACAATATGTAATGATCAAATCAGGATAATCACCTCAAACATTTATCATTTCTTTGTGTTAGGAACATTCCAGTTCCACTCTTTTAGTTAATTTAAAATATAGAATGACTTGTTGAATACAGTGATCCCGTTATCCTATCAAATATTAGATTTATTCATTCTATATAGCTATATTTTTGTACCCATTAACTATCCCCACTTTATCCACCCCTCCTTGATACCCTTCCCAGCTTCCAGTAACCATCATTATACTCTGTATCTCCATGAGACCAATTGTTTTAATTTTTATCTCCCACATATGAGTGAGAACATGGGAGCTTTGTCTTTCTGTGCTTAGCTTATTTCACTTAACATAATGTTCTCCAGTTCCATGTTGTTGCAAAAGATAGGATTTCATTATTTGAAGGCTGAAAAATATTCCATTGTGCAGATTAACTTCCAGTTGCCTTTTGCACATTTCTTTTGAATGTTTGGAACACTGGACATTCTGCCTGAATAAAGAGCAGGAACCTTAAACTCTACACACTCTACTATTCCTCACCAAACTTGCTCCTATAGTCTAAATGTGTCCCTCAAAATGCATGTGTTGGAAACGTAATCCCCAATGCAATAGTGTTGAACAGTGAGGCCTTTTGGGTGGTGTTTAGGTTATGAGGGTTCTGCCCTTTCTAATGGATTAATGCTACTATAGAAAGGGCTTGCAAAAGTGAGTTCACTCTCTCTTGCCCTTCTGCCCTCCATGTGAGGACACAGCAAGAAAGCCCTTTCCAGATGATGGCACCTTGATTTGAGCCTTCCCAGCCTTCAGAGCCTTGAGAAATAAACTTCTGTTCTTTATAAATTATCCATTCTCAGGTATTCTATTGTAACGGCACAAATGAACTAAGACTTTAGCTCTAATTATCTTGGATCATGACAGTCAATCCACTCAATCACAATAGCAAGAAACTTCACTAATAGTTGATTCTTCCCTTTTCTTACATTTATTTAACATAGAATCTTGTCAATCTTACTGTTACAATATCTCTAAAATATACTTCTCTATTTTTATTGCTATTGCCTTAGTTTACCTGCCACTCTACAGAATTTGTTTACAGTATTTGTATGTTGTTTATAGTATTATTCTTTTGTCATCACTAATTCGATTTCAAGTTTCTTGAAAACAATGTGACTATACTTTGTCTTTTTATTTGTGCCTTGTTTATAGTAAATATTTTATTGATTTTATAAATCAAATCAATGAGTAAATGAATAAATTATACTGCTTAAATGTGCATTAATGTCTGTACTTATGAATAAGATTTAAATTACAAATATTCTAGTTTGAGGCAAAGTTATTAACATACTCATATATTTCCTGTATATTTCATTGTTCTGTGTTTAGTTGTTGCTGTGTCTTAAAACATTGCACACCTCTAGAACATAAAATTTGTAGATATTGCATACAAATTTTTGACAGGAAATTGACTTAGTTTTACAAACTGTATTTTTCTCAAAATAGCTCAAATGACATTATATCTTTAACCCTACTTTATACACATAAATTCTTAAACTGACTTGTGTAACTTGAGCCCTTTTCTTTTAACAAAGTTTTATTGAAGAATAACCTACCAAGACACGAGCTACATTAAGTAGCTCAGTTAATTTTAAAAGGAAATAAATCCTGTCATTACTAAGCTTAAATAAATAATATAAGACCATTAACTACAACATGGTTACATATAAACGAGACTCAAGATCAACGGAAAGTATATTTCTCTTTTTTGTTTTCAATTTTATAAATGACCCTGGATTCCCAGAAGAAAGGCAAACATTCTAACTGCTTGCTTGTTTGCTCTCAACTTTAATTCTTACAAGGACGTTGTCAGTTTAAGTGCATAATGTGTGCTGGATAATTCAGTTAGCCTTAATAGAAGACAGTGACAGCGCACGGTCAACTCTATTGATGTGTATACTCTGTAGGAAATCACAGAGGAGCTTCAATCTTTTAAAGTTTGTTTTTAAAATCTGTGTTTACTGCTTGGATAAGAGAGTTGTCATTTTATTAATCATGAGTGACTGGTTGTCACCACACATGAAAAAAACGTGACATATTGGCAGTAACAGTCATGAGACCAAGCAAATGTAAATACAGTTATGTGACCCATAACGGCACTCGGTCAATGGCAGACTGCATATATGACAGTGGCTAGGTAAGATTATGGTACCATATTTTTACTGTACCTTTTCTATGTTTAGATATGTTTAGATACAAAAGTACTTACCACTGTGTTACAATTGCCTACAGTACTCAGTACAGTAACATTGTGTACCGGTTTGTAGCCTAGGAGAAATAGGCTATAGCACATAGCCTAGATGTGTAGCAGGCTGTACCATCTAGCTTTGTGTAAGTACACTCTACGATGTTTGCACAATGACAAAATCACCTAATGACACATTTCTTAGAATATATCCCCTCGTTAAGCAAAGCATGACTGTACTTATAATTTTAAGACATAATTAAAGCTCTCAAGATAGCAATTATAAAAAGCCAGCATGACAAGGTGAATGTATGCTGATAGAAAATATTCATATTGATAAAAATATATATATAATTTTATTTTTACAATATATATACCTGTCATTTTTTGGAGGTCACGTGATTATGAACTGTGTGTAAATGTATGCCAGACTTGTCTCTTTATCTTATGACAAGCAACACACGGTTAATACACTTAACATAATACAAACTATTTTCACTGTGGGTACATTCTCTGTCGGATTTTTTAGATTTAAAAAAGAAATTCATGTGGTATTTTTTTCTTCTCTTTGGCTTCAACAAGACATCAAAAAGGTGTTAATACCTGGAATACATAAAAAAGAAAAAGTTAGGTAAAATAATTTAAAAGCTTCCTTAAGTTTTGCCTGTCAAATTTCCTCTTACTAAATAATAAACCTCAAAATTTTAGGAATGTACACTTTAGGATGTCAAAAGAAAAATAAGAACTGTCATAAATATCTAAATAACTGGAATAAGCCACTTATAGCATGTTACAAAAGTGGTATTTAGGATAAATTAAAAGGCATGACCTCAGCTAACCCCGGAAAAAAATATAAATTTTATTTTGATATTAACTTCCATTCTGGTACATCTTTCTAAGAGTTCTTTTTATCTGTATATGTTTCCTCTGTACCCTATTGTGACATAAGATGGTTTCCTATTTAATCTGTGTATTCATAAGTCAAAATCAAGGTAACTTAAACCATAAAATAAAAGTAAAATATTGAAATGATAGGAATTGAGATTAACGATTTTAACAGAAACATTGATCACTTGTTAATTTGTGTGGTCACTGTTTTAAGCAATAGATGAGCAACGATGTAGTCAAAAGGGTCTCATATTGCCAAGGTAGGAGAAAACCAATTCCTCTTACTACTTTTCTCTTAATGATTCATCTTTTCTACTTCTTAAAGAAAACATTTTACTCTAATATCCTGGTATCCTAATTTACCCCTGCTAACAAGTAACGCAAGAAGATTTTCATCTTGGCAACTTTATAGGATTAAATTAGACATTGACATTTTTAAAAGTATAATTACAAATAGATAGATGGGAGGGAGGGAGGGAAAGAGAGACAGAGAGAGAAAGAGAGAGAGAAATAATGGAATGATTAGATGAGTATAATAAATATATAAATGTAAAAATGAGCAGCTTCTCTCTCTTTCTCTGTTTCTTTTTTACTGAAATATATATACACATACACCCCTTCCTCATATGTGCAATGGGGAAAAATATAAATATTGAAGATTAGAAGTCTATTGCAATTGCAAAATGACCTGTGGAACATCCTATACATACATACCTTCAGTTCTCATCCCACCCAAAAAAAAAAAAAAAATTAGTCAATATATTTGGGATCAATATATCTGGTTATTATCTTTGATTATCTAGGGTTCTTTTTATTCTAGTTTCCATTTTATTAGAAGTGGTGCTGCACATGGCCCGGGTATAAATTACGATATGATTATTTGCAGGGAAGTGAAGAAGTCTTTACAAAAGGTTGACTATAAGTTTCCTTTAAAGGTCAAATCCTCATGTGAATTCTAATTAATTCAAGTGGAAAGAAAGTCTTGATTTACAGAGAATTTTTTAAAAAAAACTACTGAATAAAGGTACACTGATATCATTTTTGCTTTCCTATTTTGACCAGTCTTCAACTCCATTCTAATAACATACAAATTTTAATTTGTCAGATCATGCCACTTCTCAGCTTAAAACTTTGCAATGACTGCACATTTCTCTAGAGTAAACACTAAAGGTAGTTTATTGGCACACTGATCCATGACTTTGTTACAAAGCCTCACCATCTAGGTTCATTATACCCCACCCGTTGTTCCAGCTCATAGAACGTGCCAAACACATTTCTGCCTTAGACTCTTTGTCCTAGTTTCCTCTTAGCCTATATTGCCCCAGACATCTGCTACACTAGAATCTAGATCTTTCCAGTATTGCTCAACCTCCTTGTCTCCTGAGAATTACCTACCTATTCACTATTTCAACCTGCCCAGTCACTCCTAGCACTTTCCAAACCTCATACTTTGGTTTCTATTTTCTTTAGCCCATCACCTTCTCATATTCTATATAACTTGCCTATCCAGCAACTTAATGCTTATTGGCTGTCCCTCTGTACTAAAATGTAAGCTCCACTAAGTGATCTTGGCCAGTTGTATTCTACAGTGTGTGCCAAAAGTCTACAGCAATGCATGGTACACAGAATGAAGTAATTATATATTTTAAAATTTACTTAGAATAAATAAATATAATTTATTTTAACACCTTATAGTGCAAACATCTTACTTTCACAAATATAAAGTAAATAAAATACAGACGTTTACAACAACTACTTTCCATGGGACACTTTTACCTATTAGCTCCTCAAAACCCTACTCCACTAAAGCTCATTACATCCTGCCTGAAGAAATTAACATGAAATTGAGTTGATTGTACCAGTGCCACACAGGCTCCTACAACCTTAGAAATACTGGTCTTTATGATACCTTTCCTAAAACTATCAATAAGCAATTGACATTCATCTGTCTCTTTAAGTCACAAGCTCAGAAAATTTTGACCGTGAATCATGAACCCTTTTCAAAATGAGAAGGACTTGATAAAGAATTCTTCCAGGAGCAATCAAACCTCTTTTCCTGGAAAACTCTAAAATTGAACAATGTTGGAATAAGGAAATAAAAAGAATGCGATTTTAATGTGACTCTCTTTCCATAGTCACCAAAAGAATAAAAGTCAGGTAATATAAGTAATATGCAGTTCAAAATTTATTAATAATAATAAATTATAGGGAGACAGAGATGGGGGGGGGAGAGAGAGAGAGCAAGCACACACCCCAGAATAGAAAATAACATAATTATTACTTTTTTGCCATATGTCCCAGAGTGATTAAGGAGAAAAGCAGAAACAGTGGTGCCTCAATTATTTAGATAACCCTGTGATCCTTATTACCCCTTACCCTTCTTAGCACCAAACCTTGACATCTGTAAAAAGGAGAGAGTAGAGCATGGCTTCTAGGAAATAACTCAAGAATTAGGCCGGGCGCAGTGGCTCATGCCTGTAATCCTAGCACTCTGGGAGGCCGAGGTGGGCGGATCGTTTGAGCTCAGGAGTTCGAGACCAGCCTGAGCAAGAGCGAGACCCCATCTCTACTAAAAATAGAAAGAAATTATATGGACAGCTAAAAATATATATAGAAAAAATTAGCCGGGCATGGTGGTGCATGCCTGTAGTCCCAACTACTCGGGAGGCTGAGACAGGAGGATCGCTTGAGCTCAGGAGTTTGAGGTTGCTGTGAGCTAGGCTGACGCCACGGCACTCACTCTAGCCTGGGCAACAGAGTGAGACTCTGTCTCAAAAAAAAAAAAAAAAGAATTAACTAAGCTTTGTTGTTTAGCTGACTGTGATATTTACAATAAGGCTAAGGAGAAGAATATACATATGTAGATGAATATCTAGCTAAAATCCAAATGCAGAGGCATCAGAAGAGAAAGAGAAATGAAAGATTATATATAAGAAGAGAGAGAGAAGAATAAAACTGTGGGAGACAAACTAAGAACAGACTTCAAGACTATTGTCACTTTAAAAACCAGTAACTCTTTTACTGTTTTCACATACAGTCATTTGCAAAATCCAGTTTGCATTTTTTATAGACACTAAGTCTAGGGAATAGAATTATCTCCTTGATTTTACTCCAAGTGCTATTGATTAAAGCCCAAGAAGAGCGCCACGCAACATATACAATTAAAGCAAATCAGAAAAAAATATTGTAAAAAATGAAGCTCAGGAATATATTATGACATGAGACAGCTGTTTTTCTATAATGCTAACAGGAGAGTCTCTAACCAAGTATAACATTAAGGTAAATAAGAAATAATCACAGAAAAGCTGCTATTAAAAATTCCAAATATATGTTAGAAGTGTAATGTAAAACAAAATACACGATCCAGTAAATTCTTGTGCATGAAGTCTCAGGTTCTTTATAATCTTTTTCTGGCAAGAAATTAACTCCCTTTTTAAAATTTTGCTAAGCCTATACTGGTATCGCAAAGGACAAAAGTTAGCAAATTTATGTGGGAAGGAAAGATAGAAATTTTGAAAGTGAGAGCATTAAGCAAGGCCTTTAGAGGATAAATGTTATAAGCAGTGCAATGTGAAAATTATTGTATTGCTCTTTATAGAAGTGAAAACCATTTACCACCCACCATGTCATGTTTGATGCAGAATCACACTTTACCATGTTCTTTTCGACTCAAATATAATTATCCCTTGTGTTTGTTACAGTAATAAAGATAATAATAATTTGCTCTCATAGCATACTTTTCCTCCTAAGAGTTTAAGCACTTTACAGCAAACTATTCCACTCATCTTCATAAGAACCCTGCAAAGTACGTATATAGAGATAAATGGCCATAAAAGATGAATAAAGGAAAATATTTTAACCTGGAGAGTTGGATTCTTATTCATCTTGGTTGTCTGAGCCAGAGAAATGGAGTCTGCATCACAAATATAGACATGAAATTCTCCCAAGATTCCAAATATTTTTTCCTTGATCTCCGAGGTAAATGGTGAATAGTTTTATTGCTTGAAATTTTGTCCTGACTTAAATTGAGATATAGTATCAAATTTTCTATCTAATGGTATTTTACTGAAAGAATAAAAATACATTTATTTCAAAGGATTTTGGCACAGCTAGTAGCATACTTTAGCCCATACTTTAAAAATACAGGCTCATTTAATATGCATGTGTTTCCTCATTACAATAAGTTTCGTGTATTAATTAAGGCCAGGAATTAATAGCTATTTCTGGCTCATGATTCCCAGGACTGTTGCATTTAAATATTTCTGAGGAATCCATACCGTATAATATGATCCTTTACAGGCGATGTCAAGCCATCTCTCCAACCAGCAAATGAAAATATGATCATCTCCTATCTTTCTAAAAGAATATTTAAGGATTACTTCTGTTGACCCTCAGATGTGAGTTTGATTAATCCATCCTAATGCATAAATAACTTAGGAAAATTTTTTAGGGTTTGAAACAGTCAAATTTAGTTATAAGTTCAAAATTTTGGGGAACGTGTTCAGATACGAGAAAAATCCAAGATTTAGCTGAATCTGCTAAATCCTCTTTTGTTTTATCTTGTGAAATGTAGTCAATCCTATTATTTGCTTCCTATAAATTGAGAGTGAAATAAGAGCAATCATCTAATTTATATTTAAAAATATGGAAAATGGGTGTTTAAAAATGTGTGATTTGTAGCCAATGAAACTGAAATTTTATTCCTTTTTTTGTTCTTTTGAGCCAATGTATTATTTGTGTAGTAACATTTTGTATCATCATCATTATAGTCCATACAAATGGTTTTAGGAATATTAGGAATAAGTAGTCTACATGCATATTTACTTATCCTGGCTTCATAAAGAAATAAACGCAAAAATTAAGGTTATTTCTACATTGGCAAAATGCAATGTACATGTTGCAAAATGCCATGTACTGTTTTGCATATTTGACACTATTATAGCTCTCTTACTAAATGTCATTCATTGTACCCATGCTGCCAGCTTTATCAATTCCACTTGACAATAAAAACAAACCAGGGCTTATCATGATGATATCAAAGCAGGTACAACCATATTCTAAATTAACACAAAGAAAAAAAAAGTAGTTGGAATGTATAGTAATGCAAAAGAGCTACACTCATTTTTTTTTGTACAATTGATTGACTCTTTATTGACTACCTTTCAATTTTAATATCTTATTTGTCCTTTGTCTCATTCTTTATTTTCTATTATATTGTTCTGCATTTCATATTGCATTTTAGATATTGAAAAACTATTTCCAATTTCATGTGGTAACATCAGGTAAGTAGGTAGGTAGGTAGATAGAGAGACAGACAGACAGACAAATGGATGGATACTCATGGTGGGGTAAGGAGTGACAGGTAAGGGAGAGAGAGAGAACAGCGATAGGTAGGGAGAAAGGAAAACAGCATAAAATTTCATCTAAAGAACTATAGTAGAAAATGGTACTGTCATCTTTACTCGATAAACTAAGAATCTGAAACTCAGAAGGATGAAGCACATTGCCCGGCATTAACACAGTTAATATGCAGAGGAGTTAGGATTGCGTGCAGATCTGGAAAGCATGAAGACTGATGAATAGATTCATGTTTAGATTCTCACTCACACTAAATATGCATCGACATCACTAAGCATGTGAGGATCACAGATCAACTGCTTATTTCTCATACATTTGTAAGTCATAGAAAAATAAAGCAATATCAGAAAAGAGGGATTCCAAATTAATTTAATGAATAAAACACGATATTTACCTTTCAAAACCTGAAGATTAATGGTATATTTTGGGGACCAATAAAATCAATTTATTTACCTTTTCTGTTTCATCTTTGGTGTAAAATTGCTCATTTGCCATGCAAACAAATTAACTGGAAAGAAATCTTGCCTTTTTGGCAATTTTTCTTGCTTTCAGTATCTGAAAATTCTGTCTTAGATTATAATTCTTTTCTTTGTTGTTAAATCTGATAAATTGAGAACTTCTCCCTTACTGTTTTTTTAAACAATCTATGATCACACAGATCGTGAAGTTCCTTGAGACTGTGGGTCCCTCCATTGTTGTACATGTACTGTTTCCTTTTTATTGCAGGACAGTGGTTCAATATTGCTTATAAGTGAGGAGCTTAAGGCTACCATAGAGTGTATCATCCCAGATTTCTGGATGAGATCATCAACTACATCATAGTTATGCCTCTTCTACCCCATGAACTAAGAAATCTATCCAAACAGAGTCTCCCATATAAAGCTTTAACAAATACTGAAAATTGTTGAAATTGGCCTGATGTTACAGAAAGTGCAAAAAAAAGTACTTGCCTTGCGATATCATAGTTTTTGTGTTCCTAAACATTTGTTTCTAAGTTTGACTACTCTAAAATACCAAATTCAATGCCTCTATTTCCACATCTTAAAATTCTGTCAATTATTTGGCTTCACATATTAGAATTGTTAAATAGATTCAATTTTTGGATTTGGAGAGTATGTCTTTGATGGTAATGGTTTAATACCTGAGTTTTATATATTGCAGACAGAAAACAGTTCATATTTGACAAACAAATGCAAGGTCTCAATAGTAATAGGTAAATGCCTTAGGAAGGTATCTTTTATATAGCCTTTTTTTCTGGATGACAAACACATTACCAAGTCACCAACAATTCATAACATTATTTATGCCAGCAGATAAAATTAGGCATCAGTCTAGCATGATGGATCCTGTGATATAATCATTATGATAAACAAACACTGTTTTATTATAAATGACTTTTGTATTATTTAATTTACAGCATGAATACATAAAAGCCTATCTCTCAAAAAATACTCTAAGTTTCAAACCAAAGAGAAAAGTACAATCTTGACTCTTTAAAAAAAATCATTCTAGTGCCAAAGACTCGTGATTTAATGAAGTTTTGTGTTTAAAATTATATGAAAGACGCACAAAACAAAATATAAAAAATTGAAATGACTTCAGCTAAGTCAAAGTTCTCATTTAACTTGGCTTCATGAAGGCTGTTCTGTGTTTATGGACCAAGGTTTCTGGCAAGTGAGATGACAACTAAATGCTAAATATGGTGCTCTTTGTAGAAAGCCTTATTATCATTGACCAACTATATAAAGAGTTTATGTGCTCATCCCATCATGGCACAGATGGAAATCAACATTTCAAAGAGCCAGAATCATTGTTCTCTGAAGTTGCCCTGTTCAGACCATAATTCAAGCAAAAGAAATGAAACAGATTAAGAGGTTCCGCAATTTTCAACATCAGAGTCAATTCCAAAAGTGGTGCCTGCTCTAACAAAGATCTGGATGTTGTTTTAGCCAGCGCATCGATTGTACTCAAAGAGCCACAATGCTGCCCTCGGCTGTGGCTATGAGATAAGAATTCTGGTTAATAAGAACAGTTCTAGGACAGGCACAAATGAGATTACAGGACAGAATCCCAAGTTGTGCCAAAACTCAGGCTGACGTTTTTGTCTTCAGCTGTCACAGATGGGATGGCTGAAAACACGCATACCACATCATCTTAAAAAAATTGTGAGGGGGAAAAAAAAAAGGTTTTCAAGGACAAAATGTTTTAAAATGACTGAGAATTTGGACTTAGAGAAAAAGACCAGAGAACTAAACCTATTACAAAACTGGCACATTACAGTGCAGGATTTTGGCAGGACATATTTATAACAGATTTCATGTAGTGGATAGAATCCAAAAACTACTCCTCCCCTAATTATGAACTGAATTTGCCCCTCTTAAAAAAAAAAAACAGAAGAAGAAATAAAAATAACTTTATTTTTGGATTATATGGAAATTTGAAAGGAATCGGCCCAGAAGGATAGATTACCAACTGGAAAATTTGGAAGGAATGTAAGGTCTGGGATTTCGGACTCCAAGCTGGTGGACTCTGAATTTGTCACAGAGGTTAGTTCTGTCTCCAAAAGGGAGCCAGCCCTCCTGTACAAGAGTACCCCCTGTTGGTTGGTTGGCCAGAGAACATTGGCAACTCCTGCTGTGGCAGCTGCTCATTTAAACTTCTACCCTGAAATTTAATGAAAGAAAAGCAAGAAAGATTTAAGAGAGGGGACAGGGACGAGGAAGGAAGCAGGAAGGATACTGTAAGAAGGGAAGGTAGGGATGGAATTTTCCTTTCATTTCTTTGTTAAGGTGAGAAATAATCAAAGGAGAGTACAGAAAATAGGGGGACAACACTGTGACTAAATCCCATCCAAAGACATTAAATCATTGGGAATGCCAATGTGTTTCAAACCATGGCTTTTGTTACCATAGTTGCTCCTTTGAATTATCACAGTGTAAGTCAAATCATTATCCTTCTTCAAAACACTTTTGTTAGGTGATTCGGAGGTCACAGAATATATTTTTATGCAAAAAAGAAGATAATAATATTATTTTATTGCTCTGAATGATGCAAAGAGGATCTGAAAAATTCCTCATCTATTTCAATATTGGAACTATGCTAGGAATAGGCTGAAAATTAACATAATTCTGAGATAAGTATAGATACCTATTGAAAACACAACTGTGACCATTAGATAATTCTTCATTGGACCTTGTATCATATGTCACCACTTTGGTCAGTCTGAGGCTAAATCAGATGCAAAAAGAAGTCATGAAAGGAAAAACAACAGCAACAACAAAAACTCCATGGTGTGTGCTTACTGATATCTTCTGCAATCTAGTCTTACCATTTTTGTTTTAGCAGTACATGTAATTCTAATGAAAATAATTCTATCATAAGAAATTTAAACAGTGCTGTGCTGAGATGGAGTATTAGCAAATGCTAGTAGGTTTGAGTCAGATTTGTTGTAATCTTTACAGAGAGGATACTCTGGGGTTCTAAAAGGTTAATGAACCACTTGTGGTAGACCTTTCCTTCACATTTTAACTCTGTTTTATTCCTGATAGAACCATTAACTTCTACACTAACCTTTCTACTTGTTACTATTACACACATTCTACCCACTAAAGCTTTCTATTGATTTTTGCCAAAGAGGTTTTATAAAATGTAGCTTTAAATACATGGTTTCTGCAATTGTGTTAGCATCAGCCAGTGTGTGTGAAGACAAAGATTAATTCTCTGGTTTTAATTTTTTTTTATATTGTCATTTAAGTACTTTTTGTTCATGATTGTTTTCATGAGGAATCTTTGCTAAGTTTTCAGATTCATGCTTTTTAAGCTGTCTGAAAAATACATTTTTACGTCTTACTTTTAAATAATATGTTTAATCTAAATATTCCAGAAGGTACATAACTTTATTTTCCTGTTGTTCAGAAGTCTCCCACATTTTCAATTACTGCTTGTCTGTGTGTGTGTGTGAATGGAAGGTCAAGAACAAGAGAGCAAAACAATGTGTAAAAACAGACATACAAATAATTATTTCATGTGACTTTTTTGTTTCAAAGCTTACATAATTTGCTAAAATGAATGCATGAGATTCTTAAAAATATTCAATACTAAATTTGAGTCTGTAAAAAAGTCAAGTCAAAAATACAAATTTAGTATGTTTCAGATAAAAATACTACAAAGATGAGTTAGCCCTTCCATTTTAGTATGAGTTCCCTGCTTTGTTTTGAGGATTTTTAATTGGTTTTGTTATTGTTCTAATTTTAAATATCACCTTAAAAAATAATATACTTTTTAAAAATATTTTCAATTTATTATTTGTTCAGTAACATATTTATATCTTCTAATTTATATCAAAGTAGCAAGTAAGAAGAAAAATAAGTATTAATCTGTGTATGTTATCTTACCTCTTAATCAAAGAACAAATGTTTTTTTCAGACATTTCCCTAACTCAAACTAACTAAAAAAAAAAAAAAAAAAATTCCTCCTATAACAAAGTATCCCATGGCCACGTGCAGGGCAGAGAACTACTTAATAAATAGGCATTAGTACAATGGCTACTAAAAAGATTAAAAGTTCTTTCTAGACAGAGGAAATCATTAATGTGAATTTTTGAAATTAGGGTGAACCAGGTAATAAAATAAAACCCTTAAATGTATAGAGTGGTCTGGGAATGAGATATTTAGATTATCTGGAATGATTTTTTATTTTGTTAATAAAGTTTGTTTGGCTTTAATACTTAATGTTGAAAACCTTTCAGAATCTTATCAGAACACTTTCCCAAATCTGAAAATATAGGCTACATTATTATTTAGAGTATTCATTTTAAGATGACTTAGGATATTTTAGTTTTCCAAACTCATAATAATGTACATCTACTCTCTTTTTATATAAATTATTATGAATTTGGACATTTGGTAGATTAAATTCAACAGAACAGAGCATGTATATTTCTCTTGCTAAATATATTAACATACTTTGCTGTCATTTCTCTTTTTCCTAAAATTCTGTTAACCATAATAGAATTGTATTATAGATAACACATATGTATTTAACATATAAGTATGCATGCAATTTTAAAATTTTAAATGTATTGTGAACATTATAAATAAGTAGATGTGAAGTATACCCCAAGGTCCCTGCCCATGGTATGAGGCACATCACAGAGAGCCTTCACATTAACCCATCTCCTGAGATATCTCCTTAAACTTTCCCCATATCCTGATATGTATGTTTCTATTACAGTACATACCTCCATGTGAACCCTTTCAAAGCATCTCATACATAACGTGTGTGTTTGACTGCAAAGTGGAATCATCAGTTTTCCTCTCACATATGCCTCTATGTTGTGTTTTTCATGTCTGATAAAGACATCACTAATTATCTAGTTTCTAAGGCTATAACTCCAGCTATTTTAAATTTCTTTCTATTCATAATTATTGGTCAAGAGCTATGATTCTACTTTCAGAGTATTGGTATCTCCCTCCCTACGCTCATACTTTCCTTGACCCCCTTATCAATCTACTGCAATAGCCTGCTCTCCAGATGTAGTGCTGACAGCAGACACCTGTTCCGTGCATGGCTCTGAGCATGCCACACCTCGTGCAGCATCCCTCAGTGAGTCCACACTACCTAGAGAATAAAGCCCAAATATACCTCCCACTATTCTTTTTAAAGACTCTAAATGTATCCAACTAAACCATTACCTAATTTTATTTTCAAATACCCTCTTGCTTAAATACTCTCATGACTTAAATATCCCTCTAGCTTCTTTTTACAACAGAGAAGGGCCTAGAAGACTCTCTCCTTGTGTAGCCCTTAACTCCCCTTGTGTCTGCACTCCAATTACATAGGCCTCTAGCCTCACAGTGTTCCAAGTGCCCTGAAGGCTTTCTAGGCATGCACCCTTCTGCCACTGCTCACTCCAAATCCCCGCTATTCCCACAACCACCACTAGTTAACATCAAGTCCTTTTCGGGTCTCAGTTGAATCATGAGTCTCTCCTTTATCGACTGCCTCAATGATGTTAAATCTAAGCATTTTTATTCTTACTGTATGATATACCTTTTCCCCATCATAATTACTCTAAATTTCTTTTTATATTTATTTATGGGATGATACAGTTAATGGGTTGTTACCATTGCTCAGTATATGCTCAAAAGATAGCCAGAATCATGCACGTGTACTTTATCATTATATCTAATATTAATGCAACATTATTTACATAATTTTAAGTTATATTAATTTATTTTAAAGCTAACACTATGAAAAATTACGGTTGGTGGCCAATTCCATATAATTTAGAGTGATAATGTGTCCAATAAGGTGTAGTATTTTGTTACCTTGAGCTGTTTCTTGAGTCAAATATTCAAGATTCAATGTTTTTTGTGTGTTTATTTCATTTACTGTTTGTGTTTAAAGGTTTCCTTATTTTAGATTCTATGTCTACGTTAATATGTAGGGCTGATTTAATATAGTGTTTATCCTCGGGCAACTATTCCAACCTTTGGTATATAAAAATAAATGCTATAGTCCTAAGGAAGAAGGAGGAGAAGGAGGAGGAGGAGGAGGAGGAGAGGAAGGAGGAGAAAGTGAAGAAAAAGAAGAAGAAACATGAAACTATCAACATAAAGAATGTAAATATACGCTGCAAAATAAATTATTAAAAACATTTTAAAGAGAAAATTCTGATATATATACACATATACACACGTGTGTGTGTGTGTGTGTGTGTGTGTGTGTATCTCAGAATAAACAGCCAGAGACAGAGGGAAGAAGAGAGGAAGAGAGAAAAGGAGGGAGGGAGGGACACAGAGAAAGAGAAAGAGAGAGACTATGACTATCTATCCTAGTAAGATAGTAATTTGAAATCTGTACGCATCATAACAAACAACCCAATTCAAATAGGAATACACACAGACACCCATTAAGAAAAAATAAATATTTATCATAGTAATTCTTTTATATTTATTTATATATGTAATACTTAGAATATGGTTAGATCATTGAATATCTACTGCCTGGATCATAAATCTGAAGGCTGGGAATTATCCTGACTCCTTTTAAAGTTTGATATTCTTGCTCAAAACTTTAGTATTTCATCCTTAGACAACAAATGTTAGAACATTTTCCTGATAATCAAAACTATGTTAAACCAGTCATGAAAATTAATAGAAATGACTAAAAAGGTATTGTTCATTTGTAGTAACAAATGTCTAGATTGTAGTGCAGCTCACAGTGTGCATTAAATAATAACAGAATGTATGTGTGTGCTTATATGTGTAATTTTTCAATTTTGGAAGGAATGATTATTAAGTGCTAGCATTGATCACTTTTCCTTCAATTAGCCATGCTTTGTAGAAAGCCTAAATTTCTGAACCAGGAGGTGATAATGTACCCATTGCCAACAAGTTATCTTGAACTAACCAAAGAGCAAGTACATAAGAAAGTATTTTGTTTGTTAGAAGATGTTCTTACTATGCATCCCTACAAAATGATAGGAAACTGATATAGTAATATTTCAGTTTTAAGATGCTAACACCATGCAGGTGTTAATTCATCCTCTTTAAATATGCTGAAATAAAAAAAAATTAAAAAAGGAATAAATTTTCACCATAGGACATTGGAATCTAAATGATCACCAATTGTTTCACTTGTAGGTTATTTAATAATATACAGCATCTGGACATTGTTAATTATTAGATGTCATATCTTTCAGGTTGCAAACTGGCAGTGCAATTTAGAAGTTGTAAAATATAAAATGATATCTTTGATCAGGTCATTTATGTCAGGCCACTGATCAGAAGACGATGAGATGACGACAGAAGTCTTACGGTGGAGAGAAAGACAGGGTGCCAATTGACCAACGGACTTTCAGTGGAGAATCTGGAACATAGGTGGGTGATAGCAAGCAGGAGATCTATCATAAGGAACGTGAATATTGTTATGGATTGAGTGTTTGTATCCCTCCAAAATTCATACATTGAAACTCTACCTGCTAATGTGATGGTTTTAGTAGGTGGGATCTTTGAGAGGTGATTAGGTTTAGATAAGGTCATAAGGGTGGAGCACCCAGGATGGGAATAGTGCCCTTATAATGGGCAGAGACGTTGGAGCTTGCTCTCTCTGCAGTATGAGGATGCATAGAGAAGGTGGCCAGCTGCAAGCCAGAAGAAGGATCCCACCAAAAACTGAATCTGCCCACACCTTGATCCTGGACTTTCCAGCTTGGAAATAAATGTCTGTTGAGAAATAAATGTCTGTTGTTTAAGCCCCCAAGTCTATAGCGTTTTATTATAGCAGCCCAAGAAGACTAAGACAAATATAAAAGTAGTTTTTTGTTTTTTTTTTTGTTTTTTTTTTGTGTGTGTGTGTGTGTGTGTGTGTGTGTGTGTATGTGTATCTGTGTTTATTTTTTTAAAAAGTACATGGAAGAATTTTCTGGAACCTGTACTGCACTTGATCCTATTCTCCTTCCAATGCTGAGGAGTGAGAAAATGAATAACATCCTTAGCAAAGATCACAAAAAAATTATTGTCCTCAGGAGAAAGGCAAGATTTAGGTAAGGCAAAGAGGCAGGGGGAAGTTTCAGAGGGGCAGGTGAGACTGATGACTTCTTTTAACACGGACCGCACTGTGCAACTGTGTGGACAGAAGGGAAGAGAGGGAAATAAGGCAGATATAGATTTCCAGAGCATTGAGTGGCATTGTGTAAAGTAAGGCCTCACTGCTTTTAGACCCTTGGGTTTACCTAACATACCCCAGGTGCTACCTGAAAGGTGATCCAATTGTATGTAAAATGTGTGAACATAATTGCCCTTTTGTTTAAGTCTCCACATATAATCAGCTGCAGAGGATGTGGTTATGAGTGTCAGAATACAGCCATCAGACCTGCGGGTGTGAACCTTGTGGGTGAGGGAGAGGGATAGACAGTCCCCCTAAGCACAGCATGCAATCTCTGTACATCGGTGATCTGCTTGGTCAGGGGCCCCTGGTTGTCACTGCTCTCATGGCTCGACACGTTGTCAGGGGCCCGACATCTTTGAATAGCTGTATGTGATTTGTAACAGTGTTTGGGCCAGCAATTGCAGTGTCACTTGCATTGCCACTAAGCTTCCAAGTCCTCTTCCTCAGTCATGTACAGACCAGTTCTCTTCCCCTTTGAGGGGTCTGTTTTCCACAAGTGACTAGGGCACAGGTAGGGTCAGTAGAACTAGATCCCCAAGTGCTCATTCGTTAGCATCAGGAAATATTAGGAGTAACTAAATGGATCACATTACTTTGCTAAAATTTGGCCTGTAATTGATAGAAAAAGGTGCATCTGTCCTTGGAAGCAGGTAAATGTGTCTGCGTTATTACTAAATACATTATCTCAGACTCTGTGCCAAGTACTTGGTTTAAAAAAAAAAAAAGATGAGTAGGAAAAAGTGTGTATCTTCTAAGAGCTTGCTATCTAGTTGGGATGACAGAGAATTTTAATACAGTATGTATGTTCTGTGACAGTGGTTGTTGAAGGTACATGTAGAGCACATAGGAAGGGGACTTATTTTAGCCTTAAAGGAGTCAAAAAATGCTCATTAAAGAATTGTATCTACTCAGAAACATGAGTTGTAAGTAGATATGAGTCCAGCAAAATGGGATAGTCCTTCAAGTTTAGGAAATAACATGTTGGCAACAGTCTCTCTAGAGGTGACAGAAAGCCTGACACATTAACATAGAGACAAGGTGAGCAAAGTACCAAGTGAATGGGCTTCAACAATGTTAGCTAATTTTTCATTACTTTTACTTCTACTATTACTACTAATAATAATTATCATTATAATTCTAGATGCAATTCGCCAGTATATACATGGAAAAGAATAGGTAGTTTTGAGCACAATAAAACTAAATGGAAATTGGTAATATCAACATCACTGAGTATTTTGTGCCTATAGGTGAGAAGATGCCAGGCCCAAAGGAGGAAAATTAGAAAGCAACTACTGCAGATGAGAAGATCTTGAGCAGTTTCCCAATGTGATCTATTATTGCTGCTACAATTATTTTTTTAAAGATGTGTATTGCAATTTTACTCAAGCAGAAATACATGACGGAGGGTTAAAGAGCCTCCCTACTCCCACCCCCCCAAAGTATTCTGCTACTACGTAAGAACTTCCAGAACACAGATGACGACCTGGCAAAGGAGGGAGAGGCCCTAACTGTAACTGCGATTGGGTTTCCACCATCTTGGTAGAATGGCATTTCACCACAACCAAATTAATGTTTTAACAAATATTAATAAAATTAAAGGTCCTCTAGCTAAGTTCCTGAACACACACACAAACATATACATATAATAAAATGATTGACATTTTGCTAACATTTACCATTATTTTATCTAGTATACAAGTGGACTCTCCCACTAGCATCTTTGTTCTTTGAGAGCAGTTTGGTACACCTTCATCTTCACTTTAATGTTCCTTACTTTATTGGGGGTGGAGGATGCTCAATGCAAGTTGCACAAATAAACAATTTTGTAATTATGTAATCTTCAAGAGCCTGGAATTATGAAAAATAGGTGGCAGAATATTTTAGAGTCTAATTATTCCAGAGATAACATTAGATGTTTGACATTGTATAGGTAGAGTGAGTAGATGTAGAATAGAGCATGATGTTTGTAACTCTCATGCAAAGAAAGTTGAAATTAGAAATATAAGAGAATTGGGTCTTAGTATTTAAATCTGTGCTATACAGAAAAAAAAAAAAAGCAGTTTGAAAAATAGCTTTCACAAACACATTTACTACCATAACAGGCCATAAACCATGCATTTCTCTTTCTTCATTTTAACTGTGAAGCGATGAAAGCAAATATGTTTCATAAACTCACCTTCTCCTGAAGATGATTTGTCAAGTCATTGCCCTTAACTTTTGACAACTTAATGAATCCATGAAAATAGAACTGGTCCACATGCCCAAGGCCTAAAAGAAATTAGTTATAGGTCCAATGGAAATCAGGTAAAGTGCAAAAAAGAAACATCAGTTCCTTTACTGTTTTCATGACAAGCTATGTCTATGACCAAAATCTGAGAATATTGCTAAAGGCTCATGTTTGTCATTTTTTTATTAAAATGAAAGATAATAAAGATGGTCAGAATGAATAAGATGGTAAAGTAGATTCTAGTGATTGTACACAAATTAATTACAATTTTTACTATATAACGTTTATAGATCAAAAGAATTTGAAAATATTTAGCAAAGCAGCTTGGTAAATGGCCCAGGGGATATGTTATAAAGCCATCAAAGAAAGAATATACTATTTTGCTGAGAAATAAACAATAGTATCTAAGTTTTTAAACATTATTGAGGAAAAGAATAATGTATAACAATAATCTAATAGTAATGCACAAATATTCAAATCTTAACTAGAATTTGAAAGATGAGGAATAGGAAGGGTGGATCAGTACAAATGTAGTTGTGAGCATTTCATGAATAAAGAGTATCATTCTATCATCCAAAACAATCATACCTACAAACGTTTATTAAGAAGCACTATGTGTCAGGTACTATGTTAGCTATTGATGATATATACAATTTCTGTTTGAAAACATTGATAGTCATGAGAAAAATGCTATACCAGAAAAAATAAATAAAAAGAAATACAACTATTGTCAGTGAAATTGTAAGAATACAATGCAAAATGTCACGGAATTCCCATTTTTATGGAGAAACTGATTGCAATAGGAGACAGGAAAAGAAATTTAATTTTATGATACATAATTGAGCAAATTAGCTATAAAACATATATGAGACCTTTACAATAATTCATAATTATATCATTGCCCCTATCAATAAAAATAATAAAAGGAAAAGCAACAGAATATAGGTTAAATAGAATTTTCTGAATACGCTCTTCCAAGTTTTCCCATGAGGTGCTAGCAGTTTTAAAAGTATTTTAGTACACTTAAAGTATATTACCTTTTCATAAGGAATCATGTGTATGCTAGTAATTGTCAGTGAGAGTTCTACTGTACAATCCTTGTCATCTTGAATACATATTAGGTAAAATATCTTGGAGAAATGCGTTATTGTTGTTTCAGGAAACTATTCTGCCTGGGTCTATATGGCAAAATGATCAAATTTGAGCAAATGTTTAGCATAGTTCTAGCCTGCAAAGTTTTATGATTGAGACTTATAGTCTTTTCTAGATGGAATTGTGCTTCTTGGTAATTCTCACTGATGTAATTGTTCAATTTTTCTTCTCATTAAACCAAGATGGATAGACAAAAATATTGCAGTAAAGTTTCCTTCAATAAGATTGTCTTTCTGTAAACTGTCACAGTGAAAGTATTGGGTTACGATGTTGGTAATACTGGTACTAGATAAATATGAACTGGAGGAAAAATAAGGTCAAGCTACTTTTGCTGCACCATTTTCCTTCAGCCTCTGGCCACCTGAAAGCAGGGATCTGAAGAACTGTTTTGACATCATACAGTAAAATCCACTTACACTAGAATAAGAGTGTTTAGCCACAAGAGCTTCATGTTTATCTACTGAACGACATTGAAAACAATTGAAGTTTTCTTTTCTAATTAGTCCAAAGTACTGGCAAATATACGTTATATAAATATATTTTATATAAATCCAAGGCATGGATAAAAACAAAATATATTGGTAAGAGTATGTATTAAATATGAAAGGGAAATGACAATAGGTAAAAGGCAGACATGAAAAGAATATTTCATAGGTGACTGAACTATCTTCTTTTAGACCAGTGATAAATGTAAAAGTTTACTTTAAAAAAAAAAAAAAAAACCTACTGGGCAAGTAGATGATGGCGAAAAGACCTTGATTAACAGAAAATCACACAAAAGAGAGCTGGTGGTTTAGCTTCCCCATGCTCATATATACCTATAGTGTTATGTGGCTGCTTAAAAATTTGGAGTCTAAACTGATAACTGTAGAGGGGAGTGAGATCAGAATTATTGTACTTCCAGCTAGGAGAGGCCATGCACCATGAGCAATGAGTGTCATGAGTCTCAACTTTCTCCACCCTATGTAGCTGGGTGGCATGAGTTTCACGGACGTGACCCCTGCCTGTATCTGGGACTATCCATTAGCAGTGCTCTTCCATATGCATTCAGTCTTGGGTCAGGTAGAAATTTGGGTCCAATGCACCATGGCTTGATCCTCAAAGCCACCAATAATGCTGTCTCTAATAACCTCAATCTGAGCATAAGACCCTGCACAGCAGAGTCCTATTTAGCGAGTTAGGGAGTAGGACCATTAGGTTTCCTTATTACAGTGAACCCTTTATCCAATGAGTAAGTGAGAGACCTCAGTAGAAATTCCAAAAGGTATAAACTTCTCAGCATCCTCCATCTGGAGCTGGCTCATGAGCTCAGAAAAATCAGGAATTCCCCAGACTCACAGAAGTTTATTATGTAAGATCCATTTGAAGTCTTCTTGAAGCAAAAACATAGACCTCAGGCATTCTACTCTTATCTCTGTATGGGCCCCCAAACACTGTCCTCTCTCATGTCCTGTGCATAGCATTTATTTTCATCCCATATTGAGAAGGGTCATAGGAAAAGACCTCAATGCTGATAGGACCGATGTTCCAATAATCCTCAAGCAGTGGTCTGGCCTACTTAAAGAGGCACTGTCCTCTCAGGAAGTTGGCTTAAAGTGGTTCCCTGCAATCTTGCAGTTTATTATATCATAGTAGCATCATTTCGTAGAAAGAGAGGAAGGTCATCAACCCTGCAGAATTTCTCTGGGTCTGGCACCTAGTGACACCAGAGACTAGACCATCCTCTCCACTTTGAACACTGCTCTAAATTAGTTCTCCTGCCCCTGAGGGGCACTGTTTTGACACATGAACCCTGGAAAAGCATAAAATTGGAACTTTTCTACTGGAAAGCTTCTGTGGGAAGCCAGAGTGTGAGTCTACAAAGACTGTAAATAGAAAACCAGAAGAGGAAGACATACATGAAGGACTCTCCACTGTGCCTGAATCAGGCATAATTTGCCACAGGTATGAAATGTTAGCATACCTAGGCCACTATTCTGTTCAAGGCCAGAGACTGGGACAAAATGGGGAGGTGGGACATGGAACTCATGGATTAACTATTTAAAAGTGTCTCTGAGAAAGCTAGAATGAGCTCTGATTTAGGTCAGAGCTAACCAGGGTGGTGTGCAATCAGGGTGGGGCTACGTTGAGACTGCGGGGATGGGTGGATAATTGTGGGAAGACTAACCAAAAATAGAGTTTAGAAGAGAAATTAAACCCAAGAAAGGAAGAATCTGGACCCATAAACCTTATCATCCAACAAAGCCCAGTCTAAGAAAACATGTCTGAAGCCAAAGAACTGTAAGGGAAGGGAGGGAGGGAGGGAGAGAGGGAGACAGAGAGAGTAGAATAAAAAGAAGAAACATAGATTTCTGGAACTGCTGATAGGTCACATGGTAGAAAAGGATCAAAGGGTAAGATCTGAGCTTATCAAAACTAATAGAGTATAAAATCTGGAAATTAATAACCTCCAGAATACAAGATCTAATGTAAAAATAGAAGAAGGATTCACACCTAATGGGTACAATGCACACAAGCTGGGTGAAGGGCACACTTATAACTTTGATTCGAACTGTACAAAAGCAAATTATGTAATCAAAGCGTGTGTGCCCCTGTAAAATTCTGAAATTAAAAAAAAAAATTAAAGAAAAGGAAAAATACAGGGGAGCTTTGGAAATAAAGGAGAGCAAACTAAGACAAGTGGTTTCACATATTCTAAAAGGAAATAAGGTATGATAAATTGGTCATGATTGCTTTAGAAATTTAAAATTTTGCCTATTGGTTAGAAGATAGAGAGAGGTTTCCCATTAGAGCTATTCATAAATGGATCAGTTTCTCTCTCGTAAAGAATTTTCCACTCTTAGAATTGCTTAAGCAGAGACAAGAAAGCCACCTCTTACTGATCTTACAGAAGATTTTTTTTCCCCAAACCACAAGCTTTGTGTTCTATAAAGCTCTTAAAAAAAAAAAAAAAAAAAATCAGTGGTGGCTGGGCATAGTAATCCCAGAACTTTGGAGGCTGAAGCAGAAGGATCACTTGAAGCCAGGAGTTCGAAACTGGCCTGAGCAATATAGTGAGACCATTTCTACAAAAAATAGAAAAAATAACTGGGCATGGTGGTGCATGCCTGTAGTCCCAGCTACTCAGAAGGCTAAGGCAGGAGGATCACTTGAGCCCAGGAGTTCAAAGTTGCAGTGAGCTATGTTGATGCCAGTGTTCTCTAATTCAGGCAAAAGAGAAGAAGACCCTGTTGTCTCAAAAAAAAAAAAAAAAAAAAAAAATCAGAGGTATAAAAAATTTACCAAACTAATATGACAATACCATTTCATTTCTAAGTTCATAGAGTTCAAGAATTCTATAGATCTCTCTGTAAAGAGCCAAGTACAGCACAATGATGAGTAAAAACTTCACAATTATTTTTCTGATAGAGATCACCATTGGAAATGTTTTAAATGCTGTGCTCTATTCATTAATCTACTTTTAAAAATATTAAAAAATTATATGATATAACTAATTCAAGTTTAACATTCATTACTAATTAATTTTAAGTATAGATAGAAGTCCCAATCAAAATCATTCTTTAATTGGTACATATAGAATGTGTCCAATAAGTTAGATATTTTAAAAAGTCTAAAATATAAGGAACTGGCCGGGCGCGGTGGCTCACGCCTGTAATCCTAGCACTCTGGGAGGCCGAGGTGGGCGGATCGTTTGAGCTCAGGAGTTCGAGACCAGCCTGAGCAAGAGCGAGACCCCATCTCTACTAAAAATAGAAAGAAATTATATGGACAGCTAAAAATATATATATAGAAAAAATTAGCCGGGCATGGTGGTGCATGCCTGTAGTCCCAGCTACTCGGGAGGCTGAGACAGGAGGATCGCTTGAGCTCAGGAGTTTGAGGTTGCTGTGAGCTAGGCTAACGCCACGGCACTCACTCTAGCCTGGGCAACAGAGTGAGACTCTGTCTCAAAAAAAATAAAAAATAAAATAAAATAAAATAAAATATAAGGAACTTAAAAGTTTAATTAAGGAAGACAGCCTATATTCTTATAGTGGTAGAGAAAGACAAAATTATTTTAGAATGGTTTCAGTGGTTATACACTTTGAACTCAGGAATAAATAGGTAAGTGAATTAGGTTGACTCTTTTTAATACTTTTATGATCAAATATTGAGAATCTTTTCTACTCAGATCTCATATTCAACTGTATTAGAATTTAGAAACTTTCAGTAATTTCATCCATTTTCCCTTGTCTTCAATTACTTACTTTAACATTATTTATATTATTTTGAAATTTCCATTGTATTTTGTTCATCCACACATTGTACCAACATTTAACTTCGAAAAGTTACTTATATACAAATATCATTGCTATATAAAAGATAATGAAAAGAGTTAGCTATATTTTCTTAAGCATTGTGAGAAGTTATTTGGTGTTTTAGGGCAATACACACGTACAGATTCTCACAGAGTTCTTCTATTATGTTGGGAAGCTCACAGGGAGATTACAAAATAACCTTAAATTGGCAAATGAGTCAAGTGGGTGGCATTATCAGTTAGTGCACATTGTCAAATTGCAATGCATTGGACTTTCACAATTGCACTTTAATTCTGCTTAAAGGAATTGTTTTTTTCTTCCAATTTGTAAACCTACAGTCTCCTTGAAAAATAAAACTCTACACTTGACATTTTCAGATTCCCCTTATCCCATTTCCATTAAAGACAAGTCTGACTTTGGGAGCACTAAGAATTTCAGAGAATTGAATTCCAGAGAGAAACTCCTACCGGAATAAAGTCTGCCTATCCAGGAACACAGAGGACAGCTTTTTCTCACCCCTGCTAATGAAGAGCTAGACTAATGTCCCCTCTTGGGGTTTGCAGTAATACTCTCATGGAACATTCATTTGCCAAAGCTGCTGAGTTAACTCCAAAGTCCCCCTTTCCCATAGCAAGTTGTCTATAAAGACAGTAAATTTAAGGGGTCGTGATAATGGTGGCTCCCAAGACACTGAGTAAAATGTTGCAAGTTCTCACACCCCATTTCAAACTCTCCTATGGATTGGCGATGGCAAGATGTGCGTATCTTGAAGAGGTCACCTCCAAGAACTTTCTACATAGCAGTTAATACACAGACTAGATGACTGTGGAAATTAAGATACTTTTCTCAGACTTCCCTTTCTGGTGCAATTAAAGGAGATACTGTTACTGTATATTACAAACGAATTAAGGATGTGAGATCTCATGTTAAAGGTAAAGGTTAATAAATGAAACCATTAGTATAAGCTCTTCAAGGAAAATAAATTTAGCTTTCCCTAGTAAGTCTCTCAGCTTGAAATAGGGTCTTTCATAAAGGGAAAAAGGAAGGAAGGAAGGCAGGGAGAGAACAAAAGAGTAAACAGAAAAGTTTATATTGCGACTGTTAGGGCAAAAAAGTTATAAAAAAATGTTTTTTGCCCACATGCATTAGGATTTATTTCAGTTATTTGATAATGTTCCTGAATATTTTTCCTAATAAATGTATTATGGGGCTAAAATATAAAGCCAGATGCTGTACATGAGAGGAAACTGAACTGAAGCAATCTCTATTGTTGGCTGTGAAGGGTTTCTTTGTTGTTTTTGGTTTTTGTTTTTTTTTTTTCCCCAACTGAGTACTCTGTCATCAGCGGGAGGTCAATTTATGGTCTCTTTAAGGTGGATAAATCCAACAGTTTTTCTTTCTTTTCTGTTATATTTTTTAAACCTGCCTTAGAATAGTGAGAATAAACTTAATATATGAACTTCAAGAATGATTTTCTCTAAAGAGGATGCTTTATGCCCAGAAGTGGATCTCTCACTGATACTCATTTTCTGGGGACTGGTTTGTGATTCTATGTAACACTAGCTCTTTTAGTAGCCACAGGAAGAATTAGTTAAAAATTGACTTTGAATGTAATTCATTTGCTACAAAGTGGTCTTTCACCCCCTGCTCTTCTCTTTCACTCACATCCACATTTTCATTTCTAGTCCTTTGTTTAAAAATGAACTGCACAGCACAAGCATGTGGGAATAAGGATTTCTGAATACCATCATGCACACCATGGAGTTCCCGGCACTTAGCCATGAATGCATTGCTGCTGTCCTATGCTAGGTGAGGGTTGAAAGAGAGTTAAAAGCAGCAGCTGGCTAAGGAAAGACCCAGGGATGAGCTCCCAGAGACACTTACCTGGAAAGAAGAAAGCAGTAACCTTCATCTTGTCTAGTGTCCTCTGGGCTCCCTGCACTCAACTCCCAGGGACTCAGCTTGTTGCTGGTCATGCTACCACCTCCTGCGTCACTGTACACAAACTCAGCACAGGCAAAACTGAGAGGAAAACTTCCGTCTTATTGATCTACTCAAACTTAAATTAGTAATAGTTTGGGACAAATACTTTATAGAGCTAATGATGACCAAACATTTGAATTAGTGAACTTTGCTTAGGCTTACTTGTTTGCGCTCACCTCTCTTTTAAATAGACAATGTTCGCTTACTGTCTTCTTTCTAAAATTCCACCATGAATACCAAGTAAGGAGATTGTGGTATGACTTAATGCACATTTAAATCAGTGATAATACCCTTGAACATCTCCTTAACTTAGAAATTCAGTTAAGAAATCGCTACTGTTAAAAGGAATTGCAAGCATTGCTTAAGAACTGGGAAGTGATCTTTTGGATCACGACAATATTTTACTCATAAATGAGCTAGCAAACATTTTTTCCTCTACATCTACCATAGGCAAACTATGTGGAAATAGGAACAACTTGGATTAATGAAAAATATAGTTTAAACTCACATCACTAAAGTTCCCAGTGCTTATAGAAAAAAAGTGATATTAATGATTATCCTAGAGTTTAGACAACTGGAGAATTTTCACTGATAGAGCAGATTCTTCATAACATTTAACATGATAGAGCAGGTTCTTTATAACCTTTATTAAGGGATCACCATTGCCTATTTCATCTGCATGGCGTTCTTGGTCCTGATTCCTAGCTGTAATGTATAATGTAAAATGAAAACAATCCCACCATTCAACTATTTTTGTAAGATAGATAAATATTAACAAGTAAAGGCAACTGAAAGAGGCAGTCAGATAAATGCTATGTCTAGCATTGATTAACTGCAACTGTAGCAAAGTAGGTGAAAATTTCATTCCAAAATAGCAAATAAACATTCTTAAAATTTTTTTCTACTAGTGTCATCATTCTTAAGAGAGTCTGGTAGAGTAAATAGTTTATTACTTTAGTTAATTGAATCCACATCTTTCAAGAGGAAAGTTAGATAAATAGTTTTTTATACTATTGTGTAGACTATTTATGAATAAATGTATAATTTTGATAAAAAATAACAGTTCATATAGAGAAAAGAATAACTAAGATAATACATCTGATCACACCTCAGAAAGAATAATAGAGCTTTTTCATTAACATAGAAAGTTTAACTCCAGTTATAGAGACGATCTAAATCCTTTAAGAATAATTTTGTAAGAGAAAGGCCATTCTTTCTGGCAAAGAACTTTGCTGAATTCTGTTTGTGTCCTCAAACTTTGTGGAAGGCAAAACTTAAAAGTGATGAACTAGGATATTTGGGTTTTCTTAATCACATATATTTATGTGGTACAGAGGGATATTTCCATACATGACTACAATATGTAGCAATCAGATCAGGGTAGTCAGCAGATCCATTACCTCAAACGTTTATCATTTCTTTTTGTGGGGAACATTTGAAATGTTCTGTTCTAGATATTTTATATAAAATATACAATAAATTATTGTTAACCATATTTACCCTACAGAGCTACAGAACATTAGAACTTATTCCTCTTATTCAGCCGTAATTTTGTATCCATTAATCAATCTCTCCCTGTCTCCCATCCCTGAATCCTTCCCAGCCTCTAATAACTACAATTCTATTCTCTATTTCTATGAGCTCAATTTTTTTAGCTCCCACAAATGAGTGAGAACATGCAGTATTTATTTCTGTACCTGACTTATTTCATTTAACATGTTATCCAGACTCATCCATGTCACCACAAATGACAGAATTTCATTCTTTTTATGGATGAATAGTATTCAATTGTGTATATATACCACATTTTCTTTTTCCATTCATCTGTTGATGGACAGTTAGAGAGAGTTTACATGTCAGCTATTCTGAATAGTGCTGCAATAGGCTGGGCCCAGTGGCTCATGCCTGTAATCCTAGTACTTTGGGAGGCTGAGGTGGGAGGATTGCTTGAGGCCACGAGTTTGAGACCACCTGATTAACATAGTGAGACCCTATCTCTACAAAAAATAGACAAGGTGTGGTGGCATGCTCCTGTAGTACCAGCTACTAGGGAGATTGGGGCAGAAGGATTGCTTGAGGTTGCAGTGAGCTATGATCACACCCCTGCACTCTAGCCCAGATAACAGAGTGAGACTTTATCTCAAAAAAAAAAAAAAAAAAAAAAAAGGAAGAAAAAGAAATAAAGAAAGAAAGAAAAAGAAAAGACAAAAAAAAAAAAAGAAAAAGAAAAAAGGAAAAAAAATAGTGCTGCAATAAACATGGAAGTGCAGGTATCTTTTCAATATATTGATTTGCTTTCCTTTGGTGAATACCCAGTAGTGGGATTGCTGGAGGGTATGGTTGCAGTAGGATATTTGGCAGAAGTAATCTGTAAGAAGCAAAGTGTTCAGAGTGCTGCATGGCTTCTCTTGACTTCTTATAGTAAAATGTGAGAAAAAAGAAATGATTCAAAGATGGAATTTATAACTTAAAAGTGAAACAGATTGTAAAAGTTTGGAAAATTCTCAGCCTGGCCATTTAAACAATAAAAAAGTGTACTTAGGATAGAGAACTAAGGGTGTGCTCAAAAATGTTCTTCCCTCAAGGCTTTGGTAATATGGACCTATGGTGAGTGTGGCAGCTTGAAAGATCTCTAAAATATCTTTGGAGTCATTCTCTCATTGTGACTAGCACCTGACTTCCTTCTATCCACAGTGATCTTATCAAATGGTTGCTATGTTGCTTGAGCACCATTCTACCATCAACGTAGAATACACATCATCTTCAAGTGTGCGTAGAACATTAGCTAAAATAACCCATATGCTAGGCCATAAGACAAGTTTCCAAAAACTTAAAAGGCTTTAAATCATTAAGCATACATTATTCACCAAGAAAATTAAATTGGAAGAAATAGCAATATGATATAGAAAGTCTCAAATACTTAGATTCTGAACAAAATACTTCTAAATAGCCTATGTATCAAAGAAATTGCAAGGGAAATTAGAAAGTACTTTGAACTTAATGATATTAAAAATGAGATATTAAAATTTGTGGATGTGAACCACAGTGCTTACAGAGAAATGTAAACCTTTAAATTATTACAGTAGAAAAGAAGAATGGTCTAAAATATATGGACTGAATTTTCACATTAAGAAATTAGAATAAGAAAAACAAATTAAACTCATAGTAAAAGGAAGGAAAATAAAACAAAATATTGGAAATTGATGAAAGAGAAAACAAATGGTCATTTGGGGGTGGGGTGGGTAAAATCACAACTAATGGATGCAGAGCACACTGTATCGGGGAAAGGCACACTTGTAGCCCTGGCTTGGACAAGGCAAAGGCATTATATGTAACAACATGTTAGTACCCCCATTATAGTCCGAAATTTAAAAAAAGAACAAAAGAAAGAGAAAACAGCAAATACAGAGAAATATCAATAAAACTAAAATCATTTTCTTTGAAAGGATGACTAAAACTCATAAAACTCTATCTATACTAATGAAAGAATAAGTAGGAAAAAAAACTATAAATTACTAATAACAAGATTGAAAAATAGAACATCATTAGAAGCCCTATAGATATTGAAATGATAACATGGGACTATCATGAAAAAATATATCTATTACTTTAATAACAGATAAAATGGACAGATTTTTTTAAAGAAACAAATTAATAAAATTGACATAAGAAGAAATAGAAAACTTGCATTACCACATATGGATTAAATGATATGTAATTACATTTTAAAACATTCTCTTTCTCTCTCTTTCTCTCTCTTTTACACACACACACATACACACACACCCATATAAATATATTAAAAAGAAGAACATAGAATTTCCAGGTACAGATTCCTTTACTAGTGATTTCTATTGATTATTTAATAAAGACCTATTACAAGTCTTATGTAAACCTTTCAGAACATGGGAATATTTCCAAATTTAGACAAATATATTACAGGAAAAATCACTAATACCAGTTATTAACACTGGTAACCCTTAACAAAATATTAATAAATTCAACTAGCAGTGTATACAAGAAAACTACATCATGACCAAGTTATTTTTATCCTAGAAATGTAAAGTTATTTTGATGTTTGAAAATCCATGAATATGATGCACTACAGAATGCATGAACTTATATTTAACATTATAGTGGACTTCGTACTCAGTATAATTAATGAGAAAAAATAGATACAAGTATATAAAAATTAAAATTATCTTTATTTTTAGATAATATTATTGTGTACATGGAAAATCCTAAAATCTACCAAAAAATTAAAATAAGGAATAAGTGAAATTAACAAGCTCAATTTTATTTCCAAGGAAAAACATTTTAAAATGAAAGAAATTTTAAAACCATTACAAGACTATCAAGAAACATAAAATACTCAGGTATAAATTTAACAAAATACGTGCAAGAATTATACAAAGAAAACTACAAATTATTGCTGAAAGATATGAGATCCTTAATAATTAAAGTTATTGAATAATCAAAGTGATGTTTATGCATAGAAAGAATCAAAATTTTAAGGTATCAATACTTTGTAAGTTGATCTATAGATATAAACAAATTCCTATCTGACTTTTATATAGAAATTGAAAAATTGATTTTTAAATTTTATATGACAATGCTCACAATCTAGTCTAGCCAAATTGGTCTTGAAAAAGAACAATATATGCAGAGAACTTATACTTTCTGATTTTAAAATGTAATATAAAGCTACAGTAATTAAGAAAGTGTGGTTTTGACATAGGTTATATAGAGATCAATGAAATGGAATGAAGTGTCCAGACATAATCATGCACAGATATGGCCTTTGTGTTTCAACAAAAGAACCAAGGAAATTCAACAGGGGAAAAAATAATCTTTTCAATAAATGGTGCTAGAGCATTCTGGATATACCTCATTGAAAAAAACAGTAAAACTTTAACATTTATAAAAATTAACTCAAAAATGAATTATAGTTCAAAATATAAGAGCTAAAACTGTAACAATCCTAGACAAAAACATAATAGAAAGTTTATGCAACTTTGGAGTAGCGAAGGATTCCTAGATAGGACACAGAAGGTATTAACCACAAAAGAAATAATGATTAATTGGACTTCTTCAAAATTAAAAACCTGTGTGTATCAAAAACACCATTATGAAAAAAGGAAGCCATAGAGTAGAAGAAAATATTCTCAATGCATATATTTGTTAAAAATGTATCCATAATATCTGTAAAAACTATTACAGTTCAATAATAAGAATTCAAATAACCTTGTAACAATAATGGACAAAACATTTGGATTAATAATGTATAAAGAATGATATATGAATAGTCAATAAACATGTGAAAAGGTGGTTAATGTCATAGGTTGTTAGGGAAATGCTAATTAAAACCACAATGTGGTACCACTACCTATATACTAGAATGACTAAGCTTTAAAAGACTGACTATACAAATTGTTGGTTTGTTTGTAAAGCAAGTGACATTCTCATACTTTACTGGTGGGACTGAAAAAAGGTAAAAGCACTGTTGAAAATTTGTGGTTTCTAATAATGTTACATATGCTGTTACCATATAATTACAAGCAATTCCTTTAGTAAATATTTGTTTCAGAGAAATGATAGCATATCTTCACAGAAAGACCTTGTAAACAAATGTTCATAGTTGATTTATTTAGAAAAATACAAAATTGGACTCAGCCTAAATCTTCTTCCACCAATAGTAGGTAGTATAATCATAGAATGGAATAATGAAGAACAAAACAATAAAGAGGAAGAAACAACTGATAAATACAAGAACATGGAAAATCTCAAAAATATTTAGCTCTTTGCACAAATTCAGGCCTCAAAGACTCCACATGAGTCCTATTATATAAATTTCTCATAAGCAAAACTAATCTACAGTGAGAGAAGTAGTATGGTAGACTGGGATGCCAAGTGGCAGGGACTGACTGCAACTCATGAGGGAGTGTTTAGGGGTTATGAAAATGTTCTACCTCTTAATTGGGATCACAGTTACATGGGTTCATACATTGGTCAAAACTAAACCCAACTATTCACTGAAAAAATGGCTGCATTTTATGGTATGTAAATTGTATCCAGTAAATTTGAATAACAATACACAGCAAAATGATGATTACACTCATTTTTTAATCCAAAACTAAAATGGAACAGGTTGTAGTTACCTTTATATCACTGATATTTTCACAAAGGCTCAGAGAGGTATTGGTATCTCTGCCTCTTAAATCTAATGTATCCAATATGCTTTGACTTTTGGATTCTCTATCTTGATTTGATACTACCCTCAGAGTAATTTGTTATATGAATATTTTACATGATATATTGAATTGAAGGGCCTGAACCAAATGACTAACAAACTCTCAATGCTGGCAAAAGTATTCTTGCATTGAACATGAGGCTTCACCAAGCCAATTCTGTGTTCCCAATAATATTAATAATTGCCATCTCTCTAGATAATCACTAGAAACCACTGTTCTGTGTTACCTATGGGATTTCTTCTGAGCCCTCTAGTATTCTGTGCAGCATCAGGGGGACGAAAGACTTATTTCTCTTCTTCAGGTCAATAGGTTGTAATGGGTTGATCCCACCCTACACCCAGCTGGCCTCTCTTATTACAGGTTTTCTTCTGAGAAAATGGAATGTCTGGTGTTCTAATTTTTCTATTGCTGCTGTAACAAATTGCCACTGACTTAGCTTCTTAAAACAACATAAATTTATCATCTGTCAGTTCTGTAGGCCAGGAGTCCAGATACAGCAAAGCTCAAATAGTTTCTCTGCCTAGAATCTCACAGGGCAGAAATCAAGGTATCTGCAGTGCTGCATTCCTTTCTGGGGGCCCCAGGGAAGAATCCATTTCTAGGCTCATTCAGGATGATGGCAGAATTTAGTTCAATAAGATCAGAGGACTAATAATTCCATTTCTGCTGGCTATCAGCTGGGGTTGTTCTCAGCTTCTAGAGAAGGTGGGTTATTCTCCAGTTTGTAGATCCTCTCAAAGTCAACAACGGTAAGTCATGTTCTTCTCATGCTTCAATTTGCTCTGCACTCACCTCTGCTTTATCTTTTCTGCCATAGTCTCTGCCAGACTCTTCTGACGTGCTCTGTTTTTAAGGGCTCCTGTGAATACAGTGGGCACACCCAGATAATCCAGGATAATCTCCCTATTTTAAAGTTAGGTGACTATTAATCTAACTTACATGGCCATACCTAGATTAGTGCTAGATTGAATAATCAGAGGATAGGAATCTTATGGAGGGGTCAACTTTAGAATTCTACCTATCACATATGGGTTCATAATTCTTTAAATCAGTTTCTTCAAGTATTCTCTGATCAATACACATCAACTTTGTCAAAGTTATTTGTTTCTCATTGTACGCTATTTTGACTTCATTTTTTTCCTTAAGTATCTTTAGTAGACGGTAAATTTCTGACACAATATACAGATTTATTGCATGTGAATTCACAGTCTAATACCTTACTTAGGGCCATATATAGGGAACAGAAATGGACTATATTATTCTTTCAATCTTGATCACTCTTCCCTTCCACAGGTTCATACCATTACTCATTTTCTTTTTTAATTTCAAAATATTAAGGGGGTACAAAAGTCTTGTTACATGGATAGCTTTTATAATTCATAAGTCAGAAGTATCAGTGTTCCCATCACCTGAATAGTGTTCATTGTACCCATTAGGTCAGTTTTTACCCTTCCTCTGCTCCCCCGTCCCACCCTCTTGATTTCCAATGACTTCCTTCTCTCTGTGCCAATGTGTGCCCATCAATTAGTTGCAAATTACTAGAGAGTATATGTGGCATTTGTTTTTACATTCTTAACATACTTCACTTAGGATAATGGTCTCAGGCCGGGCGCGGTGGCTCACGCCTGTAATCCTAGCTCTCTGGGAGGCCGAGGTGGGCGGATCGTTTGAGCTCAGGAGTTCTAGACCAGCCTGAGCAAGAGCGAGACCCCATCTCTACTAAAAAATAGAAAGAAATTATATGGACAGCTAAAAATATATATAGAAAAAAATTAGCCGGGCATGGTGGTGCATGCCTGTAGTCCCAGCTACTCGGGAGGCTGAGACAGGAGGATCGCTTGAGCCCAGGAGTTTGAGGTTGCTGTGAGCTAGGCTGACGCCATGGCACTCACTCTAGCCCGGGCAACAGAGTGAGACTCTGTCTCAAAAAAAAAAAAAAAAAAAAAAAAAGGATAATGGTCTCCAGTTCCGTCCAAATTGCTGCAAAAGACATTTCTTTTTGTGGCTGAGTAAGTACTCAATGGCACACATGTACCACATTTTGTTAATTCTCTCATGAATTGATAGGCACTTAGGTTGATTCCACATCTTTGTGATTGTGAATTGTGCTGCAATAAACATTTGAGTGCTGGCATCTTTTTGATAAAATGACTTCTATTCCTTTGAGTAGATACCCAGTAGTGGAACTGCTGGATCAAAGGGTAGGTCTACTTTTAGATCTTAGAAATCTCCATAATGTTTTTCATAGAAATTGTACTAACTTGCAGTCCCACCAACAATGTATAAGTGTTCCTTTCTCTCTGCATCCACACTGGCATCTATTGCTTTTTTTACTTTTTAGTAATAGACATTCTGTCAGGGGTAATGTGGTATCTCATTGTGGTTTTAGTTTGCATTTTCCTGATGATTAGTGATGCTGAGCATTTTTTCATATGGTTATTGATGCCATCTGTCTATCTTCTTTTGAAAAACTTCTGTTCATGTCTTTTGCCCACTTTTTAATGAGGTGTTTTTTTTTCCTTGCTGATTAGTTTGAGTTCTTTGTAGATTCTGAATATTAGCCCTTTATCAGATGTATAGTTTGCAAATATTTTCTCCCATTCTATAGGTTGTCTTCTCTGTTGATTATTTCCTTTGCTGTGCAGAAGCTTTTTAATTTAAGTCCCATTTCTTTCTTTTTGTAGTTGCTGTAATTGCCTTTGGGTTCTTAGTCATAAACGCATTGCCTAAGCTGACTGGAAGTCATAGCCAGAGCAATCAGGCAAGAAAAAGAAACAAAGGGAATCCAAATCAGGAAAGAAGAGGTCAAACTACCTCTTTTCACTGACAATATGATCTTGTATCTAGAAAATCCCCCAAACTCCACCAAAAGTCTCCTGGAAGTGATAAATAAATTCAGCAAAGTCTCAGGTTACAAAATCAATGTACACAAATCAGTAGCATTTCTATATACTAATAACAGTCAAGCTGAGAGTCAAATCAAAGACAGTAACATTTATAGTAGCTACACAGAAAATAAAATACTTAGAAATATACTTAACCAAGGAGGTGAAATATCTCTACAAGGAGAACTATTAAACACTGAGGACAGAAATCACAGGTAATACAAACAAATGGAAAAATATCTCTTGCTCATGGATTGGTATAATTAACATTGTTAAAATGTCCATACAGCCCAAAGTGATTTACAGATTTAACATACCAATGTCATATTTCACAGATCTAGAAAAAAAATTCTATGCTCCATCTGGAACCAAAAAAGACCTCAAATAGCCAAAACAATCTTAAGCAAAAAGAATATATCTGAAAGCATACTATTACCAGACTTCAAACCACACTACAAGGCTACAGTAACCAAAACAGCATGATATTAACACAAAAATAGAGACATAGACCAATTAAACAGAACAGAGAACCCACATATAAAACCAGGTACCTACAACTAACCAATTTTCAACAAAGCAGAAGACTACATACACTGGGGAAAAGAAGCCCTATTCAATAAACGGTGCTGGGAAAATGGGATAGCCACATGCAGAAAAATAAAACAGGACCCCTATCTCTCACCACTTACAAAAATTAATTCCAGATGGATATAAGACTTAAATGTAAGGCATGAGGCCATAAAAATTCTAGAAGAAAATGTAAGAAAAACTCTTCTAGACTTTTTTTCTTTATGTCATAAAATTAACTCTGTGTATGAGAGAAAGAATTCAATAATTAAGTGCTTGTGTTTGAGGGAATTTTAATGCATGGGAGTTAGAGTCATGAGTAAGTTCAATTTGCTATTCTATCTTAAGATATTCTATGCCATTTTGCCACCTCTTCCCCAACCATCTTTTATTTATAGAAAAAAATATGATTCCAGAGAATGTAGAAATGGTGTCAAATTTAAAGTTACTAAGACAAAAGTTTACCAAGTATTATCTGAACACCACACAGATCCAAGGGAGAGATTTCTGTCTGGAAATGGTGACCCAGCTGAACTGAGTCGGGGCAGAGCTTTTATGACAAATCGTTCCCCATATCACCCAGATGTCAAAATCACCTGACCAAATCCAACAGTGACAATCTCAAACTTTCTTATGTTTTTATGTACCTGTTTCCAAGTCCTATCATATTAACATTATAACTATTAATGCATGGACAAGGAAAGAGAAAAATTGAAGAAGTAGATGCATACAAGTAAGAAAGAAAAGCCACTTTTCCAGGGCATCTGAGAGCAAATTAGTCTTCAACATTCCTAATCCAATTTCAACAAAACCTAATGGTACAAATATTGCTATTTATGTTGTTTTACGTACTGTTTCTCCTTGACTACCCTGATGAAAATACTCAGCATGTAGCATGTTCAATATCGTATCAATTATAACATACTCCATGAAGGTTTTCATGACTGATCTTATTGGAATAGCTTTAACAGTTTCTTTGAATGACTAGATACAAACATGAAATGCAGAGAAATCATTATTCATTTGCCATCTTTAAAATAATTCAAAATCTACTTATGATAAAATCTTAATAGAATTATTTCTCAATGTTTTCTAGTTATTTCACTAAATTGCATCTATATACATGAGTCCAGCATATGTATTTCCTTATATTAATATTATGAACTCTAAAAGCTTACAGACCCTCCTTGTATAGTGTCAGTGTCAAATATCTAATAGAGTTTCATGCCCAAAAATGTATTTCATAAAGTTATAAGTGATTCCTGATGAGCATGGCATTGAAAATCCTTAAACTAAGAAGAGTTTGGTATAATGAACTAATGACTTAAAATTTAAAGTTATATAATCCTAACCCTAATTATTCAATAACTCTTTGACCTTAAGAATGTGTTCTTTTTTGTATTTGCAAAAATGGACATCATAGTAATTTTGCAAGGACTAGTTAATAAAATATTGATTATTTTCACTTTAGCATATAATACACAGCAGATACATATGACCAGTATGTATAAGAGTATCAGAATGGAGGCTTTTCTTTTTTTGTCATAACTGATAGATTTGTCTTCTTAAAGTGATCCTTAAATATTATTTGTTTATTCTAACATCATTTTTTCCAAAACTAACAGAAAAAAAATCAGAATTGAGCAAAATATGTATATGAAACAAAATTAGATATCTGGAGTGAGGTTAGGTGAGTGTAAACTATCTGTATAATTTTCATTTAGACTTGAAATACTATTGTGCATGTATTACCCTTTAAAAATAAAATGTAAATTAAACTTAATTCGGAAGTCCCATTTCCTTCCAATGTTATTTCAATTGTTCTGAAGCTTATCTCAGTCAGAAACTGCATGTAGCTGAGAAACTGTGCTGTTCTAAAAAAGCCCTTTAGAATAAAACTGCTCCACAACTTGTAAAATATTATCATCCCTTTTTGCCATTTGGCTTGGGATTTTCCCATCATTTTGAATTGTCTTTCTTGCTTCCCAAGATCTCTCTGCTTCTGACAATAAAAATGGATGATCCCTTGGGTAAAATTCAGACAGACCACGTGGCTTGACAATTTGAACTTACTCTTTGCCTTTCAACTTCTCCTTCCACCTCTCTCTTTCTCCCAAACTCCCCAGGGATGCACAAATTTCACCTTCACTTTGTGAAGATGTGTTTGGGGAAAAGAGGAAAAAGTGCTTTTCACATACAGTTGAACATGACCAAATTATATCAGTGGAAGCTGATGAGAAATGTAAAAAAAAAAAAAAAAAAAAAAAACTGTTAAGAGATAAATCTTACTTTGCTTTATCTGGAAGAAATTTATATGGCTACTATATAAAACTCCTCACTATTTATCTAAGATTATTTTAGCAGCCTTAGAAATTAGTGTAGTTGTTGCAGAGGCTGAAAAATCACTGTGAGAGAAAATATTTCTCATCATCACTTTACTCGTATTCATTCCGCTTTTCATTGGAAGCAAAACATAGTTGGAGTATCAGGTTCAATATTTCTAGCTCAAAAGAAGAGTTGGATATTATTTATCACCTGAGGTAAATAATGGACTAATTCTCTAAGATTTGGCTTTGGACTTGAACCTAATGCAGTGTCCATAAGGTAGAAAAGTATGATAAAAGTAAGTCAGCATTATTTATCATCATCATCGTCATCATTAGCTAACCATTATTTAGCACATTCTCTATACCATGTGCTGTTTCCAGTGCTCTGCATTTATTAATTCATTTAAACTTTACAACAGAGGCCTCTATGTGCTTCCCCACAGCACCATCCTTTGTCCTTTTATGGATTTACTTTATTATACAATACTTTTCCTAGACATTTAGACATAATGTATTTTTAAATTCTAGCTCAGACAATGTTTCTGAACTGAAAATTTTTGTACAACCTACCTAAAAAAAAAAAAATTCTGTTACTAAATTTTCTAACAACCTGTCCGTGTTCATGGCACATTGACACTCCCAGCTCAAAATATTTCCCCCTCCTCTGTGTTTGTTGCCCTGATTACTTGACAACATGAATTCCTTCAGTCATTCCACATGCCTCGCTCTCTTTCACTCTTAACACTAATCATTCTTTAATCCAATTAATTCAAATTAATACCATTTCTTTTGCTTATCCCTGAGTTTCCATCCCCACAGCAAATGTTTTAAACAAATATTACCCTTCTACACCCTAGGAACAATATTATCTAGCCGTCAAGAGTGCAAACACTGGATTCAAGCATACATGGGTCCAAATCCCATTTTCACTGCTTTCTAGCTGTGTGAACTTAGACAAGTTTCTTAACCTTTGCAATGGGAGTATAGATACCTTTATCAATCTAACAAGATGAAGGAAAAGCAAAAATAAAAACAAAAAAAGTTAAGAAAACAACTTGATAGTAAACAAACAACATCAAATGAGATGTTAAAAATAAGTTCAAATAAGTCAGAAAACAAAAGAAAAAAAGGATTAAATATTCTTACAAAAAGTCAGAGATTACAAGACTGAATTTTCAAATATTCATTTGCATGTTACGTATACGGGTAACACCTAGAACAAAATGCAACAGAAAAGGATGTAAAAATTAAGATACACCATGAAATCTCAACCATAAGAATGCCAATATGTCAAACATAAACGTCATTATAGAATCATAAACCATAAATGGAACTTAGAGCTTGTCCCTCTTTCAATTTTATATCACTAAGGAATTTCTGTGGCAATTCACAGATACGTAATTGAAAATATTCTATATAAAACAGAGGAATCATTGGCTTATATACTGGAAAGTTCAGTATGGATTTGCTTGGCCATGGCTGTACTTAGGGGTTTAAGTGTGGGGGTCATTTTCTCCATCTTTTGGCTCTACTACCCTCTCCATGCTGCTCTAATTCAGCAGATAGATTATCTCCACATGGCAGGAAAGATATCTACTGTGAGTCTGATTTACAACCTGCCAGCTTACCAATTCTAGCAGGTAAAAAGGGAAAGAGATTTCTCTTTTTCCATGCCCATATAGCTACCACGGGACTAGCTCTGTTTGGACTTGCCAGAGGGATTATTTCTGACTAGGACATGAGGCAACGTGATTGACAAAACTACTTGGATTATATTAATACACAAGTGTAGAATGGAACAGCGCTCCAAAAGCAACGAGTACTGAGCAAAAACAAACAAACAAGCAAACAAAAAAAGTACACTATATCTCTTTTTATTAACTATTGGTTATGGCAAGCAATAAGTGCCAAGACCACAGTGTGAGCCAGGGAAAAAGATCCAATAAGGTCTATTTTAAAACATGCCATAGGGCTGCGGGACAAAATAATACCCCTGTGGCTTACATAGCTTCAACTCAATTCACTATGACTTATTTAGATGTAAAATGTTGATTTATTTAGTTTACGATCTCTGTGAGAATTTTTTTTAGGATGCTGTAACAACAATAGGGAACTGACTTCTCTAGTTTATGGCTATCTTCTCCTTAGATTAATGACTAAAACATATTTAGTTGAAAATACAGACAGAGTATAAATTAATACAATTTTAAATTATTCTTTCTGGCTGTAGGCATTCATCAGTATCACAGTGTAAATCTTAATACAGTGTAATAAAAAATTTAAAAGATTTTTAAGTGATTTGGTGTAGCTTTGTGCTTTGCTTTCTTTCTTTTGGGTGTTTCCCCCACACATCACAGAGTTTTAGGGACAAATGAAATTAGCTGTCAATGCCTTAGGTTTCAGTGATCAGATTACTGGGCATTTACTGATGCTGCATTTTTATTGACTTGGATAAAGCCTTTAGGCAAAGGTCACAAGCCCCTGTAACTAAAGGATACTTATAAATTCCAGTTAAAGATAGTAGTGTTAAGGGAAAGAAAAGTCAACAAAAGGGGAAAATTGAAAGCATATAGAATGGAACATAAAGTTTATAATAGTTACCTTCCCTAAATGAATCAAAAGCTTTTCTGGACCAAAGAATATTGTAAATACTTTAGAATTCTAACAGCATATTAATATCCTTAGAAGATGTTTTAATTCCTCTTAAGTATATTCATTCAATTGCTATGCTACATTCTTCTATTTTTATTTTTAAGCAGTTTACATAAGTACTAGAAACTTCAAATAAAGTGGAAATTCAATGGTACTAACTTCTAAATGATTTTTATCTGAGACTTTCCATTCACTGTAATTAGTCCTAAGTCACAGATACCGATCATAATGACCTTTGCCTTTGAAGTAATGATTAATGGTTTCCAATCTACGTTCTTAAGAACTCTGAAGTCTAGTGAGAGGAACATAGGAGTTCTGTCACACACGTTTCATGACTAAACATCTTTGAGAAGTGGCACAATATAAAGAAATCACAATTTGTACTAACTAAGCAACAACCATAAAAATTCCCATAGTAAAGGAATTGGTAAGTTGATATCACATTGACAAAAAATAATAATACAGTAAGAGGAACTTCTGTTTCTGCCCAAGACTGAAGAACTGATAGAGGATTAGCCCTTGTTCCATTATCATAAAACAAAACAAAAACCTAGGAAATTAGACAAACAATACATTAGGAAAATCTTCTCAGATTTTGGACAATAAACAAAACAGAGCTAGTATCCCTGAGAGAAGGAAAACAAATAAAGTACATGTTATAATTGCCAGTCTTTCTAGCTAGAGGCACTTTGCAGACCAAAGTGCAGGGAAAGTGAATACAAGCAGAACAAGAAAGTCTTCCTGAGATAAGGAAGACTGAGGTGACTTGCGTTTATAGGTCAAATTATGACAGAGAAGACAGCTACAAAGAGGAAGATAAATACAGAAATTTTAAAAGAGGCTTAAAGCTCCAGCTAAATATTAAGGTGAATATGCAAAGAGTGACACTCTATGAAGTCATGTAAAGAAACTTTGGAGTAAAGACCTACAAGGGAAATATAAACTGAACTAATCCCTGAGCTTGCAAGCTCACACCCACTGAGACATGTTTGAGATCCCACAGTCTCAAAGACCCATCACTGAATGTCCAAAAAATTCAATGGATACTTCACAAATGCCATACCTTAGACTAAGGACTAAATTAAGAGAAGATACAAGACTACTCTAGATGGATATTAACAAAGTGTAAAAAGAAGCTTTAAAAAAACTAAGGTGATTGGCAAGTAAATTAATGGTCTGCAGAACAAACCCAAATACTAAAGAAAGACAATACAAGTCATACATTCAATGATGATCAAAATGTCCAGCAGCCAATAAATAATTACTACATAGGTAAAAATGCTAAAAAAAAAATGTGACATATAATGAGGAGAAAAATAAGCTAATAGAAACAAAATCAGAAATTATAGGGATGATTGAATTAGCAGACAAGGACTTTAAATAGCTAAATAAATAAATATATACAAGTATTTAAACAAAAGCACAACATGGTAATGAGAGAAATAGCAACTTAAAGAGTCCAATGGAACTCATAAATCTTATGATATGTCTGACGTGGATGGATTTAATAGAAGATTAGTTTTTCTCAAAGAAGACATAATTAAACTTGAAAATATGGCAATAGGAATTATGCAAAGCAAAGCATAAGAAGAAAAAGTTAAAGACTGGAAAAAAAATTAACAGAGTTTTGATGATTTTTGTACAACAGTAAGTGGCCTAACATATATATTATTAGAGTATCCTAAAGATGAGGAAAAGCAGATAAATATTTGAGAAAATAATGGCTGAAAATTGTCCAGATTTGATTTTTAAAAATCAATCCAGAAATCCAAGAAACTTAATGAATCTCAAACAGTATTACACCAAGGCACATCATAATCAAATTGTTGAAAATCATTGACAAAGGAAAAGAAAATCTTAAAAGTAGCCAAAAGAAAAAAAAGACACATTATATATAGGGGAAAAAATTAAAATGGTCACTGAATACTCATCAGAGAAAATTCAGCCAGAGACAATAAAAGGAAATTTTCAATTTATTATAAAATACTCATACTAGAATTTTATACACAGTGAATATATCTTTCAAAAATTATGGCAAAACAATGCCATTTAAAGACAGACAAATGTTAAAAGTATACAGCAATAGTCATCCTGTACTACATGAAGTTCTTTGGGATAAAAGAGAATGCTATGAGACACAAACCAGTAAAAGTTATATTTATCCATGTTACGTACAAATATAAAATATTTTTGTGTTTTTTAAATTTTCTAAAAAAATTGACTATTTTGATGAAAAGCAATGCCAATATTTTGAGTGGTATATATAATATGTGAAAATAAAATTTTGATGATAATAACACAAAGGACAAGGAATGTAAAAATACATTGGGGTATAAGCAAGTGATTACAGCAAGTTCAAAATACGTATTTTAAACAATGAAGCAATTAACATTATAAAACCATGTGATGTAACAAGAACATCAATGAACAAGATAAAATGGAATACTAAGAATATCAAGTAGCCCTAAAGTTAAAAGGAAAGATAAAAATCAGGAATAAAATAGATGGTAAAAAGAGAAAAGAAATAGCAAACTATAGACTGAAACACAATATCAATAATTACATTAAATGTAGATGGACTAAACAGATAAAAGGGAAAAATTTTCAAATTGCATAAAAAAAGATCCAATTATATGTTATTCACAAAAAAACCCCACACTTTAAATATAAAGACACATTTAGGAATGAAAAGGAGCAGCCTCACACATGGAACAGCTTGGATGAGGCACGGATACATATTTTTAATGAAAATATCCAGGCCTCAATTGAGTGAATACTGTATATTTTCATTGAAATTAAGTTCTAGAATAGGCAAACCAATCAGATTATTAATTGGCTGTGTCAGATATGAAGAATGCAATTTACTGTAAAAGAGCAGGAGGGAACATTTTAGCATGATGGAAATGTTCTATGACTCAATTGCAATGGTGATTACAGTGGAATATATAAACACATCAGTGTACACTTAAAATTGTTGTGTTTTATTTTATACAACCTACACCTCAGTAAAGTTCATGAGTAAGAAAACAACAACTAGAAAAATTGGTGTGGAGCAAGAGATCAATTTAAATATTGAATTTTCTCTTCCAATCTATCAAGAAAGTCAAGTTGGAAACCAAAGTGTTTCCATAGTCATTTGTGGCAATTGACTTAATATCTAATTTGTTGTAGTCTGAGATAATGAGAGTTTGAAATTATTTTATTGGTACTAGAACTAATAGTTTACATTCCAGAGCCCAGGAAATGTCTACCAGTCACATCTATGTTCTATTTAGTCTATGTTCTTGATACTATATAGTTTCACTTCCAAATGATGGCTGGTATACATTTTGCTGCATGGTTTTCTGATTTCTCTGAAGCACTGCCTTCCAGAACTCATGAAACATGTTCATTTATATGATGAATATTTGTTTACACCAAAGCAAAATGTTCAGTTGATTTCATGTTCGTGGAGGTCAAAGGACTTTAAGTAAGTGAAGTGATTTAAATGTGTAAAAACTATGATTGCTAAACTTTCAATGTCCTCTGCCATGAAATGTGTTATTTAAAACACCAAATAAAATGTCATTTTCTTTAGTCTCTCATTTAAAGTCATAAAATTTAACTAAGAATAAATTATCATATTTACCCCAGCACATATTTCACCTAACAGGGAGGAGAAGAGTTAAAACTTATAAATCTGATCTAAGACAGCTGATTTTCTTCCACACAGAATCAGTTTTAGGAGTTAGAAAGTAATATCATAAAATAGAAGAGATAATCAACTTTTTGTAGGATGTTTTAAATCTTATTATAAAAATGAAAATTATTAACAAGTGGAAAAGAAATAATGTAACACCTATGAATTAGGAAAGGATCTTGGAGAAAATCCACAACGAAACCAAAAGACTACTAAGAAGTACAAGTAAGTATAAATAGAAAAAGTTACCGAAGAAGTTAGAATGTAATATTTTATTTTAAAGTTCAGATTGAATTAACAGTAAATCCTGCAGAGATTCTTAAAAGAAAACCTATGAGCATGGCAAATATGAATACAATGACAGAATTGTCTGGGTATTAGGTATGAAGAAAAACAGATCCTTAGTTTTTAATGTATTAATTCACATATTGGTAATTAAATATTTTACAATTAGATTCAGTGGACACTTCACAAAAAAATCTTTATATAACCTAGATCAAGTTTTGTAAACTATGCATCCATGAACTCAACATTTCTTTTTGTAAATAAAGTTTTCTGGGTAGACACCTATGCCCGTTCATTTATATATGATCTGTGGCTGTTTTGGCACTATAAGAACAAAAAGTGTAGTTACAGCAGAGATATGGCCTGTGAAACCTAAAATATTTATTATCTGTTTCTTTAAAGAAAAACTTTGCTAACCCATGATGCAGAAAACAAAAAGAAATCTAAAAGGAGATTTTTTTTTTTCAACAGTGGTAATATTAGATAGTTGCATGAAAGAGTTGTGGCTGCTTTTTGTGGTAGAATCAACTCATTTAATTCCTTATGTTGGTGAAAGAAACAATGAGCAAGGCTACTAAGAGATATTCTTTATTGTAGGAGGGTGGAAGAGAGAGAAACAGAGACAAGGAAAGAGGGCCACAGAGAGAGAATTGTTATGACTGGCATGAAACATCAACAAAGTAGTTTTGCACACACTTACTTGTTATTAATCCATGAAATTTGGAGAGAGAGTTGTATATTTCTAGAATATTCTTTGATTGTTGGTTTTCCTTGTTTTTGTTTTTTGTTTTTTTTTTAATTGAAGATCCTTTGACCATCTAATGAAATCTCTGGGCCCTTTACCTAAGAAAATGCACGTAATTATGTACCAAATTTGTTTCCTATTTGATTCAGTGTATGAACCCTATAATGCTCATTCATGAAGCTTTGTGTTGATTCCACATCAAGAATTTTCACTCTAGATTAAAACATAGTTTTAATATAGTTCATCTTGGGCTGAAATATTTTATTATTTGGTCTGGATTCCTTTTTATCTTCTCTTTTGCACATTATAAAGATATAAGCAACATTTTTGAAAGCCCTAAGAAATTGGATACTACTAAATAAACTTAAAAAAAGAGGTAATAAATATATTTTTAAAATAATTAATATTAGCATATTTTAAAAAGCCAAATACTAATTATCCTAAGTAATTACTTTTAGATAATTAACTAAATATTTCTTTTAAAACTAAAATAAAAGTCTTAGACTATGTTCATCTTTGAACTGGCAAAGAACCTTCGCCTTTAATGCAGACCTTTGATTTTTAACCCAAAATTTCTCCAAGGGTGGTGTATTAGTCAATGTTCCCCAAGAGAAACAGAATAAATAGGGTGTGTGTTGGGGGAGGTGAGATCTATATCTATACCTATATCGTCTATATCTATATCTATATCTGTATCTATCTATATCTAAGCTAGAGACAGAGAGAGCAGTATTTATTTTAAGAAATTGTTTCTTACAATTGTGGGGGCTGGCAAGTACATTATCTGCAGGGTAGAGACCCAGGGAGAGCTGATATTGCAGATGAGTTCAAAGGCCGTCTGATGGCAGAATTCCTTCTTCCGTAGGAGACATCAGTCATTCTTTTATTAAGGACTTCAACTGAGCAAATGAGTCCCTCCATTCTAACTTCCAGTATTAATACCATCTCCATTTGGGGGTGGGGGTGGTAGACAAGGGTGAATGTTAACTCATTATATGGCTTTAAAAAGTCATAATTAAATTTAATGTAACCCATATGTGACTAGTATCTGTTGACTTCCTAAGGAGCTTCATTCTTTATGCTGTTGAAGCCAGAAGCATTACAGCTGCAATTTCAAAGTCAACCTGTGCCTAGATAGATATTGATCTAAATCAGTTTAGTCTGATAATATTATCTCTCTTGTGAGATGGTTTAACTTTTTGCCATAACAAATTTACTCCAACCTGGAATCCATCCAGTGCTCAGATGGCTAAAGGGAAAAAATACTGAACAAACTACTTGTACCTACAGGCTACACCTACACATTAAACTGACTGCACAGTCAGCTTGGGTGAAATTAGAGAGAAAACTGCCCAAGCATGTCAAATGTTTAAGCTGTAAGACCCAGGGAGGAATGAAACAAAAGAGGAAGGAATCCAGGGGTGCTTTAGCATAATCAAGCTGGCTCATGCCGCTGAAGGCACAGCTGGGATTGAGAGCTCACTGCTGTGAGGAAACTTGTAATTGTATTCCCGTCCCACCGTCACCAGTGGACGGGTAGGGCATCCGTGTCTGTGTGTGTGTGTGTGTGTGTGTGTGTGTGTGTGTTAAATTTCCCTGATAAGAAAGCAAAGAGAGAAAAAAAAAATCAATACCAGAGAAAGTAATGTTTCTCATTCCTTTTTAATAAATGTGTAATATCTTAAACACCTCTCAGCTCCCCGCCCCTTCAATTTCACTTTTGACAACTTGCTAAATTAGACTGAGTGGTGCCCAGCATTTTAACACCTTTTTAGTCAATGTGAAATTCTATTAGAGTATTCCAAAAGTGCACTGGAATGTAGTAATACTATACTTGAAATATATTATTTTTCATGCAATAAACACACAGAGAATAAAATTTTTTTTATTTACGTTTAGTATCTTTAGTGCCAGGAAGAGATGCCATCTGGCAATACAAACACTGGATTTAAGCCCAGGTATTAAAAAGGCAACATCCTACTATTTCCTTAGATTCCCATGCCCCCATTTTAATGGCTTCTCAATCCATCTCAATTTGGTGATTCAGCCATTTTGTAAAACTGATGGACAGCAAAGTCAGGCTCATGAGAGAAGACATTGATGGTACTTTTTGGAAATAAAACCCATCCATAGAATCTAACACCCAGTAAGTGACACATCACGTATCCATCTACCAGATACATTTACGTCTATTGTAGAGATAGGAGTTAGAATCGGAGAGGTAGAGAGAGCGTAAAGTAATACACTTCAATAGAAGGGAAATAAAAATTATCTGAACTTCTTTCCAAAATAAAAAGGAAAAAATGTACAGATGCAAACAAGATGCACATGAAATATTCCTGCAGAACATCACCACGTTATTTGGCCTATTCTAATCCAATTTATAACCAAACAGTAAGTGCTTTCTAATATTTGCGACAGATGGCTAGCTAAACTGCAAAAGTCAATTATGTTATGTATTAATTATTGTAAAAATTGTATGACTAAATGAGTGCTTTTCTATCATTTTCCAGTGGAATTCACAGACATTCCCTACTTCCATAGACATATTCATACTTTGACCCTTAGCCCAAAGTCAGATCTGATTACTAAGAGATTTATATAATTTTTACTATACTAGGAATTATTTTTCTACCTTGCAATTTGTAGAGGTGCCTATGACATTCTGAATGAAAACCTTTGTTCTAGAGAGGTAGACATGACATAAGTAATTACATTTGTTTGTATAAGAATGCTGCATCTCTAGAAGTGGACTTCATTCTAGACGTTTTAGTATCACTAGGCAGATATGAGTTTAAAATCTGACTCTAGGTTAAGTAGCTAGGAGGAGTTGGGCGTTTTATTTAAGTTTTCCACATTCCAGTTTGTACATTGATACTTACTACCTACTTCATAGAGTTGTGAATGATTGAAAACATACATACCAACCATGAAAAGCATAACTGCTGGCACACAATGAGAATTTAGTTGATATAAGCCATTTTTTATTTACTGCCACTATGGAACTATTATAATTATCTGAGATAACTATTCATTTAATAAATATTTAATTTGTTTATTTACCCCCTATTGTATAATCTGCTTAATATCAATAAAATACCTAGGACCTGGTAGACACACCAATATATAAAATATATTATGTACTAATATAGAAATACATGTAACTTCTCAAGTCTCTCCCTCTTTAAAAACTAGAATCTCACAAAATTCTTCTTAGGAGTTGTACATTAGATTGAATGAACTAACACTTGAATCATTTCAAACCCTTATGCATATTTAAAACCAAGGAACCAGTTAATTATTGTATTGCAGCCAAATTTACTAAGATTTATTTTCAAATGATTGATTTAATGTTTAAATATTTTAATTAAAATAATTAGAGAAGGATTTAGTTAAAATAGAAATCTCTACTATGCATTCAGATGCCCAACCCAAAGCAGTAGAGCCTATAGATTATGTACACTGATTTTGATATAAAACAAACCTGCTTCGAATCACAACTCCATAAGTTACAAACTGGTGGTTTGGGAAAAAAATATTTTATCTACATTGGTTTCCTCTTTTGTAAAATAGGGATAATATGGGGTTTCTGTGAGGATTTCTTAGTGTATCTCCACTCATATTAAGTGTTCAATAAATATTATTGATTATTGTTGCTATTGTTATGTGTGTGATACATCAATCTACCTAAAGTTATGCAAAAACAGAGAAGTGACATACAAAAGTTTGATGTCATGAATATGTCAAAATTATATTTAAAATTACATTTAAATGAACTAAAATATTTCCTATCTGTATATAATCATCCCTTGGTTCCAGGATGCCAGCAGATACCAAAATTTGCAGATGCTCAAGTTCCATATATAAAATGTCATAGTATTTACATATAACCTATGCATATCCTCCCTTATACTTTAAATCATCTCTAGATTACTTATAATTCCTAATACAATGTAGATGCTCTATAAATCATTGTTATAATATATTTTTATTTGTATGTATTTTTTATTGTATTATTTTTTATTTTTATTTTTTCCAAATATTTTTGATTTGTGGTTGATTGAATCTGTGGATGTGGAGCCTACAGATATAAATGGCCTTTACTCAGAAATATATTATAAATATGATTTCTTCTAATTTTCACAGTATACTTTAAATGTACCATTACATCTACTTTTTGCTTTATAACGTTAACTATGACTTTGGACAGTTATTTCCTTGATTTGACAAGCTCAGTGTTAATAGAATGTCTGATTAGGTTTAAAGCCATCTCTTTGGCTAAGTTTTCCCTAAGCATTATATTAAAAATAATTTATTTTCCACTTCTTTATTATTTTCTTTAGAATCTTTTTTAGTATCTACTGGCTTATGATATACAACTTTTTTTCTCATTGTCTACTCCAACAGATTATAAATTGTATAAAGGAAAGAACATGTTTTGCTCTCTGATATTTTCATATAAATTAGAAAGTTACCTGGCACTCAGTATATCAAATAATTATTTGTGGAATGAATAAATGAATTAAAGAGATAATCATATATAACGGACATATCATAGCTAATAGAAAAAGAGCTAAAAAAGAGGATTTTTATCTATACAAATTATTTCTACATTATGCTGCTACCTTGACTTTTGAGTAGATACATATTTTCTTTCAATGAAGCTTTAAAAATGTCAGAATTTTTTTATAAAATATGTCATATGCATTTTAAAAAGAGAAAAATATTCATAATGCTATACCACCACCTAGGGATAATGATACCTAATGACATTTGTTGTTCTCTTGCTTAGTGCCTGGTCCTGTGCTAAGCATATCACATAGCTAATCTACTTCATACTGCATAAAACTATAAGGCACAGGCTGTTATCACTTTTAATATCATGTTTTAAGTCACCATTAATGATAAAACTGGGATACAAATAGAGTAACTTTTCAAAGATATATAAAGTGGTAAGTCTAGATTCCAAGCCCAGAATGTTTACAAACATTAGCCTTTAACGCTATATGACACTGTTAAAATATGGGATTTTGTCTATTTTATACACAGAGTTTTATGCAGCTGATTTCAGGTACTATGTATTTCCCTATATTGGTTTTATAACAATAATTCTGAGCATTCTCTTATGCATTACATATTCTTCAAAATTACCTTTTTAGGTTGGTAAATAATTTATTTAACAATTTCCCTTTGTGTTGGGCACTTAGATTATTTCCTCTTTTTACATATTGTAGTGAGACACTGGTTAGTTTATCACACTAGTACGACTGAAGCAAAACTTTAGTATAATAGAAATGTAGGAATTGTAAAAATCTTGATTTTTGTTGCCAATTTTTTTTCAAATGTATAAATTTTACTCCTGGGACTGTTCTTTAAAATACCTATTTTATAGGCCACTGACCAGTCATTTTGCCTTAACATTTTCTTTAAATCTCAGCTTTGAACATGAAAAATAATGTCTCAATATTTTATCTCTTATGTTTAAAATGATTTTTACATCTTCATTTTTCTAGTTATTCTTTTGTGAATTGCCTGTTTAAGTCCTTTCCCCACAATTTTCTTTTCAAAGTTATTGTTTTCAATTTTATTTATAGCCTTAATATTTTTCAATCATATGGAATAACAAATGTAACTCCAGCCTAATTGTGGCTTTTAATTTTATTATATTTGCTTCATATATAGAAGATTTAGCTTTCATGCTGTTACATTTATCCTTTTTTCCTATGCTTCTTCTTACATTATTTCAATACTTAAAAATACTTCTCTAGAAAAATATCTATATTTTTATTATGTCTAATATATTTAATTATTCAAATAATATAATCAATTTTAGTATAAATGTAGAATTGTTGTCACTAATTAGCCAATTGTTACATCATCATGTATTGACATATTTCCATTTTCCAATAATTTTTATGATACCATTTTTATTTGGATAATTGTATATGTGTGGTTTTCTGCTTCTGGACTGCCTATTTTATTTTTTTGATCTCTATGTCAATGCTTTATAAATAGTACCTTCTTATTACTACAGTTTGGCATGATCTATCTAGTAGAGAATGTCTTTTATTCTTACTTTCTTTTTTCAGAATACTAATGGCTAGCCTCATTAAGTTAATATTCCAGATGTGCTCTGGAATTATTTTGCTAAGGTCCAAATACCTCTACTAGAGTTGTAATTAGAATTGTATTCGATATATACTTTAAGGAATAAGACTTGACACTTCTGAAATATTCAGAATTCTTTTGTGTCTTTTGGTCAGATTATATAGTTTTATTCATATTGCTTTTGATCATCTTTTGCAAGATTGGTTCTATGTGTGTTGTGCTGAAATATATTTTTAAGACATAAGCTGGAACCAAACATAAGCAGTGGTAAAACTTACATGGTTTCATAACCATGAAAGTGATGCCACCTAGAATTAAGTTAAATGTCAATTTATCTATGTGGTAAATCACACATAATCACCTTAGCCTCCCGCTAAGCCCCGCCTATTCCCTCCCCCCACACATTCATTGGTTTGAACCAAAATTTATGAAACAGAAATCATTTTAGTTTCATCACCATTTCAAATCCCCCTGGAAACAGAAAGAGTATCAATTTTAAATAATAATGCATAGGTGTGAGTTTTGTCAAGCCAACCTGTAGCGTAGTCTTCAAAAAGTGATTTGAATCCTAGCCTTGTATTTGCAAGGATGTCCTTGAGCAAATTATTTAATAAATGTAACTCAATTTTACTCATCAGTAAAAGTGACAAAATAATAAAACTTCACTAAGGATTGTGGTAAGGATTAGGTGAGGTAATACTAATTTTAAAAAATCTGGAGTGTAGTAAATGTTTGATGGAAGTTGGATATCATTACATAAATGTGGGTATTTACAGGAGCAGAAGGGGACACAAAGAGTATGATACCTTTCTTTTAAATCAAAATTCTAATGGCTGGGCTAAGTAAACATGCAGATGGCTGTCAAAAAAAGATACCCAATATAAAGCATCAATTTGAAAAGAGCATTCCAATTCTTAATGAGCTCTTTGAAGACCATAGGATATAGTTCCACCAACATGTAAAGAGAACATAGAGATTTTTGCACTGAGAGCATCTCCTCCTGTTTGATTAACTGTTGGTTTTAAGGCGGTGAGAACCTTTGACCATCAAAGAAACATGGAAAAACTCATGGACATGAGAAGGTTATAACTTAAAGTAGTCATATAGTTTTTCTAGCTTCTTGTCTAATTTTATGGATGAGGAGTGAAATCTTGGAATAGAATTCTCTGAATTTTTGGATATGTATCATAATTAGAAAAAATTAAATTTAAATTTAAAAACCAAGCATATGCCTGTTATATATATTCATATGCTTGCAAGCTGTGTATATGCTAACTGTACTAATAAAATATACACATTATAAAACATAAACACAAATACAGTTTAAAAAGTCAATAAAATAAACAATATTTTTAGTACACTTTCAAATCATAATGCTTCATGGTATTGTTAGTTAATAACTCATAGTAAAACATGTTCTTAGAGTGAGATTCACTGTTATTGAGAAGGGATTCAAATGCATATTTCAAATAGAGTCTCTGATATTTGTAAAAGAATCCATTCAAGATTTTACAAGTTTGACTAAATCACCATTTTTTCTTCTAGAGGCATGTCAGTTCTGCTAATTTTTTTTATTGTTCTTTTGTGCTGTCATATTTAGTATTATTTCTATGTTGTCTTGGTTAGGATTTTGCCCACGCATATTTTTTCTTTTATGATAGTTTATTAGTTAAATCTAGGTACTATAATCCACCAATTTAAATTGGCAGAAACAGGTTGTGGTCAGTTGAAATATGCCAAAGATGAATGGAAGAATGAAGGCCTCTGATAACCTCTGCCCCCGAATGTGTGCTATGCCCCCTCTTCCCTGGAAAACTCTACAGTGTGTCTCACGTGCTGGCCAAATGTCGTTACCAGTGCCAGTCTTCATGTTAAAGATTAGAAACGTTAAATGTTTTTCTTAATCAGTTAAAAATCAATTTTAGCTAATAAGAGAAGTTTTCCTATTTCTTAGAGAAATCCTAATAAATCGATGCATAGCCCACAATTCTAAAAAAAAGAAAATTTTCTATTCATTTTAGGCTATTCCAAATAATATTAAAGTTTTTAACTCTTATCATTTGCATTAAGATTTAGAAATTAAGAAATCCCAGTTACTGCTGACATACCTCCACTCGAGGACTCTGTGTGTCTGACTAGCATAGGAAACGTGGCAGGTGGGTGCAGAGATGCTACATTCTGCCCTTTTTCCAGAAGCTTTTCTCACCTCCAAATCTTCTTCTATATTAAAACATATTCAAACATAATTAGTGTAACATTAACATGGAGGAAATTTTGTAATTGCCAGTTGTTCTGTAGCCATGGTTACATCAAAGATTTATAGCAAGTAACTCCCGGCTGGGCACGAACAAGCAGTTAGCAGGAACAGCAGTAAGAAAATGTTTGTGTGCATGTGCAAGTGTGCTGACGTGAATGTTTGCCAAAAAAAAAAAAAAAAAAAAAAAAAAGAAAGAAAGAAAGAAAGAAAGAAAAGAAAAGAAAAAAAAAGAGAGAATATTCGGTGACATTTAAGGCGCTAATATCTAGAAGTCAACCTTTAATTTGACAGCTTTTAGTGCTAGTTAATTTCATTCATCCAGGCGAGGTGTAGGAAATTTGCAGCACCTTTAAATTATCACGTTTTTCCACACTGCCTCAGGCCTATGTGGAATACCTGAACCATACTTTTTTATTTTTTTTTTTTACCTTTTTTTTTTTCAGGTCAGTTGAAGTAAAACTTTCATTCCCTTTCTCAGACAATTAATCTTTAGCTAATTGAAGCAGGGATGCTGCAGGATGGGTTTCAGTGGGGCCTGTAAATCTCATTTAGCAAAGTGAATTCAAGGCACATGCTGCACCTAATGATGTGACAGGTGGACTGCACCGCAAGACAGCAGCCTCGGAAAAGTTGATTCTCATTAGACCCGCAGAGTCCTGCAGTCAGTTTTCTGATGGCTGAAGAACACTAATCGCATCTGTTTGCTACTGGGGTGGGGTGGAGGAAAGCAGGGAAGTTGGAGGGAGGATTGTGAAAGGAAGAAAAGAAGAGGCAAGGGCAAAAATTCTCTTCTCTTCTTTCAGGAGTTAATATCCTTGACTCCTGCCCAAACACCCAGCAGGTCTACCTCCTACCAAGCGATCAGCCTCCGTTCTGCTGACTCCAACAGGGTGCACCCTTTTTCTAATTAACTAAAATGGCTACGGAAAGCAAAGGAGGCCTTGTGTTGGGTGAACCAATTATTTTGAAGGGTATTAAGTCATCAGATTTACTTTTATCTTGATTGCATTGTGGAAATCGTGCATAATTAATGGTGGGAGCTTATTAGGAAAATGATTAGGCAAATTACACAGGTGTCGGATGCATTTTTTATGATAAATTTGCTAGAACAATCCTGCAATTCCATCTGTTCAGCTCACATCAGAATGTCACTCTGAAGAAATTAATGGTGCAGAGTTATACAAAGTTACTAGAGGCTTTGGTTGCAGAGTTAGGTAAGCTATGTATAAATGTATAATATATATATAATTACATAGCAATTTACTAATAAGTATTTGATGTTACAGTTCAATAAATTTCTCTTTTAATCTTGAAAGTAAATGATAGCTGGAAACAAAGAAGTACAGCAATGTAAACCTCATTTCAGCAGTTTGATGTGTATGTAAATAAAAATAATCACAAGCTATAATAAATCTTTGTTTTGTATGATGACTGCAGATGAGCTATCAGTTCACTAATATGAATACCTGTGTTTTGTTTCAATATAACCAATCTTAGCTGCAGTCATTCTCGTTTTTAGTTTCCTTTCAGTTATAAATGTAATCACCTTAACAGTCACACTTTATCAGAAGCCCTTGTATAAATGCTATACATAGTATATCTATATAAACTAATCATTTACTATCTAAAGAGCTTTCTTCTTGAATGCTATAAGAAAGTTAAGGAGGAGAATTGAATTATAGAAGCTTCCATTTTACCTGATCATTTATGCACTGGGATCAAATCATGCCCATTCTCATCTATTCACATATGATCAAGTAATGTCATCTGTTAATATTCTCAGCCATGCCACCCTAAATGCACCATATCTTGTCTCCTCCAAACTTTCTGATACCACAAGCTGCTGTAAATTTCTGGTCTGAAATATCAGAGCGATATTACTTCAGAGTATTTTTTTCAAAAATGTCAGACCTACTTCTCTTGTCCTATCATAAAAATGCAGTTAATTCTTAAGTAGCAATCAAAAAAATATATATACATCAAAGCCATCAGAAAATGTTTACAGTTTAAGTAATTAGTAGTACTGCTCTAAAATTGCTAATTACTCTTGGTGTTACATAACGTCATGTAAAGAATTATTATCTTCTTACGGTCTTTGGGTTGTTCGATTCCAAAGCAAGTCAGAAGAACAATTAGAACGTTGACATTGCGGATAGCCCAGCAGAGGCATTCACCAAATCAGCACCTCTGAACTACAAAGAGAAGATACGATGGTGATCCAGGCTAATAGGAGGATCCAGTTTCCATATTCCGTATGTATTTTGTTTAAGCTACATATTCTCAACCAACTGATGCACAGATGTCTGATTTTCCTGCAAAACACTCAAACTCAACAAAATAAAACTTGAACTCATCATTACTCCTTCCAGAATAATTCTGCACTTCTGTACACAGAGCTTTAACAAGTGTCATTATATCTCCCACCTTTAACCAGGCTTCAAATTTGAAAATCATTTTTTTCTTTAGTCTTAACTCTAATGTCCAGTTTCCCACAAAGTCCTGTCATTTCTACCTCTAGAATATTCATTCCTATCCTCACTGATACTACCTCAGTTCAAAATCCATTGTTTTATGTCTTGTATTAATTTGAAACCCTCCAAACTTGCCTTTTTATTATTCAGCATTTGATACTGCTACTGAAATTATTTTCTAAAAGTCTATCATTCAATATTTCTATATTGCCTATGAGATAAAAATCTATTTTTCTTGGAATAAAAGCCTTTCATGATTCGATGGTTTGCCTTCTTTTCTTGTCCTACCTTTTGCTACTCCCCTGTAATCATCCTGAACTACCTGTGGTTCCTTGAGTATATCATGCATTTTAATGCCTCTTTGTTTTTGCAAGTGTTCCTGCCTCTGTAAAAAATGCCCTGCCATAATGCTCCACTGCCTAAATAGTCTTCCTCACTCAAGTCTCAGAATAAGTCACATCCTCTGTGAAAGCTTCCTGAATCCCATAAATGCAGTTTTTATCTTTTCCTCTGTGTTAATATAGTGCTTTGTATTTAACTCAACATTATCATTTTCCTTACCATGTTCATCTCTTCCATGTAATTATGAAATTTTTGAAGGGAAGTATCACATCTCAAGCACCAATCTATAGCTGCTGCTCAATACATTCTCTGGTATATGGTACCTAAGAAATAGTTGTCAGTAAATAAATAAATGACATTAAATGTGTAGCATAACATGGCTGAATAATAACACCCCAATCTGCTTCTACCAGCAGGGATGTTGGTTCACAGATAAATTGTTGATTAATGAAAGCAATACATTTCATGCTTATCTTGGAATCTTTCATCACTTATCTTGGAATCCAAAAAGCAGGATAAATTATAAGTTTATCTTACTTGCCTCCCTTACACATACACAAATGTACACACACGTTTTTTCACTTACCACAGGTAGCTCAGAGAAAGGTATTCTCTGGTAGGAGCAGCACAGATCTGTGTTGAGTGCACATATGATGTTGCTACCCAGGATGTGTACCAGGCTCAGCAGGACTGGCATCTGCTTGTTAGACCTGCAGGCTCTTAGAACCAATTCTGGACCTATTGAATCAGAATCTACATTTGACAACATAACTGGTGATGCGTAGCACAGAATGTTTGAGAAGCACTGCATTAGAAGACACATCGTTCACAAACTTGAGGGATTTATATAGTAATAAATAGAAATTCAAAAGAATAATAGATGTACAGATCAAAATAAAGAGTGAAAATCTGAAATTTGAACTTTGATCAATATTAAACAGATATTGAGAATTTTCTGTATTAACTATAAGACCTTATATTATGCAGGGAGTAACCTCTGTTCATCATATTCCTATATAGTGTGGATCAGCATTAGAGTAAAAAATACATTTATTGCAGAATCAAGGAGATTAGAAAACAAGAATCTGCACAGGATCATGACATGAATAACATCTACATCCTACTGCCAAATATAATATCTACATCTATTTTTGGTTTTGCTGCCTGTGGTTTTGTTGTTACATCTAAGAAATCATTAAGGCCAATGTCAAGAAGGTTTTCCCCTATGTTTTCAACTAGGAAGTTGATAATTTCGGGTCATGCATTTATGTCTTTAATCCATTTTGAATTGATTTTTGTGTATGATGTAAAGTGTCCAATTTCATTCTTTGGCATGTGGATTGTCAATTTTCCCAATACTATTTATCAAAAATACTATCCTTTCCATGGTGTGTATTCTTGGCACCCTGTTGAAGATCAGTTGATCGTGTATGTAAAAGTTTATTTCTGGGCTTTCTGTTATGTTCCATTGGTGTATAGGTCTATGTATCTGCCAGTATCACACTGTTTTTATTACTGTTCCTTTGTAATACGTTTTTAAATCAGGAAGTGTAAAGCCTCCACCTTTGTTTTTCTTGCTCAAAATTACTTTGGCTATTTGAAGTCTATTTTGGTTCCACATGAATTTTAGGATTTTTTTTTAGTTCTGTTAAAAAAAAAAAAATACCACTGGGATTTAGATAGAGATTGCATTGAAACTATAGACTAGTTTAGATCTTACGGATATTTTAACAATATTAATGCATCTAATCCACGAGGACAGTTTCTTTCTTTTATTTTGTCTGCTTTAATTTTTTTAATCAATGTTTCATAGTTTTCAGTGTACACATCTTTTGCTTCCTTAGGTTTATTTCTCTTTTTTTGTTCTTTTTGATCCCATTTTAGATGGGATTATTTTCTTACCTTCCTGTTTGTTTTATTTTTCACCTTTCTTTTTGGATTGCATGTTTATAGTGTTTAGAAATGCAACCAATATTTGTATGTTGATTTTAAATCCTGTGACTTTGCCAAATTCATTTATCAGTCTTCAAAATATTTTTGGTGGAGTCTTTAGGGTTGTCTGTATTTAAGATTATGCCATTTAAATGCAGAGATAATTTTACTTCTTTTGCAGTTTGAATGCCTTTTATTTCTTTTTCTTGCCTAATTACTCTGTCTAGGACTGTCAGTAATTTGTTAAATAGAAATGGCAAGAGTGGTCATCCTTGCCTTGTTCCTGATCTTAGAGAAAAAGTTTTCAATTTTTCACCATTGAGTATGCTATTTGTTGTGATCTTTTCATATACTGTCTTTCATATGTTGTCTTTCATGTGTTGAGGTAAGTTCTTTTTACACCTAATTCATTGAGTTTTATTTTGTCTCTTTATGCTTCTATTGAGGTGATCATTTTATTAATCCATCACTATTAATGTAGTATATCACATTTGCTGATTTCCATATGTTGAGCCATCTTTGCATCCTGGGGATAAATCTTACTTAGTCACAGTGTGTAATGTTTTTAGTGTGCTGTTGAATTCAGTTTACTACTAATTTGTTGAGAATTTTTTCATCTATGCTCATCAGGGATATTGGCCTACAGGTTTCTTCTCTTATTTTGCCTTTGGCTTTGGTGTCAGGGTGATGTTGGCCTCATACAATAAGTTTGAAAGTGTTCCTTCTGTTTTCTGAAAGAGTTTAAAAGGATTGTTATTAATTCTTCTTTCAATATTGGGTAGTATTTACCTTTGAAGCCATCTGGCTTTACCTTGTTGGAAGGTTTTCTTATTACTGACTCTACCTTAATATTTGTAATAGGTCTGTTTGAAAGTCTGTGTCTAGGAGCTTATTCGATTATTCTAGATTATCTACTCTCTTGGCACATAATTGTTCATAATACCCCTTATGATCTTTGTTATTTCTGTGACATCAATTGTAATATTTCCTCTTCCATTTCTGACTGTATTTAGTTGAGGCTTCTATTTTTCTTCTTAGTCTAGTTCAAGGTTTATGGGCTTTGACTGTCTTTAAAAAAATTAACTCTTAATTTCAACAATGTTTTCTTTTATTCATGTATTTCTACTTCAATCATTATTATTTACTTTCTTCTACTAACTTTGAGCTTAGTTTGTTGTTTGTCTAGTTCTTTGAGGTGTAAAGTTAGGTTGCTTACTTGAGATCTTTATTCTGTTTTATTTTTTTTTTTTGAACACAAATTATTTTTAATAGTGAAAATGAAACATTCATGAAGATGGACCAGATAATGGGACATAAAATAAACCTTAACAACTTAAAAAAAATTTACAAAGTAGGCTCTATGACTACAACAGAATTAAACTAGAGACCAATAACAGAAAGATGTTTGGAAAAATCTGCAAATATTTTGAAGTTAAACAACATATTTCCAATTGAACCATGGGTCAAAGACAAAATCATGAGAAAAATTATAAAACAGTTTGAATTGAATGAAATGGAACAGAGAATATCAAAATTTGTGGGACCAAATGAAGCAATACTTAGAAATTTATATTATTAAATTCTTATTCCAGAAATTGGTAAAGACCTCAAATCAATAATATAAGCTTCCACCTAAAGAAACTAAAAACATAAAAGAAAATTAAGCCCAAGTCAAGTAGAAGGATGGAGATAATAAGGATAAGAGAAAATTCAATAGTATAGTGAAGAGAAAAGCAATATAGACTGTCAGAAACCCCAAATTTGTTTGTTTACACAAAGGATAAAATTGAGAAGATTTTAGCCATGTTGACCAACAAATTTTTTTTTATTGATACATAATAATTATACATATTCATGGATTACATGTTACATCTTGAAACAAGCACACAACATACAATGATCAAATCAGGGTAACTGGGACAAGATTCACCTGAAACATTCATCATTGCTTTATGTTGGGAGCATTTGAAAACTTCTAGCTATTCTGAAATACAATAAACTATTGTCAACTATAGTTGCCCCATTGTACCACTAAATATTAGAACTTCTTCCTTCTATTAAACAGAATCACCCCTTCACCAACATCTCTTCATTACCCCATCCCACCACCCTTACCAATCTCTAGTAGCCACCATTCTATTCACTACTTCTTTGAGATCATTTTTTTTAGGCCCCATATTTGAGTATGAAAATGAAATATTTGTCTTTCTGTGCCTGGTTTATTTCACTTAAAATAATGTCCTCCAGATCTATCCATGTTTCTGCAAATGACAAAATTTCCTTCTTTCTCATGGCTAAATAATATTCCTTTGTGTACATACTTTGTTCTGTTTTAATGCAGGCATTTGTTGCCATATACTCCCCTCTTAGTACTGCTTTATCTGCATTGTATTAATATAAGTTGTGGTATGTTATGTTTCCATTTTTGTTTGCTTCATGATACTTTTTATTTCCTTTTTGATACCTTCCTTGAATCATTGGTTGTTCAGGAACATGCTGTTTAATTTCCACACATATGTGAGTTTTGTAAAATTACTCCTATTGTTGATCTCTGGTTTTATACCACTGTGGTCAGAAATGATACTTGATAGGATTTCAACCTTTTTAATTTTGTTAAGAACTGCTCTGTGGCCTAACGTATCATATCCTGGAGAATGTTCTGTGTGCACTTGAGAAGAATGTGTATTCCACTGCTGTTGGATGGAATGTTCTGTGTATATCTGCTGGATACATTTGGTCTATAGTGTTATTCAAGTCTGATGTTGTTTTATTTTCTTTCTGTATGATTTGTACATTGTTAAAAGTATTGAAGTCCATGCTATTATATAACTGTCCATTTTCCCCTTCGTAGCTGTCAATGTTTTGCTTTACCTATTTAGGTGTTCCAGTGTGGGGTGCATATATAATATATTTATAGTTGTTATATCCTCTTGATGAATTGCCACCTTTATTATCATATAGTGAACTTCCTTTACTCTTGTGACAGATTTTGTCTAAAAGTTTGTCTTGTCTAATATAAATATAGCTACTTCTACTCTCTTTTGATTAACATTTGCATGGAATATCTTCTTTCATCCCTCCACTTTGGGCCTGTCTGTTCTTAGATCTAAAATGAGTCTCTTATGAGAAGCATAAGGTTGGATATTGGTGATTTTTTTTTTTTAATTTTTATCCATTCAGCTGTTCTATATCTTCTGAGTAGTGAATTCAATCTATTTACATTTAAAGTAATTATTGTTAGGTAAGAAATTATTGCAACTTGGTTCATTCTTTGCTTTATACTTCTTTTAGTCCTCTCAACCTCTCTTGCTATTTCCTTTCTGATTTGATTAATTTCATAATGATATACTTTTATTCTTTTCCCTTTTATTTTTTTTCTTTTTAGAGATGGGATCTCAGTCTGTCACCGAGACTGTCACCTAAGCTGGAGTGCAGTGGCACAATTATAGCTCACTGCAACCTCACACTTGTGGGCACAAGTTATCCTCCAACCTCAGCCTCCTGAGTAGCTGGGGCTACAGTGGTGTGCCACCATGCCTGGCTAATTTTTAATTTTTTTGTAGAGACTAGATCTTGCTCCATTGCCTAGCCTGGTCTCAAACTCTCAGCCTCAAGTACTCTTACTGCCTTGGCCTTCTAAAGTGCTGGGATTGCAGGTGTGAACCACTGGGGCCCAGCCACCACTTTATCTGTTTTTATGTATTGCACATTTTTTCTTTGAAGTTACTGTGAAATATCTTATAACAGTAAGTTTTAATCTGATACTAAATTAACTTCAATCACAGACAAAACTCTACACTTTTACTTCCTCCACTTATACTCTGTTTTGATGCCAGAATTTATATTGTGTATTTATTAACAAATTTTTGTGATTATTGTTATTCTTAACACGTTTGTCCTTTAACTTTTATACTAGTTAAAAATGATTTATATGCCACCATTACAGCATTAAAATATTCTGTATCTGTTGATATATTCACCTATGTCAGTGAGATTTATACGTCCGTATGCTCTCACATTTCTGTTTAGAATCCATTCACTTTTATTTATTTATTTGCTACAATGTTTTTACCCATAGTGTATTCCATGTAGGCATAACATGCTGGAAGGATACACACCAAAATTATTGCACTAGTTGCCTCTTAAGTATAGGATTTTCTACATCTTCTCCAGTGAACATGCTTTACTTTTGAATTCAGGGTTTTGTTTTGTTTTTTTTAATTCAGGATATTATGAGGGTACAAACATTTTGGTTACATGAAATGCATTTGCCTCACTCAAGCCAGGGCCACAAGCATGTCCTTCCCCCATACAGTGCGCCCCATCTCCATTAGCTGTGGGTTTACCCACCCCACCGGCTTTACTCCCCATCCACCCACCCTACCTGACCAGCACTCAGTGAGTAGTACTACCATGTGAGTACCTTAGTGTTGATCAGTTAGTACCAGTTTGATGGTGAATACATGTGGTGCATGCTTTTCCTTCCTTGTGATACCTTCAATTCACTTTTATTTTAAATAACTGCCTTTAGCACTTCTTGTGAGGCAGGTGAAGTAATGACAAACTCCCTCAGTTTTTGTTTGCCTGGGAAAGTTTTTTATGTCTCCATTTTTAAAAGATAGTGTTGTTCAATATAAGATTCTTGGCTGGCAGTTTAACTCTTTCAGCCCTTTGAATACAGCATTCCACTGTCTCTTACCCTGCAAGGTGTCTGCTGAGAAATCCACCGATAGTCTTATGGAGGTTACTTTTCATATGATGAGTCCCTTTTGCTGTTTCAGAATTCTCTATTTGTCTTTGACTTTTGACAATTAATTATAATGTGTCTTGATGTACATCCTGGTAGATTAAATATATTTGGGATCATTTGAACTTTATGAACCTAGATGTCCATTTCCTGCTCCAGATTTCAGAAGTTTTCAGCCATTCTTTCTTTAAGTAAACTTTCTGCCCCTGTTTCTCTTCTTCTTCCGAGACTCCCATATGTGATTATTATTTCTCTTGATGGTATCTCATAAGTCTCATCAGTTTTCTTCATATTTTTAATTCTTTTTGTTTCTTTTTATTTCTCTGACTGAATAATATCAAATGACCTGACTTCAAATTCATCAATTCTTCCTTATATTTGATCAGGTCTGTTGTCAATACCTCTTATTGATATTTTTAGTTCAAACATTGTTATCTTCAGCTCCAGAATATTTGTTTGGAACTTTTTTTCTATTTGTATAAATTTATGAGGTACAAATATGCAATGTAACAAATGTACAAATTTGTTACATTGATATATTGCATAGTGGTGAAGTCAGGGCTTTTACTGTATCCATCACTGGAGTAACATACATTGTGTTATACCCATTAAGTAATTTATTATCACTATGGTTTCTACTTTCTATCTCTTTGTTGAACTTCTCATTTTGTACATATATTTCTACCATAATTTTGTTCAGTTGTTGATCTGTGTTCTTTTGTAGCTCACTGAGCTTAGAAAAATTATTTTGAATTTTCTCAAGTAGTTTGTAGATTTCCCTTTCTCTAGGAGTCATTTACTGGAGCTTTACTTTGTCCCTTAGTGGTGTCATGTGTTTGATTCTTCATGATGATGTCTGCCTTTGAAAAAGCAGTCATTGCTTCTAGTTTTTACAGGCTGGCTTTGGCAAGAAAAACCTTTCAATAGCAGCCTGGCCAAAGATTATGAGCATATCATTTAGCTGGGTCCATGGGATACCAGGCTGGTGGGGTCCATGAGCAAGCCTTCTGCTGTGTTGTGCAAATGTGTCTGCTGCCAGGAGCCATGGGCTGGCTGAGAGATGCACAATTGGTTTTTGAGAGCCACCTCCCCTTTTATTTGTTGTTAGATACCCTCAGGTAATCTACCCATGCCAATTCCCTGTGTTTGGGATGAGGTACAACGGAAGAAGACCTCTTGGGCTACATTCCTAAATGCTGGGGAAGGTGGACACACACTTCGCTCTCTTTTTTCTCCATGACAGAAACTGTGGGCCAAGGGGATCTCTCTCAGCACTGTGCTTTGTCAGCTTGGGGAAGAGGTAATGTAGATAAAATGAAATTGGTGTCTTTACACTTTCCATGTTCCATATGGCTGTTATAACATAATCTATAGCAATATAAAATGCTGTAAATTTAAAAGTGGATTGATTCATTTTCAAGTAATTTTCTGTTTTCTTTTTAAAATTTCAGATAAAAAATAAATACCTCCAATATTAGTAAAGTATATCTAAACCAGATAAAGCTAATCTCCTAAGGATAAATTTACTAGCTGAGAAGCACCTTTGACAAAACAGTACCTGAACAAGTTATGTATTGGTCTGGAGGAGACCCAGTACCATAGCCTGAAATCAGGTCTACCAATCGAAAGGAAATGGAAAGTTTGGAAAGCATGTTAATAATTCTGGCAGCAGATGCAACTTTTTCTCAGTTAACCAGGTATCCAAGGCAGATATTTGTTTTTATCTCCTCAGAATAGACAGGGAAATATGCCTGGATGGGTTTAGTCTAAATTTATACTTCACTTAATTTAATAATTAATAGATTTAATTTAATTAATAAATTAAGCATGAAGAGAATATGATCCCAGAATTCAAGCTATGGACATAAGATTGCTCTTTATATGTAAGATGTTGATGACTTCCTTTGACACAATTCAGTTCTTTTTGAATATTAAACTTGTCTTTGTTTCCCCCAAACTACAACTTTAAGTAGGATATGAAAGGTGGGAAAATTTTTATGGAAAGTAGACAAATTTTGATGGAAGTTCCTTTTTTTCTTCAGAGATATGCAAGGAATTTTGATTATCTATATCATCCAGCATACTGTTATGATCAATATAGAGTGGAAAAGTAATTTTTCTTGTAATTTATCTAGCTTTTTATAGTATAATTTTATAAATTTTAATACTACTATATATTTTCCTAGTCATAATATCATGTTTTGAATCTAATCAGTTTATATAGTAAATTTTGGTCTAAGTTTTTAAAGATATTTTACAAGCCATGAAAATATGTGGTAAATACTTATAAAGTGAATCATAAATTCTTTATTGATTTTTAAATGTCAAAATGCATAAAATACTAAACATATTCAAATGTAAACTTATTTCCAATGATTTTCTTTTCCTGTCAACCACATAATTTTGAGAACTCAAACATTTTCCCTAGTATAACTGTGATTGCTCACTAAAAATTCTGATCTTGTCTCCAATTCAAACAGCTTATTAACTATGTCCTTTCATCACTGAGGAGAGCTGTCCATACAAATACAAAAAATAAATAAACCATGGAAATTATTTGTCTTTTCTTGAGAATTCAGTGAATATGTAATTATAAATAGTTATCTAATTTATTTAATTATAACAATGAAAATTAATCTCTAAGGTGATTGGGTTCTAAATAATAAATGTGTTCACTGTGTCACAAAGATAAAAATACGGTCACCACAGCATATATATCCCTTGAATGCTGCGTTGAAGATCACCAAACCCAAAGGGAGACATCTAGTATTTCATAAGATGGAATATTCTAAGTCAGTCTCCAAGTAAACCTCAAAAAAAGAACCTTATAGTAATTCATTAAATTGTTTGAAAGGCTTGAGAAATCACCTAGTAGAAAATAAAAGTTTTCTAAATATAGATTGGTTGGAAGGAAAGCTGTTTTTCCTCAAGAAATTTTTTGTTTGTTTGTGTTGTCTGTTTTGAGAAGGGTCTCACTATAACACCCAGACTGGTCTCAAACTCCTGGAATCAAGTGATACTCCCACTTCAGCCTCCCAAGTAGCCAGGACTATAGGTGTGCACCACTGCCCCCTTTTCTGAAGACTTTTTCTGGAAAAAGCCTTCTATGTAACAAATGGAAAACATAGCCAGTTAAGTTCAATAGATATTTAACATTTTGAAAGATGTCCAGTGCTATCACAATTCATTTCAGATTATCAATATTGAGTCCTAGTTATCCCTTTTAGTTGATATATGACCTCCAGAAACCTCTCCCTTTTCACCTCATAGCATACGATATCATCATTCTGTCAGACTCAGTTCCTAGCAACTGAAACAGACATCAAATAATGTATCTTCTAAGGTGCATTTGAGACCTGAATACTCAAAAAAGAATAATATTCTGTTTTGGTCATCTGAAATATGCAAAGAGAACCCAAATAAAAGGGATATTTTCATTTGAAAGTAAAGTGTCTGCTCTGTGGAACAAATAAGATAATTATCTCTGAGGATAAACAATTTTCTATATTCTGCTGTGCACAAAACATGAGAGAAATTACCATTTGTAAGACAATAGATTAAGTATAGTTTGTGCATGTGTTTCAAGTATAATTTCCATAGGTCTATCTCTTGTTATTTTCTGTAATCAATTCAATTCTTTATTGGCTGTGTGATCTTGGAGAAGTTCCTCTTCTTAGACATAGTTCCTCATCTATAAAATGGGGAAATTACTCCTGTGTATTTTCTTGTATTATCTTCAGAATTGAATAAGATCATACATGTAAAACAATCCAATGCCACCACCATCACCATCAAAATGATGATTCACAGATTATATGATGATTGAAAAGAAGTGAGGACACTCACTTGGCAGTCGTACTTCATTATTTTAATTGCACCTTTATCATGACTATTCTACAATTTGATTTTCTGAAAAAAAATAGCATTAACTTTCTCTCAAATTTGTCTGCTCTCTGCTTATTTCTCTCTTGGTCTTTAGCATCCACATAAACAGACAAGTGCCAGAATTGAGTTGTGCACTCCATAGTTTTGAAAAGATAAATTTCTTGCTGTGGAATGATTTTAGTATTTGACACCTGTGTAATAAAGTTCTGAACCTTTTATATTTATGGCAGGAAAGAGCCATGGCTAGGTATAGAAACCAATGCTTTTAGCTCTTAAGAATTGGACTACCTTGGAAGCAATAATGAAATGTTAACAGCAACAAAAATTAAAAAAAAAAAAAAAATTTAGGAAAGAGAAAAAGAGAAGGCAACAATTTGAGAAAACTCCAGTAAGAAATTTCAGTTACCATTAGGATATATTCCAAAAATAAAGGCCCCAGGGAACTTAGATTAATCCATCATTTATCTTACCCACGAGGTGGATCTGTAAATGACTTCATTGATCCACAGCTGTGTTCAGTATCTTACGCAACAGTGGATCAGGCAGAAATAAGATTGTGTGGGCAAAGGGGCATTAATAGAAAAGATTGAGCTAGAATTAGCTTCTCAGATTCTTTGCTAGTGTGTCCTGACAGCTTCCACCTGTTTGGTTTTAAACTCGAAGGAAATTTCTTCTTACATGATTATTATCATGGAATGCTGCTCAAGGCTGAAGCAATTCTTTCATTTTTTTCATTGGTCAAATAAAGGATATTTCTAAAGACATACTATTAAATCATTTTCTAGTCACTGATCTGCAAAGTATATAGTTCAGTGGCTATTTATAGGGGATTTTAAAGCTAGTCTGTAAAATTAAGAAAAAAAAGTCCATTTCCAAAAAAAAAAAAAAAAAAAAAAACTCAGCTCAGAGACAATTTAAAAGAACTAATGTTCTTTGTGAGTAAATCCCAAGGAGGTCCCAGTCAGCACAGATTCATGTTCTATGAATTAAGAGCATCTTCCAGATAGCATCTTACTGTTCCTTCAAGATTAAAAAAGGAGACATATTGGCATTATGCACTGCTCTGGGTGACAGGAGCGTGTCTCATAGAAGTAGCTACGGCAGCACAAGGTTGCTACAAATCTCCGACAATACTATCATCTGACCCACGTGAGTTTGTAATTCCAGAACAATGAGACTGGTATACATTTACAAAGATTACCTGAAAACATTGCTGAAGCAACGTTATGTCCATGTGTATCAAAATGAATTCAGTTTTGGTTCTGAAATGGCAACACTGAAAATTAGCCCATTGAGAAATTTGCTTAATTTCCCATGTTACTTATTCTGGCCAAATTTTTATTGGAAAGCAGTCTGGTTTTTCAATAAATAATCCAGGAAGATCGAACAAGATTTTTATTTAGTCACACAGGTGAACTTTCTCTCTCCCCAAACAAGTTTCCCCTTTACATCTTAATCAATGCACTTTTAAGTTACTGCCCTTGCTTATGAAAGAATTGGTGCATGACTCAAATATTGACTGTTTTGCTCCTCTTACCACGAAGATGTGATTTGGCTGGTCGGGGTAACTTCCTGTGTGGGGCCACTCGTGGGGAACTTGTATTAGTATTATATCTATTCTTTTTATTGTTTAGCAGAGGTCACATTTTTCTCCTGAACTATTTTACTTAAAATACTTACTTTGATATTAGAAATGAGAGTGGAGTATGTATAGAAGAGTTACATATTTATTATTTGAGTAGCTTTAAAAATGCAACATATGGGGGAAAAAAGTTATTTCAAGTGTTGGATTGTCAGCTATAAAGGTGACCAGTGATAATGTTTTGGTTGCAGTGCAAGCCACTCTCGGTCACCCCACATGATTAAAGGCTTGAAATGCATATGCACCTCATGTGAGAGGTTTGAGTGAAACTCAAATCACAAACGCTAAGTTACAAGTCCGAGGAGGCATAAAGCAAACAAAATATTCACATAAGTTGTGATAAGGAGATTTAAAGATTTACAGAAAGAATAGAAACCTTGAGGACATAAATTATAAAGAATTGTCAAAAATCTTGGAGACAACATGGAACTTTCATAAGATATAAAACAGAAACCTCCTGCCAATTTAATTTAAATCTCAGAGTATAAAAGAGCATCCAATGATATTTTTTCATGTAATTTGAACAAGAAATAAATAACTTTTGCTGGAAGAATGACTGAGTTAAATATATTTTGGTCAACAAAATGAGATCAAAATGAAGCAGAAAGTTTTTTTTTTTTTAGTCTCTATTATTCAATGTTATCTGAAGAGTTGAAATATGCAATAAATATAATATGTGCAACAGTCAAGACTGTTTCAGTGCAATTGACAAAAAGGAAAAATATACTATGAGACATGAAAACAGATATATTAGCCTCTTTATCTAGTAAATTAAAGAGCTTTCAAATCCAGTGGTTCAAAGGATGTCATCAGGTTACTTATTTTTTCATCTGCCATCTTTTGTCATCTTTAGGAAGGCAAGCACTTGGGAAATACTGAATTCCTTGTTAATGGAATTGTGCAGAAAAAAATTGAATGTTTCACATATCACACTGAGGACATTGGGAAGAGTGGGTATACTAGGTGAGATCAACGTCCTTCAAACGTTATGATTCCCTGATGCTATTGTTTTATCAAGAATCTGGAGAGAGACACTTTTAAATCGTTCAAAACAGATGCTTACCAAAATCAATTAAAATAAATGATAAATATTTATGCAATTGCAATAAGAAATCATGCTTTAAAGTAAAATTCCAATTTAAATGCAACTCCCAGTGATGATATTGATACCTTAAATGTCAGGTAGTTTTGTTGCCGTTGTTGTTTGTTTAGGGGACAGTGGCAAGATTTTAATATATCCATCCAGTCAGATAGCTAGCTGGTCAGGAAGCCATTTGTAATTATATACTGAGCAGCAAATATGTGCCAGGCCTTTTGCTAAGAGCATGAGATACAGTGGTGATCTTATTAGACGTGGCCCCTGCTCTCACACAACTCTCATTCTAGTGGGAAATCCAGGCCAAAAACAAGTTCAAAAACAAATAATTTAAAATAAAATGGGGAGGGGGTAGTATAGCATGATCAGGAAAGGCCTCTCTGAAGAGCTGACATTTAACTTGAGACTTGAAGTTTGAGGTATCCACCTTGTGGAAAGAATCGCAAACACTATTCCAGTGAAGCAAATATCAGCAAAAATCTTGTAGGTAGCGAAGAGTTGCCCAAATCGAAGATATAAAGAAAACCTTTGTGATTGAAGTCAGAAAGAAAACAATGATATGAGGTATAAATAAGGAAGGAGGGAGATACCAGATTATGTACATTTAGAGTTTGGATTTCATATTAAATTCAATTTTAAAAAACCCACTAAACTACTTTTACATAGAGAAGAAACATGATTTTATCGTTTTTTTAAAAAGATTTCAAAAGTAGATGAGTAGAAAATGTACAGAGAGTAAGAAAGAGCAAAAGGAGAAAAATAATGAATTTCAGGTATAATTTTAGGCAAAATTGATACTATATATGCTGATAAATTTAAGAGGTCTGTTTTAGGCAAGTTTAGGAAACCAAAACCACTTTGGAAACTCTACTTAATATTAAAGACAGCACCCTCCCTCTGGTGGTAGCAGGTCAACTATCACTGTTTGTTAACAATAAATCCCCACCAAATGAGAGTCAAGAAGATTCACAGCATTTTCCCTGAATAAAAAGTATTATGCTGTGCTGAGTCAATACATGTTCCAACAACTTCTTAAACTTTTGTAACCGTTGTAGGTAATGGTTACCAAATTGTGTGGCAAAACATTTAACAATAAAATGTTAAAAAAGGAAAGAATAACCTACACCTGAATAGCAGCAGTTTTCCACCTTGTTTCTCATTCATTTTCTTTGAGACATCACAAATTTGTGCAATAGGTATTATTATCATCCTTTTACAGATGCAGTAACCGAAAATTCCACAGTTTCAGTGACTTGCCTGAGGTTACAAAACTAAAAAAGCAAGTCCTGTTCAAACCTAGGTCTTCTGACTCTTCCCCATGAACTCATTCCGCCCTGTAACACTGTCCTCTCCATGCAAATTGGATGTGTCCTGCGTTACCTCATGCTTAAATATGAATTTGTGCAAAGTGACTATATTAAAAATCTGCCTGTAATACCAGGCTAGCAGGAATAGTCACAGAAAGAAGGTGGGAATTTAGCCTCTTTAGTCAAACTTTGGCCTTTCTGTTTAGACTGCAAATTAGTGCTGATTGTGATAGAGGTTTCCATGGTGTAGGCACTAGTCTTTCATGAACTGAACTTACACCATCAACGTTTAAAGCTGAAAGCCATTAGATAACAGGAACTCAGGTCACTTGTTACCATTAAGAATTTATGCAGCACTTTATATGTGGAAAGAGGTCAATGAAATGGAGACAGATTTGAGCGCTGCCTAAATGGACAAATCTGTGCTGGCATCCCTGCGGCACAGTGGCTTCATAATTTGGTTTTCATTCTTTTTGATTTACGGTAGAATGTAGTATAACACAGGGCACAGTTTAAAACACAGAGAGTCTTTAGCCATACTGAACCAAAAAAAATATCATATTTATTTTAAGTTAACAGCTTTATCATTAACTATTCCAGGATATCAGTAAAGATCAGAGATCCAATTTATTCTTTGGTCCTCAGGTTTTAAGGAAAAAGTAAAACTTAGGTTATATCAGGCTTACTACTTATTGAAACAATTTAGCAAATTTTTGATTCAAAGGTATTCTTTGAAGTCAAGTCACAAGCAGGTTTCAATCTTTGTGTCTGCCACATTATAGTTCTAAGACTTTTAGGTAGGTCATTTAACCTTTCTGTATCTTTAACAGCAGTTTCGGAGGGATTAAATAAAATACATGGGTATTACTTATTATTTTTGGCCACCTAGCCTCTGATCTAATTCCCGCTAATAGAAGCTGCTATTTCAGATATTATACTTAGTTTTTATCCTCCCTGTGGCTATGAGACAGGCACTTGATCTATAATTTGACAACCACCAAAGTTACCCTAGAAATTAATTTAGAAGCTAGTGCTGCAAAGAATTTTGGGCCGGCAAAGAAGTGGCAACAACTATGTTTATTTTTGCAAGGGCAGAAGTTGGCAGTGTTGGCAGCAGCATCCACTGTCTGGTACCCATGGTGCATTCCAGCGTACCAGATGCCATATGGGCATCTAGCACACAGAAATGGAAGTGAGACTATCACTGAACCTGTTCTGCTGCATGATTTTGGGTTTTCCTCCTGGCTCTTTGTCCCTTCCCATGATAATCTGAGTTTTCTGATTTTTTTAAATACATTTTTTGTCTAGCTAAATCATCGCTAATCATATTATGTTGCTTGCACCAGTGAATTCTGGCCTAAGAATCAAAGTAGTCAATTGGGTATCCGTAAGTTTTAGGAATCATCTTTGGAGATTTTTTTTTTTTTTTTTTTTTTTGAGACAGAGTCTCACTCTGTTGCCCAGGCTAGAGTGAGTGCCGTGGCGTCAGCCTAGCTCACAGCAACCTCAAACTCCTGAGCTCAAGGGATCCTCCTGTCTCAGCCTCCCGAGTAGCTGGGATTACAGGCATGTGCCACCATGCCCGGCTAATTTTTTCTATATATATTTTTAGCTGTCTATATAATTTCTTTCTATTTTTAGTAGAGATGGGGTCTCGCTCTTGCTCAGGCTGGTCTCGAACTCCTGAGCTCAAACGATCCGCCCACCTCGGCCTCCCAGAGTGCTAGGATTACAGGCGTGAGCCACCGCGCCCGGTGTATCTTTGGAGATTTTGAAGAACCTTTTTACATATTATTTCCCTTAGGCACTAGAGTAATACAATCAAAAGATTAGCAATGCACTAAAGGAACTGATGGTCAGAGATGTCACATGATTTTCCCAGTATTACATTTGGGAACTGACAAACTTAATCTTTTCATTTTCCTGACACTATGTCTTGTATTTATTATTAAGCCCCAGCTGTTTAGACATGACATTAATGTGGGTTCTGGGGTACCCATCTTAATAAAGAACAATAATGCATATTTAAGTCATAAGATGTTGCATAAAAGACAACTTCTTTTATGTAGAACATCCAGCCACCCTCAAATAGCATACTTATTATGGTTATTATAACATAAAGCTTTGTTATATAGTAACCATGCTTATTATGATTATTATAACATAAAGCTTTGTTATATAATAACCATGCTTATTATGGTTATTATAACATAAAGGAGACATTTTGACTAGTCTCCTTCAGTCTCTAATGTCCTATCATGCCTGATAAAACAAATATATATGATTTTCTGATTTTTAAAAATCAGTGTTAAAATATTAAAACTCTATATTTAATACAAAATATTCTAAATTAACTTGAAAATTCACTAATTCCTATGGCATACAAATATATGACTTTAAATAAAAATTTAAAAGTACTCAAATACCTCATTTCCTAGAAATTCTCAATTTCATTCAAGATTAACTATACTGCAAATAGATTACTTAACTATTTCCTTGAGAACCTTATAAATATTACTTTTAACTGCTAGAAAATACCTCACTTTTGGAAAATCATATTTTATGATGAGATTTTAAATTGTACACCAAATTTAGGTTATGGCACAAACTCATAAAGTTGAACATGTGCAAACTATAATTCAGAAATCCCCCTTCTACGCATGCACTTAGAGGAACTATCACATTTTTCTAACCATGACTCATATACAAGAATATTAATTATGACACTGCTTATAATAGCAAAATATTAGACATAAACCAAATGTCAATCAAGAGGAGAATGCATAAATTGTGACATGTGGACTGTAAAATGTTGAAAGGGATAAATGATAGCTGCAAACAACATGGATAATCTCAGATATGTTAAATATTAAGCAGAAAAAGCAGCAAGGCAGAAAATAAAATCATACTTTAGGATTTCATTCAGAATAGTTCAAAGCCAGACAAATCTAAATGATATTTTTTTAAGATGCCTTCACTTTTGAAGCAGTCTGCATGACTCCAGTGTAGGCTTCTTTGTTCTCCCTCCACTGGTTAAGTTGCACAGACCACATTATTATGTCCAGGTCTCAAAATATTCCCTCGTAGCTGCCTCAATACCAGAAAGCCCAACATCTTCTTGTTGCTGGGGTCTCCTGCAGTGAATTCGTCTGGTCACGTAGGCACGTTCTAACTATGCGACCTTCTTTAACCATTGGAACCACATCTCCCTGCCTCCCCACTCCCCCCAACGCCTTCCCTCCTACCCATTTCCCCGTCCAGGCTCTAGCACACCAGGTGCAAATCATAAATCCAATTATTATGACTAAGTAATGCTGATAGGCTAATGCTACTCATTGAACAACTAAGAAGCCTGTGGTTATAAAACACCGTTTTTCTTAATTAATAGATTCTGTAACACTGGCCAAATGTCAGTAGTTCTGAATGTAAGCATGGGGTCAATCCAGACCAAATTAGATTAACCCATGTTATACAGTATATATCATGGCACCCGTACACCATTGGAATGGGAGTATTGACTACGTGTCAAAATATATGTTTATATTTACATGAATAATTATTCACTGGCCTGTCTGTCTCTACATTCATCATACCTCTAGTCTTAGTCCAGCTGCTGATTTTTGAACCATCTCTGTTCCTAAGTAGAAGAAATATAGGGAGTATCTTCTTCAGTCAGCCTCATTTCTGCCTTGTCAATGGTTCCTTTTCAACAGCTTTATATTTCACAATGACTACAAAAAGTGTACTGCCTACTAAGTACATTTTATATTAAGCACTGAGCTCAATACAAAACATACACACAAGTGTATTATCTCTTTCAATACATACAATTTAAAGAAATGCAGATATTGAGATTCAGAGCATTAAAATAACTTTCCCAAGTTTAGATAACATGCATATTTATTAGGAATGCTTTTAGCTGCAAGTATCAAACACTTGATCACAATATATTATTAATAAATAAATTGGGACTCATTTTTCTGGCATAAGAAGTAAATACCCCTGGCCTAGGTTTACAATGACATCAGCACCTGAGTCTCTATGATGCTTTTGGCCTTTTTTTTTTTTTTTTTTTAATAGTTATGAGCATGCTTCTACAGTGACACGAATTAGGTTTGCATTTGAGGCAGGAAGAGGGCGAAAAGGGGCATCCAAAAAATTTTAAAAGTCCATCTTAACAGACAAGTGAAATTTTTCATAGACACTCCCGATTAATTCTACTAAGGTCTTATGTAGTAGAAGTGTCACATGGATGCACTCAGCTGCAAGAGAGACTAGGAAAGGCAGGAAGAAAGGGTTTGTGGTTGGGTGTTGGTTAGACCAACAAAAGTATCTGCCTAGCAAGGGAGTGGCAGTCCCTGAATTCAAAAACACAGTATTAAACAGCCTCTCCTCTCATTCTCTTTGAACTAAACTGGTGCTCTCATCTCAGTAATCAGGTCTTTTATGTTCTTCTTCTTTTTTTTTTTAGATCTTTCTTTTCTCCCTTCCTTCCTTCCTTCCTTCCTGTTTAGGGGGTATGAGTGCTTTTTGTTACATAAATGTGTTATATAACGCTGAAATCCGGGCTTTTGGTGTACCTGTTTCCAGAATAGTGTACATTATACCCAACAGGTAATTTTTTTTATCTTGCATTTGAGTCCTTACCTTCCCTACTAAGAAGACTAATTTCTCTGAGAACGCTGTCCTACCATCCCTCACTCCTTCACTGCCCATCTGTTCTTTGCTCGCCAATGCAGATTGTGCACCCTTCTGAGTGTCTATAGTTTATTTTTTTGTACTGCTGGTCTGATCCACCCTTCCACTTGATCTGGTTATGCTCATTTGTTTCTCTCATTAGTCCACTTTCTGCACACAGCATATAAACCTAGATTTTTCTCTGTAGTAGATTGTTCCATTCAGTATACCTGGGGTGGCCTCCTCTGCAACTGAAAATGTCCATCCATTGTTCCAACCACAGCACATTCTCATCACTGAAACTGTCTCAGAACACCACATCCATGAGGATCTCTATCTTCTGTGAGTTAAAGTAGAATTTGCTATCTACCCTTCATTTGAAAATTAAGCTCTTATCTTATGAAATCTGTAGATATATCTGTTATTTATTAAATATATTGTGATTTAACTCTTCTTATTTTGAAAATTTAGGAAAATGCATAAAAGCCCATAGAGTGTATGAGAGTACACTTTTCTAACATCTTTTCCAATCCTTGACATTGTTAGATTTTTACTAATTTTTCATTCTTATGGGTGAGACATCATGGCACTGTTACTTTAGTAAATACATTCTTGATTATTAGGGTTGTCGATTTTCAAAAAACAATTGGCATTAAAAAATACAAAACTTCAAATCATAATATAAAGTTTCAGGCATAACCATTACCAAAAATTGCCTTATAATTGCTTTCAAACTTTCATGTTTTAAAAGATATGAAACACTAATGGTAAAATTTAGGGTTCTTAGAATCCTTTCCCCAGTCCCATTCCCTTAACTCCATCTCCAGATGCATCATGTCATGCTTTTTAAAATCTAGTGTATTGTTTTACTTTTACTGTGTATACATGTAACCATAAGGAGCATGTAGTGTTGTCAGATGTTTTTAAATTTTCATAATATAATTTTTTAATTTTTAAGGCTTATTTGTTTACCTTTCTGCTTTCAAGATCTAAACATTTGGAGACATGGTACACTCATTTTATTCTAGATAGTATCACATTATGTAAGTACGACATTTATTTATCCAATCTGCTGTTGATAGATATTGCATTGTTCCAGTTTTAGCAATTAATAACAAGGACACTGTAAACATTCTTACACATGTATCATGTATATGTGTGAGAGTTTCAATGCAAGCTATTTTTCTTTTCTTTTCTTTTTTATTTCAATAGATTTAGGGGGTACAAGTGTTTTCTGTTATATGGATGAATTATATAATGCTGAGGTTGATGTAAACTATTTTTCTACAAATGATCTTGCCCTACTTTCAACATCACTAAATATTGATAAATTGTTATCAAAATCATTGTATAACCATACTTTCCCTCTTCTTTTGTAAAAATTATTTACTTTTTAATTTCAGAATATTATGGGGGTACAAATGGTTTGGTTACATGGATTGCTTTTGTACTGCTGGAGTCAAAGTTATAAGTGTGCCCATCACCCAGATAGTGTACATTGTACCCGTTAAGTATGATTTCACCCATCCCCTCCTGCCCTCTCCTACCTGCATGATTTACATTGAGTTTTACTTCCATCTGTGCACATGAGTTCCAAATTATTAGTGCATACATGTGGGGTTTGTTTTTCCATTCTTGTGATACTTTACTTAGGAGGATGGTCTCCAGTTCCATGCAGAGTATTGCAAAAGGTAGTAATTCATTTTTTGTGACTGAATAGTACTCCATGGTGTACATGTAGCACATTTCATTAGTCCACTCTTGAATTGATGGACACTGAGTTGATTGCACATCTTTGTGATTGTGAATTGTGCTGCAATAGGCGTTCTAGTGCAAGTGTCTTTTTGATAAAATGACTTTTTCCTTTGGGTAAATACCCAGTAGCAGGATTGCTGGATCAAATGGTAGATCTACTTTTAGGTCTTTGAGAAACAGAACAGAGAACTCAGATAAAAGCCATCCACATATGGTCATCTGATCTTTGACAAAGTTAACAGCAATATACACTGGGGAAAAGAATCTCTATTCTATAAATGGTGCCGGGAAAATTGGATAGCCCCATGAGGAAGATTGAAAGAGGATCCATCTCTCTCACCACTCACAAAAACTAATTGAAGATGGATAACAGACTTATATCTAAGACATGAAACCATAAGAATTCTAAAAGAAAATGTTGGAAAAACTCTTCTAGATGCCATCCTAGGCAAAGAATTTATGAAAAAGAGTTAATTATACTAGAATAAATAATTAATAAAATAAGCACAGAAATTAATAAATGAAATAAAAAATAATGGTTCAACAAAAACAAATTTTTAAAATAAAATCAAATCTCCATAAAGACTATAAGAGAGAGAAACAGAGAAGGCATAAATGAATTACAATAGACTTTAAAAGATAGAAAAAATAATATGAGATCTATTCAAGATTTTAATAAGATTATAGAATGCATAATTTATGCCAATACAATTGGAAATTTGAATGATACGGCTAATTTATGTATATATGACATAAGAAATTAAGAATAGAAAACCTACTGAAAACACAAATCACATAGAAAATTAAGTACATAATAAAACATCTCCCCCCAATATAAAATGCATCAATCCCAAAAGTTCTACTTTTATCCATGAGCTATTTAGGAGTGAAATTTTAATATCTAGATATGTTTTCCTTTAAACTATATTTTCTTTGTGATATTTAATTTTCTTGAATTTTGTTCATAGGAAATGACTTGAACAATAAAAACTCTCTGAAAACTGGTAAGATATTCTTTTTGGCTTTTATGATACTCAACTTTTATTAATGTTCCCTGAATAATTCAAAAAATGAATATTTTCTTTTTATTTTTTTCAGGGAAGTACTTAAATATACTTAATCAAATTATAGTTCAGATATTCTATACTCAAAATAGTTTTTATCTGTTTCATCTGAAATTTCTGGTAAATTTATATTTACATTTTTCACCATGTGAAATGTTCTTATAATTCTTTTTTTGTTGTTTCATATATTTCAAAGATACATAACTAAGTGCCTACATCTTCACTATTGAAATATTTTTCTCATAAATTTTCTTTTACCTTTATGTTGTTTTGTCTATAATAGTGGGGTTTTTTTGCTCAAATTCTACTTTGAAAGGCATTAATATTGTGATATCAACTTTATTTTGTTTAGTATTTTCTTCATGTATATATCCTATTGCATAAGTTCTATTTTTATATACTAATATTTTAACTGTGTTTCTTATAAGCACATATGATGGAATTTAGTTTTAAATTTAAAATAAATCTCATATACTTCATATTTTAATAGGTTAGCTTAATTTATTTACAGTTGGTATGACTGCTGATATATCAAACTCTACCACCTTATTTTGGTCTTCTGTTTACCATTAATCTCTTTTTCTTTTTCACTTTCCTGTCTCCTGTTGCTTTGATAAACTATATTTTCCCCTCCTTCTTTTTTTTTCCTCAAATGCAAATTATGTTAGAAGTTGTAAATTGCATTTCCATCTATATAAATGGTTATCCTAAATTTTTATCATGTGCATTTTATCACACTTTTTCAAACAAAGTTGAAACACTTCTACTTTCTTCTGAAGAAAATCATTCTTTTCAGATTATTATTACATATTGTACTGAAAAAACTTGTCTTTAAAAATAAAAATTCTCTCCCCCCCTCCTTTTTTTTTTCAGTTCTTGTTGCAAAATCTAAAATCGTACTTGCTTCGGGTAACAGGTCTCCTCCCCTGGTTTCTGCATCTCCAACCACAAGAGCAATAGGAGATGCCAAAGCTCTGCAGCTCAGGCAAGGCTTCCATTCTCCCATCTTCCCTAGCGGCCACAGCCTTGTTATCATGAGCTGCCTTGGAGTCTATCAGAACTAACTCTATTGCATCCTTTATTTTCATTTACTTAAGCTTCCAAAAGAAACCCTCTCTTGGTTCTACTCCTACTTACAGACTGCTCTTTATCCACCTCATCTCTGGATCCTCATTATCTTGGAGCACCTTAAGGATGTGTCCTTGGACCTCTTCTCTATTCTATGTTCGTTTTGTTGTCATCTCATAAAGTCTCATGGCTTTGATACTGTATATCTACTGGTGACTCCCAAAACTATATATTCATCCCTGACCAAAATCATGAGCTCCCAAATTTGTTTTCCCAGCTATTGCCTTGACAACCTCACTTTGTTTTTAAATAGCTTAACATGTCCCAATCTGAATTTCTAACTTTATTATTTAAATGTGATCCTTCCTTGTATTCTTTTTTTTCTTTCTTTTTCTTTGTATTCAGTCTTCATAGAGACTGTCAAAAATTGCCAATGTCAACTATATTTCAAGTCATCATGGCGAGGTATTGGGAAAAGTTTTCAATAGCAATAATCCCACCTGGGCTAGACCTCATTGGGTATGATACTGTCACTGTGCAAAGCTGCTTCCTGGTATTCTTTAATTCCATGAGTGGCCTTCTTAACCTTCAGTTGCTTATATTAAAATCTTAAAGTCACCTTTGACACCTGTCTTTCCCATTCCATGTCAAATTATCAGCAAATCCTTTGGCTCTAATCTCCAAATATATAAAATATGCAATCTTAACTCATGACTTTTGCTATTATTACTATAACGGCCATCACTGGGACTATTGTACTAATGTTCTAACTCAGAGGTCCAAAACCTACTGCCTGCAGGCTGATTTATTTGTTCATATCATTTGTATATTTTGACACAGGTTGTTTTTCTTTTGCTTATTCATATGTAGACAATAGTCATATACTCTGGATACTAATCATTTGTCTGTTGTATATTTTGCATCTATCATCTAACCTTTATCTTATTTTTCATTATTTATGATATTATTTGTATGTAAATTTTCACATTTCTTGTTACCATTTACTTAAATTTTAAGCTCCCTGAAGGCACTGGCCCTTACCTGATATTACTTTAGCATCCTACTCTGCCTAGCTCATCATGACTGCTTAATCAACATTTGTTCATTTATTGATCCAAAACATTGCATTTCACTTGAGTTTCAGTACACAGCACGCAGGTAACAAAGTAATAAGATTTAGCAGTCTACACTGGCACTGACCTGTACCCTATCAGCAGTCAGAAATGAACTTTGGAGGATAGGCTGGTTTCTCATGTTCCACTCTGTCAGAACTCAGGTACACAGGGCAAGAAGTAGGAGGCAGTGTATAAATGCACAGAGGAATCCAGACAGAATCTTAAAGTGGTAAATGTACTTTCAAAAATGAAAAGGTTTACTTCAAGGTCCTGGTTCCTTACGCTGTTAGAAATATTATTCAGGAAAAGTCTTTTAAAGAAGTTCTGTTCATATAGTACGCAATTTCATACACACAGGATAGCCAGGCTACTAGGGATTAGTTTTGTATTCTATAATTCATTTGCTACCTTCAACTGTTAGCTTGTGTGTATGTTTATGTAAGACTATATTTTACATTTATTAGCAGATCAAATAATATATATGCAGCACCAAGAAAAAGTGTTCCTGCTGCCCCTGCAATAATATCATTCACTAAAAATTTAAAGAATGGGAGAGACGCCTGCCTACCCAACATACATTTCCATCTCTCTCTCTTTTTCTCTAAATTAATAACTAACTTGAAATTTTACTGTGTTAATAACCTGCAAATGAATTCTACTGATATAACGGAAGTCAGGAGGGACATTTGAACAAAATAAATCCAAGGAAAGGGGAAAGGAAAAGGTACACAATACTACAAAAACTTCAAATTCATTAAAATGGGGCTAACACTTGGTTTTTATGGATAGGCTTGGTTGGCTATTATATCTGTGTGTCTGATTAGAAAAATTTTAAGAACGGTTTCTGACCATCTTTCAGTGCAGTGGAAAACTATACAAAGAGTCAGCACAACAAAAGTGGCTAGTCTGGGAGTGGCAGACTTAAAAGGAATAGAGATTGGCATTAGGAATAGAAATACTTAAAGAGAAAGACAGAGAAAGAACAGAAGTATAAAGAGAAAGGAGTTAAAAAGACAGCCCTGAAATGACAGCTAAAAGAACATAATATTCATATACCTGATGACCTCCATACTCAGGGTGTTATTGCCAGTTATTTATTGCAGTGTGAAATATAAGCTGGTGTCCCCAACATGTATGGTTGTAGGGATCACCTGGAGAGTTTATTCTAAAACAATGATTTCCCAAATCTATCCCTCCATCTCTGAACTTCCACCAACTCTGTGCTTCAGCATGGCAGCTGGGCATTTATTTATTTACTTATTTACATTTAAATTCTCTTGTCTGTGTATATATGTGTGCATGTATAGTTGTTTGTACTTAAGTTCAGGAGATGATCTCGATTTCCAGACAGGTTTGGGAACCCATACTAATTTTGCTGATCACTGAAGGCATGGGTGGGAAGAGGCCTCTGTCCTTCTTTCTACCTCTCTAGCTTTTCCTTCACAAGAGCAAGAAACACTAATCACATTCAGTGAGGGTTGGGCCTGCCATTTAAAACATAAGATCCGTGGGAGAAACTCTGTCTTCTGCCCGACTGTTAAAAGGGCTAAGAGCTAGAGCTTTATCAAGTAGATACAACCAATATACTGCTTTCTCTGTTCCCTTTAGTCAAGATTTCTTTGATCCCTTCAATGATTTGTCTCTTAAAACCAACTTGTAGTAAGGGTTGGACTTACACAGAGAAGCTTCTCTAAAAATTTCTCTCAAAGTAGTTAACTTTTTTCTCAAGCTTCAACTTCCACTCTATCAATAGAGATAGTAACATTTATCTTCCTTGTGGTTTTGAAAGAGTATAAACAAATAAAGTGATCATGGTATCTCTCCTGCCAGGTTTCACTGATCATCACCTAACAGCACATTTAGGAATAATATTAATCCGGAAGATGTGCGGGGGAGGGGATGGGTGTATACATACATAATTAGTACGATGCGCACCGTCTAGGGGATGGACACCCTTGAAGCTCTGATTGGGGGGGGGCGGGGCAAGGGCAATATACCTAACCTAAACTTTTGTACCCCCATAATATGCTGAAATAAAAAAGAAAGAAAAATAAATAAAATAAAATAGCTGTTAACATCCTCAAAAAAAAGAAATAAAGTATGATTTATTTGTAAATTAATATAAAATATTATTTATATAGCTATCTAAAGGTAGAATTGTGCTTTCACTGCCAAGCTAGACTTCTAATATTATCTGTTGCTTTTTGATCATCCTTGCAAAGCAAATCACACAGCAAGGTCTCTGGTTGCTGGTCCAGCCAAGTATTCTCAGATTCTTAACCAATTGACTATTGTTAATATTTTTTTTTTACTTCTTTTTATTCCATCGTGTAAGGAGAAAAGGGAAATCAGACCAGCCCATATTGTTGAAAATTACTCTGTGAAATGCAGCATCCATTAGCAGAATAACATGATCTCTTAGTCAGAGAACTATGCCAAAGTAAAAGAGAAAAGAAGCAAATTAAATACATATTTCAAAAACAATTTTTATAAGATTTACCAAAGAGACCTCAACTATCTTACCTGCATTAGCTGTGTAATCTTCAAACAATTATTAAACCTTGCTAGACCTCATTTTCCTCATATTTAAAACATCACAATGACTATCACATTTGCTATTTGTAAGGATTAAATATCACTATTTACATAAAAAACATAGTATAGTTCCTAGCATATTTTAAGTGCTATACAAAATTTATCCCTTTTTTATTAACCATTATATTAATTTCGAGTTAAAAAGAATAGAATTCATACTCCAATAGGTTATTTGAGTATCCCAACTACTCCCACAATTATTATTTTGCTATTTACTTTATGCATTGTTATGGAATGAATGCTTGTGTTCCCCCAAAATTCATATGTTGAAATTCTAACCTCCAGTGTTATAATATAGGAGATGAGGGCTTTGGGAGGTGATTAGATCATGAGTATGCAGACCTCACAAATGGGATTTGTGCCCTTGTAAGAGACTATGGAGACCTCCTTCACCCCTTCCACCATGTGAGGGCACAGCAAGAAGACAGCCATCTTTGCTTAGGAAACAGGCCTTCACCAGAGCTCAACCATGCTGGCAGTTTGATCTAGGACTTTAAGCCTACAGTACTGTGAGAAATAAATTTCTGTTATTTATCAGCCACTCTGTCTATGGTAGTTTGTTAAAGCAGCCCCAACAGATCTTTTTTTCTCAATTCCATCATTTTAATATAAAACACAGTACAGTCATAAAAATATTTATATCTGTTATGAATAAATTAAATGACTCAGTAAACCATATTCTACCTATTAAAATACATTCATAAAATGCATTAGTTAATTCTTTACTGATTTCTCAAATAAACTGATGACACCTTCTACTGGCATTAGCATCAACTTTAACATGGCCTTAAAACAAATTTTCACATCCAAATCTAAAAATCAAACACTAGCTTCAGAAATTTTGATGGATGATGAAGTTCCACAAATATATAAATATCTAGACTTAGTTGTATATAATTCTTTTGAAAATATCACTTAAATATTTTATTTCTTTGTCCATTCTATATAACATGTCTCTTTGACATTTTGAAAGATTGCATTTTACAAAATATGAGATACAAAATGACACTAAAAACAAACTATTAGGCTTTTTAATACAAATACTTTCAGTGTAAAAAAAAAAAAATCCAGAATTTTGCCTAGCATCAAAACTCAAAAAAAGAATTTTGCCTTTGAGAAAAAGTTTAAAAAGTCATGGTAGGTCAAAGCTAACACTACAACAACTAGAAAAGCTTAGATTAAAAAAATGTCAAACATATCTTTGAAAACATCCAAGTGCTGTTGAAGCATCAAAAATGTAGATGAACTCAAATTGTATAGAAAGAAGGGACTTTCTGAAGTAAATTGGCAATCTGCAGTAGTTTAATTTGCATATTTGCTAATTATTGTCATGGACTAAAAATCAGACTTGCTCAGGTAAAAAGAATTTGTCGAATGAAGGAGTAACCAACAGAACTTTACCCTTCATGAGGCGTGGGTGAGAAAATTTGGAAACTTAAGAGGATTCAAATGCATGGCTTATTTTCCTGTTAGATATTTTCTAAATTCTGGTCTCTACCAGAGTCTAGTGTCAGGACAACAGCTTATAAAAGTCAGAGTAGAGTTTCCTCTAGCTTTATAAAGCATCACAAACAAAAACATCTTTGAAATTTATCACCTTTTTCAATCATTAATGTATTTCTAATCTCATAAGAGCTGAAACATCTGAAGGTGAAAGCTGATGTGTCATAGTGTTTCAGGGCTGAGAAAATGGAGAGCCAGCATAGGTTCAATCAGAGGACCTGAAGGATTATTTATTAATACTAGACAGGGACTAGAAAACACAAGTCTGAGTCTTAATACACCTGTCCAACACCCGATGAATGTTACTACCATATGTGCACTTAAGTGTTGATCAGTTAATACCAATTTGATGGTGAGTACATGTGGTGCTTGTTTTTCCATTCTTGTGATACTTCACTTAGTAGAATGGGCTCCAGCTCTATACAGGGTAATACAAGAGGTGCTAGATCACCATTGTTTTTTGTGGCTGAATAGAACTCCATGCTATACATATGCAGCATTTTATTAATCCACTCATAAATTGATGGACACTTGGGTTGTTTCCACATCTTTGCAATAGTGAATTGTGCTGCTATAAACATTCCAGTGCAGATGTCTTTTTTTTTTTTTTTTAATTTCGGTCTCTCTGACTGGTGTGTAATGATAATGTTTTGTTGTTGAATTTTTATTTCATTGATGTCTAATGCTGTGGTGCATATATGCCATCTGTACATCCTTCCTGTGAAATGCTTCTTCACTTGCTTGCTTATTTTATAAATTTCTTCACATGGGTATGTGCAGAGCAAAAGATTTTAAGTTTGCAAAGTCCAATGTATTAATATTTTATCTTTTTATGGATTGTTCTTTGGGTATTAATTCTAAGAGCACCTTGCTTAGCCTTGGGTTCCAAAGATTTTCTGTATTGACTTTTTATCCTGTGACCTTAATAAACTCACTTATTTGTTCAAGAATATTGTTTTTTGAAGATTCCTTAATATTTTTGATATAAATAACCACACCATCTCCAAATACAGACAGTTTTATGTTTTGTTTTCCAATCTGTATGACATTTCTTTCTTTTTCTTGCCTTATTGAATTGGTGCCATAAATTTCTCTTTAAGCCCTGCTTTCACTACTAGCATAATCATTAGTAGTTTGTGTTTTCCTTATCATTAGTTCAAAATATCTTTAACTGATGTTGAGGCTTCTTCTTTAACCCACTTGTTACTTAGGTGTATGTTGTTTAATTTCCAAATATTTTGAGATTGCCCAGCTGTCTTTCTGCTATTAATTTGTAGTTTAATTTCACTGTGATCTGAGAGCGTACTTTGCATGATTTCTATTCTTTTAAATTTGATTACTAGATATGTATTATGACTCAGAATATGGTCTATCTTGATGAATTTTCCTTGCAAGATTGAGAAGAATGTATATTCTACTGTTATTGGATGAACTACTCTGTATATAACAATTAGATCCAATTGACTGGTCGTGCTATTCAGTTTAACTGTGTCCTTAACTGATTTTCTGCCTGCTGGAAATATCAATTACTGATAGAGGGGTGTTAGAGACTTTAACTACCGTGGTGGATTTGTGTATTTCTACTAGCAGTTCTATGAGTTTTCTGCCCGTGTATTTTGACTCTCTGTTGTTAGGTGCATGTACGTGAAGGATTGTTATGGCTTCTCGGAGAATTGTCCCTTTATCATAATGTAATATCCCTCTTTATCCCTGACAATTTTTCTTGTTCCAAAGTCTGTTTTGTCTGGAATTAATATAGCTTCTTAGCTTTCTTTATGTAAGTGTTAGCATGGTATATTTCTTCCATGTCTTTACTTTTAATCTATCAGTGCCTTTATATTTAACATGAGTTTCTTTTAGACAATCTATATTTGGTTCTTTTTTTTTTGTAATCTACTCTGGCAGTCCGTGTTTTTTAATTTGTGTATTTTGATCATTCACGTTTAAAGTAATTATAAATAGAGTTCATTAGTATATAACATGTTTATAAATGTTTTCTATTCATCTCAATCATTCATTGCTTAATTTATCGTACCCTATTTTCTGCCTTCTTTGGTTTTAACTGAAAATTTTATATTTTGTATTACTCCATTTTCTCTTCTCACTTAACATATCAATTATACTTCTTTAAATTTTTTTTGTGATTGTTCTGGAGTTTGAAATGTACATTTACAACTAATCGAAATTCACTTTTAAGTAACTCTATACTGCTTCACAGATAGTTCAAGTTTAATAAGAGAATATTGCCAGTTCTTTTCTCCTGTTCCATTTAACATTGCTGTCATTTATTTCGCTTTTCCATGTGCTTAATAATCACCAAATATATTATTGCTCTTATTACTTTGAGCAAATTGTTATCTATTAGATCGATAAAGAAGCAGAAAAATGGAAAAAATTACTTTTATTTATTCCTTTTTCAGTGTTCCTCATTTCTTTATGTAAATCTGAGATCTAATCTATATTACTGTCCGCTGTGAAGAGCTTCTCTTAATATTTCTTACAATGCAGGTCTACATGTGACAAATTTCCTCCGTTTTTGTTTGCCTGAGAAAGCATTTCTCCTTCACTTTTTTTTTAAAGTGCAAGAAGCTGCAACTTATTCATTATAGTAAAAACACATAAAGTGCACCATTTTTAAGTGCACAGTTTAATAATCTTAAGTATATTCACATTGTTGTGAAATGTATCTACAGAACTTTTTCATTTTGCAAATCAGACTCTACTGTACTTAAACAACAGCTCCCACTTTTCACTTGCCTCCCTTGCTAGCCCCTGGTGTCCACTATTCTACTTTCTGTTGTGAGTTGAACTACGTTAGATTTTTCATAAAAGTGAAATAATAAAGTTTTTGTCTTTTTGTGACTAGTTTATTTCAGTTAGCATAATATCATCGGGGTTTATTCATATTGTAGCACAAGACAGGATTTCCTTTCTTTTTAAGGCTAAATAATATGCCATTGTGTGTATGTGTATATATACACATATATGTATTTTTATATATACACATACATGTGTAATACATATATACACACATATACACACACACATATATATCGCATTTTGTTTATTCATTCATTACTTGATGGACTTTGGGACTGTTTCCATTTCTTCTCTGTTGTGAATAATGCTGCTATGGATGTGTAAATATTTCTTTAGGCCTCTATTTTTAATTCCATTGTATATATGTCCAGAATTGAGATTACTGGATCATACACTAGTTCTATTTTTAATTTTTTGAAGAAGCTCCATACTGTTTTCCATAGCAGTTACGCTATTTAACAACTCCACCAACAGAGTACGAGACTTCCAATTTCTCCACACGCTTACCAACACTTGTTATTTTGAGGTTTTGTTTGTTTGTTTTGTTTTTAAACAGTAGCTATCCGGATGAGTGTGTCTTTACTTTTGAAGGATCATTTCACTGAGTATAGAATTCTAGGCTTACATGTTTTCCTTTTCAATATTTAAATATTCCACAGCATTGTGTCTTTTCCTACATGGTTTCTGAAGAGAAGTCCTTTTTAATTCTTGTACTTATTCCTCTTATAGGTGTGGTGATTTTTAAGTCTGGTTTCTTTCAATATTTTCTTTTACTTTCTTTCTGTCTTTTTTTTTTGGGGGGGGGGTAGGGTTCTGAAGTTTAAATGTGATATTCCTGGATGTAGAATTTTTTTTGAATATATTTTGTTTAATGTTTGCTTCCAGGATCTGTGATTTGGTGACTGTTGCTAATTTTGGGAAATTTTCAGCAATTATTACTTCAAATATTTCTTCTCCTTTCTCACTTTTTTCTTCTAGTATTCCCATACGTGTACGTTATATCTGTTGTAATTGTGTTACCACTCGTGGATATTTTGTTCTATTTTTTTTTATTCTTTGTTCTCTTTGCCTTCAGTTTGGGAAGTTTCTATTGACATATTTTTAACCTCACTGATTCTTTCCTTGTCCATGTCCAGTCTACTAAAAAAACAAAAAAGTCTCCATTTTGTTACTTTTTTTCTAGCATTTTCTTTTGATTTTTTTCTTACAATTTTTATCTTTCTGCAATGCATTGCCCATTTGTTCTTACATGTTGTTTACTTTTTATATTAGAGCCTTAACATATTAGTCATAGTAATTTTAAATTTCCTATCTGATAATTCCCAAACTTGTGTCATATATTAGTATGCTTGTCTTTTTAGACAATATTTTTAGTGTGCCTTATAACTTTATATTGAAAGCTGGTGATCACATGATGCACCTGGTAATAGAAACATTTAGGTCTTTCCTACCAGTTACTGGCTCCAATGACTTCTGCTCCTAGTAAGCTATTTTTGGCTGTGATTCTACGTATTTCCCTGTCTCTAGTTTTTAGGTTGGTGGTTTTTCCTGTGACCCCCGTTCCCTGATGGATCTAAGAAAAATCATTGATTGCTTATTAACTTATTCAACTTTTTCTTATTGTGAATGTAGGCATGATATTTCTAAGCTCTTTATATATTAAAACTGAAACTAGAAGTTCTAAGTATTGTTTTTAATACTGTTTTTATTTTTGTAATAGAGAGCTAACCTTTCTACAGACTCCTATACATATGTTCACACACATATTTTTTGTAAAAATAAATTGTAAACTATTAAAGTTTAACTCAAACATAATTTCATCTCTTTTTTATCTGAACTATATAAATTAAGAAGTGAACATTTCCATCTACTCAACCCTTCTGGCTTTTCCACTTCACTCCATTCAGGGCTAATTACTATTTTCTATTTGGTGCACATCTTGCCTGACTTTTAAATAAAAGTATACAGATGCACACACATACTTTTTAAACAAAAGTTAAATCATTTTTTACATATTGCTTTATAATCTCAATATATTGAACTCTATTCAAAAGGATAATGGAAGGAATAAAAATAATAGGGCCGAGGTACATTTTGTTACATAATAGCTCCATTGTATGTTTTCTTGACTACTGTTGTAATTGTTGTCATCAATATCATTTGTTGAACATCTATTGCATTCAAGGCACCCTAGCAGATACTGGGCTAACAAGGGTGGATTGTGGCAGCAAAACATACAACATCGTACTAGCAAGTAAAGGAAGTTTTAAAGGAAATATAGCATTAAAAATCAAATAACTCACACAAATTTATAACTGCTTCAAGTTCATAGGAGGAAAAGATTATCTTATACAACAGAAATGTTTTCATTTGGGTAGGATGTGGGTAGGATAATTTGAGAATGAGAGGCTTTATAATGTGGAGGTGAAATCTTGAGCCAAATAAATAATGGTTTTTTTAAAAGAACGAACCTACCTTGAGCACTTATCTTGAGCCTGTTATGTTATAGAAATTTTGCATGTATCATCGCATTTAATACTCAACAATCCTATGAGATTATCTTATTATCTCCAATTTAGCTCTGAGGAGACTGAGACTTAGAGAGAAAAATAACCTGCGCAAGTTTTTGTTGGTTTTGAAGCAATATAGTCTCTAGCGCCAGTGCTTTTCACACTGCTAAATCCAGTCCGCGGGCATGTATACCATTTGGGGAGGGGAAAACGATAATCCTGGAACAGTAAGTGGAAGCTTCAATTTGTAGGCTTCTAAATGCAAGGCTAAGCACTTTTCGGAGTACTTTTTCTCCAAGCAATATGGAGTCAATGAAGACTCCGCCAGAGAAATAGCTTGTACAAAAGAGTGTTTAAGATAATTAATTCAATCGCAGTATATAGAATGAGCTGAATCTGAAATAGATAAAAAGCAGAGTAATTATTGAGAAATCTGTTTCAATAGTTCAGCAGTGAAGGGGTGAGTGCCTCTTTCAAAGCAATGGCAAGAAATAACAAAATCAAAGGGCAGACATTACAGTCATATTCCTCCTTTAATTCTACCAGAGGCACTATTGTGATCACACCAAAAAGAAAAAATGGCCATCTTAAGTTCATGGTCTTAGATGTCAACACAAAAGATCTTGCCTCTTAGTCCAGCCAGATATAAGATTGGACAGATGGACAAAAAATTAATTTCCATTCAGTGAATTTACCAGCATTCAGCACTTCCTAAAAAGTGTTTTATAATATAAAATTGTAAAATGATATATGTTTGAAAAGTTGAAAGATTAAGATATTCATGATGAGGTCAAATACATATGTTAATGTACCATATATTATCTTTAGTAAAAGAATGATTCTCAAAGAGGTAAGCAGGAAAAATCTTTTAACTGAGGTATCACAAACCAGGGGAGCCTTATTAAAGCATAAGCACCTTAGAAAATGAAAGAATACAAAAATAAAAGCAAGAGCTGAAAAACAGATATTTTCAGTCAGAGAGCAGAACATTCAATATAATAATAAGAAAAGGCATTATAATAGAAAAGGGAGAAAGCATAAACACCTCTAGTACACAGACAAAAATAATAATTGTTTTTGGAAACCAGGAGATGGGTTCCAATTTCCATAACTTAATAAAAAGACACTTTACATCCAAAAGAGCCATAGAAAAGATTAGAGACTGAATGACCTAAAATAACGCTTTAGAAGTGCCCTCTTTTTTTGTCAAAATCTCATATTATTCAATATAATCATATATACAAAAAAGTAATCTAGCAACAAATTAATTTTTAGATGCCTGAATATAATAGAGAAGGACATGTGCAAATAAGCCCAGCAGGTAGTTAATAGCTGGTTTCTCCCAAGAACTGATTGTCATCTTTATATCTGAAAAAAAAAAAATCATGGTTCTGCCTTTGGGAATATCTCTAACATATTTATACTGGCCATTTACCTTACTAGGTAATGGACATCAATATCTTGGCACCAAAATAGAAGTACTGGAAATAGATTGAAATGAGCCCAAAGAACACATTTTACTCTAAGAAAAATACTGTAAAAATATAGATTTCAGTTTCTTGGGCATAAATTGTCATGTGTACACACTTCATTAAAAATAACTTTAATATAAAAAACTATTCTTGGTACTAGACTAATGTGTTCATTCTCCCCATCTCTGGTAGCAGCACGGCTTAGCTGGTAAGTTAAATGTTATGAGCAAAAACATGAAAACACAACAGAAGAGCCAAGAGCTATTATGGGGAAGCTTAATGATCAAGATTAGAGTACCTAATTTTCCTAGAGAGATATCCAAAGCCAAATCCCAGTAGCAATTCCACCTTCTATTCTTGAAAGATAAATGAGCTATGTTCCAAACAACTCAATTTATAAACATGCTTTAGGCAGGACTATGAACATACAACATTGTCCAGGAAACATAGGGGTAAAATACATATTTTAATTTGCAAAACTTTATATTCAAAAGATATTTTTTAAAGTTAAAAAATGGAATTTTGTACCATTGTCTTCTCTTTTCACAGACTTATCCTATGATCTCAGCTTAAAATATATTTCAAATTTTATGATTCTATTAATTAGTGGTTACTAAAAAACAAAATATCTAGTCTCACTGAACCACTCCCTGCTAAAGCCTCATGGGCTTTCTCTCCCATCTGTGTTTAATTAGCTCATCTGGCTATCAAAATGCTGTCCACATGATTGTCACTCATTGCATGCCATAAAAAAAGGTCCCAGATTCATGATGAATATATTTCCTACTACTCTGAGAAGTGCAAAAACTCCATCATCTTGGACAAGTTATGTGAACTCTCTGGACTGTATTTTGCTCATACTAAATGAAGGAGTTGACCTTGATAGTTTAAACCTCTCAACCTTTAGCTGCTAAGCTGGCATGCCCCAATCAGGACTTCCGGATTCCAAATTGACAAGAATGTCAAGCGTGATAAACTGAGTGTTTGACAGTATTCAAGCATTAAAGTTCCATTAGGAAACTAGCACAAAGTTAACCATGGTGGGGTTATTTTCAGCATATTGGCTTTTGTGCCCCTGGGTGCCTAGCAGCTTGTGCACATGGTGAAGATGCTTCCGTATACTCTGCCAAATCGAAACTCAACTAACATTGATTGAGCAAAGTCTGTGTGCCAGGGACTGTGCTGACTTGCCATATAAATTATTTAACTTCATTCTTACAAAAATTCCTAAATTGTGTTATGTAATTATCACCACATTTTATAGTTGCCAAAGCTGATGCTTATAGAGTCTAATAAAGGGGAGAATGAAATTTTGAACCCCAATCTATAGACCATCAAACTCTGTGCATGGAGGGGAGGTGCTAATATTTATGTATGTACCCTTATTGAACACTTGATATTGACCAGACGTTGTGCTATACGAGATGTGTGTGTGTTGCAAGGTAGACATTTTTTAATAGATAAAATGCAGAGATTTCGTAACTTGTCCAAGGTGATAAGGCTTTTAGGTGGTAGAGCCAGGATTCAGACTCGGGCAGATCTGATTTTAGAGCCCACACTCTCAGCCACTTCGTCCTGCTGCCTCCAGACAGTATGCAGTGTACCTATTTCCATCTCCAAATTTCATTTCACTCCCATCACTACTGGACCACAGCTCGTAGTCACTATAAAGTTATCTGAATCCTATACAATGAAATGTAGGATAGACTTGAATATTTCCTATTACCGTCTTCCAGAGTCACCCAGTTTCTGTCTGATTAACAAGATGATAATGCGAAGAAAATGTTTCTTGTTTCATCTATGCTTGCTTTTCTAACTAGAATTAAGAGATTTGCATATATGCTAATTTGTTCTGTTTGGAGAGAGGCAGAGGTTATTGCTCTAACTTCTGTGGTAAGGACTGTGAAGGGCTTGCAGATATTCTGCTCTTGGCCTGCGTTCCATTTATTCTATTAACTGTGTGTGTGGAGTGGGTCGGGGGACACATGCATGGCTGTCCTACACCATATTTGACCCTTCCACCACCACCTAGAAGAAATGGCCTACAGAAATGACACTCTGTGTATATTCAAATTCCGTCTGGCACGATCTCTTGACTGACCAGCCACATATACATGCATGGTTTTGCTCTCACAGATATACTCCCAGTTGCGGCAGTAATCTACATTTAAATAACACATTTTCCCTCTGAAAAAAACATTTCACTTTTGAAAACTTAAATTTTGTTCTCCAAAACAAAATTTATCAATCTCCTTTGTGTTTTTCGTAGCAACAATGAAAGAGACAATTTCTTAAATGGAGAATTGACAAGTGACAGTGATTAATGACATTTTTGTTTATTGGTTTGGCTGTAGGCCAAGTACGAAGCAGTGCTTCCCTAGACCCCTTGTTGGTAAAATTGCAGCGAAAAACAGGTGCAAAAACATTACACATAATGTAGTAGAAGAGGGCTTCCATCCAAGAAAGTCTACCCATATTAGTTTATATATTTTGTACTTCACTAAAGGAGAAATGTGGATCAAATCTGTTCCAACACAGTTGGAAGCCCTATTTTCTTTTTTGGTCTACATATTGTTTTAAAAGCCAGTCAAGATAAATGTAAAAGGCTTATGCTAGTTTCTATTTTATAATTATTTTAATTTTTTGATGGCTCTTTACTTTTTCATTTCTCCTTTAGGCTCATATCGTCATAGGAAATACACTAATTATCAAACCAAAGAATATTTATCAAACAGCAACCTTACTTTGCTATATGCTATAGGACAGTCTCTGTCCTTGAAAAGCATCCATTCTGATCACGAAAACTCAGCTTTCAACATGGGCTGCTCTCCTCCCTAACAAGAAAACACCTCCGGCAGCTAGATTAGCATCCCATTTGCTTCAGTTACACTATTTATTTCTCTTTCCACCATCTCATCCCTTAGATCCCAGATTTGTAATATTTATGCATCCAATGTTCTCATTTAAGTTATTGGCTGTGATGTCCCCATAGAAGAGAGAGAAAAGTCAACTCAGGCCCTCGCAGTCTACAGATACAGATAAAAGGATGTAAAAGACAAGGAAAACAGTGACTCATTTATACTAAGGGAGAAATAAAATGGAAAACTTCAGATGAAAAGAAAGCCTATAATATGCAGCTATTCAAACAGGTATAATGGATAAATAAAAGTTATTTTGTAAGCCAAAATAGGCTTATAAAGAAAACAATCATAATTTTAAAAATATGTACCTATTTTATTTGATATCAGACATCTTGGGGCCACCTTGAATGTTCCCCAACATTTTCTGAAAATCATTCAAATGCTCTAAAATGTTATGCGAATTTCTCCCAGCACACTCTCTGGATTTGAATATTATTAAAGTATTTATTCCTATCAATTAAATGAATGTATCTCCAATGAAACCAGTACCTAGACTGAGGTTTGCAACCCCCTATTGTATACTGATATTCTGAGAAAGAAATAAAGTTATATTAGCAATAACTTTAATATGATGAAATTTTGTTATAATTTTTCAACTCCTTTACCCTTAAGGCATTTGAGCACCACAAAAATTTAACAAAGAATTTGAAAAGCAACCATAATCCATTATCAACTATTTAAAGTGTAGTTCAATCAAACATATCCAAACCATCAATCCCCATTTCATTGTCAAAATTACCCCATAATCAAACAAACTGTAGCTGAGTGGTTTCCAGCCTCAAGAAATTCAATCCATTAGGGGCATTTGAAAGTGGGTAGGGGCATTTTAAGCTGTCTAGCAAAATGATGAATTGTCCCAACAAAAATATCAGTGGCACCTGTACTGAAAATAAGTGCCTGAATCTAGCCCGTTCTCTATAAGAAAGAAAACTAGAATAGAAATATTCTACATGAGCCAATGTCAACCCTAATTCTGTGAGTACCCCAGGGTATCCCCAATTATCTCAAGTGGATTAACGACATTTTTAAAAAAGTTCTCAAAGTGGAAGTTTAGGACCTATTGAAAAAGAAAATTCTGCATTGCATTTTATGTTGAGAAAGTCTTGAGATCAAGCTAGATAAGGCACCAAAACTCCCGGTTCAAGAGCGTGTATCTTACAGCCTTATCATTACCTTACAGCCTTAGTACAAAAACTAGGATATTGTAAATCATCCTTAGTTTATGCAAGATCAAATGGGTGGACTAGATGAGTGGATAAATATTTTCAACAGTGCAAAGTGCTGCAGAGAATGTTAAAAGGAACCGGGTGTTTTCCTGTTCTTCTGTAGCTTTGTTTTGAATTGTGGGAAAACTAGTAACGATTTTACAAATTTAAATGGAATAGGCATCTTCATAATACAGAGTCCAACCCTACTGAAGGTTTTTCTTGAGAATTCCAGCAGTCGCCCAAGTGATAAGGTGGCAGAGAAAGCTTTGTTTCTAACATGACTGGTGCAAAGAAAATGGCTGGGCAGAAATCTAGATGAGTGTTGTTTCTAATTTGCTGTTTCATAGTTAGTCACTTAGTATAAGAATTTTTGGTAAATTTACAACATATTCTATCAGTGAGTTAAAGAGATAAAATAATGTTGACCGAAGAAGTTATGGAAGTTTGATCATTAGCTTTCTTTTCTTAAGGTGTTAAGCTGTAAAATATATATACATACATATATTTTGTCTTTGGGAATTTATAGGAGAATATTTCCATTTACTCATTCATTCATTCATTGATAAATAAGTTTTTCTTATGCAACTTTTATGGGCAAAACCATTTGCCCTGGGCTAAACATATAGGAGAAAACAAAAACAGGTAGGACATAAAAGATCTACTCTAAAAGGGTTTACAACTTCCAGGTCGTCTTCAACAAAATAAATAATAAAATCTCTGCAAAGATGTTGATTTGACAGCAAAGAAATTCTTGATGATATATTAGACTGTGTCTCTACTATACCTCAACATAAACCCAGAAATGCTATTTAAATATAGTAAAATAAATGTCCAATTTACCATGTTCTACCCTGTCCTAAATGCTCTTATGAAAGCACAAATTAGCCCCAAATAGCCTGATCATCTTTCTATTCACCAAAAAATGTAGTGACACCAAGTTTGCATTCTCTCAGATAAACATTCATAATTTGCCATTTTTATTATGATCCTAGGTTTCAAATAGGCATTTCAATCTAACGTAATGACAAAAAAGCAACACCACAACATTAGAATGATTGACACTTTTATGGTATCTTCATCAGACACATTCAGTAAAATACTTTTCTATATGTCTGCTTTTACTTTTCTACTATTATTCTGTCAGTCATCAGTTGAATACAAACTTAAAAATACGATGATGGTCACAAAAGTATGTTCTCCTCTTACTCTTTTTATATATACATATATATGCAGGTATATATTAATATATATTTTATACATAGAGAAAGAAAGATGTGTGAGTATACATATATATATAAATGTGTACATATACACACATCACCTAGATGCATATTTAGACAGTTAAATAATGTATAATCCAATTCAGCATACTTATTTGTTTTGAATATATTATATTAATATTATTAGAATAAGGAAGGAAGGAAAGAAGGAAGGAAGAAAGGAGGGAGGGAGAAGAGAAAGAGAGAAGATATCTTTACCACATTCACAACGTGTAGGCTCAACATTGTATAACTTTATTTTAGGTAACTTCACTCCTAAGAAAAGACAGTCATGTTCCTTTTTAAAGTTCTTAAAGCATGGATGCCGTTTTTCAGGGACCAACGTTCCAAACTGAATTACTTAGGCCTTTGGATGTTCCTCTTTCTTCCTGCCGTCTGTCTCTGGATTAACTTCCCAGATCAGCACATCAATCAAAAGACTAGAAAAAACATTAGAGTTTGAAATTAAAATCTTAAAATTCATTTTGCACAATCTCTGGCAGGAACTTTGGTAAGTGAAAAATTAAAATGACTACTGCCTCGTTTCATTTGGGTTTGTTTGCGAAGTTTTAACAGAGACAGCCTAAAACAAACACACCAAAACTGGCTCCTCGTCAATCTAGGATCCATCCTCACTCTCTCCTTCCTTTTTAAATCAGATCTGAAAAGCTGCCTTCACCCACAGTCCCTGTCACTGATTGTCTGACATTCTGTTTATATCCCTATCATTCGACTGAAGTTCCTTTCTCAGCAACCATCTGTAGCCTCTTCTTTGTCAAATCCAACACCCTTTTCTCAATTCTCTCCTTGTTTTACTCTCTGCTCCATTGTTCATTCCAGACCATTTCCTCCCCGGAACTCTCTCCTCACCTGGTCTTACAAAACGTCCCATAGCTTTCTAGTCTTCTAACGTCTCTTTCCAACCAGCCTCCTCATACCCACAGAACTTGCAGTCAGCTTTTCAGTGTCCTAATCTTACATGTGATGGACAGCCATGGGTCATAGGACATTTGAAGAAAGCCTCAAATGTGAAGTAGTGCAAGGAAGTTAGATAAATTTGTGATAATGCAGGGGGGCAGAAAGCAAAGTAACAACAAACTTGTTTGTTTTGTGATTTTTCTGAACTAATTATTTTAAATCTATATCCTTTGTCATGTATGATTACTGCTTATTTAGCTTAGTGGTCAGCTAAAGATTGGGCAAAGATTTCCTTAAATGCTTGGAACCAGTAAGTCTTCCAGTCTTTGCAAGGTAATCTGTGTGCATGTCGGGGCATATTTTTGATGTTCAGCCAGGCAGTTGACAACTCTGACTTAGCCTCATTTCCCTCTTGTGCCAACCTCAAGGTTAGCCAGAGGTGATATCACAGGGCCCCGGTTCATTCCTGACCATACATACAGCCCTGGGCATGCATACCAACTGTAAATATGAGCCTTGCCTTCTAGATTTCTAAAGGTATGTTTGAGGTTTTCAAAGTTCCTGTGGACCTCTCATTCCCTAGATTTGCCTTTTAATCTTTTTGGTCTTCCTCTTGTTTGCCCAAACTTTTATTCAATTCCTCGGGGAGCCACAACATCAAACAGTTGCCCCATGATAAAAAAATAAAAATAACTAAGTAAATAAACATTTAAAGAATGAATAAATAAGGAAAAAACTAATAAATGTTCCATATGTTTCACTGGGAACTACTCTTTGCCTGGTTAATCTGTTTTATCCAAGTCTCAGTGCAAAGCCCTCTTTGAACTTCCAGATCAAACTCAGATAATGCTTAACACTACTGTGTATACCAGGAATTTATTTAATGGGATTTATCATAGATTATGTATCTGGGCTGGATGCAGTGGCTCATGCCTATAATCCTAGCACTCTGGGAGGGAAGATTGCTTGAAGTCAGGAGTTCGAGACCAGCCTGAGCAAGATCGAGACTCCGGTCTCTACAAAAAATAAAAGAAGATTAGCCAGGCATGGTGGCACATAACCACAGTCTGAGCTACTTGGGAGGCTGGGGCAAGAGGATTGCTTGAGCCCAGGAGTTTCAGGTTGCTGAGAGCTACGATGAACCCACTGCACTCTAATGACACCACTGCACTCTAGCTTGGGCAACAGAGTGAGACCATGTGTCAAAAAAAAAAAAATTATATATCTGAATATTTGTATAATTTTTTGACTACTGCTGTTGGCCTAGCTAAGGTGTAAGTTCCACTAGAGCAAGGACTATATCTACTTTGCTCACCTCTGTATCCTCACCACTCAACCCCCTTGCTGGCACATAGTATAATGTTAAAAATTTGTTGAATAATGGTAGCTCTACATTCTGGCCATGGATAACTCATCTAATCCCGTGATTTTATTTCCCCTACAGACATCCATAAATTCCAGACAAGCTCCAGGAATAATGGTAGCTCTACATTCTGGCCATGGATAACTCATCTAATCCCATGATTTTATTTCCCCTACAGATATCCATAAATTCCAGACAAGCTCCAGTGGTCCAAGGCTGAGTTCTTAACTGCCTGCTGAACATCTCCCCAGTGAAGGTCCTCTAGGAACCCAAAGCCAGTGTCTTCCTCTTGAAATATGCTTCTCTTTTCCCTATACCGATTTATTTTTATATATCCCGCAGGCACCACCATGTTTAGAATATAGTGGTCATTCTACATAGACTTATGGGCTTACAATTACCTAATAAAAGCTGGAATGTTTCTCAAATCTTGAGAATCCATACTATTTACTCTCCCTTTAATGTTTAATAAATGAAAGGGAAAATATCTACTTATTTGTCATTGCCTACAAAAGTAAAATGGAAGAGCACAATTTTATCAAAACTGATGTCATCAAAATTGCTGTGTTGAAACATCAACATGGAAATCTGATGCTATAATGTGAAGATAAAGTGAACTAAAGCAGTTTACCATTTTATATTTGTTTAATTGAATCATGAATTTTTTATACATAGACTCATTTATTAAACAAAATATGAATGCATTTTCTTTTTAAAAGTCAACCTTGCTTTTATTTTATTTTTAAATTTATTTTAAATAATTATAATGATAAAGAAATGCAGGCACATAACTAAAAATTTAAATAGAACAAAAGGTTATTCAACTGCTAATATTTTCTAATGTTTTTATTTTCTCAGAAACTTTCTATGCATTTGTGAACCTTCACAGGCATACATGTGCACACATACATACACACTTCTTTGTTTTCACATTATAGGGATGATATAATAAACATCAACCACAGATTCTATGCATGGTATAACAGCAAGTGATTTGTTTCTTTGCAAGATGATGGAGAGTGAGAATTCTGGTCAGTAGGAAATGAGAAGGAACTGAAAATAGTCATGTGATGGGATAAATATTGCTTTGATGTGTTTACGGATCTAAAGTAATTCGAATGTAATTTTGACATTATTTTCTAAGTGATGTGTTGCTTCCTTGGGGAGAGAGGGAGTAGCAGAAAACAAACCAAAGAATAATGGTTTGGTTTCCAGTAGAAATTGTTTGCCTCCTAAGGAAGTAAAGGATATTTGCTAGCAGTCCCTCATCACTTATGGAGCTCCAGTCTTCACACAGAATCCCACAACAACTTGTGAACGTTTTCTTTGGAAGGGAACATCAGAATAGCCTATTTTTTTCATATTGTAACCACTAAAATGAGGGAGAAAGAGGATGATCCTGGAACAGAACTCAGAATTTATTTAATAATATAGGTTTAGATAACTATACACAAAAATTAACTTTGGTATCGTTAATAGCACATGAAAATTATTGGAACTGAATTAACCTGAAGGCAAGTAAGTTGTTAAGAAAATTGTATTGTCAAAGAAACATCCAGCCAAGACCTCAAGAACCATGTGATTGTGCAAAAGCTATACAGTTATGTAATATCCAAACAAAATCAAAATCCTCCATGTGGGTAAGCAAAAGAGAATTCCAGTGTTGACAGAGGTTAGATTCAAAAGGCCAATCACCTTTTCTTCCTTCCAGGAAGTTGTTAGAAATGACAGTTATATTGTGTCAGATGGTACTTCAAGGTACCATACTTAAAACATGGTAATTCAAGGAGATTTTATTTTAAAATGGACTATTTATAAAGCCAAATATAGGTTTAGGGCCATCACAAAGGAAAAGGAAGTATCTCTAGTCTTAGTAGCATCCTCTGTTACCATCTAAAGGGACAAAGGGAGAGAGAGGGGTTATCAAAGCTCAGAGGAACAGATTCACAGAGGTTAAGAAACATTGAGGGGAATAGTGAACTTCAGGGTAAAGACAGGAATACAATCTTGAAGTGGGGGGATTGGGGAATAAATGTCTGACTTCACTCTTCTCACTTCTTCTCACATCCTATAGGGAGGTTTCTATCACTAAACCCAACAGTAAATCAGAGAGTATGAGAACCCTGATGTGATTTGGGACAGTGAACAGGACAGAGAAGGGCTGAAAATTAGCCTGGAGGGACAAATAGAAACCACGGGGCACATTTCTCTCTCTAGCTAGGCAGTAAAATCTGCCCCAGGGTTATTTCTACAAGTGACATCTCCATACATATGAGAGATAACTATTCCTTTTTTCCCCGGTGTTGATACAGACAGCATGAGAGAGACAGGCTCATAACTGTGCCTAGTGCCTGCAGTATTCTGCAGGATGGAAAGCTTTCTATCAATAGATTAGTTGCTACTTCCTTGGGAAGAAGAGTGAGGTGGAAGTGGACAGAGATGTTGGAAATATTTCTTTCAATAATCCCCAAATTCAAAGAACTAGGGTCTTACTATCAATGGGTGCAAAGAAAGAACTTGGAGAGAGGAGCATACTTCTATTATAATGGCCACAGATGTTAGTATCTGCAGTTAATAATTTTCTCAAGACAAAAATGGCCAGGCACATTTATCACATTCATAATACCTAGACTTATTTTGTCATTTTTAAAGACTACTGCAGTTGATATTGGAAATATATTTTCTTCCTTCCTGGGATGAGGATCTGTGCCTGACCTTAGGCCATTCTTTACGGATTTGCAAAGTGAAGCCCTAAATGAAAAGATGAGTCTTTTCAGTTCTTTCTAAAGGTCACCATGCTGAAGATCATAGTAAACTTTAATTTGTGAGTCCCGAGGTACCAGAAACACCCATGTAATATAAACTGAGGTTTTTCTTTATTTTTTTTGCCTAGTGTTAATCAATAAATTTCACATTTTTAAATACACACATACTTTTAAATAAAAGGGACTTGTACATAATTCAGTAAACTTAGTCTCCCAAAATTTTACTTTTATTCTTTTGAACTGAAGTAAAATAAAATAAATAAAACCCAAAACATTCAAGTAAGATTTTATATCAGCCAAAAGTCTAAATGGAAAAAAAAAATTTTTTTTTGGTTTATTTTACTTACATTGAAATTCCTGCATGACAGCACAATACTATAGCACATATTTTATTTGTTTTTATTTTACTTAGAGAGCAGATTATGTACTATAATATAGAATTGTATTATGGTGCCTATAAGTACATTGACATGTTTTAATTTATACCACAGATTACACAGATGTTGGTACAATTTCTAAACAACAAAAAAAATTAGTACCAGAAAAAGAAGTGTTGATCTGACAACATTATCAAAAAGTGCTATGAACAAAATCCAAAGCCAAATAACAAACAGACCAAAATATCTGCAAAAGCATGACATATGTGGTTTAATATAGGAAAAGAGCTTACCAATAAATAGTAAGGATTTTAAAATACTCAAGTTAAAAAAGAGACAAATTTAAAAGAAGTTTTAATGCCAAAATCATATATCAAATTTGTCTACCTCTCTCAATTTCTACCTTACTCCTAATCATCATAATTTTTCTTTCTTCCAGACTATAAAATAGCTTCCTCTAGTCATCTTCAAATAGTTTTCACTCTTGCCTCTTTCTAATCAATCCATTACCTGTGTATCAGGCAAAGTAATTGTAACACATGAAGTGGACCATGCTCCTTTCTTCAGTTTAATATGTTTAATTGCATACCATTATCTTTAGATCAAATTCAAAATTCCAACCCATGGATCAATTGTCCTTCTTGAGGTTGTGATGGTTAATTTTAGGTGTCAACTTGACTGGGTTAAGGGATACCTAGATAGCTGGTAAAGCATTATTTCTGGGTATTCTATAAGGGTTTTTCTGGGAAAGATTAGTATTTGAACCACTCAGTAGACTGAGGAAGATCTTCCCTCACCCAATGTGGGTGGGCACCATCAAATCAGCTGAGGGCACAGATATAACAAAAAGACAGAGGAAAAACTAACTCTCTCTCTCTCTCTTTCTCTCCCACACACACCCTCTCTTTTTCTCTCTCAGCAGGGACACCCATCTACCCATCTTCTACTGCCCTTGGACATCAGAACTCCAGGTTCTCTGGCCGTTGGACTCCCGGACTTACACCAGTACTCTGCCCTCACCCAGGTTTTGAGGCCTTTAGCCTCAGTCTGAGATTTATACCATCAGCTCCCCTGGTTCTCAGGCCTTCTGACTTAGGTTGAGCCATGCTACCAACTTCCCTGGTTTTCCAGCTTGCAGGTGGAATATCATGAGACTTCTCACCTTCCAAAATCACCTGAGCCAATTCCCCTAATAAATTCTCATCCATCTGTCTGTCTAATCTCCTATTGGTTCTATTTCTCTGGAGAACCTTGACTAATACAAAGGCTATTCCTATAGACCACTCTGATTTCTTACCCTGCCACTCTTTTTTCCTCTAGCTAGCCCTGGTTAATATCAGTCTTCTGTTTGTTCATTGAACAATTCAAGTTTGTTCCTATCTTTGGCTCATTTCCTTCCACTGGAAAGCTCTCTCCTAACAATGGCAAATGACTCACTCCCTAACTTAATTCTGATCTCTGCTTACAGATGCCAAGTTCTTTCTCGTCTTAGAGCCTTAGCATATGCTATTAAATAGCCCTTAAATTATGTACTCTTTCATTTCAAATATCCAGCTGCTTATTATTATTCTGTTCTCCAATTATACATAAATGTTATGGAGACATCCTTCATAAACTTTGGATTTAAAAAGTACTCCCTATTTCTGGTTTTAAAACAAAGGTTGTCCTCTTCTCTACCCAGAAATTATTCTGTATAACTTGATCAGTGAGAAATAGAACTTAAATGTCATGTTCTACAGTAAATGTGAATATCTCTGCTAGAGGCAGAATTCTAAGATACCTGCCAAAATTCCTGCCTCCTTGTGTATATGTCCTATATAATATTCTCCCCTTGAGTGCAGCTGTGACCTGAGAGTATGATGGACCATCACCCACATGATTAAGTTATTGACGAGTTGACTTTGAGTTCATCAAAAAGGAAATTATCCTGAATGGGCCTAACCCAATGCAATGAGCCCCTATAAAAAGGTAAAACATCAGAGAGACTTCCCCTTCTATATTCAAAAATTAAGGAAACTACCATGTTTGGGAGAAGACAACATGGCAGGTATGGTCAGTGGCTGTTTGAAGCTGAGAGTTTCAGACCCACAACTTCAGGGAACTGAATTCTGCCAACACCAGTAAGCTTAGTGAGGACCCTGAACCTTGGATGACATAGTAGACTCTGCCAGCATTTTGATTTCAGCTTGAAAAGATCCTCAGCTAAGAACCCAGTTTAGCTATGCCCAGAATTCTGACATAGACAACTGTAAGATAATAAATGTATATTTTTTAAGCTGCTAAGATTGTGGTAATTTGTTACACAGCAATAGAAAAGTAATATGATCTGTATTGAACATAAAAAGAGCTTTAAAATTTAGTAGCAATCAAATATAAAACATAGAAATAAGCTAGAAAAGAAAGCTTGCAGTCATTCTTCTCTGAAGTACAATACACACACAGTGGGAAAAGTCAACAACTCATGTTTCAAACAATGAAAACTGACTATATCAGCTGACATTTGAAATTCCAGTGGAACTTTATTTCTATTCTCCATGGAGAATTAGGATATACACTCTCTCTCTCTCTCTCTCTCTCACACACACACACACACCATGGAGTTCTACTCACCCACAAAAAAAAAAAAAAAAAAAAAAAAACAATGGTGATGTAGCGCCTCTTGTATTATCCTGGATACAGCTGGAGCCCATTGTACTAAGTATCACAAGAATGAAAAAACAAGCACCACATCTACTCATCATCAAATTGGTATAACACTCATGTGCACATATAGTAGTAACATTCATCAGGTGTCAGGCAGGTGGGAGGGGGGAGGAGGAGATGGATATATTGACATCTAATGGGTGCAGTGTACAATTTCTGGGGGATGGACATGCTTGAAGCTCTGACTTGGGTAGAGCAAAGGCAATATATGCAACCTAAACATTTGTACCCCCATAATATGCTGAAATTAAAAAAATAATTAATTAATTCAAAAAAATAATGCATCACACTGATTTCATATATTTGGTATAATAGAATGAAGGGAAAAATGGAGAATTATGAGTATCCTGGCAGATGATGATCTCTACTGGAGTCAGTTGAAATAGAGACTAAACTAGTTCACCCACATACAATTTTCTATCATTAGAAACTTTGGTAAAAATAGAAATAACCCTAACTAGCTTAGAACATGGCCCTAATTTTTCCTATGAACATAGATAATCAAGGAATATGTCACCTCAGAAGAGAAATACTTATCAAAAGGAACTAGCATAGTATTTATACAAAAATACAATTTAAAAACAAAGAAGGAAATGGAACATAAAAGAAAACAAATATGGCAGTGGGGAAGACTACTTTTGCCACTGATCATGGAGACTATGAAAAACCCTACATATTTATGCTCAAATACTTGCATATAATAAGAACACAAGGTAGATTTCAGAGACACTAACAGTAAAAGATAAAACCTTAACTAGCTGTGCTCAGAAAAAAAATAATAAAGATAAACATTAAATAAATTATAGTTTCCACTTTTTATTGAGATATACAAAGTCAAAAGAACATTGCTTCTGGTTTAATAATTATAAAAATCCAGAAAATTTGAAAAATTATGACTGTTCTGGATTCCATTAGAGTGCTGAGGTAATAAATAAATTCAGTTTAATTGAATTTAAAAGAGTGACATGTCCCTCTGAGAATATGCAGGACTTTAGAATGAAGAGTTTCACATTTTTCAGTGTTCAGGAAGAAGAGATAAGTCATAAATACAGGAATAAATCTCTCAAAATATTAATAATTTTTAAAAATCCTAACGTATGCTAGAGTAGCAGTTATGACTTTCTGGACTTCCCCTTCACATTAAAATTTTAGATGTACTTACCAGCTATTTTGAGCCTCCACTGGTAGTCACAAGAAATAATGTGAGTAGAGCAAAAGATCTGAGAGCACCTTTTCTTTCTATCACAAAGGCATAAAACCCTATGAACTTCCCAGACTGCCTTCAAAAGAAATAAAGACTTAACCAACTGGGAGAGGAGCATGAAAGGAATCTACTCCTCATACTAGACCAAAGTCTCTTGCACTAGGGAAGAGATAAAGCAAATTCCATTGGACATTAGGGGAAGGGAGAACAAACCACTTAAGGCAAGGATTATACAGTAAAACAAAGTAGATCATTATTATCACTGGGGAATGGAAAATAAATTTGTTCTTTTCAAATATCTTTCCCCTAATGATAAAAGGCAAAGTCAGATTTCCATGGAAAAAGGGAAAACAAAACAAAACAAAACCTGAAAAGACTGTACCCACAGGCAGGTAAAAGAACAAAAAAAACATTCCCTCAGCTTCCTCAACCATAAATTTCAAACCAAATGACAGGCAAGAGCAGACCATCTCTGGGGAGAAGATGAATTTGAAGATAGTCAGTGCTGAGGTACAAATCTGAAGCATCTGCTAAAATCTGATGGTGGAAGAGGAACACTAAGAAAAAAAATCCATTATTCCAGGCCCCATACTAAACAGGAGATAACATCAGCTCACCATATGAGTAAGTTTATGTCCATAGTGCACTAAAGGCAAATACAGCAAAAAGAATAAGAAAACTTAATTTAACTATTGAATAAACTGACTCTCCCCCAATAATGACATGCTGATAAAAAAGGCACTTGGTTTATAAATTATAAAATTATATTGGTTTAAATTATATGTATCTCAGTATCTACTCTTCTTTTAATGTAACAATTAGCATTAGTAAAAAGTTACAAGACCTACAAAAAGCCAAAGGGAAAAACAAGTCTGCTACCAAGAGATAAAGCAGTCAACAGAATCAGACTCAGAGAATACTCAGTTGCTGAAACTATGAGATAAGGAGCTAATTTAAATAAGTTAAACCATCTAATGGAACAAGCAGACAACATGCACAAAGCTATAGAGAATTTGAGCAAAAGGAGGTAAACTAAAATATAGAGTCAAATGAAAATACTTAAAACTTTAAATATAAAAACATGGTGTCAGAGATAAGATATTTTAAAAAGCTAATCATCAGAATGGACCCAGCAGAGAATATAATGGTGGACTTGAAGATCAATGGAAAGTACCCAAACTGAAAGGCAAAGATAAAAAGTAATGGAAAGAAAAAAAAAAAATTTCAGAGTTGCTGTATGTATCAAATGGTCTACCATTCATGTAACTGGCATCTCAGCAATGAAAAGAAAATAGAAAAAAAGAAGTTGAAGATAAAATAGCTTAGAATTTCCCATAATTACTTAAAAACAGCAAACCACAGATTTAAGAAACTCAAAGAACCTAAAAGAGGAAAAGAAAAAAAAAAAAAAAAAAACAACTACAGAACATCTTAGTCAAACTGTTGGAAACCAAAGACAAAGAAGAAATCTTGAAGACCTCCAAATTAAAAAGAAGTAATATATAGAGAGGTGAAAATATAAGATTTATAGTATATTTCTCATCAGAAACTATGCAGGCCAGAAGACAATAGTAAAATCTTTGAAGTATTGAAAGACAAAATAAACTTGCAACCTAAAACTCTACATCTAGCAAAAATATATTTCAAAAGGAAAAAGAAAAACTTTGTAAGACAAACAAGAGCTAAAAAATTAATTACCAGAACATCTGTACCACAAGAAATAATAAAGAAAGATCTTCAGAAAGAAGGTTTATAGTAACAAACGGTTACACAAAAAATAAAGATTACCGGAAGTGTTAAAAATGTGAATATATAAATAAAGGACATGCTTAAGTCTTTCTCCTATGTGTAAAAAATGATTGTACAAAGTAAAAATTCTAACAATGATTTTTGGTTTTATGATAAATGTAGTAGACTGTATAATACATGACAACAAAAATGCAAAATATGGGACAGATGACATGAAAATATTGTAAAATACTGGCACTGTATGTGAAGTGGCATAATAATAAAAAATTTTAATGATATATAACAAATTAACCAATAGTGGAGATAAAAGAGAATTATAAAAAGATATTTACTCCAAATTAGGCAAAAAAATCAAAAAAAATCAAACTGAACAAAGAACAAAGGAGAAAATTAAACAACAAAGCAAGATATTTGGACATATTAATAACTACATTAAATGTAAATGGATGAAACATAAAAATTCTACAGCAGAGATGATCAGATTGGATAAATGGCAATAGCAAACTATGTGCTGCTTACCAAAAAAGCTACTTAAGTTTAAACACATAAGTAGAATGAAAACAAAAGAATGAAATTAGCTATATTATGAAAACGGTAGTTATAAGCTGAGGTTGCTATATTCCTATGAAGCAAAGGAGACTTCAAACAGGCATATAACATAACCATACGAGAGCTAATTCATCAAAAACAACAAAATATTCCAATGTATTCATGTAATCATAACTTCAAAATATAAAACAGTAAACGTTTTTGAATTAAAAAAAAATTCAACATTCCTCCCACCATAATTTATAGAACAAATAGAAACAAAAATAAGAAGAGTGAACAAATTTTATCAACGTTTTAAATCCACTTGATGTAATTGATATTTATAAATCACTCTACCAACAATAGCAGAATATACATTCTTTCCAATTGCTCATAAACATTCACTAAGATAGACCATATTCTGTGCTGAGAAGCAAATTTCACATAATCTAAAAGAATTAAAATAATACAAACTTTATTATCTGAGTATAAAGAAATTATTTTTTTTGACAGAGTCTCACTCTGTTGCCCGGGCTAGAGTGCCGTGGCATCCGCCTAGCTCACAGCAACCTCCAACTCTTGGGTTCAAGTGATCCTACTGCCTCAGCCTCCCTAGTGGCTGGGACTACAGGTATGCACCACCATGCCCGGCTAATTTCTTCTATTTTTAGTTGTTTGGCTAATTTCTTTCTATTTTTAGTAGAGACAGGGTCTTGCTTTTGCTCAGGCTGGTCTCGAACTCCTGAGCTCAAGCAATCCTCCTGCCTTGGCCTCCCAGAGTGCTAGGATTACAGGCACGAGCCACCGTGCCTGGCCACAGTATAAAGAAATTAAACTTAAAATTATTTTTAAAAAATATAAAAAGTACTTACCTATTTGAAAATTAAACTGTACTTTCCTAAATAATCCATGGATCAAGGGGAAAAAACTAAAAACAAATCAGAAAACATTTTAAGTTAAATTAAAATTCAATAGTTCAAGATTGTGAGATGCAGCTAAACGAATGTTTGAAAAAAATTATTATCAGTAAAAAGTTAGCATGGTCTCAAATCAGTCGTCAAAGTTTCCAACTCAAGAAACCAAAAAAAAAAAAAAGAATAGATTAAATTTTAAGTAATGAGAAGGAAAGAAAAAATAAAGAGCAGAAATTAGTGAAATAAAACCCATAAAACGAATAGAGAAAAATTAATGAAACCAATACCAGTTATATGAATAGGTAGAGAAGTTCATTCTCTCTACAGAATAATCAGGAAAAAGAGAAACACAAACTTCCAGTGTCAAGAATTAAAGAGGGGGCATCACTACAGACTTGAGACATTAAGAGGTAAAACAGAATATTATGGAAAATTTTAAGCCAATAAATTTGATAACGTAGATGAAATGGGCAAAACTTTTGAGACATAGTCTACCAAATTTACTTAAAAATAACTGGATAACCCAACTAGTTCTTTATTGAAGAAACTGAATTGATAGTCGAAATGTGTTTCCCACACAGAAAAACTCTAACGCTGTTGGCTTACCTAGGAAATTTTAAGAAATCTTTAAGGAAGAAGTCATACAAATTCTTCACAAACTTTTCCAAAATATAGAGGAAAAGAAAATAACACTAAACTCATTTTATGAATCTGATATTAACCTGGTACTATAACTAGAAAAAGACATTGCTGAAAATATTTGAACAATATCCATTAAGAACATAGGTTCTTACAACCTTAACAACATTTTAAATCAAATCTAGCTATATATAAAAATATAACACATCATGAACAAGTGAGATTTAATCCAGAGAATGTTAAGTTAGTTCAACATTTAAAAATAAATTGTGATTGTTGATCTGGGGTGTTTAACTTGACGGGGACTGGATTAAGGGATACTCAGCTGGTAAAGCCCTGTTTCTTCTCAATTTTTCAGTAGGCATTGAGCCCATTCCTCTTCTGCTGAAAGGGAAACCCAGGTGATTTGGGTTTTGATTAGAATGATTGGGATGCCCCAGGTGTGTCTGAGAGAATATTTTCAGAGATTGGATGTGGGTTGGTGGACTAAGTAGACGAAAATCCCCAACTGGGGGCTTGAATGGAAGAAAAAGGCAGAGAAAGGGTAAATTCTTGCTCTCTTTTTTTCTGGAGCCAGAGTGCCCTTCTTCTCCTGTCCTTGGATGTCAGAACTCTAGGTTCTCTGACCTTTGGACTCCAGGACTTGTGCCAGTGGCCCCCTGGGTTCTTGGGGCTTCAGACTTAGAGTTACCCCATCAGCTTCATTGGTTTTAAGGCATTTAGACTTGGACTAAACCATGCTACCATCTTCCCTGGTTCTCGAGCTTGAAGATGGTCTAGTGTGGGACTGCTTGGTCTCTGTAATTGAGTGAGTCAATTCCCCTAGAAAATTCCTTCTGATATATCTCTCTAAATATATCTTTTATTAGTTCTGTCCATCTAGAGGACTCTATAACATAAATAGATGCAATTCACCATGCGAACAGAATTTTTTTAAAAATTTATTTTAGTAAAGGCAGAAATAATATTTGAAAAAAATTAATATTTATTCATGATAAGAAAATCTCTCAGGGCACTAGGAATAGAAGAAAACTCCCTTACTCTGATAAAGAACATCAGGACCAAAACTACCACTAATATGACACTTAATAGTAAAATACTCAATGCATTATTTCTAACATCAGGAAAAAAGATACGTTTGTTCTAAATTTTATTCAACATTGTACTCAAACCCTGGCTAAAAAATTTTAACTATAACTTTAATTTTGAAATAAACTATTAAGTTTTTCTAGTTCTTTTTGACTGAGTTTAATAGGGTACGTTTTGTAAGGAATTTATCCATTATGTCTAAGTTAATAAATAGAGAGAAGAAGCTAAAAAACAAACAGATTAAAATGAAATAAATAAGACTATCTATATTTGTGTATGTCATGATTGCCAAATAGAAATTCCAAAAGATTAAAGAATATATTGACACTAACAATTCTGTATACCAAAGTCACAGGAAAAAGTCAATATTAAAAATAAATAATATTTCTACATAGTAGCACAAAACAAATAATTAAAATTAAAAATTATATGGATAATTTAAATTTTAATTAAAAATCACAAGGTGCTTATAGATACATTTAACGAAATATGTATAAGACCGGCATACTGAAAACTACAAAATATTTCTGGAAGAAATTAAAGAACTACATAAATGCAGAGATGTATGGTACATATAGATCAGAAGACTCAATATCACTAAATTGTTAATTCTTCTCAAATTAATCTCTAGATTCCAGGTAAACCTAATCAAAATTCCAGTGGAATTTTGTTATTCTTATTTTTCTTGTTGCTGTTATTGTTGTTGAAAATGAGAAAGCACAAATAAAGGCTTGGTGGAAAGCATTAATTATATTTAAATATATGGATAAATTTACAAAAGAAAATGCCTACAAGGTGGCATTACAAAGATAGCAGAGTAGGAGATACCAGCCTTTATATCCCCCAAACAAGAAAAAACAAATATACATGGCTCTCCTCCAACCACAATATCCCTGAGAGTGCTCAGGGCCCATTAAAGAAGCTAAAGCAACACAGAACAGCAAAACAAAAATAACAACGTGAAAAGGATCACTGGTGGGGTCAGCATCCCTGAGAACCCAGAAGATGGTTAGGAACAAAGAAGAAAGGTAGAGGTGTATCAGTATCAGCCATGTGGCAGGAACCCCAGTGTTTCCAGTGTCCTGTTCCACAGCAGATGCTAGCATTTTGCCATAGAGGTAACCAATGGCCATTCCTGCTGGGAAAATCTAGAGAAAAAGATATGACTTAATACTAAACACACACAAAGCAGCCACTCTTGAACTGCTTCAGAAAAGGAGCCAGCACCTTTGCCAACATTGTACATCCCTTAACTTCACAGTGCCCACCATCTAGATCCAGCCTCTGTGGCTGTCCTAGGCCTGCCCACATCTCAAAACAGCAGAGCCAGCACCATAGCTAGCTACCTTGCACATCAGACCCCTGAGCCAAGTTCTAACTACATGTGCCTGTACTTGGAGGACCAGCTCCACCACCATAAAGAACTAGGTTTTGCCCTTACTCAAGGGCCATTGTAACTCTGAACATATCTGTGCTCCTGTTCTCTGCCTCATGGCTGCTTTACAAGCATCCCCCCTCACATACTATTACCAAATGCCACAGTGGGGGCACCCATGCCCCAAGTACCACTGCCATTAGTAGCCACTGCACAGGTGCCACTCATCAGACACCCGTTCTACTGCCACTGCAAGCAGGCTTACAAGCCAAATCCAATGCCAAAAGGGATCCCCTGAGCCACACTTCCTTGATGGGAAAAACACAGATTGGGAAGACCTTAGTAGGCATGGTCACAAAAGATCCCAACAACCTTTACTGCCATTGCAAACATCCACAGTGCTGTCTTCTGAGAATCTCTGCAATCCTCAGCAAAACTGACCTCAACTGACAGAGCTGCACAGAGACTATACAGCTGTGCTCTCACTGGTGCCAGAACCACAACATACCACATAGCAAGGACCTGCCCACCTTCCTAGAGAGAAAGATCTTTTCACAGGAAAACCAGCTCATACATTCTGTAGGAGATGTCTGTTTCACTAAATGCACAGATATCAACATAAGGCAAAAGAAATATGAAAAAACAGAGAAATATATGACACCATGAAAAGAACACATTAATTGCCCAATAGATGATTCTGAAGAAATTGAGATATAAAAACTGCCTGACAAAGAGTTTAAAATAATTATTTTAAGGATGCTCAGCATCCTTTAAGAAAATACAGAGAAACAATTCAATGATATCAGGAAAATGATAAATGACCAGAAGACTTAAAAGAGAGATGGAAAAAAACAGAAATTCTGAAGCTAAAAAATAACAATAAATAAAATGAAAAAAACTATAGAGAATATCAACAGCAGAACTGATCAAGCATAAGAATCTGTGAACTCAAGAAAGGTTATGTGAAATTACACAATCAGTGGACAAAATAGAAAAAGGAAGTAAAAGAAATGGAGAAAGCCAATAGGATTACTGGGACAGTATTAAAAGAACAAATATTCAGATGATATAAGTTCATGAAGGAGAAGAGAGAGACAAAAGAGGCAGAAAGCTTATTTACAGAAATAATAGAAAATTTTCCAACTTTGGGGACATATATAAATATCCAGGTACAACACATGAAGGTAAAATTTCTCTAATCAGATTCAATTCAACCAAACCTACACCAAGGCATAAACAAACTACTATAATTCAAAGACAAAGAAAGTCTTCTTAAAGCAGCACTAAAAAGAAGCAAATCACATATAAGAGAATTCCAGTAAAGCCAGCAGCATACATCTCAGCAGAAACATCATAGGCCAGGAGAGAATTAGATGATATACTCAGTGCAGAATGAAAACAAGACAAAACAAAACAGAACAAAACCAAAAATTAAAAAAAAAAAAAAACACTGCCAAATAAGAATACTTGACCTGTTATCAGTCCTTTATCTGATGTGCAGTATGTGAAAATTTTTTCCCATTCTGTAGGTTGTCTGTTTATTCTCGTGTCTGTTTCTTTGGCTGTGCAGAAGCTTTTTAACTTAATCAGGTCCCATTCATTTATTTTTGTTTTGCTGTGATTGCCTTAGGGGTCTTCTACATAAATTCTTTGCCTAGGCCAATGTCTGTAAGAGTCTTTCCTACATTTTCTTCTAGAATTCTAATAGTTTCACACCTAAGGTTTAAGTCTGTTATCCACCGTGATTTGATTTTTGTGAGAGGTGAAAGCTGTGGGTCCTGTTTCAGTCTTCTACATGTGGATATCCAATTTTCCCAGCACCATTTATTGAATAAGGATTCTTGTCCCCAGCGTATGTTTTTGTCTGCTTTGTCAAAGATTAGATGGCTATATGAGGATGGTTTTATATTTGGATTTTCTGTTCTGTTCCACTGGTCTGTGTCCCTGCACTTGTGCCAATACCAAGCAGTTTTAAGAACCATAGCCTTGTAGTATAGTTTGAAGTCTGGCAAATTAATACCTCCCATTTTGTTTTTATTGCTTAAAATTGCTTTTGCTATACGGGGTCTTCTCTGATTCCATACAAAGTGTATAATTATTTTTTCTATATCTGTGAAATATGATGTTGGTAATTTAATAGGGATTGCATTGAATCTGTAGATCACTTTGGGTAGTATAGACATTTTAACAATGTTGATTCTTCCAATCCACGAGCATAGTATGGTTTTCCACCTATTTACGTGCTCTGCAATTTCCTTCCTCAGTGTTTCATAGTTCTCCCTATAGAGGTCCTTTACACATCAGATAAAGGACTGATAACAAGAATCTATTTAGAACTCAGGAAAATCAGCAAGAAAAAATCAAACAACCCTATCAAAAAGTGGGCAAACGACATGAATAGAAATTTTTCAAAAGAAGATATGAGAATGGCTAACAAACATATGAAAAAATGCTCAACATCCCTAATCATCAGGGAAATGAAAATCAAAATCACAATGAGATATCACTTAACTCCAGCGAGAATGACCTTTATCAAAAAGTCCCAAAACAACACATGTTGGCATGGATGTGGAGAGACAGGAACACTCATACACTGCTGGTGGGACTGCAACTAGTGCAACCGCTGTGGAAAGCATTATGGAGATTCCTTAAACAGATTCAAGTAGACCTACCATTCGATCCAGCAATCCCATTATTGGGCATCTACCCAAAGGAACAAAAGTCATTCTATGACAAAGACATCTGTACCCGAATGTTTATAGCAGCAAAATTCACAATTGCAAAGATGTGGAAACAATCCAAATGCCCATCAATTCATGAATGGATTAGGAAATTGTGGTATCTGTATATCATGGAGTATTACTCAGCTATAAGAAATAACGGTGATATAGAATCCCTTTTGTTCTCCTGGAGAGAGTTGGAACCCATTCTATTAAGTGAATTATCCCAAGAATGGAAAAACAAGCACCACATGTACTCACCAGCAAATTGGTTTCCCTGATCATCACCTAAATGCACATTTGGGAATGACACAAATTGGATATCAGACTGAGGTGGGAGGAGGGGGGAGGGGATGGGTGTATACCTACATGATGAGTGTGTTGCGCGCTCCATCTGGGGAATGGTCACACTTGAATGTGCTGACTCAGGGGGATGGGGGGTTGGGGGAGGGGATGGGGTATAGCTACATGATGAGTGCAATGCGCACTGTCTAGGGAATGGACATGCTTGAAGCTCTGACTCAGGGGGATGGGCGGTACATGGGCAATATATATAACCTGAACTTTTGAACCCCCATAATAAGCTGAAATAAAAAAAAAAAAGAATACTTGACCTGGTGAAGCTGTTCTTTAGAAATGGAGGAGATGTAAGGACTTTCCTAGGCAAACATAAGCTGAGGGAGCTCATCACCACCAAATTTGTCTCATATACATACAAAAAAATGCTAAAGTGAGTCTAAACAGAATTTTTTAAAGCTAAAAGGCAGGACGCTAATTAATAATACAAAAATATATGAAAGTAGAAAACTCACTGGTAAAAGTACACAGTCAAATTCAGAATATACCAGTACTACAATGGTAATTACATGTCACTGCAATGGTGATATGTAAATCACTTGTATCTTTATATAAAGGATTAAAACACAAAACTGACCAGAAATAGTGGCTCATGCCTGTCATCCTAGAACTTTAGGAGGCCAAGGCAGGGGATTCCTTGAGACCAGGAATTTGATACCAGCCTGGGCAACATAGCAAGATCTTGTCTCTACAAAAAATAAAAGAAATTAGCCAGGTATGGTAGTGCATGCCTGCTTTCCTAGCTGCTAGGGAGGCTGAGGTAGGAGGATCATTTGAGCCCAAGAGTTTGAGGCTGCAGTAAGCTGTAATCATGCCACTTCACTCCAGCCTGGGCCACAGAACAAGACCCCATATCTAAAATAAAATTAGAAATAGAAATAAAATAAATAGAAGACACAACTTTTAAAATAATAGCAACAATAATTTTTAAGGGGTACAAAATATAAAAAGCTGTAAACTGTGGCATCAAAAACATAAAATGTTGGGGAGGGAGTAAAAGCATGGAGTGTTTTTAAGTGATCACAGTGAAGTTATCAGCTTAAAATAGCTTATTATAAATGTAAGATGTTTTATGTAAGTCTCATGGTAACACAAAGCAAAAACCTATAGCAGATAAATAAAAGATAAAAGGAAGAAATCAAAGCATACCACTAGAGAAAATATTCTAATCACACACAAAAAAAGGATAGCAAGAGTGGACAAAAAAAAAAAAAATCTACTAAAAAACAAGAAACCAATTAATAGAATGGCAATAGTAAGTCCTTACATATCAATAATTACCTTTAATGCAAATGGATTATATTCTTCAATTGAAAGATCTAGAGTGACTAAATTAAATTTAAAAAAAACACAAGACTTAACTACATGCTGCCTACAAGAAATTCACTTCACCTTTAACGAAATACATAGGTTAAAAGGGAGAGGATGCAAAAAGATATTTCCTGCAAATGGTAACCAAACGAGAACAGGGGTATATATACTTATATATAAAATGGTCTTTAAGTCAAACCCTATATAATTAAACAAAGGAGGATAGTATATAATGACAAAGAGATCATTTCATCAAGAAAATATCACAATTGTCAATGTGTATGCACTTGATATGAGAGCAACCAAATATGGAGAACAAATATTAATAGATCTCAAAAAAGAGATAGACTGCAATATAACAATAGTAAGAGAGTTCAATACCCTACTTTCAACAGTGAACACATTATAGATAGAAAAATCAATGAGGAAACATTGAACTTGGATTACACTCTAGACCAATGAACTTAACAGACATAGACAGAATATTCCATCCAACCACAGTGAAATACACATTTTTCTCAAGTACATATAGAACACTCTCTGGGATAGATAATATGTCAGGCCACAAAACAAGTCTTAATAAATTTAAGAAAATTTAAATCACATCAAGTATCTTTTCTGATCACAATGCTATGAAACTAGAAATCAATAATAAGAAGCATTTTGGAAAATTCACAAATGTGTAGAAATTAAACAACCTGCTCCTTAAAAACCAATGAGTCAAAGAAGAAATTAAAAAGAAAATTAAAAAATATCTTGAGACACATGAAAATGCAATACACCAAAACTTATGAGATGCAGCAAAAGCGATTCGAAAAGGGAAGTTTATAGGAATAAGTGCCAGAAAGAAAGAAAGAATCCCAAATAACCTAATGTTACACCTTAAGGAACTAGAAAAAAAAAAAAAAAGCCCAAACTTAGTAGAAGAATGGAAATAATAAAAGAGGAGAAATAAATGAAATAGACACTAGAGAAACAATAGAAAATATCAATACAACTAAAAGTTGATCTTTGAAAAGATAAACAAAATTGACAAACCTTTAGCTAGACAAAGAAAAGATAGAGAAGACCCAAATAAATAAAATTAGACACGGAAAAAAAGGCGTTACAGCTGATACCACAGAAATACAGCAGATCATAAAACACTACTATAAACAATTTATAAACCAAAAACATTAGATAACCTAGAAGAAATGGATAAATTACTGGACATGTACAACCTACCAAGACACAGTCAGGAAGAAATAGAAAACTTAGACAGACTAAAAAAAAAAAGTCCCCCATCAAAGGAAAGCTCAAATCCTAACTGAATTCTACCAAATATTTTTTTTAAAAGAACTAATAGTAATTCTTCTCGAACTTGCAAAAAATTGAAGAGGATAGATTATTTTCAAATTCATTTTAGTGGCCATTATCACCCTGACACCAGAGCCAGATGAGAACACTCTAAGAAAAGATAATTACAGGGTAATATCCTTGGGCACGTAGATACAAATATCCACAATAAAATACTAGCAAACAGAATTCAACAGCACACTAAGAGGATAATTCACCATTATCAAGTGGGATTTAGCCCTGGGATGCAAGAATGGTTCAATATTAGCAAATCAATAAATATAATATACCATAGTAACAGAATGAAAGACAAAAACCATGTGATCACCTCAACAGATGCAGAAAAGCTATTCCACAAAATTCAACATCCTTTCATGATACAGTACTGGAAGTCCTAACCAGAGCAATTAGGCAAGAAAGAGTAATGAAGGCATTCAGATTGGAAAGGAATAAGTTAAACAGTCTCTGTTTATAGTTATATACCATCATATGACATGATGATATATATAGAAAACCCTACAGACGTCACTAAAAACTGTTAAAAGTAAGAAAAAAATTCAGTAAAGTTTCAGGATACAAAATCAAATCACAAATATCATATTGTTTCTATGCACTAACAACAAACTATCCAAAAAAGAAATTAATAAAACAACCACATTTACAATAGCCACAAAAAAAGTAAAATACTGAGAAAAAATGTAACCAAGTCAGTGAAAAATCTGTATACTGTAAACTATAAAACACTGGTAAAAGAAATTAAAGACACAAATAATTGAAAATATATTCTGTGTTCACAGATTAGAAGAATTAATGTTATTAAGAAATTACCCAAAATTATCTACATATTCAATGCAATCCCTAACAAAAGTCCAATGATATTATTCACATAAATATAAAAAACAATCCTAAAGTATATATGGAACCACAAAATACCCCCAACATCCAAATCAATCTTGAGCAAAAAGAACAATGCCAGAGGCATCAAACTACTTGATTTAAAATCTGCAACAAAAATATAGTAATCAAAACAGCATGACACTGGCATGAAAACAGACACTTAGACCAATGGCACAGAATAGCAAGACCAGAAATAAACCAAAGCAGCTACTGGCAATTGATTTTTGACAAAGATGCCAAGAATACACAGTTGGGAAAGGACAATATCTTCAATAAATGGTGCTCGGAAAACTCATTAACCACATGCAGAAGAATGAAATTAGACTTTTACTCACATTATGTATAACAATCAACTCAAAATGGATTAAAAACTTAAAAGTAAGGCCTTTTAAACAGTAAAACTTCTAAAAGAAAACTGAAGAAAAAGCTCCAAGACATTTGTCTGGCCAATAATTTTTTGGATGTGACCCCGAAAGCCCAGGCAACAAAAGCACAAATAGACAAATGGGATTACATCAAACTAAAGAGCTTCTGCAAAGCAAAAGAAATAATCAACAGAGTGAAGAGACAGCTTGCAAAATGGCAAAGTATATTTCCACACCATGCATCTGACAAGGGGTTAATATCCAAAATAAATAAGAGACAGAAACAGTTCAAAAGCAAGAAAACAAATTGATTTAAATAAAATGAGTGAAGGATCTAAGTAGACATTTTTCCAAGGAAGACATAAAATAGTCAACCATGTCATGAAAAGATGTTCAGCATCACTAATCATCAGTGAAATACAAATTAAAACTTCAATTAAGTATCACCTTACACCTGTTAGAATGTCTATTATCAAAAAGACAAAAGATAACAAGTGTTGGTGAGGATGTGGAGAAAGGGGGACTCCGGTACACTGTTGGTAGGAATGAAAATTGGTACAGCCCTTTGAAAAACGGAATGAAGCTTCCTCAAGAAAACTAAAACTAGAACTACCATATGATCCAGCAATCCCCTTCTGGGTATATATCCAAAGGATGTGAAATCAGTATGTTGAAGAGATACCAGCACTCTGATGTTCAATGCAGTATTATTGACAATAGCCAAAACATGGAATCAACTTAAGTGTCCATTCATGGATAAATGGATAAAGAAAATGTGGCATACATACACAATGGAATACTGTTTAGTGCTGCCAAAGAAAAAAAGAAGGAAATCTTGTCATCTGCAACAACATGGATGAACCTGGAGAACATTATGTTGAGTGAAATAAGTGCAGAAAGACAAATAGGCATGTATCACATGACAAAAGTTTCAGTCAATCATGAACCACATATATGATGGTGGTGCCATAAGATTATAATACCCTATTTTTCCTTTGCCTTTTCTACATTCAGATACACAAATACTTACCATTGTGTTTCAGTTGCCTACAGTATTCAGTACAGTAGCATGCTGTACAGGTTTGTAGCGTAGGAGCAATAGGCTATCTCATACAGTAAGCAGTATCATCTAGGGTTGCGGAAGCACACTCTATGGTGTGTGTACAATAAAATCGCCTAACAGCACATTTCTCAGAATGTGTGCACATTGCTAAGCGACACACCACATGTGCCACATGACCTCGCTTACATGTGAAATCTAAAAAAGTGCAACTTAGAGAAGAAAATGGTGGCTACCATATTCTTGGGGGTGGGAGGATTGATGAGATGTTAGTCAAAGGATGCAAAACTTTATAACTATACTTAATAACAAAATATTGTATATTTGAACATTGTTAAGACAGTGGACTTAAGTTCTTCTCACCACCAAAAAACAGTAAGTTGGTGAGGTAATACATTTGTTATATAGCTCTATTTAGCCAATCCATAATGTATACATACATCAAAACATCATGTTGTACATCATAAATATATATGATTTTTACTTGTCAGGTTGAAAATCAATTTAAAAATAAAGATTAAAACCCTGAGAAAAATTATGTAGTAAAAATAGTCAACTATAAAAAATTGTGTAACAATAATTGAGAAGAAATTTATTCTATAGTTAAAAATCAAAATACATCATTCATAGATAAGAATAAAATAATAGTGTAAATGTATTCCATTACATAAAAGTAAAAACTTAGGAAAAAAACTGTAATCAGTAAAAATTAAGTTGTACAGGAAGGAAATTAAGTAAAAACATTGATTACATTTCTCTTCACTAGTAATACAATGAATACTATTAAAAAAGAAGAGTAAGCATATATAATCAGCTATATATGTACATATATGTACTGAAACAAAATATATACTGTGAAAATGATCACAAAAAATAAATAAAACAAAGAATATACAATATAACAAAGGAAATAAAATAACATAATAAAAAATATAACTGAAGATAGCACTAGAGAATTCAAACCAAAACCATCTGTGAAAGCAAACAAAATATTTTAATAGGGTATTGGTTATCTAAATTAAGTTGCATCCATGCAGTAAAATATATAAAGAATATATATAGCCATTGGAAAGAATGAGGCAGCTCTCTATATCCTGATGAGAATAGTCTTCAAGTAAAAATTATGAAGACTGGTGAGTCTGTTCAATTTTTTTTTAAATCACATATACACAGAGAGAATATCTGTGTAAAGATATAGTGGAAATAATTGAATTTTGATTTCCTTTGAAGATAAAATTTGGAAAAGAGTTGGGAGAGCTACTTTTCCCAGAGTATGTTTTTATATATTTTAAATTTTGTGCATGCATATATTTTATCTATTCAAATATAAATAACATCGTTTTAAATGAGTAAGTACGTCTTTCTACCTCAACACACGTTTCACTTCTTTCAGAGAATTTAGAAAAAAAAAAAAACTATTTGTTTTTATGTTCGTTGTTTATCAGGCTTGTGAGGGTGTAAGGTTTGTGTGAATTGGGACTAAGTATGTTCCCCATTGCACAGAACCTGGTCTGCAAATAGACCCTGGGTATGCACACTCTGAAAGAATGGATAGCTAAATGAATTAAAAGGTAGATGATTGAATCCACCAAGAGATAAAGAGTCAAGTAAGTTTTAAAAAGGTATTTATGCTAGTAAACAATCCAAGTTAAAATTAAAATGAAATATTTTGCCTATCTAATTTCAAAACACTATAATTATAGCATCCAACACTGTGGAAGTATGAATACAGGCACTTGCAAATATTGCCATGTTAGAAAAAGTGAGAAATATTCAGAGAAAAATTGAATTTAACATAAAGTTCTAAACAAAAAAGGATTGGCTAAAAGAATCGAGTATAACCCTACAATAAAATATTATGCTGCAAAGAAAACCTATTGTATAATAATATACGAAACAAAAAGTTCACATATTAATAACCAAACTATGTGTACTCTTGAACACAATTTTCAAAAGAAAAAAGCATGCACATGGAGACCCGCATACATTGAAAAAATAGTGCAAGTATATAAGGCAAGAATTTCAAAGTGGTTATATCTTTATGCTATGGCTATTTGTACATTTAGATATTTTCCTAATGTGCTATGGCTATTTGTACATTTAAATATTTTCCTAATTTCCTACAGTGAATGTATACAATTTTTTAAATTACAAAATATGTCACAGAAAGATTACATCTATGCATGGCCTAACATCTAAAAAGGAGAAAAGCTTGCTTCTAAACTGGCCAAAAAAAAAAAAAAAAAGTAATAAAATATAGTTTCTATTATGAGAACCGGCCATATAAAATAATGTTTTAAAGCATTTCTTTTCCATTTGGGGTGAGCAAAAAAGAACATTTCAGACTTGAAATGTGTTGGCATCTTGGTTAAATCTAAAGATCATGAGTTTGACTCATATCGTTCTGGATTCAAATAAAGCTACACTTCCCACCACAGCCCAGTCTGTCCTCCCTCTATGTACCAGGTTGTCTTTATGCAGATGAACAGTAATGCTACAAAGCTATCTGCAAGGATAAATTCCCTTTAACTTCTCCAAGTTTCAGTTTCCATATCCGAAGTGGTGATATCGGTGCCAACTCCAAAAGCATTTACCAAAAATAATGCTTACAGAAATGCCCAGAACACATTCATCCTAGTGAATGTATATATACCATACATGTACAAATTATAATTAACATAAACTGTCTATATGTAAATATAGACACAGATTGTGTGCCCATAAAAATCGAGACTTATTGCATACTAACAAATGGAAGCTACATTTTTATAAAGAGAGGATTAGATATGTTTTCAAGTGGAACCGAAAAGGCCAGTATATTTTCTATTTTACACAGACAATTTTAAGAGTAAACAGAAGGGGTTTACAAAATTTGATTTGTTAATATCATATAACTTATTTTCGGTTCAAAACTAGGTTTATTCTTTTAGGATGGGCAGAAATATGCAAGAAAGAAAGAAAGAAACAAAGCCAAGATTTAAGGAAAGATTCTGAAATAAAATATGCACACACAGACTTGAAACAATCTGGTCCTAGGGTAACAAAGTAACAGGTTTTTCTCCACGTTTCCCCAACCCCCCAGACAGGCACTGAATCCCAGTATGCAAACAAAAAGGACATATTGTAGAGGTGATTCATACAGCTGGGAAGACAAAAGGCTGTACCAGCCAAAGCCAACATTTAACAACGGCTATAATGGAAAACTTGTTTCTCTCTTTTTGAGGAAAAGTGGCATGTTTGAATAAGTGGCATATTCTTTAAAGTTTCCATTTTTAAACATTAACTAATATACCTCAAAATAACCACCAACTTTCCCTTTTTTTTATAGAAACCCAGTTTTTCATAAATATCTGTCTGTGCTTTCATCTACATATGTGCTGCTATCTTTCCATAAACTCAATCACAGTGTAATTTTGTCTGTATGGGTAAATGTAGAAAGGCTCTCAGATGGCTTAGAAGAAATAGAACAAAATTAGTTTGGAATTTTTTCCAAGTGGATTGTCACAATCTGTGCATGTTATTTCCCTTATCGTTACATTTAGGCAACATTCAGATTCCCTTTCCTCCTTTATTCATCTCCTATTTAAAATAAACAGGGGAGAAATTAAGTGGGTATAATCACCTCTAGATCCTTTATAAACGTTATGCAATAGCCAAGAGACCACAATGCTTGAATGGCTGTTATTGGTTTAAATTCGGCATGTGACAATGAAGCAATGTATCTTCCGCTGTGCGCAGGAAAATCTCAATCAAAGTTCCAAGTACGGATAAGCAGGGGAGAAATTTTCTTGCTATGCTGTGTTTTAACATTCCAGAATCTGGTCTCTGTCAAGATCATTCTTCAAAGGAACCTCCATTTTAACACAGCTGCCAATAGACTCCAAATATAGACATTAAACAGCTTGTTTATAGAAATGTGCTTAGTCTCATTTTTAAGGATGTTTATATTTGACAGGATAGTTATGTGTCATATTAAAACATTATTATTTGCTACTAAAAACAAATGTGAATTTCAAAAATCACAATAGAATTTATTTATTGCAAGTAGCTCCAAGGTAGTCTCCAAATGTGGAGGCTCTTTGAACTTTCTTTCACTGAAGATCATTCTAGTGAAAAGATGGCACCTAGGATCTAAGCATCATTTTCCCAACCAATGACAAAGTTGTCAGAAGTCTTTAAAGTAATTAGATTTAAAAGATGTTTCTAATTCTCTTAGATTTAATTAATTTCTCCCCATTGTGTGCCTCCTAAACCTTCCATTCACATTTTTATTGTGAATGTTTTCTAAAATAAATGCCAGTTACCCATTTACACTCTATTTTCTCTCTTACTGGCACTCTCCATGGGGCAATGGAACAGAGGTCTTGCCTCCCTCTCATCTATACCCACATTTCAAACACAGTGCCAGCTGGGCATGGTGGCACATGATTGTTGTCCAAGCTATTAGGAGTCTGAAGTGGGAGGATCACTTGAGGCCAGGAGTTCCAAACCAGACTGGGCAACATAGCCAGATTCAGTCTCTAAAATAAAGCAAAAAACAACAACAAAAAAAATAGTGCTGGAACCATCGTGGAAGTCAATAAATTATCTATCTATTGTATAGTAATGTGGCTTAGAGTCCACAGTCACAACTCATATAGAAAATCTTTCTTATACTGACTTTATGTTTTAATTTTTTTTTTAATTTTATTGGTATATGATAGTTGTACATGTTTTGGGGGTACATGTGATATTTTGGTACATGTATAGAATGTGTTATGATCAAATCAGGGTAATCAGAATGTCCATTGCCTCAAACACTTTTCTTTGTTTTGAGAACAATAGAATTCTTCTCTTCTAGTTATATCAAAATATAAAATAAATTATTAACTATAATTTCTCTGCTGTAATATCAAATACTGTTCCTTCTATCTAACTGTACTTTTGTACTGACTTTATTTCCATCAGGAACCTCCATATCTGTTAGGAAGTGGATGAATAATAACACCACCATTTCAGATTCAATATAACCTAGTCACTTCCAGGTTAATACAATTTTCTTGGGAAAAATGCTCGGCTTTTCAGATTTTCTCCACACACTCCCTACTCTTTCATCTTTCAGCAGATGGTATCTGACTTTAGAATAGACTTGCATAATGGCTGAGCATTGGAAGAGGTAGGTGAAATAAACAGGGCAAACAGGCAACAATGCTCCCATGAGATTATCCAGCACCCAGATCCCTTAGCACGTTTTACTAGTCTGCATGTTCAAAGCTTACTCAACACTACACCGTGCATGCTGTAGCAGATAACAAAGGAAAATAAGAATAGTAGAGAGCATGAAATTTTCTCTAAAGATACAACCTGGAAGTTGTATACATTATTTCGGTTTATATTCAATGGATTGGAACTTAGTTTCATGGATCATACTGATAGCAGAGTGAGAGTATTTACATTAATAACTACTATATAAGGAAGAAAGAAATATTTCCGATAAAATGGGTGAAAATAACATCTAACAAACGTTGTTTAGGCAGGGAGCATTAATGCACCTTGGAGAATTAGGTAAAGCATTTTAGAGCATGTCTTCCATAAAATGAACTAAATGGGTTATATTCAATAGATTTATTGAACATATTTATTGACTCTCAGCCATGTAAGTAATCAGAAGCTAGGTAATGGGAAGCAAAACTAGTACCTCTCCTAATGGCAGTTACTAATTCCTATTTTACTATAATTTTATTGCTTGACTAAAATGGAAATAAAATAGTAAACCCTGAGTATTTTGAGACACTTTTTAATGAGTTCAGAGTCCTGTGATACAATTAAAATAAAAATGCTGCTTAGTATACGGTACACTTTTAAATCAACAGGGTAATACTACGGAAAATTGCAAACCACTATTGAGAGGAAACTTAGTTTGAATTGAATCATTTATCTTTTGACTGTAAATATCTTTTGGCTGAAAACAATGAACAAGAGACTTCAGGTATGATGCAGGGGCTTAACTTTATCCAAGACCCTGAGCCCATTCATCTTCCCACTCTTCCTTTTTTCGTTGAATTTTTGTCTTCATACTATTGCCTAGTAGTCTCAGGTTGGGTTTCATGGGTCCCACATAGAATAATCCCATTCAAAGTCAGGAATCAGTATGGTGGAAAAAGGGGTCTTTTAGTCAATTGTTTCTTTTTATCATTAAAGGAAAAACTTACAGAGAGCATTTTAGAAGACCTAACATTTTACTTTCTTGACCAAAACTGCAGGAAAACTTAGGAAAATAAGCATCTTGAAAAGGAGATATTCCCATAACTAACTTAAATTGATAATGACTAAACTGACCCTTTGGAGTGGGTACCTTGGCACTCTAATTAAACCAAGGTTTACGTATTAAGTAGAGGGAGAATGTCTTTTGGGTAAGCAAATAATGGATTCTGTCATAGCCATGTAACCATTCAAAGCATGGCCTTTACCTGCCTTAATAATTCCTGTGCAACTTTAAGATTATCCCCAATCTTCTTTGTTTTCTCAGGCAATTCACTTCATCAGTGATTCCATCTCTCTCCTTAATAAACAATATTCCCTATTTACTGACTTTTCACTATCAGAATTATAAACATGATCTAGTCTCTTCCATAACAAAAATAAATAAATCTCATCTCCTGCCAATAATAGATTCTAGCTACCTTGCAACTTTTCTCTTTTCCTCCCTGACCAAATGTTTCTAAAGTGTAATTCTCACTCATTTCATGTACTTCCCTTTCACTTTCTAGTCCAAATTAGTCTGACCTTTGCTCTCACAACTACAACAAACCTTTTATTGCTAAAGTCAACAGTGGCCAATGGTCTGCTTATTTCAAATGAAATACACAATTTTCTGTCCTTATACAACCTGAGTACTGTGTGACATTTGATTCTGTTTACCACTCTTGCTAAAGTTCTGGGGTTTTTTTGACTTCTGAGCACTTACTCCTTATTAAGTTTACTCATCTTACTTTTCTGGCCACATCTTGGTCATTTTAATGATTTATGTCTTCTATTTGTATATCTCCTACATTGATGCAAGACACCAATATGAAAAAAATTCTCCACATTAAGGAACACATAGAAATGTAAACTGTCTTTATACTACGTTGCTATGTTATAAATAGTACACAGCTAATTATGTTAGACCATTAAATTACCCCATCAATGGTTGTAACTTTTAAGTGAACAGGAGAGTCACCTAAAAACAAATTTCCAGAAATATAGAAAACCAAGGTGCTAAAGAGACACCCTACTCCACTACATAGATAAACACTAAAAGAAATACAATGTAAAAAGTTGCTAAATATGAAGTCAAGCACAAAAATAAAGTAAAGGAAATCTTCAGGTTGGCACAACCAGCAACAACTGGAAAACTAAAAACCAGACCAAAAAACTCAAAGTGATTCAATAGTGGCTCACGAGTTCTTCAGTAATTCTTGAGGACAAAAATTCATCTTTTTTTTTTCCATGAGAAATTACTTCTAATTGGGGGACATAAAGTAAGGCTTCACAAGGGACATGGTACTTAACGATGAAGCATAAATAAAATTCATCTTTAAAAAAATTTTTTTTTTTTAAGATAGAGTCTCACTGTGTTGATTTCTCACTGTGTTGATCTCCAAGTAGTCTGGAACTCTTGGCCTCAAGCAGTCTTCCTGCCTTAGGCTCCCAAAGTGTTAAGATTACAAGTGTGAGCCACCACACCCCTCTAAGAGCTAAAATTTAACACCATTTTAAAGAAAGAGGATATGGTCTCTTATCTCTAGAAAGTGAAATGTTTAAACAAAATCATTTGAATATGGCTCAGATCCTTGAAGTGCTGCCCTAGCCATTATAAAAAAAAGAGAGAGACAAAAAAATCTGGCTACTGACCTGGAAAACTATTTTTAAAAATCTTGCTACATATTTAGGGCAAAAGAAAAGAAAGACCACCATAAGAAATATGGTATCAAGGCATATTGACACTCAAGTATGGAGACTAAATATGTATTATCAACATGATAATAGAAACACATTTTAGAAAATTAACATAACACTATTTGAGGATTATTGAAAACTCTAAATCTCTTATAAAAGCAAATATTTTCGCATCACGGTTTATACTGAACTTCTACAGACCTCTGCCAAGCTCACAAGAAAAAAATGAGAAATCTTAAATAAACCTCTTTGAAATCAATATATTTAATATAATACAAGAAATTTATTTCTTCAACTCTTCATTCATTTGACAAATATTTATCAGATGTCCACTATAAACCAGAAAGTCCTCAAGGCACAGCACATACAAAGGTAACTAGAGAATGAAGGGATAAAGATATAAAAGAAGGAAAAGAAATCATAGTGAGAAAACGAGATAGGAGTAGGACAGGAGAGTAAGACCCATAAAAGTGCAAAGTTAACAAATTACTCCTTGAAATTAAAAATTTAATGGACATGTGTTCATTTCAGGAGTACATTTACTAAAATTGGAACAATATAGAGAAAATTAGCTTGTCTCCTCTTCAAGGATGGCATGCAAATATGTGAATCTTTCTATATAATTTTTAACATCAATTCCTAAACCTGATAAAGATAGCACTAAAAAAGAAATATACAGAATAATTTCACTTATGAGTAGTGATGAAATAATCCCCAAAAAGATATCATCAAACATAATTCAACAACAAAACAAAAACATTTTAATATAAACAATTTAGGAATGCTAAGATGGTCCAGTATTAAATATTCTATTACAATAATTTATTATGCTAATATAACTAAGGAAAAAACTCATAAGAATGTCTCCAGAGATGATGAAAGGATTTATAGACAAAATTCAAAGCCCATAGCTAACACCCAAGACTGTCTTTCTTCAGGACCTGGGAGCCATCCCTTTGAAATATAATCAACATTCAATCAACTGAGAGACCTATCTCCCTGTCTCTGTGTAGGGTAGAAGCCCAGTTTCAGTGGGTGTCTACTTCCACGTTGTAAAGCTACCTCCTATGGGAAAGATAGGTAATTGGGTATGGCCAACTAGCAAACACAAATGGCCTACAATCCTCCCATTCCAGCTATTAGTAAACTCTCCACCCACACACTGTTTGAAGGGAGTTGAGTTTAGACTGCGTTCTGGTCTCTCTACACTATCGCAACAGCCTTGAATAAAGTCTTCCTTACCTGTTTAACTTTGGTGCAACTTTTGACTTAATGTTTCCAGCAGAAATGCAAACACATATACTGCAAAAAAAAAAAGGAATGCACTAGAATATTCATAGCAGAACTCTTCATAATAAACCTAAACTAGAAAACAGCCAACTCTCCATCAACACTTGAATGAATACATAAGTCATGGTGTATTCACAAATACTATTCAGCAATAAGAAAAAATAGTCTACAACTACAGGCAAAAACATAGATCAGTTTTTACAAACATAACATCAAGAAAAAGAAGCTAGTCATACATGAGCACCTCCTGTTTGATTCAATTTATGTAAATTACAAAAACAAGTGGGTCTTATCTATCCTTTTAGAAACCAGGCTAGTGATTACCCTTGGTGGAGACAGTATCAGAAAGGGTTGCTCAGAGGTGCTGGTCATATTCTGTTTCTTGATCAAGGTGCTAGTTACATGGGTGTATACAGATTGTGAAAATTCAGCACACTGTATAGCTGTGAAAAATGCACTTTTCTCCATGGATATTACTCTTAACATTTTTAAAAGTCACCCAGGGATCTTGTTAAGCATGCAGATTTCAGTGCTACATTTCCAGAGCTTCTGATTTAGAAAAGCTAGGATGGGACTAGGATAGGAGCATTTTAACAAGCAGGTGGTCTTGGCACACTTTGAAAAATACTGTTTTTGAGGGCTGTAAGGTAATGAAACTCTAATTACAGATTCTGTCAAAGAACCAGAGAGGAAAAAAACATAGTAACATTTAAATGATTTAAATGTGAAAAAGGGAAAAAAAATGTTGAATAGAACTCTCTAATGCTAGCATTTTGAGTATATTTTTGTAAACAAAGAAGTACAGTTTAGTAAACAAAGTGAAAAGCTCTTTCTGCTGTGCCCTAAATACAAAAAAAAAAAAAAAAAAAAGTACACCATTTTTGCAAGATTCTCCTGATCATTTGTGGCTTTTGGCGTGATGGCATTGCTAGGGCAATGCAGCAACAAGCAAAGTAGCCTACACTTAGCAACTGAGTGGAGGCTGAGCTGAGTATGATACAGATCTGGCCTCCATATGTGTTATCCCTCCATCTCTAGGATTGACTTAGCCATTCTGGTATCCCCTCTGTCCTTGTACCCATTCCCTCTGATGTTGCAGCGAATAGGAATTTGGCCGAGTATGCTGTGAATTGGGCACAGCAAAACTGTTCTGATGGTAGCTACATTAAGCTGCCAGCTTTCCAGAGCTTATCATCCTATTAATTTAAATCTGAGAGTCTCAGCAAGGAGCAAGGCAAATATAGCTTCACCTCTTCCAGATCTAGATGGGTGCATATCTGAGCCACACTGGGCCACTCAGGGAAAGAGATGACTAAACAAGATCTTGTTTTATTTATATGACTCTCTAAATAAGTAAATTATTGGAACAGTTATAAATAGTCTAAAAATAACTGATAAATAAATTATAGATGTCTGCTATGTATAAAACACCAAGAAGACGTAATTTGTTGCTGCAGGTAAGGATAAAATCTCTGTACTTGGCTGTAGATTCATAAAGCTATTCTTATTCCAACTCTTTCCCTGACTTCTTTCCTCGAACTTGCTCTCTTACACGATATCCCATATTTTCTCTTTAATAAATGTTGAATTCACTGATTCACTAGTTTACAGTTTTTCTGGTTTGTCTTTTGACCCATTTTAAAACTAATGGATTTGTGTTTGCCGCTTTTAAATCCTCAGAAATCTTCCCTGAATCATGTGATTTTTTTTCGCCCCTTTTGCTGTCACTTTGGTTTTGAAAGAAATAAATCAATACTGTGGCTTAAAAACGCCCTGGCACTATTGTCGGTAAATATATTGCATTCAGTTACTTTTGCTCACTAACTGTTGCTTGATATATTACCAGAGCATCCTCTGCTGCACCAGAAAAAAAAAAAAAAAAAAAAGATGCTATTTTGAGCTGTGAACCAAGGATTGATTTCTTTTAAGATATAATATATATTTTATGTATTGCATCTAACCCTATTTGTCAGGTTTCATGGAAACCTCCATTCTCATTTGTGTGCAGTTGAGGCAGCCTTCTGCAGAGGTGAGGAGTTGTCTTTGTCCGGTTTATATTCTGGTAATTTTCACCTATAGTCATTTAATCAATTATAATTCTTAATGACACATGCACATGTTCCAAAACACAGCCCTTAGCGTCAGAAAGCCTAGGTGGACTCTCTAACACATTTCAGCCTGAGTCTGTATGTCCTCACCTACCAAATGGAAATATTAGCAACAAAGCCATTTACTTATATTTGTATGAGATAATGCATACAAAACTGCAAACTGAAAAGCAATATGCAAATGCCAATCAGCAAAAGTTGAGCAAAGATTATGTCACAAGAGAAATGGGTGACTTTCCTCCAGCTACTCCCATCGTCGGCCACCCTCACAAGGTAAGACTTATCACAAAGGAATCAATTGGATTAGCCACAGTCTCTGCACCTATATCCCAGAAGACGAGAGCTTCAGGAGAAAGCAGGCAATCCGGTAGCTATAGAGTGTTGCTATAAATCCTTGGTCCCCAACCCCAGGGGACTCAACGTGCCCTGTTGTCCATGTCAACTTTCATTCCTTATCAGCACAAAGACTGTCTGAAGCCTCTTCGCGTCCCCAACATGTCTACTTTAGCCTCTCTTCCCTCAGACAACTTCTGCCATGTCCTATTTTAAAAATACAAGCACTTGGGTGGGAAATCTCACAATCTCCCACTGCCTAACTTACCAATGCATCTCCATTCAGTGTTCCTCTTCTATGGCAAGAAAGGCTAGCCCTGTACCACCTGCCTCTTACTTTCTACTACACCCCTCCTGTGAACAGTTAAACATGTTAAAGTCACCCCATCTTAACAAAAAAAGAAAAGTTTTTCCCTGATAGCACATCCATCTCCAGCTAGAAATTTACCTTTCTCCTCCCCTTCACAGCCAAATTTCTCCACAGATTCAATGCTTAATGTCTCCACTTTTTAACAGCCTACTCATTCTTCAACCCACTGCAATCTGGCCTCTTCCCACTCCACCACCAACAGATCGCTTGTCTTTAAAACAAATGGAAACTTTTCAGTCCCTATCTTCCTTATCTCGCAGTGGCTTTTGTTTCTGTTAATTTACCTCCCTTCTTTTTTAAAGATAATTTATTGGCATGGAATTCACAATGAATTTTAAATGAACAACTCAGGGACAATTAGAACATTTACAATGTTGTGCAACCACCACTTCTAGCTAGTTTCAAAACATTCTCATCACTCCAAACCAAAATCCCTTACTCATTAAACGGTTTCTCCCAGTTTTCACCTCCTCCTCCCAGGCCCTGGCAACCACCAGTCTGCATTCTGTCCTGTGGATTTACCTATTCTGGACATTTTATATAAATGTAATCATACAGCATGGAGCCTTTGGTGTCTGCCTTCTTTCAGTTGACATAATGTTTAAGACATTCATCCACCTTGTATCATGTATTGGTATTTCATTCTTTATTATAGTTGAACAATATGATACTGCATGTAGGTATTGCAATTTGTTTATACATTCATCTCCCTTCTTTCTTGAAATAAACTCTTCCTTTGGTTTGTGGAACACTATCATTAAATTTTCCTCTTACTTTTTGCAAGCTCAATACTTAACATTTTGGAGGTTTGTCTGCATTGTAGAATATGGCATGCTTTATTCCTTTTAATGGCTGAATAACATATTCCACTGTATGCATATACCAAAATATATGTATGCAGCCTCCCAAAATTTCAAGGACTATATCTTTATCCTAAGTATTTCTTCTGAACTCCAGATCCATATATCCAACTGCTGTTTGATATTGTCACTTGTCATTCAACATATACCTGTCATACATATATAGATGATCCCTAACTTATGATGGTCCCACTTACTATTTTTCAACTTTCCATTGGTTTGAAAGTGATACACATTCAGTAAAATTTCTTCTTCTAATTCTGATCTTTTTCCAGGCTACCTAGATGGGATGTGATACCCTCTCTCAGTGCTGGGCAGCGGCAGGGAATGGCAGCTCCCAGTCAGCTATGCAATCACAAGGGTAAACAACCGAGACTCCACAGTGTGCTGTGTTGCCAGCATTTTTTAAATATGATTTTGCCCAATTATAAGCCAATGTAAGAGTTCTGAGCATGTTTAAGGTAGGCTAGACTAAGCTATGATGCTCAATAGGTTAGGTACAGTCAATGCATTTCAATTTATAATATTTTCAATTTATGATGAGTTTGTCAGGACATAACCCCATCCTAAGTGGAGGAGCATCTGTACTTCAAACACAACATGAAAGACTAATGTTACTATGTTTTCCAAAAGGTTGTGCCTACTTCTACAATTTCCCTTTCAGTAAATGGCATTGCCATTCAGCCTATTATCTAAGTAAAAAAACCTAGAGATTATTCCTGATTTATTACTCTCTCTCTTCTGCCATATTCAGTCACCAAATTTATTCATTTTATCTCTTTAATATCTGTTGAAGCCAATCACTTCACTCCAACCCATCAATATCAACCTTGTCCAAGTCACTATCCTATCTCCTGTAAATTAAAATAAATGCTTTTTAGCTGATGCCCATGACTCCAGGTATAGTCTATCTTCCACATATTTTCTGCAGCCAGAGTGATTTTCTAATATGCATCTCTTATGGTGCCAATTCTTTGATGAAGGAAATTCTTCAATAGCTCCATATTGCCCTCAAGATGAAGTACAAATTCCTTAAAAATGTTTCTTTGACCCTTCAAGAACTGATTCCGATTACTTCTTCCAACTCATCTCCAGCCACTCTTGTCAGCATTCTGCATCCCATGCGTAATAGATTTTGGTTTTTGAACAGGCTATCCTCTGTTCTTTTTTTAAAAAAGTCTTTGAACTAGCTATTTTCTCTGCCTAAAACACTCTCCTCATACAACTATATTATCATTTTCATCTTACCAAGTCTTACTCATTTCTGAAAGACCAAGTATTTTCTTTGGGCCTTCAGTATGGATTTTATTCTCATCCTGTTTTGGTTCTCCTACATTCTGAGCTACTGCACAGTGTACTATGTTATCTTTCTTGCCATTATCTCAGACTTATGATCCTTCTTCCTGTTCTGCAGAAACTGGGTCTTTTTTTGCATATTTTTTGAGAATATTAAAGCACAGGTTCCTAAAAGTTTCATTATTTCTGAATGAAAATAATTTTTAGACTATATACTTTCTTTAGACTTCCTTTTGTGAGAGTGAAGGTATATTTTAAAGACTGTGGCTGAGCCTTAATGAGATACTCTTCTGTAATCCCCCTCTTTCCATAATTCAAGGTCAGTTTATGTAGAACATGGAACACCCAACACAGAAACATATTCCATAATGCCCCTGCAAAAGTTTGAGCTTTGGGAATTTAACTTAGAAGATTGTGATGAAAAATAAAAATTGTGCCACACTGACTGTGTTAACTAATTAAAATTCAGAAGAATAAAAATTGAATACAATGAGTAAATATACTTTATTGCCAAAAGGAAATCTTTTAACATGTTTTAAAAAATTTGTACCTATTTGTTGCAGGTTGAATGTTTCTGTTCCCCAGAAAGTTTATATGTTGAAGCCTAATCCCCAACGTGATAGTGTCAAGAGGTAGAGCCTTTTTGGAAGTGATTAAGTCCCAAGGGCAGAAACCTCATAAATGGAATTAGTGCTTTCACAAAACAGGCCGAAGGGAGCTTGTTTGCCCCTTTGCCATGTGAGGGAGCAGCAAGAAGCCACCCTTTATGAACCAGAGAGCAAGTCCTCACCAGACACCAAATCTGCTGGCACCTTGATCTTGGACTTCCCAACCTCCAGAATTGCAAGAAATAAATTTCTTTTGTTTATAAATCACCCAGTCTAACGCATTTTGGTCTAGCATCCCAAACAGATTAAGACACTACTCAGGATTTTGAGTGTTTTAAATACCTCTTTGTAAAAGATGGTCAACATGAAAATGCAAAGAGAAAACAAAAGTTTTTCTGAAATATTTTGTAGAGATTTTCAAAGAAATAGAATAAACTACCGGCTATGAAAAAATAACTCAAAAACACTCAGCAAGTACTAGTGTCAGGGTAAAAAACAGTGAATACAATTGGAAATGAACATTGATTTCACTGTTCACTCTGAGTGAAATAATAAAACAAAGCAGTTCAACTGATGAAAAAGAAACTAGACTTTTTCTTAAGTGTTCCACATTTCTGAATCACCCACGTGTGACTTTTAAAAAGTAGAGTGTTCTTGGCATGTACAACAAAGTTAACAGCACTGCTTTATCTTTTTAAAGTCCACAAAAGACACATTAACATATTCTATAATTTAACATTTAAAAATTGCCATGGATTATGTAAGTCTCATATGAAACAGATTCTACTTGGGACACACTAGGAAGTAATGAGAAGAATCTTGTATCAATGGTCAAGTGACTGAAATTCTTGTTCAAGACTTACCACTAACTAAGTAACCTCAAAGAAGTCACCTAGCTTCAGTTTCTCTGGGCCACATTTTCCTTTCCTATGAAATGCTAAGTGGGTTGTACTAACTGGTCTCTAAGGTCTCTTTCAGCTTAAACTCTAGTATGGAACAAAATTGAAAAGCAAATGTACTTTTCACTAAAATAATTACTTACTACTGAGTATAATTGCTTCCTTTTGGTAAAAGGACATGCTCGTTATACTCATTTTTATGTGTATAGCACTGTTTTCTATTTACACAGTGTGCCTATAAAGCTAGATGATGTTTTTTGAACAAGCACAGAAGCACTTATTCTTGCAAATGAATCTAGACTCATCTTAGATGGCTAAGTCCAGAGGTTGCAAACTTATTCTACTGGTGCTGAGATTGATCAGTTTGAAACTCTTAAAGTTATCTTCTGAGTTCAGGCACAGTGCACCTGCCTGTGATCCCAGCTACTTGGAGACTGAGGCAGAGATGTCACTTAAGGCCAGGAGTTTGAGTCAGCAGTGCACTGGCATTATGCCTATGCATAACCACTGCACTCTGGCCTGGGCCAGACCCTGTCTCTAAATAAATAAATGAAAATGCCTTATCCTACTAAAACAATTATTTTCTGAACTGAAAACATATACTTTGAAACTTACTTAATATTTCATGAATTTATTCACTTACCAAAGATATCCTCATTAGAGATAAGTCTTAATCTTTTGACTGTGTTTTTGATTTTTTTTTTGTAACAATGAGAAATCTTTTATAGCCAAGGTTGGACATGAAGGTAGAATGATAATGCTGGATAATAGGACATTTGGTTTCTAAAATGTGTGATTTAATTATAACATAAAAAGATGAATTTTCTTGTGTGGATGGGAAAATAATAATTTTTTCGAAAAATCTCAAAAGACTGATTATAAATGTGGTTTGAAAAATAGCAGCATATTTATAATAAATGTATGCATTCCCAGGGGGAATACTTTGAAGTATAACATTCTCTGATTATATAAGTTTTACTATGATTGGTTTAAAAAATCAGTTTCATTACTGTATCAACAGACATATTTATAATACTCATAAAATTAAATCTGTGTTCCAAGGAGCATAAATGTATACTGATTTGCTAGTTTTGGAATTCCACTTTCTTCCATTACTCTTTTCCTTAAACCACCTTCATTTCCAATCTCCAGATAAATAAATAAATAGATAGATAGATAAATAAATTATTAAAGGGAAACTTTAAAGTTTGCTTAGCAGAGTGATCTTAAAGCTTCATGTCAGAGTAGGTACTTAATGCAAACTTATTTCTATGGCCTGGATACTGGGGAACTCTGTCTTCACTTTCTCGTCAATACTGTGGCAAGTTCTGTACCAGACTGAATTAAATTGCTCTTGAAGCAAATCCATATTTGGAAAGATATGCAAATATTATCACTTATTCTGATATATTTTTAATACCATAGATCTCTTGGTATAGGAAATAAATTGAGAAAATATATCTCTTTTAAGTTGTACTTTCTACTACTTATAGACAACTATGTTTTTCTGTACAGTTTACTTTCCCCCAGTCATATGAAAGGACAAATCCTAAAACTACCATATCTGCTTGTTAAAACAGACAACACAGTCTGCTATCATTAGCATGTATAAATGTCCTATTTAAAAAATCTTTTAAAATCTGTAGATCATTTTGCATAGTGTAGACATTTTAATGATGTTGAGTCTGCTGATCCATGATCATGGTATGTTTTTCCATCTGTTTACGTCTTTTGCTATTTCCTTCCTCAGTGTTTTGTCCTTCTCCCTGTAGAGGTCTTTCACCTCCTTAGTTAAATGTATTACTAGGTATTTTATTTTCTTCGTTGCTATTGGCGAAGGTATTGAATCATTGATTAGGTTCTCAGCTTGACTGTTGTTGGAGTATATGAATGCTGATTTGTGTACATAGATTTTATAACCTGAGACTTTGCTGAATTTACTTATCAATTCCAGTAGTCTCTTGGCAGAATCTTTGGGATTTTCTAAATATAAGATCATATGATCATATCATCAGCAAAGAGCTATAGTTTGACTTCTTCTGCCCCCATTTGAATACCCTTAATTTCCTTCTCTTGTCTGATTGCTCTGGCTAGGACTTCCTAAAAGTATTTTATTTGTATTTGTGTAAATTAGTGGGATACAAGTGCAATTTTTTTACTTGAATAGATTTTGTAGTGGTGACTTTAGGACTTTTAGTGTATCCATCACTCGAATAACATACATTGTATCCCTTAAATAATTTCTTATCATTCACCCCTTCCCAACTCCTCTTCCTTCCAAGACTCCCTTGTCTTTCATTCCACACGCTATGTCCATGTGTACACAACATTTAGCTCCCACACCAGTGAGAACATGCTAAATTTGTCTTTTTGCGTCTGACGTATTTCAATTAAGAACATAGTCTCCAGTTCCATCTATTTTGCTGCAAAATACATGATTTAATTATTTTTATGGCTGAATAGTATTCTATTATGTCTATATACCACATTTTCTTTATCCAATCATCTGTTGATGGATACGTAGGTTGATTCCATATCTTTGCTATTGTGAATAGTGCTGCAATAAACATACGAGTGCAAGGATCTTTTTGATATAATGATTTCTTTTTGGGGGGGGTAGATACACCCTTTAAGGGAAAAATATTTAGAAACATTAAAAACACAACTGAATTATTTTCTTCCATTCTCAAATTTTACTCTCTTGTCTTTCATCTGATTCTTTTCATTTTTTATCCTTTATTCATTAATCTAGATTTTTCATTCTATATTCATCATATTGTCATTTTTCTACTCTAAATCTGAATTGTTTTAAATAGAGCTTTTGTTTATTTATTTTTAACGTGATTTATTAACACATTCCACTTGAAATATGGTTGAAGAGGGAAAATATTGGCAGGTTTTTTATTTGGGTTTTGATTTTATATTATTGTCAATCCTGAGTCAACATCCTGTTATAATGATCAATCATAGATTTGCAACCACTTTCAGGGAAGAAAATTTTACAATAAATATGGATAAGTTGGTATTTTGTGTCATTTTTTTTACTAAGTTCAAATTTGTACTTTCTCCTAAAAGTTGCTAAGTCTTGTAATGATAACTCTCAACACATGAACTCCTTGACAGGACACTTACAGACAAAGTTCCTACAAGTACTTGATTTCATCATGTCCATTGTCTAAAGGAAACCTTCCTCAGCCATGTGCAATGTAGTTTATCAGTGTTCTCTAAGGTGAACTCTATCCTTTACTTAAAACAAAACAAAACTTTTCCTACACATACTTAAAACAGTGTGTGTGTGTGTGTGTGTGTGTGTGTGTCTTATTTGATTTGCATAAGTACTAGCAACTAATGAAAAACTCTGTGCTTTATTTATGAAAGAGTAAGGTAATAGAACGAAATTCCTGTCTCTTACGAATTCAGCAGAACAATTTAACCTGCCAACCCAATAAATGAAAAAGAAGACTCAGGATCCCAGAATCTATCTCTTTTCACACTTGTTCTAGCTCCCTGAGATTCAACCTCCAAGCATGCTAGAATGTGGGCTTTTGAACAAGCTAACTTCTTTCATTATCCAGCTAATTTTACACAATTTCAAGGGTTCTGTCTTTATTCATCTGGAAAGTCTTTTCTCACCATCTAAGACCAAGTGTAGTTATAATCCTTGGGTTCCCACAGTACCTTCTACTGACCCCCACCATAGCACTTAACAGGTGCATTACAATTTCTCATTTCCACGTGGGAGCAAAGACCATCTCTTATTCACTGTTGTATTCCCAATATATTTTATAGTGCTTGGTATATACATGGTACTTAATAAATAATCTGTTGAATGAATCTTCACTAAAAAGCGTTTTGCCAACCAATTTTATCCTGAGAGTAGTATCTAATCATCCATAGCTCCCCAGCCTCATGCTGATGGTTGAAACCAGTTTCTGCGCCACCAGGTCAAAAATCAGTAACAAGGAAAGAGAGTTTCTGGAATCTCAACCTTATTTGTGACCTTGCACACTTCAGTGACTATTCCTTTGTATTGACTCAACTCATGTGCATCAAAAATACAGGCCTCTTGGCTCTAATCCAAGGCTTTGGTTCTTTGGGGACTGACAGTGGCTTTCTCCTGCCTGGACTTGCCAATTGTCATTCAGACTTGTCCATTTTGAAGTATTCTCAGAAGAAACACAGCAAAATTTAGCTCTTCATACTCCAGAACTTGACTTTGTCTAGGTGTGCCACTTTGTGGATAGGAATTTCATTATATAAATATTTGGTATGATTTTGTGTCCATGACACAACATAACAACAGTGCTCATTTGATTTTATTTGCTTTTTGATTCTATTAATATAAGACACTGGGCCTCATAATCCCACCTCGATAATATAAATATTAAATAATTTAATATGAAGCAAGATACATCATTTAACCTATTGAATTATAGTCATGCATCACTTAATGATGGGGGTATGTTCTGAGGAAAATGTCAGATGATTTTGTCATCTTGCAAACATCTTAGAGTGTACTTACACAAACCTAGATAGTATAGCCTACTACAAACCTAGGCTATACAGGATAGCCTATAGCTCCTAGACTACAAATCTGGACAGCATGTTACTGTACTGAATACTGTAGGCAATTGTAACACAATGGTAAGTATTTGTTTTTCTAAACACATCTAAACATAGAAAAGGTACAGTAAAAATGTGGTATAAAAGGTAAAAAATGGTTCACCTGTATAGGGCAGCTCCATTCTAACTTTGTGGGACCACTGTCTTATGTGTGATCCATTATTGACAAACATGGGTTATGTAGCACGTGACTCTATTAGCATTTAATAAACAAAACTTAATTACTATGGTTTGGTGCTGTAAATATATAATACGTTTAATTTCATAATACAATTTTCTCATAAAATGAAATAGACACCTACAATTTGTCACTATTTCTCTGGTCATCCATGTCTGTGCTTTCACATATTTGCCATTACAATGAAAATCATCACCCTTAGGAACCTGTGAATGGGTCACAACGGGCTCCCTCCCTGCCCCTCCAAACTTAGTTCCTCTGAGAAAGTGGAAGAGCTCAGAATGTTTACCAGTTAGCTACCTAAAACTACACAAAAATAAATATTAAATATGCTGTTTCCATTTTTCTTTGCTGTCTTCTATTATTTCACCAGCAGCATCAAAGGTAAAAGCCTCTGGACTTACATTAAGCCAAGAAAATTGCGAGGGAGTTAAGTACTAACATAGGAAAGTCAAGTGATGAAAATACATTTGCTCTACAATTTATATAAACTATACAATTATAAATTATAATAAACTGCAAAAATATATAGTTTATATGCACATCTTAATTTTCATTTTATTATTTATTTATTTATTTATTTTTGAGACAGAGTCTCGGTCTGTCGCCCTGGGTACAGTGCAGTGGTGTCATCGTAGCTCACTGCAGCCTCAAACTCCTGGGCTCATGCGATCCTCCTGCCTCAGCCTCCTGAGTAGCTGGGACTACAGGCATGCACTAGGACGCCTGGCTAATTTTTCTATTTTTTAGTAGAGACTGGTCTTGCTCTTGCTCAGGCTAGTCTTGAACTCCTGAGCCTCAAGCAATCTTCTCACCTCAGCCCCCCAGAGTGGTAGGATTATAGGCGTGAGCCACTGCACCCAGCTAATTTTTTTAAATGAGGCATTAAAATTTATTAAAAATGAGGCTTCAAGTGCTATCCTGACTTACATAATTTTGAGAAAAAAATCTGGACTAATTTTTCTAATGTACTTTCCCGTGAAAATGGCATGCTTGAGAGTAAAAATGAATGTAGAAAGGAGAGAAAGAAAAGAGAGGAGAAAGAACAGAAGTGCTCAGCAGAAAGTAAGTAGAAAAGAAGAATATCAAGGATTACCCGAATTTACTTGAACCATTGAATTTACTTGAATCATTTCATGAAATAGCTCAAGTATACATTATTCAAAAAATTTTAAAGACAAGAGTACTTGTAATCACAACATGGTTTAAAATTTTTTTCGACTGGTAATATATTTAAATAGCATGTCTTGGCATCTTGAATGAACTGCTGTGTCTGATCTAAAGAAAATTGATTTACGAGATTAAGAAAGCTCTGGAAGAGCATTTAGGTAGGACTTTTACTGGGGTTCAGACACACATGGACATGATTGACAAACACTAGGGTAGTCTGACAGAAACCTATTTGCAAAGGAAACCGAACAGCAGGGAAACCTCCCAGGAGAAAATGCATCCTAGAGAAGAAGAAACTGACCTGATAAATTTGAACAGTTATATAACAGGTATGTACCTGTTGGAAAGAGTCAGCATTCTGAGAGAAATAGAGTTGTATTTCTCCTTATCTCCCAGATTCATGCCTGGGTTGAAGGACAGAAGGAATTATAAGAAAGACAAACAAACCAACAAGCAAATAACAAAACATAGAGCCCTTTTACCCTTTTATGAGGAGTACGAGCATGATTAACATACAACTTTTGTACCCTGGAGGGTCGGGTCTGCTTCCAACATCAAACTGTCGTGCCTGGTGGGAACTGTGGAACAAGAGCAGAGAAAGACAGTCCCTCTTGGCTTGACACGGGTGTGGTGGCCACTGTCAGGCACCACAGTGTGAATACCATAAAATAGACTTCTACCTGAGTTTTCTACAAGCTCAAAGAAGTATCAAAGGAGCAGAGGTGATTTACATAAAGAGGCATGACCTGAGCCAGGATAACCATCATATGGGACAATACTTTCTAAGATGTGAAAGTGGTTAAGTCTACCCATTTATGAGATTTACAGGTCCTTTAGTTTCCTAATAAGACACTCAGTTTAAAAGATTACTAAATATTCTATGAAGATGTTAATCTGTCTCCCAGCCTCATTTAGCCACCCCACCCCCAAGTCCTCAGGCACAATCAGAATCCAGGCAGTCCGTGTCAGGGGACCATGACCTGCACCGCCACAATGGGCTTCCTGGCTAAATCCCAAACTCTTCCACGAAGATTATGGCAACTTCTCTACACTTCCCCTGGGGCAGACTATTCGACTTTTGCTGCTAACTGGCATCTTCTGTAGAGATTTTTTGAGGATATTCAAAGATTCCAAAATTCTTGAAGAGGCCAGAAGTCTATTGTTCCAGAAGTAAATGGCCTTTCCATATTTCATATGACATTTTGAAATATAATTAATTGTTTTAAGGCAGGACTGTGCAGGGAGCTAAGTTAGTTCTTTTCACCCCCTAATCATTTTGCTTTCTATATTTGGAGAAAGAAATTACATTTAATCTTTGCTTCTGAGAAAAAAAAAATGCCCTGTATTATTAATACAGAGATAATTCCTGTACTTTCAAATGTTTGTGAAGTATAATAAAAATAAATGGTTTCACGGTTGGAAAAATCTCCCCTCCCTCAAATCTATAAACTTTAAGAAACAAGGCAGAAATTGTAATGTTTTCTTGTTAGGCTCCATAAAGGTTACTTTAGTAAGTAACTTATAAGTTACAGACACATATTACTGTTGAGGGAAAAGTAATTTGTTGTAATCATTTTTAATTATAGTTATTTTTAATTATCTTTGCTGTATGTGCAAACATTAAAAATACAAACAGTGCTGCTACAGCACAGATGGTTGGTGCTTGTTACCCAGACTGTCAAGCATCGTTTGAACACCCCTGCCTCCTTTTCCCTAATTGTAAGAAAAAGCAACAAAGTTCCTTCTCGGAAACAATTCTCATGTTTAAGAAAACTGGTTGTTACTAAGAATGGGAGAACCAAGTTATGGAAAATATTGTCACCCTTGCTCTCTCCCTTGGCAATGCTTTTGAACTCCTCTCCACGTAAGATCCTTCTCACTCTATATTGTTCTGGGGTACCCATGGCAACCTAGGCATGTCCATATTTGGTTTTGCTCTGACTCAATCAACCAACCAAAATCTGGAATGGTTGAAAACAAAAGTTCCCTTTTAAAATGTGTGTATGTGCGTTTAAGTGGCAATATGAAGTATGCAGGTGGACAAGGATTCCAAATATCTAGTTTTATTAAAGTCCATAGACACATACACACACAAAAACAAAGTAAAACTACTTAACAACCTAAGGTTTTAATGCTATTAGCTCATTGATGTCAACATATGATTAAAGAAAATTCCTCAATTTTTTTTCAATTACCATGAGAACTAGTATATCTGCCACCTGGTGGCCAGCTCTGGTGTGGGTCAACTCCAGTTTGAATGGCTCCAATGGAAGATGCATTTGATCTGTGGGCATAGAGCCGGAAGTCAAAGGTGCCATCATTATCCAAATGTTAAATCCCTCAGATCAATGCAAAGAAAAAAAAAATGCTCTTGGCTTAGCTTGATGTTGGTCAATACATTATATTCCCATTTATATATTTTTTATCTATTGTTGATTATTTACTATTGTCTATGCAGGCATGCTGGACTGCAGCTATGGGGAAAAAGAAGAAAAGAAAAGAAAGGAAAAGGAAAAGGAAAGGAAAGGAAAGCAAAGGAAAGGAAAGGAAAAAAGAAAAGAGAAAAGAAAGCCTTGATAATCAGCTTTACAAAGAAAAGAACATTCTCTATAAATACAAAATTGTAACCAACAGAATAATTCAGATTCCTAAAAAAAAAAAAAAGAAAGAAAAAGAAATTCAACCTATAAAGATAAAAATAGGTATAAGATACTAAAAAGACTATGATTCAGTGGCAGTTCATATCAGTGTGGGTGATAATGAATGGGGTAATTTCTGTCTATACTAACCCACCACTTTACCACCATTCTGATGATCTGGGAGAACACAAAGAACTTGGAAAAAAATCTAACCATATTTATTTCCTAATGTTTTGAATTTTTTGAATGTCTGGGGGCATTTCAGTATCACTATAGTCTGAATGTTTGTGTCCCCAAAATTTCATATGTTGAAACGTAATCACCAATGTAATGGTATTGGGAGGTGAAGCAGCTGGCAGGTAATTAGGTCATGAAGGTGGAACCCTCATAAATGGGATTAGTGCCCTTATAAAAAGAGGCCACAGAGAACTGCTTTGTCTTTTTCCACCCTATGAAGACACAGTGAAAAGGTACCACCCATGCACCAGAAAACAGGCCCTCACTGGACACCAAATCTGCCATTGCCTTGATTTTGGACTTCCCACCTCCAGAACTGAGAGAAATAAATTTCTGTTGTTTGTAAGCTACCCAGTCTATAGGGTTTTGTCATGGGAGCCCAAAATAAACAGACTAAGACAGGTATTAACATGTTAAAAGATATGCAAAACACAAGAGATGAAAATTTAGATAATTTCTTCTCATATGCAGCTAAATGAGATAAATTAATTTGAGACAACAACATTTACTGAGGAAGAAAACTATAAATTGGAAAAGAAGTTACATTATCTTTGGATATAAATAATTGTTAATAGTATTGAGATAATTAAAAATCAAGTTTTAATTTGTCACCGAAGGTGCCAGATGGACAGTCCCAGAGTGCATGTCTGTTTTTATCACAGAAACAAGTTAACAAAGACTGCTCTGCCATTTCATGCCAATTTTATATTTAATGATTAAATTGCCCTTATTAAAACCATAGTACTTTGCTGAGAATATGGATGAGTTATATAGCACTGTTTTCTCAACTTTGAGAATGTGACAAACAGTAGAATACAGTTAAGATTTCAATTACTGTGAACACATCGCATAACAAATAAGCTAGAAGTGAACAATTTTGCCTTCTGTTATTTAAATTAGTGTCTACTACATGAGTCAGAATTTCTAGTTTGAAGTCTGTGCTACAAAAGCTCATTTTAATTGTATGAACCAGTCCAGCAACATATTCTTTACAAAACAAATAAAGAACCTTTACAAAACAAATAAGGGTTTCAGAACTGCAGTCCTTTTTAATACAACTGCACATAATGCATACATTAAAAAAATAATATTTAAAAGCATAAGCTGAGTGGGAAAACAGGAAGCCAGAGACATATGCCAGTAGTGAACCCAGTTTCACCCTAAGAGCAAAGGTCAAAATCCAGTGACATGGAGCTCCCAGAGGAAAAACTGGAGACTTCCCTTGACACCAGAATAGTTCTAGAACTCTGGGGCTGCAAATATCACAATGGGAAGTGAAAGGGTGAATTTCCTCCACAGAAGGGTAAGACAAGGAAATCCTCTTGTCCTAAATTTAGAGCTAGCTGGAAGAAAAGAAAAACGTCCCCTGAGCATGCATTGCCACACACCAACCCCTACAAGAGATGATAACACCAGTTCACGCTTTCATTTGTGGTTCCAAAAGTCTATTAAGCTTCATATTTATTACGCATGTTTTAGGATCAGTTGTGCTCCCAGGACCTATCAGAAGTAAATGCAACTGTTCATGGGAGAAACTTACCGTTCACTCAGATCTCAAAAATAAAGTTTTAGAGACCATATCTAAAATACAAAAATAAGCCAATACAACACTTTGAGCAAAATTCAACAGAAACACAAACACAATCAAACACATAAAGACCTCTAAAGGACCAGATACATAATAGGTATGTTTACTATATAAATATAGTAGAGTGTGATAACACTCTCTTTTTCTTAGTTGCTTACTGATTTATTCTATTGCTCAAGAAATCTCAGGGTCACTAGGTATGTGCTTGCACATCTGGTCCTCCTTGTCCTTGGAGTTTATTGAAATACTATTTTTCTAGCCTACTGTCCTCAGCTGCTCTCCCTTCACTCTTATCCCCAACATTTCCCTGCTCCAGTAAAACCTGAATTCCAACTTGAAAACAATGGTGGACTAGAAGCAGCCTGCCAGCACACCACTCCCCAGGAAAGAAGTGAAAAATGCAGGCAGCTGCCTACATACCGATCGCTCTTCTCTGAACCAACATCGTGAAATCACAGAGAAGCAATGTGGGACACTCAGTGTGGAAACAAACAAACAAAAAAAGGTGACAGAGCAATATACACATTGCAAGATCAGAGAAGACGTGGGAAAGAAAGAGTAGGAGGACAGAGTGCTGGGGCACCACGCTCACCCTGTAGGCGCTGTGTGAAGTGTCAGATGTCTCCCTCCACTGCCACAAATCTCTACTTGGGCGGACAGGGACCTGCCTGGAGTCTGCGCAGAGTCACTGCACCACACGACGGGCACAGTGGGGATCGCGCAGCAGCTAAAGCCATTCTGAGCTCTCGGGTGCACAGCGCCAGGTCCACACCAGGCTGGGGAGGGAGTGGACGAACTGACAGCTTCCTTGAGCCAGACCCTGTGACTGGAAACCAAGTACTTCTCCCCTGCAGTGCGGTGGGACCTGAGCCCAGGATTTGACTGCGTGCAGCAGGCTCCAGCCGGAGAGGCTTTGGGCGACTGCTTCGACAGGTTCTGGGTCGGGCGCGGAGAACCCTGGGGTCCCTGGGCCACTGGAACTGACCTTTGCCCACCTGACTTGGCATCTGCACAGTTCCCGAAGCTCCAGAAGAGTAAGCCACTTGCTCAGCCTGACTCTGCCCTCTGGCCCCCAAATGCTTCCTGCTTGCTCAACCCTGATCTTGCCCGCCAGGTCAGATAGCCCTGCCGCCTGCACAGCCCTGCTTCTAGCTCAGAGGTGCTGCTTAGATGCCCTTCTCCAGGCTCCTCCAGTTCCAGCTCTGAGGCTCTCACGCCGGAGCCCAGGGCTCTGCCTCTGAACCTCCAGAGCTCCCAGCAGGCCTGAGACACCATTCCTGAGATTCCAGGGCTGCACCTAGACCCCCAAGACACCACCCCATAGCCTCCAACACTCCACAAGGCCAGAGGAACTGCTCCAAAGCCCAAGGCCTCTTCAGGGACCCCCTGGCCTCCAGCGGCCAGTACACTGCAACCTGGTTCAAGCAAATGCCCACAGCCAGTGAAACCACAACTGCCACCTAGAGAGCCTCACCCAGCTGCTGCTGTCACCTCTGTGGGGAGACCCTGGGTAGAGCAATCTCCACAGCACCAGCCTCAGTGAAGAGGGTCTCACCCAGCTCCCAACTCAAATATCCTACAACTGTTTGGTGAATAACCCAACATCCAACACAAACAGCATTCAGCACAGGCTTGAGCAGAGGCAATCACAGGTCAACAGAACAAATCAGAACATCTGCATTTCAGGCTTCTGGTGCACACATCCCTCCTCTGCCACATCAACATTCCAGAGTAGGGGGGGGAAGTACCCCTTACTCTAATCAAGCAGGAGAGTTCCCAGCAAGGAACAGGTGACCTGCAAACTATTAGCCCTGAGTTGAGAAAAGAGGTTTCACATGAGAAGGAACCAGCAAAAACATCCTGGCAACATGAAAAATGAAAACATATCAACACCACCAAGGGATCACAATGGAGCTACAGCAGTGAACTTCAACTACAAAGAAATTGTCAAAATGACAGAAATGGAATTCAGAATATGGATGGCAAATGAGATGAATGGAATTGAAGAGAAAGTTAAAAACCAACAAAAATAAGCCAAAAAAAAATTTCAAGAAATTAATAAAAAAGTCACCAAAGAGCTAGGTAACATAAGGAAGGATATAATTGAACTTAAAGAAATGAAAGAGTCATTGAGGGAATTTTAAAACACAGCAGAAAAATTTCAGCAACAGAGTAAACCAAGGAGAAGAAAGAATCTCAGAGCTTGAATATAAAGCTTTTGAGCCAACCCAATCAGTTAATGAGGCAGAAAAGAGAACAAAAAAAGCAGAGCAATCACCTAGAGAGATATGAGACTATGCAAAGTGAACTAACATATGAATTATAAGTATCCCTGAGTGAAAAGAAGACAGTGCTAAAAGCATGGAAAATGCCTACTTTGAAGGCGACTGAGGTATCATTGTCCTACGTATACAAGATACAAAGTTTCTTTTATCATCCTCAATAAATACCTCTATTTTTCCTATTACATGGCTGGATACTTTCCAGACAGACCTCTTTTTTTTTTTTTTTTTTTTTTTGTCATGGAATTATTTATTTATTTATTTTTATATATATATTTTCAATTTAGTTTTACAGAATCAAAGAGTCTAACAGTATATCTTGTTAGATACAGTATGTCATCATAATGTATACATTATTTCTTGTACAATGATATGAAATAATATGGGAAATATTCATGATAAATTATTAAGTGAACAGTGCAAGTTAAAAACAATAGTTTCATATTTTTTTCCCCACCCCCCCTTTCACGAGTCAGCACCTTCAAGTGTTACCACTCCCCAAACGGTGTGCAATGCACTCGGTTGTGTAGGCATACCCCCATCCCCTCCCCCACCCCCCACCTCAGTCTGATGTCCAATTGGTGTCATTCCCAGATTTGTATTTAGGTGATGATCAGGGAAACCAATTTTCTGGTGAGTACATGTGATGCTTGTTTTTCCATTCTTGGGATACTTCACTTAATATAATGGGTTCCAACTCTCTCCAGGAGAACCATAGAGATGTCGTATCTTCATCATTCCTTATAGCTGAGTAATATTCCATGGTATACATATACCACAGCTTACTAATCCAATCATGTATTGATGGGCATTTGGGTTGTTTCCACATCTTTGCTATTGTGAATTGTGCTGCTATAAACATTTGGGTACACGTGCCTTTGTTATAGAATGACCTTTTTTCCTTTGGGTATATGCCCAGTAATGGGATTGCTGGGTCAAATGGCAGGTCTACTTGAATCTGTTTAAGATACCTCCATAATGCTTTCCACAGGGGTTGCACTAGTTTGCAGTCCCACCAGCAGTGTATTAGTGTTCCTGTCTCTCCACACCCACGCCAACATGTGTTGTTTTGGGTTTTTTTGATAAAGGCCATTCTCACTGGGGTTAAGTGATATCTCATTGTGGTTTTGATTTGCATTTCCCTGATGATTAGAGATGTTGAACACTTTTTCATATGTTTGTTAGCCATTTTTATATCTTCTTTTGAAAAATTTCTATTCATGTCCTTTGCCCACTTTTTGATAGGGTTGCTTGATTTTTTCTTGCTGATTTTCCTGAGTTCTAAATAGATTCTTGTTATCAGTCCTTTATCTGATGTGTAGTATGCAAAAATTTTTTCCCATTCTGTAGGTGATCTGTTTATTCTCTGGACTGTTTCTTTGGCTGTGCAGAAGCTTTTTAGTTTAATCATGTCCCATTCATTTATTTTTGTTGCTGCTGTGATTGCCTTGGGGGTCTTCTTCATAAATTCTCTGCCTAGGCCAATGTCTGTAAGAGTCTTTCCTACATTTTCTTCTAGAATTCTGATTGTATCACGCCTAAGGTTTAAGTCTGTTATCCACCGTGATTTGATTTTTGTGAGAGGTGAAAGCTGTGGGTCCTGTTTCAGTCTTCTACAGGTGGCTAACCAATTCTCCCAGCACCATTTGTTGAATAGGGATTCTTGTCCCCGGAGTATATTCTTTCCCGCTTTGTCAAAAATTAGGTGACTATATGAGGATGGTTCTATATTTGGATTTTCTGTTGTGTTCCACTGGTCTGTGTCCCTGCACTTGTGCCAATACCAGGCTGTTTTAAGAACCACGGCCTTGTAGTATAGTTTGAGGTCTGGCAAATTAATACCTCCCATTTTGTTTTTATTGCTTAAAATTGCTTTTGCTATACGGGGTCTTCTTTGATTCCATACAAATTGTATAATTATTTTCTCTATGTCTGTAAAGAATGATGTTGGTAATTTAATAGGGATTGCATTGAATTTGTAGATCACTTTGGGTAGTATAGACATTTTAACAATGTTGATTTTTCCGATCCACGAGCATGGTATATTTTTCCATCTATTTGCAAGTTCTGCTATTTCTTTTCTCAGTGTTTCATAGTTTTCCTTATAGAGGTCCTTTACCTCTTTAGTTAGATATATACCTAGATATTTTATTTTCTTTGTTGCTATTTTGAAGGGTATTGAGTCTTTAATTTGGTTTTCTGATTGACTGTCATTGGCATATATAAATGCCTCTGATTTGTGTATATTAATTTTGTAGCCTGAGACTTTGCTGTATTCGTTAATCAATTCCAGGAGTCTCTTGGTTGAATCCTGGGGGTTTTCCAGATATAACATCATATCATCAGCAAAAAGTGAGAGTTTGATCTCTTCCTTCCCTATTTGGACTCCCTTGATTTTGCTCTCTTGCCTGATAGCTCTCGCAAGGACTTCCAATACTATGTTGAAAAGTAATGGAGACAATGGGCAGCCCTGTCTGGTTCCAGTTCTAAGTGGGAGTGCTTTCAGTTTTTCCCCATTCAGTATGATGTTGGCTGTGGGTTTGTCATATATGGCTTGTATCATTTTTAGGTAGGTTCCATCAATGCCTATTTTGTTAAGCGTTTTTATCATAAAAGGGTGTTGAATTTTGTCAAATGCTTTTTCTGCATCTAATGAGAGTATCATATGATTTTTGTTTTTGCTTCTATTTATGTGGTGAATTACATTTATAGATTTATGTATGTTGAACCACCCCTGCATCTCGGGGATGAAGCCCACTTGGTCGTGGTGGATTACTTTTTTGATAAGTACTTGGATTCGATTTGCTAGTATTTTATTGAAAATTTTTGCATCTATATTCATGAGGGAAATTGGTCTGTAGTTCTCTATTTTTGTTGAGTCCTTTCCAGGCTTTGGTATTAATGTTATATTGGCTTGGTAGAATGTGTTGGGGAGAACTCCATCCTTCTCAATATTGGAGAATAGTTTATGTAGGATGGGCACCAGTTCTTCTTTGTATGTATGGTAAAATTCAGGTGTGAACCCATCTGGACCAGGGCTTTTCTTTTTGGGAAGGTTTTTTATTGCTGTTTCGATTTCAGTTCTTGATATTGGTCTGTTCAGGTACTCTATTTCTTCCTGGTTGAGCCTGGGAAGACTATGTGTCTCTAAAAATTTGTCCATTTCCTCCACGTTCTCCAGTTTGTGTGCATAAAGATTTTTGTAGAATTCATAGATGATATCTTGTATCTCTGTAGCATCGGTTGTGATTTCTCCTTTCATGTTCCTAATGGAGGTTATTAGAGATTTTACTTTTGTGCTCTTGGTTAGTCTAGCCAGAGGTGTGTCTATTTTGTTTATCTTTTCAAAGAACCAACTTTTTGTTTTATTAATTTCCCTTATAGTTTCTTTGTTGTCCTTTTCATTTAGTTCTGATTTGATCTTAGTAATTTCTCGCCTTCTGCTGGGTTTGGGATCGTTCTGTTCTTCTTTCTCCAGCTCTTTGAGTCTATTCGTTAGGTTGTCTATTTGCATGTTTTCTGTCTTTTTGATATAGGCATTTATGGATATGAATTTTCCTCTCAGGACTGCTTTAGCTGCATCCCATAGATTTTGATAAGTTGTATCTCCATTGTCATTTAATTCAAAGAAATTTTTGATTTCCATCTTGATTTCTTCTTTTATAGAATAATTATTCAGGAGAAGGTTATTTAGCTTCCATGACTTTGAGTAAGAGTGAGGGTTTCTGTTTGTGATCATTGTTACTTTTATTCCGCTGTGATCTGAGAAGATGCATGGTATAATTTCTATTTTTTTGAATTTTTGAAGACATGATTTATGTCCTAGGACATGGTCAATCTTAGAGAATGTCCTGTGAGCTGATGAGAAGAATGTATATTCTGTGGACTTTGGGTAGAATGTCCTATAGATGTCAGCCATGCCCATTTGTTCTAGCATTCTATTTAGGTCCATTATGTCTTTGTTTATTTTCTGTTTAGAGGATCTGTCCTGTACTGTCAGTGGGGTGTTAAAGTCTCCAGCTATTACAGTATTATTATCTATCATCTGGTTCAGATCTAGTAGGGTTTGCTTTATGAATCTAGGTGCACCTAGGTTGGGTGCATATATATTGAGTATAGTCATGGCTTCTTGTTGAATTGTGCCCTTGACCAGTATGTAGTAGCCATTTTTGTCTTTTATTATTTTTGTTGGTTTGAAAGCTAAGTTATTGGAAATTAAGATTGCCACACCAGCTTTCTTTTCGTTACCGTTTGCTTGAAATACCGATTTCCATCCTTTTACTTTCAGTCTAAATGCATCTTTGCTCGTTAGGTGGGTTTCTTGGAGACAGCAGATACTTGGCTTGTGCTTTTTTATCCATTGGGACAGTCTATGTCTCTTGAGCGGGGAATTCAAGCCATTCACATTTATTGAGAAAACTGATAAGTGAGACGGTTTTTTGTTCAGCTTGTTGGGTAGAACTTCATTGCAATGTTTTCTCTCCTGAGCCATTGTGGTATCTGGAATTTGATCTTTAGCTCTTGAGTAGTTTTACATTCGTGGATCTTTCTTGTGCTGGTCCGTGTCAGACAGACCTCTTATATAGCTAAAGTACTTTCACAACTCAAACCTAAATCTTAAAGCAACTGAGGTCCAGAGGTCAGCAGTCCAGTACTCATACAAGGGCTCAACAATTGCCATCAGCACCAAGCCTTTCTGCCTTATCCTCCAGTACAGATATAGGCCTTCATCTTCATGCTTGTGGCCTCGAGGCTATAAAGTTACTGCTTCTCCTTCAAACATCATAGCCACATTCTGGGCATAAAGAAGAAAAGAGGAGCACCAGGAACAATATCTGTATCAGTAAAGTTAAGACTTTCCCAGAAATCTTCTCTTACCTTTTACTGGACAGGACCATGTCATGTGTCTGTCCCAGCTGCAAAGGAGTCTGGAAAACAAGTATCTTTAGCTGATATGTTAGCACTCTGAACACAATCAGAATTCTCTTGGAGAGTAAAAAGGAGCAATGTATAATGTGTAGATAAACAGTTTCTACCCTGTCTAGCAAAGAATACTGGGCCTGTTTTATAATCTACAAGAAAGGCCACACAAGTTGAGAGAACATTAAGTAATAGGTTAAAAATAAGGTTCCTGTTTTCATGCAAATATCTTTTCACTTAAAAATTACAAAGATCATTGTTCATTGGATCATTCTTCCTTAGAATCAATCGAATATTGGGAAACTACTCAGTTCACTCTGATTACAAGCAATTGGTCTTGGTTGGCTTGCTTTCAGGTGAATGCCCAAAAGATAAGGACATTCTGTTCCGATACATGTTCCAATTCTTTTAATATTCTGTCGCAGGCAGCTCCTTTTCATGGTTTAGAAGTTCAAAAGCAGAAATGGCCTAGGAATGTTGGTCTACAAATAGTTACATCCTTATGAATATGACTGGCTATAGTATAAGAAATGCTAGTTACATATGCTACTCTTGAGAAATTTGTCTGCTTATGTGTGGGATTTCCTCTACACATTAACTGCTAGAAAGCTCATAGTCGCATTTGTGGTCTGCTCTTACCAAGTTTGTAGAACTTTGGTGGTACGTATTTCTGTCAGAACTTCTTTCTCGACTCTATTTTTCTCAGTTACACAGAATGTATTCGCTTTTACCACATTATATGCATCTTCATAGGCTAAGCATTTTTGCAAAAAAGGTGGCATGAAAATAAACTAAAATATTCCTGGATAAGTAATACATCAGATAGGCCAAATATTTTCTACGTGTTATGCATTGTGTTATGAACTCTGAAGGCACACAAGAGAATGAGAACACATGTTTTTTGTTTACAAGAATCATAGGCATATATGTATATCCTCCTTGTCCACGTCAAACAGTGGAGTTCAATTTGCATATATGAAAACACTAATGAAATTTAAGTGTAAATTAAGAGTTAACATCTGTTAAGAGGTGCCAAATGAAAAGTAAGTAAAGGCAGGACTTGAAAAAGGTGAATGAATAATTGGTAGCTCTTTGAAGAAAGAGTGAGACATTATTAAATAAGAGGTGGGCCCTGGAGAAAGACTGAAGAAGTGAAAGGCACAGACGTAGAAGTGTTGAATAGAGAGCTGTCAGAGCATACGACTGTGGTAAGGGTCCACAAGATACATTAGGCTGATGAGAGTAGAATTTAAAGGGAGAAAAGTGGATAGCTTTATGTTTGATTCAGCAAGACATCAGGTACCGTGTTATTCTGGAAAAGAAAAGAGAAGTGAAGAGCCAGCGTTTTAGGAAGATTAATTTTGTTAGATTAATTTTGAAGAATGGGCTGGCATGAAACTGAATTGAGGCAGAACAGCTAGGAGTCTGTTAAAATAATCCGTGTGTGAAGTTGTGAGAGCCAGGACAAAAATGGTAACTGTTTAAATGAAAACAAGTAGGTAGAGAAGAGAGTCATTATAGGGGGCATTGGCAATCTCCAACTTTAAAGTGAAGGCAGGTGAAAAGTAGTGGTTAAACTGACTGCATTTGACCTCTTCTTTACAAAGTGTTTTGGCTTATACCAAAAACTGATAAGCCCATAAAAGTCCAAGGATTTGTGCCACTGTGCACAAAGGTCATAGTAACAGATATCTTAGAATGTTACCAGCTGTTCAAACCTGAAGTCTCCAACATCATTATGCTTTTTAGATCTGATGAAGATGGCTGGCTGTTTGCCAAAATCTATGCTTTCCTTTCTTCCTGGAAACCAAACTTGACTACATTTCCTTTAGGTGTGGTTGTGTGACTGAGTTCTTGCTGATGCCCACATCCTCTCTTTCATTCTATGAATTTCATAGAATTTGTTTTACGGATTCAAGTCCATGTGACCTTGGACACCACGTTGAAGTTGGCAAAAGGGCAATCACTCTGAGTCCCTGAAAGATTGCATAAACCCCTCCCAAGGCAGACCTATTACCATCTTGAACTGTTATGTGAATTACATGTTAATTTCTCCCAGTACTTAAGGCATATGTATGTTAGGGTGTATTTGTTCCAGCAGTTAACCACCCGAATGCACTAACAATCAGGTATTAAGTTTTCCCATGAAAATATTAATTGACAAAAGTCATATGATGGCTGCGATTCAGTCCTTTGAGATGACAGTAAATATCAGGTTGAGCATCAAATTTCAGCCAAAAATGGAAATTTTTTTTAAAAACTTTACATGATCTTCCAAATTTTGTAGATCCTTCCTATGAACCTAGAGCTGAGAGGTGTTGCTTGTTGGATGATATATAGCATTGAAGGTCGTAAAACCACATACAAAAGTTAAAGCTATAAACAAGAAGCAGATCCACTGAATGGTGCATCAAATAGAATGTGGTCATATGGTGGATAAGGACTGGTAACATTAATGAAAGATGTTAGAGGAGCAATTTGAAACATCTGTGGGTCTCAAAATTGTGTGCTCAAAAAGAGGATTTACTAGTTATTACTGATATCATTCCTCCTTCCTTTGTATTATTTTATAAATATGTTTGTTGTGTGGCATATATAAAGTGCACAAATTCTGAATGTATAGTTTGATGAATTCACAATGTAAGCATACCTCTTGTTCACGTCATTTATTTTCAGTCCCAGAGCTAATTACTCTTTTGACTTTCTTTTTACTACCTTGTTGGCTTCAAGTTATAATATTAATACTAACATAGTTGATTCTTGTTATTTGTGGTAGTTATGTTTTTAAGGTTGCCACAAACACTGAATTAGTGGGATTGCTGGATCAAATGGTAGGTCTACTTTTATTTCTTTGAGGAATCTTTATACTGTTTTTCACAGAGGCTACACTAATTTGCAGTCCCACCAACAGTGTATAAGCATTGATTTTTCTCTGCAACCATGACAGCATCTATTGTTTTGGGGCTTTTATTAATAGCCATTCGACAAGGATAAGGTGATATTTTATTGTGGTTTTAATTTGCATTTACCTGATGATTGGGGACATTGAGCATTTTTTTCATATGTTTGTTGGACATTTGTCAATCTTTTTTTGGAAATTTTCTGTTCATGTCTTTTGCCCACTTTTTAATGGAGTTGTTTGTCTTTTTCTTGTTGATTTGTTTGAGTTCTTTGTAGATTCTGAATATTAGTTCTTTATTGTATGTATAGTTTTCAAATATTTTCTCCAAATAATTCTATGATTCATTTGAAACCAAAAAAGAGCCTGAATAGCCAAAAAAATCTTAATCAAAAAGAACAAATCTGGAGGCATTCTCATTATCACACTTCAAACTATACTACAAGGATATGGTAACCAAAACAGCATGATATTGGCATAAAAATAGAGACATAGACCAATGGAACAGAACAGAAAACCCAGATATAAAACCTCATCTACCTATAGCCAACTGACCTTCAACAAAGCAAGTAACAACATACAGTGGGGAAAAGAAGCCCTATTCAATAAATGGTGCTTGGGAAAATTGGATAACCACATGCAGAAGAATGAAACAGGACCCCTATTTCTTAGTACTTACAAAACTAACTCAAGATCAACAAAAGACTTAAATGTAAGGCATGAAACCATAAGAATCCTAGAAGAAAATTGTAGAAGAAACTATTCTAGACATCACCCTAGGCAAAGAATTTATGGGTAAGAACTCAAAGGATTACAGCAACAACAAAAATAAATGGGACTTGATTAAATTAAAAGGTTTCTGCACAGCAAAGGAAATAATCAACACAGCAAATAGACAACCTACAGAAAGGGACTTTCTGAATTTGTTGAGTACATGTCCATTAGGTAAATTTTAATATATTTTTGAAACTTTCTACATCTTTTCCAAATTTAGATCTACTTGTACCTACTATTAATATTTATTGAAAAAGTTCTGTTAAATCTCTAACTGATATAGTAAATTTTTTATATGTCCTTTTAAGTTCTTTTTATGCCTATCTTCTGCTATGATATTGTAAGTTTGCATACATTCCTTGGCTTTCTTGTATCTTTCTGTGGGATTTACCCTTTTGTTACAATAAAATATCCCTATATACATTTAGTGATACTCTTATTAATGTTGGCATATTATGCTAGTATAGCTATAGCAACATATTTTTAATTAGTTTTTGCATGGTATGTTTTATTTTTCCCATTCTTTATTTTCAAAACTTCTGTGTCTTTATATTGATGGTTTGACTATTTTAAGCAGCAAAAATAGTGGCCCTTTTTTGTTTTCTCTGCTGTCTGATAAATGTCTCTTCTTTGGATTTTAGAGTTTATTTGGATTAAGTTTATTTCTATTTAATCTATCTATTGATATGTATACTTTTAAATCTCCTGCCTCACTGTTTTCAATTTGCCTCATTTCTTCTATGTTCAGTTTTGCAGTCCTTAATTATTTTATTTGTTTATCTATTACTCTGGTATTGCTTTATTTTAGTAGTTACCTCATAGCATGGATTTATTCTTCCTTAGACTACCCCTGTTATTACTCTCTGGATGATCTAATATCCTTAAAACCCTTTTGTGCTATTGTGTTAAACTATTTTAAATCTACATATATTTGAAAGCCCATAAGATCTTTAAGGATTCAATATCTATTTAGGTCTACTCTTGAGATTTTGGATTCTGGTTGTCTTCATTTCTTCCTGCTTTTCTGTACATCCATCTAGTATTATTTTTGTGTGTGTGTCTGAAGATCTTATAATTTCTTTTAGTTTGAACTTGCTGGGAGCCAGTTTTCTCCGTTTTTATTTCTATAAAATATTTTTCATCTTCCTTTTTGAAGATTTTTGTTGAGTTTTTGTCAGTAGTTATATTTTCTCAGAACTTTTAAGTTGAAATTTCATTATATTCTCTTTCTCTTGAAAAATTTGCTGTCATATTGTTGCTCCTTTTAAAATGTTATGTATCTTTCCATGTTTTTCATTGATATTTTTTGAAAAAATTTTAGCCAATTTCTTTTGAAATATTGTTTCTTCTCATTCTCTCATGTCTCTCACAGTAGGACAAAAAGTCCATAGTATGTTAATGTTATCCTGTCCTATATTGTTTATCTTCTTTTCAGTATTTTTCAGTTTTTTTTTCTTTGATTTTCCAAGATTGTTTTATTGATTTATATTCAACTTTTTCTTAGTCAGTGGGTACTGATATAATAGAAGTCCAAGATCAAAGTGCCAGCATCTGGTGAAGGCTGTTCTCTGCATCTAAGATGGCACCTTGAATGGTGTGTCCTCCAAAGGGAGGAACACTGTGTCCTCACATGGCAGAAAGTGGAGGGACAAAAAGGACTAAACTTCCTTCATCAAGTCATTTTATAATGGTATTAATCCATTCATAAGGGCAGAGTCTTCATGATCCAAAAATCTCCCAAAAGGCCCCATGTCTTAGTCTGTTTAGTGTTGGTATAACAGAATATCTGAGGCTGGTAATTTATAAAGAAAAGAGGTTTATTTGGCTCAAGATTCTGGTGGCTAGAAGGTTTAAGACTGGGCAGCTGCATCTGGTGAAAGCCTCAGGCTGCTTTCTATTCATGGTGGAAACTGGAAGGGGAATGGGCATGTGCAAAGGGGTCACATGAAGAGAGAGGAAGCAAGAGAAAGAGAGAGATCAGGGAAGCTAGATTCTTTTTAACAATCTGCTTTCTCAAGAATGAATCCATTTCCTCAAGATGGAGAACTCACTCACTCCCATGGGAGGGCATTAATCTATTCATGAGGGATTTGCCCTCATGACTCAAATACCACTCAATAGGCCCCACTTCCTCACACTGCCACATTAGGAATGAAATTTCAATATGCGTTTTTGCAGGGACAACCACATCCAAACCATAGCACCTCACCTCCTAACACTGTTGCATTGGGGATGAGGTTTCTAGTACATAGATTTTGGGGGACACATTCAGATCATAGCACAGTTCATTAATCATTTGTTTTACTGTGTCAAATCAGCAGTTAAATCTGTTTACCGAATTCTTAAGTTCAGTTACTTTATTTTACAATTTTGAAATTCAACTGTCTACATAGATCCAAGATTCTGCTTGTGATGAGGCACAGTAATCACTATAGCTCTGTGAGCCACAGTGAAGCCATCTTGTATGCAGGCTAGTGCAGCCACCTTGTGTACGGATTCACTGTTGTGTGAAGTTAAAAAAAGAATACATGAATAACAGAAAAAAATTTATACAGCGATTAACTTGTAAGTGATTGTTTAAAATCATTAGGTGTGTATAGTTACATTGTGCTACGCTTGGCAGTTCCTTGGAAAAATGTTCCTTGGATGTTCCTCAAAGAAATGTTCCTTGATTTAATGGTTGCTATTTGCTTCTGTAAGTTTGCTTGCTTATGAATTATTGTAATCAACATGTTCTGAGCTGTATGTGTATTGTTAGTATTGTTAGTGGTAAAGGTATATAACCCCTGCCCACTTTAAGATCGGGGCCATTCTCTGTCTCTGGACTTTCCCAGAACAAGGGGTGGTCACTGGCCAGCTAATAGAGACTCCTAATTTGGCTCAATTCGGTCTTTAGGTGGTCATTTCTCACATCTTAGGCTATAACATGCTGAAATTCTTTTTTTAATCAATTTTCTTAAACCATTAATATTATAGTTTTTTTTAAAGCCAGTATCTGATTTGTCTAAGTGTTTTATTTTTCTCATATTTTTATTTCATCCTGTTTCTTGGCATCCCTGATAATTTTTATTGAATGTTAAGCATTTCATATAAAAAAATATAAGGCCAGAGATGTTATTCTTTTCCCCACAAATAACTTATTACTTCTGGATATCAGCTAACATACAAACATATTGATACAATTAAGGCTAATCCATCTCAAATTTGCTCTTCTTCCCATCATGGTGTTTCTACTTTACTAACTAGAAGGGATTCCCAGGGCTACAACAACTTTTGTCTCCACAGCACTGTAAGCCTATTGAGTTTTTTCACTTAGCTTTTAGCCTTTAGCCATTAGTGATTGTGCATTTTGCCCTACCCTACCTATATTCATTTGAAAAGACAACAAATGCATTGTGGGTAAATTACATACAGGATGTAGGTAAACTTTAATATGTGTGTATGTATGTTCCTTCTGGAATCTTAGTATCTCAAATCCTAAATACCTAGATGGCCCTAAATTTCACTGTTTTTCTCCCCAGATCAATAAAACTACTGAAAACTCTAGGCTACTAATTTCTGCTAGATCTCTGTGTTCCATATTGTGAATCAGCAAATTTCCTGGGGGTGTGGAGGTAAATAGGGACAGAAGTATAGCTGACATTAATAGATTTTCCTTCTCATTAGAATGCTGACCTTTCAAATGCTGAATGCCTTAAGTTTGTCTACCATTTTTTTAATCCAGGTATATAATGAGTTTTCACAAGACTGATCTGTTAAATACTCCATAAGAGTCAAAAAGTAAGAGTTGTTTCCACTTTTGTTTCCTTCTCTCTTCCCTACTCTTACTCTCATATAAACACCCCCTCAACTCTTCTGGGTACTACCAAGTCCTTTGACTACCACTGTCTCTGTGGAAAGAATGTCACCTCTCTTGGTGGGCACAAACACATTTCCAAACAAGCACTTCTCTTACTACTAGGTATCACTGAACTCTCAAAGTGACAACGGACAAGATGGAGGAGAATTTGTCTCATCTCTTTCTGAGTTATGCTAATCTTCAGTAGAGAGATGCTAAGGAAAGAGAAATGAACATTATTATCTCTTTAATGAAAAATGTTCTCACTAATACCCACGGGTAGGCACCCACAGGTGTAGGGTCAGACATAGCATACTATTGTTCTTTTATCTACCTTAATATTAAAACTTCATGATTAAATCACACGTGGTTGTTGTACTCTCTTTTCCTGAAGTTAAGGCAAAAACTATCTCAAAAATCACCATAGCGCTAGGCAAAGTTTTAATAATCCACTGACTTAGTCTATTTGGACTGCTATAAGAAAATATTCAGACTGGGTTATTTATAAACAACAGAAATACAGCCCGAGCAAGAGCAAGACCCTGTCTCTACTAAAAAAATAGAAAGAAATTAGCTGGACAACTTAAAATATATAGAAAAAATTAGCTGAGCATGGTGGCGCATGCCTGTAGTTCCAGCTACTTGGGAGGCTGAGGCAGGAGGATCGCCTGAGCCCAGGAGTTTGAGGGTTGCTGTGAGTTAGGCTGACGCCATGGCACTCTAGCCCAGGCAACAGAGTATGTCAAAAAAAAAAAAAAAAAAACCAAAAAAAAGAAATTTACTGCTGACAGTTCCAGATGCTGGGAAACACAAGATTGAAGTGCCAGCAGATTCAGTGTCTGGTGAGGACTTTTTCCTCACAGATTGCACCTTCTATGTGTCCCTACATGGCGGAAGGTGTGAATGAACCTTGCACGTCTTTTATGAGGGCATTAATCCCATTCATTGGGGCTTCTACATTATGACTTGATCACCTCTTAATACTATTGCATTGTGATTTGGGCTTCAACATATGAATTTTGATGGGACAAACATTCAGACCAAACACCTACCATATAATTTCACTAAACCTTAATAAACATGTAAAGTAATTGTTACAGCCTAGAATAGTGGTTGTCAATTGTGGATGATTTCGACACATTGCCCAGGAGAAATCCGGAACATTATGGAGACATTTTTGGTCATCACAACTCAGGAAAAGGGTGCTGCTGCTGGCATCTAGTGAGTGGAGGCCAGGGATACAGCCAAACATCCTACAGTGAACAGGACATCCCCCAACCCCCTCATCCCCTTCAAAGGGGTATATGTCCTAACATGTCAATAGTGCCAATGTTGATAATCCCTGGCGTGGAGTTGAATTCTTTCTCACCTGTAGTAACTTATCGAAGCTTGTTCAAAGGTAATTGTGAGCCAATTATCAAACGCATTTTTGAATGGCAAAGGAAAGTAATAATTATAATAATACAAACGACGTTTCAAATTTGTTGTAATACCAATTATTAAGTACATTCACATACAAAAGGAATTGTGTAGGATAAAAATAAAGAGTTCAATTTTGGTGTGTAAGGGAACTGTCACTGCTTGATAGCTACATGATGTTGGACACAGTGAGTTTATAATATTCCCAATGTTGAAGTTTATGTAGTTGTTTTTCCAGTATCATTCAGCAGTCAAGATTTATGGAAGGAAAAATACTGATAATTTGATTGATCCAACTTTGAGAGTTTTTAGAGAAGACATGATGGGGGAAGTAAAAGATTAGGGTGGTCAATGTGCTGTTAGAGATTGAAATGATACACATGGGCATGAAGATTGAGTGGGAAAACAAAGTTATATTGGAAAATAGACTAAGATTAAAAGTAAGGGGAGGAAGTCTCAGTGAGGTCAAATAGCAAGTATGTTGAGGAAATTAAAATGTGAGAAGGAGCCGGAGTAATATGAACGTGAGATAAAAAATTTGACTTAGAAGTGGTACAAATCAGAGGATAGTAGTATTCAATGTTTGGCCAGGAGACTGAATTGATACAACTGAATGGAAGTAAACACTCACATTACTTTGAGATCTCTTTGACTAGGTTGTTGGATGTTATATTAGATAATGCTGCATAATAAATCACCCCAAAATTGAGTTGCTTAAACAATAAACATTTATTTTTCTCTCTTATATCTTTATCAGTCATCTATGAGGCTCTGCTTTAGGTTATACATTAGCTGTGGTTGCTTAGTTCAATGTTTTGGTTTGGAATCAGGAACGTTCCATGTCTTTTCCTTTTCATTGGCTCAGCACCTATCTAGAGAATATTCTTTTGGAAAATGTCAACAACACAAGAGGGCAAGCAGAAAGCAAATCAGTGTTTCATGACCCCTCCCCCAAACTAGCAAATTATCATTTTTTTCCCGCATTCTATTGATCAAAGCAAGGCACACAGAGCAAGTCCACTCATAATGGAATGAAAAAATACACACTACCCTCAGTGCAAGTACTTGCAAAGGCAAAAAGAAAAGGGCATGAATGTGTCATTTTATTAAATAAAAAGCTTTAACTTTTGCAAAAATCAATTCCCTCCATCACGGATGAGTAACTCCTTTGCTATCAAAGGCACTATGCCAGACATTTAAGAGCTTTATTGGAGGAAACCACTATGAAGGGAAAGGGGAAGAGGTAAGAAGCAGGGATAGGCAAGGAGAACTTCAGACCACAATTTTGGCATGACATGCCTAGCAGGAGAGGGGAAAGGAAAGAGGATTGAGTCAGAAGAGTTTCAAATTGCACTGTAGTTCTAAGAAAGTCACAACCATAACAATGGGAGATCCCTGAGCCTGTCTCCCAGATGAGTCTTACCTCTCCTAGGTATAGGCCCTTATTAGTGCATTTGTCATGTTCAGATTTTGCTTGGAAGTAGCCAGGAAGAAACATGTCTTTAATATAAAGCAACCGAGTACCCAAAGGGGTAAGCTATGGGGCTGTCAGTCAGCTCTGCTTCCCCCATCAGATCTAAATGGTATGTTTTCATGGCTGCCACAGTCCCAGAGTACACTGGACTCTGAATACACATCCTCAGCGAATGAGGACAAGATACCACCAAGTAGCTGGTGATAATAGTGTTGACAGTAAGGAGAATGATTAGGGGAAGGTACAGTTATTTGACATAGAACACACAGAATAGATTTTAAATAATTTATTCTAATGAAATCTATGATGGATACAAGTGGTCACTTCTCTCCTTCTCAGTACTTATCAGTAGTTCAGTTAATAATTTGCTGTGCCATTTTGCCAAGAATCATTATCCATTTCACCAACTGTCATTTTTTGGTCACCTTCTAGAAAAATCAACATTTATTTTTCATTAGTTTCTAAAATCACTCTCTTCTCCAAGAATACTCAAATATTAACCTTGAAAATTATTTGACTAAATGTTAAAAATATTCTGTCATCTTTGGCTATGATTTATTTGGATACAAAGACTTAAGCTTATTTAAACACAATTTTTTCTTAATAAATTAGAACTTTAATTCTTTAGTAGTCTTTGTATATATCTCAATATTTTCTTCTTAGTGTTGGTTTATCAAATTGCACTTCTTGCTCCAAATTTAAACATACCTGGCTTTTTTAATTATTAGCATTTCCACATGTCACAGCTCATTCTGAGTTTAATTTTTTAAAAAATGTATTCTTGAACATATACCATTATTCCTGCCTTTTAAATGCACTTAGCACAATGGATAAAAGCATGGGTTTTGTAGTTACACAGACCTGTACTTGATATCTGGCTCTTCTATTCAATAGGGGACTCTTCTATCCTGTTCCTGATATCCTTTCATTTGGAGGGAACAGAACTTGCTAGCATAACACTCCTGGCCCCTTCCATAGGAGTAATTCTGTTGGTCTATAGTAGGAGAAACTGAGACTACATAGCCAAGCCTCTGCTTTTCTCCTTTCTCCATGGAGTTGGCCTGTCTCTCACATGTCTTTGTTAGCTAATCTATCTCATGTACAGAAATTGTGTTCCTAAAGGAACAGCCTGTGGTAGCCCAGTAATGCCTGTGATTGCTTGAATGTCTAATTATAGGATTGAGTTTCATTAAGTTCACTCACTCACAGATACATTTTGAATTCTTTAAAACCAGCATAGCCAGTAAGAAAAGTAAAAATGAGATCTACTACCTACCATATTCCCATAATTCTAAAGGACATATTATCTGATATTTTAGTATCTCCCAAATTAATATGAATCTTACCATCATAACTCACTACTCTTCTTTGTATTTGTTTACATTTAAAACTTTTTTGAGATTGGCAAGACTCTTAACATTGACTGTGTCTTAGATTTGATAAAAGATGCCAAGTCACTCTATATTCATTGATGTTATTTCTCAATTTTCTCAGAATTTAGACAAAGAAAAGTATGCTATTCATTGGTTCTTTATTAGCCACACCCAAAAACTTTAAACAAAAAATTTATCTGCACTTCAATGTTCTCACGTATAAAGTAAGATTTATTACCCTGTGCCAGATCCTATAACATGTTGTTGACATATTTTGACTAATATAATCCCTCATTACATTACAATCACTATGAGGAAATTAAGGCATGTGGAATTTAAACAACTCACCTGAAGTCTCATGACTAGTAAGTAGAAAAACCAGAACTGGAAACCAAGTTGCCTAGTTTTACATCTCGAATTCTTAACCAAAACACTCTACTTCACAGGGTTACCATAAAGATCAAGTGAAATCATTTATGCAAACCATTTAACACAATACCCAGCACATAATTAGCATTTGATAAATGATGTGATGCTTATTTTTCATACCAGTCTTTTATAAGCTCAGTTTATCAGAAGACCTCCTAGTATAAAGAGAAAGAGAAAATAGTTTGGAGTCAGACAAAGCAAAGTTCAAATTTCAACTTAACAATTAAGTACACTATAAACTTCAACAAACTTTCTGTTTCGTAGTTTCTTCTGCAGTAAAATAAGAGTAATAATATACATTTTACAGGGTTGTCATGAAGATGCACATTCACTTAGCAAATGTTTACTAACTTTTATTATGTCACACACACACTGTTCTAGGCACTGAGAACATAGGACAAATTACGTTCTAGTAATATAGAATGAAACAGACAATATTCTCTTTCTCAATGTTCCAGGGATGGGAATATACAACACACAATAAGTACCCAGATCTACATTTTAAAAATTAAAAATATAGGTCCCCCTTTATAATTTAATGAATATTAGATCCTCCATTCTGTTAAAATCTGGAAAGAAAAAAAGCTGTCTACACAAGTGATGTCTTTTCTGATCTGGCTTTTTAATTCTACTTTCAGTTTTCAAACAAGGAAATAACACTGTATATAATCTTTATCAGGTGATTTTATTTACCAATTTTTTTTTTTTTTTTTTCGAGACAGAGTCTCACTCTGTTGCCCAGGCTAGAGTGCCGTGGCGTCAGCCTAGCTCACAGCAACCTCAAACTCCTGGGCACAAGCAATCCTCCTGCCTCAGCCTCCCAAATAGCTGGGACTACAGGCATGCGCCACCATACCCGGCTAATTTTTCTGTATATATTTTTAGTTGTCCATATAATTTCTTTCTATTTTTAGTAGAGACAGGGTCTCGCTCTTGCTCAGGCTGGTCTCGAACTCCTGAGCTCAAACGATCCACCCACCTCGGCCTCCCAAAGTGTTAGGATTACAGGCGTGAGCCACCGCGCCCGGCCTGTACTTAACAAATTTTTTTATTCTCCAGTTTCCTTCTTAAAGGTTTACAGTTACTGTTTTGTTTATATTCATATTTGTAAACCTACTGAATAATAATATATAGTCCTTCCTCAATTGAGCTATGATTTGATATGAGAACTTCTGTGATGGCTGCAATGATCCTGCATATGTATTTTACCAAATAGTTCACGTGAAGTTTGCTCTAGCTATCTTTCAAGTTCTCATAGGTGCTCTGATTGTTCTATTATAACTGAATATGTAGGCTTTGAGTAACATCACTTTAAATAAAAAATATGCCAGCCTTATTAGCATCAGCACTGACAAACTTCCTAATTAAACCATTGATCCTGTAAATGGTATAGTTTACAGTAGTTTCAGAAGTATAAGTTGGAAAGCTTTTCATTTTACTATGTTTTAAAATTTTGACATATTGTAGATTCTAGTGGTTGTAGACATTTTTTAAAGTCATGAAATTATTTACACCTAAAAGTGATTGTTGGTGGTTCTCTAATTTCACCTTCATTTTTTGCCTTTGAATGGTGAAGCGCCTTGCAAGGTCACCTAGGGAACAGGATCCAAGACTTGATTTTAGTTCAATGTCATTTCCTCTATCTGCTCTGTATATTCTGTTCTTTTGTCATCTACCTCTTTCTCTCTTCCCATTCTTCTAATCTCTATTCTCACATTTTTGACCCTTTGGTGTTCTTTCTATGTAATTTCAGTTCTATTTTCTTAACCCAAAGTTTTGTGTCTCTTTTTCTGTCTCCTTCTTGGTTTCTCTAGCCATAAATTACATTTATTCACAGTCCCATGTTTGTTATGCGACAAAAAAAATAAATTGCAAGGTTATCATGAAGCAAATTGATTGCATGCACATGAGTTACCAAAGTAGCATAAAACAGCTTTATATAAAGTTAAAACCAAACCAAAAAGACTAGATGCTTATAAAATTAGCTAGAACACAGGAAGATCATAAGTCAACTAAAGATGTAAGAAAACATCTTATAGACAAAAAAAGCAAACAATAGAGAATCGTTACTGTCAGTTACCATACTGGGCACTTTGCAAATATTATTTAATTGAATATTTTTGTAACACTCTCAAGTGGTCATTACTGAGAAAATTAAACTCAGAAAAGTCTGTAATAGATTACCTACTGTCATGCAACTACTTCTCAGAGCTGGAAATTAAATTCAAGTCTGTCTGTCTCCAAAAATCCATATTCTTTTTAGCTCATTTCCCTTTCCAATGGTGATCCATAATCATTTCCATAGAGGGAAATATGGTAAAGTTAGTTATTTTGCTAATTATAGTGCCTAAATAATTTTCAATGAAAGTGAAGAGAGTAAAATCAAGTTAGTCAAATCAAATTGATCATTATTTACTTTTGATCTCAATACATTGGCTTGCTATCTAATTGGCTAGTGGTTGGAACTGATTGGCAGGTGTGATAAAACTCATTAAATCAACTCTTGTTAAAAAAGAAATGATTGCTTTCTAAATATGGTATCAAGTTTAAGGATTCTCACATGTGTCACAATTTCCTCAGTCTCCAAGGATATAAGCCAACTTTGCTTATAAAAATTTGCATGTGTCCCATGATAGCAATTTCCAATCATTAGGCTCTGACACACTTTTTATGAGTTTAACATGTACAACAAATAATTCATTGATAATAAGAATTCTGAACTGTGTATATGATTTTTTAAAGTAACAAATTATAGGAGATTAAAGAATATGCCTATAACAGAGTCGTTTTCTTTCATTTCCACTAGTGAATCTTGAGAGATAATTCTCTTGTGTTTCTACACACCCTGTGAGCAGAACTGACTGCACTTTGCTCTGGAATATCTTTTCAAGTCTAATTGTATGGTGAACAACCATGGAGGATTATGGTGGAATTTCTCTTTATAGCAAAGGGCAGGTTTGCTTAGAGCCTTGGGAAATAGGATCAGTGTCTCCCTCCAGAGCAATGGGCTGGCATATTTATGATGAAACATAAAAGATTCAGCTTCCATGAAAGCAGGACTCCTCTCTTGAACCTCACTTATGAATGCAGGTGTTATCTGCCAGCCCTCTTGGTGTTGCCCTGTGGGAATCAAGGCTCAGGGGACCAAAGGAAAAATACGGCCGCCTGGCTATTTCTATTGCTATAAGTAGTAAGCTGTCCTCTGTCTCTGACCTAGGAGACACAAACCTTTTGCCAGGATCCATGAAACTGTGGCAAGCTATGTGTTAGCTTGCAAGTAGAATAAACTCTTGCCGCTTCACAGTTCTAGACAGTCAACAGAAAACTTACTCCTAAAAATACTTCTAGAAAATAACAACAGACCCTTGCCAGAGTAAATGGCTTAGAGAGGGGAGAAGCTTAAATTTTTCTGATAGGCTTGTTTAGGTGTAGATCTTGTGACCCTGGCCTAGTTATTTTACTTTACCTGGTCTGAAGGTTAACTTAAAAGTGATTCATTATTTAACATGCTATTATTTGTATTTCAATTTTTTTTGGTTTAGCATTATATTTTAGAGCCAAATTTGGAGGATAAACATAAATATCTTTTTAAAAACTGTTCCCTAAATGTTTTTTTTATTTCAAAGTATTATGGGGGAACAAATGTTTTTGGTTACATGGATTGCTTTTGTAATGCTTGAGTCTGAATTAAAGTGTCCCCATCACCCAAATAGTGTTCATTGTACCCATTAAGTAGGTTTTCTTCCATTTTCTTCTCCGGTCTCCCACCTGCTTGATTTCCATTGAGTTACACTTCCCTCTATGCACATATGTGCCCATCAGTTAGTTCCAATTTAATAGTGAGTATATGTGGTGTTTGTTTTTCCATTATTCAGTTACTTCACTTAGGATAATGGTCTCAAATTCCACCCAAATTGTTGCAAAAGGTTTTAAGTCATCCTTCTTTATGGCTGAGTAGTATTCCATGGTATACATATACCACATTTTGTTAATCCACTCATGAATTGACAGGCATTTGGGTTGATTCCACATCTTTGCAATTGTGAATTGTGCTTCAATAAACATTCAAGTGCAGGTGTCTTTTTGATAAAATGACTTCTTTTCTTCTGGGTAAATACCCAGTAGTGGAATTGCTGGATCAAATGGTAAATTGACTTTTAGTTCTTTGAGGAATCTCCATACCGTTTTCCATAGAGGTTGTACTAAGCTGCAGTGCCATCAACAGTGTATCAGCATTCCATTCTCTCTGCATCCACACCAGCATTTATTGTTTTAGGACTTTTTATTAATAATAAAACCCATTCTGAGTAGGGTAAGATGATATCTCATTGTGGTTTTAATTTGCATTTCCCTGATGTTAGTGATATCGAGCATTTTTTCATATGTTTACTGACCATTATTTGTCTATCTTCTTTTGAGAAGCTTCTGTTCATGTCTTTGGCCCACTTTTTAATTGGGCTATTTGATTTTTCCTTGCTGATTTGCTTGAGTTCTTTGTAGATTCTGGTTATTAGTGCTTTATCGGATATATAGCTTGCAAATATTTTCTCCCATTCTGTAAGTTGTCTATTTGTTCTGGTGATTATTTCCTTGGCTATGCAGAAGCTTTTTAATTGAATCAAGTCCCATTTATTTATTTTTGTTGTTGTGATTGCTCTTGGGGTCTTCCTCATAAATTCTTTGCCTATGCTGATATCTAGAACAGTTTTTCCAACATTTTTTTCTAGAATTTTTATGGTTTCCTGCTTTACATTTGACCTCCTTATCCATCTTAATTTTTTTGAGTGGTGAGAGAAGTGGATTCTGTTTTATTCTTCTTTATGTGGCTCTCCAATGTTCTCATCACCATCTATTGAATAGGGATTCTTTTCTCCAGTGTATGTTGTCTGTTTTGTCAAAGATCAGTTGGCTGTATGTGGATGATTTTATGTCTGGGTTTTCTGTTCTGTTCCATTGGTCAACATCACTTATGTTGTGCCAGTACCATGCTGTTTTGATTACGACAGCCTTCTGGTATAGTTTGAAGTCTGGTAATGTGGTGCCTCCTGATTTGTTCCTTTTGCTTAAGGTTGTTTTGGTTATTCAGGCTCTTTTCTGGTTCCAAATGAAGCATGGAATTATTTTTTCTAGATCTGTGAGATATGACATTGGTATTTTGATGGGGATTGTATTGAGTCTGTAAATCACTTTGAGTAGTATGGACATTTTAACAATGTTGATTCTCCAAATCCATGAGGATGATATGTTTTTCTATTTCTTTGTATCATCTGTGATTTCTTTCCTCACTGTTTTGTAATTCTTCTTTAATATTTCTTATTTTACCAATTTTTTCATAGTTTAACCAATCTACAGAAAAGCTATATCTCATTTAAAGTAGAAAAGGCTTATAAAAACTCAGACATTATCAAAATAAGTATTATAAATTAATATATTTAAAAAATTGATCTCATTGATTGAAAAGGCTATCTTGATTTTATACTTCACAATTCAGTCCAGTTTTAATATGTTTGAGTGTACTATTTTTTCTCAGTCATTATTTCAAAAAAGTCATTGATTTATTTATATAAATGTATCATTACATGCTCAAATTTTAAAAGAAAGACCCTGGAAAGCCAGATATACAATGTAATATAATTGGCCTGTAAGAAAATACTTATAATGAAAATTAAAATATTGATTTTTTAAAAACTAATATTAACATGAGAAAGAATCAGATAAAAAGTTTGATAATCTGAAATATCAAATTGGGTAGCAATAAATGTGTTTTCTCTGTTTAGATCATTAACATATGTTGTTAATTGATTTGGGATAGGTTGTGTTTGTACCCCTCAGATAAATTTAAGTCAGTTACATAGAGAAAATGTGACCCTTTTCTCAGATAAGAAATTTGTTAGAGGCTGGGTGCTGTGTTCACACCTGTAATCCCAGCACTCTGGGAAACAGAAACAGAAGGATTGCTTGAGCTCAAGAGTTCAAGACCAGCCTCAGCAAGAGTTAGACCCTGTCTCTACTGAAAATAGAAAAAATTAGCCAGGCATGGTGGTGTGCACTTGTAGTTCCAGCTGCTTGGGAGGGTGAGGCAGGATGATCACTTGAGCCCAGGAGTTAGAGGTTGCAGTGAGCTATGATGATGCCACTGCACTCTAGCCCAAGCAACAGAGTGAGACTGTCTCCACACACACATACACACACACACACACACACACACGCACAAAGAGGAAGAAAAGAAATTTGTTAGAATTAGAAAAATTACAGATTTAAATGTCTAATACCAAATATACTAGGTAGTTTCCATCCAACACTACCTTTCTTCATGTTGACATTTGAAATCTTAATATACTTATGTGGAGCAATTTAATCATCTTCCTAAGTTTCTAGTTTCTGCAGCATTTTTCCATAGAATAGTCTATGTTGCTAATTTTATAACATTAGACGTTAGTGAGTGTGAGCAGAACCTTGGAAAATATGAATATCACTTTCATAGATTTCCTCACAGCCTTTCTTTGGTGCCTGCTACTAAACCCACTTAATCAGCACCCTGATAAATGGTACATCCAGTTAACTGGAATAATTGCCAAGGAAAAGAATCAGTGTAGTTCATTTCAATGACTCCAAACAAGGGATAAATTTCACACAGAGTCCATTTAAATAGCACCCCTGATGTTGTCTGTAGGCCTAAAACAGGTGTGAATTGGTATTTGCCAGCAAAAACTTCCCACTGTATAACCTTTTTTTTGGTATCATGCTGACTTCCTGTTCTACTACAGCTGTTAAGTTAGGTTATCTTACTTTGGATGACACAATTAAAGTCCTTGAAGCTCTGATTCTTCAGTAACACGATCACATGAGAAATACACCAATAATAAAAGCAAGAAGTAAGTATTTTGGGAAAGAATAATTGAGTGACTAGATGCTGAGAAAGAGAAATGAAATGCGGTTATTATATTAAAAAAAATCTCACAACACTACAGTATCAGAATAATTCTCAGGGTTCTAATATGGAAAGGACACCAGGGCACTTACATCCCAAAGTATGCATCTCCTATAAGTTGTATTAGAAGCTTGGAATAGTTTTTCAGAAGCAGAGCTAGGTGGCAAAATATCTCTTTCTAATTTTTGGTTTATATGCTGTTGCATATATGGGTATGACCTTTTGATAATCAAGAAGAGTGATTAATTAACACTTTTTTTTTTAGAATCTGTAATAATTAAGCATATTCTATTTTTTCAGTTTCTTGTAAAACTAAATCCATATGCAAAATGTCTCTGTCTTCCTACGTGTTTGTTTATTTATCTTGTGAATCTGTTTGTTGAAATCTGTTCATGAAAGAGGTTGAGACTGCAGAGCTAAGAGTAGGAGTGAAGAGAATTAAGACTAATTTCCCCTTGAGTCCCTGATATACAGTCTCACTGTAAACTTTGGCATCCTTCAAAGTGATGGACTTCATGAAACTCTAGAAGGAAAAGGTAGATGGCATGGTAGAGATCATTTTATGCAAAGTCCTCATTTGAAAGAGAAGGAAGGCCGGGCGCGGTGGCTCACGCCTGTAATCCTAGCACTCTGGGAGGCCGAGGCGGGTGGATCGCTCAAGGTCAGGAGTTCGAGACCAGCCTGAGCAAGAGTGAGACCCCGTCTCTACTAAAAATAGAAAGAAATTATCTGGCCAACTAAAATATATATAGAAAAAATTAGCCGGGCATGGTGGTGCATGCCTGTAGTCCCAGCTACTCGGGAGGCTGAGGCAGTAGGATCGCTTAAGCCCAGGAGTTTGAGGTTGCTGTGAGCTAGGCTGACGCCACGGCACTCACTCTAGCCAGGGCAACAAAGCGACACTCTGTCTCAAAAAAAAAAAAAAAAAAAAGAAAGAGAAGGAATTTAAATCCTAGACAGGTTTAAGTTTGTTTCAAACTCTCTTAGCTAGTTAGTTGTAGAGCCAGGCTTCTTGGGTCCTTTCATAAGACCTTTCCCATTCTACCCTTCCTCCATAGGATAGTAGCAGTTTTATGAAACATCAGGTAGAAAATAGAAATTGATTAGTATAAACTGTTTTCATGTTCATTGAACTACAGTACTGTTGCTACATGTTTTTGCATTTTAAGTACTTATTCATGCATTCATTTACCCTTTCATTTATTCCTCCTCTCTGCAGAAGGCATGAGTTCTTGCTATATGTCAGGTATAGTGATGGGCCCCAGAGATTCTAGAAATTGCAATGTCCCTGCCTTCAGGGATTTCATAGCCAGATCAGCCCCAGCATTTGGAGGATGATACTACCCTTGATGACTCTGCTACTTAACAGGCATTGTTCATGGGCTTTGCATATCATCTCATTTAATCTTCACAAAAATCTTAGGAAATAGATATCATTGACTACATTATACAGATGAGAAATAGAAGATTCAGAGAAGGTAAGCACAACCCTTTCAAACCTGTTCAGGCAATAAGTGGCCGAGGCAAGTTTCTGATGTGTCTGACCTCTGCATCCAAGCATGTTCTCTTTCTTAAGCCATCTCCCTTTGGAATTGTTAAAAAAAAAAAAAAAATGACTGAAATTATCTACCTAAGAGCTTTACTTATTATAGGAAAATTTGGTTGTGGGAAATCGATAAATTCATCCTGTGAAAAGGTAACCTTGCTCATTCAGGAGTGACAGCAGTCTGTACTAATACCACAGCAGTGGTTTAGCTCAGAACACAGAGCTGAGAAAAAAAGAACTCCAATATTTCTTCCCACTCTAATTAATAGAGTATACCTGAGAATATGCTCCTCTCAAACCTTCACTCTTCAATTTTGGGGAGGCTAAAAAGATACTTCTGAAAATTAATATCACATTTGTTTATCCTTTCATCTGGATGTCATGGCCATTTCACGAAGGGGTAGAACCTGAAATAAATCTCTTAATATCATTACTACTATTACTCAGGAGAAAATGCATGCAGGTGAACAACAAAGGCAACATTGCAAAAGAAATGGACTAACCAAAGGGTGATATACATACCTGAGCACAAAAAGTGGGGCCAGTTATGGTATGTGACCCATTTCATATCTATGAAGATGTGGGCTTTGGGGCAACAAATCACAAAGTCTCAAGAAGTCAATGTATGTGGAGGAGTGTGGAGGGGCTATGGGGGAAGAACTTGAGAATCAAAGCCCAAACAGCACTTCTGATCAACATTTTAAATGTAAACATGAAAATATCATTGCAAGCTTTAGTCATACAATCTACTGAACTGAACAAATATTTAATGTGTATAACATTATATATGCTATCCCCATATCTAAATTTATATCCATGGTACACATCCCAAGAAATTATACTTTAATTTATCTGCTCAAATATGGCCCAAAAGTACACTGTATTGCCTTACAATTTGTTAATTCTGATTGCTTAATTATGTATTATAGTTTTGCTTCACACATGTATCTATAATTTTAAAAAAGTGAAACAGAATTCAAAATATATTAGGATTAAAAGGAGTTTTTAAAAAAATATCTAATGTAATTGTATCTTTTTTGAACAGATGGCAAATCTTAACTTTTATTTTTGCAATGCACATATTGTTAACACTTGACCTGATATGTTCCCTTTGGATAATGACTGTAACATGTTAAAGTGAAGAAAAAACAACTAAAACTGTTATCCTGTTAGCAACTAAGATTAATTTGATATGGCCAAGCATTGCTAAATAATCTGGCAAAACATGAGGTATTTTGTATGTCTATTTTAGGAACGTAAACTAGTCATTACAAAGGATAGTGACAAGCAGGTATTTTGCAAATTGCAGATTAATTAAAATGCTGTTTAACAAGCCCTATTAGAATGCAAATGTTTTTCATGATTGCTGTCACAAGTTGGGTGTCAGGGTTTTTTGCTGGGTTTCCTATCCATTTAAACCTTTCTATTTCCTTGTCTCCAGCCTCCATTCCTCTGCATTGAAGTGAACCCAAACAGCAACATTAGCCTAATGGATGAGAACAATGAAGTGAAGAAAAAAAAGACTGAAGAAGTAAGTCTAATTACTCTAGTTCCATAGAATAAGCTTTTAAGGCTAAGTTCACACTAGGGCAATTACCCACCTAATTGCTCTAGTTTGAAGCTAGTTTGAATAGATGTTTTCAGTAATGTGAGCAGAAAACATGCAAATTCAGTGGATGGGTTTGATCCCTATTGCCCTTTTTATTAAAGAAAAGCCCCTTGAAGTATTAGATGACATTCCTTGAACATACTTCTAATGTGCCACATTAGAGATACATTTCTTGATAGACTGAAAGCCAGTGTGGAATCAGATCTAAATTCATGTACTAACTTTACTCTAAAAAACCATCAGTGAACAGAAAAAAAAAAAATTTCCCTGAGAATACATTGCCTCCACTTGTAGATACGTATTTAGCAACATGAAAGATAATGAATGCATTCTTTTTTTTTTTTTTTCAAAACACTTTTTCATTAGTTTAGGAGAATTCTTAGAGGTTAGGTCCTTTTATACTTTTATAACCTGAGCCCCTTAACTATAAGCTCTATGGATCTGTGAGTTAAAATTGACTAATCAAGTATTCAATGAGATGCAGTTCAAATAGTATCTGATGATAAGGGTGTTTAAAAATAAGGAAAAAAGAGAGGGAAGGAGGGAGGAAAAGAGGGAAGATAGAGAAAGTGGATGAGGTTGCAGTGAAAATGAATGACCTTGATTTATATTAACCAAGATAAGTTTTTAGAACAAAATGCTGAGTAAGAAACCACTCAGAATTATATGTTCTGTTTGGGTAATTTTAAAACACATATAGTAAAAATATGGAAAAAGCTAAGATGATGGCTTCTGCTCAAGAGAAGCAGTAGGAAATCAGATACAGTGAGGATAAATGCATGCTTTGCTCTATTGTGTTTCATTTGAGAGAGAGTGGAATGAGTCAAAAGAAAATAATTTGGGTCATCAATAAAAGAGTGAATATAATATTTTTACTTGTTTGAAATATAACATTACCTTAAAAATAGTATACATAAACCCTGTCTTCACAGTGTTTACATAATAAAAGTATAGTTAAGACAATGGTGCATTAAACTGATACATGTCAATGTATATTCAACAAACCTAAAAGTGTTATAAGAATTTATTTTTTATTTTTATTTCAAAATATTCAGCATTAGAAATGTTTTTCGTTAGATGGATTCCTTTTGTAATGCTTTGTCAGAGATATGTGTGCCCATCACCCTGATAGTGTTCATGGTACCTGTTAGGAGGTTTTCACCCATCCCCTTCTCCCCCCCTCCCCTGCTTGATTTCCATTGAGTTTTACTTCCCTTCCTGAACATGTGTCCTTATCAGTTAGTTCCAATTTAATAGCGAGAACATGTAGTGTTTGTTTTTCCATCCTTTAGGCACTATGCTTAGGATAATGGCTTCCAGTTCCATCCAAATTGTTGCAAAAGACATTAATTCATTCTTTTGTATGGCTGAGTAGTATTCCAGAGTATACATATAGCACTTTTTGTTAATCCACTCATGAATTGATAGGCACTTGGGTTGATTCCACATCTTTCTGATTGTGAATTATGCTGCAATAAACATTTAAGCGCAAATGTCTTTTTGATAAAATAGCTTCTTTTCCTTTGGGTAGATATTCAGTAGTGGGATTACTGGGTCAAATGGTAAGTCTATATTTATTTCTTTGAGGAAACTCCACACTGTTTCCCATGAAGGTTGTGCTAATTTGCAGTCCAGTCAATGGTGTATAAGCATTCCTTTCTCTCTGCATCCATGCTGGCATCAATTGTTTTTGGTCTTTTTAATAAAAGCCATTCTAACTGGGGTAAGGTAATATCTCAATGTGGTTTTAATTTTTGTTCCCCCGAAAATGAGTGATGTTGAACATTTTTTCATATGTTTATTGGCCATTTGTCTATCTTCTTTTGACAAGCTTCTGTTCATGCCTTTTGCCCACTTTTTAATGGGATTGTTTGTTTTTTCCTTGCTGATTTGCTTGAGTTCTTTGTAGATTTTTGTTATTAGCCCTTTGTTGGATGTATAGCTTGTGAATATTTTCTACCATTCTGTAGATTGTCTATTTGCTCTGTTAGCTGTGTCAAAGCTTTAAAACTCTTCTAGATATTGAACTAGGCAAAGAATTTATGGCTATGACCCCAATGGAAATTATAGCAACAACAAAAATAAATAAATGGGACTTGTTTTAAGAATTTAAATTGGGGGACTGGACAGTGGTCCAGGTTCAAGCAGGAACAAGTTCAGGAAGACCATGGGCATTTCTCTAGATTTTAAAAAAGAAAGTTTACATTGGTAGCAGAAAAATGTTCATCCTATGAATATTTTGGTCAAAATGTCTAGCTTGGAACAGTGATTATAAATGAACTGTAAAGATACCCATTATAATAACGGACAATTTTATAGTAATGTGTAGGTATTTATAAATAAAATTTGCTAGAAAATATGAGTTAGAGACTTTTTCTAACCATAAATTTAGGTATTTTCTTTTTTCCTGGAAAACTTGAAAGAACTCAAGTCCTTTTGCCAAGTAAAATAATTTTTAAAAATGTATTTGTTATATTTTTCTGCATATTTTTAAATAAATCAAAGAACTTTTATTATATATAATTGGTATATCTCATTATAAATACAGGCTTTATCTTTCAGGTACTATTAGTATTCAATTATTCATTTAAATTTTATATTCTTTTTGTGGTATTTTTATCCACATTACCATATTTTCTAACATTAAAATATTTAGAAATAAATATCAACCCTACATTATCTAGAAATTTTGGTTTCTGCAAAAGTAAGCCATTTCAAGTGAAGATTTGTTTAGCTTATATTGGTGAGGATGCTACAATTTTTTTTTATTTAAGAATTTCTATTTATGGCTTAAATTGTAAGCTTTATCCCAATAAAATTTTGTAGAAAAATTTTTATTTATATTTTTCTTTTAAGTCCTAGTTTTAACATGTAAAGAAAAGAAATTTTTCATGGTTCTGAGTAAGTTGGTGATTTTTAAGAAGTATTTAAAATGTTTTTGGTTATTAAACTACATATGTATATAACTTATGCTGGTAATTGTTTAACAACCAAACTTCCAATAAAGAATTCATATATATATCGTCATAAAAATATCTTTCTACATAAATATGTATATATTTAAATAGATATTTTATATATACACATACATAATATACACACATACACATGTATATATGTATTTTTTATAAATTCTAGTAATATTAAGTTATTACAAATGACAATATATAAACAAATGTTTGTGAGGAAGCAAAGAAAAGGGAACTCTTATACACTGTTGGTGGGAATGTACACTAGTACAGCGACTGTGGAAAGCAGTATGGAAATTTCTCAAAAAACTAAAAATAGAATTACTGTTGAATCCAGTAACCCCACTACTGAGTATACACCAAAAGTAAAAAGAGTAAATATACTAAAGGGATACCTGCATTTGCATGTTTACTATATTAGGTTATTAAATATGAAATGTCTGATTTGCTTAAGTACCAAGTTTGACAGCTGATCTTTAATATTTCACTTTGACTCTTCTTGTTTTATTTTTATTGTGAAGATACGTCCTCAGTCTTTCAAACACAGAGTTAGGCTTGTGATTATCTTTCAAGCGTTTTTTAGAGAAATTTTTGTGAAACCATGGCTAAGACAAAAATTGGTGTTACTTTTGAATATGAGTTCCATCATGGAACCAGTGCAGCACAGATAGCTCGAAATATCAACGGAGCATTTGGGAATGGTGTGGCTAATGAACACACAGTACCTCAATGATTTGAGCAGTTCTGTTCCGGTGATTTTAATCTTGAAAATGAGCTATGTGAGCAACCTGAGACCAAGGTGGATAATGATGAGCTGAAAGCTATAGTGGAAGCAAATCCATCTTAACCTACACATGAATTAGCAGCAAGGTTTGACGTTTCCTTTGAAACAAATGGGCAAAGTAAAGAAGCTGGATAGAAGGGTGCCACATGAATTAAATGAGCATCAGAAGAGACATTTTGAGGTTTGCCTTTCTTTGCTGTCATGACACAAAGGGAAACCATTTCCACACTGTATTGTGATGTGTGATAAAAAATTGATTCTTTTGACCATCGCAAGCATTTCAGCACAGTGGTTAGATAAAGATAAAGTGATAAAACACAGTCCAAAATCAAATATTTATCAAAAAAAGCTAATGGTGTCTGTTTGGTGGTCCAGCACTGGTATTATCCACTACAGCTTTATGAAACTTGGTCAATCAATTACAGCAGGTGTGTACCGCAACCAATTGGATGAAATGATGAGGATGCTTGTGTTTAAGCAGCTGAGATTGATCAATAGAGACAGGTCAATCCTCTTGCAAGACAATGCTCAACCACATGTCTCACAAACAATGCTGCTCAAACTCCAGAAACTGGATTTGGAAACTCTCTGTCATCCACTGTGTTCATCAGACCTTGCACCAACTGACTACCACTTCTTCCAGGCTTTTGACCACTTCATGCAAGGAAAAATATTCAATTCTCAACAAGCTGTGGAAAATATCTTTTGCAATTTCATGCCACTCACTCTCCGGGCTTCTTCACTGCTGGCATAACAAGCTCCTGTTAAGATGGCAAAACAATGTTGATAGTTTAGGTACATGCTTTGATTAATTGTGCTGCTTCTTGTTTGAGATATAGAATGCTATTCAGCCATAAAAGAGTGAAATCATGTCATTTGCAGCAACATGGATGGAACTGGAGGTCATTTCCTTATTTGAAATATACCAGGCACAAAAAGACATATTCTCACTTATATGTGAGAGCTAAAACATTTGATCACATGGAGGTAAAGTGTGAAAAGATACCAGAGACTGGGAAGGGTGAGTTTGAGGGGATGAAGAGAAGTGGGTTAAAGGGCACAAACATACAGTTATTATGAAAGGAAAAAAATCAGTGTTTGATAGCAGATTAGGATGACTATAGTTAACAAAAATGTATTATACTAGTGTGATGGACATTTTAAATACTCTGACTTGATCACTATGAATTATATACATGTAACAAAATTTCACATGTACCCCATATAATTTTGAAAAATGAATAATAAAAAATTTTAAATTAGCAATATATGTATTATCTTAAATTCCATTAAAAATTTATTGTCATAGAATATTTTCATCATTTTCTTCTGAACTCTGTATCCCTAACCAACCTATGGTTACAACTGATAAATGTTAGTTGATTATTGTTTATATTACTGAGCAAGACAAAAGTGAATCAATAAAGACATAAGTCAGAACTTCACTCTTTTTTCAATCATGGGAGCAACTTCTTTGGTGAATCAGGTAATAGTTTCAAATGCGAGGAGATTATTTCATTAAATTTTTGTGTTTTTGACAACATAATGGCTACAGACACAATACACTTTAATCTACATTATTAACATTTTCTCCAATACTTTAAGTTAGTCAATCAACAAAACTACATGTAAGGCCTGATTTGTAGCATTTGCCAATTTCCATGTATAATATTTGTACTGTGTCCAGTTTTAAGCTTCTAACTTGACTACACTTAAAATGTAGTTAGGAAGAGATGTGCTATACCATTGCATAGTGTTCCTACAATATAATAAACATAAATAACCTCAAGAGCATAGGTAATAGTAAAATCCAGTAAAATAATGAGCTTTGAATACTTATAATTACTTCTGTTTTAATATAACGTATTTAATTATAACCTTATATTATTTCATTTTTAATTGTGGCTAAGTTTAACATCCAGCTCACCAAATTCTGAAAATCTACCAATAGATTCGTGCTACCTGATATAAGTTGGCTTCTATATGTATACACACACACACACACACACACATTCATGCATGTTTGCAAGGTCAACACAAACACATGCATAAAATATTGTGCTAATATAATATCATGATCAGTACTTACTCTTCAATTTTTCTAAAATGTTACATTGACATTATTTTATTAGTAGTTCAGTGTATTTGCTAACTATGTTTGCAATGAAAGGCAAATTAATTCATGAAAGAAATTGAATTGTCAGTTATTCTAGTTTTATTCAAGTTGATGTGGACAAGTTAGAGGATATAGACTTTATTATATACCATCAGTTTGGCCGTCATTAAGATATTCTCAAACATTGCTTTTTCCTCTTGCAATCTGCTTAAACCTTAGGCACAAAGGAATTACCCCCACTGGAAAGGTAAGTTTCCCTATAGGTGAGTTTCAAATTGTGCCCTGCTGAGCTGAATATTCTATGAACTATTAAGCTTACAGTTATGATAAAAGAGCAATAGTCATTAAGGTCATTGCACTTGAGGCTTCCATTTGAACTTCTTTTGGGTTCAAGGCAAACAAAAATCTTTTGTTTTACCTACTTTCTTCCCCAGCCCAGAGGCAATGTAAAGGAGGATGAGACAGAAACCCCCTTCTCCCGAGATCTTTGAAAACTTTAAAATCTAATGATGGAAAAGGGCTGCAATTTGAAACATGAAAGGTCAAGGTAGCCTACTAGAGACACAGCGAATATATAACTTCTTATGGGAATCTCCCAGGCGTGAGATTATTCTGAGATTTCAATCTTATAGTTAAATAGTAATATATCAAAAAGACAGTGAAAATAGTTGCTTTGTAAAATGTTGAGGAGCCAGTCATTTAACTCTCACAAAATGTCACTAGCTTTATTCACAGGACTTAAACTTAGGAAACTTGAGATATGAATATTTAGGACAACACCCTTCAAAAATAAACAAAATTTACCCTTAAGATAAACTTAGAATGAAACATTAAGTGAGTAATTTTCACAAAGCAACTATTTGCTTATTTCTAACCTTTGATAGAATTTATAAAGAAACAAATTGGGAGCCATATTCATGCATCTGCCACCAAACGGGCATTTATACAGTCCCAGGGAATATATAAAAAATTTATCAGAGGTTCTGAAAAGTTGAATCACAGACTCAAGCACCTTGGATCCCAGACACCAATGAGCCATGAGTCACTGTCATCACCATTTGTACTGATGTATCTGTTGCTCTGCCCACATCTTGGCCTCACCTCTGATTTCAGCCAAGCCTGGACACTTCTGAGCAGGTTTAAAATCACTTTTCACTGACAATGTTTTGCCTTAACTGCCGGTATCTTAGCTTTCTGTACTGAACTCTCATCACCCACACAGGAATACTTCGGAGTATGGGGGAATTAATGCGATGATCCTCAATCAATGGTGAACTCGAACTCTTCCTCCTGTCCTTTGGGTGGACAATTTATACATACTTCTTAGAGTGGGCTCAAGCCCCAATTGCCCTGACTAGTTACCTTCATGAAGCTTTTCTTCCTTCACTTACTCTCCTCTTTCTTTTGACCCTCACCCCTGCTCTTTAAGGTTACTTTACAAATACCACCTAGAAACAAATTTGACTCTACTTGAGGGGAACTCAAGCTAAAACACGTCAAATCACCATATAAGTACTTGCTACACTGGATTTATCTCTAAGGAGAATTCATTTTTTCTGCACTCCAACCTCTACTGGGGAATAAAAAAACATTCCTTATTTTAGTGCTCTGTATCATTTCTCTTTCTCCAATAGTTTTGTGGATGTCAGCTACCGTTGTGTTGCCCTCAATCTGCCCATGTATGAAACCATCTCAACTAGCCCTATGAAGAATGTACTTCATCCCTCAGAATTGTTTTGACTACTCTCTGCATACAAGTTTTCCAAGCCTGTGTCCCTGGCCCTAGAAACTTTCTTTGTGTAGGATAGCAAATGGATAAAGTGGTACAATAACGAGAGAGAACCACTGATATAGTCATATGGACAATTTTTACAGTTACTTTCTGAGGGTAATGCCTTTTTCTTTATGTCAAACATAAAGGGAAATTCTAGTGGTAGCAATATTTTAAACCTTGTAAAATTTACTCAGTTATTAACTCTGGAGAATAAAATGATCCCAAGGGCAGAACTGAGTGAGATATAATGTAACTACAGAAAATTATTAAATATTTCTCAGTGGTAAGCCATTTGCTTTTCTTAAGAAAAACTGAAAAAATGAATTTTTAGTGACTTGGAAGTTTGTTCTTTCTTATTCATGGTTTACTATACATATATGTCCATTTTTGTAGAAAAAAATTTACATATCACTATAATGTACTAAAGCATTGCAATTTTTACATTTTTTAAAATTTTCCATGTTTAGGGTATAAAATCAATGCAGCATACTTAGTTCTACACTCAAATCTCAACAAGGATATACATCTCCAATAAGGGAAAAAGTCTCTTTTTGCATAGAGAGACTGACATTTGTTCTTGATATAGGTGAATAGAATAAATATTTTCTACGTATTTTTCTATGTTTACATTTTTATGCCTGTATGTGCTTTCCTTACTTACCCAAGTCATTGTTTTCTGTCTTGTATTGGACTGTTGTGAACACTTATTCCTAAAGGAGGCATCATTTTTGTTGGTTGCTTGCTCGGAACCAAGACAGAAGTCATTTTTCCCCAAAAAGGAGCAAATTAAAAAATCCCACCATCTTTTTATGTGTGGAAAATATTAACAACAAAGGGAGAGATAAGAAAAAAAACAAGAGTAAGCAAGGACAAGAGTAAAAATTGTATTTGTTGGTAAGCAAATATGTGAAAGTATTAGATGTAATCAGTGTCTTTCAAACAGTTGATATGTTCTCATATAAAATATAAACATTGAGATATTACAGATGGATGACAAAATTTACCTAATTTGAAAATTACATTTCATATCAAAAAGGAATTAGTAGAGATATGGAGGGAGAGGGGGTTAGGGAAAAAAGAGACAGAGAGACAGAAAAAAGAAAAACCTCAAGACTGAACAAAAATAGAGAATTAATTTTGAAATGTATAAACAAATCCTGTTGGTTTTGTTTTCATATCTCACCATTCTAGTTCCACCAATTTGTGTTTCCAAAAATATTACAAAAGCCTCCTAACTAGTCTTGCTGATTCATCATTTGTTCCCCTGTGATCTTTTGTTTTCATTATACACAGTGGGAATCTATTTAAAGCATACACATATTGGTTAAAGTAAAAATTGCTAGGTGATATGACAGATTAACTCTTGTCTATAATAAGTTATAATACACAAAATAATAAAAGTTAAAAAGATATCTTTCTCACTAATGTCACAGTCCAGGATGATTTTGTAGATATAGGTGCATTCTTCTCCATATGATCATTTAAGAAACCAAGTTCTACATTCCATTCACTGCATTTCAGTCACATGGCTACATCTAAATGCAAGAAAGCCTGAATGTTGATGAGCACTGGCATTCTGATTCCACATTCTCTCAGCGGTCCTGGGATATTCTTTCTGGTTCTATGTACCCAATTCCTGCAGCTTCTGCCTGCTTTGCACCTACAACTCTGGGCTGCTGAAGCTGCTTGGCCCCAAAGCACAGATATCCAGAAGTGTCTCAGAGCTACCCACAGTCTGTCACTGACCACAGCAGAAGTTGAAAGCTCAGATCTCTCACCTCAAGGTGGCGCAGAATCTGCAAAGTAATTTACATTACAGAACACCCAGATAAGTCAAGTTGAGATATTGATTTCACCTGCCCTTGCACTTTAGCTTTTCTGCTCCTGACCCCTTCAAAGTTCCTTAATAAATCACTTGCACCTGAATCCACAGCTCAGGGGAACCCAACCTAAGACTCTCCCCTTCGTTCCCTCAGCTTCTTGCTCTTCCTTGAATCTTCACCATGCTCAAACCTCCAGGACTTGTAGATGTTTTTCTTTCTGCCTGCAATGCCATTTTTGCACATGTCCACGTGGTTCATGCCTTTACTTCCTTCAGGTCTCTGCTCAGACATCACCTAATTAGGGAGGTCTTCCATGACTATGCTATGTCCTTGACCTCATCCCAGTCCACACTCTTTTTTTGCCTTACTATTCTAGTCTTTCATAGCATTCATCTCCATCTATTTATGTTTGCTAATTGATTTCATTCCACACCAGGGTATAGGTCCCATGTGGAGTACCTACTTCCTCTCCAATCCCCAGCTGCATTTCAGCGTACAAAGAGCCTCATTACATAGCAGGCATTCGGCACATGTTTTCAAATGAAATGAACGACTATGCAAAACTTAACTACAGAGGAAACTGAATCAACTTTTCATTCTATAATTAAGCATTTTTGTTGCCTGTCTAATGTCCAAAATTAAAGAAACTCTGAATGAATGATTACTGAAAAATATATGTACTAGTTTTGCCTCAAGAATTTATTGCAGAAATAATTGTTATCTTCATCGTAGACCTGATAAGCAGCACATGCTATAGAATGTTGCCTTAAGTCAATCTTAGTTGGGGGGTGTGTGGAATATACTGTGTAACAGTCTATGAAATCAAAAATTCTGATGATTTTACTGAACAATATTTACATACTCTGGCTGAAACCTGCCAATAAGTTGGAAGTATTTATTGAAGATAAAATACATGGTATAGGGATTTTCTCAAGGTACTTTGCACTGTTAGGAGTATAAAAACCTGTGCGACATAAAATAACCTTCAGAATTAAATTCCAATACAAGGAAATGAAAGACAGTAAAACTTTCCCAATAGTTTTATGGGAATGAGCAGGCTTGGAAGGGAATGAGCTGTAAAGATAATGCTGAGGTGGTAAACGCATTAATAAATTAAAAGAGAAAGAGAATCAAAACATGAAATCAAGAGTGAATTTTAAAGGTAACTTGATCAGAACATCAGGGAAGGCAGTCGGAGACAGGAGGTGGCCAGAGAAAACTCTGAAGCCAGACTGCAGCTCTGGATACATATTATCCTTTCCCTTGATTTTTTTTTTTTTTTTTTTGTGCCGAAGAGACAGACGCCCTCTGTTACTGGTTTGACTGTCTCTTGGGAACATTGATAACTGTATGGAAACTTGCAGTGAAGTTGAGTCAAGTTCTTTCCGAGAGACACATAGTGAGATGGAGTCAGGCTGTCTGTCCATTATTATCCACAATGTGAACGCCTAAGTTTTAATCTGAACAAGGGGCTTATGACTGAAAGTATATCACTATATTGGCATATCATATTGACTTTCTGATAATGTTCTAAAGCCAGTTGAATAAGAGGGAGAAAATGCCACTGGGTACAAATTGTGGCATCAATTCTCTGCCAGACTGATCAATTGGATTTATATATCACCTCCAGCTACAATCTTAAAATCTATAGTTTTACTCCCTCTTCAGTGCACAGCTCACAGCTTAAATAATTGCAGATTCAAATGAATTTTAAAAGGATCGAACAGCCCTTAAATTAAAAATGTGTGAACATTGTTGTTTTAACCACTCTTAATTATTTACTAATTTAACTCAATGGATTCACCTTTTTTCTCTCTCTTTATTCTTCTCTCTTTCTTTCTCTAATTCCTCCAAGAATAAATATTTTACAAAGTTTTCATATTCATGCTTCAAATGATTTGTAACTATTTTAATCAATAAAATAAATATAGTATGTATATATATTTTTTCTTTTTTATTTCATCATATTTTGGAGTACAGCACAATTCACAATTGCAAAGATGTGGAAACAACCCAAGTGCCCATCAATACATAAGTGGATTAATATATTTATTTTTTAAATACATTAAACTGGATCATCAAAAACTATCAGAAGTTCTGAATTACAAATCCCCTGCACTTAGTCTTAACTACTTCTCTTAACCATTATAAGATTTTAAAAGTCATTCATTAGACATGAATGTTGTATAAGTAAAATTTAAAAAACATTTACTTAAAAAGGCTTCCAGCAGAATACAGAACACTGAAGCTTTTTCTGAGTGAAATCCTTATACAAAATTGCAAAGCTCAGACAGTAACCCCAAACATAATGCCACTTGCAGGAAATTCAACATATAGAAACTAGGCAAAAGCAAATAATACAACAGCATATCACAGAATTTCGCTGTATGTTTTGGATATTAAGAAAAAATACTTAAGAAACAGTCTTGCTAGAAAAATTTAAAAAGTGAACAATTTTAAATAGCTTCAAATGCTGACTTTTGGTAGCTTCATATGTCATAATTTAAATGTATGTTGTTTAGATATATGTTGTTTACAATTATAATATTAATGAACCACATTTACTGAATATTAATGATTCACCAATACATATACTAAGTCATTAATATACATTAATTTAATTTGTTTTCATTAATATCCAGTACACTAGGAGTTATTGTCTCCATTTTACAGATCTAGAAACACAGACCTAAAGAGATTAAATAGATTTCTACTCATTGTGGGAGATTGAGCTAACATGGAGGGAAACTTTCCTCCTCAATAAGCACTTAGAGATATTGGAAGAAATATAGGAAAATCTATTTAAATAAATAACCAACCACAAAAGAAATTTAAATCCACAATTTTCAGAAACAGAACTCAAAATTTCAATAATGTAATGACTCAAAGTTGAAGCCAAAATGGCTCAATAGAGTGTGAGAGACAGAGAGAAACCTTAGGAGTTTCATTCTAAATTTCTAAAGAGGAAGAAATCCATGCCATAAACTGGTAGGATCCTGAACTTGATCTGTTTACATTAAGTAGGAAGTTATGCAGCGCTATCATATTCATGAAACAAGAACTAGAAAATTAAAAGCAAAAATACTTATTAACTTTCTGTGGCCATGGGAATATAAACAGACACAAGAAAAAAAATAACATGGAACCTTCAGGTTTGTCCACATTTTATTGTGGGATGCAAATTCACATTTGATATATACTGCCTAGACAAGCACAAAAGCACAAAGCAGGAAGGAATGTGAAACCACCCAGGAAAGACACTTCCTAACCCAGGGTATACAGGTTTTTCAAAAACAAAACAAACCAAAATGAACAAACAAAAAACCTTCACAAGATAAACTCACAGCAATTAACAGTACAAAGAAATGAAACATCATGAAATAAAGTACTAACAAGATGATAAAATAATCATAATATTTCCATATCGAGAAATAGAAATAATAGAACAATTATAAAGGGGCTTTAAAAACAAGTGTTATTAACATGTTAAAAGCAATAAAAAGGAATCAGATAGCACCTGTAAAAGACAATGTCAAATTAGAACTGGAATAGCTTGAAAAAGAACCAAAAACGTTATTGAAATTGCAAACATAATTTATTAGTTTGCTGAGGCTGACATAACAAAATACTACCAACTGAGCAGCTTAAACAAGTCATTTATTTTCTCATAGTTCTGGAGGCTGGAAGTCCAAGATCAAGATGCTAGAACAGGTGGCTTCTGGGGAGCCTTTTCTCCTCAGCTTGCAGATGGCATTTTCCTTTTATGTTCTTCCATGGCCTTTTCTCTGTGTATGTGTTCAGAGAGAGTAAACACTCTGATGTCTCTTCCTCTTCTTGTCTTACTGGGTTAGAAATCTACCCTTATGTACTCTTTTAACTTTACTTACCTCCTTAAAGGTCCCATCTCCAAATACAGTCATATAGGGGCTATGGCTTAAACATATGAATTTTTAGAGAATACAATTCAGTCCATGACAGTTCTTAAAATTAAAAACAAACCAATTCAATAAATCTGTGACCTGAAACATGGATCCAAATAAATCATCAACCATGCAGCACAAAAAGATAAGCAATAGATAATATGAAAAGAAATGGGTAAAAGACATGAATTTACTTTTTAAGATTTTGTCTTTCCTTTGAATGTTCTGCACTTCCACTGCTATGTGAAATACTTAACTTCAAAAGTATCCTCACTTCATTCTTACCAGAAATTACTATGAAAATATGTTGGTAAAATTATACCCTCCATGTTTCTTGTCCACCAGCCAACTGAAACACTGTCTTTGAATGTACAAGTAGATTTTCAGAGATTCATGGAGAGCTATGTCTCAGTAATAGAGCTAAACTAGACCTGGAGTAAATATTATTACACTCTTCACCTAAAAATGCTTAAAAACAAATCTTTAAAGGGACAAGTTGGCCAACAAGTAACTTAATTGCTTTCCAAAACAAACTTCAATGTTATGGAAAGAAAGAAAAAAAAAATGATCATGAAATAATGTAACATTCATTACACACAATTTCCAGTCAAAAATTAGACAGAAATGAGAAAGGATTCTGGGAAGATGATGAAGTAGGAGGCACCAGAAATCTGTATATCCACATAGATAATAATTGCACTTGCAGAATATGTCTGATGTAACTATTTTGGAACTGTGGAGTCTATTGAAACCTCACAACTTCCAGGGTAAGGCTTAGATGGTAAATTGCAGGTACTTTTGGTCAAATTCAGCTCTCATCCCTTACCCTCCAGCCTCTTAGCATGCAGCTCTGCAAGTGTTCCTGGAGCAATTTGCACACAACTTATAGAAGCCAGGTTGATATGATGGTTAATTTTATGTGTCCACTTGGAGGGTCTTAGGGTGCCCAGGTATTTGTTCCAACATTATTGTGGGTGTTTTTGTGAGGTTGTTTTGAGGTTAGATTAACATTTAAATTGGTAGATAAAGTAAATCAGATCTCCTTCCCTAATGTGTGTGAGCCTCATCCAATCAGCTGAAGGCCTGAGTACAACAAAAATATAGATATGATATATGATATATCAATGTGACATATCATATTGAGTCTGTTTCTGGAGCACCCTGAATAATACAATAGGCAATAAGGACCCTGCCCTCAAAATATCAATAATCTATATTCTCATTGCTGTATTCTGATCTCATGTTTGTGATCATACAGTGCAGACACAGAAGTCAGTAGCTATTTTTATTCCACATAGCTTTGTTGCAAGCTCCTCCTCTTGGGCTGAAGAAACTTCTAGGCATTTAGAGGGCTGGTGTCTTACCTCCCCTCTTTCATTTTTTTCTTTTTCCTTTTTGGGAACCCATCATTAATGACTAGTATATTCAAAGGGAACTGCATACAGAGTAAATTAGAAGGTCACCACACATGCCCAGAAAAAGATGTAGGCTCAGAAAAGACCTGAGAAGACCTCAGGTTTACAATGCAGGTTCATCCACAGCATGAAGACAGTTTATAATAATTAAGAAATAAACAAAAAAAATGAAAAAGAAAAATCCCTGATGAAGGGGGATCATTTGATTATCAGGGTTACATTATATTAGAGGCAATGTCCAACTTTCAACAACAACAACAACAAAAATCACAATGCATGCAAAAAAATGGAAAAGTATGGCCAATTCAAATGAAAAAAATGACCCAACAGAAGCTGTCCTGGAAAAAGATCAGATGGCAGAGTTGTAGGATAAAGATTTTGAAACAAATGTCTTAAAAATGCTCAAAGATCTAAAGGATGATGTGGAAAAAGTCAAGAAAATGTTATATGAGCACAATAGAAATATAAATAAAAAGATAGAGAACCTAAAAAAAGAAATTCTAGAGCTGAAAAAATAATTGCTGAAATGAAAAATTCACTACAGGGATTCAAAGGCAGATATAAACAGGCAGAAGAATAAGTGAACTTTAAGATAGGGCAAATGAAGTTATCAAGCCTGAAGCACAGAAAGAAAAACAATTTAAGAAAAGTAAAAGAACCTAAGCTACCTGTGGTACACCATGAAATGAACAAATATCCACAATGCAGGAGTTCCAGTAGGAGAAGAGGGAGAGAGAAAAAGTGGCAGAGAGATTATTTAAAGAAATAATGGCCAAAACTTCCCAAGTTTGATGAAAGACATGAATATGAACATCCAAGAAGCTCAGTGAACCACAGGTTGAATGAACTCGAAAAGATCCACACTGAGACACTTTACAATCAAACTGTTGAAAGACAGAGGGATTTACAATAAGATTATTTGCAGATTTCTCACCAAAAATTTTGTAAGCCAGAGGGCACTGGGCTAATATACTCAAAATGATAAAATAAAATTTAAAAATAAACGCTGTCAACCAAACACCTTATGTCCAGCAAAACTACCCTTCAGAATTGACAACAAAAAAAATTAGCTGAGGAAGTTGTTACCACTAGACCTGTCCTACAAGAAATGCTAAAGATAGTCCTATAGGTTAAAGTAAATTAACACTAGACAGAAACTCAAAGCTTTGTGAAGAAATAAAGATCTCAGTAAAGGTAAATATGTAGACAATTATAAAAGCTAATATTATTTTAACAATGATTTGTTACTCAATTTTTTTCTATATGATTTAAGAGACTAATACATTTTGTAAAAATATATATATATATATATATATATATTAGTCCAAAAGCTAGTATTATTTTAACTTTGGTTTTCAATTCCACATTTTATCTCCTATATAACTTAAGAGATTGATTTAAAAAAATGATTAGTTTTTGTTTGTGGACACACAATGTATGAAGACAGAATATTTTGAGATCAGTAAGTCAAAGGGGTGAGAAAAGAGTTGTAAAGTAGAAGAGATTTTATATGTTATTGAAGTCAATGTGATATAAATTGGAATTAATGTGTTATAACTTTAGGATAACATTTATTATATCCATGGTAAGCATAAAGAAAATACTTATAGAATAGCGCAAAAGGACATAAGAAGAAAATTAAAATATTTCACTACGAAAAACCAATCAAGTACAAAAAAAGACAATAATGGAAAAAATGAGGGACAAAAAACTATAATACATACAAGAAACAAACAGCAAAATGAATATGAAAGCAATAATTCCCTTCTTATCAGTAATTACTTTAAATATGAATAGATTAAACTCTTCAATCAAAAGCCAGAGGTTGATAGAATAGATTTAAAAAACCATAATCCAGCTACTGTATATGGTGTCTGCAAGTGATTTATTTTAGATCCAAAGACACAAATAAGTTGAAAGTGAAAGGATGCAAGAAAAATATTCCATGCAAATAGTAACCAAAAGAAAGCAGAAGGGTTCATGCTCACATCAGACAAAATAGACTTTAAATAAAAAAATGTCATGAGACAAAGAAGTGTATTATATATTAAGAAAAGGTTTGATACAGAAAGAAAATATAATAATTATTAATGCATACCTCATAATTGATCATCAAAATATATATAGAACAATTGAAAAAAATTGAAGGAAAGAAGAAACATTTCTACAATAATAGTTGGAGACTTTAGTACTCCCAATAATAGATAAGGTACCTATACAGAAGATAAATATGGAGAGGACTTGAATAACTCAATAAACTGATGAGATTTAAGTTGTATTGACATATACATAACACTCTACCAAACAATAACAAAATACACATTTTTCCTCAGGTGTATATGGGACATTTCCAGGGTTGACCCTGCGTTAGGCCACAAATTAAGTCTCAACTGATTTAAATCAACTGATATAATTCAAAATATCTTCTCTGACCAGTATAGGATAAAATTAGAAATCTGTAACAGAAGGAAAAATTGGAAATTTACAAATTTGTGGAAATTAAATAACACATTCAAAACAACTAATGATCAAAGAAAAAATAACAAAGGAAATTAGAAAATACTTACATGAATGATAATGGAAACAAAACATACCAAAACTTTTGAGTTGCAACACAGCAGTGATAAGGGGGAAATTTATAGCTGTAGATGCTTACCCTAGATGTAAAATATCCTTATCAAAAGTTGAGCAACTTGAACTCAAGATTATGTAAAAAGAATAATATTAATATTAATTAGTCAGGGATTATCTCATAAAGCATTATTGATAACATTCGAAAATCATTGTAATTCACCATATTAAAAGAATAAAAAATGACAATCATACACCTTAGTAGACACAGCAAAAGTATTTGGCAAAATCCAAAAGACATTTCTCATAAAAATTCAGCAAACCTGGAATCTGAAGAAACTTTATCAACCTGATAAAATGTCATTGTTAAAGTGCACTTTAAGCACTTTTATTCACCTTGGTATCAAAAACTGAAGGGCCTGAGATTTTACTCTACTTGTAAGCATATAAGCTTCCACAATTATATGGATAATGGCAGAAGAGATGAGACACTTGGGTCAGTGACAAAAAACTTTATTCTTCAAGTTACAAGGAGGAGGAAAGTAATCATAGAAGTAGCTAAGTAGAGATAGCCAATGCTTCACTCTTCCACAAAGAAGGATAAAAACAACAAATAAATAACTGCAATTTGAGTGGAGTGTCTATAGGAGAATACTAGAGTTCAGCAAGGAAGTGATGAAGACCCTCTGAGATATGGAAACTTGAAGTGGCAGCATAGAGAGGGAAGCAAAGCACCCAGAAGGGATTGGCCCAGAGCCAGGAGGGACTTCTCATTGTGGAAAAAATGTACGTGGGAAATCCTCAGTGGTCCCCATTATCACCACAGATACCTGAAATTCTAGTTATAGAAAAGCCCCATGGTCCTCATAGGCCCTGAGCTTAGTATAAGAAGGTCTCTGGAGTCCATGCAGCTGCATAACTCCTCAGAGGAAACTCACACTTGGTCCCCCACCTCCAGTTCCCCAAGACCCAAGCTGCTATGGCATAGCACCATTATGAAAATGGAACTATTGCTAAAGAGTGCTGCTCTGGGGCCCAATAGTCCTGCATCTCTACATCCCTGGGGCCCTGACATCATCCCACTATGCCCATACAATGGGCTGCCACACCATGACTCAATCTGGACCTAGTATTATAGCCATAACCCTGGCACCTGAGTCCAGGAAGAACCCTAAATCAAAAGAAACAAGTGATCTATTCAAGCAGGGGTCCACATCCAGAACTGGGGGAGCTGATGCACATGCTTCTCAGGGTCTAAAATCTGGCTGGCTGGCACTGTGGCACCCACCATTGCCAATGACCCCACACTTTGGACTGATGGAGCAGCTGAGCACTATGCATAGATTCCCCCACCCTCAGGGCCCAAGGATTGGCTTGCTAAGTGTGTGTTGCCAGAAACCTCATTCTCAGAAAAGTTATGCCACTGCCAACACAAACACAACAGCCTATACCACTGAGGCACTCATAGACATTACTGATACTGACTACAGACTAAGAAATCACACAGAAACTACACTACTACATCCACTCAGAAGTAAAGCCAAACACCCTACTCAGCCAACACTATCAGATTTATATGTGAACAAGTCTTTCCCTGAAAAAGCTTCTCCATAAAATTGGAAAAGGCAACTGGCAACTGTTCCCCAGATGTGCAGCTTGTAATGTAGGGACACAAGAAACATGTAAAAGCAAGAAAACATGACACTTCCAAAAGAATATAGTAATTCTCTAGTAACAGACCCCAAAGGAAAAAAAATCCATAAAATGCTTGAAAAGAAATTCAAAATATAAACTTAAGGAAACTCAGAAAGATACAAAAGAATACAGAAAGACAATTCAGTGAAGTCATAAAACAATTCATGATCTAAATGAGAAATTCAACAAAGAGATAGGTATATAAAAAGGAACAAAGCAGAAATCTTGGGGCTAAAGAATTCAATGTATGAAATTTAAAAATACAATTGTGAGCATAAACAATAGAGTAGATAAAGAAGAAGAAACAATTTCTAAATTTGAAGGCAGATCTTTTGAAATAGGCCAGTCAGACAAAAAGAGAAAAAAAGAAAAAGAAAACATTTATGACATATGGGACATCATTAATTGAGCAAACATTAAAATTCTGGAAGTTTCAGAAAAAGAAGACATTGGAAAGTATAAAAAGCTCTTTAATAAAATAATAGCTGAAAACTTCCCAAGTCTTGGGAGAAATGCAGACATTTAGATCCAAGAAGCTGAAAGTCCCAAATTGATTCAACCCAAAAATGCCCTCTCTAAGACACATTGTAATCAAACTATAAAGAGTTAAAATACAGAATTCTAAAAATAACAAGAGAAAATTGTCAAGTCATATATAAGGGAATCCTGACTAAATTGACAGCAGATTTCTTAGCAGAAATTTTACTGGCCAGGAGAGAGATGGATGATATATAAAATGTGCTAAAAAAAAAAAAAAACAAAGCCAACCCTGAGAGTCAAGAATACTATACCCAACAAAGCTATATACTTCAGAAATATAGGAGAAATAGTCTTCCTCAGATAAGTACAAACTGAGGAAATTCATCATTACTAGAACTTCCTTACAAGAAATGCCTAAAGGAGCCTTAAATCTTGAGGAAAACAGACAATAAATATTATCATGAAAAGATGCAAAAGTATAAAAATCACTGATAAAGTGGATAATCAAATGAGAAAGACAAAGAAGTGAAACCTAATTATGACAGAACACCACCAAACCACAAAGATAAACAATAAGAGAGGAAGAAAGGAACAAAAGATATACAAAACAGCAAGAAAACAATTAAAAAATGACAGCAGTAAATTGTCACCTATCAAAAATAATCTTGAATGTAAACAAATTAAATTGGCTAATAAAAAGAATTAAATTGAGAAAATTTTTTAAAAATCTAGAATCAATTATATGCTACCTACAGAAAACTCACTTCATCTGTAAAGGCACACATAAGTGAAAGGGGAAAACAGAACAAGATATTTCACACAAATTGAAATAAAAATGAGTGGCATTCACTATACTTAGATAAAATAGACTACAATTCATCAATTGTAAAAAGAGACAAGGGCTCAATTTAGGAAAAAAATATAATAATTATAAATATAGATGCGCTCACACTGGAGCAGCCAGACATATAAAGCAAATACTATTTGATTAAAATATAGACCCCAACACAATAATAGGTCAGGACTTCTATATCCAATTCTCAGTATTGGACAGATCATGTAGATGAAAAACTGGTAAAGAAATATCAGATTGAAGCTGTGTTATAGATCAAAAGGAACTAAGAGACATTTACAGAACATTTCACCAAACTGCTTCAGAATACACATTTTTTTCATTAACACATGAAACATATGGTCTTCTTCAGGATAGACCATATGTTGACCACAAACCAAGTTTCAGCAAATTTTTTGTAATAAAAATCATATCAGAAATCTTTTATGACCACATTAGAATAAAACTAGCAATTGATAACAAGAGGAACTTTTGTAAACTGTATAAATACATGGATATTAACAATATGCTCTTGAATGTCCAATGGATCAATAAATAAATAAATAACAATCAAAATTTAAAAATATCTGGAAACAAATGAAAAAAGAAACATAGCTTATCCACAGCTATGAGACTTAGCAAAAGTAGTACTAAAAGGGAAGTTTATAGCAATAAATGCCTGCATAAGAAAGTAGCAAGACTCCAAATAACTTAATGATGCACCTAAAAGAACTAGAAAAGTAAGAAGAAACCAAACTCATTGTTATTAGAAGGAAAGAAATAATGAAGATTAGAACAGAAATAAATTAAATTGACACTAAAAAAACCCCACAAAATATCAATGAAAAAAAAGTTGGTTTTTTGAAAAGATAAAATTTATAAAACATTAGCTGGAGAAAGGATAAAAGAAAGAAGATCCAAATAAATTAAATTAGAAACAAAAGAAGATACATTACCCTTGATATCAAAGAATTTTAAAAAGGTGATGGACAACTATATACCACCAAACTGAAAAACTTAGAGGAAGTGGGCAAGTTTCTGGACACACACAACCACCAAGACTGAATCAGGAAGAAATAGAAAACTTAAGCAAATCAAAAAATGTGTAACAATATTGAAATAGTAATAAAAACTCTCCCAACAAAGAAAAGCCCAGCACCAAAGGTCTTCAATGCTGAATTCTAGCAAACTTTTAAAGAAGAAATAACATTAATTCTCCTTAAACTATTCCAAAAAGTTAAGGGAAAGAGAATTCTTACAATCTCATTCCATAATGCCAGCATTAATTACCCTTATACCAAAACCAAAAGAGGAGAAAACTTCAGGCCAATATCCTTGATGAACACAGATGTATTTAAAAATCTTCAACAAAATACTAAAAAATCAAATTCAACAGCATAACAAAAAGATTATACACCGTAATAAAGTAATATTGATCCTAGGGATGCAAGGATGGCTCAACATATCCAAATCAGTAAATGTGATATGTCACACTAACAGAATGAAGGACAAAAGTTAGATGATAATCTCCACAGATGCAAAAAAAAAAAAAAAAGGATTTGATAAAATTCAGCATCCCTTCATGATAAAAACCCTCAACAAATTAGGTATAGAAGGTACATAGCTCAACACAACAAAAGACATGTATGACAAATGCAGTTAATTTCATACTGAACAGGGAAAAGTTAAAATACCTTTTTCCTAAGAACTGGAACAAGATGAGGATGCCCACTTTCACCACTCTTATTCAACACAGTACTGGAAATTGTAGGCAAAGCCATTAGGCAACAGTAGGAAATAAAGAGCATCCAGATTGGAAAGAAGTAAGTCAAATTGTCCCTGTTTGCAGATGACATGATCCTATACATAAAAGAAACTAAAGTCTCCACCAAAAAACTTAGGTCTGATAAACAAATTTAGTCAAGTTGCAGGATACAAAATAAACATACAAAAGTAAATAATGTTTCTATACAAAAATAACAAAATAGATGAAAAAGAAATCAAGAAACAATCTCATTTACAGTATAGCCATTAAAAAATAAAATACTTAAGCATAAATTTAACCAAAGAGGTGAAAGATCTATACAGTGCAATCTACAAAGCACTGACGAAAGAAATTGAAGAGGATATAAAAAAAAAAGAGAGAGAAAAACATCTTATGTTCACAGACTGGAAGAATTAATATTGTTAAAATGACCATACTATCAAAAGCAATCTACAGATTCAATGAAATCCCTATCAAATTTCTAATGTCATTCTTCAAAAAATAGGGGGAAAAAATCCTAAAATTTGAGTGGAGCCACAAAAGACCCTAAATAACCAAGGCAATCCTAAGTAAACAAACAAATAAAAAAAGCAAAGCTAAAACTATAGAAATCCAATAATATGGTGCTGGCATAAAAACAGACATAAAACAGACACATTGACCAATGGAACAGAATAAGGAATCCAGAAATAAATCCATGTATATACAGCCAACTTACTTTCAACAAAGGAACCAAGAACATACATTGGGGAAAGGACAATCTCTTCAGTAAATGGTGTTGGGAAAACTGGATTTTCATATGCAGAAGATCACCACACCTCTACTTCCCACTATATACAAAAATCAACTCAAAATTAAAGATATAAACGTGAGACCCAAAACTATGAAAATTCTAAGAGAAAACATAGGTGAAGGTTGGTCTGGGTAAAGATTTTATGGACAGTAATCCAAAAGTACAGTCAAACTATGTATCCAATAAAGGTTTAATATCTATAACATACAAAGAACTCAACTCAACAGAAAAAAAATTCTGATTTGAAAATGGCCAACTGATCTGAGTAGACATTTCTCAGAAGAAGACATATGAAAAAATGTTAAACATCACTAATCATCAGGGAAGTACAAATCAAAAGCCAGCAAAATGAGCTATCATCTCACCCCAGTTAGAATGGCTATTATCAAAAAGGTAAAAAATAACAAATACTGGAGAGGATGTGGAGAAAAGAAAACTCTAATACACTGTGGGAATGTATATTAGTATAGCCATTATGAAAACAGTATGGAAGGTCCTCAAAAAACTAAAAATAGAACTACCACATGATCCCACAATCCCACTACTGGGCATACCTCCAAAGGAAAGAAAATCAGTATGTTGAAGAGATATCTGTACCATCATGTTTACTGTAGCACAAAAGGTATATGTATGCAATATAATACTATTCAGCCATAAAAAAGAATGAAATTTGGTCATGTGTGGCAATGTGGATGAACCTGGAGGACATTACGTTAAGTGAAATAAGCCAGGAACAGAAAGATTTCTAATAGCTAAAAGGGAGGAATTTTTAAGGATCCAAGCACAAAGAAATGGTAAATGTTTGAGGTGATGAATGTGCTAATTGCTCTAATTTGATCATTACACATTATATACATGTATCAAAATATCATTCTATAGCCCACAAAAACATTCAATTATTACATACTAGTTAAAATAATAAAAAAATGGAAGCAAAACAAACAGCATGAGCTTCTTATTTATGTCATTCTTCTTGAACCCAAATTCCATATTTCTTGGAGATGAGGAGCACATGAAGGGGTGGCTCAGGTGAATGCTGAACATGGAATATATATGCATCACAGCTAAAAAACACCAAGAATACACATTTCTAATCTTTGGAAAGAGTTACACACAAACCTGATGAGCATTTGCTCCTGAGAGATTATTGTACACACAGTAAGCAAACCTGCTCTCTGCTCTGGAGGGAGACACTATCTATATCTTCCAAGGTTATTCACTATACACATCCTTAAAAAGAACAAAAGTTCTCAGTGCCTCTGTTCACAAATTGTTTCAGAAATTGAGAGAAGTGGAGAATTTCCTACCAATAATATTTGCCATCATTTCTATACCATTTAACTTCTGGAAATTTTTCCAGATAGACAAAGCCTGGCTCAAACTTGCTTAATTACTATATTATTTTTATTTAACTAAGGCTACAATCAAACAGATCACAAGTAACAGAACCAGGGCAACCTATAGGATTATAATATAAACATAGATCCTAGGATCCTGGGCCCAACCCAAATCCCATAGAACTTTATTCTCCACCTTAGACAGCCAGGTAGATTTATACTTAAGTTTCTGTATTGACCTTTCAACTTGGCTTGAGGCATTCATGCTGGTATAGCAAAGTGTGTTAACAATTACACAGATTCTGCCTTGGCCTGAAAGGAGAAAGATTGAGCAAATTCTATTATCTATAACAACGATGGCCAATAAGTTAAACCTGACCTAAATGGCTTCCATGACTATGATAGTATCATTAATCACTTCCACTAAAATCAGGGACAAATTTGTACCATCATTTCTAATTATGACTCCCACTGTAGAGAAAACTCCCCAAAGGATATGCAAAAATAAGGAGTCTATTAGCCTCTGAGAAGCTTCTTTGCCCCAACACTGAGTAACCAAGGCTGACCTCATTTGGGAGAGATCTCCACAGTCATCTGAGGCCTACATAATGTACTGATGATGTTTCCTTAAACACTTGAAGCTATTTTATGACTGTTCTTAATGTGTAATTACCATGTTTTCAGAAGGGAAGCAAGTTCATACCTAAATTCTATCCAAGACCCTTAATCCCAGGGGCACAAGAAAGTATTGATGAGGCCTCACCCTACCCCAAGTGAGACTAATATCAGTCGGAGGGCACAGGTTTACTGCCTCTAATGTGACCTTCCAGCTGACTGGTAAGTCTCAAAATTCCCAGTTCAGTTTAAATAATTGTCTGGTCATAGTTTTTGAAGTCAGTCCAATCTGTCCTATTTGCCCATACTACCAGAAATGTGGCTTTCATCTGCTTCAAGAAATGATTAAGAATGTAGGTAAGGAAGATATTCAGAGTTATGGGATAGGTGTCTTGTGAGAAAAGTATAGGAGCATGGGCCATTTGTGTTGTTTCCAAGACTCTTCCATAATTTTAAAAGAAATGATAATCAGATTTTAGAAAATGCTTTCTGTTAATGGATGACAAATCCAAGTACCAGTTCAATATGAGCTTGTGACAGTTTGGAGAAATGCACAAGGTTATTTTTCTTCATGAGGAAGGCTTCTGGAGGATTCTGAATGACTAAATTAATTAACACCACCTTCTCCACTCTAGATACCTGGTTGTTGTTCTTTCTCTACCTACACAAAATTGGTGTATGCTATTTAAACATTTATGATGTCATCTTTTCTCTAATCATCTCTTATTTATACCTAAAATTTTCATCCAAAAGGTTCTGATGCAAAAGGCAGAAAGGCATTTTATAAAACTTATAGAGACCCATTATGTCCCCAACTTTGGTCCACAAAGGTCACTATAGAAGGATTCAGTGAACAGTGTCCTCAACCAAGTTGTCATTATCCATATGACCTAGGACCATAGCAATCCAATAAGAGAACCAATTGGCTAAACCAGAATTAAGTTAGAATACCCTATGCCCCCTTTTTGCTGGAATGCCCCCCAGAATATGAAACCAACTAGGCTGGCCTGAAGTTGATGTTAGGGGAAGGAAAGATGCATCATCCACAGGAAATGACAGTGTGGATTGTTAATTTAACAAATAAGTACAAATAACCTTCTATCACTTTTGTCTTTATCCTTATACAGCAAGTAGCTCAGAGGAGAAGATCCTTTTTTGGAAACACGTGAATTCTGTGATTCAACTATTAATACATTACTAAGGTATGTCAACCAGGAATAGCCAAAGGAGATAGAATCAGCAATGTGTTATTCTAATATTTTAAGAGGTTATTCCAGTGCTTATCAATGTGAGATTCATGCGGATTGTAGGGAGTGTAGAAGATTCATTGAATTTATTAATGATCAGCTCATTATTGCTGGTTTTTATAATAGGAGATATACTATTCGCAGATCTCAGATGATCTATAATAGAAGATAAACCATTGTCAGGTTTATCTAGAGTGAATCATTTTATTTTTTAAAAAGCAAGCAATTTAAACCTTTCATAGTTAATCCATTTAGCAGGAAAGGTCCCTGCTTAGGGAGGGCCCATCTGGCCTCTCTACAAATGTGAAGGTTTGTACATATGGGCCATAATGTATGCATAGCTAGCTGAACCAACCCCTGCAACTAAATAGTAATTAGCATGGGACAGGTTTTTATGGCTACTTGCACACTAGCAAGTCCTTCCTGACCTACATCCAAATGGACATATGATTTCATAAAATGGGTAGTTTCTTTCTCAAGCATTTATTTGTGTGCAAAAATGTAGGATTTGTTTAACTGCCGCCAACTAAAGAACTGAGACCCATATGTTACCCCATAAACTTACCGGTTAGCAATTTGTTATAAGCAAGATGCAAATATTATGGTAAGCATTCAGAACGTTTATTCAATGAACCTTATGTTGTAAATGGAAACAACAGTATGTCAGAAAATTTTGTAATCACGATTTCACCACTGGTCCCATTTTATGTGTAATTCACCATTCCCAAATTCTACAATTTTCAATTAGACATATCAAGGTCAATGGAGTTTTAAATATAAAGTAACACGTGCTTTAATTTTTTGGGGGGGAGAAATAGTGAAAAATCTATGAGAATGTGAAATGATTGGTACCATGGTTAATTTTAAGTCATTCATAGTAGACTTATTAGGTAGGTATGTCAGACACAATACACTCCTGAATATGTGGCCAGATTTTGTTTGAATATGAATGGGATTTAATGAAGATCTAATATATAGGGGAGCTTTAAACTATAAACAGGCCAGAGAATTGTAGAAATTCACATCAAATCAAAAGCTCAACAAATGTGTGTGTGTGTCTAAATGTAGTTAATTTAGGCAACAATATATTACAGGTATAATCTGAATCTAGCTATTTTATTCTGGGTACAATGATATGGAGAGATGGATGATTTCTAAAATTTTAAGAGCTTTAATTTTGCCAATCCAAATCAATGCTTTAGAATGAAAAATCAGAAATTGTATAATGCAATAGGAATTTAAACAAAGAAGTTTATTATAATTTTGGACAGTTATATTCTAGTTTTACTAATTATTCCTCTTGCTTATAAATAGTCAAAAGGAATTGCCAATGCTTTTTACTCAATTTTGACATGTGTAAAATGGAATATAGTAGACTGCTGAGTAGATCATTATACTGTGCATCACATTATTTTTTAAATTATTATTATTGTAGACATTAATACAAATAATGTTATTGGACATCTGCTTTTCTCCTTAACTCTTAGACATCAACAAGGAAATATTGACCATCTTTACCTGTATCTTAGAATTTTGAAAAATTCAATGTATAAATTAAAATTCTTTCGGTTGCAAGTGTTAGAAAATCCAATTTTTAATAGCCTAAAAATGAAATTCATGAGCTCACATACCTTCAAGTATAGCTCCAACTTCTATCACGGCTTAATCCAGAATCTCAGAAAATGCCATAAGGTTTTCTTTTTTTGGTTGGTTTGTTCATTTACACCTGACTTTTTTAGCTTGTTCTGTCTTCTTCCATGTTGTCTTTAGTACTGGGCTGGCTCCCCACGTGGTGGTGAGATGACCGCTGAAGCCCCAAACTTCATATAGCCACACTTTTAAATCTAGTGGAAGGGCTTCTCTTACTCATATACCTCAACAAACACCACCTTTTATCTTATAAGTTTTTATCATCCATAAGTAAAATGTATGGTATTTTTTTGTCTGCTGTTTATTTCCATATCTTGTGAATCTATTTATTCTGCCTGGTACATATAGATTATGTAATAATTTTTGAATAAGTGAATAAATGAACAAATTATTCCCAAACTACATGACAGAGAATAGGGATGGATGGTTTCCTCCCAAAATTTCGGTCTGCTGTTCACATTAGTAGGGATGGATATGGAAGTCAGATGTGTAGATACTAGATATTCAATCCAATATGTCCAACATGGAGACAGTGAAATATATCTTTGTCTGCATGATCTTTGAAAGAAACTCTAGGTTTTTAAAACTTTATTTTGTTATTGCTCTAGTGGTCATTGGCAATATTTCTTGGAAAGAATTACTGATTTAGTTTTTAAAACAAAGATTTAAATGCTATTGTTTCAATATATTAAATAAAACATTGGAATATTTTGTGCTAAAACACTAAAACAATGAAGTTTATTTTATTTTGTTTCATTTCCCTAGAAGGATTACACTTCCATATGCCTGATAGAACTACTTTTGTAGCAATATATGGTTAGATTCTTAGCTCTTATATTACTATTTAAGTGATCTTTGTGTGAAATTCATTCATAAAAAACTTTTGAACTATTAATGTCTGTATCAAGGTAGCATAGGTTATTTAGTGGTCCTCGACCTTTTTGGAAGCAGGAAGTGGTTTCATGGAATACAATTTTTCCACAGGCAGGAGAGCTGGGGCTCAGGTGGTGATATGAGCAATGGGGAGCAGCTATAAATAAAGAGGAAGCTTTGCTGGCCTCCTGTGTGGTTCCTAAGTTTCATGGAAGACAATTTTTCCACAGGCAGGGATGGGGTTGGCGGGGTATGCGAAGCTCAGGCTGTCATGCACACCTGGTTCCTAACAAGCTATGAACTAGTGTCTGGCTGAGGCCCTAGGGTTTGCAGACCACAAGGTTACATGGAGGTTCAGAGTTAAATCCAAGAATAGAGTTCATGAATCTGTCCCTACTATTAAAGCAAAAGACCCTATTTATTATGTTGTATTAAATAAGTGAGTACTTTACACAAACATCAGAGGCTTAAATTAGCTCTAAAGCCTAGTACAGTGAAACCTGAGTAGAGTTATAATGATATTTTTGAAATGAATAAACAAGATCTTGAATCCGATCAAGGGAATTTTATTTTCTTTTAAGTTTCCCTTATGTAATGTTTACAGATACTAGAAAGCTGTAAACATACATGTTCACTCTCCACTGAGAAGAAATTTTACTATATGTACTTGCAATTTTAAGAAAAAAAATGCTTTTGCATAAACATTTGTGTGATGTGTAGATTTAATAAGAAAATTTATAAAAGCTCTTAGAATAATTATTGACACATAGAAAATGCTGAATAATTATTGACTATGTTAGTATTTGTTATTATTATTGCTATGTGACAAATATTCTTTCAAGAAAGAGGAATATAGATGGTTTAAACTCACAGAGAAAATTCTCAATGCAATCTACTGGCCCAAAATATTTAATACATTTCACTAAATGGAAACACTTTTGTCCTCTTACCTGAAGGATTAGATATCTGTTAATAAACATTTTTTGGTCTCCATTAATATGACATCAATCCAATAGTCTGTAAGTCAATACTATAATCATATTTTTAACATTCTCTTAATTTCTCTATAATATTAAAAATATCACCCCTATAATATTGTTTTATTGTAATTATCATCACTATTGTCTGTATACTGTTTTCAGAAAAAAATCTTTACCCTTCTGTGAAGTGCTTCATACTTGTCATGGTCATATACTCAGTTTAGAGACCTCCAACAGTATAAAAATACTGTCTTAGTCTGCTCGAGTTGGTATAACGAAACATCACAGAGTGGTTTAAGTAACAGACATTTGTTTCTCATGGTTCTGGAGCTCGGAAGGTCCAAGGTCAAGGTGCTAGCAAATTTGGGTTCTAGGGAGGGCCTTTCTCCTGGCTTGTAGATAGCCATCTTCTTGCTATGTGCTCACGTGGCCTTTCCTTGGTACATGTAGGTAGAGAGAGAAAGAAATCTCATGTCTCTTCTCCTTTTTATGATGGACATTAATCCCATCATAAGGGTCCTACCCTCATGATATAATCTAACCCTATTTACCTTCCAAAGGCTTCACCTTCAAATAACATCAGACTTGGAATGAGGACTTCAACATGTGGATTTGGGGGGAACACAGAAATGCAGTCCATAGCAAACATTAAGAAATTTTCAGACTTCAATAATAAAAATGATGGTGTTGAGTAAAAGGAAGGAAGGAAGGAAAGAGGAAAAAAAAGAAAAGGATGAAGAAGGGAGGGAGGAAGGGAAAGACAGAAGCAGAGAAAGGGAAAACAGAAGAAATGAAGGAAGAAAGAAAGGAAGGAAGGAAATGCTACTTAATGTCCTACAGAGAGTAAGGGTACAAAGCCCTTCACAAATATGATGGTTTAGAAAGTGTCATAATTTTACAACTAAAGAATGTCTAATAGTGTCATTTCCTGTGTATAAAACATTAGTTTAAAAATTGTCTTTTGTATCTATTTGTGATCTTATTTTTAGAATTACCTCACTATAGCTCTCTATCCCCACTTTTTGTTTGATGCTGGCTTTGAAATTGAGCCATCATGTCTGAGGGTTGCTTCATGCAAACAGTGTCTCTTTCCTGTTTTTCTTAATTGCTAACCATAAAATGGCCAACTACTCAATGTATTTAAACTCATAAATGTAATGTACATTTATAGATATAATACAGATAAAAAGCAAAGATTCAGGGTTTTCAGACAATCTCATTTTTGAATGTAGATTATTACTTTTCAGGGAAAACATTTGTGATATGATTAATGAAAATGCCATAAAAAAGGACAATTAGGTTTTGGCAGAAAAAAAGTTTTTCAGGTTGTATTCTAATCAGCAACCTAAATTTAGAGGAATCCTTCCCTACTTACCTCTTCCTTTTTTCACCATACAGGAAAGAGTGTTTATACTTAAAAGAAACTACATAATGAAGAATATCTTCCATTTTCAATTCCTACTTGCTTGGATATGTCCAACAGGAATATAAATAGACTTAAGAAGAACAAGTACTAACAATGCAGTGAGATAGAACCAGAAAGTCTAGTGGTAAAGTGCTAAAAAGTACAATCAGAAAAGCAAAGAACCTGTACAATTAACATTACTTCTAGTTATTCCAGAAAGTGGGCTAGTGTGGTATGCAGAAACATGAACTATATTTAATGATATGGAAATGACACAACCAAAGAAATTCATTGGCACATCATATCACCCAGAGTCCATAGCTGACATTAGGGTTCACTCTTGGTACTCTACTTTCAATAGGTTTATACAAATGTTTAATGACATGTATCCACCATTATATTATTATTTTTATATAGAGTAGTTTCACTTCCCTAAAAATTCTCTGTGCTCTGCCAATTCATCCTTTTCACGCTCCCCACTAATTCTTGGAATTTACTGATCTTTCACTGTGTCCACAGTTTTCTTTCTCTAGATTGTCATATAGTTGGAATCATACAATATTTAGTTTTTTCAGATTGGCTTCCTTTACTTAGCAATATGCATTTAAGTTTCCTCCATGTATTTCCATGGTTTGATAGTTCATTTCTTTTTAGTGGTGAATAATATTAATAATATTCCACTGTCTGGATGTACCACAGTTTATTTATCCATTCACTTACTAAAACCTTGATTGTTTCCAAGTTTTGACAATTACAATTAAACCTATAAATGTGTGCAAGTTTATGTATAGACATAAGTTTTCAACTCCTTTGGGTAAATACCAAATCCTCACTAGCATTTGGTGTTGTCAGTGTTCTGGATTTTGGCCATTCTAATAGGTATATTTAGTATCTCATTGTTTTAATTTATATCTCCCTGATGACATATAATCTAGAGTATAATTTTCAAATGCTTATTTGCCATCCTTATATCTTCTTTGGTGAAGTATGTATTAAAGTCTTTGGCCTATGTTTTAATCAAATTGTTTCCTTTTTTTGTTGAGTTTTAACAGTCCTTTGTGTATTTTGGATAACAGTCCTTTAACAGATATGACTTTTATAAATATTTTTCCCCAGAGTGTTGCCCTTTCATTCTCTTGACAGTATCTTTCACAGAGCAGAAATTTTTAATTTTAATAAAGTCCAGCTTATCCATGGTTTGTTTTATGGATAGTGTCTTGATGTTGTATTTAAAAAGTCATTGCCAACCCCAAGGTCATCTAGATTTTTCTCCTGTGATCTTCTAGGAGTTTTATAGTTTTGGTGTTTTTTAAATTTAGGTTTGAAATACATTTTGAGTTAATTTTTTTCAAGAGTGTAAGGTCTGTGTCTAGTTTCAGTTTTTTGTTTGTGGATGTCCAGTTGCTCCAACATCACTTGTTGAAAAGCCTATCTTTTCTCTATTGTATTGCCTTTGCTCTTTTGTCAAAGGACAACTGATTATATTTATGTGAGTCTATTTCTGGGCTCTCTATTCTGTTTTACTGATCTAGCTATTCTTTTACCAATACCACATAGCCTTGAAAACTATAGTTTTATTAGGAAGTCTTAAAGTCCAGTAGTGTCAGTACTCCAACTTTGTTCTACTTCTTCAATATTGTGTTGGCTCTTCTGGGTCTTTTGCCTCTTCATATAAACTTTAGAATTAACAAAATAACATGCAGATATTGTATTTTTAATTTCAAATTTGCCTTGCTCATTGCTAGTATATAAAAAAGCAATTTGCTTTGGTATATTGACTTTTCATTGTGCAACCTGACTATAATTGCTTATTCAGACTTCTCTTCTGAGGATTAGACTTACATATCTAACTGCTTACTAAACATTTTAATGGTGTCTCAATATACTTCAAATTTAACCAACCTAAGACATAATTTATCATCTCATTCACATTTTTTGCCCAACATATTTTTCCCCTATTTCTCTTATATCAGCAAGAGAAATGACCACCCACTTGTATAATCCAAATAAAAAGAAATAAACCACAGAATCCTATTTGATTTCTGTAGCAGACACTGTCAGTGTTCTGCTCAGATGACCTTAAATCATTTTTTGATCTTGTTTCTCTGTGTCCTTCTGCAGGCTCCTTGTACTTTTGTGTCCAATGACCCAAACCTCAATTCTTAAAAGAACTGTGTCACTGGGCTACTAAAGCTATTTTGCCTGACATGCAGAAGTCCAGAGTTACCTGGGAATAAGTCTGGACCTGAAGTTAATGACTGGTAATGCAGAAATATGATATTTTCACTAGATTTAGTTGGCCTGATATATGTTCCCATAATACCTCAAACTTCTCTTTTGACTTAGTATAGTCATCAATATTTGTGCAATATCTTTCTTTTCCACTAGACTCTGACTCCATGAGGGCAGCAGACACATGTGTTTTTCTTTGTTTTTCATCTTTGTGGGCTCAGCAGCTGACATAATGTCTGGCACATAATAGTTGCTTATAAATATTTGTTCAGTGAATGAGTTAAAAATTCCTTCAATTATTTAAAGATGTCCTGAGAAGTATTAAATTGGCTAGGCATAACAAGAGTGGATAATCACAATCCTTAATTGGCAGGATCATATAATTCGGTATCGGTAGGGACATGTATATACACATGTGTACAAACATCTACATTTATAAGATATGTTGTTTTCTAGTTTATGTATATATACATGGAGGAGTTCTGGACAGATGGTTTATAAAATACCAAATGGCACTGAGTATTGTCTTGTGTAATTTTATAAAGAAAGCCCTAAATTTGAAGCATTTAAAAGCGTTATTACATATGTCACTTATTCCCATGTGTCTTACTTACGCAATCTTCCCCCAGCAAAAACAACAAAACCCCAATTCAGATCACACTCATTTTTTATTTAGCTAAGCACACAACCTCCTACATCTAACACACATTTCAAAAATCATAGCATTAGGTTATAAAAGAAAACTATCATACATTAACTATACTAGATATCTTTTCAAGTTTTATCTTTGTGGTCATAAAATCTACAAAGAAGTAATATTGTTTCTACAATCCTTTTTTCCAAAAGATTTAACATCTTAGAAAATTTCCTGAAAATATATTCATTGTTTTTAACATTGCTTCTTTGATTTCATACCAAACTTATGTTTATCACATGATTGCTCACCCAATTATACAACAAAATAAAAAGCATCATCAAATAGTTTAATAGGAATATAGGAAAATGTAGTTTGGTTCATCAAATGATGCAGAAAATAATGTGACAACAAAAAATCTGATTGCAAGTAAGATATTAGTTGCATTAGAATCTGTATCCTCACTCTTTAGAAAAAAAGAAAAGTACCGGGCCGTGAGAATATAAATAGACTAGAAGTGTATGGACATAGTAAGACCATCAAGTTTTTAAACTTATACAATAGTAACATAATATAAAATATTTATGGCTATATAGTCAATGTGACAGATTCTAAGTAATGTGAGGAAAAGACAATACCTTGTTCAAATTGGTATTAATGATAGCCCTGTGTTCATATTAATTTCCGCTTTCTTTTAAATAAATATTTCACAGATAATGAGAGGAAATGATTACTCTAAGGTCATAGTCTTACCTAAAACAAAAAAAAAAAAAAAAAAAAAGAAGAAGAAAAATGTGCTGTTGCATATGTATGAATGTGTATATATGTATATTACGTATGTAATATTTCTGCAAACTTTCTCATTCTGAACTCTTTTCCTTGAGTAAAATCTTTCGTTAAATTATTTTGTTAATCTTTATAATTTAAAGCATACAGCTATAATATGATTTTTTAAAAAAAACTCCGTATATGGCTAGATGAATGCTTCAAACAAAATACAACGATTTTCTTATTAGCACAGATATTTAAATATGCTGTTTCTTGGTTAACTCGAAACATAAGCTTTGCAAAAACAGGATCAGTCCTCTTTACTTTTTCACTTCCATCCTATTTATAGAGCCAAGCAGGCCAGCAAACAGACAAACCATCAGAGTATGCCTCAGTCTAATTAGGTCTCTTTAAGGCAAGACAAAATGCAAAATGCGGGAAGGGAAAAATACCAAGGACTACACAGCCCCTCCAAGCAGCTTGGCTGGCCCAGGCAAACAGCGATAGGCCTCCAAGAAGCACAGCAAACAAACTGACATTATGTCCGCGGGTTATCATTATTATTATTTTTTTTTTTCTTAAACCTGATCGATCCCTCCCTACCACAATGATGCTTCAGGGCATGTCTCTCACTGCTCGGGAGCGATTGAGCATTGGGTATCATTAAATATGGTAGGTAGCAAGGAAGTGGGCAGCCCAGAGCTTGGGCGAGGCGTGGGGTGCAGAGGGAGCCGCCGAAAGGCAGGGTCAGAGGCAGCCACAAGCTCTAGCTCCTCCTCGTGTCTTTTCTCTTTCCTGGACTCTCCTGACCTTTCACTCAGGAGCCAGCTGGAGCCGAGAGAGATTTAATTGAATGGATTCCTCAGATGTGTTTGGAGTATGGGTGATGAAGAGAGGAGGAGGAGGGAAGGCAGGCTGGATACTGTGGTGAAAAGAGAGAAGAGGGGGAGGGAACTTGCCATGACCTTCAAAGGCTAATTGCCTGGCTCTTCCCAGGCCCTTACTGGAGCTTGACTTGCACAGGGCGCCTGTTGTCCAGCCTGACCGCAGCTCTCCAGCCCCTCCCCGAACCCCAGCTTCAGAAACGCAGCCCTGCTCCCGGGTGACCTCCCGCCCAATCAATAGCAGCCGGCCAAAGTGGCTGCAGCTCCCCTCGGCCCCTGGAGCAGAGCTCCCTTAACGGGCTCTGTTCATGCTAGTTCCTGAAACCTCCCTCATTAATCTGATTAATCCAAGGAAAAGAAAAAGAAGCAGAGGAGTAACGACTGACCAGAAGCGCTGAGGTGTATGTTTGCGTGCATGTGCGTGTTGTGTGTTTCAGTCTTCTTCAGTGTTAGTTTAATGGAATAAAATCGAAGCCAGCAAGAAAAATCAAACCTCTCCTCTGGCACTTTCTCTCTATCTTGTTTCCATTGTTTGTTTCTGAAATTATAAATCACACGGACTAACCAGATTAAGAGTTTATCCACGAACACGGTCCCTCCCTCCTTCTCGCAGCTCTCTAAACCCTGTCTTTATGGGGCTTGTGTGTGTGTGTGTGCATATTTTTTTTTTGAACATAAGTAAAAAGGAGTCAGTGAATGTCAGCTGAGTTAAATGGGTGACAAGGGAGATGGAAAGAAGAAAATTCATCCCTTCTTGTCTTTGAGAGCAATTTAATTAGGCTTGAGCCCACTGTGAATGGGTAAGAAAAAGGCTGGGGGTGGCTTGTCTAAGCTTCCTCTAAAGGCAAAAGCGGCCTTGGATGCTGCATAGGTGCCTGTACACACACACAAAGGGTTTTTAAAGGATCATGTAGGAAGATCAACCGATAAGCAGCTAATTTTGTGTACTTAGGGAGCAAATGAGCAAGTACAGTCCCACTGGAATACCCAGGGTAATGGGATAAAAAAAAAGGAGGGAGGAAAGATCTTAACTATTTTACTATTGATGCTGATCACTAAAATTAAAGATTTATACTGCATGACAGGGTGGCTAGCTGTAGCTCTTGGGAAAACTTTGTGTGTGTGTGTGTGTGTGTGTGTGTGGATGGAGGTGTGTATAAATGCATGTATATGGGTGTGTGTGTGTATGAAATATGAGCTGGTATAGTCATATACATACAAATATGGATTTTTCTATGAACCACTCAGTTATTTTGAAAATTTTCATCAGAAACCACTTTTAAACTAATTGGCATCTGCAGAGAAGAAACCTCATTTTTGGTTCAAATGAATTTTCTGAAATGTCATTTGATTCGGGAAATATGACTGATCTGCCCGATTTCTTGATAAGAAATGAAATGAGCCGTTGTCCTTCAGGATATCATAGACTTGAAATGGGGGATTTTATGGTTAATGCCATCAGATAGAAGTGTCCTACTTTGAAAGGAGAAGTCCATCAGCCTCAGGGGAAGGCTGAATTCTGAATTCATCTTTAAATCTGCTGCTGCACTTAAAGCTGGTATGGAGCAATGATAGATTTTTTTTTGTCTTGAGTAATAAATACAAAATAAATGGCAATAAATAATGAGATTGTTGATATCAAAAAGTTAATAGTTTTGTACTTTCACATTTTGGATTCCACTTTTAGGTCCTAATGTCAATGTTCAATATGAAAGTTAAAAGTGAAGACAGAGCCTAAATTAATGTTTGGACCACAGTATGGGATATTAAATGTTTAGAATTATGATTAATATAGTCATTCTTATAAAATACCAACGTCAACAATGGAGATGAAAAAATAATAAGGGAATAAAATCAGTAACAGCCTGCATAAAAAAGTACACATAGCCAGAAGCAAGAAGAGGGATATCTGGGTCATTGACCTCAGGCACGGATGAATAAAAAAGTATGCAGCCATGCTTAAGAAAAGAAAAGCAATGGAATGGAGAGAGTCATCTCACATTGAGGTGCGTGTTTGAAATGGATTACAACAGACACAGGAGAAAACTATTGCAATAAATTTATCCCATATGAAGAAAGCTCATTTTGAATAAAGTTTATATCTGCTAGCTGACAAAACTACTGACCACTATCTTTACTTTTACCAATCCCACCATGCAGTCCTGGACTGAGCATTCATATCTTCTGCTATATGTATGCTTACATGGAGAGACTGCATCCCATAGTCAGGTATATTTAGAGTTCTGCAACAAATAAAGATTCCCATGAAACTTAGTCAACATGCAATAGAAAAGAGCTGTGAGAAAGAAAAGATAAAAGATAAGATAAGAACAAGGTATGTTTCAAAGTAGTGTACTTCAATGCAGAGGGAAAGAGGAGGGGAGATAAGGGAAGTAAGAAGTAAAGAGAGCCAGTAGGGATGGGGAATGGAAGAATAAAGAGAATGAAAGGAGCAGAATACATTTTAAAGAAAAGTAGGGATGGGGATAATATATTGAACCTGTTTTACATTATCTATCCCCTTATTTTTTCAAGTATTAGCCTGATTTCAATTACCACCCAGAAATGCAACAACTTTATTCTTGGAGCCATATATCAATGAGGTAATGCTGGGCAGTACCTGCTTATGTGCCAACAATGTAATCATAAAATGCTTTCTATTTCATCAATGAAATAGAAATGCACATAGTTATGATATGATATCAAATTTTATGCATTGACTATTTACAAATGCTGGCTTGTCACCGGTTTCTCATCACTTTCTTAGATATAAAATCTACTTTATTAAAAGAAAATTACTTTTGGAAATTCAGGACTTCCTTGAAAATAGGCAATCAAAATTCTCAAATATTGAGAAGAATCACTTATAGTCTAATTCTGTATAAACCTAGAATAATAGGTTGCAATTGGTTTGTTGATTAACATGTGGCTATCCCACAAACTGGCAATACAGGCAAAATTTCAACCCCTCCACCATAGCTAGATTCTTTTTTAAATGTCATCCTCTTTTCCTGACCAATAATTTGTATATATTTGAGAGTTAACTACATTTTCTTTAACATTCCTTATCTGGTATGTATATATATGTCAAAAGCATATTTTATAAAAGAATATAAAAAAAGAATGGTACACAGACTATTTGTAGGTGATTTATTGTGGAAACTAAATGATTTTCCATTTTAAAGTGTTTAATGTTAATAGAAGGCATTAACTTCATGACTTTAAACTCCTTAAGGTAAATCAGCTTACTATATGTAAAAAATAAGAGAAGTAGATTTATTTGCTCCGATTTAAAATAGCCAAAAATGAAAATTGTATTTACGACTTATGACAGAAGAGTTTATAGGGAAAGAAACATTCTGTACATTTTCTTTTTTTAACTCTTGGTTAATACATGTGACATACAGTAGTCTTAGAGCATGACATACATTTGTTTTGTCCCCCATTTTGTACAGCAACCACTGAATAAAGAGTAGCCAGAAAGAATTACAATCTCATAGGCACTGATATAGCAGTGCTAAGAGGAGATGACATAACTCAGCTTTAGATTGCACCCTCAAGAAATCATGTTGCATTTCACAACAGGTAAGCATCTTGACAAATCCTTCTGAGTATGATGAAAGCAGCTTGCAAAAATAGCATAAGAGTACATCCTGGATAACATCTCAGATACATCAATTTTGTTCTGGGGACCTTTACAGCATTGCACTTAACTAGAGGTACAGCAAGATACTTCTTCAACCACATCATTGATCCTACTAAGCTTGGGCAAATAATCTTTTTATAATACCAAATTTAACAGTTATTTAAAGTTGCAGGTTTTAATTCTGAAATTTTATTAACCTTATGTTGGTAAAAGTATTTGCATAGGAAAAGTACTCTGACTCTCACGGATACTACGTGTCAGTTAAACTATAGAGCCTCCTTAGAGTGAAATTATTTTAAAATTTAGAAATTCCATATGGTTATTCTTCTAAGTATGGTTATTTTAGTATATGTATGTGGATCAGAAGAGAAACTGCTTTTTTCCCCACAAATGCCATTGTCAAATCTTCTAAACTCTGCATTCACTCATGTATTTATTTTTTCATTCAATATCTAATAAATGAACCACTTCTATATGTCTAATTGTGTGTGGTTTGTTCACTATTGTATTCCCAAAAGTGAGACAATCCCTGACATATAATAGGCATGCAATAAATGTACTAAGCATAGAGATTAAAGTTTTTAGTACTGTAAGTAATAGCAGCAAAAATATTATACTTAACATACTGAAATTTCAAATTTTTTATCTGAATTCTAACAGGAAATTATTACTCAAGTCACAACACACTCATGTGGATAATAAGCACCTATCTTTATCACACACTAGATAAAAATGTATATTATCCTGTCACTGACGTAGAGCTTCAAGTAGACAAAATAATATGTAATAAGGTTTAAAAGTAGAGCAAAATTCCAGATGTAACCCGGATCAAGTGATTTCTCTATTGTTTTACAAAGAGCAGGGGTTGGGAGATTAAAGAGTCTTGGTCAGGAAGAATGTCAGAGACCAGAAAAGAAGGTGCTGAGAATATAGGCAGAACTGATTCCTGAGAAAAGATCCTCTTATAGATGCAAGAAATGACTTTGGAGAACCACTAAGAGATATGAAATACTAACAAAATTAGCAAAGTAATTTCTACACTCCATATACTTGGATTAGGAAATGGTATTTGAAGAATTCTCTTGAGATGGCCCCCTCAGTCAGCCTGCTGTTCACACCTACTGGTGCTAGAATTTACACATTTATCGGGAGAACTCCCTTCAAAAACTGTCAGTACCTATCATGTAGGAATAGCCCATTGAGCGGGTAACATAAATGGTGTTTGTTCATATTTCTACTACCATAACTGAATCTTGACATTACTTCTGACCACTACAAGCCCACAGTTAGAAACAAGAAATTTTAAGAAAATGAAGGTAACTGGAAGGCCATAAGACCCAAAACTTTTGCAACATACTCTGACACTGAAGAAGGCAGAAATCAGAGCCAACCATGTAGAAAGAAGAGGGAGAATTAGACATTTATATTTTTTTCACTATTTTCAAATTATGGGACCACCATGATCATTGATGACACTAAAATATTTAAAGTGAAAAGGGAAAGATGTGATATAAATTAAATTCATAGATGTATTATTCTTTCACTTTCTCTAGCACTATGTACTACATAGTAAATAAACAAAAGCAGCAGTTGAAGAATGAATAAATGAATGTGAATATAAATGAATCTAAAAAAGACATTTTTGTGAAAAAATGAATCACCATTGAATGATAAATACCCTATTCCTATAATATTACATATTCCAGAGATGTTTCATAGTTTAAAAATTCTAATGTGATGATCACTATACCTATGCTAATATTTTTTAAATAAGGGTGAGAGATTTGTTAACCAGAGAACTTTTAAAATATCAAATAACAACTTCAAGAGACTTTTCAACTTATTGATTTCATAAACTGGGCTTGTAAGTCATTAGAAAAATGGAATGCACAAGACATTCCAAATAACATTGTAAGATGGAATAAAAAAATATTTTTTTTTTTTTACTCTAGCCATGGTAATATTTTATTTGGGAAATTATATGAGACAATTGTTCAACTCATAACTTTTCCTGCCATTAACATTTATACATCAACTGACAATAACAATGACTTAAATTTCTTCAAAAATTGTTGTTTAATTATTAAGGCTACATAATACTTCTATATGTTTGTAGGGTACATGTGTTTTGATACAGGCATACAATGTGTTGTTTTCATTTTTGTTTTTGTTTTTTACTTTTTTTTTTCCGAGTATGATGGTGGTACAAATGCTTTGGTTACATAAATTGTCTTTGCATTGTTATTTGGATAAGGGCCACACTCCCTGGATAAATCTTGCTGTGCTAATATGGCCTAAGGATGTTACTTCTAATATAAATATCAGAGCCATTTATTCTTACTATTACAACTGATACACAAGAAAAATAAACCTGCAAAAAATATAATTGTATAAAAAATATATTCCAACTTATTTGTGATTTCTGATTCTAGTTATGATAGAGTAACAGACTGGATTTACCTTATCATCTTCAACAACTAGAACATGAAAAAAATATATTAAATGACCATCTTCAAACATTGGAAATAAGCAGCATGAGATTTTGATCCCTGAGAGAAGAAAAACAAATGAAGTGAGCCTTTTGATTGTGCCAGTTTATGCCTGAAGGCAATTTCCAATTTAAGGAGTAGGGAAGCAGATTCCAAACAGAGCCCAGGGACCTCACTGATTTGTAGAGACACACTGAAACTTGGGAAGGCCAAGGTTGCTGTATTTTGTAGCACAGGACTAAAAAATATGTATAGAAAGAGGAGGAGGAGAGAAAGAGAGAGATCTAAATACATGCAGAAGGATTGATTTTTAACCTTTGGCTTCATACTTCTCTGGACATTTATTAGAGGAAGCATGAATTTATCTGAGATTATAAAAGAAAAATATTGGAAAATAGTAGCCCAAACAGTTATCAGAGTTCACAGAAGACTAGGAATGGTTTGTCTACCCACCAGCCAGAGAGGAAAGGTGTAAGAGGCATAAGAAGAGATTTTAAAATGATAATGCATTTAAATGCCTATATCAAAAAGACAGAAAACATGCAAATAGAGAACCTAACGAATAGACTCAAAGAACTGGAGAAAGAAGAACAGAACGATCCCAAACCCAGCAGAAGGCGAGAAATTACTAAGATCAAATCAGAACTAAATGAAAAGGACAACAAAGAAACTATAAGGGAAATTAACAAAACAAAAAGTTGGTTCTTTGAAAAGATAAACAAAATAGACACACCTCTGGCTAGACTAACCAAGAGCACAAAAGTAAAATCTCTAATAACCTCCATTAGGAACATGAAAGGAGAAATCACAACCGATGCTACAGAGATACAAGATATCATCTATGAATTCTACAAAAATCTTTATGCACATAAACTGGAGAACGTGGAGGAAATGGACAAATTTTTAGAAACACATAGTCTTCCCAGGCTCAACCAGGAAGAAATAGAGTACCTGAACAGACCAATATCAAGAACTGAAATCGAAACAGCAATAAAAAACCTTCCCAAAAAGAAAAGCCCTGGTCCAGATGGGTTCACACCTGAATTTTACCATACATACAAAGAAGAACTGGTGCCCATCCTACATAAACTATTCTCCAATATTGAGAAGGATGGAGTTCTCCCTAACACGTTCTACCAAGCCAATATAACATTAATACCAAAACCTGGAAAGGACACAACAAAAATAGAGAACTACAGACCAATTTCCCTCATGAATATAGATGCAAAAATTTTCAATAAAATACTAGCAAATCGAATCCAAGTACTTATCAAAAAAGTAATCCACCACGACCAAGTGGGCTTCATCCCTGAGATGCAGGGGTGGTTCAACATACGTAAATCTATAAATGTAATTCACCACATAAATAGAAGCAAAAACAAAAACCATATGATACTCTCATTAGATGCAGAAAAAGCATTTGACAAAATTCAACACCCTTTTATGATAAAAACGCTTAACAAAATAGGCATTGATGGAACCTACCTAAAAATGATACAAGCCATATATGACAAACCCACAGCCAACATCATACTGAATGGGGAAAAACTGAAAGCACTCCCACTTAGAACTGGAACCAGACAGGGCTGACCATTGTCTCCATTACTTTTCAACATAGTATTGGAAGTCCTTGCGAGAGCTATCAGACAAGAGAGCAGAATCAAGGGAGTCCAAATAGGGAAGGAAGAGATCAAACTCTCACTTTTTGCTGATGATATGATGCTATATCTGGAAAACCCCCAGGATTCAACCAAGAGACTCCTGGAATTGATTAACGAATACAGCAAAGTCTCAGGCTACAAAATTAATATACACAAATCAGAGGCATTTATATATGCCAATAACAGTCAATCGGAAAACCAAATTAAAGACTCAATACCCTTCAAAATAGCAACAAAGAAAATAAAATATCTAGGTATATATCTAACTAAAGAGGTAAAGGACCTCTATAAGGAAAACTATGAAACACTGAGAAAAGAAATAGCAGAACTTGCAAATAGATGGAAAAATATACCATGCTCGTGGATCGGAAGAATCAACATTGTTAAAATGTCTATACTACCCAAAGTGATCTACAGATTCAATGCAATCCCTATTAAATTACCAACATCATTCTTTACAGATATAGAGAAAATAATTATACACTTTGTATGGAATCAAAGAAGACCCCGTATAGCAAAAGCAATTTTAAGCAACAAAAACAAAATGGGAGGTATTAATTTGCCAGACCTCAAACTATACTACAAGGCCGTGGTTCTTAAAACAGCCTGGTATTGGCACAAGTGCAGGGACACAGACCAGTGGAACACAACAGAAAATCCAAATATAGAACCATCCTCATATAGTCACCTAATTTTCGACAAAGCGGGAAAGAATATACTCTGGGGACAAGAATCCCTATTCAACAAATGGTGCTGGGAGAATTGGTTAGCCACTTGTAGAAGACTGAAACAGGACCCACAGCTTTCACCTCTCACAAAAATCAAATCACGGTGGATAACAGACTTAAACCTTAGGCGTGATACAATCAGAATTCTAGAAGAAAATGTAGGAAAGACTCTTACAGACATTGGCCTAAGCAAAGAATTTATGAAGAAGACCCCCAAGGCAATCACAGCAGCAACAAAAATAAATGAGCTTCTGCACAGCCAAAGAAACAGTCCAGAGAATAAACAGACCACCTACAGAATGGGAAAAAATTTTTGCATACTACACATCAGACAAAGGACTGATAACAAGAATCTATTTAGAACTCAGGAAAATCAGCAAGAAAAAATCAAACAACCCTATCAAAAAGTGGGCAAAGGACATGAATAGAAATTTTTCAAAAGAAGATATAAAAATGGCTAACAAACATATGAAAAAGTGTTCAACATCTCTAATCATCAGGGAAATGCAAATCAAAACCACAATGAGATATCACTTAACCCCAGTGAGAATGGCCTTTATCAAAAAAACCCAAAACAACACATGTTGGCGTGGGTGTGGAGAGACAGGAACACTAATACACTGCTGGTGGGACTGCAAACTAGTGCAACCTCTGTGGAAAGCATTATGGAGGTATCTTAAACAGATTCAAGTAGACCTGCCATTTGACCCAGCAATCCCATTACTGGGCATATACCCAAAGGAAAAAAGGTCATTCTGTAACAAAGGCACGTGTACCCAAATGTTTATAGCAGCACAATTCACAATAGCAAAGATGTGGAAACAACCCAAATGCCCATCAATACATGATTGGATTAGTAAACTGTGGTATATGTATACCATGGAATACTACTCAGCTATAAGGAATGATGAAGATACGACATCTCTATGGTTCTCCTGGAGAGAGTTGGAACCCATTATATTAAGTGAAGTATCCCAAGAATGGAAAAACAAGCATCACATGTACTCACCAGAAAATTGGTTTCCCTGATCATCACCTAAATACAAATCTGGAAACGACACCAATTGGACATCAGACTGAGGTGGGGGGTGGGGGAGGGGATGGGGGTATGCCTACACAATGAGTGCATTGCGCACCATTTGGGGAGTGGTAACACTTGAAAGTGCTGACTCGGGAAAGGGGGGGTGGGGAAAAAAATATGAAACTATTGTTTTTAACTTGCACTGTTCACTTAATAATTTATCATGAATATTTCCCATATTATTTCATATCATTGTACAAGAAATAATGTATATATTATGAGGACATACTGTATCTAACAAGATATACTGTTAGACTCTTTGATTCTGTAAAATAAAAAAAAAAAAATGATAATGCATAAGTACTGAGGTTAAATTAGTCCTAGATTAAAGGGTGCTTCGCATTTGCCATAACAAGCCTTAAGGTCAAGACTCTAAAAATATAATAGATTCCTCTTTCCAGAATGAAATCAAACACTTTTTAAAGGAATACAACAAAATGCAGCACCCAACAATATAAAATCCACATTGTCTTCATCCATTAAAAAAATAAATGTTCTACTAAATTGTATATGTGACATTTGTTTAAATATCCTCAATACAATACAAAACAAAACAAAAAGGGTAACTAGATGAGGCAGTAGATATGTTATCTAACTTAAGAGTGTTAATCATTTCACAAAATGTGTATATCAAATCATCACATTAGATAGCTTAATATAATAGTACTTTATTTGTCAATTAAACCTCAATAAAGCTGGAAATTATGCTTAAAAGTTAAATTTTCAACTCTTACTTATGAGTAATTTAGAGAGCTATTAGAAAATCAGTAGGCTATAATAGAATTCAATAACACAACACCTGACTAAATAAATTGATATCTATAGGCGATTATACCACACAGCAGCAGATACACATTATTTTCAAGTGCAAATACAACAAACACCTATTCCAAGCAATAAAAGTATTCAAAAGTTCAAAATAAAGAAAAACAGCTATGCAAAGTATACTACCTGAATCCAGTAAAATTAAACTAGAAACATAATGATCAATATCTGAAAATCAAATATTTAAAAATTAAACAATATATTACTAAATAATCTGCTGGTCAATAAAGGAATGACAAGGAAAATGCAATACAACTGAATAAAAATTAATGCATAACATTTTAAGTTTTGTGGGATGCAGGTATAGTAATTTGGAAGGGAAATTTATAGCATTTATAGTGAGAAAGTTCTCAAAAAATTGAAAAAAGAAAAAATATCCAAAATAACCAGAAGGAAGGAACTAACAATGATAATAGCAAGAGTAAATGAAAACAAAACAAAACAAAAAAAAAACAACAGATAAAGAAGCCCAAAATTGCTCTTTTTTAAGTTCAATTAAATTGATAAACTTCTAGCCAAACTGATGAGAAAAAATAAAGAGAAGACACAGATGACCAATCAGAATTTTAAAAGGGAACAACACCACAACTCCCTCAATATTAAAATGATTAAAAAAAGTATTGTCAGCAATTTAATAGCTGATATATTTTGGAGAAGTACCTTAAAATTAACCTATCTACCAAAGCCCAGTCATGAAAAAAATACATATCCTAAATAACACTGTATTTTGAAGTAATTAAATTTGCAGTTAAAATTTCCCACAAAGAAACTCTAAGCCCATAGGACTGTACTGGTAAATTCTAACAAACATTTTTAAAAGTAATATAATTCTAGACAAACTCTTCTGGGAAATAAGAGGGTATATATCCCAACTCCATTTATAAGGGCGCATTAAAGTGATGCCAAAGTTAGAAATTGATTGCAACAAAATTACAGAGAACTATCTCTGAACATAGATTCAAAAATATTTATCCCAAATTTAACATATTGAATTCAGCCATATATAAAAAGGTCACACTTTATAACCAAGTTGAGTTTATCCTGGAAATGCAAGGATAGTTTAACATTTATAAATCAATCCTTTTAATTTGCTCTTTTAAAAGACTAAAAATGAAAAACATACGACCATCTCAATAGATTCAGAAACAGCATTTATCAAAATTCAACATCCATGTTTTTAAAAAACCAAAAGCTTGTATCCAACTAGGAAGATAAAGGGCATTTGTATAACTTTCGTCACACATAAAGGTGAATGACTAAATATTTTCCCCTCAGACCATAAACAGGACAATAATATTCATTGCCACCACTTCTAGGAAATATCATAGTGAAAATCTTTATCAGGACAATAAGAGAGGAAAGAAATTAAAGAATAAAAATTTGAAAACAGAAATAAAATATTTTTATTGACAGATAACATGGTGATATATTGAAAAATTCTAAGAAATCCATAGGAAAAAAGCTATGAAATTATAAGAGAATTGAGCAATATCACAATAGTCAATATACAAAATTAAACTATGTTTTAAATAATACTAATAACCAATTAGAAATTTAAATCAAAATATGCCAAAAATTAATTCAAAATGTATTAGAAATTTGAACACAAAAATCTATGAAAGTTCTAGGAAAAAAATAAGGGAAAAGCTTCTTGATGCTGGTCTTGAGTATGACACCAAAAACACAGACAACAATAGAAAAAATAGAGAAGTAGAACTACATCAAACTAAAAAGCTTTTATATGTCAAAAGAAAAAAATCAGCAAAGTAAAAAACAACCTATAGAATGGGAGAAAAATTTATAAATCATACATATTATAAGCAGTTAACAGCCAAAATATATAAGGAACTCCTAATACTCAAGAAGAAAAAAAAAAAAAAAAGTTAAAAATGGGCAAAGGACTTGAACAGACATTTCCCCTAAGAAGACATGCAAGTGGCCAACAGATGAAAAGATGTCTAATATTAGTAATCATCAGGGAAGTAAAAATCAAAACAACAATGAGATATCAACTTGCTCCTGTTAGAATGGCTACTATTAAAAAAAAATAATGTGTCACAAGTTTGTAGAAAATTTAGAACCTTGAAACATTGTTGGTGGGAAGAGAAAATGGGTGTAGTCACTCTGGAAACTAGTATGGAATTTCTTCAAAAATTAAAAATAGAACTATTATATGATCCAGCAATCCCATTTATGGGTATATATTCAAAAGAATTGAAATCAGGATCTTATGCATTCTTGTGTTCACTGCAGTATTATTCATGATGGCCAAGATATGCAAGTAACCCAAATATCTTACTGAAGTGACTAATATTATAATAGAAAATAATATAATCCTTTAACACAGGACCATTCTGCATGATCCTTTCCAAACACCACCACCACTTCCACTCTCTCCTTTTACAGATTAATAAAATGTAAATTTATAGTTGTGAATTCTCTTACCTAATTTCAGTGTGACAGAGCCTAGACAGGAAACCAAAACTTCAGATTTTTACCACAATTTTACCACAATGTTCTTTTTACAATGCCACAAGACTTCTTATATTCAACAAGACATGGTTAAATTGGGAATAGGCAATGTGAGCATTGTAGAAAACATCTCAAAGCACCTCCTGGGAAATCACAAACATACTTTTCAGATTTAGATCAGTCTTTGGGGAAAATCTGTAGTTTTCTGTCACAAGCAACAAGTCTAATTACACCTATCTCATGTATTTTCAAAGTTGAAAAATCATGGATCCCAGCAATGACTGACAATAAGAATGGATTGTAAAACATACTCGGGACCAACGTTGAAACTAGATATTGCAGGAATAAAAAGCCAAGATTACAAGGAATGGATAATAGATTTACAGTAGGCTTTCAATACAGTGCTAAAATAAAGAAAATTTATCTTGGTAAAATGCTATTTAACTCATTTGCAGGGATAACCAAGTTGTTATCTAAATATCATTGACATCTTTTGTTACATACAAATATAATATGTTCTACTCCTTTAAGAAAACAAATTCAGATCATATTATAAATTTAATCACTTCATAAAATATTTACTTTAGCAATATAGTATAAAGAATGAAAGATTTTTACAAATAGTTTATGTATTTGTTTTGAAAAAGTACATTTGTTTACCCCTTTTCTGTAACAGAGTTTGAATGCAAACTAAGATATTCTTAATAAATAGTTTATATCCTTCAGAATGTCTTAGAGTATTGAGAGGAGACTATGTGAAATAAATTTTCCTGAATAGATTATTTTGATTGTTTTTGTTATCCATATTGTAAGTGATTATTGCTAGAATGTGACAGAAGGAATATGTTCAAGTTAGTGGGTACTAAATATTTTTAAATGTCATGCATTGCATATATATATATTTTTTTTTTTTTTTTTTTGAGATAGAGTCTCACTCTGTTGCCCAGGCTAGAGTGCCATGGTGTCAATCTAGCTCACAGTAACCTCAAACTCCTGGACTCAATCAACCCTCCTGCCTCAGCCCCTGGGCTCAAGCAACCCTCCTGCCTCAGCCTCCTGAGTAGCTGGGACTACTGGCATGCACCACCATGCCCAGCTAATTTTTTCTATATATATTTTTAGTTGTCCATATAATTTCTTTCTATTTTTAGTAGAGACGAGGTCTCACTCTTGCTTAGGCTGGTCTCGAACTCCTGAGCTCAAGCATACATTATTTTTTATAAAATTTCTAAGAGGTTATATTTTCATACAATTTACAGATGAATATACAGAAATTTAAAAGAGAAACTTACCAAGATCATCAAAGGAAGTGCAGAAGTTGAGATTCTGAATGAGGCCTCTCCTAGTTCTGACATGATGTCCTAGAGGCGTATCAGAGAACATCTCTCTGAACAATTCTCTTTTGTGGAAAAGGATTCCTGTGATAGTTAATTTTGTGTGAAAATTTGGCTAGGCCACAGTACCCAGATATTTGGTCACACAATAGTCTCAATATTGTTGTGAAGATATTTTTTTTGGATGAGATTAACATTTACATTAGGAGATTTGAGTAAAACACATTACCCTCTATAATGTAGGTGGGCTCCATTCAATCCATTGAAGACCTTAAGAATAAAAAACTGACTCATATAGAGAAGAGGGAGTTCTGCCTGCAGTCTGCCTTTGGACTTGAGCTGCATTATCAAGCCTTCCCATGTACTATTCCAGTCTTCTGGCCTATCTGCAGATATTGGTTTTGCCAATCTCCACAATTGCGTGAGTCAATTCCTTTAATTCCTTATAATAAATTAGATAGATAGATATTTAACAGATAGATATAGATATAGTTATCTCATTGGTTCTCTTTCTCTGAAGAACCTAGAGTAATATAGTTCCTCATATCTTATCAATCCAACTGAATGCCTTTTCCAATCACCTAACTGTCCCCCTAAATTTACATGAGCTAATTCATAGCGCAATTCATAGACTGCCACATGTGAGATCAATATATAATATAGAAATAACATTGTAACACCAGGAAATGTCAGAATTAATAATAGATAATATAAAGTAAATTACAAAAAAGTCCTTTTGAAATTGATCTATATAGCATAAGGTATGGAAATTACAAGAGTCCCTGACAACATAAAAACTGGTCAATGTAAAAATCAAATGCATATTGGAATTAACTACATGAATTTTTCTTAACCCACTCACTCTTTGGCAAAATTTCAGTTATGAATGAATAATTCCATGAAAATATATATTTAGATGAACAAACACCTTGGTCTTTCAGCTCCAAAATAATTCCAGGGGCTATATATACATAGTAAAACTTTCAAAGAGAATAAAGTTTCACTAAAATGAATGCATTAAAAATCTGACCAATAATTGATATATTAAAATCTCTATCTTATTTATTTTAGTGTAAAATTGTGTGAAAATTAAGTAAAGGGAATTTAAATGTAAATCTGAAGATAGAGATTAGGTTCAGATTATACAAGAAAATAAACTGAAATATGAACACAGGTCAGTTATGACCTAGAGTTTGATCACAATGTCTTTGGCATGCCCTGTCTATTTAGTCACCCTTCCAGCCCTATTTACTCTCCCTAAAGCTACCAGACATTTAACTGTAAACACACTAGACTCAGTATTCTCTAGTCATCATACATTGAGGACCTAGTGATCTATTAAATTGTTTTCTGGCTTATTGGTCAAGCCTGGTCCTTTTTTTGTCCAATTCTAATTCAAAATAATGGATGTTTATATATATATTTTTTACTTCCTCCTTTCTGACAACCAGATTTCATTTTAGAAAATTAAGTCTATGCCATTGGGTGCAGTCCTGGTAGGTCAGTAAATTCAAATGTCATGTTCTTCTGCTACAAAAACAAATGACCCTCAGATATTCTAATAAATTCTCCTTGGCAGACATTTCATATGGGAAACAGTTGTATCTGTAACCTAATTTCAGCCAAATGGGCTTCTCCCAGTACTTGAATCTTGAGTTAAATCACATATAAAAGTAAGAAATAATTAGAGAACATTCATTTTCATGATGGTGTCACAAGAGTTATATGTTCTTGTTGTTTTTTTTTTACAACTATCCTAACTCTGTATCTAGTTCTCTATCCTTTTCATCAGCTCAATAAGATACAAAATTACTTTCTAATAGATTCTTCATTTAGTTTATTGCAGAAATTAATGTCACTGAAGAATAAACATGAAGTGGCTTTACCATTTATCAATAACTGCCACCCCAAATACATTATTCCTAATCCCCTTTTCCATTAAGTAGTATGTCCTTTTAAAGCATATTATTCAAATTCCATAAACTTTAATAAAACATTTTATTTCTTAAAGCAAAACTCAAATTCCAGTTCTGCCCTTGTAGAGACCGGCACCGGGTCTATCACTGTTCCTGATCAGTACTTGTGCACTCAGGCTCAAAGTCAACTCCAGAAAAAGTTCAGCTCCAGCCCATCTGCTAGCCTGTTTGAGTACTCCCATAGCAAGTCTGCCCATAGACCCCTCCAGAAAGCCCACCAAGAATTTGTGGACAGATTGACAGGTAAAGGGCATTCTCTGCCAAAGCCAGACTGTAAAGACTGGAATAGGTGCCTACTTCTTCAACAGCTCAGATATCAGTGAAAAGCCACAAGAATCATGTATGATCAAGGAACTATGACACTACCAATGGGGGAAAAAATGAAACATGAGTAATTGACTCTAAAGAAATAGAGATCTACAAACTGCCCAAGAAAGAATTCAAAATAGTCATCTTAAAGAAACTCAGTGAGCTATAAGAAATACAGATAGACAACTAAAAAGGAAAAAGAAAAAAAAATGGTAGTCAATTTAGGAACAAAGTGAGAAGTTTAACAGACATAGAAATAATAAAAATGAATAAAACAGAAATTCTGGAGTTAAAGAACACAATTACTAAACTGAAAAATTCTATAGAGAACTTGAAAAGGAGACTTGATCAGGAAAAAGAAAGAATCGGTAAACACAGAGACAAGTTATTTGAAATTATACAGTTGGGATAATCAAAACTAAAAAGGAAAAAAAAAAAGACTGAAGGAAGCCTATAATGGGACAACATCAAGCAAACCCATGTGTACATTATGGAAATTACAGAGGGATCAGAGAAAAAGAAACAGACTAAATGCTTACTTAAAGAAACAATAACAGAAAACTTCTCAAATCTGAAGAGAGAAATAAATATCCAAATCCATGAAGCCTCCAAAGCCCCAAATAAATTAAATATAAAGATTTCACAGACATATTTTATAATCAAATGCTCAAAAGCCAAAAACAATGAGAGAATTTTAAAAACAGCAAGAGAAAAGCAGCTTGTCATATACAAGGGAATATATCCTTTGTATTTTTTTATTCTCTATTTCATTTAATTCTGCTCTGATCTTTATAATTTCTTTGTTTTCACTAATTGTGGGTTTGTTTTTTCTTGCTTTTCTAGCTCCTTGAGGTATGTCATTAGATTGTTTACTTAAAATCTTTCTACTTTTTTCATGTAGGGATTTATTGCTATAGAATTCTCTCTTAGCACTGCTTTTGTTGAATCACATAGGCTTCAGGATGTTGTGTTTTCATTTTGTTTGTTACAGGACTGTTTTTGATTTTCTCCTTAATTTCTTCCTTGACCCAATTGTAATTCAGGAGCATGTTGTTTAATTTTTATGTATTTGTAAAATTTCCAAAGTTCTTCTTTTTATTTATTTTTGTAAATGTCTGTTAAGTCCCCTTGGTCTAAAGTTCCATTTAAATCACATGTTTCTTTGTTAATTTTTTGTCTAGATGATCTGTCTAATGGTTAGAGTGCGGTGTCAAAAACCCCAACTCTTATTATATTGGAGTCTATCTCTGTATTTAGATCTAATAATCTTTGCTTTATATATGAGAGTGCTCTGACATTGGGTGCATATATGCTTAGAATTATCTCCTTCCTCTTGCTGAATTGATCCCTTTATGATTATATAATTTTTTTTGTCTATTTCTTTTTGTCTTTATTTTTTTTGTTTTGTTGTGTTTTACTTAAAGTCTGTTTTGTGTGTTATATGTATAGCTACTTTTGCTTACTTTTGCTCTTCATTTGCATGGAATATCTTTCTTCATCCCTTTATTTTTAGTTGATATGTGTCTTTACAGGTGAGATGAATTTCTTTTAGGCAGCATATATTTGGGTCAACTTTTTAATCTATTGTTCCAGTCTGTATCTTTTAAGAGGAAAGTTTAGTCTATTTACATTTTACATTATTATTGATATGTGAGGGTGTATTGCTATCATTCTACTACTTGATTTCTGATTGTTTTCTAGATCCTTTGTTCCTTTATTTTTCTATTATTGTTTGTCATGGTAGTTTGGTGGTATGCAGTAGTGGTAACATTCGAGTTTTCTCTCTTCCTTATTTGTGCATTTGCTGTGCCAGTTGTTTTTATATTTTCATGTGTTTTCATGGTGGTAATTATTATATTTTCACTTCCAGGTATAGTACTCCCTTAAGTCCTTTCTTGTAGGTCCAGTCTATTAATAGTGATGATGAATTCTCCCAGCTTTGGCTTATCTGGGAAAGACTTTATTTTTCCTTCATTTATACAGGATAATTTTCTTGAGTATAGTATCCTTGACTGAGTGGGGTTTTTTTTTTTTCTTTCAGTATTTTAAATATATCATCCCATTCTCTCCTGGCTTATAAGATGTCTGCTGAGAGGTCTGCTGTTAGTCTTATGAAAGTTTCCTTTATAGGTGACTAGACACTTTTTTCTTGCTGTTTTAGATTTTTCTCTTTGTGTTTTACTTTGGCAGTTTGATTATAATATGCCATGGAATAGACCATTTTGAATTTTTATATCCATTTGGGGATCTTTGAGCCTTCTGTATCTAAATGTCTAAATCTCTCACTAGACTTGAGAAGTTTTCACCTATCATGTTGTTAAAAAGGCTTTTTAACCCTTTCATTTTCTCTTTGCCTTCTGGGACATCAAAAATTCAAATATTTAGTTGCTTTAGGGGGTCCTGTATGTGATTATTACTTTGCTTATTCTTTTTTTTTTTTCCTAAAAGAAAATTTATCTAACTTGATTATTTGCTCTGGAATATCTTGGTTATTTCAAAAGATTCATCTTCAAGTTTTGAAATTCTTTCTTCTGCTTGATCTAGCCTATTATTGAACCAGTAGTGTAGTCTCTGTATGATCTTTTTGGCTGTTAACAGTGTCAGTGGTATCTTGTGATCTCTTTGGTTACTTAGGGTGTGGTTGATTACTGTGGCTTTGTATGACATTTTGAAATCAGAAAATATGAGTCTTCCAACATCATTCTTTCTTAATATTGTTTGTTTATTCTGGGTCCCTTACATTTACATATTAATTGTAGCACCACTTGGCAATTTCTGAAAAAAGCCATCCTGGAATTTTTTTATAATTTATAATTTTATCATCTCTTTTTATTTTACTTTTTTTTGCTTTGTTCTTTTATTTTACTTATTTTAATGCTTATTGATACAGAATAATTGTACATATTTATCAGGTTTGTGTGATATTTTGATGCATGCATACAATATGTAATGATCGATTTGTGATACTTAACATATTCATAGCCTCAAATATTTATAATTTCTTTGTGTTGGGAACATTTCAAATCTACTCTTCAAGCTATTTTGAAATATACATTGAGTCTATATGTTATTTTGATCTTCTAAATACTAAGTCTTGCTATCTATTAATATGTTTTTTCATTTATGTATGTATGTTTTTTAAAATTTCTCTAAACAATGCTTTGTAGTTTAATCTTACATGTCTTTCACTATTTCTCTTAAATTTATTCCTATTTTATTCTTTTTGATGTTATTATCAATAAAATATTAATAAATTTAACTTAATTTTGGATTGTTCATATATTGTTTATATAAATATGGTTAATTTTTGTATATTTATTTTGTATACTCCAACATTGCTTAATTAATTTTTTAGTGCTAATTGCCTAATTGCCTTGATTGTACTACCAATACAATGTTGAATAGAATTGATAACAACAGACATCCTTGTCATTTTGCTGATTTTTGGAGTAAAACATTATCTCTTATCATTAAGTATGATGGTAGCTATGGGTTTTTCATAGACTTCCTTTAATATGTTTGAAAAGTTCCCTTCATTCTCTAGTCTGTGAAGTGATTTTATCATAAAAAGTTATTGGATTTGGTCAAAGGTGTTTCTACATTTATTGATATTATTATGTGGTTTATGTCCTTAACAATATTGGGATGATGTTTTACATTAATTGGCATTTGGATGCTAAATTAACTTTGCATTCCTGGGCTAAATTCTACTTGGTTATGCTGTACATTCTTTATTATACATTATTGGATTTGGTTTGTTTACATTTAATCAAGGAGATTGTATCTATGGTCATAAGAGAATTTAGTCTATGGTTTTATTTTCTTGTGATGCTTTGTCTGGTTTGGTGCCAGGGTAACATTGGCATCATAAAAAGAGTTAAGTCTGTGCTCTTTTTTTTTTTTTAAGAGCTTGTGAATAATTGGTATTAATTCAAGTTTAAATGTTTAGTAAAAATTATCAGTGAAGATATCTGGGTAGGGGATTTTTTTTTTTGAGATGTTTTTCATTAATGACTCAATTTCTTATTATAAGTTTGTTAAAATTTTCTGTTTATTAAGTCAGTTTTGGTAATTTAGGAGTTTGTTTACTTCTTTTAATTGTCTAATTTATTGACATATACTTGTTCAAAGCTTCTCTTTTTAATTCTTTTTATTTCTGTAAAATTATTAGTGATGTCTTCTTTTTCATTACTGATTTTGGCAATTTGAGTCTTCTATCTTTTATTCTTCATCAATCTAGTCAAAGGTTTGTTAAATTTGTTGATGTTTCCAGAGAATTAACTTTTGATCTTGTTTACTTTCTGTTCTTTTTCTATTTCATTTATTTTAGGTCTAATGTTTATTATTTCTTTCTGCTTGCTTTGCAGCCAGTTTGTACTTCATTTTCCAGTGCTCTAATTTGGAAAGTTAGATGATTGATATAAAGTCTTTCTTCTTTTCTTGATATAGATACTTACACCAATAAATTTCCATCTAAGCTTTGCTTTAGCTGCATCCTATAAGTTCTGATATGTTGTGTTTTCATTTATATTCATACAAAAGAAATTTTGTATGTGTTCTGGGTTTTTTGACACATTGGTTATTTGGGAGTATGTTATTTAATTTTCATATATTTGTGGATTTTTCAAATTTATGTTATTTATTTCTAAATTTATTGCATCATGATTGAAGCACATACTTTGTATGCTTTCAATACTATTACATTCATTTAGGCTTGTTTTGAGGCCTCTCATATGATCTATTGAGTTGAAGCTTTCATGCACATTTGAAAAGAATGTGTATCTGGCTGTTTTTAGATGCAGTGCTCCATAGATGTCTGTTAAAACTACTCAGTTTATAATCTTTAAGTCTTCTATCTCCTTGTGAATTCTCTATCTAGGGGTTCTTCCCATTATAGAAAGCAGGATATTGAAGTCTTTAACTATTATTGTCAAATTGTTTATTTCTCACTTCATTTCTGTCAGTAATTTTTTGTGTACTTTGGAACTATGTTGTTAGGTGCAAATATGTTTGTAGTTGTTATATTTTCCTGATAGATTGATCCTTTATCATTATAAATTTTACCTTCTGTTCTCTAATATATTATTTGTTTTAAATTCTATTTTATCTGAGATTAATTATTATACCCACTCCACTTTCTTATGGTTCCTTTTTTGTATGGTAAGCTTCTTTTACCACTTTACTTTCAATCTTTTGGTATCACCAACCCGTTTCTTGTCAGACAACACATAGCCAGATCTTGTATTTTTATCTAGTCCAACAATCTCTGCTTTTTGATTGGATTATATTTAGTTTATTCATATTTGATTATATTAATAGGCTTGTAATTATATATATTCTGTTTCAATATGCCTCATGTCTGCTTTGTATTTCCCAAGTTTTCCTTTGTTGGTTTCTTTTGCATTATTTGAATATTTTCTAGTATAATGTTTCAATTTCCTTAGTGACTTTTTACAGAAGTTTTTACTTATTTTCTTAATGCTCACACTAGGGCTTATAATATATACCTAGAATTACCAGGTCTACTTTTTATTTATACTATCCTAAGCTCAGTGAGATATATAATAGAAAATATTATTCAATTTCCTCTTCCCCTTTACTGTGCCATTACTATGATGTGTATATATATATATATATATATATTTATTACATCCAAAACTACCTTGTTACAATTATTACTTAATATGTTTGTGTGACCTTTAAAGAATCTGGGAGGGAGAAGGGAAGCAAATTTGTATTGATAAAGTTAATTAGGATAACCTTTTATTTACCTATTCTTTATTTGTTCTAATGGATTTGAGTTATAATCTAGTGTCATTTCCTTACTCCATTACAATTTTGTTCCTTCCTGCCTTCTTTATGCTATTATTGTCAAATATATAACTCTATGTGTTAAGGAATTATATATAATTATATTCACATTGTTTTATACAGTTTCTTTATAAATAAGTTAAGAGAAGATAATAAATATGCAATTTCATTGTCTTATGTAATTACCTACATAATTCCCTTTACTGACACTTTTTTAAAATATGGATTTGAATTACTATCTGAGATCACTTGTTTTAGCCTGGAAAGCTCTTTTAGAATTTCTTATAAGGCAGGTGGCTAGAAAAAAATCCTTTCACTTTTTTGTTCTTCCAGGAATGCCACTTTTGTCTTCAGTTCTGAAAGATAATTTTATTGAACATAAGATTTGTTAGGTTTAAAGAATTCACATTTCCCAAACTTCCATCCAAATAAAACCCTATAAAACTTACCCCTTTCCTATTCCTAGGAATGTTTTAGGCAGTAGCTTTTGTCAGTCCCCTAGGGAGATAAGGGAATGAAATGCAAAAGCGGAACTTACTTTCCTCATCCCTCCTGATAAGGAGGATGCTTATTTTTCCTGGTTGTTCCCTAGGGAGATAAAGGAATGAAGTGCAAGAGGGGAACTTACTTTCCTTATCCTTCCTGGTTGTTTGAAAAGAATTTATTTACTCCTCCCCAAAAAATTATCTATAAAACCCAAGGCTTTCCCCTTTTCTCTCATGGATGTTTTTTTTTTTTTTTGCCTCCACCCATCTGCACCCAGATGCTCAAAATAAACAGCATTTTGCTACATATGAGGGTTAGTGTGTCTCTCTCAGCTCCAGACCTAACAAGATTCTTTCTGACAGTGTTTTATTTTCTTTCAGTACTATGTCATCCCACTGCCTTCTGGTTTCCATTGTGTTTGACAAGAAGTCTGCTGTTATTCTTATTGGGGTTTCCTTGTATATGATCTGTTTTTCTTTTCTTGCTTTTAAGATTTATCTCTTTGTCTTTCTTCCTCAACATTTTTATTATGATATGTCTGGGTATTGGTCTCTGAGTTGATCTTGCTTGGATATTTTTGAACTTCTTGGATGTACAAATTAATAATTTTTTATTAAATTTGGGGGCCTTTTAGCCATTACTTCTTCAATATATTTTCTGCTTTTTTCTCTATCTTCTTTCTTTCTGCTAATTCCATACATGTATATTGGTATGGTTATTCATGTCATTAGAATGCTTAATCACTATAAATTTATCTTAAAATTTACTGGTTATTTATTTTGTACCTCAAATCTATTGTTGAGTACCTCTAGTAAATGTTTTCATTTGGGTTATTCAAATTTTCAACCCCAAAATTTCCATTAGTTATTCTTCATAAGCTTTAGCTCTGTCATTATTCTGTATTTGATGAGATAATGTCATCATATTTTCTTTTACTTCTTTAAGTATAGTTATCTTTAGTTTTGTGAATATAATTATGATATGTGTTCTGAAGTCTTTGTCTCACATCTGGATTCTCTCAAAGGCAGTTCTGTTGTCTACTTTTTTCTATGTAACCATAACACTTTACTATCTTTTAACATGTCTTGTAATTTTGTTTTGAAACAAACATAGAATATTGATCCACCTCTCCCCCATCAGCCAAGTCTCCTTGTGGTTAATTTGTTTAGTGACTTGAATAGACTATTTCAGTGATATCTATTTCCCTTAAGGTGTACAGCCTTTGATGTCACTTCTCAGAGGTCATAGCCTTGGACATGTGCACAATCACACTGTGATGACACTGTCTCTGTGATCTCTCTATTAAGTTATCTGTCTCTGTTCATTTTATTCCAAGCTGTTAGCTTCCGGTAACCACCAGTTGATTGCTATATTGCTTTTAACAATGCCTTGGGGCATAAATTGCTCCTGAGTCTGTTCCAATTAAATACCCTTTGCAAGGGTAGCCTCTGCACTAAGTGAGGCTTTTTCTGACTCCATGAAGGCTCAACTTATCTGTCTCCTTCTCTGAGTATTCGTTTTATTTTATTTTATTTTTATTTATTTATTTATTTATTTTTTTTGAGACAGCGTCTCACTCTGTTGCCCGGGCTAGAGTGCCATGGCATCAGCCTTGTTCACAGCAACCTCAAACTCCTGGGCTCAAGCGATCCTCCTGCCTCAGCCTCCCGAGTAGCTGGGACTACAGGCATGCGCCACCATGCCTGGCTAATTTTTTCTGTATATGTATTTTTAGTTGTCATATAATTTCTTTCTATTTTTAGTAGAGACGGGGTCTCACTCTTGCTCAGGCTGGTCTTGAACTCCTGACCTCGAGCGATCCACCCGCCTCGGCCTCCCAGAGTGCTAGGATTACGGGCGTGAGCCCGGCCTCTGAGTATTCTTTTTAAGCATCAAGCTGATTTATAGGTGAACCAGCTTGCTGTTCTCATGAAGCTACTATGTACTTCTTACTTGCTTGCCATCAAAACCTCCATTGTTTTCAACAATGTCCTTAAGTTTGAACTTTCTGATGTCCCTTTACAAATAAACCCAGTTCCCTTGGGGAGTGTGTCTGATATATCTGTCAAAAATTTCTCCTCGGCTTTTCAATCTTTCAATTACTAGTTCCAGAATTGGCAACTGCCTCTATGGTAAGAAGGGCCTCAAATACTAGGTTTACATCCTCGATTCCTTTCTCCTCAGATATTAGTCCCATTGTTCTTAACTGCTTTATTAGCTCTCTGATGCCATTAAGAATATTTTTTAAATGTTTCATCCAGACAGTCTAGGTATCCACAGCAGGAAAGTTGATTCAATATCCTAGTTTATCCCTCCTCATTGGGTCTTATTCATCTTTCTACCCTAATAACAAGCCCAGAAGACAGCAGCAAAGATATGGTCAATGAAAAATAATTTTTTTCTGAATGATTATAATTAGCATTAATATTTAGCTCATCTTGTCTAGACAATTATTTCTTTCAGAGGAATGGCAAACATGTTTCTGATTATCACATCTCATCATGACATTTTACACTTTCATTAATAGACTATACTAGTGCAGTTTTAAATCTTGGTTGAGATAAACATGTAGGTAAAATATCAGTCTCAGTTTCTAATTGTGCCATGTCCCTGCTCTTGTTCAGTTGCAATTACAAATAAAGTTGGAACTATGGAGGTATTTCTTTTTAAGACCTACATCTCTCCCTTCTGGGATAAAACTCTCTGCCATTTCTATAGATCTTTGACCATGGACAATGGCCTACTTCTCTCAGACAGGCATGCCTAATTTATGAACTGGGTGCTAGAAGAACAGTACTCTTTGGTCTTCTCATTTTGCTTTTCCAGATATGGAACTTCTACCTCAAGAACAAGTCAGAGTGAGGCAATCAGTACCCTGTATTCTTGGCCTACTGTGCCTGAGGTCAAGATTCTATTCTATGAATGGGCGTATGTGGAAGAAGAAAGCTCCATACCTCATAACCACTGTTGAGCAAAATGGAATGGGGTGGGATAAAAAATGCTGGTGAGCTGCCCTTCCCACGGAGATTCTGCAGGGGCATATTGGAAAACTATATTGACCTGGGGATAGGGAGCTCCATGTTCTTAGCTATGCCCACTCAGTTTAGAGCTTCTGTCACACTGTTGGGGATGGGGAAAGGGAGCAAGCTGGAGCTGAAATGCCACAGATTCTCACTGCTTTTATTGCGATCTAGATTTACTTAAATAAATATTTCTTCATTTACATATGCTTTCAAGATAATTTCCAGAAACTTTAAATGGTTGTGTTTTTTAATTTCACCAGTTAAGTTTTAATGATAGGGTCCACCAAGGTCACACCACCATCCCAGAAATCTACACTCTATTACTTCAGTTTGGTTCTTTATTATATTTAGTTCTCTGACAAAATTCAAAATTCTATCTTTTATTTCCCTGAATTTGTCAGATAATTTATATTTAATTATGTGTCTGAACTATGTTATCTGGATATTTTTCTATTTTTGGATATTTTCCTTGCCTTTTATTCATGCAATCTTGTCTCCTCATTTGCTTGGTTACTTTTGACGGAGTGTCAGATGTGGTATATAAAAATTGTAAAACATACATGCACACACGCACACATTTGAAATAACACCTGGAGTCCTAGGATGGTGTTGTCTTTTTTCAGAGGGGCTCTATATTTGTTGCAGTCAGGTAATTAGACTAATAATTCAGGATTGCTTCATTCCAATTTCATAAATGGAACCATTTCCAAGTATACTTCATTTCCTGCGAATGCTGGTATACATTCTGTTTAACCTTACTCTTACTCCTGGACTTCCAAATGAATCATTTCATTTTCTTTCTATAGAGAGTCTAACTTAATGGTCCAATGCCTTGTTTCTGGGAAATCTATGTTCGGTTGGGTAGTGTTCAGACTTCTTTTGTCTAACTGCTTCCTAAAACAAACAAGTCTTGTGTGTTATCTGGACATAGATTTGAATTGTGAAGTCTTCTAAAAGTTATCCTTTTAAATGGTACACTTCACTATGCCTTCATTCTTGGTGAGCACTCTCAACATATCTCTAAGGGTCAGTTATTCTCCAGAGTATCCCATTATTCCATGCATTCATTCGTTCAACAGAGATTTATTGAGTGTATTCTATGTGCTAGGTACTAGCAATATAGAAATAAGTAAAATAAAACAGTCCTTTCCCTCATGTAGTCATAAATAAAATAGAACAGGCAGGGCTTCTGTTGGCATAAACTCTACATTTAAATATAAATGAGTATCTATATTAAACAATCTAGCACACTGATGCCACATTCCTTCCTTTTAAACAGTATAAATTCAATATATCAAAGAGGACCAGTTATTTATTTTTTTAAGCAACAGCTATTGGTTCTTTTGAACTCAAACAAAAATTCCAACAATCCAAAGCCCCACATGAACTCAGTTCATTATTCCTTCAAGTCATAATGCTCAAGGCACACTCAGTGAAAATCTGTCACCTCTTTCTTAGAGTATAGTGTACGCAGCTATTTCAAAGTTCATCCCACTTCCTTTAGATACCTAAAATAAGACCCAGAAAAACCTCAAACTCTGCTTTTTTACTGGCAAATTTCCTATGGGTACAACCAAAATCTGAATTCCTGGTATCCTTCAAGTTCATTTGATGTGCAACACCCACTGACTCACTGCTTAACTATCAAAATTCATCTCTTCTGCATTTTATATACACCACTTAATCCATATATACTTGTGAGTGCCTGCAGAATTTACTTCCTATTTCATATTAGCTACTTTTATCAAAATCTTTGATCTTTGTTTTTATTTGAAGTTGCTATGACAAGAAGGGATTTTTTGATGCCCCATTTTTTTTTTTTTTTTTTTTTTTTTTGCTCAATTTTACCCCAAGTATTTAACACTCCTCTGACCTTACCTTCAATAGAGGTCACTATCACTGACCGATCTCACAAAACCCAGTCTATCATTACTTTGCTGGAGTTGGACGAAACACTCTTTCAAGGCTCATACATTAAATCTAGAGCTTTACATGAGCATTGGGCCACTAAATAATGAACTCAGAAAAATCATACCTGAGCATATATGAAAATGTGTTTTAAAGTACACACCTAAGAATTACAGTGTTCCATCTGCTTATTAAGTTGGCATTACAGAACAACAACAATAATAACTACTTCAACTCAGTTTATTATTGCCTGCTGGGTGCTATGCTAACTGTTATTATAAGCTCTTAGAATTTATTAATTATCAAAAATTTTCTCAGGCAGGTATTATTATAAATGAATAAATTGAGGCTTAGAGATGATAGAGAATTTGCAAAAAGTCATACTTTTACTTGGAGAACATGTGAATGCTTCATTTATGGCTATCATATGAAAACCCCAACTCTAAACCAGGGTTCTGCAAAATTTTTCTCTAAAGGGCCAGGTAACAAGTAACAAATAACAAATAACAACCCTTGGGTTTGTGGACCATTATGATGTCTGTCACAATGACTCAACTACTCACTATATACTGTGAAAGCCACCATAGACAATAGGTAAACAAATATATATGGCTGTGTTCCAATAAAACTTTCTTTACAAAAAACTGGTAACTGGCCAAATTTTTTAGGACTGGCCAGACTTGGCCCAAACACTACAGTACGCCAGCCTCTCTTAACAGTTATACAAAATGGTTTGATTTAAAATTGTTACAGTAAAAGATTCAAGACTGTTTCAGAATATAGAAAAATTAAATGCAAGATGTTCTTTTTGAGGTAGTTGCACCAACGTATAACTTCATCAAAAATGAATCAAGCTCCACTTAGTCATTTTTCTTCAAAATGGGTGAAATTGCAAAACTTATTCCATGCTCATTCTTACATAGTTTATCATAACAAAAACACTGTTCTATATTTAGCCTCTGTCTGCCAAGGAGCTCAATCTTCTTTCAAACATTATTTCGTTAATCCTGCCTATGACCCTGTGAGGGAGGGAGATGACAAGTATTAAAAAATGCTCAGAGCCTTTTAGATTCAATTCGAAGGTTGAGCAAATCTGACTGAGAAGTGCATGCTACTTAAAATACATACTTTGAGTCTGTCAGAGGATGCTGTTCCTCAGCTGGGTGCTTCTAGGAAAAGGGATGCACTATCAGAAAATCCAGTTTTTTAACATGTCCTTATTTGGGACCATATCACTCATAAGGATTTGGTTTCCATAGAGTTTTTCATCACTTTTTGCCTTATCAAGATGCTCTGTTCTACAAACCAAAAACTCTCTTTCTTCTGGTCGATGATTATATTTCAGTAGTGGAAAAAGTAATTCAGAAAAATAAAATATTTGGGCTCTTTATGTAGTAAAAGTAACATATATGTCATGCTATAACTTGTCCATGAAGTCAAACCTTGGAGCATTTCCTTGTTTTCAACTCTCATATGTCTTGGGAATGAGAACTCACACATACATTAGAGAAAAATAACATTCAGAGAGTTTTTCTCTATTATTAAGATTATATTATGTTGAACTTGTTATTGTATATAAACACATGTATGTTTTCACCAGTGTCTGGTAGGAATTTAGGTATAAAACAAGGCAGTAAGTTTTACTTTTTTAAGTTACAAGTGCTAATCATCACTACATATAATATTTTAAAATATTCAAATTGAAAAATAATCTTTTCCAATTTCTACCTTCATCAGGCCATGCCCTTGCTCCAACACTGATAAGGGGTCTTATTATTAACCTTTTGAAACCCAGCTATTTTGATTTATTTTTTCAGCAGCTCAAAGCTGGGGTGCAAACCATATTTCTCAGACTCTCTGACCTGTGTCTTTACACAGTTGGAGCAAACCTACCTTATGCGCACATTATGTATATATTCATGGAGATACAAAGCTTAACATGCTGCTCCTCCTACCTAGAATGTCTGGCTCATCTTTTCTTGCTATTTATGTTCCTCATTTTCGTAACAACCCTGCTTCAAACTCCTTTTCTTTATAAAGTCTTTCATGACTAAATCAACTCAGGGATCCACTCATTCAAAAAATATTTACAGAGTGCCCCTTATATACAAGGTACAATCCTGGAGACTTTGGGCTTCTTTTGAAAAAATTAGTACCTTTTTAAAAGAGTAAATGATGTAACTAGATTAAGTATGAATAAAGGAGCATATTATATCTATTAGAATAGATAAAACACTCACAGGTATGCAAACACACACACACATAAGAATAACACAAGGAAGCAAATTTATATTGCTATAAGTAATGTAAGATGGGAAGTTATATGAAGGAGGCATTTCTTTCAGGGGTATATCAGGAAAAGATTTATCTAGGTGTTTGAGGGAAAGCATACTGTACATGTAGGATTTGTATATGTAGAAATAAGGTACTTGAGGGTACATGTTTCATGTCCTATTAAAAAACATTGAAAATTTTAGCTTGGACAAAGCATATAGAGCCTACCCTTGAACACTGTGGGGGTTAGGGATGCCAACCTCCATGCAGTCAAAAATCCACCTACAATGCTGGATTCCCCAAAACTTAACTACCAATAGCCTACTGCTGATCAGAAGCCTTACTGATAACATAACAGTTAATTAACACATATTTTGTATGTTACATGTATTCTATACTGTATTCTTATAATAAAGTAAGCTAGAGAAAAGAAAATGCTATTAAGAAAATCATAAGGAAGAGAAAATACATTTACAGTATTGTACTGTATTTATGGAAACTTTTAGTTTTTGTTGTTTGTTTATAAGCTATATCATTCCACCTGAAATGGTGGGCAACTATAGCTGCAGACCTCAATCTATGATACATATCAAGCAATTCAACTTTTTCTTGTAATGTCATGACTATTCTCCGCTTCTTGTGAGCACGTCTAGCATTCCTAGTGGCACTTAATATGGGTGGCGTGGTGTTTTTCAAAGTTTACAGTACTGCATGAAACACCACAATCTGTAAGAACAGTGAGAGATCACTTTTCACTCTGGTAAACAATTTTGTGGAGAGACAAACAGCTCAAACAGAGATGATTAGTGTCACGTGACATTTTAAGGGGATACTCACATTTAAGCTCACTGAAAAAGCAACAGGAAGAGGTTATATAATTATTACAGTACTACAGTTAATTTTATGAAGTTATGATTTAATAGTGCATCTGTATGTTTGTTTACATTTCTCTTGACAGCAAATGGCACCATGGATGATCTGTAAATGTTTGTATACATAAGTTTTGATAAATTTTAACTTTTTAATCATAGATTTGTGTGTATTTTATGGCAGTAAATGATAAAATAGACTAGTGTCTGATTATATTTTATGCATTCATGACACACCTAAATTTTTCTTAATTTTTTCAATATTTCTAGCCTATATGGTTAGTCTGTGAGTTTTGTTTCAAATTATTGCAAATCTCTAAAAAATTTCTGATATATTTATTGAAAACAATCTGCATAAAAGCGGACACTTGCAGTTCAAATCCATGTTGTTCAAGGGTTAATTATAGTATATGGAAGAAAGTAGGGAATAATATGGCTGGTTATATATTACGGAGGACTAAGATTTTTGGATGTTACTCGAAGCCTAAGAATCAGTGAAAATTATGTGTAAGAGAGAGACATAAAGATTAATCTGGCAAAATATAAGGTAGGTAAGATAGATTTCAGATGGCAAGATACCAGAGAAGAAAGACTACAGTTTCTGTAAAAGTTTAGAATAGAGATCATGAGGTCTTGGGCTAGAATAATGACAGGGGAAATTAAGAAGAAATGAAAATATATAAAATAAATTTATAAAAGTAGGATTGAAGCAATAGAAGGAAAGGAATTTTCAATCAATCTCATGCTTTTAAAGCCATCTCCCAATGACATAACCTGTGCTGAACTGAATTTCAGACTCCTATATTCAGCAACTCACCCTGCATGCCCACTGGGTGCTTAATAGTCACATCACACTGAGTGCAGCTGCCCCAAGCCTTCTTTTTCTACAGTTGTGTTCAGCCCAGTAAATATTCATTGCACTCTTCAGCCATTGAGGACTAAAATTAGAGTTGACTTTACTTTTTCTCCCATACTGTATATCAGATTTCATAATAAAATCCTACTGGCTTTATATTTAACGGAAATTCAAAATCCATCACTTCTTACCGTCTCCACATCTACCTCCTCATCCAAGCCACGATCATGTCTCTTCTGGATTATCACAACTGCCCCACCACTCTTACTTTGATCTTCCTGTTGTCTATCTCCACTCAGCAGCTAAGACCAAAGAATCAGAACGCTGCTCAAAACCCTCTACAGAACTTCACATCTCACTTGCACACTAAAATTCAAAGTCCTCACAATGACCTACAAAGACCTTCTACCTGGTCCCTTCTACTCTTCAGGTCTCTTTTTTTTTTTTTTCTTTTTCTCCTCCCTACTCTGCTTCCTTGATATTCCTTGCTATTCCTGAACTTGCCACACATGCTTCTTTTTTAGGGACTCTGCATTACCCTTTCCCTCTGCCTGGACAACTTTCCCTAGATATCCACATAAGCACCTATTTTTTCTCCCTTCTTTACTCAGAACTCTGCTCAAATGTTACCTTATCCAGAGATCTTCTCTGATTCCATAAATAAAATGGCAGTCTCCAGCAACACATCCTATTCCTCTTATCTTGCTTTACTTTTCTCCATAGGACTTGTCCTCATCTCATTCATTATATTTACTTGTTTGTATATCCATTGTATGTCTCCCCCATCAGCATATAAGTGTCATGAACACAAGGACTTGTTTTGCTCAGTGCTGCATTTTTAGCACCTAGGAGAGAGCCTGGAATATAGTAAGCACTCAAGAAATATCAGTTGGATTAATGAATAACAGAAAAAGCCAAAGAACCATAGTGATTAAAATAGTGTTGCTGCCAATATTAATCAAAAAACCTCAATAGGAGAACAAAGTGAAGATAAATTGGAAATTTTGCTTTTAAATGCTTTGAGTTATGACTCTATACCATCCTACAACAGACAGATATATTGCAGGTAGGTGGTATTATGGGAATAAATTATGGGATGGTGGTGACAAGAGGATTATAATTTATGTCCAGAGTTAGATAAAATTGCCAAAGATATGTAGAAAGTAAGACAAGTAGATAAACCATGAAACACACCTACATTTAGGTGGCAAAATAAGGAAAATAAGCTACAAAACAGAAGATTGTGTGATCAGAAAGTTAAGATAACCAGAAGATACATTTTCATGGAAGCCATAAATTGTTGCAAGAAGAATGGTTCACTCAGCATTATTATACACAGTAGATCAATGTTAGTGAGAACTAAGAAATTATTGTGACTTTTACAAAGGAAATGTTGCAAAGTAATGTGTGTGGAGAGAATCCAGTTTCCAGGATTCCAGCATGAGTTACATAATGAAGAATGGAAGCACTAAATATAGATTACAGTATTAATTTTTTCATTCTGTTATTCAACAAATGTTATTGAGTACATGCAAAGTGCATAACAGAACAATAGGGATGAGAAGATGATCTATGAAAGTGAATCATACGTGGATCCTTACTTTGAGAAAATTAATCAAAAATCATGAATGCCTAGCAATGTATGAGAGTCTGAGCTGAGCACTGGGGATTCAATGGAGAGCGTGACTCTCTCTTCAATCATACATTCATTCATTCATTCATTCAACAAACGTTATTATGTGCTCGTAACTGGAGATAAAAGAAACAAATAAAATATGATCCTCATCTCAATGAAGTTCCCATTCTTATAATAAAGAAGATCAGTGGACAAAAATAATGTAGATTCAACATAAATACTTGAATAATAGCATATAGAAAATGCTATAGGGCATGATGGAGGAAAGAATTAATTTTTCAAAGGATGATAAGTTTTAAAAATTCCCTTTAGAGTTCAAAAGTGATGAAAAAGTATATCTATAGAATTATGAGATTATGGGAGTAGAATTATTGAAGGAATTTTTTTAATGAGATGAGCTAAGCACATTTATAAGCTCTGAGAATATATCCAGAGAAGGACAGACCAGGGCGGGTGACGGGTAGGATGAAAATTATAAGTGAAGCAATAAATTCCTTTAATCTATATAATCTGAGACTGATATGATCAGCTTTGAATTTATATGATCATAATAAATTAACTCAATATGATTCTAATGTTATACTGGCAGAACTTAATATATGCAAAATTTACTTATTGTGTATTGACAGCTCCAAACCATATTTTATACACTAAATATGGATATTTTTTATGAATGGGAATTTTGAGCTATCACATGGGGGCACTGTCTCCCAGACAACAGTTCAGTGTCACTAGAGTCACCATTTTCATCTTTAAACAGTGCTCATGTAATTATTTGAATATTTTACACATTTTACCTTTATTCAGTCATAAAAATGAGTTTACAATGGAAAAGTGAAAGTAATGATATAAGTATAATGAACAGTATTTCTTACAAATTTACTAAAACTGATTTATAGAGGTAAAAATCAACAGAAAAAACAAAAGTGACAATTCTCTAGCCTCAGTTAGAAACTCTGAAATTAGATTTATTAATTGGATATTTAATTATGAGAAATAAGAATAAATTGTAAGTGCATAAAAAATATTTGAAATATGATTAATTTGTATTCAAAAGGCAAGTTTTGGAGGTCTTGTAATAAGTGTTTAGTTTTCCAGGAAAAGAATATTTTCTCCACATGTAAATTTCTCCTTTGTATATTTAACATCTCTTTTGTTCTCCTGGAGAGAGCTAGAACCCATTCTATGAAGTGAAGTATCCCAAGAATGGAAAAATAAGCACCACATGTACTCACCAGCAAATTGGTTTCCCTGATCATCACCTAAGTGCACATTTGGGAATAACACCAATTGGGCATGGGACAGAGGTGGGGGTTGGGGGGAGGGGATGGGTGTATACCTACTTGATGAGTGCAATGTGCACTGTCTGGGGGATGGACACGCTTGAAGCTCAGACTCAGGGGGATGGCGGGACATGGGCAATAAATATAACCTAAACTTTTGTACCCCCATCATAAGCTGAAATTTTTTAAAAAAATGTTCAAAATGGAGTATGTGTTGATTTACGTGGTTGCTTTTATTGTATATTAATTGCCATTTGCAAAGCTAATGTTCCAAAGAACACTATTTCTTCAGGTTGCAAATAAGTGTAACAGAAAAGTTCTCTATATTCAATTAAGTTCAGAGAGTGTTGGCCTATTCCAAGTTAAACAGGATTTTTAATGCAAGACTGCACAGAACTTTACTCTACAAATGTGCATTTTTATTCTCCAAGAAGAGGGTATGGTATACAATGTTTCCCAAACTAATTTGACCACAGCATCATTTTTTTTTTCCTACAAAGCACCTTTTAACATCCACCAGCACTAGTGTTCTACAAAACATGGCTTGAAGAAAGGTCTGCATATTCTTTAGTAGAATTCTCATGACTGGCATGATAGTTAACAGAAAAGGGGCTCATAAGTTTTAGAGTTGGAAGTGATACTGGAGGCCATGCAGTACAACCTACACACACACACACACACACACACACACACAAAATCATTTCAATACGCCTAGGGCAAATGATCATCAAAGTTTTGTTTTAAGTCTCCATTTTGAGATACTACATTCTATGTGAAGTCTATCTATTCTTAATAAATTCTTCCATTTATTAAGCCCACATATAACTCATTCGTCCTCATTCTGTTTGCTCTATATGACAACACTTCAAATATCTGACGACAGTTAACCTGCCTTCTACTAGATCCTTTCTTCTTCTAGATAAACACATCTCATTCTTACAAATTTATCACATTTAAGGCATTTAGCAAATGCCGCATTTTATAAGCTCTCTTTCTCTGTGTGCACTAGAGTCAGACAACGCCCCTTTTAAGATACATTATTTGAACATGATTGTTCAACTCTTCTTACTGAAATTTGAACACTGACATTAATTCTTATTTGGGCTATGTTATTTTTTATAGAAGCATCTTGTTGGCTGCTATCAAACTTGCTTATGGTCAAGGAAAATGACAACTATAACCAAAGTTTCTGCACTTATACTTACACAGTGAATGCTTTTCAGTAAAGTTACGTGGGTAATCCTTCACATTGCAGTCAAGAGAATCTCATATTACAGGACCCTTTAAATGCAAATTTCTATCCCTCTGATCAAATTATTTGTTAGTTACAAAAAAGATAGGCATGTATTTATTTCCATATCTAAAATGGCTTATTATTGGTGCTAAATGGTTGTTTGCTCTACTTCATGTTTATAAAACAAAACAAAAATATATTCATATAAGATGCATATGTATATGTATTTTTGTGCACATACATGTGCAAATATATTTTTAATTTTAAAAGCAAGAAATAATCATTTAAGCAATAAGACTTTTATTATTAAAAACGTTTAATCACTTTCTATATTTCAGTTGGGTTTCTCTTTCTTTCTTGCCCTAACCTAAAAATAAAAAGTCTGATTTTTTAATTTAGGACTAGGAGAAGAACAGTCAGCATTGATGCTTTAAGCAGTAGAGTGTTATCTTATTTATAAGACTGAAATAGGGAAAAATATTTACTTTGGATGAGGGCCAACGTATTTGCAAAAACCACAAGATTTGTTCAATATTATATCACTGAATAATTATTTCTTCTGTGTCGTTTCTCTTTTTGCAAAAAAAAAAAAAAATTAGTTAATGAGACTGTAGTGTTGCAGAAGTAGTGCAAAAACAATACAGGTAAACGTGTAGAGAAATTAGTTCTGAAGTGTGGGATAATTGTAGTGGGCCTTGGGCAAAAAACAAAACATAGATGTGCAGGAGTCATAGCACATCTTGTCTTCACTTGTCTTTGTTAGTGCAAGTGAAAAGGTTAATGACGTTCAGTTCCATCAACACAGAGTGAGGAACTGTGGCACCTTTGAATCTAAAGTTGCCCACAGTGCAACTGATTTAATTCCTGTGAGAATGGTACTATTTACAAGTTTGCTCAGGAATGTGAATGTCAATTAACCATGTGCTCCTGCTCTTGTACAGTGTTTCTCCCTTCCTCTCTCTCTCTCCTCTTCTCTCATTATAGGGAAATTGTTTCTTAAAATTATCATCACATGAAAACATTCACTATTATTTGAAGCTTCCAATCAAAGAATCCTTTGATTGGAAGAAAAATTGTCAGATACATATTGGCCCAAAGCATTAAATCTTCTTTAGGCTTCAAATCATCAAATATTATATTCTCACATGTGTTCTTAAAACCTAAAACTTCAGATAATCTTTGACATTTTTGAAATTTCTGCCTTAATATCTTGTAGCTAGTGATTGATTGCATTACTACCTTTCAATATTCTAATAGGATGTGTCATCTCAAAGTATCAAAATATCAGTATGTACAAGTTGTGTGTGTTCACGTGCAATATGTTATTCCAGACATTCAATGATCAGGCAACAGCTTTATTCACCCTTCTTGCTTGAGTTTCCTGTCTCTACACCTTTCCTCTTTGCTATCACCCATCCCATTCTCAAAACACCCTCTTCCCATGTCCTCCTTACCCCTTCTTAGTATTCATTTCCACCATCCTCATTTTACTTCCCTTCTCTCATTCAATTAAAGGCTGAACTTGGACCTGGGGTGAAAAATGTCCTGATGCTGTTAGAAATGTAGAGAATAACCACAGCAAAAATTGAACCAGGACAGGGCCATCACCTTTCCATATTGATAACTGTAAAATATAAACTGGTAAATTCTAAGGCAGAGACTACAGAATGAGGCTGCGCAGAGGCGGTGAGCCTGGATGCTCTACTGAAGAAGCTCAAGCAGACATACACAGGGCTGAAGGAGAAAAGTGACCAGCAATATTCGTGTGGCAGGTCTGAGGGCATCACTCAGAGGAGGGATTGGAGGCAAAGCAACAAAAGGCTCAGAGTTTGCCAAAATTTATGATATAATGATAATACATGTTTACCACTTACATTTTTATGTTTTTACATTGTTTCTTGAGACTTTGCAATATATTCCCACATTTTTTAATTAAAAGGTATGTCAATACTTAGTTTCATTGATTTTTAAATTTTTATGGATTTTAAACATAAGATATGAGTATTCATTCTAGTATTTCCATTTTAACATCAATGTGCAAAATATTCTCATATTGTCATTTGATTTGGTTTTGAACCTATTAATATTGAGAATGTGGTATGGCTTCTTTGTTTTCAATAAATTCTTTCTTGGTTTCTATTCTTCTCACTGTCACAGCCACCTAACCACAAAATTTCTGGTTTATTCCTTATTTCTTGTTGACCCTTCATTTACTGTTCAATGATTTGGTTCCTCTTGTTCACTTCTTTGAGCAGGTCATTCTGCTTCTCTCCACCAGTTTCCTGCAATCTTTAGCTATTGATGATAAAAAAAAAAAAGCACATAGTTTATATTAGAACATAAAGGTGATAAACCTGTATTACTCTATTTGAAGTAATGCAGAGGAAATGCATTATAGTTTTTTAGGTCTTTTTCTTTGGGAGAGTGATTCTCAGAGAATGGTTTTCCTTCCTAGACATAAAAAAAATTCTACGAGGAAGTTATAAAAATAAAAAAGAAACAAGAAAAAATGACAGGAAGAAGAAAGGAAGGAAGGAAGGGAGGGAGGGAGGAAGGGAGGGAGGGAGAGAGGAAAGGAAAGGGAAGGGAAGGGAGGAAAGGAAAGGAGGAAAGAAAGAAGGAAGGAAGGACGGAAGAAAGAAAGAAAGAAAGAAAGAAAGAAAAGCAGGTAGGGAGCTATGGAGGAAGGGAGGAAAAAAGGAAAGAAGGAAGGAAGGAAGGGAGGATGAAAGAGAAAGAGAGAGAAAGAAAGAAAAGCAGGGAGGAAGGTATGGAGGAAGGAAGTGAGGAAAGAAGGAAAGAAGAAACAAAGAAAGAGAGAGAGAAAGAAAGAGAGGGAGGGAGGAAGGAAGGAAGGAAGGAAGGACAGAAGGAAGGAAAGAAGAAAGGAAGGAAAGAAAGAATGAATCACCGAGATGGGTCTATAACAAGTTTTCTCGACTGACTTTGTACTACACATGTACTTCAAGCCAGCAGAGGCCATAGAAGCGAGTGAGCATATATACCAGATTACACATGCAGCTGGGCAACACACCTCCACACCTCACCCCTCCCCTGAGATCCACGTAACTGTCACTTATTCAGCAGAGTGATAGGGAAGCCGGGAGAGCATGTCTACACTGGGAAATAGCAAATGTAGCTAAGACCACTGTTAAGGTAATGAGGATTATTTTCCCCACCATTAGTGACATTGATGAGGTGAACGTGATGTTTAAAAACTGGTATGTCCCCAGGAAATCTCAATATTGTTTACTGCCTACATGCTTAATACTAATTTATTTATGTCATTTTTATATTTTTTGTTAATTAAATTTGTTCCTGTCATATGAGTTCTTGGGGTTGGTTTTATGGGACAGATATTTCCTTGAATGGCAGGAGATAAAATATCCTGGAAAGGCAGTCTTCTAAGCAATTAGGGTATTTATACAAGGGCACCATTAATATGGGCTGTTTAATGTACTCTTTAACAAAGTAATCATTAAAAAAAAGAAAAAAGTTTCTGGGTGAATTAATCAATTGTAGTGCTGAGGCTACAAGCTGGGGGAAATCTCAACAGAACATTTTGTAGTAGATGTATGTGTGTATACCTGTGGATAGGAAAGAAGGAAAGCTTGGAAGAGACATTAAATGTCATTAAATATTTTATTTGCTTCTAGAAACAAGAGGCAGCAGATGTACCTTTCAGCCCCTGTCACTCACCCCGCTTTGACGGAGGTCTCACCAGAATCACCTTGATACTTGGTCCAATCTTTCTCATTCTTGAGCTGTCCTAGTTGTGGGTTTATTTAAACATCCCTCTAATCCTCTGGGACTATTGATGACAAAGTTAAAAAAAAAAAAAACTTTTATGGAGAAGGGAAGAATTGAAGTGGGACGAGGAAAGAAAGTTTACAGGAATGCACACTGCGGTAAGGACACTTTTTCCCACTTTCTCTGTAATTCTGAATTGGAATCCATTTATTCTGAAGTTTGAGAAGCCAAAAAATTCCCACCGGGGGTTACAATGCCCTGGAGGATTGTGCTTTCTAACAAAAATTCAGAATCAAGTGTAACTGAGAAACTTTGAAAGCCTCTGGCTACTTTAACAACATGCTAAGAAGTACTGACTAGGCCCTGAAGGACCGTGCCTTAAAGACTCAGGAGAAATGGAACGAAATAGTCTGGACCTTTTTTACAGCAAGGTGTATGGTCTGATGTTGTTACAAAAGGAACGCAGGAGTCATTTTTGATTATTTTTCTCAAATGAATTAATAATATGCCAGTGGAAATTGACTTCTATTGGTCTCAGTTTTACACTTAACCACAGCATCTTAGAGGTAAAGGTCTAGAGCCATCTTCCTGGATACAAAGCCTGGTATCTCCTTACTTGGACCAATGACATAGCCCTCCGGGTTTCAATTTCTTCATCTCTATAATGGGGACAATAATAGTAATTATGTCTTAGGTCTATTATGAGTATTAATAAATTAATATATATTAGGCTCTTAGACTATCACCTGGCACAGAGTTAAGTATTCAATAAATGTTCATCATCATTTTCTCTATTCACATAAATGATTGCTCATCACTTTCCCAAATTAGAAGAAAATAAAAAAATTTAGCTCCTAAGGCTTTCCAAATCCTGTACTGTCAGCTCTCAACTACTGAATTACTGTAGTCAGTAATCTTCATTTCTAATAATTACCTCAAATTTTTACTTTAAGACTTTACATGTAGCAATTTTCTTCCTCCCATGCATTAAATATCACTTGGCCTTTTCTTTAAGTAGAAGTCAAAGTTGCATCTTTTTGTCAGAAAGGGTTGGTTTTGAAACTGCCACCATCTGCTAGAGCAGCTCTTCCAGTGAAGTTCAGTAAAGCTCTTCAGCATTTTGCAACTTAGTTTCTTCATGGGGGTAGTTAAGACCTACTTCATAGGATCATCCTGAGTAGTATCTGTAAACAGAGATTATAATATTATATATAAAATCTTTCTACAAAATAAGCACAGAATAAATGTTGGTGCCACACTGCCTTGTACATCTTCTCTTAACCTCAATTCATGTTTGGACAAGACAGAATGTTGGAATGGTGGGAAGACTCATTTCACAAGCATACTTTGAAGACTAAATGCATGCTTTCTTCCAGATTATAATATTTTGAGTCTTTCTTCACAGGGTTCAGGATTCTAATATATTTTGAGAATATTGTACATACGAGTTCACATTTATATTGATTATGTATATATGCTCTAACTATCTCAGGTTATATTAATATTTAGCCCTTTTTTCAAGTAGCAAAGTCAAAAAGACCAGCATCTCAGATATGGCACCTCTATGACTTCTCATTAACATAACCAGAGAAAATATATAAAAGAAAAGAAGCAAATCATGGTGAAGATGTCATGGAAGGAAGGAGACATGTAAATTCTGAAAAAACAGAAGGGAAATGGTTTTAAAAAAAGGTACTGGGTGGGCTTGAAGAAAGGCTGACAGAGTCAGGGCAACCAGGAAAGAGAAGTTGAAACTAAGCAATGAACAGCTTTTAACCTATAATTCTTTTTTTTTTTTTTTTTATTTCAGCTCATTATGGGGGTACAAAAGTTCAGGCTATATATATTAACCTATAATTCTTAACCTACAATCTCAAAATTCTAAACATTCAATTTGCCAGCATGACAGGTAACAAGGATATTAATTATGGAATTTAAAGTTTTTAACAATGGTAACAATGAATAATTATTAATATACATCTTACCCCTTCCTAAATCTATACAGAAGGTCCAAAGACAATGCAAATCCAGGAAAAATATGAAGTTCCTCCCTTGAACTAGGCTGCCAGGCCTTTATTAATACTCGAGGGAAGCTCCTTGAGAGAGGAATTAGCATCCCTTGATTTCCCTTTTATGTTTGCATTGACTCCTCCACCCACCGCATACTGACATCTGCCCCACACTCTATGGAAACTTTCTTTTTATTTCAAAGTATTAAGGAGGTACAAATGGTTTTGGCTACATGGATTGCTTTTGTAATGCTTGAGTCACTACATCTGTAGTCCCCAAGCCCCAGGCCACAAATTGGAACTGGTCCGTGGCCTGTTAGGGACCAGGCTGCAGAGCTCTGCCGCCCCTCTCCCATCCGTGGAAAAATTGTCTTCCATGAAACTTAGGAACCAGGAGGCCGCACAGCATAAGGTGAGTAACAGGCGAGCAAGTGTATTTACAATTGCTCCCCATTGCTCGCATCACTGCCTGTACTCTGCTTCCCTTTCACCCCCTACACCCATCCACGGAAAAATTGTCTTCCATGAGACCTTTCCATGGGCTGGGTACAGTGGCTCACTCCTGTAATCCTAACACTTAGGGAGGCCGAGGTGGAAGGATTGCTTGAGGTCAGGAGTTCAAGACCAGTCTGAGCAAGAGCGAAACCTTGTCTCTATTAAAAACAGAAAAAATTAGCCGGGCAGGGTGGTGAGTGCCTGTAGTCCCAGCTACTCAGGAGGCTGAGGCAAGAGGATCACTTGAGCCCAGGAGTTTGAGGTTGCTGTGAGCTAGGCTGATAACCACAGCACTCTAGCCCAGGTGACAGAGTGAGACTCTGTCAAGAAAGAAAGAAAAGAAAGAAAGGAAGAAAGAAAGAAATCTGTTCCTGGTGCCAAAAATGTTGGGGCCACTGCTCTACATGTTTTCCTTGAGTAATCTCATTCACTCTGATGGTATTCATCCTCCTATGCACAGAGCACTTTGATGATCTAGAGCAGGGGTCAGCAAACCATGGCCTGTGGGCTGGATTTAGCTTGCCATTTATTTTTGTAAATAAAGTTTTATTGGAACTCAGGCATGCCTATTGCTCTATGAAGGCTTTCATTCTACAAAGGCAGAGTTGAAAAGTTGCAACAGTGAGCAAATGGCCCACAAAACTGAAAATATTAATGGCTGGCCCTATACTGGAAAAAACAGTGCCAACATCTTATACCTTAAGATGAAACTTTTAGCCTAATATATCAACTTATCTAACAGAAATATATACTTTGATGTACTAGAAGCAGATAAATACAAATGTTTGAACTTGTTCTTTCTTTTGCATTCCTTTTTTTTCTCTTATTGTAATAAACATTTAACAAAACCAGAAACCTGGGAGTCATTCCAGACTTTTTGCTTTCCTTCACCTCACAACACATTGATCACCAAGTCCTGATTAATATCATTAATGTTTGTCTTCTCTCCATCTCTATCATCACAGTGGTAATTCAGGATCTTAGCTGTACTTCTCATGGTTGTAAAGGCTTCCCATCAACACTGGGCTGTGTGTCACTTTTCATTTCTCCAGGTAAAGGACATGATCTTTATCATGCCCCCAACCATGCTCTAAGACTTAAGTGACCTGGGTCCCATCAAAACTATTTTGTGTAGACACCCTCAGAGTTTCGGTGATTCAGGACTTTTATAACACCTAATTGTGGAGTGAGGTTTTCATGCCCACATACCATATGACTATGGTATACAAAGAAAAGCTCAGAGTCTGCACTGGTGGGTGAGACTTGGCTGTGATGGAACATAACCCCACAGCAAATCCAGTAAGATTAACACCTAAGTTAGGGATTTCAACTGCCTGTTAGAGTCAGGAACATCTTGGTAGCACAGAGGAAGTGCCATTAGAAATAAATCTCACAATATAAAAAAGAAATTGTCAGTGCCAGTAATGTGATACATTCTAGGCGATCAAGTAGCCCTATGAAGACTAGAATAAAAAGAAGAGCTGTATCTATTTGGAGATTGGCAAGCATTCTCTAAGTTTGTATCAAGGGTTGGATGGGCTATTTGTAAAAAAGATAGGCTGAAAATAAAATTTAAGTCTGGATATGAGGGCTTTGTTTTGTTTTGTTTTCAACTGCATGCTTCAATGATTAGCCTTCATAATTAAAATAATGAGAAGCCTAATTTACAAACAAGGGTGATACATAAGATTGGTATTTATAAAAGGTATATATAGTGACAGATTAAAAGGTATGAGTCCATCATACAGTGAGGAAAAAATTTGTTACAGGCAAAATTTAGAAGATATTTGCAATAATCTATTAAGAGAAGTTCCTTGCCTAAATGAAGTCAGCGGCAGTGGCAGCAGATTGAAGGAGCCAGACTCAAGATATAATTCCAAGGCGATTCTACAATACTTAGCTCAAAGTGGGTGGGAGCTGGAGGAGAGGAAGTAGAGGACAAAGCTGACAGAGCAGACAACATTTCTATCAATTAAGAAATTAACCTTCCACAAAAGGAGGAAAAGATTTTGGGAGCAAGAGAATGAATGAGCTTGTTAGGAATATGTTAAACTTGAAATGCCAAGGCACTCAAGATGACCCATGAAAATGCCCAGGAGAAAACTGGAAACACTAGAGTGGCGCTTATAGTAGAAACTAGAATAAGGAAACTTCTCTAGAGATTGAGAAATATTATGGGATGAATTTGAGGACAAATTTATCCAACCACTTGTTTGCCCCTGTTTGAGATAAGACACATATTCTATTAGATCCCTTGTCAAAATGCTAAACTCATTATGAGTAACATATTAATTCACACTCATATATTATCTTGAGTTATTTTACTGATAGCCTTTAATCATTTAATGAAAGCTTTGAAAAACACAGGATCTAGGACACAGAGTATGATACATAATGGGGAAAAAAAAGTGAGGAACATGAGGCACCACCAGGCGAGACGAGGTGGCAGCAGCCCAAAACAGAGAGGCCAGCACAGCCAGAGAAAGGGAACAGGGAGCAGAAAAACTGGGAAGAAGGTCATAAAAAGTGAAGAGGGAAAGTAAAGAAAGGCAAAGCCTACTCATTTCCCAGTTTGAACCCGTTCTTTGAATGTATCAAATGTTCTCTTTGTTTTTGTTTTTGCTTTTTCATTGTTGCTGTTTAAAATGTCTTGGAAAGACAGACTGTGATACACTTGCATTTCTAAACATTCAAAAATTGAAAACCAACCAGCCCAATCTTCTTAATTATTCTTCAGTTTTATGACTAATATATTGAAAAATGGGCTTTTAGAAAGAAAATATTTTATGGTAGCTTTAAATAATGCAGAAGGCTCTCCAAACATTGCCTATAATACACAATTCATTGCATTTTAGCTCCTTACAAATGCTTTAAAATCCCATCTATCCTAGCTATTTCTTCTTAATAACTTTTTCTATATATGCATTTTCTTCAGCCCTTAAAAGATTAGGGAAAGGGTTAGATAGTAACCATTTGATTGCATCAGTCTGTGTTTCCTGAATCCCCAACTAATATTTTAATGCCCAAACTGTAAGGAAACACTCTATATGATTTTATTTATTTTTAAACATGTTTTATTATTACATTCCAAGCCTTAAAATGTTTCTTTCTTCATTGGCATGTCTAGAAATATAATAGTGATATACATAAGCATAAATTTGGTCCCTATTTGAGATTATTATATGAGAGGAGGTGGAGATGGGGGGGGGGGATACCAAAGAAAAGAAATCTTGTAAAGAAGAAAACCAGACAAATATTATTTGTATTAGAAATTCACTTGTCTCAATTTTGTCTTCTAATTGCTATGTGTGCCAATAACTTTCTATTCTTATTTCTGCAAATTATTTATCAGTAGAGATTTATTAAGCTAAGTATCCACTCTTGGTTCATTTCATTAAATTTTACTTTAAAAATCTGTGACAAGGTATACGTATTTGCATTTATATATATTTGTATTGTATACTTATATGTCTGTAAGTATGTATGTATAAGTATGTGGGTGTTTGTAATGTTCAGATGTCCAGTGGCAGTAAGGGAAAATAGAGTGTATAATTTGAGACCAGAAATATAACTTAGAGAATATCCAAGTTTATTTTTATTTGCAAAGTATGCCTTATTGCAAAAAATATATATAAATTGCATTTTGTGCTCAATTTTGAAATTTTTTTGGTAACAATGTTGACTTTAATGCATTCCCAAAGACTTAAATGCCTTTTATATCATCAAGATTTTATGTAATTATTATGCTACCTCATTTCAGGGAAACTAAGGGCTACATTTCTTCAGATCCTAACATCTTTTATTTGGGACGTGGTACAACTAATGTGATTAAGTAGCAGCTTTTTTCCCTTCTTTAGGGGTATATAAAGTAATAGTATATCTAACAATGGTGTTTTCAGATTCAGTAAAATCCCATATTAATATTTTTCATTTCTTTGAAAATGGAGAAAACGATGTGGTATTGTAACAGTTAATAGAATATCCCTCTTTTATTATGGGTAAATAGGAATATACTTTAGGTGTGATGTTTTTCATCCAAGTTTGTATAAACCTTGCAAGAGCTATTGAAGCAACCAATTTCAAAAGGTTTCTCAAAGGCAATAGTCATTTTATATAACATCGGGTAAAATGTAAGAACAGGTCAGATGAGTAACATGTCATCTAAGGTCATGACCTTTGTCACTAGCAAAGCCATTCAGTTTTGAGTCAGTACAAACTCCACACACCACACATGTTTTTTGTTTTTCTCTTCTTCTTTCAGCTCTTTCAAGACAACCTATAGGCTTTATACAGGTTTTTCTTTGCTCCTTTGAGTTTTCTCTGCTTACACTGCCAGCAGTAAATGTGATAAGAGAACTATAAGGACCACAGGTGGTCGATCTAGTCTTCTTAGAAATAAGGATGTCATCCAGTCCTATCCATAAGTATTGTAGACAAGTTTTATAGGTTTTTGAGTAATTTTCCTTTCTCTGTTCTGTTTTCTTTATGTATTACCAGTTAGTTTATGACAGAATCCTTTTGATTCTTCTACAGATTTGGGAATACACAGCATAAAAGACCTTCTAAAGAAGGCAACTCAAAGGAATATTTAGAGACCAAGAAATTTGTCTGCTGTGTTACCATCCACTGATCAATGTACTATCTGAAAACAACAAATGAGGCATTATCCTGTGCCTTCCATGTATGTTAAGTGAGGGAAAGCAAAATTAAGATTACTCGGATGGCTCTAAGGTAAAATTAGTGAGTGGATTCCATTCAAAAGAACTTTAAATAATCCCAAACTGATGAAATAGCAAATCAAGGTTTTATTTCTCATATTATAAAGACTTATTCCACAAAGAATTTATAAATGATACTTTTATCTGAAAACAAACATTGACATTTTTTGCTTATAACTCACTTTGTTGGAAAACAATAGAAAAGTACACACATGGCTAATATATTAAAGAGTGCTATTAAGTGGAAAGCAATAAATATGAGAGATACCATATCAAAAATTGTGTATTAAATAACTAAAATTTGCTTTCCAAAATTACAATGTATTTTGTAGAGACATGTATGCCATGTTATATAAAAATATTTTATGATAAAATTGCCTATTAAATCTTAGAAACTTTTATTCTGTTATCAGTGCAACTTCTCTTTAAATGAAAATTAATCTCTGTTTTCACTCTCGCCAGCTGAAAATGTAATATTAGTATATCTAGATATGCGTCCAGACTTATTCCATGCCAATAGCAAAGTAGGAGAAACTAACAGCAGGGCAGCATTCTAGCTGTTATGTGATATGAAGAATGACACTTCCTCTGGGTGTGTTTTAAAAATAAAATTTGATGGATGTTAAAGAAATAGTTACGAGATTCAACTTAAGCATGATTGGAAGAAAGGACTGAAGTGGCAAGTGAGCCAAGTCCAAGGGATGGGAAGGGCAGAGTCCTGGTAATCGTGGGTTCAGACTCCAGATTTCTATCACAGGACTCAAGGAACAACTTATCTTGAAAATATTCAATGTATGGCAGATACATATATGTATGTAATGTCGGTCTTCACAGGAGGGTTTTGATTTAGTGATGCATTTTATACATAGCCAAGCTCTTGAGAACACTCAAAATCTGCGCTAATCAAAGCTTAGGTGGTTGCTTCAGCTCGAGCTAAGCATAATCCTTAAAAAAGGGCTCCCTACACTGTGCTCCGCTTTTCCTCTTAGCCTCTTCCCCTCAACGAAATGGTAAGAGTTCAGCTGACAACAGGGTAAACAGATTATTGTGTTATTGCTGGCTGATTGCCGGAGTTATTTTGGAGCTTCATAATTCATTTAAAGAGATTTTTGACATTTATGAAATGACTTCTATAATCAACTGACAGTGCAATATCCTATAATTGTTCAATTAAAAATGACTACTTGTGCAGTCATTTATTAGTGGAATCAGATAATTGTCTTGCCACTAAAGAGTACTTCTCACTTTGCACATCAAATGAAAATGTTTGAGTATAAATCTGTGACACAGCAGACAAAGTCCTGGGGATTTTCAAGTGCATATGTAATTATTACAGACCTCTGAAGTAAATATGGTTTAATGTGATAATCTTCAATGGATTGTGTGTGAGCCTTACAAAATACTTTTCTGTATAAACCAGAGCATCTGTCAGAACGAATAGGAGTTCATTTTCTACCAATATAAAGTTTATGATATTCTTTCCAACATGTAGTTTAACATGTGTACTTAGAACACAGGACAGCATGCGTTTCCCTTGATTCTCATTTATTCTTTTTTTTTCCCCTTGCAGATGAAACCGATTACCAAGGTAAGGAGCCAGGAATGATTGCATCGATAAATCAGTTTCATATGGAATCCTGTCCTATTGGGGTCAGCATTCAGAAGCTCTGACTTCCAGATACATACACAGATAGGAATGCAAAGCCACTGAAAACAGAAACGCTTTCAGACACATGCGCGCACACACACACCCCCCTCACAATTTCAAATGCTGAATTTCTCCAAAATAAAACACTTTGACTCACATTATCACAAACCATCTGTTAAGCTAAATCATAAATCAGTCTTTGATTAAATAATAAAGAGAAATAAACCTTCAGCACACTGAACACAGGGAAGGCACAGATCATTTAAAGACCGATATAAAGAAATAGCTAAATGAAGAAAACAGCAGCAGTCCCCTTTACAGATAATGATTTCTTTATTTTTATTTTAAATTAGCATTGTGCTTCTTTGGACAAACTGGCTAAAACACAAAATTTACATTAAATAATGATAATTAAGGAAATCCAAAGCGGGCTCAACAGATGGAACATGTTACTTAATTTGAGGTTGCTACAAAATAGAATTTAGCAGTGTCATTTCAAAGTTGCAGCTGAATTTTAATTTTTAAATAAATAATCAGAGGTGGTTGTTTGTTATTTTTCATTTTATTTGCAGGAAAATGTTTAAAAATCGCTGTCAGATTCAATCGCTATCTCCCACTTCCTTTCCAACCCATCAGCAAGGATAGAGAATTTGAATCACAGCTGCTTGGGGCTTTTTGTTTTTGTTTCTCTTCAAAAAAATTTTTTTTTCAAGCCCGTTTTTCTTCTTCTTGTATGGATTTTAGAAAGAGTTTTGATAAAGACAGTCCTGGCAGCTGGATGATAAATATTATTTTCTTAACCTGCCTAGCTTTGTCAGCCACCTGCGACTGCAGCCTGCCACACGTTGGAAGCAGCTCATTAACTTTCCCACAGCTTCCCAGGAGTTTTCCTTGTTTTCTTTCACCTTGGGTGTGTGCTGCCTTCTCACTGAACGGTTAACTATCCGACTAGGCCGAGTGGGCTTTGGCACCGTGAGCAGAGCACGCTTCAGGCAGCCTCCCTGCTAAGGCTCAAAATCTCTCTTAAACACATTAAGCAGCCCATTTTGGATTGATAGTGCAGTAATTATTCTGCTTCACCCTAAAAACCATCCTGGGGTAATTGGCGCAGAGGAAAATTACCCAGAGTCCTCCACCACCTGGTAGTTAAGGAACGAATCCAGGGAAAGATAAGTGAAGCAGGAAAAAAAATCGGCACTTATTTGATTTTAATCTCACCACTTTGCAAGCATTTAAATTGCCTTAATCAGGTGGTTGGCTTCCAGCCTAGCTGGTAATCTGTTATCAAATTTGAAACTAGATTTTTTAAAATGTCAGTGTAGGCTGAGAATTGAAGTCTATTAACAGTTATGAGCCACCCTCCTAAACTTCCATAATCTATGTATTAATAATCCTTTTTACAAAGCTGTCAAATATTACTTTATTACAACTCTACATTAATAAAATGAGTGTAAAAGGAAAATTTAATTATTTATTTTTTATTTTTATTTTAAATCGAGGGAACACACAATGCTAACATTCTTAACACTAAAATCCATTTTTTTTTTTTTTTAAAAAAAGCAATAGCTTGAGTCTATGGAATAACCTTGATAAATGTAATTGAATTTTTCTCTGATAAGATTAACTAGTGGTAATTGTGAATGGGGAGGTCTGACCCACTCCAAATGAGATGTATGACAAGCTGAAAATAATCAATTTTGTTTCCTTTTCTTTATTGGAGCCCAGATTTTTAAAAATGAAAAGAGAAAATCGGGGCCTTGCAGGATGAAACATTTGTGTCTGAAATGTTTTTGTGTACACCACTTATCTCCCATCTCCTCAGTGTGTCTAATTGTGCTGAGCTTGGTTTAAAATGAGATCAACACACTGAAACCCCAGAAGGCTTAATTAAGGGAGGGACTTATAATAATATGTATCAAAAAGGGGATTTTTTTTTTTGACAAATGTGGCATAAATTTTACCTGCAACATCCTTAACTAAAAGCATCCCAAAATTGTTAGACCCGTTAAATTGCTTCTCTCTCTTTTTTTTTAAGAGGGAGAAGGGAAAAAAAGAAGAAAATAATTTTACTTTGAAAATCTTAATTACTGTGATAGCAGGGTTGGGTTGCGCCTTTTTACGATTCCTGTATGATTTGCATTTTGAGTTGAAGTTTTGTTCTTCACAGCACACAAGCCAGCAATCAGGAGCATATAGAAATGGCTTGATAGATTCCCCTTTTAAACATGCTTATAAAACATTTTGCCTATGTAGCTTTTTGTATTACACATTCCATGGGGTTTCTCACATACCAATCAAGAAAGCATATCCCTTTTAATTCATTTTCTCAGAAGTTTAAGAGCTTGGAAATGTACATTAATGCAGAACAAATAAAATATTTCAAAAACTGCAGCCCTATTGTAAGGAGTTTCATTTGAAAAGCAAAAAAAAAAAAAAAATGCTGTCATTATTTTTATTCTTCTTTCATGGTCTTTATCTGACCATAGAATTTGAGTGAGTAGATCAGACTACAATAGAGACTGCTCCAACAACTTGGATTCCTAATTCCCTTCCTGGTTTCTGACTAGGTTCAGAAAAAGACTCTTTCAGAAACATAAAATCTAGTGACAATGAAATTAATCACAATGTACAAAAGAAAAGCAGCTGGCAACCAAACACTGAATAAAGCCAAGTGTGAATTTAACTAGCTATCAACCTCAATGTATATAGTATGTACACATTATACACATCTATACTTTAGGCATAATCAGTATTGATGCCTTTTTATTGTATGTATGTGGGCTCCTATAGTTGCTCAAAAGTTTTTTTTTGTTATTACTACTTTAGAGCATATTAACTGCAACTAAACATAATAAGCATAGCTTGCCTCTTTTTGAAGATAGTTTCCTTAAAACATGGTCTTCACAGATATGTAGATAAATTTTGTATCTGATGGTTGGAAGATTTTGCTTTTGAAGTGAGATAAGTTTTAACGTATGCCTTTGCCAAAAAACAGCTCCAAGAAAGAATTTAAGGAGAGCTATAATGGATGTTTTCCTTCTTCCACATAGGAACATGCATGGCACCAGCACCTTCAGAATAGAAAGAGGATATTTGAGGTTTAAGCTAATGTCATAGGAACTAATGCATGTTGTATATAAGTAGTAATTTCTTAAGGTCAGTATCAGCCAATTCTCATATGAAATCATTTTCCAATTAATATCTTTTCTGATTTATCATAGTACAGGGTGGTCTCTGGCTGAAATTGTGCATTAGTATCTGTGTAGTAGGGTCACTTGCTTGCTCTGGCCTTCTCACTTCCGTGCCTTGGGAATAGTATGCAGTCCAAAAAAGTCTCTAATTGACCATTATCCTAAGTCAGTGTACATCAAAGGATATTAAAATAAGCAGAATGCTTAGAAGCAAAAGTACTCCCTGCCATACAGATTACAGATTTAGAGAACTAAAAGCCATAGTCAATTATTTGTTCTCTTTTTTTTTTAACCTGAATTTCAGAACTGTTTTGAAGGGTATAAAAATAGATTCGCTGTGAGGAACAAAATACAAGATCTTTGGTAAAAATGTGACACAGTTCAGGACAGGATAAAAGCAAGAATTAGTGTGTACTTTAAGGGAACTGCAGAACACATCTATGCAAACCACTCTTTTTGTCTTAAACATTGTTGTTTTCTTAAACAAAATTTTAAAAACTGGACACTTGTTAGCATAGAGAACTTGAAACTGATATCTAATACAGACAAAGGGGTCAGGAAAAATGTAAGTTCAAGTAAGCACAATACTAGAACTCATTTCATTTAGGCATAGTCTTCTACTGTTCAGCTAATATATAATGCACTTTGTCAAGCCCTCTCCTAAGTCCTGGAAGTAAAAGTAAGAATAAAATATTGCTCTTTCACTTAAAGAATCGACATTTGACTTGGGAAAATTAATATGTGAGCAGACAAATTATGTTATATTATATTTAATAGTAAATGCCAGGAAAGAGTATAAGCTAAGTTCTTCCAGAGAACAAAGGAGAAAACTGAACTTTACCTGGAAAATTGAGGCTAGTTTGATGAAATACATATGTCATTTCTTGAATTACAGGAAGTAGACAATTAAGAATATTCTATAGGTTGAATGTGTTGCTTATTTCAAAAGAAAAATACAGAAATAAGGTTAAATGAATATGCCTCTATTCACAGAATTTTATATAGGCAATTTCCTTGGGACTAACTTTAGTAGTAATATTAATAACCATAGCTAGCATTTATTACACACATTATGTGCCAGGCAATGTTCTAAATGCTTACTTGCATTATCTCTGTTGCTCCCTGTAACAATCATGGATGTATTATTATTATTATTTGCATTACATATCTGAGGAACCCAAGCAAACTGAATGACTTGTTCAAGGTCAGGCCACAGAACTAGAAAGCAGTAGAGAGATGATATGAACTTCAGCAGTCAGTCACTAGAGCCCAATATAGTAAGGTTTTTATTTTCAATAAAGTACTTTAGGTTGGACAAACATTAAAGACTCTGTTTTGAATAGTATATTTTGTAAAATTTTTCCTCAATATTTCAAATGTGTAAAATAGTAGCCTGCTGCCCAAAACCACTTCATTTCTTGTGCATTATGAAGTTAGCTGGTTCTAAACTCCATAGCAATATATCCTTGAAAGCAAACAAGAACCTGGCTTACTTTATTCCTCAGATTTTGACAACCTTTATTATTTCATTTATCTGCTATTCATAGAGAGATGTAAACATCTTACTTCCCAGTGTGATCCTCATATCAACAGTGGGTCAGTTTAAAATATTGGGAATCAATATGTTATAAAACATCAGCCACCACTAAAAAGGCAGACCCAGAGAAAATTCATTGAATGTCAAATAAAAAATAAACATCAACAGTTAAAACATGTAATAAGATAATAAATAAAAGCAGGGAATTAAAAAAATTTCTTAACCCAAAAAGCAATTTGACAAGTAAGATATACCTGTATTAAACACAAAGCCACTTACAGGAGAGGGAGCAATGAATTTTTCATGCAGGTAGACAGAACAATTCTTTTCTAAATTTAATAGACAGAATACATGACATTAGTGCCATTGATGGTGGGGTTGGGGACTTGAGAAGAGAGGGAGAACTAGAGTCTCTGGGAAGACATTAGTTAGCGCAGGCTCTACATTTTTTATTGATTTGTGTAGACACTTAAGACTAAACGTTTTTAGACTGAGGATCTCTTTTTCATCCCAGATATGTATGCATATATTTCTTATGTGCAGGTACTCAGCTCTGTTTTTATTTTTCTTACTCTCATGCCCTCATATCCCTCCCTCCAAACTTGCACAATCTGATCCCATTGTCAGTTGGTCAGTCAGTGTCTGTCTGTGAGACATCTTTTTATTGACTTGTCATTGAATCCACACTTCTATAGAAAACCCTATAAAAAGTGAGAAAGAAGTAGGGCATTGCATTTCTTTCAGGCTGCTTAAAATTTAATGTGCAGCAGCTAACAATCAAAAAGAAACAAATAATATTCTTGAACCTTGTTGGCTGGATAAAATAGGCAGACAATAGTCTAGGAGGAGGTGTGATTTGGGATCCTGTGGTCCTCTCAATTTGCCCAGTGAAAAGTGCATTACCTGACTCACTTGCACATATGCTGGGATTTAACACATACCTCCTTCCTCCAGTGCTGTGACTTTTAGGGCTGGTCCACATCTCCAGGGGTCACAGCTTCCCAGGTGGGCACCTCCTTTTTCCAGCTGCTCTTCCTTCTGACTCGAAGTGCCTGTTGCACCCATGAAGCTCTTAGCATAAAATAAAAGTATAAGCTGAAAGATTGAGCCTTTAATTGGGAAAGGGCAAGAATCAGACAGTTCTCAGAAGAGATTTTTGTTTTTGTTGGTATTTTTGGCAGAGTTTTTACCCTGAGCCCTAGCAACCATAAATGTATATTCATTTATTCATGTGTCTATTCAGTTAATGTTTTTTGAGCCTTTCTCACGACTGAGGCATTATGCAGATTTCCAGGGAAAATGCACACCCTGACCCTCAAGGTACTTATACTCCAAGAAGGGGAAGATGTATAAGGGGTGTATGTGTGTGTGTGTGTGTTACATATTTGTTATATGGTGAGTAAAGAAATAGAATTCTATAGAAGGTGTTATGGGAAATAGAGAAAAGAGGCACCGACGAACCTGGAGTATGATAGGAAAGGTTGGAAATTGTCTTGGAGATGATATCTGAACTCTGTCCTATATGAAGAATGGGAAGTGGTTTTACAAGTAGAGGAAAACCATAAGCAACTGTTATAGACCAGCTTCTGTGAGGAATGCAAGCAATTGAGGTGGTAGCAGCATAGAGAGTAAGGCAGAGAGTAGCAGAGAGGGAAGGTAAAGCTGAAGTCCTGGGTCAAAGCACAGCAAGCCTTGGATGCCCGGGTGTGTAGGCCATGGAGTAGGTATGCCTGGGGTGGAAGGAGGGAATGAAGGCCTGGCTTAACGCTGTGACCACGATGATGGAAAGAAGGCAAGAAAGCCAAGACATACGTGGTGGAAATTCCTGCATGTGATGCATGATGAAGGTGAGAGTGAAATCAAGAGTTACTCTCTCATGTCACTGGACAAGCCATAAGTTGCAATAGTATCTACATATGGTAGAAAGCAGGTTTATGGGAGACATTAAGTTCAGATGTGGTAAATAGAAAATTAAAATATATTAAGATAGTAAAGCCCATTGAGAATCTAAAGCATAAGGGAGCAGATTATACATAATTTGGGAGGTAACCATGTATAGGTGATGGTTGCAACTCTCGCATCACACAAGGTAACCCAAAGATAGTGTGTAACAAAAAATGTCATAGTCCAAGGTTGGTAACATCATCATTTGAAGAAGATATTAAAAATGAGAGGACTAAAGAGGAGACTGAAAAATCTGATCCTGAGGTCATAAAATACAAGGAAAGGACTCCAGTAATTTCAAATAGAAGGGATATGATGTGCAGAGTCAAGAATTTGCACAAAAAAAGGAAATATAATAAGGGCTACAAACTAATATATTACATATGGCAGTTCGAACCCCTTATTGATTGTAGCAAGACAGGAAGCAAATTGCAGCTGGTTGTGAATGAAGTGAGAATAGGTGTCTCTCTAAATTTTTAGATCAATGTTGAAGGAATTAACTGTATTAAGGGGAGAGGTTGTTACGGTTGATGAAAAAGACTTGACATGATTATTGTTTGAGGAGCAGGGGCAGGAAGGGTGTGCCCTTTCAAGACAGAAAGGAGAGGGGATGACAGTTGGAACAGTATCTGAAAGAGGACATGAGGCGGAAGAGTCAAGGACAAAGATAGAGACGTTGGCTTTGAACAGGGGGCAGAACATCTCAGCCTCTGAGACTATAGGGAAGGATGAGACAATGGTTCTGATACAGATAATTCTATTGTTAGTGAGTTGAGAAATTGATCAGCCGTATACCTGAAAGCCTCAGGTATAATGGTCAACAGCAAAAGGAAAGAAAGTTGGGTAGGGAAATTAAGAAAATAGAGGAGTTTTTGGAATAGTCTTTGAGGAAAATCAGAGAGTATGCTGGTCAAGTTAAACAGTAATGAGTAGAGATGGGGTCAAGCAGATTTTCAAACCGTAGATTTGTAGTACTGACAAGTGGCAGTACAGTGTTATCCAGCAACACTCAAATATTAGTGGGTAAGGTTGAAGACAGCCCATTAGAGTATTTACTTTGCGATGGAATTTGCTGGGCAGATTGGCAGGGAGGTGATCATCTACGCAGCCATCTAACCAACAAGTGTTGTTTTACCTGTTTCTAGAAGTGCAGGTTCACCACGTCACCACCACTCTCCACCGCCTCTGTGGTGTTGCCCCTGGTCTCCATCCTGAATCCCTTGTCCAGACCAGCCGTGCACTCTGCCTGCTGATTATTCCTTTAATGTTTTATAAATTGGGCATTTGGAAATATGCTTTCAGAAATCTGCAAAATTGAAATGAATCTGGCTTTCAGTCCACACACATCCATCTGTGAGCTCCATTCCAAAATGAGTTCAAATCTACCCATTCTGCTCCTTCGCCACTACAGCCACCTTAGTCCAAGCCACCACCATCTCCCTGAGAAATAGGACTATTTTCTAACCAGACTCCTCACTTCACACTTTAACTCTCTTTAAGCTTTGGTCCTCATGACAGCCTAGTGATCATGTTTAAAATATTGTAAAAACTCTGCTTTACCCCTGAGTCCTCTTGCATTTGGAATAAAACTCACATCCCTCAATCTGACATATAAAGTCCTACACGGTGGTGTCCCCACCTATCCCTGACCCCCTCTCCCATCACTTGCTCCCTTGCCGACAATTCCTGCAGCCAACTCATCAGGCACATTCCTGCCCCAGAGGCTTTGCACTAATTTTTCCCTCAACCCCAAATGCTCTTCCACCCAGTCTTCACATGACTGGCACTTTTTCATGCTTCAACTCCAGGCTTAAAGGTTACCTATCTAGAGAAAAACTTTTTAATCTTCTTATCTGGTGTACTTGACCTCTTCATCCCTCCAGAACTCTATTCTATCATATTTTTCTTTTTGTTTTTTTGGGGGGGATTTTTTTATATATATAATTATTTATTTCAGCTTATTATGGGGGTACAAAAGTTCAGGTTATATATATTGCCCATGTCCCGCCCATCCCCCCCGAGTCAGAGCTGCAAGCATGTCCATTCCCCAGACGGTGCACATCGCATTCATCATGTAGTTATACCCCCATCCCCTCCCCCCACCCCCCACCTCTGTCTGATACCCAATTGGTGTTATTCCCAAATGTGCACTTAGGTGTTGATCAGGGAAACCAATTTGCTGGTGAGTACATGTGGTGCTTATTTTTCCATTCTTGGGATACTTCACTTAATAGAATGGGTTCCAACTCTCTCCAGGAGAACAAAAGAGATTCTATATCACTGTTATTTCTTATAGCTGAGTAATACTCCATGGCATACATATACCACATTTTACTAATCCACTCATGACTTTTTCTTATTAAAAGGCATTATTTCATAATAATTATTATAAATAAAACAAAATGTCATTGATGCATTTCACTACTCATTCTGTTATCTCTCTTTTAGTAGATTATAAAATCTTTGAGGGTAGTAACCATGTCTGTCTTGTATAACATTATAGCCCCAGCCCTTCCCTAGCAAAACGCTTAACTAAATGCCTGGTACATAGTCAAAAATGCCAGCTCATTAACTGAGTGAACCTCCTAATTGCTGTATATATAGCATTAATATTGTTGGTCTTATCTTGGGCGTTGAACACCATTGTTTAAGTTTTCCTTCTTGAAACCCTTTTATCTTAGGTTTCTGGAACATCATGCACTCCAGGTGTTCTTACTGCTTGGAACATTTACTCTCATTTGCAATTTTCTTTTCCCCTAAACACTCCTTAAATATTAGCATTCCTTGGAGATATACCTTTGGCTCCAACTCCTCTCAATCATCATATTTTTTTAAGATAATCTGAACCATGGTCACCACTTTAACCAATCCTATATGCTAATAACTCCCAAATTTTTCAGCCTAAACCTTTCTCCATCATGGAGTTTAAAGCTGTTTATCCAGATATGCAGTAAGAATTTCTAAATCAATACTTCCAAGTTCCCTAACACTTAAAGATTTCTGAAATGAAACATTCTCTTTTCCTCACATCCCAACCCTATTTCTGCTGTTATATCTCCTATTTCCATCCTTGGCACTAATCTAGCTCATTACCTGAGTCACCTACTCATTTATTCATTCTTCAGTAAATATTTCTTGAGTGTTTTCTATATCCTAAGCACTATTCTGAACACTTAGAATAGGTACAACAATGTATGGAACAGAAAACCTGTTTATATTTGTCTTAGAATACTTCGCCATTTTAAAATCCTCTTCTTTTCTCACGTCCTCTTTCCAGTTCGTAACTCAGTTCTGTAAACACTTCCACTTACAAACTTTTAATTTACACGTTTTCATTCCTTCTCTACCACCTTAGTTCAATTCTTTATCACCTCTAGCCTTACAATAACTTTTTAACTGGTCAGTCTGCCTCCAGGCTACCCCTACGATTCACTTCCTAAATGCAACAAGAAAAATCATTCTAAAATGCTAATTTTGTCATGATCTCCCCCTAGATTAAAATCTTTCAGTGACTCTCGTCCTACAAAATGAGTGTCTTGTTTATACAGCTACAGAAATCAAGTCCAGAGGACTAAAAGGCAGACTAAGACAAAATCAGAATTATGTGAAGGAAGGAGGGAAGAGAGCCTTAGGTGAATGCCCCAAATATTCCAAAGTTTTCATTACAGCACATCATCATAATATGAAATGTGCTGGCACCAGCTGGAATAGACCAAGCAGATCCAATCAATTTATGCATGTATTTTTTCATCATGGAAATACTGCTTTCATTTTCTCTCTATCATTCTTTGTGCTTGTTAAACATTCTTATTTATACTATTTGTTAAATTATTAAGTTTAATTTTAACTTCCAATTCCTGATGATTTATGAATACATTGAACAAAACAGTTCCATAATGTAGATTTGTATGGGCCATAAGAGGTATTTGTACTAAACACATAAGTGCCATAATAAAGCAAGCTTCATTTATATATATAATTCTCATTTCAGCCTCAATTTGCTTTTAAGGAAGACTTTATACCAAGTAACAATTTATCTATTGGGCCAATGTAGAATTCATCATGATTATTATTTAATGGAATAGGGCAAACCAAATCATTCCACTTCTCTTTAAATAATTTTTGAATGATGTGTTATTTATAAAACCATGACTTCCTTTGAACCAGAAATAAATTTGCTCTTCAGTAACCTGAATATTTTTTAATTGGAGCTAAAGACTAATATTATAGGCACAGATTGTCTTATTTGAAAGACATTTTAAGTGAAGCCATATCAGCCATTGTTTTCTTGGTTGGCAGAATCAATCAATTCACCTATCAATCAAATATTTATCAGGTGCCAACATTGGGCCTGGCATTGATCCAGTTTTGTGCATTGATGAAATGATAAGTCCAAAAAGGGGAAAATAAGATGATAAATTCCAAACTAGAAAATATGTTCATTGAAATATTTTTATTTCCACCAATATGAATTATGTATATTTTTTTAATGTAAAAAATCTTTATAGGAAACATTTTTAGGTTGATGGATTAAAGCTATTACTTAGAATCTGGTATTATATAAACTTACATAGTATTCAGCTCTCCTTTTCAGGGAAATACTGTTTCCAAGAGCTTTTATCATATTGGGTAACTTTCTATAATTATTTCCTATTGAAGCAATGAACCAGTGTTTCTTTTCTATAGAGCATTGCTTTGGGGCACTGTGCCACTTAGGTGGTCTCTCAGAGGGCTTGTTGGGAATGAACTAATCGGAGCTCAGGGCTCTTCCTTGGTGGATTCCAAGACCCCATTGTTCCAAGTCATTCTACATTTACAGGCTATATCCACTTGATCTCTGAACTTGAGAGTTCAAGTAATCTCTGTAGAGCTTAGTCCCAAGAGACCAAAGAGAGAGTCAAAGGAGCTATGCTTCTGCTAAGTCAACAACAGACAATTACTGAAGGCTAGGCAGGATCTTTAAATACAAAATACCCTCTTCATCTAGCTTCTCAGGTTATGCTTCTTACAGAAACAAAGTTTGAATTGGATGATAAACTATAAAGTATAAGAAGCCTTTTTAATATGTTTTTTCCAGGGCTCTTTGTCACTATATGAGTTAGTTAATAGATCCAAGTCACCATATCCCAAAGGGCTTGCAATAAGCAGAATCCTCTGTACATCTAATTATTTCAACAGCAAATAACCTTTAAACGTGGCAATTTAGGGCAGCTGAATAAGCACAGAATACATTCCGCTAATAATGTGTTAATTTAGTGGATAGAGGGAAACAGGAGCTAGGCAAGTCATAGCCACTTATTTTAGTCACCGCAGAAAATTATTCAAACACTTTTCAGGGAGATCAAATGTTCTGAAGACTTTTTCTCAAATTATTGTGAGCCCACAGTTTTTTCAACACTTACAAGAACGAGCCTCATCAACATTTCCGGAGACGCTTGCATCTGGTTGGTACCTTCAGTGTTCTAGGTCTCAGGCCAACAGGACTCACCCATTATGGCAGACACACTGAAACCAGCTGAGCAGTGCCTCCCCCTCTGTGGGTCTCGGAACCACAGAACCCTTTCTAGAAGTTTCCAAGTTGCAATACTTGCAGTATCTTTCCTTTGTTCCCCTAGTCCTAGGAATAGTAGCTGTTTCCTACAGTTGTTACTTCCCTGATACTTTAGAGTACTCTTTTTACCCTTTTAGTTACCTAGTTAACAACTCTACTTAGAGAAGAGTTCTTTATAGTAAATTCTTTCTGCTTAAATATCTGGTTTGTGGTTTTGCCTCCTGACTATGCTCTGACTTAAAAAAAAAATAATCACATATTTGCCACTTACTAACTAGAACGAAAGTCTTAACTTTCCTAAGCTTTGGTTTCCTAATCAATGAAACAGAGTTAATATTAGTACCTACCTCAGATGGCTGCTTTGAGAATTAAATTAAACAATATATGTAAGTGTAAAATACCTGGCAAAATCTAAGTATTCAATATTATACAACCTCAAGGAGCTTATAATCTGGCCAATAAAGTAATACAAATACTTTCTAATTCATAAGCTATGGAGTGGGTCCCTGAAGGTTTATTTTATTATTTGTCCTTAAATTGTATATAGGCACTCTTTTGTATTAGTAGTTATTTTACAACAAATAAAAATGATACTAAAAATACAGTAGACATGAGAAAATTATATGAAAACTGTACATCATGCCATCACAGCTATGAAGAAAAGCTTAGAATAAAGAGTGCAAAAACCTATGTCTTGTTATATTTTTCTTCACTTGTCAAATTTTATAAAGCAGTGGTCCCCAACCTTTTTGGCACCAGGGACCAGTTTCACGGAAGACAAATTTTTCGTGGATGCGGGGAGAAGTAGTGGGGGATGTAAGGGGAGGCGGGTCTCTGAAGACCCAAATGCCAATGCCTCGGTCTGCAAGGCCCATAGCAGGCCTTTCAACTCCTCCAGTCCTCAGCCTTTTGTAGTGGATGCAGAACCAAGCTGACTTTTGTAACCTGGTACACTCCTGGATCCTATCCATCCTAGAAGGCCATTTGGCTGCCCTACAGGGCCCTGACCAGACAGGCCTGAGCTGCCTGCAACAGGGCACCAGGTTTGTCTTACCAACCAAATTGTCAGGGCCCATGAGTCCCAGGAGAGCCCTGGAAGACTCTAGAGGACCCAGGAAGAAGCCTTTGAGGGGTCTGTGAACTCCTTGAAAATGATGGGTCAAATTGTGGGAATGCACAGTTATGCATTTTTCACAGGATGAGTCAGAACTTGCCTTAGATTTTCCAAAAGGGTCCTGACTCCCTAAAAGGTTAAGAAACACAAGTCGAGATCATTGTCTTTAACTTTATTTCTGTAGTCTCCACCATCTCAAATATACGCTCCAATGGCTACTGCACTGCCAGGGCTTGGGGACCACAGTTCCAAAGTGAGGATGTATCATTCTTATAACAAAAACAAACTTAAAACATTAAAGATGTGAGATTTCCTTCAGTTAAATGGAGAATGTTTTCTACTGCAGGGAATTTCAAGAGAATCTGAACGAACCTCCCTGTTGGGGTACAGGAAGGTATACATGTACATGCATGGTCTTCAAAGCACATTTCCTACAGCACCACCTACTCTGCCCTCCTGAAGGCTGGCCATGTCCACCAAAAATGGAGCTCTGTTTCCCAGGTCTGTTATCAGAAAGCTCTATGGTAAAATGTAGCAGATTTAACAAGGTCTTTATCTTTCCTAACTCATCATAACCCATAAATTGACATAATAGAATAAAAAATAGAGAGAGACAAACAGGCCAGAGAAAGGGGAAGTATCTCAGCAAAAGAAAGATGTCAACAAAATTTTGAAGATGTGGAGAGAATGGAAGAGCCATGATTGAATTAGAGCCGAGGATGCTGAAACCTAAATGTCTGCAGGCTGGAAGCAGATGAGAAGCAAGGCAATTCACAGCCCACAACTCCAGAACTGGAGGAGCCATTGAAGATGGAGCTAAAACCAGATGGTTTATTAGAAATTTGTATGGGAAGTTAGAACTCAGATCTGCTGTTTCCCAGACTGCACATCCTGACAGAAGTTAGATTTTTCTGGAGATCTGGAATGAGAGAGAGAGTATCTTGACTCTAGGAACACCAGGCAAGACAACTACCAACACTTTTTATGCCTAAAGCTTTCAGAAACCTGGATGACATCTTATTACATCTCACCTCTTTACTTCTCCACTCCTAATAGCAATAAATTAAAGGATTTCCCTTTGGGGAAACTGATCAGCTGAGAAGAAATGGCTACAGATATGACAATTTGAGGTCACAAACAAAACAGCTGGGTTCTTATTCAATTATTCTTCTGTGAGACCCACAAATAAATAAACTCCCCTCATGCATGCTGACCTTCAAATTAGCTTTTTAGCACTCCAATCTTAAACATGAATGGGGAAACATGGAGTAACACACAATTGAAGAAAACTCAAACACAAACAAGAGAAACAAGATGATACAAACTGAAAGAATTACTAATGAAACAGACATAATGCAGGGAATAGAAAAAAATTTAAAGGAAAATAAACTATCATTACTATCCCTAGAGTGGAAGGGTGTGTGTGTGTGTGTGTGTGTATTATGGCAGATATATATGCACACATATATATATCTTCCATAAAATAAAAACAGAATGCTATTAAGAAAATAAAATACAGAGAATAAAAGAAAGCTTTTGGAAATTAAAAATGTGATAGCATTTTTTTCAGTCAATCAAGGATAGGAATAAAAAGTTGAAGAAATCTCTCTGAAAGTATATGAATAAAAAAAGAGAAGTGAATATAGAAGAAGAAAGACAAAATTAGAAGATAAGCCTAGGGTTCCAACATCCAAATAAGAATTACAAAGAAAAAAAAATAGAAGTGAAAAAAATATTAAGGAAAATAATGTAAAACTCAGTTCTAGAATCATTGTCATACCTAGTTTATTCAACAATGGAACAGACCATTTTTAATACCATGCTCCTATAATCAACATACTTATTTTTTGTAATAATGAGTAATCATTGTATTCATTGATTCATTGTTTTAATATAAATAACAGCTTAAAAAGAATAAATGTCAACTTATGAGTTACTATCTAAATTTAATAAAATATTTACTATAGGAACTAAAACCTATGCTTACAAAAAAAACTTATGCCTCACCTATCATTTTTTTCTCACTTTTTAAAATTTTAAACTTCAAATTAAAACTCCAGTGGTCACATGGAATGGTAGAATTGAAGTCATTCAAGTTAAATTTCTGTGTCTTTAAAATCACTATGTCATTATTATTTATTTTCAATCTTCTATTTAAACACAGGGATATAGAACAATAGGGGCTGAAAATAGAAACTGCACCCAAAGAGAGCTCAAATGATTCTGAACTGTTATGAACTTACTCTCACAATGCATGTAGCTATGTCATAGGAAGGAGGGAGCTAACTCTATAGCTGAGAGTTTTCCACATTAATTTCCCTGCAGAATATAATATTTAATATAGGATAAGTAATACAATATGCTAATTTGAAGTTTACATATATATTATTAAAATTCAACAGTAATCCCAGCAATTGTTCAGAACTTTGTATGATAGTAGGTTTGAGAGGAGAGTTGCTGGCGCACCGTAGTAAAGAAAAAGTATCTTTTAGTAAGCTTTAATATTATTTTAAAATTCTCTTCAGCATGAATTGCCTGCACTGAAGAACACTGCCCCATTGGACCACTCTTGATACTCCAGCACCCAGAACTGAAAAGTATGAATTTGCAGATTAAATGATTTACAAAATGCTTTGCAAAAATGAATGAAAAAATATCCACTCTTAAGACATCTCATTTTGAAATTTCAGGATAAAGAAAAAAATCTTAAAATTTAAGAGAGAAAGCATAAGCCATATACTAATAAGCAGATTGCTCAACAGCAACTATAAAATCTAGGAAATAATAGAACAGATCCTATAAAATTCTAAGAGAAATGTATTTCCAACCAGAATTCTTGACCAAGCTAAAATATAAAAAGGGAAGAATAATGGCATTTTAACAGAGCCAAATGTCCAAAAAAATGTATTTTCAATGCACTTTTCTCAAGAAGCTGTTGAAGGATGTGCTCTACGAAAAATAAGGAAAGAAACTAAGAAAAAGGAAGACGAGAAGCAATACTTAAAAGAAGAAAAAGGAATTCCCAGGGAGGTAAAATATGGGTTCATATCTGAGTGCAACTAGTTTAGAACAATTGAGAAAAGCAGACAAAAGTGTTACAGAAAGAATAGCCCAACAAATATATGAGGTGAGAGATTGTCAGATCCTTGACCATATTTGCTGTGGCTCTCCTAGTAGAATGCAAGCTACACGCGGTGATGGAACAGGTCTGCCTTATTAAACTAGTGGGTTCCTACAAACTTTGAAGCATAATGCTTGATACACAGATAAGCACTTCATAATTATTTGCTGATATTTAAAACACTGACTTTTTTTAAAATCTTTGTTTTCTTCTCCTCCTACTATAAATATCTTTTTGAAAGGAGGACGAAAAAGGACATGCTTAACAGTACATTCTTAAATCTCATCTAACCTGCCATTTTAAAAAAAGGAGCAAAAGAAAACTACGGTTGTAAATGATATTTCAAATGCTGTAAAAATGGTACCTTTATTTAAGGATGCAAACTAACAGTAGCTATCAAAATTTAAAATGCACCTACATTTTGACTTAGCATTTCACTTCTAGCAGTATAGAAAAGTGGCTTATACAAAGGTACAGCATGAAATGGTCAATGCAGCATTCTTTGTAAGAGCTAAAAACTGGAGACTATTTTTTCATCTAAAGGGAGTTGGGTAAATAAACTTTAGTACAGCCATATAATGGGTTATAATGTAGCTGTTAACATAAAATGAGGTAGACTTGTATGTGCTGACTTAGGAAGATCTCCCGAGGTATATTAGTAAGTGAGAGAAGTGAGATGCAAAAAAATGGGAATGGAATGATCTCACTTGTGCAAAGGAAAATATCCACAAATAATACGGGACAGTATATAGGTATCTTCTCCCACTATTGAATACAAATTATCAGTCATACACATTGAGCAACGAGTTAAAATAATTGGTAAATTTAGATTATTGAGATAGGTAACTAGTGGTGTACTGATAAATGATTAACAAGTGGCTCCTGAAGGAAAAAAAAAATTCTTGATTTGTAGTGCTTGCCAATATCTATAGTGTAAATATTCCCACCATGCTGATGTCTCATTACCAACATAATGTCACTGAATTTGGAGTTGGACAAAGATGATCACAATTTGCTCTCCCAAGGCAGGAGGAACCAACACCAGCACATCACTAGGGGTAACCACAAGATGAGGGGCTTGCATTGCCAGAGCATATGTGATCTCTGCTCTCAGTCCTCCATCTCTCCTTTAGATCTCTTCTGTTATCCACCAGTAAGTCCAGAAAGGCCATTCAGCAGGGCAAAGTTTTCTGTGATGTTTAATTTCCCTATGAAGTTGGATGAGCAGAGCTGCTAAATTCAGCTTTTGCACTGAACAAAGATCAGGCAATTTACATGATTTTCCTTTGCCCCTTTTGAGCTCTTGGATGTGTTTGCATGTAGAGTAAAGAAAATATTAGGTATAACAAGAATGAGCTATCAAATTGATATTTCCTGACCTTTTGAAATGGAAAATACACCTTAAATTAACAACATGTATGGAATAAATGCAATGAGTTATGCCCTTTGACTTCGAACTATTTGCTTTCTAGATATGTGTGTATGACCATCAACTTTCTGACAGAAACCCTAATACTAGGTCTTTGAAAATCCCCACAGTAAATGCTTGGCTAAATAGCAAGAAAGGAGAAATGATCTTTCCTCTTAAGTGAGTGCTGATCCAGGCGGCAGTTTCTTCATTTGCTCAATGCAATGTCTTCTACTACCATCACATCTGGGCAAAGGTCATGCATCAATGATGTTTATCTATGTCTATGTTTATTCGCAGCTGGAAGTAGGCAAGAAGGGATAGTTATACAGAAAAAAAATAAGAAAAATTCCAGAAAGAGAAAGAGGGAAAATTTCTGTTATAATATATAAATCTTACCCCTCTTGATGAGATCCTAACAGGCACAAAACAGGTGATACTATTATTGAAACCAGGACACTTGATAGAGGAGAAAGTACATAATTGATAATTGAGGGAGAAAAAAATGTAAAGTGGGACTGTCCCAGGCAAGATAGGATATATGGTCACTTATCAATAAATGATATTAGAGTTAAGTACTTCAAACGCATAAAGCTGAGACTGATGATTTGAGGCTTTCACTTGATAATACAAAATCCATGTGTCCCAGAGAATATGAAAATACAGGTCAGAAAGATTTTTTTTTTTTAAAAAAAAAAAACCTAGTTACACAAGTAGGTAGTACAAGGAAGATCAAATTCATAGCATATAAAGTGAAAATATGTTGACCAAGTTGCCGAGCTACTTCAAGATATTTTTAGAGACATATAGTTGGACCTTGTTTTGCAGAAATAAATGCATTTCTAAAAAGATATTGATGAACTCAATGTTTCTTGAATTTAAATATCTTTTGATTTTAATTATGAGCTCAGATATGTGAGTCTTGAAAACATCTAGTCCCACACATCTAATAAAATTATAGCTATATATGCCAAAATGTTTAAAAATAATGTATCTACTGAAAATGTAACTAAACTAATATTAGCAATCAACGTTGAGCAAAATTTCCTAAATTTCTCCTAATGTTTTAAACATTATTTTAAAGGCATAAATGAAATGAAATGACATCATAATCAAACAGACCACACTGTTCCAAATAGTAAGTTCTATCATCTTTCCTACCCAACATCATACAACAGAGTAACATTGTTTCTCTTTGAGTTATGAGACTGTGTTTCATTATAATTTGTGGAAAGCTCTGGCACAAAGAAATAAAAAAGTCTGATGTAGAACATACATTGGAAAAGATTCAAAAATAAGAGACATCCCCTCAAAATATAGCAATAAATTTACTTTGCACATTCACATTTATTGGAGCTTATGCAACTGTACATAAAGTAATAGGTGATTGCATGCTGATTTACGCAGCAGATTTTTAGGCCTCGCTATTCAATGAGGAGAAAAAAAAATTCTCTGATGTGATAATTTAGTTAATTCATGTCAAAACAATGCCCTGAATTATCAATAGTGTAATGGCAAATTTCTGTACATAGAGTTTCTGCATTACAACATGTACCTGTAAAACTTAAAAGAACTGTCACTTTTTCCATTAGACAAAACTCTGTTCAGATCCTAGCCTGAGTAAAATGTCAGGTTCTGATCTCTAAAACCAAAGAGGAATGTGTAGTGCATAATCAAACTAAGTTTTACCTTGCTAAAGCCAGAAATAATTCATTTCAAGTTGCTTCTGACTTAGTCCAGGTCATGTAATCCCAACAAACCATGGCCAATTCTAGGGGCTTTGGTGCAAATGTGCTAGAAACATTATAGGATATCTTAAAAATATGCTCAAATATTCAAAGTTCTTTAATTTCAAATGAAATTTTAATGTGCATAAATTAAGGACCAGAATTTATAAATGCCTTAATGCTATTAACTATAATATTTGTGAAAGATTATTCTATAATTATGTTTAAATTGATGGAACAAGTATATCTATAGACTCAAACCAGAATAGGAAAACATCATGACTTGAATGTAAATCTAAATTGGCATTATTAAAATATCTGAAGAATTGAACAGGCAGATGAAACAGAAACTTTGCTTAATAAATAAATGCAGTGCTGCACTTAATAAAAGAATGATTGTAAAGAAAATTTTTCGCCACCGTATTACTCACCTATTCGTTCTAAAGCGTAATTGTCAGCTTTATTTTCCTATGCCAGAGTAAGCGGCTGCATCTTTGGGATATTTACAATTTGTGCAATTTATTGAGACAGATCCAATTCCTTTTTTATTTGTTTTCCCAAAGCACCTATTTTTTTACCTTTGCTGACCAGTGCAAAATCATCCTCACTAATGTTTATAAAATACCACATTATTGTTAGATATCGAATCCAAATGCAAGCACTGCAGGTTCTAACAGATAGGAGCTTGATGGAATCTGTCTTTAGATTGCTGCTGTCCAGGCTGCCTAAGCATAGATTCTGTAAAAGTCAGTGACATGAAAGAATGGAAGGGAAGAAAGTCAGGAGTGTGTGTGTGTGCATGTGTATGTGAGTGTGTGTATGTGCATACAGACACAGATATGTGTTTAGCGGAAAGAGGCAGATGGAGAAAAATGGACAGAGAAGGAAAGAAAGGGAAATTGTAGTACAGAAAACATTCTAAAACTTGAAGGCTAAAAATTTGGCAACATCCTTTTTTCCCCAATGGCTATTAACCTATGTTAATTCAAACATAAGAGCAATTAAAATTTATATTCAGAAATGGGTTGAATTCTTAATTTGAATTTTTAAATATTTTGATAAGTCATTTGTAGCCCAAATTCTTAGTGTTTATAAAAAATACATGCAATAGAAAATATCAAGTACAAAAAAGGTAATTCTGTAGCTCCAAACCAAAAAGGGAGAGGTGCCATTTCCCAGTAGTTCAGGGGCCATGGAATAATTTATTGCTTTTTCCTCAGTCACTACTGACATTCTCCCTTCCTCTCCCACAGTGAGAATAAACTTAAGGACAGTGGTTTTTTACTGGGCAGGGGCCAAGATTCCCTAGATTATTGGCCCAGCAATATAGAAAAACAAGAACTAGTTCTGCTCATTCTTGACATAGGGCAAACCTCCAATTTTAAAGAAGAAATGTACCAAAGGAAGAAGGGAAGCAAAACTGACTATATTTGTGCCATATGCTAGGGATTACTCTAGGATCTTTACCTACATGAACCCTTTTAATCTTCCCAATAACTTTCTGATGTAGTAATTACCCCCATTTTACTAGTGAGGAAATGGAAATTCTGAGAAGGTCAACAAATTACTTCAGGTTACAAAGGAAGTAAGTATAGACTAGAGAACATCCCATTAAGGAGACCCAGGAAAGTATCTAGGTCCTTTTATATGCAAAGTCTAGAAGTAGATCATACTAAACGCCATGCTGAACTTATGAGTAAATTCAGAATATTTGAATATTATTCACAAAGGCATTGCTGATTCATTCATATGTGTTCTATTTGTGTTACTATGAAATTCATATATGTAAGTATTATTGGAGAAAACCTTGAGTCTATGAACATTTTATCTGCAGAATCAATTAAATGAGTTGCCTATCTAAAGAAGCAACTGAAATCCAGTGTGGGTTAACCGCTGGGCACCTAAAAGATGACCAGATGAAACTGTTGAGAAAGCAAAGCTAAGTTTCTTAGATCTACTGCAAAAAAGGCTAACATCACCTTTATAGAATCTCAGTTGCATCTTCAATTGGAGAATTAAAGGAGAATTAAGAATTAATTGGAGAATTAAGTTTTTAGGGTCTGGATTTGATGATTTTAAAGCAAGCATTGAAAGGTGAAGAATTGATTGGGATTGGGTGGAGTTGATGGCATGGGGGTTTGGATTTGCGGACACAGCAAGGAGAGGCTCCTACCTAAATCAAGTCTTGATGGGCAAATTGTTAGTCTAGATGTCAGCTATTTTCATGTCGTGGCAGGCTTATCAAGTGCTTCCTAGAGCATGTAACTAAGTTACTTTTCCTTTTGTCCAGGGTAGCTTAACACCGGGGCAGCAAATTATGATGGTTTTGTTCTCATTTGTGCAATGCAAAATATAAAATGTTTCAGTTTGACAGCAAAGTTCATATTCTTTTTGTTCTCTCATGCTTCTTCTGAAAAAGGAGTAAATCTTTGCAATGGGTGAGCCCTCAACACTCTGGCTTTTCCTCTGTCTTGAGAACCAATTTTTCTGGGCTTTCACTCTTCCATTTATAGAAGAGAAAAAAGTCTTCCTTTCGAAAATGAGCCTCCTTCTCTGAGGGTTAGAGTGTATTCCTCTAGGATGAGTTTTCCTCCAGGGACTTTCATTTATCTCATTGCCTTCTCCTCAGAGTTTAAACATACTTAGCCTGTGGTCTTTTTGTAAAAGGCTTAACAAACAAACCTTATATAAACCAAAAACATCAAAATGTACGAGATTGAATGCATTGGTTCTCCAGGAAAATCAACCTAGGAAATTCATGACCATATTTTCATATGTTTTCCCTGAATTGGGAACAATAAGGAAAGTGAGTTCCAAAAGCCTTTATGTAGCAATATCCCTGCTAATTAGGAACAAACTATGTATTTGGATGGTGGAGGCAAATGCCTTTTTCATGAGAAAGGACTTCTAAAGAATAAGAAATCATAAACTTAGTTTAGTTGGTGTGTAGATGAATTGCAGAGTGATGGGCAAATATAAATAAATATGACTGAGGTAGGCCTTGAGTCAGTCCTGAGAGAGACACAACAGAGACAAAGACAGAGATAGAGAGAGCAATTGAGCAAACGGTGCGGTTGTGTGGTGAAGAGTGAATTTAACCCTTAGACAGTCAACTGGATGTCCCCCAGGGAAAACTTTTCAGATAACTAGAATTAACACCAAACCCAAGAGTGAATTGCTCCCAGGGCTATACCCAGAGAGGTGATGACTCTACACTGCTGAAACAGGTGGGAAGGAGTGTGTGTGTGTGTGTGTGTGTGTTTGTGCGCGTGCCTGTGTGTATGAGAGAGAGAGAGAAAGAAAGAGGACAATCAGGATCAGGGGCTATTTCTGTAGCTCACATAAGTTTCTTCTTTTCCACCATCACAGTTTCTGGGGGTTGGCCAGAAAGCTTCAAGATAATGACCGGTTTCCGTGCACCTTTCTAAGGGAGCCGCTGCAGGCAGATTTCTCAGCTCTTCTGGCATCATATGACTGTACCAGGAAACTATGATTGAACTAAAAGCAAACCAGTTGAGATGTTCCATTTTGAGTGATTATGAATCAAACTAAGCAGCATACTTATGCTTGAAAAGTTGAGAGAGGAACCAAATAATACCAGGATGACGGGACCCGGTGGGCAGAAAGGCCTAGGCTGCTGCCGTAGCCTCATGGTTGATTGTAATTACCTTTTGAACCTCCCAGATCTAAGTTAATTCATTTCCTTCTTGGCCCATGCCTGTGTAAGTAACTTAATGTAAAAACAACAAAGCAAAACAAAAAAAACAAAAAATAAAAGCACGGTGTTCAGGGAAGAAGGCTTCAGAGCCCTCACCTGGCGTCACACTTGGCCTCAGCCTCTCCAGAGCTGCGTACAAGACCTTGTTAAGCCGACCCCTCGAGCACTATCGAAGGCCACGTCACAGGCGGATTGCTAAGGTAGCAAAACACCCAAAGACATTTCACTCACTGTAGATCCAGGCTGAAGCCGTGAAAGTTTTGTAAATATGCATGACCAGGGGCAACTGGTATTTTGTCCCACACGAGAAGAAAATACTAAAGTCCAGAGGAAAGGAATGAGTTCAGGGTAAGGTGAGGAGGGCAAGAGCAATAGATTTTGAGCACCTGTGTAGGTTTCTGAGAAGCCCCCATATTCTCTATACACTTCCTCCTTTTTCTTGTGGTTTCCCAGATGGGATAAGCAGGGAAAACTCAGCTAGGTTTATAAATTCAAGAGCAGAGATTGTCCCAAAGCACAATCTGGAAGGACAATACGTCTGGGAGACAGGTGTCTAACAGGGAACCTGAGAGACAGAGTGCGATGATTACACATGAGTTGCCAGGTCTGCAGGGGCTCAGGGCAGTCCCCCAAACAGATGCAAACCTCAGCTTGTTGCCAAGAGACAGTCACATTTTCACATGTCCCTGAAAAAGCAAATATATTTTAGCTGGTAGAAAGACTTCGTGAAGTGATAGGAGACTCTTGGTCAGGGTAAGAAGATGCCACAGGGAGGAAGACGCAGCCCGGGTTACCGAGCAGGACATGTTTAGGAATATACTGGTGCCTGCATGGAGGGTGACGAGAGCTCCAGGGACAGACAAGAGGGCAGACCCCATGGATGCCAATGACAAACAAACTGACCAAGGACTAAATGTCCAGCCCAGAAGCCGAGAAGCATCTCTGAGATCTTCAACAGCACATTGGGAGAAACGTGTGCAGAGGTAAATCATGAGTTTGCCATCGAGAAAACAAAAGTGTTGAGTTCATCTGGAAATGGCTAAACTCAGTTTTCTGTCATAAATAAGTAAAGTAACTTAAGACAGAGACTAAGTTTAATTATGGAACATGCAAATTTCACTTCCTGTACACCTAAGTGTGTAGTTAGTGAAAACCACAGTCACTGAAACAGATTTTTTTTCCTTTTCTTTTCTTTTCTTTTTCTTTTGAACAAAACCAGGGGTAATCGCATGAAACAGAAATTTGAGGGAAAAGAAACAAGTACCCTTTCCTACTCCTGGTCCACTCTAATAATCATATGATAAAGTGAATACCATCGTGTACATTTTAGATAGGAGAAAATTGAGAGAGATTAAGTAACTCATACCCATCACCAGTAAATAGAGCCAAAATTAAAAATGAGAGATAAATGAATCCACAGTTTTCTTTAACATATTGGGGGTTAATAATATTCTATTTTAAAATTAGCCTGTTATCCTTTCTAGCACCCATCTAGTATTTTTGTCTTTTTAATTGTCCAACTGCTAGAGCAGATTATTAAATATTTATTTGAAGCATAAACTACACCTTCAAATAAAATATTATATGGAATGCCTACGTCTATGGGTGTGTGGACACACACATACAGGCACAGGGGCTCACACCCTCACACACAATATGAAACGGACCCCTCCGGGTGACTGAGGGGTTTGGGAATGGCAGGGTCTAGTGTAACGCTCCATCAATTTCAGTAGTGATCACGAAAGCACTTCCTCAGGACTCTCTTAGAAATTCTAATAGGCTTTCCTTGGGAAAGAGTTGAGTACATTTATATACCAACTGTCTTCCTACCTGGCGCCTTCATTCTCATCTACTTCTATCACTTCACTGAAACTGATCTCTGGAAGGTTTTTAAATTATCTCCTTTTGGTCAAATTCAGCGGACTTCTATACATTTTATTTCTTCACAAACTTTCCTGCAATTAAATCGTCTGTTCCTTGAAGTTCTCTTCTCTCTGTTATTTCGTAACACATCCATTCATGAGTCCCTCTGTATTTCCTGGCCAGTTATTCTGCATTTTCATCAGGCTCGAAGCCTGCTCTTGACTTCTAACTGGAAGACTCAAACTCGAACTCTCTGATCCTGTCTTTCCACACACTTTCTCAGTGAGCTGATCCTGTCCCAAAGCTTCATTTATGACCTCTTGGTGACGATCCAAATTATAAGCCTCTATACTTTCTCATTATGCACCTGAAATGTCAAAAACCTACCAATAATCTTCACTGCTATCCCCCCCGAACTTCAAAAAGCCCCAAACTGCTTGTCTTGCTTTCTCAGATGTTTCATTTCGGCACCGGCATCATTTTTCTATCTCCCAGAAGTAAAAACTTAAAAGCACGGTTTACTCTTTTCGTCCTCCCAATCAATATCCAATCTGTCACATTATTTTAGCAAATCTTCCTTCAGAATATCTCTCAGATTCACCCCTTTCTCTTCATTCTGGCACTGGCGTTACTCTTACATAGCCTCACATCTGGTTTGCTGCAACGGTTTCCTGCCTTATTATTTTTCTGCCTCTATTATCTCCACACTGTCCTCCATGCTGCATGTAAATACCTAATTAATCTTCATACATCTCCGTCCTTTCTACAGATGCTCTATACTCTGGTTCCTTCCTATATGTTCAGCCATCACTCACTTCCTCCGTTATCTGATGATCTCCCAGTTAGCTGGCGCCCAAGCCATCCTCATGCCGGGCACTGCTGCTTCCCACAACCTGTGCCTCTGTTTATCCAAATCACGCGTGAAGCTTTCCTCAGTTTCTTTACCACTCCCTGCCCCCTCCAATTATTCCATAGGACTTTTATTATGCTTTTCAGAAAATCATAGCTTAATTTGTAAAGATCCCTTTATCTTTATAGGTATTTGTGAGCGTATGTGCATGTATATTTCCCTTTGAGGGCAGGAATCACATCATATACATTTTGTAGCCTATAGGGCACCTAGCACAATGTTGAGCATGTGATTGATAGAGTCATCTGACCCTGCTCTCACTCCACCTTGTCGTCTGTTCTTTTCCCCAGTAGGAATTGTTGAATGATTACCATTGTTCTCACATCCTATTTTAAAGAGGAAGCAAAAGCTATTGAGCGAGAATGCTTTCATGGTTCTTCAGTACCCTTCGAAATCTCCCTCTCCCTTCATCAATACGTTCCTCCATTCCGTCTGTTAAAAGGCAACTATAGTCCTAACATGTGCCAAGGTTAATCCCTCTACTCATGCATTTGAATCCATTCTCTCTCAGTTGCCCAAATTTTGCTTTTTCAATAATTTCCTTTTGTCTCTTATGTTTTCAGGCGCATTCTCTCTTCTTATATCTTCCCCTAGATGTACATACATTCTCAGGCAGGTCCTCAGCTCACTGAAGGGCACTTGCCACCCCTTCATCCCTTTGCTTTCCTTCCTCCCCCCACGAAGTGTTGTATACGAACAGCAAACCACACACACCACTTCCACATCTCTCAGTCATTGCCTGATCTGCCTTCCAGGCCCCCTCTGCTACTCAGTCTGCTTTCTAACACGCAACCAGGATGACATTGCCCTATCCAATGCTCTCTTCTTGGCTCCCACACAATTTGATTTTCCAATAGCAATCAAGTCCTTTTGGTTCACTCTCTCTTTAAAAAGTTTCTCCTTCCTTGACTTATGAAACCATTTTCTTCTGTTTCCATTCTTCTTTTGTCCGTTTCTCCCCCCGCCCCCCCCCTTTTTTTTCTTCTTCATTAACTCCTCATGCTCCTTCCTTTGCCAAAGGCAGGATTTTCCAACAGGGATACCAGGCAGTTTGCTGTGGAGCTGATGGGTTTGAATGAGCGGGCTTATATCGATTCCCTCAGCCTTAGGGAGGTTTGGAGGTGCAGGCCTTGGGGAGCCAGTAGCCACAGCCACAAACAGCGTTGTCAGTTTTGCCCAATGTGCCATGCAAACCTCAGCATTGGGTACACATACTATGAGATATTTGGAAAGAACTGTCCTAAGATTCCATTCTCAACACTCTTCTCATCTCCAGAGTAATGTTTCCTACCATTTCTCTAAAATAAAGTATATTTTAAAAACCTCCTCATTGCCTAGAAAGAACAGCCAAAATCGTTAGCTTGGAATTCAAAGCTTTTCATAATCTGGCCCAATTCTACTTTTTAAATTGTATTTTTGATTATTTTCTCCCAAGTAACTTACTAGCCAGCTATATGTAGCACACTGCAGACCGTGTCAGCTTTAATGGGCAATTTTACATCTGAGAGCTTTTACTACAGCCTTACTCATTTCTTTGACTGTTGAACTCTTAGAACCCAACTCTTCTGTGCAAACTTCCCTCAATTTCTTTGTTAGAATGAATAACTTTCTTTTATATATTCTCATGGTACTTTTACAAATACCCATAAACCAGCATTATAAGTCTGATTTGTACTCTCAAGTATTTGGCAACATTAGGTGAATAGCAAGTTTCATATGTACACAAATAGGTTTTGCATATTGCAAACTTTACTTTCATTTTAGGACAATTAAACTTATATATAGACAAGAGACTTTTGGGCCAGATATTTAGGTATATTCAAAAACATACCAACTATAATCCTCTCTTTTATCTCTATAAAATGTGAGTTAAAATAACTCTACTACTACCTTAGTCACAGTTTTCCTACCTCCACTCACCCTACCTGAGGACCAAGTAAAATAATTCATGTAAAAGTACTTATGATACGTGGAAGGCACTATACAAATATCTGACATTATTATTGTATGCAGCCTAGGTGTTATAGCCTCAAGAAGATTTGTTTCATTGTGGCTAAGTCCATACATGCTAAATGAAATGTAGCACTGAGGCAATCATTGAATATTTCAAGCCAAATCAATAGTTATATCCCAAATCAATAGAAATTGAAACAAATGTGTTTTGATTTAAATTATTCAGACAGTTACTACAATTCTACCCTTTATTTTGTATAGACAAAAATTATGTCAGACAACCATGCTTGTAATGTGATCACGTATCACAACTTCCCTTAAAAAAATAAAATTATCTTGGAAAATTACATTCTCAAACTTTCTAAAACCTATTTCTTTGCCAGGTAGAAAATGCTTGTTCTTTCTAATATCATTACCTTTGATAATGGTGTACATGTTTAAGTTCTCACATATGTAAGTATAATTCCATTCAAGCCAAATATATTTAACAAATATTTAATAGATTCCAATGTACAAAGTCACTATTTAATGCGCCATGTATTAAAACAAATTATCACAAAAAGATTTCTATTACTACAGATAGAGCATTCAAAAGAAATAGAGGAATATAAATAAACTATAATTGAAAGGATGATAAAATAAAACCTATAGGCAAATTATAATCAAAGAGAGTGTGATCTGTGCTGACTTAGATTGGACCAAGTGTATAGCAAGGAAGATATCATAGAGAAGATTGCCTTTGAATTTGTCACCATATTTTACTTTGAGTCTGTATAAATGTTCAAGGTCAAAAGGAAAGCAACTTTTGCTTTTCCCATTATAACTATATTTTTCAGCTTAGATGGAAACAGTTCCAGGGCAATTCACCCCCTCCTGGCTTTATATCTATGTGTGTGCATCTTTGAGAAGTGGGATTAGAGAGAAACCTGCAGGCATATTAATAAATAAATTTCACATGCTGTTAGATATTAAGTAAACATACAGATAAATATTCCTCTAGGGGTTATGATCTTATAACCTGGAGATTTCTAATTTGGCACCTGTGACACATAGCTCCTTCCCATGGGGGTTTTCAGTAAATTAATTCTCATATTTTTAATTTGAAAATACGTGTAATCCAGGTTTACTTAATATACTTCATGGATAATTCAATGTGTTACTTTTATAAAAACAAAGTAAATTATAGAATGTTTACACTTTTCATGTCTATTCTTATTCTCTATTATTTAGAACACAAAACAATGTCCAATATAAATACTCGGCAGCAAACCATCAAAAACACTAAAGATCATCTAGATAACTAAAAGGTCTTAAGTGTTTGAAACGCATACATCGGGCAATAAGAAATCATTCATACTCTAAATGTGAATTAGTTACATGTTTGAAAATCTCAGCAAAGATGCAAGGAACGTCTGTCAAATTGATTATCAGAATATTGAAATAGATAGCATTAGTATGCTTTCTATTTTGATATTGTGAAATACGTATTTGTTCTTGTCCCTGTCTTCCAACATATAAATCCCAAAATCTTTGGAATCTCCAAAGTGGTGTCTTTTTGCATGCTAATGAGTTGACTGGTGGCTGGCAGCCCCTAGGTAGCTTCAGGATCCGGGCTGGGCACTGGAAAGTCTAAGGCAGGATTAGAGGATTGGGACTTTCAGCCTCACTCCCCAAGCTCTGCCGAAAAGAGAGAAGAAAAGAGAGAAGCTAGAAGTTGAGTTGATCACCCATGGCCAACAGTTTAATCAGTCATGCTTACACAGTAAAGCTTCCATAAAAAACAACAACAACAAAAAAAAAAAAAAAAAAAAAAAACAAACAGGGTTCAGGGAGCTTCCAGATAGTTAAATTAGTGGAGGTTCCCGAAAAGTGGCACACTTCCTATACCTAGCCCTGTGCATCTCTTCATCTGTATCCTTCGTAATATCCTTTATAATAAACTAGTAAATGTGTTTCCCAGGGTTCTGGGAGATGCTTTAGCAAATTAACCAAACCCAAGGAGGATGTAGATGGATTGCCAATATCACTGGCCACTCAGAAGCATGGGTAAAACAACCTGGGGCTTGCTATAGGCATCAGAAGTGGGGGACAGTCTTGTGGGACTCGGCCCTCACCCTGGGGTATCTGACACTATCTGAGGTAGATCCTGTTGTAACTGAACTGGGTTGAATGCCACCCAGCTGGTGTCCACTGCAAACTTGATTGCTCACTTGGTGGGAGTGGGAAGAAACCCCCACACATTTGGTCACAGAAGTTTTCTGTGGTGGTGGTTGTGGTGTGAGAACAGAGGAAAAACTGTTTTTTTCCTCAGATCTATGAAAATGAATGGTTTAGAAAAATGATACCAGCACACAATAACTTTAAGTACGAACTTAATTCTCTTGAGTATATTTACCATGAGTATGTTATAAACTATTCTTAGATCTAAAGAGCAGCAAATTGTATCTAAGATGGTATGAATTCTATAGAAGATAATAAATGCTTTTCAGATATATTACTTCATCAAATTATTTTAAACCTAAATTTATGTTTTGGTATAAATTTTCTCTTTGTTTTGTTAGCAGGGAAAGAGAACTAGTCTAGATGAATTATAAAAACCATCTGATCTAGTTATTTATTAGCCACAGGCATGACTATACAGGTTCTCTGGGGTGAATACTAGCAAAATATTCCGTGTTAGGCTGCTATACTAAGAGGACAAAGAGTGGAGTCAACTCCTGCCTCCCACCGTTTCACCACTCTTCTGGCACATGCATAGACAAGAAAGATACAAGAGAAAGCATCCAATAGCTAGGGAGGACAAGATGTAGGGCCAAAAAAGAGTAAATATGAAACAAAACAAAAAACTGGCAGAGTGGGCAAAATTTCAGAAGTTAAGCGATATTGAGGAATGACTTTTTGAGGCAAATCCTTGCAGAGAAGTTTACTTATATTTAGACAGAGCATTAAACTCATAGTCCAAGAGCTACATTCCACTCCTTTTTGCCATTTAGTTAGACAAATCACTTACATCTTGGGTCTCCAGTTACCTCATCAAGCAAGAAGAGATAATAATATTCTCTCTTATAAAATGTCATTAATATAAATATGAGCACTTCACAGACTGTTATGTACTACACAAATGTAAGCTATTTTTCTTGCTATTAACATTATTTATTTATTGCTATTATAAGTCCTCAAAATATGGTTAAGCATGACAGCTTTTGAAATTGGAAGTTTGATGCTTCTAATTTATAATTAATATGAGGGAAGATTATTTGTCCAGCAGTATAGGGAGCCCCAAAGTGTCAAATTTTGTGCTGTAAGCCATGGATACTCATTGAAAAATATTGAGCAAGGACATAAAGTGAACAGATTTATATTCTAGAAAGTTTGGGGATGAATCAATGATGAGCAACATTAAAAGAAAATAGATCAACCAAAAGACAATTCAAGTAGTCTTGATGAGAGATAATAAAGGCCAGAAACAGAACAGTACCGGGAACAGAATGAAAAAAATTCATAGAAAAAGGACTTAGAGTTTAATGACCATTTGTATCTACATACTGAGCATGGGACAGGGAGGTATCTAGAAGGACTTTCATTAGTTCTAATTTACTAAGAGTTTTATCATGAATGAAGGTTGAATTTATCACAAATAAAAGATGCATTTTTTTCTGCATCTACTGAGAGAATTACAAGATTTTTCTATTTTGATCTATTACTGTGGTAAATTACACTGAGTGATTTAATGGTAAACCATCCTCCCTTTTGTCTCTGTGTCTTTATCTGGCTGACCCTCCTGACCCATGCACTGTGTAATAGTATAGCACTTTCTTGCGTTCTTTGAGGCATTCTAGCAAATTATCGAAACTGAGAAGGTTGGAGGAAGCCCTGAATTTATAGCCAGTGGGCCAGAAGTGTGAGTTTGGGAGACTTGGAACCCTCAAAGTGCTGCTGGTGTCTGCAGTAAGGGCAGTCTTACAGGGAACCACGCCTTTTCAATCTGCGGGGTCTGTGCTAACTCAGGTGGTTAGCGCCACAAGTGAATTGCAGTCCACTCTTGATTTTTTGCCAGGGGTGATGTATCATTCTCTTTTAGATATTTCTGAATTTTATTTGTTAATATTTGGTTTAGGAGTTTTGCATTTGTACCCATGAGTCGAAGTGGTATATATTTCGGTTTTCCTGAAATAGCCTTGTCAGGTTATTTGTAATGGTTATACTAACCTCAGAAAATGAGTTGGGGAGTGTTCTTTTTATTTCTATTCTCAGAAAGTGTTTGAGAAGATGGAATTATTTCTTCTTTGAATGTTTGGCAGAACCTATTAATGAAGCCATCTGGGACTGGAGTTTGTTTGTGGGAAAGCTTTTGATTAATGATTTAATTTCTTAATGTCTATGTGTATAGTATTTACATATTCTCTTCCTTCTGGAGTCACTTTTGGATGATTATATTTTTTCGGAAATTTATTTATTTTATCCATATGTGTAAATTTATTACTAAAGGTTGTTCATATTATCCTATTAATATTTCTTTAATATTTTTAGGATCTGGAGCTATGTCCCCATTTACTTCTTGATATTGTTTACTTGAGATTTCTCTCTTTTGTCATAATTAGTCTAATCTGAGCAATGATCAATTTAAGGAGTCTTTTTAAAAAGCAATTTTTGACTTTTCTGATCTTCTTTATTGTATGCTTTTCACTGTAATAATTTCTGATTCTATTTTTGATTTTGCCTCTTCTGTTTCTACTGTATTAGAGGGGTTCGAGTTTGTAGTTCATTAATTTCCAGCATGCGCGCTCTCTCTCTCTCTCTATATATATATATACACACACACACATACATATAGTTATATCTATAATTTTATTTATAACATATTTAAAATCTTATAAGTATATACATAAAATTATAAATATGTATATAAACTTATTCTCTATGTGTGGCTTTTGCTGCTTTTCACAAGTTTTGAGATAAGCCAAAATTTCTATTTTTATAATTCAGCTAACTTTTGCTATTTTTTTCTCTGACAAAAAGATTGCTTAGAAGTCCAATTCTTGATTTCCAAATAAATATTTTTCTAGTTATCTTTTTTCTATTTAATTCTATCCTAATTGCTATTATTTCTGTTCTTAGCTATTAGGTAAGATTGAACTTATGGCCCAGAAAAAGGTCTATTTTTATAATTGTTCATGTGTGCTTTAAAATATTGTTTATTCTCCAGTTACTAGATAGAGCATTTAAATATATATGTGTACGTATACATATATATACACATACACAAATATTTGTGTGTATATACTATCTACATATATTATTTATAGATATACATCTATATAGACACAATGATAGAGATATCCAGTTTATGATATGATTTTTGTTATCGAATTTCCTACATCTTGAATGATTTTTGTGACTATTTTCATTACTATTTAGTGAGAAAAGTAATTTGAAAATGTTACATTCTGTTACTCCTTATATATCTGTTATGTTTGCCTCACATATTTTCATAATTAGTATTTATTATATCTTGTCAATCAAAAATATTTTAGCTTAAGGTCTATTTAGTTCTGGTATCAATTATCTAATACTAATTATTTAATTAGTATTTGCTTGCTGTATGTTCTTACTCTTTTTCTTTTATTCTTTCTATATGTTTGAAATGTGACTCTTGTGAATATCTTGCAATCTCTTTTAATTCTGTCATGCAATTCTCATTTTTAAAGTAGAAACTGGGTTTCTTTAAATATAATGTAATTACTGGCTCCATTTTATCATTTTTATATGTTCCACCTAATCTGTGTTTCTTCTTGTCTCCTTCCTTTCCTTCTTTTGCCTTGATTGATATTATCATTCCACATTTTTCTTTTCTTTAGCTTGTTGACAATACGACTCTCCTGTCTTCCACCTTCCATTATCTATTCAGAAGTTAGTCTTTAATCTTTGGAATGTATCTTCCCTTTTTCTCTAGTTGTTTTTAATTTCATTTTATTTGCCTTAATGTTCTCTAGTTTTACTACAATATACCTGTATGGATTTCTCTTTATTTATTCTGCTGCAGATTTATTGAACTCTTAAATCTAGATTGATACACTAGTGATCATTAGTGATACATTAGTCAGGATGGTTTCCATTTTTTGACTGTTTGTTTTTCTGTTCTACATTCTAGAAGCCATTTCCCATCTTCCAAGTTACTAATTATCTCTTTAGCTATGCTTCACCTAGTCCGATTACATTTATAGATATTTAAATTTGAATTATTTTTATCTCTAGAAATTATATTTGACTCTTTTCCAACTCTACTATATAGTTTTTGTTCTTTCATGTACCCTGGTGATATTGTAAAGCTTATCTTTTTCTTCCTTAAACCTTGTAAATATCATTTTAAAATGCTTATTTATATCTGATACTTCCAAAATCTGGAATATCTTTTCAAGTTTGTTTTCCCTGTTACTCATTCGGATTCTTTATATTTTTGATACCTAATTAGTTTTTTTGTTTTGTTTTGTTTTTGTTTTTGTTTTTGCATTATTACTGCTCTCATGAAGTTTTTTGAAAAGATATTTTTAGAACTAGAATACAGAACCTTACTCTAGAGGGTTTGCATTTGCCTCTGCTAGGCACTGGGTGGCACTACCAACCTAGGAGCACCACAAACCAAGGCTTGACCCTTAGCTGATGTGAACAAGGCTGCAAACCCCTGTGAGGGCCAACCCATTCGTAATCAAAACCTCTTCCTGATATTTAAAAAATTTTTTTCTCGTACTCTATTTAGTGCAAAGGTATCCTCATCCTTTTTTGTAGTCATCTTCAAAAACAGTTATGTTGGTTTTCTTTTGTTTGTTTTTGTTTTGTTTTGCTGATACCCTGAAATCTATTCACCGCCAAACCAAAGAAGTAGCGAAAATCAAAGCCCAAGTTGGACTAAATCAGCATATGCCCCAGGAACATAAATAAATAGACAGATAAACAGATGAATAGATATATATAGATACACATACACATATATAGACATATAATGGAGGAATATATATACATATATATTCCACCATGAAAAATCCCATGTCCTTTAGTAGTCTATGAATATGTAAATTTCTTTTCTCTCAACTATAAGGTACTTTAGCAGCTTGAAAGAACCTGTTCATTTTTTCAAGAAAATCTATTTTATTGTCTCAGCAGCTACCATCTTCACATAGATTATCAGTAAGACATTTTGGTTTACAACATAGCTTTGCAAAGTTTTCAGACACACACATATGTCTACTAGTATTTGGTGATCAAAGTGAAACGCAGCAGCTACAAGGCATTTATACACACTTGCGGAGCAAAGAATTTTAACTCTATATCAAAGACACATTTTTAAAAACAACAAAAAATATTCTAAAATTTAGCACTTTAGCATTTTAAAGAATGGAGTCAAAATTTACATGCCTGTTATGATTCATTAAAAAGTAGTCAATTTTTGAATGACTGTGATACTAACTGGAGGGTGACGGCCAAGCCAGAAGAAATGTTAGATAATATTAACACTAGAAAATGAAAAAGAAAACCCCATTTGAAGATTAGCCTACCATCCTAATTTCCTTGATAAATTTGGAATAATCAGTTTTTTACACCTATGGTGTCCAGTTGGATTCTTTGAGCCATGTTTAATGATTCTGTAATATAATATTTGAACACATTTAATTATTCCTACTCCTTTACTTTACCAACTTGATATGAGGATTTAGTGAAATTATACACTATCTCTATTTTCTCCACTTAAAAATTGAGTGGGATATAGTAATACAAGGAGATGTTCTAGAGGGATTCATTATTTAACGTTTCTAAAGTCCTACACAAATGCCAAACTCATTACAGTGTGCATGCTAGCAAGTGGCTAGGGTTTAGGAGATAATGCAAGAGCACACATAAATCAAAATTTCAACATGAACGACCTTCTTTTTGGACCAGAGAATGATTAATCACATCACTGACATCGTGTATGCAGGTTCTTGTTCAATAAGTAACAGTTGACACTCCTAGGTTACACCTTCAGCCCCCTCCCTTTCCTTTCACACAGCAGTGGCAGGGGGTGAGGGGAAGACTAACAGTTCTGTGTGGATGCCGAGGGCCTTTCAAATTACAGTCTAGAAAGCACTCAGACTGTCTAACTTTCACCCTACAGGAAGAACAGGGTGGAATTGCTGTGTCATAGTAAATTATTCCTAGCCTTCAGTTGGATTACTTCCACAGATGAGACTTTTCTGTGTATTTTCTGAGTATTTTCTGCAGACATCAGTCCCAAGTCTTGATAAATATAAATGGAAGTGTTCTTTGGATATTTCTTACCGTCTCCTGATTCTTTCTAATACTTCTGTGACTCTCCTTTACACTATTAAATAAATCTTAACTTCAAAAATAAACCTATCTATATTTGAAAACATTAACTTCCTTTTCAGTAACTAGATCTTAGAATAAGCTATCAAATCATCTAAATAAGGACTTCATTTGGGCCTTGGTAATTTGTACCAATTCTGACTTTTCCTAAATTCTGTCTGCTTTATGAGAAATGTGACTATATATGTATAATTAATACAAATCATCCCTGAGAAGGCTTCAGCTGTCCAGTAAAATGGGACACAATATATTAATAAATTTTATATTTAACAAACCAGTTATAACCATTGATAAGCCACTTTCTCATGTTCATGGGAGAGTGACCTAAATAACCTCAAATCAAATGCCCAGCACAAGATTAGCTTTAAAAAGACGATGGAAATTTTGTTCTGCTTCCCTACTTACCCAGGGCATAAGTGGAGCAATAAGAGACTCTAAATGTTTGCCTTCAGCAATTGATTTAGAAGAGCCTGACCTGTTAAAGGTGAGCATAGCAGTTCACACAGTATAATGGATATGGTGGTGTGCCACCCACAGGAATTTTTAGTCCAGGAAAATTATTATCCCAGATTTTGAAAGTGTTGGCTACTGATTGCCCACAGCTACATCGCTGTAACAGCCAGGATTCTCCAGAGGGATAGAGCCAGAAAGATGGATGGATGGATGGATGGACGGATAGATAGTTTCAATATAGGAATTAGCTCACATGATCATGGAAGCTGAGAAGTCCTAGACCTGCCATCTTCGAGATGGAGAACAAGGAAAGCCTGTGGGATAACTCACTCTTAGTCCAAAGGCTTGAGAACTGGGGCTTGATGACTGTGGGGACCTAGCGTGTAAGTCCTGGTCCCAGTCTGAAGGCCTGAAAGCCAGGAGCCCTGATGTCCAAGTGCCGAGGAAGACGGATGTCCTACCTCAAACAGAGAGAGTGAATTCCCCTTTCCTCTGCCTTTTTGTTCTACTTGGACTCTCATGGGTTGGTGATGCCCACCCACACTGGCAATCTTCTTTACTCAGCCTACAAATTCAAATGCTAATCGCTTTCACAAACACCCTCAGAAATAATGGTTTATCAGCTATCTGGGCATTCCTGTCATCCAAGTTGACACATAAAATTAACCATCACATCCCACTCTCAGACTTGCTCTCTAACTGAAGAGACTGCCTCGTCAAAGGTTATGGGTCCCCTCCCTGGGGCCGCCCCCATCCAGTGACTAGATGGGCATTTCTTTGTGTTAACTTTTAATTGCCCAGTGTTGTGTGTACGTGGCATAGTTTGATATTAAGCAATGGATGAATACAAAATATTTTTAAAATGTTTATTGAGAACATATTAAGTGCCAGGCTCTGTGCTAAAAAACTTGCAGGTATTAAATTATCATTTTAGGTCTATGAGCCATCATTCTATGAGCCAGTCATCATTGTGTTTACTTTTCAGATGAGAAAACTGAGCCTTATAGTTAATTAATTTTCCCAAGTTCTCCTTGTTCTGTGATTGAGCACAAGGATGTCTTCCTTAATTTTATGCAGATAGATATTTTTCAAGTCAATCAAATAAATTATGACAGTCACATCTAAATCCGTCATTTCCTGATGTCCTTGAATTTAGAGCTAGAGTTTTCTCAGGCAGAAAACTTTGTAACCTTCCTTGATTTCTCTCTTTCTCTCACATTTCATAATCCATCTGTCTGGAAATTCTGGGGTAAATAAATCCAGAATCAAATGATCCTCACTACCCATACCACTGCGATCCTGCACCCAGCCGCAATTCTATTCCATAAGAATTATTGCAATAGGCTCCTTTGTCAGGCAGGATTGTCCAAAGAAACAGAACCAATAGGGTATACGTATATGTGTGTGCATATATATACATTATAAACACATATGCGTATGTACATAGGTGTGCATATATAAATGCATATGTACATATACATAGATAGACATATAAATATATTTACACTCACACTATATTAGATGAGCCCCACACACATTATTGATAATCTCCTTTCATTAAAGTCAACTGATTGTAGGTGTTAACCACATCTACAAAATGCCTTCACAGCAACACCTAGAACAGTGATTGAAGCCATAAGTGGGCGCTATAGCCCAGACAAGTTTACATGCAAAACCAGCCATCACACCTCCTAACTGGTCCTCTTGCTTTTCCCTATCTTCTACTCCGTGAAGTCTATTTTCAACATAGCAGCCAAAGTGATTCTTTAAGATATAAGCCATATCATGGTATTCTTCACACTTCCCCATAGCTCTTCATATCACTGTCGTACCAGACGCATTCCCATTTTAGGGCCTTTGAGCTGTTTATTCTTATGGCTTGAAATATTCTTCCCCCAAGATGTGGACAGGACTGATTTCTCCCTCCTTCAAGTTTTTGCTCCAGTGTCACCCTCTCAATGTATTCTGTCCTCACCAAGTATTTAAATTCTACCTGACAGGTTCCTTGTCTGACATTATCTATTCCTGTATCCTTGTCTACTTTTAGTCCCATAGAATTTATCACTTTATAACATAGCTATGTAATTTACTTTTTAATATATCTGTTATCAATTGACTATCTCTGCCCACCAGAAGATACCCTTCACAAAGGCGGTAATCTTTGTTTATTGGTGTCTGACTTAACCCAAGTGCCTAGATCAGTATCTGGCAGATAGTAGCTGTTCAATAAACACTGGTTTAATGAATAAACACATTTACACTAAGGATATACTAATAACTTGTTGATTATTTATTGTAATACATCTAAAAACAGCTTCATTTTTTATTCTCTTCCTTTTTGTTGTTCACCCTGTTCTATAATTCCCCATTTTTAGGTAGATAATATAATGTTTTTTGTTGTTTTACTTTAATAATATTTCTGCTTTTTAAGGGAAAAGATATAAAGAATTTAATCTACATGCCACATATATATTAAGTAGCTAGTTAGAGGGAGAATAATTAAGGATGTATAATTAATTAAAGAAATTGGATTAGGGAAATTAGGTTTATTGCATTATGAGTGGAAAACACCCATGGACTTGCTGAGGTGACCAAGCAAAAGAGATACATATTTTCAAGGCTATAATTTTAGAGACTTTTGCTTTGTTTCAAGTATGATACTTAACCTAATATCTATTATATAGTAAGTTTATCAGATTGGCTTAAATAGTGATAATCTTTTTATCTTCTTTTTCAGATGACTCATTTTGATTGATGCATGTTATAATAGCTGAAGGTGAAGTGTATGGAGCGATACCTAGCATCTTTTATTACCTACTTTTTCCCTTTGTATCTTCATTCATGGGGATGTTCAAAGGAAAAGTAGAAGCAATAAACCCATTTGATGAATTTTGTATCACATTTCAGTCTTAAATTTTTCTTTTTCCTTTGAGAACGACACTTGGAAGATGCCTCCTAGCTTCAAATTTGAAAAAGAATGCTCTTCTCAGATTCTACAAAGTGTCTTGAGTCATGCCAACCACTAGGAGAATCTGCAATATCCTTGTTGTTGCAAAATACTCTTCTCTCTGTAACTCTCTGATCAGGGTTATGTAGAAATGTGTCTGCTATGGAGAAGATAACTAACATCTAAGAAAAACTATTTTACTCTATTAAAAGGCATATATATTTTTTGGAATTGATTATAGTGCATATAAAAATAGGTTGCTAATACAAAAAAATAGCAGTAAGAATGAAGGTCTAAAAACATTCAGCCTTTGTACGTCTTTAGCCACATCTTGAGCCACTTGCCCACATTCACTATATTAGAGCTGTTATTTCAGGTCTTTAAATGTGCCAGTCTTTTTTCTCAGCTCAGGGCCTCTGCACACTATATTTCCTCTGCCTTACGCACCCTTCTTCAGCTGGCCAAAATAATCTGACACCAGTGTAGATTTCACTTTCTTAGGAAAGCCTTTCTTAGACCCCTCTGCCTAGGTGAAGTCTCTTATTTTTTCTGAAAGACCATTTTCCTCTGTGTACAATCACATAGCTATGTAGTATAGTTGTTTGTATAACAAATACCTAGGTTGCTATTGGACATTAATTGAAACCAGTCCTGTGACTGAAGAATGTAAAATAATCTTGAAACTTGAGATGCCAATAATGATTTGGAGAAATTCTCTTAGGTTCTTATGAATAGAGCAGTGACCAGAAGAGCTCCATAATAAAATAGTAATAGTTTGTGCATAAATGTGCTACTGAGGCAATGCAAGAAAGTAATCGTGATGTTCATGAGTAGGTAGCTTTTTTTTCCATAGGTTTGGGACCATGTGAGTAACTAATGGATCCTATGATCACATGAGCAGTGCCCTATGAACAGCTCTCTATTGACCAATGAAGAGATGCTTGATTTACGGATAGCATTTTTGAGGTGGAAAACAGCACCCTGTTTGGAAGACTCCTGCACTCAAACTGGTAAATAGAAAAACTGATTGAAGACGGTAAGAACAAATCAGTTCAATGAGTTGATTTGCATGCTGTTTCCTTGTGGCGATGAAAGAATTGAATAATGATAAAAGCACAATATGTTTGGGTTTTTACTGACTCATGAGTAGTGGCCAATGGTTTGGCCATATGGTTAGGCAGATGGACAATAGAAAACTGCATCACAAAAGGGATGCCTATATGGGGCATGGCCCTGTGGACATGACTATGGGAATTTCTGGGGCGCATTAAAGTAGGAGGTAGTACAGAAGGTATTGGGGAAGTGATAAATGAGGAAAACAGTGAAAAAAATATTAAGGGCAAAGGGAACAGCACGTTCAAAATCCCTAAGACAGATGCATGCTTGGCATGGTCAAGGAATGCCAGTTGGGCTATAGCTGGTACGTTGTCAGGGAAAACAGTTGGCTGTGAGGTCAGTTTGCAAAAGGTTGCATTATATATGTTCTTTGTAATCCATATTAACAAATTTGAAATTCATCCTCTACACTGGAAAATCACTGGAGAGTTTGGAGCAGAGAGGTAAAATGACTTACATTTTTAAGGGATTTCTCTAGCACTAGTTAGAAAAGATACTGCAGAGGATTATAGCAGGCACAGTATTGTTTGCAAATATTTACTGTGCCTCTACATTTCTTAGCCTCTCAAAAGTTAGAGAGTTCCTATGGCCACTCTCACTTCTGATAAGACCTGCAGGGTTGGGGGTTCCCAAGATTACCCTCAAGCTCAATAATTTGCTAAAAGGATTAGCAGAACTGACTGAAAGTTGCTATACTCATGGTTATAGTTCATTGCAGTGAAAGGATACAGACTGAAATCAGCCAAGGGAAGAGGCGCATGGGGCAGAGTCTAGGAGAGTTCCACGTGCAGATCTTCCAGCCATCCTCTCCCAGTGGTGCATGCGAGATGCTATCTACTCCCAGAAATGATTTGTGACAATATCTATGGAGCATTGCCAACCAGGGAAGCTTACCTGAGCTTTGGGAGACACAATTCAACCTATAAAATAGGACCTTTATTTTGTTCATTGCCTATTCCAATGACGAGAAGAATTCCTGACAACTAATACCTACTCAATGAATATTTGTTGAATGAGTGAATTCAACAAACCAAGCATAAAAAATAGCTACTGGAGATAGAGGTTCAAGACACAATCCTCACTATCAAGAAGCTCACATTCTAGTGCAAGAAACAAGTCAATAAGCTGGATGATGAGTGCTAGGCCAAAGGTATATGCTAGTTGTTATGTGGAAACCAAACACTAGGGCATGGAGATCAAGGAACACACTATAGGGGAGGTGATGGCTTGTATGAAGGGAAATGTGGGAACTGATCATGGGGAGATGGAAGACAAAGAACATTCCATGCATAGGGAATAGTACATACAAATGCAAAGAAGCAGCAAAAAGTACGGCACATGCAAGGGACTGCAAGTAGTTGGATATGGAAACAATAAGGATAGAGAAAAAGGTAATACTGGGGGTGAGTGAGAAGGCAGACCACGAGGGGCCTTTCATGAGCAAAAGAGTTCTGATTTCATCTTTAACAGAAGGGTAAACCATTAGCACCTTTTAAAGTAGATGAATGACATACTGATGCACCCTTTAAGAAAGATTACTGATAATGGCATAGAGAATGAATTAGAAAGAAATGAAGAAGACTAAGAAAGGTAAACTTTTGAAGTATAATCAAGTGGAATAATTAGTAATCAAAAGGAAAAATACTGAGAGGGTGACAGGATGGTGAGAAAGAATGAATGGAATTGAGAACTGTGTCAGATGGAAAATTAATAAGTCAAGATGACTTGATTTGATATAAAATAGGAAGAAGAAATCCTGGCTGGCATCCAAGTAGCTGGTGTCAGCAACAGATAAATGGCGGTACCATTCACTGAAAAAATATATCTTTATTGGCAGAGTTCAAATGCAAGAGAGACAGGAGTTTCAGTGCATGAAAGAGGAAGGGAGAATCATTATTAGACATCTTAATTCCAAGCTGTATTTTCTAAGAGTAACATCCTATAAGTAATCAATGTGAAATTTGGGAATTCAGGGAAATTGGGGTTGGAAAACCATGAGACTATTTTTCAAATATCTACAGTGTGTCAGATATTTTTATATCACAGGAAACACAGAACTTCACCTTTTGGAGTTTGGAAAGGTAGCTCTAGTGTTATCATTATTCAAGAACTCCTTTCATTCCTTTTTTTGCAGCTAGTTTAGTGCATTCACTATATTTTTCTTTTGTTTCTTTATATATATTGCCCTTCTTATTAATATAGATGCCCAGGACATCATAATTTCAAAAATGTAAGTTCCCTCATTTAAAAGTTTTAGACTGGAGCTATCTGCCATTCTTTGAGGTAGATGTATAGAAGTTGTCAAATATTACACACACACACACACACACACACACACATGTGCGCACGCGCGCAAACACACTGAACTAACCTCAACAGACCTAGTTTTCATTTAGACCACCTTAGCAATGAGCGTGGATTGCTGCATGCAAGATTTGACAGTGACAATCAGTATCATGGCAACAGCTGAAACAAACAGGTTAACTGGACAAGAATGCAGCTCATCACTATGGCTTTAAAGTTTGGCAAAGTATTAATTTTGCCTTTGTAGGAAGCTCCATATTTTTTTAAACCTAGAAAAAGAAAAAAATATGATAGAGATAACCATTCCTTCAGCGGGTACCCCATCATATCACTAAAGGCTAGGAGACTTTCAAATGGCCAACATTCCTGAAATTTCAGGATTCTCTGGCACAGATGCTTTTCGCAGTATCAATCTCAAACTCTTCTCTTCTATTTGAAATTTCCATTGTACATTTCAAATTACCACATAGCACCACAGTGGCAAATGGAAGGCCATGATTCTTGAAAAAATATACAGATAATAGGAGGAAAGGGCCACAAGGTCAAAAGATATTTTTCTGGAGAATCTTGCAATGTACCAAGTGATGCCTTGGGAGAAAAAAAAAAAAAAAAAAACAAAGCTGTTTAAAAAGACAGCAGCTGCTATAATGCCGCTTCATTACAGACCCAGTGGAGCAGAAGCAATGCATCCATTTTGCCTTTTTCTTCATTGATGATATCAATGGAGCATTAATGGAATTCTTATAGTCTACTGGTACAGTATAAATTTAGCCTAAGTATATCTTATATTGGCTATATTGTAATGCTTTTCTTAATATTAGAGGAGAACTTCATTGATTTACTTTTTATATAAAAAAGTTGCGTATAGAATATGTCTTCAAATCCCCAATAAATAAGTCATCAATACCGTTTTTTTAAAATTCTTTTTACCAATAGAAGAATAGGTAGAATTTAAGTCTAAATTAAAACTCTTTATTAACAAGCTTGTTTCACTGAAATGCCACACGTCCTTTCTCCAGATAACAAAGTCACGGTGCTTTTATTGTTGCTTTTTATTGATTTCACTTATTTAATTCTCCGTTAACAGAAAAAGCTTAGTTTCTCTTTGTTCTTTCATTTTGTTAACAAAATAGGTTGTGCTTTCAAAACCAACAAAATTATGCAAATTACTTAGCATTTATCTTGATTTTTTAAAATCATGTCCAAACTATGATCTTACGGTTGTCCATTTATATAAGAATTTTAGGACTAGCCAGGAACCCAACCCAGATGTTTCAAGTGGATTTGAAAATGGCAAAGTGCTGCTTGTTGAATCTGCCTGCAAATCTATTTGCAAATGCAAATCCTCTTTCCAAACAGATCAGAGTTTTTTTAGGTCCAACAAAAATCCTTGAGCAAAGCAAAATGCTGATGGAATGTACATGTGGCACTTCTATGGATTTCTATCCACATGCTTTTGCATCTTCCCTGGGTACTTTCAGAGAACGGTAGGATAAGAAAGAATGCAATGACACTTATTTTCAGGGGATTCTGAAGGTATCCTACTGCTATTTAGGGACAGCAGAAGCTGAGGCCGATTCAAATATCTCCCTTTTTTCTCTACATAAAGTGATTCAGAACACATCCTATGTCTGCTTTGCTCTCATGATGCATTGGTCTGTCTTGCAAGGCAGTTTCCATTTGTCCAAAGCTTCTGAGACTCTCTCTTTTGCATGCCTTTCCTTCTCACATGTTCCTCCAGAAGATCCACGTCCCCAGGGGCCTGACCGTGAATATAGCTCTCCACTGATGCCTGTTGAGGTCAGCAAATCATTCTGATTTGTACTCTTCCTTGCCCTCTGATAATAATAACAGCAAACGCTTTATAGCACTGTCCATGTGTATTAACTCATTTAATTGTTAACATTATTCCACCATATGCACACTAGTTTCCTTTTCCATATCCTGTGCTCCTCTAATGTAACAAATCTATTTACACTAAAAGGTTAATGGTGGGAGTAAAAAGCATATTTGGCTTTTTTCCTCTCAAATCTGTCATCTCCTCACCTTGCATTTACCATTGCCCTTAATCAAGGATGGACTGTTGCCATAAGCTCCTACCTGATACCTGCCACGCTCCGGACTTGCCCTCCTTTAGGTCCAACCTCCACACTGTTGCTAAAATGACTTCTCCGAACTACAAATCTAACCTTGTCGTTATTCTGCTTTTATGTTACTCTACCACCTACAGGATAAAGGCCATGATCCTTAAAATGGAATATAAAGCCCATTGTGCCCTGACCACATCGACTTCTCTAGTTTCTTTTCCTACTACTTTGTTCTTATGACTGATGTTTTAATCCAATCTCTCATATACAATATTATTGCATGTCTTTTCAAAGCATGTTAATATAAGTTCCATGAATTTGCCCTGGGATATCTTTCATCCCCCTACCATCCACAGTGCAACCTCTGTGCCCCCAACACATACACACACACACACATACACACATGCACACGCACACACACACACACCCTGACACCAGGCTGGCTTCTGCTCTCCCTTTAAGAACTCAGATAATGGTCACAACTACTGTCTTCCCCAATACTGTCTCCAGCCCCAGACTGTAGTAAGTTGGTTTCCTCTGTGTTCTTTTAGTACATGGGCAAATGTTTAAATGATCTACTTAAAGATTTGTCTTCTTCATTATACTATGAGATCTTTAAGAGCAGAAACTGTGTCATTCTTTATTTCCCCAGAGCTCTGTGTTTGCCACACACACACACACACACACACACACACGCACACACGCAGGCTCGCAACACATGTTTATTGACTGAACTAAATTCCTGCAGGAAGGTACTTGATAGTAAATAATTCTCAGAGGATAATGGCTTCGACCCACAAAAAAGGAATTTGCGAATGAAAAACATAAGGGCCATAGCTAGAGGTAAACAAGACATTTTGGGCCAATGGAATCGTTTCCCCACTGCCTTCAAAATATCTGAGAGGATCATTTAGTCAGTTTGTGAATAAAGTTGATTGGAAGTAAAAATCGAGACTGTACCAGGCAAAACCACAGTGAAAAAGAAAGATAGGAAAAAATTCTAAAATCTAAAATCTGACAATTAGAAGACTAGTATCCTAAGAAGGAGTTTAAAAGTAGAGATTTATTTTTAAGTAGGGAACTCTTAGGCTATGTTTAACATGATGCCAAAATAGTGGGTGTGTTCCATGAAAATAATATTCTGTTCATCTGTAAAAAATCATTTAAAGTGATATTTTGTTGTAATAAAGAGAAAGAACCAACTAATTGATTGAATTATTTTTTAGCTCCCATGAGGAGCCAACAAGGAACCAAAGCCTAATTTTATTATTTAGGGAGGGAAGTGCTATTATTTTCCTGTGATGTAGAGATCACTACAGTAAAATGGAGTTGTCCAGGGAGAGTGGTAGAGAATAATAATTGTAGAGATGGAATTTGAACATTATGTATTTAAGGCAAGAAATATTGTACTGAGCTATGATTTGGGGGCACTTTTCAAAGTGATTTAACATGGTGAAAACTTTTTCCATCTTCTTTGCTAAGGCTGAATTGCAAATGTTACTATCTTTTGGGCCCCAAAAAGTAAATAATGGTGTTCAAAGATTTTTGATGCTTTAACCTCATGTGTTTCATTAAACAGTGGACGTATACTTAAAATAAACCTCTGCCATTTTCCAAATTGGTCCACACATTGACAAAAAGTAATATATGCTTTTATTTTCTTTAAGCCTACTTTAAATGAGACATTTAAATTTGGAAATGCTAGAATGTGGTATGAGTTCACACATTCATAATTCAAATTTGACTTTTTGCAAATGCTTATTTCCAATGTATATCAATAATATTTTATGCTAATTCTAATCGAAATTTGGTGATAGAAGTAATAATTGTTATGTAACTTGGTTAGAAAAGTTATGAGTGTGATCAAATATTGTCTTAAGAATTACTTCTTATATTCATTATGCCAAAGTATTGATACCCACATAAAATTCAGGATTTTTTGTAGAGACTTAAGCATTATCAAAAAATGAAAAGACTCTCTTCTTCCATAAACTTTAAATAAAATATTTTATTTCCCTTACAGATCCAAGAAATTTAAGTAGACAGCATTTCATAACACGATTTGTGCTAGTTACAATCATGTCTTTTTTTGAAAGAAAATTCTAAAAATTGTTTGAATCTAGGAATGTTTGCTGTTCTTATTTCTTTGAAGCAATATTAGACTAATTTTGAGTGTCAAAGTTGGTCCATCATGTGGTTTTGAGTATTAAAAGTAAAACTAATAAAAGTAAATATTTTGTGGTAATACTATGCTTTAAAAATAAAGACACATTTCAACCAAAAGTTTTGTTTCCTTTTGAAGTTGGAATTAATAATAACTCCCCCACATAAAATAGTGGTATGTTATATAGTAAGAGTCTTACCGTTTTTACTGAAGTAGGCTCATTAATAACAGAATGAGCACAACTGACTTGTTGATAGACATATGCTTAGATTTTAATGGTTTCTTTCCCATTTCTTTTGCAGTTTATACCTACACAGAAAATATTACTGAATATCTCCCTACATGTGTAAATGGTTCCCATTCTCCAGAAAACAACAGCCATTTTGTGGAGCAGAAATAGTTCTCAAATGCCTGTTTTAGTGCTCTCTCAATAATAAGAAATATTGAAGAGCTGGCAGAAATTATATTGATCAAGTATTAAAATACATCTATTGCACAAAAAGTGCTTTAAAAAAATACATGGCACAATTAGAAGTGCTGGATTTTTTTTTTTTTTCTTTTTTTGAGACAGAGTCTCACTCTGTTGTCCAGGCTAGAGTGCCGTGGTGTCAGCCTAGTTCACAGCAACCTCAAACTCCTGGGCTCAAGGTATCCTCCTGCCCCAGCCTCCCAAGTAGCTGGGACTACAAGTGAGCATCACCATACCCAGCTAATTTTAACTATTGTTTGAAGAGATGAGCTCTTGCTCAGGCTGGTTTCAAACTCCTAAATTCAAGCAGTCTTCCCACCTTGACCTCCCAGAGTGCTAGGATTACAAGCGTGAGCCACCACACCTGGCCAGAAGTGCTGGATTTTTTTTTTTTTTAAGATCAACGCTATACATCCAAATTATTATTGTTAGCTTCTGAAACTTAGAATTAAAATACCATATATTTTTATCTTACCAAGAATAATGTAGTATTTTTTCCATTTTCATTAAATGAAAAAATAAATAAAAATCATTCAGCTTACTAAACTGTAAACCTACTAGTGCAAAAGAATGACTCCATCAAAGGCTGCTTGATCAATGTTGCAGCTATTACAGGCAAATTATAGGGCAAACATAATACATTTAAATGCAACACCCAAAAATAATAACTGTATTTCTCACTACAAAGAGAAATACACTTCTTCTACCCCAAACCCCAGACTACTATGTGTCCAAAAACAAAAGGTCAGAAACTAAGTACTTCAGTGACACCTTTACCTTAAGGATCAGAATTGGAGTTATACTTGAGGTCTTAGGTGAAATGAGTTTGACGGATTAGGTTCGGTTACTGGCTGTCAGTACACTACATAAAAAACACTGCACATACAGAGCTTAGTGAAACTAGCTGTTTTCTGCACAGGAAAATTCCTTGATAGAGTTAGCATGAAGACAAATGAACTGTTATTCCCCAAGAAAGGTGTCCCTTTAGGTTAGGTTTGAGGTGAGCAATACCAAACAGTAAGAGCACTTAACTTCCCATGGCTGACAGACTCATTACCTTTGTAAATATTGAGTCTTAGCTTTGAATCCTGGGATTATTCTTTGAATTTCTAGAGAGCGCTAGTAACTAACCAATTACCAAAACAATAAAGAAATTAAAATGGGAGAAGACAAGAGAATTGTAAACAAGTTTCCTTCATTTTCCACCTTCAGACAAAGTTTAAATTTTCTCCCTTATTATTACATCCTTATCCTTTCCACTTATTCAAAGCATTTAAAATGTTTTCTTATAATTCACCAAAATGGAGATCTTATGAGATTTCTTTTTTATTATTAACAGGTAAAAAAAAAAAAAAAAAAGTAAAACAATGGAAGCTCAAACAGGATTAATTCCAAGATGGCAGTGGCATGATTCAAAATTGTATTTGTCACTGTCCAAACTAATGCTTTACCACAAGTCTTTGTCACATAGAATTATCTCTCTGTAATCTATTTATTTTGTTTATAATACTATACATTGTTTCATGTGTATTATGTATTTTCCCTTATTCTTTTTCTATTATTTTCTTTCTCTTTGCACCTTCTAATAACCTCATTCACGTGGTTTAGCACTAACCAGGAGATATATGTGACAGTTTGTATTTAAAAATCCTAAACATTTATAATATTCTCACTTATTTGCTTTATACAAGTATACCTCAGATATATTACAGGCTTGATTCCAGACCACTACAATAAAGCAAATATTACAATAAAGCAAGTCACATGATTTTTTTGGTTTCCCAGAGTATATAAAAGTTATGCTTATACTATACTGTAGTCTATTAATTGTGCAGTAACATTATGTCTAAAAAAACAATGTACAGACCTTAATTTTAAAATACTTTATTGCTAAAAAATGGTAATGATCATCTGAGCCTTTACCAAGTTGTAATCTTTTTGCTGGTGCAGTGTCTTGCCTTCGTGTTGATGGCTGCTGACTGATTAGGGTGGTGGTTGCTGTAGCTAGGGGTGGTTGTGACGATTTCTTAAAATAAGGGAACAATGAAGTTTGACTTCTCCTTTCACAAATGATTTCTCTGTAGCATATGATGCTGTTTGATAGCATTTTACCCAAAGTAGAACTTCTTTCAAAATTGGAGTCACTCCTCTCCAACTCTGCTGCTGCTTTATTAGCTAAGTTTATATAATATTCTAAATCCTTTGTGGTCATTCCAACAATGTGCATACTATCTTCACCAAGAGTAGATTCCATCTCAAGAAACCACTTTCTTTGTTCATCCATCAGAAGCAACGTCTCATCTGTTAAAGTTTTATTATGAGATTTCAGCAATTCCATCACATCTTTAGGCTCCATTGATAATTCTAGTTATCTTGTGATTTACACCATATCTGCAGTTATTTCCTACGCTGAAGTCTTGAACCTCTCAAAGTCACCCATGAGAATTGTAGTCAACATTTTCCAAACTCCTGCTAATGTTGGTATTTTGACATCTTCCATGAATAAGGAATGTTCTAAATGGCATCTGGAATGGTGAATTTTTCCAGAAGGTTTTCAATTTACTTTGCTCAGATCCATCAGAGGAATCCTAATGTATGACAGCTATAGTCTGACAAAATGTATTTCTTAAAGAATAAGACTTGAAAGTCAAAATTACTCCTTGATCCATGTATGGGCTAGAGAATGGATGTTGTTTTAGCACGCATGAAAATAACATGAATCTCCTTGTATATCTCTATCAGAGCTCTTAGGTGGCAAGGTGCATTGTCAATGAGCAGTAGTATTTTAAAATAAATCTTTTTTTCTAAGCAGTAGGTCTTCATATGGGCCTAAAATATTCAGTAAATCACGCTATAAACAAATGTGCTGTCATCCAAGCTTTGTTGCTCATTTATAGAGCACAGGCACAGTAGACTTAACATAATTTTTAAGAGCTCTAGGATTTTCAGAATGGTAAATGAGCACTGGCTTCAACTTAAAGTCACCAGCTGCATTAGCTGCTAACAAGAGAGTCTACCAGTCCTTTGAAGCTTTGAAGCCAGCCCTTAACTTTTCCTCTCTAGCTATGAGTGTCCTAGATGGCATCTTCTTCCAATAGAATACTGTTTCATGTATGTTAAAAATCTGTTTAGTGTAGCCACCTTCATCAGTCATCTTAGCTAGATCTTCTGGGTAACTTGCCGCAGCTTCTACAACAGCGCTTGCTGCTTCACCTTCCACTTTTATGTTATAGAGATGACTTTTCCTTAAACCTCATGAACCAACCTCTGCTAGCTTCCAGTTTTTTTTCCTGAAGCTTCCTCACCTCTCTAAGCCTTTATAGGATTGAGGAGAGTTAGGGCTTTGTTCTGGATTAGGCTTTGGTTTAGGAAATGTTGTAGCTGGTTTGATTTTCTATCCTGACCTCTAAAACTTTCTCCACCTCAGCTGTTTTGCTTTGTTATCATTCATGTGTTCATAGGAGTAGCACTTTTAATTTTTTCCAGGGACTTTTCCTTTTCATTTATAACTTGTAATCGTTAGACTAACAATTCAAAAATTAGCACAGAGTTGTATAGCTAATAAGTCAGTAGAGGAGATAAAATGAAATATTAAAAAGTAATCACACTAAAGAAAGAACAGAGGAAAAAAAGGTCATATAAGATAAACAGAAAACAAATAGCAATAGGGTACACTAAAACCCAGTCATCTCAATAATCACACTGAATATAAAGTGCCTGAATATTTCAACTAAAAAGTAGAGATTTTCAGGTGAGATTAAAAAATAAATAAATAAACAAGATTCAACTCTATGCTGTTTACAACAAACACACTTTAGATATAGACACATTATTTAAGCAAAAGGATGAATATAAATATGCCATATATATAACAATCATGAAAGGGTTGGTATGTCTATATTAAAGTGGTCTTCAAAACCAGAGTAGTATCAAAGATAAAGTGGTCATATCGTAATCAAAATATGGTCAATTCATTAAAAAATCAACAATCCTAAATGAGTTAGCTTAATTATAATACCTCACAATACATGAAACAGACATCAACAGAGTAAAGGTGACAGTAATCAGATCTACAATAATAGTTGGAGATATTAACTCACATAATTCATAGAAGAAATAGTCATCAAAAAAGCAGTTAAATATGTAGAAGATTTAAACACAGCATCCACCAATTTGACATCTATATAACACTATATTCAACATCAATCTTTTCTAATTGGCCATAGAACAATAGTCAAGATAGATGAAATACTGGGACATAAAATAATTCTCAATAAATATAACAGAATTTAAAGCATACAGAATTTGTTCTTTGACCAAAACATGACTAAATAAAAAAAATATAAAACATATATTCAGACAAGCTTTCGTATTTGGCAATGAAGCAAAAAACTTTTAAATGTTCATGGGTATAAGAATAATTATCAGGTGAAATTACATAATATATAAATTTTTTTTGTGTTAAAACTTCACCATTTTAACCACTTTTAAATATATAATTCAGCAGCATTAGGTACATTCACAGTGTTGTGCAACCATCACCACTATCGATTTCCATAAGTTTCGCATCATCACAAACACTGTACCAATGAAGCAGTAACTCACCATTCCCTGCTCTTCCCAGGCCCTGGTAACCATCTTCACAAATTTGCATATTCTAGATATTTCATATAAGTGGAATCATACAACATTTGTCCTTTTGTGTCTGGCTTATTGCACTTAGCATCATGTTTTCAACTTTCATCGACGTTGCAACATATATAAGAACTTCATTCCTTTTAATCAATGAATAATATTCTATTATATGTATCTGTTCATATGTTTCATATATATATTATATGTTTATCCATTTATTTGTTGACAGACACTTGGATTATTTCTACCTTTTGGTGAATAATGCTGCTATGAACTTATGTGTAAAAATATCTGTTCCAGACTTTGCTGTCAACTCTTTTGTGAATAATAACTGGGAGTGGAATTGCTCTATTATTTAAGGAACTGCCAAAATGCGTTTCACAGTGCACCTTTGGAATTCCCACCAGTAATTGATGAGGGCTCCAATTTCTCTACATCCTTACCAACACTAGTTATTTTCTGTTTCATTGTTGTTGTGATAGCCTTCCTAGTAGATGTGAGGTGGTATCTCATTTTGGTTTTGATTTGCATTTCCTAACAAATGCTTAGTATATTTTCATGTGTTTATTGGATATGTGCATTTCCTCTTTGGATAAAAGTCTATTCAAGTTCTTTGCCTATTTTTTAACTGAAATGTTTGTCTTTTTGTCATTGAGTTGTAAGAGTTCACTCTTTATTCTGGATATTAAGCCTTTATCCGATATATATTTTGAAAATATTTTCTCCCATTCTGTAGGTTGTCTTTTCACTCTCTTGGTAGTGTCCTTTGATGCATAAAAACTTTAAATTTTGATTAAATATAATTTATCTATTTTTTTCTTTGGTTGTCTGTGCTTTTGTGTCATTTCAAAAAACATTTCAAAATCAAAGTTCACAAAGATGCGACTGCGTGTTTTCTTCTAATAGTTATATAGTTTTAGTCCTTAAATTTAAGTCTTTCATTCATTTTGAGTTAATTTTTGTATATCATGCAAGGTAAGGTTCTAACTTCATTCTTTTGCAAGTGCAAATTGAGCTGTCCTTGAATTATTTCTTGAAGAGACTGTTCTTTCCACTGTTGAAAGGTCTTGGTCCCTTTGTTGAAAAGTAATTGATCATATATGTGAGGACTAAGTTTGGAAATCTCAATTCTATTCCATCGTTCTATGTGTCTATACTTATGCCACTACCATACTGTTTTGATTGTTGTAGCTTTGCAGTAGGTTGTGAAATCCGGAATGTGAGTTTTCCAATTTTTTTTTTCCCAAGATTGTCTTGGGTATTTCCGGTCCCTTGGGCTTCTTGTATGAATTTTAGGATGAATGTTTCTATTTCTGCAAAAACTGATACTGGGATTTTGATGGGGATTGCATTGAATATATAGAGCACTTTAAATTGTATTGTCATCTTAACAGTATTAAGTCTTTCAACCCATGAACACAAAATGTCTTTCCATTTACTTAAGTATTCTTCAATTTCTTTTAGCAAAAAAAAAAAAGAAAGTTTTTTTCAGAAAAAGAAAAAAAGAAAGTAGTTTTCAGTGTATATGTCTTATACCTCCTTGGTTTAATTTATTCCTAAATATCTCATTTATGATTTATAAATGAGATTCTCTTAATTTGCTTTTTGGATAATTTATTACAACTATACAACAATACAAATAACTTATATATTTTATCTTGTATCCTGCATCATTGCAAAGTCTTTTATTAGTTTTAATGGTTTTTGTGGATTTTTTAGACCTTTCTAGACATAAGATCATGCACAAATAAAGATAATTTTACTTCTATTTCTTCCTTTCCAATATAGATGCCTTTTATTTCTTTGTCTTGCCTAATTGCTCTAGCTAGAACTTCCCTGACTCTATTGAATAGAAGTGACATCCTTGTCTTGTTCCTGCTCTTAGGGGAAAAGCTTTCAGGCTTTAACCATTGAGCATGATATTAACTGTGGGTTTTTCATATATAGCCTTTATTATGTTGAGGGAGTTTCTTTCTATTCCTAGTTTATTGAATGCTTTTATCAAGAAAGAGTGCTGGATTTCATCAAATACTTTTTCTGCATCAATTAAAATAATCATGTAGTCCTTCATTGTACTAACATAGGATATTACATTGATTAACTTGGTATGTTAGACCACCCTTGCATGCCTGGCATAAATCTCACTTGGTAATAGTGTCTAATCCCTTGATTATAAAGCATTGCTGCTAGTATTTTGATAGTATTTCTAGTATTTTGCTGATAATTTTTGTCTATGTATTTATAAGGTTTATTGGTCTGTAGTTTTCTTGTACTATCTTTGTCTGGCTTTGGTATCAGGATAATGCCATTACAGAGAACAAGTTAGGAAGTATTCTTTCCTCATCAATTTTATTGGAAGAGTTTGAGATGGAATGATATTAATTCTTCCTTAAGTGTTATATATAATCACCAGTTGATGTGGCCATTTGGTCATAAATCTTTCTTTGTTGAGAGGTTTTTGATTACTGATTAAATATCTTTGTTTATTATAAGTGTATCCTTACTAATGTTGTCTCTTTCTTCTTGAGTCATTTTGGCAGCTTGTGTCTTTCTAGCAATTTTTCCATTTCATCCAGTTTACCTAATTTGTGGGTATATAATTTTTCACAGCATTCTATAATCATTTTTATTTCTATAAAGTTGTTTGTAATGTCTATGCTTTCATTTATGATTTTGATAATTTGAGTCTTTTCTCTTTTTTCTTAGTCAATGTAGTCAATGATTTACCAATATTGTTAGTCTTTCCAAGGAATCTGCTTTTAGTTTGTTTATTCCCACTATTGTTTTTCTATTCTCTATTTTATTAATATATACACTAATCTTTATTATTTTTTTCCCTCTGCTAGCTTTAGATTGAGTTTCCTCCAGTTTTCCTACTTCCTTTCAGTGTAAACTTAATTTATTGATTTGAAATTTTTTTCTTTTCAAATGTAGTTGTTTATATCTATACATTTGTCTTGAGCTGTGCTTTTACTGCATCCCATAAGTTTTGACATGTTGTGGTTTTATTTCCATTGATTTCAAGATATTTTCTAATTTCCCCTGTGATTTATTCTTTAACCCACTTGTAGTTTAGGAGTGTGTTGTTTAATTTCCACATATTTGTGATTTTCTAGTTTTCATTCTTTATCGATCTGTTGTTTTTTCCAATGTGGTTGTAAAATACATTTTGTATAATTTCAAACTTTTGAAAATAATTGAGACTTATTTTGCTCTGTCCTAGTGAAAGTTTTATGTCCAGTTGAGAAGAATGCAGTCTGCTGTCGCTGGGTGAATTGTTCTGTATATGTCTGTTAGGTCCAATTGGTTTATACTATGGTTCAAGTCTTCTAGTTTTCATTAAGCTTCTGTTTTTTTAATTATTTAAAATGGGGTATTGTAGTGTCCAACTATTGTTATAGAACTATGCATTTCTCCCCTCTATCCTGTCAATTTTTTTGGCTTTATTGAGATTAACTGAGAAATAAAAATTTTATATATTCAAAGTATACAATGTGATGTTTATATTATATATGTATAAAAGTATATATATCACACATACACACACACACATTCTGAAATGATTACCAAAATCAAATCAATGAACATATCTGTCACCTCACATAATAGTTAACCTTTTTGTGTGGATATGTTTGGTGAGAATACTTAAGATCTGTTCTCTTTACAAATTTCAAGTATGTAATACATCATTATTAACTATAGTCATCATTGCTGTACAGTAGGTCTCTAGAACTTAAATTTCAGGTTTGTACCCTTTTACCAACATCTCCTCATTTCCTCTACCCTGTTAACCACACTTCTCTGTGTGAGATCAATCCTTTTAGAGTCCACATGTAAGTGACATTATGCAGTATTTGTCTTTCTGTGTCCGTCTTATTTCAATTAATATAATGTCCTACAGGTTCATTCATACTGTTGCAAATGGCAGGATTTCCTTTTCAAAGGCTGAATAGTATTCCATTGTGTGTTAATATGTACAAAATAGTTTCTTTATTCATCTGTTGGTAGACACTTAGTTTGTTTCCAAATCCTAGCTATTGTGAATAGTGATGCAATGAAGATGGGAGTGTACATATCTCATTGAGATAGAGATTTTATTTCCTTTGGATATATACCCAGAAATGGGATTGCTGGGTCAAATGGTAGTTCTATTTTTAATTCACTGAGAAAACTTTATACTAGTTTTCATGACAGTTATACCAATTTACATTTCCCCCAAGGATGTGTAAAAATTCCTTTTTCTCCACATCCTAGCCACCATTTATCTTTTGACCTTTTGGTAATAGCCTTCCCAACAAGTGTGAGCTGATATCTCATTGTGGTTTTGATTTGTGTTTCCCTAATGATCAGTGATATTGAGTGCCTTTTCATATACCTGTTTGTCATTTTTATCTCTTCTTTGGAAAAATATGTATTTAAGCCCTTTGCCCATTTTTTAAATCAGGATATCATTAAAATTATTATTATTTTAATTTTTCTATTGAGTAGTATGATTTCCTTATTTTTTTTGGATAGTAACCCTTTATCAGATATACGGTTGGCAAATATTTTCTCCCATTCCATGACTTGCCTTTTCATTTTGATGATTGCTTTCTTGGCTGTGAAGAAACTGTTTTTTTTGATGTAGTCCCACTTGTTTATTTTTGCTTTTATTGCCTATCCCTTTTGTGACATATCCAAAAAAATCATTGCCAGAAATAATATAATGGAAATTTATCCCTTTCTTTTCTTCTAGGAATTTTATGGTTTTAGGTCTAATGTTTAGTAATTTAATCCATTTTGAATTGATTTTTGTGTATAAGATAAGAATCTAATATTTTTTTTTCTTTTTTTGGATTTAGATATCTGATTTTCCCGACACCATTTATTAAAGAGGCTATACTTTGCCTATTGTGTATTCCTGGTGCCACTGTTAATTGACCATATATATGTGGATCATTTCTGGATCTCTATTCTGTTCTATGTGTCTATTTTTATACCATTACTATACTATTTTGATTACTATAGCTTTGTAATATAATTTGAACTTAGAAAGTGTGAAGCTTCCAGCTTTGTTCTTCTTGCTCAAGATTGCTTTGGCTATTTGGGGTTTTTTGTGGTTCCAAACAAATTTTAGAAACCTTTTGCTATTTATGTAAAAAATGCTCTTAGAATATCAATAGAGATTGCATTGAATCTGTAGATCACTTTGGGTAGTATGGACATTTTGGCAACATTGATTTTTCCGATCCACAAACACTGGATTTTTTAAATTTATTTCTGTCTTATTTCAATTCTGTCAACTTTTATTTCATATTGTTTGGGGCTCTGTTGTTATGTAAGTATATGTTTATAATTGTTATATCTTATGGATGTATTAAACCCTTATCAATATATAATATCTTTCCCTGTCTCTTGTAAACTTTTTTTACTTAAAATCTATTTTTTTTAAATATAGCTACCCGGCTTCCTTTTGGTTACTATTTTCATGGAATATCTTTGTTCATCCTTTTACTTCCAACTTTTTTGCCTTTGTATCTACAAATACAGAATGTATATGTAGACAACATATAGATGGATCATGAGTTTTCTTAAATACATTCTGCCTTTTAATTGAAGAGTTAAATCAATTTACATTTAAAGTAATTACTAAGGAAGGACTTTTGCCACTTGGCTATTTGTTTTTTGTATGTCTTATATTTTCTTTCTCACTTCCTCCATTACTGCCTTCTTTTTGTATCAAGTTCATTTTTAGCAGTATACTATTTTGTTCTATTTCTTCTTTTTTCTGTATATTTTATAATTATTTATTTACTTATCACCTTGAGTATTATAATTAACATCATAAACTTATAACAACTTATAACTTAAAACAAACCTAGTTTGAATAATATAAACTTAGCTTCAATAGTATATAAACCCTCTGCTATTATATATCATGGTCCCTCTCACTTTATATTGCTATTTTCACAGATTACATCTTTATACATTGTCTGTCCATTAATATCAGTTTATAATTATTTTATGTATTTGCCTTTTAAAGTATATAAGAAAAAAAGGAGTTATAAGCCAAAAGTACAATAATACCAGCTTTTATATTAATCTATATAGCTACTTTTACCATTGTTCTTTGCTTTTTTCATGTGGCTTCAACTGTCAAATGTCCTTTCATTTCAGCCTGATGGATGGCCTTTAGCATTTCTTGTAGGGCAAGTTCACTAGTATCAAACTCAAATTTTGTATGTCTGGAAATGATTTCATTTATTCTTCACTCTTGAAGGATGATTTTGGATATATAAAATTTTTGGTTGACAAGTTTTCTGTTTTTCCCCATCAGGACTTTAAATATGTCATTCCACTATCTTCTGGCCATGATGTTTTCTGATATAAAAGCTCAGATGTTAATCTTATTGACGTCCCGTTGTGCAAAATGAGTTATTTATCTCTTGATGCTTTCAAGATTTTCTCTTTGTCTTTGGCCTTTGACCATTTGGCTATAATTTGTCTCAGTGAGAATCTCTTTGAATTTATACTGCTTGGAGCTTATTAAGGTTCCTGTATATATATACATGTGTGTGTACACAAATGTGTGCATACACACACACACACACACACACACTTGTCATCCAATTTGGTTATTTTTAGCCATAATTTTTTTCAAACATTTTTTTTCTCCTCCTTTCTTTCTATCTTCTTCTCCTGGTACTTCCATGATGTATATGTTGGTATGTTTTCTCACAGGTACCTTAGGCTTTGTATATTTTTCTTTATTCTTTTTTTTTTCTACTATTCAGAATGGGTAAGTTCAAATGTCTTATCTTCACATTCAGTAATTCTTTCTTCTGCCTGTTCATTGTCCCTGAACCCTTCCAGTGAATTTTTTCAGCTATTGTACTTTTTATCTCCTGAATTTCTACTTGGTTCCTTTTTGTTAATATAATTTCTATCCACTATTGGCATCCCTTATCTGTTCAATACTGTATACATATATTTTGGGTAGCATATTCTTAATAGCCATAAAAGGTAGAAACAACCGAAACGTTCATTAATGAATGAATGGATAAACAAATTATAAAACACACACACAATGGAATATTAAGCAATAAAAGAAATGAAGTATTAATACATGTTACTATTTGTATGAACCTTCAAACCATTATTTGAATTGAAAGAAGCCAGACCAAAAGGTCATGTTTTATGATTCCATTTCTATGAAATATCCAGAATAGGAAAATTTATAAAGACAGAAAGAAAAGTAATCATTGCCAGGGGATGTGGGGAAGGTGGGAAGATGAAGTAATTACTTAATGGGTACACAGTGTTCTTCTGAAGTGATGAAACAGTTTTAAAGCTAGAAAGAGATGGTGGTTTCATAACTTTGTGAATATACCAAATGCTACTGAATTAATACACTTTAAAGTGCTTAATTGTATTTTATATGACTTTCATCTCAATAAAAAATTATATAAGTTCTGAAAAACACAATTACATTGAACCTAAGAAACAAACGTAAAACCTGGAACCCCAAAATGACAGAATACATATTTCCTTCAGGTACATATAAGATATTTACTAAAACTGACAGTATGCTGGACCGTAAAGCAAGCCCACGGTATAGTTTAGCTAAAAATCAATAAGAAAAATATTTTTTTAAATAGGCTTTGAAATAAATCTATTTACTTCTAAATAACTAAATAAATTAACTTGTAAATAAAATGTCATTTTATATGGGTGTCTCTTATAACACTCACATTTGCATGTAGCAAATTCATGCTCAGAGAGGCTGAATAAGTGACTCTCCTACATCAGATAAGTAGTAAGTGGTGGAGTCAGAATTTGACCCCAAGTCTGTGGTACTTAATCAGTGTATCACCGACTATACTGACATGTATACACTTAATTGTTTGGAGGACGACACTAACAAAGATGTGATGTTTATAATCCCCACATAAGTCTGTTGGTTTGTTCAGTGTCTGGGTCAGATCACCTAAGTCAAGCCAACTGAGCTGTGTGTGTCATTGCTCCAAGGAGAACCAGGTAGACTATGGGTGTGGATTATGTAACGTACAAAACTGACAGCAAGAATAAAAAACCCATTTTGAAAGACATGCATTTTTCTGTTGGCCCTACATAAAGGGAATTTCAGAGAATATTTCAAGTTATAAACTGGAGGTTTCATATTGATATTAGGAAATTTGTTGAAAGTGGAAATTCAGCAAGTCAAAGATATCACAACTGAATATATAAGCAGGCAATTTCATTCGGAGGAGAGGCTATAAGGATTCTGCAAGAGGAAGTCATGCCCAATGCTTAGAAATGTTTGAAGAAAAAATACATCTATAAATGAGGAAAACCTAGTGACCTTATTTAGACTTTTAAAAATTATTAATAAAAACTAATTGTTAAGTTTTTTAATAATGTCACCATGGTATTTGGGAAGCATTTTAATCATAGGTTTGGCACTAATTATGGAACAGAAAATAATATAAACTAACAATACATAAATACTGCTTTTTAACAGTGCTCTCAACCCTTTCCTGCTTCAATCATGATGCAGATAGCTCTAAAATCTCTATTGAGCTCCAACTTAGAGGTATATTTCTGATGATGTAGTTGTATTTTTTGCATGCAAACCTTTCAAACATAATGTGTGCAGTGAAAGTTCCTTTTTCTACCCGTATTATACTTTTGCTCACCCCTTGATATTGGATAAAGCACTAATGTCTAAACTGTCTCCTTCAACATAAAAATGCCAGAAGCTGTCTAGAAGTTTTACACTCTTGTTCTCTCTGTATTCAGTGACAAAACCCTGTCTCCGTACTTCTTTTCCTCACTCCTCCCCCATTTTAACCATCTTACTTAAGATCCTCATGATCTTTTACCTAGTCTGCTCCAAAAGCCTTCTAATTGATATACTTTCACTAATCTCTTAAACTTAATTACATTTCCAAATGGATTCCAAAGTTATCACCCTTTAAAAAATATGATCACGTTACTCTACCATTCAAATTTCTATTAATTCCGCATTAGTAAGGATTAAGCCCAAGGCCAACTATTAGACCTCCTCAATCTATCGGTATCTTCTTCTTCAGCCTCCTTTCAGGACAATCCTTTCCAGACTCTTCATGCTGCATTCACACCGAGATTTTTACCATTTCCAACATTTTCCCTGACTTTTTGTGTCCCAAGACCTTTATGCATTTACACCTCCTATTTCTCCTGCATGTGTCCCACCCCACATTTCTGCTTCATGAATTTACCCTCATATTTTAAGATCAGATCATCTCCTTTGTGAAGTCTTTGCTGGCATCTCCTGGGAGAATCTACCATTTCCATTCCTATATTTCCTTAGCAGTTTGCTCATTCCTAATCATAAAAAGGCAAAACCTAACTTATCTTGCTGATTTACCATAATGGTTCACTCCCTCACTTCTTCACATCCGTTGGGTCTATGTTCAAATCCCCTGCTCGGAGAGGTCTTCTACAATCACTCTGTAGATCACAGCATTTTCATATCATTTCACCACTTGTAATATTCAAGATGTATTTATTTTCATTTCTTGCCCCTAGACCGTAACTTCATGAAAGCATAGATTTTTTTGTTTATCTCTGTGTTTAGAAAGGTGCCTGCATTATAATAGATATTCAAAAGTTATCATTGAGTTAATGAATTTGTGAATGTCTACATGAACACTTTTTTGGTATGTAGAACACTAAAGAACCATTAAAGTGATTCAAGAGGCTTTAATTTAAATTGCAAAAATAGAAAAAGAAAAAGAAATAAAGTGGTAATTAATAAGTCATCTAGTTAATTTTTTAGCTAGCAATGCCAACCAGTCCTTACTGTGAATTTAATTTTTAATTTGTTTAAATTATTCATAATAATAAATTAAATTTAATTAATTTAATAAAGCTCATAGGTTTCCTTTCAGCTTATCAGAAAGGAAAAAATTGAAATAGCATCATGACTTCTAAATCATTGCTAGTTACTCAAAATATTTGAATCTAGGGCTATGGTATAAATGTATAGAGGAAGACAAAAGGGTATCTGGTTAGGAAGCTGATACTTTGTTTAGCCCTCATGAAGTAGAATCGCTTTTATGATCCTCACCAAAACTGGCCTTCTAAGGATCTTGCCCATGTATAAATTGGAGAAAATATTATTCAAAATACATCTTTAAGCTACGTATGTTTGCTCCTCTTAAGGCCACAGGCAAATACATTTAGAGGCACAAAAATATCCAATGACCTATTCATGTTCTTGTGTTTGCCTTCTACATATGTTACATCTCTACAAGATGTCTATAAATTATAATTTCTGATTACCTTGTTAATTGTATACATATGGACAACCCATCAACATTGAAGCTTTATTATTTCTTAATTCTCTCAAATTCAATGACTCATTTTTAAGTTAATAAGCATTTATGTACTCCTATGTGTAAAGCACTGTGTCAGACACTAGGGATATACCAATAAATAAGACACTGTCACTTTATCAAGTAAAATGGTGGCTAGTAGGAAAATAAACACATTAACAAAAAATATAATGCAATACCAATGGTATGATAGAACTAAGCAAAAGATAAGCATGCAAGCACATAGGGAAAGTACATACTGAACCTTAGGATAGCGTCAAGGGAGATTATGAGAGGCAGTAGCATCCAGGCAATAACAGATGGACAACGTATGGTATAGATGCCACCATTCTCCCAATCTCACGAACATGGTTAATCCAATGGAGTCCAGATTTGTCCTGACAAGTTCTTAATTTATTTCTCCAGGAAGGCATGGCCAATTTATCTGAATTATCGTAGGCTATAAAATCTACTTCCCATCATTCTGCTTCAGGTGGGTATGTGTAGGACAATAACACATGGTGGTAAAGAAAGCAGGGGGTGGGGGTTAGAGGTATAGACAGTGATCCAAAATCAGTGCAGAGGCCAATATGCAAGAAAAAATATGGCACAGGAAATTCCAGTCTGATTGGAGCATAAAGTTAAAGAAGAAATACTGAGAGATGAAGCTACAGAACAAAACTAAACAAGTTGATGAAGGGCATTGTAGGTGATATTAAGAAGTTTAGACTTGATTACAAGCACAATGAGGAGTGACCCACCTCTTGTGATCTTTCAGTTCTCACCCATTCCTGCTGCACCAGCTCTTGGACCTCATATGCTCTTTGCTTCCTTTTCTCCCAATTCATAGCCAGGCCTGTGACTTGGTCTTTATCTTGAAACTATGCCTCACTAGATTTAGTCCTTTCATCATGGTCTCATCTTAGTGGTCTTATCTTAGAATTGATAAGAAACAATTTCATTTCTCAATCCTATTTCTGATCTTTCTATATATCCTGTACTTTCATACTTAATACTTTCATACTTAAAAATGAACTCCTTCTCTTCTACACTCATCAATTCTTTATAGTAGCTTATCAACTGCAGCATGTCCATCCAGAGTCATGATTTCAACATTTAGCTTCAGGAAATTCTCCCCCTACTCTACTTGTACATCAGGTACATTTTCTACATTCTAGACTCACACAGGCTAAAGTTTTGCCAAATGTTTTGCAACCAGATTTCAAGGGTTGCCAAATGTTTTCAACCAGATTTCAAGAGGTCCTAGCCTCTTATAACTAGTTTCCTCACCATCTTTACAGGCTCCACTAACAGTTTACTGTCTGTCTGGCAATCTGCCCCAAACCACTACAGCACAATTCTAGCATTTGTTCCCAGGCCCCTTCTATCTTTGCATCCTTAGGAGCCGCCCCATGTTACTCTCCCAGCTTCTGCTGATACATACATGTTGATGAGGTTCTACAACTCCTTTGAAGTTTCTTTCTACCCTTAAGAAGCACAGCACTTTCTAAGCTGAATAATGTTGTACTCTAACCCTAGTTGGGTAGCCAAGAAGGGAGGTGAATGAGGGTAGATCCTGACTTGGAAAGTACTGGTTTCCTTACAAAACAGAGTCCTCTGCATTTCCCCCAAGCAGGGTCAAAAAGAAAGCACTGATCTTTAATGGGAACTTGTGGGGATTTCTAAAGCACAAAGGGATTGGGGAGATTTTGAAATTCACAGTTTATGAGAGCAAATATTTAATTCCAATGTTCAGAGTCTTGGCATTCCCCCACCAGAGTTAGAAGACTTTCTAGGGCTGAGAATTCAACCTTCTATGGAGCTCTGCTACTGTTATGGTTAATTCCTGGGCTTGTTCCTCACCTTTTCTGCACTGAAGTTACAGGAGAGGAGTCCATTTATATGTGACTAAGGAGGCCTTCTGACTTTCATACTTCTCCTTGAGTTGCTAAATGGACACACTTACTCTTTGCTGGCTCTTTTCAATGACACCGGCCCTCATAAAGAGCCTCTGATTCCATCATCCTTGTAGTTAGTGCTCCCTTCAATCCCTCAAAATCCTGAGATATTGCACCCACCAGGGAATCCCCATGCACTGTTATCTCATTCAAGTTCACGAGTCTTCAAAAACTACACTGCTACAGCACATGCTCTACCTATCTCCAGTGCTCCAGCTCCAAAATCTTGTTTAATGGTTTGTTTCCTTTAACTATTCTTTGCACCAACTACCTTAGATTATGTTCCCAGAGAAACAAACTCTGTGTTGGAGATTTGCACACAGAGAATTTGGCGGTTAGAGGCAGTACCTGCAGGATGAACACTTCTGGAAGAGCAAAGAAAGTAGGATCTTCCTTTAGAACAATACTCTTTATTTAGTTGCAAAAACTAAAAGGACATTGGCAAAAGAGAACCCTATAGAGAAAGGTGAAGAATTGGGAATACTAATGCAATCCAGCACAGGCCAGCATCCAGGGTTAGTAAAGAGAGATTCTGAAAGAATAAAGGTCTCAAATGTACTAGATCTTAGAGAAATAGAGTATGATGACACTGGCTCTAGACAATACATATCACATTTTTGTCTGTTTCCCTAATCCATTTACCGAATAAGCTACAAAATTCCTACTATTGCTACTTTTAAATAGATCCCAGAGCAGGAGAATGCTCTCCAACAGGTTCAAGCATATAAGCTGCCTTACCACTCAAACCTTATGATTTAGTAGATCCCAGTAATGCTCAAAGTGTTGGCAGTAAAAAAAGAAGCTCCAGGGAGTCTCTGGCAAGCCTTAAAAGGAGAATCACAATGCACACTCCTGAGATTCTAGAGTAAAGCCACGGTCTCCTTTGGTCATGACTGCTCTCCATTTAAGAAGCAGCTTCTGGCCTCTAGCGGACCTTTCTAAAGACAAATCATGAGACACCAAGCAACTTGAGCTGTCCATCAAGAATGACAGTAGAGGGTCAAAGGGCGGATGTGGTATTTTTTTTTTTCTAGGAGGTATTGACAGCAGATTTCTATTTATCACAGAGTTTATGATTTTTTTAATTGACTCCTGTATGTGAAATCATGAAGTTGTATAAGGCATAAATGTGAGTAGAAAGGTGAGAATCGACACTAAGTAGCAGAAGGACTGGCTAGTGTTGATCCTGGACCTATTCTTAGGAAGATCTTTCCCCACTGGGCTCTGTGTCATGGGAAGGCTGACATTCACAGGTTTCATTCCCAGGACGACACATAATCTGGCTTCTAGCTAAGTTCAGCCAAGGGGATATTGGTGAGTGGAAGGAAAAAAGAAGCCAAAGTGTGTCTCCTTGCTCTCTGCCTGAAATGTCTCAGGCAGCAGCTGCTTCTCCTTAGCAGCTCCTGCTCCTGCCCACACAGGAAGCATTTGTAGGTGAGCCTGGCCCCTAGGATCTAACACCACGTCCTCCCTTGGATGCTTAGTAGTGGCTTCTGTTCCTAATCTGCAGACGGTCCTACCATTTCCTGTTTGCTTCTCAGCTCTTCCCTCCCTTGCGTAATCAATTCATTACATTGCATTTCTTGTGTTGGAATAATTCAGGTGATTTCAGTTTTCCTGGAGAGACTTCTTATGGGTAAAATAGCTATTGATAAAATTTTTTGATACCCCAAAGTGATTTTCACAGTGTAAAAAGAGAGAAGCTTTATTAGTTGGACTGAGTGTCAACATAAGAAAAACTGATTAAATGTTACTGTAAAGATCACAATTTCTTTTTCCAGAAATACAAATTATTCCTAAAGTCTTAGGCAGGATATAAGAAAGAAAGGCAGCATTATGTGGTTATAACTACAATGATTAAAGCAGAAAATTAGAGAGAATATTACAGAAATGCAGATTGCTAATCGCAAAAGTAAAAATCCACTTAATTCAAAAACCTTCATTTAATTCAAGCACTCCTGTTTTCTTTTGTTTATAATGATAGTCAATTTGATTAAAAGCATTAAATTCCTCACTTTTTAACATGTAACATAGGCCAGCTAGAGTATTGGCTAACATTTCAAATGTTATTCTAGATTGTATTAGTATTATGTAGATTAAAAAAATAACGTATGTAAAACAGCAAGGTACATTATTGCTATAATGAATTACCTCATAAAGGAAGCACATTTTCTTGTTTTTCAGGTAAAGATATAGAAGTATGAAATATGTATAAAATTTCATATTTTGTTTCTTTCTAGCTCAAGTAGAGAAGAATTAAAGAAGAGAGAATATTTTTCCTGCCAAAAAATCATCCATTAACTGGAAGAACATTTATGCTATTCCACAATTCTACTCATTTTGAGATCAGTAAAGCTTTTGGATCTCTATACTTTTTTCTTATAGATTTTCTTAGTGTATGTATAAAAAACACTTTAATCCTTTATTTTTCATTAGAATTATGCAGATTGTTAAAACATACTTACTTCTCCACTGATTGCACAAAGTGTTCTGATAGCTGGAAATAGAGTACAATAATCAGAGGAGGGGCCTTGCAAAGACTGGGCCTGGAGAGGGGAAGGAAGTTGCAGAGGTCAGAACCAATAGTAGCTACTCCACCCTCACCTGGGAGAAAATGATTAGAGAGGCTAAAGGAGATAACAGTAGAAAAAGAACTCAAACAGTAGCAATATTTTCCTATTATCAACAGAATTAATTGCATCAACTTATGTAAAATTAGCAGTTGCAATAAGAATATTTGTTACTTTAAATATATTCTGTTTACTTGTCTTTTAACATTGTATACTATTTTAGAGTTTTATTTGCATGTTATTTGTATTGATTTATTTGAATTACCACCTACTTCTGAAGGTGGAATTCCCTGCAGTTTAACAAAATATATGAAAAAAAGACAAAAGAAAGTCTACAAAATATAAAGGGTAAAAGTAAAGGAAATGCCCCAATTCAAAATATTCTGATTTAGGAGAGATACACATATTGAGTTCAAAACTAACCTTTAAGCATTCCACAGAAGACTATTGTCTTTTATCACTTTTAAATAGAGACTGTGATGATGTGATCTAGACATACAGCTTCATGATGTTAAATTTTACAAAATAGTGAGAAATGGTTTATAAATCTCTTAGGCTTTCTTTTTCCTAAATGCTTTGTCTCAGACATGCCTTACCCATATTGGTTTTTCTAATTACAAAATTAATACACAGAGTTTCCAATTCTATATGGTTGATTGAACACTGTTTCTTAAACTTTACTACCTGCCAAAAGTAAAAAATTTAAACTAATAAAAATCTTAAAAACATCAAAGAGGTGCCCAGGGAACAGACAACAGCAAATGAGATAAGTCAACAAATTTTTGGAAAATGAAAGTAAATGGAAGAGTGCTAACTGACTAAGTAGACCAGATGAAGTTGAAACGTATGTGCCTATTCAAGGGAAGAAGGAGGAGAAACAAGCCCATTTTCCCTGCAGAACACTGGAAAGTATCAAGTATAAACAAAGGCAGGCGCCATAAGGGCTTATAACAAGAGAATCGGCTAAGAGTTTATACAAGAAGCAGTTGGGCTTTTGGTTAGGTCTGCACCACTTTGAAGGCATCCAGCCCTCTCAATCATTAACTTCCACCCAGACAGCCCATTTTCACCCCCCATTCTTCAAAGTCATGGAACCAGGGAGTTTTAGGGCCAAGCACAGAGTGAGGGGCTGATTTATAAACAAAAAAGAAAACTAGTGGTTGAACCAGTCTTTGAGGTTCTCCAAACAACATTCCGACTTTTGACCTGTTCACCCCAGAGTAGAGTTTGTAGGGGAGCAGTGAGCTGGAAATGTGTAGGGTTCTGCAATGATCGGGGGAGCGCTGCTGGCACTTAGCGAGTAAGAGTCTCTGATTCCAGACATCCTCTGGTGTATGAAACTCCCTCACTACGGAGAATTATCCCCTATCCTTAAAGTCTTTTTAATAGCAAAGTAGATAATTATATAGGAAAAATTATTTAAAAATTTGGATGTGAATCTAAGACTTTATTTTATATATAAACATACAGATTTTGACACATACTGAATTTTTCAAGGATGCAATTGTAAATTGAAGCAAGATGGAAAATTGCTTGGTTTGGAGTTTAACCAAGAGTTTTTTTTACCATTTTCATAAAAATCACATCACAAGAGCAAAGCAACAATTCCTCTTCTGGGCACATACCCAAAGGAAATGAGATCACTACCTCGTAAAAGTACCTATACTCCCTATCTAATACTTCATTGCAGCATTATTTGCAGTAGCTAATATATGAAGTATCTAATACTTCACTGCAGCATTATTCATAGTAGCTAATATATGAAAACAACCTAGGTGTCCACAAATGGACAAATGGATAAAGAAACTGTGATGTGTGCTTATATAATATATACATACACACAGTGGAATATTATTCAGCCTTTAAAAAGGAGGCAATCCTGCCATTTGTCACAACATGGATGGATCTGGGGGACATTAGAAGTACAGTAAGCCAGACACAGAGAGAAAAATATTACATGATCTCACTTATATGTGGAGTCCAAAAAAAAAAAAAAAAGTCAAATATACAGTGGTTATTAGGGTCAGGGTCAGGGAAGGAATGGGTCACAGGATACAAAGTAGCAGATATATAGGATGATCAAGTCTAGAGGGCTAATGTACATCATGAGGACTGTAGGTCATAAAATTGTACTGAATATGGGATTGATGACTAAATGAGTAGGTGTTAGCTGCTCTTGATACAAAAACAAAAAAATGGATAACTACAGGAAATGATGGATATGTTAATTTGCTTCACTAAAGGAATCTTTTTACTGTCTGTATGTATCCCATAACATCATGTTGCACATCTTAAATACACACCATAACATTTATTTTTTTAAAAGGAGCAATGCTGCTCGTGGTATTTAAATTATCACCAACACACCTGTATCAGTCTGTATTTTTAGATGCCATCTTCACAGAGATTGTACGTGTGTATGCAAGTATCTGTTTCATGATGTCCACAGTAAAGTATAAAGTAGCTATGCCTGAGGACTTACACATTGAAATACGTATTATTGTATTATGAGTCACTTTTTGCTTATTTCTTTTTTTACATCACAATTATGGCATGGCATTGTTATTGGTAAAATTATATGTATTGGTAGTTTAAGTTATACTATGATTTTCACTTCAGGATAATAAAGGCAGATTTATAAAAGATTTGCTTTTTTAAAAATTGGACATTGCATTTAATGAGGTTGAGAACTGTTGCTCTAGGATGGACTCACTCCTTGAAAATTCTTTCCCCACAGTGTCCAATCACTATTTTATTCCTAAATATGGACTGTGAGGAAACTGTTATCAAGTATTTGAGTGAAACCTCTAACAAAAAAGAGAGATCAAAACAAAACAAACAGAAAAGTGGAAAAAAAGCTGGAGAAAAAAAATAAAACAATGCAACAAAAACGATAACTTTCTGAAAAGAATGTGGGCACGCACATGTGCTTGTGTCTGTACAAACAGCAGCAGTTCCTAAACTGTGTGGTCCAGAGACCCTAGGGAGTCCCCGAGGCCTTTTCAGGAAGTCTGCAAGGTCAAAACTATTTTCATAATAATACTAAGATATTCTTTTCCTTTTCCTTATTTGCTCTCATACTCTCATGAGTGCATAGAGGAGTTTTTCAGAGGCAACACAAGATGTGATAGCACAACAAATTGGATACAGAAGCAGCTATAAGAATCCAGTTCTCTACTGTTAAGCCAGGCATTAAAAAGATTTGCAAAAATATATATATATTTAAAAAGCTACTCTTCTCATGAAATTCTTTTTATTTTAGAGAATATAGTTATATTTTATAAATAATATTTATGTTAGCATACAATGAGTTTATTATTATTTTTAAATGAGTAAATAAATATTTTAAATACTAATCAACTTTAATTTCTGATATATTAAGTATAACTATAAATATATATATATATATATAACCTACATAAATAAAAGCTCTTTTGGATCCTCAATAATTTTGAATATTTGGGTTCTTGAGAATAAAAGGTCTGAGAACCACTGATATATAGCATACAAAGCATATATTATCTATATTATGTACACACATATATACATATGTATTAAAATAAATATATATATGTGTATTATATAAAATCAATATATACATTTAATATCCTAAGAAAAGCTATTGCAACCATGAAATAAAAACGGAATGTCATAATAGAGAAACAATCAGAGAAAAACTTGTATATTCCTTGTATATTCAAGATAGAGTAACTAAAAATTTTTTTAAAAAGAAGTCAGACTTGAAAACACAATTGGGCAAACTTCTCATACTGAACAGCAAAGACAAACTGGTGGATTATATGAAGAGAGAGATAAGAAAATTAGAGAATAGGTTCAGAGGTTCCAGTCTCCAGTAATGAAAATTTCAGGAAGAAAAAGAAAAGAAAATGCAAAGAGCAAGAATTCAAAAAAAAAAAAATACATGAAATTCACAGAACTGAAGATATAAGTAGCCAGATTAAGTGCCAAACACAATAAATTAAAAAAAAAATCACCCATATGCATTATTTTGCAGTCTCGTGTGTTGAAAATGAAAAGATCCTAAATGTTCCAGAAAAAAAATTATGAAAGATCAGAGTGAAAATGGCAACATTTGAAACTAGAAGAAAATGAAGAAATATTGTAACATTTTGAGTAAAGATTATGTCACCCTGGAATTCTATATTCAAACTACCAGTCAAGTGTGTAGATAAAATAATAACATTTTCAGATAGGCAATAGTGCCAAAATTTCACCACCCATACATATTTCTAAGTAAAGTTCTCTAGGAACAGGTAGTAAACCTAGAAACATGAAGGTAATGAATTCAGAAGACAAGGGAAGCAACACAGGAGCGTCACACTAAATTCTCAAGGTCTGCAGCAGGCATGGGGAACAACCTGGCCAGAGAAAAGGGGGGCATGGAGCCCCAGGAAAGTGCCTCCAGGAACAATGATTAAACCTGTAGACATTCCTTGACCAGATCCAAAATGATAGTGAGAAGGTGAGGCTGTGAGAGGAACATTGCCATATATACAAAAACTAGTCACACTTAGAAATGAAAACATTATTAGCTGAAAAAAGAAAAGGTTGAAATGAAAGAAAAAATAATCATCATACCATACTCTAGACTTATCTGAACAACTTAATAAAAAGGAGTTTTGCCCTTTTGAGTCTATTTCAGACAAAGTCTTGTGAACTTTCTGGACAATAGAAATACAGTGAAGGTTTATAGACAGACATAAGAACAGTGAACTGGTGTGCCTGGAGGCCTAGATTCAAATATGCACCAACTTATGTGTATGAATTTCAGAATAGTTTAAGTGAAAGTAGAAAGGTATAATTTCATATTTATGAAATTAAAATAAAATTTCACATACTCTTTTATAGTATAATAATGATGATACTTCATACTTTTAATCAGACAATCTGAAGCACTTTATAAACATTAGCAAATTAAGTCTCACAATACCCCATGCAGTAGTTAAGAATAATCATTCATTACATACTCAATAGTTAAAATGAGACATCAAGAGATTAAGTGATTTATTTCAAGATCCTACTTTCCCTGAGTTGCAAGAGAATAGACGGCTACAATTTTCTATATCTTTTGCTATAGCTCTTAATAATCTCTTGCCATTTGTGTCACTATAGATAATATGCTGTGTTCTCTATTTAATTTCATCATCTAGGTTGCAGGGTCACCTGGCCACCTTACTGGTTTGTGAAGTGTCCATATTTCTCCATTGGTAGGATACAAGATAAACCCACTCTTCACCAAATTCCCCTTTAGAGCAGCTTCTCAATTTAGTTCTCAATATAAGTTTTCTCAGGGTAAAATACTACCAGAATAGCACCTATATTTAACAATTTATACTTGGAAAAATCCATCAAACATTAATTAACCAAATATTTATTAAATGGTTTTATACCCCAAGCACTACAGACTTGATTCTTACCATCACAGATCTTAGTGTCTATCAGGAAAGAAAGAAAATTTTAAAGAGCAATTATAGTAAAGTCAGATGAGAGCTACTAAGATGTAGTATACTACCAAACAACTATGAACATCACACCTAGATTAGAAGTTACTTCAGAATAGCCTTCCTAAACGAAATGACTTCAAACCTGGGGCCTAAAAGATGAATAAAAATTAGCCAAGCAAAGACAGATAAGAGAGCTCTGGATAGAAGAAAATACTCAAGTAGCAGCCCAGAGATGAAGGAACCTGCTGTGTTCAGGAAGCTGAAAGATGCTCAGAATAACTGGAAACAGAATGAACATGAGACGAAGTGGATAGAAACAAGGCTGTAGAAATGGAGATAACAGCATGCTAAGCCATGTGAAGGAATTTAGACTTCTCTAAAAGCAATGGGAATCTCCGAATGATGTTAAGCAGGAAGTCATGTTTGCATTATGAAGCACCATTCTGGCTGCTGTGTGGGGACACTGGGTTAGAAACAGGCACACTGGAAGCAGTTAAGAGTGCCCACTGTGGTCCAGGCAGACACAATGGCAGCCTTCACTTCTGTGAAAGCAAAGTGACAATGGAGAAAAGGAAATATATTCAAGAGATATGAAGAAATCAAATTAAGAGCAATTGATTACATAGGAAGATGAATTAAAAAGAGAAAGCACAGAAAATTTCCAACTTTATTGCCAAGAGAATAAGACTACAGAAAAAAAGAGAAGCTTCCACTTTTGACTACAAAACAAAAGTTAGTTTTGTGAAATTCAGAAAACAAGAAGAAATTGAAATGCTAAACAAAGGCATGGAATATCAAAGAGGAGTATTGGAGTTAAAATATTTGAGGATTTTACATTATTTGAGAGGAGGATAGAGTGAGAATGAATGACTTTAGACCTAAATATACACGCTTAAAATATAAAGGGAAGCATTAAAATAATAGAAACATAATGATTAAGTTTCAAGTCACTGATATCTATTTGATCAAAATTGTTACTTTTTCTTACGCTATAACCAATGAATAGAGCCTATACATTCTTTTCAAGCATACATATGCATAGAACATTCATGAAAATTGACCATCTGCTGTGTAAACTCAACAGAATACTCACAATGAATTCAAAGGGATAGCATAGTAAGCTCACAGTTGAAGAAAGGAAAGCATAGAGATTCATATCAGAAATTCATAAAGTAAAAAAAAAAAAACAGCCAAATAAACAAAAAACAATGAAAATAATCATCATAACTAAAAGGGAGCCAGGTGTGGTGGTGAACACCTGTAGTCCCAGCTACTTGGGAGGCTGAGGTGGGAGGATCACTTGAGCCCAGGAATTTGAGGCTGCAGTGAGCTAGCTAGGATCACACCACTGCACTCTAGCCTGGGTGACAGAGGGAGATCCTGTCTCTGTTAAAAAAAAAAACAAAAAACCTAAACTAAAAGGTGTTTCTTTGAAGATATTAGGAAAATATTTAAAAAAAAAAATGCCCCTAGTAAGACTACTTAAGACAAGTAGAGAAAAGTAATATTAACAGTAATTATGTATATATCTCTGCACTTTACATTATTTTAGGAAAGGTGATGACCCTTGAAATTCTTTTGTGATGTGGCTTTGAAGTTTTTCTCCATAGTTTCTGGCTAGCCTCTGATGAGGTTAAGGAGAGCCTCTCTCTAGTGTTTATATTCTTGTCATAGGAAATATAATATTAGCTCATCTTACCTCTTAATCCAGAAGCCATAGTTCAATAGATACAGGAAAAAATAAATAGGTTTATAAGGTATAACTACAAGAGAACTATATTCTGCCACTGGCTTAGTCACCAGGGAGAAGTGAATTTCTAAAAACCCTGATTCAAAAGGTTACAAAACCTTAGTAGTATCCCAGACCATAAAGACACGCCAGAACATACTAGAGTGTCATGATTGCATTACTGTTTCTTGCACAAATGCCAATTACTTCTCATAAAACACAGTGTAGAAGAGAGTATAATTGTTCAGATGCCCACAATGACTTTGCCTTAGTTTCTCTGACCTTATCCAAAGTTACAGGCAAAAGCATCTAATACCTGTATAGTATCCATTTTTCTTTTATTTTTTTATCTTCCTAACTTCCGTTTCCTCTACTTGTAGGAATTTGTAACATATAGGCTGAGAAGGAAGAATAAAACCCAACCAGTGTTAGCAAGGTGATATTAGGGCAGGGATCACCAACATTTTCTGTAAAGGACCAGATGATACACACTGTAGGCTTTGTGTGCCATACAGTAGTCACTGCAGCTACGCAGCTCTGCCATTGTAGTGCAAAAGCAGCTTTGGACAATACATAAACAAACTGGTGTGGCAGTGTTCCAATAATATTTTATTTACAAAAGCAGGTGGTGGGACAGATTTGGGCCACAGGCACTAGTTTGTTGGCCCCTGTTTTAGAGGAATCCAGAAAGTACTCTGGTTTTTAGAAAACAAAAATATCTTCTTCCTCCAAACTTCTGGGATCAAAATTTTCTTTATCAAAGACTAAAGTTTTATTCCAAAGTTGTGGATAATGTTTGAATTGCTAAGATTCACAGTAAGGTGCAAGTGACTAATAACCAAGCTTTTCTTGAGGAAAAGGCCTTTATATTTGAGAAGAGGATAAATCACAAAGAAAAGTATTAATATCTCCAAAAGTTGGGGGACAGGACCCGTAAATGATGCAACACCACTCAGATTGGAGAGACCCAAGAGCAAAGAAGTCTGCTCACCACATACTTTGGCCAAAACTCAGGTAAGTGATAAGTGCTTCAAGATTGGACAAAGGATCTTATCAAAATAAAATCTAAGGTCCAAGTAATTTATAATCACTGATGCCTGTCTTTGCAGCTTACTCCCCTGAGTATCTGCTTCTTACAAATCTTAAATCCTCACTGAGATGTTCAGCCCATGGGACATAAGTTGTCACTGTGTCTTGCCCTCTCTTGTCCCCACTTCCCTGCTTTCCCTGTTTGGATACCTTGATCTAACATAATAATCATTCATTTGCATATAACTTTATCTCCCCTACCCTCTTCTCCTTACATGTGTTCAACTGGCTAATCCACAATCTGATTTAAATATAACTCCTCACCTATTCTATTCTTTATCCAAGCTTCCAATTCTGCCAGGTCTCACTTTAAATTTCTGACTGCAAACCTCCAGTGGGTGCCCACCCCATGCAGTAATCTCTATATTCTGCAGTCAGTTCATTCTTCTTTCTCTGAGATGCCTTTTCCTTTGCACTCAAACCTCTGACACCCTGTATTAGTTTTTCTATGGCTGTGTAATAAATTACCACAACCGTAGAGGCTTAAAACAACACACATTTATTATCTTACAGTTTTTGCCATCCAAAGGCCAGGTGTGACATGACTGAATTCTCTGCTCAGGATCTTACTGGGCTGCTATCAGGGTGGCGGCCAGGGCTACAGTTCTCACCTAAGAATGGGGGACGTCTTCCAAGCTCACTGGTGTTGGCAGAATTCATTTCCTCACAGTTCTAGGTTGAAGGTCAATATTTTAGTTCTGTGAGTCAGCCAGGGCCACTCTCACCTCCTAGAGGCCACCGTGGTTCCTGACCCTGTGGCTGTCATTGTCAGTTTACAACATGAATGTTTGTTTTCTTTGAGGTCAGCCAGAATACATCCCTCTGATTTCCTCTTCTGTGATCAAATGGGAAAATAATTCTGCTTTTAAAGGGTTAACCACATTGGGTCAGGTCCACTGAGGATAATATCCCTTTTTCCATATAGCATAACATAGTCATGGAAGAGGTATCTCTTCATATCACAGGTCCCAGCCATGCTCAAAGAAGAGAGACTTATTCAAGGGTAAGCAATTGGGGATTACCTTAGAATTCGGTACATGATAAAACTTGGTAAAAATTTGACCCTTTCACTGGCAAGTCTACTAACCTACCTTCAGCAAACCTCTTGTATATTTTGCCCTCAGACCTGTAGCTATGGATGAATTGCCATTCTCCTATCTAAGGGCCACCTCGTCTTTTGTTCATTAGATCTTATCCCAGCTCACCTATTTAAGGTCTTTGCTATTCTCATTATCCCACTTTTACCCTGTGCCATCTGTTTCATTCCTTCTTGAACTAGCTGATTCCTATCCACATAAAAACAATCTATGATAGAACCCATCTAAAAACAGAAATTCTCTCTGGACTCACATTCCCTCCCAACCGTTGAGCCCATTTTTCCACTGCCCTTTAAGGCAAAAATTAGTCATCTAAGCAGGTCGTCTCAATTTGTTCACTGATCATTCTCTCTGGAACTTACTCAAATTAGGCTTTTCTTCCCACCCTCTTAATGAAGGTATTAACAAAATCCTTTTGCCAAATGCAATGATCGTTTCTCAGTCCTTATCTTACATGAACTCTATTTTAGTCCACTTTGTGCTGCTATGAAGGAACACTTGAGGCTGGGTGATTTATAAAGAAAAGAGGTTTATTTGGCTCACAGTTCTGCAGGCTGTACAAGAAGCACAGTGCCAGCATCTGCTTCTGGTGAGGGCCTCAGGAAGCTCCCACTCATGGTGGAAGGTGGATGGGAGCAGGTATCATATGGCAAGAGGAAGGAAGCCAGAGGGAGAGAGAGGGAGAGAGAAGGTGCCAGGCTTTTTCAACAGCCAGTTTTTACAGGAACTAAGAGTGAAAACTCAAACATTACCTCAAGGATAGCACCAAGCCATTCATGAGAGATCCAACCCCATGACCCAAACACATCCCATTTGGCTCCACCTCCAACATTGGGGTCACATTTTAACATGAAGTTTAGAGGGACAAATATCCAAGCCATAACAGACTCTCAGTAGCATTTGTCACAGCTGATCACTTACCTCTTCTTTTTTTTTTTTTTTTTTTTTTTTCAGACAGAATCTCACTCTGTTGCCCAGGCTAGAGTGCCATGGTGTCAGCCTAGCTCACAGCAACCTCAAACTCCTGGGCTCAAGTGATCCTTCTGCCTCAGCCTCCCGAGTAGCTGGGACTACAGGCATGAGCCACCATGCCTGGCTAATTTTTTCTATATATATTTTTAGTTGTCCAGATAATTTCTTTCTATTTTTAGTAGAGACAGGGTCTCACTCTTGCTCAGGCTGGTCTCAAACTCCTGACCTTGAGCAATCCTCCCGCCTCGGCCTCCCAGAGTACTAGGATTACAGGCGTGAGCCACTGCGCCTGGCCCACTTACCTCTTCTTGAAACAATTCCATCTCCTGGGTGTCTGGACCCCACTTGTCCTGGTTTTCCTCAATGTGGTTCCTTCAATTTCCTTTGTGATTCTTGCTCCTTGTCCAGACCCCTAAATAGTATACTGCTCCCAGTGTATCATTTATATATTGCTACAATAATGCTCATTGAACACTACTCTAAAACGCAGGGTAAATCAACAATAAACACATCTCACTTACCTGTGGAGTTTAGTTGGCCTCTAAGACTGTGCTCAGAGCTGGGCTCACTCATGCACCTGTGGGTTGACCCTGTATCTACTATCTCTCTTTTGGGATCAGAGGGGCTAGCATGGGCATATTTTTTCATGGTAAGGGTAGAATGTAAGCAGCACAAGCATAAATGTACAAGTGCTTTCTCAAGCCTTTGCTTGCATCACATTTTCTGGCATACCATTGGTCAAAGCAAACTGCAGGGCTAAGCCCAGACTCAGGGTGGGAGAAGCCCACAATATACATGGCAAAGACCATGGGTAGAGGGAGGGGTGAGGACCTGAGGCCTTTAATGCAAGCATTCAGTTACAGCAGGGCCCTTTCTTCATGACTCTTTTTCTTCTTTGTCTGTACTAACCACTTAGGTGATCCCATTTAATTGCATCACTTCAAATATCAACTCTATTGTTGACTTCCAGTATCAATTTAAATCTCCATCCTTGAGCTCCAAACTAACTTATCCAATACTTACTTGACAGCTCACTCCACTTGGATGTCCAATAATCTCATACATAATACTGTACCTCCAAAACAAACACCTGATTTTTCTATCTGAACTTACCCCTACTTCATTGTTCTCCATCACTATACATGGTATCATCTTTAACTACTTGCTCAGGCTAAAAACACTGACGTCATTTTTTACTTTCCCCTCTTACATATTTATGAGTAGTCTATCAATAATTCTTTTGGCTTCACTTTCAAAATATATCCCTTATCTGATCACTTCTTACCAGTTCCACTGACACCACCTAGCTAGCCTAAGCACCTTCTTCTCTCATCTGATGATAATTACTTCTATTCAAGGTGCTTCTACTCTTGCCCTGCTATAGGCTTTGTCCACCACGTATCAATCAATATGATGTTTTTAAAACATAAAATATATAAAATCATCAAATGGTAACCTTTCATTCACAGCCAGAATAAATGGAAAATTACAGAAAGGCTTACAAAACCCTTCACAATCTGGCCTTGACCTAATTTTCCAATATTATATATGATCTTTCTTATGTTTACTAATTCTATTTTACCTACAATGATAAACTGACTGCTTTCTAAACCAATAAAAATACTCTAATGTTATGGTCTTTGCAGTTTTTCCAAAGGAGTTATTCCTTGAGATACATACATGATCTTTTCCTTGCTTTCATTGAGATGTCTCTTCAAATGCTATCTCTCCAGAGAAACCTCTCTTGTTCATGCCATCTAAATGAGAAACCCCATTATTTTCCATCCTTTTATTTTGCTTTGCATTTATCTACAGTACTGCAGTAATATCATGTTACTTACTAACGTGTTTAATGTCTATATCCCACAATAGAATGAAGGCTTCACTTCTATTTTAGTCACTGCTGTATTCCCTACAAAAAGAATAATGTCCAACACAAGTGAGTATTCAAACCATATTTATTGAATTTTGACTGCTAAATAATTTAGACAACAGTGAACTAATAATCCTTTTCAATCTGCAGGGCATCCCTGCAACCTTTCTAAACCCTCTTATTTACACTATTGATCCTGTGGGTTGTAACAATAATATGTAATTATTAAAGATTAATTATAAACAATAATATAATTAAAGGATAATGTACTCATAAACATTCTACTATAAACATATTTTATATACTTCTCATTTTTCCTAGAAATGAAATTGCTGCGTTATAGAATATGTGCATGTTTACCTTTAGGATAATGCCAAATTGTTTTCCAGTGATCAACAAAAGAATGGATAAATGAAGTTTATCCATGCACAGGAATATTATTCAGCATCAGAGTGAATGCATTAATGGTATCTGCAGCAACTTAGATGAGTCTTAGGAAAGTTATGTCAGGTCAAAAAAAGGTAATCTCTCTCTCAAAAACTATATACAGTATTTAATTATGCTATGTTTACATATTTAATGAAACTAATCCATTTTAGTGGTACATACACATGTGATAAAAGAATACGGGCAGTGTTTAACTAGTTGGGCTGAGGCAGAAAGCAGGGGCATGGGATTAGTAGTGCACAGGTAACTTCAAACATAGTGGTCATTTTAGCTCTTACACTGTGTGGTAGATTTATGAAGCTTCCCTTTATTTTCTGCTTTATCACATATATAGGTTATACACATTATTTTGTATATATAAAATATAGTGTAATATTTTAAAATATTGTACTTATTGAGCATGAATTGTGCTAATCTATCCAGATTTTTGTTTGTCATTAGTTTTCACAATCAATATATAAATTGAAAAGTTAATAATAAAAAACAAAGGGAAAAATCAAAGTGAAGGCAAAACACTAGCCATGGGAAGACACCCTTACCTAACTATGCCTCACTTTTCTAAGCCAAACTTCTACAAAAACATTGATAATATTAGGTACAAAATCATCGCAGGGCAGAAAACAGTTATGAAGATTTATATGTAGAATTGTAAAACAGGAGCTATAGATAGAAGAATAAAATCTTGACAAAAGTCGTTTAACAAAAAACTGTTCATCTCTCTTCTTCACTGAGAACAAAACTAAACGAGAGATACTATGTCTTTAAATATCATTTTGAAATATTTGTCATGCATGACCAGTAACTGATATATGTCCTCTGAAGACATCAGAAAGCAGGGCAGGTTTTTATGCAATTCATTTATACACAGGAGAATGGGCTCTATGGTATCTTTAGCTCTTTACTGGCCAAAAAGTTCTGTCATTTTGATAGTCCAAGGGCCACTGCAACCTAAAATTAACCCGGTTGAGGTTTGTGGGTGCTGACCAGCACCAACAGTGCTGAAATGATAAAGAAAGCCTGATTTGGCTATATTTCCTCTACATTGTCAAAGAAAGGTCCTTGAGAGTCCATGAATAAGACTTTCTATTATAATTTTATTGTTAGTAGTAGTCCCATTGCTTAGCATCAAGGATTTAGC